>NC_072443.2:50402527-60402527 GCF_028878055.3 Symphalangus syndactylus
CAGACTCTACTTCTGTAAAATAGGAATCTTAGTAGTTCTGATCTCGTAGGGTAGTTTTGAGAATTAAATGAATTAATATAATATTGCTAACAGACTATACCACTCTGTCTCCAAAGCTGGTTTTCTTGGTGCCCAGTAGTTAACATTTATTGAGTGGTCCCACTTGCAAAGCAGTAGTCAAGCACTTCACCTGCACTGACTCCTTTGACCTTCACAGTGACCCAGTGAGCTGGGTGATAACAGGAATCACTGACTTTCCTGACTCTTTGCTGCAAAAGTGCCGGATGCATTCTGAGTGTGTCACATGTACTAATTTGTTACAGCCTTGAACAAGCCTGTGAGGAAGGGACTCCTGTCATTCCCATTTTACAGATAAAGAAACAGGCTTGGAAATCTATACCAGTTGTCACATGAATGATTTGGGACAGTAGGGAGCAGTCAGAATTTGCTGCCCATAGGCCTTGGCAGGCTAAATTCAGAGGATCACTTATTCACCAGTTAACTCTACTGGGGTACCTACTCAGAGGATTGTTTGAATCTGTATTAAATCACCTACAATGACCTTTACCCTAAGTGGAATGGTGCGCCGAGCCTTTCTTTCCTTGTCCCCCAAACTTAATGATTTTGTCACATTTGCTCATCTCTCTGCCTTTTTTCTTTTGTTCTTAAGTACTTTCAAGCAAACCCCAGTGACCATGAAGTTTCCCCCTACGTACTTCAATATGCATCTCTAAAAACTGTGGGCATTTTCTTACATAACTACAATGTTATTATCTTGCCTCAGAGGATTGACATTAGTTTCTCTGATTTTCTTAAAAATATCTTCCAGGAGTTTTGGGTTTTTTTGTTTGTTTTTGGTGTAAGTCAGGATCCACCAGAGCCACCGTGCTGCAGTGAGTTCTTAGGCATTAAGCCTGTCGTCTCCTACAGCAGACCCCAGCCTGGGTTTCATGCCAGTGCCTTGTTGCATACACTTAGGTTCTTATTCTCCTGTTCTCTTTCATTGCATGGGACCTGGTCCAGAGAAGTAAAGGGCAATGCTGCAGGAAAAGCCAAATATACACCTTTTTAGGAGAGGTGAAATTGTCATGCAAGGCCAAGGGCTAATCTCACGGTTAAGTTGATGTTCACTGCTGCTGATTTATGTCATTTCCTCCATTATTGTTGCTAGGGTCCTTTTAAGCACAGGCTGAATCAGTACCTCATCTTGAAGTGATTCCTACACCATAGCTGGCAGCAGCTACATGAATATGGAGCATTTCCTGCTCCAGCTTTATTGTGTGTTGGTTTTTTCCCCTAGCACATTAAGCCAGCTAAATAGCTACTTATGGGTTGAAGAGCCAGAAGTGCCTGTCCATCATGTGCTTGGGTTGCCACCTATCCCTGCTGGAAAAGACTGTTAAACAGATAATTTTAATGAAATGGGTACTCTAAGGCCTTTTCCTTTCCTTCCTTTCTCAGCTCTTCCCTGTCCAGCCTTGATCAGCTCGTTTGACCAGGAGAACCCCCTTGATATTTTTCTTTGCCCTTTGGCCCTTGGGGAAGGGGGCATGCTGAGAAAGGCAATCTGATATTAGCCATTGGCCTCTGCTGGGGCTGGCTATAAACAGATGCTTGTGCCACCCCCAATCCACTGGTGACCAAGTCCTGCCCACATCATTGAGCTAATGTCTCCCATGCTGTCTCTGTCCTCCCTCCATGATGGTGGCTCCTTGCTAATCTCTCACTTGAACTGAAGCTAAACCCTCCTGCACCTATGATCTGTCATCCACCTGTTGCAGGAAGACTCTATCTAGAGTTCATCAGTGGCTCTCACTGCATTCAGGAGAGAGCTGAGACTCCTTAGCTTTGCCTACAGGGCTCTGTGATCTGGGCCCCGCCTGTGGCTCCAGGCCCTATTCCAGTCACACCTGGCATGCTGTCCAGCAGCATCATCTGTCCCTGGAGAACAAGGTCACCTGGCAAGCCCTGCCTACCCTGGAAGCCTTTTCTGACCACTTCCCGTTGCCCCTTCTTTGTAGGGCTGCCACATGTGGTGGCATAACCTAACTCAGTTTCCCCCTACAGAGTCCAGCTCAGGTCCTGGTCAACACCTGAGAAACATACAGCAGTTCTGCAGTCAGGACAGACTGCATCAGAGACCAGCCAGTGGCAGAGCCTGGGCTGAGGTGGATGGACATAGATGGAGTTCCTCTCTGAGTGTAACTGAGTGTTGCTTGGTGCCAACAGGGGATCCAGGCCCTCAGTCCTAAAAACTGCCTTGGTACTTGTGGGAATTACCCAACCATCTGCTTGGAGCTTACCCAGCCATGGGGAAGCATTGCTTTTTTTAAAAAAAAATTGCTTATACTCGTCTTAAGTAACACATGTTCATGTAGAAAAAAACCAAACAATGCAGATAATCCCAAAAGATGAAATTGGCCAAATCAGTTCACCTAGAGAGGTAACCGTTGTAAATCTCTTGCTGTATGCATGCCTAGATTGGCTTCTGCTATGGTAAAATTTGTAGTGTTATAATATTTGCAAAAATGGAATTGTAACCATACATGCCATTTGGTAACCTTTTCAAAACACAGTCTATTTTGAACCCTTTTTCCACATCAAGTCTATGTGGATGTGCCATAATTTGCTCCACCTAAGTTACTTTAGGCTTTTCGTATTAGGAAAAAACCAGATTACTTTGACAAACTTTCTAGCTGGCTGAACTTGTTTTCTTAAGAGAAATAGATGAAGAATTGTGGTTACTAGGCTGTAGACCCTGTACATCATAAGGCTTTTGGTTGCCAGATTGCCATGCATAGGGGCTGTAGCAGCTCTCACTCCACCAGTGGCATGTGACAGTGCCAGTCTCGTGAGCTTTCATCAGCATTGGGTAGTTTCCTTTTCACTTTTTAAGTTAATTACTCATATAATGCACATTTCTAAAAAAGTTAAAAAACACTGTGAAAGCATGCAAACTGTGGCTCCTAATCTTCAGAATTAACCACTGGTGTGTATTCTTCCATACATTTTAAGCAACCTTATTTGTGTAAATGATACAAACATAGTTTGTTTTAACAAATAGGCTCACAGTTTATTATTTCATAGGTTAATTTTGTAACTTGCACATAACAGTACATCTGGGACAACTTTGGATTATCAGGTCTCTTTGCACACCAGTCTCCTTTTTTTTTTTTGATGACTGTGATAGGGATTACCATTGTTTAATCATTTCCTGTGGATGGACATTTATGATTATTTTTATCTTTTACAATTAATTTCAATGGATACATCCAAACTTCTCTTCAAAAACATGTACCAACAAAAAGTGTTTTGGAGTTTCTTGCCCCACACCTATACCATCACAGCATGGTGATGGTACAGAATTTTGCATATAATTATTAATATGGCTGAGCATCTTTTCATAAGTTTATTGGGCCTTTGTATTTCTTCTTTTGAGACTTGCCTGTAAATATCATTTGGCTAGTTTTATGTTAGGCAGTTTGTCTTTTTCTAATTAATTTATAGGACTTCTTTATATAATGTGAATTATTAACCTCTAATTATTTATTGTTACTCTGTTTTCGTGATCTGTTGGTTTAATTTTATAGATACTACTTTTGGCATTTAGATATTTAAAATGTGTGTAATTTATTTTAAGTTTAAAAGCTCCCCCTTCCCTATTTTCGTCATTTTTTAAATTTGTCAATTTGATGGACAAAAAACTGTGTTTTGGATCTGTACTTATTTATTGCTAATTAAGCAATCACATTTGTTGCTTTCTGAAATCCTGTTTTATTCATTCTAATCATTGTTGGAATCTCCCCTGTTAGAAGGCACTTTCAGGATGTTTTCCTGTTGTCTCCCCAGCTGGTGATAGCTTAGCTGCTGACTAGCAGCTCCCAGGTTGGAAAAGCACGGGCTTTGGGTTCATGCCTGGGTCAGATTCCCGTCCTCAGCGCTTGCTAACTGCGTTAGTTAACTTTCCTGAGCCTCAATTCCTCATTCTTAATGGACCTTACTGGAGTGTTGCTAAGGGTTCCCTGAGATAATATATGAACATGCCTATTAGAATGTATAGAGAAATATTCAGTCACTTTCTTCCTCCTGAGGTGGTTCCTCTCATTAGTGGACACTCATAGTTGTTCTTTATGTTGGATTAAGCTCCATGTTCCAGTATAGAATTAGGACCCGTTGCTTCTACTCCCACCCTGTGGAGTCGCCGTGGCTGTTACAGAGCCACACAGCACCTACCTGCAGCCTCCTGTATGTGTGGAGGTCGGGGAGCTAAGGGCTGACTTGAGTTTTTTCCCCTTAACCGTTCTCCCAGTTCTTTCAGGTATTCCTTGCAGGAAGTGATCCGATACTTCTCCTTTTGGTTTTGTCTCCATCCTTCACGTCCTGGTACCTGGGTGGGGCTGGCTGGTGCTGTGCTGTGCCTGCTTGTGAGGGACAGTCTTCCACAGCACATCCTGGGGCTTCCAGTCCTTAGCATGGCTCCCTTGGGCCACCTTAGTGTGCACACTGGGAAGCCACATTCCCACGTTCTGCATATGGCTACTGTTTTTGGACCTGAGCACAGGGACTTCACTATGCCTATTAATTTTCATCTCTTAGAATAGACAAAGACAAAAGGTGACAACATGGGTCTGGCCTGACCTGTTCTCCAGCAGCCTGGTATGGGCTGGCTTCTGGGGGCTGCATTTCTGGACCATAAAGTTCTGCCAGGGATCTATGTCCAGCTCACCAATCTGTAGTTTGCAAAGCATCTGCCTTCTCTCCCCTTTGCTGAATTGGACATTGTCTTGTCTTGGGCATCTTCCCATTTTGTCTGAATTCTCGAGAGTGCCTGCAGTGAGCAAGTCTCCTTAGTGAGTGAATTCTGCACTGAGCTGTGATTCATCTGGGTCAGGAGATTTGGATTCATTTAGTGTGACTGGATGTTCTCTCACAATCTCTTCCCTGACATACGTTCCAGTTCCCTCATATCAGCGTTTGATTCACCCTTTTCAGTCTGAAGATTGTTCTCCTTGATAGAAAATGGGAGTTTAGTAGCTCTCTCTGTCATCTGTTAACTGAACATCTTTCACCCCAATATGAGCCTATCCCTTCTTGTTTCTATCACTCCTAATCCAATTTTAAAAGCCCTTTCTTGGTCCTTAACATTTTCCAAAAGGATCAGCATGTCTGCGCCTCAGCTCTCCTGACCCCATTCTTACAGGCCTGGGCCACTTGGTCTTGTTCCTGGTTGGTTCCCTGCCCTTCCTGCACTCTGTTAGGCATGGGTTCTTCTAAGAAAGCTTCCTCCACAGCCACACTGAGGCTCTTAGGTCAGGGATTCTCAGGGGTTTCACTCCTAGAAGCACGTGATAGAAATCACCTCTGTGTTCATCAGATTGTAGGTCTCCCTCCCCCTAGGATGACATGTTCCTTCAAGGGAGCCCCGTCCCCACCCTATGAGTAGCGAGCCTGGCAAGGTCATGATTTTTAGGCTCGTTGGAGCTGAAGACAGCTTATGCTCTTCCCCCCGACCCCCCAACTTTTTTTTTTTTTTTTTTGAGACGGAATCTCACACTATCGCCCAGTCTGGAGTGCAGTGGCGCAATCTTGGCTCACTGCAACCTCCGCCTCCTAGGTTCAAGCAATTCTCCTGCCTCAGCCTCCCGAGTAGCTGGGACTATAGGCACACACCACCACGCCCGGCTAATTTTTTGTATTTTTAGCAGAGACGGGGTTTCACCGTGTTAACCAGGATGGTCTCAATCTCCTGACCTCATGATCCGCCTGCCTCGGCCTCCCAAAGTGCTGGGATTACAGGCATGAACCACCATGCCCGGCCTCCTCTTCCCCTTTTAAAGATCATCCATCATTGTATTTCTCAGAAATTTGTTTCTAAAGACTCTTATCTCTCTTATGTCTTCCCCTTAGGGTGTGGTGGCTCTCAAGCAGGGGTGCTTTTGCCCTTCAAGGGCCATTTGGCAACATCTGGAGACATGTTTGGTTGTCATGACTGAGGGAAGGATACTGTTGGCATCTATCTACTCAGTAAGGGCCTGTGATGCAGCTCTCCACCCTACAGTGCCCAGGACAGCCCCTTACAGCAAGGAATTGGCACAAAATGTTGACAGTGCCAGGTACCGTGGCGCCAGCCTATAGACCCAGCTTCTCGGGAGGCTGACATGGGAGGATTGCCTAAGCCCGGGCGTTTGAGTCTAGCCTGAGCAACATTGTGAAACTCTGCTCTATTTTGTTTTTAAGTGCCAGGATGAAGAGATCCTGTTTGGGGCAACTTTGTATGCCTCATAATCACCCGAAGTGCTCAGTAAAAACTGCACATTTCCTCCGCAGAGTCCTAGTCTAGGCTTGGGCTCAAGAATCTGCATTTGGGTGAGCACACACAGGTGATGCCTACATGGATGGTTTAGGGCCCACCTTTGAGAAACACTGTTTAGAATCTTAGGTTAGAACCTGGATTCCTTGCACTCTTTCTTCCTGGCGTGAGGGCTCCACAGGCTCCAGGCATAGAACCTTCCTTGCCTGAGCTGCCAGGAGCACTGAACTCACAGGCTTGCTCTCTCCTGGGCTGGTCTCAGCTTCTGCACCTTGCTTCCCTGGAGATCCCCGGTTTTCGTCCTTATCTTTTAGAACCAAGGGGCAAAACAGGATGTTCTCCAGGTGAGTAACAGTTGAGGACCCTGCCCTGCTGCTCCTTCCCTGGGCTGTGGTCTGCTGAGGCAGGGACACTGCTGATTTCCCTCATTTCTCACCACAGTTCTCCTCTGCTATGGTCTAAGGCAAGTTGTGCTTACGCAAGTTTCAGCGTCTCAACACAGGAATGTACTTTTTTGACAGGGGCTACTGTCCCTCTACCTTCTGGTCAGCACTGTGCAAGATATCTACAGTCCTGGGACAGCTGCTCTTGCTACTTCCTTGAACACGGCTGGTCGTAAATATCCACTGTCATGTGAACACTTGTATGTTTCCAGTAGGCATTCCCCATCACATCAAACATCCTGGTTTGCAAAGTGTTTTCAGATATTCAAAGAATAAGTGGAGGCCATGCCCATCATCTCTGTAGATGAGAAATAGTGATAGTGCTGGATCTGGGAAAAGACCACAGGCCTATTTGCTCTTCCTGTGTTGCCTGAATGAGACCTGGTGGTTGCTCAAGTGCAGTGAGTAGAAGGTTTATCTTTTTTCCCCCTCTTTCTCCCGAAGCTCTCTCTCCCTGCCTTGCTTTATTTGTTCATTCTTTCAAGTCCATTATTCAGTGCATGCCTCACTAATATCACCAGTGGTGTTGGCAGAGTAAGAGCTGAGGAGGGAAGACTTCATTGTCTGAGGTCAGAAATACTCCAAGTGCATGAGTTTCCTGTCCTCTCCTATGGCTGTTGATTCAGGATGTGAGATGCCAGTTCAGCTAAGGTTGGTTAAGGTTGGTCAGCCAAAGGAACCTAATCCACAGGGCTGGGGCTGGCTGGAGTGCCATGATAAGAACTTCTGCAGCTTCTGTGGCCTCTGCAGCACCTGCCAGGCATCACCACTGAGCAGGCAGGATGGCTTCTCCCAGAGGTCTGTGGTCTTGACATTCTCTTCCACCTGCATGGAGGGACCAGCCATGGCTCCCTTTTTTTGAGTGCTTATGTACTAGGCACTCCACCAGGGGCTTTATCTCTAGTCACACACAGGTCTAGTAAGTAGATGCAGGTATTTCCTCTGTACCAATGGGAACCTGGGCCTCAGAGAGTATGTAGCTTGCTCAAGGCCACACAGCTTGTTAAGTGGTAGAAGCGGGATTTAAACCTGAGGCAGGCTGGCTTCACATCTCTACTCTTGCCTCCATTGTTGAAGCTGTGATTTGTCTTTTGAAAGGGTGGGAAGATTTCCTTTCAGAAATGGAGATGGCCCCTGCCCCACAGAACCCAGCTCACTGCTGTGATTACTCTGGATCCCAGGCCGGGTCGGGTCCCCTCCAGACAGTCTGCTTCCATGTCACTTATGAAGGGCCATCCCAGGAACTCATGATGCCTCAGGACTGTCCTTCTCAAGGCTGCTCATGGAATTCAGCTCCTCTGTGTGCCTTACCACTTACTCTAGGTGTAACACCAGGTGTCTAAAAAGTGTTTCCTTACAGCTGTGTTCCTGCTCCCAGGACCAGTTAAAAGTGTTCATGGTAAAGTAGAACCTGAAAGATGCCTTAGGAATAAGATTGGAACCATTAATTTAGGAGGAGAACATTGCACGTGCCAGTGTGGAGAGCACAGGCCAGACTAGATGGAGCTGGCCAACGTCCGGGCAGAGAGAGGGCACAAGCAGCTGAGCCCGTCACGATGTGTACCGTGTAGCCGTGGGATGGCACTCATCAGGGCAGCTTTGCCTGGAGGGCTTCTCATCACCTGAGGCTGCAGCTGCTCTATAGAAACCATCATCTTCCCCGGGAAACATGCAATGAATGGTCCACTTTCACTACCACAGCAGAAGACTCATGGTCTGCTGGGCTCCTTCCTCTCCCTTTCCTTGTATTCAATCCATTCCCGTACTTCCTAAATATTTACAAACTGTTTCTCCTCTCCATCCATACTGCCCCATCATCTATTACCTGGATCTTTGTGGTCTCCTTGCCTTTAGTCCCACAGCCTCGATAAGTCCATATTTCTCATTACCACACAAAAGAGCCTGCCAGTTCCCTGCTCAGAAGGATGGTCCCCATCCTTATGGTCTGTCCTTCAGGGTCCTGGGTGTCCCAGCCCCTCCTGGCTGTCTGCCTGCAGCTCCCCTGGCCCCACCTCGCATGCTCCCACCAGCAGAATGGACCTGCTTCTGTTTTGGGGTGCACTTGGTACGCCTTCAGGTCTCTCTGTGTACTTCTGGGACCTTGTATTAAATGTGTTCTCTCTACCCTGTCCTGACCAGTGTCCCTTTTAAGACCCAGCCTAGCCATTGCCTCCTCCAGGAAGCCTCTCTGGATCCCACTGGGTGGAGCTCAGTGTTTCCTAGACCCTGTGTTGGCTGCACCATCGTGAGACTGGTGTGACTCTTGCCTTAATCTGAACCGTGCAGGCTAAGGGTGATTCTTCCTCATCACACCAGAATCCAGAGCAGGAAGAGGGAAGAAGGGTGCCCTGTGGGGAAGTACCCACCCTGCATGGGTCCTGGGGAACCCGTGGCCTGTGTGCCTGTCCAGCAGGGTGCTGGCCACCACAGGCTATGCCAGGGAAAGGGCTGCCTGCCTTCTGAAGAGCAGAGACCCAGGCCTGTCAGTGGACACCTGGGACTGTTGGGGAGCACATGGAAAGCTGGCACGTAGAGCCTCTAGCTGGCAGGTGCTGGTGCACTGCTCTCATGCTACAGTGATGCAGTGGCACCTAAAAGCCATGGGAGAGCTTCCCTCAGAAATTTGGAACACCAGGGGCAGAGGGGAAAGAGCTGGAGAGAAGTGGGCTCAAGTTTTGTAGTGTTTTAATGAAAGACTACCGAGGCTTCCGGTGAGGGTTCTTGATGGCATCATACTTCATGCAGTTTTAAATAAACCAGGAAGTTTAGAGGTGCGTCAGTGTCCTTAGCATCCTACAGTCCCAGGGTTTCGACTCTAACCCGGGGAGGTAAAGGTATTTTCCCAAGTTATGCAGTGTGTCAAAGGGCTTCTAACAAACAATGCACTGTATTTTTGTTTTTTCTTGAAATGATTTGAAATATCAGAAAAATCACATCCTGTCACATGTTCTCCCTTAGGAATATCGCCATGAAAACCTGTAGGGTCCTGTGCTTTCTGCTCTTCTCCCAGGAGAAATATGGGTCATCTCATTGTCTCTTGTTAAAATGGTCAGACTCAGCAAATATTTTTTGATATGCTAATGGCATCTAATGAGAACAACAGCTTTCGGTAAAATAAATAGAATGTATTGTAGAATCTGGTAGTTTGCTGGTGGTTGGATATTAGCCAGTGACTTTGTCTGGCCTAGAATAATGGCTAATACTTAATACTTACTCTGAGCACTGTTAAGTGTCAGCTCATATAGCCTGCTTCTTTGTAGCTGCTCAAGAAATGTTCATTATATGAGTTAGCGGGCAAAGGTGCTTGCTGCAGAAGACTGCTTTCTAATCACATATTCAGGGACCCCAGTACCCAGTGCAGGTGTTACTGGTGTGGGTGGTGTTTAGAAAGAAGCTTGATGAGTTCAAACGATATGGAAGCACAGCGAGGCATTGGGAAGAAGAGTTAATGCAAAGCTTGTTTGAGTCTGGTGAGAAGAAACGGGCCTCCATTGCCAGAACCCCGGGGATGTTTGTCTGTACTTGGGAATTGTGTGTGAGTTAACAGGCCATCCTGCCAGAACTGTGACAGTGTTGTACTCTCATTCTTGGTATTTGTATTTTGTGACATTTTTTAAAGTGTGGTGAGGTATAATTGTTAACATTTTATGTTTTATTGGCAGTGTTTTATTGAAAATATCTCACTTCCCGCATGAACATGTGATCTTAAAAATATAGGCAGCACTTTTAAATGTGTTATCATTATCTCCTATGACCACTTTTCCCCTGGTGGGCTGGAATGAACTTCACTGGAAAGTGAACGAATGTGTGAATGTCACATCACAGAAATTCGTTTTGCAACCGGACTCTAATAGAATACATTTATTCCACTAAGATAAATAGATCCCTTTTCTCTTTTAGAGCAGTTTTCAAATATGTAAATGATTGAAGAAGAAAAAGAGTTATGAGGAAAGTCTGGAAAGAAAAACCTGGATCCGTAATATGATAAGAGAGAAAGCAGCCAGTGGACTCAGCAGGGTGAAGAGTGTGAATAGAGCGGAGGGAGCAGGTTGCAATGGAATCTGAGCAGCATCCAAAGCACTTTGGGTAGGAGGAGCATCTAGATCATGAAGATTTTAAGTCACCAGCCTGTGAATTAACAACCACTAATTGAGATTCTGAGGCCAAAATGTGCTTCTGCTAAAATAAGGGGAAAAAAGAAGTGTTTGAATCCACTTATTTTTCAGAAAGAAACTCAGGAGGGATAAACCAGCACCTAATGGAATTGTTACTCACAGCGGGGAATGGGGATGGGATGGGACTTCTTGGAGTAGACTTTTTATGTATAGTTTGGCTTTTGAACCCTGTTGATGTTTTGTTTATTCAAAAATTAAGTCAACGGCTGGGCGCGGTGGCTTATGCCTGTAATCCCAGCACTTTGGGAGGCCGAGGCGGGCAGATCACGAGGTCAGGAGATCGAGACCGTCCTGGCTAACACGGTGAAACCCCGTCTCTACTAAAAATACAAAAAATTAGCCAGGCATGGTTGTAGGCGCCTGTAGTCCCAGCTACTCAGGAGGCTGAGGCAGGAGAATGGCCTGAACCTGGAAGGCGGAGCTTGCAGTGAGCCGAGATCGTGCCACTGCACTCCAGCCTGGGCGACAGAGTGAGACTCCATCTCAAAAAAAAAAAAATTAGGTCAACAAAGATGATGGAAAAATGAATACAAACAGCATTAAAGTAAACTAACTCTCTATATCAGATACCACAACCACACAGAAGGAAAAAAGTTAGGTTAGGTAGACCAGTTGCATCAAACTAGATTTAAACAAGCACAGATGAGTGTGTATAAATCTGGTGAAATCTGAATAAGATTGGTGGATTACATCAATTAGTGGATCAGTGGTTGTGATATTGTCCTATAGTTAAGACATTACCATTGGGGGAAGGTACATGGGATTGTCTGAATTATTTCTTAGCACTGCCTGGGAATCTACAATTATCTCAAAATAAAATGTATAGTTAAAAAAGTAATTTGGGTAACTTTTGAACATAGTACTCTGTACGTCCTCAGTAGAGTATATTCTAAGGAAGAAATGAAACCTTGAGCTTCACTTAGGCTTGATTTCCATTGGTATGGTGATTACAAGCTGTTTTATTTGTATTATAGGACGGAGTAAATGAGCACCGGTGTCGTTAGGAGCTAGAGTTCTCGCTGTAGGGGACAGAAGGTGCAAAAATGGAATGGAGGAAGAAAGACAGAGCCTTGTGGTCTTGGTTTGGAATAAGCAGAATCAATATGAATTCAGGGTTTTAAAGAAGTCTATTTTTCCCAGCTTTGTTCCTGGAAAGAACACTGAAAGTGAAGACACATTAGTAGTAAGCACTCCTTTCACCTAAATCTTGGTTTCTAAATGACCATTCCTAACTGAAAGAAACCAGTGTTCCCTGAAATCTGGCTGGTTCCAAGGCTGCAACAGGAAATTGACAGGGTGAGCCTAGGACATCTTATTTTATGAAAAAGAAGGAAGTGTTCACAGAATGATGGCAGTATGTGAGTCCACATACCACTGAGGATCCAGCCTGAAAGGGCTCCCACGAGCCACACTTAGAATGCACAGTGAATAATGACAGAAATGGATTAGAACACATTGAATGTTTAAAAAGAGAATCTGAGTCCATTCCGATATAAAACATACAGAAGTATGGAAAGTAAGGAAAGGAAAATTGTCTTTACAGAAGAATGCCAACTAGTAAGTACAGAAAGAAGGATATACCGTCACTTTTGCCACCTTCGTAATTAATTCAGGCAAAAATCATGAATTGGTCTGAAGCTATTGGATGAAAGATTGTTGGGAAATAGGATAATCACAGGTCTTGTAGCATCACCCTTCAGATTATGTATTATAGCAGGGAAGGGGTATGGTTGCAGTTTATCTATGCCTGCATCACCAGCCACCTTTGATAATAGCATCAGGCAGCCATTCAGTTACAGTGGTGGAGGCTGTGAGTCAGGAACAGGAGGAGCAGTTTGTGTTTGCTCCACAGTCTCCTGGGCCTCATCTAGGAAGACTTGATGGCTGGAAGCTGGAATCACCTGCACCTGTCCTCACTCACGCTTGTGGCAGTGGATGCTGGCTGTCGGTTGGGACCTTTGCTGGGCTCTTGGCCACAACACTTGTAAGCAGTCTCTTGGTATGGCCTCTCTAGGCTTCCATGTTATGTGGTGGCTAGATTCCAAGAGCATGTAGAAGCACGAGGTGTTCTGCAGTCTAGCCTCGTTGATTGCATAATGCCACTTTTGCCATATTTATTCAGCTATTGGTTGAAGCAGTCAGAGTTCCACCCAAGATCCAGGGAGAGAATACAGACCTCACCACGGTGGGGTGGGGTGGGATGAGGCATCGTGTCCCATTAGAGTCAGGACATGTGAGTTGGGAGACATTGCTGTGGCCATCGCTGGAAAATATCTGCCATGGGATCTAATGGAGCAGTCTAGTGGTCACCATCTTAATTTCCTATTACCAGTCATGGGATGCATTGAGAAGGGCACTACATTGCCTATGTCATTTTTTTACCAAGAATTTTTAACCTGAATCTAATAATGAGAAAATAATCTTTCAAGTCTATATTGAAGGATGATCTCCAAAACAAATGTCCCAGACTCTTCAAAAGTATCAGTTTCACAAGAGGCCAAAGAAAGGCTGGGAATGCTTTAGATTAAAGAAGGATAAAGAGACATGTCAAGTGAATCCAATGTGTGAATCTTGATTGGATCCTGAATGGGAGAGCAGCATCATTACTGGGGTAATTGGAAAAATCAGATATAGACTATATTAGAAGAGCATTGTGCTGATGTGAAATATCCTGAGTGTGTGACAGTTGTTTTATAAAGACAAAATAGGAACGTGTCAGAATGTCCTTGTTTTTAGGAGATGGAGCTGAAGTGCTTAGAGGTGAATTGTCATAATGACTGCCGTGATGAAATGTGCAAATGTGGTGAAACCCTAACAAGTGATGAATCTAGGTGAAATCCATATGGGCACTTATATTATTCTGCAAATTTTGTTGGTTTGAAAATTTTTCAAAATAAGACCAAGTGTTGGGTAAACCTACACCCAGACTCTCCTCCTTTGTGGCAGAAATAAGATTTCTGGGAGGATGAAGGAACAAAAAAGATTTAAGTGTAAGGAAAAGTAGCCATCAGCTCTGCTCTCTGGTTGAGGAGATGCCATTCTCATGTGACAGTGTACTAGGTGTGATATACCTGGGATAAGAGGAGGGCAGTGTGGGCCAGCTGACAGTGCCCCTTTCAGTGATGGAAACTCACAGAAAGGAAGTAGGGCGAGTATACAGTCCTCATTGTTCTATGGGGACAAAGACTAGAGGGGAGGTTGGGACTGAGTGATGGGCTTTATTTCTAGAAGCCCGTCCTGCAGGGCAGCAGGACCCGCAGCCGCCAGGCCCACACATGCCTCGGGAGAAAGACCATAGCCAGGCCTTGGATCATCGGGAGTGGTGGCCAACCCCATCAGAAAACAAGATGCAAAATGCAGTGATCTCACGCAGAACAGAACCAAGTAGACACCCACAAAGACAGAGTCACCCTGCTGAGATTCCCACATCCCAAGCACCTTACTCTGCCTTTCACCATATTGAATCACTAAGTTTTTAAATATAAACTCATCTGATAGCCTTACCATCTGAGAGGATGATTCTGAGGTATCCAGGTGATGAATAAAGATCTGAGGGAGACCCACTTACACTGTCTGGGGGACAAATTCTAGGCCTAGAGAAATCAGTTATTTAAGGATGAGTAAAAGGGAAAATTTAAAAGCCCAGCAAGAGGCATATAAAAAGTATATAGCATTAGAGGAGAGTTATAGTGCTCAAGGTAAAAACATCTCTTTTTTTTTTCATGTTTTACTGGAAAATATGTACTCAAGGAAATTAAAGGAAGTCATGAAACAAGAAATAGTGAAAATGATCAAAGGTTCATTGCCTCGGTTTCTGACATGGTGAGTCAGGCTGTTGAGGTGGAGGCCGGAACATGGATCTAACATGCACAGAATTGGTCCTTGGGATTCCCAAAGAAACCCCAGAGCAAATGGGCAACAGCAATAATCATAGATGTCATAGGAGGAAAGATATCTGAGTCAGATTCTAAATGGGCGGAGCACACATTTGCAGAACTGCTGATCTGTATGGGAGGACATAGTCTGTGGCCAGGAAAGCTTCCTCAGAAGAAAGTTAATGGCGGCCAAGCCCGCGTATGGGCTGTTTGCCTCAGGCTTGCTTGCACTCTCCAACTGTCCTCGTAGGCCTCCCAGGCTTGCTCTAAACATTTCGCTCCTGAATGCAAAATGCAATGGGTAGAGCCTGTTTCCTTCCCTGTGGCCTTAGGCACTGAACAGCTCTGCCTCTCCTCTGGGCACCCCACCCCACACTATGCCCTTTGCCTCTCTTGGGGTCCTGGTGTCTCCCCCAGTGCTGAGTGGTTTCCTTTGTCTGCCTTTCCACAGGGCTCTGTGCTGGGCATGCTGAGCGCAGCTTCTCCTGGCTACTCACCCCAAGCCCCGCATTGAGCAGGGCCCTATGTGTGTTGACAGACTTGAATGAATATTGATTTAATACAAGTGTATAGCAAAACTTTTGTGAGAAAAGGTGTAAGAGAGCTGACCCTCATTGCCCATCATGAGAAATTAATCACTAATACCACAAGTCGTTGCATCTCAAGATTGCTGTAAAAACATAGAATTCAGAGCCCCAGAGTTAGTGCTGAGGGGATGGAAAGGAGCTTCTCGAAGGAGTCGGCTGGAGTATTGGAAGGGTGGGCAGGGCACTGCTGTGTTTTGTTGTATCTTTTTGCAGTTAACGACTATTGATTAAAATAGTTCTTTGATTAAAATTAAAACTAATTGAACTTTTTAATAGATAAGTGCTCTGAGAAAAGAAAGAACGAGGTACTGCGGGAGGGCGTCTGAAGGTGGGGTCTCCAGGCTGCCCTGGCAGGTGGCTCTGGGTGGGATGACTGCTACTATTTGTAAAAAGCATGCAGTTTACATAGCACCTTCCTCCTAGCACCTTCCACTTAAACAAGGGCCTCAGTTCCTTTCACGTCCTGGATTCCAAAGGAAGGCCCAGGAGTTCAGATGTCCTTTGTAGATAAGGAATGAATCTCTGGGTCAGCCACTCCCTGATTCGTTATCTTGGAACTCCAAACACACATCTTTCTTAGCCCATAGTGTCCTTCTCAGGGTATGCTTAAGCTACTGCCGTCAGGGGCATCTGCCAGATACCCTCAGAGCCCCAAGCTATCCCCAGGTATCAGCAGGTAGCAGGAAGTGGTGTGGAGTAGTGGCAAGAGTACCTCTCTTACATTTCCACCTGGACCTCCCTCTCTGCCTTGCCTCATCCTCTCTAACCTCTTTGAGCCTCTGTTCACACATGGAGATGCCTACCTCGGCAGCTGTGTCAGGATGGAAGAGGAACTGCTATGAAAGGATTTTATCAAGAGGAAGGTGCTGTGAAGATTCTGGTTGTGCTACTAAGAAACAGAAGTCCTCGTTCTCCGCTGCAGAGGTTCCTCTGATGTGAACTCTGTCTCTGGCCTCAACTCCAATTCATTTTCTCAGATACTTATGAATTAATTTCTTTTACAAATCATCTGTTGATGATAATAATCATGATAGCTGGAATTCATTTAACATCTGTTATCGCCAGGCCCTATATTAGGCACCTATCAGAAATTACCTTTTTTACTCCTCACAGCAATCTGTGAAGGAAGCAAAGTTACTTCCGCTTTATACAAGAGCAACTTGAACCTTTCTAAGGCAGTATCACACATGCAAGACTTCTGGAAGAGCCAGGACGCTCCTTGTACAGAGGGCTCCTTAATTTGAGGAAGCCCGCATGTGATACTGTGAAATATGTATTTGGCATTCTGCCCCCATTTTCTGGCGTACAACTCTTAAAATCCTTAGGATCTCCAAAATGATAAGTTCTCTTTGTGTGCTGTGAATGACTGACAGCCGGCAGCCCCTAGGCAGCTTCAGGTTGAGGCTGCTCACTGGAATGACAGAGGCAGGATTCCAGGGTTGGGACTTTCAGTCCCACCCATACCTCTGGAGAAGGGAAAGGGGCTGAAGTTAAGTTGATGGCTGATGGTTTAATCAATCTTGCCTACATAATGAAGCCTCTATAAAAACCCAAACAAGGATTGGCTGGAGAGCTTCCAGATAGTTGAACACTTGGAGGTTCCTGGAGGGTGTGGTGCTCCAAGGAGGGCATGGAAGCTCCACCTCTCTTTTTCCCATACCTCCCTACAGGCCTCTTCGATTTGTGAACTGGTACACCTCTGTGTTTCCCCGAGTTCTGTGAGCTGCTCTAATTGAATCCCAAGAGGAGGCTCTGGGAACCCCAACTTGAAGCCGATTGGTCAGAAGTTCCAGAGGTCCTGTGACTGGTATCTGAGGTGGGGCATTTTTAGGGACTGAGACCTCAACTTGTGGGATCTGCCACTGTCTTCAGGGAGATGGTGTCACAATAGAATTGGAGGACACCCAGCTGGTGTCTGCTGCAGAATTGATTGCTTGCTTGCTGATGGGGAGAAATCCCCACATATTCTGGGTCACAGAAGTCTTCTGTGTTAACTGCTGTGTGGTGTGATGGCAGAAGAAACATGGTTTGAGTTTTTCCAGACACAGTGTTTTGAAGGCTGGCTGTGGGAACAGACCATCTTCTAAGGCATACTCCAAACCTTTCCGCCTGGATTACCAGCCACGGCCATCACTGCTGTCCTCACTCTGGGCCCCTGCTGCCTTTGACCAAATTACAGGGTGTCACACAGCCCGAGCACAACCCATGTGCCATGGTTTCTAATTCTAAGCCTGTTTTCTTTATGCAATAATGCTTAGTATCTGTCTCTGCATACTCTGGGCTGTATTTGTGGATATGAAAATAGAACCTTTTAGAAAATACATTTTCAAAGCCCCCAAACATCAGGCTTATGTTAAAATCTGTAGGTTTTCTCAGTTCTTGTGACATTTCCTGTTTGCATTTGCACAGCTTGGAGAGCAAATATTCACTGATGGGTCACAGATTTATTTTGTCTTCTGTTCCCACTTCTGTAGTTCAAGTCTTAGCTATTCAGGGCATTCATTTTTGGGGAGTAAAATACTTATTTGAATCTGTTACTTGTCTTTGTATCAAGTTTTCAAAAGAATTATTTGGTGAAGAATGGTGCAGGCCTTGACTGGGACACAGCTGGATCTGAGTCCTAGTTCCCACACTGGCCAGCTCCAAGCCCCAGGTTCTATGTGTGAAGTGGCATAGACTCTATGAAAGCACTTGGGGATGGCATACAGTAGGTGCCCATCACAGGCAAATTCTCTTTCCTATGTAGATTAGGCAGCGTCCTGCCAAAAAGAAATCTTTCCAGCTGAGTCTTTTACACCGTTTGCTAAACATTCAGCAAGAACCATTTGTGTACTTAATATTGGTAATTTTGGCAATAAAAGACGGAATTATTTTAACTTAATAATTTATACTATATATATATTGAGCTACATTAGCCCCACAAATCCAGCTATCTACCAACATTTTGAAACTGTTCTAAAATTGGAAATTGGAATTCATAGGAGTTGACAAACCATGAAAAAAATTCATCTGTGTGAAGGAAAAGAGAAACAAAAGCAGGTGTGTTGTTTTCACTGAGAATTGACCGTAGGAAATGAACTTGTTTTGAATTATTTGGAGTAGTAAAGAGGGTTCATGAAAGAGGTGGGTGTGGAAAAGGATGATTAGAGAATTTGGTCTAGCAGTTTTTAAAATTCTTTGTCTTTTGTTTCAACCCCCTTTCCTCCTTTGATTTTCAAGAAAGTCTGAAACTCCAAAACATCAGACAGGTGGGATACTTAATACAAGAGACCAAATTATAGTGTCCCATTGTCATTCCACATTTTGATGTAAAAAATCAGATTATTGGAAAGTCACCATTCTCTGGGGCATGGATCTGCCCCTCTGGTAACTGCCCACATGTTGTTGGGTTACCCACCATTTGTGCCGGTGGGGGTTCCTGGGAGATCTTCATTGTCTCTGCACTTCCAGACTTCCTCTCCTCTTCCACTGAGGAGTAGAAGAGTGCTTTAGTACACCCCATCTCGCTGACCCGAAGGCCACTCCTGGCACTGATGTCAGGGGGCAAGTGTGCAGAAAGCCAGTTCTGAGACTTCCAGGCCCAATGTCGTGCCCATTCCAGGGTGAATCTTCATCTGGAAAGAGGGGCTTTGAGATCTGAAGGAGCAAGGAGTTGACAATGCTGGCTGGTCCTTCCAGCTCCAGTCAGCATGGGCCTCCTGTTCAGTCTTGAGTTTTGAATACTTGGTGTCAGGGTTTGGAAGATCTACTGTTCCTTTGAGAAACTATTCTTTGATCAGAGTTGTGACTTTCAGATTTGGAGAACACGATATTTTTTTTCTCCTTCCTTTGAATCCTGTCCTGGCCCAACTCCGCTTTCTTCCACTTCTTATCAGAGAGAACTGAGCCCCGTTTTACTAAGATTCCTGGTAGCTGCACACTGGCCTGCACTCCTTTAAAGAATCCAGCACCTCAGTGGAAATTAATTTTAAAACATGCATTTCAAAATCAGTTGAATCATATTTGAAAAATGTTTTGTGTAAAAATTCTTGCTCAAAATGTAACTGAGTTCATATTGTGAGAGATATGAGCTCTTTCAGAGAGTAATGTAATATTAATTTGTAAAATTTCAGGAAGGTGGTATATATCTAAAGAACCATTACTCTAACTCCCAGCAGCACCTCATCTGCTGTCAACAGCTTCTGAAGATTCTCTTCTCTTTGGGCAGAAGGGAAAGTGACTGTCTTGTTATTATTTGCACATAAAACAGGTATGAATTTGTATGTCATCTTGCTTTGTCACTTTTACTCCCTTTGGCTTCTCCAAAATGAGGAGAAGAGACCTCTAAGGAGTCAAACCCTAGGAGGGATGATGCTGACAGGAGACATGGAAGGGCAGAATTCCCAGGATGAGAAGTAGAAGGGCTGGTGCTGGGGGAACCAATCCTCCTGAGGAGTCTAACTCTGAGCCGGAACGGGCACCAGCAGTGAAATGGAGCACTGCAGCCATGCTAGAAAGAAGGCCAGGGTCTCCCGTGGGAATGATGAGAGTCACAGATAGGGGAGGCTGCTAGATTGTATCAATTTCAGTAAAAGACTGCTGTATGAACACTGTTTAAGTGCAAAACACACTTGAATTCAAACAGCATTACCAAGGCCCATTCTGTTTTAGAGATAGAAGCTCCTTTAATAACAAACTTTTATAGATGTAAAGCAACAGTAGTTTCCCCTGATTGACAAGTTCTCTTTTGGAGGTTTCAGTTACCTATAGGCAACCTCAGTCCAAAAATATTAAGTGGAAATTTTCAGAAATAAATAACTTGTAAGTTTTAAATTGTATGCTGTTCTTAGGAGTGTGATGGGATCTCCCCTTCTCCCCCGCCAGAACATGAATCATCCGTTGTCCAGCACATCTATGCTGTAGACACTACTGCCCCTTATCACTCAGTAGCCATCTGGGTTCTCAGAGCAGCTGTCTGGGTGTAGCAGTGCTTACATTCGCCTAACCCTATTTTACTTTGTAATGGCTTCAGACCACCAGAGGGGCCATTTGGGACTCATTCCCATTGTGACTCTGTTTCCCCTCGTTCCTGTTCAGCCCTGCCTGCTCACTGCTTCTCAGCATATGTTTCCCTCACAACTGCATAGAGAGTGCATAGACTTAGAACCTGAAGGGCATCAGGATCCCAGAGGAATCAAAGAAAGAAGCAATGTACTGCTGGGGTCCTGGTCTCCTACCTCCTTGGAACTCATTCCAAGTTGCCATTTACAACCTAGGAGCCTGAGGTGCCTAAGAGCTTTCCAGCCCTTTCCCAGGCCAGTGCCCCTGTCAGATGGGATTCAGCCTCACTCTGTGGACTCTAGCAGCACAGTGTGACCCCACCCCATCAGAAGCCCCAGCTTCCCTTCCACCCTCCCTTCACCCCTGGTTTCATCAACGCTGCAGTTTCCTTTTCACTTTTATTGGTTGCTCATTGGCTTTATAGCTGCTACCTAGCACTGGACTAGGAATCGTTCACTTCTGATAGCAAAGTTTGGTAAATGCTCTATCTGCAGTCTTTCAGGTTTTCTTATCTGTGCTGTGGGTTTGAGCTTTGTGTGTGTTCCTGGTCTTTATGCTGTGAATCAGCATAGCAGAATGGAGAGCCATCACCTGATAGTCAGCAAGGCCAGAATGGGAATCCTGGCAGTGCCACTTGATTGACTGTGTGACCTCAGACAAGCTACTTACTCTTGCTGAGCATCTTTTTTTTTTTTTTTCAATCTATAGAGTGGGGCTATTGAGAATTCCTGCTGAATAGCATAGCTGTGAGGATTAATGACCCTGCACATAATTGGTGCTTTAAAAGTGCTAACTTTCATTGTCATGATTTTTCTTTTCCTCCGAGGATGTCTTTGCTTCTTAGATTTAGTGCCATTGTTTCTGTCAGCCAGTGCATGTTCTAGAGCTGCCTGGTGCAAGTGGAGGTTTGTATGGGAAGATCTGGCTTGGCTCTCATGCAGGAGGATCTGGCTTACTCCCCCCAGCCCTGTGTTATGGCCCAAGAGGGCCCCAGAAAAGTTCAGCGAGTAGCCCGGTGTCCCTGGGCTGGATTGGGGCCTGAAACCCATGTCTTCTGATTCGGGCCTCCTATTCCCATCGGCCCTCTGTTCTGGCCTTCGGGGACTCCAGATGCTGGCCAAAACATAAGTGATGTCCCTGCTTCCCAGTGGCCTCCCGGAAACACCGTGCATTGGGCCACATTGGACCAGCCGCAGCATAGGGACTACCCAGGATGGCATCCAAGCAGTCAGTGGTGTCCACCCAGCCGGAGCATCCTTTTTGCTGAATGAGAATCACAGACACAGAACACTGGGAGCCTGGCCAGAGTATGCTAGTTGCCAGCTTCAATCTACACCCACTCTTCTTCTTTTCACTGAGATAAGAACTCCACTTTTATTTAGGGTGGCAAAGAATCCTACTAATATCCACTTCCTAGCCTCTCTGCAGCTAAAGGTGGCTGAGGACTTTGTTCTAGTCATGTATATGTGAGCGGGGGGCTGCTGAGGGGCCCTCGGCCAGAGTCCTGCCTGCTGCCTCTCTCTGGCTAAAGTGTAGGTGTGGGAGGGAGAGCTCCAGTACCCTCTCCTCAAGGGAAGGCAACCTTGAGGAGGGAAGGCACACACAAGGACGGCAGAGCAGAAAGACAGAAGAGCTGGAGGCCCTCTGGACTTTGGGGTTACCATGCCACCAGGACTGCCTGCATCTCAGCTTCTTTTGTAGAGAGAAAAGGACTTCATGTGGCTTAAGCCGCTGTGACTACAGGCTTTCTGTTATCTGTAGCTGAATCTAGCCCTAGCTGATAAAGAGCCCCTTGAAACATATTCTGTTATCTAACATCTGAGCTAAGACACAATGAAGAATTCCTCTTCTGTTGCACTTAATTGTATTTATCCATTTAGCCACTCCTCATGCGACAGCCACCAAGCCACTCACTGTATTCCAGCTAATATCACTAGGGTCAATAAGGGATGTTCCCCCTGCTGTGCCCCACCTGCTGCCTGCTGAGATGGAGGAGCTTCCGGAGGCCACCTGGAAAAGTGATGAGAGTGTTCTGAAAATGATCAGAAGAGCCATCTGGGGCCCCCAGGTTTTCACCAGGGACAGGAGGCAGCCCTATTCTGGTGAGTAGACAGGAAGGGATGGTGGAGACAAAGCATAGACCTGCTCTCTGGGCACACTCAGGGGTGTGCCTGCTTCCCCACCATGGAGCAGTGCACGTTTTCCCGTGGCCACATTTTCACATGGGGCTGAGCTGGGTAGCCCCTGTGAGCATGAGGAGCTGACCATGAGGGTCCCCTGGGCTTCCGCTCTGGGGAGAAAGTGGGCAAGTCAGCCCCTCATCCCTGTGCAGTGCCCCTGCCACAGGGAGGCCCACGTGTGGCGCTTAGCCCCACAGCAGGACTTCTGGTTGGCTCTATACGGGTGTGGAGACACATAAAACAGGTTTGGTCCCTCGTGTGGTGCTAGGAGCCTCAGGAGAGTGGGTGAGTGACCAGCATAGGTTGGTGTGGGGAACCGCAGAAAGCCCCAGGTGGCTGCCCAGCTGTGTTGGGTCCTTGGAGGTTTCCTGAAGGAGGTGGTGTCGGGGTGGACTAGAAGGCCTAGGAATGAGGGAAGCAGCTCTGGTGGGCATCAGAGGTGATGTGGAGAGAGGGGCCCAGGGCAAGGCTGCTGAGGGCACTGAGGGGTATGGTCTTCAGCCTGAAGGTAGTGGCAGGAGCTGGGGCCACAGTGCCAGATGACTGATGTGTCACTGAGAAGGGCTGCCCTGGAGGCTGCAGACCAGCGTCCTGTGCTTCCATATCTGCATAGCATGAGGCACTGCGGAGCCCACACACCAGTCACTTCCACGCTGTACCCCAGCCTGGAAGGGGTGACACGCCCTGGGCTTGGCAGTTCAGCAACCTGATGCCCTTGGTACTCGGGCTCCTCAGCACCCACCAGGGCTGCGCAGCTCCACCCAGCTCCTGCTGAGCCACTGGCTGGCAGGTGCCTGCAGGAGCAGACTGTGCCCATCACACTTGCCTCTGTGCACAGTGGCCACACTCTCCAACCACCGGGGCCCCCATGTTCCTGGCTGCCATCGCCTTTATGATACAGGAATCCTTGCTGCAGGGTATTCTTGTGTACCACCACTGCACATCTTTCTTTCCCTCTGCCTTTTATACCTCCTTCCCAGAGTCTCGAGAGCTGGAGACTCGTGAGTGTCAGGAATATCATTTATGTGAAGGAGCCTGTTGCCACAGCAACCCCAGCAGATGGCCTGGTGCCTGGTCTGCAGTCTCCGACCAGGTCTGCAGAAAGTGCTCCAGCAGGGAAATGTGGGGGTGGCCCCTGCTCCTGCATTTGTGGTTTGTTGGTACCCTGGGTAGAGGAACCATCAAAGGGGCTGGACCAGCAGCCCTGAGCTGACAGCATTGATGGGCTCTTTGTCCAGGCCTGAGGCTGACCACAACTGCCACCCTTTCTCCTGTGGGCTGCACGGCCCATGTGGAGAGGGCCAGGTGGAGGGACTTTGAGGTGACCCCCAAGGTGCTCCAGCTCACTGTTGGGGCCTTCCTAGGCCATGTGCCAGCTGCCTGGAAAGTGGGTGGGTTTCCTGTGCGGCTGAGAGGAGTCCTGCTGGTGGTAGGTGAAGCCGGGAGTTGTCAGCATTTTGCAGAAATCATCAATAGCTGAACAAGAGCTGGAGGCTCAGCCACTTCCTGGGCATGCACGTGTCCTTCATGAGCGGTTAGGGCCTGGAGCCAGCTCTAGCCCCCATTGCTAACTGCTGTGGTCCCTCAAGGCTCGGTGACACAGACACACGAGGTCCCTTGGTTTTCGCTTGGTGTCGGGGGTAGTGTTGGGAGAAGGCTGCAGTGTCCCACCTAAAAACAGGCACATTGGGTTAGTTCCATCAGACCCACTGATGGAACTGTGCCTGTACAGCCCCAGGACTCCACGAGGCCCCTGGGGGACAGAGTCAGGAGGGGGGTTGGGGATGAGAGTAGGGACTGGGCTCTGTGTCATATACACAAAGCAGCAGCACCTGCATTTCTGTAGCTGTGGGGCTTCTGAGTAAGAGTCCACTTGAACAACAGTTCTTTAGCCTAAATTTAAAAGCCACTGTGCTAGGTGTTCTCTAAGAACCCTACTAAAGCAACATTGTAAGATTTTATGATTATTTGTATAACTTAATAAGTAACACCTTCAGTGCCTTGATTTTTCCAGATGTATTTCTGAGCAGCGGTTCTCAGCCTGTTTCTGTCCCCAGTCCACCTCAGGACTATGGCCCTTCCCTCCAAGGCACAGTGTCTCACTTTGGCTGGGGTTCCCCAGGGAGTGAGGAGGGAATGTTGGAGATGGGAAGGCATTGAAGCTACATGGTCCTGAATCTCTCAGTGAAGAAGGATGTGAGGGATTTTTAGGAAGTGCCCAGTGGGATTGCAATTTGGCCAGAGGGTGGATTGGGATGGGGTGAATTTTTAGCAGCTACTGTGTACCAGGCACTGCCCTGTGTGCTGGGGAGTTAGCAATAAACAAGACATTGTTTCTTCCCCAGGACATACCCTAGTAGGGAGACAGCCAGTAGACTAGCACGCTGTGGAGACGTGCCAGGTGCCGGTGGGGTGCTGCAGCCCAAGTATACCGTGTCGGAAAGGCCTGGGGGTTGTGTTAGCTGGGGCTGTGGAGCCTCCCTAAGCAAGTGACACTTGAGACCTGAATGTGGAGTTGGCAGTCATGGAAGCGATTGAGGGGTAGATCTGGATCCGAGCTCTGGGAAGATCCTTGAGCAGAAGGCAGAGCTGACAGCAGGGCCCTGAGGTGGAAATGCACCTGCAGGTTTATAGGGCAGGGGGATGGCCAGTGCACCAGGAGTCTAGTGGGAGTGGGAGAGGGGTGGCAGGGGTGAGGCCAGTGAGGGGCAAGAGGGCCCTATTAGATAGGCCTTGGTAGGAACCAGGAGGCAGTTCCATGATCATCCCGCAGGGATAAGAAGCAGATATGACTTTGCACTTTGGGAAGATGGCTGCAGCTACCTTGAGGAGGGTAAGCCAGTAGGGTGAGTCTGGAACCTGGAAGATCCATTAGGAGGTGGCTGTTTAGCCATCCCATGTGAAACAGGGAGGCTGGAACCAGGGTTGAGGGAGTGGGGTTGTGAGAAGTGCTTGGGCTTGAGATGTATTTGGAGTAATGACACCTTACTGATGGGTTTGAGGGGTTAAGTAAGACAGAGCTAGATCAAGGGCAGCCTTAGGCTTCTGGCTTGAACCACTGGGTGTGGGGAGAGAGAAGAAAGGCTGGTGGCAAGGAGTGTATGAGTTGGAGCTAGCCGTGTTCCAGAGCTGCGACGGTGGCCCCGTGTTCTAGGGTAATGAAATCTAAGCCACTGGCATTTGGGAAGCACCTGTGCTTGTCACTGAGCTGGAGTGCCCAGGAGAAGCATCCTATGCAGCCTGTGGCAGACATCGCAGGGGCCTTGGCCCAGGCAGGTGCCAGCGACAACGTCTCACAGCCTTCGTGTTGCATGTTTTTTCTCATGGGGACCCAAAACCTTGGCTCTGAGCAAGACACTGGGGGGATCCTTTGTGCCTACTGCAGCTCATCCTCCTCTGGAGGTTGTCATTATGGCCCTTTCAGCGCCAGCCTGGGTGGGCTCAGCTCCAACACTGAGTCCCATGCTTGTACAGGCCTGGAGTCTCTCTCATGAGAGCTGGTTGTTCTTCAGTTAAGGCGCTATGACTTAAAGAGACTGCAAAACCTCAAACAACAGCCATGAAAACATTATAACCCAGCTGGGTTTCTAATCCATACACGTCATCCAGCCCAGCCCCCGACTCTATCCAGAACATTCTTCCACAGCATCCCCAATAAACGGCTCCTCACCTTGGTCTCTCCTGCCGTAGGGTGCTCACAACTTCACAATGTAGTTCTTTTCTTTGCCTACAGCCCTGAGGCTTAGAGCTGCTTCAGTGTTGGGCGCCCCTGAAATTCCTGCTGCATGGTTCTGCTTCTGCCCTCCAGGGGCACACAGGTCCATCCCTAGCCCACGTCCAGCTTTCAAGACCCTGAAGATGGCATTTGTGCCACTTTCCTTCTCTGCATAAACCCCCCCTTCTCCAGACTGTATTCCCTTACTCCCATTTCCATATGAGGCATGAGTTTAGAAACTCCTGAGGAACTGGCATACTCTGTTCCTCTTAGATTTGAGGCCTAAAAACAAACGCAGCTCCTCCACTATAACACAGCGCACCCATGCCTTGCCCGGCACTTCTGCCTGCCATTATGTCTGTCTCAGGTGAAAGTGGTGCTGACTGGGTGTGATTTCCTTTTCTCAAATAGTTCTTATTTCCTGAAAGTCTCTTCAGCTGTTTTTTTTGTTTGTTTGTTTTGTTTTGGTTTGGTTTGGTTTGGTTTGGTTTGGTTTGGTTTGGTTTGGTTTGGTTTTGAGACCGAGTCTTGCTCTGTCTCCCAGGCTGGAGTGCAGTGGCACAATCTTGGCTCACTGCAACATCCACCACCTGGGTTCAAGTGATTCTCCTGCCTCAGCCTCCCAAGAAGCTGGGATTACAGGGACCCGCCATTTTGCACAGCTAATTTTTGTATTTTTAGTAGAGATGGGGTTTTGCCAAGCTGGTCTCAAACTCCTGGCCTCAAGTGATCTGCTGTGTCGGCTGGCCTCCCAAAGTGCTGGGATTACAGGCATGAGCCACAGTGCCCAGCCAGCTGATTTACTTTTAATTGAGTGATCTCTAGGCTTTGAATAGAACAGTATACAATTATTTGGATTCCTGAGGATAGGAGGTTTTTTCTCTCCACTCTCTGTCATTGAGGTGTCTCATAGCCCTGAGTGACTCATTCATATTCTCTACCTTGTCTAGCCCTGTGGGAATTGGTGGCCTTGCCACCGGTGCTCTGGCCTCCTTGAATGAGGTCAAGACAGACATTGAGCATGCCTAACAGTTTCCATTTCTTGCTCAGGAATTGTGATAAAAGCTATTAATCCAATGAGTCCTAGTCCTTTATTACAAAAGATAAAATGACATCAATGCAATGATAGCAGGGCTCCAGATTCAGGGGTTGAGTCCATAGGGAAATTTGCCTATGAAGGGAACCCCCAGAGCCAGCAGGGCTCTACCTGGGGAGAAACACTGAACCCCCGCTAAGGGGAGATAGTTAAAGCATGGCTTGGTTGGGCCAGACCCCTTCAGCAGAGTGCAGATGCATTGACTATCCTGGGTGTCCTGTGAAGCCCAGCTCCTAGGCCTGGAAGAGAGGCCACTCAAAAACAGGTGCCTGAAAGCTGTGGGAAAAGCAGCCAACTCCTGGGGGATGTGCATTAGATGTCCTGGTGCCCCTAACTCCAGAAGGGATGGTGACTGGCAGAGGAGGAGGCAGCTGAGCTTTGAGATGGCCCTGCCCTTGGCGGGGGCTGTGCTGCTGAAAGGGCTGCAAACACACCTCCAGGGCTCTACCCAGAAGAGCCAGTTAGGAGGCTGTGCTTGGCTGTTACCTAGTTAGGTTTTTGTGTTTTCCTCACCTTTGTCATTGTCCTTCCTTCAGCTAGGAGGCAGCTGCGTCATGGTAACACCTCAAACACTTCTCCTGAGATGCCCCATGGCACACCCAATGTCCCCACCCTTGCTTGAGGCCATGTGTTTTTCTTAGACACAACCTGGCACTGCGCAGTGAAGGCTCAAAGAAGTGACGTGCTGCCCCTTGGGGGCTGGTCCTTCCTCCGCATTTGCCAGGAGCCCAGAGGTCTCCTGAGGGCCCATGAGGGTCTGTGGAAATGAAGTCCATGGTCTTTTTTGTGAAGCAGCTTCTCTGTTCTTTGGGGCCACTTGAGGCTCATGAAGAACTCAGGCCTTTCCAAGACAAAAGACAGACATTAAATATAGGGGGAAAGGGGTAGGGAATGCAGGATGCTGTTGTGCAAGGAACAGGATGGATGGGAGCAGCATTTGGAAGACAGGAAGAGGCAGGGGAGAGGAGTTCTGTTCCAGACTAGTTGTTCCTCAGGGGCAGGGACCATTTCTTCCTCTGTGTGTGCTCAACCCTCAGCACCGCCCAGGACACCCAACAGGCCATCCAGCCAGTGTCAGCACACACCCATGGCGGTGGGAGGCAGACTGAGTGTGAGCACCCAGCAGACAGAGCAGGAGGCTGGTGAAGGGGTGGTGTTGGGCACATAAAGGAGGTCTGGAGGGATCACAGACTGGGCCATACAGCTGCGGTAGGAGCAGCACTGCAGTTGTCCTTCCAGCATGTGCGACAGCAGGAGAGATCTGGAGGCACTGCAAAGACATGTGCAACAAAAGGTGGTGGTTTCCATTCACCTCTTCATGTAATTTAAAGAGCCACATATGCACATGGTAAAACATTTAAGTCAATGCAAAATTGAACACCTCTTTCCTGCCAACCCCTTATCCCACTCACCAGAGAGTAGCCACTATTAACACTTTCTTACTTATCCTTTCAGAAATTTGTAATGCATATTCAAGCATATACTTTACCCAAATGGAATCACACGATATTGTTCTGCAGCTTGCTTTTTTCACCTTAATAATATATCTTGCAGTTCTTTCTCTGTTGTATATATAAACCTTTCTCATTCTTGTTAATGGTTGCATAGCTAAAATCATAGATTCTTCAAGCTGGAAGGAACCTTCAAATCAATGTGATCTAATTGCCTCATTTTGCTAGAACCTGGAATGGTGAGGTGACTTGCCGGAGGGCACAGTGAGTTAGTGGAAGGAAAGGATTCCTCTGAGAGCTATTTAGAAGAAGAGCTTCATGAGGGGCTGGGTGCTGGGGTGACAGATAGGAATGACCGTTACCGGCTGGCTGCATTTCATCAGCAGCAGCATCTGTGTCCATCATTCTAGGCTATTTGCAGCAGGAGAAAAGAGGGAGGACTGGAGAGAGGAAATGATAGCCCTCTGCACACATTAAAGTTGAGTTCACAAGATACTTGGGTGGAAATGTCATTTGGGCCAGTAGAAATTTGTGTTCAAGTTCCAATGAAAGGCCCTCTGTCTTGGGCAACAGAGCCAAACACCCATTATTTGGAGAACAAGTGTTTTCCTAGAAATCACTAGATTTTGTATGTGTCCCTTTGTAGTTCTTTTTAGGCATGGAAACAGAGCTGGTTGCAGGAGGGTGTGACTCCTGCTGGCCCCAAACTTGTTCCTTTGCTGTATTTGCTGACCCCATCCCCCGCCCCTTCCAGTTCCTTCTGGCATCCTGCCCTGTGACTTAGGTTGATAGGAATAGGCATGAGCGAAAGCCTTCTGAAAGGCCTTAGGGCAGCAGCTGTGTGTGGCTGCCTGCTTGCCACACAGAAGATGGGTCAGAGATGAGACCTCTTGCCTCTGCCGCACTGAAGGACAGGGTGTTTATTCACTGCCAAGCCTCTGGCTTGTGGTGTGCTAGTGAGAGCTGGGAGGGCCCTGAGAGATGTTCTAGCTCAGCAAGTCCCACCCCGGGGTCTCTGTGCCCCCAGGGTTGCCTATTCATTTGCCAGGGTGGAAGATATGAAACCACAGCCTAGGAAGGGCACATCTTCCTGGAATGTCAGTTTTACATGAAGCTTTGAGGAAAGAGATGCTATTTTTATATTAAAGCAAACACTGGTATTATGAAATAGCATGGAAAAGTCAAGTTACTTTTCAAGATAAAACAAGCAATTTCAAAGCAATTTTATCTTCCCTTGCCTTGGGCAACTTCAAGCTTTAACCCCTACACCCTGGAGGGCATATGTTCTCTCTCCTCTGCTCTTTGGGACTTTGTCAAAAAGTACTTTAGTTAGATTGGGGTAGTCTTCTCAATAAAATGAACTTTATCTTAAAGATGTACATAGCCCAGAACCAGGAGGTGACAGAGCTCTGGGCAGCTCCTGGCCAGGTCTCTGCCTGCTCTATGCTTAGCTGTATTTGCTCCCTGCTGCCCAGTCTCCACATAGCCCGTCTGCTTTTTCTGGTCTCTCAGAGTTCCTTTCATCTTTGGTGGACCTCAATCCACCCTAATGACTTCCTCTTGCATTACCTCCATTGCCAACTGGCCACTCACTTCTTTGTTTATTCCCAAAGGAAATCTGCTTGGCCCAGCTCCTTTTCTCATACCTGATCAACCCGGCTGTGGATCTGCTGCCCTGTGATCAGATCAGCTGGAGTGAGTTCAGGGGCTTCTCATATGAGACATGTTTCCCTAGATGGCAACCTCTGGAGGGGCAGGAGTGGGCTAGCAGACCCTGGAAGGGGATGTGGACTCGTTCGTGATGCTTCAGTCCAGCCAGCTGGAGCGCAGATGAGACGTGGGGCCTGGAGAGGGAAACAGTGAGTGGTGGAGGTGGGCCCTCACCTCCTAAGACTTCTTTCCCAGGCCCTCGCTTTCCTGCATTTTCCCCGTCCCATCCTTTCAGTTTGAATGAACACCTCCTACTGCCGTAGTCCAGGTTACCAGTGAGGACCTTAACCTGCCAGAGTGCATCAGCATAGACTCTCCAACATGGATGAGGTGTGGAGAGTTGGATGGGAGCTGAAGGGAAGGGATGAGGGGCCGAGCATCAGCGTGGGGCCCTGACGTGCGGCCTGTGGTGTTCGGGGAGAGAGAGCCATGCTGACAGGGTCCCTCAGCTGGCGCACACTCCCCAGGGTCCCACAGACACTGCTGCAACAGGGCTAGCATCTCTATTCATCGAGGCTGGCCACATTTCAGGAACCATTAATCCTCTTTGTATCTCTAAGTACTATGACCATGGACAAGGTTCTCTTCACAAGCATGCCATGGTATCAATAGATAACGACTCTGAAAGATTTTTCTTCTTTTGGATTAATATAGTGTTGATGCTCTGGGTTAATGTGCTGGAGACAGGGTGTTACTCTTTTAACTAGGACATTATTAACAGAGCAAACCCGCTTTTTCGTCTGATTTTATCCTGTGCCTGTTCCTTACTAGCTTTTTACTGAAGGACTTTTTTTATTCTGTATCATCTGATGCAGAAAGTGTAGGCAGTTCGTGGTTTTGGGAGTCAGACAGACCTGGGTTTAAATCTTTCCTCCACTACTCACTGGCTCTGTGACCTTGAACAACATTCTTCATCTCTCTGAATCTGTTTTCTCAGCTATAAAAAGGAGACGATGTTCCCAGCTTTCTCTGGCTGATAGGATTTAATGAGATCACTTGCAGTGGCACTTTGAGCCTCTAGCCATTCTGACCTTTTTTCAGTTTGTTCCCCTAGGCCCTTTGGCTCCCCATTTGCTCTGCCTGGAATGCTGTTCCCTTCCCTGTCCCTTCCCTCCAGCTGCCTGGCACCTTATGGGCATGTACACCCCAGCATAGGAGCGCTCTGCATGTGGACAGTCCTGGGTTTTCTACCAACTGGGATTGTGGCCCTAGATGAGTCTTTCAGCCTCGGTCTCTGCCTGTGGAGTGGGGAACATGGAAACTCCCACAGGGTCTCCATGAGGACCACCCTGGTGTGTGGAGAGACCCCGCAAAACCTGTCTCGCGAATACTGTGCTCTGCTGATTGGCAGTGGCCTCCTTCTCTATTAGAGTTTTCACAGGCTTGGGCAGCTGCGGGTGAGGCCCTTCAGGTCCGCAGGACCCAGTGCAAGATCAGCATCCTGCCACCAGCCCGGCTCGCACCCCCTGGACTGTCCTTCCAAAGTCAGGCTGGGAACAAGGTCCCCCTGCTCTTCCCCAGTAAAGCTGAACATTAAAACTTGGGAAAGTTTGTTTTGTTTTGCTATTTGCTTGCCCCTCTGGGCTTCCCTTTATTCCCCAGCTGGGAAGTCACCAGGAATAGACACGGTTACTTATTTCCTGAGTAACTGAGTTGTGCCGGGCACAGTGCTGGGCCCACATCTGGCCAGCTGGGGCACAGAGGAGACATGGGGACTGGAGAGGAAAACAGAGAGATAAGGGGTTTTGTTTGGAATGATAAAGATATTTTGGAAGTGGTTAGAGGCATGGTGGTGAATTTATTTATTTAGTTAGTTTAGTTTAGTTTAGTTTTCAGAGATGGAGTTTCTCGCTCTTGTTGCCCAGGCTGGAGTGCAATGGTGCGATCTCAGCTCACTGCAACCTCTGCCTCCCAAGTTCAAGTGATTCTCCAGTCTTAGCCTCCCGAGTAGCCGAGATTATAGGCACCCGTCACCACACTGAGCTAATTTTTGTATTTTTAGTAGAGACGGCGTTTCACCATGTTGGCCAGGCTGATCTTAAACTCTTGACCTCAGATGATCTGCCCTCCTTGGCCTCCCAAAGTGCTGGGATTACAGGCGTGAGCCACCACGCCTGGCTGTGAATTTGTTAAATGCCACTGAAATACTCACTTTAAAATGGTTAAATTTATGTTATGTGAATTTCACCTCAGTAAATATTAAAAGGAGGAAATTGGTAAGATAGGAAGTAGTACATCAAATGTACATGTGTTGAGGACCTGGGGGGCATTTGGTTCCTGCAGGCAGTTAGACACAGAAGTGAGGCTCTGGGTGCCACCACTGACTCTGAGGGTCTCGGGCTAACATTATTTTCTTCATTGATGTCTAAAAGAGTAGACTACGTAGCTCAGGTTTACTGTAATTGCCTTTCTGTGCAGTGTTTGGAGGGATGTGATAACACTGTTCTGGGTCAGGTGGCTAAATGTTGAGATGCCTAGGTTGTGTGATAGGTTGAATTACTATACTGGAAAAATGCTAAGAAGCACATCAGCATTAACTCACAGAGTTTTCCTTATTCCTATCCTGGTCATTATTTTGATTATGATTTAGATAAAGATGAAGAAACCTACTCACCAAATTTGCAAATTTTCCAAAGCTTGAATGGATAGTGAATGTGTCGAATGATGGTCAAAGACATTTGCGATATTGGGCTGCTTGGAATCCATTTTCCTTTCTTCGGTGTCAGTATCTGGATTTTCGTTCAGAAACCTTTTCTATTCATATAGCCCATGCGTTTCTGAGTGAGATGAACCCAATGCCAATTCTAATGTGTTCGCCATGTCACCGATGTTGATGTACATACACCATCCTCCTCTCTATCGTGGTTGCTTTAGATGACACAGCCCACCCAGAAGACAGAAGTTTGGGGACCTGGGAGAAATAATCCCTTGGGCTTCAGAGAGCACAGCTCTTTTTTTGTTTCATCCATTCACCTTTCCTGGTCTTGAGAGTGCCCTTCCATGGCACGCTGGAAAGGGACATTTTGTCCTCCTGCTGCAGCCCTCAGCAGTGCAGCCGAGAGGAAAACCATGCTTACTTAGCATGAACCGGACCTGAAGAAGGCAGAGCCAGGAGATGGAAATCACCAAATTTGTGGTGACCTCATCTAGCCACTTGATTTGTACAGCACCACTGGATGTTGAAGCTGTGAGAGCCAATAATTCCCTTGAGCTGATCAGACCACTTTGATTCTAGTTGTCTGTTACTTACAACCAGCAGTGTCCTGATTGTCACAGTGATAAGTCAATCTCCCACAGTCTCACCAGATATTGTTAAATTGTATGTTTGTTAATTTTTTTGCGTTGAAATTTGACAGGAAAAAGTACTGGGCTTTTTTGCTGTGTCCCAGAAAGCTCACTGTACACACAGTGTGTAGCAACATGAACAGAAAAGACGTTGGGAGTTTTCCTTTACATTAAGCTCAGTGTGATATGGAGTTGGAGACCTGATCTTAACCCTAGCCTTTTTACTTCCTACCTCTATGTCCTGGGCAGGTCAGTTGACTTTTCTGAGCCTGGCATGTATCGCCTGTCAAAGGGGGTGACACCTACCTTTCCAGTGTTGTGAGAATCAAAGGAGATACTGTTTGTAAGTCACTCAGCTTTCTGCGTTAGGCCATTCTTGCATTGCTGTAAAGAAATACCTGAGGCTGGGTAGTTAATAAAGAAAAGAGGTTTAATTGGCTCACGATTCTGCCAGCTGTACAGGAAGCACAGTGCTAGCATCCGTTTCTGGGAATACCTCAGGAAGCTTCCAATCATGGCAGAAGGCAAATGGGGAGCAGGTGTCTCACATGGCTGAAGCAGGAGCAAGAGAGAAGGAAGGGAGGTGTGACACACTTTTTTTTTTTTTTTTTTTTTTTTTTGAGACGGAGTTTCGCTCTTGTTGCCCAGGCTGGAGTGCAATGGCGCTATCTCAGCTCACTGCAACCTCCGCCTCCCAGGTTCAAGCGGTTCTCCTGCCTCGGCCTCCCAAGTAGCTGGGATTACAGGCATGTGCCACCACGCCTGGCTGATTTTGTATTTTCAGTGGAAACGGGGTTTCTCCATGTTGGTCAGGCTGGTCTCGAATACCTGAACTCAGGTGATCCGACCATCTCGGCCTCCCAGAGTGCTGGGATTACAGGTGTGAGCCACCAAGCCTGGCCAGGTGTGACACACTTTTAAACAACCGGATCTTGCCTGACCTCACTCATCACCAAGGGGATGGCACTAAGCCATTCATGGGGGATCCGCCCTCATGATGCGAACACCCCCCAGGCCCCACCTCCAACACTGGGGAGGTGTTGACGTGAGATTCGGTGGGGACACAGATCCAAACCATATCACCAGCACAGCACTTGGCACAGAGCGGGTGCTGAAACAGCTTCACAGGGGCAAGTGGTGATGCATACCATCAGCTTCAAGTAGGAAAAGCCTAACTCTGACTAACTTACTGACTGAGAAGTGTGTAACAGGAGACCCAGGGTGGTGTAGCCTACATGGTCACCTTCACCCATAAACTGCTAATTTTCTGACTCTTAGTTTTGCTGTCCTCTGACGGGAGGCACTGTCTGTGTCTCAGAATTCCCAGCAGTCGTCCTAAGTTTCACTCATCCCGACTGGACCACCTTAGGTTACTCATCAGTCCTGTGGCCAAGGCACTGGAATGCACTAGTTGGCCTGACCTCAGTCACATCCTGCCACCTGTGGATCTGGAGCTGTAGTCCACTTCCCTAGAAGTACATGGATTCCCCACGGGAAGTGGGAGCTGTCAGAGAGGGAGAAAAGGAATGGATGCTAAAGAGGCCACCAACAGGAATTGACTCAAGTGGTACCATCCAAATGCAGTCTAAGATTGTTTCTCTGAAAGTATAATGCGTATGAGAGAGGAGGCTTCCGACTCAGACTACATCTTAGACTTACATTTCATTCTGGAACATAGATCAGTTGAGGCTCTTTTCAAAGAGTGCAAGCAGGATTTGGGGAACATTAGAAATTATGCCATGTGAGGAAGAGTGGTGCTAATAAGAGAAGACTCAACAGCGTCATGATAACTAGAGGGTCGCGGTTCTTCTGTGTGACCACACGAGTGAAAGTGGTACCAGTAGCCACTGTCACTCATTGAGTGCTTGTTGCACTGCCCGGCATTGTACTCAGCTTTCCCCCTGCATTGTCTAATCCTTTAATATTCCTTTGAGGAAGGGACCAGATCTCCTAGATAGCTACTCCTACTGCCCTCGTTTGTTAGATGAGGAAACAGGAACGCGCAAGTAAAGTAATTCATCCTAAGGCGTAAAACTAGTGAGTGGAGAACCCAGGATTTAAACTCAGGTCTCCAGCTCAGGTTCCCTGACCTTACAACAATGATTCTCAACATGAGCTGCACATTAGAATCTCATGGGGGAGCTTCTGTAAGATACTGATGCCTAAGGCCCACCCTAGGCTAGTAATCAGGGTCTCTGTAGTATGGGGTGGGCTCAGGCAGAACGCGTAACAGTGGCTCAGGTATTGCCAGTGCACAGCCAGGGTTGAGGACCACTGGCCTAGAGTCGAGGGCCATAGCATGGCTGCCTTCCAGAGCCCAGTGGGAACTGCAGATATATGAAGAATAAAAGGACTATTAGGAAGAGGAGAGCAAGACCCAACCAAGGACATTCAGATTTTTAAAAAATCAATGTAGGCTGGGTGCGGTGGCTCAAGCCTATAATCCCAGCACTTTGAGAGGCCAAGGCAGGCAGATCACGAGGTCAGGAGATCGAGACCATCCTGGCTAACATGGTGAAACCCCGTCTCTACTAAAAATACAAAAAAAATTAGCTGGGCGTGGTGGCGGGAGCCTGTAGTCCCAGCTACTCAGGAGGCTGAGGCAGGAGAATGGCGTGAACCCGGGAGGCAGAGGTTGCAGTGAGCCGAGATCGCGTCACTGTACTCCAGCCTGGGCGACAGAGCAAGACTCCATCTGAAAAAAAAAAAAAAAAAAAATCAATGTAGTTCTCGGAGACAAGACCACTAGAGGCCTCCCTTCTGCACATCCATGCTCCTCGGACCTCTCGCACATGGACCACCTGCAGGCTTGTAAAGAGCAGGTGTGGAGAAGGGTCTGAGAGATTCTGCATTTCCAACAAGCTCCCTGGCCATGTTGGTGCTGCTGGCATGGAAGCCATCCTTTGAGTAGCAAGGCTATATAGTGCCATACTGCTGAAGACTGAGCAGGCAGAGATTAAGTCAGGAGTCGGTGATCAGTTCCCTGCGAAGGGAAGTCAGGAGGCATGCTTGTAAGCTGCCTGCTTGGGGGCACGGCCATCTCCTTGTCAGGAGGACTGAGCATCTCCAACACTGAGAAATGCTGAGTGCAGTGCCTTATCCAGCCTTCCCTCTGCACTCCACCTGGGAGTGGAACTCTAGGATCAGCACAAAGAGCAGAAGCATCTGTTAATGCCTCCTTGGCCCAAATGCACAGTGTCTGCAGATCTGATGCAGAGAACCACCCCCGCCTTCAGTCTGAGCAGCCGCACTGGATCCTCAGGGCATAATGTTGTCCCCTAACCCTGGAATTCCCTCCCAACCTTGGATTTCCCAGCTTTTGGGTTGTCCTTGGATTTTTTTACTCTTCTACTCTGTTGCAGAGAATCGTAGCAATCCACACCATCAAGACCCTGTACAATCTTATTCAGGGGTCAGATCACTAGTAAGTAGCAGAATTAGAATTAAACTTCATGTCCCTTGATTTTTAAAAAAATTTCTGTTGTGCTATGCATTTTGTTTTCAAACTCTTCAGATATTCATTTAGTCGAATATGTTTTTGCAGATGTAAAAACCAACTACCCAGCAGCACCAAGGCATGGCTGGCTGCCTAGCCTTTGTGCAGATAGTGGTGCCACCTGACTGGACGGCCCTGCCTCTTCCCACACCCTGCCAGTGGAGTGATTACGGCAGTAGATTTCCTTGTCGATCCTGTTTACTCCAAGCACACTGTGGAATTCCCTCCTTGTCTGCCCTCACATGACTTCTATCCATCTAGGTTAAATGCTGTTCTGTACTTTGCAGCCATTTGAAGCTCTCTACCTTCCTTTCTACTTTAACACCCTCTCCCTGGCCTCAGGTTGGCTCCAGGGGATCCCATCCTGGTCTGCAGGCCCTGGGTCTAGGTAGGATGAGATTTACGTTTCACATACCATAGCATAATTTTAAAAATTGTTTTTTTACACATCACTTTAAATGGGACTTTGATCTTTTGCCTTTAACTGTTGATCAGGCATTTCTTCCATGAAGATTTTCTTGAATAATCCCATTTCTCTGAACACTTTTTCTGTTATCTTCTTATATACCAAAACACAAACCCTTCCCTCATACTGTCTCCTACAGGGACAGTGTCACAGAGCTGCCTCTCACCCCTGGTTAGCCCCTCCTCTTACAAATCACTGGGTACATTTGGTTAGCCCTGTAGTCTTCAAAAATTCCTGTGCGTGCCCTTTGCAGGAAACTATAGGCTAAAGCCCCTTGTATGTGTCTCCTCTGGGGCTCCCCTGCCAAGGTCCACCAAAGAGGTGGGTCATTCCCACCCAAACACTTGTCTTGGCCACTTGCAGTGAGAAATATCTCTGGGATGACACTCAGCACTCCCCCAAACACTGATGGCTGATGTTTAGTGTTCAGTGTGAATCACATTGTTAAAAAGCCTGTGCGGCTATTGCTAATTAGCACAGCTGTACACTTATCTGTTGCTTTACTCTTTGCAAAGTCTGTGTGTGTGTGTGTGTGTGTGTATGTATACATATATACACACAACTACATACAGCAGCAGCATACTCACACCCCAGTAGTGACTGAAATCATAGACTCAGCCACAGACCTGGAAGAGGCATGGTCTAGAATACTCGGCTATAAGCCTTGTACTCGCCATCATGGCACTAACAGAGAGTGACATAGAGGGATCTTTTCTCTACCTTCTCACAAATGCCAATACTTCTGGGAGGGTCTCACCTAAAGCCACTCTCACTAACACTCTAATTAGCAGTTCACACTGTAGCAAGGTTTAGATGGCAGCCAGCCAGCTGCGTTAAGAAATAGAACATGGAATAGATGTTCTAGAATGAGGTGCCTAGAAGGGGAAGGGTGGGGTGCCCTGGTGGATGAGGGAAGAGGCTTGAGCTAGGATGTGAGGTGATGAGGCATGGCTTTTAGGACTGCCCCTGCTGCTTCCAGGAGGCTAGGCCAGGGGCGGGAGCAGTGGACTTGACTACTGTAGGCTAGAGGTGATGAGAGCAGAGGAGTCTGGAATGTGTCACATCCAGAATGAGCCAAGAAACAGCGCCTTCATTCATACTTCAAGCAGGCATCTGTCAGACCCATGGTTGGCCAAGCATTAAGCCATCAAGGTAAAGAACTGACTCTGAGCCCAAGCAGGTCCCAATCTAAGCTAGGGAGACAGGCATGTCAACAGATGATTGCAGTGGGAAATGCCAGTGAAAAGCGTGTCTTGGTACAGCACACTGGGAAGGGAATTATTAGTTTTGCCTGGGAGAGGAATGACGTCGTTCAGCAGAGATGACCTTGTTATTGGGTCTCAAAGCATGAACAGGAGTTTCTTGGGTAGACAGGGAAGAATTAGCAGAGGAAAGAACATCTAGAACATCATGGGGGCTTGGAAACAGCATGGCGTTGCGGGAGAATTGTAGCACCTACAGGGTCAGTGCCAAGACTGTTTACTAGAGAGAGCCCGATCTCACAGGGGGTGTCTTGGATGTCATGCTGCAGGAAAAGGGAGCCGTGCAAGTTCTCAGCTGAGAGCTGTAGAGGAGGGTTGTCCCTATAGCCACAGTCAGGGGATGGAGCAGCAGGGTGGCCAGGATGGGGGGTGTGTGAGGTGTGTCCTTGTGTTTGTCCACTCATAAGATAATAAAGACTGAATGAAAGCAGTGACAGTGAACAGAAAGGGAAGGAGTCAGGTGACAAGCAAGGAGACATGGTTCTCTGAATTTGGTTGCAGCCTAAGATAGGGATCCATGGGATAGAAAGCAGTGGTGAATGACAAGTAGCCCTCCAGGAGCTGCATAGCTAGTGGTGTTCACTACTTCAAGAACTGCAGGAATCAGGGGCATCATGCGAGAACCAAGAGACGAGGACATGTAACAGGAGAGTTCTGGAAGGAGAATGACTGGCAGAGGGAAAGAGGAAATACGAGTGGGATCAGATCACTGATGGAGCACAGTTCTGACCAGGGCCAAGCCTTCGTGAGTAGATGCTGCACAGACGCCATCAGATCTGAGTCTTAGACTCCAGCCCATCCTCAGACCTCACTCCCGCTCCAGCTGCTGTCTTGACTTCCCCACCCATTGTCTCCTCGATGTTTCAAACTTAGCAGGTCCAAGCCTGTGGTGGTGTCTCATTCTGCGCTGCCACTAGTGGAGATGGTGTTCCATGCTCCCTCAGCGAATGACCCACCCATCTCTCTGGGCCACTGCAGCAGCCTCCAGGCCTCCGGGCTGATGACCACTTCCACTCTTTCTTCCCAGTCGACACCACTACATGACAGCCAGCAGTCCTTCCAGAATGGATATCAGATGGGGCCCTTTCCCTGATTAAGCCCGGTGGCTCCCTACCAACTCTGGAACGGGCTCTGCGGCTTGAGGCCCAACCCTGCTGGCCCTCCCTGCATCTGTGCCTCGTGTGCTCCAACACCTTCCGACAGCGTTCATCTTGCTGCTTTACGCCGGGTGTAGTCTCATCCCAGACCTCTCCCAGTCTTGACTTACTTTTCTCGTTCACATCATTCAGACTTCTGCCCAGTGGCAGCCGGGGGTGGGGGAGGGATGAGCCTTCCCTAGCCAATCATTTAAAACAATACTCCTACCTTGTTGCTCCTTTTCACTTTATTTAGCCTGCTATGGTTTTGTATTTTTTCCCCCTCCATATCCAAGGCGTTAGCTCTGCGAAGGCAAGGACTTCACCTCTCTTGGTTCCTGCTGTGCTCAGTCTGTTTGCGTTCATTATTCATTGGATCCTGAGCCCCCCTGAAAGCTAGGTAGGAGTTTTTCCTCCCTGGACCAATGAAGAAGCACGTTCAGGGAAGGGGGAGTCATCATCCATGTCACAGTAGATGCTGGAACAAAGAACCCAGATGACTGGTGGGCATCTCTTCTGAGGGTACAGGGACCATGGGTGTGGGCAGAGGCATGCCTGGCCCTCGTGGAAAGTGCTGGGGGTACGTATGCCCAGCAGCAGCTGCTGTTATCTCTTAGGTGGAAATGCGGTCATCTGGCGGTGGGAATTCAGGGGTAACAGGTAAAGGTTGAGATAGCTAAGAAGGGGAATGGGCAAAGACGCCAACCTAGGGTCTCAGGAATTACAAGTTGCATGGAAGGTTCAATTGAGCTGACTTTGCATTGACTGTAGTCAGGGCAGATCTCTGAATCTCTTCAGGGTCTGTGCACACTTGTTTTGGGTAAGTGAAGAACAAGACAGGAAAGAGGGGTCTCCCTCTCCAGATGACGGCACAGTAGGGCATAGCCAACTAGCCTCATAAGTTTGCCAAGAACCAGATGTGCAGCCACTTAACAAAATTAAAATTCTCATTCATTCATTCATTGGCTGTGTAGCTGACTGCATGTCCCGAGCTTTTAATTTTTTATATTGATTATTTGGACCTTTTTAAAAAGACTTGTGTTCATTTCTCACTTATTTGTGGTTTTTACTATTTTCACATCAGAAACTCTTTCTCCGAATCCTGAATATGTTAATTTTCTTCACTTCGCTTAAAATGTAGCATTCCTGTGAATTTTGAGAAGCTTTGGATAATTAGGCTGTTGAGTTCCAAATCTCCCCAGATGACCAGCATTTGGCCATGTTGATAGCATCTTGGCATAGGGCTCCCCTGTCTTCAATCTGTTCCTCTCAGATTTCTAGGATTTACTTGCATCTTCAACCCTTGGCCCTTTTCCAACCTGCACTAATTTTGCTGGGAATCTCTCCCCTGCCCTGGGCAGCAGGATGCTGAGCTGCCCATTTTTCTACATGGAACCATGTGCTGGCATCTACATGGCCTTTGGTTTGTTATTTTTCTTCCCAAGGGACAGCTAGGTAGAATAGAAGGCTTGACACTGTGTGGAAAGCCACCAGGCCTGTCGTCGGATCCTGTTGTTTTGCTTGAAGTTTTGACACCCAGAGTAGGACCCTTTGCCTTGCTGAACCTCAGTTTCTTCATCTGTCAAAGGGGCGGTAATTCTTACCTTGAAATACTGCTTTCAGCTTGCCGGGAATTGACCTGTTGGAAAATCTCTGCTTCAGTGCCTGGCCTGAGAAGGGCTGTTGAACCTTGTGAGTGGACATATCACTGTTTGATTGGAGTTTTGAATACATTGCTAGTGGGAGCAGAGCACAGTCAGTGACTGTTGGCTCCTGCATTCTCTCAAAGCATTTGGAGAAATGTTCTCACTTAATTAGAAAGATTCCAGGTTCCTGATTCTCACTCCCTCCCACCCATCTTGGCCCCACCCTCAGACTCCTCTGTGCTTTGGTTGGATTCTGTGCTACCCCCAACTGGCTTCCACACGAGCCTCTCAGCTCTCCTTGAGCAGGGCCTAGCACAGAGTGGGAATAGTGGGAATCAGCAAACTTTCTTGATTGACTCTATAAATAACTAGGTCCTGATCACCTTTTTGGATATTCTCAAGTGGGATCATCTTGTCGGATTTTCTGTAGTGGTTCTGACCCCTATTTCCATTTACTCAACTTTATATTGAGGGCCTGCTCTCTGCCAGGCACTGTTACAGTCTCTGGGGATAGGTTAGTGAACAAAACAAGCTAAAGTCCTTGTCTGTGTGGAGTTTACATCCCCAAGGAGACCTCACACTTCCAATACTCTCAGATCTCTCTTCCAAATATATAGTATACTTGGCTGGTTTTTATGCATTTGAGTAGGAGATTTTTAGTTATTAAAACAGGTATTGAATATTTACTCTGTGCCAGGCACTGTTCTAAGCATTTTATATGCATTATCATTCAATTCCCACAAAACTGCAGAAAGGAGGTTCTGTCATTGTCATTTTACAGATAAGAAGCTAAAGAAACAGACCCAGAGGTCTTGACCCTTGCCTGTGGTTACACACCCGGAAGAGGTGGGTCCCGACCCTGCACAGGCGGTCTGACCACGGCATGCACACATTGCCGCTGCCCTGTGCTGCCGCTCTGTTCTTGGAATGCTCCTGAGGCCTTGGTTCTTTCTTCGCTATTAGACGTAAATCCTCAAGTGCTGTGACCTTCTTAGGCTCCTTCTCTCCCGTGGCGCCCAGCATAGCCTGTGCACACCATAGGCCGTGAATGACTGCTCTTAACTCGGGAGGTGGGTAGGGGATGTCTTTCAGGGCTCCAGTCCAAAAGTTGCTCTCCCCAATGTCCACAGATTAGACTCTGTTGTCTTCACATCTGTGATTGCACACGCCTTAATGCACTGGTCCCACGCTGCTGTATAGTTACGGGGGTTCCCCTGAGACCTCTGGGCCCCATGTCCTCCTCCCACCCCGCACCTGGATTCTGGCTTTGGGGCAGGGGCTGCCGGGTGATCTCTTCTGCTCAGACACATTTTGTCATCTTCCCCTCCCCGGCCTCCTCACCATGCTCCCCTCACCCTCACCCTTGCTTTTGATCTCACAGATCCAGGCCCTTGGAGAAATCAGACAGTAGGAAATACGAAAACTGCTCGGGAAGTAATTGAAGAAACACTGTGACTTTGGAAACCCATGGAGATAACACTCACACCTTCTTACTCACGTTATTTAATTTTTAATGGCAGATTTAATTAATGGAGGTCAGGCCTCCTGCTTTCAGATCTGCATGTGGGGCAGCTGGAGGAGGAGGAGGGGCAGCTGTCTACAGGGCAGAGGAAAAGACTGCAAATTTGGGAAACTAAAGAGTCCGATGGGAAAGAAAATCACCCAGAAATAATAGTCCCTGGTCATTGGGTGCTAATTAATGTGTGAGAATTCGGTAGAGTGCACTTCAGAGAAGTTTCCCAATGTCTCTCAGTGGGCAGTAGGGCTCCTTTACAGGCACAGTCATGCTGCCTTCCCAGCTCTGTGCTGCAGGGTTCCAGGAGCTCTCGAGAACTGACGGCCTAGCCAGGGAGAGCTGGACGCCATCGTCCACACAGCTGCCAGAATGTTCTTTTAAAAACACAAATCAGCTGGGCACAGTAGGTCACGCCTATAATCCCAACATTTTGGGAGGCCGAGGCAGGCAGATCACTTGAGCCCAGGAGTTTGGGACCAGCCTGGCCAGCATGGTGAAACCCCCTCTCTATAAAAAATACAAAAATTAGCTGGGCAGGGTGGTGCATGCCTGTAGTCCTAGCTACTGGGGTGGCTCTGAGGTGGAGAGATAGCTTGAGCCCAGAGGTCGAGGTTACAGTGGGCTATGATCATACCACTGCACTCCAGCCAGGAGCAAGGCCCTGCCTCAGGAAAAAAAAAAAAAAATTCTTCCCTGCCCCTCCTTCACTGAAAAAGGAAAGTCTTCTTCACCCTCATTGCCCATGAGGTGCAGTCCAAGCTTTTGAGCCTGCAGCTGGCATCCTCCACGTCCCCTCCTGGCCATTGCCCTGTGCCTCTGCAGCAGCAGTGGCATCTCTTGCCCCATGCACAGCCCTGTGGCAGCCCCAGGCTCCTCGCACTGCTGCCTGTGTTCAGGAGACCTTGCTCTCATTTGACTCATTTCTGCTCATCCTTTAAAATTCATTAAAATGGATACACCCTTTGACCCAATAATTTGACTTCTACAATGTTCCCTACAGATATACTTACACACAAAGTTCTAGATGCCAAGATGTTCGTCTTAGCTTTGTTTATAATAGTAGAAGATTAGAAACAACCTCTGTACAAGGATGGGGAGCTGCTTGAGTGATACTCAAGGGATTATACTACAGAGTATTCATTCCTACTACTAAGTGCTGGTCAGCTGGAGTGGGTGAGGTCTTTGAGGATCAATGGAAAGAAGAGGTGTGGCACATCATGTCTGCTGCAGTCCAGTGAGTGTCAGGAACAAGTGGGGCACGTGTGTGCTCACTCACACATGTGCCCATGCATGCATAGCACCTCGCCCAGACGAGGACGGGGTGCACAGAGGAGTAGGGATAGGGCTGAGTCCAGGCCAGCCAAGAGGCTCACTGTTCACCACACACCCTCCATGCTTTCCATTTTTGTTTTTTAAAACCATATGTAAGTATTTTTCAAAAACATTGTTTAGTGTAAATAAAAAAAACTAAGCCTCAGTTCAGGTATTGGCTCCCAGGAATTCAGTCTGACCCATGGTTTCTACCAGGCTGTCCTTTCAGGTGCCCCACAGCACCTGGGATGACTGGCTGAGTGCCCCATTGTAATTATGATGCCACCATCTCAGAGCTCCATGAGGCCAGGGAGCAAGCCACACTTGTCTCAGAACCTTCTGGCACTTGGAAGGTTCTCAGTATGCACGTTGGTAGTGTCTAGTCCTTCTAGAAGCCCTGACCTGGTGATTGGTTGAGAAGTCCACAGAGTGTCCTGCCCTTCCCAGAAGAGGGAGTCTGGGTCCACTCCAGCAGCCTTGGAAAGGCCTGGTGGATGAGCAGCTTTGTGAACACAAGAAGCCAGCTCGGTATTCCCAAATTGTGGACCAGAGACCTTCGAGTGCCAAGGGAGCTGCGGTTGTGAGGACATCCGTCCCTGTAGGTCTGCTCAGGCAGATTAAATGAGTGGGGCAGGCGGGTCAGGACAGGACAGGATGGGGAATTTCTCTGAGTCATTCTGAGAAACAATAGAGGAAGCTGCAGCAGGGTAATCACCGCCACTTCTTGGCCTGTGGGTACTTCCTGTGACAAATCGAGTTGACCACATGTTCAAACTGAGCTTGCAATCAAACCCAAGCACTATCCAAATTCACTGGGGCCAGGCTGTTTCTGGCAGTATGGCATCTTGAGCACAGGCTCTGAGTGTCTACTGAAGCCCACAGCAGGCCGGGCCCATCTGGGCCAAGGATTCTGTCTCTGAGAAGGTCAGCAACAGGTGCCTGGGCCTGCAGGATGGTGACCTGACACTCAGGAGCCCTGTGGGCACAACCACAGGAAGAGGGGTTTGGCTCAAAGAGAAGGCCTGAGCCATGAGGTTGTTTTGTAGGAAAGGAAGTAGGCCAAGATGAATTGTGGGGGGCGGGGCTTAGGATGAGGTGCATTTTAGCTCTGGAAAATTCAGTGGCTGTGGTGGGCTGAGGTGGGTGCTATGTGCCAAGCTGTCACTCCGCCAACTGCAGGCTGGGTGATACTCTATGTTGCTGTTAAGAGAAGTGACTTACCCAAAGAACACCGTCAGCATATGCCAAAGCACAAATCAAAATGTGGGTCTGTGATCCATGCCATCTCCTGATGAGGCCTCATGAAGGGGAACTTCAGACGGAGCTAAGCAATCCCCACCCAGGCTGTGGCGGAAGGGTGTCTGCATGGAGTGGGAGGGAGGCCCAAAGTTGTTATGTCTCTGTCCCTACCGCCTCGCCCAGGACAGGCAGTGCTGGTGAATACTGGACTGGTTGAGGCAAAGACATAATCTCTTGTTTGAATGTGAGGTCTCTAGAGAGAACACTGGAGCCCCCTTGCTGGACATTTTGGCAGCAGCTGGCTGTGGTGGGAGGAGAACGTGTATTTACTTCATGCCTGCTGTGTGCCTGGAGGGTTGGCATTTCCCAGCTGGCATTCCCAGTAGCCGCAGAGGGAGGCATCCGTTATCTCCTTGGCTCAGAAGCGAGGAGCAGCAAGGTGACTTGCCTAAGCTCACCAGGCAATGGAGGTTGAAAGGCCCAGAAGTGGCCCCCAGGCCTCCCTGACTCCCTCGGCCCAGCCCAGGGCAGAATGCCAGCACCTGGTGTTTCTTCCTCACACGTGAGCCAGGTGCTCTTCCCCAGGGGCTCACCTTCCACATTTGCCTCCCAGTCAGCACTTCTCTGAGGCCACGATGAAGCAGGGGAGTCCTTGGGGTAAGACTAGAGGGGGGCCTGGTTTCCATCTGGACCTGCCTTCCATGCCCTTTGGCCTTAGAGGTGGGGGGTCCATCCCTGCCTCAGTTACCTTCCCTGCAGAAGGCTGAGGGGGTCCATGGTGCACAGGAAGTGCTTTCCCTGGGTGGCTCTGCCCCTGCGCACCTCTCACTTCATGTCTGCCCAGCTTCAGCCAGGCTAGCTGTGTGCCTGGTGGGCAGAGAGAGCCAAGCTAAAGTCCTACAAATGTGCAAGGCAATGCAGCTCTAAAGTTCCTTCACTGCCATGCCAAAGCGTGTTTCAGGGCCTGACTGATCTGTGCCCGCAGTAGGTACCTGAGGCCCGAAGCTCCCATTTGCTCATCTGTAGAACGGGGATAATCATGCTGCCCATATGAGCCTTTTTTTTTTTTTTTTTTTTGGAGATGGAGTTTCACTCTTGTCGCCCAGGCTGAAGTGCAGTGGCACAATCTCGGCTCACTGTAACCTCCGCCTCCCGGGTTCAAACAATTCTCATGCCTCAGTCTCCCAAGTAGCTGGGATTACAGGCACCCGCCACCACACCCAGCTAATTTTTTTTTTTTTTTTTGTATTTTTAGTAGAGATGGGGTTTTGTCATGCGGGCCAGGCTGGTCTTGAACTCCTGACCTCAGGTGATCCACCCACCTCAGCCTCCCAAAGTGTCCGTGTGAGGCTTTGAGGAGTAGATGTGGTTGTGTCTGCAAAGGGTCTGACCTCAAGCCAACTCCAGGTGACATCTGCTGCGCCTTCCTCACCCGCACTGGGGAGGTCTGACCACAGGCCCTGCCCCACCTCAGGTTGTTTCATTTCTGAAACTGCTTCCTCATGAGTCAGCCCAAGGCTGGCCTTCTCCTTGCTGCCTACATGTCCACATGTGGGCTTCACCACACTCCCACCTGGAGCACGGCGGGAGGCTGCTAGCAGATGTGTTAGTGTCAGTCTCCCCTCAGAACATGCGAAGGTGCTGGAGCTTCACAGAGAAAGGAGGATGTGGGCCTGGGCCTTTGTGGCCTGGAGCAGCTAGCCTCTGAGGCACAGCAAAGTTCCATAACCTACCCAGAGCCACATGGTGGTGGCATCAGGGCTTAGACCCAGCTGTGTTTTGCTCCCAGGCCTGGGCCTTCCCTCCACAAACCTGGGTCTGTAGGTGCACACGTACCGGGGTGATCTCAGGACAAATTAAGTGTGTGCCTGTGGATGCTCCCCTCAACAATCTGGACAGATGGTTGCTGTTCCAATGAGTAGGGTGGTCAAGGTAGGCAGCAGAGTGTGTCCCAGACTGGGAATCCAGACACCTGAGTTGTAGTCCTGACACTGCCCGGTTGCTCTGTGACTTTGGACAAGTCATTTCACCTCTCTGGGAAGGAAAGTCCACCTATAAAATAGGGGTTGGACCAGATCAAGACTCAGCAATTTTTTTCTTTAAAGATAGTAAGTATTTTAAGCTTTGTAGGTCATGTAGTCTCTATCATAGCTCCTCAACTCTGCCATTGTAGCACAGAAGCAGCCACAGACAATATGTGAACAAATGAGTGTGACTGTGTGCCAGTAAAACCTTATTCACAAAAACAGGTGGCAGGCTGGATTTTGCCCGTGGATCGTGGTTTGCCAAGCCCTGAGCTAGAGGATCTCATAACGCACTTGCAGCCATTGCTATTCTAGCATTCTGTAGCAGCAGCCATGCGTGGTGGAGCTGGAACCCAAGGTGTGGATTAATCACCAGTCGTTTTTGATGCCGGTCAAGAAATTAGCATCTGTCAATTTCTAATGTGGTTGCATCCCATGAGGGAGCAGAGGGAAATTTCAATCTTTGGTAACCAATTCTGTTTTTCTCCTTGTAGAATGCTGAGATGTATAAACTGTCTTCACAGCAATTCCATGAGGCAGCCTCAAAGATGGAGAGCACAATAAAGTAAGAATTTGTTTATTATTCTTTGTAAACTTGGCCCACATTTGTAAAAATTCCCACATGTGGCTTGAAACCTGCCACCACCTGCCTAATTTCAAGTTTCCCTAATAATACACACAACCATCTGTTCCTCAGCTCTCTCACCTGGATCTGAGGTAGCCGTTGGTCATCTGTAATTGGCCAAATTAGCACTCAGTTCTTATCTAGCTCCTTGGCAAATTGGAGTGGTGCTGGGGTAGACTTGCGGAGTTATTTTTGGGGCCCAGTGTCTGCTGAGCAGGGGCTCCCTTCCTTGTGTGGCTAGCTGAGGAGCTGGCCGTCAGGCCCCAGAAAGAGTTGGGGCAGGCGTTCTGCTGGCTTCTCTCCCCTCTGACTGTGGAGGGGTTTTTAGGGAAAGGTGTCCCCTCTCAGTGCTTCCTGTGCCTGGTACGTGCAGTGCACCCTGTGCGCAGTCATGCTTGGGGTGGCCCACACTTCATGCCCAGAGGAACTGAGGCTCAGAGAGCTGCTGGCTTGCTCAGATCACACAGTCCTAAGTGCCAGCATTCTGTCCCCTGTCTGTGGTGCTCCTGTGCTGTCCATTGAGGACTCAGCTAGAACGTCACGGGAGCAGGGAGGTGCTCACAGTGTGCCCAGTACCAATGTGGCTCTGCTCAGTCAATAGTACAGTTCCCTGGAAGGTCAGAAAGTGATTCCCGCAGGAAGGAATTGGGTCTTATGGGTTCTTTGTGTGAAGTTGGTCTCTATGGACCTGAGAGACCTTCATAAATTAGCCAAGGGGCTACCACCAACTCCACCCACTTCCTGGGAAAGCTGCTCCCTCCCGAGAGTGAATTGGGGCAAATCACCTGGCAGCCCTCAGGGCACAGAATTGTGAGCAGTGGGTCTGGCCTCATGAGAAAGAAGTGTCAGAGACAGGTTTGCATGATAGTTGTAAAAACAGCTGTGCAGAGAACTGTGAGGAGCTGGAAGGACAGTAGGGACAGATGAACAGTCAGCATAGACCCAAAGGCACAGAATAGGACAGGGAACAATGTAGGCTGGTTTTGGGGTCTTTTTTTAAGACAGGGTCTCACTGTGTGGACCAGGCTGGAGTGTAGTGGCAGAATCATGGCTCAGTGCAGCCTTGACCTCCCGGGCTTAGGTGATCCTCCCACCTCAGCCTCCCAAGTAACTGAGACCACAGGCATGTGCCACGCCCAGCTAATTTTTGTATTTTTTGTAGAGATGGGGTTTCACCATGTTGCTCAGGCTTAGTGTAGGGGTTTTATTCTTGAACACTAAACACCTAAAGCTGATGGGGATACTACATATTGTGGCAGAGCCATTTAAGAATGGGCTTGGGAAAGAGAAAATAATTATCTTGAAATTTTGCTGAACGTGGTGGCTCACACCTGTAATCCCAGCACTTTAGGAGGCTGAGGTGGGCAGATCACCTGAGGTCAAGAGTTCGAGATCAGCCTGGCCAACATGGTGAAACCCCGTCTCTACTGAAAATACAAAAATTAGCCAGATGTGGTGGCACATGCCTGTAATCCCAGCTACTCGGGAGGCTGAGGTGGAAGAATCACTTGAACCTGGGAGGCGGAGGTTGCAGTGAGCTGAGATCATGCCACTGCACTCCAGCCTGGGCAACAGAGCGAGACTCCATCTCAAAGAAAAGAAGACCAATTATCCTGAAATTTCAAGTCCTGTAGCAATACTAGGAGCCTGGGAGGAAGAGAATCTTCCAATAGGCAGATAGAGACAAGGACAGAGGTAGAAGCACAGCCCTGCTGATGCTAGGACCCCACAGGGCCTGAGTGAGTGAGCACCAAGGCTGCCTGCATCCAGGAGTTGAAGGGTGCTGTACTGCCCTGCAGGGTGTGAGCCACCCCACACACAGACACCCTGCCCCCACTGATGGCCAGCTCTCAACCTGTTTCTGAAGGGTTCTCCCCGGTATGTCCTGTTCATCTGGGGCTGAGAAATACTTGGAATCACAGAACATTGAGAAGGAGAGCTGTGGTGGCAGCCACATCAAAGAGGCTGCTGAGTGACAGCCACAGCATGGATGTGATCCCTGGAGGTGGGCCAGGCCACAGCTCCTGCCCATTTTCTTACCCGAGCAGCTTCTTGCAAGGCCAGTGGCCCCTCCCTTTCTACCTGGAGCCAGGACCCACCTGCCAAGGAGAAGATGCACTGGGGGAGAAGCCAGACAGCTTTCTGTTGGTAACCATAATGCCTGTCACCTGCCAAGTGGCCCACCATCATGAGGGCAGGGACTCCTGCCCCACCAGCCCCTTTGTGAATTTGGCTTTATTGTCATAGCCTGTCTCATCCTCATATCCCCTGAAAGTAAAGTGGGATGGATGTGAATGTATTTTTAATCTGAGTGATGCCTAAGGGTTTTTTGTTTGTTTGTTTGTTTGTTTACAGCATCCCTTGATAATTACCACTATTTACTAAGCAATAAGTACTCTGCAAGGCATTTCAACTCCATTCTGTATTTACTCTTGTTAGTTTCATATACAAGTGAAGAACTGAGGCTGGAGAGGTCGAATAACTCCTTTTGTCCATGGTCACAGCTGGTTCTGTGGCAGGGCTGGGGTTGCTTTTCCTTTGTTTGTCTTTGCATCATTGCTGTCCCTTGCAGGCCCTGCCTGGACATAAGATGGCAGCGGGGTGGAGCTCTCAGAGCCTGCCTGGGTTTGGACTCAGACCAGGGCTCAGACCTCTGCCCCGCCCCTTAGCAAGTCACTTCACTTCTACAGGCCTCTGTTTCCTCACCTACAAAACAAACAGGATACACTCTTTAATCTTTAAGTGATAATTAAGCAAGATTCCACATAGAAAGTAGACCCAGGATGTCAACAACTGTTGTTGATATTAGTGTGACTATTTGCTATGGACTAAATGTTTTGTCTCTCCAGAACACATATGTTGAAACCTCACTCCCAATGTGACGATATTAGGAGGTGGGGCCTTTGCAAGGTGATTAGATCATGAGAGTGGAGGCTTTGTGGGTGGAATTCGTGCCCTTATAAAAGGGACTCCAGAGAGCTCCCTTTCCTCTTCTACCATGTTGAGGACACAGAAGACACCATCTATGAACCAGAAAGTGGGCCCTCACCAGACATCAGATCTGCCAGTGCCTTGATCTTAGACTTCTCAGCCTCCAGAACTGTGAGGAATAAACATCTATTGTTTGTAAGCTGCCCAGTCTCTATAGTACTCTATTATAGCAGCCTGAATGGGCTAAGATACTGTTAATAATGGCAATCATTTTAGTCACTTTTTCACCACACCTAGCTTGGTATAGAGTAGAACAGATTTTGATATATAAATTGAGTTTATAAAAACACTTTTCCTTTTCCCAAATACAGTAAACAGGAAGCAGTGTACAGTTAGAAATTATTTAACTTAAACATCAAGAGAAATCTTTGAGATATTTCTTGGATTAACAGATATTGTAAATTACATCATAAATGTCATAGAAATAAATGCCAACTGCTGATAGCAGTAATATTGAGGAGTTTTCTTCCAAGACCATGGAGTATCTTTTAACAACTTTGAGTAAACTGTTTGCTTAGATGGTAAACTAGATGTCCATGTATTCATTCATTCATTTAATACACATGTATAGAGTGCCTGCTGTTTGCTAGACACCATGCTAGGCCCTGGTGACACAGTGATGAACAAGACAGCTGCAGTCCCTGCCAGCAAGGAGCTTATAACATTTGGGGAATGACAAACAATGTTTTAAAATTAATTGCACAACAAACAGTTACCCAATTAACTGATTATAGCAATGAGTGCCATGAAAGAAAGAGTCTGAATTAGAAAGAACATGTCACATGGTGGGAAAAAGCATTTTAAACAGATGGATTAGTATGTGCAAAGTCCCTGAGACAAGAAGCAATTTAACTTATTGAAGTAATTGAAAAAAGGCTGGTATGGCTAGAGAATAATGAATGAGAAGAGAGAAAAAGAGGAAGCTCCGAGAAGTGAGCATGAGCCAGACCATGCAGAACTTTGTAATATAGTAGGAATTTTAACTTGATCCTAAGGGCAGTGAAATTACCTTTTTCAAAGCTTTATTTATCTTCTAATGTATGCATGTAAGGCTATAAATTTCTCTATAAACACAGCTTTAGCTACAAGTTTTGATATATTGTATTTTTAGTATAAATCAGTTAACATTTTTCCAGTTTTCATTCTGATTTCTTCTTTACTCATAGATTATTTCAAACTATATTGTTTAATTTCCAAACATTTAGGGGTTTTCTAGTTATGTTTTTTATAATTGGTTTCTGTTTAATTCTTCTGTGATTAGAGAACATACTCTGAATTCTTTGAAAATTTTTGAAACTCGATTTATGGTCCAGTATATGATGTGCTTTGGTAAACTGTCCATGTGCATTTAAAAAGATTGTGTATTCTGTCAGTAGTGTTCTGTATTGTCAATTAGGTTAAGTTGGTTAGTCATGTTCAAATTTTCTGTATTTTTAATGATTTACAGATTTATTGTTTTTTTCTGACACTTTCCTTCTGACTAAATTTTTTTTTTTTTTACTATTCTTTCTTTTTTCTTTCTTTTTTTTATTTTTTATTTATTTTATTTATTTTTATTTTTTTTTGAGACAAGATCTCACTCTGTCACCCAGGCTGCAGTACAGTAACATGATCACAGCTTACTGCAGCCTCAACCTTCTGGGCTCAAGAGATGCTCCCACCTCAGCCTCTTGAGTAGCTAGGACCACAGGTGTGCACCACCACACTTGGCTAACTTCTTAAATTTTTAGTAGAGAAAGGGTTTCACTATGTTGTCCAGGCTGGTCTTGAACTCCTGGCTTATGCAATCCTCCTGCCTCAGACTCCGAAAGTGCTGGGATTATAGGCAGGAGCCACTGCATGTGGCTGGCCTTCATTTTTTTTTTTTTTTTAATGTATCTTCTGATAAAAGTTCTATTTTTAATTGTATGTAAATACCTTTTTCACCTTCATTTTGAAAAATATAGCGGTCATTTCTTTCAGCTCTTTGAAGATATCTTTACATTCTCCTTTGTTTTTTTTTTTTCCTTGAGAAGCCACCTGTTGATATTGCTGTCATTCCTTTACCTCTTTTTTCTCTGTTTTTAAGATTTTCTGTCTTTGGTTTTATTAAGCCATACCTAGTTATAGATTTTCTTTATTTTATTCTTTTTGGGATTCAGGTCTTGAAGTTTGACATCATTTTCTCAGTTTTGGAAATCTCTTACCATTATCTCTTCAAATAACACTCTCCCCTATTTTATCTTTCCTCTTTTCCGAGGTTATATGTATTACTGTCTCATATGTCTCTTGTTCTTTTTTCTGTTTTTCCTCATTTAAAAAAATTTCCATGCTATAGTTGGAGTTCTTCTTATTGGTCTTTTAGTTCATTGATCCTCTTTATTGTGTCAAGTGTGCCTTAAATCTGTTGCATTCAGAATTTCAGTTACTAAATATTTTTAATTCTAAAAGTTCCATTTGCTTTGCTTCTTTTTTTTTAAGATTCCCCGTCTCTGGTGAAATTCTACATTTTGCTATTTTCTTGAACATATTAGTTACAGTTATTTTAAAATCATCTGAGGGTCTATTTCTGTTGCCTTTTTTTTTTCTTGGGGTCCTATTTATTTATATGTCTGGTAATTCTTGATTGAGTGCCAGAAATTGTCTGGAAAGATGACAGAGGTCCTCTGTGATATGACCTTCCCCAGAGATGCCTAGGGATGTGGCTTTCCAGGGTCCCTCTTTCTTGGTGAGCTCTAAACCACTATTTTTGTTTTCTTGGCTCTGCAAGACTTCTGAAAATTCTACTCTTTCAGTGGCCTCTTTTAGTTAGCTTCTTAGCTTCTTGCCTGAGTAGCTCAAGAATTTGACAAATGTTTTAAAAGAAGAAAACCACTGAGTATTGTCTCACTGCTTTGTAGCTCCCTTTTCTCTGGAATCCTGGCTCCCTAAGTCCTAGCTGCCTGGGCAGCCTCCACAGGAGCATTGCCTCCCTATCATCCTGTGAGACTGCCTAGAGCCTCCACAGCTTTTCTTGCCTTTCAGCTGAAGCCATTTGCGTGACATTCAGCCTGTCTTCCTGATCCAAGAATTGGCAGAAACTTTGAGGGGGAAAGTGGCTCTAATAACAAACACTCACCTCTCCACAGTTCCCTTCCCTTCGTAATCTTGGACCTCAAGTCCTAGTTGTGTTGGTCCTTAGATGCATTCACGCAAATTTTTTGAATTCCAACTTAATTTTTTTTTCCCTCGGGGAGAGCATAGGCCTTTCACAAGCTGCTCCATTGTAGCTGGGACCAGAGGTCCTAACTTAGTTTTTGAGGAATGACTAAAGTTTGCCAAGCAGTAAAGGGCCACCCCAGGTAAAGGAAACAGTAAAATCCTAAAGCCAGACCCTGTTCGTTTTAGCAACATGAGGCATTGAAGCCACGGGTGACTCTCCCAACTTGTCTTGGGACACCAACCTGTACTGAGGCCTGGATCAAGCCCAGCATATGTCAAGATCTCAGAAGACTCTTGCCTCAGGGCCAACTGGGAGCTCTCCACCAAAGAGGAGTGTTGATGGCAAGGCTGACAGTCACAGACTAGGGCCTCTTGTTTTGGAAGAATCCTATTGTTAAGACAGAAGTGAATATTCAAAATGTGTATGTACACCCCCGCCCACCCACCTCACAGCAGCACAGAAGGCAGAATTGTTCAGATTTTCTGAAGAAGAGATTAAGACCCCAGGGAACCTCCTGCATTTATTGTGTCACATCTATTTTTTATGACAACCTTCAGTCTGCTTCCCGTGGGATTCATTCAGAATCTGTCTTGGCTTCTCCTTGTCAGGAAACGTGTACAGTCCTCCCTGGCCCCACAGAGAGCCAGCCCTCAAAGAGGTTAGAACAATTGAGTTGAAGGAAGAAGGTTATTAACTGTTTCCTGAAACTGAGCCATCGTGCTCCAAGGACTTTGATCCAGAGAGGCCTGATTAATGTGGATGTGGCAGCCTTGGGACTTGCTAGAGCAGAGCTGCTGTTGTGCTTTCACCAGCACTTGGAAGACAGGACTTAGTAAACTCTGGGAGAGGCTTTAGGACCCAACTGAGAGAATGAATTGTTTCTAGGAACCTGAGCTTCCCCAGTTTGCATTTATTTAGTAAGCTAATGACAGATGACATATTAAAACAGTGGTCATTTATTTAAACCCCAAAGAAAATGACATTCTAAACATTCTTTAATCCAGATAACATTCGTCTTAGCCTGAATTCAAAAGATGTTACTACATCTCACTTCCCTAGGTAGATAACCTTAGATGACCTTTTAAAGGAAAGGTTTTCTATGCAGAAATTTACTGACATGTGCGGCTTAATCTGATGGACCTGGCTCTTTGAGAAGTTAACAAATCAAAACTTGTTTGATACATTCATTTAACAAATCAAAATTTAGTTAATTTCTTATTTGAAAAACTTTTACTGAACATCATCACGTGCCAGCGACTGTGCTTGGAACATGTACTGTACCCTGTTTCCCATCTTCACAAGAAGCTCAGGTGGCAGATGCCATTATTATTACCATTCTGCAGATGTGGAAGCGAAGGCAAGTTCATTGACGTCTCAGACTCAGTTTCCTGGTCTGTAAAACAGGGACGATGGTGATGCCTACTTCTGTCAGCTTCTTATGAAGACCAGATAAATGCGATAATCCACATTTGCTTACAGACACACCCCAGGGAGAGGCAGGTGGGATTTGAACCCAGGTGTAGATGAGTCTTACCTTGCTCTTTTCTGCTGTACTGAGATACGTATTTCTCAGAATGTACAGGATGGGGGCATTCAGCTTGCTGCTTACCTGACTGCCTGGCTGTCCCGGTGCTGGCTCTGCCCTTCCCTGAATTTCAGCCCACCACGTGTGTGTGTGTGTGTGTGTGTGTGTGTGTGTGTGTGTCTGTGTGTGTACTCATGCTTGTTTCCTAAGCTGTGGCATCTTATGCAGGCATTTACTCCCATGCCAGTGCTTACAGAGTTCTGCCACCTTTGTAACAAGGGAAACAAAGATGCATGGAGAGAGAGTTGACCAACAGAGGTTAGTGTTTGTGTAGCATATGGGAATGGAAAGTCAAAACAAAAGACCCCAGGTGACAGTTTTCTCTCAAGACCACACCTCGGCTGGTTCTGTGGGTGGTGGGGTGAGCCGCCATTACTGGTGGCGTTGTGGGTGTGATAAAGAGGCTGCTTCCGTCTTGTGCCCAGGGCAGATGTCACACATGTACCCCAGCGGTCTGCTGAACCTGGATGGGGCCTTGAGATCCTTCTTGCCGCTGTGCTCTAGCAGCTGGTCTCAGCCATGTGGGGTTGGCATCCAAGGTGAAACCCATTTGACATCCCTGGGCCAGATGAATTCTAAAGATAGAGTTTTCAATTCTGAATCTCTGTTCTCGGTCCCTGATTTCAGAACACAGAATCTGTTAAGCTGTTTGTCTTTTTATGTCCTACTTTCTGTCTACAATGACCCCCCTCTTTTTTCCTTACAAATCACTCTAACTGTTTAGAATGTAACTTAAACATCTTTTCTGCTTACTGTTTTTCTTACCCAGAGGTCAACCTAATATCTTCTGTATCTCTGTATCGCTACCATGCAAGCCAGGACTTACCCTCGATAGATGCTTACCAAGTCAGTGTCAGATGGGTGGATGAACTGACACCCACCGTGGGATTTAAAAATAAGTGGTTGACTGTTTAAGCACCTACTCATGCAGCAGGGCTCTGTCTGGATCAAGGCCCTGAACAGTACAGGGCCTTACCTCATTTGAGACAGGGCCTTGCACGAGGCAGGAGCCCTACACAGGGCAGAGACTTTGCAGTGACCGAGGGTGCAGATCTTAGCAGTGCTACCTGACGTGTGGCCTGGGTCGGATGACATAAATGCTGAGACACACTTCCCTTACTTCTGAAGGTTGTTTTGAGGCATCATGAGGTAATTTGTTAAGCCTCTAGGAAAGTGTCAGGCACATAGTAAGCACTCGATGCACGGTAGGTGTTGTTACATAGAAACTCACATTTTAGTGAGAGATTGGAGTAAAATAGCCAAAAGAGAGCACATTCCTAGGTGTGTAGAGTGTATCAGTGACTGAACCTGGAGCCAAGAAGGAAAGGGACACGTAGGAGCCAGCAGCTCTCCTTTTGGGGATGTATCCCAGAGAGATGCTCACCTGTGTGCACCAGCAGCCATGGGCACAAAGGGCAGTGCGGCCCTGATTCTGAGTGTGGAAATCAGAAGCAGCCTCATACCTAGTGACAGGCAATGCATAACACAATTCCCCCAACCCTGGAGCTCCAGGCGACAGCTACGGCATGCGCTGTGCATGCTGGCCTGCAAAGGTGCCAGAGACCTCTGGTTGGGAAAAAAGCGAGTTGTAGTTTACAGTGCATGTGTACAGTTGACACGCATATGGTAGTACCATCTCTGTTCTATAGACATATTTATGTGATATAGAGAAGATGTCTGTAAAAGGTATGTTCCTGACAGGAGATAATAGTTATCTCCGGTTAGTTCGGAGAAGTTCAGGATTATAAAAAGGGTCAACAGGGACTGTAGGTTTATCTGAAATGTTTATTTAAATATATATATTCACACACACACTCTCACATATAGCTTATATAATTAAAAATTAACAAGACTACACACACAACCACAAGGAAAGGAACAATAATGACTTGGGCCAGGAGTGAGGGAGATTCCCAGTTCAACTGGGCATCAGATCCCCAAGCTAAAGGTGACCCCACGAGACAGGCACTGTCCCCAGAGCTGGATTCCTGGTTGTGTGAGTGGGAGAGATTGGGAGTGTGCAGTTTGCCAGTCAGGGCTTGGCTTCTGACCCTCTGAGGTGTATGAGGCAATCTTCTTTCCTCGTGAACTTGAGCTGTGGTTTTCAAATGTGCTTTAACTGGGGACCTGGTGCTCAGTTTGCGGTCATGTGAACACCTGAGGCACAGATGAGCTGTGATTCTGGGTGAAGCCAGAATGGCTGGGCCTAGAGGACCTCTCCTCCACAGACATGCTGAGGCTCTTGGGTCAGAAACCCAGCAGTCAGGAGCTGAGGTCGCAGGAAAGGTGGATGCCTTTCTTTCCAGGCCTCCATCACCTGGCTTTCATTCAGCCCTGGCTCACTCACTTGCTCAGGAGCTGCTGGCCAGGTTTTTGCGTCTGTCATTTCATGTGCTAGTGGGGAGTAATGAGAGATGAAGCTTGCAGCAGTCAGTGTAGCTTTTGTGCTGTCAGGTGCATCCAAAGGCTCCATCAGGAATGATGTTGAACGTTTACTGGAGTAAATGAAACTTAGGAATTAGGCAGTGGTTTTCTGCTCCTCATTCTGTCCTGTCACCATGAATAATCAAGTGCTGGGCGCCTGGCACTCCATTTGGGGCTGTGCTGTGCAGGCAGGCAGTAGACAGATTGGAGAGGCTCCAGGAGAGACCAGAATGGTTAAAGGGTTGAAAAGGTAAACATACAGCTTAGGCCCCTAGGAAAGGAGAAGGCTGACCAGAGGGTGGAATTTTATTCCTCTGAGAAGGAAACATCGTCTGAATAGTATCAGGGCTACAGCCTTGGACTGCAGCTGTGAAAACTTAAGTTAGATCTACCAAAGAACTTTCTGACTTGCAATGAGGCATTATAATGTGATAACCAAGGGAAGTTGTACAGCCTTCATCTTCCTGTGTAAATGTTTAAGAAAAAGCGGCAATGTCACTCTACACTAGGAATGTGGTATACAGCCAGCCCTCTTCCTCATCTGACCATGAGCAACAGAAGGGCTGCTTCCTCTGCGGCAGCATCAGTGTTCTGTCTCTGTCTTCCTTGGCTGGCAGGCAGGCAGGCAGCCAGCCACCATGCTTCTCCTAAGAAGTATCATAGTGGTTTTCTCTTGGACCCTGCTTAGAGCAGGGAGGCCTTCTGCCTTTTAATGACTTACTCTCATAACCCCTGCTCCAGCACCGGGGGCCACCATCCACAGAAGGGAGCCACAGAGGGCCTGGAGTGTATTTGTCGCATAACCTTCTTTACCCTTATTTTTTTTAAATCATCATTTCTCCTTATCGACAGGATTAAATGATGGTGATCTAGAACTTAACCTCTGATTCAGTCCAATCAGCCTTTCCTGAGGCTGGCTCGGTGGTGGGCTCTGTGCCAGAGAGGATGTATAACGATGGACAAGCCCATCCTGGAGGCCCTTGCCTCCGCTGCAGAGCACAGACGCACTCTCAGCCACCACGCTTGCAGTATCCCTACCTCCCTGCTCAGCACTCTCGTTCCTCTAGGCTCAGCTCAAATGTGTCTTTCTTTATAAAATTGAAAGGCTCTCTAAAATCCTCCTGGCCCACCCAAGACAGAGTTAGCTCTGCCCTCTTTACTGCCCCCAGAGAACATGGGAGGCCCAGGGACAGTACCTGGCTGCCACTTATGTGTCTGTTTTGTACTTACATATTCAGGCATTGCATTTTGCTAGATGATAGGCTCTTTGCGGACAGGAACCTTGTTTTATTCATCTTTGTATCCTCAGGGTCCAATACTTATGAACTCAGGGAATACTAAATGGAGGAAGAAACCCCCCATGACAGATGGTGAGTGCCACAGCTGTGCATGAGGAAAGCATTCCCACAGCAGAGAGGATGGCAGGACTAGCTTTGCCTGAGCAGTGTGGCTTCAGAGATGAAATGACCTTGTGCTGAGCCAAGGTGAAGTGGACCAGGGCAGGCTCTGCGGCCAGGGGTCATTGTGCGTGGAGACTCAGCTGGGCCTCTCTTCCTGGAGTATTAGGGGAAGGATGGGGACCAGCATGCTGGTCAAGAAGCAAACATCCGAGAGGCTAGGGATGAGGCAGGTGGGACAGGGTGGTCCCGATGTGAAGAGCCTTTGCTGCATTCTAAAGAATTCAAGATTCATCCTGCAGGCAGTGGCAAGTCATAAAAAAGACTTTTAAGCAGGGAATTGATATGACTGGATTTGTGTTTTAGAAAGATATCTGGCAGCATTTGGGAGAACCAAGCAGTAATGATGTTGAGAGCAGAGACAACACTGCCAGCCAGGAATGACTCACCCATTGCACAGATATTCCACTCCCACGCCAGCACTGTTCTGGGAATACAGTTGTGAACCGGCAGGAGGCTTCCTGCTCTCAGGGCAGAGAGACAAATGGTCAGCAACAAAATAAGATGATTTTATACAAAGTGCTATGAAGAGGGAACAGTCGGGTAATGTGAGAGAGGACGGCCAGGACTCTGTCCATCTTAGGATCAGGATGCTCTCTGACATTCAAGCAGAACTGAGTGCCAAGGAGGAGCGGGGCAAATACCTGACTACTGTGAGATTCTGGCCTCTAAGTAGCAGCTGTGGCCAAGAGGAGAGCTGGGCCCTGAGGGAGGTGGCTAGAGAGGTGGCTGGGGAGCTGGCAAGCGCAGGGCAGCAGAGATGCTCCTGACCAAGGCATGGGGCATGCGCTGAACATGAGCATCAGGAGCGTTCGTCTGCTGCCCACCACCAGGGATGTGTGTGGAGCAAGGGCCCCCAATTGTCCCAGTGCCCAAATGAGGGGGCACAGGAAGCTGGGGGGTGGTGGGCTCAGCACAGTCCTATTGGGTTCTGAATGCTGAAGTGTGTGCAGAGGGCATCTCATCCAGCCAGCTCTGAAAGTGGCAGCTGCAGGCTTAAGGGGAAGGCCAGCCCCACTGTGCACAGGCTTCAGCCCAGTGCTTTCTGAGTGCTCAGAGATCCATGACTCAAAAAACTGGGCTTAGAGACTACAATTTATTAATCCCCTCCCCTTGACTGAGATGAAAATGGCATTTCATTCCCAGCTCTATTAATGGACTCACTTCCGGAATAAAGCCAGCATCCCCACGGGCAATGGCTGGGGTTCTTCTCCTTTGTGTCACTTTTGTTTTCTTTTGAGTGTTACATTTAGATTAGCTTCTGGGGGGATTAAATGTTATTACAGTTGAGGAACCTTTTTTCTTCTTTTAATCAGTAGAGAGGTTACCACTTAGCATCATTGCTGTTAAGATTTTCTTAAGTCTTGCAGCCTCCCCTGTTCCTATTCTTAAAAGAAAGCTTTGCATCAGTTATGTCTAGATATCTGCGCCTTGAGGGAGCAGCCCTCGTCACAGACAGGGCCTTTCCATCCGCAAGGCAGAGCTGACGCACCCCTGCAAGGTGCCCCATGTGGTGTGCACACACTGCTCCTGAGGACACAGCCCTGGGGGCGGGGTAGGAAGTTGTTCATTGGTAAAGCGTTTCCCTCAGGTCTGGCTACAGTAGACCATAGTACGCAACCCAGGGAGGCGGCAGCAGCTGCAGGCTGCGATGACTTCCATGAGAGCCCACCAGAGGGACTGCTGTGGTGGAGGCTGGCGAGACCCATCTCCTGGCATCTGGTTCTTATTGGACCAGGGTGGATGTTGCAGAAAGACTGATTTCTTCTGCGGCATTGTGTAAAAGCATATCCATCTTAAAAGACCTTGAAGTTTAGAGGTTTGAGACAGGTATCAGGTGATTGTTTTCAGGATCTGATAGCCTCTAGACCATGGGAAGAAAGTCCACATTCAGGGCTGGTTGGGGTCTCCACCCACCACCATCACAGAGCCCTCTGCGTCTCTGCACATGCCGGCCAGGAGAGCCAAGCCTGAAGGGTTCACCATCAGAGGAATTGTGTCCCCATTGCAGGCTGGCTGCACGTCACCCGTGGCACTCCATTCATGCCCGCCCCATGGTGGCAGGTCCAAGCTAGAGTAAAGTCCTGTGAGACCTAGCTTGCCTGTAACTGTTGGTCACTGGTTTTGTTTGTTTGTTTCTGGTGTAGCTAGATCCAGGAGAGTCAAGTCCAGGACTCTGAGACTAGTCCAGTCTCCCTAGGAAGTGGAGGCTCTCTATCTCCACTGAACCATACTTTCTGAGAAAGCACTACATGTTCCAACGTCGTCATTCCCACTGTCCCCACCACCACACACACAGATGAGGTCCTGAGTAACTGCCTAGTGGCATCCCTGAAACTGCAGGCCCCGTAGCCGGATGGACCCTCAGAGTCATCTAATCCAGTTAGATACAGGTTGGGGTCATTCATGTGTGGTCACCCTGGGAACTCTACCCCCTCTGCTGGAACAAGTTCAGTTGCCAGTGCCCATCCTCACACCTCCCATTTCATCTCTGTACAGCCCTGGCTGTTAGAAAAGAACTCTCTCTGATGGAAACAGCTCAGGGCTGGCTCTTAGGAGCTTCCTAGTTCTGCCCCCCCCTGAGGCTTTATAGAGCACAGTGAAAGTGCCTATGCATGCAGCTGGGCAGATATCTGAAGATAACTTTTATGTCCCCCTGGGTCTTCCTTTTCCTTCAACTTTATCCTTCTCTAACTCATCCAGTGAAGCGCACACCTGACTTGGAGTCCCTGTCTCCTCTCCACCTGCTCCCTTTTAGAATTGGGCTCTGGGGAGCCAGAGCAGATAAGCAGCCAGAATGCAGTGCAGCCATCGCCTCCCTTGTCTGGTGGCTTATCTCTGTCAGCAGCATGTACATTGGGTTGCAGCACTGAACTCACCATGTTGTCTGCTGTCTCTTTGGCTGGGCCCACTAACTATTCATATAAGGCTTCCTGTGAACTCGCCTCCATGCATGGCTACTAAGTGCCCTGTTTAGACTTGAGTACAGGACCTTATATTTATTCCCAGTAAACTTCATTCTAGTAGATTCAGTCAGCCCATAGAATGATTATTTGAATATATAGATTCTGTCATCTATCTCAACTCTCTTTTTTTTTTTTTTTTTTTTTTTGAGACAGGGTCTTGCTCTTGTCACCCAGGCTGGAGTGCAGTGGCACGATCTTGGCTCACTGCATCCTCTGCCTCCTGGGTTCAAGCGATTCTCCTGCCTCAGCCTCCTGAGTAGCAGGGATTACAGGCGCCCGCCACCATGCCCGGCTAATTTTTGTATTTTTAGTAGAGACGGGGTTTCACCATTTTGGCCAGGCTGGTCTCAAACTCCTGACCTCAAGTGATCCACCTGCCTCAGCCTCCCAAAGTGCTGAGGATTACAGGCATGAGCCACCACCTGACCCCTGCCAACTCTTTTATATAAACCTTCTAAGTATGTCTTCCCCAACTAAGTCATTGATGAAAATGTTAAGTTGTACAAAAATGAGGACCTCCATTAAAGCTGACCTCATCCATCTAGTGATCCATCTAGTTCCTAACATACCTCCTTGGATATCCAACCCATGTTATTTCTTTCCCACTAGGCTGGATCATGAAGGATCCTTTCTAATAAATGTAGGAAGTGTCTGGAGCTATCAGGCCGCTGCATGCCCCCAGTCTCCTAGCCAGGATCCCTGTTAGAAGGGAAGAGGAGGGAATGTGGTTTGACATGTTTCCAACAGACTCGACTCTTCTTAGTGATCACCTCTTCCTTTTCCACGTACTCCAAACCAGCCTCTTTATGAAATCATTCTAGACTCCTGCTTGGGCTCTGCCTTCATTTGATAGAATGTACCCTTTTGAAAATCATGACACTGAAGACTGTTCCTTTCTGGTTTTCCTTTGTTTCCCATTCTCAAGAATTCTGTAAAGGTGATCCGCAGTAGCTTGGAGGTCCAGCCATAGTTCTCTTGGTATTCCTGGGCACAGTTGAGTGGACTGAGAAGGCTGCAGTCATGGGAAGTAACTTGGCCGTCTCTGGCCATCTTCCCTTCCACAAAGACTTTCTGCACTGTCATACTTCACTGCCAGCATCTGTTCTGTCTTCTGGGAGGTAGTCAGGTAGAAATAGAAAACATGGGCTTTGGAGCCGAAAACCTCAAGTCAAATCCTGGCTGTGCCTCTCACTTGTTGTGTGGAGTTTGGTTGATAACTCCCTCTAAGCCTCAGTTTTCTCTTCTGTAAAAGGGGTGAGCCATCCGTTGTTCACAGGACGATTGTGAGGGCTGAGTAAGGAAACCTCTATCCATCCCTACCCCTTCCCTTCTCTCTTTGAAGTCCAAAGCTCTTATCTCCTTTAGAAGCAAAACAAGAGGTGCTGTTTCAGCACCCATTCTAGCTCATCCACACCCAGCACCTCCCATTTCATCTCTGTACAGCCCTGGCTGTTAGAAAAGAACTCTCTCTGGTGGAAACAGCTCAGGGCTGGCTCTTGGGAGCTCCCATCTCTTCCTATCTGCCAAAGGCCCCCAGCCTGGGGTGTCTACAGTGAGGTCTTCCCATCCCACTGCACTCCCTACTGATGCCCAGGCTGGCTGCCCTGTCATCAGAAAGTCCTGGGGTGGCCGGCTGTCTTCCTGCTCTGTGGGGGCAGGCCTTGGTGGAGCAGGGCGCCGAGGGAAACACGAGGCTTTGCTTCCCATGGTCACTGCCCAGCACCCAAAGCCCTGACTGGCCACACCTCTGAGGACCTCCTCCACGTACCTTCCCATGGAAAGAGTTGAGGTCCTTTGTGGAGTCAGCCTTGGGTTTCCCAGGGACCAGGGGCAGCGAGTGCCCTTTTTCCTTATGTTGGTTTAGTTGAGGTTCAGCACATGAAGGTGGAATTCGCAGCAGGCCTTTCCTTCCCCTTCTGGGCCCAGCACAGGCTGGCAGGATGTGCTTGCTGGGTCGCCTGCTTCTGCAGAGCCGGCCCAGCCTCATCGGCCAGTCCCTGGTCTTGGTGAGGCTGCTGCAGGGAAGCCTGCTCCCTGTTATGGCCCTGTTTACACGGTCTGTGCTCCTCACAGTGTGGCCCTGCAACTGACATGGAGCCCAGGGCAGCTTGAGGAGCCGGTAAACTTTGACCTCAGGCTCTTTCACCTCAGGCAGCTACCTGAGTCTGCCCCCCAGGTCATTTCAGGTAGATATGCCAAACACTCCCCTTTCTTCTTAGTGCCTCTTGACATACATACCTCCAGTAGTTACCCACCTTGGGACCTTTCTAAGCTCCCCTTCTTAGTCCTCTGTTCCAAGCTGATTATCAGGAGAATTGGGATCTTAGTCAATAGTGTTTACTCCAAAATACCAGCTTACAGGCCCCTGGTGTATTCTGCACTTGAAAAGAGGGGCCAGGACAAACTGTTCACAACAGAAAGGCTCATCTCATCTCATCTCACTTAAACCCACCTGGGACGGGGAGCCCTCACCCCATTTTTGTGATGAGGAAGTGAGGCTCAGCTAGGCTGATGCATCTGAGGTTGCTGGGCTGGAAGCGGCAGAGCCAGGATTCAGTGCCTGGCCTTTCTTGTCCTCAGCCAGGCACACAGGTTTCACCCTGCAGGCACCCGAAGTTCAGAATCACTGAGGCGGATGTTTATGTAAGAGCACGGAGGCTCCAGTGAGATGTGCATTCGTCTTGTTGTTTTCCTTGAGAGGAGAGAGGGGCTTCAGGGCCTTCACCATTCCTTGCTGCCCATAGCACCTCTCGCTAGCCCTGATAACACCACGCTCCGCAGATCTGCCTGTGCCAGTGTGCTGTGACCCTGGTTTGTGGTGGCCCATAGACCACTTGCCTCAGAATCATGGAATAGAGTCCTGGGCCCCACCCCAAGTGAGGCTGTTGGAATCTGCCATGTAAACAAACTCCCAAGTGATTGCTATGAGTCCTGGAGTTTAGATCAACTGCCAGAATGAATGTATTCCAGCCAGCAAATTAATCACTTCCCCAGGAAATCCCCCCAGAGAAAGCCTCTAAATCCATCCTGACTTCTGAACTGCCTCAAAGAGATCTGTTGCTTTTTCCTCTGGTGAGGAGGCCTTCCCCCACCCTGCTTCTTCCCAGAGTTAGGGCGCAGAGAATGTCATCCTGAGCCTTGAGTCCAGAGAGCCTGTGGTGGGCGACCAGCAGCCCTGCAGAGAGCCTGAGCCCTTCTGCAGGAAGGAGGGCTGTTCTTGTGCCTTGAGGGTTGGCACTGGCACTGGCTCCTCAGGCTGTCACATGTCTTCCTGCTGCCTTGCTGGCATGGCAGAATGGCACATGTGCCCAGTGACCAGATCGGGCTGTCACAGCTGGGCTCACTCAGCGCACGGGCGCAAGAAGGGCCCTTGGAGCCTCCCTGTCCGTTTGCTGAGCAGGCCCAGGGCAGGTGGGGCTTCTCTGGATGTTATTTAGCAGCAGCCCTGGCTGCCGCTGGGCTGAGGGCCCTAGGTTGCCCTATTTGAAGATTGTTGTTTACTGCTTCTGAAAGGAGCATGGTCCTTGTAGGGTGAGGCTCTGGGTGACTGCTGAGGGAGCCTGGGGTCTGGGAGGGAGGGGTGTCTGGAGAGTGAGATCATGTCTGTGCTATTACTGGACTCACCCACAGTTCTGAAAAGTCATCTCACACTGTGAGCCTCATCTCTTCATCTATGTCATGACATAGTTGGACCACAGAGTCTAGCTAAGGCCCTTCTGGAATGGAAGCCCTACCTGCTTCCATGGGCCCCTTTTCTTGCCCCTCTGAAGCCTGGTACAACCTCCCCTTACACTTGTGCTGTAGGGGTCGTTTGTTCCCCAAGGCTTCTCTGGTAGGCTGGGTCCTCAACCCTCATTTCCTACCATTTCCAGGAGTGAGATGAATGAATGGCTCAGGAAGATTTTGGTGGCAAGTTAAATTTCATCTCAATATTCTTGTATTATCCATTTGCATTGCTATAAAGGAATACTTGAGGCTGGGTAATTTATAAAGAAAAGAGGTTTATTTGGCTCATGGTTCTACAGGCTGTACAGGCCTGAAACCAGCATCTGCTCAGCTTCTGGGGAGGCCTCAGGAAGCTTACAATTATGGAGGAAGGCAAAGAAGGAGCCGGTGTGTCACATGGCAAAAGACAGAGCAAGAGAGATGCCAGGCTCTTTCAAATAATCAACTCTCATTATTTGCTCATTACCGTGGGGAGGGCACCAAGCCATTCATGAGGGACCCCGACCCCTATGACCCAGATACCTCCCACCAGACCCACCTCCAACACTGGGGAGTCACATTTCAACATGAGATTTGGAGACTGAAATATCCAAACCACATCAATTCTTCATTCACACTTCATGTTTTTTAAAACTTCTATAAGGAGCAAATAAAATCATCTTTAGAAAATGTGATGTTTTTATTTATCTTTAACATACAAGCCAGTGAAAACTGATTGCAGCATCAAAATACCCCCTTCTCTACACATACTGTCTCTCTCACACATGCATGCATTCACGCACTCTCACACTCGCTCTTCCTATAACCAGAGAACTTGTGCATTCTGTGTTGGGATTCTGCGCTTTTCTCCTGTCAGCAGCCTCAGCCTTGAGTATTTCCCTGGGCTCAAGATCTGAGAACCTGGATTGAGTTCACAGAAGTCAGACCACTGGAGCGCAAGCATGGAAAAGCCCCCAGTCTATGTGTAGATATATTTATTTGCCGCTAGAGAGGATATATTAGGAGTCAAAGACAAGCTCCTACCAGCAGATTCCTAAAGGAGGTTTGTGCTGTAAAAGATGACTCTGGTTATCTGGGTTTTTGAATTTCACAGAGATAGATGAATTGCCTTCCAGACTTTTCTATGATAACAGTTGTCAGGAATGCCCGGGAGTTTTACTTAAGCTAACAAATGATTACCCTTCCCATTAGCTCTACAAACAGGCCCCTAATTAGTGAATTGGCTAATGACAGCTGCCTCTGGGGTCATTAGTCCTGACAGACAGTGCTGCAGTGTTCCGGGCACTGTGTCACGGTCATGAAGCATGTTGTCAGGCTCCATGGGACGTCAGGGCTGGGGAACACTTGGAATGCACCCTCCCGCCCCGCCTTTTTTTTTTTTTTTGAGACAGAGTCTCGCTCTGTTGCCCAGGCTGGAGTGCAGTGGCACAATCTTGGCTCACTGCAAGCTCTGCCACCCGGGTTCATGCCATTCTCCTGCCTCAGCCTCCCGAGTATCTGGGACTACAGGCACCTGCCACCACGCCTGGCTAATTTTTTTGTATTTTTAGTAGAGATGGGGTTTCACCGTGTTAGCCAGGATGGTCTCGATCTCCTGACCTCGTGATCAGCCCGCCTTGGCCTCCCAGAGTGCTGGGATTACAGGCGTGAGCCACCGCGCCCAGCCTCCCCGCCTCACTTTTTACCTTTTATGTCATCTCCTGTGTCATGTAAATGAACTCCTACTTCAGACAGGTGTGGATTTCTAAATATGGATTAAACATGGATTTTTAAAATAAAGGAGGACTGAGGAAATGGTCACATCAATTCTGGACGAGAAGACAGTTTTTGTGAAACAGTTCCATTTTAAAGACACGTCTAATCAGAGTTGGGAATTGTTTTGGAAAGAACATCTATCTTGCCATTTGTTCCAGGGTTTACTTGTGAGCACGAATCACCTGCTGTCTCCAGCCACCCGGGATGCTCAGCTAGTGCCTTTGGAAACATTTCTGCCTTGAATGTCAGGTAGTGGTGAGCAGGATGGCAGGGCTGGCATGAGGCAGAGGGCTCAGTGTGTCCCAGATGTGGTGTTCCCTGTTGAGAGCCTCCCTCCCTCCAGATGAGCAGGTGTTAAGGCCGGCCTCATCTATGTCCCTCCTGACCACTTAGGTGATCTTGAAGTGTGGACCCTGCTGGGACACACAGCATCTCCTGACCAAGCTCAGCCCCAGAATAACTAGTCTGGAAGGCCCAGGCTTACACGATAACCAGGTTAAGTCCCAGGCTGATGTTCTATAGACAAGGACAGCATTGCATGGTTGAAGCACAGAAAAGTTCTGGGGCTGGTGAGTACAGAGTGGGATAGCTATTGTAACAGAAAGGCGCTCTGCACTCAGGTTTTGTTACTATGCAGATTCCTGCTACATCAGCTCAAAACCGTGTGCGGCTTAGTCTAAATGCCTATTTAAGCAAAGGCCAAAAGTCTGTTTGAAGATATAAAGGGAAAAATAGTGTTCATAATACAAAGCTTGAGGCTAGTCATAGATGTACAATTTCTGCACAGTAAAAGTGAGTAATGAAACTGCATTTAATTGTTCAAAAGTAGCAGAAATGCATCTTTCAGAATTAAGAAAAACTACAAAAAGGTGATTATACAGCATAGCAAATCTCTAACATGGATTAAACAGAATTGTTTAGGAGATAAAATACCAGCGTGAACATGCATTTTGAAAGAGGGAAGAACAATGCTGGGTTTAGGTAGGGAGAGCCCAGCTTCTGCTTTTGCTTGGGACTGATGTGGCAGGAAGTCGCTGGTTCATGGCCCAGGAAATCCATAGATGGAAAGACCTTGGCCGCTCCTATGGAATGTACATATGTACTTGACCTGTGTAAAATGGATTATACAGGGCATCCCCAAACCTAACGGGTGCCTGCATCTGGGAAGCCAGCTTGTGCTGTGAAGTTCCCACAACTTTAGATCAGCCTTTCCCCTCAGCCAGGTGAACCTAGGTTCACATCCTCCTCCTGCGACTCCCTAGTCTAGATCCTGGGACAAGTGGCTCAACTGTACTGACTCTAGTTCCTCGTCTGTGTAGAGGGGTGGTGATACTGCCCTTGCAGAGTGAAGGGGAGGATAATATGAGATCATGTTCATAGAATACTAGGCCAGAGCTTGGCTCAGAAATGTTAGTCCTGGGCTGCCACATCCTGTCAACACTGGCCACATATGGCTATTGAAGTGTGGCTCACCCAAATTGAGACATGCTGTAAATGCAAAATATATATTGGATTTCAAAGACTTAGTACCAAAAAAAGTAAAATCTCTCTTATAATTTTTTATGTTGAAAGACTATTTCTCTATATTTTGTCAGATACATTATTAAAATTAATTTTAACTGTTTCTTTTTACTTTTTTTTCTTTTTGAGATGGAGTCTCACTCTGTTGCCCAGGCCGCAGTGCAGTGGCGCAATCTCAGCTCTTTGCAACCTCCACCTCCCGGGTTCAAGCGATTCTCCTACCTCAGCCACCCAAGTAGCTGGGTTTACAGGCATGCATCACCACGCTTAGCTAATTTTTTTGTATTTTACTAGAGACAGTTTCACCATTTTGGCCAGGCTGGTCGCGAACACCTGACCTCAAGCAATCTGCCCACCTCAGCCTCCCAAAGTACTGGGATTACAGGCGTGAGCCCCTGCGCCTGGCCTCTTTTTACTTTTTAATGTGGCTACTAGAAAACTGATAATTCCGTATGTGGCTTGCAGTCTTTTTCTGTTGGACAGAACTGTTGGTCCCTTCCCTCCTTCACCCTGGCCTGCTGCCTCCCATCTTAGCATCCCGCCACCTCGCATGCAGCCTTACACTGGAGTGGTTTGTATCCCTGAGGAATTTGCTCCAGGTCGTGTGGGTAGAGAGCTGGCCAACCAGTGTTGTTCTGGCATAATGCCCTTTCCTTTCTCCATTTTAAACACAAGGAAGCCATAAGTGAAATTAAGTGCCTTTGCCTAGGTCAGAAGCCAGTTAGTAGTCAAGTAGGCACCTAAATCCAAGTGTTCTGGCTCGAGTCCACTGTGATTTCCACCACGCCATACGGCCACTCATTTTATTGGCTGGAGTACAGCAGCATCTAAGCTGGCATTGAGCTTCATTTCCATGCTAACTTGGAGAGTCTAAGATTCTGAGGGACCAGGAAGAAGCAGCCTGGGTGGTGAAATGTAGACAGAGATTTGGATGAGAGATGGGGAGTGAGTGTTGGGAGCTGAGCCTGGTACGTCTCTCAGGACTGGTGCCTGTGTGGCTTTTCTCGGAGAAGGCTAGGGGAAGATGATGCCAGACAGTGCTGGTCTTGGCCTGTCCGTGGGCTTTGGAGTCTGATGGGTGACCTGGGCCAAGCCATTCTATCTGCTTAAGCCTCAGGGTCTTCATTTGTAAAATAGGTGTATTTTGTCGCAGAGGTTTTATGAAGATTAAATCCCATGCCTTGCAGATGCTCACTGCCTGTTCGTGGGCTTTCCTGTCTGCATGGATTTGCTCTGTGAGGCAGTGGTCCCTCATCAGAGCCTGTCCCAGAGCATGCTGGGTGGCTCTGTAGGCTTTGTATCCTCAGGCTGACAACAGCAGGCATGTATTGGTAAGAATCTGAGCAGAATAGAGGCATGTGAGCTTGAGAGGGCTGGAGGGTGTGGGGGGAGATAGTATCAGAGAGCTCTTTTGGTTACTGCTGGGGGAGCGGGATTTCAATAACTGCTGGTTCCCAGGCCCAGGTGAGGATCCCAAAGGTGAGGATCCTGAGAATCCTGAGGGATGCCTTTTCTCCAAGCCACATGACTGAGAAAACAGGGGATTCCCAGGCTATGCGCAGAGGACAAGCTACAAATTATCTTGCTGTGCAGACAGCCAGCAGCAAGTCACAACCCCAGGAATCCTGAGAAACAGCTCTTCTTATCCAGGTCACCATACTCATTCTCTTGATTTGTGAAAGTCCAGGCTATGACAGAATCCATTTCCATCAGGGAAATTGGCAAGGGGCCATTAGCTTGTGACTGTTGGCCTGGGGGCAAGGAGAGGGGAGTGGGAGGGTGCTTAACAAGGTGGCCACATCTCTGGCACTGCAGCCAGAGCACCAGCTGGAGGGAACAACAGCCTGAGTTCCAGTTCCAGACCCACTGTGCGTTCATTCTGTGCCACAGGGCTAGTTACAGAACCTCTCTTCATATGTCTTCTCAGCTGTAAGATGGTGATATGAGAACAAGGCAATGAGCTGGGTGTTTAGATACTGTGGAGTGTGTACGTGACGCAGTAAGCAGAGTGCCTGGCATGTAATCAGGATTCGATAAATGGTAGCTGTTCTTATTTATTATTGCTGTCGACTCTGTTAACATCCAGCCGCCAGTTTAGACTCTTCCAAATTTCAATTTTTTGTGCCATCAGCCACATTAAAAGACTGGTGCCAATAAGGTTTTAAAATGAAATGCCTCTCATAACAGAGAAAGTCCCAGTAACTATAAGACGTTCCCGTGCTTACTTGAGAGAACACACTTTCTCCTGGGGCCATGCCCTGGGTAATCACAGCGATTCATAGCAGGAAAGGTGGCCCCGTAGGCTCCCTCAGGTCCCCATGCAGGGGTCTCTGCCTGCAGGGCCCAGGAGGCCACCACTGCTGAGAAGCTGTTCCTGCCACCGGCAGCGATCTTCGCCCCAAGCTCCCTGCATGTTGAGCTCGTCCTTCATTTCGGGTTGGCCAGCGCCCATTTGCTATTTGATACTCTTTTTCATTCTTCTGTGGACAGAAAGAGAGGTGAAAGGGCACTAGTATTTATCAGACTCTTCCTGTGGTTCAGGCAAACCTTGAAGCACTTTGGGTAGGTTATCTCATTTATGACTCTGTTTTTATAGATAATTAAATTGGGAGTCAGTGAAGTGAACAGACTTGCCCAAGTCACGAAGCTAGTGAGCAGGAGAGTAAGGTTCTAGTTCAAACCAGTCTGCCTCCAGAATCCACCAGTCCGGGGTGTGGCGAGGGAACACAGCTGGGACAGGATCAAGCAGTAGGGTTTTGAGTGCCAGGGGTTTGGGCTTTATTTTGATGCCTTGGGAAGCCATCGGAAGTATCTGAGCTTTGAAATGACATGATCAGATGTGTGTTTTAGGAAGATAACTCTAGAAGTGGTGAATTACGTCTGTTAAGCCACAACTTTCTCATCCTATCCCTGTACAGTTGGTTATTTTTAAACCCAAGTGCAGGAAATGTTGTTTCTCTCTGATTTCATGTGCATTGCAGCCTATTGTTTCAGGCTGTGTCTTTTAGCCTGTGTGTCTTTGTGTGTGTGCCTGTGTGTACACAACACACCAGGAGACATGGGGGGACACAGTACACCAGGAGCAAAGAAGAATGCCTTTAGATGGCGTCTGCCATGCAGCCACTGGCTTTGACAACTGTGACTTGTGACAGTGTGGAAAACAGAAATTTTATCTCTTCCATACCTCAGCAGACGTGGAACAAGATGGGACGCCAAAATAAAATGACTGATTCTTTAACAAATACACCAGAATTTACACATATTCCACTCACTCCATCTGAGCAAATTGATTGGAATTTCTATTTTTGAATCTCAGAGATAAGGGCATCGTTTATTCTCCCCTTCTCAGTCAACAAATATTCATTGAGTTCCTACGATATACAGGCATTCCTTCACTCTGCATTTCTTGTCCCTCAGGCTTCATCTTCTGTGATTATTAGAAGATGATGTGTGTGTGCATATATATCATCACTGTAAAAATGGACCTTTTAAATCCCTCCTGGGACTGTGCATAGTCCTAGAAATCTACAGGTTTAGTGTCCAAACATTCTCTGATAGGCTGTTTACTGTAGCATCTTAAAATGAGGAGGGATGTAAAATATTCAGAGTATATACATATCTTCCAGGTTTTTCAAAAGGAAAAAGTTTCGTCTTCTGATTTATAAAAACGACACATGAATATTGTAAAATGAAATCAAACAATACAGAAAAATGCAAAGTTTTCAAAAATCCGGAATCTCTCCCTGCTTCAGTTTGGTGATGTCACTCCATGTTCACAGAGCACAGCCACACAGCTGCACATAAATGAGACCATGAGTTTGTGTTCAACACGTGGCTCAGTGTGTGCTATTTTCCCTCATCCATATGCTGTGCACAATATTTGTATATCAGTAAATGTAGATTTAGATCTTCATTTTTTAATTATCCTATTATTCTCGTATATGGTTATACCAGAATTTATGTAACCAATCACTTATTAATGAATCCTTGTGTGGTTTTCTATATTTTAACAATATAATCGGCACTGTGACAGACAGCCTTATTCGTGTTTATGTGCTTATATATTTAAATTCTTCTAGAGGGAGTTTCTGGGTCAAAGGATACACACACCAAAAAAAACCATATGCATACAGGCTTATATGCTTACATTTGACCTGCTAACCCTTCAGAAGAAAAATATACCAATTTTCACTCCAAAAACGCTAGAGTGTTCCATTTTCCCAGGACTTCCCAAGCACAGGATTTTCAGCGATATTTTTTCAAAGCATCTTTACTGCTATCAAAGGAGAAAAATGCCCTCACTTTTAAAACTCCTCATTTCTTCAAGTATTAAGTGAGGGTAAAAACCCTTTCCTATATTATTGGCCATTTGTTTTTCTTTTTTTATGAGTTGTTTACTTACAGCCTTTCCCATTTTTCTCATTATTCATTTTTAACAGGTCTTTGTGTAATGGCATTATTAATCTTTTATCATTTTTCTTGTGACTGTTTTCTAGTTAATTTTTTTGTTTAACTTTTGCTTTTTGGAAGTTGATGTGGAGATGGGAACCAAATGTATTTTTGTTGCTCCTTTTTCTATTTGTAACTTGCATTATATTACAAAGACCTTTCCACCCCAGTGAAGGTCTATAATCGTATGCACCCATATTTTTAGGACAAGTACTTCTATGATTTTATTTTCTGCCATTAAATTGTTGTTCTGAATAGCCTCCCTAGGATTTACTTAGGAGTAAGAGGCGAACGGAGTAAAGATCTGCTTTCATTTTATTTTTGCCAAACAAAGTATCCTTTGTCCCATTAGCACTGATACAAAATTTCACCTAATCATATGCTAAATTCCTTCTTACACACTTGAATCTATTTCTAGACTCTTTTCCACGCCACTTCTGCGTGTTTTAAACCTGTTTAAGACGTATTAGGAAGCTATAGTTATTTAAAATATTAAATAATCTGGCTGAGCAAGCTCTTCTGCCTCGATGATCTTTTTGCATCTTCTTTTTTGAGGTTGAATTTAGAATCACTTTGTCAAACTTTCCCAACCCCACTTCCAGCCAGGAAAAGAAAATCTAGATAGACTCTTTTTTTTGGGATAAGTGCATCCTTTTGAGTACATCCAGTCCTATCAAATTGCTGTCATTGTTGGTCTATTTTGAAATAATTTCAAACCCATAGAAAGATTGTAAGAACAAACACCGCAAAGGATTCCTGCATTTCCTTAACCAAGATTCCCTGATTTTTTACATGTTACAGAATTTGCTCCATCACCTTTTCTCTCTAGATGAAAACATTGTCTTTTTCTGACATGATAACTCCTTACCCCTAAATACTTCCATGCACCATGGGCCTCCCAAGAATACCTCCTCCTTGGTCACCTCATACTGCTGTCGATGAGGAAATCAGCACTGACTCAACAGGACTGTCAGCCCACAGACCACACTTCGCCTGCTACCCTAACGTTGTTGTCTTTTCCTTTCTGGTCCAGGAATCTGTCACGCATCATCAGCTCCTTCATATGGAATGGTTCCTTACTCTTTCGTGTCTGTCTCCACCCTGACAGCCTTGAAGAAAGTGCAGGGCTTTCATCCATAGGGAGAGCCCCAGCCCTGGCCCACCTGGTGTTTCCTCATGACCAGACTCAAGCCATGCATTCTTGGCAGGAAGACCCCAAAACTGGTGCTATGTTCGTGAGGTGCATCCCATCGGGAGGCTCAAGAGGCCACCTGTCCTACCACTAGTGATGTTGACCTAGACCTGGTCACATTGGTATATCCACGGTCTCCCTTCTGTGAAGGGCTTATTTTCCCTTTGTGTTTGGTTAGTATTTTGTGGGGGAGATACTCCAGTGTTATGCCAGTATCCTGATCCTCATCTAACTTCCACCCATCAGCCTTAGCTTCCATTGAGAACATTGTGATGATCTATTTCCATCATTTCTTCTACATTTATGAATTGATAGTCTATTAAAGGAGGAGTTTCCCCTTCTCTCTTTAGTTATGTAACTATTCATTTATTTGGTTATGTTAGTAAGGATTCAAGGACTCACATTTATTCATTGGGCTATAATCTATACTTTATTTTAATATTCAAAATGCCATAGATTTTGCCCTTCAAACTGACTCTCCTTCCTTTGCCATGTCTCTTCATTATTTACTTTCTAGCACAAGGTGTTCAGGCTCATCTTCTCCTTTCTCTGCCCCAGCCTTGGAGTCAGCCATTTCTCCCAGGAGTCACATTCCTTCTGTTGTAGGATGCTGCTAGAAACCACGCTCGGGGATCTGGGCTCCGGGTGTGCTCCCTGCTACAGAGGTGTCATTGCTTCTAGGTGCTCTCAGTGGGAAAAGCTGGGAAACATGGATGTGTGCACACAGAGTGCATGTGTCTGTAGATGTGGGTGCATGTACATCCACAGTGCATGCATGAGGACAGCCATCTGTGTGTGGGGGGAAGTATTTCACAAGTGCTTAGTGATACTTCCAGTTCTAATACCTGGAGGCTCTTTGTAGGGCTCTCTCTCTCTCCTTTTCCATGTGTAAATCCCTTCTCATAGAGCATGAGACTTGGCTATTTTTTTCAACAGGATATGTATTTGCTCAATCAGTGAACTTTTGTCTCAATGTAACCAGTCTCTCAACCATGCCGGCCGCCTTTTCATCTGCCACGTCCCCTCCCGGACCCCACGGGCTGCCTCAGCCGCAAGCAGGCCACTTGCCACCACCTCCTGGTGATGCCCCCCACTACCACCCCACTCCCTGTGACTTCTGCTGGGAGGGAAAAGGACAATTGAAGGACAAGGCTTTCATTCTTTGTTTTTCTGAAAACAACTCGAAGTCCTTTGGTGACTTCAGGTTGATGGAAGTTAGGAAATCAGAACAGAGCGTGCCTTCACCTCTGCATGGCTGTGGGATGTGTCCACTTTCCCTCTGCCTCGTTTTGCCTCCTCACCTGGGGTCAGGTTGTATCAGGTGTCTTGCCAGACCCCAGTAGCAGGTGGCTGACCCTGTGGTTGTTCTAAGGGAAGTCAGTTCTGGTTCAAAGCCAAGGTGTGGCAGTAGAAGTTGAGGCACATTTTCTGGGTGCTCTCTATCCTAAAAACACATGGCCTACAGTCCCCCTTTTTTCTGGGTGACGTGAGGTACGGCGAGAGGTGAATCCTGGAGGACCTCTTTGGCCTCCTCGGGTGTCCGTGACGGGGTAGCGAGGTAGGGCTGTCATAATGAAGGAGGCCCAGTGTCTGAGAGCTCTTCTTTGCAATACTTAGGGTTTACCACAGTGTTCTGTGCAGCTCCAGGTTCTGAATGTGCTCAGGGAAGACAGTAGAGGGAGGGGAAAGGGTCGTAGACGGGGGCCCACGTCTTCTGGGGCCCTATAGGAATCTGTTTTTCCTTTTAGGTTATGAGTGAGCTGTCGGCTGGTAAAACACTATCACAGCTTAAAAAACTGTGAACTTCATGAAAACTAATTCAGAATGGACCATAGACGTAAATGTAAAATGCAAAACTGTGAAACTCCCAGAAGATAACATAGGAGAAAAAGATGTCCTTGGGTTTGATGATGACTCTTAGATATAATGCCAAACAGGGCATGAAAGGAAGAATTGATAAGTTGGATCCACAATGAGGATGGGAGAAGGAGGTAGGTTACAGAATTTCCACACACCTGGCAATAAGCGCTGCGCTGTGTTCAGGAATAGAAGCGAGGAGAAGGTGAGAATGCAGGACACGGCATGGCCCAGACAGACACCTGTTCAGCCAGGGGCTGGGCACATGGTCCAGGGCTCGGCCCACCAGGTTCCAAAGGCCCCAGGTCAGACTGCACACATCCACATCTAGTATGTCAGTCAGATCTGGCCTCTGCCCCTAGAAGCTGGAAGAAGGTGGAGTCCCAATGACTCTTAATTATTGATGCTCTGCCTACCTCAATTTATTTATAGAATATCTGCTTCCTGCATAGTATTCTGTGAGGACCTTAGAGCCGAGGTAATAAGCTGTGGTTCCTGGCTTCCAGGCACTCCTGTCTAGTGGGGAGACAGTGTGCCCCACATGACTGGATGCAGTGTGCTCAGATGGTCCGTGTCACGGGACCCTCTCAGGTGAGCAGGCCAGGGAGGCCACAGAGCAGAAGTGACACTGGGTCCGTAACACTTCCTCCCAGTGAGAGGGAACAGAGAGGCGGGGCTGGTGGCCTGTCCACATAGGACTACACAGACGCACAGCACCTGTGTGACAGCGGGAAGAAGGGCAGGTGACCTTCAGGGGAAGTTGTGGTTAGCAGACAGACATGGGGGCAGATTGGAGAAGGAGTCGAGAGTGTTCCTGAAATCTGGGGCCCAGTGGCCCAGGCGTGGGGGCAGTCGATGACAATCAGGCAGGATGGAGACTTACCTTCTCCTCAGGACTGGGTCCTAGAGGGGCCGGAATGCCTCGCTGTGGAGCTGGCCTTGCCTCTAGGCCTTGTGGCTGTGGGTGAGTGAGAGGGGTCCCCGAGGGCAGGGCAGGGGCTTCATTGTTTGTGAGTCTGGTCACCATGGGATGGGCACTTAGTAAATAGTTGTCCCTTGAAGGAAAGAAGGACATTCATTTAGCATAGGTCTTTACGGGGGCGTTTTAGGCTGGTACGATGGAGTTTGTGGAAAAGGCTGGGGAGAAGAGGCCAGGCAGGAGGGAGGCTCAGGGCAGCAGAGCAGGCATGGGCAGCTCTTGTGAGGAGGACTTTGGCTCACTGTGAACTGGCCATGTGCTTGAGTGGAGCTGGCCAGCCCTCGAGTTCTGGGAGTTCTGACTTTCAGGATTGCTGAGGCCAAAGCACAGAGCTGGAAGGGCAGGCCTATGGGGTGCGCCATCCTCTGGGGAGCTTTGGGCCAGAGCACCCACACCATCATGAGTCAGAAAGATCCCTCTAGTTGATGTCAGCAAGGAGCCAGGCTGGAGGAGCAGACTCGAGCAGGGAGACTTGGGTTGGGAAGACTCGAGTGGGGAGACTTGGGAGGGGGGAAAGTCGGGAACAGGGAGACTCTAGGTGGGAGACTCAGGGAAGACTTGGGAGGGGGGAGACTTGAAGAGAGAGACTCGGGAGGGGAGACTCAGTGTAGAGGAGACTTGGTGTGGGGGAGACTTGATGGGGGAGACTCGAGTCGGGAGACTCAGGGAGACTCAAGTGGGGAGACTTGGGAGAGTCGGGGGAAGACTCAAGCGGGGAGACTCAGGGAGACTCCAGTGGGGAGACTCAGGGGGAGACTCAAGTAGGGAGACTCGAGCGGGGAGACTCGAGGCAGGAGACATGGGGAGACTAAAGGGGTAGACTCGGGGAGACTTGAGGGGGGAAGTGAATTAGCCAGAAGGTGAGCTAAAGTTTCCAGCAGAGAGGCAGCAAGGACTCTAAGACGACAGGGGGTGGGGAACAGGCAGCCACCCACAGTCTGGAGTGCTAGGGACCCACTCAGTGTCAGTTGGGAGACAGCTCCCTGCTTTGTTGAGGACCCAGTGCTGGGGGAAGGTCACGTCAGAGGATTGTGCTCAAGAGCCTCCCGCAGCCCCACACAGAGCAGGGTTGGGGCAGCCCACGGACTCCCCTGTGTCCAGAGGCCATGGCTGCAAGGGGCTGCCATGGTGAGTCTCATTGGCAGAAACAGTGCCAGAAAGCTCTTCAGCCACAGGCGGGCTGGAAGTCGTCATCCCCCAGCACCAAAGGCCACCGTGGCCTTGCCCTTTCCTTCCGCCTTGCCAAAGCCCAGAAAGCGCCCCACCTGGCTCCCTCTGACAGCTAGTGAATGGGGGTGCATCTCCTCTTAGGGAAAGTGTGCATTCTTTATTTTTTTCCAACAAAGAAACAAAGAGGAATGGTCCTTTCTTCTTTCCGTGTGTGTGAAAGAGGAGATAGTCCTGGACAATCCTGTCACAGGCAGCCTCTGCCTCACTAAGCAGCAGCCAGGGGCTCGTTTGTGTCTCAGGCCCTCTTGGGATCAATGTACCCCCAGGCTGTCTCACAGGCCTCGGCTCTCGAACAGGCCCCTCTCCCGCCTGAGGGATGGGGCAGCTGGAGCCCGGCATCCCGCAGTTGATAGCGATCCCACGTAGCGTGTTGATCGATGGCAGGACCTCTGGGTTCCACTTACCCGGGCTGAGTGTCACATCGTCAATAGCAGTCAGTTAACCAAGTCCTTAGTAACCAGCTGGTCTCATCAGCGCCTCAGCCCTAGCCACGGGTTAAAGCAGAAACCCCTCCTGAACAGCTAGATTGGACCTGACGAAGATGAATGTCTAATTCACTCGGAATCTCCTTACTGTTGCCTGTAATAAAAAGCCTGCTCCATATATTCACCCCCCTGCTAATGTTTCTCTGAAATTAAGTATCAGGAGGACATATAATAGCCCAGTTCCACACCAGGCCAATATTATCAGATTGATGTCAGCAGTGATAATAGGAGAAGGATAAGTTGATGAGATTCCATTTATTAAATAAAGTGAAGAGAGCATACAGAGGATTTGGGGCCACACGTGTGAGCAGGACCTGGGCGCGCTCCACGGGAGAATCAGTGAGGGAGAGAGAACAGGGCCTGGGGTCTGGCCCTGAATCCCTCTTCTTGCCCGCCTGGGAGCTGGAGTGCCCGCCAGCATGGCAATGACTTAGCCACCTACAATATGTGCACCCAAGATGGGAAGGTGCCACCCATGCTCCTGCCAGGCCAGTCTCATGACGGGACGCTTCCACTCACTTCTGTTTGCTTTTCTTCCCACCTCGTGTTGATGCTGCAAGCTGCCATGAGTTCGTGCCTTCCTCTCTCTCTTTCCTCCCTGTGGCTCCTGGGCTGGAAGCTTCCCAGCTGCCCAGTGGGAGTTGGGAAGCTTCTGCCCCATGCAGAGCCCTGCCTAACGTGGTTCCAGGCAACTGTCTTTTCTTTTTCTGAGTACCCTTGGTTGTCTCTTTCAGAATGTCTTGGAATTTTCTAAAGGCAGAGTGGAGCTCATGTGGCAGTGCAGAGAGCAAGAGCTATGGAGCTGAGCACACTCCACTCTTCCTATTGTGGCCCCTCTCACTGCTGTGTGACTGTGGGCCAGTCACGTGAGCTGCCTGTGACTTACCAACCCCGCCTGCAGAACAGGGCGGGAAGGCCCAGCTCACAGGGTCGTTGTGAACCTAGAACACGGGAAGCCCTGACAGGCAGAAGTTCCCAAGACCACAGACATCCAGATCCACTCTCAAATGAGGCCGAATTTTCTGCCTGTGCTGTTGACCATCAGCTCCCCTCCCACAGCCTGATCCTCATCCCAGATCTCTCCCAGTGCAGAAGACTTCCTGGGCAGCACCTGGAAGCAGCTTTAGGAACCTGCTCATAAGCTACGGCTCCTCCCCTTTTCCATTACGTGGGTTAAGGTGAGTCAGTTCATCGCCAAATAAGATAACGCCTTACAGGGGAGGATGGAGATTGGAGACACCATGTGCAGACCCTGGCATGGAGCCTGGCATGTGGGCATTGAAGTGTAGCGGCTATTGCTGAGGTGCGCCTGTGCCCAGCCACCATGCCGTGGAAAGTGCACGCTGCTCTCAGAAAGCGATCAGAGATACACTGGTCCCCCAGTCATTCCTGCCCATCCTCACTCCCCACTCTACTTCTGGGAAACAGGTCCAACCCCTTTGCGGCATGCCCGATGACATGGGTTTCCCAGGGCTGCCAAAACAAAGCACCACATGTCAGGCCTTTCAGTCCAGAAACTTATCGTCTCACAGTTCTGGAGGGCAGAGGTCCACAATCAAGGTGTTAGTGGTCCAGGCTTGCCCTCAGGCTGGAGGGGGAATCTGTTGCAGCCCCTCCTAGGCTTCTGGTGGTGCTGGCATCCTTGGCATTCCAGGACACACATACTGGCGGGCACACACATTGCTCTACTGTCAGCCTTGGTCCCCATAGCACCTCCTCCCTGTGTGGTGGTCTCTGTGTCTCCTCTCTTCTTCACATGAGAATATGAATGGGATTCATACTGGATTAGGGGCCCACCCTACCCTATATGCCCTTGTCTTAACTAATCACATCTGTAACAACCCTGTTTCCCAATAAGGCCATGTTCCGAGGCTCCAGGAAGGACATGCATTTGAGGGGGGCATCAAACCCACTAACCTTTGCACATGTCTAGTTCTCAGGAACCCCTGGACCCCTCAACCTGACCAGGTTGTCTTCTTCTGATAACAATTTGTGACAGGCACCCTCTCCAAAATGACTTAATCCAAAAGTGGAACATATAGGTTTGTGCTACAGGAAAGCTAAAAATAGTACCTGGCTTCGAATTGAAGAACTCATTTGGTGTTTGGGTCTGTTTCCTTTTGGACAGTGGGCCGTGGAGTTTGGAAGCCCAGTTTTATGTTCTCCGTGGAAGATCACGGTTTCACCCCATACCTTTCACTGGGCCCATGAATGGGTTCGTACTAGCCCAGGCTGGCTCATACAGGCCAAACCCATGCTACCCAGGCCAGGAGGGGAGACCTGAGAAATAAAGGGGTGTCTCTGCCTTACCTGAGAGTCCTGCTGTGTGAAGTCAGTGCATTAATAGACAGCAGTGGCACAGCTCCTGCCTTGTAGCACTGCCAGGTCCAGTGTTTCCTTCCCTCCAATGCTCCTGCTTGGCAGAGTCTCAGATACAGCCAGTTGTGTGCTTTGAACCAGCAGGCTGTACTGCTGACTCTGAGCCAAGGAGAACAGAAGGGACAACCTGACCCTGCCCAACAGTCTGCAGTTCCTATCTAGGCACAAACAGGCAGCACTTCATAACCCAGTGGTGGCCCTGGACCCTGGAGGTTTGTGCAGTCATGGACAGCTACACGGTCGCCTGCCATGGACGAAAGGGAAGGCTGCACAGACACCTACTGTGGACGGAAGGGAAGGCTGCACAGAGGTCTGCTGTGGACAGAAGGGAAGGCTGCACGGACTCCTGCCATGGACGGAAGGGAAGGCTGCACAGAGGTCTGCCATGGACGGAAGGGAAGGCTGCACAGACTCCTGCCGTGGACGGAAGGGAAGGCTGCACAGACTCCTGCCATGGACGGAAGGGAAGGCTGCACAGACTCCTGCCATGGATGGAAGGGAAGGCTGCACAGAGGTCTGCTGTGGACAGAAGGGAAGGCTTCACGGACTCCTGCCATGGACGGAAGGGAAGGCTGCACGGACTCCTGCCATGGATGGAAGGGAAGGCTGCACAGAGCCTTATCACTAATGGGAAGGAAAGGCTGCATAGAGGCTTGCTTGGATAGAAGGGAAGGGTGCAGATTGTCTTGGATATGGAGGGAAGGCTGCACACAGAATTCTCATGGATGGAAGGAAAGCTGCACAGAGGAATGTTTATGACGAGAAAGGAAGAATGCAGAGCTTTGCCGTAGATGGGAAGGAAGGATGCACAGAAGCTTTTTTGATGAGAAGAAAAGGCTGCACAAAACCTTTTCATGGATGGAAGTGAACGCTGCACAGATGTCTTGTCATAGAAGGAAGGGAAATCTTCAGAGACACTTGTCAAGGAGGAAGGGAGGGCTGCACAGTGGCTTGTTGTGTTATGAATGGGAAGGAAGACTGCACAGAGGCTTGCCATGGGTGTGAAGGGAAGTCTCCACACAAAATTCTCCTTCCTGCACAGATGATGGGAAAAGAAGGGCGCACAGAGGATTGTCATGGATGGAAGTGAGCACTGCACCAAGTTTTGTCATTGAGGGAAGGGAAGGCTTCAGAGAGGCTTTCTGTGCATGGAAGAAAAAGTTGTATGCAGGGTAGTCAGAGACAGAGATAAAGGCTGCACAGAGGCCTCCCATAGAGGGAAGTGTAGTTTACAGGGGTTGTCCTACAAGAAGGAAGGTCTGCAGAGAAGCTTATCGTGGATCGGCAGGAAGGCTGCACACTAGAATGTCTATGAAGGGAATGGAAGACTGCAATGAAAATTGTCATGGATGGAAGGGAATGCTACAGAGAGACTTTTTATTTTGAGACAAAGTCTCGCTCTATCTCTCAGGCTGGAAGTGGAGTGGCATGCTCTCTGCTCACTGCAACATCCGCCTCCTGGGTGCAAGTGATTCTCCTGCCTCAGCCTCCCAAGTAACTGGGATTACAGGCCCTCACCACCATGCCTGGCTAATTTGTGTATTTTTAGTAGAGATGGGGTTTCACCATGTTGGCCAGGTGGTTCTCGAACTCCTGACCTCAAGTGATCGCCTGCTTCGGCCTCCCAAAGTGCTAGGATTACAGGCATGAGCCATTGCGCCTGGCCTGCACAGAATTTTCATGGATGGGAAAGAAAGGCTGCACAGAGGAATGGCTATAATGTGAAGGAGAGGGTGTTCAGAAGCTTGTCGTGGGTGGGATGAGGCAGCTGCACAGAGCCGTACCATTGTTGGGAAGGGAATGATGCAGAAAGCATTGTTGTTGATGGGAAGGAAAGGTTGTATGGATTCTTGTTATGGACTGAAGGTTGCATATGTCATAGATGGGAAGCGAAGGTTGCACGGAAGCTTGTCATGGATGAAATTGATATGGTTTGGCTCTGTTTCCCCACCTAAATCTCATTTAAATTGTAATTCCCACGTGTCAAGGAAAGAAGGTAGTTGGATTGTGGGGGTGGTTTCCCCCAGGCTGTTCTCATGATGGTGAATTCTCATGAGACCTGATGATTTTATAAGGTGCTCTTCCCCCTTTGCCTCTCTGTCTCACCTGCCGCCATGTAAGATGTACCTGATTCCCCCTCCACTATGATTGTTAGTTTCCTGAAGCCTCACAAGCAATGCAAAACTATAAGTCAATTAAACCTCTTTTCTTTATAAATTACCCAATCTCAGGCAGTTATTTATAGGAGTGTGAAAACAGACTAATACAAAAAAATGAATACTTCACAGAATGCTGTCATGTAACTAAGGGAAGACTTCATAGAAGCTTTCCATGGATGGAAGGAAAAGTTGCAAAGAAGCTTTGCGTGGATTGGAAGGGAGGTTGCTCAGAGGCACGTCATGAGTGGAAAGGGAAGGGTACAGAGGTTATGGATGAAAAGGAAGGTTGCACCAAAACTTATGGATAGTGGACCAAGACCAGAGAGAAGGAAGAGGGAGGGAGGATCTCCTGGGTCTCCTAGCTAGTTATGGGTTCTTCACCAAGTGCAGTGTATTCTGCCTGAGGAGAAGTGGGAATGAGACCAGGGGCCAGTCGGCCACCAGAGGTGTGAGGTCAATTCCTTCATCCAGCTGGGGATGGGCTGGGGACACAGACCACCTTCTCAGGGCACTCAGGCTGGCGGCAGAGTTATACCAGCTCTGCGACAATGGCAGGGTGACAGGTCACAGTGTCAGGGTGCTTGAGGTAGCCTGAGGTCCATGGGAGACCTAGCAGGCCTTCAGGTCTGGGTACAGTCTAACTAGGCCTGAGATCTGGCCCTGCTTTTCCAATGGTGAACTTGAACAAGTTACTGTATCACTTGGAGACATTGTGGGTTTGTTTTTGTTTTAAGGAAAAACAGAGCTTCTACCTTATATGGGCCTGCTTGGGATTAAGTGAGGTAATGCTAATGCTAGCACATTGTGCAGTGAGTTGTGATTACCTAAGAAATGAGTTTTTGAACTGCCTTGGTGTTTTAGAAATCTGTGGCCTGCATTATGTTCTAAAAGCATCACTGTTGGCTAGAAGTAGAGAGGACCATTGGGAGGCTATTTAATGACAGTGAAGACAAGGGCATGGGCTAGGGCTCTCCTGTAGGCTAGACTTGGGGGTGCTCTGTGGGCATGGGGGCTGGAGAAGTTGGGTGCTCTGGGTGTGCAACTGGACCAGCTGGGTGTTGGTGCTGCCGACCCAACTGAAATTCAGGAGGAGGAGATGCTGGGATGAGGGCTAGCCACGCCTGGTCCATGTGGGCCCATGGCCACCTGCTGAGCTGCATGGTAGGCAGGGGACAGCAGGTCTTGAGCTGGGCACCATGCTGGTGTGCTGAGGGGACAAGGGCAGGGGCCCTAGGCAGAGCTCGCACACAGGCAGAGGCCCAGGGTCCAGCAGAGGAGAACCAGAGTAAGTAGCCAGAGAGGCAGTGAGGGCCAGGCAGGTGCCGTCAGCTGAGCAGTGAGGCTCGGCATGGGGCCCAGGGGAGTGGGGCAGGGGGAGCCCTAGGCAGCACCTCTCTGAGCAAGGAGAAGCTGCTGTGGCCTGGGACAGAGATGGAGGCAAAAGGGGATTTCGATTTGAAAAGCTTTTCCATATTTTGAGAGATGAATGTGTTTTGGGTGGAGTGCGGGGAATGGAGAAGGTCCAGGAGAGGAGGTCAGTGGGAGAGGCCCACTCAGGCACAGGGGTTGGGAAGGAACCAAATGGGGCCTCTGGACTCTGCTGTGTCTGTGATCTCAGCAGACAGGGTGGGGTCTCTGGGAGTCAGGCAGACCTATGCGGCCTGCTTGCCAGGGACCAGGACCCATGTGCCTTGTCCATAGCCATCACACTCTCAGGGCCATCAGGAGGCTGGGTGTGGGGTCTTCTGTGGTCCTATTTACTGAACGCCAATGATTCCTTCAGGGCCACACTGCGTTACTGAGCATGTTCTGACTGGGCCGTCTTGGGCATCACCTGCCATTCTCCTGCCATCCTCTCAACAGCTCTGTGGGGTGGGGTCCTCCTCCATACCTGATGCACCGACCACACAGTGGAAAGTGACAAAGCCAGCGCCTTGCCCCAGGTTTGTCTGATCCCAGAACCTGTGTTCTTTCCACTAGACCAAGAGTCCCAGCCTCAGACATCTGCCAGCTCCTTGTTGAAGAGATACCATGATTATGCAGACATGCTAATGCCTTAACATGCCTGAGGAGGAGGCACCACTGAGGCTGGGCGAGGTCTGAACTAGGTCTCGACTGATATCAGAGCTTACGCTATAGAGGGAGGGACCCTTTAAGGTAAGGTCCCACCCTCCAAGCCCTACGTCTGCAGTTCCACCACCACAGCATATCCTCAGCTCTTCTCTGCCAAGTGCCTCCAGTAACCCAGCCTTTCTGCAAGTGCACCCCACTCTGGGCCCCGGCCCCACCTCAGTTTCTCACACTGATGGCTAGGTTGCTATGAGAGCTGCACTTCACAGCATGCACTTCTGTTCTTCTATGGGGCAAGCAGTGTTATTGTTCCCATTGTACCAATGAGGAACATAAGAGCCAGTGAGGCGAGCCAACTTCCTGGGCATTGTCTTTGATGCCTGTGCAAACAGACACCCCATGCACCAATGCGAATGGCATGAACCCCTTCGAAGCCACATGGACCATTAGATCTTCATTCTCCAAGGAAATGTCCTCACACAGGGGTACAGGACTTATTTCTATCCCTGGCAAGTTTGTGGCACACTTTGGATACCTTTATCTGTGCATGTGAAGAGTAGCTGTTTGCAAGACGATGTTTCTGAACATGGGAGCAGTTTTGTATGCATTGTAAACAGGGTCATGGTGTGCCAGAGCTGGGAGGGGTTCAGGGTGGATAGAGTGCACCTACTTTTGTGAATGGCTTCACCCAAGGCCTAGCCCTGCCTTGCTTCAGAGAAAGCTTTTCATTTCCAGAGCTGTGCTCTCCCTGTCTTATCCCATTCAGAGTCTTTTTGTGGACAAATGGGTGAAATTTCTTCCAGTTGACATTTGCCTCCCATTCTGTCTCCTCATATTGTTCTGATAAGTCCCAGCAGAGAGAGGCTGTCATGGACCCATGGGCGATACTGGCAAGGAGGGGATAGATTTCACCACGGCCCAGTTTCTCCTGAACTGGGAGCCCACTGGGAGGTTTGCCCTCAAAACGCAGAGGCCCTTGTCCTGGGACCTGAAACCAAAGTAGGAGAAGCCAGTGAGGAGGGGACACAGCCAGGTTGACCATGGGGAGAGGGGCAAATGCGGCTGTGTCTTCCTGCACATTACCATTCTGCAAAGTGTCAGCATCTCTGTTGTGCCTCTGTAGAGGGCAGGGCTTGGCAGGTCAGCACTCCACCTCCATGAGGCTCAGCCGCACGACTCAGGCTGGGGCCACTTAGCCTCTGCCTGTCCTGTCTGTGGCACCTCTTTTCACATAGATCAGTAAGCCTCACAGAGTTACAGCTTAGGACAGCTCTGCCCTTACTAAACCTGGGGCTTCCCCTGAGCCACTCACCATGACACACAGGTCCCCTCAGTGCCTGCTGGCCTCCATGGTGCAGCCAGGAACCAGGCTCACCAGGGCCCCCAGAGGGCAGGGTGGGGTCCTGCTTCAGGGGAGTGCAGTAGAGGCTATGATGGAAGTCATGCTCTGGGGTCTCAGACTTTAGAGGCCCAGCACCATCAGGAGGAGCAGAAGACACAGCAAGAAGCTGGTATGAGGGGACAGCAGTACAGGTGACAGGAGAGAGCCCAGGGAGACTGGCAGTGCCACTGAAGGCACCCACTGCCCTGCAGATTTAACCCTGCCTGGGGAGGGGAGAGCACAGCCTTCCAAGGATGGAGAGCCAGGGAGCAGAACAGGAGGGGAGGCCTCTGCAATGGAGGCACAGAACCTGGCCTGTGACTTAAAGGTGCTCCTAAAACAGGTGTCAGAACAGTCAGAACCAAAGCTGTACGTGCAGTCCCTGAGAACGCCTGCCTGAGACAAAATGCCACCAGGCCAGCCGTCCCCCAAGGAAGAAGCAGCCTAAAAAGCCCACAACTAGACACACCCGTGTCACAGTTCTTAAATACAGATGTGGAGCCATGCTTAAGCACCTGGAGAGGAATCAGGGGCTGCCTCAGACACCCCAGCTGTATTCTTGCCCCAGCCACCTGTGCAGCAGCTGGCGCCGGCCAGTGAAGCAGGTCTCCGGAGCTGGGCAGAGGACTGCACACCAGGGGCTCATCTGCCCTGCATATGTAAGAACGAGAAGTGAATGCAGATAAAAGACTCCCCACCCAGTCCTCTTCAGGAAATAAGAGGACCCTTTAAGACTTGGTGCATGCAATGTAGACATGAGTCAGAATTGTGACCTCAATGGCTAGGATGGGGTGGAATTCAAGGACCCAGGCCAGGGCTGGGCCACCATGGCCTCCCCCGGCAGGAAGGGGAAGGTGTGCTCTCCTTTCACATCCTTTACCTTGGCGCTGGTGTGGCATGGCAGTCACAGGCAGCTGCACCGCACCTCACACTCATCCCTCCCCATCTTTAATTTAGGGACTGTTCATTTTGTTCATGCCCTGGTGATGGGTCTTGCTGGCCTTAGCTGAACATGGGACACTCACTGCTCATGTTAGCAATGGTGTTAGGCATGGGTATGTGACCTGGTCCTAGACAGTGAGTGGAGGAGAAACCTGGAGTGGGATTTGAGGGGAGCATTGTCCCATGTAGTCAGATGAGACAGCAGAGAGACCTGCTCCTCCCTGCTGCCTTTGACCTTTGCTGCAGAGAGGACTGCACTGCATACAGTGGCCTGGGGATGACATGGACGAGAAGGGAAGATCAGGCCCAGGTGGCATCGCTGCTAAGTCAGCAGTGTACAGAAGTGTCCACCTGCAGACTTCTGGAGCGAGACAGCTAAATATGGGGTCCTGTTCCCAAGCTGTCGAGCATGCTGGTGCTGGTGGTTTCTAGCTGAGGAACTGTGTTCGAGTTGTCATTAGATGATAACGGCTCTGGAGACCCTGGTGGGAGAGCAACTGACCTACACATCTCTCTCCACGTACCTGGAGCGGAGCTGTGGCATGTGTGACAGTGATCCTTTCTATTGCTAAGAAACTTGAGGAATGGCTTTCTACATTTTTACGGCTCTTTTTGGTGCCCTCAGCCGTGAGTGGTGTTCAATTTGGAAAGGCTGTTAAGTGTTACAGTGGGTCCATCTACAGCTGGGAAGGGTCCTGGCCTAAACTAAAACCCACTTAAGAAAACAAATGAGCGGCCGGGCGTGGTGGCTCACGCCTGTAATCCCAGCACTTTGGGAGGCCAAGGTGGGTGGATCACGAGGTCAGGAGATCGAGACCATCCTGGCTAACACAGTGAAACCCCGTCTCTACTAAATATACAAAAAATTAGCCGGGCGTAGTGGCGGGCGCCTGTATTCCCAGCTACTCGGGAGGCTGAGGCAGGAGAATGGCGTGAACCCAGCGGGTGGAGCTTGCAGTGAGCCGAGATCGCACCACTGTACTCCAGCCTGGGCAACAGGGCAAGACTCCGTCTCAAAAAAAAAAAAAAAAAAAAAAACAAATGAGCAGCAACAGTACATCCAAAGCCATGTAAATAAATATGTCCCGCTCCTCCACTGTCCAGCTGTGTGGCCTTAATTCTCTGAGCCTCAGTTTCCTCATTTGTGTGAACAGCATGATGAATGATAGTGTCTGCTACCAGAGCTGTAAGGAGCAGCACTGAGCACGCCCAGCAGCCGGAGGACAGCGCCTGGCCGGCAGGGAGTGCACGAATGTGCTGCTGTGTGTGTCAGAGTGTGTGTGTGTGTGTGTGTGTGTGTGTACGAGAAAGAGAGAGAGAGAGAGATAGAAATCTGGAAGGAGACCAACGTCCAAAATTATGCTCAGGAGGCTGGGCCAGTGACTGACTTTAGTGTCATCTATATTTGCTGGTTTTTTTCTGCAATTTTAGAAAGTGAACTTATTCGCTTTTGTGGGTTCTAAAACTACTTTGAAAAAGAAAGAAAAAATTAGTTAATTACCCCCAAAATATTATCATGGTTACCTCTAAGAAGTCAAAAGAACATTTTTCATTTCTTTGGACATTTCGGTAGATTTCATTTTCCTTGTTGCACACATATTAGTTTTAAATCAGGAAAAAAAATAAGTCACATGGTAATAGTCATGGGTAAACCACAGGCACAGGAAAGCAGCTGACAGCTATCCTGGGCACAGCGGGGCTGGATGTCCTGGAGGCGGGCTGCACCATCCTCATGGGGGCCCTCCAGTGGGGGTCAGCTCGCTGGGCTTTCCTGTCTCCTGAAGGTACACAGGCCCCAGCGAAGGAGCCCGGTGCGGAGCCCCAGACCACAGCACATTTCAGTGTCTGCTATATTGTGAGCCTAAGCCACCCACCACAGGGCTTGACCCCTGCGACCGTCCTCTCATTTCTAGAACGGGAAAGCACAGTGCTTCTCTCTGAGGGTTAAAAGGACGCTGCTGGGTGTCAGGGGCTTAGCCTAGTGCCTGGCAGGTAGGTGGAGTAAATGTGAGTTGTTTCTCTCCCCTGCCTGCTGGCACCTGAGCCCAGGCCTGCCTGCTCTTGTCTTCTGCAGGCCCCGCAGGGTGGAGCCTGTCTGCTCAGGGCTGCAGGCCCAGATTCTCCACTGCTACCGAGATCGCCCGCATGAGGTGCTGCTGTGCTCGGACCTGGTCAAGGCATACCAGCGCTGCGTGAGCGCCGCCCACAAGGTAAGGCCTTGCCTGCCTCCCAGGTTTCCAGGGGCCTTGGGAGGTAGGGGAGGTACCTCTATCTAGCATTGGAGATCTCTGCCTGCCTTTTCCTGTTAGAGTCAGATGCTCCACCTGGAGGTCTTTGCATTTGCCAAGGGAGGGATTCTTCGCTTTCCTCAGTCACCTGCACACTCTCCTGGCTGCTTCCAGGAGCGCCTTGGACATCTGGACCTGGGGAGATGATCCCTGTTGCATTTGCCCTATTAGGCTGGGTGGGAGCAGGCTGGGTAAAGTCAGGCCCCACCTTCAAGGGCTGGGCCTCTTGTGGGTGCCAGGGACTTCTTAGCCCTTGGCACTTAGGGGTGGGAGCGTGGCAGTGGCCCGAGTGCAGAGTGGGGGTCCCAGCAAGGACAGGCCATCTGGAAGAGGAGTGGGAGCAGGTGTGGCCATCAGAAGCTGCTCGCAGCCACCCCCCTGAGCTGGTCTAGAGAGGTGTGCTGGCTTGGCCTTCCTGGTGAGTGGTCCCAAGCCTCATGTGCTCTCTGGTCATCTCCCACTCCAGTGGGCCTCGGTTGTCCTGGATGCCTGCGATGCGCTCCCAGCCAGCTCCTACTGTCATCCTCCCCAACCCCCAACTGCTGCTCTCTATCCTAGATAACTGCTCCCCCTTCCCAGGTCCCGTAGCATCCTCTGGTGCAGTCAGGCTGTTCCCAGCCATACCTCACCCTTGCCCCACCCCAACAGGACAGTTCCCACCTTGGGGAGCATCATTCATTCTCGGGACACCTAGTTTGGGCTCCCCAAGGAGTGTGGCCTGTTTGTGAAAATGTATGGGAGAAGCAATAGGATGAGGTCTCCTTTCCCACGTAAAAGCCTCTCTGGCCTGAGTAGGAGACAGGCTGCTTTAGGTACTTGGGATGGAAAAGGCTGAGGCCAGATGCTGTGTGCTCTCCAGCCATGTCCGAGGGGAGATCTCTCCCACTGAACTGAGCGGGGTCCTGCAGCCCCAGGCCTGTGAGAGCTTCCTTGGGTCATGCCCTGCTCACACCCATCTGCCAAGGCTGATTGTTCCACCCTGGGCTGGTCACAGCCCCAATCAGCACCGACTGTCCCTTCATGGCCAGAGCACAGCCCAGAGGTAGCTCCACACAGGACAAGTAGATGCGAGGCCTCTGTCAGCCTTCCAAGAGAGGGAAGCCCTGGGTAGGACAGGCAGCCTCCTCCTCCATCTCAAGAGTGTGGATGGCTGCTCACTCTGCTTCCATGTGGGCGGGAGGTGCTGGGGTGCTGGGTAGGCTGGGCCAGACCAGGGCCCTTCGCACCAACCAGACACTCAGCTCCCTACTCTCCAGCAAGGTGAAGCCTCCAGATCCTCCCCACACCCAATCAAGGGCAGCTCCGAGTCTCTGTTCTTCACACACCTAACTCTTTTTTTTTTTTTTTTTTTTTTTTTTTGAGACGGAGTCTCGCTCTGTCGCCCAGGCTGGAATGCAGTGGCGCGATCTCGGCTCACTGCAAGCTCCGCCTCCGGGGTTCACGCCATTCTCCTGCCTCAGCCTCTCCGAGTAGCTGAGACTACAGGCGCCCGCCACCACGCTCAGCTAATTTTTTTGTATTTTTAGTAGAGACGGGGTTTCACCGTGGTCTCGATCTCCTGACCTCGTGATCCACCCGCCTCGGCCTCCCAAAGTGCTGGGATTACAAGCGTGAGCCACCGCGCCCGGCCCACACACCTAACTCTTTACCAAGGGATCTGCTGCAGCCTCTTGGCTTCCTGGCAGGGCCCACGCCTCAGAGGCCAGCCCTAGACTCCATCCTCTCTCCATCCAGCCCCACCTCTGGTAGTTTTCAGCCCCTCCCCACCACCCCTAAGAGTATTTCTTTAACAAACACACCTCACCAATATATCTTCCTTGCACCAAGGCAAAAATGTGATTACCAAGGAAGACATCGCATTAAACCCCAGTGTATTCCCTGAGAGAGGCTCTGGGACACTGCCAGGCCTGGCTCCCTCCTTCCCAGCCCCTACCCCTGACATGACTAGCAAAGAAACCAGAGACTCAGCGACGACAGTGCCAGAGGCCTGCCTGCTCTCCCCATGTGCTGCCTTGGCAGTGTGTGTGCATTTGGGGACAGCATATTCAACCTGACTCCCTCGGAGCCCCAGCACCCAGGCACTTGGGTGGTGCCCTGTGTGTGAGATGTGGCAAGTGCTGGAGAAACTCTCACCACCCTTCGCCAGCCTTTGCCTCAGAAGGCTGCTGGCAGAGCCAGAGAGTGGGGAGTGAAGGGTCCCTAAGAGGGATTTGCTTCTGCAAGGGGCCAAGCAGCAGGGGACAGAGGCCCACATGGTCAAGGGCCTTGGGGTGGGGCAGCGCTGCTTCTCTCTCCAGGATCTAGCATCGCCCTGGGGCTCCTAGGGCAGGTAGGCGATGCCTAGGCCCAAAGCCTGGCACCTGCCGGTGTGCGGATGTGCTGGGCATCTCAGATGAGGACAGGGGCCTCAGGTCCTCCACCACAGGACCCTGACTGTGCAGACCCCAGCATCCCAGAATGCTCCCTCTGAGCTGCAAAAAATCAGAGAACAGAGGGGAGGCCTTGTTGAGGCAGAGCAGAGTTGGGTTAGACTCTTCTCTACCCAAGGTGCTTGTCAGAAACACTGCAGCAGGTTGAGGGGGCAGGGGCAGGGGACCTGCCTTCTGAGCCAGCCCTGGGAGAGGAAAGGAAAGGGGAGCGTGTGCTGGTGTCACTGTCGCGTGGAGTGAGGGCCTGTCCCCTGCTGCTGGGGACTGTGCTGGGCTCCGGGGTACAGAGGTGAAGAGACTCGCTGATGGGTCTCCAGGTGAGGAGGGAGACCAACTCACAGCTGCTCCCTGGGAAGCGGTTGCTGTCACAGGGCGATCTGCACAGAGCTGGAGGGCATGGGCGGAGTAGGCCCTGACTCAACTCTGACCTGTTCTCTTTGTAGGGCTGAGAAGCAGACATCATTCCCTGCCCTGGGAGTGACTTGGAGCCCTGAAGAAGGGACCAATCATGGGACCACAGCCACTGTGCCCTGCTGTTTCCTGCTGGGCCCCTGCATGTGCCCCTGAGCCTGGGGCTGCCATGTGTTTAGGAAACAAAGTATGCACTACTGTCTGAAAACAAATAAAGCAGATGCCTTTGTTTTCAGTAGTTGACTCACTGGCAAACAGTCACTACTGCCTACTCTGCGTCCCAGCCCTCTGCTGGACACCAGCGAAGTGGAGCTGAGGAAGATGGGCTACTCCCCTCGGGGAGTCCCTAGCCTGGCAGGGAAGATGGCCTGGGAACCCCTAATTACATTGCAGCAGCAGCAGCAGGCTCCCGCGGAAACAGGGAGGAGAAGGAAAGGGAGCAGGCCTTTCTAGGGGTGGCACGGAGGGAGAGCAGACCAGCTTCCTGCAGCGATTGCTGCCTGCGCCCAGGGCGGAAGCTGACCAGACGAGGGCAGGGCAGGCCGGAGACACATCAGAGTGGATCCCAGGTGTGAGGGCAGTAGGCAGTGGAGGAGAGCAAAGGCGGACAAGGCAGGCAGGCAGCGCAGCTGCAGAGACGGCAGGACTGCGGTGCAGCAGGCTGAGCTGGCACTGTCTCTGAGTGACGTTGCTCTGGCTGTCAGGTGGTGCCAGGGAGACAGGACTCAACGCCAGGGAGCATCACCAGTGCGGAGGGCCCCGCACAGCTCGAGCCCAGGGCAGGTTAGTGGGGCTGATTGGCAGGACTGAAACCGACTGAGCGACAGAAGAGGCCAGGTGACTTTGAAGTCTCTGTTGGGTGTTGGGGGTTCTAAAATAAGGAATGCAGGGATTGAGGAGGGCAGTTGACAAAGTGGCTTTGGGACATGCTCTGCCTGGTTGGTGTCCAAACACTGGCCTTCCAGTCCTTGTCCTTTGGCCATGTCCTCCACCCAAGGTGCCCTGACCACACTCAGCCTGTACCACGCCAGCAGGAGGATTTTGGGTTGGAGCCTGGGATCCTCTAACTGCTCTGCTGGTGACCTTGGGTTTCCTGATAGAGCCCTTGGGGAGTCCCCATGCCATCTGGAGCTGAAAGCCTGCAGCCTTGACTCAGGCTTGGCAGCACAAACTTCCCTTCTCAGATTCTCACACTCAGAGCTCAAGGGGTGGGTTGGGGCTTGGGCGTGTCCTACTGGCTGGGCGGGTAGTATACTAGCAGCCAGACAGACAGCTTTGGGAGACTCCCTCTCTAGGAGTCCCGGGTCAGCCTGTGGAAATGCACAAGGAGACTCCCTGCAGTGTGATGCAGCAAGGAGGGGTGGGGTGCACTGGGCACCCTGGCCTGAGCCCTTCAGGGAGGGGCCTACTAGGAGGAGGGGTGAGGGGTCACAGGTCAGGCCTATCCACCATGCTGTTCTGACTCCCTCAGAAGCATTTGGCTTCCAGGGCTTTGTCCAACTTCAGATCTCACAGGAATAACTTTCAGCTGTTCATCCTCTCCTCCAGGTGTCACTTTTGGGGGTTGGGGATGCATCCTGGGGTGGGAAACAGACTCCCAGGTACACAGACACCTGTGGGCTGGATGCTGTCTGAGCCTGTACCAGCTCGCTCTGTCTGGGTCACAAACCACCCCCAGACCTCGTAGCTTAAAACAATGCCTATTTTATGTGGCTCATGATTCTGCTGGGTGGAGCCTACAGCCCAGGCCCACTCATGTCAGCCAACAGACCTGTGACCTCAAATGGCCTCCCGTGTCCAGCAGCCAGCGGCCCCATGGTTTCTTCCAAATGGCCCTTCCTCCAGGCTAGCTCAGGTTCCAGTTTCAGGCTCCAGCACAGCCAGAGAGCCGGCTTCCAGGGGCAAGCACTTTCTGATCCTCTGCCTGCAACCCCTGGTTCCTTCATTCCCTGGTAGCCAGTCTGGTCAGATTGCAGTTGGCCTGAGAGGAGTGAAAAGTCCTCTTTGGCCTCTGAGCTCCACAAAGCCACCTCCTGCTTTGGGAATGAGGCCAGAACGAGGTCGGCAGTGGCAGTGGCGGGTAGCAGCAACAGCCCTCTCCTGCCTGGGCAGGGCCTGTGCAAAGAGGCGTCCAAGGACAGAGGCTGGCAGAGCAGCCTCATGAGATGGCACTGTTGCCCGCACGTCACTGCATGATTGACTCAGACCAGGAGCTGATGGAGGTTTGAAGGCCAAAGAGCAGAGCTGGGGAGCAAGGCCACAGGTGTGGGAGGTGCGGGGCAGGGGCCAGTAAGGCTCTGTAGGGGCTCATGCAGAATCCAGGGCCCTTCCTTGAGGTCCCCCACTGCCTCTGGCTGGCCCCTGACTGGCCGGGTCTGCCTACCTGTCTCCCTCCTCCCCATAGTGTCCTTAGCCCTGGGCCTCCCACACCCCCAAATCCACACATCTGTCCCCAGATCTTGCTGGATTTTCATAAACTTCCACTTGGTCCTGAAAATAAGACTCACGCCTGACCCTGACCAGTCTGTCCACTTCTCACCTCTCTGTCTGGCTCAGGGCCCCTGCCTGAGACTCTAGCCTCCTCCTCCTCCAGGCTCTGTGCCGGAGCTTCTGGTCTCCTTCCACATTACTCAAGGGTTAAGCCCTATGTGAGTCCTCAAGCCCTCCTCCTGCGTGCCCACCCAGCCCCGACACAGGCCTCCAACTCAAAGGCAACGCAGTGTGTGCACAGCCCACCAGCTTCTCAAGACCACCCTGACGTGGGCTCCCATTGGCCACCCCTGTGGTCCCTGGTACAGGCAGGTAGGGAGTCGTTTGGGGACCAGGACTAGTGAATGAATGAGATGTAAGGACCATTACCAGCTTCTTCAGCATTTCCGGGCCTGCTGGCATCTGCCTGGAGTCTGGGTCTTGGCACCTCCTGTAGTCAGTTCAGGCAGGAAGGGAGCCCGGTGCACACAGGAAAATCCACAGGCTCTGCAGGCCTGGGGGCCTCAGTTTAAATCCTGACTCTGCCTCCTGTCAGCTGCCAAGAAAGGCCAGCAATTCCCTTAGGCCTGAGCCTCAGTTTCCTCATTACAGAACAACTAAAGCAGTGTCTAGGACTTATAGAGAACACCTGTGGCCCACTCTGCATCCACCCATCTTCTTTTGGAAATAGCTTTTCAAGTTTTCCGAAGAACCACTCTCCCCAACTCTATCAACGACTCCTGTTCCCCCCTTCCCACCACCTTCACCTCCACACAGGGAGAGGGAGGGTTCTAGAGAGCAGAGCCAGCAGAGGCACACAGCCAAGGAATGGAGAGACTGTGCAAGGTCATTGAACACCTGGATCCAGCCAGACCTGAAGTTAACATGAGCTAGCAAGTTTCCCTTTTTGTTTGAACTGGGTTTTTGTCATTTGCAACAGGACTTATCTGTGAGAGAGCATTGTTCTGGGAAGCAAATGATCTGCTGTCAGCGCCTGGCTTCCCTTTCCTTTGAGCCAAGTTGAGGTGGCGGGTTTGACTCTTCCCAGCCTGGGGAGGGGAGCACAGGCTTACACTGACTCTCCCCTCAGGGCAGCTTCAGAAGCTCTCCCAGGCCCAGCTATAGACTCTGCCACAGGGACCACAGGGCAAGACTCAGGAATGGACTTTGTAACTGGAGAGGAGCAGACAGACGTGCTAGTGGCAAAATCTGAGGCACTGATAGGGAGGTGGGGGAAGCGTTCTAGGATTTCTTCAACCAGACCAGTTGGAAGTGAGGCACCCACACACCTCACCTGGTGAGCTCCTATCCATCCTTAGGGGCCCAGCTCTGACTCCCACCCCTCTGTGCCCCCACCCACACCTACACACCTTTAGGTAGAGGCTGGAGGCTCCTGTGGGTGAGTCCCTACAGTCTTCACCTGAGGGGGTGGAGGCCAGGCCTGGGGGGCTCCAGTGGATGGGGCTCTGCTCCTCAAACTCCAGCACCCCTCAAGGACGAGGGCATGTTCAACCATTTCTATCCGCTTCTCTCTCCTTCATTGTTTTCTGGGGGCTTTGGATTGGGATGAGGGAACCAGCTCCTGACTGTGCACATGACATTGTGCATTCCTCTCCTTGGGTCTCGGTGTCCACCATGCAAGATGACTGTGCGAATGTGTGTGCATTGGTGTGAACTGTGTGTCCAAGTACGCAAGTGTGTATGGGTCTGTGTGCACATGTCCATCCTGCGTGTGTATCCATGTGTGTGCACACATGTGACTGCATGGTGTGCCAGCACACATGTGCAAGCATGTGCATAGGTGTGTGTGTGTGTGTGTGTGTACCTGTCCATCCGCATGTGTTCATGTCTGTGCCTGTGTACTTGAGTTTGTTCACAAGCAGCCAGCCATGCTCGGCACCTGCGGATCCTCATGGGCTCTTCCCAGCCTGGATATCAGTTCATTTCTCCACTTTCTCAGAGCCAGATCTTTTCCCCTCCCCTGCTGGAGACTGTAGGTGTGCTGGAGCCATCTGTAACACCGCGTTGGAGTGTGAATGTGTGTGTGCTCTCATGTGTACCTACATCTCAGTACCTCCACGTGTGTGGTAGGAGGTCAGGTCTGAGAGAGAAATGCACAGGTGAGGGGTGTGTCCAGCAGGGTGTGCACCTGGAGGCAGGAGTTGCAGGGGCATTCTTGGTGATGACATTGGTTGTATCATTCAGGGTCTAACCAGGAAAACAGCACCCTTGCTTTTGAGCAGGGGGAGTTGAATGCAAGGGATTGGTCACAAAGAAGATGGAGGAACTGAAAACCCAGATGGGATAGTGTGAGAGGTAACTCAGATCAGCAGCCATAGGACCTCCTGCCACCTGGGGCTGCAGAGACAGAGGGAAGAGGCAGGATCACCCAATGGAAGCTGACACCGCAGGGGCTCTGCACAGGGAAGCTGGGGCCTCTGAGGAGACACAGCAGCTGTTGAGAGAGCTGCCCGTGGCAGAGGAGGTGGAAATTCTCTGGCTTTGTTCTGCCCTTAGCCGTAGTTAGTGCCTCCCATGGCGGGAAGCTGGAGCCGAGGCAGCTAGGAGCTGCTGCCGGCCACCCCCTGTGGTAGAGGACTGGGTCTGAGAAAAGGGCCCGGGAAGGTGCCCTAGTGGGACCGTGTGGGCTGTGTTGAGTGTGTGTGTTTGCCTGCATGTGTGCCTATGCTCGGGTGGGCATGTAAGATGTAGCTGGAATGGCAGGTGTGTGCATGTACCTGAGCACCTTTATTCCCTGTGTTGCCAGGACAGCCTGCAGAGAATAGTGCCGATAATCAAACTGAGCATGTATCAGACCTTTACCATGTGCCAGGTACTGTGCTGAGCCCTTTATAAATACTTACTTGGTAAAGATTTCACACACCCTTGTGAAGTAGATACTGCTGTTATCCTCATTTTATAAGTGGGGAAACTGTGGCACAGAGTGGGAGTGATTTGCCCAAGATCACGCAGTCTAAGAGCTAGGGCTGGGCTTGGAGCTGCCTGGCTCCAGAGTCCTGTGCCCAGTAACAAACTGCCTGCTGTCGGAATCAGGGCCCTGGCTATGTGCCGGGCGGGGCTCTGACACTCAGAGTCTTAGTCTGCTCAGCTCCAGGGACTCAGCTGAGGGGCCAGTCCATTCCCCTTGCCTCTCCAGTTGGGGAAGGTGGCCCCTGGCAGAAATGGCTGAAGTTTGTTCCTTCCCACATCATTACTGGCCTGGGGAAGTCCAGTGACCCCAGGCCAGGATCTAAGCCAGGGCATCACCAGCAAGGTGGCTGTGAGCCCTGGAACAACAGCCCAGGTTAGGTGGGAGAAACTGGTCCTGCCTCAGCCTCTCACTGCCACCTCACCCTCCCATGGCACTGCCACCCCGACAGGTGCAGATGTGGCCTCGGATGCCTAGAGTCAGGTGGCTGGGAGAGGAGTAGGAGCACCCAGGAAGTTGCCGAGTGGTCACAGTGGTGCTGCCACAGGAGGTGAATCACTGAGACCTCCTGGGAGGACTCATCGGGTGAAATGCATCGAAGCCTTTCAGAGTGTGCAAACTCACAAAAACAAGCAAAACAAACCCCACAACATTCCTCTGTTTGCTATTTACAAGAGACATCACCTTAATTATGAGAGCACAAGTTGATTGACAAGAAAGGAATAGAGAAAGATAGTCCTGCAAACTGTAAGAAAGCTGAAATGGTGGTATTAGTATCAGAGTGAGCAGACTGAGACAGGAAGCATTATAGGCAACAAAGGGGGGCATTTTGAATGACAGAAGGGACAGCTCACAGGAAGACTTAGAACCCCAAAATAAAACATGCGTGCACCTAACACAGAGCTTCAAAATACAGGAAGCCAAACTGGCAGAATGGGAAAAGCAATAGCCCAATCCAGAATCATCACTGGAGATTTGGGAATGTGCACACCGTTTGCACAGCAATTCTAGTTCTAAGAACCTAAGGAAGGAAGCGAGGAAGCGTATGTGCAGGTCCTGTGTCCTGGGTGCTCGTCCTGATGTCTGCTCACTGCCTCCTCCCTTTGTTCACACATAGCCCTGGAGCGCCTGCCCTGGAGCCGGAGCATCCAAGCCTTGAGCCACTCCTGAACATCTAAGTCTGTTTTCTCATGTGTAAAGTGGGGACAGGCATAGGCACCATCCCCTAAGGGAGCTGAACGCTCATGGAGTTGGGAACACAGGGCAAGTCTGCCCTCCAGGAAGGCCTTGGCTGCTGACAGCCACTTCACCAACAGTCATGCCCTGGGGGCCAGGGGCTTCATCCCTTGCCTGGTGATGGGGTGGGGTATAAAGGGTGTCTTCACTGGGAGTGACTTGGAAGGGGATCCCAACTCGGGAACTAGCCCAGCCCACCCTCTGCCCACTGCCCCCCGCTCACCATGTGGGTGTGGACCCCAGTACCTCCTGAGAACTGCCCTGCAGGTTCATCTCTGAGTCGGCTGCTCAAGGGACACAGAGAACTAACATTATGCTCTCCCCATTCTATCCCAGGTGCCCTCCAAGCAGTAGTGATACCAGTCCATTTCCTCATGGGCTTAGGGTCTAACAGGAAAGGTGACATTTGCCATCAATCGTGGTGAGGCCCCCAAGCTCAAGGCCTTAGGGCTTGGCCTAGGTCAGTGGTCCCCAGCCTTTTTGGCACAACAGACCAGTTTTGTAGAAGACAAATTTCGCATGGATGGGGTCGAGGCAGTGGGGAATGGTTTCAGGATGAAACTGTTTTCCCTCGGGTCACTGGGCATGAGCTAGATTCTCATAAGGAGTACGCAACCTAGATCCCTCGCATGTGCAGTTTACAGTAGGGTTTGCACTCCTGTGAGAATCTGATGCTGCCTCTGATCTGACAGGAGGCGGAGCTCAGGGAATGCTCGCCGCCTACCGCCCCCGTTCCTAACAGGTCAGGGACTGGTACTGGTCCACAGCCCGGGAGTTGGGAACCCCTGGCCCACGTGATGCGAAGTTAGAGGGCTGAGCCGGTGCTAGCCAGGTGAAGGAGCTGCTTTGTTCGTGCTTTTTTCGGGGGGTGGGGGTTCTTTTGTTGTTTAGAGACAGTATCTCACTCTGTCATCCAGGCTGGAGTGCAGTGGCTCGATCGTAGCTCTCTGCAGCCTTGACCCCAGGGGCTTAAGCGATCCTCTTGCCTCATCCTTCCAAGTAGCTGGGACTACAAGTGTGTGCCACTAGTGTTTATAATAGTGTCAAAATATTGGAAACAACCTAAATGCCCAACAATAGGGGATGAAATAAAATGTGGTACCTCCATAAGATAGCTCTAAAGCCTCTAAGAATAGGGATACTGAGTGTATTCACATGGCACTCTCTCCACTCCATTTAAAGAAGTAGCATGCACTGTACAAACCCATTCTTTAGATGAAAAAAATCTTACCTATGCATATGTAAAAATATATAGATGCCCAGAGAAAAAGGTCAAGAGCGTTAGACATTAAAATGTTATCGCACTTTTCTCTAGGGATAGGATTATGGATGTTTTGGTTTTTGTTTTATAATTGACTGTATTTTCTGTTTTTCTCAGTTAATCTGAATTTTGTTTATTACCCCCAGGCTAGAAGCCTCCTGAATGTAGATGTTGGACATGGTCTTCCACAGTCTGGGCCTATCGGGTCGTGGCCAGGCCGGGGTCCACTCTTCCAACACATCTGGGGTCTTCAGTGGGTACTACCTGGGCCCAGCTGTTCAGCCCCCAGGCCAAGCCTGGATCTCCTTGAGTAAGGTGCTTTCCCTGCCTGCCAAGCAGAGAGAGGCAAGGGCATAAACCCTGCAGAGGAGGAGAAGGGGGAGGAGGGACAAGGCAGGAGGCGACTGTGTGCCAGAGGGAGGCCCCTAAAGCCACGGGAGTGGCAGCCGCAAGAGGTGTCTCCGTTGTTTATTCACCCTTTGTGTTCATCTACTGAAGATGGAGCATGAGCAACACAGAGGGAAAAGCCCTGTCCTCTGAGCTTAGATATCAGTCGGGGAAACAGATTAGATCAAAAACAGGCTCTATAGGTGGTACACAATGCAGAAAAAGCAGAGGGGATGGGACAGCCCGAAGCAGGCTGGGACAGGGGCTGCGGTTCCCTGCACGCCTCCTCTCCCAGGAGACACCCCCACACAGGCGAGCCACCTCATTGCCCTGGCCCTGGGACCAGCACCGCCCAAACCGGGTTCTCTATAAGGAAAAACACTTCCCCCTCATATGTGATAACCTGCCTCATTAAATTTAATGGGCTGGTTATTCCCATTAAATAAACATCAACTAATTATGAAAAACATATTTGCCGAAGTTTGACTATGAAATGGACGAGCCAATTACATAGTTATTCAGCCTCAAAACACACTCAGTAATGAAGTGGGGTGCACACTAGCAGTGGGTGGGATGGGGGAGCGCCTGGGAGGCAGAGCTCCCCTCTACCCTTTCCCATGCTGCAGAGCTTGGGGGGCCTCCAAATGTCAGCATGCTGGACAGAGGCTCGGTGTCGGTCACCCCCTCCCGCACACGTGACAGAACCCTTGCTGAAACTGACTACTGCAAAGAACGTGTGGGCTTCAAAAGTCCAGGAGTGAGCTTCAGGCCAGCCGCATCTAGAGGCTTAACCACAGTTACTGGGACCTGGGCTTTCTCCTTCCAGCCCAGCTCTTTCTGTCCCCATCGTTCTGTTCCCAGCTTTCCATGGGTCCGAGCTCTGGTGTAGCTTAGCAAGGTCCTCTGCTGAGGGGCTCACCAGGCCAAGATGAGGTGAGGCACCCCCTGTATCTCCATGAGAGGCTCCAGCAATGCTCACCTTACAAGGTGAATTTCTCTTTCCCTGAACTTCCAGCTCAGGGTTAAAGGTCAAGATAAAAACAAAAAAACCCTAGCGCTAACAAAGTAATATTAGAAAATCCTCCAGGGAGACCAGTAAGCATACGAAAAAAACTGTTCCACATCATCACGACTAACCAGGGAAATGCAAACTGAAACCACCAGGAAGTGCTTCTATATCCAAGCAATGGCTGAGGTGAAAGGACAGGCAATACCCAGCGTCAGTGAGAAGGAGCAACCCCCGGGGGCTCACTGCTGCTGTGAGGAGTATGAAAGGATGACAGTTCCTTCGGAAAATGTCTTGGCAGTTCCTTACAAAGTTAAACATCCGCCTACACTGCGATGCAGCAATCTTACTCCTGAGTTAATACTCAAGAGAATGAATATGTATGTCCTCTAAATAGTACGCACAAGAATGTTCATAGAGCCTTACTCATCACAGCCACAAGGTTAAAATAACCCAAGTGCCCATGGAAAGTAGAATGGTTAAGTTGTAGTTTATTCATACGATGAAATACTACAGCATCACGAAAAAGAACACACTCGAGCTCTCTGTAGCAACATGGATGGATCTCTCAGACACCTTGCGGTGAGAGACAGAGGCAGATATAGAAAAATTCACGGTTGTATTAGCTTTCCACTGCCTCCTAACTAATGACCACAAACAGTCACTTGCAGCAATGTATGTCTGTCCCCTGCTTTCCGTGGGTCAGAGCTCTGGTGTAGTGCAGCGAGGTCCAAGACTGCCCTCCAGATGTGGCCAGCCTGGGTTCCTCTCTGCAGCTCAGGCTCCTTATTCAAGCTCACCTGGATATTGGCAGAATTCATTATCTTGCTGGAGGACCGATGGGCTGTCTTTTTGCTATCAGCTCAGCTAGAGGCTACCAGCCATCCTCTGCCTGGAGACTTGGTCACAGACCCTCCATTGCCAGCAAATAGATCTCTTGTATGTATAACATAATCATGAGAGGGACACGCCTTCACATTTGCCCAATCTATTGCTTAGAAGCAAGTCATACACTTAAGTGGGGGGGGGGGGATTATAGAGATCTGACTCATGGGGGACCTGGAGTATGTCTGCCGTGGTACTGGATGGGTCTGTTTATATGAAGTTCAAAGATAGGCAAAACTAACCTATGGTGAAGGAGTCTGGATAGGGGTTCTCTGGAGGGCGAGGGGTGGGGTCAGAAGGAACCTTTGTTTTGTGGAGATTACACATGTATTTGTGTAGAAGTGTAAAGATGCATTCATTGAGCTGTGTGCCTAAGGATTGGGGACTGCATTGTATGTGAAGGAAATAAGAAGGAGGGAGGGAGAAGGGAAAGGAAAAAGCAGCTCTTAGTTTGTATGTTTTTTGCAGAGAGGCAGGATGTCCCTCTGTGTCTGCACGTTGGACACAGTGTATACGTCTCTTCATGGACACAGGAGACACCCATATCAGTTTTTGCTCTGGTGAGCTGGGGGCAGGTGCTGGAGAGAGGCCGACTTCATTGTATCCTTTTATGCATTTCTTGGATTTTTTTTTTTTTTTTTTTACAATGAGCATATATTTGAATAATTAAAACATCTTTAAAAAGAAAAAAAAAGGCCAGACAACTCAAAGGGTAAAGCGTACTTGGGGCGGCGGTGGCTGTGATATCAGAGCAGTTGTCCCCACACCACCCCCACCTTATAGTGTGAAGTTGAGAGGTAAGTGCAGCTGTAAGTCGGGGAGACTGCTAGCATCTGTTCCAGGTTGGGGAAAGTCTCTTGTATTTTCCTCCTAGTGGCTGCAGCAAAGGGTCAGGTAGGGACAGCACACATGGGAATGCACACAGAGGAAGGTGAAACCAAGAAATAGATGCCTGGTGACATTATGGGAGTCCCTGGATTCAGCCCTGCCTGAAGCCAGACAGGGAAACACATCGATGAATGTCCCTTGGGATGAAGCAAAGCTGGGTTTCAGCCAGCTTCCTCCAGTGCTGTCCTGCCCATGGTTTATGTCCGGTGTCTACTCTGACTGGCTGTTAAACATATACATATTTTTCACTTTTTAAAGATGGAGTCACACTGTGTTGCCCAGGCTGGAGTCAACCTCCTGAATTCAAGTGATCCTCCCACCTCAGCCTCCCAAGTAGCTGGGACTGCAGTTGCACTCCACTGCGCCTAGCTTTGGCTGTTAAATATTTTAAATGCCATTTTGGTGTTTATTCCTTGAGCCCAAAAAGCTCTGCCATCTAGATGAGGTCTCCAGGCCATGGGGCTTGGAGCCAGGTGCTGTGTGTTCAGATCCAGCTCCTCCCTTCGCTGCCCTGCTGCCCCCTCCTCAGTAGGCCTGTGTCCCTGGGGCTGGTACCTGGCACACCAGGTGCCCAGGAAGGGTGGGCGGCCCGGTTGGCCTGGGCTTCTGAGGGCACAGGAGAGCTGGGCTGGTTCTGCCTGCGCGTTTTCTGTGGAATGCAGACCATGCTGGCAACACCAGGGCCTCAGGACACCTCTGCTTCTGACGCAGGCCCAGGACCGGGGGTGATGCCCTGTGGTGAGCTGCAGCTGCTCCCTACCCAGGCCGGGTGGGCGGGTGCTTCAGGGCAGGCTTCCCAGAAGAGGAGGAGCCTGTGCGGGGGCTGGAGGAAGGTCAGCAGGGTGACCTCAGGGGAAATAAGTTGTTCCTTCTGTCTCCAGGACAGAGGAGCAGAACAAGCATCATGTGCAAAGCTCGTGGTGAACCTGGGAAAGCACAAAGCACCCCCGTGACGGAGCGTGGGGGTAGGGTAGGGAGAGAGGCTGGCAGGGGGAAGGTGACTCTATGCTTCCTCTGGGGGCCTCTGTGTCTCCGTCTGTGGCTGTCCAGAGCAGTTGCCAAGTGTGCCCCTGGGGCCTGTCACTTCATGCCTTGGTTTCTTCATCCGTGTAAAGGGGGAAGTCGTGGCCCCTCCCCACCCACCCGGTGATCGAGATGCCTTGGGGAACCTGGCACAGGGCCGGCCCTTCAAATTTCTTTGCTCTGGTCCTCACAGAGACCCCAGGGCCACGTGATTTGTGGTGTGGTCCCAAAAAGGCACTGAGGGATGGTGCCGGGAGGGGACCCCATGTTGCTGCCTTTAAACCCTGTGCTCTTTCAGATGAGCCCCCAGCTGCCATGGTGGCATTCCCCACTGGGCCAGGGCTGCTCCATAGGGCAGAGGCAGAGTATGGCATGGCGGTTAGAAAAGATCCCCAAACTCCCACCCTCCCTTTCCATCTCCATTCCCACCCATGCACCAACCCATCAATAGTGCAGGCTGCTGCAAAGAGGCGTGGGTGGGGCTGGGGGTGGGTAGGGGGCTCCCAGCAGGCTCTCCGTGGCTGGGGCTGGGATCCAAGGCTAGCAGCTCAGGCCTCTGGAGGCCAGCCTGCTGCTGGCCAGGTGGCAGATTGTGTTTTCCAAAGACTGCTTCCCCTGCACACCCGTCCTGTGGGGCTTTGCAATGCACAGTGGGCCTGACACCCCTGCCAGAGTTGGGGGCTATGCTCTGTTCCCTGGAGAGCCATGGGGCTTGTCACCAATCTGCCTGATGCAGCGTAGCCCAGCGGTGGTGCCCTCCAGGCTTCTGAGCCCCAAACCCCCGCTTCTCCTCCTCTGTCCTCCCTCTCCCTGCCCCGCTGGATGGGAGCTGTGCATGGACACATAAGAAGGCCGGCTGCCCTGAAGCCACCATGCTGGAGAGGCTGTGGAAAGGCCCCACAGAGCTAGACAGAGCTGCCAAAGAGCCCTGCCCCAGGGAAGTCTTGCCAGACAGGTGGGTGAGGAGCTGCAGCCTGTGCAAGTCCCAGCTGAGGCCTTGGACACTGGAACAGAGACCGGCCTTTCCCACTGTCCTCTCTGAATTCCCCGCAGAGACCATGAGAGAGAAGAGCAGCTACTGGCTGAAGCCACTACATTTTAGGGTGACTTGTGATGCTGCAGCAACTGATAGCACCTGCACCCCCACAGCCCCTGATGGATGCTCTGCCTGGCACCAGGCTCTGTGCCCCTGAGAAGATGGGCTCCCTGGCTTGCAGAGCTGCTATTTGTGGGGCTGGATAATAAGCAGCTGAATGGATCAGAGACTATCAGTTGGTTAAATGGGACTGGGATGCATTTTCCATCAGGGAATCAATCAGGGGCTCCTCTGAAGAGGTGATATGAGCTCTGAGGCCTGGAGAAGGAGGAGATGGCTCTGGGAGCTGGGACCAGGCAGTCCGGCCCAGGATTGCTGTGATGGCCTCTGCTGGGTATGGCCCCCAGAGGCCTGCTGGCCTGTGAGCTCTATGGGAGTGCACAGGGCAGTGGTTCTGCCCAAGAGGAAATGCCAGCAGTGGAGTTGGTGCTGCTGTAAGAGCAACAGCAAAGGTATTTTTTTTTAACTTTTTATGTTGAAATAATGATAATCTGTAACAATTACAGATTCACAGGAAGTTGGAAAGGTAATAGAGAGAGAAGCCTGTGTACCCTTCACCCAGTTTCCCCCAATGGTCACATTCTACATAACCACCGCACATCAGAAAAGGGACATTGGCACTGGTGTGACAAGGGTATCAAACCCTGTGTCACTTTATCACACATGGAGATCCATGTTTCTGTCCCTGTAACCAGGATACAGAACTGTTCCCTCTCCACGGAGACCCCCTGGTACTCCCTTTCACAGTGACAATCACCCCCCTACCCCAGCTCCTGGCAGCCACCAATCTCCTCTCCATCTCTATGATTTTGTTATTTCAAAAATGTTATATAAATGGAATTATGCCATTTACATTTTCTGTAATTACTGACATAACTTCAGTCTGCTGTTTTATTTTTTGCTTTGTTTGTTCCTGTGTTTGTTGGTGGTAGTGTTTCTCTATTTTCTTTTTTCTGCCTTGCTGTGTGTTACTTGGACATATTTAAGCATCTATTTTGGTTTATGTACAGTGTTTTTAGTGTATATCTTTGTATAGATTTCTAGTGGCTGCCATATTGCATTATACATATGTACTTATCACAGTCTACTGCCATCAACATTTTACCATTTCAAGTGACATGTAGAAAGCTTACCTCTCTTTGTGTCCCTTTTCCTCCCCCATTTATAATATAATTATCTTAAACATTTTTTCTACATACATTGAGACACTCGACAATGCTATAATTTTTGCTTCGACCACCAATTGTAACTTAGAAACCTTCAGAGAAGGGGTCCGTTGTATTTACCCATAGTTTTGCTCTTTCCATTGTACTTTCTTCCTGATGTCTCAAGATTCCTTCATTATCACTTTCTTTCCATGAGAAGAACTTCCTTTGGCCCTCCTTTCACAGTAGGTTTGCTGGCAACAAACTTACTTTTCCCTTCACCTGAGAAGGTCTTGATTCCTCCTCATTCCTAAGGGATAGTTTCACTGGGTATAGAATTTATGGTTGACAGCTCTTTTCTTACGGCACTTAAAAACGTTCCACTTATTTCTTGCCTCCATGCTTTCTGATGAGACATCCATGTTTTTTGGAAGGTGGTTACATGGCTGCTTTCAAAATTGGGGTTTGTTGTTGTTGTTTAGTTTTTGGAAGTCTGACTGTGATATGTCTTGGTGTGGATTTCTTTGGGTTTATAATGTTTGGAGTTCATTCAGCTTCCTGAATCCTTACATTTATGTCTTTTGCCAAGTTTAGGAGTTTGCTTCTTCAATATTTTTTTTGGCTTTGTCCTCTTTCTCTTCTCCTCCTGGCAATTGGATGACATGAATGTTAGATCTTTTGTTATCTCTCAGAGAACTCTTTTCTCCCACCCCTAGTCTATTTTCTGTCTGTTTCAGACTGGGTGGTTTATATTGCTCTATTTCCAGGTTCACTGCCTCTTTCCTTTGTCCCCTCTGTTCTGCTTTGGAGTTATCGATTAAGTTTTTATTCTGGTTATTGTATGTTTTTTTAAAATTCTAAAATGTCCATTTGGTTCTCTTTACAACTTCTGTTTCCTTGCTGAGACATTCTTTATTTTCATTTGTTTCAAGCATGTTCATAATTGCTCATCAAAGCACCTTTATGATGGCTGCTTTAAAAGCCTCATCAGGTAATCCTGATATTCCTTCCTGTTCAACATATACCAGTATTGGTATATGCTGATTGTATTTTCTGGTACAGATGACATTTCTCTGGTTCTTGCTGTGACAGGTGATTTTCTTATTGGATCTTGAAAGTTTGGGGTATTGTATGTTGAGACCCTGGATTACATTTCAATCTTCTGTTTCACAGCTGGCCTCTCCTGACACCATATGGTAGACAGAGAGGGGTGCTGCCCCATTACATCAGGAATGGGGGAGGGAAACCCAGCTTCCCCACTTTAGCCCAGGTGTTTTTAGCACAATAAGAAAACTTGGGCTGCTTACCTCATCTCCAGGGAAGCAGGAGGCTGATCTCTTGCTGCCCTCCTTCTTGGCAGGGCAGTGGGGGGCAAGGGCTGCTAGGCCTTAAAAAGAGGGTGCCAGGGGTGGCTTTTCCAGAGGCTATGGCCCTGGAGAGAGCTCCTATACTTGGGAACATCTTTGGTGACCTGACTGTGACCCCCAGGGTGACAAGCAGCATTCTGGGAGTGGTAGGAGCTGGACTGAGCCAGGGACTGCAAACTGGAGGCCTGCTGGCTGGGATCTTCACACTTTTGAAAGGTCTTGTTCACTCCACACTCTCCCAATAACATGTGCATGCATTCCACCGCTCACTGCTGCTGCAGCCCTCGCCTGTTCCGGCACTCAGCCCATCTCACTATTTACCTCCATCAACTACTTGGCCCCTGAAGTCATCTGAGTTTGCAGCCCCAGAAGGAGGCGGTGCCAACTCCCCCCAGTACTCCAGGGATTGCTTGCATGTGTGTGGGCAGGTGGCGGGCAGGGGGAGGGACTCTGCTACTCTGTCTTTTGGGCAATAAAGTATTGACATTGACCTGGTTTTGTCTCCAGATCGGGAGTGGGGTGGTGACAGACCTGAGCCCAGAGTGGTCAAAGGGAAAGGAAGCCAAGGAGGGCTCCTGGGGTGGGGTGGGGGCTGCAGAGAGGCTTCCTGGAGGAGGGGAGAAGGAGCTTGGGCCTTGAAAAATGAATGGTGGCCGGGCACAATGGCTTATGCCTTAATCCCAGCACTTTGGGAGGCTGAGGCAGGAGGATCACTTGAGTCCAAGAGTTTGAGACTAGCCTGGCCAAGATAGGGAGACCCCACCTCTACAAAATTAAAATAAAATAAAAATAAAAATAAAGAAAGAGGAAAGGGCCAGGTGGGGACCCTCTTGGCCAGGAGCACAGCATGAGGAAAGGCCTGGTGTGGAGGTGTCTTTGGAGCAAGAGTACAGTGTGCAAAGAACACTGGGTACCAGGGAGACATGGCTGTAGGGTGGCCTGTTGGCCCCACAGGGTCCTGAGTGCAGGCATCTCCACACTACCCACTGTGCCACATGGCAGAGCATGGGTTGCAGTGCCCACAGGGGAGCCGCACCACTTGCTCTGGAAACTGGGCCCTGCCACCACCTGGCTGTGGCCTTGGTCAGGTCAGCCCCTGACTTGCTGCTACGTCCATATGTGTAGATGGGGGACAGCAGCCTTCCCACGTCATAAAGGAGCTCAGCGGGTAAGCATGTGGATTCCTGCCTTGTGCATGCTGAGCATTTGGTCCCAGCTAGATGTGGGGGAAAGTGGACAGCGGGTGGGCTGTGCTGGCTGTTGAGGTGCACATTGGGGCTGCAGTGGCTCCTGGTGGGTTTGACCTGTCCTGCATCCAGGCCTACTTGTTTGAAAACTGCACCTGGATTTTCTTTGGGGAAACCACTTCCCCAATTCCACCTACTCACTCTGGAGAGGTCCCTGATCCCAGCCAACTATAGGGCCACAGTGACGGGTTCAAGGGGGCCACACAATCCAATCTGGTTCACTGAGGCTTCATTCTGGGAACTTTCCTGGACCTATGAGGAAAGAAAAGCTTGGAGCTGCCAAGGCCACTAGGAACAGAAGGGCTTTGTGGGCATGAACCAAGCCAGCAGCCAGCAGAACCCTGCTGTGCCCAAGATCCTGTAGGTCTGAGCTGCTGCTCATTTGAGCCAATAGATGCCTCTTGGAGCCTAAGTCCAGTCGGGTTTCTGTCACTTGCAACCAGCAGCAGGGGTGGGCAGAGAATGGTGCTGGGTGAGCCTTCTCTTTGGCATGCCTGCAGCTGGGCTGAGCCCTTCTCCTCCTGCATAGGGAGGAGACCAGGCAAAACCCCTGGAGTTGGAGGATGAGTCTGTAAACACCAACCATAGGCATCACCTCTTTTCAGGCTTCTGCAACAGTCAGCAGTCTCCCCACATCCATGCTAGCTCCCATTGTCCTCTCCACTCAGTGGCCAGAGTGGGCTTCCTAGAATGCAACAGTGATTGCATCTTGCCCCTACGTCCACTGTCAGCGGCTCCCTGTGGGCCTAGGCTCACAGTTTGACCCCACAGGGGTGTGTGGGGATGAGCCGAGATGACCACAGCACTCCACACTCACGACCCCGCACAGGGGGGCATCTGTTCCATGCCAGGCCACAGGCAGGGTGACAACAAAGTGCACAAGGCCCTGACCCCATGAGCAGGGAGGACAAGGGAGGGAACAGTGACAATAAAGTGGTGACACGGGAAGTCAGAGGGAGGAGGGCCACCTAGGGTCTCCCAGGTGGGAGAATGGGTATAAGTGCCACAGACATAGGGGGAAGATGAACCTGTGTGCCAAGGGACAGGGAGGTTGGCATGTGTGCACGGGAAGGAGAGAGGTGGGAAGCAGGTCCAAGTGTGTGTGTTCTCGCATGTGTGAGTGGATGTGCATGTGCATGCTTGCAGATGAGTGTATGTGTGCATGCTTGCATGCTGGACTGTATGTGTGTGCTTGCATGTCTGAATGTGCATGTGTGCTTGCATGTGTGTGTACATGTGTGTGTATGAGTGTGCTTGTGTGTATCTGCTTACATGTGTGTGCTAGCATGTGTAAGTGTGCTTGCCTGTGTGGGTGGATGTGCATGTGTGTGCTTGCATGTGAGTGTGTGTGCTTGCATGTTTAAGAGTATATGCATGTGTGTGCCTGTGTGTGCATGTGTGCTTGCATGTGTATTTGCGCTTGTGTGTGTGCTCACATGAGTGTGCTTGCATGAGTGTGTCTGTATGTGTCTGTATGTTTGAGTGTGTGTGCATGTGTATGTGTGCAAATGTGTAGAGGCATTTCATGTGTTAAAAGATGCCACTAGAGGGTCTGAGCAGAGGGGTCCCCCCAGCTCGCTATCAGATCCCTGTGGACCACAGTGTGGAGAGCAGAGTTGGGAGGACTGCGCTGGCAACTAAGGGTCCCCATGTCCTCCAGGCAAGAGGTGACAGAAGCAGGGGAAGTGAGGCAAGGATGGGTTAGGAATATTTGGCAATGGTGGTGCCAGTTCCAAAGTGGGCCCAACCAGCTCTGAACCCAGTGGCCAGGGATCTGAGGGCCATTCCCCAGAGCTGGGGGTGCCTGGATCCTCCCCATCTCCTCCCTCACCCAGCAGCAGTGGGGCTGCCTCAAGGGGAAGGAGATCCCGAGTGTACTTTTGCAGAAAGCTCTGACTCCTACAAATGCAGAACAGTCCCCAGAGCTGCCCCAGGGGCAGGAGCATGGGAAGGTGCCAAAAGAGGCTCCTCTCCAGACCCCCCTGAAACGGAACCATGTTCCTAGGAATCTCCTGCACTACACTACAAACTCCCCAGCTCTCTGAGCTGCCGAAGGCAAACAGAAGCTAAACCAACAGGAGAAACCCAGAGGGAAGAACCCAGCAGCCTGCTGAGTCACTTCCCCTCTATTTGATGTGGGGTCAAGGGCCCCAAAGTCACAGACCCCGGCTCCAATCCCAGCTCCTCCAGGGTTGCTCACCTCTAACTTCTCCGTCTGCATTTGGGGTGCTGCAGTCCCTCCTCAGAGGGCAGTGTCAGGACCCAGTGTGGTCACACCAGGAGCTCAGAGCTAAACAGAGGGCAGCTGCTGCCGGGGCCAGACGGGACCCGCAGGGGCTCTAGAGCCTGCCTCACACAGCCCATCCCTAGCAAGAGGCACTCGCTTCTGTCCCCACAAACTGCCTGTGGAGTCTTCTCCCCACCTTCCTGTGGGGGCACAGCCTTTTCCTCGTTGACTCTTGGGAGTTCTTTATATATTCAGGATACACATCCTTTGACAATTAGATGTGTTACAAGCCATCTCTTTCTAGATCCTGACTTGTCTCATTATTTCATTATTTATAACTTTTAATGAGCAAAAGTAACCAATTTTAATGTAGTCAAATTGACTCATATTTTCCTTTCTTTATTTTTTTAGCATCTTGTTTATGAAATCTTCCCCTAGCCCAGGGGCAGGAAGCAAATCTGCTCTCTGGTCTCCTAAAAACCTTAGAATTTTCTGTGTGGCGCTGGGACCTAGGCCACCTGGAATCCACGGTTGCTCATGATGGGAGAAGGAATTCCGGGGCATAATGAGAGGGTCACATGAGCAGATTCTCACTGTGATGGCTCTTGCTGCTGCTGTCTGGGGAGTGGACAGAAAGGCGTTACCAAGTACAGCAGGCAGAGCAGAGAGGAGGTGCTCCTTCCTGAGGAGCCCAGAGTGGGGATGGAGGGAAGTGGAAAGTTCTGGAATGTGTTTTTGGGAAGAATTCACCAGGCTGAGGGATGCAGGGGGCATGGGGAGCATGGAGGTTCCCAGTAGGGCAACCTCGGGGATGTGGCACATTTCGCAGAGACGGGGAAAGTGAGGGGAGGCACCTGGTTAACCAGGAGCTTGGTCCTGGCCACCCAGACTCCAGCGGCCCTGGATCTTCCCGAGACGCAGCTGGAGACAGGGGGCTGGACCTCAGAGGAGAGGCCTAGGCTCTCCCGGGCACCGTGAGCACAGAGCAGGAAGCTCCTTGAGGAGTGTCTGCCTTGGGGCAATGGGCAGAAACAGGCAAACAGCAGGGACAGCCCCTGGTGCCAGTGACAGGTGGTGCAGACAAGAGCTGGTGAACATTCCCCGAGGTCAGCCATGGCGTCCACACTCACTGTGTCCCTCACCACAGCTCTGCAAGCTCTCACGTCCATTTCACAGATGAGGAAATCAAGGCTCGGAGAGCAGTCAGGACTTGCTCTGCCTTCACCAGCCATGAGGATGGATTTGCGCCCACATGTGCGCCTCGGCAGTCTGTGAGGAAAGAAAGCTCTCCAGTCTTGTTTGCCAGGGAAGGGAGGGGAAGTACAGCCCAGTGGCTGGGTCAGGACCACAGACTGGAGAAGCCAGACTCCTGGGATTAGCCTCCCAGCCCGGCCTCATACCCACTGGGGAACTTGGGCACATCTCCAGCCTCAGCCCACCCATCTGTAGAAGGTAACAGAGCCAGCACTGTATTAGTGCTTGGGAAATAAAATAATAAATATCACTTTTGAGGAAGATGTTCTGCCTCATTCAGGAACATGTAAGTTAAAAACCACAATGAGACTGGGCATGGTGGCTCACGCCTGTAATCCCAGCACTTTGAGAGGCCGAGGCGGGCAGATCACTTGAGGACAGAAGTTTGAGACCAGCCTTGCCAACATGGCAAAACAAAAATTAGCTGGGCATGGTGGCACATGCCTGTAATCCCAGCTACTTGGGAAGCTGAGGTGGGAGGATCACTTGAACCCAGGAGGTGGAGGTTGCAGTGAGCTGAGATCGAGCCACTGCACTCCAGCCTGGGTGACAGAGTGAGACTCGAGGCTGGGTGCCGTGTCTCATGCCTTTAATCACCACACTTTGAGAGGCTGTGGTGGGAGGATCACTTGAACCCAGGAGTTTGAGACCAGCTTGGGCAACATAGAGACCTTGTCTCTTAAAAAGAAAATTAGCCAGGCATGGTGGTGCCCATCTGTAGTCCCAGCTACTCAGGAGGCTGAGGCAGGGGATGGTTTGAGCCTAGGAGCTTGAGATTACAGTGAGCTCTGATTGCACCACAACACCACAGCTTGGGTGACAGAGCAAGACCCTGTCTGTCTCTAAAAGAAAAAAAAAAAAAAAAAAAAGGCAGACAAGCAAAAGCACCTAGTGAAAAACCAGTTCATGCCACTAGATTTGCAGAACTAAAGAGTGCCAAATATTGGTGAGGATGTGGGACAGCCAGACCCTTCCACACTCCTGCTAAGCTGCTGGGAGTGTAAACTAGGGCTGTCACTTGGGAAGACGGTTTTGCTGTATCTCCTAAAGCTAGACATATCCTACCCCGTGACCCTGCAGACCGTCCCTGGATCTAAAGGTGCCCACCGAGAGGCACGCACAGGATGCTCATCACAGCTTCGCTCATCATGGCTCCAGATAGGCGACAATCCCATGTCCATCAGCAGGAAAATTGGTGAGCAGGACCCCAACAAAACAGGCTGCGAAGACGATGCCTGCGAGCAGCCACCCCGTGCCCTCACCACACAAAGCAGACAGAGCAAACAGCACAGGCTGAGTGACCCCGTTTCTATAATGCCCAAAACAAGCCACCCAAAACAGTGTCCCATTCTGGGATGCAAATATAAGAGGTCACACCCAAAGAAAAGCAGTTAAAGATGAACACAAAAATGAGGGTTGTGGCTGCTCCTGGGGAGGGAGAAGCGGGGTGAGACGGGGAGGGACACCCGGGCCCCGTATGAGTCCCTTCCCTTTCCCTCTTAACCATGTGAACTGTAGAGGGTTCCTCTTCTGTAGGGGTGACGTGATTCACACAGCAAAAACCGCACCCCTCAGGCTACAGATGGGGGCCCAGTCCCCAGCCGGGACTCAGCCCTCCCACGACGGGGTTTTCCTGGCCCTTCTGCTCTGTTATCGATGCTTCTGTTGCCGGCTTCCCCTTCCTTGGCCTGGTTGCCCTCCACCGGGAGGCCCTTCCGGATGCCTCCCGCCTGCGAGTGGCGGTTTTGAGTACAGTAACTGAGTGCTGAGTGTCTGCCCCTCAGCCTTGCCATGCGGGCTGGGGGTATTGCCTGGACAGCTCCGGCCCGTCACCCTGGACTCTGCAGCCCCACACCTCGCACCGTGCAGACCCGCTGCCCAACGCTACACCCGGAGTTCGCGTCTCGCGTCTCGCCACGCCTCTGCCGCGGGACTTTCCTCCCTGGGCTGCGTCCCCAGCCGGGAATGCGCCACCAGCCTGGGGCCTGCAGGGGGCGCCCGGGCTCCCCGCGCAGGTGCCCGCCCATCTGACAGAGAGGAACGCGCGAGGCCGAGAGCTGGGAACACCCGGCCCCGCAAGGTCTGGGAACTGCGATTGCCTCCTTCAGCCTCAGTTTCCCCTCCCGTGAAAGGAGGCCATGCTCCTAGCCTGGACATACTGAGCCAGGCCCTGCTCCCGGGGTCGCGGGCTAGCCCGCTCGAGAGCGGGGGGCTCCCGGAACTGCCCGCGCGGCCCCGGCGCCCAGAAAGTTGAGGCGGGCAGCCGTATCGCCCTTTGAAGGCACGCAGTGGGTCCCTGCAGGCGCGCGGCGCGGGGCAGAGCGCCCTCTGGAGGCCGCCGCCGGCCCCGCCCCCGCCCCGCCCCCGGGCTCTGGGCGGCGCATGCGCGCGGCGCGGGGCTCCGCGGGCGGCGAGAGCGAGGCCGGTCCGCAGCCGCGCGGCGCTCGGCGCCCCATTCATGCTGGGCATCGGCGGCGCGGCCACGCAGCGGAGCCCGGGCGCGGCGGCGGCCTCGGCCTGGGCGGCCTGCGCGGCTTCGGCGGCCCCGCGGCGGGGCTGGCGGCGGCGGCGGCGGCGCGGGCGGCTGGGCGCGGCGATGGCCGGCGGCGGGGCGCGCCCCGGGGCGGCGGGTGAGTCGGGGCGCAACTTTCCCCGCGGCGCGGGACGGTGGGTGGGGGCCGGGCCGGGCCAGGGTCCCGGGCCGGGCGGCCCGTGGGTGGGCGCGGGGCGGCCTCCGGCGGCGGCCCTCTCGTGAGGCGGCAGGCAGGGGGTGTGCGCGGGGACTGCGGCGCGCGTGTCCGCGGCCCGCGTGTCCCTGCGGCTCCGGCCCAGGCGTCCGCGTGTGTCCGGGCGCGGCCGCGGCGCCGACGCGGAGAGACCGCACCCCCGTGCGGCGTGGCTGGGACCGCGGCCCGGGACCCAGCGCCGCGGCCTCCCCCGCCCCCCGGCCGGGCTCGCCGAGCCCCGCGGCAGCTCCGGGGTGGCGAGGGGCGGGCGCTGCCCCTCCACGGGGGCCGGGGAGAAAGTTTGTGGCGGCCCCGCGGGGAGGCCCCTGCGGTGTCCAGGCCCGGCCCGGCCGCTGGACCTCGGCTCAGACCTCTGGCCGCGGGCGAGGACGGGATGGCCAGGCCCGGGTAGGGATCGGAGCCGCCCGGCAGGGCCGCGGGGGCCGGAGGAGGTAGTGCAGGCTAAGCCCCCTGCCAGCCCTGGGGCGCGGGGTGGAAGTTGGAGCGGCTTCCCGGGACCACCGCTGCCACCGCCCGCTCTGGCCCGGGGTGCGGGGAGGTGGGCTCTGGGAGGCCGCCCCGCTCGGGCCTCTTCGGCCTCCCCCTCTCGGGGCCTCTCCGGGGTCAGCCGCTTCCCCCGGAGGCTTCCGATTGCTTCCTGGACAGTCCCGGGCCTGGTGTGCGGCGAAGCTGGAGGCGGCGGGCCGATCCCGGGCTGCCAGGGGAAGGGGCAGTGGGGACTCCAGGGAGGTCTCTCCGTTGGCGTGAGGTCCCAAGTGCAGCCCTGGAAAGGAGGGGAGGGGTTCCGAGGGGCGGCCCCGGGCCGCGATCTGCCCCCGGCTCCTGTGTGGGGTGCTGGGGCCACGCCCCTTGAAAGAAAGGGGTGTGTGTGCGGGGGAGGGGACGTGGTCGAGCCTCTGGCCCCTCAGCGCGGCTCTTGTGGCTCGGGCTGCTCCCTGCTGCCCCACCTCCTTTCACACGTAGCCGGTTTTGGGGTCGGTGCAGGGATGGGGCGCAGTCTCTGCTCCCGGGGCCCTTGAGGAGCTTGCCTCAGGTTCCCGGCTTCCTGCGGTTTGGGGTGTGCGGCAGAGGCCAGGTGCTGCACCAGGGGCACCAAGACGCTGCCCAGCCCTTGAGGAGCACCCAGCCCCCTGCCAGAGGCAGGCATGTGAACCAGTGATTCGCTGCAGGGCCAGGCTTCCATTCCTGGGGAGTGCCGGTGGGGCCCAGGAAGGGCGTTTTGGGCAGAGAGGACAGCATGGGCGGAGGCCTGGGTTTGTGGCCTCGGTGTGTGCTCTGGGGGTGGGGGACACATGAGGTGCCTGTGGACAAAGCAGACAGCCCTTTGCTGGACTCCTGGCCCCCCAAGATCGTTGCCTGCCTATTTTGAGCCCCCAGGAAGGCCCCCGTGCACAGAGCCGCTTAGAGCAGCTGGCTGGGAGGAGCGGGTGCCCCAGGGGAAGGCCCGCAGAGGTGGGCACTTTGTCTCAGGAGCAGGACTCCAAGGCCTTCAGATCCGTATCCCCTAGGACTGGTCGGGAGCAGGACCACGGGGACCACCTCCCATGACCCCCGTTGTGGGGGAGGCGGAGTGCCAGGAGCAGCTCTCTTCCCCCGGCTGCTGTTGTGAGCCACTGGGCAGGATGGCAGCCCCACACCTCAACCTGCCTGAGCCATAGCAGGATCCGGCGCAGGAGGACTTGGGGGGATTGGACTCTCTCTTGTGGGGAGGGCTTTGGGGGCCTTTGTTTCTCAGGGTGAGAAGGAGCTGTGGTGTCACTCAGGCCAGGAAAGGGAAGGGGACACTGCTGGCTTGGTGTTCCACCAGGCGGCGATCCCCTCCTTTCCAGGAGAGGAGCCCCTGGGCTGGGGCTCCTGCCCACGGGCCGCCAGGTCTCTCTCCGCCTCTCTCTCCCTGGCTAGCCCCATCGCATCCCAACACCAGTCTAGCCTCCCCCGCCCTGGATCTGGCTCTGGCTCTGGCTCTGCCTCAGCCCAGAACAGCTCTGGCCATGCCGGAGAGCCACAGCCGTTCTTACTGCCCTCTCTGCACAGCCAGTGTTTCCCACCCCAGGCCTTTGCTCCTCCTATTCTGCCCCCCACCCCCACCACAAATGCCCACCCTCCTGTACCAGCTCCCAGGCTACCTGGTCCTCCCAGAGCCGGGGGAAAGGCCTCAAGGGCCCTTGAGGCCTTTCCCCGCCCACAGTGGCCGGCTCTGCTCCTTGGTAGAGTACAGCATCTGCCCATGCTCCCCTCCCAGCCCCGGCATGGCCCCCTGACACCCTGGCACCTGGGCCGAGCTTTGGAATGAATGCATTTTTTCCTGGGCAGACCCAGGCCTGTGAGAGTTGAGCCCTGCAGGCTGGCTGGCCGGCCCAGTCTCTGGAAGCTCGAAATTTGGGCCCTGCCCTGCTGGGACTAGTTGGGTGACCTTGAGTCTGAGCCCCAAGTCTTACACCCCTAAGATGGAAGAAGTGGCCCAAGCATTGTCACTGGCCTTTATTAGATACTGGCATGAGAGACCCAGCCCTAGGCTTGGGGCTCCCCCTTTCTTGGCCAGCAACCCTGTGACCTCGGGCAAGTCCCTTCCCAGCAGCCTTTGTTGGGGCAGTGGGGTGAAGGTGGAGTTTGGGGCGGTGGGCCCAGGGCCAGGCTGGAGTTTGGATGGTGGCTTCTTAGCCTGGTCCCTCCTGTTGAATATAAAAAGTAGGGCCCGTAATTGCATTAAGACGTGTATAATTATCCCAGAGGAGGGGAGAGCCCAGCCCCTGGTAATTGCAGGCCTGCTTTGAACTGATAAACGGTGAGTGATTCATGTTTTCTTTGGAGTTCACATGTGCTTAGCTCCCAGCCCCGGCCCCACTGCCACTGTGAGGAGCCTGTTCTGTGGCTCTGGGGTCTTCCTTGAGCTTTGAGGTGGGGGCAGGAGTGGGGACTCCTCCCCTGCTGTTCTTGGGGCGCTGTCCGGCAAAGGCAGCTGGCAGCCTGCTAGGAGCACCCTGCAGTTCCTGCTCTGGGATTCCAGCCAAAGCTCTTTGCTTCTGAGAGCCTCAGTTTCCCCACCTGAGCAGTGGGTGTGTGCCGCACACACACTGGGCAGGGGGTGTGTGGAGAGTGAAGCAGGAGTGAGGAAGCATGGGGGGCTGCCGCGCCCAGGCCTGGCTGGCCCTCCACATACCCTTCATTCATTCGCTTACTCATGGGAATTTATTGAGTCTTCCTGGGTCCCTGGCTTAGCTTGGGGATGCAGTGGCAACCACCTGGAGCCAGGCCCTGCTCTCACAGGGCAGCCTTTCTGGCCGGGAGAATGGGAGCAATAAGTAACAGAGACCCTTTACGAGTCCTGTGCTGCCGATGAGAACAGGGTGACTGAGCAGGGCAGGGAGAGACAGGGGCCTAGAGGCTGGGGGAGGGGCAGGCAGCCCCACACTACATGTGGGCACTAGGCACAGAGGCTGATGGGACTGTGCCCAGCTCCCCGGTAGACTTGGAGAAGGCATCCATCTTCAGGCCTCAGCTTCCCCCTCTGTAAAATGGGGCCAGACCATACAAGGGGTGTCCGGGATGGTGTGTGCAAACTGGCTGGCTGAGGCTTGAACTCAGGACTCAGGACTCAGCCTTGCTGTGGCCGGCTCCAGCCAGGAGTGGGTGAGAGGCCCCAGCACATCAGGCACATCCAGGGCAGCAGGCCCTACTGACACTAAGGGGGTGGCACTTTTGACTGTGCCTTGTGGGCAGGTGTGCCCTTTCCTCTTTCATCCATGAGAAAAGAGCTTTCATGCCCCTTTTGCAAATGGGGAAACTGAGGCTAGGAAAAGGGAGGGTCCCCATCAGAGTCATCTGCCTACAGAGTAACAGGGTCTAGATTTAGCCCAGTGCTTGGCTGCCAGTTGCTAGGCAGGGGGTGGTGAGACTTTTCCAGAGGCAGTGGAGGCCAGGACAGGATATGGGGACTCCTGCCAGGATCTGGGCAGCGCTGACCTCGTGTGCAGGTCAGAAGAGTGGCCTTAGCCTCTGCATAGGGACCTGGCTGTAGATGGTTGTGGGTGGAGGGAGCCAAGTACCCTGGCAATCCAGGAAGGAGGGATGGGCATTTTGTGCAGTTTGGGGTGGAGTCAATGGACCTTGGTAGTGAGTGTGACCAGGAAGTGAGGGCCCGATGTGGAGCAAGGCGGGAGGGGGCCACACAGGTCTGGGTGCGTATGGGGTGCTGAGGCTGGGAAGGGGTCGCTGTGGAGACGTGGAGTGCAGGGAGCACTTGCCAGCCTTCCCTGTGGAGGAATTCCTCTTTCCTTGGAGTTGGGTGTGAGGCTGGGGGCAGGAGTGACGGCTTGGAGAGAGTGCTGAGAGTCAGGGCTGGGTGGGCCAGGGAGCCTGGGAAGGGGCCATGTGGTGGGGCACCCGTCGGCTGGGGTGAGGATGCGGGTGGGACACATTGCCTGGCTTCTGGACCACAGGTCTCAAGGTTTATCCAGCATGGGGCTTGGGGTCCCACGGAGAGCAGCCCAGGCTGCCAACTATCCACAGTGAGAACTGCTGCCTGTGTGGCCTGGGCCTCCATGTCTTCCGTGGTGCCTGTGTTGTGGGCTGTCAGGGCGTGTTCGGGGGAGAGGCAGGGCTGTGGAGGCGGGAGTGAGCACTAAAGCCCATCTATGTCAAGCTTCTGTAGGGGACGGTGGTGGAGTATGTCTCCACCAGCCTCAGGCAGGGGGCTGGTGCCCACCCTGGGAGTACAGAGCTGTAGGGAGGGTCCTGCTCCTCAGGGCATAGGGAGGCTCTGGGTGAGGGATGCTCTCCAGGTTGGTGTCAGCTGTCAGTGTCAGCTGGAGTCCCATTCCAGACCTCAGGCCCTTGTCACCTGCCTTCCTGTTCCTGGCCTCCGCCAGTGATGGCAGGGGACAGGTGCCAATGGAGCGACCTCTTGCTAGGTGTCCTGGGGATACCTGGTGCACCCCACAGCTTATAGGGCCTCAGGCCAGGGAGGTGCCCAGTTGGCCCCTGGCTCCTCCTGGTGGGTCAGGTCCTGCCTCCTAGAGGTGCAGTGGGCACGCCCAGCACTGGAAGGGCTCACACTGGGAGATCATGATATCATGGCATGGGCCATGCCTGCATTCACATGCCCTCTTCTGCCCCTTCCCCAGGGCTGAAGCTCCCGGCACCATGATGCTCGCCCCAGCAGGACCAGAGCGCCGAGGCCCGAGGCCCCAGCCTGCCATGCCGCTGCCACCACGGAACCCGCAGGTGCTCCTGCTGCTGCTGCTGTTGCTGCTGCTGCTGCCAGGCATGTGGGCTGAGGCAGGCTCGCCCAGGGCAGGCAGGGGTTCGCAGCCCCCCTTCCGCACCTTCTCGGCCAGCGACTGGGGCCTCACCCACCTGGTGGTGCATGAGCAGACAGGTGAGGTGTATGTGGGCGCAGTGAACCGCATCTATAAGCTGTCAGGGAACCTGACACTGCTGCGGGCCCACGTCACGGGCCCCGTGGAGGACAACGAGAAGTGCTACCCGCCACCCAGCGTGCAGTCCTGCCCCCATGGCCTGGGCAGTACTGACAACGTCAACAAGCTGCTGCTGCTGGACTACGCCGCTAACCGCCTGCTGGCCTGTGGCAGCGCCTCCCAGGGCATCTGCCAGTTCCTGCGGCTGGACGATCTCTTCAAGCTGGGCGAGCCACACCACCGTAAGGAGCACTACCTGTCCAGTGTGCGGGAGGCGGGCAGCATGGCGGGCGTGCTCATTGCCGGGCCACCGGGCCAGGGCCAGGCCAAGCTCTTCGTGGGCACACCCATCGATGGCAAGTCCGAGTACTTCCCCACACTGTCCAGCCGTCGGCTCATGGCCAACGAGGAGGATGCCGACATGTTCGGCTTCGTGTACCAGGATGAGTTTGTGTCATCACAGCTCAAGATCCCTTCGGACACGCTGTCCAAGTTCCCGGCCTTTGACATCTACTATGTGTACAGCTTCCGCAGCGAGCAGTTTGTCTACTACCTCACGCTGCAGCTGGACACACAGCTGACCTCGCCCGATGCCGCCGGTGAGCACTTCTTCACCTCCAAGATCGTGCGGCTCTGTGTGGATGACCCCAAGTTCTACTCGTACGTCGAGTTCCCCATTGGCTGCGAGCAGGCGGGCGTGGAGTACCGCCTGGTGCAGGATGCCTACCTGAGCCGGCCCGGCCGTGCCCTGGCCCGCCAGCTGGGCCTGGCCGAGGACGAGGACGTGCTGTTCACCGTGTTCGCCCAGGGCCAGAAGAACCGCGTGAAGCCGCCCAAGGAGTCAGCACTGTGCCTGTTCACGCTCAGGGCCATCAAGGAGAAGATTAAGGAGCGCATCCAGTCCTGCTACCGCGGTGAGGGCAAGCTCTCCCTGCCGTGGCTGCTCAACAAGGAGCTGGGCTGCATCAACTCGGTGAGTGTGGCAGGGGCACCCCTCCTCCCACGGCCCCATTCCCTCCAGGGACAATGGCATCGGTGTCAGATGCACACCCAGTGGTGCCTGCGGCGTGCCTGGCCTGGCTTTTGGCTTGGCCATCCCCAAGGCTCAGCTAGGTGGGGCTGCCCTTTTCCATCCCCCAGAGAGTGGGTTTGGATCCAGGGTGCTAGCCCCAAAGGCTGCTCCCAGCCATGACGCTGTCTGGTGCCTCAGAAGATGGGGTGACGAGGCCCTGCTGGCATGGTCCGCAGCCCCTGTGGGACACTGGCCAGAGTGCCAGCCACATACCTGGTCCTACACCTGGTGCTTGCCTGCTCCATCTTGTCCCCATCCTACAAATGAGGTTACAGGATCAGAGAGGTAGGGTACCTTGCCCTGGGTCACACAGCAAGTGTGGGGCCAGAGCCTATCAGGTGAGTCCAGACACCATTTCCATGGAGCGCTTGTGTCCCCCACATGGCCCTGGTGGCACCTGCCCGCTGAGCCTCTGCCTTTGCCCAGCAGTGGGAGCTGATGGTGCTCTGGGGCAGGCCACAGTTCATAACTTACAGAGAAAGTGACCCTGACTGCAGGGAGCCACAGCCCCCAGCACCCATCCCAAGGCACAGCTGGGGCTGGGCCTCTATCTTGCTGCCTTTCAGGGAGTGTCTTGTTCACACTCCTGGGCAGGCTCAGAGGGCACGGGCCTTGCTTAGGGTGGAAAGTGAAGGGGCTGGGACTCGGCCCAGACCTGGGACCCCCGAGGCCAGGCCTCTGGGCTTGCTGCTGGGGGTCGCTGGCCAGTGCAGGGGAAGGCCTGGCCTTCTTTGGCTGTAGTCTCCCATGTCTGACCTGAGGGTGATGCTGGTTTTGTCCTCAGGGCAGAGTGGGACTGCAAGGGCCCCTCAGCCCTTCTGTCTCACGCTCACTGCCTGTGTGAGGCAGGGCCCATGTGTGCTTGGCAGATGCGGTTGTCCACCCTCCCCTTGGCTTTTCAAGGAACGTGTTTTCTCTGCACCATACAGATGGAGACACTGAGGCTTGGAGGGGCAGAGCCTAGGTGAAGCCCCACCACACTCTCTCTTTGTGCCCTGCCCCAAGGCTGGGGCCTGTTCTTTCCTCCCTGAGGACAGTCCCCACCGCCCCCTCCCAGCTGTTTTATTCCGTGTGGCCTAGCCCTGGCCCAGCCTCCCCTGCTCCTTCCTCCTGAGCAGCCTGGCCCCTGCCAATGAACCCGCTGCAGACGAGGACTATCTGCCCCGCTTCTCCCCACACCCCTTCCCTGCCTGCCTTGCCCTCTCCTTAGGCCTGGTGGTGGAGCAGTGCCCCCTCCACACTGGCCCCCAGCTGCCCCGGAATCTCAAGCTATTGATTGCTTTCTCGTGCTCTTAGCTGGGAGCCAGCCCTTTGCCTTTCAGGTGTGACCTGCTCCCTCCTGTCTTAAACCCTCTCTGTCTGCACATCTCCTCTGGGGGCTACCCCCAACCTCTCTAGAAAGACAACTGCACTCCCAGCCCTGCCCAAGGAGGCCCAGTCCTCTGGGAGAAGGCGCCCGGCGAGTGGCTCTCACCCTGCCCCTTCCCACAGCCCCTGCAGATCGACGACGACTTCTGCGGGCAGGACTTCAACCAGCCCCTGGGGGGCACAGTCACCATTGAGGGGACACCCCTGTTCGTGGACAAGGATGATGGCCTGACCGCCGTGGCTGCCTATGACTATCGGGGCCGCACTGTAGTATTCGCCGGCACGCGAAGTGGCCGCATCCGCAAGGTCAGGCCTGGGTGGGGTGGGGTAGGGAGGGGGCTTGGGGCAGGAGCAAAGGCTTGAGGCCGTCCCCGTTGGCAGGCCCAGTGCTGCTGTATGCTGTGGGAGGCTAGATCTGGCATACGAGGGGCAGGGGGAATGTTGCCCTACACTGGGCCCAGTGACCTTGAAGGGCCCCACTCCCCTCTGTGCCTCTGCCCACGACGGGCCCCAGACCCACTAAGCAAGGATACTTTGAGACCACGCAGGAGCCTGTGCAGGGGCCCAGGGATGCTGAGGCAGGGGCCAGCTCTCCAAGGGCACTCGACCTCCTGGGGAGGCTGCTGTGTGTGAGTGGTGAGGGCAGGCCTGCGCGGCCCCCTCCCCCTGGGCCCTGCTCCCCAGCCAGGAGATCCAGTGTCTGCTGCCTCAGCACTCTGCTGGGCTGGAGGCCTCGGCCCTGCCTCTCCCCAGCCCCTCTACTGGGCCAAGGGCAGGGCAAGGGTAGTGCCCCCGCCTGTCTTTGGCTGGTGCTTGAGGAGCTCCAGCACGCAGTCCTGCGCCGGCCCCACGGTGGCAGGGTGAGGGCTAGGTGCTGCAGGGATGCCCGTCTGGTCTTTAGGGTTCTCCTTTCCTTCCCCAGAACGGTGGGCTGGACAGAGGCGGTGCAGAGCTTCCTGGAGGGTGTAGGTGGAGGGGAGCTGCCTGGTCTGGGGTGGGCACCAGGCTGGCCTGGTGTGGAGGAAGCTCCCGGAGAGACTGAAGGGTGGGGGTACTTGGGCACCCCAGAGGCCCAGTGGGCAGTGGTGGGCCCTGGGGGTGCATAACAGGCACCAGAGGCTGGTGCCGATGCAGCTCCCCCGAGCCCATGTGTGGCCGTGAGTGGGGCTGGGCCAGGGGCTGGCCAAGGCTTGCAGCTCTCAGCCCCATGCCTAGTGTTAGGAAGGGGGCCTCCCATCTCTGCCATGGTAGTTGCCCTGGGAATGGTGGGGAGTCCTGCCCCTCCCTGGGTCTGTGATCTCTGGGAGGGGATCCCCTGCAGCCTCAGCTTCCCTCTGTGAAATAAGCCAGATGTTCAGGCTCTGGGCTGCGGGCGGGGGGTGCTGGTGGTCTTGGGGCCAGTGGGGGCCCAGCTGCTGATCGTAGGCCCCCCAGGGTGGGGGTGCCCTGGGGTCTTGTTGGTTCTGCTCATAGTGGCTATGAGGCTGAGGCTGATGGGGGAATTCCTGTGACCCCTGAGTCGGGTCCTCTGCTGTGACTTTCCTCTTGACCCCCATGTGGGGTGCCGCCCTGTGGCTCTGGTGTGAGGCCCCTCCCGTCCTCCCAGCCTGCACTCCCTCTCCTCACACTGGGAGGCACACAGGGCTCTCGAGCGCATGGGGTGGGTGTTGGAGTGGGTTTTGCCAGACAGAGGGCCGTGCTTGTGGGGAAGCCTCGTGCAATAGCTTAGAGACATTTCGTGGGGTGCCCCAGAGCCTGTTACCCAGCCAGTGACCAGGTTCCTCTAGCCCTACCCTGTTCCTGCTGCCCAGCACTCACTCTTTTGTGCCCCAGGGGCACCGTTTGGGTCGGAGCTTTGCTGAGGGAGCAGCAGGACACAGCTGTTCCTCTGGGTGCCAGTTGGCCTGTCTCCCCTGCCTCCTCACCCCAGTCCCACAGAGGGAAACTGAGGTACAGAGCATGGAACTGCGGAGTTGGGCTTGGGCCCATCTATGGGAAGAGGCTGCTTCTGGGTTGAGATTCTACCAACTCTTCCCCTTCTTCCTGCCCCAACTCCTTCTCCCAATTTTCCCCTTGCCACCCCTAGTCCCAAGGAGGGCCATTCTCAAGGAGGCAGGCAGGGATGGAGCCTGTGCTCTGCTCCCTGGGCCAGGCGCCTCCTTGAGCCTGGCTTTGTGGGCAGTTGCTGGAGGGTGCAGCTGGGAAGGTGGAGGCTGCGTCCTCATCGCCTGTCATGGCTAGTTTCTGCCTGGTGACCCTGGCCGGGCCCCCACCCCTCAGAGCCCCAAGTTCTCCTCAGAGGCTCTAGGTGCCCATACCTGCCTCCCAGCACCCATCCTGGGTACTGCCTCCCTCCACCCCCAAACAAGTCTGGACTGGGTGCTGTGGACTGGGTGCTGTGGGGCACGTGTGAGTGGATGGCACCCTTTGGGAACATCTGGGATCAGCTGTGCACAGGGGTTGCTGGCCCGGCAGAGTCTGCAGTCGGGGACTTGGGTCTGAGTTTTGTTCGGAGGCCGCCCCCAGGCAAGGCACGCCTCTGCTTTGTCCCCCCAGATGTAGACATGGTCATGTTGGTGAAGAACCTGCCACCTGTACTCTTTCACCCAAATCCACCTGCTCTCAAACCGTCCAGCAGCTGGGCATGTCCTGTGCAGGGTTTTTGAACCTCAATGTCATGCAAATGGCTGCATGTCGGTGTGGGTCCCAGCCGTCTCCCACCCACTGTGTGGCCCTGAGCAAGCTGTCCAGCCTCTCTGAGCCTTGGTGTCTCCTCGTACCATGCGGACCTGGCATGCTCGTGTGGCCTGGGGTGTGTGATGAGTGCTGACCGTGCGCCAGCACCCTACAGAGGCTTCATAGCAGCCTGTCATCTGTTTGACAGGTGGGGAAACTGAGTGCTCAAGGCAGGTACTCATGGCTGCTGGCTCTTTCCTCCCTTTCTGCAGTTCCTTGGAGGAGGCTGGGCAGAGTTCTCTGCTAGCCTTGAGAGCTAGGCCCCTTCCTCAGTGACCCCCTCTCTGAGGAGCCTCTCGCCACCCACTCCCACCTGTGTTACAGTCCAAGACCCTGGCTGTCTGGCTAGCTCCTGCCCTCAGACCTGGCTGGGGGCCCTGCTGCTGTGGGTGCATGTGGGTGCCTGTTCTATCCACTCTGCCTCCCTTGTTCCCTAGTTACCGTGGGGCCTTCAAAGCCTAACTTCCCACCATAGGCCACATGGGCAGAGGGTGCCCTGGGTTTGGGGTGAGGGGCCAGGAGGAGGAGATCTACCCTCACTTGTTCTGGGGCCTGGGTTCGAGTCCCACTCTGCTTGCCTTGGCCCTGTTATGTCCTGCAGGCTCCAGTGCGAGGCCTCTGGCCTTGCTCCACTGTGAAGGATGCTTGCTCCCCGCTGGCCACACAGGCCTCTACTTGGCCTGGCCCGGGGGCAGCAGAACTTCACTTCTCCTCATCGCTCCTTGTCATGCTGACCCAGCCTGTGTATGGGGCTGGCTGTGGTTCAGGGTCCAGAGCCAGGGTAAGGAGGGCCATGCTGAGCCCCGCGCCCGGGCTGCCCTGCCTCCCTCTTGCTCTCAGGGCCTTGGGAGGGGCCAGGCCCCGGGGCTCCCTCCTGCCGGTTCACATAGGGCTCCTCCTCCCCTGAGACAGCTGGCCTGGCTGTGCTCTCAGAGCTCAGGGCCCTGCCTCTTGCCCTCTCCACTTGGTCTGCTGGAGCTGGGCCCTGGGGACCCCAGCCCACGCTTGACCCAGGGGCAGGCCTGCCAGGCTGACGACTCCCCGTCTTTCCCAGGCCAGTCCTTTCCGGGCTTTAAAAAGTGTCTGGGGAGCTCCAGGGACTTGGCTGGCCCTGGGCCATCCCCTATCAAACTGTTGTTGTGTAAAATTGTAGCTGATTAATTTAAGACCTGCCAACTTCAGCTATGAGGCTGACTGGGGGTGCCCCTGTCCCCGCTCCTTTCACCAGAGCCCTGCCTGGTACCTGCCCCGCCCCCACAGAGGCAGCCTCTTCCCCTGGGGTGCCTCTCTCAGCGAACTTCCTGGGCCCTGCTCCCAGCTCCTCCCGTGGCCTCTGGGGACCCCAGGCTCTGTCAGGAGCTCACAGGAGCAGCCCCTGTTTTGGGTCCTGTAGCATCAGCCCAATTACCCCCATGGGAGGGGAGAACACAGGCCCTGGCCTCCTGTAGAGTGGGTGCCGTCCCCCTACAGAGGAAGCTGGGGAGAGCCTTGCCCTGTGGGCCGGCTGAGGGGCACCCGAGGCCAGCCTTGCTCTTGTCCTGCTGCTGCTGCTGTGGGGCAAAAGGAGCCAGCCCCTGGCTGAGGCCCAGCCTGCCCATTCTGGGAATGTAGGCCCGACTGCCTGAGCACCCGGTTTTTCAAGAGATTCTGGAAACCTGTATTTTGTGTGAGATCCCTTGGTTATTAAATCCACGTTTTAAGAGAGTATAACAGGACCAACTCAAGCATCCCTTTGGCCACCAGTTTGTGGCACCAGTTCGTGGCCTTGAGTAGCTCAGGGAAGCCACCCACCTGGGCTCTGGGGCATGGCCCTGGTGAAGCCCCATCCTCTGCGGCCTTGGTTTCCTTCCCTGGATGTTCAGTGCATTTGGGCATACCCCAGCGAGGCTTGGGGCTTGAAGTTCCTTCTGGAGCTGGCCCCTGATGAGCCATCGCAGCATCTCCCTGCGGCGGTCCCTGCACAGAGGCTGCAGCTGCAGTGCCCTGTGTGTGTCCTGGCCTGGCTGGCCCCTGTCCCTGTGCTCACGGGCCCTCAGGACTCATGTTGCAGCACCACCTGCAGCTTGCCCGGTCCACACCACTCTTCAGCACCCCTGGGGGTTCCCAGTGGCGGGACTTGCAGCAGCTGGGTCTCTGAAGTGCTTAGGAGGCCTGTGGCATTAGTTGCCATCCATGAGCTTCGGGAATGGTGGCCTGCAGGGCCTGGAGCTGGAGCGAAGCCTCTGGAGCCCTGCGCAGCGTCGGAGGTGTCCTCCGCCCGGCCATCTTCCCCTCTGCAGACAGCTTGGCACCTGCCGTGTGCCTAGGCTGCCTGGGGACAAGGAACACCTGCCCCCTAGAGGCCCCGCTGCTCTGGGAGCTTCCAGCATGCTTTAGAGGCCTCTTTGCACTCCCCTCATACCCCCGGACCCCAGGCAGCATTTTGGAATTTGTAAGTTCTGGAAGTTGAGTGGCATCTCACAGCCCATGCAAGTGCAAGGCAGTTGGTGGCAGGTGCCCACTGTGGGGTTGGCAGCTTGAGCCTCTTCAGGTCTGCAGTGAGCCTCCCTGTCCAGGGTCTGTGCCAGGGATGTGGTAGGAGACCGTCCTGAAAGAGCTAGAGCCAGGGAGAGCAAGAAGTATGCTGGCCACAGGCAGCTCTGACCCAAGTGAGGTGCAGGGCAGGACTAAGCCCCCAGCCCATTAGCCGTGGGGAGGCTGCTGTCCCCCACCATTGAGTTTCATTTTGTGTGTTGTTGAGGGAGGGACGAGGGGAGTTGATTTCAATGACTTGCCCTTGAAGCCTGCAGTCATTCCCAGATACAGCCCGTGCTGCACTGTTGGCATTCTTTGGGGACATGCCCCTTGCACCTGCAGCGTGCAGCCCACTCCTGAGCCTGCAGGAGGGTCCTGTGCCCTGCATGATCAGCCTGTGACAGACGCCACATGGAAGTGACACACATGGAAGTGTGCATGGGGGGTATGTCACGGGAGAGTGTAGGCACCCACCATCCCTGGCAGCCCCTCCTGGTCCTTCCCTTCCCAGGGTGACTGCCCTGCCCGGCTCCTTTGACGCTGTGTTCTGCTATGTGGGCTCTGGGGTTGAGTCATCATCTTTTGCTTGGCAAGACTCTTCCTTACTGTGGGCAGCTGTGGTGCATGCCATGTCCTCATGTTGTGTGTTTCAAGCACACATGCCTGTGCATCCTGCCCACTCTGGATGGCCATGGTGTTGCCAGTCCTTGCAGGCCTGTCGTGAGCATGGCTGTGTGTGGATTCCTGTGGCAGGAGGATGGATTTCTGTTGGGTTTCAGCCTGGGAGCCAGACTGTGGAGCCTCTGTTGTGGTTCTGCCTTAACTCTCTGGTACCACCTCTGCTGCTGCTGAAGGACTTGGTGGGGGCCTGTGGCAGTGCCCAGCAGCATGTGGGGTCGATGGGCAGGAAGCAGGTGCTCTGGGGCGGGCCACCGGGTCCGTCTTTGCTGTGCCCCCGCCAGTGGTCTTGGTGGGATGGGGCAGAGCCAGCTGCCTGTCGTGGCTGCTCTCTGTGGGGCCTGAGTGTGTGCTGCCACTGCCCGCCCAGGCCAGCAGTCCCAGTCCCCTTCGCGGGGCCCTGCACAGTAACCTGCCGACATCTCTGCTTCCTTGTGAGTGTGTGCCCCCCCCTCTTTCCGCCTCTCCTGGATGTAGTTGGCCACTGTGGGCTGAGCCATGAGGATGCAGGGAATGACCTCCTGTTTGCCCTGTGGGCATAATGAGTGCCGTCCCAGAGCTGGTGGTGTGTGAGGGTATATAAGCATCACTTCTGCTTCCCAGTGGCTGGCAGGGCCATCCATGGGGCACTCACGGAGGGCCCTGGCCAGTCAGGCCTAAGCCCGGGCACGGGTCCCTCAACACCATTGATAAGGTGGAGGCAGCAGTGGCTTCTCCATGCCCTGTCCTGTGTGTGCTCAGGCTCATGGCCAGCCTGGCAGGGGCGGCCTTGTGAGTATCCACACTGGGCAGTCGCCTTCTCCCACAGGCACATGGGGCCTGTGGTCCCAACCACAGCAGAGACCACGGTGTAGGAGGCGCCGGCAGCGTGCAGTGGGTATGGAGGCTGGAACAACCCAGGGGGCTGGGTGGTCTGCTGGAAGGGTGTTCTGGGGACAAGGAACAGGAGGGCCAAAGCTCAGAGGTGCCCCCGTAGATGCTGGGAAGCGCACTGTGCCTTTTGGGGTTTCAGGGGCTGCCTCGTGCACACTGTGCTTGTGTGGTGGGTCATTTCACCAGAGAAGGTGGCAGGACCAGCTGGATGGGGGGTAAGTGCTGATGTGGGTCTTTGAGGGCGCAGGGCCATGGGGTAGCACTAGGGTCTGAGCTGGAGGTGGCATTGAGGTCACAGGATGGAGGATAGAGGGCACCAGGCGGCTGGTGGGTTTGAGAGAAGACACTGGGGCAGATGGTCCCTGCTGCCTGCATCCCCACAGGACCCGTGCTGGTGACAGCCTGGCTGTGTCGGGGACTCTGGCCAAGCCCCAGGTTAGCCCGGAGCCCAGGCAGTGGTATGTGACCGAGGTGGTGCGGTCTACGGTGGTTCATGGTGGCCCCACCAGGAGTGGCCTCACCAGCTGGGGGCTAGGTTCCCCAGGCAGCTGTGCACATCTGCCCCGCAGCAGGGCCAAGCAGACATGCCTCCCTTCCCCTTTGGAACCATGAGCTCCTGAATTCTCACAGAGCTCTGTGAGGTGGATGTTGGCAGATGTGACCAGGGGTTGGGGAGGTCCACTCCTTGCTAAGGGGTTGCTGCTGGGGCAGGCTGGAGCCTAAGGCAGCCCTAGCTGTCCTTCACCTGCCAGGACCCTGACCTCAGTCTCTGCTCTCCCCTGTGTGCTGGGGGTTGGGGGTGGAAGAGATAGGATTCCTAGGACACCCTCTCCCCCGACAGGTGTGTCTGGCCTGATTCCAGCCCTCGGGCTTCCTGGAAATCCTGTTTTAATTACCCAATTACTGCCAAGAGGAAATTGCTAATTGCTTTTCCAGTATCAAGTTCCTCCTGGCCTTTCTGAGAGTGGTGGGGACCCAGGAAGGAGGCCTAGAACTTGTCCACAGCTCAAGGAGGGGGCAGTCCTGTGAGGGGTGAGGAGGGTCTGGGAGTGGGTCCACTGGGGCCTACCTCAGCTGTGAGGTTCTGGCTGGGAAGGGGAGGGGCGGGTAGACTCTGGACCCTGTGGGGGTCCTGAGAAGAGAGGGCAGCAGCAGCTCCTGCCCCTCGGGCAGCCCTTCCTGGGGCCACCATAGGCTGGGGACGGGTTTGGCAGCCACCTCTGCAGAAAGGCTGAGAGGTGTGTGAGGCCTCCACATGTGGGTACCTCCCTAGCTGCTGCCCCTGGTCTTTGCCTGTCCCCACCTGGTCCTGTCCTTCTCCCAGCCCTGGAGCCAGGAGGCAGCTCCACAGGTGCATCCCCGCCTCACAGGCAGGGGGAGGGCCAGGTCCCTGGCTGCCATCATGGGGCAGGCAGAGCTGGGCAACTCCCCTTGCCAGGTCAGGGCCAAGCCGGGCAGCCCCCTGCCTCCCGGCGGCTGGGGCGCGTGCCGGTCCTGGCACATAGCCTGGGCGGCCCAGACATCCTCCCAGCACCCCCGCCTGCCCTCAGCCCGGAGAATGGGCCCTTTGTTGGCTCTGGGCGGGACGGACAGCTGACCTGGCCAGGCCCTCAGCTGCCCGCCGGCAGCAGTTGGCCAGGGCTATGGCGGTGATGGGAGTGGGTACAGTCAGCAGGGCCAGCCTGGGGCCTGCAGTGAGCCCTGCCTGCTGTGTCCTGGGGGCAAAGGGGTGAACCTGCTCCCTGGCCTGTCTGTGGGGAGGGCCAGGCCAGGTGAGCCCTGTGGTGGTGGGAGGTGCTCAGTCCAGGAGTGAGGGCCATGCCTGGCCTGGCCTGGGCACTGAGAGGCCTCGGGACCCAGCGCCTTGGGACTGCACTTCAGTCTCAGCTCCAAGCCTGGGGTTGACTCGCCTGTGTGCATGTAGGACAGGGACCCCAGGGTTAGACGGTCCAGGCAGAAGCAGGTGGGGGAATCCCGTGTTCTGCCAGCCAGGGGTGGGTGGGGGCCTGGTGCAGCCAAGGGGCATATCCAGGGAGGCTGCTGGCTCTGCTGAAGCCCCTTGGGTTAAGGGGAGGGTCCTCTCAAGCATGGGGTGGCATGCATGGGCAGCACCATCTCCTGGTTTGTGCTGGGAGGTGGGAGGGCGTGCTGTTGGGGCCAGTCGTGGAAGGTTCTGGTGGTCTTTGGGGAAAGATTTGCAGAGCAAGGAGGTGACAGCTGGGGGAGGATTCCAGGGCATGGCTGTGGCCCGGCCCCACGCCCGGGACATGTCAAGCCGCTCATTTGCTCTGCCAGCTGCCCAGCTGCTGTGGGAGGGCCTTCTGGGCCCAGCCACCTCGAGGGTGGGCTGTCTCCAGGCAGGTGGCCTGCAAGTGGACAGCTGTGGCCAGGGTGTGGGCATCGGCACGTGGGCTCCCGGCCGGCGTGTGCCCTGCCGTCCTGCCACCTGCTCTGGCCTCAGGCCCACCTGCCGTCTGTGCCCCTGTGCTCTGGTTCTCCTGGAATGCCCTCCTGCCGGGTGCTGGCTCCCCCTTCACACTTTATGAGCAGCCTCTGTACTCCTCCCAGGTGCAGTTGCGGGTCCAGGGCCCAGGGTTCCTCTGGCAGGTGCTGTGTGAGTCTCAGCTTACCTCCTGTCTGTGTGGTTTGATAAAGCTGGCTTGGCTGCACAGGCCCTTCACCCTGAACTTTGGCTAGGACACAGACACATGTCCTGGGGACCATTGTCCTAGCTGGATGCCCTGCAGAACATGTGTGGGTGCACAGGGGCCCTGCTGAGTTTGGACCATGGCGCCTCAGTGAACAGTGTGGGGCCTGCACCTGCGTCACGTCCATCCTCTGGCCTGGTGTGCTGTGCCATAGTGGCCTCCCCAATGCCCTGCTCACACTGGCCATGCCATGGCCTCTCCTGGCGCTCTGTCTCCCTGGGCCCAGCCTGTGTGTGTGAAGGGGTGGGGGTGGCAGGTGGGTGGACAGATGGGTACATGGCGGATGGACAGCTGGACGCGTGTGCTCCCGGCTGCAGCTGTCAGAGCCAACTGTCCAGTCGGCATGCTGCTGGGCGGAGCAGTGTGTTCTGGAGCCTGGGGCCCAGCCCGTGGCTTCTATGGCTTCTTCCCTTCCTGGGGCCCCTCCTTGCCCCCCTTACCCACTGTTCCTTACCTTGGAGCTGGTGTGCCCCCTGGACCTGCCCTTCTCTGACCCGTTTATTCACCCCTTGGTGTGACATCTGTGCCCCCAACCCTGAGTGGGTGGATGCCTGGCAGGCCGGGCCAGGGTCAGGCTCTGGCATCATGTGGCCCTGGCTGTTGGGGAGGCAGGTCATGTCCTTGTTGAGACACCTCCCAAGTGCTCCCTGCATGCCGGGCCAGGGTCCATCAGCTCAGGCTGAAGAGGCTCTGCTACCAAAGGCAAGAGGGGCCAGGGGCCGTATCCCTTGGTGCTGGTAGGGGACAGGGAGCTGGGGCTGGGCTTCACAGTGGGAAGCCGCTGGGGATATCCACAGGGCTGTGGGGGTGGAGGAGATGAGAGGAATTGCAGTCCCTAACCCGGGTTTTCTGGGTTGGAGCCACAGGTCTGTGTACTGGGCACACCTGCCCCAGCCTCCACCCAGTCTGTGTCCTGCCCTCCTCGCCTTCCTTCCCCCACTCCCTGGTGGCTGTCTTAAGCCGCTGGCCTGGATATGTGGTTGGCTGCTCAGGTGCGGTGATTGCTGTGGGCCTGGCCACCCTGGGTCCCCCTGCTCCTTCCTGGCACACCTGGCCTGGTCCTCATGTAATCCTCAGAACAACTCTGTCTGAGGGAGGCAGAGAGAGGTTTAGACCCAGGCACTGTGGCCTAGAGGCTGGTCCTGGCTGGCATCCGCCTGGATCTGAGTACCTGCCTCTGGCCACTGACCCAGAGCAAGGCAGGGGGTTTGTGGTGCTGGCATCCTAAGCGTCCGTTGGGCAGGCCTTGGGCCAGTGGTCATTTTGAACAAGGACTCCCACTCCTGCTGTGGCTGCAGGGCAGGCAGGCATGGGTGCACTGGGTGCAGGTGTGGGTGCAGTCCAGGCCCCATTGGCAGGGGTGCTGGGCGGCCGTGGCCTGGTTGCTCCTGGGCTGCCCGCTGTCCCTGCATCTCTCCTCCCAGAGGCCGCGGGCCATGGCCCTGCAGCCAGTGCAGCTGGGCCCATCCTGGCCGCCTCCTCCCCTGCCCAGCTTTGGGCTCCATTCTTCCGGGTCTGGTTTGACTTAAGCCTGCTTGGTGGCGAGGCAGCTGAGCGGATGTGGGGGGTGGCCGGCGGAGCTCAGGAATGCAGCCCTCCCCCTCTCCCAGCCGACAGCCTCTTTGGCCCAGAAACACAGCGCCCCACCCTGGCTGGCCGCCCTCAGCCCAGGCCTGATGGATCGGGCTCCAACCAGGGGCTGTCGCTGGGCCCTGCTGCCCTGGACCTGCCCTGCTCTGTCACCGTGAGGACACAGAGGAGGGGTACTGAGTCTGGGCCTAGGCCCCTGCCCTGAGGTGGAAGTGGAGAGGTAGAACGGGAGCAGGAGCGGGTCAGGCTGGGGGAAGCAGGCCACAGCCCGCAGCCTGAGAGCCTCCCCTGGACTCAGAGCTGGGCAGACACGCCCCAAGAGTCCCATCTCTGGAAAGCCCCCTGGGTCTCTCTGTTAATTAAATACATTTGTTTGGTAAAAGCAACTAAAAATACTTGCAGCATCGCAAGCTGCGGAGAAGAGCTGGCTAATTAACGCCTGGTTTGTTTGGGATCTGGAATACATTTCCATGCCGATGAGATGCCCACCCTCCTCCACTGCCTTGCCGGGATGCCCCCACCCCTAGGACACCCCATTCTGGAGTCTCCTGGTCCACTGCCCTAGACTCCTGGCAAGCCCTGGTCTCTGCCCCCCACAACCAATGTCCCTCCTTCAAAAGCCCAGCCTGGCCCCAGGGGATGGCTAGGTACCCATGGGACTCCTATAGCCTTCACCCTGGGTGTGGCCATGCTGCTCCGTGGTGGGTGCTGGGCTGTGTGTCTCCAGGCCCCAATACCTTCTGGCCTCTGCTGACTGTTAAAGGGGCTGAGTCCCAGACTGGCCTGTCGGGGTCTGAGTTTGCCCTGCACTGGGGCTGGGGCTGGGGCTGGGGCTGGGGATGTGGAGAGTGAGTATGGCTGGCCCTGGTCCTCTCTGCTCGTGCATGTCTGGGCAGCTCAGGGAGGGGCTTTAGACCCCTGACCTTCTGTGGGGGGTGGGGCTGGGTCAGGGAGGTATCAGCACAGCCCCAGTTAGGGCCCCTTGCTGCCGCAGATCCTGGTGGACCTCTCAAACCCTGGTGGCCGGCCTGCCTTGGCCTACGAGAGCGTGGTGGCCCAGGAGGGCAGCCCCATCCTGCGAGACCTCGTCCTCAGCCCCAACCACCAGTACCTCTACGCCATGACCGAGAAGCAGGTGGGTGCTGCACCAGTCAGACGGTGTGGCTGAAGGTGGGGGCCCTCCTACCAGGAACCCCAGTCACAGAGCAGTAGGGGTGGGGCCACATCACAAGTTGGGTGTCCACGGCTCCTGGTGAAAGTGGTTTCAAGCTGGTCTGTGCTCTGCCTCCCTGCAGACTTGTGGGCTCGGCTGGGTCTGCAGGGGAACCGGTCTGGTCACCAGGGGCCCCACAGCCTCATTGCTGCCTCCATGTTCTCCTGGGCTGGGTTTGGCATTCCCACCCCTCCCCTGTTGACTTCCTGACCACAGAAACAGATGTGTGAAGGAGAGCGATCTCAGAGGCAGGTGTCACTGGAAGGTTTGGGGCGTGTACTGGGCCCCTGAGTCCTCAGGCGTAGGGCTGGGTCTCTGTCGGGTGGGTCTGCCCATGGGGCCTGTGGCTGGCCTGGTCTACCCAGCCTGGTGCCTGGCCCAGCTCTGTAAGGCCATGGACTTGAGTCCCTGGCCTGGCCTGCCTGGAGTCCCTTTGGCCCAACCTGGTAACCTTGTGGCTGCTGGAGGGTGGGCAGATGGGGCAGGTGGGGCCAGGTTGGGCACACCAGCTGAGGCCAAGCCTCCCTCCCCTTGTGGCTGGCTCGTTTTTCCTCTGCCCCTCCTGGGCGCAGTGGGGTTCTGCCTTCCTGGGGACCTCAGGGACGTGCCTCCGTGGGCACTGGGATGCTGGGCTAAGCCAAGGAGCCAGAGTGAGCTGGGGCCCAGCCTGCCCCTCTGAGCATTGTCTGGGCCTACGTTGGAGCTTAGGATTGGGGCCTGCCAAGCCCATTGATCCCTGGGGAAGCTCAGAGCTGGGAGGGAGTCCAGACAGATGGAGACGAACTCTGGTTGAAGCTGCAGGTGCTTCTTTGATTGTCTCACCACATATGGACTGTTCTCTCTGGCTGCTGCCCCCTGGGTTTCCAGGGCAGAGGCCTGACCTGTGCGACCTGGCTTGGCCAGAGCAGAGTCACCAAATCTGCCTTCGAATAGACTGAGAACAAGTGCAGGGCCTCCCCGGACCTAAGGAGAGCAGAGTAGGGAGTCAGAGGTGAGGATGGTCAGGGACCCCTGGGGTAGTACTGGAGGCGCCTGACACCTCCCCCACCCCAGGTGACGCGGGTGCCTGTGGAGAGCTGTGTGCAGTACACGTCCTGTGAGCTGTGTCTGGGGTCACGGGACCCCCACTGTGGCTGGTGTGTCCTGCACAGCATGTGAGTCTGGGCAGGTGGGCGGGGGCAGGTCGGGAGGGCCATGGTGGCCTCACAGTGGGGAGGGGGAGCCTGGTGCAGGGCAAGCCACCCCGACTTCTCTGCCCAGGTCCCGCCTGCCAGGCGGGACCTGTAGGTCTCCCCATCCGCCCAGCCTCAACCCCTCTGCCTGCAGCTGCTCGCGGCGGGACGCCTGTGAGCGAGCGGACGAGCCCCAGCGCTTTGCCGCGGACCTGCTGCAGTGTGTGCAGCTGACTGTGCAGCCCCGCAATGTGTCTGTCACCATGTCCCAGGTCCCAGTAAGTGTGGCACCCCAGGTGGTAAGGGGTGGAGGACAGCCATGGGGACCCTGCTCACCATGCCTCCTGCTGCCTGCCCAGCTCGTGCTGCAGGCCTGGAACGTGCCTGACCTCTCAGCTGGCGTCAACTGCTCCTTCGAGGACTTCACGGAATCTGAGAGCCTCCTGGAGGACGGCCGGATCCACTGCCGCTCGCCCTCTGCCCGGGAGGTGGCGCCCATCACGCGGGGCCAGGGTGAGTGGCCCCAACACAGTGGTGCCCGCTGCCTGGCCAGGTCCAGGGCCGCAGTCCAGTTGCCGCCTGTTTAGTGCCTCCCTTGTTCAGTTCCAAGGGCATATTGGTGACCCTCTGACAGCTGATATGTCGGGGCGGGGGGGGGTCTCACCACCTGCTGGTCTGGGAGTGGAGAAAACCCTCCAGGCATGTAGCCAGAGTGAAAGCCTTCCTGCCAGGGAGGTGGACAGCGGATACATCCTTCTTAGGCTTTATCTTATGGGCTCACCATATATTTACAGTAGGAATAGACATAGACACATGAGCATACTTCACCTCCACTACCATAATTATTGCTATCCCTACTGGCATTAAGGTCTTTAGGTGTCCCATGGTGACCCAGAGGGTAGAAGAGCAGGGCAGGGTAGGCAGGATGAAGGGACCACATGGCGGAGACCTGGGATCTTGCAGGGGGCTGCAGGCTGGAGGTGGGAGTGGGTGAGGGGTGGGCTATGTGGGGTGTAGGTTGGGTGGGGGACAGTCTCATGGGGACTTGGGGTGCAGGACCCCTCTGGCTGCCACAGCCTGTTGGACAGTCGCGCTGCAGGCCCTTCCACAGGAGCAGGCAGCCTGGGGGCTTGGGGAGAGTCTCGAGGTTCTCAACCCCTCACACTACTGAGCAGGAGGCAAGCAGGGCAGATCCCAGGCCCTGGTCACCTGGGGGCTGAGGGGGCTGGACGCATGTTTGATGCGACTGACGGTGGCAGCTAGGAGGGTCTCCGGGCAAGTTGTTCCCCTTTCTGGACTTGCCCTGTGCAGGAGTCCTGGGCAAGCAGTCCTGGTGACTCAGCTGTGCTGCTTGTGCAGGAGACCAGCGGGTGGTGAAACTCTACCTAAAGTCCAAGGAGACAGGGAAGAAGTTTGCGTCTGTGGACTTTGTCTTCTACAACTGCAGCGTCCACCAGTCGTGAGTGTCTCTAGGCCCCTCCGCCCACCTGGGCCTGGGCTACTTGCCCCACTCCTGTCCCTGTGGTCCCACTGTGCTCACTGTCTGCAGACCTGTCCTCATGTGGCCAGGCAGCAGATGGTGATTCCATGATTGGGGCTCCCGAGGCCGGGCGGTCAGGGAGGGAGGAGAGGCCACTGTGAGAGCAGCTTGCAGGTAGAGGAGCCAGCCAGGGCAAGGCCATGAGTGCAGAGGGTGCCTGAGGCTGGGGCAGGCGCACCAGGGGACAGCAGTCAGTGGGCGGCAGTGCCTGCCCCACAGGGATCTTGTAGGGCCCAGGTGGCCGTGTATGGCTGCGAGGGCACATTGTGCAATGTTGCCACCATGGTATGGACAGTGGCCCATGGGCGCTGGCGTGGAGGGGAGGCGCTCAGGGAGGAGCTGAGAGTTGGTGTGGGGGCCTGGTCAGGGGCCCAGACACAGCCCCTGGGTGCCTGCTGCTTCTGGTTGTGGCAGGCTACTGTTGCACGATGCAGTGTCCAGGTCTCCTCTGGTTGGTGCTGGCCCCTGTGCAGGCCCCCTGCTTGGGCAGGGAGTGTGTCTAGGAGGCAGCTGCTATGCCTGCTGCCCATTTTGGCTGTGAGCATCCCCAGCCTCAGAGGAAGGATGGGAGGAGCTGGGGGCCTCCTGTGAGTCCCACTGTGAGCCCAGAGGAGAGCCCTCACTCCTTTCCTGAACCAGAGGACCCAGGCTGAGGCAGTAGGGTTTGGCCTCAGAGACAGGAGGTGCCTGGCTTTTCAGGTATGCCTTTGTTTGTTGACTGACTCACAGATGGACTCTGTGACAGCTCTTTGTGGAGCAACTGCCGTGAGCCAAGCAGGCTTTTTATTTCCAGGATGCAGCATCTCCTGTCCCAGGTGGGGTGGGGGATCTCTGGGGCAGAGGCCTGGAGGGGGGCCGAGGGCTACAGGAGAAGCAGGGTGGTTGGGGCAGCTGGCGGGCAGGAGATCCTGGAGAGAAGATGGAGGTGGTGTCTTCCTGGAGGCTATTGAGATGGCAAGGTGCCAGCCCTGTGCAAGGCTGAGTTGTGGGCAGAGCACCTACAGTGGCCAGCCTGGCAGACCCTGAGGTACGTCAGAGGGAAACAGACAAGCTCCTGCCCTGGCGATCCTGCTTTCTACAGGGAGGTGATGTGCATGGCCCTGTCCAGCTCTGTGGCAGCACGTGCTGCTTCAGTTTAAATCTAAGTTTGCCAAAAGGAATCAAGACTTAAAATGAAGTTCCTTAGTTGCACTAACACATTTCTGGTGCGAGTATCCATGCCTGGCTGGCAGTCAGGTGGTGATCAAGGCTCTGGAGGAAAAAGCGGCAAAGAGGAAAGGGAGCCTGGGGTCAGTAGGGTGGGCAGGCAAAATCAGCTGTCGGGGAGATGTGAGGAGGCTGAGAGGCAGCCATACTCAGGTTTGGAGGAAGAACTTTCCAGGCCAGGGGCAGTCAGTGCCAAGGCCCTGAGGTGGCACTATGAATACCAGCAGGGGCGGCACAGTGTCCTTCTGATCATGGGTGACCCCACGTGGTTGCAGGTCCCCAGGCTTTAGCACCCGCTCATTCCCTGCAGCTGCCTGTCCTGTGTCAACGGCTCCTTTCCCTGCCACTGGTGCAAATACCGCCATGTGTGCACGCACAACGCGGCTGACTGCGCCTTCCTGGAGGGCCGTGTCAACGTGTCTGAGGTAAGGCCGGGCAAGGGTGAGGGTCAGGTTTTCAGAGGTGGAGCAGAACTGGATTGAGACATCCCATCTGGGTGTCGCCTGAGGCCTGGCCCAGGGAGCGCCTGTGGGTGTCTGGGATGTCAGTGTGTGGTGCACGCACCACCAGGCTGGGTCAGCGAGGTGACCCTGGATGCCAGCTGGGAGGCCTGTGGGGTCACTGTCTTGGCCTGAAGTCAGGCCTGTGGTATTTGTTCGTGACCCCTGGGTGTCCTTCGTGACACTCAGGGAGGGGGAAAAGCCTCAGATGAGTTCTGTCCCTGGGCCTCTGTGTGGGGGCTGCAGACACGGGCTCCTGGGTGCAATTGGGGGCACTGTCAGGCTGCAAAGCAGGTGCGGGCAGAGCCTGGAGTGCAGGTGCCTGGCTGGGCAGGCACAGAGGCCTCCGTGTCGGGCAGGGGAGCTTGCCGGCCTAGCGTGCCTGAAGGCTGGTGGGTTCTGGAGTCACCAGGCGCTGAGTGGTAATTGCTAGTAATTAGGTAGTAATTATTCCGGGCTGGGCAAGGCACTGGCTTTATGAACAGCGGGCTGTTCCTTCTGGAACCTGAGGCGCTTAGTAGCAGGACAGGGCAAGACCCAGGGCCCATAGGTGCTGAGTGGCAAAGCTGAGGCTGGAGCTGTGGCGGCCCCCACCCCCATCTCCACCAGGTCAGGCTGTGGGTGTGGAGCTGGGACTTGGAGCCAGGTCCCTGTCCTTTGCTGTGGACACTCCGCCTGTTGGCTGGAGGGGGCAGGTTCTGCTTGCCAGGGAGACCTTGGAGGCTGCAGCTGGGCTGCACTTCCCTGTCAGGCCGGGGGCTGGGGGCTGGGGGCTGGGGGCTGGGGGCTGAGGAAGTTGCATGGTGGCCCTCTGTCCTCTGGGTCCCTTCTCACAGAGGCCCCCCGGCTCCCAGCGTCACCCTCTGGACTGGAGTTTTCTGCTCCCTGGCATGACATCAGGGCACAGGACAGTGGTGGAGGGTAGCCCGGGGCAGCAGGGACCACAGTGCCTGTGTCAGGGTGACTGCCTATAACAGCGGGTGTGCAGGAGCTAGGGACACAGTGGGGGGCTTCTCCGGGGCTGCCTGAGGAGCCAGGCCAAGGTGTCCTGGGGTGTGGGCAGAGCCCACGGTGGGATCTGAGGCGAGAGCTGGTCCTGGGGGCCTCTCGGGCCAGGGAGAGCTGGGCGTGAAGTCAGTGTGGGGATGATGTGCAGATTCGGTGGCTCTGGCGCTGTGCGCAGCCCAGGGTTCGGGCGGTGAGGGGGCAGCACAGTGGTCATCAGGGGTGGTAGCAGGGCCCTGGGCAGCTTGGGATGGTTTTGGGGCTGAGATAGCCCAATTCCTCAGTGGTGGCCTTCCCTGGGCCCTCCCCATCCATGCCATGAACTTCGGGGCACCCTTAGGGAGTGGAGGAAGTGGCCCCTGGAGTAGTGGCCCTGGGCCTCAGGATTGGGGAGGCAGAGCAGGCAGGGCTGGGCTGGGGGCGCATGTGGGGTCGCAGGACTGTGTGGGGAGTGGATTCTCTCCACAAATACTTACTCTTTTTTTTTTTAGCTTGAGTCCCAGATTTTTATGGAGCCGTTCCTCAGGGGCGTGACGTGAGTCCTCCTGGACTCAGGGCACAATGGCCAGTGGCAGTCCCCCCACCCCCCCACAAGCCCTCTTTCCATCTCTGTTTCTGGTGGGTTTCTCGGGCCACCTCCTGAGACAGGAGTGTACTACATTCAGCTTCCTACTGAGACAGCCCGGCCTAACCCCCAAGGCCGCCGCCCGTCCCCTGCCCCCATGCAGGGAGGGGGTCTCTGTGGCCCCTTCTCGTGCCTGCCTGCATGCTGGAGTCTGTGTGTTTTGTCTGAAGGCGGAGTGGCCTGTGCATGTTGATGGGAAGGGCCGCCGAACTGGGGCCATGCTGTGTGCCAGGGCCTAAGGGCTCCCATGTGGAGCCCCCACCAAAGTGGAGCTCATGAGACACACTGAGAAGTTGGGACTTTCTCTTAGAAATGCCTGTTTCTGGACTCTGCAGACAGGGAGGGATGTGGGTCGTGTCTTCACATAACAGTTGTATGCCCCACCAGTCAACTCCCAGATCTGAGCAAGTCTGTAGACTCCTTGCTTGAAGGGGAGGCTGGGGTCCCTTGAGGAAGGAGCCTTGTGCACTGGCAAAATGCACCCTGTTAATCTTCCCCCAGCGTTTCCCAGAGGGACCTCCAGCCTTTTACCAGGGAGACTGTGCACTGGGGAAAAGGTTGTAATCCGAGCCTTTGGGGACAACTGGACCTGGCTCTGAAGAAGGACCTCCAGCCTTTTACCGGGGAGACTATGCACTGGGGAAAAGGCTGTAATCAGAGCCTTTGGGGACAACTGGACCTGGCTCTGAACTGACATTGATCCCAAGAGACCCACGCCACTGTGGCCCTCCTGTCAGTCAGAGTCCGGCCAGGTCGAGTCAGGTGATCACTGGAGTTTCAGCCTAGGCCTGACTCAGTGGGCCGCATGGGTGCTGAGCTTCCTGGCTTCTCACTCAGCTGGGTGTTGGGGAAGAGATGGGGTGGGGGTGCGGGGAGCACCTGAGAGGACCGGCTGTGGCCCAGGCAGCCAGTCAGCTTCCTGCCCCTGGCGGAGGGCAGGGGTGGCGAGGGGACAGGCCAGCCTCAGGGTGATGGGGCAGGCAGGTAGGGGCCAGCCACATTGGCCTCGATGCGTGCTGGGCCCACACACTCACACTGGTGTTGGGGTGGGTGGTGCTTTTTCTGGCTGGGACCTGGGTTCTGGGGGTGGGCCGTGACTGAGACCTCGTGACAGGCGAGCCAGCTTCATGTCTCGTGCTACCGGCCAAGAGGTTTCCTGGACTTACGGGCACCAAGAAAGCCCGGGCCTCACCATAGTCACCTTCTGGGTTGCTGCAGGCTGAGGCGCCTGGGCTCCTCTGGGCATTTTTCGGTGGGGTGGACGGTGGGGGCAGCTCAGTTGGTCTCAGACTGACCATTCTCGGGAGCTCACGGGCCGCCTAGCTTGGACTGAAAGGAGTCTCAGTGCCCTGAGCCTCCCATTTTCATGGCTGGGGCCCTAAGGTGACAAGGCCCAGGGTGGCCCGTGTCATGGCGAGACTCCAGCCTGAGCCTCAGCATGCAGAGTCACTGGGCGCGCCTCAGACTGCCAGGGAGGTACGGCATAGGTATGGCCACTGTGCGTGCCGGTGCCTTCCGGCTGCAGCTGTGGTGGGAACACACAGTTCCAAGTGCAGCCCCTAAGTTGGGGCCAGTGGCCCTAGCTGCAAGGTGCCACCACCTGCCTCTCCCCAGTGGACACAGGAGCATCTCTGCAGACCCAGAGATTAGTGGTCAGCTTGCCCAGCTGGGCCTTGTTAACTCTGCTTCCCTGGAGCTCCTGAGGGGCCAGGCCAGAGTCCAGGCTCCCTCTTGGGTCCTGGAAAATCTCTGCAGAGCTGGGCCTGGGCCTTCGTGCCTGCCTTGGGGGCTGTTGCAGGGCTTGGGGATTACAGCCTGTTTTCAGCATCCCTATTTAAAGCCCAGCTTCTCAGTGTTCCCAAGGGGCCATCTCCTGAGGCCAGCAGCAGCCATGCTGCAAGGAAGCCAGGCCATTGCATCAGTTATTGTTGCTGAAATGCTGGCCCCAGAGGCCAGGCCTGTTTTTCTGCTGGGCTTTGGCTATTTTTATACACTCCCTGGGCCCCCAGCACAGAACCTGCAGCCCTAGAGCCCCAATCTCTTCTGCCTCTGGGGCCTTTTCAGCTGCTGGCCAGATGGGGCTCCTTTGGTCTCTGGAATGGTGGGGGTCCTAGAACATGGGGCAGGGCATTCAGGGGCCAGAGGTAATAGAGCCTGTCTGGGTCACAGTATGCAGTCACTGTCCCAGCCAGCGGTCCTCGGTTTGCCAGTGCATAAAATGGGCACATTGGTGCTTGGCTGGGAGCACCACAGGCCCAGTGCACATCTGGAGCATAGTGGGGTGCACCTTGCTCACTGGTCTCCGCCCCTGGGCTCAGCCAAACTCTTCTTATCCCCAGGACTGCCCACAGATCCTGCCCTCCACGCAGATCTACGTGCCAGTGGGAGTGGTAAAGCCCATCACCCTGGCCGCACGGAACCTGCCTCAGCCACAGTCAGGCCAGCGTGGATATGAGTGCCTCTTCCACATCCCGGGCAGCCCGGCCCGTGTCACCGCCCTGCGCTTCAACAGCTCCAGCCTGCAGTGCCAGAATTCCTCGGTGAGGTGGCCAGGGCAGGGGCTGGGGGCCGTGAGCTGGAATGGGCCGGTTATCCTCACGGCCCTGGGTCCTGGCGTGTGCTTGTTCACAGAGGGTGGTGCACATGCTCACGTGTATCTCTGATGAGTCAGAAGCCACTCCTGGCTTCCCCAGGCCATTGCTAGGCCCTTGAGATGTGCCTGGGTCATGTGGGCAAGTGGGCTGCAGGGGGCCCATGCTGTCTTGGTAGCTGCTGAGAGCACCCAGATGTGTGGTGGGAGCAGCCTGAGTGTGGGAGTGGACAGCAGCCAGACTCATGGGACTCGCACATTGCAGCCTCCGTGGGTCCCAGGCATGGGCTGATCGTCAGGTCTGAGTGTGTGCAGGAATAGCCAGGTGGCTGCCAGCCTTCATCACTGTGGCTCCCGGAGGGCAGAGGTCAGGGTGCCAGAGCGCATGGCTCCATCCATCCCTGGCCAAATGCAGAAAACACTCCCATTGGCCCACACTTGCACACTAGCAGACGGTTGTTGCCTGTGGTCCGAGCATGTGTAGACCTTCAGATCCGACACAATCGTGTTTGACAAGCTCTACTGTTAGGTGCAGTGCGTTCAGTGACAGGGGATCTCTATGGAGCCAGCTGTTTCCTGAGTGGTGGGGGAGTGGGGCCCAGTTGCCCAGCAGTTGGAGGCCTGTGCTGAAGTCCCGCACTCCCGGCAGGCCTCTGTCTCCCCTTCTGCTCAGGACAGGTGTGATCCAGGGAGCAGTGGGCTTCCTAGAACTCACTGCAGGGGCAGGTGGCTGGGCTGTTGTGTGGGGCACTGGGCTGTCGACAAGGTCTTGGCTGGACCCCATCCCCTGGAAGCCCTGGGGAGGGCCTTGATGGGGTCAGAGATCTGGAGCCCCTTGGCTGACCCCTGGTCTGTCCCAGCAGGGTGGGGTAGGGTCTGGAGGGTCACAACAGGCTTCCTGGGGCAGGATGGGTTGCAGGTCAGCCACGAGGATCACTCCTGTCCACCACAGCTATCTGGAGTTCCCTCTGCCATCCAGCCTTTCCAGACATTTCTGCTGTATCACCAACTCTTTGCCTGCCCTGCACCTTCCACCTGTGTCTCCCTCCCCACCCTCCCTTCTCACCAGGCCCACATTAATCTTCCCTTCAGCTGTGTTTAAAGGGAAGCGGGAGTATCGGGGAATTTGATAGGATCCAATTAAATTCCTGCAGATAAAATAATGATGAATTGCTGGGCCGCCCCTTGGAGATGCTGGGCTCCCTGCACCGCCCCAGCACGGGAACAGAGTTGAGGTCATCTGCGGCAGAAAGTGGGGCACAGCTGGAGTCCTAGCCAGGCTCCCTGGGAGGGGCAGTTCCCCTGGGCCCAGCCTAGCCTTGTTGAGGAGGGGACGGGGAGCAGGGCTGCACCTGACAGTGATTTTTCCTGTCTCTGCCCCAGTCCCGGGACACAGACCTCCCACCTCAAGGCAGGGCAGTCCTGGCCCATTCAGCAAAGATGCTGAGGTTCACAGAGCATGCTGATGCGTATTCTAGGGCCAGCTGGGAGTCCTGGTTTCCCAGCCTGGCTGACTGCAGGGAGTGGTCAGAGGCTTCCTGTGGTTGGAGGTGGTCTCCAAGGGGGTGCCATAGAGGTGACTGTGGGAAGCACAGAGGTTCCCCTGGAAGGGCACCTCATATGGTTGCTAGGCTGGAGAGAGGGGGCTCTGGAGCCAGGAAGGAAGCCCTGTGTAGGGTGAGGGTGGAGAGGGAGCGGTTGTGGCTGCAGAAACCTCCCCCTGAGCTGGCGCCCTGGCGGCTTTGTGGGCGTGAGGCTCCGGCCTGGAGGCCGCTTAGCTGGGAAGCCTGACCGCGCCATCACCCAACAGTACTCCTACGAGGGGAATGACGTCAGCGACCTGCCAGTGAACCTGTCGGTCGTGTGGAACGGCAACTTTGTCATTGACAACCCACAGAACATCCAGGGTGAGTGGGCGCCCTGGCAGGGTGGGCAGTGGGTGGGCCCGAGCTGACCGCACCCCTCCCCGCAGCGCACCTCTACAAGTGCCCGGCCCTGCGCGAGAGCTGCGGCCTCTGCCTCAAGGCCGACCCGCGCTTCGAGTGTGGATGGTGCGTGGCCGAGCGCCGCTGCTCCCTGCGACACCACTGCGCTGCCGACACACCTGCATCATGGATGCACGCGCGTCACGGCAGCAGTCGCTGCGCCGACCCCAAGATCCTCAAGGTAGGGCCCCCAGCCCTGCCCCACACCCCATGCCCCGCCCTGCACCACCGCACACCCTACGCCCTTCGGGATGCCTGTACCGCAGCCCAGCCTCTGCCTCCCTCAGCTGTCCCCCGAGACGGGCCCGAGGCAGGGCGGCACGCGGCTCACCATCACAGGAGAGAACCTGGGCCTGCGATTCGAGGACGTGCGTCTGGGCGTGCGCGTGGGCAAGGTGCTGTGCAGCCCCGTGGAGAGCGAGTACATCAGTGCGGAGCAGTGAGTGCAGCCCTGGGTGTGCGCGGGGCGGGACGGGGCGGGGCTCCTGCAGCCCCTGAGGCCTGCCTGCCCACAGGATCGTCTGTGAGATCGGGGACGCCAGCTCCGTGCGTGCCCACGACGCCCTGGTGGAGGTGTGCGTGCGGGACTGCTCACCGCACTACCGCGCCCTGTCACCCAAGCGCTTCACCTTCGTGGTGAGTCTGCTGCCCTCCCTCTCTCTCTATTTCCTGCTGCTCTGAGAGGGTGCCGCTGAGGGCTCCTGTGCCTCTTCAGGGCCCCTTGTCTGGCCACACTCTGCCACTGCTTTTCCACTGCCTGGGTGCTGCCCCTCCCCTCCTGTGCCTAGGCCAGCTCCAGGGCTCCCTGGCTCACCTTGGGCTGTGCCTGAGAAACCTGGGAGTACTGGCTCTGAAGTGCAGCTCCCAGGCATGTGGGCTTCTAGGCTGGGGAACTGTCTTGGGGGGGGTAAGCAGGCCAAGTGGGGCCTGTCCCCATGTGGCCCGAGGGGGACTTTCCTGAGAGCTTCAGCAAGTTCCCTCTTCCTGCAGACACCAACCTTCTACCGTGTGAGCCCCTCCCGCGGGCCTCTGTCAGGGGGCACCTGGATTGGCATCGAGGGAAGCCACCTGAACGCAGGCAGTGATGTGGCTGTGTCAGTCGGTGGCCGGCCCTGCTCCTTCTCCTGGTACGGGGTGCAGGTGGGGGTGGGGGCCTGGCTGCCCCTCCTCCTGGTTCAGATGGTTGCATGCCCCTTCTTGTTGCCTGGGCAACGAGGCTATGGAGAGCCTGGCTGGGGTGATCACTGTGAAACCCAGAGGCGGAGGTTACCATGGAAACAGGCTACCTCCAGAGTGGTAGGACTGGGCGGTGATGGGCGCGGGGCCTGCCTTTGGGGCGGGGCAACCTGGCTGCCTCTGCCCTGGTTCTTCCCTTTGGGGAGGGGGGGAATCCCTTGGGTACAAAATAAGAAGTATTTTTAAAAAATTTTAAGAGAGAAAACAGAAATCTTAACAAAAGCCCTGAGGCTTGAAGTGGGTAATTTTAGATTAGGGATGATAATGGAACGTCCCTTTAAATATTTTCCTGTGGTAATTACCCGTTATCAGACTAATCATTGGTGTCTGCAGCTGAGGGGGCCTGGTGGCTGTGGGGCTCCTGGCAGTGGTGGAAGAACTGAGGGTCCGGACCCAGGTGCGGGCCATGCCCCGCTGCCTGCCCAGTGGGGTGTCCCCATGACCCCCACCTAGGCAAGCTCATCTAGTCTCCTCACGGCCCCCTGGGATGCGGGGATAGGGCGAGCTATTCCCACTGGGACAGGTGCCGAGAGGGAAGGTGTCTGTCTGGCCCAGGGTAGTAGGAGTGGGCGCTGGGCTCCCAGCACTCGGAGCACAGGCTGAGTGAGGGTGGCCCTGGGACAGGCAGGGAAGGTCGGGCCAGAGCTTAGTCTCGCCAGCCCTCCCCAGGGACAGAGGGAGGGCGGCTTGAGCCTACCTCCCAGCCTGGCGTGTGTGGGGTGGGCCTGCTGCCTACTGCCTCTGGGGAGGCAGAGGCCTGGTGAGTCTGGAGCCCTGGCCAGGGTCACCAGGAGTGGGTGTGGGCAACAGGGAGGCTGTGATGAAAGCAGACCTGGAGAGGCGGTAGGACGGGTCCCAAATGCCAGGCTGGGCAACAGTGGGGGCCTGAAGGGGCTGGGAGCCAAGGCGAGGGTAGGACAGACATGCACAGCCCTGGGATGGAAAGTAGCAGTGATAGTATGCAGCCACCCAAGGCAGTACCTGTGACAGGTGGCGCTGTTCCCACCGTCCCTCAATGCATCTGCATTCCACCTGCCTGGGTTCCACCTGTGTGCTCCTCACTGTCCCACTGGGGCACCTCCAGGAGGAACTCCCGTGAGATCCGGTGCCTGACACCCCCCGGGCAGAGCCCTGGCAGCGCTCCCATCATCATCAACATCAACCGTGCCCAGCTCACCAACCCCGAGGTGAAGTACAACTACACCGAGGACCCCACCATCCTGAGGATCGACCCCGAGTGGAGCATCAACAGGTGGGGCCCAGCAACACCCATTCCCTATCCCCAGCTATTGAGAGCAGTGCCGAGCCAGGAGCTCTTCCACCGGACACTTGGCGGTGGCCCGCCTGCATGCCGGGTACTATCCTGCCAGGAAGCAACCCTTGCCAAGAGTTTTTACCTGTTTCCTGTCTTTGGGGAAGGCAGGCTTTGCCTGGCTGAGCTGTGGCCCGCGTTTCCAGCTCACTGGGCCCCAGCATCATCTGGTGACCCCCCACCCCTGTCCTGTTCCAGCGGTGGGACCCTCCTAACAGTCACGGGCACCAACCTGGCCACTGTCCGTGAACCCCGAATCCGGGCCAAGTACGGAGGCATTGAGAGGGAGAACGTGAGTCCCTGCCCTCAGCTGCCCACCTCGGTCCAGGCCTTTACCTGGGATGGGGCTCCTGCTAGGAATACCCGTGTCCCTGCCTCTGCCCCTACCCCTGCCCCTTCCCAGCTTATGCCAACCTTATCTGTGCCTGGAGACCCCTGGGGAGGCACCTGTCCTGCCTGGCGGGTGGAAGGTCTGGCTCTGGGTTGCTGGCTGCACACACCTCTCCTTCAGGCCACATGTCCCTGGTCCACGTGGGGTGGGTGGCCCAGGACCTGCCCTGCTGGTGCCTGGCATCATCTGTGCAGGGAGCAGGCAGCCCCCAGGCCAGGGGCTCTGTCACTGGGAGCTGCTGGGCCACTCGGGGAGGTCCCGCCCAGCATCCCCACCGTGTGTCTCCAGGGCTGCCTGGTGTACAATGACACCACCATGGTATGCCGCGCCCCGTCTGTGGCCAATCCTGTGCGCAGCCCACCAGAGCTGGGGGAGCGGCCGGATGAGCTGGGCTTCGTCATGGACAACGTGCGCTCCCTGCTTGTGCTCAACTCCACCTCCTTCCTCTACTACCCTGACCCTGTACTTGAGCCACTCAGCCCCACTGGCCTGCTGGAGCTGAAGCCCAGCTCCCCACTTATCCTCAAGGTAGGTCACCATTGCCTGTAGGCTGGGCCAGGCCAGGGAAGAGGCCCCTTGTCCTGGGATCTGGCTCACCCCCACCTCCTACAGGGCCGGAACCTCTTGCCACCTGCGCCTGGCAACTCCCGACTCAACTACACGGTGCTCATCGGCTCCACACCCTGCACCCTCACCGTGTCGGAGACGCAACTGCTGTGTGAGGCGCCCAACCTCACGGGGCAGCACAAGGTCACGGTGCGTCTGTCCACCAGGGGTGCGGAACTGGGAGAGCCATGCCCCACCTGTGGACCCTGCCCCACTAGCACAGCCCAAGCTCTGACCTTGCCCCAGACTCACCCCTAGCTCAGAGGGCGCCCAGCTCCAGTGCAGGCCCTGCCTTATCCCTCAGCCTGCCACTTCCTTGAGCCCCCGACTGTTTACCCACCCTGAGCCCTTGCCATGCCAGTGGTGCCCTAGCTGGCCAGGTGCCTGCCCTGGGTCCCAGTGTCTCCACCTTGCTGACCACTCTGTGCCCCTGTCGGTGGGACCTTGCCCACAGGCAGGTGTTGGGGGGGGGTCTTGCCCATCGGGAGGGGCTCCCGAGCTTTGTGGAAAGCATGGGTGGCTCCTGAGTGGCCTCCACCCACTGGCAGGTGCGGGCAGGTGGCTTTGAGTTCTCGCCAGGGACACTGCAGGTGTACTCTGACAGCCTGCTGACGCTGCCTGCCATCGTGGGCATCGGCGGGGGTGGGGGTCTCCTGCTGCTGGTCATCGTGGCTGTGCTCATCGCCTACAAGCGCAAGTCACGAGATGCCGACCGCACGCTCAAGCGGCTGCAGCTCCAGATGGACAACCTGGAGTCCCGCGTGGCCCTCGAATGCAAGGAAGGTCTGTTGGGGCCGGGGCTCACTGGGGCAGCTGCCACCTCCGAGCCAGGCCCTGGCCTGTCCCCACACCTACTTCCCACCCGCCCCACCCTGCTTCAGCTCAGTTTACAATGTTCCTAATAGCCTTGCTGTGCCAGAGCTGGTCCCAGGGCAGTGGGCAGGTGCCTGACCAGGGCCTGGCCCTGCAGCAGGTACCACCTCCTCGGGGTGCTGCTTGCGACACAGAACCCAAAGCCAGACTGTTTGCATTTGTATCCCAGCTGGGCTATAAGGCTGAAGGTGGCTACTTACCCTTCTGTGCCTCAGTCTTGTCATCTGTAGAGTGGGCACAATGACAGTGCCTACTTTCCCTGGGCGCTGGGAGTCGTGGTGGGTTGGCTGGTGCCAGCGGAGCAGCAGAGAGGGGTGCTTCCGCCATGCAGCAATGGGGAGCCCTTACACTTTGGCAGTCCCTGGGCACATAGAGATCTTGACCTGAGCTGACCTTTGTCCTTGAGATGTCTATAGGGGGAGTCATGCCACACCATCCTCCTGATCCAGGGCAGGTGTGGGTGGCAGAAATCTGTTCCATGCTGGGCGAGACTTTGAGCGTTTGCAGATGGTAACTCACACATGTTCAGGGCTCTAGGGGGCAGATACTAGGAGTGCTCCTGCTGCAGTGTAGGACCTTAGTCATGTGGTCCAGCATGGTGTCGTCATGAATTCCACTGGGACTCAACTGGGATGGGGTGTTTTGTTTGCACAGGACTCAGCCAGTCTTAAAATGCAAAGTTATGCATCCTGGGAGCCCTCTCAGTCCCAGACAAACCTAAGTGGCCCTGTGGTGGGCTAAGGGTTGCCCTACCTCTTGGGCAGCCCTGGTGGGACTGGAGGCAGGTGTGTGTCGGGGCCAGGTGGGAGGCAGGTGGCCTAGGCCTCCCTTGTGCTCCCGCCTGCTGAGGCTGGCTGTCTGGCGAGGCTGGCGTGTGTGGATGCAGTGGCTGGCGGCTGCTCCAGGCCAGCCAGGTGCAGATAACTAGATGCCTGGCAGCGGTGCCCAGGAGACGAAGGCTCCAGCTCTTAATTAAACCTGTCAGATATCCCCCAGAGCCTGCCTGGCACTCCTCTGGCTTCTGATCAGATAGCCCGATCCTCAGGCTGTCGTAGGACTGACACCTCACAGCTCTGGAATGTTCTGTCAGGGCCTGCTTCACTGCCCTGCCTGCCTTTGTTCCTGACAGAGGCAGAGCTGGCCCTGAGCAGGGTGGGCCACACTGAGGGTGCACCAGGCCCGAGATGTGCGTGCCGTGGTGTGGGGGCTTGGGGACGGCCTGCAGCCCTGGGACCTCACCCCTGGCTGCACTCTACCACCTCACAGCGGGTGGAAGGAGCCCGAACTCCAAAGCTGCTCTACGCTTAACTGCCAGTGCCTGAGATGCAGGAGGCCCCGCCCAGCCTGCCCCCGATGCCGATGCTTTCTCTCCTCTTGTCTTGCTTGAGCCTGTGGGAACCTTGCAGAGGAGAGTTACTATCCCGGTGCTAGGGCCGTAGTAGCTGGGGGACGGAGAGGCACAGTGGTTTCCTTAAGATCATGAAACCAGTAAGTGTCAGAGTCAGGATTTGATGTAGGCCCCAAGAGTGAGAGGGTTGGGGCATGGAGCGGGGCCACCAGGGCATGCTGCCCCTGACGCCGCATCTGGCCTCAGCCTTTGCAGAGCTGCAGACAGACATCCACGAGCTGACCAACGACCTGGACGGTGCCGGCATCCCCTTCCTTGACTACCGGACATATGCCATGCGGGTACTCTTTCCTGGGATTGAGGACCACCCTGTGCTCAAGGAGATGGAGGTAGGACCGCTGGCTCTGGGGTCACAGGAACTCAGAGGCAGCTGCTGTCTTCTGCCTTTGGGGCTCCTTGGGTGCTGATGGATGGTATGGGGCAGCCTGTGTGGCCTGGGGGAGGGTCCAGGCCTGCAGGGCTCTGGGCTCAGCCAAGTGGGGAGCAGATCCTGGGAGGCAGAACCAAGACCAGGCCAGCACAGTGGAGCCCTGAGCCCTGGGGTCGGGGCAGGGGAATGGCCAGTGTGGCTCTGCTCCATGAAGTACCTCCAGAGGGCAGGAGGAGGCTCTGGCCCCAGGGCCTGCATGGGATGCCAGGCCTCATCCCGGCAAACCACTTGTCAGCCTCGGCTTCTGGCACCTCCCCGCTGGCTACCCCTTGGGCCCTGCCTCTGTTGGGGGTCCTGCCTGCAGCTCCGTTGGCCTGGGTGGCTCTGGATGCGAAGCCTCACTGGGCAGGGGCTGTGTGCTGGGAGGTGCGGGTGCCTAATGAAGTCTGCTATGGTGGTTTGGGATGGGAGCGTGTGGCCGGCATAGCACCAGGGCCTCAGAGAGTAGGGCTTTGCCCTGTAGACCTTGTCAGCGAGCCTGGTGAGGGAAAAGAGGGCTGGCTCCCACGTCCCCAAAGGGCCCCTAGCGGCAGGCAGGCTAGGAGCCAGTCCTCGGCGAGCCACAGCCAGGGCTCGGCAGGTTAGCTCAGTCACACTCTCCAGCTGAGGGCACCCCCCACCGTGTGCCTTGGATGTTGGGGAGCCACGCGGGGCTCCACAGCCTCCCCAGGTTGTATCTCTCTTTCAGTGTCTCCATTTGCTGTGTCTGTCAGACTGTCTCTCTCAGCCGTGACTGTGTGTGTTCTGCGTGGGCCATTACCTGTCTGCCTGATACCTGTTGGCCTTGGCTGGGAGCCTGGTATCACTGGTGGCCTCTGGGCTCTGCCTAATAGGGAACATCTTGCTCTGATAAACCTTAGTATGAACAAGAGAGAGAGAGTAGGGGCCCTGGAGCCGGCCATGCCTCTACTCCACTCCTTTTTCCTACCGGCAGTGTGGCCCTAATCAAACCTCTTCCTGTCTCCAACCTTGTGTCCTCATCCATGAGATGCAGAGGCTGGTCGTGCATTGGTTATCATTGTCAAGGCGGAAGACAATGATAACCAAGGCGGAAGGAGATGATAGACTCCTGGTACCCAGTGGATGGGGGCATTGAGTTGGACTTCCTTTGAGCTGCTGCGGGCCCGATGCGGGGGTTGCTGTTCAAAGGGCCCAGCCACGGAGAGGGTGGCGTGAGCAGCTCCTCTCATTCTGCACCCAACCGCACTGGTAACACCTTTGTCATGTCGGCTTGCAGTGGGCTTCTCAGTCTGCCACAGGGACTCTGTGGCCAAGGCTGCCCTGATGGCAATAGGCAGTGGTGGCAGCACCCAGGTCATGTCCATTTTGCTAAGGACAGGTGAAGCTTGGGAATGACCCACGGAGCCGAGGAGTCAGGGCAGCTTGTCACTTGCCTTCCAGGCCCATCCTCTGATGGGGCCCTGCCTCACCAGCCAGGCCTAGACAGCCCCTCACCGGTCAGCTTGGGGGCTGGGGCTGGGTGCTTCTCTGTGGTCTGAGCTCCATGTGCTCCCTCAGGTGCAGGCCAATGTAGAGAAGTCGCTGACACTGTTCGGGCAGCTGCTGACCAAGAAGCACTTCCTGCTGACCTTCATCCGCACGCTGGAGGCACAGCGCAGCTTCTCCATGCGTGACCGTGGCAACGTGGCCTCGCTCATCATGACAGCCCTGCAGGGCGAGATGGAATACGCCACGGGCGTGCTCAAGCAGCTGCTTTCCGACCTCATCGAGAAGAACCTGGAGAGCAAGAACCACCCCAAGCTGCTACTGCGCCGGTGAGCCTGGGGGGCACTGGGGTTGGGGGAGGCAGGCCCATGCCTCCAGCTTTGGACAGGCCGGTCTAGCAGGCCCAGAGATGTTGCTGTGGCAGTTCCCACCAGGCAGGGGTGGGAGGACTCACTTGGCCTCTGAGGCTCAGCTGCCACCTCCCTAGGTACTGATAGTGAGGACCCAGGCTCGAGTTCCATACTCACAGGCCTGGGCTCTGGGTGAAGGGCTGGGGTCTCCATGACAGCCCCTGAAGCCCCTGCTGCCCACTCATGTGGGTGCCTTTCGAGACCTGACCTTGGATGCTGCAGGAAGGGAGGCAGGGTGGGGTGGGATCGGTGGGTGAGGCCTGCAGGGGCCCTGTGCCTGCTGGACAGCTGGAATTACACCACTCTGTCCATATTCTGTGCTCCCCAGGACTGAGTCGGTGGCAGAGAAGATGCTAACCAACTGGTTCACCTTCCTCTTGTATAAGTTCCTCAAGGTAAGCAGAGGTGGGAGGAAGCAGTTGTCAGAGGCAAGTGAACAGCCTGAGGGGAAAATGGAGAGAGGCGGGGATCAGTGGGAGGTGCTGGAGAATGACAGCAGGTGGGGTCTTGGTGGAGTTCTGGCTCGGGTCTAGGCTCCTGGACATGCAGCCGCTCTTGGCTCCTGGCTCCCGGCTCCCTCCTCCCTCCTTCTGAGGCTGTCAGGCCCTCGCACAGCCCACCAAGGTAGGTGTGGGAGTTCAGATACAGGCTCTCAGTGCCCACAGCTGGCCTGGGCTCAGGAGGTTGGGGGCACCCTGGGCAGGGGCCTCTGAGGGGCCAGCCTGGAGGTGCCTAAAGGCTCTAGTCCACCACCTGTCATGGGGATAGGTGGCCGCACTGGGCCTCCCCTGTGCTGTCCATTCAAGGCCCTCCCACCCCCCAGCAGTGGGATGCTGCCATCCTCAGAACAGGAACAGGGTGTAGGCCAGAGACTGTAGGCCGGGGCCCAGGCTGGATGGGGATCTGGGTGGGCCTTATCTGGGCAGTAAGCAGTTGAATTGCTGTTCGCACTTCCGATGTTGGGACTTACACAGACTTGGGTATCTGGCTTCTCTTGGAAATCTGAAGGCCTGGTTAGCCCACTCCTGATGGGAGGAGCCCAGTGTGTGCATGGTGAAGTGCATGCTCCTCGCCTGGCTTCAGTGGTCCTGGTCGCTGCTCTGTGGGTGAGGGTGACTGACAGTGTAGCCCAGTGATGGAGGGTGGGAGCTGGCACTGACTGCCTGGGTTCGATTCTCCTGGTTTCCTTATGGAATCCGGGGATGGCATCTCTGTCTCTGCTGGCCCGTGGGGCTTTCAGGCCTCCTGTAGCCAGATGCTGCTGAGCTCAGGTGATCAGCGCACAGATCCCTGCACAGAGCGGAGTCCTGGCCGGGCATCCTCGCTGCGGGGAGAGACACTGGACGGGAAATACAGCAGACAGGCGATGGGGCAGGGTGAGCAGGGAGGGTGGGATTCGAGCAGAGGTCTGAAGACCAGGCCAAGGGACGGAAGAGAGTCCCAGGCAGAAGAGGCCACTGGGGAGAAGGCCCCAGGTGGGATGGGCAGGGGCGGGGCTTGTCTGTCCTGGGTCGTCTCTGGAGGTGGGACATTTATGTGTATATAGCAGTCTCTGGCACCTAGCAAGTGCCCAGTAGATGATAACATCCTTAGGCAGAACTGGAAGCAGGTAACACAAAGTCGTGCATGTCCTGTAGAAAGTACAGTTCTATGAAGACTGCATATTATGTGTGCATGCTGGGTAAGCTGGGCTCTGTGAGCCTAAAGCAGCAGGCGCCCTGGGTGAGGTGGAGAGGGCACTGCTAACCTAGGTCCCTGTCTGATCCTGATTCTCCACACCCACAGAGACAGGGCTCAGGGCAGCAAATGCATGTAAGCACTGACGTTGGGTGTGGATTCTCTTTCATGCCAGGATATAGGGGGCCAGCCTCAGCCAGCGCAGAGTGTGGCCCCATAGGGTATTATAAGCAGAGAGGGTGGCAGTGGGGCACTGTGGAGGGGTTGTCTTTAGGCCGGATCGGACATTCCATGGAGAGCTGGGGACATTTGGGACAGGCACTGAGGGATGTGTGGGCAGTGGAGGGAGGCAGAGGGAGGCCAGTCTCAGCCAAGGGAGCCATAGGAAAGGGACACAGGGAGGAGGGAGGCAGGGGTGACCATTTGGGTGGGAGTGGTGCAGGTCCAAGGGGTGTGGGCTGTGTGTTGGGGGCTTCACAGCCCATGCCCATGACCCTAGCCCACCCTCGTTGTTAGTGGGGTCCCAGTGTGGGGGGCAGGCAGGGGCCAGGAGCTGTCAGATCTCCTTAGGTCATCACTGCCTTCCTCCAGTTCTAGGAGGACCCCATATGTGCAAGGGAGGACGTGTACTGGGCGCAAGGACATGGCCCGAGGCTGAGAGTCGCAGACAGCCATGCTGGAGCTGGGCGCCCCCTGGATGGGACTGAGATGGGCCCAGGGCTGTTTCCATCCACATAACTGGCCAGTGACTTTTTTTTTTGCCACCATATCTGAGTTTTTTTTGTTTTTGTCTTTTTTAAGATAGATGTTATTGTTTAGAGCAGTTTCAGATTCACAGTAAAATTGAACAGAAGATACAGAGGTTTCCCATGCGCCCGCTGCTCCCATGCATGTACAGTCTCCCCACTGTCAGCATCCCTAGGAGAGGGGTGCATTTGGTCCAGTCAGTGAACCTGCCAGGACACATCTTTACCACCCAGTGCCCCTCGTTTCCGTGCGGGCTCACTCTTGGTGCTCTGTATTCTGTGAGTTTGGATGAATGTACGATGCCATGTATCCACCATTATAGCATCACACAGAATAGTGTCGCTGCCCTAAAAATCCTCCGAGCTCACTTGTCATCTCTCCCTCCCCCTGAGCCCTTGGCACCCGTTGATCTCATTGTCTTCATAAGTTGTGCCTTTTCCAGATGTCACATAGTGGAATCGTGCACTGTTACTGTAGCCTTTTCAAACTGCCTCCCCTCACTTCGTAATCTACTTTGAAGGTTCCTTTATTTATTTTTATAGCTTAATAGCTCATTTCTTTTTAGTGTGCCACAAACTTAAAAAAATTTGTTATGGTGAAATACACATGACATAAAATTTACCATCTTAACCATTTTTAAGTGCACAGTTGAGTGGTATTGGATGCATTTACAGCGGTGTTGGCCATGGCCACCTCCTCCATGGCTCTTCATCTTGTAAAGCTGAAACTCTGTCCCCGTTGAACACCCACTCCTTGTTCCTTCCTCCCCAGCCCCTGGAACCATTCTACTCTCTGTCTCTGTGAATCTGACAGCTCTAGGGACCTCATATGAGTGGAATCATGCATTGTTTGTCCTTTCGTGGCTGGCTTAATTTCATCAGCTTAATGGGGAAGCAATCCAGGTGTCCATCAACAGATGAATGAATAAGCAAAATGTGGTCTGTGCATACAATGAGATAGTAGTCTGCCTTAGAAAGGAAGGAAATTCTGACATGCCGCAACATGGATGAACTTTGAGAACACAAACTCTTTTTAAACAACCCAAATCCTTTTCATTCCTTGCTGTCTTTAGAAACAAAAACTTTAACTAGAGAAGAAACCCATGCCATTTTAGCACATGTAAACAACCTGGAAAGGAGGATGGAGGGGTGAGCTCCCTGCCCCGCTGCGGTTCTGGTGGTAATGACCACCAGAGTTTTGGTGCCTGTCCTCCCAGGCTGGGGTCTGAACTGAAGCAAATATGAATAGACTGTGCTTTTTAATATTAAGATGAAGGTTAGTATGAGACCTTTTTTTCTCATTAGAGAGTTTTAAATTTTTTCAGTATCGCATATTTTCACTGTACCTCGCTCCCCCTCTGTCCTCATCTTGGCCATAGTGTTAGGCCCATCTTTGCAGGTGAGCACACAAATGTTTGCTTGTTTTTATCAGCTGCATAGTGTTCCATGGTGTGGCCGTTTCATCATTTGTTTAACTGCGGCACCGCTGATGGCCAGTGCTGCGCAGCTTGGATTGGGATGCAGTTGTCTCTGCTTGCCTGGTCCTGTTCAAGTGCCTTTCCAGAAGAGTGAGTGTGGGTGATCAGGCACACTCATTTTTCATTGTAACGTATGCTGCTGCATTATCCTACAAGAAAGGTTGCAAATGTACCAGTTCATCGTCTGAGAATCTGACCTAGGCCTGGGACAGCACTTGTCTTATTGATCTTTTTCACCTCTGCCCATTTGAAAAGTACAGACTGGTAGGTTGTTGCCTTAGTTGGCATTTCTTTAACACCTTGGACATCTTTTTACATATTTGATTGGCTGCTCTTATGTTTTCTTTGAAGCCAAGTTTGTAAGTGTCCATTTTTACCCTTTGCTTGTTTTTCTAGGGTCGTTTCTTTTAGATTATAGGAATTTTTTTTTTTTTTTGAGACAGAGTTTCGCTCTTGTTGTCCAGGCTGAGTGCAATGGCGCGATCTCAGCTCACCACAACATCCACTTCCCTGGTTCAAGTGATTCTCCTGCCTCAGCCTCCCGAGTAGCTGGGATTATAGGCATGTGCCACCGCACCTGGTTAATTTTGTATTTTTAGTAGAGATGGGGGTTCTCCATGTTGGTCAGGCTAGTCTCAAACTCCTGACCTCAGGTGATCCCCTCACTTAGGCCTCCCAAAGTGCTGGGATTACAGGCGTGAGCCACTGCACCCAGGAACTTTTTAACATACACACTTCCCATCTTTTCAAGCTCATGTGTGCTGCTGAGAAATGATTTTTATTTATGTGGTGTGGAGTAGGGATCTGGTTTGATCCTCCCACCTCCCCATGCCCACCGTGGAGAAGCGCTTGTCATAATGTCATTTATTGAACTGCCCGTATTATCCTTCTATTTGAAAAGTGGCACTTTTTGTTGGGCAGTTTTTGCACATTCCTGACTGGGGTTGGGAGGAGTCTGAGGTCTTCCTTTTCCCCCTCACTGCATGAGAGATTGAGGCTGCGACAAGAAAAGGACTGGACCTTCCTCTTCCCTGGCCTCTGAGCTCTTGGAACCTCTTTTGCAGCCTCTAGGCTGGCCTGGCTGAAGAAGTGGGTGGAATGGGGCGGGGCCTGCTGCCTGGGTTGAGTGTGAATGCCCGGCTCAGCCTGAGCCTTCTCTGGGGACACCTGGCTTGTATGGGGCAGGCACTTTGGGGTCAGCTGGATCTGGGTTCAGATCTTGGCTTCTCCAGTTTCTTGCTGTGTGACCTTGGGCCAATAGCTGCACTCCCCTGACCTTCAGAGACTAGCTGTGGTCCTTTCACTCTCTGAGGCCAGGCCTGGGAACCCTCGGGCAGGTGTCTGACTTTGGGAAACCCTCAAAGGCTCTCGTCTTCCTGTCACATTAATGGCTCTCCATCTGGATCTGCACCCTTTTTTCTCCTCCTTCGTGGCTAACTTAATGAAACCAAGTTTGCAAATGAAACATAATTTCAAAGACAGGCATGTTGTTGGAAGGTCTGGGATGGTCTTAACAGCTGTCTCTCTAATTACCACAGACGCTAACGAGGTGCCTGGAGCCTCTGGTTACGGGAGCAGAGCCGCTGTTTGTTTGCCAGGGCTGGGTAGGAGGCAGGGCTGCCAAGCCTGCCCCTCTATTGAGGTGCACACACACCTGAAGGCCCTTGGGCAGGCAGGGCCTGCAGTGGACCCCGTGCCCAGGCTCTGGGTGGGCCTCACCTGTGTGGCCAACTCAGCTAGCCCAGACGTGAACGTTTCTTAGGGACAGCTCTCCATTCACTCAATTCATCCAGCAAGTGTCTGTGATGCCCCATGCACAGGCTCAGCCAGTGCTGGCAGTAGGGCATAGTGAGCAGGCCAGGCAGCTCCCACTCCAGAGGGGTTGGCAGGGGTGCGCAGGATCCTTCAGAGAATGACAGATGGCGGGGGAGACTCAGTGAGGCAGTGGTGGGGGGTACGTGTGCTGGGCGCTCCCCAGGAGCCTTTCTGAAAAGGGCACGTTGGGTTGTGTCCAGAAGGGCCTGTGAAGACGCCAGGGGAAATTTCTGGTTGTAGAGGCAGCAGTTGCAAAGGCCCTGAGGTGGGACAGGAAGCGGTTCTCATGCTACAGCGTGGGGAGCCAGAGGGCGAGGGGTCAAAGGGGTCAGGTGCCCGCTGAGGGCCCGGGGCTGTGCTGCTGGCCCTGTGCTGTGTGCTTGGGTGCTGGTGAACCTCCCTGGGTGGGCAAGCCTCCCCAGGTGGGTATGTCAGCAGCCATGACACACCATAGGTGTGTCCCGGAGTAATATGGGGGCCCAGCTGGGTGGTCCCTCAGAGGCCAGCGGATCACAGTCACATTTGGAGTTGCATAGTATGGGGTCCGCTCGTGCCACGGGCAGCAGGCCATGGGGAGCTTTGTCCCCTCCAGCTGGGGAGCAGGCCCCTGGGAGGCTGGAGCTAGGCAGGGATCCTGCTGAGACCAGGGGAGACTTCTGGGTGAAATAGGCCTCGGCCCTCCCTGATGCAGGCCCCGCATGCCATGCCATGTTCCTCGATATGCTACGCGCCTCCTGGCTCATGTGTAATTTAGGGTTTTCATGTGATATTTGTGGGGTGGCGGTATGTTTCGTTTCCTGATTTTCTTGCAGTCTCTGCTGGGCTTTGGGACTAAGGCTATACTTGCCTCCCAAAGAGTTGGGAAGTGCTGCTCATTTCTCCTTGCTGGGAACACCGTGGCTGGCACTCAGCGGGTGGAGGGGCAGGTGGGGTATAGGCCCGGGGGTCCTGGCTGCAGCCTCATGTTGCCACCCCCACAGGAGTGCGCTGGGGAGCCACTGTTCATGCTGTACTGCGCCATCAAGCAGCAGATGGAGAAGGGCCCCATCGATGCTATCACGGGCGAGGCACGCTACTCCCTGAGTGAGGACAAGCTCATCCGGCAGCAGATCGACTACAAGACGCTGGTGAGCGCGGCCGCCATCTGTCCTGGGTGCCCTGGTGCCCACCACCCCCCAGTTGTGGGGCTGACGCTGCCGCCCTGCTCCACCCTGCCCACAGACCCTGAACTGTGTGAACCCTGAGAACGAGAATGCACCTGAGGTGCCGGTGAAGGGGCTGGACTGTGACACGGTCACCCAGGCCAAGGAGAAGCTGCTGGACGCTGCCTACAAGGGCGTGCCCTACTCCCAGCGGCCCAAGGCCGCGGACATGGACCTGGGTGAGCGAGCGGGGCCATGGCTGCCCAGGGCGTGTGCTGGAGCAGAGGGGCAGGGCCATGGCTCAGTACTGAGCTTGGCGGGGAAGGCTAGGCCAGTCCTCCACACCAGGCTGGTCTGGAGGGCAGTGGAATGGCGAGTGGGCTGTCCAGTCCCAGGTTGGGTGTAGAGGGTGTCTGCCCTGCCCTGCCCTGGGCAGAGACTCTGGGAGGTGGTAGGTTCCAGTGCACTCTGGGAAGCAGTGGGCTCTTGGAGCCCTGAGGGGGATACTCAGGCTCATGAGAGGGGCAGGTGGAGCCATTGAGGGATAGAGGGGATGGGACGGGTTTGGGGTGGGGCCTGGAGTCCTGCAGCAGATGTGACTGGAGAGGCTGGGGCCCCACAGAAGCCTCGGTGCCAGGCTGAGGAGTTGGGGCCCTAAGGCTTGGGGAAGGCAGGGCAGACCCCCTTAGGCTGGGGCTGCTGTGGCAGATTGGGAGGGCTGTGGCAGGTTGCAGGGGGCTATGGCAGGTTAGGGGTGCTGCAGCAGGTGCGAAGGTGTGTCCCTGCTCTGTGCTGGTGCTGAGAGCTGCAGGCGGGGCCCCGTCCCACTACACTGCTGTGATGGAGGAGGGAAAGAGGGCCCCAGCGGCCCCACCCTCTAGCTTCCTCCTCCCCGCAGAGTGGCGCCAGGGCCGCATGGCGCGCATTATCCTGCAGGACGAGGACGTCACCACCAAGATTGACAACGATTGGAAGAGGCTGAACACACTGGCTCACTACCAGGTGGCTCCCGGCCCTCCGACCCTAGCACAGGCCTCCCTCCCCTTGGGGCTTCCACAGCGCAGCCGCCAATGTTTGCAACATGTGGGCTAGACAGCAGCTGGATCTGTCAGGGAGAGGAGGGGAGGTGGTCACGTATGTGTGTGGACCATCCCAGGACCCGAGCTGGGCTTGTGGGATTGCCTGGCATCCCTGGGCTGTCCTGATGTAGAGTCCCAGACTGAGTGAGGTGGCTGCCTCCAGGCACAGCACTAGGGTGTCACTGGGGTCTCCAGCCAGGGAGCGGGAGTCTGGTGGGGCAGGGGCACCCTGGTGGGTCACAGGGTCCCTGGCCCTCTGCCCACAGGTGACAGATGGATCCTCGGTGGCACTGGTGCCCAAGCAGACATCCGCCTACAACATCTCCAACTCCTCCACCTTCACCAAGTCCCTCAGCAGATACGGTGAGGGGCCAGGCAGAGGGTGAGAGGGCAGCGCATGGGTCCCTGGCCTGGGCAGGACGTCCCCTGGGCTCCCACACTGCAGCAGCTGGACGGGAGGACCCAGGGGCAGTTGTCAAGCCTGTCACTCGCACTCTTGGCCTTACCGTCCAGCTCTGGAGGCTGTGCCTCCTCCCCCCGACTGTGTGTCCGTACACAATTATGCCACCTCTGTGGTGTCATTGGCTGCCCCAAAATCTCATATGGGTGGGGGTGCCATCCCCTGCTTTCAGATGGGGAAACTGAGGCTCGGGCGGGGGGCGTAGGGTGCCAGCCAATGCGGGCGCTGACAGCCTGGTGCTGCAGAGAGCATGCTGCGCACAGCCAGCAGCCCTGACAGCCTGCGCTCGCGCACGCCCATGATCACACCCGACCTGGAGAGCGGCACCAAGCTGTGGCACCTGGTGAAGAACCATGACCACCTGGACCAGCGCGAGGGCGACCGCGGCAGCAAGATGGTCTCGGAGATCTACCTGACGCGGCTACTGGCCACCAAGGTGAGCCTGGCTGGCAGACGGGGGCAGGGGACGCTGGGCCAACCTAGCTCGGAGAAAGTGCCAGGCCCAGAGCAAGGGCCCCCACGCTGCTCCCATGGCCACTTGCCCAGTCACCCAGGAGGTGTGGGCAGCCAGGCAGAGCCCTGGAGCTCAGTGTCCCTGCCCGCCCCCCGCAGGGCACGCTGCAGAAGTTTGTGGACGACCTGTTTGAGACAATCTTCAGCACAGCGCACCGGGGCTCGGCCCTGCCGCTGGCCATCAAGTACATGTTCGACTTCCTGGACGAGCAGGCCGACAAGCACCAGATCCACGATGCCGACGTGCGCCACACCTGGAAGAGCAATTGGTAACGCAGGGCAGAGGGGCGGAGGGGCATCCCCCAGGGCCAGGCCAGATGTGTTCCCAGGGCCCTCACCCTGTTCTGATCCGGAGCCCGCACTTGGGGCTCCCTGGCGTGGGGGCACAACCCAGCAGGGGCATGGCAGGCCAGCCCTGTGCTAACTGGCCTTCCCTATCTGCCTGCACCCCTTGACCCACGGCTCGCCCTCTGCTCTAGCCGCTGAGCCCCTCCCACTGCTGCAGGAACTGTGTGCAGGTGTGAGTGGCCCTGGGTATGCACAGCTGTGCAGACATGAGTGTGGGCTGCAGCGTGAGAAACAGGGCACAGTGGACCAGCCCTGAGCCGGCTGGTTGCAGTGATGAGGGCAACAGGGACCACAGGTACTCCTGGTACTCTTTAGTGCGAGGAATTTACAGCCTCCCCACTGCAGTGTGGGGCCAGGCCAGAGACTGCTTACTGAGGCGCAGAGGCTGAGCCACTTGCCACAGTCTCACGGAGCAGGTGGAGTATGGAGCAGGGCCTGCCCAGACTGCACCGTGCACAGCTACACCAGTGTGAGCTGGGGCTCTATGAGGCTGGGTTTCGTTATGAAGAGGCACCCAGCCTCTGAGTGGCCTCTCCCTAGAGTGTCTGCCTCCCTGGCTAGCCAGTCCCTTGCTTTCCTCCGGCCTGGCCCACCTCTGGGACAGTGACCTGCTTCTTCCCTGGTCATGGACTGCCCAACTTGGCAATGTTGGCTTCCTCTCTGCTATGCAGGCAGGCCAGCCCTTGGCCTCACTCCTTACTCAGGGCCCCCAAGCTCTGGTCTGTGGCCCCCTGCTCTGGTTGGCACACCTTAGCCACACCTTAGCCCCTGGAGCGGGTCCCTGCTGTGTGTGTGGCCCCCACCCCAGCAGACAGCCCCACCCTGGCCTGCTACAGGGGAGCCCCTCTCTGTGCACCAGGCCCCTCCACCTGCATGGCCGAGGGGTTCTGGGGTAGGACTGCTCCCCCACACTTGGGGTCAGGTGGATGCCCTTGCCTGTATGGCTGGACCCTGCTTCACCAGGAAGTGCCCCTCCTCACCTTGCATCCTGCTGGGGTCTCCCCCCAGTTCTGTGCACACTCAGTATGCACACTCTCCACCGTCTTAGCTCCCCTCTCTCCTGGACTGTCCCTGCCACATGTTCTGGCTCCAGGGCCAGCAGCCACCCCTGACTTGGTCTTGTCTAGCCCATGTGTTGCTTCCCAAACCTGGGATGCAGCCACCCCAACCTGTCCCAGCTCCGCCCACTGCTCTCGGAGTCTAGGGTTTAGATGAAGTGTCACGAAGCCCCTCTCCTGGGCCATGCTGATTGGGCACAGCAGGAGAGGGGGGCCTCCAGGGATGCAGTGTCTCCAGGTCAGCATGTTCTGGGAGAATGCTCTGTCATAGTGGAACATTCTAGACCCGTGCTGTCCAGGGTGGTGGCTCCTGAGCATTTGAAATGGCACTGGTGTGGCTGAGGGTCTGGGCTCTTCATTTAAGTTAAGCAGCCATGTGTGGCCAGTGCTGCCAGGCAGCCCAGCTAATGGCAGTCCCTGAGGTGGTGGTTGAGGCACAGAGGGCTGGTCTCTGCAGGAATGGATGCCCTGGGCCAGAGCTGAGCTGCAGGTCTCAGTGCAGGAGCCAGAAGTGCAAGCCAGCATGCAGGCCTAGGAGGGCGGTGGCTGTGTGGAGTGGGCCTCTGAGGGCCTGGTCACATCTTGCCCTTGTGCAACCGAGTGCATTTGAGCACGCCTATCTCATGATGCTCTGGGTGAGATGCAGGTGGTGAGGGCAGCACATCTCTGGTTGGGTGGCAGGGGACAGCCCTCACTTAACCATGGGCCGTGCACCTCTGTGGGCCTCGTTTCCCCGTCTGCATGGAAAGCCTTGCCCACTTTGGATTCGGAGCCGGGAGGGCCACAAGGTCGCTGCTCAGGAGGGAGCAGAGGCCTGTCTGAGCGGCGCCTGGACTCTCGCCTGCAGCCTGCCCCTACGCTTCTGGGTGAACGTGATCAAGAACCCACAGTTTGTGTTCGACATTCACAAGAACAGCATCACGGACGCCTGCTTGTCGGTGGTGGCCCAGACCTTCATGGACTCCTGCTCCACCTCTGAGCACAAGCTGGGCAAGGACTCACCCTCCAACAAGCTGCTCTACGCCAAGGACATCCCCAACTACAAGAGCTGGGTGGAGAGGTGGGTGGAGGGGGCAGGGGTCAGGGGCAGGGTCCGGGCGGGCAGCCTGGATTCTGCTCATGTGCCCACCTGGCCACTCACCTGCAGGTACTACGCGGACATCGCCAAGATGCCGGCCATCAGTGACCAGGACATGAGTGCGTATCTGGCTGAGCAGTCCCGCCTGCACCTGAGCCAGTTCAACAGCATGAGCGCCTTGCACGAGATCTACTCCTACATCACCAAGTACAAGGATGAGGTGAACACCATGGGAGCCCGCAGGCTGGGCTGGGAGGGCTTGCCGGCCCCTGCCAGAGCCACCTGCTGTGCCCCGCCCTGCCACTCCTCCCTGAATCTCTGGGCTGCCACCGGCCACCTTCACTCCTCTGCACCCGCTGGCCACCTGGTTCCTTGGGGCCAGGAGGGAGCCTGCCAGGCCGAGCAGAGAAGGCCGTGGTGGAGTCACTGTGTGCAGCCACGTGGTGTTAGGGGTGGGGAAGATGGGATGGCAGCTTCTTCCTGAGGCAGAGGGTGTGTGGGTGGTGAGCAATTCCCTGAGGGGCTCATTTCAGTGTTTTCCAGTCTGGGCCAGCATCTCCTGGGCTGGGCATCAGCTCTTGGCAGAGCTTTCCTTTCAGTATCTTTTCTGCTGACTTGGAGTGAGGCCACGTACGTGGAACTGGGGACGGGGTCCAGGAGGTATCCAGGAAGAAGGACTGGCTCCTGGGCCGCACAGGATGGGAGCATGGGGCCAGAGGGCAGGACAGCCTCGGCCTGTGCCAAGGCTCTGAGGGCTAAGAAGGCCATGGGAGTGAACCAGAGCCACCTGGGGAGGCCAGGGCAGGTGCAGCAGAGGCAAGGAGCCTTCCCCAGGGTGCCACAGGAGGCAGACAGGAGGCAGAGGGCTGTCCTCAGGCAGGTGCCCCAGGGGAGCAGAGGAGCAGCCAGAGACTGCATGTATTAGGGTGGGGGGTGGGGACAAAAGCCTGGGGTCCTGGGGCTCACCAGGGAAAGGGGAGCTGAGGCTCTCTGGGGAGCTCTGCTTTAAAGGGGCACAGAAACCCCAGGGTGTGAGGACTGGGTGGTGACATGTCAGCAGCATGGCCAGGCAGCTAAGGGATCAGAGCCTGCTGTTTTAGTGGGTGAGGGTAGGATGATGACAGGCGCGGGCTCATTCTCCATATTGGGGTCCTGGAGGGTCCAGGCTCACAACCAAGGTCCTTTGGCCAGGGATAGATGGGGTCGAACCTCTGGCATCTGCTCTGGAGGCATCCACCCTGGGCCTGCTGAGTGCATGGAGGCTGGTGGCCCGGCATGCTGACAGTTCTTCTGGCCCTGCAGATCCTGGCAGCCCTGGAGAAGGACGAGCAGGCGCGGCGGCAGCGGCTGCGGAGCAAGCTGGAGCAGGTGGTGGACACGATGGCCCTGAGCAGCTGAGCCCTGGCTGTGATCGTCCAGCATGACGCAGCGTGAGGGCGGCCGAGCAGGGACCGGGAGAGCCCTCGCCGCATGCGTGTGGAGTGTCCGGTGGTGCTCGGGCCGCCGCAGTGCAGTGACTGCCCGGCCCTCCCTCCCCTGCCTCGCCCGGCCGGGTCCCGGCTCTTCCTGTGTGGAGGTGATGGTACCTGCCACACCACAGCTGCGCACACAGCTGCTTGCTCAGGGGCCGGGACAGCACTGGGTGCTCAGGCCGGCCAAGGACCTTCATTGCCTGGCAAGAGCTGCCCGGTGGCCTTCATGGGAGAAGGGCTGACCTCTGAGGGGCTGAGGGGTGAGGCCAGGGCCCTCCAGGGGGAGGGGCAGCCAGCTTGGGCTGTCCCCTTGAGACTGGGACAAGAGGTTGGGGGTGTCAGCATTCCCGGCTTCCCAAGCTGCCCCCAGGTGGCAGAGTCTGAGGGTCCGGGGGCCCAGTTTGGCAGCTGGAGAAGGAGGCAAAAAGCCCATAGCCGGTCAAGAGGAGCTCAAGTCGGTCTGGGCCTGTTGCCACCGCCTCCCACCTCCAGCACCCATGCCCGCTGCACCGCTGCCATCCTCAGATTCACCGCGTGCTCTGCGCGGCCGAGGCCGGAGCACCACATCCACCTCGCCCCAGAGAGGCCCTGCTCCCTCCTATGGAGGGGCTGTGGGCCAGGCTGCTCAGACTCCTGGGTGGCTTCCAGACGGACCGGGCAGCCCCTCTCCGTCCTCAGGGCTGTGCCTCTGGGAGCCACTGGGCCAGGGGCCCCGGGTCACAGAGAGCACGTTCCCGTTATTTATTCCCCTCCGCGTCCTACACAGGCTGCCCTTGCAGCTGCCTTCAAGGGTAGGCCGAGCTCCCCGCTGTGGAGCCCCTGAGGGCAGCCCCTGAGCACTCCTCTCTCTCCACTCTCTCTGTCCCTGCCCCAGCGGCTTCCAGTGTGGCATCTCAGCAGTGTCCTGGCCCCTCCAGAGCAGTGGGACATCTGGGGACTGTTTTTGTTTTTAGGGGAAGAAATTCTGCTGCACTCTGCTTGGGCCTTGAGGTCTGTGGCAGGGCCCCTCTGGCCCACAGTGGCCTGGATCTGTCTGGGCCATGAGTGACGGGCAGTGACCAGAGGGACTGGAGGCCAGCGGTGTCCACCCTTGCCCTCAGCAAGAGAGAATGCATTCTTAAAAGAAAGCTGTACATGTATATATATGCATATATATATATGTGGCTCTAGCCTCAGGCTCCAGCCCCAGTGGGGTACTGTACAGTTAAATGAAGAGGAATTTGAAAGACGATTTGAACAAGAAAATGAAGGCAGTGGGAAAGCAATGCCAAATGGTTGTGGAGAAAGTGGCCGGAGCCTCCGTGGAGTGGAGCAGCCCTGAAGCCTGTGCCCCCCCGACCTGCGGGCCGCTGTTTTGGTTTGACATGACAAGGAAAGGACTTCCTGCTGACCCTGAGAGCCTCTGGGGTGCCGCGGCACCACGGGGCATGCATGATTGTGCTAGCGTTTAGTCTGAGTTGATCTTTTTAAAACTGCAAGTGTTGAATACTAGAGGTTGTTAGACCCTTTTTTATGTTTTTTTAATCAGTCACTTGTAAAAGCAAACAAGCGGTCCATCCCCTTTTCAAGGTCACTTTTTTGATGGTACCGAAGATCCCATGGACTTTAAGGGACAGCTAACTGTGGCCAGACTCAGCCCCATGTCCTCGGCCAGGCCCAAGGAGAGCACTCAGCCCCATGGGGTGTGCCAGTCTTGCAGTCCGCCCCTCCTGAGCAGGGTGAGCCAGATGACGCCGCAGAGACCCGCCCCTCCCCTGAACGCGGGTCGGTGTGGAGTCGGTGACTGCTGACTCAGGGAGCTCCTTGGCCCCGTGGGCACTGTGCCAGGGCTGGGGCCTTCTGCTGCTGCCACACCCAGCTCAGGCCTGGGCCAGCCCCTGCCCCCAGCCCACTGAGGGGGTGGGCTTACTCCCTGGGCAGTCTTGGGGGCCAGAGCTGAGGCCAGTCCATATCACAGTGTCTGGGCTGTTTTTTTCAGTAGCCCCTAGCATTGGCTGGGATTCCCGTCCCTGGGTGCGCCTCCACCTCCTTTCCGATGCTTCCTGGCTATGGTGGGGTGGGAACCTCAGTTTCCCCCAAAGTCTTCCCTGGATGCTGGCTTCAGGTTGAAGTCCCTGGTTCTTCCAGTTCCTCACGGGTTAGGTAGGGGCTCCTGCATCACCTTCAGAATCCAGTTCCGACCCCCCCCCTCCTTAGGCCTTGTGCCCTGCTCTGCCCTGCCAGGCTGCCCTTGTCCATGTGAGTAGCATAGGCGGGTGGTGGGGACGGCAGTGGTGATGAAGGGGGTGCACCACAGGCCTCATATGGAGCAGTTCCCACAAGGGCGTGTGGCTGGGGCGTGGCCACCACAGAGCACATGGCTGTGTCTAGGCGCAAGCACTTTAGCAGTATCTGTTTACATGCGCAAGGATCAAGCCGACTACCCGTGCTGTCTACTGGGACAGCAGTCTCCGAGCTACTCCGTACCTCCCTCTGCCAGGTCGTGGAGTTGGGCCCCTGTTCCCACTTGTCACTGGTTCCCACTGTGCTCCTAACTGTGCAGCACCTGGGAGCTCTGGCCTGGGGCTGGAGGCCCCCATAGGAGCTGCAGTTGAAGGCCGTTCTGTGCCCAGCAGCGGTGAGCGGCTCCCACGGGCCCTGTGTCTTCAGGCGGCCAGGGTTGCGGCACATGTGCTGTGAAACCGGCACCCACCTGGCGTGCTGCTGCCGCCACTTACTTCCCGCAGCACCTCCTACCCTGCTCCGTGGCCTCCCTTTCCCCGCGCCTGGCTCAGGAGTGCTGGAACAGCTCACGCCTCGGCCTGGGAGCCTGGCCTCTTGATATACCTCGAGCTTCCCCTGTGCTCCCCAGCCCCGGGACCACCGGCCCCTTGGCCCGAGGGGCTGGGGGCCCCACGACCTGCAGCGTCGAGTCCAGGAGAGAGCCCGGAGCGGTGTGCCATCCCGGCTTGGCCTTGCCGAGAGCCTCCGCCCTGGCTTTCTCCCTGTCTGGATTCAGTGGCTCACGTTGGTGCTACACAGCTAGAATAGATATATTTAGAGAGAGAGATATTTTTAAGACAAAGCCCACAATTAGCTGTCCTTTAACACCGCAGAACCCCCTCCCAGAAGAAGAGCGATCCCTCGGACGGTCCGGGCGGGCACCCTCAGCCGGGCTCTTTGCAGAAGCAGCACTGCTGACTGTGGGCCCGGCCCTCAGATGTGTACATATACGGCTATTTCCTATTTTACTGTTCTTCAGATTTAGTACTTGTAAATAAACACACACATTAAGGAGAGATTAAACATTTTTGCTAAAAGCTCTTGGCTCCAGGTTTTCCTTGCTGGGAAGCAGGGGCGGCCGCAGGAGCGCAGGCACATCCCAAACGCGGAAGCATATCTGCCTGGGAGAGACTCAGCCACACCCAGGACAGATGGCCATGCTCTGTGAGCTGGGGGCGCTCAGCCCAGGTGAGACATTGGAGCCCTTGGCAGAGACTAAAACACCAGTGCCTGACCCACACTGGAGCCTTGGAGCTTCAGGGGGCTGAGCGGTGGTCACTTTTAGATGCTCCCCAGGCGATTCTCCCTTGGCACCCCTAGCTCGGAGCAGTGGCTTCCAGCCCATGCCGCGAGGCAGGAATTCCTGGGTGCCTTGTTAACTAAAATCAGATTCTGACCCCGAGGGGCCCATGAGCAACAGCCTGGGGGATCTGAGGCTGCAGTCCTGGGGCCCCTGCCTTCAATAGCCAAGGCTGGAATTGTGTTTCCCAGACTCACAGCCAAGGAACCGGGTTTGAGAAATGTTGGTTTTTCCAGCAGAGACAGGCTATGCTGCTTCATCTCATGAAAATTTGTACAGATACTAATGATGGAGGTGTGGATGCAGCTTCTGCCAGTGCATGACTTTGGTCAGTGGCCCCGTCCCTGGGCTCATTGCATCCATAGCCCAACAGGGGTGGCTGCTCCTGCCGCAGAGGGTGGGTGCAGGGCCAGGTGTGACACATCCCCAAGGGCCCTGGGCACCTCTGCAGCTGCGCCTCCAGGCAGACCCCAGCCTGGACCGTCTGAGCACTGCCAGTAAGTGAACTCATTGGGACTTCCTGGCAACCCTGGGAGGTTGGGGGCAGCTGCACCTGCAGCTGAGGAATTGAGGCACACAGAGGTTGCACAATGTGTCCCAGCCACATGGTGGTAAGCAGCAGCCCGCCCAAACGTAGGCCCTTGGGACCCCAGGCCCTCCCCACCGCCCCCAAGCGCCCACCTGTCTCCCACCAGCCTCTCCATGGACTCATTCCTAGGGCTGACAGTGGCCCATAAGTCATCATCAATACCTCCCACTCTCAAACAGGTGCATCTTGACAGCGGGGCTGCAAGCACAAGCTTCGTGCCAGGCTCAGTAACTCAAGAGAAATCAGTGTAATCACCTCAAAATTGCGTCGGAAATAAATTTAGCAAATGTGGTCCCGTTTAGGGTGTGACGCAGCCTGTTCTCATGGCTCAGTCCCCTTCAGCTTTTTTCTGGCACAATCAGCCCAGCCTCAATTACCCTCATTAGGCCTCCGAGGGCTCCGGCCGTCAGCCTGGAAGCTGAGCCATCTCTGAGCCGCAATCAGCGCTCGCTGTGCGAGTGATCGGGCACAATTACACAGCAGCGGTGATGGGGCCTTCTGATTGCTGCTTGAGTGCGCTGGCTCCTGAGGGTATTAAACCATCAGCTATTAATGCTGGTGGCTCTGAGCAGGGCACTGGGATGGGCTCTCTGCAGGGCAAGGGCGAGGCCAGGCTGTGGGCCTGGGTGGGATGGAGGCACCCTCCACCCAGAGCAGATCCAGAGGTGACTTCGGACTTCCCACCTGGACCGCAGAGCAGCCACAGCTCAAGAACAAACACAGGCTCTGAGCAGAAATAAAAAATAACAGGCCAGGCTAAAACCTGATACAGTGACTATAGATGGTGTGGTGCCCTGAAGAAAACTGGTGGCATGGGAGGGTGCCCACACCTGGCCAGTGGGCAGGGAAGGCCTGAGGAGGGATGGAGGAATAGAGGCTTGAGAAACAAGGAGCCAGCTGAGGTGACATCGGTGAGAGCATTCCCTGTGTCCAGAAGAATGGAAGAGGCCAGGTCAGCTCTGTGCAGGGAGGTGCAGGAGGTGCTGTGCCTTGGGGAGCAAGGAGGGTGGGCTCTGATTTGCATCTGGCAGTCGCGGGATGAGGCCAGAGGAGGCTGGAGACTAAGAGGCTCCTGCAGGTATCCCCAGGGCCCGTGGCCCATGGCACCCCTTTGGGGCCTTCCTGGAGAGCCATCAGCCCTGATGGTGGAGCTTTGGGGGCAGATGTGTTCTTTCTGAGGACAACAGTCATGGAGTTGTCAGTGGAAGTGACTTGGGTCATATCCAGGCTGAGCTTCTAGTCCTGGAGCAGAGCCTCCAGCCAGCCTGCACTGGGCACGTAGGCAGGTGCACCACAGATCTTTGGGGAATGGGACACGGATGCTGGGGAGTGGTTTCTGCAGCATACAAGGCTGCCGGGCTGCAAGTCAGTACCAGGACCAGCCCCATTGTAGGGAGGAGAACCTGGGAGCAGAGAGGTAAAGTCATTACCCTCAAGGACACACGGTTACCCATGGTGGGACCAGGATTCAAACTCAGACTCTCTACTTCATGCTGCAACACTCCTCTAGTGGCTGGAGACTCCTTGAGGACAACACCAGGGCCTGATGCCCAGAGTCTGGACACAGAGCAGAAGGGCATGAGCAGCTGGCAGTGAGCGACGCCCTCGGGCCTCGGGGACTTTGAGGAAAGCATGTTCCCAGGAGCATTTCCCCTGTAGCCGCCTTGTAGATACCGCCAGCCCCTTGAGTCTGCCCCTGTGGCTGGGAGACTCACACACTCTCCCCAGCGTGGGGTCTGTTTGAGAGATGGGCTTTCCAGCCATCGTTGCGGCACCGGCTAAAACCACCCTGAGAAGCACCTGAGTACATGTTCCCTGCTGGGTGCCCCCCTGCATTAGAAATGATAGAAACTTAAGCTGGCTGGAGCAAGAAAGGGAACTAGCAGGTTCTTGAAATCAGAAAGTCCAAGGGAGCATCTACCTCAGGCATGGCTGGATCCAGGGGCTCCTGGAGGTCATGAGAAGTCTGTCCTCCTTCTCTGTCCTCTGTATGGGCTTCATTCTCTGGCCAGCTCTTCCCAAGCGGGGGGCAGCGATGACCACCAGCGGCTCTAGGCCTACTAGCTGAGCAGTCCTGGTGAAAACAGGACACTCTTGGTCATCGCGCACATCCAGGTAGGGATTTCATTGACCAATGTTTGGGGCAATGTCTTGATTTGCTATTTGAACCAGTCATTCTGGCCTAAAGGATGAGGTGCTCTGATCAGTAGACCCAGGCCACATGCCAGAGGAGGGATTAGTCCATTTGAACAGCAGGGTTTTGCAGATTGTGGAGAAGTGCGCAGGTGGAGGGGAGGGTCTCCCCACTGCTGGTGGGGAAGGAAAATCGTACAGTTGCTGTGCATGAGGTGTGGCGGCTCCTGAAAAGTTAAGTATAGAATCACCATGTGACCCAGCAACCCTGCTTCTGGGTGAACACACAAAAGAATGGAGAGCGGTGTCTCAGAGACACTTCCACACCCACATTCACAGCAGCACTATTCACAGAGCCAAAAGGTGGAGGCACCCGAAGCATCCATCGACAGGTGAATGGACAAAAACTGGTGCTTCCAAACAATGGAATCCCATTCAGCCTTTGAAAGGAAGGAAATTCTCACGCATGCTATGACATGGATGAACTTGAAACAAGCCGAGCACAAAAAGACAAATACTGTGTGATTCCACTTTTGTGAGGTCCCTAGAGGTCCCTGGGTAGTCACAGTCATAGAGATGGAGAGAGAATGGTGGGCGCCAGAGGTTGCAGGAGAGATGGGAGTTAAGAGTTGGATGGGGACAGAGCTTCAGTGGAGGAGATGAACGTTTTAAGACGGATGGTGTTGATAGCTGTAGAACAATGGGAATGCTCCTGGTGCCACTGAGCTGTGCCCTTAAAAATGGTTAAGATGTTTTATTTTATGTTACGTGTGTTTTCCCACATTTAAAATTAATAATAAAGTTTTTAAAAAAGAGTTTGAGTTTCACTGTGTGGACGTGAATGCCACAGACTGTCCTCAAGCAGGAGACACGCATCATCAGCTGCAGCGATGCTGGTGCCCCAGCCTCCCTGCGGCCCTGGCCTCTCCTTGCCCACTGCCCTAGGGACACTGGCATCTCTAGCTGCTGCTCACAATGTCCAGGGCAGAGCCTCTCATCTCCCTGCCATGTCCCGTCACGGGCTCCCCATCTTGGCAAAGCCACCTCCAGATGGAACCCTCCCAACCCCGCAGAAGCTCCTGCCCCACCAAGCAGCCCTGCCTGGGTGACCTGCCACATGCTGTCTGTGGCAGGCCTGTCCCTCGCTGGGCTGCAGTCACAGGCAGCAGGGCTACCCCAGGGCCAGCACCACGGCCTCCACCCCAAGGCAGGGCCAGGACGGAGAAGGAGCTCAGGACATTCAGAATCCCAGACAGCATGGGTCCTGTCGGCTGTGCCCCTGCCTGGGGATATCCCCAACTCTCTCCAAATCTGTGCCTCTGCTCAGAATCTCAGGTGCGTTTCCACCTTACAACTCATTGCTCCCAGGTGAACGTTCCTGAAGCCGAGCTTTGACAAATACCTCTTCCCTTTGTTTATGAGACTGTTTGTATTTTTTCTAATGGATAGACCTTTTCTCCTTATATAACCGCTGTGTCATTATCACACTAACAAAATGAATGTTTGCATATTCCAATGTCCTTAACTATCTCAAACCTGAATTTTCACAGAAGGGTTGCTTGGATTTGGACAAGGCCCCCTGTTACACTTGGTTTTCTGTCTCTCCTGTTCGGATCCCCAGCGCTCCCCTTCTGTTTTCCAGCCGTTTTAAATGCAGAACCAGGTTATGTGTCTGAAGACTTGGATACCGCGGGCTTGGGTGGTGTTTGACAAGCGGCTCCATCCCTGCTTGCTGGGTTGCAGGTTCAATCTCCCAGCAGGCAGTGCTCCCTGCCACACCTGCCAGAAGGTCCTGGTGAAGTCAGGCTGATCAGGAGTTCGGGGCACAGATTTGGCATGCCCTCGCCTTGGCGTCTCTCACTCCATGCACCCAGGTCTTCCATCTACCTGGACTTTTTCTCTGAAAAGACTTGCTTTTTCGACCAGAAGAAATTATTCAAATGGAAAACTTGATGGCACTAAGTGGTTACCGTGAATAGGACAGAACCATTCCTAATAGAAGAGGGCTGTACAAATAACTACAATAGAGGTAAAAATAATCTTAAACTCTAGCAAAAAGCTGTTGCCCACGTAAAGGCCTTCCTCTGATCAATGGCGAGGTGCTAGTGAGAGGCTGAAGACCCTGGCGGGGCTCTGTTCTTGGTGTGCGGATCTCTGGGCTACATTCTACCTGCCGGCTCAGGGGTCTTTCTCTGGTCTACCCTTCTGTCTCTGGGGACATGTGACCTTGCAAAGTCCACTTCTCAGCCCCCTCCACTGGCTGCCTGGAAGGAGGTTGGGTGGGAAAGAGGAGCCATTCTCGGCTCCCCTGGCCCTCCCTTGGGGTGGGCATCCTCCTTTGTGCTGGCCTGTGCTGGTGACAGCCCCTCCTCCCCCTGCCCCTCTGGCCTGGGTGAGCAAGGCTTCCCGCTGCCCCATCCCTTTGTGGCACCCTGTGATGGTGACTGGATGTGTCAACTTGCCTGGGCCTCGGATGCCCAGATACGTGGCCAGGCCTTGTCCAAGTGCTTGTGAGGATGTTTCTGGATGCGATGAGCATTTGGGTGGAGACTGAGTGAACCAGACCACCCTCCCCAGCGCAGGTGCGCCTCCTACATCAGGTGAGGGCCTGGAGAGAACAAAAGCTTGACCCTTCCCAGAGGAAGAGAATTCCTCCCGCCTGACAGCCTTTGGGCTGAGACACAGGTCAGACTCAAACTGAAACATGGACTCTTTCTGAGTCCCAAGCTGGCCAGCCTCCTGGCTCCACTCACGCTCACCCTGCAGGCCCCGGGACTTACCCTCCATGAAACCACAGGCCAACTCAGACCGATCACCTGTCTATCTACAGCTACTGAGAACCCTGACGCATTTCCCTCTGCAGATCAGCCTTCGTTCCACCAGATGCTGCCTGCGGCGGGGGGTCCTACCTAAGGCTCTCCCAACCACCCAGATGCTGCCTGGTGTGAGCGGAGCTGGAGCCCAGCCTGTCCTGTGCTTTTGCTTTCCCCTGCCATTCCCTCCCCAGCACTTTTTCTCCTTTGTTCCATGTGGCTGAGCCTGCCCAGTGGCTTCCATCCCTCCCAGTGGCTTCCATCCCTCCCAGTGGGGCTCTGAGTGGGGTTCACCTCCTCTGGGCCTGGTTTCTCAGACAACTTGGCACCTGCAGGTGTGCGACATTCCTGTCATTCTTTGCGCATTTGCCAGCCTGAAAGGCTGGAGGGAGGGTGCAAAAACAGTTTTAAGTCCAAGAAAGAGAGCCAGAAGTCCTCTTGTCTCTCAGTGAAACAAATTCCTTAAAAAGTAGTTTTCAAGACGCAAATTCCTTTTTAAATGATCAGTCCATGAGAGCTGAAGGAGCAGGCCTGGCCGGGGATCCTCTTCTTGTGGCCTGTGCCTCCTGTGATTCGGAGCAAGTCTCTGTCTCTTTCTCAGCCTCAGTTTCTCCATTGTAAAATGAAGGAACAATTGTAATGGCCAGCGCCCTCCCCTGCAGGGTGGGGTGGAACTCTGTGATGATTTCGTGCCCTCTAAACCCATGTTTCCTGGAGGGTGGATGCCGCCTGGGACAAAGAAGCCCTCATTCCTCCTGGCCACAGGCCTTTGAGACAGAGGGAATCGGGGTCGCCCAACCCTTCTGCTGCCTCATCTGTCAAAAGCAAAGCTTTGATGGGAAGAAACTCAGTTAACCCTCTACATCTGGCAGGGTCAGGAGTCACGGTGAGGGCGGCCCCAGCTCTCCTGATGGGACTGAGAAAGGTGGGTGTGAAGGAGAGGCCTGCTTTCTCCCCTAAGAGACAGCACCCCTTGTCTCCTGTGGAGGGGCGAGTGACCCAGAAGTTCCCTATGGCCCCAAAGGGGTAGAGAGGTGCTGAGAAGCCTGCCAGAACAGCAGGGCCTAGAGTCAGGAGGGGGCTCCTGGGCAGGGCTGCAGAGCCAGCACACATCTAGAAGCCAGGGGCATTCAGGGCTGAGAAGCAGAGGGGGAGACAACTCCAGGGAGTACCAAATACACTCTAGTTTATGCTGATGTCGTCCCATGGAGTTGTGCAGTGCACAACCCACACAGCTGTACATGGTGGCCCTGAGTGTGCTAAGGCACTCCCACAGCAGGCCCACAGAGCTGACCTCCCCTTCCCTACTGCCGAGAAGACCCGGGAGCTTTGCCTTAGCCCCCAGTGTCATCTTGGGAAGAAGGAAGAAAAGGGAGAAAGATCCTGATAGGAAGTTGAACTGCGACCAGAACTTACCATTTTCCCACAAGAGACTATGAAAACAAGAGAGATCATTTAAATAGCACTAGATTAAGCTATTTTCAAAGTTTGGAATGTTGTTCCTGCTTCCCAGTAGGACAGAAGCTTGGGAGCAAAATTAGGTAAGTTACAGACAATTAAGAAGCTCCATTAACAAAATGCCTGAGCAGAGCTGTGTACATTCTCAGCCCTAGAGAGTCCGGGCTCAGGTGCAGGTGGAGGGTGGGGGACGCTGCTCCTCCTGCCCTGCCAGCAGCGGAGCAAGTCACACCCTAGGCAGACACATGGGGCCCGATTGGCCAATCAGAAGATCCCTTCCTCCTGTCAGGGCTCAGCATGCCACTCCATGGAAACATTTTCTTCCCCTGAAAAAGAGATTGCTCCTTTACATAGGGGGGAGTTGGTAAACCAAGAACTGCTGGGGGCCACTCCATGAGCCGAGGAGAGAAGATAATTCGAGGAATTCAGAACCAAGAGACGGGGAGACAGGGAGGGAACGAAGAGAAGAGAGAAGGAGAAAAAGAGGCAGAGGAGGAGAGAGCGATGGGGAGGGAGAAAGGGAAGGAGAAAGGAGAGGGAAGGAAGGACAGAAAGGCAGAGAGGGAGGGAGGGAAGGAGACAAAGGGAGAGAGGGAGGGAGGGAGGGAGAGAGAGAGGAAGAGGGAGGGAAAGGGAAAGGGGGGGGAAGGAAAGAGAATGAGAGAGAAAGAGAGGCAGAAAAGGAGAGAAAGGAGGAGAGGGAGAGGGAGGGAGGAAAGGACAGAGGCAGAGAGAGAGGATGGGTAGAGAGGAAGAGAGGGGAAGGGAAAGAGAGAGAGAAAGTTTAAACTTCTGGATCCATGGTGTCTAAAGACTAGAACTGTTGGGGCGTTCAGTTACGTTTGCCAAGTCCCATTTCTCCCTTTGCCTAAGCCAGTCTGTCACTTGGGACTTACAGAGGGCAGCTCTCTGCTGTGGCTGTTGAGTGCTTCAAATGTGCTTCGTCTGAAATTGAGATGTCCCGTGTGTGCAAAACACACATCAGATGTAAAATATTAAACATTTTAAATGGGTTACATTTTGAAATTATAATGTTTTGGATATATTGGATTAAATAAAATAAGGTATTAATATTAATTTTACCTATTTATTTTGCTTTCTAAAATATGGCCACTAGAAAATTTAAAATTACGCTCCTGGTTCATGTTGTATTTCCACTGGACAGGGCAGGGCTAGGCCCAGTTTCTGGGTATGAAAGAATATACATTGTAATTTTGTGTGGGGAGGGGGTTGTCAGCTGCTTCTAAAGAGAAGGACTTCTGTGAAGCAGAGTGGAGCTTGGCTTTCTGAGTAGATGATGGATCTCATATGCAAGTTTGGGGTTAGAACCGAGGAAGAGAAGAAATGCTTTGCCTCTTCGTTTTTTCTTTATTATTATTATTATTATTATTTTTTGAGACAGAGTCTGACTCTGTCGCCCAGGCCGGAGTGCAGTGGAGTGATCTCAGCTCGCTGCAACCTCCGCCTCCTGGGTTCAAGGGATTCTCCTGCCTCAGCCTCCAGAGTAGCTGGGATTACAGGCATGCACCACCACGCCCGGCTGATTTTGTATTTTTAGTAGAGACAAGGTTTCTCCATGCTGGTTCTGACTGGTCTCGAACTCCCGACTTCAGGTGATCCGCTGGCCTCGGCCTCCCAAAGTGCTGGGATTACAGGTGTGAGCCGCCACGACAGGCCATGCTTTGTTTTTTGTTGTCTCAACAGCTTTACTCAGAATTCACATAACATCCAATTCATCCACCCAATTCATCCACTTAGGTGTGTAACTCAATGGCTTTTTCTATCTTCACAGAGTTGTGCAACCATCACAGCTATTCAATTCCAGGACATTTTCATTACCCCAAAGAGAAACCATGTATGTCCCCTTTCTTCCATATCCCCCAGCCCCTGACAACCAGTGTTCTGCATTCTGTCTCTGCAGATTTGCCCATTCTGGATGTTTCATATAACTGGAATCATAAATTAGTAGTTCTTTCTGACTGGCTTCTCTCACTGAGCGTGTTTCCAAGGTTCACCTGGGTTGTGGCATGTGTAAGTATTTCCCTTTTTATGGCTGAATAATACTCCACTGTAGGGTGCACCACATACTGTTTATCCACTCGGCAGTTGATAGGCATTTGGGCTATTTCCACTTTTTTGCTAAACTGAATAATGCTGTTGTGAATATTCAGGTACAATTTTTGGGTGAACATTCATTTCTCTGTTGTAAAGAGCTAAGAGTGGAATTTCTGGGTCACATGGTAACTCCATATTTAATCATCTAAGGAGCTGCCAGTCTATTTTCCAAAGTATCTGCGCCATTTTACATTCCACCATGTATGGAATTGATGAGGGTCCCAGTTTCTCTGCTTCCTTGTCAGCATTTGTTCTTATGGGTTTTTTATTCTAGCCATCCTAGCAGGTGTGAGGGGACCCTGCTGTGGCTTTGATTTGCATTTCCCCGAGGGCTAGGAATTTTGAGCAACGTTTCGTGTTCTTTGTGGCCACTTGTATATCTTCTTTGGAGAAAGTCTACTCAAGTCCCTTACCCACTTTTAAATTGGATTATTTGTCTCTTTATTATTGAATTATAATAGTCCTATATATATTCTAAATACCAATCCATTATCAGATGAATGATTTGCAAAATTTTTCACACATTATGTGAATTGTCTTTTCACTTTTTTAATGGTGCCCTTTCAATGCACTGCTTCTAATAAGAGAATGAGAAATCTGAAGTTAGTTTTAAGGGTGGGGTGTGGGATCAGGAGAGGGAGAGTGGAGCCGCAGGCAGGGCAGTGCCATGGGAAGACAGAGGAGGAGCTGGCAGGGAGGGCGGGGTCCAGGGAGACAGAGGAGGAGCTACAGGGAGGGCGGGGTCCAGGGAGACAGAGGAGGAGCTGGCAGGGAGGGCGGGGTCCAGGGAGACAGAGGAGGAGCTGGCAGGGAGGGCGGGGTCCAGGGAAAACAGAGGAACGCCAATGCTGGACACCAGAATGTAGAACACAAGTTCCTTTGACACATCTCTTGGTGATAAACCCTCTCTTTTTTTCTGAAGTTACCTTTAATTCATTTCACCCTCTTTCTTGAAAGATAGTTTTGCTGGGTATGCAATGCTAAGTGGAGCCATTTTTGTAGCACTTTGAAGACACGAATCCACTGTCCTGTGGCCTTGGTAGCTGCCCTGAGGAGGTGGGCTGTCAGTCAAACTGTTTTTCCTCCAAGGTGATTTTCTTTTTTACTGGCTATTTTTAGGATCTTCTTTTCATCTTTGGTGTTCTGCAATTTGGATACCATGTCTTGTCGACTCCTGCCTCACAGCTGGGGAAGAATGTTCTGGATATCAACACTTCCAGTGGGGGTCTTCTGGAGAGCCCACCAGAGGTCATTTCTCAGCCTTCCCAGTGATGGAGTGAGCATGCCATTCCCACTGCTCCATACCTTTCTCCTGAATCACTGCAGTGGTGTCTGTTTTGTGCAACAAACCTTTAACTGGACAAAGGCCCTCATCCCCTGCCATGATCCTGTGAGCAGCATTTTGTCTTTCCTCTAAGTCCCACAGGCCTTGACCCTGATGAATGTCTTGAGGGGTGGGGCTCACACTTCCCCTCAGGGTTTCTCCACCCCTCGGGTTTCCCATTCTGGCTCTCACCCACTGAGGGAGCACTGTGGGGGAGGCAGGGAGCTCCTCTTTCCACCCCTTTTGGAGCCGGGCCATGCTGCTTGATCATGGTCATTTCCTTAGAGATCTGAACCAGGGCGGGCATGATGCAGCTGGGGAAGCATTACTGTCGCAACCCCATCCCCAGTCTGACAACTCCTCCTAACCAGCAGGGCTCCTCACTGGCCTTTTTCACAAGCATGGGTCTTTTCCAGCAGTCTGTAGCTCAGGTTACTGGCAGAAGCCCATCTCTGTCTGCAGTCTTGGACACTGCACCTGGGACAGGTGTCTGTTACCCAGAGCTGCTGTAGCCACCAGCAGGTGAGAGGTTGGCGTGTTCCGCAGCTTAACCATCCAGTAGTTGAGATTGTCCCCTCTGCCTCCACCCGCAGAGGTTGATGATGGCTGGGGGTGCCTGCTTGGACATCAATAGAAAGGGCAGGCAGCACGGCCCCTGCCTCCTGGCAGCGTAATCCTGGATTAGGAAGCTGCCGCATGGCTGCAGAGCCACTTCATTCCTGGGGCGAGTTCCCAGCAATCGGGATAAAGGACCATTAAATCTCCCAGGTGGGGGCCCTTGAGGGTTGATAGGCAGTCATTGTTGACTTTTGAATTCCTGCCAGTTGAAATACTTCCCATAGCAACTGACTCTCAAAATGCCTTCCATGGTGAGGATGGGTTGGAGTTCGGAGAAGAAATTTCCCCACTGCTCTATGCCTGGGAGGCTTGCAGATCCGCAGCAAGGGGCACCATGAGAGTGGATGGCCAGTCATCCTGGGGCTGGGTTTCTGGGTTCTGACCACTGGGCTCTAGAAACTAAATAGCCATCAGGCCTAGGAATTCTAAGCTTTGCTGGTCTGAATTCTCCATCCACCACAACTAAACCAATGCCTTTTTCTCAGCGACTCCCTCCCTGTTCGAATGGCCGTTTCCAACGGTGGCCCCTGTCCCTCAGTCCTGCCGTCTTTTCCCCAAAACACGCATTGCCATTGTTTTATCTATCCGATTTACTGGCCTGTGAGAACAAGGGTTTTGTCTGTCTCAGCTCCTGCTGTGTCTTTAGCCCTTGGGACAGTGCTCAGCACACAGTAGGTCCTCAGTAAATACCCAGTGAATGGAGAAATGAATGACAACTGAACGCTGGTCTTTACACACACATGGCTGTGCTTCTGTGCACACACCCTGCCTGTCTCCAGCCAGACAAGTGCGCAAAGTTGTCCCCCACTCCCTTGGCACCACAGACACCTCTCCAAGGTAGCATGAGCTGTCTGCACAGCCATTCCCAGGGCTTTGCAAGACCCGAAAATTGGGTACAATGGGCAACTTATCACCTCCCAGGGTAGAACTTCTGTACTTTAAAGAATCAGAGGCCTCCCCACCCCTCTGTGGGGCCATGACTGTGGTCACCAACCCTGCTGTGCCCACAGAGCTTTGAGTGCAGGCTTCACAGGACCTCCCCACGCAGAAGCCACCGTGGGCTTCAGGTTAGGAGGTGCCAAGGCTGTCAGGGCCGTGATTGCAAAGCTGTCCCTATCACATCCTGTGCTGCTCCTTGCAGGAAGACACAGAGTCCATTTCCCATCCCATGAAACTGGGCTGCTTCCATGACCCACTTTGGCCCATCAAGTGTGGCAGAAGTTCTGGTAGTCAGCCACAAGGCGGTGCCGCTCTGTCTGGAATCAGGAGAACAGGCCGGGGAGCGGCTGGGGCCGAGTCTGGAATGTCCTCAGTGTTCCAGTTCCCTGTCTGCTCAGAGTGCGTCCAAAGGCCAAGGACCTGGAGACCTTCCCACACTTGCGGCCGCCGCTAGGACCGGCCTTGGAGTGCACAGTACTGCCCTGGCTTGGCTGCCCGGGATCTGAACTCCCTCCCGACCCCGGGCAGCTCTGCCTGCCGAGGCTCAATCTTCCCTTGCAAGGTTGCGCAGGTCCAGGCTCCCTTCCCAGCCTCCTTTGCAGCAGCACACCACAGCGTGGAGGCTCTGGTCAGGGTCAGCCCCACCAGCGGCAGCCTGCTCGGGGTGAGTGGTGGCTATGCAAAGGCGCACCCACAGCTCCATGGCAGCACCAGGGGGCTCCACACCAGCCTGGGCTGGGGCGTGGTTTTTGGCTGTGGTCCTGGCTGTGGCTTTTCCTGCCTTATCCCTGTTTCCTCCAGGCCTCCTGAAGAGCCTCTGAGCTAGCCATATCAGTGCATAGAGTCTCCAGTGTTTGCAACTAAGAGCCCTGATGGTGTCAAGGTCCCTGCGTGGGCCAGGCCCGTGAGTCAGATTGACCAGGTGCTCGGCCAGTCAGACAGCACTTCTCTCTGGGTCACCCAGGATACCCATTCTCTGCAGTTGGATAAGGCAGGGTCAGGAAATAGGAGAGGACCTGTGTACACTCCCAGATGGCAAATAATGTGCCCACATGTGTCCCCGTGGGGCAGCATAATGGCCCCTGTCTACAGACTCTCTCCCTTCCCACTCAGAGTCTTGAACCCAGGACTTGCTTTTTCTGAACCTGAGTACATCATCCCCAAACTCTGCCACTTCAGTCCTGCTGGCACCCCAGGCACTCTTCCCACACCTGCCTGGGGCTCCCTAGAGCTCCTGAAACATCCCAGCAAACAAAAACGTCTTCCTGGGCAAAGATGCTGGCTTTTCCTCCTCCACCTGCCCACCCCCAATACACAGTCTTTGCATTTCCTGCAGGCAGCCCAGTGGGTGCCAAGCCCCTGGTGGACCACAGCACATGGGATTCATGCTGTCATTAGTGCATGTCCTGATTCCCCAGATTTCTCAGGCTTCATCGTGCTGGGGTGCACGCTGGGAGGCTTATGTGTATTACACTGTTCCTCGTGTCTCCCTTTTGTACACTTAGGTACCAGTGATGGGTCGGTCCTTCCAAGACACCCTCTAAGAGCCCAGGGGCCCTGCCACTCACCAGGGCCCACTCCACTGTCATAAGCCTGAGTCCCAGGTGGGTCTTCATCTGCGACTTCTCCCACTCCTTCAGTGTTGGGCCTTCATGAGTGCTAAGTTATCTACACACAGTTCCCTGGCACCATCCTTGGCCTGCATGCCCAGGAAGCCCAGCGGAGATGTTCTCGTGGCCCGTGTGGTGACCTTGCAGTGCAACTTTGGCCAAAAACTGTTCCCTAGCCACAGAGCAACTGTGTCAGCCAGAGTTCCCAGCTGCAGGCAAACAGAAACGAGCTCTGATTTGAAGGGAATGAAATCTATTGAAAGGCTATAGGGGACCTCACAGAGCCCCCAGGAGTCCGTGCAGCCAAAGTTGTGCTGCGAGGCTGGGCTGAGGCACACGTGGCTGCTGCCCTTGTGCATTTGCCAGTGTCTCAGTGCCCTTGGCCATCCTGCAGTCCCCGCTGCAACTGCAGCAGTGTCTGATGCCCTCACTGTGGCCTTTGCTTGTGTCACCAGCTTCCCAGTCAAATTTGGGGGTGGGGGTCCGATGGTGGAGCCTGGGTCCTGCTCTCTAGCCCTGGGCACCACCGGGAGCTTGTTAATGCCCAAATCTGAGGCCTCAATGAGGCTTGGGGAGAACACGTGTTTTAACTAGAGTCCCATTGTATTAATTATCTTTTCTGGCATAACAATTATTGCAAAACTCAGTGGCTTAAGACAACAAACGCTGATGATCTCACACTGCTCCTGAGGGCCAGGGAGTGGCTGGGCTGATGGCTCTGCTTCACTGTCTCATTAGGCTGCGGCCAGCTGCAGGCTTGACTGGGGCCGGTGGGTCTGCTTCCAAGGTGACTTGCTCACTGCTGGTGTTGGCAGAAGGCTGTGGCTCCTCATTGTGGGGACTCTCCGTGGGACTGCTTGAGTGTCCTTGCAATATGGCGGCTGGCTTCCCCGGAGCAAGTGACCCAAGAGAAAGCCATGTTGTGGCCTCACCTTGCAAATCACATGTGTCACTACACAGGTTGGCCCCACTCAGCCTGGGAGGGACTGTGAGGTGGAGAAGCTGAGGACCTAGGCTTTTGTGGGGCTCTACTCACAGAAAGAGTATTCACCTTGCAGGACAGCCAAAAACAACGACTAGGATTATTCTCTTGTTCTTTTTCTAACCTACTCAGTTGGATGTTTAATTCAATTATTTGCATTGCTTCTTGTTTATTAATATAAATGTTTAAGGCTATGAATTTTCCTCTGAGGAACAATAGCTCCAATGTAGTGTTTTTATTATTCCTGAATATGTCAATTTGGGATTTTATTTCCTCTTTGATCCAAGTTTTGCTTAAGAGAGCTTTAAAATTTCCAAGCAAGGGGCCTTTATATTAGTTATATCTGGTTTTATTGCGCTGTGAATAGAGACTTTTTTCTGTATGTTTCTTTTAACAAAATAAAATGTATATGGCTTAAAAATTCAGATCGTAGCATTATCAAGCTTAAAACAAAAATCTTCTGTCCCCTTTCCTTCCCTTGGACACTCCAAGTCCACTTAGTCCTTGAGGCAACTGTCTTCAGCCCTCTTCAATGGCTTTTCTGTTATGTCCCACCCCAGGCCTGAAGAACAGTACTGCACCGTCAATTCCAGACATTCCAATATTAAGCACTATCTGCTGACTATCATTGTCATAAGACTAGGATGCAGCTTTTTATCTTCCCCTCTTTTGTACACATGTCCCCTCTCCCTGTCCTATTCTCGTAGTCATATCACGATTTTTGGTGAAATGCATTTCTAGCATTGGTATTGCTCTGGTTGTGTAAATATTGTTCATAGATGAGTCCCATAGTGCACCATGATTACATTGATTTTCTTATGCAATTTTGTCCCTGGATTTGCCCCATTTTAGGGGTTTGCTTGGTTTTTATTATTGTTGGCTTCTCAAACATATTTGGTAATCCACCAATTTTAATTTTTTCTTGACAACATCCCTCCTGGAGCCCCGGATGCTTACACTGGCTGTTGCTGTGTTCTTGGTCTCTCTGTCTTCACCGCCCTGGGAAACCCCTGGCCTTAGCCTTGGGCTCCAGCCTCAAGGTTGTTACCGAGCAAAAGGGTCTCACTGCCCGGTGTACTAGAGGCCAACACCATGATACTTTTGAGAAAATAAAAGCTTTATATCGATGGTGGACTCCCAAGGAGATAGGCATCCATCTCATATCTGTCCCCTGTGCTGGCTTCAAGGTAGTGCTTTGATTAGAGAAGGTGCTGGGGGTGGATTCTGGGATTGGCAGGTGATTGGCAGAAGGAGAGGGAAGGTCTGGAACATCCTTGGGCATGTGCACTTATCTCTTCATGCCTCCTCATGGGTCTCAAGTGCAAATACCAGGGGGAGTTAGTCAGAAACATGCAGGGGAAGTTCAGGCTGTGACCAGCAAGCTCCTTCTGCACAGACTGCAATTGGCCATCTTGGTTCCAACTGGTGTCAGACAATTCTTTTATCTCATAAGCAGAGGGAGTTTCAGCGCTTCTGAAAGTTGTTTCTTTTCTTATCTGCCGTCCTGCAAACTCAAGAATTTCTGTTAGTCACTGGTTTTTAAAAAAGCTCTTTGGGGCATAGTTTCAGGGTCTGATATCCTGGTGCCCCTTCCTGCCCTGGCTTGGGCGTGCACATAGACCTAGCACATTCTCCAGTAGGCTCCTAGTGAGTGTGCACGGGAGAGGCAACATTTTTGAAGCCTTAAGTATCTGAAAATATTTTATTTTACATTTACATTTAAACATTTTTATTTTCCATGTATACTGAGGGTACTTTGACTGGGTATTGAAATCTAGATTAGAGCCACTGTGTCATCACCTTCTAGCTTCCACAGTGCTGTGGAGAAGTCAGATGCTGTTGGAACCTTATCCTCTGTGACCTGATCCTCTGTTATCTCCTTGACTTTGATATTTATGGAAATGTGCCTTGGTGACAGTCTGTCTTTATTCATTGGACTGGACCCTTCGTGAGGCCCCTCAGTGTGGGAACCAACGTCCCACAGTTCTGTAATGCTCTTTTTTATTATTTATTGGATGATTTTTCTCTCCTTAGTTTTCTCTGTTCTGAGTGCCTGTTATTTAGACGGTGGACATCCTGGACTAACAATCTAATTTTATTTTGTTTCTTCCTTTTGCCATTTTGTCTAACTCTCTGGAGTGTTTCCTCACTTATCTCCCCCTCTTCCAACTGAATTTTCAAATGTATGCTCCACATATTTCATTTCTCAGAGCTCCTTTCTGTTCTCATCATTTTCTTTGCCAGAGCCTCTTGTGCATGTTCTCTGGATCTTCCCTTCTCTCTCTGAAGACACTCCCTTCAGTTTCCTTCTGAGACCCTTTGTTCTACTCCCTATTTTTCAGACTGCAGGCTTTCTTCAGGTGATCCCTTGACTTTCTGTTCATATTTAAGAGGGAGGCACTAAAAATAATATGTATTTGTAAGAGCCCAAATCGGAAACGACCCCAATGTTCATTAACAGTAGAGAGGACAATAGTGTACCCACACAATGGAATGCTCTCCAGCACCAAGAATAGACCATATTTGTGCAAGTCACGGGGCAAATCTCAAACATGATGCTGAACAGAAGAAGCCAGGCTTGAAACAGCACACCTTTGCCTAAAGCATGGAACCAGGCAAGACAAATCTGTGTGCTAGGAGTCATGATAGTGTTATCTTTGCCTGGGGGTGGCGAGTGGAAGGGGCTGAGAGGCTTCTGGGATGCAGGTTTATTCTATCTCTTGATCTGGCTGACTAAGGGCGTGTCCGGTTAGTGAAAAATCATCATGCTAGACTCTCAGGATGAGTGCACTTCACTGTCCAGCAATTATACTTTCAGCTAAAACCATACAAGGGAAATCCGTGGGACTTGTGGGCTGGTGGGTGACCCCGTGGGGCCAAGCCGTTCCTCCAGAGAGCAATATTCCATTCTCCTGCCTGGGTGAGCCATTTGTGAGCGGACTGGGAGCGGGGCAGGGGTCTCCTGACTCCGTGTGCAGGCTTCTCACACACTCCACTTTTTCAGTAAGGAGCCTCTCTTCTGCCCCGAGAAAGGCTGAGCTCCCCACCTCCAGAGAGTCTGGGTTCACCCTCCGCAGAGAATAAACCTCCCATCTTCAACTGGGATGGTGGGGGATAGGGATCCAAATGCCCAGACCTTACCTCCAGGGTATCTGGTGCCTCCAATTCTGCAGGCTTGCTGGGCCTTGTGATTGGCCTGATTCTGCCTGGCTTCCTTAATTCTTGCTTCAGAACAGTTTTTGTTTCACTGTATTTTCTGGGCCTTCTATTAGTAAGTGAGGGACCATCTGGACTAATTTGCTAACACTTCTTTTTTCTCTCATATTTTCTCTCTCTTTCCTTTTGTTCCGCTTTCTTGCAGATTTCTGCAACTTTATGTTTTAATCCTTGGGTAGATTTTTAAAAATCAGCTATCATATTTTAATGTTGTTATTACATTTTTTATTTTGGGATAATTATATTCACATGCACTTATAATAAATAATGCAGATATTTCTATGTACTCTGTACTCAATTTCCCCCAGTGGTAATGGTTTGTAAAGCTATAGTAGAATATCACAACCAGGATATTGACATTAATGCAGTCAAGATAAAGAACATTTCCACTGCTTCAGGTATCTCTTGTAGTCCCCCCTGTTTATGTCCCAAACGACTTTTCCTTCCCCTGTCCCTCTAACCTTAACCCTTAGCAACCACTAATCTGTTCTTCAGTTCCATAATTTTGTCATCTCAATGGTATTATATGAATAGAACCACAGAGTATGTAATCCTTTGGGCTTGGCTTTTTCACTCAGCAGAATTCTCTGGAGATCCATCCAAGTTGTTGCATATATCAATAGTTCATTCCTTTTATTGCAAAATAATATTGCATAGTACAACATACTACAGTTTGTTTAGCCATTCACCTGGTGAAGGATATCTAGATTGTTTCCAGATTTTGGCTATCACGAGTAAAGCTGCTATGAGTATTTATGTACAGATTGTTGCAGGAACATACTTTTTCATTTCTCTGGAATACAGTGCAGTTGTTGGGTTGTATGGTAGTTGCATGTTTAGTTTTCTAAGAAACTGCTGAACTCTTTTCCAGACTGGCTATGCCATTTTACATTCCTACCAGGAATGTACGAGCAATACAGTTTCTGCACATTTAGAGTCAGTATAAACATTGACGCATAGTCCCTTTGCAAGGGTGAGGTCTGGAGTTAAGGCAATGAGTTCTGCTGGCTGAGGGGGCAGAGTGGTAGCCTCAATGATAGATGTGGAAGATACGATAGCATAGCCTGCCTTTGCTAGCGAGTGGCAATTAGGATGCACATCCTCACCAGCATTTGGTGTTATCACTACTTTCCATTTTAGCCATTCTGTTAGGTCTGTAGCGTATATCTTTGTGGTTTAACATGTGTTTCCTTTAGGGATAAGACGTTGAACATCTTTTTATGTGCTTATTTGCCATCTATATGTCTTCTTTAATAATACGTCCATTTGTGTCTTTTGCCCACTTTCTAACTAGATTGGCTTGTTTTTCTTTTTCAACTTTTAGCTACCCCATTAACTGAAAGAATTTTTTTTTTATTGCTAAGTTTTGAGTGTTCTTTTTATATTCTAGATACTAGTCCTTTATTGGATATGTGGTTTGCAAATATGTCTCCTAGTCTGTAGCTTGTCTTTTCACCCTGTTAAGAGAGCCTTTGCAAGCAAAAGTTTGTAATTTTAATGAAGTCCAGTTTGTTAATTTTTATTTTTACGGCCCATGCTTTCTGCATCAGGTTGAAGAACTCTTTGCCTAGCTCCAGAGTTTCTGTTATGCTCTTTTTTTCCTAAAAGTTTTATAGTTTACATTTAAGTCTGTGATCCATTTTGAATTAAATTTTATGTAATGTATGAGGTGTAGGCTGATGTTCATTTTTTTGCAGCTATCATTTAAAAACTAAATAATAGACCACTTTTAAGTTTTGGATTTACAGAGAAATTGAGCAGATTGTATAGAGTTCCTGTGTAATCCCACCCCTGAACACAATTCCTCTGTTATTAACATCTTGCATTAGTGGCACACTTGTTATACTTAATAACCCAATATCGATATGTTATTATTAACTAAAGTCTATAGTTCACACTCAGTTGTACATCTCTGTGGGTTTTGACAAAGGCAGAATGTGGTGCATCCCCTGTTACAGTATCAAACAGGAACTCCACGGCCCTAAAATTGCTCTGTGCGTTAGCAACCATTGATCTTTTCACTGTCTCTATAGTTTTGCCTTTCTTAGACTGTCATACAGTTGAAGGCTGGGCGCGGTGGCTCAAGCCTGTAATCCCAGCACTTTGGGAGGCCGAGGCGGGCGGATCACGAGGTCAGGAGATTGAGACCATCCTGGCTAACACGGTGAAACCCCGTCTCTACTAAAAACACAAAAAATTAGCCGGGCATGTTGGCGGGCGCCTGTAGTCCCAGCTACTCGGGAGGCTGAGGCAGGAGAATGGCGTGAACCCAGGAGGCGGAGCTTGCAGTGAGCCAAGATCACGCCACTGCACTCCAGCCTGGGGGACAGAGCAAGACTCCGTCTCAAAAAAAAAAAAAAAAAAAAAAAAAAAAGAATATCATACAGTTGGGATCATACAGTATATAGCCTTTTCATACTGGCTTTTTTTCACTTAATAACATGCATTTAAACTTTCTCCATGTATTTTTGTGACATGGTAAATCATTTCTTTCTTTTTTTCAGAGACAGAGTCTCACTCTGTCACCCCAGGCTGGAGTGCAGTGGTGCCATCACAGCTCACTGAAGCCTTGACATCCTGGGCTCAAATGATCCCCCTGCCTTGGCCTCCCAATAGCTGGAACTACAGGCACATATTGCCACACCTGGCTATTATTTAAAATTATTTTTTGTAGAGACAAAAACTTATTTTAAATAATATTTTTGTCTCTACAAAAAAAAAAATTTTCTTTTTTGTCTCTACAAAAGGCCTGTTATGTTGCCCAGGCTGGTTTTGGACTCCTGGATGCAAGCCATCCTCCTGCCTCAGGCGCCCGAGTAGCTGGGATCACAGGTGTGGGCCGGATCATTTCTTTTTTTTAGTCACTGAAGAGCATTCTATTGTGTGGATGAACCTCATTTGTTTATCCATTTACCTATTGACAGACATCTTGGTTGAGTCCAGTTTTTGAAAAATATGAATAAAGCTGCTATAAACATAGCAGTAGGTTTTTGTGTGGACATAAGTTTTCAATTCAGTTGGGTAAATACCTAGGAGTGTGATTGCTGGATCATATGGTAAGACTATGTTTAGCTTCATAAAAACTGTGTCTTCCACAGTGACTGTACCATTTCGCATTCCCACCAGCAATGAGGGAGAATTTCTGTTGCTCCACATCCTTGCCAGCATTTGGTGTTTTTTTTTTTTTTAATTAGCATACTGTTCTTGTTTTATAGCTGTAGCATTTCTCTCATTTCTCGAAAACTATTAATTAGAATTTTTGGTAAATTTCCTTGTGTTTCCTGCTGTAATGTTGGTTTCTTTAATTTCCTTCTCTATGTTTACTTTGTTTTCTGTCTCTCAAGCTGGGGCTTTCTGCAGATGTCTGGTCATCCTCAGCTCCCCATTTATCAGCAAGAGCTGATTGGATGCTCACAGGCTGGGCTTCGCTTTTTGGTTAATTGCAAGCAAGAGCAGCTGTTTGACTGCTGGGGGACCGCCGAAGGTCCCCTACTTGGTGGGGGAGTGGGGGAGTGGCCTCCTTCCTGCTGCCCTATGTTGGGTACAGGAGGGGGCTGGGCTGGTGGGATTTAACCAGTAGGTGTCCAGACTTTCAGAGAGTCACCCTTGTGTCTCCCATGTTCGCTACATCCACAGAAGAATCTACAGTCTCCTGCTGGGGTTGGGGTGGCATCTGCCTGGGTGTTGAACATGGGCAGGGGCAAGCAATGGGCTTTTTCGAGTAAAGATTTCAACCACTCCCTCTGTGGTCTTCTGGGCTTCTCATCCCTCCCTTGTTGCTGCCATCAAGTCCTGAGCCTCCCGGGGCTTCTGCAGGGAAGACAAGCTCACTTCCCGTCTGCAGTGCTTGCCCTGGAGGGCGAGGCTTTCCGACCCATTAAGTCAGATGTCCTATCTCTATTCTTCCACAGGCAGAAGGTCTCTATCCACTGACATTCGCATTTATACCTCCTATGTCAATGTGGGTTTACAATTTTAAAACATTTTAATTCCTTAGGCAGAAGCAGAGATAAACTTATATGGTCAGTCAATCCATCACCTTTAACCAAAATCTCTCAATCTTTTATAATTATAAAGTTAGGGGATACAGGCCGTGTGCAGTGGCTCACACCTGTAATCTGAGCACTTTGGGAGGCCGAGGCGGGCTGATCATCTGAGGTCAGGAGTTCAAGACCAGCCTTGCCAACATGGTGAAACCCCATCTCTACTAAAAATACAAAACTTAGCCGGGCATGGTTGCGGGCCCCTGTAATCCCAGCTACTTGGGAGGCTGAGACAGGAGAGTCGCCGGAACCTGGGAGGCAGAGGGTGAAGTGAGTTGAGATTGAGCCACTCCAGCCTGGGCACAGAACCAGACTCTGTCTCAAAATAAATAAATAAATAAATGAATAAATAAATAAGGTTAGTGGATACAGAAATATCTTAAACAACATAGACACATGTAAAACAAACAAACACACATAAAAAAGTGACATTTTCTTAGCACCTTCTGCCACTTTCCCCTTCCCTAGATGCCGCACATTAGCTGTCAGAAATGTGTCCTTTCTCTGTGCAAGTGGACAGCTGCAGACTGAGAATTTGTGCCTACATGTACACGTTCCCTGGCTGTCCTTGTAATCATGCTCTGCGTCTCGAAGAGCCCTCCTGGAAGGCACTTGCCGCCCCACCGTGGTGTGGGGGTGGTAGGGGGCGCTGGGCTGTGAGCTCCCTTAGCAGGGGGTTCACCTCAGGTGCTGAGACAAGGTCAGCAGTGACTGAGCAAGATGGAGGCCTGTCCAGTTCTGCCTGGTGCAGGCTCCCCTCCCAGCCGCCTTTGCTCTGAGATCCCCGTCGGGCTGTCGGGTCTGCACCAGGGAGGAGGGCTCCCTGCCCACTGCTGCTTCCGTCTGTCCTTTCCCAGATGTGACTCCGGGCCTCCTTCCCTGTCCTCGCCGTCTCAGTGTCAGCTCCTGGAGGAGCTCCAGACACACTCTTAATCTGAACCCTGAGTTTTCTCAGGTCCCATCTATCAGGGATGCTTTTCTAAGCCAAAGGGCGTACATCTGCCCCATCCTTTTTAAGAACTGTGCGGTATTTTATGGCAAGAATGTAGCAGAAGTTACGCACATGTAGTCTCTTGGGTTTTTGTTTGTTTTTTGAGATAGGGTCTCACTCTGTCACCCAGGCTGGAGTGTAGTGGTGGGATCTCAGCTCACTGCAGCCTGGACCTCCTGGCCTCAAGCAATCCTCCCACCTCAGCCTCCCTGTAATTCCTATAGCTGGAATTACATGTGTGTACCACCATGCCTGGCTAATTTTTACATTTTTTGTAGAGACCAAGCCTCCCTATGTTGCCTAGGCTGGTATCAAACTCTTGGGCTCAAGCAACCTTCCTGCCTTGGCCCCCGCAAAGTGCTGAGATTACAGGTGTCAGCCAGTGTGCCTGGCCCACACTCTCTTTTCGATGGAATCTTAAGAAGTCTAATTTTTCTTGTGAAAAATCTTGTGAAAAAAAGCCATTTTAAACATGTATTTCATGTCATTTTGTGTGTATTATTATAACACATATCATTATATATTACATAATACATATGTAATACAGATGATATGTATGACTTAATATGTATAACATATTATATAATAGATATCATGTTGTTATATGTGTATCACATGTTATATACATATAAATGTGTATCACATATTAAATATATGTTTCATAAGTATTTCAACCCAACAGATTAGTTTGAAAACAATGTACGCCTATGTTTACTTTCTCTGTCCACCTCTCCCTCAGGACCAGGCGCCTGGCTGACTTAGCACATTCTCTGGAGAGGAGTGTGTGGAGCGGGATTGTGTGGGTGCTGAGGGCCTGCGGGCTCAGGCAGGGCTGTTCACACAAAGGCAGACCAGATCATCACAGCCCATCCTGCCCTCCTTGAAGACCACCCTAAGGAGGCCGTGGTACATGCCACTCTCTGATTTCTGTTGGAATTTCTACATAAATCCGAGAATTAAAAAATAGACATTTTATTCTCCTGCAAGGTCTCTGTGGGATTGAGAGGTCCTTCTTGCACGTTGATTCTTAAGGATGTTTCGCCTTTCTATTTTTGTCATGTCTCCCTTAAGTCAGTCGTGCGGTTTCTCCCTCCGGCCTCCTCCGACCCCTGCACTCTGAGTTCTCCTCTGAGGCTCGGAGCCCTCCTTCTCAGTGGTTTTTGGGGGCTCCCTTTTCCCAACCCGCCCCTTCCAGCTGGGACAGTCTCCCTGGTCCCTCACATACTGGAGAGGGAGGCCGGGCATTGTTTTTAGTGCCCAGCACCCTCCCCTCCCCACCTTCAGTTCAGTAGGTGCCTTGTGGACACAGCTCTGACGCCATGCGGTGTCGTCTCCATAGGACACAGCGTTATGTCTCAGTGCACATGGCCGATGACAAAAAATAAAACACACAGCAAGAGGCAAGGGTTTGGGAGATGCCACCCTCAGGACGGGGGCAGGGGTGGAGGTCCCACCCCTAAGTGCTGGTAGGCCATGTCTCTGGGACCAGATGCCCCCTCAACTGACAGCGCATCACAAGGACCAGAGCTGAGGATGATCTGGGGGGTGCCTGGGGCCAAAGCTTGTTCCACTGGCAACACGGGCAAGTGTACTGGCCAATAGCTGTCTCGCCAGTGGGCTGATTAGCAGCTCCCAGGGATGGCTACGGATTCTGCAGGAAAGGACATGAGGGGCCCACATGGGTGTCACCAGCGGGTGACCAGCTTAGGACCTCATGACTCATAAGTAGCTCCTTATGAGTCGTGAGTATTCTCACTGAACCATGAGTATTCAATATGCCGCTGGCTCATGCATATTTGGTGTGCCATGAATATTTCGTGCCTACTTGGCCCTTCCCTGCCTTTATCTGTGTTCAGCCCCCATGTGCCCATGTGTCCCTCGTGCTCCCCAGCGCGGCTCACGGGCCACTCACTAGCTTGCTTGTTTATGGGTCACTCTTGAAGTCCACCTACTCCCTTGTTTTCTTTCTTTCTCTCGCAAAATTGAGACAGCCCATTTGGGGGATATTTGAATATATTTATTCTCAAACAACAAATAGCAAATATACATGGCAGTCAATCTTCTTTAAAATAATTTTATAAAATTATGTCATATACTGCTCACATCAAAGTGTGTATAAAATATATTTATATAGTTTTAGAATCATAACAAAACAAAAACCTGTGCCTCCTCTCAGGTTAAAAAAGGTGACACTAGTATTCCCCTAAAGCAGCCCCTCGGCCCTCCCCTTCTTCCCTCAGCGTGGCTCCCTCTTCTGTAGTGTGTTGCTAAACATGTGTTGGCTTCCAGCTACAGTTCCATCCCTAAACAGTGTGCTGTTTGGCTTGTGCGTTTCCGAGTTGAGAGGAATGCAATCACACCACACACATTTTCTGGGATCTGCTTCTCTTGCTCAACATCATGTTTTTGAGGTTGATTGGGGTTGCAGGGATTCCTTCGGGCGACCAGCTGCACATGCTTGCCTGGGATTGAGGGGTTTCCCGGGACACGGGGCATTCACTGTGGATACCGGGAGAGTTCTGGGGCAGGCCCAGCTCATTTCGCTGCTGTAGAAGGTCCTGTGGTGTGAACCTGCCACAACTCTTGTCTGTGGATGTTCGGGCTGCTTCCATCTTCAACCCATTTGAACAGGGCTGCTGTGTGGAACATTCCTGAATGTGCCTCTGGGTGCTGGGAGGTGAGGTGGGTGCATGCAGACTCCTCCAAATGACAGCACACTGTTCTTCCAAGGGACTGCAGCCATTCACCCGTCCTGGTGGAGGAGGAGCACGGCCACTCCAAATCCCCGCTGACACAGGGTGTGGTCCAGTTTCTAATTCTTCCCCATTCAGTGGGTGAAAAGTCGATCTCATGTGATTGTCATTCAGATACCCAAGGTTACTAACAAGGTTTGTTGGCCATTTCAATTTTCTTCATGAGGAATGCCTGTTCCTGTCTTTCAACCACAGTCTCCTTACTGATTATTGGAGTCCTTTATATATTCTGGATATTAATGCTTTGCAGTTACATGTGTTACAAATATCTCCTTGCAGCTTGTCATTTGTGATTTCATTTTTTATGGGGCTTTTGGTGAACAGAGATTCTTTATTTTAATGGAACTGGTTTTATCTCTTCCTTTGTTTCTGCTCATTCAAGGGCTCTCTCAAGACATTCCCCCATGTCGTGTTCTGGAAGTTTCATAGTTTTGCCTTCAGTCCATTTTGGTTGATCGTTGTGTGGGGTGTGAGGCAGGGGTCCAGCTTTATCTTGACTCTCATGGGATCACCGATGAACAACACTGGTTTTTGCACTGGTTTTGCACCATTCATATTCTGGTTCCCATGGCTGTTTGGGGCTGTCTCTGGGATCTCTTCTGTTCTCTGTGAATGGCTTTCCCCTGCAGCCTGGTGCCCACTCAGCAGACACCTCCAGGGGTTGCCTTTCCCCTTGGTACCAAGGGCAAGGAGGGGTGTCCAGGCCTTTCTGTCCCCATGCAGCCTGGGCTGGGGAGACATGGGGGACAGTGTCCAGGGGCAGGGCTGGGAGCAGGCCTTGAAGGCCATAGTGAAGGTGTGGACTTGACAGCGGGTACAGAGAAGTGGCGGATGCCCATTAGTTGGGGAATGTATGACAGATACATGGATGACATATAGGACAGGTAGGTATATGCACACGTAAGTGTGAGCGTGTTTGCACCTGGCTGTAGGTATAGATCTTACGGAAGCCATTTGACCGTTTGGTGGCATAGAGGTCAGTGCGGGCCAGGGTGACGGCAAGGGTCAGGGGCTGCCTCTCAAGGGGATGGCCAGCCTACGGGCCTCCGTGCGTGGTTCACTCCCAGCTTTACCTGTGCTCACTGAGCCCCACCATCTGACACACCATGTCATAGCTCCATTAGGTCCATGGCTCCTCCTCCTTGAGTGTGACTGACACACGCACAGTCAGTGGTCAGCACTCACCGAAGGAGTGGATGAATGAGCAGTTGAGTGGCGGGTCCCGTACAGGGACAGGCACTGAGAGGGCCAAGGGTTTGAAGGAGAGAAAAACGGGTAATACCAGGGCCAAGCTGTCCCCTGATGCGACTCAGGGAAACCCATCAGAGCACCCCGTTATGTGGCCACAGCCTTTCAGGGCTCCAGAAGCATCATGTGCCCTTGTTCCCATCTTGACTTCCCTGCCTCCTTTCATGGAAGACAGCTCAGCTGTGAGTCCAGTTTGATGTCCAGGGGGCAGCATGAGTTTCCCAAGGCCCCACAGCGGGTCTGTGGACCAACTGGAGTCCCCAACACCAGCACAGCCTGGACAGAGGATGTTCCGCATGCAGGCCTGGCCCAGCACCCACTGACCTGTCTTTCCTCATCCCAGCCGTGGAGTATCTGTTTAATACCTTGACGTCTCTTTCTGAAGAGCTGTTGCTTGGCAATGGTTGCTAGGCAAAATTCATCATTAACCAAGAGTCAGGGCTCTTGATCAGAGGCCTTCAGGAACACTGTGGACCTGCAGGATGTGGTGGGAAGAATTCTGAGATGGCCCGGAGATTCCTGCCCCAGGGGCACACACCCCCTGTGATCCATCCACTAGGGCGTGGGCAGGACCTGTCAATAGGATGGGACAGCTGCTCCCTTGATGAAATCACATTCAGTGGCCAAGGTGATGGAGAGTCATACCTGGGATCGGGCAGTATTAGATTACACTCAGTAGTCTAGGGAGAGGAGCTCCTGCTGGCTGCTGATAGGCGATTGCCACACTACTAGAGGGCCGTGTGCCAGGACTGGCGGGCACTGTCCGTGAATTGGGAGTGGCCCCCCTCACCAGCAGGAGACAGGACGTCAGTGCCACCACTGCAAGGAGCTGAGTACTGCCAACACCCAGCAAGCTCACGGGAGGGCCTGGGAGCCTCAGCTGAGAACCATGCCCCAGTGACCCTGAGGTCCAGCCTGAAGACACCTGTGCTGAACCCCGGCCTGCATGGGCAAGGCTTTAAGTCACGTCATTTGTGGCAACTTGCTGTGTAGCATGCAAAACGAATACACAGGCCTGGGCATGGGGAGAGGAGTCTGCTTTTAGGAGCAGCCTTGGTGCTGAGGTTGGCTGCCGGGATGAAGGAGGAGAAGAAAACAGGAGCCCAGAAGGATTGGGCTGTGGCCCTGTGCCCAGTGTCTCACACGCAGGTTCTCAGAATGTCCCTGCAAGGCGGGGGTCCTTGTCCCCCTTCACATATGGGCCCTGGTGGGCCCTCACACATCCAGGTGGAGATGAGGCTGGGACCTGAGCCAGAGGGACCCCAGCTGCTGTGGGGGTACCCGCAGAGGTCAGTCTGTGGATACAGTGTTCACAGGCCACGGGACTGACACTTATAGGCACTGTTGGGAGGCTGACAGCTCCTGTGCCCCCACCCACATCCTACCATGCCTGGGGAAGTGCAGCTTCCCGGCCACTCCCGCCCAGGCTTCCTCAGTGGAGTTTCCTGGGGTGCTCCTGGTTCTCATGTTTGGTGTAGCTCTCACCAGGGAAGAGGATCTCCAGCTCTTGTTGGTCCCTCTGGCTTTTAGGGCTCAGCCCTGGGTCCCATGGGTTCAGGCCTCTCTCCACAGACTGTCAGCAGGCTTGGCCACCTGCCTCCTCGCCCCATGTGGCTTCTGAATGTGGGATGATGGGGTGGCCACCTCAGGTTGAGGCCAGCTGCCCCTGGAGCCCTGGGTGCGATGTCAGAGCCTCTTGGTCCTGGAAAGCCGTGGGGCCAACCTCCGAGATAGGGTGTCCTGGGCTCTCAGAGGACGAGCGTCTCAAAGATCCTCAAGCAGCCCAGGAGAGGAACAGGTAGAGTGCGTGGAGGTGAAGGGGCTCTGTCCCACCCATGTTGGCCCCCAGCCCACACTGCCCATCTGCCAGCGTGAGCAGCAGCGCGAGGCCTATCAGCAGGTGAGAAAGGGGATGCAGACGAGAGGGATCATCCCGGGAGGCTGCAGAGACGAAAATAAAGAATCAGGCATCACAGCATAAGAAGTAATATTGTTACAGTGCATGACACAAGATCTAGATACAAGAGAGTCACAGAAACCTAACAAAGATGAGAACTTTAGAATGTAAATGTAATAAAAGATAGGAAAATGAGATGCAGGATAAGGAGATAAAAGGCGAGAAGCCAACGAGCTGCCAAGCAGAAGGCTGGAAACACAAAAGAGCAAAGATTAAGAAAAAGGGTGAAGCTCATCGCCACGAGGTAATTTTTTAAGTAGATGAAACCATAGGTCAAAAATGAGAATTAAGGGCTAGGGAGTTATGAGTAAAAATGAATATAACAACCAAAGAGAAAGTATAATCACAGAGCAACATCTTAAATGATTCTCTCCTGTCCAAAAACACACAAGTTACCCAACCGCCTTCCAAGTAAACAGGACCAGGAAGGAGAGAGGAAGGGGAGAGGGAGAGGCAGAAGGCAGGGAAGGTCAAGTTAACATACAAAGCAATACAGTAACACGAGGGTCACGAACTGAAAAGTTACTAGTAAAATCTCAGTTTCTTCCTTCAAAAAGCACAGACCCCATTCCCAAAGAGGAAACTTCTGTGGATAACCAGAACCCTCTGGCCAGGGGGCTCCAGGAGCTGCCGCTGGTCCTCCAGTGTGGGCTGAGGGTGCCCTAAGCCCTGTGACCCGCTCCCGAGCTCACAGCCTGTTGTGGACCGCCTGCACACTGGCCCTGGCTGGTCTTGGTCCAGTGCACAGGGCCCCTGGCGTGGCTGTCCATGGTTCCCCAGCTCCCACGCCACCCCACACTACCTGCTCACTGCTCTGCCATCCTCCATCCTTGCTGCTCAGAACCCTGTCGCCCTGACACTGCCACCCCCCAAGCATAGAGGTGGCAGAAGTCCTCACCCACAGCCACCCCCAGGCTGCCCTGGTTATGGAGGGCAGAGGCTCTTAGACCTAAGCCTGCACAGAGCCTCAGGCCTGGGCTTGCTCCAGGGCGGGGCCCCAGCCACAGGGCTGGGTAGCTCCAACAAGCCCCCAGGTGACAAGCACCCCACTGGCTAGGACCATACTTTGAGTACGTTGGGAGTTGCTATTCAGGAAAGGAAACCTTAAAAGCAGCTTCTAGGAGAGCCTCCTCCCACACTGTTTTGGCCGCGAGTCCCTGGCCCTGCCACACCATGGGACTCCCATCCTCACCATGAGAATTCCCTCAGCTAAGCCAAAGACTCTCATCTGCCCACTCCTGCCCCAGCACCCAGACAGAGCAAGCCAGTCAGGGGTGCAGGTAACTGCCCCCACGGCCCCTCTTATCCACAAGAAAGCCAGACACTGCCTTCCAGAAAAGACCCTGGCTTGTCCTTTGCGGATTCAAAAGACTTGGAAAATTGTTCCTCAAAGGAAAGACCCATCCTGGTTCTGCTCCTATAAAGGCACGGCCTGCTTATAGCCAGGCTAGGAGGATTGGGAATGCCTGGGTTCCATCACTGCACAGCAAATCCTCCACCTCCACATAGTGGCACCAACTTGAGCCGTTTTGTTGCACTCACAGATGCTGTGGCTACAGTTTGGAGAGGGCATGGCAGGCGATGGCTGGCTTGTACTCCAGGCCCAGCTGGGAAGACTCCAAGGCTGGGGGAGATGGGATGGGAGGTGAGTGGGGGCTCCTTTGCTTACACATCTGGTGCCAGGGCTGGGAGAACTTAAAGGGTAAGACTGGTGACTCGTGAGTTGCCTTGGGGTGGTGGAGCCTCAGCTGCAGTGCTCCAGGGAACGAGAACAGGCGGTGTGGCTGTCCTGACCTCACCATGGCATCACACAGCACCACTTCCAGCACTTTCTGCTGGCTGCAAGCAAGGCTCCATCCTGCCCACATCCAAAGGGCACGACGGGAGGATGGGAAGGCCACGCTGCAGAAGGGTGTCATATGGAAAGTGTCATCACGGTTGTCTCTGGAAAATTCCATCTGTACAGGACCCTGCTGAGATGCTCAGAGAGCTTGGAGAACCATCGAGGAAGCCGCAGTCATCCTGAGATGGGACATTTAAGTTGGGGCTTGGAGGATGAAGGGGTCATCCTGCCAAGGGGTGAGGGCAGTGGGCAGAGGAAGTGAGGATGGGGTACAGCGCGGGGTGAGGGCCAGGTGGCCCTGCGACAGTGGAGGCATCAGCAGGGGGTGGACCATGCAACCTGGCAGGCCAGGGTGAGAAGGGTGAGGGAAAGCCTCATGAGGCTCCGGAGTAGAGACATGCCATGAGCTGAAACAGGAAATATGTTGTAAAAGAGTGGCGTCAGGAGATCTGCTTTGATGCCCTTGCAATTGCCAGACAAGAGAAGATGGTGGCAGGGACAGGGTGGGGCAGGTGGCAGCTGTGCAGAGGGAAAGGCATGAGTGATTCAAGAGAGAGGGGCCGAGCCAACAGAGCTCAGGCTGAAACGGGCCTGGGGTGCAGGAGGGGTGTGGTCACATGATGCCCAGGTACAACTGGGGTGCAGGGGTGCCACTTAGAGCCCAGGCATTGGTACCACTTGTGGGCAGAGTGCCTGGGGCAGCAGCGTGTGCCCTCGCCACTCCAGCAGATGTGGGTGTCGTCCAGAGGGGTCTGCTCCTTAGACAGCCAGCGCCCTTGAGTCCCTGAGCAGCTGAGTTGCAGAGACTGAGTTGGCGCTTGTCCTCCAAGGGGGTTTCAAGCATGGTGGCTGGTGTGAGACAGGCCCAGTTTCAGCCCTGGCTCCACTCTTCACTAGCTGGGAGACCTCAGGCAAGTTGCCTTGGCTCTTTAGGCCTTGGTTTTCTCATCTGTAAAAGGCAGTGAAGGTATGTGCCTTGCAGGGGTGTTGGCAAGATTAGTTAGTGCTGTTACGTGGCCGGAGCTGGGTAGTGTTTGCCGAATTAGCACATGCAGGGTTTGTCTGCCACCCCACACGGGCTTAGCAAGTCTGGGGCAGGAGGGGAGAGGAGGGAGGGCCCAGCAAGGTAGCCAGTGCAGACACCCAGGGAGTGGCAGAAGTGTCTTCAAGGTAGGAGCTGGGATAGACTCCCCACCATCTGCCAAGAGCAGCTTCCCAGGGACAGTGGGAGCAAGCTCTCAGTGGGCATAACTGCATGACCAAGCGCTTCAGGGAGGAGAAGGGGAAGCAAATGCAGCCAGAGCCCTGTGCATAGTGCTGGCCCCAGCTTGAAAGTCGCCAGAGCCGCTCAGCTACATGCACGCACGGCAGGGTGGAAGTGCCAGGGACAGACCCCACACGTGACCCTCAGAGGTCTCTGGCATCCACGGGACTGAACCTCAGCCACCTGCAGTGGCTACCCGCCTGTGACGAGCCCTTCCCAGCAGGTTCCCTTCCCCCTCTCATTTCTTCATGGCCCTCCAGGGGGTCTTGGGCTCAGCCCCCATGCACATTACTGGCACTGGAATCCTTGCATAGCCTTGAAGGAACCCATATGGAGACTGTGGGGTTGGGCAAGGCTGGGAGGTGTGGGCCTGCCCTCAAGCTGGGTGAGGGTCCCACTTGTGCAGAGTAGCCAGGCCCAGGCGGGGGGGACCTCCCTTGTGTCAGATCGCACACCTGTTCATTCCCAGGAGAAACAGGAGAACTGAGAGCAGGATTGGGAAGCACAAAGACTTTCCCAAGCCAAAGGGAGGGTGGAGACAGGGCTGGAGTGGAGAGAGAAAGAAAAGAGACAGAGATGGATGGGGGAGAGTGACCCTCTGCTCCCCAGCATGTACTGGCTGTGGAACATCTGGCAGGTAGGTGTGGCGCCCCTTCCCAGGTGGAGATGCAGGCCTGGTACGCAGGGAGGGTGGGGACCAGACTCCGCCAGCCTCTGAGGACACAGGTAACTGGGAGCCAGCCCTCTGTCCACCTGCTGCCCACATCGTGCGCCAGTGCAGGGCAAGGACTGGGGAGAAACCTCACTCTTGACCACCGCAGAGTGGAGACCAGTGGTCAGAGGGCCATAGCCGGCTGCTGTGAGGACGAGAGGTGCCTGCTGCCCTCCTAGGCCTTCCTCTCCTGCCTGGTACGGCCAGTCGGGGTGGGTGGAAGGCTGGGGCTTGCTGGTCTACCTTCGCTGATGCGGTCCCACCCCCACCCCAGCCCCTAGGCCCAGCCCTAGCATAGAAGGCATCCAGGGAGCTTCCCTCTCCACTCCCTGCCTGACTCCTCCTCCTGAAAGATGCATGGAGTGTGAAAATTTCATCAAAGCAGCTTGCTTTCTGGACTCACAGGCGGGGCGGGTGCTGGAAGCCCTGGGGCCTCTGGCCACCCTGCTGCTCGGTCAGCCCTGGACGCCCCTCTGGGCTGCTGTAGAACTGGGACGAGCAGTGGGTGGATGGCTAGAGTCCCTTTGGTGTGTGTGTGCTAGGAGGGGCTGGGGAGGGACAGAGGAGGCATCAGGCCGGCTCTGTGGGGTGGGGGCGGTGCTGACACCCGCAGGAGGGGCTGCAGCTTGGCAGGCATCAGAGTGGGGTTTGGAGTGTTCCCAACTTCCCAGTGACCATGACTGCTTGCTCGACCAGCACGCATTCACTCATTGACTCTGCAGCTTTTCATTATTGTTATTTTTGTACAACAGATAATGCATTTGCATGGTTTTAAAATGAGATGGGCATTTCGGGCTATTCCTGTTCTTTTGCTGCCAGAAAGAATGTGGTGTGGGTAATCTTGCTCAGAGTCACTTGGAATGTGGGTAGGTACACCTGCAGGGCAAAATTCCGCAGGTGGGATTGCTGGGTCGGTGGATAATGTTGATGGGAATTGCCACACTGTCTTTCATAGAGGCCATGCCACGAATCTTTCCAGCAGCAAGGCAAGCAGTGTTCACTTTCCTGAGGTCTGCCCCACAGAGCAGACTGAAAACACTTGGAGTCTGGCCAATCTGATAGAGAAAACATATTTTGAAATATATAAAAAAGCTGGATTTTTTTTTTTGTCCTCTCTGAGTGGCTTTCTTAGCAAACAGCTACAGGGTAAATTGTCCTGTGGCCAGAGTATAATGAGCTTATTTTAACTGTGTGTGTGGTGCATGTAGGAGCATATACTTGTGCATGTGTGTGTGGTCATGTGCAAGTGTTCATGTGTGTGCATGCATGTGCTAGTGTGTGTGTGCTTGTTTTACTTGGAGCATCCAATCCAGCCCTGGTCACTGGGCAGGAGGAAACTCAATCTGAACACAGCCAGGTACCCTCTGGGAAGACAAGGCTCATTCCCATGGCTCTGCTCCCAAAGAGCTGAAGTTAGTGAGACCTGGCTGGCGAGTTAAGGACAGAGCCAGCTCCAGAGCAGGGCAGTGAGGGGCAATGACTGCAAGTTAGGGGAGCTTGGGGGTGAGGCAGGCTCAAGCAAAGGCTTGGCTGTGGCAGACCACGTGCTTCCAGTGGGTGCTCCTAAACACTTGGAGACCTTTGAGGGTAAAGGCAGAAACTACCACAGCTCTGCAGAGAGCTGGGCTAGTGGGGGAGGTGTCCCAGGAAGCTGAGCTGTGTACCAGCCACCTCTAAACACAGGGGCCTCAAACAATACCATATACTATTTTCAGAGTTTAAGTATTGGCAAGCTGAGCTGGGAAGTCTAGGGTGAGCTTAGCTGGTCTGGGCTGAGCTCTGTGGTCTGGGCTGTGCTTGACTGGACTGTGCTGAGCTACATGGTCTGGGCTGTGCTTGGCTGGTCTGGGCTGAGCTCTGTGGTCTGGGCTATGCTTGGCTGGTCTGGGCTGAGCTCCACAGTCTGGGCTGAGCTCCATGATCTGGGCTGTGCTCTGCTGGGCTGGGCTGAGTTCTGCTGGGCTAGGCTGAGCTGCATGGTCTGGGCTGTGCTCTGCTGGGCTGGGCTGAGCTCCACAGTCTGGGCTATGCTTGGCTGGGCTGAGCTCTATGGTCTGAACTGAGCTCTGTGGTCTGGGCTGTGCTTGGCTGGGCTGGGCTGAGCTCTGTGGTCTGGGCTGAGCTCCATAGTCTGAGCTATGCTTGGCTGGGCTGGGCTGAGCTCTAAGGTCTGGGCTGAGCTCCGTGGTCTGGGCTTGTTCAATAACCAGTGTCCTGTTGCTGAGTCTTGGGGCTGGCTGCTATAGAATTGTGTCCAGAATTGGTGGGTTCTTGGTCTCACTGACTTCAAGAATGAAGCCACAGACCCTTGCAGTGAGTGTTACAGTTCTTAAAGGCGGCCTGTCCGGAGTTTGTTCCTTCTGATGTTTGGATGTATTCAGTTTCTTTTTTCCCAGTGGGTTTGTGGTCTCACTGACTCAGGAGTGAAGCTGCAGACCTTCGTGGTGAGTGTTACAGCTCATAAAGGCAGTGTGGACACAAAGAGTGAGCAGTAACAAGATTTATTACAAAGAGCAAAAGAACATGCAGAAGGGGACCGAGCAGGTTGCCACTGCTGGCTCAGGCAGCCTGCTTTTATTCTCTTATCTGGCCCCATCCACATCCTGCTGATTGGTCCATTTTACAGAGAGCTGATTGGTCTGTTTTACAGAGAGCTGATTGGTCCATTTTGACAGGGTGCTGACTGGTGCGTTTACAATCCCTGAGCTAGACATAAAAGTTCTCCACATCACCACTAGATGAGCTAGATGCAGAGTGTCAACTGGTGTAATTACAAACCCTGAGCTAGACACAGAGTGCTGATTGATGCATTTACAAACCTTGAGCTAGATACAGAGTGTTGACTGGTGCATTCACAATCCCTTAGCTAGACATAAAAGTTCTCCAAGTCCCCACCAGATTAACCAGAAACAGAGAGTCGATGGGTGCATTCACAAACCCTGAGCTAGACACAGAGTGCTAATTGGTGTGTTTACAAACCTTGAGCTAGACACAGAGTGCTGATTGGTGTATCTGCAATCCCTTAGCTAGACATAAAGATTCTCCAAGTCCCCACCAGATTAACTAGATACAGAGTGCCAGTCGGTGCATTCACAAACCCTGAGCTAGACACAGAGTGCTGATTGGTGTGTTTACAAACCTTGAGCGAGACACAGAGTGCTGATTGGTGTATCTGCAATCCCTTAGCTAGACATAAAGATTCTCCAAGTCCCCACCAGACTCAGGAGCCCAGCTGGCTTCACCCAGTGGATCCCACATCAGGGCCACAGGTGGAGCTGCCTGCCAGTACTGCGCCATGTGCCCACATTCCTCAGCCCTTGGGCGGTCGATGGGACTGGGCACCGTGGAGCAGGGAGCGGCACTCCTGGGGAGGCTCAGGCCCCGCAGGAGCCCACGGCGGGGCGGGGAGGCTCAGGCATAGCCTGCTGCAGGTCCCGAGCCCTGCCCCACAGCGAGGCAGCTAAGGCCTGGGCGAGAAATCGAGCACAGCAGCTGCTGGCCCAGGTGCTAAGCCCCTCACTGCCCGGGGCTTGCGGGCCAGCCAGCCACTCCCAGTGTGGGACCTGCTGAGCCCACGCCCACCCAGAACTCATGCTGGCCCACAAGCGCGGTGCACAGCCCCGGTTCCCGCCTGCGCCTCTCCCTCCACACCTCCCCGCAAGCTGAGGGAGCTGGCTCCGGCCTTGGCCAGCCCAGAAAGGGGCTCCCACAGTGCAGCGGTGGGCTGAAAGGCTCCTCAAACACGGCCAGAGTGGGCGCCAAGGCCGAGGAGGTGCCAAGAGCGAGCTAGGGCTGCGAGGGCTGCCAGCACGCTGTCACCTCTCAGAATGACCTCCACAGGGACCACCTGGCTCCATAGGGCCTCCCATCCTCCAGCAGCCTCCAGGCCAAGTTTGTGGTCAAGCAGAGGCAGGGCTCAGAGGGAGAGTGAAGTGTAGGCTGAGCAGTGGCATATCACTCCCACCCATGCTAGTGGTCAAAGCAAAATCCGGCCAGCCAGAATCACATGGTGGGGCAAGGGACTCCAGAGGAAGGATGGAGCCTTGTGGCCAATTTTGCAATCCATCTTCTTTAGGAGGACAGAGTCCATGGGGGCCATGTCCCTGGGGCCATCTGTGCAAAGCTGGCCACCAACAACATTCAACTCACAGCACCTAAGCTGGGGACTGGGACCCAGCAATGGGCAGCAGGTGGCTCTGCCCCCAAAGCATGCGAGCCAGTCACATCAGTCGTGGGAGCACCACGAGCCGTACCAGGAAACGTGGGAGAAGGACTCCTGGAGAAGCAGTCTGGGCCCGGGTTGAAGGGTACTTAGGCGTGCACCTGGGCAGTAGGGGTGAGGCGGGGCACTTTCTTCCTCCCGGTCCTCCCTCCTGGCCTAAAGGCAGAAGGCAGAGGAGACCCAGCCCTGGAGCTGAGGAGGTAGGGGATCCCAGCATTGGAGCTGCAGGCCCACAGCCCCACACAGGCTGTTCCTGCGTGGGCAGCCCAAGGATTAAACAGATTTTGTTGGGATTACTGCTGCCAATCAAGTTCAAGTGCATTTTTAAGAGCTTAATTTGCGGCCCTAGGTTTCGAATAAAATCGTCAAGTCCAGTCGATTAAACTCATTAAGGCGGGTGGACTGGCTGGTGTTCACACTGCCATCAGATTTGGAGAATTAATTAGGGGCCTGTTATCCTTTGTCGGGATTAGCAGAGCCAGCCCAGAGGCCCAGGGTTTCTGCTAAAAGACAGGCCTGTAATCTCTTTAGTGGGGCCTTGGGAGACAGAGATCTGGGCGGCTTTTGAGCAGGAAGTGCCACACGAGTGTCTTTGATTCTGCCATGTGCAGACTGGCTGTGGGTCAGGGGTGTGGGCAGGCTTGAGGGCTTGGGCCACCCTAAAGGTGGCTGGCCCAGATGGCACTTCAGGCCACACGACCCTGCATACTATCCATGACCTATTCCCCCATCTCACAACAACTTAGGAGGAGGGCCCCAAGAGGACTTCTGCTGGTTCCTTTGCCTTCAAAACCACCCCCGACCCCAACTGCTGGAGTCTCAAGGCTCTATCTCCTTGTGAACCAGGTGGTGTGGGTAAGCTGGCTGCCAAGAGCATTCTAATCCCTTGGGGGACATTGATTGGTCTCTGAGTGGGTGGGTATGTGACCCAAGAAAGAGCCAGCCAAGGCCGTGTCAGGGGGTGGTTGGGGGTTCTGGTATAGCTGAGGGCAAAAATATTAAGCCTGGAGCTGCCAGGCCCTGCAGGCCCTGCCTCAGGATGGAGAGAGAAAGACAGATGACTTTCTAATGACACTGGGTGAGCCGCTGGATCTAGCCACACCTAAAGCTTACCCCTGGACTTTTCAGTGACATGAGCCAGTCCATTCTTCCTTGGAACAGGGTCTCTGTCACTTGCAACCAAAGGACAAATCAGCCCAGGTCTCAGGTCTCTTGCCTTCCAGAGCATTAGGGCTGAGAAGAAATTTAGAGGGTCTTTTTTCTTTTCCCGCCCATTTTACAGAATGGGGAAACTAAGGCCCAGAGAGGAGAAGGACTTGCCTAAGGCTGCTGCAGATATTAATGGCTTCTGGTCTTCTAATGCATCCCGGGAAAGAATCCTCCCCACACCTCCCTGGTGGGTCTGGCCAGGCCAGTGCTGGGTGGGGTTTACCAGGTGTCCTTACCAAAGGCAGACCGTGGTCAGAGCAAGTGGATAAGCTGGAGACATTTCCAGGAACTGGAGGGAGCAGAGCGCCCCACAGGGTCACCCACACGGGTCCCAGGTGATGACTCTTACCTAGCTTAGGACCCTGGCTGGTGTCTCTGGGCCTGGCACTGCGCACTGAGTCTTTGCTGGGGTCTTTCTGTCCTGAGAGACCCCAGGGTAGGGGAGGGGCTCAGAGCCAGATTACCAGGGTTCAAATCCTTCCTGGCCAGTCGCTCGCCATGTGACCCTGGATTGATCATTTGGCTTTCTCGAGTGCACGCTTTCTTCGTCTGTCTGGGAGTTGGTGGTGACAGTGGGGCTGCGGGAGGCCTCGGAGGCAATGCAGGTCTAGCAGGGAGCTTCGTGAGTGTCATGGTCCACATTACACCCTACCTCTCAGTGCTGCCTACTGGCCTCTCTGCCTCCACTCTTGCCCCTCCCCCATCAGTTCTCAGCACAGCAGCCAAGGGCATCTTTTAAACATTAAGTCAAATCCTGCCACTTGCATGCTTAAAGACTGCTGAAGAAGCTTAGAATGCAGCTTAAATGCCTCACTGTGTCACATGTCCTGGCAAATACGGACAGGTGACAAACCCTGAGTAGCTGCCCAGTGGAATATGCCAGCCATGTTGTTCTGCTCAGGCATTGTGTGTGCAAGGACTCTGGGTGGGACCTGAGCACGTGGCTTGCTTCTGCTGTACCAGGTCTGGCTCAGCGGAGCCTGTAGACTGGAGCGCCTGCCCACGTGTCCCCAAGGGACTCTAGCTTCCTCACAGCATGGTGGACAGGTGCTGAGAGGGGCTTCTGGAGCGCATGGGAGGAAGCAGGAGGAAGCTGCATGGCCTTTTCTGACCTAGCCTGGCAAGTTACATAATGTCGCTTCCACTGGACTCTAGTGGTCCAGGAAGGCACAAGTGCATGCTGTTTCAAGGCCAGGAGACATCTATGGAGAGTGGCTGTGTCACTTTCAGAAGAGCATATGAAATGAGAGACACTGGTGAGGCCATTTCTGGAAACCATGGACTCTCCAGTCCATATGGTCTGGGCATGGCCCATAGGTCTGAAGGAATTGCCTCTCCCTTTCCCTCACTGATGTGCAGGCAGCTACCTTCTTTCTATGCCTCAGACATGACAAATACACTCTGCCACAGGGCCCTTGCACTTGCCGCAGGGCTCCTTCCACTCCTGAAGTTCTCAGCTCCAGTGTTCCCGCCCTAGAGAGGCTCTCCTTGACCCCTGGTCTAACCACTGCCCCCTCCAAGAATGCTCTAGAATAGCCCCATCCAAGAGAAAGATTATGCAAGTCACAAATGTAATTTGAAATTTTATAGTAGCCACATTAAACAAGAAATTAATTTAAATGTATGGATATATTTACATGTCTATTTCTGTTTACTTATCTTTCATATAGTTTTAACCCAATTTATCCAAAATATTATTATTCAACATGTAATCAATATAAAAATGTCAGTGAGGTATTCTGTATTCTCACATTCTTTTTATTGTACTATCTTTGAAATTTCATGTATTTTACATGTATAGCACATGTGAATTCAAAAGCTAAATTTTTGCAGGAAATACTTGATCTGCTTTTAGGTCTGATACAATTTACTATTGAAAGAGACTACTTCCATAGCCACCTTGTTCCAAAATAACTGAACTGATTTGAACATCCATTTTAACATTTAAATGACTTAAAATTCAATACAATGAAAAACCCAGGTCCTCAACCTCAGCGGCCACCTCACAGGTGCTCTGTAGTCACATTTACCTAGTAGAGACCGCTTCTATCATTGCAGAAGATTCTATCGGGTTGTGCTGCTCTAGGACAGTCCCGGCCCCTGTCCACATAGCACTCATGCTGTCTGCGAAGATCTCACGCTGCTTGTTCAGTTGTTCACCTACTCTCCCTTCCTCTGGAGCATAAGGACTTTGTTCCTGCTCAGAGAACCATGCCTGGCTCACAGAAGGCACCAGAGAATAACTTGGTAAATGAGTAAGTAAAAATTGAATCCAGGTGCCACACTACATCTTCTCAGTCAATCCTCAGCCCAGCTTTGAGGGAGGAGCTGGGGCCCAGAGAGCCACAGCTGCTACCCAAGGTCACATAGCCGGAAGGGCCAGTGCAGAACTGAGGTGTCTGCATCCAATGCAGAGCCCTGCTCCACCTCCCCTGTCTGTAGCCAAGTACCTCAGCTTTAAAATCCGTTTTAGAACTTCTTTTCTCTAATCTTAGAATATGGCCTTGAAACGCACTTTGAAAATTCTTTGTTTCCCTCCCTTTCCCACCAGACCCTTCCTTGTGCCACGCACGCTCATCTAACAATGAATACATACTTGCTTAGAAACTCAGGCTAAGCTTGAAACAAGCCAGCATGCAGGCGCAGCTGCAGCATTCTCCTCCACCTAGAGAATACCTCAAGGTGGTTAATCTGCAGCCCAGCAGCCGTTGAGACTGTGTCAACTGGTATCCAGAGGGACTCAAGATAACCCTTGGAAGAAGGAGTGCAGACCTGTGCCCAGCACTGCTCCGCCATGTTTCCTATACCAAGTTTCCCATTTAAACCCCCTCAGTCAGCCCAAAAATTTGGGTTGGCTTCTTTGAGGCTGTTGCCTGGCCGGCTCCTCATCTGCTGGTATTTGAATAAGGCCACTTTCCTTCCATCACACCTGGCCTCTTGTATATTTGGCTTTTTGAGCAGCGAGTAGCCAAACTTGAGGTTCTTTCCAAGACCACATGGCTTCACAGCTGGAGGGGATGGGATCCCTGCCCTTGAGCAGCTTATGACCTGTCACGGGAGATGAACATGCAAGAAAACGGCATTAGCAGGACAGAGAACATGCTGTCGTGGGTGTGAGCAAAGCCTGCAGAAACGAACTTCATCCTGGCCATTGGCAGAGGCTCCAGTGAAGATGTGACGATTGTCCTGGGCAGCTGTGTTCACCAGAAGTCTTCTGGTTCAATGGGCAGCAGGGACAGCATGCTGGCTCAAATTGGCCCAAGGAAAGAGGCATGTGTGGGCACCCACGGCAGAGGGCTGGGCCTTGGGTGCAGCTGGGCCCCAGCACTTCAGTGATGGCCTCAGGCCCTGTCCCTCTCCAGCCCTTGGCTCTGCCTTCCTCTGTTTGGGCTCTGTTCTTGGGCAGGCTCTCTCTGTGGCATCACAACTCCAGGCCGTGGCCTCTCTTCAGCCACACCAGCGAGAGAGGAGATGTTTTCTTTCCAACAACTGCTGACAAAGTCCAGGATTTTGCCTTATTTGTGTCTGCCGAGGTCATGTACCCATCACTGAACAATGGAAAGAAATGCAGTGATTAGCCAGGCCAGGTCACCTGGCCACCCTTGGATCTGGGGATGAAGGTGGCACCAAGAAAACTTCGTGGCCTGATAGTTGGGGGGTCTCCACAAAAAACTGGCTGTTATTATGCACATTAGGCAAGCAGGACCATAGATCATGGGTGAGAAAGCACTCTGCAAACTGTCAAGTGCTCCTGCAACCTGCAGGTAAGATGCCCTCTTGTGGGAGGAGGAACCGAGACCCAGCTTTAGGGGAAGGGCACCCTGGGTCAGCCCCACCTGCCCAGTGCCTGCCTTGTCTGCTCTCTGGGCACAAATTCAACTCCAATTTTGAGTCTGTCAGAACATGTGATCCTTCCAGGTGTGGGGACTGGCTCGGAGATGGGCAGCCCAAGAGTTCCCCAGCTTTTTTCTTTTTTTTGAGATGGAGTTTCGCCCTTGTTGCTCAGGATAGAGTGCAATGGCACGATCTCGGCTCACTGCAATGTCTGCCTCCTGGGTTCAAGCAATTCTCCTGCCTCAGCCTCCCGAGTAGCTGGGACTACAGGCATGCACCACCACGCCCGGCTACTTTTTTTATTTTTAGTAGAGATGGGGTTTTATCATGTTGCCCAGGCTGGTCTCGAACTCCTGACCTCAGGTGATCCACTTAACTCGGCCTCCCAAAGTGCTGAGATTACAGGCATGAGCCACCATGCCCGGCCCCAGCTTGTTTTGAGGGAAGGGATGAGAAATGTGCCTGCAGACGTTGGGGGGCATCTTGTCAGCCAAGAGGAGAAGCCAGTGTGAAGGGTGAGGCTGACCCGGGAGGAGGGAGGTCAAGGTAAGAAGAGGGTGTGTGGTCATGACAACACTGCTGAGTCATACCTGAAGTTGATGTCCCCCATCCATGCCCTAAATCCATGAGCCAGTAGCAAAGGACCTGGCTCTGCCATGCAGGGTTAGTGTGGACCAGGTTGGGCCTTGAACCTGGGGTGGGATCTGGCACCCGGCTTACCTGTGTGAGCCTGGAACAGTGCCCCAGCTCCTTGTCCAGCACGCATGCATGGAATCATGTATGTAATGTGCCAGGCCTGTGTCACATACTCAGTAATGTGAATTCCCATCCCCCCTTCTTCTGCAGGCAGCTTCCCACAGGGTCTGCCCCAATCTCCCTGCCCACATCACAGCACCAGAAATCCCACAAGCTCCTTCATCTCTAAAGTGGGGATAACGATTCCTCCTGCACAGGCAAGAGGAATGTCTGCATGCACGTAACATGCATCTATGTATTATGGATGTTATGGATGTCATGCATGTGTGTCGTGCATATGTTATGTGTGTGTTGTGTCTATGTGTCATGTATTATGCCATGTATGTTTGTGTGCTGCATAAATAGTAGCGTGTATGTTTATATGTATGATATACATGCGTGGTGTGTGTATGTGTGCATGTATGCATGTCATGTATGCATGTGTCATATATGTCTGCATGTGTGATGCATTATTTGTTTTGTGACGTGCACCTCACAGTGAGGAGTGGGTGGCACAGAAGCTAGAATGACATAGTTTGGATTTGTGTCCCCTCCAAACCTCAAGTTGAAACTTGAACCTCGGTGTTGGAGGTGGGCGTGGTGGGAGGTGTCTGGGTCATGGGGGGTCCCTCATGAGTGGCGTGGTGCCCTCCCCATGGTGATGCGTGAGTTCTCATTCCATGAGTTCCTGCGAGATCTGGTTGTCAGAAGGAGCTTGGCACTTCCCCTCTCCCTCTCTCTCTCTCTATCTCAGTGCGACCCCTGCACGTGCAGCTCCACCTCGCCTCTGCCGCAAGTGGAAGCTTCCTGAGGCCTCCCCAGAAGCAGAAGCTGTTGCTGTGCTTTCTGTGCAGCCTGCAAAACTGTGAGCCAAACAAACCTCTTTTCTTTATCAATTTCCCAGCCTCAGGTATTCCTGTACAGAGACGCAAATGGTCTGAGACCTAGCACTGAGCCTGTACATGGTGAGTACTTGGAAACCACACTGACCACCAGCACCCATATGTGGGCGCTGTTCGGGGCACGTGCTGCCTGCTGGCTCCTTTAGTCCTCATTGCAGCCGAGGGTGGTGTGATCAGTATCCATGGCAAGGACACCGTGGCTCCACGTATCAGTAAGAGGCTGGCTTGGGGGCCATCCTGATCACCTGCTCTGCCTTGATGCAGGGCACAGCCACCGTTACCCTGTGGAGCAGCCTGCACTGCTCGTCTGGGTGAGGCTGGCCTCGTGCCCCTTCTCTCTTTGTTCTCTCCGGGAAGTTCTCTCCCAGGTCCTTTCCTCTCAGCTGATCAATAGCATCTTGAGCGGACTCAGCCTGGAAATTCTCATCCAATGGTTTCCTTAGCAACCAGCCCACAGGCAGCTGCCCTCGGTCAGCCTGCTTTCTGATTTGAAACTCAACTCAGAGCCCAAAGGCTTTCCTCAGATACCCTGACCAGCACCTCCCCTGCCTGGCTGGGGGCCACAGAGTCCCTGTCCATCCTCCCTTCAAGCAGGTGATGCTAATGGGGCTTCCTGCAGAACCGGGTGAGCACAGCTGGGGCCCTAGGCAGGGCTGCAGGTAGACCTAGGTTCAGAGGCTTGGGCCGGGGTGTGTGTGAGTGGCATGATGACTAGGCGTCTGTTTTAGACCAGGGCAGGCACATAGTCCCGGTTATGTGACCACCGATGTGACCTGGCCACTGGGCAACCAGAACAGCAGCCAACCATGCGCAGTGGGTGCTGGGCCACCCATAACACCCTGGGAGTCAGGGCTCTTGTTATCCCTTGCAGAGAGGAGGAAGCTGACTGAGGGAGCAGGGCACACAGGGAGGGAGGCCAGAGCGGGATGTGAACCCTGCTGTGTTCCAGTACAAAACTCAGGTCCTCCTGGAAGGGTGGCCTGAAGTTAGTGGGCCCCAGAGGGTGTCTGGAGAGGCTGTGACATTGACAGTCCCAGTGGACAATGCCTGGGACATGGGCCGGAGCTGGGAATTGCAGCCCCCAGCCTGGAGCTCCTTTGTGGCTACTGCCTGCCCCACGTGCATCCAAGCACTCCAGGTTGTGCACAACCTGAGCAATCCTGTGCAGAAGAGGCACGGCAACCCAGCAGGGATGTGCCAACTGGGAAGTGAAGAAAAGCAGGGGTAAGGAGAAACACAGCTCCTGATTCCCAGGAGCCATTGGAGGTGTTGCGTGGGTGCCTGGGATGAGCCACAGGGGCTCGCAGGACACACAGGCCATGTCAGAAGATAGGCAGCTGGGGCTCCAGCCCCCATGTGCTTGGTCCAAGCCATGGCGTTTAGAAGCAAAGGCTCTGGAGTCAGGCTGGAGATTAAATTCTGGATATGTCCTGCCTTGCTGGCTGTGTGTCCTCAGGTAAGCTACTTGCCCTCTCTGTGCTCTGGTTTCCTCACTGTTGGGAACATTAAGAAAGTTAATATTAGAAAAGCCTCCCAACAGTACTTGGCATACAGTAAGTGCTTCCCCGTGTTGGTTAAATAGAATGAGGTGGCCCCAGGGCCACGCTGGGTCACTCTACCTCTGGATCTGGCCTTGTCCAAGCAGGCACCAGCAGCACTGTGTCCCAGCCCGTTTCCTCATGCATAGCTGTTCCCGGAACGGTCTCCCCTCAGAGCTCATAAAGCCATGGGGGCTGTGCAGGGAAAGGGAGTCTGGAGACCTGGAACACTGGAAAGGACTCTTCCTGCTGCCTCCCTGGGCCCACCTTAAACACATACATGAACACGCACATACGTGCACATCCCTCGAGTGTGGGCAGGGACGTAGACTAGACTTACTGTGAACCCAGCAGTGCTGGGGGCTGGCAGGCCAGGCATTGGAATGTCCACCAGAGACCCTTCGAGGGCCCTGATTTTCCTGTATGTGGCTCTAGGACAGGGCTGGCTGTCAAAGTTGTTTGGACCTTGGCATCCCACCCTTGCACGCTGCTGCACCAGGAGCCACCACCCAGGCTGGAGAGACGGGGCTGCTGGTAGGGTCCACCTGCAGCTGGCTTTTCTTAGCTAAGCGGCAGTGGTGTGACTGCCTCCCCAACTACCACCACCTCCCACCAGGCAAGTTAAAGTCACAGGATGACACTGATATTTCCCATTCATTAGCAAAGATTAAAAACCTGAGGACACCCAAAATGAGTGAAGGTGTATTCAGATGGGCATGCTTGGCCTTGGCAGGTGGGCATGTGAATTGGCCCAGCCTTTCTGGTGGTAATTTAGTTAATCTACCAATGCCTTAAAAACGTTAAGGCTGGGTATAGTGGTGCACACTTGTAGATCCAGCTACTCAGGAGGCTGAGGCGGGAGGATTGCTTGAGCCTAGGAGGTCAAGGCTGCAGTGAGCCATGATCAAGCCACTTAACTCCAGTCTGAGTGACAGAGTGAGACCCTGTCTCAAATAAAATAAAATAAAAATAAAAATAAAAGTGTTTATACCCTTGAATCCAGAAATTCCACATCTGGGGATCAATTCTAAGGCAATCGTTTTCTTATCCCACTCCTCCATACAAAAGGCTATCCGTCTTCTGGGCTACAGCCAGCTTATTCTGGCTCTTGAGAGATGAGTGTTAAGTATTCTGGACAATTCGCCAGCCAGTTGTTAGACTGTTGGTAGCTTGGCCCAGCCACGGTGCAATATTTACACCATGGGCATCGGCAGTGGCTATGGCTCAGAGCTCTGCATTTTTCTGGAGAGCTGGTTTGTCAGCTCACCAGGTGCTCACCGGCCATGCTATTCTGTAGCCACTCACTCATCTGGATGTCCCAGTGAGGACAAGGCCCAGTGCGTATGTGCGGTGGACACAGCAGGCTGCATGCTGCAGACTGTGGGGAAAACAGAGTGAGTGTTGGCGTGTGTGTGTTTAGATGTGTGTGGAAAGCCTCTTAGAGGAGACACAGTGCCCAGGACCGGCTGCTGCGTTGGGACTCGAAGGCAGTGGGAATGAAGGAGAGAAACTCACTTTTTCAATACATCCTTTTGTAGTCTTTGAATTGTTTCCACATTCCAATTTTTTTAATGTAAAAGACAATAAAAAAGAAAAATCTTTTTTCACAATTATGTTGTTGTTGTGAGTTGTTTGTGAGTGTGAAAAATGAGACAACATAGCTGTCCGTGTAAAAGGGAAGGCTGAATAAATCCAGCACAGTGGCTCCAGGCTGGGACACCATGGGCTTATCACAAGTGGGTGTTCACAATTATTATCGCAATGGGGAAGCTGCTACTGAGTTTACCTGCAATAAAGCCTGTTAGATAGTTGTATACACAGTATTATCTTGATTGCAAAAAAACCCCAAACACGTTGGTGGGAAATATTCCAAACCATAAACGGTGTTTCTGGTTGGTATTGTTATGAACAATTTAAATTTTCTTTTGTATTTTTTTCCTGCACTTTTCCAATTTCCTATGTTGACTGTGAGTTACTTTTGTACCCACTCCCCCCAAAATTCTATGTTTTGGTACAAGAGCTGAGGCCAGGCAAATTGTATCTGCCACAATCCTGGCAGGTCGCACCACCCTTGCTGCTGGCCTGGGCCTTCCACAGCCTTCCTGGTGCAAGGTCTGTGTTTCCGTGTCCTTCCGACCACTGCGCCCTCCTCACCTGCCCTGACTGCGGTCCTGGCCCCATCTCTCCCCTCTTGGTGTGCATGTGACCGCGGAGGCCACTCCTCCCGCCCTGGCTCAGCCCCTGGGAGCACCTTGGGCCTGGAGCGAGCCTCTGGGCTGGGCTTCCCTCAGTTGCAGAGGGGATGATGACAAAGCCTCCCCTCCTGCGGTGCCGTGACAGTGAAGCGCAGTGCGTGGGACGTGCCACAGGACTGGACAGACACATGGCACAGTTCAACAAACCAAATGGAATCTGGCTTGGCCAGAGGTGGGAGGAAAATCCCATTTCAGGCATTTTTGGGGTCTCCCTCCCTAGTGTCACATGAATCCCAAGGAAGAGGGGCTGAGGGTCTCACACTGACCCAAGAGTCTGCCGGGAGGCTTCTCCTTGCCTAAGCTGATGGGTCCTTTTAAATGGGGCGTCTCTAATGGGGGCTTGGAAGATAGCAATTCCAGAATGCAAAAAAAATCCACCACAAAACACTGTCTTTCTGTTATGCCCGAGCCACATAACCGGGGGTAGTTCCTCCTTATCCACAGTTTCAGTTACCCATGGCCAATCACCATCCAAAAATAGGTGAGGGTAGTTCAAGAAGATATTTGGAGAGAGAGAGAGGCCACATTGACATGATTATGCCATATTGTCATGATTGATCTGTTTTATTATTGGCTGTTGTTATTCATCTCTTACTGTGCCTAATTCAGAAATGAAACCTTGCCACAGAAATGTAAGTGTAGTGGATGTGGGGTTTGGTGCTAGCCAGATGAGGGGGAACCACTGTATTTAGGAAAATTTGTCAGGCGTCCAGTCCCTGGGATCTGGGGTTCAAGCCTGGCTTTACCAAGGCCACTGTGTGCCTCTGTGCCAGTGACTTCACCTCCTTGTGCCTTAGTTTCCTCACTGTGAAAGGGGACCTGGTGCACTCACTACAGAGAGAGGTTGTTCGGATTAAGTGAGGTGATGCAGGCACCCTGCCATGCAGCCGCCTGGGCCTGTGCCTTCCCGGTCTGGAGTCCACCTCTCCGAGGAGGGGTCACTGCTGCTGTGTGTGCCCTGGGGGCCCCCAACTCCTGCGCATCCCTTCTTCCTGAGCGCTGGCATTGCTGTCCCCTCCCACACGTTTTGTCTCTCATTTCTGGGGTAACATTTGAACATCTGTGTATTTCACATAAGAATCCTGATTTCTGGTTTCTCCTAAACTGTCAGAGCCACCTGGCCGGACTTGGCTCCTGGGACGCTCACTAGGTTAGGGAGGGCCGCCTCGTTGTGGGCGAGGGACCTGCAGGCTGGCCTCCCGCCTGGCCCCTGGGGCCTCTGGGCCCTCACACGATAGCACTTTTCCTGAATGGAGTGGGCTGGCTTCTGGATGAGGTGGGGACAAATACCTCACAGGCTTCTCCTCTTTCCTGACCCCACGCCCAACGCCTAGGCTGAAATTGGCCTGGGGGCAATCTCAGGAAATGAAAGCTACACTTCCTAGAAGGGCAGTGGGGGTGGCCTCTGAAATCACTCCCTGCCACGGGCTCAGCGTGTTGCCTGTGTGCAGAGAGAAGCAGACGTCCCCCGGCCATTGCTCTGAGTGTCCTGGAGCCCGGCAGAGTGCTCCCACTGACCCCGCGGTGAAGGGAGGGTTGGGGGACAAGGCATGGGCCTGGGGGACGTGAGCTCACGCCTGGGACCCCAGGCTGGCAGGCAGCTGGCAGGCCACCCCTCCCTGGCCTGGAGGGGACCAGCAAGGTTCTCCTTTGCATCCCCCTGGAACCCAGGTCCCCAGCTCCTGCCTGCCCCACCCTCTGCCCACAGTTCCCTTGCCCAATACCTGACCTTGACATCCTGTCACCATCCTTTGTGTGTTAGTGGCATCATTTACATTGATTAATGACACCAGAGAAGCCCCTGTGTTTCTGTCTCACTCTAAAATCTTAATTATGCCTCTGGAGGTCCTACAGTCTACATCTGTGATGGGGCTTCATTTCTGCCAAGGCCTGCAGGCAGCATCTGGCCAGTGGTCCACTGGGACCTCTGACTCATTCTTTCTGTTGTCTGCTCTGTACCAAGCTCCAGGCTGGGCTGAGGACACAGAGGTGAACACAAAGTTCTATGCCTGTCCTCAAGGAACTCCCAGGGTGGTGGGGTTGGGGGATACACACTTGTGTACAAATAATTAGCATTCAGAGGGGGATCGGGTCCTTGCTGTAAAAGAAAGAAGCCCAGGTCTGGGGGACCCTGGAGGAAGCACCTGGCTCAGGCTACAGAGCCAAGAAGGCTCCCTGGAGGAGGGGACACCTGGGCTGGGTATTGAAAGACATGATTTGCAGGCTACAGGGAGAGAGCTGTGCAGTGGGCATAGCAGCTGCGAAGGTGATGACTGGGAGCAAGGAGGAAGGGGCCGGAAGGCGAGGGTGTGGAGGAGGGCTGAGGCTGGGTCCAGTAGCACAGATGGCCAGCTCCTCTTTAAAGTGTCTTTATGGTGTTACCAGAGGCCAAGGCCAGGAGGGGTGGGACAGAGAGCCCGGCTCAGGGCTCTGCCAGACCAGGGCCATGATTCCAGCTCCTCATTTCCAGCCAAGTGACCCTGGCACATCACACGCCTCTCTGGGCTGCGGCGTCCTCATCGGTGAAATGGAATCTATGAGAGTTTCAGGTGGGGGCTGTCCACACAGGGACGGCTGCAGAAGGGGGTCTCTCCTCTGTCCCCCAGCTGAACCCTGAAGGTGGCCCCCATTGGTGCCCTCCTCCCTCTCAGGAGACTGTGTCAAATGCCACAGTGAGCTGAGTTTGGCCCTGTCCCCTGGTTGGGGAGTTCTATGTATTTCTCGGGGCTATTGCCTGCAGAGGCCCCGGCAGGTCTGCTCACCCTGGGCCCCCCAGGAAGGAAGAAGTGCGATGCAAATAGCTGCCCTCTCCTCTCTCCACCCAGGGCCAGCCCAGCTCTGTCACTGCACTGGGCCACCAGGGAGGGCTGCTCCCACAGGATCCAGGTCACAGGGCAGGGCGGGAGGCTGGGTGAGTGCCAAGGGCTGGGGGCCACCTTCTCAAGGGCCTCTTGTATCTGACTGAGTGCCATACCCAGTCCGCTGGGGTCACTATTACCATATAGCAAACTTCACGGTGTAAACCCAGATCACCTTGCTCCTGGATGTTCTGGTTCTAGGATTCCAGAAGGGTGCCTGGAGACAGCTCATCCCTGTGTTATGACAGGGGACATAGAGCATACCTGCAAACCTGAGATGTGGGTTAATGGTTCCGAGACAGGCTCTGAGGCCAGCTGGGCCTGGCTATAGTCACAGCCACAGCACAGGGGCCAGTTGTAGCATCAGTTATACAGTAATGCTGTGTCACAGCTGCCCCAAGTGCTGGGCCTCATAGTTGGCATTTACCCTCACCTCGGGCCCTGGCTGGGTGGCCCATCCTTCCTGCCCCTTGGACTGACAGCTCTCTAGGCAATCATCATGGCAGATTTTGGATGTTCCCTGAAGGTGCCTTTTAAAGCCTCCGCTTAGAACTCACACCTCCCACTTCTGACCATGTTCCAATGGCCCATGCAGGTCACACCGGTGAGCTCCGCATCACGGGTGGGGAGGACACTCCACTCATGGAGGGGGAATGAAAATGATGAACAAAAGCTAATCCACTCTACCCGCTGTGTCACATCGGCCAGTTGCCTACCCTGTCCGTGTCTCTGTTTCCTCTCGTATTAAGTGGGGACATTAAGCAGCCGTGACAGATCACTGTGTGAAATTCACCTCCAAACGTTTCTCCTGTTTCCTGTGGTCGGGAATTCAGACAGGGCTAGGTGAGGATGGCTTGTCTCTGCTCTGTGATGTCTAGGGCCTCAGCTAGGAGACCTGAAGGCAGGGGTTTGGGGGCCGAGGGGCAGAGCCATGTGAAGTCTTGCATGCACACATGGCTGGCAGCTGTGCTGGGCCAGAGGGGGCTTTTAGCTGGAACACCTGCATGTGGCGTCTCCATAGCCTGGACCCCCTTGTGATAGGGTGGCTGGGTCCCCAGGGTGAAGGTCCCAGGGAGAAAGGAAGACAGTGAGGCAGGAAGGCGCCACAGGAGGCAGGAGGGCGCCACACCGTCCTTTTAGGACCTGGGTTTGGGAGATGCTCAGTGTCCTTCTGAGCTTTCTACTGTCCGCTGCTCCAGGCAGTTCCCTGTGGGTGTCGGGTGTAGGGTGGACCCCAGATAGGCTGTACTGCCATCTGCTACCACAAGGTTACCTTCCTCATAGGGTCGCTGTGAGGCATTAATCTGTTAGATGATCCTCATAATGGACTTAAACCAATGCCTCATATGCAGTAAGCGTCTGTTATGTTTACTATCATGATTATGAGAGAGAGCTGGAAGGAGTGGTCCCTGCTACTGTGGGAGCTTAGTAAGGGAGCCGTCACCTCATCTTGGGGAGGGGCAGTCAAGGAAGATTGACCTAAGGAGGGGCCATTTCAGCAGCAATCAAAGGCAGAGTGTCGGGGAACGGACTCCAGCCAGAGGCACAGCACATGCAAAGGCCCTGAGGCTGGCAGGGTGTGCGAGAGACAGAGGGGGAGAGAGAGAGAGAGCAGAATGAACTGAACGGAAATCTGGGTTCCAAGGCTGGTTTTCTCAGGACTAAATGAAGAAATGAAGCTTGTGTCATCTGAGGAGGTGCACCCAGACCATGATGTTGCTGTGGCTGGGGCCTAAAGTAGGTCAGCCAGCCTCGTGTGGGGAGCAGCTAAGGAGGCCACACTGACCTCCCTCCCGGCTGAGGGGGTAAGAGCAGAGGCTGCAGCTGAGAGGTCTCTCACCTGAGGAGCCTGCAGGCACTATGGCAACCCCACCCTGAACACCCCCGGGTGAGGCAGAGGACTAACCCTAACCTAGAGGCCCTAGCCTCCCAAGCCGACCTTCCTCTGGGATGGCCTCTCGCCTCCTTAACTGTGGCCAACCCCCAAGTCTGAGGGCGAAGTCCATCCCCGCCTTAGTTTGGGCTCTGGTTGCACAGGGAGTGGGAAGACCCCGTCTCTGAAGGCCTCCTCCAAGACCCCCAGACCTTCACCTGCCCTACCCTCAAGAAATATCCTGTCCATTTCCATGGACACCCCCTAGAGACTGGGGCACAGTAGCTCAGCCCCCATAGGTGGGAGTGGATGACACAGAGCAGCCCCTGCCTATCCCTCACGCCACTGCCCAATGCAGCAGACGGGAAGGCTGCTCTGTGGCCTGCCTGGAGGGACAGCAGGAGAAAGATTTAATTGCTGCCTGGCCCGTAGCCTCCTCTGCACTGACCTCCTGCCTCCTGCCGGCCACACCCCAGGCTGGGCATGCTTTAATTAAAGACCAAGAGCTGCCGAGAGGAGGCCCTGCTGTCTGCCTCCCGCTGGCTGGTGTGGCCGCCACGTGATTACCAGCTGACCCTCTGCAGGGGCGAGGGGTCTGTAGCCTCGCAGAATCGATAGGGCAGTGGGCCACACTGGGGCTGGTGGGGGCCACAGTTGCTGGGCCGTTCTCTGATCCATCGACCGCAGACAGCAAGACACGAGCCCTGGAGTTGCCCTTTGTAGAAAACCGGCCTTCCTGGGGGTACTCCGCTTCCTTTTCATCTCTGGGATGTCTGTGAGCCACATGGGTCCGGTGTAGGGCAGCTGTGCAATGAGACTGTGGCCAAATGATGCCAGAAGCCAGCATTGGTGGGTCTTCATCCATGGGAGCAGCACAGCGTGGAAGCTAAGAGAACAGACTTGGAGCCACCACCTGGGTGCGTGTCTGTGACTTCTTAACTGTGCAACCTTGGGCAAGTCACTCAACCTCTCTGAGTGTGGTTCCTCATCTGTACATTGGAGAGATCCACAGTCGCCTCTTGTGAGGACTGAATGAGTGGGCAGAGCGCCAAGGGGGTGGGTAGGCCCTGAGAATGCCCACTGTGTGTCCTCAGCCACCTCTGCGAGGCCCCGGGCTGGGGTGCATGTCCTGTACACGTGCACACTGACTGCTCACCCCTTTGAGCGCCTGCTAGAGGGGCTCAGCAGCCTGGGGACAGGGCAGCCTGGAAGTTCATGGATGGAGTGCCCTGGGAACAGTCCTCGGTCCATGAAGAACAGAGCTGGTGGATAAAGAGCCCAGTTTCTCTGTCCTGTAGCCTCACAGGGGGCGCTTCTTTTTTTTTTAAAAGACAGTTTATATTGTTTTTATTTTATTTTGCACAGTTCTTTTTATCCTTAAGTTATATGTCATTAAGGATATACTATCTAATGACTATTTTAAAAATTTGATTGTTGCAAAATACATATAACATTTTTCATCTTAACCATTGTTATGTTTGGTAGTGTTAAGTACATAAACATTGTTATGCAACCAAACTCCAGAATTCTTTTCTTTTGAGACAGGGTCTTACTTTGTGACACCCAGGCGGAAGTGCAGTGGCATGATCTTGGCTCACCACAGCCTCTGCCTCCCTGGTTGAAACAATTCTCCCACCTCAGCCTCCCAAGAAGCTGGAATTACAGGTGTGCGCCACCCCACTTGGTTAATTTTTGTGTTTTTTGGTAGAGACAGGGTTTCTCCATGTTGGTCAGGCTTGAACTCCTGGCCTCAAGTGATCTGCCCACCCTGGCCTCCTAGAGTGTTGGGATTATAGGCATGAGCCACTGTACCTGGCCCATAATTCTTTTTATCATGTAAAACTGAACCTCTGTCCCCATTAAACAATTCCCCATCCCCCTGCCCTAGCCCCTGACACCCCCCAATTTACTTTGTGTCTCTATGAATTTGACCACTTTAGTACCCTATGTAAGTGGGATCATACAGTGTTGGTCCCCCCGTGGCTGTCTTATTCCACCCAGCATAACATCCTCAAGGTTCACCCACGCTGTAGCAGGGGTCAGAGGATTTCCTTTCTTTATAAGGCTGAATTAGTTTATTGTATGTATACACCACATTTGAGAAAATAAATTCAGTCATCCATCAACACTTAGTTCAGTCATCCATCAACACTTTTGGCCATTGTGAAAATATGATTATGAAAAATACTGCTTTTGTATTGTGTACAAATATCTGATTGAATCCCTGTTTTCTTTTCTTTCTTTCTTTTTTTTTTTTTTTTTTTTTTGAGACAGGGTGTCACTCTGTTGCCTAGGCTGGCGTTCAGTGGTATGATTGCTCAGCTGACCGCAACCTCCGCCTCCCAGGCTCAAGGCTCAAGTGTTTCTCCTGCCTCAGCTTCTCAAGTAGTTGGGATTAGAGGTACACACCACTACCTCCCGGCTGATTTTTGTATTTTTAGTAGTGACAGAGTTTCACCATGCTTGCCAGGCTGGTCTTGAACTCCTAACCTCAGGTGATCCTCCCACCTCGGCCTCCCAAAGTGCTGGGATTACAGGCATGAGCCACCGTGCCCGGCCAGAATCCCCGTTTTCAATTCTTTTGATCACACACTCCAAATGGAGTTTCTGGGTCAAATAGTAATTCTGTTTTTTGAGGAACCACTGTACTGTTTCCATAGTGGTTGCACCATTTGACATTCCCACCAACAGTGCACAGGGGTTCCTATGTCTCCATATTCTCATCAACATCTGTTATTTTCTGCATTTTTGATAGCAACTATCCTAATGGGTACAAAGTGGTGCTTTATTATGGTTTTGATTTGTAGTTCCTCAATGATTAGTCATATTGAGCATGTCTTCATGTGCTTTTTGGACATTTATATATCTTCTTTTGGGAAACGTCTGTTCGAATCCCTTGCCCATTTTTGAATTGCTTGTGTGTGTGTGTGTGTGTGTGTTGTTACTATTGAGTTGTAGGAGTTCTTTATATATTCTAGATATTAACCCCTTGTCAGATATATGATTTGCAAATATTTTCTTCCATTCTGCTGGTTTCCTTCTCACTCTGTTGCTTGAGTCCTTCAATGCACAGAATTTTTAAAACTTAATGTAGTCCAATTTATCAATTTTTGCTTTTGTAGGCTGTGCTTTTGGTGTCATATCTAAGAAATCATTGCCAAAGCCAATGTCATGAAGCTTTTCCCCTGTGTTTTCTTCTAAGAGTTTTACAATTTTAGCTCTTACGTTTACGTCTCCCATCTATATTCAGTTAATTTTTGTATATCGTGTGAGATAAGGGCCCAAATGTATTCTTTTGCATGTGGAGATCCAGTTTTCCCAGCACCATTTGTTGAAAGGGTTGTCCTTTCTCCATTGAGTAGTCTGGGCAGCCTTGCTGAGGAGTACTGGGCTGTGTATGTGAGGGTCTGTTGCCATGGCAGGGGATCAGGGCGTGTGCTCCAAGGCTCATAGAGGCCCCAGTGGGATGGACCTTGGCTGCCCACAGTGGTTGCTTGCTCAGAGCAAACTCTGTGCTGCCTGCTTTCCTCTGCATTTCACTCCCCTTCCCTTACTTATGTTTCCTGGATAGTTTCCCAAAAAGCCAGCTACACCCAAGCCCTTGCTCACTGTGTTGCCCAGGCTGATTTTGACCTCCTGAACTCAAGCGGTCCTCCCTCCTTAGCCTCCCAAAGTGCTGGGATTACAAGTGTGAGCCACCCTGCCTGGCCCAAGAAATGCTTTTTAATTTGTCTTTTTATGATAGTAATCATGGATATTTTTAAGAATCTGGCATTTCTAAGGCCTCCAATTGGCTGCTTCCACACATTTTACATTCTTTATTCATCACAATTACTCTGAAAGGTCGCTGTTACAATCTGTGCTTCATCAGAGAGAAGAGAGGGGCCTGTGGAGGTTGAGTGCCAGCCCAAGGTCATGGCTGGAAGTGGCTGAGCTGGGACTGCACTGGGACTGTCTGATCCCAGGTCTGGTCTCGTTCCTGTCCTGCATCAGAACCCATGGAGCTCTTGCGAAGGCTGCTTAGTGCTTCTGGGCACATCAGGAACTGAATCGTGTGCCTGCCCTCAAGGCACTGCTGCATCTGCATGAGGGGGCCCGACTTTCTCAGCAGGGGACACTGCAGGCCCAGCCAGGCGTGGACACCAGGCATGCCCTCTCTGCAGGCACGCAGGGTTTGGGGAAGGCTCAGAAGCTCGAGGAGACATGCTCTCTACTGTGACCGTCAGCAGCAGAAGCTGTCATCCCCCAACCCTGAACACACTGCTGTTCCAGCCTCCCCCATCACTCCCTGCCTCCCACCCCCAGGACCCAGCCCTGGTCTGGGCTCGAGGTTCTCTGCAAGCAGGAGGTAGATGAGGCCCACATTTGCTGCTGCAAGCCTCCCCCGTCAGGCTCCTTCTCTGCTAGCTGGATGGGCTACTGTTGCCTTTTCATAGCTGACAACTCCAGGTGGACTTGGTACACACACTTCTCCACGTCAGAGTGAGAGGTCACAAATGGGGTGTGTGTGGAAGGGAATCCCTGACCAGCCGGTGGCTGCAGGAAGACTCCCAGGGTAGCCAAGAATGTATGCAGTTGACCTGCAAATGCAATCAGAAGATGAATGTTCCAAGCAAGGGGCTCGGCGTGTGCAGCAGCACAGACCAGATGCCCCTGGCGCAGCAGGGCCAGCCCTGCAAGGTTGGATTGTGGTGGCGGTGTGAGCGCTAAGCAGTCATGCAGGTCCTGAGCTCAGCGGCGGCAGCTGCGAGGGGAGCCTGTCCACTTCCATAGGCTTAACCAGCAAGGACACAGCGAGCCCACATGATTCAGTCTGTTACACAGATGGCAAAGGCGAGATCAGCCTGGTGTCAGCCCCTGCAGCCCCTGGTCCTCCAGCACGACACTGGGCCAGACGACACAGTGGTGGGTCCCTAACTACAGGCATGCAGTCCTGTTGTTTGCTGCTGCGCCTGGAGGAGGAGGACCAAGGAAGACCCTGGCGTGGCTGGAACTGGGAGGAGGGTGAGAAATGGCCTTGTGACAGCTCTTCATAGTGCCATCTGTCTTTCCGGTTCTCAGGGAATTCCATCAGAGTGAGGGCCTTACTGAGGTGAAGCCTCACCTGCACAGCCAAGGTGGGGACCTGCAGGTGGGCTGTGGCCTCCCCTTGGCCCTAGTGCCCCCAGCACCAGGGTAGCTGGCCCAGGCAGAGGCTGCATTAGACACCTTGGTGGCTCCGAGAGAGTGGCATCTTCACAGGAGTGTGAGCTGCCTGCCATTAGCCCCACAAGAGGCTGGTGTGGGTGTGCCTGTCTTTGCTCGTTCAAAGGGGCCAGGCTGTCCAAACAGACACTGGATCAAGGACAAGTGCAGCACAGGTTAAACCACTCTCCCGTCACTGTAGAATCTCACCGTGGCTCAGGGTAACTTCCCCTGGTGCATTTCTTTCTCTATGTCTAGCTCATCATATGAGATATAAAAGAGGAAAAGACACAAGCTGGTTATCTATTGCTGAGTAAAATATTCTCTGAAAACTCAGTCTTAAAACAACAATGTCCTGGGCTAGGAATTGGGATAGGTACAGTTGAGAAATTCTCATGTGGCATGTGGCATAGGGTGAGGTGCCTCACTGGTCTGCAGTTGGGGGCTGAGTGGCCTAGAGGGCTAAGGGCAGCTCCCTCCTATGTGGCACCTGGCAGGGATGGCCGGACAGCTGGTCTCACTTGCATCTTCAGAGTCTCGGTGGGGCCCCTCTGTGTGACTTGGGCTTCCTGGTGTAGCAGGATGAGCCGCAGTACCACTGCAAACGCTGAAGCTGAGTTGCATGGCTGCCCAGGGTGGTCGACTCTTACTGGCCCTCAGGGCTCCTGGGGGGCAGGCAGCGGCTCGCAGTCTGTCTAGAGGCTGTGCTCAGCACTGGCCTGTTCTGTGGACGCAGCAGGCCTTGGGGCCAGACTGGATTCAGAATGGAGTCAAGCTCTAGCTCTAATGGCAGGAAGAGCAAAGACTGTGCCACAAAAAAAAAAATCACCCACATATCATTCGACCTTCCTTATTTAAGACTGCAACATATTTTCTTCAAGTCTTTTTTTAAAAACCATATTGTGATCATATGCTTTGCTTTTTTAACTTAACATTCCACTTTGAACATTTTCCTAGGTCACCAAAACTTCTTCCTAAGTTCCATTTTTGATTTTTGTAGGTATGCACCATGATATATGTAACTGCCTCCTGACAGCGAAACATTTAGGTTTTCCTCTTCTTCGATAGCAGAGATGCGGCTGCCCTAGCTATCTTTCATGGAAAACTTTGCTTCGCTTTGCTTTCCATGGTGCCGTCAGTCTCGCCTGCTGATGCTGTGCGGAGCCTGCCCCTGGCCTCCCCTCCCTGCCTGGGCCTAGGCCTGATGCCCTCCTCTTGTGACTTTTGTCTCGTTGAGCTGTTCCCCATGCACATGCTTGGCCTGTTCCCTGGGCTGGGACTCTCTCCTTGGTGTTTCCTATAAGGCTCCCGCTTCTCAGTGTTGGAGCCTGAAGCACCTCATAGAGCTAATGGTGGAATCTTCACCTCGGTCTGTGCCCAGCAGCCAGGGAGGCTGGAAAGTGGATGTTTGCAATTCTCATTTAGGGAACCAGATTTCCATTCCAGGAAACTAATAGCAAATAAATGAATAAATGATAGTGAATGAATACTGATAGTGAACCTCAAGCATTCCAAGAAATTGGGGCAGCCATGAGTGACAGATGTCCATCACATGTGGCAATGCCATTCCCCATTGCCGATGATGTCTAGGGGATGCAAAGGAAGAGGTTACGATTCTTGTCTGACAAGTAAGGCACGGTGAGAGGAAGTCATTTGCCCAAGGTCACACAGCCAGTGCAAGGCTGAGCAGAGGCTCTGATTCCAGTCTGTTCATCTGCAAACCCAAGCTCTGGCGGGCGTCTGGGGTGTGACCACTGCAGAAGCTCAGCTATGTAGTCGGAGCCACCAAAGGACAAGGGCAACCTGGGGAGGAGCCACTGCATGTTCTGCCTTGGCTTCCCTGATCCTATTCTCAGCCTGGAGGCGGGGGTGAAGGAAGGGTCTCCCGCATCCTGACCTCCCAGCCAGCAACCAACAAGAGGGAAGGCTTCTTCTCCCAACTGCAGCCCACAGGCCAAATCGAACCTGCCACCTGTTTTAGTGAATCAAAGTTTATTAGAACACAGCCATACTCATTCTCTAGGTTTCATGGCTGCTTTCAAACTATGGCCGTAGAGTAAAGCAGTTTGACAGAGACCGCGTGGCCCCCAAGCCAAAGATACTTACCATTTGTCCCTTTGCAGAAAAAGTTTTCCAACTCCTGGTCTGTCCTTGTCCTCAGGCCTAGACCTGTCATTCAAACTTTGGACCTTGAAAGTATTTTATCTCTCCAGAGTCCTTTAGGAACACGCAAACCATCCTGCATGGAGGGCAACTGTCAGGATTGTCCCGTTCCTGTGTCCTCACGCCTTCTTTTCAGATGTTTTCTCACTGTGACTCGATGGTCCTGATGGGTCATTGAGGGCAGGGCACAGTTGGAAATAGATGGCTTGGGATCAGCTTCTGGAATAACCACTTTTTCAGGACTGTTTGGACTGTAAGTGACAGTCCCAACTCAAACAAGCTCTGGAAAAACAGAAACCTACTGGCTCAAATAACCCGAAGTCCCCAGTTATTTTTGGCTTTAGGCATGGCTGGATCCAGGTGCTTAAAAGCTGTCTCTCCATCTGTTGGCTCTGGTTTCCTCTGCACTGACTTCATTCTCAGGCAGGCTTTTGCTCTGTGGTTAGCCAAGAAGTCCACCAATGACTGAAGGCTGAAGCCTTCCACCAGACAGAGTCTTACCACAGTAGCTTCTGTCAAAGTCCTTAGGAGGAGCTCCGGGGCTAAGTGCTGACACCTTCCACTGCTCACTGTGGTTGGCGCATGGATCAGTCTTGTTGCCCCGGCTTGGGTCAGGACCTGAGGCTGGGTCCATTCCACCTGGTCACGAGCGCTAAGAGTAGAGGTGGGAGGGCTCCCCTGGGATGCCCTTCAGTTAGTAGATGGGAGTGGGGCAGAAACACACTGGCACAGGAGCAGGCATCCTCCGCAGGCTGTCCCCAACCCTGGCCCACTACTGGCGGCAGCCCTGGTGCTGCCCTCCCTGCTCTTCTGGGCCTTGCTTTGCCATGTAGCCTTCACTGCATGTGGGGCCCCGTCCTGGTCCTGGGCACACAGTCACTTGTGCTCCTGACCCCTATACCCGCCTCTGGTCACGTTAACTTCCTGAGGGGCTCCTGTGGCTGCTGTCAGGATCTGGGAACTCAGATGAGGCCCCAGGCCATGGAGGAGGTGGGGCTGGCAGGCTGGGCTGATGGGACAGCCTGAGCAGGTTCGGGGTTGGTGTGACCTGTCAGGAGGGGGTGAGCACAGGACCACACATGGCTAAACCAGGAGGTAGATAGCTGAGTGGCCAAGATCCTTGCTGCCAGCTGGGGGAGATGAGGGCCTGTAGAGACCCTGAAGGGAGCCCAGGGCCAGCTCTAGAGGGGGGTTTTGGAGCCATTTAAGAGGCTCTCTGTTGAACCCTGAGGTCAGAGAGATAGAAACACCCAGACACCTCCAGGGGTTCCGCCATGCCAGAGGAAGGTAGACAATCAGGGCTCCTTGGAGAAAGGGACTCCTGAGAAGAGGATTCAGAGGCACCTGGGGACAGGGACAGGGCGAGCTGAGCAAAACACCTTGTAGTCCCACAGGACCCGAGATGACTTTTGAGGGCCCCAAGGGATGGGGGCAGGTGAGGTGCTAGTGGAAGACTCCAGCCCTCCAGGGTTGGGCCAGTCCAGGCTGAGAAGGCAGGGCTGGCGGACTCCATGCTTCCCACAGCCAGGGCCCCAGGGTGCCTGCCACAGCTGAGACCCCGCACAGCCACAGAAGAAGAGCATGAACTTCATTTTAATAATCAGAGTGAATTAGAAATAATATTGCATTGGGAATTCTCCTCTTCCAATTTTGCAAACTCTCTGGAGATAATTGGAGGCCCCCTGGTGTGTCAGAACCCAGGGCGCGGAGTCCTGGGGCGGGGGCGAGAATCGCTGCCACTGAGCCATCTGCTCCTGCCCGGCTCTCCAGTGCGGCAGATTCTAAATGCGCTTATTTAATCATTTCCCCCCCAAAGTCGTTGCGATTCCTAGGGATGTTTTTGAGATGGATGGCTCACCCCAGGAGCCAGCTGGGCTGCTCCTCTTATTTTATATAGGGGGAAACTAAGGGCCAGGAAGGGGGAATGAGTTGCTGGAAGCCGGGAGCTGGGCACCGGGGAGGTGGGAATGAAGAGGATGTCCCCGCAGGACCTGACAGCAGGGCCTTTGACACTCAGAGCCTGGGGGTCCACGCTGGATGCCAGGGTGCGGAGGAGAGGCTGGTGAAGGTTCTGCATCTTCTTTGAAGGTCACCTTCGCCAAATGCCACCTGCCAAAACAAGCTCCCGACTCACACCAGCCGCTCTTGCCCTAGACTTGACTTCTCACCCACCAACATGCGCGCCCCCTCAGATCTTGGCTCTGGTGAGTGCCAAGGTGGAAAATGAAACTGCAAATTCAGTTAAGCCGGGGCTCAGTGGTAACAGCTTGATGTGTGGTTGCTTCACACACACACACACACACACACACACACACACACACACACACACAGTGCTTAGAGTACATGCTGCCTGAATTCAGGACTTTCATACTCAAATACCTATGGAGGCCGGTAGGTGAGACTACAGGGTGTGGTGGGGACTGTGGCAAACTGGCGTGCACCGCCTATCTAAAGGGGCAGCAGCTGCTCATCTCTAGGCAACGGTTGCCATGCGGGAATGCCAGCCCAGAGTGGCTAAATCTTGAGGGCTTTTTGAAAGAAGTTGAGAATACTGATTTTTAAATGAAGACTTCACATTTTTAAATGTTGGCTACTTACTCAAATTTTTATAAAACACTAAGTGGGCCATACAAAAATAAGTCTGTCAGCTGGATTCATCCTGCAGGCTTCTTCATCTGAGAAAGGGACCTTGTGATGGCGATAAAAATACTGATTGGTGGGGGAGGAGGAATAAACGTTTAGTAGTTGTCAGTTACTTATCAAGTGCATGTTGGCGCCGGGAGTACTGTGACAAACCAGACCAACAGGGCTTCTCCTCTGGTAGGGAGACTGCCTGACACAAGTGATCCCATCAGTCATTACTGAACAACCATGCGGGCACAGCCCTTCGTGAGCCGGTGCTGTGTGGGGAAAGTCCATGCCCCGGTGTCGGCCCCACAGCCCGGCTGCCCCATCGGAGAGGGTGAAGAGTCGCTTACCTGCGATGGGCTCCCTGGGGCCTCTGTAGACAGAGAACTGGAAGGGGGAGTGGGAGGTGCCCCAGAAGCCTCTCCTGCTGCACCACCAGCACCCCCAGCCAGAGACTCAGAGCAGATGAACAAGGCTGGGCAGCCCTGAAGGCCCAGGTCTCATGGTCCTGCATTCTGGAAACTTTTGTCGACTTACACTATGAAGTAAGATGGAAAGAAATGCAAATCCCTTTGTCCATTTGTGTGCCTGTCTCCAGGAAGCCTCACTGGTCTTGTTGCTGGCATCTCTTGTCCTATCTACCTCTCACTCCTCTCGCTGAGGCCCTGAGGCAGGTGCCAGGTTTTCATACAACACCACTATATTGGTCATGGTGGGTGCGGGGAGGGGCTGTTAGCTGAGCTGGCTGATGGCAGGGCTTTCCTGAGAGTTTTTTTGAACTGGAACTAAACAAGAACGGCAGAAGCCATCAGCAGCCACGCTTCTTCCAGCAGGGGAGAAGCCGGCCTCAGCCAGAGAGGAGAAACCACCGATCAGAAAGGAGCCAGGGTGGGACTAGGTAGGGAGCGTCCTAGTGGTATCACACTTGCAGTCCTGGTTGCCACGGTGCTGCCACTCTTCTTCTAATGAGATACCTGGATCTTTCTAAGAACTGCCCTCTTTTGTTTATTTTTAAACTGATTTATTTACTTTTAGTTTTTTTTTTTTTTTTTTTTTGAGACAGGGTCTCACTTTGTCACCCAGGCTGAAGTACAGTGGCAATATCATAGCTTACTGCAGCCTCGACCTTCCAGGCTCAAGCCATCCTTCCATCTCAGCCTGTCTACTAGCTGGGACTACAGGCACGCACCATCATGCCTGATTAATTTTTTGTAGAGATGGAGTCTCGCTATGTTGCCCAGGCTGGTCTTGAACTCCTGGGCTCAAGTGATCGTCCCTCCTTGGCCTCCCAAAGTGCTGGGATTATAGGTGTGAGCCACTAAACCTGGCCTTATTTATTTTTTAACTTAAAAATTGTGATAGGCTGAGCGTGGTGGCTCACGCCTGTAATCCCAGCACTTTGGGAGGCCGAGGCGGGTGGATTACCTGAGGTCAGGAGTTGAGACCAGCCTGGCCAACATGGTGAAACCCCGTCTCTAGTAAAAATATAAAAATTAGCTGGGTGTGGTTGTGGGTACCTGTAATCCCAACTACTCAGGAGGCTGAGGCAGGAGAAATGCTTGAACCCACTAGGTGGAGTTTGCAGTGAGCCGAGATAGCACCATTGCATTCCAGCCTGGGTGACAGAGCAAGACTCCATCTCAAAAAAAAAAAAAAAAAAATTGTATCATACAATACATATAACATAAAATTCACCATCTTAATTTTTAAGTGCACAGTTCAATGGCACTCAGTGCATTCACACTGTTGTGCAAACATCACCACTGTCCAGCCCCATAACTCTTTTCATCTTGCAAACCTGAAACTCTGTCTCCATTAAACTCCCCATGCTTTCCTCCCAGCCCCTGGTACCCACTCTTCCACTGTGTGTCCCTGTGAGTTTGGCTATGCTAGTGCTTTGTACAGTGGAGCTGGGCATTGTTTGTCCTTTGGAGGCTGCCTCATTGCATTCAGCCTAATGTCCTCAATCTAACAGCTATCCTCTTTCCTGAGCGAGTTCAAGTGGGGATTCTGTCACATGCAAACAAAATGACACTGACTAATTCAATCATTACGACTTTTGAAAAAGCAATGTAATTTAAACCACAATATAGAAAAATGTTGAAAGAAACACAAACATTGATGCTTAAGGTGAAAACCTTCTTTTAGTCACTAAACTCAACTGGCCTGAAGGAAATGATGACTTTTCTTCTGCTTTTTTTCTTACGTAGGTGGCTGCTGCCCAGCCATCCCATCCACAGTCCTGTGCCTGCTTTGCCCTGAACCCTCAGACACTGGCTACACGTGAGGGTGCTGTGCCAGGTGGCCTCTCACCCGTGCTGGGTTGCCATTTGTGGATTCAGGTGCAGGTCAGAAAATGCTAGGGCTCTCCTCAGGCAGGTAGGGCTTTTTTGCTCCCCGCTTAGCAGCCCTCAATGGCAAAGCATTCTCTGCGTGGTCCCCACAGCCTTTGTGGGTTTACCATGTAGCTTTCCGTGGACACACACACTTCCCAGTGCCAGCAGGGCCAAATATTTAAACCACTGATTTGCTCTAACCCAATAGCTGGTTATGCCCAGGCTGGGCGGGCTAGAGGGCTGCACTCCACCTTTGCCTGTCTTGGGTCCTTCTGCATGGAAGCTTTGTCCTGGGACTGTCCCCAGCCTGCTCTTCTCGAGTGTAAAACAGAAACCAGGGCTAAACAGCTCACACATCAGGCTCCAGCCAGCACAGACCCCAAAGATGCCTGGGGCCAAATTGGTGTCTGGACTCTGGGGGATGAAGGTGGAGGAGAGGTCAAAGGGGAGGCTTGGTGGGGTCAACTGGAGGAGGGGACCACTCAGGACTGGGTGATGAGGCATTTTGGGGGGTTGGCTGCCATGAGTAACTCAGGGCAGTTCCTTTTCAGGAGAATGAAACCTAATGTAGGCTGCCCCAGCCCCAGGAGCCCCACGGCCAATGACTGGTGGCGTGGCCCTCATGGTAGGGACAGCTCGGTGCTGCAACTCAGAGCTCCCGGGAAGCTCCAGTCTCCAGCCAATACCACATCTCTGCTTAGCTCCTTCCCAGCACCAACTTAATCACTTCCTTCCTTCTCCTGAGAGCCTCCCTCAGAAGACAGGTCTGCCTGAATCTTCCTCAGGCTCTGCCTCCAGCTGACCCTGCATGGGGCAGAGCTGGGGGCGGGATAAGATGGCAAACAAGAAGCAAAGCTAGGAGTTCTGGAAGTAAGAGAAGCTGGGACTGGAAGGCACTGGGTTTGGTGAGCAAGGCCAGGAGCCAGGCAGTGGGGCTGGGGAGACGTCATCTTAGAAAGGGGTGGGCCGGGCTCCATGTCAACAGCTCCTGTGAGCCCCCTGCCCTGCTCCCTGGAGGTTGGCAGGATCATTGCAGGGTGCACCTCTTGGGAACTCGGGGTGGCTTGGGGTGAACCCTGATGATCTATTTCAGTAGCTCTGCATTGAGTTCATAGATCTCAGGGAACAGTGACTAACACTGTGAAGTTAGGGTTTCTGGGCTGTTGTTCCTCAGGTAAACAGAGAAGAAGAATGAGGAAGCTGATCATGGTATATGGGGATGTGGATGCGGCACGTGTCCCGTTGGTAGTAGCTGGATGGCAGTGGTTTGAGAAACAGTTTTGTGGGATGGACTTAGGGTTGGGGTGAGGTGGTTGGGATCAGGGCCTGGGGCTGTAACACTCCCACCCTGTGAGTAGGTGTCCAGGGCTGCACCGAGTCCCGAGGGCAGGCGGTGCCTCTGGGCTCCAAGCACAGGCCTCGGGGGGCTCCATCTGCACACAAAGTCATCCCAAGGCCCCAGCCTGAGTTTGCCTGCCCAGTCTATGCTCACCCCAGGCCCAGGGGCCCTCTCTCTCGACAGGGCAGTTTAGAAACAAAAGACTGGGCATGGCCCCAGATGTGGGATCCCTGCTACATCCGTGCCGTGCCTTTGAGGGGATCACAATGTCGTTTTGCCAAAAACCAGCGCCCATTCAACTTCAAGTGTTCAGAAGGCAGAACTTTGTACTGCTCCTGTAAGAAAAAGGAAAAGGTCCCATCCACAAAGCTCAGAACTGTGACTCCTAGGTGGGAAAGCAGCTCGATTCTTTGCCAATGTGTCCACCTGAGAGGAGGGGATGGGCCTGCCCAGGAGACAGGAGAGAAGACCCCCTCACAGAAGCCTCTCCAACCCAGCACCCTGCACCCCTGGAACCGAGGCCGCAGAGGAGCAGCAGAGATGGAAACGGGGAACCCAGAGCCATGAGTGCCCAGGAATTGTTCACCCCTCACTGCATCCCTCTAAGCCAGTGACCCCTAGGCCTACTGGGCACAAGGGGGGATCCCGGGCTGCCACCAGCCACACAGACACTGAGTCCTCCGTGGGCAGCCAGAGCTGGGAAGCACGGTAAGCGTTCAGTGCAGGCCCCATGTCAAAGGCGTAGTCCCCCAAAAAGAACAGAAAAGACCTCATTGATCATTTTTGTATCGAATACATAATGGAGTGCTAACATTTTAGATAGATTCAATAAAATAAAATATATATTGAAAATTAATTTCACCTGTACCTTTTTACTTTTTAAAAATGTGGCTTGCAAAACATTTAAAATCATGTGTGTGGCTCTCATGACACTCCCGTGGACTGCACTGGTATGGCGGACAGACGCTTGAATGAATGAAGGCTTGAACACAGTCAGGGCCATGGGCTGGGGCCCCCGCCTGGGGGTGGAGGAGAAGGCCCCACATGTGCCTGGGAAGCGGTGCACCTCTCTGTGAGGCCCAGCTTCATCTGTCGATGGGGATAATGCTTGTGCCTGTCGTCTAGGGCTGTTGTGAGGGTTAAATGAGATTGTCATCAACAAGCGTGAGAAATCATGAAATCCGCACACAGGGAGGCTCTCCCAGTTGCTCTGTAATGTGGCTGTGAAGCTGAAGGTGCTGTCAGGGGATAATTCTCAAACCTTTTGTTGACCCACAGGCTGTCAGCCAATGGGTGAGGGGACTTCAGTTGGGAGGGGTCTGGGGTCAGGAGGCTTGGGCTTGAGTCAACTGGGCCTGGCACCCTTTCCAGCAGAAAAGTCCCTGGCACACTCACTAATAACAGCAGCCTCCACCTTCCAGGAGGGTAGGGTCCCATGCTGCTGCTTGCGCAGGGTCTTGGGTGAGCAGAGGCTGTTTGTGGAAGAAAATGGGGCTGGGTCCATGGAAGGAGAGGTGTGAGGCTTTTGATGAAGTGACAGCTGTCTGTGAGCCTTCTACACAGAGTGCACTGGGTGGAGAAAGCCCCTTGTCACCTCATGCACTCCCACCTCCCAAACCTGCTCAGCCAGAGGTGGAGAAAGGATGGCTCTGGACAATGACGGGAGAGGAAGGGGTTTTCCTGCAGGGGGATGACCTGGCTTGTGCCTTCGAGGCAGGTGAATGTGTCCGCAAGAGGTGCTCCCGAGCAGAGGCAGAGGCAAATGGAGTGGGGATCCTGGGCCTCCCTGGCTCCTGGGCCTTTCCTGATGCCTTTGAGGCTGGATTCTGGGCTCACACTTTCTCCTGCTACTCGCATTTTCGCAGGTGTCTCATGTCCAACTGGATTGGTCTACATGTGAGTGTTTCCAGAGGGGGTTGAAATGATGAGTGGGAAGTAGCAGAGCTACTGGGTCTCTCGTCCATCTTTTGATTTCAGCAGGAAGCCCCACCTCACATATCCACGGGGCCGGGCGGGGGGGAACCAGTGAAGCAGGCTGGTTCCAGACAGCCGGGAGCAGCGGGGCTGGGCTGAAATGGAGAGTATGGCCCGCCGAGGGGCAGTAGCTGCCCAGCTGAGGCCGATGCTTTCATTGGGAAATGTGGGCTCAGTTTTTCCAGGCCTTACTGTTTCTGGAGAAGTTAGAAAACTAGATTTGGGGGTAAAATCTAATTTGTAAATATTAGCAATAGTTCAATAATGATGATGATGATGACAGCATTATGTGAGCCAAATGAAACACATTACGGGGGAATCCATTTGTGGCTTTGGACTAGGGGTTCTGACCTCTTATTTGTTGGTGTTCTATCAATCTCTTGTTTTATTTTATTTAATTTTTAAAAGAATTTTTTAAATGTTTATGGGTACATTGTAGGTGTATATATTTATGGAGTACATGAGATTTTTGATACAGGCATGCAATGCATAACAATCATGTTACGGAGAACTGACCTCTTGAGTAGGCTGTTTTTAGGGTCTGACCTGGCCCTGGGTCCTGCACCTTATCACAGGCCCTAAGAGCTAAGTAGAAGGGGCTCTAGTCTGGTCTAATCTGGTCTGGTCTGGTCTGTTCTGTTCTGTTCTGGTCTAGCCTGGTCTGGTCTGTTCTAGTTTAGTCTGGCCTTCTCTGGTCTAATCTGGTTTAGTACGGTCTGGTCTGATCTAGCCTGGTCTGGTCTGGTCTAGTCTAGTCTGGCATGATCTGGTCTGGTCTAGTCTGGTCTGACCTGGTTTAGTCCAGTCTGGTCTGACCTGGTTTAGTCCAGTCTGGTCTGGTCTAATCTGGTCTGTTCTGCTCAGGTCTGGTCTGGTCTAGTCTGGTCTAGTCTGGTCTGCTCTGGTCTGGTCTGCTCTGGTCTGGTTTGGGCTAGTCTGGTCTGGCCTGGTCTGGTCTGGTCTGGCCTGGTCTGGTCTAGTCTAGTCTGGTCTGGTCTGGTCTGGTCTGATCTAGTCTGCTCTGATCTAGCCTGGTCTGGTCTGGTCACTATTCACTGATTATTTCCTGGGAGAGAAACTGTGCTGGGTAAAGTAACACAGCAGAGCCAGGCATTCCATTCCCCAAATAAGTCCCCAGTCTGACAGGCACTGGGGAGGGGATGAAACTAACTAAGATCTAGGTAGTTCAAACATCTCACAACATGTCATAAGGGAGAAATGACCCATGTTCTGGACTATTCTCTTTTTCTTCCCTAGCTATGATTAATTTTCCTTTTCCTTTGTCACAGCATCTTGATTTTCCTGCCAAATCACCCACTCTTCCCTCCCAGGTTTTGTGGTATAGGTGGGGCTGTCTCCATCCCCAGGTGTGGAGGGACCCACATCACATGGACTTAGCCAATTGGAACGTCCTTCCCCTTCTATTCCCATGGTGATGGGTCAAGGACGGGGACGAGACTTAAGCTAGGCTGCTGAGGTGCAGTTTTGGGACATTTGTTTGAAATGTCAGGAAAGAGAAGCTCTTTTCATTGGTAGGAATGCAGGGCTTAGGAAGTCACACCTGCCGCCTCTTGGTAGAGGGCTTGCTTGGGAACACAGCCAGCCTAGAAAGAGATTGTGATGTTCCTCCTGATGTATAAACACCTGGATCAAGCCAGGCCTGGGGTTTCCAGTTTCTTGGGCCAACATATTTCCTGCTTTGCAGAACCAAGTTTGAAGAGAGATCCTGTCCTATACTATAGCAGATCCTGTCCTAAACAAATGCCAGGGAGATTAAGTTGCGAGTCATTTCTTCAGTGTGAGCTCAGAAAAAAACCTCACAGAAAAGGTGGCACTGGAGAGGTAGACAACCATGTTTTGATATCCGACGGAAGGAAGTAGAGCATTCCAAGGGGAAAGGAGTGTATAACATGAGCTCAGAGGCAGGAAAAACACGGGCATGTTTGGATGACAGACAAAGCCTCATTTGGATAAAGTATAGAGCTCTTGTAAGGTCTGCATGGAAGAGAGGTAGTGAATGAAGTTGGAGAGATGGGCTGGAGCCAGAGCAGGGGACCAGGGAGGGGACTTGCACTCCAGGCTGAGATGTGGTTCTCGTGTGGGAGGTAATGTGACTGCTGGGAAGGGTGGATAGAGCTGTGCTTCCCTGAGGAGAGCCAAGATCCTTTTTAAGAAGGGACAGTGGAACTGGGAATGAACTATTTCAAGTGGCTCTTCCTGGTGTGCAGGGGGCTTCCAAGGCTGATATTGACACCCCTGGGTCCATATTTCTTTGATCATATCCACAGAGATGGGTGAGGGAAGAAGGTGGTGAATTACATCACTCCACCATGAGGAACCCATATGCAATTAACTCCTAATCCATCCAGAATTTATGTTTGTGTATAGTGTGAGATGAACAGGCAACTTACGTTTTTTTTCCTTCAAATTGTTAACCAGTTGTTCCAATGTCATTTGTTCAATAATTTGTTTCTACTGAATTCAATGTCACTTTTAGCATAGAGTAAATTCATGTATTTAACAAGTCTCTTTCTGGACTTTCTATTTCATTCCTCTCATCTTCCTATAAGCCACACTCTTAAATGTCATTTCATAACAGGTATCCCCTCATTAGTTTTTACCCAAAGCATTTTGGCTAGTGTAATGTATTTACTCTCACAAATAAACTTGAGAATCACATTGTAAAAAAAGTGATTTTTATAAAAATAGAATTCAATCTACAAACTAATTTGTAGGAGCACTGACAACTATAGAATATTTACCCCTCTCATCCTGGAATATTGTATGACTTATTTTAGTTTTGAGATTTTTTTCATATAGCTCATGTACATTTCTTTAAAAGATTATTCCTAGATATTTGACAGCTTTGGGGAGTTTTCTGAAACATATTTTATAACTTTATTATATGTTTATTTTGTATGACTATTGGGAACCAAAAATAAAATTCTAAGCCCCTCAGCTGACTGAATGGATCCCTCCTCTTGGCCAAGGGGATCCCAAAGAAACCTGAAAACCTAGTTCAGGCCATGATGGGAGGGACTGTCACATTTGCCTTGTTATACTCTCCCCGCTTTGGAGTTTAGGCACAGCTGACCAGCATTAACATTAAAATAGAGATCATAAGATTGACAAACAGACTGTAGCAATAAGGTATCAAATGCCAACCTGACTCTGGTATCACATCACAAGATGAACAGCAGGCCCTGAGGGAAATCAAAATATTTTACCCCAAAATATATTTCTTTGACATATTTTGAAATGGTCCCACAAAACCTCTCTTGTGGGAGATATCTGCATTCTGTAGAGAATCTCACTCCCTAACTAGGTCTTTTCCAAGAGAGTGATGCCTTTTCAAGTCTGGTGAGAGACATTCCCCATCTATTCTCTCTGGGGCCTGTTGCTCTGAGGCTTCATCTACATGACAAGAAACTTGCCTTCCACAAGCCCCCTTATCTTAACTGAAGCATTTCCCTCTGCTAACTTCAACTCTTTAGACAAAGCTCAACTCTTTCAACCAACTGACAATCAGGAAATCTTTAAATCTACTAATGACCTGGAAGCCTCCACTTTGAGATGACCAGCCTTTCTGGACCAAACCAATATATACCTTACACACACTGATTTAGGTCTTTGTCTGTAACTTCTGTTCTCCTAAAATATATAAGACCAATCTGTTACCCAACCACCTTGGGCACATGTTCTCAGGACCTCCTGAGACTGTGTTATGGGCCATGGTCCTCATATTTGGCTCAGAATAGGCCTCTTCAAATAGTTTACAGTGTTTGGCTTTTTCCATCAACATTCTCTTATGTAAATATCATGTTACTTCCAGTACTTGTTGTTGATTCTATCAAAAATAATTTAGTTACTTCTTTTCTAATTGTTAAAATTTACTTTTCCTGTCTTATTGCTTTGACTAGAACTTCCAGAGCAACTTAAAATAATGTTAGTAATAGCAGACATCTTTGTCTCATTTCTGAAAATGCCTCTAGAGTCTTCACATTAAGAATGACTTTTGTTTTTAAGATAGGTAAGTTGTATTGTGTTAAGAAAGACCTTTTTCTATGTGTAGCTTTTCAACAGTTGTATTAAGAATGGGTATTGGATTTTATAAATGCCCTTTGCACATTCATCTAGATCAGGGATGGACAGTCCAAGGGCCTAATCTGGGTGGCCTGTTTATGCAACCTGTGAGATAAAAGTGACTCTTATACATCTAAAGGGATGTTAACAAATAAAACAAAAAACCCCACAATATGCAACAAAGGTGGCATGTGGCTCACAAAGCCCAAAATATTTATTATCTGGCTCTTTACAGAACATATTTCCCAATCCTTTATCTAGATAATTGTGTAGATGCAAAGATTTATATTCTTTGAATTACTGATATGATACTATTAACATTTAATATGGAACCATCCTTGAATTCCCAGACTGTTTGAATTTTGGCCAAAATTCTATTGCCATCCCTAGGAGAACAAAAGAAGGGGCTGCACTTCAGAAGGTGAAGTTCCTGGGCATTCTCTAGCTATCAGGGGAGAACTCCTGAGCATCTATGTTCTGAGAAGGACAGAAAAATCTGGCAGAAGGAAAACATTGCATTTCAGGGGGGATTTTGTGTTTGACTTGTTGGTGGGTTTAGCCCTTTGGCAAGTTATATCAATGACTGTTTTCAAACCTATTGACAGTGGGGTTAGAAACATTGGTGTCACAATCTCGTTGGTTTCCTGGGAGGGAGAGAGTGTCCAGCGGAGATCTGGTGAACATTTGGCAAGCTGGGATGTCTGAATCTTCCCTTTATGGAAGAGTCTATGAGTCCAGCATTTAGGGCATGTGTCACAGGGTCTGAGTCAGTAAGTTGTCACAACTGTTTCTGCAATAAATCAAGAGCCAGTGTCAAAGCTTGAGACAGACACCAAGATGGCTGCAGCCAGAGTTGAATGGAAGGGGACACAATGGACCCTGGGACAGTGACCATCGTCCATCCTCCATGACTTTTAAAAGAGGCATATCCAATAGTTAATTGCTGATTGTATTGCTGTGATATAGATGATTACCCTCCACTTGCTTAAATTCAGTAAAATGTACAATGCAAACATGTCACATGTGGTTATGACATTCTGTTTTGTTAGCTTAATGGTCAGCTAATGTTTGAACAGAGATTTCCTAAACTCCTGGAACAAGTATATCTCCTGCTCTTTGCTGATGGGCTCTGTGTGTGGGGGAGACAATTTCAACTCTTGGCTGGGAGGTTCACACCTCCACTTTAGCCTTCACTTCATGTTGTGCAGATTCTTCAGGTCAGCCAGAGGTGAGAACTTGGGCTTCTCAGGTCTTTTTTGAGCATGCGCCCAGGCCTGAATATACACACAGACCCATGCACCTGCATGGCCTTCTAGATTCCCGGGGATGTCAGTTCACTGTCCCTATCCCTATGGACATCTAATTTCTCAGCTTTTCCTTTTAAGCTTTTTGGTTAACTTGTTATTTGTGTCAACTGTTATCTACTGCCTCAGAAAGCCTCAATATTCAACAATTGCCTTGATGGTTTTGGCAAATAATTCCAGGAGACAGGCTGTTTTCAATGGGTGAGATGAGTCAGGTCAAACACAGACAGTTTTTTAAGTGAGGTCTTCCAGGGAAATACCAGACAGGTCAAATAATGACAATCCTCTGGGAAGGGGCTTTGAAGCAGCTCCAACCCTATCCTGCCCCTGCAGGGACGGGCAGACTGCTGGTTTTCACCATGATTGTGGCTGTTGAATTTTGAGGTGTCTGGAAGCAGCCAGGGGAGGGAGGAATGGAATAGGACAAGTTAAAATGCCACGAAGCTCACTGTTCTTCGTGAGAGTCAGCCTTTTTTTTGATTAAACACTCTTCAGATTGCTGCCAGCCCTTGGTTAATTTGCAGCGTTCTGAAATGTTGATTCTGACTATTTTTTTGCCAGGATTCTCATTGCTTTGAAGGAACAGAGAATTTTTGGAGGTCCTTGCCCAGCCTTTCTCACTGATGTCACCTCTCTGAGCGAATCTGGACTCTTACTTTACATGTGTGGTTTTCCATCCACAGGGGCTAAGTAGTAAAAAAGGGTTCTGCAGTTGCGCATTCTTCACCATGGCTGTTGTCCCTTCTCTCCACTTCTTTTCATGCCAGGGAGACCTGTCCCAACATCGGGATGGGAACCTAGTTGCATTGAGCTGGGAAAGTCAGGAAAGACCTGCTTCTCAGATGCTCATTCTCTGTACCTGCTCCATTTAATGAATCCTGTGTGCTGGAGATCTCCTTCTACAGGCCCAGGCCCTGTTCCATTTGTGGGCTTGAAGAGTCTGTGGCTTTGGCAATTAGCTGGCTCAGTTTTCTGTCCCTGCTCTGGAGACCTGCCAGCGTAAGGTCCTGCTTCTCCCTGTCATTCTCCCATCCTGCACAGCTGGGTGGCAGAATAATGACTTTATTAAGCGCATCCTGCACTGAATTCCCCAAGGATGCTGGTCCATTAGGAGAAACTACATCTGCCACCAGCAGCCATGCAGCTGGTTTGGTTTCATCTGTTCAGACCTAGGTGTGGGCCCAGGAAGGGCACACACTGTCGTTCATGCTGCCCGTTTTTGTGGGCCTGAGTCTGACTCTGGAGGGAGGCTCTGGTCCTCTGTAGAGAGTGAGGCATGTGGATCCCTGCCTCCACCAAATCCTACCTCTCGCTGCCTGCGTGGTGTGGGCTCCACTCTGAGACAGGCAGAGACAAGGCCTGGGCCTGGCCAGCAATGAGAGGCTGAGAAGGGGTCTAGGATAAGGGCTCGTGTCCTTAGGAGGCTTCCATATGAAAGCAGTGGGGGTCTGAGCACACTCCTGCATGTGCCCTGTCAGGAAGCGCAGAGGGAGCGCTCATAGGCTCAAGGAGGGAGGCAGGTTCAGAGACGAGTGCAGGAGGCAGAGCCTAGAGGAAAGATCTCAGCAGAGGAGGTGATTAAGGAAGCATCCTGGAATGCACACCTCCTTGGATGGTGCTGTTTACATCTCTAAGCCTGAACATGTGTTGTTTCTCTGGGCCTTAATCTTCTCTTCTCTGAAATAGGGATAGTGATTCTTTGCCTGTATGAAGCCCAAGGTCAGACAGAAATGATTCCTTTTTAAGAACAGGAATTGGACTTCCCATGCAGAGAGTAAATGCAGGTGAGATGCTCCATGGACTGTACCTCATCGTCCCATTCTGGTTGGAGGTCCTGTGTCAATCAGGGCTCTTCTGGCTGCCAGGGAAAGAAATTAAACTTCACTTAAGTAAAGGGCCAGCTTGATTGGCATGTGTGGCAGAAGAGTCTGGAGCAGGTCTGGGCAGTGTAGTGGGCCCAGCCTGGCGCATGGCACCATCAGGAACGAGCTCTCCATACCCCTCTTTCCCCTTCCCTCTGCATCAGCTTCATTCTCAGGCAGGCTCACCGCACTTTAGTCCAGGCAGTACCAGGAAGCTCCAGCCTCTATTCTACAGCTCACCAATCCCAGTGGAAGCAGGGTCCCTTAAATCCCAGGCTGACTTGCGTTGGTCTACACTGAGTCCTGTGCCCATCACTGCACCAATTGGGTGACCCTGGAAGTTCAGGTCTGGACCACTGCCCATCTTTGGAGAGGAGTGGGGACAGTGGCAAGAAGGGATCTTGGCCCTTTTTACACCACATGAAATGAAAGCAGTGGCATGCCTCCCCCCCAAAAGATCAAGGTGCTGTTGCCAGAAGGGTGCTGGGCAGCAGAACCCCAGGTGCCCCCCACATGGCTCTTAACCAGGTCCCACACCCAGGGTTATGCCCAGCTCAACTTTGCATCCTTCCTGTCTCCAGTCTTACCTCTTGGCTTTGCTTAGGGGTCTGTGCTTTTCCTCCTTGCCCAGCAAGGCCTCTCTCCACCTTGAACCACTGTGCTCCAGGACAGCTGCAGGCCCCAGAGTTCCTGGACTCCACCCTCACCTCTGTCCCATCCCATCTAGACCCAAACTGGGCCCTTAGTTGAGTCAGTCTGTTGTTTTTTGCTCAGGTCTTGGTTAATCCATTGATCTATTCACCCATTTACTACTTTGTTTACCTACTCATTTATTTAACAACTCTTTGTGAGTAACATGCATAAGTCACTATCCTAGGGAATGGAGTTTAGACAATGGATCTCCAATGGCCCTAAGTCAAGGGGGCTCCCTTCTCCTTGCCTACCCAAATTAACAATTCCTTTAAAAATTGTTTTATTGGAGTATAATTGCCATGCAATAAGCTTTACATACTTAACATGTACAAGCCAATAAGTTGTGACACTTTATATTTCTGAGAAGCCATCATTGTCATCAGGACAGCAAATGCACCCCAAGGCCTCTGTAGGCCCCTTTGTCATTTTAATCATCTTTCTCTCCTGCCCTTCCCCGCATCCACAGGCCACGATCGATCTGCTTTTGGTCACTGTAGATTAGTTTGAACTTTCTAAAATTCTTAGTAAATGGAAACACACAGTATGTGCTCTCTTTTTGTCTGACTCTTTCACTTTGCATGGTTATTTTGAGATTCACCCTGTTGTTGTGTGTATCAGTAGTCAATGCCTTTTGATTGTTGAGTGGTGTTTCATTGCACGGATTGTCCAGTTTTTTACCCATTTGCCCGTTGGTGGAGTTTGGGTTTGCTAAGAGTACGTGTATACAAATCAGGATTGTGAAGGGACAGGGTGGAAACCTGATAGCTCCAGGATTTGTGATTACAGTGTTCTGAATCCTAGCGCACCCAGAAGGCCAAGGGCTGGCATTTGGAAAGTGTAAGGACGTGCTTGTCCACAGACTAGGATGTCCCACATTGTGTTCTGCAGGAACTGGATTCTACATTAAGAGGTTTGGAAAATGTTCCCCCTTCTTGGAGATTCACCTTCTATATGAGCTTATTAAAGTCTCTGAGTAAAGTCCTGCAGTAAGAAGAATCCAGTGTCCTGTAGTTAGACACTAATTAGACCATATAAACTCATTCCCCCTTTTGTCCTAGTGTTAACTATAAATCTCTTATGGAAGGCGGTTTGATGGACATTGATGTGGACCATGGGGCTATGGGCATGTTAGGGAGAGGTGTCTGCTCCCAGAAACATTCCAGAGACCCAACATTCATCTAGGAAGTCTCATAGGCATTCACAAGTAACTCACAATGTATGAAATTATAAAATATTTCAAGCACACAGAAAAGTGTTGAGAATAAAACAACAGACACTCATGTAAACAATACACTGCTTTGTCAGCATTCTGCCTCTTTGTGTGTTTCAGAGTTATTTGTGTGTGTGTGTGTGTGTGTCACTTAAAGAGGAAAACATCACTAATATAGCCAAAGTTCCCAAGCATCTCTTCTCCATTTGACTACCCCTCCCTCCTTCTTCCCAAAAACCACCATCCTGAATTTGGCATTTGTCATTTCTATGCATATCTTCATTCTTTTACTACATATGTTTTTGTATCTCTAAATAACATATAGCATTGTCTTGCATGGTGATATGGTTAGGCTTTTTGTCCCCACCCAAACAAATCTCATCTTGAATTATAATCCCCACATGTCAAGGGAGAGAACAGGTGGAGGTAATTGAATCATGGGGGCGGTTTCCCCCATGCTGTTCTCGTGATAGTGAGTTCTCACAAGATCTGATGGTTTTACAAGGGGCTCTTCCTGCTTCCATCAGCACTTCTCCTTCCTGCTGCCTTGTGAAGAAGGTGTCTCTTCCTCTTCACCTTTCACCACGATTGTAAGTTTCCTGAGGCCTCCCTAGATATGCTGAACTGTGAGTCAATTAAACCTCTTTCCTTTATAAATTACCCAGTCTCAGGCATTTCTTTATAGTAGTTTGAAAATGGACTAATACACATGGTTTAAAATTTCATAAACGATAATATATTATGTGTAGAATTCTCCACTTGCTTTTCTTAGCTGAACCTGGTTTTTAGATTTAACTGGAGTTCATTCATTTTAAGTGCAGCATAGTATTCCATTGAATAAACAGGCCACAGTGTGGGCTTCATTGTCTTGCTGGTAGATGTCTGGGATGCTTTTCATTTTTCTCTACTATAAACAAGGCTGCAATGACAATTTTTGTGCATGTCTCCTTGTCACATGTGTGAGTTAAGCATAGAATTACTCGGTCATGGGGTAGGGGTATCAGTAACTCTACTTAGACATTGCCAAAAGGATGGCAGTAATTTTTACTCTTATCTACAGTATAAGAGAGTTCTAATTTCTCTACATTATCACAAACACTTGTTATTTCCAGACTTTTGAATGGCAGAAAAATGCCTGGTCTACAATGGGCACTCAATAAATACGCCCTGAAGGAAGTGAAGTGTTTTAATCCACATCTCCCTGGTTACTACCAATGCCCGGCACCTTGCATATGCTAGCTGGCTCCCACGCTCCCCTTCTGCAGGCTGCTCATCTATGTCTTTTATCCACTCCTTTGTTGGCTTGCTTGGCATTTCTTCTCTGATTTGTAGCAGTTCTTTACATATTCTGAATAATAATCTTCTGTCAATTATGTGCAAAGCAAGTATCTTTCCCAGTTTGCAGCTTGTTTTTTCATATTGATAATTATGTCTTTTGTCTTACAGATGTTTTAAATTTTAATGTACTTGAAGTTCTCAATCTTTTCTTTTATAGTTTGTGATTTGTGTGTCTTCTTCAATAAGTCTTTCCCCACTTGAAGTCATAAGATATTATTCTATTTTTTTCTATAAGCCATCTAGTTTTTCTTTACCATCTAATTCTATAATATACCAGGGTTTTTGATATTATAAGGTTTGAATTAAAAGTTTTATTTTATTTTTTTCTGCAGCAAGAACTATTTTAGTTTTCTACCACATGTTCCTGCTGCTCTGAAGTGCTGGTTCTTTCCTTTTGTGTCTGAGCCAGTGTCAGGGCTTCTGTTCTGCCCTTTGGTTTATTTTCTTACTGTGCCAACAGCTCACTATTTCAGTCACTAAAGCTTTGTAGTCCATCTTAATAACTATTTTGGTGGGTCCCCCTGCGTTTTTGTCCAGAAGTTTCATAGCTTTTCTTAGTCTTTTATTCATCCACATAAATTTTAGGATTCGTTTGTCATGTTCCTTAAAACTGGGATTTAGTTGAGATTAAATTAAATTTATAGATCAATTTGAGACAATTGCCATCTTTATGATATTGAGTCTTCTCACCCATGAACGTGGCATATCTGTCTAATTTACTTTGGTCTTCTTTTATGATTTTCCATAAAGTCTTATTATTTCTGCACAAAGATTATATATATCTTTTGTTAGATTTCTTCTTAATCCTATTAATTTATCGCTATTTATTATTGGTATCTTTTTAAAATTAAAAACCATCTGTTGCTGCAGTACAGGGATATAATTCATTTTTGTAGTTTGATCCTGCATCTAGCCACTTTGCTCAACTCTTGAGTTAGTTGCACTGGGTTGTTTCTAGACTCTCTGGGACTTTCAGTTTAGAATCTTATAATTGGTGAATAATGAAAATTTTTTTTCTTCTTTTCTAGTCTTCATACATTAAGTTTCTTTCTCTTGTCTTACTGCTAAGACTTTTAGTACAGCTTGAAAAGCTGTGGTAGTAGGGGGTGTCTTTGTCATGCTCCTGACTTTTCCTGGAATGTTTCTACTATTTCATCGTTAATCATGACTTCGTAGTAGGTTTTTTTTTTTTACACTTTGTATTATGCTAATGAGTTCTTCTTATTCCTATTTTATTAAGAGTCTTGGTCATGAATGGATATTAAATCATATTAAGTGACTATTCTACATCTATGCAGATGGTCTTATGTTTTTTTCCTTCGATTTCCTTTGATTTATTCTATCGAGAATAAATAAGTTAGGAGCTGTTTCCAATGCAAACACCCTTGCATTACTGGAAGAGAGTTATTTTGGTCACATATGTGGAGATAAATATCTGGAGTAGTTTAGTCTTTATGGAGAGTTTTTCTGATGTGGAAGTAAATGAACACCCATAAGATGAGAAGAAGCAAAGGCTATCCATCTGGAGCTCACCATGGCAAGGGAGCCATCTCCATCACTTACGTTTTGACAGAGACTCAAAGGCAGGCAGTGGGAAGTGTGAAGTGGGAAGCTTTACGGCGGAAAAGGGGGAAGGCCCAGTGTGCCCTGGTGGGAGGCTGTTGGCACAGAGAAGCTGTGGACGGGCTGACTAGAAACAGAGCATCCTATGTGGTTCACTGGGAGGGCATATTTGGCTTTTTCTGGTTGGTCCTAAGCTGGAAACAGGGATACAAATTTGGGAAGCCATCAGTGATTAATCAAGTCCTAGCCATTTTGGGGAGATTATTACAGGCATTATTCTTTGGGCTGCTTGCTGGAGAAAGTGGTCTGACTTCCTAGAGTCTGACTTGCAGAGCAGCCTGGCTTCCTGGCTGGTTGCTGCAGATTGTGGGTTGGAGCCTCTATTTTTATATATTGTCTAGCCATTGTTTGTCTGTAGATTCAGTCTCTCACCTGAGAGGAGGTGTTAGTTTCATCCTCATGTTGTCCAAGGCCAAGGCTTCTGCTCTTGCTCCTGCAGGGACGTCAGGATCGGAGCTCCTCACATGCCCAAGCCCCCACCAACACCACTGCAGAGGCTGTTCCTTCTGCTCCTTTGTTGTTCCAGTGTTCAGTTTTCTTCTGGTTTCTAGATCTTGGCATTTCCCCACCTCCATTTTTTTTCTTTTACCAGTTTCCTGCCTTTAAAGGAATATTTGTTATATTTTATCTACTATTTCTATGTGTTTGCGGCAGGGGAATTTTCAGGTTATTTTGTCTGCCAAGTTGCCAGTACCAGAAGTCTCTAGCATCTTTTAAAGTGCGAAGCGTTTCATTCATTTTTCGCTCGAAAACATTCATTAACTGTGTCTTGCAGAGGGCTCGAGCTGGCAGCCCTGAGCGAGATCTGGCCCTCAGTCATGTTCTTGATCAAAATGAAACTGAAAACATTTTGCTAAAATTATGATGTAAATGCTTTATGTAGAGAATGTCCTCTTTATTTCCCGGATATTTAGAACTTGCAGTAGATTGCTTGGTAAAAGAGCCCCAGTTACTTCCCTCGCACCTGTGCCCTGTGGTGCAGCGCCTCCCGTGCAATGCTGGCCCACCCCCTGGTGTTGGGCTGTCCTGGGGCTTGCTTCGGCCAGCAGACTGGGCTGGCTCCAGCCTAGGCCACAAGAGGCCCTGTCCATCTCCATACTTGCTTTTGGGACTGTCCAGCTTCTGTGGGAGCCAGCCCGGGCTAGCCTGCTGGAGGACGAGAGACACATGGAGCGAGACTATGTCGCATCACTCTCAGTCACCACGCTGTGGCCCACAGGAGAATAAGCAAGCCCAGCTTAGGCCAAAGGAGCCCCACCCAGATGCAAGGACCAGCTGGTGAGCTCCGCCCTGATCGCTGTCTCACGAAGTGATGAGCTAAACAGTTATTGTCTTAAGCTACTAATTTTGGGGGTGGCTTATTGTGTAGCAAAAGCATCCTTGCCTGCCTGTCGTTGTGTCTGGGGCATCTCAGTTTGCGATCTGTGGCCTCTTGTATCCCATGCCTTGTCTGGGCCCTGGATGCCCAGCCTTGGGTGAGTGGCAGGAAGCACTCAGGTCAAGTGGGACATCGGCCACCTGCATGCAGGGTGGTCCTGGCTGTCAGAGGGGTTGTGTGCAGAGCTGCAGTGTAAGCTGCTGAGCCACCACGGTGGGAAGGCAAGTCCCGCAGCTTCAGGGACCAGAAGGTGGGTGTGGAGGTGTCTGCAGAGAAACGTGTGAGGGGCCTCTGCTCTGCCATGGAGGAGCAGGGTTGGGAAGCTGGACCCAGAGTGTGGGGTGGTTGGAAAGGGGTTTTTGCCACAGGTCAGACACGAACTTGCTGTGTGACTTGGGAAGTCCTGTCTTCTATTGGAGCCAAATTTTTCCCATCAAACAACAAAGAGGACTGGGATGAGAGATGACTGGGATGTGATGCCGGGGCCTGCCCAGGAGGCCCAAGAAGTACACGCTAGAGGGCACCTGCAGGCCCAGGTGTCCTGTGTCCTGAGGTCCTGCCCCGCTCAGGGCGGGAGGTGTCTTGTTTGGTCCAGAGCCCATGCATACCCCCTGCCCTTCTCTGTTGTCCCCCCTGCTCCTCCCCTGTGGCCTGGTCCTGGAAATGTGCTCCCAGGTGGCTGATAGCCAGTCCCTGCATGGAGCCCCTGGGATGCAGAGAAGTCTGCACCCAAAACTTTGGCCGTTGGTGGTGGCTCAGGCATCTCTTCTCTTTTTATAGGTGACCTAGGAAGACGGACACATCTTCAGGAGCACAGTGGCTCATTCTGGTATTCTGGAATTCAGGTTTCAGGAGCCCATTCCAGGATAAGCACTTTGGAACATTATCAGTCAGATGGAGTTGGTGGCAAGACAACACCACACTCTAGGGTTAGCTTTCGGCAAGACAGAAAGAAACCCACCTCAAAGCTATTTAAGAAGAAAGAGAGTTATTTCATATTGGTTTGAGTTTTTTGCAGTCTAAGGGTACATCTTGTCAGACTGCAGGCTGCAAAGACGTTCTGGTGCCCAACAGATGCTGCTGACCACGCGTCTCCCCCAAGGCTCAGCTCCACCCCTCCTCTCCCATGTCACTGCTGAGTTGGTGTTGGCAGCTCCAGGAGCACATGAGAGCAGGAGGAGAGCCTCCCCTATGCGGCGATTAAGAAACTTTTCTGGGGATGAGTGTGGGTCATGCACCCACCCTTGAACCAAGACTTGTGACCAAGGGGACAGAAGAAGCTTGACCTGAGCCACTGGGCTGAAAGTGGAAAGGGGCTCCCCAGGGGAGATGGGGGCTGGTAGAAAGGACAGGCATCCATTCCTGGGACTCCGCAACGTCTTCCTGATTCCTGTGTTATGTCTGTCCCAGCTCTGGTGGGAAGACAGGAGAGACAGGGTGCAGGCAGGTCCCCGCCAGGAGAAGAAGAGCACTCTCATGATGTCAGAGAGCCTGCCTGGGGAGGGGGCTTCATGGGAGCTGCAAAGCCAGGCTGGACATCTGACTGTAGCCCTGTTCTGGTGTCCCCCCTCCCCTTCACCCCTGCTTCCCCCACCAAGGAATCTCGGAAAAGCACACACCTGATCTCCGGCTTAAATCATCTGGTGGTGCCCACCACCATCACCTGCCTCCTGGGTAAAGGCCAGCCCTCTGAGACCAGACCCGGGCTCCACCTTTGGCTGCTTTGTGTATTAACCATAAGAGGTTTTGCCCAGTGGAGTGCATCTCCAGGCCAGGTCCTCGCTGGTGGGCAAAGGAGAAGAGGAAGACCCTGGATTGGAGCCAACCCATCCAGGTTCCAGTACCACCCCCAGACCCTAGCTGGCCCTGCACAGTCCTGTATCTGCGCACCAGGTGGGACCACACATTTCAGATACATCAACCCATCCAACCCTCATGCCAGCCCTGAGGTGCGTGCCAGGCAGGGGAGCTGAGCAGATCCCTGAATGTCCTGCAGCCAGAGAGAAGCATAGCTGGGCTGTGGACCCAGGAGTTCAGCCCAGAGCCCATGCTCAGAGTCACACCGATGTGACAGCTGCATGCGTTTGCTGACAGCCTAGTGAGTCAGGGCCTTAGGAAGTCACCCAACTTTGGACTTCAGTGCTCTCACCTGTACAAGGTGCACTGAAGCTGGGTCCCAGCTCTGCAGCCCAGAGCTGGGGGCGCCAGTGAGTCCTGTGGACTGAACCACAGTGGGTTGAGTCCATTCACAAATGCCACAAACAATGATTAAGCACCTCTCATGCACTGGCTCCTGTTCTAGGGGCAGGAAGTAAAGCCCTCAGGAAGCAGACAGACAGCCTTGTGGGAAGACAGTATGCCAGAAGCCACCTGAGAGCATAAGGGCTGTGAAGAAATGAAGCAGGGTGCTGGGAGGGGGCCTGGCCTGGGGCCCCTGGGGGAAGCTGATGTTTCAGCTGAGCCTCCGAAGGCCAGGGAAGCAGGGGGTGCTGGGGAGGGGGCCCCATGCTGTGGATGGAGGAATGGATGTGGGGGCAGGGGCCAGTGGGGAGGCGTTCTGGCTGGAGACAGGTGCAGCTCAGCCAGGCAGATCAGAGAGGGGCCCGGCATTGAGGGGAGGGCGTGGGAGTGCAGGGCTTCAAGCAGAGTGACAGGGTCTGGTGGTTGTTTTGAAAAGATCTCTCATGGGCTTTGTCATGCTCCAGCCCTGTGTCTTTGGGCAGTTTTCTTTCCTCCACGGTCCTCAGTTTCTGTGGATGTTGGATGTGCAGGCTGAGGTCGGGACATCTAGTCTCCACTCAGTTCCACGCAGTTCCACCCTGATCTCCTCTTGCCCTCCCCTTCCACGGAGGCTTCAGAAGGTCCTGCGTCCCTCCTTGGCCCCTTCCCTGAGGAGGGCGCATCCCCTAGGTACCCCTCCTGTTGCACTGGGGGTGACATGTCTCGAGGCTGGACAGGCTGCAGGTTGCTGGAGGGTCTTTCCTCCCCAGGCCCAGAGAACCCAGAGTGGGGCAAATGCCTCAAGGCTGCGCCAGACAAAAGCAACAATCTGATTGTATTGTGGTTGATTTTAGGAGCTAGAAAAAAAGCCAATTGTTTGCTTTCAGCAGGAAGAACGGTGAACCCAGACCTCCCTGCAGTCAGTGCAGGAACAGAAGAAATGTGCTCCCGTTCTCCCAGAGGAAGAAGGAGGATGTGGGTTTTGAGGGAGAGGGAGGAGCGAGAGAGGAGGAAAGGGAGGGAGAACCAGCTTGGGCAGCCCAGGGAATGCCCTGACCTAGGGAAGGGGATGCTCAGACCGGCCTCCACTGCCTTGAGAAGCATTTTGTGTTTAAAAACAAGATCCACATACTTCTTACTGTGCCAAATCATGCCATAGAGCAGTTACAAACAAAAGTTCTCTTGACCCTCCCGCTGTGGTTTGCTACTCCCCTTCCTGAGTTAATAGTTTTTTTTTTTTTTAAGGATTTCTGTTTTTGTACTGGCCGTTTTTTTTTAAATGCACATACATATGTACATTTAATTGTAGTTTAAAAATAAATGGGATTATATTATACAATTATTCTATAATCTGACTTCTTTCTGTTGATAAAATGCTTCTAAGATATTTCTTAATCTTAATATATCTTCATCACTTTCTTAATAATGTAATAATGTGCTACCATTTCTTAACAATTCTTTAATTGAAGGATAGATTATTTCCAATTCTTTCTTTTTAGGAAAAGATGTGTTCTTTGTGCGTGTGTTGTGTGTGCATGTTGTGTGCATGTGTGCACTCAGTATCTTCTCTTCTCTTCTAATGAAGCAAGAGCCCCATCTTAGGGCACTGTCCAGCCACATTCTGCCAGGTTCCATGGGACCTGGGCCCGGGCCTCAGAGGGGGCAGGCCTCTGACTCAGACATGGCGTAATCTACTGCTTCAAGGTTGGGCTCCAGGAGGGTTGTGTGGCTTTAGCTGGGTCAATCAGAGTCCCTTCTGAAACCCTACATGTGGAGGTAAGCTCCCTTTTGTCAGAAGGACCCCCAGGGCTGCCAGCAGGCTTGCCTCCCACCTTGTGTGAGCTGAAGAAGTAGGAAAGGGTGTCCAGGAGAGCACCCTGGGCTTCTCAGATTCTGGTTCAACAGACTCGAAGTGGGCTCCTCTGTGTCCTCCTGGTCACGTAAGCCCATACATCCTCTTTCCTCCATAAACCAGCTTAGGGTGGGCTTCTGCATTTATGTATTTCCTACTGTGTACCTGGTTCTACGTTGGGCTAGAAATTACAGATGGGCCATTGCTCTCAAAGCACTTACATTATGTCAGAGGTTGAGGAAGCAATCCACAAGTAAACAAATGCATCATCAAATGACCTTCAGATAATGGACGTGATTTCCTGGGAGGGAGTCCTAACTGAAGGCCGTGCTTTGGGAAGCTACTCTGCCATTGTGATTGGCTAGACAGGGGAGTGATGACTATATGAATTCTGCAACTGACTGCGTCTGACTGCAGAGGGAGGCTTACAGAAGCAAAATGACACACTCAGGGCTCTTAAATCTCATCTTATCATATGGTCAAAGAATTAGCAAGCTTCTGTGACGTCCCTGAAACAATCTCTCTCCTTCGTAGCTACAGGGCTGATATAGCTGAAAATAAGACTCCAAATTTGATGATGGGGTTGCAGAGTTACAGCATAAATTGAATTCCCAGCCATGACAGGTCTGTTGTGGAGATGCCAGGACACTGATGGGAAAGGAGAGGAAATCTGAGAGTTGGAACAAGGGCATGAATCTGAAAAACAGCTTTTCTTCCTGTCTGGAGAGATGAGTCTTCCCTTTCTTGAAAACCTCGTAATGAGGTCACATGGATCAGTTTTGCAAGAAGATGCCAATTCTTCTCAAAATTTACCCCTATGCCTCTCTTGCCTTCAGAGCCCAGAATGCCCAGGAAGCAAGTCTGAAATTTGGCCCAGGAAAAGACAATTTAGGCCTTCATTGGGTTTTCCTATGACTAGTTGCTGGAGGAAGTTGCCCCCACTTTACAAGTACTTCTGCATGATATGGCAGCACCACCAGAACTGGATGGCCACAGCACACCCTAGAAACTATGTCCCATTGATTGGATAGAGATATGGTCAGAGGTATGAATCTCTACTTATTCATGGCAGTGGCTAATGCTTTGGGACTTGGAAAGAACAAGATTTTAGGACTGGTGGCCAGGAGCTCTGGGGAGGAGATATGTGGGTGGAAATCTCAAAATAGGCACAGAGATTGTGGGAATATTTATGTTTCCCAAGTGATTGGTCTCCAAAAGGGGAAGGGGTTCCTGGTCGTCAGGAACATGACAGGTTCTGTGAATGTCAGCCAACCTCTTTCTGCAGACTCTAGCTCTTTCTCATGGAGGCATTATACAAGGAAGCCATACATGGGCCAAGCAACATGGACTTTCCTTACTGATGCATATCTGGCTATTGTTCCTAGTAAATGCTCAACCTATCAACAAAAAAGACTAGCATTAAGTCATGGATGTGGCACCATGCTGTGTGGGGACTAGTTAGCCACCTGCTGGCAGATTAACTATGTAGGACTCTACCTATCATCCTCAATGAAACAGATACTTCTTCTGGAGATGGATTTGCCATCTCTGCTTTCAAGACTTCTGCCAATCACATTACCTGCAGACTTATAAAAATGCTTTATTCACCATTGTGGTATCCTGAACAACACTTCTTCTGGCCAAGGGACTTATTTTATGTAAAATACGTGCAGCAATGGACTCACAGCTCTAGATTTTACTTGTTTGCTACCTATATTGTTACCCAGAATCAGCTGATATTACGGATCAAGGGTCAGCCAACTTTCTCCAAAGGGCCAGATAGTAAATTTTAGTATTTTAGGCCTTATGGGACATACGGTCTTTGTCACAACTGCACAATTCTGCTGTCATAGTGTGAAAGTGGCCAGGACAAAGTAGAAGAGAATGGGCCTGGCTGTATGTCAATAAAGCTTTATTTACAAAAATAGGCAACAGGCCAGATTTGGCCATGGGCCAAAGTTTGCCAGTGCCTAATGTAGACTATTGGAATTGTGCACTGAAGACTCAACTGTGGGGCCAGCAAGAAGAACGCACCCTGCAAAGGCAGGGTGTTGTCCCATAGATTCTGGTCTGCGCTTTGAAACTGTGCCCAATCGATGGTAATGCTTTTCCCACAGGCAGAATCATGGGTCCAGGAATGAAGGGTAGATATGGGAGCGGCTCCTCCAGGCCCAAGCATGTGTTTGTGAAACTGTCGCTTTTTCATCTCCACAGTTTTAGGCACTGCTGGTTTAGACACTGCATTTCCCAATGGAGAAATGCTTCCAGCAGGGGCCACAGCAGTGGTTCCAATGGACTGGAAGTCAAGGCCACCCCCGGGGTGATGAGTTCTTTATGCCTCTGAGTTAACAGGTAAAGAAGAGGACATTTCTATTGGCTGAGATGATTGGTCCTGCTCATCAAGGGGAAGTAGGTGTCCTGCTGGTAAGGATGAGGAAGCTTATGTTGGAACCGAGGGCACTCTCTGGAGGACTTCTTATTAGTTCTATGTCTAGTAATAAAAGTTAGTGGAAGACTACTGCAACCCAATAACGTCAGGACCACGGAGAGTGCAGGTCCTTCAGGAAGGAATGGGAGTCACCCCATCAATAAAGAACCACAACAGAAGGGCTGGCTGAAATGAAAGAGAGCTTGAAACAGACAGCAGGAGGAGGAGGTGATGAAAGGTCACTCTGGCCGCACAGTCAGGTACAGCATCAAGGATGGTCATGCCACTTTCCTTCGCTCGCTATGTCTTTGTTCACATACATTTACAAGTTATTTCTTTGTCCCTTGCTCTTTTATATAAGGCATGTTTGTGATGTCTAACTTTAAAATTAGCCTTATGCCAAAGAATATTTGGGTTAGATGGTGACTGAACTGGAAGGCTGCCTAAAGATGATTTGACTCCCTTTTCCATCCAGGGGCAGGAATGTCTTGGTTTGTGCAAGGGATTATTGTAAGCATGCTCCTGTCTTTGCTGCTTTTGTATGGAAGTGTGAAGAAGTGTAAAAGGTGAGAACGGCATGGTGCTGAGGATGGGGACTGCAATGGTGACTCAACTGTAGATGTCAGCGCTGCTCTGACCCTTCCTGTGGCTGGGAGGCTGGATGCCTGCAAACTCTGGGGCTTCTTATAAGCTGGCTCCTTGTTAGATTCAGCAAATGGAAAGCTCTAGAAGGAGAATGGAATGGAGACGGGCAACAGCAGATGTAGCGTGGGGCCACAGACACAGCTCCTGGGCTCCAGCCCAGCCTTCCCGGTTATATGGGCCATTGGAACTGTCTGTGGAATTGGAAGGGCACACCAGCAGTGGGTTCTGCAGTGGCTTTAGCAGCACAGTGCTCGTGGGCCTGGATTCTCATGTCCAGGGCAGTGTGGACCCTGCCTCCTGCACAGAGGTGGTGGGAGAGATGAACACACAGCAAAAGCAGCAGCAAGTCCTGCAGCAGCCACAGCAGCCCAGCCATCATGGGCCCCAGGTAGCCCCACTTTCCCTTTCCCTCCAACCCTGGGTGGTAGACTCTTCCTGCCATTATAAGTATTTGGGTAAACTTACCTTCCTCCCTTCTTTGTAGCCCAACCCTTCCAGTGCTTTTGTAATGAATTTGCTATATAAATCCCTGTTCCTGGCTGGGTGCAGTGGCTGACACCTGTATTCCCAGCACTTTGGGAGGCTGAGGCAGGAAAAACCGCTTGAGCGCAGGAGTTTAAGACCAGCCTGGGCAACATAGTGAGACCCCATTTGTACAAAAACTACACAAAGTTAGCCAAGCATGGTGGCACACACCTGTAGTTCCAGCTACTTGGGAGGCTGAGGTGGGAGGATCTCTTAAGCCTGGGAGGTTGAGGCTGCAGTGAGCTATGGTCGCACCACCACACTCTAGCCTGGATGACAGAGCAAGACCCTGTTTCAAAAACAACAGCAACAACAAAACCCCAATCACAACAATAAAAAATCCCTGATCCCGGTTTTACCTACAGCATCTTAATTTCCTGACTGGATACAGACTGCTACCGAGTATGACAGGGTCAGGGGTCCTTTCGTAGGATGGTCAGGGAAGGTTCCCCAAAGAGGTAACATTGGAACTGACATATAACGGACAAGAAGACAACCATCCTGAGGTCTGGCTTCAGGGAACATGTTTGTGCATATATCCCCTATGCATGTGCAAATAGAAAGATTCCTAGAAATGGAATTGCTGGGTCAAAGGGAATATAGATTTCATATTTTGGTAGCTACTGTCAAAATACCATTTAGAATGGCATAGCAATTAACAATCCCACAAACAAAGCATGCACTCTTCCATATTAATCACTTATTCATCTATTTCAAGATGTCTACTATATGCCAAAAGCTGTGCCTGTGTTGTGTGTGGAGGGAGGTGGGGTGGGGTAATGGTAAAGAGGAAAGGATGAGAAGAATACAGATGTGGAAGATAAATCCTTTACCTTTGAGGAGCTCATCCCCCATGGGGGACAGGCCTGTGACTGCTGCAGCTGCTGCCACCACTTCCTTCCATTCTCTTTCATAATGAGTAGCCAGCTTGCAAGAGCCCAGGACATAGTGTACAGGCTTCTAGCCTCCCAGCCACATGGAAGAGAGCATGGAGGGCTGGCGCAGGGTTGATGGTGCATGCACCTCCCAGCACAGTCCGCCTCTTGGACTCCTCAGCATCCATTCCACCCTCTTAGCCCCACCACAGTCCACCCCCTTATCCATGGGGGATGCTTTCCAAGACCCAGTGGATGCCTGAAACCACAAATGGTACCAAACCCTATGTACACTATGTTTTTTCCTAACATACATTCTTACGGTAAATTTTAATTTATAAATTAGACACAGTAAGAGATTAACAACAATGACTAATAATAAAATTGAACAATTATAAAAACATACTCTAATAAAAGTTGTGTGAATGTGGTTTCTCTCTCTCTCTGAAAATATATATCAATATTTTTGGATGGCAGTTGACCACAGGTAACTGAAACCATGAAAAGCAAAAACTGCAGATAAGAAGGGACTATGGTATTTACACTTCCACATAAAAATAAAATGCCAACACCATGTTTCCACTTCATGTGCTGCAACCGCCCCTGTATAGGTGAAGGCACTCTCCCTTCTTCCTTTCTCCCACAAAGAGGGAGTGAAGTGAAGAATCAGGCATCAGGCAGGCTTCCTGGATGAAAGGGCATTTGAGTTGGGCTTGAGGGACGAGCAGGTCTCCAACAAGCATAAGAAGGAAAGAATATTTGGAACAGAGGGAAGGAAGCCCTGCAGAGCATAGTTTGAAACCTGCTGGTCCCAAGCAGAGGCAGATGCAGCTGAGGAGTCTGTCAGGCTGGAGAAAACCGGCCCTCACCCTCACTCCTGCATTTGCAGTTGGTGTTAGAAGGTTTTCGTGTTATTTTATTTGACCCTTACGAGTTTTCTGGGGTCTCCCATCACCTTTACTCTCATGGTCTGACTCCTGTTATGTGCTAGGCTGCAAGCAACAGGACTCCAGCCCCTGTGGTTTAAACAATACAAGAACTTACGATTTTACATGAGAAGTCAAAGGGCAGAGCTGTTTTAGGCCGGTGTCTTCAGCCGCCATGTCATTGAGGACTCGGATCTTCCCCTTTCTCTGGAAGAGCGCCTCACAGGCTGTGGATGAAGGTCAAGCTTGGACATCCTTTCTAGGAGCCTTCAGCTTCTGAGCTTTTCTGAATGTGAGTCTGCAGAGCAGGGCAGACGTTTTGTTCTTCAAGAAGCAGAAGAGGAAATGATGGTTCTAGGTAGGTCTCAGCCTCAGCAGTACTGATATTTGGGGCCAGATGACGTTTGTCGTGGGGCTGTCCAGTGCATTGTAGGATGTTTAGCAGCATTCTTGGCCTGAATTCACTAAATACCAGTAGTGGCTTCACCCTCAGTGTGACAACCAGAAATGCCCAGACATGGCCAGTTCCCCAGGGGGACAATATCCACCTGAATGAGAAGCACAGGGATGCGTTATTTCCCCAGGACAAAAATCTGGAAAAATTTTTGGAACTATGGAACTATTGAAAAAAAGTGGAACTATGGGATGCAAGGATGTGAACATTTTCTTAAATATATGTATATAATTTTGGCTGGGCATGGTGGTTCACACCTGTAATCCCAGCACTTTGGGAGGCCGAGGCAGTAGGATCACCTGAGGTTAGGAGTTCAAGACCAGCCTGGCCAACATGGTGAAACCCCATCTCTACTAAAAATACAAAAATTTTCTTGGCGTGGTGGCACATGCATGTAATCCCAGCTACTCGGGAGGCTGAGGAAGGAGAATTGCTTGAACCCGGGAGGCAGAGGTTGCAGTGAGATTAGATCACATCACTGCACTCCAGCCTGGGTGACAGAGTAAGACTCTGTCTCAAAAATAATAATAATAATAATTTATAATTATAAAATTAATGCATTATAGCTGCAGAAAACCTGGACAATGCAGAAATTCACAAAGAAAAAGAAATCACTCCATTGCACAGTTATCCAGAGATAACTGTTCCTAATATTTCATTTTATACTCTTCTGTCATTTTTCTATACATATAAATAGATGTATTTTTCATTTTCAAACAAAAAAGAGATGATAATGCACACGCTATTTTGTAATGTACTATTTTCATTTAACGGTGAACAACGACCATCTTTTCATATCAGTGAATATAATTCTGCCACACAGATTTTACTGGCTGTTGGTTTGTGACTGTAGGATTGTATTATAATTTACTCAATCCCCTATTCACTCTTTAAAACACTTATTTTTATTTCACAATTAATGTATGTTTATTGTAGAACAATTTCTAAATGAAAATAACCACAAGGTAGGAAACCAAAATCACCCAGGATCTCACCAGACATGGGTAATCAGTGCTAATATTTTACTGTTCCTCCTTTCTTACTTTTCTTATAAAAATAGATTTTTTGGCATCTATTATTTTATCACTTGCTCATTTCACTTAACAATGCAATGCTGATACATGTACTTGTATAACACCATTATTGATGGCTGCATAGAATTCCATTGTATAAAAATACATGATTTATACAACAAGTGATTGCTTATCTGCTGACATTTAGGGGTTTCTTTTTTGTCATTACAAAAAATACTGCAATAAACAGCCCTGTAGCTAATTCTTTTCTTAGGACAAATTTCTACAAGAACAGGTGGGTCAAAAGGTATGCAAAATGAATATGGAAAATGAAATTACCCTCTAAAAAGTGAATACCACTTTCTGTTTCCAGCAAGAAAGTATAAATGCCCATGTTCCTGCACTCTTGCTAACACTGAATATAATAATAGTAATAATGAAGTGCCAATTTTATAGGTGAAAAATGGTAGCTTGTTGTTTTAATTTGCATGTACATGAATACTAATGAGGCTGAACATTTTTTCAAATGCCTTTTGGTATTTGTATTTCTTCTATTGAAAATTGTCTGTTCGTAGTCTTTGCTCATTTTTCGATTTGTATGTTAACACTTCCTTGATTATTTATATGCCAAGGATATTAACCCTTTACCTGGGTACATAGATTGCAATTATTTTCCCAAATTCATTATCTGTTTTTCACTTTGTTTTTATTTTTCATTTCATTTATTCCATCTGTTTAAACCAGTAGAAGTTTAAGATGTTTATGTAGTCAAATTTGTTATTCCTTGGTGGTTTTTTTCTTTTTTCTTTTGGAAGGCATTCCCCATATCAAGATTTATGTATACCCATTTATAAGTGAGGGAGGGAGGGGTGCAGCCACTCCAGATAAGGGTGCCCAGAGCAGGGCAGGGCGGGCTTATTTTTAAGTTAATTTTTCTTTTCTCTGTTCATTTTGATTCAATGGCATTGTAACGAAACCATCTTTACTCACCACCCGGAGCAGTGCCCTGGTCACCAAAGAGTGTCACACGCAGGCCTGGCTCCACCTTCCCTGGGTGCTCGGGTTTGGTGCCGCCAGCATTCTTTCGTATATGATAGCTTCCTAACATGTTTTCATATCTGCTGGGGCAAGCATCTCCTCAGTTGACTTCTTTTCACTATTTCCCTGTCCATTCGTGAATGAAATCTTCCTGGTAAATTTTACAATATTTTTTTCAAAGTTGAAAAGATAAAATGCTTATTTGTATTTGGAATTAAATTGTATTGTCTTGAGAGGTCAGTTTGGGCTGAATTCATATAAGGGCTATATTAAGATTAAGTCTTGTCACACAAGGATAAGATACATGTCTCTCTATTCATCCAAGTCTTCTTTGTACCTTTCTGAAAGATCTATATTGGAAAGCTTTATAGTTAAAAACAAAAGCGTTCCCTGCTAATTTTTAGTTGAATTGCATTGGAGTCTGAGAATGCAGTCTTCACAATTCTCTCTGCCTTTGCTTTTTATTGGTAGATTTTATGTAGATATTTTGATGGCTGATTATTTGACCAATGTATTCCAGGCATGTTGCAAAGGAAGGCATGTTTTTGTTCATACAATTCAAGGTTTTATTGTATATATTCATACTTGCCCTTCTTACTTTCTCTCTCTCCATGCATACATACACACCCAAACACAATGTTATTAATAATATATTTAGAATAATTATTGCTTGCTTTTTTTGCCTATTTGGTCTATCAAGATTGTGAGAAATAAATTATAATCTTCAATTAGAAGTGTATGTTCACCAAACTCACTCAAATTTCTGAAGGTTTTTACTTTCTATATTTAAATGCAGTGTAACTTGGTACATAAAATGTCATGACAGTCTGGTTCTCCTTATCCCATGCTCTGCTTTTTGTCTTATATGCTACTGAATCTGAAATTAATATTAGACCCATGCTCTCCTTCTGATTTTATGTTCTGGTATGCTTTTTTTTTGAGACGGAGTCTTGCTCTGTCACCCAGGCTGGAGTGCAGTGGCGTGATCCCAGCTCACTGCAATCTCTGCCTCCCCAGTTTAAGTAATTCTCCTCCTGCCTCAGCCTCCTGAGTAGCTGGGATTATAGGTGCCCACCACCCTGCCTGGCTATTTTTGTATTTTTAGTAGAAACAGGGTTTCGCCATTTGGCCAGGCTGGTCTCGAACTCCTGACCTGAAGTGATCCACCCGTTTTGGCCTCCCAAAGTGCTAAGATTACAGGTGTGAGCCACTGTACCCAGCCATATTCTGGTATACTTTGATTTTTTAGAACTTTGCTTTAGAACATCTCTTATGAGTAGTATTCAGTTTGATTTTGTCTTACTCAATCTGAAAAGATGGACTTTAATAGGGTTTGCTTTAGACTTACTGTTGAACAAAAAGTTAAATACCTATTGTAGTTAATAATTTCAAGCTTCCTTCTCTCATCTTTTCTGGTTTTCTGCTTTTTGCCCCCTTCAGATTCTGTTGCCATTTCACCAGATTTTTATGTACTTCAAGGTTTTAGAAAGGTCATGTATTCTGTTCTTAGCTTTAACTAATTTCAGCTTTTTGGATACATTCTAACCCTTATGTTTCTGGCTGCCAGATTCAAGAGTAAAACGCGGCATATATTGAAGTACTCCCGGTTAAGACTACTATTAGGATATTTTGGTTGCAAGGGACTGACTTTCCCAATGAAATAGCCTTAATTCCAAGTGGAATGCTTCAGCTCCCATAAGTGCTGAACCTAGGGGTATGTCAGCTTCTGACAAGGCCACTCTGGGGCTAACTTTTAGTAACGTGCATTTATGATCGTATAATTATCTGCTTGGCTGTCTGTCCCCACTGGTGGTGGGCTTGCTCAGTGAGCCTGTCGGGAGTGCTTCCGGCTGACCAGCAGTGCACTCAGGTGTAGGCATATTTGATGGTCATGTAATAGCTGTAAATCAGGAGCCAGGCAGTTTCCCAGCCCTCAGTGAAGGGACTGTTTACAGAGGCCTGGACAGGGTCCCAAGGACTCACAGGGGACATGAAGGCACCCAGAAGTTAGCAATGCTAAGAGCTGTTGCCACTCCAGGCCTGAACGTCTAGGGAAAGAAACAGTGTTGCCAGAGCTCAGGGGAGGGGCCCCAGACAGAAGGTGCTGCTGGGAGGGAGGGGTGCAGCCTCTCCTGATAAGAGTGCCCAGAGCAGGGAGGGATGGGAGCCAACACCCAAGCCTCTTTCACTTCCCTGCAATCTCTCTCCAGCACCCGCACTGGCCAGTGTCGCTGAGAGGCAGCCAAGTTGGCAGGAGTCTACAGGGGTCGGCCTACTGAGCCATGGGCGTCTGGGTGGGAGTATGGAGAGTAACCAGCTGGGGTGGCTTCAGAGAGCTGACAAAACCAGAGTGCATGTGCTGGGTGTGGTGGCTCATGCCAGCACTGTGGGAGGCTGAGGTGTTTGGCCAGATCACTTGTGGCCAGGAGTTTGAGACCAGCCTGGCCAACATGGGGAGACCCCGTCTCTACTAAAAATACAAAAATTGGCCAGGTATAATGGCGCACAATTGTAATCCCATCTACTTGGGAGGCTGAGGTGGGAGGATCCCTTGAACCCAGGGTGCAGAGGTTGCATTGAGCCAAGATTGTGCTACTGCACTCCAGCTTGGTTGACAGTGAGGCTCTATCACCCCAGCTCCCCTCTGAAAAAACCAGGGTCCATGTGAGTGTCTCTGCCTTCTCCTGCCTTCTCTCCATGGTGGGGGGAATGCCTGCCACAGCTCCAAGCCTCCTACGCTCCTGTGACACTCTCCCACCCAGGGAGACATAGGGTGGGCACGAAGGCCTGCCTGTGTTATTGTGTGTTGCACTAGGGGAGAAGCTGTCCCTGAGACCCCCAGCCAACTTCCCCAAGCAGCGTTGGCCACAGCTGGGTCACAAGCCCACCACACTTTCCCAACTACAGGTCAACATGCTGGAGTGCCCTGATCACCTTAGACCATCGTGATCCACACTAGGGCTCTTAAGCCACCCTCTCTGGCCCGGACCCACTGAAGAGTGCTGCAGGGTTAGCAATTCTCAGGCCCCATCCTGCTTACCTGCCTGCAGGAGTTGACATGATCACTCTTCTCTGTTGTTTTTCTTAAATTGGCTTTATTGAGGTATAATTTACATACGGTAAAATGCACTCATTGGATGTGTACAATTTAATGAGTTTTTACAAAAGCACTCCTACTTGTAATGACCACCACATCGAGCTACAGAACACTCACATCAGCCCAAAAAGCCCCCTGGAGCCCACCTGCAGTCAGTTCCCACCCTGAAACCACAGCCCTGGGGAGCCAAAGATCTGCTTTCTGTCACTACGATTATTTTGCATTTTCTAGAATTGCATATAAATGGAATCCTATGGTCTGTGTTCTTTTGCGTAGAGCTTCTTTTGTCAGCACGATGGTGTGAGAGTCACCGGTGTTGTGGCTTGTGTCAGCAGCTAATCCCTTCTTACTGCGGTGGCTTTCCACTGCACGAACCTGTCACTGCTGTTTATCCACTTCTTCCATTTTGAAGCAGTTTCTTGGCTTCTAGAGAAACCCTCCTTTTCTCGTTTATCTCCTCTCCCTGACCTCTTAACCTGGGGGCTCCCAGGGTTCAGACAGGTCCTTTTCTTGTACTCACCCAGTTTCAGGGCTTCACATGCCTTCTAGAGGCAGACCCCCAAATCTCAGCCTGCCACCGGTCCTCATGACTTGTGCACGCAGATGTCTCCTAACAGCTCCCACTGCACACGCCTGCATGAGTTTCTTCTCCCTGCTGTGACAAATGACCACAAACTTCACAGCTGAAGCAAAACAAATGTGTCGTTTCATAGTTCTGGAGGCCAGAAGTAGTGGCATCAGGGTGCTGGCAGGTGGTTTTTCTGGAGGGAGGACGAGCTTCTAGAGGCCGCCTCCATCCTTGGCTCGTGGACCCTGCCTCCTTCTTCAAAGCCAGCAGTGTAGCATCCTCAAAGATCCCTTTCTGACTCTGACCCTCTGGCCTCCCTCTTATAAGGACCCACTTTGTAATCACATTGGGCCATCTGAATAATCCAGTATAATTTCCCAATCTCAAGACCCATAACTTAATCATACCTGCAAAGTCCCATTTGCCACAAAGGTGATATATTCTGGGGACTGGGACAGGGATATCGCTGGGGGTCGTGATTCCACCTTCAACCGTGTCCGGATAAAACCCTAGAACTCTGACCTTCCCTCCACCAGCTCTTCCCATTTCAGACATTGCCCCTGGCCGGCCTGACCTCCCCTCACCCTCACCAGCCCATCAGCAACATCTCTTGGCCCTCTCTCTGAAATACACCCAGGACCCAAACACTCACTCCTCTCGCTGGCGCTGGCCCGGGCCTGCACAGCTTTCGTCTGGGCTAATGAGCTAGGCTTTGTTGGCCTCCCTGCATTCCAGCTCCTGTCTCACTCAGGGTCAAAGCCAAGGCCTCAGAGTGGCCTGTCCAGCCTCACAGGGGTGGCCTCTGTGCCTTTTGGGCCTTCTTTTCAACCCCCTCCCATCCCCCACTGAACAGGGCAGGCGGCCCCTTGCTCCTGTCTGCGTGATGCTCCTTCTGCCTGGAGCCCCTCACCTCCTCTCAAGGAGGCCTTCCTACTCCACCCCCACCCCTGCCTGCTGGCCTGGTCCCCACCTGCTCTGGGCTACTTTCCCCAGCATCCAGCTTCTCATGCACATGCCCTCTGCTCACCGCCCATCTTTCCCATTAGAAGGAAAGTCTCATGAAGGTGGACTCTCCACCTGTGTTGTTCACCCGTGTATCCTGAGTGGCATGCAGCTCTACAACACGATGGGGGCTCAGCACACATTCACTGAACCGGTGAACCAGGGATGGACATCACCCGGGGCTCAGGGCAGCCAGATCTTCTGGGGGGAAGGAGGCCAGCACAGGCTTGCCTTCCTGGGAAGTGGAGTGAGGACAGGGCTTCCTGTAGCGAGGAGCTCAGTGAGCAGGATGGTGGCCCTAAGAGCTGGGCTTCTGCTGGGATGGGGTCTGGACGGGGATGAAGTGAGACTGGAAGCAGGAGCTGGGAGAGGGAGGCTGCCCTAGGCAGCTGAGGAGGAGGGAGAACATGCTACAGGGCTGGGATATTGGGGGCTGGGGAGGGGCCTCTTTATGAGAGCTATGCTGCCCATGGTGTGTGTGTGAACGGGTGCATGTGGGTGCCTGTGTGGACATGCCTGTGGGGGGGAGCGTCTGCTCATGGCGCCCACAGGTGTGCTTCTGGCAATGTGTGTCTGGAGGTGTGATTTGTGTGCATGTGTGTGTCCTTGTATATTTATGAGCATCTGTGTGTGTGCATGTGTGTCTGTGTTCATGTGCATATGTGCATTCATACACGAGTGTGTCTGAGTGTGCCTTGGTGTCTGGGAGTGAGCGCATCACCATGCATCTTTCGATGTGGATGTCTGTGCACATGTATAAATGTGTGTGTGTCTGGAAGTGAGCATGTGAGCGAGTAAGGGTCTGCATGTCCTGCTGTGTCCCCGGGCTGGGCATCTGTATGTGATGCGGTGGCTAGCCGTGCATGGTCATGTCTGGCCCCATGCGTGGCCCTGGAGGGTACACATTTGTGTCCATGCACGCGGTGCCTCTGCAGCCAGGCCCTGCCAGCCAGCTCCCCTCCCCCGCGGGCTGATGGCTGCCTGGGGCGGGTCTGAAGAGACAGAGAGCTCTTCGCCCTGTCACTGTTAGGGAAATCTGTGTCATCAGGCGCAGGATTGGAAAACAGCCAGCGCAGGGGGGCCCTTGAGCCCGAGCCCTCCCCGCCAGCGCTGTCACCAGGGCCACTGGGCTCGGGTTAACTGATCGCAGGGAAAAACCCATTAAGCGCCTGCCTCTCCCAGTCATCCGTTATCGCGCGGACGGTCGCCGTCCAGGCTGACACGCGCTCGCTCTTCTTCACGTAATTGGAGAAAGTTTTCCCATTACCCGCTGTCTCTGCGAGGCGGCTCTCCCGCCCCCGCACCCTCCCCGCGGCCCCTCTGCCGTCACGCGGGTTCTTTTCCTCCTCCTTAAGAGGCTGACCTAATTTCCACTCTTTGTCATTTTCTCCCGACCAAACTCGGAGTCGGCTTTCTCCAGGAGCTGCTGGGAGCCTGGGCTCCCACTGAGCAATCCAGAGCAGCGTCTCCGTTTCCTGGGCCCTCTGGGCCATCGCAGCGCCCAGCCCTGCCACGCACCAGCGCAGCCCCTGCCCTCGGGCGGCCCTGCCTCCGCAGGATGAGTTCGTCCGAGGTGCATACAAGATGAGAAACAGCGCACCGGGTGCAGTGCCAGGCACCGAGCTGGGCTCCCCGAAGGCAGGCTCCAGTCCCTCTTCCCTGCTTGTTTCCGTGGGAAGGCAGAGCTGACTGTGGTTTCCAGAGGGGCAGCAGCAAAAACGAAAACATACTGTCCTCCTCCAGCGGCTGGGTCCTACCTGGGGAGGGCCTGTGTTCTTCACCAGCCTGGCCCCCGACCCCAGAGGGGAGCCCGGTCAGAGGTTTTCTCTTGCTGCCGGGGTGCCTGAAGTTGGCAGGTTGGCCTCCCAGGGACCTTGCTGCACCCTTGCCCCGCCTTGAGTCAGCCTCTGCACCTCTTAGCGTCCCTGGGAGGACCCCCCTCCCTGGCACCCATCGTGCGCACTGCGACCTGGACAATGCCCCAGCCAGCCTCAGCTCTGCTCCCGGTGAGAGGCACGGATCAGGCATGGTCCTGACTGGGGCTGGGTTCCCTGGGGTATGCGAGTGCCCGTGGGCCCCGTGGGCCCCGTGGGAGGGGGTGTCCCACCCAGTGCCTCAGGCCTGGAAGCCAGGGTAGAGCCTCAGTGGACACAGCCTCATGGCAGAGGAGCTGCAGGAGAGCCCTTGGACCTTTCTGCTTCCCGAGGCAGGCAGACTTATGGGGAACTGAGCTGGAGAGGGCCTCCATAGCTCAGTCCACACCCTGATGCCAGCCTCCCAGGAGGCCCTGGTGGGTGAGACCCGAGAATGCAGGCTGCCAGCAATTTGGGAACTTTCCTGGGATTTCATTCAGCTTCTCCCTGACCTCCTAACCTGATTCCCTGACCCTCTGACCCCTACCTCCTGGACCTTAGGTAACCATTGCCACAATCCCTGCCCTGCAGACCTCCACACCAGCCTCTTTCCACCCCTGTGCCCCGCCTCCCTGTACTGCCAGAATGTTGCTCCTGGCCTTGGGCTAGGAGATGGCTCTGGCTGTGTCCACTTGGCACTGGGCTTGCTAGTGCCCCTGGATTCTGTCCCTCTGGGGAGGGTCAGTCATGGTTCCTCTGTCCCCCACCTCATCCTCACCTGGTGCCACCTCATGCCCATTGGCACCCACAGTTTCAGTCCTAAACTTGGAGCAGGAGGGCAGGCTGCCCCCTGTGGGTCCCAGCCTGTTTGCAGATCGCTTATTCTCTTTGGAGAGTGGGTTTCTGCTTTGCTTTTTGACGTTTCTATTGACATCTAAGTTCCATGCAGTAAGCTTGCAATCTTTCATGCACCACATGGGTGACGTCATCCAGGCCCAGAGAGAGAACACTGCCTGCACCTGTGAGGTCACTTGTGGCACCGCTAGGGAAATATCTGCCCCTACAGGCCAACCACTATTCTGGCTGGAGGTTAGCGCTGCCTGCCCTTGACCTTCATGGTTGCGGACGCAGCCAATAGGAGCTCATTTGTATCTGGCCTCTCTCAGCACACCTCATGCCTGTGAGCGTCCCTTCTGGGTCAGTGCATCAGCCATTGTGTGCTATGGTATTGTTACACAATACTGCAAGGTAAGGATATGCTCTGTAGCATTTTGGAAAATTTTAATTAGTTGATAACATTTAAAATTCAAGAGATTTTACGCAAAAATAATACAGATATCTGACTTCTATGGAAATATTAAGAGCTCTCGCATCAGGGTCGGCATTCCTGTGCTATGGCAGACGGTGGTGCTCAGTACGGCTGCCTCCCATGTGAGCCACAGTCCCCACCCTGTCCTATGGTGGGCCACAGCTAGGAAGGCTCACCCACATGCATTGCCAGTCCAGGCCTGCTGGGCATCTGGGCTGTGACCCCTGGAAGGTCTGAAAGAGATCATCTCACCTCCTGCAGTGTGGTTGATCGATTGCAAGAAAGATCTCAAGTCCCTCCCTTCCCTGTGCACATGCTCCTTCACAATGGGACCTGTGTCCTCCCCTCCAGGAGGATCCACTTCTTCACCTCTGGAATAGGGGCTTGGTCTTGTCACTTGTTTTGTTAGCAAATGGGACACTGGGGCTTGTTCTCTCATGCTGCAAGGCTGATAGGAATGAGCCCCGTCACCTGCTGCTAAAGGATAAGAAGACAAGTGGAGAACTGAGGTATCATGGCCAACAGAAATGCCAACGCCATTCTGGAAGAGCTCAGCAGATCCGGGTCAGGCCAGCACTCAGATGATCCATTGAATGGGGTGCTAAATAAAACTGTGGTTGTTTTGAGCCATTAAGTTTTGGGATGGTTTGTTCCACAGCAGACATTAGCTGATACATCATGCTTGTGCCAGTGAGCAGACTTTGCCCCCAAGGGGTGTTGGAGAACTTCCTGCTCCTTCTGACAAGGTAAGTGGACCCCATTCCACAGCACAACTCCCAGGGGACTGACCAGCCTGCTCCATCCCTTTCCACAGATGTCCTGCTCCAATGCCTAGCTGATAGCCAGCCTGTGCCAGGAGACCTCGGGGCTCCTCTGCTTCTGCAGGACAGGCTCAGTTGACTAGCATTGGGCACTTGGGAGGGCATCTGAAAAACGTGCCATTGGGATGTCTCCACCACATCTCTCATAACTCCTCCTGGTGCTCAGAAGCCCCCCCACCCCCACTGTCCACACTGATGGGCTGGTCCATCTAGCACTGGCCTCACATATGGCATCCCCCCACAGGCACTCTGCCCCTGGGCCTGCTATAGGCCCACCGCTCCTGCCCAGCTGGCCTGGCTTTCAGGTGCCATGGATGCAGCCTCCTCAGACCCTCATCTCGGCCTCTGACTGACTCATGACCAGAGTCACTTTTTGCCTTTCTAAATATTGACAACTGCGTGGTGTGAGCTTTGACCAAGCAGAACAGACACAGTGGGTGTCAAATGCCAGCCTGCTGGTGTCCCAACTCCTCCATGCCAGCTCCCAGCACATGCACACACAGGCACACAGACACACATGTGCACATGTACTCACATGCACACACTCACAGACACACATGCATGCACACAGACACGCATGCATGCACACAGACACATGCTCTGCTGCGACCCTTTCAGTTCCTTGGGGCCACTTCAGCAGGTCTAACTCCTGCCCCTGTGGCCGCCTTTCCTCCAGGGTAGGTCAGAGTGGATGTGGCCTCAGTTTCCTCATCTGTGCTTGAGGAGGATTGGACCAGCTGCTCTCTGAGGCACTCTGGCAAACTAGCCACATTGTCTGGGGCACTTCCTTCCCTTACTGCCACCAGTTCCTGGGCCTCAGTTTCCACATCTCTGTAACTGATCTCCCAGCTCAAAGTCTGCGTCCCAGTGCACTGAGCGTGTGTGCAGCACCCTGGGTGGCAGAGGATCAGAGCCGTGAGCCTGAGGGTGTGGGTCTTGGAGGGTGCCCCGCCTGGGCCTCTCAGGAGGCCAGGGGGGACATGGCCACATGTTGTTCTCGTGGAGCCCAGACCAGGTCAAAGTCTCTGCACACTCTAATCCCTTGGTGGAGCCTCTCACTGGCCTCACGCAGATAATGCCTCAGATTGGGATGCCTTGGTCCCCAGGGAAAGCTCTCCTGGCCTCCCAGAACAGGTGAGATGCCCACCTGGGGGCCTTACAGGCCTGTGCCCATGGCTGGGCCATCTTGGTGGAGCTATGATCTGTAGCTGATGACCTGATCGGCCCTCCTGTCTTCCCTGAGACACAGCTCTGTGCAGGCTGGGCTGGCTGTTTCTGCTTACCCATGCGTCCCCAGAGCCTGGCAGTGCCTGCCTCGGTAGGTGCCCATGACGACTCACTGGCTGGGTGGAGCGGCCCAGCAGTGGCTTCTGGCCAAAAAGGGACTGGGAGCCTCCCCAGCAGGCAGCCCGTGTGATTCTCTTCCGAGGCTGCTTTGGCCCTGCCAACATTGCTGGGCTCTGCTAGAGGCGGGAGACGTCAGCTGAGCTAAGAGGGATCCTCGAAGTGACAGGTGCTTCTTAGCTCCGGGCGCGCCCCGGGCCCAGGCTGAATTGGCTGGTACAGCAGCCCCTGTTTCCTGGGCTAATTAGGGAAAGAGGGCTGGGAAGGGAGGGGCCAGAAGTGAGAGACGCTCTATTCTGGGCTCAGACCAAAGGCAGCAAGGCTCACTTGTGAGAATGGTGAGTGTGTGTGTGTGTGAGAGAGAGAGAAACAGAGAGAGACAGACACAGAAAGGGAGAGGGATCAAGACAGAGAGGAAGAGACAGAGAGAACAAGGGAGAGACAGACACAGAAAGAGAGAGACAGAGATGGGGGGGCGGTGCGTGTGTGTGGATAGACGGCCGTGTGTCTGGATTGTACGTGTGTATGTGCTGTGTTTTTGTGTATATATAGGCATATGCCTGGATACGCACTTGTTTCTGTGTTTTGTGAGTGTTTATTTGTGCCTTGTGTGTCAGTATGCGCTTGTGTCTGAATCTGCATGCATGCTTTTATGGCACGCACACTTGCTCCTGTGTGCATGTTTATTTCTGTGAGTGATGTTTGCATTTTATGTGTCTGTGTTACGTCTGAATGTGTGTGTGTGTGTGTGTGTGTGTGTGTGCACGCGCGCAGCACTGTGGCTGTATCCCTGCTCCAGAGCTTCCATTTCTATGCGAGGACTGGCATTGTTGTTTTTGGTGGTGGTCCCTTTCCATCTTGTTGGCTCCTCTCTGGGCCAGATCCTCTGAGGAAGGATAAGACCCGGGGGTGATGGCCTCCTGATTGCCCTGTGGGTCTTCTGGCTCCTGCCCCATCCTGGGCCCCCCAGACCAGGCTCCTGGCCATCTGCCTGACCCCAGGCCTGGAGCCTGGTTCCCACATCCTGGGCACATCATAGCTTCAGCAGATGCCATCAGACAGTGGCAAGGGTCCCTCTGTGAACCCCGTGGACATCCCTCTTGATCCTGTTTCTTAATAAGCGGCCTACAGAACCCTGGATCTTGCAAGGTGATCATGTCCTATAACCTGGCCATTTTGTGAGTGATAATCCCACGTAGCCACAGGCGCTGGCCAGGACTGTGGTGGGCAATTGTGCCAATGCCCCTAGGTCTCGTCCACAGCTGCACTGTGCCCACCCAGACCTCTGCCTGGGCTATGCTGAGGGAGCTGTGTGGTCTGGCAAAGCCCCTGGGGCTGGTTTCCTTGTCTGCACAGTGGTGCTCCCCTCCCCACTAGAGGAGGGTGCAGGAGGGAGCTCTGCCCTGGGGAGGCCTTGCTGGCATCTGTGAGCCTTGCTTGGCTTGAGGCACTGGCAAGGGCAGTTGGGCTTGTGGAAGTGCAGGGAGAGTGAGCGAGAGGTGAGGGAGAGGTGGATGGGAAAGAGAGCAGCAGGTGCGCGGAGTGGGGCTGGGGAGAAAGGTGGGCTCTGGCGTGGGGAGCCAGCGGTGTGCGCTCATTGCGAGTGCCTTTCCTCCCCTGGCTGTGTTGGAGGAGGGAAATGATGCATGTGGAGGCCAAGGGGGTGGCTGCAGGGGCCCCGTGAGAGAAGATGGTGGCTGGTGCTGAGGCTGGGGCTGGACAGTGTTGGGGTGGGTTCCGAGGTGGGGAGGGGCAGGGAGGCAGCAGGGATGAGTGGTGCCTGGGCCTTTGGCACTCACACAGGGCCCAACTGCTCGTTGGCTGTCTGGGGCATCCCGGGCCTGCCTGGATGGGCAGGAGGTGGCCCTTGTCCGGGGAAAGGCCTCAGCAGGATACCAGCGGACCAGTCCTGGAACAGCCGCCAGTGAGTGTGAGTACTCAATTTCCACACCAGAACAACAGGAGGAGCAGCCCCCAGGGGGAGGGCGGGTGCTGGGATGAGTGGTAATGGGGCCGGAGCCCGGTGTCATCAGGCTGGGCACTGCGGAGGACTCAGTGGAGTTGGAGTGGGTGGCAGGTGGGCACCATGGGTGCCAAGGAGATGCTAACAGACCTCCTCGAGTCAAGTAGGGTGGCAGAGCCAGTGTGGACAGGGGAGTGAGGGGCACTGGCGGGGGCGGCTCAGGGCCAAGTGGGCAGCTGTTGGAGCTGAGTTTGGGGAGAGATGATGGAACGGCTGTGGCAGAGTCACCTCAGCCTCTGAGAGGACAGGGAGCTGGGGTGGGGGCTGCAGTCCTGGCCTCCCCACGTCTCCCACCCCGCACTTTCCCCTTGCTCTCTCAGCCCAGAACATGGGCCCCAGGCCCCCATGGCCCATCTCGGGCTTTGCCTCATAACTCTTTGTGGCCAGGGTGGCTGCTCCTGCCTTGGGAGGCCTGCTCTTTGGGGCACCAGGCCTGACCTGAAACCCCCACCTGGAACCTGACTGTGCAGCCAGAACCAGTGGCCCACATTCCTGGAGGCTCAGGTCCCATCCTGTCGGGTGCCAGACAGCATCAGGTCAGAGCCACACCAGCCTGGTGCTCAGAGGTGTCCCTGTGTGTGGGGCAGCGGCATCCCGCCATCATGAGAAACCAGGCTCTACCACAGCTAACAGGGGCCCTTGGCTACTGAGAAACCCCTTCACTCCCCAATGCTCTCACCTGTAAAACTGGGGGCTCATGGCATAGGGCTCACAGATAAAGGGGAGCCCTGTGAAACCCTGGTACATGGCACCAGTCAATATCAGCTGTCCTGTGACCTCGTCTTTCTCCTGCCTGGCCTCTCCATGAGCCACCAGGGATGGTCTTTGGGGGGATTTGATAGCCTGGTGATGGGGAGTTTTATGCAGATGAGACCTGAATTGGGCGTGGGCTTCCTCTTCCTGTGGGCAGGATGATAATTAGGGAATCTACATGGAGGATGTTAGCTTGTGAAGGGCCTTAGACACCAGGGAGTTTGGGCATATTGTTGGGCTAATGGGGAAACTGAGACCCAGGCAGAAAGCCTCCAAGGTCCCAGGCCTCCTCCCCTAACACAGGGCGGCCTGTTTGTAGTTCTCATGAGAAGGATAATCCTGGCCTTAGGTCCTGCTGGAAGCTGCCCTTCTTGGAAAAGCCCCTGCCGGGAGGCTGCAGGTGATCAGGGCAGGCGCTGCCAGCCCCGGCTCCCGGCTGATGGCCATCCTGCGAAACAGACCTCGGCTATCTCCCCGATACTGACAGTTATTGCCACAGATAAGAGCAGAGTAAACATGAAATCCTTTAATGCATTTGCTAACAGCTGTTCTCTGTTTATAGACACCAGGCCAAGCGGGAACCTTGGCTCTATAAAGCCGGGATGCTGGGCACGGGTTGCCGCCTGCCTGCACTCAGCTGGGCAATTTTGGCCAAGCCCAGGCCTCTCTGGGTCTCGGTTTCTCCATCTGTGAAACAAGCGGTCCCAATGTGACGGCCTAGAAGGCTCTGGCATCCTGTGAGCTGATGTGTGAGGACAGGCAGCGCGTGCAGGTACGTGACGCATGCACACACAGACTCACTTGGGGAAGTCAACTGTCAAGCTCAGTGTTTTAAAATGTGCTTATTTATTTGGCTTGTTTGTGCGCCATCTCCTCGGCTGCCTTTATAAATATTTATCAATGTTGTTGCAGTGACATTTCCTGGGAGGAGGTGAGAACCGGCAGAGAGGAAAGGATGTCAGAGAGGAGCTGACAGGTGGAGGGCCCCAGGCCGGGGAGGGAGGAGGAAGCCAGGGCCTGGCTCCAAGGGGATAGGGGCTATGATGTGGGGCCTGACCTAGGACTGAGAAGCTGGGATTTGAAAGTGGGACCCAAAATTCAGGGCATCAGGTAAAGATGAATCAGAACTATGAAGAACCAAGTAACCTTGGACAAAGCCTTGGACTTCACCATTCACAGCTACTTATTAAATAACAACACTTAGCATTGACTTGTGCCTGCCAGACACTGTTTTCAGTATTCCTTTATTTAATCCTTATAAACAACTCTCTGATGAAGGGACTGCAATCCTCCCTGTCCTACAGATAAGGAAATCAGGGAACTGGGATTTAGTTGCCTGCTCAATACACACTATTTTGAAACCCAGAGCCAGGCTGTAAACCCAGGCAGCTGGTTCCAGGGCTCTCACATAGCCACTTAGCCACTCCTTAGTCAGCATTCCATCCTGGGCAGATCATTTGCTTCTTAAACAAATGTTTCTTACAGCCTGCTCCATACCTGGCCAGTCCTGACCTTGCTCCTGGGGCAGCAGAGATGACCAAGAGAAAGCCCCTGACTTTGAGAAGCTCAGGGCAAGTTGAACATGAGAATGTTGCTGTGTAGTGAATGTTCAGAATACATTGAGAGGGCATTTAATCCTCACCCAGGTCAGCAGTGGCTAGCTGATCTTGGCTGGCCCAGGAAAAAAGTGTCCTCAGTCTAGAGTGGAAAGGAGAGGCCTGGTAGCAGAGGGATGAAGCTGGAGGACATGGCAATCAAAGATAAATCTGGTGTTGAGCCTGAGGAACAGAGAGGTAGAGGCTGGATCAGCTAGCTTTTGCTGTGTAACAAACCACCCCAAAGCTTCCTGGCTTAGCACAACCACCAACTGTTTAGCTCATGATTCTGTGAGTTGGAAATTTGGGCAGGGCAGGCTTCGCTCTTCTGGAGGTAGGGTGTTATAATTTTACTCATTTATGAATATTTTTTCTTGGTCTTTTGAAAAAAATTTTAGTTCTAATTATTATGGGTAGCTAATAGATGTGTATATTCATGGGGTATACATGGTGCTCTGGTAGGCACACAATGTGTAATAACCAGTTGAGGTAATTGAGGTATTCATCACCTCAAGCATTCTTCATTTCTTTGTGTTAGAACATTTCAATTTCACTCTTTCAGTTATTTTAAAATATACAATATGTTATTGTTGACTATAGTCACCCCATTGTGTTATCAAGTACTAGATCTTATTTATTCTATCTAACTCTATGTTTTTACGCATTATCCATTCTTACTTCTCTTCCCCCTCCCTGCTACCCTTCCCAGCTACCCTGTCATTCTACTCTCTATCTTCATGGGTTCAGTTGTTTTAATTTTTAGCTCCCACATATGAATGAGAACATACAAAATTTGTCTTTCTGTGCCTGGCTTATTTCACTTAACATAATGTCCCCCAGTTCCATTGACGTTGCAAATGACAAGATTTCATTCTTTTTATGGCAGAATAGTATTCCACTGTGTATATGTACCACATTTTCTTTATCCACTTATTTGGTGATGGACACTTAGGTTGCTTCCAAATCTTGGCTATTGTGCATAGTGTTGCAGTAAACGTGAGAATGCAGATCTCTCTTCAATATGCTGATTTCCTTTCTTTTGGGGCTTGGCTCTTCTTGCCGGGCTCACTAAGATGTCTGAACACAGTTGGGATGGTGGGGCCATTCTCCACAGTCTCTTCCCTTCCACAGTGCTCTCCCTGGCTTCCTCACACTCTGGTCACAGGGTCCTAAGAGTGAGACTGAAACACACAAAGGCTCTTGAGGCCTTGGCTTGGAACAGGCGCCATGCTGTTTTCCAGTGCATTGTATTAGCTAAAGGGTTTGGGAAATAGAGCCCACTCTTTGGTGGGAGAAGCTGCAGAATCATATTGCAAAGGATGTGGGCAGAAAGAGGGGTGAGAATTGGAGCCATTTTTGCATCTCCTTTGCAGATCATGTATAGTTATGCAAGTCAGAGGGGAGGTGGGAGGGAGCTGTGGCCAGATTCTGTTTAGGATACAATTGCATTGGAGGTGTTGATGGGACCTGTGAGAAGAAGTGGCAAATGCAGCTTTGGGGATCTGAGGTTTAGATTGGTCCTTTCAGTGCCTCTTCTTCATGAGTGGCATCCAGAGTGTCTAAGTTCCTGCTCACCATCTCTGCCGATGCTCCCTGATGCTGACTGGCCCTGGGCAACCTTGCCAGTGACTGCGTAGGCTGTGTTCTGTCTGCTGGGTTAGACGTCCACTCCGCTACAGTGTCGGGGTGTGAGGTCCTTGCAGGACCCGGGCCTGCCCTGTATCCACATCCTGGTCCTGCTCCTCACCAGCTGTACATCCCTTGCAATTCATACCCCCTCTCTGAGGCTCAACTTCCTTATCTTCAGAGGAGAGGACAGAGGCTGCCCCTGATCCTATGAGGACACTATGGTGCATGCACAGCCCCTGGCATGAGGCTGGCTGCATAGGGAGCCTGGTACTGTGATGTGTTCTCCAGTGCCCTCCAGCATCTGTGTGTCTCTCACTGTAAGCCAGATTCAGCACTTCTATTAGCTGGCCCAGGGTGGGCCCCAGATCCCTGACAGTTGGCTTCTCCCTGAAACCCATCACTACTTATGCAGCCCCACTAGGGGTGTAGGCTAGCATCTCCACCTTCATGGCCATGGCTGAAGCTTGACCCCACCCCCTAGGTGCTCAGGCCTAAGGCATGGTGCCATCCTTGATGCCCATCTCTCTTGCTCACACCTGGTCAGCCTCACCTTCGCGGTATGTCCAGACTCTGACCACTTCCCCCACCCCTACTGCTGTTCCTCTTCCCAGCCACTGCCATCTCCCACCGCCTCACTGGGCTCTGGGCAGCCCGTTCCCTGACATCCCTGCTCCCCACGGGAGGGCGTGCTGGTCACACCTAAGCCAGAGCAGGCCCCACCTCTGCTGCAGGCTCCACCATGGCCCGCATGTGCCCACCACGTGCCTGAGACCTCTCTGCCTCCCTCTCTGTCCTCCTCCTGGCTCCTGCTAAGCACCCGTGGTGCTCTCTCTTTTACCTCCTTTCAATTTCTCCTTTTTTTTTTTTTTTTTTTTTTTTTGAGACGGAGTTTCGCTCTTGTTGCCCAGGCTGGAGTGCAATGGCACGATCTTGGCTCACCGCAACCTCTACCTCCCGGTTTCAAGTGATTCTCCTGCCTCAGCCTCCCAAGTAGCTGGGATTACAGGCACCCACCACCATGCCTGGCTAATTTGTGTATTTTTAGTAGAGATGGGGTTTCTCCATGTTGGTCAGGCTGGTCTCGAACTCCTGATCTCAGGTGATCTGCCCACCTTGGCCTCCCAAAGTGCTGGGATTACAGGCGTGAGCCACCACACCTGGCCTCCAATCTCTCCTCTAAGGCCACCTTCTCCATCAAGCCTTTCTAGGTCACCCTCTTTAAAGTTGCAACTCCACCCAAGCACATGCAACCCTTTCCCTGCTTCAGTTTTCTCCACAGCACTGTTGCCTCCTGATATAGTCTAGAACTGAGCGATTTTGTCTATCAGCTTCCCTCAGAATATGAGATCCATGAGAAGAAGAATTTATATGTATATATTTGTTCATCATTATGCCCCCTGCACCCATAACATAGGGCCTGGCACAGCAGGTGCTCAAAAAGTATCTGCTAAATGAGTGAACGAGTGGATGGATGAGTGGATGAATGGATGGATGGGTGGATGGATGGATTGATGGGTTGGTGTGTAGATAGTTGGGTGTGTTGGTGGATGGGTGGGTAGATGGATGGATGGATGGATGGGTTGGTGAGTAGATAGGTGGGTGTGTTGGTGGATGGAGGGGTAAATAGATGGATGGGTGGGTGAATGGATGGATGGATGGATGGATGGATGGATGGATGGATGGATGGCTTCCAGGTGTCAATGGCCCACTGCCCAATTTTCTTCGTGTGTAACCTTGGCCCAGTTGGCCAACATTTCTGTGTTTCCCCTGTAATGTAGGGACAGTGGAGATGCCTCAGAATCATGACCCAGCAGCCAGACACAAGTTTTGTTTGGCTCAGACTGCTTTAAACAATTTCCATGAGTTGCTAACATTTTGAAACAGGGAGCTTTCACATAACAATCCATCTTCCAGCTACTTGTGAAAGAAAGGTGGCTCACTGGCTCTGGGCTGCAGCCAGGGGTCTGTCCCTGCCAGTGCGACCTGTGCCCAATCCACCTCTCTCCAGCCACACCCAGCCTGGGCAGGCAACTGTGTTTGAGACCCTGCTCTAAGGTCTGTGCATCAAGGAGGCCACTTCTGGAAAGGGAAAGATCAAACATTTATTGGGCACTTCCTGTGTTGATGAAGCCCGTACTTTGTGTTTCTAAAAGCCTTTAGTAGGTCCATGAGCTGGTCCCATGTGGTCAGGCATGGATGCTGGTAACACGAGGGTCACAGGAACAGTGAGGGACGCGGCCTGCAGTGGTGGAATTGCCATGGTTTAAGACATCTTGTTCCCTCTGAGGAGTCTCTCAGCATAGTCACCAGTGATGATGAAGGACGTGGAGATGGCACAAAGTCCATTTTGTGGATGGGGACATTGAGGCTCTGCAAGGTACACAGCCTCTGAGATCCCACCACTTGTGGGGGCAGAGCTGGGATCAGGGTCCAAGTGTGCCTGCCTTTCCAGCCACTCCCTCACCCCTCATCTGCCTCTGCTCAGGCTGCCACAGACCCCTGGGGTCCCAGGTTCCACTACCCGAGAGTCTTCTGTTCTGTCTTCTTCCTCAAGGTCTCACTACTTGTCTCCCTTCTCAAGGTCTCGTTACTTGTCTTCCCTGTTGCTGACCTCTTCTTGGCGGGTGTGGGGGAAGAGGAAGAAGAGGAGGAGAAGGGAGAGATGGAGGGGGCAGAAGGAAAGAGAAGGCATGGGCTCAGAATGGCTGGCAGCCAACACCTCAGTGGGCCATCCTCAGCTGCGCCCTGCAGCCAACCCACCAGCCCAGCCCCAGACACCTACACTGTGGAGGGGGCAGGGACAACCGGGATCCTCCCCTTCTGGATGAGAACACCCTGCCTTTGAGCAGATGAGCTGGAACACAGAAAGGCAGTGGCTGCCCAGCCACTTGAGTGGAGGGGACCCCATATCTGTCACACCCCTCCCTGAGCACCCTGTGTGCCCTCACATCTCCCTGCTCCATCTCAGCCAGGGCCCCCATGCCACCACCCATGGCATTTCAGATACCTCCAAATCCCACAGGGGACACAGTGTGGGTTCAGCCAGTTCACTCCACTCTTCACCATCACCCCTTCAAAATCCACCACTGTCTCTCCCCTGGCTATTTGTAGTCATCCGTTAATGCCCCTCCCCACCTCCCTCCTTACTACTCCAATCCATTCAACATGCAACAGAGCTGGGAAAAGGGAGAGAAAGGGGGAGGGACGAGGGAGAGAAGAAGGGGAGAAGACGGGGCAGAAGGGGAGGGAGAGGATTCACTTTTATTGCTCATCTTTTTTATTGAGGTACTATACACATATAGAAAAGTATACAATTTTAAGCGTACAGCTCAGGGAATTTTTATGTGTGTAGACTCCCATATATGCTTAGGTTCAGAAGGACAATGCAACTTGCAATTATATTGTCTGTGTCTGTTGTTTTTATACATTGTCTGTCTCCCCGTTAATGGTGGAGCTAGCCCTGTGTCCCCACCATGTCCCCATCACCTTGTGGGCCCTGCTCCTGGCCTTCCCCAAGGCAGGCTCATGGGAAATACTGTCTGGGCAATGGTAGGAGGAGATACTTGGGGACAGGGCGTGGCCTCTGACCTCAGCTGAGCTGTCCAGGGCAGGGTGCAGACGGGGGCTGTGCTTACAGATGAGGCAGCTGTAGGATCATTTATCCCTTCCTTACCCTCAACTAAAAACCATGTTTTTCTTTTTCTGGACTTCAGGAATGGATGGGATCACTTAACACTGCGAAAGTGTCAGCTATCCCCATATCTCTAAAGCCAAAATCATCTAGGTGCATACTGTCATGATTCAATGCTAGGGGACAGCTTCTTAGACACATTCCAAAAGCACAAATTGTAGGTTGAAAACATGGATGAATATATAGACATCACCATTAAGGGCTGATTCCGTGTTATCAAAGGACCCAGAAGAAAGTTAACTGTCAGATGGCTGATGGAGAGGTCACTGGGTACAACTAACGAGAGGCCCATGTCTATACTACGGTGTATGTCTAGAGAGACCTGTGTCTATACCATCATGTATTTCTAGAGAGACCCTTGTCTATAAGACTGTGTATGTCTAGAGAGACCTGTGTCTATATGACCCTGTATTTCTAGATAGACCTGTGTCTATACTACTGTGTATATCTAGAGAGACATGTGTCTATACTACCCTGTCTGTCTAGAGAGACCCGTGTCTATACTACCTTGTCTATACTACTGTGTGTGTCTAGAGATACCCATGTCTGTATGACTGTGTATTTCTAGACAAACATGTGTCTATATGGCTGTGTATGTCTGGAGAGACCTGTTCTATACTACTGTCTGTGTCTAGAGAGACCCATGTCTACACAATTGTGTGTGTCTAGAGAGACCCATGTCTATACTACCCTGTCAGTCTACAGAGACCTGTGTCTATACGACCATGTGTGTCCAGAGAGACCAGTATCTATAATACCACATGTGTCTAGTGAGACCCATGTCTATATTACTGTGTGTGTCTAGAGAGATTCATGTCCGTACTACCACATGTGTCTAGAGAGACCAGGGTCTATATGACCATGTGTGTCTAGAGGAACCCGCATCTATACTACCTAATGTGTCTAGAGAGACTAGCATCTTTACTACCATGTATTTCTAGAGAGACCTGTGTCTATACTACCGTGCATTTCTAGAGAGACCCATGTCTATATTATTGTGTGTGTCTAGAGAGACCCATGTCTATATGTCATGTATGTCTAGAGAGTGAGAACAGAGCATCTGTGGGGAAACTCCTACAGGTCAACGGAGCAACTGAGGGAAACAGGCAGGGCTGTGACCAGGATCACAGAAGAGGAAACCCTGATGTGCACAGGCTCAAGCTCACCACCACCAGTCAGAGAAATGCAGGTTAAAATGACAGGCTCACTTTTACCTACTAGCCTGGCAAAACAGGAATGCTGGGTGGCAACGAGTGTGGTGGGGCTGCGGGCCGCGGGGCTGGCAGACGGGAATGCAGGTGGATGCAGCAGCTCAGGAGAGGGATTGGACAGGACCTAGTCAGTAGATTTGTGCATGCACTCAAGGCATCAGGAACCCCTGTTGCACACTGGAGAGACTCCACCAGGGCCATGGAGATGCACCCACGGAGGGGCAGCACAGGCGCAGGGGACCCCTAGCATCACAGAGCAATCTTAGCAATTGTGCTAGGTAGGACAGGAGACACAGCATGAGATTTAAACAGAATGCCATGTGTATAGATTACGGACACACATGGCAGAGCAGTGCTCACTGTGGGGGGACACCTACTAAGCATGCCCATGAACACAGGCTGGTCAGCTAGGGGAGTAGGAGGGGGAAGGGGAATGATGATTAATAACCAAGAAGAGAGGAGGGCAGGGTGCATGGCTTATGCAGTAATTCCAATGCTTTGGGAGGCAAAGGCGGGAGGATTGCTTGAGTCCATGAGTTTGAAACCAGCCTGGGCAACATAGGGAGACCCCATCTCTACAAAAAATAAAAAAATTTAACCAGGTGTGATGGCATGCACCTATTGTCCTAGCTACTTGGAGGCTGAGGGAGGAAGATTGCTTGAGCCTGGGAGCTCGAGGCTGCAGAGAGCTATGATCACAACAGAGCAAGACCCTATCTACAAAGAAAAAAGAAATTAACAGGAAGCTCTCTGGGCGAATGATGCTCATTAGCTGTAAACTGAGGAGTGTGGCCGATGTGGCCTCCACACCTAAGGTCTGTTTCCACACATGAAGCACATGCAGAGCACTCTCAAAATTGCAGGATTTAAAAAATTAACCTAGTAAACTCATTCCAAAATGTATACACAAGAGAAACTTTGTTTTAAAAAGTGAAGTCTTTTTTGAGGAAGCCAAGCAAAAGTCAACTTGCCCTAACAGAGGCAAACTACCCTGCAAAGCCACAGTCATTAAAAGAGAGGCTGGCCCAGAAACCACATATGGGTCTAAACACCCTCCCAGGCTGGGCACAGGGCAGCTGCCCTCTTCATGCAGGCCGTGAGTGCTGAGCACAGACTCCGTCCTGGCCCAGAACCCGGTGCTGGGCACAAGGGTGAGCCCAACAGACACAAGCCTGCTGGTGTACTCTTGTTCCCAGTACAGGGGACAGAGGGGCAGAACGAAAGAATCTCACAGTCAGTTTGGAACCTTGATCATGAGCTGTGATAAGAAAGAGGGAGGGGGCCGGGCGCGGTGGCTCACGCCTGTAATCCCAGCACTTTGGGAGGCCGAGGCGGGCGGATCACAAGGTCAGGAGATCGAGACCATCCTGGCTAACACGGTGAAACCCCGTCTCTACTAAAAATACAAAAAATTAGCTGGGCGAGGTGGCAGGCGCCTGTAGTCCCAGCTACAAGGGAGGCTGAGGCAGGAGAATGGCATGAACCCCGGGGGGCGGAGCCTGCAGTGAGCCGAGATCGCGCCACTGCACTCCAGCCTGGGTGAAAGAGCAAGACTCCGTCTCAAAAAAAAAAAAAAAAAAGAAAGAGGGAGGTAGTCAAGGAAGGCTTCCTGGGAGAGGCGGCATTTGCTGAAGGATGAGTGTACAACAGTGAGGGTGGGCAGCAGGAGTGTTCCAGGATGGAGAGGGGTGTACAGGGTCTTGCCCAGGGGCAGGAGAATGGGATGAATTTGGAGAGGTGAGGCAGGACCCACCGTCTTGGGAGGAGCCTGGAGATCCTAAGGGCTTGCTCTCTACATGCCCATTTAATCCCATGAGCATTCTGTGGGGCAGTCTTTCCTTCCCACAGCTGCCTCCCAAATCATAATAAACTCATAGGGTTTTAGAGCCAAAGGCCCATCCTCCAGATAGGGCAATGGAGGCCCAGAGAGATGAGATGGCTTGTGGAGGAGGCAGGGAAGAGGGTCTTAACAGACTGTGTGCCAGCTCCCAGGCCTCCTGGCCTCCGGATGATCCAGGGCCATGGCCTCCTTAGCCCTGGTGCCCCAGCAAATGGGAACCCAGCCCGATCCCCTTTCAGGAGCCCAGAGCCTTGACTTTAAGCAAAGCTACGCCGGGGTTTAAATACTATCATTGATTATTGTAAGTGGGCTTATGAGCCTTATCGGCTTAGAATTGTATCTGCAGGAGAGCTGTTCATCTTAAATAAATATGTTTTTAATAATCTCTGAGTATTTATGGAGCATAAAGCTGTCAGAGAAAACGGAGACGATGATTCCTGAAGTCAGTTACTGTCCGGATCTCAGAGCCGATTCGTTATGAAAACCAGCTCCCAGCAGGATAGCAGCTTCGGCTGCTGGCAGCAGACGGAAGACCTGGGTGATTATCATCTCGGAGGATTTTTTAATAAGCTAGTGTTGGTTATTTAACCTACAATAACCACTTGATAAACATAGTAAATTACTTTCAGGTTGGGAAATATCCTCTGCTCCTCCCGGCACCTCCCAGAACCACCCGTGCCCTGGAGTGTTGACAGGAAGTCCCAGGAGAATGATCCTCCCTCAACCCCACTCTGCCCAAGCCACCACTGCAGTGGCCCAGGGAGTGGCCCACACCGTGGGCCTGCCACCTAGGCCTCTGCTTTGTAGGGCACAGGGTCAGAGTATGGTTTGGGCAGAGCAGGGGCAGGGTGAGGCCCCTCATCCAGTTTTGTGCCTCCAGCTGGGATAGGTGTGCCCCTTTCCCAGTGCCCACAGGGAGGCTGGGGACAGCCAGGAGGCAGGGGGCCGGTTCTTCAGGATCCAGGCCGGCCTGACAGGCTCCTCCCCACTCCCTGGGCCAGACTGCAGTGTCCAGCCTCCTCTCTGAGTCTCTCTTGGCCTCCCTTCTCCATGGAGAGTTGCCCATAAAGCACGCTTACCCGATGTCCACGCTTGGCCACAGCACACAAACTCTCACCAGCACCAAAGGACCCTCTTGTCACTGAATGTATGTAGCAGCTGCTGCCCCGCTACTCCCTCCGTCATCTGCCATCTCCTTTCACATTCACTCAGCATTTACTGTGCCTGGTGCCATTCTGAGCTCTTTACACATATTCACTTATTTTATCCTTCCCCTGAGGCTAGGGGGAGGAATTATTATTATTCCCTCTTACAGATGAAGAAACTGAGGCTCAGTCACTCGTCCAAGTGGTGAGTGCTTCTAAGTGGTGCAGCTAGATGACAAACCCCAGCCATTAATCATACTCCAGTATCTCCAATACTGCAACCCCTGGACCATAATGTCCTGGTTATCTATGAACTATCCCAGTGTTTAAGGCTCATGTCTTAGCTCAGGCTGCTGTAATAGAATACAGCCATGTGTCACTTAACAATGGGGCTACATTCTGAGAAATTTATCTTTAGGTGATTTCATCATTGTGTGCCCATGATAGAGTGTCCTTAAACAATTTAGATGGCAGAGCCTGCCACACACCTAGGCTTTGTGGGATAGCCTGTTGTTACTAGAATACAAACCTGTACAGCTTGCAATGGTACTGAATACTGCAGGCAATTGTAACCCAAAGATAAGTGTTTGTGTCTCTAAACACAGCTAAACATAGAAAATGGACAGTAAAAATAAACTATAAAAGATTAAAAAATAGTATACCCGTATATGGCATTCACCATGAAAGGAGCTTGGGGGACTGGAAGTTGCTCTGGGTGAGTCAGTGAGTGAGTGGTGAGTGAATGTGAAGGTCTAGGGCATGACCCTGCACAACCGTAGACTTTATAAACACTGGACACTTAGGCCACACTAAATTTATTAAAAGTATGTTTTTCTTTCTTCAATAGTAAGTTAATCTTAGCTTACTGGATAACTGCCATCATACATGTGGTCTACTGTGGACTGCAATGTCATTATGTGGTGCATGACCGTACCACAAACTGGAGGGGCTTACACAGTGGAAATTAATTTTCTCACAGTTATGGAGGCTGGAAGTCCAAGATCAAGGGCTGTTGGTTCAGCTTCAGATGAGGCCAGGTAAGGGCTTCCTGGCTCGCAGACAGCTGCCTTCTTGCGTCTTCACATGCTGTACTCACAGTGTGGCAGGAGTGTGATCAAGCTCTGGCCTCTCCTCTTCTTGTAAGGTCAATAATCCCACCATGGGCGCCCCACTCTGTGGCCTCACCTAAACCTAAGTACCTTCCAAAGACCCTGCCTCCAAATTCACTGGGGGTTAGGGCTTCCACATATGAATTAGGGGGGACATAAATGTTCAGTTCATATTAGCTTAAAGCAACACAGTCATGTTACCATGATCCCTCCTGGTTTCTGACATGGTTGGGTGGTTCCTGCTCAGGGTTCCTCACGGCACTGGGGTCAGACGGGGCTGAGACTGGAGTCACCTGAAGACTGCTCCCCACTGTGTCGGGTGTTGACGCTGGCTGTCGGCTGGGCTGTCCTGACGCTGCCAGCCTGCCTGGGATGGGTAAAGACTTTCCTGTGTGGGCTCCGTCGAGAGCAGCTGCAGGCCATGCTGGGAGCAGCTGGCAGCTGAGTGGAGTGGAGATGTTGCAGGCTGGTAGCTGGATGTTGCCACATTGAGCCCGACTCTGCTCCTGGGTAACAGCCAGCGTGTCTCCTGGCTTGTTCCCTGGGAATCCCGTGTGGGCACCTGTTGGCCTGTCTAGGTGCACATCTGGAGCAGAGAGGTGGGCCTAGGCGGGCCTGGCCAGACTGTGGTGTCATATGTCACCCTGTGACTATGGCTCAGGATGAGCATGGCTGTGACTTCAGGACTAGAGGGTGAGGAATAGGTATTGGCACAGAGCAAGGCAGCAGGAGGGTGACCCCAGGTCCCAGAGGCCCAGGATGGCTGGCTGAGCTCATGCAGGGGCAGATAGAAGGCGCTGGGCCTCTTGCCCCTCAGCCTGGCTTCTGAAGACATCGTAGGCTTCCCTTCCTTGCTGGGGTTGTGACTCTGAAGAGGGCACAGGGAGACTCGGGCCCCATCTACCAGGTGCATTGTCCACAGGGTCCATGGCTTCGGGCACACACTTTGCTGCGTGCTCTGGGGAAAACTGCTTCATCCACCAGCGAAGGGCTGCAGGGAAGGCATTCCTTAAAGATTACTGGGTGTGCCGAGATGGGAGTGCCAACCGGGTGCACGTGGGGTGCTGCCGGCCAGCCAGGGCATCCCTAGGCACGGGTCTCATGCAGGAGGGGTTGCAGAGCACAGCAGACTCTGCAGACAGGGCCCTGCTGAGAGGTGAGCTGGGGACAAGGGCAGGGTGTGGAGGGGACACAGGGCGGGAGCCAGAGGCATCACAGGTGGGTCTGGTGAGGATGCCTGGAGATCAAGGAGGGACTGCAAGGGGGGTCCTTCCTGGGTCAGGCCTAGCTTGAGAGATGGTGGCAGTAGTAGCAGTTCTTGAGACGCTGATCTGGGGAGCGAGCTGGCGACAGAGAAGAGTGGCCAGGCCGAGGATCAGCTGCACAAGCTACATGCTTGGATCTTTCTCTGTATTAGAGACGGAGAGTGTGTGAGCGTGAGAGTGTAAGTGTGTGAGTGTGGGTGAGCATGTGAGAATGTGAGTGTGTGAATGTATGTGAGTGTGTGTGAGTGTGAGAATGTGAATGTGTGTGATATGTGTGATAGAATGTAAATGTGTGAATGTGTGTGTGATGGAATGTGAATGTGCGTTTGTGTATGAGAGTGTGTGTAAAAGTGTGATGGAGTATGAATGTGTGTGTTACTGTGTGTATGTGTGGGTGTGTAAATGTGTGTGAATATGTGAGTGTGGTGGAGCGTATGTGTGTGTGATGGAGTGTGAATGTGTGTTAGTGTGTTTGTGTAGGAGGGTGTGTGTATGTGAGCGTAAGTGTGTATATGAATATGAGTGTGATGAAGTGTATGTGTGTGCGATGGAGTGAGAATGTGTGTTTGTGTGTGACTTGTATGATGGAGTGAATGTGTGTCTGAATGTGTGTGAAGTGTGTGTGTGACTGTGTGTGGTTGAGTGTGAATGTGTCTGTGTGTGGTGTGTGTGAACATGTGTGATGGAGTGTGAGAGTGTTGTGTGAATGTGTGTGGTGGAGTGTGAATGTGTGAGTGCACATGTCTGTGTGTTTGTGATGGAGTGTACATGTGTGTGTCAATGTGTGTTACTGTGATGGAATGTGAATGTGTGTGTATTAGAGTGTGTGTATGAGTGTGATGGTGTGTGTGGGGTGTCTGTGTGTGTGCGAGTCTGTATGTGTGTGTCTGAGTCTGAGTGTGTTTGAGTGTATCTGTGTGTTTGTGTGTGGAGTGTGTGTGTCTGTGTGGTGTTTCTGTGTGTGTCTGTGTGTGTGTCAGTGTGTGTGTATGTGTGTGTCTGTGTGTGTGTCAGTGTGTGTGTATGTGTGTGTCTATGTGTTAGTGTGTCTGTGTCTATGTTAGTCTGTGTGTCTCTGTGTGTCTGTGTAAGTCTGTGTGTGTGTTTCTGTGTGCATCTGTGTGTCTCTGTGTGTGTGAGTGTGTGTCTGTGTGAGTGTGAGTCTGTGTGTCTGAGCCTGAGTGTGTGTTTCTGTGTGTCTGTGTCTGTGTGTGTGTGTCTGTGTGTGTATTCGTGTGTCTGTGTCTGTGTATGTGTCTGTGTATGTATGTGCCTTGTGTGCATCTGTGTCTGTGTGTGTGCATCTGTGTGTATCTGTGTGTCTGTGCCTGTGTGTGTCTATGTATGTGTTCTGTGTCTTTGTGTTTGTGTGTCTATGTGAGTCTGTGTGTGCATCTGTGAGTCTATGTGTGTGTGAGTCTGTGAGTGTCTATTGAGTGTGAGTGTGTGTGAGTCTGTGTTTGTGTCTACATGAGTGTGAGGGTGTGTCTGTGTGTGAGTGTGAATGTGTGTGTGTCTGTGTGAGTCTGTGTGTCTGTGTGTCTGTGTGTTTGTGTGTGAGCATGAATGTGAGTGGGAGTGGGTGTGAGAGTTTGTGTGTTTGTGTGTCCATGTGTCTCTGTGTGTCAGTGTGAATGTCAGTGTGAATGTGTCTGTGTGTGTGAGTGTAAATGTGTGTCTATGTGTGTGAGTCTGTGTGTGTGAATGTGTCTGTGTGTCTGTGTGTGAGCATGTGTGTGTGAGTCTGTGTCTGTGTGTGTGAATATGAATGTGTGTGTCTGTGTATCTGTGTGTGAGTGTGAATGTGTGTGTGTCTGTGTGAGTCTGTGTGTGGGTCTATGTGAGTGTGTAAGTCTGTGGGTGTTAGTGTGAATGTGAATGTATGTGTGTCTGTGTGTGTGAATGTGAGTGTGTATCTGTGTGTGTGTATATCTGTATGAGTGTGTGTGAGCATGAATGTGTGTGAGTGCATCTGTGTCTGTATCTGTGTGAATGTCAGTGTGTGTGTGAGTCTGTGTGTGAATGTGAACATGTGTGAGTGTGTCTGTGTCTGTGTGAGTCTGTGAGTCTCTGTGTGTGAATGTGTGTGTCTGTGTGTGTTAATGTGATTGTGTGTCTATTGTGTGTGAGTGTGTGTGTCTGTGTGTTAATGTGATTGTGTGTGTGTCTATGTGAGTCTGAGTGTGTGAATGTGAGTGTGTGAATGTGCGTGAGTCTGTGTGTGTGTGAGTCTGTGTGTGAATGTGAGTGCGTGAATGTGTCTATGTGAGTGTGAGTGTGTGAATCTGTGTGAGCGTGAGTGTGAATGTGAGTGTGTGTGAGTGTGTCTGCCTCCTGCTTCCTGGGCTCTCTCTCGCTCATTCCCTCTCCTCCACTCGTCCCCGCTATTGACTCTTCTTCAAATCACCCCAAGGTTTTAAATTTTTCTCTCGTTTAAAAATCTAGTGGAATACAGCACACATTCAAAAGTGTATAAAATGTGTGTGAACAGTTTCAAGCATAGTAAAATGAACTTCGAATGCATGGGAACACGTTTTCAGGCTCTGGCAACCGCCTGTGTGCCCTCCCTGTCCACGCCTCCCACCACCCCAACCCTGAGTGACTACCATGGAGTGAGTCCCTTAATCACTCCCACCCAGGAATGCAGCCTGTATTAGAAACAGATCGTTTAGGCTTTCTGGGCTTTTTAACTGGGTGTGAATGGAATCAAACATGTGTATCTTCTGTGGCTTGAAACTCTCAGGCGATGCTGTTTCTGAGATCTCTCTTGCTGTGTGTGCCTGGAGATCAACCTCTCCGGTGCCACATGGATTCCATTATTTGAATATACCACTCCCTACTTGTCCATTCTATTGTGGGCGGACACAGGAATTGCTCCAGGATTCTTTTTTGTTGAAGAACAATGCTGCTGTGAGCATCTCAGATGCGTTTCCTGGGGTGCACACCTTCCTGGCGTTGGTCACAGTCTGGGAATGGCCTGCCACGGTTCAGAGTAGGCCCCTCCTGTGGCCCTCCACCAGCAGGCCAGGACCCCCCGACCTGTTCCATATCTTCCTTGTCCTCCTTCCCCACTTCCATTCCCTCCCCATTTCCCACAAGGGTGGAATCAGACACATGTCGCTGTACCCGCCACGCTTGACTAGAGCAGCCTGGTACAGAGCATGTAATGTCCCATAGTAGGAGGGGAGCACCCCGTGCCCTCCTCCGTGGCCCTTGCTTCCCGGGCAGGGCATCTCTGAGACAGCCAGAAGCTGTCTCTGCCCCTCCCTCATAGCAGAAGCAGACGAGCTCTGTTTTTTCTGTCGCAACCAAACCATCATCCAAAATGCAGCCCCTGATTGAGGAGGTCCTGATACTCCTGGGGCAGCCCTCTTTGGGGCAGAGAGCCGCATGAGCTCTTGCTCCCCCTGCCCTCAATTCCTGATTGTTTTCTGCGGGAAGCCAGTTGTAAAACGGTGGGGAATCGGTTCTTTGTCGCCGGTTTTCCAGGTGGTTTGTAAACACTCCCAAGGAAATGCTTCTCGGTAATGAACAAGGCCCCTGTGCAAGCTGAAACTGTATGGGCAATTAACCCCACTGGCCCAGCGCCCAGGAGGAACACCCCCAGCTGCTGCCTGCTGCACAAGTACCTTCGTGGGAGGGAGTCCAGGTTCCCCAAAGTGAGCCCCTCCTCTGCTGCCTCTCACCTGTGGGGTGTCAGGCAGGGGGGTGGGGAGGGGCAGGTTGGGGGCAGCCTGCTGCACGGGGGTGCTCTTCCCTCTACTGCTGACAACTCATCCAGCCTCCCATGACTTGGGATTCGTGGTGGTTTCTGAGGTTGTGGACACCTGATGGCTTCATTTGGTGTCCCCACCACTAGGCAGCCCCCCAGTGGAGGCATCCGTGGACATGAGTGGGTGGGGGGCAGGCAACTCAAGTTGATGTGTGTCAGTGACACCCTCTGTGGTCACTGAGATGACAATCACAGCCATTTTCAGCATAGCATTCAGACACATCTGTGCCTGGCAGGAATCACAGGGGCTACTTCCTCCCATGAGGCTCTTTCATTAGGGAGGAAAAAAACCCTTACCAGGTCCCCTCCCACCTCTCCAGGAACAGCCTGCACCACTATCAGCTGCCGGAGGCTGCAAGGCTGTGAGTCTGGCATTTTTAAGCCTTGGCGGTGAAAGACTCCTTCAGGAAAGAAGAGAGTAGGGAGGCTGAGGGAAGGTAGAGTTGATCGAATAGGAGTTCACCAGTATGAGAAAGGGAAAGCAACACAAGCTGAGGGAATAGCAAGTGAAAGGGCCTGATGTATTCTGGTAACAGCAAAGGATTAGAGGATCGGAGTGTAGTGGCAAGAGTGGGGACCAGGGAGGGAAGAGGCTGGGATCAGCTTCGGGTTCACAAGAGTCTTGGATTCACTGCTGTGGGCCACAGAGAATAATTCTATTTTACCACTGGGCATAGGACTCTTCAGTTTACCCTCTTGCACCTTCCCAGAGTCTCCAGAAAGTACTGTTGGGACACTTCCCCAAAGTCCCCCAGGCCCTCTTTTAACATCACCCCCATCTGAGAGCACGTGCCCACTCTCCGTCCCTGAGGTCACTGCAGGTCTGAGATAGGGGACGAGAAAGGAAGAGCTGAGGGGCAGATTCTGGGTGGCTGGCAGCTGGGGTCTAACTAGCTCGTGGCCTTGGGGACATCACCTCCTTTGCTGAGCCCTTGCTCCCCTGCCATAAGTGGATGGCAACAGGACTAAAGTCTCCTAAGGTCCTGTGTGGACTTGAGGGGCTAAATCCCTGCAGTGCTTGGCATGTGGAAGGCACTTAGTAGGTCCATGTGTAGGTCAACATCCAAGCCATGGATCCTGAGCAGTTGGGTGCTGGGCATGGGGCACACAGCTGAGACTCCATGTACAAAGTTCCTGCGCCCCTGGAGCTGACACTTACATGAACGAGACCATTCCAGAGAGAGCTTTGGAGAAAGTTAACAAGTCAGTGTGTTGGCATCTGGGGTGGGCTGGGTGGTCTGGAAGAGCTTCTTTGAGGACGTGACAAAGGGCTGAGACCCTAGTGACAAGGAGGAGCCAGCAGGGAAAATCACCCCAGGAAGAGGGACTGGGGAACAAAGGCCTTGAGGCAGGAGCATGCAGGCGCATCCTGGGAGCACAGAGGAAGCAGGTGTGGCTGGAGAGAGTGGGGACGGAGCAGCTGTCATCCCTGCGGCTGTGATTATTGTTAGGTCAAGCTCTGCATTGGCCTTGGCAGCTTCTCTGCGACCAAGCCCTGTCCAGGGTGCTGAGAGGCCAGCGCAGGGCTGCGCCCACAGCCCAGCCAATGGACCAGCCGGCTGTCCACCACTACAGCTGGACAGCCTTGGACAGGCAAGTCTTGAAGCTTCTTTGTGAGCTGCTTTTTCCTCTGCAGTGTAGGGGTGACAGCTAGTGCCTACCTGCTGTGGCTGTCACATAGGAAGAAAGCCAGGCATGTAGAAGGCATACACTCCATGCAACAATTACTGGGAGGACAAAATGAGGGAAGGTACCAAATCAGCCCCCTTAACCCAGGGCAGGAAATGTTGGCTTCCTGGGCTCCAGGGCCTTTGCCACCTTAGTAGGTGCCCTGGCTTTGTGGAGGGTCCTCCCTCCTTGCAGAGTTAGAACATCTGTGTCTATTGGACCAGTGTCCCCTCCTTGTGGCCCATGGGCTGGACTTCAGGGCACAGGTGGGAGCTCTTCTGGGACCTGGCTGCACCCCCACAGAAGCCTCCAGGAATAGCAGGCGAAAGACGTTATGAAAACGCCAGCAAGCAAAGTGTGAGACCTGCTCTCTTCTGTCAAGAGCTGGAGCAAGAGCCTCTTTGCCATTGGATTCAATTTATTCCCATCTGGGCCCTGCTGTCTCCATCAATTCAGCTAATAAAGAGAGGTGGATGGCTATGACCTGGGCTGCCGCAGAGGCCTCTTCCAAGCTAATTAACCGGCCTGAACAATCTCTTTTAATACTTCTGTGCTTAATGCCCTAAAAGGGAAGAATGAACTGGGGATGGGGGAGGGGATGAGAGGCTGCAGCTGGCTGGGGGAGGGAGGAGGGGGACTGATCCTCCTGACACCACCTGGGGAAGTGGGGGAGGTGGAGTGCCCGCCCCAGGAACCCAGCTTACAGACGCTGAGTCGAGAGCCTCACTGCCAGAAACTCAGTTTTCTCACGTATGAAGTGAGGACGTGCTTGCAACAAGGACAGATTGTTTTTGAATGCATGCCCCCCTCTGTGAGATAAACTCAGAGAAATGCCATGTGTGGACATGCTGCCTTGTGCATACAGCTCCTCTGGCAGGTCCACAGGAGGCTGGGGTCTTGGTAGTGTCTGTGGGAGGAACGACCTGGAGGCCAAAGGCACAGGGAGACATTGGGCTCAGCATTTGCTAGCCCTGGGCAAGTGCCTTTACCTCCCTCCCCTCAACGTTTTCATCTGTAAAATGGGGCTAAGAACAGTGCTTCACTCAGGGCTGTCCTGAGGGCTGCATGAAATAGCATGGTTAAGCACTTTGCTGCTTCCTCAGTAAATACTAGCCATAAGCCACAGTGATAATAATTATCATTGTGGTTTGAATTCTTACCCAGTGTGTATATTAGCTATTAGATGGCCTCTATTTATTTAAAGAACACACAGACAAAATCCCATTCTCCTGGGAGTCACAAGATTCCTCCATGCATGCCCAGTGCCAAGCCCAGGGCTGGGTGTTCCTTGGCATGAGTTCTGGGGACTTCCCAAGCCCATGACACCTGGCACACAGAAGAGAAAGTGCTGCCCTGGTGACTTTGCAAATGTCACTGGACCTCTCTGTACCTGTGTCCCCACCTGCAAAATGGACTTGTTTCTGTTCACAACACTGCTCTTCCCAAGGCCAGCAGCCCTTCCCCGCTTTGAGGATGGACTTTTTGCTCAGCTGCAGGGGCTGGTCAGCACACGACCTCCACCTGTCAATGCCTCAGGGTCTGCCTCAGCTGCAAGGAGCTGCCTCAATGCAGGCTTTGACCTCCCCAGAGTGGCCACACCCAGCAACTTAGTGAAAAGGGGCACAAAGCCTTAGCCATTCCAGCCCGACCAGGAAGAATCTGGCACAATATTCACTCTAACGCTCGCTGCTCGGTTGGGCGAGGCTTTGCTGGGCCTGCACGCTCTCTTGTAGGACTTCTGTTCTAGCAGGGCTCCCACAATAAAGAAGTAGAACACATCTGGGGAAAACCTTGGGGTTTCAGTGCCACCTCCAATCCAGGTGTGTCTCTTCAGCTCGTGGTTCTCCCCTGACCTCCAGTTGTGCATCCCTAACCCCTCTTGGGCATCCTATAGGCATCTCAAGCTCAACATGGCCCCCACTGAGCTCCTGGCAATGCACCAGTCCCTCCCCAAACCTGCTCCTCTCATAGCTCACCCACATAGGGGAAGAGCTGCTGCCTCATTTCTTAGCCTGGGCTAAAATCTAAGGGTCATCCTTGGTTTGCTGTTTCTGGGACACCTTGCATCCAGTGCATCAGAAAGCCCTGTGGCTCCTTCTCCCAAGCACCTGGCACTCTGGTCCAGGCCACCACAGTCTCCCCACTGGCCATTATTGTAGCATCTCTTCACTGGGCTTCTGCTTCATCCTGGCCCCTTCTGTCTGCTCTCCATTCAGCAGACACAGTGCCCATCACAAAATCTAAGCCAGATTGTGTCATGCCTCTGCTCATAACCTTCCAGTGGGTTCTAACCTTATTCAAAATGGAGCTCCACCCCTGGCCTGTGAGACCCTATGTAACTTGCCCTGTGGGCCTCACCCTGCTTCATCCTCTGCTCCACTGCTAGCTCTGTGCCAGCCACATGGCCACCTTTTGCTCACGTGCTGCTCAGCCCCAGGGCTTGGCACCTGCCCCTCCCTTTGCCTGGAGCATCCTTTCCAGATGTTGTCACACCCTTTGCAAAGACATCTACTCCAATACCACCTCTGTCCCTCCTCCACTCACTATCCAGCTACTCCAGTCAATTCTCCTTTGGAGCAATAACAGTCCCAGATCTTGATCTACACCTATACCTTCGCCTACATCTATACTTACACCTATATCTTCACCTACACCTACACCTATATCTACATCTACACCTACACCCATATCTACACCTACACCTATGTCTACACCTACACCTTCACCTATGTCTATACCTACACCTACACCTATGTCTACACCTACATCTACACCTACACCTACATTTATACCTACCCCATCTACATCTATACCTTCACCTACATCTACACTTGCACCTATATCTATACCTACATCTACACCTACACTTTCACCTACGTCTATACTTACACCTACACCTACATCTACACCTACGTCTACACCTCCATCTGTACCTACACTTACACCTACATCTTCATCTACACCAACTTCACCTACATCTATGTCTACATCTACACCTATATCTGCACCTACATCTACATCTACACCTACACCTTCAGCTATATTTACACCTACACCTATATCTACACCTCTATTCACACCTGCACCTTTACTTATGTCTATACCTAGACCTACACCTATGTCTATACCTACACCTACATCTACATCTATACCTACATCTACACCTACACCTTCACCTACACCTATATCTACACCTGCATCTACACCTACACCTACATCTATACCTGCATCTACATCTACACCTACACCTTCACCTATACATAAATCTATACCTACATCTACATCTATATGTACATCTACACCTACACCTTCACCTACATCTACACCTATACCTTCACCTATGTCTACGCCTATACCTACACCTTCACCTATGTCTACACCTACACCTACATCTGTATTTATATCTATATGGAGAGAATGTTTCCCCTAGTAGGATATAAACTCCATGTACTTTATCAATTTTGTTCTCTGATACATCATCAAGTGTACTTGAAATGGGGCTTGTCCAAATTGAGATGTGCTGTAAGTATAAAATGCCAGGTTTTGAAGACTGTACAAAAAATGTAGAATAATAGCTTATTAGTAATTTTGTATTAATTATATATTGAAATTAATCTCACCTGTTGCATTTTACTTTTGTTAGATATGGCTACTATAAAGCTATATTTCCATTGTATAGAACTGTTTCATAGGGCAAACTGTAACACGACTTGTTTTTTTTTTTTTTTTCCAATCTCGTGTTTCCCTTGCTGGAGTGCCTGGCTCCCTCTCCCTAAGGAGCCAATGACCCGACTTGGGCCCAGAGCTGGGGGCAGCAGCTGAGGAGCTGTCCACTCCACGGTGCTGAAAACAGGACCCAAGGGCCCAATCCTGCAGCCCGGGAAGGGGACTTCAGGGCATGCTAACGCTGCAGCCTCGGCCTCTGACTTGTTGAGTGGTCCCAGAGCCTTCAAGAATTCCGTTGTCCTGCCAACAAGTCAGTTCCCAGCTCTGGTCCTGTGCCCTGTGGGAGGCGCACGAGCAGAAGAGAGACAACCCATCCTGAAGAAGTCTCCCTCTCCCTGGGGAAGGCAAGGCTTTTACAAACTAAACCTTGGGAAGACAGCCTGTAATTAGAGCAACAAATCGTGAGGCCCACAGGCGTGGGAGAGGGTGGAAGGCAAGAGGCTCGCGGTAGGCTGGCAGGGTCAGCACATTGGTGTTTTGGGAGGGCCAGACAGGCTTGAACACAGCGGGATTCAGATGGGTATCCCTCCACTATGCAGCTCATTTTTGTTAGATATTCACACACTGCTGAGTGCTGGGGGATGCTGGGGATGAGATATGGGGCTCTCTCGCTGGGATTGATGTCACAGGGGACTTCCAGAGCCCGTTTCAGGGTAAGGATTGCCTTCCTTCTTGCCTGGGCATTCTTGGGCTGTAAGGGGATCACCGGGCCCCAGAAATAGGCTCTGGACTCAAACTCTGGCTCTGTCTTTTTCCAGCTCTGTGGCTGCAGGTAAATCACCTCAGTGCTCAGAGCCTGCCTCTCACCCTGGACTATGGGTCTCCTTCAGACCCTGCTTTGTCAGGGATGAGTGAGATAAAAGGTGAAGCGTGGCTGGGCGTGGTGGCTCACACCTGTAATCCCAGCACTTTGGGAGGCCAAGATGGGTGGATCACTTGAGGTCAGGAGTTCGACACCAGCTTGGCCAACATGGCAAAACCTCGTCTCTACAAAAAATATAAAAATTAACTGGGCATGGTGGCACATGACTGTAGTCCTAGCTACCTGGGAGGCTGAGGCAGGAGAATCACTTGAACCCAGGAGGCAGAGGTTGCAGTGAGCCAAGGTCGCACCACTGCACTTCAGCCTGGGCAACAGAGTGATACTCCATCTCAAAAAAAAAAAAAAAATGGTGAGGTGCAGGTGCAGGCAGAGCTCCATAAAGGTAAACCTCAAAATGAATTATTCCAACCTGTCTTTATTATGATTTACTAAGGTATTTTTAAAAAACCTTCCACATTTTTGTCCAAGTAAAGCGGTTAAAAATTCACATTGTTGGAGGATTTAGGGGCAAATGGTCTCCACTTGGACCCTGCTCTCCCTCCTCAGGGGAGTCTCTGGCCCCTTTCAGCTGCAGGAACATCCTCTGCAGATCCACACTATTCCTGGCTGGGCTCTTGTGCTGTGGCAGAGGTGGACGGGGTCTCTCCCCACCCTCCAGCTCCCTTATCCACCTGGCAGCCTCATCCACTTGGCAGGGCAGTGGCTCTCGTTGTTCCTCTCTTGTTTGCTTTCTCACCCTGAGGAGCATATTCTGATCTTACTTCCTGCTTCATCAACTATAGGCTAGCATCTATAGATACTAATCTTTATAGCTTCTGCTTTGTTCCCAGTTGCAGAAGCACAAATGAGGAACAGGAGGGGGCTCATTGTTCTCCTGGGTCTCAGTTCTGTGCACCCCCAAAAACCCAGATCTGCTGGGTCAGAGCCTCACCTTTGTTTGTAGAGCCCCCATGCCAGCATTCATCAGTGTGAGACCACCCACGACCCTGTGCCAGCGTTCCCTGCTCCCCTCCTGCCCTCCACAACCCAGTCTGATGGCCTCAGCTATCCTGCCTCACCTCCCAGCCAGGGCCCTCCAGCCCTGTGGTTTGGGAAGCAAGGCAGGAAAGATGGTGTGGCTTGACCCTATGGGACAAATGTGAGAAGAGGTATTAGGCATAGTCCCTCATCAGTCACGTGACACAGGGGCTCATCTCATTTTGTTTCAAAGTCCACAGGAGAGAGGTGATGAGGCCAATTCCCCGGCATCTCTCCAGTGAGTTTAATGTGGCTTGTTTGAATTACCTATTCAACTGAGAAGACTGGAAGAGGTATTGCCTCCTTTATCTCTCCCATCAATGCTTTGAGAAGATAGTATCATCTCATTTTATGGGCAGGGAAACCGAGGCACAGGGAGACTCAGCAACTTGCACATGGCCACGCAGGTTGTGTAAAGGGGGAAAAGGGGCTCATCTGGACCTGGAAGTCACCAGCACACTGGCCTGTCTCATTGTCTCATAGCATCTGCTGAAGTTGATGACTATCTCGGTCGCCCACCTGATGCCTATCTTCCCCATGGCAATGCCACAGCCAAGGCCACGGCCTGGTGCATTCCATCTCCCCACTTAATGCAGTGACTGGTGTGGAACTGGTGCTTAGTAAATCATGATTGAAGGTCTGGAAAGAAGGACACAACCTAGATAGTGTGGAAGGGCTCTCTGAGAAAGAGACTGGGTGGTTTTTCTTTCTGTATTTTTTACTGTGGTAAAATATACATAACACAGAATTTATCATCTTAACCATTTTTAAGTTCAGTGGCATTAAGCACATTCACATTGTTGTGCAGCCATCACCACCATGCGTCTCTATCTCTTTTCATCTTGCAAACCTGAAACTCTGTCCCCATTAAACACTAACTCCCCATTCCCTCCTCTTCTGGCACCCACCATTCTATTTTGTGTCTCTAGGAATGTGAATATACTAGTACCTCATATAGGTGGGGTCATACAGTATTTTCCTTTTGTGACTGGCTTATATCACTCAGCATAATGTCCTCAAGGTTCATCCAAGTTGTAGCATGTGCAGAATTGTCTTCCTTTTGAAGGCTGAGTAATACCCATTGTGTGGATAGACCACATGTGCTCATCCATTCATCTGTCATGGACACTTGGGTTGTTCCTGCCCCTTAGCTCCTGTGAATAATACTGCTACGAATATGGGCATACAATTATCTCTGTGAGATTCTGGTTTCAATTCCTTTGAGTATTTACCCAGAAGAGAAATTGCCAGATCATACAGTAATTCTGTTTAATTTTTTTAGAAAACACCATACTGTTTTCTGCAGCAGAACAGTGCCATCTTACTATAAAATGTATCATTTTATAGTACACATATTATACAAAACGTACCAGGATTTCAATTTCTCCACATCTTCATCAACCCTTGTTATTTCCTGTTTTCTTGTTAACAGGCACCCAGATGAGTGTAAAGTGGAGGAGATGACATCTTAGCAGAGACCAGGAGATGAGAAGAGATGTGGAGTGTCTCAGGAAGGAGGAATGTGAGCAGGCACTTGCTGTGCTGGAGGGTGGAGGCCAGTGTGGATGGAGCCCAGGGAGGAAGGGAGTGGCAATGGGGACAGGGGCCAGATTGTCCAGAGCCCTGCAGGCCATGGTGAAAAGTCCAGATTTTGTAATAAGAAACCACTGGAGAGCTTGAAGTTGAGGAGTGGCATTGTTTGGTTTCCATTTTAAAAAGATCTTGCTGGCTGTTGGGTTGCGTTGCAGTTATCCACTGCTGTATAACAAAGTGCTCCAAAACATAGGGACTTCAATTAGCTGTTTTAGTTTGGTCACAATTTTGTGGGTCAGGAATTTGGAGAGGGCTCAGCAGAACGGTTCTTCTTGACTCCACATGATGGCCATGGAGGAGCTGGAGCTGGAAGAGCCGCCTCTGAGAAGCTTCTTCATTGCTAATCTGGTGCTTCTTGGCCATGCTCTCCTCCAGGGTGTGTCTCATTCTCAATGGCTTCTCCATGTGGCCTGAACTGCATGCAGCCTGGTGGGCTCAGAGGAGTCTCACTTCCTACACAGCAAAAATGGAAGTGGTCAGTCCACTTAAGAGCTATGTCCAGAATTGGCACAGCATCGCCTCTGTCATAGTCTATCTGTCAGAGCAGTCACAGGGCCTAGTGGATTCAGAGAGGTGTAGAAAAAGATTTCACTCTTCATGGATGGAGTGGGGGTGCTGCAGAGAAGCATGTGGAATAGGAGGTGGTGTCTCGGCCACTTTGGAAATGGTGGTCTCTCCCACCCGGGTGATGAATGATGGAATTGTGGGAGTGAAGTGTGAGGCACAGGGTGGAATTATTTGGGGGAGAGTGGGGATGCTGGGTACAGGCTGGCGCCCATGGAAATGAGAAGAGGATGCATTGGAGATATGGGAGGCAGTGCCAACAGGATTTGGTAATTTAATAGGTGGTAGAGAGGGAGGGAAACAAGTTAACAAAGACTCCCAAGGTTCTGGCTTGAGTTACTGTATCAACCATGCCTTTTATTTTCTGATACTTTGACATCTGGAGCCTTACTGACTCTGGAGGGACCACCCTTCCCAGGGCTATCCAGTTCCTAGAGATAGCAAATAACCCACCCAGGGGTACACCTCTCCTATCTCCCATGCAAACTACCTAACTCAGAGCCCACTCTGCCAACCGCCTCCTCTACTAGGCACTCACACGGCCCACCTGCCCTGATCACCAGGGCCAGAGACCAACAACAGAGGACAGCCCCTCTACCCCAGAGCCCACTGAAATGATTCAACTAGATCACCCTAAGCCTATGTGCCCTGCCTCACCTGTTCCTTCCCATAGAAGCCATGCTTCCCTGTGCAGCCCTCATGGCATGGCACGCCCTCCTTCTTGAGAACTGTGAGTAACAAACTATCTTTTCAATGGCAGTCATCTCCTGATCTATTGGCCTTACCATACCTACATAATAAAAGACCTACCTTTTGAAATAGTCAGTGTGATCAGGACACCCTGGGTATGTGTGTCTGGAGAGGGCAGCCTCCTCTCTTGGCCAACCAGCTGCTTTCTTTGGCTCTCTGAGCTGGAAGGTACAGGGCAGAGGGAGCCCAGGCTGTGGGGCTGAGCCCGCCCATCTCCTCCCACCTGCCCCTGGCCATTTCCCTGGTGGGAGAGTTCCTAGGTCAACCAAGTGAGTGACAATAGTCAACCCCCTTCTCGAACAGGTGGGACAGCTGACACTCAAAGGATGGAGAAGGTGTGAATGGATTATTTTTCTTAATTAAAAAGAAGATATGTTCCTGTAGTTACATCAAAATTAGAAAGCATATCATGAGAAACTGTACATATCCCACATTCTCCCATCTCTAACACAATGACTATTGTCCTTTCTCCAGGATTCACCTTTGCATTTATTTGTTCAATAGACATTTCCACTTTCCCCCACCACATGAGCAACCTACCTGGCCAGATGCAAGCGCTGGCCATGGCAGGGTTGGGTGGTGGTCTTTCAACCTGACACCCCACTGGCACGTTTCTTATGTTGCCAGTGGTCTCCTGGCTGGCTGTTTTGTCTGGCTGAACACTGTCATGAAAGAAGTGGGGTGGGCTCCCCTGCAGCTGTTGAGTGCAATGGATTGGCCACAGCCATGAGAGGGAAGTCTGGAAATGAGGCCAGGTCCAATATGCCATGAGTGAACAAATGGCCATGTCCAGGCTGCCAGAGCCAAGGGAGGGAGGCTGAGAGTGCAGCCAAGTCTAGGAGCCAAGTCACTGTGGTGGCCGAGCTGGTGAGTGTGCACCAGGATGCAGGAGCCCTTCCAGGTCAGCCCGGGGCCAGCTGCTCTGAGTTATATTTAGCCTGTGCCGCCGGGGACAGCAGGGGGCCCGGGGCACCCCAGGCCCATGCATCATACACTACTTAAGTGTCTCTGGCACTGGGCATGTAGATAGCTTTCCATTTTGAGGGCATTATTTTAAGATGTTTCAATTAATACAGAAAAGAGGAAGGGGAAGCTGTTACAGAATAAAGGAGAATGACAAGACATACAGCAACCAATGTAATACCTCGATCTGTTTGCTTTCTGATTCCAACAAACCAACTCTAAAAATATAGCTAAAGGTATCTGAGGAGATTTGAACATGGGCTGAGAATTAAAAGATATTAAAGAATTATGAATGTGTTGGGTGCAATGATACTGTGATTAGATTTTTAAAGTCCTTATCTGCTAGAGACACAAATGGAAGTATTTATGGATAAAATGATACAATGATGTCTGGGATTTGCTTTAAAATACTAATACTATTGGCTGTGAGCTTTTAACTGTTGAAGCTGGGGGGTGGCACATGGTTCATTATCCTATTTGCTCTACTTTTGTATAGATTTGACATTTTCCATAATAAAATACTAAAAAGTGCTTCAACCAATATAGTCTCGTTCCTGGCTTTTTTTGTTCCTTCTATTGCATTGTTTCCTGAGGATGAATTCCCAGGGGTGGGATTACTGGGGGCAGGGGCTTCAGTGTGTTTTTTCTGGCTCTACATGTGCTGTCAAGTTGCTTTTCCATAGGACAGGGTGGATTTATGCTGCTGTGTGCATGGGGGCCCTGGAACCAACAGTTGCTGGGCAGCCTTGCTGGCACTTATTTCAATTTTTGACTTTCACTAATTCAGATGGAAAATTGCCATTGTTTTCATTATTTCATTTCCAGGTCTTTGATTACAAGAGTGGGTGAAATGTTTGCCCCGGTTGGCCGCTAGCTGCATTTTTCCCCTAGCCCTACCCACATTCAACTAAGAGAATTTTTGTTTGCAGAAATATTTGTAACCTACTGATATAGTTCAGGTGTTTGTCCCTCCAAATCTCATGTTGAAGTGTGATCTCCAGTGTTGGAGGCGGGGCCTGGAGGGGATTGCTTGGGTCATGGGGGTGGATCCCTCCTGGATGGCTTGGTGCCCTCCTCCAGTAATGAGTGAGTTCTTGCTCTGTTAGTTCACACAAGACCTGGTTGTTAAAAAGAGCCTGCCACCTCTCCTCCTTCCTCTGTCTTTCCTCCTCTCTTGCCATGTGATTTCTATACACGCTGGCTCCCTTTCGCCTTCTGCCATGAGTGGAAGCAGCCCGAGGCCTTGCCAGAAGCAGATCCGGGCACCATGCTTCCTGTACAGCGTGCAGAACCATAAGCCAAACAAACCGCTTTTCTTTATCAATTATCCAGCCTCGGATATTCCTTTACAGCAATGCAAATAGACGAAGACAGCTGTGGATGACATGGACCCTCTGCCCTTTTGATGCAAATGTTTCCCAATCATTGTAGTTTCTAATGTCCAGAAAGTTTTTATGTTTACATTATTAACCCCATCTCTTCTTTAATTTCTTCAGTTCCAAGACAGGCAGGTGTTAATACTTCCACATATCTGCCAAAGCATCAACTGTGTTTCCACTAGGTTTTCTATGATTGGATTTCTTACAGTCAAATCTTTAATTTATCTAAGTTTAAATGAGTCTACGATGCAAAATATACATGCTTCTTTTTTCTTTTCAGAATTGATCTCCAGCTATCTCAGCATCATTTTGTAAATTATTTTCCCCTTTGCCATTATTTAGTCTTGAATATTTGTGGATGATTAACTCCTCAGGTATCCAACAGGGCTCTATCTCACGGCTCTGAATTCTCTTCTCCAGCCTCATGTCTGTCTCTGTGGCAGCACCACATGTTGCTTTAGTCACTGTTACTTTAGAGTGTGCCCTGACACCTGGCCATCCTGGAGTCTGAGGAGCTCAGTTGCCTCAGACTCCAACACAACCCTCTTACCTTCCCACGCTTCCCCCAAGGCTCTGGACCTGGCAGAAGGAAACTCAGGTCTGAATTCCAGTTTTTCCATGAGCTGCATGTGTATGGGCAAGTCCCTTAGTGTCTATGAGGCTCAGAGCAATTATGTGACTTGTCAGCCAGGTGAAATGCCTGCTCTAACAGGTGCTCCGTACATACCTGCACTTTGGGATTTTAAAACTGTCCCTGGAGGTAACAAAGCCTGCAACTCAGGTGGGCTTGGGGGGAGGTGGGGCATCTTCTCCAGGGTGAGATTGGTTGTCATCCCTCTTGGCAAATCCTGGGGATGCTCCGATGAGGGATCCCTGGCCAGCCTGCAGAGCTGAGGGTCTGGGTCCAGCTTGGGTGAGGGGCACTGAGGCACCTCATCCCCGTGCGAGCCATAGCGGCTCACAGCTCTGTTTCCATGGTTACTGCCTGGGGATGAGATCACCTTCCAGCTCACAGGCCTGGGAGTACCAGGAATTCTGCCAAGGAGGCCCTCTGGTGTGTGGCTGTTAGCTTGGCTGACCATGGGGTGGGGGTGGCGTGGGCTGGATGTCCCTCCTGGACAGCAGGGGTGGGGCCGCAGGGCACAGGTGGGAGTGTCATGAACCTGAGCCAGAGAGGCAAGCTTGTCCAGCCAGGACCATGCAGCATGTCAGTTCTGATCCTCCATGAAGCAGACACTGAGATGGAATGAGGTGTGCAGGAGATTTATTGAGGGAAACCATTGGGGAACACAGGAAAAGGGGGTGGGGCAGGTGGGGGAGCCTCAGATCAGGACTCAGGGACTTGAGAAAGGGAGGAGGGGGCAGGAAGAGCCCCAGGCTGCGGTACAGCTCTGAGAGAGCCTTGGCCACACTTCCCAGAAGGCCCCAGCGTTCAGACTGCCCAGGGAGGAGCTCCTTTCTCCAGGATTCATCTTTTCATTTATTTGTTCAGTGCCCCACCACCCACTGGCCATGCTTGGTCCTCAGCCTCTGTGTAAAGCTGCTGTGGACCTTGAAGGCACAGGAGCTGGGGGCTGTCGGTCAACCACCTCCTCCCAGCAGGCTCTCTCCTGGAATGAGCACGAACTACCTACCCCTTGGAGCCATGTCTCACTCACTGCATGGCCTTCTGGAGTCCTCAGCCTCCACTTGGGTGTTAATGAGGGCTGAGGGGTGTGTTGGCCTCAGAGTCACCTCATGCAGGCAGAGAAGCAGCAGCATGTCAAGCCGAGGGAGGACATCATCCCCTCCCTAAGCTTCACCTCCTGGTACCAAGTTTCATAACCCCAATCCTATGCAGGGGAGATGCTGGTGGCCACACTGAGGTATCCCCAGGAAAGGGCATGGAGGGAGGGCCCTGGGGCTGCACCAGGGAGGCATAGGCCACGCTCTGGGAGAAGGGGCTCTGTGCACTCGATGTCTGCCAGTGGGAGATGAGACCTCAAGCTGTGTGTCCACGTGGAGGGATTTTGGGGGAGACACTGGGGCCCAAGGAAGTCTCCTGGAGTCCTGGACCGAGGGCTTGGCTGTCGATGATGGGGAAATTTGGAGAGAGGAGGCATGAAGCAGGACCATGAGAAAGGAGGGCTGTGTGAGCAGAAGGTGAACGCGGGGTATGGGGAGGGAGAGCAGAGGGAGAAGTTGGACATAGGGCACTCGGAAGGTGGAGGGTGCTCTGGAATGCTCCAGAGGAATTTAGGGAGACCACTCCTGTTCATGCCCACTGTGGGCTGGGTGCATAGAATAAAAACAGAGCTCCTCTCATGAGCTAGCCACCCCCCTGGCCTCTCACTCTCCCTGGATGCCCCAGCCTCTTTGCCCCCGACACATGGGCCTCTCTCTCTGGGACTGCTCAGAGCCTCCACACTGTCCTTCTCTGGACTGAGCACTTTTCCCACGCAGCTCCTGCTCATCCTTTAGGTTTCAGCCCCAGTGCCCCCTCCTTGCAGCCTCAACCCAAGCTGTCTGCTGTGTGTTGCCCTCTGCTGTGCGTGGCCCTGCCTGACTTTCTTTGTCACACTGGCCACGACCTCCAAGTGTCTTGGTAGTGTTTTTGTTTACCACTTCCTCTCCCAACAGGTTTGTCACCTCCAAGGTGACTTTGTCTACCTTGTTCATGAGTGTAGCCCCAGCTCCTAGAGCACACCCAGCACATAGCAGATGCTTGAAATAAATTTGTCAAATGACTGAATCCAGGTGCCTTTAAATTCTTACCCATGGGAGTGGGGCATTGTATCACTGCACTTGATTTTCAGGGAGGAGGCAGAGGTGGAAAGAGAGTCACCTGTCCATGGTGACTCCACGGGCAAGGGGCTGTGGCTGCTCCTGAGTTGGTTTCCTGCTTCCTCGCTGAGTGGCCTTGCACAAGCCATCCACCCTCTCTGGGCCCCAAAGTGGACTGTGGGAGGAGTGGGCGAGAAAACACCCATGGAGATGCCCTGCCTGGGGCCAGACACCTGTGAGCCCCTGTTCCAGGCCACTGACGCACAGATACCTGGTTCTGAGTGGCTCTTCCGTGTGTCAAGGTTGCCCTTCTAACAGCTCTGCTGGAGTGGGGGAGGCTTGAGCTTGGAAGCGCCTCTGAAGGGAGGGCTGATGTGTGAGGGATTTATGGATGCTGCTCGAAATGAAAAGCAATTCAATTCAATCCCAGGGTGGTAAGAGTCTTCCCGGAGCCTCACTAAGTGGGTCTGGAGCAGTGATCAGCGTTTCAAATCTATTAGCCGTGCTCGGCATCTGGGGCCGCCGCATGCATGAGTCATCAGGGTGGGAAGCCAGGAAGCTGCAGCGTCCGGCAGGCCACTCATCAATTAAACTCCTCTCCGTTTAATTAAGACATAAAACATCACCCTGTGTGTCTGCCAGAGGGGCCAGACACCCAGGGCTGTGGCAGCCCCACAGGCAACCCCCCTGCCACCCAGACCCAGACATCCACCCAGCTGTGGGGTCACCGAGGAGTCCTTCTGTCCAGGACTCGGCATCCCCGGTGGAGGCCCATCTGCTTGTATGCTGCTGGTGACTTGCAGCTCACTCCTCTGTTCCTCTGCCGCCCTGGACAGGACGGCAGAGTGATCAGGTGTGCCTCTGGGGTCAGGCTGCCTGTGATCAGGCTACTTAGCCGTGTAACTTTGGCCCAGTTCTGAGTCTCTCTCTCTGTGCCTCAGTTTCTCCAGATGCACATAGAAGGATGGGACTAGTATCATCAGTGCAGGGTTAATTTGAGGATTAAGTGAGTTAAGGTGCACAGAGCACTGGGGACAGAGCCCAGGCTGTGGACAGCATCTCTGCACTCACTGCTGAAATGCCGCCTCCTAACCTTCCCTGTCTCTGCTGCCAGTCCTTTGACAGTCAGCCCCAGTGGACCCTGTGATTGTGCCTCCAAGGACCTCTGGGACACATGGGGCTGGATGCTGGGCAGCCCTGTTAGCTCACCTCCTGCACCAGGAGGTCTGAGGAACAGGCCTGGCTCTACTCGCGCCCCATGTCTCTGGTGCCCAGCACAAGCCCTCGCGTAAGTGCAAGCCAGCAGGTTTCCCAGGTGAATGAATGATATGAACAATTTCTTCTTCGACTCTTCCGGGCCCCAGAGAATAAGATGAAGGTGGATGATGTGTTGGAAAATTGCCATCTCTCGCATCAGGCTGATTGATCCAGTCAAAATTCCAGCTCCTTTGTGTAACGTCCTTCCCATCTCTCAACCTCAGCATTCCCATCTGCAAGTTGGGTGCTGCACTGCACCTCTGCTGCTGGCTCAGTATCCATTCCTCCCTTCGTCCTTAGTAACAGACATTGTTTTGCAGGAGGAGCAGTAGTTGTCTCAGCAAAGGTGAGAAGAATCCCTTTTCCAGTCTTCCTTGCAACTGGGGGCAGCCTAGAACTCCCCTGGGACCCCACCAAGCCAATGGAATGTCCTTGGGGTCTTCAGGGGGCTCTGGGAAGTCAAGCCTGGCACTGGATCCTCCTTCCCCACTCGCGGCCTTGAATTTGGCAACCAGAGCCAGCCTGCTGAGAGCAGAGCTAGAGGCAGCCCCTCCCTGCCTCCAGACACCTCACTGGATACTGCATGACCACGAGAGGCTGAAGCCTTTGTGAATTGGGGTCTTCTGTTTCTTAGAGCTAAGGGCATCCCACACAAACCCAGCAATGTCACCCCCCCTCCAGGAGCATACAGAGTGCCTACTCTGGTGCCCTGCATGGAGCAGGTGCTGGATAAATGTGTGTCCACTCATGCCCAGCCTGGCTCACCATCGTGCTGGCCTGCACGGGTGCAAGAGAAGCAGGTGAGGCTCCATGCTGTCAGCACAGGCTGCGGGACCTCTAACTGCCGCAGCCTGCCCAGCAGGGCCAGCCCAGAAACCTCTAGTGTGCGGTAGCATGGGAGAGAGAGCCCCAGAGAGGGAGGGCGAGGTGCTCTGTGGGCCCAGCAGCAGTCACTGGGGGTCAACCAGGGAAAGTTTGGCCTTGAGCTGGCCTGGCAGATGGCATGGCTTTGTCATGAGAAAATTCAGGGGAAGGGCAGTCCAGGAAGAAGGTCTGCAGGTGGGGAAGCCCAAGGCAGGGCTGCATACCATCCCCAGCACATGGGGCTATGGAGGGCCTGTGGGAGGGCACCTTGACAGAGCAGGTTAGGGTGGGAGCAACCGGATGGTGGCCTGCATTCTGGCTTCATTCTATCAAATGGCATCCCCACACTTCCGCCATCTGTGTGTTTTGTCAGGGTGTCATACCACCTACGCTATTGTTTACTTCATACACACTTTCAATTCAGTTCCCTTTTATAAACCTAAACAAATGTATCTATGGATCCCGACAAGAAAGCGGAAAGGCGGTACCACTTGCCATCGGAGGAAGGTACCTGTGAACACAAGCACAATGAGCGCCTGAAACAGCCAGCGAGCCAGCTCGTGATTCTGCCTGCCAAGGCTCTGGCCTGATGCCGGTTTGCTCTCTATTCAAAAGGGAGATTCACACATGTTGGAGAGGTGCGAAAGACAGGCTAGAACAAGCAGAGACTTTCTGAGTGCTGGAGTGAGCAGGCTGGGAAGAGCATTGGACAGGACTCAGCACACTGATGACATGAGGCCTGATTTAATGCAGGGCAAATGTGCAGCCGACGCAGAGCCTATGAGCAAGAAAATATCATCGGAGATTGGGTTACTGGGGCAGACAAGGTTTGATCCATGGACGGTAAATGAAGATACAAGATTTTTGTTGTTGTTGTTTATAGTGTTAGGGTCTGGCTCTGTCACCCAGGCTGGGGTGCAATGGCATGTTTACAGCTCGCTGCAGCCTTTACCTCTGGGGCTCAAGCGATCCTCCCACCTCAGCCTCCTGAGTACCTAGGACTATTTGTATGTGCAACCACGCCTAGCTAACTAAAAAGTATTTTAGTGATGGGGTCTCACTCTGTTGCTCAGGCTGGTCTTGAATTCCTGGCCTCAAGAAATCTTCCTCCCTCAGCCTCCTGAGTCACTGGAATTACAGGTGTGAGGCACTGCATCCAGGAGAAGGTCCTTCTGAAAGGGAGAGGACGCTGGGGGGAGAAGAGGAAGGGGTGAGAGTCAGGACAGATCCCCCACAAGGCATCTGTGTCCTTCTGCCACCTCGAAAGTGGGCTTTCCTTGCTAGCTGAGTGCAGATGGCCTTCAAGGTCTGCTCTTGCTGGGATTCTCTGTCTGCCCCAGTGGGAACTATTCAGGGTCATGGAAATGGAGTCTAAGGGGGTAAGAGAACTGCCTGACCCCAGAGCTTCTGACCCTCAGATCATGTCCATAGAAGCTACTGCCCCCCAGCACCAATGGCTCTCCCAATCTTTCCAAGGAGCATCAGGAGGTGCTTCTAGGATGAAGAGAGACAAAGGGTAGATTGGAGGGGCTGCAGCCCTGTGAGCTTAAGGATACCAGCCCCATGAAAAATCCTAGAATAAACAGCTACATGCACGGTTTGAAGCAAAAAGAGCCAACGACCAGGAGTTGACATGGGCCCACTAAGAAACATTTTGATGGAAGACCAATATCATGTGCCACAAGTACATGGTGATCAGATAAACACGAGGAGGACGAAACAATGCCATCCACTACATATCTACCCTGGTTGCTATCCACCTCCACTTATTGCACTTCCATGAGGCTTAAAGGAGTTTTCTTCAACGCAAAGAGAAAAGACATTTCAGGGCGTATTAGTCTATTCTCATGCCACTAATAAAGACATACCTGAGACTGCGTAATTTATAAGGGAAAGAGGTTTAATTGACTCACAGTTCTGCAGGGCTGGGGAGGCCTCAGGAAGCTTATGATGGCAGAAGGGGAAGCAAACTCATCCTTCTTCACATGGTGGCAGCAAGGAGAAGTGCAGAGTGAAGGCAGGAAAAGCCCCTTATAAAACCATCAGAGCTTGTGAGAACTCACTATTATGAAAGCAGGATGGGGAAACTACCCCCACGATTCAATTACCTCCCACTGGGTCCCTCCCATGACACGTGGGGATAATGTGAACTACAGTTCATGATGAGATTTGGGTGGGGACACAGCCAAACCATATCACAGGGCAACAGCTGACCTCACTCGAGATTCTTACAGGCAATCAAGAACAGAACAGTACTCTCAGTTATGACTGTTTTTATGAACTTTTTTTTAACATTTGTGGGTAAATTCTGGCAAATGCAATAACACAGGAAACTGAAATGGGAGGTAGAACTCTTGTAAACAGCCATGTTTATCTTAGTTTAGTACACTTACATACCCCTAAAAAATAGAAAACTAATTACAGTGAAGGGACTCCTGTAGGTGGCTGAATATAAGATAAATATATGCAAGTAAATAGCTTTCCTATAAATACAGCAGCCAGTTAAAAACTGTGACAGGCACAGAGATGTGCTGCTCAAAGCCCCTTCACAGAAGGACTTCTTGCTCCACCTGCTGGGAATGTAGGCAGCAGCCTTCAGATGCCAGTCTTTTCAGGGACAGCCTCAGCAGGAGATGGCCACCCTGACCTTCCCAAGGGTGGCCTTCCCAAGGCTGTACACACCCAGTGACTGAGGGAAGCAAGGATGAAAGCCCAACTGGACACCTCCAACAGGGTGTTTTAGTTCCTGGGATCCTCATGGGGTCAGCTAAGGTCATCAGGCCTGCCTGGCCCGTGAGCTCTCTTGACCTTGACCTCTCTCTGTCCAGTCCTGCTTCCTTCTCCTCTTACCCATAGCATTGATTCCAAGAGTCAGCTGCCTGGAGAACTCAACATAGAATAATAATGTTATGGGAAAAATGTCCCCTTAACAATAGCAACAGAAAGTATAAAATAGCTAAGAATAAAATAATGAATTTCATAAAGAAAATTAACAGGGGAGAGATTCCTACTTTGAGACAATAGACCATCAAACGCTACAGTTGCCCTGTGATGCTTTATTTTGGTGTCAGCATGACTGGGATTAGGGATACCAAGGTATCTGGTAAAGTGTTATATCTTATTTTTGGGTATATCTGTGAGGGTGTTTCCAGAAGAGATAAGCATTTGAATCAGTGAACTGAGAAAAGAAGATCTACCCTCAACAATGCTGGCAGGTACCATCCCATCCTTTGAGGGCCTGGATAGAACAAAAAGACAAAAGAAAGGCAGATTCACTCTCTCTCTTTCTCTCCTTGAGCAGAGAAATCCATCTTCTTCTGTCCTCAAGCAATGTAACTCCAGGTTGTCAGGCCTTGGACCTAGACTAAATTATACCATGTCTTCCCTGGTTCTTCAGCTTGCAGATGGCATATCATGGACCTCTGAACCTCTATAATTGTGTGAGCCAATTCTCACAGTAAACTATCTATCTATCTATCTATCTATCTATCATTTATCTATCTGTCCATCCATCCTGTTGGTTCTGTTTCTCTGGAGATCCTTGACCTGTGCTAAACCCTGGCCTGTGACATACCCCTCTCTGCACTAAATCCATACCAATAAAAAAAATTCAACAATTTAACAGAAAATTAACCATCCCATTTGCAAATAAGAAGGGGACTTCTTGGTAGACGTGAAACTGGGAGGAGTCCCCAAAAATGCACAGAATAGATGGGATTATATGGGAGAAAAAACTGCTGGCCGGACAAAGTAATGGCTGCAAATGTCAAATCAGCAAATGTCTAGAGATGCCCATGCTGTCTTCAACAAAGGGAGGAGCCCCTCCAGAGAGAGTTAACACATGAATCTTCAGGAATTTCTAGAAGCTATCATTAAAACAAACAAACACTACACAATTACATTCAGAAAGATAAAGACTACTACTTCATCCATAAAACAAAGATGGGGGTTATGAAACAGAACTAAACAGAGATGGTGGAAATGAAATATATAACATTCCACGTAAAAGATTAATAGATTGGACACATTGCAGAACAATGCAGCACAAAGGAATAAATAGCTGGAGAGTATGGAAAAATGAGACATTGAGGTTTCAGGGACGTTTCAATATCTATCTACTTGGGATTCCAGAATGGATTAAATTAGAAGAAATATTTTCAAAAAGTAAAACAGAACCTCTAGAACTAAGAAATAAATTAATCTTCAAATTGAAGACACACACTGAGCAAATCACCACAAGACAAAAAACTGGCCACACTGTGCTCACATTCCATTACACCAAGGATAAAGAATCAACCCTAATAGTTACCAATAAAGAATGTGGGCCATATATAAAAGAATAGTCAGATGAAATCAGCAAAATGAAGGCAATAATAAAACAGCATCTTTAAAGCGCTGAGGCAAAGTAACTCTGGAGTTGGAATTCTATACCTAGCCATGCTGTCAACAAGGACTGATAATAAGATGAAGTATTGGAATATTAAGGTATTTGTATCAGTTTATCACCCTCACAGATCTTCACCAAAAAAATTAATAAAGGAAGTTATCCAGTAATTACAAAAATACAGTAGGAAGCTGTGGAAGCCAAGAAGCAGTGGCGGGCAGAGACACACATGGAAGGCATTAAGCTTGCAGGCGTACTGATTAAAAGTAGTCTGGGATAGGCAAGAAGGGCAGAGAGGGTAAGAAGTTGCCAAGAAACTGGCCTCTGCTGAGGAAGAATGACATGGATTCACATAGTAAAGGGTAGCAAATGCAAATTGATTAAATATATCTGTGGAAAGACAGAGACTGGCCTGTAAACGTTAACAAAAGAAGGAGGGTACAGTAGTAGCTGCATAGTCTAAAATAAAATTTAAGGAAAAATCATTATAAAGAGTCAAAAACAATGGATCAATCATGGTTCAGAAGGAAACACTCGAAGGATTAAGAGAAGAGCAATGAATGAAAGTCCTACTTGCAGGGATACTGGTGTTAGAGTCGGTAGCTAGGCAGACATGAGCAGGGCAGGAGAGGGCTCCCCTAGCAGGAATGTCAGGTGACCATCAGGTGATGGTCAGGGGGTTGTTAAACTGTCTTTCTAAAATAATAATTGGTTGCACCAGGGAAAGGCAGTCTCCCAGTAGATAGAAAACACCTGGAGCTGGTAATCAGCAGCTTTCCAATAAGATCTCAGGAGTTGGGCGAGTGGGCTCAAGCATGTGCATAAGAGGCAAAATGGAGTTTAACTGGTACATGACCCTCCTCTAGGAACACTCAACTGGTAAGGGAAAAATGCCTCAGATGAGCAAGTGCATAACTTCAGTAAACACACTGTGCAACCCCTCCCAAGTGGGCCTCTCTAAGCCCACCCCAAGGGAAGAATCAGGGGAGAAGAAACACAAACCCCAAGTCATGCCAATGTATAAAACCCCACAGCAAAGGTCGGACGAGGCACCTGAATCTCAAGTTGCCCGCTTGGCCCTCTTCCAAGTGTACTTTACTTTTTTTTGGTCCTGCTCTAAAATTTCTTAATAAACTCTCAGTCCTGCTTAAAAACTTACCTTGAGGCCGGGCGCGGTGGCTCACGCTTGTAATCCCAGCACTTTGGGAGGCCGAGGCGGGCGGATCACGAGGTCAGGAGATCGAGACCACGGTGAAACCCCGTCTCTACTAAAAATATAAAAAATTAGCCGGGCATGGTGGCGGGCGCCTGTAGTCCCAGCTACTCGGAGAGGCTGAGGCAGGAGAATGGCGTGAACCCGGGAGGCGGAGCTTGCAGTGAGCCAAGATCGCGCCACTGAACTCTAGCCCGGGCGACAGAGCGAGACTCTGTCTCAAAAAAAAAAAAAAAAAACAAAAAAAAAAACAACTCACCTTGGTCTCTCGCTCTGCCTTATGCCCCTCAGATGAATTCTCTCCATCGAGGGGCAAGAATTGAGTTGCTGCAGACCCGTATGGATTTGCCACTGCTCGTATTGGCAGGGCTAAAGGAACCAAGAAGAGACGACGAGGTCCCCAGGGCCCTGCTGAGGTCTGCAGAGGAGGGAGAGAGAGTGGGAGGTGTCCCAGGGCCCAGAGACACTTGCAGCTTTAGGAGAGGGGCAGTTGATTAGGAATGCAGTTGCCACCAGCCCACAGGCCTGCAGGGAGGAATTGGGAGACTGAATCAGGAACCTGAGCCCACCCTCTATCCTGCTCTCTGATTTCCTGAAAGCCAGAGCGGGCAGGAGTGTGGCAGATGCAATCTACTAGGGAAGCTGCTGGGGCTCCAAGCAGGGCAGAAAGGTAGGCCTGGAGGGGCAAGCAGGGGTTCATCACTGAGGGGGTGCGTCTCATCCTGGTGAAAGGAATGATCACCAAGAAAACATAACAAGTGTAACCATCAGTGTACTCAACGACAAACTTGAAAATACACAAAGCTCAAAAGATAGCACTACAAGGAGAAACAGCAATCTACATCACACGTTCACAAGTAGATCACACAGAAACAGTGAGAACATCAGAAACCTCTGTGATATAATCTAACCAGTACCAATTAAAACAGTAAAGCAGGATATTACCAACTAGATGGAATTCAGGTTTCCCATGATAACACTGGAGCTGGTCTGTAGGAGTAGGGAGGTGGGAGGGCCGCAGTCACTAAGCCAATGAAAGGATTCTGAGAGAAATCCTTTCTTTGGTGAGAAAGAATACAGGTGTCGCTTAACATTAGAATTTTAAGAATATGCATGTGTTAACAATTTAATGGTAATGACCAGAGGCTGGGCATTGTGGCTCACACCTGTAATCCCAGCATTTGGGAGGCCGAGGCAGCTGGATCACCTGAGGTCAGGAGTTCAAGACCAGCCTGGAGAACATGGTGAAATGTCCGCCTCTACAAAAAATATAAAAATTAGCCAGGGATGATGGCAGGTGTCTGTAATCCCAGCTACTCAGGAGGACGACGCAGGAGAATTGCTTGAATCCGGGAGGTGGAGGTTGCTGTGAGCCGAGATTGTGCCATTGCACTCCAGCCTGGGTGACAGAGCAAGACTCCAGCTCAAAAATAAATAAGAAATAAATAAAGGTAACGACTATAAGAACAAAACTAAAAGATATAACTTCTAAAGAAGTAGAAGGGGAAATGGAACAAAAGAAATGAAGTAATCCAATGAATGTCAGAATGGGAGATAAAGTAGTGACAAGCATAGTAAATGGGAAAAATAAATAAGGAGAAAAGACTCTGAATGGATTATTAAAAGATTCTCAAATTGGATTAAAACATGAAATCCAGCTATAGTTTACAAGGGACACACCTAAAATGTAATAAAAGTGAAGCAGGAAAATGACAATAATATAAAAGATACAGCAGACAAATGCTGACAAAAAGAAAGATGTAGCAAAGTTCTCTAGGAAAATATAATTGAAGGTAAACGTATAAAAGGACGAAGAAACATAGTTAATTTTGATAAAAAGCACTTTCCATTAAGAATAGATCACCTCTACTGGCCTAAAGAAGCAGCTTCCAAATGTGTGCATGAAAGCCAACCAGAAACACAGAAGATTTAATAACATGCGGCTCAGAAAGCAACTGACTGCTCAGAGAAACAAGGGAGAAAAGACAAAAGGGTCCAAATAACACAGCGAAGCCCCTGAGGGCGCATCAGTCTTTGCACATGCACACACGAACTAGAGGCTCAGAGGGAAGGATGCAACCCCCTCTCTAACGTGGGGACAGGAACCCCACTGGAGAGAGCCCTGGTGCCAATCCCAGACCCACGGCCAGGGTGACTGGCTCCTGGCCTCTGCCAGGCCCCACCCCGACAGCAAGGGCTGAGGCAGGTCCAGGTCCAGGTCCAGCTCCCCTCACCCGAGCTGCAGCCACAGTGGCCTGTGGGTTCCTGGGAGAGGTCTGCCCCCTCCCCGGGGGCCTGGGTAGTTGGGCTGTCTCCTGCCCTTGAGGTCCCCAACCCCCTCCACCCGACTGACTCCCACTCCCTTCAAATCCTCCTGCTGGGGTCATTGTTCCCTGATTTCTGACAAGTCAATTACACACCCTGCCCCTCTCCTGGCCAGTGTTTCTGGGATTAAACAGATGGCTGGATCGATCCCACCAGGTTCTTGCCTAAGACAGCCCTGGAGAGGTGGACTTTTGACAGGGAACCTGATCCCCTGTCTCCCTGAGTCACACCTGGTCAAAGCCCCTCCCTCGCCCCTACTGTGCATGTCTCCCCAACCCTTGCCTGCCCCAGGGTGGTAAATCTGGGTCCCTTCATCTCTAGGGGAGGAGTCCGCATGGGTGGAGGCCATCACTGCTTAGAGCCCACAGCAGCCCCAGTGGCGCTCGCTGTCCTAGACCATGCAAGGCTGCCTTCTGGGCATAGCACCAAGGAGGGACATGCCAGGAACATCAGGCCTTTGAGGGTGACCAGTAGATTTCGTTAGGGGAATCAGGGTGGGTATCCTGCTTGGCACAGGGTGAGAGGGTCAACCTGCCCTGGACAGAGGAGCACAGGCCCTCCCTGCTATGGCCCTTAGCCCTGCAGCCTGTCCTCAGCTCACTTACGCTGCCCTGGCTGTCCCCTCACCACTGCCCCAGCCTGCCATTTGGTCTATGGACCCTGGGTCAATGTGTCAGGGTGTGCAGGGGGACACTTCTGACAGGGTGGTCTCTGGGATCCCTTTTGTGTGCCCCGACAATGCATCAGAATGTGTTGATCTGCATATCCAGTGAAATGCCAGGTACATCAGATTTTTCTACTTTACCAAACTCAGTGATTAAAGCCAACCTTCCACTCTTTTTTAAACCCTCCTCCTCCCCCTCCCCCTCCCCCTCCTCCACCTCCCCTCCCCTTCCCTTCTTTTCCAAGACAGGGTCTCACTCTGTCACCAAGGCTGGAGTGCAGTGGTGTGATCTCCGCTCACTGCAGCCTCAACATTCCCGGACTCAGATGATCCTCCCACCTCAGCCTCCTGAATGATGGGACTATAGGTACGCTACCACACCTGGCTTAAACCTTCATTTTCTTTGTCAGTGACAAGGAGACCCCACATCACCCACCTGCCTGGCCCCCATGGTGGACCCGTCTGTGGACTCGCTCTCTGCCTGGGCACTTCCCTCGTCATGGGGGTCTCCTGTGTCACTGATCACTGGTGGGGGCTCCTGTCACAAACCCGCCCAGCCCCCTAGGATTGACCTGCGGCCACCATTTGGCCATTATCTCCATATGGGCATCACCCTACAGCTGCCTCGGCACCTTCAGTTTGAGGTCCTCCAGCTTTGAGTCCCTCGTGGGAAGTCAGCACCCAGCCGCCTTGGCCTCCAGGGTCTTTGCTTACCCCAGTCCTGTACTCCTCGGTCCTCCCAACTCAGCCCCTCACTCAGGCAGCTTCTTAAACTGATAATGAGACAGCCTCGCACCTCCAAGTATGGTTCTGGATCCTGAAGTCTGAGTCACAGTGCAGGAACTCACCTCTGTTTTTACGGTGAGAAGGGGAATGGCTGGCCTGTGCAGGTGGGTCCTTAGGCTCTTCCTACGAAGGATGCAGCAGCAGGGAGTCCACCAACAATGGCCCCTCAGATCCACAGGTGGAGGGGGTGGCAGGAGTCTGAGAGCAGGGGAAGAGGACAGCTCTTTTTTGGGGTGAAAACTGACGCGTTGGTGGGGCGTCCTGCTGGGGCCACAGCAAGCTGGACTCCGTGGGGAAGGACTGCTGTGGAGCCACTGGGCACTAGTCCTTGCAGTGCCGTCCCCTCCTCCCCCGCGCCGTCTGGATCTGTCATTCACTGCTCACTCAGGGAGGTGTCCCCTCCTCTGTCGGCCCCACTGTCCTCTACAGCTCTTCATGGCTTCTGTCAAGCTTTGTCTTCTAGCCATTCCTTCTCCAGGGTGTTGTTCTCTAAGGGTAACTCCAGTGTGACATTTTACTTTTGAAAAGGCCTCAGGCTTGATAAAAACCTTTTACTTCTCCCAAGGAGGGCCACTGCATTTCCTTTCAGAGTCCGCTTCCCCCCAACTGCCTTTGTCTGAACAATAGCCAAAGACCCATCAGAAATCTGTTGACAGTGCACACATCCCTGACTCCCAGGCCTCGGGTAGGAAGACAGCCCAGCCGCCCTTTCCCACGGTTCCCCAGCGGCCAGGCTGAAGACCAGCTCTGCAGGGCCAGTGCTCTGCCTGGGACCCAGGCTGCAACTGGGATGGGACCCTTGTGGGTGAGCCGGACGGAGGAGTGGGGGTGGCTGTGGAGAATTCAACTAAACACTTACATTCACGAACACGCTTCTCTTTCCTTATAATATCTGCATTATGAGAAGCCTTGAACATGAGGAAATGTAGAAAGAACAGTACAAAGAACTCGTTGCCCAAATTCCACAAGTATTAACATTTTACCACATTGCTTCCTCTCTCTCTCTCTCTCTCTCAGTCTCTCTCTCCATGCACAATGCCAAACCACTGAAAACTAAATCAGAGATATTACAACACTCCGGAAGACAGCTCTCAAAAATAAGGATGTTCTCTCACATTCACATGTAGCATTATCTTAGCTGCAAAAAATGAGCAATTCCATGATGTCACCCGATACTTATTTACTCCATATTCAAGTTCACATAACTGTCCTCAGAATATATTTTACGGCTTTGTAAACACTAGGGTCAATCAATAATGATGCATTATAGTTGTTTGTTTTGTCTATTGACTATTTTATTAAAAAATAAGATATGCATTCTTGATCCTCTTTTAGGTTATTTAAATGTATTCCCCTTTACCTCCTTCTGCAGAACAGCATATAAACCTTAACAGTACAGCTCGGCCGGGCACGGTGGCTCACGCTTGTAATCCCAGCACTTTGGGAGGCCGAGGCGGGCAGATCACGAGGTCAGGATATCGAGACCACGGTGAAACCCCGTCTCTACTAAAAATACAAAAAAATTAGCCGGGCGTGGTGGCGGGCGCCTGTAGTCCCAGCTACTCGGAGAGGCTGAGGCAGGAGAATGGCGTGAACCCGGGAGGCGGAGCTTGCAGTGAACCGAGATTGCACCACTGCACTCCAGCCTGGGCGACAGAGCGAAACTCCGTCTCAAAAACAAACAAACAAACAAAAAAAAACAACAGTACAGCTCAATGATTTTTTAATTGAAATATAATTCACATACCACAAAATTTACCCTTTTAAAGTGTACAATTCAGTCATTTTCAGAATATTCACACATTTGTGCAACCATCACCATTATCTAATTCCAGAATATTTTCATCACTCCAAAAAAAATCCCATACTCATTAGCAGCCACACCCCATCCCTCCCCCAGCCCTTGGCAACCTCTAATTTACTTTCTGTTTCTATGAATTTGCCTATTCTGGACATTTCATATCAATGCATGACTTCTTTCACTTAGTTTTTTGTTGCTGTTGTTGTTGTTGTTGTTTTCTGAGCTGGAGTCTCACACTGTGGCCCAGGCTGGAGTGCGGAGGCACAATCTTGGCTCACAGCAATCTCTGCCTCTCAGGCTCAAGCAATTGTCCTGCCTCAGCGTCCTGAGTAGCTGGGATCACAGGCGTGTGTCACCACACCCAGCTAATTTTTGTTTTTTCAGTAGACCAGACTGGTCTCAGACTCCTGACCTCAAATGATCGATCCACCTCAGCCTCCCAAAGTGCTGGGATTACAGGTGTGAGCCACCGCACAAGCCTCACTTAGGATAATATTTATAAGTTTTGCCTATGTTGTAGCATGCCTCAGATTTCATTGGTTTGTATGGTGACATATGTCATTGTATGGATAGACCACATTTTGTCTATTCACTTGTCAACTGATGAACATTTGGGTAGTTTCTGCTTTTTGGCTACTATGACTAATGCTGCTATGAATATTCATGGACAAGGTTTTTGTGTGGACATGTGTTTTCTTTTGGATATAGACTTAGGAGTAGAAGTGCTGGGTTATATGGTAACTCTATTTAATTCTTTCAGGAAATGCCATACATTCCCACCAGCAAGGTGTGAAGTTTCCACTTTCTCCACATCCTTGGCAGCGCTAGTAATTGTCTTTTTATTATATCCATCCTAAGTGAGTGTGAAGTGGCATCTCATTGTGATTTTGATTTGCTGTCCCCCAAGGACTAATAATGTTAAGCATCTTTTCATGTGTTTATTGGCCATTTGTTTATGGTCCTTGGAGAAATGTCTATTCAAATATTTTGCCCATTATTAAACTGGGTTATTTGCCTTTCATTGTTGAGTTGTGACACTTTTAAAAAATAAATTCTAGATGCATGTCCTGTATCAAATATGATTTACAAGTATGTCCTTCCATTCTACAGCTCTTTTAATTTTCTTGATAATGTCCCTTGAAGCACAACAAAATTTAATTTGGTGAAGTCCAGTTTATCGATTTGATCTTTGCTTGCTTGTACTTTAGGTGTCATTTCTAGGAAACCGTTGCCTAATCCAAGTCATGAAGATTTACATCTACGAATTCTTCTGATAGTTTTAGGTTTCCCATATAGGCCACTGATCCATTTTGAATTAATTTTTCTGGGTCGGCATGAGGTAGGGTCCAATTCCATTCTTGTGCATGTGTTTATCCAGTTAACCTGGCACCATTTGCTGAAAAGACAGTGCTTTAGCCCATCAAACAGTCCCAGCACCCTTGATGAAAATCAATTGACCATAAATGTATGGATTTCTTTCTAGATTTACAATTCTGTTCCATTGATCTGTAAGTCTCTCCTAGGTCAGCACCACATAGTCTTGATTACTGTAGCTTTGTAGTAAGTTTTGAAATTGGGAAATGAATCCTCTAATTTTGTTCTTCTTTTTCAAGATGGTTTTGTATATTCTGGGTCTCTTGCATTTCCATATGAATTTTAGGATCAGCTTGTCAATTTATGCAAAAAGCCAGCTGGGATTTTGACAGTTACATTGAACTTGTAGATCAGTTTAAAAAGTATTGCCATCTTAACAATATTGTCTTCTAATCTGTGAATATGGGATGTCTTTCCATTTATTTTGATCTTCTTTAATTTCTTTCAATGATATTTTGTAGTTTGCAGTTACAAGTCTGACACTTTTTTGTTAAATTTATTCTTAAATATTTCATTCCTTTTGAAGCTATTGTACTTGGAATTATTTCTTAATTTTATGTTTTGATTTTTTTATTACTAGTAGGTAGAAATACAATATAATTTTTAACATTTTGATCTGCGTCCTGTAATCTTACTGAACTCATTTATGAGCTCTCACAGGGTTGGTTTGTTTGTTTGTTTGTTTGTTTGTTTCCTGGTTGATTCGCTAGGATTTTCTATGTACATAATCATGTCACCTGCAAATAGAGATAGTTTTACTTCTTCCTTTCTAATTTGGATCCTTTTATTTCTTCTTGCCTAATTTCTTTGGCTAGTACCTCCAGTACAACCTTGAATAGAATTGGTAAGAGTAGACATTCTTGTCTTATTCTTTCTTTCAGGGAGAATGTATGGTGTCAGCTGTGAGGGTGCTGTTTGTTTGTTTTTATAGATGTCCTTTATCAAGTTGAGAAAGTTCCTTTGTATTCCTAGCTAGTTGGGTGTTTTATCATGAAAGGGTGTTGAATTTTTGTCAAATGATTTTTTCCATATTTATGGAGATGATCATGTGGTTTTTGACCTGTATTCTATTAATACAATATATTATATTAACTGATTTTCAAATGTTGAGCCAACTTTGCATTTTGGAGATACATCCCACTTGGTCTTGTATAATTCTGTGTATATGTTGTTGGACTTGATTTGCTAGTATTTTCTTGAGAATTTTCAAGAGTTACTGGTTTGCAGTTTTCTTGTGATGTTTTTGTCTGGCTTTGGTATTAGGGTAATGCTGGTACCATAGGATGAGTTGGAAAATCTTCCCTTCTCTTCTATTTTTAGGAAGAATTTGAGGTTTGGTGTTAATTCTTTAAACACTTGGTAGAATTTACCAGTGAAACTATCTGGTCCTGGGCTTTTCTTTGTTGAGAAGTTTTTGATCACTGATTTAATCTCTTTATTGCTATAAGTCTATTCAGATTTTCTGTTTCTTCATCAGTCAGTTTTGGTAGTTTGTTTCTTTCTAGAAATTTTTCTGTTTTTATCTAGCTGGTCTAATTGGTTGGTTTACCATTGTTCTTTGTATTTTCTTATAATCTTTTTTATTTCTGTAAGGTTGGTAGTAATGTCCCCTCTTTGATTCTTGACTTTAGTAATTTGAGTCTTCTCTCTTTTATTCTTGGTCAATCTGGCTTAAACATTTATCAATTATGTGGTCTTCTCCAAGAACTATGTTCTGGTTTCACTAATTTCTCTCTATTGCTTTTCCATTTTCTATTTCATTTATTTCCACTTTAGTTTTTATTATTTACTTCCTTGTTCTTGTTTTGGGTTTGGTTTGCTCTTTTTCTAGATTCTTAAGGTTGAAGGTCAGGGTATTGATTTGAGCTTTCTTCTTTTTTTAACCTAGGCATTTACAGATATAAATTCCCTCTGAACACTGCTTTCACGGTAACCCATATGTTTTGGTATGTTGCATATTTGTTTTCATTCATCTCAAAGTCTTTTCTAGTTTTCCTTGTGATTTCTCATTGACCCATTGGCTATTTAGGAATGTGTTATTGATTATAATCTGTCTAGGTATGGATCTCTGAGTTTATCCTACTTGGAGTTCATTAAAGTTCTTGGATGTGGGGATTGTTTTTCATCCAATTTGTCAAGTTTTCAGCCACTATTTTTAAAAATATTCTTTCTGCTCGTTTTCCTCTTTCCTCCCTCTCTAGGACTCCTATATGTCAATGAATTTTTATTGTAATTTTATCTATGTAAACATATGTAACTATCAAGATATAAATCACTCCTAGCCCCCAGAAGCTTCCCAGGGGCCCCTTCCCATCAATCCACACCACCCCTGGCCCTGGGGGTGACTTCTAACATTTATCATTATAGATTATTGCTATAGATTATTTTTGCCTGTTTTTGAATGTTATACAACTTAAACCACACAGAATAAACTCCTTTATGTCTAGCTTATTTAGCTCAACATTATGTCTGTGAGATTCATGTCTCTTATGACATGGAGCAACAGTACATTTGTTTTTATTGCTGTGTATCATTCTGTTGTATGAACATGTCATACTTTTGTTGATGAATATTTGGGTTGTTCCCAATTTTACCTTTTATGAATAAAATTGCTATAAACACTCTTGTACATATATTTTGTGGACTCATGCAGTTATTTTTTTCATATATATGTGTGTGTATATATACAACTCCTAGGAGTGTAAATTTTGGATTATAGGGTACTGCCAGTTTTCCAAAGTATTATTCCAATTTAAAGTCTCACTATCAACTTTTGAGGGTTCCATTTCCTTCACATGCTTCTCGGCACTGAATAATGTCAATTTAAGTTTCAAAAAAATTTAATCAATTAATTAATTAGAGACAGGATCTCACTCGGTCGCCCAGGCTGGAGTGCAGTGATTCTATCATAGCTCACCACAGCCTTGACTCCCACCTCAGCCTCCTGAGTAGCTATGACCACTGATTTGTGAGCTGTGACCATTGACTTGTAGAAGCTTTTAATATATTCTGTATGTGTATCTTTGGTTGGATACATGTATTACAAACATCTTCCTCTGGTCTGTAGCTTGTCTTTTCATTCTCTATATGGTGTCTTCTTACAAACAGCTTTTAATTTTAATGGAGTAAAATTTATCAATCTTTTCCTTTATGGTTACCTTTTTTGTTCATTATTTAAGTAATCTTTGCCTGTCTCAAAGTTATAAAGTTATGCCTTTTTGAAACCTTTGATTTAAAAGTAATTTTAGATTTACAGAAAAGTTGTAAAAAAAAAAATACAGAGAATTTATATATACTCTTCATCCAGCTTTCTCTAATTTTACTATCTTACATAACCATAGTACAGTTGTCAGAATAATGAAAATATTCTTATTTTTCTTTTAGAAGCTTTATTATTTTGTCTTTTATTATTTTAAAAGTAAAATCAAGTCTATGACCCACATCAAATTAATTTTGCCTATGATGTGATGCATGAGGAGATGAGATCTATTTATTTTTGATATGGATATTCATGTGCTCCAGCAACATTCATTGAGAAGCACTTCATTTAGATACTGAATCATTGGCCCCTTTGTTGAAAATTATGTGTGGGTCTGTTCATGGACTCTTTATTTTGTTTCATTAATCTATTTGGCTATTGCTAACTTATTTGTTGTAGCTTTACAGTATATCTTAAAATCTGGAAGTGTAAGTCCTCCACTTTATTCTTCTACAAGATTTCTTGGATATTTCTGGCTTAATCCCATTATAAGTGTCAGAAACAGATTTTCTTTGGTGAAACCAGTGAATCATTAATCAACTTAATGAATGTTAGAGGTGATTAAAACTAAAGAAATAAATTAATCTTCAAATTGAAAGGTCATACCAAGTGTGTAGCAGAACAAACCACCATATAATAAAAACAAATCATAATTACATTCCAAGGACATGTCAAAATATGAAAGGATGAAGAAAAATTTACATTAGTTACATGGGAAAAGGAACTATTTATAAGAAAGATTCTGATAAAAATTACAGTTCTCAGCAACAAAAGTGAGGCAAGAGGTTAATTAAACATTATTTTCAAAGTGCTAAGATCAAGTAACTCTGAACCTAGAATTCTATACCCAGCCAAATTGTCAATCAAAATTAAGAATGATCTATGTTTTTGCATATAGAAACTTTGCAAATTTTCCTATGTACAGATCCTCATAGAGTGACTAACAGGATACAAATTATAGAATTATATGAATTATATATCATAGAAATTGGCCAGGCGCGGTGGCTCACGCTTGTAATCCCAGCACTCTGGGAGGCCGAGGTGGGCGGATCACGAGGTCAGGAGATCAAGACCACGGTGAAACCCCGTCTCTACTAAAAATACAAAAAATTAGCCGTGTGTGGTGGCGGTCGCCTGTTGTCCCAGCTACTCAGAGAGGCTGAGGCAGGAGGATGGCGTGAATCCGGGAGGTGGAGCTTGCAGTGAGCTGAGATTGCACCACTGCACTCCAGCCTGGGTGACAGAGCAAGACTCCGTCTCAAAAAAAAAAAAAAAAAAAAGAAATTATAGAATCAAAATTTTAAAGGAAATTAATCAAGAAAGAAATTGTGTAAGTCAAAATGCAACAGTGAACACAGTCATTAGTGAAAGCTGTTAGTAAGTCTAAATAAGTATGGGTTAAAAAATGATATAACAAGATCAAGGTAATATTCCCCACATTAATATAGGATGTTAATATAGGGGAAATATGAAAGGATAATTTTTAAATGGTGCTAAGAATATTGTATTCATGTAGGCAGAATATAGCTATTGATTCACTAATTTAAGGAAAACAAATATGAATGAAGTAGTTATTTATTGAAAGATAAGTACTGACCAGGCCCCTTGGCTCCTGTCTGCAATCCCAGCACTTTGGGAGGCCGAGGTGGGAGGATTGCTTGCACCCAGGAGTTTGAGGCTGCAGTGAACTATGATCGCTCCACTGTACTCCAGCTGGGGCAACAGAGGGAAACCCTGTCTCAAACAAACAAATTTAAAAAAAGATGAATACTGACAGTAATGCTAACAACTCAACAAAAAGCATATATGGTAAGGGTGGTCTCAGACAAAATATGACTCAAGGCAAGAACCATTCTGAAGAAACAAGGAAAGTGTATTGGGCAAGGTTCCGGTGTGGAACATTCAAGTGGTTAATTGAAGAACACTGAATGTTAATGCATGGACTATTTTCAGAGGCCTGGGAAAAGGTAAGGAAAGCAAGAAGGAATGTCAAAGTCTGTGGACAATAGGGGGTCATGACCATTCTGGGCTGAACAGCAGGGAAGGCACAATGTCATCAGCACCCAGAGGCAGCTGGGGCTCTCAGAGAGAAGTGACTGCTGCTGGTCATCTGGAACAATCAGTTGTGTTGTATACATTTTAGAAGGTCTACTTTGGGGCTTCTTGTGACCTTCTGGACAAGCAACTGGATTTTCTGGGTCCCGTTGATTGCATTAACGTGGGTCTCCCAAGGTGGTGTGAGGAAGAAATGAGCAAATGCGTTGAGAGGTGCTCAGAACAGAACCCAGCACAGAGGAAGCTCCCCTTAAACGTTAGGGTATAGGGGTACTGGGAGCTGCATACCCGAATGACTGCACTCAAAGGAGCATGCACATTCAGAACATTTGACATCTCTTCCTGTGGGATGGCCCAATTGTTTAAGCTTCGGACTCGGCAAACGCAGGATCTGCCCCAGCTGAGCACACTACTGCTTCTGATGATAACTCTGCAATGGCTCGCGTTGCTCCCGGGACAGAGACCAACTTCTTTTGCCCCATCCACAAGGCCTTGGAAGGCGGAAGGCGCAACCGTTTGACTGTCTGGCTCTACATTCCCCGAAACGTTCACTCTGCTCCAGCTTCACTGGCCTCCCCTCTGGCCCTGTGGGCCTCCTGTCTCCTCTCTAGTCAGCTCCACTCCCCTAGCACGGCTGGGGCCCATCCAGCGTGCAGACTCCACCGAAAGCTACCGCCTGCAGGACTCCTCCCAGATGCCTCCCATCCGAGAGGAGAACGTCTTCACACCCTGATAACACCTCTGCGCTCTTCGGCGTAGCCCTCAATACAATTGAGTTCCACCTTCATTTCTGGGATAAGCAGCTGACCCAATCAACCCTACCAGCGTCTACACCTCGGAGACTGATTGAGTCCTGGGGCCTCTTCTGACCACCGCCAGGAGCCCAGGCCCCGCCCCGCGGCTGCGGGCATTCCCGTAAAAGCCCGGGGGACTGCGCTCCTGGGCCGCTTGGAACCTGGAGCCTCCAGTGGTCTCCTGCCGCCACCTGGACCGGGGACAGTAACGCCTAGGGAGCTCCAAGACCTCTTGCGAGAGCATTTCAACTCTGTTGACGAACCTCAACCACTTCAGGGACTTCGCTGGAAAGAAACGTTCTAGAAAGACCGAGTGGGTAAGTAGCGAGAAAGAACAAAGCCTGATGGGATGGCTGAGGGGGTGGGGTGAGGGCCTGAGGACCTTCTCTGACACCATCCTCTCCGCCCTCTCCTACCTAACTCCTGGCATCTCCCCTCTCCTTCCCGCCCCTTCCCTGCTTCTCTTGCAGTTCAGCAGGCCTGAAAGTGTCCGCGTCGCACCCCACCCTATGAGACAGCTCTCTCCAACCTGTTCCCTCAGCCTCAGCCCCTCCCCTAAAAGCCAAGCCCAGGACTCTCCTGCCTGCCCCCTCGCAGAATCATCCTTCCACCCGCTGTAGCTGCGAGGTGTGGGTAGCGGCCCAGATTAATGTGGTCTATGTTCTGCCCAGCTCCCAGGCCCGCCCTAGGGGACCCAGATGAAGGCAGTCTGGCTTCTTCGGACAAGGAAATCGGGTTTTGAATTTGATAGCTGTTTACTCTTTACTTACTAAAGAGTAAACAACAAAACCAGCATGTTTTTCTCCATATTCTTTGAAAAGCCAGTATAGGGCTTTATTCTTTATCAAATTAATTGTAAAAATCAAAGTTCCATTTTCGTAATTTGATTTTTTAAAAAACATGGTGAAGTGGAACATTTTTACATGATTTTGTGTAGCTTATTCTGTGGCTTGCTTGTGGTTGCCCTTGGGCGAGATTGTTGATAAGGTTTTATTTACCTGCCGTGGACTAGCAAGAGCTGTCTGTATCTGACATATGATTAGCTCTGGTTTGCCACATGTTGGAGATATCCCTCTCTATTTTGTGGTTTGTCTTTTGATTTTGAACATGATAATTTTGTGGCTTTTTTTTTTTAACCAGACATTCAATTTTTAAATAGCCAGTTTTATCTGCCTATATTTTCTTGTCTTGGTATCATGCACAAAGGGCCTTCTCCACCACATTACTTAAGTTTTTGAGAAACTAACTAGGCATTTGTGCATGTTAACTCTTGCAGGGGTGTCCAATCTTTTGGCTTCCCTGGGCCACACTGGAAGAAGAAGAATTGTCTTGGGCCACACATAAAATACACTGACACTAAAGGTAGCTGATGAACTAAAAAAAAAAATCATTAAAAAATCTCGTAATGTTTTAAGTTTACGAATTTGTGTTGGTCCATATTCAAAGTCGTCCTGTGCCGCAGCTTGGACAAGCTTGCTCTAGAGGATGATCTGAACTTGCAAGGTTACGCGTATCACAGGCCAGAAGTACATACAATATAGTGTGTTTTTCCAGAACTGATTTTCCATCTAGAGGGCCCCTTTGGGCAGTTGGGGAAGAAGGATTTCCTACTCAGTATGGGTAACCTTGGGCACTTGAGACTTTCTCAGTGCATTTCGGTTTCCTCCTGCCCCCTTTTCCAGGAGTCGGCTCCTGCAGTCTGGGGCCAGGGTGTCTTTGCCTCAGATTTCTGGGTGGGCCATTTGGTCAGTGGTCCACATCTGTCCTGCAGGCATCTCAGCTGGGCCTCCTCCCACTGGTCCTCAGCTTCTGTCCCTGCAGGCATCTATGAAACACTAAGCTCCTTTCTTGTCACTGGCTGTCATTGTGTGTCCTTCAGGTCCCTCAAGAAGATCCTCCCTGGGGCTACTGGCCTGTCCTCCATCCCAGGTCCTCTGCCCATTCGGGAGGAAATGAATGCTTCTTCAGCCACACAGGGCCCTCTGCCCTGACCCTGCCCAAGCTTCCATCTCAGAGCATCAGGCCACACCTGAGCACCTCCCGTGGTCCAGGACCCCAGCCAGAAGAAAGAGCGCTGGTGCTCTCTTCCCTTAAACCTGTCCGCCCGCTCTGTGGCAGAGAGGAGGGGGAGCGCCACTGTCAGATCTCCAGTTTCCCCTGTAACTGTGTTTTGCCTGGGTGGAGGAGAGAAGAGATACACCAGACCCACTCAGCCCACACAGACCTAACTCTCCGGGAGCGGCTCCTTGGCACACCCCAGTTGCTCAAGACAGAAACTTGAGCATCTGCCTGGCACCTTCCTCTCCTTCTCCTTACATCCATTTCTCTTCCTTTCCCGGGCCGGTTTCTTCCATCTGTGGTCCACCCTTTGATCTAGAGAGGCTCCTGAAACACGAAGCTGGTAGAGCGGCTTCCAAAGGCTCCCTGCCGTGCTCGCCCTGAGAGTTCTGGCAGGCACTCTGGGACACCTTCGTGATCTGACTGCTTCTCCTTGCCCCCAGGAAGTCCCTCCCTGCCCTCACTTGTACCCTGAAAGGTTTCCCAGTGTCCTCATCTGCTCAGCTCCTGACTCCAATGGGCAGCCTCCCTCTAGGCTCTGCCAAAAGGACTCTGGAGACACCTGGCTGGTTTCTTTCTCATACAGGGTCCTCTTGTTCACCTCGCTGGAGGTTGTGGGGTGTTTCCAGTCAGCTGTGCCTCAGTTTCTTCCATTCCCTGCTGCCCCTGACCCCAGCCCTCAGGACCCCAAGGGTCCTGACTGCACCAGCCTCTGCTCCTTGATGCTGGGGCTGGGGGTGTCCTCTCCTGGCCACAGGACCCCTCCACCATCTCTCTGTGCCACATCCTTGTCACCTAAAACAGTCAAAGCATGTACTGTACATCAGTTCTTATTTCAGAAACAGCTCCAAATTTCAAGGAGATTCCTCTGGGGGACCTTCGTTTTGGGGAAAAACACCTGGTGCTACCTGGTGTGCCCTCTTCTGGATGCTGGGCCTTTGATCATCTCTTCACTTCCTTCACTTCCTTTCCATCATGTCCTCACTGTGTCAGATGTGGGTGCTGAATATGCTGTTCAGAACATTCCAGGAAAAACCTGACAGGCCTTGTGTTCAGACACTGCGTCCTTTGGAGGAAGTGTTTTGGGAGGTCCCGCTCTGTGGGGCAAGTGTCTGTCAAGGATGAAGTGCTCCGGGACCTGTCTGCCCCTTCAGCAGCCCCTGCCCTGGGGTGGCCTCTGTGGATTTCTGGCTTTGCTGTTCTTTCATCTGTCAGCTTAGGGGCTTTGCTGAATCTTTAACTCTCCCTCCAGCAGGTCTCCAACAGACTTGGCCATCTGTACTCTCCAGTCTTTGGTCTCTGTAACTTGCATAGACGGAAGCATGAGGAACTGAATTTGGAATTTGTTTTGATGTCCCTAGAAAATGCCTCACGTGCCTCACGTGGCTGCTGTGCCCCACTGCAGGGGCCATTCGTTCCTACCCAGGACACCTTGCTCCTCATCCTCCCTGGAGATGCCTTGATCTTGACTCTTCTGTCACCTCACCCCCAGCTGTCCCCCTCCTCCCATCCCCTCCTGTGCGACCTGGTCTCCCTGCCCTCTGACTGGCTGGCTGCTCACCCCGCAGATACCAGGAGACCCCTGAGGTGCGTGTGGCCTCAGCTTGTGGAGGAGTGCACTTGCCAGACCCTTTGGGGCTTTGAAGAGCACAGCTCATCTAAGATGGGCACAGGTGCATCAGAGAAACAAGCAGAGCAGAAGGTCCGCCGTGCCTTTGAGGCCTCCGAGGAAGCCCACGGGACTCTGGCAGCCTCAACCCCCTGGGTGGCCATGGGCTCTGCCTATGGTTCCTGTACCTGCTTGGGAGCCCAGCCTGTAACTGACCTGGCCCTCTGGCCTGTCATCTACTCCTGCATGGGATTTTCCCCACAAGCTTACCCAGCCTTCTGGGCTTACCCGTGGGTGCTCTATGGTGGGTGTCTCTGGATGGGTTATCCCCCTCCAGAGGGGATAACCCCACCAAGGTTATCCTTGGTGCCTTCAGTGTGGCTGTATTGGAGGGGCGCCTCCAGCTTTGACCCCCTCATAGGAAGTCCGTACCTGGCTGCCTTGGCCCCCAACCTATTTCCTTTCCCCATGAGATTCCCACCCACCTACTCGTTGGCTTCTCCCACTCTGGGCGGGGCTACCTCCAGCTACTGTCCCCAGGTGGGATGCTGGACTCCAGCCAGCTCAGCCCCCAGGGCTGCCGTAGGGGGGCCATCCAGAGGAGCTCCCTACTTGAAGACATGCAAAGCCCCTCCCTCAGAATGGGCCTCCAGGTTCAGTATTTGGGCGCCTTTGCCCTGTTGCAGTTCAGAGCTCCTCCCTCTGCCCCCTTCCCCCATTGAAGATTCTCGGTTGGACACCGGCTGCTCCCGCTCCTCCTCCCGGTCGCCCTGCAGGGCCCGCCGCCGCCGCCTCTTTGAGTGCTAATCAGCCCTCTAGACACAGACCCACCCAACAATCAGAGACATGTCTGGTGGAGCCCAGCCAGCTGTGGACTTTGAGTTTTTGGAAGAGTCTCAGATGTAAGTTGTTTGCTATTCCTCAGTACAGAGTATACCTCCTGGACTCATGCAAGGCCCCTCTATTTGCTATTTCTCTTTACTTTCTTGTTTTTCTGTTTGCCCTTCAACCCTGATACTGGCACCTTTTCTCCTCCCCAGACTGTCCTGGGCCAGCCCTCTAGTAGATTTGCTGTAAGTCCTCAAATATGCATGCATGCAACCTTGTAAAATGAGCTTATTTAAGCTCAATCCAACCTGTAGAAGCGCTCAGTTAGAATAGGCCTCCAGATTTGGTATTTGAGCACCTATGCCACCCTCCAGCCCAGGACTCTCTCGGCCACTCCTCAGAAAAGACCCTCAGGAGGACCCCCGCATCCCTGGCCACCCTGTGGGGCCTGCTGCTGTCTCTTCCAGCATTGGTGTGTCCTCCAGGGAACCACACACTCAGGCACTTTGGAACCCATGGAATCCAGTGAGCACTTGCTGTGGGCTCTGCCTGGAAGCTTCCAAAACCTGTTTGTTCCAGTGGACACAGAATAGGAAATGCTGACTCATTCAGAGCGCTAGCGCCCTTGGGTCCTTATGGGTGTGCTCTTCTCGCTCCTCACCCCATCAGCACTTTCTGGGGTAATGCACACACCAGTAAAATGTATGGCGCATGCTTTTAAAAATTTTTAAATAAATGATACAATGCTATAAATCATGTTTTCTCCAATTTTTCGTTCATTAATTTGAGACCTAGCCATATCTGTATATATGTATAGTGTATTTTGCTTATTCAAATTTATTAACATGTTTTCCATACTATTTCTTGCTGTATTTCTTGTTATGTGCTGTATTCCATTTTTCTTTAAAATTTTATTGTGTATATTTGAGGTTTACAACGTGATGTTATGGGATACATACAGATAGTAAAATGGTTACCATAGTGAAGCCGACTAACATCTGTTATCTCACAGTTACTTTTTTTTGGTGACAAGAGGAGCTAAAATCTACTTATTTGACAAAAACCCCCAGTACAATGCCGTTTCATTAGCTTTATTCCTCATACTGTACCTTAGAGCTCTAGGCTTGCTCAGCCTACGTATATTTAGTATCCTTTGACTTACATATCCCAGTTTCACTGCTCCCAGCCCATGGGAACCACCGCTTCTTTCTCTACCTCTGTATTTTAGCTCTTTGTTCTGTTTTAATATTCCACATATAAGGGAAGCTGTGCAATTTTTTTTTCTGTGTCTGACTTATTTCATCATGCCCCATGCATGTTATGGCAAATGGCACGATCTCCTTTTTAAAGGCTAAATAATATTCTATATCCATTATATATATGGATATAATAATATTTTCTTTATCCATTCATCCATTGATAGGCATTTGGGTTGTTTCCATATCTTGGCTATTGTAAATAATGCTGCCATGAACATGGGAGTGCAGGTATCTTTATGAGGTGTTGATTTCATGTTTTTTGGGTACATACCCAGAAGAAGCATTGCTGGGTCATATGGTACTTCTAGGTTTAATTTCTTCAGGGACTTCTATATTGTTTTCTATAATGGCTGTACCCCTACTTTTCTTTTCAAATATTGTATATATTGAAAATTTCCCATGGATTTTTCTGTTTTATTAGTATCTATTTTCTACTCACTAATTCTGTGTCTTGAAGTGTCTTCTCATTGTGAGCTTGTTTGTTTTGTAACTTCTTAAAGTTAATAACAGCTAGTTCATGTTTAGGCTTAATTCTTTTCTATTACAAGTTTTTAAGGCTATAAAATTCCCTCTAAATATACCACTTTAAAATATATCCTACAGTTATGATATATGATATTCTTATTTGTTTATCTTTTTAAATAATCACTATTAAGGAAAATCAAATAAATTTTATTTTCTTATAGCCTGACAAACCAAAATTGTTTGTAGTTTAAAAGTCTCATATAGAATTTCTATAATACTCCAATTAGTATTCCAATTATTATTGCTGTTATAATGGACTAATGAGAATTAAAATAATGTCTATATGATATTGATAGAGCATTAGTATGGAAGTTATTCACTTGCAATATTCATACCAATAATATGTGCACTACCCAAAAAACTATAGCTTCATCCACAGCACTTTGAGCAAAACTTGAATCTCTTGAGTGGCAGTGCTTATATACCTTTTGCCGATCTTATGCTGATGATGAAGGAGAAATCATTAAAAATACATATTGAAGGGAGGAGAAAGATTGCCAAGTTTCTTGGTATACTTTTGGAATTTGAAATAATTGATCTATTAGAAGGTTTGAATTAACCTTGAAGAAACCCAATTCTGTCTCCAGGACATGATAGCCTAGGGAAACCCAGGAAAACCCAGCCTGAGATGAGGCATCCGTGTAACCTCCCAGAGCAGGTGCGGAGGGACAGGGCTGCAGGTCTCCAAGACCCTCAGCTGGGGAGGGGAGAGGGAGCTCTTCAGACTAGCACCGGGGAATTGATTTCTCCCTCCAGCCTGGAGATCACCCCTTCTGCTCTCCATAGTTTTCTCTTGCTCTGTGTTTTGGATGATGCCATCTCTAGAGTGGTGGTTTCTCAAGATGGTTCTGTTTCTGCAAGTGCCTTTTACACAGACTGAGGCTTTCTTAGGAACTTCATGTTCTTGGATGAGGGCAGCAAGGCTCATGCCAGATGCTTTTCTCTTTTTACGCTGATTGCAAAAGACTGAGCAAATGTAGGAGACTGTTGATGACAGGTGCACACACGGCTGGCCCCCCAGGGGCTGCGGAGAATGGGGGCAGCCTGGGTTGTTGGGCTGCTTGACCACTGCTTCCCGCAGTGTCCCAAAAACACCTGGGTGGCCCCTTGGTGCTGCCAAAGTCTCCCACAGGCTGAGCTCCCCCACTCCCAACAAGGAACACAGAGCCCCCAAAGCCACCTGCTAAATGGGGCAGAGCCTACAGAGAGCTGCTTGCAGTGAGCTAGGAGGACATGTGGGGCTCCCTCTCGTAATCTGTTTTTACATTTTCTTCTCAGCTTTCCTGAGGTATACAGCAGTCCCTCCTTATCCTCGGTTCTGCTTTCTGAGGTTTCAGTTACCCACAGTCAACTTTCGTCTGAAAATATTAACTAAAAAATCCCAGAAATAAGCAATTTCTAAGTTTTAAAGGGGCCACCATTCTGAGTAGTGTGATGAGATCTCTGTCTTGCCCTGGGAATGGAGCCTGTCTTGTCCAAAGTTCCATGCTGTCTTCAGGTTCCATGCTGTCTTCATCACCTGCCTGTTAGTCACTCCACTGTCTTGGTTATCAGGTCCACAGTGGGAGTACCTCTGTGTGTGTTCAAGGAACCCTTGTTTTATCTAATGGTGGCCTCAAGGCGCTAGAGGAGTGCTGCTGGCAATTCACCTAGGCCAAAGAGAAGCCGTAAAGTACATCCTTTAAGTGAAACTGTGAAAGTTCTTCACTTAATAAGGAATGAAAAAAATAGTATGCTGAGGTTGCTGAGATCTGTAGTATAATAAGATGCTGAGAGACAGGGAGACCACATTCACATAACTTTATTACAGCATATAGTTATAATTGTCCTGTTTTATTGTTGATCTTACTATGCCAAATTTATGAATTAAACTTTATCATAGGTATGTACAGGAAAAACTGTGTGTACAGGAAAAACAGTGTTTACAGGGTTCGGCACCATCTGTGGCTTCAGGCATCCACTGGGGGTCTTGGAACATACTCCCCTCAGATAAGGAGGGACTACTGCAATTGCATTTTTACATTTCTGTTTGAAGAATTTTAATTATAAGGAGTAATAGAAGGAACACCTATGTATCCCCCATCTGTATACAATTGTTAATACTTTGCAACCTTTGTTTTATCTCTTGGTCTCTATTCATACAAACAAATACACTTATGCATAGTATCATGCATATGGATTATCTATCCATTTGTAGGGCTGTCTATCAATCTGTTAAACCATTTGAAAGTAAATCACAGATGTCTGACACTTCCTCGTGCACCTCTCAGAAATAAGAGCATTCTCCTACGCTACCACTTATCATTATCATACCTGACAAGATTAATAATTCCCTAATGTCTATTATTCAGAACATACTCAAATATTCCCAGTTGCCCCAACAATATACAGTGTTTGATAGCTTTTTTAAAAAACCTAGGACAGATCACATAGCCATCTATATATCCTATTTTGTGGAGTGACTGTCGCAGGTTTTTTTTCCTTGGGTTGGTTGTGGGGTATGTGGTGTGTGTGCACTTACTCTATATACGAAGATTTTGTCAGACACAAGTATTGCTTATATCTTCTTTGTGGCTCTTTACTTTTAAAATGGGAGCTGTTGATCAACAGAAGTTGTAAGTTTTATGGATATCCAATTTTTATTAATATTTTCTCTTTTGGGTAGTGCTTTGAAAAGCCTGTTTGATAGCTTACCCAAGGTCATGGACATAGTCTCATTTTTTTTTCTTGAAGGTTTATTGTGTTACATTTTATACTTAGGTCTATAATCTACTTCAAATTAATTTTTGAAATTTGTTGCCTCTTGGCTTGTAGAACAGCCTTTGGTCTATTTTAGTACATTTTCCCATGTACTTAAAAATTCTGCAGTTTAGGTGTATAATATTCCATGTATGTCATTTAGGTGAAATTGGATAATTATTTTGTTCAAATATATGTTATTATTGCTTTTTATCTTCTTATTTCATCAGAGTTGGCATTAAAATCTCCAACTCTGTGACTTATTCTATTTCTCCTTCTAGTTCTGTTGATTTTTGCTTTATATTTTTAAAGTTATGTTATTAGGTATATAACAAATTTGGGACAAAAGATGATTTGTCTTTTTTATAAGATGTCCCACTTGACATCTTTCAATGCTTCTAACATTAACATCTGTTTTGTATGATGATAATATATTCATTCCACTTTTCCTTTTCAGGCTAGTCAAGTGAAGCAGTGAGGGTGGAAAAGGAACAAAGAAATCTATAACTGCCTGTGATCCATTAGCTGTAGACACCACTGCCTGTGTACTTTTCTTTTTGTTGGTGCTTGCCTTACTTTCAATCACTTCGTGTTCTTAAGTGTTTCATAAACAGCAGGTAGATGTTTTGGTTTTTTCAATCCAGTCTGACAGTCTCTGTCTTTTAACTGGATTGTTTACACCATTTATATTTAACAGAATCACTGCTATCATTGACCTGAGTTTACCATCTCACTATTTGTGTTCTCTTTGTTCCCTCTGCTCTTTGTTCCTTTATTTCTCCTTTCCTGCCATCTTTCATAATATTCGAAGTATTTTTTAATTATTCCATTGTACCTCCTCTATTACTATTTAGTTACACATTAGTGTATTATTCTTTTGGTGGTTACTCTAGAGGTTAAAATATGTACCCTTGATGTGTTACAGCCTACTTTATATTTGTATTTTACTACTTTTCCAAATCATGCATGAGCCTTCCAGCAGTTTTACTCCATTCTTCCCTCTGCTTTTGCCCTATTGTTGTAATGCCTTCTATTTAAGTTGGTAGTGTCACAAGACATTATTGTTTGAGACTGACAGCCATTGCTGTTATACAGTTACTCATATATTTCCCTTTCCAGCAGTCTTCTTTCCTGCCAAAATCTCAATGCCTCTGCCTGGAATCATTTTCTTTCAGCCTGAAGAACTACTTTCATGCTTTGAATCATGAGGAATTCTTTCAGCTTATGTTTGTCTGGAAACATCTTAATTGTGCCTACTATTTTAAAGGATATTTTTGCTGACTCTTTTTCCTAGGTCAGCAGATTTTCCTGAAAGTATCATTCCATTTCTTTTCCTCATGGGATTCTAAGTCACAAGGAAGACTTACACACTTTGGATAACTTTCGGAACAGGAAAAAAATCTTCAAAGGCTTGTGGACACTCACACCAATATGATCACTAAGGTCATTTTTTATTACTGATGGTAACTTGATTCCATTGCTTGAGAATGCAATATAAAACCAATTCTTTGAAATTTATAGATATTATAAGCCCAGTAAATTTTGTAAACTTGTTAAGTACATTTTCATTATAGCGTTCTTTATATGTCCATATATGGAAGAGTTCTGATCAAGTTGCTAATTGTGTAGTTTAAATCTTTTATATCATTAACTATAATTTTTAGTTTCCTGATCTTGCAGTTATTTACAGATGTGTGTTGTGGGTTGAAATTTATCAAAGTATTTTTCTTGTATCTACTGTCATCTTGTATTAATCATTTTGTTATCTTCTGTAGGCTAATAATGCAGTGAATTGTGTTGAATCATCCTTGCAATTGTGGAGATAAACTAAATCTGACTATATTTTTGTATTTTGCAGTATATTTTGCATTTGGTTTATTGATGTGTTATTTAGGATATTTTACATAAGGGAAACATAATCTAGGTATGTTTCTTGTGTTGACCTTACCAGTTTTGAATTCAAAAACTAAATTTCACAGCTTTTCCTCTGAAAAGAAATTTCTGGATTCTATTTATGAGAAAGTTTGAAAAATCACCTATAATCACCTGTTCCTGGGACTTTTTTTTTTGAAGGAGTTTCACTCTTGTTGCCCAGGCTGGAGTTCAATGATGCAATCTCAGCTCACCGCAACCTCTGCCTCCCGGGTTCAAGTGATTCTGCTGCTTCATCCACCTGAGTAGCTGGAATTACAGGCATGTGCCACCACTCCTGGCTATTTTTATATTTTTAGTAGAGACAGGGTTTCTCCATGTTGTTCAGGCTGATCTCGAACTCCCAACCTCAGATGATCCATCTGCCTCGGCCTCCAAAGTGCTGGGCGTGAACCACTATGCCCAGCCTCCTGGGACTTTTAAGGAATAAAGGAGTTACCATTTTGCTTATCACATTTATTTTTGTATTAGTTTTTATATTTCTTTTATATAATAGTTCTGTATTTTATTTAAATGCATTTTTCCTCATCTTAATCAGTCTTCTCAATGTTTTGTCTATCAAAGTTTTTTTCAAAGAAATCATTTTTTTCACTCTTATTATTTTGTCATTCTGTGTTCATGGATTTCTGCCTTTGTATTTTGTCCCTTCATTTTATTTCCATGGATTTGTTCTGTTGCTATTCTTTTAAACTTCAGTGGAAAGCGTAGTGTTGTTTCTCTTTTCGCCTTATGATGAACCTAAAGCTATACATTTTCTGCAGAATACACACCTCTTTAGCTTTGTCCCACAAATTTCATAGGTGGTATATTCCTTATTGCCTGTTGGACAGGGCTGAGGAGCTCCTAGAGCTTCAGTCCCTGGCGGGGACCAGCTTCCCTCAGCCCAGTCTCAGGCATCAGCAGCAGAATCCCACAGTGCAGCTCCTGCCTGGACAGGCTCGGGGCTGCCATAGCATTGGTCCCAGAACTTAGCATCTGGGCATCAGATCCTCCTTTTCTTCGGCCTCTTCACCCTGCTCAGACTGTTAACCCCATCACTGCCCCCATACAAAGCCCACACACGTGCTGTGCACCATGGCTAAGACAGGAGCCCACTCAGTACTCATTGAGCTGCCGTTGTGAACCCTGCCTGAGCTCCCGAGTATGAACACGCCTTGCTGACCTGGGGCTCCCGGCCACACCCTGAGCAAGTCCAAATGTGCCTGTGTACCATCTCAGCAGACACGAGGGCGCCGGGTTACGACGGGATATCCTCGTAGGGACCGTGCACTGTCTAACCATTTAACTGCAGCAGCATTGATGAAGGCATCTGGGTGCCAAAGCTGGAGGACATCTTCAGGACTCTCCCATTTAAACTCAAAGTTCACTTTGGAGCCCGGTGGGACATTTTGGAGGTTGACAGCCATCCTCCAGAGCCACTTCCTCCAAGGAACACAAGAGGCTGGTGTTTCTGTGGGTCAGGAGTGATGAGCTGTGTGCTACAACCAGGGAGGGGAGGAAAGAAGATGTGGGCCAGCGTGAGTGCGAAACCACTCAGGAGTGGAGACAGCACAGAGCAGGGGTGAAGCTGGCCCTAGGCCTGTCCTGCCACCAGCCTGCACGCCCTCCACCTCACCTCCACTCACCCTCCACAGGCTTATGCACTTGCCTTTCCACAGGGCGATATTTAGATAGTTAACTCCTTTCCAAACTCCTGGCATTCCTATGCCCACGTTAGAGCTTCTCCCTGTTCTTGTACTTTATATATTACTTTTTTCAAGACTTGAGTCACAGATGATATATTTTATTTTAAATTAGCTTTTGTTACTCCATATAATCACTTTTTCTGAGACAGGATCTCTTCCTGACACCCAGGCTGAAGTGCAATGGTGCAATCATGGCTCATTGCAGCCTCAACCTCCCTAGGCAGGTGATCCTCCCACCTCAGCCTCCTGAGTGGCTGGGACTACAGACATGTACCACCAGGCCTGGCTAATTTTTGTATTGCACAGGCTGGTCTCAAACTCCTGGGCTCGAGTGATCCACCAGCCTTAGCCTCCCCAAGTGTTGGGATTACAGGTATGAGCCACTGCGCATGGCTGTAATGCCTTTTCAATAGATGCACTACATGTTAAATCAAATCACTAAAGGAAATTTCAGCATCACTTACCAGATGTAGAATATGAAACTAGATACAGTGAAAACAGAACAATGTGATTACATTCTGACTGGCTGAAGGTGTCTGTCTCAAGCCTAGACTTGCTTTGCTAAAAAGAGAGATTGGTAGGTGTCGGTGTTACGGCCCAACCCTCAGCTCTAACAGGCCACAAGAAGCACACTGGGTCCCTGATTCCCCCTTGTTGCACAGCCTGAGCTCTGGAGGACAGACCTAGAATCTTTGGCCTTAGCCACATTCACTCCTGTCTGCCCCAAGTTCCCCACATGGAGTTTCGGTTCTGCCCCGCGTACGGGGCAGAGATAAGAAATGAAGTCTCTGCTTCCTTTCCCAGTCGGTGGAACCCAGCACTGGAAAAGCACCAGGAGCACCCTGTCCCTGGCTCCCTTCTTCATAGGTTTCTGACTCAGTTTCCCCACTCACACTCTATCTCTGTGCTGGGGTTGAAGCCCAACTGGCCTTCCCTAGGACACCCTGAGGATGGGGCACCCTCCACCCCTGGGCAGCTCCTCTCTTGGACACACTGGCCAGCCAGAGCCAGAGAAGCTGTCCCCCTAACCTCTACCACCAGCCTGGACTGCCCCAGCCTCTCCTGTGAGATGCTCACACGACCCAGGGTTGAAGGAGTCGACTTGCAAGGTCAAGGCCAGGGGCAGGGGTGCACACTCCTCGCCCTGGGCCTGGGGTCTGGGCATCTACCAGTTTGCCCCTGTTGTCCTTCTGCTGGGCTCTGCACCGAAGCCCTACAGCTCCCAGGCTCCCTTGCCAAGTGGCTTCCTGGCAGGCGTTGGCGAGAGGGTGAGAGGAAGGGGAGAAGCCAGGGTGTCTTCCCCTCCTCTCTCTGCCTCTTGGGCTCTGGCTCCCCTGGGCGGCCCTTGCTGTGGCCTGGCTCCCTCTCAATGCCCTGATGTGTGGGTCCTGGCAGCATCACTTCCCTCCATTGTCTCCTCAGCCTTGCAGTGATGGTGGCTTCTGGCCATGGTTGACAGAGCTGATCACTGTCCCATCAGGCTTCCCAGCAATTCCATCACCCAGAGAACTTATCCTCTGAATTAAATTCACTTGGTTTATAAAACTTCGAGGGATTTGTCTCTTGGAGGGACAGGCTGTGCCCTGTGGAAGTGCAGCAGTGGGAAGCAGAGGGGGCCTCTGAGAGCTGGCACACCTGCCTGGAGAGGGCTGAGCTGCAGGGCAGAGCAGGCCTGCCACTGTCCAGGCCCTGGGTGGCGTGCTAGAAAGAAACTACCCCTGGGTTTCAGTGACTTTTGGGACTCTAAGGGCAGGGGTTGGCTCAGATTGGCTATTGCCAAAAAGTGGGTCAACACCACGACTGGGTTTCTGGCTAAATCCTATCTATAGAGGGGGTGTGTGTAGACAGGCTGTCAGGGGGGACAGAAGTGGCAGTCGCTTACTTTGGCTGAAAGAGTGGTTGCTTGGTATTTTGTGGGTGGCACAGCGAGTGACCTTATTTTGTCTGGGCAGAGACACATCATGAAGTGGCCTTGCTTTGTCTCATGTCATCATGTCTCAGTGACCTTGGCCTTGGTTGGTCTTCTGTGCAATGGTTAATGTCTAATACAGTGGACCCAGCTGTAAGTGCCTGGCCAGCTTCTGGATGGGAGGAGCTGCCCTTTTTCTTTCTGGAGAGGCATCGTGTGAAACATTTCTGACCACGGCCTTCCCTTGCTCAAGCCCCAGTGATGCTCTGCCTGGCCCAGTGTACCCAGCACAAGTGCCCCTGAGCCCGGCTGCCAGGCAGACCAATGGTGCCAGCACCCACACTGTGCGGGAGCAAAGCACTGCACCCCAGTTCACACATTTACTCCTGTAGTATGGGTGGCACTAGCACCATTTTCCAGATGAAGAAACTGAGGCATGAAGAGGTTAGGGCCTCTGCCACTGTAAGAAGAGACAGAGCCGGCCTTCCCCAACTTACCCTAACAATGATAGTGGTCATGAGAAGAACAGCAGCAGCTGACAAGCACTGAGCCTCAGCTGCTGGCCACGTGCTGAGACCTGTGCCTATGAGCACCTTCACCAGCACAGCAGCTTGAGGAGGTTTGATTGCCATCGCCACTTTACAGGCCAGGACTGAGTCAAAGAGGCCAGAGGCTTTAGGGTCACTCAGCCAAGGCGTCTAAAATACCAAATCCCTGTCACCTCAGGGAAACCACTTGCCCCCCAACTTGCTCCCATGCAGCCCCCGGTGCTCCCCTGAACGCTTCTTGCACACCAACCCCTGTGGCTGCCTGGTTCCCAGCCCATCTTCCCTGCCACCGTGGAAGCCTCTGGAGGAGGTAATGGCCCAGTTGATCTTGTGACCCTACACAAGGGGTGTGAGCAGGCAGGATGCGGACATGACAGCTGGCGAGGGTATGGGCTGCAGCGTTCCCTCTGACTGTGTGAATAGGGAAAGGGCTGGGGAAGCCCACCCTGCCGGCCCCATCGAAGTCACAGTTGCCAACACCTTCAGTCGCTGCTGGCAGGCAGGAGTGAGGGCTGGGGAGCCGCAAGCAGGCAGGCTGCCAGGACGGTGGTCAGGCGTCCAGCCTGAGCTGGACGGCAGGTGGAGAATCCAGGCTGCAGTGGGGCCTGGGGCTCATGCTCAGGAGCCAGGCCCGGGCTGGAGGTCAGGGAGCAGTGGGCAGAGTGACCACAACCCACAGCCCCTCCGGTGAGGCCCAGGCCAGAATGGCCCTAGGATGCCTATGACCAGAGGTCTCTGTGACATTTCAGCAATGACATTGTGCCTATGGGCTGTGTGATGTAACACCCCAGAGGCGCATGGCCTAGTTAAGGATTCAGACTCTGGCCTGCAGCCATTGTTTCCTAAGAAAAGTCACACTGCAAAGTGGCTGCCAGTGGTACCTCATCTGTCTGTGTCATCCACACCAGAGGCTAGCCAGTTTGCTTTACAAGGGTTAGAAATTAATTTTCAAAGGTGGAATTGGTGGCTTGTTAATCTGCATAACATGCTCAGAGTGGGCTAGCCCTGGGAAATCACCGCTAGAGGTCTCTGGATTGGCTAGAATATTGTGCCCTAAGCTGTCCTCTGTCCAGGCTTTGGTGGGGAGGATGTGGTGGCTGTGATGTGCTGGAACGTCTGCCTTTGCTGGAGCGAGCCTTTATGCAGGAGAAGGCCAGAGGGCCGATACCTTAACCAACTTCCCCATGGGCCTGTGAACTGCCTTTGGTGTGACCCCACTGGAGAATATTTGTGTGCTACACTTCAGGATGCCAGGAGGAATCTGGTCTGCACCTTTCTCTCAAGATACCCCCTGATGAAGCTGAGATGGCACTCACCAGGTGGGCACTCACTACAAACCTTTTAGCAGCTGATGTCATCTGGACCCGACATGTGGCAGGATCACACTGCCTGGGGTGGGGGCAGGGGGGCTGTGAGACACGGAGGCCATAGGGTGCCCCTGGCTGAGGGGGACGCAGGGTGCGGGCATGTGCACGCTGCATGGAGACCCTCATGCTGGACAGCATGGGGGCACCCCGGGCTTTATCAAGAGCAGGAATCAACTGGAGGCTTGACAAGCTGGCGTTCCCTGCTGGGGAACACCAGAGCTCAGCCTGTCCATCAGTTGGCCCCAGAGGCTGGAGTGCAGGCAGGACCGTGAGGCCCACCTGCTGCTAACCTGCCAGGGAGGGCCTCTTGAAGCTTGTCTGCCTGGACATATGCAAAGTGGCTGATGGTGGCTGTGCCAAGTCCTCTGGGCCCTGAGGCACTGAGCAGCCCCACAGGAGCTGAGAGGTGCTGCACCCGACCTTCCCTCCAGCAGCACCATGAGAAAGCATGTGGCTGTGCCTGCATGAGGGGCCAGCTGGACTTGGGGGCTGAGAGATGGACGGAAAGAGGACTACTCTCCTCGGGGGCTGCACCCCCAGTCCCAACCACTCCGGGCCTGTTTGGGAATCCTGAGAGCTCCCATGGCAGACACAGATCTCGCTGAGTCTCAGCCTTTGTGGATTGGAGTTGTCAAAAGCCTGCTGTGACCTGGGAGCAAGGGAGATCAGAGCCCAGCATGAGGCCCCAGTCAAGCTGCCTGGCAGCTCAACCACTACAGTGGGAAGGAAGTCATGTTCCCCAGGCTCCGTACAACTGTCAGCAGCGCAGTCATTGTGGGTGCACCCCCCAAGCGGGCCATTCACCAGCCCTAGACTCCCCAGGACTTACCTCAGAACCCTCTGCTTACAGCCCCAGGACCCTAGGCCAGACCCTGAGGAGGCCCGCAGGCTCTGGGCAGTGCAGTCCTGTGTCCATGCAGTGCCTCGCCTCCCTCACCTGCGGAAAGAACAGCGGGGCCACTGGAGGGGAATCCCAGTGAGCTTGTGGGGAGAGGTGGGGACCCTGGGGGAGGCTCCTGGGCTAACTCCGGGCTCTGAGCTGCTGTGTAACTTGGGCAAGTCACTCACCCTGCAGTGCTGTTATCCAGGCGCTCTGGTATCCTGGTGGTTCTGCCAGGGCTGGATGGGTCACAGCACACGCCTCAAGGCTATAGAGCTTTTTGTGTGGCTGTTGTGCCCCGGGCTGACTTGAGCGATGGGGGACAACTAAAGACACTAACCACCCACCAGACGGCATGAGGGCTAAGGTGCCATGTTTTCCCGAGTCTGACTATCCCCTGAGGTTCCTTGGTGGTGGTCAGAATCAGGAGGTGGGAAAATGAGATTGTGGCTCACTTTTCCAGGCACCGACAGTTGCAGGTGCTTTCCATGAGCTGCTAACCCTGTAAGCAGGTGCCGCTGAAATCAGCACCACCCTCCCCATTCCACAGAGGGGGAAACATGGGCAAGGAAAGGCCAATAGTAACCTCTATTTCAAAATTGCTCAGAGATTACGTTTCCATTGCTCTCACCATAAAACATAAGTATGTGAGGTGATGGCTAAGTTCATTAGCTTGATTTAATAATTCCACATTGTATACATATGTCAAAGCATCACATTGTACCCCATAAATATAGGCAATTATGATTTGTCCACTAAAAATAAAAAAAAATAAATAATCAGGTCGAGGCAGGGAGAAGCTTTGGGGAGGAATGGTCAGAGGAGGACGACTGAGCCCCATGCGTGCTTCCCACACCGCCAAGCCTGTCCCTTTGACATTCAATTCAGGTTTTGGTTTGAAATTTGGTGGATCTGGCCTGGAGGATGCTGTCTTCTCTGAGGCACCCACAACCCCAGGTTGAGTTGTGCCTGTGCGGCAGGGCAGCCCCTGAGGCTGGATGGTCCTGAATGAGCCTTCGACATGTCGGATGAATCCGCCACCCCCAAGGGATGCAGTGGCAGCCTGACAGTGCCACACATAGGCTGCCATCTCCCATGGGTTCCTCCTCATGACCTCACTTCCTGCTAAGGATGTCTCAAGGGGACTTCTCAGCACCCAGGCAAAGCCCTGGGCACTCACCATCTCCCTCACGGCTCCAGGAAGGCCTCTTTGCTCACAGCACAAGGAAAACAGCAGAGCTGTTGCCCTCCCCAAATGCCAGCACCCCACTGAGGTGGGACAGACGTGGCTCTAGGAACAGCAGAGTGAGTTCCTCCCAGCACTTGCACCCAGGCCAGGAGCACAGCCCAGGGAGAGGAGCTCATGGCCCTGGGGAAGTGCTGTGCCGGGGAGGGGCAGGGGCGCCAAGCCGGGGGCAGCAGTCAGGGTGTGGGTGAACCTGAGACTTCAGTTGGAGGAGAGTGAGAAATGGCACCAATGAGACCCTGGGCCAGCACGTTCCGAGGCAGAGAGCTCGAAGGGGAGCACTGACTCAGGCGCAGGACACAGGGACAGGCAGCTCAGGAGAACCAGAGCCTAGAGCAGGACCCCGCAGCACAGCAGTCCCTGTAGCAGGGCCAGGCAATGTCCTGAAGCAGGAACAAGCAGTTCAAAGAAACCCCTTAAGAAAATGCTGGGAATGAAAATATAATGGAGACAACGAAGGCCTTCATAGCAGGGAAAACAGAATTAATGAGCTGGAAGATGAGGTGGGGGAACTCGCTCGGAAGGCATGCAGAAAGGACAGTGATGGAGCAGGTACCAGGAAGATGAAGAGGCGCAGCAGAGAAAGCCTCGGCACCTGGATCCCAGAGTCTCACAGAAGAAAGGACAGAAATATTCAAAGAATCAATGACTAAGATTTTGCAGAAATAAAGAAGCTTCGAAAGGTTGAGAAATACCAAGAAGAATAGAATAGGAACCCCATCCCCCACCTGCAGACACACAATGAGATTTAATATCCTCAAGCAGAAGCTTCTGGAAGGCTCTGGAACACGGACCCCCACCAGGACACACATCCAGGGTGACAGCAGGCCACACCCCATGCCGCCATGGTGTGCTGAGTACGCCTGCATCTCTTTCTTCCTGTCCATCCACCTCTGGTTGTCAGAAGTGGACAAGAACACAGATGTGAAAACATGAAGTACCATTTTAGCTCACCAAATGCAAGAGTTTATTTGATACATTATGGTCAAATAGGTCTCACCTAGTCCTGGAGATCCTGACCAATGTTCTAAGTCAGTACTGTAAGTTCCCACTGAGGAACTGCCAAGGGGCTCCCCTTGGGCCACCTCGACACCCCCATGTGTGTAACAGAAAGCACAGCTCTTTCCTTCCCCCGCATCCCAACACATGGCCGAACTTCACAGTCCATACAAAAGATCCCCCAGAACCTGTCCAACATTCCTGTTAAGGAACTGCGGAATCTGGAGGATCCTAGGGCACCCACCTGCCAGGCCTTGCACAGCCTAGGCTGTCCCAGCCCCCTACAGCATCCTCATCCTCCTGCAGTGCTGCAGGTCGCAGAGTCTGTCCTCAACAAAGTACCTCTCAGCAGATCTCATCTCCAAGGCTGCCTTCGCCTTCTTGCTTGAGAATGAATGGCCAAAGCCTAATGTGTCTGACACTACTTTTTTATACCAAATATTAAATAGCACTTTCATCCGTCTTAATTATTCTGAATAAAATTCACACATGCAGATACTTCCAGTTCCAGACAAACTTGGAGTAGAGCACTTCTCCCTATTCATCCTGCTAAGTACAGCCAGAAGCCTTGGATGTTATTCATAAAACAAACATGAGAAGAGTTGGAACCATGGAGGGGAGAAGGCAGGGGCTGGGAAGGACCTGGCTGTAAATTTCCCGAGTTTTCTTTTCCCTCCTATAACCTGGAATGGGTGCCGGGAAAGCCAGCAACCCAGAGGTGCCAGTAGGAATAGACAGAAGAGAACTCAAGCCTCCTATCTCTAGCCAAAGCCCCAGGAAAGAGGCAGCCCGGCAAATCAGAAAACATGAGGACAATTAAGTACCCTTCCACAGCCAAACCCCATAGAAAAACCAAAGCCTGACTCCATTAGCAAAGGTGGATGGGGACGCAGCCTTGGCCTTGGCCCTTGCCTGCTGTAAGGAGGCACCCCTCCCCCTTTCCTTACCCCACCCTCCCCACCCCCACCGGGGTATGGGAGAAGCCTACGTGGGGACTTGGGACTTGTATTCCTGCCTGGCTGCAACAAGGTCCTCATCCCCGCAGTGTCAGTGGAGGCTGCACAGGGAGGGGTAATGAGGTACCCTCCTCTTCCCAACAGTTGGTGTCAGTGGAGGCCTAGTGGGGAGACTGGACTCCCACCCCACCTCCCCACGAGGCCAAGGAAGGCCAAGTGGACAGCATGGACTTCCAGCCCCACTTGGCTGGAACTAGGTGATCCTCCTTTTCCTCCACTGGCCTGGTGTCAGAGGAAGCCAGCCAAAACAGTTAAAGAAGACCAAAGACTCACAGCATAATGCCACAAATGTCAGGATACAAACAAAAATCACTCATTATGCCAAGAATTAGAAAAATCTCAATTTACATGACAAGATACAGTCAACAGATGCCAACACTGAGATTACATGAATGTTGGAATTATCTAACCCTGTAGATCAACCACATGAAAGATGTTTCACTGAACAATTAAGAACATTCTTGAGGCTGGGCACAGTGGCTCACACCTGTAATCACAGCACTTTGGGAGGCTGAGCAGGTGGATCAGCTTGAGCCAGGAGTTTGAGACCAGCCCAGGCAACATGGTGAAACCCTCTCTCTATAAAAAATACAAAAATTAGCTGGGCATGGTGGCACATGCCTGGAGTCCCAGCTACTCGGGAAGCTAGGTTGGAGGATCACTTGAGCCTGGGAAGTTGAGGCTGCAGTGAACCTAGATTGTGCCGCTGCACTCCAGCCTGAGTAACAGAGTGAGATCCTGTGTCAGAAAGAAAAGAGCATATTTGAAACAAATGAAAATCGAATTTCAGCAAAGAAATAGAAAATATAATGGAGAACCAAACAGAAAGTTTAGAACTGAAAAATATAATAACTGAAAATTTAAAACTCAGTGGATGAGCTCAACAGCCAAATGGAGAAAACAAGAATTAATGAACTTAAAGACAGAACAATAGAAATTACCCAGTCTGAATAAGGGGAAAATTGAACAGAGCCTAGGGACCTGTGGGTCTGTAACAAAAGATCTAACATTTCAGTTATGGGAGTCCAAGGAGAGGAGAAAGGTGGGGGGTGGTTGAAAAAGAGGTCAAAGAAATAATGGCCGGAAATTTCTCACATTTAACAAAAAACATAACCTACGGATTGAAGCAGCAGAGCCCACCAAACAGGATAAGCCTAAAGATATCCACACCAAGACACATGACAGTCAAAGTTCTGAACACCAAAGATAAAGAAAAAACCTTGACAGCAATGAGAGAGAAACGACACCGGTAAGAGAAACACAATTTGAGTGGTGTGGAATTCTCATCAGCAACAATGGAGGCTGGAGGGAGATGGCACAATATCTTTCAAGTGCTGAAAGAAAAGAACTGTCAACTCAAATGAAGGAGAAATCAAGACATTCTCAGATAAAGGAAACGAACAGGATTTGTTGCCAGCAGATCCACCCTCAAAGAATGGTTAACGGAAAGGAATGGAATGGCTCAACAGAAAGGAAATGATGAAAGATGGAATCTTGGAACCTCAGGAAGGAAGCAGCTAAAATAGGGTAACTGCAATAAACTTTGCTACTCCTCTTGAGTTTCCTCAATTGTGTTTGACAGTTGAAGCGGAAAGTATAACATTGTCTGATGTGGTTATCCAGGAGTGTACAGGAAATATTTAAGACAACTGTATTGTAAACAGGGGAGGGTAAGATTTCTACATGTGCCTCAAACTGGTAAAATATTCACACCAGGAGACTGATAACTTATCTATATGGAATGTGAGATCTAGAGCAGCCCCTGAAACATCCATACAGAGAGAGAACACTAAAAAACACTGTAGATCAATCAAAATGGAATTCTAGAAAATGTTCAAGTATCCATAGGAAGGCAGGCAAAAGAAAACAGAAATGAAAATCAGAGGGAACAAATAGAAGACAAAAAAAATAGATTTAAGTCCTAACATATGAATAATTACATTAAATATAAATGGTCTCACCCACTATATGACCCCATTTATAGAACATTGGTGAAATGACAAAGTTATAGAGATGGAACACAGTTAGCAGTTGCCAGGAGTTAGGGGTGGTGGTACAGGGAGAAAGGGGAGGTGTGACCAGAAAGGGGTTGTATGGGAGGAATCCTTGTAATGATAAGATGTGTCTTCTGGCAGCGATAATACAAAGCTACACATTTGATACAAGGGCATAGAAGTATACACACACACTGTACCAATTTCAGTTGCTGACTCAATATTGTACTCTAGCAAGGCAAGATGTCACCACTGGGGAAAATGAGTGAGAGGAACATGGGATCTCTTTGCACTATATTTGCAACTTCCTGTGAATCTATAATAATTTCCAATTTTTAAAAAGTCAGATTGTAACTTACATACGCATTTTTTAAAAAGGCCAATCCACTCTTGTCATATATAGGAGAAAAATGTGTATTTCCCCATGGAAATATGTGGGCATGACACCCTAGAAAACATGTCATCAGCTGTCTCCCTTACTATTATGATTAAGCCTGGATGTGAGAAACAAGATCACAGCCATTTCCACACAAAAAATACAGTAAAGGAAAGAACAGAGGTCACATTCAGGAGCATTTGGTGCAACTTAAAACCAGCAAACACACTTTGTGTTTATATGTAAAATGAGGTACCCGTCAGTCTTCAGTAACTACAAATTGTTCTCACCTCTGTGAGTATCAACAGGGCCTCTGAAAGACACACAAGCTGAGGGCACTTCCCCAGGGAGGGACAGCTGACACACATAAGTCATTTAGCATCTGCAGTCCCTGCCCATTAAAAAGCAGCAGCACTCTTCCAACACCATGTCAATCAGAAAAGCCCCAGAATGTTTTGGGGCATCCCCAGGGAAGAGTATGAACTCCCTACTGAAACAGAGAGATGCTGTGCCCTGCCAACCTCTTAGTGACGGCGGCTTTCTCTCTGTGTCCCATGGGTGCTTCTTGGTCCTCACCACCACCTCCACACCACTGCTCCAACGACATTCTCTGACTATGCTGCTGCTACTCCCTCTTGCCATGGTCGTCAATTCCTATGATCTTGCAGCTGGCCAGGCAGCTTTCTTCACCACTTCTCCTGCCCTGCTTCTTTGCAGTTTCCATATCCACATGGATAATTTTCCAGGAACTTTCACCATCTCACCGCCAAACTATCTCAACCACCCACTCCCATGGCCAAACCTGCATCTTGTCATTACCAATAACTACATCCATTTTTAAATGAATTTAGCATTTCCAACCAGTTACCCCTACCTTCCCACCTCACTTTCTCTAGTATCTTCCACTCCAATGATCCTCTGAGTCATTCAAAACTCCACTTTACTGAACCTGCCTTCCCTCCACCATCCCTGGCCCTGGGAGGGCTTCCTCACCCTCCTGACACACCGTGTTCCATCACACTGTTTAATCATCCTCATGCCTCATGTCTCTCTTTCTCTTTCTGGCCCACTTGGCAATAACTAGCCCCAGCCAAACCCAAGCCTCCATCTACTCTGTACTTGCATCCATGGAGGTAAACACAGCTAGACAAAGACCCACCACCATACTGATGGGTCTCATCCTAAACTCGTGACTATGAAACTTAAGCAGTTAAACCTCCTGTGTTTTCTGGGTCCATTTCCCCTGCTGCTCATCTATGCAATGACTTCACCTCCTCCTACGGACCAGCAGACTTCATGCCTGCCATGTTCCCTTCCTGTGCTTTGTCAGCGCTTCTTCTTTCCACGGAGCCTCCACGTGGGCATGAAAACATGCTGTTGTGTGCCCCAACTTCACCGCCTCTCGGCCGCTCCTGTCCCTCCAGCATCCACTCCATGTTTCTCCTGCCCTTTACAGAGAACCCTTATGAAAAAATTTCTGTGATCTCATCTCTGCTTCTTCTGCTCCCATTCTGCTAATTATCGTTACTATTTTTTCATGTGACTTATTTTTTAGAAGTTTGATTTTGAGCTACCTTTAGATTTACAGAAGAATTGTAAAAATTGTGCAGAGAATTTGTTTTCCCTCACTCAGCTTACTCCAATGTTAACATCTAATATGACTCATGCTTTTTTGAACTCAAGTTCTCATCATCCACCAAAAATATTCTCATTAAAGTCACTAATGACCTCTGCCATCTCCAACCTGAAGCCAGCCCTGGCCTGAATCACTCTGCTGGCAGCAGTTGGCACAGCTAGGAATGTTGTTTTTGCAATTCGTTCACTCTCCTGTTTCCTATCCCACTCACCATGCTTGTTTCTCCCTATCTGCTCAACTTTCAAATGTTGGAGAATCCCAAGCCTCAGTCTTTGTCGCTCTTCCTCCCTGCCTTGCACATACTCCCTAGGAAATCTCATCTACCTCTGACACCTGAAAACCATCTGTGCTGACAACTCTCAGATGTGCACGCCAACCCAGCCCAGCCCTCCCTACTCCAGACTCACATCCAGCTGCCTACACAACAACCCTGTTTTGCTGGAGAAGGCATCACAGAATCAACGTGCCCCAAACGGAGCTCCAGGTCCTTCTGCTTCCCCATGAGCCACTCTTATCTCCATAAGTGGAGCTCCGTGCTTCAAGGTGCTCAGACCAAATGCTCTTGAGTTATTTCACTCCTCTTTCTGGCAAGCCCTACACCTAACACAGCAGCATGTTTCATTTCTACCGTCAGAGTGTATCCAGAATTGAGCCACACTGTACCTACCTCCCTCACAGCCACCACAGGGACGAGCCATCCTCACCTTGCCCAGACTCTCAGCCTTCTGACTGGTCTCCATTTCCGTGCTGCCTCCTCCACCTTCAGTCTGGTCTCACAGCATCAGCCTGAGGTTGATCTCCTCACTCTTCTGTGCAAACCCTCAGACAACTCCCGCGACTGACATTGTTTCCACCCCTCCCTGCTTGCGTTCTAACCACACTGGCCTCCCTGCTGTTGCTGGAATAAGGCAAAGGTACTCCTCCCTCTCCTCCGCTCCACCCCTTCCTCCTGGCTTCTGCTCAAGTCACTTTTTTGGTGAGGATTTCCCCGAGCCCACCCACCATCACTCTGCATCCTCCTTACTCTTTCTTTCACAGGACTTACCGCCAGCCGCTATTTATTTGTTTGCCGCCTCTTCTCAGATAGATGGAAGGCTTCGTTGGTAAGGACTTACTTTTCTGGACTACTCTATCTCTAGCACCTGTGACAATGCCTGGCACACCTCGGATGCTCTATCTGCATTTATTGAATGAATTATTTCATGTATGATAATTATCTCATAAGACCCGACAGAATAAACTGAGAACTTACAAGATTGCAATTGAACATTTTTTTAATTAAAAAGGAAAACATATACATGTCTAGAAATAAATGCTTTAAAGGAAAACAAACACCATGAAGATCATAAAGGAATGAATATAACATACTCATGAATAGAGCAAGCTAATAAGGTGGATGTCAATTTGTTCTAACTTAATCTATACATTTTTATCCTAATCAATCTAGTTGGATTCCTTTGAAGGAATTAGACAAATTCACTTCAAAATTTATATAGAAGAAAAGAACTATAAATCACTGTCAAGTCTGAAAAAGTAAAGCAAAAAGGGGTTAGAGTGGCCATGAGGAGTTGGCCTAGCAGATACCAACATGCATTGAAATGTAACAAACAGAAGTAGAGAGTGAATGAAGGGACAGACCGGGGCACAGCCTGGAGAGCTCAGAAACAGACCCCTGGGCACACAAACGCCTGGAACATACACAGATGAACCCTCGAATCAATAGGGAAGATGCTTTGTTTAATAGCACTGGACCTGGCAGTGACCTGGAAAAAAATAAGTTCAGGTCCCTATGTAACATTATCTATAAGGATGGGCTCCCAGGCGACATCCAGGGAAAACTGTAAGGATATTTAAAAATAGAGGGGATCTGTGCAACCTGCAAGAGACCAAGGACTTTCATGGTTGTGTTTGGGTCTTCTAAAGCAAAGCAAGAAGGAAGGAAGGAAGGAGAACAAGGGGGAAAAAAGGAGGACTTACTACAAGGTCATATATATTTTTTAAATAAATATATTAATAGTAACCTGTATTATATATCATATATAATAATATAGAATTAAAATACAAAGATAAAACTTATATGTATACATATAATTTTTTAAAATTGAGAAATAGCAGCAACCAGTGGTCCTCAAACTTGAGCGTGCATCAGAATCGTCTGGTGGACTTAAAACAGGTTGTTGGCCCAACATCTGGAATTTGTGAATCAGAATCTAGAGTGGGGCTGGAGAATGTGCATTTCACACAAGTTCCCAGGTGATGCTGATGCTGGGTTTGGTGGCACTTGGAGAACCCTCGCCAAAGGTCATATTTGTTGACAGACACGGAGGAGACATTTGCATGGCCTAAGAATGAAAATGGATATCCAGAATTTACAATCCTGAAAATGACTGAAAGATATTCTATATAATTTATAGACAGAGGAGGCCAAAGGGCTGACAGGAAGTCAAACCAGAATAATAGCTTGCCACTTTGTGCCTATCCACACGCAGGCAGTCAGAGTGGGCTTCCAGCAAGAGGCCATGCTGTGTGGGGGCAGCTCAGGCACTGCTGACGTGGGAGGTGGAAGAACCTGTTCTGGAGAGGGACCTGATGGCTGTCCCAAATAAAATCAAGCACCATCTTCCCATGACTCAGAAAAATGTTCACACAAGCCCTAAGAGGTGGTGTCAGGGATTTTCCCCAGGGCTCTCCGTAGGGTATTTATAGCAGGGAATCGAAGACAGCCAACATCAGCAGGCGGGGGTGATGATGTCCTTGAGAGAAGCTGGAACCACAAACAGAATATACATACAGCACAGTGCATCGATCTGAAATATCGTGCCTGCCGATAAAGAGCAAAGAAACAGTTTTTATAGCACGTCATTTATGTAATTTAAAAACACATGCATGCAAAGCTCATTTCACAAGGTTGCATGCATGCATATTTGGGGACTTAATAGCAAATCTATTAGAGTGCTGGCCCAGAACAAGGGCTGGGGAGGACAAAAGGTGCTGGTATCAGGGTTAGAGGGCAAAAAGAAAAAAAAAAGTTAGAAAAATACCAAATAGAGCAGCCCTGCATGGCCTCATGAGCATCTGCTCTGTATTGAGGATAGTGAACTTATATCTGAGACGCTTCTAAAAACTCAAAGTCCACAACTGGCTGGGCTCCACCAGACATGTTTCTGATTGTTGGGTGGGTCTGGAGGGCTGATTAGCACTCAAAGAGGGAGTGGCGGGCCCTGCAGGGTGACCAGGAGGAGGAGCAGGGGCAGCCAGGGTCCAGCTGAGAATCCTCAATGGGGAAGGGGCAGGGGGCAGAGCTCTGAGCTGCAGCGGGCAAAGGCACCCAAATACTGAACCTGGAGGTCCATTCTGAGGGAGGGGCTTTGCACTTCTTCAAGTAGGGAGCTTCTCTGGATGCTCCCCCGCCAACTGCAGCCCTGGCTGGAGTCTGGCATCCCACATGGGGACAGTGGCTGGAGGTAGCCTTGCCCAGAATGGGAGGAGCTGAGAAGTAGATGAGTGGGAATCTTGCAGTTGGGGTGTGGGGGGTAGTTGGTGGGGGAGGAAATAGGCTGGGGGCCAAGACAGCCAGGTACTGACTTCCCATGAGGGGGTCAAAGCCGGAGGCCCCTTCGATACAGCCACACCGAAGGCACCAAAGCAGCTGGAGTGGGATACCCCATCCAGAGATACCCGCCATAGAGCACCCATGGGTAAGCCCACAGGGCTGGGTAAGCTTGTCGGGGGAACCCATGCAGGGGTGGACGACACAGCTGTCTGCAAGCCCGGCCAGCTGGCCGGGTCAGTTAGAAATTTGTTTCCCACACGGGCACAGAGGCCCCTGGCAGAGCCCACATCCACCCTGGAGGCCAAGGCAACTGTGAGTATGTGGATTTCCTCCCAGGGCATGGCTAGTTCCCAGGATGTGGGTGTCCCCATTGTTGAAGGGATCTGCTCTCCCCAAGCCTGGTGACACATGTTGGGCTTGCTCTCTTGGCTCCCTGACCGTGGAGCAGAGAGTGGTTAGAAGAGAAAAAAAAAGAGGTTCAGGAAGGGGTGAGGCAACCCCAGAGTGTCCAGGAGGGTCAAGACAGCACCCTCTGTAGCTCATGGTGGTAGAGAGGGCTGGGGGGCATGCAGTCTTTTTTTGAGACAATGTCTTGGGTCAAATTAAGAGTCATTCCTTCCCATCTCCATGAGTCCCCAGTCCCCACCCCAATGTGGTGTGCAAGCACCCCAGAGGACTGATGGCTAAGCTGTGTGGGGGGCTGGGGTGGTGTTAGGAAGAAAAGGAAGCAAAATCCCAAAATAGCTGTATCTCCTTGCTGGAGCCACAAACAAGGAAAACTGGTGGCAAGGGGCTCCTCTTGGAGTGTGAGAAGGAACCCCCATGGAGGGAGACTCGACCTACTTCCCGGGCAGGGTGGCCCCCACGAGACCTGCCTTAGAACGTCAGTGAGTGGGCAGGTCTGTTTCGGAAGTGCACTCTAGCTGCAGTGGGGTGGGGGTAAAGACCAGCAAAGTCAGGGGCTGGACAGGAGTCAGGGGAGAGAAGATGGTACTTAGAACCTAGGGAAGCAGTGGGAGGGAGGGGAGCAGGTAGGCTTTGGGAACATTTAGAGCATCCTTCCTGACCAGGTGCTGGAGGTGAAGAGAAGAAACAGCTCAGAATAGTGCCAGGTGAGACGGATACATGAATGTACCAGGGCACTAGGAAGGCATGGGTTTGGGGGAAGACAGTCTGGGTGAAACCGGCCATATCTGTGGCTGTGTCCCTCAACACCTCCTAAGGCAGCTGATTGCATTAGAGGCCCGGATCCTTCCCCTCGATGTAAGCTGCCCCCGTGTCACGTGACCCACTCAGGCTCTGGGTGAAGGGGGTGTTAGTAATGAGTGCCTCTGCGACTGCCATGAGAACATGCCACGTCAGCTTGCCAGAGTAGGAGAAACATATGCACAGAGCTGAGGCACCCCAGGTCTCCAGGGGCAGCCCACAGCACTCGACCTGCAGATGTGAGCGAGCCCAGGACAGGTGGGCTCAGTCTGCTGAGCCTTGACGTGCTGGGCAACTTCTCCGGGTGATTCTAATCTTGCTACCGCTGAGGAGCACTGGCCCAAAATGGCCTGCAGCTGCCTGCTGACACCTGCCTGACCCCAGCTGAGAGCCAGACCACACTTATAACTGGCCCTGGTCAGAAGCCGCAGGTGTGTGGGCTGATAGGTGTATGCTCTGAGGGTGTTTTGTTGTTATGCAGTGTGATTTTGCAGTAGATGACTGATACACTTTCCAAAATGCCCGCTTCCTAAGAGCAGACAGAGTCTAAGGCTAAAGGAAGAAAATGTCTGAGGGAATAAAGAAATGGAGTGCTCCGGCCTGTCCCCTTCCTTCCAGGACACGTTCTGAGGGGTAGGCCAGAAGGACAGGCTTGAGGGGAGAGAGGAGCTGGGCTCATTTCTGTGCCCTTGCTGCCCAAGCAGTGACTGTGAAGACAGATGTGGGAGGGGTGCAGGTGGCCATCCCCTCACCCCAGGGGAAGGAGCAGTCAGTTGCCCTCCCAAGTAGCTGAGGGGGCCCTAATGTGCAGTGACTGGCATGAGCTTAGCGTATGGACAGGATCCAGGTGTAAATGCAGGTGTTTGGATGCTTCCCTGGATGCCAGAAGCCACAGAGACTGGAGAGAGAGAGCAGGAGGTGCAGCCCCACCATAGCAGATGAACTCACATAATGCTTCCCATTGGTGAGCCTCATACCCACTTTCACACAGATGCAGCCTTCTGTTCGAGGTGGAAACCCTCACTGCACAGAGGATGGGGAACCTCTGAATACAATCAGATTTCCTGAGAAAAATTTCCCCAACAAACAAAATGGAGGCAGTTAGAAATTATGTTCAGTTACGAGGAAAAAAGACAAAAAGCTATTGGTATTGAGTAGCAAGATGATGAGCAACTCCACTGAGAAATGACCAAATGATGGCAATAAAAAAGCCACATAAGCTGGGTGGGGAGATGAGACGTCAATAAACACAAGAAAAGCTGTCCAAACTTATTCAAATGAAAAGACTGGGCTGAACTTCTAGGTAAAGATGGCAGGCGACACGTATGTACTCATGAGGGCCCCTCCCCAGTCCCACCATAACAGTAAGGGAAATTTAACAAGCCATTAGCCCACAAGAACAGCTATAATGTGAGAGAAAACAGGAAGGAGATTTGGGTGGCAAGAAAGCAGATGGCGGTGCAGGAACTGACTGAGCAGAAGGAGGACGCTGAGGAACGGAAGCCTCAGCCAGCAGCAGGGACGTCGAGAAGCCACCCGCTCTCCACCGCAGAGCCACTCAGGAGATGTAGAATTCCTGGATCAGGCAGTGGGATTGGAGAGGACGTGATGTGGGATGAAGATGAGACTAAAAGCAGAAGACCAATTAGACTTTCAAGGACTATGTGACAAGTTGCCAGCTGGGAGACACACCTCCCCCAAACATGGCCACGTGCCCTCCCCTTCCTTCTTCCAGCAGAAGAGACTCAAATTTTCTCTGGACTGAAAACTGAGGCAGGGGTGGGAGAAGATCTTTACGTTCTGCTGAGACCCCTGCTCTCTTCCTCTCAGCTCCCAGCATGCCAGCCCAATTCCCTTCAGGCAGGAAAATAAAAGAGCCTTCTTAGGAAAATTTGAACTAAGATTTAAAAGTAATCCCAGCACTTTGGGAGGCCAAGGTGGGCAGGATCGCTTGAGCCCAGGAGTTTGAGACCAGACTGGGCAACATGGTGACATGCTGTCTCTACAAAAAATACAAAAATTAGCTGGGCATGGTGGCACACACCTGTAGTTCAGCTACTAGGGAGGCTGAAGCAGGAGAATTGCTTGAGCTCAGGAGGGCGAGGCTGCAGTGAGTTATGATCACACCACTGCACTCCAGCCTGGGTGACAGAGTGAGACACTGTCTCAGTTAATCAGTCAGTGGAAAGATCTAAAGGTAGTAACTTTGGCATTTCCCCGAACACAAGACCCAGCCAAATCTTGCAGCCACACTCACAGGTTCAGGACTCTCAACCAGCCCTTCAGTGCCTCACTTATGCATATGAGCCAAAAACTGTGCATTTCTGGACTTCTGCGGAAAGCCTGCAGCATGCAAGTTAGAGACCGGCACAAAACTGGACCAAATATAGAGCCATTATCAGATCAGATAGTTCTGCTATCTCAAAGACAGGGAACAAAATAAAACTAAAAAAGAAAACTTGGAGGACAAAGAACATGTAGAGAGGAAAAACTCTCAAAGATAATTAATAGCCTCAGAAAGATAAGACTATATCCTTAAAATAAAAACAGAATACCATGGGAAAAGGCACTTTGAACAATAGAATAGCTAAAATGAAACACACAAGGGTTGGAAAATGAAGCTGAGGAAATACCCCAGAAAGTAGAACAAAATTACAAAAGTGAAAAGTGGAAGAAAAATAAGTAAAGGGTCACTAGATGTCTAACATCTGAATAACAGGGGTTACAGAAATAAAACTGAAAATGGAGGGGAGTTAATCAAAGACATGATTCAAGAAAAGTTCCCAGACCTGGAGGATGTTTCTAAAGTGAATGGAGCCCACCCAGGGTGTAGTAGATATATGAAAATAGACCCACACAATGAATACTATTGTGAAATATGAGAATACTAGGTACAAAGAAAATCTTACATTCCTCAAATAAAACAAATAAAAAGGTATCAGAATTGGAATGATTTTGAACTTCAACATCTGTCCTAGAAGCTGAAAGAAAATGGAATAGTGCCTTCAAAATTCTAAAGGGAAGTTATTTTCCAACTTAGAATTCTGAACCCAGGAAAATTATAAATTAAGGGTGAGGCTAGAATCAATATATTTTAAAATAGGCAGGATCACAAGTTTATCTCTTATGTACCCTTCCTTTCTGGGAAAACTACTATAGGATATACAGCATCAAAATGAGGGGGTAAACCCAGAAAAAGGAAGACAAGGGACTCAATGCAGGAGGGAGGTGAGGGGCCCCGGTGACAGCTGTGAGCCAGGCTGGTCTGGGATGGAGCAGGTCAGAAGGTTCCTAGGGAGAGTGCTTCAGGAGGATGGAATTGGTGGAATCCCTGGTGTGTCCGAGCATATTGAGGTGGTGTAAAGGAGCTAAACTCTACAATGAACCAAATTCTATAATGCCTAGGACTAAAAGCTGTGTGCTAGCATGTTATCTGCAGATATGGAAGTAGATACGCAAATAATTAGCTGAAAAGAGTTGGGAGGATGGTGGGAGGAAGCTCCTTTTCATATCAATTCTGAGATACTACTTGATTCTACATTGTATGTATGAAATTGACACCAGTGAGAACCAAACAAAAAGAAAGGACTCTCAGTTTTCATTAAGGTTGATAGTACTGAATGGGAAAACTGGCTGAACTCTTCCTGGTGGGAGCAAAAATTCACGTAATCTCTTCAGAGGTCAATTTGGCAGGAAATGATGAAAACTTAAAAAGGGCAACTCACTCTCAACCCTGCAAGTTGTTTCTCTCCCTCAGTTGTGTATGGTGGATCTGGAACAGGAAGCTGTGGGTGGAAGGGAACCCCCGGAAGGCACTCCTAGGTGAAGGAGGGGCAAATACTTGGGAGCTGGTGTCAGCAGGCAGGATCGGGATGGGTGGAGGACCAGACTGCAAACCAGCTGACCCTCGTCTTCCAGTCTCCTTCCCTGGTAGGGGAGTCTCACTGTGGAAGCCTGAATTATGGTCTCCTGAAACATTGCTCTGGGGGAGACAAGGGGTAGGTAGGTAGGCTGGCAGCTGGGAAGGGTGGGGAAGAGGTGTGTGTGTGTGTGTGTGTGTGTGTGTGTGTGTGTGACGAGGACTGGGCTTGTTTGTAAGATAGAGAGCCAACAGGAGGTAAGGGAGCATGCGGGTGCTGGGACAGGAAGGTCTAATTAGGGAACCTCAGATGCTGAAGGAGGCAGATGAACAAGGTCAGTTTTGGTCCGGGAGGCAGGATGTCCCGTCTGAGAAAAACGGAAGAAGACTAACCCCCACCGACAAAAGCTGCTCGCTCTCCTGAGATCTCGAACACGCACACCCCACTCTCCCAGCAGGCCCTCTAGTGCTGAAGTGCTCCTGAGGGCAGCCTGCAGTCTTCAGTGTCACGGCAGCGCCGGGGTCCAAGGTCAGCCGGGCGCTGTGCCCCAGCCCTGATGCACCAGCCTCCTCCTCCTCCTCCTCGCAGCTCCAGAGCAGGAAGCGGTTCTGAGGCCCCACACTTGGTGCCCTTATGTGAGGGTGTGGAGCCAAACACTGTCATGTGAGGGGGTGGGGCAAGGCCGCTGGTGTGGCTCAGGAAGACGAGGGTATCAAGTTCCCTGTCAATGATCCACCTCTGTCTTAGGCGAGAAGCTGACGGGGTCAATCCAGCCATCTGTTTAATCCCAGCAACAAAGGTACTCACTGCACTGTGTTGCCTGCTGGCCAGGAGAGGGGCAGAGCGTGTAATTGACCTACTTGTCTGAAGTCAGGGGACAATGACTCCAGGAGGAGAGTCTGAAGGGAGTGGGAGTCAGCCCTGCCAAGTGGAGGGGGGTAGGGACCTCAAGGGCAGATGGCAGCCCAGCTACCAAGGCTCCCGAGGAGGGAGCAGACCCCTCCCAGGAGCCTGCAGGCCACTGTGGCTGCAGCTGGGGCCAGGGGTATACTGAGCTGAGTCAGGTGGTCCCATCATCCAGGGACCTGGGGGCCCAAGTAACCGCAGCCATTGGTGGAGGTTTAGTTAAAAGGGCAGGTTTGAGTTTCAGAGCAGCAGACCTTTGCTGCAGCCTGAGGGCCAGGATGTGGGGAGGGCAGACAGCAGGCTGTGAAGGGTTTCTTGGGTTAGCCATGAGTCCTGGTCAGGAGAGGACCCTGGTAGAGAATGCAGCATGACAGTGGGCATCTGGGTGAAGGGTGTGGAGGTTCTCACTGCTGTGGTGCTGCATGCACCTGACACTTACAAAAGGATGGACACGCTCTCCTGGGTCCATCTCTACCTATCTACCTTCAGCTTTCTGATTGTGCTATTCCAGTCCTCATAGCTTTCCCTATTTTTTATGTACTTGATTTGGAGTTTTCCAAAAGTGTATGTTAAAAAATCTCCTGTGAAGAGTGTGGATTTGCCATTTTCTTCTATATTTTTGTTGCTTTTTTACTAACACATTTTGAAGCCAATTATTTATATAGCAATTACCAGATGCCAGGCACTGTCCTCAGTACTTTCCCAGTATGAACTCATTTAATCAATGTGAAATATCCTAACAATAGGAGGCTAGTTTAGAAAATTACACAGTAAGGACTTTGAGAAAAATGTAATAAAAGTTTATTGATTAACAAGGAAAATCATCCATGATATATTATGAAATGAAAAAGGCGAGTTACCATGCAGTTTATACAAGCTCATTGCTTTTTTGGCGATGGAAAGAAATGTTATCTATGCATAAGAAAAAGGTCTGGAAGTGTGCATACCAAAATAATGACATAGATTATCTTTGGGAGATAGAATCGTGTGCTATCATAATTTTTTGTTTATACTTATATGCATTTTCTGGTTTTGATAATGAGGATCTTTTAGTTGATAATTTAAAAAAATCATTTGGTAAGGATCCTATTTTTTAAAACATGAAGTTGAGAAATTGCAGATAAATGGACTGAAAATTCTTTGATTAATAATAAGGTGCCCAATATAAAAATGCAAAGATCTGGACACACAGCTGTGTGAGGCAGAATTAGAATTAGCCATATCTGGGTAAGGAGAGATGAAAAATCCAAACCACTAAAGTAGAGATGTTCTGTTAGCCTCAGGAGTTCTCAGACTTTACATTATTTAGCTCAGAGGGCTTGTTACAGCACAGAGCGCTGGGCCCAGCCCCCAAACATCTGATTCTCTAGGTCTGTGGTGAGGCTGAGAGCTTGCATTTCTAGCAAGTTCCCTGGTGATGCCAAGGTTGCTTTTTTGAGAAGCAACCACACTTTGAGGGCTCCAGCCATGCCTGGAAATTAACATGGCATTGGTTTATATGGTGTAGCTAGTACATACTCATTATTTGAACATTGGAAAAAACCCATAAAACCATTTGGGCCCAGAGCTTTTTTAGATATGACTTAGCTTTGCTCATGTTTGTGGTCTTCTCAAAGGCCTTCACTTCTTGAATCAATTTTGGTTAATTTATTTACAATATTCCATTTCTCCAAGATTTGCAAATCTGTTAGCATTGAACTATACATAGTGCACTCATATAAATATTTATACTTCTTTCTGCTGTACTAGTCTGAGTTCACAGCTCTCCAGTTCCCTCCCCAGGACAGCTGTGACCCACAGCCCTTCCAGGTAAAGTGGCCTTGGAGGACAGTGACCATGACCCCCTCAGTCTACTGTACTGAGGGCATGGTTTGCATGTTCTGTGACCCAGTGAGAGTCCTATTCAGGCTCTGAGCAGTGTGGACATTTGCCCTGGGAAGTCCCTCTCAGGAGGACTCGGGGCTTATGTGTAGGATGCTGCCCTGGCTATTTTCATAAGCACAAGTTCCTTTCACAGCTTTCCCTGCTCCCACTTACCAATCTCCACCTAACTTACCAAATTCCCTCAACAGGGAATAGAGGATCCCTATATGCCAGGCTGTTGGTGCTGGGGACACCATGGTGAACCAGATAGGCATGGTCAGTGCCTAGAGGGACCTGAGCCTAGTGAGGGAAGAACAGACATTAAGTATAATACACAAAGAATATTTAATTGTGTGTTATGCTGAGGGCTATGGGGGAGAAAGAGGGTGCTCAAAGGAAGCATTACAGGGAAGCATATTGGTCTGTGCAGCATAGAAGGCTTTTTCAAAGAGGGGGCCTCTGACTTTAGCATTGAAGACAGGGTAGGAGTTAACCAGGTTGAGAGGAAGGGAACTGGAAAGTACATTCTAAGCAGAGATAGCAGGTTTTACAGAGCCAGGAGGAGCACCATATGACTCGGAGACTGGAAGGACCCCGGGGGCTGGAGCAGAGAGGACAAGGCCGTGTATTACAGGCTACAGAGCTGGGCAGACCCAAGAGCCAGGTTATACTGGGCCTTAGAAGTATGGGCCCACTGGGTGTGATGGCTTATGCCTGTAATCCCAGCTCTTTGGGAGGATGAGGTGGGAGGATCACCTGAGGTCAGGAGTTTGAGACCAGCCTGACTAACATGGCACAAACCCATCTCTACTAAAAATACAAAAATTAGCCAGGTGTGTTGGTGCACGCCTGTAATCCCAGCTACTCAGGAGGCTGACACATGAGAATCACTTGAACCAGGGAGGCAGAGGTTGCAGTGAGCCGAGATCACGCCACTGCACTGCAGCCTGGGTGACAGAGTGAGACTCCATCTCAAAAAAAAAAAAAAAAAAAAAAAAAAGGAAGTATGGGCCCTGTCCTACAATTTTGGGGAAGCTATTGAAGGATGTAAGCAGATAAGTAGCAATTAGCTTTGAATTTAAAAATCTCTCTCTAAAATTTTTCTTATAGGAAGACTGTGGTCCATAATAAATATGGAAGAAGTGAAAGAATTTTTCCAAATTCTGATGAAGTGATTGATTCAGACAATGATCATCAATGATTGAAGCTGTTAGCTAAAAGGTAAACAGAGATTTATGATGGAGGAGTCAGGCTGTTATCATTGAGCCCACCATCCCAATCTTAGTGGGATGGCTGGACACTGCACACCCCCTGGTAGGTGTGATATGAAGCACACAATAACACCAATGGAAGACTCTTGCCAAGAAAGTCAAATTTGAATCTAATCCAAACTCTGCAGCAGCAGTGTACAATAGAACTCCCATGATTCTGAAACATGTGTATCCATATTGTGTGGTAAGGCAGCCCAAGCCATGTGTGACTACTGAGCACTTTAATGGAGGCTAGTACAACTGGATTTTATTAAAATTAAAACTGAATTTTACGTTTCATTTTATTTTAATTAATTTAAATAGCTCTTTTTGGATAGTGGCTACAGTATTGGACAGTGTGGTCCTAGAGCTAACTTTCACTTGCAGGAAATCCAGGGGATAGAAGAACAAGCTAGAGGACACCACAAGGAAGCAAGGAGATGAGGCAGCATGTGAGACACTGAACTGGTTTCTGCACTATGTCATTGCATTAAAAACAAAGTGAGGAGAGACTTTTCTGGACAAGAGACATAACAACTACATATTATGTGTGAACCTTGTTCAGAACTAGATTCAAATGAATTATGTAAGACAGTTTGGAGACAATATGGGAAACTTAGCTATGGATGCTCAGATTCTATCAAGGAATGATTGTGCATTTTTTCAGGAGGGAGAACTTACTGTGGTTATGCAGATTCCAGTTAGAAAGCTTAAAATCCTAGCAGGAGGTAGATCAGAGTAGGATCAGCGAGTTCAAGGGAAATGGATTGTTCCATGATGTGTTTTGTGAGGAGTGGCCAGGCTTTTTGAGTGAGTGTAAGGGGAAAACAGATAAAATGTCAAGGATGGCCCCCAACTTCTGGCTTGCACAGATCATGAATGGGAAGTCAGGAACCTTGGAGCAGAACAGGTGCGAGGGAACCACCTGGACACTGGCTTTGGTTGTGTTTGAAGTGCCTGTGAAATCTTGACAGCTGTCAAGTGGCCCATTGCCTGCAGGGTCTGGGCAGCCAGCTGAGCCCCAGCATCACCAGCAGGGGCATTCAGTGGATGTGGAGGCTGGTCCTGTGGGCAGAGACCCCAGATCTATCCCACGTCTGTCCCAGCTTTCCTCCCAACACTAGGGCAACTTTGTTTTCAGCAGAAAGCACTTAATATTGACACTTTTAATGAGACAGAGTTGCTTTTTAACTGTCTCCTCTTGGATGACCATTCTATCAACCTCATGGGTTGCCCCTCCCTGCTTCTCTCCCCTTGGCCAGGAGAGGTGTAAGTTGCCCTGGGATGCCTGCAGCTTCTCCTGAGGGTGAGTGCATCAGCTGGCTGTAGCCACTGCAGCCTGGCATCTGCAGATCTGGGGCGGGCCTCCAGTCTCTTGGCTTTGGGGAGCTTGTGTCTACTGCTCGTGTCCCTAGTCACTGCTGTGGCTGTGGTGAAGAGGGCATCTCGGCCTGATGCTGGCTGCTTCTGGCCCACTTATCTATGCAGTCTTTTCGCACCTGCTCTGGACTCGGGGTTCTGGCTGTTTTCCCAAAGGTGTATGGGACTCTGTGACCCACCCTCAGGCCCAACACCCAGATTTTCAGATGCCTCTCTGAGCAGGGCATGGGTTCTGGCACCAGATGGAACACAGGGCTTTTCTAAGAGGCATGCAGGCTTCCAGGTGCTTTCTCAACCTGCCCGGTGTTTGCAACACCTTGCTGCTCCCAGGACTGGTGAAGGTGGAGGAACTGAGGGGACTCTGGTCCCCCTTCTGGGACCTCATCAGCCTCCATACCATCCTCCTGCTGACCTCCCTGTGTGGCAGAAACTCCCTCCTCAACCTCATCCTGCATTTCCCCAATGATGCAGTTTATGATGAAGATCTCTCTGTTCAGTACTGTACACTTAACTCACTACTGTCCTTTTTTTTTTGTCTTTTTAGTTTTAACATAATTATAGATTCACAGGAAGTCAGAAAGATTGTAGAGAGGCTGTGTGCCCTTCTCAGCTTCCGCTAGTGGTTGCATCCTTCAAAGCAATGGCACGATGCCTGAACCAGGACGCTGGTGCTGGCGTGATGAGGGATGGTCTGGAGTTAACGGTGGTTGTCATCGTAAAGAGTGAGTGCAGGGGCTGTCTGTGAAGAGGGAGCAGTTCTACATCTTGATTAGGGTGGAGGTTCCATGAATCACCCCATGATGAGAGGCATGGAACTCAGCTCACTCCAGAGACCAGTTGTTTTTTCCCCATCTCTACAGTTTCTGTCTTGCTGCATATTAAAACTCAGTTTTGGAAGTACTTAGGAAGCAGTTTTCTCTCTCAAGTGCTGGATCTCCTGAGGCTCTCAGGCCTGCAATCGTGCTCATCCTGTGTGAATGTAGGTGCCGGCCCTGCCCTCCCTACAGGGGAAAGGGAAGCCTGGGCATTCGAGGAAGAGGATGTGGGACCCCAGCCTGCACAATGGAAATCCTTTCTGCAGTGTTTCGGAGCACTCGCCCAGACCTGGAATCCGAGCCCTGGCCCTCTGCTTCTGGACTTGCATCTCCTGACTGGAACCTGGCTTCCTTTACTCCTGTGAGGGTGAAGGAGTGCCTCACTCCCTCAGAAGCCCTTCCCAGGCTTGTGCTGGGCTGTAGCCTGAGCCCCCTGAAGGAAGACTTTCTCGCCCAGGCCCCTCAGGGCTCTGCAAAGTGTACCCTGTTTCAGGGCAGGGCATGATAAATGTAGATTTCAAAGTTGAAGATAGCTCTTCCACCTCTTTTCACAAAATTTCATTTCTATAAATCTCATTTGAATTTCTGCCACCTGCGGAAGTGGACACCATTAGCCCATCTACATTTCAGGACCATGGAAAGCACCGAAACGCTGCTGCCAGCTTGGCTCTAGTGACAGGGCACAGACAGCCGTTGCCGGGGGAGGGAGGGGCCTGTGGCAGTGATGGAAACATTCTACTCCTCAGTCATGGTGCTGGTTATGTGGCAAAGTTTATTTGTCAAAAGTCAAACTTTACACCTAAAATAGATGAATTTCACTGCATGTAAATTACATCACAAGCTGATGAAAAAAAAAAAGCCAGTTTGGGAGGGACTAAGGAGGGCATCCCAAGTGTGGCCACGAGGAGAGGGAGGAGAGCAGCCTGGCAGGCAGGCAGAGTGTGGGCAGGGCAGGGTTTGGGGAAGCAGGCCTCGTATGTTTCTGTGACTTCACTTTCTTCTCAGGGGGGCACCCACAGAGCTGCTTGGCCCCAGGTAAACCCTGGCATTCTCCATCTACCAACCAATCTTCTCTCAAACTCCAGCAGCAGCCACACCTCCTAGAAGGTCTGCATGTGTGCACTTGTGTTTGCATGTTCAGTGTTGTGTGTAAGGGGAGGGCTGTGGCTTGGGGTTTAGGCTGAGGGTATGGAGCAGCAAGCAGGGCTCTGAGCTGGAGGAGAGAGGTCCATAGGCCAGTAGTGGAAAATGCAGACATTCTAATGGAAGGGAAGGAACAGAGCTTCCTCCAGGGATGAAATGAGCTGGAGACATCCCTCAATAAAGCCCAATAAAGGTGTAGGTGAGGTCAGCAAGCAGGTGTAAAGTAATAAGGAGAGGGTGACAGGCAAGCCACAGAGTGTAGTGCACAGACTGACAAGGTACTGCAATCCAGAATGTATTCCAAGGCCTTCATATCAATAATAATACAAAAAAGACAGTCGGGTGTTGTGGCTCACGCCTGTAATCCCAGCACTTTGGGAGGCTGAGGCGGGTGGATCATGAGGTCAGGAGTTCAAGACCAGCCTGGCCAAGATGGTGAAACCCCATCTCTACTAAAAGTACAAACAATTAGCCGGGTGTGGTGGCACGCACCTATAATCCCAGCTACTCAGGAAGCTGAGACAGTGAATTGCTTAAACCTGGGGGAGTGGAGGTTGCAGTGAGCTGAGATTGCGCCACTGCATTCCAGCCTGGGTGACAGAGCGAGACTCCATCTCAAAAAAAAAAAAAGACAAAGAGCCCAGGGGGAAAGCAGATTTGAACAGACACCTCACAAAGAGGGTATGCATGCAAATACTGATAAACTTATGAAAAGGTGCCCTGCCTCATTGTAACTGCAGAAATGCACATTGAAACCACAGTGAAATGCTGCTACATGGCTGAAATGAAAGTCTGATAATACCAAGAGTTGACACTGGTGTAGAGCAACAAGAAGGCCCTACATGGTAGGAGTGCAGATAGGCACAACACTTGGAAGCAGGTTTAGCATTAGTAGCAAAGTAGACCCATGCATAGATTCAGCAGTTTCCTTCCTGGCTCTATACCTAATGGTTCTGTACTTATGTGACTACATACCTTAAAGCTACCAGGCCCAGCACTCTAACAGAAAAGCAGGCACGCTGATCCTGCCAGCTGCCCTGAGGGAGTAGGTAAGCACCTAATAATTTTTAAAAGAGTGAGACATTATTTTTCAACTAAATTGTCAAATATTAAAAATAGAGAAAATTCACTGTGTTAGGGAAGGAGTAGTCATCATCTGTTGGTGCCATTAATTGGTACATCCTTTGGGAGGACCATTGGACACTGGGGATCAGGGTCTGACAGGGGGCCTGCATGCACCAGCAATTCCACTTAATGACCAAGACACACCCACAGGAGGAAAAGCAAGTTCCTTGTACAGTTCTGAAGGCCTGTTTTATGTTATCCATGGATTTTCACTCTCCCCGCATACAGCTGAGAACCAGCTGGGTGCATTCTAGGAAGAACCCTTATGCGACATGGATTGGCATTGCACTGAACCCCTGACTTACTCTGGAGGGCGATGGCATATTTCATGACACCCCTCAGGCATGACACGCTTCAGCCCTGCATTTGTTCAAGTCTTCTGTGTTGACCCCATCTTAGTCCATTTGGGCTGCTATAACAAAATACCTTAGACAGGGTGACTATAAACAGCAGAAATTTATTTCTCACAGTTCTGGAAGCTGGGAAGTCCAGGATCAAGGAGTCAGCAGTTATGGTGTCAGGCGAAGGCTTTCTGCTTCATAGAAGGTGCCTTCTTGCTGTCCTCACATGGTGGTAAAAGGAGCCAGGCAGCTCTCTGAAGTCACTTTTATAAGAGTACAAAACACATTCATGATGACTCCATCCTCATGGCCTCGTTACCTCTCAAAGGCCCCACTTCCTAAGCCATCACATTGGTGCTTAGGTTAAGCATATGAATTTGGGAGGGGTAGCATAAACATTCAGATTATAGCAGTCCCTTAATGCAGGGGTCCCCAACCCCTGGGCCACAAGCTAGTAGTGGTCCACAGCCTGTTAGGAACTGGGCCGCACAACAGGAGGTGAGTGGCAGGGCAGTGAGCATTACCCCCTGAGCTCCACCTCTTGTCAGATCATTAGATTCTTGGCATTAGATTCTCATAGGAGTTTGAGCCCTATTGTGAACTGTGCATGGGAGGGATCTAGGTTTCATGCTCGTTATGAGAATCCAATGTCTGACGATCTGAGGTGGAACAGTTTCATTCTGAAACCATCTCCCCTCCCCTCATCCGTGGAAAATTTGTCTTCCGCAAAACTGGCCTTTGGTGCCAAAAAGGTTGGGGACCACTGCCTTAATGGGATTTTGTCATCTACTGTCTAAGAAATCACATCTTTGGTTAGGTTGATTTCTAGGTATGTATAAGTTTGGTTGCTATAGCTAATGGGCTTTCAATTTCTAAAAAAAAATTCTAATTAGTTATTACTAGCCAATAGAAATGTTATTGATTTTTGGATGTTGATCTTATACCTTATTAGTGCTTACCATGTGCAGAGCACCATTCTAAGTTCTTTGCATGTATAAACTTAATTAACAACACTTTGGGGTTTGTACAAATGATAGCTCTAATCTGCACTGTGAAAAAGAGGCCACAGAAGAGTTGCCTTCTTGTAGAATCTGTTAGATTTTCTAGATATGTGACTATATTGCCTACAAATAATGACAATTTTTTCTCTCCCTTTCCAAAGCCTGTGCTTATTCTTTTTTCTTGTTAACTTGCATCCACTCAAGCCAATACTGAGTAGTGCCAGCGAGAGCACATACCCTTGCCCACCTCCTCCCTCCAGTGGGCATTGTGTTCATGTTCCCAGAGTTTGATGTTTGAGGCAGATTTCAGGTAGAAGTTCTACTGAATGGAAGAAGATAACATCTATACATGGTTCACCAAGAATCCTTACTGTGAATGAGTTTTGGAACTCACCAAATGTTTTTTCCAGCATTGATTGAGATGAATATGTGGCTTTTCTCTCGTCTGTTAATGAAGAGAATGACATTATGACTTTTCTCATGTGAAATTATCCTTACAGTCCTGGGCTAAACTCTACTTGGCATTTTCTTTAAAGCACTGCTGAACTTGACTTGCTAATGTTTTATTTGGGATTATGTTCATCTGTTTATATGTAAGATCAGTTGTACTTTCTTTCGGTGTCCTTGATTGGGTTTTCTAACAGGTTTGTGCTTATTTTAGAAATGATTCAGCCATAACGAACAAAAACAAATAACAAAACCTTTCACCGGCGTCTGAGACAAGAAGTGTAGAGGCAGGGGCTGCTGGCATTCTTCCAGGCATCCGCTCAGGCCTGGACCACCCTCTTACATCCATGGTTGCAAGATGACCAACTTAGCGCCAGGCATTGTGTCTATGGCAAGGGGCTGGGGAGGGGGAGACACCGGATACCCCTCTGCCTTTGGCCAGGAAGGTAGAAGCTTTCCCTGAACCTCCCAGAACATTTCTGCTTGTGTTTCATTGGCCAGAATTGTCATGTGGGAACCTCTACCTACAAAGAAGATGGGCAAAGTGTTTCATTTTTCCAAGCCTCTCTTGGTGGAGTTAAAAAGGCATGGAGGGACCAGGAGTGAGAGTGAGGGAGTTACCCAGCAGAACTGGTCACAGCCTGCTTTGCGTGGTGTCCTGTATTTTTTCCACGTTCTGAAACAGTGGCATGAGATGGCTTGGTAGAATGCACCCACAAACCCATCTCATCATGGTGTTATTTTACAGATAGATCTTTGGTTCCACTTTTAGTGTATTTTAAGCTCATTGAGTTCTTCAAATTGTCTACTTTTTCTGGGGGCTGATTTTGATTATTTATATTTTCCTAGAAAGTTGGCTATTTCATTAAGCATTAACAACATAATAATAATAATTGTACATGACATGTTCTTACAATTCTAAAAAATTTCCTTGTTACCTAAAGTTGAATTCCATTTTTCCTGATTTGAATTTGTGTGCCCCTCCCTTCTTTTTCTGTCGCTCTCTCTCATTTATGTAGATTGGCCAATTGCCAATTTTGTGAGTCTTTTCAAAAGAATAAGCTTTGGGTTTTCCTGATAAACATTAATGAAATTTAAAAATACAAAAGCATTTTTTGCTTTTAAGTTTATCAATTTTATCCTTCCTTTTTCACCATTTTTTGCTGCTGCTATTCTTTTTCTAGAGTTCAGGGTTTATGACTTAGTTCATCTATTTTCATTCTTTTTAGGAAATATCTCCAAACACTGAAAAGTGATGAGAACAAGATAATGAATACTTACCACTACAATTTGACAAATTTAGCAAATTTAGTATTGTGACACAATTTATTTGAGATTTTTTTAAAAAGATATTACACTTAAGCTCTTTTTGCTCTTCTCCAATCTCTCTCCCCACAACTCACCTCTTTTGCTAACTGCCATCCAATTGTATACTTTTATTAAACATGCATGTGTCTGTAAGCAATGTGTAGAATTGTTTTACATTCATTAAAACTTCACATTATCACACTGTAAATCTTGTTTGTTAACTTTTTTCTACCAGCATTAGATTTTTGAGATACATCAATGCAAATATATTTCACTCATGTTCACTGCTGCATGAAAATGCCACAATTTGTGATTCAGTTTCCTGCTGATGGACATTTAGGTTGTTCCCATGTTGTTACTATTATTTTTAACCATTGCAAATAGCAAACGTCCTTGCATATTTCTCCTCCTACACGTACTTCAGAGGTTCTCTAGGCTGGATACTTAGAAGTGGAATTTCTAGGTCATGAGGTATGTGTATCTTCAGGTTTACTAGAAAATACCAAATTGTTCTCCAAAGTGGCTGTGCCAGTTTAAACTCCACCAGCAGGGCACCAGAGTTCCCACTGCTCCATATTCCGCCAACACTTGCTTATTGTCACACTTTATACATTTTGCGGAGGTGATGTGTATGGAATAACATCTTATGATTGTTTTAATATGCATTTTCTGTGTTTTAATAGGCTTCATTATGTTTTCATGTGTTTATTTGCCATTTAGATTTCTTCTCTGAATTGCCTGTTTCTAGTCTCTGCTTATTTTTCTTTGCAAATTTTTGTTTTTTTCCTGCTGAGTTGTAGGAGTTCTTCTATCAGCTGGGGGCTAATTCTCCGTTGGTTTTGGACATTGCATGTGTCTTCCTCCTTCTGGAGAATGTTTGCTTTGTCACTGGTGTCTCTTATCGCCTAAAAGCTTCCATTTTAATGTGGTAAAACTAGTTAATCTTATCCTTTATGCCTTGTTCAAGAAGTTCTTCCCTACACCAATGTCATAAAGATATTTTCTCATTTGTTTCCTCCAGTGTTAAACATGTTTCAAATTTAGGCGCTTATTCCATTTGGAATTTATTCTTGTGCGTGGTATGATATAGGGGAATGAATTTTTAAATTTCCATCTAAATAACCAATTTTCCAGAACCATTTATGTAAAAGTCTACTGTTTCACCAGCAATTTATTATGGCATCTCTGTGGCATACCAGTGTTCTCTATTTCATTGGCTTTTTAAAAAATTCCTAGTTTGATACCAAACTGTCTTTAATTACTGTGGTTTCCTAATAACGCTACATGTTTTGTAGAGAATGTCTTCCCCTAACTTATACACTTCTATGAACTTTTACTCTTCCATATGAATGTTCAGGTTCATTTTTGTTATATTTTATCGGGCATTTTTTGTTTTTGCAGTTGGAGGCTTATTCATTGTATTTTCTTTCTGATTAACGCTGATATTTAGAAAAGCTTTGGATTTTTCCCTACCAACTTAGTAACAGTTCTTAAAAGTATTTTAGAAGTTTTTCAACCTCTTCTCTTGGGCTTTTAGGTAGAAAATAGTGTCACTGCAAATAATTATAACAGCAGTTAATAATTAATGAGTATACATATATCAAGACATCATCTCAATATAATTTTTGTTATTTAAAATATATAAATAAATAAATATTTTAAAATAAGTAAATAATTGATTAGTGGGAGCTAAGGACATGGTGGGATCCTTTATGTATTCCTCACAAGAACTTCAAGCCTACAATTCTCCCCCATCTTACAGATGAGAACACAGAGGCAGAGGGTGAATAAGTGACCTCCCAAGGTCACCAGTTACTAACATGGTGAGGGTGGCATCAGCCACCTTCACCTTCCCGGCTTCCCCTGTCTCCCGGGCGTCCACACCACACTGTCTCCCTAAAATAGGGCTGTGCTTCTTACTTTTATGATTTACATCTTTTTTGTTCTATTGAACCAGATTCTGTCTTGTTAGGTGACCTCACCTCTTATTTCACAGAGAAAATACAAGTCCCTGTAAGTCTTTGAAAAGGTTCTTCTTCCCCCTGACACCAACTCTCCAATTCTCCTACACTCACTGGGAATTCAACAATTCAATTCTGATGCTAACTACACAGAGTTAGCCTTGGACTCCACCAATTGAAGGGCCCAGTCCCACATGACTGTGCTTTCTGCAGATGCCAGCCACAAATGGGGTACCCTCTTCTGCCCAGGCAACTACAAATTTGGGGGTTCCCACAGCCCTCTCCCCTCAGGTTCAAGAATCCACTAGAAACACTCACAGAACTCAGGAAAATTCTGCACTCACCATTCCTGGCTTATGATAAAGAGTGCAACTCAGGAACAGTTGGATGGAAGAAAAGCATATGGCAAAGTCTCAGAAGGGGTATGGGGCTTCTACACCCTTGCTGGGCACACACCTCCCAGCACCTCCATGTGTTCACCAACCTGGAAGCTCTCCCAACCCTGTTGTTTAGAGGGTTTTACGGAGGGAAGCCTTGTTACATGGGCATGATTGATGAAATAATTGATCATCAATGATTGCTGTCAAATTTCTGGCCTCTTTCCTCACCCAGGAGGTTGGGGGGTGGGTCTGAAATTCCCAATCCTCTAATCATGGCTTGGTCTTTCTGGTGATCAGCCCTGATCCTGAAGCTATGTGGGGGCTCCCAGCCACCAATCATCTCTTTAGCTTACAAAAGACATTCTTTTTATTAATGAAATGCTTCACAAATTTGCATGTCATCTTTGCACAGAAGCCATGCTAATCTTCTTGTATCATTCCAATTTCAGTATCTGTGCTGCCAGAGCAAGCATGCAAAAGACATTCTTATCACTCAGGAGATTCCAAGCATTTTAGGAGCTCTGTGCCAAGACAAAGACCAGATATTTATTTTTTATTATGCCACAGTCCTTCAATGTTCCATTGACAAGTACACTCACTTATGGTTTCACATTCAGTACATTCAGGGCCCTCTCTCCCATTATGACAGGCAAAGTGTTCTTCCACCTGCCTCAAACTATTTTCCCACATATGCTTTACACACTGCAATGGTTAATTTTATGTGCCAACTTGACTGGGCCACAGGGTGCCCAGATATGTGGTCAAACATTATTCTGGGTGTTTCCGTGAGGGTGTTTTTAGATTAGATTAACATTTAAATCTGTAGACTAAGTAAAGTGGATTGCCCTCATCCCATCAATTGGAGTCCTGATTAGAGCAAAAAGGCAGGCCAAATATGAGAGAATTCTTCCTGTCTGACTGCCTTTGAACTGGGGCATTGGCTTTTTCCTGCCATTGTACTCATACTGAAACATCAGCTCTTCCTCAGTCTTGAGCCTGTCTGCGTTTAGACTGGAACTACACCACTGGTTCTCCTGGGTCTTTAATTCATCAACTCATCCTGCAGATCTTGGGACTTGTCAGCTTCCATAATCACATGAGCTAATTCCTTATCATACATGTCTTTCTACACACACACACACAATTTGTCCCATTTCTCTGAAGAACCCTGGCTAATTTTTACCTGACCCAGCCACACATTATGGTAAGAAAAAGATATCAAATTACAATATCCTTTAGCTCACCCCTGATTATGACAGGATTGGGCTAAAACAGCTGAATAATTTAATCAATAAGTTTTAGCTATTTGAAATATGTAGAAACATATACTCCCACCCCTCACTGCCAAATACAGAGAATACACATTTTTTGAACACACATGAAATACTGACAAAGATTTGTGACCATTCACTATGCTACAAAGGAAACCTCAACTTGTTTCACTGAGTCACCATCGTAGAGGCTTTATTTGAAAATAATTATGTAATACAATTAGAACTTAATAGTGAAGGAATTCTTCCTTAAATCCCATGTGGCCAGAAATTGAATTCCACATTACTAAATAACCTTTGGTTTAAAAAAGAAATATGAAAAATGTTAAAACTTCAATAAATCAACAGTATAAAAATGTTACAGTCAATCAGCATTTAATGGGAAATTTATGATTTTAAACAAAATTACCAGGAACCAAAAACATAGAAAAAATGCACTAAGCATTCACATAAAGACATTAGAAAATGGGCAACAAGGCAAACCAAAAGCAATAAGGTAAAGGGCAGAAATCAGTGAAAGTGAGAACAGTGAGACCAGCAACACCCAAGCAGAGTGAAACAGAAGAGGAATTGAGAGAGTGGAAAAGCATATACTCAAGGGATGAAAGAGGGATTTACTTTGGATAGTAGTAAAAGAGCATGATAACTACTTGTAGATAAATTGAAAAGCCTAGATGATGTGGATGAAGTTCTAGGAAAATAGAAAATGCAAAAATTGGCACAAAAAGAAATAGGAAATTTGAATAGGCCAATGAATGTTAAATAAATTGAAATCTAATAATTCCCCTTCCAATGAGCCCCCTGTCTAGACAGTTTTGTGGGAGATTTGTAACCAACTCTCAAGGGGCGATTAATTCAATGTCAAAAAAAGTAAAGATTGCTCATCTCATGTCAGGAAGCTGGTGTAACCTTGATCCCTAAACTAAATTTAAAAAGGAAAGAAGCTCATATTACTTACAAATGTAAATGCAAAAGCTTAAGTAAAATATTAGCTAACACAATGTAAATGTATTAAAATATACATTATAACCAGGTAGGGTTTATCTCAAGAACGCAAGGATGGCTCAACATTAGAAAATATGTAAACATTATTTATGATTTATTAAAAAAGAAAATTTATATGATTATCTCAATAGATACAGAAAAATTATTGATAAAATTCACCTCCTATTTGCAGTGATAATAATTACAATGACAACAACAATAATAATAATGACTTCATAACAATCTAGGAATAGAAAGAACTTCCTTATCTTTTATAAAGGTTATATGTCAAAACACTATAATAATGCAGAAACTTTAGACACATCCTCTTAAAGATGGGCCCCAAGGCAGGGATGTGGCTGTCATTGCTAGTGTTCATCACAATGCCGGAGGGCTGGCGAATGCTAGAAAGAAAAAGGCAGATGGAAGAGGGGTGAGGATTATAAAGAGAAGACATAGAACTGTCTTTATGTCTGTGTAAATAAATATGTCATTTTATTTAGAGACATTTTACTATATGTCATTTATGTACATTTATGACATTATTTATATATTTAAGTCTATAAAAAACAAAATCATTGAAATACAAACCTTGACACCTGTTAAGAATTCTGGAAGTCTGGTGGATACAAAACTTAATAAAACTCAATAGCATTTCTCCATATCAGTTAGAAAATATAATAAATATAATAAATTAGGTATTATAAATATAATAAATTAGATATTAGATAAATTAAATATTAATGACAACAATAAAATGCATAATGTCTAGGAACTGCCTTAGAAAAGAATACATAAAATTCTAGGGGAAAATTTTAAGTGAGACTTTTTTTAAAGACCTGAAAAACAGAGACATTTAGTGTTCTTCAATGCACATAACTTAATAGGATAAAGAAGTCAAGTGTCCCCAAATTAATAATATAAATAAAGTGCTATCTATAAATAAAATGCTATCCACTTTGTAGATGGTGGTAGTAGATGTACAGTTTTATTTTTCTTTACATTCACTACATACAGAGGTAGCTTGTAGAAACATTAAAAACCTTAAAAGTAAAAAAAAAACCATAAGTGAATAAAACATGATGTGGGAGAATTATGGCAGAAAGGTGAATAAGGACTTCTTAAAACCCAGAAAGTAAAAATCACCAGGCCAAAGGGATGAATTTGTTTACATCAAGGATTTCTGCTCAACAAAGGACACCTGAGACACACTTAACAGGCAAGTAATGGACTGGAGCAAGATATATTCGATGTCTGAAATGGAAAAAGGACTGCTATCTAGTGTAATATGCACAGATACAGATATATCCCTGTAAATTGCCAAGTGAAAGATTACAACTGTATTACAAAAGCAGACAAAGGATGAAAATAGGCAAAAACAGAAAGAAACTCCAAGTGCTCCCAAACATGAAGAGAATACATGATTTGTTGGAAAATGGAAATTACACAGAAGTGGGTCACTTTAGCCTATTAGATTAACAAAACACTGGGTATGCCAAGTATTGGCACTGCTTTTTGGCATGGGTGCTGAGAGGCTATGTTGCTGCCACTGTCAACCAAGTCGGGGGGGGCCTCTACAAATTAAGTGTATGCTCACACCCTAGACAAGCTCTCCTGCAGCTGGTGGGGGTCACCATGCAGATGCTGCCCTCAGCACAGCTGTGTGAGGAGCTAAAAGCAGCCAGGGTCCATCTCAGAATGACTGGATCAGAAAACTGGGGAGTGCACACCGTGGAATAGATTATTTACCCATCAGAAGCCATGCAACATGGAAAGATCTTAAAAACAGCACAGAGTGAAAAAAGTAGAAGCAAATGAGCTCTAGAGCTCATTATTCAGCGTGGTCCTCAAACCAGGACTAGCAGCAACTACATCACTGAGGAGCCTCTTAAGGGCTCAGGATAACAAAGCCCACCCAGACCTGTCTATCAGAATCTGCCTTTTAACAAGACTCCAGGTTTCAGCAAAAACGTGAGAAGCACTTTTCTGACTAGATGTCACACCTTTCTGGAAAGCCACTGTAATCAGAATACAATGAGTTCAGTTCAGGAGTCAGCTAATACCCCAGTGGGTGGGGACCAGAGGACCCATGTTTGGAACTCCCATAAGAAAAAGTCTGTGTGCATTCAGCAAAAAAAAAAAAAAAAAAAAAAAAAAAATAGGACGTTGCTGGAAAACTGGCTAACTGTCAGAACAGGATCTTGGAAGGACACCTCCCGCTGCATCCTACAGATGTGCTGGATGTATTAAGAGTCACCTTTTCTTGCCTGGCCCCAGGACATTTGTGTCTGCCATCCCTGGTGTATGGAACTCTAGTGTTGAGGAAATGAACTGCTGCACAGAGGCAGGGAGTGGGGCTGAGAAAAGCAGGCAATTTCTCTTTGTTTATCACTGTCTTTCTCTTTTACTGGGGCAATGGATGCGTTCATAATTGTGAGTGATCCCATAAGTGGTTGGCCCTCTTTTCTGAATGAGATCTGAGTTCACCATACTTCTCCATCCCAGGCACACCACTCACATGGAGCCTCTCACTTTAATGACTCTTTTTACCCTCCTGTAACCGGCTAAAGTCCAGCTGCTCATCACTCAGAAGTCAAAGCATGGAAAGTGAGGTGTGGTAGAAGTAAAGAAGATTTTATTGGTCAAATGTTGGCAGATGTGAGAATGGCTGGGCTTAAGCCTTAAAGGAGCCATCTCATTCTCCTAGGCTGAGAGAGGGGCTTAAGAAGGAAAAGGTGTGAGAAACATGTGAGAGGGGTGAAAAGGGGATCTGCATGTCTCATTTCCATGGTTATCTTGAGTAGTCACCCATCAGGAGATCCAGTTTGCATCATCCTGACTTTGGCCTGGTGATGGTGGGCTCACTATTCCTAACTCCCCTTGACTGGGAGGATTCTACACTGGGGTCTCGCTGCCTGGTTTGTTTCAAAATTGACCCCTGGAATTTCTAAGCAAGCACATAATTAGGTAAGTGAACACTGTTCACAGAAGTGCCTGGTGGAAAAGGGAGAAACAAAGAGTTTCAAAGTATGTTTCAAGGCCCAAGGCAAGAAAGAAAGAAAAAAATTTGAAAATGCATTTGAGACTGAGATACTCAGTTACAATTCCCCACTGTCAAATTCCATTTCATTTCTATGGAAAGTGGGTGACACAGTCAATCTGTCCACTTCCTGCTGCAAAGGGCTGTAGTAGGGTTACCAGAATGGAATTCATTAACCTGGCCTTGGAAATAGTCTCCAGTCCCCAGACTCACAGCAGGAACTTGCTGGAGCATTATGCTGTGAGGATCTAGAAGCTTCTGAGAAAGTCTGTCCTGCATCCCCATGCAAAGTACATAATAGTAATAAAGTCCACAACAGACAAAGAGGACAATGAACGGAATACAAATTGTACTGTATATAAAAGTCTGTAATGCATTAGGAAGTTGACTAAACCATGCTGTTACGGGGTCCTGGGAGAGAACATTGATAGTAGAAATATGGGTGTCCAATGCATGCATAGCTTGGGTTGTAATGAGAAAAATCTAGTATATATATACAACAATCAGTCTTATCAGTGCACAAGTGCTGCCTTGGGCTGCATTCAGGATGCCTAAGGCCACACAGTTCTATAGGGCCACTTGTCTAATCTGTGAGCTTTCTTTTGTGAGAAGGGTGATGGCATGATGGGTGTTATTAAAGGCAGTGGTCATATGTTTAGCCAGGGCCTCTATTTGTAATGCTATATATATGGCTGCTGCCTGGGAGGAAAAGATGGCTAGTGGGTAGAACCACTGGGAATGACCATTTTTTATGGCAGTGTCTAGCTATGCTTTCCCAATTGGCAGGGAGAGTCCAGATGGGATAGGATACATCCTGGTGGGTAAGGGTGCCTGCAGGTGAATCTGCCAGTCCAGTTATAAGTAAGGCCAACCATGAGGGCTTCAGGCCCACAGCCAAACCCAGGGGGAAGGATAGGCTCTGCTACAAAGACTACTCTGATTTTGCCATCCTAGCCACATATTATCAGTCAGTTGAAGAGTTTTGTCACATTGTTGAAGAGATAACCATCTCATATCATGGAATGTGTTGCTGTTGTGTTTTTTGATGCATAGAGCATGCATCAAAAAAATGCATTACTTGATTTGCACCACTGTCAACCATCCTATGCCATCATGAGGTCCTGTCCACTCTTTGGCTGGCTATTGGTCTGGCCCTTGGTTTTCCCAGGATTTTAGCAGCATCTTATTTCCTAGGTAGAAAAGATGAAGGGGCTCACCCATGGGGTATGAGGACCTGGAAAGAGCAAATTTTTTGTAGATTTCCTGAGAGAAGAGTTCCTCCTTTTCTTCCTTGGGGGTGAGTGAGCAGAATTTGCAGCCACAGTGCCTGATCTAGTGAGACCTGCAAGCACAACTGTTGCTTCTCTGGAGAAGTCACTTGAGCATTTACCACACAAAGCACATTTAATCCCAAAGACATTCCAGCATAGAGAGAAAACTCTTAATTCCCAGTCCCCCAGACAACATCCCAAAGGTTGTAAAGCAAAATACAACCTTTTGCCTCCAATCTTCCTGTAGCCCCAGTCATGGTTACAATCATTTTACTACTTTGCTTTGGAGGATGTTAAGGACTGAATAAGTAGCCCCAGTATCAACTGAGAAATCAATTATTTTGGTCCCCATCGTCAACTGTACCTGAGGCTCATGTAGGTATATGATGATAGGTTGACTAAACATGCATACTTAAGAGGTTATAGGAGAAGCTATAAATATATATGAAGGTGGTCCTGACCCATGTATATTGAATAAATATGCATGCAACATATGACTCTACTTTGGGTTGGAGACTTAACACTTGCCTGGCTGGTCTTAGGTCTTGTTTATAATTTGGTATCTTATTGCCATAAAGAGTCTATTCTGCCAGTCTTATGCTCTCTGTTTTAATGTTAATGCTAGTAATGTGCCTAAATTCCAAAATGAGTGTATGTGTGGTTGGGAAGGTAGAGTGAGGTGTGTCTGACTCCTGCTTTCTATGGCCTGTACTAGTTTTTTGGGTATATTTGAGATCTCCTTTGGCCAAGAGGGGAGTCCATTCATCCTATTGGAGGGCTTAGGATGTTTTTATTCTATTCCTCCTTTTTTGTCAAGGTATGCCAGAGGCAGCATGGATAACCCAACTTTTATTTTGTCCTATATTAATGCCAGGGTGGTATGCTACCTGCCCCAGGTCTACCATGTCTCCTGGTGGGATCCTTATGGCCAATGGACTTAGAGCCAAAAGACTTAACAGCCAATTAAACATTACAGGCCAGAGGAGAATGGAGGTGGGCAAGCACTCATTAACCTTAAAACCCCTCATAAGTAACATAAGAGCCAAAACCCAAAATCTAAAAGGCAAGGTTACAAAATTGACTTATATAAAAATTCTATGCATTGAGATACTGTAATCTTGGCTTGTAGCAATTAACTATCCAAAGCAAAAGAATTTTGTTCAATTGTTTGAGCATCTGTGTGCTCATCCTTTATTTGGAGGGTCTGAACTAATTTTTTCCCCCAAAACTTGTTCTTACAATCTCATATGATAGTCTCTGGGCCTAGTTTCAAACTCCAGAGGTAAAACAAAACATAAATAATTAGCAATGTTTAAAATTAAATAGTCATAAGCCCTGCCTACTTCGAGAATGACAGGAAGGGAAGCTCATGGGTAACTAAATGTTTAAATTATTTAATATCAAGACATACAATAAATTATATTATTCCACATAGAGACAAAGTAATTTAATGAATCTTAATGTTTTCAAATACATGTCTCATGAAAGTAGTTTACTTTGATTGTTGCCTTTGCCTAGGTCTAAAGATGAGGCTCAGTTTAACTTGACTTTGGTGTCTGATACTGGCAGGAGTCAGTGCCTTCTTTAGATGAGATATGTGCACCCAGAAGTCAAAGCCCTATAACTTAACAGCATAAGGATTAGTTAATAGCACCTGATAAGGAGTTTTTCAAGGTGTTGGGGGTGGTAATACTGGAGAACATGACCTGACTGGAAGCTCTAAAATGATTTTTCAACACTGTGGTGATTAATTTTTAGCTTTGATAAACCCCAGCAGGAAGAAAGAGACAACTTAGGATTTGATTTTGAGGACATTTGTCAAAGATGCTAAAAGGCTGAAAACATTTGATCAAAACAGAATAATAGTCATTGTAAAATAATAGTTATTCATGTAATCAAAGTGATAATTAAAAGACTTTAAAGGCAATACAAAAGGTTAAACGGATGTAAAAGCATTAACCCTTTTAAATTTCAGTTTTTTAAGCAATCAAAAACCTAATAAAGACAGCATAGGAATTATCTCAATAAAAGGTAAAATCACGTTTCTTAAGCCAGTTACCAAAAACGCAAAGAAAAACCTTCTGCAGTGTGACTGCTTCTACTTATGGGAGGTCCATTTAGTGCCCTGGAAGTCATACTTGATGAAAAGGGTGCTTGAATTAAATCAGACACAAGAAGAGTGTGTTCAAAGTTATGAATATAGCAGGGGAATATATGACTCTTAGTAACTGCATAAGAAATTTCCTGATTACATGGAAAATTTAGACATATCAAAAAAAGCCAGGTTGGGCACAGTGGCTCATACTTGTAAACCCAGCACTTTGGGAGGCCAAGATGGGTGGATCACCTGAGGTTAGGAGTTGGAGATCAGCCTGGCCAACATGGTGAAACCCCGTCTTTACTAAAAATACAAAAATTAGTCAGGCATGGTGACAGTCGCCTATAGTCCCAGCTACTTGGGAGGCTGAGGCAGGAGAATTGTTTGAATCCAGGAGGCGGAGGTTGCAGTGAGCCAAGATTGTGCCATTGCACTCCAGCCTGGGAGACAGAGTGAGACTCCATCTCAAAAAAAAAAAAAAAAAAAAAAAAAAAAGAAAGAAAGAAAAGATTACAGAATCAAGTTTTACTGGGGGAAAATATTGTTTTTATAGACCTGTAGGATAAAACATTTCTGCATCAGGCCACAACAGAACAGTAGGGGAAAAATTATAGGAGCAGATGGAAAAAGTTGAAGGAGAGTTATCATCTCAGGACTTTTCAAAGGGAGAAAAAGAAGAAAGCAGCAAGGCACAACAAAAGTTGAACTTCTGAGATATGAATCTGAGAAATTTTCAAAAGAAACAGATTATAGAATTAAAATGCAATATAGAATTATTGTAATTTCATTAAGAGCAAATCAATAACTTTAGAAAACTTTGTTTTAACATAGGGAATCATTCTTTAGAAAAACTACTATAAATAATCCCCGTTAATTATAGCTAACTTAATTACATATAAAATTCCTTTTATAAATTCCCCTTCATGAACCTTATCATGACTTACAATGACAATTTATGACATGTTTGGACTTTCTGACATGTCCTATACTTCTCTCTTTCCTAAACAATAAGTCATTTTTCTTTAGGGCAAAAATTTACCATAAGGAAAACAAGTTTCTTTTTTATACAAAATCATTTTCTTTCCATTATAACTTTTCTTACCAAAAATACATCTTCATATCCACAACTTTCTTCACATCTCTCTCCTACTTACCATTTTTTCTACCTTCTTTTATAAATAACTTTTAAATAACCTCCAAATTACATAAAATTATTATCTTTTCAATAAGAACACAGCTTATGGAATTATATATTAATTAGAATTTTCATTCTTTGTAAACTTGCATTTTAGTGAAAACCTAGGAAGCAAGAAATCCTGAACTGTTTGTCAGATGTTAGCATTTTACAGAGTAAACAAACCATTCCATAATTTTTGGAACATGTTTTCCCATACTATAATTTTTTCTTTATTGGAAATGACCCAAACCTTCAATGAGCCATCTATTATTTAATTCGAGTATACAAAAGTCTACTTGCAAGCATTTATCTCATTTACAAATACTCAACTTTTTGCATTTTTAACAGTTTATCTAGGTTACTTCTGAAAACTGAGATATTAGACAAAACTAGCCAAGTTATTTTGTTGTTAGCCATTTGAAAAGTCTGAATAACACTTAAGAACCTTAAAGTTAAACACATTTTGCTGATAACTCGAAAGATTCACTGTTCGCATTGAACCAAGAATCTGAATTAGTCTTATTTGTCAAAAAAATCACAAAAACAAAGATCATTCTGTTTCTGCATGGGTTTATAGTCTTATAACCTTTATGTCAAACTATGACACCTTAATATATAGACAGAGACAAATATAAAACCATTTGGTCAATAAACTCACATGAAAATTTACGCTGACAATTCTGAAGCCATTTCTATTTTTATCAGCGATTTTGAAACCAGTTGTATTTACTAAAGATTCACATGAACTTGAAAAGCATTTGGAGTTAATTTATGAGTAGTCATTTACTTCTAAACCAATTTGGTAGAATGCTAGATACAACATATAACATAATACATGTACCTATACACAAATATATCCAAACACCTATACATACATGCACAAACAAGAATCCAATAGCTGTTACCTGGGAACTCTAGCCATAAGATAACAATACATACTTACCACTTGATAAAAGATAGCTGGGTCCAAATTATCTTTCTGATGAAACGGGCACCTGGTCATATGGCTAAACCTCATTTGCCCTAAACCTCAAAGCAGGCAGACAGAAGTAGATAGAGAGCTTTAGAAGACTCTGCTTACCCTTATAGTTCCATGTTAAACATTTGAGCTCTAGATTTTCTTTACTGTCATTTGCCTATCAGTGCAAAATGTGCACAGAAACTGGCCATAATGTGTAACCAGCTCAAGTCCCAGATAGTATAGAAAAGAGTTTATATGCTTCCTCCCCCTACAAAGCTTGACACAGATACAGGAAATACACTAGAGTCCCAAAGAGGATGACAAAATCCAGGGCTGGGATGTTGGAAACTGTTTCTACCCTAGGGAGGAGAGCAGCAGCCCATCTTGCTACTTTCTGACTTAGTCTTGGCTAAGTCAGGATGGAGACCATGCCAAAGCACCCTCAAAGAGAGGGATAACAATAAACAGAGACACAAACACAGATGCAGATGCAGACAGGGGACTCCAAACTGCTCCCTGAAGAAGAGAGGCTGGAGAAAAGTCCTGAAATCTTGTCTCAAACCCAGATGGCACCACAGATGACCTGCATTGGGTCCAGACTTCACAGAGGTCCAAAAGGCACCACAGAGTAACCTGTGTTAGGTCTAGATGGCACAGAGGCCAAGATGGCAACACAGATGACCAATACTACTGCAGACAGCTGGAGAGCCCAGAGGGCAGAGACAGAGGATTTCCAGGTGCACTCTAGTTGACTTATCCAGTCCTTGAAGTCTGTCGACTTCCCAGATGCTGCTTTCCTTGAGACAGAGGGACAGCAGCTGATGCCAAGAAGAGGAGGGAAGGGAAGATCCTTGAGATAAAGGTGGTTTCAGCAGGTGCTGGGAATTCCCTAAAGTCCCAGTGGCAGGGTCAGCTGGCCACGAGCAGCTGGCATTTGCAAGTAACCCCTGCCCTTCCTGGTAATATAAGTGGGTGAGCCCTGGCACTGCTGCAGCCAATTGCTCCACTAGTTGGAAGCCAGATGTACAGGCTGAGCCACTCAAAACACACAGCTCCTTACACGGGGCACTGAGTTTATAAATGGCTCAAGTCCAGCTGTTCACCACCCAGAAGCCAAAGCATGAGAAGTGTGGTGGAAGGAAAGCAGCTTTTACTGGTCAAATGCTAGCAGATGGAAGAATGGCTGGGCTCAAGCCTCAAAAGAACCATCTCTGCCTTCTGGTCAGAGTGAGGGGTTTAAGAAGGAAAAGGTGTGGAGATATGCAGGAGGGTGCAGGGCTGCACGTCTGTTCCTATGGTTATCTTGAGTAATTGCCCATTTGGGGGTCCAGTTTGCATCATCCTGGTGACCTCAGCACCATGGTGGTGGGTTCACTGTTCCTAACCCCACTAAGCAGGAAGCTTCTGCACCTGGTCCACTCTGCCTGGTTTGTTTCCAAATTGGCCCCTGGAATTTCTAAGCAAGCACATAATTAGATAAGTGAACAGTGTTCATGAAAGTGCCTGGTGGAAAGGGAGGCATTTCAAAGTGTTGCAAGGCCAAAAGCAAGAAAGGGGAAAAATTTTAAATACATTTGAGGCTGGGATGCTCAGTTACACTCCTGCCCTCTCCCCAAAGGACATCGTTCTATTATGTACAAAGGAATGTCCTTTTTGTGCATTCTGCGGGCATGTGTTTTTAGTTTATGTAAACTTTAAAACCATTTTGCTCAGATCTCAAAACAAACAATTGAGTTTCTAAGTGGAATTGTATTAAATGCATTTGTGAATTGGGGGAGGATTAAGTGTATGATATCAGGGCTTCCCAGCCTGCTTCTGGTGTCTCTCTAGTCTCTCGCCAGGCAGGTGAATTCTCAATGGAAATCTCACAAGTTCCCCATGACCTGGTCTCACGAGTCTGAGCAACAGCCTCTGCAGCGGGACCGGGTGCCCCTCCATGTTCCGTACATTCGGTCCGTCTTGCCGGTGCCCCTGTCTCCCGACTTGTCCAGGCCAACCCCAACTCCCGATGATTAAATTCTCTCTCATCTGGCCTTTCCACTGTCCTATCATCCCTGCCCTGGCCCACTCTCCTCAGCCCTGGAGATGTTGTAGAAATGGAAAATTGGTCACTCCTTGGGCTGAAATACCGTCAATGGCTTCCCAGGGCTCTCAGGGCCCCTTTCAGAACCCAGCCCCAAGTCCTGCTCCTTCCCCCAGCCCATCCCTTCTCAACCCTGCTGGTGCCCACCAACCCTGCCCAGCACAGTCCAGCCTCAGGTTCAAGGGCTCAGCCTCCTTTTGTCCGCAGGGTCTCTGCACAGGCTGTTCCCTGCCCTTCCCTGACCCACTTCCATGACCCAGCTCCCACCCCACCTCTTTGGTGAACTCAGCCCTCCCCACTCCATCTGCGCCAGTCACCTGGAAGCAGGAGGCACAAGCCGGGCCCCCTCAGCAGCCCTCACACAGATCTGCTTTGTTCTCTGAGCACAGAAGAGAGAACACGTTATTACCCAGCTGGAACACACACACCACTGCGTGAGCTCCAGAGCAGCTCCTGGTATGTGGGGGCGGGGGCTGGAGGCACTGCTGAAAAGGGGTGAGGACAGGCTGGATCCCAGACACCAGGACCTGCCCCCACGTGGACCTTCCTAGGCTAGGGCTCGTACAACCCCCTTGGCATCTTCCAAGGGGGGAATTGTCAAAGGAACATCGACCCCCTGCTTCTCCTATTCTTTCTGCTTCTTCAGTCACTCAGTCACAGCTGCCCTCCACTCACTTCCTTCCCTGCAGGCTCTGTGTCCAGGACAATGACAGCCGTCCTTTTCCCTCGGCTCCTCTGCGTGGTAGACATACAGCCCAGCTGCAGATTCAAGGCAAGCTGGGCTCCTGGGAATCCAAAGCCTCGCTGACCCAGCTCAGAGGATGGCAAAGCTCGTCTGACAATAATCATACCATGACATTGTGGGGAATGACAGTGCTAGCAATGATTATATTAATTATTATTAATAGTATTATCATAATCATTATTAATATTAGTAACAATAGTTTGCTTCTTATGCCATGCCCTGGTTTTTGTTTTTGTCTTTTCTTAAAAAAAAATCTTTATTCAAGGTTTTAATTATAAAAGCAGTGCATGCTTATGGATGAAGTAGACAGAAGTATATGAAGTGAAATGGAAACATGTCCCTTCCACGACCCAGAAGAGCCCATGCTTCCCCAGCACATGGGGCTCTGTCATCCAGGCTTCAGATGAGCTGCATGGAGATGAGGTTACACTCCAAAGGCCCCCACTAGAAGTGGGTGCAGCTGCAGTTTGCAGCAGGCTGGCTGAGTCTCACCAGCACCACAGGCCCAGCTGGAAGGTCTGTTTGTTGCCCTGCCCCTCAGGCGTCTCCTGAGCAGGCCAGGAACCTCCGTCATATCCAGGCAACACCAGGGTTCACACACAGCCTTTCCCTCGGTACAGTTTACAATTAGCCACGAACTGGGGAGGACACAACTACGGCTTAATTGAATCATGGCCTGGCCCAACTTCATGTTAGAAATGGAGACACTGGGCCGGGTGCGGTGGCTCACGCCTGTAATTCCAGCATTTTGGGAGGCTGAGGTGGGTGGATCACGAGGTCAGGAGATCGAAACCATCCTGGCCAACATGGTGAAACCCCACCTCTACTAAAAATACAAAAATTAGCTGGGCGTAGTGGCATGCAGTTGTAATCCCAGCTACTCGGGAGGCTGAGGCAGGAGAATCGCTTGAACCTGGGAGGTGGAGGTTGCAGTGAGCCGAGATCACGCCACTGCACGCCAACCTGGCAACAGAGCAAGACTCCATCTCACAAAAAAAAAAAAAAAGAAAAAGAAATGGAGACACTGAAATCCTTCCAGAGGGGAGCAGCTGCTGTCCCACCCACCAGGTGACAGAAGTGGCTACCTTAAGAGAGGCAGCTGCTGGGTCCCCATGGCTGGCTGGCTTCTGAGAGCCCCAGGACTGGGCTGAGTTCTCCTGGTGGGCCATGGAAGGAAACTAGGGACCTGTGGCTGGAACGGTCCTTCTACTGGGGCACAGGGCCTCAGGCCCACCTGCTGGGGCCCCCTCCACATCAGCTTGGCTTCCTCTAGTGGGTCAGCCTCCTTCCTTCTTCCTTGATTCCTGGTGAGAAGGGCTGGACTTCTCCCGGGGAAGGCTGTCCAATCACCTCCCCTGGATCCAGGATTCATAGCAGCTCTTCTGCCTAATCTAAATCCAGTCCTGCTCTTTAGACCCTCTCCCCACCACTAACTCTTTCCTGATGGGACTGAAAATTCCATTTGCTACCTCCTTCTTTACAACAGGGCATCCTCCCTGCCCTGTCCCCTGGGGCTCTCTCCTCACAGTCACACCCTGGCAAGACAAGGGCCTCTGAGCCCCTCCCCTGGGCGTGGATCTGATGGGGCCGGGGGATGTGTGCACCTCAGGGGCATGGCTCTCTCCTCCCCCATACAGCTCCACAAACCAGCTCGCACTACAAAGCCCCTCCCCCTGGAGTTAATTCAAAAGCCCCCGACCCCAGTAAATATCCTTTTTCAGTTAATTCATCTTGGAAAAGGAAGCAGAATAGCAGGGCCAAGGGGAATAGACATCTTGAATTTGAGAGTAGTTTCCAAGTGGCTCTCCCTTCCAATTTAGTCCCGCTAGCCACCCATGGGCATGTGCTTTCCCCAGGGCCTGGAGCCCCACCTGCTGAACCCTGGAATCAGCCAATCTGACAGACAAAGATAACATCACCCTCTAACTTTGACTTGAGTTTCTCTAATTATTCTTGAAGTTAACAGCTTTCCATGTGTCCATTGGCCTTTGTGAGTGTCTTCTCCTGGCTTGGCTCTACATAGTCTATGTTTTTCTTTTGCTTTTCTGTTTCCAGTTTTTCTTTTGATGCCTTTTTTTTTTTTTTTGGCATGCAGATGTTTAAACTTTTTTTTTTTTTTGTCATCACATCAATTTTTCTTCAGTGGTTCTGCCTTTGGCGACATTGCAAAAAAGCCTTCCCATCATGCACAGTCCTTTTCTTTTTCAAGTTGTTTGTTTCTGAATAGTTTTACAAAAAGATTCATCCCACTATGTTCCGAATCTGAAGCAGGTTCACATTTCCTAGGCCCTCAGATGTGCAAAGGGTAATTCTGTCCTCTGGTTCCTTAACTGAGTCTGTGTGCTCAGCCCTGTTCTGGTGGGTTGGGCAGCTTGTTCCTGTCACATGGCAGTGGGTTTGGCCACCTCGGGGTTTCCACAGTCCACAGCTCATGGAAGATCCGGCCAGCATTCATTCTTCATGCTATCTTCTCCTTCCATCCTCCTGCAGAGCCCTGCCCTTCCTCCTCCCTGGCCACCCTGCCCTTAGGGGGTTTGCCCTTGTTAACAGCCCTGCCCTTTGCCTCAACTCGACACATCCCTAAGCGTCTGTTTGCCAGATCACTCCCATGAGCCCCCGATTCCAACCCTTCTGAAAACCAATGGGGGTTAGGCCTTGGCCTGCCAGCCTTTCTGTGCCCTCTCCTTCCCTACGTGGATTCACCATCCACCACAATACCCCTCCCTTTGCCCCAGCTCTGCTCCTTGCCCCTCTCCCCGCTGCACACCTGTACAGCGTCCCCCCCCAACACCCCTACCTCCCCAACCCCTCCCACCTGGTTTGGGGGTTGCTGAGCAGGGCAGTCCCCTCTGCTCCTTGCCCTTTCCTGGGCCCCAGGTCCAGTCTCTCTGCTGCCACCTACAAAACACTGATGCAGATCATCCTGGTCTATGAGTGAGCCTGTCTAAGCCTCGGTTTCCTCACCTGGCATTTGGGCAGAGTAACCCCAGCTCAGGGAAGCTGAGACAACTCATGTAAGCAGAGGCGCTCCCAGAACGTGCCCACGTGGGAGGTGGAAGGTTCTAGAACTTCCTCAAGATTCTCCTGGCCCTTGACAGCTCGCCCCCCTGCTGAGCAGGCCTTTGTTCCTCCTGAGCAGGTCTCTGTTCCTTCTCATTTTCTCTCCTCTGTTCTCTCCACAGAAAGCTGGGTGTGTTCCCTGGAGCAGAGATGCCATTTGGAACCAGGTCACTTTGCAGAAGTCCGTTTGGGCAGGGCACAGGCCGGTGCACAGAACCGGCCCTCCTCAGAGCTCCAGACTTCCACAAAGACTCAGGCCTCTGGTCCTGCCCCACCAGCCCCTAGCCTCCGGCTGTCAAGGCAGCAGGCTCTGAGCAGGTGGTGGGGGACCAGCTCCAGGGCCTTCTGTCTTAGGGGCTGCAACAAGGAATTGCTGTGGCTCCTCTCCTTGCCATGCGGGAGACATACCATGTGGGGCATCCCTCCGACCCAGGCCTGGAATTCCCTTTAGGAGGCCAGCCTCTGGGTATTACCCAGCCTGGGACCTCCCTCCCCAGCCCACCCCCAGGCCCTGAGCTTGTCCAGCGTCAGATAACCCCCTCTAGCCCAGCACTCTCACTTCTGCCCAATCCCTAATCCCAACCCCAAATCCAGGCCTGCTCCCTCACCCCCTGCAAAGCTTGTTGTTTGGGGTTGATGAAGCTCCCAGCCAAACTCCCACTAACACTCAAGGATGGAGGTTCTAGTGAAGACCCAATCAACGCGAGTCCCCCCAGAGTTTTGAAAAAGATGTGCCCTGAGGTACAAAGTCCTGGTTCACCGCCCCTAGTAGAAGGGAAGGATACACAGGGCTCAGAGAGTGAGCTCACCCCCTTAACCCCATGCCTTCCACATGCTGTCCCCTCACCCTGGAATGCCTTTCTTGTTTCTACTATATCCAGCCTAATCCAGCCATCTAGAATCTGCTTAGAAATTCCCTCCAGGAAACCTGCCTGCATCTCTCCTTGTCTTGCTTACTGAGAGGCCTGTCCTGTCCCCCGAGGGCCTCTTGTCCACCTCTCATGTGGACATGGAACATCAATATTTTGTTCTAAGTAAGTCACCCATCTCATCAGTCATCCTGGGATTAAATGAGAGACTCAAATAAATAAGAGGATCTTGCACTGTTTATGAGCTTACCCACAACCTTATGTGAAACTGGCTTGGTAGATGTTCACCACATTCAGAGGGCACATTTATGATAGTATGAGTTAAAATATACGCCATGAGTCTCCTAGAAGACCCATTCAACAGGGCTCCTGGTACACACCCTCAGTGCGACTGAACCTCAAGTTTCGTGACTGCTCTCAGAACAGCGTTGGCTGTATTGGCAGGTAGTAGAGAGCTGACCACAGATGTTGGTTTGAAGTCAAAACTGCAGTTCATGCAGACTCATCTCAGTGGTGACAGAACCAGTAACTCCAGGATGGAGGCTCTTAGTGAGCTCAGATTCCAAACAGTCAATAAGTGTTAGCTGTTATTCCTGCTTTGGGGGTTTTCAGGGTCCTGTAGGGACAAGGGAGAAATGTATGGCTCTTTGGGTCTATCAAGACTCAACATTCTATTCCTCTTCTCTGTCCTTATTTACTCCAATGGCAAATTTTCCTGAGCACCTACTATGTGCAGGTTCTGAGATGGTCTTGGGGTCCGGAAAGCCTGTGCATTGTCAGTGAGGAAGGCACAGAAGGGGCCCCTCTTGAGGGGCCGACCCTTGGGACTCAGTATCATCAGGGGTCCAGAGGGGATGGGAAACAGGAGGTGAGGGGGAGGCCCAGACGCAGCGGCCATGTGAGGCCAGAAGCCCTGCTCCAGCTCCTAGTCTGTCAGTGATCTCTGGGAAACATCTTCTCTGAAAAACATCCCAAGCTCTGCTGGTATACACTGAAGTCAGACCCTCCCTCACTGCCTGTGGCTCCTCCTGTCTTCCCAGCCTTAGCTGAAGCCGTGTCTCCCGTTGGTCATGCACGTGGAGAGACTGGGGAGAGTCAGCCTCTGTCCTTCCGCCTCACCTCTCCCATCCAGCCCCGCAGCGAGTCTCCTTGGACAGCTCCCAAAACACATCTCCTTTCTGTTTCATTTCCCTGTGTGGGGTGCATGCATGGAGGAGTGACGAGGACCAGTGACCACTGGGCTTTGAAGAGGTCATCATGCACACCATCGTCTCTTGTCTCGTGAACAAATATAGGAGGCACTGGTCTTTAAAGTGGGGAGGTAAAACAGTTCTTATTTTTCAATGAATCATGGCAGAGACAGCTAATTGTCTGCTGATATCCCTTCCCTCCTTCTTTCATAGTGATCAAATCTTGTGTCTAGTGTGGCCACCTGGAGGAAAATGACATTTCCCCACTCACAGCTATGTGTGGCCATGTGGCAGCTTCCCGGAAACTTCCTTAAAGCCATGCTCCACCCTTTTCCTCCTCTTCCTTCTCCTCGGTCCTGCAGCCCAGAACTTACTTGATGGCTGCAGCTGCCCACCTTGCACTACACAGGTGAGGGCCACACCCTGGAGGGGAGGGCAATGAGCTTGAGGGGACGTAGGGATATCGTGGAAAGCCCGCCGTGCTGACCTTGGGCCACTCCTTTGGGCTTTTGTGTAAGTCATTCACATTTTGGGTCTGTCTAGTTGCTGTCTAATCTAATTCTTATACAGATAATTAAGTGATAAGCTAATTACAATTGATTGAAGCTCTTCAGTTAAGTGGCTGAACACAATAGAAATACACTCAAAATCAGTTGTTTTCCTATAGAACATAGATCACCAGTTAGATGATATCTTTGAAGAAGACCACATTTATGTTTCCTATAGAAGTAGAACAAAAACGGGACAGATCATGATGAGTGACATTACAAGCCATGGAACCACTTCCCATCCTGCGTGATGGGCTGGGAACATGGTGCCATCTCCTCTCCCATGCTAAATCCACAAAGCGGTTTTTCAAAAATGTGAAAACAATGTAACAAATACACAGTCTAAAACAAGAACAGCCACATTCGGTGGAACAATGTGTGAATTCCTTGAAAATAAGAGAGGAGCTGGGTCAGATTAAAGAGGAAAACCACCCCCTGGGTGGGCAGGGCCTGGGACATTTGCAGTGAAGATGCAGCCGCTGAGAGGGCCATCGAGGAAAATGATGGATCAGACTAATGGAAAGTCTTTACCCAAAGAGCCAGCTTTAACAGAGCAAGCAGAGCAGGAATTATTTTATGAAATTGGAAATTGTTATCCTCAGAGATAAGGAAGGATATCACTGTCTAAATAAGAATTAGCACTTATATATTAAAGAACTAATTAGAGATTTTAGAAATTTAAAAATATGATTATTGAAAAAAGGGGGAGGCTCATCCATAGGCACAGTGGCACAGGGTGCAGGGGAGCAAAGCTGTCCCTGGTAGCAGGCAGATGCATCATCCTGGGAAAGGCCTGGCCAGCTGCCTCTATCCTGCCTTTGGTCTTGTGCTCCGGATCAGTCAGGGAATTTGTTGGCCTGCAACAGAAGGCAGCTCTGGCAGAGGGAGGCAGAACAGGGGTTTGGTGAAATTCTTGGAGTGGTGGCTGGGCCTGAGAAGCAAGATGGCCCAGTCAGCGTCTCCCTGAGATCTGGGAGGACAGGTCCTCACCCCGTAATTTCTCATAGGGAAGTACTCCTCTTCTGGACAAAGCAATTCCTGCTGCCTCCCTCTCTCGGCCTAGGATGTGGAAGGAATGAATAACCCCTCCTGCTCCTTCCTGCTCTTGCTGGCTTCTTCCCAGCAATAGAAACATGCCCAAGCCCTGCTCCGTGGAAACACCATCCTGCCTCCTTCCCCTGTGACTTTCAGGGCTCCCTCTCCTCCTGGCAGCCATCAGCGTGAAGCATCAGCTGTGCCTACTGAGGATGCCACCACCCTCTCAGCCTGCTCTCCAGAGCTGGAGCTCTCTCCAGAGCTGGCAGCTGAAGGTGTGTTGGGAGCCCAGCCTAACCTGTCGTGGTGACTCCTGGAGACCCACACAGAGGAAAAAGCCCACATGGGTCCCAGAACCCACTGTCCAGACATGCCACACGTTAGATCTGCCTGACTTAACAGACTATCTTGCATACACAAGAGGGATCGCCAAGGCACAGTATGCAAGTTTTAATCTGATAGACTTAGCTTCCCCACAGGTTATAACAATTGATGTTCATCCCCTCAACACATGAGTATGTACAGAGAGCAGCATCCACTCTTTTTACACTTTGCACACCAAGATGGTGAAAGTCTCAGGCCAACACTCTTTCCATTGACCTTTTATTATTAGTGCAGTGGAACAGGCCATCATGTGTTTAGTGGTTATGTTTTCCTATTATTCTGTGCATACAAGTTGAAGATTTTAATGTCTTCCCAGTGAATTGTTCCTTTTGTTAACACACACTGACAGTGGCTAACCCTAATAGGACTTTGTCGGCTCACAGTCAGCTGTGCATGGCGTAAACACAGTTACACACGCGGCAGGTTCTCTAGGGGTGCAGCTTGGACCTCGTGGCTCTTAGAGCACCCCCGCCGCAAGTGGTTGGTTCCAAGGTACATCCAGATAGAACCTGGGTCCCCGCCAGCTCTGACCTCTGCTGCCAAGGTCGTTTGTGCACTACCCTGTACGTTCTGTGTATGGTGGCTCATGCTGCTCGGATATGAGGCAGGAGAAACAGAAGATGCACAGAGGCCAGGCTAGGCCAGCCTTATTCCCATCTTTCCCCAGATCTCACAGCCGGGAGCTGAAGCTGTCCCCAACCACTGAGAGGTGGCCCTCCCCAAGGCCACTGCTAGGTGCTGAGCCCTCGCAGTCTTTAAGTAAATGTGTGCTGATCCACAGGAAGGGCCCCATCCCTTCCTTGCTCACCCCAATTCCAGCCATCCATGCTTCCCTCCCTGCTCTCCCCTCCTCAGTCTGGGTGGCCTTCACATGCAGCACTGTCCTGTCTGCGCATCTCTTCTCAGTCTACCCTCTCATCATTAGGATGCTCATATAATTAACAAATTACAGTGTCCATGCCTCACATGCTCTGTGCAGGGTGGAGTATTTTGAAAGCATTGCTCATGTGAGTTGCACCTTTAGAGGTAAGTTTTATCCCTGTTTATAAATAAGGCAACTGAGACCCAAATGGTAAGTTGCCAAAGTCCCTGTACGAAGCTTGGAAAGGGACATCCCCTTCTGGGATTCAGGCTCAGGCCCCTCTAGGTGTGATATGACCTCGCAACCCCTGCCTCTCAACTCATGGGCCCTCTCCGAAAGGGGACCCCCCCCCCCACAGCTGAGGGACACAGGAAAAGACTTCATGTGTGTTCGCATCCCTAGAGAACCTGTTCGCGTTCGCATGTGTGTGTGTGTGTGTGTGTGTGTGTGTGCGTGTGTGCGTGTGTGCGTGTGTGTACAGGCTGGGGGGCTTAAACAACAGGTTCATTTGTCACAGTTCTGGAGGTTGGAAGTCCAAGATCAAGGTGCTGACAGGGACAGTGTCTGGCAAGGGCTCGCCCCTTGGCTTGCAGATGGCCACCTTTTCACTGTGTGCTCACAGGGCATCTTCTTTGTGCATGTGCGGGGACAGCATGCTCCCTGGTGTCTCTTCTTATGGGGACACTGATCCTCTCAGATCAGGGCCCCACCCTCAAGGCGTCATTTAACCTTCATTACTTCCTTAGAAGCCACACTGGGGGTGAGGGCTCCAACACGTGGATTTAGAGGGACACCATTCTGTGTGCATGTTTGGAGAAGGAAGACCTGTTTGGCATTCCCAGGGTCACATCCAGCAGGTGGCCACGCCTGCCCAAACACCAAGGGAGTTCTTGGTTCCCATGACAGCAGTAAGTTTCAGGCCCAGGTGTCAGAGGCATTTAAACAGTGTCCGGGTGCTACCTGGCCAGGGGCAGGCAGGACATGGGTCACCTGGCGTCAGGCCTTGGTGCTATGGGTCTAATGTCCCTTTGGCCTCTGGGAACCCCGGGGGCTCTGCTGCCCACCTGCACTAGGCTCCTGCCTCAGCATCCCTGTCCAGACCTCTAGGTTGCAATGGCCAGCATGTGGCGTGGCCCTGTCTCCCACCTGGTCCAGGTGCAGTGACCTGGAAACCCTGACCTGTTGAGGTCCAGCTGCCCACCCCCCACCCAGGACACCTGGCATGAGCCCTCCATCCCTGGCCTCTGGCTGTGCCCCAGGCGCCCAGACACAGCCATGTGCCCTCCATAGCTGTGTGTCTCCAAGCCCTGCACCTCTCTGAACCCTGCTTTCTCCACCAGCAACATGGGTGTGACCCCACAGAATTGTGCCAGAGCCAGAGTGCCTGGGGCTGCACGGCCTTTGCTTCCTCTCTTTACCCGATGGACTCCAACCCCAGGTCCCCCCTCACCTCCAGTGAAGGTTCCCAGGGGCTGCTGGGTTTCTGCTTCGTGGCAGCAGCAGCACGGGCAGCCCTGGACGAGGGGAGGGCGCCTGCCAAGGAAGCCAGAGTTGGCTGGAGCCGGTGCTGCCGAGGGAACTCATCACTCCGGCCAGGCAATTATTTTTAATGAGCCCAACTCTCCTGCAGGCTGTGAGACCCGGGGCAGACAAGCCACAGCTACAGGAAAGCAGACTGCCAGGGCTTCCCAGCAAACAGGTCAGCTCCATTGGACTGCACCCACTCTGACTTCTTCTGGCATTTAAAAAGGACATTTTACAGGACTGTTATTCAGAAAGAAGCAGCATCAACTGCCACAGGTGAAAAAAAGAAAGCAGTTCTAAAAACAATATGAATACCATGACAACAAAGACAAGCTCTGGGCAGGGTGGGCATCGCCCAGGCAGCTCATGGGGCTGAAGTCTGGCTGCTGGGACTTGGAACCTTACAGCTGGGTGCCTCAGAGCAGCACCTCTATCCCATTGGCTCTGAGCCCACCCTTTCCTCTCTCTTTCTTTAAATAGAGTGACTCACAACTGTGAGGAAGGCGGGACCACACAGCAGTGGCCCGGAGTCCTTCTCTGAGATGTGGCAAAAAAGAACTTTCTCCTAAAGAGGGATGCACTGTTCCCTAATGCAGACCTGTGACCTGCCTAACCTTGTCCCGAGTATCCTCAGAGGCTCCAGCCCGCATGGATGAGACAGTGTGAGCAGCCCAGGAAGCCAATTTGGAGGGGAGTTAGGTGTGGGAGCTGGGCTTTGAGGAATGAAGAGGGTTTCCATGTAGGCTCCAGAAAGGAGGAGGTATAGGAGCTGGGCTTTGAGGAAAGAAGAGGGTTTCCATGTAGGCTCCAGAAAGGAGGAGGTATGGGAGCTGGGCTTTGAGGGTTTCCACTTTGGGGCAGGGAAGCGTCCTGCTGGGGAGAGCAGCAGGGGCATAAGCGTAGGAGGGAAGGAGGGGAAACTGGGTGTTCTCCTTGGAGCCCCATGGGGGCCCTAGCCATGTTGCATTTAGCATGGGTGGTGGGAGCTATGGCTCCACAGGAAGGGCATCCACCCCAAGAACATCCCCCTTGGGTGCAGCCTGAGCAGACTGACTTTGTCTTACTGTCCCCTGGAGAGGCCCTATGGATGGCGGGTACAGGGGTAAGGCTGGAGCTGCAACCCAGTGGCAGAGGGAGCGGCAGGGCCAAGGCACAGAGGGAGGGGCAGGATGGACTCCTTAGGGCCCCCTGTTCCTCCAGCTCCAAGTCTTTCCTGCTCCAGGATCAGCCTTAGGGCTCCCGGACAGTCCTGCTGTGATCCAGCTTCCCATCAGGCTGGCCTTTATTGCCTCACACTATGCTCCTTTCAGCACCTTCCTTCACAGTTGGGGCCACCGGGGAGGCTGGGTGGAGCAGATGGGCCAGGAATAGGGTCTGGGAGGAGTGCAGCTTTCTGATGGTAGCTGGCCACCTATTGACTCTTGATCCCAGCTCCACACTGACCCTTGACTCAGCCACAGACTGACTCCTGAACCCAGGCACATACTGACCCCTACTCCTGGCTACACCTTGACTTTGACACCAGCCATACATTAGCTTCTGGCAGCCATGGTCTTAACCCTTGGCCTCAGCCCACATTGACCTTTTAACCAACCATACTGACCCCTGGCACTAGGCAGACCCTGATGGCCAACCCTGGCCCCAGACCAAGCCACACTCTGATTATTGCCTGAACTTGGCCTTGCTGTAGCCTTGGGCTGACCCCAACTATGTATGCCACAGCCAGACACTCTTCTCAGAGGGCCCAGGGCAGGCCCAAGGCCTGGCAGGAGGAGCAGGCACAGCAGGGTATGGAGCCAGGGGATGCAGCTCCCTGAGTGCTGGCTTCAGTATGGCGCCAGGCACAGTGAGAGGCACTTGGCAGCTTGTCTCGGAAGCAGGAGTGGCTGTGCCCATTGCACAGAATGCTTCTCACTATCAAGTTGCCAGGTGACCTTGGGCCAGCAGCCTGTTCTCTCTGGAGTTCTATGTGCTCAAGAGTGAAAACCGGAGTCTCATGAATTCTAAAGACTCTTATAAGAAAACGAGTGCTACGGCAGCTTGTGGGGCAATGAGCAATTGAGATGATGCGTTTAAGGTGCTCAGCACAAAGCCAAGTACACCATAAGTGTTAAATAAATGTGGGTTATTAATGTTACTATTAATAATCCAGCCTGCCCACTTCACTGAGCAGACAGGGACAGGCAGCTTAAGAGTGCAGGAAGGGGCTGCCCGTGGGCAGGAGGACGTTTGAATGAGAGGAAGTGGTAGCGGCAGCCGGGAGAAGGCAGGCAGGGCCCTGCATAGGGATGGGAAATAACACTGCCTTCCCAAGTGCCAGAGCAGGGCCCACCCTGGAGCAGAGGATGATGCTTAAGACAAAGAGAGGGCTCCCCTCCTGCCCTAAAGTTGGCACCATCATAGTAGCTGTCGGTGGGGACAAGGAGGCCGGGCACTGCTGTGTTTAGCAATGAGCTGAGTACATGGTCAGCCCAGGGCAGGGCCAAGATGTAGGCCCAGGTCTGTAGGACCATGAAGACCATGCCCATGCCAGGACAATGTCAGCAGATAGAGAAGCCAGTGGGGGAGGGGAGAGAACAGAGTGCTGGGATAGGGAACAAGCTCTCCCTTGCTGGTCCCTGGCCCTGAGTGGGGTCAGTGAAGGGCCTGTAGCTGTCTCCCAGCCGCCTCCCACAGCCCCTTGTGGCAGAGACTAATGGCATTCCCACCTTCCCACATGTAAGATTTCACTCCACAGCAGGAACCACCTGCCCCTCCCTGTTCCTGCTTCCCAGTTATCCCTTCAACCCACTGGCCTCAGTTTGGGCTGCTGAAAAAAAAGAAAAAAAGGTAACCTCACTGAGGATTCTTGTGAGGACTGCTTGTGGCCAATATTTACAAATGCCAGGCAACATGTTAAGCATCTTCTCCTTTCACTGGTGTCTTCTGTCAGTCTTTTCCAAGGAGTGGTAGAGCAGGTGAGTTCACATTACATGGACACAAGTCAGGGCTTAAGTAATAGACCAGAGCTGTAAGGTTGCAGGGTGCCTGCCTCAGTGAGATCCCCTAGGGAGGGGGCCATGGAGAAAGAAGGGGTGGATAATCTAGCAGGCTGGGCTTGAGAAGTTCATTTGTAGACACTTCAAGAGGAACAACAATTAAAGGCTTTTGGGCTGGGACAGGTTTGCTATTCTATGTATTTTAGAAAGCATTATTCAACCAAAAGGTGGGGAAGAAATTGGGAGAGGCAAAGTGATGGCAAGGAGACAAGTTGGAAGGATGTAGCTTTGACCCAGGAGGAAGGTGCTGGCGCCTGATGCAGAGAAGGTGTGGTGAATTCACAGTAGGAGGAGGAAGAAGTGAACACCTTTAAGATCTCTTTTGGAAGTAGACTATATGAGATGTTGGTGACTAAAGAGAGGGAAGGGGGGCAATGGCAAGGTTTCTTGGTGGGTGGGGGAGGAACTGTAAATAAAAACTCTTTTTCTGCCCACAATACTTCTGACACCAAATAAATATGTGGGTTTTTCGCAGCAAGCAATTCTCCAATTTTCTGCAGACATCAACTGGGTGTCTGATATTGTTTGGCTCTGTGTCCCCACCCAAATCTCATGTTGAATTATAATCTCCAATGTTGTGGGGGGTACCTGGTGGGAGGCAATTGGATCACGGGAGCAGATTTCCCCATTGCTGTTCTCGTGATAGTGAGTGAGTGCCCACAGGATCTGGTTGTTTAAAAGTGTGTAGCCCTTCCTCATTCAAGCTCTCCTGCTCCACCATGGTAAGGCATGCTTGCTTCGCCTTCACCTTCCACCATGATTATAAGTTTCCTGAGGCTTCCCAACCATGCTTCCTGTACAGCTGTGGAACTGTGGGTGAATTAAACCTCTTTTCTTCATAAATTAACCAGTCTCAGGTGGTTCTTTATAGAAATGTGAGTACAGACTAATACAGTGTCCTACCATGTAATTTCATTCTGACACTGACTACTGGAAGTTAGTGCAGACCCACCAGGTGAAGGGCTCTGTCCCATAATACTGCTCCTATTTCAGATATCCGTTGCAAGTCACCCAACCAGGCTGCAAATTGGAGGTTTCCATGACTCCCTCCTCAGGTTCAATAATTGTCTAGGATGGCTCACAGAACTCTGAAACACTTTAATTACTATTACCTATGAAGGATAGAAATGAACATCCAGAGGAAGAGGTACATAGGGCTAGGCTGAGAAGAGTCCCAATCACAGGAGCTTCTGTCCCCTTGGAGTCTGGGGTGCGCCATGCTCCTGTCATGTGGATGCATTCACTAACCTGGAAGCTCTTTGAACTCCATTTAGGGTTTCTGCGGAGGTTCCATTACATAGACATAATTGATTAGATCACTGGTCACTCATGATTAAGTCAATCTCTAGTCTTCTCCCCTTGGAGATCTGGGGGTGGCGCTGGAAGTTCCAACCTTCTAATCACAGCCTTGGTTCCCCTGGCAACCAGTCCCTCTCCATCCTGAGGCTATTCACGTTGTTAGCATAAACTCAAATACGGTTGAAAGTGGCTTGCTATGAATAACAAGAGACACTCCTATCACCTCGGAAACTACAAGGTCCTAGAAGCTCTGTGGCAGGAACTGGGGACACAAAAAAATGATAATTTATTGTATTACCTTAGGAGCTCAGTGTCAGGAACTGAGGTCAAAGCCCAAATATTATACTTATCACATGTTGACAGACACAGAGAATGCTGCAGGAACAGTAGCACTATGGGAACAATAATGCACTTGTCTTTGAACATGGCGAACAATGTGATGTCCAAAGGAAGTCTTGAGTTGTCCATAAGACTTGGGGCCAGGACCACTGGATGAAAGCAGCTTGAGGAGTCATCATCCTCATTGGAGGGATGCACATGAATGAGATCACCAGGGAAAATCCCACCAGGGGCTGCTGGCAAAGAGGACTCTTTAAAATCAGGCAGCCTCTTTAAAATCAGGCAAAAAATAAGCATACTCAAAGCAGCCACTTTGGCTCTGTAATATATTAGAGATCCTAGACAGTGAAATAAGACAAGAAAAGAAAATTGAATACATATGGATTGGAAAGGAAAAACTGAAGCAGTCATCTTTTGTTTTTTTTGCAGATTATATGATTTTCTTTTTAGAAAATCAAAAAGAATTTGGACACAAAGTACTAGCAATATTAGGAGAGCTTAGACATGTAGCTGAATATAAGATCCATATGCAAAAGTCAGTTGCGTTTCTGTACAGCATCAAGACACTGACAAATGTTGTACCATTTTTGTAGCAACAAAAATTACAAATGTAACTGGAAATAAGTCTAACAAAAGTTGTAAAGGACTGTGAAAAGGAATTTGTAAAATTTCCCTGACACATCTATCATGTCCCACTTAAATATGCCCCATTTATTTTTACAGACCTAGATAAATGAAGAGATAGCCTATGTTTATGAATTGGAAGATTTGATATCATAATATAATCTCCTCAAATTTATGTAATGGTTTAACATCACTCCAATAAAAACTTAACAGAATCTTTTATAGAACTTGACAATTTGCTACTAAAATTAAAATCAAAGAACAAAAGGCCAAGAATATCTAAGACAATTCTAAAGAAGAAAGGCGGGCCACTCTGCCAGGTTTGATTTATTATAGTTTTAGTAAAGAATACTGTGTAGTATTAGCGTGGGAGTAAACAAATTGGCCAATGGAACAAATAGAGCATCTCCAAGTAGATCCATGCACCTAAGTATGACACAGGTTGTCAAATTGAATGGCAAACCAGTGGAGAAAGAAGTGACTTTTCAATAAATACACCTGGAATAATTGGCTACCCATATGAAAAAAATTAAATTATGTTTCCACCTCACATTATACCTGCACACTGAAATCCACATCAGATAGATTAAGAACTATGTCAAAGCAAATGTCAAAAGCAAAATTTAAAAATCTTCAGAAGAAAATATAGGTGAGAATTTCTGATCTCAAGATAGGAAAGGATTTCTTAAAGTACAAAAAGTGCTAACATAAAAGAAAAAGTCTGATGCATTTGAAAACATTGTGATTAAGAACTTCTGTAAATAGAAAGACAATTAATATCAAGTAAAAAGGTAAGTCAAGGTGTGAAAATATACTTAAAAAACATATTTCTGACAAAGAATCCATATCAAGATGAAACAGAAAACATCTCAAGTCAGTAAGAACAAGAAGGAAAAAACTCAATGGGCAAAAATTAAAACAGCTGCTGCACAGAACAGACAATGTCTGCAGATCCCAAGTGCTACCAGTGATTCATATACATAGGTACAAACCCCAGGATTCCATTTTACTGCCAAAAACAAAGATGTTTGATGACAATGAGTGTTTAAGAGAATATGTATCAACAGGATCTCTTAAACATGGCCAACAGGAATGTAATTTGGGATCATCGCTTCAGTGTAATCTTATACATTTCAACATTTGCAAGCACTGCAACCCAGCAGTTTTACTCCTTGACATATACCCAAGAAAAAAATGTGCACATGTCCACCAGAAGTTATCTACCAAAACGATTGTGGCAGCACTGTTCGTAATGGAAAAGAAACTGGAAACAACCCAAGCCCATCTACAGGAGAAAAGACAAGCAAATTGAGGTGTATTCAGATATTGGATATTATACAGCAATGAAAATTAATGACCTATAGCTACACCTGTAATCAATGAATCTTAAAAGCACATGAGTGAGAAGCTGTCTTGGTGGTGGATCAGCAGTCCTAGCCACCCGGCTGGTGCTGTGTGAGCAGAGATGAACTGCCCAGCAGAGCCTTCCCTCGGTTCCTGCCCTACAGAACTATGAGTGGAATAGAGCAGTGCTTCTGAGACACTAAGTTTTGGGGCAGTTGTTGCACAGCACTAGGTAACCAGAACTTTATATGATTTTTACCCTGCACAAAAACATCCATTTATATTTTTCCTCTTACATTTGTATTCCATTCCTCCAATAAAGCAGTTTGGCACTCCCCGACCCCACCACAAAATAAAGCCAGAGCCCTGAAATACTTGGAGCATACAGTTTATGCCATAAGCAATAAGCATTAAAGATTAAGTGTGAACAAAAAGAAGTACTAAGCAGCACTTAGGAGGTTGGGTTCTATTTTATTAAGAGTTATTGTTCCCAATTTCTCACTGTGCTTAACTTATAAATTAAAGTTTATCATAGGTATGCATGAACAGGAAAAATCACATTGTAGACAGGCTTGGTCCTGTCCACAGTTTCAGGTATCCAGTGAAGGTCTTCGAACACATCCCTGTGGGTAAAGGAGTCCAGTGTAACATGTTTTGTTCTTTTCTAAATTGGCTGTTACGGGGTGTCATTTAGTTTTTATTTCTAATTTATAAGCCTTCTTTCATTCCTTTAATCATTTTGAATATTCTTGTTTAATAATTTCTCTCAGATTATTTAATTAACTAAACTTTTCAGGAAACAAATCTTTTCTGAACCAGCAAAATGTCAATCCTGATGGGATAGTTTCTTTATGGGTGTCCGTGTGTGTGCATGTCTGGCTGATCCTAAGCAAGCTTTGTATTTACTGTGGGAATTTTATGGTGGTTAGGTTGTTAAAGCACCCTTGCATTGTGGTTTTATTTGGGTTTATACTAAGTGCTGAGGGTGGGTGTCCCAGGAACCCACCCTGTGTCAGCTTCTTGGCCTATGGTCCCCACATCAAGAGGCAAAGTTAAAAGCCAGACTCCAGGTCCACAGGAGGGGAGGCCCAGGGTTTCGGTTTCTCACTGAAGACTGTCTTCTACATATGAACTTCTCACAGAGAAACTTCAGAACACTAAAGACAAAAAGAAATTATAAAAGAACCCAGAGAGGGACAAAAGTCTGCCTCCAAAGAACAAAGCTTGAACTATCAAGAAGTTTCTGAACAGCAGCAACTGTGGCCTAAAACAACAGAAAAATATCTACAAAGTACTGAAAGAAAATAGACACCAAACTAGAATTTTATATCCAGCCAAATAATTATTCAAGAACGACAGTGAAACAAAGACATTTTCAGACAGGCTGAAAGAGTTTATCACTAAAAGTTCTTTGCTAAAAATCTCTAGAGTGTACTTCAGGAAGGGAGAAATTGAGCTCCAAACAAAAGAGTAATGCATGAAAAGACAGCAAATGAACTGGTAGAGCACAAACATATAGTGAAATAAGTATTGACAGTAAATATCAATGGTATTAATAAGGATTATGTTGGTGATGATGAAATGAAACTAAAATATTACATCATGATACCATGTAAAATGGAAAAGATTACCAGAGTAAACATATTCTAAGGTCTTTATAGCATTCGAGAGAAGGTAGAGCTTCACTAACTGTTGACTTCTTTGAGTCAAGTATGTATGTTAAAAAATAAGAGTAATCATTAAAAGAATAGAGGTATTGGATTGAACCATATGAAATTGCTGATATCTGACTAATTTTGACCAACATAATGGCAATTTCATATGGCTCAACCTAATACACTGGAGAACTCTGAAATCAGAAAATGTGAAATGGAGAAAGAAAAAAATTCAATCATACCAGTGGAAGGTAAGAAAGATAGTGGGAGAGGCACAAAGGAAAACCATGGTAAATGCCCCAAAAGGAGATGACAGAAGTAAATGCGAGTACTAAACCCTCAAATTAAAGACAAACCCTCAGGTGAGATAAAGCTAAATTTTTAAGTGTGCTAATTATAGGAACCACACTCACAACAAATTAGTCCAAACTTTAGTAATGAAAGGATGAAAAAAATAAATTAAGTAATTGCTAATAAATTTTGAACATAACTATAGCTATGTTAATATAAATCTATTATAAACTTTAAAAATATTTAAGCATATAAGTTTTTAAAAAGTACTGTTGGGAAAAAAGATAGTGAGTATATAAAAATAACAGGAAAACTTCACTAGGAATTTACCAGAAAGACATAAAAAACTGAACTTCTCTGCCTCAACAATTGGCCTTTAAGTTACTAAAAAGCAAAAATTGGAACAAAAAAATAAGGAAAAATGAACAAATTCCTACTCATAGTGGGAGATTATAGTATTTGTCTCTCAGAAATTGATAGATAAGAAAAATAACAAGAAGTTAATTAAGGATATAGAACACATAAATGCTGCAAGTAAAACCTTGATATAATGTATGCATATGTGCATCACAATACAAACGTATAGAGTACTTAGCACCCACAACAAGGGGGCACAGACTCATTCCAAACACTTCACTTCAGGGTCTTATTTAATTAATAGCACCTGCTGGGGAAATGATGTTATTATTGCCATTTTAAAGTTAGTGATGTGGTGAACTAAGCATGAGAGGGGAATTCCAGAAAGAACAAGAATGAACAAGCATCATTAGATGAGTTGCTCAATATCACTGCTCATCAGGGAAATGCAAAATCATGTATAAAGTTAGAAGTACAGCTGTACCAAGCATTGACAAAGGACAGGGGATGTGTAAACTGTTGCTGGCTGGGGGCCAGTGGGCATGGCCCACCTGGAAGGGCAGTTGGGAGGTACTTAGAAAAGTTGAAGATGCACTTGTGTTACTGTCTAGAAACTCAACTTTTAGGTACCCACTCTAGAGAGATTCCCATTCACGTGCACCTGGAAGACATGTGGGAGGGTGTTTGTTGCCACATTGTTTGGGACTAAAATTTAAAAAAGGAAAAATGTTGCTGTTGGTAAGGCTGTGATACTTACACTTTCTTCAATTCATAAAATGGAATTTTTCAGCATAAATTAATATCAAAGATATAATGTTGACCAAAATAAAGCAAGGTACCAAAGTGATGGCAGCGGCAGTCTGCTCCAGACAGCCTGCCACTGCCATCATGCCAACTGCAGCACTGAGGCATGACAGGCGATGCACGCTCCATGGAGCCAGCAAGAGCCAGGGACAAGCGGGAGCTCCACCCCTTCTGAGTTGGGGCAGGAGCTCCCTGGGTGCTCCTGCAGCTGCCCAACCTGTGGCTGCAGACCCAGGCCTTCCACTCCATGGAACAGGCAGGAGCCCCACCCTCCCAGGCAGGACTGCACACAACTTGGGTGGCTTCAGATTTGAGCCTCCCTGTGTTCTTGCGGGCTGGGATCAGGCAGGAGCCCTGCCCTCCTGGGTGCAGCTGCAGCCACCCAAACTGTGGCCATAGATCTGGGCTTCCTGCTCCACAGAGCAGGCAGAAGGCTTGTGCACCGCCCCCCTACAACCACCTCCCTATGTGAAGCTGCATCTGCCCAAACCGCGGCTGCCGATTCAGGCATCCCTGAACTCTTGGAAGGCCCCCCGCCCTGGCAGGCTCAGAAATGCCTGCTCCTGCTGGCTTCTCTCTGCTATCAGTGCCTGCTCCAATCTCAGAGCAAAGTCAGGGCCAAGCATGGGTGCCATGAAGGGCAGCAGTAGGCAGGCAGATTCCTGAGTGGAAGAGGGCAGTCCCTGGTGAGGCCCAACCAGAGTGGGAAATTGTGGTGCCTTTTCCAGGCAGCCCATAGCTGCCCATGGACCAATCCACATGCACTTCCTCCCCTCTGAAGCCCATAAAAGCCTTTGGTTCAGCCAGAGCTGAGCAGACAACTGGACAACCAGCTGCAGAGAGGAACTACCCTCTCTGCTGAGAGCTTCAGAGACCTGCGCAGACGTTGGGACTACCAGCTGCAGAGAGAAGCTACCCTCTCCAGGGCCTCTTCTCTGCTGGGAGCAGCAGACATTGGGATGACCTGCTGCAGAGAAGAGCCACACTCTTCAAGGCTTCCTTTCTGATGAGAGCAGCAGAGATGGGGACAACCAGTTGCAGAGAGGAGCCACCCTCTCCAGGGTCTCCTCTCTGCTGAGAGCTGAACACTCATTGAAGTGACCCGCCAGCAGAGAGGAGTCACCCACTCCACCCAGGCCTCCTCTCTGCTGAGAGCTGAATACTAGATGGGACAACCTGCCTACAGAGAGGAGCTACTCACTGTGGGTCTCCTCTGAGCTGTTCTAATACTCAGTAAGGCTCCTTTTCATCTTGCTCACCCTCCACTTCTGTGCATACCTCATTCTTCCTGGATGCAGGGCAAGAACTCAGGCAAAGGTGCCATCAGCCACAGAGGTTTCCAGCCAGAAAAGTGACACACAAAAGATCCCATAACATTTTGGGGGCTCATCTGGGATCTGTGGAAGGGTGAGTAAAAGTGGATCTGCTTTTTGTCCTTTTTTTCAGAGTCCTTAACTCCACAATAGTTAAAATGAAAGAAAAATACTGAGCATCTGTCAGCCAGTTAAAAGTGACTAGTGCAGCTGGCAAAGTTATGACACAGAGGGCAGACTTGCTGGAAAGGACACCATCAATCCCTCATTACCCTCAGATGTTGGGAATGTTGGCTTTGTTCCAAACCAGTTTCCCTTCACCGAGGTCTAGCTGTCCCGTGGGACCAGAAGGAGGTCCTGGGGCAATTGAAGGTATCTGGCTGAGGCTACACCTTGGTGTTATCTGAAAGCCCCTGGACTCCCCTGGACTCCCCAACCACCTGTTAGGTTGTCAGCAAAAGGACCTCTTGTGCCTGCCTTCCTTTCTCTCTCTCTCTCTCTCTCTTTCTTTCCAGCTGTCATGGTTCCTGTCTCCTCTCCTGTTAAATGTTAAGAATGTTGTTGTAAGCCACAGAAATATTGCTGGGTGGAATGAGCATTTGGCTTAGTCATCAGGAGTGTAAATGAGAACAATGTGGTGTCTGTCCATTCTTAGAAGCAAGAAGAATATAACAATTGAGAGTTTTCTTTCCCCTGCTGAAGGAACCCATATGCATAGGACAAGAGGCTTTTTCCCCAGGCACCTTCCCCTCCCCTACATTTAAGTTGTAATTTTGGGAGGCATCTCATGAGACCAGGTCCCCAGTTTCCAGGACTCCCTTTCTCTCCCTTGTTTGAGGAGGACCTGGTCCCATAGCTTCACCTGTTCATGACAGGGAAGCAATGGAGGAGTTGCCTTGCTGGTTGCTGGCTGCAGTTTGGTGAGGGCCAACTGAGACTAATTTAATGGACCCATACACCCTCCTGAGGCATCTTTTTCCCAAGTTTTGGTTTGAGGCCCTAGAAAGGAAAACTAGATGCGAGGGATTCAAAGGCATAAGAGAGCAGAAGTCTAGGGCACAGCACATGTAAGCATGACTAATTCCTGCCGATTAGGGCCCTTCTGCTTCATGGTTGGAGGTCATGCTCACATCCATGGCACAGATAAGGTCTAGGGAACTCAAAGGTTACTGACAGTGGGAGGCTTAGGCACCACACAGTGAGTGCGAATATTCCTGCTGGCTATGCCTCCCCTGCCTTCATGTGTGAAGATTGCACTTGCACCCACAGTCAGCACCTGCACAGGTCACTGTGACTCAGGGATATAAGGTCAGAAGAAAGAAACGGGACACCTTTTTTTCTCTCCCTCACATACCCCGGGTATTCATTGGAAAGAGAAAGGAACAAAGGAATGCCTTTTTCCCTCATTTCAGATGGGTAACCAACCATCTTCAGCCTGCACTCTCCTTGAGTGTATTCTGAATCACTGGGACTCCGTTGACCCTCAGACTGTAGAGAAAGAGGAAAAAACCTTTTCCCTCCTCTGTCCTCTCTTCCAGGTGGGTAACCAACCATTTTCAGCCTGCATTCATCTAGAATGTATCCTGAATCATTGGGACTACTTAGACCCTCAGACTCTGAAGAAAAAGCACCCCATACTCCTTTTGCACATATTCCTGATTTCATCAGCTCAGGGTGTGGCCAAATTTTGTTCTTCAGGGAGGAGAAGCGTGAGCTCAGGATGGAAGCATTAATTTCGGTACCATTCTGCAGCTGGATCTTTTCTGTAAAAGTGAAGGCAAATGGTCTAGGATTTCATGTGTGCATGCTTTCTTTGCCTTGCAAGGTAGTCCGGACCTTTGCCAACATTGTAGGATTGATTCAGCCCTCCTAGCAGCCATCTCAGGATAGACTGCAAAGGACAATCCCAGGGAACTAGGGAATAGCAAAAGTTGCCCACCCGTACAAGTCACCTAGAGAGGTTTTGAATACCCTGTTGCCTAGGCCACACCCTAAGATGGTGAAATCCACCCCTCTGAGGTGGTTTGAAATGGTTTGGCCATTATCCACCTCTCATGAGGCTCCCCAGCTGATTCCCATGGATATGCAGAATTGAGAGCCACTCAACAAGATGGTGGAGGGGTAGCAGCCTGGAAGCTGTGTTGGGGACACACTTGACTCAGAAATAAACAGAAAGCCAAACAGACTCATAGCAATGTGCCCAATTCCAATAAAACTGAGAAGGTTGTTGAGGAGCTAACCCTCTCCCCAAAATATTCAGCCCCTCCTTTCTCCACAAGTGAGTAAACAGAGACATGCATTTTGGATACCTTAGCTTTGGATAAAAAGACTCAATATTGTAAAAATTTTTTACTTAAATTAAATGTTCAACAAACCCACTTCTATTCAAAATATTACTAAGTTTTGGATACCTGACAAAAATGGTTTGTGGTGGAATATTTTTAAAGCATTAACAGATGTTTATTTTCTTTGCAATTTATTTTACTCTGTTATGTTGGGGACTGCTATTTGCTACATCGCATCCATTCTCCACTTCTTCCTTAAGACAGACCCTGACATTACTTGGAACAGCAATGAGTTCAAAAATTTTGTTTCTTTTCCTCCCTTGCAGCCATGTAACAGTTTGGGCTGCTGAGCCAGAAGGGAAAGAGTACTACTGCTAGACTTTCAGGAAGGCTGCTCTAAGAAAGATGACTCAGAGGTTGCTTTTTTTCAGTTTTGGGGTTTTTTTCCCTCTACTTCCTGCTTCTTGGAGGTAGGACATGATGTCTGGAACTCTAGCAGCCATTTTGGACCATGAGGTGACTGTGAGACTAGAAGACACACCGTAGAATGGAGCACCAAGACGAAAGCCCCCAAAGCTGCCATATAAAACCTGGACTTCAAACCAGCAAGCTTCTTCCATGTGAGAGAGAAATAAGCTTAGGTTTTGTTTCAGCCAGTGTTATCTTTGTTTTCGGTTATGAGCCACTAAATGTGATTCCACTTGTTACCCCAGTCATTCTCCCAACTTCCTAGACCCATTAATAGCATCCTACAAGTGGTGCAAGATTATGACACGATTTTAAATTCAAAAGTGATTTATATGATTTTGTGATTCTGTGCTGCTGAGATATGTGCTTTTTTTAACTTGCAAAATATACTATTGAAATCTATAGTTAAAAAAAATGAGTCTTGAAATCCTAGTTTTTGCTTACCCAAATCCAAAGCCTCAAAGCACATTCTGGGGAGAAGGTTTTGCTACAGAGAAGAGGCATAAAAGGATCTTTGGCTATCTGGGCTGCACTCTACCCACTCTGCAGGACAAGATGAGCTCCTGTGAGCTGGAGGGAGGGAGACAGTCGGGGAGAAAGTGGGAGTGATCGGTGCAGGAGGGGGGCCTGGGACTTGCCCTCTGGCCAGAAGTGGATAGAAGTGGGAGGGAAATGACAGAGCAAAGAAAAGCAGGACAATGGGTCATGAGCTAGAATCCTGCCATCTTTGAGTAAAGAGTGGAGGTAAATGGGTTTTGGGGGGCATCTTGGCAAAGGACCCTGAGGCAGACAGTGGGGTCTCTACCCACCTGAGGGCAGGGGGTCATCCAAGTTCTCCTGGGCAGACTCGAGTCATCTGGAAGAAGATCAGAGGACCCAGAGTGCCATGAATAGAAGTAGAAAGACCTCTCAGCAGTGGATCTAGAATGCTGATGTCTCCCTAGGACTAGAAGAGCCTCCTGATGCCTGCATCTTGGCAAGTCCCTCCAAGAATGTAGGTGACCCCACAAAGAAAGAGGAGTGGGGGAGCACTGAGCTAGCAGTGACCCGTGAATTGGCCAAGTTTATCATGAACTGTGATCAAATCCTGAAACAACTGAGAGTGATATTGATGATTAGAAAATCATTTCCCACACTGCTGTCACTGCAAGGTGGACACCTGTGTGGCAGATGGGGCCCTCTGGCCCTCAGGTGGCAGGAGCAGAGCCCAGGCCAGGAGCCAGAAAACCAACCTAGGGAACGGGGCCAAAGGAAGAGGTCTGCTATGAGCTGTGGCTTGGCACACAGGCAGGCCAAAGACAGCCCAAGCCCTGCCAAAAGAGGAAGGTTGGAATGGGAAAAACACCTGCAGCACTTATGCATTTCTAACATGAGTTCCTACTAATTGATACACAAAAGATATAAAACCCAACAAAAAAATTGTGTAAAAAAGATATATTAGCAACTAACAGAAAAAGATACAAAAGTGGCAATAAATGCATACAAAGATACTAAACCTTATTAGTAGCCAAGAAAATTCAAATTAGAATGATAATGAGATAATATACTTTTATCTAAGAGATTGGCAAAAATTATAGAGTCCCAACATTTATTGCTGGGGAGATAGTGTGAGGAAGAGGTGCCCTTATCACTGCAGGTTGGAATTGGCATTGATGCCACCTAACTTGAATACAATTTCTTAGTATCTATAAAAATAAAATATGGCTCAACCCAGCAATCCCATTACTGGTATATACCCAAAGGGATATAAGTCATTCTATTATAAAGATACATGCATGCATATGTTCATTACAGCACTATTCACAATTGCAAGGACATGGAATCAACTTAAATGCCCATAAATGATAGACTGGATGAAGGAAATGTGGTAGACACCATGGAATACTATGAAGCCATGACAAAAAAATGAGATCATTTTCATGTGCATCCGTGTAAAGAGACCACCAAACAGGCTTTGTGTGAGCAATAAAGCTTTTAATCACCTGGGTGCAGGCGGGCTGAGTCTGAAAAGAGAGTCAGCAAAGGGTGGTGGATTATCATTAGTTCTTACAGGTTTTGGGATAGGCGGTGGAGTTAGGAGCAATGTTTTGGGGGCAGGGGTGGATCTCTCAAAGTACATTCTCAAGGGTAGGGAGAATTACAAAGAACCTTCTTAAGGGTGGGAGAGATTACAAAGTACCTTCTTAAGGGTGGGGGAGATTACAGAGTACCTTCTTAAGGGTGGGGGAGATTACAAAGTACATTGATCAGTTAGGGTGGGGCAGGAACAAATCACAATGGTGGAATGTAATCAGTTAAGGCTATCTTTACTTCTTTTGTGGATCTTCAGTTACTTCAGGCCATCTGGATGTATACGTGCAAGTCACAGGGGATGCGACGGCTTGGCTTGGGCTCAGGGGCCTGACAATCATGTCCTCTGGAGGGACACAGATGAAGCTGGAGGCCATTATCCTTGGCAAACTAACACAGGAACAGAATACCAAATACCACATATTCTCACTGATAAGTGGGAGCTAAATGATGAGAACACATGGATACATAGAGGGGAACAACATACACTGGGGTCTAATTTAACTTAACACTTCTTCCCTCCTCCACTCCCAAACATTTGATTGATCATAGAATTCTAGATTCAGAGTTACTTCCCTCTCGAAGCTCTAAGGATGTTGCACCATTGCTTTCCACAGTCATTGATACAGCCATGCAAAATCTACTGTAAGCCTAATTCTGCTTTCCATGCAGGTGTCAGCTCTCAGGCAGCTTTTGGAATGTTCTCTCTACCATACTTCATACTCCCAAAGGGTGTTATTCTTGTAGCCTGCTCAGGATTCACATCTTTCTTTCATCGGGAGAATTCATATAGCCATAATTTCCTCGTATTTTGCTGTCATCCAAATGTTCAGGCTCTCCATGTTAGATGACCTCTGGATCCTGTGGATGATGGATCCTGTGGGTCCTCAGGATGATGGATCCTGGGGGAGCTCCACATTGGATGACCTCTGGATCCTCAGGACGATGGATTGTGAGGGAGCTCTACGTCACATGACATGTGGATCCTCAGGATGACGAATCCCAGCAGAATTCCACATTAGATGACCTCTGGATACTCATGATGATGGATCCCAAGGGAGCTCCATGTTAGATGACCTCTGATCCTCAGGACGACAGATCGTGAGGTAGCTCCACGTCACATGATGTGTGGATCCGCAGATAACGGATCTCAGGGGAGCTCCATGATAGATGACCTCTGGATACTCAGGATGACGGTTCCCAGGGAATTCCACATTAGATGACTTCTCATCCTCAGGATGATGGATCCTGGGGGGAACTCCATGTTAGGTGACCTGTGGATCCTCAGGACAACAGATCTTGGGAGAGCTCCACGTTAGAAGCCTGTGGATCCTCAGGACAATGGATCCTGGGGGAGCTCCATGTTAAATGACCTGAGTAACCTCTGTATGATGGATCCCGGGGGAGCTTCATGTTAGATGACCTGTGGATCCTCAGGATGATGGATTGCAGGAGAGCTCCATTTTTGATGACCTGTGGATCCTCAGGATGATGGATCCTGGGAGAGCTCTATGTCAGATGGCCTGAGAATCCTCAGGATGATGGATCCTGGGAGAGCTCCATGTTAGATGACCTGTGGATCCTCAGGACAATGGATCCTGTAACAGATCCACATTACATGGCCTGTGGATCCTCAGGACAATGGATCCCAGAAGAACTCCACCTTACGTGACCTGTGGATCCTCAGGACAATGGATCCCGGAAGAATTCCATGTTACATGACATCTGATCCACAGGATGATGGATCCCTGGGGAGCTCCACGTTAGATCATCTGTGGATCCTCAGGACAATGGATCCCATGAGCTCCATGGATGACTGCTCTGTCACACTGTCCATCTCTCTCTTGCCCAAATATGTAGTTTTTATTCCTCAGTCCTAACTATTCTGTGATTCAAACCATCAACATAACTTTGGATTCCAACAACCTTGTTTTTCATCCCAAGTATCTTTAATTGGATTTTAATATAAGCACATTAAAAGGACTCAGAGAGCTGCTGGTTTATTTGAATAAGCATTGAGGAACTCCATGCATGTGTATCTTTGACAGAACATACAAAGCGGAGGCAAGAGGGGCATTGGAAGCAGATGGACGACTGTCAGGATCCTGGGAGGAGGACTTGGAGGCTATGAAAACACAAAGTAAGGGCTCTGACTGGGATGGGCAGGGAGGAGTGGAGCAGAAATGGGGCTAGAGTTTGAGGATAGGGGGAAAGACCAGGTGGAAGAAAAGGAGGCTGGCAGCAATATGTGTGACAGAGGTTAGTGTGCAAAGTCAAAGTGGGCAAGGAACACTGGCACCCTGTGCACGGAGGTGCCACTAGAGGTCTGCACGATGTGCAAAATAAATGAGCCACCCAGGGGCCTGAACCCGAGGCAGGGATAGAGGGCCAACATGGGCTGCCTGGCCACAGCCACAGGCCCAGGAGCAGGAAGTGGCTCCTGAAACCCCACCTCAGGCTGGGCTGCATAGGGGCCAGGGCCTTCCTGCACAATTCCAGGCATACGAGCTGCTTCAGTAAAAGAGAAGGCTGGGGTATGCCCGGCTTCTGGTCCCCCCTGGTGGCCTGGCTCTCCATGGTAATTCAGGAGGTATATGCCTGGCGCCACTCTCTGGCCCAGGACCCTGAGAAGCCCAGCCCCACTGCCGCGGCCTCGACCTGCCCGCCAGCTTCTTCCCCTGCGCCAGCTTCTTCCTGCAGGACGAGCTGGCTCTGCGTGAGCTGGGGGCTCCCATCTCATGGGTTTCACATAAGCAGTGGGTTTTGCCGGTTGGACTGGGTCTACAGGGTCTTCACAGTCCACACCAGAGCAGCCTGGCTCTGTAGGAGGCCCACCTGAAGCTAAAAGAGAAGCAGAGTATAAGGAGATGGAGTAGGGGCTGCCCAGGAAGCTTCAGGAAGGGAGGCCAGGAGAGGGGTTCAGGGAGGGCCCAGGAGAAACCGGGCAAACAGAGTGAGGGTCAGGAGATGCCTGCAGGGTGAGCCCTCAGGAGCACTCTGCCCAAGGGCCTAGCCTGGGCTCAGCACTTTCCATGAGCCTCTCAAGTCCTTGCAATGACCTTGTCAGTCAGATATTATGATCGCCATTTTACTAATAAGTAAATGAGTCTACAGTTCCCTACAGAGGATGAGTTTGAATAAAAATGACACACTGCCTGCCCTCACTGTGCTTAAACCTCAGTAGGAGAGACAAACAGAACACCTAAAAATGAATGATGCTAATGAGTGACCAGCTGGGAGGTGAAGGGTATCATAAGGGAGGTGGCTCCGGATCCAGAATGCTGGCGTTGTATTCCCAGGCAGCTTCACTTATCTGGGCATCAGTGGCCATTTTCATAAATTGGTATAATAACATGCCAACCCCTGGGTCCTTACAAGAACTGAGTTACTACAAGAGAAATGTTTAGATTACTATCAGATGCAAGTAAGCATCTTAACATGTATTGGGAAGGAGATGATCAGAAAGTCTTATTGGAGAATTTAACCTAAGCCAGGGATATCAAGGATGGGTGGGATTTAGCAAGGCAAAGGCGGGAGAGGATTAGTAGAGATAGCAGGGAGGGAGAGGATTCCAGGTGACAGGGGGGCCGGGGGTAGTTGCATGGCTTCCAGGAGGAAAAAAGCCTGGGGTAGCTATAGGCTAGTTTGGCAGGGAGGGGAGGCGTTCACACAGATACATGATTGAGCAATGGAACAGAACAGGAAGTCCAAAACTAGACAAACGTCTACAGAAATGTTATCAATGACAGAGTAGGCATTGAAGATCATCTGAAGATTCTTCCCTGGGAAACCTGTGTAGCCTAAGAAAAAGTCCCAAGAAACTGACATCTAAGGTTGCCCAATTTCATAGCCCAACCATATCTATTCTGTGGAACCCAATCAACAAGCCCCATCCACGAGCTTGGAGCTCGCAACAGCTTCTTCTGGGTCCCATTTTTAAACTATAAGCAGCAATCAGAGATCACCAAACATCAGAGGAAAGGTTCTAACACAAGAGACAGAACAATAACACAAGAAAAGCCAACTTGGAGGAAACAGTTTATGCCACAGATGAGACTTTCCAAAAACATCTATAATTAATATCCCCAGACAGATAGAAGGAATTATGCCCATGAATCAATTATAGGGTATTTTGAAAAGGAATATTCAGAAAAACCACAGCTTTTTGAAATTAAAATTATGAGAGCAGAAATGAAAATCTCCATGGAAATTTTGGAGGATAAAGTTGAGAAGATCTCCCAGAAAAGAGAGCAAAAATCCAAAATGATGGAAAGGAAGGAAGATAAAATATAAGAAAATTAGAAGTGTATTGTTACTGAGACACATCCCCATAAAGTTCCAGAGTGCTGGTGACAATGAAAGATCCTAAAATCTTCCAGAGAGGGAGAAAGAGAAAGGGAAGAAAGGCCATATGGAAAGGGTCAGGATTCAACATGTCTCAAAAATCAGACACCTCAAAAGCAGCAATTAAATCTAGAAGATTATAGAAAATGTCTTCAAAATTTCGAGGGAAATGGATTTCCCACCCAAAATTTAATATCCAACCAAAGTATCCCTTAGGAATTAGAATGAAGATGTTTGCAGACAAGCAAGATCTTAAATAATTTCCCTTCAAGGCATGCTTTATTGTAATGTGCCTATCAAACTAGACAAGATTAAAAGATTTAGGACAGTGTATAAAGGGAAATGTTTTCAAGAATAATTTGGCAATGCCCATCAAATTCCAATACCTCCAGAAAAGAACAAGGTGAGAGTACTGGTTTATCATACGTAGATCGAGACATAGTGTAAGGACTCACTCTTCCAAAGAGAAAAAGTAAAATGAGAAAGAAAAAGACACCAGATAAAGGAAATGGGATAAAATTCAAAAGAGGAAAAGGAATTTCCCAGATGATGTGGAAGGGAGATCCTGGAGTGGAAGCTGGGAGCTGACTCAGAGCAGCCAGTCCCGGTTGAAGCAGGCTATGAGAAAGTGAAACTGAGAGAACGCTTGATTGAGTTTGAATTTAAGCAATTGGGGAAGAATTGAGGGATAGACTCGTGATAAGTAAACACGTAATAACCCAGGAGAAGTATCAAGTCCTGGAAAACTCAAGTTATGCAAGGGGTGCAAAGTAATCCTAGTGTCCTACTGGCTCCTGGGCGGTTGGGGAGGGGCAGAGGGTGTGTGCCCTGAGATGGGTGTGGCTGGGTGAGTGGTGGTGGTGGTGGGAATCTGTGAACTACAGCTAAATACTCCACTACTCTAGCGGGAAGACGGTAAATAAAGTCTAAGCGGAAAAAGAAAGAGCAGTAGGGTACGCATGTTATTTAAACAATGAGAGGAAATGCTAGAAGCAATGGCTACCCAGGTGGAGGTGGTGGTTCCAAAGCTATGGGAGATTGAGAAGGAGCATGGGCTGCTGCATTTCATAACATGTCACATTTGCATATATAAGTTCTATAAGTCAATACCAAAGGTAAAGTAAAAATCTGGAAAAAATTAAAAAGAGAGTGGTAGGCGTTTGATGGTACCTTGATTTGGGGCCATGGAGAGAAGTCGTTTCGAGAGCCTTGGTTCCTCCATGAGGAATCTGCGGGAGGGGGTGGGGAGGAAAACGTGTCTGTCAGGGTGTTAAACCGCAGCTTAATTTCCCAAGCGTCATGCAGCGATGCGGACCCCACCTCACCCCCTCCTCCAGGGCCACTGCCGCTCGCGGGTCTCAGAGTATTTGCACTGAGCCTGCGGGGCGCAGCCAAAGGGCTCCTGTGAAGGTGGGAGTTGGGGTGGGGGGAGACTTCCACATTGTAAGGGATTTCCAAGTGGAGCCAGTAGCAAGCGGGGATTGGCCTAGAGGCAGCTTGATTAACTTATCCCAGTTTCTTCAGGCAAAACTGGTACCGGGGAAACTTAGGCCTCCTGGAGGAATGATCCCTCCTTAGCGGAAGAGAGAAAAAAGATGGAGGATGGGGAACGGCGTTGCGAAGAAGACAGCGGTGACAATGCATGCGGCCTCGGCCTTCTAGAGCACTGAGGATTCTGTCCCCACCTGTACCCACGCAAACTCTACCCACCCCTCAGGGACCCCCAGACACACACCTGATCTCCCTGCAGCTGGCTCTCTTCTATGAGGAGAGGCCTGAGGAGCTGGAGGCGTCCACGGGATCAAGGCTATGGCTCCGACGTCGCCTTCAAATGCGCCCCCTACCAGGCAGGCAGGCAGGAGGCAGCACCCAGCGGTCCTAGTTCGGAGCCCGGCAGAAAGCTGACTGACTGCTCGCGGTTACGAGCGCTCCCTCTTATAAGGCGGTGAGGCCATCACGTGATGGGAGTGGTCAGGGGCGGGGCCAGCTGGGGCAGGCCTGACTAGGCTTGGAAGGCCATTGGGCCAGTCCTTTGCCTGTCAAATAAACCCCACCAAGAAGCCCCTGTTCATAGATGTCAATGGTTGATTGATCAATCTAATCGTTGAGGAAAAAAAATTCATAATTACAATTAAGTGCCAGCAAAAGTGAGGTGTGGTGCCGTGAGAGTAGCGAATAGGAAGATTTGATTTAATTAGATCTGAGCATGGTGAAGGAAAGCGTGGAGGAGGGGAAGATATTTGTGCTGAAGTCTGGAATTTGGAATTTGAAATTAGTCCACGTGAACCTGGCTGGGAAGGGCAGGGAGGGAGGCAGGGGAGTGAAGAAGGGGCACTGAGGCCCGGACTGGAAGGGAGCCCAACCCATTCCGGGAATGGAGGGGGAGACCAGGCCCAGGCCCCGGGTGTGCGAGGTGGGAGCGGGGGCCGCAGGAGCTGGTCTTATTCCGGAAAACCACGGAACGGTGTCCTGAGTGGGTGAACATTTCGAAAACGGTCAGCCTAGCTGTGAAGGAGAGAACTCAGGGTGCCCAGGTTAACTCCGAGAGGCAAGGAGGCTACGCAGCCCTAGGGGCTGGGCACAGGATCGTGTTAGGCTAGGACTGTGGGAGACAGAGGTGGAGAACGTTCCCCGGGCGGGAGAGAAATCTGCAAGGGAAAGTGAGCCGAGTGTAGACAGCCCTTGGGGGGAAGGAGCCTGCAGCCTTGGCCTCCCGTTCCTTCAGACGAAGGTGGACCAGGAACCTGCACTGAGTGTAAGTTGGGGAGATTGGCTTCTGCACGTTGGGTTAAAGAAGCTTCTGAGGCACCAAGTGAGGATGTCAAGTGGCCTTTTGTAAAAAGGGTCTGGAGCTCAGAGAGATGGCGATGGGGCTGGAGATACATGTAAGAGACACACCTCGTGCGTTTACTGCTGTGGGTACACACACAGGCACACGGGAGGAGGAAGAGAGCAGGAAACACTCCAGGACAGAAGAGGGCGCCTGCAGTGGGTTGGTTAATTGGTTTGCTTGTTTGTTTCTTAAAGAGCCGGAGTCTCCCTCTGTCGGGCAGGCTGGAGTGCAGTGGTGCAATCCCGGCTCACTGCAACCTCCGCCTCCCGGAGCGATTCTCCTGTCTCAGCCTCTGGAGTAGCTGGGACCACAGGCTAACGCCACCACTCCTGCTAATTGGGTGGTGGTGTTGTCATGGAGACAAAGTTTCGCTGTGTTGCCGGGGCTAATCTCAAACTCCTAGCCTCAAGCAATCCTCCCGCCTAGGCCTCCTAAGTGACTGGGATTACAGGCATAAGCCGCCACACCCTGTTCCCATAACGTTGTTTTAAAAATCCTGGCCAGGCACGGTGTCTCATGCCTGTAATCCCAGAACTTTGGGAGATGGAGGTAAGAGGATTACTTGAGTTCCGGAGTTTGAGACCAACCTGGGCAACATAGCAAGGCCCCATCTCTACCAAAAAAAAAAAAAAAAATTTACCCATGTGTGGTGGCACTTGCCTGTGATCCATCCACTAGGAAAGCTGAGGTGGAAGGATTGCTTGAGCCAGGGAGGTCAAGGCTGCAGTGAGCCAAGGTTGCACCACTGCCTTCCAGCCTGGGACACAGAGTCAGACCCTGTCTCAAATAAAAATAATATATATATAATATATATATAATACATATTTATATGTATATTATATATTTATATATAATATATATGTATATTTTTATATATTTATATCTTACATTATTTATACACTATATATATATAGTGTATAAGTAATGTAATTCCAATTAGGCTCTCAATTTTTTTGTTGTTGTTGCTTTTGTTTTTAAAAAAATCAACTTCATTGAGGTACAATTTACACACAGTAAAATGCATCCATTTGAAGTACCCAATTTGATGAGTTTTGATAAACTTGTAGACTTGGGTAACCGCTCCCACAATTAAAATACAGAATAATTTCATCACTGGGCCAGCTCCCTTGTGTCCTTTAGCAGTCAGCCCCCTTCCCCATCCTCTGCCCCAGCAACCACTGATCTGCTTTTTATCTCTACAGATTACTTTTACCTGTTCTAAGATTTCACATAAATGGAAGCATACAGTACACCCCCTTTTCTGCCAGGTTTCTTTTGCTTGACATAATGTTGTTGAAGTCCATTTATGTTGTAGAATGCATAAGTCATTCATTCCTTTTCATTGCTGAGTGGTGTCTCATTGCATTAATAGACCTCAGTTTGTTTATCCAGTCACTACTAGCTGATGGACATTGACTGGGTTGTTTCCAGTTTGGGACTATAATGAATAAAACTGCTAAGAACACTCATGTACAAGACTTTGGATAGACATATGCTTTCATTTTACTTGGGTAAATATCTACAAGTGAAATTTCTGGGTCAAATAATCAAGTTTTTTTTTTAGATTTATAAAAAATTATCAAATTGCTTTCCTATTGGTTGTGGGATTTTACATTCCTTCCCAAAGTGTGTGAGGGTTTTAGGCACTCCCACATCCCTGCCAACACTTGATGTTGCTGATCCTTTTCCTTTAAGCCATTCTAGTGTCTGTGGAGTGGTGTCTCATAGTGGTTTCAACTTGCATTCCCTTGATGACTAATGATACGCTTAATGGATTCTTAAAAATAAGTGTTTTTATTTTAGAATAGTTTTAGACTCATAGAAAAGTTGGAAAAAACACAGAGAGTTCTCATACAACCCACACAAAATTTATCATTCCTAACATCTTACATTAGCATGGTATATTTGTCATAATTAATTATTATGGAAATAGCAATTATTGATACATTAACCAATACTGATACATCATTATTAACTAAAGTCTGTGTTTGGTCTATCCTCGGTTTTGACCTAACATACCTTTTCTGTCTCGGGACCCCATCCAGGGTACCACATTACAATTAGTAATGGCTCCTCTTAGGTGCAAGAGTTTCTCAGGCTTACCTTGTTTTTGATGGCCTTGACACTTTGATTACTGGTTAGGTATATTGTAATACATCCTCTCCTGAAATTCATCTGATGTGGTCCTCATGATCCTACTGGAATAGTGTGTTTTTGTAAGGAAGATTGCCGAGGAAAAGAACTATTCCCATCCCATCCTGTCTAGGGTGCACACTATCAACATGGCTTATCACTGCTGGTATTCATCCTGGTCACCTGGCTGGGGCAGTGTTGGTTAGGTTTCTCCACCATAAAGTAATTTTCCCCTCTCTTTCTCTGCTGCATTTTTTGGGAGTCACTATCTGTAGCCTACACTTTGAAAAAGGGAAAGTACGCTTATCTCCTTGCAGGAGAATGGCTACCTAAATTATTTGGAGTTCTCCTGTGTGGGGGATTTGTCTATTCTTCCCCATGTATTTATTTATATAATCATTTATTTATATCAATATGGACTCATGGATATCTGTTGTTTACTTTGGATTATAATCCAATTCTTCATGGGATTAATTATTTAATAATTTAGCTAATTATTTTATTAAATATTTTCATTACAGATTTAATTATTAATTATTTAGTTAATTATTTTGTTACTCAAAGTTTCCAGCCTTGGCCATTGGGAGCTCCTTCAGTTGGCTGCTGGGTCTTTTTGTCACACTCTGATACGGTTTTGCTGTGTCCCCACCCAAATCTCATATTGAATTGTAGCTCCCATAATTCCCACGTGTTGTGGGAGGGACTCGGTGGGAGATAATTCAATCATGGGGGCTCTTTCTCCCATACTGTTCTCATGGTAGTGAATAAGTCTCATGAGATCTGACGATTTTATAAGGGGTTTCCCCTTTCACTTGGTTTTCATTCTCTCTTGTCTGCCTCCATGTAAGACGTGACTTTTGTCTTCTGCCTTGATTGTGAGGCCTCCCCAGCCACTTGGAACTGAGAGTCCATTAAACCTCTTTTTCTTTATAAATTACTCAGTCTCAGGTATGTCTTTATCAACAGTGTGAGAACTGACTAATATATACCCCATCACTGTGGCTTTTGATTTGGTTTGGGGCCCTTTCCTTGCTGCCTGGCACCACAGGATGTTCTGTGCTCATTTGCATATCTTATCTTTATTGGGCTTTCATGTTCTCACTGACCACAGCCATAGATACTTTTGTGAAGTTTCTGTTCAAAACTTTTACCCTTTTTATTGGGTTGACTTTCTATTCTTGAGTTGTAAGAGTCCTTTGTGTTTTATGGATACAGGTCTTTGATGAATATATGTATTGAGTGTGTATTGAGTGTGAATGTATTCTCCCAGTCTGTGGCTTGCCTTTTCATTTTCTTAACAGTGTCTTTGAAATAACAGATTTTAATTTTAATGAGGCCCAGTGTCTCAAATTGGGATTCCCGGGAAGCCAACTCTGAGATGGAAATGAGAGTGCAGAAGGTGTATGAGGTGTGCCTTTTAGGGATGTAGGAGGGAAAGAGGCAGGACCACTCAGCCTCACTGCTGTGCCTCAGTAGACCCTGTGAGATGTTCTGGTGGTAAGGTGACCTACTAAAGCTGTTCTGAGTTGTGGCAACAGGGCCAGGCCTTGATGTCCCCATTGAATGTCGCTGGATGCAAGCTGCCTGGAGGATGAGTGTGCCCATGGGTAAGGGTCGAGAGAGTCCCTTCAGCCAAGGCAGTTCCTTAGGGTCCATCTGCAAGGGCTGAGGGCTGTCTGCTGGTGGCAATTCTCACAGCTGAGGTCACAAATACTTAATTTCTGAAGAAGGGTCTAGCGGCAAATTACAGTGCCCATTGCAAAAAATGCATCAATGTTTTCTTGTACAATTCATGTTTTTTGTGTCCCATCTAATGAATCTTTGCCTACTCCAAAGTCATATAGAGTTTTCCTATATTTTCTTCTAGAAGTTTTGTAGTTTTAGCTTTCACCTTTAGGTTAACAGCCATTTTCGTTAATTTTTTTGTAGAGTGTGAAGTAGGGGTTGAGATTTATATTTTTAATTATGGGCGTCCAGTTTGTTCCAACACCATTTGTTAAAATCAATGCTGTTTTTTTTTTCTTTCTTGGAATTGGATGAAATGTTTTCAATTTTATATGGAGAATTAAATTTCAGAGGAAAAAAGTCGTGAAAAAGAACAATAGTGAGTTGAGCCTTTCCCAGCTATTAAAATAGCATGGTATTGGCAAAGGAACAGGTGAATTAGTTGATGAGAATAGGTCAGAAACATATAACAGCTAACAATAATAGCTAACGTCTATTGGACGCTGCCATGTGCCAGGCATTGTTCCCAGTCCTTTTCACAAATTCATGCATTCAATCCTCCCAACAACTTTAATGTGTAGGTAACACTGTCATTCTCATTTTACAAAGGAAGCAACAGGCGCACTGGGTGCTTGAGTGGCTTATCCACAGTCACCTAGTTACTGTGGGGCAGAACCAGGATTTTAACCTGACTCTTATTCAAGAGCTCCAAGTCTAAACCTATGCATTATATTGCTTCTGTCCATAAGGGAAGTCAGTATCAGACCAAGACCATATTTTGATTCAGTGATAAAACATGTGTACTAGTTTCCCATTGCTGCTGTAACAAATTGCTGCCAACTTAGCGACTGAATGCAAATTTATTATTTAACAGCACTGGAGGTTAGAAGTCCAAAATATGTCTTACAAGGCTAAAATCAAAGTATCAGTGAGGCTGAGTTTCCTCTGGAGTATCCAGGGGAGAATCCGTTTTCTTGCCTTTTCCAGCTACTAGAAGCTGCCTTCATTCATTGGCTCATAGCCCCTCCCTCCTTCTTTGAAGACCCCAGTGTAACAAAAATACCCTCGAGGTCCCCAGTGCTGAACAACTGGGAGATAAGGAGGATGGAAATGAAGAGGCATTGGGGGTAAGTGTGTTTCACAGATTGCAATAAAATTGTTATCTCCTCCTGTTTTTGAAAAATAATTACTTAAAAAGTTTTTCCTTCTATTAATTTTTGTGACCCATTTCAAGAAAAGCTGCCTATTATGAAAAAATTCAAACATTTCTACAGAAAAGTAGACAGGAGAGTGTGATACCTCCCTCATGTACCCATCACTCAGCCTCAACAGGTACCAAAATTTGGCCCATCTTACTTCATCTGTGCTCTACCCACTCCCTCAACATTGGATTATTTTGAAGCAAATCCCAGGCACAATGCCACTGAGACCATAAATATTTCAGTAAGTATTTAAAAGGTAAGGACTCTTCTTAAAAATCATAATCACTATAAGAATGTTTAAGTAAAATAAAAGAAATGAAGAGGATCCCATTAAGAGAACGAGATTGAATATATGAGGCTGAGAAAGATGAAACGATTAGGTTCTGAGAAGAGAATGCAGGGATAATGAGAGAAACAGGGTTGGAGGGAATGGTTTTAGACAAAAGGAGGGGACTCTATGGTAACAGTGAGGAAGGAGAAGATGTATGTAGTGTGTTTGTGTATGTTGTGCCTCTATGACAGAATATCTGAGACTGAGCAATGTGTAAAGAACAGAGATTTATTTCTTACAAAGTAGCAGGCAAAAGCTGGGTAACTGGCACTTGCTGTCACAACAGAACCCTTCTCCTCCCATCCCAGTCGCTTTCCTCAGTCCAAGTTTACTTCTCCCTCATGTAAGGTTGATGTGGGTTTGGCAGCCTCTGCCACCTGGAAAACAACACCCGCATTTCACTCTCACTCCCATTTCATTGGCCAGCTCCAGGCACCTGGTGTCAACCTAAGTTCAGGTGAGGCCGGGAATGTGGAGGAACACCTGGATACTGGGTGGGGGCCAACTTTCTATCTTACAGGAGGTTTGTACTGGAAGACTGTTCTGGAACATTTAGCCACTTTAATAAAACACAGAAAAATGGTATTTTTATTTTTTAAAGCAAATGTATCATAATCATTTAGGGAGGTACCATGGAGCAGGCATTAACTCTGCAGACTCAGAGTGGCTGTACCCAGTCTGCAAACCCTGTGTCCCACTCACGGTACATGACCTTGGGCAAGTCATCTAACAGCTCCAAGCCTTCATTCCTCCACCTGCAGAGTGGAGACTCATAATGGCACGAAGATTTATTTGAGGATAATTTGAAATAATAGGCGAAATAATGAAACTATGATGGATAATATTGTTTATAGGAAAATAATAAATTTTAATTTTATTTTTATAAACTTATTCAAGTGATATTTTCTATCTGAGAAATCCAAGAATAAGATAATTAAGAAAAGTCTTGATTACAAATTTTAATGGAAAAAGCTAAGTTATTTCCTATATACAATCAAAAACCAATACCATGGCAGAACGCGGACTACAAACACACACACATACATAGAAATGCTGGAAAATGTATAAATATAGAACTGACCTTGAAAGACAAAAATAACTGATATAATGGTGACCTTATAAACATAGGCTCAGAATGGAGACTTGCCCTTGTACGCCCCCCATTTGAGAGCCAGAAGTGAGACTTCAGTTCCAAACTGGGACCCTGGAAAAACTGCCCGCTTGTGAAAAAGGGAACTAAAATGAATCTTCCCAGCAGCCCAGAGAAGCAACAAAGAGGCTGAGGTCTACTTAAGCTCTGGGTAAAAGAATCCTAGGTTCCTAAGCAGGGTGTGGAATCCCAATTTATACTAACCATATGTTGCCAAAATCTCAAAGACAAGATATCAATTTTTAAAAATCTTATCCAGCATCTGTTAAATTTATGAGGATAAGTAGCTGATGAAAATAAAAATTTTCTCTCTAGCAATACTTCCACAACACAGAACATGAGAATTCCCAAAGGAAAAAGTCCTCAGTAAAGATGAGCTCATAAGTAAAAACTACAAATCCCAGACCCAATATTGCTTTATCTATACCCCACCCACTCCCTCAACACCCGATCCTCTTGAAGCAAACCCTAGGCATCATGCCATTTCAATAATAAATATTTCAATACACATCTCCAGAAGATAAGGATTCCCATATGAACGATAACGAAGTGAGTCTCTGAGTGGAAGAGTAGGCTAAAAAAAGGAAGAGAAGGATTAGCATATCAAGAAATTTAAATAACAAATATAAAGCCAATATGCTTAACATTATTAACAAGATAAAATAAGGAATAAAATGTGTAAGCATGAACAGGAAAACATGAAAACAAACAAAACATGTAGATTTTGAAATGAAGCAAAAACAACTTCTTAAAGTAAATATAAACATAAAAATTTAAATTTTAAGTGGCCTAGCACTTTGGAAGGCCAAGGTGGGAGAATCATTTGAGTCCAGGAGTTCGAGACTAGCTTGGGAAACATAGTGAGATCCCATCTCTATTTTAAAAATTTAAAAGAATAAAAAAAATTAGTTGGACATGGTGGCACATGCCTGTAGTCTCAGCAACATGGAAGGCTTGAGCCCAGGAGTTCGAGGCTGCAGTGAGCTATGATTGCGCCATTGCACTCCAGCCTGGGCAACAGAACAAGACCCTGCCTTAAAAATATTTAAATTAAATTAAATTAATATGACATAGCTTAAAGGTAAAGAATTCAAACATAGTGCAAATGGATAGACAAAGAGATGGAATATATGAAAGAGAGGTTAGGAGACAAACATGGGGGAGGTTCTAAAGGCATCCAACATACACTTAAGAGGAGGGAGAAGAGGCACATCCACAGAGGGCACAGCTGAACATGCTCTGGAATCGAGCTAAGACTTGAATGCTAAGATGGAGGAATAAAAAAACTGCAAGCAGGCTAAGAATAAATAACTTGACACCCAAACATTATATGAGTACAACTGCCAAAAACAAAAGGCAAGGAGAGAAAGCATAAAAGCAACTGGACAAAAAAGAGACATTATATAAAACACCTAACAGCCTGGCAGAGCCCTCTCGCTGGCAGCCCTGGAGGAAAGAAGGCAGTGCAACAATGCCCTCAGAGTGGGAGAGCCCATCAAGGCAGAATTCCATACCCAGCCAAACCGTCAGTACAGAAGATAAAAAAAAAAAATAGATTTTCTAAAAACCTGTGCATAAAATGTATAGCTCCATCTAGACTTCTGCTAAATGAACTTCTAAAGGAAGCTGTTGTGTAGGGAATAAAAAGAGTACCAAAGAAAGGCATGAGATACAAAAAGCAATGGTGAATAAACAACCGATAAACATATGCAAAATCCCAAGACAGGCTTCAGGACAAAAATAAATAAATAGTGACTATTGGAAGGGAAGCTCAAAAATCAGATGGAATGAAACCAAAGAACACAGTGGTGTGAGAGGTGTGGAGGAGAGGAACTGCCACACCCAAAGGCCAAGGCTCTTCAAACTTGCTGCACGTTAGAATCACTTGAGCAGCATTAGAAATCCCAGTGCCCAGGCTGTATTCCATACTAGTTAAATCGGAACCTCTGGGAGTGGGAGCCTGGAAGCAGGATCCTCTTGGGCAATACAATGTGTAGCCAGGTTTAAAAACCAGTTGTCTAGGTTGGCAATGGCTTTCAACCTTGGCTGTCCTTGAAGTCACCTGAAGAGTGTGAAAAAACAAGGATGCCTGGGCCCCACCCCCAGAGACTCTGATGAAGTGCGGCCATGGAAAAAAACCTCACAAGGAAAACACCAGCTCTGCTTCCTTGTATAGATTTCTTCACAAAAATAATGAACCACAGGCCATTCGGTACACATGAGCTACAGTTATTCTTGAATCATTCAGATTTCAATCTCTCACTCCCACAGCCCATGGTGCAGAAGCACTCAAGCTGTTGCCATGACCCTGGGTTCTGTTTAATGGTACAGGCCTCATGGGAGGTCTGCTACCCACCAAGAAAATGATAAGGACTTGGAGAAAACAAGAAGAGCAGCTTTCAACCACTAGATGTGACAAACACAATAATCATATGTTTTCCCTTAAAAAAAAAACCACTTTAATATACCTTCAATATACAATGTGAAAAGTACTTAAATACTTTTCTTCTGAATCTTTTTCCCTGTAAAACTGGCAAGTGGCACACTGTCTTCTGGCTCTAGGTAAGATGTCAAATTAGCACAGGGTCACTGCTTCCAAAGATAGCCTCAGAGATACACCAATGCCAGAGGGAGGTCGATGGATTTCTCAAACCAACACTAAAAGCAGTGAGACCCCCTGGGGCCACTGGCTGTGGCTGGTGCTTGGAGAACTGGCAGAGAGATGAAGCACTGGCACTTTTGGGTAGAAGAGAGGGCAGGACCCTTTGCACAGGACAGAGGTGGAGGAGGAAGGCCCTTTGCACAGACAGAGGTGGAGGAGGAGTACTTTGGGGATAACTCTAGTCTCCCCACATTGCCTCAAGTAAGCCATAGCCTGCTGATCTCCACAGTAAAGCAGAAAGACAGCCATCAGCCAGAGAGGCGAATCTGGGATACACCAGCGACTCATGCAAATCAATGAGCAAAAGGCAGGACATTTATTCTTATTTATAAGTGGGAGCTAAATAATGTGTACACATGGGCCTAGTGAGTGAAGTAACAGACCCCGGAGACTCAGAAAGGTGGGAGGGTGGACTGGGGGTGGGGGTGAGAAAGTGTCTAGTGGGTGCAATGTCATTGTTCAGGTGATGGCTACACTCAAAGCCCATTATGTGATAAATGTACGTAACAAAACTACATCTGTGCCCTCTAAATCTATAAAAAATAATAAATAAATAAGATAACATAACAAGATAGCCAAAAAAGGCAGGAAATTCAACAGAACAGTGAGCAAAAGATATGAAAGGGCTGTCCGTTGAAGAAGCTGGACTAGAGAAGAAGAGGAAGCAGTGCTCAGCCTTTTCAGTAATTAAATGAAAACACTGCATCCACAGGATGCAACATATTCCTGTTCAATGGGTAAAATGAGGAAATTGGGTAATACACACGTTGGGGAGTACCAAGGTCATGGAAGCCCTGTGCACAGCTGGCTGTAATGTGCGCTGTGCATTTATTATGAAGAACAAGCAGGTAGCACTCAGGAAATTAAGTATGAGTGGCCCTGTGACCCAGCACCCACCCTCCTGAGTCAATCCTGGTGAAAGTCACACATACACAAGAAATGAGAACCAGAAAGTTCTTTCATTGTAGTATCACATGTGGAACTGGGAAGGGTGAGGCAACCTCCATTGCTAGAGGAAGGGAGTGATCCACATGGTGGGCGCATTCTACGTGACACCGTGCAGCAGCCCAAAGCCTTACACTAGAGCACATACAGCAACGTGGCTTCGTCTGAAGATGCTTATTGTTGGGCTAAAAAGGAAAGAAATACAATTAGACCTACTGGATATTACCATTTATCTAAGCTGAAAATATATACATGAAACAATACTACCTATTTTTCAGAAGTACTTGCTTTTCTAAAGACATAAACCAAACACACTGGATTGGGTGCTGCTGGGAAGGTTGAAGGATAAGGGAAAAACAAAAAAGAACCAGAAAGAACCTTGCATGGAGTGAGGATGAGAGCCGGCCATGATCTGAGGAGGGCAACCAACAACCTTCTGCACCTCAGGCCACATTTAAAAATAAAATAAAATGAGATGCTTTTTGGATGACTCTATGCCTGATATGTCTGCAAATATGGCAATTCCTTCTTTTTTCAGTCCTTCAGAGCAGCCACCTTTATAGAGGCAAGCTCTCAAGCCTGTTTCGGGGTCAAGCATTCCATTTCCTTGCTCTGTTTTTGCATCAGAACTACATTGTTTTAAGGTTGTCCCTTTACGTGTTTTTAAATCACTTATAGAAATTCACCCCCCAGCTTTGCTAATCCAGTATTTCCTTAGCTATTCCTCCTGTTTGGGAAATAACCTGCATAATTTCTGTGATCAGTTTTCCATTTCGGAAAAAAAAATTACTGGGGATTTTGAATTACATTAAAATTAGTAAATTGGCTAAGAAAGAGTTGACATATAATTTTAAGTAAATTTTTAACTTTAGAATAATTTCATACTTACAGAAAAATTGTAGAGATATTACTGGTGTTTGTTCCCCATACATTCAGTATCCAGTTCCCCATTACTAACATCTTAAATTAGTTACGATTACCTTGTATTTGTTACAATTAATGAACCAATATTGATAATTATTATTAACTACAGCCCATACTCCATTCAGATTTTCTTCATTTTTATATGATGGCTTTCTTGCTGTCCCAGGATCCTATCAGGGTGCCACATTACAACTAGTCATCACGCCTCCTTCAGCTCCTCGTGGCTGTGACAGTTTCTCAGACATTCTTTGCTTGTGATGACCTTGAGAATTTTGAGGCATACTGGTCAGATATTTTGCAGGATGTCCTGCCATTGAGATTTGTCTGGTACTTTTCCCATGATTAGACTGAGATGAGGTGTGTTGGGGAGGAAGACCACAGAGGAAAAGTGCCCTTCTCATCATGTCTGTCAAGGGCACCTGCTCTGCTCTCAATATGACTCAAACCACTACTAGCGTTGACTATGGTCACCTGGCAGAATTAGAGTTTGTCAGGTTTCTCCACTGCAGTTACTCCTTTTTCCCCATTTCCACCATAATCTTTAGAAGGAAGATACTATGTGCAGCCCACACTTAAGGGGTGGGGGCTATGCCCTACCTCCCTGAGGGCAGAGTACCTAAATTATTTGGAATTCTTCTCTATAGATTTGTCTTTTCCCTTCCCCAATCCCACTAATTTCTTTATTCAATCATTTGCCTATATCAGTATGGACTTATGGGCATTTATTTTGCAACTCATTTGGGGGAGGTTATAACTTGATGCTACACTATTTATTTTGCTGTTCAAAGGTTCATTGGGAACTCTTTCAGGTAGTGCCTGTGTCCTTTTAAATACTCCCACCATCGTAGGGGTTTTGGTTTTGGATTTGGTATATTTCCTGCCCTAGTCCTAAAGCCAGTCATTTTTCCAACGAGCTTTGGTTCCTTTCATTGGAAAGTATTAGAAACCGATACCTGGGCCCCAGCTGTGCTAGTTGGTGCTGGAGTGTCATTGCTTCGAGGTCTGCTCAGCTGACAGAACAAGGAAGTAGGTGTGTATACAAATCACACACATCTATCTATTGACCTATTGATCATCTATCTACATGTGTGTATCTCTCTATATAACCAATTACATCTATATTAAGCTAAACCTAAGTTCATACTGATGTCTTCAATTCTAATCCATTGCCACATGGGTCATTCTAGCTTCCTCCCTTGCTTAACTGGAACCTCCCACTCCAAAAGAAACTTGGCTCCCACCATCCAATCCATTAACTTAGAAGTGTTATACTGAACGCCAATGGGAAACGACTTTATCAATAGTCCCATGATTTTGTAAAGTTCCTTTTGCCAATAACCAGTTATAGAAATTCTCCTCCCAGCTTTGCTTATCCAATATTTACTTAGCTATTCCTCCTCTTTTAAAAATAATCTGTATTATTTTTGTGATCAGGTTTTTTTTGGAAAAAACAATTTTACTGGAGATTTTGAATTACATTAAATCAGTAAATTGGCTAAGAAAGGGTTGATATATATTTTTATTGACATATATTTATTATATTTTCAGTCTCCACCCATTTCTAAAGTTACTTAGGCCGGTGTCATTTTCCTTCATCCCCTTCCATGAGGTGGTTTCAGAAATTTGTAATATAATTAGATTGTTTTGTCATATCCTGCATTCTACATTGGGATCCTTCCACCTCCTAAATGACTGTTTCTTTTTTTTTTTTTTTTTTTTTTTTTGAGACGGAGTCTCGCTCTGTCGCCCAGGCTGGAGTGCAGTGGTGCAATCTCGGCTCACTGCAAGCTCCGCCTCCCGGGTTCACGCCATTCTCCTGCCTCAGCCTCCTGAGTAGCTGGGACTACAGGCGCCCGCCACCTCGCCCGGCTAATTTTTTGTATTTTTAGTAGAGACGGGGTTTCAGCGTGGTCTCGATCTCCTGACCTCGTGATCCGCCCGCCTCGGCCTCCCAAAGTGCTGAGATTACAAGCGTGAGCCACCGCGCCCGGCCATGACTGTTTCTTTAATCTGAATATATTAAGGTTCATTCTTTGTGCTGTGAAGTTCTATGGGCTTTAACAAATGCATAGTGTCGCATTCACCACTACAGTATCGTGTAGAATAGTTTCATCACAATAAAAAATCTCCTGTGCTTCCCCTGCTCAACCAACCCCCAGCCCCTCATATTTCAATTGTCTCTATAGTTTTTCCTTTTCTAGAATGTCATATAATTGGAATCTTACAATATGTAGCTTTTTCAGACTGACTTATTTCGCTTAGCAATGAGTATTTATCCATGCTTTTTCGTGGCTGGATAGATTTTTCTTTTAATTAATAGCTTTTATTTTTTTAGAGCAGTTTTAAGTTTACAGAAAAACTAAAAAAAATACAGAGTTTATACCCACCTCCCCAGTTTCCTCTATTGTTAATATCTTGCACTAGTGGGGTACACTTCTTAAAACTGATGAATGAACATTCATACTTTATGATGACCTACCCTTTACACTAGGGTTCGCTCTTTGTGGAGTATATTTTGTGGGTTTTAACAAATATATAATGTCATGTATTCACCATTATAGTGTCAGGTAGAGTAGCTTCATCATCCTAAATATTTTCTGTGTTCCATGTATTTATCCTTCTCTTCCCATGAACTCTTAGCAACTGCTCATCTTTTTACTGTCCCCATAGTTTTATCTTTTTTCCAGAATATCATGTAGTTGGAATCATACAGTGTGTAGCCTTTTCAGACTGGGTTCTTTCACTTAGTAATATGCATTTAAGCACTTAAGACATTTCTCCATGTCTTTTCACTGTGTGATAGCTCATTTATTTTTATTGCTGAATAATATTTCATTGTATGGATGTACCACCATTTATTTATCCATTCGCCTATTAAAGGACATCTTGGTTGCTTCCAAGATTTGACAATAATGCATAAAGCTGTTATCAACATTCATGTGCAATTTTTTGTGGGCATAAGTTTTCAAATAATTTGAGTAAATACCTAGGAGTGCAAAATTGCTAAATTATATAGTAGCACTATATGTAGCTTTGTCAGAAATGGCCAAAGTATCTTTCAAGGTGGCTGTACCATTTTGCATTCCCATCAGCAATGAATGAGAGTTCTTTCTGCCTCACTTTTTTACCAGCATTTGGTGTTGTAGTGTTCTGGATTTTGGCCATTCTAATAAGTGTGCAGTGGTATCTCATTGTTTTAATTTTCATTACCCTGATGGCATATGATGATGAAAATTTTATAAATGTGCTTAGTTGTCACAACATATTTTAAAATATATTAAGTGTTCTTATCCAGAAATACAGTACGCCACTGATTTTCTTTTCAGCAAAATATAGTAATGTATTTATAGTAGTCTTAAACTTTTTGGTAAATGTTACTTTCAAATACTTAAATATTTTCTGTCCCTATGTAAATGATCTCTTTTTCAATGGTACTGGTTACTTATGTTTAATACAGAAAATTCATTTGAGTAAAATTGTATTTAGACTGAAGCCTCTTAATTAATTCCAGTTATTTTTTCTTTGATACTCTTGGGAAGCATAGATATATAAACACATCATTTGCAAATAATTATAATTCTATTTCTTCATTTATTAGAATTATACCTCTTATTTATGGTTCATATGTAATTGAAGTAGCTAGAAACTGCAGGAAAATGTTAAATAAAAATAATAGAAACCAATATCCACATTTTAGTCCTAATTTCTATTAGACTTTGGTGTGATAGCTGCTGATGTGAGATTGAGTTTCAGACTGAATATAAAAGAATCCTTCCAAATACCCAATTTCTTTCAGGGAATTAAATAAATTTGTCAATTAGGCACTGACAATGAAGCTGTAGAAGTTTATCTATATGGAAAAATGATCACAATACATTGTTACGTTAAATGCAAGATCCTAAACACTACTTACTCCTTCATCGCGTAAGGAAAAATCACATGACGCCCAGAAGGCTGCGGACCTGCACCCTCCCGGGTACAGTGCACACGGCTCGGCCCCACCCACTCTCGGGCACAGTGCACAGAGCTCGGCCCCGCCCTCTCCCGGGTACAGTACACATAACTCCACCCCGCCCCCTCTCTAGTACAGTACACACAGCTCTGCCCTCTCTCAGGTACAGTGGCATGCAGCTCTGCCCCCCCCCCCCCCCCCCACCGCGGTACAGTATACAAAGCTCTGCCCCGCCTCCTCCCGGGTACAGAACACACAGTTCTGCCCCTCCCCCTCCCAGGTACAGTACACACAGTTCTGCCCCGCTCCCTCCCAGGTACAGTACACACAGCTCTACCCCGCCCCCTCCTGGGTACAGTACATACTGTACTGTACCTGCCCGCCCCCTCCTGGGTGCGATACACAAAGCTCCGCCCTGCCCCCTCCTGGGTACAATGCATTCAGTTCTGCCCCGCCCCCTTCCAGGTACAATACACACAGCTCTGCCCGCCCCCTCCTGGGTACAGTGCACACAGCTCTGCCCCCTGTCTCTCCGGTACAGTGGCACACAGCTCCTTCTGCTCCCAGGTACAGTGGCACAGGGCACTGCTATCCTCCCACCATGGCCTTTCCAGAGGACCCTCAGGTCTCCCTTCCCCAGGCCCTGGCACGGTGCTTAGCCTCAGGACTAGTGCAGGGCAGACAGAGGGCACAGTCTGCACTTCCTCCACCCTCCGTGCTCTGGATCCTCTAGGATATGAGGAAAAGGGGCAAAGCCCTTTCCATTTGCAGGTGCTGTGGTTCTAGAGCCACCCCCAAGGGACACCCACTGCACCATGCCCTGACTTGCCAATGAGCACTCCTCTTTCCCGCCTCTGCTCTCCGCTCCTGTTCCCCAAGGGAATGTCCACGGTCCCTTTGGCAGGCAGGCTTTGGGCTGGGGTCCTTCCGGGATGACTCATAACCAGACCTCGGCCCCACTGTCCACTGACATGAAGACATCAAATGTCCTTGCCCTGACTGACAGTACCTGCAGGCAGCTTTCCTGCTCCCTGTTCCTGGCTGCTGTGGGGAGCACTGCCATCCAGGCTCCTGGGAGAGTCAGGCACCTGTCCTCATGCTCATAAGCCCCTAAACTCCAAGGGACACAAGTTTCTTCCAAGAACCTGCTGATGCTTCCATCCAAGCATAGCACAAGTTTCCACAGCTCTTCCAGCCACGGGCTCCCCTATTGTATGCCACCCTAAATTTTATAGTGACTCTCTTGGGGTGCCCTTGCATCTGACCCAAAGGAAGAACACACTCTCCTTGACTATAGGTATTGAAAGGACAATCAATGGCAGAGCCCTCTATGTCTAAAAGTTTCCTGCAAATAATCTTTTCCTCTGCTGAGCAACTCACCTCTTGAAGCTAGAGGCGGTGGGTGATGAAGATGGATCCAGTTGGCTATTGTTAAATCCTGCAGGGATGTGTCTAGCACCAGTTTTTCAGAGACACTTCTCTGAGACAACAGAAAGTGCCATTGCTGTCCAGTTATCAAATTTGAAAGACCAGACAGAAAAATGTTATCTGTGAGAAGCAGAATACAGGCGACTTTTATTTTATTCTTTTTGTGCGTCTGTTATCTGATGGTGTGCCAAAATTGGGAATGCCTTACCTCTCTGACAGCAAAGTGCTTTGATTCCTTTGCTTCCAACGAACAGAAACCACAGGACACCAAGAGGCAGCCACCAGCTAGAGGAGTTCACCCCCCTTTCGGTCTCCTTTAAATTTCCAGGCATGACACTAAACAAGCTTGGCTCGCAAAGGGGCAGATAGAAAGCAGCCTCCGTCTTTGACACTGCCGCCTTTTCTGCCGGCTGTGTTAAATCTTTCTTCCCCACCTCAGTGAAATCTCAGGCAGGCTTCACAGCATTTCTGATCCCTAACAAAGAAGACAAAGTCTGGTCTGGTCCGATATCAAAACTCCAGACTTTTACCACATTAAAAACTTTTGCTCCTCTAGTGCTTATCTCAGTGAGGCCTTCTGCTGGGAAAGGAAGAGTGATTACTTTTTCCTCTCCTTGTCCCCCACTTCTCCTCTGCATGGCAGACCCTGTGGCTCCAGAGGTCACCTGGGTCAAGGACCGCATCAGGCAGCCTTCCATCGCTTGGCGTTGCCAGAGCTCCCCATGTTGCGAACCCAGATGCTGCCTCCTACGGAGTGAATATTTGTGTCCCCTCAATCCACATGTTGAAATCTTAGCCCCTAAGAGGATGGTGTTAGGAGTAGAGCTTTTGGGTGTGGCGTTAGTGATTGGGTCATGAGGATGGGGGCCCCATGAATGGGATAAGGGCCCTTATGAAAGAGGCCCCAGACAGCTCCCGCCTTTCTCTACCGTGTGAGGACAGTGAGAATGCAGTCAGCTGCAGCCTGAAAGGGAGCAGCCCAGAGCCCAGCCCCACAGGCACCCATCCTCGGGCTCCAGCCTGCAGCCCCACGAGGAGGAAATGTCTGCTGCCACCAAGCCACCGACCTTGCCTGGGCTTTGTCGCAGCAGCCACTGACTCTTCCCTTCCATGGGGCTCCCAGCTTCTTGACATTCTCCCTAGGCACCCTGGCAGCTTCAAGGCGGGACTGAGACTGTCTACAGGGTCGCAGCCTCCTTCCTCTGTCCCTGGCCCTCCATCCCATGTTGACTTCTAGGCCACCCCTCTGCAGGTGCGTTTTTTGAGCAGAATCTCATTCAAGGTGGCCCAGTCCAGCTTCTCTTTATTGGGCCCTCCCGGGGCCTGCAGGACAGCTGTGGTGAGAGTAAGGTCAGCGCTGAGGAGCCAGCAGCCCAGCAGTTGTCCCCCTCACCCCGGCGTCCCAGTCTCTCTCTTAAAGGCAGCTCAGGGGAGTCAGGTCGTTCACCACATGCCCTGAAGCTCGGGAAGAGGTGCTTGCCAATCTCAGAGTTGTCCCCCTGAGGCCCCTCACCTGGCAAAGGGGAGAAAGTGGCAGAGTGTGCCAGCAGCCCTCCCCTCCAGTCTCCCTCCCAGTCTCCCTCCTACAGTCAGGTCTCAGCCCCGCATTCTATGGCCTTTGCAAATCCAGCACCAAGTCACATTTCAATGTCCAAGCCAGTAGTTGTGCTTGGCTGTGCTTATAGAGCTTCCCAAACAGTGGCCTGAGTGCATCACTGAGATGAAGCCTGGAGGTAGAGTTCCACGCTGTCATGAGGCCATGCCCTGAGGGTCCCATTCTGCCTTTCCAAATGTCTGAGCCACTGTTGAGTCCTCAGGATGGTTGCAGAACTCTCGCTTTCCTCTTCGTATTTCAAGCAGAAAAACAGGGAAAGGCGAAGAGGGACAGGCTCCTGGGGTCAGCCTTCCTTCCTCTCCCTTATGTTTCGAGGTATCACAGGACCACACGAACTCCAAGGAAGACCAGGGAAGAAAGGAGAATGGTTGTCAGGAAGGGCAGGAGTCTCTACCACAGATAAGCCGGCATCTGGCCACAGGATGTGGGCGCCAACACTGGGGCCTCGGACTTGGGGCCTCAGCCAAACTCCAGATGTCAGCAAAAGTCCCATTTTCACATCTTCTTTTCATACCATGCCAGATATTTCATACACTCCCCTCAGCCTGCTCTCTGAAAGATGGAATTCTTCAAAGATCTGAGCCCACACAACTCACTTGGGTGAGTAAGAGACATCAGATATCTGAGGTTCTACAACTGTAGCCAAGACTTCCTAAACCATCAAGGAGCTGAAGGGCGGACATCTTCCAGGAAAGGGGAATGGGGTTAGTGTGTTCTATTCATTTTTATGTTGATTTTCTCTTGAGGCATAAAATGAGGACCCAAGCTAATGTCTAATCAAAATACCTTTTTTACCTTAGTTTGGATACCAATAAAAAAAAAATTTCCCATAATATTTATATACATCAAAGGAAAAGCAAACAAAATAAGATAAAGATAATTTAGATACAGTATAATTATAAAATGAGGAAATAAACTCTGCAAAAAGGACCTTTCAGCTCTGCGGGAAGCCATGAAGATCTCGACTGACCCTGTTAAGAATGTGGCTCTCACCCATTAATTCCACTCACTGCCCATGAGGAGGAAAGTGTCTTGGAATGAAGAAGGTTGTCTCCAGGGACTGTCTTTCTTTCTTTTTCTTTCTTTCTTTCTTTCTTTCTTTCTTTCTTTCTTTCTTTCTTTCTTCTTTCTCTTTCTTTTTCTTCCTTTTCACCCATTTAAAAAATCAAGCTTTATTTTGATTTCTAGGTGCATATCTTTTATATTCCCAAAGTAAAAACAATTTTTTATACAAAATAAAGTTATTACCTTCAGTACAAGGATTCAACAAAGGCTTTATTTTTAAAGCCTTCATGAACTTTAATATTCTTTTTTTTGTCATGGTAAAAACACTTAACATGAGATCTACCCTCTTAAATTTTTAAGTGTACAATACAGTATTGTTAACTATAGGTAGAGTGTTGTACAGCAGAGTTCTGGAACCAGAGACTTTGGCAATAGCTGTTTTTCTCCTTATTTTCTCATAATGATAATGCATTCCTTGTGTATTTACACATTTTTAAAGAAACTGGTTCCCAAGGTTTTTATTATTAAATGCCTGCACTCGAGCTGGGATGGGAGCACCCGTCAGTCTCCTATCCAGGGAAAAATGGGGCCTCAATGGGAAGAAGTAACCAGCCCAGAAAAAAATCAACAGGGTATGAACAACAAAAGATAATAAATCCAGACTAAATGAGGAAAGAAATAACTCCTGTAGCTATCCTCAGTGAGGAATATCACCAAATCTTTGTATAGCCATAAATTTACCAATTCCCTCAAAGTGTGAAAAAAAAAATCCTACCCAGCAAAACTCTAGTGCTATCATTGCAGGTCATTTTTGCTTTTGCATAACTTTGTTCTTTCATGTTTCACAATATATCCCCTTTCTACATTTTCGTGAATCAATTTTGATCATTTGTATTTGTAAGATAAAATCTTTCACTTTTTCAGGGTTTCAAAATGACCAGCACAGATCTGAATGCAGCGTGCATTTGTAACACACACATCCTCTGTCTGTAGACACAGTACCTTCCTCATTTTGATGTTGTAAAACATTTTCATCCTATGACTAAATTTTCTATACTGCTAACAGGCTGTGGTCAATAAATTAGAGGGCTCCACGTTTATTGTATTGATCACTTGTCTGTAAAGGAAAAAAACATTTTTTTCTCCTACTATATTCTCACTCGACACCCTCAATATTTCACTTCTGACATCAAGCATGTGTGGGTTTTTCCCACACACCAAGCAATCCTCTAGTGGACACCAGCTGGGTGTCTCACAATTTAACTCAATTCCAACACCACCTACCTGGAGATTGTGTCAGATACCACAGGTTGAGGGCTCAGCACCACAAGTCTGCTCCCACTTTAGATGCCAGTCACCAGCCCCAGGTTGTTTTTCCTGTGCTTCTGACTGACCTGCTGTGAATCAGGGTTCCCATGAGCGCCCTCCTCATGTTTAATAATTTTCCAGGGCAAATCAAAGAACTCAAAGAAACATTTTACTGACTATTGCCAATTTATTACAAAAAGAAATAAGTATTTATTATAAAAGGTAAGACAAAAAGAGGATAAAAGCAATGGGATGAAAAATAGCTGAGCAGATAAATGGAAACTGACCTTGTATGTATTACAAACTTACGTGTGATAGAGGTGACACAGAATACAGGAGCAAGGAAAATAGGAAGAAAGGCTAAGACATCAGAAGAAAAGGCTAGACTGTGCAGTAAATGCTACTGGGGTATTGACTAAATACTCTAAAAAAATACAGATCATCACCTTGCACCAAAGTTAATTACAGATGGATTAAAGATTTCAAAGTAAAAAGTGAACCAATAAAATAAGTAGAAGAAAATAAACATGATAATTTACCTTATGCCAATATGGAAAAGACTTCTAAGATAAATTTTATTGTTTTTATCAAAGCAATACATATTCTATGTAAAAATCATAGCACAGCTATTACTAAAATAAAAAGTACCCACAGTTCTATAACCCAAAGAGTTCTCTACTAACATTTAATAGAAAGCTTTCCAGAGATTATGTATGAATATGTATATAATGCTGTAATAGACCCTGTCTTAGTCCATTTGCATTGCTATAAAGAAATACCTGAGGCTGGGTAATTTATAAAGAAGAGAGGTTTATTTGGCTTATTTGGCTCATGATTCTGCAGACTGTACAGGAGGCGTGGCTCCAGCACCTGCTCTTGGTGAGGCCTCAGGAAGCTTCCACTCATGGTGGAAGTGGAGGGGAGCTGGCATGTCACATGGCGAGAGCAGAGCAAGAAAGAGAGAGAGGGGAGGGAGGTGCCAGGCTCTTTTGAACAATCAGTTCTCGTGGAGCTCATAAAGCAAGATGAGGGACTCCCCCCATGACCCAAACACCTCCCACCAGGATCTCATTTGCCTCATTCCATGGCCAGGTGTGGAATCCTGAGGAAGTCCAGGCCCCAGAGGAACCCTGGACCACTCGTGGCCTTCCAGAGCCCTGCAGGGCAGCAGGCACTAGAGTTTCTCCTATCCAGATTCCCAAACCCATCTGGGATTCTATCCATCCCACCTCAGAAGCCTCTGCCCGGGGGCTTCCCCAACCCCATCCAGCCTGCAAATGCCATGCCAGCCATTGCAGGACAAGGAGATGTAACTTCATTCTGAGTTTTCTTTCTCCATTCCTTGTTCTTCCCTGCTGGGCAGGCCCCATAACTTCTCTGGTACTGTAGATGGCAGGGGCAGTGATAGTTACAGTCATCATGTTGCCAATACAGCATCCCAGGGCCACATTAAATCACCAGCCTCTGTTTCAATTCAGTGATCTGACGTCCTCATGCAGGAAGCAATCAGACAGGATTTAGAGCCATGTCCCCTTCCCCTGCTCTGGGGCCTGCTGCAGACCAGGAAGAACCGCGTGCTCAGCTCCTTCCACTCCTTCATCATGCCAAGCTACATTACGCCTGCTGGAGAGCAGGGGACAGGAAGAATTTTCCTTGATTGGGACCTTGGTTGTTCTCTGGTTTCTGGAATGTGCCAGGTGTTTCGACAGCCCGCTTGCTGTGATCACTCCCAATTCCTTCTACAGCCCCAGATCTGTGTGTCCCTTCAAGCCTCGGGCAGCCAGGAGGCTCTCTCAGGCATGTGTCCATCTCCAGTCCAGGTGACACGCTCACTCACTCCTTAGCCCAGCAAATCTTAGAAGCAGAGTGACTTTCCAAACCAGAGTCGTTTAGCTTAGCCTCTGCAGGTCACTCAGCCAGCCCTCACCCTCTGTACTTTCCTTGTTGTTGTCGTTGTTGTTGTTGTTGTCTGAGACAGAGGCTCACTCTGTCACCCAAGCTGGAATGCAGTGGTGCAATCTCAGCTCACTGCAACCTCTGCCTCCAGGGTTCAAGCGATTCTTCTGCCTCAGCCTCCCAAGTAGCTGGGACTACAGGTGCGTGCCACCATGCTCAGCTAATTATTTTTTGTATTTTTAGTAGAGATGGGGTTTCACCATATTGGCCAGGCTGGTCTTGAACTCCTGACCTCGTGATCTGCCCTCCTTGGCCTCCCAAAGTGCTTGGATTGCAGGCGTGAGCCACAGCACCAGGACTGTACTTTCATATGTGATTCAGACAGTGTGCTGTGGCATTCCCCAAACTGCAAGAGCAGACAGCAAGCTCTCAGCAGTTTCTTTGGTACGATGACAAGATCACACCCCCAATACACCCCTTGGGCAAGGTGGGAATCACAGCAGAGCTCTCTCTAAAGTAATCCTATTCCATATATTTCTCAAAAGCCAGTTATTGGTCCTCTTATACCATCAATATGGATGAGAGGTTAAGAGCTGTATAAATGGATTTTACGACTTTTATTATTTTTCATATAAATTCATCACACTTTAATGTGCATTTAAGCCACCTGGAGACCTTGCTAAGGTGCAGATTCTGAGGGGGCAGGTCTGAGGTGGGACCAAGATTCCGCATTTTAACGGAATGGTATCCATTGATTGGACCACACGTGCACAGCAAAAGGCAAGTAGCACTGGCTCCTACACACTGGAATCGTCTGGAGAGATATAAAAAGCAGTGAAGCCAGGAGCCAGCCATGGAATCTGATGTCCTTCATCTGGAGCATGGCCCAGTTTCAGGAATTTGGAAAGCTCCCAGGGAATGGTGCCATGCAGCCGGGGAGAAGTACAGACCCAGGCAGGTTCCAGGGACCTGCACTCTGCTGTCTTTGGGCTTCAGGCCTCCACTCCTTTTGACTTGGTATTGCATGGATTTATCCTACCTGGGCTGGTGGGAAAACTGACTGTTGTTGGTGGTGTTGACTTCGTATCTTGAGGCTTTTAGGGTTTTGCTTTTGAAAAACAGAAAATAATGAATCTTAGATGCCAACCTAGGAGAAGAGAAAAAAGGAGAGAAGCAGAAATGATCTGATTTTAAATCTCAAGTGACTGACTTTACCTGGAAATGACTAGATCAAAATTGCTGCCATCTGAAGAAAGGGTGTGAGGTGGAATTTAGTACAGACTTAGACAAATGCAACATGCTACAAATGTTTGTTATCTGAGAACAAGACTCAAAAATATCACATCTACCAGAATTACATTGCTGCAGTTATGTAAGCATGTTGCACCCATAAGATAAAATGCTTTGTAGGCATAAAAAGGTGCTTTCAAAGAATATGTAACGAGACGAGAAAATGTTAAGTAAAAACATATATTAAGAACTTTGTATGTAATATAATTTCAACTTTATTTATAATGTGTGTATGTTTATTTGTAGAAACAACGCTTGAAGGAAATACTCCAAAATACTGACAACAGTGATAAACTTATTAATAATTTAAATTTTGTTCTTTCCATTTTTCTGCATGTTTAGGGATTTTTTGTCTTTTTAAAACAATGAACATATGTTAATGTTGTAATCAGACAATAGTATAAATGAAAAACGAAATAAGCCAAAGAGGTGAAGTAAGCACCAAGACTGCTGGGGCTTCCTCCGAAGCTGAGGTCAGAGACTCATGGCGCACAGATGAGAGGTTCTCATAAAGAAGGTGAGAAGGATATAATTTAAAAAAAAAAAAAAGAAGAAGCTGAGAAGGAGAAAGAGATGCAGAGGGGGTCAACAAGAAATGACCACCAGGACCATCGTATTGGTAGCAACACCAGCCAGGAGAGGCAGCCGTGAGCAGCTTCCTCCACCCCTGCTCAATCTCATGAGGTTGTGCCTGGAGCCATTCCTTCCCTGGAGATAAGGAGCTCAGGAAACACAACCTGTGCTGAACTCACCACCATGCTTGAGGACATCTTTCTCTGTTGTTTCCTCATGTATACTTCTTTGGTCTGCTTCAGCGTATCCATCATATCGTACCTGGCCAACCTCACTGCCATATCTGTTGCCAACAAATGAGGTCCTTCGCCTGCAGTCTGAGAGGGGCACGTGCAGACCACCTCCCTGTATTGGCTTCAGGACAAGACCCGCTGGCCATGGGGAACCAACAGTCACTAGTGAAGTTTCTCCATGTAAGTAAAGTATTGTTCCACCCAGTGCCTGTGTGAGTTGTGTCTTTCTTGGCAACCCTGACACCTGCAAACTGTGCAGTGGGTTGACATCCTGCTCCAGGTGGTAGGCAGCAGTGTCACCTGCTTCACAATCCTAATGGCTATGTGAACACTTCCTTGGTGCCAGATGCAATGCTTGGTGTCTAAATATCTCTGTGCCCTGATGAGGCTACACTCTTGTTTATCCTTCCCTATTTCAGAGTTGAGAAAATTGAGGCAGTAAGCATTGAGTAACCTGGCCGAGGCCACACAGCTTATAGTGCAATGCTGAGACTCAACCTCAAATTTGTCTAGCTTTAGATCCTCAAACTGGAGAATCTCAGTCTTGCTGCCTCTTCCTCCTTCAAGAGCAAGTGGAAGTATCCAGGGTCAATTGAACAAACTCCTCCTTCACATTGTCCAAGTTTGGTCTGAGTTGCACACTGAGCAGCCTCCAGGGCTAGGTGAGGCTGTGTAAGCTTTTGCTTTAATCACCTCCCAATAGATTGCCCCCCTCCTGCTCCTTCAGTGCTGGTGATTTGTCTCTTGAATTTAAATTGTTTGCTCTCCTAGGAAGCCTCATTCATTCATTCATTCATTCATCTCTTTGTTCATCAATTCATCAAACTACAAGTAAGTCTTATTTTGTGCTGAGCATTGTGAAAGTTCACAGTCTACATTGTTACCCAACTAGTTAACCAGCCGGGAGTGAAAAATGGAACTCAAAGGTCAAATGACAGAGCAGGCACATGTAAAATCCACCCCCAACATGCAACCCAAAAGTGTGGAGGTACTTGCTATGTCTGAAGGCTTGTGTCTCCCTGCCATAATTCATATGTTGAACCCTAATCTCTAGTGCAGTAGTGTTGAGAGGTGGGGCATCTGGGAGGCAATTAAGTCATAAGGGCAGAACCCTCGTGAATGGGATTAGTGCCTTTATAAAAGAGGCCAGGGAGAACTTGTTTGTTCCTTCTGCCATGTGAAGACACAAAGAAGGCATCATCTATGAGGAATGGGCCCTCACCAGACACTGAACCTTCTGCTGTCTTGATCTTGGACTTCCCAGACTCCAGCACTGAGAGAAATACATTTCTGTTGTTTGTAAACTGGGTGTTTTGTTACAGCACCCCAAATGGACTGAGACAGCATCCAGCTACATACTTAAGTTTTAAGAACTTAGCTGAGCTCTAAAGCAATAAGTGAAATTTCCAGGTGGCAGACAAACTCAGTACAAGTGAATAAAATTAAAAACACATGACACACAGTCCAGGCATGGTGGCTCATGCCTGTAATCCCAGAACTTTGGAAGGTCAAGGTGGGTGGATCACTTGAGGTCAGGAGTTTCAGACCAGCCTGGCCAACATGGTGAAACCCAGTCTCTACTAAAAATACAAAACTTAGTGGGGCATGGTGGCAGGTGTGCGCCTGTAATCCCAGCTACTCAGGGAGGCTGAGGTACAAGAATTGCTTGAACCCAGGAGGCATAGGTTGCATTGAGCCAATATCACACCATTGCACTCCAGCCTGGGTGACAGAGCGAGACTCCATCTCAACAACAACAACAACAACAACAACACATGATGCACAGGAGCAAGGTCTCCAAGGAAGCAGGGGCTTAGTGCCCCAGCAGAGTCATAGAGAGAGACAGCAGAATGGGGCAGGTTCAGATGTGTGATTCCTTGGAGCCTGGAGCCTGATACACCTGACCCTCTGTGAACAAAGATTATGCTTTGGGTTTTAAAGTTGGTATGTTACAGTATTTTGTTGTGCTTGCAGATACATTTTACATGGAAATGTGCATCTTACTATATTTCTAATATTAAGGAACTCAACACTTATACAGCTTGGTTTGGGTTCATTATCAAGGTGAATAAGCAGCTTTGCATGAACACTTTCCTACTACAAACATTTTAACAAATGTATTTTTTTCTAATAAACATTTTTAATCTTCAACGTTATGTCAACACTTTTTGAAACTATTATGGCAAAAATTTCAATATTACAGGAAAATGAATCTTCTTAGCAAACAGATGTACACAGAAACTCAACTTTCTGAAGGCAAGTCATAAAATAAGTATAGATTGAACTCAAATTTTATGGTAATTGGTATGCAAATATTCCCCAGTGTTCTCCTAATCCATCTAACAAGATGTAATGGCTAGCTTATTGCTTGTCTTCTCAAAGCATCTGTGTCAACAGATTCCCTTTTTTTTTTTCAAGGTTCTTCCTTAGCTGCTAGGCAAAGTCCATGTCTTCTGCTTCAGTTATATTTCCTAGCCAAGGCTGAATGGAAGAACATGGGCTTATTTATTTCTGCTTCTACAGCTGGGATCTGAATATTTATGCCCACTAGGCGTGGGAGGCACCAGAACCAATGGGAGCTCTCCGTGGTGCTGGCCACGACATCAGCTGTGAGCCAAGCTGCCCTTCCTCTAGCCTTGATCTCACCTTGAATGCCCTTCATGACTCTAAGGCCAGCAATGATAGTGACTCAGATGCCAGCTTAATTGTCATGGTCTTGACCCCAGTCCTGGCCTTTGCCCTGTCCTGAACACTTCCTGTCCTTCCTTACCCTGAAGAACACTGATTGCCACTGTGCTCCTCCTGGACCCATTTACCCAGTCCATCCCATTCTGCCCACTTTTGCAGCCCCTCCCTGAAGGTTTACCAGAAGTTTCAGGGCTCCTCTATGACAGGTCCCTTTCAAGGGCCATTCTCTTTCCTTCTTTTTCAGACCGTTCCATCTTTTCATGTCCCATCAGCAAGTCGCTCCATTATTCCGTGTCCTGGACCAGAGCCAAAGTCTGAGCTAATATTGTGTTGTGTCAATTCTGAGTCCCATGTCTGAGTCTCACCTCCCCAAATAAACTGGGTTCTTGAGACAGGGAACCCCTCCTCCTTGCATCCTCTTGCTGTGGTTGGCACAGAGCTGGGCACACTGGGGGCTCTGGCTGCACAGACTGATTGGATGATTGATGACTAATTGCTAATGGCTAATTCTAAGCAGGTATGAGGAGCTGAACAGGGGCTGCCGTCTTCTCCACTTTCCTCCACCTGCAGGAGTCTCTGTCTGTCTTGGGCATGGATCCTATGCTGCCCAAGTGTGTAAATTAAGGAATAATAGAGCTGCAGAAGCATAAGCCCTCAATGATGGGGAATGTGTTTGTCTGCTAAGAAGCAATTTCAGCGAAAATTAACTCCATTTCAACAGAAAGAGTGAGGCTTGGCATAAGCTGGCCAATCCCAGAGGACAATAAAATTACTTTGTCAAAGCTCTGCTTGCTTAAATTAACCAAGCGAGCACTCCAGGATCCTGGCTAGATACAGCAAGTAACTAGGTTTTAATGAACAAAAATAGCTTCTTGGATAAATGAGAAAAATAAACCACAGCCTACCTCTAGCACAAGTACACATGGTGGCTGTCTCAAGGACACTTCCCTCAAGGTTATGCATGGCCATGAGTATCCTGTACAGTTTAGAACCATCTACACTGTTGGCATTGGCTGTGCATCCTTGGGACTTGTTCTTGGTCAGTGATGTCCTATCTGTTCTGTCTACACTGTCTTTGCCTTTGAGGACTATGTTCTTGGACATAGTGTCGTGGACAGTGAATCCTTTTTGGTTTTAGCCTCATGACTATGGACTGGCCACCCAGATCCTGGGAAACACTGGCCATTTCCCCTATGACTGTCTTCTTGGACAGCCACGTCCAGGACAATTGCCTGTCTTCATCTTGTCTTCTATATTGTGGCCTTAATCCATCCTGCCTGGTCAGCTGTGTTCTGGACAGCTGCTATACTGATTGTGCCATCCAGATCTATGACACTGGCTGGCTGTGCTTTGGCCTTAGGTATTTAAGTCCACCTGATTAGGCTACTGATGACTGTGTCCTGACTGACCACATTTTGGAAAGTTGCCTATACAGATTGGCAAAACATCTGGTCAAGCCCCCTCTCCACGTTAAATTTTTTCTGATTACTCATCTATATCAGTCAAGGTTCCACCAGAGAAGTAGAACTAGTAAGACGTGTGTGTGTGTGTCTGTGTGTGTGTGTGAGAGAGAGAGAGAGATGGAGAGAGGGAGATTGATTTATTAATACTAGGAAATATTATTTATATGTATATTATTAAAGGATCATTAACACTAAGAGATTTATTACAAGCAATTGGCTTATGTGGCTGTGAGGACTGGCTGGCAAATCTGGAATTCACAGGGAAGGCCCTCAGGAAGGGCAGGCTGGAAACTGCAGCAGGAACTGAAGATGCTGTCTACAGGTAGAATTTCCTCTTCCTCAGAGAAACTTTGGCTCTGTTCTCAAGGCTTTCCACTGATTCAATGAGGCCTACACAGCTCATTCAGGATCATCTCTTGTACATAAAGTCAACAGATTGCAGACGTTAACCACATCTACAAAACACCTCCCAGCAGCACCTGGGCCCATGTGTGACTGAATCACTGGGCAGTCCATGTGAGAAGGGCTGCCACCGCTGGTCCCCTCATTACAAAGGTGGGTCTCCTTACTGTTCATCTGAATAAGATAGAGTCTTCTTCTGACGCTTGGTAAGGCCAATTTCATCAGCCATGGATGGAGGCCAGACCTGGGGTTTTGGTCAGCTCTGCTTCCTTCCTGACACACCCACTAAATATTGTCCATTGTCCATCTATACACGACTTTAGGGATGTTTGGTGTCACTGTTGTCCAGCACCCTGGTCTCCAAGTGGAATTTTCTGTTAGTCTGAACTTTTCCTCCAGGTATATCACATGGCTGTGTCCTACCCACACTTCTGGGGACAATTTAGAAAGGACATGGGCTATGTTCTTAGCACGTCTCTGACACAGAAAGCCAAGCTTGCCTTCACGGCCTGGTGACATTTGTATTTGTGGCTCTGATGCAGCAAATTCCATGGCCATAGAAGAATCTGAGTCTGTCCACTGCCTGCAGTTCCCTCCTCTCTTCCGTTCATTCATTCTTTTGTTCATTCACTCATACAGTGAACACTGTCACATGGCCACCACAAGCCAGGCCCTGCTCCAGGCCCCGGAGACCCAGCAGTGAACAGGGAACAGAAATGCCTGCTCTCAGGCTTCCATTCTCCCAAGGAGAGGGAGTTCAAGAATGAATGAGATCTGTCTGGTGGTGAGAAATGTTGTGGAAAATCATAAAGCAGGGTTTGAAGGACAGAGGATACCTGGGGAATGGTCCCATTAAGCAGGGTGGTTAGAGTACATCTCTCAAGAAGGAACATTTCAACAGGAAGGGGTAGAAGACAAGAACCAAGCCATGCTGTTATGAGGTAGGTGGGGGACATTCCAGCCAGAGTCCAAGGCCAGAGAATGCTTGGCATGGTTCAGGGACAGTGGGGCTGGGCCAGTTTAGAGTGCATGAAGGGGAAAGAGAGGAACAGCTGGGGAAGAGGAGGTCATAGAGGCAGCAGCAAACAGGGCTTGACAGCCACTGTGAGCCTGGCTCTGCTCTGAAGGAGACGGGAGCTATCAGAGCATGCAGACACTGGGACGTGTTCCCTTCTGACAGAGCTGCTTAGTATCTGGTTGGGATTGCTGGCTGCTGAGGACCCCAGCCAAGCTGTCCCCAGGCATTGCCCTCTGCTGAAAGGAGCTGCCTGTATCAAGGCTCCCCCTTCCCTGGAAAGTGCAGGGCTGAAAGGCCCAGCCCCTTCCCCTCAATATGGGACATATTCTAAGCCCACTCCAGCCCCAGAGCTCGGTGAGTTTGGCAGAGGCCCTCAGTGAGACCGCACTGCAGCCACCTCCTCCTCTGTCCAATTCTCCAGCCTCCTGGGGAAGCGCCTGCCCACCATCAGGGACGCTCCCCCACTCCCTGTGCTGCTTTCCATGCCAGGGGCGCAGCACCCTGTGCTCTTAGAAGAATGCATTGATTTGGTCTTTAGTGTTTCCTGCACACTACTCCACCTGTGCTCTGTTCAGCACACATCTCTGAGTGACAGTGTGTGGCTACCCCTTTTCTTAGCTTGAGGACCAGTGCTGATCTCCCTGCTGTAGTGTATTTCTGGGTGTTCATGCTGGATTTCCCCACTCCCAGAAGCAGATCCTTACGGGGACTGCCCCAGAATAGGGGTATCTCCCCAGTGGAGATTCCATTTACAGGTGGGATTGAAAACAAGAAATGACTGCCTGCACGATAAGGACTTACCACGTCCCCCACCTTCACTATGACCATAACTTGCACAGTACCCACTTCTTGGTGGAGAAAGTGCAGCTGTCAATAAAAAAAAACAGGCAGGTTCTGATTAGAGACATGCCTGCAGCCCTCCACAGCCATTGCTGTGAACTGTCCTGGCAGGCCTCCAATATGCTGCTCCCACAGAGAAGTCTGTCTTGGTGGGAGTGCCTATAATATACAAACAATAGATCACATTAATAAGAAAACATAAGCAACCAAATAGGAAAATGGCCAAAGGATATGAGTTTACTGAAGAGGATGTAGATAGGCCAACTGCCATAATAAAAGATGCGCAAGCTTACTAGTAATCAAGGAAATGCAAATTAAATCAATGATGAGATATTGTTTTATTCACCTACATAACTGGCAAAAATTAGTTTGATAATCTCATGTGCTGTCAAGGTGGAAGGAAATTGGCTGTTCTCATGCCCTGTGAAAATGCATGTGTCTTAGGGCCCAGCAACTTCACTTCTGGTTTGTTTCCCCAGAGAACCCGTGGTGCCCAAGGAGGCACATCCAGGGATGCTGGAAATAAGGTCATTTCCGTCAACTGAGGGATGGCTAACTAAGATGTTTTGTAATCATGCAATAGAATACTGCACAACAGCAACAACAAAACCAAACTTTTATCTACCCGTATCAACATGGAAGAATGTTTTTGAGGTCTGGAAGGATACCCTCAACTTCATAAGAATAATTGCTTTGGAAAGTGCACCAGGGTAAGAGGTTGTTCAAATGGAATTTGGGGTTTATCTGGAATCTTTCAATTGTCTTAAAAGACAGCATCTTCATGTATTTCTTGTGTAATTAGAAGATAATGTTTGGAGTCTGTCTTGGGCATACATTTTCCTCCCCCACTGTCTTCTCTCCTGTCCTCAATCAGGGAGCCCATCTGCACTCAGCACCAGCTAATGGACAGCCTCCTCATACCCTCCATCTCCTATTTTTATGAGACACTCAGGGCTCTTCAGTTCACACCCATTTTTGCCCTGCCAACCACCCCACAGACCAACATGGAGAATATCTAAAAATAATTCAGACCATGCCACTAGCTATTGCTGAGGAAAAAAACTGCCCCAAAACTTCATGACTTAAAACAATCACCGATTGTTTTTGCCTCACACATTCGTGAGTTGGTTGGGAAATGCTTGTAGTTTGGGCCAGGTCCGTCTGAACTTGGCTGGCTCACTCTATGTCTGCAGTCAGTGGGTGCTGGTCTGCAGTGGCCTCGCTCCCATCAGCTGGAGTAGCAGGAATAGCAGGCCCTGGATGGCTCACTCTCTGGTGGGCAGGCCCAGGATTGTCTGAGCAACAGGCACAGGCATCCAAGAGCAAGTGGAGTAAGTATAGCCTCTTGAAACCTAGCTCAGAGATGGCACACTATGGTTCCCATCACATTCTGTTGGCCAAGTCTTGACTCACAGGGCAGGAAAATAGACTCACCTCTTAATGGGAGGTTTGCAAAGTCACAGGCAAAAGGCAAAGCTTTAGGCAGGAGTGAAGAGTTGTAGCCATTTGTTTCAACTAAAACCAATAGGGCCATGCTCCCTGACCATGTTGTTGGTCTGCATCCCTCACGACCCCCAGTGAGCATAAACTCAATGCATTAATTAGTCTAGAACACACCCTGTGACAGCTGCTGTGGCTTCCACTCCTGCAGTGTCCTTGTGCCATTGTCATTTTGACAGGCTGGCAGACCTAAAGGTGCTACAAATCACTAAGAAAGACCCACCAGGACACTTTCTAGGGGAGCAAGAAAAAACGTAAGAATTTTGCAGACCTCACACCAGGTCCTTGCAGCAGATGTCAGGAGCCTCCATCCTGCTCACCCTACCTCCTCATAAACAAACCCTCTCAGGTGGAAGCCAGAGAGCTCTCCAGAGGGATGGAGGGACTCTCCTTTAATGCCATGGCATATGACTCCTGCATCCCCTCTACCATCCGTGTGCACCAAGTTTCCTACTCTTGTTGTACCTGGCTGCCCTTCATCCAGGAGCCAAGTAGGGAAGCTGTATGTGCTGTCCTAGCAGGCCTGTCACATCACCTTTGCCAGCTGCTGCTCCAGAAGGACCTGGACTGAATGGCAGCTAGGGGAACTCCCAACCAGCCCTGAAGTTAGTTCATCCCTAGTTCTCAGGGCCAGCCAGCAGAGAAGCACACACTGCAGATCCAGGGAGGGTAGCCTTCAAAGGAGTCTATGTCCAGTTCCAGTACTATTGCCCTGGGCAGCGCCTCCTGCTATACATCTCAATTGACTGTTATCTGCCATCCACAGATCAATCCCTCCCTCCTTGGCCCACCCAGCATTGCCATGGAATTGGCTGTAGTGGCTGAAAGTCTAACCCAGTGAGAAACACCAAATGCTACACCTCAGCCTTTCTAGGACAAGTTCCTTCAGTCACGCCATGGTTAAGATCTGACCTTTAAGTCAGATCTGAAAGGAACTGGAAGGGTCCCTCTGGACTGGTCAGGGAGGATGCCTGGATCTAGAAGCCTAGCCTGCCCTTATCTCTGCTACCCATTCCTCATGTGTCCTGAGTTGACTCTTTCACATGGGAGGCACTTGGGCTTTGCATGGACCTTCCTCCCATGGCCTAGGAAGCAGTCCTGGGTGTAAGAGGCTGGAGCCTTGTGCCAAGAACCAGGACTTGGGTTCAAATCCCAGCTCTATCATTTATTAGCTGTGTGACCTTAGCAACTGTCTTTACTTCTCTGAGCCTGAAAAAATTGGTGTGAGTAGAAAGTGCCCAATAAATGTTTGTGAGCTCCAGATATAACTGTAAAGTCTCAATTTTCCATGAATTTTCTTTAAACCGAGATTCCATGACTTCCAAAAGTTTGGGAATCCCTGGTGAAATCCCATAGTTTCTTTTTATAAGTTTTTGGCCTGCTTGCTGTTCAAAACATGAATTGCAGAAAGGAAAAGTGAAAAGAGAAACAGCCAAGAGGAAAAAAAAAATCTGCAGCATTAGGGCAAACTGCTGGGTGACAGCTTTGAAATGAAGCCACAGGGCTGTTAATTGCATTCACTTTGCCCCGGGACCTGTGCTCCCCTCTCTTCTCTGGTTTGGGATCAATGTGAGGGATGGTGAATGGGATTAAGGAAGGCAGACTTTGATTAGGCCATCAGACAGGTAAAAAGGTATTGAGCTGACTCCCAGTGACTTGTCACTAGATACAATTAACTGGTGCAATTCTGTATGTGTGTGTGCATGTGTGTGTATGTGTGTGTTCTTTGCCTCTATCTCTGTCTCTCTCCTCTCTCCCTCTTTCCTTTGCCCCCCACTTTATCCCATTTGATAAAGCATGTGCACTCACACAAAAGACTTACTAGGGACTTCCTCTTAGAATCCAATGTTCAATGTGTAACCAAATTTCCATAGTGGTGGACTCTGGGGGCTCTGTTCATTTCACACATGTTTACTGAAAATCTACTCTATGCTGAGCAAATCTTACAGATCATAGAGATAGAGCAGAGAACAAAACAGATGATGCTGCTGTCCTTATGGTGCTTCTGTACCCTGAGACCCAAACAGGAAATTGACAAAGGGTAAACATCTCACATCAAGTAGTCATGAGCACTCTGAAGAAAGTAATTAGGGCAAGAAGATGGAGAGTGAATGGGAAACTATTCCAGATAAGGTGGTCATGGAAGCCCACAGTGTACTCAGTCAGTGAGCATTTCCCAAGCACCTACAGCATGTCCAGCTCTGGATGGGAGCTCTGGGGAACTCCAGAGAAGAGACATGAGCCCTACTCTACAGCTTTGTTGGGGAAGCAAAGCTTGTGTACCCAAGAGTGAGAGAAGTCTGAGACAGGACACCTGGTCAGATTGTGTGGATTAAATGTAAGACTAGATACAGGAGAGGAAAGCATTTCTAGGTTGGAAAATTGGAGGAAAGTGGGTAACACTGATGGAACAGAGCAGCTGGAAAAAGAGAGCCCTTTTTCTCCTGCACAGAGGGTAAAGGAGAACTCAGATTTAAATATGTTGAGCCAGAAGTGAAGGAGGTTAGCAATTGCCGACATAGCCCTAGCTATGGATGAACAGCTGCAATTCTGGCACAGACTGGGAGATTTACAAGCATCTTATTATGTTAGGTTTGCTCAAGTCTGTGAGAAAACTGGGACTAAATTAAGTAATAATTATTGGCAAACAATCTAAATTAATGAATGATGCATGTAAGTGTACCTGAGGGTTGCATTTCTTTAAATCTTGTTCTAAATGGTGACTTTGATGCAGGCCAAGCCTTGCATCAGGCACTTCACATACATGATCTCTTTTAATCCCTGTAGCAACAGCTGAAGGAGTACTATTATTATCCTTATTTTGTAGATAAAGAATTTGAGGCTTGGAGAGACAACATAACTTGCCCATGTTTTTTTCCTTAATTAAATAAGAACCCATTGAATACTTACAAACACAGTTAGTAAAACACAGGACCAGGATTCAGACCTAGGTCTGTCTGATTCTAGAAACCTTGTTCTGATCCATTGCACTAAACCTGTTTTCATAAATCAGCTTTATTTTAAAAAATACAGTTAACACTTATGCTGAGCCAAACTCACAGAATTCTACTTTGTTTTGTAATAAGCAAGAATTACAGAAGAATGTCTTATAACTCAGGGTCAATGTGGCAGGGTCGTCTATTGCCCCCAGTAGCAGGCCTGGTGTTGGTAAAGAAATTGCAGCTTCTGGACTGTTTACTTTTAAGATGCAAAGCTGCAGAGTGATGGCAGATATACCTCTGCTTTGCTTGAGATAGGCACCATTCCTAATAGGTTTGTGACAAAGTGGCTTGCTCAGGAAAGAGGGCTACAGAGGCTGGCCAAGCGAAATTTGGGTAAAGACAATGAAATGAAGCCGGATTACAGAATCTCCTACCTTAATACCTAATTAAACAAATTAAAATAGTAAAAACAAAAAGGAAAAATCTATTTAAAAGGTAAAAATTGATGAGCAGAAACCTACAAAGAAATAGAAAAACCACATGTCATGAAATCACTTTTACCTGCTCATGCCCCTGTAGGTAGACCCACCAAGCCCAGTGCCACTGTAGATCTTAAAACAGTCTTGTAACTTGGCTCCAGTTCCTCTCCACTGTTGTCTTAAAGCACTGTCTTGCCAGCCCAAGGACCCAGAGGGAGACCTGTTTGTCTGTGCCACCAGAAACAAGCCTGCAGACTTTAATCTCAGCTGTGGACTCTTAAGCATCTTTATGACTTGATTCCAGCCCCTCTCAGCCATGGCCTGAGGCCAGTACTGCCTGCCCAGGGACCTAACCACTGACCCAGTGGAAGGCTTCCAAGAAACTTGGAGGAAGCCACACCTATCCACATACTTAGTACCAGATCCACTGTCTGTGGACCCTGAATCAGACTTCCATCCCAGCACCAGCCCCTACTTACCAAGGTACTAACGGCAATCCAGTCCACCTGGGTACCAGACAGGATCTACAATCCTTCAAACCCCTGGTAACAGCCTGCTGATTTTTTGCCAGCACCAGGGCCCACTAGCCACAGACCCCATTGCAGATGCAGCAGCATCCACATGACCCAAGTGAAACCCCACTTGCCTACAACCCCAGAAGCAGTCCCATGAGGAGGGACCCAGTGGGAGGTCTTCATCTGTCAAAACCAGTCTATAAAGACTAAAGAGGTGCTTCCTCTTTCAAATTCACAAGGCTACACAGATGACAAAGAATCAAGCAAGTATGACACCACCAAAGAAACTAATAAAGCTTCAGTAATTGGCCCCAAAGAAATGCAGATCTATAAATTTCCTGAAAAATAATTCAAAATAAACATCTTACAGAAGCTCAGTGAGAGGCAAGACAATACAGACAACTAAATGAAATAAGAAAACCAATGCATAAACAAAATGAGAAGTTTAATAAATAAACAGGAGCCATTAAAATGAACCAAACAGAAATACTGGAGCTAAAGAATATAATGAAAGAACTAAAAAATACAAGAGAGTTTCAACAGCAGACTCAATCATGTAGAAGAAATAATCAGTGAACTCAAAGACAGGTCATTTGAAAATAGCCAACCAGAGGAACAGAAAGAAAAATGAATGAAAAAAAAAGTGAAGCATAAGAGACCTGTGGGACACCATCAAGAGGATAAATATACAAATTATGGGAGTCTCAGAAGGAGAAAAGAGAGAGAAAGAGACAGAAAACTTATTTAAAGAAATACTGGCTTTAAAAGAAAAAAATTCCCAAATCTTGGGAGAGACATCCAGATGCACGAAGCTCAAAGGATCCCACGAAAAATTAACCCAAAGAAGAATATTCCAAGGCACATTCTAATCAAATTGTCAAAAGACAAAGACAAAGAGAACCCTGAAAGCAGCATAAGAAAAGAGACTTATCAATTACAAGGGAACCCTCATAAGGCTATCAGCGGACTTCTCAGAAGAAAACTTGGAAGCTAGTTTGGGAATTACATGATATTTTTAAAGTACTGAAAGAAAAAACCTACCAACCAAGAACACTATATTCAACAAAGCTTTCATTTCTGAAGAATAGAGTCCCTCTATCCTTTCAATTTTCATATCTGAAAGATAAAGGCCCTCAGCTTTCATTTGTCTAAGACAATTTGGTTTGTCCTAGACAAATAAAAGCCGAAGGATTTTATCTCCATGAGATCTGCCTTAAAGAAATACTATAGAAAATTCTTTAGGTTGAAAAAAAGTCATACTAAGTAACAACATAAAAACATATGAAAGTATAATACTTACTGGCAAAAATAAATATATAGTCAAATTCAGAATACTCTAACACTATAATGATGACATATAAATCACTTTTAACTCTATTGTAAAAGTTTAAAAGAGTATTTTAAAAACCATAGACTTAGTAATTTGCTAATGGATACACAATATGAAAAAAAGTAAAGTATGGCATTCATAGCATAAAACAAGGGGGAGCAGTGAAGAGGTAAAATTTAGTGTTTATATGCAATTAAAATTAAGTTGTTATCAGATTAAAATAGATATTATAACTATACGATGCTTTTGGTAAGCTTCATGGAAACCACAATGAGAAGACCTGTAGTAGATACACAAAAAATAAAGAGAAAAGAATCAAAGCATATGGATACAAAAAATCAACAAATCACAAAGGAAGACAGCAAGAGAGAAAGGAGCAAAAGAACTACAAAACAGTCCAAACACAATAAACAGAATGGCAATAGTAAGTCTTTCCACATCAATAATTACTTTAAATGTAAATGAATTAAATTCTCTAATCAAAAGATATAGCATAGCTGAATAAATTTTAAAAACAACAATTAATATCCAACAACATGCTGGCTACAAGAGGCTCATTTTAGCTTTGAGGACACATACAGCCTGAAAGTGAAGGGATGGAAAAGATATTCCATGCAAATGATAACCAAAAGAAAGCAGAAGTGCCTCTACTAATATAAGGCAAAATAGACTTTTAGTCAAAACTTGTCACAAGTGACAAAGAAAGTCACTATATAATGATAAAGCTGTCGATTCATCAAGAGGATGCAGTAATTGTAAATATTTGTGCACTCCACATTGGAGCATCTAAATATATAAAGCAAATATTAACAGAATTGAAGGGAGAGATGAACAATATAGAAACACTAAGGGACTTCAATACCTCACTCTCAATAATAAATAGATCATCCAGACAGAAAATCAATTAGAAAACAGTGGCCTTGAATAACACTATAGACTGAATGGACCTAACAGACATTTATAGAGCATTCCACTTGACAACAGTGGGATATATTTTCTTCTCAAGCACACATGGAACATTCTCCAGGATAGATCATATGCTAGGCCACAAAATTAAACACACTCCTGAACAACCAATAAATCAAAGAAGAAATAAAAGAAAGGGACTCAAAAAGTATCTTGAGACAAATAAAAATGGAAACACAACATACCAGAACTTATGGGATGCAGCAAATACATTTTTTATGAAGGAAGTTTAGAGTAGTAAATGCCTATTTTTTAAAAAAAAAATCTCAAGTAAACACCCTAACTTTACACCTCAAGGAACCAGAAAAAGAAGAAAAACTAAAACCCAAAGTCAACAGCAGGAAGGAAATAAAGATTAGAGATGAAATAGAGACTATAAAGACAATAGAAAGATCAATAAAACTAAGAGATGTTTTCTGGGAAAAAATAAAGTTGAAAACATATAGCTAGACTAACCTAGAAAAAGGAGAGAGGAGTCAAATAAATAAAGTTTTAAATGAAAAAGGAGATATTACAACTGATGCCACAAAAATGCAAAGATGCTAAGAGACTGCTATGAACAACTATGTGCCAACAAATTTGATAACCTAAAAGAAATTGATAAATTTCTAGAAACATGCAACCTACCAAGACTGAATCATGAAGAAATAGAAAAGCTGAATAAATTAACAACATGTAAGGAGATTGAACCAGTAATACAAAACTTCCCAACAAAGAAAATTCCAGGACCATATGGCTTTACAGGCAAATTCTACCAAGCATTTAAAAAAGAATTAATGCCAATCTTTCTCAAACTCTTCCAAAAAATTGAAAATAAGAGAACACTTCCAAATCTGTTTTATGAGGCCATCATTACTGTCATACCAAAGCCAGCTAAGAACACAACAAGAAAAGAAAATTATAGGCCAGTATCCCTGATTAATATAGATATAAAAATCCTTAACAAAATACTAACAAACAGAATTTGACAACACATTAAAAAGAGCATTCACCACGATTAAGTGGGATTTATCTGTGGGATACAAGTATGGTTCAATATATACAAATCAATAAATGTGACACACCACATTAACAAAAATAATATGAGCATCTCAATGAATGCATAAAAAGTGTTCAACAAGGCCAGGAATGGTGGCTCAAACCTGTAACCCCAGCACTTTGGGAGACCAAGGCAGGTGGGTGACCTGAGGTCAGGAGTTCAAGACCAGCCTGGCCAACATGGTGAAACCCCATCTCTACTAATAATACAAAAATTTTCTAGGTGTCATGGCACACGCCTGTAATCCCAGCTACTCGAGAGGCTGAGATGGGAGAATCTCTTGAACCCAGGAGGTGGAGGTTGTAGTGAGCTGAGATCACGCCATTGAACTCCAGCCTGGGTGACAAGAGAGAAACTCTGTCAAAAAAAAAAAAAAGTGTTCAACAACATTTAACATTCTTTCATGATTAAAAAAAACCTCTCAACAAATTAGATTTAGAAAGAATGTACCTCAACATAATAAAGGCCATACATGACAAACCAAACTAACGTCACATTCAAGGGTGAAAAGCTGAAAGCTTTTCCTCTAAGAACAGGAACAATGCAAGGATGCCCACTCTTGCCACTTCTATTCTACATAGTACTGAAAGTCTTAGCCAGAGAAATTAGTCAAGAAAAAAGTAATAAAAGGCATCCAAACTGGAATGGAAAAAGTTAAATTTTCTTTTCCAGATGGCATGATTCCAGATGGCATGATCTTATATATAGAAAACCCTAAAGGCTCCACCCCAAAACTGTTAGAATAAATGAATTTAGAAAACTTATAGAATATAAAATCAAAATACAAAAATCAGTTGTATTTCTATATATCAACAATAAACTGTCTAATAAAGAAATTAAGAAAGCAATCTGATTTACAATAACATCACAAAGAATAAAATACTTAGAAATGAATTTAACCAAAGAATTAAAAGATCTCCACACAGAAAACTGTAATACATTGAAGAAAGAAATTGAAGAAGACACGAATAAATGGAAAGATAGCCAGGTCCATGCATTTGAAAAATTAACATTGTTAAAATGTCCAAACTACCCAAGCAATCTACAGATTCAATGCAATCCCTGCAAGAATCCCAATGTTATTTTTCACAGAAAGGGAAAAAAAATCCTAAAATTTGTATGGAACCACAAAAGACCCCAAAGAGTCAAGGTAATCTTCAGGGGAAAAAAATAAAGCTGAAAGCATCACAGCCCCTGATTTCAAAATATACTACACAGCTATAGTAATCAAAATGGTATGGTAGTGGCATAAAAACAGATACAGATGCCAATGGAACAGATTAGAGATCCCAGACATAACTTCAAGCATTTTTGGTCAATTGATCTTTGACAAAGTTTTCAAGAATGTAAAATAGAGAATGGACAGTTTCTTCAATAAATGGTGCTGTGAAATCCATATGCAAAAAAAATCAACTTAGATCCTCATCTCATACCACATATGAAAATCAACTTAAAATTCATTAAATACTTAAATGTAAGACCTGAAACTGTAAAACTACTAGAAGAAAACTGGGGAAAAGCTCCAAGATGCTGGTCTGGGAAATGATTTTTTTGGATATGGCCCCAAAAGCACAGGCAACAAAAGTAAAATAGATCAAAGAAATTGCATTGAACTTAAAAGCTTCTGCACAGCAAAGGAAACAATCAACAGAGTGAAGAGACAAGCTATGGAATAGGAGAAAATATTTGCAAACCATCTGATAAGGGGTTAATATCCAAAATATATAAGGAATTCAAACAACTCAAAAGCAAGAAAACTAATAACTTGATTAAAAAATGGTTGAAGGACCTGAATAGACATTTCTCAAAAGGGGACATAAAAATGTTCAAGAGATGTATGAAAAATACTCAATGTCACTAATCATCAGGAAAATATAAATGACAACTGTGATGAGATATCATCTCACACCTGTTAGAACAGCTATTATCAAAAAGACAAAAGATAACAGGTGCTAGTGATGATGTGGAGAAAAGGGAACCCTTGTACACTGTTGATGGGAATGTAAATTAGTACAGCCATTATTGAAAATAGTTTAGAGTTTTCTCAAAAAACTAAAAATAGAACTACCATTTGATCCAACAATCCCATTTCTAGGTATATACTCGAAGGGAACGAAATCAGCATGTTGAAGACATATCTATACTCATTCATTGTAGCACTGTTCACAATAGCCAAGATGTGAAATCAACCTAAGTGTCCATCAACAGATGAATGGATAAAGAAAATATGGAATATAGACACATGGGATACAATGCAGCCCTAAAAAGGAAGAAAATCCTGCCATTTATGACAACATAGATGAACCTGGAGGACACTGTGCTAAGTGAAATAAGTCATTAACAAAAAAAGAAATACTACATGACCTCATTTATGTGTGGAATCTAAGAAGCTGACCTTGTAGAAGCAGAGAGAAAAATGGTGGTTGCTAGGGACTAGGGGATGAGGAGGATAGGGAGATATTGGTCAAAGGGACAGGATAAATAAGTTCCGGAGATCTATTGTACAGAATGCTATACAAGGTGCATTATTAATTAATAATAATGTATGTATATTTGAAAATTACTGAAAGTAGATCCTGAATGTACTCACACCCCCAAAAAAATTGATAAGTATGTGAAGTGATCAATATGTTAATTGGCTCAATTTAATCATTTCAAAATGTATACTTATATCAGAACATCATATTGTACACCATATAGTCTCATGAAAAGAAACATTCAGGTCTCAGGCCATCCTGAGCTTGTACCCTGCCATTCAAGTCTATGTGGTCCTGAGCCTCCGTGGCAGCCTCTGATCAAGATGTGGTTGGATGGAGGGGACTCAGGAGGTGTCAGGAGCAGGCCCTGCATAGCTGCACTGGATGAAGGTGAGTACAGTGTGGCGGGGCTGAGGGGCTTCCAGGCTTTGTTGCATGCAGGAGAAGCTAGAGCCCAGTAGTTGCTGGGGTGCACACCCGGCTGAGGAGTGGCCCCCATCTCACATTTCATGGAGTTCCAGGAGAGGGAATAGGCCAAAGGAGCTTCCCACAGCCACTTTCATGCCCTCAGCCTGCAGAAAGTAGGATAGAAGGAAACACCAAGCTTCTCAGAGGAGAATTGAAAAAAGGTGGGGAAGACAAGGAGAGTTGCAGACAGGCTGGGTATTGGCTCGTCGCCCTCCGTCTGCATGTCAGTTGGGCTGTATTTTTGACTGCAAGCAGCAGAAAACCCAATTTAGTGTGGCTTAGCTAACAGACTTTATCATCCTGCTCAGTGAGAAGCCATAGGTCCCAGAGCCTTCTGCCTTTCTTTGTCTTTCTCAGCACGTTTCCTTCAGGCTGACCTTCCTCATGATCCCAAGATGGCTGCCAAAATTCCAGGCATTACAGAGGCAACCTCAGGTCTCCATGGCTGGAATCAGGTCACCTGCTTCTTCCTAAGCCCAATGACTAGGGAAATGAAATTACTATCATTGGCTTAGGCTAGTTAAGACCCATCCCTCCCCAGGGTTCCATGGAGGACAGTGGACACCCAGACAGGACTGGGGCTCTAGCGATACAGAAAATAATGGCAGTAACAGGCAGCGGTGGATATGGGTGAGTAACCAACAAGGTTCGCTCTTCCCTGGTTAGATCAGCTGTCCCAACCTTTGTCTAAGCACCCAAAAGAGTCCTGCTGAACCTGGGCATGAGGAAAGGCAGGCACAGCGGGGGGTAGTCGGGACAGATACTCTGTTTAGGAGTGTGACAGGCAGTTCTCCATAATTATCAAGATTCAGACTGAGGGGTGTGCTGGGAAAGAGCTGACCAGTGTGCTGGGACCACAGCAAGCACCCTGGGGCTCAGAGAAGATGGACAAGTTCCCCCGAGTTGGGCCTGGGCTCACCCAACCCCAGCCCCTGGCAGGTGGATATCCTGTCAGTCAACTTTCTTATGGGTGCAGCTCAGCAATCCCAGAAACCACAGTCGTGTCTTGACCCTCCAGTAGAGGTGTGTCCACACCCAGGGATATGGTGGTAGAGGAAGGGAGCTGAGTTGAGAAGCCTTGACAAGAGGACTCAGCGGGCTGTTGGTACCTCGGGTGTGGTCCCAGATGCCCACTTCCCTCCTGCCTGTGTGAGGTGTCAGCATGCTGGCCCACCATCGCCCACACCGTCTTGATCCCACACAGCTGCCAAACACCTCAGCTATCCACTTCCCTCCCTTCCCTTATTTCAGACTTTCTCAAATTACGCTTTCTCGAATATTCATTATGTCTTAATTTATACTTAAATTTTCTTTGATTTTTTGCATTTCTTTAATTTACATTTAGTGTATACCTAACAGGACACTTTATACCTCCTCACAAATGGAAGAGAGCCCCATTTTCCATAATGCGACTACAAGAAAGCACAATGAAGTCACAATAAAGTTATTAAGCCCTAATTTGATACCGCAGCCTGGCAGGACTCTAAGCCCCAGGCCTACTTTCTCTTTGTTAGAGCAGAGAGATTAGCAAGTATTATAAAGGTGTTAAACATGCTAGCACCAAATCCAGACGTTCCCCTGGAAGTCATTAGGAGACGGGAAGGATAATTTGTAAGGAAGCAACTTCTTCCGCCGCGGAGTCTGATGGCGGTGGGCTGGGCTCGGGCCCTTCAGTGCACCTGCTGAGCCTCCTCCCGTGGCGGGTGTCAAGGAGGGCATGTGTCCGCCAGGCGGGCGGCAGCTGCGGGGAAGCGCGTGGGGAAGGGGAGGTGACCGCCAGAGAGGAGCAGCCTGCAGCCCGCTGGAGGGGCCCCGGAGCCGCGCTTGGGACGCCTGTCCCCGACCTCTCAGTGCCCGCGGATACGACGCTCTTGGGCGGAGTTCGCGAGGCTGCGGCACAGCTGGCGCGCATGGCTCTCACCTGAGACTCCGGCGGGGCACAGGAGGCACGGACACGCACGTTCCGGAGGAGGCACAGAGGAGGAGCTCCGATGTGGGAGCGACTCCCCGGTCTGGGGCAGGCAGAGGTGTCCAGCTCGGTCCTGGGCGGCAGACGCTCCATGGGCCCGAGTCGCGCCCCGCCCTGAGGCCGAGGGCGGGAGGCGGGACCGCAGGTGAGGGGCCAGGGAAGGGAGGGGACGCCATGAGCGGGCGCGGAGCAGCCAGCCCCTTCCCTCGGCCTCGGGACTGTGCCCCACAGCAGCCACAGAGCAGGCAGGCAAGGAGAGAGCAGCGCCTCAGGCTTGGAGCACCCGCTCCCTGGGCAGGGCGCATGAGAGGCCCAGGCGCAAAGGAGGCTCGGCGTTCTCCGTCTTCTGTCCACAGGCTGCCAGGCACGCGAGGGACCCTCTTCCCAGCCATCTTCTTCTGTGAACCAGTGTACATCTCCCTCTGATGTTATTTTTCACAAATAGTAGACAAACACAAGCTACACACACACATGCAAATATACACACACTACATACATGTATGCACACATATGCGCACACACACTACACACACATAGGCACACATACACATACTACACACACATGCCCACACACTACATGCACATAGGCGTGCACACACACGTATGCACACATACGCACATTACACAAACACATATGCACACATGCACATGCAACACACATATACACACATACACTACACGTGTATATACACATGCACACACTACACACATAGGCGCACACTACACACATAGGCACACATACATATGCTACAAACATATACATACACTACACACACACATGCTACACACACATAAACATACACGTGCTACACACATCTATACACATAGATGCACTACACACATACACACTACACATACATAGACATACACACTACACACACTATACACACATACACGCATATGCACACATACACTACACATAGGCAGACATACACTAAACACTACACACACACATAGGCACACATACACACATACATCCTCAGTCTCAATGTAAAGTTCTTATTTCTGTGGGTCACAAAGAGGTAGAAAAACATTGCTGTAAGCAATGCTCACATGTTCACATGTGAAATGCTAAAAAGAGCATGGATTTTGGAGTCAAACACTTGAATTCTAGGCTGGCCCTGACACCTACCAGCTCTAGGATCTAGAAGGACAGGGGATCTCTCCTCTCTCACCTCATTTGTGATATGGGGTAGAAATCCACCCTCCCTCAACCCTAGTTAATGTAAAGTGACAATGAAATGGCAGATCAGCCAAAGTGATTTCTAAACAGTTAAGTCCTGTGCAAACGCATATTAAGATTGTTAATATTAGGCCCCAGCCAAGAACCCGTCTTAAGCCATGGTCCAGAAAATCAAATCTTGTTCTTCAATTGCATCTACTTAGCCAGCTGTTCAGTTCCCATATGCTCCTTTCTCTTCCAAAGCCTTAGCCGCCAATTGGAATACAAGATAAAAAACACCATCTGTGCCCCAAGTCCTTCAGTTCCCTGCCCAGGACGTCTCGAGGCCGGGAGATGATTTCCCAGTTTCTTCTGGCACTGCCGTTTCCCCCTGGCTGACTGCACTGGAGCAGGGCTGAGAGCCTGGGCAGCCTCTCCACCTTGGTGTGGACGGTTCTCCACTGCCCACCAGAGGCCCCCATGACTCCCAGGCCTGGCCCCGGTGTGGCTGGCCACAGGGCTGCTGTATATTGACCCTTCGGCTCTGGGGCTCTTTAGCAGTGTCCACCACATCAGTCCCACCCCAGCCTGGGGTGACATGTGCCTCTCACACGGGAGACTACATTGAGGGAGCAACCCACAGGAGGGAAAGCAGCAATGGCCTCTGCTGGAGGTCTTCCCAGGAGCCTCTGGTTACAGGGTGCAAGATGTGATAGACTGATGCAAACATGGTCCCAATTCTGCATCCCTCCCTGTGTCCATGCCCTTGCAGTATGGCTGCATACTTCTTCCCATCAAGATGTGAGGTCCAATCTCCTGCCCCTTCAGTCTGGGCTGGCCTGTGACTTGCCTTATCAGTAGAACAGGGTGGAAGTGAAAGTGACACTGTGCCAGTTCACCTGCAATGTAAACAAGCTCGGATGAACCTGCTGAGGAACCCAGAAGAGAGCTTGTAGGCCATCCTAGACCAGCCTCCACCCAGCAAACCCTCAAATGAGTGACAGACCCCAGCCTATATCAACAGAGCTGCCTTGCCGTCCCTCACTGGCCCCGGATGCGTGAGCGAGCCCACCTGAGATTATCAGAATTGCCCAGCCAAACTGTAGACTTATAAGAAATAATGTTTATGGTTTCAAGCCACTAGGTTATAGGGTAATTGTTACACAGCAACAGCTAAGTGAAACATAAGAGCATGCCCCCTTCTGTTAGAGGCACCAGGTGGGAAGGTATGGACTCTGTTAGGTTATTCTAATGATATCCTCCCACCCCAATCAGCCTTTGGACAGAGCCTAAGAACCCTGGGGGTGAGGTGAGAATCTAGCCCTCTGTCCTGAAGCCATGTGGCAGGAAATGAAGGGGAAAGTGTACATAGCATCACAGCAAGTGGGCTGACACTAATCACCAGACATCCCTGTCCCTGCTCAAAACCCCCCAGCCCCTCTCACCCACCCCAGCTTCTCCTATCCTAGGTCCCCTACCACTCACTCTTCCCCAGTCTGCTAGAGAAGTCTCAGCAAGCTTCTTGCTGAATTATGCTGAGCGATTTCTCTCTCCCTCTCCAAGCCAATCAGGTCAAGCTCTGGGTGTGCTTTTGCACAGAGGCTTGCCTTGGTGTTCTGCTAGCTGAGTGGTTCCCAAAGGATGGTGCAGTTACCACTGGGGATGCAAGCAATGATTGTAGGTGGTACAGGGTCAAACATTTTAAATGCTAATTGTTCCATTTCGATTGTAACATTATTCCAGCATAGTCATCCCTTGGTATGTGTGGGGATTGGCCCCTGAGGAGACCAAAATCCATGGATGCTCAAGTCCCTGATATGAAATAGTGTTGTATTTATATACATACATACATACCTCCTCTTCACATACCTACATACATCCTCTAGTATACTTTAAATCATCTCTGGATTACTTATAGTGCCTAATATAAGGTAATGTGATTTAAATAGTCATCATGCTGTATTGTTTTATTTGTATTATTTTTTATTGTTACATGTTATTTTTATTGGATTTTTTAAAAAAATCTGATCTGCGGTTGGTTGAATCCATGATGCAGAACCCTTGGACATGGTGTGCCAACTGCATGCTTATCCCTTACCCTTCACACTGCCATAACAAAATACCATAGACTGGGGGGCTTATAAACAACAGAAATTTATCTCACACCTGGCAAGTTCAAGGTCAAGGTGCTGGCAGATTCAGTGTCTGCTGAAGGCCCACTATCTGATTCTTAGGTGGTGCCTTCTTACCGTGTCCCTGCACCATGGGAAAGGGGAAACGGGGTGTCTCTGGAGCCTCTTGTATACGGGCACTAATCCAACCACGAGGGTTCCACCCTCACGACCTTGTCACCTCCCAAAGGCACCACCTCATAACACTATCACATGGGGGATTCCATTTCAGCAGGTATTTTGAGGGCACACAAACATTCAGTCTATAGAAATTTATTCTCAGGTATATTTAACTAAAATATAGCTAGGCCTAGCAATCTTTGATGTAGTGTTCCCATTTAAAATAAATGTGTTTAAATGCAACTGGATGCTCTATTGGGAATTTCAATGGAAATGTCCAAATCCAATAGATGCCGCACCTCAAGGTATTGAGAGGCCGGATGCAGAATTCACAAAGAAGATGGCTTGCAACAAGAGTAAGAGTCGAGTGGAGAGAGACGGTTTCTGAAGAAGGATGTTGAGCAGAGAGTGGCTTGTGTGCTGGGAGGGCCGAGGGGAGTGGATGAAGGGGAGTGTGCCCCTCACCTCTTACTCTGTGGGAGGGGTTCTGGGGAGGATCTTCAGCAGAATGTGGGGTGTACCTCTGAGTTTGGGGAACACAAGGGCTGGCAGGTGATACATAGCTGAGGACTAGGGCAGCAGGTGGTTGTGGTTCTTGGGCTTCAGGGCTGAGAGAAAAAAGGCCCACATTGGGAGAAAGGGCGGATCCGGGTTCTGTGGAGCCTGCAACATACACAATCTAGGATCCCCTTGCTATGGATGAGAGTATCAAATTACCATGGAAGCACCTAGTGGGGCCCTCAGGATCTGGGAAGGGGCCCGGGCAAGTCATAGCTCTGAAGTCGAAGCTGCACTGGCTGCACAGCACATGACCTCTGCATAGACAGCAGCTACACCAGAAACCAGGACAATATGAAGGGGGAAGAGTAAGTTTTGCGCTAGATGTGCCACATGGGAGAGAGAAACAACCAGGACTGTTCTTCATCCTGCCCAACAGGGGCGGTAGGACTCCAACAGAGAAGGTCCACTCTGAGAGAAGGGCAAGCCAGAGGAACAGGGCTGCCAGGATCCCAGAAAAGCCCGCTCCGAAAGGAGCCCAGATGACTGGGAGATAGCCTCTGAGCAGAGCACCAGTCTCAGGTGAACACTCCTGTTGCCTTAGGTCTCTTCTGCTCCAGAGTGGGGCAAGAAGAGAGAAATGTACCTAAAGAAGGACTATCTGGCCTCCCGCCATAAACCACCAACCTTCTGTGGCACTCAGGAGGGGAGAGGACACATTTTTCAATTACTTGGACCTGAACATTCTCAGTTACTGAAATGTGACTTAAAGTGACCACAGGACTCTTTTTAATCACCTAAGGCCAATCAGAGAAGGCTCAGCACAGGCCCTAGCTTTCACAATCACTCCCTTTGAATTATGTTTGCTCAATGTTCCAAAGAGTCAATTTTTTTATATACGGAGTTTTCCATTTTTAATATTTGGTTAAACAAAATAGATCTTTTATAAACAAACCCAGCACAAGGCCAAAAACAAAAAGGAATAAAAGCAAGAAAATCAAAAAGCCTAGGATTGCCTGTTATTGGGCATCAGGGTCAGGCCTGCTCACCTTCCTTAAAGGAAGTGAGGCTTTTTGCCCTTGGGCATCAGCATGGGTCCCTGTTCCTAAGCACCAGAGTTGGATATGAACAGAGAAACCAGCCCTGAAATGATTAAGTGTCTTTGCCTATCCCATTGGCTCATGGACTCCAAATGCATAGGGACTCCCAAAGAGTCAGTTTTTAAAAATGTATTGTTTCACTTTGCTAGTGCGGCCACAACAAAGCACCAAGACTGGGTGCCATAAACGACAGACACTCATTGTCTCAGCTCTGGAGGCTGAAAGTTTGAGATGAAGGTGTCAGAGCGGCTGCTTCCTTCTGAGGCCACTCTCCTTGGCTTGTGCATGGCCACCTTCTCACTGTTTTCTCATGTCCTTCCCTCTTGGTGGTCTGTGTGTCTGATATTCTTATATGGATACCAGTCACATAGAATTAAGGCCCACCCTGACAGTCTCATTGTAACTCAATTACCTTTTTAAGACCCTATCTCCAAATACAACCACATTCTGAGGTACTAGGGGTTAAGATTTCAACCTACGAATTGTGGGAATACACAAGCCAGCCCATAACATATATAAAATAAGTAAAAGCTATTTAGACTCCAGGATAGGGAGTTAGACTAAAAACTTCAAAACTGTAACCACACCCAAGGAATTTAATATTTAAACACTAACATTATCTACTATCTAGCACATAGTAAAATTGCCCAATTGCCCCCAAATTTCCTTCATATATTGTTTTATGACCCAAGATCTAATTAAGGATTTTGCACTGCATTAGACCGATTTTTTTAGTCTCCTTTAATCTAGAACACTTCTCCTGATTTTCTGTTGTCTTTCATGACATCGAGGTTTTGAAGAGTCCAGATTTTATGGACAGCACCTAGATTTGGCCAACTGTGTGCTCGTCATTAGACCCAGGTTAGACACTTGGGCAGGAGCTTTCCATAGGTGACAGGGGTTCTTCCTACTGTCTTGCCTCAGGAGTTGTGTGACGTATGTCCGCCCCAGTGCTGGGGATGCTAAGTGTTATCCCTTGGTAAAGGTGGTGTCCCTCAGACTCCATCATACAAAGATGCCTTTTCCAAATTTTTAAATTAACAACTAGTTTTCAGGGTGGTGTTTGAAGACCCTGTGACTCTCCAGTTCCCCAACAGACTTTGACCTGAAGGTTGTTGCAGTCATGGATGACCTTCACCTGAGTCAGTTACTGTAGGTGAGTGGTTGCAAAATGAACTATGTCATGTATATATAATCAATACTACAAAAGCATCCTTGGAAAGCGTTACTAAATGAGATAAACAAATAAGGATGTGGAAGGGTGGAACCAAAGGCAAGGCCTATAACTAAAGATAATATAGGCAGACGCAGTAGCTCATGCCTGTAATCCCAGCACTCTGGAAGGCCAAACCAGGAGGATCGCTTGAGGCCAGGAGTTCAAGACCAGCCTGGGCAACATAACGAGACCCTGTCTCCAAACAATCTTGATATTACTATAGTCTCATATTAAACCTAATGTGGCTAGGCATGGAGGCTCATGCCTGTAACTCCAACACTTTGGGAGGCTGAGGTGGGCAGATCACCTGAGGTTAGGAGTTCAAGACCAGCCTGGCCAACATGGTGAAACCCCATAAATACAAAAATTAACCGGGCGTGGTGGTGGGCATGCACCTATAATCCCAGCTACTTGGGAGGCTGAGGCAGGAGAATTGCTTGAACCCAGGAGGCAGTGAGTTGAGATCGTGCCATTGCATTCCAGCCTGGACGACAGAGTGAGACTCTGTCAAAAAACAACAACAACAAAAAAAAAACCTAATGTGTTTTTTGAAGTCAGTAACAACTCCATGTTGTGGCTGGTCTACCCCAGCAATAGACTTTTCATTCCTTTAATGACTCATTCTGTGAAAATAAGTGCAGAGAATCTATTAAGATGTTAAAACTGGCGGCCTGGGCAACATAGCAAGACCTCATCTCTACAAAAATTAGCCAGGTATGGTGGCTCATGCCTGTAGTCCCAGCTACTCAGGAGGCTTGAGCCCAGGAGTTCAAGACTGTAGTGAGCTGTGATGGTGCCACTGCACTCCAGCCTGGGCAATAGAGCAAGACCCTGTGTCTAAAAAAAAGTCTTTAAGATAATCTGTAGATTTGCCACAGCAAATATTTAGGGCATAAATATGTCTTAAAAGTTTCTAGAAGCTAATGTGAAAGAGAAATTTATCAGTTACACAATCCGGCTACTGGGACCTTGAGATTGGCTGCCAATAATGAATGTGAGATGGGTGTCACTATGAAAGAACAGGTCTCCTCCTCTTACCCATGGGGGGACTCAGAACTCAATTCTGAGTTCTGCTTAAATGTAACTGACCAAAAATGGATATTAACCTCTGCTCCATCCTGACTTCCCACTAACACGGCAATAAGAAGGTGTTAAAAGGGGGGGGAAGCCTACACTTATAAGAACAAAGAGAACAGAAGAGGAGAAAATAGCAACAAATGTTAGAGTCAGGAAAGGAGATGGATGAGGGATAAATGAATTCGCTGATTTTAGAAAGCTGACTCCCGAGCCAGCTGTGGGAAGCCTAATAAACCGCAGCTCCAAAAGTCCTGAGAACGGAAGCCACGAGGTGCCTCTGCAGCAGGGGTGAAGGTAGTAATAGAAACAGAGAGTGGACTGAAAGCATTTTCATAAGCAGGCAGATGCCCAGAGCCTCTCCGTCAGACTGCACAACCTCATTCAGCAGAAGGCTAACTTCTAGAAACCACAATAGGGGTCTCTGAACTGGGCACAGTTAAAGTCAGAAGAACCAGGGGAAATGAATGAACCTGACACACTCAGTGCTGAACACTCCAGCCCTGTATCCCACCAGCATCCAGAACACTGGTACCCAGGCTTCTCTTTCCAGGCCTCAGATACTCAGGGGAATTCAACCTGATCAGGAAGAAAGATCTAAGGACCTCCCAATGAAACAGCCCAAGCAGATCATCCTACCATGAAGTCCACAGTTGACAAGCCACCATTTCCCATGACACACACACACACACACACACGCACACACATGAACATGCACACACATGCACATGCACAAAACTTTTCACCAGTGTTTTAGTGCCATGCTTTTAAATATGAGCAATCAAAAGGATTGTCAGACATCTGAGGAAGCCTCTGATATGAGAGACAGAGGTCAGAACAAACACAAATGGAAAAAAAAAGCAACTTAAAGGAAACAAAGGTTACTTGGGAGGAAGAAAACTTCAAAATCATTATCATTAATACAAGCAGAGAGCTAAGAAATGATATTCTGACCATGAAATAAGAATAAAGTATTATTAAACAAAAGGAACATAGAAAGAGCTCTTGGAAACTTAAAATATGATAGTAGAAATGGAAAATGTAAGAGAAGAGTTTGGATGATACAGTCGAGGAAAGCCGTAAGACAGAGCAGAGAGACAGGAAAAGGAGAACAATGATCAGAAAGTTAGAGAGCCAGTTCAGGAAGCCCAACATTTGGGTAATAGGAGTTCCAAAAAAGAGAGAACAGAGAAAAAGTAGAAGAAATTACCAAGGGGAAAAAGTTCATGAAACTGTCCCAGAACAGTTCTGGAGATTCTAGGTCAGAAGGGCCAGAAAAATGGAGGGGTGTGGACCTACATCAAGATACATGTGTGAAACTTCGGGGCGCTGAGGACAAAGAGATAGCCCAAAAGACTTCCAGAGAGAGAGAATAAAATAAAACAAAACAAATTTTACAACTGTGCAAAGTCAAAGATGGCACTGGCACCAGCTTTGCAATAGCAGCCTGGAAGCTGGAAGACAACAAAGCAACGTCTTCAACGTTCCCAGGAAACTCATTTCTAACTAGAATTCTATATCCAGTCAAGTAAGAGTCAGAGGAGAATAAAAATACATTCAAATACTCAATGCCTCAAAAAATGAGGAATGACCAAGGAAGACAGAGATGTGGAACTCAGGAAATGGGTACTTTAGCCTGAGAAGTGGAAAGGGCGTTCAGGATGGGGCAAAGGAAGTGCTGTCCATGAGGAGTGAAGGGCAGGGTTTCCATAGGCACTAGAAAGTTCTGGGAAAGGCCCCTTAGAAGATAGCATGGGTAGGCCAGGCACAGTGGCTCACGCTTGTAATCCTAGCACTTTGGGAGGCCAAGGTGGGCAGACCACTTCAGGCCAGGAATTCGAGACCAGCCTGACCAACATGGCGAGACCCCATATCTGAAAAAAAAAAAAAAAATTAGCCGGGCATGGTGGTATGCACCTGTAATCCTAGCTACTCAGGAGGCTGAGACATTAGAATCCCTTGAGCACAGCAGTGGGAGGTTGCAATGAGCCAAGATCTCACCATTGCACTCCAACCTGGGCAACAGAAGGAGACTTATCTCAAAAAAAAAAAGAGGGAGAAGAAGAAGAAGGAGGAGGAAGAGGAGAAGGAGAAGGAGAAGAACGAGGAGGAGGAGGCATAAGTAGAGTCACTGATGCTTTGAAGATACTAGAGCAGACTGGTTCAATTAGAGGCTGTTTGAACACGAATTCATAACAAAAGAATAGAAAATTAATAGAACAGATTATTAACAGGGTAAGTTATAGAAAATTAAGCAAACAGTAACTCCAGGAAATATAAAAGTTGTCCAATAAAGGAAAATAACTGTAGATTGCTGTATGGTTTAGCACAAAAAACTGTATAAACTCTAAATATGGATCTAAACCAAATTGCAAATTTACCATATCGCAAGAACTGTGATAGGATGCACGTCTACATCACGGGGGGAGGGGACAAGTTTTGCAAGAGCGCTAAACCCTCATTTCCCGAGTAAGAAGTCAACACACATTGCTTGAAATGAAATATAAAATCAACAAATAACAATATAAGCTTGTTCTGTAGAGGTGAGGAGATAAATCCAAAAGGGATCCGCTAAAAAAATTGAAAGCAGTTTCCTTCAGGACCTGGGAAATGAGGAAACATGAAAGGAAGAATACTATTTTTCATGGCAAGCCTTGCCAAAATTATCTGTGACTCTTTATGTACACTTATAACTTTGATTTACACAATTAGAAGTAAATTTTTAAAAATTAGTCAATGTCCACCCAAATTGTTGTTCATGTGTGAGACCAACAGAAAGATCATCTCAGATATCCATGAGTTCAGACATTACAACCTTCTGGAAAAATCAGTAGAAAAAATATTCCACCTAATTAAGATTCGGGAATGGGAAAGTTAAGTTAGAAAAGAAAGAGATTCTCAGTATTGACAATTATTTTCTGAACTAGAAGATGCATAATAATAAAATAAATGAACAAATTAAAAATGAAAATTGCATCTAAACTCCTATATTATACCTACAAAACGCAGTGAAGAGGGAGAGATAGTTTTTACAGAGAGAGGAATCAATAGTTATCATTTATTTTTGATATTAATTTTTACGACATAGGTCCACTTAAAAATAAAATAAAGGTAAACAAGCAAAATTAAATATAAGTCTACTTCCCAGTCACTAGTGGGGAAATCAAAGACAGTGAAATTAAAAGAGCAAAAAGATAGCAAAGAAATGAAGTGAGAAAGCAGAAAACAACACCAGAAATGAGACCAAATAGTTATGGCATTTAAGTAAATGGGCTAAACTTTCTCGTTAAAAAACGTCAGAGTTTTTTTAAAAATCCGAAACCACTGCTATTTTTAAGCAAAAACTCCTAAAACAAAATGACAAGGAACATTTCAGAATGAATGGATGATAGCGCAGTTTAGTTAGACCAAAGAGACATCATGGAATAAAAAATGAAAGTCGAGTTGTCTGGGAGAGAGTGGATGAAATGTCAGCGCAGGAGCAAAGCCTGCTCTGAGCAGGGAGCAGGAGCCAAGAGCCTTGAGCTCCTGTTATATTTTTTGCTGAAGAGGGACGAAACGATCTGTGAGGCGGGGACCATCACTGTGCCCATTTTAGAGATGAAGAAATAGAGGCACAGAGAGATGCTGAGTCTCGCACCAGGCAGAGGCAGGACTGGAAAAGGAGACTGGGTCTGGCCAACCCCGAAGCTGTGCTTCTTCCCATCCTGCCAGGAGTGTGGCGCTCATTACAGAGGAAGTTCCTAATAAAAGCAGCCTCATTTGTCAGGCGTCAGGGGTTCCCTGCTTGGCCCTCTCGCAAATGGCATCCCTCTGGAGAGGTGGGTAACCCTAGACATCAGGGTTCCCCTACGGGCCACGTGTGCAGAGTCCAAGTCTGTCCTATCCACCTCTCGGCACAGGTCTTGGCAGCGGCCTCCTTCCTGGACACGGGGCTCCCCTCCCCCGACAGCGGGTGCCCTCTCTCCTGGCCCACACCTCTGGGCCCCGCTCAGCCTCCTCGCGCCCTGGCCAGGGTTGTCAGCCTTTCTACTGGTGCAGCCCCCGCATCCCCCAAGGCTGCTGGGCAGGCTGGGGCAGGTCCCCTGGAAGGTGGCCTCAGACCCCCTACACGTCAGGAGGATGTCCTCTGCTCCTATTGCCTGCCCCGCCCAGGCCCAGAGGTGCTGGGGCCTCCCACCTCTGAGCCACAGAAAGACCCACAGGGGAGCCCCCAGGGAAGGCCGTGGAGAAGCCCAGCCACCCCGCTTGTTCCTTTGGAGAAAGCAGGGGGCTCTAAGGAGAGGCAGCGCCAGGCCTGGGTGCAGGGTGAGGAGTCCTGACCCTTGCTCTCCGTCTCTCCCCAGGGCTTTCCTGTCCAATACCAAGGGCTTGTGCTGGCCGCGCATCTGTGCAGATGTGTACGTGCGGGGCTGCAGTGGCTCTGTGCCCTCGCTGAGCCCTGGTCGTCTTGTCCCTGGAAGTACCTCCTGTTAGGATTCCCACGACAATGCCCACGTGGCACTTTATCCGCCTGGGTTTTCGGCACAAAAGAGGAGGAGTTCACAGGGCCCTGCCCCAGCCTCTGCGGGCTCATCTGCGGTGAGATCCCCATAGGGAAGCTCTGCAAACCCACACTCCCAGAGCTCCTCCAGCAAACACTGGATGCCTGCTCAGAAGTGCAGGGAACACAGGGGCCACCAGATGAGAACCCCATTCCCCTTCTGGCTGCTGCTCCCCATCTCCCTTCCATGAAAGCCCAGTCTGATCCCTGTGACCCCTCTGGCCTCACCACCTAGGTCTCACCTTGCTGTTTCCGGAAGGAGCCGGGAATGCCCCGCCTCCACACCTACTGTTCCCGTCTCAAATGGGTGTTGTCACCCAAACACCCACAGCCCCCCACCCCAACCTCCTCTGCATCAGCCACTGCTGCCTTCCCGGTAGGGCCGCCCTGACCACCTTATTTAAAGTTGCACTCCCACTTCCTATGTGCTGTTTCCCATGTGCGGATGGCTGGATGGATGTGTTGTCCCCGCACAGGCCGAGTGGCTGGCTTCGTGCCCCCTGAGGCCTTTGCCCACTCCCTCCCCAGCACATACGTGATCTTCATTCACCCGGTCTACTCCCAATCTCAGCTTCTCTGTGGTTTCCTGGAGTTTTCCTCCTCACCGCCACCTCCATCACGGCCAGAGTCCCAGTCAGGGGGCTCTGCCACTCAGCACAGTACTGAGTGGCAGAAAGAGAGGGCCTCACCCAGGAAGCCAGGCTGCCTCCTCTCCACCCACCCTGGAGAGCCCCCAGGGGCTGAGCCTGAGAGACTGAGACGCAAACTCTGAAGGAAGCTGCAGAGAAGGAGTATTAGCCCCAACAAAACTTAGAGTCTTGGCAGCTAAATTCAAATCAAATGTGATTTTGATACCAATTCAAACAGCCTAGGCAGAAGAGCTAAGGGATTTTCTTCTTGAAAGCATAAAAGGAACAGAGAAGACGTCTGAATTCTAACGCTGAGAATTACTGAGATGAGGAGAGATTTGGGGAATCAGAAAAAGTCTACTTGGAGCAGCCTCCCTTCCCGGATGGCAAAGGGAGTGCCAATCACGGCTGCCATGGCAACAGGTATGCGCCAAATGCCAGCACAGAGAGAAGCCGAGTGCGCCTTCCCACAAAAACGCCACCGTTATTGTTCTAACAGGAGCAGGATGGAAGTCACATCCATGCATCACCCCACATCCCCAGCATCACTCCACATCCCCAGCGCCACCCCACAATGCCCGAAAGTTCTCTCCATGGCCAGAAGCATTGGAAGGAACTGACACACAGCTCCCCCAACACACACACACACGCACACACCACACACACTCATTTCCCTGCTACTCCAATTCCTAAAATTTAGTAGCTTAAAACAACAACCATCAATTTATTATCCTCATTCTTTTGTGGGTCAGGAATGCAAAAGGGCTTGGCTAGGTGGTTGGGCGTGGGGCCTCTGCTGCTGTTGTGGCTGGTGGTTGGAGCAGCGGTGGCTGCTGGGCATCTCTCTTCGCACAAGCTCAGGGCCTGCTGAGGTGTGTGCTGACACAGACACATGTGCCTGCCTGAGGCAGAAGCTGCACATGGCCTCTTCACACCTGGTCCCGCACCATGTAGCATCACTCTGCCGCCTGCTACAGGTTACTTGTGGGAGTGGCAACAGGAGGGAAATTAGACCCTGCACTTGACCTTGCAGTGGCAAAGTTCTGAAGGGACAGTGAAACAGGAGACGCTATGTGGCCACCCTGCCCTCATCCTCAGAGAGGAGTGCAGAACTGGGAAGGCGGTAAGGGAACACAGTGCTGGAAGGGAAAGCAACCCGTCAGCACTTTCTGGTTTAACAGAGAGGGTGAGGGCATTCTAGGGGGAAACAACAAGAAGAGCCACATAGAATGGAGTTTTAAGAGGTCTAAGAATTCTCCCCACAACCTAGAAAACGAATCTGGAAAGCCTAGAGGCGGTACAAGTGCTCACCAGCTGTGTGGAGGGTGAAGATGCCTGACTACAGCAGCACTACCCAGGAGAAGATTCTGCTGTAACAGAAATGTCCCATGTCTGCCTTGTCAGGTACAGGAGCCACAAGCCGCACGTGGCTCTGAGCCCTTGAAATGTGGCTAATGAAACTGAGACACTGAATTTTAACTTTTATTTCATTGTAATTAACTTAAACTTAAACTTAGAAAGCCATGTTTGGCTAATAGCTATCATATCAAACAGTATGGGTCTGGAATTAAGTATCTCAGCCAACAAACCAAACCGTGTCTTAAAGGAGAGAAAAGAAAAGTGCAGAGAGCGGCCCACCTGAAGCCTGCCTCCCACTGCCAAGACAGCTCTCGGGTTTGCCTCTCCACCCACCTTTCGGGAGAAAGAAGAGAAAAGTTCAACATTAAGGACTGATTCAAGGTAACAGTCTCATAGAGCAAACAATAATTTATTACAACATTCTCCTGGCAGAGTTAGTCAATGCAATTAAATACGTGGCCAGGCTCAGTGGCTCCCACCTGTAATCCCAGCACTTTGGGAAGCCCAGGAAGGAGGATTACTTGAGCCCAGGAGTTTAAGACCAATTTAGGCAACAAATCGAGACCCTATGTCTACAAAAGATGTTTTAAAATCAGCTCAGCATGGTGGTGCACGCCTGTGGTCCCAGCAACTCGGGAGGTTGAGGTAGGAGGATTGCTTGAACTTAGTAGTTCCAGGCTTCAATGAGCCATGATCACACCACTGCACTCCAGCCTGGGCAACAGAGCAAGACCCTGTCTTTAAAAATAAATAAATAAATAAATAAGATGCATACAAATTGGAAAGGAGGAGACAAATTTATCATTGAAAATAATAGTATGGTATCACTGAGTAAAGATTTCTAAAATATTGAAAACAACAAGCCAATTTATTAATGTAGTCAGTTATAAAATTAGCATATCAAAATTAATAACTTTCTTTTATATAAAACATAAGCAGCTAAAAATATAATGAAGGAAAAGAGCTCATTCTCAATAGCAACTGAAAGTATAAAATGCCTAAGAAAAAAAACTTAAGAAATGTGAAGGCCTTACATGAAAAAAACTATGAAGCTCAACTAAGACATAAAATAAGAATAATTGGGAAGTCATATCTTCTTATTGAAGAGAAAGACTTAAAGTTGTAAAGACGTCAATCCTCTCTAAATCAAAATTCTAATTGAATTTTTTGACAAAAAAGCTCAATTGAACTTGACAAAGTATTCAAAATATGAACAGACACATCAATGGGGGAGAATAGAGCATCCAGAAATAAGCCCATGAATATGTGAGTGTTTAAACGCTGATAAAAATGGCATGAAAATTGAAGAAATGATGGAATGTTTAATAAATGGTATCGGGATAAATGTGTAAGCACTTGGAAAACAATAAAGCTGGATCTCTACTTTCTTAGACTAAAAAGAAAAAAATCCAAAAGTATCAAAATTCAAATGTCAAAAATGAATCTAAAAATGTAATAGAAGAAAACGTGGGTGAGTTTTTTATCCTGGTGTGAGAAAAAGTCTTTCTAAGCATGACAAAAAAGCCCAGAAGCCAGAATGGAAAAGACTGACTGATTTGACTATGTAAAAGTAGAAGACTTCACTTCAGCAAAATACCCATTTAAAAACATAACAGACACACTGGGAAAAATTAGCTGCCATCCAGAAGCTAAACAAAGGTCAAATTTCCCTAAATTACAAATTACTCTCACAAGTCATGAGGGAAAATTACAACACAATAGAAAAGTGGGCAAAGGAAATGGGCAGGGAATTTATCAAAGAAAAAATTCAAATGCTCCCCTCCAAAAACAGACACATGAAAAGAAGTCCAGTTTCACTGCTAATAAGAGAAACACAAATTAAATTAGAATATATTATATTCATCACCTCTATTGGAAACAACGAAAAAGATTACATACCCATTGCTGGTAAGGAGCTCAGGAAAGGTGGGTGTATAAACAAACACAGCTTTTCTGGAGGACCATTGGTGACAACTAATAAAATTGTAATTTCAAAAACTTTACCTGGCGATTCAAATTCTAGGAACTTATCTTATATCCATACTTACTCAAAGATACATGGGCAAGACTGCAGCTTTGCTTGTTATCGTAGAATCTGCAAAACAAAACAAAACAAAAAACAAACATCAAATGTCTAGAGGGAATTGGATTCTCCACTACAGTAAGCCCATCCCTGGTATGAAATAACATGTGGCCAATACGCACTGGCTTGGGGAAATTCACAACACACACTGACAAGAGAGAAAAGATTGGAAGCAACGTGGCCCCAGTGTTGGAGTTGTCCACTCCAGCACCTTGCTGCCCATAGGGATCACTCCAGCTTCCCCTTGCTCTGCTCTCTTCCTTTCTCTATTTTGTGCAGGTCCCAATTATCTCCTGATGACCTTTAGAGCATCCGGCTCTGAGCACCTCAGGGGGCCAGCTGCCCTGCCTGTGTGTGGCCTGCTCTGCCTCAGGCCCAGCACATGGCCAACTTTTCTTTAGTAGCACCTCCTCCAGGCTACCTTCCCTGACCACAGCTCCTCACCCATCCCTCCCTCTCTCCCCCTATACCCTGAATATTTTCTTGATAGCACTGATACAAGGCAAGCAAGCCCCAAAATTGGGCCTTAGTTGGGGAGGGTTCTTGGCTTCACCCAGGAAAGAATTCAAGGGCAAGCCAGTGATGTTAGACAGCAACTTTTATTGAAGCAGCAATGCACAATGGCAACAGAGGTACTGCTTCTTGTGGAGCAGGGCAGAGCCACCCCATAGGCAGTGTGCCCAGAGCAGCAGCTCAGAGGCAGCCCTGAAGTCATATTTATACCCACTTTTAATTACATGCAAATTAAGGGGTGGATTATGCATAAATTTCCAGAAAAAGGGTAGTAACTTCTAGATTGCTGGGTAGTTGCTATGGAAAGGGGCAGTAACTTCCAGATGTTGCCATGGAAACAGTAAACTGACATGGCACACTGGTGGGCATGACTTATGGATGGCTGTTTCCACCCTGTCCCTGTTTCAGTTAGTCCTAAATTTGTCCCAGCACCTAGGTCCCACATCCAGAGTCGAGTCCCACCTCCTACCTTAGCATATGTCACTATTTAAACTTTTGTTTATTTACCTGTTTGGTTGTTCACAGTCACTTTCTCCCTAATGCAGTCTCCATGAGGGCCAGAACCACACCTGGCTCATCACCTCCAAAGATCACCCTTGTGCTTAGAATTAGAAGAACAGCCCAAGCCCCTGGGGCTGGCTCCCTGTCTGCCCTCACCCCCCACACACATACACCACCCTCCCCATCCCTGGCTTTGCTCCAACCATGCTAGCTCTGTTACTCTGTTCTCATGCTGCTATGAAGAAACACCTGAGACTAGGTAATTTATAAAGAAAAGAGGTTTAATTGACTCACACATCCAAGGCCTCAGGAAGCTTACAATCATGGTGGAAGGCACCTCTTCTCAGGGCAGCAGGAGAGAGAATTAGAGCTGAGCAAAGGAGGAAACCCCTTATAAAACCAGCAGATCTCGTGAGAACTTACTACCATGAGAACAGCATGGGGGAAACCACGCCCATAATTCAATTATCTTCACCTGGTCCTGCCCTTGACAAGTGGGAATTATTACAATTCAAGGTGAGATTTGGGTGGGCCACAGAGCCAAACCATGTCATTCTGCCCCTGGCCCCTCCCAAATCTTATATCCTCACATTCCAAAACACAACCATGGCCTTCCAACAGTCCCCCAAAGTCTTAACTCATTCCAGCATTAACTCAGAAGTCTAAGTCCAAAGTCTCACCTGAGACAAGGCAAGACCATTCCTCCTATGAGCCTGTAAAATCAAAAGCAAGTTAGTTACTTCCTATGTACAATGGTGGTACAGGCATTGGGTAAATACACCCATTCCAAATGGGAGAAATTGGCCAAAACAATGGGGCTACAGTTTCCATGCAAGTGTGAAATCCAATAGGGCAGTCACTAAACCTTAAAGTTCCAAAATGATCTCCTTTGACTCCTTGTCTCACATCCAGGTCACACTGATGCAAGAGATGGGCTCCCATTGCCTGAGGCAGCTCTGCCCCTGTGGCTTTGCAGTTTACAGCCCCAGCCTGGCTGCTTTCACAAGCAGGTGTTGAATGTCTGTGGCTTTTCCAAGTTCATGGTGCAAGTTGTTGGTGGATCTACCATTCTGGGGGCTGGAAGACAGTGGCCCTCTTCTCACAGCTGCACTAGGCAATGCTCCAGTGGGGACTCTGTGCTGGGGCTCCAACCCCATATTTCCCTTCTGCACTGATCTAGCAGAGGTTTTTCCATGAGGGCTACATCCCTGCAACAAACTTCTGCCTGGACATCCAGGCATTTCCATACATCCTTTGAAATCTAGAGAGAGGTTCCCCAACCTCAATTCTTGGCTTTTGTGCACCTGCAGGCCCAACATTATGTGTAAGCTGCCAAGGCTTAGGGCTTACACCCTCTGAACAATGGCCCAAACTGTATCTTAGCCGCTTTTAGCCACAACTAGAGCTGAAGCAGCCGGGACACAGGGCACCCATCATGTCCCAAGGCTGCATAGAGCAGGGTGTCCGTGTGCTCAGTCAATGAAACCATTTTTCCCTCCTAGGCCTCCAGGCCTGTCATGGCCAGGGCTGCTGTGAAGCTCTCTGGCATGCCTTGGAAACATTTTCCCCATTGTCTTGGTGATTAACATTTGCCTCCTCATTACTTATGCAAATTTCTGCAGCCAGCTTGAACTTCTGCCCAGAAAATTGGTTTTTCTTTCTATGGCATCATCAGGCTGCAAATTGTCCAAACTTTTATGCTCTGCTTCCTCTTGAATCTTTGCTTCTTAGAAATTTCTTCCACCAGATACCCTAAATCATTTCTCTCAAGTTCAGTGTTCCACAAATCTCTAGGATAGGGGCAAAATGTCACTAGTCTCTTTGCTTAAGCAAAGCAACAAGTCACCTTTATTCCAGTTCCCAGCAAATTCCTCATCTCCATCTCAGACCACCTCAGCCTGGACTTCATCATCCATATCACTATCAGCATTTTGGTCAAAGCCATTCAACAAATCTCTAGGAAGCTCCAAACTTTCCCACGTCTTCCTGTCTTCTTCTGAGCCCTCCAAACTGTTCCAACCCCTGCCTGTTACCCAGTTCCAAAGTCGCTTCCTTGTTTTGGGAGACCAAGAGAGCAGCCAGGCACCATGAGGGCCCTCAGGGCTATGGTCTCGACCACCATCATCACGGCAGAGCGGACAGGCCAGTAAGGAGTCCTGCCAGCATGGAGTGGCCTGGAGCTTCAGCTGGTGGCTGGAGGGCTTCCAGGAAGTGGTGGCCTTCAGGCTGTCCTTTGGCTAACAGGAGTTCAACGAATTCAGATGTAGGCGTGGTAACATCTGTTTCTGAGAGGACTTGAGGGTCTTCTGCCAAGTCCATTCATCCTTCCCTTGTTTAGGAAAACAAACTTGATTTTCTTCTGGGGCCCACCCTGATCATCCACTCTCAGGCTACATGGCCCCATGAGAGCCAGGGCCATCTGGACTTCTAAGAAGGATGCAGGGGTATGAGGGTGTGGGCACCAGAGCTGCGGGGGAGCGGGGAAGCCAAGGAGGTCCCGGGCTCTTGGGATTGTTGCTTGATGGGCAGATCCAGTCTCAATGGAGGCACCCACTAGACTCCTGAGTGCCTGGGCCACCCTTCCTCTGCCACTGACGGTGGTTTGCAAGGAGTTGTCTGTCATTTGTGTTATAAAGAGGCCTGGCAGTAGGAGCCACTCAAGATGGTGGTGTGTGCTGGCTGTGCACAGTGCCCGGACCATAGGGACATTTGGGGCTGCTTTGTGGAGGGGGTGACATTTGAGTCAAGGCTCGAAGCTGGTTCAAATGCAGGAAAGAGCCTCATAGAGTTTCTGTGAATATCTTTTCAACTATCAGTTTCTACTATGACAAAAATCATTTCATTCATTGACTTTATTAAGAAAAATCATGTAATAAAAAAAAAAAAGGACACTGGGACACAGTGGCTCATGCCTGGTAATCCCAGCACTTTGGGAGGCCGAGGCTAGCAGATTACTTGGGCTCAGGAGTTTGAGACCAGCCTGGGAAACATGGTGAAACCCCATCTCTATCAAAAATAAAAAATTCACTGGGCATGGTGGTGCATGCTTGCGGTCCAGCTACTCGAGAGGCTGAGGTGGGAGGATCACTTAAGCCTAGGAGTCTGAGGTTGCAGTGAACCATGTCTGTGCTACCACACTCCAACCTGGGCAATAGAGTGAGACCCTGTCTCTAAAAATAAAAAAAATTTAAGAAGGACAATAAAAGATCTAAATGTTGGATCTGGCACATCCTATTGTCATAGGGCATCTGGTAAAAGGGGAATTAATGCTAAGAAAATGATAGGACAATGGTGGAAGCTGCAGTTGAACTGAGAAGTGAAGGCACTAACAGATTACCAGTGCCCGCTCCACACCAGGAAAGCCTGGCCCTGGGGACCCAAGACAGGGACAAATCAGATCTGGTATATTTTTCTGATTGGTAAAATATCTCAGAGGCAGCCCACCAAGATCACACCATCCTTGTAAGGACTGATAATGTGGCCAAAAGCCCTGGACAGGGTGAGAGCTCCCTGCTGCCTCTCTGTCTTCATCACTGCATCTCACCCAGAGCAAGAGGCTTCCGAGTTCCACACCTTAGAGACTGGTGTGCTGGAGGCCGCATCACACCACCCAGGTCCCTGTAGGGCTTATTTCCCAGCTCCCAGCAGTGCTGGGGGCAGAAAGGCCTTGGCAGAGGTAGCCCCAGATGCATACCTCATTACCCCAGGGAGAGCCCATGTCCCATGACTGCTCCACGTAAGCATGGCCCGGCCACATCCCAGACTCAGAACAGCTCTAGGATCCCTACAAAGGTAATGGAGGCTGTCACTGCACCTGCATTGCAGCTCAGTGTGCCCCTCTGCCCCTTCCTGCTTCCTCCCTCCCTGCCACAGGACTGGCCCCCAAACACCCTGCCTACTGAGCTTTGTCTCAAGATCCCCTTCCTGGAGACTCAGGTGGGCAAGTGCCCTGCCGAAGTCACTCTCCAGCATGCGGGAAATGCAAGGCTCCCCAACTCTGAGCTGGTGGAGGGGTCGTAGGAAGAACTCCTGCCAGTCTGCCTGCCTTATACCACCACCACTGATGGACCAGCATCATCCTTCTTATAGCTCTAGCCAGTCATGTCCCAGGCCGGGATGTGAGGAAACCCCAGGCCACAGTAGGCAGTGCCTGCCAGCCTGGCAGGCATGTCAGGGTGGCTCCCCCACCCAGCCCCAGAAGGTGCAAGCAGATTTCTCACCGTCTGCCACTGCTCATTGTTGAAGGAAAACTCTACATCCCAAACATTTGTTTGGAGGAAATTAGATCATCACCTCCCCACTAATGAAGCCAGGCTGTGCACACAGAGGGAAGGGAGACGGCAGGTTGTTTGTCTCTTGGGGCTGCAGCCCAGAAGCTGGCACCCCAGGTGTCTCCAAGGCTCCACGCACGTGTGGCGAGAGCAGTCTACGCCAGGCTGGCTTGAAACTTCTGCAGGTGACGTTTGCCTGGGTATACGAGGATCCGGGAACTAAGCCGAGACTGCCACCGCGTTCCAGGACCACAGACGGCCCCTGCCGCCTTCAGAAGGCAGCAAGCACCTGTCGTCCCCAGGTTGAGGAGCTGCCCCTGCCTCTCCTCACGTGGGTCCCCCTCCACCATGGGTGCCTCTGATGGGGAAGAAAGCACATGTTATCAGGTGGAACAGCCTCCCTCCTCAGCTTTCAGCCTGGAGCCATTCCAGGCACAAGGTCCTTTTTAACAATTTTTTAATTGAGATACAAGTCACATAACATAAACTATATAAACTTCACCATTTAAAAATGGGTACTTCTGTGGTTCTTAGTATATTTACTATGTTGCACTAGCACCACCACTATCTAATTCCAGAACATTTTAATCACACTCCAAGAAACCTATACCTTTAACACCATGGCCCATTTCCGCCCTCCCTCAGCCCCTGGGAGTCATTCATCTGCTTTCTGTCTCCATGGATTTGCCTCTTCGGGATATTTCATATAAATGGAATCTCAGGCTACACAATCTTTTGTGACTGGCTTCTTCCACTTAGGACAATGTTTCCAAGGTTCAGTACTTGGAATAGCAAGTTCTTCATGCCTTTTTATGGCTGAATAATATTTCATTGTATGGATATGCCACATTTGGATGGGTTCCACTTTTTGACTATTATGAAGAATGCTGCTATGAATATTCATGTACAAGTTTTTGTGTGAACATACGTTTTATACCCAGGAGTGAAATTGCTGGGTCATATGGTAGTTCTATGTTTAGCTTTTTGAGGGACTGCCAAGCTATTTTCCACAGTGGCTGCATCATTTTACATTCCCATCAGCAATACACCAGCATTCTAATTTCTTTACATCCTCAAAAACACTTGTTATTTTCCCTTTTTTAAAAATTGTACCCATCCTAGCGGGTGTGAAATCATTATCCTGTTGTGGGTTTGATTTCCATTTCCCTAATGACTAGTGATATTCAGAGGATATTTTCATGTCTTACTGACCATTTGTACATCTTCTTTGGAGAAATGTCTACTCAGATCCTTTGTCTGTTTTTTAATTAATTTAATTAATTAAATTCATCCTTTTATTTTTGAGTTGTAGGAGGTCTTTAAGTTTTCTGAATACTAGACCCCTATCGGATATATGATTTGAACATATTTTCTCCCATTCTATAAGTTGTCTTTTCACTTTCTTGATAGTGTCCTTTGATGTACTAGTTTTTACCAGTTTTGCAATCTACTTTATTTTTTATTTTATTGTTTGTGCTTTGGAAATAATTTCTAAGAAACTGTTGCCTAATTCATGGTCACACATCTTTTCCCCTATCATTCCTTCTAAGAGTTTTATAGTTTTAACTCTTATAGTTTTAGGTATTTCATCCATTTTGAGTTAATTTTTTGTGTATGGTGTGAGGTAGGAGCCCAAATTTATTTGTGTGTTTGTAGATATTCAATTTCCCCAGCAGTATTGTTCAAAAGACCACTCTTTCTGCATTGAATAGTTTTTTGGCACCCTTGCCATAAAGCAGTTAAACATAAATGACCACAAATTATTGCTAGACTCTCAATTCTATCCATTGGTCTATATGTCTGTTCTTAAGTAGTACCATACTGTAGCTTTGTAATAAGCTTTGAAATTGGGATGTGTAGTCCTCCAAACTTGTTCTTTTCCAAGATTGTTCTGGTCATTCTGTGTTCTTTATAATTGCATAATGTATATGGATTTTAACAAGGGCCACAAACTCAAATGCATCCGGAACTAAACAGATTTTTTAAGTTAGCAAAGCTGGCAGTTTCAAAACAGTATCTTGGGTTATGTTCTTTTGACACGCATAATTTGCTTGCATCTTAAACACAGGAAAGTTCTTCCCCTTTACATAGAAGCGTGCCTTCTCCACTTTTTCTTGCAACATGCCAAGATATCTTCTCCCCTGGCCACCCTTGCATTCAGGAATGGCTATGAGTACAGTCCTAGTTCTAACCATGAGACACAGAGCAGTCTGCTGGGAGAGCTTCTGGGAGACAGATCACATGATAAGAGAAAGGCAGGGAAACTTCCAGCTCTGTGCTAGTGCTGGGACTAAGGTGAGGCAAGAGAGGTGCCCAGGGTACCATATTTAAGAAGGTGCTCACCGTCAGGGCCATACACCAAGACCAATGCCTCCTTCAATGTGCCACCCTGGGTCCCTGGCTGGCCCCACCCTGACCTAGCCCTGCTCTGTCTGTCTTTGCTCTTCTTCCTGCTCTGAACCATGGGTGTGATGCCCAGAGCTGGGCAACCATCCAGTAACTCGGGGCAATGAGACTGAGGGCAAACATCATCAGGCTGTGGAATCTGAAGGTGGTGTGGAGAGGTGGGAAGGCCTAGCCCTTGATGACATTACCAGGGCTGCCTTTTCAAGGTTCCCTGTTCCGTGGGATAATCACATGTCTATTAGGATAACTCCCAAAGGCCTTGAAAGTTGAGTTTTCTGTAACTTTCTACCAAAATCATTTATAACATATAAATTTATGGCAAGTACGATGAGTTTGCCATGTAAAGCTGTAAAACAACATGTTTAAGCTTTAAAAGTAAATTGAAGACTTCATCAAACTTAAATAACCCTGCTCTTTGAAAAACACACTAAGAAGCTGGGTGTGGTGGCTCACACCTGTAATCTCAACACTGTGGGAGGCTGAGGCAGGTGGATCACTTAAGCCCAGTTGTTCAAGACCATCCTGGGCAACATGGAAAACCTCATCTCTACAAAAATACAAAAATTAGCCAGGTGTGGTGGTGCCCACCCATGATCCCAGCTACTCAGGAGGCTGAGGTGGGAAGGTCTCTCGAGCCCAGGAGGTTGAGGCTGCAGTGAGCTAAGATTGCACCACTGCACTCCAGCCTGGGTGACAGAGCAAGACCCTGTCTCAAAAAAAAAAAAAAAATTAAACAGAAAGAAAAAGGACACTGTTAAGAGAATGAAAAAGCATCCAAGAACTGGGAAAAATATGTGCCAAACATATATCTGACCAAAAATGGATGTCTAGAATATAAAGTGAACTCTTACAACTCCATAAGAAAAAGGCAAACTTTTACCCAATAAAAATGGACAAAAGAGTTAAAGAGATACATCACCTAAGAAGAGATACAGGTGGAAATGAGCCTCCAAAAGGATGCTCAACATCATTAGTTGTCTTTAGTCATTAGGGAGATGCAAATTAAAACCACAGTGAGCTGCCACTTCACACCTACTTGATCTGCTAAAATGTAAAACCTCACAGCTGAGTGCTGACGGATACAGAGCGGCTGGAACTCTCGCTTGCTGCTGGCGGGAAGGGAAAGAGTGCAGCCTGGTTGGAAGACAGTTAGGCCATCTCTTATAAAGCTATACATACATTTTCCATACAACCCTGCAAGTCTGTGTGAGGTGAGAGAAATGAACACATATGGCCAAAGACCTGTGTACAAATGTTTATAGCAGCTTTATTCGTAACAGGCCCACACCAGAAACAACCCAAGTGTCCATCGGCTGGTGAATGGATTAAGGGACAGTGGCACATCTGTACAATAAAATAGTACTCAGTAATGAAAAGGAAACAAATATTAATACATGCAGGACTATGGAAGAATCTCAAACATGCTCAGTGACATACACCAGACTTGAAATGCCACAGCTATTCCACTCACACGAAACTCTGGCAAAAGCAAACCTATGGGAGGGATGTCAGCTCAGTTCCTACGGGGGGCGGTTTGGGGAGGGGGAAGTGACTGATGGCAAAGGGAGGCCCAGGAGGTTTTGGGGTGATGGCACTGTCTGTTCTTTGCTTGCAGGGCAGGGGATACGTGACTGTATGCATTTGTCACAACTAAGAAGGGAGAATTCTACTGCCTGGAAACATTTCAAAACTAGAGCCAGGCTATGGGTTTGTTGAATTATTACATGCAAACACAGCATATAGAAACAAGAATGCTGGACAATAAAATGAGCACATTATGGTTCTGGTTTTAGCTTGATTAAAAAAAAAAAAAAAAAGGTGGGCTGGGCAAGGTGGCTCACGCCTGTAATCCCAGCACTTTGGGAGGCCAAGGCAGGCAGATCACCTGAGGTCAGGAGTTCAAGACCAGCCTGACCAACACAGTGAAACCCTGTCTTTACTAAAAATACAAAATTACAGGTGTGGTGGCATATGCCTGTAATCCCAGCTACTCGGGAGGCTGAGGCAGGCGAATCACTTGAATCTGGGAGGCAGAGGTTGCAGTGAACCGAGATCACGCCATTGCACTCTAGTCTGGGTGACAAAGCAAGACTCTGCCTCAAAAAAAAAAAAACTAAAAAGGTTGGGGTGGCAGCATCACACTAAGTGAAAGGAGTGAGACACAAAAGCCACACACTGTATGACCCCATTCACACAAAGTTCTGGAAAAGGCAGAACCGTGGGAAACCCTGGGAACAGGAATCAGATCGGGGTGGCCCGGGGCCTCGGGTGGCAGACAGGTCTGACCACTGAGGGACACCAGGGCAGCGTGGGGGTGGTGCGCCGGTCTAGGTCTTGGTGGTGGTGGTCACGTGGCTGTGTGCATTTGTCAAAACTCACTGAATGACACGCTTCAAAGGGGTAAATTCTACTGTATGTAAATTATATCTCCAATTATGTAAATTATATACACCTGACTGTTTCAAAAAGTAAGCTGAGTGAAAGGAAATTATTAGATAAATAATCATACAGGTGGTGTGCAGATATGGCAAAAATTGTGGAGGTGGTAGAAGAATGAGCACATTTTGGGAAACACTTAGTCCCAATTATCTCTCTAAAAAAAGGAAAAAAGTAACTTAAGAAGGTGAATGGGTGTGCCTGTTTTCACCCATCTGATCCGTATAATTTAGCATTTTGGTGGTTTGTCCTGGAATAGTTTAATTGAAGTGTCAGTCAGAAAACTCTCTAAAGATGAAAGGCAGCTTCTCAGGTTAATGGCTGGGGATCACCCCCACCCCTTGCCCAGCCCGGCCCTGCCATTGTCATCCCTGTTATCAAGGCTGGCAGGAGACCAAAACTCACACCAGTGGAACAATGAAGGAGCATTTCACTCAGGACCCTTTACAAAGAGTGGTCAGGGCTCAGGGAAATGGTGATGGTGAAGCACTTGGGGCCAGCGACAGCAGGAAGCCCTTGCCGTGACAAGACCTGCAGGGTGAAAAGAGAAAGCACATCCCAGAACCCAGAGAAAGAACCCCTATGGGAGCGGGGCACCCAAGAAGAGCCGTGGGCTCAGAGAGCCCATGCCCTGCAGGGAGGGGCAGGGGGGTAATCCCCCCAACCTCACTCTCCCCCTGCCCTTAAGCTTCTGGCTGGTGTCTTCAAAGCTACCTGGAAGCCAGAAGCCCAGAGCCTGCAGGTGTCATCCTTGCCAAGGACAGCCTTCCAGGGCCCCGAGAAGAGGAAGAAGGCAGTGGGCTTGCAGGGGCACGTGGAGGGGCCTGGCACACACCCTGGGAGGCTGCATTAAATGCTCAGTGTGGTGAGGCCAGCAGAGAAGGAGCAGACTGCCATTTGAAAGAGGGCTGGTTACTCACAGATCCTGAGGAACAGCGTGGGGTGCTCCACGCAGGGCCATGCTGAGAAGCAGCGGGTCGGCAGGAGGCAGAGGGAGAGGGGGTTGTGGGCAGGAGCCTCCATTACAGAATACACAAGAAGAAACAGCAAGCTAGGTAAGCAGATATACGGTTAATTCATTTGAATAATTTTGGGGCTCTGGGACACAGATCTGTCCCTGGGTGTCTGATCCTGGCCCTGGGGGTATAGGGTAGGAGGACAGCGGTCCGGAGTGTGAGAGGCGCTGGCTGGGTGTGGGCTCTGGACTGGGTGGTTTGCATATAAAAGGTACGCTGGCAGGGAGACATCTCCTATCTCTAGGAACTGGAAGGAGTGGTCCCTCCAAGGTCAGCAAAGCCCCAAGATACCAAAACATCAGAATATAAAAACTAAAGAGCACCTCTATAAAACTCCGGCTCCCACCTAGTGCTGGGAGGCTCATGGGGAGGGAAGGCCAGTTGCCAAAAGAAGTCTTTAAAGGCATCAGTCAGTCCTAATTCGATTATCAGGCACTGGGGCACAGGTCCAGGCTGCTAGAGAGCCCCAGGAGGTGCTCAGCCCCTTTCTCTCCACCTTTCCAAGGCCTCCCCACCAGCCGAGGCCCACAGCACCTCTTCACTGCAGCCCTCCTGACACTGGGGCCCATACTATCCTCCCACCACCTCCCTCTGCAGGTGCACCCTCCACAGAGAGCTTAACCCCTACCTGTGTCCTTCTCCCAGTCTCGTCTCCAACACTGGTTCCCTCTCACCCAGTGGTTGAGACTACAGGACCACATTTCCTGCAGACTGTAAGAAACACAGCTCAGACGCCCTGGGCAGCATCAGCTGGCACTTGGAGCTGCTGGGACCAGGGCTTGACAAGAGAGGAGAAGCTTCCACCTTGAGGAGAAACTACACAGAGCCACATGCACGCTCCAGGACAGAGCAGTGGCACGGTCCCCACTACCCAGCCCCACCCTCACTGGGCATCTCTTAGAAAGAGGTAGGATAACTAATGGGAACAGATGGGGTCAAAGCAACCGGAGACGGAGGGACAGAAGATAGACTTCAGGCTGCCTGTGGGGGATGAGGGGCGGGGGGCTGAAGGGAGAAACCCTTCCCTCCTGGGGGTTCTTGTTGGGAAGAGCTGGCTCCCTGCAGTCTGGTCCCGCAGAAGCAATGGCTGGGTGGGGCTGGAAGTCCTCAGGGTGGTGACAGCCTTGTTCTTCAACTCAGTTCTGCACTGGTAGCTGGGAGGGGGGAAGAGGATGTAGGTGCTCAGCCCTCTCCGGAGCCCTCTGGCCCCCCTGCAAGGAGCCTTCACCCCATTCCAGGTCTTTCCTAATCCGCCCAGGTGGGCCTCACACCCAGCTCTACACCTGTCTACAGTCCGTGCGCGCCGCCTTCCAAACCCACTTTCGCACAGTGCACGCAGTAGACACACACACACCCCGCCAGACCCTGCTCAGACCTTGTCTGGTGGTACCCTCCGGCTCTGCCTTCCATTAACAGGGTGGTGGGAGCAGAGGGGGGTCTGCTTCTTTGATCCCCTGACTCCCTGTATTTCCCCCAATCATTGCACTTTCATTTCTATATTACAGTTGCTGAATTCCTCAATTTCCTCATCTGTAAAATGGAAACAATAATAGTCCCTATCTCAAATATTTACTATGCAGGTTAATGGATAAGGGCACATAGACAGTTTAGAAAAGGACACAAGAAAACAAGTCCACTAATAATTCCTACTCATTATATAGCTAATAAGTAATCATTATTATTGCACAAACCCACATCCTACTCACAGACGACTCTGGTGTACAAGTGAGTAAGTGCTAGTGAAACAACCACGGCCACTCCAGAAGCATATGGTTCAAGTCCAGTCCAAGCTCACAGCATTCTCTAACTTGGACAGCAGAGGCTGGTGTGTGGCCAGCCAGGCCCGTGTGACACCGTGCTGGGTGCTGTGCAGGGATCGTCTCTGTTAATCCCCATGATGACCAAATTGGTGCTGGGCAGAGGAGAGAGCAAGGATGCTTTTGCAAAGCTGCCTGGGAAAACTGGAATGTGTACCTGGTCTGACAATGGCCAGAGCCTGGCCTCTTCTGCCCACCTCTTGTCCCCGGCCCCTGGCCCTGACCACCAGCTAAAAGGCCAGCAGGAGGTACAATGCACCTCCCACTTCCACATGTGGCCACAAAACCTCATCTCGCTTCCGGCTGTGACGCTCCAGGCTTAGTGGGGGTCTGAAATTGTGCTCAGAGCTAAGCAGGGGGAGCTGGCTGCAGGTGATGCCAGCCCCGGGTGCCAGGCAAAGTGGCTTCCAGGCCCTCTAATCACCCCACTCCCAGAATCTGGCCATTAACTCCCTCCAGGCACAGGAGGGGGAACTGCCACTCTCCCTGCCTGGCTTTTAGTCCAATACAATTAGGAGCCATTATTTCTGTCGTGTTGATTCTTGAAAAATCATTTTAAATTGTCGCCCTTTTCTATGCTTTGGAAAAGGAAAGCGCCAAAGAAGATGAAAACAGAAAAGCGTACCCACACCCCCCCGCCTGGCTCCCGGTCCCCCCCTCAGTCCCCCCATTTCTCCTGACCCGTTCCCTTGGCAACCGTCAACTCGCTGCTGCAATATTCAAAGGGAATCTCACAACTGCACATCAAATAGGACGCAGGGGGTATTTTCAGTTGCCTGAGACCCAGTGGATGGACAGACAGACACACACTCTCAGGGAAGACAGAGACACAGAGAGGCAGAGACGGACAGAGAGAGACACAGAGAGAGAAGAGCAAAAAGACCCGGCACAAAGAGACAAAGACCCCCAGGGAGATAGCAACGTGGGGACCCAGAGATGCCGGAGTGGATGCGCAGAATGAGACAGAGACAGAGCAAGAAAGAGATGGACATGCAGAGTGACAGACTGACAGACACTGATGTGGGAAGAGACCAACCCAAAGAGACAGAAAAGACAGACACATGGCGCAATGGAGAGGAGACAGATGGGGCTGGGCAGGGGGAATGGACAGAGGGAGAAGAGTGGCACAGGCAGGAGGGGACGGACGGAGGGTGGCAGAGAGGAAAGAGGAGGAGGCAGCGGGAGCCACCCACCTGGCCTGGGCACCACAGCCTCTGAGGGCCCCTCCAAGCCAGGCTGCCCCTCCTCCTCCCCTTTCCCTGCCCCAGGCAGGCTTCTCCCCTGACCAGACATCTCACTCTCGCCGAAGCACCCTGCTGTTTCCCGCACACACTCTGCCTCTCTTGCCTTTGCCACGCTCCTCCACAGCTGGCCTGGGATGAGGTCGTTGTGAGGATGTCCCTCTGGATGGCCACCCCACTCATTCCCAGACCCCTTACTCCTTCCTAAAAGTGAGAATGACATTGCTAAAGATGCCAATGGTGGAATTCCAGCCACCCTAGCAGACATTAGGGAAGAGAGGCTCTCCTCAAAGCACATGGAGGAGGATCAGGAGGGTCCTGAGGTTCCAGCTTGGGGCTAAGGATCGGGGTCAGGGCATGGGAACCTGTAGCTGCCCCATACTCAGTGGCAGCCACACGGAGGGTGGAGGGAGGGGCCTGGCAGGCATTTCGGCCCTGTGGCCTCCTCTTGGGCCCTTGCTTCTGCGCCTGAGCCCCTACTCCACCCAGGCCAAAAACTCCTTGGCTCTCAGCATCTGGCAGGATTCTGACCTGAGGAGGCTGTTAGGCCAGAGGCTGGGAGAAGGGACCAGAGGAGTAAAAAGGCTCAGGTTAGAAGTCAGAGGTCAGAGAGCATGGGCAAAGCTCAGGTGCCCCTCAGAGGGAGCATGGCAGGCAAACCTAGATTGCAGCACCCGCTCTGCCACTGACCACCATGGAGTCACAGAGCCACTCTGGACCTCAGCTTTCCCACATATAAAATGGGTAAATAGGCCTTGCCCAGAGCAATTGCTAGAGTGAGGCTCTGAGAGTGTATGTGTGCAGTGAGTGAGGCTCTGAGAGTTTGTGTGTGCAGTGAGCCAGGAGCGAGGCTCTGAGAGTGCATGTGTGCAGTAAGTGAGGCTCTGAGAGTGCATGTGTGCAGTGAGTGAGGCTCTGAGAGTGCATGTGTGCAGTGAGTGAGGCTCTGAGAGTGCATGTGTGCAGTGAGCCAGGAGCGAGGCTCTGAGAGTGCATGTGTGCAGTGAGTGAGGCTCTGAGAGTGCATGTGTGCAGTGAGTGAGGCTCTGAGAGTGTACGTATGTAGTGAGCCAGGAGTGAGGCTCTGACAGTGCATGTATGTGTGCAGGGAGTGATAGCTCTAAGGACAAACAGTGACCACGATGACAATGAGAACAATAATCATAATTTTTTGGCAGAATGAGAGCTGGATGCCTGGCCAGGGTCAGAACCTCAAAGCCTTGGGGCCAGCAGCAGGAAGAAGCCATGTGAGACTCCATGGAGGTGGGGCTGCAGAGCCCAGACCCACCCCCCAACCTGGGCTCAGGTGCATTGGGGACCCAAGGGGGCATACTCTGCCAAGTTTTCAAAAGGAGCTGGAAATAAGAATTTTTAATGCCAAACTTTGAGTTTTAAATATTGGTAACCAATTCCTTTTTCAAAGCACGTTGCAGGCCAAATAAAACATCCAGGGCTAGATGTGCCATGTTGGCCAGTTTGTACCCTTACCTCCTCTCAGTAAACCATCGGCTCAGGGCTTGATCCACCGGCAGGGGGCACCCTTGCCAGGGCTGCTGGGGCCCAGCAGCTCAAAGAGGCCGTGTAGGAGCAGCTTAGTCCAAAATTATCTGTCCCTGGGGGGCAGATGCTGCACACTGGGATCCATTCCCCAGGCACCATGGCTCCTGGAGGATCCTGGACCTCAGCCCGGCTGTGGGAGAGCCTCAGTTCTGCTGCATCTCCTTCCCCACCACACCTGGTGCTGCCCCTGCTGCCCGGCACCTTGGACACACACAGGCACAGAGAGAGGGCCAGCGCTCAGGGCTCAGGACCAGGCACTGTGAAGGCGGGGAGGGTGGTCAAAGACCATGGTTTGCAAATGGTCCTGGGCAGGTGGTGGGGATTGTGACTGCCACCCTGCGGAGCTCAATTAAAAAGCAGTTTCCTGGGGCCCAGCCCTGCAGAGTCTGATTCCTTGGGGCCAGTGAGTGTGCATTTTAAGAAGCATCCCGAGGGACTCTGATAGGTGTGCTGCAGACCCACTGAGAAGACAGGGAGGAGTGGGATCTGGTTTCCTGCCCCTCTGGCCCAGCCCCCAGGGCCCCCAGGACCTGCTGTGTCCCCAGCTAGTGCCCAGGCTCCTGCCATGGCTGCCCCTATGCCGGTGAATCTAAGGGGAGCACAGACTCCCCCTCATTGCATGGTGACTCCCAGGAGGAAGCCATGCAGCATCTCCACCCACAGGTCCTTCTGGCTAGTGCATGCCCCTCCTGGCGTTTTAAGAACCAGGCCTGGAGCAAGCAGTGGGGTCTTCTCCTACCCAACCCTTGAGACCAATTTGGAGGTGTTTGTCTCAGGCTCTGGTCTTCAGCTGTGGCTCTGTCCTCTTGGTCTGCAAGGGTGACTCCCCAGTCTGGCTGTGCATCCCAGGTCCCTAGAGGCTTTGGAAAACTAGGGCTCCCTGGTTTCTACACAAGAGAGAACCAGCTGGCTCCAGTGCCCAGCTCCAGGAACGCACCCTCCAGAACCATCCCGGTGCATGAGGCAGCAGAGTCCTCAGGGGGCCCTGCACATGCCCTGCGCCCCTACCCTGGCCCCAACCTCAACATGGCCAGTCACAGAACCTAGCCCCCTGGCAGCATTTCTGGGGCATACCCAGGCAGGGACAATAAGAGCCCTCCCCAGGGATTTTTCCTGCAGGAACCCTCTGGAGAGAGAGGTCACTCCCTCTGGGGTGGGAGCTGCTCCTCAGTGCGCCCCAGAGCTGGAGGAGCAAAGAAGAGGGCAGCCCCAAAGGCAATGGGATTCTCGGCCAGCTGCCAGGGCACCCCAGCCTCCTCTCAGTTCCAAGAGAAGCCCCTGTGCCCTCACGGTTAATTCCCTTCTTGCCTAAGCTAGTTGGCGTTATGTCACTTGCAACCAAATATATCACCCTAAACCTACTGACTCAGAAGTTTTGTATTTTTAACAAGTTCCCCAGGTGATTCTTGGCCGAACTGCGCTTGAGAAGCACTGATGTATAGCACTGCCAATTAGGCTGCTGGTGTTCTTGGGACTCAGGCCATCTTCACGCTGGAATCTGTCAGTTCCGATTCATACCAGCCCTCCCCCTACCCCCAGCATCTGCACATCAAACCCCGTGATATAATCCCTGCACAGCCGTCGGGAGGGAGAGGCATCCGAACATCCAGGCCCAATCACTGAGCAGCTGGAAACATGAAGCCCCTGGAGGGAAAGCCCCAGAGGTCTTCTCCAGAGAGAATAAAAGGTAGGGAATGTGAAAGAAGGGGCTCTATCCTAAAGGCTTGATCAGCGGAGAGCAAAGGGAGGAGTCCAGGACTAGTTTTATCTACCGGTTTAGCAAATATTTCCTGAGCTTCTACTGACTGTATGCCAGATACTGTGCAAGGTACAGGGGACCACTGTGAGCAGGTGGGGGCTCCCTGCTCTCCAGGCCCTGACTTAGGGGGAGATATGAAATAACCAGGCCAGTGCTACATGAACATATGACTACAGACCCTGCAGGAAAGAAGCAGGGTCTCGGCACATCCACCCGTCTCCCAATATCTATTATCGCCTCCTTTTCAGCTGGGTACAGCCATCATGCACACTTCCCAGCCTCTTCTGCAACTGGATGTGGCCACAAGAGAGTTCCTGTCAATGGAATTTGGGCAGAAGTAAATGTGTAACTTCTGTCTTAGTCTGACCAGGCTGCTATAACAAAATGACTTAGACTGGGTAATTTACAAACACTAGAAATTTATTGCTCACAGTTCTAGAGGCTGGAAAGTTCAAGATCAAGGCACCAATTTGATGTCTGGTGAGGGCCTGTTCCTTGTGGATGGAGCCTACTACATGTCCCCCACATGGTGGAAAGGGTGGACAGGCTCCTTCAGGCCTCTTTTATAAGGGCACTAATTCCATTTTGAGGGTCCCACCCTCATAACTTAATCACTCCCTAAACACACCACCTCTTTACACTATACACTGGGTATTAGGCTCCAATATATAAATTTTGGAGGGACACAGACAGACTATACTTCCTTAGAAGTATCTTATAGTTGGAGAGGTGAGCCTCCTCCTTCCTTGTCCTCCCTCCTTCCCATTGGAAGGGAGATGCAATGGCAGGAGCTGGAGCAGCCTTCTGGGTCTATGAGGGGTACGCCACATGTTGAGAGGCATGGAGCAAGAGAGGAGCCTGGGTTCCTGAGGCTAACGGATGTGCCGTGGGAGTCTGGCACTGTTGACCTCCAGACCTCACTTACAAAAGAGAGAGAAAGAAATCTTTCTCTAGCTCTGTCATGGCTGTCCTGACACAATGGCCCTCTGAGAAATTGTAACAGGGGGATTCATTTCAACTGGGAAAAGACCTCTTTGAGGAAATCTCTTTGACTTGGGTACTGAAAAACAGACAAAAGTTGGCCAAGGAGAGAGAAGGGGGAGAAGCTCTTAAATGAGGAGAAAAATTCCAAAAGGAGGCTGCTGGGGCTGCAGCAGAGAGTTACCAGAATTGGGGGATCTGGAATGGGTCCCAGTTTGAGAGGTAGGGATGTTTTTTAAATAAAAATCAGTGTGTTTTTTTTTTTGAGACAGAGTCTCGCTCTGTCGCCCAGGCTGGAGCTGGGGCTGCAAGGGGCAGGGGAACACACACAGCCTGTGGGCCAAGTCAGGGAGCTAGGGGCACTGAGAAACCCCAAGAGAGTCTTAAAGCAAGCAAGCAACAGAAACAGATTTTTATGGCTGGGTGCAATGGTTCACACCCATAATCCCAGCACTTTGGGAGGCCAAGGCATGCGGATCACCTGAGGTCAGGAGTTTAAGACCAGCCTGGCCAACATGGTAAAACCCCATCTCTACTAGAAATACAAAAAATTAGCCAGGCATGATGGCATACACCTGTAATCCAAGCTACTCAGGAGGCTGAGAGAAGCACTTGAACCTGGAAGATGGAGGTTGCAGTGAGCCAAGATAGCACCACTGCACTCCAGCCTGGGCGACAGAGTGAGACTCCGTCTCAAAAAACAAAAAACAAAAACAAAAAAAACACTGATTTTTATTTAAAAAACATCCCTATCTCTCAAACTGGGACCCATTCCAGATCCTCCTATTCTGGTAAGCACCTGCCATCCTCATTAGAGGGCACCATTAGTTGCCTTTTACAGATGCAGAATCAGAGAGGTTAAGTGGCATGCTCAGGGTAACTCAGCTCACGAGTCCCAGCAGGCACCTGATCCCAGACCCACCTGACTCTCAGACCCTGAGATCTCTCTGCACTGTTTCCCACACCGTTCCCATCCCAAGCCCTTACCCCCAGGTGACCAGGCTTCTGGTGTCCAGCCGGACCCACCTGGAGGAGATGCAAGCTCACCCTGGCTGCAAGCACTGGAGGTTTCCAGGCTGCTCAGGGGCCTTAGAGAGCACTGGTCTCCCAAACACGCACCACACAGATTGGGGACTGAGGCCTTGCAGAAGCAGGGTCTCCCAAGGCCACAGGATGCAGACCAAAAATGAGGTCCAGGGCTCGAAGCTTCTCAGGACAGGCTCGCAGGGGCTGGGGAGCTAGTCTGAAAAACTGCCCCTCATTCAAAAGCAGCAGACCAGCCCTGGCTTCCCACAGGCAAGCCTCCACATCTGCTGTCCCTTCTTCCCTGACCCTTGTCATCCCAGAATCCAGTGATCTGGGCCAAAGAATCCGGGCCCAACTCACAAGTACGAAAGGTGCCATTGCAGGCCGGAGAGCGAGGGCGGCTGAACTCTCTCCCTCCCTCTTACATGGCTAACAGGGCTCATCAGCATTAATCATCGAGTGCTTGGGTGCCACAGCCTCCAAGGGAAAGCACAGAGTGCAGCTGCTCAGGCTCTCCTTGCCCAAGCTCCAGACAGCGCGGAAAGGACATGGGCAGAAGAGGCAGAAAGTGGCTCAAGCCTCACCCCCACCCCTTCCAGAAGACTGTGAACTCCCCTGAGACTCCTTTCCTCAGACCCATCTGGTTGAGTTGAAAGGACTTTGCAAATTAGAAAATGTTATGCTAATATGGAGACTGGTTATAATCAGGTATAGCAAAAGAGTTGCTGCCTTCGTGGTATTTTAAATGTGGATAGTTTTCTCAGTTCCCCAAGTATATTATCTGGCCAGAATTCACACAATTATGGAGTCGTCCCTCCAGTGACAGGACTGCCTATTTCAAATCCTTTCTGGGAAAAGCAAAACCCTACTAGGAACAACACAACATTGTTTAATTAGTCATTTATACTTTAGTATAAATGAGTTGGTACCCATCCTTTCTCGGAGGAGAGCCTCAAGCAGGAAAGGGAATTTTATTAGGGAAAAGTTGATGGGAAAGGATGATTATGGAGCTGGGGACAGAGACTTGCTGGGGGGTCCCTTCCAGAAGTTGGGGTCAGACTGGACACAACTGAGACCATAGGTCTTGTAAGGCCTGGAGGTAAAGGAGGACTCAGGGGGCATCAGGGGAAGGAGTTGGCTGCCTCCTGAGGCCCTAGCCTTTCTTTACCTTTAATCCTTCTCTCCTGTGGGCCCTGTCGCACAGCCTGCAAACATGCTCAAGATTCTCCCACCCAGAAAAATCTCTTTCAGTCCCCTGCACATCTCAGCAGACAGAATGTGGGCTTTGCAGTCAGATGATCTTGAGTTCCATGCTTCACTCTACCACTTGTCCACAAAATGGCTTCAAGAACCACTGTTTTACTAATCTTTGTACTTCCAGACCCAAACCCAGAGCCTGGCACAAAAAAAAAAACAGGCTCCAAAAACATTGTTGAGATGGATGATGGATTTTCTGAGCTTCAGTGTCCTCACCTGCAAAATGTTACCAAGGAAAAGCAGAGTAAAAATATTTGTTTATACTAAAGTATGAATGGCTGATAGGATTTTGCAGAGATTTTAAAGAGGAGTATCCCTGGACTCAAAGGGACAACAAAATAAGCCCTTCCCCCACAGGGCAGTGGTGAGGACTAAATGCAATTGTTTATTCCTTCATTTAATAAATCTATAGCAAGCAACAATGTGTGCCACACACTGTTCTAGGCACTGGGGTTAAAACAGTGAACAATGAAAAATTCCTGCCCTTATGGAGCTGACATTTAGTGTAGAGGACAGGCAATACACTAACAAATAAATAATAACTTAATATATAATATAAAGTCAAATAATCATCAGTTCATTGAAGAAGATTAAAATGGAGTGAGGGGTGGATGTGATGGTGGAACACTGGTTTAGATGGGATGGTCTGGGAAGATCTCTGTGAGTAGATGACATTTGAACAGAGACCTAAATTAATGCATCATGCAAATATCTCAGGAAAAAGAGGACTTAGGAGAATAACCGTATTACCTTGGGGGAGCAAAGATGGCTTGAATGATATACAGAAAACCTTCAGCCATAAAGAATATAATTGGCAAGTTGGACTACATTGAAGTGAAGACTTTCCATCTATCAGAAGGCACCATCAGGAGATTGAAAATGCAAGCCATGGAGTGGGAGAGGATATTCAGAACATGTACATCTGTCAAAGGACTCATACCCAGAATAGAAACATTTCCTACAAAGCAATAAAAAAAAGACACCACTCAATAGAAAAGTGAGCAGGACTTGGACCTTCATGAAATAGGATAGCCCAATAGCCAGTAAATGGAGGAGAGGGTGCCTGACTTCAATGATCATCAGAGGAATGCAAATTAAAACACCAATGAGCTACCGCTGCACACCTTAGGAATGATTATAATGAAAATGACAGAAAAAGGCCATGTGCTGGAAATCCTGGAACAGTCTTAGGCTGCTGGTGGGGGAGTACATTGGTACAATCTCTGTGGAAGAGAGATTTGCATCATCTATTAAAGCTAACATATGCCAACCCTATGACCAAGCACTTCCACTCCTAGGCCCACACTCAATTGAATGGCATACATACATTCATTAAAAGAAGGGTATGAGAAGATTCATAGCAACATTATTTGTGAAAACCAAGAACAAGAAGCTACCCAAATGCTCAATAATGAAGAGGTGGATGTGAAGTGTGGGGCACGGGGACCAGCTGGAAACCAAAAGACAGACTGGCCTCATGTTGGTCTCTCTCATGCCAGCCCCAGCCTCTGACTTTATTAATGGAGTGAGCTGGCCCAGGAGTCGGAGAAACTGAAAAACACTGGCTGATGACACATCTGATGGAGAGGGGGAAGGATTTAAAATCAAAAGTGACGATAGCCACCTCTGCTTTCCAAGTTGTGTGGAACAATCCCAAACAGCAGAGAAATTGGGATTTTTGTGTGCTGTCCCTTTGATGGAGAAAATTGTAAAAGGAGGAGGTGGCCCTAATTTGGCACAACACAGATGTGATGGGTCTCTGGCCATGCAAAAGTGGAGCTGTGCTGAGAACAGAGGGTAGTGAAATCAGTCTGCCTGAGTAGAGGAATGAAGTTGGGGGAGCCAAAAGTTGAGGGTCCCAGAAAACAGAGACCTGGCCATTCCTTGGAGGATAGAGAGTGTGTGAGTGTGTGGGGCCCTTCCTGGGGAGGCCAAAGGAGCCTTGAGGACAGGGGATGACTTCTGTTTACCTTGGGGGTATCTGCTGGGAGATACTGTGACATAGCCCTCCTCAATCTTAAATCTTCAGTCAGTTTTGCAAGACACCCACCTGCCTGGTGTAAGGAAAAGAGAATGTGTCATACGTTAGGAGCAATTGAAGGCAGAACAGAAACAGCCCATATGGCTCAGAAAGACAGTCCAAAAATGGAACCACCTCAGTTGCAATAGAAGCTCAGAGCTAAGAAGGAAGTGGGAAAATGTACACCTCCTCCAAAATACCCAGAGAACCTGGGAGAGAACCGGACCTCTCTAAGGACGAAACATCTCAGCTGACATCCAGATTACACCCATGTAACCTAAACTAGTTCAGAGTATAGAGATGGAGGAAACTTTTCTAAGTTCATTTCATAGAACTTAACAAAACATACATACTAAACTAATTTTTACTTATCAAAAGATGCAAAACTCCTGAATAAAATATTAGCAGAATGAATCCAGTAGTAGTAACAGAATAATACACTAATACAATGCAGAAATATAGGAATGCAAGGCCGGTTCAATATTAGCAGAGCCGTTGGTGTCATTCACATTAACAGGCTAAAAAGGAGGGCTTGGACTATGTTCATGGCTGTAAAAAGGAATTTGATAAAATCAAATATCCATTGCTGATTTTTTTTTAAAAAGCTTTCAGTAAACAGAATCTTACTGTTTATCTTACCTTTGATAGAGTATTTATCAGAAACCAAATAGGAAAGATCAGATTTCATTATAAAAGACACAGGGTATCATTGGCATGATTTCTTCCAGGAAGACCTCATATTCTCCAGTGTACAGCTGCATCTAGTTTCCCCACTATACACTTTCACTCTCCCCATCCTTGTTTCTCCTCAAAGCTTCCTGATAGACTTTGTCCATCTTGTTCACATCTGCATTTCCAGGACCTAGAGCAACCTCTGCCACACAGCTAATGTTAAATCAATGGTGAATGAGTGAAAAAATAGAAACAAATCAAATATGCTCACTATTACCATTCTATTCAACATTATCCTAGGGATTATGGATGACGCAAAAAAAGAGGAAAATGAGACAAAAGGTAAATATTGGAAAGAAAAGGATAAAACTATAAGTCTTTGCAGCTAATGTAAACATCTATCTGGAAAATTCAAGAAGAGACTTCAGAAGGATATTCAGATATGATATTCATATACAAATACAACACTATTTTTAAAAATCCTATATAAGTCATGATGATACTGGTCACAAGGGCACCCAACTGAAAATGGTTAAAAGCAACAAAGTTTGGGGTTTTGTGTCTGGGTTTGGTGAGAGGTGGGCTAGCTCCTTAACGAGACAGGCTGTGGACGTTTCCATCTTAAGCACAGCTAGCTTGAGGGCCTCCAATGATGCCAAAACAACTTTTTAATTTTCTTTTTGTTTTTATCTCTGTCTGTCTGTGTCTGGCTCCATTTTTCAGACAGAAATTTTATAAGCATCAGAGGAAACAGCCACTGGCAACCCCGGACATACAATACCAGCAGAAACACTGTTTCTCCCTCACCACATTTAAAGAATATTTTCAGAGAGGATTGTTGGTCTGCCTTGGGTCACATTCTAACTGCCCCAGGCAAATAGGATGTCATTAGTAGTCCAGCCAGGACCGTGTGGCTATCCTGGTGACTCTGTGTGTGTGTGTGTGTGTGTGTGTGTGTGTGTGGTGTGGCCAATGGAAGAAGGGCAGACCTTAATTGGTAGGTTCAACAGGACCACATGGAATGGGGCAAGAGTTCCCCTAAGGCAAGGGGTGCTATTATCACTGGAAAAGGGAGGTGGCAGGCATTCTGAGAGCACACGACATAGCGGCAACAGCCGACTACAATCCACCCCTTGGCTACTCAGAAGAGGAACACATGCTCTCACCATGCATAAAATCTCAAAACTCTTCCTTGCTTAAATTATGCTTTCATCCCACATACATCCAAAATACATTTTCCTCCCTGAAGGGAGACAACCCAAATCACATTGAGATAACGTCAGCAGCTCCTAGTCCCGGATCTCTGAGCGATGCACCTTCCTCTATGTGTTCTTGCTGTGACCCTTTGTCTGACAAGCTGTGCCTTAGTCATGGATCTGAACCCCTCCACACACCCTGTATAGAATGCACACCAGTGCACTTAGAAAACGTGAGCTTGTACAGCACCTTTCTCTCATCCTCTCCACCTCTTCAGTACTGCACCAGGAGAGTTCCTCATTCCATGGTCACATTCACAAAGCTACCTTCAGAGGTGGCCACTTGCTGTTCAGCCTGCCACTGAACCCTGACTTCGATGGCTTTATTCCCGAGACCTGTAACTGGCTCTTTTCCACACTGTTACCATCTTAAACCTGCCCCTCTGAAGATGTTAATTCTACTCTTCTCTTTGTGCTGCTAGCTGCGTCTCCCTGGGTGTGGGTTCCCTAGTTATTGAATGCTGTATTTCGGTTTGCTGATTTGGGATGGATGCTCATGTTTGTAGATGAGATTATGGTTTCCCCGGTTGCCTCTGTTTACTGTGGCAGTGGGGGTGGGGCAGGGGGTCCCCCCAGAACCCCTGTTTCTCTCAGATCCCCCATCACCAGAGGATTATTCAACGGCCACTCCGCTGCTCCAGCCTGGAGGCAGGCATCCTCCCACCTCCCTGTTGACAGGTGTCAGGGAAGAGGAGGGAGGCTGACAATTACTCAGATGCTGGCTCTGTACCCAGACACCTGAGCAACTGTCCCCAAGCCTTCTGCTCCTTGTCTGTGACCCTTGCCTTTAGAACACCGTGGGCAGCTCCCGCCTGGGGTTCTACATCCAGCCAGTCCCTCTGTGTTCAAACTCTCAGGAACTCCTCAGCATCTCTGCCTTGTTTATGGCACTTCTTTGGTCATTGTTTTCTAGAGCTATTCTGGATTTATGGGAGCGGGAGAGAAAGAGAGGCAAAGAGACAGAAAGATACTTTCTGTCATTTCCAGGGATCTGGAGCAGGAGGAGGAGGTGGGGGAGGGGTGTATGCTTAATCTGCCATCTGTATCTTTTCCTTTTTTATCCCCATATAAAAGTATATTACAACAGCTGATAATAAAGGATATGCATAGAATAAAATTAAAATAGAAATAGAAGATCAGAACTGACGAAAGGAAGAGGGGCAAATATTTCAATTATGAGGGTTACAGATTGCAGCCATAAACTTCCCAGTGGCCAGAGTAAAGAGTGGAACTAGACTGTGAGCTCCTGGAGGTCAAAGACGGTGTCCTGGCCACCTCAGTGTTCTCAGCCCTGGGCCGATCCCAACCCAAGCAGTTTTTCAATAAACGTTTGGTGAATGAACACATGTAACCACTTGATTCTTCATCAAGCAACTCTGCCCTTGTTAACTGGTAAGAAGACAGCATAAGATTTCAATGGCAGTGATGTTGTTTTTCCTGCCAGTAAATCAAAAGCCATTTATTATATGTAACATCATGGATAGGACCTTTGCTGCTGAGAAGAAACAGGAAATATTGTTGTGACCAGTTTTCAGATGATCTTTGACAAAACCGGAGAGCGGAACAGACAGACCCCAGCGAGGCTGCTCTCGACCTCTGCTGTCCAGTGGCCCCTCCTCAGGGCTGCCCTCCCTAGTCCGCTCTGGCCAGGGGAGAGGAGCAGGAGATGATGACCCTCACCACACCCTCCCTCCCCGCAGCGCTCAGCTCTGAAGAGGGACAGCTCTTTCTGTGCTGTTCATGACCTAAGACACTCGACCTCATTCAGCTGAGCCAGGTCTTGCCGAAGCTGCTCATATCTGCTCCCTGATGCTTGGACCAGAAGACAAAGGCCCTGAGTGCTGGTCCTGGGCATTCCATGGACTCTCATACAGTCACTGCTTTGCTCCCACCTTCATTCTTGTGCAGGAAGGTTGTGCAGCCCCTCCTCAGAGCCAGGCCTTGTGCAGGACATGAGACACAGGGAGCCCAGTGAGACCCCCGCCCCTCAAGAGCCATGATGTGATGAAGAATGTAACTTGTACAGAAGGCTCCATTTCCTCCTCTGTAGAACAGGGATGATGATGTCTGTGTCCTGGAACCCTCAGGTGGTGGTGATCGGCACACATCTACTTTCAGCTTCCCAAGCCTCTGCGGGGCGGGGAGGGGTGGGGGGGTCAGGGATTTTATACACATGCCCAGCCCTCATCCCCTAGAGCTGCCTCACTGCCTGCCCTGGTGGTTTGGATAAGGCAGTGCACTGGGAAAGGGGAAGACTCCAGTAAGTTTCGCTTTATAAGCTAAAAACTCTATATTACCTGTAGTTAAGTTGTCTCTTTGAAGATTAAGTAGAGGTTTCCTCCCTTAGGGCAGGTGGAGAAGAGGAGAGGGATGCTAATGGGCTGATCCTCCTTCGAGGCCAAGGCCGAGGGTCCCTTTCATGGCCCGGCCTGCTAGAGGCTGTTGGGCTGTGCAGGAGGCAGCCTTGAGCAGGGGACGCCTCCAGGGCAATCCTGAGGTGCATCTCAGCTCAGCCTCTTGCTACCTCTGGACTTGTCTTTGTCTCAGTTTTCCCATCTGTAAAATGGGCATTAATATTCTCTTGCCTTAAGTATGCAGAAGTGTGAATATGGCTCCCCCGAGGAAGTACACACCTATGGGAGGAGGTGTTCCCTTGGAGTGGGCGTGTCTCCTGGCTAGTCCTCCTCGCCGTCTTTTTCACAAAAGAGGCAGCCAGGGAGCACGGCACATGGGCGGCTGTGACCCAGACCCACACAAGGATGAAATGGCACAGTCCCCTAGTGACACATGCTGATGGCCCTGTAGCAATAGTTCTGCAAGAAGCTGTGCATTTGCATTACGTGAGGAACTTGTACAAAAAGGCAAATTTTACAAAGTATATGGTATACAGATAATAAGATTTTCCAGTGTTTCAAAATTGAAGCATTAAGGGAAAATGCTTAGACAAAGATTTATTAAAACACTTGTAAAGACATAAAAGTGGAAACAGTAGAAACCACTCAAATGTCCATCAACTGCTGAAGGGGCGGATACAACGTGGCACATCCACGGGGTGGAATATTACTCAACCATAAAAGAATCAGCCGGGCATGGTGGCTTATGCCTGTAATCCCAGCACTATGGGAGGCCGAGGCTGGGGGAATCACCGGAGATCGGGAGTTCGAGACAAGCCTGACCAACGTGGAGAAACCCCATCTCTACTAAAAATACAAAATTAGCTGGGCGTGGTGGCACATGCCTCTAATCCCAGTTACTCAGGAGGCTGAGGCAGAAGAATCACTTGAACCTGGGAGGCAGAGGTTGTGGTGAGCTGAGATTGTGCCATTGCACTCCAGCCTGGACAACAAGAGTGAAACTCCATCTCAAAAAAAAAAAAAAAAGAATCAAGGAATGAAGTGTTTCGGCACAGCATCGGGAGCCCTGAAACCCCTATGGGTGGTGAAGGAAGCCAGGCGTGGGGCCGCACTGCCTGCAAGACAAATTCCATCTATATGAAAGGTCCAGAATAGTGCGTCCCTGCAGACAGAAAGTAGATTGGTGGGTACAAGGGCATGGGGATAGGCAATGGGTCATGGCTGCGGTTTCTTTTTGGGGGTGACATGTTCTGGGATTGGATATTGGTGACTGCCACAAAAAAAAAAACCGCATTGAATTGTTTATTTTTAAAAGGTAAATTTTAAGGAATGTGAATTCCATATCAAAGTGTTATTTAAAATGTTTGTGTCCTCAAATTAGTAAAAGATTCACACAAAGACAGAGAAGCTAACTTTGTCTCTGATAGAAAACATCTCAGAATGACGTCCTCTGTTGCGGAAACAGATCACTAGGACTATTTAATTGTTTAAATCTCCAGCAGCATATCTAAACATTTGTCATTGTGTAAAAAAAAAAAAAAAAAAAGATGCCCCTGGCCAAGCCCTGCTCTAGGCTATCAAGAGTCCCTCACCCAGCAGTGTCCATCCCCCGGCGGCATCCATCCCCCTGGCAGTGTCATCCACCCAGCAGTGTCATTCCCCCAGAGGTGTCATCCCCCCGCCAATGTCACTCACCCGGCAGTGTCATCCCCCCGCCAGTGTCACCCACCCACCAGTGTCATCCCCCCACCAGTTTCATCCCCCTGCCAGTGACACCCACCCACCAGTGTCATCCCCCACCAGTGTCACCACCCAACAGTGTCATTCCCCCACCAGTGTCACCCACCCACCAGTGTCACCCCCAGCCAGTGTCACCCACTCACCAGTGTCATCCCCCTGTCAGTGTCACCCACCCAGCAGTGTCATCCCCCACCAGTGTCACCCACCCAGTGGTGTCATCTCCCCACCAGTTTCCTCCTCCTGCCAGTGTCATCCCCCTCGCCAGTATCACCCCCACCAGTGTCACCCCTGCCAGTGTCATCCCTCCACCAGTGTCACCCACCTGCCAGTGTCACCCCCTCCCAGTGTCACCCACCCGCCAGTGTCACTTACCTGTCAGTGTCATCCTACCCACCAGTGTCATCCACCCGGTGGTGTCATCCACCCAACAGTGTCACCCACCCAGCAGTGTCATCCACCCAGCAGTGTCACCCACCCAGCTGACACTTGCAGTGCTGATGGGTTTGGACCCCTGCCTGTGCTTCCCCCGCCCCTGGGACCTGGGAGTGTCTCATTTTGCATCTTCGTTTGCCCTCCCTGGTTTCTCCTGGGATCTCTACTGGCCCTCTTGTCTCCAGGCCTAGGTCCCCAGATAGCTCTGTGTCCTGTTCACCCCACACCAGGGTCCAGTAGTAATACCCACTGTGTCCATTCCCTGGTGTTCTGTACCCCATCCACCCCGCCTTGTCTGCCACTCCTGAGCCATGTTGTCTTCCAGAAAATGCTACAAAGACAGCCATCTCTCCAGATCCACCAACTCCTCCCCCTGTTTCTACCATCCCTGCTCCCCAGCTCCGCCCAGAAGACGCTGGCAGGGCATAGAGCCTTCGCAGGACACAGGTCTGTCTCACTCAAATCCTTCTCCGCTCCCTGTGGTGAGTTGCAAATAAAAAGCTCACAAATGTCTTTACTCCCCTATGCTCACCCCCTTGCAAGATGACCGTATGCTCTGCTTCTCCCATCAGGAGAGTAGGGACTCCTTCCTTCTACCCCCCAGCCTGGGCCTGGCCAAGGTGACACTAGCAAATGATGCAAGAAGAGACTGGAAAAGAGCCTGGCTTTCCAGCCCTCTGAGACTGCCCGGGGAAGAAGCCTGGGCTGGGCTTCTTGAGGATAGAAGACTGGCACCCATCCCCGGGCCTCTCAGTGGCCACCCAGACATGTGAGCGAGGCTGACACAATGATCCAGCCCCAGCTGAGCCCACAGAGACCAGAACTCCCTGGGCAATCCACAGAACAATGAGAAATTACAGTCAGTTGTGCTGCCTTCGGCCCATGGGTTTTGGGAAGGCTTGCTATGCCGTAAAAGCTAACCGACGCACCCCCTCCTGCTTCTCCAGCCCCAGAGACTCTGTTTCCTCCTGAGAGGGAGAAGCTGTCACTGGCTCCACACTTGCTCCTTCACATCTCTGAGCAGCTTTGAGACCCTCAGGGCATTTGATAGGGGCACACCAGGCTCTTGCAAATTAAAAGCATTGACTCCTGAAATGGAAAAACTATGACTCTAACTCTTGTTCACCTTCAGTAACTTTCCTCCATAAGGCGACTGGATGTCTCATGGTCAAGTTTTTTTGTTTGTTTGTTTCTTTGTTTTTTTGAGATGGAGTCTCGCTCTGTTGCCCAGGCTGGACTGCAGTGGCGCGATCTCGGCTCACTGCATGCTCCGCCTCCCGGGTTCACGCCATTCTCCTGCCTCAGCCTCCCGAGTAGCTAGCTGGGACTACAGGCACCCGCCATGATGCCGGGCTAATTTTTTGTATTTTTAGTAGAGACGGGGTTTCACTGTGTTAGCCAGGATGGTCTCAATCTCCTGACCTCATGATCCGCCTGCCTCGGCCTCCCAAAGTGCTGGGATTACAGGCGTGAGCCACCGCGCCCGGCCCATGGTCAAGTTTTAATAGGGGAAGAACTACTAGTCAAAGAGGAATTAGGATAGACAAAAAAATAATTTTTAACACACCAAAATACGATCTCAACACATACTTATTGAGTACCTGCTAGACTCCAGATGCCTGGTAGGTGCCAAGGACACAATGAAGGCGAGGAGACCCAGACCTCACTCTCCTGGGCTCTGTGTCTGGCCTGGGATCCAGCTAGCCCTCAGGTCACCACACGAATGGTGACTCATCCATCCATTCACTCTTCCACTCGCATGGCAAGTATTTCCTGAGTCCCTGCAGTGCGCCAGGAACTCTAAGAGTCACATGGCATACCACCGTGAGAGCACCAAGATGTGCAAGCCCCTCGGGAGAGGGGACAGGGCAGGCTCATCCCATTTGGGGCCAGGAAGGGCTTCCTGAGCCAGCACAGATGATGCTCAAACCCAAAGGATGTGATGCAGTTAACTGGGCAAAGACTTGGTAGTGGGGTGCAGGGGAGCGGAGGAGAACGTTCTAGAAGTGCTAAGGCCCAGCAGTGGCTGGGAGGGCCTAAGAGAAGGCCAGAGCGTCTGGGGAACACAGATGTGGGGGGAGCCCTGGTGGGAGCCTGGAGGAATGGGCAGGGCCAGCTTGAAGGGTGTCTTTGGACCCTGAGTGAGGATTCCAAGGGCTTTTGGGGTGACCATGTGGGCATTATCCCCATCAGACCACTCCCACCTGCTCCACCTGGTTCAGGTACCAGAGGCACCCCGTCAGCAGGCATAGGGGCCCCAGCAGCAGCCACATCTCCACAGCCTGACCTCCCACCCCCACAGCTCACCCCAAGCCCAGGCATTCTGAAAACAGCCCACACCTCTGCACCCTCAGCTTAGCCCACCCTTTTCGTCCTCTTCTTGTTAAAAGACTTACCCTAAAGAAGCAGCTCAGACTCCATCTCCTACAGGAAGGCTTTTCTGATGCTGTGCAACCCCAAGCTGGATGCTACTGATGGTCTGTGCTGGCAGAGATGCCTCTATGTCCCTCGATTCTATTCCTGTATCACTATGACAGTCCCACAGAGCAGTGACACCCTCGGGTCAGGGGCTCTGCACTCACCTGGGATGCTCGGCCCTGCATGGGTCACAGTGGCGGCTCCAGAACCGCTAGGTAGGGTGCGGGCTAAATCCAGGCAGGCCGGGTGTCACTACGCTGTGCTGCATTGGCACTGTGTTCTCCTTACACAGGTGACCTAAGCAGGGGCTCTGAGGAGCCCAGTGGCAAGTCTGGGGTCTCAAGTGCCCAGGCCCTGTGTGCAGCTACAGAGTTAGGGGCCGGCAAGTGCAGGATTGGCTGTGGAGAGGCACAGGCTGAATTTGGCACAGAGTAAGCGTTCTGGGAATGTGTGGCACTGCTACTGGGACTTGGGCTGCCTTGGGTGTGGCTGCATACTGTGAGCCCAGGGAGGTGGAGAGTGGGGGCTGTGGGGAGTCTGGGCAGTCACTGAAGTTGCAGGTGCTGAAAGATGCAGCCATCTTCAGGCAAGCACGGGCTGAAGGGTGCAGGAACTCGGACTGTCCTGGGGGTTGGGGTGTTTCCCAGAGGCGCTCGTGCTGGGTGCAGGCCAGGGGCAAAGGGAGGAAGCCCAGCCCAGGGTTTGTCTATGCCACACCTCAGGGTCAGGCTCCCAGGGAGCCGTGCTGAGCGTGGCAGTGAGCACAGAGGTTGGAGCGCTATGTCCTGGGGCCCACACCTTTACCTCTTCATCCATAATAGGCACAGCGGGACCCCCCGGCCAGTGGGGAGGAGATACAGAGGCTGTGGGAAGCTCCCAGCATAGGACCCTGGGCTCCATAGTGTGGGTGTCGTTTCCTGCAGAACAGGGACTCAGACATGGACAACCAAAAGTTATCAGAATTGGGGTGCTAGGTAGGGACTAGATCCTATACAGCCAGCCAAAGAGTAACTAAGCGCCCACTATGTTACAAGTGCTTTGTCTACTTAGAGGTGAAGCCACTTACCACTGTGGGAGATGCAAGGATGTGCCTCAGACCTGCTTCATGGAAGGACGCGCTGCCCAGCTGCTAGGGGCTGTAACCAGACGTGCTCAGCATCACCCCCAGCTGCAGACAGACAGAACCCCCGTGCCATCCTCCCCAGCCGCATGTCCTATGACTGAGCCACGCAGGCCTGGACAACCTCCTGCTCAGGACAGCTCTGGTCTACTCCAGTCCCGGGCCCAAAGGGAGTCCTGGCTGTCCTTGTGCCAGCAGTGAAGCTCTGTGTCCCCTCTGCCTGCTCCTGCTCCTCCCTCCCTGCCCCAGACCTGGTCCAGGCCCTCCTGACAGCCCCTGTAGCTGGTCCCAGGCACCAACACCAGGCTTCCATGGGGCTGACAACTAGCGGGCGAGGTAACAAAACACCAAGTTGGAGGGAGCTTTCCAGGCTCTGCTGCAGGACCTGTGCAGGCGAGGCAGAGAGCAGCCTGAGGGTGCCCAGAAGGATGTCCCTCAAGGACAGACACTCACATGGAGCCCTGGAGGCTGCAGAGGAGATAGCCCTGCTGTGACAGCCAGGAAACAGTGTCACAAGCCATGGGGACAGCAAAGGCCGAGGTCTGATGCAGGAGGAGCTGGAGGGCAGAGGGAGGGCTGAGCACTGCCTCAGGAACAAAACAGCTGGGGAACCTGGAGGGCACCTGGATGGTTACCTCTAGGTCACTGTGGAACTGATCTGCCTGCATCCTCCCTCCTGTTTCTGGGGCTGGCCAAGGCACACTGGAGCTGGGGCTGGGGTTGGGCTGGGGCTAGGGCTGGGGCTGGGGCTGGGGCTGGGGCTGGTGCTGGGGCTGGCAGGCCACGGTTCCCACCCCACAGGCACCGGAGATGAGTTGGTAAGAAAAGGGTACCCTCTGGCCGCACTGATTCTGCTGACGGCTCAGAGGCTCATCTCCCTGGGGGCAGCCCCGGGCGCAGCTGCTCTAAAATCATCCACTCAGCCATTTCACAGGCAAAAATCCTTCGCTTCAGGCATTTGCATCCAAAGCGGTCCGCAGCCTACTTCTCACCATGGCTGGGTTTAATCTGCTGGCACTGGGGCTGTGGGGCTGGGACAATTAATTAAAGATCCCAGGGAGCAGCCAGCTCTCATTAAGTCCTGCATCAGGTGGGAGGGGTGCTGGGGAAGAACACTCTTGCCGAGACTGCACTTTTGCCCCAGCCAAGCATTTTCTCATCTATTATCTCCATCGATCCTGGCCGTGGCTCTAAGAAGAAGGGATTATTATCTCCATTTTGCAAGTGCAGAAATGGAGACTCGGGTTAAGTTGTGTGTCAGGGTGTCCCAGCTCCAAAGCCGTGGGGCTGAGATGCACACCGGGCACACTCGGGCTCTCTCAGGATCTCCCTGGAGGTAGGAAGAGCAACACTGGAGTGACGCTTAGGAGACCACGCAGGCTCCACTCCCCAGGGCTGCAGAGAACGGGTCCCAGAGGGAGCTAGGGAGGACAAATTGGGTTCCTGGAAGGCACCTTTGACCCTCAGATGCTATGGGGGTGTAAATTTTCTTCACTGAGGAAGAATTTGTGATTTCCCCCAACATGGGGAAGCGGCAGAGAATTCCCTGGGCATGGCTGGGGCTGACTCTGTGCTGGCCACTCCTGGGGACCCAGAAATGTGTCTTCCTCCCTCCTCACCTGTGCAAAGGAGTTGTCCAAAGACGACCATGACAAGATCTCCTGTCCCACCTGCTCTTCTTACAAATGACTGGGATTGGTGGGTTTTGTAGCTGTTTAAACCGACAGATATGGCAGAAGTGATGCTCCTTGACTTCCAAGCCTGGATCATAAAACGTTCCATGGTGTCTGCTCCCTGGAGGACAAGCACTAGAAGCCCTGAGCCACCACACCGGCAGTCCAGCTGCCTGAGGCCACCATGCTGAGAGGAAGTCCAAATAGCCCAGGCTCAGAGACACACAGAGCCCTAAGACCATGCAGAGACGCAGCCAGCCCAGCTGCCCCCACTTCTGCACTTGGCAGCCATCACACAGGAGATGCCGAGCCAGCCCACTCCAGCACCACCCACCAGAGAAAACAATGTGACTGCTGTTCTCTTAAGGCACTGTTTTGATGGTGCTTTGTCATCCCGCAAGAGTCACTGGGAACAGCATCTCTGAGGGAGAGGGACAGGCAGACCAGGGAAGTGTGGTTGCAGAGTGATATAGAAGCAGATGCCCTGCAAGACAGAAGTAGGTGGCCCCAGGGGATGGGAGTGGGGTCTAAAGGAGGCAGAGGCCCCTACCAGGGCCCCCAGGGGAAGGCCCAGAGTCAGGAAGGGCCTAACTGGCCTAAACGCTAGTGGCCGGCACCCCGGGTGAATTCAGAACAGAGGTGCAGATTCAGTCACGAGAGGGCACGCAGCAGAGACATCCACAGGGGCTCCAGCCTGGAGTGAAGTCAGGCCAAGCTTTAGAAAGGGAATGCTGACCACTGTGGGAGGGACAGAGAGGGAAAGCTGAAGGTGGTAGGGAAGATTTTTTCCAAAACCCCCCCTGGAAGCAGAGTCTTCAGGGAGCTGCGAGAGCTCTTGGCATCTCCCGCCGTTTGCTGGTGTCAATGTGCTTCAGGACATGATAGAAACAAGCTGGAGAATGCAAGGACCACGACAGGTGGGGTGGCCTTAAGATGGAGCCTCCATATGTCCACGCCACCCCCAGTGATAACCAGGGGGTGACTTCCACGTGACAACCAGGATCTCTCTATCCTGCCTCACCCCTTACTGTTCTGGAAAGGCCCCTAATCTCAAAGCCCAGGAGAGGGGACACTGAGGAGGGGGCCTGAAAGCAAGGCATGTCCCAGGGCCAAGCCCATAATGCCCATCTGGAGACCCCACCCCACCAGTGCTCTGCAGCCCACAACAACCTGGGAAGCAGGTGCCATCCCTAGGTGCATTAAGGAGGAGCAGAGCACTGAGGATGGATCCAGTGAGTGGGACAGAGGTTGAGCAGTTGCAGTGGAGACAATCGCAGCTGGCCGTGTGGCAACAGCATCTGTCCATCATTCTCCATTCGGGGGGCCAGATGGGGCCACCACGGTGCAATCAGAGGCAGACACCTGATCCAGGCCTGGCCAATCAGTGTTTGACTTAGGGATATTGACCTAAGCTGAGCCAATAAGAATACACTCTGGGAGTTTGGTGAGAACTCTTGGGAAGCAGACATGTTCTTTCTGCTGGTATGACCAATCTTGTGAAATGAAAACAAAGAGTTGATAATGACTATTTTTGTCACCTCTTTGGGAGTTTTTTTCCTGAGCACTGTGGAGGAAAGCAGAGCAGAGACAAGGAGAAGAGAGAGGGCCGATGACATCACTGAAGCACCTGCATCCAGCCACACCTAAAGTCCACCTCAGACTTTTTAGTTCTATCAGCCAGTAAATTCCTTTTCTTGCATAAGCCATCTGTGCGCATTTCTATGGCTTGCAAACAAAGGGAGAAAACAGCAATTACACCTGTAATGAGATGGAAAATCTTTTCATCTCCAGAATTGCTCTTGGGGACAGCACTGTCTCTATTTGCAGGAAATATTTTTAAGAGCACTGGTGCTTGAAGGTAAGAGTCCAAGGGACCTGGCTGTGAGAAAAGTACAAGAACAAGGGAGAGATGTTCTCCCAACTTTACCAAGGGAGAGGCAGAGGGCAGCAGGTCTTGGTCTGAATTCCCCGGGGCCTGACACTACCCCAACCCTGGGAGCAAATGATCCTGTCTGTCACAGGAGACAGATGTCACTAAGGCAGAGAGGACAGTTGACGCCCCTCGATGGCATGACGGCAGCACTTGGGTGGATGAAGCAGGTGGAGAAAGACATCCTCTGCTGTGCTCCCCACGACGCAGAAGCTGGAGGTGGGCTCAGCCTTTCCCAGGCTCTCTCACAGTCCCGGTTCTGGGTAGGATTTCTGCTTCAGCCACTCACATGCACGGGCTGAGATCCAGAACACAGAAGATAGCAAGGTGGCCCTGCCGGTGCTTTTGCTGCAGCCGAAACCCAGTGTCTCCATGACGAGGCTTCCAGTGAAAGAAGAGCCTGTTGGGGCCTCCCTCCTGCCGTCCACATCACATCTTGCCTGAGTGCACATGGTCAGAGCTCCGAGGGTTGAGAGTAGCAATGGGACTTCCGAGGGCTGCTGGTGTGGTTCCAGCAGGAACATCCGGGCTTTCAGATTCCCTGGCTTCCCCGTGATGGCAGAAAGGCAGGCCCACTGTGGGGCAGTCCTGGAGATCGTGCTGAGAACCACTCCCCCTACCCACCTGGGCTAAATCCTTCATGCTTAAACAGTGAAAGTGGCTGGCAGACAGGGAGGCCAGTTCTAGGTCTAAGATACAAGGGAGTGCTTGGCCTTAGACTGCATCATCTGAAAGGCTTGGTCAGTTATTAGCCCTTGGGCAACCCATCCCCTGAGCACCTGGCTCCCCTAGACAGACTTGGCTAGTCCATCCCCTGCTGGCCTGACCACTCTCCACATGGGTCAGGAGCACAGCTGCTGGCATCCTAAAAGGAAGTGGCTGCCTCCCTGGGTGGTGCAAGACAGCAGGAGCCTCCGCTGAGCACTCCTCTGGGAGCCTCTGACTTGGAGACTGTTTCCTCTCTGCCTGCAAAAGGCAGGATCCAGCTGCCTTGCGAACATCTAGCTGTCCGATGATCCTGCCAGCCATTCTCTGCTATCAGCTTTCCCAAAACCTGCCTGTGGTGATGACAAATAATCACTTTTGGGCTCAAAGGGCGGGAGGTATGGAGAGCTTACTGGAGCTGCATCCGCATACCAGGCATCGGTGCTACCACAGAAGCCGCTCTTGTGGAGGATGAAGGGCCCACTCTGTTTGCCCTGCTGGGAACACAGAGAGGTAGAAGACAGACAAGGCCACAGGCTCCCCGCGGGGCCCAAACCTATAATAAAGTCTACAAACCGCCCGTGATGGAAGCAGATGGTTCCAACACAAATCAGCGCTTACTATGTGCTCATGCTTCACATATGTTGAATTCCTTTAATTCTTACAACAGCCCAAGGAGGTAGGAACGTTTTTTATCACCCTTTATGGAGGAAGAAACGGAGGCACAGGGAGATGAAATAACTTGTCCAGGTAACACAGGCAGACATTAGGGCAGGGGGCAGGAGCAGGATTTGAACATAGTGCGTGGGTGTCCTGGAACAATAGACCCAGTCTCCGAGGAGGGTGAGGCAGACAGGCAAAAGGAGTGAGGGTTGAACTGTCACAGGAGAGGGACAGAGTTTGCACCAGGTTTAGGCAAATCAGGAGGAATGCAGAGGGGGCGGGGACTGGGGAGAAGCAGGCAGCTGATTATGCAGCTTGGAGGAAGCCCCCTGTAGTGCGGTGGGGGCGCAGGGCGATTTCTCCCTTTCCTAGAGCCAGATAAACACGTGAGATACGTGCTAACTCTCCCCTCGACACCCCAACACGCATATACATACTGCCAAAATAAATACAGATGGTCTCTGACTTAGGATAGTTCAACTTACAATTTTTCAACTTTATGATGGTGTGAAACCATCACAATTTTGACATACTTTGAATTTGAATTTTGATCTTTTCCCGGGCTAGCCATATGCAGTATATGAGCTATTCAACACTATTAAAAAATAGGCTGTGTGTTAGATGATTTTACCCAATCGTAGGCTGATGTAAGTGTTCTGAGCATGTTTAAGGCAGGCTAAGCTAAGCTCTGATGTTCAGTAGGTTAGGTGGATTAAATGCATTTTCAACTTAACAATATTTTTGATTTACTGTGGGTTTATCAGGACATAGCCCCATCGCAACTCAAGGAACATCTGTGCTACAAAACTGGAACCGTACCTGTAGTCTCAGCTACTCAGGAAGCTGAGGCAGGAGGACTGGAGCCGAAGAGCTCCAGTGGCAAGCAATGATTGCACCACTGCACTCCGGCCTGGGTGACAGAGCAAGCCTCCATCTCTAAAAAACAAACAAAAAAACTGGAACAAGTACTGTCCTACTTTGCTAGTGAGAGTATAAATTGGTGTAGATTTTTTCAAAGTAATTTGGCGATATATAGCAATACCCTTAAAATAGTTATTTTAACTCCTACAATTTCACTGCGAGGAATCTGTCTCAGAGAACTAATCTGACATATGAGCACTCTGCACAAAGATGCCCAAGACAGAATCACTCATAATAAACAAAGCTAGAAAAAACTCACATGTTCTGGGATAAGGAAGAGTGGAAAAAATTATGGCACATCCATATGATGGAACATTGTGCAGTCCCTAAAATGATGATTAGAAAGAGTTTCCGATCACATGAAACAATGCAGAGGGTTAAAATGTAGAGGGGGAAAAGACAGGTTACAGAGTTGAGGTCACAGGTTGCATGTTCTCAAGCACAAATGGGAAAATGTGCCTGAAAGAAAGACTAGAAGGAAATAAACAAAATTGTTCATAGAAACTGACTTGCACCCCAGGGGGATCCATTTATTTACTTCTGCTTTTTTGTACTTTCTGGTGATTTCCAAGTTTTGTACAAGTGTTACCAGAAAGGGGTCCGAATCCAGACACCAAGAGAAGGTTCTTGGATCCCGCACAAGAAAGAATTCAGAGCAGAGTTCATAAAGTAAAGTGAAAGCAAGTTTACTAGGAAAGTAAAAGAATAAAAGAATGGCTACTCCATAGACAGAGCAGTCCTGAGTCTGCTGGTTGCCTATTTTTTATGGTTATTTCTTGATTATATGCTAAACAAGGAGCGGATTAAAGATGCTGCCCGTTTTTAGACCATATAGGGTAACTTCTTGATATTACCATGGCATCTGTAAACTGTCATGGCACTGGTGGGAGTGTAGCAGTGAGGACAACCAAAGATCACTCTTGTCACCATCTTGGTTTTGGTGGATTTGGGCTGGTTTCTTTATTGCAACCTATTTTATCAGTAATGGCTTTATGACCTGTATCTTGTGCTGACTTCCTATCTCATCCTGTGACTTAGAATGACTAACCGTCTGGGGACTCAGCCTAGTAGATCTCAGCCTCATTTCACCCAGCCACTATTCAAGATGGAGTTGCTCTGGTTCAAACTCTTCTGACATTTTCCCTATCCTTGTTATATATAAGAGAACCCTTAATTCTAAGGGTTGCAGAAGGATGAAGACCCATCTTCCATAACTTCTTCAGGCTGAATAAGAGCGATGATATTCCTGCCCAACTATTGGGTCTTTTGTATTAATGGTAGAGAGGAGCTCAGTCAGAAAGCATTGGTATGCTGAGGGCCATTCGTAACTCTTGAGTTCCAACAAAAGGTGATATCTGGAAGATTAATAAGTGTTTAATTTAAGAAAACATTGTGTAAGCTTGTCTTGCATTCCTACACAAAGAGTACAACAGCAATATATTCCAAAACAGTAAAGCAAAATAAGTAAAAATTATTTCAAGTAGACTAAATAAGAAGGCTTTCCATAAACTGGCCAACTGTTGGAACCAAGCTGATATGGAGTTTCTAGCTGATGCCAGTGTGTCCGGAATTAGAATACTGATCCAGCTTTTTATTTTACATTACTCATCCTTTTTGGTTGTTTTTTTTTTTTTTTTTTTTTTTTTTTTTGAGCAGCAGCCAAAGATCACTGGTTAGTTCACAGGAATAAGCAGGGTCAGCCTAAGTTGCAGGAAAAAACTCAAAAACAACCAATGAGACTAGAATCTAGTAACAAGTGTACCATAGTTCTTGAAATGTAATTTCTCTCTCCAGTTTCCTATTTTTACTAAAGACAAATCACAGTTAAAACTGATTTGCTTTAGTATACTTGGCCTAATTATTTGTATAAAGTACAGCAAGAATAATTATTTTTTCACATAGACTTTTTAATTGGCTTTGATGGAACTCTGTTCCATAAGGAATCTCAGATAAGACTTTTTTAAAGCTGAGCCCAGCCATGAGTTTGTACCATCAAATACCTAAGAGTTGAGTAAATTCCTCTCCTCTTGATGCTCCAAGATAACTTGGGGCTCCTCTTGAGGTTCCAAGATTACCTGGGGCTCCTGGGCCTGTTAGAAAGTGACATTCTTCACTTACCACAAGTCAAGAACCCTGTACACGGACTTTGTACACAAGGTACGTGACTATTTTTCCCAAGGGCCTTTTATTGGCTCTCTAAGTCAAGTTTAATTCCTTAAAGGAAAACACACCATTCCAGTCAAATCCTTGGTAAAATAGCCAATTTCTCCCACTGTGTCCTGTTACAAAAGAAAACAGTTCCTATTACACTTAAGCAAATAACTATATTGCCACAAGTTAAGCTATTCACAGATAATTTCTGAATTTTGGAGAAACCAGATAGAGAGAAACAAATACGCTCAAATTTTTTTCACAGGAATATACTTTACTCAATTGTTAAAAGCTGTAAATAGCTCAAAAGAAAAGTTTTCTTGGCTCTGAAAAACAAAGGATTAGCAACGTTTTAAGTAAAAAGTCAAAAGATTACTTTAATCTTCTAGTTAAAGTTCAGTCCATGTAGTTAACTCCTGTATTGTTGGATATTCATGAACATTTCAGCTCTCCATGAGAGTCCTGAAAGTTTTTTCCTCTATTCTAATATCACAGTCTCCAAAGTTATCAGAAACCTGCATTTAAGAACACCTAGTAGAGTTTATAGCTGATTATAAACCACCTTCTAAAGAGGATTAAAACAAAGCAACAATTGTCCATGGATGACAAAACATTTTAGGACAGCCACAGTAAAAAACATGATTGACAAAGAAATTTGGTTACTTCTGTGGCATACAATGATTTTATGTAACAATTATAATTATTTAACCTACACTAAGCCGTATGAGAATTATAGGAGTTTCCCATTATTTTGAAACACATACCAATAACATATTTATACAAATATAACCCAAAGAAAGCCAAATACTATTTCATATTTGACAGTGCTTCCTGTATGATTTTTATACCAAATAAGCCAAATTTCACCTTTATATTAGTGTACTATTAATGTTAAACTCAATTTGTAATAAAACTTTATACATAAATCTATCCAATTTTATGTTTGACCATAAGATTCTCATAAACCTTTTCTAACCCTTTACAATTTTTTGTTAAAGAGCAGATTAGTGCTCTAAGAAAAACCTGTTGTGCTGTTATTCAATGTTCAGTTTATGGAAAAACTGAATAATACCCATTTAATTTTAGCCAATGTCCACACACAGAATTTCTTTTACAATTAATTTTTCGCAAACCTTTCACAACTTGTTTAAACCTTCAGCTTTATCTTATCTGACTTAAAACAATCCTTTAACCCTTTAATTTAGGCAAGAAAAATCCACATTCCCATGACTTCTTATAATCTTTTACCAAAAACACATTTCTCTTTTCTTACACACCGTGCATGTAAAACCGTTTCTTCAGTAGCCTCAAATGCATGTTACACTGTTAATTCTTAGTAACTTTTGCTTTTGGTGAAAACCTTGGTAAGTATACAATTTTAATTATGTACTAGGTGTGGAGACTAGGACACTAGATAAGGTCTTTTTTCAGCTAACACCACACGTCCCCAGGCCTTATCTAAATCTAATGCTTCAAAATAAATTGAACAATTTTTAAAAGTCAAAGAAGCAGTTTATGACCTTAAAGCATTTAGCAAACTTAAGATCTGACCTGCCTAACTTAGACCAAATGTCTTTATTTTACCAATAAGCTGTTTTTATTTCCCAAAGATTATTAAAGTCATGTGAACTAAAAGGCATTACAATTTTTCTTCTAAAATATTTGATTTAAGCTCTTATTATTTAAAACCAATTAAATAAAGCTCTTTTAGATATAAACATCACACACACAATACATATAAATACCCAGACAGACAGAAGATTATGTAGTTGTAAGGTTTTTTTATTCACCAGTTTCTAAGTTTCTCTTTAAGGTGTGCAGTTTTTAGGGCCTAATAAGCAGACACAGCTGGAAGGCAAAACAGATCCCCAAAATTTAAGGGTCCCATTTTTATACCAGATCCTGGATCCCAAAAAGAGGGACTTAGCCCATCACCCCATGGGAGTCTTATTTCTCAGTAGCGGCTGGGGACATCTCCACATTTCCTAGGTGGCCAAGATCATGCTTCTCTGATCCAAATGTGTGAAAAGCCAAGTTTCCCCCATAACTGCTATTAGACATCCCTAAAAGTATATTTCCTGCCTACTTATTACACACCAAAGTTCTCTCATAATGCGAAGTAACTTCTGATACCACCAAAAGTAAAAAACATCACATAACGCAATACAAAACAAAACAGAACCTTAGGTTTTGAAAGGGATCTATTCACTTTCAATTCCTAAGGTTTCATGAGGAAAATAGGTTTTTCCCAAAACGGGAGTCTTTAGTGCCTCCTCTGTTTTTCCTAAGGAATCCCTAGGGCTGTTAGAACTTGAATATCTGCTTTTAATTAAGCTGACTTTCGACTATCGCACTCTTTTGAAAAGTCCTTTTAAATTTCTTATTACCCGACGTTAGCCAGGCCAAATGGCTGATATTTATGGCTTTTAAACTTTACCAAAAATAACCTCACAGGAGCTCTGAGAAAGGAAAATTTAAGACGGTTTGTGGAGGGAAAGAGAATTTTAAAATTGTAAAGGTCACCCAAATATCAATCAGAAAGGCTCATCCCTTAAGCTAGGGATTGAACCCTGCCGGCCTCCATTGTGAAAAGAGAAAGCATGGCCAAAAGATTACAAGGTCAAGCTCCCAAAGATATGCAAGAGAAGAGGGAAACCTCATCCAGTTTTTTTTTTTTTGTTTTTAGGGACCAGCAACAAAGTTTGTAACTGACCAGTTTGCTAGGCTCTCTTGAACAGCGGACTTACAGGTGTCCTAGGCCCACATTCTATCCTAAGGTATCCCTCTCCATGACAGAACCATACAGAAAGACACACAAAGCACACCAGATTCACTACAGCTTAAGACTAGCCTCACAAATCCTTTTTTCCATTAATCAAAACTTTACAGAGGAGATAAACGGTGATTTTTACCATTCATTCCACCAGTTTGCACAGAGAGAGAGAGAGACAGAAGCATTACCTGAGGCAGGGTGGGGAAGGCAAGGCACTCAGGAAGGCCAGGGAAAGAGCCACCCATTGCAGCAACACTGAAAAGTTCAGGCAGCTGCTTCTCAGTCCTGAAGGGATCTTTTCCAGCAGTCCCATCAGTTCTCAAGTGTCCCCTTTTAGGGAGGAAAAAGTTCCCCATGTCCCACGATCCTGTACATGCCTAACCCTGTCACCCATTACCATCAGCAAAGAGTCCAAGACAGATTCATCCAAGAGAATAGCAGTTACCATCCCATAGTGCCAAACCTATTCTTAGCCAAGAGGGACTTTACTGAAAAGGGCCTCTAACCCCCTTAAGTCTTAGGAAAGACTCTAACCCTCCTAAATTGGTCCTCAAACCCAAGGTTGGTCAAGCATCCTTGCCTTTTATCGAAAAGAGCCTTTAACCCTGTGTCTTAGGCTAGACTCTAACTCCCTTAAGTTGGGCCTCTAACCCAGTCCCACCCTTTACCTGAGTACCCTATCACTTACCCAAAGTCAGCCAATCAGTGCTGCAGTCTATTTCCTTCAGATGGTTGTGGAGGTGGGAGGGTGGCGATGTGGGGGTTGTTCTTCAGTATGGTCCCTTCTGTGGCTCACCAAAAATATATTACCAGACCCCACCACTCACCCAAAGTTAGCCTTTGGGTCAGGGGTTTCGGCACTATAGTCTCTTCAGTGGTCACAAGAAAGGTATTACCGGAAAGGGGCCCCGATCTAGACCCCAAGAGGGGGTTCTTGGATTTCGAGCAAGAAAGAATTCAGGGTGAGTAAAGTGAAAGCAAGTTTACTAGGAAAGTAAAGGAATAAAAGAATAGCTACTCCATAGACAGAGCAACCCTGAGGGAGGCTGGTTGCCCCCTTTTAAGATTATTTCTTAATGCTAAACAATGGGGTGAATTATTTATGCCACCCCTTTTTAGACCATATAGGGTAACTTGCTGATATTGCCATGGGATTTGTAAACTCTCATGGCGCTGGTGGGAGTGTAGCAGTGAGGACGGACGACCAGAGGTCACTCTTGTCACCATCGTGGTTTTGATGGGTTTTAGCCGGCTGCTTTAATGCAAGCTGTTTTATCAACAAGGTCTTTATGACCTGTATCTTGTGCCGACCTCCTGTCTCATCCTGTGACTTAGAATGACTAACCATCTGGGAATGCAGCCCAGTAGGTCTCAGCCTCATTTTACCCAGCACCATTCAAGATGGAGTCGCCCTGGTTCAAACGTCTCTGACACAAGGATCAGTCATTTCCTAACCAATCAGGAATGATTTTTTAAAAGCTCTTCTTATCTTAACATGTGCAAGCTTCTCTTTACCTAGCTCCCAAGAAAACCTGGAGGAGAGAGACAAGCAGGCTTGCTTCCAAGAATAGTTCTGGGTAGTGGTCCCAGGAGGCCACATCCACTCAACTCCACTGAATGACCAGAGAAATGGGCTGGGACAAACAAGAATGGATATAAACTCCTTGTTTGGACCCCAAAATGCAATCGTGTAAATATAGGATGGGGAATACCCAGCCTGAAAAAAAAAGTTGTAAAAACAGTTCAGCAACTGTAGCCAACCACAAGCTGACCTTAAAATCCATACTGGGCCAGAGTATCTTAGGTTGCACCACAAGAAGTATAGTGACCAAAATGAAGGAGGTGACAATTACAGGCAGACCACATCTGGAATTCAGATTAGTTTCAGGTCCCTCAAGACTCCCTGTTAACCCATCCCTTCCCCATCCTGGGGACCAAAGCCAGGTTCCTAGAGGGTCTGGGAGGTTCCTTTCTTGCCCCTCTCCAGCTGGTACCAGGAAAAAGGAAGAAGGTAACAAGAGACAAGGAGAAGAGCTGGCCAGAAGCCAGGAAACTTGTTCCCCACCACATCGAGTGTGTAATTGGGCTAATTCTGTAGTATTTGTGCTTCCGGGCCTTCATTTCCCTTTGTCTGTATAACTCCTGATTGGAACATTTGCTTTTCCTTTTGTGTGGTCCTAAACCGAATCATCTCCGCTAATGTTCATGAATGTGTTCTGATGGATGTTTTCCAGAGCCCTTTGTTGCCTCAATTAAGGGATAATGAACAAGAATTGTTTCTATTTGTAAAACAGCCCAGCCATTTCTGCTTCCCAATTGGTGGGACAATGTGTCTTAATTAAGCACAAAGACTTGTCACTTCATCTACTGTCAAGATCTCCAAACAGGCAGTGATAGGGTGCAGGGGAAAGAAAGAGAAGCCTGGGGGGCCCCCTCTGACGCCTGGTTGGGCCCAGAGGGGCCAGAGAAGGCTAGTGGGCAGCTCCCAGGCATCAGGAGCTATGCCAGATCAGCTGTGGCCTCGGAATGCCTGGGCAGGACACCTGGCCTTTTTCTACACTGCTGTGCCGGGCCTTTGTCACCAAGAGCACGGTCTCTGGAAGCAGACTGCCTGGGTTTGGTCCCTGCTCCATACTCACTAGCTGTGTGACCCTCACCCAGAACATGAGTGAGAATAAGTAAAATGATGACGGCCCCCACCCCACTGAGTATGGGCTGCTTGAATCTGATAGCCCAGGGGTAGCACTAAGAACAACACTAGGCTCAAGGAAAGCCCCTCAGTAAGTGCTCGTGACAATATTGTTTCTAAAAACAGTGCTCCAGATTTCCTCTGGGATCTCCTCCTCCCCCAGTGGATATGTGGTTCGGGAGAACAGAGTCACAGCTGTGTACCACCACGGCTCCATGTCCCTGGTAGCACAGAGCGTGGCAGGACATTCCTGGAATGAGCTGCAGGAATGGTCCCGCAGGCAACCTGCAGACAGTCATGACATCTTGGCAGGAACACCAGCCACTCAGGGGCCTGGGGCCAGGCGTTCATCCATTCACCTTGGGTCAGTAGGAAGGTGGATGGAATGCCTGGGAGGGTCTGGAATGGAGCTACACGCAAGGAGCTCCAGGCAGTGGCTCTTTACCCTGCTGTGTGCAAAGACTTCAGTAGCTTAATAATGGGCACGGCCGTCCAGGTGCCTGATCACATGCCCTGCTGGGACTCATGACTACCAAAAACCCCTCAGAAGTCAGTTTCCCAGAGCCAAGCTGGAGCCTGGTCATACCCCACACATCCCTCAGGCCCATCAGTAGCAATTGAGAGCTAGAAAGGTGTGACCGATGTTTGTCGGATAGGAGTAGCACCAGGTGGTCACAGGAGGATGGAGAAACCCAAACAACAGCTTAAATGAGAACTGGTAAAGAGACCACAAAATAACCAAAAACCCAAAATAAGGGAGAGAAAACGGCCCAAATCCTGGTCACAGTGACACGTCCATAGCACGTCTGTGTCTTATTTGGATTTCCAGGCAAACCCAAATAAGAGAGAAAGGGGGCAGTAACTGGGGGTCCCTGAGATCCCCTCCTTTTCCAGAATACCTAGCGATTATTCCACCCACTGATTAGACACCCATAAAATTAGAAACCCAAACCCTCACTTCATTCTAACTCCTCCGTGAACTCTTTCTTGGACGGTATCAAGAACCTGGGAACTTGCTGGGCTGGGATCTCACTGGCCTCTGGAGACCCTCCTGAGCCCTCTGGCAACATTTCCCTAGGCCCTGAATCCCCGACCCGCTCAGGCTCCACAAAGACAGCAATGTGTGTCCCTAGCCAATTCCCAGTACTTCAAAATACCCCACTCATTTGTGGAGGAAAAGACCACAATAGGTCTTTTGCTTTCGGTAGGAATTCCCTCAACCCAGGGCCACACCAGGGCTGAGAGGGGCTCACATTGCTCAGATGCTTATATTTATGATTGACTCTAGGGTTCTATGATTGATACCAAACCTGTCAATGCAACCTTTACAAAAAGGGTGCAGACTGCATACCAAGCCCTGCCTGAGCTTCTTGAGTATATAATCTGATTGAACCCTCACAACCACCCCCCAAGACAGTCATCGTCCCTATTCTTGCCATTTTATAGATACGATCGCTGCAGCTCAGAGAGGTACAGGAAGCTTCCCAAAGTCACCAGGAAATTGTGGAGGCAGGACCTGCGCTCAGGTTGCTCCTACTTCACCAGCAGCGGGCTGAACCCCATGTGATCCAGTGTTGCTGAAACTCTCTGGTCTTCCATGCCCACAGTCATGGCACGACTCAGGTCTCCTCCTCTCGGCTCAAGCTAGTGCAGGAACCTCCCAGCTTACCTCCTGACTTCGCAGTGTACCCTCCTCCCCAGCCTGCCTCGGCCCACCGGCCAGATGAGTTTGGAGTGAAAGATGTTTATTAGGGATCAACACTTGTGAGAAGAAGGGTTGGTGGGGGAACGTTGGGCAGAGGGAGAAGTCAGTCTGCAATGCAAAATCGAGAATGCTCAGCCAACCCAGAGGGGAGCTCCAGACAGAACACGCCCTTCAGTGCCCCAAGCAGATGGAAATGGTAGGGCCCTTATCCCCTAGAGCCCTCAGGAGGGCGTGGCCTCAGGCAAAGCCGGCCCTGAAGAAGCTGACAGCCAGAGGTGGTCTCCACTGGAAACCTACAACGAGGCATGTGGAGAGTGGGGAGGCACACCTTCGTGTCGACCACACCACGTCCCATCCCTGGCTGCAGCCTTCAGTGTCTCCCCACGGAGGCAGAATGCAGCTGGGCTTCCATGCTGCTCAGTTGGTGGCATTTGGCTTCTGGCTCTTTGTTAGGCCAGCCTGCCCCTGCCCTCTCCTCTCAGAGCCCTCCACGCCTCTGACCACACCCCAGAGGCTTCCTTAGCTCCTCCACGGTCTCCTCTCCCCTAGGCTGACTTCTCCCCGGAGGCCGCCTCCCTGGGAGCCTTACCTGACCACTGTCTTGTGTGTATTATGCAGAACCCTCTGGGCCTCCAGCCACCCCTGCACAGCAACCACCTCCTACCCCAAGCCAGAGTAGACTAAGTCTGCCCCATGGCTCTGGGCAGACCCTGTCACAGAGCAGAAGGGATCCACTGCGGGGTGGGGAAAGATGACTGGGGTAATCAGAGAGCCAAACTCAGAGCCCCAGAGGGCTGGAGGCTTAGGGACATGAGTAAAAGGGTTGGCAGTGAGCACCAGGTGCTTGTGGGACCGTGGCTCCACCTAAGGGGGATGACCTCCGCCCAACCCCAGCCAACTCATCCAGATGGGAGTGGGCACAGTGTGGACAGATTCCTCCATTTCCCCAGAGAGCTTAGATGTCTAGGTTTTTATTTCAATTACTTTGATTTTTGATTAAAGTTGGCCTCTACTTTCAAATTAACAGAAACCCTGGATTGTGTGACTCAAACCAAGACCCTGCAGACCCTGGAGTGGACAAATGAATGCACCACCCCGCTGGGGCTCAGTCACGGAGCACATGCTAACTAACTCCCTGTGTGGGCCCAGAGCCCCAGCCTCACAAAGTCCCCATGTGGGGAGACAGCCAGGAGGCAGTGGTCTTCATGAAGAGTGAGTGATTATTAGTACAATGCTTTGGGATAAATGGAGCAGTCGGGGGTGGCAGTTTGAAGGGAGAGGGTCTGATGGAGAGGGTGACATTGGAATGGGGACTGAAAGGTTGGGTGCCAGCAAGCCCCACAGCTTTGCAGACCAGCTTCGGAAGGTGGGGGTATGGGTCACAGAATCCTAAGAACTGTGGCCTTTATTCACTGCAAGGTGACAGCCAGTGGGGTTTTAAGTGGAGGAGATGCTTGCTTTGCTTACTTTTCAATGGGCCCACTCTGACTGCTTTTGTGAGCATGGCTGGGTGGAGAAGGTGGGGCAGGGTGGCTGTTACAGTCATCCAAGGAGGACGGGAGGGTGGCCCTGACAGCGGGTGGCAATGGGGCAGTGAGAAATGGTTGGATTGCAGACGTGTTTTGAAGGTAGAGCCAGCAGGATGTACTGACAGACAGCGCCTGGATGAGAGAGGAGGCCAAGGTGCCCATGAGGACAGTGTAGAAGGGGAGAGCAGGCTCTGCAGAGAAGGCCACAGGACTGCTCAGATGCAGGGCAAGGTTGGAGCCTCTGAGGCCTCCGTGGAGCTGCCCAGCAGGCAGCCGGTGCAGGACTGGGACTCTGGTGGGGAGAGACCCAGACCAGACCCTCCTCTGGCTGAATGAACAAGTTCCAGCATCGAGGGACTTGTGTTTAAACGCAGGAGGCTGACCATCCCCAGGGAGGTCATGCAGAAAATGGGGCCAGAAGCTGCTGCAGACCCGGGCCTGGCCACCACCCCATCCACTCAGGGCAGGGCGTGCGGCCCAGGAAGGGGATGGGGTGGAAATAGGCCGTGACTGTCCTGAGGACACGGAGGAAGAGAGCAGGATGGGGCGAGCCCGGGGGTCTCAGCCTCGCCTGGGCGGATTAAGCATCCTAAAACCCCACCCCCACCCCAGGAGCTCCAGTCCTCATGAGTGACAGGTGCAGATGGTGCCCGGGTTGCCATGACAACGGAGAGATGCACTGCTGGCGGTCCACACTCCCTCTCTGACCACCCTCCACCCCCTATGGGCATCAGGGTGCAGAGAGGCAAAGGCTCGGGCCTCCGGGTCAAGCCGTGCAGGCAGCTGGTTAATGAGCCGACCCTGGGCGTTCCTGGGAAACAGTGACCAGGACTGTTAGGAGGCGGCCACTGAGGCTTCATCAAGGTGGCTGCACTACAAGTACCAGCAGTGGTAGTGAGTGCTTTGGTGCAACAGCCTGTCTTTGGGGTTCTGGAGCCAGGCTCACTGAGTGACTCCAGAATCAACTAGCTGAGTGACCCTTGGGAAAGTAACTTAACCTCTCGGGCCAGCTCACCTGGAAGTGGTGGGGACAGGCTCAGTGGGATGCTCCACTCCCCTCAGTCCCTCTTAAAGCCTGGTGTGAGAGCCGTGCCTCCAGGCTCCTACCCCTGTCACCTCCACCACCACAAGTGCCACCATCCTCCTCCTCCCGGCCTCCCCTCCCTGCCCTAGCAAACTCCACTGTCCACCACTGCCTGTTCAGATAACCTGTCCCAGGTATCACTGTCCCTTCACTTCTGGGGACAACTCTCTCTCTCTCTCTCTCTGCCGACTTTTACAGATCCTTTCTATGTCTTTAAGAGGTGGCCTTGTGACATTTCCACCAGGGAGCAGAGGAAGGGAGGGGGGCTTCCAAGAAGAAGGCAGCCCACCCTCTGGTGCTCCCTGCTCATTTATCTTACTCTCCCCTTCCTTTGTCTCCCTACCTCCCTCCCTAGCTCATCCCCTTCCCCTCACCCCACATCCACCATTGACAGATGGGGCCTGCAGCTGCAGCCTCCTGTCCCCCGGCCCCCGTGATGGCTGCCCCATCTGAGGTCAGGGCAGGCCCTGCAGCTGGCAGCCCTGCCTGCTGGAGCTGAATTCCCTGCTGGCCTCCCAGCCCACAGCCGCATGGAAGGACTGCTGCTGATCTAAGCAGCCCCTGGCCAAAGGAAGGGAAGGGCAGTGCTAGGACATTTCACACAGGGTCTTGTTTTCTTTAGTCCTCGCCATAATATACCCATGAAGGCACAGTAAACCCATTGAACAGATGAGAACAACTGACACTCACAGAGGTGTTGGAGCTCCTTTGTGACAGTCAGAGCCACCCAGCTAAGGCATGAAGGAGCCAGGCTTGGAGTCCAGGTATGCATGGAAATGGGTGGTGCCCTCTTGGCCCCATGATGGGGCTTCCCAGATTGTCTTCCTGTTCATCTGCCTGCCATGTAACTCAGAGCTCAGAGCACAAGGCTAATATGGCCTACGGTTCGCATAGGAGCCAGTGAGCTGGGGTTGGCCCTGGTCCAAGGCTGGGCCTGGACTATGCCTGGTCATGGGGATGTTGGACACTACATCTGAGATTTGCCTTTTGCAAATCTCATTCCTTACCCTGCTCTGTACCGTAGGGCATTGCCTTGCCCTCTGGCTTCCTGAAAGTATGTCTACGGGGAGGCACTGGCAGAGGCTGGCAGGCAGGAGGAGGAGGATACCCAGGAGTTTCTCCCCATTCAGTCTTGGCAGCACCTCTGGCAGTGCTGTTTCCTCCATAGCTCCAGCTTTCGCCAAACTGAACCCCCTTCCATGGTCCCAGCTCCCATGCAGAAGCCTCTACCATGACTCTGAAAGGTGCCCTGGTTTCTGGGCTCTGGTGACACTGCCTTCTCTCTGTGGGACAGCAGTAGTGAATCTCCAGCTTGCTTAAGGCACCAGCCAGTTTGGTTACCAGTTTCCCTGTATCAAATCACCTCTGTTTATAAGACCTAGGGTGACTTCTGTTTGGGAGAAGAGATCCTAGACCATCCCCACTGTTGAAGAAGAAGAACCCAGCCATGACCATCAAAAAGGAGGAGCAAGGAGTGAAAGATGTGTCTCGGATCCACAGCATCACCAGGAGGTGGCCACCAGCCCACTCTGGGACCTGGCCTCCTCTCATATGAAAGACAATAGCCGTACTCTTGGTGCTGTCTTTGCCGGCTCTTGTCAGGGTAAAATGGGGCAAAAAGCTGGTTGGTGCTCAGGCCAGCACAAGGCACTCTCAGATGCCCAGGCCTGCACACTTTCATCCCTACTGTTCTCAGCCCGGCCTGCCTGGGCACAGAGGTGGACCACTGCAGGGCCCGCAAGTCTCTCCAGCCTTATCTTGGGCTGTTCCAGCCACCCAGGGCAGATCCACACAGATTCCGAGGAAGTTCAGCAAGGCTCTGACTGTCCTCGGGAAAAGGGGGCAGCTGGCACACAGGAGTGAGTCCCTGAGAGATCTCTGCTAAGGCAGCAAAGTCTACATGGTACCCTGGAGACCTTGTTCATTTTGTCCTCTCAAGATGACAACCTTACTGCTCTGGGGAACTTGCCACCTGCTCAGTGCACCAAAGAAAGAGAGACTGTCAAAAGAACCAGAGGATCTGAGATTGCAAAGGGACAACATGGGGCCCTTGAGGAACAGCTTCCTGCTGGTGCACAAAGCCCAGCCAGAGTCAGCCAGAGTCAGCTGAGCATCTACAGGGACAGGGGCTTCCCACCTCCCAGGTCCCCACACCACACTGAGCAGCTTTGAGGAAAGTGTACATGTGGGCAACAATGGCAAATGGAAATAGGATACCCTTTATCATTAGAACTCTGGCAGACCTAGCTCATTTTGGTCCAGAGGACCTTTCTCTCTGCCTGCTGCATAGAGATAAGCTGGGTGGCTTCGCCAGGGGCCTAATCTCAGCAGCTGTTCCTCCTCTGCAGCTGGCCTCACCCTCTCCCAGCATGTGGCCCTCCCTGAGACAATCACATTGCCAGGTGCCCAGATCCAGGAGAGAGCATTTGGTCCAAGCCAGCCTAGCCCCAAACCTTCCCTGGATACTCATGCTAGAGCCGGCCCTTCAGAGATGAGGCCTGACAGCCTCTCACCGGCCTCTCTGGTCTGCACGGAGGGCTAAGATCCTTGCTGGAGGCTCCTCACCTTCGCCTCCCTTTCCTTGTCCATTATGGCTGTGCAGTGGTATTCCTAACCCTCTCCCCAATCCCAGAGGTCAGAGATTTCAGGGACTGGTGGAAGGATCCATCCTCAGAGTGAGTCCTGCCCACTTCGTCCTCCTGCGAGGCTGTTCCCCTGCCTCTGATGTCAAGGCCAGGTCTGAAGCCGATGACTGTGGCCCTACCCGACTTCCCTGCACAGCATTTCCAGTTCACTAACTTCATGAATCTCCCTGGCACCCTGCTACCTCTGGGCACAGACCACACCTGTCCTCCCTCCCCAGCCCCCATCTCACCTGGGATTCCCACCTCAGTGCCTTCTGTGGCTCACCCACGGTCTGGAGTCCCCACCCCTCTGTCCCATATTTGTCTGAACACACATCAGCCCTCAGGGTCACCAAGGGGGTGCCACCCACGGCTGTCTTTGACCCCCAGGCTTCGATGCTGGGGCCTCCTGGGCTCTGGCCTCACTGTGGAAATCACTCCCAGTCACTGTCTGGAATCACTTCCTCTTCCCCATGCAATAACCCTGGGCCCCTGTCACCCTCTGCCAGGGAGAATAACAGCAAGCCCCAGGGTCCTAACCACATAGATTAATCCTCATTTGGCCATCTAGGGTAGGCACTGATGGTATCCCCCTTTCTTACAGATGAGGAAGCAGAGGTGCAGAGAGGATAAATGATTTGCCCAACATAAATACTGATACGAACAGGAGACAAGGAAGTAGTAGGTAGAAGAGGGTGGTTTCCCAGCAAAGGCCCCACCCTCAAGCCTGGATTCCCAGGTCAATAAATGAGAACAGGCTTTCTTGTTTTCGTGCCCCGAAAGTTGCCTTTTTGGCCCACAATGCCCCCATCTTGCCCCCAATATAAACCCCGAATCCTAAATTCCAGGAGAGACCAGCAGACCAGCAGATCAGTGATGGCCAGCCATGGGGTGCAAGCCCAAAAGCCCTTGCCCTGGTTCCTGCACCTGCCTGTCTGCATGCTCCCCCTTCCCCTCCCCTGCCATAATGGGTTTGAGCTCCTGGTGGCCCAACAGAGAGACACTCCCCTGTCGCATGTCCTACAAGGGGGGCCAGGGAACCCTCCTGTTTCAATATGACTTGCCCACAGACAGTGTGTGGGAGAGCTGAGATTTGAACCCACTCTGCCTTGAGCTCCCAGCTTAAACCCCTACACTGTCCAACCAAAAGGATAAGTCAGAGTAGTTCAGAACATTCCAATGTGGCATGATTCACTTGTTCTCACAGGGGATGTGCAGAGGATCGTGACAGAGAAAGGACTGCCCACCCCCACATACACTGGGGCACCCCCAGGCAGCTGCTACAAGCCAGGGTGGGATGGGGGCATTCTGACCCCGCTTATTATTCCCCAGGGCCGGGGAGGATGGGCGGATGGGCAAGGTGACACCCAGTCATAGCTGCATTACCTCATTGGAGGTATTCTCTAACTGAAACATTAAACCGCTAGTGAGCATAATTTCTAGGCAGACAGCAACTTTGCACAGGAAATTTGCAAGCATTACATGTTCTCTTTCCTTGTTGCAATCTGTATAGTTTATCTTCTGAAACAGGGCTCGTGACTAAAGAACAAGTCTCCCAGGCTGCTACTCCCAGAAACGAAAAAAATATCATTCCTTACATGGCAGAAATTGGGCTTTCAAACTTATAAAGGAGAATTTGAACAAGGCCCTCCCAGAGCAGTTCCTGTCTTCCTCTGGTTCTTTCTACATCTCTTTCCCCTCTTTTTTCACTTTCACACTTCAAGACTGAGACCTGATTTTAAACCCAGTTCATTCCTGCTTGAGTGTCTGATGTCTCCTTTCCGAAGCTCAGAGCAGTCATCTTCCCTTCACATGACACATTCTAAAGAATTCTCCCTCTCTCCCCAGGGCTTCCCACCGGACTGAAGCAAAACTGACTCTCAGAATGCAAATGCCTCAGGCCCTGGCTTCCATTTATTTCTGCAGCAAATGTTAAGCAAGCACCTACTATATTCCAGGCACCATCCTAGGCATGGGGCAGCCGTGAGAAAACAAATTCCTACCTTCGAGTGTTCGTGTGTATCAGTTTAGCAGCTCTCAGCTGCAAGGGACGAAACCTCAGCACAACAAAGCTTAAACAACAGAGCTATTTAATGTCTTTTTTTTTTTAATTTTTAGAAATAGAGATGGGGTCTTACTACATTGCCCAGGCTGGTCTCAAACTCCTGGGCTTAAGCCATCCTCCTGCCCCGCCCTCCCAAAGTGCTGGGATTACAGGCATAAGCCACCACACCTGGTCCTATTTTCTTATATGACAAGAATTCTGGTGGTAAAGGAAGGTCCAAGATTGGTTAATTCAATAGACCAATGATGGAAAGCCCCGTTTTTCCCATCTCTCCACTTTCTCATTATTAATGGGTTGGCTTTGCTCCTCAAACTAGCTCTCTTCCTGGTCACAAAATGGCTGCCACAGTTCCAGTCATTGTAACCAGGTACGAAAATGTTCCAGAGAACAGAGTTTCTTCCTTCCGACTCCTTTTAAGAACAGTAAAAATCTTCAACATCCATGCGTGATTAAAAACCTTCCCCACCTGATAAAAGGCATCCATGAACATACTCCAGCTAATTCAACACTTAATGGTGGAAGGCTGAATACTTTCCTCTAAGGTCATGAACAAGGCAAGGATGTCCACTCTCACTACTTCCATTCAACATTGTTGTGGCAGTTCTAGCTAATACAATAAAGCAAAACTTAGAAATAAAAGGCATACAGATTGAAAACAAAGTGCATGGCCAGGTGTCACTCATGCCCATAATCCCAGGAAGGGTAGATTTCTTGAGCCGAGGAGTTCAAGACCATCCTGGGCAACATGGCTACAAAATAAGAAAATTAGCTGGGCATGGTGGTGTGCACCTGTGGTCCCAGGTACTCAGGAGGCTGACGTGGGAGGAGTGCTTAAGCCTGGGAGGTTGAGGCTGCAGTGAGCCATGATTGCACCACTGCACTCCAGCCTGGGTGACAGAGCAAGACCCTGTCTCAAAAAAGAAAGGTGCAGATGACATAATTATCTATGTAAAAAAAAAACCCAAAGAATCTAAAAAAGAGTTATTAGAACTAATGAGTGAACTTAACAAGACCATAGGATACAAGGCCAATAAACAAAAATTAGTTCTATTTTTATATGCTAAAAATAAGTAATTCAAAGCTGATATTTAAAAGTGCCATTTATAATAGCATCAAAATTATAAAATACTTAGGTATAAATCTTACAAAATATATTCAAAATCTGCATGCTGAAAACTATAAAACACATTTGAAAGAAATCACAGACCTAAAGAAATGGAAAGAGGTAATCATGTGTCTGGATTAAAAGATCTGGTATTGTTAAAACGTCAAGTCTCCCCAAACTAATCTATATATACAATGCAATTCCAGTCAAATCCCAGTGGGATTTTTATAGAAACTGACAACCTGATTCTAAAGTTGAAATGGAAAAGCAAAGAAACTAAAATAATTAAAACAATATTTTTAAAAGAAGAGCAAAGAGGAATCATACTACTTGATTTCAAGACTTATTATAAAGCTACCATCATCAAGAAACATGGTATAGGAGAAAGGATGTACACATAGATCAATGGATCATAACGGAGTCCAAAAATAGACCCACACATTTATGGCCAATTGATTTTTGACAAAGGTGCAAAGGCAATTCAATGGAGAAAGGATAGTCTTTTCAGCACATGGCGCTGAAACAATTAGACATCCCCGGATGCAAGGAGAAGGGGGAGGAGGAGGGGAGAACAACTTCAATTCGTGTCTTGAACCATATGAAAAAACTAACTCAAAACAGAACTTAAAACTAAGTGCAAACCTCAGACAATAAAATTTCTGAAAGAAAGCCTAAGTGAGAGTCTCTATGACCTTAGGTTAAGCAAATGCCAAAATCAATTCATTCCATAAAAGACGAAAGTGATGGATTCGATTTGATCAAAATTAAGAGTTTCTACTCTTTGAAAGTCACAGTTCAGCATGAAAAGACTGAAAGAAAATAGGTACAAATCACGTGCCTGATGAAGAGCCTATGTCCAGAATATACAAAGAACTCCCAAAACTCAATGATAAGAAAACAAATAACTCTGTTTAAAAATAGGCACAAGATCTAAACAGACGCTTCATCAGAAAAGATGTACAGATGGCAAATAACACATGAAAAGACACTCAGGATCATTAAAGAAATGTAAATTAAAGCCACCACGATGAGACATATGTGTCTACATACATACCGGAAAGGCTAAAATTTAAAAAACACAAAAACAAAAACAAAAACCTCACACTACGGAGTGCCTGTGAGGGTGTTGCGCAGCTAACCTTCCATGTATTTATGCTGCTAGGGGAAATGCAGAATAGGCTACCACTTTGGAAAACAATTTGGCAGTCTCCTATCAAGCTAAGCATACGTCTACCATATGACCCAGCAACTCCATTCCCAGGTATTTACCTAAGTTAACTGAAAACATATGTCCACACAAACTCTATCTAAATGTTTATGGACATTTTATTCATAATCACCAAAAACTGGGACAACTCAAATGTCCCTCAACTGGCAAATGAATAAACAAACTCTGGTACCTCATCCAATGGCGTACTATTCAGCAATCAAAAGGAATAAACTACCCATATATGCAGCAACATGGCTGCGTCGCAAATTCCAAATGAAAGAAGCCAAATTCACAAAGCTACCTAGGCATTCAGAAAAAGCAGAAGACTGTGGAGACAGAAATCAACTCAGTGGTTGCAGAAGCCGGGGCAGGGGAGATAGTGTCTACACAGGTAGTTTTGGGGGTGATGAACTTGTTCTATATCTTCATTATAGTGGTGTTTATGTGGTTGTACACATTTGTCAAAACTCATCAGACTGTGCAGTACAAAAGGTGAGTTTTATTTTGTGTGATACCTTAATAAAAGAAAGAAAAAACAAACATTTCTCAGCAGCAACCTCCCATCTCAGCGGGTGGATTTGCATCTTCCACAGTTTCTAGCACGAGGAATGGGATTGTCCTGGCTGGTTTAGACTCATCAGGACTTGCTGGGAGCATGCAGGAGGGGTACTTGAACCCATTGAGAGTCTTGTTAGAAAGAAAGGTAGAGAGGGAGATGGGTATGAAGCAGGCTGCCTCTGGGGGCCTCCTACATGGAACGTCCCAGACTGCAAACAAATTGGTAAACAGAAGTGCTCAGGTAGGCATGTGTGCTACAGGAAAGAAAGCAGTGTGGTGTGAGAGGTGGAGACTTCTGGGGCTGGCAGGGAGGCCAGATGGACCCTCTCTGGGGAGGTGACTTTGGAACCCAGACCCGAATGTTGGGACAAATCCAGGCAAATAGCACAGCAAAAGCCAAGAGTCAGAAGGGAGAACCCATAACCATGGTGTAACCTCGTGAGCACAGAAAGGCGGGCTGGAGACTTGGCTGGAGCGGGGAGAGGCCAGGGGTTGGCTTTCACCCCAAGAGCTAGGCAAGCCACTGAAAAGTTCTGCCAGTGGGATGACACAATCCCATTGACATTTTAAGAGTCACAGCTGTGTGGGAAGTGGACAGGAAGATAGAAACAATGTAAGTTGGGATGATGGTAGTCTCCCAGGTGAAGAAAAAGAAAGATATGGAAACAGCAGGCTCTAGGCTACAAAGCTGGTGGGTGGTAGAGTATAGAAATCATATGTCTGATGTGGTGGGAGCCCTCAGGAGCTCTCCTTGGGTGGCCTTGCTGTTCAGAGGCCCCTGAGACACTCACCTGGGATGTCAGGCAGGCACCTTCCTCATCTGTTAGATTGGAAATGTGGCTCTGGAGACAAATGACATTAACACCCTCCCTTTATGACTCCCCTGCCATGTGACTGCAGCTTCAAAAGTATCCCATGAATAACCCTCAGATCCTCCCTGCAACGTTATCAGTTTCATTTTATAGATGCAGAGAGAGAGAATCAGAAAGGTTGCATCATTTGTCCAAGGTCACCCAGTGGGTAAATGGTAGAGACTGTACCAGAATGAAATCAATGTCTGCAACCTGAAAAATCTGGGCAGCCCCTTCCCACAGAGCCTCCCAAAAGTGAAGGGTTATTTTTTATGTTGAGTCTGTGAAGGAGTTTATATGTGAGACACAGGTCCCCAGCACCTTTCAAAACTGCCAGTCAGGCAGCCAGCTGCTCTTCTGGCCTGGGGGTCCTATCTGAAGGAGGAGACTGCCCAGCCGGAGGCAGCAGAAACATCTCTGCAGCTCAGCGCAGTATTTCCAGGCGGCAGAATTAATAGGGCAATTCCCCATGCAGAACTTAGCTGGCTCCAGTGCTAAATTAGCATAGATAAATATTTTTGAGAGAGGAAGGAAAATAATGCATTTTGCAATAAAGCCAGAGAACAGCCTTCTGCAGCCCAGTCCTGTGAATCTGGATGAAATGAATTTGCACCTGGTGTAATTGAAGGTGCCACGGTCCTCCGTGGCAGGGAGGAGGATCCAGCCAAGCGGATAAATTCCCTCTTCTCCAGCAGAGCTGATGGTTGTCAAGAGGCTGATCTCTGTGGGGGGCGCAGGTGGGGGTGGGGAGGGCAGTGCCAGGGACTGAGGAGCAGAGCCAGGGCTTAGAGGATGAATGAGGAGAAAGACTCCCCAGCAGCCTACCGGGCACACACACACTCACACTCGCACTCGCACTTGTACAGGCACACCTGACCCATCCCAGGGCTCTCTCTAGATGAAGCCAAGCATCCGGATGGTATGGCCAGCCAGGAGCCTCTGACCTCCACACCCTCCTCGTAGCTCCATGGAAACTGTGAAGCTCTGGAAATTCCTCAGTGAATGGTTCACAAGCCCAGGGTAATGATCTGGGCCTCCCTGCAAACTGTCACCCACATCTTTCCGTCGCTGGATTAGCAATTAGCCTTCTGAATCTCTCTCCAGCCCAAACTCTCTCCCAGTCCCCTCTGCCTCAGCCTCATGCAGGCCTCATCCTCTTTCCCATGGGTCCCCAGAAAAGGCCCCCTTACTGCAGGGCTCCCCCTGAGGCCGCCCCAAGGTGAGGGCTCAGGGAACCAGAGCTGGTGCACACCAATATAGCTCCACTGGTTGTTAAAAATACTAAAACACTTCAAAAATGGCTGGAAAATGACCACCGCCAAACCCCCCTGGAGGATCCCTGGCTGCCCTTGAACCCAAGGACCCTTGGGCTTCTCCATAAGGCACCAGCAGGTTCATGCCTGGCACCAAGAGTATGGCCCACCAGCCCTTCTGATTGGCTGGGTCTCTTATATTTGGAAGATGTTCCCTGGGAAATGTAGACCCCTCCATGATCGTCGTCACCTCCTCTGGTAACATACCAGCCAAGGTAGAGAGAGAGTTGCCATCACGTGCCAAGACAAGCCCCTGGCCTCCCTGCGACAACCAGGCCCCCACCTTCCCCCTGCAGCCCATGGGCAAGAGGGGCCTTCCCACAGTCTGGCCTTCCCAGCTTCCAGCGTTCAAGGCCCTGAGCCCTCTGGTCCTTGCTGACCTCTCCAGATGCTCTCCTGAGACGGCCAGAGGAGAGCCATGCAAGATTCAATCCTGTCCTGGAGGAAGGTAGAGGGCAACTGACAAAATAAAACAAACGGAAGGGAGCTAGACCAAGAACAGGGCTGCTGGAAACCCAAGAGAAGCACCCACACTCAGGGCTGACCACCCCACCCTAGTCTGAGAGACAGCAAGGGGCACTGCCAGGTCCAGCAGCTGTGGCCAGGGTCCAGCTGCTGGACTAGCATCTGATCTGGGACCAGAAGCCGGGTAGACAGCGGGCTGTGATCTGCCTAGCTCTGCCAGAGCAAGTACAGGGCCTGGGAACCCAGTACTCTGCTGGGGGGCCCAGCCCCACCCGCTAGAGGGTCTCTCCAGGTCTAAGACTTCAGGCCATTTTTGCATCAAAAGTCTTTGCCCTAATGCTTTTTCTCTAACATCAAATATCTAACATCAAATATTTTCCCTGCCTGTGGCTTTCAGTAATAGCATGGAAATGGAGCAGAATTCCTTGAGGTGCTTTTTTTCCTAACTACACACTCCAGGCTACTTCCCTGGGATTCTGAAAAGCACTCCCCAGGGGAAAATGTCAGAATCCCTGGGGCAGGGATGGGGAAAGAGGATTATAGCCAGTGTGAAAAGCTATAAACATCCAGAGATTCCATCAATAGTCCCCCTTCCCCTGGGGCAGGGACAGGGCCCCGGAGGGGGAAGCAGGGTCCTTTGCCCTCTGCCTCTGTGAGTCACTGTCCCTCCAACAGGGTACTCACCCTGGTGGCTGTCTGACTCCAAGAGCCCTGGGCTCACACAGGGGCTGATCCCAGGGGCCGGGGTGTCATCAGCTGTGCAGGACAGAGGGCTACTACAAGATCAAGGACCCGGCCACTTTGAGCAAAAAGCCCAGGAGCGTCTACAGGAGGCTGTGGGTACAGCCACACTTGGTGGCGTCCTGTCTGCCCAGCACGTCTACCAGCCTACGGGTTTTGTTTTATAAGCACTTTTGTAGTGCCAGGCACTGCTGTAAATACAGTACATATATTAACTCATTCTATCTTCATACAACCCTATTTCTTTTTTTCTTTTTTTCTATTTTTTATTTTTTTGAGACGGAGTCTTGCTCTGTGGCCCAGGCTGGAGCGCAGTGGCACGATCTTGGCTCACTGCAAGCTCCACCTCCCAGGTTCATGCCATTCTCTTGCCTCAGCCTCTGGAGTAGCTGGGACTATAGGCATACAACCCTATTTCTGAAGTAAATCCTACTGTTTTCCCATTTAACAGATGAGAAAGCTGGGGCTCAGAGATGGTAAGTGATTTGTGTACAGTTACACAGCTCCAAAGTGGAAGAGTCAGAATTCAAACCCAGGCAGTGTGGCTCTGACCCAGCCCTTGCACCCTGGCTCCAGTAAGCCCCTGTGAGTGCCCAGGGCAGGGGGCAGGAGCAGGCTTTCATGGTTTTGCAGCCTGTGCAGGTCAGGACTCCAACCCAGACCCTATAGGTGCCTCTGCTCCTGGTTTGTAGGTGCTACCTGCAAATTAGCTAAACATTATGGAAAAAACTGTGTCTTGGCCAGGATATGGCTCATTAATGCACATTTATACAAATCATGACAATTTCTTCAGACAGAGACTTGAAATGCCTTCTCTGCAGAAGCTGGTCACAGAGATCACCAAAAATAGCAACCGGCTCAAGGTAGTAGCTTGGTAAATGCCACTGACAATCTGAGATTTATTTCTCCTCCCAGAGTCAATGCTGGTACTCACAGTGGTCTCTCCAGGGACCAGAGCAGCAGCTGAAGGTCCAGGTGTGGAAGGGTGCCAGTCCTGGATTGGGGATCATGCTGCCCCAGCTCCACTGCACGCTGTTTCTTGTGGACCAATTTTGGTATCTGTGTGGTTAGTCCAAAAAAACAGACACATTGATGTGCACCAAGGCTCTGGAGTCTGTGAAGTCTTGGTCTCTCTGAGCTTCAATTTTATCATCTGCACAAAGGGCATCCCCAGGTAGCTGCAAAAATCAGAGATAATGAACTGGATGCCCATGGCACATGCCAGGAGCATGACAAATGGGACCTACTACTACTGTTACTCCAAGGAGCAGACAGAAAAAGGTGCTGTGTGCCAGGGCTCCCAGAATGGAGAGCGTGAGGTGAGCTGAGAGATTGTTTGGAAATCCTTCTACCTCCTGGGAGCAGCATGACTGAAGGTGGGGGCAGGGAGTGGACCCAGAGCTGACCAAGCATGGCATGAGGTTTCCCTCGATCTTGAGGGGACGTCCCAGAGGGGCAAGGAAGGCCCCTGAGCACAGAGAGGCCAGCAACTAGCAGGTACCCGGGACCCTGGCTGGGCAGGTTGTGCGGAGGGGCATGGGCTGAGTGTGAGGAGCCCCTAAGAGAAGGTGCAGATCCGGAGTGAGGGGTCCGCTGGAGGTTGGTGGGTGGCCAGCTGGCAGTGCCCGCTGCAGCAGAGCCAGGAACCTCGCCCCCCCCAACCCTTGGCCCATACACACGTGCTGAAACTGAGACCCAAGGGAGCCGGGACCAGGTCCGGAGCACAGCAAACGGACGGGCCAGCCTTGGGGCCTTGCAGAGCCCCCTCCCTCATCGGAGAACCCCGGGAGCGCCCAGCAGTCCCCCCTCCGTGGTTGGGTTTCCTAGGAAACGGGCCAGTGCTGCGAGACACAGTCACCCCTCTCCATCTGCGGGGAGCCCCGCTGCTTCTCCGCGAGGTGGAGGAGGGAGGCTGGACCCAGATGCCCGAGGCTGGGGGGCGCCTGGGGAAGGCTCGGGGCTGGAGGTGCCCACCTTACCCGAAGCTCCTCAGTCCGCGCCTATGCAGCAGGTAGAACATGGTTAGTGTGGGGTTTCAAAATCTTCACAAGAATTAAAGTATGGTTTAAGAGTGTTTCTAGCAACATGGGGAGCACAGAATGCCAATGGCCAGGGTGCCCCAGCCTTCCTGAGCCACGGGATTCTCACCCCAGGACTGTCCCTGCACCCATTTCACAGGGAGGGAAGCCGCTCAGAGGGACAGGGGAATAGTTCCGCAGGCCCCAAAGCTGGCAGGAGACAGAGCTGGATTTTAAAGTCAATGCTTAAGCCATTCTGGAATACACCATATTCTGTGAGCAGTGGAAATGGAGCTCTCTTTCTCCTCTTCATCTCTTCCTCCCCCATTCTCTCTCCTCCTCTCCCTCCCTCTCTCACTCTGCCTCTCTCTCTGTGCCCTCTTCCTCCCTCTCTCTGTTTCCCCCCACCTCCTTTTGTCTCCCTCTCTCTCCCCTCCTCCATCTGCCACTCTCTCTCTCTCTCCGTCTCTGTCTCTCTCCTCCTCTTTCAAAGTCTCTCTTCCTGTCACTTCATCCCTCTCCTTCTCTCCCTCCTTCCCCACTCCCTCCTTCCTTTCTACTTTTGAGTATTTTCCAAATGTTCTATAGCGAGGAGGTCAACTTTCTAATAGTATCAAGAGAGGATAAACCTAGCTTTTGCCCCTTAGAGGAGCCCCCATTAGCTTCCCTCCTTTAGCACTTACACCATGCCCCAGGACTCTCCCAAACGCAGAAGCCACAGGGCTTCCTGGTCATTCTCCATCAGCTCAGCACTGGTGGAGGGAAATGACACACAGTGTTTTGAGCTACATCTTTCTGAGGACTTCAATGAGACCCTGGCTGAAGTTCCCAGCCTGGACATAGAATTCTAGGCCCTCAACAGCCTGCCACCCTAGCAGCGATAAGGAAATGAACGTCCTTGGACTGGCAGGGCCATGGCCGGGTCTGTGTCTTTCTGACTGAGTTCTAGGACCCCACTGCCATTTGAACAAACCGTTTCCAGACTCCCCCACTTGCTTCCTGTGAGTCCGGACTCGCACCGCACCGGGTGCTGGGGACTCGGCAATAACAGCCAACAGCCCTACACTTAAAGCACTCAACGCCCAGAAATGAAAACAGACAAATGCGTGACCAAATACAGTTCAGCACGGAAATGGAAGGACAGCAAGGGCCAAAGGAAGGGCTCAAGGAAGCATTCAGGGAGGGCTTCCCGAAAGAGACGAAACCTCAGCTGCCTCCTGAAGGAGCAGTAGCTGGCCAGAGGTGTGGTCTTGGCCTCGCCGCCCCAGTCTGCACCCCCAGCGGCCACTGATTCCCTCTCCCTGTGTTCACACACACTGCGTTCCTCTCCCTATTCACATACGCTGCCTTTCCTCTCCCTGCATTCACACGAACTGCCTCCCTCTCCCTGTTCACACATACTGCCTCCCTCTGCCTGTTCACACACACTGCCCCCTCCCCCTGTTCACACACACTGCCCCCTCCCCCTGTTCACACACACTGCCCCCTCCCCCGTTCACACACACTGCCCCCCTCCCTCTGTTCACACACACTGCCCCCCTCCCTGTTCACGCACACTGCCCCCCCGTTCACACACACTGCCCCCCTCTCCCTGTTCACACACACTGCCCCCCCTCCCTGTTCACACACACTGCCCCCCTCTCCCTGTTCACACACACTGCCCCCCTCTCCCTGTTCACACACACGGCCCCCCTCTCCCTGTTCACACACACTGCCCCCCTCTCCCTGTTCACACACACTGCCCCCCTCTCCCTGTTCACACACACTGCCTCCCCTCTCCCTGCACACATGCACACTGCCTTCCTTCCCACCCCAGGACCTTTGTGCGTGCCGTTCCTTCTGCGAACTCATTGTTTAACTCTCAGCCACAATGTTACTTCTCCTGGAGCTTCCCTGACTGCAGAGGGTCCTGGTGGACACCGTCCCCACACCCTTCCTCCTAGAACTCTCCAGAGTTTGGAATCCTAGAACTGTGTGGCCCTTCAATTCATGTCTCTCTCCCCTACCCCAGACTGTGAATGCTGAGAAGGCAGGCACGGATCTCTGGTTCCTGGCCAGCTCCCCGGGGCCCACAGCAGAGTGCCAGCATACAGCAGGTGCTCAGTAAATGTGTGCTGAAGGTAGACGGGAGGAAGGCACAAAAGAAAGAAGGCAGGATGGGAGAGGGGAGAGGAGAAGGCGGCTCCATGGGGAAGCTGAGGGAGAGGGACTGCGTGTTTGGGGACGGTGTCTGCTGGGCCTGCCTGGGCTCCGGGGGTTGGTGAGGAGTGAGGTCAGACCAGAGGCAGCTTCCTGGCCCAGGAGGCTGGAAAGCTCCAGACAGCCATTAAACGTGAATGGCACATTCACTCCTTGTTTCAGGGAGTTCAGGCCCAGGATATGAAGTGGCCCTGAGGGTCCAGGCAGTCAGGAACAGCAGCCTCACAGAAGGCCAGACCTCAAAGACCTGCCCTTCCCTTCCACAGCAACAACACCTCCCCTGCCTGGGGAAAAATCACACACACACACACACACACACACACACACACACCCCTCCCTCACCTGGGGAAAAATCTCTCTCACACATACACACACACACACACACACCAGCCCCTGGTGAGCTCTATCACCAGGATGGGCCATCCGTAGACCACTGCCCACCCTGGAGACTGCAGTTGGTCCCAGGAAAGCAAGCAAGTGGGCAAAGGACCCACCAGGGCCACTCGGAGTCCTCTCTGGGACTGCCTGATGGATGCTGGGCAGAGAGGTTCTCTTTCTGCTAGAGTGACAGAAAGTAAACCCAGAGCAGCCGATCGCCGCCTCGCCCCTCCTCAGAGCCACAGAAGGAAGCTGGCTGCTAGATCAGAGAAGCGCAGGGTGATGTTACCACCGAGGGCCTGGACCCAGTGGTGCCTGAAGGACTTCACCTGGCCTCCCCAGCCCTGCCACTTGCAACCAAAAGAGGCTTCGCTGATTCAGAAATTGCCACCTGGAAATGGAATGTGACAAGAGACAGACCTCAAGATGCAGAAGGGGCCGAGCTGAGGCAAGGAAGCACTCCACGAAGCCGCCAGTCCCTGATACACCACGTGAGTGACACTGTCATTGGCTGTGTCTCTGGACTCTGATCACGTGCCTGCTCAGCTGGGGCTCTACGGAGCTGGATAACACAATACGGGGTGCTGACTAGGACTGACATCTCCAGTGAGTCCTGGGGGAACCTGGACTTGAGGTGAAGGTGTAGCTCTGTGGGGAGCCACCGTCTCTGAGTACCATGAGAACTTGAGACCTCAACACATCTGCAGACAGGGCACTATGATTGTCTCCACTTCACACATGAAAAAACTGAGGCTCGGACAAGTAAAGGAATCACAGCCACCAGGAGCCTTGGTGGCGTTAGTGGTTTAGAGGGGCTCACAGAACAGGCTCCAGCAGGGTGGCTCCAGGAGCACAGGCCAGCTAGGAGGCAGAGCCCACAGGAGGCCTGGAGAACAAGCGGGGCAACCAAGGCAGGGGAACACTCAGAAGAGCGGTATGGTGGGAGGGCTGGGGGAAGCTGCGGCTTGCTGGGCCCAGAGCTAAGGCAGCACAAGTAACACCATGCCCCAGCTGCTGGGAGAGGGGCTACAGAATCCCACCAGGACAGGCTGGCACAAGCTAGGGGACTGGGAGGGCTGGACGGTAGAGCTTCATGGCTTCTGCTGGGAGGGGGAAGCAGGGCCAACTCCAGGCCATTCTCTGGGCATTAGCTAGCATTGGCCCCAGCCCAGGGGCCCGTGCAGGCTGGGGTGGGGCCAGCACGAGGTGGGGGCTGTTCAGGATGCCAGGCAGGCTCTGACTGCATTTGCAGCTGCTTCGAGGCTCATCTCCGATCAGACGTGCATTGCTCTGCAGCGCTCGGCCCCATCCCTGCCACTGCAGCTGCCATTGCCTCTGTCCCAGCTGAGGGGGAGGGGAAGCCCAGAAGGCCAAATAACAAACAGGCCCAATTTCCCCAAATCAACCTGTCGCCACAAAGGGAGGAAAATTCAGAAGCCTGGCCAAAGCTGACCTTCTGTTTACATTTTCCTTGGAAACGAAGAAATAATTGCTGCTGCTCTAGGGAGCTGTCTTCAGTTGCCCCCCTCCCCTGCTCCCACTCCCAACCCCGTCCTATTCAAGCGCAGCCAGGGATGACACTGGAATCTTGAATCAAACTAAGTGGTTACTATGGTGTCAGCCTGAAATTCTGAATCTCCGTGCCGGCCAGCGCTGAGGCGCAGAGCCAGGGTACACAATTAAAGCAGAGAGATCGAGGAAAGAGAAGGCACATTGTATTTCAATAGCAGCAAAATTGCACTTCCCAGCATGGCGGGGGAGAAAGATGTGCTTAGAAATGCAGTTGAACGCAAGATCCGGGCGAGGAACAGCCCCAGTTCCACCACCCACCAGTCATCTCTCCCGGGTGCGTACACTAACCCCTTCTGCCCTGGACCCTGTGGTCACTGAGAGCCATGGAGCCCTGCCCTGACCCCTGCTCCCAAACTGCATGTCCTTAGCCTACCCAGAGGCAGGTGCCGCTTCTCATTACACAGTGCCAGCTTCCCAACGCCTGGGGGCCTCTGCACTCACCTGGGCAGATGGGGCACAGCTCATGGGCATCTCTTTCCTCAACCCCATCTGGAACCCACTGAAAAGTCCTGCCAGCCCTCCTTGTAAACGCACTTGTGTGAGGCCCCTCTCACACCTCCACAGCCACCACCCTGACCCAAGCCCGTCATCTGTACAACAGCATTAGCCCTACTCTGATCTGATCCTGCTACAGTCTCTTCTCATCAGTGTAGCCAGAGAAATCTTACTGAAGCACAAGCCACACCCTGTTCCTCCTCACATCACTCAAAGAAAAAGCCAGAGCCCTTCAGTGGCCTCCCAGGCATGCTCAGGTCGGACCTCCTTCCTCTCCGACTCATTTCCCCCACCCCCAATCACTGGCTCCAGCCGCCCTGGCCTCCCACCTTCTATGAACATGACAAGCAGGCTGCTCCTGCCCCAGGGCCTTTGCACCGGCTGTTCCCCCTGCTAGAGCACTGTCCGCAGTCAATCCCACAACTACAAGGATTTGTCTGTTTTGCTCACTGCTGTATTCCCATGCCCAGAACAGCACAGGCAGGTAGGCGTGCTCAGGAATGAATGAGTGAACCATTCCCCAGGTTCTGGGCATTGGAGGGGCCAACAGGAGGCTCCCACAAGCAACACCCAATCCATAAGCCTGTTTTGTTCAGCCCACGGCATGCTGACCTGCAAGGCATGTGTAAACCTGAATTCATTAACAACATATAAAAATGGGAAGGTTGAACACACAAAGCAGGATTTCCAACAAAGGAGTTATCACTTCCTTGAAGGTTTGGCAGAACTTCCCCATAAAACTGTCTGGACCTGATACCTTCTTTTTTCTTTCTTTCTTTTTTTATTAGGTTACCTTTTAATTGCTTTTTTGAATAGTCTGTTCATAATGTTTCCCCTTGCCTCTTCTTGATTCAATTTCAGTGTATAAGCCAGAGTTGCAGACCACAGCTGGTTAAGGGCAGAACACTGTATACTGCAGAGTTTAGAAAGCTTCTTGAGTTTCTGTGAAGGTGAGCAACATAGACAAAAGGGAGGAGACATTCCATTTCCTCCAAGAAGATGTCCTGACAGAAACCCACTGCCTCCACTACTCACCACTGGGTGCCTCTACCACAACTGTCTCAACTGAGCTAAATGCTTTTGCCACAAGAGCCAGTCTTTCCACACATGACCTGGCTCCTGCCATCCTCTCAGCCCATTGCTCATCACTCCTCTTGTGTTAAATAGGGCTCTTGCTATGGTAAAAAGCATAATCCCATCTCACACAGGCAAAAATAAAAGGAAAGAGATCTTTTGGCTGGTGTGCCAGAAAAGCCTTGGGACTTCAGGCACAGCTGGATCCAGGAACAGTGCCAGGAATCCATCTTTTGCCATGTCTAAGCTACACCTCCCTCTGCTGTTGGCTTCATTCTCAGGCAGGCTCTCCCCTCCTGGTAAAAACACAGTCCCTTCAACCACCAACTGTAGCTCACTTTTGCCTCTGGAGTCCTGCTTTGATACACCTGCTTGGCTCAGTCCAAGCCACACACTCAACTTGAGCTGCAAGGACATATGGAAAGTATAGTTTTTAGCTTTTCCACTTATGGGGTGGAGACAGGCATGCTGGAAGGGATTGGGGCGGAGGTCGAGTTAGCCAAGTTGCAGCATCTGCCACTTTGTACATATGTGATTTTTCCTAAAAAGTATTCATTTTACCTTTGATAATTAGATTTACTGGCAAAAAATGTGCTTTGTATTCTCCCATATTTTAACATATCTGTGTATCTATAATCCCCCTTCTACACGGTTACTGATGTGTTTTCTTGATCAGATTTACTAGTTTTGTCTGGCTTATCAGTCTTTTCAAAGAATTATCTTTCCTATCTATATCTCATCTACTATTGTTTTATTCTATTTCATTAATTTCTGCTCCCTTTCTTCATTAATTCCTTCAGTCTGCTTTCTTCAGATTTATTCTGATGTTGATTTCCTAGCTTATTGAGGTAAATGCTTCTCTTATCTTTTTAATCTTTCCTCTTTACTAATGACTGCATTTAAGGCTATTCATTTTCCTCTAAGTACACATGGCTTTGGTGGTATCCTGTGGGTTTTTATATGCAGTGCCTTTATTGCTGTTCATTTCTAAATAGTTGATAATTCAGTTTTGAGTTATTGTTTAATTCACATTATTTAGATTTGTTTTTAAATCTCCAAGTGGATGGATTTGAGGGTGCTCCCCTCTTGTTCATTTTTAGTTTTATTTGCATTGTGTTTGGGAAATGTGACTGGCATGATCTTTTTAATTTTTAAAAAAATAGGTTTTAAAAATCAAAGGTAGTGTAAAAACATATCCTCCCTGTAAAATAGCCAATCAATACAGAAGTGCATAGAGCCAAACATGAGAGTTTCCTCTTGCAATTATTCTTATTCTCTCAGCTTCACCCTCCTATTCATTCAGAGCTAACCTTTGTGAATAATTTGGAGTATATTTTTCAGCCCTATTTTTAAATGTAAGCATATATTTATATATTCATCCCTGGAGCTTAAAACTTTCTTCTATTTTACAGCCTGTCTTGCAGAACTCTTAGCTAACTCTACTTTCAACCATATTTTTCCAAATAAATGCATTTTGTTTTCAGATAAATGTTTGCCTTGATTTGGCAGCAGCCTGTACATTTTGATATGTCATGCTATCACTGCTGTTCATCTTTAGGTCATTTTAAATTTTTGTTTTGATTTACCTTTTAACTCGAGTTCTTGATCGATTTTTTAAAAATTTTTTATTGTGTATGTTTGAGAACCAAGGAAAATGGAAAACGTTCCACCTCTTTCTAAAAGAACTAGGCAAGGATAATTTTTAAAAGAAATGTGTAAACCAATATCCCACATTAAAAATTTTCCAAAAGTCTAACTAAAATATTAACAAATTATATGCACAATATAATCAAAAGATTAATCGGTCATGATAAAATAGATTGTAATCCAGGAATTGAAAGACAGCTCAAGATAATGAATGTAATATTATCCATTATATTCACATATTAAAAGAGAAAACTCATATGACCATTTACATAGATACCCCCAAAGCAGCAATTTATAAAATCTGACATTTGTTTCTGACTTGTAAAACTTCTGATTAGTAAGCTAGGAAATAGAAGGGAAATTCATTAATTTAACAGAAATCGTCCATTAGAAACTCTTAGTAAACTTGACACTTAACGGTGAAATTTTAGAAGCATCCCTATCAGAGTTGGGAGAAAACGACAAATGCCCCCTCCCACCCTGTTATTCAAGGGACTTGAGATTCCAGGGAATGCAAAACCAACAGGCATTGCATCTGAATTTGGGACTTAGGAATACTCTGGGACCTTCAAGTCTGAGCCCTAAGAAGCCCTGCAATAAGAACAAGAAAGAAGAGTCTCTAGACAGAAGTAATAATAATAAACTGTCATCGTTTGCAAATGATATAACTGCCTATCTAGAAAATCTGTAAGAACAAATAAGAGAGTTCAGCAAGTGACCAGACATGACCCAGCAAGTTCAAACCAACAGCCATGACCAGTTAGAAAATATTTGGGGGAAAAGATGTAGCCCATTCACAATAGTGACAAAAACTAGAAAATAATTAACAATACATGTAACAAGATCTATATGAAAAAAAGATCAAACTTTACATAAACAAAAACTTAACTAAGTAGAGAAACATACTACATTTTTGAACACAAAGGGATAGATTCTCCCGCAAGGAGTCTATAAATTCACTGCAAACAAGATACCAAGCACAGATTGTTGGCTCCCTGCCCAAAACCCAGCATTAGAGATACCGCAGCAGAGAAGGGGAGGTTGATGAATCTGAGAAGCCAGCATAAAACTATGAGACAGAAGGTGGTTGAGTTCTGGCATGTGCTCATGTGTGTGTGTGTGCGTGCACGTGTGTGTGCAGGGAGAGGGAAGGATGACAGTCCAGAGTGGAAAAGAGCCAGTCAATGTTGGAGTGGATTAGGTTAGAGGAATGCTTTTTTTTTTTCTTTTTTCTAAGGTAGGGTCTCGCTTTGTCACCCAGGCTGGAGTGAAGTGGCATGATTATAGCTCACTGTAACCTTGAGCTCCTGAGCTCAAACAATCCTCCCTCCTCAGCCTCCCAAGTAGCTGAGACTACAGGCGCGCACCATGATGCCCAGCCAGGGCAATGCTTCCTAACTGTGCTCTTTCTCTCCCTGGCACACTGAGAGGACTATTGTCAATCCCCTCACCTGTATAAGGCAGGAATGAAACAACAGCACCCGCCCAGACGAAACAACGTTGAAGCAGTTATTTGTCCTGGCTGCAGTGTGGGCTGGCAGTTCATGCTGGCTGTTGGTTTGGAGGTCAGCTGGGTGGTTGGTCACAGTGCCTACACGTGGCCTCTCCGTGTCTTATTTCCTCTCTGCATGATAGTTAAGATCTGAGAGGGAACCTCTCAAACACTAGCATTCCAAAAGACCCGGGGAAGCTCTAAGTCTTTATATGACCCAGCCCAAAACGCCATCTCTCCATATTCTATTGAGGAGGATGAGTAACCAAAGCCAGCCCAGATCAGAGGGAGGGGAATGTGGCTCCACCTCTGGATGTGCGGAGCACCTTGCCATTGGAAGCCATCGTTGTTTCTCCACCACAGTCCCCAGGCTCACGTGATGTTGTCTTTTTCCCCCTTGGGAGCCCATATTCCTTTGGAAGTATAAGCTACTTTGACTAATAACATACACTGGATAAAAATATTCATGAGTAAAAGTCTAAATATGTTATGGGTAAGCTCTAAAAGATGAAAATGGAATGCCCAACTTTCAAATCAATGGTAGAAATTTTGATCTATCTGTTGAAATATGGCAACATTTTAAAAATAAGAAAATGTGATAAATAGAAAACAAAAAAGACTTTAGGAGAAATAGATCATAATATAACAAGGATTCAATTAAATATAAATGGTGCAACTGCACCAAACGAAGACAGGGAGTCTTAGATTTTTTGAAAAGAATCCAGTAATGTCTATAGGAAACACAATTAAAGAGATGAAAATAAAAGAAATGAAGAGGAAAAAAATCAGGCAAATAAGGAACAAAGAATACAGCAACTTTAATATCAGAAGAGAAAAACAGGAATCAAGGCAAAAAAAATCAAAAGGGACAAAAAGAGACATTTTACTTTGTTAAAAAGAGCAACGAATTGAGACATAGCATGCTAATAATGAACATATGTTCACCTAAAATACAGCCTTGAATATATATAAAATAACAACTGAAAGAACTATGGAGAGATATAGAGAACTCAAAAACTATGGCTGAAAACTGTAACACATTTGTCATAGGAACTAATAGATCCAGACAACAAACATAAGCAAATGTATATGAAAGATATATTTATATAGATATAAAAATGTCCACCCAACAGAGACAAAATGTATTATCTTTGAACACACATGGAACATTCACAAAATCAACCACATATTAAAGCACAAATGAAGCCTCCCTAAATTAAATAAGAAATCAATATCATATAAACCCATTCTCTAACCATAATGTAATAAAACAAAAGCAGTAACAAGAGGAGGATGGCTTTTTAAAAAATTCCCACATATCTGAAAAAGGGAGAAAATTGCAAATAAGCAAAATATAGAGCAAAAAAGAGAAAATCACTACAGGCATAATATAAAATTCCAAAGTAATCACTATTACAAACAACTGTTTAGTCTACAAATTTGGAATCCTGGACAAAGTAGATATATTTCTGGTAAAGCATAAAATGCCAAAATTGGAACAAAAAGAAACAGAAACTTAAATAGATCAATAACAATTAAAGAAGTTAAAATAGCAATCAAATACCCACTTCTCTAGACACCTCAAGCCAAAATCATTTCACAAAGGAGTTCAAGCAAACTTTCAAAGAAAAGAAAATACTCATTATAGGCAAGTTGTTCAGAAACAAAGAAAAGAGAGAAAGCTGCCCTAGTTATTTTACGAAGCTAGAAAAATCTGGATCCCAAATTGGAGAAGAACAGGACAAAACAAGAACATCATTAAGCCATGTCACTTATGAATGTAAATGCAAAGATTCTTAAACTAATATTTGTGAATCAAACCCAACAGAATATTTTAAAACATAATGCATCTCATGATTCCACTAACATAAGAGTTAAAAGCAGACAAAGCTAACCAATGGTGTTAGAAGTCAAGGCGGTGGTTGCCCTTGGAGGGCAAGACCTGGGAAGGAGCTGAGAAGTTTCCAGACAGAGATCATGTTGCTTCCTGATGGAGACGCTGCTTCCACTGTTGCATTCATTTACCATTTCATCTCTTTTTTGTGTGCAAGTTACACCTCGACAAACAATTCCCTTTTTGAAAAAGTAGTTTACCTAATAGGATTTATGCAAGAAATTAAAAGAAAGTTTAATATTAGAAAATTTATCAGTGAAATCCACCAATTAATAACCTAAGGGAAAAGTCACAGGATTATATCAATAGACACAGAAATGACTTTATTCATGTCCAATTCTTATCTATGCATGAGAAGAACACCAAGAAAAGTAACAGAAGGAAACTTCCTCAACCTGATAAAGGGTGTATACCCAAAACCAAAAGCCTTTATATATAGACACGTTACATACATTCTCTTAAAAATTAGAAATCAATTAAGAATGCCTGACCAGGCACTTCTGTTCAGCACAGTGTGTCCTGGAAACAGTAGTAGGGAAATGGACTCATTATAAGTGGCAAAATAAAGTTAAATCCCTACTCTTGATCATATAATAAGGGAACTTCATATCCAAAGTATGTATTAATCATTTACTAAGGTGAACCTAAATATAAAAGGTAAGCCTAACGGAAAAAAAAATGTAAGAGAATATATTTGTGACTAAGGGTGGAGGAAGACCTCTTAAGACATAAAAGCACAAATCACAAAGTAGAAAAAAGATGGATTTGATTATATACAAATGAAGCATTTTGTTGGATAAAGGCACACAAAGATAGAGTCAAGCGATAGACTGCAGAAGATATTTGCATTATCTAACACCCACCAATATACAAGAAATGTCTGCAGATTAACAACAAAATAATCAACCCAACAGCAAAAGGATAAGCGATATGATTAGGCAACTCATAGCAAGGGAAACCCAAATAGTTCTTAAGTACATGGAGAGATGCTTAACTTCATTCGTAATCAGAAAATGCACATTAAAACAATTACCCCATCACAGTGGTAAAAATTTGGAAGTCAGAAAAAACTCTGCATTGGCAAAGACACAGGAAATCAGGATGGTGCATGCATTGGGTGGGAGCGAAACGGGTGCAGCCTTTCTGAAGAGCAATCAGGCAGCGTTTAGTGGAAATTAAGTGATGCAGCAAACCCATTCCTGGCTGCAGGCTCTTAAGAAATGTGAGCCGAGCTCCACAGGAGAATAAGTACAAAGATGTTCAACCAAGCATTGTTTAAGGAACCCAAGAGCTGGAGGCATCCTTGGTACTCATTGCCAGGGGACTGTTTGAGAAAACAGTGATAGGCTGGGCTCAGTGGCTCACGTCTGTAATTCCAACACTTCGGGAGGCCAAGGTGGGAGGATTGCTTGAGGCCAGAAGTTCAAGACCAGCCTGAGCAACAGAGCAAGACCTCACTCTACAAAAAATTTGAAACTTAAAAAGAAAACAATGATAGATGCTGTGTGAGAAATGCTATGCCACTACTAGAAGCAATAAATTGGATACACATATAGCTACCTAGACATGTTTTAAAACATGATCATTGAAAAATTTATAGCACTTGACACAAAACAACACTAAATATTTCATAAGGATTGATAACTATCCAAAGACAATTATCAAACAAATTAGTAAGTACCTACTTAGGAGTGGGAATTAGGAGGGAAAAGGGGAAATAATTACTACAAAGTAAGAAAAGAGCATTGCATGAATGATAATAGTGGGCCGTGAAATGAGGAGTAATAAGCAACTTAATGTTTGCCTCTGGTGTCCAATAAATAAATAATTAACTCAATATTGGCCCCTGGTTTCCAGTAAATACATACAGTCATTAATAAGTTAATTCTGTGTGATAGCAATCAAAACCCAACAGAATTTTTCTGAGGAACTTGACAAGCTGATTCCTTCAGGTCATGTGGAAGGCACAGGAACAGCCGAGAATTAAAAATAATAACAGCAGCAGGACATAGAAAGTTCAGGAACCACTTGGTGAATATGTGGGAATCTTGAACACAATAAAATTGGCATTCTACTTCACAGCATACATGGTGATAAATTTCAGATAGATCAATATTCTGAACATAAAGATTCCATAAAAGCACGGGCTTAAAATGTGGCACAAGCTCCGTAGAACTTGGAGCAGAAACGGCCTTTCTAAGCAATACCAAAGACTGAGACGCCATAAAGGAAATCCTTTTGATGGTATAAAATGGAAAGTTCTATAAGGGAAAAGACACCATAAACAAATTCAACGCGAAAGACAGGCAGGGAGAAAATACAACATTTATTACGGGAAAAACATTAATACTCTAAAGAGATGCTTTTAGAAGTCCCTAATAAGCAAAAGACAGGCAACCCAGCAGAAACAATGGCAAAGGATAGAAACAGGAAATTTACTTGCAGAGAAAAACAAACAGCCCATAAACATATGAAAAGAAGCTCAATCTCACTAATTATGCAACTACAAATTAAAATAAAAAATCTAATTCCAGATTTTGCCCATTCGATTGGCAAAAACTATAAGAACTGATTATATCCTGTGTTGGAAAGATGCGAGAAAATGGGCACTCCTATTCTCTCTTGGTAAGAGTATTTATTTATTTATTTATTTATTTATTTATTTAGACAGGGTCTGGCTCTGTCACCCAGGCTGGAGTGCAGTGGCACGATCATAGCTCACTTCAGTCTCGACCTCCTGGGCTCAAGCCATCCTCCTGCCTCAGCCTCCCAAGTAGCTGGGATGACAGGCATGAGCCACCATGCTTGGTTAATGAGCCACTGCCCCTGGGAATATTTTGTGTGAAATTTTTTTACATTTACTTCTTACAATTTTTTACACTTGCAACTAATTTTGAAACATTATATGAGACATATATACACACATATGTATTTCTATTTGCAAAGATAATGTGTACTCATTTTAGAAAACTCCAGTAACCCAGAAAGACATTCTGCAAGCAAACGCCATGCCACCCAGAACAACCCCCAGCATTTTTCTGAGCCTGACCACAGACTCCCTCTCTACAGATACACACACAAATAGATCTGTAGGGTTGCGTGTACGTGTGCATGTGCGCTCACATGCATATGTGTGAATGGTAAACACAGTCTCACTGTGGGGTTCTCTGGACCTCTGGACCGCTTACTCAGCCTTGGATATTTCCCTTATTTGACCTGGATTCAACACCAAAGTAAACCCTAGCTCTCCCAACAACTCCAAGAAGTGGTGACTTCTGAGCTCATGGGTGGGGAGCCTAGGCCCAAAATTGGCTAACAAGCTACTGAGGGGCCCAGAACAGGAGCAAAAGTGCCACACAAACAGGAGGCCAGGGGTGTGTGCCAGAGCTGGTGGTGAGGGGTGGGCCAGCTGAGATGCCTATCAGAGGTAGTGTGGCTATCAGAGGGAGTGGGCAGGCCACTTCAGGATGGAAGCTGCCCCTGAGATGGCTAGTTGACTGGAAGGACCTTTGTCACTGTGTCCCACCTCTTCATGGCTGCACTTCACAACTTTTGGAGTTGAACCTGGAAAGTGACGCTCAAGGAAATGATTTTAAATACCTTGCTTAAGCAAGGAGGAGGAGGAGGGGGAGAAGACTAGGAGAAAGAGAAGAGAAAAAGATCAAGAAGGAAGAGGAGGAAGAAGAAAACCTTAATAATTTCCTGGTTTAAATAACATTGAAAGTTCAAGGGCAGTCTTCCTTCAGGCACGGCTGAATCTCGGGGCTTACATGATGCACCCTAGGCATTTGCTTTCTTTTCCCCACCCATGCCTCCATGTCTTGGCTTTGTCTTCCTCTCCACAAGCTGTTGTCCATAGTACCAGACCCTGCTCTAACAACTAGGAGGACAGCAATTCTTTCCTATGGACTCTAACCAAAGTCCCGGGACTAGATCTCAGGGGCCAGGCTTGAGTGTCACGTTCATCCCTAATCACCAGGCCACGGGGTGAAGTGCTCTGAGAGCCCCGGGCTGGTGCAGGTGGTGGGCCCCTCTAGAGCCGGGGCAGCCTGGGAGCAGGGGGAGCTCAGCTCTATGGGAATTGCACTGAGTAGGGGAGGGGTGGCTCCCTAAAGGAAAAGCAAAGCATTGTTTTCAGAAAGCAGAGCTACAGGGACCAAAACTGCAGGTGTCACCACATGTTCCCTTCAGTCAGGGAGATCCTGACCCCACACTTAGCAGCTAAATAACTCTAAACAAACTTCTTAATCTACTGATCCAGTGTTTACTGCTCAAGTGAGGATTTAAGATTCCATTTTGTATTATCAAGTGAAAACAAGGTATGGAAGGCCCACGCACAATGCCTGGCACATAGTAGGTCCTCAGTTCATGTGAATCTCTCATGAGCCTAGCTACCTCCTTCCCCACCCCACCCCCACATTTCCCCTACACTCAGAGGCTGAAGGGGGTTGGGGGATGCAGCTCTTCCCAGCAGCCTTGTCTCTGGGGAATATAAACTCTATGATCAAGGGACATGTTCAGAAAATGGAAATATTTGGCCAAGCCTTCAGAGATTTAATTAAAATTAATATTATGCCTTATCAAAGCAGAAAGCTCAATGCTGTGCATGTAGAAGAATCTATTTAACCAATTAGCCGATGCAAACATGACTGTCCAGCCCTCAGCAAGGCCCTCCACACCCACTCTTGGGCCACAGTTACTGCTAATGCCATGTGCTCAGACAAGTGGGCCAGTTTAAGGCTGGGCGATGATGCTGCAGGAGGACGTTTCCAGGGAGACTCAGGGGTGAGGGTGGGGGATGTGAGCTTGCCGGGGCCCAGCCCGCCATCCAGTGCCCATCCTGACCCACCTTAGTATTAATGCTAGGTGAGCATTCACATGATGATCATGGACCAGCTGTGTGATCTTGGGCAGGTGACTGAACCTTTCTGGGCACACAGCTATGGTGAAGATCAGCAAGAACAGGCATACAATGGACGCACCAAACTGGCTTGCCACAGGCTGAATTTGGCCCAGGATTTTAACATTTTTCACTTGTGCATTTTCCACCCAAGTTTGTTCACAATGTCTTCAAGGTTTTCTATTCAGATTTCCTACCAATCAAAATGGCAAAAATCCCAAATTTATTAATACACTCTGGTGGCCAAACAGTGGGGAAACAGGCACTCTTATATCTTGTTGGTGGGAGTGTAAATTGATACAACCCTAACGAAGGGAAATTTGGCAGTATCTATAAAAGTTACAAATTGTGATCTTTAATCATTTTGAGGAATTTATCCCATAGATTTACTTGTACGTGAACAAAATGAGATATGCAATGATGTTCGTCATTACTCTTTTTGTGATAGCACAAGATTGGAAACAACTCATGTCTCCATCAACAGGGGATGGATTTAAGGGTGTCAGATGATATACAGGATGCCCATTTAAATTTGAACTTCAGATAAACAATGAATGCTTGTTTAGGGCAATAGGTGCATTCATGCCTTATTCCTGTATTCTTGTTGCTAAATATGGGAAATCTAGGTGGATTAAATCAGGATTTCTCATCCTCTGTACTATTGGACATTTTGGATAGAAAAAATCTTTTTTCTGGGGGTCATTCTGTGCATTGTAGGAGGTTTAGCAGCACCCTTGGTCTCTACCTACTAAATGACAGTATACACAGACACACACACACACACACACACCACACTGATGACTGTCAGATGTGCCTCCTGACATTGACAGGGCAAAATCTCCCCTGAGTGAGAGCCACTGGGTTAAGTAAACTGGTACCTCCACACAGTAGAATACTATGCAGCTGTTAGGGTGGAAAGAGGAAGTTCTCTGAATACTGATAAGAAAAGGACTCCAGGACCTGTTACCAAGTAAAATAAGAAAGGTACAGAATAGCACATATATAACAGCTGCTATGGTTTCAATATCCCCTCTAAAACTTGTGTGGAAATTTAATCCCCAATGTGGCAGTATTGAGAGGTGGAGCCTTTAAGAGGTGATTGGATCATGCAGTCTCTGCCTTCATGAATGGATTAATCCATTTGTGGATTAATGGGTTAAGGGATTAATGTGTTCTCGTGAGAGTGGGACTAGTAGAGGAAGCGTGGCCTGAGATCGCATGCTTAGCCCCCTCACCATGTGAGGCCCTACAGGACTCTGCAGAAGGTCCCCTCCAGCAAGAAGGCCCTCACCAGATGTGGCCCCTCCACCTCGGATTTCTCAGCCTCCAGAACTATGGAAATAAATTCATCTTTTTAAATTGCCCAGCTTCAGGTATTCTATTTATAAGCAGCAGAAAATCGACTAGGACACCACCTCTTTCATAATAAACGGATGGAGGAGCGGTCCCTGGGTGCAGGAGACAGGGAGGGATGAGGGCTCTTGCTTGTCTATACGTATAATCTAGTCAACAAATTAAGAGAAAGTGGATTTGGTTGTTAACACTTAAAAAAATGGGAGATTATACATTAAAAACTCAGACCTGTAAGTTTTTCTGAGAAGTCCAAGTCTGAACCACGGGGACCATGTTCTTGGAATCAGTTGACTGAAACTAAAAATGGGATACCTTGCACACCTCACCTGCCATGGGTTATGTACCAGCAGGGGCCCTGGGGATGGGAATTCAAGACCCTGCTCACAGTAGGCCCTCCGTGAGTGGGAGCTTCTGCAGCCAAGTGAATCAGGGAGTGGTCTTTGCACCCAGGTCACAAAAACACAGGACATGAATCCTGACCACTGCGCTGGTACCGAGGAGGCCAGGCCCTCTGCCCCAAGCACCACTCAGCACCAGGACACCTCATCTCAGAAGTTAAAGTAGCTTAAGGTGGGAAGGACTCAGATCAAAGCCTGGTTCCTTGTCCTCACCTGGCTTTTCATTGTCACCTTGGAGGAGCAGCTGCCCCTCTAGGCCCTGGGCCTCAGGTGTCCCATTGCATGTAGCTTCATCACTGTCACGGAGTGTAAGTCATGGAATGAGCTCATCCCTCCCTGGGGGCTTCCTGGCTTCATCTCGTAGTGCCTGGGCTGGAATACACAGGGTGGGAGAGGGGACCGGGCAAGTGGGGGCCACACTATCTCTTAGTCCCCAAGTGCTATTGTTGGGGGGAAAGAGAGGAGCTCAGGAAACATTGTCCAAAAGATGTACTAGCCTTAAAAATGTCCCAAAGATAGACATTCATTAGTTGTTGTTTATAACAGCAATTTTAAAAAGAAAGAAAAAGAAAAGAGAGAGAGAAAACAGAGAAGAGCAAAAAATAAATTCTGGAGTCCCCTTAGAAAATGAATTATCAAACAACTATAAACATCATGCTTTCACAGCCTTTTAAGATAGGAAAATGCTCATGGCAAGCTAATTGGAAGGTCAGTGTGATGCCAATTTTGTAAAATACACCTATTTTAAAGCCAGTCACACATTTGCTGGGTTAGAATTTGTTTGTCATGTGTTAGCTTTGTGGCCTTGGGAAGGTTCCCTGAAACTTCTATGTCCCAGTTCCTATATCTGTGAAATGGGGATAATAAAACAGTAACTCCTTCGTGAGGTTGCTGGTAGGAGAAAGGAGATAAGCATGCGTGACAGTAGCCAGCACTGTGCAAATGCCAGTTACAGTTACAGTGCCGCCAGGAGGAAAGGCCCAGAGGGAGGGCACGTGCGTCACTGGGATTGGGGTGATTTGGGTTACCTTGTTCCCTTTCCAACTTTTCACCTTTCTGCCCTGAATATGGATTTATTATCTTAAGAACCAGGAGAAGGCAATGTTTTGGGTTGATCTCTCCCAAAGCCAGCCATAGACAAGGGCCCCAGTGGAGGGTGTCACTGGGGATGGCCCAGGCACACCAGCAGGGAGAGGGTGTGAGTCCGGGAAAGTGAGGGCCAGCACAGAGACCACTGCCAGTCACCCCAGTGGGCAGCTGGTGCCTGACGCAGCACAGAGCTGAGTTACCCCCAGGGGCCAGGGAGCTGAGCATCAACACCTAGACCCTTGATCAGGGCCTGCTCAGGAGCACGGATTCCCCACTTCAGGCAAGCCACGGGGCCGAGTGCACAGCCACAGCCAGGCTCAGGCTGGGGAGTCAGACAGAGGCAGGTGTACTGGGGGGCGCCACGGCATCTACCACACACCAAAATAAGGAACCCCAAGGAGGGAGTGACCAACCAGAGGACGCAGGGATATTCAGAGACCAAGCTCATTCACTGCTTGTGTTGTTGTAGCAGTTGCTTTGGAAAACCCTGAACCCCAGGAGAAACTCCCACCGTATCCCCTTAGCCAACACCAAGACACTGACAGGACCCAGACTCTCCAGCCCCCGCCTCGGGCTGGACCTGGTCCAGGGCTGTCTCCTGAGTTGGTCCATGTGAGTGGCCCAGACGGAGAACACCTGCCAGCGCCCACAGGTTTGAGGCCTGCGGCCCGATCGCCCACTGACCCTCTCTGCCACCCTCTCTACCCCCAGGCCTTGTTGTCCTATTGTCTTCAATCACAGCCAAAGGTGCACGCCCCGACGGCCATCTCACCTCCAAGTCCCCTCTCCACTCTCCCAGTTAGAGGCCTTGCATAGGCACTTTTTTTTTTTTAATTGAGATGGAGTCTCACTCTGTCGCCCAGTCTGGAGTGCAGTGGAGCGATCTCAGGTCACTGCAACCTCCGCCTCCTGGGTTCAAGCGATTCTCCTACCTCAGCCTCCCAACTAGCTGAGATTACAGACACATGCCACCGCCACACCCAGCTAATTTTTGTATTTTTGGTAGAGACAGGGCTTCGCCATGTTGGCCAGGCTGGTCTTGAACTCCTGATCTCAGATGATCCACCCCCCTCAGCCTCCCAAAGTGCTGGTATTACAGGCGTGAGCCACCATACCTGGCCATGTAGGCATCTTTTGATAGTGGGTTCATTAGAATTGCAGGAGTCTGGAAATCTAGCTTCTGGGACTCCAGCAAATGTTCTGTGTAAAAATTATGAATCCAAGACTTAGGCATTTTTAGAAAAATGGGATAACCTTACCAAAAATAACTTAGAATTAGAGTGGCCACCCTGGCATCTACCATATGCCTACCACACCAGGGCCCACTGCTCCCCACTCCAGACCCTTCTGCTGCAGGCTCTGGCCAAGCCTGCAGGCCTCCTCCCTACCCCAGCCCTTCCACCTGACGACTCAGTGACCACGTGGACGACCCATGCCAAGTCCAGCACCCTGGGCTCTCAGAATCTCAATCCTCCACTCCATCCCAGCCTCCCAGGCCCTCGGCCACACCTTTAGGGTCAGCACCAGAAACCTACTGGATCTCCAACCAAATACCAGTTCTTCCTGATTGCTTTCATCCAAGCTCCACCATACCTATTCCTCCCCTTTGCAGAAACTCTCCCTCAATGGGAAGCTGTGAATCGTAGGGGTGGGCTCTGGAGCTGGACTGCCTGGGTTCAAATCCCACCTGTGCCAATGACTGGCTGTGTGACCTTTCTGTGCCTCAATTTCTTTATGTACAAAACGCCTGAGGATGGCTCATCTTCATTCATTCAATAGTTGCTGAGTACCTGCCGTGTACCAGCCCCAGGACTGGGAACTGGGCATAGAACTACATAAAAGGAGACAAAACCCCTGTCCTCATGGAGGGAGAAACAACAGAACATGATAATTAAAATACACAACATAGCAAAGAGTGGTGGTTAAGCACATACAGCAAGACCAGGCTGGCCCTGACTGATCTGGCCAGGGCAGACACAAAGAGCCACTTTTAGATTCTGACAGTGTGTGACCTGCATGGATAGTGAAAGGAAGAGTCAGGGACAGTGCCATGTCCAGGGTCCCTGTCCTGCACACCTAAAATGATGCCACCAAAGCCAAGGGCCTGGACGACCACAGTCCAAGTTGGGTCTGAGTTGTGGGACACCCCATCACTGAGGAGCCTGACACAGCTTGACTGCAGTTAAGTGGCTTTGAATTCCACAGCTCTATTCTGCTGGGGACCCAGGAGGCAAGTGGAGCTGCCTCAGCACTGCCTCCCAGGGGAGAGTCCTCCATCCTCTGGTGTTCCAGGAGGACTGCAGGGTGTCGTGCCAAGCTGGGATAGGCTGTGGTTCAAGGGAGGGAGCCTTTGCTGCATGGCCATGTGGCTGCATGCAGAGCGCCAAGGCGGAGCCGTTCCCTTATGCAGGGATGGAGATGGTGTTATCTTTTTAAATTGGATGCCCAGAGAAGGCTTCACTGAGAAGGTAAGTTTGAGCAAAGGCCTGAGTGAAGTGAAGAAGCAGGTTATGTGAGTATCTGGGAGAAGAGGGTCCCAGGCAGAGGGAACACCAGGATGCAAGGCCCTGAGGCAGGATGGGGCTACATACCTGTGGAAAGGAAAGAAGTCACAGTGGCCAGGGTGGAGTCAGGAGTGGGGGGACAGGCAAGAGCCAGTCATGCAGCGACAGGTACCTAAACATGTCAAGCCCTGAGGGCCAATGTTGGGACTGAATTCTACTCCAAATAAGCTGAGAATCGTTATGGGGCTTGGGGAACAGACTGAGGGGCAAGGAGATGCCTCAGGAGCTTTCACAACAGTCCAGGCAAGATATAATGTCACTTGGTCCAGAGTGAAGGAGCAGAAGTGGTCTGATTCTGCTAATATTTTGAAGGTGGAGATGACAAGCTCTGGGTGGGGGATCATAAGAGAAAAAGAGCCAAGAATAACACCAGGTTTTTGGCCTAAGCAGTCAGAAGGAAGAAGGATGGGAAAGGCTGCAGAAGGAGCAGGACAGGGAGAGGTCAGGGGCTTGATTTGGGGCCTGTTGAGTTTGAGGCTCCCAACTGACCTTCAAGTGCTTGTCACATCAGCAGGAGGCAGGGCCATGGACTAGAGTGGACACAGGCCCAGGGTACAGCAAGGGCCAGGTATGCAGCAGGCACCCGCAAAGGTGAGTTCCTTCTCCTGTTGACAGGTCTACTTTCTTACCTGTTAGAGGAAATTGTCACTTTCCTCTCTTTCCCTCTTACATTCCAGGATCCATGATGTCAGCCCCCCTCGCTCTTGCCCTATCATCCTGCCATTGCACCTCCCATCTGGCAAGAACTCCAGCCTCAATGGATTCATCTGCCTGCCTGCTCTGTGCCTGTGCCAGACTGTGGGACACTGTTGGAAAGCATCAGATCATGCGGGGTACCGGTGCCACCATGCATGCCCTGGGAATTGTAGGCACTCCCTCACCACCCACACCCACCAAGTTCAGCCACTCTGACTCCTTCTTGTATGTCTTATCCATAGTTCCCCTCCATCCCCACTGACTAAATAATAGCCACCAAAGTTGTCCATGCACACACTGGAGTGGTGGTGCATGTCTGTAATATCAGCTACTTGGAAGGCTGAGGCAGGAGGATCGCTTGAGGCCAGGAGCTAGAGACCAGCCTGGGCAACATAGTGAGGCCCCATCTCTAAAAATAATTTTAAAAATATTCACCAGGCATGGTGTTGCATGCCTGTAGTCCTAGCTACTAGGGAGGATGAGACAAGAGGATCCCTTGAGCTTGGGAATTCGAGGATGCAGGGAGCTATGACTGCACCACTGCACTCCAGCCTAGACGACAGAGTGAGATCCCATCTCTAAAAAACAAACAACTGAAAGATGTCTATGTCCTAATCCCTGGAACCTGAGAATATACCAACCTTTGTGCAAACAAGATTTTGCAGCTGTGATTAAGTCAGGGATTTTGAAATGAAGAGCTTATCCTGGGTTACCCAGGTGGCCTCAGTGCAACCACAAGGGTCCTTATAAGAGGCAGGCAGGAAGATCAGAATCAGGGAGAAGAGATGTGATGACAGAAGCAGAGGCTGGAGTAATGAGATTTGAAGATGGAAAAGAGGCCACGAGCCAAGAAATGCAAGTGGCCTCTAGAAGCTGGAAAAGCTATGAAAACAGATTCTCCCCTAGAGTTGCCACAAGGAAGGTGACTTGGCCAACACCTTGATTCTGGCCCAGTAAGGCCCATTTCAGACTTCTGACCTGCAGAGCTATAAGGCAATAAGCTGGTGTTGTTTTAAGTGTGGAGTTTTTGGCAATTTGCTACAGCAGCCTAGAAAACTAACACATTCTGCGTTAGGTCAGACGCATCCTCTCCCACCTGGCCTACCACACCAGCCTCCTGCCAGAGCTCTGTTGCAAGTCATTTTGGCCCACTGCTGCCAGAGGATCCTGCAAAAGCCTGATCATATCAACCGTCTGCTTATAATCAAGCCTCCCCACCACCTTTCAGCTCTTCAGTATGCCATCTAAGATTTCATGACCTGGCTCTCCTGCCTTCCCCTCAGCCCATTGCTCGTCACTCCTCTTGTGTTAAGGAGGGCTCTTGCTATGGTAAAAAGCATAATCTCATCTCACACAGCATAAATAAAAGGAATGAGATCTATTGGCTAGTGTGCCAGAAAGGCCTTGGGACTTCAGGCACAGCTGGATCCAGGAACAGTGCCAGGAATTCATCTTTTGCCACTTCTGAACTACACCTCCCTCTACTGTTGCCCTCATTCTCAGGCAGGCTCTCCCCTCAAGGTGAAAACACAGCCCCCACTGCCCTGCGGCATGAAGCTTTCATTCTACCAGCTAAGCCACCCCCATAGCTCCAGCAAAAGTCTCAGGTATAGCATGCATTAATTGTGATTGGCTCTGCTTGAGTCATGTGTCCATGCAGCCAGAGAGATGCAAGTCTCTCATTGGCTAGGGCTCAGTCATATGCCCATACGTGGACCCAGGGGGTGGAGCCAGACCTTCCCCAATCACATAGACTGAGGATGAGAGAGTGGGTTCCTAAAAGAAAATTAAGAAGAGAAATAGGCACTGAGGAGGCAGGAATGACAATGCCCGCTCCACACACCCGGAGTCTCAGCCCCACCCCACGCTAGTCTTTGCCCAAATGTACCACGCTCCCTCCTTCCTCTCTGCCAATCTCTCTGCCTCAAATGTCCCGCTTCCTCTCCTTGCTTTCCCTGTACCTTCTCCAGGAAGCCTCTCTGACCCCCAGACCTTGCCTGCTGTCTCCTTTGGGCTGTCACAGCCTGGTGGTTCTCCCCGGCTCTCCAGGACACACTGACACCACGTGAATGGCTGACTCCCACTGGTCCGCCTCCTACCCCAGTGGCAAACATGGTGGTTACTGATATGGAGTACTGACCATGTGCCAGGCACCACCCCAGTGCTTTGTGGGCTTTATCTCACTTAATCCATACAACACGCCTGAGAGATGGATACTATGCCTAATCTCTAGTTCAGAGGGAAAAAACTGAGGCACACCCAAGATATGAAAAGGCACCCAGGCTGCCTGGCTGCAGACCTGTGCTCTCAGCCTTGATGCTACAGCCCTTTCTATAGACCTCAGCAAAGCAGGAAGGGAGTTTGTTCACCTCTGAGTCCCCAGTGTGATTCTATTACAGCATAATTAAGACCACAGTTTCCAGAGTCAAGCCAATCTAGGGTCCATCCTGGAGGCTGTGACTCTTTGAGCCATTAAGGTAAGGTATATAGTATTCCCTCGGCTCAATTTCCTCATCTGCGAAACAGGATAACAATAGCACCTACCTCTTAAGTTTGAAGCAAAGATGAAAGAAAAGAATGCTTTAGCACTCAGCACAAAGCCTGGCACATAGTCAGAGCTCACAAAGTGTTAGCTGTGATGAGGCTGAGGGATGATGCTACCGGCAATTTGCTCCTTGATATATTGGGGAAATGGAGGACTCTTCTCCCTTCCCTCATGTAACACACAGCCAGAAAAATTGATGGTCAAGGGGACTCAAGCCCTCTCTAGTTCTGTTTAAAACCCTTGCCACATTCTCAGGGAGCTGAGGTTTTGATACCTGGCTCTTCTCAAAAGACTGTGCCCTCAAGAGCAGGAGAAACTGGTCCAGCACGGTGGTTGCCATGGAAACCATTGAATGTAAATTTCATTTTCTGCCTTGCCCAGCTAAGCTATCGATTCAGCAAGAGGGAGAGAAATTGGGAGCAGTTTCCTTCCCAAAGTAAAAGAGAAAGTGCAGACCCAAAGTGAAAACAGAAGGAAGTGTGGCCAGGGGATCAAAACCTAGTTGGAAAAAAGATGGAATGGGGTAGGCTGAGGGAGCAGGGAGGGAGGGAAGAACTAGATAATCACTTTCCACTCCCATTAACCTGCTGGCACAGGTAAGTAGCCAGCTCCTAACACAGGCTCTAGAGTGATCTCGGCCCTGGCCTCTGCACTGGCACCTACCAGCTGTGTGATCTGGGGCAAATGGCTGACCCTCTATGAGCCTGTTTCATTATGTATAGAAACATGGATAAAAATTGCAACCTGGCAGGCTTGTCCTGGGGACATCATCACCCATGCATCCCAAGGCCTCTCTGGCATACTGTCTTCTTCCTTTTTAGCCTGAAATTCCCTCCATTGTTGTCACACTGAAGTTGTCATCGACGACTTCAGTACCCAAGGGAAAGAATGTTGTCCCATGGAGCTGCAGTGGAAAACTCGAGGTTACCCATGAAAGAAGATAAGAGGAAGATGGAGCAGATGGGATATGGGACAGGTCCGTTTTGATGGAGTGACCTGGAGTGGAAGTGGACCATACAAGGGTTGGGATGGAGGAATGGACTCGCCAACCAAAACCAAGTCCAAGTCTGCATCCATCTCTGGGGTGCCCCAGCAGCTGGGTGCTCCACGTGGTGGTTGCAAATGCTGTGTGCTACCAGTTGTCACAGGATGACCGTGCAGGGCTGCTGAGCTGGAGTGAGCCAGGCTGCCCATTCCCTCTTCCTGGGGCTGCTGACACTGGCTCCCCTGGGGTGACCCAAGCCTGCCCAGGCACCATGACATGCCGAGGGTGCCCTGTCACCGCAGTCCTGGCAGCTGCACCCGCAGAAACACTAATTGGGAAGTGAGACAAGCGAAGTGCCTTTAATGAGCTACCTTGTTGTAACTCTAACCCGTTGGCGTTATTTACAGAGATTCTGCTAATGAGGTGCCTGTCAGAGGGGGAGCCCACTGTGGGAGTGGGGGAGGATGGGCCAGTCAGCCTTGAGGGAAGAGGCAATATTCAAAGGGAAGAGGGAAAGAAACTCTCCCTTGCTGAGCACCTGCTGGGCCAGAGGCCCTTCATCCCCATGATCTCAGCACACCGGCCCAGAGGCCCAGGAGGTACGGATGAGGTGTAGGGTGCAGGAACCTAACCAAGGTCACGTGGGGAATCTGGTAGTCCAGCCCAGGCTACTCAGACAGCACAGTCCCTCAGGGACCCACCTCAGGCAGGCCGCAGGAGCCGCCAGGACAACCAAAGTGGTAGGGACAGCGTGTGTGTGTGTGTGTGTGTGTGTGTGTGTGTGTGTGTGTGTGTGTGTGTGTAGGAAAGACCACCAACTGGGAAGGAGTCCACTTCACCTGGCCTGGACATATGGGATCTACTTAAGGGTGGCCCCATCAGCTCTTCCACGCCAGAGTTCACAACCTCTCTTTCTGGGTTGACTCCTGGCAGGCCAGGGTTCTCCCAGCCATCCCTCACCCACACCTCCCTCACTGTCCAGGGACCCTGAACTCTGAGCCACAACCCTAGCAAAAAAAAAAAAAGGAGGCTTCTCTGGGTCATCTACACTTTTAGAGACCATCTATCTCAGATCCAGGGGAATGGATTTGGCTGCTGCTTAACTGGTCTAGCCTGGGTTGGGTGCACATCTCAGCCTGGGGTGGTGGGCAGGGCTCAGTGGTGGGGGGAAGGGGGGTTTAGTCTGATTTAGGGGTGGGGCAGGGGTGGGGCTCAGCCCGGGGTGGGGCTCAACTTGGGATTAGAGGGGAGAATCAGTTTGTAGCATTATCAGTTTGTGGCCAAAATAAGGGAACTGACCATTGGCCTTACTTTTTTTCACCCGCGAAATGGGATTAATAAACTTGCCTTTCTAGAATGTTATGGGATCCTAAGAAACAAGAGATTGTGAAAGTGCCTTGCAAACCATATGGCGCCCCTCCTGGGTCTTGCTGTGGTCACTATGAGCAGAGTGGCAGTCTAGGTGCTGATGCTGAAACCAAGCTTGCCACCCTAGTGGAGACACTTCCCTGGTTTATCCCGTCCAGCTCGGCTCTGAGCTCCCCTCTCCCCTTCTCCATTCTCATTGTCACATCCTCTCTCCTCTCCTACTACCTGTCAAGATTGGCATCTCTTTAATTATAATGTCTGTGTGTTTCTTTAGGAGCCATGTAATTCCCCCTGACAGCCACCTATTTAAAATGAAAGTCAAACACTCAGAACTTTGTTTAAGAGTTGAGTCTTGGGGAAAAAAAATGCATTAATTGCCAAATGTTGCTAATTTCACTCTGATTTGGTGCAAAAAGAATACACACACACACACACTAGTACTGATGAAACTAACATGAGTGCAAGGATAGCATCTGGATGTCAAAGCCCGAAGCTCATCCAAACCCCTCTGTCATTTCTCAGATGAAGAAACAAGGACCCAGAGAGGTTAAATGACTTGCTGAAGGTAGCCCAGGCATAGGCAATGGAACCAAGGCTGAACTAATGCCCACAGGCTCCATGTGGCCTTCAGGCAGCAGCTGGTTGACCAAGGAACAAAAGACAAAAGCCCTGCATTCCTTGCACATATCAGCATGTCAGGCCATCTGGGCCGCTGCCCGCCCTGCAGGGCTGCTGTGTTTGCAAGAGTTGCCTTCCAGGGGACCTTGTCTGGGACAAGGGGCCTGGGGAGACCCTCTTCTGAGGCTGGGGATCTGTCCCTTGGTAATCAGAACATAGGCACAGTCCTCCCTGAGTAACCATCTGTGGAGGCTCAGCTGTGAGGCACAGGCACCAAAGGCCTTTACCGGCAATCAAAACTTGTCCCAGGACGGAGCTGGGAAGAGGGCATGAAGCAGGCAAGGCAGCTTGCAGAAGGCTCCAGCCCTGGCTGGATGTGACCTCACAGCCTCTCAGTGGGGAAAGGCAACTTGGTGGAGAGCCACAGGGAAATGTTTGGGCACCACTCTGCAATGGTCAGAGCATCACTTCTGAACTCAGCCAGTTCTCAGATCAGATCCCCGCTAGACCTCTTCCTTACTGGGCAACTTTGAGGAGCTGTGGAACCTCTCTGCATTACTGATTCTGCATCTGGCCGACACGATCAATACTATGGATTACTCAGAGTTGGTTGAGAGGGCGTCTAACGAGTGAATATGTGCTGTGTACCAGCCCAGGGCACACATACTCTGCACACTGCTCTCATCTCTTCCCCAAAAAGGAAGCAGAGGGTTAGGCCAGGAAGAGCAAAACAAGGGCCCAAGAGACTTGTTTGGCCACAGTCTTGTTTGTGGGCTTGCATGTGCTGTTATAAAAATGTAATTTAAAGGCCTCTTGGACAAGACCTGAGCTCCCAGAGTGTCCTGGTACCCACTAGTCCCTGGAGGCTCACAGCTGGCCACTTCATTCATGCCTATCTCTTACTCTGCAACTCCTAGAGAAACCCTCTGCACAGCTCCGAAAGATGAAAGTCTGTGCTCACCCCTAGCCCTCTCCAAACCCAGCCAAAACCCCATGTGCCTTCTTTGCCCCAGCTCTGATAACATAGTGTTTAAAATCTGGTCCATGTCCAGCTTTCCACTGAACTAGGAGCACCTAGACACGAGGGGCCACATGCTACCCCTACATGAGAAGAGGTAGGCTCTTGGTAAATATATTTACTCATTCAACAAAGAGGTGTTGCAGCTAGGCTCTGAAGACACAGCTGTGAACAGTTTTGACAAGAGCCAAGTCTTCCCAGGGTTTAAGGACAATTAACACTTCAATAAACAAGATGGCTTAAGATGGAGAAGATAAAACAGGGTGATGTGCTGGGCCAGAGTCAGTGAATGAATGAATGGGCAAATAGCAAGAATGCAATTTTCAGTCCAACAACACAATAGGAAAATGTTATTGCCTCTAACAGGTAGGAAGATGAACCAGTGAAGAAGATACTAGTATTAGTCCCATGGCCCCAGTGGGGAATCAAAAGTACGGGGTCATACCTAGGATCTAATCAGCCCTCTGAGTAGAAGGGTGGGGGATATACCAACTCCTCAGATAAAGAAAAATTATCTCAAAGCAGCCACCTTTTAAAAGCGTCTACTGCCAAGCTTCTGCCAGACACTTTACCCACAGGATCCTCTAGACAACTGTCTGATCATCTTTATAGATAAGGCCATCAAGGCTCAGAGACTTGCTCAAGATCACCCAGCTGGAAAGTGGCAGGTCTGGCTGGCTCCAAGCACTGCATGCTTTCTGGAATAGTGGGTGCCTTCAGCCACAGAGCTGTACCAACCAACTGCTCAGCCTTCCAAAGAGAGCTGCCCTGAGGACGCAATCAGCCCACAGCCTGCAGCTGCTGTGCCTGCAAAGCCTGCCAAGTAGCCAGGCTGAGGCCACACTCTGCTAGCCAAAAGCCCAGTATGGCAGCAGTACCAGGGCCTGGGAATTCCTGCTCAGCTTGGGGCTCCTCTGTGGACAGTCTATCAGGGAGTCCCACTGGGCCGGAGAGATTTTCTCAGAGCTGTGCTGCAGGCTAACGCTCTTCTCACCCAATCTGCCTGCCTTCCTTCTCTCGTCTTAGAAGGCTCAAACCCACAGTACAGTCCCAGGCAATCCCCACCCACTCCTGCTCCTTCTCCTCTGGATTTCTTGCAGGTGATTTCTGCAATAAATCCCTTGCACTTCTTGCTCCATCATCTTGGCATCTGCTTTTCAGTGTTCCTAACTGGAATGACACATCATCCAAACCACAAGGAAGACTTCTCAGGTATGGAATCATGCAGGACATGGCATATGAGGGTGGCTCCTCTGTGTTCCTAAGGTTCCAGCGGTGGAGAAACCTCTGACAGCTAAAGCCTGGAGCCCTCTGACCATTTGCACAGCAGCCTGGCTCAGGGGAGCAGGTCCAGGCTGAGAGTCAGACAGGGCTTGGTGTCCGTGCAGCAGCTCCTTCGGCTCTCTGGGCCTCAGTCTTCCTCATCTATAAAATAGGCGTGCTGACACTTTCCCCGTAGTACTGTCTTAAGAACTGGATAAAGCACCTGCTTTGAAGGTCAGGTAACCAGTAGTGTGGGATTTTAGATCCATGTCACTAGAGTCTAGATGATCAGAGTTGGAAAATGTCATAGAGCCCTACATTTTCATTATTTGTGTAGGGAACTGGGAACACGGAAGGGAAGATCTTAGACAAGCAGAGACGGCAGGCCACAGCAGAGGCAGGCCAGGTCCCGTGGCCCAGCCCAGAGCCTGGGAATGCCTTCCATTCCCATTCAGCACCAGCTTTGCCCGCAACCACAGGGAGCCCAGGCCAGGATCCCAACCTCCTCCCTTTCCCCAGGCAACCCAGGGGGCATGGTGGGGCCAGAGAGAGAACTCAGTAAGACCTGGCATTAACATGAAGACTATCTGTGGGTAGCCAGAGGCGCCCAGCCTGCAACAGAGGCCAAAGAGCAGGCGAAGGTGGAGGAGGTGGGGTGCTTGTCCTCCGCTGGTCCCATCACTGCTAATGTGTTCTCAGGGGCTCCTCTCTGGAAGAGCAAACTGACCTCCGGAGAAAACAGCTGGAGCAGGAAAAACAGAGAGATGCCAGGGACCCAAGGGGCGCACAGAGACAGGGCCAGCCCCTATTGGAGTTAGAGAGGCAGACAGAAGACAGAGAGGGCCAGGTATGGAGAGGGGAAGTGAAAAACAGACGGCCGGGGAGGGATGCGGAGGAGAGGCGGAGGTGCGCGCTGGGGGAGAGGACTACCGACGGCGCTGGCGGTCGGGATGGACTGGGGCGGGCTGCAACCGGGGCTGCACCGCCGGGTCCCAGCCTAGCGCAGGCTCGGCGCCGCACCCGCAGCCTTTGTCCTGGGTTGCAGCGTGTTCCCGCGGGCCGCCAGCGCCCCCTGCCGCCCCCAGAGCGCCGCGCCGCAGCCGAGCGGCCCCCCGCTGTGCAGAGGGGACCGAGCCCGAGAGGGGACCGCGAGGGCGGGAGGGAAGCTCCGCGAGCCGGCTCCAGCGCCACGGCCCAAACTCCAGCCTCTGCAGGTGCTTACCGCGCGACTGCCTGTCCCAGGCGCTCGGGCTGCGCGCCCTCTCTAGGACCTGGGAGCAGCGTGAGTCCCGGGGGCGGCCCGGCACGGGCCTCCCACCCCAGGAGACGCCCTTCTGGTCCGGCCCTCCCAGTCGCCTGGACAGGACTCGGATGCCCGCGGGCTGCAAACCTCTCTGCGGTGAACCCAGCAGGGAGGCCGGGGAGGCACGCTGCTCCCCGGGTCAGCCCTGCCCAGTGCCCAGACCTTTCAAAAGAAGCCAGAAAATTCACATTTGCTTGGGAACCTCCCACAATTCAATAGCTTTTCAAAACAGTGCGGGAAGAAAAATGGGTTTGGCCCACCAGCAGCTGGCGGGCACCCTCCCAGCCTCTTCACGGACTCTCCTTCAGGTTTTGGGCTCCCGGCCCCACTAGAGCCATCTGTGAGCATTTCCTTCAGATCTTCCTCCACTTAAATACACTTATTGAAAAAGAAGACTCCTTTTCTCTTTCCCTATCATAATTAGAAACCCAGCGTCCTGTGGCGTTAAAGCCAGGTAGCCTCGGAAGTGAAATAGGGCGATTAGAACAGACAGACACAGGGCCTGTTCCGCCCCACCCTGCTGCATCTGGTGGACAAGCCCTCGGGGCTGCTGATGACCCGTGCCCTCTGACCTCAGGGGAGGGGCGGGCCGACGACAGGCCTTTCTAGAAGGGCCCTAGAAGCGGCTTCAGGGAGTCTGGGAACCAAAGCAGCCACCCTGTCCATGGCAGTGTCCAGCCCTGGGCAACACGGCCCCACCGGGAGTGGAAGCCGCCAGGTGAGGCAGGGGTGGCTCCCTCCCCCGGGGAACAATGTGCAGAAGGCATCCGTGCCTGCCAGAGAGGAAGTGGGGAGACGGAGCACAGAGAGTGACTCAGACCCGAGGGCGAACCAGAAGCTGCCCGGAGATTCCCACAGTATGGCTTCCTGCAGGATTCAGCTGTGGAGACTGAAGCCGGAGGGCCTGGGGGGAGCCGCAGGAAGCAGGTGGGCGGGGGCCGTCTGCCCCTGGACACTCAGGACAGCCTGGCTCCCCACGGGGGAGGAGAAGCCAATGGAGACAGCGGGGACTAAGAGGGAGGGGGTGGATGGGGAGCCTGGGGAGGAGCGGAGGGACCCAGGTCCCCTGCCTCACAGGCCGACCAGCACAGGTTCTAGGTCTCCAGACAGCTACAGGGCTTCTTAACACACAGCACTCCCTGCTTCGGGCCTTCCGGGAGTTCCCCATTCCAGGATCAAGACCCAGCCTCGCCACGGCCTGGTTCAAACGAGGCCCCACCTCAACTGCCCCTGACCTCTCTGCTCCCCCTGCTCCAGCCAGCCCTGCCTGCCGCCGCCCTGGAGAAGGAGCTCCAGACGGATCCCCGGTGAGTAGGAGGCAGCCGTGTGAGTCAGGCGGCGGAGGGAACGGGCTGCACCGCGGAGAGGAGGTGCGAAGCAGCGCGCTGTTTCCGGGCTCTGGGAAGCCGAGCTGCCGAGGCGTAAGCTGGGAGGTGGACATGACGGGGGAGTGGGGAAGGGCAGGCGGCGGGACGGTCACACAGCGGAATATTATGCAACTTATAAAAAATTTAATTAACTCCCTACCAATAGACTTAAAGGGATTTCTATAAGGTATTGTTGGGTAAGAAAAGCAATTTGGAGATAAGAATATAACATACGATCCCATTTTTGTAAAACAATGGGCAAAATACTCTGTGAGTTTGTGTGTATATATGTATATGTATAAAGGCCTATATAGGATTTTATTAACACAAAGGGTAATACAGGATACATGCTACGTTGTTAGCAGGGGTTTTCTTCACGGAAACCTATTGTGGGGGAAGGGGAACCAATAAAAAAAGGATCTGAGAAATAAAGACCGCCCTTAAAAGATGGATGACTGCAGCTAACTGTGTCCCCAACACCCACCCCTACCAAAGCTAGACATGGGGGAGTGGTCTCAGCTATCCCCTTCTCCCCATCCCAGCATCTGCTCCTCTCAGGTGGCAGCCAGCCACTAGACACCCCCCAACACACACATGCACATGCACACACACACACACAGACCCAGCCCAGTCTCCACATAGCCAACCCTCTGAGGGTTCCGGTTGCCCTGAGAGTGAGATCCACTTCAACACAGACTCCAGGTTCCTTCCCCCAGCCCCACTCACTCTGCAGGCTCAGTCCTCACTGCTCCCCGAAACCCCACCCCGTCAACTCCCTGCACTGCCAAGTAGCCCAGGGTCCAGCCACTGTGTTCTCAACTCTGAGCCTCTGCACCTGTCAGAACAAGCTTGCATTGATATTGGCTATATTCCAGTCTCTGTTCTGAGCACTTGACATTTATTGAAAGCATTTAATCCTCACAACAACCCTATAAACGTGTATAATATTCTGCATTGGATAGTATTTTTGTAAATGGGAAAATGAAAACACAGAAAGGTAAGTCATTTGCCTAAGGTTGCACAGCTGGTTAGTTAATAGGGAAAATTGCCCCAGAGCCTGCACTCTTGACCACTGTGCTAAACCCTCACTTGTGCCTTTAGACATACTGTTCCATTTGTCTGGAACTCTCTTTAGTTTCTCTCTTCACTTGGCTAAATCCTAATCCCCACTAGATATCAGTTGAGATATCACCCCCTCCAGGAAGCCTTCTCTGACCCCCCATATCTGGGCTGGGTGTTCTTCTGATGTTCCCTTCACAGTGCAGTCGTTCCTTGATCACAACGTTTCTGCCATACTGTGGTGGTTGGACATACACACTAGGCTGTGCTCCTTGAAGGCACAGGCTTTATTTCACTCTTTGGAAGAAGGGTCCCAAGTCCCTGGAACAATGACGCCCTGTGTTAGGAGCTCAACCTACATCTACTGAATAAAAGGTGGATATCAGTACATCAGATAGGCTAGGAACCATCTCTCCGAGTACAGAGGATGGGCTAGGAGAGGGAAGTCGGTCGGGCCTCTTTCAGGACCACGGAGAGCTCCTTGGCTGCCAGCCACCACTAGTGTAAGGGTCTCCAGGTTTGTTTCTTTGTTCTCTGAGAGACTCTGATTCTGGCCTGGACAAGACTCCCCATACTTTAAATGTTAGCTGGCTTGACTGAGCGGCAACAGGGCAGGGGGGAGCAGGAGTCTCAGGACTGGCTAATCGGCTGCCTGGACGGAGCAGCACCCCCAGGGCCCCACAGTCAGTCACACCCCACCTCCTTTGTGTTTTTAACCAACACAAAGTTTTAAAAAGTAGTAGAGAGCCTGTTGGAACCAGCACCAAATCTATGTGTTTTCTCGAATTATTGAACTAGAAAGAAATGAAAACATCAAAATACTCTCTTTGTACCAGGCTCGAATTGAGCGGCTGCCTCATTCAGTCCATGTCTTGGCCTGACTACAATGATAAAGCGACGGAAGGGAGTGGATTGAAAGGGAGCGAGGCTCAGCAGGGAACCTCAGATTGCCATTCGCAGACCACGGGGAGCCCAGAATGGGTCCCTGCTTGGGAGGAGAGGAGAGAAATAAGATTGACAGGTGAAGAGATGGGGGAGGGCAAGAGGGGGCCAGGGCTGGAGCAGGCAGAGACACAAAGAGGTACTCTCCTCCTCCATTCAGTTCTGCCCAGAACACAGGCAGGACCTTGCCTGGTGCCAGCCTGGACCCCCAGAGATGGGTCCCTATCCACTGCAGCTGGCCAAATGGGGAGACCCTGAAGAGGGGCAGAGAAGTCAGACCCATCAGGGCCCCCACAGAAAAAGGTACAGGCCACTGAGGAAGCACAGGAGTGCAGCAGGCAGAAAGAACAGCATATGCAGGCAGGAGGTATGTGCATGATGGCAGGGTTTCGAGGACAGCCCAGTAAGAAACAAAGCCAGAAAAACTGCTGAAGTCCCTGAATGTCATCGACAGCAGTGTGGGAAGACCTTGCCTTGGGGGAGAACCGGAACTTAGATGGACTAAAAGGCCTTTGTCCCTCTTTGTTCAGAAGTGCACCTTGGGGACCAAATCCTGTGGCTAGAGTTACACGTCTGTGCAACAGGCTGCCACAAGCTGAACAGCCATCACCAGATGTTGCTCACACCCATTTAGGGAGTGGGCTGTGGCCAAAAGGGCAAAGAGAAACCAGGTTTCTGGAGTTCACTCCACAGCCAGGCTTTGCCAGCCCTGACCCTGTGGAACTGATGGCAGCCCCCTCCTCCATGCCCTGTGATGTGGGGTGTGGGGTGCCCCAGCTGGTCTCAGCGGGAACCTGCAGAAGATGCTTCAAGGAGGAGAGGGAGTGTGAGAAAGGCTGATGAGTCAAATCTCAAGGCAGTGGAGGGAGATGGCGTGGTTCTTTTTGGTTTTTGCACAGCATTGGTTGGGCATTTTTTCTGTGTGCATGTTACACAAGTTCACAGCCTGAATTCTCTCAATAGCCATCAGAGATGGACACAGCCATTCACCCAAGAGCTCAAAGAGGCAAAGCAACTTGCCCATGGCCACCCAGTGACAGAGATAGGGCTCTGACTTGGGTGGCCAGCTCTGGCACATGGGAACAGATTACATCTGTGTGTTCTCCACCCAAATTCCCACCTCCCCTTTGTTTCTCTCCTTCTCATCCAGCTCCTGGCCTTTGACCTTAACCAATACTGTCCAGCTTGGCACTTGAGTGGGTTGCCACCATTGTGAATTGGGCCTTGCCTGCATTCTCAGTAGGCTGGGTTCCAGATATTTGAGGTCTCAGCCGTAGACTCTGCTGGGAACGTGGAGGCCAGGGAGATTCTGTCCCACCTTGTCCCTCTGAATGAGCCAGGCACCCCTTGGAGGAAGTGACAGGCCAGCCCCGGGCATGCACTCCACTGGTATGTTTAGCCCCCAATCCTCCTCTTGCCCCATTTACCACCTTTCTCTGGGTGCCACCCTTGGGCCACCCCCATCCCTGAGTGATGACTATTCAAGACCAGTTTCTCTGCCTCTAGTGGAGCATGTCAGAACCCAGCCTGTGACCCCAACCCATCATCTTAGAAGCAAACTCTTTCTAGCACCTGTGCTAGATGCTGGAGCAAGCCCTGAGTTTAGTTCATGTAATCCTGACAACCACCCCATAGGTCAGATGGGGAAACTGAGGCAGGAAGCAGGCACATAGCTTGTGAGTGGCTGGACCCGGGCACTAACCCTCAGCCCTACACTCTTAGCACCTTGCTGTCTCTTGGTGACATGTGAGTATGTCAATCTGAACATGCTTGAAATGAATATTTGTCAATAATTTTACCAGGCACTTGCAAGTTCATTCATGCTCACTAATTCTTTATTAAACAAACATTTGCTGGCACCTGCTCTGTGCTAGACCCTGTGCTGGGGACTATGGGTGCAGCAATGGCTCAAACACAGCCCCTGCCCTCACGATCCACAGTCAAGATAGAAGCAAATGAGGAAGTAGGCATCTGCCACACTAAGAGGTCAGCACCATAGCAGGCTACGGGAGCCCGGAGGAAACAGTCATTCCACCTGGGGCTCCCCTCTTGTGCACGAAGCCTGTTCTCAGGCAGGTGGGAGGGAAGGTGCAAGGCACAGCCCTGTGCAGGAGGACTGAGTGCTCTGGCGCTGGCCTCCGCTGCTGCGGCACGGCAGGCTCACACAATGAAAGCTAATTCTTTGGTTGTAATGACTGGAAGAATTGCTGGCTTTTGACTCCCAGCATAATTGCTGTGAGACCTCCGTAGAGTAATTCACCAGATAATTACATGGTAGAAGGTGGGGGGTGGGATTCTTCTCTGGAAGGTAAAGAGGTAGCATTTAATTTCAAGGGGGATGCCTAATCTTATAATTACTCAGTAAAGTCCTATATTCTTGCCAACCTGATTCCCTGGGGCCAGCCTGACCTACAGAATCAAATCAAGCAGGGGCCATTCCCCAAACTGGAAATTCAGAATGGGGTCCTCGGGGATGATGGGGCTTCCCCAGAGTGTCTTCACAGGTGAATTATCCTTGGGGCCTTGAATACAGCAGGAGGAAGAGGCAGGGCAAGATGCAGAGCCTTATTTTCTATGCTGGAGGTGGAACTGATCAGAGGGAGAAAATTCATCCCCAGGCAAGTCTGTAGCTCAAAGTGTGGTAGTCCAGGCTGGCCGCCCACCTCAGGGCCACTTAACCTCTCTGAGATGCAGCTCTCTTCTCAGTCAAAGGGGGCTAAGCCTTCCTGCCTGTTATCTATTATCACCAGTAGTGCCGCCTAACAAACTACCCCAAAACACAGAGGATTTGCAAACCAGCTAGCAACGTACTCCTCATGCTTCTTGGGTCCGCTGGCAGCTCAGCCTGAGCTGCACCTTGTTCACATGGCAGGTGGTGTTGGGGCCATGTGTCTCTCGTCCTCCTGCAGGCTAGCCCAGGCTGGCTCCCATGGCAGCTGGGAAGTCCCAAGAGCAAGCATCGAAGTGGATAAGGCTTCTTGAGGCCCGTTCTGGAAGCCAGCACAGTGTCACTTAGCCACATTCTACTGCCCAAAGCAGGTCACGGAACAGCCCAGAGACAAGGTGGAGCAACGGATTCCCGCCCCTTTGTGGGAGGCTCTTCATCATGTGGCAAAGGTGTGAGGTCATAGGGAGGAATGAGGAACTGGATCTATTTCTGTAATCAATCTACTACAACCTGCCCAGGGAGTTATTGCAATGTGTATGAGATGCACACAGTAAGTGTTCAGTAAAGTGGAACTCTGCTGGTTATTGAGAATGAGAATAGTAAAAGGAAGCTGGTAGCAGAGATAGGCATGGACTCCTGCTGCCGAATGTGCAGGCCACTGGCCTTCCCTCTTCGAAGACAATGGTGCAATGCAGATGCCCAGCACAGGCCTTGGGGGGCGGTGGGGGACGCGGTCCAGAAGTGAGTTCCTGCACCACCTCCTTCTGTCTTCAGCTCACTTCCCCTCTCACAGCCTCAGTGACTGTGGTGCAGAAAGGAGGTGATGCCACCCCACAGAGGCGGCTGAGGGCCAAAGCAACACATGCCACATGCCGAACAAAAAACGGCCTGGTGACGGTTGGTATTTCTCTTTTGAAATCCAAGCCCCAACTGTTTAGAGGATTTTGTTTAGCTTTACTTCCTGTTGTTTATATTACAAGAAAAGTAGCTAATTCCCTTTCATTTTCCAAATATTAAATTATTCTGTCACACAGAAATGCCTTTTCAAACTAGATATTTCTTCATGGAGCTTAGGGTGTGTTCCCTGCCCTGCCATCCTTCCCCCACAGGCAGGACCATACCGTGGGTCACAGGTACCAACCCACAGCAGGTGACTCGTGGCTCATGCTCCTTCTCCAATAGTCACTACTATTTTTTAATTAAATTGTTATTAAACAAGTAATTATACACTCTCCTTTTGAACAACTAGAACATTACAGATAAGGTAAAGTCCCCCTGTTCACCACCCCAATTTCAAATACCTTCCCCAGCCCCCACCCACCACCAATGCCATCCTCACCTTCCCCAAAAACCACAAATATCAGCACATGGTATTCCTCCAGTTCTTTTCCTATTAACTTACATGTATAGATACATGTGTATGTGCATGTATGTCTGTGTATGCATATGCTTATATATATATCTATTTTCATAGAAAGAATGTTATTATTTTGTGCTTTGTCATAAATGGCATATCACATACATTAACTTGCAACATTCTTTTTCATCCAAATTGCTAACTTCTTTCTCCACTGACACACGCAGATAGGGCCCATTATTTTTACATTCTGTGTAGTACTCTGCAGTGTGAATGGACCCATTTGTACCCATCCTGCAGTTGGTAGGAATAATACTTTACTGCAGCACTGTCCTAAACAAGTGTTTAGAGCCTGTACTAACTCCCAGAATCCCTCACATCAACCATGAGGCAGCCACTACTCGTGTTTCTGTTTTGCAGTTTTGAGGAAAGCAAGGCACAGTGAGGTTAGATGAGTTATCCAAGGTCACATCAAAAATAAGTGGCAAGGCCAGGATTTGAGCCCAGGCATTCTGGCTCCAGAGTCCCTGCTCTCACGCATAATACTATATTGCTTCCCGCAGCGTGAGTGAGTGTGGTGGTTGGGGGGCGTTGTTTGTGTTGGTTTGCTTTGCCTTGCCATTTTAAGTCACCCCAGGTTCTCTTAGACTCAGAGTCCTTTGCTTGACGATATTTTTGAACTGGAGGTGAGCCTGCCATCAGAAGCCCCTCCCTTTGCTGCTCAGGCTCCAAAGTGCCACTCCCCACACACCTGACGCCCTCTGTGGATCACTCTGGGCATCTCCCCAGAGATGGGAAACCTCTCCCCACCAGCTCTGACCCGGCCCAGCACATTTCCAGGCCCATGCCTCAGGGAGCAAGGAGCCCACAATGTGGACTGTGGACTTTCCCTTTCCCTAAATCACCATGTGCGCCCATCAGAATGCAAGGCCATCCCTGAGATTCGAGGGAGAATGAGCTCCTACAGAGAGCGTTTTGCTGGCATAGGGAGGGTGTCTCTGCCCGGCACTCAGGGGTCAGCCTAGTGGGTGGTCAGTGCAGCGTTTACTAACAGAAAGGGAAAGCCCTTTCTGAATCTTAGAGTGCCTTAGAGCCAACAAGTCCATCTCCCTGGAGAGCCAAGAGTGTGTGCCAAGGCCAGGATGGCAGAAGGCGGGGACACATTCTGGAAATTGCAAGTGATTCAGTGTTTGAGACAGAGTGCAGGGAAGAGAAAGAATGTGAGATGGGGTGGGTGGGCACAGCCTCAATCAGAGAGGCCTGGAATGCCAGGCAACAAGGTTAGGCAAGGAGGAATGGGAGGGCGTGTCCATCCAGAGGGGAGTGGCAAGGGCAAAGGCCTGGAGGTGTGGCTGAGCACAAGCGCTGAACAGGTTTAAGACTTTGAGGGATCTGAGAGCGGTAACACCACCAAGGCCCACAGGTCAGCCTGCACCTCGGTGCAGGACCTTCACTCGCAGGGAGCCATGACAGCCTCTGAGCAGGGACAAGAGCTGGCCAAGTGGGCTGGGGCTGATTTCTCCAGAGGAAGAGGCAGGGGCAATTATTACTGAGAGGTAGTGCTGCCTGAGAGAGCTGAGCCAGGTCCCTTCCAGGAGGTCTCAGGGAAAAGATAACCAGCCAGCCCTTCTGCAGAGAGAGCCACACCATGCAGTATGGACATCTTGCCCCTGTTTCTTCAGTTTCTAATCCTCTTGGTTTTTCCTTGAGTGTAGCAGCTTATGGGGGTGAGCTTGCCAGGGGCATGTGGGAATAGACTTGGCCCCTTGCACGGTGCTCTGCTGTCAGTGGGTGGAGCCTGCCAGCAGTCCTTGGTGGGATGTCCTTGCAGGCCCCAGCCACACCCCAAGGGCCACCCCTGTCACTCCCAGTAGTCCATGTCCGGTGGAAAGGAAGCCACCCCTTAGTCATTCCCTAGCAATCAGAGGATATGTGATTCCCACATACAGCAGGTGCTTAATTACTTCAAAAGTGCCCCCAGAGCCAGGCGCAGTGGCTCACGCCTATAATCCCAGCACTTTGGGAGGCCGAGGAGGGCAGATCACGAGGTCAGGAGATCGAGACCATCCTGGCTAACATGGTGAAACCCCGTCTCTACTAAAAATACAAAAAAATTAGCCGGGCGTGGTGGTGGGCGCCTGTAGTCCCAGCTACTCGGGAGGCTGAGGCAGGAGAACGGCGTGAACACGGGAGGTGGAGCTTGCAGTGAGCCGAGATCGCGCCACTGCACTCCAGGCTGGGCAACAGAGCAAGACTCCGTCTCAAAAAAAAAAAAAAGTGCCCCCAGAACAACAGTGCCATTGCACAGGCCACCTCTGAGCCTGGTCTACACTGTTTTGAGGTGTCACGGAGCTCAGCCCCAGCCAGCACTGGGAGTGGTCAGGACCAGCTGTCACGTTCCCCGGGAGAAAAGCATTACCATTCCACTAAATCAGCATCAGCTTCATGAAGACACAGGCATGGTCTCTTGATTGTCCAAGTCCGTGCTAGGTGTCTTAGGTGGGGTTCCCCCAGAGGCAGATCCTGAGACCAGGATTCAAGTGCAAGTCACTTATATGGGAGCCCAGGTAGCACCAGGTGGGAATGGGAACTGAGACAAGGAAGGGAAGGAAACCAGTGCTGTGCAGCCTCAACCAAGTCACCTAAGCTCTTTGAGCTTTGTCTCCTCAGTAAAACAGAGTGCAGTTATACCCCCCCGAGAGGATTGGTGTGAGGATCAAGGGAAGTGCCTGGCAAAAGCAAGTTAAGTCCAAATGGATGGGGTGAAATAGGGGCCCCCAGGCATCCAGGATTGGCCAAGGCCCATAGAGAAGGACCTACCTGCACGCATGTTTGCAAGCCCCAGGTTGCTGACCCACTGCCAGGGCTGTCTTCAGCCCTGTCAGTCCTCAGCACTCTTGCTATGGGCTCTTCCAGCCCTGCCTCTCAGGCTCTGCCCTGTGGCTCCAGGCTGGGCCAAGCACGTGACCTTCCTTTGGGACCCCTGGAGCCCCTAGGTACCACCCAGTAGATAGCTGGGGTGGGCAGGGCTTTTCCTTTGAGCCCTGCTGGCCTCTTAAGGCCCCACATGGGTAAAGCTTCACCAGTCCATACCATCCAAACCGGAAGTACCCCAGGAGCCCCACCCCACTGCTCCTGGCAGAGAGGCTGAGCACACCTAAGTGGACACAGACATGAGCCCAGCTGGCTTTTGGCACAGGCCCACACTAGGGGGGACTGGAATTCCAGGGACTGCTGAGACCCTGGGCCATCAGAGAGTGGACGCTGGCTCCGTGCCTTGCCAGTTGTCTTGTAACCTTGGGAAACTTACCCTAGCCCATCTGGGGTCCCTTGAAACCTCTATAAAATGGGCCTAATAGCATAGCAGTGTCTCCCCCTTGGGTTGTGAGGGGGCAACTGGGGTCACCCATGTGAAGGGTCCGAGCCCGAGGTAAGTGTTTACTGAATGCTGCAACACTAGACTGAAAGGAGCAGCCAGGGGTCCAGGCTGCAGGGGCTGAGTGGTGCAGGCTGCAGGGGCTGAGTGGTGCAGGCTGCAGGGGCTGAGGGGTGCAGGTGCAGATGTTTCCAAGGGAAAGTGAGGATGTCCCCGAGGCTGACTTCATCAGCAGGAATATGGGACCCCTGCTCAGCAGGACTCAGGGTGGTGTCCTTATACCCATGATGCTCCAAGTCAACTGATGACAGGACCCAACCAGGGGCACAACTAGTGACCAGATGACAAGGGCTGAGGAAGCAGGATGAGGTCCAGGGCCCACACAGGCCTGGCCTCCCAGATACATTCTTCCAGCAATACTGTTAGAAGTGACATCTGGCATTTCTAGTCCTTTAGGTAATGGCCGCACTAGTCATCCAACAGCCCCACAAGATAGAGCCTAGTATCAGCCCCACATTCCAGATAAGGAAACTGAGGCACAGAGAGGCTCTTGCTTCATCCAGGCAATGGAGGGGATTCATCCCAGCGAGCCCAGCGCCAGCCTGGCTCCCATCCACTGCTTTAGAGCCCCTTGTCTTCAGGCACAGAGGCGAGGTGCTGGGGGGAGTTCCTAGAGATGGAGGGCCAGTGGAGCCAGCTGCTCCTCGGAAGAACCTCCCACTGCCTCAACCCAGGCCCACTGCAGGTGCCCCCTCCTCCCTGATCCCCCAACCAGACACGTTCTCCTCCCATCCCCAGGCACTTTCTTCTGCCCTCGTCTTTCCCTGACCTGAACTCTCACCTAAGCCAACTCTCCCTGCCTGATCTGGGTCCCTGAATTTGGGCACGGGGCATGAGAGTCCCTGGCCAGGGAGGGCAGAGGAGGGAATCATAAGTGCCATCCACCTCCCCTTCCTCCTGCGGCCTGCCTGGCCCAGACCCCCTTAACCAGCTCTGGCTTCAAACCTGGGCTCTCCCAGCCCCACTCCCCACTCGCCTGCTGCAGGCAGGCCTGGCCGCCCTGATGCAATGAGGGTGGTGGCAGCTGGGGGCGGGCTGCTTCCTTCCAGGGCTGCGGCTTCCACATCAAACCCATGCTCATTAAGAAGCACGGAGAGTGCCAGGGTGACATCTTTATTCGCGCGCCCGGAGACTTCAAAGCCTCCAGGAGATCTCCTCGGTGGATTAGACTTGAAAAATGTTGGAGATGAGATGGAGCAAAGAAGCAGACAGCCGCTCCGGATGTTAATTAGGCAGGGGGTGGGGGCCGCCTCCAGTCCAGGGTGGGTTCCTCTGGGGCAGAAGGGCCCAGACCACCAGAGGCTCTCTGTGGCTACAATCCCAGGTCACCTGGAGGCTAGAACCTGCCAAGCTGCAGGCCAGGTCCTTGGATGTGGGCGAGCTGGACCCAACAGGAGAACTTGCTCTGCAGTGAACTTGACTGGGTGACCCCAGCATCCCCAGTAGGGAGAAGCTTCAGCTCCACTGCTGCCCACAAATGTAGACCAAGTCCTGCATGGACAGCTCTGTGCAGGCTGCTGCCAAGAAGGCAGAGAGGAAGGGGACATCCCAGGAGCTCACAGTCTTGGGAGGCAGGTGGAAGTAGCTGGGAGTCTCTGTGGTCAGTTCCGAGAGGGAGGCAGGTCCAGGAGGCTGTAGGAGCCAGAAGAGGTACTCCAGGAAAGCTTAGATGGGGAAGAGGGGCAGACCACCAGAAATGAGAAGGGAATTCCTAGCAGAAGAAATGGCACAAGCAAAGGCTGGAAGGGTCGACATGGAAGGCAAAGCCATTCTCTGTCAGGAGCGTCACAAGCAGGGCTGGGTGCAGGTTGAGATGGAGCAGGACGAGGAAGCAGGGGTGGTCTTGAATAGGTGGCAACATGGTTACAGTTAGGTTTGGGGGATGTTTTGGTGGCACAGTTGGGAGCTGAACATGGGGGCCAGAGGTCTGGAGAGTGATTGATTGTCACAGTCAGGAACATGGCTGTGGTCCAGGTGGAGGGTGAGGACTTAAAACAAGAGGCAGCCACAGGAATATGGAGGAGGAGGCAGGAGACAGAATGGCAAACACCAGGTGAGTGATGGAGAGAGGCCAGGGACAAGTCACAGATCAGATTCAGATTCTTGGCCCCTGTGATCAGGTGGAAGCTGGGGCCCTCCCCAAGGTGAGAACACAGAGGAGAAGCAGGTGTGGGGGAGGGTGCTGGGCTCAGTACGGAGCCTGCTGGGTTTGAGGTGCCTCCAGGACACCTGGTGAGAGGGTCAAAGGCGGGAGAAGCTTTGGAGCCAGAGCTCAGGGGAGGCATGGGAAAAAGGGAGCAGCCCACCACCCACTCAACCAAGATGAATTGACGCTACGTGGGGCAGGGGAAGATGAATTGATGCCATGTGGGGCAGGGGCAGGCTCTTGCCAGATGTTATGTCTCCAAAAGGATTGTCTCAGCCTGGGTGGGGCCGAGAAAGGGAGAGGAGAGGACCCAGGCCTGGGGGCATCGGGGGCCTGACCCCACCCAGGAGCAGAGTGAGAGGCCTGGGGAAGGACTGCCCTTGGGCTGAGGTGACACAGGGGCTCTATGTCCTGTCCTGACAGAGTGGGGGCACCCTCTGCTTTAACAGCAGAGATGTAGACAGGCCTTTCTGCCCCGACCATGGTCCTGACCCAGGGCCCTGGGAGGACAGGCATTCAGGCCAGAAGATTAGACTCTGGCTGCCCCCACAGATGTTTCCCAAAACATTTCAGAGGAAAACCTGCTGTCTCAGAGGGCAACTGAGAAACAAATTTCTTTGGGCTTTCTTATGCCTGCTAGATGAGGGGAAGAAAAGGTTTCATAAATGAGCTTTCCCTCCCCTACCAGGGTGGGAAGGGGAAAATGGAGCTATTGATTGGCCCATTTAGAGTGTCGACTTTGATTTGGTGTGTGTCACCTGGGTGACTAATTGGAGATGCGAAGCTTCAGATCAGGGGGCGTCTTGGGGCCTCCTGGCAGGTGATGTGGAATTGGTGCCGCCATCATCCTGTCTGCCTTCCTGGCCTCATGGCACCACTCAAGGACGGCCCATAGTGGCAGGATCACTGGCTGTGCTCACGTTTAGGCTGTGCGTCGCCTAACCATCCCCCCTGCACACACTGAAAAGATTGTTACTGGAAGCAAACTACTGCACTGTTCTTACTGGGGGCCAAGAAGGAGACACTTCCCCCCAGCCCTGTGGGGACCCCACACTGCCAGTGCTTGGTATAGCCCCACACCCTGCCTCCAGCCTGTCTGAGCTGCTCCTGTGCCAGAGCAGCTGTGGTTCTGCAGGCACCCATTCCCCCATCTAGAAACAGCTCAGCGTCCCCCAGGGGAGTTACCCCGACCCCCTCAGTCCAGTATCTCAAGTGGGCTGATGGACCCAGGCTCTTGGTTGATCAGATGACCCGGGCCTGGCCAATAAAAATGCTGCATTTCTCCGGCCACAGCAATTGGTTCAGGAGGGGTTATGTAACCCAGGCAGAGCCAATCGGAGACAAGGAGTATCACGTTTTAGATTTTGTAGCACTTTTGGGAAAGTGGCAGGTCGTTCTTTTCATGAGGCGGTGGTCACTGAGCTCGCAGGACGTTGACAAGGAGCTCATCAGGATTTGCAGTAGCTTGGGTGCCCTGGGAAGTAGACTCTGCGACATTGCGACAGATTTTAGCAAGCAGAGCATTCATTAAAGGGGGCCTGGGGATGACCCCTGTGGAAGGCGGGAGAAGGAAGTGGAGGAGGTAGAAGGAGAAATGACAGCCTCAGCCACCCTACAAGGACCTCTGGGGCTAGTCCCGAGGTGGGCTGAGATAACCAAGGCTTTTTATCCTCACATCCATCAGTCACTGGGTCTGGGACACCAAGAGAAAGGATGTGGCCTTAGCCAAGGCAGTTCTCTCCAGCCAGAGTAATCCTTGGAGGACCAGGAACTGTCTGCTGACAGCCCTTCCAGCTGGGAGGCAGCAGTCCTCCATCGAAGGGGAGTCTCTGCAGTGTGTCCCAGGCCATCTTTGTTACCACTAGGGGAGAGATGGATGATCGAATGAAGAATGAAAACTCTGAAAGAAACAGAGCTAAGAAATAAAGCCATATTGAGACTTGAAGACTTTGCAGTGCCTGACCCATTCCCATAACTTCTTGCTTCAACCAGTTTGAGTTGGGCTTCTGTCTCTTGCAACCAAGAGAGTTGACCAACAGAGCCTTACCAAGGGTGAGGATTCAGTCCAGGTTTGGCCAAATTAGTCGCTTCAGGGTCTAACATAGGAAGGCCTTGTGGTGACAAGAGCTGGGGAGAAAAAGTCTAAGCGGTCAGAAGGGAGCCCTGGAGCTCACATCAGAGGCCAACACGGGACACAGCCAGGACATCAGAAGTGAGCTGCCAGGGAAATGTGAGGGGGAGGCAGACCAAGGAGGAAAGTGGGGGATAGAGGAAGGTCTGCAGGTGCCCACCATCCCCAACCTCTCAATGCCCAGTGAGGAGCACCGGGTGACACTGATACTGATTAATGAGAGCCCCCTGGCCACAGGGCTCAGTTCACAGGTGGGCAGGTGACCCTGGCAGGACCAATTAGAGTCAAAGCACCTCAGGCCCAAGCATTCTACCAGAGTTAATGTCTCCAGACTGGTCCCAGTGTGCACCTTCCTCTCACCCCCACCATGTGGTCATCACCACACCCCCTCCCCTGTAAGTCCCCTCTCCAGCCCAACTGGAAGCAGGCCGGTGCTGTTGAACTTCAAGCCTTGCGCCTTTGGGCCAGACCTTCCTGGCTAGCAAAATCTCCTTGGGCGCAAGACCAGGTCTCCAGTCACCTCTGATTGCTCTGCCACCTGCCCCTTTCCAGTGGACTCAGCACATCTGATTCACACTGAACACACATTTGTTTAGCAGAGAGTGTCAGACAGAGGTGGGGACTGGCGGAGGCAGGGAAAGAAAAGGGAAATTCAATGACAGAGACACACAAATGAAAACAAAGTCAAGCTGAAAATGCTGAGTATGCCTTCGAGGCTCTCAGAATTCCCAGCCATGTGGCTCAGAATTGAGGGAGGGAGCAAAGAGACAGACAGGGAGGGAAGGAAATGCCAGCTGCCCTTTTCCCAATGCCTTTGTATGCCCCCAACCTCATGACAGGGACTTGCCACTGCATTACCTCAAATGGCCACCCAGCAAACCCTCATGGAAGGACAGATGAGGAGACTGAGGCCTGGGCAGTGGCAGAGTGTCCGGCCTTTACATCTAGGTGCTATTTCTACTCACACCAAGGAATGGGGTGTGTGTTTGGGGTGAAGGTATACCAGGAGAGGAGAGCAATAAATCCATAAGAACAATTAAGTGATTCCCAGAATGAATGTCCAAAAGTATGGATTATCCCAGTTGAAAGGACCTCCAAGCCACAGACTCTGGGCTCTGCTTTGCAGATAGGTAACTGAGCTCCCAAGCTAGCCCTATGTCCTCAAATAAGTGACAGCACCAGGAATAGGATTGGGGTCTCCCTGTTGGGTCTCCCAACCACCAGCCTGAGGCTCTAGACATGCCTGTGAGCTTCTCCTCATTCCAGAGACCCCAGCGCCCCTCCCCAGGTCAGCGAGGGAAGAGAGGAGTCCACAGAGGGCCCCTCTGTCTGAGCATGGAGCTGCCTTCCCTTTGTTTAAGCCCATTGTCTTTTGTAATTAGAAAATAAATTACTTTTTCTCAAAGAAACACGCCTGGTTCTAGCTCCATGGATAAGAGGGATAAGAGGCAGGGTGCATCCGTGGCCTGACAGGTGGAGAGCTGGTGCCCTATCAGCCCATCCAGGCACTAAGGCTTACGGAAAAGGGGGGGTAGGGGAAGGGGAAGCTGGTGGGAAGGAGGCGGGTAAAGTAGGAGGGGGCCGGGAGTTTGACTAACGCAGTCCCTTTGTGTCTGCAGCACCAGTCCAGCAGCCAAGAAAACAGAATCCAAATAGTTTTTGAAAGAGGGTCCCTCGGGTTCTTACTCCAGATTGGAAATGGGTTTTAAGGTGGCCCTACTGCACTGTCCCACCACGTGTGTGCATTGACAGCATCCAATCCCGGTGTAGTTATCTGGCTGGAGCCTGCCGGGCCAGGGCCCCCACTAAGGAAGACCTGGGCTCCAGCTCCTGCCCTGCCCTCCTCCTGAGCTCACTCTGTCCTGCCCCTCAGCCTCCATGCTCACCCTCAGCACCCCCACCCTAAGGCCTTCGCCTGCTGCCTAAAGGTGTCCTCAGCCCACCTGGCCGCCCTCCCGAAGGTCTCTGCCCACCCTGTCCTTCCGTAACCTCCCACCCTGCCCTGCATCTCATTACACCTGCCTGCTTTCTTCCTCCAGAGCGCTATCCCCTTCTCCCACCCTATAAAACTTGTTCTTTTATGTCTCTACCTCCCCATGGATGGGGGTTCACAGTCCACACAGCAGAACTGGGGCAGCCTCAGTGGGGCAGGTATAGAATGAAGGTGTCCAGGCCTGCAGGCACCCTGTCCATGGAGACCTCGGCCTTGGAGAGAGGCTTGTCTTCCCGGCCGTCCAGCTGGGTTTTTTCAGGGTTTATTTCCCTGTGTCATGCCCGTCCCATTCACTGCTTGTTCCCAGCACTGCAGTTATGAAGCAGAGTCGAGCAGAGAGCAGGGCCCAGGGCTCCTTTGAGGCTGGCGTAACAGAGATGGCTGGCAGTGGGGAGAGATCCCTAAGGCCAGGAATCTTGGAGGACAGGGCCCCACCCCGTTCCTTCATGGAGAGTCTCCTCTGCACCAGCTGCAGAACTGAATTGTGTCTGGTTTAAGGAAAGCGCCCTTAAGGGCTGGTGCAGGGGCCCCAGTTCTCCCTGGCTTACACCTGTGACCTTATGCCGAGAATTTACCTTGACCAATGAGTGCCACCTGGTGGAGACACCTGAGAGGTTACACCCACCCTCCCATCCACCCCCCGGGGGTGGAGAGCAAAGCTGGCTCTTCTGACTGAGGGGAGCACAGGAGCCCAGGCCCCCAGCCTCAGGGCAGGACAGCGCCAATGAGATTTGTTCTCCAGAACGCTTCCCCGCCCCAACCCCAGCGGGCCCCACTTGAGACCACATTCTTGCTCGCACATTCACTTCCCTCCCCTTACAGGGGTCCCCTGAGAGCTCCCTCAATAAACAAGGCTCAGGCCCCGCCTCTAAGGCGGCAGCCTAAGCTGGTGAGGGTGTGAACACCACCTGGACCCTCTCCCAGGCCCGGGGAATAACAAGCAGGAGTGTGGGAATGTCAGTTGGCAGAGCCTGAGCCAGGGAGGGCCAGGATGAGGAGGCAGGGCTAGAGGTCCCCACACAGGAGAGACCTGAGCCAGGACCAGAAGGTCAACCAGGGGCCCCAGCAATTTCTAGCCCACACAGGGTTGTGTCAGAGTCCAAGGGTCAGATCTCAGGACCTGGGCAGGATTTAGCTTCAGCACTTATCGCTGGTGGAAGCTTTGCCACAAGCTAAGAACTCAAGCCACCAATGAGATCTTCTAAGAGACAATTATTATTCAGACCCTAAGGCCTTGGCCCTGCTGGGACTCCTGAGTCCCCACTATTAGAAAGGGCCTCAGGTGTCCCCAGCATCTGTTGTTGGAATTGTATGAAGCTAAAATTGCTATGCAAAGCTGCCAGGATTGCTGAATAATAAAGTGAGCTTGGAATTAGTCCAATGACTAATTTCTTTAATATATAAAGAGTTTCTACAAATCACTAAGAAACACATGGAAACTTTGTTAGAAAAAAATAGGCAAATGTTAGGAGTAGGAAATACAAAGTTTTCAACTATATTAGATGTTTATTATCACTTAAAATAAGATATCACAGATGCAACAAGATGTCATTTTCATCTATTAGACTGATGAATATCAGAAGATTGGGTAATACACTGTCCAGTGAGGATGCACATGAGCAGACCTTGCACCCTCCGGGTAGGGTGACATTTCTATCCACTTACACACTTGCCCTTGACCCAGCATCACTTCTGAAAGCTCACCAGCAGGTGTACCAGGACTCGAGGGTTGAGGTGTGTGTACAGTGTGGTGGTGCAGCAGGACAGAGGACGGAGAAACGATCTCAGTGTCCTTCAACAGGGACTGGTCACACGGACACAGCATATCCACATGGCGAGGTCCACTGCAGCCACTTTAAAAAGAAGGAAGCAGATCTGTACATGCTAATGTGGATAACCCACAGGTGGACCATGAAGATCAAAAGGCAAGCGGCAGAGTGCTCTGTATGACATGCTACTATTCGTGTGTGTGTGTGTGCACACGTGTGTAAAATATCTCTAGAGTGATGCTCATGAAACTGACAAGAGCCATTGGCTCTGGGAAAGGAAGCTGGGCGTCGGGGTGGGAGAGACATGGAGTTCTCACTGTATTTTGATTCTTGTTTCTAAGATCTTTTCAAGAAAGAAAGTTTAAAGCTAAACTTTAAACAGATGTCTATCTGAGACTCAGGGGAGGGGAAGAAAACAGGAGGAGCAGAGCTAGAAGGGCCCTGGGCCTGATTCAGCAGGAGGGACTAGCACGGCGCCCCCGGGAAGTTCCTGGGGAGAGGGTGGGGAAGGAAGGGACTAGGGAAAGGGGCCCTAACCACAGGGGCAGAGTGAGTTAGGGGTGCCTGTGGGAGGCATGTTGGGGGGACATAGCCACTCACAGGGTCCCTTCTGGATGGAACCAGATGCATTTGCCAGGGGCCAGGTCCACCAGGGTCAGGGTGGGTAGAGGTAGACTGGCCCATCTGCTTATTAGACTTCAAGAGCTGATTCCCTGGCGGGGAGTTGAGGAGCAACTTGGAAGGATTCCCAGAGTGGGGCTGATAGAGAAACCTGGGGCTTTGAACCCACCCCAAGGACCCCCGACACACACACACACACACACGTCCTACTTAAAGCTCCTCAAGGCTTCCCATCACTCACACACACACACACACACACACACACACACAGACAAAAACTGTTCCCATAGTCCACAGGACCCCATAAGGCCCAGCCCCATCTGCAGCTGCACCCCAAGTGCACCCCATAGGCACAGCTGGGAGCCCTAGCCTCCGACCCACCAAGCCCCGCCCCCCATGGGCTTTGGTGTGAAGGTTGCTCCTAGGATGCTCCTTCTTCCCTGACCCTCTCCACCCACCACCTACCTCGTGAACTCCTCTTTGTCCTTGGAGGGAAGCTGGGCCACTGCTTCCTTGGGAAGCCATCTCACTTTCATCAGGGCCTCGAACTCAGTGCGTCCGGCAGCTGTCTGTGCAGTTATTTGATTGATCTCTATCTCCTCACACAAGACTACCAGCTCCAAGAGCACAGGAAGCACTTCCTTTTATTTTATTTCATTTTATTTTATATTTTATTTTACTTCATTTTATAAGTCTACCACGCTCAGAGACACATGCACAAGCCCTCAGTGCACAGCCACTGAATTCCCACACAGTGTGCACACCTGCATAAGCGGTGCCTAGGTCAAGACATGAAACCCAGCCATTTCCCAGCAACATGCCATGTCACCCTCCCACTGAAAGGGGACCACTAGCCTGACTTCCAACAGTCTAGCTCCATTTTGCTGGTTTTGAGTTGTATGTACATGGAATCATATCTCTGTGCTCTTCTGTTGGACAGATGCCTGGACCTATGAGACCCAATGGTGGTGTTGCCTGTGACTGCCCCTGCTTCTTCTCATGCTATGTCATGCCTCGCAGGGGGATTTCCCACATTTATCTATTTAGTCTATGTCAAGGGACATGTGAGTTGTTTCTGGTTGAGGTTATTTGAATAACACCACTATGTGCATTCTTGTACATGTCTTTTGGAAAACATATGTGGACATTTCTGCCTCACGTAGACTCAAGCGTGGAATCACTAGGCCAGAGGATAAAAGTGTGTTCACCCTTCAACAGTGGACTGCCAAGCAGTTTTCCAACGTGGCTGTTCCAATTCTCTGCCTTGCTGCCCATACTTGATGGGGCTTATCATTGTCACTGCAGTCATTCTGACACAGACCACGTCTGGTTTATTCATTCTTTATCTCCATGCCTAGTGCAGTGCCTGACGCCACATAGTAGAAACTTTAAAAGAGTGGGAAAGAGGAACGGAGGGAGAGAAGGAGAAAAGAGGCAAGTGAGGAAGGAAGGGAGAGAAGAGGAGGAAGGTGGGAAGGGGAGGGAGAAGGGAGGGAGAGAAAGGGAAATGAGGAGGGAGAGAAGGGAGGAAGGAGCGAAGGAAGGAAAGAGGGAAGGGAGGAAAATAGGGCCTGTCTCCCACAACTGGTGTGATTCTGGCTTTAAGTCCTGCAGTAGCTGAAGCAAACATGAAGCCAGAGGGCTCCTTGGATCCAGCAGGAATTATCTCAGCCCCGGAGACAGCCCCTCAAGCAGAGATCAAAAGTCTAGAACAACACAGGTGCTTTGATCTGCCTCTGCTAAGATGGAAACTTTCCTGGAGGCTTGGCAGGAGGTAGACACCTCTGGACCAGCGCAGCTTCACTGGAAAGGAAAAACGTCATGAAGATGAAGAGAAATAGCCTGAAACGGCATGTTTCAGCAAGGAATCAAAGGCAGAGAGAGCATGGAAGATGCCTGGCGACACCACGCCGGTGCAGGGTGAGACGAGGAGCTGCCGGGGGCAGCTGGTGGGCCCTAGGGAGACTTCTCCTGAGGTTAGGAGGATGCAGGATGACAGAGCCCTGAACAGGGAGTTCAGAAGGGGAGGATGCGGCTCAGGCCTCCATGTCAAGTGGACAAAGCATGAGAAAGGGAATATGACAGTGGGGAGGACTCTGTGTGTGCACGCGTGTGCATGTGCATGTGTGTGTGTGTTTAATTTAAACTTGAACAAAGGAAAGCAGGGATGGCAGAGCTAACATCAGATGAGGCCAACACAGTAAGTGTGGTCCAGGGGCTCACTGTATCATGACACCAACAAAGACTAAAACAGCAGCACCAGTATTCAGCTCTCAAGCATTTTCTGCGAGCCAGGCACTGTGCTTCCTGTGCCCCACGTGTGCGCTTATCTCCTGACAAGAGCCCCCTCAGTGAACACGGCTCCAAGCCCCATTATAGAGATGAGGAAACTGAGGCAGGGAAGCTCCACAGCAGCCCTGAGTGGGACGGGGGACCCCAGCAGCCCAGCTCCAGAGGCCACACTCAGGTCATCACAGAAAGGCTCAGTGAATCCTGATGTTCCTTTTCCTCACACTTTCATAGACCAAACCACAAAACTCATTTTTAAATGTTAGAGATAAAAGGAGAGAAGACATGACATTTTAATTCACTAATACTCATTTATGGAATATTAAGTAAGCAAAAAATAAGCACAGAGGATATGAACTACATCATTGAGAAGATAGAATTAACACGTGAGCATTTATCATTTTACCCAACAAATACAGAATGTGCCGTTGGTGGGAAGCTTCAGGGAACATCTTTAAAAGCTGATCATATCATCAGTCCCAGTGAATATGTCAAAAACATTTTTTGAACAGATCTTTTAGAGACCACAGTCTTGACCACAATATAATAAAGCTAGAAATACTTTCTAAAAATAGAAAGAAAAGTGGAGATTTAAAACTACTCTCCTAAATAACATCTAGGTCAAGGAGGAAATCAAGTACACAGTAACAGATAACCCAGAAACAATGAAAATCAAACCTACATATCAAAACCCGCAGGACGGTCCTCGCCAGCCTCAGAGGCTCACCCATAACTTAAAACGTGTTTATTGTCAAACCAGCTCACACACGCAAAGAGAATATGAACAGATGAGGCTTTCAACCTCGGATTTTTAAGAAAAGAAAAAACCCAAAGGAAAATAGGAGAAAGAAAATCATAAAGATAAAAGCAGATAAACAAATTAGAGAACATGAAAGCAGTGAAAATAACAAATAAATACCAGACCTGGTTCTTTGAAAAAAAAAAACTAACAAAATAGGAAAACTTCCTGCAAATCTAATGAAAAAAACTGTAAATGTGAAGGTCTTTCCGCTTAAAATTCAGGGCTCTTTAATTTTTTAAACGCAGACAGACTATTATAATAAGAGAAAAAATCTCCAGGTGGGCCGTGGAGAGTGGAAGGGGGGCCTACCCACACCGCAGGTGTCCCTCTCACGGTGGCACCTGCAGAACTGGGGACGTGAAGTTCTCAGATTCTCCTCTTTGGGATCTTAGGAGTCCGCTACATGAAGGGGAGCACCCTTACTCTTAGGAGACATCTGGGGCTAGACCGTCCTTCAAGAGGTCCCGAGCATGTGGAATGGGCAGTCCTAGTGGCCTCCTGGGCCCATTTCACAGAAATGAATCTCAGGCTCAGCCAAGCTAAGGGCTACAGAAAGGCTCTCTGCGTTGGCCACCTGGTGGACACGCTCACATGGTTCTCTCCCCCTAGAATGGCCTCCCACCCATCTTCCATGTCATCTCTGTTCTTAATTTTCTTTGCTGATGAATCTTTCTAAGCAGGGGGCAGAGGTCTTAGTGGATTCAGGTAGACCACCGGCAACTTTTATCACTGACAAAACACTCCAAGCTCCCTGGTGGCAACTTCCTTGGCAGTCGCGGAGGCCTGAATGTGAGGAGCTCCACCCAGGCCCCTGCCCTGGCCAGAGCCTGTACCCCGCTGACCCCTCGGAACCCCTGTCTCCACTGGGGCCACTTCCCCCACATCCTCACCAACACAGCCCTTCTCACAAAGTAAATGAGGACTGTGTCATTCATTATCAGTAGGCTCTACAGATTAGGTGAGTTCATAGCCCATGGTTACCACAATACCAGCGCAAAGTAACTAAGTGGAGAGCTTACTCTAATGGCCAAGTTTGTTTTAATGCTCTCACAAATTATTTTAGTCTTGAACTGATCACCTCATTAATTTAACATTTTTACATAACTGAGGACATTATATGGGGGAGTCAGTTGCTAAGATCATGTCATTTACAACTTGCAAGTGACAAGAACCCAACTCAAACTGGTTTCGAAAAACAAAAAGTAGTGAATCCCTTCCCATGGGACCTGGCTGGCCCTGGCTGCCGCCGATTGGTTCTGCTTTCCTGAGTGTGGCCGCAACCCCAGGCGGGTCCCCCTCACGCTTGCAAGACAGGCAGCTCTGACCCACATGCAGCCAGCTGGGAACCTCACCACTTCCAGCAGCGTCCTGAGGTCAGCTGGCACTGGGCCACTGAGCCTGCCAGGCCTAGGGGACGCAGGTGTCATCCCCCACACGCCGCACAGACTGACTTTGTTCTCCAAAGGAAAGCTGAAGGGGATTGTGCTGCTGGCAAAACAACAGACGCCCAGGACAGCATGTTTGCAAATTTGGAGATTCATGAAGGTCTCCAAGTGATCAAAACGCGCTCTTCAAAGAAGCAGGCTGCAGGATTTAGGGTGTCCCCTTGTGATGTCTGTTACTTACTTGCAAAGAGTTCCGCACAGAGAAAATCCATAAAGAGAGGAAAAGAGATGAAGCAACTACACAAAAATTTTAACTATTATTGAATCCAGGTGCAAGTCATTCCGATTTCTTCCAATTAGTCCTTCCATTCTTCTCTGTTTTAAATGTTTTCATAAGCAAAATGGCAAAATAGTTACCAGCTAAATTGTTTTCGAACAATAAGAGAATAGTGCACATTATGCTGATAAATGTAAGATTTATTTGTGTCAACCCAAGGCCCCCTTCCCCTGGGTGGTGAGAAAGTGTCCTCTTGCTGGAGCTTGCTACACTGAGTGTCCAGGCAGATAGGCCCCTTGGAAGACAGCCCGGCTAAGAAAGCCTCTGGGCTGGGCCCTGGGACTGTCCCTGAGCTGGGAGCTCTTTGTATACCAGCCAACCTCTGAATGGCATAGACTCAGCTCAGAGCAGACCCAGCCTGGTCTGGGGGTTCAAGGCAGCTCCGCCTTCGGCCTGCAGCACCTGGACCCCTGGAAGCCAGGCCTACACAAGAAGCATCTCCAGGAAGAAGACAAGGCCTCACAGCTGCCGTGCTCTACTCCCACTGTACCCGCCAGGGTCCAGGCCCGACTCTCCCACCCTCGATGGTCTGCCAGACAAAGGAGGAGTTCTCTTCTGGGTATTTACATCATCCCAGGAAGCCAGAAGGAAAAGACCTCTTCACAGTGAGACAAGACCTTTCTAACAACAGAAAGTGGGTGTGGAGGGGACTTCTACTGTCCAGGAAATGAAGAACAATGTGAATGACATATAAAGTAATATATTTTGAGCTGACCCATAAACACTCAGATTCTGCCAATGCTTCTTTTGATAAAGAAGGGCCAGGCATCAAAAGGAAGCAGCATGCTGATAACACTGGGGACAACTCCCAGCCTCATAGTCTTCACTGGGTGATCTCATATAACTTCCTTTTGCCTCCGTGTGCTCATCCATACGATGGGAATAATAGTATCTCCCAACAGGGTTGTTGTCATGATTCCACACTTCTTCAAGGGTCCCCAAGTTAGAGAAAGGACCGTAGACCACAGTTCAATGAACTGCACCTCTGTTGGAAACCACGGGCCAACGGCATCCTATGCTGGTCCCAGCACTTGTCCACTGGAAAAATTCTGTATCCCCTCTGAGACTGAGGCTGTTCCCTGCAGCCTCACTCCTGGAACTCGCGGGTGTGTTTGTTGAGCTCTTTGGGGTTCCTGGGAAGAGACACATCCAGGTGACCTAGAGAGAGCTCTGTGCAGTGTCACATGGAGCCCCTTGGAACCCATGGAGCCCCTTGCAGCCCAAGACATAATGACCCCAGGGTGCACGGTATGGCCAATGTCATGCAGAACCAGGCCTGAACTAACACCATTGCAGAATCATCTGCTGCTCAGAAAGCCCTAGTTAGGGCAGGCAAGTTCAAGCTAAAATTCCCTGCAGTGGGAAAGAACACACGCGCGTGCACACACACACACACACAGAGAGAAACAAAAACCACAGTTAGCGGAACCTTAAGAAACATAATACCTGCTCATATCCATAAGGTACTTTACTGTCTTTCAAGCCCCCGCATGGCCGTGGTCTTATCTGAGTCTCACACCAGTCCTGTGGGGCCTCCGCACTTTACTGCTGAGAAATGGGCCTAGCTCCAGCTCCCCACTGTCACCGGGAAGCACAAATGACTTCCGAATCTCCCCACACAAGCTTTTCATCAGGGGACTTTTAATCAGTTCAGAAATGCCCTCCCCCTGCCACCCACTGTGGCTGCTGTGATCTTAGACCCTGCAGAGGCTCCCAGCTCTCTTCTGCAGGTATCTCGTGCCTCCACCTGCAGCCTGGAGACTCCAGGAAACTACAGGGTGGCCCGAGAGATGCTGGAGCTCTGAGGTCTATGTTGCAGGGGTCGGCAAACTACCACCCACAGGCCAAATGCCCCACCACTGATTCCTGTACAGCATACAAGCTAAGAATGGGTTTTCCTTTTTTCTTTAAGTTGAAAAAAAGTCAGGCCGGGCACAGTGGCTCACACCTGTAATCCCAACACTTTGGGAGGCTGAGGCAGGTGGATCACGGGGTCAGGAGATGGAGATAATCATGGTGAAACTCGTCTCTACTAAAAATACAAAAAAATTCGCTGGGCATGATAGCATGTGCCTGTAGTCCCAGCTACTCAGGAGGCTGAGGCAAGAGACTCGCTTTAACCCAGGAGGCGGAGGTTGCAGTGAGCTGAGATCACACCACTGCACTCCAGCCTGGGTGACAGAGTGAGACTCCGTCCCAAAAAAAAAAAAAAAAAAAAAAAAACAGAATAGTATTTTGTGGCCCAAGACAATTATATTGAATCCAAATTTTGATGTCCATAAATAAACTGTTCTTGGCACCCAGCCACACCTGTTTGCTCACATGGTGTCTACAGTTGCTTCCACATTACCACTACCACAGCAGGGCTGAATCGCCAAGACAGCAACCATATGGCCTACACCGCCAAAATTGCTATCTGCCCCTTTACGGAAAAGCTTGGCAGACCTCAGCTTTAGTGCCCCTGTCCTTCACCCCTCTTTGTATCGCCTGGAGGCAGAGCACATTTTCTACCCACTCAAGGCTAGGTTTGCCTTGCTTTGGCCAAAGGTGCATCAGCAGACACGAATGTGAGCAGAAGCCTTAAATATGCGTGTCTGGCTGACTCTGCTCTTATGCATGAGAAGAACATGCCTCCGAAGCCACTGCTCTAAGGAAGATCAAAGACAGAAAGCTGGGGGTGCGGCCCCCAGCTCCAGTGTTGGGGTCCAGCCCCACCAAGCCCAGCTTCGGCCCCTGAATGCCTGCTGACCGGGCAAATGTGAGAGAAGAATAAACGAGATTGTTGTAGGCCACTGAGTCTCATGGTGGTTTGTTAAACAGCATTACTGTGGCGATAGCTTCCTGAGGCCATGTCCAACAAGGGTGACTCATAAACATTTGCAACATTTGTTAGTTTTCAAGATTTTTGCATCCATTTTATCAAGAGATCCCTGCCTTATGAATAACGAGACCACAAGAGACAGCAGCAATAATGGCAAGCTCCCAGCCAGGGCCCTGGCCCTGCAGCTCCCTTTGTCTGGAATGTTCTTCCCTAAGTATCCACAGAGCACTCCTCGGCTCTGGCGTCTCTGCTCAGCTCTTCCTGCTCAGCAAAGCCCTGCCCCACCACCTACTCCCCAGGGAAGACCCCTCCCCCGGGCACTCCTGACTCCCATTCCCTGCTTTATCACCTATTTCCCATGCTGTGTCGTGTTCTTTTTATTTCATTTCTTCTCTCTTCCCCTCTAGACTGTGAACTCTATGGGCCAGGCATTCGTGTGTTCCGTTCACTGCTAAGCCGTTTCCCATCCTGTGTCTCCTGTCCTTCCCAGCATGCTCAGTGCACTCAGCCCTGCCTGGCCTGTCCAGACCCACCTGTGACCTCTCAGCCCTCCTGGCCCCACCCCGGCCCTGCTCCCTGTGCTTCTGTCGCACTGGTCTCCTCGCTGTTCCTCAACAGGCGCGGCAGGCCCAGGCCTTTGCATCGGCCGTTCCCTTGGCCTGAAATGCCTGAAACACCTTTCCCCTAGATTGCCCCAAGACTCGACTCCTCACCTTCCTACCTTCCTCAGCACCTTATTTTAGACTGCAGTTCTTCCTGCCCCCACCCCATGGTGCCTGTCCCTCCCCAGCTCCATTTTTCTTCTTAGCTCTTGGTGCCTTCTCGCACATCCTGCATCCACCTGCGTCTGCCTCGGCCCTGGCATGCCAGGTCCTCAGGGCAGGGATTGTGTCTGCCTTATTCACTGCTGTGCCCCCAGACCTTGAACAATGCCTGACATACAGTAGGTGCTCGGTAAAAACTCGCTGAGTCAAGAGGAGGGAGGGAGGAAGAGGGGCCCAGGAAAAGGTGCATGGATTGCTGGGAGCCTGCGTGAAGAAGGTAAACTCTCAGGAGCTGGGATTTAAGAAACTGCACCCCAGAGGCTCAGGCTCTTCTGGGCCCCTAACGGGCCTACACTTCAGGACTCGGCTTTAGCACTCCACTGGGCCTTATCTCTCCACACGGAAACATTCTGAGGCCTCCACTGACTAAGCTCAGCTGCAGGGGCTTTTGTTCCACCAGAGCAGAAATGAGAAAGCTCTGTGGGTTTTGCATGCCAGTGACAGACTCAGCACCTCAGGCCTGTGGTGTTCGTGCGCTGTGGGAGGGAGGAGGCCAGGCATTGTGGGGAAGTCGGGAACCAAGGTTGCTGGGGGGACCTTGCCACAGCCCACAGCCCGCAGCCCGCAAGGTGTGGTCCCTGCGACCCCCAAACCGCTCCCTATCAGAAACTCTCATGGAGACCAAAGGTAGAGTGGCAGGAGGGGCAGGCACCCGACTTTCCCTCTGAGCCTCCGTTTCCTCATCTGTAACACAGGACAATGAGGAGCCGGGAGGACTCCGTGGGAGCGAAACCCAGCTAACACCTGGGGCCGCTGCCCTGCATGGCTCTGAATGCTTTCTGTACATCACTCGCCCAGGGCCCAGCAACCCTGCGAGGGAAGTAGTGTTAGTGCCCTCCACAGACGAGGCAGCTGAGGCACAGAGAGATCTAATGACCTGCCCAAGGCCCCACAGTTAGGATGCAGAGCTGGTCCAGGGTCCTGTCTTCTCCAGTCTGCTGTGCACCACCCCTGCTACGTAAGTCGAGCCCCTAGAACACAGGGATGAAAGCAAGAGAAGGAGTATCGCCCAGTCACAGAGAGGATGCCAGGGGGACTTCCGCCCCTGCTGAGGACCAGCTCTGGCTTGTGCCTGGCTCAGCCAAGCCGGACGCTATTCTGAGCACAGCCCTGGACTTCCGGATACCTGAAAAAACAAAGCAGGCACAGAGTCCCACTTCGCCCATCTGAGAGTCTGGTGGGTCAGTTCATCAGCCCCCTGAGCCCTGGTGGCAGAGATTAGCTAATTGTTCAGCAACTCACTGCCTTTTCCTCTGGGGCCAGGAGGAATACCTGGGCATCATTCCTAGCCCTCCTTGCCCTGGGGTGTGGCCATGCGGCTGAGTTCTGTCCAGCCAATGAACGTGGTAAAAGTGATGCTCACACACTCGGATCTGGATCATGAAGCCTCCAATGTGATCCTCCACACGTTTTCTTCCCATATCTGCCAGTCGGATGTTAACACCTAGAGTGACTTATAAGCCCCATGTTGACGGTGGCGAAACCTCCATCATCCTTGGTCTCTGAATGACTGCATGGAGCCCCTATCTTAGTCACAATGAAACTTTACATGAGTGAGAAATAGCATCATCTATTGTGTGACGCCACTGAGATTTGGGGTTGTCTTTTTTCTGCAGCCACTAGGGCTGCCCTATCACACCCATGTTCCTTATCTTTAACATAGGGATAATAATTTGGATCTTCAAGTTGTTAGGTGGGTTAAATTAAATGTGATAAAGTGTCAGGATGCACGGAATACTCAGCAAACATTGATTTAGTGTTTGCTGAATGTTTGGGCGAGCCCATGGGTGTTTGGCTAGTGTGTTAGGTAGGATTGCTTTTGGTTATAAATGACAAGATGCTGGGTGAACAGTTGTTTAAACCACAAGGATGTGCGTGGCTTACTCAGCAGGCCCTCTGGAAGTAGGCAGTCTGGAGCTCCTTCCTTGGCCCAGTGATGACAGGTCCTTCCCTCCAATGCCCTTGGCCACTGTCAGCATGCCAGCCTCTTACTCCTGCACTTGTCCCTCTGTGGTCCTTGAAGCTGCAGGCACAAAGAAGGGAAGTACCAGAGGGAAATGCTTTCTCCTTGAGAGGCTCCATCTCTTTCTCCATCTGAAAGCAAACTTTTCCCCAAAGCCCCCAGGCAAGACGGTCTTTCCTCATATTAGCCAGCAGCAGGTCCCTTGTCCATTTCACCTGCAAGGGAACATGAATTGGCTCCTGGTGGGCAACTGAAGCATCTGCCAGAGTTGGGAAAGAACATGGAAGGTGGTCAGGGCCCAGAGAGTAGCCGCAGACATGAGAGATAAAAAACTGAGCAACTCTGACCAGGAAGGGGCAGCAGCTACTGAGATAAGGGAGCCCTGGTCCCAGGGAAGACTGGGGCCGATGGAGGGGTGGGGACGAGGCAAGAGGCCAAGTTCACATGCATGGCCAGGGGACCCACAGCAGTGACGGAGCTGCAGGAGGGGAGGTCAGTGACCACGAAGGCCCTAGTTCACCCATCAAGCATGGTGCAGGGTTTTCTTTGTGCATCGGTCTGAATTATTTCCATTGCAAACAACAGATTCCCACTCAAACTGGTCTGAGCCTTAAAGATGATAAGTGGTCTCAAAAACTGAAAATCTGCGGCAGATCTGGCGGAGCTGGACCCAGGGCTTGGGATGTCCTCAGGGCTCAGCCTCTCTGTGTGTCTGCTCTGATTTCCTCTAAGCTGGCACCACCTCATAAAAACCTTTCCCCTGGGGAAGTGGCGAAGACAACTTCCAGCAGCTCCAAGCTCCCTTCCTTAGCTTCGTGACCCCATGGGAAAAGAGGACTCTTCCCGGTGGTTTCAGCAAAAATCCTGGGATTTACTCTGATTGGCCAATGTGGTCACGTGTGCAGCTCTGAGGTGTGGGCGGCATCAGTGTCCAGCTGGAAAATAATCATTTAATCACAGACTTCAGGAGCCAGGTCTCTGTGCCCGTCCCACCCATTCCAGGCCCCAGGGACCTCAGAGCCTCCACTGAGGCACCTCAGAGAGGTGAGTGTGCAGGGGATATTAAGGCCTCTCCTGAGCCAGGACTGGCTGCAGCTCACAGGCCAGTGGACTGAGGGGCAGGGAAGCCATGGCGAAGGGCAGGCTCCTGCCACAGGCAATAGCATCAGTGCAGGACAGGAGGCCAGGCACAGTGGGGGCTACGCCAGCAGTTCCGGTCTGCGGACCCCACATGGAAGGATAAAAAGCTGGACCTCTCAGTATCCTGTCACCAGATCTGCCTGGGAGCGCCTTGTGCAATGGATGACCACAGCCACCAGCCTTACCTTGATCGCTTCCAAAGGAGGGAGGCTCACTACCTCTTCTCTGCATTACCATAACTACTGATTTAGATGGTATCTCAAGCAATGTGGAGACACTCAACTGCTGATCTTCCCCCAACATTAGCTCCTCTGAGATGTCCCCATTTCAGTATATACTAGCTCCATTCTTCCAGCCGCTGAGATCAGTCTGTCTCTCTCTCTCTCTCTCTCTCTCTCTCATTCTCTCTCACAAATACACACACACACCCCTAACCCATACACAAATCTTGTTGGCTCCACTTCCAGATCTGTGCAGACTCCATCCAGAATTCTTCCCACCCTCCTGCTGCAACCCTGACTGCAGCCACCGCTCCTCTGGCCTGGACAATTGCAGCAGCCACCCCTCTGGTCTCCCTGCCGGCATTCCTGACCTTCCTACCAACAGCCAGAGCGAGCCTTCTACATGCCTGTCAGACGGTGTCTCTGCTCAGCCCCCATCATGTCTCCCCATCTCACACGTAACTCAACGGCCAAGAGGATCTTATGTGACCTGAACCAAACCCCTCCCTTGACCTCCTCTGCGCAGATTTCTCTGCTATTTCTCGAACGTGCCACAAACACTCTTGCCCCCAGGACCCTTGCACCTTCTGCCTGACTGCTCTGCCATGCCACTCCTTCACCTCTGCGTAGCTGGCTCCTTTTTGGCACCCAGTCCCCACCCCTGCCCTCCTCTTACATCTCCCCTCCCTTGCCACCAGAGAGCACACAGGATTGACTTCCATAATCACAGGGACTTCAAGGAAGGGAATGAAAGGGGGAAATTGAAAGACTGAGCATGTACCCAATATAGTCAGACATACACACACACATACACATGAGTACAAACACACACGAGTACACACACACACAAGTACACACAAACACACATGAGTACACACACACAAGTATACACACATGAGTATAAACACACACAAGTACACACTCACACAAACACACATGAGTACACACACACACATAAGTATACACATACACAGCAGAGTAGGCACGTGTGGGGAAATCAGATCTGTTTTGGAGAAAGGTTTGTGCGTCTGAGCTGTAATACCAGTAAGTCTGTGATTTTGCTTCAAATGCTTCCATCTCCCTGGCCACAGTGATTAGTCTGCCCCAAACTGGCTACTCAGAGCCACTGTCCAAGATGTTTGAGTTTACAAACAGAAGATGTGAACCAGCGAGCTGCAGGTGCCACCATTCCAGGGCTACAGAAGAAGCTAGCCTGTGAGAATGTCACCAACATGCAGAGACACATGGGAATCCGACTGGAAGAGTAAGGAAGCATCCCGGCCCAGGTATCTTTTGGCAGCCGACCCCTGGCCTTCCTGGTTGGGCTGAATGCACCAACACATTCTCCTCATTGCCTGAGCAGTCCATTGTGGGTTTCTGGCTCTTGGAACAAAATGATTCCAACCAATCAGGCCCTGGACACACTGTGTGCTGGAGATTGTACTCAGCCCCAGGCCTCAGAGGAGAGAGGATTCAGACAAAGCTAAAAGAGTAGGAGAGCTGGGTCCCAATGGACAGGGAGAAGTCCCCATGTAGACAGGAGTGGGGGGTGCATCCTGGTCGGAAGGCATGGCACTCAGGGCACAAATGAGTCCCCCAAGAGCTGGAAAACAGGAGCCTAGGCAGAGAGGAGATGAATAATTGATCCAGATGGGAAAGACACCATTCTGAGGACCCTGTGATGGGGCGCTGTCAAGGGATAACCCTCAAAAGAGAAGACGGGCAAAGGAAAAGGAAGGAATGCAGCAGCCAGACCTGCCCAAGCCCTGACTCAGACCCTGATTTGCCACCAAGCCCTGGGCAGGCTGCTTCGGCCATCTGAGGCTCAGTGTTCCCATCTGTGAAATGGTGTATTTCAGAAATCAAATGAGATAAGGGATAAGAAAAGTGCTTGGTAAATGCTGTTCACCTACTCACGTGAGGGCACGGAGGTGTTGCAAGCAAGGCAGTTGTGCGGGAGAGCCAAGGCATGCTGCCTCCCTGCTCTGGCCTCAAAGTCCTCAACTGCCCGCTCTGCTGTTGTCAGCAAATATGTGTCACATGCACTGTGCCAGAGATATCATACAAGGTCCCTGTCCTCAGTGGGCTTACACTCCAGGTGATAAGTAAGTAGAAGTAGACACAAATAAAGAAATAGGGTGATTCAGGCCATGGTAAGTGCTAAGTAGAAAATAAATCTGGGCAAGGGCTCCAGAGTGACAGGGAGGTGAGCCCCATCCGGGTGGTCAGGGAAGGCCTTTCGGACGTGGTGGTCTTTGAGCTGAGACCTGAATGGTGCAAGAGAGTGAGTGGGTGTGGGAAACTGAGGCCTATGGCCGCCAGTCCCCTAGCTGACAACTGAGCCCCTGGGGCATCCTGGGGCCTGGGCTGCACACTGAAGACAGGGAAATGACGATGCCCCAATCCCACAGGAACACACTGGTGAGTGGACATTAGATAAGCCCATTATTGAAAGTCAGAGTGTTGCTGTCATAGAGAGAGGGGCAGCAAGAGGCCCCACGGACCAGTGGGAGCCCAGGGCAGGAGGAACCTCACCCGGTCTATTAGGGAGGGCTTCCTGGAGTAGGTGAGGAAGTATGCTCCAGAGGACAGAGGAAAGGGCAGGAGCAAGAATCAGGAGATGACAACTGGAATAGCAAAATCCCTGGGCTCTTGAACTCCACAGGGACAGCCACATTCATCCCGGCTGTGGACTGAACTGTGTCCCCTTCAGATGTCATATATTGAAGCCCTTGCCCCCACTGTGACTGTATGTGGAGTCTGGGCCTATCAGGAGGTAATGAAGGTTAAATGAGGGCATGGGGTGGGTCCCTGATCCCATAGGATTCGTGTTCTCATAAGAAGAGGCACCATGGTGGTATGTGCCTGTGGTCCCAGCTACTCAGGAAGCTGAGGTGGGAGGATCCCTTGAGCCCAGGAGCTCAAGGTTGCAGTGAGCTATGATGGTGCCACTGCACTCCAGCCTAGGCAACAGAGCAAGAGCTTGTCTCTAAACAAAAAAAGAGTGAGAAGAAGAAACACCAGAAAACTCACTCTCTTGCTCTCCAAACATGCACAGATAAGAGGTCACGTGGAGACACAGCAAGAAGGCAGCTGTCTGCAGCCAGGAAGAGAGCCCTCAGCAGAACCTGCACCTGACAGCACCGTGATCTTGGACTCCCAGTCTCCAGAACTATGAGAAAGTGTCTGTTGTTGAAGCCACCCAGTCTATGGAAGCCTGAGCAGACTGACATCCTCACACCACCACCCAGAAGGAGCAGCTATTTGTATCCCCAGTTTACAGATGGGGAAACCAAGGCCCAAAGATAATACATGACTTGCCTGTGATCCCACAGCTGTAAGTCAGAGTTAAGACTGGAGCCCAGGCCATCTCCCTCCACCACCCACACCTGACATCCGCACACTGCACTTTCTGCACGATGGACAGTGCCTACCTGCTCACAACTGGGACCACTGCCTCCTCTGCTTCTCTGTAGCCCTGGCCCTAGCTCGTGGGAGGAGCAACAGGGCCATATTTGAGTTTCAGAGCACTGCTCAGGGGGACAGAAGGCAGGGGCAGATTCTTCTCGAAGAGGTCGGAGGTTTCCCAGCCAGAACAAAACTGGATTGAGAAGCTGGGGTTCCTCCCACCTCTCTCCAGGACCTGTGAATGTCCCTCCCCTGTGGAGCTGGAGAGCCAGCCCGAAGGTGCCTGCCCCATGGGAGGACCTACCCCGAGCCTGGATGCCTCATCTCCTGCAGCTTTGGAATTCTAGCCCCTACCCCCACCATACCCACCTTGCCTTCCTCTCATGGGCCCCCATCTTTCCCCAGCCCATCCAGCTCCTGACAGCCAGCCCTAAAACTTCCTTAACTGAGGGTCTATGTGTGCTGGGGTGTTTGGTTAGAAGGCATTTAAGCAAATCAGAGGGGATCCTCAAGGGAGCCTCAGCCCCTCCCCAGGGCCCCTCCTAGCCTACTCAGCAAAGGGGCATTAAAACAACTCTTTAAAAACTTAGTTAGTGCAGTGGCACACACCTGTGGTCCCAGCTACTCAGGAGGCTGAGGCAGGATGATGGCTTGAGCCCAAGAGGTCAAGCCTACAGTGAGCTACGATTGCACCATTGCGCTCCAGCCTGGGCAACAGAGCAAGACCCTGTCTCTAAAAAGAAAAAGAAAAAATTTAATTGTAAAACTAAAACAACTCTGATGTCCACTGACAGATACATGGATAAACAAAATGTGATGAGCCTGTGCATGTGTGTGTGTGTGTGTGTGTCTACATACACACATATACAGTAGAATATGATTCAGCCTTAATAAGGAAGGAAATTCCGACCCATGCTACAACATGGATGAATACCATAGACACTAGTCTAGATAAAACTAGCCAGTCACAGAAGGACACATACTGTCCTTCCAGCACATGAGGTCCCTAGAGCAGTCACAATCCTAGAGACAGAGTAGAATGGGGGGTCGCCAGGGGCTGGGGGCGGGGGATGGGGAGTTAGTGTTTGATAGGGACAGAGGTTCAGTTTGGGAAGATGAAAGAGTTCTGGCTGGGCGCAGTGGCTCAGGCCTGTAATCACAATACTTTGTGAGGCTGAGCCGGGTGAATCACTTTTTGGTCAGGAGTTCAAGACCAGTCTGGCCAACATGGCGAAAACCCATCTCTACTAAAAACACAAAAAATTAGCCAGGCATGGTGGTGGGTGCCTGTAATCCTAGCTACTTGGAAGGCTGAGGCAGGAGAATTGCTTGAACCCAAGAGGCAGAGGTTGCAGTGAGCTGAGATTGCGCCACTGCACTCCAGCCTGGGTGACAGAACAAGACTCTGTCTCAAAGAAAAAAAAGAAAAAAAAGTTCCGTGGATGGTTGGATGGATGGTGATGATGGTAGCACCATATAACAATGGGAATATACTTAATGCTACTGAACTGTACATGTAAAACTGGTTAAGAACGTCAATTTTATGTTATGTATTTTTTTACCACAATAAAAAATGCAAAAGCAAAATGCAGCACTGACTCCGGGCAAGGGTGGGAGGGAAGGAACTGGGCTTATCAGAGCATTAGGGATAGTTGGGTCTGGGTGGGTGGTCCTAGGCCCAAACTAGCGAGGGGATCTCACTTCCCTGCTGAATGAGAAGGGTGAAGACTTGAGAGTGCTGTGAACTGCAAGGAGACTGGGTTCTAGAAGGGAGAGGAGTCCATGCACACAGACCCCAGTGGGACCTGGGCCTGTCACTTCCCCTCTGAGCCTGGTCAAACAGGGGAGCCAACATTTACTAGGTAGCCTCCAAGGGCCAGACAGAGCACTCTGTGCTGTGATGCTCAGCGAGTCTCACCCCCACAGGAGCCTGAGAGGTGGGACCTACTACAATCCCCACTTCACAGAAGAGGAAGCCAAGGATTTGAGAGGTGAAATGACCTCCTCAGTTTACACAGCAGAAATGAGGGAAGGCTGAGAGTTGATCTGGAATCCATACTGTTCACTGTTCTGCTCTGCCTCCCAGGCTGGAAGCTTCCAGCATTGGAAGGACCTGAAGGCTGGTTCCAGGGCACAAACTGGCATGTAGCCTTCACATCCCCTCAGAGATCTGGCCCACAGAGACACATGACAAGATGAACATCACTTGCTGCCACTGGGGAGTGGCAAGGGACTTAGCCCAATGCTGCAACCTTGCGGTGGAACTGCCCTGGGAGTGGCCCACACCACCTGGGTGGCTCCAACTTTTCCATCCGTGCTTCTTGGCCTGCCTCCCTGGCCACAGTTGATTGACCTATGGTCAACTGACCCATGTTGGACCAATCAGAGTCCTTCCCTGGGTTTTCACACTGTAGCTGGGGGAGCCATTCAGCCATCTTTAATGGTGGGAGTCATGAACAATGGGAGACAGTAGAACCTGCATGAGGAGGCACTGAAGCTGGTGTTCAGGAGAAGCAAAGACAAAAACAGCTAGTATTATTGGGGTTTGATTGTAGATAAATTGAAACTCCAAATTACGTGGCTTGAATGAGATGGAACTAATTCTTCTCTAAGGTAGATGGTCCCAGGCTGGTATAGCATCAGGACTGTGTTAGTCCATTTTGCATTGCTACAAAGGAATACCTGAGACTGGGTAATTTATAAAGAAAAGAGGTTTATTTGGTTCACAGTTCTGCAGGCTGTACAAGCATGGCACCAGCATCTGCTCAGTTTCCGGTAAAGCCTCAAGGAACTTATAATCATGGCAGAGGTGACAGGGAGCAGGGTTGTGGCATGGTAAGAGAGGGAGCAAAAGAGATGCCAAGATCTTTTAAACAACCAGTTCTCACATGAACTAACAGAGTGAGAACTCACCACCAAGGAGATGGGACTAAGCCATTCATGAGGGATTCACCCCCATTACCCAACACCTCTCTCTAAGCCCCACCTCCAACATTAAGGATCATATTTCAAAATGAGGTTTCAAGGGACACACATCCAAACCATATTATTTTGGCCCTGGCCTCCCAAATCTCATATCCTTCTCACACTGCAAAATACAATCATCCATTCTCAATAATTCCCAAAAGTCTTAACTCATTCCAGCATCAACTCAAGAGTACGAAGTCTCATTTGAGATTCAAGGCAAATTCCTTATACCTATGAACCTATAAAATCAAAACTAAGTTATTTACTTCCAAGATACAATGGTGGTACAGGCATTGGGTAAATATTTCCATTCCAAAAGGGAGAAATCAGCCAAAAGAAAGCGGCAACAAGTCCCATGCAAACCTGAAACCCAGAAGAGGAGACATTCAACCTTAAAGCTCCAAAATAATCCTGACTCCATATCCTGCATCCTGGGCACAGTGGTGCAAGGGATAGGCTCTCAAGGCCTTGGACTGCTCCACCCCTGTGGCTTCGTTGAGTACAGCTCCCATGACTTCTCTCTTGAGTTGGAGTTGAGTAATCCCAACACTTTGGGAGGCCAAGGCAGGTGGATCACGAGGTCAGGAGTTCGAGACCAGCATGGCCAACATGGTGAAACCCCGTCTATACTAAAAATACAAAATTCAGCCAAGCATGGTGGCAGGTGCCTGTAATCCCAGCTACTCAGGAGGCTGAGGCGGGAGAATCGCTTGAACCTGGGAGGCAGAGGTTGCAGTGAGCCGAGATCGTGCCATTGCACTCCAGCCTGGGTAACAAAAAAAGAAATCAAAATTAATAAACCCTTGACAAGTTTGGTAAAGTAAAATGAAAAAAGGTACAAATAACCAAATGCCAAGAATAAAGAAAAGAACATTGTTACAAATCCTGAAGATAATAAAATGATGAGACTTTGTGAATAAATTTTTATGCCAATGTATCTGAAATTTCTATGAAATGAAAAATTATGAAAATACAACTTACCATATCTGAAACAAGAATATAAAATATTAAAGCTATTAGAACTATTAAACTACTAGAAAAACTAAAAATACTATTAAAAATATTTTCACAAAGGAAAATCTAGATCCAAATGTCTTCATCAGCAAATTCTACTGGAAATTTCAACCCAGAGAAGAGAAAAAGGGGAAACATTTTACAAATTGCTTTGTGAGGCAGGAATACACTTGATACCAAAACCCAATAAAGACAGTATGAGAAAGGAAATATCACTCAAGAAAAAAAATGGAAAAATCCTGAGTGAAATATTAGCCAATTAAATCAGAGATATATCACACCAAATAAAATTTATTCCAAAAAGTATAAGTTAAGTACAAGTTGGTTTAATATCTGGAAATCATCATATTAGTAGAATTAAGTTCTTTAAAAAGCATATAAATGTCTTAAAAGATGAAGGGAAAAAATCGATAAAATTTAATATACATTCACAATATTTTTATATCCTCAGGAAGCAGGAACAGAAGCAAACTTTCTTGATCTGAAAAAGGACATATATGAGAAATACACAACAAGTGGCATACTTAGTGATGAAATGTTAAACTTTTTCCCCTTTGAGATCAATCAGTCAAGGGTGCTCGCCATCCCCACTTATTTGCCATTTTATGAGGGTTCTTAGTCAGGCAAGGCAAGAAAAAGAAATAAAAGATATGAAGAGCAGAAAACAACTCCTAAAACTGAAATTATTTGTAGATTATATGATAATGTACAGCTAAAATTCAAAAGATTCTTAACATAATTTATGTCGTATTCTTAGAATTAATACAAGATCAATATACAAAAATCAACTGAACTTCTATATATCAGTAAGAAACCAAAAATAAATTGTTTTAAAAGATGCCACTTCTGCTTGTATCAATATATATTAGGTACTTAGGAATAAAACTAAAGAAAATCTAAGTAAATTAATGTTCATGACTTATAAGACTCAATATTATAAAGATGTAAATTATTTCTAATTAATGTATAGTTTCAATGCAATCCTAATCAAAAATCCTAGCAGGATTTTTTGTAGAAATTAACAAGCTGATCCAAATATTATATGAAAGAATAAACGACCAGACATAGCCAAGTCAATCTTGAAAAAGAAGAATAAAGTAGGAAAATTTGCTCTACCAGACATCAAGACCCATTATAAAACTACAATACTTAAGAAAACATAATGTTGAGGCAAGAATAATCAAATAGATCAATGGAGCAGAAAGGGGAGCCCAGAAACACACCCACATATATTCAGATACTTGATATATTTTTTAAAAAATGATTACACTTCAGAACAGAATGTAGGAAACTATTTTTAACAAATATTGCTAAAACTATTGGTTATTCATATGAGGAAAAGAGTAAACTTGATACCTGTCTCACACCATATTAAAAAGTCAGTTGCAGGTGGAATTGTACATCTAAAAGTGAAAGGTAAAACAACAAAACTTCTGCAAGATAACAGACGAGAATATATAATCTCAGAGTAAGAAACAACTTTTAACTAAGATACCAAAAAACCTGACCATAAAGGAAAGTACTGACGTATTAGAATGCATGAAAATATATATGGAATGCATTTTATGTATGTAGAAAATACATATGTAAGTGCTATCACTTGAATATTTGTCCCCTCCAAAACTCATGTTGAAATTTAATCCCCAATGTGGCAGTTGTAGGGAAGTTTAAGTTTTCCCCTGAAGATTCGATAATTTGAGACTATAGAAAAAACTTACAATAGAAAGAGTAACAGAAAAAATGGCATACAAATTTTATTATGTGCATATGTGTGCACAGGAGTCATAAAAAATATAAACACTCAAAGAAAGGCAAGATGGTTGATGTTTTTGTACTGTCTTGGGGTTACAGAAAGAATAGGGGCTTGGATGGTGGCAAAGACAGGTTGTGGGGGAGAGAGAAGAAGAAAGACCTGGGGAAAAGGCAGTCTTGCTGTGCAGGAGAAACCTCACAGGCAGCAGCCCTCAGAAAGAACAAATGAGTGGCAAATCCAGACAAGGGGACAAATATTCAAGTGATAGCACTTACATATGTATTGTTTAATTCGCTTTATTTCCTCTGTAGATGCAAATCTCCCCAAAAAGACAGCTTTGTAGGGCTACTTCTGTCTGCAGGCCCTCTGAACTGAACAGGCATCTCAAAATATATCAAAGAAGTATATTTTGGGGTAAACCATTTTGGTTTCCTTCACAGCTGAGAGATGAGGCCTTTAAGAAGTGATTGTTTCATGAGCGCTGTGCCCTCATGAACAGATTAATTTATTCATGGACTAATGGATTAATAGATTAATGGGTTAATGGGTTAATGAGTTATCATTGGAGTGGGACTGGTGGCTTTCTATTAGGTTGATGCAAAAGTAATTGCGGTTTTTGCCATTGAACTGCAATTACTTTTGCACCAACCTAAATAAGAAGAGGAAGAGAGACCTGAACTAGCATGCTCAGCCCCCTTGCCATGTGATGCCCTGCGCTACCTCAGGACTCTGCAGAGTCCCCTCCAGCAAGAAAACCCTCACCAGATGTGGCCTCTCGACCTTCGACTTCTCAGCTCCCATAACTGTGAGAAATAATTTTCTACACTTTATAAATTACCCAGTTTCAGGTGCTCTGTTATGAGCAACAGAAAATGGAGTAATGCAATATGAGATAATAATGGACTTTAAAAGTAAATTACATTTAAGAAAAGTTAAAATTAAGAAAGTCTATATATCAAAAACTCCATTAAGAAAGTTAAAAGGTAAGCCACAGAATGGAAGAAAATATTAGTACCATATATAACAGACAAAACGTTTATATACAGTCTTTTTAAAACTCCTACATATCAGTTAGAAAAAGACAGGAAACAGAAAAATAAGCAGGAGACTTCGACAGGCACTTCACAAAAGAGGATATACAAACGATCATTGAACACATGAAAAGGTGCTCAGTCTCATTAGTAATTATGGGAATGCAAATTCAAGCCACAATGAGATATCTTTACACAATCATGAGAATGGGCTAAAATCAGAATATCTGACAATACAAGGTGTTGGTAACAATGTAGAGCAACAGGAGTTCTCACATACTACTGATAAACATGTAAACTGGCACAACTATTTTGGAAATCAGTTTTGCATTATGTTCTAAAGTTAAGATATGCATGCCTCATAACTCAGCAATTCCACTCCTAGATTTTTTTCACAAGAGAAATGTGTACACAGGTACAAAATAGTCCCAGACAGCATGCACACCTCATTTGAGACAAGTGAAAAATGGTCATAGCCACATTGTTCATAATAGCCCCAAACTTGAAACAAACCACACATCCACAAACAGAAAAATAGAAATATAAATTGTGTTATATTTACCCAGTGATATACCAAACAGCAATAAAAACAAGCAAATTGCAACTACACACAACAACATGGATGAATCTCACAAACAAAATATTAAACAAAAGCTGCAAGCAAAAAAAAAAAAGACAAACTATATAATTCCAACCTGTATTTTTTAAATAGGGAAAACTAAACAGTTATGTTTTAGGAATGCATGCTTAGTATAGTGATAAAACAATGAAGAAGAGAGGAGCTGATTACCATACAGGTCAGGAGAGTGGTCATGTTGTGGGAGGAGGGAGGTGGGAAGGATTAGGAGGAACACAATAGGAACTTCCTGCAGTGTTCAATTTTGTGACCTGGTTGGTGGCTTCATGGGAATTTGCCTGGCGGTAATTCACTAAGCTGCACATTTCTCTTTGGTGCAATTTGTGAGCTCACAATTTACAATGGAAACATCATTTTAACCACCCTGTTTCTTTGGCTTCAATATATTCATAGTCACATAGATTCTAACCCTTACACTCTTACTCTTTGGCAGCCCAACCTGAGGTAGGAGGCAAGACTCAACTCCAGAGGTGGGGTTCAGACTCCAGACCAGATTGAGGACTAGCTGAAACAGGAGAGAGGCAAAAGCACCTTTGCATAAGACACACCTACCAGTGCCGTATCAGTCTACAATTGCATGGCAGTACCCAGAAGTTGCCACTCCTTTCCATGGCAATGACCCAGAAGTTACCACCCTTTTTTTAGAAAATTCTGAATAACCCACCCCTTAATTTGCATGTAATTAAACATGGGTATAAATATGACTGCAGAATTGCCCCTGAGCTGCTGCTGTCCATACACTGCCTAGGGGCAGCCCTGCTCTTCAGGAGCAGTCACAGAGCTCTAGTACTGCCACCTCGATAAAGCTGTTTTCTTCTGCTACTGGCTCACTCTTGAATTCTCTCCAAGCAAAGCCAGGAATCTTCCCAGGCTAAGCCCCAATTCTAGGGCTTGCCTGCCTTACATCAAGCCTACACTTGCTAAAAGTTTTTCACAAACATTAAAGTACCCTGAGAGCAGGTGACTATTATTCCCCTTTTTAGTTAAAGAAACTGATCATGGCCAGGTGCAATGGCTCACACCTGTAATCCCAGCACTTTGGTAGGCCGAGGCAGGTGGATCACTTGAGGTCAGGAGTTCGAGACCAGCCTGACCAACATGATGAAACCTTGTCTCTACTAAAAATACAAAAGTTAGCTGGGTGTGATGGTGGGGTGCCTGTAATCCCAGCTACTTGGGAGGCTGAGGCAGGAGAATTGCTTGAACCCGGGAGGCAGAGGTTGCAGTGAGCAGAGATCGCACCATTGCACTCCAGCCTGGGGGAAAAGAGCGAGACTTCATCTCAAAAAAAAAAAAAAAGAAACTGATCATCAGGGCCAGGCACAGCGGAAAGGGCCAGGACTATAACCAGGGGCAGAACAGGAACCAGAACACTTCCTTTCATCTGATCTTCTCCTTTACACAATTGATAGTGTATAGTGTTCTGGGGAAATGTGCAAATCATGTTTTTGTAAATTGATTTCACCTGAAATACACGGGGGAGCCTGCCACGTAAAGAAAACCCCAGAGCAAATTCATTTATTAATTGATTCAGCAAATATTTATCAAGTTCCTATATTATTCACAGAACTGTGAACCCCCGGAAATCTAAAATTCTCTCTCATAAAGTGAATAAATCCTTCCTTAATTTATTGGTGTACAGTTCTACCTTTTCAGATATTGATAATTCCTAAAAGGCTTTTATTGTCTTTTTTTTTTCTTATTGCAAAAGCAGTACAAGTTCACTGTAAGCATTTAGAAAACAGGAGAGAAACAAAATAAAATCATGGGTATTCTGCCACCCAGAGATAACCATTGTTAACACTTTTGTATGTATCCTTCTAATAGTTTTTTCTATGCATGTGTTCACTTTTTTTAACCAAAATAAAATCACACTGTACATCTTGGGTGTTTTGGAGTTTTTTTAATATATATATATATATATATTTTGAGACAAAGTCTCACTCTGTCACCCAGGCTGGAGTGCTGTGGTGCCATCATAGTTCACTGAAGCCTCAATCTCCTGGGCTGAAGTGATCCTCCCACCTCAACCTCCCAAGTAGCTAGGACCACAGGTATGTGCCACCACACCCTGCTAAATTTTTTATTTTTGTAAAAACAGGGTCTCACTATGTTGCCCAGGCTGGCCTCAAACTCCTGGGCTCAAGCAATCCTCCCACCTTTACCTCCCAAAGTGCTTGGATTATAGCATAAGTCACCACGCCAAGCCCAAATTTTATATTTAAAAAACACAGTTGGATTTACAGCACTAAATGCCCACAAGAGAAAGCAGGAAAGATCTAAAATCGACACCCTAACATCACAATTAAAAGAACTAGAGAAGCAACAGCAAACACATTCAAAAGCTAGCAGAAGGCAAGAAATAACTAAGATCAGACCAGAACTGAAGGAGATAGAGACACAAAAAAACCCTTCAAAAAAATCAATGAATCCAGGAGCTGGTTTTTTGAAAAGATCAACAAAATTGATAGACTACTAGCAAGACTAATAAAGAAGAAAAGAGAGAAGAATCAAATAGATGGAATAAAAAATGATTAAGGGGATATCACCACCGATCCCACAGAAATACAAAGTACCATCAGAGACTACTATAAACACCTCTATGCAAATAAACTAGAAAATCTAGAAGAAATGGATAAATTCCTTGATACACACACCCTCCTAAGACTAAACCAGGAAGAAGTTGAATCCCTGAATAGACCAAAAACAGGTTCTGAAATTGAGGCAATACTTAATAGCCTACCAACCAAAAAAATTCCAGGACCAGACGGATTCACAGCTGAATTCTACCAGAGGCACAAAGAGGAGCTGGTACCATTCCTTCTGAAACTATTCCAATCAATAGAAAAAGAGGGAATCCTCCCTAACTCATTTTATGAGGCCAGCATCATCCTGATACCAAAGCCTGGCAGAGACATGACAAAAAAAGAGAATTTTAGACCAATATCCCTGATGAACATCGATGCAAAAATCCTCAATAAAATACTGGCAAACCAAATCCAGCAGCACATCAAAAAGCTTATCCACCACAATCAAGTCGGCTTCATCCCTGGGATGCAAGGCTGGCTCAACATACACAAATCAATAAACGTAATCCATCATATAAACAGAACCAAAGACAAAAACCACATGATTATCTCAATAGATACAGAAAAGGCCTTTGACAAAATTCAACAGCACTTCATGCTAAAAACTCTCAATACACTAGATATTGATGGGACGTATCTCAAAATAATAAGAGCTATTTATGACAAACCCACAGCCAATATCATACTGAATGGGCAAAAACTGGAAGCATTCCCTTTGAAAACTGGCACAAGACAGGGATGCCCTCTCTCACCACTCCTATTCAACATAGTGTTGGAAGTTCTGGCCAGGGCAATCAGGCAGGAGAAAGAAATAAAGAGTATTCAATTAGCAAAAGAGGAAGTCAAATTGTCCCTGCTTGCAGATGACATGATGGTATATTTAGAAAACCCCGTGGTCTCAGCCCAAAATCTCCTTAAGCTGAAAAGCAACTTCAGCAAAGTCTCAGGGTACAAAATCAATGTGCAAAAATCACAAGCATTCCTATATATCTATAACAGACAAACAGAGAGCCAAATCATGAGTGAACTCCCATTCACAATAGCTTCAAAGAGAATAAAATACCTAGGAATCCAACTTACAAGGGATGTGAAAGACCTCTTCAAGGAGAACTACAAACTACTGCTCAACGAAATAAAAGAGGACACAAACAAATGGAAGAACATTCCATGCTCATGGATGGGAAGAATCAATATTGTGAAAATAGCCATACTGCCCCAGGTAATTTATAGATTCAATGCCATCCCCATCAAGCTACCAATGACTTTCTTCACAGAATTGGAAAAACTACTTTAAAGTTCATACGGAACCAAAAAAGAACCCAAATTGCCAAGACAATCCTAAGCCAAAAGAACAAAGCTGGAGGCATCATGCTACCTGACTTCAAACTATACTACAAGGCTACAGTAACCAAAACAGCATGGTACTGGTACCAAAACAGAGATACAGACCAATGGCACAGAATAGAGCCCTCAGAAATAATACCACACATCTACAACCATCTGATCTTTGACAAACCTGACAAAAACAAGAAATGGGGAAAGGATTCCCTATTTAATAAATGGTGCTGGGAAAACTGGCTAACCATATGTAGAAAGCTGAAACTGGATCCCTTCCTTACACCTTATACAAAAATTAATTCAAGATGGATTAAAGACTTAAATGCTAGACCTAAAACCATGAAAACCCTAGAAGAAAACCTAGGCAATACCATTCAGGCCATAGACATGGGCGAGGACTTCATGACTAAAACACCAAAAGCAATGGCAACAAAAGCCAAAATTGACAAATGGAATCTAATTAAACTAAAGAACTTCTGCACAGCAAAAGAAACTACCATCAGAGTGAACAGGCAACCTACAGAATGGGAGAAAATTTTTACAATCTACCCATCTGACAAAGGGCTAATATCCAGAATCTACAAAGAACTTAAACAAATTTACAAGAAAAAAACAAACAACCCCATCAAAAAGTGGGCAAAGGATATGAACAGACACTTCTCAAAAGAAGACATTTATGCAGCCAACAGACACATGAAAAAATGCTCATCATCACTGGCCATCAGAGAAATGCAAATCAAAACCACAATGAGATACCATCTCACACCAGTTAGAATGGTGATCATTAAAAAGTCAGGAAACAACAGGTGCTGGAGAGGATGTGGAGAAATAGGAACACTTTTACACTGTTGGTGGGATTGTAAACTAGTTCAACCATTGTAGAAGACAGTGTGGTGATTCCTCAAGGATCTAGAACTAGAAATACCATTTGACCCAGCCATCTCATTACTGGGCATATACCCAAAGGATTATAAATCATGCTGCTATAAAGACACATGCACACGTATGTTTACTGCGGCACTGTTCACAATAGTAAAGACTTGGAACCAACCCAAATGCCCATCAATGACAGACTGGATTAAGAAAATGTGGCACATATACGCCATGGAATACTATGCAGCCATAAAAAAGGATGAGTTCATGTCCTTTGTAGGGACATGGATGAAGCTAGAAATCATCATTCTGAGCAAATCATTCCAAGGAGAGAAAACCAACACCACATGTTCTCACTCATAGGTGGGAATTGAACAATGAGAACACTTGGACACAGGGTGGGGAACATCACACACCGCAGCCTGTCATGGGGTGGGGGGAAGGAGGAGGGATAGCATTAGGAGATATACCTAATGTAAATGATGAGTTAACAGGTGCAACACACCAACGTGGCACATATATACATATGTAACAAACCTGCACGTTATGCACATGTACCCTAGAACTTAAAGTATAAAAAAAAAAGAATTGGAAAAAGAAAAACACACAAACATACACACACAGTTGGATTCTACCCAGCAAAACAAAGAGAAGTATTCCAAATACGAGTCACCCCAGCTTCCCACCTGGGTGGTAGGACCCCAAGTAGATGTCAGATGCCAATGGAGAACACACTGCATGGGATGCTACAGGGACTGAGCGTCCCTTTTCTCAGGGATGTGCCTTGGAGGTGGCTGCATTGCGCACAGGCCCAGATGATCTGCACTGTCGCCATCACCTGAGCACAGTCCCAGGTCTGCACAAAGAAATACACGAGAAGAAGACTGCCATGTAAGAGCACACAGCAGCTTTCTCCAAATCACCTTTGAGAGTTCACCAAAATTTCCCTCCAGCCTCTAGATAAGCTTAGTTCCTTGTTGTTGACTCAAGTCTCGCTACTACAATTTCAGCACATCCCACTTACAAGCCTATAGTATAACCCATATTATATTTTATAAAAGAATACACTACCAACCCAGGTTGTTGGCAAGACCTTAATATTTTCCCAGAGCAGTAGAGTTAGTAAGTTACCCCTATCAAAAGTAGCATATGTTCAGAAAGTGACTGTCAGGAGTAGTGCTGTCCTTGTCCTCTCAGAAGGAATGGCATGAGGTGGCGGCGGGCAAGTGGGGGCAGCCCAAGCACAGTGCATGGGGGAGAGAGAAGATGGATGATGGTCAGATGCCAGCCATATCTACCGTGACTACTGGGATCTCCGGGCACTTGGCCTCCCAGATATCAACAAACCAGGACTAAGTCAACACCATCAGAGCGTCAACTTATACCACCTGGGAAAAGGAGACACCAAGGGTATGGCCAAGTTTCAAGAACTTGACCTAACATCTGGGTCCCAGGAATTATCATTGGGGGAGGGAAGCAGCCGTCACAGAGAACTTCATGCCTTAGAGTGAATAATCAGGAGAACAAAGCACATGTTAAGATGAAAGAACAGGTGACTCAGCTACCTTAAACACCATCATGACTGTAGTCACACCCCCAGTAGGTTACAGGTTCATCTGTCTTTTTGCTGTAACATGAGCTATTCTATCTTATTCTTACGGCACCAAGAACTTCCTAGGAAAAGTCAAGTGATGGTTTTTATGGAACAAAATTATTCTTATAGCAAAGACAAAGTTGCCGATTGTGTCAGATGCAAAACGAAATACAAGCAAGGATGAAAATCATCTGAGCCAGTGAACAACTTACTCCTTCACCAACTTGCTTACAGTTTATAACAACTCTTTTAAAGAAAGTATCCAAAGAAAACATACTAGAAAGTCCCACCCAAAGCCTTGCCTTCAGACTGGTAATGAGACCTGGTTTTATGACTCTTCCATTCTTTTCGGATACTCAGCATCTGAATCCTTTTTCTGTGTCTGAAGAAATTTCACCGTAGAAATTTTATTTCTGGGCATGTTTTTGAGATGCTGACCTTGGACATAGACTCTTACCTTTTGAAACTTGGGAGACCTTCTTTTTAAAGGGAGAGTCAGTTCAGTAATAAGGAAGTTGTACTGCATTAGCAGCGCACCCACACGTATATTTAAATGTGTGAAAGTTTGAAAAGAAAGTGCATGCTGTCTATTTGTTCGTTTGTTTTGCTGCTTAGCAAATAAATCACCCTCCTATGAGTGGCAAGTCACCACCCCATGGATTTTGGTTGGAAGGCAGAGCCCACTCACTGCTGTGGAAGCAGCTGAGAACTCTGTGATCTCACTTGGTGACCTCCCTCCAGCAAGGGCACATGATCCAGGCTCTGCCAGACCCACATGCACAGATTGGGGGCCAAGGCACAGTCCCAGGTTCCACAGCAGGATTCTGGGAGTGATGTCCAAAGGTTTGGCCCTGAAAATGAAAATGATTATGTAGATTTTTTTGTAAATCTCTGAGGTACCCAGTATCCTTTTAACAAGTTCTATTTCTGAGCATATCTGCTGAAGTTGGTTCCTGAGCTTTCGAACTAAGAAGCCAGATTGCTGGAGTATGAAAATAGTAACATGCTATGCAGTGATGAAATCACCCAGTCTTCTAAGGTGAAACAGTACCATTTACATTTAACCTCAATGAACAACCTGGAATTTTTTTCTTGGAATTTATATTTTCTTGTTTTTGGTGGGGGGCATGTGGCGGGGACAGAATTTCACTCTTGTTGCCCAGGCTGGAGTGCAATGGCGCGATCTCGGCTCACTGCAACCTCCACCTCCTGGGTTCAAGCGATTCTCCTGCCTCAGCCTCCCAAGTAGCTGGGATTACAGACATGCACCACCATGCCCAGCTAATTTTTTTATATTTTAAGTAAAGATGGGGTTTTGCCATGTTGGCCAAGCTGGTCTCGAACTCCTGACCTCAGGTGATCCGCCTGCCTCTGCCTCCCAAAGTGCTGGGATTATAGGCATGAGCCACCACATCTGGCTGAAATTTATATTTTCTAAAGATGTGGGTATGAATGTGTCACCTATGCCAAATAAGATATATGGACTAGATGACAATGATTGGAAGCAAAATTGTTATAAAATTTTAAAATGCTAACAAGACTTTTGAAAACAGCCCCATTAAGCTGATGTTCTTCCCTTCTCGCTGAAATCTCTCAGAAATAGCAAGAAAATCAAACTTCACCTTGCTCAGAGCTATGATTTAGCTGAAACGCCAAACCAAAAAAATAGGTGAAGTGCAAAAAGCAGAAAAATTTAGCAGGAGTGTAGGCAAAAACATAAAGTGCCCATGGCTACAGGGACCAGAAATAGTTGACAAGGTACGTGTATCCAAGACAGAACCAAAAGCCTTAACCATAAGACCAAACCCCTTTCGAATGTAGAAAGAAATACATTATCTTCCTCGTACTTAGTTTGTGTCTGAGAAACAGTGGGTTGGCCAATCTCAAAGGAAGGGAAAACACATTTGCAACAAGCACCCCAGGCCATATGGCTGGGTGGGAAAGACCAGAACCTCAGGTGGCTGCTCTGCCAGGTGGAAGGAGTCGGCTCTGAGGGCTACACACGCATCGACAACAGCAGTCCCAGGTGCAACACTGGTTCTCCACCATCGAACCTCCAACAACCACTACTCCATGGAAAATGGCCTTACACAGAGATAAGTAATCAAAAATACAGTCAGGTGCCACATAATTCCAGCTGCTCAGGAGGCTGAGCCCAGGAGATCAAGGCTGCAGTGAGCCATGATTGCATCACTGCACTCCAGTGTGGGGAGAAGAGCAAGACCTTGTCTCTAAAAAGAAAAAAAATTAAGAAAGAAAATATTTTTATACAGCTGTACAATGTGTTTGTTTTGAGCTGTGTTATCACAAAAAAGTCAAAAAGTTAAATTTAAAAGTTTATAAAGTAAAAGGGTTATAGTAAGCTAAAGTTAATTTATTATTGAAGAAAGAAAATATTTGTTATAAATTTAGTGTAGCCTAAGTGTCCAGTGTTTACAAAGTCTACAGTAGTGCACAGTAATTCCCCAGGCCTTCATGTTTACTCACCACTCACTCACTGACGCACCCAGAGCAACTTCCAGTCCTGCAAGATCCATTCATGGTATGCAAGATCCATTCATGGTAACTGCCCTGTACGGGTATTTGCATTTTTATCTTTTATACTATATTTATTTTTACTGTTTTCTTTTTTTTTTTTCTTAGACAGAGCCTCACTCTGTTGCCCAGGCTAGAGTGCAGCGGTTCCCATCTCAGTTCACTGCAACCTCTGCCTCCCAGGTTCAAGCAATTCTCTTGTCTCAGCCTCCCGAGTAGCTGGGACTACAGCCGCCTGCCACCACACTGGGCTAATTTTCATAGTTTTAGTAGAAATGGAGTTTCACCATATTGGTCAGGCTCGTCTCAAACTCCTGACCTCAGGTGATCCACCCACCTCAGCTTCCTAAAGTGCTGGGATTACAGGCGTGAGCCACCGGGCCCAGCCTACTCTCTGTTTTCTATGTTTAGCCATGTTTAGGTAAACAAATGCTGCTATGTTACAATTGCCCACAGTACTCAGTACAGTCACATGCTGTACAGGTTTGTAGCCTGGGAGCAACAGGCTATCCCATATAGCCTAGTTATGTAGTAGTCTATGCCATCTAAGTTGTATAAGGACACTCTTTGCACAGTGATGAAATTGCCTAAGGATGCATTTCTCAGAACATATCCCCATTGTTAAGTGACACATGACTGCAGTTAGGTACTAGATAAGGTATTAAAGTTATCTCATATTTTAGTTATTTTAATACAGGTATTGAAATAGCTAAAAAATGAAAAATGTCACAGAAAAACAAATGGCTGATACGTATCATTCTTTAGAAAATATATCACTCCTGAGCAGCAGAATACAGACACCAAATTTTACTTTATAAATTACTAAAGCATAATGAAGTCCCTGCCAGTATAAAACAAGAGTAGAAAGTAGATACAAGAGCTCAACACAAATAGATGAGATAACCCATGAGCTAGCAGGAGCCAGAAAAGTGTGTACATACCAACGTAAAGATAGTAGTACAAAAGTAGTACAAAAGACTTCACATATCATGCATGTAGACTTTCTTCCACACAAATTCTCTGGTGTCCACTGAGGGGTATACCGCAGCTCCACACTTGCCCACAGACTCTGCATGCAATATTTTCCCTCCCTAAGAACTGTCTCATGCATACGTGTACTGTGGCTGCCAAATTGAACACTGTCTGTAAATTCCACAGGGTTTGTCTTCTATTTGAGTTCTTTTATGCAAATAAAGTGAATGCTCTGAGAGGTTTCTCACTCTAATTATTTCTACATGGCTTCTCACTCTTTACTTTTCTGATAACTGTTTAAGTTATGCTCCAATCTGTGAACACATTGAGTATGTGGGTAGGAAGACAGGACGCACAAAACTCTTTTCCTCCACCTCACTGTCTTCCCAGCTCTCTGGTGAGTTGGTGCTTCCATCTGGATGAATGCCATCTCCTTCATGTGTGTTTCTTGGTTTGCCTTGCTCTTCTCCAACCAATCCTTACATCGACAACTTCTCCACAGGAGATAGAAAAGCCCATCCCTGACAGCCTCTCTAGCTTCACTCCATGGGATGGATCTTCATCAGAAAAGTCTTACACTGAGTCTCAAAGAGATAATTGCACACCCATGTTCACAGCAGCAATCTTCACAACAGCAAAAAGATGGAAGCAATCCAAGTGTCCATTGTCAGAGGAATGGATTAACAAAATATAGTATATGAACACAACAGAATATTAAATATTCAGCCTTAAAAGGGATGGAAACACTGACACATGCTACAACATGGATGAACCCTGAAAACTGTGCTAAGTGAATAAACCAGTCACTGAAGGGCAAACGCTATATGATTCCACTTATATGAGGTCCTTAGAGTGGTCAGATTCAGAAAGTAAAATGGTGGTTGCTAGGGAGACTGGTGGGATGAGAAATGGGAGTTAGTGTTTAATGGGTACAGAGTTTCAGTTTAGGAAGAGAAAAAAGTTCTGGAGATGGATGGTGATGATGGTTGCACACTGAGTTGTATACTTAACAATGGTTAAAATGAAAAGTTTTGTTATGTGTATTTTACTACAACTGAAAAGTTTTTGAATTTTTAAAAAATACCTTATGTTGAAGTTGATTTTCTTCATGCAGGCAAGGCTCCAAATCTGTGGCCTTGAAAACATTATTCGACTCTTCATGGTTTATCCTCTTGACCCAACTAAGAGATGGTATTTGGCTTGGGAATACCGTGGGATGGGATGGCCAGTGCAGCAGCGACTACCTCAATCTGACAAGCTCTCCAGGAAGGGCTGTCCGTGAGTCACACAATTAGGTGGTGTCAGGAGACAACCTGGGCTTCCCAGGCCCGCAGCTCTGGACTGTGCTTCTCCCCAAGATGTACACTCAGACGTGCGTTCATGTGCACAGAAACTTCTGGTCACGCTCTCTAGGAACCCTAGGCAGTGTTCTGCTGAGTCTTGACACCCTCCCCTGGGTGCAGAGGGTGCTGAGGACTGGAGGTGTTGGTAGGAGTGCCCTGAGCAGCACTATACATCTGTTTTATAATCTGTTGTTTTTCTGCTTACTATGTTATTGTAACTATCGTTCTGCACCTCTAAGTAGTCTTCTATAACATTTCTTAATGGTTGCATAGCATTCCCTTGTATGAAGGCAAAATAGATGATTTAATCACTTCTTTTTTTTTTTCAGATTGTGGTTGTTTCAAAGTTTTTCCTATTATAATTGCCCCTACAGGGAACACACTTGGAGCTGAATCTTTACTCACTTAATTATTACCTTGGAATAAATTACTATAACTAGAATTGTTGGTTCAAAAGGTACGTGAATTTTAAAGGCTTTTGATACAGATTGCAAATTGCCTTCTCAGAAGTGTTCCACGAATGTGCACTCAGACCAGCAGGGTGTTTGAGTCCCCATTCCCTACAACCCCCCAACACTAGGTCCTATCTCTTTTGTGCCTCATCTCTTGCCAATTGCACTAGTTGTTGTTGTTTTTCTTTAAGTATCTTATTGTTGTTTGCATTTGCATTTCTATGATCCCTGGTAATGTTGGGCACTTGTCATAGATTTATTAGCCACTTGCGGTTCCAAGTCTTTTGTCTGCATCCTTTGTCCTTTCTCCCCATAGAGGCTCCCAGCTTCTCCTTAATGACTGATAAAAGCTCTGAGTGTACCTGCTTTCCTGAGCGGGGCCCAGCTGCGCTCGGCACCCTCTCTGGTTGCTATGCAGATGTGCCAGTGGCGGGCCCAGTCGTCATGGCCACAGATGCCCGGGTCTCAGCGAGGAGCGGCGTGGGGAGAGGTTGCCATGGCAATGCTACCCAAGCGGGGCCTGGCTCCCCTCCCACTCCGCAGAGGCTGGGCTGTGGGGCTGCGCACCCAGGCAGAGGCTTCTCAAGCTGCAGAAAAGGAGGTGAGCAGAAGTTTGAATATTTCATCCCTGAATGTGGAGATGCATGATAAGATTAAAAGACAAAGCCGCTCATTGCAAAACTGAAAAGTTTTTTTTGTGTTAATAATATTGCAATTATCTTGTGATTTGTACAATTGTGGTGCATTATTTGTTTAAAGTACTAACTTGTTAAAGTAACCACTTAAAATATAGACCAATTTCTTAAAACCATTGAGACATGCCTTTATTTTTTAGTATGCCAAGATCCTCCAAATAAATAAATACATGGGAAGTGCCAGGGCTTCCTGCTTTTCCCAGTCTTGGGGATGGTCTGGCACCCCATCTTGCAGGCTGCATGGTGGCCCCCAAATTTACACACTGAACTCTATGCCCAGTACCTCAGAATGGGACTGCACTTGGAGATGCAGTAGTTCCCACTTCTCTGCTGTTTTGCTTTCTGAAATTTTAGTTACCTACAGTCAATCACATCTGAAAACATTAAATGGAAAATGCCACAGCCTGGGCAACATAGTGAGAACCCATCTCTACAAAAAGTTTAAAATCTAAAACCTAGTCCGGCATGGTGGCGTGTGCCTGTGGTCCCAGCTACTCAGAAGACAGAGGCAGGAGGATCGCTTGAGCCCAGGAGGATCACTTAAGCCTGGGTGACAGAGAAAGACCCTGTCTCAAACAAAAAGGAAAAAAAAGGAAGAAAGAAAATTCCAGAAACAAACTATTCATAAGTTTAAAATTGCACACCATTCGGAGTAGACTGAAAAATCCCGCTGAGCGCAACCCCATCCAGCTTGGGTGTGAATCATCCTGCTGTCCAGCGTCTTTATGCTGTACCTGCAACTCCCCCACCTGTGAGTCATCAACATCGTCTGCTCCTGACATCCAGCCTGCAGTGTCATCACGGCTCAATGGCCCAGGGTAACCACAGCAGGTGACCCTCCCTCTGACGTACCTATCATCAGAAGGTCAGCAGCAGCCTGACACTCACAGTGCCCACCGTCACTCACTCACAAAGGCATTGTGTCATCTCACAGCCTCACAGAAAGAGTGAGTGCAGCACAATCGGGCGTTTGGAGTAAGAGAAGCCACACTCCCATAACCCTTATGACAGTATGTCCTGATTATTGCTCTATTGTATTCGTAGTTGCTATTATTAATCTCTCACTGTGCCTAATTCTTAAATTAAACTTTATCATAGGTTTGTACGTGTGGGAAAAGTTCAGTACTATCCACGGTCTCCAACATCCACTGGGGGTCTTGGAGCTCACCCTTGCAGATCAGGGGGACTCCTGCAGAGTCAATAAAGAGGTACTTAAGTTAAAACGAGTGGCTCATAATCCAATATCACTGGTGTTCTTGTAAGAAGAGATCTGGACACAGACGCACAAAGGGGAATGACGAGGTGAAGACCCGGGAGGAGGAGACAGCCACCTGCAAGCCAAGGAGAGAGAGGCCTCAGGAGAAATGGCACTGACATGCTCCCCCACTGCACACACCACCCAAGAAAGAACCCCAGATGGGGCTGGCTTCCTAGGAGGTGGGAAGCCAGCCCCATCTCCTTGATTACAGCTGGGCAAACTGAGGCTGACACTGCTCTATCTCCTTGGGGCAGCTGGAAGGAAGGAATCGCTCCCATCAAACACTCCCCCAGCTCTCGGCCGTCCCTCGCAGGCTCAAGTTCTTTCTGCCCTGGATTAGGGTGATTTATATCTTTTTCATGCATTTATTTATTCATTCCATTATCTAACTCATATTTATTGAACACCTACTATGTGCCAGGCACTGGGCTAGGTGCTGGGGAGACCGTGGTGAGCAGGACAGACAAGATCCCTGCCCTCACGGAGCTCATGTGCTAGTGGAGACGGAGTGTGCACATGAAATCTAATGAAAGAAGATCATTTTAGAGAGGGGCTCTAAAATGCCGGGGGCTAGCATGACGGTTACGAGGGACCAGAGGGAGTGGGGCAGGGAGACAATGTTGAAAGAGTGATCAGGGAAGGTGATATTTCAGTGGGACTCAAGTGACAGGGAGCAGCCCACGTGTGGATGCTGGAGGAGGTGTGCTCCCAGGGAAAGGAGCTGCGCGTGGACATACCTGCATCTGGAGAGAGAGTGGGTGATCAGAGGAGCGGTGAAGAGGGCAGTGTGGCCGGAGCACACTGAGCAGAGTGAAGAGGAGGGTGAGATGGGGCCCTGGAGCTGTGAAGGAGGACCTTGTCTTGAACTGTCCTCAGGGGTAATGTGCCAGGGGAGGGTCCAGCCTCCAGGGTCCTCCTCTGCCAGCCCCATCTGCCCCTGGGCAGTTGCCTGGGAGGCAGCAAAGAACATGAAGAGTCACATGGATTCTGGAGACAGAACTAAACTGGAATCTCAGCTCTGAACCCCAAGCTATGTGACCTTGATTGTGTCATTTTCTAGAAGACACTGTCCTTTGCAGCCCAGACCCCTCCTTCTGGACCAAGGTATTTGGGGGTGCTGAAGGCTGAAGGCTGACAGCTGCATCCCTGGGTAGTGCCCTTGGATAGCAGCAACCACTTCGCCCAAGGTCACACCCCTCCTGGGGAGGAAGGGGGCTTTGGTAGGCATCCCACATCCAATGTCTGGCTGATGAGGAGGTACAGAGTCCTGGCCCCTTAATTAGAAGTTAAGAACCACTCTGAAGGGTCATTCAGGTAGGAATGGCTGAGGCTTCTGTTGCCCGCAATCAACTCCTCCCTCTGCTCAGTCCTCCTTCCCTCACTCCCTCACCAGTGTCGAGCCTGAGCCTGCTCCCTAATAAACTTCTTGAATGCAAATCTTCATCTCACAGTTTGTTTCCCTGGGAAACAGACCTAAGACACACTTCGTTTCTCTGAAACTCAGTTTCTGCAGATGTACAACTCAGTTTCTGCAGATTTACTGAGTTGTAAAGATTAAAAGCAATGATGTATGCAAAGCTCCTGGCCCAGGACATGATAAGTCTTCAATAAATGTCACTTGTTCTCTTTTCTGGCCTCTCTGTGCCCTTTGGTCTCACACATATGTGTATCTCCCATTGAGCTCAAGCCAAGGCCTTATACGGGGTAGATGCCCAGTGTGTTCTGAATTGAATCAATACACAACATATGATAGGCATTGCACTTGTCACATTTATTAGAAGATGAAGTGGAAATTATTCATTGTCCCCCAGTATCCATGCTCAACTTCTCTCACAGAAATAAAACTCTAGCCTTTTAGCTGGGTACACTTCCTCCCAGAATGAAGACTACAGCCTTCCCTACAGCTAGGTATGCCCATCCATTTAAATGCTGGCCAGTGAAACATGAGCAGAAATGATGTGTCAACTTCAAATATGTTCTTAAAAAGAAAGGTCATGCTTTGCCCTTCCCACTGGCAAGAATGCAGATGTGATGACTGGAGCTAGAGCAGCCACATTGGACCACAGAATAGCAGGGCAACTGTGAAGCCAGCAGACGTACCGTAGGCTGAATGCTCACTGGCTGTGCCTTTCAGGAACTAGTGCAGCAAATCTCTCACCTCACAGAGCCTCAGTGTTTGCATATGTGAAATGAGACAGAAATTCTAAGTGAGATCATATACAATGGAATCTCATTTTACCCAACAGTTCTATTTTACAGGGGAGAAAAATTCCCTTAGAACTGAAGGGACTGGACTCTTGGGAATATTAAATTTAAAACTAACTCCTTCTTAATTAACTCATTTTGTTTATATTTATCTTTGTGGTGTGACCTTCCTTTCCTGGGGATGGTCCAGATCTAGCAGGTCCAGGGGAAAGGCTAACAAATAAAGAAGCAGATCTCTCCTTGTCAAAGAGGGCATCGAGTTCATGTAAATTAAAATGTGGGCCTGACAGGTCTCCACAAGGCACGTCAGAGGTCCAGAGGCACTCGTAATGCTTATATGCTTGTTGTTCTGTGATGATTTAAAATGCCCTCAGAGCTGCAGGCACCACGGTGGTCTGGAGAGGTGCAGGTGAACAAGGAGCTATGCAGCCTTTGCATACAGAAGAAGATGAGGGTTTTCCTAAAGATCCTGGTCAACGATGGAGAGGTTTCCATGAGCTCACTTGTCTTTGAAGTTAAGAAAAAAGAAGTTTCCATGAGCACAGCAAAGGGGCATAGGGTGGACCCTGGCCTAGATGAAGTGGAGGGTTTTGGGGGAAATTGGGAAAAAGAGTTTTAGAGGACAACTCATGAATGCGTAGAAGTAGCATGGATTGGCTGTGGGTGTTGGTGGATCCAAGGACTGGCTTTCCTCTGGCCTGCACCCAGGCCTCTCCAGACCTCAGCCCAGCCCCATCCCAGCTGCCCTGCCTCCAGACCCCTGCCCACCCTCTGAGATCCAAGGTACCTCTCATTAGAGCTTGGCTTTCTGCTCTACGCACCCCAGGGTATCACCCAAGGTCATGTTTAGACTTTTCACAAGAATTGGACAATTAGAGCCGACAAACAGTATGAATAGCAGTAGTGCACAGCTCGGAATCTTGAAGGAGGCTGGGGTAGAGAATGGTGCATGTGTGCAATTGCAAAGGCCTTTACGCACTGGAACTTCTGCAACCAGAAAGATGGAAGAAGTCAAGGTACTTTTCTTATTTCCCCCCACCAAATACAGCTAAAAGTCATGGGTATTCTGTGTAGAATGAATACAGGAAGGCCCTAAAAGGTGCAGAGAAGCACCAGCCAGGAGCCTCAGGACCCAGCAACAGCATGGTGGTGAGTTCCATCTTTTTGCTTCATGTTTGCCAAACTGGGTGCCAAAGAGTCAGCAACCTAGAAATACCAACAGGCTCAGAAAACAATCCCCCAGAAAAACCCACTCCCTCTAGCCAGGCAAGGGGTATTCTAGAAAACTTTAGAAGATAACTGACCTATGTCATCAGACCACACAGGAAAAGACGAGGCCCCACCCAACTCTGGACAGCAGAGACTGAGGAGGGAGCCTAGACCTCCACCCTCACCCAGATGTACTGAATGAGGTGCCACCCCTCCTTGGGAAGGTATTGGAGAAGCCCAGCTGGGGGCGGGGAAGTCCACCGCAGCCGGGCCTCAAAGGAGTCTGCAGAGACGGACGTTTACATAAGGCCAGAAGCCCCACCACATAACCCCCAATATCCAGGCTTCAATCACAAATCACTCCACACCAGCATCCAGGAAAACACCGACCCTGATGAGAAGAGATGCAGAGACTAACCCAGGATGACACCAACGGCAGCATCACCTGAACGGTTTGAAGCCACCATCACAAAAATGCTCAATGGCAAACACAATGGAATCAAGTGAGAAAATAGAAAATCTCTGCAGAGAAACAAGCCACAAAGAGGAACAAAAGGGAACTCAGGGTTGAAAATGCAACAGCCAAAATTAACTCAGTGGATGGCTCAACACCAGAACAGAGAGGCTGGAGGGAAGAGTCAGTGAACCTAAAGATAAAATAATAGAAATTACTCAATTTGAACAACAAAGCAAAAAATAGACTTAGATAAAAATGACAAGAATCTCGGGTATGTATATTTTGGCCTATATACATTTTGGTCTATATTTTGGTCTTTCTATAACAAAAAGCCTAGCATTCGTGTCATGAGAGACCCAGAAAGAAAGAAAGATAAGGGTGGAGCTGAAAAGATTTTCAAGGAAATAATGGTTAGAAATTTCCTAAATTTGGCAAAAGACATAAATTTACAGATTCAAGAACCTGAGCAAACCCCAAATGGCATCAATCAAAGCAAACCTATGCCAAGACACCTTCTATTGAGACTTCAGAAAACTAAAGACAAAGACAAAAATCTTGAAAGTGGCAAGAAAGAAACAACATCTTGGCCGGGCGCCATGGCTCACGCCTATAATCCCAGGACTTTGGGAGGCCGAGGAGGGCAGATCACTTGAGGTCAGGAGTTCAAGACCAGTCTGGCCAGCATGGCAAAACCCCGTCTCTATTAAAAATACAAAAATTAGCCAGGTGTGATGGCGCATGCCTGTAATCCCAGCTACTAAGGAGGCTGAGTCAAGAGAATCGTTTGAACCTGAGAGGCAGAGGTTGCAGTGAGCCAAGATCGCACCACTGCACTCCAGCCTGGGCGACAGAGAGAGACTCCATCTCAAAAAAAAAAAAAAAGAAAGAAACAGGCTGGGCACGGTGGCTCACGCCTGTAATCCCAACACTTTGGGAGGCTGAGGCGGGCAGATCACGAGGTCAGGAGATCGAGACCATCCTGGCTAACACGGTGAAACCCCGTCTACTAAAAATACAAAAAATTAGCCAAGCTTGGTGCCACATGCCTGTAGTCCCAGCTACTCGGGAGGCTGAAGCAGGAGAATCGCTTGAACCCAGGAGGCGGAAGTTGCAGTGAACCGAGATCACGCCACTGCACTCCAGCCTGGGTGACAGAGCGAGAAAAAAAAGAAACAGCATCTTACCTTTAAGGGAAAACCATTTTAATGACAGCAGATTTCTCACTGAAACCATGGAGACCAAAAGGAAGTGGCACAGCAATTTTCAAGAGCTGAAAGAAAAGAACTCTCAGCCCAGAATCTTACATCCAGTGAAAATATCCTTCAGAAATCAAGAGGAAATCAAGACATCTTCAGAAGAAAAAAAAAAACAGAGACTTTGTTACCAGCAGATCTACCCAAAAGGAGTGATTAAAGGAAGTCTGCCAAACAAATAAAATGACAAAAGAAGGAATCTCAAAGTGTAAGGAAGGAAGACACAGTCAACAAAATATGGATAGACAAAATAGACCTCATCGCTTGAGTTTTCTAAACTATGCTGGACAATTGGAGCAAAAATTATAACACTGAATGATGTGATTGTCAATGTATGTAGAGGAAATATTAAAGAGAATTGTTATACAGGGGGAGACAACAGGGAACGTGAAGGACTCAGGTTTGTCCACTTCACCCCAACTGATAAAATGTCAACATCAGCTAACTGTGGTAAGTCATATATGTATAATCTAATACCTGGAACGACCACTAAAAAATCTGCACAAAGAGATGCTCTCAAATGCACTACATACAAACCAAATAGAATTTGGCAGGCCTGGGTTCAGGGCTGAGACAGAGCCCAGTGAGGTGTCAGAGTGGGGCATAAGCCTAGGGCTGGCCTGTCCACCCAGTTTCAGCCAAGGGTGGCATGGGGGTGTGGAGAGGGAGGGCGCTGTGCAGGCTGGGACAAGGGGGAGACAAAAGAGGCATGCTCCATAAAAAATGCAGGGAGGCACTCACTGCCAGGCCTGTGGGTGGCCTCCGAGAGGCTGAGCCTCATGGAGGAGAGGCAGCCAGTTCCAGGCAGTGTGGTAGGCCAGGGGCAAACTGGAACTGGAACTTGGGGAACTGATTCTGAGGTCACCCACTCAGGGGGTAGGAGTTTGCATGTCCCTAGTTGAATACAGAGACCCAGTCAGGGGCAGGGTCTGGCCTTTAGGTCACTGTGGGGAATTGAATGGGGAAACCGAGGCTGGAGCACAAAGTAATGGATTGGACCAGCACTGCACAGTGGTGGTGGGTGTAGGGGAGATGCAGTAGCTTTGTGGCCCTGGGTGCAGAGACCTCCAGGGTCACACCAGACACAGGGCTGAAGGACCATGGGGCAGATCACATTTCCAGAGGCGACCACACAACACCTCCCATCCTGCAGACTCTTTTGCAATGTGACTGTCTTAGTCCGTTTTGTGTTGCTATGAAAGAGTACCTGAGGCTGGATCATTGATAGAGAAAAAGAGGGTCCTTTAGCTCGCCATTGTGCAGACTAGGAAGTTCGAGGACATGCCCCTGGCTTCTGTTGAGGGCTGTCATGCTGCTTCATAACATGGCCAGGGTCAAAGGGAAAGTGGGCAAGTGTGAAGGGAGATAAACTGAGAGGTGTCTGGCTTTATAACAACCCGCTCTCGAGGGAACTAACTTATTCCCATGAGAACTCATCCAGCCTCACCAGAGTGAGAACTTGCTCATGACCTAGAACAGCACCGACCACTCATGAGGGAAGACCTCATGACATAAGCACCCCCCACTAGGCCCCACCTACCACCACCACCACATTTCAACACAAGCTTTGGGGACAAACAGACCATGGCATTGACCTTGTCTTGTCCCTGCCAAAGGGTGGCCTCTAACTTCCCCGCCCCCATGCCCCTGGCCTTGAACCTGACCTAGCCTTGGTGATTTCCTTTGCAGTGACAAAACGTTGTAGGAATGAGGTCAGAAGAATGAGGTCCCTAGGAACACTGGTCCTCAGGATGCTTCTCTGGAGCCCGGCCTGCCATGCTGTGAGGAGGGCCAAGCCACCCGGAAAGGCTATGTCAGCTTTCACTCAAGCCCTCGTGCCAGGCTTGGGTGTAAGGAAGCCTCTAGATCCCTCCAGCCCACAGTAGCCTGAGTCACCAGGGTCACCACCCAGCCTTCAGTCTCCCCGGCTTTCTGGGACATGCAGAACAGAGGGGAAGCACCCTGATGCACTCTGGCTGAATTCCTGACCCACAGACTTGGAGAGCAGGAGAAAATGGCTGCTGTTTTAGGCTTCTAGGCTTGGAGTGGTTTGTCACCCAGGCACCTAGAACAGAGCTCCCCTCCTGTTCACGCCATCCACACCTGGGCCAAAAGACTTCCCTACTCTTTTTTTATGAGACAAAGTCTCACTCTGTTGCCCAGGCTGGAGTGCAGTGGCACAATCTCGGCTCACTGCAACCTCCGCCTCCCGGCTCCCAGGTTCAAGCGATTCTCGTGCCTCAGCCTCCTGAGTAGCTAAGGCTCCCCTACTTTTAAGTGGGCAGGGGGCTGGAGGGGTTGGAGGCCCAGGACAGAGGAGGCAGCTTGTCTGCCTCAGCACAAGGCCTGCAGGATCTGGGGAAAAGACTCAGGCTCGAGGTCCCTCTGCCCCAACTGACTGCCACCTGGGCCAGTGTCCTCCCCTCCTGGGCCCCCGTACCTTCATCTGTCGCACAGGGATGGTGAGGCAGAGAACATGCCCAGCACACGCTTGAGACCACTGTGCACGAGCTAGCTCCTGCTTTTCTTTTTTTTTTTTTTTTTTTTTTTTGAGACGGAGTCTTGCTCTGTCACCCAGGCTGGAGTGCAGTGGCACGATCTCGGCTCACTGCAAGCTCCGCCTCCCGGGTTCCCGCCATTCTCCTGCCTCAGCCTCTCCGAGTAGCTGGGACTAGAGGCACCCGCCACCACGCCCAGCTAATTTTTTGTATTTTTAGTAGAGATGGGGTTTCACCGTGGTCTCGATCTCCCGACCTCGTGATCTGCCTGCCTCGGCCTCCCAAAGTGCTGAGATTACAGGCGTGAGCCACCGCGCCCAGCTCCTGCTTTTCTTTGTGCAGCTGCTGTCAGGCATGTGCTGCCTGGTCTGTAGACAGCCCGCAGGGGCACCTCAGAAGAGGTAGGGCCGTGCACCTTCTAAGCCTCGACTTTCTGCGTCTCCAAGTGAGAGAAGCGCTGCGTGGGGTGCCTGACGCTAATCCCTCTGTGTCTCACCTCCTCCCTTGCCCTTGAATTGTCTTCCTCCCCATCATCTGACAACACTACTCTGGCCTGGCTGGACCCCAGCTTCCTCCCTTGCCCTGGCAATCCTCTCTCCCAAAGACACCACTGAGACTTTAGAACTTCACAGCTGACCTCACCATATCTGCCCAGCACTCTTCACATGCCACAGTCAAGGTCTCCTGTGACCTAGCCTGGCTGTCTCTCTCCTGATCCCTGCCCTGTGAAACCTTGCCCTGCTCGAACTCCAGATACAACTCGACGGACAGTGGAGAATCCTGGCAGACGCCACCTCCACCAGTGATGGAGGTGAAGGGCCCTGGAAAGCAGTGGCACTGGTGCATGGACCCCCATGTGGTGTGATAAGGAGCATCTCCTCTCTGTGGTCCTCCCCCTCAGGACGCCAGTGCCATCATAAGGAAGCATCAGAAAAGCCCCAGGGGAGGCCCATCCTGTGGACTAACCGGCCAGTGCCCTTCCAGAGTGACCAGGTCACAAAAGATGAGGAAAGGCTGGAGGGGACCGGTGAGACGAGATGACCACACGAAATGTATCCTGGATTATTTCCTGAAACAGAAAAAGGACATCAGTGGAAATGCTGGAGACATCTGAACTCTAGTTCACAGTGGCATAGCAACAGTTATTCCTTAGTTCTGACAGTTGTACCCCGGTTACGTGATGTGTTAACATATGGGACAGGAATTCTCTGCACCACCTTTCAGATCTTCAGTAAATCTAAAATTATTTCAAAATAAAAGGTTTAAAAACCCTAGATGCTTAAAAATTCCTTATCGTGTCTCTCACTGTAACTGTATGCATAATCATTGTAATAACTCAAATCAGCAGAGACACACAATGGTGACAGTGCCAGCCTCCCTTCAAAGAGAAGCTGGCGTAATGTGCATGCCTCCGGGTCCCATGCATGTGTTAACACATATCATAACTCGATTTTGTTTTTCTCATAAATGGGATATAAAGCACACTATGTCCTGCCACTTGCTTTTTCTCCCCCTGGGGCGTCTTCCAGGTGGGGCCTGTGCTCACAGCCGTGGATATAAACCACATTTCAAGCAGGCTTCTCCGTGAGTTGTAATTTCTGTGTCCAACTCCTCATCAGGGCCGACTCCATAGACGCTGTATTTACCTAGTACTGTGCACCGTGAGTGGCTCCTTCCAGGAGTGAAGAAAAGTGCCGAGTTACCATTTCTTTTTCTAAGCTCTTGCTTCCATTATCTTTAAAATACATTTCCTTCACATGAAACTTCTTAAGCCACTTGCTCATTTTGTTAGGGTTAGTTTAATTAAAACCAGAGACTATAATCCACAAATCCACTTACCCAGGCAATTCGCTGAAACAGAATAGACCTGTGTGGGCCTCTTTATGATTCAGGCCTCCCCTTGCTGCGAGGGGACGCGGCTGTCCCAGTATCAGGGCTGAGAGAGGGCCTCTGGAGGGTGGTGCCATCTTTACAGTAGGCATTGATCAAGCTGATTTCTTTCTTGTAGAGTAATACACGTACAAAATAGAAGTTCTAATGTTTTCTTCTCACACCCTGTGGTACGCATAGAAGTTCCAGCATATTTTTTGCAGCATATTCACCAGTGGCTTGGCCTGCATGGAGGGTTGGTGCTCCATTTTGGGGACCCCTGGGCCGGGTCCTCTGCTATCCTTCACAAGGCTAACTTGTCCTCCAGGCTCTGGAGACTCGCCTGCCCCCTAGGAAGAGAGGCAGAGAACATGCACAGCATACACTCGAGCCTGACTCCCCAGCTGCATCAGGACCCCCCTCGCTCTGGTCACAGCCACCTTCCTCCCTTTGGTCGAACATGATGCTGACCATACCAGTGGGTGCAAGCGACCCCCTGAAGCCTCTGAGGGCAAGTTCCTGCTCTCTGTGCTCACACTGCCCACACAGGCCAGTGCTGAGGGGTACTGAGGATGCACGGTGGAGGAAGGAATGGAAGAAGTTTGGATCTGCTCTGAACACGGGAGGAGAAGACCTGCTCCTCTCTCTCACCACAGCCCACCACGCCCCAGCACACAGCTGTGCCTGCTGTACATCTCATACCTGCCCCTCCTGTCTTCCCCACACTCAGCCACCAGTCAGAAAGCTGTGGCCCCTGCTTCCCAGCTTCCCCTCCAGACACCCCTGCACCCCCAGGACTCACGGCATGCCCCTGCTTAGATGCTGTCCATGGTTCCCCCACTGCATTTAAAGGCTACTCCTGCCCAGGTGCGAGGCTCACTGTTGGCCCTGGCTAGCCGCTCCCCCACCACCCTGCACTGGGCCTCTTCACCCTTTTTGTCCTTGGAACCTTGGCACAGGCTTGGGATGCTCCCCAGCTCTACACAGCCACCCTGCTCCATGTGCCCTGGAACCTAGGCGGGCCTCCTGCTGTAAGCCTCATGTGTTTCTCTTCTCTTTAAAGGCCGCAGTGTACCCACACACCCAGTGGGTGTTTGCTAAAGGCAGGCACACATGAGCAAAGAAAGGGAAGGAGAAAGGACCAGCATGCCCCACCCCGGGAGGTGAGGCAGTGGGCAAGGCCCCAGGCTCTGGGCTGAAGGCGGCCTCTGCAATCCTAGGTGGCACCAAGGTCCAGGTGGGGTGGGGGTGAGTGGCATACCTGGTGGGCACGAGGGTGTGGACAGGGCTGGAAGCGACTGTCCCTGTGTGTCCTGCTTTCCCTCCCTGGGGGGTCCCTTGGGCATCTCAGCCTGGTGAGGCACTTTCCTCCCTCCGAGTGCTGGCACGTGACCAAGAGAGGGTGGCGTCGGGAGGCACCTGTGCCTGTGTCTGTGTGAATCAGATCTGCCTGTCACTGTGAGCTTTGTGTCTGCCTGGATTGGTGCGGGGGTGTGTGTGTTTGTGTACCAGCGTGTAATTGTTTTGGTTTGCTGTGATGAGAGTGGGTGTATTTCTGTGGGGGCCATGAGTGCTCTGTGGGGGTGTCTGCTGTGGGGGTGGGTCTGGGTCCCCATGGGCCTGCGGAGCTGTGTGTAGGTGTCTGTGTGCTCCACGAGCCTTCATGTTTCAGATCCCCCCACCACAGCCCCGCCAGACCCTGCCCAGTTCCCCACTCTTTGCACCCCCCAGTTCCCATCACCTAGCAACAACAGAATCAGAGCAGTGGCCTCTGCAGACAAAGAAGGTGTCTCTAGGAGGGAAGAGCTGGGAGGTGGGAAGTGGGGGAGGGGCCCCAGACCAGGCTCAGAGCATATCCTTGCTCCCGGCCTCCACTGCAGAAGGTGGCTCACCCCTCTGCATGGAACAGTCTCTCTCCATTCCCTCTACCCTGGACTTCCTCCTCCTTGCAGGCCCCAGAAGCCGGAGGGGGCTGGTCGGGGTTGGGCTCACAGACACAGTGGTGGAGCTCACAGAAGTGCCCCCACCCACCAGGAGCCCAGGGTGGGCTTCAGCCAGTCGGGGGTAATGAGGCATGGGATGGACTCTACGGGCACAAGGCCCAACCCTGAGTGCACCCAGGCGAGGGCGGGGGACACTCAGATCTGCCCCTCTCTGCAGGAACCTGGTTTCCCCACCCTGGAGGCCAGCACCAAAGGACGTTCATGTGCAGCTGTGGGTAATGGGTGGGCCATCCTGAGGGTTGGGAAGGGAACAGGCCCAGGTACCTCCTCTGGCCCTCAGTGCCCTGGAACCTGGCCTCTCCTGGGACTCCAGTCTCCCCCGCACACCCTTGCCCTGTCCCCACACTCCAGCCGTGCTGGCCAATGGGCCAGACTCTCTTTCTTGGAGTCTTTGCACCGCCCTCCCCTGCCCAGCACACCCTTCCTCCAGGTTGCCATGGGGCTTACGCCATCGTTCCTGTGGTCATGCGGTTGCCACTACTTGGACAAAGCTGGTCCTGGCCACTGTATGGCGGCTCCCCTCCCCACCCACTCTGTCCCCCACCTCTGCGTTATCTCGCCTGAGGCACTTAGCTCGCTCTAAGATGGTCCTAGTTACTCCCTGATTGTCTATCCTCTGACTCACCCGTGATCTAATAATAAGCTCCATGATCTAATAATAGCCAGATTCATTTAGCACTTACTATGTGCCAGGCACCGTTCTAAGCCCTTGATGTCTTCTAACTCATTTTACCTTTGCAGCAACCATACAATATAAGAGCTACTGTCTCCACTTAACACTTGGGGACACTGAGGCAAAGAGCCTGGCTGAATATTGTGCCCGTGATGACAGAGGGACAGCCTACTTTATTTGCTGCTGTATCCTTAGCACCCAGCACAGGGAAGGGGTCCTGGTACATTTCTAGAAAGAATGGAGAGGAGCAGAGTCCCCCCTCGAGCACCTGGGGTTTGATGCCCCCCTGCCCAGAACCCTTGCTATAGCATATGCTGGTGAGGGCTGAGGCTCTAGCTCACACCCCAGACCAGGGTAGGGATCCAATCTGGCTTTGAAGACATCATGCAGAGCCTCTGCTCTGCAGATGGGAACCTGCAGACAAAACCCTCCTTATCTCAATCTTCTGAAAACAGTTTGACCAGGGAGACAGCGTTCACTCGTGAATTTAAGAAAAAAAAAATCCCTGATCCCTGCTTTTTGCCAACTTCAATGCTGATTTCTAGTGGTACCAAGAAAAATGCAACTGAGCCTCCATCCTCAAGGGGCTCACAGTCTTGTAGGGAGATAGAAAGTTAGTGGTCATTCAGATTGTGGTAAAATCTCTCAACGACTGTCTTCTACTCACAGTTATCAATGTCCTGGAGCGGAGCTGCTGGGGAGGAGGTATGGGGAGTGGCAGGAGATGGGATTGGACAGGGAGGGATATTTCTGAGTTCCCGGCCAGAGAACTAGCGGGCAAACAGAGGCCATTCATGGTCCCACGCAAGAGGAGTGACACATTTGCCCTTGTGCTTTCTAGCTGGCTCCCGTGCAGGTGCACACACACACACACGCCGTGTTAGTGGGGCTAGGTGCCACCTTACAAGGCCCCCAATGGAAAAAAGTTTAGGGCAGGAAGTCAGGGGTTTATACAACCATTGGAAGGGTTGGAACATCAAAAGTTGGGACTTGGGGTTTACTGCCAGCTTTCAGGGAAGTAGGATATTACTGTTGCCTCCCAGGTCGGGAAACTGCTGAAAATTGCTGAAGATATTCAAGGCTTTCTGTTGTTATCGCACTCAATAAATATTTATAGAATGAATGAGTGAGTGTTCACAGACTCTCATATATATTTACATCACATGGAACTAGTTTTTTCCCCCAATAATTGTTTATTAGAAAGGTGAATAAAATTATAAATAACAAAAACAATACCTTCACCATTAAAAAAATTCTAAATATAATTCTTTGGACTCTCTTGATCATTATTCTTATGAATACACAGGGATACAATCAAAATAAAGAATATAATTTTGCATCCTAACTTTCTTTGCTTAATTTTTAAATTTTGAAATAACCACAGATTTATACGAAGTTGCAACGATAATATAAAAAGTCCTTTGATGTCTTCATCCAGTCTCCCCCAGTGGTAACATCTTATGTAGCTATTCAGTACTGAAACCAGGACATTGACATTGATACAATGCACATGTTGAATTCTGTGTCATTTTATCATGTGTGCAGGTGCAGGCCTGCTGCAGATCCGAGTCCTGTGACCGGCGTCCTGCCCAAGGGTCCTGCTTCCCTAGGCATCCCAGAAGTACAGCCTGCATCTCAACCAGAGCCTGAGAGCAGACACCTGCCGGTTTATCTGTCCCTTCATGTAGCAGGTGACAGAGGTGCCAGGGGCATGGCAGGGGTACTCTGACACAGCACTGCCCCACGGAGCCCATGTCCCAGGGCAGAAGACCCACGACACACAGCCAGCCAGGTGAGAGAAGAAATGTCAGGTACAGAACACAACGAAGAAGAAAGCCGGCTATGAAGGTTGCCCCGTCGCAGGCTAGGGTTGGGAAGAGACCCTGAGATGAAGGTGAACGTGCAGGATGTTACTTAGGGAGGGCTCTTGGGTTGATACTGTGGACAGAAAGGGCAAGAGGAGGCAGGACTGGTGGGGAACTGTGATCAGCTGCAACAGAAGCCCCAGCAACGCAGGTGGAGATTGTGAAGATGGATGGCCCTCCAGAGGGCCCCAGGGGAGCTGCACCAGTTACTCACAGGGAGGGGAGCAACCTCAGTTGAGGCAGCTCTCTGCAGCTGGGCATGCTGGCTCCCGGCGGGTGGAGGGGGGGTCTGAGCACCCCCACAGATGCTGAGCACCCCCACAGATGCTGTCCAATTAGGAAGGCTTCTGTGATGCCTCATCTTGTGCATCAACTTGGCCAGGCCACGCTGCCCAGTTTCTGGTCAAACTCCAGTCTAGACATTTCCACGAATGTATTTTTTAGATGGAAAAAATATTTAAGTCAACGGACCTTGAATAAAGCAGATTAACCTCCATCATGTAGATGGCCTCATCCGATCAGTCAAAGGCCTCAATAGAAGCAAGACTGATCTCTGCTAAAGAGAGAATTCTTTCAGCAGACGGCCTTCGGACTTGAGCTACGATGGCAACTCTTCCCCAGGCCTACTTGACAGACTTTGGGTTTCTCAGCCTCCACAGTCGTGTGAGCCAATTCCGTAAGATAAATCCCTGTCTCTTCTCTCTCAATCTCTCTCTCACTCTCTCTCTCTCTCTCTGTCTCTCTCCAGGAAAGAACCCCAGGGTAGCTGGGAGTTTGGTATGTTCCAGGACAGCAGGGAGGCCAGAGCCACTGTCAGTGTGAGAGGGTCGGAGTGCAGTGGGGCCCTCCGTGCATGTGGGGCCTCATAAGGTGGCACAGATGCATACTTGTTCTGTGTGGACAGGGTTTGGGTGGGGGTGATGCTTCCTCTGTTCCCTGGGTAGAGACTCGATGGCTGGTGGCCAGGGGAAGGCAAGGAGGCCATGAGGAGGCTGCTGCTGTGGTCTGGGTGAGAGGTGACGCCACTGTAGGGCAGCTGGTGGCATGCATAATTCAAAGCAAGTATATTGACCAGATGCAGTGGCTCATGCCTGTGATCCAAGCACTTTGGGAGGCCAAGGCGGGAGGATTGCTTGAGCCCAGGAGTTTGAGACCAGTCTGGGCAACATAGGGAGACCCTGTCTCTACAAAACATTTAAAAAAAATTAGCCACCATAGTGGTGTGCACCTGTGGTCCCAGCTACTTGGGAGGCTGAGGTGGGAGGATCACTTAAGCCCAGGAGTTGGAGGCTGCAGAGTCATGCTTACACCACTGCATTCCAGCCTGGGCGACAAAGTAAGACCCCATCTCAAAAAACAAAAAACAGGTGTATTTTGCAGGCAGCATCTGAAGGCCCAGCTGCTGGCTTGGCTACGGCCTTTGAGGAAATGAGCACAGTCAAGATGGAAGTACAGATGTGGGCAGGCCCTGTTCCAGGCTCCAGATGTTTCCATCCTAGCACTGGTAAGGACGAGCTTATTTGTTGAAGGGGGAAGTCATGTGCTCCAAGAGGGCAAGGGAATGGGTCATTGTTGAATCCTGCCTTATCCCTGAGCCCCCACAACTAGAGAAATATGTGTAACACCAATGGAAAGGCTGCCTTCCTTCCATACCTGTGGCCACTAAGTGCTCTCAGCCCTGCTGCAGGCTAAGGGCATGGCCACCCCCTGCCCAGGTAGCCTGCAAGGAGGTCTGTGCCAAGCCCAGAGCCAGAGCAAGAGCTGGCTCTGCCTGGAGGAGCTCATGCCAGTTGAGGAAATAAGGCACAAAACAATTAGTGAGCAGAGTGTATAATTAAGTGCTAAATTGTGTGTTTCAGACTCACTGAGCTGTGGGAGTGTGAGGTGGGGGAGTCACACCAGGCTGGAGTGGCTGGGTGAGGCAGCTTCTGCAGGTTGGGGGCATGACTAAGGGGGGCAGCCCAGAGAGGGACAAGGCTCCAGGTAGGGGCAAGGCAATGGGGCGAGGGGTGGCAGGAGCACAGTGAGGTGCAGAGAAAGGGAAGAGAGTGGCCATCAGTGTGATGGGGTCTGCAGGTTGGGGCCCCAAGACTGCATTGGGTAAGCAGTGAATCCCAGCACCTTGTGACATGCCGGGGCCTCATGTACCACATCTGTGAAATGGGGAGGCTGGATGTATTCAATGGGCAAGTCTGTGTACAGGTCCAGCCCAGGGTCTGGTACATGGGAACACCCAAGCAGACAGACAGGCAGGCACATAGACAGAGGAGACAGGCAGACAGATGGGAGGAGCCAGGTGGTCAGACAGATGTTCAGACATAGATGGGCCAGACAGACAAGCAAGAGAAGTTCAAATAGACAGCTGGATTCCTGTGTCCCAGCACCTGGCCCTTCCACAGCCCTGACCAGAGCAGGTCCTACCCACCCTCATCCTGCTCTGAGAGGCGGGAAGCCTGGGGCTACCAGGTGGCCCTGAGCCTGAGGGCCCTGCGTGGCAGGGTGTCCTTGCTGCAGCATTCAGGAGCTAGGATTCTAGGAGAGTTGGGCTGACTTCAGGCTTTGGGGGCCAGGGCCCAAAAGTTCAAAAGAGCCCAAGAAGATGGAAGGCAGGGATGAGCACCGGTGGCCCTGGGCTGGAAGGAAACCAGGAGGCAGAACCATGAGGGACACATGCAGCCTGGCCAGGCTGGGCCCCGGGCAGTCAGGCCAGACACAGGAGAAGGGCAGCATGTCACTAGCATGGCAAAGGATCCCAGCAGCACGGGAGGCTTCCCCTTGGCAGTGCTGTGTTTGCTGCCTGGCTTAGTGTGCCACCGCCTGTTAAATATTGTGACAAGCCCACTCCATGCACTCAGGGACAGCGGCAGCACTGGCTGTCACCAAGGGCGGCCAGTAATGTGGGCACTCGGCACCACGCAACCTCTCCTTCCAACGCAGAGCAAGCCTGCTGCCTAAACAAACACAGGGCTTGGCCGCCACCAAACACACCCAGAGGAGACACGGGAGTGGGGCTCAGCCTGACTCCAGCACTCCTGCCCCACGCACGCAGGCAGGAGAAGGCAGCCCCACAGGCCCCTCTGCCCCACCTGGCATGGACACTTCCAGCCAGCAAACACTGAGCACTGAGCATCTATCACGTGTGGAGCACTGTCCTGGAAACAGGGAACAGGGCAGAGCTCCCACCTAACGGAGGAGGCTGGCCACGGACAGACGGAAATACAGCATGCCTGGTGACAATACAGAGCCAGGAGAAAAGCCACAGGTAGAGCATGACAGGTGTTAAAGCAAACTAAAAATGGCCTGAGAAGGACTTCATACTTCTATATGTTAGTCCTTGTGGATGAACTGTAACCTAACTTAATAGGTAGACAAAATTGGAAAAACTGTGTTCAAATAAGGCAAACGCCAACCTATAACCAATCCAGCTGTTTCTGTACCTGACTGCCAATTTCTGTACGTCATTTTCCTATTTTCGTCTATAAATCTTCTTCTGCCATGTGTCTGCGCTGGAGTCTCTGTGACTCTTCTGTGATTCTGGGGCCTGCCCGATTCCCGAACTGTTCATTGCTCAATTAAACTCCTTTCAATTAATTCAACTAAAGTTTTTCTTTTATCACAGGGCAGTCAGGGATGGCCTCCTCTCGGAGACTTGGGCAGAGACCCAAAGGAAGTGAAGGGGCAGGCAGGATGGGAGAAGAGCATCTGGAACAGCTCGTGCAGAGGCCCAGGGCCAGGGCTGTCGCTGGCATGTTCCGGGGCTGGTAAGGAGCTGGGTGTGGTGGAAGCAGACTGTGCACCAGGAGAGGTGACCATGAGGCAGAGAGGTCCCCGGCACTCCGTGCAGGCCTCTAGGCCATTGTTGGACTGTTTCCTCTGAGCAGGTCATGGAGTGCGTGGAACAGAGGAGGGAGGGACGGGACCTGACTTTGGGTTTAGAAGGGGGGTCCCTCTGGCTGCTATGGGGCAGGAGCAGAAGCAGCAAGGCCAGCAAGGAGGCTGTGGCAACAGCTCAGGAGAGGTGAGGGGGTGGCCCACACCACAGTGGGAACAGAGCCGGAGCAGGAGGTCAGATTCTGGGTGTATTTTGGAGGTGGAGGTGGCAGGGTTTCCTCACAGGCCGGATGTGAGGCGTGAGGGAAAGAGAAGAGACGGGGCAGAATGTGCTCATTCACTCATTTGTTCATTCATCCTACATTCACTTTGTCTTTTTGACTAGGTGGGCAGGGAGTGTGGCAGCATTGATGAGAGTAGCTTTGTGGTAACACTCCTCTTAAACATCAAATACGCAGCCTCAGCCACATAGCCAAGGAGGAAGCCGCTCTTCCAAGAGTCTCCCATCCTTCCATCCCTCCTCCTCCAGCCTGAGCCCCTGCCCAGCCCACAGGGACAGCAGGGCTCCAGAGCTTCTGACCTGCCTGGGGTGGGGGCAGGCCAGGGAAGGGTTGTGGACCATGGCAACCTGTGAACCCAGTCCTGGAGGGGTGCTGGGCAAAGATGAGGCACAGGGCGAAGGTCAGAGGCAGCGGCATGCTGGTCCTTGTGCAGGGGGGCAAGGTCTGGGGCCCCAAGCGGCCTCACGCACCTGGCTGGAGGCTCAATTGTCCTGAGGCCGGGCAGCCATTGCAGAATTGTAAGCGGGAGCAATTTTGTTTAAGACGTCACCCTCTGGTGGCCATGTGCAAGGTGGCCTGGAGAGACAGCCCTGGGAGGGCTGTGGCCCCAGCTAAGGCAGGAGGAGGGCTCAATCAGCCGTCTGTCACCTCACCACAAAGAGGACAGAAGGCCCTGTGCCCCCTCCCACCCAGACCCTCACACTGCCACTGTGTGCTGAGCCTGTCCCTGCCACACTGTTCCCTCAGCCCTGGTCCCAACCTCACTGTGACCTTGGGCAAGTTCCAACCCTCACAGCCTCCATGGAAGAGCGGGGACCCAGGGTCTTTCAGCCAGAGGGTCTACTAGTCCTAAGTCCACACTTCTTTTTGCAGAGTCCAGCAAAACTGGGCAGGACAGGCCTGCAGCCCTCAGGAGGGCTGTGTCCACCGTGGTAGCACAGCTGAGCGGCCTGATTTCAGCATTTTTAAACAAAGCCTCCAGATGGACCTCGTCTGCCTGCCGGGGAGGGCTGGGCAGCTGCTGCACTCAGGGACTTTCCTCTAATTGGATCCCCTGGAAAGGAGAACAGCCTCAATCACAGCCAGCCCATCCATCCATCCATCCATTCATTCCTCGAGAACCCATCATGTGAACCAGGGCCCTGAGCTGGGGTCTGGGTGAGCAGGAAGAGGAAGGGCTGCACAGATGGAGCACACACTTGGGCGGGGAGACCCACGGTCCTAGGCAGGCAGGGATCCGAAGCATCATGCGGGAGGCAGAGTTAAGCAGGGTGGAGTGACCGAACAAGTGCTTCCCCGAGGAGGTAACATTTAGGCTGAGGCCTGAATGGAAAAACGGAGCCAGCGACACCACAGTCTGGTGAGGGGCTCCCAGAGGAGGGGACTGCAAGTGCAAAGGCCAAGAGACCAGTAGGAATGGGGGCTGTTTAAGGACCAGCACGGGAGAAGGGGGAGGTCAGGAGTTCAGCGGGTGCCTCTCAGGCAGGGCCTGTGTCTGTGGCAGGAATAATCTATATTTTACACCATGTGTGCTCAGAGGAGGCTGCTTCAAGCCTCCTGGAGCCGCTCCCTCTGCTGTGGTGGAGACTAATGATACCACACGTCTGTGCACAGCCGCTTTATTATTACTTACTGGCCCACATGATCCTCCACCAGGAGGAACTGTTAGGCTTATTTAATGGATCAGGAAACTGAGGTTCCGAACAACAAGCAGAGCTGGATTTGAGCAGAAACAGCCATTCCAGCTGAATCCAGCCCTTAGAACTAGCTTGTTTTACCTGTATAGCTTTGAAAATTTGAATCCGTTGCCAACTCTACAACATTGGGAGGCTTCACGTCAAAGATCTTTTGGCTTTCGGCATCTCTTCAATAGTCTGTGGCACTGGCTATGGCAGTGTGAGCCCTGGCTCTGCACAGGGTTGTCTGCAGGTGCCCCTTCAAACCGGAGGTCACAGCCCCCACTCTCCCAATCCCATGCGCCTCTGGTGTCCTGCCCCGCTCCCCCAGCACCTGAGTTTGCCACCTGGGCCACCTCTGCTTGAGGTGGGCTTGAGCCCACCTGCTGTGGTGAGCCCCTGTCTTGCTCAGCTGACAAGGGACACATACACTAGATTCTCTGAGGGAACAAACAATCCTCCCGCACCACCCCCACCCTGATTCCACGACTGTCTCCTCACTTTCCTGCCACCAGACCTGAGACTCCGAACTGCTACTTTCAAGATGTGAATGAATTCAGAGACCCTAAGAGCCAGAGACCATGGATGGGGCTGTCCTCCAAGGGGAAACTGAAGCCAGTGGGGTTCGGGGCCGGCCAGCCAGTCACTCCTGGGGCTTCGGGAGACATGCTGTGAAGAAGCACATTCTTCCCTTCACCTTGGGGCTCGGAGCCCCAGCTCTGCCTCCATTTAGCTGTGACGCTTGGGCAACAGCCCTCAGTTTCCCCAGCTGTTCACTGATGGAATCACTGTGAAGTTCGTGGGGGCTTCTCGGCTCATGTACCCATTGTCTCAGGAGAGGAGCAGCTTGTCTCTCTGGGTTCAAACTCAGCCTCCACTTTTAGCTATGTAACCTCGGGCAAGTAGCTTAACCTCTCTGAAGCTTGGTTCATCCAAAAAAGGAGATGCATTATTGGGATTATTATGAGATTCTAGGAGATGATTCAAGAAAAGCCCTTAGCGCAGAGCAAGTGCTCAGAAAATGTGAGCAAGAGCAGGGAGTTGTGAGCTGACCCGTGTCCCCTCTCCAAGGGCTTAGGCCAAGGTCACGACCAACAGGCCAGCATCCCAGAGGCCAGGCTCCAGGCCTCCTCATCCAGAGTCCACTTGCCTGAGTGGTATAGTCCCAGACTGAGGTCACCCTCCACTCCCATGTCACTGAGTCCCTGCCATGTGCCAGGCAGCCCTGTCAGTGCTGGAGGGAGGTCCTGTGGAGACAGAGACTGGGAGGGTGCTGCCCTGAAGTTCTAGGGGGAGCAGAGAAGGAATAAATAGGGGAGTGGAACAGAAACATCCAGGGAGGAATTGGGACTACTTGGTCCATCGAGGGGAGAGGGAATTTTGGGCCATCAGGAGAGGTGGAGGGGCATTGCCAGGGAAGGGCTTTCCAGGCAAGGGAGCCACACGTGCTGGGGCAGGAGGCAGGCACAACCCTGAGGCCTTGTGGATAGCAGGAAGGCTGCTGTGCCCCCTGCAAGAGGAGAGGAGGGGAGAGGGGAACCGCGGTGTCAGCTGGGCCTGGGTGGCAGGGCATTCATGCGAGCGGAAGGCCTCCTGGGGATTCTATTTTAAGGTGACAGGAGCCCTGGATGGTTTGAAGCCAGCTCCGTGGTGGGCTTTCCATTCCACACCGAGGCCAGTGGCAGGCTCAGCTCAAACCCTGAGAGTCTGGCTCCAAGCCCACAGCTCCAGGCAAGAAAATGAAGCTCGGAGGGGAACTCGGAGGGAAGGATTGGGGTTGGGAAGGTGGTGCGACTGGGGAGGGAGGGGCACAGGCTGTGGTCAATGGGTGCGGTCTGAGGCTGGGGGTGCGAGCTGGGGTCTGGAGGTGAGACATGGACTGGATGCTGGGGAAGGGACATAAGCTGGGGTACTGAGGAGGGGTCAAGGGAGGAGGGACGGGGTTGGGACAAAGGCTGGGTCCGGGGGAGGGGTGGGGGAGTACGCCAGGCGGTGTTGGCGCAGCTCGGAGCAGACGCACAGCCCGGGGCTGGGCAGCATGGCACGCGCTGCCTAGCCCCTCCGAAGGGCGCAACTGAGAGGGGCCTGCGGAAGTCCCGAGGCTCCCGCCTCCTCTTCCCCTCCTCCTCCTTCCCCTCCCCTCCTCCTCCTTCCCCTCCCCTCCTCCTCCTTCCCCTCCCCTCCTCCTCCTTCCCCTCCCCTCCTCCTCCTTCCCCTCCCCTCCTCCTCCTCCTCCAACCCCTCCTCTCCTCTCCTCTCGCCGCCTTCCCCTTTTACCCTCCCCTCTCCTCCCCTCGCCTCCCCTCTTTCTCCTTCCTCTCCCTTCCCTTTGCTGTCCTCCCCTCCCTTTCCCTACCCTCCGCCCCACTCCGCCCCGCTCCCCTTCCGGAGCCCGGCCCGGCGCGCCGCCATGCCTGGTGCCGCACCGCCCCCTGGTGCCCACGTCAAGCATGGCGCGGAGCGACTGCACTGCGCCCGGGCTGACTGGGGACGTGAGGCCAGGGAGCCCCTACGGCCTCCAGAGGCCGGGCGTTGGGGAGCGGCGGGGGGCGCAGAACGTCGGGGACTCCCTTGGGACCCACGCTCAGCTCTGCCCTGCCAGCACTCGGCTGGGTCCTTGGGCCCTCTCCCCTCTCTGGATCCGCTTCACAGCCAAGGTCACCGGCTGGGAGTGGCCGACCCAGCGCTGTCCCCGTCCCCGCAGGCCAGCAGGCTGCACGACTGTCTGAGCCCCAGTGTCCTCATCTGTAACACGGGCATCATCATGCCCCCAGCTTCAATCTTCACCGCTCAAACCATTGAAATCTCAGCAGTAAGAATCCAAGTATCCAAGTGCCAAATTCTCCATCAGTGTCTGTGTAGTTTTGGTTTAGGTCTGCCTTTTCATGCATTTCCCTTTAGCACTGGAATGAAATTCAAGCAACAGGCCAGGCACGGTGGTTCATGCCTGTATTCCCACCACTTTGGGAAGCCGAGAAGGGCGGATCACTTGAGCCCAGAAGTTCGAGACCAGCCTGGGTAACACAGGGAAACCCCGTCTCTACAAAAAATTTTTAAAATTAGCCTGACTTGGTAGTGCGCGCCTGTAGTTCCAGCTACTGAGGAAGCTGAGGCGGGAGGATCGGGAGGATCGCTTGAGCACAGGAGGTCGGGGCTGCAGTGAGCCGTGATCACACCACTGCACTCTAGCCAGGGCAGCAGAGCAAGACCCTGTCTCAAAAAAAAAAAAAAAAAAAACAGACACACAAGCAACATTGAACCTCAGAGGCTGGCGTATAAAAAGGGTGGTTTTTGAGAAGCAAGACCCTCCAGAAGTCAAGCTTTAGCCCTATCAAAAGATGTCCAAGAAACTGTCTTTTTTTTTTTTTTTTTTTTGAGACGGAGTCTTGCTCTGTACCCAGGCTGGAGTGCAGTGGCGCAATCTCAGCTCACTGCAACCTCCGCCTCCCGGGTTCAAGTAATTCCCCTGCCTCAGCCTCCCAAGTAGCTGGGACTACAGGCGTGTGCCACCATGCCCAGCTAACCACGCCTAGCTAATTTTTTGTATTTTAGTAGAGACAGGGTTTCACCATGTTGATCAAGATGGTCTCGAGCTCCTGACCTCGTGATCCGCCCACCTCGGCCTCCCAAAGTACTGGGATTACATGAGTGAAACACCGTGCCCGGCCAGAAACTATCTTTGAACTAAAAATGCACTTAAAGAAAAAGGAAAAGTCAAAAGACAAATGAGAAACTGGGGAAAATGTTTGGAACTCATCACAAAAGTCTAGCACAGGGTCAGCAGGCTGTTTGTGTAAAGGGCTGTGCAGTGAGTACTTTCAGTTTTGCAGACTATGAGGGTATTTGTGGCAACTGTTCAGCTCTGCTGTGGTGGCAGAAAGCAACCACAGACAGTGAGTGCAGCTCTGTTCCAGTAGAATTTTATTTACAAAAAAATTTATAAGGCAGTGGGCCCAATTTATCCCACAAGCAACAGTTTGCCAATCCCTGGTCTAATCTAATACATTAAAAGCTTCTAGAAATCTAGAAAAGACAACTCCCCCCAAAATTGGCAGAAAATATGAATAGACAGTTTACAGAAAACTCAAAAGGCCCCTAAATGTATGACAAATTTCCAACTTCACACACAATAACAGAAATGGAAATTAATGACATCAAGATACCATTTCTCACCTATCAGAACAGCAAAGAATTCTAGTGCTGCCAACAGCATGTGTGTGTATGTGTGTGCATGTGTGTGTGTGTAACAGGTCCTCCCACATTGCCATGAGAGTCAAGGGAACACCCTCTGGAGGGGAAGCTGTCCATAGAAAGGGCTGTCATATTTACCATGTGACCCTGCAACCCTACCTCTGAGCATGGGTCTTGCAAACATCCCGGGCACCACGAAATGATGCATCCTCACAGTTCCACAAGGGGAGCCACTGCTTCTGTTTGTAATCATGAAAATATTGGAAACAACCCATCTAGGAGCTGGTTAGACAAACTCTGCTTTGGGCACACAGTGGAATATCGCACAGTTGTTGAAGACAGTGAGGAGGCTCCGTGGGCTGATAGGAAAATTCCACATGCTGTTGGGAAACAGGTCCTTCCCCATTGCTGTGAGACTCACCACTACCGCTAGATCCCAGGGCCCAGAACAGTCCTGGCACATAATGGATGTCCAATAAATACATTAATGAAGGAAGGAAGGAAGGAAGGAAGGAAGGAAGGAAGGAAGGAAGGAAGGAAGGAAGAATCTGCACACTCTAACACTTAGGGATGAGCCAAGAGAGGCTGCATTCCCTGGGCCATGCTGGTAGATGTTAGCAGAAAAACAAACATGCAGAACCACGCACAGAGCATAAGGCTTTTGTGTAGGAATGGGGTGGGGAAATAAGAATGTCTATTTGTATATGTTTGTGTAAAGAAACATTAAAAGGATCCGTAAGAAATCAGTACAAGTGGTCGCCTGTCTGGGGCATGGGGTGGTCAGGAACAGGAAGGAGAGAAAGAATTCTCAATATACATCACTGTAGCTTTTTAAGCCCCATGAGAATGTATTTCCTATACAGAAATTTAAAATTTTTTAAATCAATGTACATGACTCTGATGAGGAGTGAGGAAAGAAGCCAAATACAAAAGAATATGTATAGAATGCTACAGTTTGTGTGGGAAAGGCATTTCCTTATGTGTGGAATATCTCTGGAAGGATTACAATCCCCCACTCAAGTGCTGGCAGTGATGGCCTCCAGGGGGAACGTGGGGCCAGGGGTTGGGGAGAGGCTCACCTTTGACTGCTGATCCTTTTGGATGGTTGGTCGGTTTTGGTTTTTGTTTTTTACCATATGCGTGCTTTGAGATTTTCAAATCAAAAGAAAAAGAGATGAAAAAGCAAGTGGGTGAAAGCCCATTGCTGTTATAATAACACAGCAGCTCCCCCCACAGCGTTCTGAGGGTGTTGGCTGCATTAAGTCACCTAGCACGCTCTCTGTGGGTACCATCACCAGCTCCACTTTATGGCTGAGGAAGCTGAGCTGCAGAGCAGTGAGGTGGCCTGCCCAGCGTCACACAGGATGAGCACACCCCCAGCAAGTCCCCATGGCCAGCAGCTGGAAAACACTGTTGCAGCCCAACACTGTTCAAAGCAGGGATTTCCTCTATGAAACCCTCTCAACTGGTTGCCCAGCCTGTGCTCAAATGCCTCCCGGAATAGGAAGCTCACCGCCTTACAGGGAGAGCATTCCATCGTCAGATGTTTGGGTCAAATGCCCCTCCTCACACTCAGTGGCAACGGGCCTGCCTGCCCCGGCTCTGTCCTGGGAGCCCATCTAATTGCTCCACCAGGGAAAGCCACGTGGGCATGTGGCTGAGGCACCTGGGGCTATTCTTCATTCTGAGCAGTCCTGGCTATTGCAGTTGCCCCTGCTGAACGATTCGGGTCCCTTCCTGAGTCAATATGGATCCACAGGTCCCCTTTTGTTAGACTGTTGTGAACTTCACAGGGGCAGTGCTAGCACACACGGAGGCCCTGCTGATCTCCCCTAACTCATCTCCATTTTAATCTTTGGTCTTATGCTCATCAGCCCAGCCTGGGCATACCCCAGGGCCTCTGCCCTTGCTGTCCCCTCTGCCTGGAAAGCTCTTATTATGCCTGCATCTCCCCAGGCTTCAGTTTATTAGCAGGAATGTAACCTCCTTAGAGAGGGCTTCACCCACTACTCTTGCTAACATGTCTCCCCGCCATTCCCTTTCTCATTCCCATTTCAATCTGGAATCGTCTTGCTTCTTTGTTTCTTTGTTTGTCATCTGTTTCCCTTAGTAGAATATAAACTCCAGAGGACAAGGGCTCTATTCCATTCACCACTATCGCTAGATCCCAGTGCCCAGAAGAGTCCTGGCACATAATGGGTATCCCATAAATACGTGAATGAATGAATGAATGAATGAATGAAGAATCTGCACACTGTAGCACATAGCAATGAGACAGGAGAGGCTGCATTCCCTGGGCCATAGATCTACGAGTCCATCTCAGAGCAGCCCCCACACAGCCACCGTTACAAGCCCTGCACTTTAGCCCTCTCCTCTCCCATCCACCACCCAGGGCAGAGGTGAGGCCAGGAGGCCATCTTCCCAGAGAAATATCAGGGCTCTAAATTCAATTTAAAACCGTTTAATTGCCTAATTGCTCAGCTCTTCAGTGCAGTTTGTTAATAGAAGTGATTCTGCAGCAGCCAGGCCAGCCTAGCAGAAAATTGGCATTTCAGCCAGAGGGAATTAAAGAAGCACAGCACAGAACTGCCACTGCTCCCAGCTGCCCCCATACCCCCTACTCCACTACCCCCAGCCCTGTGTGAGGCCGACTTGCTTGAATCCCTGTTGACACGCCCATAGGTATGAGAGTGCAGGGTGTTGTTTGTGTTTGGGGATGAGCAGCTGTTCTGCCAGCATGTTTGGACGTCTCAGCCATGTGCCTACGTAAGCATGTCTGTGCTTTCCTTTTCTTCATTTTTAATTTAGGCTTTCAAAGGAAAAACACATGCAAATAATGCAAAAAAAATTTCATTCAAGATTTAAACAGGTTTACATCTACAATGAGTCCTCTTCCCCCAGCGCTGATTCCAGACCACCAGTTCCCTTCCCCGGGGACAAACACCACTATCGGTTTCCTGTGGGTCCTTCCAGAGACAGTTTATGTTTACATGTGCATAAAATTGTTTCTATGCAAATGATTACATACTATAAACATTATGCTGCTGTTGGTGGTGGTGGTGGTTTTGACAATACATCTCAGAGACTCTTACTAACCAGAGCTTTTCTAGACATTCCTCAATCTTTGGAACAGTTGCATAGCAATTCCATTGAAAGACTGTACTTTGATTTCTCAATCGATCCCCTATTGCTGGACATATAAGTTATTTCCAACCTCATGCTTTTATAAACCACATAGCAATCTCAATCTTTATCCATACTTCAAGTTTGTATATATGGAGGTATATGTGTATAGAATTCATATTCCTTTCACAATCAATCCCTTCCTTTCCTTTCCCTTCCCTTTTTTCCTACCCAGAAAGCAATTTTTTTTTTTTTTTGAGATAGAGTCTCACTCTGTGGTCCAGGCTGGAGTGCAGGAGTGCAATGGTGCGATCTCGGCTCACTGCAACCTCCACCTCCCAGGTTCAAGTGATTCTCTTGCCTCAGCCTCCTGAGTAGCTGGGACTACAAGTGCACACCACCACGCCCGGCTAATTTTTTGTATTTTTAGTAGAGATGGGGTTCGCCATGTTGGCCAGGCTGGTCTCAAACTCCCCTCAAGTGATCTGCCAGCCTCAGCCTCCCAAAGTGCTGAGATTACAGGCATGAGCCACTGTGCCTGGCCCCAGAAAGCAATTCTTGATTCCCTTACAGGAAAAGAAAGAATGCCACAATCCCACCAACTCAAAAGCAGCTAGAAGCCAGGCACAGTGGCTCACTCCAATAATCCCAATACTTTGAGAGGTCGAGGTGGGAGGACTGCTTGAGGCCAGGAGTTCAAGACAAGCTTGGACAACATAGTAAGACCCCATCTCTACAAAAAATTTAAAAAATTAGCCAGGCATAGTGGCACACACTTGTAGTCCCAGTTACTCCAGGGGCTGAGGTGGGAGGATTGCTTGGGCCTGGGAGGTCGAGGCTGCAGTGAGCTATGATCACACCGCTACACTCCAGCCTGGGCAACAGAGCGAGACCTGTGTCTAAAAAAGAAAAAGAAAAAAGCAACCAGAAACAACCATGATTACCACCCCACCAGAGCAAATCTTTCAGCCCCTCTTCCAAGCTGCTTCTGACTTCTATCTTACCCAAATGGGCTCATACCATTCAGATTATTTTTCAAGCTGCTTTTTGTTGCACTCAACAATAAATGACACTCATCTTCTGTGTAAACAGCTCTGTACTTCCTCTTGAGGGCTGAATAGCATGCCACCGTACCCTCCAACGACAGTGGACTTCAGCACCCCTTATTAGAATCTAGATTGTTGCCAGCTTTTTATTATTACAAACAGCACTGCAGGGATATTCCTTGCAGCTGAGTCTTGGTACACATCCTTAATTCTCTCCTAAGAATAGCTTCCCAGAAATGGAATTTTTAGGTCAAAGGGCATGTACTTTTTGCAGCACATGTTTAAACCATTTGAAGTGTGTGTGTGTGTGTGTGTGCACGTGTGCACTTCTGTGGGCCTGAGCCTGTGGTTCCTTCAGGTCCCAGTGCAAATCTGTCATGTGTTTTTGCATAAAGGGCATGCATGTGTGCTTTCTCTTCAACCTTAGTCTCTAAAACTACTCAGGGCTGCCCCTCCTCTGCATAGTAGCCAGGGACATCCAGGAGTGTTTCTGAGCCTGCATGATCTTTCTTCCTCTGGGCACAACCGTGGGAGAGGTTGCAGGCCTCACTCTGGTCCCTGAACCAAGCCAACTCTCCTCTGCCCTGGAACCTCCTGTAGCCAGTCAGAAACCCATCCTAAACTGGCTTCACAGTACAGGAGTATTTTGAGTCATTGCGAAGTGCAGGACTTTGGGGATAGGTGGATCCAGGTGTTGAAAGAGGTCTGTTCAGAATCGATATCTGTCTCCTGGTTCTGGTCCCCATATTGGGCCAGCTGACATCACATGTCCTTCTTGTGGCCATGGGACTGTGGTGCTTGCCAGCTAGCCTGTGTCACAGGCCACCCACCTGTCCCCACCCTACCCAGATCTCCAGCTCCTCTCTGGAGCCACACCCTGTTCCCTGTGCCCCTGCCCCATCTGCTCATCTGCAGCCCACAGTGAAGAGATCAGCAGACAGTGACGCTCATGTTTGCTTCATGCCTAGGATAATTGCAGTCTCAGAGAAGACCCCCAGAAACCCAAAATGCTTCCAGCCACAGAGGAGGAGAGCAGCTGGCAGCCAGAAGCATCCATTCCAAGAGAGAGACATCAAAGGGAACAAGGCTTAACCTCCTTGTCTTTGAAAAGCACTAAATGATTCAGCAAAAGGGATGAGAGGAAACCTTTGGCCATTTCACAGGTTCATGGCCATCTGTATATGTTCCTATAGTCCTGCTTTGTACCTCCAGCCTAAATGATGGGGAGGTCATTTGAAGATGAGACTGACCCTTCACTGCATGTGCTGCTTCCAACCCCAGATTCCATCAGGCTGCACTTCTGAGATTCAGTGAACTCCCACTCATCCTTCAAAACCTATCTCAATGTTGCTGCCATAGCGAAGCCTTCCCTGGCCCCCTCAGGTAGGGAGGGTCTCTCTGTCCACTGGCAGGCCAAGATGGCCAAGCTCTGCCCTCTGAGAATCCATCAGTGCCCTGAGCTGACTTTCCCTAGCCTCCTATCCCTTCATTCCATGAAAGGGGAACTTAGGGTGGAGTGGAAATTTTGATCACCTAAAGAAACAATAATTGCTTTCATTCATTCATTTAAACAATACGTATTAAGCAGCTACCAAGGACCAGGCCTTGTGCTGAGTGCCCCCACAGAGGTCACAATAGTCATATACTACAAACAAATACAGCATCACAAAGGCTGGCGCATGAAGAAGAGACAGCCGCTAAGGGCGTGGTCCTGGAGCCAGAATGCCTGGATTTGAATCATAGCTCCACTACTTCCCAGCAGCTTGGTGAGCTTAGCCAAGTCTCTAAGCCCCTCTGAACCTCAGCTTTATCACCTGTAAAATAGGGATAAAAGCAGCATCTGCCCTATTCATCTGTTCACAGGATTACATGGCCTATGGAGGGAAAGTACCCTGTCTCCTGAGTGGGGCCTCCCGGCCCGCAGCAGAAGCCATGTACATGTCTGTTCAACAGATATCTTTGGTGGCCTGTATGTACCAGGGGCTTCTCTTCTCTGCTGGTCAAGGAGGGCTCACGGTGGAATAGGATTTAGCCCCGGGAGGGACAGCAGGGGCATTCTAAAGACATCGACTAGCTGGCATCCCATGCCAGGAATCCCAACCTTTTGCGCATCGCGGCTTACCTGGAAAAGACACGGGGGTGGAGAAGGAGGTGCCACCTCCATGAGGCATGGCAGAAAAGCATGACATCGCCTTTATAGTGCAACACTTGACAGGAAGAATAAGATACAAAGTACTTAAAGAAGATAATCAATATTGGATGTGTATTAAATTTCCAAGGAAAATATTTTTAAATATGTAAATTAATCTTGAGTTGGCTTCTACAAGCCTAACTTTTTTTTTCTTTTTTGAGACAGTCTCGTTCTGTCACCCAGGCTGGAGTGCAGTGGTGTGATCACGGCTCACTGCAACCTCCGCCTCCTGGGTTCAAGTGATTCTCGCGCCTCAGCCTTTCGAGTAGCTGGGATTACAGGTGCACAACACCATGCCTGGCTAACCTTCGTATTTTTAGTAGAGGCGAAGTTTCACCATATTGGCCAGGCTGGTCTCGAACTTCCAAACTAACTGGGACCCACCCTGATCTGCCTGCCTTGGCCTCCGAAAGTGCTGGGATTACAGGTGTGAGCCACCGCACCCAGACTTACAAGCTTAATTTTTTTGTACCAATATACCAGCTTTCATGCTTGAGCTGACTAAGCACAGTCCCGGATCGGAATGTTTCTCAGGGGTCAGTCCTTTGAGTTCCTGACAGTCACCACTGATGAGAAGTGGCCGGGCAGGCAGCAGCGGATGAGGACCGCCTGTGGCACTACAGAGATCCCTCTGGTGGCAGGTGGGATGTTGACTGTGCACAGTTGCTGTGACTGTATCTGAAAGGTGACAGTGGTGCCAAAGTTACCTTCCAATAAAATTTCAACTGTTGCACATTCTTGAATGGTTGTGAAAAAATGATTTTGTAACTATAAAAATGTGTTACTACAAAGAATCTATAAGCTTCAGTGGCTGGCAGGTGAGGGTTGGAAAGCTGGGAGTTTGAGGGCTCCAGGGCCTGGGGTGCTGGGGCGTAGATCGGGAGGCAGGGGAGGAGCACATGGGGGCCATGCCAGAGGGGAGTCGAGGGAGGGGGCTGAGCCACCGAATAGATCTGTGTGTTTCAAAAGTCTCTGTGACTGAGTGTGCAAATGGAATAGGATGGGGCAGAATAGAAATGACAGTGTTGGCCTAGAGGAATGGGAATGGCAGCGTGGACCAGGCTGGCGGAGGTGGGAAGGGACAGGTAGATTGAAGCTACATTTTGGAAGTAAAATGCACACGACTTGGTGACAGAATGGATGTGGGGATGAGAGAGTAGGGGGTGTCACAAGAACTTCCAAGGCCAGGCTCCTGGAACTGGGCAGGCAGGCATCCCCTTTGGAGTGGTAGCAGAGCCGCTTTCCTTACCCAGAAGCCAACTGGGGTGGGGGTGGGGGGTGTCACAGGTGAACACACCTCCCAGTTTTCTGGGAACAGTCCTGGTTTATACCTATCGTCCCTGAATATGTACCTATTGCCCCCTTCCACTCTCAAAAATGTCCCGGTTTTCCTCTGAATGATAAATAAAAATAAATGTAAATAAATTTTAAAATAAATGAATGGATGGGGAGAAGAGAATGCTCTTCCTAACAGTGGAAGCTAACCAGTAAATGTGGAAGGGGTGGAGTATGTAATCTGAAAGTCACTATTTGGCCGCCAGTTGGGGAACAATTGTTTCAGGCAAGAATCAAAGGATACTAAAACTGGCAAGTAAGGGCCAGGCACAGTGGCTCATGCCTGTAATCCAAGCACTTTGAGAGGCCAAGGCGGGTGGATCACTTGAGGTCAGGAGTTCGAGACCAGCCTGGCCAACATGGTGAAACCCCATCTCTACTACAGTAGAAAAATTAGCCACGCATGGTGGCACATGCCTGTAATTCCAGTTATTTGGGAGGCTGAGATAGGAGAATTGCTTGAACCCAGGAGGCAGAGGTTGCAGTGATGAGCCGATACCACGTCACTGTACTCTAGCCTGGACGACAGAGCGAGACTCTATCTCAATTAAAAAAAAAAAAACTGGCAAATGGGAGGTGGAGGGAGAAGAGAGGATGCACCTGGGTTCAAAGCACTGCCTCCCCGCAGAGGCATGTTACTCGCAAAGGGGAAGAGCACATTTCCCACATTTACAGGGAAGAAGGCTCCTTCCATAATCAAGTGATAAGACGAATTGCCACTGTGGGCCCCAATAGGGTGCAGTGAGGAGAACGCAACATCCCTTCTGTGCCATCCCTCTGAAAACACAAAACCTGATGTAATCATTAGGAAGCAGCAGACAAACCCAAATTGAGGAGCATTCTATTTTTTTAAAAATGCTGGAGGAGGCCGGGCGTGGTGGCTCACACCTGTGATCCCAGCACTTTGAGAGGCCAAGGCAGGTGGATCACGAGGTCAGAAGATCGAGACCATCCTGGCCAACTTGGTGAAACCCTGTCTCTACTAAAAAATACAAAAATTAGCTGGGCGTGGTGACACGTGCCTATAATCCCAGCTACTCGAGAGGCTGAGGCAGGAGAATCACTTGAACCAGGGAGTCAGAGGTTGCAGTGAGCTGAGATTGCACCACTGCACTCCAGCCTGGGCGACAGAGGGAGACAGTCTCAAAATAAAAATGCTGGAGGATAACATTCAAAGGCATCCAATTGATGAATGTCAAGGAAAGACTGAAGAATGTCCCAAACTGAAGGAGACTCAGGAGATAGGATAACTCAGGGCACCGTGTGGTCCTGAACTGGATCCTTTTGTTGCAAAGGATATTCTACAATTGGCAAAACCTCAGTGGGGTCTGGGGATCAGATGCTGGTGTCCTCTCAGTGCTACTTTCCTGATTTGGATGGCTGTGTTGCAGAGAATGGTCTGTTGGAGGGAAAAACACACTAAAGGCTTCAGGGTGTTGGGCATCATGTCAGCAACTCTCAGATGGTCCAGGAGATAAAAGTTCTTTGTAGGCCGGGCGCAGTGGCTCACCCCTGTAATCCCAGCACTTTGGGAGGCCAGGGTGGGTGGATCACCTGAGGTCAGGAGTTCAAGACGAGCCTGACCAATATGGTGAAACTCCGTCTCCACTAAAAAAATACAAAAATTACCCAGGCATGGTGGCAGGTGCCTGTAATCCCAGCTACTACTTGGGAGGCTGAGACAGGAGAATTGCTTGAACCTGGGAGGTGGAGGTTGCAGTGAGCCGAGATCATGCCGCTGCACTCCAGCCTGGGCAACAGGGCAAGACTCTGTCTCAAAAAAAAAAAAAAAAGTTCTTTGTAATATTTTTGTGCCTTTTCTATACATCTGAAATTATTTAAAAAATATATCTTTAATGTTACCCCAAAAAGGTGTGCTGGTGATTTGGACAATAAATTATATGGCCATCCAAACCACAAATACTACAACGCAGCCATCGCACCCCTTTGACCAGACTCTGCTGGGGACTGGAAGGGAATGGTCCCCAGAGGCCCTTTATATGATACTTGACATGGGAGGTCAGGAAGAGAACACTCCCCTTTCCTACCCCAGGCCCCTTACCTATGCCCACCTGCCCCAGAGCTCTAGCACTTCCTGAGGATGCACTATACCCTCAGGCATTGCCAGCTGGAGCATCTAATCAGGCCAGGCACATTCAGGATGGAATGCTCTGACCAGCCAGCCCTGGTCAGAGCATTGGCCCTTCTAGCCATCAGCGTGGCCTATCTCAAGCTGCCCCAGATTGACATTCCTGGTCCTGGATCAGAATCTGTCTTCCCTGGGAGCCATCTCAGTGGCCTCAGCCCTGAGCTCCAGCCACACACCCCCAGCTATCAGGACTGTGCTGCTTGATTTCACTGTCAAACATCAGATATAGCCTCCCATTCTTCAGCATTCCCCATCCTACAGCACCCACCAATTCATTCATCCATCCATTCCTTCAACAAAATTGCTATTGAGCACTCAATAAGACCAGTCACTATCCTAGGCACTGGGGAGAGAGCAGTAAACAAAGCATACCAAAATCCCTGCCTTCGTGGAACTTACACAATAAGGGAGATCAACAAAAAACTGTGTTAACAAACAAGTTAGCACAGTTAATTTGTGAACAGGAGTCTTATGGGTAAAACAACAGCAGGACTCTATATTTATCATTCCTGTGCACTTACTGTTTCCTCTGAACTTACAGTATCCTAGCACTTACTGTTCCACCATCACTTACTGTTCCCTGCACTTCTTGTGTCTCCAAACATCCTGTGCTTACACACCTCTGTTCCCCTGCACTTCCTGTTCCCTTGTACTTACTATTTCCTCTGCACTTCCTGTTGCCCCTACACTTCCTGTTACCCCTGCATTTACTGTTCTCCCGCACTTGCTATTCACCTTTTGATTACTGTCCCCTCACTTACTGCTCCCCTTGCACTTACTCTTCCCGTGCACTCACTGTGCCTCCTTGCACTTGCTATTTGCCCCTCAGTTACCATTCTCCTGCATATACTGTTTCCTGCACTTACTATTAATCCTGCACTTCCTGTTCCCCTACACTTCCTGTCCCCCTGCACTTCCTAATCCCCCTACAATTACTGTTACCCCTCAACTTACTCTTCCCCCATACTTACTGTTCACCTGCCCTTTCTGTGCCCCCACACTGCTGTTTCCCTGCTCTTCCTACTTCCCTGCCTTTACTATTCCCCCACTCTCCTTGTTCCCCTTGCCCTTCCTGTTCCCACTGTACTTCCTGTTTCCCTTACACTTATTATTCCCTTGCACTTACTGTTCCCCTGCACTTACTGTTCCGTGGTGATATATGTTCCCTCTATACTTACTATATTCTCGGCTGCCCACTTCTTTCCCCAGATACCCACAATGGAGCCCCCTCACTTTCCTCGTATCTTAACTCCGAAGTCACTTTTTCCTAAGTCTTTCCTGCACAGTTTATTCACACTTTCTGCTTCTTCTCCCCACTCCAACAATTCCCCTTCCCCTTCTCTGCTTGTTTTTCTTTCTAGCACTTACTGCTGTCTAAAGCTCTGCAGATTCTATGTGTGTCTCCTGGATAATCTACCTCCCACACCAGAATATCAGCCCCTTCAGGGCGGAGATTTTTGTCTGGTTTCTTCACTGCTGTTTTCCTCCGTGTGGATAAATGAACAACAAAAGGGCTGCTTTCTAGTGTGGTTGTTCAGCTGTGTTGCTCTGGGAAGGTGATGCTGAGCAGAGAAGGAGGTAAAGAAGGAGAATCTGGCCAGGCGCAGTGGCTTGTGCCTGTAGTCCCAGCACTTTGGGAGGCCGAGACAGGCGGATCACAAGGTCAGGAGATCGAGACTATCCTGGCTAACACGGTGAAACCCCGTCTCTACTAAAAATACAAACAAATTAGCCGGGTGCCGTGGCGGGCACCTATAGTCCCAGCTAGCTACTCAGGAGGCTGAGGCAGAAGAATGGCATGAACCTGGGAGGCAGAGCTTGCAGTGAGCCGAGATTGCACCACTGCACTCTAGCCTGGGCAACAGAGTGAGACTCCGCCAAAAAAAAAAAAAAAAAAAACAAAAAAAAAACGGAGAATCTGCAGGAGTGAGAATTCAGGTTCTGTGATATCACCTCACCATTCCCAATGCAACGCTGATTTTCCCCTTAGATGTGCCTGCTCTGTGGAGCCACCACTGTCTATTACAGCTTTAGGAAGCCAGCTGCTCCCCAGGCTGGCTGCAGCAGGCCCTGGAGTGGCAGACCAGACCTAACATGGCCATCACACTCCCCGCTGTCTCACAGCCAGGTGGAGCAGCCCCATATTCCCCACCCCCTGCTGCCTGTTCCATGGACTCACTGCCAGCTTGGGCCTTTCCATAGAACAAGTCAGCCTGTGACCACTTTGGACCCTCTTTCTTCATATAATATGCTCTATCGCCAAGTCTTCCCCATCCTGCAAGTCTTCCCCATCCTGGACAGATTGCTGACTTATTCTGGAAGAGAACTTCACCTGGGTCCCTGTCCTCTCAGCTGGCAGTGAGCCGAATCATTCCTAGCAGCCGAGGCCTGTGAATGTGATTCTAGCACCAGGACACACATAGATGTTGGGGAAATAAGCCAAGTTCTCAGTCTCTTTGGAGAACCCACAGTTCTCAAGAGCCTTCTGAGCAACGGCTATTTTATAGATCAGCTAATCCCCAACAGGAAGAGATGTTATTGTCCCTATTTTACAGAAGAGGAAACTGAGACCCAGAGGGTAAAATGACTCACCCAAGGTCACTCTTAGAAGTAGAGTCTAACTTGCAACCCAAGCATCTGACTTATTTCCCTCACACGGCTGCCTCCCTCTGCATAGTGCTCACCTTCCCAGCCGGTCTGTTCAGATCTGGCACTGTCCCTCTGGCCTGAAAATCACAGTTTTCCAAATTGGGATGGAATCAGAGAGGTTGGATCAATGACACACTGTTAGCAACCCCCAGGGGCCAAATGGGGCCGGTTGGAGTGGCTCTGAGATAGGCCCAGAATGTGAGGAGTGCACCTCAGCAAGGTGGTTCCCAGAGCTCGAGTTGCCCCCTGAGGATCCATGCAGCACGGGCAGTCAACAGAACAAGGGCCTGTTTCCACTGGCTGCATTTGAAATCACTTTGTCTCAGCATTCCAAGAAGTAAATCCGGCAAGGAGGAACAGCAGCCCTGAAGCAACTCGCCCATGGACTGCTCCTCGTGCTCCCCAGCTCTGTGGGTCTAAATGGTGGGTCTGTCCCTTGGCAACCCTAAAACTTTTTGGTCTCAGGACCCCTTTACACTCTTAAAAATTGAGGCCCTCAAAGAGGTTTTGTCAGGGAGAGTTTTATCGATCAACGTTTACCATACTCATTAGAATGGAGAGCTTCAAAAGCACAAGAAGCCATGAGCATGCATCTCACTGGCTGTCAGAGCTGTGATGTCATCACATGCATGCCTGGAAAATTTCACCGTGCACTGTGACAGAATGAGTGAGAAAGGCAGATCATAGCTTATTGTGAAAATCGTTTTGACCTCATAAACCCCATCAAAGAGTTTCAGAAATCCGTAGGGGCCAGGGCCCAAGTTTGAGAACCCCTGGTCTATGTCACATCCTTGTTTCAAAAGCTCCAGGGATTGCTATGACCACTTGGAAGAAAACTTTGGCAGCATCGAGTGAAGTTGAAGATGTGTATGCACATGACCCCAGAAAATTTGTTCCTCAAGATACACCCTAGGAAGGGCTTCAGAAAGTCAGACACCAGATCACGCATGGGGATGTTGTTTGCTGTCACAGTTTGCAAACAACCTGAATTGTCAGAAGAACTGACAAATAAATGATGCTGTATTTGTATAATGGAATACTGTGCAGTAGCTGCAAGTATCAACATAGATGAGTCGCTAAAACAAAATGAAATGGAACATCAAGTTATGGAAGAAAGTGATCAGTATGAACTTATTTGATTAATTTAAATGCACACAAGACAATGCCACATACTGTCACAGATACATACTGCATGGATAAACACAAATTTGAGAGAGTGGGAGAGTAGTTGCCTACTGTAGGGGTCAGAGGAGGGAAATAAGAAGGAAGGATTACACATGGTGGGGGGTGAATTGTATCCATGATGGCTTAATTTATAAGGTAACATTGGAAAGACCTATCTGAATGACTGTGGGAAACTATGACAAGCCTGTCATAGTACAACACCACTACCACCAGCACCACTATCACTACCAGCACCACCACCACCACCATTACTACCACCATCCTACCAGCACCACCACCACCATCACCACCGCCAGCACCACCATCACCACCACCAGCACCACCACCATCACTATCAATACCACCACCACCATCACCACCACTATCACTACCACTACCACCACCACCAAAACCACCAGCACCACCACCATTACTACCACCATCCTACCAGCACCACCACCACCATCACCACTGCCAGCACCACCATCACCACCACCAGCACCACCACCATCACTATCAATACCACCACCACCATCACCACCACTATCACTACCACTACCACCACCACCAAAACCACCAGCACCACCACCATTACTACCACCATCCTACCAGCACCACCACCACCATCACCACCACCAGCACCACCACCACCACCACCACCACCACCCCCATCACTACCACTACCACCACCACCAAAACCACCAGCACCAGCACCACCACCATCCCCAACATCACTACCAATACCACCACCACCAAAACCACCAGCACCACCACCAGCAGCACCATCATCACCACTACCACTAGCACCACCATTAGCACCACCATCACCACGACCATCATCAGCACCAGCACCAGTTCATTAACTGATTCTTTGTATATCTTAGTACACGTAGCAGAGACTGCCAATTGCATATCTAATATCTGTTTTCTTTCTCTGTTACTGATTTATGGGAGACAGCATGTGCCCAACCCCTCAAAAAAGGAAAGCTTACTTTTTCCAACCTCCCTTGCAAACAGGGGTGACTTGATCAGCAATTTTTGGCCAACGAGGGGAAAGTGAGCGTTATTAAGTACAGCTGATGTGCCAGCTCCTCACATGGAAGGGCTGCTGGCCCAGAGCCCCAGGGACCTAGACAGAACAGGACAGCGGGAGCCACAGCTGCCATCCCAGGACTATGAGGCCACCTTTGGGATAGGAACCAGGGCTGAGGCCAGCAGAGCACAAAGCCAGAGGGAGCCTGGGGCATGGACTGGTTGGCCTGCCCCCTTCTCACCTCAAGCTCCATCCTCTCTTTATTTAAGGTCCTCTGGTCCGGCTGTGTGTGTCCACAGCAGCGCACCCTCATACCCCCCTCACTGGCTGAGTTGAACAATTGCACCTCCCCAGGCACATTCAGGGGGCATGCCGCTCACCGACGATGCAAATGGCGTGTGCCCCAATTCTCCTACTGACTCAGCCTAGCCTGCTCTTCGCCTTTCTGTAGTCTGAGTTGCAAGCTTGTTGAGCCTGCTTTTTTTTCTCCTTTTGGTGCCAAATAATGACATTTCAACAGTTAGCCTTGAGAACTCTAAGCCTTTCTTATCTCCAGTGAAAGAAATCTCAGCAAGATAAGAAGGAAGAAATGTCCCCCCTTCCCTAAAGCTGCAAAAACACAGGCGCTCTTTGGAATCATAAGGCTTCTGGTAACGTGGGGAATTGAAAATGTTATATACACATATATATATATTCCCTCTCTCTCTCTCTCTCTCTCTCCAGTGTGGAGACTGATGAGAAAATGTAAAATCCCATTCTATTTTCTGTTAGTATAAAAGTGTCTGCAGAAGGGTTATTTGGACAAAGGAGTCTTTAAGGTGCCTGGACTTTGGGCTTTGCCATCATGACCTGCGATGCTCTCCGGACTGCAAGACCCATGAGGAGGTGTCTTGTATGATCATTTCTTGCTCTGCTAAGAATATTTAATTTTACATCTGTCACTTTCTGAAATTTTTTGGTCAAACTATAAGAAGATCATTGCCATCTGCATGAAGGAAAAAATTAGTAAAAGCTAAGACGCTATTTCATTCCTTATTTGAACCAAGGTTCTAAGACTCCTGTCTTATTTCAATCCACACTGATCTAACAGTCTTTTGCTCATGGCTTCCCCAGACTAGAATGTCCTCCCTTTCCACTCCTCCCTTCATTTCCCTGACATCTGCTCACCCTTAAAGCTTGCCGTTTGGAAGGCCCCTGCCCTTAGCTTGGAGCTGGGTCTCCTCCCCATGCCCGCAGCCCCTGGGTATCCCTCTGCCTGGCTCTCCCCTCACCCACATAAGACAGGGCTCCTCTAGTTACAAGTGACAAGACCCAACTCAAGCTGGCTTGAGCCAAAAAGGAGCTGTGTTGGCTGCAATGCCTGGAAACCCCTGCCATGCCCCGCTCAGGCTCGGATGGGTCCAGGTGCTGGGCGGAGGGCTTGCTCCTGAGGCCTGCCCCTCTCCAAAGCTCTGCCATGGCCCTGATGGCCTCATCCTCAGAGGCTCTCATAAGGGAGCTAGAGCAGCTCCAGAACCACATTCCACCAGCTCTGCAAACCCTGCAGAAAGACACTTCTTGTTCTCAAGAATTCCAGAAGCAGCTCAGTGATTCCGATTGGCTCAGCCTGAGTCACATGCACGTTTCTCATTGGCTAGGCCTGAGCATGTTCCCACCAAGGAGCCCAGGCAAGGTCCTGTCCCCAGAAGGGAAGTTGGGGGCATCTTAGAAGTCTGGGCAGGCAGGCCGGGTATGATGGCTCACGCCTGTGATCCTAACACTTTGGGAGGCTGAGTCAAGAGGACCATTTGAGCTCAGGAATTCAAGACCAGCCTGGGCAACATAGAGACCCCATTTCTATTTTATTAAAAAAAAATTTTTTTAAGAAGACTGGGCAGGCAAAAAAAACTGGACTCCATGGCAACACGAGGTTGTAATTTGTTTTATTGTCTGCCTTCTATATCTAGATCACCATAGAGCATGGCACAGGCATACTAGGTAGGTGCTCAGTAAACATGTGCAGAATGCTATGAGTGGGAAGGACAAGATGTAGCCTGGGAGAATCCTCCTGATTGATGACAGGGCCCAGGATTGCAGGGATTTCTGAAACTCTGATATGTGCAGGAGCCAGGCAGGAGACACGATGGTCCATGCCAGGAAGACCGGTCAGAACTGGGGGCAAAATGTCCCAATCTGAGACTGTCACATCTTCTGATTTTTTTTATGAGAAGCCTAATATTTGGACAATATATGAAATCTTGTAATATTTAAAATCTGACAACTAATATTTTAAACACTGTGCAAGCCCACAGGACACCTCCATTCATGAGGATGATGAGGGTCAGCATTTGGAATGGGGAAGAGCAGGAACCTTCTGGAAGGCCACCGTCACAAGGGCTGCATCAATGTCTAGAGGAGGGTGCTTGTCACCCACTCCAGTCTGTAGTCAAGGGTTTCAGAGCCAGTCCCTGAGGCAGCCCAGGTGCCCACAGTGGGGAGGCCAATGGTGTGAGGGGGTGTGCCCTGCAAGCCCATGGCCCAGCTCCAGCCCGGGCAAGCCCCAGCCCATGGGGAGGGCCAGCTCCTTGGGGTGGCTCTCACATTTTCCATGTCAAATTAGGCCCTGTCTTCCCCAGAATACCATTCGGCCCCAGCCAAGCAGAACTGATCTTGCATCCCAGAGCCTTCTGGAGCCAGCTTTAAACACTCTTCACAGCAGGTTTTCAGATCTTGATTTGAGGAATGCATTCAGCTGAGTCACCATCCCCAAACAATATGAGAAATAAATCGCTGGGCACGCTCCTGATCCCAGAGCCAATTACACGGGCCACTCCCCACAAGCAGCCCCTGCACCCTCCGAAGAAGGTCCTGCTGAGAAACATAGCATGGACAGTTCCCCAGACGGAGATGCTGCACTGGGCCAGGCCCTGCACGGGATGGGGTAGGGGCTTCATAGAAGCCAAGGAGGCACAATCAGCCCCACATTATAGGTGGGGAAACTGAAGCACAGAACACAGGAAGCCTGCCAGCTCACTTGAGGAAGTGGCAGAGCTAGGAGTGGAAACAAGTTAGTTCTATGCTCCAGAGGTGTGCACTCCAGACCCCGCTCTGCACTCCAGACCCCGCTCTGCTATAACCGCCCCAGGCGCTCTCAGTCCCATCCTGACAATCCTTTGGGCATTTTCTCTGCATCCTGCAGACTGGCTTTGGAGTGGCTGCAGGCTCCTCATTTTCATGCAATGGCCCAAGAGACAAGGCTCGGGGCCCTTCCAGTGCTGAGGGTGTTTCTGTCAGATGTGACAGTGCAGCGCAGTGGTCAGAGGCCTGGACTCAGCCAGATTGCCTGGAGTCAAAACCCACCCTACCACCATGTATTTGGCCATGTGACCTCACTCCCTCAGGTTTCCCCGTCTGTAAAGTGGGGCTGTATAACCCACGGCGAGTGTTTAGAATGCTGCCAGAACATAGGGTTTAGAACTACTTTCATATCCCCCTAAATAATCAACCAAAAACATGTGCGGTACCAGATGACCCTGCCTTCCTCTCCGATGTGACATGTGAAAGCCAGCTCCTCCCATTCACACCTTTCACATCTGATGTTGTTAAGGGGGGCAGTTTGGTAAAATTGCTCTCCCTGAACCCCTCCACTGACCTGGGTCCCCCTGAGAGGGGTACTGTGTCCTGGGTAAAGTCAGGCTGCAGATTCAGGCGGACCTGGGCTTAACACCCAGCTCTGCTTCCCATGAGGTCTAGGATCTTGGGCAAATAACTGCACCTCTCTGAGCCTCGGTGTCCTCATCTGTAAAATGAGATAGGTAAACCTGTCTTGCAGGATAATTACCAGGACTTTAGCAGAATGACCTCTTGTGGATGACCCATGGGTGTGAAACGGGATTGCCAGCTTTGAAGATGAGACTGTCCTCTGAGAGGCTGCAGCATGGGAAGTCCAGAAGACTTCACGTTTGCTGTGCCCGGGACTGAGCCTGAGTCCCAAGGCAGAACTTGTGCACGCATCCCCAGGGACATGGGAAGGTTGGAACCTACATCCTTTTGGCCTCACTCAGTTGTTGCAGCCCTGGGGAGTGTGGGTCCAGTCTCCAGCCCAGCTCTACTACAAAGCCATGGGGAGAAGCAAGTGGCCACTCACTCTAGGCCACTCACACTAGGTCTATTCACCAGGCTCAGTGCTGAGCAGGTGCCTCTAACCCCTTGCAGCTCCCAAAAGGCATTTCTGAGATCGAGGAGAGGCATGCTCGTGGCTTAGGAACTGCTTCTCCAGGCTGGCTCTGCCGCATGTTGATCACCTGCCTGGGGCAGAGGGTGGGCTCAGGTCTCCAGGGAGCCCATCTGCCAATGGGTTCACTGCCATGGTGTCTGACATCCAGGCACCAGGTGCAGGCCACCTGAGCACCTCTGGGACAGCCCATGAGGCCGGCTGGCTGCTCCAAGAGGTACCTACCCCATCGTCACTGGGAGAGGAGCAGGCTCACTCCTCCTGGGCTCGGGCACAGGCCTCTCTCCCAGGCCCGGCCCCTTGATCTGCAAGTGGCACAGCAGGAACAGTTGGTCAGGGAAGGGGACAGTGCTTCCTAGGCTGGCACTCCAGAAGGCAGCTCGGCGCTGGGTGCCCAGCACACACTTAGTACATGGCCTGTGCCATCACAGCACACTAGCTCCTCCCCAGATGCCTTCACCCCTCCACAGTCACCCCAAAGCACAGAGATGAGGCCACTGGAAGCTGAAGGGAGGTGGAAAGACTAGGGCATTGAGGTTATGACCCTGGCACAGGCATCCCTAAGGAAGCTATGAAGGGGAGCAGAAACTAACAGAATGATCCATGGAGTCTGAAAATGAGCCCATGTGACACAGGGGCTGAGGGGTGACCCTTGGAGCCCAGGAGCTGTTACTTGTCCCTAGCCCAGGCCTTGCCCTCTCTACTTGGAAATCAAATTAATGGCAGCTACTGTAGCAGGTGTCCATCTCAGCTAACCCTTGGAGAGGTTGACACATGCCAGGATGTGCTGCAGTAACAAACAGCCCCCAGTCTTGGAGGCTTAAAGGGCAGGGTTCACTTCTTGTTCTGGTCACATGTTCAGTGCATGCTCAGCAGGGGGATTCTTCCCACTGAGCCCCCTCAGGAACCCAGGCTGGCAGAGGCTCTATCTTTACCACATGCTTCTGCCATCACCGTGGCTGGTTGGAGCAATGTACTGGCCATTAAATTCTCCCACCTGGAAGTGACTGACACATGCCACCTCTACTCACATCTCAGTAGCCAGTGTTAGTCACACGGCCTCATCCCTCCTCTAACGGGGCAGGGCAGGGCGATGCTCCTCCAGCTGTCCAGAGGGAAACTGCAGAACCTGGGGCTGTCCTCGAGAAGACCCAGCCCCACACAGCGCCGGGAATCCCACCATAGCACACCAGGAATTTCCTAGAATGTTGCTGAGTTTCCACCATGGCCCCATTCTGCTGAGCAGGAGGAAGACGTAACCTCAGTTATGCTTAGGGCTTTTCTGACTGTTCCATGGATCTGGAAAGGTCTCCGGACCTTGCACGGTGTCAGGAGGTCAGAGGGAGAGAGGCTTTAATGCCATTCACATCAAAAGTGGTTTGAACAAGATAGCCACTCATTTGTCTCATACGTTCCAAAAGTCATCTGAAGGTAGGACGTCCGAGGTCGTTACAGACGCACTACAGTGTCCATGACACGGGCTCTCTCTATCCTGTCACACTGCAATGAAAAACTTCCATTCCCCAGATTACCCTATGGTTCAAGATGGCTGCTGTCACTCCAGCCATTATAAGCACATTCCAGTCAGCAGGAAAGAAGGGCCACCTCTTAACCCTAAGGAAGTTGCATGTGTACTTATATCCATTGGCCAGAACCCATCTGCAAGGAAGGCTAGAAAAGGCAGTCTTTATTCTAGACAGCTGTGTATCCAGCTAAAAATCAGGGATTCTCTTCCAAAGGAGAAGAACAACATATATTGGAGGACAACTATTAATCTCTGCAGAAGACTAATAAGAGTATTTAAAACTAATTAAGACTGTGTCTTCCAGCAATTCTACTTGCATGAGTTACCAAAAGCAAATTTATAAGGATTGTTGATGTTGCCTTGTTGTTGCAAAATCTTTCAGAAACAAAAGGGAAGTGGTTTATAAATTGCCATATATCCATATATATGTAGCTGCAGGGGTGAAGCAGTCCTCCACTTGACATGGAATGATCTCCAAGATCCACTGGAGCAAGCTACAGGACATTAGCGTTACAGAAAGAGGGATGATATACACATCTGTTGGTGTGAACACAGGATGGCTCTGGAAGGTTATGGAGACCCTGGGTGCTTCAGGAGGGGGATGGAGGAATTCAGTGCCACACAGGGAGATTTATCGTTCACCAAAATACCCTCCTGTACTGCATGAACCTTTTTTTTTTTCTTGCCATGTACATATATGACCTATTTTTTAAAAACAAACCTGAAAATTATAAAAATGGTCTCTTTTCTTCTGTTGATGCCTCTCTGCTCATTCACTGCACCCAGCAAACTTCAGCTGACACTGCGCCGTCTTGAACTGCATGTGGATTTGATGGTCAAATTCCTGCTGGCCCCCAACCCTTACCCTGCTCACTCAGAATGCCATAAGCTTGCCTTCCCTGATTACCAGGCTTTTACATGAGCTGAGAGGCCCCAATAAAGTATGCCATTCAGGGGCACCCTGCAGTCCCCCCTGCAGCCCAGGAGTCCAGCTCACTGTCCGTACTGTCGGCCCTGCCCACTACCAACCCTCCGGGCCCTGGATCCCAGGGAGCCTGACACATTGGCCCTACAGACATGAGCTGTATTGGAGCTGGTGCCCTCAGCACCCCATTCCCCCCTAAAAAAAATGGTTGATCATAGAAGTGGCAACAGCCTGATCCTCAGGGTCCCCAGGGCCAGGGCTGAGACCTCCCCAGGCTCTGAAGCATGCAGTTGGCTGTGTCCTGAGTGGGCTCCTCCTCTCCAACACTGGGGATTACATAACTGGCAGCAACTCCCTTTCGCTCTGGCTGCCAAAAAGCTCAAAGCCAAACTCAGGTACAAGGGCAGTGGCAGGGACACGTGGGCCCCTCTCCCCTACTCATGCCTTATGATCCCGGGGCTTTGCTCTGATTTACTCTCATTTTCAGCTAACCACACCCATCCTTATGACAAACATCAGTCCCCGTGTCCTGTCTGCTGAGGGCCTACTATGCACCAAGCACTATTCTTGAGGCTAAAAATAAGAGCTATCCTTATCGTTCATTACTGTACGCCAGCCACCTGCGCTTAGTGTTTTCCAATCCTTACAAAAGGCCCTGCAGGATGGGTCTTCTCCGCATTTTACAGATGGCAATAGTAAGTCCATTCTGAGTTTTACTGGAGCTGAGCAGAGAGAACCGGCTGCCCAAGACAACAGTGTGTGTCTCTGACAATGCGAGAGGGGCTGGCTCACAAAACATATTTCTCCTCTCTCTCCATGTCTGTCCCCCCTACTCAGATGGGCCCAGGGGCAGGGGCAGCTGGGATCCTGTTTCTCTCCAGCTCCTCAGCAGCCAGCCCAGGGCTTGGGCACTAGGGACTGTTCCTTGGTTGAGCAAACAGAGGCCCCCTGAGCCTCCCAGCCCCTCACCCAGCCCTCAGGCTCCTGAAAGGAACCAGTCCCGGTATTCCTGCAAAACCTCCACATTAGCACCTTCTGCTCCTTTCTTTTTATTAAAAAATAGATCAAGAAAATATACACACTTCAGTCCATCCACCATGGTGGATGCTTTGAGGAGGCCAAAGCACCATGGGGATGGCATGGAGGCATTGGGAGAGCCAGCCCTGCCCTCGTGCCAAGGGTGCAGAGAAGGAGGGTGCCCTCAGCCAACCTTGCCAAGCATGGCCCTGGAAGGAAAGCCTGAGCCATGTCACTGAGCAGTATGAGAGCAGGTGGGAAGGGGAGGAGGGTCCCCAGTGAGAGCAGAGATGGTGAAGGGGATTGGGAGCCCCAGGGAGATGGGGCCTCCAGACTCACGGTGGGAACAGGGCCACACAGGGCTATCGCCCGCAGAAGGTCCCTTGACTTGGTCCTCCTCCCCCGGGGACTCTGGGCCCGCTGGCCTCCTCTCTGGCCTGTCCTCCACAGGCCCTGGCAGCCGCTCTCAGGCATTGATGGCCTTCCAGCGCTCGCTGTCTGTGCTGTTGATGCTGCCAGTGTGGCAGGGCATAGAAGCGATGTCATCCAGGTAGGCCACCCCCCCAGCAGAGTCAAACTGCGTGCTCGAGTAGCTGGCAGCTGAGGCCCCAGCAGCCCCTGCAGCCTCCAGGCCCTCCCGCCGGGCCACAGCGTAGGGCTGGGGTAGGTGTACATCTGGCTCCTCTGTCTCGTCCACTTGGCATTTGTAGGAGAAGAGGATCTTGGGCTCCGAGCTGATAAAAGGAAGAGAGGGGCACAGGAGCCTCACTGAGTGATTCAGGAAGAGCCTTCCCCTCCAGGCCGATGGGGCCACCAGATAAGGAAGGAATCGACCAACAGTTGCCTGACACTCACCCCGAGTGGGCCTGTGAGCTGGACCCCAGAGCCCATCTAGACTTGTTTTGGAACCCAGCCCTCCTCCCCCTGGCTGTGGGAGCTCAGGCAGGGGGCATCTGTGCCTACTTCCTCATGGTGAAATGGGTGCGTGGACACCGTGTGGAGGAAGAACGGACATAAATCATAAGCCTTCAACAGTGCCTGCCCAAGCACTCAGGAGACACTGGCTGTGGCCTCCATCCCCACTCCTGTGACCCCTGCTGCTCATGTTACCACTCACTCCACTCTGACCTGGTCCCTCAGCCCTCAGGGCAACTCTCCAAGGGGGACACACTACACCCAATTTACAAAAAGGAGCCTGAGGCTCAGGGGAGAAATTGTGTGCACAGATCCAAGCTGGTGCCATGCACCAGTCTGGCCCTCTCCCAGCTTCACCCAGGTGGGAGGCTGATCCCCTCCCCACAAGACCTGGCAGGTGAGAAAGGGGGGACAAAACACCCACATTCCGACCACATTAGAGGCCTCGAGTGGGACCCCCAATCCCACGACTTCAGCATCCCATCTCGCAGATGCTTCTGTAGATGCACATGTGCACAGCAGTGTACTCACCCCCAGAGAATCCAACTGACTTCCCACCCCAAACCTGCTCCCCACTTAAGTCTTCCCCCAGCAGGGTACAAGCTCCGTGAGGACAGGGATTTGCATTTGCTGTGGGCGTCGCATCTTCTGGCTCTAGCAGTGTCTGGCACACAGTAGGTGCTCAATGAATGCTTGCGAATGAATGAGTTAATATATTATTCAATAAAAACCAGCAATGTAGAACAACGTGCATAGTCACTCTCTCTCTCGTGGGGAGAGTATGTCTGTGTGTACTGTACATACAATGTGCATATATATGTATATGTGTATATATGCATATATCTACATGTATGTATATGTTGAGCACGTGTTCATGTGTGTATGCATGCATGTGGGTGTGCATGTGCATGTGGCCGTGTGTATCCATATGTGCATGTTTGTGTGTGCATGTGCATGTGTGCATGCTTGTGCATCTGTGTGTGCATGTGCACGTGTCCATGCACATGCGGGTGGGTGTGAGTATATCTGTGTACATGTGCATGTGTATCTGTATGCTTGTGCCCATGTGCACGTACGTATGTGCGTGCGCATGCGCATTGTATGCATACACAGCCTCTCCGCTTCAATCCTCACATCCATGCTGGAAGAAGGCGCAGTTCCGACAGCAGCCACGCGGGGGCGCCGGCGGCCACAGACTCACCCGAAGAAGCCCCGGAGGAAAGCCACGTAGATGAGCGGAGCGAAGAAGCTGAAGTACAGGAAGGTTGTGGCATCTACACAGCTGCGGAGAAGGCGGGTCAGCGCGGGGCCTCCCAGCCTCATGCTGACTCCACACCTCCCCATGCCCCCAGTGGGTGGACACCCTGCCGCGCACTTCCCATGCCCCCACGAGGTAGATACCCTGCGGCCCCCACGCACCAGAGCCCCTCGATGATGTCGAAGCACAGCAGCACACTCCCCAGCCCCTGCAGTAGGTTGAGCAGTGCCAGGATGCCCGCATACACGTAGAAGCTCCTCCGAGCTGGGGGCCGGACAGGGTGGATCGTGAGGTCCCACCCTGGACAGGCCAGGCTCTGCCTCCAGCACCTACCACCCTCAAGCCTGGTGTGTCCCCCGGGGCCCCTCTAGGCCTCCCTCTCACCCAGGGCTCTCCAGCTTCCAGCCACAGTGGCCCAAATAGACCCCCTCCCATCCCCGCCTGTCCCAGAGCCGCCAGCCAGCTGCTCACAAGGCAGGGAGATGCGCTCCTTCAGCGGGGTCTTGGGAAGGACGACCACCAGAGAGTAGACCTACAGAGACAGGCAGGGCTGAGAAGGTGCTGGGGGCGCCAGCCCAGACCCACAGCCAGAAACCCAGGAATCCAATCCCTACCTGGCCCTGAGGTCCCAGCCACCCCAGCTGCCCCAGCCTGAACCTCACCAGGAAGAAGAAGCAGGAGCTGACCAGCCAGAACTGGCGGCCCCCATGGCCATAGATATTAAAGTCCTCAGCTGAGAGATGGGCATCAGGGTACAGGATCTCCAGGGTCCCCTGCAGGGGCAAGCAGGAAGGGATGAAGGGAGAGGATCTCAAGGCTTCTCTCTCCCAGGGGCTTTCCCTGATGCAAAGCCCCCTAAGCTGTCCACCACACCAAGTCCAGCCTCTTGGCCTGACCCTCAACTCACCTGCCCCAGCCTGCTCCCTGGCCGTGCCCTGCCCAACTGATTGCAGCATCCAGAGCCGGCCCAGTCGTGGGCTGAGGCACATGGGGAAGGGGGCAGAGATGGACAAGGTGCAGTCCCTGCCCCCAATCTAAGAAAGGGGCCTCTAGATGCATGCCTCTCAGGGGGGTCTGCAGACCTGCACTGTCCCTACGTGAACTCCTTATTAAAACGGCAAGTCCTGAGCCTCCCACCCTGGCGCCCTGGCCCACTGGATCCAAATCTCCAGGGGACCCCAGAACGTGCCTCAGTAACAAGCACCCCATGTGATTTCTCAGGTGCAAAGTTTTGAGAACTCTGAAGGTGATAAAGACTGGAAACCTGACCCAGACCCAGAAGCAGTGGGTGCCTGGTGCCCTGACTCCTGGCATCCCCTGCCCCCACCCACCCTCTTACCTGGGTGACAGAGTAGGCCAGGGACAGCACTGTGGTGATGGCCAGCACCCGCTTGATGCTGGACTTGCTCTCCAGGTGGCCTGGAAGAAACACGCTGGTCAGTAGGCAGAAGCCAGCCCAGATGACCACGCCTGAGTCAGCCCACAGCCAGGGAGGGGCAGGGGAGAGCTTCGCCAGGGCCCAAGAGCCCAGCGGTACACACACCAAAGGCCAGGCCCAGGATGATCACACTCAGCTCGATGGCCAGCAGGAAGAAGCGAGTGATCTCCCACAGGATCTGCACGCAGAGTGGGCACAGCGTCAGCCCGGGCCAGCATCCCCAGCCCACCCCAGGCCAGGCCTCCCCGGCCTCCCTCAGGGGGCCCAGCCGCACCTTATCAGCAACAGTTGCAGCGTTCGAGGTGCTCACCGTCATGGATACCACGGCCCGGGCAATGCCCACCAGTGCCACCACAAACACCTGGTGGGCAAGGGAGTGGCGTGGCAGTCAGGGAACAAGAGCCTCTGCGTCGGCAGGGGCAGCAAAGCCCACCCCCATATCTACAGGAGCCTTTGATTCCTGAGGTCGAAAAGGAGGAAGGGGCAAGTCAGGGTGGGACACAGGGAGGTGGGGATCAGGCTCCAGGAAGCAAGGCTCACAGAGTTGTAGACCCTCAACTTCGGGTGACTTCCAGCCTGGCCCTCCCCTCTCGGGGCCCCAGTTTCCTGGCTAGCACCAACAGCCTTGGGCTGGTGAGTAGGAGTGAGTACGGTGGAGCCAGATGGGCCAGATTCACATCACAAGCAGCAGGCTGCTGCTTCCTGGCTCTGTACCTTAGCTTTCTCATCTATAAAATGGGGGCAGAAACAAAACCTACTGTGTTTGATTGTTGGGTCAAATGGGTTAACAGATGCAGCAGAAGGCTGCCTGGCACCCAGGAAGGACCAAGTATACATTTGCTGTTATTATCGTATTCATGGTTTTAATTCTGAGGCATGCGGGACCAGGCGAAAGATCACCGAGAAGAGGTGCGGAGACCTCCAGGGAAGCCACCGGCCCAGTAGGTTTCGCAAAAGTGCCTGCTCAGCATCTGTGGCACTTATTGGCCTGGTATATCCATCCCCTTGCTCTCCCTCCTCACCCCCACTTTGGTGGTTCCAGGTGAGGCTGAGTCCACCGATCCTGGCTTCAGGGATGGGCCTGGGACGCAGCACTGGCCAGTGGTGTGTGCCATTCCCCTGGCCTCAGGGCTGGTTCAGGGAAGGGCATAGGACCCAAGGGAGCCTCATGAGAGAGACCCAGGATGTCAGGTACAGCTGCTGGGAAAGGCAGACGGAGGGCATGCAAGCCTGGCACCATGGACACCACCCTGCTGCCACAAGGGCAGATGGCGAGCGAGCAGGGCCATCGGGGAGATCCCAGGCTGAGTGGGAGATGGAGATGGTGCCCCAGCAGCACTGCTGTGCCCCCAAATCCTGCTGTGCCTGAGGCCCAGGAACTGCCCAGTTTCTCAGTCAGAAACTGGCTTCTGTGAGTCTCAGTTGGGTTTTCTGACACATGCCCAGATCCATATACACTCTGTCTTTTGTGCCATGAGAAATTGTGTCAGCAGGGCAGGCAGCAAAAGCAACAAACTGCCACACGCCTACTGTATGCCAGGCTCCCACTGGGCTGCAGCTACGCAGACGACTTCATAGGTGCTCACGTGAACACCATAGCTAAAGCACATCAACATGTTACGCAGAAGGGCACTGGGGCACAGAGGACCAAGCCACTGGCCCCAGGTCACACAGCAGCATGACTGGGGTTCAAAGCTGGACTTCCTGAGTCCACTCTTAACACTGCCTCCTGAACTCTTTAGGACAAAGTCCCCAAAAGTTGATGGGCTGGGCCCTGTTATATGTTCCTGGACATTTAGCCCTGGCTCTTTCTCCCTGCCTGCACTCCCCCTTACCCGACAAAAGGACATCTGCCTAGCATACAGTAGGTGTTTAATATCTGTTGAATAAATACACAAATGAATAAATGGTGAGAGAAGCAGTGGGAGAGAAGCAGAGAAGAAAGCAGGCCTCAGTTCCCAGTCCTGTCCACCACCATCTTGCAGGTGTGAGGGACATCACACCACTACAGCCTCCAGGCTTCCTCAGCCCCTTGTCTGTCTCTCTGCCTGCCCACAGCCCACTCCTCTGACTGGGAAGTTCTGGGCTAGACCACAAAGAGGGGACCAGGGAGCCACTCAGCTCTCATGTGGTGGTATCTGAGGGCCACAGACAAGGGAGGACTCCAGTCAGGCAGGCCCTGCAGGTAGGCGAAGGGCGCCCTGAAGGAAGGGAGCTGGACAGCCCACACCCGAAGCCCACACCTGGACAGCCCGCACCTGAAGCCCACACCAGGACAGCCCGCACCCAAAGCCCACCTGAGGACAGCCCGCACCCGAAGCCCACACCAGGACAGCCCGCACCCGAAGCCCACACCAGGACAGCCCACACCCGAAACCCACAACTGGACAGCCCGCACCCGAAGCCCACACCAGGACAGCCCGCACCCGAAACCCACAACTGGATAGCCCACACCCAAAGCCCACACCAGGACAGCCTGCACCCAAAACCCACACCTGGACAGCCCGCACCCGAAACCCACAACTGGACAGCCCGCACCCAAAGTCCGCACCAGGACAGCCCGCACCTGAAACCCACACCTGGACAGCCTGCAACCGAAACCCACAACTGGACAGCCCGCACCCAAAACCCGCAACTGGACAACCTGCACCCGAAACCCACACCTGGACAGCCCACACCCGAAGCCTACATCTGGACAGCCCACACCCGAAGCCCATACCTGAAGCCCACACCAGGACAGCCCACACCTGAAGCCCACACCAGGACAGCCCACACCCGAAGCCCACACCTGGACAGCCTGCACCCGAAACCCACACCTGGAGAGCCCACACCTGAAGCCCACACCTGGACAGGCTGCACCCGAAACCCACACCTGGAGAGCCCACACCTGAAGCCCACACCTGGACAGGCTGCACCTGGACAGCCCTGAAGCCCACACCTGGATAGCCTGTCCCTGAACAGCCCATACCTGAAGCCTACACCTGACAGCCCCCACCTAGACAGCCTGCACCTGGGCAGCCCCCACCTGAAGCCCACACCTAGACAGCCCATACGTGAAGCCCGCACCTGGACAGCCCATACCTGGATAGTCCACACCTGAATCCTTCTGCAGCCCACACCTGCACAGCCCAGACCTGCAGCCCATACCTGGAACTTGCATCGAGACCGCCCACACCTGGAGCCCACACCTGGAGCCAATACCTGGAGCCCACACCTGGAGCCTATACCGGGACAGCCCACACCTGGAGCCCACACCTGGCACCTATACTGGGCCAGCCCACACCTGGAGCCCACACCTGGAGCCTATGCTGGGACAGCCCACATTTGGAGCTGCCTTCTCAACCACAGCCCTGACACCTCTCCCTAGGCAACATGTGCCAGGACCACCAAGTGGTGAGAATGCAGGCTCTCCCAGCAAGTAAGATGTCTTCTCCAAAGTGGCTTCACAGAATGGACAGATGGGGGATGAATGGATGGAGGATGCAGTGGGCATTTTCCCCACCCAGCATCCATTCCCCTCCCCTCTAGTACCAGCTCCCCAGTTCTGTTGTGGGCTCCCTCAGTCCATATGGTCCGGCTGAGCTGATGCTGCCCTCCCAGCTTCACAGTGCCCCTTTCCTTGCTAGCCACAGTGCTTGGCTCAGGGATGAGGATGGGATCCTAGGTGGGCCAGTCAGAGGAAATCCCAGGTCTATGCTGGCACTATCAGCAAACAGGCACTGTCTGCCTGAGTTGTAGAGGCAGGATGTTAGCTCAAAGTTGTTCTTGGCCATCTTTGACACCATATGAGGAGAACTCATCTGAGATAAGTCCCAAAGAGAGCAGAGATGCAGAAACAGATCCTAACGATATCACTTAACTGCCTAGATCCAGCCATACCTGAAGCTTACTTATTTTCATTATAGAAGCAGTTAATTCCCTTTTTGTTTAAGCCAGTTGGAGTTGGCTTTTCTGTCAACTGCAGTGAACTCACCAGGATGTAGAAGGTGATAAAAATGGGGCTGGAGGTGATGCGGATCTTCGCCCGAGCAGATGGAAGCTTCCAGAGCAGGAAGATGAGGAAAAGCACATTGGGGATGAGCAGCAAGAGGTCCCAGTACCGGACCCTGGCGGATGGGCACAAGAGCTGGCTCACTGGCGAGGCCACATATGCACCCCCTCTCCAGCACATAATCTGCCCCACCCTCACCACTCCCCTACACCAGGAAAAGCCACTGACACTCAGCGAGCCTGCCCAGCGTTGTGACTGCCTCACCTGGAGGTGCCAATGTCTTCGTAGAGCAGCAGCAGGCAGCGATGAGGCACACTGATGTTTGGTGCCAGGGGTGGGGGTAGCGCTGTGCTCCCATTGGCCCAAGTCGCCTCCTCCAGCGTGTCCATCCCGCCAGCAGCCAGCCCTGGGGGAGTGAGAGCCGCCCAGTGAGCTGTGTGGCCTGGGCCACTGTCCTCCTTCCTCTGGACCTGGGACTCCCAGGGGAAAATCAGAGGGGCTGCACAGAGCATCCCTGTAAACCACCCTCCCCACCCACTGCAGCTCAGTGTGGGGCTCCGCACAGGTCACGACCCAATCCCCCAGGCAGGGGCCCAGTCCCCCATCTCAGGCTCTATCTCACAACCTGCAAACAGTAACAAAGCCACCCCCTCAGCTGAGCATCTCCATGTGCAAGGCGAAGCCACTTGGCTCCTTTCAGTCCTGAGGGCCCATGAGAGCAGCATGGGTGAGAGCATAGGCTCTGGATTCACAGCCCAGCCCTGCCCCTTCCTTCCTGTCCTCTCCGTGCCTGTGACCCCCCACCATGGAATGGGTGTAACAAGTGAGGCTGTGGTGATGCTGAGTGCCTCAAACAAGGCACACACGTGGGGAGTTCTTGGTAGCGGTCAGCCATGGTTCCGACCCGCCACACCATGCAGAACTCAGAGGCCACTGACTCATGTGAGGCCACAGCGCTGCTGAGGGCCAGAACTAGGGCACCATGCCCTCCTCAGTTGCACCCTCCGGCCCGGCCCTTGTCTCCCTCTGCCACCACAGACAAAGATGGAGGGGACAATGAGCTGTACCTGGGAGATGCACAGGAGGTCTCCATGTGGAGATGGCCATGGGGGAAGAGGCTGTACCACAGAGGGGCAGAGCAAGTGTGTCTGCAATGGCCAGGCTGCAGGGTGAAGCCAGGGACAGGGTGGGCCCACATGACACTCTGAGCACAAGAGGTCGAGTCTAGCCTGGAAGATAGGAGAGCTGGTGGTCTGGGATCCTGGGAACCACTCTGGGGTTGGGGGACTGAGGGTCTGGTCGGAAAACCAAGACTTCTAAGCTAGAGGACTCTCAGGGGACAGCAACAGGTGTTCGGGGTGATCCAGATGTGGCCTGGGGCACCAGAACATAACAGATGCCAACATTTAGAATGATTTGAACAGATTGGGCCAGATGCCTGTGACTCCGCTTCACCAGGAATGCTTGTAAAGGCCGTGGATGACAGCCCCAGGCGGGGAGCAGCCCCACAGCATGGGCATAAATGGTGGCAGGTTCCTACAGTTGACACTGCGCAGCATAAAAAGAATGACCCACTGCTACAGGCAACACGAATGACTCTCAGAAGTGATATAGCGTGAAGCCAGGCACAAGGGCCGACAAGCGTACGATCTGTGGAGAAATGCAGACAGGGCACCTTTGGAGAGATGAAGAGCATGGTAATTGGGGGAGGCCTGCCAGCTTCTGGGTGTCAGATCCAGGTGGTGGGTACACAGGTGTGTTCACTGTGTGGTAATTCATCGAGCCACACACCGATGACTCCTAAGTCGTAGGTGCACTTCAGTAAATTTTACAAAGTAAAAAAGATGTGGCCAGGCATGGTGGCTCACGCCTGTAATCCCAGCACTTTGGAAGGCCGAGATGGGCAGATTGCCTGAGCTCAGGAGTTCGGGACCAGCCTGGGCAACATGGTGAAACCCCATCTCTACTAAAATACAAAAAAAAAAAAAAAAAATTAGCTGGGCATGGTGGCATGTGCCTATAGTCCCAGCTACTTGGGAGGCTGAGGCAGAATTGCTTGAACCCAGGTGGCGGAGCTTGCAGTGAGCCGAGATGGTGCCACTGTGCTCCAGCCTGGGCAACAAAGCAAGACTCCATCTCAAAAAAAAAAAAAAGATGTGTCCCGACAACACTTCAAGGGCCCAGGCCGCCCCTTCAGCAAGGAGCCACCCAGTGAGCTGCGTGCCTGACAGCAAGGTCTGCAGAAACGCAACAGGAGCCCTGCTTGTGTTGTTGCCAAAGCTATCCCTAAACAACAGCAGCCCAAGATAGGGCTGGGGGACTTAGGAATATTCCCATTGCTGGTCCAAGCCCTTAAATACCAGAATACCTCTGGATGAAAGGAAGGGAAGACTCCAAAGGGGGGGGGCCATGGGCCGGGGCTCAGGTTGCTCCAGTGGGCCACTCACTGGCTCTGGGATCACGTCACCATCTAAACAATAAGGACAGCGGGGTGCAGTGACTCACACCTGCAATCCCAACATTTTGGGAGGCTGAGGAGGGAGGACTGCCTGAGCTCAAGAGTTCCAGACCAGCCTGGGCAATATAGCAAGACCTCATCTCTACAAAAAATACAAAAATTGGCCGGGCGCGGAGGCTCACGTCAGTAATCCCAGCACTTTGGGAGGCCAAGGCAGGCGGATCACTTGCAGTCAGGAGTTCAAGACAAGCCTGGCCAACATGCCAAAACCCCATCTCTACTAAAAAATACAAAAATTAGCCGGGCGTGGTGGCATGCACCTGTAATGCCAGCTACTTGGAAGGCTGAGGCAGGAGAATAGCTTGAACCCGGGAGGTGGAGGTTGCAGTGAGCCGAGATCTTGCCACTGTACTCCAGCCTGGACAACAGGGCAAGACTCTGTCTCAAAATAAAAAAAAGGCTGGGCGCAGTGGCTCACACCTGTAATCCCAGCACTTTGGGAGGCTGAGGTAGGAGGATCACCTGAGGTTGGGAGTTTGAGGCCAGACTGACCAACATGGAGAAACCCCGCCTCTACTAAAAAAAAAAAAAAATACAAAATTAGGGCCAGGCACGGTGGCTCACACCTGTAATTCCAGCACTTTGGGAGGCCAAGGCGGGTGGATCACCTGAGGTCGGGAGTTTGAGACCGCCCTGACCAACATGGAAAAACCCCGTCTCTACTGAAAATACAAAAAAATTAGCCAGGCATGGTGGCATATGCCTGTAATCCCAGCTACTCGGGAGGCTGAAGCAGGAGAATCCCTTGAACCCGGGAGGCGTAGGTTGCATTTAGCTGAGATCACACCACTGCTCTCTAGCCTGGGTGACAGAGCAAGACTCTGTCTCCAAAAAAAAAAAAAAATTAGCCAGGCATGGTGGTGCATGTCTGTAATCCCAGCTACTCAGGAGGCTGAGGCAGGAGAATCACTTGAACCCAGGAGGCAGAGGTTGCAATGAGCCAAGATCGCACCATTGCTCTCCAGCCTGGGCAACAAGAGTGAAACTCCATCTCAGGAAAAAAAAAAAGAAACAAACAAATACAAAAATTAGCCAGGTAGAGTGGTGCATACCTGTAGTCCCAGCTAATAAGAAGGCTGAGGCGGGAGGATGGCTTGAGCCCAGGAGTTCAAGGCTGCAGTGAGCTATGATTGTGCCACTGCACTCCAGCCTGGGTGACAGAGTGGGACCCTGCCTCAAAAAAGAATAAATAAATTAATTAAAAATAAAAAAATGAGGCCATAGCTGCAATGTTCAAGTGATGGGGAATATTAAAGAGAACAAATGCCTGACACATAGTAGATCCTAAGAAAGAATATGGCTCCTTCCATACTGTTGGCAAGGGGGCAAAGAAGCCCATCCTTCATTCACACATGGTTTGTTTTTTTTGAGACGTTGTCTTGCTCTGTCACCAGGCTAGAGTGCAGTGGCGTGATCTCGGCTCACTTCAACCTCTGCCTCCCAGGTTCAAGCGATTCCCCTGCCTCAGCCTCCTAAGTAGCTGGGGCTACAGGCACGTGCCACTATACTCGGCTAATTTTTTGTATTTTAGTAGAGATGGGGTTTCATCATCTTGGCCAGGATGGTCTCGATCTCCTGACCTCGTGATCCACCCACCTCAGCCTCCCAAAGTGCTGGGATTACAGGCATGAGCCACCATGCCCAGCCCACACATGCTTTCATTTGTTCGGCAGACCTTAACTAGCACCTACTGGGTGCCAGGCACAAGTCTAGGTGGTTGGACATGGCAGGGAACAGAGCAGACAAGGCCCTGCCCTCACAGTGAGGTGAAGCCAACAATGAGCATGAAAACCCCATTTAAAAAGCAAACTTGACAGGGCACAGTGGCTCACGACGTAATCCCAACACTTTTGGGAGGCTGAGGTGGGAGGATCACTTGAGCCCAGGAGTTTGAGACCAGCCTGCACAACACAGCAAGATGCTATTTCTACAAAAAATTTTAAAAACTAGCCAGGTATGGTGGTGCATACCGGTAGTCTTAGCTACTCGGGGGGGCCGAGGTGGGAGGATCACTTGAGCCCAGGAGATCCACGCAGCAGCAAGCTATGATCACACCACTGCACTCCAGGCTGGGCCACAGAGTGAGACTGTCTCAAAAAAAAAAAAAAAAAAGCAAACTTCTAGAGATAAATGCTAAGTGAAGAAAACAGAGAATGACAAGAAACACAGTAGAAACTGCTGGGGTCCCCCAACATCTACCCTTCCCTTTAGTGATGGAACCCATGGAGTTTAGCTTACACATCACTTCCCAGCACAATGGGGACCTTTCCCAGCTTCCCTGCAACTGGGTGTGGCCATGTGGCTGAGTTTTATCCAACTGGACACAAGCTGAGACAGGCTGACAGTCCTTCAGCCTGTCATTTGATCTAATCCCATGGTGTGAAGACGTAAACTCTACAACAGAGGCCAAACAAAGATAAAAACCCTGACTTGTCTTTAAAAAGAACTGTTTTTTGTGATAAAAATATGACACGAGCAGAGTGAGGTCTGCTAATTTCAGGTCATGCCCTCCTCCCTTCCAGGTGGCTGGAATATAGATAAGACAGTGGGAGCAAGGGCAGCCTCCTCAGACCACGAGGCAGAAACCTTGTATGAGGGTAACAGAGCAATGAGAAAGAAGGTGTCTGGGTCCCCAGCACAATGAGGGCTCTCTGTGCATGTACTGAACAGCTTGCACAGAGGCTGTAATGCACAGATAAAAATAATCTATTTTATTATCCTAGCCTTTGTTTCAACAGCTAGCCCAAATCCCAATGAATATAAAGGTATTGCTTGGACTGGGTGGTCAAACAAGGTGACTTTTTTTTTTTTTTTTTGAGACGGAGTCTCGCTCTGTCGCCCAGGCTGGAGTGCAGTGGCGCAATCTCGGCTCACTGCAAGCTCCGCCTCCCGGGTTCACGCCATTCTCCTGCCTCAGCCTCTCTAAGTAGCTGGGACTACAGGCGCCCGCCACCACACCCAGCTAATTTTTTTGTATTTTTAGTAGAGACGGGGTTTCACCGTGGTCTTGATCTCCTGACCTTGTGATCTGCCCGCCTCAGCCTCCCAAAGTGCATTTTGAGCCGAGATCTCAATAAATAAGCAGGAGCCAGCCTTGGAAAGATCGAGATAAAGAACATTCCAGGGAGAATCACCTGAGAACCAGATGCACAGGTCCAGAGGTACAAACAGGTTTGGCCTGCCCCAAGGGCAAAAAACAGGCCAGGGTAGCTGATACCAGAAAGGTTGGCAGGGCCAGGTCCCACATGCAACTCGACTTCACTCTAAGTGCAACCAGAAGGGTGTTACAAGGAGTGAGAGGTCTGGTTTCCGTGGGGACAGGATGCCAGTGAAAAGGGACTGAAGTGGAGGAGGAGCAGAGACAGGGAGGCCATGAGGAGCTCCTGCAACAGTCCAGGCATGAGAGGACAGAGGCTTGCACTAGTGGCAGCAGCGCAGGTGGAACAGAGGGACTTGGGAGACCTTTGGGAGGCTCGGCCAACAAGACCCACTGACAGATCAAACACAGGGAATGAGAGAAGAGGCCAAAGAAGGCTGATGGTGCAGTTTCTGGCCTGAGTCACTGGATGTTTTGCAACTGAGGCCAACACTGCCCACCAGACACTGTCCCCTTCTTCCTCACTAACAAGCTACTATTTTGTTCAGAATCCCTCTATAAAACCTAGTGTTCAAGCAGGGGCCCCTCCCCAGCACCAGAAGTTGAATCTCCATTAATTTCAGCCAGTGGTCTCTGGGGTGGAGCCGGTGTGGAGCACTGCTCTAGTTTGACATGGCAACTGCTAGGGGATGGAGGACTGTAGATTTTTTTGTGTGCAGGGTGCAGGGCTGCCAAATGTCTGCAACACATAGGACAGTCCACCAAACGAGTAACTAACTGTCCTCCCCTACAGCTAACATGCCCTGCAGAGTGGCTCTGGTCAAAGTCAAGAAGGGTGGCCGGGCCGGGTGCGGTGGCTCACGCTTGTAATCCCAGCACTTTGGGAGGCCGAGGCGGGCGGATCACGAGGTCAGGAGATCGAGACCACGGTGAAACCCCGTCTCTACTAAAAATACAAAAAATTAGCCGGGCGTGGTGGCAGGCGCCTGTAGTCCCAGCTACTCAGAGAGGCTGAGGCAGGAGAATGGCGTGAACCCGGGAGGCGGAACTTGCAGTGAGCCGAGATTGCGCCACTGCACTCCAGCCTGGGCGACAGAGTGAGAATCCGTCTCAAAAAAAAAAAAAAAGAAGGGTGGCCCTTCTGCTCCTGGCCAGCAGCTGGTGAGGCAAAGGCATGTGATGCCTCATGGCGGGATCTGCACCTGCGTGGGGCAGTAGAGGGCGTGGTGTCCAGAACTGTCTTCCTGCACCCCTGGAGGACTGGGCCACCACCCTGAGCATGCAGGAGCTTACAGCTGGAAGCGGCTGTGCAGCGCGCCTCCTGCATGAGTTCTGGTGGCATGAGATAATAACTTGTAACTTTGAGTTGGGAATATCAGTGACCTGATGAAGGAGGGAGATTCTACAGCCCTCTCCTCCCCACCCCATTATTTATTTATTTATTTATTTTTGAGACAAAGTCTCACTCTGTCACCCAGGCTAGAGTGCAGTGGTGCAATCTTGGCTCACTGCAACCTCTGCCTCCCAAGTTCAGCCTTCTGGGTTCAAGCGGTCTTCCCATCTCAGCCTCCCAAGTAGCTAGGATCACAAGTGTGCACCACCACATCTGGCTAATTTTTGTATTTTTAGTAGAGACAGGGTTTTGCCATGTTGGCCAGGCTGGTCTAGAACTCTGGACCTCAAGTGATCCACCTGCCTGAGCCTCCCAAAGTGCTGAGATTACAGGTGTGGGCCACCATGACCAGCTATCCCCACCCCTGTTATAAAGCCAAGCCAGGCAGAGCAAACACCTGGTCCTAGCAGCCCAGCACCAACTCTGACCCAGGATGGAATGTCACGCAGCCCCAAGACGGGCAGGGCCAGGGTGCAGGCCAGGCACCCAGCAGTCACCAGGAGGCTGAGAGGCCCCTTGTGGCACAGAAGCCAGTGGGGAGGAATAGGGGCAGGGAGTAGGAGAGTGGAGGAGTCAGGTAGAGTCCAGGGTATGGAGGGCGGGGTGGGCTTCTCGTTTTGCCTGCCCAGCATCCAGGCTCCTGCCAGTTGGTAAGAGCACCATTTTCCTGAGGTGGAAACTCAGCTCCCAGACTCTAGACTCTCTGGAAGTTTAGGGATGCCTGACTCTAACCCTTCACGACCCAGGGAATGCACCTGTGATCTAAGTCTGGCTAGTCAGGATGTTCCATCACCCTGGCCAATGAAAATCTGCCCTGAGGCTTTTGATCTAAATTATTATTAGAATAAATTATTAGAGTAAAAGTCTCAGGGCAGATTCTCATTGACAATTGAGGAAACACTCTCTGCTGAGCTCAGTAAGTCAGGGCTATACCACCTTGACCTCACGCTCAGGGACCTGCCTCAGAGTAAAGCCGACACAGAGGAGTGGAGAGCTGAGACACAGCTGGAGACAGATCTTGATGAGCTCACTGGAGCCCCTGGATTCAGCCACCCCTAAAGCCAGTCCTACCCACTTGGACTTTTCAGTTATAAAACCCAATAAATTCCCTTTTCTGCCTAGGCCAGTTTGAGTCTGATTTCTCTAATTCACCACTGAAAAACCTCCAGCTAACACAGGCGATGGAGTCAACAAGACAGGGCTGCACTGCTGGTTCTGCCACATGCTTGCTGTGTGACCTGGGGTGAGTCACTCCCCCTCCAAGTATCATGGGGACAACATCTGCCTAATAAGGGTGCTGTAAGGATCAAACAAAACCAGGGAGGTAAACATCTACAAAAGTGACACATGTACAAAGGTGGTTGCTGCTTTGCTTTTTTTTTTTTTTTTTTTTTTTTTTTGAGACAGAGTCTTGCTCTGTCGCCCAGGCTGGAGTGCAGTGGCACGATCTCGGCTCACTGCAACCTCCACCTCCTGGGTTCAAGCAATTCTCCCACTTCAGCCTCCCAAGTTGCTGGGATTACCAGAGAAGGGACTGAAGGGCAAGGAGAGAAAGGAATTGGTTCCCAGGTCCATGGACCCCTTGTGAAGCCCCCATTGCTGTGGGGTCTGAGGAGAGACAGAGGAGGTGTCAGCTGCTCTCCCTGCCCCCACTCCCCTGCCAACAATGTAGCAACCTCTGTGCCCAACCTCTGCTCCCTGACCTCCAACCCTGGGAGGGAGGTACTTATGTTATCCGCATTGTGCACGTGGAGCTCAGAGGGGCAGCCACTTGCCAGGCCGGCAATCCAGGCTGCCTGTCTCCAGAGCCCAGGCCCCCAGTCAACAACTTGCCAGGTGCCCCTCTCCGGGCCTTGGTTTCTCCACCTGTGGGTCAAGAGCACCAGGCTTGTTCTAGAGCTATCTTCTCAGACCTGATGTGGGAAATACCCTGGTGTTGTTAACATGCAGATGCTGTTCCCAACGGCAGGGGTAGGGCTGACAGTCTGTGTTTCCCACGGGCTCCCAGGTGGTGTCCCTGCTGCTGCTGCTTGATCCAGCAACCACACTGGAGTTATGGGGCTGCTGGCCATACCAGGATTGCCATTACGTATCAAAGCTTATGAAATAACTGAAGCACTGACTTTTTTTTTTTTTTTTTTTTGAGACAGTCTCGTTTTGTCGCCTAGGCTGGAGTGCAATGGTGCATCTCGGCTCACTACAACCTCCGCCTCCTGGATTCAAGAGATTCTCCTGCCTCAGCCTCCTGAGTAGCTGAGATTACAGGTGTGCACCACCACACCCAGCTAATTTTTGTATTTTTAGTAGAGATGGGGTTTTGCCATGTTGGCCAAGCTGGTCTCAAACTCCTGACCTCAGATTATCCACCCACCTCGGCCTCCCAAAGTGCTAGGATTACAGGAGTGAGCCACCGTGCCTGGCTAGCACTGACTTTTAGTTAATAGGATGCACACTTCCTATGTGCAGCCACGGTGCTCAGTTTACACGTGGTGACACACTTAACGATGGCATCGCCCTCTAAGGGAGAGAGGACAATTACTGTCCCCTTATACAGAGGAGAGGAGAGGCAGAGAAAGGGTCAGTCCTCAGCCTTCTCTACTTAATTCTTTTAGACTCATGCTCCCAAGCACTGACAAGGAAGTGGGAGGGGTTGGTCAGCTCACGATAGGGGCCTAAGGGTGGTGAGAAGGGGTGGAGCCCAGGGGTGATTCCCAGAGGAGGAATTCCTGGGGTGCAGAGCACCCTGGGCAACCCCAGGCCTCCCAGGAACAGGGAAACTGGGACAGACTGTTTCTTCCACCTGGGAGGAGTCTCCCAGCCTCACAACATTCCAGAGGCCTCTGCCTTCTTCCCTCCCACCCAGTTGGGGGACAGGATGCTAGGCTCAGGTCATGGTCAAGAAATGCAGGACCCGCTGAGAACACCTGGATAAGGCCTTCTCTTTCCTCTCTGGGATTCAGCTTTCCCTGCTCTCATCTGTGCAACAGGATTGACCAAACCCCACCCACGGCTACCGGATGGGAAACCCTGGGGAGAGGGGCCCTCAATGCTTCCCACACCAACGGGTTGTTGAGCTTACAAACCCTGGGGCCTAAGGGTGGTGAGAAGGGGTGGAGTCCAGGGGTGACAAGGTGGGGAAGGCTCCATAGGGCAGAAGCCAAGTTACTTTGCTCTCCCCTGCTGTCTTTCGGCCTTGGGGCTGGCAGGCGTGTGGTCCCTGTCCTAAGCCGGAGACCCCAGTAAGATTGGGAGGCCTAGGCCCAATCTGACCTGCACCGTGCTCTCCCTGGTTGCCTTCCACCTGCTGAGCTGGTCCGTTCCTCAGGGCCTTTGTGCTGGCTCTCCCCCACCTCTCTCCTGACACCTCCTCTGAGAAGCCTTCCCTTCTCAGCTGTCTCCAGCGCCCGAGCCGCGTTTGGGTGTTTACTACTCTCTATCCCGGGAGTGCTCAGGACTCGGTCCCCTAGAACACGGCCTGGCACGACACGAGCCCTCAACAGGTTGTTATGATGGGAACAACTGAATCTCCAGCACCGCCAAGCCCCGCTGGGGACTGGACGACCCCGCGGCCCCTCCTCACTGCAGAGAGGAGGGCAAAGCCAGCCCCCACCCGCCTTCCCCCAGTCCAGCGGGAGCGCAGGCTTCGACACGGCCCCTCGCGGGGCAGCGAAGCCCCGAACCGGCGGCAGGCTTGGCTCAGGAGCACCTCGGCCGCTGCGGGCGGCCACCGTGGGGCTGGAGCCCGTGTCACCACCCCGCGCCGGACCGGGTCGCCGAGGTCCGGATCTCCGCCTGCACTGCCTCTAGCCAGGGCCGAGCCCGATGCCGCTGCGTGCGGCTCCCTCCCGGGCCTCGCGTGCCCCCGCGCCCCGAGCGACTCCCGACTGCCCGGCGCTCCTCCCGTGGGTTCCCACATCCAGGCCCTTCCTTCTCAAACGCCGCCTTGGCCGTCCGAGCTGCGCCCGAGCGGGAATGGGCCGCTCGCGGTGCAAGGAGGCGGACGGCAGCTGGGCTTCCCGCCGGGGCGAGGGACGGGGCTCCCCCTCTAGCTGCGGCAGGAGACGGGGAGAAAGCCCCTCCTTACCTGACAGCCCGGGCCGCGCTCACGCCCGGCCGCCCATCCGCCGCCGCTGAGTGTGCGCGGACAGCACAGGCCGCGAGACTCCGGTCTCCAGGGCCAGACCAGGCGGCCGGGGCCGGGGAGCGTCGCGCAAGGACCGCGCGCGACCGGCTCCGCGGAATGAGCGCTATGCAGGAAAGGAGAGGCGGGGTCAGCTCGCCGGGCCGCGGGTCTCGCGGACACCCTGCAGCCCTTCCTGACAGCGGCGACCCGGAAAGCAGGACCGTCTTTTTCGTCCAGCCCAAACTGAGAAAACGGCCACAGTCCCACAAGTCCCAGAGTCCCTGTTATCACTCGGGGCCGCCCTCTAACCTCCAGCAGCCTATAGGAATAAGCCATCACGGGGGGGGTGGGGGGGAAAGTGGGAGAGACCAATCAAATTCCCAAGAGGCGGAGCAGCCCGCTGACCTCTTAAAGAGACAGCACAGAGGAGGTGCGGAAGAGAAGACGCTGTTTCACGGAAGAGAGGCCTGCGTTTCTCACTCGGAAAGCGGGCGGAATCGAAGACTGGAAAGTTGAGGACGCGCCACCTCTCGCCCTGTGCGCCTTCCAGCTGGCAGCAGTTGTCAGTGGACCAGCTGGCGGCAACCGCGCTCCACCTCCCGGCCTGGGCCGCGGCCCGACCGTCGGGGCGGAGCCTCCGGGGACCGCCCCTTCGCGTGCGGGCGCTTCTGGCGCCCAGCAGGGGTGACCTGGGGTCAGCTTGGGGGAAGGCAGGTCGGGGACCGTCTCCGGCGCCACGCGCTCTCGCCGCGCCACCCCGCAGGGCCGCCGCCTCCCAGCGCGCTGCTCCACGCGGCGCCGCCAGACCTCGGGCACTCCTCTTAATAACCCTGCTGGGCAGTCATTATAGTCACGTTTTACAGGGCCACCTGAGGCTTGGAGAGGTCAAATAACTTGCCCAAAGCCGCGCAATGAGGAAGCGACACAGCCAGGACGCCTCTCCCCAACTCTAACTTCCACAGTTCGTCGGCCTCTTCCTCTGGAAAGCCCTCCCTGATTGCGCCTGTCTTATCCCCTGGCATCGATGCTGCATTCACCATACTCAAGCCATGCGGGTCTCTGTTTCTATCCCTCGGCTATTCCAAGCTTGTTCCTGCTCCTGGCTCTAGGCCTGTTCCCCTGCCGAGCTGGCTCCTTGCCATATCATGTCCTTAAGAGGGTTTTGTGGGCACCCTCGCTGGAGCGGCTGTCCAGTCTCATTTCCTTCCGAGCATCTTAATTCTCGCCCGATTGTCTTCATTTACCTGCCTCCCCGTCCAGTCTCCCCACCCTATTATAGAATTCCAGCTTCATGAGGATGCAACCAAGAGAGCCAAGCTGCAGGATGTCTCCTGCAGCATCCTGAGGCTGACTCAGAGCCTGGTGCAGATTGTAGGCACCCAGTTATTCCAGGCACCCCAAGACTCACACCTCATGATAGCACCGCTGGGCTGGAATGAGATTGGGTCCCATTCTCCTCCTTACTCCTGTCCTAAAAACACAGGGAGATTGGGGAAGAAACCACCTTGTGACCTCTGGAAATTTATCTGGGACTTTCCCAGCCTGGACCACACCCAAACGTGCATAGCCTAAGTTTCGGCTTCTGTATTCGCCAGAGAGGCTGGGCAATCACAAATTGTATTCTGTATTCGCCAGAGGGCCGGCCTGCGTAATCACGAATGACCATAGCTACAATGAGCTGTGGGGAATCCAGTGGCTCCTCAAGTTCCTGCCAGAAAGTTATACACATCACTCACACTCACATTCAATTGGCCACCGCTTCTAGCCTCGAGGGCAGGAAACTGCCACCCTACCATATGCCAGGAAGTAGAAGTCATGGGACATGTGTGACCAGGCCTAATAACTACTCTCTGTAAGGTTCTTGTATCGGTTCGAACCCTGAGAGCGCGCCGACACACAACACGAGCTGGTGTGGAGCAATATGCTGTTTTAATGAGCGCCTGGGTGCAGGTGGGCTGAGGCCTAAAATGGCATCAGCCCCAAGTGAGGATGGGGCAAAGGTTTTATAGTCTCTTGTAAACAGGAAGTGTCCTAGTCTGACATAACTGCTACATTGTACCCGGATGGCCTCTTTCTCGATCTTCACGGGTACGTGTCTTCCCACCAGGGTAGGTGTCTTCCGGCCAGCTCTTGTCCTGCTTCTGCCATCTTGCTGGCACAAGTAGCCTTGCGACTTGGAACTGGGCCTGAGAAGGGAGGAGTTATTCATCTCCTTAAGCTTTCAGGCCCCAGGAAGAATCTTAAACCTTCTATTTTTCTTTTTCTGCCTTTTGAGACTTGGAGAATTCTGCATTTTCTTCACTTGAGTTTTGAACCCCATATCTAGGTTTCTGTGGGATTTTGTTGTATTTGTGAAATAACCGAAGGTATCTCCCTTTGAGAGCTGAGGCAGTGGCTAATTCACTGCGGTATCCACTACACACAGGACAGAGCGTGGCATCTGCAACATTAAATGAACAGTAGCTTAATAAACAGATCTGACTCTCAGGTTCTTCATCGCCCTACAGCAGGCTCAGGGGTGGCCATGGCTGACAGTAGGAGATGCTGTTACAGAACTGGGCTCCCTGATAGCCATGGGGATGACAACAATCCCCAGATAACAGAAGCCAGATGGTAGTGCTTAGGCGTGAGAAGCAAAGTGGGTACGACTGTCATAGGACCATCAAGATCAAGCTCAATATATCACTGGGATAGACATCCTGTGTAGTAAACAAAATGCCCGCACTGGTTCCTTGGCCTATGGGGTGACAGTGATAGTAGTAAAAGTCAAGTGAAAGCCTCTGAGACCCCACTATCACCACCACCCACCCTGGCCAAAAGAGCAAGCACATAAACAACATCACACACGAGAGAAAATAGCAGAGATTGGTGCCACCCTTGAAGACCAAAGACGTGTGGGAGGGTATCCCCCATGTACCTATTTAATCATCAGTCTGACCTTATAAAAATAAACAGAATGGCAATGGACTGTTGCAGATTCAGCCAAGTGGTAGCCCTGACCACAGGTGCCATGCAGGTGTCATTGCTAGCACAGACAGATCAGCACGGCCTCCGCTTCTCAGGGTCTAGCCTTCCATCTGATCACCATACATTTTCAGCCCTATCAGGGACCATTTGCATTCATAGGAAGGGCCAAAAATACACACATATGGTCTTGCCCCAGGCCAATGGTACCTTTCCCATCCTTTGTCTTCACAGTCTGAAGGGGACTGGGCCATTTGAACGTCTTGCAGAACACTGCACTGGTTCACGGTGTCAATGACGATGTGCTAATCAGGATAGACGAGCAAGAAGTGACAAGTGCATGGAAAACTTGATGAGACATATGTGCTCCAGCGGGCAGAAGATTAAACCCTGTAAGAATTAGGGGCTTGCCACATCAGTGAGGTTTGTAGGGGTCTGGTGGTCTGGGGCACACCAGAACATCCCCCCCGCACACTCCATCACAGAAGAGCCAAGCACAATGCTTAGAGGCCTCTTTGGGTTCTGGAGGTAGCAGATTCCACATCTGGGAGTGCTGCTCTGACCCACATATCTCTGGGTCACATGACATCAAAGGCTGTCCCTCAGGCTATGGGACCCACAGACCCCATGATACTAGAAGCATACATGGTGGGAAGACATACTGTGTGAAGCTTACGGCAAGCTCTGATGGGAAAACCACAAAGTAGACCCCCTAGGCTTCTGGAGCAAGACCAGGCCATCTATAGTAGAGAACTAGACACCATTCACAAAGCAGCTCTGCCAGGCTACTGGACCCTGGTAGAGATGACTGGGGGACATCAAGTGACCATGAGGCCAGAGCTGCCCCTCGTGAACTGGGTTCTGTCAGGCCCTCTAATATGTAAATTCAGGTGGGTGGGCCCAGCAGCAATCCACTGTGAGACTGTAAGCAATCCATTGTAGATCCACATCACCTACCACTGCCACAGCAGCTCCTCTGCCTCAGTTCACAACCACACCAATGGGTGGTTCTTACGGAGGAAAAAGGCTGCGCTTGATCACAGCTGAGCTGGCTCAATACATGGGTCAGATGCAGTACCTGGATGTGCAGTGGTCGCATGGAGCCCTTGAGGATGAAAGCCACAGGCTACAGATGGTGGAAGCAGAGTGGGGAGGAGACTTATCCTCGGTGATGTCCTGAAGCAGCTGCCCCAGCGCTGGATGCCTACTGATGTGGGAAGAGCAAACCCCAAGGTGATGTGTCCTGGAGCAAGTCCAGCATGACTGTTGGCCGGGGTCCCAGCTCCTCACTCACCAAGCCTGTCCCAGACTGCCTGAGTGTCCTCAAGACATGGATGCTGCCTTCTCTCAGAGTGAGCAAGGCTGCAGTCTTTTTGTAACCGAATCTCCAAAGTAACATCCAACCACATCTGTCCTATGCTGTTGAGAGGAGATCACACAAGGGTGTGAATACCAGAAGGCAAGGGCCATCAGGGCCATAATAGAGGCTGCCTACTCACCCCACCCACCTTTCCATCTCTCCTACCCTACCCGCTGACCAGTGTTTAAACATGCCCAAGAACCTCTCACCTGAGAAAAAGCCATATCCCACTCCAGTGCCTGTCCAAGCTCTCACAGTCCATTCCACACCTGGGAATGCCTCTCTTACCCATACATCTCTGGGTGACATAAAAGCGCTCCAGCCTCCAACTAGTACCTCACATTCACCCTTCTCACTTCTCTGCATCCTACCTGTCAACACACTTCAATGTGGTGCCTCACTCCAGACACACCAGCCAGCCCAGATCTGCTATTGCCAGGGCCACCAACAGCTCCTAGTCCTTACCAGATGACCTCTGGGCAGCCAGCTGACCCCATCTACCATCTTGACTGCTCTCTTCAGTGGCGTTTGGGAGGGCTCCTGATAATCCCCAGCCCTGCTAGGATCTCCTCTCCTTCAGTGTAGGCCGGACCTCAGGACTCACTTCTAGCTAAGAGAATATGGCAAAAGTAATGGAATATCACTTCCAAGACATGGCATCTGTCTTGTGTGGCCTCTCTCTCTTGTTCGCTTGGTCTGAAAGAAACCAGCTGCCAGGTTGTAAGCTGCCCTGTAGAGAGGCCCCCACCCAAGAGCCAGTGGGAAACTAAGTGTTCAGTCCAATAGCCTGTGAGGACCTGAATCCTATCATGCGAAGAAGCTTGGAAGGGGATCCTCCTCAAGATGAGCCTTCAGATGAGACAGCAGCCCTGGCCAATACCTTGCCTGCAGCCTTGAAAGACCTTGAAGAAGAGGCACCCAGCCGCATCATGCCCAGATCCCTGACCCACAGCCACCGAGATAATGGGTGCTAATTGCTTCAAGGTGCTAAATCCCAGGATAATTTTTTTTCTTTTTGAGACGGAGTTTCGCTCTTGTTGCCCAGGCTGGAGTGCAATGGCACAATCTCAGCTCACCGCAACCTCCGCCTCCAGTGTTCAAGTGATTCTCCTGCCTCAGCCTCCTGAGTAGCTGGGATTACAGGCACGCGCCACCACACCTGGCTAATTTTGGATTTTTAGTAGAGACAAGGTTTATCCATGTTGGTCAGGCTGGTCTTGAACCCCTGACCTCAGGTGATCCGCCTGCCTCAGCCTCCCAAAGTGCTGGGATTAGAGGTGTGAGCCACCATGCCTGGCCATCCCGGGATAATTTTTTATGCAGCAATAGATAACACAAGCCCATGCAGAGTCTCTTCAGCTTTCCTGTCAGCAGCTCCCAGCATCCAAGGTGCATCCTTTACATCCTTTGTTGGTGTCTCTTAACTGTTGGGGTTTCTCAGGTCCCAGGCTTAGACCTTCTCATCTCCCTGCACTCACTCTGGATTATACAAACACTCCCAAGGCAATCTACAGCTGCAGGCCAAACTCCCCCTCGAGTCCCACACATGGATATCCAACAGCTTCCTGGATATGTCCCCTCGGCCCAAATTCAGCACGGCCAGAAACAAACTCATCTTCTTCCCCCTTAAATTGCTGGTCTTCCTGTGTGCTCCTATCTCCGCTATCATCCACCTAGCTAAGCCAGGATCCTGGTGTCATCCTGCATGCCTCTTGTGCTGTCCTCAATCACCAACACCAATAGACCCCACCTCCTGGCCGGGCACGGTGGCTCATGCCTGTAATCCTAGCACTTTGGGAGACCAAGGCAATCGGATCCACTTGTCAGGAGTTGGAGACCAGCCTAGCTAACAATGGTGAAATCCCATCTCTACTAAAAATACAAAAATTAACCAGGCATGATGGCTTGCATCTGTAATCCCAGCTACTAGGGAGGCTAAGGCACGAGAATCACTTGAACTTGGGAGGTGGAGGTTGCAGTGAGCTGAGGTCGCACCACTGCACTCCAGCCTGGGTGACAGAGTGACTCTGTCTCAAAAAAAAAAAGAAAAGAAAAGAAAAAAAAAGATCCCACCTCCTAAACATCTTGTATTTCCAGTTCTTTCCATCACTCCTGCCTCCCTACCCTGGGTCCCATGCAAAGATGCTTGTTCACTGCACAAAGTGCCTGGCTAAGAGGGCTGCGATTCAGCCCTGCCTCTGCTCACTAAGGCTGCCTGGAACTAGACAAGAACCACAGCAACCTCCTCATTTGCTGCCTTCAACCTCGTTCAATCCACTTTCACCTGGTAGCAGCCGGAGGGATTCTAAAACCCACACTAGTTCACGTCTCACCCTGCTCAAAATGCTTCCATGGCCTTCCATTGCCTTCAGAATACAGAATAGTCAAACTCTCTAGAAAAACATCTAGCTCTTTTTTGATCCGGATTTTCTCTCCCTCAAGTCTTGTCCGTTGCCGGGCATCATAAGCTCCTAGCGTTAGTTCTTAGAGAGGGGCTTGCACATCCGGGCCCTGCCATGACCTCTGCGGCTTTGCACATGGCATCCTTCTATCTGTAACATCCTTCCTGCGTCTTCTCTTCTCTGGGCAAGGATAACTCCTACTAAAGCCTCAGATGTGACCTCCTACAAAATCTGAGTTGTCCAACTGCTTGAAGCATTGAGGCTTTGAGCTTTGGGAGAAGTTAAAACATTCCGCTCCTAAGACGGTAAGAAGCGTCAGAAAACCAGGCTCTGAACCTCTGTTGTCTTGTCAGCACAATGGCCCTGGTGTGACCGAGGTCACGCAGCCAGCAAGTGTCAGTCGGGGCCCCTGGAGCCTCAGCTCCTACCTCCGCTCCAGCTCCCACAACAGAGCAGGCAAGCGCACGCGTACAGCGCCCGGCCGCACACCTCCGGGCTCTGGGCGGAGCGCCTCGGGCGTTGTGGGCGGGACCTCATGGACCGCGTGGGCGGGACCGGACCCTCTGGCCTGCCCCTCCTTGTCCCTGCTGGTCGCAAGTGGACGCCGACGTCATGACGTCGCGTTCCGTAGGTCTCTTCCCGGGCTTTGGTGGGTCACGTGAGCCACTTTTCGCGCGAAACCTGGTTGTTGCTGTAGTGGCGGAGGGGATCGTGGTGTACTGCTATGGCGGTGAGCGCGCTGGCGCGGGGCGGGCGGTCGCCGGGGACATGGCTGCGGAGGCTGCGCGCTTCCCGTACTCTGGCCCCGGCCCGGGGCGGCGCTCTGGGTGAGGCTGGGCCTCAGGCTCTGGGGCGCAGCTCCTTTCTCGCCTGTACCCTGCGTGAGGCGACTCGCCTACCTACCACTGACCTGGGGCCCTGGGCTCCCTAAGGCGAGCCCGGCTCGCTCAGCCTGTGTCCTTTATTCACCCCACAAATGCTTATTGGGCGCCATCTATGGCGCTGAGCGTACAAAAGACAGGCCCCCATTTCACTACACTCCTTTAAACTTTTTTTTTTTTTTTAATTTCCCAATGATCCTTGTTCCGAACACTACACTTAACTTTTGTATTACCTTCTTGTCCCTTTGTCTTGTATACTGTCTGTTCCACATCTGAGTTCCAGACCTCTTGTTTTGGTGGCTCTAATTGCCATCTCTATCACAATACCTTGCCCACTGTGTGTACTGAAATAGGTCTAATGCTTAAGGGGGAGATAATAGACAGTAAACAGGTAAATAGGCAAATGACATAACCTCAGTGGTTTTTCATGGAGAAAGCACGGTGATGTGGGTGACCCCATATTTGAGCTGGCTTCTGTTTGTTTGGAAGCCACTGACTCAGATTGCTCAGCAGAGAGCATTCCAGATGAGAGAACAGCAAGGGCAAAGATCTGGAGGCTGGAAGGGGTTTGGTGTGTTGGAGGACAAGAGTCACAGGTGGAGAGAGAGGAGGGAGGGCCCTGATGGTAAAAAGGAAGCTGTATCATGCCTCACCAGCTTCCTATGTTTCTGACAGCGGCACCTTCTCTTGCAGGAATCATCAGAGTCCTTCACCATGGCATCCAGCCCGGCCCAGCGTCGGAGAGGCAATGATCCTCTCACCTCCAGCCCTGGCCGAAGCTCCCGGCGTACTGATGCCCTCACCTCCAGCCCTGGCCGTGACCTTCCACCCTTTGAGGATGAGTCTGAGGGGCTCCTAGGCACAGAGGGGCCCCTGGAGGAAGAAGAGGATGGAGAGGAGCTCATTGGAGATGGCATGGAAAGGTAATTTCATTCAAGGCCCCAGACTCAGCAGATAGTTTTGCAGAGAGCCCATTGTGTGTCTGGTGGCCTGGCTTTCGGAGCTGGGGGCAGATAAATCTGATGGCATTCGTGCCTTTGAGCACAGCTTGTTCCAGGGTTCTGGGGAGACAGGTTTACAGAGTCATGACATAGGTCTCTTTAACTTACTGTATGTAACTTGGAAAGACTAGACCCTAAGCTGAGGATAAGCCCCAACTCCATAAGCACCCCAGAGAATGCAGGGATCTCTAATCTGGAATACTCCAACTCAAAAAGACAGGAAGCAAGAAGCCCAGTGTTTCACAGTAACTTTTCAAAGGAAAGGTGCATGAGGGAGGAGGGATCTGATAAAAGTTTTAGAGTCAATCAGCAAACATTTATTGTACCTAATGTGCACCATGCCCTTTCTTAGGAATGGTCTTGTTTATTAGTAAACATGTGTTGGCCGGGCGTGGTGGCTCACACCTGTAATCCCAGCACTTTGGGAGGCCGAGGTGGGTGGATCACCTGAGGTCAGGAGTTTGAAACCAGCCTGGTCAACATGGTGAAACCCCGTCTCTACTAAAAATACAAAAAATTAGCTGGGCGTGGTGGTGTGTGCTTGTAGTCCTAGCTACTCGGGAGGCTGAGGCAGGAGAATCGCTTGAACACAGGAGGCGAAGGTTGCAGTGAGCTGAGATCACGCCACTGCACTCCAGCCTGGGCGACAAGAGCAAAACTCTGTCTCAAAAATAAATAAATAAATAAATAAATAAATAAATAGGTTATCAAGACTTAATGCTAGGAGAGTGGAGTAAGCTCTGCGCGTAAGCAAGGCTAGATTTCTACTCCTGCCTTACTTGCGTTTCCAGCTGGGATCTGGTAGATATGTCAGTAGCGGAATTGTGTGAATGCCCAGGAGCCTCGTGGAGATGCTCCTTTTGTGCCTTTCCAGCCTTAGCGTGTGTGACAGTACTGTGCAGGGCATCCTGCTGTCCCTAGGATGTCAGACAGCTGAGGGGCTTTCAAGGGCACTCCAGACTGGATGGATCTTTGCTGTTATCAGTACCACCCCCAACGATGAGACTGCACGTGCTCTAGACTGTAGAAGGAATGAGGAGTGTTTGGATAAATCTGCCCTGGACTTGGGGTCAGGGCATGGGGCCTGGACAGCTTCCCTGTTCTCCCTGGTTGAGTTGTTCAGGCCAGATGCCGCTCCTCTGCTGCATCCCCTCCCTGTCTTGACCCTTTCTCTTTGTTTCCCTTTTCCTTCAGAGAGTGAGAGACCCTTGGCAGGGGGCTTCTGGGTAGAGGTATCTGAGGGATAGCTAAGCCCAATTACATTTGTTTTTGTGGTTTTACAAAAAAAAAACTTTATTGGGCTATAGTTTTTTAGAGTTTACCCCTTATGAAAATACAATTCCATGCAAATTCAGTGTAAATTTCCTGAGTTACGCAGCCTTCACCACAATCCAGTGTTAGAACAGGGCTATTGTCCCATTGAGGTCCCTTCTGCCTGCTTATAGTTCATTCTCAGTTCTTACCTGACCCATGGGTAAGAATAAAAGACCTGTCTCTAGATTTTCCAATCTAGTCATTTCATGTAAATTGAATCATATAATATATGCCCTTCTGTAATGGGCTTTTTTTCTCTTAGTGTGGTTTTAAGGTCTTTCTGTGTTCTTGCATGTGCAGCACTCCATTCCTTTTTGTGGCTGAATCATATTTATTTGTATGGAGATACCACATCCATTCAGCAGTTGATGGACGTTGGGTTCCTCAAGGCTTTTGGCGATTATGAATAATGTTGCTATGAACATTCATTACAAGTGGTTTTTGTTTTTTTTTTTTTTTTTTTTTTTTAGTTTTGCTCTTTCGCCTAGGCTGCAGAGTAGTGGCACAGTCTCAGCTCACTGCAACCTCTGCCTCCCAGGTTCAAGAAATTCTCCTGCCTCAGCCTCCCAAGTAGCTGGGATCACAGGTGTTTGCCACCACACCTGGCTAATTTTTGTATTTTTAGTAGAGACGCAGTTTCAGTTTTGCCATGTTGGCCAGGCTGGTCTTGAACCCCTGACCTCAGGTGATCCACCTGCTTCGGTCTCACAAAGTGCTGGGATTACAAGGTGTGAGCCACCGCACCCAGCCAGTTACAGGTTTTTATGTGAACAGGTCTTTAATTCTGTTGGCTATGTAGGAGTGAGATTGTTGGTCTTGTGTTTAATCTTTTGAGGAACTGCCAGACTGTTTTCAAAAGCAGCTGCACCATTTTGCATTCCTACCAGCAACACGCGAGGGTTCCACTCCTCCGTGTTCTTGCCAACACTGGTCTTTTTGATTCTGGCCATTCCTGCAGGTGTGAAGTGGCATCTCATCCCTGATGGCTAATGATGTTGACATCTTTTCGTACACTTGATTGGCTATCTGTGTATCCTCTTCAGAGAAATCCTGGACTCACTTTTTTTTTTTTTTTTTTTTTTGAGATAGAGTCTCACTCTGTCACCCAGGCTGGAGTGCAGTGGCATGATCTCGGCTCACTGCAAGTTCTGCCTCCTGGGTTCACGCCATTCTCCTGCCTCAGCCTCCCGAGTAGCTGGGACTACAGGCACCCACCACCACACCCAGCTAATTTTTTGTATTTTTAGTAGAGACGGGGTTTCACCATGTTGGCCAGGATGGTGTTGATCTCCTGACCTCGTGATCCGCCCACCTCAGCCTCCCAAAGTGCTGGGATTATAGGCTTGAGCCACTGCACCCGGCCCTGGACTCACTTTTTAATTGGGTTGCTTGGCTTTTTATTATTGAGTTGTAAGAGGTTTTTTATGTATTCTGAATATAAGTCCTCTATCAGATATGTAATTTGAGGTTATTTTCTCAGTCTGGCTTATCTTTTTCATGGTTTTAATGTTTTCTTTTGAGGTGCAAAAATTTTGAAGTTTGATGAAGTCCAGTTTATCTTTTTTTTTTTTTTTTTTTGTATGAACCAATTAGAAGTTTGCTAAGGGCATTTTGTGTGACTTGAGATCCAGGGAGAATTGGACCGATACCTTTTCCCCGAGAACATGGAAGAAATCAGACCTGGTCAACTCTGATATCTACCTGGCTGGGTTCTGCTTGGGGCATCAATAGCATAAAAAGATTTGTTCTGACAGTAGTTTGACAATGTTTATTGCAGAAAAATAGTAGCAGTTTCTCTCATCACCATTTAACCTGAAAAAAGGAGAATTCAAGGTGATTGTCTTGGGGAGGCAGTATGGCATGGGGGAAGGAGCTCTGGGCTTGGACTATATTTTGACACCCAGGTCTGCAGAGTGACCATAGGCAAAAATCACATCTTCCCCTCAACTAGCCATTTCCTCATCTTTCAGATGGAATGACAATGTCTCCTTCTCAGGGAAGAGAGGACTGCAGGGAAGAGAGCAGAGTGCTTTGCACTCACTGGGTGCTCTTTTTTTTTTTTTTTTTGAGACAGAGTCTCGCTGTCACCCAGGCTGGAGTGCAGTGGCGCGATCTCGGCTCACTGCAGGCTCCACCCCCCCGGGGTTCACGCCATTCTCCTGCCTCAGCCTCTCGAGTAGCTGGGACTACAGGCGCCCGCCACCTCGCCCGGCTAGTTTTTTGTATTTTTAGTAGAGACGGGGTTTCACTGTGTTAGCCAGGATGGTCTCGATCTCCTGACCTCCTGATCCGCCCGCCTCGGCCTCCCAAAGTGCTGGGATTACAGGTGTGAGCCACCGCGCCCGGCCCGTTGGGTGCCTTTTTAAGGCATTACTTCAGTATCTGAAGGAAGATAATGTGGAAAATGTGTGTCTAATGGTCTTGGAGTAGCTCAAAGGGTTGAGACAGTGGGTGGTCATTTCAGAGGGCTAGTTTGGCTGACTGTGCATAGAAGCCAGGACATCAGGTTGTTGAAGGCAGCATAGTCAGAGATGGGAAAAGTACAGGGAGAATTCCAGCCCTCACGGGGAGTTGGGTCAACTCTCTGAAGCCTTTTGGTCTAATGTTTTGTGGTTCCTTGAATTCTTTTTTCTTACTGGGCGCATAGAAGCTGTCTGGAGATCTACCTCCCCTTTTGTAATTGTGGTAAAATACATGTAACAAAATTTACCTTTTTTTTTTTTTTGAGACAGAGTCTTACTTTGTTGCCAGGCTGGAATGCAGTGGCGATCTCGGCTCACTGCAACCTCTGACTCCCTGGTTCAAGTGATTCTCCTGCCTCGGCCTCCCAAGTAGCTGGGACTACAGGCACCCACTACCGCGCCCAGCTAATTTTTGTATTTTTAGTAGAGACGGGGTTTCACTGTGTTAGCCAGGATGGTCTCGATATTCTGGCCTTGTGATCTACCCACTTTGGCCTCCCAAAGTGCTGGGATTACAGGCATGAGCTACCACCCTGGCCCAGCATTTACCATCTTAACCTTTTTTGTTTGTTTGTTTGTTTGAGACAGAGTTTCACTCTTGTTGCCCAGGCTGGAGTACAGTGGCGCTATCTCGGCTCGCTGCAACCTCTGCCTCCCTGGTTCAAAGTGCTAGGATTACAGGCATGAGCCACCGTGCTCAGCCGTTTTGTTTGTTTTGTTTTGTTTTGTTTGTTTGTTTGTTTGTTTTTTGAGACAGGGTCTTACTCTGTCACCCAGGCTGGAATGCAGTGGCACGAACATGGCTCACTGCAGCCTTGAACTCCTGCGCTCAAGCAATCCTCCCACCTCAGCCTCCTGAGTAGCTAGGACTATAGGCATGTGCTACCAGGCCTGGGTTTTCTTTTTTTCTTTTTGTTTTTTTGAGATGGAGTCTCGCTCTGTCGCCACCAGGCTGGAGTGCGGTGGCACAGCCTCTGCTTGCTGCAACCTCTGCCTCCCAGGTTCAAACGATTCTCCTACCTCAGCCTCTTGAGTAGCTGGGACTAGAGGCACATGCCACTACGCCCAGCTAATTTTTGTATTTTTAGTAGAGATGAGGTTTTACCATGTTTGCCAGGATGGTCTCGATCTCTTGACCTCGTGATTCATCCGCCTCAGCTTCCCAAAGTGCTGGGACTACAGGCATGAGCCACTGTGCCGGGCTATTTTCTATTTTTATAGAGATGGGGTCTCACTACGTTAAGGCTGTTCTTGAACTCCTGGGCTCAAGTGATCCTCCTGCCTTGGCCTCCCAAAGTGTTGGGATTATAGGCATCCGCCACCGTGCCCAGCCATCTTAACCATTTTTATGTGTATGGTTCAGTGGCATTGAGTACTTTCATATTGTTGCGCAGCCATCACCGCCATCCATCCACAAAAGTCTTTTCAGTTTGAAAACTGAAACTCTGTCTCGGTTAAACACTAAGTCCCCATTCTTCCCAGCACCTAGCAACCATCATTTTACTTTCTGTTTCTGTAAATTTGACCACTCAATGAGTGGAACCATACAGGATTTGTCCTTTTGTGCTTGGCCTCTTTCACTCAGAATCATGTCCTCAAGGTTCATCCACATGCCAGCATGTGGCAGAGTTTCCTTCTATTTTAAGGCTGCATCGTCCATCATATGGACAGATCCTGTTTTTGTTCATCCATTGGAGATCTTTTCTGAGCCTTCTGTGTTTCTGACATGGAAGCGCTGAGCCTACCCACATTGGAGCTCCTGAACCTCAGGGAACAGGCCCAGTTCCTGGATGGCGTTTGGTGCTTTGGGTTTTTCTTTTCAGCAGTAACCACATCTGTTTTGGTGCTCCCTCAGGGACTACCGCGCCATCCCAGAGCTGGACGCCTATGAGGCCGAGGGACTGGCTCTGGATGATGAGGACGTAGAGGAGCTGACGGCCAGTCAGAGGGAGGCAGCAGAGCGGGCCATGCGGCAGCGCGACCGGGAGGCTGGCCGGGGCCTGGGCCGCATGCGCCGTGGGCTCCTGTATGGTAGGTCCAGTTGTCTGTCTGCCCGAGGGGCTGGGAAGCTGGGAAGGAGTCTGGGAGGGGAGTAGAAGGTGCTGGGGATGACTGCAGTAGCAAGTGTCTCTTGCCTCCCCAGACAGCGATGAGGAGGACGAGGAGCGCCCTGCCCGCAAGCGCCGCCAGGTGGAGCGGGCCACGGAGGAGGGCGAGGAGGACGAGGAGATGATTGAGAGCATCGAAAACCTGGAGGACCTCAAGGGCCACTCTGTGCGCGAGTGGGTGAGCATGGCGGGCCCCCGGCTGGAGATCCACCACCGCTTCAAGAACTTCCTGCGCACTCACGTCGACAGCCACGGCCACAACGTCTTCAAGGAGCGCATCAGTGACATGTGCAAAGGTGTGGCTTCCCTACGCCCCCGCCTCAGCCCCTGTAGCGCCTCCGTAAATCCTCCCCAGAAAGTTGTCCCAGCCCGAGTGAACACGTGAAGCACAGGGCATGTGGCTGAGAGGTTTGTCAGAGAAACCGAAAGTATTGAGTTTTGCACCAGGGCTCTCCTGCTGGCTGTGCAGTGACCACATCTGGGCCACCAAAGCGTTTTTTGACAAGCTTGAAAATAGACTGATTTTATATAAAAATCTGGATTACTACTTTGATCTTTGTAAAAGGAATTGACTCTTTTTTTTTTGAGACGGAGTTTTGTTCTTGTTTCCCAGGCTGGAGTGCAATGGCGCGGACTTGGCTCACTGCAACCTCCGCCTCCTGGGTTCAAGCGATTCTCATGCCTCAGCCTCCCGAGTAGCTGGAATTACAGGCATGCGCCACCATGCCTGATTAATTTTGTATTTTTAGTAGAGATGGGGTTTCTCCATGTTGGTCAGACTGGTGTCGAACTCCTGACCTCAGGTGATTTGCCTGCCTTGGCCTCCCAGAGTGTTGGGATTACAGGCGTGAGCCACCGTCCCCAGCCAGGAATTGACTTTTAAAAGGGACATGTAGATCTTGATTCCTGCAATTCATTCCACTGCTTTTTGTCCTATGTTTGACAGTTTATTCATAGGTTTTCTTCCTGGCTCTTGTAAGCCATTTCATGTTTGTAGCTCTGTAGGCACTCTGCTCATATTTAATTTAACCCCCCAGCAACTTTGTACACTGTGTGACAGGCCCATTTTATGGAGTGGGGAGTTGAAGCTCAGGCTATGTCACAGCTGAAGTGTGGTAGACCTGGAAGTGAAAGCTGGGCTTTCTAGGTCAAAGTCAGTGGTCGGGGTGGGGTGGGTAGGCCTTGCTTCTCACACAGGCATTGTTGCAGTCCAGCCCGGGCCTCACGCTTAGTTAACTCTCTTCCCACCATGCCCCCGTCTAGAGAACCGTGAGAGCCTGGTGGTGAACTATGAGGACTTGGCAGCCAGGGAGCACGTGCTGGCCTACTTCCTGCCTGAGGCGCCGGCGGAGCTGCTGCAGATCTTTGACGAGGCTGCCCTGGAGGTGGTACTGGCCATGTACCCCAAGTACGACCGCATCACCAACCACATCCATGTCCGCATCTCCCACCTGCCTCTGGTGGAGGAGCTGCGCTCGCTGAGGTGAGCTGAGGGCAGGTGGGGATGGCAGGTCCGAGCTCAGTGCTGGGTGACAGAGCGGTCACGGTACGGGTGGGGAGGGTGCAGCCAGCAGCATTCTCATCGCAGGTGAGTTGTGGTTGCACAGGAGTGTGATGGGAGGGATCTTCCTGGCCTGGGGGCTGGGCCCAGTTTCCAGGACAGTGTGTTGGGACACTCCTCTGCAGCCTGGCCTCACCCTGGCTCACGGCTTCTGATGCACCCTCTGCCTCTGCAGACAGCTGCATCTGAACCAGCTGATCCGCACCAGTGGGGTGGTGACCAGCTGCACTGGCGTCCTGCCCCAGCTCAGCATGGTCAAGTACAACTGCAACAAGTGCAATTTCGTCCTGGGTCCTTTCTGCCAGTCCCAGAACCAGGAGGTGAAACCAGGCTCCTGTCCTGAGTGCCAGTCGGCCGGCCCCTTTGAGGTCAACATGGAAGAGGTGAGAGAAGACACAGGGCCTGCTGCCAGCTGTCCTTAGGGGTGCCCAGTATGCAGGGCCTGACTGGCCTCTCAGGCTGTGGAAGACCAGTGTGGGCAGCTGCAAGAAGCAAGATAGAATTATGTGTTGGCCACACCCTGGGGTGGACCCAATCTGTCTGGCCAGTGGGCTTAGTTTGGCCCACACGACGTTTTTAGGAATTCAAGTCAATATTTAAGTCAGACGATTTTGTTTAAACAATACAAGTTTATGGCTCCTCTTAAAACATGGGAAGATCTGGCAAACAGGGCCCGCTTCTTGCCGGGTCACTCCTTCAGGATATGTGCTTACCAGTCTCCATGGCGCCATCACTCACGTGAGGCAGCTGCAGTCCCATCAGGACTTCCCCTCGGCTTGTTTCTGGGACCTGCCTGGCTCATGTGGGGCCCCTGGACCATACCAACCTCCTGCACCATATTCAGGAGATGCTGCCAAAGCCTCTGGCGTTAAGGTCTTAGGCACATGTAATGTGCCTTTGTACTTCAGCGTCCCTGTAAATGGGCTCGTCGCAGTCCCTGTGGTGGCACCCAGGCACCTTGACTGCCCTGTTGCTGTGGCTGTTGGCTGTCCTCACCACTCTGCAGTTCTGAGAACTGTCCCAGCTGGAGCCACCTTGCCAGAAAATGCCTCAGAGGTTCCACCTGTGGCCACCTACAGCCAAAGGCTGACCCCAGTCTCAGGTGGGGCAGCTGCAGGCCAGATGCCGGCTGAGCCACATCTTTGCTCACTCTTTCCATGCCCTGTCTGTCTCCCTCAGGCCTTGCTTCTAGGGACCTGAGATAGTACCTGGTAGAGGGTTAACAGTTACAGCTATCATTCATGGAGTACTTATCAGTGCCAGGTGGTGGGTGGTTTATTACCTGGTCCTTTTTCACAGCTCATGAGGCAGGAACTGTTACTGGCCCCACTTTGCCGAGTGTTTAGAGAACTAGCTGAGGTCACCCAGCCAGAATGTGGGTCAGAGGTCCACAGCTCAGGCATCTTGATCTAGGGCATGTGCTTTTAACCGCAGTGCCGTGTTGTGAGATAATGGGCACGAAATGACATGGCACAGTGCTGGCCTGTGATACTTGACAGTGACAGCCAAAACTTCCTGTAACTTAACATTTATCAGATGCTGGATTAGGTTGATGTATGTATGACTTGCTTTAATTCTCATTGGGAGGTTGCAGAGAAGGCATAGAGAGAGGAAGTCCGTTGCCCAAGATCACACAGCTTAGACACAGAACCCAGGCAGCCTGGTTCCAGCATCAGTACTCAAGACAGCTCAGCTGTACAGCATAGAGCAGGTGCTGAGTCTGGCAGTCAGAAGGCATCCCAGAGGGATGGTGGCAGGAGTGGGGACTGTCCACTGATGTGCTGAGTCGCCATGAACTCATTCCTTGCTGTCTTTGGCTCTCCATTTGCCACTCAGGAGTCAGAATCCTGCCTGTTCTCCCTCCTGGTCGGGGGTCAAGGTTGGGTGACATAGTAAGTCAGTGCTTTGAGGCCTTCTGTGTGTCCCTCGCAGACCATCTATCAGAACTACCAGCGTATCCGAATCCAGGAGAGTCCAGGCAAAGTGGCGGCTGGCCGGCTGCCCCGCTCCAAGGACGCCATTCTCCTCGCGGATCTGGTAGACAGCTGCAAGCCAGGAGACGAGATAGTAAGTAGCCAGGGGCAGGCTGGGAGGGAGCCAAGTTGCAGAGGGAATTGGCAGAAGCAGTTGTGGTTGGGCTGGTGGGGGTGTCTGTGGTCACAGGGGCACTCGAGCTAGGGTCTGTTTTTGCATGGCTGAGGCAAAGAACTTTCTTCTGGTGGATGGGTTGTTGGAATGGTGGGTTTAGGAGGGGTTTTACTGAGTTACTTATCTTGGTGTCTGTAGTGTGGAGCACTTGCAATAGGAGAAATTGGAGGAAGGCAGCACAGAGGTGGGCACCCACTCCGCCTGTGGCCCCTGGGTTAGGCTCTGACTTCTTGGCCCCTCCCTTTCCCCAGGAGCTGACTGGCATCTATCACAACAATTATGATGGCTCCCTCAACACTGCCAATGGCTTCCCTGTCTTTGCCACTGTCATCCTGGCCAACCACGTGGCCAAGAAGGACAACAAGGTCGCTGTAGGGGAACTGACCGATGAAGATGTGAAGATGATCACTAGCCTCTCCAAGGATCAGCAGATCGGGGAGAAGGCAGGTGGAAGGCAGGGGCAGGGGCTGTCAGGATGCTGTGAGGGGATATGGAGGGTTGCTGTGGCTGTGGTAGGCACCTAGGGCTCACTGCTCAAACCTTGCCTTATTCCCCTGGAACTCAGTAACCTTCTCTGGAAGGGAGGCCCCGTGCTCCAGGGGAAGAGGTAAACTGGCACTGGGGATGGGTGAACCTGGCCCTGGCTCCACCATGGGCCATCAAGGTAGTGGGATAACTTGGATGACCTCTCTGAGTCTGTGTGGTGGGGAGGAGTCCTGCTGAGGACAGGGTTGCAACGAGAAGAGCTCTTCCTTTAGCAGATCATTTTGAGCTGTGGTTTGAAATTGGAACAGAGGCAGGGCAATAGGATAACTTGTGTCATGAGGGATTCCTAGGGATCCAGCTGTGGCCAAAGGGAATTTCTTCAGAAAAACAACCCAGAATGGTGGTGTTTTTTTTTTTTTTTTAAATAGAGATGGGGTCTCACTATGTTGTCCAGGCTGGTCTCAAACTCCTGGCTCAAGATCCTCTCACATTGGCCTCCCAAAGTGCTGGGCTTACAGGTGTGAGCCCTTGTGCCCAGGCAGCTGGGCAGTTGGTTTTCGGTGTAGACATTCTTACTGAAGGATGAGGAGATGGGGATTTATGTTGCAGAAATATGGATTACTTAAACAGAACATTAAATTTCTGTTGATAAAAATCCTTTGCTGTTTTTCCCACAGTACCTCCATCCTGCCCCCAGAGCACCGTGTGTTCTCAAGCTCACTGCACTCCCCTTTCTCTTCCTTCCTTCCTCTCTTTCTCAGTCAACTTCCTTTTTTTTTTGAGATGGAGTCTCTCTCTGTCACCCAGGCTGGAGTGCAGTGGCACGATCTCAGCTCACTGCAACCTCTGCCTCCTGGGTTCAAGCAATTCTTGTGCCTCAGCCTCCCGAGTAGCTGGGATTACAGGCACGCATCACCGCACCTAATTTTTGTATTTTTAGTAGAGATGGGTTTCACCGTGTTGGCCAGGCTGGTCTGAACTCCTGACCTCAGGTGATCCACTTGCCTGGGCCTCCCAAAGTGCTGGGATTACAGGCGTGAGCCACCACGCCTGGCCTTCAAGTCAACTTGCAGTTCAGTTTTTAATGCAGAGCAGTTTAGTTCGCCCTTTAGCCTCCACTCTTCTGCTACCCTCTGGCAACATAAAATTCAGATCCCATTTGGCTTCTTTGGTGAACTGGGTGATTTCCTTCTGATGTATGTAAACCCCCCAGGGACAGGAGCCATCACTGGCTTAATCACCTCTGTCCCCAGGGCCTGGCTGCAGGAGGCCCTGAGTAATTTTGAAGGAATGGATGGTGGGGTAAGGAGAGCTGCGTCCAGGCTGCAGGTTAGCTGATTTGTTTTGGTTGTTTCTCTCCATCCACCTTCCCCTGAAGGCTGTGGAGCCCCCTTGGTTCCTCTGAGGCACGGCTATGGTTGCCCCTTCCTTTTCCTCGTCACCCATCACATTTACCCATGTCTGCCTGCCACTTAATATTCTTACACATGCATGGTTTGTTCTGTTCCTTTCTTTACTCCTTGAGGCGTGTTCTCCAAATAGGCAGGGTAGTTTTATGTCTTGGTTCCTTTTCTCAAGTGTATTGTGTGTCTTTACATCCACCATGAGAAGCTGCTGCAGGCTAGACGCAAACCCAGTAGGGGCGAAGCATCCAGCATTTGTGGGCTTATACATTACTGTCATTGTTCAGGAAAGCTTCAGAAATGCATCCCTGGCAGAGGCTGGTATTGGTGCCATTCCTTCTCAGCTCTTGGCCATCTAACCGAGTCTGCGAAGATTTGGGGTTCCCATAGCAGAGGTGGGTGTTTCTTAGCCTCAGGAGGCCAGGAGCTTCAGTTCAGCCAACACACATTCGTTCCTGGAAGACCTCCTAGGGCCAAGTTCTAGGGATACAATGGTGAGTAAGTCAGACATGACCCTTGCCCTCAGAGCTCATATTTTACTAGGGTTCCCAATAATAGGAAATAGACAAGATCTTTTCACGTAGTTTTACATGCGAGGAAGACAGTCACACGGGCAAAGAAAGCCAGGATCTCCCAGCCTTCTACCCTCACTACCTGTAGAGGCTTATGAGTGCTACCACGGTGGACACCTTTGCAGAATTTCATCCAGATGCTTGAGCCAATTTCTTCAGGCTTGGGTGGACTTGGCCCTGCTGGGGTCTTGCATTCCCTAAGCAGCCGGGCCACCTGTGTCCCACATGCTTATCTGTGTCTGTGCCTACCATGCCAAAGGAGCTGCATGCTTCAGGAACTCTCTTCTGGCACCTTCTCTTCCTTTGCCTTGAGCTTCAGCCACTAATCTCCCACTCTGTTGATTGAAGAGGTGAGAGACCCATAGGTGAGTGTGTGGCAGGCATGGCATGCCTGGGCACTAATAAGGCATCTGCCCGGGCCATCCCCATGTGCTTCTGGAGCCCCAGGTTCCAGAATGACTTGTTCCCCAAATGGAGGCAGCCCTGCCCCACTCCCGTGTCTTGATGCCTGCTATTTGTGTCTATATTGAGCACCTTCCTCCCTCACTTGTCCCCAGCTGACTTCTGTCTTCTGCAGATTCCACCTCCAGCAGGAAGCCCTGCAGGCTTCTGCAGCTGACTTTTCATATTTGTTTTTATTTTGAGTTAGTTATCATCCTTGAGGGATCCAGAGACTTCACATAGAAATCCGGATGCTTTTTGAAAATCCAAGATCTGTGGGTGCTGGCTCTGTGTTCCTCTCTGGTAATGCTGACGGAGCCGAGGCATAGCTGCCCTTGCAGGCAGGACCTGTGTCCCCAGGTTTGCCCCGTCCCCTACTCTGTCAGTTTCATGGTCCTGCCTGCCTTCCGTGGGCCCTGGACACTGATCGGGTAAAGTATTAAAGAGATTAGGGTTATGTCCGACACTTAGATTTTAAAGAACTAACAGAAGCAGCATGCAGTGTGAAGCCAGACTTTTTAGGTTTGAATTTTGGCCTAATCCTTAGGATGGTCAGATGAGTCACCCTTATCTATAGAAATGAGAGGATGAGAGTAAACACTTATGGAGTTGTTATAAAGATCAAATAAATCAGTGCATATAAAGTACTTGGCTGTTGGCGAGTGCTCAGTATCTAGCTGTTACTGCACGTGGCTACAGAAGTTAAACTATTTGTACAAAAAATGGATGGAAGAGCCTGTGACAGGCATGTAGAAAGCATAAGCAGCCAGTAGGTAGGACAAAAATAGCTTTGAGCCTGGTGCTTTAGGCATTTTACACACATTATCTCAGGCTCATGGTACCCATGCAGGTGGGTGCTTTCTCTCCGTTTGCTGGGTGGAGCTCACAGTACCCACTCAGGTGGGCACTCTGTTTGCTGGGTGTGGAGACTGAGGAGTGCTAGGAAGCAGCACACCTACAGCCATGAGGAGCATGAGCTTTGGATTCAGATGCATCTGGGGTCGAGTCTTGCCTCTCCTAGGAGAAAATGTTTTGACCTGAGCCTTGGTTTCCTCTGTAGGATTGAGAGAAACAAGGTTATTATGAGGATTACATGAGGTAATTCATGGAAAGCGCTGTTATTCCCTGGCAGGTCTGGGACTTGATTCTGCCCCACTTTCCAGCCACTAAATTAGCCTGTTACTCTCTCCTGGAGTAACTGGGTCAGCAGTGGAAGGCACAGCAGGCAGTGTAGGCATTCGCACATTTGTGCCGCTTGCCCTCCAGTCCCACGGGGAAGTCCCCCTGGATGCAGTGGTTGCTTTAGAGGAGGGGGATTGAGTTGGGCAGTCTGCCCTGCATAGCAAGCAGGAAGCTCTTGGCCCTGGAGGGAGACATTACCTCATCCTGCAAGGTTGCTCGCTACAAAAACTACACAGGGAAATGAGCTGGGTTAAGAGGAGTCAAGGACTGGCAGTCTTGGCACATCCAGCACGAGGTGTGTTGGGACGTGAGAGGTCCGTGGAGGGGTCTGCCTAGCATCCGCAGCACAAAGTAAGGGTTTCATAAGGGAGTCATGAGGACCTAGTATCTGCTTGGCATTGTCTAGGTAATTTCTAGATAGCAATGGTCCTATGAGGTTTCATCTGTGCCTGTTTTACTGATGAATAAACTAAGGCACAAGAGGTTAGATAAGTTGGCCTTAGTCACATAGCAAGTGGCAGAGTCAGCCTGGCTTGAGTCCATGCTCCCAGTGACTGTATTGTGCCAACAGTTGGTGAGTTTATTTGGTTATTGTGGGTTCCGTGGGCACTCTGTGTTGCATAAGGCCTGGCCAACATTTTAAAACATTGTTACAGAAAATTTCAAACAGGTATGTGGAATGACGTAATGAACTTCGACTATTTGTCTTAGTCCATTTTCTGCTGCTACAACGGAATACCATAGACTGGGTAATTTATAATGAACATAAATTTATTGGCTTATGGTTCTGGAGGCTGGGAAGTCCAAAATTGAGGGCTGGCATCTGGCGAGGGCCTTCTTGCCATGTCATCCCATGGCAAAAAGGTGAGAGTTAAAGAGGCAGAGTGAGATCCCAGAGGGGGCCAGACTCATCCTTTTACAAGGACCTACTCCCTGGATAGCAGGGCTTTTATCCTCCATTCATGAGAGCAGATCCCTCATGGCCTGATAACCCCTTAAAGGTCCCACCTTTTAATACTGTTAAATGGAGGATTAAGATGCCAACACATGTTTTCTGGGGGGGACATTCAAACCGTAGCACTCTACCCAGCTTCCCCAGCTGTCATAGCCACAGCCAATCGAGTTTTCTTAATACACCACCCATTCACCCTTAGTATATTTCAAGGCAAATTCCAGGCATGCCGTTTTTTCTGTAACTACATCAGTATGTATATGAAAAAGAAAAGGCTCTTTTTGAATAAACCTAGCCACAATACCATTATCTCACTTTAAGAGGTAATTAACAGTTCCTTAATATCCAATATTCTGTTGGTGTTCACATTTCCCTGATTACCTTACCCCTTCCCCCTGTTTTTTACAGCTTCTTGGAGTCATTATCCAAATAAGGTCCATAAATTGTGATTGGTTGATATCTCTTAAGTCTCATAATCTTTAGATCTTTTCTCCATCTCTTTTTTTCCTTGTAATTTTTTGTGGAAGAAACTGGGTCATTTTTTCTGTTGAGCCTTGCAGTCGAGATGTTGCTAATTATGTCCCCATTAGACACACACCTCTGTCACCTATGTTTTCTGTAATTTGGCAGTCAGGCCCTGGAGCCTAGTCAAATAAATGCCTGCTTATTTTTCTTTGACTTACTAGTTTTAAAAATAATGAATTGGTTCCCAGGTGACCTGGGTATCATAACAGACAAATAGGCCCGCCGGGTGTTGAGGTTTCCACGCTGCAGGTGTCATCCCTATGATGCTGAAGTGCCCCCCTTTTTTGCCAGTGTGAACCTATTCATGTTGGCTCCCGAATTCTGTTGACATGACCCTGGTTGTCTTTGAGTGTTTTTTTGCTTTCTGGTAGAAGATATTGCAGGCTCCTCTTGTACATTTCCTGCCCCGGACCTGGAATTGGCCATTTCTCCAAGAAGCCCTGTGGGAAGTGTTACTTCCTTTCAGAGGGAGATTTGTAGTTAGAGATACCTCTAAAGCTGCATGAATTTGGTGGTGCAGGCAGGACATACAGGATGCAGCCTGATGGGGGTGTCTCCCCTCCACCTTCAGGGCTGGTTTTCCTGCCTTAGTGCCCTCTCCCCAGGGGAGGGCCAGTGCTTTCTGAGCTCCTTTGTCTGTCCTGTAAGGAGGGAAGGATGTGGGTGTGGCCAGTGCAGGGGGGTATGAAGGTTGAAAGCCATCAAAACACGGCTGTGCTGCAGGTGGAGTTGGAAGCAGTCTCCTACAAGCAAGAAATGTCTTTGCTGTCTCTGATTCTATCTTTAAAATTCATGAAGATTTTGCTCTCTCCCTGTCTCTTTCTTTCTCTCACACACACACTGAAATAGAAATGTTCCAGTGACTCACCAGTTGGAATTACTTCCTGGTGGACACATCTCCCAGATGTGCCACATTTATTGCATTGACGAGGCAGGCACTTGCATGAAGTGTCGCATTTGTACCCACCCTTCTGTGAGTTGGGTGTTGCCATCTCTCTTTCCCATATGAAGAAACTGAGGCTTGGGGTAGGCCAGTGCCATGACAGACATGGTTCTGGTCTTATTTCTGCTCTTGGTCTGTGATCTTGGGAAAGGCCTTTCTGAAATATGTCAAGATTAGGGGTTCAGATGAAGGTTCTTCTAAACTCCAAAGTTCTGTGATTCTTGGGAAGAGCCAACTCATGAAAAGCTTTAGAGTCGGGCACGGCTTGATACCAGGGCCTGATGCAGTTGCAGCAGCTGTGGAAGTGGGTGTCTTTGAGCTGGGGATGTCCTGGTTCCCTGATGCCAGAGCATGTGGGTGACCTACTCTGTGAGTATCTGTTCCCATTCCTGTCGGTCTCTCTCCCTTTCTCAGATCTTTGCCAGCATTGCTCCTTCCATCTATGGTCATGAAGACATCAAGAGAGGCCTGGCTCTGGCCCTGTTCGGAGGGGAGCCGAAAAACCCAGGTGAGTACCCACCTTTCCTCTGCAGGGGTGTTAGCAGCTTTCTCTTTGGGGAGCTAGCATTCAAAGAAGGACACAGTGTTTTTAAAGCCTGGGTGCTGGGGAGAAAGAATGCATTAAAAGATGGTCTGGCTGGGCGTGACTTGTTCTTCAAGGGAGAGGGTGGCCCTGAGTTGGGCATTCTGGGTGTCGGGCTGTTGGTCAGGGAGCCAGTGTCTGCCTGCTTTTGTGATTTAAGCAAATGAGTCTTTGCTTCTCTTCTATTTAAAAAATACTTTGTCTTCTAAAAAACTGTTTTAAGTACAGAAATACTATTGACACATGAGTATGTGCTTATGTTACACTTTTATAGAACACTAAAAGTCATGGGTGAGGCTGATTTCCCCATTGACCCCCACTTCTCTTCCTAGTCCCTCCCTTTGTGGCCATTTACAATTACACAGCAAACACAGGGTTTCATGACTACACGTGTTTATTTGTACAAGCACAGCATCCCCTGTGTGTGCCCAGTGCTGTGCCTATGTGCAGTGCACCCCACGGAGCTCTCCCGCTCAATGCCACACTGCGGCATCTTTTCTTGTTAGTGCATACAGAGCAATTGCATTCTTTTAAATGACTGTATCATGGCACCGGATAACGCAGTTTATTTAGCTCTCCCTTTGGAGAACACTTAGATTGTTTCTGGTATTTCACATTCGCCAAGGGCATCTCATGCATCCCTCCTCTGCACCCTTGTGTGTTTCCCTGGGAGTGCCCAGAGTGGGACTGCATGGCGTAGGGCATTGTATCCCTTTCTAGAGGGACTGTGCCTTACCATTCCTAACAAGTAGGTTGAGGAATTGGTGGGGGATGCAACTGTGCCCTCCTCCTTTTACTTCCCACTCTCCCCTTCCCCTGCTTCTACTCGTCCCCTCCAGGTGGCAAGCACAAGGTACGTGGTGATATCAATGTGCTCTTGTGCGGAGACCCTGGCACGGCGAAGTCGCAGTTTCTCAAGTATGTTGAGAAAGTGTCCAGCCGAGCCATCTTCACCACCGGCCAGGGGGCGTCGGCTGTGGGCCTCACGGCGTATGTCCAGCGGCACCCTGTCAGCAGGGAGTGGACCTTGGAGGCTGGGGCCCTGGTTCTGGCTGACCGAGGAGTGTGTCTCATTGATGAATTTGACAAGGTGGGTCCCTGGGTCACAGAGGCTGGTGGAACTCAGGGTGTGTGTGTGGGCTTGGGCCATAGTGAGGGGAATGGTGTTAAGGGATCCATTGGGACCTCATCGGAGACTTAGTAGTAGGGTCATGAACCATGCTAAAGGCTGGCCATTTTAATCTTGCAGATGAATGACCAGGACAGAACCAGCATCCATGAGGCCATGGAGCAACAGAGCATCTCCATCTCGAAGGCTGGCATCGTCACCTCCCTGCAGGCTCGCTGCACGGTCATTGCTGCCGCCAACCCCATAGGTGCAGCAGGCACCCTGACTGCTGGGGCTGGGGTGGGACACAGGGAGGTCCCGCCTGCTTGAATCGGGAGCCCACGGGGTCCCCAGGAGCCGATCTGAGGAAGTCACTGGGCAGCAGAGGGTTCCCCTCTTCTGCATATCCTGCCAGAGTGGGGAACAGTGAAAGTGGGAACTGGGACACCTGGGTTTCCTGTAGAGTCATGTTCCTGGAATCACCTTGGATGTTCTCAGAAGGCATGGGAGGAGAGCCCAGTGCCCCTCTGGCCAGGATGGAGTTGGCTGTTGGTCTCAACAGCAAATGCTTAAAAGAACCCAGGCTCTGTCACCCACTGTGTTCTTGGTTTTTCCTCCTGGGGAAGCAGTTATGCTTTCTGTCTAAATTAGGCTATTTGGGGCACTGGTTGGGGTAAGCTCTTTGCTGTCTCAGACAGCAGGTGCTAAGTACCCACCCATGTCTTCCTCTTCCACTGCCCTCATCCCCTTCTGCCATCAGAGCGGCCTGGGGTCGCTGAGATGGGAGGATAGGGGAATCCACCCTGATGGAGGTGCTCACCTGTGTTTCAGGAGGGCGCTACGACCCCTCGCTGACTTTCTCTGAGAACGTGGACCTCACAGAGCCCATCATCTCACGCTTTGATATCCTATGTGTGGTGAGGGACACCGTGGACCCAGTCCAGGTACAGCTCGCATGTGCCCAGTTTCCATGAACTGTGGTTTGGGGACCTCAGGTGAGGCTTGGGGTCATATAGTGTGCCCAACACAGGTGCTGCAGGGGTCATAGGCTGTTTTCTAGGCCTGTTCCCTCGGTCTCTTCTCATGTCCAGAAGTTGCCCTGATTTCTCTTTCCTTCACAGCCCCCCGACCCCCACCCTACATAACCCACAATCCACCAAATCCTGTTGTCCCAACTCCTGAGCCTGCCCACCTCCCTCACTTCTGCCTCTGACCTGAGGCACTATGATCATCTGAACTGGCCTCCTGGCACCCATGTAGACTGTCTTCCAGTTGAAGGCATAAATTAGATCAGCCCCATCCTTAACAACTGCTCGAGGCTTTCTGCTGTCATCAGAATAGAATCTACAGTCCTCCCCTCCGGCCCGCACCCGCCATCTCTGCAGCTACCTCCTCCTCGCTCCCTTCCCTCACCTGCACCTGCACCTGCACCTGCACCTGCCCTCTCTCTCAAAAGGGCCGAGCCTTGGGGCTTGCATGCGCTCCTTGCTCCTGGCAGGCACTCTCCCACACTGTCACGTGACTTACACCTCATCATCGTCATCTCAGCTCCCTGTCTTTCAGGGAGGGGCTTTGCCGGGCACCCTTAGCTAGAGGCATCTCCTTGGTCCCTTGATCCCATCACTCTATTTTTCTTCTGAGCATTACTTTCCATAATTAATGTTTTTAAGACTGTTTGTCTCCTGTCCCCTTGTGGAGGTGAGCCCTGTAGGGACTCTGTCCCACTGTCTGGTTTGCCACCCACACCCAGAAGTGCCCGGCACATGGTCAGTGTAGTCAGTCTTGTTGAAAGAGCGTCACCCTTGTAGGGCACACACGCAGCCCTTCTCCAGCCACTGACCTCCCCAAAGCCATGCACAGCCACAATCAGACCCACCCTCTCATGACTTATTTTAGGACGAGATGCTGGCCCGCTTCGTGGTGGGCAGCCACGTCAGACACCACCCCAGCAACAAGGAGGAGGAGGGGCTGGCCAATGGCAGTGCCGCTGAGCCCGCCATGCCCAACACGTATGGTGTGGAGCCCCTGCCCCAGGAGGTCCTGAAGAAGTACATCATCTATGCCAAGGAGAGGGTCCACCCGAAGCTCAACCAGATGGACCAGGACAAGGTGGCCAAGATGTACAGTGACCTGAGGAAAGAATCTATGGTGAGAGCCCAGGCAGAGCCGGGAAGTGCTATGCAGAGAAGGAAGTGCAGTGTGAGCCTTGTGACCGATGCAGCGGGGTCAGTGGTCAGTCAGGCCGAAAGGTGCCAGAGCAGGCAGACATTAAAAAAAAATGAAGGTGCCAGGCGCAGTGGCTCACACCTGTAATCCCAGCACTTTGGGAGGCCGAGGCAGGAGGATCATGATGTCAGGAGTTTGAGACCAGCCTGACCAACATGGTGAAACCCAAAAATTAGCTGGGCGTGGTGGCACATGCCTGTAATCCCAGCTTCTCGGGAGGCTGAGGCAGGAGAATCGCTTGAACCCGGGAGGCGGAGGTTGCAGTGAGCTGAGATCATGCCACCACACTCCAGCCTGGGTGACAGAGTGAGACTCCATCTCAAAAACAAAAACAAAAAATGAAAGTTGGGTACAGTGATTCATGCCTGTAATCCCAGCCCTTTGGGAAGCCAAGGCAGGAAGATTGCTTGAGGTGACTTCAAGACCAGGCTGGGCAACATAGTGAGGCCCTTTCTCTACAAAAAATGTTTTGAAACTTAGCTGGGCCTGGTGGTTTGTGCCTGTAGTCCCAGCTACTCAGGAAGCTAAGGAAGGAGGATCTACTTGAGCCCAGGAGTTTGAGGCTACAGTGAGCTATGATGGCACCACTGCACTCTAGCCTTGGTGACACAGTGAGACCCTGTTTCAAAAAAAAAATTAAAAAAAAAAAAAGGTATTAATGTATACCTTAACCATTTTGTTTTAGATGAAATTTAAATGTGCATTCCTTTGTCTTGGTGTAGGGCCAGAGCCTTAATTGTTGATGTGCTTATTAAGTTCCACATTGACTTTGTGTAAATTTCACGTAAATGAACACAAGGTCTTTGGCTCATTCATAGTGGAATGGAAACTTAAAGGCAGCTTGCAAGCCATGGGAATGCCAAGTCTGTGTAGATTGCTGCCTCAGCCACACCCAGTCAACACAGCAGCTTTTTAGATTTCTGCCTTTTAACTTTACCAAGTTTTTTCAGATCATTCAATTTAGTTTTCCTACAAACAACGACCTTTTTTTGCATTTACATTGCACAGGATTATTCAATATTTAGTGTGTGACAATAACCAATACAGCTGGCCACAAATACAACAGCCTCTGAGACGCACAGAAGTCAGCTGGCGGGAGCAGAACTGTGCAGGTGTGATGGTGACAGGCTGTAAGCATGCAGCGTCCAATGGCATCGTCCGATTTCCAGGAGGGATTGGAAGTGTGCATTCACTGGGCAGTGCAGTCAAGCATTCTGCATTTCTGCTGGGGCGCTGTCAGATGGGTCTTCTTGGCTCTGGGTGCTAACAGCGCTGCTGCTTTATTTTCCTTGCCTCTCTTTCCTGCCCCTTAAAGACCTGACATTGCTTCTCTCCAGGCGACAGGCAGCATCCCCATTACGGTGCGGCACATCGAGTCCATGATCCGCATGGCAGAGGCCCACGCGCGCATCCATCTGCGGGACTATGTGATCGAAGACGATGTCAACATGGCCATCCGCGTGATGCTGGAGAGCTTCATAGACACACAGAAGTTCAGCGTCATGCGCAGCATGCGCAAGGTGGGTGTGCTCTGAGGTAGGGGCCTGATGGGCAAGCTCAGTGAAGGAGGCCACATGTGGGTATCCAAGGCTCTGGCCTGGACGTGCACCCAGGAGCAGCAGCCTGTCTGACCTGGGTGCTGGCACGTAGGGTAAAGGGAGTGTGGCAGGCATAGTGGGAGCGGGTGTTTGACTGAGGCTTTTTTCCTGCAGACTTTTGCCCGCTACCTTTCATTCCGGCGTGACAACAATGAGCTGTTGCTCTTCATACTGAAGCAGTTAGTGGCAGAGCAGGTGACATATCAGCGCAACCGCTTTGGGGCCCAGCAGGACACTATTGAGGTCCCTGAGAAGGACTTGGTGGATAAGGTATGAGCCCGGAAGGGAGGTGAGGGTCGGGGTTTGCTGCCTTGGGAGCTGCCAGTCTCCTGACGGGGGCTCCATCATAATGGGTCCAGGAAGTAGGTGGGCCTTGGTTGACAGCCATTTATTGAATGCTTACAGTCTGTTGAGTCCAGTTCTGTGCCTACAGTCTGACGGCAGGGGAGTGAGGTGAGTCCTGTTACTGCCTTCCTGTTGTACAGAGGTGGAGACAGATACAGGACAGCCAGGTAACTTGTCTCAGTTTACACGCACAGCTTACACAGCAGAGATTTGAAGCCCCTTAATCGGCCTCTCCACCCCTGGATATTTTCCTCCTATAAATGGAGGTGATGGTGTCTGAAAGTGCACTGTAACTGGGGTGCTCTGGAAACAGCCTGTTCTCACACCACTGATGGCTCACCGGACACTTCCTCCTTGCAGGCTCGTCAGATCAACATCCACAACCTGTCTGCATTTTATGACAGTGAGCTCTTCAGGATGAACAAGTTCAGCCACGACCTGAAAAGGAAAATGATCCTGCAGCAGTTCTGAGGCCCTACACCATCCATAAGGATTCCCTAGGATTCTGGTTTGGGGTGGTCAGACTGAATGGTCAGTGCTCTCTGTGCTTTATGGACACAAAACCAGAGCACTTGATGAACTCGGGGTGCTAGGGTCAGGGCCTGTAGCAGGATGTCTGGCTGCACCTGGCATGACTGTTTGTTTCTCCAAGCCTGCTTTGTGCTTCTCACCTTCTGGGTGGGATGCCTTGCCAGTGTGTCTTACTTGGTTGCTGAACATCTTGCCACCCGAGTGCTTTGTCTCCACTCGGTACCTTGGATCAGAGCTGCTGAGTTCAGGATGCCTGCGTGTGGTTTAGGTGTTAGCCTTCTTACATGGATGTCAAGAGAGCTGCTGCCCTCTTGGCGTGAGTTTTGTATTCTGGCTGCTTCTGCTGCCTTTGGCCAGAGAGCTGGTTGAAGATGTTTGTAATCATTTTCAGTCTCCTGCAGGTTTCTGTGCCCCTGTGGTGGAAGAGGGCACAACAGTGCCGGTGCAGCGGCCTGGGCTCCTCAGTCGCAGGGATGGGATGTGAGTCATGCGGATTATCCACTCGCCACAGTTATCAGCTGCCATTGCTGCCTGTCTGTTTCCCCACTCTCATTTGTGCATTCAGTTTGGTTTCTGTAGTTTTAATTTTTAATAAAGTTGAATAAAATATAAACGCTGGTATCTGTTAGCTTCCATTCCGCTTTAGTAAGTAACCTGGACTTCCTCTGAAGGCCCTTTCCACCTTCTCCGTTTAGAGTTCTGTAGGAGGTAGGTCGGGTTAAAAAAGCTGTTTGGTTTGTGGATGTAGAGAAAGCAAAAGTGATATGGATCTCCCCGTTGAACTTGGTTTGCAGTCACTGCCTCTGTGATATCTAAGTGGAATCCGTGGAAATCCTAGTTAGACATGTGTATAGAAGGACTACAGGTGGTGTAGCCCACCCCCCAGTGGGGCAGTACCATCCACCACCTCACCCAGAGATGCTGATGGGCTGCCGGAGGGATTGCAGTTCCCAGATGGGATTCTGACATGTCTTGTCCAAGTTTTCCCTTCTTAAACTTTTTTTTTTTTTTTTTGAAGTAAGTTCTCAGTTGCCCAGGCTAGAGTGCAGTGGTGCAATCATAGCTCACTGCAGCATCGACCTCCCGGGCTCAAGCAATCGTCCTGAGTAGCCTGGAATACGGGCACGCACCACTACGCCTGGCTAATTTAAGTTTTTGGTAGAGATGAGGTCTCACTGTGTTGCCCAGGCTGGTCTTGAACTGGGCTCAAGCGATCCTCCCATCTTGGTCTCCCAAAGTGCTGGGATTACAAGCCTGCGCCACCATGCTCAGCCTGGAGTTACTTTTTAAAGAAAAAGGTGCCAGCCACAGGAAAACGGGCTGAAGCATAGGGCGGGGCAAGGATTGAGGCCAGAGTCAGGCAAGTCACACAGGACTTGTGCTCTAAGGAGGCTCTAGTCTGCCACAGCAGGCAGCCAGCAAGAGGGTGTTCAGGACAGCAGCGGTCCAGCGGTCTTGGAGAGCTGGCTGGCCACCAAATCATACTGAGAGGAGAAAGGATGGAAGAGTGGGGACTTGGGTGATGGAGATGGGGGAAAGTGGACATAGGTGTATTTTGCAGGTAGATTAGACGAGGTAGTGATGAGTAAAATCACTCATCACTGGATGAGGAGTGGGGCAAAAAGGAAAAACCCTGGATGACCAGGTCTGTGGCTGGGGAAGTAGGTTGAAGTTTAGTAGAGAAAGCCAGGAGTTTCATTTCAGACATGTTGGCTAGACGGCCTTTTAGGCATCCAAGTAGAAATGTGAAGTCTGCAGGCAGGTTGAGTCGACCACTGAGCAGAGGTGTGGGCATGAGGAGTGGTCATCATAGCTACCACTGAGGCAGGGCCACTGAGCAGAGGTGTGGGCATGAGGTGCAGTCATCACAGCTGCCACTGTGGGGCTAAGTGCCATCACCCCCAGAGTGCATAGAGAAATGATCCGGGCTGGGTGCAGTGGCTCACACCTGTAATCCCAGCACTTTGAGAGGCTGAGGTGGGCGGATCACAAGGTCAGGAGTTCAAGACCAGCCTGGTCAACATGGTGAAACCCCGCCTCTACTAAAAAAATAAAAAAATTAGCTGGGCGTGGTGGTGTGCACCTGTAATCCCAGCTATTTGGGAGGCTGAGGCAGGAGAATTGCTTGAACCTGGGAGGCAGAGGGTGCAGTGAGCCGAGATCACGCCACTGCACTCCAGCCTGGGCGACGGAGCAAGAGACTCCATCTCAAAAAAAAAAAAAAAAAAAAAAAAAGATCTGGAAGGCTATGTGACACCTATCATTTGAAACAGCAAAGGAGACAGGAGGAAAATGTGGCAGAAAAGCCAGGAGAGAAGGGTGTCTGGAAGCCAGGAGAAGAAGACATTTCCAGAAGATTGAGGTCAGTTGGCCCAATGTAGCTGAAAGATCAGGTGAAATGACAAACCTGCCCACTACCATGCCACTGAAGATAAGAAGCACCATTTTTTGTGCTTCTGAGGAAAAAATGTAAACATTTATAATGATGTCATCAACCTTCAGACGTCCTTATTTTTATTTATTTATTTATTTATTTATTTAGAGACGGAGTCTTGCTCTGTCGCCCAGGCTTGCTCTGTTGCCCAGGAGTGCAGTGGCACGATCTCAGCTCACAGCAACCTCTGCCTCCCGGGTTCAAGCAATTCTCCTGCCTCAGCCTCCTGAGTAGCTTGGATTATAGGCCTGTGCCACCATGCCCAGCTAATTTTTTCTTTTTTTTTTTGTATTTTTAGTAGAGATGGGGTTTCACCATGTTGGCCAGGCCGGTCTCAAACTCCTGACCTCAGGTGATCCACCCACCTCTGCCTCCCAGAGTGCTGGGATTACAGGTGTGAGCCACTGTGCCCGGCCAGATATCCCAGTTTAGATGTGCACCTTTGAAATGTAAGCTTTGTGGTAATGTGGGAGTTGCTGTGGCCTCATCCAGCAGTTTCAATCCCTTGGTGACAGTGGAAGCCAGGTTGGAGTGCGGGTAGAATAAACGGGAGGTGAGGAGGTAGAAACTGCACATGGAGAAAACGCGTGAGAAGTTTGGCTCCAAGGGGCTTGTGAAATGGGACAGCCAACAAGGTATACAGGACCACAGTGAGGCTTTTCCATTGGTGTTTACTCTAAGACTGGAAAATTAGATTTTTTTTATTCATGCGATAGAATTTATTAATGGATTAATTTGAAAGAATTATGAGTGAAAAAACAAGATTCTGAAGGATGTGATACATATATTAAACATTTAAAATATAACGATATTACATAGTGTGTGTGTGTGTGTGTGTGTTTGTATGTTAAAGATAATATATGCCAGCGAGTTGGCTCATGCCTATAATCCTAGCACTTTGGGGGGCCAATGTGGGCGGATCACTGGAGCCCAGCCTGGGAAACATACTGAGACCCCATCTCTACAAAAAATACAACAGTTAGCTGGGCATGGTGGCACAAACCTGTAATCCCAGCTACTCCAGGAGCTGAAGCAGGAGGATCACTTGAGCCTGGGAGATCGAGGCTGCAGTGAGCTATGATGGTGCCCTGGCACTCCAGCCTTGGTGACAGATCCAGACCCTGTCTCAAAGAAAAAGCCCCAAGATAAAATGTGAGCTTGGGTCTTGTGTTTTTTACAGGTTTATTGAGATATAGTTTACATACCACATAATTTAAAATGTACAACTTGGCCAGGTGTGGCAGGTTTGTTGAGATATAGTTTACATACCACATAATTTAAAATGTACAACTTGGCCGGGTGTGGCAGCACACACCTGTAATCCCAGCTACTCAGGAGTCTGAGGCAGGAGAATCGCTTGAACCTGGGAGGCGGAGGTTGTAGTGAGCCAAGATCACATGACTGCACTCCAGCCTGGGCAAGAGAGTGAGACTCCGTCTCAAAAATAAATAAATTAATTAATTAAAAAATGTACAACTCAATGGTTTTAGCGTATTTGCAGTTGTGCAAATTATCACACTTTTAAAACATTTTCATCACTCCCCTCCTTCCCCCCAAAAAACATACCCATTAGCAGTTACTCCTCTTCCTCCCTTCCCCACCAGCCCTAGGCAACCACTAATCTGCTTTCTATTGCTAAAGATTTATGTATTCTGGACATTTCATAAAAATTGAATCATAAAACATGTAGTCTTTTGTGATGGGCTTCTTTCACTTAGAATAATGTCTTCAAGGTTCATCCATGTTGTAGCATGTGTCAGTACTTTATTTCTTTGTATTGCTGACCAACATTCCATTGTATGGGTATGCTACATTTTATTTATGCATTCATCAGTTGATGAGAATTTGGGTTGTTTCCACCTTTTGATTATTATGACTAATGCTGCTATGAACATTCCTGTAATGTATTTGACTAGACATATGTTTTCTATGCTCTTAGGTATGTATTAGGAGTGGAATTATGAGGTCATATGGTAACTCTATGCTTAATCTTTTGAGAAACTGCCTATGTCCAAAGCAGCTGCACCGTTTTACATTCCCATCAGCAGTGCACGAGGAGGGTTCTTTCTCCATATCCTATATAACACGTGGTCTCTCTTTTCAATTCTAGCCACCTACCTTAGTGAGACGCGAAGTGGTTTCCTTTTTTTTGAGACAGTCTCATTTTGTCACCCAGGCTGGAGTGCAGTGGTGCGATCTCAGCTCACTGCAACCTCTGCCCCCTGGGTTCAAGCAATTCTCATGCCTCAGCCTCCTGAGTAGCTGGGATTACAGTCATGCACCACCATGCCCGAGCAATTTTTGTATTTTTGGTAGAGATGGGTTTTTGCCATGTTAGCAAGGCTGGTATCCAACTCCTGACCTCAAGCTATCCACCCAGCCCAGCCTCCCAAAGTGCTGGGATTACAAGCGTGAACCACCGTAACCAGCCTGAGAAGTGGTTTCTTATTGTGATTTTGATTTGCATTTATCTGATGGTTAATGAGGTTGAGCATGTTTTCATGTGCTTATTGACATTTGGAGGAATGTATATTCAGATTTTTGTCCATTTAAAAAAATTGAGTTGTCTTTATTACTGACTTGTAAAAATTCTTTGTATATTCTAGATACATGATTTCCAAACGTTTCTTCTCATTCTGAGGATTGCCTTCAGTTAATTTTTTTTTTCTTTTTTTGAGACAGAGTCTCACTCTGTCACCCAGGCTGAAGTGCAGTGGCACAATCGTAGCTCACTGCAGCCTTGAACTTCTGTGCTCAAGCGATCCTCCCACCTCAGCCTCCTATGTAGCTAGGACTACAGGTGTGTGCCACCATGCCTGGCTAATTTTAAAATTTTTCATAGAGATGGCGTCTTGCTTTGTTGCCCAGGTTGGTCTTGAATTCTTGGGCTCAAGTGATCCTCCCACCTCAGCCTCCCAAGTAGGTAGGACTACAGACATGCACCACCACACCTGGCTAATTGATTTACTTAGAGATGGGGGTCTCACCATGTTGCCAAAGCTGGTTTCAAACCACTAGCCTCAAGTGATCCATCCTCCTACCTCAGTCTCCCCCAAGTAGCTGGGATTCCAGGCACATGCCACCACCCCTGGCAGTTTTAGAGTTTTCTTCATTTGGAGCTTACATATCTGGTTTGGTTTATTCCAGTTTTTAATAATTGTTGCTGTGATTGCGATCTTTTCTCCTACTACATTTTCTAAGTGGTTATTGAGGATACACAGAAAAGCTATTGATTTCTGTATGTTATCTTGTATCCAGCAATCTTGCTGAACTCATTGGTTTTCAATTATTTTGCCAACTGATGATCTTGCATTTTGTAGATAAACCTGCAAATAATGAGTTTTACCAAGTTTTCCCCCAATACTTTCATCCCATTTCTTCTATCAGGCCTTATTGCAGTGTCCTTTATAGAATATTCAATCATTGTGGGGGTAGTGAGGATTCTTTTGTTCCATTCACTGAAAAGAGAATGTTTCTAATGTTTCATCATTAAGTATGGTTTCACCATTAAGTATGATAATAAAGGTTTCTGGGAGATACCCTTAATGGAATTGAGGACATTTCCTTCCATTTCTTGTTTGCTTCTAAGATCTTTGTTTCTTGTAACAGAAAAACAAAACAAAACAAAACGAAACAAAAAAACAAGGGGATGCTCCTTTCATCCTCAGAGGAGGAAAGAGGAGGGAAGCTGAGTCTAGACAAACCCTGGATTTCTCTTTTCCAAGCCCAGCTGACAGCCACTTTTCTAATACCCCTAACACCCATCAAATAAAAGGTGCTACATTTTGCTCATGTTCTTTCTTTTGCCTGGAACCCATTTCTTCCCTATGCTCCTCCACCCAAACTCCTATTTCTCCTAAGTATTAATATTCAGTCTGGAAGAGTCCCGTGAGATCATCTCCAATGTCTGATGCTATACCCCTGCATAGGGGGGTGAGGATATACTTTGAAAAAGCATATTCAAATAACTATTTGTTATTTTAAAGAAGTGTTTTCTTAATATGCTATATATAAAGTAACATTCCACAAAATTGTGGTTACTGTATATTTAAGCTGCAGTAATTCTAAAAGGGTAGTCGGGGTTTTTCTCTCCTTTAAAGAGGCTGAGTTTCTTTCTAACTCAGGAACTCTATCAGTGGGCTTTTCCCTCTGCCTTGTACGTTCTCTCCCAAACCCAATCTCCTACCTAATACCCACTCATCCTTCCAGATGCCAGCCAGCTTACCTTAAACGCTGTTTCTTGAGGAAGGCAAGCATAAGGTTTACCTCTGTGCTGTCTCCCAGCCCCTTATACTCCTTAACAGACCGACTACCAATTGCAATCATAGGACCGTATGTGTGTCCATTTTGTTTTTCAGTCTGTTTTCTCTACTAGCCTAAACTATGAGGACGAGGGATGTGCCTGTTTTATTTACCACTACAGTGCGTGGCATATTAAGGATCTTCAGTTGCCAAAAGGGAGCACATGTTAGAGAAGTCAGCACCTCTCTCATAATCTAAAACCCCCCAGTTAGCAAATGGGGCAAGTGGGGCCCACAGGTGAGAAGAAATTTACTCAAGGTCTCGGAACCAATCTGATCCTGAACCAGACTGCCTGGCTCTAAAGTCCAGTTCTTTGCTCTCAGGTTCTCTTTCAGGGCTCACCCAATCTAAGTACCCTGAGAAGTCTTTCCTTACCCCAGGCCTCTGTCCACCCTCACAGTCATTTCCACGCGTCGTCCTCGTCCCATCAGTCCCATCTGCCGCAGCTGCCCACTCTGCTTCCCAGGGAACGGGTGACCGCGCAGGGAGAGAGCGGCACCCGGGCGCGAGGTGCGAGGCCCAGGTCTGCGGGCGGCCGGGCCAAGCCCCCGAGCCTCGGCGGTGCCGATTGGCCGGCCTGGCGGGGACGGGCGGAGGGGCGGCCGCCCGCGCGTCCGCTTCGTCTCCGCGGGGGCGCGCCCGCGGCACGCGGCCGGGTGGGGCCGGGCGTGAGTGACGGCCACGCGGACCAATGGGGCGGGCGCGCGCCGCCGCCGCCGCCCGCGCGGCCCCTGACGCGGGCCCGGGCGCCTCGCCGCTGCGGCTGCGGGCGGCGACGGCTGCACCATGGCCCGGCTGCTGCGGGCCGCCCGGCTGCCGCCGGTGCTGCCGCCGCTGCTGCTTCTGCTGGCTGGGGGTGAGTGCGCTCCGGTCCCGGGCGCGGGCGGGCGGGCAGGCGGCGGCGTGGGCGCGGTGCTGGACAGCTCCCCGGGCCGCCAACAAAGGGGCCAGCGTGCGGCGCCGCCGGGAGCGCGCGTGTCCTGGCCGGGCCGCGGCGCCGCCCGGACACACGCGCACGAGAAATGGGTGCGTGGGGGCAGCGGCGGGCGCCTGGCGTGCGGGGCGACCCCCGACCGAGGCGTGGCGGTGAAGCTGGGACACAGCACGGTGGCCCCCACGCCGGGGCTCGCAGGGGCAGGTGCGCAGGCTGCTGCCTCGCGGGCCGGGGGGGGCGCGCACGTGTGGGTGTGCATGTGTGTGCGTGTGCATGTGTGTGTGCGAGTGCATTGTGTGCCTGCGCACTCGGGGGAGGAGGCGTGTGTGACAGCCACGCGGGAAGGAGGCCGCATTGTGAAGGTCCCAGGGGCCGCCTGCGGAGTGTGGGGCGGGTACGCTGAGGCGCGGGTGGCTGTTTATGCGTGGCGTTGCCGGGAGGGAGTGTGAGTGTGTCACGGTGAATGGGTATTCTCCACTGTTCTGGGCGACTCTATTAGGAGCTGACAAAAACGGGCGTACAGCCACGGAAGGCCCGTGACAGCACACGGCGGGAGGCTCCCACGCAGCTCACACACGAGGGAGGTGTGAGACTCAGATGTGTGGTTTCCATTCAGCAGCCACGCCGGGCGGCGGGCTGTGTGGGTGCGTGGCGGGCTGGGGGTGTGGCACAGGTGTGAAAGGGATGTGTCTGCCTGAGAGAGAAAGAGACGGGCCTCCTGATGGCTTCCAGCGCAGACAGGGATTTAGTGGAGGGAGTGTGTAGGGAGGTGGGCATGGGGTGTGACAGCCCATGAGGCAGGCGGCCACTATGAAAATGGCGGGGAGAAGGGCTGTCTGCAAAGGTGGGTCAAATAAGGTCATAGCTGAGCGGCTCCTGCACACACTGGCACAGCAGAGGGAGTGTGTTACGGTGTATGTTAAGGTGTGACTGGTGCTGCTGGATGAATACCCTGATGAGCAAGTGTGCATGTGTGCCTGTGCACACTCAGCCAGCTGTAACTTCACTTCTGATGCACACGTCAAAATAGCGCCCTAGTATGATGTGTGTATGTGCATGCAGGAGTGTGCACAGGACATTTCCCACGCAGCTGGCCCATGGAGACACAGGCACTTTGTGTCCAGATGTGTGTGAGTGAAAGAGAAACTAATGAAAGGTCTTTATGGGAAGCGAGGAACAGTCTTTGCCTGAGGTGGGCCATGAACCTGGGACTCAGAGTGGCAGAATCCCAGGGTAAATGGCTGGGAGGAGAAAGTGGTCCCTCACACATTCCTGTGCATGTCATGGGAAGGCTCAGATCAGGGAGGGTACATTTTCTCCACAGTCAGTCTAGGGATGAAGAAAGGCCCTAGGTGGTGTGCACAGAAAAACATGTCCATCAGTGTTGGCTCAGACACTCACACAAACCCACCTGTATTCTTTCACGCCTTAAATCCTCTTTGGAAGAAGGCGACATTCAACAAATAAACATCAATTGATTGGTCTGCTATTTCTTCGTGTGACAGTCGTAAACCAGAACTGGCCAGCAATGTCCTCATGGACCCAGGCCCTGCTGTAACTGCCCATGTGCTTATGTGACCAGCTGTGAGGACTGTGGGCAGCCTGCCTCCCCGCTCCTCTCTCCAGTGCATGCTCTTCATGACGCACTTCATACCCCATGCTTGGAGGGCATGTGCGTGTGTCTAGCAGTGTGTCTCTTTCTTACACACCTTTGTGTGGAAGCCCTTCAGGGACCTGTCAGCATTGTTACTCAGGTGCTTACAGAGTGGAGGTAGCGTGACTGTGCTCAGCAGTTCCTGTTGTCACTGACACTCAAGGGTGAGGGGCTGTGTGACAGATGCTGCAGGGCCCCTCCCATGTTGGTGTCTGCCAAGGGCTTAGGGAGACTGGACTTCAAAGCCCCTGCTTAAGGGAGAGGTGGGGTGTAGCTGATGGTGGAAATCAGAAAGGAGGTTTGCGCCGGGAGCAGATCACAGGGACTGATTTGGAAAAGTAAGATAAAACATGAGGATCGCTGGGGTCTTCTTTTTTTCACCTCCCCAAATGTCAGCCTGCTTGCTTTCCCTCTTTCTGTGTTTGTTTGGGTCAGATTTTCAGTTATTTGAGGCTGATCCCCTAATCCTTTTCATGTGCCATCTTTTTCTCTCTCCTCTGTTGGGTGTGATGATGTAACAGAAAATTATAGGTGCTAGAGAGAAAAAGGAAGTCAATCACACGCAGAGTGTAATTCTGAAATTTTAAGTCAGGTGGGGTCTCAGTTAAGGCAGATTAATTATTAAGTGCAAAACTAATTATACACAGAATAGCTAGGTCTCAGCTACTATTTTGGTGTCATCCTATGGTGGGCAAGTTTGAAAAGAAGTAACCTCTTGTAATTACTTAAATAAATACCCATTGCCAAGGCCTTTGAAAATACTAAGGTCTATGTAAAGACAAAACAGTCATTAGAGGGAAAAATAACTTTAAGAAAATGAAACTGTTTACTGGAAAAGGAATGAAAAACCAGGAAAATACCAGATTCCTTTTTCTTCAGTAGGGTTTTCAAAATCTTTGCCAATTCCTATTAGACCATTGGGAAGGGAAGACAAAGAAGGAAAGGGAGAGATGTTAGAGGAAGGTTGTGGGTTCCTGGCTTGACAGGTGGGAGAGCTCAGAGAGGTGGGGGCTGACTGGAGCCATGGAAATGACAGGGAAGAGGCCTAGCAAACACACCAGAGCACAGTCCTGTGCACAGAGAGCTGGACTGACTAGAAAGTGTTTTATCCCCCAGAGTGGGGAAGGAAACAGGCTCCTCTGGGCACACTGACCTGGAGAGGGCAGAGTAGTCTTCTTGAGTTCCAAGCCACTCCGAGGAGCCAGAGTAGGGTGTAGACGGCAGCAGCCTCCCCTTGCCATGCCACAGTCTCTCCCTGCCATGCCACAGTTCAGCTCTGAGAGAGAGTGCCAAGGTTTGAGAGACAACCCGTGTTTAATCCTTCAGTGGTTTTGTAGAGAGTGAATTTAAAAATTCTTACGGAGAATCAGTTTACCCTTTTCTAACAATGCTGAAGTAATATCTTTCGCAGCATACCTGCTGGAGGTTGGAGCATGCAGATAAAGATCTCCAGTTCATGGACCTCTCAAAGGCAGGCTGCCCGGGTGCCCTGGGAACCTATACAATGTGTATTATTTAATTATTATAAACGTTTTCCATCAGTTGACTTTTTTCTTCCGAGAATGCACGAATGAGTTTTTCCAGATTTGTTTCTTGTATTTTGGCTCCCTGCCAGCCCTGGGGATACTGCTTTTGCAAAGCAGTCTGCTACATCGGCTCATATCCCCTAAAGAACTTAGGGTTCCACTTCCCAAGAGTTGGTAATTTTCCTGAGGGCAAAGCCTGTCTCTTGTTCATCTGTCTCTTGTTGCACCTCCAGGAAGGGCCTAACACACTGTTTGGCACAGAATAGGAGCTCAGGAGTGACTATATTTTTCTTTGTAATCGAGAGTCGAATAGAAATTTTACCTCTAATAAGAGCACAGCCCACCTGAAACCAAAGTTCAATTATAATTGGTACCACATCTGATTGGCAGTACTACATGATTCTGATTCACTTTTCAAAAATTAGAAAATAAGTATTAAATAAGTACAGTTTATAGATGAAACATTTCCAAACACAGGGGCCACATGTAAATGTAAATAAAGGGATTCTTGTTCATGAAAACATTGCGAATCACTTTACTAATTTGGTCTTTTTCAAGAGAAGAGGTTCCTTCAGTTGACTGGATTGGTTGTGGGGACCCTGGGCAGAGTGTTTGGAAAAGGGTATCTTCTAGTTTTTAGCTCTGGCTTCTTTCCCTGGCCCTTAAAGCGCATGAAATATTTAAGCTGTTTTACATATTCTCTTCCTTCACGTATCCTTTGGAGGAAGGAAGGTACCCAGCTCCACAAGTAATTGCTTTCCATTCTTCCTCTTGGAGCATCCACAAGACGTTTTTGTGGGAGAGAAACCAGCTAATTTCAGCTCCTCTATTAACTAGCTGTTTGACCTTAATCCCACTAGGCCTCAGTTATTTCATTTGTAAAACAAGAGGGTTGGATTAGACTACTAATTATTTATTCAAACCTTTATTGAGTCCCCATTGTGTGTAAAAGGTTGTACTAGGCACTGGAATTCCAGGGTGGAATTGACACAAGGGACTCCTCATTTACAATGGAGGCTATATGAAGGTCTGTTACAATTTGGTGAGAAAAGTAGAGTGAGAGTAGTTTGTTGAGAAGGCTGTGATAGAGAGGAGTGGTGTCTCGTCCAGACTTGGAGTGGCCACAGAAAGCTTCTCGGAAGCTGAGACTGGAGGCAGGAGTGAGAATTAGCAGGTGGGTGGTGGGACAGGACAGAGATGGGGAGATACGGATGTTCAAGCAGAAGAGCATGTGCAAAGACCTAGAAGGCAAAAGAGGCGGCTTTGTTCTGGAAATTGTGGGTAGTCAGTTTGTCTGAAGCATAAGAGTATGTTTGGGGAAGGTGGGTACAGAGAGGGGAGGGGAGGTAATGGTCAGTTTATGAGAGCCTTCTCGCCTTTTCAAAGGATCTGACCTGTATGATAGAATGATAGAACCAGATTTGCATTTTAAAAAGACCTCTCTGCCTGGCGCAGTGGCTCACACCTGTAATCCCAGCACTCTGGGAGGCAGAGGTGGGCAGATCACCTGATGTCAGGAGTTTGAGACCAGCCTGGCCAACATGGCGACACCCCGTCTCCACTAAAAATACAAAATTAGCTGGTCGTGGTGGCACATGCCTGTAATCCCTGCTACTCGGGAGGCTGAGGCAGGAGAATCGCTTGAACTCAGCAGGCGAAAGTTGCAGTGAGCCGAGATCGCGCCATTGCACTCCAGCCTGGGCAATGAGAGAAACTCCATCTCAAAAAAAAAAAAAAAGTTGACTGGGCACAGTGACACACCTGTAATCCCAGCACTTTGGGAGGCTGAGGCGGGCGGATCACCTGAGGTCAGGAATTCAAGACCAGCCTGGAGTTTCAACATGGTGAAACTCTGTCTCTACTAAAAATACAAAAAAAAATTAGTTGGGCGTGGTGGCAGGCGCCTGTAATCCCAGCTACTTGGGAGGCTGAGGCAGGATAATCGCTTGAACCTGAGAGGCGGAAGTTGCAGTGAGCCAAGAACGTGCCATTGCACTCCAGCCTGGGCGACGAGTGAAACTGTCTGAAAAAATAAATAAAAATAAAAAATAAATAAAAAGACCTCTCTGAGCTTTGTAACTCAAAGTGTGGTCTGCAGACCAGCAGCATTAGTCACACCTACTGTGTCAGCAGACTCGGGTGACACACACATTTCAGTCTGAGAAGCGCTGATTAGAGGGCAGTGTGCGGGACAGATGGGTCCAGGGGGAATTGCTAGGGGTTTGTAAAAGAGCTCTCTTTTTCTTCCAGTGGTGAAGCATTATGAGGACTGTAATTCTAATGGAGGTGTCTCTCATGTCTACACACCTATGTTTCTGTATCATCCCTGCTGTTTTGCTTTATCGTGAAGTGTGGGGCATTTCGGCCATGTGCCCCCCTGAGTGGCATGGTTGTCTATCCTAGAGAAAGGGAAACTGAACACATGTTCCTGAGATCCTGGTGTTGTTATTTCCTCCAGCCTCCTTTCTCCTTCACAGTGTACTGAGCACAGTTAGTACAGTGCCATGAACAGTTCTGTTAGTAGCTACCTTTGAGATCTCTTTCCCTGCCCTACTAACCCTGTGGCTCAAACAGAGTTATATGGTCACTGTTACACTATTCCATAATGATTTGTTTCTTACTTGTCTCTGTAGTAGAAACTGACCCTTTTGTGGCAGGGACCCTATCTTTCTTTCTTATTTCTGTACCAACATAGCCTTGGATCATGCCTAGTCCAAATAAGCATTTAATAAAGGCTTTTTGGTTGAAGAATGAATGAATGGATGGATGAATGAATGGAATTTAACCATTCAAACACTACTCTGATCCAAAAGGAGAACTTGATTTATAATTTTTCTTAATGTATCAGTTGGCTATTTCTGTGTAATAAATCACCCCAAAAGTTAGTGGTTTCAGATTCTCAATTCTCAAGATCTGATCCCTGGACCAGAAGCATCACCTGGGAACTTGCTAGAAATGCAAATTGTTAGGCCCCGTCACAAACCAGCTGGATTCAGAACTCTAGGGTGGGCTTAAAGTCTCTATTTTAACAAGCCCTCATGGTGATTCCATGCTGATTCAAGTTTGAAAACACTGGATTAAAACGGTAGCCATTTATTTGGCTCATGATTCTGTAGTTTGGCAATTTAGGCTGCAATCAGCTGGGTGGTTCTGGTCTCAGCTGAACTCCTTCAAGTTTGTCATCAGCTGTTTATCACCTTTGCTGGTCTTGTCTGGCTCTCTCACTTTGGGACTTCAGCTAGGACACTGAGCTGACCTGGCTCTCTTCTGCATGGGCTCCTCTTTTCCCGCAGGCTAGCCTTGAGCAGAATCCCGAGAGAATGGAAGCATGCAAGGTATCTTGAGGCCTAGCCTTGGAAATGGCACATCATCACTTCTGCATAGTCTTGTGTAGCAACTCACAAAGGTAGCTCAAATTCAAGGAGTGGAGAATTAGATTTCATCTCTTGATGGGAGGAGCTACAAAGTCTCGTTGCAAAGATGTGTGTTATTAATTGGGGTGTCATTGGATAACCCCTCTCAGGAAGAACCTTAAGAAGGTACTGTTTTGGGGTAGGACATGGCACTCTGTCTCTTTCCCACCTACCTAGTAGGGGATAGATACTGCTTTCTTCTATAATATTCGGGCTAGGAAAAAATCCAAGAGTAACTTAGGGTCCCCCTATGATGTGAAGGGGAATTAGAGTGGAAGAGGTCATGGGAAAGTCTGAGCTAGAGAGAGTCCAAGATCCTTAATTCATCCTCTCCCAGGAACAAAGGGGAACTTCAAGGGGAGTGGACCCCAAATTGATTGTCTTGGCTTTCTCTGGCTTTTAAATACCTTTGGCTCAAAGAAACCACAAAATATGAGATGGCTGTTTCTCTGTTTGAGTCAGGGATTCAGACACAGGCTCTGGGAATAGGGCTTCAGCTTCGTGGAGCCAGGCCCTGCCTGGAAGCAGAATCTTTGTCCGTGGACGTGGTGCCTAGGACAGCAGAAGACATTCCAGATGGGGCGTGATAGCTTCCTGGTTTGGACTTGGCAGAAGGCATTCTCCTGTGAGCAGTCCTCAGGGGCATTGGCAACACAGCAGTGCCATTGGCTCCCACCTGCCCAGGGTCACAGTGTGCCCACCCTTTAGGTATTTTTGTATTTTTATTTTTTGAGACAGAGTCTCACTGTGTCGCCCAGGCTGGAGTGCAATGGCACCATCTTGGTTCACTGCAACCTCCGCCTCCCGGGTTCAAGCGATTCTCCTGCATTAGCCTACCAAGTAGCTGGAGACTACATGCGTGTGCCACCATGCCCAGCTAGTTTTTGTGTTTTAGTAGAGACTAGTTTTGCCACATTGGCCAGGCCCGTCTCGACCTCTTGACCTCAAGTGATCCGCCCGCCTTGGTCTCCCGAAGTGCTGGGATTTACAGGTGTGAGCCACCACACCCAGCCCCACCCTCTAGTTATGATGATACTTTCTAAAGCTGAGAGTTGGGCCTGTGAATTATCTTATTGAGAGACAGAGCTTCACGGGATCTTAGAGGTTGGCACAGACGTTTACTAGCCCTGGTCAGATGCTAAGGCTCTGATGCCTCCTTAGCCCCGGCGTTGGCTTTGAGGCCACGTAGAATCACTCTGATATTCTTATTCACATCAACCTTTTGTTTTAATGTATTTGAAGATACCATGGTCTCTTTTAAATATTTTTTTCCCCAGGCCATGAACTTCGGAGATCTCTGCTTTTTATATAGGATAATAACACAATATTTGTAGAATATTTTGGTTTGTGAAGCTCTTTGTAGAGCAGCTTTCACACATGGCTCAGGAATTACCTCATTTGGTGCCCCTCACACTGGAGGCATGGTAGGAATTGCTGTCCTTATTACACAGAGGAGGAGAGCAAGGCTGGTGGTGGTGAAGTCACTCAGCCAGAGAAGCCAGAGTGTAACCTATTTCCTGGTACCAGGCTTTCTCTCCTGTTATAGAACATCCTTCTGTCTCTGACCTCAGGGCCTGTCTCTCTTCCCCTGGAGTCTCTACTTCCCGTCCCCCATCCATACAACCCAGAATACACCCCTGTGGCTGGATGTGGCGTTATTGGCTGTGAGTTGTCTGGGTGGTGCACGGTGTGCACAGACTCCCTCATACCCAGACTCACAGGACAGTCTGAAATGCTCATTTTTTTCAGTGGCCAGTCACAGTATTGGCACATACCAAGCTTAGAGCCTGCTCAGCAAAGCACGTGGCACCAATAATATTAGCCCTATTTTTATTATAAGCATCACTAAAAATTGCCATGTACTATAGTCAAGTCAGGTCACAGTACATATCTGGTGGAGAGCAAGAGGAAGACTGTGAAATTCCCTCTTCCCTAGATCCTTAAGTGTTAGTCTTAGAAAAGAATTCAGAGGTCATTTCATTTAGCTTCCTTGTCTTTCTGGTGAGGAGACTGAGACCCAGAGGTCTTGAGCAGCTTTCCGGGAGCCTCACAGCAAGTTAGTAATTTGTGTGGTTAGGTCATTAAGTTAGAGGTTAAGTTGTGAAACTGGCAAATAGGGCTATATTCCTGTCCTTAAAGAAGAGGAAAAAGGCCTCCTTTAATTTGTTTTCCTGTCCATTTATTTGCTTGTTTTGGTAAATTAGGAGAGAGAGAGAATCCAAGATTCTAAACACATATGTCAAATTACCAGCACTGGGTTGAGTTTGAACCGTGACCTCACGTGGTTTTTTAAAAGACTGTGTTCAGAGGCTGGGCTCAGTGGTGCACGCCTGTAATGCCAGCACTTTGGGAGGCCGAGGAGGGCAGATCAGTTGAGGTCAGGAGTTCAAAACCAGCCTGACCAACATGGCGAAACCCTGTCTCTACTAAAAATACAAAAATTAGCCAGGCGTGGTGGTGGGCACCTGTAATCCCAGCTACTTGGGGGGCTGAGGCAGTAGAATCGTTTGAACCTGGGAGGCGGAGATTGCAGTGAGCCAAGATTGCACCACTGTACTCCAGCCTGGGCGACAGAGCAAGACTCCATCTCAAAAAAAATAAAAAATAAAAAAACTGAAGACTATGTTCAGGATACTGTATTGCTGAAATACAAATCATATTCTTAATGCAGTTTTGGAGAAATTTCAGCCAAGGATGGAAGCCTGGGGAACACCGTGTTCATCCAATCATACATACAGCTAGGTCCTTAAAAGCACGAGCCCTGTCTTCACTTCTGTTTGTAGCTCCAACACCCAGCACAATTGCCAGCAGAGAGGGGGTACTCAGGAGGCGCTTTCTGAGTGAGCACATGAGCAGTGGAACGCTGACTCAGTGATTCCTCTCTCTCCACTGCCTGTCTGCATCTGTCTCCCCTTGCCCCTGCCATAGGGAAGTCTAAGCAATTTGGCCTTTTTGAAATGAAAACAGTGTCAAAGAATCCCCGCAAAGCCTCTGGGTGTTCAGGAGTGTCCACTGAAGTCCCCCCCTCCCCAGGACCTTTGTCATTTGAGACATGCTCTAACCTGGCACCAGTCTTTGTCTTCTCTAGCCTCCCCTGACTGTCTGGCTTTTATGTCTGCACAGGAGCGTTCCTGGGTGCCTGTGTGGCTGGGTCTGATGAGCCTGGCCCAGAGGGCCTCACCTCAACCTCCCTGCTAGACCTCCTGCTGCCCACTGGCTTGGAGCCACTGGACTCAGAGGAGCCTAGTGAGACCATGGGCCTGGGAGCTGGGCTGGGAGCCCCTGGCTCAGGCTTCCCCAGTGAAGAGAGTGAAGAGTCTCGGATTCTGCAGCCACCACAGTACTTCTGGGAAGAGGAGGAAGAGCTAAATGACTCAAGTCTGGACCTGGGACCCACTGCAGGTAGCTCTTCTTACCTACAGAGCATGTGTTGAGTGCCAGCCAAGTGTCTAGGCAAAACACCAGGTGACCATTTCCTTGCCAGAAGCATCTCTTCTCTCTCCCTACAGTTTTTACCATGCTGCTGCTGTTTACCTACACATCAGAGCTAAGGCTCTGGGACCCTGAGTGTCTCACAGGCCCAGGAGGCCCTTTCTCTTTAATATTAACCACTGTTTAGGGAGCCTTTATTCTGTGCTCATTTAATTCAATCCGATGCTTATAACGTGAGAGATAAGTAATATGACCCCCCTTGTAGACAAGAAAACACTGAGACTGAGAGGTTAAAAGCTGGCCTGAGGTCAAACAGCGGCTCAGATGCTCAGTTGTGATTCAGACCTATGGCTTTCCGAGCCCTGGGGCTCATTGTTTTGTTTTTCCCTACTGCTCTATGCTGTCTCTGTTGAAGAGTGCCACGAGGTCAGCTGATCCGTGTTTCCTTGAGTCTATCCGACCTGCAATTGAGGCATTCTAACCGCCCTTCCCTCAGTCATGCACCAGAGCTAGAGCTGGTGTTTGGGTTTACAGAGCCCAGCTGGTGAACATTTGGGTCCCGAAGAAAACCTGAGGCCTAGGGCTCCAGGTTTGAATGCCCGCCGCCGTGAGCTGACATTGATACAGATGTGCGGGAGCGTACAGGCAGCACTGCCAGCCATAGCCGCTCCACCAATGTCCTGGGCCAGCAGGGGCCCATCTCTCAGCAGGGACTGAGGAATTGGTGTGATTGTGTGTGCACGTGGGGCAAGGTGTTACAGAACTTAACCTTAATTTTTCTTTTTAAAATAGATAATATTTATTGGATTTACCTTTTCTAATTATAAAAGAACACATGAACATTGTAGAAAATCTAAAACACACAAAAATAATACAAAGAAGAAAATAAGGCTGGGTGTGGTGGCTCACGTCTGTAATCTCAGCACTTTGGGAGGCTGAGGCGGGTGGATCACTTGGGGTCAGGAGTTTGAGAACAGCCTGGCCAACAGGGTGAAACCCTGTCTCCACTAAAAATACAAAAATTAGCTGGGCATGGTTGTGGGCATCTGTAATCCCATCTACTCGGGAGGCTGAGGCAGGAGAATGGCTTGAACCCGGGAGGTGGAGGTTACAGTGAGCTGAGATCGCACCACTGTTCTCCAGCCTGGGCGACAAGAACAAAACTCTGTCTCAAAAAAAAATAAAATAAAATAAAATAAAAAAATAAAAACTACCTATAACCTGATAATTGAAAGATAATTACTATTAGTAGTTTGGGGATACATCATTCTAGTCACTTTTATGTGCAAAATTGGAATCATAGGGACGGACATTTTGTTTTCACTCAAAATATTTCATAAGTATATTTCCGCATTGTTAAATATCCATTTATAACCTGATTTTTAAACATGTTATTATTTATTTATTTATTTTTTTGAGATGGAGTCTTGCTCTGTCACCTGGGCTAGAGTGCAGTGGCGTGACCTCGGCTCACTGCAACCTTCATCTCCTGAGTTCAAGTGATTCTCCTGCCTCAGCCTCCCGAGTAGCTGGGATTACAGGCATGCGCCACCACACCCAGCTAATTTTTGTATTTTTAGTAAAGACAGGGTTTCACCATGTTAGCCAGACTGGTCTCTAACTCCTGACCTCAAGTGATCTGCCCGCCTCGGCCTCCCAAAGTGCTGGGATTACAGGTGTGAGCCATCACACCCGGACAACATGTTATTATTTATTTATTTATGTTTAGAGTTGAGGTTTTGCTCCATTGTTCAGGTGTGATCATAGTTCACTGTAACCTCGAACTCCTGGGCTCAAACGATCCTCCCACCTCAGCCTTGTAGGTAGCAAGGACCAAAAACGTGCCACCATGCCTGACTAACTTTTTCATTTTTTTGTAGTGATGGGGTCTTGCTATGTTGCCCAGGCTGGTCTTGAACTCCTGGGCTCAAGCGATCCTCCTCCCTTGGCCTCCCAAAGTGCTAAGATTATAGCTGTGAGCCACTGTGCCCGTCTTATAACCTGATTTTTATTTTTTTTCTTGAGACGGAGTTTCGCTCTTGTTGCCCAGGCTGGAGTGCAATGGTGCCATCTTGGCTCACCGCAACCTCTGCCTCCCAGGTTCAGGCGATTGTCCTGCCTCAGCCTCCTGAGTAGCTGAGATTGTAGGCATGTGCCACCATGCCCGAATAATTTTGTATTTTTTTTAGTAGAGACAGGGTTTCCCCATGTTTGTCAGGCTAGTCTCGAACTCCCGACCTTAGGTGATCTGCCCACCTCGGCCTCCCAAAGTGCTGGGATTACAGGTGTGAGCCACCGTGCCCAGCCCTGATTTTTAACAACTACATAGTATTTCATCATGTGGGTCATCAGATGTATTAAACTGGTTCCCTACTGTTGAATACTTAGGTTGTCTTCAGTTTTAATGCTGCTACAAATATCCTTATACATTTTTGCACCTTCCTGGTGGTTTCCTTAGGATAAATTTCTAGAATAAAATTGATAGGTCAAAAGATGTATCAGGGCCGGGCACGGTGGCTCATGCCTGTAATCCCAGCACTTTGGGAGTTCGAGGCGGGCAGATCATGAGGTCTGGAGTTCGAGACCAGCCTGGCCAACGTGGTGTAACTCCGTCTCTACTAAAAATACAAAAATTAGCCAGGTGTCGTGGTGGACGCCTGTAATCCTAGCTACTCAGGAGGCTGAGGCAGGAGAGTTGCTTGAACCTGGGAGGTGGAGGTTGCAGTGAGCTGAGATTGCACCACTGCACTCCAGCCTGGGGGACAGAGCGAGACTCTATCTCAGGAAAAAAAAAAAAAAAAGATGTATCAGTCAGCATCCCACGCGGAAACAGAAGACACAATCAAATTAAAACAATCTAAGGAGAGTTTGTTTATGAAGCAGCAGATTTATGAAGGTATGGGCTGGATATGGGTGAACTACCGAAGGATCTGTGGCTAAGGATCTGTGGCTAGCAGCAGCTGAGTGCTTACCATCTGTAGGCACAGGGAGACCAGGGAAGGGATGAAGATGGGAGCCTGCAGGGAAAGTGGTGTAGAGAGGTGGCCAGATATGGGAGGAGACCAAGAAATGAACGCCACACCCCCCACCAAGTGTTCTCTCTTTCCCTTGTCAGTTTGACAGGAAAAATTATAATGGCCTTTGATTACTAGTAAATTTTAACTCATATATGTACAAAATATATAGGTACATTCATTATATATAGAATATGTGTATTCTATAGAATATACATATACACAAAAATAGTGACCACTTGTCACTCCTTTTTTATTTGAAGCACAGTGTAGTTAAGAGAACAGACTTTGGAGTCAGGAAGGATCCAGTGCTGTCATTTAACAGTGATGCAATTTTTGGTGAGTAACTCGCCCTAAGCCTCAGTTTCCCATCTAGGAAATGGAGATAATTATATACCTACCTCACAGGGTTGTGAGGTTCACACAGCATCATACATTTCGAGCACTTAGCTCAGTGCTTGGCACGTTGTTAAGTGCTCTGTGACTATTAGCTATTATTATTACTTTTCTGTTTTTTTCTATTGAGTCTTTAATTTTTTCTTATCCCTGTACAAATCTGAAAAAGGATACTAACTTTCCTCTGACATACATAGAAAACATTTTTCCAGTTTGTCAACTGCTTTTATTTTTATTATAATTTTTGGCATAAAGAAATTAAATATTTTATGAGTGAGCTTAAAATTACTTTTTTTTTTCTTTGAGATGGAGTTTTGCTCTAGTCACCCAGGCTGGAGTGCAATGGTGTGATCTCAGCTCACTGCAACCTCTGCCTCCCAAGTTCAAGCAATTCTCCTACCTCAGCTTCCCAAGTAGCTGGGATTATAGGCACGTGCCACCACGCCCAGCTAATTTTGTATTTTTAGTAGAGATGGGGTTTCACCATGTTGGCCAGGCTGGTTTCAAACTCCTGACCTCAAATGATCCACCCGCCTCAGCTTCCCAAAGTGTTGGGATTACAGGCGTGAGCCACCGCAGCCAGCAAAACTGCTTCTTTTAAAATGTTTTTATGTGTTTTTCTTTACTTTATGATTAGAAAATACTTTCTGCCCTTGAGATACATGCACCTTTCTTCCTTCTATTCTCTTTTTTTAATGTAAATTCTTTTTTTAAAATTATTTTTATTTTTTGGACACAGGGTCTCGCTCTGTACCTCAGGCTGGAGTGCAGCAGCACAATCTCAGCTCACTGCAGCCTTGACCTCCTGGGCTCAATCGATCCTCCTGCTTCAGCCTCCCAAGTAGCTGGGACTACTGGTGTACCCCACCACGCCTGGTTAATTTTTCTGTTTTTTGTACAGACAGGGTTTTGCCATGTTGCCCAGGCTGGTCTTGAACTCCTGAGCTCAAGTGATCCACCCACCTCAGCCTCCCAAAGTATTGTGATTACAGGTGTGAGCTGCTGTGCCTAGCCAAGAAATGATTTAAAAGAAACTTTTACATTGTACCAGACAATTATTGGGTCTTTTTCTGGCCTTTCCCTTTTGTTGAGACTATTGAGCCTCCAGTGTGAGGTAAGCAGTCACGCAGAGAGCATTGGCCTCAGGACCACAGTGGAGGGCCCTGAAGCCTTGATGAGCTTGATTTGTTGTCCTCCCCCCTCCCCAGGGGATTCGTTTCCCTTTCTTTTTCTTTCAGTTCATGTCTCTTCCTCTCCCATTGGCTTCCCTAGGTCTCATAAGAATAAAAATAGCTCTCATTCATTGACTGCCGGCTGTGCATAGGCCTTTGCCTCCATTGTCTCCAGTCTCACCACAGCTGCATATGGCATGGCTGTGAGGTGGAGATACCAATCACCCTACCCAGGATGGGCAGGAGGCGGAGGAGGTGCAGGGAGGAGGCCAGGAGGCAGAGGAGGTGCAGGGAGGAGGCCAGGAGGCAGAGGAGGTGCAGGGAGGAGGCCAGGAGGCAGAGGAGGTGCAGGGAGGAGGCCAGGAGGCCAGGCAGGTGCAGGGAGGAGAGTTGCTTCAGTCCTGTTCCTCATTGCTCCTCTCTTGACTTGTCCCCTCGCCCACGGCCCTTACGTTTCCTCAGATCAGTCTCTTGTCTATGCTACCTGACCATGATCCTGTGAAAAAACTGGAGTTGCCCATCTTTTTCTCAAACAAACTAGCAAACAAACCCCTTCTCAAACCCCAAAGCCCACAGGTTAAAGGCTGAACTTTTTAGCATGGCAGAAAATGCTCTTGATAGTCCGGCCCCAGCCTTCCTCAGCCTCTTCTCCTTCCTTGCTCCAGCATGCATCTGATTAGCTCATTATCAGCTTGTTCTCTTCCCTGCTTGGCAGAGTTGAACTGAGGCATGGGGAAGTAGGGTGCTTTGCCCAAGGACACATAGCTTGGATGTAATGGAGCTGGATCTAGAGTCAGTGTCTTCTCACTGACAACAGCCTGGCCTATTCCCTAAGCCTATGATGCACTTGTTCCTCTTGTCCCATCTGCTGGGAAGCTCTTCTCCATCCCGATGTCCTAGTGGACATGTATTCGACCTTCAGCACCTAGCTCAAGAGGACTAGCTTCAAGAGGCTTTTGCCAGCTCTGACCAATGAGCAGGACCAGTGCATGTGGTTATGCTGGTGGTGCCCTGTCCAGGGCTCCTGACCGAGCATGGGAGTTGGAGCTGAAGTCCAGCATATGCCCTGCCAACCAGGCCATGGGCTGGGTGGGAGGAGCACCTTTTTCTAATTCATTTGCCCAGAGGGGACATCTCTGTGTACTGGCAGTGGCCCTGAAATCAGGCTGGTCACCCCTGCTTCTGTTTTCTTTCAGCACCTTGATGGCATATGATTAGGACATGACAGAGAAAAGAAAGTGGCTAAGGTGGCAGGCTGACAGCAAATAGGCTGGTGTAGGAGGCAGCCCAGGGGACAGTGGCGTGCCCTACCCCCCATTCTCGTCTGCTCTTGCACCCCAGAGTCACAGGCTTCTGTCTAGGGGTTCTTAGGGAGAAGGAGGTGGATGGATCACCTCTTGGGGGTTGGAGGAGTGCAAAAGAACCTTGAGAGGGCCTGCTGGGTCGGGAGTCCTGCAGAGTCCAGAGTGACTGTGCCGAGTGCTATCCTAACATGGCCAGTAGGGACATTGAACTCCATGCAACAGTAGCAGGGACTGCTGAAAACCATGCTGCAGACAGGCCAATCTCAGATCAAGTACAAGTACATCAGTCCATGTATTCAACACCCAGTATGTGCCCAGCACTATGTTAGGGGTTATGGGTTCTCATTTAACCTCCACTGAAAAATGTAAGTATATATTTTTACTTCCATTTAGCCGATAAGCATACCTGAGGCTTAGGAAGTTTGAATTTACAGTCCAGCAAATAAATGTAAGAATCAGGATTCAAACCCAAGTTGTTAGACTCCAAAGCCTCTCTGCCCTGTCATGTCACCTCTCAGCACCGTGATTTTACTGGAGACTAGCACTAATGTCATATTCTGTGTGGTACTTATCACCATTTTTCCATAGTTTTTTTTTTTTTAGTCGAAGTCTCACTCTGTTGCCCAGGCTGGAGTACAGTGGTACAACAATCTTGGCTCACTGCAACCTCCGCCTCCCAGGTTCAAGTGATTCTCCTGCCTCAGCCTCCCGAGTAGCTGGGATTACAGGGGTGCGCCACTATGCCTAGCTTATTTTTGTATTTTTAGTGGAAACGGGGTTTCACCATGTTGGCCAGGCTGGTCTCGAACTCCTGACCTCGTGATCTGCCTGTCTCGGCTGCCCAAAGTGCTGGGATTGCAGATGTGAGCCACCACACCTGGCTCCATAGAATTTTGAGTTAACTCATTTGGACTTCACAACCACTCTGTGAGCTCAGCCAGGTGGCAGTTATTCTCTTTGCTTGACAAACGGTGAGCTGGGCCAAGGGAGGTTCAGACCTTTGCCCAAGGCCACACAGCTTGTGTGTGGCAGAGCCAAATCTGGAGTTGGTGTCCCTGAGCACTGATGCCCTGGGCCTGGCTTCTTGCCAAGGGAGCACATTGATGGCACATGTGAGATAGGAAACCAGTCCATTCTGTCACTAGGACTTTGTCATACATCCCATTTCTAGTGTGTTGGGCCTCAGGTAGAGCTGATGCCTTCCTTCTCCATCTGTAGTGATGGTCCCCGCGCCCAGTGGGAAAAACAGCTGGTAGAGTTTCTGCTTGGTGGATAATGAGCAGTGTGACCTTCAGTGGGTTGCTTTTCTAATGTTGGCTTCAGTCTCTTCATCTGCAAAATGAGACCTGGGAATAATAGATTGAAGTCTTTGCAGCTTGAAAATATTATGATTCTGTGACATTTCAAGTGAAAAGAGCAACCTCAACAAAGTAGGGAAAAAGACATGGAATGCGAATTGCTGCTCCACCAGCTAGCATCAAGTGAAGTTACAGCCTGACCAGTTAATTCATGCACAATTGTTAATGATTAGGAGCAGTCTCTCAGGTTACCTACTCATTCGAGACTGTCCCCACTGACCCTTCCAGCCCTTTCATTTTCTAAGCTCCTTAAGGAAATTGTCTTGCATGCAGTTTTAATTTTCCTAGTGAGTGAGCAAATTAAAGTGTTCTGCAAGAAACGCTTTAATCTTTGGGGTTGGCAAGTCCTAGAACACAACTCGGACAGGCTCACGGGCCTGTGTGATAAAAGGGGACTTTATTGGCTGAAGAACGGGGGTCCAGGAACAGGCTTCCTGCTCCAGCACTCGGCGTGCTGCCCTCAACGTGCTGGAGCCTGCCCTGCCCCATCAGTCATGCTCAGCTTTCCCTTGCTGGCTTCGTTCTCAGGCAGGCTGGTCCTGGGCACCGGCTTGGAGAGCCCCAGTAGCTCCACACTGTCATCCCATCACTCAGCACCCCACAGAAAGGGAGCTCTGCCTTTCCAGCACTTCAGGAACAGTCTCTGGATGGTCTCCCTGGGTCCCAAGCTTGGGGATGGAATTTGACTGTCCAGGCCCATGTTGAGCTGCCCCTGAAGCCAGGGGACATTCCAGACCAAAAAGAGAGGAAGAGTGTCCCCCAAAGTAGAATTGAGGTGCTATTAACAGAAAGAGAGCATGAGACAACAGTACTGCACTTGAGTGGGGAACGCTCATAAAGTGCCTATACGTCATATGTCATTTTCACTTGGATTTTTTTTAACCTCACAGCAACCTGATGAAATCTGTAAAATCAGGCGTGATTAGATCACTGTTTTACAGCTAAAGAAGCTGGCTTACAGAGATTTAAAAGTGGCTCTAAATGACACAGTGGCAGACCTAAATCTCAAGTCTGAGAGTTCTACTTCAAGACCTGCTGCTCCCCTCAATACGAAGTCCTTCATTAGACTACTTTAATTATCATTGCTGTAATCAATTTTGGAGAAAGCAGACCGACAGAGCAGCTGTCTGCTGGGACCTGGAACTGGTTCCTTTACAGCGAAGCCTTGTTGTGATTGTGTCTGCTGTAGAATGATTTGACCTGGGTCATTGCCCACACATCAGGCGTATCCATGTCCTTAGGATGAGCTGATAGCTGTGGAGCCTGTGGACAGAGCAACAAAGAGAGCACTTTTACTTAGACACCAAAACAAAAGCCTTGTCATTCTTGTTCTATGCTAGTAGTAAATATCAACATATAAAAATTTAAAACTGCAACTAAAAGAAGAAAATAAAAATAACTTATAATCCAGTCATTCAGAATCAGTGAATGTTAACGTTTTGGGCTATCTCTTTCTGGACTTTTTTTTTTTTTTTTGAGACAGTCTCACTCTTTGCCTAGACTGGAGTGCAGTGGTGTGATCTTGGCTCACTGCAACCTCCGCTGCCTGGGTTCAAGCGATTCTTAGTCTCCTGAGTAGCTGAGATTACAGGCGTGTGCCCCTACGCCCAGCTAATTTTTGTATTTCTATTTTTTTTTTTCTTTTTGAGACAAAGTCTTGCTCTGTCGACCAGGCTGAAGTGCACTGGTGCGATCTCGGCTCACTGCAATCTCTGTCTCCCGGATTCAAGCAATTCTCCTGCCTCAGCCTCCTGAGAACTGGGGCTGCAGGCAGGTGCCACCACCCCCGGCTAATTTTTGTATTTTCAGTAGAGACAGGGTTTTGTCATGTTGGCCAGGCTGGTCTTGAACTCCAAACCTCAGGAGATCCACCTGCCTTGGTCTCCCAAAGTGCTGGGATTACAGGCGTGAGCCATTGCACCCAGCTCTTTCTGGACTTTTTTTTTTTCCTTTATAGTACATATATAAAAATATACTTTTATAAAAAATGGACAATAGTGGACACTGTGGTGTACACATCTTGCTGTTTCACTTAGAAACCTCTTTCCAAGCCAGCACACACAGCTCTGCAGCCTGTTCAAGGCTGCCATGGTCTCCCGGTATAAGGCGGGTCTGTCATTTCTTTGGGCAGTCCCCTGCAGTGTGGGTGCTGGACCCCAGTCTTCTGTTACATGGGCTGTGCCATGATGGGGATCTATAAAGCCACATGACTGTGAGCATCCCTAATCGTCTCCTTAGGGTACCTTTCCAGAAGTGAGATTGTTGGTTCAGAATATTTGTCTTTAAAGCTTCTCATTCCTGTGACTCAGTAGCCCTCCAGAAATGTGGCCTGCTTTCCTTCCCATCCCGCACCCTTCCAATACAAGGCATGAATGACCTTGAATGTATACATATACTTGTCAGGTTGGTAGTCCAAAGACTTTGGCATTTTGCAGTTTACTTTATATTCCTTTGATGACTATTGAGGTTGACTATCAAAAAGTAGTTTTAAGCCAGGTATGGTGGCTTACGCCTGTAATTCCAGCACTTTGGGAGGCTGAGGCGGGTGGATCACCTGAGGTCAGGAGTTTGAGACCAGCCTGGCCAACATGGTGAAACCCCGTCTCTACTAAAAATACAAAAATTAGCTGGGTGTGGTGGTGGGTGCCTGTAATCCCAGCTACTCGGGAGGCCGAAGCAGGAGAATTGCTTGAACCCAGGAGACAGAGGCTGCAGTGAGCCCAGATCACACCGCTGCACTGCAGCCTGGACAGCAGAACAAGACTGTCTCAAATAAAAAAGTAGTTTTAAGTTATACTAAAACGTCTTCCCTTGCACCTCTGTTTTAGACATATTTATTTTTAATTTTGAGTGTTTTTGTATTAACACTCAGTTGGATAACTGGCTTGAGAGTTGTAGTGAGGGGACAATTTTCAGTGACTTGACATTAACTTAAAGGGACATTTAAAGTGATCTTTCAAGGGCTCTGGCCCTTAATGCCTGTTTTAATTCTGTCTCTTGAATAGAAGAATCAGTTCATTGATAGTTCAGCCTGTGCTGAAGTTCATCCCTGGGATTATGGCTGCCCCGAGAGACAGAAGAAAAGTCCAGAGTGACCTCGATAAACTGGGGAAAGAAACCTATACAGAACTGTGATGAAATATAGGAGGGAAAAATGATCTATTTAGGGAACAAAGCCAGCACCATAATGAGTTTAAAAGAAAGGGGAGAAGTAAGGCCTGGGGGATCCAGGCCTGGGGCTTCATCAGGTGAGCTGGAGCTGTATCTGAGCCAGCACTGACCCATCACAGGGGGCGCGGGAGAGCTCAGCTTACCAGCTGTGATAAATGACAGTAGTGCCACTGGAGTGGAGAAACCCCTTTACATTTTGCATCAGTTAGTCTCAAGTTAGTGAATCTTGTTCAGTTTTCAATAGTTCATTCAGCAAATATTGTGTACCCTCTGTGCTGATTTTGTAACACTCTTTTGTTGTTGTTGTTGTTGTTGTTGAGAGGGAGTCTTGCTGTGTCGCCCAGGATGGAGTGCAGTGGCGTGATCTCGGCTCACTGCAAGCCCCGCCTCCTGGGTTCACATCGTTCTCCTGCCTCAGCCTCCCGAGTAGCTGGGACTACAGGCACCCACCACCATGCCCAGCTAATTTGCTAATTTTTTTTTGTATTTTTAGTAGAGACGGGGTTTCACCATGTTAGCCAGGATTGTCTCCATCTCCTGACCTCGTTATCCACCCACCTCAGCCTCCCAAAGTGCTGGGATTACAGGCGTGAGCCACCGCGCCCGGCTGTAATACTCTTAAAACTGTGGTGAGGCTGGGCGCGGTGGCCCACACCCGTAATCCCAACAATTTGGGAGGCCAAGACGGGTGGATCACCTGAGGTCAGGAGTTCAAGACCAGCCTGACCAACATGGTGAAACCCCATCTCTACTAAAATACAAAAATTAGCCAGATGTGGTTGCGGGCACTTTAATCCCAGCTACTCGGGAGGCTGAGGCAGGCGAATCGCCTGAACCCAGGGGGTGGAGGTTGCAGTGAGCTGAGATCACGCCATTGCACTCCATCCTGGGCAATAGACTAAGACTCCATCTCAAAACAAACAAACTGAAAACACTGGGGTGAATCCAGAGTTTTCACAAGAGAAGGATGAAAACAGGAAGGTTGAGAATAAAGAATCATTACAGTTGTTTAGCCCCAGGAAAAGAGGCTAGTTTTAGGAGCAACTAAGAGACTATGTACATTGTTTGTTCTGAAGGCGATGCTAGCAGGTGCTGCTTACTTACCAGATGAAACAGAGACGGACTTGAGTTGTAAAGGAACCATCACAGCTGGGTTTAGGCAAATGGGGGTGTAGGGGTAAGTCAATAACACAGAAATGCCTCTCTAAAGAGACATCTTTAAAGACATCTTCAAAGATCTTGAAGATAATTGCCAGCCCATCTTCTCTAGACTCGCCGGTGTCTGCCAGAGGGCTGAGGCCTCATCAGGTAGCCTCCTGTGGTCCCTTCCCATGTTAGGACCCTGACCCTGACCACGGATACACCTGCTGTGAGCTGGGGTGTGTGGATGCTGAGAGGAGCAGAGAACATGGAGTGTGACAGAAGGAAAGTGTGCCTTCTGTGGGCTGGGTGTTTTGCATTCCTGATGCCACTTCATCTTTGTAACAACCGGAGGTATTAGCCTCACATCATGGAGGGGTGGGTGTGTGGCACACAGAGGCAACTGGCCACCCAGAATTCCAGCCTGTGCCTGCAGAACCCTGAAGCTTGGCCTGGGGCTCTTAATGCCAGCCACTCTTGTGATTCAAGCCCAGCTTTAAGGAGGTTGGCTGTGGCCACAAAGGTACGGGCAGACTGGGGAGAGGTCATGATTCTGCTTGTCAGCTTGCTCCTGTCCAGCATCCCAAGCCAAGCCCGGGTGCTGGACTAAATGACCAGGATGTGTCAAAAGACACTGGCTTTAACTACACAAGAGTCTAAGAGTCTTACAACTTTACAACTGTGACAAGTCTAGCATCACAACTTAGAGCAAGCATCCTCCTCTCCTGGGCTCCCTCATCTGGAAAAGGCAAGAGATGGGCCCTTTGCTCTTGCAGGGCCTCTGTCTACCTGTAAAATCCCCGAGTCTGGGATTTGGAGACCCAACTGTTCTGAGGGCTCTGGGGAACATGCGGTTTCTGTTTAGAGCCACCAGAGGGGGCTGTGACTTCACAGTGCCATTCCCAGCAGTTCTGGGAGGGTCGGGAGCCCAGGAGCCTAAATGTTAGCCTGCAATCAATCCAGGAGGTGCTCCAGGGCTCTCCTGTGCAATGAGGGGGTCTGCCCCAGGTGTCTTCCGAGCTGCAGCTTAGACATTCCTGGCCTCCCATGCTCCAAGGCCCAGCCCGAGCCTCTCTCTGGAGGGCTTGAGCCTTGGACGACCTTTCTCATCCTTCAGTGCCCCAGCTCTTCCTGAGGACAGGGACGAATCCATGGAGCCAGCCCTTAGACTTCCATGTGTCTCCAGTGTGTCTCCCGGGCGGCTCTGCTTCCTCACACCTGTGTCCAGGTGTGGGGCTCTGGAGGTACACCTTGGTCCCAGACACGCTTTTGGGGTTTGGCTACAAACTAAAAGGGCTTCGTGGAGGGACCCTTCTCCTGAGCCTGAAGTGGATGGGGTAGGAAGGCATTCCCTGGAGCACTCAGATGATCAGACCCTCCCTGTGGAATCAGAGCTGTCCACGGCAGCAGGGCTGAGGGTGCAGGCATCAAGGACTTGGCCTGGGTCACTGAGGGCGGGCTGGGAGGGCAGGGAGCCCTGTCGTGTGTCCCCTCTCTCCCCCCTCTCCTCTTGCCTCTCCCCTCTCTTTACCCTCCTCATCTCCATCTCCCTCCTTTTCCTGCTCAGCTTCACTTCTTTGTTTCTTTTCTTCTATTCCCAATTTGATCCTTTTTCATCTCCAAAGTGCCTGCTGAGGCTTCCTCTCCCCTCTCAACGCAGCGAGTCCCTAGAAGCCTGTTCTGTATTCCTTGGACATCTGAGTGGGAAAAGCACCTTCCTCCCTGTCTCTCAAGACTGTCTCACTTGCTTCAGGGCGGTGTGGCTCCTTCCTGCCACGAGGCTCTGTGGTCTCAGCCAGGATAGCCTGCCCTGTCCCTTGCCATGTTTCTATTCCCCTCTTGACAGCTCAAGCATGTTCACTGGCGTGTAGTGAAAGTCAGTGTCTCAGGCCGGGTGCGGGGCTCTCTCCTGTAAGCCCAGTACTTTGGGAGGCCAAGGCAGGCAGATCACGAGGTTAAGAGATCAAGACCAGCCTGGCCAACAAGGTGAAACCCCGTCTCTACTAAAAATACAAAAAATTAGCTGGGCGTAGTGGCATGTGCCTATAGTCCCAGCTACTCAGGAGGCTGAGACAGGAGAATTGCTTGAACCCGGGAGGTGAAGGTTTCAGTCAGCCAGGATCGTGCCACTGCACTCCAGCCTGGGCGACAGAGCGAGACTCCGTCTCAGAAAAAAAAAAAAAGAGAAAGTGTCTCTCACACGTGCACACTCTCTCTGTTACTCCTCATTTTAAAAAATTTTCAATTTACAGAAAAGTTGCAAGAATAATTCCGTCCACCCCTTGCTCGGATTCCCCCATTATTAATGCTTTGCCACATTTGCTTTATCAGTGTGTATGTGCACATGTATGCATATGGAGACGCAGATCTGTACTTCTTGCTAAACCATTTAATGGTTAAGTTGCAGACATGACGCTCCTTTGGTCCAAATACTTCAGTGTGCATTTCTTAGGAACAAAGCATTCTCCTAAAAACCACAGCAGGATGATCAAAATCAGGAAATTAACACTGATACAATATGCTTCTGTAATTACAAACTTTATTCAAACTTTGCCAGTTTTCGCAGTAGTGTCTTTTATAGCAAAAGAAAAAAAGAGCAGGGTTTCATAGTCCACTATCCGGTCCAGAATCATATACTGCATTTAGTCAGCATGTCTCTTTTGTCTCTTTTATTCTGGAAAACCCTCTAGTCTTTCTTTGTCTTTCATGACCTTGACATTGTTGGAGTGTAGGCCAGTTATTTTGTAGATTGCCCCTCAATTTCAGTTTGTCTCAAATTTCCCCATGGTCAGATTCAGGCTCTGCATTTTTGGCAGGCATATTGTGGACGTGATGCTGTATCTTCTTAGTGAATCGTACTGTGGTTCTGCTCTTGGGTAAAGCCTGGCTTCTTCACTCTTTATTCTCAACTCACATTTGGATCCAGTCTCATGGGCCCTCTCCTGGGACCCCTGCTTTCACACTGCTGGTGTTTGCCTTGCAGCTGCCCACACAGATGCCCCTCACCCCACTGGTTCCTAGTGTGTGCTCCCATCAGGCCTCCCAGTAATTCTGTTTCTGTTTTAGGAGACATTTGTAATACTAAAGTCATATTTACACTTGCCAACAGATGACTAATCCCCTCCTGCCCTGCCCTTTTTCCTGGATTTTCTTTGACTTAAAACTCAAGTGCTTAGGCTTTAGTTACATTCAGTATAAAAAAATGAAAAATAAAAACTCAAGGGCTTATCCTGCTCCTCATTCTATGGAGACACTTCCACTTTTCCTGTTATTATTTTACCAGGTAGTAACTCCTTTAATAATAATAATGGCAGGCGGATGGCCAGGTGCGGTGGCTTACGCCTATAATCCCAGCACTTTGGAGGGCCAAGGTGGGCGAATCCAACTGAAGTCAGGAGTTTGAGACAAGCCTGGCCAACATGGCAAAACCCCGTCTCTACTAAAAATTCAAATTTTTCTTTCTTTCTTTTTTTTTTTTTTTTGTGAGGCAGTCTCACTCTGTCACCCAGGCTGGAGTGCAGTGGTGCAATCTCGGCTCACTGGAACCTCCGCCTCCCAGGTTCAAGCGACTCTCATGCCTCAGCCTCCCGAACAGCTGGGATTACAGGCACCTACCACCACACCTGGCTGATTTTTGTATTTTTAGTAGAGACGAGATTTCACCATGTTGGCCAGGCTGGTCTTGAACTCCTGACCTCAGGTGATCCACCCCCTTGGCCTCCCAAAGTGCTGGGATTACAGGCGTGAGCCACCATGCCCACCCATAATACAAAAATTAGCTGGGCTTGGTGGCAGGTGCCTGTAATTCCAGCTTCTCTAGAGGCTGAGGCAGGAGAATTGCTTGAACCTGGGAGGTGGAGGTTGGAGTGAGCCGAGATCACAGCACTACACTTCAGCCTGTGCAACAGAGTGAGACTCTGTCTCAAATAATAATAATAACAACAACAACAATAATAATAGCAGGAGGAGGTGGAGGACCCCCCACAGTTAACCGAGTGTTTACTCTGCACTGCGGACTGTGCACAGGGTCACCTCACTGAACCCTGACCACAGCCCTGTGTGGTAGGTACTATTTTTATTTTACACTTAAGGAAAAGGAGACACATGGAGGTTAAGCAACATGTCCAAGATCATACAGCTGATAAGCAGTGGAACTGAGACCACACTGTAAAAAGAAAAGGAATAATTTTAGATCTTGAGAGCTGGTAAGGAAGTAGGAAAGGACTGCTGATTCCAAGTGCCAGTGAGCAAGCGTTCAGTGATTTGTCAAGTCACTGGAGTGAGAGGCTGGAAAAAAGCAAGGAGCTCTGGAGAAGATGTAAATTTGGGAGCCTTTAGCATAGAGAAAATAGATGCAGACTGTGGAATAAGCACTGACCAAGGAAGAAGTGTGGAAATGATGAGTCAGAGGCTGACCCTGGAAGGGACTGCATTTTGGGAGGCAGGAGAGGAACTCATAGAGACAGTAAAGAAGTCTGTGTAGTGATGGGAGGGCCTCTTACCCCCTGGAGGCACGGGCCCTGGTTTTTAGGAGGCAGAAGAATTCAACAAACACACGGTGCTCTCCTTTCTACTCTGGGCCAGGCACTATGTTAGGTGCTGGGAATGTAGGGATGAAGAAAATTACTTTGCTTGGCATCAAAAATTTGTAATCTAGTGAATCCTATTTTGTTCTTATTTAAGACAGTAGAGTTGTTTGTAATGCCATTGGTGTATAAGACACATTTATCAGAACTATATCCAAAGCTTAAAGTATCAGTGATATGAAGAACCTTAGAAATCGTATATACCATCATCCTCATTCCGCATAAAAACTGAAGCCCAGGCCAGGTGCAGTGGTTCATGCCTGTAATCCTGGAACTTTGGCAGGCCAAGGCAGGAGGATCGCTTGAGCCCAGGAGTTCAAGACCAGCCTGGGCAACACAGGGAGACCCCATCTCTACAAATAATAATTTTAAAGAATTAGCCAGGTGTCGGGCACAGTGGCTCACGCCTGTAATACCAGCACTCTGGGGGGCTTTGGTGGGTGGATCATGAGGTCAGGAGTTCAAGACCAGCCTGGCTAACATGGTGAAACCCTGTCTTTACTAAAAATACAGAAATTAGCCGGGCGTGGTGGCGCATGCCTATAGTCCCAGCTACTCGGGAGGCTGAGGCAGGAGAATTGCTTGAACCCGGGAGACAGAGGTTGCAGTGAGCCAAGATCACGCCACTGCACTCCAGCCTGGGTGACAGAGCAAGACTCCATCTCAAAAAAAAAAAAAAAATAGCTAGGTGTGGTGATGTGTGCCAGTAAGTCCCAGCTACTCAGGAGGCTGAGGCAGGAGAATTGCTTGAGCTCAGAAGTTCGAGATCAGCCTGGGCAGTGTAGAGAGACCCTATCTCTACAAATAATAGAAAAAATTAGCTGGGTGTGGTGGTACATGCCTGTGGTCCCAGCTGCTTGGGAGGCTGAGGTGGGAGGATCACTTGAGCCTCGGAGTTTGAGGCTGTAGTGAGCCGTGATTGCACCACTGCACTCCAGCCTGGGTGACAGAGTGAGACCCTGTCTCAAAAACAAAACAAAACCTGAAGCCCAGAGAAGTTGAGGGACTTACCACTGCGTGTGCAGGTAAGTTAGTGGCTGAGTCCCAGATCATGCTGCCGACAGCGTGACTGATGATGCATCACTGAGGAGGCTGTACACAGTTTAGGGAGTTCTGTTGGTGCCCTCTGGAGATGTTGGTGCTCTCTCTGACTTTTGGAAAATCAGCACCAAATTGAGTAGAGGGATTGTTTTAGTCAGCTTGCCCTCCCAGGACCTCCCCACCCCATGAGATTCTGCTGATGGGTGTGTCACCGTCCGCCATATTCCTGCCATATCCTAGGCTTCATTGAATCCATCAGCTATTTTAAGTGCATCCTGAAGGTTTCCAATACGCCTTTCCTCTGAACTTCACCATCTCTATTAATGGCTTGGCTACTCCTGCAGCTTCTCCCTGTTGGCCATCCAGCACACACATCTGATTACTTCTCTTTCAGAGTCATCTCTTGAATCTGCTCTTTTCTCATCATCTCCAGTGTCATGACCACCATGCATCTCTCCCGAATCACTGCAGCAACTCCCTGACTCTTCTTTGCACTTTCATTCATCTACTCCTTCATCTAATCTTGTAAATTGCTGTCAGATTAATCTTCCAGTAATGAAATATTATGCTTATAAGTGATTTCATATATTGTATTTCCTAGGCACCCATCTGACTCCTATTCTGTTACCCAGTATTCCTATCAAGTAATCATCCAGCCCATTTCAGTTATGTTTTCATGCATTATATTTTAATTTTGAATAGATTTGGCTGTTATAAAGTTCTTACTTACATTGAGGTAAAATATATTTATTCTTCTATATACTTGTTTTATGGGTGTGATTTCCTCCTGAATCTTTCTGAAGATATTAACAAGAAACTTTCCTGAATTCTCTTTTGTTAACTAGACTAACTCTTCCTAGAGGTCAGTTGCTTTATGGTCCCACCCTTATGCTTCTTCATCAGGCTGGCTTTCTTAAAATGTCTTGTGAATCTTGGTTGTTCTTTCTTTCTTATTTATTTATTTATTTATCTGTAGTGACTTCACTACAGAGTGTGTGCAGTAGGTGGAAGAGGGGGAGGATCTGCTACTCAAAAAGTCTAATTAACAGAAGTGGACTGGATAGAATATTCTAATTATTGATTTAAATACTATAGTGGGCTTTCAGTTGTCACTAGGATTGTTCAGCTTCTAAGTCATACCTTTTATTACAGGGAATCAATTTTTCTTTTTGAAATAATCCTTCTCAGAGCTCTCTCTCTGTGTTCTAATTTGAACCAATTGCTTTCCAGGCTTACTGCACAGTTTCCATCCTGAGATACATTTTCATTACATTCCTCTCATGTTTCGTGATTTCCCATGTCTTCTTTTTTTGGTTTCTGAAATAACTTACTTAAATCTCTTGGAATCTGTGGATAGTAACACTTTTAAATCTTTGCATATATGAGAATGTCTTTATTTTGCAATCACACTCGAGTAGTCATTTATTTGGGTATAAAATTTCAGGTTCAAAATAAACATCCCTCAGATTTTTCAATGCATTTTTAAATTCTTCCTCTAGGCTACCGATATTAATTAGAAGCTTCATGATAATTTGGTAATCTGTTTCTTGTTCCTTTACAGATAACCTATTCTTTCTCTGAGAGCTGTTAAGATTTTCTCTTGCTCCTTGTAATTCTAAAATGACATGAGAATGAGGCTAGGTGTGAGTCTTTTACCATTCACCTTGATGATATAAGCTTTCAATGCAAAGATTCGTGTTGCCAGCTCTGAAAATTTTTTTTCTTTGTTTCTCTCCATTATTCTCCATTTTATTGGTTCTATCTTTCCAGAAATCATATTAGCTAGGTATTAGATCTCCTACATTGGTTGTCTGTATCTTTTAACTCTTCTCTGTTGTCTTTTCACTTTTGCCCTAGAGGCTTTTCCTGACTTTTTTTTTCCAGCCATTAAAAATTTGAATTTTCAATCTGTTGAATTTTTCAATATCAACTATTGACTTTCAATATCCAAGAAATTTTTCTTATTTAAAGATTACTTGATTTTCTGAGTGGCCTCTTATTTTAGGGATGCAATATTTTTTAATCTTTCTGAGGATACTAATTAGACTTTTAAAAATTACCTTCTGTTCTCTGAATTTTCTGTGTTCTACATCCTCGCTCCCACAGTCGTGCCTCTTCCTAACTCTGGATAAGAAAGCCTGTCTCCTCCCCTGCTATTTTTTCCTGTGTTTATTTTGGCTGAGGGGTTATCTGTTCCTATAATCTCATCTGCTTTCCATGTTCCCAGAAATTTCTCTAAAATGTTTTTATCTTCATTTTGACAGTTAAAATTGTTTTTGTCATTTGATAAAAGTTTTGGAGGAGGAGGTAAATGAATACACTTAGTTCGCTATCTTAAAGTGTTCCCACCACTCTCCTTTCTAAAGAGTATTTTAAAACTACAATATTTATTATTTTGAAACAAAATGGCATCCAATAAAAGTTGCTTCCTAGATACAGCTTCTGATATTTTGAATGAATTTCCAAAAAACTTGTTGTATAACTTTCATACATAGTTATTCGGAAGAGGCCTAGGGTTCATTGAAAAGCCAGAAAACAATCTGATCTCCAGGAAGTCTCCTAACTTCTCTGCTTCAAAATGTAATTCCCAAGAATGGCAGGGAGAATAAAATCCCCTCTCCCATTGCCAGCAATGACCCTGAACATTCTGGGAGGCTCTGGAAACCTCTGGGCTTAGCCCCTGGCCTCTCTCTGGCTCTCCCTACATCTTTTTCATTTCCTATCAGGGCCTAAATTACAGAAAAAGAGCACAGTTGAGGAACAATGGTCATAATTGAGGGGTCTCACTTCCTGCAGTGCTGAGAGGGCTCTCAGACCTCCTTCGGGGACTCCATCAAGAAGACTCTTATAACAACTCACTAGAAAAGGAGTAGGGGGACCCTTCCTAGTAGGTTGTTTTGGGATCTTCTTGGTGAAATCCCCAGATGAGGACAAGCAAGCACATTACAAACACGGTGGAGAATATATACCTCAAACTACTCATGGCTCTTTTGGAGCAATATACAAAACTTTCTACATTCCTGTGTTCATTGAGTTTTGGTGATAAATTTGTATTATTTTATCATCATAAAGGAAACAGTGACTAGCCTTGTCCCTGTGTCCCCCCACAGTCTGCTCCCCCGGCCTCACCTCTCACTCCTCTCCATCATGACCTGATGACCCCTGTCCCATCAGTGTATTGTGGTTCTTTTATGCCATCTGCCCAGTAAATACTGAGTAAAGCAATGAATGATGAAACAAGTGAATGAACTTTTCATCTCTGTCCTTAGATTATGTTTTTCCTGACTTAACTGAGAAGGCAGGTTCCATTGAAGACACCAGCCAGGCTCAAGAGCTGCCAAACCTCCCCTCTCCCTTGCCCAAGATGAATCTGGTTGAGCCTCCCTGGCATATGTCTCCCGGAGAGGAGGAAGAAGAGGAAGAGGAAGAGGAGGAGAGGGAGAAGGAAGAGGTAGAGAAACAAGAGGAGGAGGAAGAGGAGGAGCTGCTCCCTGTGAATGGATCCCAAGAAGAAGCCAAGCCTCAGGTCCGTGACTTTTCTCTCACCAGCAGCAGCCAGACCCCAGGGGCCACCAAAAGCAGGCATGAAGACTCTGGGGACCAGGCCTCATCAGGTGTGGAGGTGGAGAGCAGCATGGGGCCCAGCTTGCTGCCGCCTTCAGTCACCCCAACTACAGTGACTCTGGGGGACCAGGACTCCACCAGCCAAGTGCTGCCAGCTGGAGGGCTTGGGGTAGAGTTCGAGGCTCCCCAGGAAGCAAGCGAGGAAGCCACTGTGGGAGCAGCTGGTTTGTCTGGCCAGCATGAGGAGGTGCCGGCCTTGCCTTCATTCCCTCAAACTGCAGCTCCCAGTGGGGCCGAGCACCCAGATGAAGATCCCCTTGGCTCTAGAACCTCAGCCTCTTTCTCACTGGCCCCTGGAGACATGGAACCGACACCTTCCTCTGCTACCTTGGGACAAGAAGATCTCAACCAGCAGCTCCTAGAAGGGCAGGCAGCTGAAGCTCAATCCAGAATACCCTGGGATTCTACGCAGGTAAAGTGAGGGGCATGTGGGCCACCACCCTGCACCTTCTTCACAGAGCCTGGCCATCCCCACGGCTGGTGTGGCATGGGGGCAGGATCTGCCAGGTTGAGGAGGGAGGCCCTTTCCACAGCACGTAGAACACTATGGAACTTATGGGGATGCAAACCTCAGGGCCAACAATGGGTATTCTCCCCACACTTCTGTGCAAAGGCCTTTGGAGAAGCTTGGTGGCCTGGCCTGGGTTTCATTTGTTCATGTGTTACCATTGCCACCCTTAGACTTCTTTTTTTTTTTTTTTTTTTTTTTTTTTTTCCCGAGATGGAGTCTCACTCTGTTGCCCAGGCTGGAGTGAGGTGGGCATGATCTCGGTTCACTGCAACCTCTACCTCCCAGGTTCAAGCAGTTCTCGTACCTCAGCCCCCTGAGTAGCTGGGATTACAGGCGTGTGCCACCATGCCTGGCTAATTTTTGTATTTTTAGTGGAGACAGGGTTTCACCATGTTGGCCAGGCTGGTCGGGAACTCCTGACTTCAAGTGATCTACCCGCTGTGGCCTCCTAAAGTGCTGGGATTACAGGCATTAGCTACCGCGCCCAGCCCACACTTAGACTTCGGCACTGATTCTGCCAGCAGCTAGAGCTGGTGGCTGACCTGTGCTTTCCCCATCCCATCTCACCACCCTCCTCCTCCTCACCAACACCCATGTGCACAGCAGGCACAAGTCAGCGTTCACACCCACTGACACCGCAAGGAAAAGAAAGGAGCCCCAGAATATTAACGATAAACTTGCCCTTGAAAGCCAGCATGTGGGGCAAGCTCTCTGCAGCCTGGCCCCTTTGATATAGTCCCCTACTTCCTGGGAATAATGCCTGGCCTCCTCCTCTCACTCAACACATTCCCTGCTTGGTCCCCAAAGACTTTCGAGTTTGTACTCCTTGGCATGGTGCCTTACAGAGGCTGTCAGCAGCCCCCTCGCTGTAATACGCCTCCACTGGCCTCCACCTTCCAGCTTCCCAAAAGGCCTCCGACCGGGTCTCTCTCCCTGTCCCTTTCCTATGCCTTCGTAACTGTCGCCCTGCTTTCTGTCTCCTCGCACAGGTGATCTGCAAGGACTGGAGCAATCTGGCTGGGAAAAACTACATCATTCTGAACATGACAGAGAACATAGATTGTGTGAGTGCCCAGCCAGGCTCCGAACCACAGGGAAAGGCTGCAGGCAGTGGACAGGGTGGGGCAGAGGGCGGGCTGGGGGGACAAGCAGTGCACGGGAGGAGGCTTAGTCCTTCAGTTGGTGGCCCTGGGATATACCAGCAGCCATCAACATTACACACAGAGTGCTTTCGTATTTTAAAATGTCCAAAGGCTCTTTGGTTCTTGCTTCCCTCTCTTTTTAATTTAAACGAATACTTTGTTCATGTGTGCACCCTTACCTCTCCGGTGATATTAAAACCTTTCTGTCTTTTTTAGAGTTGCTTTCTCCCTGTATAGGTTGCTTTTCTCTGTTTTGGGTCTCAGCCTTTTCATATATATACATGCTCTCCACACGTCTGGTGGAGTTTGTTCACAGCTCTCTCTATCAAAAAACTGGCTGGAAGCTTTGAGCATGGTGCTAGGGTTGTCAGCCATGGCTTCTCATGAGAGTGGTCTGGCTGGGCCGTATCACTTAGAAATTTGCAATGGCAGCATTGTTAGGTCCTTCCTCCTGAGGTGATTAGAGTCTTTGAAAAGGGAACTTCTGTTCTGTTGCAAGTATAACAAGTTGGTTGTCAGTGTTCTGGGAGCTGGGGTGGAGAGAGAGGGCTGGGTGTTTCAGTATTACAAATATGTATCCACAAATATCAATATTCATGTACTGTCTCTTCCTGTTTGCAGAGTGACCTTCTCCCTCCCCAAAACACACACTTGTGTCTGATGCTCTCTAGGTCAGAGACCCTCTGTTTTATCTTTTTTAAAGAATAAACTTCCAGTCTTCTGCCAGGGAGAAGGGACATTTCTTGGCTGTGCAGCACTGCGGGAAGAATGAGGGACCCAGTCGTTTCTTAAGCAAACTTTCGACCAGCTCATATTTTTAGTAGCATTTTCATCCCCTCTTCCAAAGGTAACCAGGGCCCCTATTCCGGGGCATCTGGGGAGTGTCAATCAGTATGCATCTGACTGCTTCTCAGCTTTCCTCATTTTGGCTTAGGGTTTGGCTCTTTAGAGTTTGCTAAATTAGGAAATTCTAACTCACCATCTGCTTCCAGTGTCTAGATTTTGTTGCTCTTGTCTCCTCTTCTGTTTTGCTTTGTCTCTCTGGTTTTAGGCCTTAAATTCTTTACTCTTGTTAGTGGGCCTGGGCAAGACTGAAGGGACATGCATGCGTTGAATCCAAAAGTCCCCAGCAAGGTTGGTTTCCCTCACCATCACTATACTGATGGATCTTCACCTAAGTGATGTGTGTTTTCATCCATTGCAGTTATTATTTTTATTGATGCTCAATACCTCATCTTTGGCCAGGGAAAGCCTCTTTGAGTTGGCCTCTGAGTCCTTTTGACTAATCTATTAAGTGTCTGATTGCCTCCTTGCTTTCTGGTATAATAAAACATTCCAGGCTCACCTTCCTCCGCTAGACATGGAGCCCTCATTCCCTTCATTGGGAAATGGTACATAAAGACCACAGATGGGTACTTGGGACCCTTGAACTTTTGGTGCGCATACTTGAACAATACAGCCTAAAGTTCGTATCTTTTTTCCAATCAATACCTATATATTAAGATGCTTTTATTCTGTTTTCCTTGTTTTTGTCTTCTGTATTATTCTAATATGTGACCTCCACTCAATTAGTCATCATTATTTTTTATGGTAGATTTTTTTTATTGTAGTAAAAACATAACATAAAATTTTCCACTTCACCCTTTGTAAATATAAGTTCAGTTGTGTTAAGTATATGCACATTGTTGTGGAACAGAGCCCCAGAACTTTTTCATTTTCAAAGCTGAAACTCTGTACCCATTAAATGACTACCTATTCCCCAGTCCCGGCACCCACCATTCTCCTTTTGGTTTCTATGAATGGGACTACTCTGGATACCTAATAGAAGTGGAATTAGACAGCATTTGTCATTTTTACATCTGGCTCATTTCACTTAGCATAATGTCCTCAGGGTTCATCCATTTGGTAGCATGTGGCAGAAATTTCTTTTTTTTTAAGGCTGAAAAATATTCCATTGTATATATATACCACATGTTATTTATCCATGCAGCTGTCCACGGACACTTGGGTTGCTTCCATCTTTTGGCTGTTGTGAATAGTGCTGCTGGGAACGTGCTGTGCAAATATATCTTCAAGACTCTGTTTTTAATTATTTTGGGTATATACCCAGAAGTGGGGTTGCTGGATCATATGGTAATTCTATTTTTAATTTTTTTGAGGAATCTCCATACTGTTTATCGCTATGACTATACCATTTTACGTTTTCGCCAGCACTAGGGTTCCAATGTTTCCACATCCTCGTAAACACTTGTTCTTTTCTGTTTTTTTTTTTTTTTAAACAGTAGCCATCCTGAGAGAAGTGAGGTATTTGGTTGGTGCAAAAGTAATTGCGGTTTTTGCCATTGAAAGTAATGACAAAACCTGCAATTACCTTTGCACCAACCTAAATGGTATCTCATTGTGGTTTTGATTTGCATTTTCCCTGATGATTGGTGATGTTGAGCATTAGTCATTATTATTAACAGTCAATGCTTACTATATTTTATCAACATACTTATTAGTTTCTTTGTCAGATTCACTTGTTAGAATTTTTTCAAACCATTTGAGAAAAAGTTGAAGACATTATTTCCTTTTGCCCCTACCCCCAAATACATTAGTTTGTATTTCCTCAGAACAAGAATATTCTTTTAGATAACCACAATGCAATGGTCAAAATCAGGAATTAGCACTGCTACAAAACTATTATCTGATTACCTACCTTATTTCAATTTCACCATGGTTCCAATAATGTCCTTTATAGCTTTCTTCCCTCCCAGTCCAGGATATAATCCATGGTCATGCATCACATTATTTGTCTTGTCTCTTTAGTCTCCTTTAATCTGGAATAGTTCCTCTGCCTTTCTTTGCATTTAATGACCTTGACTTATTTGAAAAATGACAGGAATAAATGTGCATAAAAAACGATGGGCTATACAGAGACTACACATTCAGAAAAAGACAGGGAGAAAAGTGCTGGCAGTCTCTTGTGGAAAGTTTTACACGATAGAACTACAGGAGTTCCAGGAGTTCAGCCCTCAAGATCTAGAGAAAGTGATGCAGACTCAGTGGCTTCTATTTTACCTAGATGTCACAGGTAACACAGAAGAAACTGGAAAGAAGTCTAAGAAGGAAACGTATAAGAGGAGGAAGAAAGACAAAGCAGTAAATCCAGAGGTGTTGTTTTTGAGTCCTAGAAGGCAAAAGAAATCCTTACTGTAGAGATGCAAGGATCTGATCCTTTGTCTAGCACAGCAGAGAGAAGTGCTAGAGGACAGGACAAGGAGGAGAAATATGTGGATCATCCTTTAGTGAAAATCCTGAAAGAGAGCTTCCATGCAAAAGGCTGGATCATCAAGATCTGGATAAAGAAGCAGCGCTGACACAGAGTGATGAGGCGCCAGTCCTTTGCCTGAGGCTGCAGAGTTTCTCAGTGCATGCCACACACATGCTTACAAGATGTTCCAGGCTTCACGGGACTTTCCTTGCCCCAGCCCCCAATTTAGCCATTTCTGCAAGGAGCCCTGCTTCCTTTTAATGAGGAAAAGTATTTAGAAACCAAGATCTGGGCCCCAGGTGTGCTCATGGCTACTGGGGTGTCTCTACTTCTAGGCCCTTCTAGAAGAACTGAGCAATGTGGATCTTTATTTCAGTCTCTCTCTAGGGCATAGATATACATATATCATGTATAATGCATGTACACATATTAAAAGTATGAATTCAATATTTCTAATTCTAATCCATCACCACTGCATGATGTCCTTCTGTGCTTACTGCTACAAACTTTAGATCTGTAGTCCATCTGGAATTAGTTTTGGTAAATGATGTCAGGTATGAATCAAGGAACTTTTTTTGTTTTCCATGGGATATCCAGTTGTCCCAGCACCTGTGACTGAATATGTACTTTACTTATTCACAGTAAGGTAGGGTGTCAGGACCATTGCCCATGTTTTTAAATAGGGAAACTGAGGCTCAGAGAGGTACTTTTATTTTTTTTTTTTGCTCACATCACAGAGAGCTGACAAATGGCAGAAGCAGGATTTGAACCAATGTATTTATTTATTTTTGTCACCCAGGCTGGAGTGCAGTGGCACAATGTCAGCTTACTGCAGCCTCAACCACCCAGGCTCAAGTGATCCTCCCACCTCAGCCTCCCAAGTAGCTGGGATCACAGATGTGCACCACCACGCTTGGTTAATTTTTTTGCATTTTTTGTAGAGACAGGGTTTGCCATGTTGTCTGTGCAGGAGTTGGAACTCCTGGGCCCAAGTGATCCACCTCCCTTGGCCTCCCAAATGTTGGGATTACATGAGCCACTGCACCTGGCCAGAACCCAGATTTATTTGATTCCAAAGTCAGGGCTTTTCCCCCTTGCCATGGACATTCAGTTTTCCTGTCTGCATAATAAGTGGTATGAAATCTGCAGTCATCAGATCCTCCCACACTGACATTGTGGGTCTCTGGGCTTAAGCCAGGCAGACATATGTACCCAGGAAAACGTGGGGCGTGCAAACACAGCAGGGCACAGAGCTGCAGCACAGAGGGCAGGCACTTCATGTGGCAGGAGAGTGCTTGTTTTGTAACCAGGGGTCTGTGGGTCATGGTGCATGTACCCTTGCTCTGGCAGGGGTGGGCATGCACCCCTTCTCCCCCCATACTCAATCAGTGAATAAGGTAAGAACAATCACGGAACTAGGGCTTTCCTAGCTGCTCTATGGCCATCTCCAGGTACCCATCTTCTCCCACATTTAAAACTCAGTTGGCTGGCTGTTAGACCAGTGAGTGCCAAGGCTTGAGCCTGAGCCTGGCATTTGACATGGTAACAAAGAACAGAGGCCCAGCACTTCAATCCCCCTGGTAGCCTTTAGGTTGGCATGACAACTACGGAACAGCTCATTAGCCTGGGCTCTAGCAGAAGGGAGATTTGGAGTGGCAGGGGATCCTGCAGGGCTGGCCTGGTGAGATGCCTGTGCCTCCCAGTGGCGCTGGCTCTCAGCTGCATAGCAGGGCACTGTGAGAGAGCTGAGCACCTGGGAGAGGGGTTATCTGCAGCAGGCTGTGGAGGCTATGAGCAGGGAATGTGCGACTGTGCATGTTCAGGAGGGAGAAGGCTGCTGGGGAGGAGCCGGAGCGAGGAGTGGCCACGGCCAAAGGAGGGTATCTTCCAAATGGGGCTGGGCAGGGACAAATGGCAGGATGTGAACCAGGAGGCAGGTTTCTGGCCTGTGCCCCAGCCTGGGCTCTTGCCACTCGTTGAGTTTCTGTTTAAGGCCAGGCTCTTGTTTTTGTTTTAAATTGTGGAATTACACGTACACATGGTCAAGAAAACCTCACAATACAAGCGAGTGCACGATGAGAAAAGGTCTCCTTACGCCCCTCCCTCTGTTCCAGCCCAGCTCCAGGGGCTGCAGTTCCCATCTCTGTGTTTGCTCTTCTGGCCTCCACCACCTACACAAGAGCACACAGATGGCTTCCCCACTCACCAGCTTGGGGCTGCATCTCTGCGATGACAGGCGAGAGGAGAGCCGGGTTCTGCCACTTCTGGCCCCTCCCCGATTTTTGGTAGTTACATGGTGCACACCTCTTTTGTCCATCACCAGTCCCACCCGCCCGTGTGTTCATCCCCAGCACCATGCACTTGAGCACTAAGCACAGGGAGCAGTTCTCCCATAGGCCTTACCACTCTGTGTACCCAGTCTCTGGGCTTGTCACTGTACATGGCGTGTGTGTGTGTGTGTGTGTGTGTGTGTCCCCAGCCCCCGCCCCGCTCAACTGCATGTGTCTCTGGGACAGGCCCCCTTGACTTTCTTATGGCTAGAGGCCAGGGCAGGAAGGAGCACCTGGTGTAAGTGAACAAATGGGTGTACATCTTGGGGTTCCCACATTCCCTGGCTTGCAGCTCTCAGAAGGTCTCCAGAGTTGACCAGAGCTGCCTCTCTGGGAACAGCCAGAGGGTTGAGGGTGAGTACGGGGCTCGGCCTAGAGGCAGAGGGCTCAACTGAGCCCCTCTCCTTCACTGAACACGGGGGGCTCTTTCTGCCCTTGTAGGAGGTGTTCCGGCAGCACCGGGGGCCACAGCTCCTGGCCCTGGTGGAAGAGGTGCTGCCCCGCCATGGCAGTGGCCACCACGGGGCCTGGCACATCTCTCTGAGCAAGCCCAGCGAGAAGGAGCAGCACCTTCTCATGACACTGGTGGGCGAGCAGGGTGAGCGAGGGCAGGTGATGGGAGGGCCCAAGAGGGCAGTGGGAGGCAGGCGGCCCCTGAGGGTCATGGGAAAAAAGTGCACACATAAGGGCTTTGAAACTTGGAACTCCAGGACAGTAGTTTGAGCTACTTAGCTTAGTGGTCAAGGCGTACCCCCCAGCTTGGGTACAAGGAGGAGGGTATGAGAATTAAGGATGGGGAACAGGAGGCAGGGGAACAGTTGTGGTCCAGCACAGGTGGGAGATGAATGGACACTGGACCAGGTGTGGCAGGGGAGAAGGGGTGTGTTCAGAAGGCGGTGTGTGGGCTTCGCAAGTGGCTGGCTGGTGTTACACAAATCGATGTTCTAACAAATCGATGCAGTGGCAAGCATGGCTAAGAGACGGGAGGCATGTGCCTTGAGGATCTGTGTGCAATTTGAGCCAGGAAGGGAGGCAGAGGCTCAGGCCAGCTGTTGGAGAGCGAGGCCAGAGCCCTTGGAGGGGCACACACCTTGGCCATGGTTGCACTGATAGTGGTGTTTCTTACCCCCCAGGGGTGGTGCCCACTCAAGATGTCCTTTCCATGCTGGGTGACATCCGCAGGAGCCTGGAGGAGGTAAGAGTGCAGGGACCTGGACCTGTTAGCTTCTAATATGCTCCCTCCTGTGTCTGTTCCTCAAAGTCCCAGGAGTCTGCCCACATCGTGAGGTTCAAAGGAGTATAAGACAGAGCATGCTCTGGGCAGGTCCCTTGCTTCAGGCCTTCCTTAGACATGGTTTTGTGGGAAAGATGGTGCACGTGCATGCTACCAACCAATGGTCCAATACAGGCAATGGCCAGGGGCAGAAAGGGGCCATGGGGGTGTGGGGATTGTACTAAGAGGCTGACAGGAGAGGGCCCAGAGAGGAAGGGTCGGGGAGCAATGAGGGTTAACTGCGAGTTTTCTGAGTAGACGGTGGCAGAGACACCATGCAGCCTGGTGGGAGGGGAGAGCGTGATGGGTTCCAGAAACCAAAAGAGCAAGCCTGGGAGACCTGGACATGTGACTTGGCGTGGACGTGTGAGTCTGCTGGTGCTTGCACGGTCAGGCCCTGCGCTCCTGCTGCAGTGAGATGTGGCGCCTGGGGGCCAGGAGGCAGCCCTGCCATCTTGGGAGGTGCCCCCACCCAGTGCAGTCTGCTGGCTGCCTGGCCCATCCCGGTCAACCTCTCCTACCCAGCTGCCACACAAGCTTGGATGGGATGGCAGGGTCCCCCAGTCCTGCTCCTCACACCACCTTGCCTGTGGGGTCCTTTTGTTCCTCATCTCACTTCTTGAGGACAGCCACCATCTCCACCAAAACTACCTTTGCTCATCAGTCAGTGCCCTGTGCCCTGTCCAGTGCCCTGTCATCAGCCCTCTCCACTCCCGAAGGTGCTGCCACTTTTGGCAGGAGAGATGAGTGGTATAATGCTGGCCGCCTCCCACTGAGCACCACACTGTGCAAGGCTCTCTCCCTCAGTCCTCGCCACCACCCCATGGGGTTGTGAGGGTTAAGTGAGGCACCTGTTGAGTACCGATGGTGTCCCCATGGAAGATGAGAGCTGAAGCGGGAGAGGTTAGGTGACCTGTCTGAGATGGCACCACCAGTAAGCGGTAGAGCCAGGCTTTGCAGGAAGCCTGATTCTGGAGCCCGGGCCTTTTACCGCACTGCTGTACTGCCTGGAGGGCCACTGAGGCTCTTCCCAGTTCTGGAATCGTAGGTCCATGAACAGTGGGGCTGCTGGTGGAAGTGTGGGCTAACCTTGACCTTTTATACAGTCCTCCCCTTGCTTGTCACTGCCCCTGAGTATTCTGGCCTTACTAGTCACTTAATTCAGACTGACATGGCCAAAAGTCATGCTGAGTCTTTGGAAATATACTCAGGTGAATCTAGCAAGAAAAACTGACCCTTGATAACAAAAAATTGAGAAAAGTACTAGAGATACATAGGTGGTTCACAGAAACCAGGGAAGAGCTGCAACCTGAACTCAGAAAGGGGGCCTGGTGCAACCTAGGCCTCAGCACTGGGAACTGCCCTGATCCCTCACCTGAGGAGCCCCTGGTGGTGCTCATCCTCCTGCTTCTCTCTGCTAAGATGCTGATCTGTGGAGAGAGCACCTGCCTGGCCCCTGACGCCGATCTCCTTGGCCAGAGAAGGCAGGACTGACCATGACAACCTGCAGTGTGGAGGGGTGCAGGCAGCTACATGCCAGCAGTGAACATGCCATGGGAAGGAGGAAGCTGGGCAGCCAGGGTGGCCCCCCATGTGGCCTGCATGCCCTCAGTATCCCTCCCTGCACTGGCCCTGGCATCAGGAAGCTGACTGGTCCACCCCTCCCCACCGAGGTGGAAGCGGTTGTATGGTGGAGGACGTGTTGGGGGCTCAGATCTCTTGTCTCTCTTAACTGCTTAGGATAGGTGTAGGGGCTCTCTCTAGTTGGATGGTGTCCAGCAGCATGGGTCCACTCTCACTGGGGGGCTAGGGCCACAGTGAGCTCAGACTCAGCGGCTGGGGCAGAAGTTATGGTGGGATGTGAAGGAGGCTGGGAACATGGGCATGGGGTGGAGAGGCCTGCAGCTGTGCTGAGGCAAACAGGACGGGCATGGGGTAGAGGTGAGCCCAGGCTCCAGGGAACTTCAGTAGCCAGGAGTGCGAGCACCTTCTAAGCCTGCTCCCCCATCCCCACCCGAGCCCAATGCAACCACCCCAGAGGAGCCATGGCACCCCAGGACCTCAGCTGAGGAAACTGGCCCCTCCTACCCCTAGATTGGCATCCAGAACTATTCCACAACCAGCAGCTGCCAGGCGCGGGCAAGCCAGGTGCGCAGCGACTACGGCACGCTCTTCGTGGTGCTGGTGGTCATTGGGGCCATCTGCATCATCATCATTGCGCTTGGCCTGCTCTACAACTGCTGGCAGCGCCGGCTGCCCAAGCTCAAGCACGTGGTGAGTGTGGGGACAGGTGGGGCTGGGGGCCAGTGGAGAGGAGAGTGCCCATCGATAGGTGTCCTCATCTGCAAGGGGAGGCAATGACTCTCCTGGGCGCACAGGGTCCCTTGGGTGAAGCAGCTGGTCAGCCTAGCACTGCTGACTGCTCTGCAAGGCACCGGCCCCAGGACAGGTGCTGGAGGTGCAGGGAGTGAGGGGGCTGCTGGCCCCACCAGGGGGCCCCTCCATGGCACCACCAGCCCCTTTCCAGCGCAGGCACTGCAGGGCCTGAGCACCTGAATACCTCACCAGAGGCAGGCCCTGCGTTGGTGGTGCCCAAGGATCAAGGAGAGGCTCCAGCAGCCTGGAGGCCTCCCCAGGAGGAAGCGAGCAGAGCCCTAGCGATGCTCCCTGCCCACCTCGCAAGTGGAGTCTTCTTAGGGGGCTGTTGGGAGGCCACGGGGCTTTGTAGTGCCAACGATTAGTAGATTTATTTTGAGAAAGGAGTTGAGCTGCAGCAACAGAAAAGAAGCATCTGGCACCTGTGGAGGGTGCCACGGGGACCCCCTGGGTGGGGTTGCACAGACGGCCTCGGGCCTGGCGGTCCGGGGCCGGCTCGCTCGCCCACGGCCTCTCCCCACCCCGCCGCAGTCGCACGGCGAGGAGCTGCGCTTCGTGGAGAACGGCTGCCACGACAACCCCACGCTGGACGTGGCCAGCGACAGCCAGTCAGAAATGCAGGAGAAGCACCCCAGCCTGAACGGCGGCGGGGCCCTCAACGGCCCGGGGAGCTGGGGGGCGCTCATGGGGGGCAAGCGGGACCCCGAGGACTCGGACGTGTTCGAGGAGGACACGCACCTGTGAGCGCATTCGAGGCGCAGGCCGAGTGGGCCGCCAGGAGCAAGCGAGGTGGACCCCGAAACGGACGGTCCGGAGCCCGCACCAGCCCCGCGCCTGCCCGGGTCGCTCCCGCAGCCTGGCCCTCGGCGCGGGCTCCTCCCTGCTTCCCCCGACTTCACACGGCGGCCTCGGACCAACTCCCTCACTCCCGCCCGAGGGGCCGTCCTCAGAGCCCGCCTCGGCCCCGCTTTCCCGCCCCTGAACCCCAGCCCCGCGGGCGGCGGGCGGCGCTCCCTGCGCCCCAGGACTACATTAAACCCGCCCGGAGACCACACCGGGCCCAGCGCGTCTGCCTTCTCGACTCGTTCTTATTACCGGGGTTGGGGCGGGCGGGGGACCCTGCGGCAGGGGCGGGGCCGCGGGGCGGGGCGTGGTGGGCGGGTCCTCCGGACGCCGCTGCGGAGCGGGGCGGGGAGGGGCGGGGAGGGGCGGGGCTGAGCGTGTTTACATCCGCTGGGTGCGCAGCGTCGCCGCCCGAGGTCGTTCGGCTCGGGTGCGAGCCTCTGCGCCATGGACACCAGCGACCTGTTCGCCAGCTGCAGGAAGGGGGATGTGGGCCGAGTGCGGTGAGGACCCCGAAGTCCCGGGGAGGGTGCGGGAGGTGGGGCGCCCTCGGAACGCCTCGGGCCCTGGGACGGGCGGCTGGACGGCCGCGGAGAGGCGGGCGCCTCGGCCGGGTCACAGCCTTCGGAGCGCCCCCGCGGGGCAGACCACTTGGACCCCCGCCGCAGCCCCCCGGCGGAAGCGCGCTGGGGCGGGGACACTGATGGCCATTGACCTCTGGAGGGCTTCCTGGAAGAAGGGAGTGCTCCGCGGAGGCCCGAAGGCGCAGAAATGGGTGGAGAGAAAGGCGGACCACTGTTCGCCCTGATAGGGCCCGGATGCCAGACACCTCGGGCGCGGGGCTCGGGTATAGGCCTGGGACTCCAGAAGTTGCCCCTTTCTCTCATGCTCTCTGGACCTGGCGCGGGGAACACCTAGAGCCCATAATCGGCCTCCGGTCCCTGAGGATTCGGAAACTCCTGACGCAGCTAAAGTGAATCTGGCGCTGAGATGCCGCCTCCATGGGCCGGACGCGGAGGGAAGGGGTGCCCAGTTGGGTTTTGGGGCCCTTCCCCTCTTTGGCCTTCCACTATCCCGTTTGACCTCCTTTTTTCTTGGCCCTTCCTCCCCCTTGACCTGGTGCTGACTGACTGCTTCCACCTCCCCTGGGCTGGCGCCGGGCTGCTGTACTCCTGTAGCCTCCCTGGGCCCCTCCCCGACATCCCGTGCCACTCAAGAGTTAGTGCATAGTGTCAACGCTGAGTGGGTTCACAGCACTTCCAGGTGCAGCCTGGAGGCCTCCCTCGGGCTGCCTCCGCCTCAGTGGGGCTACATTAGCATTGGCGACTCGCCTCGCTCACCTTCCGCATCCCATCAGTTGCTGTATCCCGCGACTCCTGCGTCCTAGAATTGTGTGCCCTCCACACCACCAGGAGGCCTGCAGCAGCTTTTCCCCGGGCTCCCTGCTTCTAACAGGGTCAGCTTCTTCCTGCAGTAGAGAGCTCTGGTGGGAGTGAAGGCTCCATCACCTCCTCTCCCAAACGCTGAAAGGCCAAAGGTCCAGCCTCAGCACTGGCGCTGGCCTCTGTCCCTGTAGCTCATCGTCCCCCAGCACTGATGGCACACAGTGTCTGCCTGTCCCACCCCACCTCCACACCCTTGCCTGCACTTTGCCTTGAGTGCCTCTCCTGCTCTGGTCTGCCTGTCACCTGCCCTCACCTGGGGGAGGCTTCCCCAGACCAAAAGGGATGTTTTCCCTCCGTTCCTCTCCACGGGCCTTCTTTCTCAGACCATGAACCCGTCCTGACCCAGGCTCTGACCTCCTTCCTGCCCAGGTACCTGCTGGAGCAGCGAGACGTGGAGGTGAATGTGCGGGACAAGTGGGACAGCACCCCCTTGTGAGTGCTGGGGAGAGGGGTGGGGAGGGTGGGGGTTGGTGTACCCCTTCAGCGCTGAGGACTGCCTCCTGTACTTCCTTCCTCCCTTCAGGTACTATGCCTGCTTGTGTGGGCACGAGGAGCTGGTACTCTACCTTCTGGCCAATGGTGAGAGCAGGGAGCCCGGCTCAGGGGTGTGCGTGGGTGCATGCATGTGTGCGCGCATTCAAAGGCCTTCATACACATTTGCAAAGCACCACGATTCCTCTCTTACCACCCAGTCGAATCAGCAAGTACTATTATTGCTACTTTAAAACCTTTTCTCTGTCCACCCTCCCCATCTCTACTACGACCTGGGCCCAGTCATCAGCATTTCTCCCCGGACACAGTGCCTGCCTCCCCTCTTGCCATTGCAGCCAAGTTGATCTTTTCACAATGAATCTGATCGGCTAAAAATCCTCCAGCGAGTTCCCACTGCCTGTAGGATACAGTGAGCCTGCTTGGCCATGCCCAAGGCTCCACAGGGTCTGCCCTCCCACTGGCCTCACTCCCTCAGCTCTCCCTGCTTGCTTGCTGCTACACTGGCCTCGCTGGGGCTCCACTGTGCTATGCATGTGCCTGTTCCTGCCCCAGGGACTTTGCACCTGCAGTTCCTGCTGCATGGACTGCCCTTCTGCAAACGTTCACATGGCCCACTCCCCCACTTCATTCAGGTCTCTGCATGCCGCCACCATCACAGAGTGACCTTTCATGACTTCCCTTCATCCAGTGCCATTCTTCATCCTATTTTGGTTTTCTTTTTCTCTTTTTTTGGAGACAGAGTCTTGCTGTGTCACGCAGGCTGGAGTGTAGTAGTGTGATCTTGGTTCACTGCAGCCTTAACCTCCCAGGCTGAAGTGATCCTCCTGCCTCAGCCCTTTCAAATCTTCAAATAGCTGAGACTACAGGCGTGCACCACCATGCCTGGCAAGTTTTTGTATTTTTTTTTGCAGAGATGGGGTCTCACTATGTTGCCCAGGTTGGTCTCAAACTCCTGAGCTCAAGTGATCCACCTACCTTGGCCTCACAAAGTGCCTGGATTATAGGTGTGAGCCGCCACACCCGGCCTTGTTTTTCTTAATAGTCCCTGCCATCGTTAGGTAGTGCGTTGATTGTCTTGCCTCACCAGAGTATAAGTTCAGCAGGACAGGGACCTGTGTCTCATTCACTGCTGTGCTCCAGTGTGTGGGACAAGCCCAGCCACTGAGTCTGCTCTCCATTCTGTGTTGTCTGTCTTCCGTGTGAGTATGTGCCTGTGTGAGTGCACACAGACGTGCCCATTCGCCTAGCCCTTGACTGGGAGGGTCAGAGTGGGCCCAGGGTAATTTGGGAAGGCATCGCAGAGATTCAGAGCCCCATGTGTGGGAAGGTGGGGAGGAGGGACAGGGAGATTAGAATTTCCCCCAGGCCCCTTCCCTGCTAACTGGTGAGCCCTGCCTCCCCCAGGAGCCCGCTGTGAAGCCAATACCTTCGATGGTGAGCGCTGCCTCTATGGGGCACTGAGTGACCCCATCCGCCGGGCTCTACGCGATTACAAGCAGGTCACGGCTTCCTGCAGGAGGCGGGATTACTATGATGACTTCTTGCAGCGGTGAGCCAGGGCATGGGAGGGGTGCAGCATGGGGTGCCGTGGCCCTGGTGGGTGTGGCGGGTCTGCTCTGACTGTGGCCTGCACTGGGTTCTGAGTGCTCCGAGGAATGGGGTGGGGGCTGTGCCAAGTATCCTCCCTCCTGGCTTGTCCCTCCTCAGGCTTCTAGAGCAGGGCATCCACAGTGACGTGGTCTTTGTAGTACACGGGAAGCCATTCCGGGTGCATCGCTGCGTCCTGGGTGCACGTAGTGCCTACTTTGCTAACATGCTGGACACCAAATGGAAGGGCAAGAGTGTCGTGGTTCTCAGGCACCCACTGGTATGTCCCTTCAGGGTGGCAGAGGGGCATGAACTGTCCAGGAACAGCAGGGGGTTGTGCTGGGTGGCTGCCTCTGACGTTCCTTTCTGGCTTTCTGCCCACAGATCAACCCCGTGGCCTTTGGGGCTCTGCTGCAGTACCTGTACACAGGTGACCCCCTGGGTCCAGGGTAGGAGGAGAGGGAGTGGGCCATCCTTCTGGACAGCAGTACACCTAGGTGTGGCTGGGCTGACCTTTCACCTCTAGACACTTCATGGTCCCCCCGGGGTTGTTCCAGCTACCTCTCGGGTTGGGTTGCAAGAGAGAGGACTAGTGTGCCTGCTCAGTAAGAGCTTGTCCCACCCACATGCTGAGGCCCTCCCGTCTGTTCCCTGGGGCCTATAGAACAGCTTTTGATGGGGAAACCATGGTGGCAAGTGGGCCCAGGAGTCCTAGCCCTGCAGCCAGGTGGCCAGGTGGGAGGGGATCACCCTTTTTCTGTGGGCCTGATGACAGCTGAGGTCCTGCAGGCCCTCATCCTCCCCACTGCCCCCAGGCCGCCTGGACATTGGCGTAGAGCATGTGAGTGACTGTGAGCGCCTGGCCAAGCAATGCCAGCTGTGGGACCTGCTCAGCGACCTGGAGGCCAAGTGCGAGAAGGTGTCTGAGTTTGGTGCGAGCAGGGTTTGGGGCCCAGGGCCATGGGTGCGGCCTGGCAGGGCTGGCCTGGCTCCCTGAAGTTGTTCTTCCCCTGTAGTGGCGTCTAAGCCAGGCACGTGTGTGAAGGTGCTGACCATCGAGCCCCCCCCTGCAGACCCCCGCCTCCGGGAGGACATGGCGCTGCTGGCCGATTGTGCCCTGCCCCCCGAGCTCCGAGTAAGTGCGGGGCTGGGGGGCAGGAGGGGCGTTTTGGGATGGCAGGCTGTGACAGGCAGCCCAGATACTTGGGCTCAATTCCTTGTGTGGCCCTGGACCAGTTACTTCCCTTTTCTGAACCTAGTCGTTCACTTCTGTGAACAACTGCTCTGATGGGGTCACCTCTTCTGTACCCCAGGGTGATCTTTGGGAGCTGCCCTTCCCTTGTCCTGACGGCTTCAACAGCTGCCCTGACATCTGCTTCCGAGTGGCCGGCTGCAGCTTCCTCTGCCACAAGGTGCCTGTGCCCTCCTGTTGCCCCTGGCCCCAACCCGTTGCCCTGAGCCACAGTCTAGCTCCTCAGGAGACAGACCCTGGCCCTCACACTTCCTGAGCCTGGCCTCCCCCAGGCCTTTTTCTGTGGCCGCAGTGACTACTTCCGGGCCCTGCTGGAAGACCACTTCCGAGAGAGCGAGGAGCCAGTGACCTCAGGGGGCCCCCCAGCCGTCACCTTGCATGGCATCTCACCCGACGTCTTCACTCACGTGCTCTACTACGTGTACAGCGACCACACTGAGGTGGGGGCTCAGGCAGAGCTGGGGACGGCACACAGCCTGTGCTGCCGTGGGCTGAGAGGGAGCGCCAGGGCCCTGGGGGTCTGTGGAAGGGCCCAGTTGGCCCCATGGTTGACGTTTTGAGAAGGCTGGAGGGGAAGGCTGTGGGACTTTGGATTTTTCTTTCAGGTAGAGGAAGCCTTGTTAGGCTCCAGAGAGAGGATGAGTGACGAGGCCTATGTCACAGGCACTCCACATTTGTCAGCCACTTGGGGTCCTCAGCTTCTCTAGCAGGAGGGTGGAGGGTGGGTGGGGACAGCCTCCTCCCTCTGTGGTGCTGCAGATCCCTGGGGTTCTGGGTTCCCAGTCTCCCCTTCCCTTGCTGCCTCCCTGTGTCTCCAGCTGCCCCAAGGTGTCCGTAAGCCAAGGCTGCAGGGCAGCAGCAGAGTGCTGAAGGTTTGCTCTGCCAGGGTGTGTGAGAGAGAGAGAGAGAGAGAGAGAGAGAGAGAGTGTGTGTGTGTGTGTGTCCACGCACACTATAAAGAGATCCCCATATCTGGTGGCTTAAAGAAGAGGGGAGTTTGTTTCTCCTTCACTTCTGACTGAGGTGGGTGCCCCAGGGCAGGTGGCTTGCGGAAGATCAGGTCATCCCTCCATCTTACCCCTGTATGCCTAAGGGTGAAGGTCAAAAACCTTTACTCTAAAGGTAAGTGTTTCAGGTTCTGTGGGCCATGCGGCCCTGTTGTAGCTACTCAACTCTAGCACAAAGGCAGCCAGAGACAGTACAGAGATGAGTGGGTGAGGCTGCATTCCAATAAAACTTTATTTGCACAAACAGGCTGTATTTGGTCCACAGGCTGTAGCTTACCCATCCTGCCTGGGGCATCGCCTTTGGCCATGGAGATTGTGTCCTAGGCAAACTCATGCTCTAGGAGGAAGAGGAAGGCAGGGCAAGCAATGTTGTTTTTGTAGAAGCCACCGGAAATTGCACCACTTCTCATGTTCCCCTGGAGAGAACTTCGTGCCTACCTGCCAACAAGGGAGGCTTGGAAAGTCATTCTGTGGCCAGGGCCCTGTGTTGTGGGGGAAGGGGAGGAAGCATGCTGGGGGACAGAGGGCAGTCCCTACTGCTGCTCTACCTCCAGTGGCAGCTCCCTTGTCCGTCTCTCCCCACGGCCTGACAGCCCCTCAGCCTCCATCTTTCCCACCCCCTCTACTGGGCATCTCCTGCAGCTCAGCCCAGCTCTCTGGCCACTGTACCAGGGGTTACCTTTGCCCACCCTGGAGAAGCTCTCTCCTCAAGGAGCCTCGCCACCCCAAGGACACTTTGTCTCGGAGTGTGGCTTGGGCTCCTAACCTGGGTTGATACTGGTTGAGCTGTGTGACACTGGGTGAGCTTTATCTTGGGCCAGTTACTTAACTGCTCTGTGCCTCTAGAACATGGGGATAGCGCTCGTCATCACTTCCTAAGGCCTTGTGCAGATGCATGGGTTACCCAGGTAAAGGAGGTGGCATGGCACATGGCACGTGGCCTGTAATGTGGTCACAGAGCTCCCCTTGTCTCTGTCTGCAGCTTGTTCCCTGTGCCACCCAGGCTCTGGCCCGAATCTGAGGGCTTCAGTCTTGCCCAGCACAGGATGTACCTGTAGGTGGGCTCTGTGTCCCCACAGCCTCTTGAGAGGGAGGGAGCTGGTAGATAGTCTCCCACCCCTGGCAGGGTCCCTGCATGGGTCTTGACTAGCTACCTCTGTCCCACCATTCTGACAGCCCCCGCAGGTAGGCGTTGTTATCTATACCTCATGGACCAGGAACTAGAGGCACAGGGAAGTGCAGTGACTTGCCCAGGGCCCCGCAGCTACAAGTGTCAGACCCAGGTCTCTGTAACTCGGAGCTCAGACCCTGGCTTCTGCGAGGGCCCTGCCTCCCGCCTACCCTGTCAGTCTGCTCAGGGCGTGGGAGCACCCCACCAGTCTTCTGCCCCCTAGCGGTCCTGCAGATGCCTGTGGGAATCTGGGCCAGCCCCCCACCCACGGGGCCAGACCCCGTACATGCGCAGGGAGCTCCTACTCCCGCTGGAAGCCTTCCTGCTAGCGCCCCCCAACCACCACAGGCCCTAGCCTTGGCTGTTGTGCCCTGGGAGCCCTTGGTGACCTCGGGGGGCACCTTCATCCCTGTCTTCACTGCAGCTGTCCCCTGAGGCAGCCTACGACGTGCTGAGCGTCGCCGACATGTACCTGCTGCCAGGCCTGAAGAGGCTCTGCGGCCGCAGCCTGGCTCAGGTGCTAGACGAGGACACTGTGGTGGGTGTGTGGCGCGTGGCCAAGCTCTTCCGCCTGGCGCGGCTTGAGGACCAGTGCACTGAGTACATGGCCAAGGTCATTGAGAAGGTGGGCCAGTGGGCTGCAGTGGGCGGGAGGGAGGGGTGAGAGGGCGGGCACCCCTCCACTGAGCTGGCCCTTCCCGCTCATAGCTGGTGGAGCGGGAGGACTTCGTGGAGGCGGTGAAGGAGGAGGCAGCGGCTGTGGCGGCCCGGCAGGAGACGGACTCTATCCCGCTGGTGGACGACATCCGCTTCCATGTGGCCAGCACGGTGCAGACCTACAGCGCCATAGAGGAGGCGCAGCAGCGGCTGCAGGCACTCGAGGACCTGCTCGTGTCCATCGGCCTGGACTGTTGAGCCCCGGCTGGGCAGCCCCAGGGGCCAGGAGCTCTCTTGGAGACAAGCATGTGTATGCGTTTGTGTGCAGCTCTTCTTCCTGCTCCCTGCACATTGAGGGCTTCATGGGGGTGCAGGGGGCTCAGTGGGGCTTCTCTTCCCTCCCTGAGCCTGGAGACCCCAGGGGAGGATCCGTTTGGGATGAGCCCCCTCCCCCCAATGCACAATCCAGCCCCCAAGACCCTGGGGGTGGGCACCACTCAGGGAAACCTGGGGTGGGGGTGGGCTTTGGTCTTAGCACTCTCTTTCTCCAGATCCCCCCTCCCCACCCCAGTCCCAAATCCAGTCCTCTGGCTCTCGCCTGGCCCTGAGTTGCTTCTCTAAGCCAGTGTTCCCATGCACAGGGCCGTTCAGGAAGGGCTGGGGGAGTGTGTGTGGCAATAAAGCTTGAAGGCACTGTGGGAGCGTGAGCCTGTGTCCTGGGGTACAGCTTGGGAAGGGTGGGGCCTTCTGGAGCCAATGGAGCTGGTGGGACCAAGGAAAGAAGCTCTAGAGTTGGGGGCTCCCAGCAGAGGCTGGCCCAGAGCCCAAGGGCCAGGGTACCTGGCTGAGCAGACCGAGAGATCTGCCACTGACCCCAGTGTGGCCTGGGCCCAGCCTGGCTCCCTGCCCCCCTGTCTCCATGGACGTTGGTTGTGGTGGGCCTCATTCCAGGAGAGGGCCGGGACCAAAATGACCATTTTCTTTCAGCCCAGTGCCAGTCTTTTCCCCAGGGAGGCCCTTGTGGCCCTTCCTGCAGGGGCTGCCACCTTATTATGGGAAGGTGAGCTGCAGGGGCCAAGGGAGACCTTTCTCCTTGGCGCTCTGAAGGTTCACTGAAAAATTAACTTGCAAAAGGCAGAGTAACAGGAGAAAAGACACACAAATTTATTTAGCATGTAGACATGGGCGTCTTCAGAATGAAGACCCAAAGATGGGGAGCTGTCCATTGTTAGGCTTAGGCTCAGCAAAGTGTGGCCAGCCGAGTAGAAATGGGATTGGCAAAAAGTGCAGGATCCTATGCTGACTGAACAGGGAAATGCAGCCAGGCTTGTCTAGATTCTTCCTGGTCTCTCTGAGCAGCCTGCCTGCCTGCCTGCCTGCCTGCCTGCGTTCTGGGTGTGGGGCAGGACCCTGTGGAATGGGGGTCTTATGACCTATAGTCAAACAAGGTGGGTCAGATGATTATGGCCAGTTTTTACACAGGGCAGAGGGAAAGTGAGAGTCCTGCTTTTAGGTTTTATGTCTGGCTTTGGGGAAAGGGGGCTTTGGTTTCTAGGGCCCGCCTAGGGGAAGAGGGATTCTAGTTTTTGTGGCTAGCCTCAGGGGATGATGAGACTGAGAGAAGGGGGCAAAAGGTCAGAGAGAAGCTCCTGCTTCTGAGGTTGTTGCTTGGGCCTTCATTTTGGGGTATTTGAGCCCCAGGGGGGTTTCTCACGATGAACTGCAGGCCTGTGGACCCCCCAGGCCTCTCTGCCTTCTAACCTGGTTAAACTCAGTGTCGTGTCATGGCCCTGGGGGAGGAAAGGAAGGCTGGTTCTTTCACAGGGCTTCTAATATCGGGTGTCTCCACCCTCTCTGCAGTTATTTCACAGCTGTTCATGCCTTTTTTTTTTCCAGACGGATTCTTGCTCTGTCACCCAGGCTGGAGTGCAGTGGTACGATATTGCTTGGCTCACTGCAACCTCCACCTCCCGAGTTCAAGCAATTCTGCTCAGCCTCCTGAGTAGCTGGGATTACAGGTGCACGCCACCATGCCCGGCTAATTTTTGTATTTTTCGTGGACACAGGGTTTCGCCTTGTTGGCCAGGCTGAGCTTGAATTCTTAACCTCAGGTGATCCGCCTGCCTTGGCCCCACAAAGTGCTGGGATTACAGGTGTGAGCCACCATGCCTGGCCTCTTCATGCCTTTTTACTATGTTATATTTGGATTTTTTCCTTTTTCCTCCCCAGTGCATTTTCAGCCATGTTGCACTGGCATGTTGGTCGTCACATGGGGGAAGTTGTAGGTCTGAAGTGACCACTAGTGAGGGATCAGCTGGGACAAGTCATGGTGCAGCCTGCAGGAGGTGATGAGTGTGTTGGGGAGTTGTCCTGGGTAGGGCCTGTGGGTGGAGATTGTAGTTTGTGCAAGGGCCTGGGAGCCTGAAAACAGCCTGAGATGGGATGGGCTGGGAGGGGTCTGCGCATTGCCAGAGCTGAGCTGCAGCCAGAGGCCCAACCCCCACCGCAGCTCTGCCTTTCACTGCTGGCCACCGCTCTGCCTGTTTGCCTGCCCACAAATTGGGGGTGATTATGGCAACTCCCTCTTACCTAGTGTTTGACCCATCCTGAGCCTGGTGTGTTTGTTAAACAAAGGCTGAGTCCACCTGGTGGGTGGGAGGTGGGAGCAGGGGAGTGACAGGGGCTCACTCTGGTTGCCCTGGGGCACACAGGAAGGGAAGGGTGAGGCCAGGCTAGTGGCCTAACACCAGCAGGTCTCACCTCAGAGCACACACAGATCCTGGTGTGCCAAGAGAGATTTAAATATTTAAATAAAAAATTTTAATTCCTATGCATTTCTTTTCATATGCATTAGGGGAGAAAATGAGCTACTACATGAAACCTTTTTTTACAGATGTTATTATTTGAAATCACAAAGTTTCCAGTCTTGAGCAAATTTTAAATAAAACCCTAGTAAGAGGGCAGTTTAAGGAAAAATTATCTGGAGTTGGTATTTTAGTGGTTCACTGATACAGCTGATACAGCCAGGTGTACCAGCAATGGCATCTGTTCAGGGAGAGCTGTAGTCCGAGAACTGCCACCCCTCAGGAACTAGGTTGTGTGGTTGTTGGGGCAGCATTCCCCAGCCACACCACACCATTTCTCACTTTATTTTATTTTTTATTTTATTTATTTTATTTAATTAATTAATTTATTGATTTATTTTTTTTTTTTGAGACGGAGTCTCGCTCTGTTGCCCAGGCTGGAGTGCAGTGGCGCGATCTCGGCTCACTGCAAGCTCCGCCTCCCAGATTCACGCCATTCTTGTGCCTCAGCCTCCCAAGTATCTGGGACTACAGGCAGCCGCCACTACGCCCGGCTAATTTTTTGTATTTTTTAGTAGAGACGGGGTTTCACTGTGTTAGCCAGGATGGTCTCGATCTCCTGACCTCGTGATTTGCCCACCTCGGCCTCCCAAAGTGCTGGGATTACAGGTGTGAGCCACCGTGCCCGGCCTTATTTATTTTATTTTTTCGAGACAGAGTCTAGCCCTGTCACCCAGGCTGGAATACAGTGGTGTGATCTCGGCTCACTGCAACCTTCACCTCCCAGGTTCAAATGATTCTCGTGCCTCAGCCTCCAGAGTAGCTGGGGCTACAGGCGCCCGCCACCATGCCCACCTAATTTTCATATTTTTAGTAGAGACATTGTTTCACCGTGCTGGCCAGGGTGGTCTTGAACTCCTGACCTCAAGTGATCCGCCCGCCTCAGCCTCCCAAAGTGCTGGGATTACAGGCATGAGCCACTGCGCCCGGCCCCATTCCTCACTTTAGCCTCAGGCGGAGAAGACAGCATGATGGGGAAACACTTGTGTAGGAAGGTGTCCAATGCGGTATTGCAAATCAACAGGAAACATTGCCAGCAGCCGCAGCGAGCACCAAGTGGGGAAGGAAGTGAGACAGCATGGATGTACAGAGCTTCCTGCAACCATGAGGGTGGTCAGTGCAGCCTCTGTGTCCACAAGGAAAAGGTGGAGGACATTCAGGCACTAGGGGGTGCTCCCCAGGCTTATGTGAGAAACCCATAGCACAGACAGCCACATAGGAGTAGTGAACTACAACCATGGAATTTGAAATTTAGTGTCTAATACTTGGTTCTAAAATTGGGTTGATTTAAATTCAGAAGTGTGCCCTACTCTGACAAATGTTAAAATAGACTAATAGAAGACACATTTGGACACAGAGGCCCTGGGTTTGAGACTCCTCCATCATCCCTAAACCAGAGGAAGAGTTGCTGCGTGAGAGCTGGGGATATTTGATCTGATTTCTGTTTAGTTTCTGTAATGTAGCTGTGCTACCTTTAAAATTAAAAATAAAACACGTTTGTCTCTTTAATTCATTCCTACTTCCAGGTGAAAAAAAATTTTATTGTTGAATGAAAAATATTTTCATCATGTGTTATTGGAAAAATTATATGTGTTCTCTGCCAACTCAAGATACCCACAAATTTTTAACAGATAGAAAAATAGATTCAGAGTGGTGTTTCACGCCTGTAATCCCAGCACTTTGGGAGGCTGAGGCAGGAGGATGGTCTGAGCCCAGGAGTCTGAGACCAGCCTGGGCAGCACACTGAGACTCTGTCTTTCCAAAAAATAAAAAATTAGCCGGGCATGGTGGGGCGAGCCTGTAGTCCCAGCTACTCTAGAGGCTGAGGTGGGAAGATAGCTTGAGCCCAGGAGGTTGGGGCTGCAGTGAGCCGTGACTGCACCACTGCACTCCAGCCTGGGCGTCAGAGTGAGACGCTGTCTCAGAAAAAAAAAAAAAAAGAAAAGAAAAATCAATTGGACAGTGACAAAATGAGCAATGATGGAAAGGAAATAAACTCCATTTTGCACAGGAAAGGTAGTGTAGGGATCGCTTGTTGACCCACCAGAAGAGGAAGAAGAGTGAAGGTGAGGCTGGGCAACCCTCTACCTAAAGCCCCAACTGACAGGCGGTCCTCTCCCGCAGCAACTGCTGCTCTGAGGGTCTGCTCCCTGCTGTGGCTGGTCGCGGACGCTGCATCATCCGCTGTTGACCCCTTTAGTGACACCACCCTTGGTTAGGTGCGGCCGTTTCCTGCAGGGCCCCAAAAGAACATGCCCTTCACCCCTGTGCTCCAGCCATCCTGAGAGTCTCTCAGTTTCGGGGCCACCCTGAGCTCTCTGCACCTCGAAAACTCCCCCGCAGACCCCTCTGCTATGCCCCCAACCCCGGCCCGCTCCTGCTCGCCTTTGGCTTCTTGGAGGGCTGTGCTGGCCTCAGGCTGTGCTGGCAGCCACTGGGTGCCCATCGCTGTTAGGCTCTGGGGTGGGAGTCCGTGTTGCCTGGGGTCCTCGTTCTGTGAGGGCGGCCCACCTTGTTCTGTTCAGTGGTTCTGACAGCCCTGGTCACTGTTCCTCCCAGCGCTGGACACCGTTCCTGGAGCATCACAGGTGCCCAGTAAGGAGCTTATGATGAGCATGAGCGTTCATGGAGGAGGCTGGAAGAGCCAACAAATGCAAACATTGTTGGCTCTAGGTTTGATACAGTGAAGTTCCGGGCAGAATTTGGTTGGCCATAAGTAGAGCGTGAGGGCCTGGAGAGAACGGGCTGTCCTTCAGGTCTGCACACCTTTGGGGACCTTCTGCACAGAGGCCAGGTGCCACCCACCCAGGGCCTGAATGGTTTGCAGGGCCCAGTGCAAAACAGCACGTGGGGCCCTTGCTCAAAGAGCATTAAGAATTTTCAGAGAGCAACAGTACAGCACTCACCCAAATGCACGGACCTTCTAGCGTGGGATCTGGGCCTCTGCATGGGTGGCCAGGCTGCGAGGCCAACCCTGCTTCCACACCCAGTTCCCAGTTCAGTGCCTGGCTCAGATAAAGCCTTCCTGCCTCCTTCCTCCCTCCTTCCATCCCTCTCTCCCTCCCTCGGCCACTCATTCTTTCCTTCATCACTCCCTCACTCATCCATTCTCTCACTCACTCATTTCCTCATTTATTTACCCCCTCACTCATGGACTCATCCATTCTCTCATTCTTTCATCCCCTCACCCATTCCCTCATTCATTCTCACTTATTCTCTCATTTATTCATCTCCTCACTCATTCACTCATTCATCATTCTCTTACTCATTTCCTCTCATTCATTCCCTCATCACACATTCCCACGCTCACTCATTCCCTCATTCATTCATCCCCTCATTCCCTCATTCATTCTCTCAATTCTCACTTATTCTCTCATTTATTCATCCCCTCACTCATTCACTCATCCATTCATTCTCTCACTCATTCCCTCATTCATCCCCTCACTCATTCACTCATTCTTTCACTCATTTCCTCACTCATCCATTCTCTCACTCATTCACCCATTCATTCATTCTCTCTCATTTCCTCACCCATCCATTCCCTAATCACACATTCCCTCACTCATTCCTTCATTTATTCATCCCCTCACTCATTCACCCATTTATTCTCTCATTTCTTCACTTGCTCATTCATTCCCTCACTCATCCATTCTCTCATTCATCACTCATTTCCTCACCCACTCATTTCCTCAATTCATTCTCTCATTCATTTTCATTCATTCACCCATTTCCTCACTCACTCATCCCTCATTCATTCACTCATCACTCATTCCCTCACTCATTCATTTTCTCACTCATTCCCTCACTCTTGTTCCTTCATTCATTCATCCCCTCGTTCACTCATGCTCTCACTCATTCATTCCCTCACTCATCCCTTCTCACTCATTCCCTCATCACTCATTCCTTCATTCATTCTCTCATTTCCTCAGTCATTCCTTCATTCATTAATTCCCTCCCTCATTCATTCATTTTCTCACTCCTTTCCTCATTCATTCCCTCACTTATCCATTCTGATTCCCTCACCACTCATTCCTTCATTCATTCATCCCCTCACTCATTCACTTACTCATTCTTCTCTCACTCACTCATTTCTTTACTCATTCAATCCCTCATTCATTCACTCACTTCCTCATTCATTCCCTTGCTCATTCATTCACTCCCTCACTTATTCCCTCATTCATTCACTCATCGTTCACTCATTCCCTCATTCACTCACTCATTCTCTCATTTATTCATCCCCTCACTCATTCACTCATCCATTCACTCACTCATTCCCTCATTTGTTCATCCCTTCACTCATCCATTCATTCTGTCACTCATTTCCTCACTCATCCATTCTCTCACTTGCTTGTTCACTCATTCATTCATTCTCTCTCATTTCCTTACTCGTCCATTCTCTCACTCGTTCACTGATTCCTTCATTCTCTCACTCATTTCCTCATCCATCCATTCCCTCATCACACATTCCCTCACTCACTCATTCCCTCATTTATTCATCCCCTCACTCATTCACTCATTTATTCTCTCATTTCTTCACTTGCTCATTCTTTCCCTCACTCACTCACTCTCTCTGTCGTTCATCAGTCATTTCCTCACCCACTCATTCCCTCAATTCATCCCCTCATTTGCTTTCATTCATTCATTTCCTCACTCACTCATTCCCTCATTTACTCATCACTCATTCCCTCATTCATCCATTTTCTCACTCATTCCCTCACTCATTCATTTTCTCACTCATTCCCTCACCCTTGTTCATTCATCCCCACATTTACTCATGAGCTCACTCACTCATTCATACCAACACTCATCCATACTTACTCACTCCCTCATCACTCATTCCTTCCTTCATCCCCATTCACTCATTCTCACTCATTCCTTCATTCATTAATTCCTTCCCTCATTCATTCATTTTCTCACTCACTCCTTTCCTCATTCATCCATTCTCATTCCCTCACCACTCATTCCTTCATTCATTCATCCCCTCGTTCACTTATTCATTCTTCTCACTCATTTCCTCATTCATTCATTCACTAATTTCCTCATTCATTCCCTTGCTCATTCATTCACTCCCTCACTCATTCCTTCATTCACTTATTCCCTCATTCATTCATTCACTCACTTATTCACTCACTCATTCATTCCCTTGCTCATTCATTCACTCACTCATTCCATCCCTCATGCATTCATTTTCTCATTCATTCACTCACTTGCACAGTCCCTCACTCACTCATGTCAATGCACTTTTTACATTTTTCTCCTTCAAAGAGAAGCCAGAGAGATAATATGGGGCTATAGTAGGCGCTCTCTGCGGGGACCTGGGCTCAGTTAGCACCCGAGCATTCACCTGCCCTGCATGGGATAGGGGCTTGGCTCCTCCTGACAGAGAGGATAAAGAGAACACATCATTCCATCACTCACTCACTCATTCATTCACTCACTCACCCACTCCTCCCCTCCCTGCCCTATCAGGCAGGTCTTTCCAGGGACCCTCTGGCAAGCAGGCAGAGGTGTAGTGCAGGGATATGCCCTTTTGCAGCTCACGTGGGAGGTGACAGAGTGCTACCAAGCAAACAAGCAGAAGATCCATCATGTCAGATGTCAACAAGTGTGCTGGAGGAGGAGAAGGCAGGGCAGCACCTGGGGGAGGGCCTCACTGAGAAGACAGCCTGTGAGGAGGCTGGCATGGCGAGGACCGAATGGACATGGAGGATGGGGAGAGGGGAGGCAAGGAGGCCAAAGGCCCAGCACCTGTAGGCCTCAGCAAGAACCGTGGCCTCTATTTAGGTGAGATGGTAGTCACCTGAGGATGTTGAGCAGAGAAGGGCCACAGTCTGACTCATACTTTAACAGCCCTCTCGCCTCCGTGTGGAAACAGACTGGGTGCAGGAGAGAAAGTGGGGCCAGCCAAGGAGGCTGCTGCTGCCGTCCCTCAGATGCTGGTGACAGCTGTGCAGCTGGAAGGAAGCCACATGATCCTGGCCACACTTAGGAGGAGAGTGGCTGGGCCAGGTGTGGATATGGAATGGAGAAGGGCATGGAGGATGCCCAGCAGCAGGAGGTTGGGTTCCCTATGCTGAGGAGGGAGGGCTGAGTCCGGACAGAGCCCAACTTGTGTAGGGATGGGTTTGGCATCTATATGGGGCCCTGGAGAAAGCACAAGCCACCTAAAGCTGGCACGGGGAGGGTGGCCTGGGCTCCGTCCTCCCCAGTGGCGGGGCAAGGTCTGCAAGTGGATGTGTGTGTTTAGAAATCTGCTCCAAGCATGGATGGGAGAAGATAAACTCCACACACGCTGATCGAAGCTGGGAAGCACTGCTGGAGTTGGTATCAGGTGACAGGCATGGCTCAGGCAGTGATCAGCCTGTCTGAAAAAGGGCCTGCTGTGCTCTCGGCAAGGAAGATTGCCATCCAGGGTCAGAGGCTGCTGTGACGGACAGACAGACGCCATTCCGAAAACATCAGATTTATTAGGATTAGCTGTAGTGTACACTGATTCCTTTAGCTCTAAACGGATACATATGTGCCCCGCAGACAGTATACACGCAGGGATGTGACTGAGCCACAGTGACATAGCAAACCCAACAGCTGGCTTGTGAAGCCATCGTGATCCCAACAAGGTCTATGTTAGCAACTGGTGAAAGAAGAAGAGAATGAGATGGGACCCAGGTGGGCCTGGGGGTGGGATCCTGTGGGTTTTCAGAGCACCCACCAGTGCTCCCTCAGTGAGCCCAGCACCACATGGAAGTGGAGGGAAGCTGGGTCCCTGCTGGAAGAGAGGGAGGCTGACTCTCTACCCCTCACCTCTGCAAGGAACTGAGGCCTGTAGTGTTGCGGCTGTCACCAGCTATAGGCGGCATCTTCTGTAAAAAGCTTTTCAGGCATGAAACCCATTTCTGTATGGACTGGGCTGTGTTGACGGTGGTGCTTGGGCCTTGAGTGCCAGGCCTCTCTGGGTCCCTTCCCTGGCCTTTGCCTTCCTTTCACCTTCTCAAGGCCAAGCTATGTGAGACCCGGCATCCCTTCCAAACCTCAATTCCTCCACGCCCCTGCGCTGGTGTGACTCCAGAGCTCAGAATGTCAGCACGGAGCCATCAATATCAAGAAGGAACTCAACTCAAGGCTTCACAGCTTTCCAAGGACAGGGACCGGCTCTGTCGTGGCTGCACGTGAGATGTCAGGCATGCTTACGCACAGGGTCCTATGCTGGCTCCTGACCCAGGAGGGGGACATGGTGGGCAGATGTACCAGCCCTTCCGGATAACATGACAGTCCCAATTTCAGGAAAGTTTTTATTTTAAATATTGGTGATTCTTTAACCAGGAATGCAAATGCTACTGAAGTGCTGTGTGTGTCTCTGTGAGAGCCTTCATATAAATAAATTCATGCATCTAAACAGTCCCTGGTCAGGCCGCATGCCGATATTCCATTTGGGGAATGGTGATGCCATCACATGCGTCTGGGGGAGGCGGCAGGGAGGCGTAGGGACTTTGTGTGACCTGCTCTATCACAGCTCCTGGGAGAATTACAGATCTGAGCCCAGGGCATCTCTGGGCTTTTGGAAAGGGTTCCTACTTTTCCTGAGCTCCCATGGCTGCCCTGCTGCCGGGGCTGACTGAGCAGGCGGGGCTGGCTTTCTCTCTCAGTGCATATTTTACATTTTTCTCCTTCAAAGAGAAGCCAGGGAGACAACCTGGAGCTACAGAAGGTGCTCTGTGGGGACTTGGGCCGGGTCAGCAACGAAGCCCCCACCTGCCCCTTGTGGGGTGAGGGCTTGGCTCCTCCCCCAGGGCACAGAGTGATCTTCAGCAGAGTGGCCTGTTCTTGGCTCTCATGGTGTGGTCAGGGCTGCTGGAGGGAGGGTGGAGGGGCACACTCTCCAGGAACCAAGGTTAGTCTCCAGAACAGGGCCTGGAAGAGCAGTGGCAGTTCCCGCTGCTGGAGGAAGAAGGGCGGGAGCCCCCGACACCTAGACTTCATGTTGGGCGTCCTGGTGGGAAGTGGCCCCCTTTTCCATGGCCCCAGAACCCCTAGATTGCACCTTCTGCAGGGCTTCAACGGTGGCAAAGCCCTGACCAGGGTCATATTTGCACTAAGGAGCCTCCTGAGGTAACAGCAAGTCCCATTTAGAAGGTGAAAGTATTCCCGAGGCGGGTGGTGAACCCCACTTATTGCTGGGACCAAGTGAGGCCTAGGGCAGGGCTGGGGTGGTTTTGGCACCTGAGAAGGGCAGGCTAGGCCCAGGGCCTCAGCTCCGAAAGATTGGCTGATGCCAGCCTTGGCCCTGGATGAGGCCTGTCCTGGCCTGTCCTGCTGTGGCCTGGGGCAGGGCTGGGGGTGCCTCTGGTCCCTGCTCTGGGTCACTGAGTGCTCCATGTAGACCTGGGCAGGAAGGCCTGGCCTGTCACTGTGCTGGGCCTCTCTTCTCCTGCCACCAGAGGTAGCTGTGCTGCTAGCACTGACACTCCCAGGGTAGCTCTGGGCCATAGGCAGGCCCAGGCCCAGGCCTAGGGATCACAGCCCCATAGGCTGCCACTGCTCCATGGTCCCTGGTGGGCAGGAAGGGCACTGGGCCTTGCCCATAGGAAAGGCCCAGCCAAGTCCCCTCTCGGGGGCTGCTGGCTTAGCTCCTGGAGCACAGGGCCCTCTGGCCCCACCATTGCCGGCCCAACCTGTCCAGTTCTGTACAGTAGCATCAAGCTCTGATTCCCTCACACTCCCCTTGCTCCCTCCCACCTATCCACAAAATAGTCTCTGCTTTAAAATATACATTATATATTAGACATTTCATCTTCAATATGATTCTCTCATAGCATCAGGTAAAATTAGTGACTCCAGAGGAAAGGCAGCCTTTGTGAGTACAGGCAGCACTCGGGGGCCAACCTGAGCCTCCCCCTGGCAGGAAGGGAAGGGCAGGGGACAGAGAAGAGCCTCAGTTTCCTGCTCAGTTCTCCTTCTGGGCTAAGCCTCACCCCCCTCTCCTCTGCAAAGCCTGGCCTCAGGCTAACAAGGAGCCCACAAAGTCATGGGTGGCTGCTCATTTTGAGGAAGGGCTGGGCATTTTCTGAGCCTCAGAGGGGCACGTGAGTCTGCCCCGGGGAGCTGGCCCCTATGGAGACAGCAACCACCTCATCACATGGCCAGAGGAAGGCCACCAAGCGAAGGCTGGTCAGAGAGGGTGCTGGGGCGTGAGCGAAGGGTGGGCAGGAGGGAGGTGCCTCCAGTTATTGCAGTCTGGTGTCCTGGGAACACCAGGAATTCCTGGAACCCTTGTGGGAGCTGGGAGAGGCAGGGCAGAGGCTTGGCTTTGTTTTCAGTGGACATTTTAGTACATTCTTTGTGGAAAATCACCTGGGACTTTTCTCTTTTTTTGCATAAAGTGTCTACCCATTAAGGCAGGTCCAGTGTCTGATAGCCTAATGTATAACGAAAATGTCTTTTTGTTATTTTTTAGAAAATTGTGCTAGGGATTTCTCCAATTTCTGATTTTTTTTTTGCAAGCCATATCTGAGAAGCCATCTCTGCCCTTCCCCTGCCTGCGTCCCCCAGACCATGAACCGGGCACCGGCCAGTACATTCAGGGTGGGGACGCAGTTCCTGCAGTGGCTGTCCTTTGAGAGACCCACATGTTTATTTCATGGAAGACGGAGTTGGTGACTTCAGGAAGCTCCTTGTGGAGAACATGGTAGGCACCTTCATAAATCTGCAATGAGGAGAGACATGGAATCAGAGCTGCACCATCAGAGGCAGGTGCAGGGAGCGGAGACTGCGGGCAGTGGGCAGGGGTCTGCAGCATTCTCCGGACCCTCTCCCTATGCCAGAGGACCTGGCCCTGACCTCCCATTATTAGGAGGCCAACACCTTTCTATCAGATGATGGTTCAAATGTGTTACAGTGTCCCAACGTGTTCTCGAACTTCCTTTCTCAAATGCAAACCTTCCCTCACTCCACATCTCTCCCCATCCCTGGACCTGTTTCTGTGTCTCTGAGTCAGGCAACCTTCTCAAAAGAGGGAGTTCCACTCCCAGCCTCACATCCTGACCTCCACGGGGTCCTCAGGTCATCCCAAGCCGGCTTCCACTCCCGCCAACCCACGGTGGCTATCCTGGCAAGGTCTCCAGGGACCTCCATTGCCGTGGCAGGGGACACCGTGCTGGTCATTCATAAGCTGCTCACTCTCACCTTCTAGAAACACTTTCCTCTTGTGGTTCCATGGCTTTAACTTCTGATTTTCTTTCGACCTCGCCGGCAGCTCCTTCTCAAACCAGGCTCACCCCACCCACTGGCCTCTGCAGGTGGCTGGACTACGGGCTTGGCTGTGTTCTCCTTCACTCTCCCTGGTCACCTTGTCCAGTCCAGTGGTTTTAAAATCCATCCTGGGCTGATGACTCTGGAATTTACATCTCCAGCCAGACTTCCCTTCTGCCTCTAGACTGCCGACCTGCCATATCCATCCGAACTCCTGGCAGGGACCTCCAGGCTTCAGTGCGAAGCTAACGGGCGTCTCCAGGTGGACTCCGGTCATCGCTCATGTCAGTCTCTCTGCCTGGCGTTTCTGGTCTCATTACAGCCTCCTCATTACTGCAAGCCTGAACCCAGGGTTCGTCCTTCATGAGAGTGATCTCACTCTCTGCCACCCTGCTTGGCTTGCCCTGCCTTGGTTGTCACTGTCTCCTACCTCCTCCTTACCCCAGCTCCTGTCTTCCCAAGGCCACTGGGGGATGCTTTTAAAATGAAAATCAGAGAACGTCACTCCTTGGCTTGAAATGCTCGGGTGGCTTCTCATCTAACCAAGAGAAGAAGTTTAGACTTCCCAGGTGGTGGGGCTCCCCTGCCCCGTGCCACTAGCCTCCCTGACTGGTGCATCCTCACTGGCTGCTCTTCTTATGGTTGCGTGCCTATGCCAGCCTCAGGTCCTCAATCTCTCTCTTGCCTCAGTCTGGAAGGTTCTTCCACTGGCTCTTCTCACCAACAGACTGCAGGCCTGGCTGTCCCATCTAAAGTGCTGCTTTTCCCCTGTCCCCCTCTATGCCTACACTACACTCTGCTGAGTTTCCTTAGGGGCACCGACTCCTCTCCATCATCATCCGTTTCATTTATTTGCTCATCCCACCAGGATACAGGTTCCAGGGGGACAAGGCAGAGCCTTTGCCTGTCTTGTTCTCTGGGCCTGACAGAAACTTAGGGCCCCATAAATACTTGAATTAAAGAAGCAATGAATGGATAGCTGGGTAAATGAATGAATAAACAATCTTAGTGTACTCCTTTAGCAGGGACTTGCAAGGGTTCACATTGGTGTAAGGGCGGTCTGAGTGATGCTTTCACGGATGAATGCAGTGTTCCACTGTGGCTTTTAAAAAATATATTTTGCTGGGCGAGGTGGCTCACGCCTGCAATCCCAGCACTTTGGGAGGCCAAGGCAGGTGGATCACCTGAGGTCAGGAGTTCAAGACCAGTCTGACCAACATGGTGAAACCCCATCTCTACTAAACATATAAAAATTAGCCGGGCGTGGTGGCAGGCACCTGTAATCCCAGCTACTTGGGAGGCAGAGGCAGGAGAATCACTTGAACCCAAGAGGCAGAGGTTGCAGTGAGCCGAGATCTCGCCATTGCACTCCAGCCTGGACAACAAGAGCAAAACTCCATCTTGGGAAAAAAAAAAAAATATATATGAGTGTATATATATATATATATATATATATATATATATATATTTTTTTTTTTTTTAAAGCTGGGCACAGTGGCTCATGCCTGTAATTCCAGCACTTTGGGAGGCCGAGGTGGGAGGATCACCTGAGGTCAGGAGTGAGACCAACCTGGTCAACATGGTGAAACCCCGTCTCTACTAAAAATACAAAAATTAGCCTGGCATGATGGCAGGCACCTGTAATCCCAGCTATTCAAGGGGCTGAGGCAGCAGAATCACTTGAACCTGGGAGGCAGAGGTTGCAGTGAGCCGAGATGGCGCTGCTGCACTCCAGCCTGGGTGACAGAGGGATACTCTGTCTGAAAAAAAAAAAAAAAAAAAAAAAAAAAAAAAATATATATATATATATATATATATATATATATATATATATAGTCTTGCTGTCTAATATTCCACATAACCAAGCCACAGGGCCTGTCCTCAGGGCCCCTGTCTGCAGAGCTAGCTCTGGCAGGTCACTTCGTGGATCAGGCTCTGCCAAGTCCTGCCAGCACCTGTGTGCCCTGAGCCCTCTGGTGGCCATGGCTCCTGGGCTACTGCAGCCACCACTGGTGCAGAGGGAGGCTTGGGCATCATACATGTCCTTGGAGCCTGGACATGTCTCTCTCTCAGGAGATTTTATTTGCTCAGTGCCCAGTTGCAGATTCTTTTCTTGCCTATAACATCTTTTGATTGTTCTTTTTCCCTTTGAGGCTCATTCATGCAAAACAATCAGCAAATGACTCATGTGTTCTCTTGAAATTCATAGGCTCCTGGGATTCCTTTTATTTATTTATTTCTCGGTCAAGCAGGCTGGTCCCTATCCTGAGACCTGGGAGGTGGCTCTCGAGGGTCTGGGCAGATGTGCCCCAAGGGGTGCTGCCTTCCTGTCACCCTTCCACCTTGGGGGGAAGTGGGCAAGTGGCAGCCACTCACCTTGAGAGTCTTGTCCTGGCTCTTGGCTAACTCCATGAGCAGGTAGGCCCCTTTGCTATCACACAGGCGATCGGCAGAGCCCTGGAGCAGCAGGAAGGGCACAGTCAGCTTGGGGAGGGCGCGCTCCACCCGCGAGACGGCATTCAGCAGCTGGATGCCAAAGCACACCTTCAGCCCTGCCCGGCAGATCAGGGGGTCTGAGTTATAAATGTCGACCTGGAGGAAGAAGGAGAGGGTTCCATCAGCATGGGCAGGGCTCACTTCTATAAGCCAGACCTATTTCCTGGTAGCTTTTCCCTCTGCTCTGGCCTGAAGGGTTGATTCCATTCACGTCAGCTGGGCTTGGGCATGGCTCTGAAGGCCAGCCGTGTTCATCCACAAACCTCATCTGCACCACTGGCAGTGCCTCTCCTTTCAGGCTTGAGGGTTTCACATACACACGGGTGCCTGTAGAAAATGTCAAGTATTGGCCAGGTGTGGTGGCTCACGCCTGTAATCCCAGCACTTTGGGAAGCTGAGGCGGGCGGATCACCTGAGGTCAGGAGTTCAAGACCAGCCTGACCAACATGGTGAAACCATGTCTCTACGGGGTTTTTTGTATTTTTGTAAAAATACAAAAACTAGCTGGGTGTGGTGGTGGGCGCCTGTAATCCCAGCTACTTGGGAGGCTGAGGTGGGAGAATCCCTTGAACCTGAGAGGCGGACTTTGAAGTGAGCCAAGATGGCGCCACTGCACTCTAGCCTAGGCGACAGAGCAAGACTCCTTCTCAAAAAAAAAAAAAAGAAAATTTCAAGTATTAATTTGTATTTTAAAAAATATAAGCAGCAGCATATTGTTCACATCAATTATTTTATTAAAAAGTAGCTCTGCAGCAGTTTTCGCATTTGATTTTTGTTCTCTGTCTCCGCTGAAGTGGATGAGGGGCAAACAGTAACTGCAGGAACAGTTTACTGGGGTCTGTGCTGGAAAGTGAGGGCCCATGCTAGGAGCCCCTGGAGGGGCTTCGGCCAGGCACTGACGATCGGCTTTGAGGTGAGGGACGCCCAAGGGTGGGTCTGGCTGCGGTGGGCTCGGCCTCCGTGTCCCCCAGGGCTACACAGGGTGGTGAGACGCCCTGACAGGGAGGCCTGGGCCCTGGCTGTGCCCAAGGCCATCTCTGCCCCTCTACGGGATGTGGGTCCTCTCTCCTCAACCACCAGCCTGTGGATCTTGCCTTTCAAGGGGCTGCTCTCTCCCCTGTCCTTGCTCTCCCTGGCCTGTCTGGGTTTCTGGCTTCACTCTTCCTGCCTCTGTAAAGACAGCTCAGGCTCCACTGCCCCCATCTCTAGCATCTGCCCCACAGGATCAGGGGAGAAGTTTCTAGGAATCTCTCAGGCCCATAGGGGGCAGGAGTGAGCCCCTGATGCTCCTTTTTTTTTTTTTTTTGAGACGCAGTCTCGCTCTGTCACCCAGGCTGGAGTGCAGTGATACGATCTTGGCTCACTGCAGCCTCTGCCTCCAGGGTTCAAGTGATTCTGCTACCTCAGCTTCCCAGGTAGCTGGGGTTATAGGCGCTGGCCACCACACCCAGCTAATTTTTGTGTTTTTAGTCGAGATGGGGTTTTGCCATGTTGGCCAGGCTGGTCTCAAACTCCTGACCTCAGGTGATCCACCCGCCTTGGCCTCCCAAAGTGCTGGGATTATAGGCGTGAGCCACCGCGCCCGGCCCCATGATGCTTCTTCACTCATGTTTGTCATCCTTGCCAGTGGGTTCTTGGTGGGTTGGGGAGGGACCACGTGGTGAGGACTGGGTGAGGGTCAGAGAGCATGTGGGGATGAGGAAGGAACATGCTGCCAGCTGCTCCCCGTGCAACCAGGGTGCCCACTGTGCTAGGACTCAGCATTTCCAAGAACTGGGCTACACCCCTTCTGTTGTCACCCCTACAAGGCCTCGGCCAGAATTCTGGACCACACCAAGTGGAAGAGGCTGTCCTGCAGTCACCCCTGCCATCCCTGGATTCCTTCCCATGCTGGGGACTGAGCACCAAAAACCAGACCATTTGTGTAAAGCCACACGAGACAGATTAGCCACTTCCTGCAGCTGAGCTGGCATGAGTCCTGCTGGGCCAGGCCATCTGCTCGGAGCCTGAGAGGACACGGGACTGGCAGAGCAGTTCATGGGGGCCCACGGCCAGGCCCAACCACAGGGGGTGCTTCCCCAGGGTCAGCCAGGAGCCCTGAGGGAAGGAGGGCTGTAGGGCCCGCAAAAGAGCCTGGGGCTTGGGGTCAGTGGAGTCCCCAACAACAGCGCCATCTACCAGCTTGTGCCGGGCTGCAACATGCAGGGTCTCATTGAGTAATAAAAGTAATAATAGCTACATTTGAGCTCTGGCTGTCTGCCCGGCACTAAGTGTTTTTGCATGCAGTAACTCTCTGGGCCCCCGTAACTCCCCTGTATGAGGAATTGCTCTCATTCTCTCCATTACACAGAGGAGGAAACTAAAGCACAGAGAGGCTTGTCAACCTGCCTGCTGTTAGTTGCCCCAATTCTTGTTATCCCCTACAGAACCTTGATGTTTCCTTGGGTATAGAACTGCTCAGAAGAGACTACATTTCCCAGTCTCCCTTGCAGCTAGGTGTGGTCACATGACTAAGTTCTGGCCAATAGGAAGTAGGCAGGGGCTGTGTGCACACTCTGGGTCGAGGGCTTATTTTCTCCTTGCCCCATAGAAAGAGTCAGGGCCATGTGGACAAGGTTCGCCCCTGGAAGCTAGAGCAACAAGATGGGTGTCCTGATGCCAAGAAGTCACCCCCTCTCTTGGTTAAGCTGCTGTTGTTGGGGGTATGGGTTCCAGCAGGCTGGCCGTGCCCTGGGCTGGGCCACCACCCCGTCCCATGCTGTCTCCAGGGCTCCTATGGGACCTGTGGGGTGGGGGCCACACCCTCGCCTCTGTTGCCAGCGATGTCTTACAACCACCTTCTTCCTGCAGCAGGCCTGCTGCTTTGCCCCGCTGACCCCAAGTGTCCTGGGCACAGCAGGCGCTCGGGGACTCTGCTTCTGAGTTTAATTGCACTGATGGCCCAAGCGGCTTCCTGCTCTTGGCTTCATTTTCCATGTCTTGATCACGTAGGCCCTGTTTACACAATGGCCTATTCTGGGCCTGGGGCCCAGCCACCAGATGTGTCGGGGAAAGAGCAGGCCCCTGATGTGAACCACAGCCTGGACTGCAGGGAGGGGCAGAGGGAAACTGGGACCAGGAGGTGGGGCAGGGCTGTACCACATGGGAAGATTGAGGCACAGAGGGGCCAAACCCTCCCCTCAAGTGGCAGTTCTGGCCCAATCACAATGGCCTTGATTTTTTGATAGCTTAAGATCTCAATCCACCAAAAGTCCTAGGAATGTGGCTTGTGGCTCCCAGGAAGGAGATAGCCAGGCCCCTTCCTCCCAAACCAGGCCCAAGCCCAGAACATGAGCCCATTCATTCAATAGGGACCAAAGAGTCAGTCCCCAAATATTCCACACTGCATGATTCCACTGATGTAACGTTCTTCACGTGACAAAACTAGAGAAACAGAGACCAGACTCACGGCTCTCAGGGCTGAGGAGGGTGTGGGGCGAGTGGGGAGGGGATGCGGCTGCAAAAGGGCAACATGAGGGGTCCTTGTGGGGATGGAGCCATCTGTGACTCGACTGTGTCAAGGTCAGTATCCTGGTTGTGATATTGTCCTATCGTTTTGCAAAATGTCACTGCTGGGGGAAACTGGGTAATGGGTACATGGAATCGCTCTGTATTATTTCTTACAGCTGCCTGTGAGTTACAGTGATCTTAAATGAAAAGTTTAACTAAAAACAAATAACAAAGGCCCAGGCTTTGGCACAATCTCTCGCACCCCCACCTTCCTGTTTGGCTCACCATGGCTCCCACCAGCTGAGACCAGGGTCTGCTGGGGACATGGCAGCTGGAAGCAGGAGCCCAAGCTGGGGACCCAGGTCCAAGTGACCACCCCCACCGTGGCTCTAGATAACTGATTTCCTGGGGAGCCCCCACTGGCTGAGAGCTGAAGTCTTTTTTTTTCCCCGGGGTGGGGTTTGGGAGTATGGTAAGGCTCTACTCCTTCCTGGGCCTCAGTTTCCCCATCAGGGGACCCCAAAGGCCCCTCTTGGGTTTTAAGTTTCACAAGCTGGCCTCCTGTTGAGCTTGACAGCCAGGAATACACCAGCTGGGGCTTCTGAATTTCCAGCACCGTCTCTCTGTGGGAAGAAACTTTGCACTAAAGCGCAGTAAATACAGCTGCAATCCTCAGCTGGGAGTTTTCTTACACTTACGGTTGAGCAAAATCTAGACATAACCCCTGCAGTCAAATCTCTTGACCCATTTTTTTTTTAAACCGTTCCATGATGAAATGCAATATCAGAGTTTAATTAGAATACTATGAAAAATAACTAATGATGTGTGGAGCCCTCGACTCTTTACTAGGTGCTGTGGTAAGTGCTTCACTCGTACTTGCTCATTTAATCTTCACAGGAACCCTGTGATGTAGGAACTATTATTATTACCTTTTTACGTATGAGGAGACAAGCTCAGAGAGGTTAGATGACTCACCCAAGTTTACACAGCAAGAGGCAGGGCCAAGGTAAGAACCTAGGCACTCTGCCACTGCCATCAGCATTCTTAGCCACTTACCATGCTCTGCTGCCTGTCTCGAGAGGAGAAGGTGAAGGTCAGTGCTGGGGCATAGACAGCCAGGAGCTATGCAGGTGGCAGGGGCACTAGTGCTCTCAGAAAAGGCAGGAATGGTCCCTGATGAGGACCATAAGCAGATGGGCCTGACAGATGGTGAAATGATCTGCTGGGGCCCAGGGGTTACCGCCCTTCACAGCCAGCCAGAAGGGATAGGGGAGCCCTTTTGGGCACAGACAGGCATGTGCCCTCCTGGAGGCACCCCTAATCACAGAGAAATACAACCCAGCAGGCTTCATCCCTGTAGATCTGTCCACAGCTGGCTCTTCCTGCTCCTCCTTCCCTGCAGTCTCCTCCCTTTTCCTACGGAAGCCTCACCCTTCCACCTGGGCTTTAGAGCCCATCCTGGAATTCCCACCTTCTTCCTCCATTGTTTAGATCTCTCTTAATCCATCCATTTCCAATACAGGGAACTTGGATAGCCTTCTCTGGCATAATAGAGAAAGAGTGCATGACAACTCTACCTGAGTGATCTCTGTGAAATTTAGAAACCCGCAGGAACCCTAACAGGAACTGGCGGGTCTTTGCAGAGACGATGTCCTCATTTCCCACCTTTGTCTTGAATGGCCGGAGACATAATTTGTGGTGGAAAGAGCTGGATGAGAGAATCCTCTTGTGATGGCTTCTGTCTCCCATCACAAACAGCTTTTCAGCCCCTTGCTCTTAGCTTAATTAACATTGTCTACTCTGCTTTCAGGCCTCAGCTCAGCCTTCCCAGACCCCCACAGACTCTGCTGCCCCAAAGCCCTTCTCCCATGCCTCACTTGGCCTGGTCTGCAATCAGTACATCTCTTCCCACATGTCTGCCCCATGTGAGGGTCAGGGCTCTATCTGTCCTGCCCTCTGCATGGCCTGCACGGTGGCTGGCACAGGGGAAGCCTTTGGTAAACTCTGGTGCAATGGATGAATAAGCAAACCATTCCCTAATCCAGCCCAAGGAGTAGCACCTTTGGGTACTGAGAGGCCAGCACAGACCTCACGGCAGCTGGGAACCGCTGGCCACCTGCTGGCCAAGACAGTGTCCACAATGGGAATGAGACTTAGGACCCTCGAAAGGGGAGGTCCTTGTCATTTCATTCAGCGAACGGCCTTTCTGCGTGCACATGTGGAAAGCCCTGATAGCTTGCTTTTGGAGCCGCTTGGCATTGCTTTCCTTCAGTGCGTCGTGCTGAACCCCAGGCCCGTGGAATATCCTAAACGCAAATAAGAACGTACCGTAGGCTGCGTGTGGTGGTGCATGCCTGTAATCCCAGCACTTTGGGAGGCCAAGGTGGGCAGATCACTTGAGCCCAGGAATTCAAAACCAGCCTGGGCAACATGGTAAAACCCCTTCTCTACAAAAAATACAAAAATTAGCCTGGTATAGTGGTGCACACCTGTAGTCCCAGCTACTGGGGAGGCTGAGGTGGGAGGATTGCTTGCACCCAAAAGGTGGAGGCTGCAGTGAGCTGAGATCACACCACTGCACTCCAGCCTGGGCAAGAGAGCGAGACCCTGCCTCCAAAAAGAAACAAAACAACAACAGCAACAACAAAAAAAAACAATGTCAATGTCCTGTGGAAGTTGGCCTGAATTTGGAACATGCTGAAGGCTGGAAACAGCTGTGCTTGGCGTGGCCATGGCGTGCTTCCTCTCCCACACCTTCCTTCCCAAGCTTGTAGCACCCTGGCCACTGCTGTCAGCCCCCAGAGGGCTCACGGCATTGGCTCCCTGTCACGCAGAGGTAGGTCCCATTTCAGACTCACAGATCTGTACCTGTCTCCCTCTGTGAAGAACCCTGTGGTGCTTCCCATGGGGGCTGCAGGGCAAAGTTCTAACTTCTTGGTATGGCCTGGGACACCTCCATCCCTGCCCTCCCTTAACACTCCCCACTCCCCTTGACCCCAGGGCCCTTGCACAGCATGTCCCCTCAGACCCCTTCCTTGGCTGCCTATGGAGTTTCTCCCTCCCTATCAACCCTCGGCTCAGCTGCCCTTCCTGCAGGCAGCCTTCCTTGGTCCCGTGTGTGTCATCCCCGGACCCCTTTCCTCATGTGCTTGTCGTCTGCACTACAGACTGGCCCTGACATCTCCGTTTCCACTATCCCCTTCCACGGCTTTTCTCTTATCTGCCAGCAACCCTGTTCCCTCTCTTCAAGGCCCAGGTTAAGCATTTCCTCCTGTGGACAGGTGCCCAGACCCCCTCGCCGACATCCATGCTTCTCTCCCCAGGCTCCTGTATCTTTGCCAGCACCTCCTTCAGTGGGCCTCTCTCAGAGCTGTGATAGCAACAGCTCTTACCTGCTAGGATCCATACCGTGCTAGGTGGCTGTGCAGTCATCTGGAGGGATCTGAGGAAGAGCAAGACTGAGTGTGGCTTCCAAGGTCACACTGAGGAGATGGAGCGGGGTCCAGACTCAGGTCCTTTTGGAAGTCTGTACTCTTCCCACTGAGCCCACCGCCTCTTTCCCCTCTGGACCACCGCAGTTGATGGGCCTGGCCGGCAGGGACAACAGGGCAACTCATGGGGTGTCACAGCCTCCAGCTCTAGCCTGGCTGGAGTGGGAGCCCTGAGAAAGTTTGTTGGTGCAGGGTGGCAGAGGGGAAATAGGCCCTGCCTGACTCAGCAGAAAGCTTCCCCGGCTCAATAGACCCAAGCAAGCCATGCCTACCAGGAGGCCTGAGTCCCCACAATGACCTTACCCTGCCTTGGGCCAGCCCCAGCTGGCACCCAGCCTCGGTGGCTGAAATTCCTGAACCAGATCAGGGCCATTTGGAAAGAAGATGTTGCTCCATATTCTCCTCTCCTGGAAGCTGCAGTGCCATTTTGGACAGAAAGAGGATAATCAAGGATGAGCCTACATTTCTGAGTTGCCACTTAATCAAGGGTGTGCAAATTAATGAGCATTCTTTCCTCCAAATTACTTTTTAGTATGAAGGTTTGAACTCCTGGACATCCTGGCATCTGTTTTTTTGTTTGTTTGTTTTTGAGATAGAGTCTCACTCTTGTCGCCCAGGCTGGAGTGCAGTGGTGCGATCTCAGCTCACTGCAACCTCTGCCTCCCAGGTTCAAATGATTCTCCTGCCTCAGCCTCCCGAGTAGCTGGGATTACAGGCACACACCACCATGCCCTGCTAATTTTTGTATTCTCAGTAGAGACAGGGTTTCACCATGTTGGCCAGGCTGGTCTTGAACTCCTGACCTCAGGTGATCTGCTCACCTCGGCCTCCCAAATTGCTGGGATTACAGGCATGAGCCACCGCATCCTGTCCTAGCATCCGCTTTTAAGAGCAGTGAGCTAGGAATGGCTCTGCAGGTCGCAGCCCTGGCAAATGGGGAAAGCTGTTTGCATAGCCCCGCCCCAACACTGTCTCCTCCCCCAGGATTCCTTCTGCAGAGCTTCGGAGTCTTCACAACCAGAAGTGATGCAAAAAGTCAACCTCTTTTTGTCCTTTGGAGTGGAGGGCCCTGGAATGTGGCTCTGAACACAGAAGTGCTCCTAGGTGACCACCAAGGGAAAGGAAAAAGCAGCCACCACATTCTCCGCCTTCTCACAGGCACAGGGATTTGAGGAATAATAAGAGAAACAAGAAAGAATTCCCGGGTCTTGCAGGGCCACTTTCATAACTGCTGATCACAGAACAGCAAAATTATGCAGTCTCAAGTCTTAAATGGTGACAACTGTGGAAACTGCAGCATGGACTAGATCGAGGACAACAAGGGGGAATGACTGTTACTTTTCCTAAATGTGATAATGGCATGGGGTCCTGTGTGGAAGCCTCTGTTTTGAGTCCTTCCTCTTGGGCAACCCAGGCGGAAGTATTCAGGTGCATTCAGGATCACGGTGTCTGCAGTTTACTTTCACATGGTTCAGCCAAAACAAGGTATCCACTTCATGACATTGGATTAGGCAACGACTTCTTGGATATGACACCAAAAGCACAGGCAACAAAAGAAAAACAGATAAACTGGACTACATCAGAAAGAAAAAAACCCTTATGCCTCAGAGGACATTATCAGCAGAGGGAAAAGGCAGTCCACAGAATAGGAGAAAATACTTGTGAATTATATTTGTATATGTGGTTAATATCCAGATAAGGGGTTAATATCCAGAACATATACAGAACTCCCACAACTTAACAACAAATAACAAACAACCCAATTAGGAAATGAGCAAAGCAAACAATGGGCCAGACAATCCTAAGCAAAAAGAACAAAGCTGGAGGAATCATGCTACCCAACTTCAAACTACATTCCAAGATTACAGTAACCAAAACAGCATGGCACTGGTACAAAAACAGACACATAACCAATGGAACAGAATGGAGATCTCAGAAATAAGACTGCATATCTACAACCATCTGATCTTTAACAAACCTGATGAAAACAAGCAATGGGGGAAGGACTCCCTATTTAATAAATGGTGCTGGGAAAACTGGCTAGCCATATGCAGAAAATTTAAACTGAACCCCTTCCTTACACCATATACAAAAACTAACTCAAGATGGATTAAAGACTTAAATGTAAAACCCAAAACTATAAAATCCCTAAAAGAAAATCTAGGCAATACCATTCAGGACTTAGGCACGGGCAAAGATTTCATGATGAAAATGTCAAAGCCAATTACAACAAAAACAAAAATTGACAAATGGTATCTAATTAAACTAAAGAGCTTCTGCATAGAAAGGGCTTCTGCACAGCAAAAGAAACTATCATCAGAGTGAACAGACAACCTACAGAATGGGAGAAAATTTTTGCAACCTATCCACCTGACAAAGGTCTAATATCCAGAATCTACAAGGAATTTAAACAAATTTGCAAGAAAAAAACAACCCCATCAATAATGGGCAAAGGATATGAATAGACATTTTTCAAAAGAAGACATTTATGTGGCCAAGAAACACATGAAAAAAAGCTCAACATCACCGATCATCAGAGAAATGCAAATCAAAACCACAATGAGATACCATCTCATGCCAGTCAGAATGGCGATTATTTAAAAGTCAAGAAACAACAGTTGCTGGTGAGGCTGGGAGAAATAGGAACACTTTTACATTGTTGGTGAGAATGTAAATTAGTTCAACCATTGTGGAAGACAACAGAAACAGCATTTGACCCAGCAATCCCTTTGGGTATTACTGAGTATACACCCAAAGGAATATAAATCATTCTATTATAAAGATACATGCATGCGTATGTTTATTGTAGCACTATTCACAATAGCAAAGACATGGAATCAACCCAAATGCCCACCAATGATAGACTGGATAAAGAAAATGTGGTACATATACATCATGGAATGCTATGCAGCCATAAAAAGGAACAAGATCATGTCCTTTGCAGGGACATGGGTGAAACTGGAAGCCATTATCCTCAGCAAACTAACGCAGGAACTGAAAACCAAACACCACATGCTCTCACTTATAAATGGGAGCTGAACAATGAGAACATATGGACACAGGGAGGGGAACAATACATACCAGGGCCTGTCAGGAGGAGGGGCACGGAGGGAGGGAGAGCATCAGGATAAATAGCTAATGCATGTGGGGCTTAATGCCTAGGTGATGGGTTGCTGGGTGCAGTAAACCACCATGGCACACGTTTACCTATGTAACAAACCTGCACGTCCTGCGTATGTATCCTGGAACTTAAAATAAAATTAAATTAAAAAAAAAAGAAAAAGAAAAACAGTAGACAAGAAATAGCAAAAAGAAAAGAAATGGGCAAAGGATCTGAACAAACATTTCTCTAAAGAAGACATACAAGGTCCCAGTGCAGTGGCTCACGCCTGTAATCCCAGCACTTTGGGAGGCTGAGGCAGGCTGATCGCTTGAGGTCAGGAGTTCAAGAGCAGCCCGACCAGCATGGAGAAACCCCGTCTCTACTAAAAATACCAAATTAGCCTGGTGTGGTGGCATGCGCCTGTAATCCCAGCTACTCAGGAGGCTGAGGCAGGAGAATTGCTTGAACCTGGGAGGTGGAGGTTGTGGTAAGCCAAGATTGCACCACTGCACTCCAGCCTGGGTGACAAGAGAGAAACTCCATCTCAAAAAAAAAAAAGAAGAAGAAGAAGACATACAAATGTCCAAAAATCACATGAAAAGACACTCAGCATCACTAACCATCAGGGAAACAGAAATCAAAGCCACACTGAGATGCCACTCCATACCCATTAGGATGGCTACTATCAAAAAACACAACTTAACAAGTGTTAGCAAGGACGTAGGGACACTGGAACCCTTGAGCACTGTTGGTGAGAATGTGAAATGGCACAGCCACCGTGGAAAATGGCAGCGTGGCTCCTCCAAAATTACCAGCAGAATATGACCCAGCAATCCCACTTCTGGGTACATGCATACCCAAAAGAATGGAAGCAGGGTCTGGAGTAGATATCTGCACTGCCACGGGCACAGCAGCATTATTCACAACAGCTGAGAGGTGTCTTTGAGAGAGCCTTGCCCAGGCTATGTTCCCACGGGAGCCCAACTAAGCCCACATCTTCTTTCTTTCCTCCACTGCCAAGGCCCTACTATGTGCATGTCCCACGTACCCACAAAGGTACTGAGAAAGAAGCTCAGTTGGGCCTGCTGGACACAGAGAACTCCTCAGTGTGTCCTGTATCTTGCTGGCAGCTGTGGCTTCCCTGACAGTCTCTGCAGTCCCTGGTTTTCTCCTGCCATTAAAGCATCAAACTTCCAGGATCTGCCTCTCGTGAGCTCACAGCCGTTTCTCCCAGCCTTGGTGGCTGGCAGGAGTGGGGCTGGGAGCGGGTCCAGAGCTGGAACATCTACAGAGGGTGGTGCAGGGCGCAAAAGCAATGTAGAGCAATTCACATGCTCCCTCGCCACCACCCCACATGGAGCCATATGCCCAAGAGACTTTCTAGTGCCTGTTGTTTTTTTAGGACATCGGGAAATTTTTAGCTGCAAATACTGGTAATAAGACTGTCTTAAATAGACAAGTATGCTGTGGGGAATGTAAGTGATGAACGATAGAGAGCCACAGAATAAAATCTGCTAGCCAAACCGAGTTTGCTGGAAGGTTCTTAGCTCGTTCTCGGAGGGAACTCCCGTGGGAGGCTGTGTCCTGGGGACAGTGTGGGAGGCTGAGGCCCATCTTTAGCTGTGGTTATGCTTAAGTCGAAGGCCTTGGCACAGCCGAGCTTTCCAAGACCCGGCAGGAGCCTTCCGAGGGCCTCTGGGCAGCATGGGTGCAGGACAGGCAGGCAACAGGGGGACCTGGAGCCAACTCCTCGACATTGGGCACATCCGAAACACCAGGCAGGGGAGACAAAAAAGGAAGCTGAGTGGCCACTCCTCACGGTTCCTGGGTGCTCAGAACTCAGCATATGGCCTGCCTGAGGGAATATAAACTAGCAGATGCACAGGAAGGGCCTCCCAGGGTACTTATAAAGAACAGAGACTGGGCTCTAGAAGACAAGTGGCCTCAAGAGATAAGCAGCTGAGGTTCCTAGCGCAAGGTGTGCTCAGAATTATGGCCTCTTTGCCTCCCGCTTCCACCCCTTCCACAGCCTGGGAGAGGAAGCAGTGCATTCCGCCTGAGTATGTGGATGGCTGAGGGTATGGGCAGATGCTGAGCAACCTCTCCTCCTCACCTCCTCCCACAGCGTCCTTGGCCATAGAACTCTTTAGAATCATGTTCAAGGCATCTCAGAGTAGGAAGGGATTCATCACATTCTGATAAAGCCTTTTTGGGGTGGAATGATTACCGTTTCAGTATTCTGATGTTCTGATCAGGGACCCTAAAAATATTGACAAACATAATAAATGTCTGTGTAGCAACTTCTTTGTTCCCTGGGTTTGAGTCCCAAGGGCACTTGGCCCGCAATAGCTGTGTTCTTGGGCAAGTGACTTGCCCTCTCTGGGCCCACACTTCTAGAACCACAAATACTGGTAATAAGACTGACTTCCTGGGGTCATGCTGAGACCAGAAGGGCTCTAGTGTCTGGCACAGGAGAATGATGCCATCATTGTGCATTGGGTAGTGTTGAGACAATAAAAAGTCTTCGTATGCCTTTTTTCCTGAAGGCTTCACACATGCAGGGAGAATGTGGCTCTACAGGGTGGCAGCTGTGGGGCGATGCAAGTGAAGAGAGCCCGCTAGCAGTCCTGGGTGGGTTGTGAGAATGCTTGTCACAGCAAACACCAAACATTCTGCTTTTGACATTCTGGCAACAGAGCCAAACTGCTTCCCTTCAGACAGAATTCCAGATCTTCCCCGGGGCCTGTGCACCCTCAAGTCCCAGGCTCCTGCACCCTTGATTCCCGGCCAGTGGCCCATCCCCCGTAGTCCTGCTCACTCAGCTTGTTAGGCAAACATTTCTTTTCTGTTTGAGGCTTTTATAGCTGCAGGGTTCCATGGGAAATGTCTTAGCTAAAGACGTGCCTCAAGACACCCTGATGTTAGATGCCTTTCCCAACACATTTTCCCCTCGGCGTTGCTATTTTTAAAGCTCAGCAGAACGTTCAGAGGGAGACGCAGAGCTGCGGCAGGCGAGGGAGGGAAAGGCATGCTCTTGATTTTTCCAACTGCAGTCCAGCCTGGGGGCTGACTGGCCACCTCCCTTCCTCATGTCTTCTCAGCAGGGACATTTATTAGTGTTTCTAAATAACTGATGACCTGGCCAGCCAGAAACCCGAGGCAGGAGGGCTCAGATGGGGGCTGTGGGTGGGGCAGGAACAGAGGAGGGGGGCCCCACCAGGTGCTTCCGTCCTGAGTAAGGCCGAGGAATTTCTCATTATTGCAAAAAGGAGAGAAAAGATCTGAAATTGGATGCTTTTAAATAAAGAGGGTTTGGAATCTCTTTTTAGTACCTCTTTTTTTCTTCCTCTTTGCCCGTGTATTTTCAGGTGCTCAGATAAACAACTTAGATTTGCACCTGGGAGCTTTGTCTCAAAGGGAGGCCCCTCCCTCCCTGACCCGTCTTTCTCAAACCTACTGTTGTCCTGGCACCGCTGCTACAAAGATCACTGGTTTTACCAGACACCACACCTTCAAGCTAGAGCCATTATGAGGGATGCAGGCAGGTGCAGGAGCCCCTGCCCCACACTGAGTTTCCCTGACAAAGTGGATCCCATAAAGAGAGCAATGGCCATGGCCATGGGCTGGGTGGACCAGCAATCAATTGTAAAACAAGAAACAGAGCTTAATGATCATAATTACTAGCTAGAGGGAGGCACCAAAGCATGGACTTTCAAATAAAATAGGCTAAAATCCCATCTCTGCCCTTGACTAGTTGTGCAATCTTGAACAGGTTATTTAACCTCTCCAAGCCTCAGTTTCTTAATCTGTGAAATGGGGTTAATGTCGATCTCATTCATGTCAGGATTAAATCAAACAGTGTATATTTGGCTTTGGTCTTTCTGGGTCCTAAAGTTGTGCTCTTTCACCATATGAATCTGCTTTTTGGAATTAAAGTTTTTTTCCTTTACTCAGATATTCTTTCGGAAAGACCAGGGGCCACATACTGGTCCCTGATGGGTCCGACCTGCCCCCAAGATGTAGGTTTGGGAGGCACTGTGGGCTTTAAAAACCAAATTATATTAGAATTTTAAATTAATGTGGATGGGTTGGATGGATCAGATGCCCTCTGGCTCCACACAGGCCTCATGGCTTGCTAGAATCTCTCACCAGTCTGATTTTTAAGCAGCTGGCCCTCAGAGGCCTGGGAGTTTTCAACCCCTGATCTAGAAAGTCTCTTTCCTACACACCACCGGCTATTCCTCTTGAGTTGCCCACTCTCTAAGAGACTCAGAGGGCCAGGAGGCCACATTTTATAATGAAGCTAGAGTCCAATAGCCCAAGGAAGTCTGGGAATATCCCCAGAATGCCAGAGCACTGCACTCCACTTCCCAGGGCCTTTTAGGGAGCCAGTGATCCAATGATTTCAAACTCCTAAAGCAAGAGGTCAACTGAGGCAGAAGAGTGGCAAACTTATTTGCTTAATCATGAAGATAATGGTGGTGTCTTCTGGATGCTTCCTACCCACTAGCTGCAAGCCCACAGGGTCCCTCTCCCATACCCAGACAGAGCACAGCTGGAGACCACACCTACCCACCTTCCCAGGCTAGCCTCACCACTGGCTGACCCCAGGCAAGTTATCCCACGTTATGGGGCTCAGTTTGCTCATCTGCAATATGGGTCTGTCCTTCCTTTGCTACCACTATTCTGAGTTACTCCCAGGGATCCCCTTCCTCTACTCTCAGTGGGTGGGGATGATACTACCCCTCTTTCCTGGACAAATAATCCAGGCCTGGACAATCAGTCAGTAAGAATAAGCCCTGAGACTTTTGCTGGAAAGAGGTGCTGTTTTTCCACTGGGGTTGCTCAGGTAAACCTGCTGGTGGCCCTCTTGGCCTTCACTGGGGGAAAGCCTGTCTGGGAATGAAGCTAAACCAGGGGAGATGAAAGCTGGGAAGAGACCGATGGAGAATAAGACTTTCGACGCCCTGGATCCAGCCATGTCTGAAGCCTTCAGTTCCATTCACCACAAAATCCCTGCTTTTGCTTAAATCACTTTGACGTGGGTTTCTGTCTCTTGCAACCAAGAGACTTGACTGGTACACACTCAACTTCCACTGTTGGCTCCTTTCATGTTTAGAACACAGCTCAGGCATCACAGCCAACCCACCCTTTCACCCAAACCTGAAGCCAACCATGTCTCATGCACCACTGTGTCCTCGTCACTTTGCGCAGGGCCTCGGTGAAAGAGCAGCAGAGAATGCCAAGGCTGGAGCCAAAACTCTGATACCCCATGGGGGCAGCCACCCAAGCTACCCCTGGGGTTTCGGTAAGCCTCTCACCTCTGTCTTATTCCGAGAGAGCACACTGGAGTCGATGGGCCCAAGGGACAAGTTTGGCAGCACAAGGTTGAGCACTTTCGCAGCAAGGACCTAGCCGGGGAGGGAAAACAAGAGCTGTGAGTACAAGTGGCATCCACGCCCAGCTCTTCCGCAGTGACAATTTATAGTACATTAAGGAGAGTGATGCCCAAACTGAACATCAGCCAGGTTCATCTCCCAAGCCTGCGTCCTTAAGCCTGCATGCCCAAAGACTCTTGCTTCTGACTCAGCCTCTATTCAGCCTGGCTCTGCTCTACCTGGGGGAGCTGGCCAGGCAGCCGCCGCATCCAAGGCGGGAAGTCATGTTTGAATTTTGCCCGCTCTATACCCTCCCCATGATCGCTCATGGGTTGTAATTTTGCATCACTGGCAAGAGCTGCCTGGGATGAGCTCTGGCCATTTCTCTGGGATACTGAAAATACACGGCAGGTGCAGAATCACCCAGCTCAGCTGAGTACGAAGCAGGACAGCGAGGAAGGGCCCACAGGAGCCACACAGAGAAACTGTGCATCCATTTCTCTCGGGGGGAAGTAGAAATAGCACCAGCCCAATGAGGAGGCTGTGTGGCAGAGGGAAGGAGAGCTGGGTTTGATTCCTAGCTCTACTGCCTTGTGAACATGGGCTGGGATTTCCACATAGCTGAGCCTTCGCTTCCTCAGCTGCCAGTGGGACCTTGACCCTCCCGCAGAGGACCACGGGGAAGGTGAATAACACCCTGTGTGCAAAAGCCCAGGGAACACAGCAGGAGCTTAAGACGTACTCATTGAACTTGAGCCTGATTCAGGCCCAAACCTTCCTACCCCCTCCCCCATCTCTCCTTCTGGATCTCTTGTTTTCCCAGGAAAACAGAGAACCCGGATCTCACACTTCTGCCTTCAGAGAGGGGCTGTTTTCATTTCTGCAATGTGCACAGACATTTGGGGATGAAAGATGCTATTTCAAAAGTGAGCTGTGAAATGCTGAAATTAGAATCGGACGGAAGGTGGCAAGCAGTGAATTCTCAGTGCACATCAAGGGCACAGGGCATGTAGCTCAGTACCCTTGGCAGGGGGCAAGGGCACTCATGGGCACCGAGGAACCACCTTCTGGTGCATTGGGCACAGTTTCCCGATCTTTTTTTTTGAGACAGAGTCTTGCTCTGAATAGAGCATGTATAGAAGCATGCGGCAGCCTGACTTCGAGCACTGTGTGGGGCATGGTGTGTCTGCATAATCAGGAGCCTTGAAGGGTGGCCATGATGGGTCAGGAACGTTCAAGAGTCCAGCTAGTATCATGGGCCAGCTCCAAGAATGAGCCTGGGAAAGGAAAACTTGGAATTCTGGGAACTCTGCACAAGGACTGGGGTATTTGCAAACACAGATCAAATGTCTGCGAACTCCAAGAACTGGGAGCTCATCTGCATTGGGATCTGTGCTTTCAAAGGTTAAAACAATCTAAAAATGAGAAAATGGAGTGGATCAGTGCATAAAGGCAGTGGGCTGTGGCTCTGTGGCCTTCACTAGACTCTGGCTGTGCAAGGACGAGTGTTCCAGGGCCTTAGCTCTCTCCTCCAGCAGTAGTGGTCAAGGGCCACACTGTGAGGGAAGACTTCTGTGTGCCACTGTTAGGAAGAACTCACTTCTAGATATTCTGCTGTTCTCAGTACCCTGTCACTACTTCCTGATGCTGGCAGTGTGTGTGTGTCCATGAAACACCACAAACACCTCCTCCCAGTGCTGCCCTGAGAGACTCTGATTGTATTGGCCGAAGTGGAGCCCTGGCATCAGTACCTTTTTAAAGTTCCCTAGTGATCCTGTGTGCAGCCAGAGCAGACATGGGGCTGCCAGCTGTGGCGGGGGGATCCCTGCCACACTCAGGAACCGCAGGAAGGTTCTGTGTGACGGGATGGTGTGCAAATGCCAGCCTTGTGGGCACTGCTCCCAGGTCAACCCACCTGCCTGCTGGGGCCCACACAGCCTTCTCAGGGACATGGCTGTTTTATGTAAGCCAGCTTCCTACCCATTCCCTGACCAGATGGCTCAGAGCCAAGAAAAGGCTCAGGGACCCAGCACCTCAGCAGTGCCTGCCACAGAGGTGAAAGCAAGAGACCACCCAGAATCCATACCATTTCGTCCAAGCCCACCACCAGCTTTCTCATTGTGCCACCATTTGTGTTTTGGAGACCCATCACCTGATTCTGCAGGGACCTGGGCCCGGAGGTGCCGGTCCGTCTTCAGGATCAGTCATTTGTGAAGACAGACTTACCTTCATCCTTGAACATATGTTTCTGCTGCTGGCACCTGTTAACCCAAAACTTTTATACCAAGAAGTGACAAGGCCTCTACTTCCAGGCTCTGGAGAAGATGCTGACAGCTTAGGCTGTTGGCGCCTCAAGGATCAGCGCAGCTTGAGCCATCCTTGAAGTGATTTCACAGAGGATGGGGAAGCGGGAACAGAGAGCCAGAGAGAGAGCTGCCTCCTGGAGAGAATTACAGCAAGCCCTATTCTGTCGTCTCACCCAGCAAGCGTGATTTTCTGCCTCCATGAACGGGGGAACTTTTTGCAGTTAAAGGAAGCTTTTAAAAAAAGAGCTTCGTAGGAAAAAAAAAAAGAGGAGAGCCACTTCCTGAGAAGTATTTGCTTTAGAAAATGAACAATGCAAGGGGCTGGTCCCTGGAGGGAAGGAAGTGTTTCCTGGCAGCTGAACGCCTCACCATCCCCTTCCAGGTACAAAAAGCCAAGGACTGGGAGGCCTCCCCTCCTATGGTTGTGAATGATCTATTGCTGAAAGCGCAAACAGGAGATGTGGGGAGAGCACATCCTGCTCAGGAGTGGAGGCAGAAGGTGACTTCCACTGCATGCATCCAGCTGATCGCTGGCTGCCCAAGGACGGATGGGACAAGCAGCCACCCTCGCTCCCCTAAAGGAGCTGCTGCCAGCAGGTTCAGGATGAGGGAATGTGCCTAAAAGGACAAGCTTGTAACAGTAAAACTCCCATGGCTGATGGTGTAGATGAGGCACTGGTGTCCCAGCGACAATAACTGGTTGTTCCATCACGAATGTAGATGGAGGAACACACCCTCCAGGAAGGCCTGGTGCAGATTCTGCAGACTTTTCCCAGTGAATGCACACACAGGTGTGTCCTGGCACTAAATCCCGAGGAATGCCACCCCAAGAACAGAAAGCTCTCCGTGCATAGATGGTTGCTGAAGCCCTGGGTGCAAGTTACACCAGAGAGAGTGTACAAAGAGGCAGGAGGGGACCTGGGTGGGTACACCATTCACAGGAAAGGTGCAGAAAGAGAAACCCATGAAGGAGACTTCTAGAGACCTGGGATTCCCTTAAAATGATCTGTAACTCCCTGTCTTCCCAGGAAGACGGAACCGTCTGTACTGTTCTGTTCCTTCAATCCAGTTGGCGTATGGTAGCGGGCACAGCACACCCATCCCAACATCCCAGGGCCTCCCTGCTCAGTGTGGTCCTCACACCAGCAGCACCAGGGGCTCCAGGGCCACCTGGCTTCTGGGTCAGGGTCTGTAGCTTCGCAGGGCTCCTGGGCATTCATGTGCGTGGTGAAATGTCAGGGGCTGGCAGTGTGTGTGTCCATGAAACAGCAGAAACACCTCCTCCCAGTGCTGCCCTGAGAGATTCCGATTGTATTGGCCAAAATGGGGCCCTGGCATCAGCGCCTTTTTAAAGTTCCCTAGTGATCCTGTGTGCAGCCAGAGCAGAAGTGCTTCTGACAGGCGCTGGCTAGGATAGGGGTGCGCACGTCCCTGCAGGGCAAGCTGCCCTTTCAAAGGAGCCACCATAAGAGATGTTTGCATAGCCCTGATCTTCAGCACTTTTTCTAAACCTGCATAGTAAGTTCCAAGCCACATTTCTAACAAGACTCAGTTGTGTAGAGGCAAGTCTTTTAATGACAACTTCATGTCTTAAAACAAATTAGGTGTTTAGCCTCTTCCCCATAAAAGCCCCAAGAAAGAGGAGAGCTGCCATGCAGGGGCAGGATGCTTTTAACACCTGCAGAAGAGATCCCCTTTCCCTGCTGCTCTTTTTTTTTTTTTTTTTTTTTTTTGAGACAGAGTCTAGCTCTGTCACCCAGGCTGGAGTGCAGTGGTGCAATCTCGGCTCACTGCAAGCTCCGCCTCCCGGGTTCACGCCATTCTCCTGCCTCAGCCTCTCCGAGTAGCTGGGACTACAGGCCCCACCACCGCGCCCGGCTAATTTTTTGTATTTTTTTAGTAGAGACGGGGTTTCACCGTGGTCTCGATCTCCTGACCTCGTGATCCTCCCGCCTCGGCCTCCCAAAGTGCTGGGATTACAAGCGTGAGCCACCGCGCCCGGCCTCCCTGCTGCTCTTTTAAGATTTGTTGATTTCATGAGCCTACTCTCTCCTGAAGGAGGAAAGGGTAGGATGGGAGGAGAAAGAGCTAAGCAGAGGAAGTGGGTTGATTGTGCATGAAGGAAGGCAGAACGGTTGAGCAGGGGCCATTGAGGCGGCATGACGAGGAAGCAGTGGGGAAGGAAGGAGTCATGGCAGGTCCCACACCCGGATGGATCACATTGTTGAGGTCGACCAGAAGACTGCTGCTCCTGCTCTCCCACCACCTCCACCCTGAGCAGTGAGCACACCAGGGAAGTCTCAGAGGGGAGTTGCTCACCCAAAAAGGACGTGGAATCCAAAACTTTAACATTCTTGATGCCTTTTCCATCAAGTGTTTCAAAATCCTCGAATAATCCTACAGGAGCATTGAGAGAGCCTTGGATCCAGCTGAGGAGAGAGGAGCCCCTGGATGGCTCCCCCATTGAGGTGAGATCCCCCGCACCTGCCCCATGACCCCGGTGAAGCCAGGTTTGTGTAACCACAGAGCTCCCAATTATGCCAGCTCAACCCAGACCCCAGGGGTCGTCGCCTGAGGATAATTTGGGGCCAAAACCCATGATAAATGGCTACACAGTCACTAGACCCCAACCCCGGAAGAGACAAGTGATGAAATGGAGAAACCAGACTCGGAGACGCAAGGCAGGCACATTTGGATTTGAACTTTGATTCTGAATCCTCGAGAAATTCTATGATCTCAGTTTCTTCACCTATAAGACAGGGATAATTCAACTAACTCCGAAGGGATGCTGGGAGAGCCGCAGGAGACCCAACCGCTCTGGAGCAGATCCCTAACTCTCTTCCTGGCTTCTGGCCCTAAGGAGAGGCCCAATAAATAGGTGTTGGTTGACTGAATGAATGAGCAAATGTCATTCAAAGTAGAGACTTCAGGAAAAGCACGTGATGTGCAGCTTTGCAACAAATGATGCAGTCACCCACAAACAGGGCAACTCTCTCACAGCTGAAGTCAACATCTTGATGAGCAAGAGGCTTGAGGGGCGTTTCCAATGCACCACCGTGCCTGTCACTTTAAATACTAGAGACAGGCACAAATGCCTTTATTGATCTAGAAGGTTTTAATGGCTCCCTGTGATCATTTCTAAGTGAATTTCACTTCTGCCAGTGAAAGCCTTGCCATGAGGAAGGCAATTACAGATGCTATTTCCTAAGTGGCTCCTGCAGGCTGACCTGTGCGCAGGAGGCTAGGACTCCCCGCCTTCCGTGGGGCAGCACTATGACAAGGGTCATGGGACGGCCATGTGGGGGACACAGCAGGGACCCTCAGGGTTGCCCCAGATTTTCTTGAGAGTGAGAGTTCACCTTAAGGCAGCCATAAAATACAAAGTGCTGTGCCCCTTTCCCAGTGACCCTCGCTGGGACGGCCAGGACACTTGTTTCCTGGTAGATCAGGGGCTCAGCAAAGATGTGTGGCAGGAGGCTTGCTAGGAAGACAGCTGGTTCCTGGAATCACAGATGTCTAGAAAGCCCAACGCCCAGCTATTAGAGAGCAGGTGCCCACAGGACAGAGGTGAACTAACCCCCACGGCGGCTCACTGCTGCTGCCCAAAGGGCCAGTGCATGGCTAAGTTCCGGGATCCTGGGTCCAAATTCACCTGAAGCTTGAAAGAGTGGCCATGTTCCACTTGTTTCCTCTCCCTCCCTGCAACCTTCCACTGCCCCAAGGGCCTTCTGGATTCTATGGCTAAAAACAGATGAGTGACATTCAGATGGGAGTGGGCTCCGTTAAGGGAAGCTGATCTCAGGTGTGTTTTGGGGTGAAAGGGAGTATCCTGGCATGCTAGCTGGTCTGAGCTGGTGCTCAAGCTGACCTCTAGCAAGACATTTGGCCTCGTTTCCTTATCTGCAAATTGGGAATAATTTCCCTTCCTTCCGGGGCGGTGCTGGAGAGGAATGGAGACAATGCATGTCAGGCACCGAGTACTGGGCTCCCAGCGGCAACCCCCTTCTCCGTACTGGGCGAGGTGCCCTTCTTGGCAGGGAGTGGGAGTATCTTGAAGCACTGGCTGACTCCTGCATCCCTGCCCCAGGAACCCAAGGGACAACCTTGGCAACAGGGAGAGGTCGTTTAGAATGATTACTCTCCCGGTAGGCTGAGACCCCCATCCCTCAAGCTTAGCCCAGGGGGATTTTTCTCTTCTAAGAGGCTCCCAGAGAAAGGAGGGGCCCTGCAGCCTGCAGCTGCTCCTGAGTGCTGTCCCAGACAACTAAGGGTGGGAAATCCCGAGGGGCACCTGGAGCTTGACACTCTTCCAGCTGGGGGGCCACAGTTCTACCTCTGAACCCGGGCACGAGCCGCGAGCCATGGTGAAAAACCCCACGGAGCGACCTCACAAATAGCCAGATTTGTTCAGATGCATGGAGTTTTTGTTTCTGAATTTCTGCTGCTGCCACTTTCTTTGCGAAACCACTTTCTCAGCAGAGACAATGTTTTGGGCCTCCCATCCGTCCTCATTGTCTCATCTCCATGCTAAATATATCCCAGCTTGTTGAAAACCAGCATCCACATAAGAACCAGATGGTGGCGAGATTTAGGAGGGTGGGGGCGATCTGGCGTTCTCACATTGCAGGGAGTGGGGGCTGGCCGTCTTCCACAGGCCAGGCTGTACTCACAGACTGGGCGTCTCACGCTGCCCCTTACTAACTGGGAGAGTTGCTCTAGAAGGTGCTTGGTGCCGGGAAACTGTTGAACGGCTTGATGGATTGAGTACTGTCTGAGGAGTCAGGAGGCTGGGACTTGACTCTGCTCTGCTACCACTCACAGCCACACTCAGGGAACCCCCTCAGCCCCACCACCAAACAGATTTCCCAAACAGAACGCTGGAGGGAGGAGGTGGGCTGTAGGAACTGTTCCATCATTGAGGTTCATAAGAGCAAACAACTGGAAATGACCCCTGGGCACCCTCCCTAAACCAGGACCTATCCCTGCAGTGGGACCCTTGGTAGGTCCTGATGGGGAAGGAGCACAAAAAGATTGCTAAACAAACCACAAAATAAAACCCAAAACCCACAAAAACAAACACACCAACCAAAAGAACAAAAGCAAACACAGAGTACCCCCAACATGCATGGAACAAGTTCCCATTTGTGTGAAAAAGAAGAACAAATGGAGTGAGCACTGACGGGAGATGCAGACTCTCGCTGGTACCATGGGTTGTTGCCCACACCAACCGGGAGAGAGACTCTCCCTGCATCCTCTTGCATATCTTTTGAATTTTGAACCATAGAAATGTCTTATTCTTAAAACTTTTAAATTACATTAAAAAATAGATCCTGTGAGACTTTTAGGAAGGTTGTCAGACAAGATTAGAAAATGTGCCAAGAGTGATGAAGCCTTCCAGGGGCAGTGTGGACGAATGCATCATGGACTTTGTCAGCCAAAATTGCCAGAGATGCAGGAGCAGCAACAGATCTCAGGGAGGGGAGGCTGGGCCCTCAAGTCTGGGGCAAAGGGAAACCTCATTTGTCTTGGTTAATAAGAGGAGACCTGTGTTCCCCCAGGGGCACCTGGCTCTGAATGTCACAAGGTGATCTATTAGCGCAAGGCTTTGAAAGGTCACAGTAGCAGCCTTGCCCAGAAGTGCCCCCTCCCCTGGTCAGTATGGAGCCCAGGGGGCTCTGGGAGGAAACCCTTGTTGGTCCCACCTCCAGGCCCAGCTGCCAGGGTCCCCCTGGTGCACTTTATCTGAAAAGTCCTGTGGTCCCTGGCTTTTCTGTAAGGGAAAACATCCATTGCAGAAACATCCATTTTCTTCCCTGGGGAAATATCCTAGATGGGGAGTGGGCAGCCCTGGATTCAAACCCATCACAAGGGCTGCACAATCCTGGCCAGCCATTCATCCTTCCTAAGCCCAGGTTTTCCCATCTGGAAAGTGCTGCTACAACCTACTCCTGGGCTGGAGGGGAGTTAAGTGAGACAATGCCTGTGAGAGCACAGTGCATGCCTGGCATTGGCTGAATTTTGCAGACCTGCATGTAGCAAATCCCATGGAATGCAGTGGGAACGCCCTGCCGCTGAGTCTGGGCCTGCTTATTCTACTTAGATAATTAGAACCATAGTCACGGGAGATGTTGAGTAGGTCATGCCTCCCCCCGCACGTTTCAATGATGAAGAGGTAGTGCATATCCGGGCATTGTGATGCTAAGGGACCTCGATCACTCTGTGACAGACCCCTGGTACTGTCCTACACGGCACTGAAATTCATTCATGATAGTCGATTTCAGTAAGTCCGTGATTTCCTTAAACTGGAGTAAAATTCAAAGGAGATATCACCCATCTCTCTTGCAAACTAAGTAAATCATCATTCTCTGGCTAAACTATCAGATAGTCTCTGATTTCTCTTTTGCCAAGCCGAGCCCCATTTCAGATGGCTGAGATTTTCTGTTTTTAATTGAAAGCCTGTCTCTAGAGCCAGGAGCAAGTCTGTGGTCATGGGCTGAAGGAAACCCTTTGAGGATGTTCTTATAAGGTTTCATTCCTTGTGCTGTGTTGAGGAGAGTGCAGTGGGGGAATAAGAGCTAATGTCACTATTTAAATGATTCCACAGTCCATACGGTAAGCCTGTGGGTGATGGCTGCCCAGTGCACCTGGCCCCATGACCTACTGCCTCACCTCTTTCTCCTTTGAGAATCTCCAGAACTGGCTCAGGAGGCAGCAGCCCCTGCCCAGCGCTGGGGTGAGACCGAGGATTCCTTGTGGATACATGGGGTTGGGATTCTCCACCCTCACTGCGGCTATGTATCTACCTTAAGCCTGATGTCCCCAAAGGCAGGTATAAACCAACACCTTGTCCACAAGCCAGAGTCACAAGCAAGCAGCCTTGTCGAGGCCACTGGTTTCATCTCCTTTCTCGGGGAGAGAAGGTTCCTGCTCCACCTCTAGGTATCATTTGTTGGTTTATTTGCCTTGGCAAAAGCAGCCTAGAGTCCCAGTACCTACAGGTTATATCATTCCTATGGGTCATTCCAACCAGAAAAACAAAATCACGGATCCCTAACAGTCAGAGGTCGAAAGTGCCTGGGGCGGAGGAGCGTGGCAGTGAATGCGACTCCATACTGCAGTTAGGAGTTCCTGCAGTTCCACTCACTGTTCATTTTCTGCTGAGGTTGGCAAATAATCAGTGAAAAACAGCCCAGGCCTTGAGTGTGACTTGTTAACAAACGTGACTTTGCTGGACAAATAACAAGTCTAACCTCTTCTCCTTTCAAAATTCATCAATAAAACATGCACAAACAGGAAGGCATTTTTTTTGTCTTGGGGGAAAATGGCACCTGCCTTTAGAAATTACAGAACCCCGATGGCAACAGTGTTGGATATTTGTCCAAACCCTTATGCAATAGTGTCTGAGGTCCAAGGATGGCCTTTGGTCCTTTTACACAGACTCAGGCTACAAATGGAAGCCCCATGTCCCGGGGAACCTGCAGGAATTGTACAAACTGGAAGGTCCTTTTACCTTGAAAGTTGTTGCAGATTCAGGATTGGCAAGAACCAGAGGCGAAATGAGTACCATGCCGGCGAAGTGGCCCGGCCTCTCTGCGGCCGTGAGAATGGCGATGGCGCCTCCCTGTAATGCAGAACGGGCAGAGCTGCTGTGTTCGGCTTGCACCAGTGCACACATTTCTAATAAACACAACCAGTGCAGTCCTCTTAAGCTGCAGTCCTGGCCAAGAGCCCTGAGGAGGACTACCTTGGAAGAGGCACCATCAAATGTTGGCTAAACTAGATCTGCAATTATTTTATTACACATGTTTTTTTCTCTGGGTTTTCCAAGAGCAAACATTTCAGAGAGATATAAATAAGGTTCCTGCTTGTGGGCCGCAAGTTAAACAATAACACGTTCCCACTTCATTTCAAGCCCAAAGCTGGCAAAACCCCAATTCCTCCATCCCGACAGGCTTAATAGGAGGGTTTTTTTTTTTGGTGGGGGGTAATCTGATCATAATAATAGATTGCTATACTATGCTTTTTCCTGGTTTAGTAAAGGTCCTAGAAATTTAAATTCCAAGAAAAATGGGAGTGAACGTGGATGGTGCTGAAGGAGAGAGGCCTCACCTGTTTGCTGAAGCACAAAAGTGCTTAAAAGCAAGGGTTGCAACCGCAAATGCTCACGGGGCTGGGCAGGTAAGAGAAATGTAAGAACAGAGCCAGGCAGTGACCATGGGGTGGGAGTCAAGGCCTGCCCTGGTCAGATGTCCCCAGGCATTCAAATTCAAGCAGTTCAATATATCTTGGTCAGCCAACCAGCCTGCTTTTTCTATAGGTAGATTTGGCCTGTGGGCTGCCAGTTTAAGGACCCCGATTTAAGATTACATTTGCTCGATTATATTTTAAGATTATATTTGCTTGATTTACATATTTAAAAGGTGGAAGGAGTTGGAATAAGCTTTAAGGAATTGTTTCCATGGGGACCCTTTGTCCCTAGTTATCATTTGTCATCTGAGTTCAATTCTGAAACAAGCACATAGGGTTTGGGGACATTTCGTGTGCTTCTTATTGATGAAGGAACTATTCCCCACTCCAAGAAGTGGCTCTTAGTAGCCTATGAAATGGCACCAAGTGGGCCAAAGAGCGCTGAGAAAAAGATCAGTTTTCCAAGAGGCCCCATATTCAAGCTGCTCGCTAAGGACCGGCTGGCAGCCTCCCTTGTTTCCTAAGCACGGAATTGCCCAGGAACTCCAAGTGCAGTGCACAAAGGGAGACATCACGCCAGCCAGGCAGAGAGCAGTGGGGGGCAGGAAGTCAGGGCCACCCCCTTCCCCCTGCAAGGCTGGAAGCCAGGGTGGATTTAACCTGGGTCTTCTGTGGTCTGCTTACCATGGAGTGGCCCAGAAGGAAGACAGGAAGCCCAGGGTAGTCTTTCTGCATGGAATCCACATGTTGCAACACATCTCTGACGAAAACGTGGAAGTCAGACACTACCATCCTCTCCCCTTCGCTCTGTCCGTGGCCAACTGGAAAGGAACAGGAGATGAGAGAGAGCTGCAGTTACCAGGTCGACTCCTACACAAGCCCAGAGTTCTCCTCACTGCAATCACTGTCTCTCCTGAGCGCCTGAACGTGTCACCTCATTTAACCCTCTCCAGCCACTCTTGAACATTGGAATTCTTCTCCCCACTTTTTATGGATTAGGAAACTGAGGCACAGAGTGGTTGAGGAACATGCCCAAGATCACACCACTAGGAAGCGACGAGCCAGGGTGTACCTACTACAAAGCCTCCCTTGGGGGTGGTTTCCAAGGAAGGGAAAAAGGAGAGGTGCACAAAGAGCCTCAGCATGCCCAGTTTTCTGCAAAGTGGCCGGGAGTAAGACGAAGAAGGCTCAGAATTTTCCTGCATTTTCCCTGTTCCTTGTCCCTGGCAGCTGTGCCTGAATATTGGCCTTTCACCAGGTAGAGTGGTACACTCAGCCCCTCATCTTACGGCTTTAGGTGAAGATAATATGACACACATAAAATAATATGCAGTCATCGGGTGTGCTTGCCAGAAAGCGTCTCGACGAAGCTGCAGTGAAACTAGGTCACGCTCTCCCTCTTGAGTTTAATCTGTCACATATCTGTGCTGTTCACCCCCTTGTTCTTTCCTCAGGGCCCTCCACTTTCTCCCACTTTGAAGGACATCAGTCGCTATAGAAACAACTCACTGGCTGTGGCTTCACATTCGGGCTGAAAGCAGCTGTGATGGTTTGAAAACTGCAAAAAAGAAAGCGCTTCTGGAGAATTGGGACCACACAGCCAGAGGGGCTGCCCAGACCTTCCCTGCTGAGAGCCTGAAGCACTCATTAAGCCTCTGCCACCTCTGGGGAGGCTGCTGCAGTAATAACAGTCACCACCTGGAACTGACAGGCTGCCCAGATCTCCAGCTTGGAGACTCTCCTGCTGTCAGGCCCCAAGCTCCCGGGTTTCCCACTGGCCCTTTCCCCGCACCCACCTTCCCAGTGGCCGTCCCACGGTCTCTCTGACCATCCCACTGGGCCCAGGGGTCCCACTACCCTCTCAGCAACACTCCCCCTTTCCTTGCCCTTCTGAGCTTTTTTCTCTTTTAAAATTTATTTTTACTTTTTACTGTGCTATTATATCCATAACATAAATTTTGCTGTTTGAACCGTTTTTAAATGTAAGGTTCAGTGGCATCAACGACATTATTGTGCAACTCTGTATTTTTTCACCTTCCCACACTGAGACTCCATACTAATTGATATGGGTTGACTTGTGTCCCCCAAATCCATATGTTGAAGCTGTAACCCCCAGGATCTCGGAATGGGACCTTATTTGAAAATAGGGTCTTAAAAAACATGACTAAGTTAAATGAGGTCCATAGGGTGGGCCCTAATCCAAATGACTGGTGTCCTGTAAGGAGAGGGGATTAGAACCCAGACATAGAGGGAAGATTATGTGAGGGAGATGGCGGCCATCTACAAGGCAAGGAGAGTCTGCAGAGAAACCAACCCTGCTGATACCCTGATCTTGGACTTCCACCTCTAGAACTGCGAGACAATAAATGTCTGTTGTCAAGGCCCCAGTCTGCAGTCCTTTGTTATGGAAGCCCTGGCAAGCTCATACTAGCTATTAAACCCCAACTCCCATTTCCTTCTTACTCTCTCTTCCCCCACACTCCTGGCACCCTCTATTCCACTTTCTGCTTCTATAAATTTGACTACTCTACGGACTTCATTTGAGTGGAATCAGGCCATATTTGTCTTTTTGTGTCTGGCTTATTTAATGTAGCACAGTATCTTCAAGGTGCATCCATGTAGTCGTGTGTGTCAGAATTTCCTTCCTTTTTAAGGCTGCATCATATTCCATTCTGTGGATGGACCACGTTGTGTTTATCCATTTGTCTGTCGATGGACATTTGGACTGTTCCCACCTTTTGGCTATTGTGAATGATGCTGCTGTGAATATGGGTGTGCAATTATCTCTTCATGTCCCAGCTTTCAATTCTTTGGGGTATATACCCAGAAGTGGGGTTGCTGGGTCAGATGGTGATTCTGTGTTGAATTTTTGAGGCATGACCCCGCATTTCCATGTGGAACATCTCTCTGGAAGCAGCCGCTGCTCCTCCACACTCTAAAGCCTAAGGGCTGGCCGCACACAAACGCTGAGCCAAGGCAACACCAGGGCTGCCCAGTGACAGGCTCCCTCTTCCCACAGGCTTAGTCTCCAAACAAGCTCATCTGGGCATCTCTTCCGTATGTTTCTATTCTCCCAAGACTTGCCATCCTACCTCACAACCCTGGGGACGTAGTATCACTCATTTTTTTAAAAACATGGGGACAGTCTAAAATGGCCCTCTACGTCGGAAGCATCCCCCTTTCTGATTCCAACCACTCTGGCCCAGCCTGCTCCCTGTGCCAGCTGCATCCCCATCCTCCCTCCTTCATCCACAGCCCGCAAGCTGCCCTCTTCCCCTCCCTCCTTAAGGGGTGATCCACACTCATGGCCCTTTTCCCACCTACATTCTCTCTCCAGGCCTGGAGGCTCCGTGCGACCCTCAGCTGAGTCCACCCCAGTGGGCCTTTACCCCATCCTTTTCCGAGCTTTTGGCTCACTCAGCACCACATGCTCCTGCTGACCTTGTCATGGGGTGCACCTGGAAAGGGACTTCCTTGGCTCTCCTCCTTCTTATCTGGCTGTGTTTTCTTTGTCTGTTTTCCTCCCTGGCTGATTTCTGTATTCATTCATTCATTCATTTTTAATTAAAAAATTGCATTTTAAAAGACATTCAATTCACATGGTACAAAATCAAAGTGGCATGAAAGGTGTACACTGACGGTCCCTTTCCCACTTCCTCCCATCCACCCAATTCCCCATCTTCCCCTAAACTCTTCTCTTAGTGTCTCAGCCTCTTTACAAGCAAATACAAATATAAATCCTAATTTTTACCCCAGTCCTAAACACAAAGAAACACGCAACAGATCCTGCTCTGTGTGGGGCTTCGTTCACTTGACACCATATCCTGAAGATCTTCCAGTGTTTGAAATAGGGCTCCTCCCCAGCTTCTTACTACAAAACTTTCAAATGCACAAAAACACTGAAAAAAATATTCCAATAAAAACCCATATGCCTACTATCTTTATTCAAGAGTTGTTATTTTATTTGCTGTATACATACACATTTATGAATATAAAAATGGCTGAATCTTTTAAAAGTAAGTTGCAGGCTGGGCAAGGTGGTTCACATCTGTAATCCCAGTGCTTTGGGAGGCCAGGGTGGAAAGATCGCTTGAGGCCAAGAGTTCAAAGTTGGCCTGGGCAATATAACAAGACAGACCCTGTTGCTAAAAAAGAATTTAAAACAGAAACTGGGCATTGGTGGCGTGGTGGTGCACACCTGTAATCCTAGCTACTTGGGATCACTGGAGCCCGTGAGGTTGGGGTTCTCGCACCACTGCACTCTAGCCTGGACAAAGGCGAGACCCTGTCTCAAGAAAAAAGAAAGGGAAAGAAAGAGAAGAAAGAGAAAGAAAGGAAAGAAAGAAAGAGAAAGAAAGAAAGAAAGAGAGAGAGAGAGAAAGGAAGGAAGGAAGGAAGGAAGGAAGGAAGGAAGGAAGGAAAGAAAAAGAAAGAGAAAGAGAGAAAGAGAGAGAGAGAAAGAAAGAAAGAAGAAAGAAAAGAAAGAAAGAAAGAAGAAAGAAAGAAAGAAAGAAAGAAAGAAAGAAAGAAAGAAAGAAAGAAGGAAGGAGGGAAGGAAGGAAGGGAAAGAGAGAGGGAAGGAGGGAGAGAGGAAGGAAGGAAAGAAGGAAGGAAGGGAGGAACGGAGGGAGAGAAAGAAGGAGAAAGAAAGAGAAAGAAAGAGGAGAGAAAGAAGGAAAATAATGAAAGAAAGAAAAGTAAGTTGCAGATTATAACAATGGACAAATCTGGGTAAAGGATCTACAGGGTTTTTAAAAATTTTTTTTTATTTTTTTATTTTTTATTTTTATTTTTTTAGTAGGAGTCTCGCTCTGTCGCCCAGGCTGGAGTGCAGTGGCACAATCTCGGCTCACTGCAAGCTCCGCCGCCCGGGTTCACGCCATTCTCCTGCCTCAGCCTCCCGAGTAGCTGGGACTAGAGGTGCCCACCACCACGCCCAGCTAATTTTTTTCTATTTTTCAGTAGAGACGGCGTTTCACCATGTTAGCCAGGATGGTCTCGATCTCCTGACCTTGTGATCCGCCCACCTTGGCCTCCCAAATTGCTGGGATTACAGGCGTGAGCCACCGCGCCTGGCCTACAGGGGTTCTTTATACTATTCTTGCAAACTTTCTGTGAAGTTGAAGGTATTTCTGAATAAAAAGTGTTATAAAAATAATCTATAACTATTAAAACACTTCACCCTAAACACTTCAGCATGTTTAGTGACATTCTCTTCATAACTACAATACTATTTTCCTGCCTAAGTAAATTAACAATAGCTCCCTAATATCATCTAATATACAATCCAAATTCGAATTTCCCAGTTGTCTCCAAGTATTTTACAGCTGGTGTTTTAGAACCAGGATGCAAAACTCTTAATGCTGTACTTGTTTGCTATGTTCCTTTAGTCTTAGAGGGGCCAGGCTAGTAAATGCCTTACATCCTGTATCTGATTGTTTCCCCTCATGGTGTCTGTCATTTGGCTTGTTCCTGTGTTCCCATTCATCATCAAGAACTTCCCCCCTTCCTCAACACAGATGTACGAGGCTCACCTTATACTTTCCTTGTCCCAGACTTGGAATTAACCATTTCTCCAGGGAGCCCCAATTCCTTTCAGTGTTTAAACATCAAGATTTAAAGTTGGGAGTGTCTAATGCCACTGAGGTGCCTTTGCTTTCATGCCCTTCATTAGGCAGAGCTGAAAAACTTAATTCTTTTTTTTTTTTTTACATGAGACTTAAGAAAAATTAATTCTTAAAAAATGAGTCCATACAGATATTTTCAACTATAAATCAATGTTCTGGCTAGGCGCAGTGAGTGGCTCATGCCTGTAATCCCAGAACTTTGGGAGGCCAAGATGGACAGATCTCTTGGGCCCAGGAGTTCGAGACCAGCCTGGGCAACTTTGCAAAACCCCATCTCTACAAAAAATACAAAAGTTAGCCTAGCATGGTGGTGCACACCTGTAGTCCCAGCTACTCAGGAAGTTGAGGTGAGAGAATCGTTTGAGCCCAGGAGGTCAAGGCTGCAGTGAGCCATGATTGTGCTACTGGGCTCCAGCCTGGGCAACAGAGCAAGGCTGAAAAAAAAAAAAAAAAAGAGCAAGAAATCAATGTCCTAAAGTTTTCTCTTACCTTCTTTGATTTTGTATTTTATCTCTTTTCTTTGACACTGAAAATCTTGGTTCCTAATAGCATTAACATATTTACTTATAGCATAGCGTCAAAATTACAATACCAATATTGCCACCAATAATAAGCCTATGGCAAGAAGCTAGTATTTCAATAATAATATGACCAGAGTATTGTGTTTGAAGTTTAAATTCTTACAAACAGGTTATAATTATTTTCTGTGTGCTTATGTTACTAATTTGATAATTAGATGCATTAATTTCAAATTAAATTTCTTTCCATTTGTAGGTTTTTCCTTTTTGCTTTTCAATTTAATTTTCTTTTCCAAATATGGAAACATGTCTGATACAACAGTCAGAAACATATTAAAAAATTCATCCAGTGAAGTCTCACTTCTAACCCATCTCCTCCAACTCTCCACTCGTTCCCTAGGGTTAATCATTCTAATTATTTTCGGTTTTTTCCCTGTAAGCATTTCTTTTTGCAAAAATAAGAAAACTTCCTGTTTATCCATCCATCCATCCATCCATCCATCCATCCATCCATCCATCCATCCAGTCTATCATCTATCTATTCTCTGTCTAATCTATTTATCCATCTACCCATCTAATCTTATTTTTCCTCCTTTCTTACTTAAAAGATAGTATGCCACATATCCTACTCTAGAAACAGTCTTGTCTATTTCTGGATTTCGACCAGGTTTTCTTTTCCTCACGTTTAACATATTCTGGAGGTCACTCTGTGTCACAGATCCCAGACCTGCCTCCATTCTGCCTTACTGTTGTGTAGTACGCCTCTGTGGGGGTGAACCGCAGTTTTTTCAAGCACTCTCTCATTGGAAAACACTTGGATTGTATCCAAGCTCTTATTTATTAAACACTTGGCTGCAGTAGATAGACTTGGACTATTTTATGTCATCTGCATGATGGTGTATCTTCAGGGTATGTGCCTAGATGCAGGATTGCTTGGCTGAAATGTAAATGCATATGTAATTTCTGTAGGTATTACCAAATTCCCCTCCACGTGGGAGTGTCACCTTTCACTCTATGAGTGAGATGCGGGAGAGGGCCTCTTTCTTGGCATGACCAGCAGACTGTGTGTTTGACATTTAGGTTTTTGCTCATATGATAGGAGACAAAGTGTGGGTTGAACATCTCAGATTTTAAGAGCCATTACTTCTTTTTTGGTAAACTGAGTATTCATGTCTTTGCTCATTTTCTTCTGTGGGGGTTTTGCATCTCTTCTTGACATTTAGGAGCTCTTTGTATATTAGTTGGTCATTTGTCTTTTGACTTTGTTTACGTTGTATTTAGCCAAGCAGAAGACTCTTATTTTTGGTTTCTTTTGAGATTCTCATTTTTGGTTTCTTTTGAGATTCTTATTTTTGAATAGTCAAATTATCAATCTTTATGGCTTCTGAATTTTGATTCTTGGTGATAAAGGCCTTCCCCACTCCACGGTTATAAAAGAATTCAGCCATATTTTCTGTGACTTATATTTCTTTTGCAGTGAAATATACATGACCTAAAAAATTAACCACTTTAAATGTACAGTTTAGTGGTATTAAATACATTCACATTCTTGTGCAACCATCACCATCATCCATCATCCATCTCTAGATATAGTTTCATTTTTTTACATACGAATCTTTGACCCATTTGGATTTTCTCTTGGTGTAGGGTAGGAGACAACCATCTTTTACCAGACGTTTTTTTCAACTCAGTGAAATTCACCTCACATAAAATTAACCATTTTAAAGTGTACTGATTTAGTGGCATTTAGTATATCCACAATATTGTTGCAACCACTATCTATAAGAATTCCAAAATGTAGATGGTTTGTAATCGTCTCAGCAGAATTTATGAACAAGTCCTTCATTGCTTCACTGAATTGCAATGTCATCCTTATCATGTGTTAAAGTTCCCTTTTCACTCAAGCCCAGTCTATTTCTGGATTTCTGCTCAGCTCCACTGGTTTGCTTATTCATGAGCCAGCCCCCATATTATTGAGACATTATAGGAGCCTGCCCTTGACACACATTACATGCAGGAGGCCCCAGGTCACTCTGTGAGCTCTCTCTGGTTCAAGCGCATCACTCCCACGCTTTGACTCTGATGGTAATGCGGGCATCTCCTGGATAAACTGTTTCTGACTCTGGCTTCTTTCCAGAGCTACAGATCCATCCTGCCAACCTGTGGTCAGACTCTCCTGGCTGTTCCACAGCTCCTCAGATTGCTTGCAAATAATTGGCTCTCCTTCACATAGCGGTTAACGGCCCTGTGAGCCTTCCAAATTATTCAGGCTCAAAACAGGGCTGTCGTCTTTGACTTTAATTCTATTTCTACATCCAATTGGTCCCCAAGTCCTTCTAGAGTTCTACATCCAGTCTTCTTCTTTGCACGTTATATCCTGGTAGGGGTGGAGACCCTTGCTGCCTTTGAACTTGCAGTAGCTTCTTCTCCAATCTCCCCGCCCAATCCCAGGCTCTCCATGACCCACCTCCTCTTCCGGAAGCTGCTCTGATGGTGTCGTGGTCCGACGGCCCCCACTGTTTGAGAATGCAGCCTGCACATCCCAGCCCAGTATTCCCAGCCTCCCAGGAAGGCTCCTACTGGTTCCTCTGCCACAATCTGAGCCACATGCACACCCACCTGCCCACGGTTCCTGAAGCATCCACACACGTTCCTGCCCTGTGCCTCTGAACAGGCAGCCTCTCCTTGATGTCCTCACCCTGCCCCAGTCCTTTAAGGCTCTTTAAATCCCTTCATCCATGGCATCCACTGTAATTCCCTAAATGCAGGTGCAGCTTCTGGAAGAGGAGGTGAGTCATGGAGAGCTTGGGGTGGGCAGGGAGATTGGAGAAGAAGCTACTGCAAGTTCAAAGGCAACATACCCCTTCCATAACCCTGAAACACTTCTTGCCCCTGTCACATGTGAGTTGATCACAGTCCTCCCTCGTTTTCTCCTCTAGCACCATCCCCCACCCTACAGATGGATGGTCCTGAGAGCAGGGGTGCCATGTGGCTCTGGTTGGTGGCAGAGGCTGCCTGCTGCACTGTGCTGCAGTGGCTTCTAAGGTGAGTGTGGCTGGATGGGGTGCAAAACAGTCCTGAGTGAACGATGATGTCTGTGTGGACTCAGGGAGGGAATGCAGCGTGCATGTGCCCATGTCTGCCAGGGCCGTCTTGGAGAGCAAAGATCATACTTTATTCACCTGTGCATTCCCTAGGGTTCCTGGCACAGGCCTGGCAGAAGGTGGGTGTTTGATCAATGTCTGTTGAAATGAATTATAGGCAATGTTTCCATAATGGCCACTTACCAAAGAAACTCAATTCCATTACTCTAGCTATAGCTGATGCAATATGTTTCCTTGACCACCATGGAAACAGAGTTTGTTGAGAAATAGTTTTGCATCTGTAATGAGAATTCTTTTTCTCCTGGTTTTATTTATGTATTTACACATTTGTTTTAGAGACAAGGTCTTGTTATGCTGCTCAGGGTAGATTCAAACTCCTAGGCTCAAGCAATCCCCTGCCTTAACCTCCCAAGTACTGGGACTACAGGCGCACACCACTATGCCTGGCTGCTCTTTTGGTGGCTTTTATTATTGTTATTATTTTTTTAAAGAATCCTGCTTTGCAGACTTTAAGATATTTTTAGTTTTGTGTCTCTACGTATTAACTATGTTTTTAAATTTTCTGTACTTTGGTGCTTTAACATCTCAGGCCTTGCTGATCCTGGAAAGACAGTCCCACACCATCACGGATGGGACTTCAATTGCCATTATCAGACTCTCCCCGCTCCATGCCACTGTCCCCCTGTCCTGATCACCTCAGGGCCAGGCAACAGACAATTAAGGACAGCCCTACATTTCAGAGCCCTGAAATTCTTCCAACTAATCAGTCCTAAACCTGCTCACTCCACCTCATCTGTTCTTCTCCTTGGAAGCCACAATAAAAGCCCCGGCCCACAGTCCCCTCTCCCTCTGGCCCCTGACCCGCCCCGTGCTCCCCTGCAGTGCTTTGCATGGCGTGCTTTGCCATCTGTTTCTAGGGACCTGTCAATGGAATAAACTTCTCCCCTCATGACAGTAATTTTCATGTCTGTGTGTCTTACCATACCCAATTAAAACAGATCCTAGGTACTCTTAAAACACCCCAGCACTGCATTTGATGCGAAGTATAATAAATTCGTAATAATTCTTTGCTGAATGATTAAATAGTCTCCTACAAAATATTTCTGTCTGAAAATAACTTTCCATGTTGTTACCATGTACAAAAAGAGTCCCCGGGGAACCTATAGGACCCTGGTGATCCTGTTACTGCTGGAATGGGAAGAGCTGGCCTCTTGCTTCCCTTTTTTCAGGGAACCAGGCTTTCTTAGCATTCATTTTCATACAGAAGAAAAAGCTGATAAAATATAGCTTTGCGAAGGAAAGTGAGATGAAGCCTTTAAAAAGTAGTAAAAACAGCACCTGGTATTTGTGTGAGAGTTCATAACGTACAAAGCACTTTTCCCAGAGTTTGTTTCATTTGATCCCCACAAGCTTGTGAGGTAGGGATTCCTTCCCCATTTTCTAGCAAAGGAAACTGACCCTGGAGAGACTAAAGGGCAGTGCTCAGCCCCCAGTAGGTGAGCCACAAGGATGGACTTGAGTACAGGGTGTGAACTCCAGACCCAGGGTTGTCACTCTCACAGCTCAGGGCAAAACACAGCAGGAAGCAGGGGACTGAAGATTGAGGAGGGTAAGAAAAGCCTTCTTAACAAGCTAAAGAACCCGTTGTGAAAACACAGGGCTGGCATCTTCCCTACGTGCCCAACCCCAGGGCTTGTGCCTAGAGCTGCTCACCCCAGGTGAGTCCTGAGAAGGATCTGGCTCCACGTCAGGCAGGGACAGGTGGTTCACACTCACCAGCACCTGCAGATGTGCAAACAGGGAGGCCACTGGGAAATGTTCTTTTGAAGACTTCACAAATTTCTAAGTGTGGGATACGATGGGAACAGAAGGGCTGGGCAGAGGCTAACCCTGGAAGTAACCACAACAAATGGCAGCAAATGTCCACTGGAGACCTCATGTCTATGAGGCCACCGAGTGCATTGACGGACACCATGACTGGGTCTCAGGATGTTCAGTGACTTTTCCAGCCCAGGGCTGTCTGAGCAGAGCTGGGAGGAGCGGTGGGTGGAAGGAGGGTGAGAGTGCCAGAGGCGTTTGAACCACAGCAACTCCATCTTGAACGGGGGCTGGGTAAAACGAGGCTGAGAGCTGCTGGGCTGCATTCCCAGACGGCTGAGGTATTCTAAGTCACAGGGTGAGATAGGAGCTTGGCACAAGATAAAACGGGTTGCAGTAAAGAAGCCAGCTAAAACCCACCAAAACCAAGATGGCGACAACAGTGACCTCTGGTTGTCCTCACTGCTACAGTCTCAACAGCGCCATGACAGTTTACAGATGCCATGGCAACGTCAGGAAGTTACCCAGTATAGTCTAAAAAGGGGAGGCATGAATAATCCACCCCTTGTTTAGCATATCATCAAGAAATAGCCATAAAAATGGGCACCCAGCAGCCCTCAGGCTGCTCTGTCTGTGGGGTAGCCATTCTTTCAATCCTCTACTTTCCTAATAAACTCGCTCTCATGTTACTCTATGGACTCCCTCTAACTTCCTTCTTGCCTGAGATCCAGGAACCCTCTCTTGGGGTCTGGATCAGGTAACTCTTTCCGGTAACAAGAGTGAGGGGGATTCAGGCCTGGGAGGCAAGGCAGATGCAGGCCCCTGGATGGAAGGAGAGGTGTCAGTGTCTTGGGAGGACATGGCCTGAGACCATGGTAAGGATGCTGGCCTCTACCTGGAGAGAGGGGAGGCTGAGGAGAGTTTTAGGCACAAGAGGGATGTTTGCATTTTTTAAAAAATGGCCTTATTATATCACTGTCTCCACAAGATCATTATAGAAAAGTCTCGTCAAAAGCTTCATCCACCAACTCCATGCCTCCCTGGGGAGAAAGGACTCTATGCAGCCATCGCTCTGACTTCCAGGGTTCAGAGGGGAAGCTTTGCCTCTGAGCAGAGGGATGGAGTGGCTGGGTGCGCAGCTGCACCTGGGTGGGTGTGCTGACGTGGAGCAAGTCACTAAAGGGCCCAGTAAAGAGGGCAGGGCAGCCGAGCCCCTCCTGCCTGCCTCCTAATCGTACAGCGTAGAGCGCTGTGGTCCTGCAGAGGAAAGTGGGCATTCCTTGCAGAGCAGGAGGCCCAGGCCTGAAGTAGAAAACCCTGCTGGAGCCCTTCCTGTGGTGGAGCCGGGTTGGTCTAAGGAGTCTAATTCTGGAGCCCGCCCCTTAACCCTGTGGGATCCATGGCTGCCTTGATGCAGTGCTGTTTTCCCTTGAATCTACCTTGACCGGGTCTCACTTTTATAACCAGAGGAAAGACGCAACATGTGTTACCCAAAATGCAGGAAAGTGGATCCAGGTGCTAACCTGGGACTGGTCTGGTCCCTCATCAGCTCAAAGAGGAATGCCCGTGAGGCCGGCCTAGAGTAAGGAGGCATTGCCATGAGGCGCCAGGGCACCCGGCTCCCAGTATTCCGTTTCACCATGGAAGCATCGCCCACTGCCTCTCCCATCAGGGGTCTGCAGTGCGCCCGTGCCGTCATTTACCCTAACTCTGAGCCCACACGCTCTCCACTGGGAGTTCTGCACAGACAGACATTTCTCCTCATTTCTCACCCCTGATCCTTCGCGGGTGCCAACCACACAGTGTCTCCCTGACCCTCCAGAGTGGCCGCACAGGGGCCCTGCAGGATTTGCTAGCCTGCCAAAGAAACCAACTCCATTAAAAGATGAAAGAACACATTTGAAAAAGGGCTCTTATCTTGGCTCTGTCCCAACTTGACAGCCCCCAGGTGAAGAGGTCCAAGGAGCAATCCCCCTTTCCACGGGCGGTTTATTCTCCTCAGCCCAGCAAATGCCTTCTCTCTGGATTTTCCTGGTCATCTCTCCTTGGGTGACTAAGGCAGCCAGTCACGGGAGGCACACGGGCTGAGGCTCTGGAGAGATGGAAGCACCTGACTGTGAGGAGGACAGACACTTCCTTCCCTTACAATTAGGGTGTCTGCCCTGCATTCCTGGCCAACCCACAGGAGGTCAGCCAGCATCAAAAAGGAGGAATCTTAACAGAATGTGTGGTCAGGGCAACAAGACAGATGATCACTGTGGGGCCTCTAGCCTCAAGAACTACACAATAGACCCAGAGGAGCCCGACGTGGGAGTCTTGGCTCATTCAGACCCAAAGGAAGAATGAAAGTCATTTGTTGATGAACACCAGAGTGGAACAAGCCTTTGTTTTAGGAGCAGAAAGGAAGAATTGCCTCAGTCCCCATTTTTAGATCTAAAAGAAGTCATAAACTAATATATGTTCCAACAGGAGGGAGAGAAACTAGTACAACCCCCTTGGGAAAACAATTTGGTATCCAGTAAGGTTGAATTTCCATACTTTACAACCCAGCAATTCCACACCAGGATATATGTCCAAGAGAAGCTCTTAGACACAGGAATCGGACTGTTCATAGCAGCCCTGTTGTTGTAACTAGAGAATGGATACATTGTGGCAAATGGATTATTACACAGTAATGAAAAGCAAATAAACTAGAGCTGCACAAAGCAGCACTGATGAATCTTAAAGAAACACAAAGTGAAGAAAGCAAGTCTCGGAAGACTGTGTAAGTACGACGCCATTTTATAATGTTAAGAAAACAAGCAAAAGCAAATATATATATTTTTAGAGACTCATACTTATGTGATAAACACATAAAATAAAAAAGCAAGAGAATGAAACACAAATTCCAAGATTGTAGTTACCTCCAGTCACCTCCCTGCCCGTCTACTCATCAAGTTGTTGGGGGAATAAATCAAACAGCACAACATACCTGGCAAAAGGTGGGTTTCCAGCACGTGCTCGCTCCCTGCCTTCTCCCATTCCCTCCCTTTGTATGGTTTCAGAGGAGAAAAATGTATAAATTCTGGCATTCTCTTGGTGCTTGCGTCCTTCCGGGGGAGATCCTTCTGAATCTAGTCTGCATCTCTCCCACTTACAAGGATTTTCTCCTGTTCAGCTCTGCAAAGAGATGGGGCAGCTGGTCTGCACCTTCAGTTAGAATCCTGGCTTTCTTAAAGTGCAAGCGTTAAACCATCTTTCAGCTCAGTTCCTTCACGCTAAAAACTCCCAGGTTTAACATGGAACAAACCTTTTTATTTTCCCTTAAAAACGTTCAGTTAGATCTGTTGTCTTCCGTGAGATTACAGAAGTTCCCAAATAGTGCTAGTTCCATTGTTTGGAGCTTAGGGTCCGTCAAACCTAATAAAAGTACAGACACCTGGCAACCCAAGTTTCACTTCTGCTGAAATTGTTGTTAAGTATCACTTTAAAAAAACAAAGAAGATTGCATGAGGAAAAGCAAATTGCTTTAAAAAAAAATGGACGTTCATTACTCCAGGATGTGAGATGCTATATTTTTTAGCAATTAAGAAGTGAAACTTTTAGAAAACCTGGGTGATATGCAACTAAAAACAGCTGAAGTCAGGAAGTAAATGAGTCTGGTCCTAGAGAGAACACACGTGAGAAATGGCTCCGCTGCCCTGGAGACTTCAGCTTCATGCATCCTTGCCCAGGCAGGGCCGGGTGAGGGGAAGGGCTCCTTTCACCTGGGTTTAATGAATGAATAAGCACTATTCCAAATTTGAATTCAGCTAAGATTTTATGAAGGCAAACAGAAAAGAACCTCATTTGTTAAGCACTTGCGGTATGCCTGGCCCCATGCCAGGCCACTGGGCCTGCTACTCCTCTTGTTTGTTTATTTATTTATTTATTTTTATTTTTTGAGACAGGGTCTCACTCTGTCGCCCAGGCTGGAGTGCAGTGGTACAATCTTGGCTCACTGCAACCTCGACCTCCTGGGTTCCAATGATCCTCCTGCCTCAGCCTCCCGAGTAACTGGGACCACAAGCACGTGTCACCACGCCTGGCTAATTTTTGTATTTTTTGTAGAGACAGGGTTTCACCATGTTGGCCAGGCTGGTCTAGAACTCCTGACCTCAAATGATCCACCTGCCTCGGCCTCCCATAGTGCTGGGATTACAGGCATGAGCCACCGCGCCTGGCCCTCCTCTTGTTTAATAACAACCCAAGCTGGGAGGGAAGAGTCATCATCTACCAGTTGGAAGATGAGGAGGCTAAGGCCAGTATCACTGTATCCTGGAGGTGGCCAGTAATTACAAATGACCTGGGCAGATGTTCCAGTGAGGAGAATACAGGGCCGCTTTGGTCTGCAGCCTCAATTTTCATAATGACCCTTATCATAGCAGTGAGCATTTATTGAGTGCTTCCTGTGTGCCCTGCTCTGTGCTAGCCACCATCCATTCCCTCCCTCACTAATCCTCACAGCACCCTCTGACGTGTGACTGTAGTAAGGTGGAGGTCACCTCTGTGTGACCTTGGGCAGTGACTTCATTTCCTGAAGGCTCAGCCTCGTCACCTGCAACAAGGGGCACTCACAAGCCCATGTCAGAAGGTGCTGTGAGGATTAGTGAGGGAGGGAATGGATGGTGGCTAGCACAGAGTGGGGCACACAGGAAGCACTCAATAAATGCTCACTGCCATGATAAGGGTCATTATGAAAATTGAGGCTGCGGACCAAAGCTGCCCTGTATTCTCTGTACTGGAACATCTGCCCGGGTCATTTGCAATTCCAGGACATCACTGGCCACCTCCAGGATACAGTGAAATCATCAACAGTTTCTTTCTTTTTTTTTTTTTTTTTTTTTGAGACAGGGTTTCACTCTTCTTGCCCAGGCTGGAGTGCAATGGCGCAATCTTGGCTCACTGCAACCTCCGCCTCCCGGGTTCAAGCAATTCTCCTGCCTCAGCCTCCCAAGTAGCTGGGATTACAGGCATGCACCACCATGCCTGGCTTTGGTAGAGATGGGGTTTCACCATGTTGGTCAGGCTAGTCTCGAACTTCTGACCGCAGGTGATCCCCCGCCCTAGTCGGGATTATAGGCATGAGCCACCGCCCATCAACTGCTTCTTAAAACGGGCATTAATTATACATTCACATATGGCACATGGTAATATTATCTAAGTAAGAATAATGTAAGAAGTGCTCGTGTGGCTAGGTGCAGTGGCTCACACCTGTAATCCCAGCACTTTGGGAGGCCAAGGTGGGCAGATGGCTTAAACCAGGAGTTTGAGACCAGCCTGGGCAACATGGTGAAACCCCACCTGTACAAAAAATACAAAAGATTAGCCAGGTATGGTGGCACATGCCTGTAGTTCCAGCTATTTGGGAAGCTGAGGCAGGAGGATCGCTTGAGCCTGGGAAGTTGAGGCTGCAGGGAGCCGTGATTTCACCACTGCACTCCAGCCTGGGTGACAGAGTGAGACTCTGTCTCTTTAAAAAAAAAAAAAATGTGTTCTTGGTTCCTGGAAGCAGGAAATGGTAACCTAGATCTTTCTTGTTGATTCCTCCAGCAAACACAGGAGCAAGCCACGCCTTGGGAGGCCTTGTTTCTGGAATCATAACTCTACCTCCCAAGGAGCTGCTGGTGGAGGGGTGGAGGCTGGTCAGGCCTCCGGTGTTCAGCACCCACTCAGCCCTGGGTAGGAGCCACCTGCCAGGCTGGAGCACCCTGCAGCCTGGGTCCCACTCCTTGGGCCTGCTTGCAGAGAGGTTAGAAAGGGATTATCTGGCCCTCTCCATCTGGGCACACTGCTCAGCGTCCAGCATGGGGGAGAGGGCCAGTCCAGCCCCTGCAGGAGTGAGCATTCCTGAGTACCAAGCGGCAGGGTGGTGTGAGGGGCCTCTGCAGTAGGGCACAGAGTCCCTGGATGCCAACAGACAGTGTAACTGTATAAAGAAGCGGTCCCAATCTGCAACAGCTGCACAGGCCAGCTATGCTTACATTTACATCAATTAAAATGAAAAAGATGAAAAACTCAGTTCTGTAGTCTTACCAGCTACCTGCAATGCTCTACGGCCACATGCACCCAGTGGCTTCCACACAGGATGGGCAGAGGTAGAACATGTCCACCATCGCAGAAATTTCTAGTAGATGCCTTCAATTCAGGAGGCACCAGGTGGAATGAAGGAAATGCCTGTGTCCGTTTGCCTGCACCTTAAATGATACACACTGCATCTCTGCTCTGATTGTAAAAGTAAAACATGTTCAAGGGAGTTATCTGGGAAAAATCCCGAAAAGCCTCAAGTGGCCGCTGAGTGCAAAGACCCCAGAATTAGACTTCTTCAGATCAAACCCGGCTCCACCACAGGGAGGCCTCTTGTGGTGGGTTCAATTTCTTTGAGGCTCAGTCACCTCCTTTGCAAATTGAGGGTAATGAAAGTCCCCACCTCTTTGGCTTGTTAGTGAGTTTAACTGAGATAATTGCTATAAAGTGCTTAGAGCAGCCAGACACAGAGTTAGTGGGCAGTAAATATTGGTTGTAGAAATAAGAACTAAAAGTCAAACCACTCCTGCCAACCAGAAATAATTAAGTATTATTAGTTTGGTCTCCTTTCAATAACTTGCCAACGTGAACTGTGTAACTGGCCTGGGAAGACCTCCAAGAGCCACTGTGGATAGAAAAAGCTTAAATTGCTGAATGACGCCTACGTAGCTCACCACTGATGCTTTTAAAAACCCACAAAATATTACTGTTTCCTGTGGCTCATACGTGATATCAAAGCAGAGGGAAAGCTCTGGAAGGTTATACTGCAAACCGGCCATGCTGGTGACCTTATGGAGGGCTTCGGGATGGAGCAGCAGGCCTGAGATTTCGTTCATGGAACTCTTACGCGGACAACTGGATGCCACGCAGGGGTGTGGACCAGTGTTGCTGTGCTGCTTCTTTGAGGCTTTGGGGGGTCCTGGAGATGCTTTCTACCATCCTCCAAGTGTGCATGCAGCCAGCCCTCAGCGCACCTTTGCTAAGCGCTTGCTGTATGCTGGCCAGTATCTAGGTGAAGCACATACAGAGACTCATAAAATGCAGGTGTTGGCCTGGGGCCAGACACACACACAGCGAGTCCCCTTGCCTGTGTGGGGAGCCCACTCAGAGGCCTGTGGGCCAGCAGGCAGCTCTGAGGGGGAAAGCCCTGGCCTCAGCAGGTCCAGGCCACACAGGAATGTGGGTCCAGCGTGGCCCAGTCTTCCAAATGTTCAAGAGAAGCTAGAAATCCAGTTTTAAGGTCAAGTCTCCTAGTTCTCTTTTTAAAAACTTGTGGTAAATGTGCATAACCTACATTGACCATCTTCACTGTCTGAAGTCACCACTTGTGGCATGAAGCTCGTTCACACAGACATGCAGCTACCAGCACCGTCCAGCTTCGAACCCTGCCATCTTCCCCAGCTGAAACGCAGTCCTTGTTCAGCAACTCTCTTTTCCCTGCCCCCACCCCCTGGCAACCACCATTGACTTTTTGTCTTCAGGAGTTTGACTGCTCTAGGACTTCATGTAGGTGGAATCATATAGTATCTGTCCATATCAGTTCCAGTTTTAAAAAGTCTGAGTGGACTTCACAAAAACCCCTCTGAGGACTGCCGGGACCCAGCTCACTGTTTGCCGGCCTCACCCTCCAGCTTGGAGAATTCAAGAGAAAGGAAGGCAGGGGCTCTGCAGGGGCCCTGAGGTTCCAGTTTTGTGGGGGTTGTGCAGGGCAGTAGGGGGTACACCCCAGAGGAAGTGGCCTGTGGTCTAAGTCACGTAAACTTCAGGATGAAAATATATTCCAGGTGGAGGATGAAGTCACCAGTGCGGGGACAATGGTGTGACGCTGGCCTGGAAGGAAAGCTCCCCACACTGAGGGCAGAGGTGAGGCTTGCAGGGGCCGTAATGTGACTGTGTCGACGTAGTGTGGGGACCTCCCAGGGCTGAATTCTGGATGTCTGTTTTCATACAGGAACACTGCACGGGAAAAGTGTTCTGTTCAGCCAGGCAGGGCCTAGGGGAGCAGAACACCCCCACAGCAGTGCAAGCTTTCCCCGGGGCTGGACTGGCCCAGGCTGCAGGTACCAATGCCTGGCCGCAGCCAGCAGGGAAAATCCTGCTCCCCACGGCTACCCCCAGTGAGCACAGAGCCTGACCTGGAAGTCCTAACCACTGGGCCTTCAGCCACAGTGACCAGTGACAGCCTCTCTGTGGCCAGGTGTCTGAGCTCAGCTGTGCCAAAAGAGAGGCAGGACAACTAGGTCTCTGTTTCGTCTACATTCCATGGATAGAATGTTCTTCTTCTTCATCACAGGAAACACATCCAGCAGCACCTAGGATGTGACATCCAGAGACACAGTGGGGTGGAGTGAATGAGAATGGAAACACACAACACGGTGTGTGTGGCGACCCCAGCTCCAGGCTATGCCCACTCCTCATGCTTTCTTGGGGGGGAAAGTGGACCTGTCCAGCGTGGACGGTGGGGTGGCCCCGAGTGTGGCTCTGGATGCCACGGCAGGCTGGGTGCTCCCAGGGGGCATGGCTCTCTCAGGCTTTTCCCAGCCAGACCCCATCTCCCAGGAAAGACAAAGCCGCCTGGTATGGGCTTACTCCTTTGTCAGCACGAGGCCCACGCTAGGACACCAGGACGCATGTGTTACACAGGGGCAGAAGTTTGTGGGGAGCGGGCAGAGATTTGTGGGGAGCGGTCACAGATGAGCCTTCCAGCAGGAACAGCCAGGGAGTGTAATTTGCCTCCTTGCTCAGTCAACATCCCCTTGTCTCATGGTTCCCAGGGTGTGCGTGCGTTAGGGCTGGGTGGGGACAAGGTCAGCCCTTACACTAGAAAAGCCTTTTTCTATCTGGCTGCTACAGGAAGATTGTGCAAGCAGGTCACTTTCAACGTAACAAGCATTTCCTAAATACCTGTTTTGTGTCAGGTCTTGGTTAGATGCTGGGGGCTTAGCGTTGACTTGTAACTTCACATACATAATCTGTGAACTTTTTGCACATTATTGCATCATTTGTACTCATGACTTACACTGACTGCATAATATCCCATCAGGGGATACATCAAGACTCAACTGCTTATTGTGGAGCATTGACAGTGACTTCAATTTTTTGCTTTTATAAATAACAGTGAAATGAACATCTTTTTACAGATGTCTATGGAACTCTCAAGATAAACTTACCAAAATGGGATTTCTAGATCAAAAGATACCAATATTTTTATGAGTCCTAATACATAGAACTAAAAATGCTTTTCAACCTGACATTTCATTGTCATCAGCAAAGCATGGAAGTTTGAGTTTTGCCACATCCTTGTCAGCACGAGAGTTACCGTTTGAAAAAATGTCCTTATTATATAATAGGTGGCAAAACCCACCTTCTTTCTACTACAGTACTTGGTTTACAGATACAAGCTACACAAGGCAGGCCAGGCGCAGTGGCTCATGCCTGTAACCTCAGCACTTTGGGAGGCCAATGTGGGCAGATCACCTGAGGTCAGAAGTTCAAGACCAGCCTGGCCAACATGGTGAAACCCCATCTCTACTAAAAATACAAAAATGAGCCAGGCGTGGTGGCGGGTGCCTGTAGTCCCAGACAGTCAGGAGGCTGAGGCAGGAGACTCGCTTGAGCCCAGGAGGCAGAGGTTGCAGTGAGCTGGGATGGCCCCACTGCACTCCAGCCTGGGAGACAGAGTGAGACTCCATCTCAAAAAGAAAGAAAAAAAAAGCTACAGAAGGCATTGTTTTGGTCTGAAGAACATGCAGCTCAAGTTATGTGTTTCTCCTCACTTCTTTTCTTAAGGCAACCTGTTTTCTCTACCTTTGGTGGGGAGAGAGAGAGCCGTATCACTATTACACATGACCCAAACAGTGGATCAGAACATAATCTTGGCTTTCAGCCCACTGATTTGGAAGCCCTGATTACAGGAAGAGACCATGGGGCTGCTTGAGCCATTTCTTGCTATGTCACCAGGCTGACGTGCAGTGGTGGGATCTCGGCTCACTGCAACCTCCACCTCCTGAGTTCAAGTGATTCTCCTGCCTCAGCCTCTCAAGTAGCTGGGATTACAGGTGCCCACCACCATGCCCATGTAATTTTTGTATTTTTAGTAGAGATGGGGTTTTGCCGTGTTGGCCGAGCTGGTCTTGAACTCCTGACCTCAGGTGATTCACCCGCCTTAGCCTCCCAAAGTGCAGGCTTGAGCCACCGCACCCAGCCTGTTTGAGCCATTTCAAATTCACCCAAAAGTGATTTGACAGAAAACCAGCTCAGTGGCCACCTGCATGCCAAGAAACAATCTTCCAGTTTCAGCAGATTCCCCTGAAATCGCTGTGTATTTTCAGATTCCAGTCTTTAAACTCAATGCTTTATTGGAGAGAGGATGCCAGCATCCCCATATTTCCTTCCTACTTCAGGCTGCAACTTGAATATGCTTTTAAAAAATTTAGCTACCGTTGTTTCAAACACAGTTTCCTAATGAAAGCCTGGTTTGTTTTCTGTGCTCCTGCGACATCCAATAGCAGGGCATTATATACCAAAGTATAATGAAATAAGACCAATGACAAATTAAAAGCAAAGGAACCGCTTCCTTAGATGAAAGGCCATAGGTCTGTCCATTTTTGCTGCCACTACAAAACTATGTTTGGCCGTCAGCTAACACATTCCACTAATGCTAAAAAAAGAAAACAAAAAAAGTCCAAGAAGAGAGTACTGGAACAAAGGGAGGCTCAAAGTCACAGGTAGAAGGGGCCGGAGAGGCAATGTGTTAGACAAGAACTGCGTGCCACCCCTACGCGCTGCCCTTCCCTCTCCAGGGCAAGGAAGAGCGAATGACCATGGGGGCTCTGCTTCTCTCGCTTTCTAAAAAATGCGCAGATGGCAAAAAGTCCAAGATCACAGCTTGTTGGCCTGGAAAACAGTTTGTTTCCCTCAGCAAAAGCCATTTCCTTCTCTTCTGTTTGCTGATGGTCCCAGTTTCAATCCACGGCCACTCAGCACGACATGTTTTTGTCCCCCCCACTACCACTGCACTGAGTTACCTTGGAGCGAGGAAGGATGTCTCCTTTTGTGGCTTTCTGCAGCATCCAAGCACAAGCTCGGCTTTACAAGAGAGATAAAGGCAGAAATTAATTTCTTTACTAATTGACAACAGCTTGAAAAAGGTATAAAGATGCCAGAATTCAGCATATGGGCTCTGGAAACACATTTCGACTCAGATTTTTTTTTTTAAGCTGTTACTACATGCTTTATAATGTAACCAACTAAAAGACTGCTAACGGTGCAGCATTTTCGAAGTAATGCATTCTCAGGATTTCATATTTAGAAGGTTTATTTGAAAACATCCTACTCTCCACTGTATAAATAAGAGGAAACAGCATGACAAAAAGTGTCATAACTACGGTTCTTGGCATCTAGCAAGATGATCTTCCTTTTGTATCACACTGCGGGATGAAGATCTGGGTTTCAGAGAGCGGCAAGTGGCTGGTTCTGTGGGGTTAGCGATCACGTTGCCACGTGTCATGCCCACAGTGGCCATTCTCCTGTTGATTTTCTCTCTCATGAAATGTTAGGGCTCTGTGCAGCTCTAGGTTGGCCAGAATCATCCAGAAATGCCAGACCTTTCTCTCAGAGCTCTATGATGAAAGTTGCATATACAGAAAGTGCCTCTGGCTTATAAATAAGTGACAGCTGCAGAGTGGGGAGAGGCTTTTGCCACTAGAAACTTCCAGGATGCATGAGATCAAGGAATTAAGTCTGTAACAAAATAACAGGATGCTCTGTGAAGTCCAAAGAATCGCTTGAGGCAAACTGCAGAGCTCCATGAGATCAGCAACCCCAAAAGCTTTTACACCGCCGGACAAGGTTTAATAGGAAAAAAATCCCCTATGCTGTATATTCAGAAGCAAATGAAGGGAAATGTCAAAGGAGCCAGAACAATATGTCAAATTAGGCAAATTCCTGACCTGACCCAGATTTTACAGAACATTTGATCCTAAACTATGCTGTCCACGTCCTTAAGATCACCTTTATCTGGGTTAGAAAACAGATGACAGAGACCATGTTTTGACTAATATATATGCTTCTGTCATACACCTGCTGACCAGCAGAGTCCCTGGAAGGCAACAGAAAGCAGGCAGGCAATGGCATCAGATCCAGCTACAGACCGCAGCTGCTACTTTTTAGCTGTGTGACCTTGCAAACGTCTCCACCGCTATGATCCTTTGTTTCCCCATCAGTGAAAGCCGCCATCAGGGGCCGGGGTATTTACTGAGTGGATTGCTGAAAGGGTTAAATGAGGAGGCAAGTGAAAGCACCTGTCACACGGTAGGCATCCAAAAAATGTTAGTCTTCCTTTCTCCACCTTTCATGCTTAGTTCTTGCAGAGATTGACTTGAGTGTCCATAAACAGATGGCTGGATAAAGAAAATGTGGTGCATTTATACACGGAATGCTACTAGGTCCTCAAAAGGAATGAAATCCTGTCATTTGCAACAACATGGATGGACCTGGAGGCCATTATCTTAAGTGAAATGACTCAGGCACAGAAAGCCAAACGCCAAATGTCCTCACCTGTAGGTGGGAGTGAAATAATGTGCACACATGGACATAGAAGGTGGAATGACAGCACTGGAGGCGTGGAAGGATGGGGGATAGGGGATTGAGAGATGACTTATGGGTACAATGTACATTGCTTGGGGGATGGTACACTAAAATCCCAGACTTCACCACCACACAATATATCCATGTAACAAAGCTGCACTTGTGCCCATACAATTATATGAATAATAATAATAAAAAAGAAAGCCTGCTTCAGGATGCCGGGGTTCCTGGTGCAGTGTCCATCCATCCTCTGGGATGCAGCTGCCCTGCTCAGGCCACACAGGCCTTTCCCAAAGCTGTGCCCTGAAAGAGTCCCAGCCCCCATACTGGTGTCACAGCTGCCATCCCTGCAAGTGGGGACACATGGCACAGGGGCAGGGCATGGAAGGGGAAGGCTGCACAACGGACTGACCCCTGACAAGACCGGCGCTGGAACTTTACATTTTTGTGCACCATGTTAACAAAAGTTATTTTGACTTTACCGAAGTAAAGGCAAAGAATAGAGTTTGAATAGAATGAGTGACAGCAGCTTGGGAGATGGGGGCCCAGACAGAAACAAGGAAGGTGGAAATGGAAGAGACGGAAGATTGAGAAGCCAACAGCACCGGCCAGGCAGACTGGGGAAGAGGAGCCTGTGAGAACGCCTGGGATCGTGAGGATGGAGCTGAGGCCAGTGGGAATGAGCACGTCCTCCTGACTCTCCTTCAGGGAGAAAACAAGCCCCAAACATGTGGCCATGGCTCCTGACTTTTCTAACGTGGCAGCTCTCCACAGCATCCTTCCTACATTTCTGGCTGCCTCCAAGCTGTTCATGGCTCCTGGGCAGGTGGCAGTCCCCCCTGCACTGCTCACAGGACTCTCTTGTCCTGGGCTCACAGATCCACCCTGCCTCATCTGCCTCCAGGTGGTCCCCATTCACCCGCCACAATCTTCCCTTCTCCACCCTGCCCTCCCTTTTCTCTCTGGTTCTGGGGGCCTCATCCACACAGAACACTTAAGACACCGTGGTGTGATCCCTGGGCTGGTTTCTGCCTCATTTGGCTCCGGATCCCACCCCCATGTTTCCCACCTGTCTGGAATCAGTTACGTTCCCCTCCCAACCTGGCCCTCTAGCTGCACCGCCTGTCTTTGTGGGGGTAGAACTGCAGGCTCACATTCCACTCTTCCGTCTCCCTCTGCGTACACTCCCTCCAAAGGAATGCGCGCCATCCTTCTTGTCCTCTGCCACTCCCATAGGGAGCCTCCCTCTCGTCTACTGGGGCTGGTTCCCTGGCCTTCCAGCCCTTCTCCCCACCCCCAGCCCCCACTCTCCTTCCAGCCCAGTGCATTCCACAAGATCCACCCAGTCCATGGGCCTGGGGAGGAGATAACCCTGCCCCTCCCTCCTCCTTCCTGAATTTTCCTCAGGGGACGGGGTCTAGGAAGCTGGTCCCTGGGGTGGCTCCCAGACTCCTGAACCTGCGCAAACAAGTGACTCAGCCCTGTTCTCGATTGCTGATGGAGCCACCTGAGGTCACAAGTGGGTCATTCTGTGTCTACCTTTGTGTGTCCCTGTCTCTGTTCCCTTCTCTCGTGCTGTGTCTCTGTCCCTCCACTTAAGTGGACATAAGGAGCTCCTCAGCCTCCTCTTCAGTGCCTGCTCTTTGATGGGCTGTTGGGAACATCTGGAGATTTGGTCTGGGACTCAGGGGAAGTGACCCAATGCCACCATCCCAGGCCTCCAGGCAGCAACCACTCACCCATCCTTGCACTCCTGCACATCCTGGGCCTTGCACACACACCTGCTCCATCTGGAACACCCCTCCACCCTGTGGAACATCTGTGCGTCTCATCTCTCCCCTAGAAAAACCCCCAGCCTTCTCCAGTGTGTCTGAAGGTCCAACTCCACTGTTATCACAGGATGGCATCATCAGGGTCTACTACAGACCCCTGCTGGACTGTGTGCTCCTTAGGGGCAGGGTGCCTTGTGGTGTCTTTGTATCTCCAGCACCTAGAAAGTGCCAGGCCCATCACAGATTCTCAAGAATAAGAGAACTCATCAGGACAAGAGCTTGTGGTTTCTTAAGTCACAGAACAAGAGGTTCCCTCCAGGGCAGCTAAGAGGCAGCGGAGACTTGTGAGCACAGGGTCTCCGGTCCAGTCCAACCCAAATGGGCATGGGTATGATCATTTCCATCAAGTGGCTGTCTACGGACTTGGGAAAGAAAACCTCAGGCTCCCTTGAGACACGAGCTTCCACGGTTACACCTATTTGAGCTCCTCAACGGCTGTCTCCAAGGTGACGCCCAGAAACCATGATTGGAACGGGCTTCTCCTTCCACACCTGTGGTCCCTGGGGTGGCTCCCAGACCCCTGAGCCTGCACCAACAAGTGACTCAGCCACATCCTAGGGAAGGGGAGTCCTCCCACTGGAACAGGATTTGGCCACAACCTGGCACTTGGGGACCTAGTGTTGAAAATGAGCCAAATGGGGACAGATGCTCTCTTTTCCCCAAGTCCACCTGGGATTTCACACGGGGAGGAGCCACAGCGTCTGGTATTAAGTGAAGGGAAAGTCATTAGCAAGAGACTCGGAAGCATTCTAGGACAAGTGTTGAAAGTAATCCAAAACAAATATAAAACAACTTGCAACCCCCCTCACTGGATCTGACTAACACGGGCAGGGCTGGTTTAATATTTTTCCATAAAAGCATGCCTACCCAGACTCGGGTGGCCTCCCCTCCACACCACAGAGAGGCGCCTGACACTCGGAGGAACATTCGAATTAAATCTGAGTCATTCTCAACTCAGGGTTACACATCACAGTCTGTTGACATTGTTCCATCCTTGATCATTCCCCAGAGAGCGAGAGCACACAACAGAGGTGGGAGAGGGAGGAGGGAGGGAGAGAGAGAGAGAGAGAGAAAGAGAGAGAGAGAGATTCCTATTGTGGTGTTACGGGCTGAGCTGTTTCCCCAGATTCACAGGCTGAAGCCCTAACCCCCAGTACCTCCAAACGGATACAAGGTCTTTGCCAAGGTAATGAAGTTAATGTGGGTGGGCTCTGATCCACTATAATCCAAATGTACACACTAGATGGGGAGGACCATGTGAGGACACAGGGAGAAGACGGCCACTTACAAGCCAAGGAGAGAGGCCTCAGAAGGAACCAGCCCTAACAACACATTGATTTTGGATTTTCAGCCTCCAGAACTGTGAGAAAATAAATCCCTACTGTTGAAGCTCCCCAGTCTGTAGAATTTTGTTATGCTGGCCCTAGCGGACTCATACACATAGCATTTTTCCATTTACGCTCCAACAGCCCCAAGTGGTGTGCAGCTCCCTCCACAACTCTCACTGCCACGTGACTCTGTTCTTTTGCAAATGTAATTGTCTTTGCTTGGAATGATGCCCACCTCTGCCCACCTCACAAACTTCTATTCAACCTTCAAAACCCTTGTAGATAGCACCTCCTCTGTGCAGCCTCACCTTGCCCTCTGCCCCCTTCCCCAGGGAGTGCTCCCTCTTCTCTCTGTCTACAACCTTGATCACTCTCTTACTAAGCATGCTGAAGCCTGGGTTTGGCAATGTGTCGAGATGCCTGTGATCTGGGCAAAGTCGGAGCCTCTCGACACTGGAATGAGGACTCCTCTCTAGGGCTGGCACAGGGCCTGGCGTGCCACAGACTCTCCATGTATTCATTCAAATTCTCAACTCTTCTATTTATTTATTAGTGACTGTCTTGACTTTGGGATCAGAAAACTTCATCCTGGAACCTCCCTATCACTCTGAAATAAAGAACATTTTCATCAGAACTTGGGAAGTGCAGCATCCAGCCAAGATCTCCAAACAAACACCATTTTCTGACTGAAAGAAATAAAGCAAATGTTTCCCAGAGCTTTCTGCCATAAGGACTTAGAATTTATAAATTCAGATACCATTCATTATAAAAGGAAAAGTGCACAGTGCCCTCTTCTATTCCTTTAATTCTAGCCCTCCTGCATTCCACAGTCCATCCTTTATTCATCCTTACTCACTGAGCACTTGCTGTGTGCTGGGGGGATGGTTTGGCATTCAGCAGCGGACAAGATCAGCACAGATCTTTGTCATGGTGGGGGTCAGACAATAAACACAGAAAATCTAAAGCGGGTCTGACCACTGGCAGTCTGGAGGGAGCGGGTATGGGGTGCGTGTGTATGTGTGTTATGTGAGGGGGCTTACTGTTTTAGAGGAGGCCTAGCTGAGAAGGTGATATTTTAGTAACGACCAGAAGGAGGTGACAGAGCAAGCCATTCAGACATCTGGGGACACATGTTCCTAGCAAAGGGGACAGCAAGTTTGAAGATTCCAATGGGCCCAGCAGGTGGGAACAGAGGGGAGGCCAGTGAGTTGGAGCCAGGGACAGGGAGAGATGGGGCCAGGTCACAGGGGCCTTGTAGGCTTCTTGGGGACTTTGACTTTTACCCCGAGGGAGGTGGGAGCCACAGGGGGTGGGAGCTGAGGAGGGCCATGGTCTCATTTGGGCTGAAGGGATCCCTCTGCCCGTGTGTGGGGACTAGACTGCAGGGGTGAGGGTAGAGGCTCCCTGCTGAGAAAGATACTTCTGTGTCCCATTCGCCTCCTGGTGAAATCAGGGCACCGTTTCTTCTGGGTTTACTGTGGAGAAGGCATCTGAGTGACAAGGAGGCCATAAAAGGTGGTCTGGGACACTGGGCTAGGAACTGAGATCCAGTTCTGCTCCCGGCTCACTGGGGGCCTTGGGCAGGCCACGTGCCTCTTCATCTGTGCAGTCAAGGAGATGGTCTCCATATCTCCTCCCGTCACGCTTCAAAGGCTGCACTCTCATTCTCTTAACTTCAGAAGCAGCTTATCAAAAAATAGAGGGTCGTGCAAAAACGAGGGAGAGAGAACCACGGTGGAGGAAACCGAGAAAGCCCAAACAGCAGGTGGAGGCCAGGACCCCCGGGACTCACAGGGAACAGACGTCCATTCTGTTGGCAAACCACAAGTTTCAGTCACTTCCACTCCCGGGCAAATGCACACTGACACACATACACACCACTGAAAGGATATGCCACAAAATGGGGTACTGTTTGCCTCTGAGCAACTGAGTGAAGGCTAATTGTTTTGTCCTTTGGGTTTTCCAAGATTTCTACAATGAACTGGTATTTTGTCATGAGGGGAAAAAAATAAAGGCTTCCCTACTCCCAAACTGCAACTGTACATATGCACAGTACAGAAAGCATGAAGACAAAACCAGCTGGCTCTGGATCAGCCCACAGTCATATCTGCTTTTGAGAAACCACTGTAATTGGAGTTAGTGCCTTCATGCATTAAATGGACGTGCCAGGGGCAAGGCTGGCCGTTGAGGATGTGAAAATGAATGAGCTGAGTGTGTGGAGGGACCAGAGGTGAGGATCACTGATCTGGCAGAGCCCTGCCAGAGCAGTGGTGTTTCTGGGGGTCTGGATTACAGCCTCAAGACAACCACTACCACCACTGAGACATCCCTGGGATGGAGAAAAGCGATGATCAGAAATAGCTCCCAGGAATGGTTTTCATTATCTTCCGCCATTGTTGCCTTCTCTGAAACACACTGCTCTCGATCATTCAGTAGGCTGACTGCAAAAATGGCTTCAACTCCCCCTCCTCCTTCCCTTTGCCCCTGTCCATGCCGCTCCACAAAGTGCCCTGTAGCTCCTCCCAGCAAGGCTGGAGTCTGTGCTTGTGACTTACTCGAACCAACACAATGCAGCAAAGATGATGTTGTGTGCCACGCCTGAGCCTGGGCTTGAAAGGTCTTGCATCTTCTGCTTGGTCTCTTGAAACCCTGCTGCCACCAGGTGAACAAGCCCAGGCTAACCTACTGGGTGATCAGAGACACATCCTAGCCACCTCTCTTGCATCTGTCACCCCAGCCAACAGCCAGATGATTCCCAGACACAGAGCTGCCATGCGACCTGCAGCTGACCACACACGTGTGAGGGGCCCAGCTGAGCCCAGACTCATGCACTGGCTTGAAGCATCATGAGCTAGATAAATGGCTGTTGTCTGAAGCCAGTAAGTTTTGAGGTGGTTTGTTACACAGCTGTAGCTAATTGATTAACTGGTTACTATCACAGATGTACCTGGGCAAAACAAAAACAAAACAAAAAACACCTTTGGCTTGATTGAAACTGTCCCTCAGAGAATTTCATTTTAGAATTTGTGGCTCTGGCCAAAAGGGTGGCTCTACCATGATGGGCATCTGGGCTTTCCAATTCACGGTGGGCCTTTCAGAGGTCAAGCACTGTGGCAGGTGAAAAGCCGTGAATGATGCTTGGTTAACATGCACGGCGTCTACTGCCTTACAAATTGTTATTTAAAGTAACAAAATACATGAACGCAGTCTCACTATTCCCTCAGGTTAACAATCCTCTCACTTTGATGTGTATTCTAGACTTTCTCCTACACACTCACACGCATGTCTCAGCTCTGTGTCACTTTTTTTTTTTTAGATGGAGTTTCACTCCTCTTGCCCAGGCTGGGGTGCAATGGCCAATGTTGGTTCACTGCAACCTCTGCCTCCTGGGTTCAAGAAATTCTCCTGCCTCAGCCTCCCAAGTAGCTGGGATTGCAGGCGCCCGCCACCACTCCCAGTTAATTTTTTTATTTTTAGTAGAGATGGGGTTTCACCATGTTGGCCAAGCTGGTCTAGAACTCCTGACCTCAGGTGATCCACCCAACTCAGCCTCCCAAAGGGTTGGGATTACAGGCGTAAGCCACCACGCCCGGCCGTCATTTTGTTTTATGGTCTTTTTTTTCTTTCCATAAACAGCACCTTATTTTTTTCCCTTAACAACAGGTCTTGGAGGTCTTTCCATAGCCAGAATTATAGACATAACTCCTTCTTTTTAATCATGGCAAAGGATGACAGTACCTTAGTTTATCTGACTCTTCCTGTGCTCATGGGCATGTGAGTTGTTCCCAACTTTTTATGATAATGAGGATTATCTCTCTGTACACATGTGGCAGATCCCTTTAGTGAGCAAGCAGAGATATGGCATCCCTGGTCAAGTGAGCATTTAAAGGAAAACGGTGGCAGATGGAGCCTTCCCAAAATCCACAGACCAATAACTGACCCTTTCTGCAAAACTGGCTGAGCTTCCCCAGCCCTGGGTCTTTCACCTCCCACCACTCTCAGGCTGCCTCCTTACCATCTCTTCCCACGGACTAAAATGCACCTAGCATGGGGCTTGCCAGGTGAAGTTTTCCTGCTTTAATCTAAAGTGAATGTGTATGGAAGTGGCTATATTTTTCTAAGAGGGGAAAGAAATCACCCTCCATTTAGTCATTCTGTTGTGCCCTTGATTGATTTTTTTCTGAGTCAATGGTCCTGCACGGGGAAAAAAAAAGATTTTCTACTGTTGTATTATAAAAGGAACACTTGATTCCTATGGACAGAAGGCTATAAGAGGAATCATTACAAAAATGGGAGACACAATAGTCAAAGGTGTAAATAAAAAAGAAGCCCCAAAATAAAACAAGAAGCCAGAAGACAAGTAACGACACAGGGAAGAGCTGCAGAGCAACCTCCCCAGCATCTCTAGAAGCCTATCACCCAGTCACTCTCCTGCAACCTGGATGGTGAGTGTTCTGGACAGGTGAGGGGCTGCAGGTATGGATGATGAATTCCCTTCACCAAAGCAGACCGTAGTGATGATAATGTGCCCTTTCCCTGCTGATGCTGGGTCCTTGATGTGACCAGTTTTTAACATACTCTCAGAACCCAGGGATGTTCTCAGGGGTTAGGTGTGAGGCCATCTGTCCCTGCACAAAATGGCCCTTGCCCATGGGTTTCCAAGTTGGCATAGCTCTTTGTTCCCACAGTCACATTCCATGGATTCTACCAGCGTTTTGTTGAGAACACAACACATATCAACTGACTTGCTGGGCGCTTCTGCAGACCTTGCCTCATCGAATCAGCATCAGGCACTCCTGGGCCTGAGCTTTGTCTCTATGATCGGGTAGCTGTGCACAGACAACATAACCTCTGTGGCCTTCACTTTCCTCGCTTAAAATGGCCACACTAATAAGGTTGGCATACAGTCTACAGGGGGCAAGAGGAGCAGGAGATGTTCCATCTACAAATGTTCCTTCTGCATTTGGGCTCAGAAACAGCCCGATGACTGAATCAAGGCCACACGGCTAGAAATGGCAAAGGAGCCTGGTCCAGAGCACAGGCAGGTCTCCACCAGCCCCACAGGACCCCAACACACTTCCTTGGTGATGGGTCTCCATTCCCACCCTTGACTTGGCATGGGAGGCACCAGGTGTAAGCTCTGTCTTCCTCAGGGGTTACTTCTTCCCACCAGCCTTGTCACAGCCTTCGGCGCCCTGCACTCCTAGCCCATTCTGTAGCTGCAGTAGCTGTTTCTGTTGGCACCCTGTTCTGTTTTGGTCACTTTTGGGCAGTGGCCTGCTGGGGCCTGACACTGCACTCTACGGAGGAGGCAACAGCCTCCCGCTCACCAGGCCCTGGCTTCACTCTCCAGCTTCCTCCTTGGCAGGGGCTTCCTTCTGTGAACTCAGAGGTCACGACCTGCCAGGCGCTGCCGCCCACTCCCCACCAAGCTCACTCCCAGTTCCCCTGGAAAGAAGGAGGTGCTTAGACTAAGTGAGAAAATCTCTCCCTTTTAGGGAATCAGTCCTGCTGTCACCCCCACAACCATAAAAGGCAAAATAAGAAAGAAAAGAAAACCCAGATCTATCAAAAGCTCCACACTAGTGCCTTCCAGGACTGGAAGCCATCTTCAGGGAGGGGCCTCCCCTTCTGCTTCACGCACCTCAACTCTACACAGGGCCTCACCCCTCACCGGTATTAACTGGATGAGTACTTTCAATGGCCCCACTAGGCAGCAGTACTGCCTGTGTCCATTTCACCAGGGTGGACGCTGAGGCACAGAGAGGAGAGGGGGCTGGCGGGCCGGGATCCACAGCCTCTAGGTCTGTTCTCACCACTCAGGCTGTTGGTCCCAGTGGGCACCTACAGGTGTGCTCCTGAGGCTGGGTCAGGCAGGAGGATGGGTTTTCCTTGTGGGAGGGCAAGAAAGTGTAGGCTTCACGCTGCATCTCCACCCAGGCCTCGGCGGCCTCCCCGTGTGCCTCCCCCGCAGCTGCTGAGAAAACCAAACCAGAGAGTGAGAATGTCATCAGAGAGGGGTGTGGGGTGTGCGTCTTGGGAGCTGTATTTCTAGGTGTGTGCGCTCACGCCCACGTGTCCCAGGCTCTTTAGAGGGAAGTGTTCCCTAAGTACGTGGCATTCCCTTTCAAATTCACCTAGCGCCCCAGCGAAGGGATTGTGTGGGAGGAACACGGGTTTCCACGAGATGGTGGGGCTGTTTTGTTTGTTTTCTCGGCATTTTGTGGTTCTGCACAGTCACAAGCTATGGCATCCCCAGGGGAAAGGTCCTTGCCAATGTGGGGGCTGTTCTTTTTGCCCACACAGCCTCCTCACCTAGGGGATGCCCCATGCATTGCTCAACCCCAGAGAGAAAAGGAGAATATAAAAGCTGAATTCAAATGATTTCACTTCTCGTTAGCCACTGTGACCTAGGAACAAGGGAAAAACCAAAAATGAAACTGTTCACGTTAGCTAGGCTCAGTGTTCTTGTAAAAGGAGGAAGAGGATGTTTAGAGAAATGGAAGGGGTTAAACATTTGCTCACAGCTTTATAAAGGACAGCATGCCTCTCCCACCCAGACCCCCTTCCGGGGTCTCAGCTCCTTCCATCACCCAGCAATCCATGGCTGTAGGCCCCCAAACATGGGAGACACGATATGCCAGTTGTAGGTCAATGGGTATTTCAGTGACAAGGACAAGGAGAAGGCTATTTATGAATGTGTGTGGGTGGGAGGTGCACAGTCACAAGGGTGGACCACATGCAGCGGCGAGACTCAGTGCAGCCGGGACACTGGCACATGTGCCTGTTGTCCCAAGCCAGGACAAGGGGCCCCATTGTGGGCCCCAGAGAATGCGTCCAACCTTCTGTCTCCCCAAACATATGGGGCAGAGTCACCCAATCTTCGCGCACCACCTGTATTATTATTTACCTAATATACTTCTTAATTACACACTCATGTTCCCTCGCCCCCTTAAATTGATGTATTTATCAAAGACACTTTCTATGACTGTTGTCTACAGACTATTGTCTGTAGAAAATCTGTCACTTCCCATAAACACAGAGTAACTGGTGGACATGGCCATTTGTCTACCCAATATCCAGTCTCTCTTTTCTTCTTAGTAACTGAAACCTGATTTTATTCAGACTGGCAATGTGCTTGGGCAGAGCACTCTACCTCCCAGCCTCCCTAGCAATCAGTGTGGCTATATGATTAACTCCTGGTCATTGAGATACAGGATGGCGTGGATAGATGGAACTTCCAGAAAGGCTTCTTAAGTGGAAGATAGGTATCATTTTTTATGTCTGAAATATAAATGTAATGTGATGGCTGGAACTCTTCCAGCCATCTTGGGCAAAGAGGTAAATGAAGCTAGGTGCTCTAAGGGTTAGGAAGCAGATAGAAGAAGTTGGTTTCTTGATAAAACAATGGAGCTGTTATCCCAAGTATTAAGTATGTCTTTTTATTCTGATATTTTGACATCTAGGGCCTTGCTGACAGGGGAAATTACCTGTTCTAGGGCTAGCCAATTACTAGAGATAGTAAAGGTCTTACAGGGAAGCGCATCTTTCCTATGCAAATTAACTGGTCCAGAGCCCACACCTCCACTCCAGGCCAATATTTCTCTGCTTTCATCACCCCAGGGCCAGATGCCAGGAGCCCCTACACCCCAGAGCCCACAAAATTATTCAAACTGGCTAATTCTAAGCCTGCTCACCCCATCTCACCCATCCCTTCCCATGGAAACCACGATAAAGATTCTTTTCCAATTTTTCTCTTTGCTCCCTCTGCCTCCTGATCAGCCCTGGTGCTTCCCCACATGCCCCCATGGCATGCTGTGGCCCCTTCTCTTGGGAACTGAGAGGAACAAACTATCTTTTCAATGGCAGCCTCTCCTGATGTGTTGGCCTCGCCATACCTGAATCACAATACAACCTACATTTTCAAACACAGGCCTGGCCTATCTCCAGACTTCTTTTCAGAAGAGAAATAAACCTCCTTCTTGTGTAATTGACTGTTACAACAAGTCTTTATTTCTAGCAGCCAAACTTAATTACTAACTGATATAGAAATCATAAAATAAATACATATAAATAAGAAAAAAGTGATTGCCTACATACTGTCTAAAACCACCATGGCTGCTACCCATGATGACGCAGACCTAGGTCAGTAGCAGGAGTGGCCCTCGTCTTCCTAGGAAGACCTCCTCCATCCATGTTTCTTGCCATACATCCCTTCGGGTCCTCTCACCAGGTGACGAATATCTGTCCCCACTGTCTCCACCCTGTAAATAAATGTTGGGCTTGGCCATGTGACATGCTTTGGTCAATGGAAGGTGGACAGAGTGATGGCAAGAAAGTCTGAGTGTGGACTTTAAAAAGCATCACCATCCTCATGTGCTTCTGCTGTTGTCCTAGAAAAGAACATGACTCTCCTAGCCCACTGTCCCTGGAAGCTGACAGACATGTGGAGAGAGCCGAACCCAACTTGAGGCCTGGAGCCACACCCAGCCAAGCCCAGCCTAAAACAGCCTACTTACAGACACAGGAGAAGGCATGAGTTGTTGTTTTAGGCTGTTGAGTTTCGGGGGTATTTGTTATGCAGCATTATTGTGGTAACTACTGGCTCAGTCGGGAAGGCAGCAATCTACATATATTTACTGATTTCTAATTTTTAAATTAGAAACTGCCCTAGACATATCCCAGTGCCTGTATATAATATATAATACAGACAGACACACATGCACACAGACATACACACAGATATATATACAACCAGTGAGATGGCTTCTGGCTTCAATAAATTGATGACTTAGCTCTGGAACTCTCTGCTTTCAAAGACCACTGAGATTAGCTGGATGCCCAGTTGCCAGCTCCAGCAGGAATTGTAACTCCAAGTGGACTGACTACACCAGAGAAAGAAACTCTTCATTGAACTCCCTAAAAGAAAAAGCATCCAAAGAACCTTGGGGACAATGAAGAAAGCCGTGACAGTGTCACAAAGCTGGAGGACCTGCCTCTGAGGGAGCGCTTCTTGACCCCAACCAGGGTAGATCCGAATCCAAGCTCAGGGTCCTCCTGACCCAGTTGTGTTCAGCCACGTGTCATTGACACCTTGTAAATGGATTGCTGATACAGGAGCGCCGGGAAGGAACGCACACTTGCTCACGCTGGGGGGGCACCTAGCACACCTGTAGGTACTTGGCTGATGTTATTCCATCAAATCCGTATGGCAGCTGCCTGGGGGCTTCTGTTCCTATTTTATAGAGGAGAAAACTGAGGATCTCTGGGCCCTGTGTGGCCAGCTGCACACCACCTCCGTCTCCTCTCCTACGGTGCTCTCCTCTCACCTCACCTCTTGTCTCCCAGCTGTTCTTCATGAGTCAGGCACCCTCCTGCCCCAGGACCTTTGCATTGGCCACGCCCTCTTCCCCTAGTCATGTGTGAGGCTCCTCCTTGCCTCCTTTGGGTCTTTGCTCAACTACCACTTTCTCAGTGGAGCCAGCAGCTTGAGCGTGATCCCTTGCCCCCACTGCCCCACCCTCCTCCTCCAAGGTTTGATTTTGCTTCTTGGCACTTCTCTCCAATGGACATACCCTAAAGTCATTTATTGCTGCTCACTGTCTGCCAAGGGCAGGGACTTGTGTCTGTTTTGTTCACAGCTGCACCTCCTGTGCCTAGCACCATGCCTGGAGTTGGTAACTGGGCATCAAGCTAATACATTATAGACTGAATGAATGAATAAATACATGAATGAGGCTTGGAGATGTGAAGGAGCTTGCAAAAAGTCAACAGCTAGAAGTTTTTCAAGCTAGACAGAAGCCCAGGTCAGCCTGGCCCTCTTAGAGCAGCCCCTGACCCTTGTATAGTTAAATGGTGTGTTCCGTTGTTAGTGCTGACAAAGTGCCAGTCTCCTTTCCTAACAATTCGGCTGTACCGAGCGAGGAGAATGGAGGAAGTCACCTGTAATTTTCTTTTCTCTCTTCCTCTTTAAAAGGGCCCTTAAAAATCAGATTTGTGTTATAAAAAATAATGGGATAATGGGTCGATTTATCATGTCATGACAAGCAATTGCTAGGGAGAAAAATATCATTCTTGAAAATGTGCAAAAGTGCACTGGCTGTAAGTTGTAAACATGACTCTCACAGGAAAGGATGTTCTGGGGGCTCCTGGCAGCTATTTCTTTCTTTTTTTTTTTTTTTTGAGACAGAGTCTTGCTCTGTTGCCCAGGCTGGAGTGCAGTGGTGTGATCTAGGCTCACTGCAACCTCTGTCTCCCAGGTTCAACTGATTCTCCTGCCTCAGCCTCCTGAGTAGCTAGCTGGGATTACAGGTGCATGCCACCAAGCCTGGCTAATTTTTATATTTAGTAGAGATGAGGTTTTGCCATGTTGGCCAGGCTGGTCTTGAACTCCTGACCTCAAGTGATCAACCTGCCTCGGTCTCCCAAAGTGCTGGGATTACAGGTGTGAGCCACTGCGCCCAGCCCTGGCAGCTATTTCTCACAGTGTCCATTATTATAAACCAGCTCTCCTATTCTGTGACACCAACAACTGAGACACACAGAGTCAGGCGGCTCTCAACCCTTCTCTCTGCTATGCGTGACACTGGCTAATGTCTCCAACCTCTGCAGGACTGTCCTTACCCCTCCCTTGGTCCCCTACCACACCTGATGTGACCAAGGCTCTCAGCACTGTGCCTGGTACACGGTAGATGCCCACTGGAGGTGGGTGTGCCTCTCTTCTGAATCGTGTGCTCAAGAGGGATGTCTGTGTTCACCTGCGGCCATTTAAAAATCTCAGCTGTGGGCATGTTCTCATGTCTCACTGCACCTTCCCCTGCTTAGAGGTCATTTTCCAAGGAAGGGAAGAGAGAATGTAATTCACAGAAGCAGTGCCACTTTATAGAGATGCTTTGAGCCCAGAGATCCCGATGACTTCAGAGACTCTTGGTTCTTGTGTGGACTGGGAGGAAGGAGGGGCCTCATGCAGAGCTCCTACCTGCTCAGATCAGCCCAGCTCCTTCTCCCTCACTCAACACAGGGTCCTTGGAATCGGTCCCTTTGGCTTCAGATGATTCTCCTTTTTTAGTAAGAAAGCTTCCACTGAATAAAACCTTTAAGTGATTTTTCCAATCTGGTGGCATCTGTACAATAACGAGGAGAGAAATAATTATGATTATGGGGCCTGAATGATCCAGCACTTCTGCACGACTCTGAGGAGGAGGCAGCTGGCCCCTGCCTCTCACACTGACTGTCTTTGCGGGCAGGCCCTGCTTAGACGGCTTGGTTTTCTGCATTGGAGAAAGGAAGCCAGTGGTGTAGCAGGGTGGGCGCTGGATGTGCACACAGCTTTCAAAGAAAAGAAAAGGAAAGATGACGGGAGGGAAGGGCAGAGCCACACAGGGGTGGAAGCGTCCGTTTATGTGACATTGAGTTTGTGTGGGGTCCTATGAGTTAACGTTTCCATAGGAAGCCTCAGGCCTAACATACAGATGGGAAATCTGAGGCTCAGAGAGGTCAAGTGACTGTCCTGGCCACGCAGGTACAAAGAGTAGGCCAGGCCACTCTGCCTCCACCCAGCAGGTTCACATAACAGAACTCTCTGGGCTCACACCATGCCACACAGGGCACGCGGGTGCTGAGGAATGAAGGTGAAAGGACCTTGTTCTCCCCCTGGAGTCAGCCCCGACTCTGGCTCTGTCCCTCGGCCAGGCTCAGGTGCCACCTCTGGGAGTCAGAGCATCTTCTAGCAGAGCCTTGGCAGAAGGCGAGGTGAGGAGCTGGCACGGCACCCCCGACAGACTGCGCGTCGCAAGCTATTCCTGGAGCCGCTGCGGCACTTCTGTCAGATGATGCAGAAACCCCAGGGCCACTCGCCTGGGGGCTGCGCCCCACACCAGGGTGCTCAGAGGCACAGCACTGATTGGGGGGCACTGGTCCGATGGAACCTGCAGCTCTGCACCCCAAAGCACTTTCCCAAAAGTTAAAACTGTAGCAAGGTGCAAGAGTGTAAGAATTTCAGTCCGACTTTGCCCCCTAATGACTGTGAGCTTGAACAAATCAGGCAGCATCTCTGATCTTGTTTCCTCCATAGGGACGTTGCCTGCCTTACTCTGCTGCCATAGGATTAAATGGGGTGATCCGTGGAAAAAATTATTAGCACAGAAGTCATGGATTTTTCCAGCTGGGCAAGTGTTATTTGATTTTCTTTAGACAGGGCCCATCCTCCAGGCCAAATTCATATCCACACATGCAGGATTCATGAGTGTGAACTTGAGCATATCCAAAGAAACCATCATTTCTGTGAAATGCCTTGTAATTCTGCAAGCCTTCACTGAGCAGCTGCTATGAGCAAGGTGTCACAGGGATGCGGAGAGCAGAGGCCCCAGTTGCTGTGTTCAGAGAATCTACAATTCCCTGTGGCCATCTGGACCCTTTGCACTAGAGAGGGGCCCACCGCCTGGGAGGGAGTTCTGCGGTGCTGATGACCAGACTGCGTCGTTTCTGGGGCCCACTGGGCAAGCTGGCTTCTCCCCTGCTGCTGTGTCTTGTTAGAGCCACTGTGTTGGGGGTGCTGGCTTAGTTTAGGGTGGGGATGAGAAGCTTTGAGGGACCAGGATGGAGGCCTCCCCAGAGGTCCTCCTTCTCCAGCAAGCAGTACTAACCTCCACAGCCAGGGTGGAAGCCACAGAACACTCAGAGACAGCGGTCAAAGAGGCCACTTCTGCACTGCCTGGACCAGAGACTGCAAACTGCCCTTCAAGCTGCATTTCAAGTGCCTTCTGTGTGTGTGTCCACGTGTTCCCCTAAGCAACTGGGCTACACTGGTCCACCACAAAGGTACTGTGGTTTCCTCTTTTGGCTGGTGAGGACATGGAGGCACAGAGAGGGCTGGCGCACAGCCGGCCGTGGGCAGAGCTGGACTGCCAAGCAGGCTGCCTCCCTCCCAGCACGTTCGGCTCCTCGCTTCACCGGCCAGGCCCTTGGGACCTCAGCTCTTCGGGGAGGGACTCCAGGCAGAGCTTCATTCTCAAATGCCCAGACAAGCACTAAATATGCGTAGTGCACCCAGCGCACTTGCCAGGGAGTTGTGACTGCATCTGAGGATCCCATGCAAGGTTTGGGTCCTCCGTTTGCTTTTTAATTTCTCCCTTTACCTCTAACAGGGGAGAAACCAAGACACCGAGAACACAGCTTAATAGAGCTGTGATTTGGAATTCTGATCCTGGCTCCACCACTCCTGGCTTGTTCTCTCTTCTGTAAAATGAAAATGACGATGGCTTTACCTGCCTTGGAAAATGAAATGAAACTAAATAAAGAATATGAAGCCCTTCAGAAAGGGCAGCCTGACAGTGCAATCGTGGTTTATTACTTCCACATTAGTGACACGTGAAGCACCTTGTCTGCTGGCATGCGGTTCTTTTTTCATTTTGAGGAGGACCCCGCCGGGCACCGCTCTGCTCCTGAGCCCTCCGCATCCTCCCCGCCTGCCCTGACGGTTGGCAGCATTACAGCCATTTATTTTTAGTTCTTGGTGGGCCAGCCATTTCCTGGTCACATGCTGTTTGAGCTCCCACTTCAGAAAGGCTCAGCTCACAAGACAGACTCTGCCCATTCCCATCCCCAGCCTTTCTCAAGGGCTGTGTCAAAGCGAAGCCAGCCCTGACCCTACCTATTTTAAAGTTCCTTTGAGGAGCCCTTTCTTCTGGTCCACTTGCAGCCAGAGTGATTTTGAAGTTTAATTTAAGAAACGGGCAGAGTAGCTGTTTCCATGTGTGGGGAGAGGTGCACAGAACCTGGTTCTGGGAGCTGGGGCCTGAGATCCGGGTCCAAACCTGCCACCAACTGGTGGGACCTCAAAGTCTGTACCCTTGTACAATGTGAAAGGGAGGGGCGGAGGCTTCCTTGCAGGTTCCTTGCAGCCCACTGCTCTGTCAGTGACCATCAAATGAGAGCAGTTCTAGTCATTACTGCAGCTTCAGTTATGAGTATGCAGGTAGTAACAGGTGCACTTGCTGCATGCTGCTCTAGGCCAGGGCCTGTTCTAAGCAATCTATCAATGGTAAGTTTACAGATGGGAGCTCTATACCTAGGTACCATTATTACCATCTCCACTTCACAGACAGGAGATGGGATGGGGACGCCTCAGACCAGGTCTGTGTTTGTGCCCTGCAGCTGGTACTGGAACCCAGTGTCACTCCAGACTCTGCCTTCCCCCCATGGCAGCCTCCCCAGCTTTGCCCTTGATCTCCATGTGTGCTGGATCACAGTGTGTCACTCTGATTGGGGAAAGATGTGTGATCCACCCTCCTTGAATGTCTTTAGGGAAATACTCAGTATTTGGAGACAGAAAAAAAACAACCACCATGCAAGGTCCTTATTACCTTGGCAGGGTGCAGCGGTGTGGATTCATAGGATGTCAGGTGTGTGGTGAGTGTGTATGCACTGACGTGCACCAGCAGGCCCAGGCTGCCCCAAAAGCCAGGGGACAGGTGTGCCGGAAAGAAAAGGCTCTAGAGGGTACATCATCTCCAAGATGGATTTGAAGATGCCAGTCTGAGGATGATAGCGACAACTGCCAAAGACCAAAACGGCTTCTTCTGGGGACCTAGAGTGATGTCTGTTTTCTTCTCACCCTCTGGCCCCGCGAAGCCAGGTTGGACACAGAAAACACCGGGCTGTACCCAGTTGCTGTGGTAGCACGGGCCCCTCAGGCTCAAGGCCAGCTCTGACTCAGTAGAACGGGGGACCCTCACAAGCATGCCACAGTGTGGCTTCTGCTTGCCAAGGGGCCTGCCACCGCAGCCACAGCCATCTGGATCTCGGACCCTGCCCAAGCAACCTGGGTGGGGACATCTCCCTGGAGCCCCACCTGGACCTGTCCTGACGCCAACCCAGCCCCGACCCTGCCTGGAGTGGACCTCTGCCTGTGCCCCAAACTCGGCCACTGTGTTCCTTCCCTCTGTGCCGCCTTGCTGAGCTTCCTTCCTTCCCCTCCCTGCCCCTTCTCCTCTTCCTACTGCCCTCCTGTCCTCAAACTCTCCCAGAGACTGAACCCCTCTGTGGGGGAGGGGGAGGTAGGGCTAAATTGCAGATGGGCCTTGTCCTCAAAGAGCAACTAAGTTTACTGATGTCGCCACAGTCATTACACCCACCTCAGTGTGCAGTCTCAGCTGCGTGCTGGGAAGACAGGGAAAGGAAGACCCAGGTTCCAACACGGGTGGAAGCAAGAGGCTCCACCTCCACCCTCCTCCTTCCTGGCTCTCAGGCGCTCCTCCAGCTTCTCGGAGCTTTCATGTCTCCGTCAAAGCTGCAAATCCCCAATGCCCATCACATGGCCTCTCTGGGTGGCACCCCATGCCTGATGCTGAAGTTGCCTGAATAGCACTCCCAGCTGTGTTCCTCTTTCCTCTCAGATGCAGGAACCCACCTCTGACATGATAAAGATGGGCCCTGGGAGGGGCACACACCCTCCTCTGTGAGCATCTGCTCCCACCACGGACTCCTGGGGTTCTAGGAAGCTTAATGGCCTAAGGGTGAAGGGCAACTCTGTCTCATTTGGGGAAGAAGTGGTGCCGGAGAGAACGGGGCTGCAGACGTGGAGTGGAAGGGGTCCCACTGGCCTCTCAGCACCTTGTAACTTTACTATGTCTCCCTGCCTGCAGGATGGGCATAGAGATATCAAGGCCATATACTTGTGGTGCAGAATAAAAGAGAAGGATGGAAAGCCCCCAGGAGAGGCCCAGGCCACAGTTGTGCTCTGCTGTGTGTGAGAAGAGGTGCATGTTTGGGAAGCTTACACGCTCTCCTCATCTGTAATAATTACCACACCTACTCCAAGGCTGTAATGAGGGTCAAGGCAATGTTTGAAAAGCTTTGCGTGGATAATCAGGCATACGACAAATATTAATTAATGTTAAATATGAATATCATCTCTCTCTCTCTCTCAGAATTCTTATAAATATTCCATGACACAGGTAACATCACATCACTTTTCAAATTTGGAAGCCATACTAGTTAGCATGAAAGTGTGACTGGAGTCGAATCAGGTTTTCCTAAGGCGGAAAAGTAGTAGCCCCAACATAGCCAATATTTATGGAGTACTCTCTGTGGGTCAGGCCCCCCACATAGAGGATCTCATTTAGTTCCTTTTTAATCTCCCTACTGACCCTATGGGGTACAGACTTTGACTCATCCTTTACTGTAGATGAGAAAACTGAGGTGCAGAGAGGTTAGTAACTTGCCCAGAGTCACATAGCAAATAAGTGGTTAAACTGACTCAAATTCAGTCCTTTCAGACAACAAGGACTATGTATTTGTTCTACACCCAAATATAACCTGCATATATGTTATAATTAGTTACATCTTTTCTCAGCTCCTGAACCACAGCAAATAGCATCCCTGGTGCCGAGAAGAATTTCCTTTCCTAGAATTATTCAGTCTTTCTTTTTAACACAGGATCATGTGCAAGTAATTTGACTTTTTTTCTCCTCCAACAAGTGACTCATTTAAACACTTCAGAAACGGTTTCTTCTGGGGACCTGCAGTGATGTCTGTTTTCTTCTCACCAGGAAACCTTAAATATTTTCATCTGAGAGACCGTATGAATAATTTTGAATGAATGACTACGCCTTTGGGGTAAATTCCTTCTGAAAGAGAACCAGGTGGCAAATCATCAGGCTGCTAGGCACTAGAATGAGAAGAGACGGTGCTGGGTCTCCAGGAGTGTCCACGTGGCTTCCAAAGCCCCCAACACAGATCTGCGATTCAGCATTCAGACGGCACACTTGCTGCGGCCCTCGGAAGAGCCACGTGTTCTTGTCACTTCAGTGAAGCTGTGTGAACAACGTGCCCAATTCCTGTGTGAAGAGCTTAGGGTTCACATTGTACCTGCCACAGAAATCACTTTGTAAATTTTTAAAAACAAGTTCGACCGTGGGTAAAAGAACAGAAACACATACCCCTAATGTCACTGAAGAGAAGCCCAGAAGGCTGATGAAGAAGAGTGTTCCCGCAGGAACGGCCACACTGTGGCCGCATCGCTCCAGATTAGCTAACATGGGAAGCATGAACAACTTTCTATAGAAAAGATGGGAGCTGTCTATTTAATTTCAGGGAACTGAAAAAAAAAGTTTCTCTTCTCAGCCAGTGACTAATGTGTGGTGAGGAGAGCAGGGGTCTGTGTGTTGGGGAAGAGGACAGCATGGGGGCTTGTTGAGCACCTACTATGTGCCCAGCAGCCACTCTGCTAGCAGCTAAGACATTCATTTAATCTTCACCAGGTAGTTACCATGACTTAGAGTTACAGGTGGGGAAACTGAGGCTCACCAGTTTAAAGTGAGGTTTAGTAGCTTGTCCAAAGTCACAAATGTCATTTCCTATGAAGATTTTTCCCCATGATCACTCCCAAAGGCAGTCTGGGCCCTCCCTCCCTCTCCCATACGTCCCATGCAGACTTCTGCCAGAACCCCATAATAGCCCCCACCAACTACTTTTGCTTTTGAAGCATGTCTGTCTCCATGGATTCCCTGAGGCAGTAACCAGGTCTGTGTGATTTCCTTATTGCACACCCAGCACTGACCCAACACACAGCAGGTTCTCATATAATAGCTGTTGAATCTGTTTATTGCAAATATCGTGTGTATATTTCTAATTTTAACTATGTAGACACGCACCTTATTAAAAGTAAATCCTACCCAGAAAACACTCGTAGTGCCCTGGCTCTTTTCTCCTTAGAATCTGCCAAACCCCTCTCTTGAGGGGGAGCCCCAATCCACTTCCTCAGTTGTGCACAGGGTTGCCTCCCAACTGTGCCTTCCTGGCATGTTTATCAGCCAAGCAGGAGCACTCTTACGAAGGGTGCTGTGTCCTCAAAAACAGCATCAAAGAACTCCAAAGACAGTGGCTTTGTTGGTTCGTTATAGAGGATTCTGGAAGTCAGTTGTGCCATAATCAATGCAAAACCATATGACATAAATTTTTCTGACAAAAGATATTTGTAATGAGCTCTTTTCTTTCAAATATGAAGCCTTAGTTTACCTCTTTAAAAAACACTAGTTACAGCCAGGCACACTGGCTCACATCTGTAATCCCAGCATTCTGGGAGGCTGAGGTGGGTGTATCACTTGAGGTCAGGAGTTCAAGACCAGCCTGGCCAACATGGCGAAACCACATCTCTACAAAAAATACAAAAATTAGCCGAGTGTGGTGGCATGCCCCTGTAATCCCAGCTACTCAGGAGGCAGAGGCAGGAGAATTGGTTGAACCCAGAAGGCAGAGATTGTGGAGGGCTGAGATTGCGCCACTGCACTCCAGCCTGAGTGACGGAGTGAGACTCTATCAAAAACAAAACAAAACAAAACAAAAAACCCAATAAACTAGTTAGGAAATTATGCTTTAAGGCTTATCTTCCTCATATTCTCCATCATCACCATCACTCTCACCAATATTACCATCACTATCACCATCACCATCTATGGGTGACTGTCATGGAGCTGGATTTATCTAATCCCTCAATATTTGTACTATTGCACCCATCCTGTTAGATGAGGCAATGGAGGCTCAGAGACATTAGGAAATTTCCCAGGGGTCACATAAGGAGTCAGTGGCAAGGGCAGGGTGACATTCTTGCCTGCCTGGTTCCAAAGATTGTAAACAATTAACTGATTGTTTACAATTGCAGTCATAAAATCCCATATTTCATGGCTCATGGCAAGGATCAAATAATTCAAAAACACATTTGGGGCTGGACCTTAGCTTGTGAGATTCTCAAGGGCAGGAGCACTGTCTCATTCCTCTTTCTACCCCACAGTAAAAGCACATGGTAGGCACTCGATGAATCTTTCTTGAATGAGTGAATGAATGGATTATTTAAGAAATTATAAGGCCGGGCGCGGTGGCTCACGCTTGTAATCCCAGCACTTTGGGAGGCCGAGGCGGGCGGATCACGAGGTCAGGAGATCAAGACCACGGTGAAACCCCGTCTCTACTAAAAATACAAAAAAATTAGCCGGGCGTGGTGGCGGGCGCCTGTAGTCCCAGCTACTCGGAGAGGCTGAGGCAGGAGAATGGCGTGAACCCGGGAGGCAGAGCTTGCAGTGAGCCGAGATCGCGCCACTGCACTCCAGCCTGGGTGACAGAGCGAGACTCCGTCTCAAAAAAAAAAAAAAAAAAAAAAAAAAAGAAATTATAGACTATCAGAGCCCTGGGGCACTCTGTTCCATAAGAGTGTAAAATGTTCTCAAAGAAATTTTGAAGCAAGTTTAACTCTAGAAACAGAACAGCAATTTGTAAACTTATAGTCTCAGAATGATGCTTTTGACAATATCCAATGTGGCCAGGTTTTAGCTATTAAGAAATAGAATTCAAACACTTTTCAGTATATGTCTTCAGCAGGTAACTGGAATGTGGTGAGGCCATCAATAATAATAATGAACAGGTGAAGACATGCTATATGCCAGAACCTTTGATAAACACTCCACCTAAATGACTGTTTAATCCTCATAACAACTTATGAGGTAGAAATTTCAATACCTTCATTTCATAGATGAGGAAACCAAAGCTCAGTAATGTTCCAGTAACTTGTCCAAGGATAACAGAGGATATTATGGACAAGTGTGTGCCAATAAATTTGATGTCTTGGATGAAATCCACAAACTCCTTGAAAAACACTACTAAAGCTGACACAAAAAGAAAAAGAAAATTGGGATAGTCCTATTAATAGTTAAGGAAACTGAATTTATAATTAAAATCCTTCCCATAAAGAACACTCTAGGCCTTGATAGCCTCACTGATCTACCAAACATTGAGGGAAAAAATAATAACGATCTTACACAAATTCTTTCAGAACTAACTAAGAAGGAGCACTTCCCAATTCATTTTATTAGCCAGAATATCCCTGGTACCAAACCTGGAGAAGGACATAACAGAAAACAGACTGCAGACCAAGGCCCTGCAGCTAGCAAATGACTGAACCAGGATTTGAGCCCATATCTGATGCCAAAGCCCGTGTGTCTAACCATCACACCACACTGCCACTTCCTGTACCAGTTGCTTCTGTATAGCTGGTGTGTGGTTTAGGGATCAGAGCCCTCATTTTGGGGATGTGTAATGACTACTGGAGTCACAGAAATAAAATGTTAAGAACCGAGGCCTGACCTACTTTACTCTGACATCCAAGATGACTAAGTAAGGGAGTATTTCCCAAGAGTTCCACTCTGACTCTCCCTTCTCTCTTTGGCATTTCCTTCCCCCTCCCCCAGGCTGAAATATCCTCTCCTCTCTTCTTCCTACTGAAACTCCCTGTCATGTCCACCCCTCCAGCTCTCCAAGCCCCAATGCTCACCTCTTTCAGGGAACCTAGCACATCACTCATATGTCTACCCCCGGGCAGTGATTCTAGACTATAGCGTCCTTCAGAGTTGCCCAAGGGCTTGCTAAACACTGACTGCTGGTCCCACCCTGGAACCCGAGAGTGTGCACTTCCCACAAATCCCTGGGTGGTGCTGCTGCTTCTCCTGCTGCTGCTAGTTTGACCAGAACCACACTTTGAGAACTGCTACCATACTCACAGCCCTCACATCTAGAGATGGTTCCTTTCAGCTCAGCATATGGGATCTCTGGGTAAAACTGCCAGAAAGAATTGGATTGTCAGGCCAGGAGCGGTGGCTTATGCCTGTAATCCCAGCACTTTGGGAGGCTGAGGTGGGCAGATCACCTGATGCCAGGAGTTTGAGGCCAGCTTGGCCAACATGGTGAAACCCCGTCATTACTAAAAACAAAAAATTATCCAGGCGTGGTGGTGTGCAACGGTAATCCCAGCTACTTAGGAGGCTGAGGCAGGAGAATCACTTGAACCCAGGAGGCGGAGGTTGCAGTGAGCTGAGATTGTGCCATTGCACTCCAGCCTGGGCAACAGAGCAAGACTCTATCTCAAAAAAAAAAAAAGAAAAAAAAAAAGAATTGGATTGTCTTTGACCATAAGCTTCCTACAAATGAATTTTTAAACAACTGGCATTTCAAAAATTCAACTAACCTGCATCACCTAGACGCTGCCCTCACTTAGTGCCATAGTCCACACTAAAACCCTGTGACGGAGGTAGTGCATCCTCCCCATTTCTCAGACGAAGACGGCAAGGCCCAGGGAGGCTGGTGAGGGGGAGGCTGCCATCGGAGCTGAGGTCTTCTCCAGGTCCAGGGAGTACTGGACCCTGAGCTGCCGGCCCGGGTGGCTTAGCCCCGAGGGACTGAACATATTTAAGTAGCAAGTGAGCTCCAAGAGGCTGCAAGTTGATGTCTGTTTGGTTCAGCATTTCCCCAGTGCCCAGACAGTGCAGGCACATAGCGAGTTTCAATAAATACTTGCTGAGTGGAGGGACAGCAGATCAGCCTCCCTGCCTCCACCCACAACACCCCACCCCCGAAGCCCCGTCAGAGTCCTGGGGGTCTGTCCTGAGGATGGAGCGGGGCTCCTGTGAGCGCTCAGCTCAGTGACCAGCACACGCCATGGCTGCTTTCTTCTTCCATCTGTCATCTCGACATCAGCCAGCCCTTCCCCATACCACTCTGCTGCAAAAGCAATAAGGTGCCTCTCTTCATAACTATCCTCCCTTGTGACTCGCAAAGAGCTTTCATACCTAGTTTCTCATTTAGAATCAGAGAATTCTAGAAGTGGAAGAAACTTCCTAAATCCTCAATCTCCTGGGCTCAAGTGATCCCTCCACCTCAGCCTCCCAAGTAGCGGTGACAGGTGCACGCCACTGCACCCAGCTAATTTTTGTATTATTTTTGTAGAGACAGAGTCACATCCTATTGCCCAGACTGATCTCAAACTCCTGGCCTCAGGCGATCCTCCCACCTCAGCCTCCCAAAGTGCTGGGATTACAGATGTGAACCACTGTGCCTCGCCCCGAAACAATTTTTTTGAAGTGAATCCTTTAATCAAATGAAATATTGTATGGAAAAAGAGCTGAGTGGCCCTGCATAAGGTGGGAAAGAATGCAGTGCTCAGCCCTCTAGGTTTCTGGGCCCCTCCCCACAGCCCCTTGGAGGATATAGGCTCTCCAGGGCAGTTGGAACTTCCCTCATCCACTCCAGGTCTCTTCACCTTTCAGAAAGAACTGAGATGGCAGGAGGGAGAGTGTCATGCCCAAGTCATGGTGTGGGTCGGTCAAAGAACTAAGGCGTGAGGGCCAGGTGCAGCTGCATAGAGGGAGTCCCGTAAATGAACAGTGAATATGTAAGAATATGGAGTAGACTCCAGGAGGCAGGGCTGTACGAAGCAAAGCCAGGCCACAAAACCCTGTTGGAGTCTTTAAACATCTTTAACCACTTGGCCTGTGATCCAAGGTCAGAGGATCAGTGACTTGTCCAAGGTCACGAGGCTGGGTGCCCAGGGTCACAAGGGTGAGTGCCAAGGGTCACAGGCTGAGTGCCTAAGGTCACAAGGCTGAGCACCCAAGGTTATAAGGCTGGGTACTCAAGGTCACAAGGGTGAGCGTCGAGGTCATAAGGCTGGGAGCCCAGGAATCTGAATCATGAATAGGTATCTAGGGTCACAGGCAGGGTGCCCAGAGTCACAAGGATGTGTGTCCAAGGTCACAAGACTGAATGATTTATCAATTTCCTCTTTCCCTTTATGCTGCTTGTCCCTGATTAGGCCCCAGAAGCCTGCTTAAACCGCCATCTGCCTATGTCTCAACCCTACAATTTGTGCTAACCAAGCCCCTGTAAGCAGGAACCACAACTGCTCACTGCCTCAGGCAGTTACCCTCCCAATCCTGCCTCCTTGAAAGCCTGGCTCCTGCACCAACAGGAGCAGAGGCAGCTGCTCTCTGCTCACCGTGAGCTTCGTGGCCCCAGCGACCACCCTCCCACTGGTCCTGCTCATCACAAGGCAACATTTTACTATTTCTGCCTTCCTTCAGGTATGCATTTTTTTTTATTTTTTGCGATAGGGTCTCGCTCTGTCACCCAGGTTGGAGTGCAGTGGTGAAATCACAGCTCACTGTAGCCTTGACCTCCTGGGCTCAAGCGATCCCAAGTAGCTCCCAAGTAGCTCCCGCCTCAGTCTCCCAAGTAGCTGAGATCATAGGCACGCACCTTTGAGCACTGCTAATTTTTGTGTTTTTTATAGAGACAGGGTTTTGACATGTTGTCCAGGCTGGTCTCAAACCCCTGGGCTCAAGCAGTCCTTCCCCCTCAGCCTCCCAAGGTGCTGGGATTACAGGTGTGAGCCACCATGCCCAGCCTTCTCCATTTATCTTTAAACGTTTTCATCTGCCTTAGGAAGAAGACAAATGTCTACCACTGGCTCTGCATCATTCTAGGACTTAGTGCCACACTTACCATCTGCAGTTAACTCAAGGGGCATTTGAAAATTATAAAAAGAAGCCCTACGTTAATTTTAATCCAGGGTAACACAGCGTGTGTATAGAACACCAGGGGCAGCATGTATGTGGGGAGTGGACAGGTGCAGGACCTCAGCCTAGTGGCAACAGTCCCGGCTGTCTTGGCTAGGACTCCATGAGGTTCTGTTTCTCAACACAACAGTGGTTCAATGGTGGGTCTTACCACACCGTCTCTCAGGGCATCTGAGCTTCACACTTTCCTACCGTCCCTCAAAAAGCGAAAGAGGTGTCATGGGAGGAAGAAAGAAAACCTGTGTTTATCAAACCCCAAGGCCCCGAACCAAGCACTCTACATACTTCACCTCATTGAATCCCTGGGATAACCCCAGCAAGCCTTACCAGCCCTGCTTTTTCAACTCAGGGGATTGTGCAGACTTGCTAAGGCCGCACAGGTAGTAAAGGATGAAGCCACAATTCCAGGCCTCGTCTGTCTGGTTCCAGAGCCTCCGCTCCCCCAACCTCTAAGTGCAGACAGCACACTGCATTGGTAGTTCACTTCTGACAGCAGCCCACAGGCTGGTATTGTTAGCCCATTCTACAGATGAGGAGTGGGAAGTCAAGTAACTTGCCAAGGCCACAGAGCAAATTAGAGCCAAGGTCTGTCTCTCTAAAGCTGAGCCTGTTTCACATCTGTCCAATGGCTGGTGGAAGGAAGGTCACGTGAAGTGTCCTGCACACTACTGCATGCAAAGCATTCCCACAGCGCTCTTGAGGGAGTGGTCTGGCTGCTCCTCTTACAAGCAGGAAAGCCAAGGCTCCCATGAGGCTAAAGCCACGGGCTCCAGCTGACCCAGCAACTAGGGAGAGGCTGGATTTGCAGGGGGGCTCTGTATGCATCCAAAACTGCTGCTCTCTGCTGTGGTGTGAATGTTTGTCTCCCCTCAGAATTCATGTTGAAATCCCAACCCCAAAGGTGATGGTGTTGGGAGGTGGAGCCTTTGGGAGGTGATAGGTCATGGGGACAGAGGCCTCATGAATGGGGTTAGAGGCCTTATTAAAGGGGCTGCAGATCTCTCTAGCCCTCTTCCCGCCACGTGAGGACACAATGAGAAAGCATCATCTATGAACCAGGAGGTGGTTCCCTCACCAGACACGGAATCTGTCAGCACCTTGACCTTGGACTTCTCAGTGCCCAGAACTGTGAGGAACAGATCCCTGCTGTTTACCAGCCACCCAGTCTAGAGTGTTCTGTTACAGCAGCCTGGACGCACTAAGGCACCTCGGCAGATCTGAAGGTAACAGCTGGGCTCCAGCCTGGGCTGGTTTCCTCCCAGGGTTACTGAGACAGAATGAGATGTTTGAGGAAGCCCCTTATAAACTGTGAGGTTCTGTGCTTGTGTATGTTATTATTTTTGAGGGGCCCAAGAACGCTGTAGGCTGCTGCTTAGAGGCCAGGGTCCCCCCAAGGGGTCAAGTTCTAGACCCCTTGAACTCTAGAGCCAGACAGCTTGGGCTTGAATCTAGGCTCTGCCACGTAGCAGCCATGCCACCTCGGGCAGGGGGCTTAACCTGTCTGTGCCTCAGCTTCCTCATCAGTAAGGGGGGACAACAGTCTTGCCTCCTGGCAGTGCTGTGAGGACAAGTCAGATAACGTGTGAACACATGAACAGAGTGTTGAGCACATGCTGGGTGCTCAGTCCTTGTGTCTTCTTAGGACAGGCCCTGGGGGTCACTGCAAGACAGGAGAGGCCTAGGCAGGTGGGGTGGACACAGGCCGTGCCAGGCTGGCTCTGGACCAGGACAGCGTGACGGGGACTTATTAAAGGAGTGTACCTGCTGTCGTCTTGCTGCCTTAAGTGGCACCCACAGCATGTGGACTTGGGGGAGGGACTCTGAGACATGCACGAGGCCTTAAGTTCAGTATGATGCAGACTAGAACTCAGCCTTCTGTTTCTAGAGGCAGATGTCGTTACAAGGAGACTCAGGCTCACCACTGTTGGGCCTTCCCTGTCTCTCACCTCTCTGCCAAATCTTGTTGCTTTTATCTCTGGGTCTCTCCACTCTGCTCAGGCCTCTTTACTCCTAGGGTCACCACCCAAGTTCAAAGCTCAGAGAGGTCTGGTTGACACTCCCACACAGCACACAGCAAGTCCCTCCCAGCCTGGCGGCCCAAAGTCCTCCCCACACTCCCTGCCTTCGCCCTGCAATTTGTCTTCGCACAGCAGCCTCAGGTCATTCAGAAACCACACACATCACAGCATACTGCTCCCCTGCTCACAGCCCTCCCTCCAGTGCCTTCCAACATCCCAGAGCAGCCTCTGTTCCTCCTCCTTGGGCCCACAAGGCCCCTGCCCATCACTGCTCACCTGCTGCTCTGTCTAAACTCTGGCCATCCTGGCTTGCTGGCGACCTGGGAGCACCCTGCTAGGCCCTGCCCCCGGGCCTTTGCGCCTTTGCACTGCCTGTTCCCAGCTCTAGACTCCTTCTGCCACCCAGACCTTTGCAAGAAGGGGTCCAAATGACTGCCACAGCCTCTTGAAAGGCTTCCCAAAGTGTTGGGCAGAGGGAGCCCCTCTCCCTGGCAGCCTCCTGCCTCTTGCCTCCCCTGCACTTGGCAGGACATAACACCTCTCCTTATTCACTCACGTCTGCCTGGCTCACTGCTGGACCTCTATGCCTAGAACAGTTAGGAGTGCAGTTGGGCATTCAGTGAATATCAAAGAATGAAGGAAGAAGAGTTCCTTCACCTGAATGCTCTTTCTCCATATTTCCCTGTTCAATTTCACCTCCTTGAGGAAGCATCCTTTGAAGTCTGGGACAGAACTTTCAATAGCTGCAAAGACTCCCTGCACCTTTCTTTGCAGGTGAGCTGGCAGGTACTTTGTGTCTAATAGATGCCTGGCGTTGTGTATGGTCTGTTACACACGCTCTCTCAGGGGTCCTCAGCAGCAGCAGCAGCACCCCCAGGGGCTGTTAGAAATGCACATTCTTGGGCCCCACGGCAGACCAACTGAATCTGAATCCTGGGGTGGGCCCAGCCATCTGGCTTTCAACAGGGGATGCTGCTGCCACTGGAGTTTCAGACCCTGCACTATCTCATTTCATCTCCACGGCCACAGAGCAACCTTGTTATTATCATGGTCCTCATTTTACAAACGAGCAACTGAGCCACATGGAGGTTTTTGTTTTGTTCAACAAAGAGGCAAATCACCTCATATCAGAGAGGGCACACAAACTCATATCCGAGATTTACACCAAATAAACTCAACAGACTTTCATCAGAGGTAGAGCATTCACTATGCTTAATAGTGAATGAAGAGGGAAGAGGAGGAGGCAGGGGGAGGAAGGGAATGAGTTGCAGAACAGCAGAGACTATGGGGGTCTCAGGGTGTCACAGTCCACTCTCCCACACTCTACGAGCTGCAGCAAGTTTACTGTCACCCACCCTCGGATCTGGGCCCCCATGAACTCTTGAAGCCTTAAAGGGCAACTCACTCCATTATTTTAATTCTCGTATTTACTAAGGCAAGAAAAACGGTTAACACATTTTTCAAACGTTTCAAACAAAAATATATTACTTACGAGAAATAAAATAAACCGATGGCAGTTTATTTTAGAATACTTCCAGCAAGCGACCTTGACTCAAATCTGTCTCCCTGGATGAAAAACACACATAAACAATTATTCCCCCGGAATTTCCTAAATACTCTTCTTCTGACTGGGTAGGACCCACCCACCAAGGAGAACCATGCGTAACTGCCGCCCACAGACATTCCCTCAAAACTTCCTCTTCTCACATGCCCCAGCTGAGTTAAAAAACACACACACAAAGCCCTGTTTAACACTTTCCCTCAAATATTTGCAGATAATTAATTCACTGTTCATCAGTTGAGGATGGTTCTTTTATACTTTGTAAATACAGAGGAGGCTTCTCTGGCCCCAGCAAGTGCGCCTAGAGCCGAGCGTGTGTGTTAGGAAGTCAGGAGGCTGCTCCCTGGGGAAGGGTCCTTTCCAGCAGGACTGCAGGGAGTGGGCCTGCGGGCAAATGGGCCTCAGATTCCCACTGTCTCTCTCGCAGCAGCACCTCCTGGGTGGGGCCATGTGTGCCCTCCTCCGAGAGTCCTCCTCACCCCCTCCGGGTGAGACTGGCCCTTCTGCCTGCATGGAAGGCCAAGGGGTTTCCAGTGAGTCACTGCAGCAGCTGGCAGACCCAGGGACCAAGAGAACGCCAGCCCCGGTTTTCTCCCTGCTATATTTAGAATGTTGCAGAAAATCCCGTCTTCTGGTGTCCCCACCTGTTCACACATGGCAGCAGCCCCTCCGTTTCTGGCTGCCCGCGCACCTCTCCCTCATGGGCTCTACTCTGAGGCCCCTCTCCTGAGGATCTCCAAAGTCTCCTGGTAGCCTTCCATCCGTCCGGGCCCCAGAGCCTTTCCTAATAAATCCCGTCTTCACCAGCTCCAAACTTTCTGCCTGTGTGGCCTCCTCTGCTCGGTGGTGGTTCTCAACCTGGGCTGCATATGAGAATCGCCTCGTGTATCTTTTAGAATCCTGATGCCCAGGTCACACCAAAGACCAATAAAACAGGATCTCTGAGGGGTGGGGGAGGGGGAGCCCAGGCTTCAGGATTTTTTGACTCCCCAGTGATCCTGACAGTAGCCAAGGTGAGAACCACGGTTCTCAACGATCGGAGCCCTTCCTCCTGCTGACAAGCTCCCACTCTCCCGACAAGGCCTGGCCACCCTGCCGGCCACCCTGCTGGCCCTCCAGGCATTGAGGATGCCCTGAGCCCCGGAGGTGCCACATCCCTGCCCGAGCTGCGGGCTTTGTGGCGCCTCTGTCTCAGCAGCGCATCCACGGCACTTACGGGCTCTCCACCTGCTTGGTCACCAGACTCAGGTCCAGTGGCCACACTGCTGGACCCTCCGCTCATTGAGGGGACCCGACAGTGAGCACATCCATGTCTTAATGTGGATGTGCTACCCTTAATATTTAAAGCATTTCTGGTCTGATCTATTTTGGCTTATAAACTCTTCCAGTCATTCAACAAACACTGGTGATGCCTCCACTTCCTGCTCAGTTCAGGAATGGACTATGCTATGCAAAGATGACGAGAAGGGTCTTGGGGGAGGGAGAGGAGCGAATGGACAACACAAGGTAAGACACTGTCTTTGCCTGCCTGCAGTGGCTGCCTTGGCCTAAAGGAATAGTTCCCACACAGGATAATACATGCTATAAAAAGCTATGCCCTTAGAGAAGGGCTGCTTGCTTTCTCTGGGGAAGACGGCTCATGTTCTCATTAGGACAACAGTTACTGTGTCCATGCATTTCTCCTTGCTTCACACCTCACCCAGAACAAACACCCAATTAAGAACTTCAACCAATGCTTGTTAATGATGCCAATACTAATAGCCTTCACATCAAAACCTTCAGAAAGAACACAAGGATGGGTGAGATGAAGGGAAACCCTGTGAGTGAGCTGAAATGCCCAGCAAATACATAAAGTAGAAACAATCGGGGAAATGCTCATTTAATAATAAACCTGGGAGTGTGGCATGCCAGTGATGGATAGCCATCAGCAATGTCCATTCTCTGTGTCTATCTTACCAACAGAAGTTTCTGTTGTTTGGGTCAGTAGTTAGCAAATTACAGTTCCTGTCTCCCTTGCAGCTAGGCAGAGCCCTGTGAACAGCGCTGGTCAATGCAGTGTGGCTAGAGCCTGCCAGGATTTCTAAGTAAGGTTTGCTTTCCTGATAGGAGCCCAGCCCTTTTTCTCTGTCACTTCCTGCTTCATCTACCTGTTAGAACATGAGGCTGGAGGTAGTGCCCACACAGATGAAAGCCGCATGCTAAGTAGTACCAGCTGAGCAAACTACAGATGGAACCCTGGGCACTGATGGTGCCATGGAGTCCTTGCACCTGCCTCAGACGTCACATGCCCTGGAAGAAGACGAAACTTCCCTTTGCTAACACATGTGCAATGAGAATGGGTCTGCTTGAATATACAGCCACACGTTCCTCACTTATAAAATGGGGATAATAAGATTAATTGTTATGAGAAATTAGAGATCATATGAGAAAAGTGCCCAGTAGAGAGCCTGGCATGCAGTTGACACTCAATAAATGGCAGGAATCACAATTTTCACTGCTGGCAAGCCATTCAAACCCATGAGGTCATTCTGTACAAATTCTGAGGTTAACATGGAGAACAAAGTTAAATTAGATGCTTATTGAACGTGACTCTGAGCCCACTAATCTACCAGGCATGCTGGAGACACAGCCAGACTGCCACAACCACGGCGCCTACAGGTTTCTGTCTGAACAGTGAAATACTGTAATGCATTCGGCAATGAGACCCATGGTAGTAAAATCAGTTAGCGTCAGATTTACAGAAGCCAGTGTTTCCATAAATTGTGTCATAGGAACCAGGCAGTGAAACCACCGTAGGCAGCTCTGTCTACTTTGTAAAGCATTTTCCTATCTATTGCTTCACTGTGTCTTCAGAACAGGCTGTGCAGGCCTGTCGGGTGACCCAGCCTGCTCAAGGCAGCCACACAGGGACAAGAATCCCCTAACTCCCAGCCTCAGTCCTGCTGGTCTTGCTCAGAGCCGTGGGGTCACGCCCACCTGGGTACACAGCACAGCAGCCAGTCTACATTGTAGCTGGAGGCAACTTGGACAGGGCGGAGTGAAGGGGAAGAACGCAGCACGCACTGCTGGGCCCTTGATGCGCCATCTCACAACAACCTGTCGAATAAATGCCCTGACATTCTCCAATATTTGCTTTATTTCAATTTTTTTTTTGAGATAGAATCTTTCTCTGTCCCCAATCTTCTGCCATAGGACAGCATTATCTTGCCCATTTGGTAGAAGAGAAAATTAAGACTGGGGATAGTTAAACAAGGTGCAGCTCACACGGCTTGGACTCCCTGTTGAGTGGGCCCTGGACTGGGTGTATTAGTGTCTGAGCCCTTTTGCTGTCTGGGATGAGAGTGCAGTAGCATGCTTCCAGCAGCACCCTGGAGTGCAGATGACAGCATGGCTAAAGACATGGGAGGTTCGGACGTTGGAGCCTGGAGGTGCCATGGGCCCTGCAGCAGTGTTTTCAGCTCTGTTTTTAGTCTTCAGTGTATCTCCAATGGGCACAATAAATGCCCTGACATTCTCCCAATATTTGCTTTATTTAATTGTTTTTCTTTTTGAGACAGGATCTTGCTCTTTCCCCTAGGCTGGGTACAACGGTATGATCATGGCTTACTGCAGCCTTGAACTCTCAGGCTCAAGTGATCTTCCCATCTCAGCCTCCTAAGTAGCTGGCACTATAGGTATATACCATGGTGCCCAGCTAATTAAAAAAAAATTTTTTTGTAGAGACAGGATCTCACTATGTTGCCTAGGCTGGTCTCAAACTCCTGGCCTCAAGCGATCCTCCCACCTCAGCCTCCCAAAGTGCTGGGACTACAGGTGTGAGCCATTGTACCTGGCCTGCTTTATTTAAATTTAAAAGCTATGTTGGGCTGGGTGCGGTGGCTCACCCAGCACTTTGGGAGGCCGAGGAGAGTGGATCACCTGAGGTCAGGAGTTTGAGACCAGCCTGGCCAATATGGTGAAACCCTCGCCTCTACCAAAAATACAAAAATTAGCTGGGCATAGTGGCAGGCGCCTGTAGTCCCAGCTACTCAGGAGAATTCTCAGGCTAAGACAGGAGAATCACTTGAACCCGGGAGGCAGAGGTTGCAGTGAGTTGAGATCACGCCACTGCACTCCAGCCTGGGCGACAGAGTGAGACTCCATTTCAAAAAAATAAAAAATAAGAAAACAAAATAAAAGCTAAAGCTATGTTGGAAAGAATACAGTCTGCATATATCTCTGTAGGCATTTGTGCCTGGAAACATTGGTGTACAGTAATAAAAGAGGCCAGGCTTTAGAACCAACCTTTTATATATATTTTTTTCTTAGAATAGTCTAGACAGCTGTGGTGTAATGCAGCAGCGCAGGACCTTACATAACCTCAGCAATGCATCAGGAGCCACACTGTGGGCTCCAGGCCTTACTAAATAAGAGGGTTTGCTGTTAAAATGCTGAACAGTGAAATACTATAATGTATTGAGCAACGAGACCCAAGGTAGTAAAATCATTTAGCGTCAGATTTAGCGTCCATTCGCTCCTCTCCCTCCCCAACCTCCTAAGGAAGGTTTGATCTGGGTTCAAATCCTTCCTTCTTCACTTACTAGCACATTTCTCAGCAAGAAGGAAATACAGCCAAGATCACTAGCCACCAGTACCTGCATCGCCAGCCTGCACAAGATCCCCGAAATGGCAGCCCACTTACTTGGCTTCCTTCTACTAAGCAAGCCACAGCAAAAGTCACACACGCACAGTCAACTGGGTTCATTTCTTGAATTAAACACTTCCCTTAGGCACTTGCCAGAGAGATTTCCATGAGTCATTCAAAGAGCTTGAAACAGGTGAACACCAACAACCTTTTTCGCACTATATTTAGAATGTCACAGAGAGCTCCGCCTCAACTTTAGATGTTATTCTGGAAACATCAAAAGGTGGGCTGTTTCTTTTCTCCCTTTATTCTAAAAAAGGAGGCTTTTAAAATTGTTTCTCAAAGTGCCACAGTCAGACAAAATAAACAAGGAACAACATTTACTTAATCCCACAGATTTGGCCAAGTTTTATCCGATAAGAAGGTGGTTGGTGCTAAGATACAAAATAGATTCTTGGGACTCTAGCTGCATAGTACAAATATCCTTTTCCTTCATGATGTCCCTAGAACATAATGATGATGCGTGTAACAAATTTTAAAGGATGCAAATGCAATAGGAAAAAAAAATTCCTATCTGAGGCTTTTACATGTAAGAAGTGCCAAAGTTAATAATGATACAGTCCCCATACTAAAAGCCTCGGAGATAACCCTCAAATGTTATTTCTCAAACAGTCTCACAAATATTACTGGGACAGTTTGCAAAGCACTAAAAAACATCACAACTATGATAAGAAAGAATTAGTCAATACTGTCAGTTACGATGACACTTGTGTATATCCAGCTGAATAAGAGCTCCTGGCAAATCACATTTGCAGCTCTTTACCTACAGAATGTCCCAGCAAGCTTTTCACCTCCCATGCAGCTTCTCCTTACAGATAAGGCTTTCTCGCATTTACAGGGACTCCCAGGCCTCTGTCATTGCTCCCCTGTCCCTCTTTCCAGAGACATCACTTAATTATTATCCATTTTCAAATCAGATAAAATGGAAGCAACATTTCTGGATCTGGGCCACAATGATAGAATTTTACATTGAAGCTATGGGGAAATCACCGTGTTCAGTCACAGAGAAGTCTTAATATTAAAAAGTGTTAGGCAAAGAACTAAATTGGGAGACTTCCCAGCCACAGAGACTGTTGCAAACATGATTACAAAACCACATACAGACTCAGGCAATGAACATTGGATTTTGATGGTTGTGGATTTTGCTATAGGACAAAGAATCAAAGAACTGGCCTGGGGTTGTGTGCGTGTGTGTTTGTGTATGGATGTATGTTTATGTATGCATGTATATGTCTATATGTATGTGTGATGTGTGTATATGTGTGTAAATGTGTATGTGTGTAAATGTGTATGTGCACATGTGTATGTATGTGTGTATGTGTGTTTTACATGTATGTGTATAGGTACAGGTGTGTATGTGTGTGCATGTATGTGTGCGCATGTATGTGTGCATGTGTATGTATACGTATATGTGTGTGCACATGTGTGTATGACTATATGCATGGGTAGGTGTGTGTCCCTGTATATGTGTGTGTGTGTGTGTTGGGTTTTCTTGTGACCAATATGGTCTGTTGAGGCTTCTACTCTTCTCCTGGTCTGAAATGCTTGGTAAACCTCGTGTGGTTAAACCAGGGTTTACATTGTACTTGAACTGACTACACCATGTCCATTTGAGGGCACTTGGAGAAAAACCAGGGCCCATTTTGAGAGAAAGCACTTTATAAATGCAGGAAAGAATTCCTTGGCCTCGGGCAAGTTCTGAGATAAACATATCCGACTTTGTTTTTCCAGTTGAGGTTTCTAATCAGCCTGCATTCAGTCTCAGACTCTACAGAATCTGCTCCTCAGACATTTTTTTTGTTTGTTTGCATAACTACATTTTTTTACTTAGAAACATCCATGGGGAATAGAAGAATTGAGAAGGATGCTGACGGTGAGATGGACTAGAGAGGAAGATCTCCAAATTGTCAGGGCCTGGCCAGCTCTGACAGCACCCTGGGACACTCACCGTGGTCATGGGCGAACACCAGCAGGTCCAGCCCCATCAGCATCCGAGCCAGCTCTTCATAGCGGCCACAGTGCTCTCCGGCTCCATGGGACATAAAGATGAGGGCCCTGGAGGGACAAGAAGGGAGCCTGGTTAGGAAAGCCCATACGGGGCCAGGCGTGGTGGCTCACGCCTATAATTCCAGCACTTTGGGAGGCCGAGGCGGGCAGGTTGCCTGAGCTCAGGAGTTCGAGACCAGTCTGGCCAACATAGTGAAACCCCACCTCTACTAAAATACAAAAAAATTAGCCGGGCGTGGTGGCATGTGCCTGTAGTCCCAGCCACTCAGGAGGCTGAGGCAGGAGAATTGCTTGAATCCAGGAAGCGGAGGTTGCAGTGAGCCGAGATGGCGCCACTGCACTCCAGCCTGGGTGACAGAGCGAGACTCCATCTCCAAAAAAAAAGAAAAGAAAAGAAATGCCCAGATGGCTGCCACTGTGCTGCAGCAGCACCAGAGCTTACATAACCTCAGCAACACCAGGAGCCACACCATGGGCTCCAGGCATTGTCAAATAAGAAGAGTTTGCTGTTAAAATGCGGGGCTTCAGAGTCACGCAGAATGAAGCCGAAATCCCTGCTCTTTCTGTGAGCTCTCAGGCAGAGCTCCAGTCCCATGAAGGTTCATTTCTTTGCCTGTAACATGGTAAGAATAGCATCACCCTGTGGGTGCTTGTGAGGCTCATGGGAGCTAATCAATGCCAATGGCCCAGGCAGAGTGCTGGTGCGGGACAGGCAGGTCCTCCACCAGGGCCTGCTTCCTCCCTTGGGGGCGAATGCGGCGGCATTTAGATTCCAAACTATCCAATTTTCAAGACCTATATTCTTAGCAGAAGACCCACGGAGAGCTACAGTCTCCTTCAGGCACGGAGTAAATGCCATGAGCAATACCCACCAACTTCTGCTGCTGCTGATGGTGATGAGGGGAAAGAGGAGGAGGAGGAGAACAAGCTGCCACCTTCCTGAGCGTTTACTATGCACCCGTTCCTCTGCAACTCCACATGCAAGATTTCTAACCCTCCAGTCATCAGATGATTTATCTTCTTTACAGATGAGGGTGAAATGCATAGAAGGTAAGTGAGTTGGGCCAGGCAAGGAGGCTCACGCCTATAATCCCAGCACTTTCGGAGGCCAAGGCGGGCAGATCACTTGAGACCAGCTTGGCCAACATGGTGAAACCCTGTCACTACAAAAAATACAAAGATTAACCGGGCATGATGGCACACACCTGTAATCCCAGCTACTTGGGAGACTGAGATTGCAGTTGAGCCAAGATCGTGCCACTGCACTCCAGCTTGGGTGACAGAGTGGGACTCTGTCTCAAAAAAAAACAAAAAAACAAAAAGAAGTTAAGTAAGTTGTCCAAGTCACAAGTCACATGGCAAGTTGGCAAAATACCATTCAGAGTATGTTACCGCTGGCTTTCTGGTCTCCAAGAAGCTGCTGTAGGGCTCAGAACACAAGCCATGGAGTCAGGACAGACGTTGCCTCGGCGGAGGCTCCCAGTGCCCCATCTGGCAACCCCTCCTGGGCCTTTCTGCTGGGCTCTGGCCCCTCTGCACATCCTGGCTGACCATCACTCTGGTTCTCTAGCTGCCTGCCTGCTTTCTGATGTCCCCACCTTGACATCAGCCCACAACCCTCTGAGGACCGGACCCCAGAGCTGTATCCCAGCCAAGAGACATGAGCAGGGGTCCAGCTGAGGACACAGACACCTCATTCAACAGCTGTGTTCTTCCTACAACTCTTTTCGGCCAGGCTGTGTAAGGCCAGAATGGCACCAGTTTGTTTTATGGTGCTTCCATTTAGCCCCATTTTTCAAATCACCTTTGCCATCTGTCCTTTTCCCTTTCCTGCCTTTTTCCTAAAAACACCAGAGGAATTTTCACACCCTCTTCACTGCTCCATGGAATGCCCAGCCACCTCCACTCAATCAGATGTGTACTTGTGTAAATGACACCTGCCCGCCTGACATTTCTGGGGTTGGCTGACGGGATTTCTTTCCTGCATTTCCCTTGGCTACTGGGGATCACGGCTGGAACCTCTAACTAGTCAGCATCTTCTGTCTTCAAAAGGGGCTGTGCTTCCAGAAGGGATAGCTCAAGTACTTTAACCCCCTTTGGGAGCACAGCCACTGCTGTCGTAATTCAGGCTACTGTTAATGCAGACAGACAGGTCGTTGAGCTGGATCATGCAACTCTCCAGCCTCTCATCGTAGCCACGGGCAGAAAAGGACTTCGGGGTTCCATTTAGCAACGAAAGAAATAGCATAAGGCATTGCCATCACGCCTGGAATTGACTGTCAAGAGAATCCAGCACCAAGTCAGTATGTGGAAAAACATGTGGTCTCTTACTCTACAGCAATTCCTTCTAATCCAGAGGTTCTCAACTTTGGCCACACATTGGAATCACCTGGGGAGCTTTCAAAAAGGCTGATGCCTGGGTCCCACCCCCAGGGGACCTCTGGGTTTAATTGGTCTGAGGTTAGAAAAGCTCCCCAGTGGCTCCGATGTACAGCCAAAGTGGAGAAGCACCTGTTCTCATCACAATGTTGAGCTTGGGCCATGGTGCTGCTCAGAGGCTAAGTGGAACTTAAGTGTGGTGAGAATGCAGCCATCATAGAAACTTAGAGCACCCTTAGAGCCACCAATCTCCCTGGGGGGTATGCTGGGTAGACCACGAGTTCTAGCCATAGAGGCTGACCGATATAGCCGTCCCACTGCAGGCAGTGGGGGCCACTGCCACCCTTCTCTCTGCACAGGAAGAGCCTGTTGGCGGCACCTGCAGGCTTAGCCTTCCACAGCCCCACACTTCCACCCCCAGGCCCGGTCAGCACCCTGAGAGCCCACCATTGGACACCTGGACTCATTCTGATCTTCAGCTTCTGTTGTGGTAAGTGGGTTTCTCCTTAGTGCCTGGATTCCGATCCTGCCTGGACCCCGATTCTGGTAACTCAATCTCCCCTTCCCACTGGCTGCCACATTTACATGTTTCCAGGACCTTAGTGTGTTTTGTAAATCTGTCCAGGGAAGTGAAATCAAACCATGTTACCCTTCTGCTTTAAGCCTTCCAGATGCTTTGAATTGCAACAGAACAAAGGCTGTCTGCCTCTGAAACACCTCTTCCCCTCTGCCCTGCTCCTGAGCCCTGAGGCCTCCTTTCCGGTGCCCAGATGTGCCAGGCGATGGTGTGCTGTTAAATGTTTAACAACTGGGGGTGGGGGTGGTCCTAGGGTTCCTCTGCCCACTGCAGTGCCCAGGGTGGAGCCTCCTGAAAGCCCGCCTGTGCTGTGCTTACTGGCACCAGGGTTTCCAGGTGCTTCACCTCACCCGCTGTGAGCACACCCCTCCTCCTGTGAGACCTTCCCCCCTCCTTCCCCACACACCTGCTGCAGGTGGAGCCACTGTTGCCGCTCTCTCCTCTCTTCAGACCTCTTCCCGGCCCGGCCCGGCCAGCCCTTCCCAGCTTCCCGCCCTGTTGCCACAAACACAGCTGGCCATATCCCGAGCTATGTGTGTCTGCATTTGTCTCTCTGGGTAAAGGGACAGACCCCGGCTCCAGGCTTCCTGATGGAAGGTCACATTCACCACTGGATGCTGGGTGCTGCATGGAAGCTTCCCCTTCAGGGTTTCACAAAACGTTGTGCTTCTATTTCTGCTCTAAATACATAAATGACCGAGCACTGAGAAACCCAGATGTGGAGGAAATGCACATCCGAGTTGCTGGGAGGCTGTGAACAGAGAGCAAAGTTCAGCCAGAACAACCTGGTTGGATTCCCAGTGTGATCACGCAGGACCCCGAGCAAGTCGCCTGATGGCCCTCAGCCTGTCTCCTTGCCGCTGAAGTAGAAAGAATGGGATGGCAACAACAGTAGGTCCTACTTTTCTTCAGCCGAGTCTGCAAATGTGAATGTGAGCTTATTACGTGCCAGGCCCCCAGGACACTGAGATGAACAAACAACGTTGTCCCTGCCTGCACACAGCTTGCAGCCACTCAGCAGAGAACACACCTGTGAGTGTGTACTGTGAGGAGCACTGTGAGCACCATGAGGGGGTCGACAGATAAGGGAGCCCGACCTAGACTAAGGGAGCCCAACCTAGACTCCAGGGAATAGCCAGGGAAGGCCCCTGAGTGTCTAAGTGGCTGGGAGCTGTCCTGGTGCAGGGGTCCTGCTGGGGACACACAGGTGTGCCTACTCCAGGCGCAGAAGGAAGGCCCCGAGTCCAGAGCGCCGTGTGGAGGAAGAAAGTGAGAGGTGCATGGAAGGCTGGGTCCACAGCCCCAGGGACAGCAGTGGGGCACTGGGGTTCTCCTCTGTGCAGAGGATGGTACCCAGCAGGGCAGCGACCTGATCTGACTTCAGCTTTGTGAGGATTGCAGGGCTGCTGCTAATGGAGTGGGAGACAAGAGACAACGTTCATCAAGGGGCCGACAGGGCCCTGAGCAAGTGCCAAGGAAAGTGGTTGGTTCCTGCCCTTCTTCCCCTGCCGTTCTGCAACCTCAACAACACGCAGCAGCGGAAAATTAGCAGAGCCATTTAGGCAGACAAGGCAATACCTGCAGCAGCAGAAATTAGGTTGCAGAGGAGGCTGGCTAAGATCTTTTTCCTGGAACTTCTTTAACGGCTGCAGCCAGTTGGGAGCCAGTCGTTCAGGGAGAAGGCAATGACTGTGGGAGGGGCGCCCAGCCCCAGAAGCAGATGGCCTGCCTGGCATCCAGCCCCGGGAGGTGGGGCAGCTCCCAATAAAGCACACACAGCCCTCGAGATGAACAAGCCGCAGAGGCTCTCAGAATGTACAAACCAGGCTGCTTTATCCTCTCCATCGAAAAACGAATGCCCCTTTCATGCCTTTGTTTATTAATCAGGTGACCTAACCTCTCTGGGCCTCAGTTCACTCACCTGTGAAGTGGGGATAATCCTAACACCACCGACCTCAGAGAGCAACGTCTCGAGGTAAGTAAGGAAATGTGGATGGGGCAGGGGTCTTGCCTGGGCTAATGAAAGCCCCCCATCACTGTCCGCCAGGAAGCCCTTTGCTCCGATGGCGCAGGTGAGCCACTTGCCATGTGGAGGTGTGGGGTGAAGCTCTGGCCCTCCCACAAGCTGGTTCTTAGACCTCTGTGGGCCTCAGTTTCTCCGCCTGAGACACAGGAACACTGCAGCCTCCTCCCAGGGGTTTGGAGGTAAAATGAGACAATGTATGTGCAAGTGCACTGAGGCCCTGCGGCTCAGGATCGAGGCTTCTGCCTTCATGACCATCTGCTCTGCCTCACCCGCCTCCTGCATGAGGAGGAGGATTCAGGGCCAGGGACAACTCACATTCTCATGGTCACTGCCAGCCCCCTGGGCAAGATGCCTGCAATACACCAGCAGCCACTGCTGCCTTGAAAGGCAGAGACCAGAGCTGAGATGAAAGGTGTTCACCTCCACTGAAGGGGCCGGCCTGTTCTGGCCAGACTCCGGACTTGGCTGGACTTGCTGGCCCCCTGACTGCTCATCCACAGAGTGGAGATGACGGTGCCTCCCTGGGAGGCTGCCAAGAGAATTAAACGGACAGTCCCCTAGAGCACGCGGAATGGCTGGCACTGAGGGGAAAACGCTAGCCTCCTTCCTGCCTGCCCTTGTCGAAGCAATGCCAGGCTCCCTTAAAAGAAGAACGGAATGCCCAGCTGAAGGAACGTTCCATTCATTTTCTTAGAAAAAATCAGGAAAATGAATATTTTGTTAGAGGAAATGTATGGTCAGAGGGATACAGTGTTTGTTCCTACCACTAGGCAGGTGGGGATGCTGCCAGTCCTGGGCTCAGGGAGGCCCGGGGACACTAGTCCCATGACCCTTGGGGTGTCCTCACTGGAGGGGCGGGAGCATCGCCTGCCTCTCCAGGGCAGTGCCTGCTCTTGGTTCTTGCTTATTCCAGAGCATCCCACTCATTCGACTGGATCCCTCACTTTATCCTCCACTTCTACCAAACTCCTTCCTGCCAAATTTTATGACTTTAACAAATTCAACCGGCACGTTTGCTGTCGGGGCTGCGTGTGGGCTCATGAGTGTGAGTTGGATCCCTTTCCAGTCACTAAAGCAGGAGAGCATGATGGCTCTGTGGAAGCCCAGATCTAACTTGTCCTTCCTCTTGGAGTTCCAAGGGGCTTTAGTTCCTCTCTGTCTCTGGCAGGGCTCCCGTGGCGACAGTGTGCAGGGGACAGAAATAGAACAGAGCCAGTGAAGGAGCTAAAATCTCACAGAGGAAACTAGAAATAGACTTCTCCTTTGTATAATAAAACAGATCAATAACGCCTGCCTTCCAGGGAGGGCCTTTGGGAGGACTGATTGAGAGAATTTATGGAAAATCACCAGCATGCTGCTGGTACAGAGTTAGGCATTAAATAACAGCCAGGGCTGACAGCTGACACCTTGGCCAGATACAGGTCTAGGTGTGTTATTACATATTAACTCATTTAACCCTCACAGCACCCCATGATGTGGGTACTGTTATTTCCCCATTTTACTGATGAGAAAACTGAGGTCCGGAGGTTGGATAGCTTGCCTGAGGTCACACAACTAGTAGGTTTTGAGCCCAGCAGAATTTTAACTCAGCCAGGCTAGCTGGTAAGTCTGCCTTCTTGACCACTGTAATTAAATAATAAGACAACACCACGTAATGGTCAGGTCATGCCCCAAAAGCCCCTCACCCTGACCAGCTTATCCTCTCTCTGGTCGCCTGCCCTGGCACCCCTACCCTACCCTGTACTGCAACCACAGGGAAAGACATGTGGTTCCTCCACACTCCGCCTCTGTCTACGCCCCCATGATTGGGCAGAGGCCTGCTCTTGCCCTCTGCGCACTCCGCAGTCCGTCCACGCTTCCCCAACACTGAGTTAGGTGCACCCTCCTGGGGCCCTGCATTACTCTGTTCATGGCTCTTATCCAGAGTTCATCATCAGGGCATGTAGACCCTGTGTCCTTTGAGAAGAGATCATGTTTTATTCATTCATCCTGGTGTCCTGTCCCTAGCAGCCAGCACTGCCTCTGCTCCATGAACACTGAATAAATGAATGAATGAATGAAATGCATCAGAGATAGGAGAGACAACTGTGGGCTGGAACAGTCATGAAGCATTCCCAGAGGCCTACAGACCACTCCCACAGTGCCCAACAGTTTTGAAAGCACTCAGTGCCCCGGGTTAAATCCCTTTGCTTCGCCTGGCTGGAGAGGCTTCTCGTGCTTGCAGCTGAACCTGGTTATCGAAACGCTCCAGTGGAGGGTGGGAACTCTCTTGGGCTCAAGAGGGGTGGGGGGATGTGCAACGGGCATTAAAGGTGGGGCAGGAGGGGGTGGAATGCCAAGGGACACAAGGCCCTGAGGCATGTGGTGGCGAGGAGGAGCTGGGTGAGAGTGTGAGCAAAGCCCAGCCACGGTGGGAGGAGCCACTGTGGATCATCCCCTGTGGGCTCAGCTTCAGGAGCCCTGGGCTAGGCTGTGAAAAGGCCCGGGAGCCATCTATGGCTGGAAGGAAAATTTGAGATTTGGGAACACAATGGGAATTAGACTCATCATCCCTGACACCCAGCCCAATCTTAGCTTCTTTTTAAAAGGCATATTTTGGGGCGGGTAAGGTGGCTCACGCCTATAATCCCAGCATTTTGGGAGGCCGAAGTAGGGGAAGACTGCTTGAGGCCAGGAGTTTGAGACCAGCCTGGGCAACATGGTGAGCCCCCGTCTCTACAAAAACATTTTAAAAATTAGCAGGGTGTGGTGGTGCAGCTACTTGGAAGGCTGAGGTGGGAGGATCACTTGAGCTGGGGAGGTGGAGGCTACAGTGAGTCATGATCACACCACTGCACTCCACTCCAGTCTGGGTGGCAGAGCAAGACCCTGTCTCAAAAAGAAAGAAAAGGATAGAAAAGAAAAGAAAAGAAAGAAGGAAGGAAGGAAGGAAGGAAGGAAGGAAGGAAGGAAGGAGAGAGAGAAAAGAAAGAAAGAAAGAGAGAGAAAGAAAGAAAGTAAGAAAGAAAGAAAGAAAGAAAGAAAGAAAGAAAGAAAGAAAGAAAAGAAAGGAAAGAAAGAGAAAGAAGGAAATAAAGAAAGAAAAGAAGGAGGCAGACCTTTAATAGAGGCATTTTCCAAGAAGAAAACAAAATTATAACCATAATAAAACAAAGCCACAGCACAGGTAAGCATTCTTTGATCTAATACTCCTTTCAGAATGCGCACAACTCAGACCTGGAACAACTTTGCATCCAGCATATTTTAGCACAAATGCTGCCACCCACCCTCAAGCTATGTATTTTTTTTATTATCATAAAACACTACAAATCAGAAGCCCTTGGTTATGCCAAGGTGGGTAAAGTGACAATCACCCTGATTAGCGGTAAGTGTGCTTGCTGTTTAAGAAGCAGTATCCTGTGGGCTGGGGCCCTGGAATCAGATTCTTTGGACTTGAATCCTGGATCTGCCCCCGACTGGCTGCAGGCCTAGGTGCAAGTGACTCAATCACTCTGTGTCTCAGTTTCTTCATCTGTGAAGTGGGTACTAATGGTAGCACCCACCTCCCAGAGGCTCCGTGATGACTACATTGGTAATGAGTGAAACATGAGCCCAGCGTGCATCAGAGCACTCAACCCACATAAGCCAACGTCGTCGTCTCCCCAGGTGTGATCTCAGCATTAGGTAACATTCTAAGCCATTTGACAAATTAGGAATTGGGCATGGAGCTGTTAAGTATTTAGCTAAAAATGCACACATGCCAAGCTTGGAGGGAGAGAGATCTGATTTGAAGACTGCCTTTCTTAACCAGTATACTACATTGCCTGTCGTGGACAATTTACTCCCACTGTGACCTCGCGGCAGCAGATGAGATGGAGGGAGGGGGATAGATTGGACAATCCTGAAATAAAGGCATTATTAGTCCTTCCTTTCTTCCTTCCTTCCTTCGTCCGTAAGGAATACTAAGCATATTTTGTGAAGCCACCTCAGAATCCTGAGTTGAATGAGACCCGGTCCACTGCCCTTAAGGAAGTCGCATGGGAAACAATTTCCCTGACTCCTTATTTTCCCATTAGCACAGCCTGACTCCAGCCTGCCCCGCAGCCTCTTGCCTCCCCCACACCAGAATGCCTGGATTTCTAGCTCAGCTCTCCTACTCAAGTCCAGCCAGCCTGCCCACTTCCTGAGGGACCCTAGTCTAGGAGCCCGATCCTTCTCGCGCTCACACTGACAGATCCCACCAGTTCCCCCGCAGGCTGGTGTGTGAACTTGCTCTGATGGCAATCCCAGGGGGTAGCCGGCCCCAGTGTGGTGAGGCCCGGTCCTCCATGTCACCCAGTCCTCCATGCCACCCGTACCACTGAGACTGCAGCTGAGGTTGCACTGTGCCTGCCCAAAGTGCATGCTTAGTTAGAGTGTGGCCGGCCCAGTGTCTGGGGAGGCTGCCTCTTCCTTTGGTGCAAATGCCCTGCTGAAACAAGTGCTCCCAGAAACAGAAGAAAACTGCAGAGCCTGACTCCCAAATTCCCTGTGTGAGGAGCTTTACCTTTTGGTATGAGCTTTCTTCAGACCATTGAAAGATCAGATTCCTAAAGGAGGCTGAAAGCTCCTCCCGCACACCCCTCTGTCCCAGGCACTAGAGGGCCACCCCACCTCCTCTCTCCCTCCTTTCTTTCTCACTTCTTGTTTGCCTTTGAGCCATCCTGCTTCAAAGCTCTCTGAGAAGCATCTGCAGCCTCCAGGCTAACCACAGTCCAGCTCACATTTCATGTCCTGATGATTCTACTTGGTTGCAGTTGATTATGTTTTGTTTATATTGGGAGTATCTGTGCATCTCTAAGCTCCCTCTACCCCGACCCCTACCCCGAAAGGGGAGGAATGCTTATTGAGCTAAGTGCTTTACATATGTCATGCTGTGGACTGAACTCTGTAATTATATTATCTCCAGCCTCCTCCCCAAAACTGTGAAACAAGACACTCAAATATTAACATGGGCTGTTTATCTCAGTTTTAAACTCTTGAGGCCTGGAGTTCCTTCCTCGCCTTTTATGGAAATTCCTTGAACTGCACTGGCTCCATTTGCATTTGTTCTGCCCTCAAGGCAAGAGGAAGGAGCTTGAGTCCTTTAACATGCAGCATCTGTTGGGAGCAGTGACTTAAACCTGTAATCCCAGCACTTTGGGAGGCCGAGGTGGGTGGATCACCTGAGGTCAGGAGTTCGAGACTAACCTGACCAACATGGTGAAACCCCATCTCTACTAAAATACAAAACAGCCGGGCATGGTGATGAATGCTTGTAGTCTCAGCTATTCGGGAGGCTGAGAAAGGAGAATTGCTTGAACCCAGGAGGCAGAGATTGCACTGAGCCGAGATGGCACCACTGCACTCCAGCCTGGGCGACAGAGCAAGACTCTGTCTCAAAAAACAAACGAACAAATATGCATCATCCCGGCCCCGAGAGGCCACTCACTAAGTTCAAATCTATATGTCTAGGTCCCCCTCTCTAGAAATTTACATCTATCAATCTGGCTTTCAGATACTTGTGTTAAATCAATCCATCTACTTTTTTTTCTTGCCCAGACAACACTACAGCCAAAAGTCCATTGCTGTGGTCCACACATGCATCTCTAAGATCTGAGGGACAGAGGTTCGAGAAAGGCTGGAGTAATGACAAAGGGCTTGCTATGTGATGAACCCTGCCTTGTTATTTGGAAAGTCACTCACAGCCTCAAGCGCCTCAGTTGGAAAACAGGAATAATAATCCCTGCCTTGGCAGGTCGCAGTGGCTCCCGCCTGTAATTCCAGCACTTTGGGAGGCCAAGGAGGCCAGATCATGAGGTCAAGAGATCGAGACCATCCTGGCTAACATGGTGAAACCCCGTTCTCTACTAAAAATACAAAAATTAGCTGGGTGTTGTGGCACATGCCTGTAGTCCCAGCTGCTCAGGAGGCTGAGGCAGGAGAATCGCTTGAACTCGGGAGGCAGAGGTTGCGATGAGACAAGATTGCGCCATTGCACTCCAGCCTAGTGACAGAGCGAGACTCTGTCTCAAAAGAAAAAAAAATCCCTGCCTTGCAGAAGTGCTTTGAAGATGAAAAGCTGCCGGTAGGTACCAGTTCACTTCTCTAGGCTTCCTCTCCTGCATGTGCATGTTAGGGTTTCCTCAGTCAGGCCACTGGAGAACATGCAAAGCTATGTGGGCCCTTGGGAAGACTGCTCCAGACAGCCTCTTTAGACACATGGCAGGTTTTCTGGCCTGTGTTTTGCTTTTTAACACATCTGGTTCCCATGAAGCAGGCACATCTGGGCAGAAACTGACGGGTTCCTATCCCACCCAGGGGTCATGACTCAAAATATTTTTTCTTGGGAGCAATGATGTTGATTGTTAGCCTACCTAAGTCTGAAGGAATTCTCCATTCCTCCTTGGCCGTGAGCCAGATGGAACCCTTCCCAGCTCCAACATGCGAACCACAGTGGCTCCACCAGAGAAATAAAGCAATCGGAGTGGACCAGGCACGTGGCAGAATGGCAGAAGCCCTGGACCTTGGCTGGCTCAGCAGCTCCCAGGCCACATTCGGGTCTCACTCTGTAACTTGCGTGAGTCTAGGGAGAGGCAGGGAAGGGCTTGGCTTTGCAGAATTGCTAAAACTGGAGGTTAAAAACCCCCAATTGGCATAAATCCTAATAAGGCAAAGCATTAGAAAAACAGGTTGTGTGTGAATATAATTTATTTTAAGAATCCTAACAGTAACATATTTTGAGAGCCTATGGGCCAGGCACTGGCTAAGGGCTCTCTATTCACCATCTCCTTCCCCATAATTAGAGAAGCTCTAGATCCCACAGAATCTTTTCAGATGTCAGTTTCTTCCCCTCTGCATAAGTGGGTCTTATTTTATAGATCCCAAGTCTTCTTCTTTTTTTGAGATGAAGTCTTGCTCTTGTCCCCCAGGCTGGAGTGTGATGGTGTGATCTCGGCTCACTGCAACCTCTGCCTCCCGGGTTGAAGCGATTCTTCTGCCTCAGCCTCCTAAGTAGCTGGGATTACAGGCGCCTGCCACCACGCCCAGCTAATTTTTGTATTTTTAGTACAGACGGGGTTTCACCATGTTAGCCAGGCTGGTCTCAACCTCCTGACCTCAGGTGAGCCCCCTGCCTTGGCCTCCCAAAGTGCTGGGATTACAGACATGAGCCACTGTGCCTGGCCAAGTCTTCTTGAAGTGTGTTGGAAGTTACTGGAAATTTTCTAAATATCTTGAAGTAAGACTGCCTTCTATGATGTAAGACTATCTTCTGATGTAAGACTATTGTCTATGATGTTAGACTGTCTTCTATGATGTAAGACTATCTTCTGATGTAAGACTATCGTCTATGACGTTAGACTATCTTCTATGATGTCCAGCTGTCTTCTGTGATATACGACTGTCTTCTGGCCAGGTGTGATGGCTCACGCCTGTAATCCCAGCCCTCCAGGAGGCCGAGGTGGGTAGATCACTTGAAGCCAGTAGTTCAAGACCAGCCTGGCCAACATGGCGAAAACCTGTCTCTACTAAAAATACAAAAATTAGCTGGGTGTGGTGGCGTGTGTCTATATTCCCAGCTACTCAGGAGGCTGAGGCAAGAGAATTGCTTGAGGTCAGGAGCTCCAGACCAGCCTGGCCAAAATGGCGCAACCCTTTCTTTACTAAAAATTCATAAATTAGCTGGGCGTGGTGGCATGCTCCTGTAATCCCAGCTACTAAGGAGGCTGAGGCAGGAGAAAAAAAAAAAAGACTCTTCTATGAGGTAAGACTATGCTCTATTATGATGCCAGACTGCCTTCTATGATGTGAAACTGTCTTCTATAAGTCAGGCTGTCTTCTATGATGTAAGGATGTCTTATATGATGTAAGGCTGTCTTCTACGACATCAGACTGTCTTCTATGATTACGGCTGTGTTCTATGATGTAAGGCTGTCTTCTATGATGTCAGACTGTCTTCTTTGATGTAAGGCTGTCTTCTATGATGTCACACTGTCTTCTATGATGTCAAACTATCTTCCACGATGTGGAACTTCCTTCTATGATGTAAGACTATCTTCTATGATGTAAGACTCTCTTCTCTGATGTAAGACTCTTTTGTGATGTAACACTGTCTTCTATGATGTAAGACTCTCTTCTATGAGTCCTATGTAGGCCTCCTCCTCAGGATACCCACCTCCTTTGGGCTGCAGAGTCTTTCAGATTTCTGTTGAGTTTTTATCTTTTGCTCATCCTTTTGGAAGAAAGTTAATGTGTGTCTAGTATTAGAAACTGAGGTAGTTAAGCCACTATGAAAAGCAGTTTGGAGATTTCTCAAAGAACTGCAAATAGAACTGCCACTCAACTCAGCAGTCCCATTACGGGGTATATACCCAAAGGAAAATACATCATTCTACCAAAAAGACACCTCCACTCGTATGTTCATCACGGCACTATTCATGATAGCAAAGACATGTAATCGCCCTAGGTGCCCATCAACAGTGGATCGGATAAAGAAAAGGTGGTACATATATGCAATGGAATACTATGCAGTCATAAAAAGGAACGAAATCATATCCTTTACAGTAACACAGATGCAGCTGGAGATTACTAAACAAATTAATTTATCCTAAACAAATTAATGCAGGAACAGAAAACCAAACATGGCAGGGTTTTGCATGTTCTCACAAGTGGGAGCTAAGTACACATGGACATAAAGCTGGGAAAAACAGACACTGGGAATTACTAGAGGGGGAAGGGAGGGAGGGGGGCAAGGACTGAAAAACTACCTATTGGGCACTATGCTCAATACCTGGGTGACGGGATCAATCATACCCCAAACTCAGCATCATGCAATAAACCCATGTAGCAAACCTGCACATGTATCCTCTGAATCTAAATAAAAGCTGATACTTTAAAAAAAAAAATGAGGAGATGATGGTGAGGTTGCGGTCCAGACCTTTCAGCCTAGATAAAGCAAAAGGCTTAGAATTACCTCAAGTAGCAACTTAAAAATTACGTTGAGGAGGAGTAATTAATGTTCCTGGTGAATTTATAAAGTGAAAAAAGCATGCCACCAAATCTGCACATATGTGATATTGAAGAATGCACACACCAGCTCACACATATAATTTATGTATGCTTAAAAAGGAATATGGGTCACAGCAGAAAAATATAGATAAGCATAAAGGAAAAAGCAAAATCCATCCACAATCTTATCACCCAGTGATAACCATTATGAACATTACGATATATTGCCTTCCAGGTTCTTCTTTTCCAAATATATTAAAATTTGTTTGTAATTATTTATACTTTTTGTGTTTCTTTTAAATCCTGCTTTTGATTCCTTAACATCTTTCCATGAACATCTTCCCATGGAAATAGCATCAACACTTTGCAGTGAGGGTGAAGGGAGAGAACACTGGAGAAAGCCTCCTTCCCGCCCCACCACTCCCTGCACAGAGCCCAGAATTTGGGAGGTATCTTGGAAATGGCTAATTACAAACACTTGGCATTTGGGCCACTGTCCCTGCTCCTGAACTCAAAGCAGACATTACTAATTAATCCCAGTTCCCTTTTCTGAGGAACACAGAAGCCCTCTGACCCTTTTTCAGCACCACACTCTAGACAGCCACATATTATCTTCCTACATTGGGTCTTGGCCTTGAGAAGCCTAATTCTGAGAAGCTTCAATTCACAATTTCCCTGCAGGACTATGTCACCACTCCTTAGAGATTCAAGCCTTTAGTGCACAATGAATCTGCAGTTGGATGTTTCATATTTAGCTTGGACTGTCATTAAAAAAGCACTGTGGAGCCAATGCATTAGGGCTGCCAAAATCAGTCTGGCTTCAAAAACCTCCTGGTTAAGTATCCAGTAGATGAGAAACCTCCCTGCTGCGTGATTAGTGGCAGGGCAGAATTTCGTTTGAGACCAGTCCATCTTGACTCCTGGGTCAGCAGGACGTAAGAACACTATATACAACCCTCAAAACAGTGATGTACTCTGCAGCCAGTGGTGACCTATGGTGAGTGTCATGAGGTGTTTAGAATCGTGCACTCTTCTGAGCACTGAACCTCAGCAAAGCTCTCCCAGCGTAAGGACAATTAAATTCTAAAGCAGGCCTACCCTGAAGTTATTCAACTAGAAAATTACAAGCCACAGCAAAGATGTATTTCCATATAAATGTGCAAAAGCAAATCCAGCATCCACCAGCCTGAAACAGAGGGGGACGGAGAGACTGGTGCATTTACCACCTAATTTATCATGCTGCTAACATCTCTCTTTGGGCACTTATCACATTCCCCCAGGGCCACTGCCTGCCTTACCCAGCCTGCTAAGCTGAGAGGTTCTGGAAGGCGGATGCCTTACCCATTCTGCAGAGCCCTGTGGGAGGCCTGCAGTCCACTGGTGTGCTTGAGGCCAGGGTGGCAGAGGAGAAGCCTGTGATGCTGTGCAGTCCCCAGGCACAAGAGGCCACACTGTGCCACACACATGACTGTCACTGTTGGCTGTGTGACCGCTTCAAAATCGTCTCTCCAGTTGTTTCTCACCATCCTTCTGCAGAGGGTATATCCCAGGACTGCTTTCCACTCAAGCTTCTGGGACATTCTGTGTGGCTGTCCCTGAGAACACCTGGGCAAAGCTGAGAATCCTCCTGGCTTTTTGCAGGCAAAGAAAAATGTTCCTGAGGCGAATAAGACAACCATGTCTCCTAAGTAATATTCCCCTTGACCTGTCAAGACTCAGTCTAGTCTTGCTCTGCATGCAGCCTATTTTCTGAGCTGAAAGGCCCCTGAAAATAGAAACTCAGGGTGAAAAGATGGAGATTGAACACAATCCTTTTATTATGGCTGTCCGTGATTCCTTATTTATATGCCTAAGACTTTACATCTGGAATGTCACTAGACTCCTCAAATATTCCAGATTAGAAAAACAAACAACATAAAAATCAACTTTTTTTTTGAGGCTTGGTCTTCTTCTGTCACCCAGGCTGGAGTGCAGTGGTGTAATCATGGCTCACTGCAGCCTCAAACTCCTGGGCTCAAGCGGTCCTCCCACCTCAGCCTCCTGAGTAGCTGGGACTACAGGCACGAGCCACCACTGCCCAGCTGATTTTTATTTTTTGTAGAGACAGGGTTTCACCATGTTGCCCAGATTGGTCTTGAACTCCTGAGTCAAGTGACTCTCCCACCTGGGCTTCCCAAAGTGCTGGGATTATAGGCACGTGGGCCCACCATCCCTGGCCCACCATACCTGGCCCAAAATTCTTTATATAGCATATACCTCTCCAGTGTATCTCCAACCTTCATCTCCAACTTTGCCCAGGTTGATGTCATCCAGAATAGCAAGCGGTGTGTGACATTTCATTGTGAAATAGATATATGTATTAAAAAGTACAAGCAACTGATCTGCTCAGGTCAAATAATCGTAACAGGTGGAAACCCACGTAGCTACTAACAGCCGAAGACACAGAGCACATGACCAGCACCCTGCAAGCACAGTGCGGACCTTTCTCCCTGCAGGAGCAACCCACTGTCCAGAGTTTTGTGATAATCACTCTTGCTTCTCTTCGTATCTATGTATGTAGGAAAGCAGGAGCCTGTTCAGGTTCTCTATGCATCAGACTAGCCCATGAAGTGAATTCTTCGGGTGCCATAAAACAGGCAGTGTGTCTCTCTGAGCTGCCACCTTCAGCTTCAGCCTCCACTTTGCTCTGAGTCACAGTCCTGGGGCTCCGAAGTACCCAGCTGGGACCCCAGGGCCCTGTTCTCGCCTCTGTGGCCCCTGCCTTTCCTCTGGTCCTTCTGGACTCTAGGTTCCAGGACTTCCTCCTTGGACAGGCCCTTTGCTGAGTCCTCACTTCTCTTGGATTTGTTCTTTCCATTCCCTCTGCTGTCACTCCCAGCCCTTATTACCCCAACAGCCTGCACAATCCCAACAGCCTCCTAACTCCACACCCTGCCCCCAGTTTTCCCCACTCAAATCTGTGCTCACACAAAGGCCATATTCCTGTTGTGTCAACAGCCAAAATCACTGATGGCTTTGCTCTTACATCATCTCCCCGCACCTTTGCTGTGTCCTCTCCTCCACTCAGGATGCCCTTTCCGGCCTCCTTATCTGCAGGAAGGTTCTCTCAGTAGGAGGCTGGGCTCCACAGCCTTCCCAGGTACCCTAGTCACTGGGGCCCTGGTCATGGTGTCCACAATGAAGTGAGGCCACAGGTGGTGCGGCCAAGCTGGAGAGTACCTGAGGGAAACTGAGGGCAGAGCACGGGAGCAGTCTCTGGAGCACTACCTTTCAAGCCTGCAGCTGGATTCCCACGATGGAGGGAGAACTTGGAGCCAAACACCGAAGGCCTAGATAGGGCCCTCTGCCCAGCATCCCCGAGTCCATGGACTCATTGTTCTCTCGAGGACACATTCTTGGGACATCATGGAACATGCAATGCAAATTGCCAGGGACCAAGTGCTCCTAAGAAGCCAGGGAGGACACTCACAGCTGTGGAGGGTCTACGTGCCCCAGAAACTCACCCATTATCTCAGCAGGTCCTCCTCATGGCCCTTTGTCATAAGTAGCCTGAGCACCAGTTTTCCAGATGAGGAAACTGAGGCTTCCAGGGGTGAGTGAAGCTATTCGTTAGCACAGAAGAGCCAGGCTTCGAATGTGGACTCTCCCAACTTCAAATCTGCACTTTGCCCTTTCTACCGCCCTCAAGATCAGCTCCAAATCCTGCCCTCACCGCTCACCAGTCACGGGATTTCTGATGCTTCCAGAACTCCTCTGAACCTACCCTGCCTCCCTCAGGGTGGGTGAGAAGGTGAAAGAGATTATGCACACGAACAGCATTTTGCCAGCTGTATCCTACTACAAGTGGGCTACCTCAAGTCCTTTCTCAGCACAAGATGTGTGTAAATAAACCAGGTTGAATGAGTGAATGAAATCTACCAGTCAACTCTCTTTCCTCTCTCCTGATTCCTGGCTAATGTCTCATCTCCCGGCTGTGCCTCAGGAAGAGACAGTGAATCAGGCTTCTTGGCAGCCCCCAAGCAGCTCACTACAGTAGTACCGGCAAAGGAAGGGCTTCATATTTATGAAATGAATAGATGACCCCATGTCTGCATATGATAATGAATGCATTTAACACTGTCCTGTGGTAGCCCAGTCTTAACATTCACAAAAGAGAAGATGGTCTTTATGGTAGACTGCAAACCGATTGCCCCAAACTGCATTCTCTCTTCCATAGTTACAGAATTTTATAGAATTTTAACTGCTCATATGGCTGCCCAGATAGAGACCATATTTCCCAGATTTCCCTGCAGCTAGGTGTGGCCATATGACTAAGTTACGCCAATAGAATATGAGTAGAAGTGATGTATGCAATTTCTACAACACATACTTGAAACAATCTGCTTGCCTTAGACTTGCTCTTTCTCCTCCCCATGGTCGGGAACACACAGAAGGCAATGACCAGCTTTGGTGATTGAACCACACTCTAACTGGTGGTGGGGCAACAAGATGGAAGGAACCTAGGTCCCTGAATGGCCATGTGGAGCCCAGTGACCCTACCAACTTGGACTGCTCACCTCTGGACTGCTAAGTGAGAGCAAAATAAACCTCTCTCTTATTTCAGCCACTAAATTTTGAAGTCTCTGTGCTCAGCCTGTACCTTAACAAATGCAGACTATCATTAATAAGACCCCTTACATAGGGAAGGGCCAGTTGACTTGAGTTCAGATCTAGGCGCTGTGACTTCCTACCTCTGTGAGTTTGGGCAAGTTGCTGAACTACTGTTTCTTCATCTGTGAAATGGGGAGAACCATAGGACCTGTAGTGAGAATTAAATAACATAGAATATACACAATAAAGTTGGCTACTGTTATGGCTACTGTTATCATCATCTTATCAAAATGTTTTCCTGCCTGTGGAGCCCCAGCCAGGCTACCCGTGCATTAGTCAGCCTGTACCAGAGGAAACAGCTTTTATGTTGGTCCCCTGTGTGGTTATTTATGTGTCTTCCTGCCACAACAGATCTTATGTCCTCACATTCAATTTAATGCAAAAGCCCTAGCAAGCCAAGTGTGGTAGTAAGAACTACCCACTGGTTGGCCTGGGAACTTACTGGTAACAGTCTGAGAGCATGTGCTTCATCCTCTGAGGTGTCTAAGCATTGTGGCCAACAAGAAATCCCTTCAACTGCCTTTCCCTCCTCTAAGCTCAGCTCAGAGTCCCATAGAGCTCACTGGGTACCAGGCCAGCTTCAGAAGAAGCTGCTGATAAATTTAGAAGTCAGAGAGAGTATGTATAGTCAGAGACAGAAGAGCAATGCTACTAATTAAAAAGGGGTAATGAGCCAGGTGCAGTGGCTCACACCTGTAATCCCAGCACTTTGGGAGGCCGAGGCAGGTGGATTGCCTAAGGTCAGGAGTTCTAGACCAGCCTGACCAACATGGTGAAACCCCATCTCTAGTAAAAATACAAAAACTAGCCAGGCCTGGTGTCAAGTGCCTGTAATCCCAGCTACTCAGGAGGCTGAGGTAGGAGAATCACTTGAACCCAGGAAGTGGAGGTTGCAGTGAGCTGAGTTAGCACCACTGCACTCCAGCCTGGGCAACAAGAGTGAAACTCCATCTCAAAAAAAAAAGGAGGGGGGTAATGGCCAGGCACGGTGGTTCACGCCTGTAATCTCAGCACTTTGTGAGGCTGAGGCTGGTGGATCACCTGAGGTCAGGATTTCAAGACCAGCCTGACCAACATGGTGAAACCCCATCCCTACTAAAAATACAAAATTAGCCCTGGTGGTGCATGCCTGTAATCTCAGCTACTTGGGAGGCTGAGGCAGAAGAATCACTTGAACCTGGGAGGCGGAGATTGCAGTGAGCCGAGATTACACCATTGCACTCCAGCCTGGGCAACAAGAACGAAACTCCGTCTCAAAAATAAAATACAATAAAACAAAATAAAAAGGAGTGACGTTTCCAAGAAAAGTTCAGATGCATGCAAGGTTCTGGAGTATTCCCTAAAGTATTTATTTCCTTTAAAAAAGAAAGAAAAAATATATATGTATATGTTATCTATTTTAAAATATGTATTTATAATAATATAATATATCATATATATTTATAATATATAATATTTACATATATATAATTTTTTTTTCTAGAAAGGATGAAGCCCTATGAAAGTAGCTGGAAGGCTGCTGTGGCCACAGCTGTAACCCAACAGGAAGAACGCATGCTTGTCACCAGCCAGAGGCCCACACAGCTCACAGCCCTCTATTTCTTATTTAACAGAGATTCCTTGAGAGCCCTGTCTGGCCAGGCACTGGGTTAGGCTCTGGGGACACATCTCAGTTAGATCAAGTCCCTACCCTTATGGAAATTCCAGTCTAGTGTGGACCCAGAATAATTAGCAGATGAGCATATGCCAGGCCGGGTTGGGCAACCTGAGCCAAGCACGTCAGGGGCAGGGGACAGGGGACATCCGCTCCATACCACACAGCACTGGCCTGCTTCCTACAGGACTGGAGACGCTAGAGTTGCGGAGTGTAAGAGATACTAGGTTCAAGAGTTTGGTCTTGAACTTCACTCACTTAGGTGCATATCTGTTTGCTGCTCACAAAATGCAAACAGGACCAAAGTGTGGAGGCCCACTGAGGCGGTCAGCAGCCTGACAGCCCTGGTGCCCAGGTGCAATAACAAGCAAAACTGACATCCTGCATTCCCTAATTAAGCCTGATTAGCTTCTCCCACACTTTCCCATCCTCCTGTAATCTTCTACAGGTGCAGAAAATATGTCAGTGCCAGTGGGGTGAGATGGATAATCACCCCCCTTGTACTAGGCTGGAAACTTAGATGGCCATTATTACTCCTCCAACACAAGATATCTGCTGCCTCAAAATTATTTCCTATGCTTTGGGGATGCAAGCTCCAGGAGTGATTTATTTTTAATCGAAAAGCAGTTCTGCATTATAGGAGGCCAAGAGATTAAGAACCTTTATTAACATGTGCAATCTCTTCAGATGCCTTGGGCCAGCCGGTGCCCTGGCCAGTTTTGAAAAGGTTCTTATGCCAAAGGGCTCCTCTGAGGCAACATTTAGATCAATATTTGGAACTGCACTTCTGGGAAATCACTGATGGTCTGTGGAAGGCACATGGTGTGACTTTTAGAGCAGTCCATTAATGAAGAGCTCCACAGCTGTCCCAAGATTCCGGAAAAGGACCAGATGCTGGTATAACTGACCTCGCTTCTGTGCAACAGCTTGGAGCACTGTCTTTCAAGCCTGAGTCTCTCTCTTTTTTTTTTTTTTTTTTTGAGACGGAGTCTTGCTGTGTCACCCAGGCTGGGGTGCGGTGGCACAATTTTGGCTCACTGCAACCTCCACCTCCTGGGTTCAAGTGATTCTCCTGCCTCAGCCTCCTGAGTAGCTGGGATTACAGGTGTGTGCCCTCACACCCAGTTTATTTTTGTATTTTTAGTAGAGACAGAGTTTTGCCATGTTGGCCAGGCTGGTCTCGAACTCCTAGCCTCAAATGATCCACCTGTCTCGGCCTGCCAAAGTGCTGAGATTACAGGCGTGAGCCACCACACCTGGCCCAAGCCTGAGTCTCTTTACTGATGCAAGGGGACGGCCTGTGTTTGCTCTTGTTCTGGCAGTGGGCACCCACCTCCAGGCCGCCTGAAGGAAAAAGCAGTGAGGTGGGGGTGAAGATATTCTGGCCCCACTTACTTCTTCTAATTCTCCTTGGTGCCAACCAGCCTCACAGCAAACCATGGCCGATGCTGGTGCACTCACACCATATGGGATGCTTTTACTGTACAGGCATGCTCCATAGGAGGGGAACAGTACACTCACTTATGGGATGGCTTTGAATGAAGATGTGCATATATGTCAGGGCAAAAAAAAAAAAAAAAAAAATGAAGAGAGCTAGACTCTAAATCACATAGAGGGTTGTTAAAAACCCTGCATATTTACTAGCTGGTGTGATGAGCCCTGAGTGTGCAGAGCATGAGTCTCTCAGCCTGTAGGACTCCCACAGCTGGTTGTGCCTGGGATGAGTTAGGGAAGTTTGATGTCACAGCATGAAATGCCATCACCGTGTACCAGGGAAACATTACTCATTCCCTCGTTCATCCCATTCCAATCCTCTGAGTACTTAAGAGAGAGATTCACTCAGGTGCTGACCCATTTTAAGCACCTCTCAGGCACTAGCTCACCACCACTTTCAGGACAGGGTGGCTCAGGGCTCTTGAGTGCACCCCAGTGCAGAGCTGGAATACACTGTCGCCTTGTTTTCTTCTTGTGGTCACCTATTTACAGCCCCTGACACTGGTTTCTACTTCTTGTGTTACAATAAAGTTTCCTCTTAAAATAGATTTAAAGTAAAAAAGAAAGTTGATTTAAAAAAAACTATGAAGAAATAATATGAAATTTAAATAGTTGCTATGAAAATCACAAAGGTGGCGTGTAAACAATCAAGGTTTGGGAAAAGCTGATCTGGAGCCATTTAGCAGGAATTACCACCCGGAATGCGAGGTGGCTGGTTAGGAGGTAACATCAGTTAGGAGGATGGGGCTGCAGAGCCAGAAAGCAGTGTCGCCCAGGAGGCCGGCAGTGAGCAGAGGGTTGCAGGGCCGCGGGGCGGACCAGACCTGGCTCAAATGTCACATCTGCTTAAAGCCATCCCAGCCACACGGCAGAGTCCACTAATCACTTCTGCTCATTTGTCCCCCATCCCACAGTAGTGACTCCCTGAGTAGGACTCCCCACTCCTGCCACGGCCACCTACAAGGGAATGAGTGAGCCTAAGTTCCCTGGGCCTCAGTTTCCCCATGGTAGAGCCCACAGGTCGAACTATAATAGATCATCTTCAGGGTGCTTTCCAATTCCTCAGAGTCTGTGCACATCAACATTAATTGTCCTGGAGTGGTCAGTAGTCACATCTTTCTACTTCAGTTTCTTAAGTTTCTATAATGAACATGCTTCCCCAAAACACAGAGCCAGTTTTATTGACAATAACCAAATAAAATAACCTAAGATGAGCCAGTAGAAGAAGAGCCTGTTCTATGAAGAAGAAATGGTAATAGTTGGGCCAGGCCTGCCACCCCAGAGAGGCACTAGGAGGAAGTGGGCCAGGGTCCACTGAAGGTCTGCAGGCACCTCGACCCCTGGAGAGGTCTCCTACCCACACCTGAAGGACAAAGGACAAGGCCACAAGCACAGGCTGTGCTGGGGACAATGCAGTGGGAGAAGCCTTTCCTCACAGAGTCCATGGGGGTCTTGGAGAGACAGCCATTCTATGTGAACACAGGGACAGTATGGAGCTCTTTTTAAAGGCTCTGCAAGAGAGAATGTTTAAAAACGGCAGCTGCCGTGTGATTGTGGACCTGGATAAAATAGGAAGCAAGAGGCAGAGATAGCAGGGAGCTGTTTTAGTCAGAGAAGCGGTTTCCTGATCTTCTATAAGAATGTGCTGGGCTCCATTTTATGTAACATTCATTTTCTTTCCTGGAAGGAGAACAGCTTGAAATTTCCAAGGCTGCAGATGGCTCCAAGTTCCTCTGGGTGGTGAAATGCCAAACGGATGGCAATAAATGATCAGGAATTTATTGAGAATGCGGGAGAGGTGAGACGAGTGTCGAGTGATGAATTTAAGGAAAATGGTCATGATTTCATAGGCACAATGAGGCCTCTGCACTGCATTATGACCTGAAGGGGCATCTGCAGCCAGACCAGCATCATCAGTGGCAGCGGGAGCCGAATACCTATGGAGGGTGAATGGGGCATGGACCACAGGCTCATACCACAGACCTGGCATTCCTAACTGTGGGACCTTATCAGAGCCACTGAGCCTTTGTGGGCCTCGGTCTTCTCATCTATAAAATGGGCTTATCATGCCCACCCCCCACCAGGGTTGTTGTGAGGGTTAAGTAGCATCTGCACACACAGCTGAGTTACAGGCATGGTTCTGCAATGTTTTACGAGGCATAGCTAGGTGTTGGAATTTTAATGGTGCATTTAAAGCAAACAGACTTGGGTTCAAATCCTGGCCCTGCCACTTAATAGCATGTGGCTGACACTGTCTATGGCAATAAAATAGCAAGAATGAGGCTAGGCATCTCATGGGTGCTGTGAGAGTCAGGGAGGTAAAGCCAGAGAAGTATCTAGCAACATGTCAGACAAAGGTTTGGGCCTTCCAAAGAGATTCGTTTCCTGCCCTTTTCCAAAGGTGATACAAGCATAAATAAAAAGTGGTTACAAAAGAATTTTAAGAAACTCATGTATTCAAGGAATACATGCCTCCCTGCAGCCCTCTGAGGTTAAGCCACAGAGATCAGCAGGCTGTCTCCCCAGTTCTTGGCTGGGGCCTCAGTGGAGATAGAGCCTGACAATGCCCATCTTTGTTCTGGTGCATAGAATTCTAAATGCACTGAATGGCCAGGTGGAGCATGAGCATGGGACTGTGAGGGTCCTCTCCTCTGGGAAGCTCTCTAGCTTCTCCAGGCAAATCACCCGGTCTAGACTCCAGACCCTGGCACATGCACTAGTGGCTTGCCTGCCTGCCTTTCTCCTTGTGCTGTGAGCCCTTGGAAGGCAGGGACCATGGGGTCTTTATGATTTCTCTGTCACCCAAGACCCAGCACAAGGCCTGCCATAGAGTTTGTGCTCAGTAAATATTTACTGAATGACACTAACGGATGTATGGATAAGTAAATGTGTGGATGGGTGGATGAATGAATAAATGGATGGATAGATGGATGTGTGGATTGGTGAATGGATGGGTGCAAGGGTGGATGAATGGGTGGCTGGGTGGATGTATGGGGTGGGTGGATGGATGAGTGAATGGATGGATGGATGGATAGATGGATGGATGGATGGATTGAAGGATAAATGAATGTATGGATGGGTAGATGGTAGGTGGATGGATGAGTGGGTGTGTGAGTAGATGTATGGGTGGGTGGATAGATGGAAGGATGAATGGATGTATAGATGGGTAGATGGGTAAATGGATGAATGGGTGAGTTGGTGGATGGATGGGTGAATGAATGAATGGATGGGTGGATAAATAGGTAGATAGGGCCAGGCGCGGTGGCTCACACCTGTAATCCCAGCACTTTGGGAGGCCGAGGTGGGTGGATCACCTGAGCTCAGAAGTTCAAGACCAGCCTGGCTAACATGATGAAATCCTGTCTCTACTAAAAATACAAAAATTAGCCAGATTCAGTTTGCTAGTATTTGTTGAGTATTTTTGCATCTCTATTCATAAGAAATACTGACCTTTAGTTTTCTTTTCTTGTGATGTCTTTGTTTGCTTTTGTTATCTGGGTAATACTGACCACTTAGAATAAGTTAGGAAGTGTTTTCTCTTCCTCTATTTTTTGGAAAGGTTTGTGAGAGTTGGTATTAATTCTTTTTACATGTTTGGTAGATTTCAACAGCAAAACCATCTGGGCCTGGGTTTTTCTTTGTTGGTAGTTTTTTTGGTTTTGTTTTTGTTTTGCTTACTAATTCAATGTCTTTACTTGTTTTCAGTCTATTCAGATTTTTTATTTCTTCTTGAGTCAGTTTGGGAAGTTTGGGTCTTTCTTAAAATTTGTTCATTTCATTTACGTTATCAAACCTATTAGTACACAGTTGTTTATAGTATTTCCCTATAACCCTTTTTATTTTTGAAAATTTGGTAGTAACATCCCCTCTTCCATTCCTGATTGTAGTAATTCAAGTCTTCTCTCTTTTTTTCTTGATGAATCTAGGTGAAGATTTATCAATTTTATTGGTATTTTCAAACAACCAACTTTTGGATTTATTTCCTCTATTGTTTTTCTATTCTTTATTTCACTAATTTCTGCTCTGATCTTTATGATTTTCTTCCTTCTGCTTGCTTTAGGCTTAACTTGCTCTTCTTTTCTCAGTATCTTAAGGTGAAAAGATACTTGCATTTTAAAAGATAATTTTATTAAGTGAATCCCTGGTTGGTAACTCTGTCAGTGATGAGAAGAGAGAAGGGAGGTCTCTTGGCCTGTAAAGACATAGTCATACAATAACAGGGGCAGTAACTCAGAACTTCATTTTATGATGCTTTCTGACCCCTACTCTGGCTAATTTAGACATGCTGTGAAAACTTTTTTTTTTTGAGATGGAGTCTTGCTCTGTTGCCCAGGCTGGAGTGCAGTGGCATGATCTCGGCTCACTGCAAGCTCTGCCTCCTGGGTTCACGCCATTCTCCTGCCTCAGCCTCCCTAGCCAGGTGCCCGCCACCACGCCTGGCTAATTTTTTGTATTTTAGTAGAGACGGGGTTTCACCGTGTTAGTCAGGATGGTCTCGATCTCCTGACCTCGTGATCCGCCCGCCTCAGCCTCCCAAAGTGCTGAGATTACAGGCGTGAGCCACCGCACCTGGATGAAAACTCTTTTTTCTCTGCTCCAGAGTCTAGCTTTCTTATCAAAAATTTTGTCTACAACCTCCAACATGACCATAGCCTCCCATGTGACCATTTCCAGATCCATGATGATTCTTTCAGTTGTGATAGAAAGTGATTCCCATGCTCATTAACTTATGTGATTGTTAGGCTCAGTACTGTTAGGTTTGATTCAGGGGGTCTGGCAACATGACCAGGAACTGGTTTCTCTTTCAACATTTCTCAGCTCTGCTTTCTTGAGGTAGGTTCCATTCTTGGTCAGCCTTCCCCCTTGCGGTCTCAAAATGGTTGCCAGAGTGCCCAGGGTTCATGCTTCTAGAGTCAACTTCAGAGGAGAAAAGTGACAGTTTCCTTCCCAAAAGTCCTAGGGGAAGTCTTATTGATCATGACTTGCATTGGGTACTTGCCCATCCCTGAACCAATCACTGTAGCTGGGGAGAATGTAAAATGATGATAGGCTAAACTTGTCACATGATCAACCTCTCACCAGGGTGGAGTCAACACCATCAGAAACACATGGGCTGAAAGTAGAGAAGAGATGCCTCTTAAATTTAAGGCACTGTGGGTGGAAGAAGGAAATGGATACTGGATAGGCAACCAACCAATGCCTACTCAGGCTCCAAGCTCATCTCCCACTATTCTCCAACATCAGCCTCTCTTCTCCTGCTCATTCCTGCCTCCAATGCCTCTACTTAGTCTGGACATGTGCCTAGGATTCCTTTCCTCCTTCTCATTCATGCTCCTCCATATCAGTCTTGGGCCATTTTTAGACTCAGTTCAAGCATCAGCAGCCCAAACACTCACCACCATTTGGATCTTCCATCATTTGGATGCATCTGGCTGAAAGAATCAGGACACACCTGGTGGTTGAGACACACTGGTGTGGATTTTTGCCCTATCAATCAAGGTATATTTATAGGCAGATCTGAGGTTGGCTCAGCTGTTCCATCAAGGACCCAGATTTTCCCAGCTTTCTCCATCACTCTCTGTTAGCATGTTAGCCTTGCCATCTCAAGACTACAAGATGGCTACTGCAGCTGCATTATGCCCACAAAGGCAGAATAGGGAGTGAGGGGAATTGGGGCAGAGAGAGAGATCGATCTTCTCATCTTGCTCTCTCTTGCCTTTTATCATGGAGCTAAAATCCTCCAGAAACTTCGTCTGTGTCTCATTAGCCATCACCAAGTCCTATAGCCAGCCCTAGCTGCAATGCCACTAGGAGAGGAGAATGGGAGAGCCATGTCTGATTAAGATCAATCATGAGGCCAGGTGTGGTGGCTCACACCTGGAATACCAGCACTTTGGGAGGCTGAGGAGAGAGGATCATTTGAGGCCGGGAATTTGTGACATGCCTGGGCAACATAGTGAGATCCTGTGTCTGCAAAAACTTTAAAAATTATCTGAGTATGGTGGCAAGTGCCTGTAGTCCCAGGTACTCAGGAGGCTGAGGTGGGATGATCACCTGAGCCCAGGAGTTGGAGACTGCAGTGAGCTATGATTGAGCCAACACACTCTAGCCTGGGTGACAGAGCAAAGCCCTGTCTTTTAAAACAACAATAAAAAAAAAAAAAAAGACTAATCATGAGTGATATCCCTGAGGATAAAAATCAGCAAGAAAGAAGTGAGGATGGCCACAGTTCTCTACACGGTACCCTTACTCTGTAATGACAGAGTTCATTCCTGGCACGCTCCCATGATGTGCTGGCTTTGCCCTTGAGCCAGGTGGCCTGTGGGGCTTGCTGAGACTAGATGGTCTTGGACAAAAGACATCAAGGCAAAGGATAAACCAACAGCAACTTCATGCAGGCTGGGGCATCCACCATGGAACCACAGAGAAGTACAGATTGAAAAGGTGAGATCCTTATTCAATTCTAGACATTTAGCCACATAAAACCTTTGCAGGAATTTCTCAGTTGCTCTGAATGGACTAGACTTTAAACAATTACCAACCCACGTGGCCCCTGACTCTGTCATGGTTCCCAGCACAGCCTATACAATGAAGCCCAAATTCCTTAGCAAGTCAAAATGGCCACTGCCAACTGAACTGAGTGCATAAAGGAAAGGCCACATGAGGACACACAAAGAGGGTTGGTATCTGTGAGCCAAAGAGAGAGGCTTCAGGAGAAATCAACCCTGTTGACACCTTGATCTTGGACTTCCAGGCTCCAAAACTGCAAGAAAATTAATTTCTGTTGTTGAAGACCCCTAGTCTGTGGTATTTTGTTATAGTGGTCCTAGCAGACTAGACAGCAGCCATTCCAATCCAGGCTCCCGAGCCAGCCATTCCAAACTTATATTCTGCCATGCACTTCGGACTCCAGTTTCCAAATAATCCTTGTTATTTTCAGAGCACACTGTATCCTCTCTCACTTCCATGCCTGTGAGAGTGTGATTCCCTTCGGCCCAGAATGTCCCTTTCTACCTTCAAGATCCAGCTAAAAGTCACCAAACGTCTCTCTGAAATCTCAACACAGAATCCACAGCCTTCACAAGACAACAACCATGGTGTATGGCACTGCCTCCCTGACAAATGCATGGAGATGCCTTCAAAGGCAGGAGCAGGGCAACTTCATTTCTTTATCTCCAAACTAGAATGAGACCTGGCATACACGAGGTGTTCAGCAAGAGCTAGTGCCATGGAGAGGTCAGAAGTGAAAGGGGCCACGTCTCCATGCTGTTTGTGGACCCTCCATTGCTGTTCAGCACAGTACTGAGTTTACATTTGGAGCTCAGTTAATACCTGTTGAACCATTCCCCCACCCAATCAAAAAAGGAAGCAAACCCTCCAGATTCTGACATCCACAGCAACTTCTGTGCTAAAATGGAAAACACCTGCCATGCTGTAACTCCCACTCGTAGATGCGTTTCACACAGAGTTTTACAGCAAAGCTAACCAAACTGGTGAAAGTATAGCCATCCAGTATCTCAAGGGGTAACCTGCAGGGAATATTCTTCTTCTAGGTGTCACTAACTCCTTCAGTGATACTTCTGGATTTAGGTGCTCCTTTCCTGCACAAAGGGTTAATGCCTTGAAGCCATACTCAACAGAAATGCTTATATTCTTTTCCTGCAAAACTGTGGCAGTAGGGACTTCAGGAATCATCCTCTCTCAGTCATCTCACTGTAAGTATGAGGAAGTTGAATCATCCATGCAACAAACATGTTTTGATCCCTTATTTTGTGCCAGGTATGAAACTCTACAAGAGGCGTGTGTTGGAGAAGATAGAAAAAAGTTAACATGAATTCTGCCCTGGAGAAGATCATAGGTTGTTCTATTCTTGCAAGATGCAAACTATCCCAGAGTTATAGCAAAAGAAAAAACTTCTGGGAACTTGCTGGAGAGTCTAGAGATGGTACCTTGTCTAAAGTTACTCAGAGGTAGAGGTAGTAATAAGACTTCAACCCTGGTCCCAACTCTTAATACAAATATATTTTCCTCCATGCAATAGATTTCAAAAATGACCACAAAATATTCTCTCTTCCATCCTTGCTCCTTGGACATGCCTTCACATACTGCCTCTGGGCTGGCCTCCTGATGTGCTTTGGCCAGTGGAACATTCAAAAAAGTGATACAGGAGAGACTTCAAAAGCACTTGCTTACTGGCATCTGTTCTCATTGTTCTTGAAAAACTGCCACCTTAAGAACAGATCCAGACCAGTCTGAGAAAGCATGATAAACCACATGGACAAGAACTGAGGTGATCCTACCAACAGCCTGCCAACACCAGACGTGGTAAAGCCATCCAAGAGTGGCAAGCCTCTAGCTGGCCTGCCAGTGCCTGCTGATCCACAACTGACCATAGATACATGCAGGAGCCCAGCTGGGAGCAACAGAAGACCCATCCAGCTGAGCCTAGCACTAATCGCCAACCCACAGAATCATGGGCTGAGTAACAGCAATAGATTCCTAACATACCCCAGACTATCCTGCCCATTCTAGATCTAGCATATGGCCCTTGTAGTAACAGTCTCACTCTCTGCAGCATAAACATTTCCACCAACCATGATAACGTAATCAGGACCAAAGGAAAAACATATGCCAAAGACTGGAATACCTTAAGACATGGACCACTGTAAATTGACTGGATGCTCTAAGGAAGGCTTATTTAAGTTGACTTCCAGTTATAATAGCTAAGGGTTGTTTGGTTCTCCTTCCAGTCAAGAGTTATGCCACAAATCCTGTACTGAGCTCCACATAAAAGAAAAGTGTTGAACTACCCTTATTATGTGTTATCTCAAAAAGAATTTCACACCAAAGGTCAGCTTCCTTGTGGCTTTCTTGTTTTATTTACTTTTAAAAGAAGCACCCAGCAACTGCAGAAGTTTATCAGGGAGCCTGAAATCTCCTTGACATGGAACTGAGTTTCATTTGAAGAAACAAAAAAGTTAAGAAAAAAACAGGTGAGTAACCTGAGCCCTGGGGAAAGCCTGTGGCCTGGTGTGGTGAGGGCAGCAGTCAGGCTGGAATCTGTCAAAAGCATGATTGCTTTCATACTAGGTCCTCTGTGACTGGCGCTTGCCATGAGGGTGGAGGGAAGTAAGGGGTAACGGTGGGCAATTGACAAGCCTGGCACAGGTCCGCAGAGTCCTCCGAATGATGGTGCAGGGAGACGAAGTGGACAAAGGAATCAGGAGAGTTCACGTTGAACCCTCAGGGAGCCCACATTTCTCTCTCACCTGCACCAGCCATGTGGGAAAAGTGCTTAGTCCTCATTTTAAAGATGAGAAAATTGCTGCAGTGATGGGTCAGTAGCGTCTCTGGAGGCCCATACCTGGCTGGTGTCGACCAGGGTGTGATCCTGGCAGTCCTGTCCCAGGACCTCCGCTCTTCTGCACGCACCATTGGTTTTTGCTGTTCAGAGAGGCTATGTTTCCCTGAAACACGTCTCTTCAAGATTGACAGAAGAGGATAAACAGAGGGGAACTTCTAAAATGTCCAAAGGCAGCAATTTCCTAACTAAAGGTTTTTAATCTCTAATCCAGTAGACTGTCAATGACCTGGGAAAATTGACATGCCTTGACAAGGAGACATTAACTAGAGGCTGTATGTGGCCGCCTGTGCAGTTTTTTTGTGCCCTTCCATCTCTTCCCCTTTTCATTCTTTTCTCCCCTGCTTCCCTCCTTTCTGTTTGGGGCCCCCTCATAAGAGTCTGCCACTTTCTTCTGACTCTTGTTCTCCCAGAGGCCTCCTGGGCTCCTGTTCCTCCCACAGTTTCTCCCCTCCTCCCATCTATCTTCTGGCTGCTCTAAGTAGGTCTCTGGTCATCTCTTCTGAGGTCCATCTGCACTTATTAGCAGCCTCGGCGGGCATCACTTAGGTGCCCACATACTTCTAACCACTGTCAACAGACCCAGCAAAATGGAGGCTGGCCAAATGGCTTCCCATGGGAGACAGGGGGCTGGTACCTCTCCAAGCCCTGCTCCAAACTGGACATTTGCTGGGGAGGGATAACTTGTAGTTTAAATTGATCAGAAGAAGGCACAGGGGAAACTTCTGGAGGAAAAGCCCGAAGCAGAAGCAATGTGTGATCAGGAGGCTGCCCTGCAGCCCTGAGCCAGCCCTGTGGCAGCCTGAGAAATACCTGTCACCCCCTGGGCCTCAGTCTTTCCATCTGTGAAATGACAAGGGTGGCACAGAACTCCGGGGCCATTGACCCCCATTTTGAGAGTCTAGTGGAGCCTATGATGCATCTTCCTTTCCTAGAAAAGTGTATATACTCCTTTGATGTCAAAAGCCCCAGACTTTAACCCCCAAAAACTATCCATGAACCTCCTGTAAGTCCCCAAGGTCAGGGACAGCTGATGATCTCTAAAGATACCTTAGTGCTCAGTCTGTTGTTTTCCCACTCTTCTTTCTCTCCTCTATCCTTCCTCCTCCTTATTTTTCCCCTTCCCCTCTTCTCTTCTTCCTTTCTTCTCTCCTTCCTTCCTTCCTTCCTTCCTTCCTTCCTTCCTTCCTTCCTTCCTTCCTTTCCTCCCTGCCTCCCTCCCTCTCTCCCTTCCTCCCTTCAGAATGTTGCTAGAGCTATGACTCCCTGAGAAACATGTTGTTTGAATCTTTTGGGGGGAAGGTGAGGCATACCGTCTCATCACCATATACAAGAGACTTTGTGGAACATCAAGCATGGGAATAAATGGTCAGCATTAGCCCAGGAGAGAGGCATGCTAGCAGACGGACACAAAGGTCAACTTGGGGCAGCTGCAAGTGTAGGAACACACAACACACAGCTCTTCTTATAGCCCTCAAACACACAGAGAACAATGTCACCCCATTTCACGCGCTGACCACCGCAGCATCCCCACCCCCATCCCCTAATGAACAAGGCTGTGTGAAATGAAAAGAACCTCCTACCAACAAGAACCTTGGATGACCCTGCAATATGGGACAAGGGTCATCTTGTCATCTCAGCTGTAAAAATTTGCACCAGTAAAGACCATTTCCTCCGTGTATACAATGACCAATAGTTTGGTTTGCATTCATGGACAAAGTGCATCTGGGATTAAGATCTAAACCTAAAAGGTGCCAATAAATAGACAATGGTGAACAAAGGTTGCTATTCAGGAAGCAGCTTATTCTGCTATTTTTTTCTTCGACTCTACTGCAAAATAAAGCCAGATTTGTATCAGCAGAACATTCTTACAGCAACTGGAAGAAATTATCCCTTAAAGAAGCTGTTGGAAAACTCAACTGCAAGAATAGCAGCCGGCCTTGCCTCTTGCCATCAAAAGATCTTTGCTATTTGAAGAGTATTTTTAAAAAGCCCAGAAGAAACGCCCTGTTTAAAAATAAAACAATTTGCTATGCTATCACAAAGGCAGAAGCATCAGAAGGAGAAATAACAACTTCATACAAGAAAAAGAAACTTCTGGAAATTCTTAAAATGGACAAAATAACATACAGGTGCTACTAAAATGCAATGATCTGACTAAAAATAATGTCATTGCTAGAAGATGCATGGTAGGGCCCATTTTCTCAGAGTTTAAGAGTAAATTTTATGGAACAACAGACATAAGTCAAAGGTGCTTCACTTTTTTTCCCTCCTTGTGGGGAGAGGGTGTAAGCTGATTCCTTCCTAACCTTCAGCAGAGTCACTCGTGATTCATATTGATTGATATTGTATTGGTGACGTCTGAAATGTAATCAGTTCGTTGGCCACTGCTCCTTCTCCTCACTTCCCTCCTGGCTTATCCCAGGGCTGTGTCAACAAATGACCCGCAGCCTGCGATGATCCCATGCATCCTCCTCGCCACACAGCAGCCCCATCGTGTTCCAAGTAGAGAATACATTAAAGGTGTGTGCTGTGAAGGAGAATCCCATGTTCCCACACCCTCAATAACACCAGCTCCTTCTGCCATCACTCTAGAGACACCTGAGAGTCACCCTCCTTCTCCCTCTGCTGCCCATGCATCCTCAGGCACAGTCCATGTTCATCTCTCCATCTCCTGCTACCACGCGGTGCTACGTCTTTGCCATGACTCAGCCTTCTTCGCCTTGCGCCTAGATTACTACGAAACTCTCCATCTGGCTGGTTATTTGAGATACAAAGCTGGGGCCCCTACACCCACCATTTGGCTCATGCTTTTGTGTTTGGGTCCTCTCCCCCACGTGCCCTTTCCAAGGGAGCAACACCATCCAGGACACGGGACAGAAGGGCAAGTAGGAGCTGCGACCCAGCCCACGCTCTGCCCACCAACTCATGGGGCAGCCTCTGCCCAGTGGGCACCTCTGTCTGATTTGCACAAAGGCTCTGAGTGGCATAGCAGCAGCCCTGACTCTAGGTCCTGGCTGCATCATATTATAATTATCCGTGTGTTGGTCCATCCCCACCCCTTCATCAGATGCATGATCTTTGCCACCCTTTCCCCACCCTGGCACCCAAGAACCATGTAGAGGTCAATAAGGAAGTATTTGCTGAATGAATCGCTGCTTTGGATCCTGGGAGAGGAGAGCAAGGAGCCGTATGGGGGAGCCACAGAGCTGCATGCGAGGGGCGCTGAGCAGGAGCCAGGCCGTCCTCACCCCTGCAGAGACTAATAGAGTGGGGTTCAAAATGGCCACTTGAAGGGACAATAAGCTGTGTGATTTAGCTGACCCCAGGGAGCATCTGTGCTAAACCAGCTGGTTGGTGATGCGGGAACACCTGGTCGCAGGTGGCGTGAGTTCAGAAGGGCTACAGGGTTCAGCAGCTACGTCCTGGGGAGATGGAAATTCACACTCCCTTCTACACTCAAAGATGAAAAACAGGACCTGCAGAAGGTTTCCTGGGACACTGAACGAACACCCAAAGCAGGGGGTGGGGGAAAGAAAGCACTAAACAGCCGGCTGACAACCTGATTAGAAAACCTAAGGGCGGGGAAGGAAAAGCTAGTCCCACCTTTGAGGACAAAGTCTCCGGAAGGCCATGGGGATGGAATTATGTCCAAGCAGATGGTGAAAATTCTTCACCTCTGGATGGATCCAGATGGCTGGGAGGCACCATTATTTCCCAGAGCCACAGGTGCCACACCCGTGTCTGGCTGGGGGCTGATGTGAGGAGGATATTACAAGGACGCAAGAAGGGGGGATATTCTCTATCACTTAAATCTACCCAGGCTTCAGGGCATGGCCTCTCCTCCAGGTAAACTGGCATAGGTGGGGGAAGTGCCCGAGGATGGCACTGCCCATTGCCGTAGACACACACAGGGAGTGAAGGCTTCATGGAGAAAGGGATCAACATGGGCCTAGAACGGAAGGGCTGTGATGGGGACCATCACTGAGCCCCACTCCTGGGAGCAAGAGAAGGAACTGCAGGAGGGAGGAGCCCTGTCTTACTGGTTCTAGATCCACTGAAAGCAGCTACAGTTCTGAGGACTTGGGCAGGTTCCAGAAACAATGCCAAATCTCCCTTGCGAGTCCAACCACTGCCTGTGTTCCCCTTGCAGCACCTAGCTCCATGTCACCAACAGGAAAATCCTGAAAACCATGCAGGCTGCACCCTGGCCCCGAGGCAGCTCAGACCGGTGGAGCTGGCCAGGTGGGAGAGGAGGAAGCCATGGTGAGGGGGTGGCTACAAAGTTCCTGGAGGGAAAAGCCATGTGACTGAGGTCTGAGGCAAGAAAGGACTAGAAGGCAAGGCCAGTAAGGTTCGGAGAAAGGGCTTATGTTCCAGGAGGTCTCCATAAATGCAGGGGAATTTGGAACAAAATGCTAAACAGAGATTTAAAGGAGGAGGCACTTACTGGAGGTGCGAGGGCAGGGCTCTGGAGGAAGTGGGGAGGGCTGGCCTCCCAGGGGTGTGTCTTGGGACATCAGCGAGGGAGGGACAATCACACTCTAAGCCAGTTCCTTCAATACACCAGTTGTTATCATCGTAACAGAAGCTACAGAAAAGAAAGTGGGCCAGCTCTCCAGAGTTGAGGGGCTGCCGGGAAGGCCAAGTGGCACAAGCCGATGGGTGGACTAGCGCTGAGGAAAGATGAGAGTGAGATGTGTCCACTCGGTAACCCTCTACTCAGCACCTCCTTTATGCCGGGCCTTGCAGATGAACAGCAAATATGGTCTGCTCCATGCCTTGAACTCACTGCCTGGCAGGGGTCAGAGTTGTATAATCATATAATTACAGCCTGCTCTCCAGCCTTCCTGGTCATACAGTGTCAAATGAGGATATTTTTGGAGTCTAAGTCATCAAATTGCACAGTGTTTTTAGACCGCACCCCTTCCCTCACCTGAGCTCATGGGTAAGGAATTCTCACAGTTAACTTCCAGGCAGCCTTTCTATGGACTGAGAGCCACTTGGTGGGCTGAATACAAAGGTGCTAAACATTTCTCAAAGGGGCACAAGAGCAACTGTGACTTCCTAGCTCAAGAGCCCACAAAGAACCTTGCCCCCATCCATGGGCCGGTCTCCATCACCCTGCTGATAGCATCAGTGGACATTTGCTCATGATCCAGTATCCACCCCCCCTTTTTTTTTGAGATGGAGTCTTGCTCTGTCACCCAGGCTGGAGTGCAGTGGCGCGATCTCCGCTCACTGCAACCTCTGCCTCCTGGGTTAAAGCAATTCTCCTGCCTCAGCCTCCCGAGTAGCCGGGGCTACAGGCGTCTGCCACCACACCTGGGTAATTTTTTGTATTTTTAGTAGAGAGGGAGTTTCACCACTTTTGGCCGGGCTGGTCTCAAACTCTTGGCCTCAGGTGATCCACCCGCCTCAGCCTCCTGATGTGTTGGGATTATAGGAGTGAGCCACTGCACCCAGCCAATATTTTTAAATTCCAGCATGCTGAATTGGATAAGGCAGCCAGTCAGCCAAGGGCATAAATTCTGTTTTTTGTTATTGTTGTTTTCAGAATGGATACCTATCTCTAATCTATTTTTTTTTTTTAAGAGACAGAATTTCAACATGTTGCCCAGGCTAGTCTCAAACTCCTGGTCTCAAGGCATTTCCTGCCTCTGTCTCCTGAGTTTCTGGGGCTACAGATGTGTACCACTGAACCCAGCTCATTTCTCACCTTTAATATATTATGAGCAAATTATTAGGGAGAATTAATTATTCTCTTCCTCTTTACCCTAGGAAATGATATTTACCCTAACCCAAAATGTAAGAATTTATCAGGAAAACACTACCTATAAAGACAAAATCTGTCCTGCTTGGTGGTGTAAGGAGAACAATTGGATTTGGTCCACGTCAGAAGATTGTGGACCAAATCCCACTACTGCTAGCAGGGTCATTTGGAGAAAGATACTTTGTAACATTGGACCTCTGTTTCCTCATCTGTAAAATGGGAATAGTAAGAATAATAGTACTTGTCTCACAGACTGATGTGAAGGTAAAATGAGATCATGTGTGCACAGAATCTAGTCCAGACCCTAGAACATACTTGGCACTCAATTAATATGAGGTAATTCTGCCATGCCTTAAGTGTAAGATTTGTTATTACCGTAAATACTATAGCATGAATTTGCCTTGGCACTGCCAAATGGAGGTTTAAGCTCTGATTCCTGTTGATGAAATACGGAGACTCTGGCCTGCTACGTTAAAAACAGCGCTGACGGTAAAGGCTAACCCGAGACATGCTTTCTCTTTCTCAGGGTCCAGTCCGAGGAGGCTGGTGTTTATACAACAGAATTTGCTTCCATAAAGCCGGTTAAGCCAGGTTCCCAGTGCAGCGGCTGACACCTGTGGCTTAGTGTTGCTCCAAGCCACCTGCAGAGCCAGTCTTGGAACCCAGCAGGTCCTCTGAGGGCAATATGTCCCTGTAGGTGCTCATGGCAGGCTCCAGGAGCTGGAGGTAACTGGTTGGCCAGAAAATCCACCCAAACCAGTACTGACTAACTGAGGCTGGCACAGATCCTCCTGCTTAATCAGCTATCCACAGGCCCCCGGGGTGGCTTCTGAGGTCCCGAGGGCCTCTATGAGAAAGATAGCAGAGGCGGGGCTGGAGATGAGGTGCTCTTAACCCAGGCTTTGCCCACAGTTGGTAGAGTAGTGGGGGAGGGTTCACTCTTCTCTTTTTTTGCCCCTTGCTTTTCCTCCCTTCTTTCTTCCTAACTGGGAGGAGGCAGGATTGCACAAAGCCAGGCCCTGGTTTTGCTGAAGAGGGGTAAAGAGACTGGGGGGAAAGACTGAAGCCCTGGTGACTTGAGGTCCCCTCCCTCTTCCTAAAAGCAGAGTGAATGATTCTGTGCAGGCAATAATAATAATACTTATTATAATGATGCTACGTGGGTCTCCCAGATCATGCAAGAGGGCGGGCAGGTATGCTGAGCAGCTGGTCTCGGTTATGATGATACAGAGGTGTTTCATGCTGGCTGGCACAAACCTCTGCCCTGAGCCGCCACCCTAGGAACCCCAAGACCGCCCCAAGATCCAGCAAGCACAGGGTTAACATGAGTCATAGCAAAGGGCCTCCAGGATCTCTGCATCATCTCCAGGGGCTGGAGGCAAGGCAGGGCAGGTAGGTAGGACCTTGGCCAGCCCCTTCCTCTTTGGTAAACTGAGGCTAACACTATGGAAAGTGTTCCTACACGCTCATGGTTCTGTTGCCCTTTCTATTTCAGTGCTCCTGCCCTCAATATTTTTTTCCCTTAACCTTTTCTAGACCCATAGGTTTCTTCCAAATTCTGGGGCCGAACTGCCTCAACCATCCACCACTGTTCTTAAGCCCATCAGCACCCACCACAAGGCGGACGCTGACATCCAAGAGGCAGCTCAGTTTAAATTAAGAAGTTGAGTTATCATCTCCAACTAGAGCAAAAGCAACGGAGCAGAGAGGGCTCCCTGCAATGCAACTTCAGCACAGAGATTGTGAAAACCACCCGCAGGCGAAGGGAGGGCAGGGCAACCAACCTGACCATTTCTAACCGACTCACCCACCACCCTCCCCCTGTGCCAGGACAGCAGAACCTCTTTATTTTTGTTGACTTCGAACTAGAACAACCTCACTACTTAACCAACAAAGCCCCCCAAGTCTGAGACTCAGACATTAAAAACTTCTATTTTCAATTATTTGTCCTCTTTCTGTATATTGATCAAATTACCACAAACCACTAACCTGTTAGAAATTAATCCAAGATTGAGCAATTCTACAGCCCGTTAAGTCAGAGTGGAGAATTAATGATTAATTAGCATCATAATGCTCGACAACCCCCCACTTCCTCTAATGCATATGCACGTACAGACACATTCTTTAAGAAATGTATTACCAGAACTGGTAGGAACTCTTCTTAGCACGTTACCCAACTGAAAACACTAGAGAGAAACCATAGCCAGTCTGTATAGCTGCCCTGAAGCTATGACTCTATGCCGGGTTTTAAAAGTCCATATCTCTGTGTTTTTAACTTGCAGCTCTCTGGATCATAGATACCTTGATGAAGACGGAGAAGAAATTTTACACCTGTATGTGGGTTGGGTGATTACTGGAGCACAAAGAGAGACATAATCCAACCACACAATGATCCCTAGGAGACAAGAGGCCTGCGAAACAGGTAAAATGTCCCTGGAACAGGAAATGTTCTTGTCACCAGGCCAATTGGTTACCACAAATAAATTCTTTTTCCAAATAACACAAACAAGCAGGGTTTTCCTGCTTCATCCAAGAGGAGGGAGCAGCAGCAGGAGACCAGCTGTCTTGTGTGTAGTCCCAATGCCTGCTTCTAATAGCAAGACAAATCCTTGATGGAAAATGTACAAAGTAATTGAGCTGGCAAGGAATCAGAAGGAAATACCCAGGCCCCTTTCTTCCTGGTGACACATGTATGCCATCTTCGGAAGCTCAGAAACAAGCAGGAAAAGACAGCAAAGGTGAAGATATATATATTACTTCGGGTTTCTCATCCATCTAGGGGATTTTCTTTAATTGTTGGGTTTGATTTTAAATGAATGCCTGTACAACAGGAAATCAACTCCAGTACAGAAAATCAAGTCATGTGGAATTTTTGAAAATTGCCATAAGGTAGGATCCATATCTGAGTTGTTACAATGAAAAAAGAATTCCTGCTTCTTAATTTAAAAATTATAAAGTATACATTTTAGCTTTGTTAACATTGCTCAGCCTAACATTAAAACGGCAGGGGAAGTAGGTCATAGAGAAAGCGGCCCCGCCCCAGATGGCACATGATAACGACCAGAGGAGAAGCAGAGGCCATGCTCCCCTGTCACCTGGGGTGACTCTCTGGGGAAGACTTACTTGGGTGTGCCTGTGGGTTTCCAGTACCTGCAGAAGAGGTACTGTCCGTCTGCATTGACCAGGTGAGGAAGGTCCTGGTAGGGAATGCTCTGCGGGGTCCGCCTGGGGGAACTTTCCTCTGGCATTCTGGAAGGGTCTTCAGGTCCTAGAAGGAAAAGTGACATATTCCAAAGTCAGAAATATCTCAAGAACATGTATGGATAGGAGAGAAAAGCCTAGTTCAGAGTCAGTAAGTTTTTTAAAAGCAGTTTTAAAAACCCCTCCGTTTCAAACGTTTAAAACATACATACATTTCTTGCAAACCTCTCCAAGACTGAAAGATCCCATTTGTTCTTAAGAAAATGCTCACTTTATTTTTTAAGTGCCTCATTACAGCTTTTCCCCTTTCCCATCTGTGTTTATTTTAAATCATTTCAGGAAACTTCATCTTAAAGACTATTTTAGCTGTCATCAAGTGGAAATTATAGTCAGCTCTATGGGTACAAAGACCCAGCTGCAAGAAGACCCATCTATCTTAAAATCTCCAAGGAACAGTTTCAAGTGGGCACAATAATGAGGTGGATGATACTCAGATTATTCCTCCCATCTGAAATTCCAAGGATACATGACAAACCTGTTTCCATTATGTGCTGGCGTTTGCATTCCACAACCACGACAGCCTGGAGAATCAGAACCAGGCAAATCGGGCTGTTCCCTCATCTGGGCGGCCCCAAGGCAGGAGGAAGGCAGCTCCGAGCCCTCTTCCCGCACCCAGACCCTGCCTTTCGGGCTGGGGCGCTCAGCCCGGAGCCTGCTTCCAGCTCCCACCGGCAGGCTCTCCAGGGCTCCCCTCCCTCCCCAGGGCGGGGAGCGGCGCTGCGATTCTCCACTACTAGTTCATGTCATCACTTTTCCTAAACAAATCGCTGGAGGGGCTCGGAGAAGGGAGGGGCCCGGGAAACTGGGAAACTAGCTCCGCGCACACCGAGGCACCTCGCAGACGCACAAATGCGGGTGCCCAAGGCAAAGTCGCCCCAAGGCTTCTCACAAACTTTGCTTCCTGCGCGTCTCCGACAGCACAGGACACGTAGCACCGAAGCTGTCATTGGAAATGCCGCTGGGAAAACCGGGTGGGCTTCTCCGGGTGTCTGCACCGGGGAAGGTGAGGACTAGAAAGATGGAGTTGATGGGGACAAGTTGGTTTGGGGGCTGGTGCGGAGGAGCAGGGAGGGCGCGCGCGCACACACACGCGCGCACACTCGGACACGCGCGCACACACACCGTGCACACACACATGCACACATGGGTAGCGGGAGCCCACGCCGGGCGTGTCCGGGACCCCACTGCGGCTCCCCACCCCTGACGGCGGCACTGGCGGGCTGGGGCGGGGGTCAGGAGGCAGTTACCGGAGCCACGAGAGCCGCTGTCGCGTTCCCCGAGAGCAGCGGATCCTCGTTTGCGGCGAGCCAGGGCCGGGACGAGCTGCGCGCGACCGGCTTGGCGGCGACAGGGTGCGGCGTCTGCACCGCCACTTTATCCCCGGGCCGGCTCGGCGGCGGGGGCGGCCCGAGGTGGGTGGGGACGCGAGGGACCCGGCGGGCGGCTGGCGGCGGGCGGCGCGGGGAGGCGGCGCCCGGGGCCCACGTGTGCCCGGCCCGCGGGGAGGAGCGGGGGCGCCGCCCGCCGACCCAGCCACGCACTCCTCTCCTCTCCGCCTCGTGGACAGCCGCGCCCCGGGGTGGCCACCCGAGGACTGTCAGGGAGGCCTGAACTGAGCTGGGTTCATGGGATCCTCAGCGCGGGAGGACACAGCACACCCACGGGCACACGCGCGCACACAGACCCACAGGCACCACATATACACAGACAACTCACGCAGGGCCGCACACTCACCACACGTGTACACATGTGCACTCCCAAAGTCACTACACTGCATGCAGGGACATACAGACACACATCCCAGAGATACCACATGCATACAGACACACACAGACCACATATGCATGCACACACACAAGCAGAGACATAGGCACAGGCAACCCATAGAGACACAGATGTGCAGACATATGCAGAGTATACACCTGGCCCACACATAGACACACTCACATCATACGCACACAGTCGCACACAGACACACTCACACTTCATGCAGTCAGACACATACAATGCTGGAGGGGGAATTAGCCGGTCGTGGTGGCATGCGCCTGTAGTCCCAGCTACTCAGGAGAATCGCTTGAACCCGGGAGGCAGAGGTTGCAGTGAGCCGAGACCACACCATTGCACTCCAGCCTGGGTGACAGAGTGAGACTCCATCTCGGGGAAAAAAAATTGCTGGAGGGGGTCCACCTGACTCTAGGGTAGTGTAAAAGCAGATGGTGCATGCCTACAAATGCCTTGTCCCTTCCTGGCAATCCCCAGCAACTCTCGGGTTCCCAGCGGCTGTGACCTGCAAATAAAACCTCTGGTGCATCTACACAGGCCAGGGCACAGTCTGAGCTCTGTCCAGTATAACTAGCAACGTGACTGTGGAGGGTAAGGCCACTGGACTGAGACTCCAGACCACCTGGGTTGAACATTAGCTCCTCCGCCTGCTCTTTGAGCCTCAGTCTACCTACCTTCAACCTGTGAGTGATATACCTATGCCTTAGTGGAGTGTTCCTGACTCACACTGACCTCAAGAGGCCTTCCTGTCTTTCCTTCTCCGCAAAAAATTCTACACCATAGCAGTATTGAGAACTGCGTCTCAGCGTCACACTGTGTGTGTCCAAGGAGGCCCAGGTTACTGTAGAGCCTGTGGTCTAACTTGATAAATAAAACAACAGCCTTTGAGCAGTGGCTTGAGTTGTAGGCACTGCTGAGCCTGACTCCCCCACTCTCTGGCCTCCAGCAGGCCACCAGACCTGGAGCAGTGGAGTGGCTGAGTGACTTCTGGTCGGGGCAGCTCTACAGAATCCATGCAAGAGAGGTTTAGGGGCGGCAGTCTCAGGGGCAGGAAGCCTGGGGGCTTCACTCAAAGCTGGACACGCTAAGTGCACTGGATTTCCGTTGGTTATAATTCATGGAAAGGAAGGGTGGTCGGGGGTATGATGGACGCTTTTACCAAGCCATTATTTCAAATGTTCCTGGCTCTAACATTTTATGATTTAAAATACACAGCTTGAAAATTTGGAGGAGAGACTGGGCTCAGTGGCTCACGCCTGTAATCCCAGCACTTTGGGAGGCCAGGCAGGTGGATCACCTGAGGTCAGGAATTGGAGACCAGCCTGACCAACATGGTGAAACCCCATCTCTACTAAAAATACAAAAATTAGCTGGGCGTGGTAGCGGGCACCTGTAATCCCAGCTACTCAGGAGGCTGAGGCAGGAGAATCGCTTGAACCTGGGAGACAGAGGTTGCAGTGATTGCACTCCAGCCTGAGTGACAGAGCCCTCTGTCTCAAAAAAAAAAAAAAGCTTTGAGGAGAGACTGCACTGAAGTTGTCAGAGGGATCTCAGTAGAAGTGACATTTGCAAACTTGAAGAGATCCCCCAAATTTGGTTATGGACAGAACTGAGACTGTGGTGTGTGGCCAGCCAACTGGGAATTTGGGAGTTAAGAGACAGATCGTATTGTTCTGTATCTGGCTTTTTCTTTTAATTAAACTTATTCTGAGATCATTGTAGATTCGCACGCAGTTGTAACAAATAATATGGAGAGATGCTATGTGCCCTTTACTCAGTGTCCTGCAATGGCAACTTCTCACAAACCACAGTAAATATCACAACAGGATACTGACACTGATAGAGTGTCTGTAGTCAAGCTACAGAACGTCTCTATCCCACAAAGTGGTAAGCTTTTATAGCCATATCCACTTCCCTTTCATCCTCACTCCCCTAGAACCCCTGGCAACTACTAATTTGTTCTCCATTTCTAAAATTTTGTCATTTCAAGGATATTTTATGAATAGAATCATAAAGTACATAACCTCTAGGACTCACCTTTTCATTCGGCATAGTTCCAGGTGGGTTGGGCGCAGCAGTCCACAGTATGGAAGTACAGTGTGTCTAACAGGTCATCTGCTGAAGGATATCTGCGTTGTTTCCAGTTTTTGATGATTAAGAATAAAGCTGCTGTAAACCTCCATGTACATCTTTTTGTGTGAACCTAAGTCTTCATTCTCTGAGATGAGGGCCCAGGAGTGCAATTGCTGAGCTGTAGGGAAATTGCAAGTTTTTAAAGAGAATGCCAAAATGTTTTCCAGAGTGACTGTAGCATTTTACATTCCTACCAGCAGTGTAGGAGAGAACCAGTCTCTGAGCATTCATGTCAGCATGTAGTGTTGTCACGATTTTAAAAATTTTAGTCTTTCTGTTAAGTGTGTAGTGATGATATTTCACTGTGGTTTTTAATTTGCTTTTGCCTAATGGCTAATGTTGTTTCATGTGCTTATTTGCCATCTATATATCCCATTTAGTGAAATGTCTCTTCTTGGCTTTTGGCTATTTTCCTTCCCCCCAACCCCCCCCTTTTTTTTTGAGACTGAGCCTCACTCTGTAGCCCAAGCTGAAGTGCAGTGGCGCCATCTTGTTTCACTGCACCCTCCACCTCCCAGGCTCAAGCAACTCTCATGCCTCAGCCTCCCGAGTAGCTGGGACTACAGGTGCAGGCCACCACACCTGGCTAATTTTTTGTATTTTAGTAGAGACGGGGTTTCCTCATGTTGCCCAGGGTGGTCTGAAATTCCTGAGCTCAGGCGATCTGACCAGCCTCAGCCTCCCAAAGTGCTGGAATTACAGGCATGAGCCACCACGCCCATCCTTTAGGCTATTTTCTTTCTTTCTTTTCTTTTCTTTTTTCTTTTTTTTTGAGACAGGGTCTCATTCTGTCACCTGGTCTGGAGTGCAGTGGTATGATCTCCGTTCATTGCAGCCTTTGGCTATTTTTTAATTGTTTGCTTGTTGTTTTCTTACTGTTGAGTTTTGAGAGTTCTTGGTATATTCTAGACATTAGTCTACTAGGTACTAGATATGTGATTGCAAATATTTTCTTCCAGTCTGTAGCTTGTCTTTTAATCCTTTTAACAAGGTCTTTTGCAGAGCAAAAGTTTTCATTTTGATCAGAAACAATTTATCAATTTTTTGTTTTATGGATTATGCATTTGGTGTCAAGTCTAAGAACTCTGTGTAGTCCTACCTCAAGAGATTTTCTCCTGTGTTTTTCTCTAAAAGTTATATAGATTTACATTTTATGCTTAAGTCTGTAAGCTATTTTGAGTTACTTTTTGTCTGGAATGTGAGATTTAGATCAAGGTTCATTTGTCTCTACATGTCCCATTGCTCCAGCACAGTTTGTTGAAAAGGCTGCCTTTCCTCCACTGAATTGCTTTTGCACATTTGTAAAATTCAGCTGCCTGCTTCTACAGGTCTATTTCTGGGTTCTCTATTTTGTTTCCTTGGTCTGTGTCTATTCCTCCACCAATATTACGCAGTCTTGATTATTGAAGTTCTCTATAAATCTTGAAATTGAATAGGCTGGTTCCTCTCACTTTATTCTTCTTTTACAAGACTTCATTTTTTTTTTTTTTTTTGGTAGAGAAGGAATCTCTCCATGTTGCCCAGGCTGGTCTTGAACTCCCGGCCTTAAGCCACCCTCCCACTGTGACCTCCCAATGCACTGGGATTACAAATGTGAGCTACCACACTCAGTCTACAAGATTCTTTTAACTATTCTAGTTCCTTCACCTTTCAATATAAATTTTAAAACAGTCTTGTTTATATTCATTAAAAATCTTGCAGGGATTAAGATAGGAATTGCATTAAACATGTATATTTTTCAAGAACTGACATTTTTACTATTAAGTCTTCCAATCCGTGAACATGGGTATATATGTCCATTTATTTAGTTGTTCTTTGATTCCTTCATAAATGTGGTATAGTTTTCAGCATACAAATTCTATACACATTTGGTCAAATTTATACCTTTTTTAAAATAAGTAATTACAAATGTTAGGTATATTTAATTTCAGTTTCCACATGTTAATTTCTAGCATATAGAGATAAAATTGATTTTTGTATGTTGATCTTGTATCCTGTAATGTTGTTGAACTCACTTATTAAATATAGATATAGGGTTTTTTTTTTTTTTGGCATCTATTATCTTCTCTAATCCAAGAGGGTTTGGGTTTTTGGTGTTTGGCTTTGTTTGTAGTTTACTTGAGGTTTTCTACATAGACCATCATTATATTTGAGGGGAGTTTCTTGTAGACAACATATACTTGTATCATTTTAAAAAATCCATTCTGCCAATGTCTGTCTTTTAGTTGGTATATTTAGACCATTTACATTTAATGTAATTATCATATTGTTATGGTTTAAGTCTGCCATTTTATTTTTATTCCTGTTCTCTCAATTTTTTTTTCTTTTTTCTTTTTCCTTTTTCTTTTCTTCTTCTGGGTTACTTGCACAGGAACTTTTTCTTGTTTTGTTTGGTTTGGTTTGGTTTTGAGATGGAGTCTCGCTCTGTCGCCCAGGCTGGAGTGCAATGGTGCCATCTTGGCTAACTGCAACCTCTGTCTCCCAGATTCAAGCAATTCTCCTGTCTCAGCCTCCCAAGTCTGGCTAATTTTTGTATTTTTAGTAGAGATGGAGTTTCACTATATTGGTCAGGGTGGTCTCGAACTCCTGACCTCAGGTGATCCACCTGCCTTGGCCTCCCAAAGTGCTGGGATTACAGGCATGAACCACTGTGCCCAGCCTGTTTTATTTTGTTTTTGAGACAGGGTCTCACTCTGTTGCACAGACTGGAGTGCTGTGGTGTGATCACAGTTCACTGCAGCCTCAACTTTCTAGATTAAGTCATCCTTCCACTTCAGCCCCCTTGAGTAGCTGGTACTACAGATGTGTACCACTGTGCCTAGCTAAATTTTTTTTTTTGTGGCAAAGATGGGGTTTCACTATGTTGCCCTGGCTAGTCTCAAACTCCTAGACTCTGAGCCTGCCTGCCTTGGCCTACCAAAGTGCTGGATAATTATAGGCATGAGCCACCAGGCCTGGCCAGGAACATTTTTAAATTCCAGTTTTATTTATTTATACTGTGTTTCAGTGAATCTCTTTGTATAGCCTTTTTAGTGGTTGCTCTGTGTACTGCATTTTATGTATCACAGCTTACTGATGCCACTTTACTAGTTCTTATGCAATATAAAAACCTAACATCTTCTTATGTCCCTCTACTGTGCACCATTTATACTCTAATTGCCTTAACTATTTTCTCTGCATACTCTGAGATTCACATAAGATAGTATTAAAATTTTTGCTTCAATCATCAAATATAATTTACAAAAGAGGGGAATAAAAGTCTATTTTATTTGCCCATAGTTTTGTTCACTGTGTTCTTTCTTCCTGATAGTACAAAGTTTCTTCTTTTATCATTTCTTTTCAGTTTAGATAAATTCCTTTAGTCATTCTTTGAGGATGGGTCTGCTGGCAAAATTTTCTTAGTTTTGCTTTATCTGAGAATGTCTTGATTCTCCTTCATTCCTGAAGGATATTTTCACTAGATAAAGAATTCTGGATTAAAAATTATTTTCTTTCAGCATTTGAAAAATATCATGCCATTACATTCTGGCCTTAATGCTGTCTGATAAGATATCCATTGCCATTTAAATTTTTTTTCCTTATAAGAAAATTACCTATAGGTAACACATAATTCATCTTTCCCTGCTGTCAAGATTTTTTTCTTTGTCTTTAGTTTTCAGAAGTTTGACTATGATGTTTCTTGGCATGGGTTTCTTTGGGTATATTTTATTTGGAATTCATTCAGCTTTTTTATTTATAGTATTTTTTTTTTTGTCTCCTGCCAAATTTGAGACATTTTCAGCCATTACTTATTTGAGTACTTTTTCAGCCTCATCTTCTTTTCTCTTCTCCTTTTGGGACTCTGATGACATGAATATTTGAGCTTTTCTTATAGTTCCATAGGTCCCTGAGGGCTCTATTCATTTTGGGTTTTTTTTGTGGGGTTTTTTTTTAAGCCTATTTTCTCTCTGTTATTCAGATGAGTAATTTCTATTGTCCTATGTTCCAGCTTATTGAACTGTTCCCTCTGTTTCACCTTTGAGCCCATCCATTGAGCTTTTTATTTCAGTTATTGTATTTTTCAATTCTAAAATTTCCATTTGGTTTTTCTTTATATCTTCTATTTCTTTGCTAAGAATTTCTATCCTTTTGCCAAGACTTTATTTTTCATTTGTTTCAGGCATGTTTATAATTGTCTGTTGAAGCACTTTTATTGTGACTGCTTTAAAAATCTGTTTGTTTTTCTGTTGGTATCTATTATCTTCTCTAATCCAGTGTTAGATCCTTCTGGGTCTTGATAAGATAAATTATTTTCTATTGAAACTTGGTCATTTTTGTATTATGTCATCAAACTCTGGATCTTATTTAAACCTTTTGTTTTACCTGTTTTTCTCCACAGTCACAAGTGTAAGAGGCAAAACAAAAAACCCAGGGAACTCACAACCATGTTTTTCCTCAGGTCCTGAGGTCCCCAGTGGTTTTGCCTTTTATCTCTTCCTTTCAGCATCCTCTTACATTGGTTTTATACATAATGGCCAGGGTTTTTAGTCATATTTAGTGGGAAAAGTAGGGAAAAGCACATCTACTCCACCTTTGCGATGTAGAAGTCTTGTATCTGGCTTTTTATTTCAGTAGGGAAATCAGTGGGCCACCAGGCCCCTACTTGCCTGTGTGTCCATCTAGATCTCTAGGGCAGGATTATTCTAGATGCAGTGATCTCCAAGACAAGTGTTGGTTGTCAGGCTCTGCTCCTGCAGCCTGGGATGAAAAGGTAAGGGTTGCAATTCAAGTAAAGGTGACATCTTTCTGCCCCTACAAGTTGATATGGTTTGGATCTCTGTCCCCACCAAATCTCATTTTGAACTGTAATCCCCAATGTTGAAGGTGGGGCCTGGTGGGAGGTGAATGCATCGTGGGGGTGGATTTCTCGTGAATGGTTTAGTGCCATCCCCCTTGGTATTGTCTTGGTGATAGTGAGTGAGTTATCATGAGATCTGGTTGTTTAAAAGTGTGTAGCACTTTTCCCTCTCTCTCTTGTTCCTACTCTGGCCGTGTAGGACGTGCCTGCTTTCCTTTCACATTCTGCCATGATTGAAAGTTTCCTGAGGCCTCCCAGAAGCAGAAGCCACTATGCTTCCTGTACAGCCTGTAGAATCATAAGCCAATTAAACCTCTTTTCTTTATAAATTATCCTGTCTCAGGTATTTCTTTATAGCAGCATGAGAATGGGCTAAAACACAAATGTTCTTGTGTGGCCTTCAGAGATGCTCTGAGGTTTGAGGAGAGTGGAACATACTAGAAATACCTGCAAAGAGAAAAGGAGAAAGAGCAAGCCAGGAGATAGTAAGAAGACCAAGAGTTTCTCTTATTAGCAGTTTTAGTATATGTGAATATTGCACAAGAATTTGGGTGGTTGCATACTTCAATTATAAACTATTTCTAATGGGAAAGGAGTGGAGGTTGGGAATGGAAATGGCACTGAAAGTGAATGATAAAGAAAAAGCAAGACTGTACTATCAAACTTAAGGGAAATAAAGTTGGGCAAAAATACCTAAGCCTCAGAAGCAAGCTCCACTGACTAGTGGTGCTACTTCCTGGTGAGTTACTCTACTTTGCTAAGCCTGCCTCCTCACCTGAAACAGGGGAATGTGGATAGGAATACCCCCTCTAGGGTCTTGGCTAAGATGGACTGAACATCAGCATGGTGCCTGGTGGCTAGTCAGCTTGCATTAAGTCAGGGGTGGCAGCTTGGGGGCCTTCATGTTAAGTCTGACCCATTAAAAAGTATTTCTATATCTGAAATTTTTTTTAATGTGAGTTTTAAAAATTGGTGATTTCACCTGCAAATCCAGATTTCTAGCTTTTCTCAAAGAGCAGAGGGATACACTGAACTGTTAGTGTTGGATGATGGGTTGAGCATGAGGTGCCTGCAGGGGCAGCTGGATTTGAGGATCTGGAGCTGAAGAAAAGGTCAGACTGGAGACTGAGATGTGGGTGTTGGCTGGAAATGGGCCTTGCAGCTGTGGGGGAGAGTGTGCTGACCCAGGAGAGTGGGCAGGTAGAGGTGTGACCTGGCAGCCTGCATACTGCACCTGGTCAGCAGGAGATTTGGCCTGCACAGTTCTTTATTGATATTTGGTTGAATTAGTAGCCAATTTCTGAAAATCAGGGCATTTCACATAGCAATGCTGGTTGTGTAAAAGGCCAAAGGTCTGGCAATATGGGCTTCCATCTGGGCTGGCAGCAGCCTGCACTGAGGCTGGGGGGAGGCTGCCCCCTGCAGGTGGTGCATGCATTTGCCTATCGGCCCACTCTGCCTGGCCCACCTCCAAAAAAGCTAACGCTCAGATTTCTGGTTTATTTTACTGGGTGGAGCTTTTCTGAATTGTGAAACATGAAGGAAGAAGGGGAGGTTTTGATGGTGATGGGCAGAAGCATGATGTCCAATTCATTCTAGGCTTTCTGAGTTCTCCATGGGACAGCTAAGTGCAGAGGCCTGATTGCCAATGGAAGATGCAGTAGGATGCTCAAGATGGAGATGAAGGTTTGGAAGCCATTGGCCATTTATTATCACTGAAATCATGGGAATGAATTCAATTGCTCAGGGGATGTAGACTGGAAGGATAAGCAGGCCTAGGAGAGATCATCGTGAGGAGGAGAAGAGTTTGCAAAGGTGATGGAGACAGAGGTGGATGATCCAGAAGGCGTGATTGCAGAGAATCCAAAGTTGCATCATGTTCCAAGAATATGTGGCCAAAAGAGTCTAATGGCTCCCAGCAGTCAAGCAAAGGACAAACTGAGAAATGTGCAACTGACTTAATGACAAGGTCATTTTTGACCCTGGAGAGAACCCAGTTCATGGATTAATCAGGGTAGAGGCCAGCTTGTGCTTATGTATGAAGTGAGTGGACAATAAGTGGAGACAGCAAGTGTAGATAACCCTTTCAAGATATCTTCCGTGCAGAAAGGCAAGAGTGCAGTGGCGAGGACTATGGGCATTCGAGGCAGACAGCCTGGGTTCAAATACCAGCTCTACTAATGTTTAACTACATGATCTTGGGCATGTGACTTACCCTCTTTATATCTCTATGAAGCAATGGGAATTAAGATTATTGTCTATTTCACGGGACTGAATGGAATAATGTTGGTCAAGTACTTAGCACAATGCCTGGCACATGGTAAGAAGAGTGCAATAAAATGTCATTACTATTAATTTAAGTGATAGATGCATGTGTTAAAAATTCAAACGAGAACCAAAATGTTAACAGTGAATTGTGAGTCTCCATTCCATCCCTGTGCCTTGGTTCCTGTCCCAGGTTCTGTGTGGCCTTCCAGAGATCCTCTGAGGGTTGAGGAGAGTGGGACTTCACTGGAAATACCTGTGAAGAGAAAGGGAGAAAGAGCGAGCCAGGAGACAATAAGATGCAAAAGCATCAGGGGAATGAAAGCAACTGGCTTCCCGGGGGCTCCAGTAGCCAGGCTGCTTAAAGAAGCAAGACACAAACTGGAGAGTCTGGGAGTTAAGGACAGAGCTTGAGAAACATCTCCTCAGTAAGGGTGGAGATTTGTTGCATCAGTGGCCCCAGTAAATGGCCTGCTTGTTCCCATGCTCTTTGCACTGACTTGGAAGCTCTTCCCATCAAGGGATGAAGTCTAGTTCCAATACCTTGAATCTGCATTGGCCTTGACTTGTTCTGGCCAACAGGGTGTGGTGGAAATGACACTGTGCCAGTTCTTCTTGATGTAAGGCATCAAGAAGCCTTACATGCTCACCCTTTCTTCACTCACCCCAACCCTTTCCTTTGTCATGTAAACCAGCCTAGGCTAGCTTGATGGAGTGATGAGGCCCATGGAGGAAGCCAAGGCTCTCTACCAGACAAGCAACCAATCCCCAGAAGCAGATCCGCCCTTGTGACGTGCAGCTACCCACAGACGCATAAGGGTGCCCAGCAGAGACCAAAAGAGCCACCTGGCTGAGCCCAGCCCATGTTGCTGCCCCACAGAATAATGAGAGAAATAAGTGTTTGTTGTTTTAAGCTGCTAAGTGTTGGGGTGACTTGTTATGCAGCAGTTGCTAGCTGGTGCAGCAAGTTATGCATTGCATTTGCCATCTCATACATTACAGTTTTCCCATCTCTACAATCACTGTGGGACTTGGGAGGTGGAATTCAACAATTCGAAATCAAAAATGTTTAAAATTACTGAAAATTTGGATGGAAGAAGAGAAAGAAAGAAGAAGCACTTTGTACGATATATAGTATCTACAAGATATGTTTACACGTGACAGACAGAACAATCAAATTAATCAAATAGGATGTACTCAGTGCTATAACTAGAGATCATAAATGTTCTTAATGTTAATATGGCAGGGTTTATTGACTCCATTATTCTACCTTGTTGAAGTGTGTAGAAAAATTTTCCCCAAATCATTTCTACCTTGGCACCATTTAGCAATTTTTCCATGAAGTCTTAAGTTCTTTCTGCATAAATTCTTTCTGCATAGGAGATTTGGGGCCCTTAATGAGCATGGTTGAGAAAGGAACTATGGTCATTAGAGGCCCCCAGACAGCTAGGTATTAAATGTGAACATAAGCTCTTAAACAATGTGTGTGGGTGCAGAAAAGCTCATTTTCTCCCACTGAACACTCCTGAGAGTCTACTTGGCCATCAATTTCTTCTTCCATGAGGACACAGTTGTAGATGTCATTGGAAGGGCAGGTGTGGCAGTCAAAGGCACTCTCCTGCCTTTCTTTGACCACTAAAGGTCATGTGGGAAAAACCAAACAGAATATTTTGAATATTTTTAGTGTAGTTCCTGCAGAAATTGAATCAATGGGAATCAAAATAGGGAAGTAAATTAACAGGTACCCATGCCAATGATGCCCCTATCATCCTATGGGGTCAGCACTAGCATGAATTTTACAGCTGAGGAAACTGCGCAGCAAAGAACTTTCTTTGCTTGCCAATTGCCCTACGAGGAAATGGCAGAACCAGTCTGTGAACCTGATCCGTCCACCTCTCATGCTTTCTCCATTGTACGGCAACGTTATTGTGTGGGAAGTGTCCATTTTCTATTTAAAGAAAGCTTTTAAAATAAATGAAGTTTAAAACATGGGTTGATTTAAAGAAAGGTATTACATAAATAACAGAGCTTGTGGGTCATAGATATGACAAAGCCATCATGTAAGTAGTGTGGCCTTGCCGAGGCTGGAGACACACAGGGAGAAGCCCAGGAGGGAGAGCTGGGTGTGGCCCCCACTCTGCCTGTGACCTGCCTACAGCCCCTCCTGGCTGAGGTGCCCTCCACACCAACGTGATTTTTCACTTCTGGGCTTCAGCTTCCTGTGGGTCAAGATAAAGCTTGGCCCAGATGGTCTCCAAGGGTCCTCCCAGCTCTTAGAAACAGTCATGCTGTGAACAGCTATTTTTGCTCTGTATTTAAGCACAAGGGCCAGGCCTATTGGGAAAGGCCATTAAGTACAATCAGATCTACAAAGATGAAAATATAGGTTCCCACCCACATGCCATCTTATTTAAATGCATTTGGCAAGTCCAGAATGTCAGCAACTAGCAACCGGGCCCAAGAACTGTAATAAGATTTGGACTCACCAGTGAAGGAGAAATTCTTCCCCTGACTAATCTGGTTAGTGAAGCAGTTCAAAGTTGCACACACTGAAAAATGTTCCACTAAGGTCATTATAAGTACAAATAAAATAGACTCTGCTCGCAAATAAAAGTGGTGGGTCACACATGTGTATCTTCCTACGTTATTTTTTGAAAAAAGTTTTTTTAGACTTCTTTTGAAATAGATGCCCTTGACCTCATACTGAAGTTTCACCTTCAAAGGCAAATGAGGTGGTAGTTATGTTTAGGTGGGGAAAGTCCAGTGAAGGGTTGGGTAACTGCAGAAACTGCTACATATGTATAGATATTTCCAGATAATTTAGGCAAGGTTGTTGGGGAGGGAAGCAAACTACACAGCCTTTCTAAACAACAGCATTTGTGTATGTGTGTGTGTGTGTGTGTGTGTGTACGTGTGTGTTCTGTTTTTTAATCGACTACTTTGAGTCAGAGAAGCTACACGGTGTGTACTGGTTAAGGGTACTGACCCTAGGGGCTGAAACAGTTCTTGGACTTACAAGCTTTGTGGCCTGGAACAAGTTACTTAGCCTTTTTGCACCTCAGTTTCCTCATCAGTAAAATGGAGGTAATAAGAGTATATAATTCACAGAATTATCATGAAGGTTAAATGAATGAACATATTAAAGTGCTTACAGCAATACTTGCCATAAAGTAAATACTTCATGTGTGAACTATATTCTTATCTGTGAAACAGTGTCACCTCTCCCTCTAAACTGCTTTGGAAACACCACATACCTGATAACATGTGTCTTACAAAGCCAAGCTACCTTATGCAACGCTAAGTGCACATTCCCTTGTATATTAAGCAAAACTGGAAAGCCTTGGGGGGAACTTCATAGCTGGAAGGTGTCCGAGACATCATCTAGTCTAAAAGTGTCATTTTGTAGACAAAGCAATTGAGACAAGAGAGGTGAGGTGACTTGTCCAGAGCTATGGAACAAGTTGTAACCTGGCAGCCAAATCCAGATGAGAACGAGGGTACTATTTACATCACCTCCATTCATTCCCAGTGGATTCTTAGTGTTTCAGGTATGAAAAGAAATTAGATACCAGGAATTAGGATGCTTGGGATCTCTCACTCACACTCTGCCACAGGCCTCTCTCCTAGCCTTCAAATCTGTAGCAGGTCTATGTGAACATTTGTTTTCTTTGTTTTTGAAACACTAGGCAATGCTCTCTCTTTTCTAACCACAATTGTACTTCCTTTTAGGGAACTCTACATCGCTGCATGTTCCTGGGGCAACTGTCAATCAAAGTGACTCCCTCAGCCTAGGGCTGGCCCAGGGCCTGAGAAGGCCGACAGGACTCCCTCTTACATGGACTGCTGAGCAGAGCACTGTGAACTGAGGGCACAGGCAGCGCTCCCCCATTCTAATGTGTGTGCCAGGAGAGGTGGCCAGGTGCTCCTGCTGAGGGAGGCCTGCTCCCTCAGGTGATCTGTCCTAAGCCCTGAGCTATTGTTTCTGGGCCTGGGCTTGCAGTCTTGTTTACTCTATGAGCTACACAAAAGGCCCACAATAAAGTCCCTTTTGCTTTAAGTTAGCCAGCTTTGGCTCCATCACTTAACCTATTGACTTGTGAAAGTTCCTGGCAGGTAGAAAGATGGCGGGAGGCAGTGGACAATGTTAGTGGAGGGGCCTGCTGAAGAGGTGTCTAGGAGAAGAGAAGACCTGAGCTGTGAGTTGAATAAAACTAAGGGATCTTTCTGGACCAGCAAAAACAAGGTTCAGCAGCAGGAAGAAGGGGAAATAGGGATTCCATAAGCCAAGCAGTTGGCACATTGAAGTCCCTAAGGGGGCAAGGGATGTCAAGGAAACAGGACAAGATGTTGCTCTGTACTTGAGGATTTGGAAACTGAAAAAAATGAGAAACCGAAAGAGGAAAACATCAAGGACTCAGTCGGGACTCCACCAATGGTCACAGCAAAACAATACTTTACAAGCACCCCTTAAAAGTGAAACAAAAATTGTTTCCAGGACACTCTGGACAACAGAAGTCAGTATTCATTTACTGTTTCCTTCATTCATTCAGCTTCTATGCATCTGCTAAGCACCTGCCATAGGCTGGACATCAAGCTAGATGCGGAGATCACACTACCGTCCCTCCCCGCACATTATTTGTCATCCAACAAGGAAGAGGGATGAGAAGACAAGATCATCACAGCCAGAGAGGCAGGTGAGTGGGTGTGGAGGGGACACAAAGGTAAAGCAATGGTTCCCACAGGAAGCCAAGTGGTGGGAGCATCCAGCTCCAACAACAGGAGGAGGGCTTGCGAGGATTCCAGGAGAGCTGCCTGCATGTGCGCAACAGCCTCGATTTCCTTTAACTCTGGCTCTTGTCTCATTCTGGTCTTTAGTGTCAGGCAAAGGAGCACAGGGGGTCAAGTTGGGCTTTGCTCTGGTTCCTAACAGCTTGCAGGTTTGACAGCCAGGCCCCCGAGGGATATGTGCAAAACCCTCCTACCAACATGTGGGTCCCAGACCAGCAGCACAGACCTCTCCTGGGAGCTTGTTAGAAATATAGAATTCAGGGCGCATCCAAGACCCACTATATCACAGTCTGCATTTTAACAAGGTTCCCGGTGACCTGTAAGCAGGTTAACATTTGAGAGCATCGGTGTGATAATTGATGCTAGTGAAAAAACGCTTTACTAGTTAAACCCTTAGTGAAGTACTGAGGTATTCATTTGGAAGGACTCAGGTCAGGAACTGGGGCAATGGTGCAGGGGTTGGGGAGGGCAAGAAGACTGAGTAGGACAGGTTCCTTTGGGTTGGATATACCATAGAGTTACCTGATAAAATACAGAATGCTCAGTTAAATGTGAATTTCAAATATGCAATCAATAACCTTTTAGTATAAATGTGTCCCAAATGTTTCATAGGGCATACTTATTATTATCATTATTATTTTTGAGACAGAATCTTGCTCTGTTGACCAGGCTGTAGCGCAGTGGTGCGATCTCAGCTCACTGCAGCCTCCACCTCCTGGGTCCCAGCGATTCTCCTGCCTCAGCCTCCCGAGTAGCTGGGATTACAGGTGTGCGCCACCACACCTGGCTAATTTTTGTATTTTTAGTAGAGACAGGGTTTCACCATGTTGGCCCGGCTGGTCTCAAACTCCCGACCTCAGGTGATCTGTCCACCTCAGCCTCCCAAAATGCTGGGATTACAGGCACAAACCACCACGACCGGACGGACATACTTATACTAAAAGGTTATTCATTATTTTTCTGAAATTCATATTTAACTGAGGATCCTGGCAACCTTAGTTTACCAGGATGTAGGTGTTACCTCACAACATCTAAAAGGGCTTGAAGCTATTAAAATAAAGGGATTAATGAAGAATAACTGAAAGAATTGAGTGGATGATTTATTTAGGCATGCCAAGCAAAATTAACTTGGGGACATGTGTATAATTTTTTCCAATATTTTCAATGCAGATATGAATCTAGTTGAATCACTAATATCTCCCCACAAAAGAGTAATAACCAGAGGTGGCAGGTGGTTAAGTAAATGGTATTGGAAAAATAAAGCCAAATCTCTACCTAACACCATATGGATTAAAGACCTAAAAGTGAAAGATAAACTTGAAAAGTTAATAGAGGACAATGTAGGAGAATATCTTAGTTACTCAGGTGGAGGGAAGAACTTCTTAAATTAAAATTTAAAAACACTTACAATCCAGCAGTCTCATCCCTGGGTGTATGTCCTAGAGAATTTAAATCCAAAGGTATGTCAAAGAGATATCTGCATTCTTGTGTTCATTTCAGCATTATTTACAATAGCCGAGAAATGGAAGCAACCTAAGTACCCATCAGCGAATGAATGGATAAAGAAAATGTGGTATGTACATACACACAATGGAGTACTGTACAGCCTTAAAAAGGAAGGAAATCCTGTCATGTGTGACAACATGGATGGAACTGGAGGATATTGCACTAAATGAAATAAGCCAGACACAGGAAGACAAATACTATATAATCTCCCTTATTTGTGGAATCTAAATAAGTCGATCTCATAGAAACCGAGAGCAGAATGGTGGTTGCCAGGGGATGGGGAGAGGGAGCAACAGGGAAAGGGAAGATGTTGATCAGAGGGTACAACGTTTCAGTTAGGCTGGAGGAATAGGTTTTAGTGATCTATTGCATTGCACAGTGACCATAGTTAGTAGTAATGCATTGTATATTTCAAATTTGCTAAAAAACAGATTTTCATCATCACAAAAAATAAGTTGGTGAGGTGATAGATATGTTAAGTAGCTTGACTTAATCTTTCTAAAGTGTGTACATAGATCAAAACATCACATTGTGCCCCATAAATAACACAATTATTGGCTGGGCATGGTGGCGCATGCCTGTAATCCCAGCACTTTGGGTAGCTGAGGTGGGCTAATCACTTGAAGTCAGGAGTTCGAGACGAGCCTGGGCAACATGGTGAAACCCTGTCTCTACTAAAAATACGAAAATTAAATGGGTATGGTGGCACGCACCTATAATCCCAGCTACTCAGGAGGCTAAGGCACGAGAATCGCTGGAACCCAGGAGGCAGAGGCTGCAGTGAGCTGAGACTGCACTACTGCACTCCAGCCTGGGTGACAGAACAAGACTCCATCTCGAAAAAACAAAACAAAACGAAACACACAATTATTATTTGTCAGTTAAAAATAAATTTAAAACAAATTTAAAATCAAAACCATAAGGCAAATAAACAAATTTGGTTACATAAAAATCAAGAATGTCCTTTCTACAAAAGGCACCATGGGCATGGGAGAAGACAAAGAAGAGGTGAAAATATTTGCCAAATACAAATGGAAATTGATTTGTAAATTTTGCCAAATACAAAAGGAAATTGATTTCAAGGAACACTTGAAAATCAACAAGAAGGAATAATTAGAATAGCTGTCCTAACAGAAAAAAAAAAAAAAAAAAGCCAAATGCGGTGGCTCACACCTGTAATCTCAGCACTTTGGGAGTATGAGGCAGGCAGATCACCTGAGGTCAGGAGTTTGAGACCAGCCTGACCAACCATGGCCAACATGGTGAAACCCTGTCTCTACTAAAAATACAAAAATGAGCCAGGCGTGGTGGCGGGCACCTGTAATCCCAGCTACTCAGGAGGCTGAGGCAAGAGGCGCTGAGGCAGGAGAATCTCTTCAACCTGGGAGGCGGAGGTTTCAGTGAGCTGAGATTGCACCACTGCACTCCAGCCGGGGCAACAAAGACTCCATCTCAAAAAAAAAAAAAAAAAAAAAAAAAAAAAAAAAAAAAGACAAAGGATATGAATAGGGAATTGACAGAAACAGAATCTCAAAAAGCCAATACGCTCATTGAAGAGAGGCTCAAAATCATTAGCAGTCAGAGAAAGGCACAGTTAAATAACACGGGCACATCACATTATAGCAGACTATGCTAGGCTGCACTGGATTGGGGTGTGGATAGCTCAGCAGTGGGAGGGCTGGCAGGTGGGCACTGTGGGGAAGGTCCTGCCTCTCTGGGGGATGGGCAGCCACGGCTCAGTGGAGGTCAGTGCACGCACCCCATGGCTGGCGTCTCCCTTTCCAGCTCACACAGGTCCAGAGGGGCAGCACATTCTTTGTGGTTGGATGTCCATGTGTCCTGAACGTCCATCTCTGTGGGAGTGGAAGGTATGATATGTTAGACACACCATGGAAAGTCATGCAGAATTGGAAGCAAAGGTCAGAGGTATCCAAAACAATAAGATGGATGTTATATACAGGGTGCCAGGGAGACAGAGTGAAACACAGAATGAAATCTACAACACAGTCTACTTACATGTATTTTAAAATATAGGCATCCCAGACAAAACATATTTTATGAAAATCATGAACTATAAACAGAATAGATGGGTTGAATTTGCTTGGAAGGAGCATGGGAGAGGGATACAGAAAATGATAAGTAAAAAATAGCAACAACCCTAATTAATAAAAGGATAATAAAAAGTATAGTACTAAGTAAATAGTAGACAATAAAATAGTAAGTAAATAAGAAGGAAGGAAAATAGAAATAGAAGAAAAGAAGAAAACAACCATCCCTGAGCCTACCACATGAAGTGGCACAAAATTAGGAGGGTAATTGGCTCAGCCCTCTGCACCTGAAGTCCAAGAGTAAACACGTGAATATGTAAATAAGCAGCCAGGCACGGTGGCGCACACCTGTAATCCCAGTACTTTGGGAGGCCAAAATGGGCAGATCACCTGAGGCTGGGAGTTCGAGACCAGCCTGACCAACATGGAGAAACCCTGTCTCTACTAAAAATACAAAATTAGCTGGGTGAGGTGGTGCATGCCTGTAATCCCAGCTACTCAGGAGGCTGAGGCAGGAGAATAGCTTGAACCCAGGAGGCAGAGGTTGTGGTGAGCCCAGATCGAGCCATTGCACTCCAGCCTGGGCAACAAGAGCAAAACTCTGTCTCAAAAAAAAAAAAAAAAAAAATTAGCCAGGCATGGTGGCAGGCACCTGTAATCTCAGCTACTCCGGAGGCTGAGGCAGGAGAATCTCTTGAACCCAGCAGAGGTTGCAGTGAGCTGAGATCGCGCCATTGCACTCCGTTCTGGACAATAGAGGAGACTCCATCTCCATAAGTAAGTAAGCAACCACAGGGGTCTCAAGTCACTGTCCTCCCACCTTTGGGGGCTTACCTTAAGGTTCTCACTTCCTAGTGCTCAGCTCTGCTCTGGAGCTCCAGCTCTGGTGCCCATGGCGGCTATTGTCATTTGCATTCCAGTCTCTGTGCAGTTTGCATATCTATGCCTTGCTTCTACTGCTGAGAGGTGGTTCTCTCCTTGGTCCTCTCAGGCAGGCAATCCAATAACTCACAGGGTGCTGAGCCCATTGCTCAGCCCAGCCCCACTCTCTGTGACTCCTGTATCTGTGCTGTTTACAGTCTGGGTATTGACCAATGGGATTTGACCAGAGAAGGAGAGCACCACAAAACTCTCCCCCTTCCCTGACATTTTCCTGCCACCTTGGACGGAGAAGGCAGTATCTGAATCTGTATTTGAAGATACTCCTCAGGTGTCTCTTAGGAACTTCACAGGTTGAAAACACTGAGGTTCAAAAGTAAAGAAATAAAAATTCGTGAGATATAGGTTGAACATCTCTAATCCAAAAGTCCAAAATTCAAACCCTTTGAGTTTTATCATGATGCTGCAGATTGTTGATATGGGTGGTTGAGAAAGTAACCCGTTTGCTTTCTGATGGTTCGAGGCATGCACGCTTTGCTTCATGCACAAAATTATTTTAAATATTGGCCGGACATGGTGGCTCATGCCTGTAATCCCAGCACTTTGGGAGGCCGAGGCAGACTGATCACTTGAGGCCAGGGGTTCAAGACCAGCCTGGCCAACATGGTGAAATCCCATCTCTACTAAAAATATCAGAATGAGCGGGGCACGCTGGCATGCGCCTGCAGTCCCAGCTGCTTGGGAGGCTGAGGCATGACAGTCGCTTGAACCCAAGAGGTGGAGGTTGCAGTGAGCCAAGATCATGCCAATGCACTCCAGCCTGGGCAACAGAGAGAGACTTCCTCTTAAAAAAAAAAAAAAAATTTCAAATATTGTATAAAATCACCTTCAGGCTATGTGTATGAAGTATAAATGAAACATAAATGAATTTCATGTTTGGAAAATAACTGGTTAGAGGATATTAAGGGAGAGAAAATCTCCTTTACAATACAACAAAGAAGATAAAACATTTAGGAACAAACTTAACAAGAAATATGCAAAACCCATATTAAAGCCCCCTGAAAGACACAGAAAAAGATATGAACAAATGGAAAGACATTCTTTATTCTTGGATAGGATGACAACATCAGAAAGATGCCAGTCCTCTTTAATTTATAAATTTTAAACAATCCCAATAAAAATAGCAACAAGCTCCTTTGTGGAGCTAGATAATTGATACTAAAGCTCTTATTTTAAAAATGCAAGAAGAGCCTTTAATGTCTGGTAGGCAAGAATGCCTTACCAGACATGAAAGCATACATTTTAAACAGTGTGCTACCGGCACATAAATAGACAAACAGACCAGTGAAATAGAATAGAAAGTCTAAAAATAGACCCACCCTCATACAGAAATTTAGTATTTGATGAAGGTGGCATCTCAAATCAACTGAGACAAAGGTGGATTTTTAAACAAATAACCCCAGACAACTGGTAAGTTTTTTGGAAAAAGGTCCACACTTCATATCTTCCTTACACATGAACAAATTTCAAATGGATCAGGGCTCTAGATATAAAAAAAGGAAACTAGGCCGGGTGTGGTGGCTCACACCTATAATCCCAGCGCCTTGGGAGGCCACGGCAGGAGAAACACTTGAGGCCAGGAGTTTGAGACCAGCCTGGGCATCATAACAAGACAAAAAAAATTTAAAAATTAGCTGGGTGTGGTTATGTGCACCGGTAGTCTTAGTACTGAGGAGGCTGAGGCAGGAGGATTGCTCAAGCCCAGGAGTTTGAGGCTGCAGTGAGCTATGATCTCACCTTTGGACTCTAGCCTGGGTGACAGAGCAAGACCCTGCCTCTTTTTTTTTTTTTTTTTTGAGACGGAGTCTCACTCTGTCGCCCTGGCTGGAGTGCAATGGCACGATCTTGGCTCACTGCAACCTCCACCTCCCGGGTTCAAGCAATTCTCCTGCCTCAGCCTCCCCAGTAGCTGGGATTACAGGCACTCACCAGCACACCTGGCTAATTTTTTGTATTTTTAATAGAGACGGGGTTTCACCATGTTCTCCAGGCTAGTCTTGAACTCTTGACCTCAAGTGATCCGTCCGCCTCTGCCTCCCAACGTGCTGGGATTATAGGCATCAGCCACCATGCCCGGCCAACCCTGTCTCTTAAAAAAAAGAAGAAGAGAAAAGGAAACCATGCAACTACTAGAAAACCATAACAAATAACTCTCCAGTCTCTCTAGACTCTCAGATGCTGGGATTTAAAGAATTCTTGGCAAAGCAATTTAAGGCAGAGTGTCCCCCTAAGAACAAATCCATTCTTTATGGTTTTCAAACCACCTCTGGCTCACTTAGCTGTGCAGCTTTGGACAAAGCTGTGATTTCCATGACGTATTAAAGCCATATTTGTGGCAGGGATTGTGAAGTTTCTTCCTCGTGGCCGTTCTGCTACATTTTCCAAACACCCTTGCAGCCTCTTGGGCTTGTGAGGCTGAGTTCTGGCCAATGGAGCATGGAGGGAAGTGCTATGTACTGCGACCAGGCCTGACCTAGAAAACCTCTCTCTCTCTCTGTTGTCCCTTGTCTACCAACCAGATGAAGAGTGGAGGATTCCTAGATGGTGTGGAGCCACACAGTGGAAAGAGGCTGGGTCCTTGAATGACTACATGGGGCAGAGTAACCCCTGCCACCACCAACAATTTGCATTGGTCTGTGAAGCAAATAAGAGATAACCTCTTAGTTGGGTTAAGCCAATGAGATTTGGGTTTGTCTATGATGGCAGCTAGCGTTACTTGCCCTGACTAATATGGTATTTGAACTGTTGCCACTGCAGCAGAAAACTCTTTCAATCCTTCAGAATCTTTTAGTTCTCTTCTGCTTCAGTATATAATGTGATATGTCAACACAAGAACTTGCAAATTTTCAGCTGAATAGAGAGATGTGTACCAACACACATATAGGCTACTGCCTGACAGTGCTGACAGTGCTGGGAGGACCATAAGAAGAGAGGGCTGGGAGGACCTGGGCATGTGACAAAGAACAAAATGCTGAAAAAGACAAAATTCTGGCACCAAAAGCAGTTCACAAAGACCAAGTTCAAAAATGTTGGAAACCACATGTAGTTCTACCTCTAAGTTAAAGCTCTCTAGGTTTATTTGGAGATGAAACCAAAACCTAGGGAGTACTGTGACAGATGTGAAAACGCTGCTATATTGAAGTAGCACAACCAAGTCAGATTATGAAGAGATGGCAGCCTAGATGGGAAGGGAGCCAATTAGTCAGGCAAAGCTGGTATGGAGGGTAGTAACATTTAGAATTAATTTCTCTTCTTTCATGGCCGGGCACAGTAGCTCACGTCTGTAATCCCAGCACTTTGGGATGCAGAGGCAGGCAGATCACCTGAGGTTGGGAGTTGGAGACCAGCCTGACCAACACAGAGAAACTCCGTCTCTACTAAAAATACAAAATTAGCCAGGCATGGTGGCACATGCCTGTAATCCCAGCTACTGGGGAGGCTGAGGCAGGAGAATCACTTGAACCCGGGAGGTGGAGGCTGTGGTGAGCTGAGATCACGCCATTGTACTTCAGCCTGGGCAACAAGAGTGAAACTCTGTCTCAAAAAAAAGAAAAAAATTCCCTTCTTTTCTTTCCTTCCTTCCTTCCTTCCCTCCCTCCTTCCTTCTTTCTTTTTTTTGAGAGCGACCCTTGCTCTGTCACCCAGGCTAGACTGTAATGGTGCGACCTTGGCTCACTGAAACCTCCACCTCCCAAGTTCAAGCGATTCTCCTGCCTCAGCCTCCCGAGTAGCTGGGATTACAGGCACCCACCACCACACCTGGCTAATTTTTTGTATTTTTAGTAGAGACAAGGTTTCACCATGTTGGTCAGGCTGGTCTTGATCTCCTGACCTCGTGATCCACCCACTTCAGCCTTCCAAAGTGTTGGCATTACAGGCGTGAGCCACTGAGCCTGGCCTATTTATATACATCTTTTTTATGTATTATATCTGTATTTATTGGCTTGCTTATTGTTTAGAATGGCACTGTCTGATGTGGTAGCCACTAGCCATTGATGGCTGTGAGCACCTGAAGTATGACTTGTTTGAAATGAGACGTGCTGTGTCAAATACACACTGGATTTTGAAGACTTAGCCTAAAAAAAGAATGTAAAGTATCTTAATCATTTTCATATTGATTATATGTTGAAGTGAGAATGCTTTGGATATATTGGGTTAACCACAATGTATTATTAAAATTAATTTCATTGGTTTCTTTTTACTTTGTTAACGTGTCTACTAGAATTTTTGTTGTTGTTGTTTTTTGAGGCAGGGTCTTGCTCTGTCACCCATGCTGGAGTGCAGTGACACAATCACAGCTCACTGCAGCATGGACCTCCCAGGCTCAAGCACTCTTCCCACCTCAGTCTCCCAAGTAGCTGGGACTATAGGCACATGCCACCACACCTGGCTAATTTTTAATTTTATAGAGATAGGGTCTTGCTGTGTTGTCCAGGCCTACTAGAAAATTTTAGAACCCCATGTGGCTTGCATTTGTGATTCCCACTCTATTTCCACGGGACAGTGCTGATGTAGGATGGATGTTCCTAGAGAACAGGGACCCTGTCTGTCTTGTCTTCAGCATCTAGAAGAGCACCTGGTGCAGAGTAGAGGTTTAATAAATATCTGTTGAGTGGGACTCTGTGTCTGTTGAAATCTTGGCAGTATGCAGTCTCTCTCCTCTTCTCTCTCTCTCTCTCCACGTATGTAACAACAGTATCATTGTATCAATGATATCCTTGTCCCCTGATATCACTGTTACATGAGAAACTGACAGCCTTCCTTGTCTGCTTACTTAAGGCTGTCCTGATTTAGTGCCTTTTGAAAAACATATCTTTGCCACTATCTTCTGAAAATAACCTTTATCTTTTTTTTTAGATGGAGTCTCGCTCTGTCACCCAGGCTGCAGTGCAGTGGCACGATCTTGGCTCACTGCAACCTCCACCTCCTGGGTTCAAGCAATTCTCTGCCTCAGCCTGCCAAGTAGCTGGGATTACATGTGCCTGCCACCACGCCCGGCTAATTTTTGTATTTTTAGTAGAGACAGGGTTTCACCATCTTGGCCAGGCTGGTCTTGAACTCCTGATCTCGTGATCCACCAGCCTTGGCCTCCCAAAGTGCTGGGATTACAGGCATGAGCCACCGCACCCAGCCAATCTTAATTTTTGTCCAAAGCAGTTAAGGCATTCAAAATGATCCATCTTATGGACAAATTGGTTAATCTAATTAACCTGAGGGGGTGCTTGAAAGAAATCAGGGAAACAAAACAAAAATCTTGAACCATAAGGGGAGACAGCGTGTGTTGCTGGCAAGAGCAGAGGCCTGGGGGTCAGCCTGGTGCCACATGCTTGACAGAGGGAAGGAGGAGGAGTGAAGACAGCAGGGCGAAAAGCAGTCAAAACAAGCCTCTGCTTTTCCAATAGCCCAGGCATGGCCCACTCAAGTGATCACCTGAGGCAGCAAAGGCATCTACACAAGAAGACACAATCATGCATTCACTCCACAGAGCCATCGAGTGCCTCCCACGTGCCAGGTATTGGGGATACAGCGAGAATGAACAGGTGCCCACTCTTATTGAAGCTTACGTATTAGCTCAAGGAGACAGAAAATTAAGCAAAAAGCACATAAATGGATAATATAGGAATTCTATAGACTTTAGTAATGCATGCCCATAGAAGGGAATCGTGTTCTCAGTTAATTTTTAAAATCCTCAGTTTGAGGGATGAGCTGGACTGTGTATTTTTTTCTGAGAATAATTTCAGGATTTTTACAAATTAAGGATATTTAAGATAAATCTCCATAAAAATAAAATCCATGCTCAACATGAGAACAGAGAGGCCATCTACAGGAGCATTTAAAATGGGGCAGATTCAGTCCCAGAGGGTTTCCAGATGAGTTCTGAGACACATCCAGCAGCGTGCCATGGGCATGGAAGGGTTCTAAGACTTGCACACAAGTTGTGTCAAAACCTAGAAAATGCTAGAATTATATTTCTAAACAGGGAAAATTAATTTTGAATAACAATATTAGTGTTAGCACAAACAGTATAAAATGCACCTGCAGACTTGCTGGAGTTGGTGTGATATCTGACACAGAATCAAAGCAAAGCATGACACTCACTGGATCAGAACACTCTAGCCTCAGAAGCCCTTGAACTCTCCAGCATTCCAGGGCAGGAAACAGCACTCGTCTCTTTGTTAGCTGTGAGCACGCCTGAGCATTTTCTGGAAACTGCTAGTACTGCAGTCCAGATTGCCTGCTCTGAGCTGAAAGGAGACAGAGAGAGATTGAGAAAAGGCTTTGATTTAAAATCCTGCAGTCGCTGCAATACCAGGATGGGTGAGTCTATGGCAGGATTGTTTTGTTAAGGAGACCTGACAAATCTACAAAGCAGGTTTTCATGGTATGTATAATGAATCCCCTGGCCTATATATTATGTAATATATATATTTGTGCTCGTTGAATTTCTGTAGGAGGAATGGGTGTGCTATTCACAAGTGTTGTCTTAGTAAAGAAGGAAACACTTCTTAAAAGAATGAGGTTCTGTATGGGTACACATGTAATTATATCATCTGTGTTCATTCATCCAGTCACCAAAGATCTCCTAGTGCCTTTTACAAAGTTAGTGCTAGGGATTCAAACCTGCAGAAAATCAGGTCCCTGATTGTAAGGAAACTTCAGTCTAGTTTGAGAGATCAACACAGGAGCGAATATTTAGGGCACCACATGGTAAATGCTAAGAGAGCTACAGACATTTTCATATAGGCTCAAAGAGGAGGAAGTAATGAATCCTGCCTGGCAAGGGATACGAGGTAGGGAAGACTCCAGGAGGAGTGGGTATCTGGGTGGAGTGTGGAAGGTTGAGCAGGAGTTTACCAGGCAGAGAAAGAGAGGGGAAGAGAGGAAATGGCCTATGCAAGGCTCATCAGCAAAAGCATGTGTGGAGGTGCCAGCTGTGCTTAGAATGGCAGTGTAAGTGGACAAGGACAGTTGGGGGAAGATGAAGTTGATTTGGCCTGGGGTGTTAGTTTGGACATGGGTTCAGCTGTCCTAAACAATGTTCCCAAATCAGAGTGGCTTTAGAAAGAAAGATGTGTATTTCTCTTACATAATAGTATGGGCATGAGCAGTTCAGGGCTGGTAAGAGGCTTTTCAGCCAGAAACCCCAGCTCCTTCAGCCATCCCAGGACACGGCCCCATCCACATGGTCCCATGTGGGGCTCACTCACCCTTGCACATCTGTGTTCCACCCAGCCATGTCCCTAGTCACAAGGCATTCCCTATTCACCTCCACCATTGCTATATTTACAATACAGCCTTCACCTTGTCCACCTTCTACGCTCCAGATGAAAGAGGGAGAGGGACGACAGAGCTCTTTCCTCTAAGGATGTAGCTGGGAATTGTACACGTGGCTCACATGGTGTGCCGACATGATGGAGCCTGGCTATAAGGAAGGCTGGGAAATGTAGTTCTTATTCTGAGCAGCCACATGGGCAGCCATCTGCCCAGCTAAAAATGGGAAATCCTATTTCCATGTGAAAGAAAGGGAGCTGGCATGCCAAGATGCCACGAGCAGCCCCGCCTTTTTGTGCCTTTGAGTGCTCTATTAGGGATCTCTAGAATGCCTTTGGGAAAGCCAACATAACGTGCTTCAATTTTCTGCTTTATTTATCCTGACATGCTGACTTGTTAGTGACAGTCTGATTTCTCAAAACTAGAATTTTCAGGATTTAAGAGGTTACTTGATGTCAGCAAGCAATAAATGAGTGCTGACCTGAACATGCGCTTTGGAAACAGGAGCTCTGATGTGGTTTTAAAGACACTTTCCACCATGTCTGGCCAGTGGAGATTTTTAGAGCCCCAGGGTATTCCCATTGCCAAAGTTTACAGAAACAAGTCAAGCACCATTTCCATTGCCCCAGACTAAGGAGATGGGAACAGACTTCTCGTTAGGGCAGGGCAGGGAAATGACACAGATCATGCATCTGACTCCCAGTATATCTCTTAGGGTGCCACCTGATCTTTCTCAGGTTCAACTACCTATGTAAAATGGGGATAACGATGACTCTCAGGTTGACAGAATTAAGTGAGATACTATATGTGACCTGTAGAGAAAACCCAACAGACTTTGGGAGGCCTAGGCGGGAGGATCACAAGGTCAGGGGATCGAGACCATCCTGACTAACATGGCAAAACCCCGTCTCCACTGAAAATACAAAAAATTAGCTGGGCGTGGTGGCGGGTGCCTGTAGTCCCAGCTACTCGGGAGGCTGAGGCAGGAGAATGGTGTGAACCCAGGAGGCAGAGCTTGCAGTGAGCCAAGATCGCACCACTGCACTCAAGCCTGGGTGGCAGAGCGAGATTCCGTCTCCAAAAAAAAAAAAAAAAAAAGAGAAAGCCCAACAGATGTTTGCTTTTCTTCTAATTTGACTGTCAATTGCTATGTGCACAGCACTTAGATAGAAACTACAATGCAGGAAAGGATTTAAAAGCCTGGTTTCTTGCAAAGAGGGAGGGCCATCTCTACCTCTACTGATACTTTAATGAAGTGATCAATCGTAATTTTTTTTTTTTTTTGAGACGGAGTCTTGGTCTGTCACCCAGGCTGGAGTGCATTGGCGTGATCTCAGCTCACTGCAACCTCTGCCTCCCGGGTTCAAGTGATTCTCTTGCCTCAGCCTCCTGACTAGATAGGATTACAGGCATGTGCCACCCCACCTGACTAATTTTTGTATTTTTAGTAAAGACAGGGTTTCACTATATTGGCCAGGCTGGTCTCGAACTCCTGACCTCAAGTGATCTGCCTGCCTCGGCCTCCCAAAGTGCTGAGATTACAGGTGTGAGCCAACGTGCCCAGCCAGAGCAATCCTAATTTGGGCAATAAAGGAGCAAAGAGACATCATGTCCCACCTGTTGAGTTACACTGGGGGCAGAGCATCACTTCTCTGGTATTCTTTTCAAGAACCCAAATTTAATCACAAATAAGCTTCAGGAAAACTCAAATCCAGGACATTCTGGAAATCAACTAGCCTGGGCTCTAAAAATATTAATGTCATGAAACACATACACAGGTGCACATAAATGAAGGGGAACGATTCTAGCTTAAAGGAGATGAAGAAGCACAGCAAATGAAAGCCATCTTTGATTAAGTTATTGATCAAATAAATCTGTAAAGGATGTTGTTGGTACAATTGGGGAAATTTGAATATAAACCATATTTTAAGCAACACTGTGTATCAATAATGTTAAATTTGCTGAGTTTTGTGCAGGAGAATATCTCTTAAGAAATACATGTTGATGTAGTTACAGGTAGAATATGATGACTGAAATTTAATTTCAAATGATTTTTTAAAATGTATATGTGTGTATGTGTGTGTATATGAAGAGAGAAAATTCCAAAACAAAATGTGATAGAATGTTAACAGTTGGTGAATTGACAGGTTATATCGTTTTTCATTGTATTATTCTTTTAAGTTTTGGGGTATATTTGAAGTTTGTTAAAAGTTGTAGGAGAAAAAGATGATATGATGAAGGGAAAGAATTTGAGTTTTCTGTAAGAAGATTAACTAGAGGCTATATGTTCAAGAGGGCCTCTGGTCTGGCTGACCTATTGCTTCTTCCAGGACAGTGTAGAAAATAAAACATTTAGTTGCATATCTACATTTAAAAAAGAAAAAAGCAAGGGTCCCTTGCTCACGCAGGCCCAGCACTGTGGATGGGCCTTGGATGAAGCCAGGGGAAAGAGGGCTGCCAGCTTCACCAGCCCTTAGAGACAGCATCAGCTTTATCACCGATGACAACGTGCAAAGGAAAGTTCAAAAGCTGAGGCAGAAAAGTAAGGGGGCAGCTGTCTTGTAAAATACAGTCACACAAATACAGACACACAGCAGCCATAGAGCTGCTGATGACCAGGCTGGGCCTGCCGGCAGATGCTCAAGATTCACAGGTGGGCCTCAGTCTGCTCGAGGAGGGAGGAGCCGGCAGAGCCAAGGAACACAGAGGCCTCACAGGGGGTTAATCACTCCCTCCACCTGCCATATGGCCAGGGAAATCATCCACTCTCACGGAGCTCGATGGGAGCGGAAGCTGCTCCTGAACTTAATCAGAGGAGGGCTTTTGATTTCAGCATTAAACTGAAGGTGCTGGTAACATGGACTTGCCTGACCTAGTGGCAGTGAGCCAACATGACCCAGAAGAGGACTTCGTTAAATATATATATTAAGAGAACAAAGGTAAAAGCTTCCTGCTTTTATCTGGAGGACAGTGGGTGGTCGAGGAATTTTTCATTAAAAATATTTTTTTAGAATTTCCAGAATGTGACATATGTCCTAAGGGCAGTGCAGTGGAAACAGTTTCCCCAGATTCAGGGATGAGGAGGCATTGACAATGGAGACATTTTATATATATATATAAACACACACACATTATATATGTATTTCAAATTTATATATAGAATAAATGTATAATATTTAAGAAAATATATAAAACCAATATGTAATAAAACATGCTACATTTTCAGTGTGTATGTGCACACTTTGAGTTAGCACATGTTTATTACTTACCCTTTAATCAACAATGCATGCTAATGGAAGTTAGTTCAGAGAACTCCCAGTTACAAAGTTGGCCCCCAGTGCCGGCAGACGCAGCTGCACACACTCCTTGTAATAGTGGAATCATGTAAGCTCTCTCTGAACTCCTATTTCCAACCTGTCAATGGTCTGCACACATGTTCCTGCTTTTAAGCAGTAGATTCAAACTAAACAATGCTAACAGTGATTCTGCAGGGGAAGAAACAGAACTTGAATTACTTCAGTTCTGTTATTCTTTTATAGGTAACTTGAAGTTTTTCTTTCTGTTTAAAATTTTTATTTATTTATTTATTTGAGCTGGAGTCTCACTCTGTCCACCCAGGCTGGAGTGCAGTGGCGCGATCTCAGCTCACTGCAACTTCTGCCTCCCCAGTTCAAGCGATCCTTCTCCTCAGCCTCCCGAGTAGCTGGGACTACAGACGCGTGCCACCACGCCTGGCTAATTTTTGTATTTTTCGTAGAGACAGGGTTTCACCATGTTGGCCAGGCTGGTCTCAAACTCCTGGCCTCAGGTGATCCGCCTGCCTCAGCATCCCAAAGTGCTGGGATTACAGGTGTGAGACACTGTGCCCAGCTATTTCTGTTTAAAATGTAAAACAATGAAACAGTGTGTGAACTGCAGTAAAATAATCCCCTTTAAAAATTATGATTAAAAAATATTAATCCATGGCTTTTTACCTTTTTTTAACATATGTGCCAGCATGATTACATACACAAAATTCAATAAAAGAAAATTTTCACTATCTATAGCAGTTCTTTTCTGGACATTATTATTATTCCTTTTGTTTAATGATCATTATTGAAAAGAATTCTGTTGTATGGAGGAAGGAAGTATTAAAAACCAATTCTTGGCCGGGGCAATGGCTTATGCCGGTAATCCCAGCACTTTGGAAGGCCGAGGCAGGCGGATCTCCTGAGGTCAGTAGTTTCAGACCAGCCTGATCAACATAGAGAAACCCCGTCCTTACTAAAAGTACAAAATCAGCCAGGTGTGGTGGTGGGTTCCTGTAATCCCAGCTACTCGGGTGGCTGAGGCAGGAGAATCACTTGAACCCGGGAGGTGGAGGTTGTGGTGAGCCGAGATTGAGCCACTGCATTCCAGCCTGGGCAACAAGAGCGAAACTCAGTGTCAAAAAAAAAAAACAAACCAAAAACAAACCAACTGTCTGTAGGTGAATCACATGGTAGGTCCGCCAGGTGGAGACAGCAGATTGAGCAGTCTGATCTGCTCCTTCCACGGCCCCTCGCTGGTGATGATAGAAGGCTTGCTTTAAAGGAGAGGAGGCACTGTAGCACAGTCTTGGAAGCTGGAACACAGAGGGAGCATGGAAATGACACACCTGACAGCCCCAAGAATACCAAGCCCTGAGCTGGTAGTGGAGAAAGATGAAACTCAGCCAGACTTACCCCACAGAACCCCCCGGAAAGCCCAGGACTTCAAGGCACTCAATGTCTCTGGCAGTAGAGGTGACAAGGACGGTGACCTTGAGGCTGCAGGAAGGTTTGTTTAAGGAGAGGTCCAACACTCAGGCCCGCTCCCCACTCTGCATTTTTGGTGATTGTTCTTCTCCCAACCTAGCGGAAGACGAGAGGTTTATTTTGGGGAGAGGATAAAAAGTGAGTCTTTTGCACTGGGAGCAGCAGCACAGCTGAGGTCAGCGTTGTCATACCAACACATCGAAGTAAAAGATTTGTGTATTTTGGATGCTGAAGTCTCTAGCCATCTTTCCTAATGAGTTTTTGGAAGTTTTCACCCTGAGGCCACAAACTGGAGGATCTTTCTGGATGGAATTTGAGGGATAGCACAGGGACTACCCCAGTGAGATGACCCAGCACAGCACCCTCCAGCGAAGCTCCAGATTGGCAGGCCAGTCACGCCTGCAGTTTCCAGTACACGTGTTAGTATCCCACTCCTGGGTGTGTGGAGACCATGAGAGGAAAATCTCTAACACAAAAGGTGGGACTAGAATGGAGACGGACGTGGACCAGGATAAAGACAAACAGGGAATGGCAATTTGAAGAAGAGCTTTTCACAGGAAGCATTTTTTTAAAAAGTCATTAATATCCCCAGGAAGATAAAAAAGATATTGCAACCATGAAACACAGCAGAATGTAATAGAAATAAACATTAAGAGAACCAAAAAGAATTCTTAGGAATTAAAATCATGATTGCTGGAATGAAAAGCTCAAAAGAAGCTTTAGAAGATAAAAGGGCAGAAGGTAGACAGAAAGAGAAAGAGTTGGAAAATAAAGGAGAAAAGTTAAGAACCTGAAAGGACTGGTCCGTGAGGCTCAGTATCCAAACAATAAGAGTTTCAGAAAAGGAGAACAGAGGAAGCCCAAAGATGGATGGGGACAGAGGGGGAGGACTCTGGCAACTAGGAGATGAGTGTCCACATTGAAAGGACCCACCAAGTGCCCCACCAAGGCACATCATCATGCAACCTTAGGACGATTGAGACAGAGGCCCCATAAGCACGCGGAGACCGAGAAAGAAGAAAAGATCAAGAACCGGAATGACAGAATGCATTTGTGTTCATTTCCCATTGCTGCTATTAAAAAAGAACTACACATTTTGTGGCTTAAAACAATGTAAGTTTATAAATTCTGGAGGTCAGAAATCCAAAATGAGTTTCACAAGGCTAAAAATCCAGGTGTTGGCTGTTCAGTGCTCCTTTCTGGAGGATCCAGGGGAAAATCTATTTCTTGCCTTTTCTGGCTTCTACTGGCCACCAGCATTTGTTGGCTCGTGGCCCCTCCCTCCATCTTCAGAGCCAGCAGGTTAACATTGTCATGTTTCTCTCTCCCTCTCCCCACACTAGCCCTGGCTTCCATCCTCACATCTCCTTCTCTGACCCTCCTGCTTCTCTTATTAGGATCCTTGTGATCACATTGGGCTACCCAGATAGTCCAGAATAATCTCCCAATTCTGAAATCCTTAACTTAGTCCCATTTGCTAAGTCTCTTTTGTCATGTAAAGTAACATGATCACAGGTTCCAGAGATTATGACATAGGTATCTGCCTTAGTTAGTGACAAAGGAATACCTCAGCTGGGAAACTGGTAAAGGAAAGAGGTATATTTGGCTCATGGTTCTGCATTCTGCACAGGAAGCACGGTGACAGTATCTGCTCCTGGGGAGGCCTTGGGAGCTTCCACTCATGGCAGAGGTGAAGGGGAGCCTGCTTGTGCAGAGGTCACACAGTGACAGAGGGAATGAGAGAGAGGGGGAAGGTGCCAAGGGCTTCTAAAGAGCAATGGTAGAACTCAGCTGGCCAAGGAGCAGTAACATGCCCTCCATCTCAACCACCTCCTGCCCAGATGACCTCTTTCCTCAGCCAAGCTACCAACCAAGGGCAAGGGTAAAATTAAGACACCTGCAGATGTAAGTTCTCAAAACATTTACATCCCACACATTCTTTCTCAAGAAACTCCTGAAGGATGTTCTCAAACAAAATGAAAGACTAAATCAAGTGAGAAGACAATATGGGGGATACAGGAAATAGTAGGTCCAATATAGAGAGATGCAAACAGTATCATCAAGATGACGTTGAAGAGATTCTAGAAGAAAAGCTGTGATGCCATCCAGTGGCATCCAGTGCGGTGGTTCAGGAGATTCCAGAAGAGACTTCCTTGGGAAGGTGAACTGGTGGTTATCTGGTGCATGTGACCTCATTGTGAAGAAATAAAGCCAGTGGGTCAAGGATTTGGGATTGAATTGATAAAAGAAATCTAACTGAGCCCACGAATAGGCTTGTGTGGGGGGCAGTCTGTTGGAGGCTGTTTAGACTCAGAGTAACGGTTTGTTCATTCATTCGGTCATCAAATGTCAGGTGCCTAGTATGTACCAGGTACTGTGTGAGGTTTGGAACTTTCTTTTTTTTCTTTTTTTTACTTTTATTTTAGGTTCACAGGTACATGTGCAAATTTGTTACATAGGTAAATTGTGTCATGACGGTTTGGCATACAGATTATTTGATCACCCAGGCAATAAGCATGGTACCCAATAGGTATTTTTTCTGATCCTCCCCCTCCTCCCAGCCTCCACCCTCAAGTAGGCCCTGATGTCTATTGTTCCCCTCTTTGTGTCCATGTGTTCTCATTGTTTAGCAACCACTTACAAGTGACAACCTGTGGTAGGTACTTGGTTTCCTGTTAGGTTTGGAACTTTCTTAGCAAACCTAGGGCGTTTGGTAGAGGATCCCAAGTGGATGAAGGCCTAGAGTTATATGATGGCTCCATGGGGTCAGCAACTGGTAAGTGAAGGCTGGCTGAGGCAGGAAGGCGTTGGAAAGCACTGAGAGACAAAGGGGCCAGGGCTGGGGCCCAGGAAGTGAGGAGTTGCTGAGCAGAGCAGCCATGTGGCATGGTCTATGTTAGAAAATTAGTGACATGGGTGGAAAAGAACGATATAGTCCTTCTTGCTGGTGCTGTCTGTCTCAGAAGGAAATCATTTCCCACCACAGATGTTGGGGGCAGATGCTTTGTTTTGCTGTATGAGGTGGACAATCTAATCTTTTGATTTGTTTCCTAAAGCAAATTTTAAAAATCAAAGTATAGATACATACAAAACATTCACAAATGGGGCAGCCCAGTGAATTCTCACACAGTGAGTTCACCTCCACAACCAGCATCCAAGCCAGAAAATAGAACAGGAACACTCTTGAGCTCAGTTCTCACTCAGCAAAAGCCTGCTCTGAAGGGCAGGCTGTTTCAGAAGGGGCAGGAGATAGACTTGCCCCTCTGGTGGGGTGGTGGAGATTGGATTTTAGATTCACAGCAACTGGGTTCAAAGCTCATCTGTGCCACCCTCAGGAGACAGACTGCTGCACGTGGCACATTCCATTTGAAACAGGGTTGATAAGGCCTACCTCACCCATTAGCCATCAGCATCACATGACTTAAAGTGAACAGAAACGATCCACGTACAGTCAGCACTTAACTCTGTGCTGCAGACTTGCTTTAGACTTGATAGTGATGCTGGAAGGCTTCAAGAGAGGGCTCTAGATGCAAACTTTCTGCCATTTTCCAGGTCCATGAGAGAGGCTTGTTAATGGACTCTGCAGCCTTCCGGAGGACTCTAAGTCTCAGAGCTTTCCCAAGCCTGACCAGCCATCCTGGTACCTGCTGTCTAAGCAGCACCTCATATACCTCAGCTTATCTGTCACCTCTCTGGAGGGCAATTTTGCAGTGTCTAACAAAATTTAAAATTGGTATGCTCCTTGAACCAGAAATCATCGTTTTAGGCTGGGCACTGTGGCTCATGCCTGCAATCCCAGCACTTTGGGAGGCCGAGGCAGGTGAATCACCTGAGGTCAGGAGTTTGAGACCAACTTGGCCAACGTGGCAAAACCCCACCTCTACTAAAAATACAAAAATTAGCTCGGCATGATGGTGCACACCTGTAATCCCAGCTACTGGGGAGACTGAGGCACCAGAATCACTTGAACCCTGGAGGCGGAGGTTGCAGTAAGCCAAGGTCATGCCACTGCACTCCAACCTGGGCGACAGAGAGAGACTCCATTTCAAGAAATAAAAATAAAAATAAAAAAAGAAATTGTGTTTTAGAAATCAGTCCTAAAACATCATTCTCAGTAAACTATCGCAAGGACAAAAAACCAAACACCGCATGTTCTCACTCATAGGTGGGAATTGAACAATGAGAACTCATGGACACAGGAAGGGGAACATCACGCTCCGGGGACTGTTGTGGGGTGGGGGGAGGGGGGAGGGACAGCATTAGGAGATACACCTAATGCTAAATGACGAATTAATGGGTGCAGGAAATCAACATGGCACATGGATACATATGTAACAAACCTGCACATTGTGCACATGTACCCTAAAACCCTAAAGTATAATAAAAAAAAAAAAAAAAAATTCATACTTAAAACCTAAAAAAAAAAAAAAAAAAAAAAAAAAAAGAAATCAGTCCTAAAGAGGTATTTAGTCACGTGCACAAAGACTTTGCTGCTGCATTTCTTGAATGTCTGAGAAAACTTTGTCTTCTAGTGGTCAAATAAATTATGGTAGAAATACACCATGGAGTGTTTAGAAGCCCTTAAAAAGGAAATAAGGGAATCCAGCACTTTGCCTGTAAAGAGCCAGATAGTAAGCATCTATAATACTAAACAAACAAACCTGTATTGTTTTCTACACTGCATAACAAGTCACCACAAACACAGTGACTTAAAATGACACGATTTCTTTTCTCTCCACCCTTCAGGTCAGAAAGCTGGCAGAACATGGCTGGATTCTCTGCTCTAGGTCTCACATGCCCAAAATCAAGGTATTGGCTGGCTGGGCTCTTGTGTGGAGGCTCTGGGGAAGAACCCTCAGGCTGTGGACAGAAGCCAGCTCCTTGTGGCTACAGGACTGAGAGCCCTGCTTCCTGCCACCGGCCCTTCAAGCACAAGCCCTCCAGGCCTCAAATCTCTCTGCCTCCTCTTCTGCTTGTAAAGGCGCATGTGATTTCACTGGACCCACTTTCAAAACCCAGGATAACTTCCCTATTTTAAAGTCCATTTACCTTAATTAATCTGCAAAGCCACTTTGCCATGTAAAGTAACATATTCGTGGGCATGAAACCGGGGGTGAAGGTCATGTGGCTTTGAGAGCAGCACTGTCTCTGTGATACATACTCAATTCTGCTCCTCCAGTGCGAAAGCAGCCATTGACAATATGCAAAGGAATACACACAGCCACAACATGGAAGGAATATGTGAATCAACAACACATAGCAGCGTGTGTACATATGTGCATAAAGGCCTTGGAACACAGCTGGAAGAATACTTTTCAAATCCTTCACTGTTATTTCCTCTAGGGAAGAGAGTGGAGGCTGAGGCTGGGAATCCAGGAGCTGTTCCCATTTTATTCTGGATACTTCCCTATCTTCTGATGACTTCACAATGTAACCATTAAGAAAAATAAAAATTGCTCATGCATTTACATATATAAATATTAATATATGTAAAGAAAACCTTAACCAATAATGGTGATTATATCTGGGGAGGAGGGAGTATAAGGAACTTGCTTTCTAAATTACGTATTCCTGCAATCTTTGCTTTTTTGTTACAATGAGTCTCTATTGTTGTGAATAGAAAAATATGTATACTTTTCATTGTACTGATGTCGATGAAGAATTTATGTAAAAAGCCGGATATTAAATATCTCCAAAGTTCATCTATTCTGGACGAATGCTCATGCTACAACTTTAAGTTAAAAGTGCAAGAGGCAGGCGGATCCCTTGAGGTCAGGAGTTTGAGACCAGCCTGGCCAACATGGTGAAGCCCCGTCTCTACTACAAAAATTAGCCAGGTGTGGAGGCGGGCGCCTGTAATCCCAGCTACTCAGGAGGCTGAGGCAGGAGAATCACTTGAACCCGTAGGTGGAGGTTGCGGTGAGCCGAGATTGTACCGCTGCACACCAGCCTGGGCGGCAGAGCAAGACTCCATCTCGAAAAAAAAGAAGAAGAAAAGAAAAGTGCAAGATGAAGAGTATACCCGGAAAATGAATCCAAGGACATAAATATTCATAGAAAATGACTGGAAGGAAATCCACTAAAACGTTAACAGTGGGTGTTCTAGGCAGTGAAGTCATGGATAATTATTTCTTCCTTTCTAGTTTTTAATGCTTCCCAATTTTCTATTATAAGTATGTATTATTTTTATAATTGAAAAAATAAGCACTATTTTTTTTTTAACTGAATGTAATTGCCAAGTGTACGGCAGTATTCCTGTCAACGGGTTGCCAAATTTTCTTCCCGGCAGGGAAGCCTGCTTGAAAAACAGTAAAAACCAGAGGTGTTCTTGCCGAATATGGGTTCCAAAAAAAGGGAATCTGAAGATGCATGGGTGAGAATGAAGAGACGGTGTCATTTTATCATTGAGGAAACAGGAGGGCTCCCCCACGCCTGCCAAGCCAACAGCCTGTCAAGACTGGCCACAGTGGGGTGGGTCCTGCCCAGCGACCAAACACCCAACACCATTGACAGGGGACCCATCCTGGCCCATGCTTAACACGTGCTAATGAGCTGCTATTTTCTATATAGATCAGATTTCTGGTTCCTATATTCCTAACCTCGCATACCTCTTCAACCCCCATGCTGTGTGCCATTCCCAGCAGGTGGCTTTCTGCTTGCTTCAGAGGGGGTTTCCCCTGGAAGGTTAATGATATGTTTCCCGTGGATGTTAGTGGATATTCTCACTGCATAGGAGAATAAATGCATGCCTGAGATGCAGCTGTCACCACACAGGACTCCCCAGACAGACACGGCTGTGGCATTTCAGCCCCTCCCTCTTTTCTGCAGTCCCTGCCCTAACAGTTTGAGCTCTTGCTTCATGCAAGGTGCTCTGGAACAGCTGAATAGGCAAAGGCTGCACCAGCCCTCATGGAGCTCACAGCCGGTGAGAGATGAGACGTGTCCAGAAAAGGAGACTCCATGGAACAACAGTAAGAGCCATAAGAAAGGTCAAGGTCGAGTGTTTTGTGAAAGAGAGATTAATCTGGAAAGGGGTGATGAGGAGTTTAAATGGAGGGAGTGACAGTTGAGGTGTGCCTTAAAGGATTGGAGAATTTATTCATGGTAAGATGGGAAGAAAAAGCAAAAGTATTCCAACCCACTCTCCAAAAAGCAGCATGAACAAAACCATAATTTTCTATGACTCTTCAGGATCCAAAGTATTACTCACCTGCACACTGGTCTGCATCAAGCCTACCTATGAGTTATTACCCTAGGCCATGATAACTGTTAGAGCAAGTAAAACTCCCCATCTCCATCTAAAGTGCTGTAATAAGCAACCAACAAAAAGGGTCTGGAACCTCAACTTTGGTCATCACATGAGTGGTGCAAATTGAAATTACACTAGGAAACCAATGTATTCTGTGGTGAGGCTGTGGGGAGACAGGCACACTAAGATATCGCTGGTGTGAATGCAAAATGCTACTACCCACCATGGAGGGGAGTTTGGCAATATCTGGCCAAATCATACAGCCTTTGAGCAGAGGTATCACCTCTAGGAAAAGCTGCGTGCAAATTGTATCTTGCTTAATTTTACAGAAATGACTAGGAGATTTTGAAATTTAAAAAACCATGTAGGAGATCTTTTTGGAAATAAAACATTATTTTACATTGAAAATAATTATTTTTTGCTTTCTTTCATTTCACATTTGAAAATATATTCAATACCTTTGTCTCATTAAAGTAAAGCATAGTAATGATGAAACAGACCCTGGTCACAGACAGTCCTCAGAAGCTGACCCTCTCAGATAAGAGGCAATGTGACCCACAGCACAGGAGAGACGTGGGAAGGTAACATTTGTACTATTAATGACTATGAGGTTCAAATCAAGATCCCTCACCTTCAAATAGGTCTTTATTTCTCATCAGTGGGCAACTTGTTTACACATCTTTTGGGGTCATATCTCAGATTAATCATTTTGGTCTCAGGATACAATAGTTTAACATAGAGCCACATCCTAATAGAGCAGAAGAACTGCCGAAACCATCTGGTCCAATTCCCCCTCACTTTATGGTGAAATAAAACCAAGTGATATTTAAGTGAATTACTTAACATTACACATCTAGTGAAAGGCAAGGCTCAGGCTCAGGTGTAAGTTTCCTAATTCCAAGTTCAGTGTCCATCCTATGATGCCATATAGTCAGCTATCGTAAAAAACCTTTTCCCCTTCATCAACAGTAGCTTGCATCTCTTGAGACAAAGGTATAAATAAAAGTTAGTTTAAAACACTTAAACACTGCTGTTATTTTATAAGTTTTTTATAAGAAGGCCGGGACCTTCATCTCTGTTGTAACGGAGATAGCCCAAAAGCCTAGAAGAGAACAGCGTCCTTGTACATAGTAGATGTTTGATAAATGTTTGAATAAATATTTATTGAATAAATGAATATACTAAGTGGTATGAGTGGATCCATAGAGAAGAAAATGTAATTCTGATGTTTCTCAACTATCAGATTGGCAAAAATCTGAAAAATAACAAATTTGAGTATCGTACAGTGGTGCTATCATAGTTCACTGCAGCCTCAAACTCCTGGGCTTGAGCAATCCTCCCACCTCAGCCTTCTGAGTAGCTGGGACCACAGGTATGCACTGCCATGCTTGGATAATTGCCCAGATAATTTATTTGATTTTTTGGAGAGATGGGGTCTCACTATGTTGCCCAGGCTGGCCTTGAATTCCTAGCCTCAAGTGATCCTCCTGCCTCGGCAATTATTTCTTTAGGATAAATTCCTGAAGGTAAAATTGTTGCATAAAGGGTCTGTATAGTTTTTAAGGTTTTTTTTTTTATGAAGTTTCACTCTTGTTGCCCAGGCTGGAGTGCAATGGTGCGATCTCGGCTCACCGCAACCTCCATCTCCTGGTTTCAAACGATTCTCCTGCCTCAGCCTCCCAAGGAGCTGGGATTACAGGCATATGTGCCACCATGCCCAGCTAATTTTGTATTTTTAGTAGAGATGGGGTTTTCCATGTTGGTCAGGCTGGTCTCGAACTCCCGACCTCAGGTGATTCGCCTGCCTCGGCCTTCCAAAGTGCTGGGATTACAGGCGTGAGCCACTGTGCCTGGCCTTTTTAAGGTTTTGATACAATAAACTGCTAAATTGTCTCCCCTCAAAATATTGTGCTGCTGGCTGGGCTCAATAGCTCACGCCTGTAATCTCAGCACTTTGAGAGGCTGAGGCGGGTGGATCACCTGAGGTCAGGAGTTTGAGACCAGCCTGACTGCTATGATGAAACCTCGTCTCTACTAAAAATACAAAAATTAGCTGGGAGTGGTGGTGGGCACCTGTAATCTCAGCTACTCGGGAGGCTGAGACAGGAGAATCGCTTGAACCCAGGAGGCGGAGGTTGCGGTGAGCCGAGATGGCGCCACTGCACTCCAGCCTAGGCAACAAGATCAAAATTCTGTCTCAAAATGACAAAAACAATAAAAAAAGTTGTGCTACTTTATAGTGCCCATTGCCTGAAACTTCACCTACCTTGTGTTTTATCCAATTTTAAAAAATTTTTATGGAAAAAAACGAAACAGACCTGGTATTTCACAGATATTCTTAAACATGCATTTATTTTCAAGTAAAAAAAAAAAAAAAAAAAAAAGAAACTATTTTTGTTCTTTCTTTTTGTGACTGATCTGTTCTTTCATTTTATTTATTTCTTTTTTTTTTTTGAAACAGGGTCTTGCTCTGTCACCCAGGCTGGAGTGCAGTGGTGCCACCTCGGCTCACTGCAGCCGCCACCTCGGCTCACTGCAGCCTCCACCTCCTGAGTTCAAGTGATTCTTGAGCCTCAGCCTCTCAAACAGCTGGGATTACACACGCGCGCCACAGCACCTGGCTAATTTTTTTTTTTTTTTTTTTGGTGGAGACAGGGTTTCACCATGTTGCCCAGGCTGGTCTCGAATTCCTAAGTTCAGGTGATCCACCTGCTTCAGCCTTCCGAAGTTCTGGGATTACAGGCATAAGCCACTGTGCCCGGCCTGTTCCTTCATTTTCTTACTGAATTGTAGAAATTATTCACATATGGAAGATACTAGTTGTCAATTTTATATATGATGCAAAATTTTCCCAGTCCATATTTAATTTTAATCATTTTTTGGTGGTTTTTCACATACAAACATTTAAAATTTCAAGTAGTCAATTTTAACACCATTTTATTTTTCTTCTTCTTTAAGTGTCATATGATAAAGTCCTTTCCCTACTCAGAAACTGCTTATAATTTCTTTTTATTTTTTCTTTTATTTCTCCCTTTTAGACTCCTATAATTTTAAAATATTAAGGTTTCTTGTGTTATATTCTTGTGAGATATTATCTTATTTTTTAATGTCTAGACTTTTTTCTAAAATAATTTATTAAATAATCCCATTAATTTAACATGACATACCTTATGTACACCCAATTCCCATATAAACGTAGGTTGGTTTACAGACTCCATTCTGTTCCCGTGAATTAGTTGCCCATTCTTCCTTCAGTAGCACATTGTTTTAATTTCTGTGGAGTCATTTTAATGTTTCAGTATTTGATGGAACAAGTCACCTCTCTTCACTGTTGTCAATTTAAAAAAAAAAAACCCAAAACTATTGATTCTATGCTATGAAATATGAAATTATATTCTTACAGTTGTTTTCTTCACCAGCATTTTTATTAGCTATATTTAATTTTCTATTTTGTCAAGTTTTATAACATTTACACTTAGTTCAATAAACATTCTCCAGTTGCTTAATTTTTTGTTTTTGTTTTTTTGACGGAGTCTTGCTCTGTCATCCAGGCTGTAGTGCAATGGTTCTATCCCGGCTCACTGCAACCTCTACCTCCTAGGTTCATGTGATTCTCCTGCCTCAGCCTCCCAAGTAGCTGGGACTACAGGCACGTGCCACCACACCCAGCTAATTTTTTATATTTTTAGCAGAGACGGGGTTTCGCTAAACCCCGTTGGCCAGGCTGGTCTCAAGCTCCTGACCTCAAGTGATCTGCCTTCCTTGGCCTCCCAAGTGCTGGGATTACAGCTGTGAGCCACTGCGCCCGCCCAGTTACTTAGTTTTTGTTGTGTTCATATGAGTTTACTATTTCTGTGATTATATGACATAACAATGGCCTTCTTTTTAAATTGCATGTTATCCACTATTATTAATGAAAAAATTTAATCTCATCATTGGTTCTATTTATAGTCAAGTCATTTTTTAAACAAGTGCTATATGCAATATTTCTTAGATTCTTCCATGTTTGAGTATGACTTCCTGTTTCCTTTCTATTGAAGAACTCTTTGTCTGGCTATAATTACTTGAATCTCACTTTCTGCCCCTCAGAACATTACCAGCATTACTCTACTGCAATGTTTACTGGCACTGAATGCTGCTGTAGAGAAATCCAAGGCTGATTTTTGTCCCTTATAAATTACTTGTTTATCTACGTAAATGCCTGAATAATTCTGTCTTTAGTCTTAAAGTTTAGTAGCTTAACCAGGTTAAAGGTATTGATTGTTCTGTGTCATCTCCCCGCAAACACTGTGTACCCCTTTAAACGAGTTTTATTTTTTTCCATTACAAGGATCTTTTACTCATTTTTATATGTGAATATTCTTTCTGGTCAATGTCTTGGGTTCCATATTTGCAGAACTCTAATTATCTTTATGTCGTTATCACTTCAAATCTGTCATCTTTTCCTTAATTGCTTTAGTCTCCTGGTATTTCTCCTCTGCAATTACTGTGATTTTCTGATTTTCTCTATCAGGATTTTTTTTCCAGCCATGTATATTTGATTTCTTGCTCTTCCTATGTTATTTATTAATCTCTAACTGTGTTTGAAGTTTCTTTATTGTTCCTTTTCTCTGAAGCTTTCCTTCTCGTCTCTGCTTGTTCTAGCATTAAGCTACTTTATTCAGTTCATATACTTCTTTTTAGTTCTTTCATATCATGAAACACACTTGGAAGTTTACTTCTGTTTTTTGGATTATATTTTCGTCCAGATTGGGTTCTTTGTTATTTCCATGCAATACTGTATTCATTTTTGTTGTTATGGGCTTTCATATTTGCATGCCATTTCTTTTTATCTTACACATGCTTCTGATGGTTCCCATCTGCCCGGATCTCCTTTTTGCTCTGCCCTTGTGTGGAGAAGTTTCTCCTTGATATTTTGTCCACTTGATCTGACACTCATGTGTCTTTGTCTTCCCCCTGAGCCCCAATACGTAGAGTAAGAGTTGCCTTTTACTAAATTTCATGTGACTTGAGGGCATAGGGGTAGGGGTGGGGGCAGTGTTGAGCCAGCTGGGGGCTGGACCCTGCTGTCTCTTCTGAGCACTCATCACTGTCATGTCTGGAACACCCACCCTCACAGGGTGTGCTTCACTCCAATGGGCTGTGAGTCATTCTCTCCACATAGCAAAGAATCCTAGAAAGTCCTTCTGGCCTCTTCTACTATCTGATGGTGATACATGAGATTTTCCATTCTCAAAGCTTTCCTTCTTTCTCCCCAGAGCTGCATTATTCATACTGTCTACCCATTCTCCTTCAAATGGGGAGGTCTTTGTGAGAATGTTCTGTATTTCCTTGTGTGGGAGTACGTGAAGAGGAGGATATTTATTAGCTTAAAATTCCTTTCAGGGGTCTCAGCAAAATAACTTAGTGGACTATTTGATATGTTGAAAGTCAGATTTCAGGGCCTATCCCAGCTTAGTGAAAAGAGAAACTATGAAATAAGAAGGAGCATTGGGGATTGCAGCAAGCTAAAGAAGAGATGGGAAAAATATTCAAAGTAGAGAAGAGGGGGCCCAGCTATGTGGCCAGAGATTGGGTATCAAATGTGAAAAATGAGGCGGGGCACAGTGGCTCACACCTGTAATCCTAGCACTTCGGGAGGCCAAGGTGGGAGGATCGTTTGAGCTTAGGAGTTCAAGACTAGCCTGGGCAACACGGCAAAACTGTGTCTCTACTAAAAATACAAAATATTAGCTGGGCATGGTGGTGTGTACTTGTAATCCCAGCTACTCGGGAGGCTGATGTGGGAGGATCAGTTGAACCTGGGGGCAGAGGTTGCAGTGAGCCAAGAACACGTCACTGCATTCCAGCATGGGTGACAGCGAGACCCTGTCTCAAAAAAAGAAGAAAAAAGGCAATAAAAGCTCCACAGAAGTATGTTTATGATTCAGTGTGTTATGTTGCAATATTAAACTGCTCTACTGCTTAACATTTTCAGTCAGAGTCTCTGACTGAAGACCTTGAATCAGTGGTCCTTGGAAAAGTGAAATAATCATGCTGGTTCTACGAGTATTGCCCTAAGAAAAAGAAGCAGTGTGGACAAAGCAAAGAAAGCAAAATCTAGATCTGTGTTCTAGAACACAGACAAAAGATCAGTGGAAGCAGGGACTTAAAAAGTCGGGAATGACCAAGAGAATTCTAAGTCCTGCTCCCTTACTACACCCTGGAAATACTGGCTGGGAGAAGTGAGATTTTAAGGTTTCTCACCAGCCGATTGGAAGATATTGACTTATAGTTACAAATGATTACTAACAACGTTTACAAAATTTCCTCAAAATAACAGCCTCAGCCACATCCACATTTTCTTAGTTTTTATATATGGAATTGTATTAGTGCTCCCTAAATTAGTAATGCGAGATTTTGACTAGAAGACTTCTAAAGACATTTTATATGTAAATATTAGAAGCAACTATGATTCTTTGGGGAATTTTGCATTTTTTTTTTTTAACTGAGGTAAATTTTACATATGGTGAAATGTGCAGATCTTAGTGAGCAATTCAATACATTTTGACTAATATCTACACCCATGTAACCAACACTCAGTCAAGGTACAGAATGTCTTGATCACCCCAGGAATTCACTTGTGCCCACTTCCCGTCAACCCTCCCTCTCCAAGCAACCACTTTTCTGATACTGTTACTATGGATTATTCTGCCTGTTCTAGAACTTCATATAGATGGAATCATACAATGTGTACTCTTTTGTGTCTAGCTTCTTCTGCTAAACATAGTATTTTTGAGATCCACAATATCTGTTGTATATGTTGGTAGCTTGTTCCTTTCTGTTACTGATTAGTAGTCTATTGTATGGATCTGCTGCAAATTGTCTATTCTATTGCCCGACATTTGCGTTGTTTCAAGTTTTTCCTATTTTGTGTATGTCTTATTGTGAACATATATTTTTGTTTCACTTGGGCAAAACCTACAAGTGGAATCTCTGGGTAGGTATGTATTTAACTTTTAGGAAACCATCAGTTTTCCAAAGTGGTTGTGCCATTTGATGGTACAAGACATTTATGACATTTATGTGGAGCAACCAGAACTCTCACAAAACATTTATGAGAGTTCTAGTTGCTGCACATCCTTGTAGACATGGTTTTGTAGGTCTTTTTTATATTAGTCATTCTGTTGGGTGTAGAATGGAGCCTTACTGTGGTTTCAGACTGCATTCCTCTGGCAACTAATGATGTGAGCATTTCCTCATGGGCTTGTTGGTCATTTGTATTTATTCTTTTTGAAGTGTCTAAGTCTTTTGCCTGTTTTTCAAAATTGGGTCCCAGTGTCACTTGTTGAAAAACTCATTGACTATGTATGAGTCTATTTCTGGACTTTGGTCTATTCCAATAATCTATTTGTTCATGCCTACACCAATACCATGCTGTCTCCTGATTACTTAGCTTTATAGGAGATCCTGACATCAGATTGTGTGAGTCTTTCAGCTTTGGGAGGCTGAGGTAGGTGCATCACCTGAGGCCGGGAGTTTGACACTAGCCTGGCCAACATGGCAAAATCCCATCTTTACTAAAAACACAAAATATTAGCTGGGCATGGAGGTGCACATTTATAATCCCAGCTACTCGGGAGACTGAAGCACGAGAATCACTTGAACCCAGGAAGCAGAGGTTGCAGTGAGCTGAGATTGCACCACCCACTCCAGCCTGAGCAACAGAGTGAGACTCTGCCTCAAAAAAAAAAAAAAGAATTCACTAATTCTAGCTTTAGAATTCATTCATTTTTGCCAAAAGAGTCTACTGGCCTTTGATTGGAATCAGATTAAATCTATAGATCAATTTGGGGAGAACTGACATTTTAACTTGCATCAAGTCTCCCAACTCATAAGTATATTTTTCCATTTATGTGGATCTTTAATTTCTCCCAGCAATGTTTTATATGCAAATGAATTTTGTATACATATAGACTGTGAGTAATTTATATGCAAATAGTCAATAAAACTATGATTATATGATTTTTTTAAAAGTCTGCAGTTCTAAATGAACTGATAAAAGACTTCGCATAAAGGGGGAGAAGCACTCAGTAAACACTGTATTAATAACGGGCACTGGACACTCAGAATCCTCAAGTACTGTCGTAATAATGAGTTCAGTTTTAAGTGCAGTAGAAGTTGTTAGTGAAGAAAAGTGATATTAGACACAAAGTTTAGTCTGAATGCAGTCTTACATCCTATCCAGTCTTAAATCCAAAGACTTGTTCCAGCGCTCCCCACCTGCACTACTCCAACGTCTTTCTTCTTTGTCCATCAAGGCTGTCCCGTTGCTTCCAACTGACTGCCACTGCCTGGGCTCAGGTGCCCCTGGGCTTGTTCCTGGACCACTGAAATAATGTCCTAACTGATCTCTGTGCCTCAGTCTGTCAGCTGCCAACTTATCTCACATGCTTGACTTCAAAGTTACTTTTTAAACCTGCAAATTTAATATATGTTTGTTTGTTATTTCTGTTAAATAAAAATGGTTCAGATATCCCTTCTTTGGGGTATTACCTGTTTTTGTTTAATGTGTCATGGCAAATATATTCTCCATATATCCATGGTTATCAGCTGTCTGTTAAATTAGAAATGATTAATCCCCCATTAATTAAAATTTAAAGCATGTGTTTCAAATAATTTGTTCAAAATATCTGAATCATCACTCAGATTTCTGATTCAGTTATAAAATTATTAGAAGAAAATATATTAATTCAAAGAGTGCATAAAACATACTACATCTTCTACTCTGTGAAGAACACCCATTAACTTGCCATGAAACCAAGCCACTAGACTGTACCTGCTGCAGAACAAACAGCAAATTGAGTCTCCTTGATTAATGCTTTGAGTTGAGTCTTCCCGACTGTGAAATAAATCATGATTTAAAATGTGATTAGCCCTGACTTGATGTAAATAAATCCATACTACCTAGAAGCCATGTTCTCAAAGATGGATAATTTGCCATCTTGTAGATGACCTTAAGAGAAGACCTCCATGTAATTTTCAAAATATAAATAAGCAACAGGAAACCTCTACTCAAGAGAACTACAGCTTTTTGCCTCAAAGTGGTATATCCATTTTATTTTCATTACCGATGACCCTACGATCCATTCTACAAATCTGACAAAATTATGTTAAGAAAAAAAATACAAAATGATGTGGTGTGTTGCTGCTTTTCTGCCTGCCAAATTGGAAGTGAAGAAAGAGTCGTTATGCCGCTTCACTCCACTGCTGCATTCCAGCAGTTCAGATTGACAAAACAGCATCCATCATGCTTTGCATTACAATTTTCCTTTTCCATTTCCCCCCAGCTCATCATAACATAATTATGTTCCATTTTTTTTCTAGCCAGGGGCTGGTATTTTCTTTTATACAGGACAACAGCTGCAAAGCTCAACCTTGATGCCTCCTTAAAATGGTGAAATGTGTTTGCCTTTGTTCCAGTCTTGGTAATTTCAATTTTCACACTCCTGCTTGGCAGATTTTCTTACTGCCAAAGAATGCATTCAGCCCTGAAACTTTCATAGGGATGTGCAAAGGAGCTAGCTTCCAGGGTACTTAGTACTTGTCTGTACTGTAATTTATCCTTGAGCCAACTTGTTTTGGAAATGTGTTGAGAAGACTAATGCTGCTCTCATTCTTTTTATAGCCTCATAATTGCTAAAGGAGAATTGTTTTTGTGTCGAACCGATCTGAACATTTTTATTCTTCTCTCTATTCGTGTCTACTCATGGATACTCGCATCAACGCTTTCTGAAAGTTGGGAACATTGGGCCAAAATCTTGTCAATAAAAATCATATGCTTCATGGCAAAAATTTTAAGATGTTAAACAAATGTTAATAATAACTAACAGTTTTGGGGGCATTACTCTGTGATAAAAATGTTCTAAGTAATTTGATGAGATACTTAATGTATTCCTCATGAAAACCATGAGATAGGTGCTACCATGACCCTCATTTTTCAGTGGAGAGAAAGGAGACTAAGAGGGTTTGAGAAATTTCCTTGAGAGGCCACAGAGATAGTGCTGAGCTGGGAGTTAGATTCAGGCAGCTGGAGCCCACACCACTTCCTAGCTTGCCTCCCTCTGTGGTCATCATCAGCTCCCAAATTCTCAGGGGGCCCAGATTTACCCCGTTCCAGCCCTGCCAGGAGAAGTCAGGGCTCATGCCTCAAAAAGTAGCATGTCAGTATGAAAACCCGACAGGATGCAGATGCCTCACATCGTGTATACTGGATGCCTTGCTGGAGGCTTTCAGCTTCATTACGTGGATTTTCAACTGCCATGGTCTTGGCCGCCCCCTATTAACCTGAGCATTCACAAGTTTCCTTTCCTCTTCCGATCCATGGGATACTGATGAGCAGATGCAGAGGTTCGCAGGCCACCCGTGGATGAAGGCCTCAGGTGCCATGTCGGGAATCCGGCTGCGCTGAGGCGGCCATGCTGGAGAGGCCACGCATGGAGAGGCAGGAGACAGACACAGAGAGATGCCTGGGGAGCCCCAGCTGTTCCATCTCCCCAGTCAGGGTGCCAGATGTGACTAAAGAAACTTTCAAGTTAACCCCAGCCCCAGGCAGCCACAGGTTACAACCTCATAAGAAACCCTAAGCAAGGACTGCTCAGCTGATCCTGTTAACTCCAGACTCACAGTCAAAATCAACTTTTGCTACTTTTCAAACCACTGTTTCAGGGTGATTTGTTACTGAAACACCATTAAGACAACAGCAGAGAACATTTGAGCAAATACACCTTACGGGCTCATATTTTTGCACGAGATTTTTGCAGAAGGACCCACCATTGTGACGTATGTGTAATGTCTGTCGTGTGGATGCTGTGGGTGCATGTGGGTAGGTATTGTTTGTTACCTGGTTGAGTTGTATCCTGTAGACCAGGTCTTATTTGAAAGATAACACAATTTATTGAGTCAGTTACAGAAGTTCTGCCTGTCACCCAGGGACTGAGAAAAGTCTGTCAATTCAGAAAGAAGACCAAGTAGAAAGGTCTTAGAGAGGCAGATAAATTAGAATCACTGTCTTGGCCAGGCTCAACATGGGAGTCTTGTTTTGTTTAATCTGGGAAACCTAAGAAACTTAGTGAGACCCCAACTCTACCAGAAAAAAAAAAAAAAAAAAAAGCCAGGCAGCTCACATCTGTAGTCCCAGCTACTCAGGAGGCTGAGGAGGGAGGATCACCTGAGCCCAGGAGTTCAAGGCTGTAGTGGGCTACAATTGTACAACTGCACTCCAGCCAGGGCAACGGCCTGGGCAATTGTACAACTGCACTCCAGCCAGACCATGTCTCAAAAAAAAAAACAACAAAAAAATTCCAAATTATGCTTTTATGCTTTCTGTTAACTGCAGCCAATAGCATCTAATGATACATTTTTCATAATACTTTTTTTTTTTTTTTGAGACAGAATCTCGCTCTGTCACCCAGGCTGGAGTGCAGTGACGCGATCTCAGCTCACTGCAACTTCCGCCTCCAGGGTTCAAGCAATTCTCCTGCCTCAGCCTCCGGAGTACTTGGGATTACAGGCGCCCACCACCACATCTGGCTAATTTTTGTATTTTTAGTAGAGACAGGGTTTCATCACGTTGGTCAGACTGGTCTCGAACTCCTGATCTCAGGTGATCCACCTGCCTTAGCCTCCCAAAGTGCTGCGGTTACAGGCATGAGCCACCAAACCCGGCCACATTTTATATATATATATTCACCCTAAGTATACTCAGACTTAGTGGTTTTGGATACTGTGATTCAAGTAAATTTGCAGAAGTTAATGCAAACACAAGTTAGGAACTTTTTATTATAGTTTTTACCAAATAAACTCCAGTTGTTGTGGTATTATCATAGGCATAGAACTGGCATGTTAAGCTGCATGCTGCTGGCCTAGATGAGCTGTCACTATTTGTTCCTGACCCTCCATTCATTCATTTGTCAAGCAAATATTGGATGAGCACCTATTATGAGCCAGGCACTCTTCTAGGCTTTGAGGATATAAGACTGAATGGCATGAACACAAATCCCTGCCCTCACAAGATAACCCACTTCTTATTGATTTGCTCTATGCTCGCTGATGACTCTGGATTCCTAATTCAGTTTCTTAGTGCGTGTTGAGAGCAAAACCAGGGTGTCAGGCCCTGAGAAGGCATGGACCCCATTGGAGATTACTGATTTACACAAAAGGCTCTGAGCAGTTTGATTCATGTGGCTTGGCCCAGGAGACTCTGTGTGCATTGGTAACATTCTATCATGGAGCCTTCAGAGCCCAGGAGCAGCCTTGTCCCCGGGAGACCATGACAACAAAACATCTCTTGCACATCCTGACCTTGATCAGCTTTAGTTGGCGTTATTATGAAAACCCAAATTCAGGGAAAACTGACCAATCCTGGGACCTTGGCTTAGTACGTGTGCTTATTGATGCTTACATACATGATTAGATTGTCTGCCATCACTGCTCCAATCCAGAACTTGGCCTGGAATTAGACACTACTTGAATAGGATGAGGAAAATGGTCTCAAAGGAAATTGTTCTCACTGTTAATTAGGGAGCAACAATAATAAGAAATAACTTCTCTCGTTCTTCCCAGGGGTTCAGGCCTATTCTAAGAGCTTTAGATGCATTTGCAGCATCATGTCTCTAAAAGATGAGAACCATTACTATTGCCATTTTGCAGAAGAGACTGAAGATTAAGTGAATTGCCCAAGATTACCTGGCTGGTAGTCCCTGGTCTTTTTCTACAGCTTACAAAATCATTTATCTCACACTTCAAGAAGAAATGCTATGTTAGCAGGCAGCCATGAATTTGGGAATTCTGGACAATTGTGTAGAATAGTTTTGTGAAGTAAGGATTGTAGTCTGAATCAGTTAGGAAAACGGTGGCTTAGAAGATACAAGGGGGCCAGGTGCAGTGGCTCACACCTGTAATCCCAGCAGTTTGGGAGGCCAAGGCTGGTGGATCACCTGAGTTTAGGAGTTTGAGACCAGCCTGACCAACATGGTGAAACCCTATCTCTACTAAAAATACAAAAAATTAGCCAGGCCTGGTGATGGGCGCCTATAATCCCAGCTACTCGGGTGGCTGGAGCAGGAGAATTGCTTGAACACGAGACGCGGAGGTTGCAGTGAGTCAAGATGGCGCCATTGCACTCCAGCCTGGGCGACAAGAATGAGACTCTGTCTCAAAAACAAACAAACAAACAAAAAAAAAGACAAGGATGCATTTCCCCCTGCGTGCCAGAAGCAGTCCAGGGCTGGTGTAACAGCTCTGCAATGCCATTGAGAACTCTATGGTCTTTTGGGTGTGATCCATACCCTTACACATCTAAGATAGCTACTGGGAGTGGCAACAGGAGGAAGAAGCCTGGCTGAGTCATCCTTTTTTTTTTTTTTTTTTTTTGAGACGGAGTCTTGCTCTGTCCCCCAGGCTGGAGTGCAGTGGCGTGATCTCGGTTCACTGCAACCTCTGCCTCCCAGGTTCAAGCGATTCTCTTGCCTCAGCCTCCCGAGTAGCTGGGACTACAGGTGTGCGCCACCACATCCAGCTAATTTTTGTATTTTTAGTAGAGACAGGGTTTCACCACGTTGGCGAGAATGGTTTCGATCTCTTGACCTCGTGATCTACCCACCTTGGCCTCCTAAAGTGCTGGGATTACAGGCATGAGCCACCATGCCTGGCCAAGTCATTCCATGTTTAAGGGGCTTCTTTTCCATCCAACTTCTACTTCGAGCCCACAGACCAGATCTTAGTCACAAGGCACCTTCCTCTGTAGGGGAAGCCAGGAAATACATGTCTCTGTTGGTTTGGTTTGGTTTCTATTTTTTTTTTTTATTTTAGTACATTGTTGCCCAGAATAAAATTAAGATCATATTAGTGAGGGACAAGTGGATAACAAATACCGGGTGGGCGAAAGCAGGATGAACCCCAGATGACCTAGAGCACTTTATGAACTTAGAACAATTCCAGGTAGACATCTCCCTGCAAGGCACAGCCTGGCGAGCGATGATTCCTCTGTGTGAAGCTCTCAAAGCACCCATTTCCTCCAGGTGCAGGGCCTGGAGGGGGAGCCCAGGCCCCTGCTGCCCTCTGCCAGGCCCCCTGTGTATTGTGGATGAGTCGGCTTGGGCTGCTGTAACAGAGAGGGAGGCTTAACCAGCAGAAATCTATTGTCTCATGATGCTGGAGGCCACAAGCCCCAGATCAAGATGTCACAGGGTTGGTTCCTTCCGGGGACTGTGAGGGAGAACCCATCCCAGGCTTTTCTCCTTGGCTTGCAAATGGCCGTCTTCTCCCTGTGTCTTCACAATCATCTTTCTTTTTGGGGTGCCTGTCTCTGGGTCAAAATTTCCCCTTTGCAAAGAACACGAGTCATTAGATTACAGCCCATCCTGAGAACCTCATGTCAGCTCATCTCTGTACAGACCTTATCTCTAAGTAAGGTCACTTTCTGAAGTCCTGAGGTGGGGACTCCAACAATTTAGCTCATGTGTGGTGCATGACCTTTACAACGGTAAGAAGCAGGCTGCTCCAGTACTGCCTATCCACAGTGTGACCCCATGGAATCCCAGGCTGCCTGCTCACTTCACCTCACATTTCACACAGACCCTGGCTCCACACTGGCCTTTGGTAATACTAAACAAACAGCTACAAATGAATGACAATGCCAGCACATCTGCCTAGAGAGATGCTTGAATGCATGGCCCCCAACAGGCTCCTCAGCCTCACTTCCTGCTGCTCCACCCCTCACCCCTGTGCTTCAGCCTCCCCAGACACATTGGCCCTGGTGGCCCTGACTGAGTCTGCACTTTGCATCCCTCCGCCTGGAATACCCTCTCCCCAGAGAGCCACATGCCTCCCTCCATCTTATCTATTTTGTGGCAGGCAAGCTGGGGAGCTGATTCAGGATTATTGGGTGGGCCCAATGTAACCATGAATCCTTGAAGACAGAAAAAGCAGAGAATCTTCCTGGCTAAGTCAGGGAGTAGACACTAATTGGAGAGAGACTGAGTCAAAGCATGAGAGGGACTGCATCCACCACTGTCAACTTTGCAGAGGGAAGAAGTGAGCCATAAGCCAGGGAACCTGGCAGCCCCTAGAAGCTGGGAATGGCCTTCTGCTGACAGCCAGTAAGGAAATGGGGCTTGGGTCCTAAAGTGAAAGGAATTGAATTCTGCCAGCAACACAGCGGGGCAGTAAATGGATCCTCCCCCAGAAGCCCAGAGAGGAATGCAGCCCTGCCGACACCTTGATTATGGCCGGGTAATACCCTCATTGGACTTCTGAGCTTCAGAACTGTAAGATAATGTATTTGTGTTGTTTAAGCCACTAAGTTTGTAGTAATTTGTTATGGCAGCCTAAGATACTCATGTTATTCAGGTTCCTGATAAAATGTCACCTTCTTATAGAGGGTTTCCGAGACCATCGACCTGCATTTCTCCTGGTTTACTTTTCCCCAAAGCCCTTGTCACTAGCTGATGTCACTCTGTATACTTATCTGTGTTTTTGTTCTCTTCTCTCTCTCTCTTCACTAGTGTGAGCTCCAGAATGATGAGATATTTTGTTTTGACCCCTTGTAGGCATTTAATAAGTATTTGTTGAATGAAAGAATACCATAAACAGGGTTTAATTTTGTCAGCTGCTTTCTCTATTTAGATAATCATTTGGGTTTTTTCCTTATTTCTGTTAACATAGTGAATTGATTTACAAAGATTAAATCAACTTTGCATTTCTGAGATAAACCCCACTTGGTTATGATATATAATCCTTTTTATATATTTCCGGATTTGATTTTGCTAATTGTTTAGGAATTTTGCCTCTATGTTCATGAGATGTAGATGACATGTCAGTTTTTTTGTTTTGTTTTGTTTTTGTTTTGTAATGTCCTTGTCAGATTTTGGTATCTGAGTTATAGGAGACTCACAAAATGAATTGGAAAGTGTCATCTCTTCCTCTTTTATCTAAGAGTTATGCAAGCTTGGTATATATTTCTTTTCTTTAAAAGATTGGTTGAATTCACCAATGAAGCTATCTGTGCCTAAGTTTTCTTTGTGGGAAGGTCTTAAATTATAGATTTAATTTCTTTAGCAAATATGACTACTCAGATTTTTTTTTACTTCTGTCAGATTTATGCAGTTGTGTTTTTCAAAGGATTTTCTCCATTTCCAATAAATTCATGATATTCCCTTGTTATCCTTTTAATATCTTTAAGATCTGCAGTGATGCCCCCCTTTTCATTGGAGATGTTGGTAATTGATAATTTGATTTGTATGTTTCTCCCTTAATCTCTCTCTCTCTCTCTAACATGTTATGAGGGAATTTATCAATTATATTAGTCATTTCAAAGAACTTTGTTTCTGTTGATTTTCTCTATTGTTTGTCTTTTTTTTTTTCATTTCATTGACTTCTGCCCTCATCTTTCTTTTCTTTTCTTTTTTTTTTTTGAGACAGAGTCTTCCTCTGTTGCCCAGGCTGGAGTGCAATGGCGCTATCTCAGGTCAGTGTAACCTCCGCCTCCTGGGTTCAAGCAATTCTCCCTGCCTCAGCCTCCCAAGTAGCTGGGATTACAGGCGCCTGCCACCATGCCTGGCTAAGTTTTGTATTTTTAGTACAGATGGGGTTTTGCCATGTTGGCCAGGCTGGTCTCGGACTCCTGACTTGAGGTGATCCACCCACCTCGGCCTCCCGAAGTGCTGGGGTTACAGGCGTGAGCCACCACACCCGGCCCTTTATTTTCTTCTTTCAACTTTTCCATGGTTTAACTTGTTCCTCTCTTTCTAGCTTCTTGGGGGTATAACTGAATTACTGGCTTTAAATCTTCCTTCGTTTTAAATATATATATATATATATTTTTTTTTTTTTTTTTAAAGAGACAAGGTCACGCTCTGTTGCCTAGGCTGGATAGCAGTGGCACGATCACGACTCACTGCAGCCTCAAACTCTTGGGCTCAAATGATCCTCCTGCCTTAGCCTTCTGAGTAGCTAGGACCACAGGCATGTACCACTGTGCCAACTAATTTCTTTTTTTTTTTTTTTTGGTAGAGACAGGGTGTCACTATGTTGCCCAGGCTGGTCTTGAACTCCTGGACTCAAGTGATCCTCCCACCTTAGCCTCCTAAGGCCCTGGGATTACAAGCATGAGCCATCCTAAATTGTTTTATTTGTTGTATTTTAGTTATCATTCAGTTAAAAACGTTTTCTAATGTCTCTTGTGATTTCTTCTTAAACCCGTATATTATGTTGATTCATTTCTAAACAGTTGGAGTTTATCTGATAATCTTTTTGTCATTGACTTCCAGCTTGGTTCCCATGTGGTTAAGAAACACACTCTGTTTGATTTTAAACCTTTGACATTTATCCAAAATTATTTATGGTCCAAAATATGATCTATTCTGGTGATGTTTCATATCCATTTGAAAAGAACATATATTCTTCAGTTGTTGGGTATAATGTTCTCAAATTTCGACCAAATAGGTCAAATTAGTTTATAGTGTGGTTCAAATCTTACATATCTTTATCCATTTTTTGTCTGCTTGTTATTCTGTCAGTTATTGAAAGAGGAATGGTATAATGTGAATTTGACTTTTTTAAAATCTTAGTTCTATAAATTACTGAGACATTCGGAGTAAATTCACTTTAGGACAGTTAACACTTCCTGAAGAATTAACTCTTTATCATTATTCTTTATCATAAGAATGAAAAGTACATCCTTATCCCTGGAAATAGTAATGTAGGTCATCAGCTAGATCAGTATAGGAATGATATTAATATAGCTGCATCTGCTTTCCTATACTATTTCTTTTTCCATTATTTTACTTTTAACCTTTCTGTATCCCTGTATTTAAAGATAGTCTCTTGTAAACATTATAGGGTCAAGTCTTCTTTTTTTCTGTCCAAACAAACAAACTCTTGTTTCATTGGTGGGTTTATTCCATTTACTTTTTGAACTACTCATATGGTTGGGTGTAAGTTTGCCATCTTTCTATTTTGTTTCCATTTGTCCCTTCTCATCCATTATTTCTCCTTTCCAGACTTTTGAATTAATCAAGCCTTTTTATTATTCCTTTTTATCTTTTGCATTCAATTAGTAATAACCCTTTATTTCATACCTAGTTGTTGCTCTAGGGATTATAATATGCCTCCTTAACTTATCATACTCTACCTTGTTGATATACAACTTCATGTACAATGCTAGAAGCTTACAACAGTTTAATTTCTTTTAACCACTCACTCCCCTTTAGATTACCTATTATATATTTTACCTCTACATAGTATATAAATCCACCCATACTCTGTTATTATTTATTTCAAGTGGTCAGTAGGCTCTAAAATGTATTTTTTGAACTGTTCTTTTCTATTTATCTAACCATTTCTGTTTCTAGTGGCCTTCATTCCTTCTTGAAGATATGGGCTTCCAACTGGGATCTTTTATCCTCACCCTTGTCTTAGCTCGGGTTGCTATAACAGAATACAATAGTCTGGGGGGCTTAAACAACAGAAATCTATTTTCTCACAGTTCTGGAGGTTGGAGGTAGGTCAGGGTGCCAGCCACACGGAGTCCTTGGTGAGGGCTCTCTTCCAGGTTATGCCCTCCCTCACACAGCCTTCCCTTGTGCATTTACACAGAGAGATCTCATGTCTCTTCCTCTTTTTATGAGGGCATTTATTCCACCAGGAGGGCCCCAACCTCACGAACTAACTTAATTCTAATCACCTCCCAAAGGCTCCACCTCTGAATATGATCCAGCTGGGGATTAGGGTTCAACATATGAATTTGGGAGACACAAACATTCAACCCATAGTGACCCTGAAGAACTTCCTTTAATATTTCCGAGGCTGGAATACAATGGCACAATCTCAGCTCACTGCAACCTCCGCCTTCCAGATTCAAGCAATTCTCCTGCCTCAGCCTCCTGAGTAGTGGGATTACAGGCATGTGCTACCACACCTGGCTAATTTTTGTATTTTTAGTAGAGACAGGGTTTCACCATGTTGGCCAGGCTGGTCTCGAACCCCTGACCTCAGGTGATACACCAGCCTCGGCTTCCCAAAGTGCTGGGATTACAGGCATGAGCCACTGCACCCAGCTGAAATTCTTTTTCTTTTCCATACTTTACTTAGGTAATTTCTACAAACACAAAACAGTTTTTGTGTTTACTTATTCTTTCATTTATTGTGTCTGGTCTGCTGGTAAGCCCTTCTGATGAGTTCATCATTTCAGATATCTTTCTGTTCCATAATTTCTAATTGGTTCTTTTTTAGAGTTTCAATTTCTCTGCTAAAATTTTCCATCATTTCATCAACTTTTTCCACTAAGTTATTTAACACAGCAGTCCCTAACCTTTTTGGCACAATTTTTCCACTGATGAGGGTGGCGGGTGGGGATGGTTTCAGGATATTTCAAGCACATTACATTTGTTGTGCACTTTATTTCTATTATTATTTCATTGTAATATACAATGAAATAATTATAGAACTCACCATAATGAAGAATCAGTGGGAGCCCCGAGCTTGTTTTCCTGCAACTAGATGGTCCCATCTGGGGGTGATGGGAGAAGAGATACCCGAAGTGTGTTACTTATGTCCAGTCTATTCTCATTTTGTCCAGTATCTCGTTTTGGTTGCTGTCACTGCAGAAAACCCTGCTTCACAAAAAGAGGATGCTGGAAATGTAAGCAGGCTTTTCAGTGCTTTTGTGGCAATCTCAGGATACTCTGCCTTGACTTTAATCCAGAACGTATGGGGATTTGAAGTTGTCTCAAACATACTTTTAAGGCCACCAGATGCAGCTGTACAACTGAAGTATATTGACTCACTTTCCAGCCACCAGATGCAGCTTAATTGTCACTTGCCACTAACTGGTAGGATTTTGATATTAGCCTGCAAGCAGTGGATTTATTGTGGTCTTATGGTCTCTGTGCAGTGAAAACTGTCTGCTAATGTTCGTCTGTATTTGCAGCTGCTCCCTAGCACTAATATCACTGCCTGAGCTCCCCTCAGATCATCAGGCATTAGATTATCATAAGGAGAGTGCAACCTAGATCCCTCCCATGTGCAGTTCACAATAGGGTTCACGCTCCTATGAGAATCTAATGCCACCGCTGATCTGACAGGAGGTGGAACTCAGGCAGTAATGTGAGTGAGGGGGAGTGGATGTAAATACAGATCTCACTGCCCCGCCACTCACCTCCTGCTGTGTGGCGTGGTTCCTAACAGGCCATGGACTAGTACCGGTTTGTGGCCCAAGGGTTGGGGACCTCTGCTTTAACATATTTATAACAATTATTTAAAGACTATTCTCTGCTAATTCCAACATCTAGTTCCTCTTTGAGTCTGTCTCTTTTGACCATTTTTCCTCCTTTTGATAAAGGATCACATTTTTTTCCTTCTTCACACATAGAACTGATTTTTTAGCATATGCCATATGTGTGAGTCCTAGAAACTGTGAATTTTGCTACCTTTCTCTAAAGTGGGCTGAGTTTTGTTTAGGGAGGCTGGTGGATCCCTTCAATTTCGCTGAGGTTGGGCTTCTCGACACGTCTATTTCAATGTTTCCCTTAGTCATCAGGCACAGCCCTTACTTCTATGGCATGGTTCTTACTCTTAATGAAATGACATTTCTGGGGTTTTAATTAAATGCCAGAGATGCCCACCAAGGTCTATGGCTTGACTGGCTGAAATTCTTCAACAATGAGTTATCATTGAAATCTCTGATCAACTCTCTGTTCCTAGGAGCTGTTCTCTATTAGGCATCATGGTGTCTTGCCCCAGACATGTTCAGTTTAAGATTTAGCCAAGGACCTGAAGGGAGGCCTTATACAAAGTTAAAGAATAATCTCTCAGCTGCTGTTTCTCATCTGGTACCTTGATACACAAATTGCCACGGTCACAGAAGCCACAAGCAATGTTTCCTGATTCCCTGTGCAGCTTCCCTTCCCTGCTGCTCTCTTTGCTTGACTAAATTTTCCCCCACTGTGGTTTAGAAGTCAACTTCAAGCAGAAAGCCAGGATAAATATCAAGTGCCTCCCTTGGCTCAAGGTGGCTCAAGGCTTTAAGCCACTGTCCAAGGCCTGAAAACCATTGTTTCATATGTTTTGTGCATTTGTTACAGTCTTCATGATAGGATGGTAAGTCTAATGCTACTCTATCACAACCAAACTGGAAGTCTTTGAATAAGTGAATATCTACACAAACAAGAGGATGATTCCAAGTTACCTAATGCAATGGAACATTAAAAACTCAATTACTACCCGTCTCCCTCTGAGCCTACCCTGTAGCTGAGTTGGTCCCCACCACAGGCCTCTGTTTCCTCCTCTTTCCCATCAGCCATGGTCTTACAGCCTGTCACATTCAAGTTGACATCCTGTTCATTTACCCTATTCTTCTCATTCTGAACCCTTCCTTAGACACAGGAGTTACAAAATTGCCATTATTGGAAGGAAAGCACAATTCAACAAAAAATCTCAAAAGATCTCAAAAATACAGATTATATAATAAAAAAGGACAATGGCTTTTAAATATACTAATGTATTCTATTACAGACCAAATACATGAGAAATTAGAGACCCCTGAATAGCTGTTGGCTTGTATTGCATTTTAAAAAGACAGAAGATCTTGAGAATATGCCCTAATGGAGGAATAGCAATGACAACTCAAAACAGACAGCTTTTTTACATATATTAGTCTCTTGCATTTGAAATGGTAATGAGTGATATCCGCCCTGCACCGCTCCCCCACAATCCCAGCTGAGGTTAAAAATAAAAATAAGAAGGCATGCTCCAGGTGGGCTGTCAGGAGGATCCCAGGAATATTCTGGGCACTTGCTGTAGCTGCAAAGAACAGGATTCAAGGTTTATCACAAATAATCTATGAAATGGAAAGAAACATGAAGACAATTCATGTTAACAATCCATTATATGCAAAACTGGGCACACTCCAGAAGCTTTATTATATATATATATACACACATACACATATATGCACATATATACACACATACATACATATATACACAGATATATACACATATATATACATACATATATATATTTTTTCTTTTTTGAGACAGAGTCTCACTCTGTTGTCCAGGCTGGAGTGCAGTAGTGGAGGTTCACTGCAACCTCCACCTCCTGGGTTCAAGCGATTCTGCTGCCTCAGCCCCCCAAGTAGCTGGGATCACAGGCGCATGCCACCACACCCGGCTAATTTTTGTATTTTTAGTAGAGGTGGGGTTTCACCATGGTGGCCTGGCTGGTCTCAAACTCCTGACCTCAAATGATCCATCCACATCGGCCTTCCAAAATGCTGAGATTTCAGGCGTGAGCCACCATGCCCAGCCACTTTAAAATATTTTTGACTACATGTATATAACCCAAGTCTTTAAGAGTTCATCATAACAGACTTCCATCTGTAGAACATGCTTAGATTCTACCCTGAGTCCCTTTATTGATTTGAGGCCTTATCAAGTCACAATGTTTACTAGTTTTAAAAATATGTTTAACATGGAAAACACTGCTGCGTCTCGCCACAGCATTTTATCTTCACATCTGTCTTGGGGACCATCAGCTTACCAAGTCCACTCACGCCTGCTAATGTTTCCAAAAGCTTTATTTTGGAAATTTGGTGCACTTTGGCTTTGAAACATGTGTATAGATGATTTTTAACATAAGAAGCCCTGCATTCATTGTTATTTTTAAATAAATGTATGCAACTGTTAAATTTTGTGTTTCTTGGGTTTTGTTTTCCACAGCTGACTGGGCACATTCCCAGTGAGAAAATAAGGTCAGCAAAACAGCTGCAATAGTGGAAAAGGGACCAGTGGCCATGAGAGAGAACCAATGAAAGAGCATCTGCTAATGTATTAATGTGATGTCATGGAAGAACTAACCATCTTAAAGATTATAAAATGCCAAGGTATGAGGCTTCCCGAAGATACCTCTTAAAGGCCCAGCAAATTATAAATATGTTGACAACACTTCATAGATAGATTAACACATATAAAATGTATCATATGAAAGATAACATTTATCCTAAATTAGGCATGGTTCTAAGTCTAATGAATATTCAGATGGCAGAGCTAGAAGAAATTGAACATTTTTCTTCCTGGAAAGCAGTAAACTTTGTCTAATCTCAGTCATCCTTTTATCTAGCTGCGCAACGCTATTTAGACAACCAGGGCCTTGGTTTCTTTATTTGAAACCAAACAACTCCTCAGAATTTTGCTATTTTATCCTCCTTCTTCCCCTCCCCAGTAGAATGTAATTCTCTGAAAACTTAATGCATCTGCTTCAGATACTTCTGTTCTTTTAGCTAAGTGCCAAGGATCGCAAAGGAAGAATGGTAAGAAATATTTTTTCCATAGTAAGGGTGATATTTAGAGCACAGAAAACAGCAAATGCATTACTCGGCATCCTGACTATACTCTTATTGTCAAGCCTAATCTTTTAAATTGTTTTAAACCAGATGTTCTGAGGGTAGTCACTTGATGAATTAACTCATATATGACTGCATTTCAATTTAGATGTCCCTATATGGGCCCTGGCACAGGCTAGTGTTGCCATGGCTGTTCTCTAAATGAACATATAGATTTTACTTATTTATTTATTTGTTTATTTATTTATTGAAACCGGGTCTCACTCTGTTGCCCAGGTTGGAGTGCAGTGGCATGATCTCAGCTCACTGCAGCCTCGAACTCCAGGTGCAAGCAATCCTCTCATCTCGGTCTCACAAGTAACTGGGACTACAAGTGTGCACCAACACACCTGGCTAATTTTGTTATATCTTTTGTAGAGATGGGGTTTCACCATGTTGCCCAGGCTGGTTCTGAACTCCTGAACTCAAGCAATCCTCCTGCCTCGAGCCTCCCAAAGTGCTGGGATTACAGTCATGAGCCACCATGCCCAGCCCATATAGATTTATGTTAAATAATTAATTAGCATATTTCTTAAAAGGCTGAAATCATCAAAACAATTTGCTAAAATTTATAGACTTACAATTCTTTTCACTTAAACAGCTTATCAAATGCCCCTAAGGCTCTTTCATCTTTACGCATCTCTAAACACACAGCATGCACGGATTCATCAGATACACAGTCACACACGTGCATGATCTATTGTTTCTCATAGAGTATACACTTTTCCCTTAGAACTATATGATCTTTATTTATAATGCCTACAAAATAGTGAAATTGATATAACAATTTTTGTCAACTTTATCTGTGTTAGACTGAAACATGTAAATTAAGGTCTATTATTGGTGTGTTTTTGTTCATTTCTTTTTACGTTTCTTTCTTTTGTTTTTCTTGAGATGGAATCTCGCTCTATCACCCAGGCTGGAGTGCAGTGGCATGATCTCGGCTCACTGTAACCTCAACCTCCCAGGTTCAAGTGATTCTCCTGCCTCAGCCTCCCGAGTAGCTGGGACTACAGGCACGCACCACCATGCCCGGCTAATTTTTGTATTTTTAGTAGAGACAGGGTTTTGCCATGTTGGCCAGGCTGGTCTCAAACTCCATTGTTATTTAGGCAATAACACTGTTTTTGCTTAATGGTGATCTTTTCATTCTTCAGTGTTCTTAAATTTGGACAATATGATTTGTCAGCTTTACAGACAAGGTAGTGCACAAGCTGTTCTGCTCTCTACCTGATTTAGACATTGCCACGGCACATATAACACGGGCATCCTATATAATTTAGCTTTCTCTGTTTAACAAAACACCCCTAAATTTAGTGGCTTAGAACAACGAAGTCATTATTTCCCACAGTTCTGTGGGTGCTGAGTGGCTCTTCACATCATTAGTTCAGGAGGCGGCAGTGTGGCTGGTCTTGAGGGGCCTGACTGCCAGGTCTGGCTTGATGTCAGCTGAGGCCACAGCCATATGTCTGTAATCAAGCAGCAGGCCAGCCTGGGCTTGTTCACATGGGCACAGGGGGGCTCGCAGCAGCATGGAGGGGCGAGCCCCAACACATAAGTGCTACTCAAGTCTCCACCTGCATTCATCTACTGTTGTTCCAGTGACCAGACAAGGGCCAAGTCCAGAGTCATGTGGCAACAAGGCCATTTCACAAAGAGTCTGCCCCACTCTATGCCATTCATCTGTTCCCTTTCTTTGTTTTTGCCTTAGGTCTGTTGTCAAATGTATTTAGCATCCAATCCTTTTCTGAGGTTTCCCCTGTCATCTCCTGGCTGGTTGGAGTTCATCCTCATGATAACAGGGACTGGGTGGAAATGCCGTCTTCTAATTTGCATAAAAGCACTGCACGTGCTAGCTGCAGCCCTGACCTTCAGCTATACTGTAGACAGCATTGAAAGTGCCTTTGCAGAATTGTAAGTAATGAAAGAAATCTAACATGATGGACTCCATCTTGATTCTAACCTCACAGGTTAAATTGTTTTTTGCTTATTCTAGCACAGAGGCCAAAATAACCATAAGAGGAATTTAGTTAAAATTTGAGGCAAGGAAAATTGACCCCCTCCTTGTTCAGAGACCAAAGCTGCATTAATAAGATTAGAATTATGGCAGGGGCTTGAGCTTTGCTAAAGAATAGGCATAAACAATGACCTGCCATTGCTTAGTGTGTTTTCTACAAGTTGCTTATTGCCCCAGAGTCATGTAACCCCTGGTTACATGACTTAAAAGTTTCCCAAGTACTCCTACACTATTGTGAAACCTAAATAACTAGTCTTTGAGATATTTTTTAGATTTAGCATTTCAACAGACCAACAGATGCCACCTGGTCCTAAGACCCACTCCCCAACTCCCAGGAACTGACTCAGCTACTAAAAGACAGTTTTAGACACACCTGTTATTTTGTCCCCACCCATACAATTATTCCAGTTCCCAAGCCCCATCTGCCAAAGTACCCTTAAAAAACCCTAGCCTCCGAATTCTCCAGGGGACAGGCTTAAGAAGTTTCTCCTGTTCTCCATGCTTGGCTGGCCCTGCAATTAGTAAACTCTTTCCTTGCTGCAACACCTGCTGTTCTCGTTTTTTGGGGGACAGTGGGCAACACGCAAGAGAACTCATCAGCTTGTAACAGCCTGAGTCTACAAAGAAGGAGGATGTGGCTGGAATGCACAGGCTGGGAAATCAGCCTGCTCACCTGACCATGCTTCCATCCCTGGTGTACTAGTCAAGGTTCTTCAGGAAGCGGGGGTTGCAGTGAGTCAAGATCATGCCACTGCACTCCAGGCTGGGTGACAGAGTGAGACTGTCTAAAAACAAAAAGGTTCTCCAGGGAAACAGAACCAACAGGAGATATAGATTTATAGACCGATAAAGAGAGGGAGAGACTAAGACAGAGAAAAATAGGAAGATGCAGCTCTCTAGGAGAATTATTAGGGGAATTGTCTCATATGATTATGGAGGCTGAGAAGCCCTCCCATCACCTGCTGTCTGCAGCTGGAGAACCAGGAAAGCTGGTGGTAAAGTTCAGTCCCAGCCCCAAAGTCTTGAGAACCAGGAGGGCAGATGGTAGAACTCCCAGTCAAGTCCACAGGCCTGAGAACCAGGTGCTCTGATGTCCAAGGCAGGAGGAGATGTATGTCCCAGCTCAAGAAGAGAGTGAATCCCCCCTTCCTCTGCCTTTTTGTCCTATCACAACTTTGATGGATTAACTGATGTCCAATTTGGGGAAGGTAGACATTCTTTACTCAGTCTACCATTTCAAATGCTAACCTCTTCCGGAAACACTCTTACATGCACACCCAGGAGTCATGTTTTACCAACTGTCTGGGCATTCCTTAGCCCAGTCGAGTTGACACACAAATGAACAATCACATCTGGGCTGCTATTTTTTATTCCAAGTCAGCAGCCAGCCCTCAGTTCTTACTGGATCCAGAAAGAACTTCCTCATATCCAAGAGCCAATGCTGACTTCTCAGACACTCTGGGTGCAATTTACAACCCTGAAGGGATGGCGGCATCGCGGTTCCAAGGTTCCTGGAAGGAGCATATCACACAGTTTGGCAGACTGGATTAGTGGCTCCCAGGCTGTGGGAGTAGAAATCCACAGGCTTTGCCGTGTAACTTTCACCCATAGGGACGAGGTGTATTTCCCCATCCTTGCTGTGCTTTGGCCAATGAGATGTCAGCAGAGGAGATGCAAGCAGAGGCTTGAAAGTACTTGCACGGCTGAGCTTACTGGCTTTGCCGTGTAACTGTCACCCATAGGGACGAGGTGTATTTCCCCATCCTTGCTGTGCTTTGGCCAATGAGATGTCAGCAGAGGAGATGCAAGCAGAGGCTTGAAAGTACTTGCACGGCTGAGCTTACCATCTTTGCCTCTGCCATTCCCATGAGAGCATTCCTGGCTAGGTCCAAGGAGGATAAGAGACACATGGAGTGGAGACACCCCAGCTGACCCACAGACCTGCGGTGAAAAGAAGAGCCACCCCACCGAGCCTAGATCAGATTAATTCAGCCAAGCTGCAACATCCAATGAGAACTGTTTAAAGCAATTGAGTGCTGAGGCGGTCTGTTACACAGCTGTTCTGTTGCCACTGTGAACTGCTACTTGTCAGAATTTAGTGGGTGAGTGTCGGCGTCCCTGGCAAAACCCTCAAGGGCCCCAGATGAAAAGACGACCTACTTTCTGGCTTGAGCCACTGCCCCTCCCAGGCTCAGACTGGAAACTCTTCTCCCACAGCCACTCAACGCTGATCACAGAGTCCTGCCGACAGTGTGGCGGGGAGCCACAGGAATGACAGGGCTTCTTGTACCCTCCAGGTTCTCTTTTCCCTTACCACTCCTAGAATTGAAAATGTCTCCAGCTTGTTCCCACTTAGCACAGAGCTGTTTACTCAGGAGTCCCTTAATACCTATTACTTGAATAGATTAATCAGTGAATGCATTAGAAGGTCATTTGCTGAGAGTGACAAGGAGCCCATGGGAGTTGAAAGGTCCACCACTTAGAGTATCTAATGCATTGAAATACACCAATGACATTATGAACAAACAAGCAAAATTACATTTATGCAAAATTTGGTTTTGATTGCATTTCATTTAAAATCTAGCTCTAAAAATTCAACATTGACACACATTTAAATGGGATGCTGGGACCCCATGACCTAAGAGGTAAAATTCCATTAAATCTCTTCTAACCCTTCCAAAACTGGTGTTAAGGGAAACCTGTTGGCCTAAAAGAAACTTGTTCCTTGTACCAATAAACTCGCTTAATCATTCAGCAGAATTAAAATTGGATTCTTTACTGCTGTACTTCTCAGAACTTTTAATATGCTAATGTACATTGTACAGCTCTGAGAGGGGGAATTAGTATGCAGCATTTCCTAGGCCAATTTGGCCCCAGAACCCTGAGAACTTTTTGTGCTTAGGACATTTGTATGATTCATATCAGCCCATGGAACTCAGTTTGAGAAACTTTGGTCTTTTCCAATGACCTACAAGGTAATGAATCATTCTGTCAGTTACACAGTTATATTTGAATCCTACCTTCCTGGTCCTAAATTGACTATCCCAGTGGTTGGTAACCTTTTTATGTTACAGCACACTGGAGGGGACTGAAAGAATCAAGGCCGGGGGCAGGAGGGGGCTGGAAAGCCACTAAACAAGTCAGAAGTAATTGCAATGAAAACAACAAAGTTTCACAGGTCTATAAAAGAATCCACAGTTATCTCACTATTCACCCTGCAAAACTGGGTCTTTGAATAGAAGTTGGCGACTGGGCCTGCGCTAATAAGAGAACGTTTTGAAGCAGTCTAGAGAATACTGCTTTCTGGCCCTGGCTGCCACAACACCACTCCCTTTAACTCTTATTGGTAATCAGCTGTCTCTGGAATTTCATGGCCCTATCAGTGCCGTGGCCACATATGGACTCACTTGTAATGAAGCAAAGTGACATAACTGCAAAATACAACAGCATACCTGTCCTCAGAAACCACAGTACTGCAGTCAGCTCCTAGAGGGAGACTGTTGAGCCAATCATGCATATCACACAGCACCAGAAATACAGGATCCATGATGAAATGACATCAAAAGTATCCCTGGTTTTCTCAATTGCATCTTGCTTAATTTAGAGTTATTTCAAAACAAACAAAAACAAAAGAAAAATGCCTCCAGCCCTCTTGGCCCTCCACAGGCATTGGAATGTCGTTATACATGACCTTAGATCTACATGGGCTGAGTTCTTAAAGTCTGAAAGTACAGGAAACTCAGTGGCAGTCAAAAGGGCCTCTCTTAACTTTTCTCCATGGTGGACGACCATGGCCTGTGTCTGCTGTGCTGCGGCTTAGTGAGATACACCCAGCCAGCCAAGGGGTCTCCCACAATGGAGCAGATGAGTCTGTCAGTTGTGTATGTTACATATGAGTTCAAATTTCTCTTCAAAGAATTAATGTGTCAATATGTTCAATTCTTTGCCTTCTACTTTTAAACTTAACTTCCTCATAAAGCAACCTTTTTTGATCCCCTGCTCCACTCTGACTCATTCTGATCACCCACTCCACCCTGACTCATTCCGATCACCCGCTCCACCCTGACTCATTCCGATCGCCAGATCCACCCTGACTCATTCCGATCACCAGATCCACCCTGACTCATTCCGATCACCTGATCCACCCTCACTCATTCCGATCACCTGATCCACCCTGACTCATTCCGATCACCCGCTCCACCCTGACTCATTCCGATCACCCGCTCCACCCTGACTCATTCCGATCACCTGCTCCACCCTGACTCATTCCGATCACCCGCTCCACCCTGACTCATTCCGATCACCAGATCCACCCTGACTCATTCCGATCACCTGATCCACCCTGACACATTCCGATCACCCGCTCCACCCTGACTCATTCCGATCACCTGATCCACCCTGACTCATTCCGATTACCCGCTCCACCCTGACTTATTCCGATCACCTGCTCCACCCTGACTCATTCCGATCACCCGCTCCACCCTGACTCATTCCGATCACCTGATCCACCCTGACTCATTCCGATCACCTGATCCACCCTGACTCATTCCAATCACCCGCTCCACCCTGACTCATTCTGATTCTGATTTCCTGCTCTGCCATAACCATTTTTCCCGCCAAACCACTCACCCCGTCACTCTCTTTAAATTAGCCAATTGGAATTAGTTTAGCCTGTGCAGTCTAACCCTAGGCAATAGGGGACTGACACAGCAGCAGGGGCCACATGTGTCAGGAATAAGACCCCCTTCCCCTCCCTTGTCCAGGTGTGTGCTCACCATTGCTCCATCTGTGAGGGCACACCTTCTATAGAAGCAAATTGCCTTGCTGAGAAGAAAAAAAAGAACATTTTATATTCAAGTCCTATTTCTTTTGCTGCACCAAAACTTTATTTATAACAGTCTGGGGGCTTGCCCATGATTACATTCCCTCCAAGGGGTTCTCTCTTGTGAGGAAGTGTGCCCCGCCCCCTTGTGGCAGCCTCAGGGGTGAGAAATCAGGACCCACCCAGTGCGAGGAATAACCCAAGCTCTCAGCAATACGGAAAGAAACTGGCCAGCAACCTAGGGTAAAGGATCCTCACACACTGTGGTGATGGCTCTGTGCACAGACCAAGGAAGGAGAAGCTGCAGGAGCTGGTAAAGTACTTCCTTGGTGGTCAAATCCGAGGGCTAAATGTGTGTGTGCGTGAATGATTACAAACAACCCTACTTGCAGTGTTGTTCGTGTGGATGGTGACAAGTCCTACTGCTGGACAGAGTGAGTGGGCCCTCTCTGCAATTCCGTAGCTACCTCATATGGCTTAGGACGGATCCTGCCGTGGGATTTATACCAGCATGCCAATGCTAAAGGGGCCTAGTTCTCCATTGGGAGAGCAGCTAGAGAGGACAACGTGAGTGAGAAGTGTGCAAGGGACCTTCAGAAGGGGAAGGGAGGAAACAGGAAACAGGTCAACCTTCCAGGGCAGCAAGGCAAGACACCCCCTGGTTTGAGGGGTTGAGCCTTCCAGGGCAGGCAAGGCAAGACACCCCTGGTTTGAGGGGTTGAGCCTTCTGCAAATTTCAGGGGATTGAACCTCACACAAACCTCCAGGAGTAGAAAAGGCAAGAAATTTCCAGTAGGGGAAGTTGAGCCTCATCCCAAAAGGTGAGAAATTTCCAGTAAGGAAAATTGAACCTTACCCCAAAACCATCAAGATGGGAGGGATAAAGATGGTAACAAGGATATCCCCCCAGATAGCCCCCTAGGTCTCATGTTAAACTACTGGAAGGATATTGAAAGGAGACAGGGACCTGTCCCCCTTTTTCCCTTAAAAACAAATAGGGAAAAACCCAATCTGGCACCTCAAATGAGAAGTCAGAGGAGCCAGCCCTCATGCCTAAAGACTCCAGTGCATGAGATCCCCTAGACTATCTTCCTTCGCTCAGTGTCCCCAATCCTTCCCCTCAGGCAGCCACTGCCACCTCAGATCCCGTTCCAAATCCTTCCTCTACTCACATTATCCCTCCTCCTTATAACCTTGACTCTTGGGAATTACCATCCCACCAGCCTGTTCCCTCCCAATCATCTAAATACCCCTCTCTAAAAGGACTCCAGCGTGCGATAGAACAATGTAAAAAAGATATTCAGAATTTCCCATTTCCCTCCATACCTAAGGGGCCAGCCTCGACACCCTTCCCTTTGAAATAAGTGCCACAAGGAGGGGAGGCCATTGGCTTCTTAAATGCTCTTTTAACCAGTTTAGAAGTCTGGAACTTTAAAAAGGAGCTTAAACTGCTACTAGATGACCCTTATGGGCAGATCAAATTGACCAATTCTTAGGACCTCAGTTATACACTTGGGTCAAGTTAATGTCTATCTTGGGTGTCCTCTTTTCAAGGAAAGAAAGGAGTATGATTTGTAGGGCCGCTATGGTAGTTTGGGAACGTGAGCACCCTCCCTGTGAAAATGTTCCTACCGCAGACCAGAAATTCCCCACCCAAGACCGCCAGTGGGACAATAACAACCAGACCACCAGGAAAATATGCAGTACTTAAGGGAGATGCTAATAAAAGGAATTCAGGAATCAGTACCCCGAACCTGAAATCTTTCTAAAGCATTTGATATACAACAGGAAAAGGATGAAGGGCCTATGAGATTTCTAGATAGACTGAGGGAGCAAATGAGGCAACATGCAGGCCTCAATTTGAATGATACCCTTGGGCAAGGAATGTCGAAACTCCAATTTGTCACTAAAAGTTGGCCAGACATTTCAAAAAAGTTACAAAAGATAGACAGTTGGGAAGACCATGCCCTAAGTGAGCTTCTCAGGGAAGCTCAGAAAGTATACGTGAGAAGGGACAAAGAAAAACAGAAACAAAAGACAAAACTTATGTTACCCACCTTCCAACAGATGGCTCCAAACCCAGGTACTTCTAGATAGAGTTTCCAGGGAACCAGAAACTGTAAAGGGTCCGAACCCTCCTTTAAAGGACCCCAGCCTCCATCTGGAGGGGCAAGGCCCTCGTCTACCAGGCCCCCCTAAAGAGTATGGGGGAGCAGGGTTAAAGAATCCCTGAACTAAGAGGGAGGAAGGGCAAGATAGGTGCTATAGATGTGGAAGAACAGATCACTTCAAGAGGGAATGTCCCAAACTAAGAAAGGAGAAAGAAGCCCTTCCACTCACGCCTTTCGAGGAAGAATAGGGGTGTCAGGGGCTCTATCTCTTTTATCTTGAGTCCCACCAGAAGCCCCTGATAAATTTAGAGGTGGGACCTAAACATGAGCTTATTACCTGTTTACTCGATTCAGGGGCTGCTCGCTCCTCTGTTTGTTTCCCCCTGTCTAATGTTGTCTCTTCTTCAGAGGAGCTTTTAGTCTCTTGGGTAAAAGGGGAAGGATTTAGAGTAAAAATTTTAGACAGCACCAAAGTTAGATAGCAGGGTCACTCAGCTCATATTCAGTTCTTGTTAATCCCTGAAGCAGAAACTAATTTATTGGGGGGGATTTAATGTTAAAGTTGGGCATAGGTCTACAAATCAGTCCAAGAGGATTCCTCACCTCACTAAACCTACTCACCACTGCAGATGAAAAATATACTAATCCTAGCGTCTGGTCCAAAGAAGGGAACTGAGGGAAACTCCGAGTCCCTCCAATCCACATCAAGCTAAAAACCCCTGGAGAAGTAGTGAGAAGGAAGCAATAGCTTATTCCCCTAGAAGGTAGGAAATTATAGGTTGAAACCTATAATCAAAGGCCTTATTAAAGATCGGCTTCTTGAGTCCTGTATGTTCACTTATGACACCCCCAATACTGCTAGTCAAGAAATCAGACGGGTCATACCAGCTAGTACAGGACCTTAGAGCTATCAACCAAATAGTCCAGACTACCCACCCCGTTGTCCCCAGTCCTTACACCATTCTCAGCAAGATTCCATATAATCTCAAAAAGGAAGCTTCAGTATGTAGAGCCTGAAGTTAAATATTTAGGCCACTTAATAAGTGCAGGCAAGTGAAGAATAGGGCCTGAATGAATTGATGGAATCATGTCCCTACCCTTGCCTCAAACTAGACAGGAACTCAGGAAATTTTTAGGGTTAGTCGGATACTGCCACTTATGGATCGACTCACATGCATTGCACAGTAAACTGTTATATCAAAAACTTTCCCAGGAGAAGCCTAACAATCTCCTGTGGACTTCTGAGGAAGTTGATCAAGTCAAGGAGCTGACGGAAAGGCTCATAACTGCCCCTGTTTTAGCCTTACCCTCCCTAGAAAAGCCATTCCACCTTTTTTTTTTTTTTTGAGATGGAGTCTCGCTCTGTCGCCCAGGCTGGAGTGCAGCAGCGCGATCTTGGCTTACTGCAACCTCCGTCTCCCGGGTTCACACCATTCTCCAGCCTCTTGAGTAGCTGGGACTACAGGCGCCTGCCACCACGCCCGGCTAATTTTTTGTATTTTTAGTAGAGATGGGGTTTCACCGTGTGAGCCAGGATGGTCTCAATCTCCTGACCTCGTGACCCGCCCGCCTCGGCCACCCAAAGTGCTGGGATTACAGGCGTGAGCCACCGTGCCCGGCCCCACCTTTTTGCTAATGTGGACAGTGGGGTAGCTTTAGGAGTGCTGACTCAAGAACACGGTGACCGCCAGCAGCCCGTGGCCTTCCAATCAAAGGTCTTAGACCCAGTCACTTGAGGATGGCCTCACTGCATCCAGTCCATCGCGCCTACGGCAATACTAGTCGAGGAAAGCAGAATGTTAACCTTTGGAGGAAAATTGACAGTAAGCAAGCCTCACCAAATTAAAACTATCTTAAATCAGAGAGCAGGGAGATGGCTTACTGATTCGAGTGCTATTTCTTTTGCGGCACCAAAACTTTATTTATAACGTATACAAGAGTCAATGATATTTTCCCATTGTATCTTCAACCCAGGAAGCAGAATTCACATACAAGAAATGCACACATTATAAGGCATATACATATAATGTACGGCATGCCCAATTATAGGAATATGTGACTTTGGGAAGCCCTGCAGGAGGGGTGGGCGATGGGGGAATCCACTCTCCACTTACCGAGCACTTATACTAGACAACTATTAACCAGTTAAAAAATACAGTGAGAAAGAAATTGTACTAATAATATGTAATATCTGAAAAATAAACTAAACAAGCAATGTTCATGAAGAGGAAAAAAAAACTACTACCAAGGAACATAACAGATGACTCCAACAAAAGGAAAGGCATTATTTGGATCTTGGATAGAATACTCCAAATTGCAAAATTATTTCATTTTTCCAAACAAATATATTGGTTTTTTTGCAATTCCAAATGAAATTACAAAATGATTTTTCTTAGAAATTAGACAAAATTATTTTAAAATTGGAGTTGAGAAACAGATGCATAAGGATAACCAAGAAAATTTTGAGAAGGACAAGAAACTTATCCTGGGACATATTAAAGAATATTATAAAGCTATAGGGATGAAAGTATAATGTTACTGAGCCAGGAAAAACAGATAGCACAACATGTAAAAAAAAAAAAAAAAAAAAGAGTGCATAAATGGACAGAAATAAATAGGGAAATTTGTTATAGGAGAAAGAATTTCAAATCAGATGGATCATGTAATAAGTGGGATTGGAACAATTAGCTCGATACCTGGAAAAAGACAAAAGAAACCTGGATCTCCATATTACTCTGTTGAACAAAATAAATTCCAAATGGGTCAAAATTTAAAGATTTAAAATATATGAAGCCATACACACACTGGAAGAAAAACTGGTACATTTGTAATAAACGTGTCCATTTTGTGTTGCTATAACAGAATGCCTGAGACTGGGTAATTCATTTTTAAAAGAGGTCTATTTAGCTGTTGGTTCTGCAGGCTGGGAAGTTCAAGAAGCACGGCACTGCATCAGTTAGGTTTTGGGGAGGGCTGCGTGCTGGGTCAGAATACGTGAAGAGGCAAAACCCATGGGCATCTGCTTTATAACAATGTGCTCTCTTGTGGGAACTAATCAATTCCCAGGAAAACTCCCTCATTACCAGGAGTCCAGCACCTCCCAACACTGCCACACTGGGGATCAAATTTCAACATGAGTTTTGGTGAGGATCAACTCAATCCATAGCAACTTGGACGGGAAAAACATTTCTAACCATGTTGTGAAACCCAGAAAACACCAACGACAAATATTTTTAAAACTCCACAGAGTTGGAAGACAAAAGGAGGAAAGTATTTATAATACACTACAGAAAAAAAACCTAACATTTAAAATATCATTTATATCTCAAACCTCAAATAAACCAATAATAAATAAAGCAAACCTGTAAGAGAAAAATGGGCAAAGTAGAATGAGAAATAACATGAAAGAATACAAATACAAATGGACAAAACCATATAAAAAGATTTACAACTGTACCAATAATAAAAAGTGAAAATAAAAATAAGATAACGTTTCTTGACTAACAAAAGAGTACAGATGTAAAGGACTAGGCCAGGCTCAGTGGCTCACACCTGTAATCTCAGCACTTTGGAGAGGCCAGGTAGGAGGATCATTTGAGCCCAGGAATTCAAGACCAGCCTGGGCAACATGGTGAAACCCCATCTCTACCAATATCCCCATCTCTACCAATATCCCCATCTCTACCAATTAGCTCGGCGTGGTGGCACACACCTGCAGTCTCAGCTATTCAGGAGGCTGAGGTGGGAGGATCACCTGAGCCCAGGAGGTCAAGGCTGCAGTGAGCCTTGATCACGTCACTGCACTCTAGCCTGGGTGACAGAGTGAGACCCTGACTAAAAATATATAATAATAATAATAATAACATAAATAAAGATGCAACCTTTAGAAGGGCATATTACTGATAGAAGTGCAGGAAGAAATTTGAAGTGAAGAGTGAACGGGGGTCCAGAAAATGATCCAATTACATATGAGAGTTTAATTTATGATAAAGGTGGCATTTTAAGTTAGTAGGGAAAATGATGAATTATTTAATAAATGATGGATTTACTGTACTATTTAGGAAGAAGAGGAATACTCTTCTTTTGTTACAATTGATTCAAGATGGATTAAAATTTTAAATGTAAAAAATACATGCAAAAGAGTACTAGAAAACACAACAGAACAATTTTGTAATGTTTGGTTGCATCTGTTCAGGGCAGGGGCTTCTAAGTATCTAAGTATGAAACCCAGGAGCCCTTAAAAGAAAAGATGAATAAATCCGATTAAATAACAAAGTTTAAATTCTATGTTTAAAAGCACAATAAACAAAATTAAAACACAAATCTTTTTTTTTTTTTTTTTTTTTTTGAGATGGAGTCTCACTCTGTTGTGCAGGCTGGAGTGCAGTGGCGCAATCTTGGCTCACTGCAACCTCCGCCTCCCGGCCTCAAGTGATTCTCTTGCCTCAGCCTGCCAAGTAGCTGGGATTACAGGCGCATGCCACCACGACCGGCTAATTTTTGTATTTTTAGTAGAGACAGGGTTTCACCATGTTGGCCAGGCTGGTCTCAAACTCCTGACCTCAGGTGATCTGCCTGCTTTGGCCTCCCAAAGTGCTAGTATTACAGGCGTGAGCCACTGCACCCGGCCTAAAACACAAATCTTACACAAGGAAAAATACAATATTTACAATCAATATAACAAAGTCTTCCTGGAGAAAGAGAACCAAAATGTTAGCAATGGTTATCTCTTGGTGATCTTTATTTTCTTTCTTACAATGCTTCACACTTCCTTATCATTGAGTATAATATCTTCATAAAAACAGAAACACTTTAAAAAATTAAAACCAAAGAAAAGAGACTTGTTTATAAAAATTTTTTAAACAGGAGTGGGGAATTGGACTTTCTGAGCTTAGAGGCATGAGAAGGAAAGCAAACCTTTTGCTACGTGGGGCCAGACCCACTTATCCAATGGCATCCCCGAAATCTCCACCTGGGTGTCTCATAGGCTCTCAAACTATCCAACCACAATGCAACTCTTGGTGCCTACACACACAGAGGATATGAGACATCTAAACCTCAGATGCCAAACCATGAAGTCAATATAGAACTTTTAAAATGGATAAATCAAGAAATAACAGGGTTTGCTGTTTTTTGCTAAAAGCCTTTTTAGTACTGTCATCAGTGAAAAGGGTAAGGAAAGAGGATGTCCCTTTGTGCTTGAGGATGACCCAGAAGTTGCCCACATGACTACCTCCTACATGCCATTGGCCTGATCTAGTCATGGCCATATCTAGCTCTAAGGAGGACTAGGGAACGTCATCTTTATTCTAAGCAGTCAGGTGTATAAATTCTGTTACTATGGAAGTAGGGGAGGATAGATATTGAAGGACCACACTCTCTGCCACAATTTCAGCATAGCATGTAGTACATAACCTCATCTGTATAAAATACGCCCCTACACTCAACGCACATGCACCTTGATGGATTTGAGGATACTTTAAAAATATTGGGACTTTGGGTGAGTTTTATTTTCTTCCTATAACTTTTCTGTATTGGTTGAATTTTATATAATGGACATGATTTTAAATATGGCTTTATTTTTCCCAAAATGAATAACATAGATTAAATCTAGGGCCAGAGACTGTCACCAGGTGTCACAGATCAGCTCCCCAGGAAACAGTCTCTGAGTCTGAAATGTGTGTGTAGGTGGCCTACTAAGGAGTGCATGTGGATCAACACCTGTAAGGGGGTTGGAAGCACGACTGGCCAGAGAGAAGCTGGGCTGCCATGCAGTTGCAATCCAGGCCTCAGCTGACCTCCTGGGGGCTCTGCATCTAAGATGACCCTTTGGAGTTATCCCAAATTCAGGACCTCTGTGATGTGTTGCAGACAGCCTCTAGGAGGGGAAGAAACCTCAGGCAAGGGAGCTCCCTTCAGCCCAGGGCAATTCCTGGAGGGGACTGAGCTAGAAGCCCTCAGCAGCTAGCACTCCGCTGCTGGTGGAATGCATCTCCATGCTGAAGGGGGCATGTAGGTGGGCACCACTGCAGCCACAATGCCAGGGGTAGAGATACAAAGGCATGGCTTGGGGCTGGTAGAAGGAAGGAAAGGAAAGTGAGAAGCATTCTCTCAAACATACTATGTGCCATGTGTTTTTCACTCTGTGTTATTTAATCTTCTCAATAGTCTTACAAGATGAAGCGTCATTTCACCATTTTTATATGTATGGAAACTGAAGTTCAAGGATATTCGTAAAATCTGTCTAAGAAGAGGCAGTAGGTAAATAATAGAATCAGGATTCAAACCCAGACAGGGACATCTTTCTCCAAAGTCCTCTGCTACCACCAGCATTAAGTCACAAAAGTTGAGGCCTTGCTTGGATTGACTAGGATGAAAACTGCTAACAGTATCAAAAAAGGCCTTTAAAACCGTGTGGGCAACAAGAACGAAGAAGTGAAAGTTCTTCTGTAAGGGAAGAGTAGTGTAAGTAGATTAATAATAGAAGGCAGAACCACTTCATGCAACTACTATTTTTCTTTAGATCTTCCTCAGGAAAGACACTGGTTTTAAAATTAAACATGTGGCAAAAGTGTGTAACCTGAATCTAAGCAGGAAAAATCATTAGACAAACCCAAATTGAATAAACTCTATAAAATAACTGGTCTGCACTTTTCAAAAATGTCAAGGTCAGGAAAGGCAGAGAAAAGCTGAAGAACTGTTCCTGATGAAAGGAGGCTAAAGAGAAATGACAAGTAAAGGAATGTGTGCTCCTGGATTGGAGAAAACTGTATAAAGGACAGCGTTAGGACTTAGGCAAATTTTAATATGGGTTGTATATACAATAATAGTTTTGTTACTGATGTCAAATGTCTCAATTTTGGTAATTACACCATAGATATGTAAAATAATATACCTGTTTCTAGAATTACATGCTTAAATCTTCTTTTTTGGGGGGCAGGGGAGGGGGGCTGGGGGAACAGGGTCTGGCTTTGTCACCCAGGCTGGAGTAAAGTGGCGAAATCACAGCTCACTGCAGCCTCGAACTCCTGGGCTCAAGTGATCCTCCCACCTCAGCCTCCAGAGTAGCTGGGACTACAGGCACATGCCACCATGACCAGCTAATTTTTTGTACTTATGTAGAGACGGGATCTCGCCATGCTGCTCAGGCTGGTCTTGAATTCCTGGGCTCATGCAATCTTCCCATCTTAGCCTCTCAAAGTGCTGGGATTCCAGGCATGAGTCACATGCCCAGCCACTTAAGTCTTTACGGGTGAAGAGTTACAGTGTCTGGAGTTGAGTCTCAAATATTTAGAAAAAATAAAATTATATATACAATTTAAAAATTATATAAATATAAATAAATGTGTGTGTATGCACACACACATGAATAAACATGGTAAAAAGTTAACAACTGGTCAACCTAGGTGAAAGTTATATGAGGAAGCCCTGAAATAGTCTTGCAACTTTTTTGTATGTTTGAAAATTTTCTTTCTTTCTTTCTTTTTTTTTTTTTGAGACCGAGTTTCGTTCTTGTTGCCCAGGCTGGTGTGCAATGGTGCGATCTCCAGCTCACCGCAACCTCTGCCTCCTGGGTTCAAGTGATTCTCCTGCCTCAGCCTCCCAAGTAGCTGGGAACAGGCATGCGCCACCACACCCGGCTAATTCTGTATTTTTAGTAGAGACGGGATTTCTCCATGTTGGTCAGGCTGGCCTCGAACTCCCAACCTCAGGTGATCTGCCTGTCTCAGCCTCCCAAAGTGCTGAGATTACAGGCATGAGCCACCGCGCCTGGCCAAAAATTTTTCAAAATGAAAGGAGAGACAAATACATTCCAAAAGCAGGAGAGCCAGTAGGATAAGAGTATTCAGCCACTCTAAAGGAACTCAGATCTGACAACACAGGCTCCTGATGGGCAAACATTGCAATTGACAGAAAGTGGATTATGATCACTGTAAATTGGTAAGCTTGAACTTGTTTCATGGACAAATTCTGGTAGGTGTTCTCTAATGGGTAGTTTGTGAACCCTTAGCAAAAATTGTGAGGGTCTCTATGGGTCGATATGATCTCCTCTACAAAAGTAAATAAATAAATATATGCAAATTAAGTCAAACTACCCTTATTTTCTTTTCTAAGATAAGTTTTTACAAATGATCATAATCATTTGTAAAATCATCATCAAAGTGAACCTTAATTTTGGCAGTTTTTTTTTTTAATGGGTCCCACTCTGTTGCCTGGGCTGACCTTGAACTAGGCTCAAGTGATCTTCCCACCTTAGCCTCCTGAATAAGCTGGGACTGTAGTTGTGTGCCACCACATGCCTGGCTTGATTTTAGCCAAGTAGTTCGTACATCTTCCTGGATAAGCTAATATAACACTTAAGGGCATTTTTACAACAACTTCAACATCACTCAGAGAAAATGGGCTGAATCTGCTTAGGGTAGCATATTAGTTTCCTGAGGCTGCTGTAACATATTTGTTGGCTTAAACAATAGAAACTTATTTTCTCACAGCTCTGGAGGCTGCACATCCAAAACCAAGGTGTTGGCACGGTTGGTTCCTTCTGAGGGCTGTGAGGGAGCATCTGTTCCAGGCCCCTCTCCTTGGCTTGTAGGCGGCCACCTTCATGTTCATGTGGTGTCCCCCATATGCATGCCTCCAAATCCCTCTCCTTACCAGGACACTAGCCAGACTGAATTCAAGCCCACCCTCATGGCCTCATTTCAACTTGAATGCCTGTGTACACAACCGCTCTCAAATGAGGTTACGTTCTGAGGTACCAGGGGTTAGAACTCCAACACATGAATTTGCAGGGGGGCACAATTCAACCCTTAATAGGGGGGTACCTCTAGTAGAGTGCCACAAAGCCCTGCTCTGTTAAACTCTATCCAGAGAGGACAAGAGAGGACCCACCGATCCCATTTAGGGACCGTAAGAAGATGCAAAGGGAAAATACCAAGTAGATGACACAGCAGGGAACAGGTTGGGAGCTAGAGGATGGGGCCCATGGCCAGCTCCCTTACCAAGAGCTGTGCCATCCTGGAGGTCACCATTTTCCATTCTGAGACTCGTATCTTCCTGGGTGGCGTGGGGATTACAGCAGAGAAGGAGCAAAAGGCATTATGCAAACTGACCCCAAATAACCCACTAATCACAGGCACTGCTGCCTGCTGGGAGGCTTACTAGGAGCTGCTGAGGCAACAACTGGTCAGCTGGATCCAATTGTCACTGCTTCTACGACTGTTTTGAGCGGGCTTGGGAGACAGGGATTTACTAATTTTCAAATCCAATTGTGTGCACTTTCATAAAACATATTCAGATTTCCATCCATCTCCATTCTTCAGAAGACTTTAAACATCCAGTCCTTTGATTCTTCACAGCTTCACTCTAGACACCTTCTTCTCAGACCTCTCATGCCATCTCCCCTCCCAATCACCCAAAGGGGCCATCCCAAGCCCCCTTATTTCTTCCAGTCTGACTTTTGTAGTAAAAGTCTATTTCTCCACACCCCCATGGAGACGGCTGACATTCCTGCCTCTGCTTCAGCTGCCATTCTTTCTTCTCACCCTGCCTCAGCCCCACAATCTCCTTCCTCCTCTAAAGTTTAGAATCTCCCCCTCACCAAGGGGTCTTGGTGTTCACCCTTACACAAGATTTTGCACTTCTATCTTAACACGTCCTTTCTTAGCATGAGGTCCTCTCAAGCTTCAATGGTGTTTCCCAGGTTTTTCCCACATGATCTTAGTCTGCATCATACCCAGACCCACAGTCACATCAGAAATCCAGAGGTCCCATCACGAGGTCAGGAGATCGAGACCACGGTGAAACCCCGTCTCTACTAAAAATACAAAAAAATTAGCCGGGCGTGGTGGCGGGCACCTGTAGTCCCAGCTACTCGGAGAGGCTCAGGCAGGAGAATGGCGTGAACCCGGGAGGCGGAGCTTGCAGTGAGCCGAGATTGCGCCACTGCACTCCAGCCTGGGCAACAGAGCGAGACTCCGTCTCAAAAAAAAAAAAACAAAAAAAGAAAGAAATCCAGAGGTCCCTAAGTCAAGGACATTTAGGAAATGCTTTCTCTCTTAACCACAGGATCACTAGCACTTTTAAGACTGCATTCTAATTCTCCAAAAAAGGACATAGAACTTGGCATTTCCCAAACTGTTCTTAGAACTCTGTTTTCCAGAATATCCTGAGGGACTGATGTCCCACTATCACAAGTGCTGGTCTGGACCCAGCGTCCCCACTTCCTGTTGTTCTGCGAAAGAGACGGCTAACTGTTCACCAACAATCTGCACTTCTTCTTGGACCCAGAGCCAGACTAGTTTCCTAAACTTCCTTGCAGCTCGACGTGATCATGTGGTGTAGTTCTTCCCAGTGGAATGTGAGCAGGGTGAGATGTGCCTCCTGTAGGCCTGACCCTCGCAAACCTCCCACATGGTCTTTTCCACACCCTTTCCCTTCTGAGTGAGCAGGAGGCCATGGAGAGCCACCAACAGCCAGGGCTCCAGTGGTCACAGAGGAAGCTGCCTTGATAGCTGACACCTGCCTGAGGCTGTTGCCTGGGCAAAAGATAAGCTTCTAGTGTGGTAAGCCATGCGCGCTGAGGCCGGTGATTCCTCAGCCTCACTCTACACTGACTGCTTTCTCCTTTACTCCATGTAATATACCCTCTGTTCTCTGTCTTGCCACTGATACAGCCCAGGAACATTATCAGTGACTTTTTAGCCAAATCCTGAGGACTTATCCCAATTCTTTACCTCTTTACATAATCTGACCCTCTTCACCACCACTTCCCCCTCGCTGGGTATCTGCAACCATGTTGTCTCTGTCTGTTGTTCTTCAGCTGTAGAATATTTCATCTTTTTATCTCCTTCATTATCATCTCCTCCCCCACTCTTCCCCCAGCTTTTAGTGTGCCTCTGCTCATTGTGTTTGGTCTTGCTTTTCTAACATAGTTTCATCTCTGATCTCATAGCTTCTGTTATCTCATTCATGCAGTCATTCAGGGCTCCAGGCTGAGGCAGCTCATCAGATACACATCTCTCTCCCTAATCTTCTCAGTAAACTATTGCAAGGACAAAAAACCAAACACCGCATGTTCTCACTCATAGGTGGGAATTGAACAATGAGAACTCATGGACACAGGAAGGGGAACATCACACTCCGGGGACTGTTGTGGGGTGGGGGGAGGGGGGAGGGACAGCATTAGGAGATATACCTAATGCTAAATGACGAGTTAATGGGTGCAGCAAAACAACAAGGCATATGGATACATATGTAACAAACCTGGACATTGTGCACATGTACCCTAAAACCTAAAGTATAATAATAATAATAATAATAATAATAATAATAATAATAATAAAAGAATAGCTGTATTATGTTCAGTGTAAAAAAAAAAAGAATACCTATGCCCTAGGTCCTAATTTCTAAGTTACTATAGGATGTCTTCACTTAGAATCATAGACTATAGAGTGGAAGTGCCCATGGAGACAGTCCACTGAATTCCCCGAAACTCATTTCTGTCCTTCAGGTCACCTCCTCAGAGAGGCCTTCTCTGATTGCCTTATATATGGTATTACTCCAACCCACCTTTTCTAGCCCTTTATCCTGATTTATTTCTCCTCATAGCACTTATCACTGCATGGAAATATATTCCAATCTTGTTTGTGGTCTGCCTCTTCCACTAGAATGTAAGCTCTGTAGGGCAGGGGCTTTCATCTTTTGCTGTATTATTGGTGCTTAGATCAGTGCCTGACACAAGCAGGTATTCAATAAAACCTTGTTGAAGGAACTTAGGCTCAAAGGTTCTTCTGCTCAAAGTCTTATAGTTAGTTGTAGCATTTAGACTTCACTCAGTTCTTCTGACCCCTGTCCTGGGCTCTTTCCATTGCCCAATCATCTTAAATCACTTCAAACTCACAATTTCTAAAAAGGAACACTACCCGTCACCATTTGCTGATCCCATTTCTACCACTGATCCTTTATTCTTCCAGTCTCCCACATTAAAGGCTGCTAAACCTGTAGTTGTCTTCAACTCTTCATCATCACTATCATCTAGGTAGAATCTCTTTGCTTATCTTTGCCTCTATTCCAATACTTCACCTTACCCCCCCAAAATAAATTTTTGTTATCTTCCTGCTTCCATCCTCAGTTCCATACAAAGTATCTTGGTGACCTCTAAATATTAAGTTCCTAGAATAATTCTGGAGGGACATCCAAGAAACTGATAATAGTCCCTTTGGATATGAGAAACTAGAATTTGGGGGGTTGGGGTACATATGCTTTTGAATGGCATGAATTTTTACTAGTTGCATTATGTATTTTGCAGTAAAAACATTTTAAAATATTGTGTTTTATGTCCGGATTTATTTTGAGGCTCAACTCTTTTGAGGGGAAAATAAATCTCTTAAATTGCCCAGGCTAAAGCTATAACATGAAATCACTGTCAGATAAAGAATATAATAGTTCCAAGAAGGAAGGAAGAACCTATTGCTAATGAGCCTGAGAAAGGGGCATTGGTTTCTTGGGCCTTCTGTGCCCATGAAGAGAGCAATTTCAGCAGAGTGGTGAGTGCAGAAGCAGGGAGGTAATGAGTAGCAAGGAAATCAATAGCACCAGCTCAAGCCACACATTTTACACTTTGCCAGTGAAAAGGAAAGATGAGGGAAAGTTGCTAGGAAGGGCAGCAAAAGTAGCTAAGAGGTTTCTGGAAATTTTTTAGATTAAAAAATTGTTTCTACGTTTGAAAACGAAAGAAAGGGAGAATTAATATGTGAGATACTGATTACCTGGCACCTCACCAGATTGTATTCTCTAAGGGACAATGTCTGTCTTACTCACACAGCTGGATCTAGCTATAAGACAGGGGATATATAGACCAATGGAACAGAACAGAGGCCTCAGAAATAACACCACACATCTACAACCATTTGATCTTTGACAAACCTGACAAAACAAGCAATGGGGAAAGGATTCCCTATTTAATAAATGGTGTTGGGAAAACTGGCTAGCCATATGCAGAAAACTGAAACTGGACCCCTTCCTTACACCTGATACAAAAATTAACTCAAGATGGATTAAAGACTTAAATGTAAGACCTAAAACCATAAAAAGCCTAGAAGAAAACCTAGGCAATACTACCCAGGACATAGGCATGGGTAAAGACTTCATGACTAAAACACCAAAAGCAATGGCAACAAAAGCCAAAATAGATAAATGGGATCTAATTAAACTAAAGAGCTTCTGCACAGCAAAAGAAACTATCTTCAGCATGAACAGGCAACCTACAGAATGGGAGAAGATTTTTGCAATCTATCCATTTGACACTGCAATCTATCTGTCTGACAAAGGGCTAATATCCAGAATCTACAAAGAACTTCAACAAATTTACAAGAAAAAAAAAACAAACCCGTCAAAAAGTAGGTGAAGGATATGAACAGACACTTCTCAAAAGAAGACATTTATGCAGCCAACAGACATATGAAAAAAATGCTCATCATCACTGGTCATTAGAGAAATGCAAGTCAAAACCACAATGAGATACCGTCTCATGCCAGTTAGAATAGAATAGCAATCATTAAAAAGCCAGGAAACAACAGATGCTGGAGAGGATGTGGAGAAATAGGAACGCTTTTACACTGTTGGTGGGAGTGTAAATTAGTTCAATCATTGTGGAAGACAGTGTGGTGATTCCTCAAGGATCTAGAATGAAAAATACCATTTGACCCAGCAATCCCATTGCTAGGTATATACCCAAAGGATTATAAATCATCCTACTTTAAAGACACATGCACATGTATGTTTATTGCAGCACTGTTCACAATAGCAATGACTTGGAACCAACCCAAATGTCCATCAATAGCAGACTGGATAAAGAAAATGCGGCACATATACACCATGGAATACTATGCAGCCATAAAAAGGGATGAGTTCATGTCATTTGCAGGGACATGGATGAAGCAAACTAACACAGGAACAGAAAACCAAACACTGCATATTCTCACCCATGAGTGGGAATTGAACAATGAGCGCACATGGACACAGGAAGGGGAACATCACACCAGGGCCTGTTACGGGGTGGGGGCTAGGGGAGGGATAGCATTAGGAGAAATACCTAATGTAGATGGGTGCAGCAAACCATCATGGCATGTATATATCTATGTAACAAACCTGCACGTTCTGCACATGTATCTCAGAACTTAAAGTATAATAAAAAAGATATAAACATTAAAAAATAAACACAGGCTCTACTATATCAAGACATAGTACCTACCTATATGCGGCACAAAATAGGTGCTCAGTAAATATCTATTAAATGACTAGAGGGATGGACAGATGGAGAGGGAGATATTACCCTCTCAACATTAATGCCAAGTTACTCTGATAACAGGAAAATACAACATCCATAGTTCAGATGAGAGTTTAGAGAGAGGCTGGGGTTCCACAGGTCACATTGGTGGATCATACGCTGCATGGTCCCAACCTTTCTTTGCAACATGGTGTGAGGTTCTCTGCTCCCACACTTCTCCCACGCTTCTCTGCATTAGCAGGTGGAAGGAAAGGGCTGGAACATTATTAAAGAATAATTATTTGGGAGAAGAGCTATAACAACAATAGTAGGTGAAAGCACATGACTGGAAAACAAAAACTTAACATTTTCTCTACATAGAAGCTGTTCATTTTCAAACACAAATCAATTCACCTTGTGGGTCTCATATGTGCCAGCCATGTGCTGAGCCCTGGGATGCAGAGATGATGTAATCATTGTCTGCCCTGGAGAAGCTCAGCAGTCAGCAGGGCACGAGACCCTAAACCACTGTGATGCCATGGGCCAAAGGCCATCTTCCAGTGCAGGACACAGTGGGAGTTCTCTGGGAACACAGACGACGGCATCAGTAATTCCACAGTGATGTGTTCCAGGAAAGATACAAAGAAGAGGTAATGTTTGAGCTTGGGAGATGGTGAGAAGTTTCCTAATTATATTTATTAATTTACTCAGCAACAATTTATTGAGCACCTAATCTGTGCCAGGCACTGTGCTAGGCTCTGGGGACAGATGAATGAGCAGAGACAGCCCTCACAGCATTTACAGCTTAGTTGGGAGAAGAGTCATTAATCACACAATAACATGTGCCAAGGCAAAAGTAAACCCGAGACAAGCGATGGAAAGGAGAGGCACGAGGCTTTACGAGAGGTGACAAGGATGTTTGTGTGAATCCATAGAATCTATAGAAACCAATGCATTTATAGAAAGTGTGCAGGGCAAAGAGTGCTCCCTATATCTTAATGTTGTCCTCCCCTTCTTCTGAATAAAAGAACTGCTGGCCACCCAAGAAGACTACATTTCCCAGCCCCAACTCCCTGGGTTTGCCACGTAACTCAGTTAGGGCCAATGGTATGAGCAGAAGTGACGTGTGATTTCTGGGTGTGCCCTTAAAGGGAAGGGCTTGTCTTTCCCTTCCTCTTTTAACTTCCCCCTCCCCTCCCTTCTCCCATTGGAGGTAGGGTGAGCCATCTTGGAGCACTTGGATGAGAACAATACTTTTGGGAAGGTGGAACAAGAGAGAAGGAACCTCGGGGGGCAGTCAGTGACATCCTGGAGCCACTTTGGAGCCTTGGAATGCTCCCACCTTAGCAGTTGTGTGAAAGAGAATTCACTTCTCTCTGGTTTAGGGAACCCTCATTCTAATTCTTTGTTAGAGCAGCCAAGCCTATATATCTTAATCCATACAGTATATAAGATCACTGGTTATTGCTTAATAATGTAACAAACAATAACAATTAGTCCTGCCTGTGTTAAGAAACTACTTGGACCCTGTCTAAAACAGAATTTGAGTATTCATATATTCGGATTTGAGGATTTAATTGTGGGCAGAAATGAAATAATCTTGAAATATGGGGAGAATGCTGGCTTCCAGAGGGTTTCATGACGTTTTAAAAACCCAATATCTACTAGATTAAGTAGTGTGCAAGCACAAATACCCCAAGGATGGAAAGTCTGAACATGACTTATCATCATGGGCATGGAAGAGTGTGGCTGAGGACAGATAGTAACTCCATTCCCCATGCTTCCCTGAGATGCACTCTTAAAGTGGAAGAGCCTCCAAAAGAAATACAGTCCATCTCTTGCCTCAAGACAGGATGAAATCAAGATCAGCAATAAGAGAAGGCTTTACATCCCATTTTCAAGATCTTTAGGAAAGGAGTTTCTATTAATAACACATGCCTTATGGGGGAAAATGACTTCATGTTACTATACGGTTTATCAAAGCACTTCCACACCCATTAGCTCTCCTATTTCATCCTCCTAATAACATGGATGAGAGACAGACCCATTATCATTTGCCTATCATACTCCAAGAATCTGAATGACTTCCATAGGCCAAGAGGTCTTAGGGAGCAGAGCCGGGCCAGGACCCCAGGGGTCTCATCCCCAGGTCCACCTTCCCCTTTGCTTACCTGCTTTTCCTCTCAATAACCTCAAATCAGTGAACATTCCCTGATCTTCTGTTCTCTTGAGGGCCTAGCTCTCTGAGCTAGGCAGGTGAGTGGACCATAAAGGTGAACAGGACAGAGTTCTTGGCCTGCAGGAGCTCTTGGGGTTGGCTAGGGAAACAGGAGAGGTACGTCCACATGGCCACTGTATGAAGCTCTGTAGGGTGAGCATCACATAATGGGCACTGGCAACAATGCTCCGAGCTCCGAGCCCTTCAGACCAGGACAGTTAGGAAGGACAAAAAATGAAGGAGCTGTGACTGCTGGAAGCCCCACCCTCCCACAGGTGCTGACCCTGAAGCTGCAGGCACTGATGCGCACACACACACACACACACACACACACTGCGGTGGGTGAGACTAAACACATCAGGCCTGCCAGCCTGTTCTTGGAACTCAGCACTCAAGTCCAGGCTCCAAGTCCCCTGGCCTCTGCTCTCTACCACGTCATCACCATCTAGTGTTTTTTACATGCTGTTTTTAGTCCTGTTCTCCACTGTTCCTTTCCTCCTGAGCCCCTCCTCTGTGCTCTCTGGACTGTCCCCCACGTGGCCACCCCAGCTCTCTTCAGGATGCCACTCACCTTTGGCCTTCTCCAGTGGTGGTGGTTTAAGCTTCTCACAGGTCATGAACCTCAGGATGAGGGGGAAAGGGGCAATACACCTTCCAACCCTCCAACTAGAGAAGCTGACACAGATCAAAGAAATGCTTAAGCTACATTTCTTGGAACATCCCAAAGTCAGGGTGCACACCTGTGACCTGCCTCTGCCATCAGAGGCTCTCCCAGGAGACCTGGAGGTGGAGGGGAGGCGGGAGCCTGAGAGAGACACAATCATCTGGCAGGCACCATGAGGGAAGAGTCTGATGCAGCTGCAGAAGCTTCTGGAGTTCCGTCTTGGAACAGGGGCAGAGCAGCATGGGGCAGGGGCATTTCTTTTGGCTGAAGAAGAGCCATCACTCCCAGGGCTGTAACATCTGAGCCCGGTTGTGTGGTATTCCCAGACAAGCCAGAATGAATTCCACTCCGTAACTGAGACTCTGACCCACTCACTTGTTCATTCACTGTGCTGACATTTGCTGAGTATCTACTTTGTGCCAGGCACTTTCCCACGGGCTGGGGATACAGCAGTGAACACGACAGATGTAATCCCTGCCCTCAGGGAGCTCACATTTGAGGGTGAGAGTGAATAGACAAGATGAAAGGAATCAGCAAATTATATAGTGGTAATCAGTTCAGCTCCTGTTTCTTATCTGTCTTTCAAGGTGCTCTTCGTAGCATGCTGAAACTAAGGTTCCAGGCCAGACCTTGTATTATGTCATGCCTTCCATCTTGACAGTCCACAAGTTAATGTGTGTGTGAAACAGAACCTGATTGTGCTAACAAGTTCTAGTTGAAGCCCCCAGGCCACCAGGATGCCCAATCCTTCCCCTTTCCAGGGTCACCTCTAAGTTTGGGAGGGGGGCTCTTACCAAGACACCAGAGTCAGGGGAAGGGGCATCCTTCTGGAACTCGACGTCTGCCATCTGTCTGCACTGACACCCACAGAGAGGTCCACTGTCCTTGGTTCTTGGTTGTGTGAGGGCTCCCCACGTGCCTGTCTGCATGGGCCCCCTTGGTTCAGTGGCTCTCTCTACTGTATCAGGGCCTTGGGGACACCAAGGCCTCTGGAAGGGCTGTCTGGAGCCCTTGCTGTTCAGCCACACTATGAAGTCGTTGCTGCCCACTGGGTTCTGGCTGCCTCCCTGTGACCCTTCTCAGCAAGGGAGACAGCCATTCCTTCTCTCCTTAGATCCCCCAAGCCTCCCTACAATTAGTCCAGCCAAACAGGATGCAGGTCTTCTTCCTCAAAGCCTAGGAAAATCTATGCTTTCCTTCCTTGTTCTTCAGAAACTGCCTCCTCTCCTCAGCTGGGGAAGAGGATATGGCAGGAGGATGCACTGCTCTAATTTAGGTTGTCGCCCAAATGTTTCATGCATGCCAGTAATGCATGGCTTTCCTGAAAGGGCCTGGACTTCTGGAATGGCACGTGTCAAGAGGAGACCATTTCCTCCATTCCCTCCCTGTTTTCCACCGGCCTGACTCTCCCCCGGAGGCAATGAGCCTGGAATAGTTTTACTTTTTGGAACGGATTAGAAGAACAAAGTCTCCTAAGGAAATACATGATGAAGGAGGATGGAAAGAAGCAGCTGATACTTTTTTAAAAATTGCTCCACAGACAATATCATGCAGCAGCAGAACTGGTGCAAGCTAGTAAGAGGGCAGACATGGAAGAAAAAGAGAAGAAAGCTGGCACCACTGGGGTGTGGCTGCTCCTCGTGCTGCGGCAGGCTGTTTTGGGGATTGAATGAAGTTGCTTGTTTTTCATTTAAGAGCCAGGGTTCATCTAATGAGGAAACTGCTTAAGCCAAGTTACAGACTTGGCTCAAGACAAGAAACAGGCTGCACTGTGTGAGAAGTACTATTTCAGACATGTGTATTCCTCCTTCAAAAGGTAGGAATGATATGGAGTGGGAGTGGGTGTGTGGAAAGAAAATGGTTTCTGTGTCAAGAAAAAGCTGCCCAGAGTCTACTCACAATAAAAGGGAGCCAGACACGGGTAGATCAGCTTCAAAGAATAAAGGAATAAATTATATAAAAATAACAAAATCTGCACACAGGAATACAGAGAAACAACTCAACACTGTAAGAAAGCAAAGACTGAAAATAAAGCTTTGAATAGAAAGAGGAGGGAAAATACCTCAAGAAGAGAGAGACAGAGAGCAAGAGAGAGCAAGAGCGAGCGAGAGAGAGGGACCCAGTAGGAAGGAGCAGTAAATAGAAAAAGAATAGTAAGTTAGTGCAGGGTAAGGAAGTACATTTTCATATGTAATATATTCCAGATGCATATTCCTTAAATCAAGTTATTGATAAATCAGTAGATTTGATAAATATTAATACTTCATTAATCATTTGGCAAATGGATGTTTTGAGAATCAACTATAGTCACTTAGTGATACGGCCCAGCATCTAAATTAGCCTCCAGACCCCAAGCGCTGACTCTTCATAGCATATTTCACTTCTTCCTGAAACAAATGAAAAAGGTAAAATAAAGTAGCCCAATAGGAAATTGAACAGGACCTTCAAAGCAAGCTGAGAAAGATTCATTAGGTTCACACAAACATCTCATAAACAAAACCAGAAGCAGGAAAGAAAATAGTCGCAGAAGGATCTAACTAGGACTAACTGGATCAAGGGACGTTTGTGGGGAAAGGACACAGGAATTTCCTCAAATAACTGTAAGTATGTATGTGTATGCTCAACAGGCTGAGGCGGGAGGATGGCTTCATCCCACGGGTTTGAGACAATCCTGGGCAACACAGGGAGATCCTATCTGTCTCTAAAAAAAATTAAAAATTAGCCAGGCATGGTGGTGCACACCTGTAATCCCAACTATTTGGGAGACTGAAATAGGAGGTTCACTTAAGCCCAGGAGTTTGAGGCTGCAGTGAGCTATGACTGCACCACTGCACTCAAGCCTAGATGACAAAGTGAGACCCTGTCTCTAAAAAAGGAAAGAAAAAAGTAAGTATAAATACAAATGCATGCAAGCATTCTTCATTGACATGAATACCTTCTAAAATGTTTAAAGGGACTTTACTTACCAATATAAAATCTGTTTTGTTTTCAGTGTGGTATATAAATGCACACATATACACAGAAAAAAATTATTCAGCCTTAAGAAAAGAAAGGACATTATACTCAGTTAAATAAGCCAGTTACAAAAGGAGAAATTCTGGCCAGGCGCGGTGGACTACTCCTGTAATCCCAGCACTTTGGGAGGCTGAGGCGAGTGGATCTCCTGAGGTCAGGAGTTTGAGACCAGCCTGAGCAACATGGTGAAACCTCGTCTCTACTAAAAATACAAAAATTAGCTGGGCGTGATGGAGCACGACTGTAATCCCAGCTACTTGGGAGGCTGAAGTAGGAGAATCGCTTGAACGGGGGAGGCAGAGGTTGTAGTGAGCTGAGATCGCACCACTGAACACCAGCCTGGGCGACAGAGTGAGACACTGTCCCCGCTCCCCGCCCCCTCCCCCCTCCCCCCAAAAAGGACTAATTCTATATGATTCTGCTCATATAAGTCACCTAGAATAGGCAAATTCATAGAGGCAAAAAGTAGAATAGAGGTTACCGGGTGCTAAAAGGGAGGGAGAAATAAGTTATTGTTTAAGGAGTACCAACTTTCTTTTGAGATGATGAAAAAATTCTGGAAATGGATACTGGTTATGGTTGTACAACATTATTAACATAATGCCACTGACTATGCTTAAAAAGGATTAAAATGGTAAACGTTATGTTATGTATATTTTACCACAATAAAAAAAAAGGAAGAGGTAGGCAGAAGAGTTAGTGTCAAAGTGATGCTGAGAGGTGAAGCCAGCTGGACTTTTGGGTTGGGTGGGGACTTGGAGAACTTTTCTCTCTTACAAGAGGATTGTAAAATGCACCAATCAGCGTTCTGTAGCTAGGATTGTAAAACGCACCAATCAGCACTCTGTGGCTAGATAGAGATTTGTAAAATGGGCCAATCAGCACTCTGTAAAAACGCACCAATCAGTTCTCTGTGGCTAGCTAGAGGTTTGTAAAATGGACCAATCAGCACTCTGTAAAATGGACCAATCAGCACACTGTAAAATGGATCAATCAGCACTCTCTAAAATGGACCAATCAGCAAGACATGGGCGGGGACAAGGGAATAAAAGCTGGCCACCCAGCCAGCACAGGGAACCTGCTCAGATCCCCTTCTAGGCTGTGGAAGCATTGTTCTTTTGTTGTTCACAATAAATCTTGCTGCTGCTCACTCTTTGGTTCCATACCACCTTTAAGAGCTTTAACACTGAAGGTCCATGGCTTCATTCTTGAAGTCAGGGAGACCCATACCACAAACCCACTGAAAGGAACCAACTCCAGACACAATGCATGTGAGAAAGACTCAGCCCTATTTTCTGGCTGGGAAGCTGGAGGAAGGAGCCAGGAGCTAAAGAATGAAGACGGTTTCCGGAAGCTGCAAAGGGCAGGGACAGATTCGCTCCAGGAAGCCCCAGAAACAAACACAGCCCTGCTGACACCTTGATTTCAATCCAGTGAGACATATTTTGGACTTCTGACCTACAGAGCTAAAATAATAGTAATATAATAAAGTTATGTTGCCACCACTGAAAACAATTTTATTTTGCTTTGGTTTAAGCTAACTGAGCTAATACAGCTGCCATATTTTGTGACACTTGCCTAAGGAAGGCTTCCCATCCCTGCACTGCTCCCGGCTAACCAGTCCTTTCTCGGAACTCCTGGAAACCTCCCACTCAGAGAGGTGTAGGGCAAAAAATCAGAAGCTGATGGCTCAGGATGTAGCAAATAAAAATACAAGACCAAAACGAAACCCAACCGGAACACCAAGTTAAACGTGAATTGGCCATGCGATATTTGGGACATACTTACCACTAAAAATTACTGGTTGTATATCTGAAATTTACCTTTAACTGGGCTCCTGTATTTTACCCGGCAACCCTACCCCCGGGTCACAGTGAGACTACACACGGGGTCTTTTGGTCATTTTGCAAGTTTAAAAGACTAACGGGAACATTGGCATTTTTCAAAGCTCGATTTCCAAACCCTCTTTAAACACTTGTCCCCATCCCCTCCTCGCAGGCCTTCAGTCACTCTGGCAAACGGGCCAGCGCGGGAATACCCTGCGCAGGCGTACAGCGTTCCCCGGGGGATGCTCAGTAGGGTCAGGGACGCGCGCGGGAAGACCCTGCGCAGGCATAAAGCCGACACCGGGGCTGTAGTCGCCGTCTGGAACCAGCGCGGGAATAGGTGCGCAGGCGCACAGTGGCTGGAGGGCAGCGGCGGCGTGGTCTCGGGCCACCTCCAAGCCGAAGGCAGCACCTGTTGCCTCGGAGGCGCTGCCAGCGCCCTCCCTCCTCCTCCGCAGGGCGCGGGACCTCTATTTATATCGCTCAGCCAGCACAGGCCCATATTGGGCAGTGGCGTCAATCAGGCCCGCTGGCCGCCCTGCCACCCGGTAGTGTCCAGGCCAGGTCGTGGCCCATCGCGGGGCCCCTGCGGAGCGAGTGGGGACGAGCCCCGAACCAGGCAGCACCTTCGTAAGTAGGGGTAGCGCCCTGGGGGAACGCGGCCCCCAGTCACAAGCCCTGCTTCAGCTCCGGGCCAGGTTGAACCTGGGCGCCGGTCTGGGGCCACCGGCACTTACAGGCTCCGCTCTAAGTGACTTCCCTCGGGTCGCGGTGGGCCGGCGCCTGGCGTCAGGTCGGGCTGCCAGGAGCTTCCCCTCCAGGCCATCTCCGACCTCTCCGCCCTTCACCATTGGGTTGTTCAGGCTCGTAGTCTTCATAGTATTATCATACTCCAAATTATCTGACCAATGTGTTATTGTGCCTTCCTTCCCTAACTAGACTGTAAGCACAACAAAGGTAGGGGCACTTCCCTGTTCCTGGTTGTCTTCCCGGAACCTAGGATAGTGCCTGGCACTTAGAAGGGTTCGTTTAAGTTTAATAAACGCTGAATGTATCCCTGAGCAACTCTCTTAACTTTAAAGCCAGGAGAATAATTGCCCTACATTTTCCCCCAAATGATTCTTAAGAGGAACTAATGAGCTATAATGCGGATTAAAGCACTTTGAAAAGTATAAAGCACTGTGAGAACGCAAAACAGTGTGAACTCAGCAAAGAAAAGAAAACTAGTCGTATTTGCCTTTATCATCCATGTACCTGGCTGTTACTGGATGCCCGGTGTGTGGGATGGATTATGATGAAATGAATCAGGTCTTTTTCCATGCTAGTGAGAAGCACAGAGTACACTTAGGGTGGTGCGTGTGTTCTGAGCCATTTCCTACCAGCCTCTGCAAGTGTAGGATTTAAGCAAGATGGTGTTGCTGAAACAAAATAGGGTGTGGAGACGTAATCGTATAAACTGGGGGTCACAAACTTAAATGGCTGTAGGATAATGTAAATGGACAGGAAAGAGAAAAGCAACAGCGTAAGAATTACAAATAATGACTGTCACTCAGGTCTCAAAGAGGATAATGGGGCCCAGTAGATGTGCCAGCTGATAGGTGGCAGCTGGGTACTCAGGTCCGGCACATTGTTTCCACTTGAGAATTAAGGACTCAGTGTTGCCATAGCTTTCATTTTTTTCAGTAGATGCTGGAATATTTCAGCTTAGCATGTTGACAGCTAATTTACCAAAAACAAAACAAAACAAAAAGCAGAAACAAAAAAAACTGAACAGCCAATTTGTAATCTCAGGCGTAAGTGAAGCCAATACATGGCTTCAGTTGTTCCTTAAGAATGGGGCCAAATCCCAGACAGCAAATGACTGGGAATTAATTTTGAGAGTGCAAGTAAAAACTGGGTGTCATAGTGCATCAAGCTATAAGCAAGGGAGTCACTTCACGATTCTGAATGATTTATTTGACTGGAACAAGAGGATAGCAACTTGAAGCATTAAGCATTGGTGAGTAGGAAAAAACACAGAACTGTTTGTCTGCTGCTCTCACACAATCAACACAGAAAATGTCTGTGACCTCTAACCAAGAGGTATGTGGAGATTTCTCCCCATCAGCAACCAATCACTTAGTTTTGCAGCAGACACCAGCTTGGGTGTCCTCTAACTCAGTGCAATTCTGACACCATCTACCTGGAGACAGCATCAGATCCCACAGGTTGAGGGCTCAGTCCAACAGGGCTACCACTTTCTTCAGACACTAGTCCCAGCATCCAGAGCTTCTGACTGACCCATCACAAGTTGGGGTTCCCTCTTTGGGTTTAATTTGCTAGGGCAGCTCACAGAATTCAGAAGAACACTTAAGTTTTCCAGTTTACTATAAAGGATATTAACAAGGATACAGATGAAGCGATATATAGGATGAGATATGGGGGAAGGGGTACAGCCAGGTGCACCACACTTCAGGAACCCTCCACATGTTCAGCTATCCTGGAAGCTCTCCAAACCCTGTCCTTTTGGGATTTTTATGAAGGCTTCATTACATAGGCATGCTTGATTGGTGATCAACTTAACTTTCTGCCCCTCTCCCTGGAGGTCAAGGGATGGAGCTGAAAGTCCCAGTGCTCTAATCCTGCCTTATTCTTTCCGGGGACCAGCTCCTATCCTGAAGCTCTAGAGGCTGCCAGACCTCAGTCAACTCATTAGTGTACAGAAAGGTATTTATCACTTTGGAGATTCCAAGGATTTTAGGAGTTGTATGTCAGGAAAAGGACAAACACCAAATAAATATTTTATAGTATCACAATAAATTTTATATGTAGAAAAAAATCTTGAATATAATGTTTTATTATCATGTATAAAACCTAGAAAAAAGGTTATCATTAACTTGTAATTTAGGACTAAACAAAGCATTAATTTAATTGAACAAACCATATCGAGCAACTCCTGTGTGCTAGGTGTCATCACAGACAAGAATACAGAAGTGGCCAGGTATGGTGGCTCAAGCATACAATCCTAGCACTTTGGGAGGCCAGGTCAGGAGGATTGCTTGAGGCCAGGAGTTTGAGACACACCTGGGCAACACAGTAAGACCCTGTCTCTACAAAAAAATAAATAAATTAGGTGTAGTGGTGCATGTAGTGGTGCAGCTACAGGGGAGGCTGAGGTCTCAGCCTGGGCAACAGAGCAAGACCCAGTCTCTAAAATAAATAAGTAAACATTTTCAAGAATACAGAAGTGATGAAGACAAGTCCCTTACCCACAGTGTGCTCATCATTGACAGGAGAGGCAAGCATCTACAAAAGTGAATGGCAATAGCAGTACAGCAACCACAATGTACACAACACAGGCAAGAAAGCAAAGGGATGCGTCAGTGAGGAAGTGATATCGGAGCTGAATTTTGAAGACCAGGTTATATTTTTTCAGGTGGATGGGGGAGATATTTCTGACACAGATTTACACGGATAAAGACAGAACAGCATGTTAGCCGGGCGCCGTGGCTCACGCCTGTAATCCCAGCACTTTAGGAGGCCGAGGCGGGCGGATCACGAGGTCAGCAGATTGAGACCATCCTGGCTAACACGGTGAAACCCCGTCTCTACTAAAAATACAAAAAATTAGCTGGGTGTGGTAGCGGGTGCCTATAGTCCCAGCTACTCAGGAGGCTGAGGCAGGAGAATGCCGTGAACCCAGGAGGCTGAGCTTGCAGTGAGCCGAGGTCGCGCCACTGCACTCAAGCCTGGGCAACAGAGCGAGACTCCATCTCAAAAAAAAAAAAGAAAAAAGAACAGCATGTTAAAGGCCCATATGTGTTAGAACTGTAGTGGTTTGGTACTACTCAAAGATTGAAAAATATAAGGAAGGAAAGTCAGGAGATGAGGCAGGAAAGGTTGGGAGGTGCCAGAATGCCTGAATGAGGGGTAGTGTTGGTGAAAATAGGCCCGGGATATTTTTGTAATGTGGGGTAATAACTTTATACACGGTAGTGACCAATGTACAAAAGGGTCCCACCCTTAAAAATGGTTTTGTTTTAAACACTGAAACTGGGACATCATTTTCTGACATCATAATGTCGATGTTCCTTGGATTGCCAAGGAACAAAGTGTAAGACCCTGCTCCTATCCCATCCACAGACTGGAATTTAGCCCTGTCCAAGTCATTTCTCTTGTCTTCAGTCTTTCCTCGATAAAAATCAGTGGGTTTGATGTTGATCGACTCTATCATGATTATAAGCTACTCACCATACGGAACTTTTTTTTTTTTTTTTCCAAGACAGAGTCTCAGAAATAACAAAAATTTGGAAATAACTTAAACAGCCTGTTGCCCAGGCTGGAGTGCAGTGGCACGATCTTGGCTCACTGCAACCTCTGCCTCCCAGGTTCAAGTGATTCTCCTGCCTCAGCCTCCTGAGTAGCTGGGATTACAGGTGCAATCCCCATGCCCAGCTAATTTTTGTGTTTTTAGTAGAGACGGGGTTTCACCATGTTGGTCAGGCTGGTCACGAACTCCTGACCTTGTGATCCACCCACCTCAGCCTCCCAAAGTGCATACTGAACATTTTCATGGGAGAAAATACATGCCAGTTTAGGAATGCAGTAACTTATTTTCCTACTGAAGCAGGATTAGGAATTGTATTTGCTCTTCCCTCTCATACAGGCTGATGCCAGGGATATTGAGGTGGAGGGAGGGCTATAACCACAGTTTTCAAAGCAGTCCTCATTCAGACTAGATAAGGAGGTCATAATTTTTTGTTTTTCCAATCACTCATAAATTGGGCTCCCTACACCCTGACACATTAAAAAGAAAATTCATGATGTATCTATTATCTCTCTCTCTAATATATATATATGTGCATGTAAATCTGATAATTCACATATGGTTTACACGGTTTACAACATTTAGGTTTTTCAAAAGCTGTGACTCCAATGCAGTTTTTTAAAATTTTGAGCTTATACAATATTTAAGATATACAAAGAGGCATTAAGAATAATAAAGCATGTCTTGGATACCCACCAAACAGCTGTAGAAATTAAACATTTATACAGTTGAAACTCCTTGTCATCCTTCCCCACTTGCATCCCTCTTTTTCTGCAACTCCTGAAGGGAAACACTGTCTTGAAATTGGGGTTTTTAATTACCCTTCGTGTCTTTATATTCCACTACAGTTGTACAGATCCTTAAAGAATTTATAATTCCAAGCTTACAGAAAAGTTCCAAGAATGGTACAAAAAACTCCTATATGCCCTATGCCAGATTCACCAAATACTCATAATTACTTTGTTAAAATCGATCATCAGTATTTACTCTATTAGAATATATAATATTGTTTTGCATATTAGAAATATATCAGTGGTATGTGGCATGTATATTCCCCAGTCTTTTTCACACATTATTATGTTTGTGAGATACAGCCATGTTGACACATGTAGATCTAGTTCTTTTTTTTTTTTTTTTTGCTGTACTGTATTCTCTAGTGAATATACTACAATCTGATCTCCTATTAATGGATGTTTAAGTTATTTCCAAATTTTTGCTATTTCAGACGGTGCTTCTGTAATTTAAACTAGTGAAACTTCAGCAGAACATGGAGAGTTTCCTAGAAAAGAAGGCATGGTCATATATCAACCATTATTTAGAGAAAGTAGCAACTTAAGCAGTAAAAATAATATAGTAAAGATAATGTAAAGATTATAAAATTCTGTCAAACATTCGTGACTTAAAGAAATTGACATTTTTTTGCACCACATTAACATTTACGGTGGTCCATTTCTCAAAATGAAATACAGTGGACAGGAGTATAACTGCTTTTTGGACTTAGAAAGTAATTAGCGTTTATTCTTGTGATTTATATGCATCTTTGCTACTCCATTTTTCTCTATTATTATGGGTACTATTATTATGAATGCATCAGTTCAGTCTTCTATAAATTGAAGCAGTGAGTAACTTCCCATTTATATCACTGAGAACATTTATACAGTTTTGTTTTGCTGATGAAAAGAGAATGTACTCTGCCCTCATTACAAGGGAAAGTTACTATCAGCTCTCTCCACGTAGGAGCTGTGTCTATACCCACAGTGGTTTATATATGTACCCAAATATTTTTATTATTTGAAAAGTGTATAGATATACCCTGCTTCACCTTTACCAAGAAAGTTTTACCAAGAAAACTGCATATTGTACATGCATGGCCTTATTTAATTCTCCCGAATATTCTTATGGAATTCTCAAAATGAACTTCAGGTGAGAAAACTGGAACATAAAGAGGCTAAGGAACGTGGTCATATTGCTAGATAATAGAGTAAGGATTCAAAACCAGGCCTCGGTCACCCAAGCCAAAATCTGTGTTCCTAACCTTTGAGCTTACTATGCTGTATCACTGGAAACTAATAATAATGTCCATTTATTGATCATTTGGATACCAAAGACTAACTTAGCTACTTTATTTATGTACATTATTCCCATTTTACAGATGAAGAAGCCAAGGTTTAGGCTAAACTGGGATCCAAACCAGGGCTCTCTCACTTTAAAGCCCCCATGTACCATGCCAGTGTCTTCTATGTACCTTATATGCACAAGAAACAAAGCTGAGAATGTTTTTTTGAGGTGTGGTGGCTAATATAACTGCCCAGGTATTTTTCTGGATTTCCATCAGTAAATTCATTTGGTCTATAAACCCCTAACAATTAGAGTAGCTTTCAGGAGTTGTATAAAATGCAGTTGGAAAGAAGGGATACAACAAATATATATACGCCAGTTATTTCCATTTTAAAATAAATTGTTTTTTGTGGTTGTCAAAGCCAATGTTTTTAAGACAGAGAAACTGCATCCAAGCAAAATATTTATTCAATAAGTTGATTTATGTTTGGGAATCTGGGGATATCCAGATGCTCTTTTTAAAACAGGACCATTTCACTTCTCAAAACTCTTCAGCTGGGTTTAAGCAGAGAAGTGGAGAATAGTCACCCCAAACTTCAGCTGGGTTTAAGCAGAGAAGTGGAGAATAGTTACAATATTATGTTAATCATAATTTATAAATGTATTAACTTTTCCCATCAATGTTATTCTCACTGCTTGCAACTTACAGCCAAGTTAGAACTGGAAAAGGTGTAGACACTTAAGATCCTCTTCTAACATTAAGGTTTCTGACTCTAGGAATGTCCTTCTTTAAAACAAAAGCTAATTTAAATGAACTTCCTTGAAACATCCCATTTCCATTTATCCAGGGAATGTGAAGAAAAGACAGCTAGCTTTAAAAAACTTAGACTAATGCTTTTTAAGGTGAAGAGAGATTCAGTCTCTGCCACTGTGAATTGGGGAAAAAATAAAAGCTGAGCAAGGAGGAAGAACAGAGAAATCATATAGTTTTAGGCATTTTCTAAGTTTAGGGTAATTTAGTTGTATGTTTTAAATATTGTGACTTTTCAGATCAGCTGACATTTGGTAGTGCCTTCCAAAGCCCAGTAGATATAATCTTTGTGTTATCTACTGCTTTGAATTATTTGTCCCACATCAAAGTTTGAGCAGAATTTTAGTGGACTTTTTTTCAGTTTTTCCTCTTCCAGGGTATATTGTACAAGGCCCCAGTCATGAATTTATGGACTGACTATTATAACAGTTGGGTGTATTTTTTGGAGCGGATGCATATAACCTTTGGGATGATTTTGCATCTCCTTGGAGAGAATATTAACTGATGCCCCTATATCCTCTGCCTGCAGGTCAGCTGTATTTGGTAACTGGAAATGGAATTGCAAAATGTGCCCAGCTTCTCACTTCTCTTTCCATACATGTTGGGAGGGAAGTCTTTGCAGTCCTAGAAAAATCTCTGCCACTGATTAGGAGAATTTGTCACAGCAGTTAATTTATTACTGTTTACATAATCAAAATTAATATTTTTAGATACAAAAGTAGTTATCTTAAACTGCTCTGCTAGAGTGAATAATATTTGTTTATAAATACTTTTTAGAACTAATGCTACATATCTAAATTATAGAGAATTTTTTCTTAGAAGAAAACTGCCTTTTTTCTTTCCCTTAGAAATGTTTCCTGACATCTCCGTAGCTTTGTGAGTAATCAGACATGAAAATAGCCCCTCAGGAATCAAGCTACAGTTAAAGAAGACTTAGTTGGAAACTTTGGAGAGTAGATCATGGAGTGCAAGATTGAGGGAAAAGAAAAATACCAACATAGCTTGAATTTACTGAATAAAATTAAGAACATGAAAGAATTAGCAGAAATGATTGATGTGGTACTCATAGCAGAAGGAGAGAAATTTTCTTGCCACAGACTGGTCCTGGCTGCATTTAGCCCTTATTTCAAAGCTATGTTCACCTGTGGATTACTTGAATGTAATCAAAGGGAAGTCATACTTTATGACATCACAGCAGAAAGTGTGTTGGTGTTATTAAATTACATGTACAATGCAGCTTTGGAGATCAATAATGCCAATGTACAGACTGTAGCTATGGCCGCCTATTTTATGCAGATGGAAGAAGTCTTCAGTGTGTGTCAAAAATATATGATGGACCACATGGATGCCTCCAACTGTTTAGGTATCTATTATTTTGCAAAGCAGATTGGAGCTGAAGATTTATCTGATCGATCGAAGAAATATTTATATCAGCACTTTGCCGAGGTGAGCTTACATGAAGAAATACTAGAAATCGAGGTGCACCAATTTTTGACACTTATTAAATCAGATGATCTTAACATATCCAGAGAAGAGAGCATTCTGGACTTAGTTCTGAGATGGGTAAATCATAACAAAGAATTGCGTACAGAGCATCTTGTTGAGCTTTTGAAGCAAGTCAGATTGGAACTTGTAAATCCTTCTTTTTTAAGACAAGCCCTAAGAAGGAACACAATGCTTCTGTGTGATGCAGATTGTGTTGACATAATTCAAAATGCATTCAAAGCCATCAAGACACCCCAACAGCACTCTCTAAATCTGCGCTATGGCATGGAGACTACCAGTCTTCTACTTTGCATTGGCAACAATTCTTCAGGAATCAGATCAAGACATAGGAGCTATGGGGATGCCAGCTTTTGTTACGATCCTGTATCACGGAAAACCTATTTCATCTCATCTCCCAAGTATGGAGAGGGTTTAGGAACTGTGTGTACTGGTGTTGTCATGGAAAATAATACTATAATTGTGGCTGGAGAAGCAAGTGCCTCTAAACTCTCTAGACAAAAGAACAAGAATGTTGAAATTTATAGGTTTGTATCTAGCAGCAAATTTGCTTGATTATGTTGTTTTGATACTAGCAGCAGTAGAAGAAAGAACTGCAAAAAGTCATCACATCTTAAATTATTTGTAGTCAAAATTACCCTCTTCATCTCCCATAAGGAATAGTATACAGAACATGCTTTTGTGTGTGTGTGTGTGTGTGTGTGTATACATTTATATATATATATAAAATCTATAACTCATAAATATAGCATATATAAAAATATATATATAATGTATATTATATGAAATATAAATGTAGCGTATATATAACTTTCATAATTAAATCTCCCACATTTTTAAATTATTTTTCTCTTCCTTTGCTAACATATAGTTGAATTTGCATAAGTTAAATGTGTTTACTATGATCCCATTTTAGTTTTTACTCTTAGCTTTATTTATCCATATATAGCGTTTAATATACTGCTTTGTTTTTAAAGATCTTAATATAACAAGAAGGAAAGTTTATTAACACAGACTCCTTTGAATTTTTTTTAGTTCATAATTTAGAGCAATAAGTAATTTTTTCCTTAACCATAAATTACTAATAATCTGTCAGTTTTCATTCTATGTCCTTAATTTGTGGATTTTGCTTAAATCTCCAACACCATAAAATGTTTGTAGTTGAAGAATGCTTTAATCCTAGAATTGTAGTAAGAGGAAAGAATGCCTGCTAAGAAGTAGCATATCATCTAGGTTTTGCTTATGAGAACACATACATTTATTTACTGTTTATTCAGCCTGTATTAAATGAGTATTTAGCACTTGAATCTAAGTGAGAAAATTAGAAATATGCACATGGAATAAATACTACATAGTAAAACTTTCCCCCAATATTTTTCTCCTTTCAGTTCTCTTTTACCATGGTTTGTTCAGACTTTTCAGTCAGAAAGTAATTCCTAGCAGTAAAGATGGGACCAAAGAGGGAATGAAGAGGTCTACTATTTTTCTGTCGTCTCCTAGCATTACATTATCTGTCTCAAGCCATAGTCCTGTCCCTTTTCCACATTCATACTTTGAAGACGTGTCTAATCTCCCCTAGTAGGAGACAGAATGCAGAGCCCTGGCTGAGTGACCTAGACCCGTGCCCATGGGTACCAAGCATGTCCCTGAGCCACAGGAGCAGCCTTCTTCAGAATTATCAGGGAGAGACTACAGAGCCAAGAGAGCAGATCCCCACAGGAAGAGGAAGCCTTGACTTCCTGATGTGGTTTTCATGGGTCCGTGCTACCAGTTTTCCACTTGCTCTTGGTTGGGTGCCCTTCTTTCCACCTTCGAACCTCTTGACCCGATACTTCAGGTTCTTTACATAGTTCTTTTTCTTCCTTCTCAAGATAGTCTACAATTCTGCCATCACATCTTATTTTTAGTAAACCTCCAGCCCTGTCAAAATGTCTTTCAGTTTTGGTCCTCAGACATCTTTCCTTTTAACTTGTTGAAAGCCCATTTCCCTTTCTAACAGCAAATGTCTAACTATATACCCCATGTTTTCCTTCCTATTTATCTTGAACTCAACCAGGTTCTCATCACCAACCGTCTCACCCTCCACATTGGTCAGAGTTAGAGTAAAAGTTAGTAGTTACTCCCATCATTTCCTCCAATAAAGAAATTGTCAGAAGCATTGCTTTAGGCTTAAATGAGACTTCCAGCTGATGTTCTGTGTAGTTAAGATCTCCTAGCCCTACTGAAGGTCACTGTAGTGCCAGTTTTGCGATATGCATAAGAAATTTATCATCCAGTGCTACATCCCTGTTATATTATTTGTGTATCTTATTCTTTTTATCTTTGTCCAGATATTCTTCAGCTTGCCTCTACTCATAGATTTCCATGCAGATATATTTCTTCTTGACTTAAAAGAGGAAGTAGACTAGTACTCTGGAAGATTATTTCTATTTAAAAAAGATGTACCTTTCCATCTCCTTCACTTATCTCCATTTGTCTTTAAACTATCAATCTCTATTAACAATGAAGGCCTTTGTCACTATTGTTTTCTTTTTTATGTCATATCCACTTAATAGTAAGTTTTAGAGTTTTCTCTGGGTATTTTCTCTCCCTGTTTTCAGTTCTAAATGTGAAAACAAAAATCAGATTAGGAAGTCACCCAGCAAACATCTACTTCCTAACCTTTATGGGATGTACTTCATTCCTAGCCTATTTTCTTAAACTATGTCTCAGAAAACCCAAACTCATTTTTTAAAGTTCATTTATATATTCATTCAGTTGGCTTTACTTTGGTAGCCCCCACATATATTACAGATACCTATTCCTCCTTTCTCTTCTAAAATTCATACAATTAAAAATAGTGACAAAAATATTGCCTATGATTCTAGAGACTTTGGTTCTCTGCCTAGAATTACATAGAAGACAGCCATCATAAGGCTTGATAAATTTCTGCATTCAGCTGTGACAAGCCAGACATACCTCTTAGAAAGGAGCATGCCTTCTAACTGCCCTGTCAAGCCTCAAGTAAAGATGTCTCTCTAGGAAAGAACGTTAAGAGTTGGCCTAGACAACTGGAAAAAAATCCTACCATAGAATTAACTGTCAGGTGTTAAATGCAAAATAAGTAGTCTATACTTAAAAATTGTACTCTGTATAAAACACACATAAGTTCCTAATTTGTTTCCAAACAGAACAACTTTTTTCTTAATTTCCATGTTTTCCTGTTTTTTTGTGTGTGTGTTTGTTTAATTTTGAATTCCAGATATACTTTCTGGATTTTCTGGGATATTTAATTTCACATATTTTACCCCTCTGTCCCCATGAAGTACTTTTGTCCTTCTCAGACTGCGTATCTTCAATCATGATTGGAGATAAAGACTTACCATAATCATGATGCAAGACAAAGGATAGCCACAGACTCATCTACCCAGTGAGCAAACAATGCCCCGTCACACGCATAATCAGTTAATGTGCTGGACTCTAGAAGGCATTGAGAGACCATATATACTAATGTCCCTAGCTCTTAAGACTCTTCTTAGAGTGATACTCTGGAAGAAATTACCGAAATTTTCACATCTAGTAGATTAAAATAGATGTTAAGTGCCCAGCAGACATCTACAGGTAGGTTTTTATACAGTGCTCTTGACCCAATTGTAAGCCAGCTGGAACTACAACAGTTCTTAAAATTCTACATATTCTAAATCATCCTGAGAGAAATTTATGAATTGAGATGTTTTTAGGTTCTCTGCCCCAAAACTGTGATTTCTTTAATGTTCGTATGAAAGTGATATTTCTTGTCCACAGAATAAGGCATTCTTGTATTTTGGCTTACTTTTATGGTAAAATTAAAAATGATTTGCTGAAAAATTTTCTATTAATTCTTGATTTTCTTTCCCAGAATTAGAAAATGAAGGCTACTCCTGGAAAATCTATACTTTTTCTCTATATTTTTCCCAAAACTCTTCAGGTATATGTGCTTAATTATTTTAAAGCACATTATATTTTGTTCATTATTCCTTAAAAAAAGCAAACCTGTATCATTTTCTTGTATTAATGTTTTTTGTCCTCCAATTGGAAGAACCATATCTCATTATTTTTGGTCAGAAAATAAATAAGTGTATTTCTTGGGTAAATTGCTTTCATGTTACCTCTAATCCTGGATACTCTCTCTCTCTTTTGCAGGTATCATGATAGAGGAAACCAGTTTTGGGAAAAGTTATGCACAGCTGAATTTCGAGAACTGTATGCTCTGGGCAGTATTCATAATGACCTTTATGTTATAGGAGGGCAGATGAAAATTAAAAACCAGTATCTTATTACAAACTGTGTTGATAAGTACTCTGTAGAACGGGACAATTGGAAAAGGGTGTCTCCCCTTCCACTGCAATTGGCATGTCATGCTGTAGTGACAGTGAATAAGAAACTTTATGTAATTGGAGGCTGGACCCCTCAGGTTAAGAAATTTCCTGTATACATAATTGGCATGGCTATACTGAGTCTGGCTGCTATGTTAAAAATTGTTGTAGTTGTTGAATGCTAAAAGAGTGTGACTTACATTTTGGTAAAATGCTTTCTGTTTTATAGAATATAATTCAAGGTTTTAAAGTGTTAAAGCAATTTAGGAGAATGGATTTTTAAAGTGTGTTTTCATAGATGTGACTTGATTCAGTATTCATGCTGTGCTCTTCATAATCCTCCCATTTTTGCTAATTATGAAAGATATTTGTGCTGAGGGATTATCTGTAGGGAGCATCTAACTAGGAGGAAGAGAAGCTGGATCCTCATCCAGTTTTGTGTGTCTAATAGCTCTGTGACCTGAGGCAAGTAACTCATAGGCCTTTTCCATATTTAAAATTCTTACTCTAAGTGAGACACCAGAATACTGATCTGTGATGGCACAATCATTTCTATGAAAGCATATCGTGATTGTAACACTTGATGTTTTTATTGGGCATCAGCAGGCAGAGAACCCAGAATGCTGTTTCTGTTGAAGCCCATTGAAGTGATGGCAAACCAGAATGAAAAGTCAGGGGTATGTGGCCATAGTGGCCTTCTCCCTCCGCTCCGGATGTCCTCTCCTGGTGCCTTGGAGCACTCTTCTTAGGATCACTTCATCTGCCTCATGCCCTGGCCAGCCGGACTTTCTGATAAAAATTAATCTCACTAGCTCATTGGTCATCCTCATGGCATAAAGTAAATTTATTTTTGCCTGTATTATTTTTTGTTTCTCCAAATTTGCTTCACGATAAAACTGATGTTATTTGCATTCATTCCAGAAGCTTGGATTTTGGCCATTTATTTATCGTATATCATGCTTGTTTTAAAAACTTAAACCTCACATGTAACACATTTAATTTTTTCTGCTATATGTCAAAAAGTAGTACAGATTTCATCACAGCTAGCAGGAGAAACCTGACAGATTATTTGTAATTAAACTTTTTCAAAACTATCCATTTACATAGTTAATTTTGCATGCATAAGCCCCAAAAACAACTCAGAGGCTTTTCTTTGCATTTTTTTCACTAAAATAGAGATTAAATACTTAAATTAGAAGGAAAATTAAAACCATAAAGTCAACGTTTGTTAATTTATAAAGTTTCTGAACAGATAACGTGAACATTTACCTCATAGAGGAAGGGCTTTGCTCCTCGATTGAGTACCTTGTATAACAATTGAAAGATCACACAGGGTTGTGCATGTGCCATGGTGAGCATAACTCTGGTATATTTAAAGTAGTTAACTAAAATTAATTGCATAAACTTTCATAAGTATGCCAGTTATTTCTTTGTTGAACACTTGTATCCCAAAAAAATAGCACTCATGAATCCTTAGCTTGAAGTCATATAAAGTTCCACATACATGTATACAAAAAACATTATTTCACCTAACATTTATGGATAGGAAAAGCCACATCTGTGTAAGAATAAAGTTGTTTAATTTGTACCTTCTCTAGTCATTAAAAATATATAAAATAAGTATGTTAAAATAACTGCAAATAATTTATATTAGTCCATAAATCTTGAAAATTAAATTCACATCATTCCTATATAGGCCATAATTATGCTGTAAAGATAATTATGAAGACACTACAATGTTTTGGCAACTTTGTTTCATATGGATTAGAAAAATATAAAGAAAATGCCTTCTAAATTCTTAAAATTACTTTCTCATAAATATTAAAATCAACAACTATAAAGTTTGGTAAAATAGAATTACACTTTAAATACCATTCAAGAGAGCTTGGTTTTGTTTTTAAGGATTTGCAGTTGCTTCTTTAAAAAAAAAAAAAAAAGCTGTAATGAATGTCTCACTGCTAAGATCACAGATTTTTTGCAATAACCGAAGACCTTTGGCCCATTATTTCAGAATATAAATTCCTCTGATATTGACAATATACTTATAACCCCCGTCATGGGGTTTGGTGTGTTTGTGAGTATGAGTCACTGCAGTTAACCTCTATTTATCTCTTTGGCTGTCTGCTTTGATTAATTGCATTCATGTACTCACAAAGATCGCTAAATGGTATGTTATTATATTGGCTGTCATATTTCATACAGATGGATCTTCCTGATGAAGAACCTGATCGATTAAGCAACAAACTGTTGCAGTATGATCCCAGCCAAGATCAATGGAGTGTGCGGGCACCCATGAAGTACTCTAAGTACCGATTCAGTACAGCGGTAGTCAACAGTGAGATTTATGTTTTGGGTAAGAAGAAGCAGATTGCTAACAGTATAACTATTTTTATTTTCCTCAGCAGTTTGCCTCGGCAAAAATGAAACGTTCTCCTTTGCACTTGTATTCCAGTTCAAATTTATATACAGCTAGCTGAACTTTGTCTTTTGTTTCTTGTTTTCTAGAGCACAGTCAAATAAGATTAAAGGAAGTCCATTGACATATTGAGAGCAAAATTATTTTTATGGCATTTACAAGTGCCTCGGAATGTAAAAACAATAATGATACATCCTTATGTATACTACCAAGTAATATACTTTGAAATAAGAATAAGCCTTTGGTCACTTTTAGTCAATGAAATGTGGGCTTTGCACCAACTGTGATTGATCTGTGCCATTAGAAGAGAAAGCCACCATAGGTAAGACTGTGCCACAGATTGTGCCAATCCTCATTTTGCCTAACCCACCAAATTTCTAGGGAGGTGTTATCAAACAATTTTCATTTCAATGCACTTTTTTCTTATGTGTGTCTTGTACTTCTTCTATGTATGGTCTTGTACTAACCATAACTAGCAAGAATTGGTAAAAGACTTCAGTTCCACTAAGGTGGGTAAAAACAATTCCGCAACATCCCCTATGTATCCCCATCCTTCTCCATTCCTTGATTTTTCTTGTTTTGTTAAGTCCTTAGCTCTTTTAAGTACATTCCATCCGCCTAACATTATTCTCTATCACCTTCCCTCACCTCCCTAAGTATGGGAAAGAAACAATGAGGCAGGGAGGTTGACTGGACTAATGAAATGATACCTATGCCAATTCTTTATTTCATCCAATCTGCATGGATGGTTAACGGGAAAAACATGGGGAAGATGATGGATAGCAAAGATATGGCAAGGAAGAAATATGAAATAGGGAATGGAAGCAAACTAAGCATTTAAATAGAAAGTATTATCATGATGATTTTTTTTTTACTAAAGGGAGGCCATTATCTCTTAGCTGTTTGCACAGCATGAAGCAAAATAATTAATGCACTCAAGCATTAGTAGTTATTTTATGATTTTAATGACAAGAACATTATACAACATAATTTATGACTACCTCAGTTATGAGATTCACTTATAATTAAGTTTTTTCTCTTGATATATATTTCTTACTTTGTTATAACCATATACTATGTCACAGGCCCAGAAGAGACAATCCCTAACCTATGATAGATCACCTAGGATAGGTGTATCACTCAAGGGGATGAAGGGCCTATCTACTAAATATATTAAAGTTGGGGGCAGCCAAAAGTGGGATAAAAGTGATATATCAATTGGACCAGAGTGAGATTTCCCCCTAAAGTGGAGCCACAACAAGGCTAGATGTGGAATTTAAATGATAATATATTGTTTGATAAACTACATGGGAAAGGCACTTGTGGGAGCTTACACTTCAAGGCATGGACACAGTCCATTGAATGAATGAAAGTAGGTAGATTTAAAAGAACTTGTAAGATTTGAGTGGATGAAATCTAGAAAAGAGCATGCTCTAGGAAAACGTGCAATGGGAGGGGGCAAAAAAGAACAAATAAGGAGAATGGAATAAGCAGTGGTTTGGAGGTGAGAATGAAAGAGGTGAGAGTAGAGGATAAAAAGAGGGTAAATGAGTCCACCAGGGACAGGGAGTTGTGAGAGAAAGAGCTGAGTAGCAAACTGAGAAGCAGATTATAGAGGCCTTTGGATGAAGAATTAAGGAAATCCTAGTGAACAGTAAGAAACCACACAGAAGCAACACCATTAAAGAATGTTTTAGAAAAACTGGTGAGATAAGCATATAAAGAACACAGCAAAGAGAAGAAGAAACTGGAAGTGGAGAGACTAATTAGAAAGGTTTTTACAATAGCTTACACTCTAGTTTCTGAATATTCAGAACTGGAGAACAGATTCATGATCACCCCAGTAAGCTTTACCACCCTGTAAGATTCAGCCCAAAAGGGTCAACTTCCTCAACATTTGCTACTTAATTCCCAAATATATTTATAAACTTTGAAATGGAATGTAGTTCAGTTGTTTAGGTATTTTTGTAGTAGTCTTAGTTCATATTTAATTGTTCACTGTATATATAATTGGAATTCGGGCAACTATCATGTAGAACCCTAAAACCTTATTAGTTTCAGTCATTCATATTATCTTAGCAAAAGCCCTGTGTGCTTTTAGGAATCTATATGTACCCCCACTGTGTTTTGGGTCACCGTCAATTAGTATAACAATAAGCCCTCTTTCTAATCTCTATAATGGATTTAATTTCTTACTATGTCCTAGATAGTCTACAGGGTATCTCCCAAAAAGCAGCCACTGAAACCTCCTTCACCAGGAAGGCAGCATGGTAAAGTAGGGAAGGCACTAGCTTTGGAGTTGAGTATATTTGGATTGAAATCCTGACATACTACCTACATATTCTTGGTCTGGTAAATCTTTTTATGTTGCTGTTGCTAATATTAAAATAGGAATGCCTACCTCTTTGAGATATTAAGATAATATAAGTATAATTTCTACAATATAAGTGTTCAGATATTGTAACTTCTGTTTATTGAGCCCCTTTGTTACACTTTGCTAAATTCTTTGCTTAAAGTTTCACTTAATAGTCATAAAAGCAGATAAATTATTAACTGTCTTCTATATAGCTGGCTAGATATCAAGACTCATCTTCCGACTGAAAACAACCTAAAAACATTTTAAAGCATATCTTTAGAAACCTTTTAAGATCTGATATGCCAGTAAGAATTTAGCAGGCCAAAAGCCAAATGAAAGCAGATTTCCAACTATGAAGAACTGAAAAAGTCAACATTCTATGCTTAAAAATAAAATAAAACAAAACTAGGCAAATTTGTCAAAAACAACCATTTTAGATCTCTAGAAATCAATCATAAATAACAAATTGAGAATAGTTTCTTTGTTTAAAAACAATAGTGAGCTTGAAGTAAGACTTCAGGCAGTCTGTAGCATTCTCTCGTGAGGCGCTGTCCTCACCCCAGCTCATTCAACATGGTAATACTGCTAGAGTGGGGCTGGCTACAAAAACTAACAGCTTTTTTTTTTTGCCAAAGGGGGCTGACATGTTTGTGAGTAGAGGGTGGAAAACCCACACTCACAGTGGAAAATAGGAAAAGCCTACAGTTCTCCTAGGCTGAGATTTTATTCCTGGTTGGTACAACAGCCCACAAAAGAACGGGCCAGAAATTTAACAGGAAGATCCCGGGAATCAGAAAGTCACAGAGAGACTTGATAAACTCATCCCCTGGAGGCCAAGAAAGCTGCATAAACATGCAGCCCCATAGAGAGCCCAAGCTCTCCACACATTCCTAGATGACTGGTAGGTTGAGCACATGTACAGAGCAGATCCAAGAGGACCAGGCAGAAGGTAAATGTCATAGCAGACTTGGAAACTATCTGAACTTTTAAGGTACTCCCATGCAGATCCACCAGGAGAGAGTGGAAGCCTTACTGGTGTTTGACTACAACCACCAGTCATTGACAGAGACTAAACTGTGCAGAAATAAGGGTAACTCATAGGCTAAAATATAAAAATGATAATTTCTGAAAACAGAGGGGAAACCGCAGGAAACAGTAGAAGAGGCATATTCAGTTTAGGTAAATCACTTAAAAACAACAACAAAAAGGCAGTCAAAAAACAGAAAAGAAAGAAACCCTCAAGGAAAAAAAGAAAATCAGAATAAAAAGTTGCTACAATATATTATCCATAATATCCAGTACCAACAAAAAATCACAACACATGCAAAGGAAAAGAAACAGAAAAGCGTAACCCATTTGGGGGTGAGGGTGGTGCAGAAGTATTCAATAAAAGCTGTCTCTGAGATCGCGCCACTGCACTCCAGCCTGGGCGACAGAGCGAGACTCCGTCTCAAAAAAAAAAAGAAAAAAAAAAAGCTGTCTCTGAGTGAGCCTGGATGTTGGATTTAGGAGGCAAAGTCTTCAACGTGACTATCAAATATATGTTCAAAGAATTAATGAAAACCAATTTTAAAGAATTAAAGGAAAATATGACAATGAGTCCACTATGATATTAATAAAGGCTAGAAATTATCTAAAAGAACCAATGGAAATGTTAAACTTGTGAAGTACAATAAACCAAATAAAAATGCACTGAAGGGGCTCAGGAGCACATTTGAGATGTTAGAAGAAAGAATCAATGAACTTGAAATCTATAGAGATTATATAATCTGAAGAAGAGAGAAAAATTGGAGAAAAATTAGCAGGGCTCAGAGTCAGATGGAATAATATTAAACCTATGAACAGATGTTTAATGGGAATCCCAAAAGGAAATGAGAGAGAGAAGTAATGGCCAAAAATTTCTGAAATTTGATGGGAAAACATTAATCTACAGATCCAAGAAGTTTATCAGACCTCATGTAGGATAAATTCCCAGAGATCCTCACCTAATACATAATAGAAGAACTACTAAAGACAGAAAATTCTTAAAAGCAGCAAGATAAAATGCTATATCATGTACAAGGAAACAAGATTATACTTAACAGATGAGACTTACCAGAAACAATAGAGGCAAGTAGGCAGTACAATATTATATTCTAAGTGTTACAAGAAAAAAAACTGATCAATCAAGAATTCTGTATCCAGCGAAACTGTGCTTCAAAACTTAAGGTGAAACAGACATTCCCAGATGAATAAAGATGGAGATAATATGTGGCTAGCAGACTTACAAGAAATAACAAAGGAACACTAAAATCCTTCAGACTGAAAGGAGGTGATGCTAGACAGTAACCTGTGTCCACAGGAAGAAATGAATAGCACAATAAATGGTAAATATGTAAGGAAATATAAAGGGCTGCATAGTACATGTTTTTCTTTTTTCTTCTCTTAATTTATTTAAAAGATAGAAAAGAATACAGATGCTCCTCAACTTACAGTGGCATTATGTTCCAATAAACCCATCATAGGTTGAAAATAGAAAGTAAAAAGTGTATTTTATACCCTGATAAGCCCATCATGAAGTTGAAAAATCTTAAGTCAAACCATCATAAGTTGGGGACAATCTGTAAAGCAGCAATTGTCATACTATATAGTTGGGTTTTTCACATATGCAGATGTAATATATATGACAGTATCAGAGAGTAGAGGAGGAGAAAATGGGGTTATTTTGGAACAAAGTTGCTGTTTGTAATGAAATCAACTCAGTATTAACCTAAAGTAGAGGATGATAAAGTAAAATACATGTTAGAATTTTAGAGCAACCACTGAGATTTTAAACAATAGTTTAAAAGTCAACTAAAGAAGCCAGGCACAGTGGCATGCACCTGTAATCCCAGCTACTTGGAAGGCTGAGGTGGGAGGATCACTTGAGCCCAAGAGTTCAAGACCAGCCTGGGCAATATAGTGAGCCCCCTGCTCAAAGAAAGTTACAAAAGAAAATGGTACACTTAAAAATGTGTTAAATACAAGAGAAGGCAGCAAAGGAGGAACAGAGAAAAAGAGTTACAAGACACAGAAAATAAATAGCAAAAAGGCAGATGTATAGCCAGTCATTATCAAAAATTACATCAAAAGGGAATGGACCAAACACCCTAATCAAAAGTCAGAGATTTTCATACTGAATAAGAAATTAAGACCAAATATATGCTCTCTATAAGAGACACATTTTGTATTCAAATACACAAATATTTACTATCATTTTACAATAAAGAAAGACATAAAATGCAAAAAGTAATATTAAGAGAGGTGCAGTGACTATATCATCAGACAAAATAGAGTAGAACTTTTACTACAGACAAACAGGAAAACTTCATGATAATAAAATTGTCAATAATATCAGGAAAATATATCAATTATAAATGTGTCACACCCAAAAATAGAGACCTAAAATACATGAAGCAAAACCTGAGATGAGGCTGGGCATGGTGGCTCATGCCTATAATCTCATACTTTGGGAGGCCGAGGTAGGTGGATCACTTGAGGTCAGAAGTTCAAGACCAGCCTGGCCAATGTGGTGAAACCCCGTCTCTACTAAAAATACAAAAATTAGCCAGGTATGGTGGCACGTGCCTATAGTTCCAGCCACTTGGGAGGCTGAGGCAGGAGAATCGCTTGAACCCGGGAGGCAGAAGTTGCAGTGAGCTGAGATCATGCCACTGCATTCCAGCCTGGGCGACAGAGCAAGACTCCACCTAGGAGTCCAGGAAAAAAAAAAATGAGATGAGAAATAGTCAAACAATCATCAACGGAGATTTATACAACTATCAAGAATTGATAGGATTAGACAGAGTATCAGCAAGGTTTTAGAAGATTTGAACAGCACTATCAACCAACTTTACTTACCTTAACTGGTTTGTGCTGACGGTTGCATAGTTTTGCAGATATACTAAAAATCACTAAATTGTACACACAATGGGTGTATAATGTGGTATCTAAGTTGTCTCAATAAATAAACGTGCAGGACACCCAAACATTTATCAAGCCTGGAAAATTGTAAGCTTTAGTTTCCCAGGCTTACAGCTTACCAAAATTACTCAAGGTGGGAAATCTAATTAGAGTTACTATGCACATAAAGCTGGTACTTCAAAAAGCTACAGACTCTGTGTAACCATATACTAGAAGTAAACCTGCCTTACATCTCTCATCTCAGAGGACTTCAAAGAAACATCTTGGCACTGAGAAAGTTACTGATGAAAGGCTCATACATGCCTGAGAAGTAATAATCATAAATAAGCTCTTGAGTGGAATTGCAACCCAAATTCGCATACCCAAGTGGGAAAAAAGAAAAGAAAAAGCTTGAATCATGAATTTATTTTAAGATGCCTTAGACTGGTAGTGTGCTCAGGTACCTGGAAAAAGCAAATTCACATTCTCTCAAGAAATGCATCTTTATCCTAGACCTCAAAAATCCCGCACAAAGAATTTTCCAAGGAAAATAAGCATTCCACAGTTAATGAAACAAGACACCTTGAGCAAGAACCGGTGGAAATAATGGCCAGAAAAAAAAACAAACAACAACAAAAAAAAACCAGTGGAGACCTCACATACTGGAAGTGTCAGACAAATAGTGTGCTTACTCTGTTTAAAGAAATAAAAGAAAATTTACAATATCATCAGGAAATAGAAAATGATAGAGAATGATCAAAACTGTTTGGGTAAGAAGTGACTTTATAACTGCAAGGAATGTAAAAATATATAACAATATTAAAACCCAGTGGGTATATTTGAGAGCAGATCACACAAAGATAAAGAGAAAATTAGTGAACAGAAGAGAGCTCTGAAAATTAGTGAATAGAAGAGAGTTCTGAAGAATTTGCCCAGAGTACATCACAAAGACTTTTTTTAAATAGAAGAAAAGTTAAGATAGATGGGTAATAGAGTGAGGGAATTAATAATGTTTAACAGAGTTCTATAAGGAGAGGAAAGAGAACAGAACAGAGGCGATATTCGAAGAAAAATGGTTGAGGATTTTCCAAAACCAGTGAAAGGCACTAATGCACACAATCAAACAAAAATAGTGAATGCCAAGCACAACAAACAAACAAGAAATGTACACTTAGATTTGTAGTGATCATGAAACTGAAAAACACCAATGAAAAGAGAATATCTTAAAAGCAGATTAAGAAAACAGACTGATTACTTTTAAGACGTGACAGATTGACATCTGACTTATCAACAGAATAATGGAATCCAAAAGACAGTTACATTGCATGTTTAATTTGCTAGGAGAAAATAAATGCTAAAGTAGAATTCTATACCTAATGAGATGGTCTTTCAAGAACATGGATGAAATAAAGACATTTTCAGATGAGGTAAAACTGAAAGCAGACCACCAGCAGACCACCATAAAGGAATTTTAAAGTATGTTTTTAAGCAAAAAATGTGATCCCAGATTGAAGATCTAAAATGCAAGATGAAATGAAGAGCAAAGAATGTGGTAAACATATGGGTAAATGGAAACATTTCACAGTTAAATATTTAAGATAGACTATTTTAATATCAGTTACAAATATTAAATTGACTTATAAAATAATAATTATTTTTAAAGTGATAAAATAGTAGTAAAAGAAATGAAATCAAAATTATAATAACAAGTTGGGACAGGGGTGAGTGGAGTGAAAGTGTCCCAAGATCCCCTTATTATCCAGGAGGAGGACCAAGGAAAGGATTAAATTTGCAACATTTGATGCAGACATTAAGTATGCATGCTAAATTTCTAGGCTTACCACTAAGAGAATATAGAGTACACAAATTTTAAACTAACAAATGGGAAAAATAGAGTTAAAGATCAGTGCAAAAGAATGCAATAATAAAGAAGAAATAGAATAAACAAGACAACTGATAACATGAAATAAAAAGCTAGATATTAGATGAAATATATCAACAATTATATTAAATGGAAATGCACTAAATGCTTCAGTTAAAAGACAAAGATTATCAGTCTGTTGGAAAGAAAACCAACAGTATTCTGTTTAAAATATGAATTGATTGAAAAATACATTTTAGGTAAATTCTAACTAAAAGAAAGCTGGTATAGCTGTTTATTAGTATTAGCCAAAATATACTTTAAAGCAAAATCGATTAATAGAGTTTCTGGCTCTAGGTAAAATGGAGTAAGCACACTTCACGTTCTCTCCCACTGAATACAACTATAAAACATGGACAGAATGCATGTATTTGAAGACCCTGTAAACAGAATTAGGTACATCAAGAAAGAACACCAGAATTTTAAGTACCACTACCATAGGACTTACTATGTTTTCTCCTCTGATAGCCCCTAGCCTGAAGTCAATGCAACTAGAAACCTGGAAGTGGCCATTGTGCACAGAGAGAGCTCCAAGAAAATCTGTCTGGCTCCAGCATGAGTTACTTAAAAGGGAGGTTATAATTATCAGAATGTAGATATCCCCTCACTTTTTTCTCTCTTTTCTCTGTACTCTTACATCTCAGTACCTAGACAATCCCATGGCAATGATGACCAGCAAGAGCCAAAACTCAAAGGGAGAAGAAACTTCCTCTGCATTTAGTCAAGCTGCAGTTCCAAGAGGGTGTGGTCAACCCAGGTTGCTTTCCTCTTTTCCTTTCTCTCTTGTCTTGTCACTTGAGCCCAACGAGGGTCCAAATACAGAAATGTATAGCAGAGAGGAGTAGCTAGAACCTCAAGTTTCTAGCCAGAGAACTGAAAAAGGGAACATGTGGGAACTGAAAGTACCAGGGAGATCTCAGGGAGGGTTTTTCAATGCATTTAGGTGTAATCTATGAAACATATATTTACATAGCATGATAGAGGGAGGGTAAATGTAACTATAAGGCGGAGATTCCAACATTCCAGTTACAGTGATAAAATACTGATACTAAGTAGACTATGAAATAAGTACATATTTTGTAATCCCAAAAGAAACGCTATTCAAAGAGATATAGTAAAAATCACAATAAATGCATTGAGATGAAAGACTGAACAATGTTTAAATAATTTAAAAGAGATCAGACAAGGTGAAAAAATACCAAAGAGAGACCAAACAAAGCAAGCAATAAATCAGTAGATCTAAATCTAGCCACAAAAATAATTACTTTAAATGCAGATGTTCTAATGACATCAATTAGAAGACAGAAATTGTCAGAATGGATTACAAATAGAATGACCTAAAAATGTTCTGTGTACATGAAACCCACTTTAACTATAATGATATAGGTAGTTTAAGAGTAAAAGGCTGGAAAATGTATACCATGCAAACACTGATCAAAAGAAAACTGGGGTGGCTTTGTGAACATCAAATAAAATAGACTTCAGCAGAAAGAAAATTACCAGAGGTACAGAAGGACATTACATAATGATAAAATAATTGATTCACTAAGAAGACATAACAGTACTAAATGTGCATGTACCTAACAACAGAACCAAATTACATGCAGTGAAATCTGACAAAACTGAAAGGAGAAATAGACAATTCCACAATTATAATTGAAGATTTAACACTCCTCTCTCAGTAATAAATAGAACCAGTAGATAGAAAAACAACAAGTACCTGTATATAGAAAGAGCTCAATAACATCATCCACCAACTAGATCTAACTGACATTTATTGCCCACTCCACCCAGAAAGAGCACATGGAATGTTCACCAAGATAGACCATATCCTGAGTCATAAAACAAGCCTTAACAAAATTTAAGGAGGTAAAATCATACAAAGTATATTCTCTGACCACAGTGGAACATAAGGATAACTGAATAGTCTTCAAATACTTGAAAATTTAGCAACTCATTTCTAAATAATCCATGGGTTAAAGAGGAAATCTCAAGAGAAATTAGAAAATATGTTATGCTGAATGAAAATGGAAACACAACATATCAAAATTCGAAGAGTACTGCTAAAGCAGTGTTTAGAAGGAATTTATAGCATTAAGCGCTTGTATTAGAAAAGAAGAACATTCTCACATCTATAGTCTAAGCCTCTGCTTTTAAAAACTAGAAAAAGAACAACATAAATCAAGTAGAAGAAAGTAAATAAAGATAGGAGCAGAAAACAGGGAAATTAAAGGCTGAAAAAATAAGGAAAATCAATGTAACCAAGCTGTTTCTTTGAAAAAGCCAATACAGTTGATAAATCCTAGCAAGACTAACCAATAAAAAGAGGAATACAGTACAGATTACCAATATTAGAAATGAAAAGGGATATTACTACAGTCTCTGTAAATATTAAAAGGATAATAGGGCAGTGCTATAAACAACTCTACAGAAATACATTTGACAACTTAGATGAAATGGGCCAATTCTTTGAAAACCACAAACTACTAAAAGTCACCCAAGATAAAAGAGATAACCCCAAAATGATTAAATACATTGAATTCTTAGTTTAAAACATTTCAAAAAATAAATATCTAGGTCCAAATGATTTCACTCATGAATTTAACCAAGCATTTAAAAATAACAGCAATTCTGCAACCTCTTTTAGAACATAGAAGAGGGAAAACTTCCCATCTCATTTTATAGGCCAGCATTACCTAATACCAAACCAGACAAGACAGTACAGAAAAAGAAAACTACAGATCAATATCACTCATAAACACAAACACACAAAACCTCAACAAAATATTAGCAAGTTCAACCCAGCAATATATGTAAAGAACACACCATGCCAAACGCGTTTTTTCCTGAGAATGCAAGATTAGTTCAATATTCAGAAATCAATCAATATGACCTGCCATATTATAGTTTGCAGAAGAAAAGCCACATAATCACATCAATTGATGCCTAAAAATCATTTGAAAGAGTATAACATTTGTTCATAATGAAAAATTCTCAGCAAACCAAGAAGAGAAGAGAATTTCCTCAACCTCTCAATCTGATAGAGGACACCTATGAAAAATCTACAGGTAACATCATTCTAATTTTTTATTATTTTTATTTTTTGAGATGGAGTCTCACTCTGTTGCCTAGGCTGGAGTGCAGTGGTGCAATCTCAGCTCACTGCAGTCTCCATCTCCTAGATGGAATCTTTTGGGTTCAGGCAATTCTTCTCCCCAGCCTCCCAAGTAGCTGAGGTTACAGGCACCTGCCATCACACCCAGCTCATTTTTGTATTCTTAGTAGAGACGGGGTTTCACCACATTGGCCAGGCTGGTCTTGAACTCCTGATCTGAATTGATTCACCAGCCTCAGCCTCCCAAAATACTGGGATTACAGGCATGAGCCATCATGCCTGGCCAATATCATTCTTAATGGCAAATTTATATGCTTTCCCCTAAGTTCATGAAAAAGGCAAGAATACACTTATCACTAATATTCAACATCATAGTGGAAGTCTTAATACCATAAAGAAAGATAAAGTTGTGCAGAAGGGAAGAAATGAACCTGTCCCTATTTCCAAATGACACGATCATCTATGTAGAAAATCTCAAAGGGCCTATTTTTTAAATTTCTAGAACTAATAAAGGGGTTTAGTGTAGTCAGCAAATACAAAAGGTCAATCATTTACTTTTGAAAAATGTATGTATTTAAGGCATACAACATATTTTGATATACATAGTGAAAAGATTACTATAATCAAGCTAATTAACATACCTGTCTCCTCACATGCATTTTATGTGTATGTGCAGTGGGAGTACCTGATATCTACTCTTAGCAAATTTTCAGAATACGATACATTATTAACTGTAATCATCATGCTGTACTATGGATCTTTAGACTTATTCATTCTACATATATTCCACATATAGCTGAGTTCTTGCAATATTTTTCTGTGTCTGGCTTATTTCACTTAGTGTAATGTCTAGTTTATCCATGTCGTTACAAATTGCATGCTCTCATTTTTTAAGGCTGAATAATATTGCATTTCTTTATTCAGTCATCCATTAATGAACATTTAGATTGTTTCCATATCTTGACTATTGTGAATGCTGTGACAAAGATGAGCATTCTTGTGCTAGTTATATATATATATAACTATATATATAACTACATATAACTATATATACAACTATACTCCATCTTGTGTTGCTGTAACAGAATACCAGAGACTGGGTAATGTATGAGGAAAAGAGGCTTATTTAGCTCACGGTTCTGCAGACTGGGAAGTTCAAGGACATGACCTTGGCTTCTGGCAAGGGCTTTCTTGCTGCACCATAAAATGGCAAAAGTCAAAGAGGAAGCTGACCTGTGTGAAGAGACAGATCCCAGGGGCATGCTGGCTTTATAACAACAGACTCTTGCACGAACTAATTTATTCTCATGAGAACTAATCCAGCCTGCCCAGAGAGAGAACTCACCACTTTGAAAACAGCACCAAGCCATTTATGAAGGATATGTCTCCATGACCCAAACACCTCCCACCTGACCCCACCTTCCAACACTGCCACATTGGGGATCAAATTTCAGCATGACTTTTGGTGGAGACAAGCCATATCCAAACTATAGCAGTCTGTTTGAGGTACTGATCTCATTTCCTTTGTCTGTATACACAGAAGAGGGATTGTTAGGTCACATGGTAGTTCTATTTCTGTTTTTTTGAGGAAACTCTTTACTTTTTTCCACAATGGCTATACCAATTTCCATTCCCATCAACAGTGTACAAAGGTTCCCTTTTCTCTATATTGTCAACACTTTTTGAAAATAGCCATCCTAACAGGTATGAGGTGATGTCTCATTGTGGTTTGGATTTGCATTTCCCTATTGATTAGTGATGTTGAGTACTTTTTTCATATACCCATTGGGCATTTGTATATCTTTTTTGATATACAAATAGATTTTAGAAAAAAAATCTATTCAGGTCCCTTGCCCATTTTTAATTAGGTTATTTGGGTTTCTTTGCTATTGAGTTGTGTGAGTTCCTAATATATTTTGGATATTAACCCTTTTCAGATACATGATTTGCAAATATTTTCTTTCAATATGCAGGTTGCCTTTTCATTTTTTTTTCTTTTCTGTACAGAAGCTTTTTGGTTTGATGTAGTCTGACTTGTTTATTTTTTGCTTTTGTTGCCTAAGATTTTGGTGTCATATTCAAAAAATTGCCAAGGCCAACGTCAAGCAACTTTTCCCTATGTTTTCTTCTAAGAGTTTTACCATTTCAGGTCTTACATTTAAGTCTTTAATCCATTTTGAGTTGCTTTTTGTGTATAGTGTAAGATAAGGTCCAATTTCATTTTTTGCTTGTGGATATTCATTTTTCCCGACATCATTTATTGAAGAGACTGTCCTTTCACCATTGTATATTCTTGGCACCTTGTCAAAAGTTAGTTAACTGTATATCCTTGGGTTTATTTCTGGGCTCTGTATTCCATTTTATTGGTTTATGTGTCTGTTTTTATTGCCAGTACCATACTGTTTTGATCACTATAGCTTTGTAATCAAACGTGAAATCAGGAAGTTGGTGACTCTAACTTTGTTCTTTTTTCTCAAGATTACTTCAGCAATTTGGAGTCTTTCATGGTTCCACACAGATTTTAGAATAGCTTTTTTCTATTTCTGTGAAAATTTTCATTGAAATTTTGATGGGGATTTTGTTCAATCTATATATCACTTTGGGTAATATGCACATTTTAACAATATTAATTCTTTTAATCTACAAACATGGGATATGCTTCCATTGATTTGTATCTTATTTTTTTCATCAGTGTTTTATAAAGTGTTCAGTGCAGAGATTATCCACTTTCTTGGTTCAATTTATTTCTAAGTATTCTATCCTATTGGATACTCTTGTAAATGAGATTTCTCTATTGCCTTCTCAGATAAGTGGTTGTTGGTATAAAGAATGCAACTGATTTTTGTGTGTTGATTTTGTATCCTGTAACTTCACTGAATTTATTAGTTCTAACAATTTTTTTGTGGAATCTTTAGGCTTGTCTATATGTAGGATCATGTCATCTGCAAATAGATAATTTTACTTCTTCCTTTCCAGTGTGGGTGGCTTTTACTTCTTTTTCTTGTCTATTTGCTCTTGCTAGTAATTCCAGTGCTATGTTGTATAGAAGTGGCAAGGCATCCTTGCATTGTAATAAATCTAAAGAATAAGCTTTGAGGTCCCCCCACCCCGCCCCCACTGATTATGATGTTAGCTGTGGGATTCTCCTAAATGGCCTTTACTGTATTGAGGAAATGTTCTTCTCTACATTTTATTCTATTTTATTTTATTTTTTGTTATTTATTTTATTTTATTGTTTGAGAGAGGGTCTTGCTCTGTTGCTCAGGCTAGAGTCCATGGCACAATCATGGCTCACTGTAGCCTCAACCTCCCAGGCTCAGGTGCTCTTCCCACCTCAGCCTCCTAAGTAGCTGGGACCACAGACTCATGCCAACCCACCCAGCTAATTTTGGTATTTCTTTTTGTTTTTGTTTTTGTTTTTTTGTAGAGATGGGGTTTCTCCATGTTGCCTAGGCTGGTCTAACACTCGTTGTTTTCTGTGTGGTTTTTTTTTAATAGTAGCTTTTTTTTTTTTTTTTTTTTTTTTTTGAGACAGAGTCTCGCTCTGTCGCCCAGGCTGGATTGCAGTGGCACGATCTCGGCTCACTGCAAGCTCCACCTCCCGGGTTCACGCCATTCTCCTACCTCAGCCTCCCAAGTAGCTGAGACTACAGGCGCCCGCCACAATGCCTGGCTAATTTTTTGTATTTTTAGTAGAGACGGGGTTTCACCGTGTTAGCCAGGATGGTCTCGATCACCTGACCTCGTGATCCACCTGCCTCGGCCTCCCAAAGTGCTGGGATTACAGGCATGAGCCACCACGCCTGGCCCGTTTATATTATTTTGTATTAGTTGTCCCAGAGATTTCAATATGAAGTCTTGACTTATTACAGTCTACCTTAATACTTTTACCTCTTCTCAAACAATATAAGAACCTGACAACAGTTTAATTTCATTCCTTCCACCCATTGTACTTTTGTTGTTATATAGTTTATATACCCTTATATTGTGGTTGTGGTTCTTTAAACAACCTATAATGTTTATTCACAAAATTGTCATTTTTAGCATTCTTCATTCCTTCCTAAAGTTACAGGCTTCCAACGTTTCAATAAAGTGTCTTTACCTTTAAGTTTTTTTCTTTAATACTTATGGTGGTGCAAGTCTTCTGGTAATTAATTCTCTTGGCTTTTAATTGTCTGTAAATGTCTTCATTTGTCTTCACTTTCAAGGTATATGTTTTGCTGGTTATAGGATTATATATTGGCAGTATATGTCAACACTTTAATATGTCAGTCTATTTCATCTGACTTTTATAGTTTTTATTTAAAAAACAAATGTCAGTCTCATAGTGGTTCCTTTGAAGGTAATGTGTCCTTTTTTCTCTGACTTCATGTAAGATTTTTCTTTTCACTGTTGTTTTCAGCAATTTGACTATGATCTGCCTAAGTGTAGGTTCTTTGTTTTTATTCTACTTGGGGTTCACTGTGCTTTTGGAATTTATGGATTGATGTTTTCATCAGTTTTGGGGAAATTCTCAGCTTTTGTCTTTTTAAATATTGCTTCTATTTTGTTCTCCCTTCTTTCCTTGTGAGATGCTCATTTTCTGTACACTAGACCTTCATGTGCCATGTGTCTCTTGGGGTCTTACTGGAATTCTTCCATACTTTTTTCTTCCCATACTTCAGTTTGAATATTTTTTATTGAACTATCTTCAGGTTCACTTATCCTGTCTTCCGTTGAATTCAGACTGCTGTTAACCCAGCCATTTTCTTCTTCTTTTCTGATACTATATTTTTCATTTCTAGAATGTCCACCTTATTCTCTTTCATAGATTCCACTTATTTTGTGAATTTCTCTACTTTTCTCATCCATTTTTGTCTATCTGTTTTTTTCTATTTTCTTTATCTTATTATTATTCAGTTATTTCAATATTTGGATAGTTCACAAGTCAGCTTCTGTTAAGTTTTTTTCTTTGATCAGCCGTATTTCCCTGCCTATGCCCATGTCTGGTGATTTTTTTCTTGTATACTGAGCTATGGAAAAGAACCAGAGGCTCCCAATGATCTCCTCCCTGAGAAGATTCTGCCTTTCCTTGGTAAGTTAGAGCAAGGGACTGATTCCCTCAATCCAATCAGGGCCTGGGCTGGGCCAGGGGAAGTTGCAGCTTCAATAAGTCTCAGTCTTCTGTGATTCAGCCCTGTTCCTTAGGCATGGGCCACTCTTCCCCGCCACTCCTGACTTTGGACGGTAAGCTGGAAGGATCTGTCTCCTCTATCCTGGAAGACTGTGGGGATTCTAAACAACTTCAGAGTTGTTTAACTTAGCTTTTTAGCCTCCCTGAACAACTTCAAAACCTGAGAGATCTCTTGACATGGAGATCACATGTGTGTTTGTGGCAAGCCCCTCACTTAAGCCAGACTTGGTCACCTATATACCATGCAGCTGTGAGAGATTTCTCTCTGACCATTAAAAGTATTTGGCCCAGAATCCAGATTGCCCCATTAATCAGTGCTTCTGAGGAGAAAGTTGGCCACGTGTTTGAGGTTCCTCTGTTCAGATCCTTTAGCTACCAATCTGTCATGACAGCCCCACAGAACTGCCAAAAACCCCCCTGGTCTCGCTTTCCTTCACCAGGGTTCCTCTGTCTGTGCCAAATCCAGTTCTTAGCCTTGGTCCAGAATCAGCAAATCCCTCTAGGGCAGAAAACAGCCTAGAAGAGGCTCTTCCCTCTCTGGAATGTTAGCCCATCTAGTCCTTACTGTTTCCGCACCTCTCCGATGCCTTTCAACATATGACTTTTCCATATATCCAAGATCGTAACGATCACTGCATTATGATCACTGGCCTTCCATGACATCTTATAAAGAAGTGGAGAATGGTTACCATACTTGTTATGTTTTAGACACATATCTTTTTGTATATTTGTTTTATAATTTTACAAAGGGAAAAAGGAAAAGAATGGAACCTCAAAGAGGTTAAGTACCTTATTCAAACTGATGGTTACTAAGTAGCATAGCAGTAATCGAAGCAGGTTATCTGACAACAAAACTTTTACCATGAGTTCCTTCCTGACCTCAGGATCATAGACTTTTGTCCTGCTGTTCCACTGAGGCCACTTCAGTGCCATCCTAAGCAGTTAGCAGAGGCCTTGGGGAGTCCCTAGTTCTGTCTTTACCTTGAGGCAGCTGAGGGTGGAGCCAGTAGCCCCGCTGAGTTATATATTGGTTGATGCTGGCCCCGTACTCTCTGGTACTCTTGCCTTCAGGATTTGGACTTCAGAATTACAGTGTTTCCTTATCTGTTGCCAAAGATCATAAACTAGACCCTCCCCTATGGGGCGGCTTAGGGAAACTGGTTCACGTTATGTAAGCATATCATTCTGTGATGTTTTTCCGTTAACTGGAAGAGTGGGATAAAGCATAGACAAACCCTAGTCAAGATCAGCATCTCCTCTGTAAATGCTCATTTTGCAAGGGGGCCTTTCAAAGTACAGATGGCCCTCATGGTGGCAGTGAGAATCCCTGGTGTACCGGGTAAGCCTCCAGCTCTGGGCTAGGCTCCTGAGCCCATCTACAAAGTGTCTTCTTCCTCCCAGCAAGCAGGTGGACATTCAGTCACATTTGTTAGATCCATTTACCTAAGATTACCTTATGAAATAGTTTGTACCCAAATTAGGATTTAATAGCAAAATCATCCCAAAACAAGCAAAGACAGTGAAAGGGGAGGAAAGAGGTAACTAACCTATCAGCTGTAAAACTGACTAGAAATTTTCCTGCATTCAATCACTCTAGCTTAATACCTGTCTGGCATGTAATAGGTGCTCAATAAATATTTCTGACAGAATACTAATAGGGGTAAATTTTGCCTTCCTTGCCCACAACCATTATTATATGGATATAATGGACACTGTTGCTGCATAGGTTAACCTCAAGAAAGCTGGCAGGGAAGACACACCAAACGGAAAGAATTCCATGCGATGATTGCTACTTACAGAGGCCTATACAAATCTAGGGGTTCAGAAAGATGTCACAGAGAGATTGACTCTGAGCTTACTTCAAGAAGTTGGGGTTTGCCCAACAGAACAGCACGAGGAGAGAATTCTTGGTCATTAACATACCAATTGCATGTCATGTTACCTGACGGTAGTTTTGAGTGTCAGGAACACCAGCTGCACAATGAAACAGTAGCAGGAGGTGAACCTGGAGAGCTAGACAAGAGCCAGCCCACAGACAGCTTCAAATGCCATGCTTTGGAATTCATAATTTATCTCTAAATGAGGGAGAGCCATTGAAGGATTTCAACAGTAAAGTAATAACAGATTAGTGCTTATTAAAAGGACCAGACGCCTCAATTCTACCTGCACACACCTTCAAGAGACTAAAAGGGATTGTCCTATTTGGAATTATTAAGTGTGGAGACTTAATAACTCTAGGACAATGAGTGATTGTCCTAGAGTTCACTCACTGCTGCAGGTATTTGCCCTAAATATAGCTCTTGAGTGGACAGATGGTCAAGAACTCCATCTCTGGTATCCTGAATTAACAGGCTCTGTAAGGTCCTGTCACAAAATCCAAGTTGTGAAACAGAATGGATGAAATTTTGAAGCTGACGTAGCTGGATCTTGAAATTCCTGCTCTCTAGAGACTAAAGGAGATGAGGCTGCTGCTCTTCTCTATTCCTACATTTAGTCCCTGTTTTGTGGCTGTGTAAGCCAGGTGGTGAGCCAGAGAAAGGGAAGGAGTTGGAAACTGAAGGGGAAGGACCTGGAAATCAAATTAGCTAATTTTGACCTCTGACTTAATAGCATTTATAAATAGTTTTACAGGGTAATCACTAAATTATGACTTGGATGAAAGGTACATTCTTACCTGCATGTTCTTTGTTCCCTCTCAGAGTATGAGAATTTAAGAGTTGGCTTTATAGTTTGACCCACTGGGTTTGAATAAGAATGTAATGTGACTTCTATTACTTTTTCAGTTTTTGAATTCTGTTCTCGAGTAATTGAACTTGACATAGTAATATTTGCAATATACCTAAAAAATAAAATTACAAAAAATGCCTTTGAGCTACAAAAGATGTAAAGGGAGGAGGAAAACACACATGCAGGGGAAAGAAGATATAGTATAGAAATTCAGAATTATCACAGGGAGGGAAGTCGGAAGAAGGAGATAGAAGGGCCCTAGGCTAACGGAGAGGAAGAAACATCCAGAGTTTAATGGACGAAAATAGTTCTTAGGAACTAGATGAGTGAAAACAAGCAAAGTTTGGCCTCTCAGAATTGAAGGGAGAAATAATTCAGTGGAAAGTAAGCCTTTTTAAATAATACGTAAAATTCAATTAAGTAACATTGATATCAAATAGACTAATAATGTCCATTGAAGAGATACTGAATTTTTTTTTTTATCATACTGTGATTTGATTCAACTAATACTTTGTTGCAGCAAAGAATACATCAAATATTACGCTGGGTGCTAAGGACCCAGAGTTGAAAGACGTGCTCTATGCCCAGAAGGAACTCAGGAACTAGGGCAAGACAGATCAACTATGTATATAGTTAAGTGTACATAGTGAAGGATCAGCTAACTCACTCCACGGGGAGGAATTTGTCCAATAAAGAAAAATGAGGCCGGGCACGGTGGCTCAATCCTGTAATCCCAGCACTTTGGAAGGCTGAGGCGGGTGGATCACCTGAGGTCAGGAGTTCGAGACCAGCCTGGCCAGCATGGTGAAACCCTGTCTCTACTAAAAATACGAAAAGCCAGGCATGGTGGCAGGTGCCTATAGTCCCAGCTACTCAGGAGGCTGAGGCAGGAGAATCACTTGAACATGAGAAGCAGAGGTTGCAGTGAGCCGAGATCACACCATGCACTCCAGCCTGGGCAACAAGAGCAAAACTCCATCTCAAAAAGAAAGAAAAGAAAAATGAGAAAGTTGTTTGTACTTTACACCAGGAACAATATATATCAAAGCATGGTAGAGATGGAGTAGGCTGAGTTACTTTAATGTTTTAATGTCTTCATTCTCTAGTATTCATGAATGAATCTTAATTTAGTCTATTTTTTGATTAAATGTCAATTATTGTTAAGAGATAAGACCACACTCAGTATATGAAACCACGAAAACTGAATTTATTGATTATTTAGTGTAGGAATGGTTACTTGGTCAGAGATATTCTCATTGAACAAAGCAAACTGATGATTTTATATAGGATTGTGGGCAGGAGTTGAGTTTGGTTTAATGTTGGTTACAAAGACGAGAGTGGATTACTGTTCCTCAGAAGTGTGGATTATGTTTGTTCATTACTGAGGCAGGAGGGGGTCAGGTCAGCCTTAGAAGAGGACTCAGTGGAGTGAGTCAGCCTCTGATTGGCTGCCTTCCAGAGTGTGAGGCTGTCTCTGACTGGTTGATTCCAGAGTCATGGTCACTGAAGCAAGTTGTCATTGATTCATTAATCAGATTGAAAACCACTTCTGATGTTGACTTGTCATGGCTCGGGAACAATTAGTCTTTTCCCAGGAGCATGGGACTTTTCTGTATCCCACCCCTCCCTTTCTCATCTTCAAGCAGCAAGACAGACCATCAGGGATTGTCCTGATATTCACCACCATTGTTAATTTTGTCTTCAAATTATTCGTTGAAACATTTCTTAGGACAGTGGCTCTGTAGATTTAAGACTCTGGATAAACATATCAGACTGTGCAACAAAGTATAACAAAGGTATTGCAAGAAGGGATCAGAGGGCAGTCTAAAGGCATGATCTAGATTTTCCAAGGTCTGACATACTCTTAAGTAGATAAGCTGCCTTGACAGTTTGAGTTCTCAGTAGTATAAACACTGTCTTCCTGGCTTTGTTGGAAAATGAAAGATTCTATATAGTTACATTTTCCCAACAATTCATGCCAGCACCTTTAAGTGGCTAAATCTGATCACATTTTTAACAAGGAAAATGTATCCCAAGATATCACACTCTTCTTTGCCTTGTGAAAGAGTTCTTCGAAGGAAAATAATATTTTTTTGAAGAACTACTATATTCTAGGTGATTTCATGTATTGTCTCAATTCTCACAATATCCTACAAAAGTAAATTTTTTATTTTTATTACACAAATATTGTGACTAAATCCAGGGTTCAAACTCAAATCTGTCCAATTTTAAAGTTAAAATAACTTTTTAAAATATCTCAGTCATTAAGAGCATCAAAAATTGTGCTTCTCTGTATGTGAGTGGTGTCCGTTGGCCATTGAGTAATGCAGTACTACTGTATTTGCTCCCTAAACTAGAAGGCCACAAATTACAGGGTTTCATGGGTTTTTCTCCTCTCCTTCCCACTGCTGTTGGTTACCATTTCTTTTCTTGTTGCTCTCTCCCTGTTATGTTACCAGATTGTACATACAAGATTATGCATCAATCATACATATAAATAGATTTTACATACAAGATTATATATGCAAGCAATTGTACATATGTTTAGATTACACATACAGTTAGGCCATTAGACCTTGTGTCATTAACAATATCTCCAGCTTTTTCAGAATAAAATTCAAAGTCTTTTATCACAGCACCAATACTCAGACACTTGTTTTACATTGCTCAGGGTTTTCACTTGTGATCCGGGCACTGGCAATTGTCTGACTTCCTGTTAAATGAGGAGTTACTGTAACAGGCAGCATCTAACCACCATAGGGAAAGATTTAGGCAAGCAGGATAATCAGAATCATTTGGTTAATAGCCCTTACCTTTGCCTTATTACGTTTTTTATAAATTTTCTGAGTAAATCTCATGTGTACAAAGATTTCCCAGGTGTCTTCTTTAACTGAAATAAGTCATAGAAAGGAAAGGTCCTTCTGCAGACAAATCTTATCTCTGCAACTTAACGCACCACGTGATTTTGAGCAAGTTGCTGAATTTTGCCACATCTGTTTTCTTTATTCATAAAATAAGGATGATAATAATACATTATTAACTCAGGCAGTTGTTGCGAAGCTTAAGAGAGTATTATGCCAAATGCTGAACACTGTGCTTGGCATATGAGAAGTGCTCAATAGATGATAGTTATAACAATCATTATTGCTTACAATAAGTGGCAAGGAGTTCACTATGCTTTAGTGTCCTAATAATGTTCAGCCCGTCATCTTATTGTTAGTGCCCTGCCGGGCCCAAATGAGGAGGCATACTGAGATGAGGTCATTCTGTCCTCATGCGTTGGGAGTCAAAGGACTGAGTCTTTCTACTTTCTTCATTTCCTCCTATTGTAAATAAGCGCTAATGACATACTTACTGCACATTCACACAGCCTGCTTTTCTGTATGGAGCCAGGTACACATTTTCATGTAAGGAACTCTTTGAAAATATTGTCCGGAATGTATTCTTTTAATAGGAATTAAAGATGAAAACATTGTACTACCGGACATTGTGGTAGCACTGACCCTGGAGGTTTGCTTTGAGTTGTAAAGATTTTAGAATATGGGCTTCAGTTAAAACCTATGCTGAATTTTTCTTGTGTAAATGTTTGTCTTTAAAAAGTGTGTTGTCACAGATACCATGAATAATTTGAATTTAGATGAAAACAGCTTCTGGAATTATGGCAAACTAGCCAAGGGGCATATTAGTCATATACTGGACAGTTTTTCCTGGAAATCTATAAATTGCCTTCTTAACATAAAAATAAAGGAATAGATATGGCCAGATTGCTCAAGTGACTCCATTGCTCATGTGGTTACATGTGCATTTTGTCAGCTTTGCCACACTGTAATTGGCTCTTCTGTTGGATAACTTCCTAGAAAGCCTAAAATAATTTAGTCTATATAAGTCTTATGAGTCATTGACACCCTAAGTGGAAACACAGGTATTTAAAACCAGCCAGCTTTCCTTTTGACTTTTTTTTTCCTGAGGCCCTTCTCAGGAATGTAACTATTTTTGTTAGGAAGTGCAGAAAGGAGTGGTCTGTTGTTTAATGACAGAACCACTGACATGCAGGAGGAGACCAAAGGGAAGATGCCTTAGTTCTAAGGAAAAATCTTTTGTCATTTGTACAGTGAAAGCTCATTATAAGAGCTAGTTAAGCTTCTTTAATCCAAAATACATCCTAATTGCCTTAAAAGGTAGTCCAGAAATGTTAGGTTAATATATCTTATTGCTGTAGAAAATATCAATGCCTTGTTTTCAAGGTTTTAAATCCATTTTATGAATAATAAAGTAGAAAATTAATCAAATACAGACTCCTATCAGTAAAATTTGGGGGAAGGTAGAATATTCTGGGTTCAACCTCATTGAAATCTCATTATGAGTCCTTGGTGAATGCTTCTGTTATAAAATACTGATTTAAATATGGTACCAGGGGCTTTCTCTTTGAAAAGAAGTTTGCATGTAAGATAAACTGGCAAGCATTTTAGATCTCATACTATTAGTTATGCTCTTGAATAAATTATGCTTCCTTCTGAAATGAAAATGTATATTCATGAATATGCTTTGGATTTCCATCAAGTGTTCTTAAAATGTCAAATTGCATTCAAAAGTTGCTTTAGCTTGATGGGTCAGGCAAAATCAAATATAGAAAGTGAGGCCAGAATCTATTTATGGAGGCAGTAGACCTTTCACACGTGGCCCCAGCCTACCCCTGCAGCCTCAGCTCCTTCTGCCACTCCTCCACCCCACAAAGCCTAGCGCCAGCCACAGGGACTGGGGGTCACTTCCTGAACATGCTTTCCTCCTGTGCCTTTGTTTACCCTGTTCCCTTTGCATGTAGGGCCTAACTCAACATCCTCAAATTCTGGCAAAAATCCCATCTCCTTGTAGTGGTTTATGTAATCCTTTGGTCAGAACGAACAGCATGATGCTTTGCCAGTCGCTGCCTTTGTCACACTATACTCAGACTGTCTAAGTGACAAGACGTTGTTTTACTCATCTCTGTGTCTCCTCTGAAAGCCAGCCCAGGGCCTGGCTTTACGTTATAGATGCTCAGTTAAGTATTTTTTTACTCAATTGCATTTTCACATCTCTGTAACCTGTCCTATTCTTCTATCACGTAAAATGCCACAGAAATTATCAGAGTTTTACAGGTCTTATGGAGAATGTTTTGAAATAGGGACTTTTCATTTCCCTGTCTAGGGAGACAGCTAATGTTGAGTTTTCCCACATAGCTAATGTCCCAAACTATCAATGTTTTCTCCAGGAAACCATTTTGTGCCTCATTGGTTTACTGAAAACATAACAGCACTGTCCAAGTCTGACTCTCAGCTTGAATGCCATTAAAGAGTAATGAAGGGAAAAGTTACATAAAAGGTTCAAATTATTACAGTAAATGCATTTCAAAGATAATTTTAATGGTGAATTAGTTTGTGAAATGAGAGGGCCAAGCTTCATTGTGGTAAGATTTTACCCTTTTCTTTTGATAAAATTCTAAGCAATTTTTAAAAAGTGTAAGTCTCAAATTATCTAGGTTGCCTACTAAAATGGCAGATTCCTGGCCCTCACTATTGGCAGATTCAGAGTCGGTAAGTCTAAAATGAAACCTAGGAATCTGAATTGTAGGAAATATAGAGGCAATTCTGGTGTGAAAAAAAATCACAAGATTGCACTTTGAAAAACACAGATGTTCTGAGGAAAGTGGAAAGGTAATATCATATTAATGGACATATTATATGCTCAAAATATTTGTTAAGCATGTGTTACATAAGCCAGGCCCTGGGCTGGCTTTTAGAAGAGATACAGATGAATAAGGCAATATCTCTTCCTCTAGATAGCATCATTGTGTACTTGAATATTCTAGGAAGTTGGATAAAGTTACTTGGTCAAAGTGTCCTGGCACTGATAAGCCAGAATAGGCTGTCAGTTATGTTCTGCTCTAATTGCAAGAGTGTTCTGGGCTTAGATATACATTTCATACATTCATGATGAACAAAGAAAGAAATGCTTTACCATGGTCAAAGAAGTCAGACAGGATATTCCTCATGCCTCTTTGTTCTGAAAAAAGACTTGGATTTAGAGATTCAGTAGCTCTGAGCTAGAGTGAATGGCTCATTATGTTTTTGCTATAAGTATCTATAAAATATATTTCCAGTTAAGCATATGAGGGATTTTAAACCTTTATTATCTGGTACCCTCAATGAGTAACTCGGAAATAAGTATTCTAAAAGACCAAAGTTTACCTGTGGCTCCCAAATTGCAACTTAGCTATAGTAATTTTTATCATTGATATCCCACAAGTTCACAGAGAGTTAGCATTCTATATATTATTGTGACAGTGAGTTAGAAATTACACTTTATCCCATCAGTGTGTAATTATAATCCTGTATTATATATGTTTTCATATTTGTCCTTTATTTCCCAGCAGACTCTGAGTGTCTTATGGACAAAAAAATCCTCAAACTTGTTATTCTATGACACCCAGTACAAACATGAGTGGGTATCCAAAACATACTTTTAGATTGCTTAAATTAACTACAAGTTTAAAATGTGTTTGATTCTGAAATTAGAATGTTCAGAAGCTTCTACAGTGTGAAAGCCCCACAGGACAGTACTCATGTTACTGCGGTTGGATGAGAAATAGCCTCGGAGAATGCTGTCTCAGGCTCCGATCGACTAGTGTGTGTCTGCAGGAAAGCTGAGTGTTGCAGAGGCAAAGAGTTGTACGACTATACAATCTGTGCTTTGCTTTTATGAAAAAGAGGTAAATTGTTAAAGAAAAAAACATGCCAATAACAAGGATTTGTTTAAGAAAGCAAATCTTAGGCATGTCTTTGTGCAGCTTAATGTGTAGAACCATCTATATCCATGGCATATTATAAACAGCAGATCATTTTGTTACACCTGAATCCTTAAGAAAATGTTCCACTATATTTGGTATCTGCAGTTCACTAAGGCAGAGAAGAACGTAATACATATTTTAAAACAGTATAAAGAGTTGAAATGGAAAATTTTTGTGCTTTAAAGAGGAAAATATCAATTACCAAAAAACTGTCATTTGGAGTAAAATGTACTATCTTTCTTCCTTCATCCTAACTCATACATGTGATCAATATTTTAATCACTCCCTTCCTCTGCCATTTCTTGGGTAAATATGGAAATGAGCACAAACTATCATTTTCTGTAAATCATTTCACTTAGACACAAGATAAATATGCCAAAGACTTATTATAATATTTTTTCTTTAATATTTATTTCACAAATACTGTCAAGCATCCTTTAGAAGATATTGTGCTTGGCACCTCAGGGAAGATAAAGATGTAGACCTTGCCTTCAAGGACTTATAAAATTTTGTGTCTCTTTCACTTGTAAGCTGTGGAATAGGTTTGACTAATAGCTCTTTGCAGGACCACTTCATAGAAGTACTAGTATTAGGCAGGCAAATCTGGGGGAAAAGATGAGCCCAATAACAGACAGCAGTCATTTTTCTCAGGATCTGAGATTAGATTCCTATATTCTTAAGAAGATGACTTTTATAATCAGCCAACTTTTAGCTCTTTGGATTTAGGACTTACCATGTTCTGAAAAGCCAGTTATCACTTTCTGTTTTGACCACTCCCCCCACCCCCACCAAAAAAAAAAAAAAGTATCAGAAAAAAAGATACATAGGACATGAGTAAGGAGCTGACCCACCCATGCATTCCATTCAGTGTTTGTGTCTTCACTGTCCGTACCCAGTGTAGAAAGTGTTGGGGACACAGATGTGATTAGACATCTGCCCTCAAGGGACTTATAGTCTCATCTAACAAGGAGGCATATAGGGAGATAAATTAGAGCAATGTATTTTCATAAGAACCTTGATTTCTGTTCAGGACAGCGGAAGCCAAAAAAGAGGGAATGGCCAATTCTGTGTAGAGACATGAAAGGTTTTGTGACAGGTTGAAGGTGGAGCTGAGCCTTGAAAGAGGAGTAGGGGTTTGCCAAGTTGTGGAGGAGAAGAGGCCATTCTAGGCAGAGAGATCAGCCTAAGCCTAGGCCTAGAGACAAACAGCGTCTCTTATTTGGGGAATGGTTGAGTGTTCTGGAGCCTCAGGTGCAGGGGCGGTGCAGGAGGGAAAAGGGCAGACCAGGCATGTGAGGAGTTAGGAGCAGCTGGGTCACCACCAAGACTTGGTGTCTGTAGGGGAGGGGATGTGTATGGGAGGCACTGAGGAGGTACAGTCAGCAGAGTTGGTGACTGCTGAGAGGAGGGCTGTGGTGACATTCATCTGCAGCTGGCACCTCTAGCCTGCTGTGGCATCTATGGGCCATCCCCTAAGCTCACTCCCACCCACCACATCCAGGCTCTCCCCTCTGTGCTCTCCCCTTACGGGCCCAGGCTTTAGACCTGCTGGGACCCCTGCAGGACAAACTGGTGGTGGGATGGAGAAGAGACAAGGAAAAGATGGGCCCAGGGTTTGAAAGGCCCAGACTCGACTGAAAATCCACTAAGACCCAGCGCTGGGTTGACACAAAAGCCCAGGGATCACTCAGGATCAGATGGGACAGCATTGTGTAATTGCAGCTTATTTGGCACTCAGGGCCCAGCTCCAGAACGTTCTATTAAACCATCTACATGTCCACTCAGAAGTTATCAGATAATTCCAACACTTGATTTTTCCCTCCAAAATGAAGCAAAATCAAGCTGTAACAAATGGAACTTGGTCTTCCCCTTGAAGCTCTTTTATTTGATTTTCATAGTCATCTGTGTGGGGTAGCAAACAAAAAGCAGACAGATGATTGTGTTTTCCTGGCCTGGCAAGAAAAAGCTGGTCAAGGGCCAGGAAGGCCAGCATATAGAGAGAATGGAGAATGGCCACAGTACATGGGGGCCCAGCAGCCCTGTTCTGTGAGCCCAGGCACCCTGTTGATGAGCACTGCACAGTATCAACCAGAATCCAGTAGAAGGCAGGTAAGCAGCTGTCAGCCTTGTACTGAAGGGCTTCATTCTGAAAATACCCAAGAGCCTCCTGTGTTAGACTTGAGAAAATGGCAAGAAGCTAGGTTCATGTTTTCTAGGGTTTTAGGCACCAAAGCTAGAATTCTGATACGAGGTTGGAAAAAAATCAGAAAGCAGACAACTTGCATGAGAATGAAACAAATCATCACAAGCATTATATTGGCAGTGAATAGATCATGTTTGACATGTGAGTCAGAAAGTAGCCCATCCACTCAGATATATGGGCCAGTTTAACTCCTAGAAGCCTATGGATTGCAAAATCCTTTTCTATTGTTATGTCCACCGACAGCTCCTACCTCTCTCAAACGTTTATGACCAAATGAGTTACTCTAAGTCATGTCAGGGAGCTTTTCCCTCCACCTGAAACCTGAGAGGAAGGCTCTGCCCATTCCTCAGCCCTTTGACCTTCTGAATCTCTCTATCCAACCCCAAAAGAAACTATTAAGGACAATTTGACCATATAGTTAGTAACCTATCAATTATAGACGTAGCAAATAATTAAATTGAGAGTAATCAAAGGTAGGATTTCAGCAACTTTAATAAACACCGGTTACTCATGCAACATCCTAGAACATGAAAGAGAATGAGAGTTAACATTTGGGTGCCTCCTGCATGCTAGCCATTTTGTTTACACACCATGCGTGAGAATAGGTATTAAAGGAAAATTCCCGTGACAATACATGTGAATAGGTATACAACAAATAGGAGTTCCTCCTTACCCTTCTCCACCTTTACATGGTTGCCTAATAAGTTAATCTTTGCAACAAGTTATGGAATTGCTGTCATTTTCCTTAATTTACTGATGAGAAAAGGCTGAGATAAATCAAATTGACCAACTTTGTCTAGCTAGCAAATGGTGACACAGGGTAGAGACCAGGGTCTGTGTGTTTCCAAGGTCCACATGCTTTTTCCGGGGCACATGGGTGCTGACAATAGTAAATATAAATATATGTATATTTTTCCCCTAAGACTGGTTTAGCACGACAGGCAACTTTGGGAGCTTATCCAAAGGATTACAAACCTCCCCCTCCTGTTCTGGATCAAACCCAGGGGAAAATAGAATAAGTCTGCCACCTTGAGGTGACCCTGCAGGCAGAGGGCATTGGGAGCAAGCACTGCTGCATTCAAGGGCATCTTGGGCAGCGAGTACCACTCCCCTCTGCCTCAGCCAGCTCCCTGCCAGGCTTTGTGTGGGAGGAGAGGTTCACTCCTGCCCCGCCAGAAGGGAAAGAATCTAAAATAGCCATGCACACAAGAAGGAGGGAGTCTTTATAGAAATGATAAAGAAGAGAGGGAGGCATCGTCCTCTTCTATAATTTCCCCCTTTCCACTACGCACACACCAAAAAATATAAATAAATAAAAACCAGGGTATATATTTTGCATTTGAGGTCCATTTGGATATGACTTGCAAATATAATTTCTATTCATTTGTCTGTTTTTGAATAGAGAAAAGTCATGCTCAGAGGTTCGTATAAATTAAAGATATGGAGGTATCTCATTGAAATTCTACAGATGTGCTGATGCTACTCCAGGACACCTCTCATCAAAAGATTTCTCTTGTAGTGCTAGTGCTGACTTATTAATAAAGATCATGCTTTCATTTGATTATTTACCTAATCAGGATTCACCTTCAGTTTAAGCTCATTAAGTCTGCTGCTAATAGAGTGTGCTTGATGGTGGAATTACATCCAAGTGAGACAGAGAATGTGTTCAGGCATTAATGGTCGGAAACAAAGACAGAGCACCCTGTAAGCTCATGTCACCCCTTGAGTGGAGCGTGTGAACTGCCTGCCAACCAAATAGAAAGGGCTAGTTTTGTAGAGTAAGGGCTGAACATTATAATTAAATACACTTGGTAACAGAGCAACAAAAGTGACAACACACTAATTATTGCAAAAATCAAGAGAATAATACCCATTCTGTATATGCATCATGTTGGGGAAGTCTTCTAATGGGCTTTTATGTGAAACTTGTGAGCTAGATTCAGGATGCTGGTTGCTCCGTGTGCCCTAACCCAACTCTAGTGACTCGCATTTGACCTCTTTGCTTCCACTTGCTGGTCTTCTGGAGGAGTTGTAATACAAACCAGCCTAGTAACATTTCTCCTGGGTCTCACAAAAACAGACAACTAGATCATCTTACTCTTGCTTTATGGGTGGTTGCTTGTTTCAACTCCTATGGATAAATCCTCTTCTTTAAGTCCTTCTTGCCCTACAAATAGGAAACTCCACTTTTTGTTAGGCTGAGAAAGCTCTCGCTACCACAGTGCCACATTGAAAGAGGGCCCAGGAACAGCAGAGCTGTGCCGTTAACCGAGGCCAGTGTGTCCCCTCCTTGGAAATGCTGCAGCTCAGACTTGGCACTGTAATAGGCTAAATTATTTATCCAGTCGGATAAGAGAGAAGGCAGCTAAGAGCCTCCTGGGTTAGTTTATAGCCCCAGTCGCTGGATTCAAACTGAGACAGGAAACATGCCAGTTTACATCAGCAAAGAGAAAAAAAGACTTTTCCTTCAAAGTGCTCTTCCATCAGCTTTTATGCCTGGCATAAGCCCCAACCATGGTGAAAATAAGCTGTTCCCATCAATCTTCTTGGATTCATTCAGTACTGTGTGGCAGGCCCTGTGATATGAAAGATGCAGAATAGTGGCCTTTGCCCCCAATAGCACACTCACTTGGACAGGCAGGGAAAGCACGTGCAAAATTAAACTTCTCATTCTTCATTCCATGCACACAACGTGTCAGGCACTGGGCTAGGTACTGGGGATGCAATATGGAAAACGACAGTCCAGTGAGAAAGATAGGAAAGCAGGTGATGGTGAAAATACCACCTGACTGATGCAGTGATGGGCAAAGGGTATAAAATGACACTGAGAGAAGACAGGCCAGGAGACACATGAGATTAATTTCTCAGTACGTGATACATATAGTAAAAGCCATGAGATCAAAGCAGAGTTCTTAATTTTGGTTTTGAGATCGCTGTCAACAACATACTCCAGTATCAGTCACCACTCAACATATGCAGTTTACGCAGTGACTCTTCCAGGACCCTCTCTGTGTGAAGGAGAGCTGGTTTACCTGAGGCCAGTGCTTTACAGGCTTTTTGATTAGTCACACAGACCAGGCTGTGAGTCTGGATAGAATGAGGTCATCGATGAGAGGCGTGTCTGCAAATACAGGCGTGTCCCTCCTTCCGGGGGGTTTACCTCAGTCTCAGGAGCCATCCTTCAGATCAGGAAATATGGCCCTGACCTTGATGACCTTCCAGTGTGGACTTGGGAGGGGAAAACAAAAGCAGTGCATAGAAATGTGTTTCTTGTAACAGTGGATAGGAAATTTGTATACAATTATTTTTCCAATGGAGAGTTGTACTTAAAGTCGTGATTCTCTAAGTGTTATTTATATTCCTTGTTACAGTCCCTGGACTTCTAAATCTCATTTTTATCTCTTTAAGACACCTGTCTTGATGTCCTCTACTTTATTTATTTGCAAACATGGCCCTTTCCATCCCATTAATTTCTTAAGAGCAGGAAACATGCTTTATGCATCTTTCAGAACTCCTTATTATAACTTAGCACATTGCCTTACATATAATAGGCACTTAATAATTATCTGATGAATGAACTATATCATCCAAAACTGGAAGATGCACTGGGCATTTGGGTTTAGGGCCTTTCCTGAAATTTACCAAAGAATAATCCTTCCCTAGTTGGGAAAGATCATGCAACTTAGGAAGAGAGGGAGAAACCAGCTTGCAATGATAAGGGATGGGAAGAACACGTTCCTAGCTAGCCACATCAGCAAAAGCATTGCTAACCATCAACAGCAAGGCAGATGTCAAAGTCAGGTTACCTTTACAGTCAACCCTGAAATTCTTATTATAAAGGGGATGCTCATGATGTGAACCAGCATTGGATATTATAGAATATAAGCCAGTGGTGGACTCAGTCTCATGCATGATCACAAACAAGGGGAACACTATGAATAAAAATGACATTGAATGTGGCTATGGAGTACACAGTAGACATCACTATTGCTTAGAAGTTGTCTTCAAGGTAGCATCTGGCAAGAAAGAGAAAAGTTACAGTCCCATAAACCTTTGATACAAACCATGCAGGGGGCGGTGCTGTCCACAATTGAGTTTCAGTTCCTGATCCTCTCATTTCTCCACATCATTCTCTGCAGGTGGCATTGGCTGTGTAGGTCAAGACAAGGGCCAGGTTCGAAAATGCCTTGACGTGGTGGAGATCTACAACCCAGATGGGGACTTTTGGCGAGAGGGCCCTCCCATGCCAAGTCCCCTCCTCTCACTCCGCACCAATTCCACCAATGCAGGGGCAGTGGATGGGAAACTCTATGTCTGCGGGGGATTCCATGGAGCAGGTATGGGTCCAGTTTTAAACATTTAGTTACCTCCTTTGGTGTTGATTTGACCTTCTTTAACTGATCCAATCACCACTAATATTCCTGACAGCAATGTGAGCACTGCAAAAGCATGGCTTTTAGAGTCAGGGACCCTGTGCAAAACCTCTGGGCCTGGGTTTCACACGGACAAAGTGAAGCTGGCACCTCCGTAGGCTGTCGTAAGAATTAAATGGAATCTAGTTTACAGCCATACCACCCTGAACACACCCAGTCTCACCTGATCTTGGAAACTAAGCAGGGTCGGGCCTGGTTAGTACTTGGGTGGGAGAATCAAAAGGGAATCTAGTTTGTACAGCATCTAGCACATAGCAGACACTCACTATATAGTGGTTGAATATGAAGAGAAGAGAAATGGGAGAGGTAGCCTAATGACTATGGTGAGACTAAAGGAGAGATTTTAAAATGGGAAGAGTAGATGAAAGTGGAGTACTGATCAGAAGTGTTGGGTTTTATCTGATTGAGACTCAGAAAACTCTCTTATTCCTACCCCATGACTACCACTTGAAATAAATGGCTTGAAAGCATTTCTAAATAATACCTAATGCATGTATTTATTACTAAACTTGTTTTCCATATATCTAATTGTACCATCTCTGCATTCTACAGTATGGATTTATAAGTTTTTAATGTAACAATGAGATTCTAAACTATGCATAAATCTAGTAGGCACATGCCTCCAAAGTTTGATTAGTGGCATAAATAAATAAGGCAGAATGCAGTTATATTAAAAATGACTGTTGAATTATGTTCTCACTAACAAGCACAAGGCCAGTACATACCCATGAAACATGTGCCTCAAGAGCACTTAGAATTTTGGAAGAATGCCAGGTTAAAGTAAAGCTGATACTACAGCAAAGCAGAGACTTTTGCAAGCCTGCCTTCACTCTTTAAGCACATGATATGTTAAAGAATAAGATGGTGGCTGGACGCAGTGGCTCACACCTGTAATCCCAGCACTTTGGGAGGCCAAGGCAGGCAGATCACAAGGTCAGGAGATTGAGGCCATCCTGGCCAACATGGTGAAACCCAGACTCTACTTAAAAAAAAAAAAAAAAAAAATTAGCTAGGTGTGGTGGTGCATGCCTGTAATCCCAGCTACTCGGGAGGCTGAGGCAGGAGAATTGCTTGAACCAGGGAGTCAGAGGTTGCAGTGAGCCAAGATCATGCCACTACACTCCAGCCTGGCAAAACAGCGAGACTCCATCTCAAAAAAAAAAAAAAAAGAAAGAAAAAGAATTTGTGGATGAAAATGACATACTGTCTGAAATTTGTTTTAATCTATTCTAGCAAATATTGTTTTAATGGCAAGAGGTGGCAAGAATACATTGAAAATTGCCATAATAAAAACTTTACTTTTTCTTTCTCTATTTGCTCTTCAAAACATTTTTCAAAGAGATTTTTAAAAAATTGTTTTAATCTCTTTTACATTAAACATTACATGCTATGCTTGGGTAAAGATTGTAATCTATCATAGTAGTAAGAACCCTGGTCCAGCAAGGAATCCTAATAGGGGTCCCTTGCTCAAGCCCTGTGTGTAAGAAGGGAGCTGAGGCGCCAGGAGGGAGAGCCCTGGTGCTGTGCCCACTCATGTGGCAGGGCTGTCCTCCAGCTTGCTTACATGAGCACCTCCCATATTCTGGCCTTTGGCTTTCGCTTGACCAGAAAAGGACAGAGAATCCGAGGGTTAGCTTCCAGAGTGTTGGGTGGTTATTCGCGTCTAAGGATCTAGAAGACATTCTGTTTTGCCTTGCTTCTTTATCTTTCTTTATATAATATTGAATTAGAGAATTAGTATCCTCCAGTTTTTCAAACATGTCAAATAAACTCATACTATGGGCTAACCTCTCTTCTTGGTACTATTAATATAATGGACTGGTAATGCTTTCAGCCAAAGGGACTTACTATATGAGCTCTCAAAGTCCATTTTAATTATTTGTTTCTAAGATGGTAGATTGTTTGGGATTCGCTGAATGAATTATCACTGGGATTTTATACAAAATAGAACAATTGTATAATAACATGCCTATTATGGTCTGGAGATCTCATCAGACCTAAAACAGACACTAAATGTTTTCTCCCTGTGTGACACAGACCTACTTGTCTCATTTATTTTTTCAGAAAACCACAGTTGAGAAAATAATCTCTTTTAATATACTTAACTCAACAAAAATATATTGAAATATATTGTGAACAGGTATTTGGGATACAATCGAGATTTTCAACATTTGGTGGGAAAGACAGATGGATAAACATGTAATAAACATAGTAATTTGTTTTTGGTTAAAATAGTAGATTGAACACCTCTATTTTATCTTTAAGCCCCACTAAAATGACAGTAAGTGGAATAAACACAAAGAGAAGAGAGAGGAAAATAGCAACAACAATTTGGAAGCTAAAAAGCAGATGTATGAGAAAGTGTAATCCTAACCGGCAACAGAAAAAAACAAAAAACAAACAAAACCCCTGATTTGTAACCTGGAACCCCAGATAATCTCAGGAGTTGGCAACAAAAGGTAACTCTGGACATTGAAATGAAAATGATACTGAAAACATGAAGATTAGCTGAAAGACAGGAAGACCCCTAATTTCCTGCCCTACTCTTGATAGTGAGACAAAGACCTTTCACCCTGACAAAGGCTGAGGTTAAGGACAGGAGTTAAAGTCAGGCATCCAGTAATTTAAAAAGAGACTGAGTGGAAGGTTGCATATTGAATATTGAGATCCTCAGCCTCCTTCCCTCCCTGACTCCCAGAATATGCACAGCCATACCCTCTCGGCAAGAGATTGGGAGGTTCTTCTCTGGGGGTCTGACCAGCCCCCAACTAAGGTAAAGCCAGATTACCCTGTAGAGAATCTCACAGAAAAAGTATTTTATGGCATCCTACTCTTAAAGATGAACAAACAACTAAGGATCACCGAACATCTGAGGAAGTGCATAGATTAAAGATAGAAAGCAAACTGCAGGAAACAGAGGCTATGCCAGGAGAGGTGTCCTTAGAGAGATGAGAGAAAATATTGCATCAATAGAACAGGAAAAGGATATTTAAAACTTTTCTTGGAAATTAAAAAATATAGCAGAAATTAAATCTACAATGGAAAATTTGGAAAGTGTAGTAGAGGAAACTTCTCACAAAGCAGAACAAAAAGCAATTATATGGAAAATTAGAGAAAGAGAAATTGAGGCCAAGAGGTCCAACATTTGAATAATAGGAGTTGGTCAATGGCTAAACAGAGAAAACAGAGGGAAATAAATTATCCATAAAGTAAATTAAAAATTTTTCCCCAAACTGAAGTCATCAGATTGAAAGGATATACAAATGCCAAGGACAAAGGATGAAAAGGCACCCAAACTAAGGCACATCATTGTGACATTACAGAACATTGGGGAAAAAATAGAAGGCCGTAAAAGTTCCTAAAGAGATAAAACAATAGTTTTACACAAAGTGCCAAGAATCAGACTTCTGAATGATGACATTGGGAGCTAGAAGAAAATGAAGCAAATGCTATCTAAATTTCTATGGGAAAATTACTTTCCACCTACGATTCTATGCCTGCTGAACTATTAAATGTGAGGGCACATTTTCAGATATACAGTGCCTCCAAAATTTTGTATCCTGTGTGACCTTTTATCAGGACATGTTTCACCAAAAATGAACATATAAACCAAAAAAGATAGATGTGGGACCCAAGAACAGAATTAAACATAATAGAGAGAAAAGGAAATCAGTGGATGATATTGAGGGGAGATTCAAGAAGCTGCACAGCAGGCCGTTTAAGAGTGGCCAGAATAGAATGGAGCCGGTCAAAGGGCTCTGTGAGAGATGCTTTCAAGATTCCAACATTTGGAGAAGAGCAATGAAAACTAGCAAAAATAAAATGAGAGAAAACAGTAAGTCGTGCAGAAAAGGAAAAGTATGCCACACAGTCCATCTGTGAATAGCATTTATAACAATATCATAATAAACATACTTGATACTGAGCTGACCAAAATCGTGCCTTAACTGTACCAGAAAATGTGGAAACAGACCATAGGTAGATAGGGTAGGAATGTGAGAGAAAGCCAAGTCCACATTCTTCACAGTGGAAGTCAAGAGTTAATGCCTTCATCTGACAAAGCAAGAGGCAGAAGTAATATAAAAAGTGTTATTTATAGAGACCATGGTCAGTGCCAGCAGAATCAGCCGGAGAGAGAAGCAGTGAATGGGGAGCAGGTCAGGGAACAACTGTTTTTAAGGAATAAGATTTGTAAAGCAGCTCTTTAAATCATGCAAATGTGTAACTAATAAAACAAAACCTAAATTTAAAATATGTAAATATAGTGCATATAGCAGAAGAATAACAAGAGAGTATTAAGAAAAATATGAACAAGTGAGTCTTTTGGGAGATAATTTTCCGTGGGTCTCAAGTGTTTCTGCATGTCTTATGAGCAGAAGTACTGACTGCTTTTGTTCTGGACTATTTCTTCAAGCATCTTTGATAGCACACAGCCTTAGAAGATATAGTAAGTATCTCCATAGCAAAGAGCAGGCATGCTCACTGGTCATTATGAAAAATTCAGGTTCCCTAAGCTCAGCATTTCTCTCCAGTAATGCAACCCATTGATTGTACAGGTGTCAGCTGGCACTCTTCATATTGCCCTCTGAGAATAGGTCAAAAAACTGGCATAATAATTGGCATAAAAATGCTGATATACTAGTTGCTACTATTGCTATAACACTGTCTTTCATCTCTGACCTAGAAGTCTTATGTCTTCTATTAGCATCCATGAAACTGTAGCAAACTTACTCATAAAATCCCAGACTCTTTGCAGTTCTTGACAGAGTCCTGGAACTCACCAGGAGGCTTTGTTCTCCACCTCCAACACAGAATGAGGGAGCCAGTATTGTGTTTCAAAAAGGTCAGAGCTCATAACACCAATCCTTCACAAACTCTTACAAAATATACAAGAGGGAAGAATTCCAAACTCATTATTTGAGGCCAGTGTTATTCTGATATCAAAACCAGGCAAAGACATTGCAAGAAAACTATAGGTTAGTAGCCTTTATGAATATAGATGCAAAAATCTACAAAAGAATACTAGCAAACTGAATCCAGCAACATGCAAAAAGAATTATACACCATGTTCGAGAAGGATTTATCCCAGAAATGAAAAGTTGGCTTACCATTTGAAAATGAATCAATGTGTGGGAGGAGGGAGAGCATCAGGAAGAATAGCTAATGGATGCTGTGCTTAATACCTAAGTGATGGGTTGATCTGTGCAGCACACCACCATGGCACACATTTACCTATGTAACAAACTTGCACATCCTGCATATATACCTCGGAACTTAAAATAAAAGTTGAAGGAAAAAAAAAGAAAACGAATCAATGTAATACGCCATATTAGTAGAATAAAGGGAAAAAACAGGATTATTATCTCAATAGATGCAAAGAAAAAAAATAGATGCACCCTTTCATGATATAGATACTTAACAAACTGGAAATAGAAAGTAACTTCCTCAGCCTGATAAAGGGTATTTATGAAAAATCTACAGCTAACATCATACTTAATGGTAAAAGACTGAAAGTGTCCCCCCTAAAATCAGGAATAAGACATGAATGCCTACTCTTGCCACTTCTATTCAGCATTATACTGGAGGTTCTAATCAGTAAAATTACGAAAGAAAAAGAAATATAAAGCACCCATATTGGAAAGTAATAACTAATTGCATACAACATAATCTTTTTTTTAGAAAATCTTAAGGAATTATTTTAAAAAGCTACTAAAGCTAATAGACAGGTTCAACAAGGGTGCAGGACATAAGACCATATGCCAAAAAATTGTATTTCTATACACTTACAATGAACAATTAAAAAATGAAATTAAGAAAACAATTCTATTTACAATATCATCAAAAAGAATAAAATACTTAGGAGTAAATTTAACAAAAAAGTACAGGATTTGTACACTGAAAACTGCAAGACATCATTAAAAGGAATTAAAATTCTATATAAATGGTAAGATATTACATACAAAAATTGATAGGATGATCCTAAAATCTATATGGAAATGTAAGAGACCCAGAAAAGCCAAAATGATCTTGTAAAAGAACAAAGATGAAAGACCCACACTTCCTAATTCGGAAGCTTTACTTCAAAGCTATAGTAGTCAAGACCATGTGGTACCGGCATAATGATAGACAAAACATATTGATCAGTAGAATAGACTTGAGAGTTCAGAAATAATCCCTCCATTTCAGTCAACTGATTTTCAACAAGGCTGCCAAGACAAGTAAGTGAGGAAACGATCCTTTTTTCAACAAATGGTGCAGGAATAACTGGATATCCACATGCAAAATAATGAAGTTGGAATCCTGCCTCACACCATGCACAAAAAGGAACCCAAAGTAGATTAAAAACCTAAACATACAGCCTAAAACTGTAAAATTCTTAGAAGAAAATGTAGGCATAAATCTTGAATTAGGTGATGGTTTCTTAGAAATACCAAAAGCACACGTAACCAAAAAAAAAAAAAAAGATAAATTGTACATCAAAAATCAAAACGTTTGTGCTTCAAAGAGCAACAACAAGAACATGAAAAGACAACCCACAGGATGAGAGAAAATAATTGCAAATCGTATCTGGTAAGAGACTTGCATCTAAAATATGTAAAGAAATCTTATAACTCAATAATAAAAAGATAACATATTTTTAATGGACAAAGGAACAGAATAGACATTTGTCCAGAGAATATAAACAGATGATCTAGTGCTCAACATCATTAGCCATTAAGGAAATGCAAATTTAAACCATGATGAGATACACTTCATACCCACAAGGATGACTACAATGAAAAAAAGATAGACAATAACAAGTGTTGACAAGGTTTGGAGAAATCAAAACCACCATACTGGTTGCTGGTGATAATATAAAATAATGCAGCTGCTCTGGAAAAGTCTGGCAGTTCCTCAAGAGGTTAACACAGAGTTGCCATATGATGCAGCAATCCCACTCCTAGATATATATCCAAGAGAAATGAAAATATATGCCCACCCTTGTACATGAATGTTCACAGCAGCAGCATTCGTCTCAGCCAAAAAGTGGAAACAACCCAAGTGTCCATCCACAGATGGAGAGATAAGTAAAATACACAAATAACTAAAATACCGTCTATTTAAACAGTGGAATATCATTTGGCAATAAAAAAGAATGAAATACTAACAGATGCTACAACATAGATGAACCTTGAAAGCATTATGCTAAGTGAAAGAAGGCAATCACAAAAGACCACATATCACATGATTCCATTTATATGAAATGTCCAGAAAAGGCAGATGGATAGAGGCAGAAAGTAGATTTGTGATGGCCAGAAACTGGAGAAAGGGTGAATGGGTAGTGACTGCTAATGGGCAGAGGATTTATTTTGGGAGTGATGAAAATGTTCTGAAATTAGATAGTGGTGATGGTTGCACAACTCTGTGAATATACTAAAATACCATTTTATTATACATTTTCAAGGGGTGAATTTTATGACATATGAACTATACCTCAATAAAGCTGTTGTTAAGGTGAAAAAGTCAGAACTCTTTCTCTTATCTCCTCACAGTAATCAGCTTGGTGTTTGACACTAATGAGGAGAATTAAGCTGAACCACCCATGGTGAGGGTGCTTGGAGGCAGGTTCCTTGAGTGAAAGAGGCCAGAAATGGCCCATTCCAGAGACAGAATTAGGCTTCCTGAGACAGAAAAGACAGTGGTGGCAGATGACACCTAGTGGCAGGAAACTATTCCCTGCTATAAGAACATCCAAGGGATGACAACACTGTGGCCTTAGGTACCTGCAAAAGATTCTTGTGTTTGGCATGCAGAAATCCTGCCTTTTAAGGGACCCTGTGGGCTTGGATAGAGGGCATCTTGGTGATAATCATAATGAACTGAATACTAAAGAGCCACTCTCATGTTTTCTAGCTCAAGTGTGCCCTCAGGATTCTTGTATATCTCACAAAGAGGAGTTGCTCCCAGAGGGCTCAGCCTTCTCCCTGCTGACAAAGCCCCCACTTTGGCTCTTGTTCCAGCTGTTGGCCCTTTGAGACTCAACTGCATATTCCTGCCAGGCTCTGGTTTCTGTCTGTTTCCCCGACTCTGGTGCAGGGTTCCCTCATTCCCTACTATGGCAGCCCATCGGTACACACTTGTTTGCCACCTGCGGCTGTCTTCCCTTCCTCCAGGATGGCAGGGATGCTCAGAGAGCAGGCTGAGGGAGCAGGGAGGCCTCCTGTTTCTCCACTTCAACTCTACACTGGCTGCCAGTGGGACCTGCTGTGGGCAGGGGGATTTCTTCCCAGAGTCCAGGCTAAGTCCCTTCTGCCTTCAACCCATCTGAGTCATTTTCATCATCTTCTTTGGCTAACTTCTAGGGGACCCAAACAACATTTTCACCTTAGTACCAGCCACTCCAAATCTTCCTTCCTTCACCCAGGACTGGAAAAACTCTCTACCTCCTCTATCTGTCCAGCAAGAACTTCCCTCAAATCACTCCTCTGCCTCCTCTAGTTTAGCCTTGTGGTACAGTCTTAATGGTGAAAAGCCTGTTGAGGACAAATCTGAATTATCAGAAGGAGAAAATGCACTGGGAAGTACTTCAAAAATGAATCCTTTTACTAACCAACGCAGATTAAAATTGACAGCTGACAGTTACCTGGTTACCCTGTGCTAGGGAAAATTCTAAGCACTTTGCATGTGTTAATTTATTTGATTCTCTCAACAGCCTGCAACTATTATTTCCCTTATTTTAAAGGTGCAGAAACTGAAGCCATCTAAAGAAGTCAAACAGAGGGTAAATGTTGAATTTGGGATTCAAAGTTAGATAGTCTGGCCCCAAAGTCTATATTTTTAGCAGTAGGCTAAACTGTCTCTCCATACCAGACAAATCAAATCAGAATATTTAGTTATGGGGCCTGGGCAACAATATTTTTTAAAAGTCTTCAGATTTTTCTAACATGCAGTCAGGGCTAACAGCCACTGCACTGGCTAATGTCTGTTGGGTTTTCATTCAACAAACCTTTATTGAATGCCTTTCTAGGTAGTAAGCCCATGTTAAACCCCAAAATACACATACAAACATGTTTGGTTCCAGCCCTAACAGAGCTCATTGAGGGCAAAATAAGGAATTTGCTGTATTGTTGGATGATGGACTCAGCTAGCTGCTTAGAATGTAGTTGTGCTTCTTCAAGAAATAGCTGATTCTAGGTTTGGAGCACAGAAATTGCAAGGTAAGTTTCGGATATCCTGTTACACCAGAAAGCAGGTACATTGTCAAAGACTTATGGGAGTCATGAGAAGATAGAGAAACCAGCCTAAAAGGGCAGTCACTGGCCAGATTTAAAATAATTCAAACATCGAAAATCATAATTGACTATAATTGACTGAAACACATTGAATCAAAAGCCAGGTAATAAATGTAGAAGTCATGATAGAAGGATAGCCAAGATTCTAATTTGTATAATAGTTGGTTCAGTCAGAAATCATCAATGGATGCTAAAAGCATCGGTTGAAAGGTTATAAAGAACAGGATAGTCACATGGCACTGAAGACCTATTACCTGATAAATCACAGACTAATTACAACATGAAAAAATATGTACTTTTACAATGGAGAAATTGGATGGCCACCGCTGTAACCAAATAATCATCATTAATAATGATATAATTTGATAGTATTTGCTTCCTATATCATTCAGTATAGAGTCTTCTCATGTCACCACCACCACCAAAATACTTGTGTCTAATCAAACCTCTACGTTTTACCTCCAGTTTATAGGAAATAGAGGAAGAACAAAGTAAACAACCCTATGAGGAGATAGGTGAATTCAGCGTGTGGGACATTCTATGAGAAAACTGACCCTGACTCAAAAAAATTAATGTCACGGGGGAAAAAACTCAAGATGGGGGCCTTCCTAAATGAAAGGAGACCAGAGAGACATAATAACAAAGTATAATGTGTGAAGGTCGGCTGGATGATGGTTTGAAAATAACAGCTATTTAGTTATTCTGGAGACAACTGGGGAAATTAGAATATGAACAGGACTTTATTCAATTTTATAGAATTAATGTTATTTTTTCTTAGGTATGATAATGGTTTGTGATTATGTAAAGGAATTTCCTCATCCTTAGAAGAAGTATGCTGAGTATTTAAGAGTGAAGTATTATGCCTGTAATTGATTTTTCAAGGTTTCAGAAAACAAAAAGTATGTGTGTGTATGGGGTGGGGACATAAAGCTAATAAGGCAAAATACTAACCATTATTGACTCTAGATGCAGAATACACTGGTATTCAGTGTACTATTCTTTCACCTTTTCTGTGTGTTTGAAATTTCTCAAAATAAAAAACCGATAAAAGAACAAAGCTTTGGTAGACACTAGCTATGGTGGCCACTATGCTACAAGTCTGTTTTATCCTAGCACTAATGACTACAGAGAAAAAGATGGTATGATGGAAGTGGTTTGTTTTACCTTTGGCATCCCCGTGCCCCCCAGCCCCACCCTGGAGAAATTGTACTGAACTTATGATATCCTGGAGGAGGGTTACTATTTTCATTTTCAACTTCATATCTGTCCTACAATATATACCATATACCCATACCTACATACACTGTCTATATCATATATATATAAAACATTTCTATTTCCACAAGGAATGGAGACATTTTATGGAACCGGCATAGACAGAATAAAACTAAAAACATGCTTAGCAGTAAGTGCAGAGAGCAATTATATCAACAAACCTAAGCTAAGAAACATTTCCAGAATTTGGCCCAGCTTCCTAGCCACCAAAGCAAAGAAAGAAAACTGATGGGTTTTGAAGCCCTTGCGGGAAGCATCTGAATCTTTGCTTCTGCTGCTTTCTCCTCCTAAGTCTGCCTCATGCTTTCTTTTCTCTTCTGACTGTGTTCTTCCCAGGGGCCTCCACAATATGGAAACGGGGCTCCACAGCCATCGGTTTCATCCTGTACCATCACTCCAGCCTGACAGCATTGCTCTCCCTAGATGCCAGAGCAGCAGACTGTGAACAGGTTTCTGTATGGGCCATCAGGAAGGGAATGTCCTTCAACTGACAGGAACCTCCTGTCCCTTAAGAGTGAGAAGCTAAGATCCCATCCCCAAATCCTGGAGCCTCACCACATTCATTCACAACCTGATTGCTCAGGGACAAGTTCCCTGTTTCATACATCTGACCTGTTCTTTCCCCTCCAGACCACTTGGCTTTATTTTCCAATTAAGTTTCCAAGTATAAAAATAATCATCTGGCCAGGCACGGTGGCTCACACCTGTAATCCCAGAACTTTGGGAGGCCAAGGCTGGGGGAACACGAGGTCAGGAGATCGAGACCATCCTGGCTAACATGGTGAAACCCCATCTCTACTAAAAATACAAAAAAATTAGCCGGGCATGGTGGCGGGTGCCTGTAGTCTCAGCTACTCGGGAGGCAGGAGAATGGTGTGAACCTGGGAGGCGGAGTTTGCAGTAAGCCAAGATCGCGCCACTGCACTCCAGCCTGGGTGACAGAGCGAGACTCCGTCTCAAAATAAATAAAAAAATAAATAATCTCTGTTAGTTTGAGTTCCCCTAAAGCATACCTTGAAACAAGGCTTTGAGTGCAAATAGTTTTTTGATGAGGAGGTGCTTCCAGGAGGCTACTAAGAGGGGAGAAGAGAGTAAGATGGGAAAGGAGGGGCACCAGGAGAGCAGTGTGACCTGACAGGTTACCACTGTGGGCCACTGAGGGTCAGTCCCACTGAGAAATTCAGGGAGGCAGTGTAGAACACACCTCGCAGTTGTCTCATCCAAAGGGTGAAGGATCTGGAGGTGTTTATCCTCAGACTAACTTCCTATCTGACCCCCTGGAGCTAAGAGAAAATCCTCAGGCAAAGAGTAGCAGATGGATGTAGTCAGCCTGTTCTGGAACAGGGATCACAGAGGAGATATGGCTGACATCTGGTATGTCAGCTGATTCTTCTGACAGTCTCTTCTATGGCACCCTAACCACCCACCTTTAAGTAAAGAAGGCTTATTACTTTTAACCAAGAAGATACACGTGACATCAGGAGCACTGTGTGGGTCAGCAAAGACAGATTCAGCTTGCAGTGATAGCAGACTGTCATTGTCCCACCTTGCACCAGCTTCTTCTTACCACGTAGTCATTGGTTCTCCTTTTCCTAGAATGCATCCAAGAATAGGAACTCAGTCTCTGTGCTCTGTGTTAAGCTGACATGCAGATCTGTAGATCCCTTAAGTTTTATATGTTTTATAAGTTTTTGCAAATTTGAAAAATTGACAGTGATTTGTTAGCATGAGATAGAATTTTCTCTCCGAACTCTATCAAGCTAGGAAAGGCTAAAGAGGTCTGCTGTTGGCTTTGGACTTTAGGCAGCATTGGACTTTAAGCCTGGCATTGGTTACTGCTGCTTGCAACATTGACATTACAGCAACCATGAGAGAATAGAATCTTGGTGAACTCTTTCCTCGTTTAAACTTTTTATTTGAAATAATTTTAAACTTACAGAAAAGTTACAAAAAAGAAAATGGTATAATGAATACCCAGATTCACTTAGTGCTAATATTTTTCCTAATTTGCATTATTTAACATTTGCTCAATCATGCAATACCCATACATATAGACAGATACATAATTTTGTTTTGACCATATGTGAGTAAGTTGCATACATCATACAATTTACACCTAAATACCCAGTGTGTAGAATCTGAATATTTTCTTACATAAACACGGATAGCTAACAATTTTAGGAATTTTAACATTGATTCCATATTTTTATTTATTCGACTCTTAGTCTTCTGATTTTTTCAGTTGACCTAGTAATGTTCTTTTTGCGGCACCTTTTCTCTCCACGCCAGTCTAAGATCAAGTATTGTGCTTGCTGACATGTCTTCTCAGTTTTCTTAAATCTGGAACATTTCGACACATCTTTTTTTTTGCTTTTTACAACATTAACATGTTTAATTAGCACAATTTCCCCCTTTTAGAATAAAATCTTCCTCTCTCGAGGTCTATCCGATATTCCTGGTGATTAAATTCAGGTTATACATTCCTGGCTGGAATATTACATAACTAATATATGTCCATCTCAGGACGTCACATCTGGAAGCAAACTGTGTCTCTCTGCCCCTTGCTGGCAAAGTTCATTTTAATTACCTAGTCAAGATATGGTCTAATTTCATCACCGTGTAGTTACTATTTTTCCTTTGCAAATGGTAGAATATGTGGAAGAGATCCTGTAAAACCATGCAGTTTACTTTTTGCACTTAAGTTGTCTCCCAGAAATCTTTTCCATGTCAGGTAGTAGAGGCTGTCCTTATTCATGGACCTCTGTTCTTTTTGTGTGTATTAGTTTGTTACACTTTTAATTAATTTATTTTTAACTTTTAGTTTCAGGGGTACATGTGCAGGTTTGTTATATAGGTAAACTGTGTGTCACAGTAGTTTGGTGTACAGATTATTTCATCATCTAGTTTCTTGATCCTCATCCTCCTCACCCTCCTCCCACCCTCCACCCTTAAGTAGGCCCCAGTGTCTGTTGTTCCCTTCTTTGTGTCCATGTGTACTCAATGTTTAGCTCTCACTTATAAGTGAGAATATGCGGTATTTGGTTTTCTGTCCCTGTGTTACTTCACTTAGGATAATGATCTCCAGCTCCAACCATGTTGCTGCAAATGACATGATATTCCTTTTTATGGCAGCATAGTATTCCATGGTGTCTACCACAGTTTCTTTATCTGGTCTACCATTGATGGCATTTAGGTTGATTCCAGGTCTTTGCTATTGTGAATAGTTCTGCCATGAAAATACACATGCTTGTGTCTTTATGGTACAACAATTTATGTTCCTTTGGGTATATCCCCAATAATGGGATTGCTGGGTCGAATGATAGTTCTGTTTTAAGTTCTTTGAGAAAGTGCCAAACTGCTTTCCACAATGGCTGAACTAGTTTATATTCCCACCAGCAGCGTATAAGCATTCCTTTTTCTCTGCAACCTTGCCAGCATCTGTTTTCACATTTTAATAATAGCCATTATGACTGGTGTGAGATACTATCACATTGTGGTTTTAATTTGTCTTTCTCTAATGATTAGTGATATTAAGCATTTTTAATATGTTTGTTGGCCATGTGTATGTCTTCTTTTGAAAAGTGTCTGTTCGTATCCTTTGCCCACTTTTTAATGGGGTTGTTTGGTTTTTGCTTGTTAATTTATTTAAGTTCCTTATAGATTCTGGATATTAGACCTTTGTCGATGCATACGTTGCAAATACTTTCTCCCATTCTGTAGGTTGTTTGTTTACTCTGTTGATAGTTTCTTTTGCTGTGCAGAAGCTCTTTAGTTTAATTGGGTCCCATTTGTCAATTTTTATTTTAGTTGCAATTGCTTTTGGCATCTTTGTCATGAAATTTTTGCCGGAGTCTATGTCCAGAATGGTATTTCCTAGGTTATCATCCAGAGTTTTTATAGTTTTAGGCTATACATTTAAGTCTTTAATCCATCTTGAGTTGATTTTTGTATATGGTGTAAGGAAGGGGTCCAGTTTCAATATTCTGCATATGGCTAGCCAGCTATCCCAGCTCCATTAATTGAATAGAGAGTCCTTTTCTCATTGCTTCTTTTTGTCAACCTTGTTGAAGATCAGATGGTTGTAGGTGTGCAGCATTATTTCTGAGCTCTCTATTCTGTTCCTTTACGACCTCTGTTCTTTACCTTTTGCTGAGACAACTTCCCAACATCTCTTTGGGCCAAAAACTAGGGCCGTTCCCTGATTTTAACAACAGACTGGAATACTGGGTTCTAGTCAGGATAGTCAGCACACTCCACCCTGTCTGTCCCACTAAAGGCAATTAAATCCCCTGGCAAGATGCATGGAGCAGCAATCTGAGAACTCTGAAAAGTAAATGGTAGTGGGGAGATTGGGGAAGGAAGTCAGAACTTGAAATACTGCCAAATCAACAATAATTGTCTCATTTTTTTCCCCTGATATCTCCTGGCCTGGACTCAAAGACAGCCTGAAGCCTGGAATTTCAGACCAAGTATGGACAGAAACTCTAAGAAAACCCTCTTGTTCTGTTCCAAGGAGGAAGAAACAGGGCTCCTATGGGTCAGACAGGGGGAATTTTTTCTTTCTTCTTTTTTTCATTCTTTACCCCACCCCCTTCCCAAGCCCCCAGGCATTCCCAGGTGGTAGCAGCAGCAGGGGCTGGGCTGGCCCCCTTTTCTCTGACCAGGGAAACTTTGGTCCCAAGAGTCTGAGTAAAGTCCCCATTGCTTTTCCATCTTGGTCTACTGGCCACGTCACCTTGGAGGCATGCATGTTCATAGAAAGTGGGCAGCAGAACAGAGAATCCAAAGCTCCAGTTCTTTAGCCAGAAGGCCAGGAAGGGGCATGAGGATGTTCCTGGAATCAGGAAAATGTGAGGAAGATCGCAGACAGGAGGGAGCTCAAGAAAGTGATCTCATAAAGTTGGACGTGAGCTCCTGGGCCTCACACACATGATTTAGCCCTAAACTGTCTACCAAAGCCTTTGAAAACTGAGCTGACATTGGAAACACAGCCCACAGAAGATAGCCAGGAACTTGTGGCCTATCTAACTGGGTCAGTTGTTGATTTTCTGCTAATACAAATAAACAAAAAAATCAACATTTTCCACAGGATTTAAACGAGACCTAGAATAATATGGTATAATATTCAAAATGCCTAGCATATAATCCAAAATTACTTGACTTACCAGGAACCAAGAAAATATCAGATCATACAAGAGAGAAGACAATCAACAGATACTAACCCCAAGATGGCACAGATTTTGAAATAACTAGGCAGAGACTTCAAAGCAGTCTCTAAGACTTAGTGCTCCAGGAACTAAGAGTGAACACTTTTGAAAAGGATAAAGGCCAGGCGCGGTGGCTCACACCTCTAATCCCAGCACTTTGGGAGGCCAAGACAGGCAGATCACCTGCCTGTGGTCAGGAGTTCAAGATTACCCTGGCCAACATAGTGAAACCCCATATCTACTAAAAATACAAAAATTAGTCCGGCATAGTGGTGCACACCTGTAGTCCCAGCTACTCGTGAGGCTGAGGCAAGAGAATTGCTTGAACCCAGGAGGTGGAGATTGCAGTGAGCTGAGATCATGCCATTGCACTCCAGCTTGGGCAACAGAGCAAGACTCCATCTCAAAAAAATAAAAAAATAAAAAGGCCAGGCGTGGTGGCTCACCCCTGTAATCCCAGCACTTTCGGAGGCCGAGGCAGGTGGATCACAAGGTCAGGAGATCAAGACCAGCCTGGCCAACATGGTTAAACCCCATCTCTACTTAAAATACAAAAAATTAGCTGGGCGTGGTGGTACACAACTGTAATCCCAGCTACTTGGGAGGCTGAGGCAGGAGAATCGCTTGAATCCGGGAGGCGGAGGTTGCAGTGAGCCAAGATCGCTCCATTGCACTCCAGAGTGGGGGACAAGAGCGAGACTTCATCTCAAAAAAAAAAGAAAGGGATATAAAGTCTCAGTTTCAATAGAAAAATCAGTCTCAGCAGGAAATAGAAGTTGTGTTTTAAAAAAAGGAAAAACCAAATGGAAATTTTAGAACTGAAAAAGAAAATAACTAAGATTTTTAAATGCTGAATGCGCTCAATAGCACAATGGAGATGGCAGGGAAGAGCAAGTGCATTTGAAGACAGATAAATCAAAATTACCCAATCTAAATAACAAAGAGAAAAAAATTTAAATACCATTTGACCCAGCCATCCCATTACTGGGTATATACCCAAAGGATTATAAATCATGCTGCTATAAAGACACATGCACACGTATGTTTATAGCGGCACTATTTACAATAGCAAAGACTTGGAACCACCCTAAATGTCTAACAACCATAGACTGGATTAAGAAAATGTGGCACATATACACCATGGAATACTATGCAGCCATAAAAAATGATGAGTTCATATCCTTTGTAGGGACATGGATGAATCTGGAAACCATCATTCTCAGCAAACTATCGCAAGGACAAAAAACCAAACACCGCATGTTCTCACTCATAGATGGGAACTGAACAATGAGAACACATGGACACAGGAAGGGGAACATCACACACCGGGGACTGTTGTGGGGTGGGGGGAGGGGGGAGGGATAGCATTAGGAGATATACCTAATGCTAAATGACGAGTTAATGGGTGCAGCACACCAACATGGCACATGTATACATATGTAACAAATCTGTACGTTGTGCACATGTACCCTAAAACTTAAAGTGTAATAATAATAAAATAAAAAATAAAAATAAATAAAAAATTTTTTAAAAAGTGAACATAGCTCAGGGATAATACCAAAAAGTCTAATATTAATGTCTTCATATCCCAGAGGGAGAGGAGAAGGAATATGGGTGCAGAAAAAAAAATTAGAAGAAATAATGGCTGAAACTTGCTAAATTTGATGAAAGACATACATTTATAGATTTAAAAAGCCCACAAAACTAAAAACAGAATAAACTTGGAAAAACCCACATACAAATACATTATAATCAACCAAAGATTAAAAAAAAAATTCTTGAAAGAAGCCAGAGAAAAGCAAAAGATAACAATGAGGGAACAATTATTAGAATGACTGGATTTCTCAAACCATGCAGGCCCGAAGGCCGTGGAACAGAATTTTTAAAGCATTAATTAAAAGAACTGTCTAGATTCTATATCTGGCAAAAATATCCTTCAGAATGAGAGCAAAATTAAGATAAGATATTCTTAGATGAAGAAAAACTAAGATAATTTATTCCCAGCAACCTACTCATAAAGAGAAAGCTAAAGAAATTCTTCAGATGGAAAGCAAATGATACTATAGAGAAACCTGGAACCTCAGGAGTCGAGGGAAAGAAACAGAAAAGACAAATACCTGGGTAAATATAATGGACTGTTTTTCTTGTCTTCAGTTCTCTAGAATATGTATGACTGTTCATAGCAAAAATGTTGACATTTTCTAGTGGTATTTTCAATGCATGTTTATGTTATACAGCAAGGGTCATTTCCTTGGGCCATGTTTGTGACAACAATTACAATGTAGAGAGGGAGGGTAAGGGGCTTATGTGGTGGAAAGAGTCACACGTTCCACTTGAAGTGATAAAACATTATACCAAAGTAGTCTGTTAAAAGTTAAGTATGTATATTATGCTTTGAGCAACTACTAAGAAAATCCCTATAGAAAGAAGTATAGTCAAAAACTCGAATTAAAATGGAATATTTAAAATAGATAATCCAAAAAGAAGGCAAGAAAGAGAAAACAAAGGGAAAAAAAATTTTTTTTTGAAATGGAGTCTTGCTCTGTTGTCCAAGCTGGAATGCAGTGGTACGAACTCGGCTCACTGCAACCTCCACCTCCCAGGTTCAAGCAATTCTCCTGTCTCAGCTTCCCAAGTAGCTGGGATTAGCGTGCCACCACCCCCGGTTAGTTTTTGTATTTTTAGTAGAGACAGGATTTCACCATATTGGCCAGTCTAGTCTCAAACTCCTGACCTCGTGATCCACCTGCCTCGGCCTCCCAAAGGGTGGGAATTACAGGCCGTGGGGAATTTCCCACCGTGTCCAGCTGGGAAAAATTGTTTGGATAATAAAATAGTAGACCTAAGTCCAAATTTATCAATATTTATTAAATATAATGGTCTAAACCAGGGGTTGGCAAACAATAGCTCACAGGTGAATTTTTGTAAATAAAATATATAAATAAAATTTTATTTATAATATTATTAAAAATAAATATTTTTATAAATTTTTTTGGAAAACACCTACACCCATTCACCTGCATCTGGAGTCTAAACAAATTAATTAAAAGACAAAGACTGTCGCAATGGATAAAGAACCAGACCCAACTATATACTGTCTACAAGAAATCAAATTTAAATAGAATGCCATAAGTAGGTTAAAAGTAGAAGTGGTGGAAAGACATATAATGCATAAACTAATCAAAAGGACAATGGAGTGGCTGTATTAATATCAGGCAAAGTAAATTACCAGGAGTAAGAAGGAACATTCCATAATGATAAAACGATTAATTTGCTTAGAAGATAGAGCCATGCTAAATGTATCTGCACCTAACAAAAAGCCTCAATAGGCCGGGCGCAGTGGCTCACGCTTGTAATCCCAGCACTTTGGGAGGCCGAGGCGGGCGGATCACGAGGTCAGGAGATCGAGACCACGGTGAAACCCTGTCTCTACTAAAAATACAAAAAAACTAGCCGGGCGTGGTGGCGGGCACCTGTAGTCCCAGCTACTCGGAGAGGCTGAGGCAGGAGAATGGCGTGAACCCGGGAGGCGGAGCTTGCAGTGAGCCGAGATTGCGCCACTGCACTCCAGCCTGGGCGACAGAGCGAGACTCAAAAAAAAAAAAAAAGCCTCAATATACATGAAACTAAAACTGATAGAATGGAAAAGAGAAGAAATTAACAAACTCATATATATAGTTGGAGATTTCAATGTTCTTCTTTCATTAAACAATAGAATAAGTAGCCAGAAAACCAACAAGGACATAGGAGAACTGAACACCACCACCAACCAACTGGATCTTACTGATATTCATAGAAGCCTTCATCCAACAACAGCAGAATACACATTCTTTTCAACAGCACACAGAATAGTCATCAAGATAGACCATATTTTAGTTATAAACCAAATCTTAAATTCTTAAAAGAATTAAAACCACAAAAAATATGCTTCCTGACCATAATGGCATTAAATTTGAAATCAAATACAGAATGATAACAGGAAGATACTCGGAAATTAAACAACACATTTCTAATAATGCATATGCCAAAGAGGAAGTTTCAAGGGAAATTAGAAAATATTTTGAACTAAGCAAAAACAAAAATAGAATAAAGGTCTCGGGTCAACAATCTGAGCTTCTACCATAAGAAACTAGATAAAAAAGAGAAACATAGATCCAAAGCAAGTGAAGAAAGGAAATAATAAAGATAACAGCAGAAATTAAAAACAAAGGAACAATTGAGAACATATATGAGCCAAAAACTGGTTTTTCTAAAAGAACAACAAAATAAACCTCTAGCCAAACTGAAAATGACAAAAGTAGAAAAGACACAAATTGCCAATAATCAGGAATGAAAGAAAGAGTATTATTACAGACCTCACAGATATCAGCAGGCTAATAAGGGGAATCCTACAAACAACTCTAGGTAAATTTCACAGCTAAGATAAAATGGACAAATTCCTCAAGGCCATGAAGTACCAAAACACCTATGAAGAACAAACGATGTTGAAACATTTGGACATCCATATGCAAAAAAAGAACCATAGCCTATACCTCACACCTTATATAAAAACTAACTCATAATGGATCTAAATATAACATAAAACTTTAAAAGTTCTAGAAGGTAACATAGAAGAAAATCTTCATGACGTTAGATTAGGCAAATTGTTCTAACATGTGACACTGAAAGCGTGATCCATAAAGGAAAAATGGACAAATTGAACTTCATTAAAATGAAAAACTTTTGCTGTGCAAAAGACAGTTGAGAATGAAAAGAATAGCTGCAGACTCTGAAAAAATATTGCAAACCACACATCCAACAGACTTCTATCCAGAACACAGAAAGAATTCTCAAAACTCAGCAGTAAGGAAACAAACACAGGAATGAATAAATGGGTAAAAGATTTGAGCAGACAGTTCACTAAAGGAGATACATAGATGTGAAATAAGATGTTCAACAACATTAGCCATTATAGAAATGCAAATTAAAATCCAATGAGATATCACTACACAATTATTCGAATGGCTAAGTGTTTTTAATACAACATGAAGAGCTGAGGAGACTGTGGAGCAACAAAAACTCTGTTATTACCAGTGGGAATGCAAAATGGTACAGCCACCCTGAAAAAGTTTCTGATTTCTTATGAAGTTCAAATATATTTACCACATGACTCAGCATATGGTATTAGTATTTACCCAAGAAAAAAAACTTATATTAACATGAAAACTTATACATGAATATTTACTGTAGCTCTATTTATAATTGCCAACATGGAAAACAATCCAAATGTCCTTAAACAGATGAATGGATAAACAAACTGTGGTACAACCATACAATGGAATACTACTCAGCAATAAAAAGGCACAGACTAGGGACAGACTAATAAAACACTCACCATGTGGACGAATATCAGAGACACTGCTGAGTCAAAGAAGTCAGACTCAAAAGTTTACATACTGCATTCCGTTTATATGGCTTTCCAGAAAAGGCGAAACTACAGGGACAGAGAATAGAGTTTCTTGGAAGAATGAAACTGATTGTGATAGTGGCTACACAAATCTACACATGTTTTAAACTCTTGCAACTGTAGACTCCCCAAAAAGTTAGTTTTACTGTATGTAAATTTTTAAAATAATAAAAAGCTGAGTGGACATACCCTCCTAGGTACTTAGAATGGCAATACCAGAATTTGTGTCTGCATACATACATTAGGCTGAGCATTTGAACCACACAGGTACACTACCACACTCTTCCAACGTTGCTGGCCGAGGGCCTAACCCTTTATCAGATAATTTCATCTCACAGGCCTTCCACTTGTGCTTAAAGAAAGCTTAATGCATTTCCTAAAAAGGTCTAAGAACCATTTCCTGTTTTAACTCTTATATGTGACTTGATGCATAAACCACTCTATATGTCTTATAAATAAACCCAGAATAGTTAGAGTTCATTTATAATCCATTACATGAAATACCAATTATCCCTTAATAAAAGGTGACTTTACATATCCATTCTTTTAATTTGATAGAAATACAAAATCTGTGATTAATTAAATTCATACACAGAGAATGTTGCTATGCAACATTTTATAATGATGCTTGTATATGCTAAAGAAGAATAAAGAACGGTACTCCTCTGTTCCATTTCATTTGCAGATAAGCAACTACATACACACAGACATTCATTTGTTTCTTTTTTGCCCACTTGGTGGATGATCAGCCTTCTCCACTGGCCAGGGCCATCTGCTGGTCATGCCCATTTGTGACACTCATAGTGCTCCCTTTTTTATTTGAGTCAGGGGCTGTTAACTTGCCCCTTTCACTGACAGGTAGCTCCTTCACCACTAGGGAGGGTAGGTACCACCCCTTACTCAAAGACAAGCCAACCAGCTGGGCAAGCCAAGTTAGCCTGGGGTCAGTTACTCATTGTATGGTTTATTATTTATTCATACACCCACTCATGCAAGACAGAATGAGATTCAGGATGGCTATCATGGGCCATCAAATCATCAACACAATAAGATCAAATACAACACACATAGCATCAAACACAGCCAGATATAAATGATGAAGGGAAAATAAAGACAGAAAAATAAGTTAAGCAAGACAAGGGTCAAGTTGGTATGTAAGTATGCCCCAAAGCTCTTATGCACTGGCCATATACGGACCACCAGTTTATCTCTGATCTCACTAGAGCCCAGAGCAAAAAGGAAAAGCATGTTCTGTTACAGATTTGCAGCATCCTCCAGGAAAGAACAAATCCCTTGTTAGAGGACACACATCTTTTAAACATGAGAGAAACTTCTCCCCATAGCCTCACATAGGGTAGTGGGAAATGTCCTCAATAATATTCCTAAAATAAATAAAACATAGCAAGTTAGTATTTTACCAAAGAGCAAGTCAGAGGAAATCTACATGGGACGAAAAAGCACCCGACGGCTTCAGTTTTCTGAAAGTCTGAGTTCAAGGATGAAATTTAGACTAAAGCGTTGTTCTCAAACTTGCCCACTCAAGTACCTCCAGCAACAGAGAGCGCCCCCTAAAGATCATGAACTGCGGCCCACGGCAGCCTACCATACACAGGGAATTTCTTTGACATCTTATTGTTTACCTCAAGAAAACATGTCAATTTCTTATTTACTCCATAATGTATCTGTGTCTGTTTTCCTACAAAACAGTGTTTTAAGTTGCTTACTATTGGGGTGGCAAGATGCAGGAGAGTTTCCTGACTGCCTTAATCAGTGCTTTAAGTGTGCCTGTTTTTGGAAAGTTAACTGAATTGAATGGTGCTAACACGGGTTCATCCTCCTGTTTCTTCTTCCTTGTTAGTGGATAATACCACAAGAACCCAAACTCACATAAATAGGTGCTACAAATACCAATCACTTTCTCCTAAAGTGATTTATTCATACACCCACTTATGCATGACAGAATGAGATTCAAGATGGCTTATCATGGGCCATCACATCATCAACACAATAAGATCAAATACAACACACATAGCATCAAACACAGCCAGATAGAAATGAAAGTCAATCAGGAAACAAGATGAAGGGAAAATAAAGACAGAAAAATAAGTGAAGCAAGATAGGGATAAAGTTGGTACGCTCTCCCAAAGTTGGCCTGCTCTCCTGAAGCACAGCTTTAGGAGCTCTGCTAGGGTGAAAACTTAAGAGAGCACCAAGAATGACCCCAAGAGGATACACAAAGTCTTCAGGCTATTCTTGGTGAAATGTTGACATGTGTGTTCTTCCTGAGAGTTCATCTCTGGGGCCATAGGAGAGATCTGCCAACTAGCACACTCTCATTCACAGTTTAGAAAACTCTCTGATGAGCTTCTTTACTTTGCATTAATGCGATGATTTTCATCCCCTGTAAATAAGAGATTTCTAAGAAAGATGTGATATGCATACATGGTTTTTAAAAAAACCTCCATAATAAACACTGAAACGAACAAATTATTGCAGAAAATCTATCTACTCTGAAATTTTAAAAGATCCAGCCTGTGTTAATTTGAATAAGGACACTGAAAGCCTTCATCCAACTAAAACAAAAGCAAAACCCAGCCATGGCAATAGTAAAAGATGCACTCCAAGACATGTGCAGTGAATAAGATGGGGAAGGCTACTTCACCTCAGTAGGGAGATAATCGAGAAGATGTCACAGTTGTACCAGACACCTGTCACTGTTTGGGCCACCCGTTGTCCAAGCCCTCTCCCTTTATAGTGGATGCAGTGCCCTGATCCTACTGGAAGGCCGGAAGAGGGGCCTTCCTCAGCTACCCTCTGACAGACAGTCCCAGTGTTGTGCCAAGAAGCTTCTCACTCCAGGACCCAGAGGGGACAGCAGTGTGTCCAGCAGTTGTGCCCACCAGCTGCAGCAGGCAGTGCAAAGGAGCAGTGGTGGCTCTCTGGCCAGATTGGGCCTCTAGCTCTCCTCAGTCTGGAGAAATGCATTCTTTCCAATAAATCCCCATTTTGCTAAAGCCGGCCAACACTGATTTCTGTTGTTACTATGAAGAACTCTGAAATAACAGGCATGATCCCTTGTGCATTTAACAACACAACTTTGAAATATATAAAGCAGAAACTATTGGAAACAGTAACATAAATGGATAAATCCGCAAAATTTGCATGGACTTTTTCAGAAATCCACGGATCAAATTGATTTTTTAAAACTAAAGCAAAAACAGATCCAGAACTGAGCTGCCCAACACAACATAATGGTCAGCAGCCACTTACATCTATTTGAATTTCAACTTAAGCTAATTAAAATTAAATAAAATTTAAAAATCAGTGCCTCAGTCTCACTAGCCACATTTCAAATTACTCCACACCACATATGGGCAGTGGTTACTGTATTGGACAGCACAGATTACAGAACATTTCCCTCATCACAATGAGTTCTCTTGGACAGCACTGGTATCAAGGATTTAAATAGCATAATTAGCAACTTAAATGTCATAGAAATATAGAATCCTCTGCCAAGCAAACAAAACCTATACCTTCCTTTTAAACACTTATAGAAAACACACATTGACTAACCATAAATTAGGGTAAAGGAAAATCTCAATATATTTCCCAAAATAGAAATTATAGAAGCAATATGTGCTGTCCATAATGCAATTAAATTAGAAGCATTCAGTGAAAGGGTAGTCAAGTGCACATGCATGTACTAACACATACACTCAGCTGGAGATATTAAAACATTTTCCTAAATAAGTCTTGGGTTAAAGCAGAATTTAGGCCTGAGATTGCAAACTATGGAGAAATTTGAACTGCACCAGAAATTTTCTAAAAAGTGGTACTCAGAAGAAATGTATAGCCTTAAGTGCACATATTAGAAGACATTGAAATACAAAAAAAAGGAACTAAGCATCCATTTCAAGAAGATAGAATAAGAGAAGATAAAACAAGGTTGGTTCAAATTAATCTGTCTCTGAAGCACATTTCAAAGTTTTTGGTTTGAGGTAAGAGGTCTAACAGAATTCCCAAATTTGGCACTGCTAGTGTAATCATTGGGTTATTTTATTTTATTTTTTCATTTTTTGAGATAGAGTCTCGCTCTGTCGCGCAGGCTGGAATGTAGTGGTGCAATCTCAGCTCATTGCAACCTCTACCTCCTGGGTTCAAGTAATTCTCCTGCCTCAGCCTCCTGAATAGCTGGGACTACAGGTGGGCATTACCACACCCAGCTAATTTAATTTTTAGTAGAGACAGGGTTTCACCATGTTGGCCAGGCTAGTCTCAAACTCCTGACCTCAAGTGATCCGCCCACCTTGGCCTCCCTAAGTGCTGGGATTAGAGGTGTGAGCAGCTGTGCCTGGCCAAGTGTAGTTGTCTTTGACTGGATTATAATTCCATCCATAAATCACCCCTCTGTGGCCAGGAGGAATGCAGTACTCTGAGTCAGCCATTGGGTTATTTTAAATAAATTACATTGAAAGACATAAAACAGCCAGGCGCGGTGGCTCACGCTTGTAATCCCAGCACTTTGGGAGGCCGAGGCGGGCGGATCACGAGGTCAGGAGATCGAGACCATGGTGAAACCCCGTCTCTATTAAAAATACAAAAAAATTAGCCGGGCGTGGTGGCGGGCGCCTGTAGTCCCAGCTACTCGGAGAGGCTGAGGCAGGAGAATGACGTGAACCCGGGAGGCAGAGCTTGCAGTGAACCGAGATCACGCCACTGCACCCCAGCCTAGGCGACAGAGTGAGACTCCGTCTCAAAAAAAAAAAAAAGAAAGACATAAAACATTTCTCCCACTCCCAAAATTGAGAAATATATCATGCTGCATGATTAGAAAACTGTTAAGATGTTACCTTTCCCAATCTGATTTATAAATTTAATAAAAATCCAATCAAAATCATACAAATTCTGTTTTAGATTTTTGGTTGGTTTTCATTTTTAGAAATTTCACATTATACACCAAATTAGAAACAATAATACAATTAAGCCAATCTAACCACACCAAATTGAACAATTTTGCTGTTCTTATTTCCAAACATACTTTTTTTTCTTCTTTTTACTTTTCTTTACTGGTGTACTTTAAAACAAATCTAATAATCAGGCCAATTTATCCAAAAATACATTAATATCCATCTCTAACTGGATGGATATTTTAATATGCCTACTGTGCCAAATTCACACCTAAAAAATGCACATAATCCCTTACTATTGTCTGATACACATCCCAGATTCTAGACTGTCTAAGATAGCTTGTTCCATGTGCTTCTTCAGAGCCTGGTTCTGCCATGTATCAGCTGTCAATCCTGAGGCAAGTTAATTAGCTTTTCTGGACCTGTTACCTTTTCTACAAAATGGAGAAAATAATAAATCCTTCTCAGATGATTGTTCAAAAGACTAAATGAGATCATACATTTAAAGCACCTAATACTATCCAACAAATAGTCATTATTATTAACATAACCGATTCTGACATAAATAGAATTACTTCTAGAAACAGTTTATCCCACTTTTGATGTTGCTGAGATTGGTTAGTGGGTGCAAGTATATCTGGGGATTGAGGATTTATTTCATTAGGTTTTGGAGGAAAGAAATTCTGTAATCCAGTGTCCCGCCAGTTTTCCTCAAAAGCTCCCACTTTTTCTCCAGTGTGTTTGTGATACATACCCAGGTTTAAGAAAGATTGTCTTTTTGGCTGGGCACGGTGGCTCACACTTGTAATCCCAGCACTTTGGGAGGCTGAAGCAGGCGGATCACAAGGTCAGGAAATTGAGACAATCCTGGCCAACATGGTGAAACCCCATCTCTAATAAAAATACAAAAATTAGCTGGGAGTGGTGGCGGGTGCCTGTAAATATGTAGAAGAGCTGAACAACAAGGCCTAATGAACATGTGGAACACCACAGCCAACAGCTACAGGATATGCATCCTTTATGAGCACAAGCGGATCATTTCAAAAATTGACTTCCACATGCTGAAATGAGGCTGGGCACTTCACACATTATCTTCTTTAATTACCATAAAATTGTTAAATAGGCATCCAAGCTGGAAATCTTCCGTTTGTCCCTCCACACTCACCCCTACCCTTCCCCACCTCTCGCTGTGTCCTTCCAGGCTGGCCTCTATAGACAGCATTAATGGTTCCTTTCTCCTCTGGTTTCTGGATGGTTCAGTCAGCAGGAGGAAAGAGCAGGAAATTATCACGTGAAAAGAAAGGAGAGTCAGGGTATATTGTAAAAATTTTAAATTTTCTGTATATTGTGATGTTTTGACATCTTAAGAGACCTCCCCAGGCTGGCCAGTCCTTAAGGACAAGAAAGGGCTCTACCTGGAGCACGTCTTTGCTGTGCACATGAGCCAGCCCAGAGCCACACCTCCTCTGTCTGGCCCCGACACCCCGGGAGGCAGTGTGCCTCTGCCTCAGTCATCCCAGGGCCAGGCACCAGGCAACTAGAGACCACTCCTGTCCCCACACCCACTGAAATTATTCAAACCAGCCAGTCCTAAGATGTCCAATCTCCCCTGCCTGGACTCTCCCGTGGCCTACACCTTCCCCTCAGTCCTGTCTTCTGCCTCCTGCCTCTGGGATCTGTGAGGATAAGAAACCTTGTTTTCTTGAGCCTCTCCCTTGCCTGCACCTGACTTTCACATAAAAAGATAGAAAATTCAGGGTATTTGCCCTCCCTGCTGCCTCCCTGCTAAGGATGGCTGTGTCCATCTTTCTCTGCTCAAGCCAGGTGCTGCTCCCCAGACAGCTCCCCTGTCCCAGTTCCAGTGCTCACTCCCTCCCTCTCCTTCCAGGTCTAGGGACAGTGACAGCCCCTTGCTATGATTAGTCCTGGGTACTGTGCCATCCCCCATAGGCCTTCCTAAGCCTGCTCACAGCGTTCTAAAGGTCCCTTGACTGAACTCTTCATGTTGCCCAGGTGGAGTGTGCTGTGTTTCCACAGGACCCCAGCTGAATGTGAGTATCCCTATCCCAAACACAAGCTCAGAGGGCAGCGCAAGCCCAGGGCCACATCACTACAGCTGCGCCTCCTCTATGGGGGTGGCAATAGGGCAGTTTCAACCCTTGTTCGCATCATTGCTAAATCATTCGTATGACATTGGAATACTTTTTCAACTGGAGACAACGGCATGCCCTGTCAGAACTTCTTGAATAATTTTTGACTGAATTGTGAACGTGGCCTTTCTTCGTTTCTTAGAAATCAGGAACACTGTCTTCCATTTAAAGTATCTTTATTCAGTTGTTAATTAATTTTTGGTGCTTAAGTCCTGCTGTGGTTTGAGTTTGTTCTCTTTGAAACTCATTGAAATTTAGTCCCCAGTGTGGCGGTGCTGGAGATGGGGCCTAGTGGGAGGTGTCTTGCCATGGATCCCTCATGAATAGATTAACATCCTCCCTTGGGGGTGAACTTGGGCTCTCATAAGAATGGATTAGCTCCTGGGAAAGGGGGCTGTTAAAAATAGTCTGGCAGCCGGGCTCGGTGGCTCACGCCTGTAATCTCAGCACTTTGGGAGGCTGAGGCAGGCAGATCACGAGGTCAGGAGTTCGAGACCAGCCTGACCAACATGATGAAACCCCATCTCTCCTAAAAATACAAAAATTAGCCAGGCATGGTGGCACATGCCTGTAATCCCAGCTACTCAGGAGGCTGAGGTGGGAGAATTGCTTGAACCCGGGCGGCGGAGGTTGCAGTGAGCGAGATTGCACCAGTGCACTAAAGCCTGGGTGACAGAGCAAGACTCCGTCTCAAAAAACAAAATAGTCTGGCTTTCTTGGTTTCTCTCTTTTATTCCTTCCCTGTCCCAGTGACCTCTTTGCAAACACCCACTCCCCTTCCATTTTCTGCCATGAGTTGAAAGAGCCAAATCCCCCACCAGATGCAGATCCCCAGTCTTGAACTTTCCAGCTACCAGAATCGTGAGCCAAGTAAATGTCTTTTCTTGATAAACTACCCAGTCCTGGGTATTCCGTTAACAGTAACAGCAAGTGGACTAAGACATCACCTTTTGGAGGAAGTTACTCAGTATGGTGCTAATGGCCTCTGAATTTAATACCCACATGAGATTTTTGTCTTCCCACTTTGCTGTTTTTCAGATCGCCATGAGGTTATCTCCAAAGAAATATTGGAACTGGACCCATGGGAAAACCAGTGGAATGTTGTAGCCATCAACGTCCTCATGCATGACAGCTATGATGTCTGCCTGGTAGCCAGGATGAATCCCCGAGACCTCATCCCCCCGCCTTCAGATTTGGTGGAAGAAGGCAATGAGCACTGAGGTGACCCTGCTGGAGGACCTCCTGCTGTGTCTGCAAACAAGGCCTTCAGAACAGAGAGGGCCCACAGCATCTCCGTCATGCCAGTCATGTGCACTGCATGCATAGTGGCCTGTGTGTGAAGAAGCAGTGTGTGCTGGGCACTGGGCGGGGAGCATGGGGAGTCTCCCTTCAGGGACTTCCCAGTCTGATAGGGTAAATAAGACACTACAAAGAAGAGGTGATGACAGCCACAGGAGGGGCACAGGGCCACAGGAGAGCAGCAGATGGAGGGTCTCACTCTGCTGGGGACCCATGAACAGCACTGCAAAGGAGCAGACCTTTTATTGGGCCCCCAAAAGGATGAGGAGGAAGTGGTCCCATGGGTGCAGTCAATGATGAGTTCATGGAAACAGCCAAGCAAGGGCCCAGAGACAGAAAGCTCATGCCTGTCTGCAGCATCCTGGCTGGGCCAGATTGCCTGGGGCACAGGGTTTGTGGTCAAGGCTGGAAAAGTAGGTTGTAGCTAGATGACCAACGCCTGAAAGAATGAGGAGTTGGACCTGGTCCGTAAGCCAGGGAATTGTCTCAAAATAGTGAATTAAGGGAGACTTCTCTCTGTGCTCTGTTCCAGCTTCAGTCTTATAAACACTGGCCATTCTCCTTCAGAATCCCCTTCTACTGAAGCAACGCCACCCAGCAGCAGGGATAGCTGTGCTACTAGCCCCTAACAACCAAGGCACTCAAGCCAGACCACAGTGGCCAGAGAATCCTGCCCTGGGCTGACTCTGTCTGGGACAGGGATGTGGGGTTCTGCAGCCTGGTCCACTCCGGGGCTGGCAGGCAGTGTCCTGGAGTGGGCTTACCCAGGCTGCCTTTGCCCACCTCTCGGACACATACGACCTTCTGCAGGGTAGTCCTGGCTGAACAGGACTCGCCCAAGCCACCCAAGCCAGGGACAGAGAAGGCTCTGGCTGAGGACAGGGGAAGCAGCATCTCCTCCAGCTGCTGCCAACCCCGTGGCCTGGCCTTTGCAATAAAGATGGAGCCACCCACTTCAGCCCACAATTGAGCGTAATCAGAAGACAGTCACTCTCAAAATATATGTTAGAAATAACATTTAAATGACACATGGGAAGTCCGTCTATCTTACTTCCCGTCTCTAATTCTGGAAGCACAGTGGATTCAATGAGTGCATCTTCATAGCTGTTCTTCAGCAACTTCTCCAAAGAGTTTCACATTGCACAAGGCTCTTTTGGAAGCAGGAGTGGTCAGCAAATTCAGAGGGAGACAAACCCTAAGTAGAGACAGCTTTCTTTGGTGCTGAGCTGTGTGATTGTGATGACCGCTAGCCTGTGCCCCCAGGTTCCAGCTGCCCACTAGGCAGGACAGGCAGGTCTTGCCAAAACTGGAGCCTGTTGGAAATCTATTTCTGCCACCAAGGACAGGGACCAGGAGACCCAGCGTAGGTTGGCCCCAAGTAGGCTCGACTCTGGGAGGGTGGGGGTCCTGCCTTTCTCTTCGCACTTGTGCCCCAAGTGCACTCACAGTACCTGGCATGTGGGTGACCTTTTGGGTGGCCGGCATGGGGCAGTGTTTCTCAGTCAGAGGGCCTGGGCCCCAAGCATGTCCAGGAATCTGAGTTAAAGTGAGCTTACTCTTTCCCCAGTGGATGGTCATGATCTGTGCATTCTTTTTCTTGCTACAGAGATGTTCCTCCTAGCTGCTGTGTTGGCTGTCGGTGGCCAGGGTTGAGGACGGCCTCCACAGGGCCTCCACTTCCCTGCATTCCTCTTCGCATAGTCACTCCGCCTACTCTACCTGCTTGAACAGTCCAGAAAGCTGCCGCGTCTCCCAGGCTCAAGGAGGCCTTGTTGGCATGTCATGGCACATCTCCTAGATGTTTTGGGTTCAAGGTCTGGGTTCCAGCCTCAGCTCTGCTACTTAGCTAACCATGTGAATTGGGCAAGATGACCTTTCTAAAGCCTTGTTTCCCTCATATGCAGAGTGGGAAGGAAAATATTAATACATACTTTATAGGGTTGGTGTGAGGATAAAGTGCTGAGCAAAGTGCCTGTGAAATCCTGAAATAATAAGCATGTTTTAGCTGCCATTATTATCATCACTGTCATTATCATTGCAGTCAGCACTTCCCAAAGCAAGATGCCCAAAACAGACTCAGTGCTTTAGTGCAGTGGGGCAGATGTGCATATGGCTTGAGATGGTTCTTTCTTTTTTTTTTTTTTGAGACGGAGTCTCTCTCTGTCGCCAAGCTGGAGTGCAGTGGCATGATCTCGGCCCACTGCAACCTCTGCCTCCTGGGTTCAAGTGATTCTCCTGCCTCAGCCTCCCAAGTAGCTGGGATTACAGGCGCCCACCACCACACCCAGCTAATTTTTGTATTTTTAGTAGAGACGGGGTTTCACCATGTTGGCCAGGATGGTCTCGATCTCTTGACCTCGTGATCTGCCCGCCTTGGCCTCCCAAAGTGCTGGGATTACAGGCATGAGCCCCTGCACCTGGCTGAGATGGCTCTTAATTTCCCATACCCTGTTGCTTGGCTCCTCCAGTTAGCGGCTGAGAGTTAAGCAAGGGTTTACTCAGATCTGAGGCCCCTGATGCCCTCGATGGACACATTCACGGCCCTGCGGCAGCTCAGCAGAGGCACCTGAGGGTCGCGGTAGGTGAGACCATCACCCGCCTGTGGGAGGCAAGATAAATGGGTAAACATCATTCCTGTCTAATGTGAGGTCTGGGCAGTGTCCCAGTGGAGCTTTCCAGAGAGTGCAGAGGGAGGACCGAGAAGGCGCATGACCTCTGCTGGAGCCAGGAGGGCAGTGACCAGGAGCTGGCTTAGCACTGAAGGGAGGCAGGCATCCAGGGCAGGATTTCTCAAACTTCTTCTGAGGAATCCCCGAGGTCGAAACCCGTGCTTCACAGATTTCAGATGTCTGATCTTGATTTTTCTTTGATTCCATACAACAGATTGCTTGCCTGGGTTAGTGCTTATTTTAAGTTCTTGGTGCTTCTTGTCTGCCTTCTATATTTGCAATTAAAAACAACATGACCCTCCCCACCTGTGGCCAGATATCGTTAGAAATTCAACTTTGAAATATATTCCAATCACTCCTGTTTTCACTTTAATAGAAGGCTGTTGCAGTACTGCACAAAGGGCTCTTACAAAACTTCTGCTATCTGCTAATTCTTATCTTTGTGACAGGATTGTTTGACACTGAGCAAGGAAACACAATAAGGAAGTAATTTGGATGCTAGGCTGGCAGAAGCCTGCAGCTGTCAACCACAGCCTGCCCCAATGTGTTCAACACGGTGGCATTGTTCTCCCTGACTTCATAATGAGCAAATGCTTCACGTTTGAACTTAAGGAATAAATTTTTACTAATAAAAGATCACTTTCATTTTGTTTTTCACATTGCAGTTCCAGGAAATGCTGAGGGTCCCTTGAGTTGGGGAGTGACGGCCAGGGGACAAGCAGCAGGCCCGGGGCAGGGCTGTGAGACCGCTGGGGCAGCACGGGCGTCCCCAGGGTGCTGCACAGGAGGGCAGCCAGGAAACTGGAGAGAGGCCGGGCGTGGTGGCTCATGCCTGTAATCCCAACACTTTGGGACACCGAGGCAGGTGGATCACCTGAGGTCAGAAGTTCGAGATCAGCCTGGCCAACATGATGAAATCCTGTCTCTACTAAAAATACAAAAATTAGCTGGGTGTGGTGGTACATGCCTGTAATCCCAGCTACTTGGAAGGCTGAGGCAGGAGAATCGCTTGAACCCAGGAGGCAGAGGTTGCAGTGAGCCGAGACCCCACCATTGCACTCCAGCCTGGGCAACAGGAACGAAAACTCCGTCGAAAAAAAAAAAGTTGGTGCCTTTCACAAAAGACCTGAGGCCACACCGAGAGTTGGGTCTTTACACCCCAGCAACACAGTCTCAGGCAAGGAAGTCCTCTGAGAACATCATCCACAGCCCAGAGCCACTGAGCAGGGTGGAGCAGGCCTGGCAGCCCAGCAAGACGCGTGTTGGGGGCCTAGCGGGGTGGAGCCTGGGCAAACCTGAGCAGTGGGATCAGAACAACAGTATGGGTTGGGTACAGCCCAGGATGGAGGATGTCTGTGTTTGCTGTCAGATTCAGAGAGCAGGGGCAGGCCAGGATTTTGGCCAGAAAAGAACGGCCAGTCAGCCAAACTCAAAGACCAGAAAATCTTGCACGGAGTACCCTATTGGCAAGGGGACCTGCCCCTCCATCAGTGTTCCTAAAACAGAACCACTACCCAGTGGCTTCGGCTGTTCACGCTTGGCCCACCTGGGGTCACCAAGAGACAGGAGAGAAGGCCCTGGGGTGTAGAGTCACATCACCCACTTTGCCTACCTAGCAGACAGGCGGGTGTGTCCCTGCTCTTCCTCATTTACAGAGACAAGGACCCTGACCAAGCTTATATGCCCAGCACAACCCAGGCATAACAATAAACATAACAATCCCATTCCTTTACCAGGGGTTAGTTAGACATGGCCATGTGGCACAATCCCGGCTAAAGAGACATAAAGGGAAGTTTGCAGAGGGGCTAGGGAAAGGTTCTCTCACCTTTAAAAGTGATATTGAGGAAGAGATGGGCTATTTTCTGCTTAGCAAGTCAGCCTGCCCCCTGGAACTGCAGCCACCGCCCTGCAGTGGTGACAGAGGTGGCTGGAGACTGCCACAGGTGATCCACAGAGGGGGATGGGCCCTGCAGAATCTGGGGCCTTGGAGATGTAATTGAGCCACTAAACCAACCAGGTAGGAGGCTTTTTGCCAGATGCTAATTGTTACAATGAATGTTTCTTATTGTTTAGGCTACCTTGAGTTACTTGTAGCCCAGGATTTCCTAAGTAGTACTCCAATCTTCCCCCACAACTCCACCTTCTCTTGGGATGGCATTTGTTACCCCTGCCAAAGAGGAGGACTCAGTCCCTGGTCCCTGGGATGTCAGGTGACAAGGTTGTCATTCACTGCAGTAGGGTAGCTTCTGCCGGGCTGTTGAAAGCTGATGGTTTACGAGCCTAAGTCACTTCTTAGCTATTTATCCGGTATTGCTTTTTCTCTCAGATCTTCAACATATTTGTTTGTTTACTACAAGTCCCACCTGACACTCATTTTTGTAAATGTCTTATTGGAACACAGCCATCCTCATTCATTTCTGCACCATCCGTGGCTGCTTTCTGTATTGTCTATGGCCCTTTGCAGAGAAAGCTTGCCAACTTCTGGTGTATTCCATCAAATTTTCTTTTGATAGAAGAAAAATACTGAGCTAAGGGAATATATGTACTATAAAGGAATATATATGCATATTCCTCTATGATATATTACACATGCATACACATATATATATATATACACACAAGACATGGTTCTAACTTATTCTTTCACTCAACAATATCTCTTAAAGACAGTGCTCCATATGGCAGCGTGTGGATCTGCCAGTTTCTAACACCCGCACAGTATTCCATCACAGGTGTAGCAGAATTTTGTTAACAAGTCACCCAGAGCTGGAAATTCCCATTGTTTCCCACAGATGTTGTTTTGGTGGGCTGCAGGGGTAGGGGCGTCTGACCATCCCCTCTTTTGCTAGGGGTTGGCAGTTGTTTAGAAGGTGGCCTTTACAGTGCACTTATGTTTTCTGTGGGCACTCAGGAGCAACAGAGACAGCGCTGGGAGGCTCCCGTTGTGCTGTGAGTGGCTTCAAGCCACTTGGAGGCACTTGGGCTTACTGAGAGATGTGGCGGGTGGTAGCCAAGCGAGGAGGCAGGCCAGCCTCACGCGAAGCCTGGTATCCACCGTAGAGAGGAGCCCAGAGAGGGAGTGGACAGCTGGCACAGAGAGGAGAACTGACGCAGGCTGGTGTCTCCTGGAAGCCACACTGGCCCTGAAGCACTGAGACTCTCAGGAGCCCATGATCCTCTACCAGCCATGAAGCAGCACAGAAACTCATGGCCCAAAACCGCAACCGAAGCCTCCAGCTCCATGGCCAGATGTGGGTGGAGGCAAAGGGAAGACCCACAGCCGGCCCGCAGCCTCCCCGCAGCCTCGCGTCTGCCCTCTTCCAGCCGCGGGTCTGCAGGGCGCCCAGCATCCTCAAGGTGAAGCATCTGAGGGCTGAGCCATGATGAGGGTGGCCTTGGAATGGCAGGGAGCAAAGTGTCCCTGAGGCTGGGAATCAGCAGCCCCAGCTCCAGGGGCAAGCCTCTCTTTCCCCCTTCAGCTCTGCAGAGCATGTACTGGTGTTGATCAGGACTCCCGGAACAAGGCAGGAGGCCACCCCACCATGGAGGATGGTCTGGAGGAGGTCAGTCATGGCGATGACCTCAAGGCATTGGTCACACACTCAGCATTTTCTGAGCCCTTTTTGGCACCAGCACTGCACTGGGCAGGGAGGTGAAAGATGAGATACGAGGCCCTGCTCTGAGCCAGCTCGCCTTCTGGAGGAGAGGAAATGTGCAGACACGGAGGTGACACTGCAGGCAGAATGCCACACGGTCCCCACTTGTGTTCGCTTCCTGCCTCCACCAGAACACACGATCGCAAATTTAGTGGCTTAAAACAAATTTATGTTCTTGCAGTTCCGTAGTTCAGAAGCCCAAAATGGATCTCAGTGAGTCAAAATCAAGGTGTCCGCAGGGCTGCATTCCCACTGGAAGCTCTAAAAAGAATCCACTTCATTGCCTTTTTCAACCACTGGAATCCGCCACCATTTCGTGGCTTGTAGCCTGTCCTCCACCTTCCAGGCCGGCAGCTGAGCCACCCAGCTTTGCTTTTTCATCACACCTTCTTCTCTGACCCCTCTTCCACTTTTCAGGACCCTGGAGTTACACTGGGCCTGTCTGGACAGCCCAGGATGCTCTCTCTGACCAGCAGCCCCAGCCCTTTTCCTGTGTGATGCCACCCACTTGGGAAGTTCTGGGTTCTGTGGACCTTTTAGGGGAACCATTATTTTGCCTACCACAACCCCCAAATCCCCATAAAGTACGGTCATCACAGATGTGCATGTGTGGCGTTTATAGGAGTTCACATACATACCGAGGTTGGGAACCCCAGCGAGGAGGGAAAGAGGAGCACATACACAGATGCCTGGTCCTTAGAGCACGCTGCCCTGGGACCTCCATGACCAGCAAGGGCACGCTGAGAGGTTCTGGGAGATCCTCTGCTCTGTAGAGGAGCTGGAGGAAGCACGGAGGCCTGGGGCTGGCGGCAGCCCTCTTCCAGCCGCAGGTGAAGCTCACACCATGGAAGGAAAACAGCAAAGCAAGAAGAACTCAGGCCACTGACCACATCACTGTGCCCCTGAATGAAGCCAGGCCGGAAGCCAGCTGTACCTCTGGCACTCCCAGGTTTCAAGCCAACACATCACATTCCCTTGTGGATAGGTTTTTTGTTTCTTACACCCCAAAATATCTTGAGGATGGTGCAAAAAGTGGGATGTTATAGGCAGGATGTGGGGAGCAGGGTGGAGGGTGCCCGAGGCCATACTCCAGGCTGAGAAGCTGGCGTTCAGGCTCTGCGACTGTGCTGTCATGGGCTGAGCTGTGTCAATTGCACTTGGGATGAGGCCCACTGCAGATGGAAGCTTAACATTCCAAAGGGCCTGCTGAGAAAGACTCCTGATGTTGGAGCGCGAGGCTGCCTCATGGGGCCTGTCTGTTTCACGGGACCTCCAATAAGGCCCTATGGGGCAGAAACAAGCTACTTTGAAAGTGGTCCATTAGAAAACAGGAAGGAAAAAAAATATGCTTATTAGGAGATGCCCTTCCTGGGAAACTGGGTAAAGGCTACTCAGGATCTCTCTGGTATTATTTTGTATAACTGCATATGAATCTACAACTATCTCAATTTTTTAAAAAAGTAATTTTTGGAAGGGGTGTGAGAAATGCCCCTTCTACCTACAGACTATAGTAAAAACAGATCCTTGGCCCCTTCGGGGTTCTGGCAGGAACATGTTAACTAAGATCATATAGCCTGAGCCCTTGGGTTCCTAACCGGGCTCCACTCCTTCCTTATGTGACCTTGGGGAACTTAGACACCCTCCTGCTCACTTTTCCCACCTACAAAAAGGGAATAATGATGTTACTACCTAATAGGGTTATTATGATAATTAATGAGATAATACATGTTACACTCTTAAAACAGTGCTTAGCATAGTAAGTGCCCCAAAATGTTAGGTCGTGATAGTGGCTGTCCTAATTCCACTCCAAGCTAAGGTCTGGAAAAGTAGAAACAAAAATGGGGGAGCTCGACAGGAGATAATATTGCAGCCCCAGATAAGTCTGACCCTCCGAGAAGATATTTCCTCCCTAAAACAAATGAAAATGAATTATGAAAAAGAATAGAGAAAAATAACTACCAGAAATGTTTTAACATGAGAGCCAAAATGAAAGTTTCAATGGAAGGGTAGGAAAATAAAGTGCAAGAAAATGGCCCAGAAAGTGGAGCTACAAGACCGGAGAGAGAGAAAAGAAAGACCTAGAGAATCAACCCAGGAGACCAACAGCCAGCACTTGGGAGTCCAAAAAGAGGACAGAGACCAAAAGAAAGGAAAAGACCCAGGAAAAGGCAGGCTTTCCCCAGGACTCGCCTCTCACAACAAGTGTGCAGTAGCCCACAGGAGGCTCCTCATGGGAAGTTTCAGAACTTCCAGATGAAGTGAAAGCCCTAATAGTGTTGGGTGGGTGGAGTAGGTAACGTTTAAAGGGATGAGAACTGGGCCAGGGTGCAGTGACTCGTGCCTGTAATCCCAGCACTTTGGGAGGCCAAGGTGGGAGGATAACTTGAGGCCAAGAGTTTGAGACAAGCATGGGCAATATAGTGAGACCCCATCTCAACCAAAAAATTAAAAATTAACCAGCTGTGGTGTCACACGCCTGCAATCCCAGCTACTCAGGAGGCTGAGGTAGGAGGATCACTTAAGCCCAGGACTTTGAGGCTATAGTGTACTATGATCATGCCATCGCACTCCAGCCTGAACAATAGAGCTAGACTTTGTCAAAATAAATTTAACTTAATTAATAAATTAAATTAAGTGATGAGAACTGGAGTGGCATCAGGTGCTCAAAAGCTAACACTCCCAGCACTTTGGAAGGCAGAGGTGGGAGAATCGGTTGAGCCCAGGAGTTCGAGACCAGCCTGGGCAAGATGACAAAACCCCATCTCTAAAAATAAAAACAAAATTAGCAAGGCACAGTGGCACATGTGCCTGTATCCCCAGCTACCTGGGAGGCTAAGGTAAGAGTATCCCCTGAGCCCAGGAGTTTGAGGCTGCAGTGAGCTGTGATCACACCACTGCACTCCAGCACCTGGGTGAAAAAGCAAGACCCTGACTCTACTTAAAAAAAAAAAAAAAAAGCTAACACATGCTGGAGATTAAAGGAGCAAAACCTTCAAAATTCTGTGGGAAATTCATTTTCAAACTATATTCTTATTCCCAGTCTTACCATTCAACAAGCAAGAGAGCAGGGCAAAGACATTTTTAGACATGCAAAAACTAGAAAACATTTTGTTCCAGTTGTCTATCGTTGTGTAACAAACTACACCCAAACTTAGCAATAACCCTTTTATCACATCCTATGATTTTATGGGCCAGGAACTCTGACATGGCTCATCCTGGTGATTTATCTGTTCTATATGGCATTGATGGAGGTCCTCGGTGGTTTTCAGGCCTAGCATCCCTCACAGGCCTGGTAAGTGGGGAGGATAGCTATAAGGCTGGACCCAGCTGGGACACTATGACTTCTCCAATATGGCAGGTTCAACTGGAACTCCATGGTTCTCCTGCATGGCTGGCTCAACTGGGACCCCATGGCCTCTCTAACATGGCAGGGTCAACTGGGACTCCATGGCCTCTTCAACAATGCAGGCTCAGCTGGGATGCCATGGCCTCTCCATTATGGTGGTTTAACTGGGACCCCATGGCCTCTCCAACATTACAAGCTCAGCTGGAACTCCAAGGCCTCTCCACCATGGTGAGCTCAACTGGAACCCCCTGGCTTTCCAACATGGTGGGCTTAACTGCCACCCCATGGCTCTTTAACCTGGTGAGCTCAACTGGGTCCCTGTGGCCCTCCAATATGGCAGATACACAGGTCCAAGAGTAAGTGTTCCAGCAAGAAAGGCAGAAGCAGCATGGCCTTGCATGACCCACCCTCAGAAGTCTCTTAATATTACTTCCACCGTACTTTATTAGTTGAAGCAGTCACAAGTTTCAGACTCAAGGGGAAGGACATAGACCCACCTCTCAATGACAGAAGAGGCAACAAATGTGCAGCCACGTTTCAAAACTGCCACATACACCATCCATGCGTTCTTAAGAGGCTCCTTGAGGATGTGCTCAAGCAGAATAAGGTAGTAAACCAAGGAAAAGGAAGACATGGACCAGGAAACAGTGGATCCTACTAGGACAGTCTCAGGAAGTCCCAGGCTGACCAACTCACTGTGGGCCAGAGAGCACCCACTCCGGGTGGGAGAAAGAGAAAGAACTCCACGAAGGAGTTCAATACAAAAGCAAAAACAAAAACAATTAGAGGCTAGATGGGTTATTGATGAAATGATAGAACATGGGAAAGGAATTAAGTATGTAAATAGAGACAATTCTGCAGTCAAAACATGAGGCAAATTATGACTATAATAAAAAAAATATGGGGTAGGGTCAGGCACGGTGGCTCACACCTGTAATCCCAGCAGTTTAGGAAGCCAAGGTGGGCAGATCGCTTGAGCTCAGGAATTTGAGACCAGCCTGGGCAACGTGAGGAAACCAGGTCTCTACAGAAAATACCAAAATTAGCTGGGCATGGTGGTGCGCACCCATAGTGCCAGCCACTTGGGAGGCTAAGGTGGGAGAATCACTTGAGCCCAGGAAGTCAAGGCTGCAGTGAGCCGTGATTGCACCACTGCAATCCAGCCTGGGTGACACAGTGAGAGCCTGTCTCAAAAAAGAAAAAAAAAAAAAAAAAGTGGGGGGTAAACAAATGGAAACAATCGCAGTGCACCACTCGGGTCTGAAATGAAAATTTACATAGCCATAATATCTAGGCACCATATAACTCTTTAAAAAATTAACTCTTTGGGGAGGGTGGAGGAAGAATGGGGTGTAAAGAAAGAAATCGTCAGCCAACCAACCTATAATACCCAAGATCAACAAACCAAAAAATAGCAACATAAACCTATTGTTTAGAAACATGGGTTAACCACCAAACAACAACAGCAACAAAACCCAGCTAAAAATTTCACTTGGCTGCCTCTGAGGAAAGGGCCTGGACAGAGGCAGGGGCAGGGGCTACTTGTGTAATTACCAGCTTTTTGGAATTTTTCCATGCATGTACTAGTTTGTAAAATGCTAAGTGTTTGACGTTTAAAATGTGTTAAAATAAAGGGGTGTCTAAAGGGTCTCATTGGTTACCTAGCATAATAGATACTCTGGGCCAGACAGGACCTTAAAGATGCTCTCCTGGGAGGTCACCAGCCTCACCAGCATTGGGGGACTGGACAGGGACTTCAGCGTGAGACCACTGGAGCTAACAAGGAGCCCATCCCTGCAATGCTGACGCCCACTGAGCCCAGCAGTGTGTGTCCTGATCAACCCCTGATGTTTGTTCAGATGGCCCCACATGGCTAGGAACACCAAAGGTCGAAGAAAAAGGAGTGTGATTAATTAGCCACGAAGTGACCTATTAATCAGATGCTTGCTGCCTGTGGGACAGATAACAGGATCAGGCTGGGCCATCATTCACTCTGAAAGCGGGAGTCTGGTCCCTAAGCCCTGGGCCGCTTCTCTCCTGGCTTTGCTGCCTGCATAAGCAGGCCAGTTCACTGTCACTTTTGGTCAGGGAGTGGGTATGAGTTACTCCCATCTGCCCTGGGGCCCCAGGGTTGGCTGTTCCCAGAAAGCCTGATTTACTCTGCTGAGATGTGAAGCCTCCATTCCCTTGTATTTAAAGCTGCAACTGACCTGGCCCTCAGAAGCCATTTTCCTCCATAGCTTCAAATGTCACTGCCAGTTCATTTGACAATATTTGTTGCCTCTTCTCAGCACGGGGCTGGCGCAGGAATGCCAGGAGGGCTCAGGATTGCCCCCAAGCTGGGGAAGAGGGCATGGCCTTGATCATTTAGGCCCTGCTATCTGCCCCAAGATAGAGGGGCTGAAAGGGCAGGTGCTGAAATGACAGAGGCTGGACTGAGGGTGGGAGACAGGCCCTCTCAGATGCCGTGGGTGCAGTAGGAATTGGCAAAACCTCTGGGGGAACAATTTGACAACAGCATACGTTTTAGACACCCATACCCTTTGCCCAGCAGCTGTTTCTGTAAAAGCATCCTATAGACAGACTCCCACAGGCACACAAAGGCATCACCAAAACATGCCAGCAAAGTCTGGAAACAAGCTCAGTGCCCATCCACAAATGATGCTGTAGCTGTGCCATGCACACCCTGCAGGAACTAAAACAGACGAGGCTGATGGATAGAGCTGTGGGACTCACTCCAGGATAAGCTGTTAAGTCCGGTAAACAGGATGAGGAGGTGTCTGTACCGGAAACTACCATTTGTGTAAAAAGGTAGAAGATATATATGCAAATGAGCTTTTATATGCACAGAACCTTCTAGAATAACACACAAGAAACAAGACGCTGAGAGATACAGACAGGGGTAGGAAGATAGGAAGGTGGTTTACTTCTCAGTGTACATCCACTTGAACTGTTTGGCCTTTTAACATGCACATAAAATTAAAAAAAAAAATAAGTGTTGGTGAGGATGTGGAGAAATTGGAACCCTTGTGCACTGCCAGTAGGAATGTAAAATGTAAAATGTTGCGGCCACTGTGGAAACTAATTTGGCGGTTCCTCAAAAACTTAAATTAGTATTACCATATGTTCCAGCAATTCCACTTTGGGTGTATTCCCAAAAGAATTGAAAGCAGAGACTCAAACAGATTTATACACCAGTATTCATAGCTGCACTATTTACAGCAATCAAAAGGTAGAAGCAACCAAGCATCCACCAACGGATGAATGGATCAACAAAATGTGCCTGTCCGTGCAATGGAATATGATTCAGCCTTAAAAGGGAATAAAATTCTGACACATGCTACAACATGGGTGAAACTTAAAATAAGCCAGATACAAAAGGACAGATATTATATGATTCCACTTGTACGAAGTACACAGAGTAGTCAAATTCACAGAGATAGAAAGCAAATGGTGGGTGTCAGGGGCTGGGGAGGAGGAATGGGGAGCTGTTGTTTAACTGGGATGGGGTTTGCAAGATGAAAAGACTTCCGTGGATGGACAGTGGTGTGGCTGCACAACAATGTGAATGTATTTAATGCCAGTGAATTATATATTTTAAATGGTTAAGATAGTAAATGTTATGTTTTGTATATTTTACTGCAATAAAAAGTCTTTTGCTGATACATTTCCTGAGCAATTCTGGAAGCCAGCTAGGAGCTCTGCTCCAGGGAAGCCACCCATCTGAGGCAGCCCAGTCTCCACGGCAGAAGATGGACTCCTTCTTCCCCCAAAGCCAAGACTTATGATTCTGGGAACCCATAGCTTCCACTACAGAAAAACCGCTGCCCCTCCATGAGGCCTAAGACCTGGCCACTTAGATATTTGCAGTGGAGTCCTCTGTTGTCCCTGAAGCAAGCCAGGGGCAGCAGCTGTTGAGGACAAGCCACTGCCTGTACAACTGCAGAACTGAACACTCTTCTGTCCCTCAGCACCCAGGAATGCTGCTGTGACAGGTGAGCCAGACACATCAGCTCCCTGCTGACCCCATGGGCTTGCTGTGTCTGCACTCAACTGAGTCAATACTCTTAATAGAGGCAACCGACACATCTGTGCATGTCAGCTTCTGCTCACCAGCCACTGAGGATCCAGAAGGGAAGAGGAGGCCCAGGCAGAGGGCAGAGATCGAGATCTGGTGTCCTTGTTCTGTAAATGGCAAATGCCTCTCTTATCTAAGCAGGATTCTAGAGTTGCCATATGTGTGGGCTCATGCCGCCATCACAGTTGCCCACATGAGATTGGGATAATTATTCCCATTTTACAAATGGAGAGACCAGGGTTTAGAAGGATGAGGTTGTCTGCACAAGTGCACCAGCCGTGACTTCACAATCCCAGTCTTCCCAGCCACCTGGATGTCTTCCCAACATGCACTACTGAGCCAAAAGCAGCTAGAAAACCTGCAAATGTGGTTTTCATTATCTCCCTTCCCAACTGAAGAAGTCTCTGAACTCTGTTTCAGCCTAGATGTGACCACTGAACAGAGAAGGCTTCCTTCTCTGGGTCTTGAACAAGCTCCAAAGAAAAGGTCACCCAACCCCCAACCCCATGTGAATGCGGGGCTAATCTGCCAGGAGTCGGGGCTGTCCCCAAATGGAAGCCTTCTGGGGCAGGAACTGGCAGAACATTCTAGGACCCTGGATTCCTAAGGTTGGCTGTGGAAACTGTCCTAGGGGCCCAGGAGGGAGAGTGCAGCTCTAAAGGCTGGCTGCCCATGGCACCTGTCTCCATGTCCCTGCCACCTCCCCATTGCAGGCCCTTCCTGGGCCACTTTCTTGTCTCTAAATGAAGAAAAACAACATCCCATCTCATCCTTAAAATGGCTCCACTTTAAGGATTATGGTGAAGATAAAAAACAGCAATGTAGGCTGGGCATGGGGGTTCACGCCTATAATCCCAGCATTTTGGGAGGCCAAGAGAGGCAGATCACCTGAGGTCAGGAGCTCAAGATCAGCCTGGCCAACATGGCAAAACCCCGTCTCTACCAAAAATATAAAAATTTGCCAGGCATGGTGGCGTGCACCTGTAATCCCAGCTATTCTGGAGGCTGAGGCAAGATAATCACTTGAACCTGGGAGGCGGAGGTTGCAGTGAGCTGAGAATGCACCCCTGCATTCCAGCCTGGGTGACAGAGCGAGACTCTTTCTCAAGAAAAAAATAATAATAAATGTATATGAAATGCCTTACAATTGGGAGTAAAATATTCAAATCTTAGGAAATCTTAATAATGTAAAACATCATATTAACAGATTGAAAAAAACATGATCATTTCAATAGATGGCAAAAAGAGATTTTGAGAAATTCAACATACATTCTCAATTTTTAAAACTCTTAATAAAATAGAAAAACATGGACTCTTCCTTAGCACGATTTTAAAAATGTATATATTTTAAGGGCTTCCACCTCCAGTCATGTGAGAATATCTGTACTAGACTTGCCCTCCTGCCGTAAATACCTAGAAACTGGACAAATTATTTGAAACAACTGTTTTTAGACATTGGACAACAGGCACAGTATCTGGACTGTGATCCCTGAGAGAAGGGAAGCAAACAGAATGGTCCAATGGCTGGCCCAGCTCCCTGCCTCAGTGCAGGTGGTAGGAGCCCAAGCACAGCAAGGACTGGCACCCGGGAAGGTGATGAGCTGGAGTTTACAAGACAGACCACAGAAGGGAAGACACAGAATGGGCAGACATGGAGCTGCCCATTCAGCACAGGGGTCTGCCTGGGTCTGTTGCTGAACGCTAAGCTGTGTGTGCGTAGGGCAAATTCTGCTGAGCTGGACAAAGAACAGCTGGGAACTTAAGCTGAAAACTTCCCAGGGATCATGCAGGGTCAGGAGACAAGCCAGAGAGGAATGGCCAGTCTCAACCCACTGTACTGGAGACAAAAAAGAGCCTCGAAAGAGCCAAGCTGATTCACAAGAAATGTAATGTCTGCCAGAACCAAGCCCAGCCATGTGTAAAGAAAAACAAGGGCATGTAGCACTCACCACAATGGCCATTCAAAAATAACCAGACTTCCAAAGGAGCAGGAAAGTGTGTGCCACTACCAGGAGAAAAACTAGTCCATAGAAACAGACTCAGGAATGCAGAGATGATGGAATTAGGAGACAAGGATTTTAGAACAGCTACTGGCCAAGTGCAGTGGCTCAGACCTGTAATCCCAGCACTCTGGAGGGCTGAAACAGGAGGATCACTTGAGGCTAGGAATTTGAGACCAGCCTGGACAACAGAGCAAGACCCTATCTCTACAAAAAATTTAAAAAATTGGCCAGACACGGTGGCTCATGCCTGTAATCCCAGCACTTTGAGAGGCTGATGACGGTGGATCACGAGGTCAAGAGATGGAAACCATCCTGGCCAACATGGTGAAACTCCGTCTCTACTAAAAATACAAAAATTAGCTGGGCATGGTGGCATGTGCCTATAATCTCAGCTACTCAAGAGGCTGAGGCAGGAGAATTGCTTGAACCCAGGAGGCAGAAGTTGCAGTTAGCCGAGATCACACCACTGCACTCCAGACTGGTGACAGAGCGAGACTCTGTCTCAAAACAAATTTTTTTTTAATTAGCCAGGAGTGGTGGCATGTGCCTGTAGTCCCAGCTCCTTGGGGGTCTGAGGTGGGAGGATTGCTTGAGCCCAGGAGATTGAGGCTGCAGTGAGCCATGATCATGCCACTACATTCCAACCTGGGTGACAGAGCAATACCTTGTCTCAAAAACTAGTAACAGCCGGGTGCAGTGGCTCACGCCCGTAATCCCAGCACTTTGGGAGGCCAAGGTGGGCGGATCATGAGGTCAGGAGATTGAGATCATCCTGGCTAACATGGTGAAACCCCGTCTCTACCAAAAAAATACAAAAAATTAGCCAGGCGTGGAGAATGGCGTGAACCTGGGAGGCAGAGCTTGCAGTGAGCCAAGATCACGCCACTGCACTCCAGCCTGGGGGACAGAGCGAGAATCCGTCTCAAAAAACAAACAAACAAACAAAAAAAACTAATAATAAAATAAGAAGCTATTAGATATATGCTCAATATGCTCAAGAATTTAAAGAAAAAAACATGAACATAATGAGGAGAAATATGGAAAATATAACCAAGAACCTAATGGAATTTCTACAGGTGAAATATACAATACCTGCAATGACAAACGTATTGACTGAGATTAACAGCATATCACACACTGACAAAGGAAAGATCAATGAACCTGAAAACAATGCAACAGAAACTGAACTGAAGCACTGGGAGAAAAATGCTGAAATAAAATGAACAGAACTGGAAATGTTATCTGTGAGATACTATCAAACAATACATGTATCATTAGGGTACCAGCAAGGAGACAAGAAAAACATTGGAAGACAATCTTCTAAATTTGAAGAAAATCATAGATGCAGAGTTCCAGGGAGCTCAAGGACCCCCGCCTGAGAAGCAGGAAGCTTCGTCACTCAGCATCCCCTCCTGGAAGGACTTGCCCAGAGGCTGTGGGGAGCGCAGGCTGCAGAATGCCCTCAGCCACCAGCTCCTCCCAGTCCCTCATATGCAGAGAGAGCCACTGGCTAAAGGCCACACCTTCCCAGACAGCCCAGGTGACTGAGCAGGCAGGGAATGTAAAGATCTGGCCATTTCAGCTCAGCACAGAACATGCTGATGGATGGCCTTGCTCTGGAGCCCCCACCAGGTGGGTAGAGGTGGGCAGGCCTGACCGAGGTTGAACTCCACTGCCAAGCCTGCTTCTGCCTCCTCCTGTCACAAGTGTGAAACACCTGGTGCCCCAGACTCCACTCTTCCATCTGCTTCCAGGGAAGCCAGCCTGAGACAACTAGCAAAGGCACATCCTAATGAAATGGTTGAGAATGCGGGGTAAAGGGAAACAGAGGCAAGAATGGCCACGTCCTCAAAAACTCTGCAGGCAAGGAGACAATGAAACGGCATCTGCAAGAAAAAGCCAGGGATCTACAAATCTATATCCTGCAACCAAAGAAGACAAAATAGAGACTTTTCCAAACAAACTAAAGCTAGAGATTTTGCCAGCAGCAGACCTGCAATACTAGAAATGTTGACAGGAGTTCTTCATACCAAAGGCGAATGATACCGGATGAAAAGCCTGGAACTACAGGAGAGAATGAAGAGTTTGGGAAATGGAAAATGCATCACTCACATGAAAACCCTTTTCTCATTTTGAATCTCTCTGGAACATAATCGGCTCTGGAAGGTGAAACTGTTAACAATTTGTTGTTGAAGGCCAGGTGCGGTGGCTCATGCCTGTAATCCCAGCACTTTGGGAGGCCGAGGCAGGCGGATCACGAGGTCAGGAGTTTGAGACCAGCCTTATCAACATGATAAAACCCCATCTCTACTAAAAATACACAAATTAGCCAGGTGCGGTGGCACGTGCCTATAATCCCAGCTACTCGGGAGGCTGAGGCAGGAGAATCACTTGAACGCGGGAGGCAGAGGTTGCGGTGAACTGAGATCGCGCCACTGCACTCCAGCCTGGGCGACAGAGTGAGACTCCGTCTCAAAAAAGAGCAGGATGGGCCGGGCGCGGTGGCTCACGCTTGTAATCCCAGCACTTTGGGAGGCCGAGGCGGGTGGATCACGAGGTCAGGAGATCGAGACCACAGTGAAACCCCGTCTCTACTAAAAATACAAAAAAAATTAGCCGGGCGTGGTGGCGGGCGCCTGTAGTCCCAGCTACTCGGAGAGGCTGAGGCAGGAGAATGGTGTGAACCCGGGAGGCGGAGCTTGCAGTGAGCCGAGATCGGGCCACTGCACTCCAGCCTGGGTGATAGAGCAAGACTCCGTCTCAAAAAAAAAAAAAAAAAAAAAAAAAAAAAAGAGCAGGATGGCAGGTATAAATACAGACATAAGGATACCTGCATTCAGTATAAATTATCGAGGGACTTGGAAAATCAGATATCAGACTGGACAAAAAAAGCTAGACTTACCTGTATGCTCTCTACCAGAAACTTACTTTAAATATAAAGGCACAAATAAACTATAAAAAGATAGAAAAGATATACCATGCAAGCACTAGTCATTTTTTCAAAAGCCGGAGTGCCTATATTCTTGTCAGACAAAGTAGACTTCAGGGCAAATATTACCAGGGATAGAGATGTTTCATAATGATAAAGGTGTGAATTTATCACAAAGACATCATAATCCTAAATGTGCATCTACTTAATCACAAAGCTTCAAAATGCATGAAACAAAAACTGACAAACCTGCAATTCTCATGTGTGATTCTCATGCAGAATTGAAAGGAAAAACAGACAAATCCACAATTCTCATGCATGATTCCCACACTCCTCTCCCAATAAGGACACAGAAGACTCGAACACGGTCAGCCAATTTAACCATCTCACGCTTAACAATGGCAGAATGTCCATTCTTCTCAGCGCACATAGAGCCACCATCAAAATAAACCATATGCTGGACCACAAAACAAGTTTCATAAATGTTAAACGCTAAAAACAGGCAGAGTATGTTCTCTAACTAAAACATAGTTTGAAAAGAAATCAATAACAATTAGGTATCTTTTAAATCCCTAACAATTGGAAATTGAACAAAGCACTTTTAATTACCCATGGGTCAAAGAATAGATTATAGGAGAAATTAGAAATATTTCTAACTCTGTGAAAATAAAAACATAGCCTATCCAATTTATGAGAAGCAGCTAAATCAATGTTTATAGTGAACTTCACAACTTTAAATGCTTATATCATGGCAGGGTGCGGTGGCTCACACCTGTAATCCCAGCACTTTGGGAGATTGAGGTGGTTGCATCACTTGAGTCCAGCAGTTTGAGACCAGCCTGGCCAACATGGTGAAACCCCTTCTCCACCAAAAATACAAAAATTAGCCAGGCGTGGTAGCATACACCTGCAATCCCAGCTACTAGGGAGGCTGAGGCAGGAGAATCACTTGAAACCGGGAGGCAGAGGCTGCAGTGTACTGAGATCATGACACTGAACTCCAGCCTGGGCAACAGAGCAAGATTCCATCTCAAAATAAATAAATAAGTGCTTATATTAGAAAAGGCTCAGAAATTAGTGAAACCAGTTAATAAATTTAGAAAGATAATAAAATACAAGGTCTATCTACAAATAAATGTATTTTTATAAACTGGAAATGACCCATTGGTAAATGGAATTTAAAACTTATAGCCCTTAGATGGAATAAAAAACACAAAAAATAATAAGGGATACATTTAACAACATATGAGCAAGAACTATTCACTGAAAACTGCAAGGTATTACTGAGAGTCATTTCTAAGGGCCTAAATAGAGAGACACGCCATGTTCATGGACTAGAAGACTTGAACATGGGTGGGTGTGGGCAAAACAGGACTGGCTGAGGATGATGACTTTAGGGGCCAGATGCTGGGTACATGCATTATACAGTCCCTCTACTTCTATGTACATTTGAAAATTTCAGTAGAATAAAAGGAGCATAAAATATAACCTCCACATCACATTGGGCACCTTCTCCTCCTCATAAGCACTCTCTACAGCTGCGTAGACTGCCTCGTGGATTCGTGTGGGTTCTTGGAATCCGGCCACATTCAGAGAGGTGTGAGGCAAGGTGGTTGGGGATTGAGGTTCTCAGTCAGGCAACTCACCCTCTCTGTGCCTCGACTTCCTCATCTGTGACATAGAGCTGCCTCCTAGTGTTGTTGTGAGGACTCAAAGGGTCCTACACCAGAGCACCTGGGCTGGCTCCTGGAGAGGGGAGCTGACGGTGCATGCTGACATGCTACCATCGTCACCACCGTCATCCTCATCATGGTCATCCTCATGCTTGTTGTTCCGCTGGTTTCTGGTTTCCTGCACTTGCAAGTAACACCACAGCAAACTTCTTTACGTATAAAGCTTTGCCTCCAACTCTGATGCTTTTCTTAGCCTAAATCCTAAAATACTGGATTTCTCAAGCAAAGGGCAGTCAGGCACCCACAGCAGGCAAGAACAGGGGCTGGACCAGAGCCCAACTGCCAGGACTGAATACACACAGCTGCTGCCGGAGGGCCAGCCTGCCCTCTACCCAGCCCCGTCCTGGGGTCAGCGCCACCTCAAAACCAGGCAGTGGCGACGGATGGACAGAGATAGGCCTAGGAGACATTTAGGCCTGGGATCAGAGACGCAGGTGCCACAGGGACCAGGTGGAGAAGGCAGTGCTGCATGCTCAGAGCAGCCGTGGCACACCTGTGACTGAGGTTCATGCAGTGGCGATTGCGCTACACCTGGGGCAGGCATTGTTTCATTGATCTTCAGAACACTAAGAGGCAGTTCTAACAATAATTCCAAGTCACAAGTGAGGAGACGGAGGCACAGAGAGATCACGTCCCTTGCCCAATATGCACAGCTAGTCACTGCTGGAGCCAGGATTCAAACTCTGGGATCAGAGTCCTGACCTACCACACTATACCACGCCCATATGTTCATTGGAAACCATGCCTGGGTCTGTCCCAGAAGATCCCATTTCGAGGTTTCTGACCCCAAGATGGGATTGCCCAAGGCAAACATTCCAATTTTATTATTATTATTATTATTATTTTAGACAGAGTTTTGCTCTGTCCCCCAGGCTGGAGTGCAGTGGTGCGATCTCCACTCACTGCAACCAACCTCCATCTCCCGGGTTCAAGCAATTCTCCTGCCTCAGCCTCCCAAATAGCTGGGATCACAGATGCCCACCACTATGCCCAGCTAATTTTTGTATTTTTAGAAGAGACGGAGTTTCACCATGTTGGCCAGGCTGATCTCGAACTCCTCATCTCAAGTGATCAGCCTGCCTCAGCCTCCCAAAGCGCTGGGATTACAGGCATGAGTCACCCTGCCTGGCCAAACATTCCAATTTTTAAGTGTTGACAATGAATTCTTACAAATTTAATACTACACAGCCCTCTTGCCACATTTGGCCCACGGGGCATCAGTTTGCAACACTTGGAAGGATGAAGTGAGGGAGAGGAAGGTAGTGCAGGCTCCTTCGCAAGGAGTGGGGACACAGAAAAAGGGACAGGCAGCCCCATTTGTTCGCGTTTCCGTACACTAAGCAAACCTAGAAAGGAGTGGGGCATCCCCTGTTGCTGGGTCAGGAAGCAGGGATCACAAATGCCAGAAAAAAGGAAAAAGAAATAAAAAACACCTAGGCACAGCCTGGGCTCTCTGCCGTCTGGCAGTGGGGATGGGGTTGAGGGGCAGAGGACCGACGCTGTCACTGTGATTCCCAGGCGCACTGAGGGGAGGGGCACCTCCTGGCGGCCCTCCAAGAAGCAGCCCACCCAAATTGCTGCCTGCTGCAAGGGCCAAATGCTGGGACCAGAGGGACCAGGGACCGGGGCCTTTTGCACCGGGCTTTACCCTTTAACACAACAAAACAGAGCCCAGCCTGCTGAGGAGTGTTACACACCTGCTGAGACACCCAGCTATGCCTGGCCCTCCTCTCAGGCAGACACAGTCCCCAGCCCTTGCTGTATACACGATGCCAGCCTTGGGGCCATCGTGCCTCTGTGATCAATAAAAGTGGAAGAAAGGAGCTGAGGTAACCTCATCCCCAGCTGGGAGGCAGGCGGGAGGAGAGGACCCCAGGCAGCTCAGCTGATGGCAGCTCAGGACAAAGTCTCAGCGTCATCCTGACCCTCCTTCCCAGGCACTCCACCTCCTTTTCCGTCACCGCCGCCTTCCCCCCGCCCCCTGGGCACTTGGAAGAGGGGGGTGGGAAGCCCTCTTTGGGATGGAGCTGGGTGGGCAGGGAGCTTGCAGAAGGGCTGAGGAGGTGGAATGGGCAGAGGGAGGAATGAACAGGGCTGCGGCCCCTCAGGGAGCTCCGGATGGGTCCTGAGCCAGGACCAGCCCTGACCTCTGAGGGAAGCCTGCCAACAGCCGGGCAACAAACCTTCCTTGAAGAGGGCGCCAGGTGGAGCATCCGCAAAGCCCGTTCAGAGCCAGGCCCCAGCCACCTTTGTTTGTCGCCTGGACCATGGCAGAGGCCTCCCACCTTCCCTGGTTTCCCCCACTGCAGCCAGAGGGAATTTTGAACGGTGCAGCAGGTCCCAGGGCTCCGGCTCCCAGAGGCCGAGGTCCCTAGGGAGGTGTGTGAGGCCGTCAGCACTCTGGCCCCACCTCGCCCCACTCTCTGGATTCCTCTCGTTGCTCCTCCACCGCCATGTGCGGCTTAGCTGTTCTTTCTCTAGAACCTTCTTCCCCCAGACATCCCAATACCAGTTCCTGCACCTCTCCCAAGTCCTTCCCCCTTCTCGGGGCCCTTCCCCATCCATGTGCTCAGGATTCAATGCTGCACGTCCTCTCCCTCCCCCTGGTGTATTCTTCTCCGTAGCAGGGTCCACCCCCTGCCCACACAGTGACTGCCTTCCAGAGTGCCCGGTAGCTATTTCAGGCTGTTCCTAGCGGTTTCCGTGGGGAAGGAGGGCCTAAACCTGCCCAGCCTCTGGCTGTGTCCCTGCTCCCTGCCTGTCGAAGCTCCACCCACGGAACCTATGATCAGTCTCTCCGAGCTCCTCATAGAGCAGAGTTCTCACCCAGTGCTGTCCAGGAAAGCAGAATCTCACCCACGTCTGCGACTTTAAAGTATGCAGTAGCCACATTTTAAAAAGTAAAAGGAAATGAGTGCAATTAATTTATATTAATTATAGTTAATTTACATACTTTTATAAATAATATACTTTATCTGACTCAATATAACCAAAATATTGTCATTTGAACCCATAACCAATATAAATATATAAGCATATAATAACTATATAAAATATATAAATATGATGGGATATCGTGCATTCTTTTTTTCATACTAGGTCCCCGAAATCCAGTGTGTATTTTACACTGACAGCACGTCTCACTTCAGATGAATCACATCTCAAGAGCTCAGTCCCCTATGGACCAACACTCACATTGTCCCCAATTCCCCGCTAAACAATGCAGCAGTGACATGCTCACACATGCCTCCTGGAAGGCTAGGGTGTGAATTAGTTTCTCTCCTGGGTACGTCCCCAGGGCAGTGGTGGCTGGCTCAGACTTAATTGGCCGTGGCTTGCCAGCTCCCTCTGTAGGATGGCTGCGCTGGCCACACTTGCCCTCAGGACACACCGGTCCATTGGCTCCACACCTTTCCACTTTCTGCATTACCCACCTTTTTTTTTTTTTTTTTTTTTTTTTTTGAGACAGTCTCGCTCTGTCACCCAGGCTGGAGTGCAGTGGCACCATCTCAGCTCACCACAAGCTCTGCCTCCCGGGTTCACGCCATTCTCCTGCCCCAGCCTCCCGAGTAGCTGGGACTACAGGCGCCCGCCACCGCGCCCAGCTAATTTTTTTTTTTTTTTTTTTTTTTTGTATTTTTAGTAGAGACAGGTTTTCACCATGTTAGCCAGGATGGTCTTGATCTTCTGACCTCGTGATCCACCCGCCTCGGCCTCCCAAAGTGCTGGGATTACAGGCGTGAGCCACCGTGCCGGCCATTACCTACCTTTCTTTTTTTTTTTTTGAGACGGAGTCTCGCTCTGTCACCCAGGCTGGAGTGCAGTGGCGCAATCTCGGCTCACTGCAAGCTCCGCCTCCCGGGTTCACGCCATTCTCCTGCCTCAGCCTCTCCGAGTAGCTGGGACTACAGGCGCCCACCACCACGCCCGGCTAATTTTTTGTATTTTTAGTAGAGACGGGGTTTCACCGTGGTCTCGATCTCCTGACCTCGTGATCCGCCCGCCTCGGCCTCCCAAAGTGCTGGGATTACAAGCGTGAGCCACCGCGCCCGGCCGATTATCCACTTTTCTAATGTTGGTCAATAGGATGACTGTAAAATGACACCTCCTTGTTATTTTGATTTGCATTTCTCTAATTGCTAATGAGTTTGGGCTGAGCTACCTTTGAAACAATTTGTCCAGCCTAAATGAGCATCAATAACAGATTAGCTAAATAAGTCATGTTGTCCTATTTCACAGACTATTGTAGACCTGTTAAAAAGAATGGAACAAGGCTGGGTGTGGTGGCTCACGCCTGTAATCCCAGTGCTTTGGGAAACCAAGACGGGCAGATCACTTGAGCCCAGGAGTTCACGACCAGCCTGGGCAATGTGGCAAAACCCTGTCTCTACAAAAAATACAAAAATTAGCCCAGTACGGTGGCACATGCCTGTAGTTCCAGCTGCTTGGGAGGCTGAGGCAGAACCACACCCAGTACCACCCGCTCTGCCAGGCACTCACTGTGTGACCTTGGTTCTGCCTATGCCTCAGTTTCCTCCTCTGCAAAACAAAAAAGGGATGAGGAGAGTCTCACAGATTGTTGTGGAGAAGAGGCATTTGGAGATGCGCAGAGAGCAGCATCCAGTCACCTGCGTGCCCCAGCTCGGCTCCGATTCCAGCACTCGCTCCTCTTTGCCACACACCTTTGCTGCGCATCTACCGAATTCCAGGCACTGCTCTGGAGTCTCTCGGAACACAGAGGCGAAGTGCAAGGAAAAATAATAATCATCATATGATTATTAACCCCAGAGAAAATAAAATGCTACATAGGAGAGGGAAGGTAACCATAGATTACTATGTGGCGCAGCTGTGCCTTGTGTTTATACTGGTTTATGATAACATAAACTCTGAGCCAGAATTAATAACTAAAAGGAGAGAGGGACCAGGACAAGGGAGGGACAAGGACAAACTGTATCCTCAGGAAGCAGAGGCCCTCCATGCTCCTAAGGCCAGCGGCTTCCCTCAGTTGCGACAGGAACGTTCCTTGGCCTCTTGAGCCACTGAGGGCAACGCTGGGTGGCCCGCTGCTTGGGTACTGATGGCTCTCCAGTTCAGGGGCATCTGAGCCAGCAGTCCTTGGAGCCTAGCCTCACATACCATAGGCCCAAGAAAGAAGGCTTACGCAAGGCCACACCTGGAGCTGGAGCAGAACCAGATGCAAACCCACCCTGCCTCTGGGTCTGGTGCTCTTTCCTCTGGCCTGCTCAGAGGGCCAGGGAGACTGGGGACCTCAGGATATCCCTTCTGTGCCGGAATCTTTTTTTTTTTTTTGAGACAGGGTCTCACTCTGTCACCCTCACCCAGGCTGGAGTGCAGTGGCATGATCTCAGCTCACTGCAGCCTCTGCCGCCTTGGTTCAAGTGGTTCTTGTGCTTCAGCCTCCTAAGCAGCTGGGATTACAGACGTGTACCACCACACTGGCTAATTTTTTGTATTTTTTAGTAGAGACAGGGTTTCACTATTTTGGCCAGGCTGGTCTCAAACCCCTGATCTCAAGTGATCAGCCCACCTCAGCCTCCCAAAGTGCTGGGATTACAGGTGTAAGTGCCGGAATCTTGCACAGCAGAGAGTGAGACTGGTGAAATACACCCTGGTGCACACACACAGCAGAATGCGTGGCTGCCTACAGACAGTAAAGCAAAGCTAGCTGAGTTCCTTTGGGCCCTGTTGCCCCATCTGTAAAATGAGGCTGTGCTAGTGCTTGTGGGCTATGTAAGGGTCCCCTGCATTAATACAGATAAAGCGCATCATTACCATCCTCCTCCCCTCCACTGAGAAGAGACAGCCTTCATGGTGCAATGCCCAGTGCCAAAGGCATGTGAAGAACTCAGCTCACACCCTGGCTCTGCTGGTGGGGTGCGGACAAGGCCCTGAACACACACATCCATGTGTGAATGTATGAGGGGGTGCTATATGGTTGAATGTGTGCACATTGTGTGTGGCAGGTGCACATTGTGTGTGGCAGGTGTACACTGTGTGTGGCAGGTGTGTATATGTGTGTACGTATAGTTGTGGGTATGTATTGGTGAAAATCATAATCTCCCATGACACAATCCTGGATGCCATGATCTCAAGTGTTGAAATCCTGAAAGATCAAAACTCCAGATGTTGAAATCCTGAAAGTCAAATTCTAGGAAAAGGATTAGTGCATTTCAGGATCATTGCATCATGTTGGTTGCATGTTGGGTGTAACTATTGCCTTGTTATCTTTGTTTGGAAATTCAGTGTGGTTTAAGGAGATGTGTTTGGGTGCCAAGTTGACAAGCCTGGCTCTGCTGTAGACTTGAGAAACCTGGTAAGCATTATTTTGGGGGTGTCTGTGAGGGCGTTTCCAGGGGAGACAAGTGTGTGAGTCTGAGTGGATCAGGGGAAAGATCTGCTCTCGGTGTAAACAGGCACATTTATTTATTGCGCAGATAAATCCCCTTTTAAAAATGTAAATAAATGTCTTTTAGAGAATTCTAAAATTATTTTTTCCAGAATTATGTTTCGGGGATTTTTATCTTTTGAAATTTTGATTTTCAAGATTCTATACTCTAGGGATTTTGATCTTTCAGGATTTCAGCATTCAGGATTATGGAATTTAGGACTACCTCTTTTGGGATTATGGCCCAAACTGGTGTGCATACGTGTGTGTGTGTGTGTTCATGAGAGTGCATATATTGTGTATATGCGTGTGTGTGAATGGGATATATGTACATATGTGTGTATATGAGTATGTGTGTGTGTTGTTAGGGTAAATACAAATCTACAGAGAAAAAAATTTGTATTTTTTCTGGTGCAAAGAAAGGGAATAAGGCACCCCCCCCACTTCCTACTTCCTTTAATAAAGCTGAAATTGTAAATGCTACCTCTGTCTCCTTGAGATGTATGTAAATTTATTTTATTGCATTATTATTTCAGTAAAGAAATAGTTTATGACCCGAGGTCGGCCACCCTGGAGACCTCGCTGAGGAGTTGGGGGAGGGCTTTCAAGGGTTTTGGAGTGGGCCTAAGTGTGGTGATCACTGACTGGTTGGGGATGAAATCGTAGGCGTGGGAAACCTCCCTGAGTCCGCCTCAGTCTGGCATCCTCCGACAGGTTTTGCAGCCCTGGGCTCCTTCTCTCCGCCTTGGAAACAGCCAGGAGGTGGCGCCGGATCTCCCCCATCCTCAGGAGTGTGAGGCCCAGGTGCTCGCTTCAGAAAGTAAACTTCTTGTCAAAAGACAGGAGGCATTTGGGAAATTAGCACGTATGCATAGAGTGGGTGGTGTCTGCCAGGCTATGAAAACTCTTTTTCTTTGCAATCTCTTTAGCCGACTGTGATGCACACTGCAGTCCAGTTGTAGCAAAACTAACTTCCTGTTACCTTTGTGGAGACGTTTTCTGGGTTGACAGATTTTGTTTTTAATCATTTCCCCAATTATGTGTGTCTGTTTAAGATATGTGTCTATGGCGGCGGTGGGAGCGGGAGAGTGTCCTAAAAAGCAGGTTCAGTGCACACCCCTAGGACTGGTGGAACTGAAGCTGGAATCGGAGATGGGAGGGACAAACCAGTTTTTTCCTATACACTCTGTGTAGCAACAGAACTAAGCACGTGCATGTGCTTTGCATCACAGTTCACTCAGCAACGAGCTGCATCTATGATTGTGGTCCCATAAGATGATAATGGGACCGGGCGCGGTGGATCACGCCTGTAATCCCAGCACTTTGGGAGGCCGAGGCGGGTGGATCACCTGAGGTCAGGAGTTCAAGACCAGCCTGGCCAACATGGCAAAACCCCGTCTCTACTAAAAATGCAAAACTTAGCTGGGTGTGGTGGCGTGAGACTGTAATCCCAAGCTACTCGGGAGACTGAGGCTGGAGAATCGCTTGAACCCGGGAAACAGAGGTTGCAGTGAATCGAGATCGTGCTACTGCACTCCAGCCTGGGCAACAGAGTAAGACTCCATCTCAAAACAAAAAAAGGACCTAAAAATCCCCCTCACCTAGTGCCATCACATCAGCTATGACGTCATCACACACACTCCTCTCTGTGTGTGGTGATGCTGGTGTACACAAACCCACTGCACTGCCAGTTGGATGAAAGCCCAGCACATGCAATTATGTACAGTATGTAATACATGATCCTATTAATAAACAACTGTGTTACTGTCAGAGGCATTTAAACCAGCGCAAATCCATCTTGAGTAGGGACTGGGTAAAATAAGGCTGAGACCTACTGCGCTGCGTTCCCAGACAGTTAAGGCATTCTAAGTCACAGGATAAATTAGGAGGTCGGCACAAGATACAGGTCATAAAAACCTTGCTGATAAAACCGGTTGCAGTAAAGAAGTCGGCCAAAACTCACCAAAACCAAGATGGCCATGAGAGTGACCTCTGTTCATCCTCACTGCTACACTCCCACCAGCGCCATGACAATTTACTGATGCCATGGCAATGTCAGGAAGTTATCCTACATGGTCGAAAAGGGGAGACAAGAATAATCCATCCCTATTTCTCCACATCCTCTCCAGCACCTGTTGTTTCCTGACTTTTTAATGATGGCCATTCTAACTGGTGTGAGATGGTATCTCGTTGTGGTTTTGATTTGCATTTCTCTCATGGCCAGTGATGATGAGCATTTTTTCATGTGTTTTTTGGCTGCATAAATGTCTTCTTTTGAGAAGTGTCTGTTCATGTCCTTCGCCCATTTTTCGATGGGGTTGTTTGTTTTTTTCTTGTAAATTTGTTTGAGTTCATTGTAGATTCTGGATATTAGCCCTTTGTCAGATGAGTAGGTTGTGAAAATTTTCTCCCATTCTGTAGGTTGCCTGTTCACTCTGATGGTAGTTTCTTTTGCTGTGCAGAAGCTCTTTAGTTTAATTAGATCCCATTTGTCAATTTTGGCTTTTGTTGCCATTGCTTTTGGTGTTTTAGACATGAAGTCCTTGCCCATGCCTATGTCCTGAATGGTATTGCCTAGGTTTTCTTCTAGGGTTTTTATGGTTTTAGGTCTAACATGTAAGTCTTTAATCCATCTTGAATTAATTGTTGTATAAGGTGTAAGGAAGGGATCCAGTTTCAGCTTTCTACATATGGCTAGCCAGTCTTCCCAGCACCATTTATTAAATAGGGAATCCTTTCCCCATTTCTTGTTTTTGTCAGGTTTGTCAAAGATCAGATAGTTATAGATATGTGGCATTATTTCTGAGGGCTCTGTTCTGTTCCATTGATCTATGTCTCTGTTGTGGTACCAGTACCATGCTGTTTTAGTTACTGTAGCCTTGTAGTATAGCTTGAAGTCAGGTAGTGTGATGCCTCCAGCTTTGTTCTTTTGGCTTAGGATTGACTTGGCGATGCGGGCTCTTTTTTGATTCCATATGAACTTTAAAGTAGTTTTTTCCAATTCTGTGAAGAAAGTCATTGGTAGCTTGATGGGGATGGCATTGAATCTATAAATTACCTTGGGCAGTATGGCCATTTTCACAATATTGATTCTTCCAACCCATGAGCATGGAATGTTCTTCCATTTGTTTGTATCCTCTTTTATTTCATTGAGCAGTGGTTTGTAGTTCTCCTTGAAGAGGTCCCTCACATCCCTTGTAAGTTGGATTCCTAGGTATTTTATTCTCTTTGAAGCAATTGTGAATGGGAGTTCACTCATGATTTGGCTCTCTGTTTGTCTGTGATTGGTGTACAAGAACACTTGTTATTTTTGTACATTGATTTTGTATCCTGAGACTTTGCTGAAGTTGCTAATCAGCTTTGTTGGTGGGACTGTAAACTAGTTCAACCATTGTGGAAGTCAGTGTGGCGATTCCTTAGGGATCTAGAAGTAGAAATACCATTTGACCCAGCCATCCCATTACTGGGTATATACCCAAAGGACTATAAATCATGCTGCTATAAAGACACATGCACACATATGTTTATTGCGGCACTATTCACAATAGCAAAGACTTGGAACCAACCCAAATGTCCAACAACGATAGACTGGATTAAGAAAATGTGGCACATGCACACCATGGAATACTATGCAGCCATAAAAAATGATGAGTTCATGTCCTTTGTAGGGACATGGATGAAACTGGAAAACATCATTCTCAGTAAACTATCACAAGGACAAAAAACCAAACACCGCATGTTCTCACTCATAGGTGGGAATTGAACAATGAGAACTCATGGACACAGGAAGGGGAACATCACACTCCGCGGACTGTTGTGGGGTGGGGGGAGGGGGGAGGGGGGAGGGACAGCATTAGGAGACATACCTAATGCTAAATGACGAGTTAATGGGTGCAGCAAACCAACATGGCACATGGATACATATGTAACAAATCTGCACATTGTGCACATGTACCCTAAAACCTAAAGTATAATAATAAAATAAAAATAAAAATAAAAGAATAATCCATCCCTTGTTTACCATATCATCAAGAAATAACCATAAAACTTGGCAACTAGCAGCCCTCAGGGCTACTCTGCCTACAGAGTGGCCATTCTTTTGTTTCTCTGCTTCTTCAATAAACTCGCTTTCACTTTACTCTACAGATTCGCCTCGAATTCTTTCTTGCCCGAGATCCAAGAATCCTCACTTGGCATCTGGATCATGACCCCTTTCCAGTAACATTGCTGGTTTATGTATTTACTGTATTTTACTTTTTAATTGTTATTTTAGAGCATACTCCTACTTATTAAAAAAAGTGATAAAACAGCCTCAGGCAGGTCCTTCAGAAGGGATTCCAGATGAAGGCATTGTCATCACAGGAGGTGACGGCTCCATTGGTGTTACTATCCTTGAAGACCTTCCAGTGGGACAGGAGTTGGAAGTGGAAGGTAATGATATCACTGATCCTGACCCTGTGTAGTAGGTCTCAGCTAATGTGTGTGTTTGTGTCTTAGTTTTTGACAGAAATGTTTAAGAAGTAAAAAAAAAAAAAAAAAAAATTGAAAAAGTTTTATAAAATAAGAATATAAAGAAAGAAGATATTTGTGTACGATTGTACAATGTGTTTGTGTTTTAAGTTAAGTTACAAAAGAGTTGAAAGTGGCTGGGCACGGTGGCTCACGCCTGTAATCCCAACACTTTGGGAGACCGAGGCAGGCAGATCACAAGGTCAGGAGTTCGAGCCCAGCCTAGACAACATGGTGAAACCCTATCTCTACTAAAAATACAAAAATGAGCTGGGCGTAGTGGCGCACACCTGTAATCCCAGCTACTCGGAAGGCTGAGGCAGAAGAATCGCTTGAACCCTGGAGGTGGAGGTTGCAGTGAGCCGAGATTGCGCCACTGTACTCCAGCCTGGGTGACAGAGTGAGACTCTGTCTCAAAAAAAAAAAAAAAAAAAAGAGTTGAAAGTTAAAAATATTGAAAAGTTTCTGAAGTAAAAATCTTACAGTAAGCTAAACATAGTTTGTTATTGAAGAAATAAAATATATTTTATAAATTTGTATAGCCTAAGTACACACATTTATAAAGTCTGCTATAGTGCACAGTACTGCCCCAGGCCTTCACGTTCACTTACCACTCACTCACCGACTCACTGACTCACCCAGGGCAACTTCCAGTCCCACAAGGCTCCATCCCTGGTGAGTGCCCTATACAGGGGTACTTTTTACAGTTTTTTTTTTTGAGACAGTCTCGCTCTGTCGCCCAGGCTAGAGTGCGACGGCACCATCTCGGCTCACTGAAACCTCTACATCCTGGGTTCAAGTGATTCTCCTGCCTCAGCCTCCCAACTAGCTGGGATTACAGGCACTCACCACCATGCCTGGCTAATTTTTGTATTTTTAGTAGAGATGGGGTTTTGCCATGTTGGCCAGGCTGGTCTTGAACTCCCGAGGTTAGGTGATCCACCCGTCTTGGCCTCCCAAAGTGCTGGGATTACAGGCGTGAGCCACCATGCCCAGCCGGGATTCTTAATTTCTGAAAAACTGAGTTCCTTCCAGTTTATATATTAGGCACAGGAATCCCGATCCAAAGGAAATACACTGCAGCACCAATTGGCTGACTTTGGATAAGTAATGGGGTACATTTTACTTGAGTAAAGGATGAGATTGGGTTAGAGGGCCTCCCCTCAGTAAAGTCCCTCTTGGTTAAAAATGGATTAAAGATGACAAGGTCCAACGGAGGGCAAGCCTTGCCAGTTCAATATTGGGTGCTAAACAGAGTGGCTAATGTCTATGTTTTGTCACTCATATTTTCCTCTGGCCAGAACGAAAAATGTTAATTGGGTTACCCCATGCAACTCCTTGAGCGGCAACTTGCAAAATTGAGAGGCTTTTGCCTGTGATTCCATAAAACAATAAAAAGATGATTTTCCTTTATGATGTGGCTTGGCCCCCAGGGCTATAGTGTGGCAAGCAGGGTCACTAGGGTCGCTCAGGGAAAGGGAACCCAGGAGCCTGGCATGCCAGCAAAAGGGTAAGAATTTATTACCAGACTCTGGCCTTTCTCTCTCTGTGAAAACTGGTTAAATAAATGGTAAAAATCACTGTTTATCTCCTCTCTAAAGTTTTGATTAATACAAAAAAGAATTCTGAGGCTGGTCTTAAGCTGTAGTGAAAGTGGTGTGTTTATGTGTCTTTCTGCATTGTTCTGTCATGAAAGGGAGTACCTTAGGATAAAGCATGTGTCTAGGACACCATAAACCCACGTTCAAGATGGCCCAGAAAACTGGTCAGTCATGTCCTTGGGAGCCTGACCTTATAACCATGTGGCCATGCTTTCCCTTTTCTCAATGGAGGCCCAGGTTCAGGGTTCAATTCCCTTAGGAAATGAGTACTTTCTGGTTTGATATCTGTGTAATCTTTACCATTTGTTGATTTTCTTCCCCTCCACAAACCATCTTAAATTTTCCTTTCTCTGAGCACAGAAATATTGTGCATTTGGCCTAGGCAAGGTTGCATAATAAAAGATTTAAAAGGAATTTTTAAAAAGAGCACTATAGTTAAAAGTCAGCTTAATTAAAACTGGATATTAAAGCTCTAACAGCCTGGGAATCCTTGGGAAAAACAGGAGGCTCCAGAGACCTGTTTTGGAAAAAAATCTGTTTTCCTCATGGAACCTCAGGAATTGGAAATGGATAGATCCTCCTCAAAATCTAAGACTGTGTTCTTTTTAGGATCCAGGATCTGGTATAAAAATGGGATCTGTTTTTCCCTTCCAACTGTGCCTGCTTATTAGGCTCTAGAAATTGCAGGCTTTCCTGGCCTTGTTCTTCCACCCTAGGACTCCACTCTAAAGCCAGTAATCCAACTTAAAAAACTTAAAAATTGGCTGGGCACGGTGGGTTATGCCTGTAATCTCAGCACTTTGGGAGGCTGAGGCAGGTGGATCACAAGGTCAGGAGTTTGAGACCAGCCTGGCTAACATGGTAGAACCCCATCTCTACTAAAAATACAAAAAATTAGCCTGGTGTGGTGGTACACGCCTGTAATCCCAGCTACTTAGGAGACTGAGGCAGGAGAGTCGCTTGAACCCAGGAGGCAGAGGTTGCAGTAAGCCAAGATCACGCCACTGCACTCCAGCCTGGGTGACAGAGCGAGACTCTGTCTCAAGACAAAAAACACACACATACACACAACTTAAAAATTGGCAAATGAAAAATCTTACAACTACTTCTGTCTATGTAGTTATATATGTGCTGTGTGTGTGATGTTTATATAAAAGAGCTCTAATTAATTGGCTTTAACAAAAATAAGCACTTAAATCAAATAATTTGGCAGAAAAGTAAAAACTGTAATGTCTTAGTTCACATAACTTTAGTAATCTTGGGGAAATAAAAACAGCTTTAAAGATTATTGGTAAAATAAAGACATTTGGTCTAAATTAGGCAGGTTAGATATTTGATTTGCTAAATGCTTTAAGGTCATAAACTGCTTCTTAGGCTTTTGAAAATTATTCAATTTACCTACTTTGGAGCATTAGATTCTAAATAAGGGCCAGGTGCATGGCTCATGCCTGTAATCCCAGCACTTTGGGAAGCCAAGGCAGGTGGATCACTTGAGACCAGGAGTTCGAGACCAGCCTGGCCAACATGGAGAAACCACATCTCTATGAAAAATACAAAAATTAGCTGGGTGTGGTGGCATGTACCTGTAATTCCAGCTACTCAGGAGGCTGAAGCAGAAAAATCACTTGAACCTGGGAGGCAGAAGTTTCAGTGAGCCAAGATCAGACCACTGCACTCTAGCCTGGATGACAGAGTGAGGGAGACTTTGTCTCAAAAAAAAAAAAAAAAAAAAAAATTCCAAATAAGGCCTGGGGACAACCAGTAAAATAACTTGTTTAAAAAGCAGGATGTTTAGGACAAGTCAGAAAGTCTATGCATGTTGTAGATGGCTTGTGTACACTGTGAAAGGATTTGTGAAAGAAAATTTATGCACCAAAAGTAAAAGTTGCTAAGAGTTACCATTATAACATGTGATTGAGACTACTGAAGAAATAGTTTTACATGCAAGGTGTGTGAGGAGAATGAAATGTGTTTTTGGTAAAAGATTCTAAGAAGGCATGGGAATGTAAATTTTTGCATAGTTTAGAGAGCTAAAGGATTGTTTTAGATAAGAATAAGCTAAAGATTTGAACAAGTTGTGGAAGGTTTGTAAAAATTAATGTTGTTAAAAAAAATTCTGTATGTGAATATATTGACTAAATTTAAAGGAGTATTTTCCAGTTTTTCCATAAATTGAACATCAAAATAAAGGCACAAACAGGGTTCCCTTAAATCACTGATCTGCTCTTCTTTTTTTTTTTTTTTTTTTTTGAGACAGAGTTTTACTCTTGTTGCCCAGGCTGAAGTGCAATGCCGAGATCTGGGCTCACTGTAACCTCTGCCTCCTGGGTTCAAGCAATTGTCCTGCCTTAGCCTCCCAAGTAGCTGGGATTACAGGCATGTGCCGCCACACCCGGCTAATTTTGTATTTTTAGTAGAGACGGGGTTTCTCCATGTTGGTCAGGCTGGTCTTGAACTCCCAACCTCAAGTGATTTGCCTGCCTCGGCCTCCCAAAGTGCTGGGATTACAGGCATGAGCCACAGTGCCCTGCCTGATCTGCTCTTTAACAAAAATTTGTAAAGGGTTACAACAGGTTTATGATAATCTCATCTTATGGTCAAACCAAATAAGATTGGAAAGATTTGTCTATAAGGTTTTATTAAAAATTGGGGTTAACATTAATAGTACACTAATGCAACAGTGAAGTTTAGCTTTCTCTCTTGAACAAGATTTTCATGCATATTAACAGATAACGAAGCTTTTCATTTGCCTGTTGAATAAACTACTGAACAAAAGAAGAGAAAGACAAGAGACAGATTGTTTGGAAGGCCAAGTCTTCCCTCTATCAATGAGTAAAGGTTTTGCCTTCAAAAAAATATTTGAGTCATCATTGTGGCTAAATGAATGCCTTATGGAAACCTGGAATTCTATTTCATAATATCAAGTGTTTTAAACCTTTAACATATTTGATAGCCTTCCCGAAATCAAATTTCAGCTTCAAAATGGTCTTTTCTGACCTCTAGCTTTAAGATGCTATAGAGGGCCCCTGAAGCATCCAAAAGAGAGGTAAACAGGATTATTTGACATGTTTCATTATGTGGCAAACATTGTCAAAAATTTTTTAAAAATATTTAATCTACTTCAGTTTAAATTTTAGTGAATGATATTAATGTATGTTCCAAAATTATATGGGATTTCTAAAATTCTAATATGTTTGAGTATATGTTATCCATAATTATGGTTATGTTATTATAAACCACAGAAATACCCAATTTCCTTGTCAATTGTGTTTTTAACTATAACCATTTGGCCGGGCAGGGTGGCTCATGCCTGTAATCCCAGCATTTTGGGAGACCAAGGCAGGCAGATCACCTAAAGTCAGGAGTTCAAGACCAGCCTAGCCAACATGGTGAAACTCTGTCTCTACTAAAAATACAAAAATTAGCTGGTGGTGGTGTCACGCACCTGTAATCTCAGCTACTCAGGAGGCTGAGCCAGGAGAATCGCTTGAACCTGGGAGGCGGAGGTTGCAGTGAACCAAGACTGTGCCACTGCACTCCAGCCTAGGCAACAGAGTGAGACTCTGTCTCAAAAAAAAAAAACAAAAAAAACTATAACTATTTAAATTCATTTCACAGTTCATTACTTAATGTTAATGCTGATGCAGTTTCTGAAAACTTCACAAGCCTGCAAAATCCTAGAATATGGTGTCTTTTAGGAGGTCCATGAAAGGATAAAAAACACTCTTGAATACAGATTTCTAATAAATTTAGAATCATATCATTTTAACTGGGTAAGAATTCCTGGAACTTTAATGAAAAGACTGACTGAGTTATAAAACTGCTAACCCAAGTAGAACAAAAATTAAATACCAAGAAAATACTTTGCCAGATTTTCATGCTAAATCAGCTAATACTGAAATTGTTTAGATATACAATTTGAATGAACTCCATGGTCTAAGTCAAATTACCTGTGAAAACCCATTGGTTATCAGTGCTATGCACCTAATTTGGAAAAACAACTAGTATTCAAGAGGATATAAGTCTAATGTTAATTAAGCATGGACTCATGGATAACCAGGACGGCTGCCTTGTCCTTCCTGAGCCCTTAAAGCTTTTGTTATTAAAAGTTCTGCATTCTATGACTCATCAAGGAAAAGATAAAATGATCCAAGTTGAATATATTGGTGTGGTGACTTATAAATTGCTAAGATAGTTTATAACCAATGTTTGGTCTCATATTCCTGAGATAACAATCAAAGCTTCAGGTACATTTGGTCACCTGATGGACCATTTAAACAGTTTGTAAAGGGATTTCATTCCATTGTTTTTTGTTTTGTTTTGTTTGTTTTTGTTTTTGTTTTTGTTTTTTGAGATGGAGTCTCACTCTGTCACTCAGGCTGGAGTTCAGTGGCACGATCTTGTCTCACCGCAACCTCCGCCTCCCGGGTTCAAGCGATTCTCCTGCCACAGCCTCCCGAATAGCTGGGATTACATGCTCCCGCCACCATGCCTGGCTAATTTTTGTATTTTTAGTAGAGACGAGGTTTCACCATGTTGGCCAGGCTGGTCTCAAACTCCTGACCTCAGGTGATCCACCCGCCTCGGCTTCCCAAAGTGCTGGGATCACAGGCGTGAGCCACTGCACCCAGCCATCCATTGTTATTTTCAATGCATGTTTTCTGGTTGTATAAAAGCTCTCCCATGCAAGAAGGCTGATGTTATAACACTAAGTTATTATGCTACAGTGTGTTTTCACCAAAGGAAGTTTTCTATGGTTCACTGAGGACAATCAAACCCTTCACAATCTAGAACCTGAAGACTGGATCTTCTGAGAACATCAGAGAAAGACTGTCCTTGCCATCCACAAGGATTGGAACCTTGAACTTTGGGTTCCTAATCTCACAATTGAGAAGGCTCCCTCCATACTCTTGGAACTGTACACCCATTGGAACTCGTAAGGTAAAACTAGCCAGGAAAGTTTCTCCCCATAAGAAGATGGCATCCTTGATGTGAACAGCTTTTCCTAAGATCAGGGATCAAGACTTCTAGTATCATGAGACTCTTTAAATATTTTTTCTTGTTTATGCCTCTATGAACAATAGAAATGAAAAGGGGGTCTGTTGTGCGCACTTATTGGGTATACTTTTATTTGTGAAGGATTTTACAGCCAGTCTTTTACAGGGATAACCTTATACTTTGACAGGTAAAAGATGAAGGTCCAATGTATTTGAGAAACTTTAATGGTACATATGTTGCTTCATAATCAGTCAGAAACAGAACACTGATTCACTCCTCTCAACCCACATCATGGGTTAAAGAGAACATTGCTAGGAGGCCTTCACTCTTCTATGATAGAAGGAGATTATATGTTAGGTCCTTTTTCCATGGTTTGGAATAAAAGAGGCAATGATTAGAAATGTATCCCTCATAATAGGTACTATAGCAGATTCTACTGTAAAGGCTATGGTTACACAACAGACTTTAAATTCTCTTGTGAAAGTTTTGTTCATACTCTCACCTAAGTGAGAACCTGGCCACAAGGGGGGAATTTTTAAAAATGAAATTATGGGAGACCATTGTTTTATACTAAGCTGATGCAGTAGGCCATAACAGACCAAACCAAACAAAAATGGCATTGCTCATGCAAAATGTAACATAATCAAACTAAGACTTTAAGGAAACACATAGATCCTAGAACAGACCAGGTTTTGTTTTTCTCCTGTAAACACGACATTCCAGCATAAGGGGGTACCCACTACTCAGTCTTTGTTCCCACCTTCCAGAACCCACTGTTCTACTGTTTCTCAGTGGGTTTCAAAACCAAGTAAGTACATTTATAATGGTGATAGTAACATCAATAATTAAAGTTTTGGTCAATCTCTCAAAATTGAGAAAATGAACCAAAGTGGGGAAACTGTTAAAGCGAACTAAATATGGCCTGAGAAGGACTTCGTACTTCTATATTTGAGTCCTTGTGGATGAACTGCAACCTAACTTAATAGGTGGACAAGACTGAAAATCTGACTTAGGAGTATGCACCTGTAACAATCGCTGAGTCCTGGCCAATCCCAGCAGCCATACTTCAACCACTCATACACCACTCAGTGTTCAAACTGTGTTCAAATAAGGCAAACGCCGAGCTGTAACCAATCCAGCTGTTCTGTACCTCACTTCCGATTTCTGTACGTCACTTTACTTTTTTGTTTATAAATTTGTTCTGACCACGAAGCACCCCTATAGTTTCTCTGAGCCTGCTGTGATTCTGGGGGCTGCCCGATTTGCCATTCATTGCTCAATTAAACTCCTTTAATTTGGCTGAAGTTTTTCTTTTAGCAGGGATATGACACGTAACTGTATAATCTTATAGAAAAGACTTCATTCTGGATCCCTTTGTAGCGCCTGCTGGAGGATTTTCTCTACATCATTAATAATCACGGCAGTGAATGCAACCAGCCCAGCTCCAAGCACTGTGCCCTGTACTCCCTATACATGAGGTCATTTCGCCCTTCGAATGGCCTGGCACAGCCTTCCCTTCCCTGCCCTGCAAGGAGGTTGAGGCTATTATGATCATTCCCATCTTAGAGACAGGAAACCAGATGCCTGCCCCAGGTCACCGGAGTGGAAGTACACTGGGGTGGGGCTCACACACAGATGTGCCTCGAGGCCAAGCCCTCCTCTGTCCTAAAAACCTAGGAGTCCAAGTGAATGAACGGCCTCGCAGCAGCCCCGGCTGACTTCTGGTGGGTTTGCAGCCCTCCACCCCAGGCTGTCTGCTCAGAGCCATTCCCAACCAGGCCACATTGTTTGGTGTTTCGACTTGCCTGGCTCCCCCGTGCCAGGTGCCAGCCTCAGTCCAGCTCTGCAGGCAGCAGCTGTAGGTGAGATGGGAGCCAGCCACCTGTAGGATGTGGGACTCAGGGGAGTTAGAACTCCAAGACAAGAACTCTAATGACATCAGGAGCTCTCACGGAGACAGGTCATGCTGCCAGGATTGCCCTTTGGTTCCTTTAAAACTAGGAAGGGACCAGACACGTGGCCCATGCCTATAATCCCAGCATTTTGGGAGCCTGAAGTGGGAGGATCGCTTGAGCCCAGGAGTTCGAGAACAGCCTATGCAACATAGTGAGACCATGTCTCAAAAACAAACAAATTAGGAAGGATGAAGAGTAACACTGTGAGCAGGAAAACCCAACAGCCATCTGGAATGCAGACTTGGACCTAGTGTGGGGATCCAGCCCCAGCCCTGGCCCTCAGGCAGGTAAGGAATTACTGTCCCCATTGGCCCCCAAGACAGCCGCACCCCAAAGACTGCTCCAAGGCCAACTCACTCATTGCCCCGCCTTTCCCGTCACCATGGGGGCACTGACTCTGCCCAGCAAGGCTCCCATGGCCCCTTTCCCAGTGCTTTTCAACTCCAGAATTTCCACTTGGTTATTTTTATCATTTCTACCTCTTTATTTATATTCTCTATTTGATGCAACATCATAATACCTTCCTTTGCTTCTGTAAGCATGGTGTCCTTTAGTCCTTTGACCATATTTACAATGGCTGCTTTAAAATCTTTACAAGTTAAATCTGACATTGGGGCCAGGCGCTCATGCCTGTAATCCCAGCACTTTGGGAGGCAAAGGCAGGCGGATCACGAGGTCAAGAGATCAAGGCCATCCTGACCAACATGGTGAAACCCGTCTCTATTAAAAATATAAAAACTAGCTGGGCGTGGTGGCATGCGCCTGTAGTCCCAGCTACTTGGGAGGCTAAGCCAGGAGAATCACTTGAACCCAGGAGGCGGAGGTTGCAGTGAGCTGAGACTGTGCCATTGCACTCCAGCCTGGCAACACAGCAAGGTTCCAACTCAAAAAAAAAAAAAAAAAAGAAACCTGACACTGGGCCTCTCACAGGCAGTTTCCATTGTCTGCTTTGTTTTTCCTGTGTATAGGTCACACTTTCCTATTTATTTCCATTTCTCACAGTTGTTTTTGAAAAGTGGACAGTTTAGATAATACACCAATTCTGCGTACTGATTTCCCAGCCTCTCTTCAGGGGCTTTGTTTGTTTGTTTAAGTAGAGATGGGGGTCTCACTATGTTGCCCAGTCTGAACTCCTAGGTTTAAGCAATCCTTCCACCCTGGCCTCCCAAAATGCTGGGATTTCAGACATAAACCACTGCACCTGCCCATGAGTTTTGTTGTTTACTTATTTCTTTAGTGGCTTGGCTTGATTGTTTTAGTAAAGTCTGTTTTCCCTACAACGTGGAGCCTCTGATGTTGCTCCTCAGAAATTGCAGCCTCTGGCTTGCCCAGTCACCCTGGGATGACAATAGATTCAGCAGCTCTTTCTTTAACCGTCTTCTTTTCCAGATCTCTCTGTTGAGCTGTCTGCCTCTGTTGGTATCACACCTAGCACCTAAATGTTAGCCTCCACTAACCATTAGCTGATCACTCTGTTGTTTTCCACAATGGTCTGGTGCCTAAATTGCTCCACAGTCTAATTCAATTAAGTCTGGATCACTTTCCAGCCCTTGTTCTGGAGGCCAGCCTTTGAGTTTTCTTCTGACCCCAGGAGAGATCTTCCTATCTGTCTTCGTCCCTGGTTCTCTTTGGAAAACTAGCTGGTCTATGGTTTATCTTACTTCTCTCATAGAGCTACCAGTCTCTTCTTAAATGCTTACCATCAAAATCTGTATCGTTTTTGATAGTGCCCTTAGGTTTGAACTTACCCACATCTTGTGGCAAATAAAGCTAGTTCCTTTGGGGAGAATTTATAAGCTTTCTGAACTCATGGTCTGCCTCTCTCCCTGCGCAAATCCTCTGAGCCATCACTCAAAAACCAGGGCAGGAGCAGTGATCCACCTCTCGGAGTGACATCCGGCTTTAAGGACAGAATGCTGTATAGCGGCCAAAGCCTCTGTTCTTCTCTGCTTGTCTCTCCTGGTGTAGAAACTCCACCCTATGAACAAGCTGCGGCAATGATGATAGAGACCCCAGTGTTTTCAGTGTGCCATGCCTGAGGTAGAACCTTTGCTCTATGGATGGAATCTGGGTGGAAGATGGGAGTCCCTAACTTCTCAACCACATTGCCTAGAAATTAGTCTCTGCAACACGTAGCTAGATGGAGGGGAGAGGGTCAGGAATAGATGAACATTAACAGTACAGGTCTGCTGCAGACCAAATCTTGCCCATGCCTTTCTTTCTAAATAGAGTTTTATTGAAACACATCCACGCCCACTCATTTACTATAATCTATGGCTGCTTTTCTGCTAAAATGGCAGAGTTCAGTAGCTACAACACATACCCCATGGTCTGGAAACCCTAAAATATTTACTATCTAGTCCTTAAAAAAATTTTCTAGAAGGCAGTATAGTAGGCATCCTTGGAGAGGTGGGTAGTAACTGGAACTACCATCTAAGGCATCTAGTCATGTTCTTCCTCTTGATCCCCATGCTACTTGCATGGTTGTGTTCACTTTGTAAACTTCAATGAGCTCAGACTCATGATTTGCACAATTTTCTATACGTCTTTTAGCAAAAGTTTGCCCCTAAAATTCTCTCTTCTCCTTCAAGACACCCCCCTGACATGATAATTCAAGAATAAAAAGGTAAAAACCCACAAAGCCAAAGAGAAGGAAAGAGAATAACAGGTGTGAGATGTCATAGGAACTTCAGAATTTGGACAACAGACAAACATGAAGTGATTTAGTTTTCCTCTCTTTGGCAACTGCTTGCAAAAGTGGGGCTCAGGGAGAGGAAACCTCAGGAACTAAACATGTCAAACACCTGTGAAGGCAGGGGTATATGGGGATAGATTAAAATCAGAAGGAGTCAATCTGCAAGATCTTGTCTGAGCGAAATGTCTTTGTTCTACTTTCAGCCTTGTGTGAGAGTTTGGCTGTTGTATAGAAATCTGGGTTAGAAATCAAAGTCACTGTGGTAGTTAAACATAGATGCCTCCCCCAGCTCTCCCAGCTAGGTGACTGTCCCTCCCTCACAGGAAAAGGGAGGTTTCCATCTGAATGGGGTTACCAGATTTAGCCAGTTAAAAAAAAAAAAAACAAACAAAAAACAAAAAACAAAAAAAAAAACAAGATGCCCAGCAGGGCGCGGTGGCTCACGCCTGTAATCCCAGCACTTTGGGAGGCCAAGGCAGGCAGATCATGAGGTCAGGAGTTCGAGACCAGCCTGGCTAACATGGTGAAACCCCGTCTCCACTAAAAATACAAAAAATTAGCCAGGCATGGTGGCACACACCTGTAATCCCAGCTACTTGGGAGGCTGAGGCAGAAGAATCGCTTGAACCAGGAGGTGGAGGATGCCGTGAGCCAAGATTAAACCATTGCCCTCCAGCCTGGGCAACAGAGCAAGACTCTGTCTCGAGAAAAAAAAAAAAAAAACAGGATGCCCAACTAAATCTGAATTTCAGATAGACAACATTTTTTTTTTTAGTAAAAGTATATCCCAAATGTTGCAATGGGACATACTTATTCTAAAACTTTCTTTGTTGCTTATCTGAAATTCAAATTCAACCAGGGGTCTTGTGTTTTATCAGTAGGCAACCCTACATCTGGAGAAACGAACCAGGAGATGCTGTACGGGGCACTCAGGCTCAGCTGAAGGCAGGGCAGTGTTTGGGAGAGGGTGTGAGTGAAAGTGGAAACTCCAAGACTCCCCACTCAACTCCCAGACCATGGTAGCCAGGCCTGCACACCGCCCTCCACAGCTTCACTAAAGATTCCAGAGAGGAAAAGAGAAGACACACATACAAAGAACTGGTGATCAGAATGGCTTCAGACATCTCAACAGCACCAGCAAAGCTGTATGATGATGGGTGATGACCTTAAAATTCTGAAGAAGAATGATTTCCAACCTAGATTTTATATGCAACCAAACTCTCACACAAGGCTGGAAGTAGAATAAAGACAATTCTGTCAACGAGATCTTAGAAAATTCCCCTCCCATGCACCATGCTTTAGGGTGCTATAGGGGAAGTGCTCCACCAAAACAGGGAATCCACCGAGAAAAAAGAAGACATGATGTCCAAGAAACAAGATTCAGCACACAGGAAGAAAGAACATCCCTGGTGAAGAGAAGTCCCAGAACAGCATGTGGGCTGTGGGCATAGAGGGCACCAGTCCAGACAGGAGCCAAAGAAGCAAGAGAGGATCCAAAAATCAAATACACAAGAACAGACACACTTAGAGACAGCCTGATTGTTTTCACTATGTTGGGAGGTACTGTAGGGTTTTGTCAGAGAACATGGGAATAACTTAGTGACTGGCACTTACAAAGCCAAACAAATTAAAAGGCGAATTATTAACTATAGGAGGAAAAAAAGTTTAAAGAAGGAAATGTCAGTATAATATGCTATTTTGCTTCACTGTGGGTAATCTGTACATAATCATAGTAACATAAGCATTAAACACTGAATCAGCTGAGATTTGTGAGATATCTCTATTGGGATCACGGTAGGGTTGGGGGGACTGTGGGAAGGTGTTAGTAAACCAAGCTACTCTTCAATGATAGGAAATCAGTAGATAATGTCTAAAGTTAGAAATCAATCAATAGTAGTATATGCAGTGGTTACTTGGAGGTAAATACCAGAAGAAAAAATATAAGTGAGTTGATAATGACTGCATATGAGCAATGAAGGTGTGAAGTAAGAAGAACACAGGATTGCTGCTTTTCATTTTAGGACACATCGACTTTTCAAGCCTTGTAAATGTATGAATTGCATAAAATTAAACTAAAATATAAAATCACTGACTTTATAGCATAATCCAAAACTAACTCAAGATTTTTCATAGACCTAAATGTGAGAGCTAAAACTATACAAGTTCTAGAATATAACATTGAAGAAAAGTCTTTGCCACCTTGCATTAAACAAAGATTTCTTAGATATGACACCAAAAGCACAATTCACATAAGAAAAAAATTGGACAAATTGGACATCAAAAGTTAAAACTTGTGCTCTTCAAAAGGCACTGTTTAGAAAATGAAAGAAAAGCCCAAGACTGAGAGAAATAATGACATATCATATATCTGATAAAGAATCTGTAACCAGAATATATAAAGAACTCTTAAAGCTCAATAATAAGACAACAAGCAGCTGGGCACTCACACCTGCAATTCCAGCACTGAGAGGCCAAGGCAGGAAGACTGCTTGAGGCCAAGAGTTTGAGACCAGCCTGGGCAACACAGGGAGATGCTGTCTCTACAAAAAGTAAAAAATAAAATTAGCTAGACACAGTGGCCTGTGCCAGTAGTTCCAGCTACTCAGGAGGCTGAGGTGGGAGGATCACTTGAGCCCAGGAGTTGGAGGCTGCAGTTCTGGAGACGGATGGTGGTGATGGCTGCACAACAATGTGAATGCACTTAATGCCACAGAACTGTAGACCCCCCCCCCTTTTTTTTTTTGAGGCGGAGTCTCACTCTGTCGCCCAGGCTGGAGTGCAGTGGCACAATCTCAGTTCACTGTAGCCTCCACCTCCTGGGTTCAAGCAATTCTCCTGCCTCAGCCTCTCGAGTAGCTGGGGTTACAGGTGCCCACCACCACGCCTAGCTAATTTTTGTACTTTTAGTAGAGATGGGGTTTCACCATGTTGGACAGGCTGGTCTTGAACTCCTGACCTCAAAGTGATCTGTCCGCCTCAGCTTCCCAAAGTACTGGGATTATAGGCATGCACCACCGCACCCAGCCCCAATAGCCTATTTTTATGTTATGGGTATTTTACCACCAAAAAAAGAAGAAAGTGAAAAACTAGAGGGGGGGCAGGGAGGGAGAGATTGAGAGAGAGCTGGAGGGAGGAAGAAAACCAACAAAACAAAATGAGGCTCCTGGGCGTCATCCTAAACCTACTGAGTCAGGACTTTCTCCTCCTTTCCATGCTGCCCTCACCAAGGCCCTTTTCCTGAAAACGTACTGAAAAGCTGCTTGCCTGGAAGTGCCCTGGGTGCTGGGGCGGTAGAAAAGAAGTGTAAGAAAGCAGTGGCTATCGCCCTCCAGATGCTTACAACCCGGCCAGGGAGATTCACAAACAAGGCAAGACACAGGAAGTAACGCAAGACCATACGCAGTTAGGGACTTACACACGAGACCTGATCTCGCCACGGGAAAAAGTGCTACAGCTTCATAGAAGAGCCATGGGGAAGTCAGACCAGAGTCGGGCCTTGACCCAAAAGGATCTTCCCTGTTTGCGTTGGGGATGCCCCAGTCTCTGCGTTAACATTTATTATAGACACCCAAAAAGGAGTTTAAATCTAATGTTGAAGAGAGGGAAGGTTAAATAAATAAATAAATAAATAAATAAATAAATAAATAAATAAATAAGTGAATGGATGAATGAAGAGACAAGTATGGCAAAAATCAGACAAAAGCTATAAAAGAAACCCAACGCCAGGAATTCAGAGTAGGGAAAGCGATCCCAGTGGTCAGGGATCAGGAAGGGCTCCATAGAGGAGGTGGCTTGTGAGCTAAGAATTAAAGGATTTCCACGTGTGGAAACAAGAAATTATTCCAGACAAAAGGAGCACCAGGAGCAAAGGATCAGAGGTCTATTCAGGGATTGTGGGGCAACCACAGAACCATACACGCTGCAATCTTCTGGACCTCCTCTCTTAGACTGCATGGCTCTCTATGCTCAACTAGCAATCATCCTGCAAAACCCAGCTCACCCTCCCCTCTTCTCCAAGATCTTCCTAATCCTCCTCTCCACCCTCTCCACAGTTCCCCTCCTGGCTTTCCCAAAGCACTTTGTTCCCATGAGTGTTATAGCTTACCAGAGACTGCTGGTTGTCCCCAGATATCCAGTTTCTCCTAGTTCCAGAACCTGCCATTTTTTGACAGGCACATGGCTGCCTAGGATAAAGATTACATTTCTCAACCTCCCTTATGGCCAAGTAGACTAAGTTCTGGCCAAAGAGATATGCGTGGGTGATGTCCAGAGCACAAGGAACCACTGTGCCAGGCATCTCCTTTTCTTCCCTTCACTGGTTGGAATGCACGTGTGATGGTGAGCTGTTTTGGGCCACAAGAAGATAGCACCTTAGGGATGCCTTAGAGATGCCTTAGGGACACCTTAGGGCAACCTTAGGGATGGTGGTGCGACATTAGAAGGAGCTGCCTCATAATCATGGAGCTGCCATACCAACCCAAGATTTCTCATATCCAGACTGATGCCCAAGAAAGAAACTTCCATGTTGTCCAAGATACTATGATTTTGTTTTGTTTTTGACAAATTTTAATTGTATATATTTATAGGGTACAATGTGGTGTTTTGATATATGTACCCATTGTGGAATGGTTAAATCAAACTAATTAATATATTCATCACTTCACTTATTTTTTGTGGTGAGTATACATTAAAATTTACTTTCAGCAATTTTGAAATATACATTAACTATAGTCACCATCCTGTGCAATTTATCTCAAAAACTTATCCTTCCTGTCTAACTAAAACTTTGAACCCTTTGACCACATCTCCCCATTCCTTCCCCAGCCTCTGGCAACCAACCTTCTACTCTCTGCTTCTGTGAGTTTGACTTTTTTAGATTCCACATATAAGTATCTTGGCTACTGTGAACTTACTTTTTTTATTTTTAAGACGGAGTCTTGCTCTGTCACTCAGGCTGGAGTGCAGTGGCATGATCTCAGCTCACTGCAACCTCTGCCTCTTGGGTTCAAGCAATCCTCCTGCCTCAGCCTCCCGAGTAGCTGGGATTACAGGCATGCCCTACTACACCTGGCTACTTCTTGTATTTTTAGTAGAAGGAGGGGTTTTGCCGTGTTAGCTAGGCTGGTCTTGAATCCCTGACCTCAAGTGACCCTCCCACCTTGGCTTCTCAAACATCTGGGATTACAGGCATCAGCCACCACACCTGGCCATGGCTATTGTGAATAGTGCTATAATGAACATGGGAGTGCAGATATATCTTTTGCACATACTGACTTCATTTCCTCTGTATCTATACCCAGCAGTAGGATTGGTAGGTCATAGGGAGTTCTATTTTTAGTTTTTTGAGGAACTGCCATTTTTTTTTTTTTTTCTTTTTTTGAGATGGAGTTTTGCTCCTGTTGCCCAGGCTGGAGTGCAATGGTGCGATCTTGGCTCACTGCAACCCCGCCTCCTGGGTTCAAGAGATTCTCCTGCTTCAGCCTCCCAAGTAGTTGGGATTACAGGCACCTACCACCATGCCCGGCTAATTTTTGTATTTTTAGTAGAGATGGGGTTTCACCACATTGGCCAGGCTGGTCTTGAATTCCTGACCTCAGGTGATCTGCCCACCTTGGCCTCCCAAAGTGCTGAGATGACAGGTGTGAGCCACTGCAACTGGCCTGCCATATTGTTTTCCGTAATGGTCGTACTAATTTACATTCTCACCAACAATGTACAAGAGTTCCCTTTTCTCGTCTTTTTGATAATAATCATTTGAACAGATGTGAGGTAATATATTATTGTGGTTTTATTTGCATTTCCCTGACGATTAGTGATGTTGACCATTTTTTCATATACCTGTTGGCCATTTGTATGTCTTCTCTTAAGAAATGTCTATTCAGGTCCTGTGTCCTTTTTTTTCCAGACAGGGTCTCTCTCTGTCACCCAGGATGGAGCATAGTGGCACAATTATGGCTCACTGCAGCCTCAGCCTCCTCAAGCAACCCTCCAGCCTCAGCCTCCCAAGTAGCTGGGACTGCAGGTGCATGCCACCACACCTGGCTAATCATTTTATTATTTGTCGAGACAGAGTCTCACTGTTACCTAGGCTGGTCTCCAGCTGCTGGGCTCAAGTTATCCTCCCTCCTCTGCCTCCCAAAGTGCTGAGACTACAGGTATGAGCCACCATGCACGGCCTTCTTTACTCATTTTTAATAGAGTTATTTGTTTTCTTGCTATTGAGTTACTTACATGTAGGGTCCAGCCCCACAGGGTCGGTGGGCTTCTCCCTGTGTGTGGCAACAAGAAAGTGTAGAAATAAAGACACAAGACAAAGAGATAAAAGAAAAGACAGCTGGGCCCCGGGGGACCACTACCACCAAGACGCGGAGACCGGCAGTGGCCCCGAATGTCTGGCTGCACTGTTATTTATTGGATACAAAGCAAAAGGGGCAGGGTAAAGAGTGTGAGTCATCTCCAATGATAGGTAAGGTCATGTGGGTCACGTGTCCACTAGACAGGGGGCCCTTCCCTGCCTGGCAGCTGAGGCAGAGAGAGAGAGGAGACAAAGAGAAAGACAGCTTACACTATTATTTCTGCGTATCAGAGACTATTAGTACTTTCACTAATTTTCTACTACTATCTAGAAGGCAGAGCCAGGTGTACAGGATGGAACACGAAGGCGGACTAGGAGCGTGACCACTGAAGCACAGCATCACAGGGAGACAGTTAGTCCTCCGGATAACTGTGGGCAAGCCTGACTAATGTCAGGCCCTCCACAAGAGGTGGAGGAGCAGAGTCTTCTCTAAACTCCCCCGGGGAAAAGGAGACTCCCTTTCCCAGTCTGCTAAGTAGCAGGTGTTGTTCCTTGATACTTTTCGCTACTCCTAGACCATGGTCCACCTGGCAACGGGTGTTTTCCCAGATGCTGGCGTCACCGCTAGACCAAGGAGCCCTTCTAGTGGCCCTGCCTGGGCATAACAGAAGGCTTGCTCTCTTGTCTTCTGGTCACTCCTCACTGTGTCCCCTCAGCTCCTATCTCTGTGTGGCCGGGTTTTTCCTAGGCTATGATTATAGAGCAAGGATTATTATAATATTGGAATGAAGAGTAATTACTACCAACTAATGATTATTGATATTGATATATAATTGATATTGATATATAATCGTATCTAAGATCTGTATCTGGTATAACTATTCTTGTTTTATATTTTATTATACTGGAACAGCTCATGTCCTCGGTCTCTTGCCTCGGCGCCTGGGTGGCTTGCCGCCCACACTTACACATTTTGAATATTAACCCCTTATCAGATATATGGTTTGCAAATATTTTCTCCCATTCCATAGGCTGTGTTTTCACTCTGATAATTGTCTCCTTTGCTGTGCAGAAGCTTGTTAGTTTCATATAATCCCATTTGTTGATTTTTGCTTTCCTTGCCTATGCTTCTGGGATCAAATCCAAAAAGTCATTGCCTAGACCAGCATCATGAAGCATTTCTCCTATGTTTCTTCCAGCAGTTTTATAGTTTCAGGTCTTACATTTAAGTCTTCACTCCATTTGGGTTGACTTTTACATGTGGCGTGACAGGAGCCAACTTCCTTTTTCTACATGTGGATGTCCAATTGTCCCAACACCATTGTCCTTCCCCATTGTGTGCACTGGGCACTTTGTCAAAGTCAACCAACCATTTATGCATGGGTTTCTGTTAAGACACTATTATTTTGAGATTTAATTACCACTGGTATATCTTAATTCCTAGACTCATCACACTACACGGTAGCGGCGTGTCCACATTTCTTTCTCCTGTTCCAAGATGGGAGCTCCTCCATGGCCCATAGCCTCAGCACAATGCCTGGCCATTAAGACTCAGAAGTAGTCTCTCATACATCCTGTTAGCCCTTCCAAGCTTCTTCTAATGTCCAGATATTTTACATATATTATTCATGTCCTTCACCAAGTAATGACTGGATTACCTTATGTGCTAGGCCAGAAGCCAAGTGTGCATTTTTACAAATCTTCATAGGTACTCTGTAAAGTAAGCACTACTCTACAAGTAGGAAAGTATGACTTGCCCCCCTCCCTCTACACTACCTGCCTGGTACAACTCAAAGCCTGGCTAAGTCTGACTCTCCTCCTGCCTCACTCTGCACTCCAGCAGTTAATGTTGCTGGGGAAACAGCAACCAGGCGACTGGTTTTACTTCAAAGTCAAGACCACAGGCTGACAGAGGCGTTTGGGAACCTGTGCATATTAATGGGTCAGGACACACTCTCATTGTCTTAGTGGGGCGGTCTCAAGAAGATGCAGGTGGCAAACCTCAGCACAATGGTACCTGAGGGAAGGCTGCCTTTTAGGCATCTTTCAGGGCCTGTGGGATAGCATTAAATGCAAAAATACAAAATTACATTTTAACGACGTTCAGAAAAGAGGAGTAAGGCATAGCACCCCAAGATAGCCCCCCAGAGGTGGGCCTACTCCAAGATGACAGAATCACAACCTCTCCTGTCCCTTCCTATTCCATCTACACCCTCAGTTGATGGTGATCTTGCCTCTTCTTTCACAAGAAATTAGAGCAATCTGAAGAGAATTCCCTCATCTTGCTGCCACTAAATCTACAGGCATCTGCCCCCATATATTCTGCTGTCCTGTTCCAATATACGAGCTTCAAGGGCTCCTATCTAGGGCCAGCTCCTCCATTTGTAAACCAGTCCCCATTTCTTCCTGCCCATGAAATTCCTCATGTCTTAGCATAATCCTCCTCTTTCATGACATTTTCACCCTGTAGTGAATTATTTCCATCAGCATCGACAGACATGCTGTCATTTGTCCCATCTTTTTAGATCCTCTAGCAACTTCCTGTGCTATCCAGCTCTTACCCCAATTCTCTGCTCCTCTCTACGCCAAATCCTTTAAAGAGCTGTCCATATAGGTCATACCTGCTTCCTCATCCCCATTTCTCTACTGAACCCTCTCTACTCAGGCTTCATCCCATCATTTTCTGAAATTGGCTTTGTCAAGGTCATTAATAAGCTTGATGTGGCCAAACTCAGTGGTCAATTTTCAGACCTCGAGTTATTTAACTCCAAAAGTAACACATGAATCAAGAGGTCAAATGTAACCCACAAATGTGTTTTGTTTGGACAACACAGTGTTGGTTTTTAGTTTGAATTCACTGCCAGCATTAGAAATCAGGATATTCACATAAAAATCTAGATGCCAGGTTTCTTTGGAAAAATCTGAAAGTCTAAGCCCACATTCCTACCTGGCAATAGACTGGCAGTGAGTCATGGCTGACTCTGGACACAGGGCATGGGGTTTCCAGTCTGCCAGAGTCCCCACCACTCAGGACTGGCACATTCAGCTTGCTTCACTTAATTATGTCACTTTCCTGGCACCTAGAGGCATTTGCATTTGTAAACTCTAGAGTAAGACTTAAAACTCACAAGTTATGAGCACCTATGTTTCCTGCTTTATTAAAGAAGACAAGACAGTGGGAGAGAATGCAGTTTGTGTGTATAAAGCAGCAGCAATGAGAAGCAGTGAACCTCAGCAATGGCTGAGTTTCTGGTTCCAGGCATCCTAAGTTTCTGGTTCTAGGCATTCTCATCCGTCCTGCAGTTCAGCTGTTCAGCCAAACCTTGAAGGTCATTAGTTTTCGTATATCTTTCCTCTTGTGCTGATTTTCTACTTGATCTTCTATCTTTAGACCAGTGATACAGTTTTTAATTGCTAGCTTATTTAACCCTTGTATTGGTTCACTGATTGTTCCACTGTTCATGTTAGTTACCTGGTTTTGCCCACCTGAGCTGAACTCCTGGAAGACAGATGCAAGTTGACACCAAGGTTCATCAAAAACAGCTCTGGTAGTACAAGTCATTCATTTATCTCTCAGCATAGGAGTATAAAGATTTTCCTTTTTCTTTTCTTTGAGACAGAGTCTTGCTCTGTCACCCAGGCTGGGGCGCAGTGGCACAATCTCGGCTCACTACAACCTCTGCCTCCCAGGTTCAAGCAATTCTCCTACCTCAGCCTCCCAACTAGCTGGGACTACAGGTGTGCGCCACCATGCCTGGCTAATTTTTGTATTTTTAGTAGAGCCGAGGTTTCGCCAGGCTGGTCTCGAACTCCTGACCTCAGGTGATCCACCAGCCTTGGCCTCCCAACGTGCTGGGATTAGAGGTGTGAGCCACTGCACCCAGCCAAGATTTTCTAATATGTATAATTTGTACACCAACAGTATTTTATTTTTTTTTGAGAAAGAGTCTCACTCTATTGCCCAGGCTGGAGTGCAATGGTGCAATCTCAGCTCGCTGCAACCTCTGCCTCCTGGGTTCAATTTATTCTTGTGCCTCAGCCTCCCGAGTAGCTGGGATAACAGGCGCATGACACCATGCCCAGCTAATTTTTGTATTTTTAGTAGAAACGGGTTTCGCCATGTTGGCCAGGCTGGTCTTGAACTCTTGGCCTCAAGTGGTCTGCCCACCTTGGCCTCTCAAAGTGCTAGGATTACAAGCGTGAGCCACCATGCCTGGCCAACCAATAGTATTTAACTATATGTTGCAAAATACATAAAATCATATATGTAACTAGATCATAGTGAAGTGCACTGTGAGTAAGCTCTTAGTAATGGTTTTCTTTGGTAGAAATCAGATTGAGCCATCATTTGTCCTTTTAAAGTGGTTTCCTGAAAAGGGAATGAAGGTGGTACAGAGGCCCAAGGGACTGTTTGCACATATAACTGTCACCCATAACAGACATCCCTGCAGGAAAAAACTATTGAGACTAGCTGTTCTAGAAGCCCAGAGTCCATCCCATGATCATTATATACTTTTCTATAATGAGAATGGAATACATATAAAATACACCTTACAATTCCCTTCAAGGACTGCTACACCAAACTGAAAACTTTCCTCCCCTTTTTAGGTCTCATGGACATCAATATGAATAAGTTTTATATACTGGTATTATGGGCTGAATTTTGTCCCCATAATATTCATATGTTGAAGCCTTAACCCTTAGTACCTCAGAATGTGATGCATTTTGGAGACAGGGTTTAAAGGAGTGACTAAGTTAACATGAGGTTATTAGTGTCGGTCCTAATTTAATATAACTAGTGTCCCTATAAGAAGGGGAAATTTGGACACCACAGAGAGGCACCACGGGCGCATGTGCACAGAGGGAAGATCATGTGAAGCAGTAGCAAGAGGGCCATCTGCAAGCCAAAGACAGGCCTCAGCGGAAACCAACCCCACAGACACCTTGATCATGGATTTCGAGCCTCCAGAACTGTAAGAAAATACCCCAACCCTAGCAAACAAATATAACCTGGGTTAAATATGAGTACACTCAAGAGCAATTCATATACAGCCACCACTTACCCCTGCACGGAACAGCCCAGGCTGCTATTTCTGCATTTGCTTCCTGTGGCAGCTATCACTTCTTATTGCTAGTAATGCCTTCCTTTGCTAACGTCCTGTCCCTTTTACTAAACTGACATTGCCTGAAAAGATAGATACCCACAAGAGTTAAAACTGTAACTTTAGTGACATCAGTGAAATTAGCAGAGTAAGGACCTCTGAAAATTCTCTCCTCCATAAAAGCAACATGAAGCCTAGCAAAAATGGTCAAAATCACGAATTCAGAACTCTGAAAAGTAACCAAAGGCTCGCAGCAGTCCAGGAGCATTTATTCTGGAAAAACATTTGAGTCATGATGAAAACAGTGAGCTTTGTCCTCCTTCATCCTCTCCCTGTTTCCTAGTTCTGCAGTTACCTTGAATACCAGCAGCCTGGCAGTCTCTAGAGGAAGCAGAATAGGGTTAGAGTTCCTTCAATGCTCTATTCCAACAGAAGTCCTATTATTTGACTTGTCTGGAAGTTCTCTGAAGATCCCACTTGCAAGGCTGTCTTTATTTGACTTGAGTTGAAACTCAGAGCTCACCTAGCGCAAAAAGCCTTTGCCCGGGGGCATTTCTCAAAAACATTTAGAGGGAATTATTTAATTTCACAACTGCCTGAGGCAGTGAGTAATGTTTAGAACAATTAATAGGTTACCCGAAAGGATTTTTTTTTTTTAAACTGGGAAATGGGCATCCATAGGGGCTTGGAAAAGCTCCAACATATTCTTGTGAATCTAGAAGGCCATTTGCACTGGTAGAGCACATATTTATGCCCATGGCTGTTCACATGGTTGGGATAACCTGAGAACATCCTAAACTCTAACATCAGGCTGACCTTGAGGATCTACACCGGCAGAAAGTGAAGGCTAAGGCACAGCTGTCAACTGTATGCTGAGTGTTGAACACATACGCAGAGCCTCTCAGCAAACATTAAGAGACCTACTGGTTTCAAGTGTTTGAGGAAATCTGTCTAATCATTTAGCTGACATTAAGCTATTCAAACAGACTTCAGTGGCCACATAGAACAAAGAATACAGAGTTTACAGAATTTGTGCAGGTAAGTTACTAAACAAACAAACAAACAAATAACAAACAGCAACAAAAACATACCCTGGGGTTGGGGGAAAATCTGATTTCCAAAGTTGACACACTGTATTTTTTTAATGTCCAGTTTTGAGCAAAAAGTTATTAAACATGCAAAAAATAAATAAAAACCAAAAAAGTATGGCCCATACACAAGGAGAAAAAAATCAACAGAATCAACAGAAATTATTCCTGAGAAAACCTAGATGCTGGATTTATTAGGAAAATATTTTTAAATCATCAATTTTAAATATGTACAAACCATTAAAGTTAAACATGTCTAACGCATTGAAGGAAAGTATGAGAACACTATCTTACCAAATAAAGAATACCAAGAAAGAGATATTTTAAAAATAGAAATTCTGGTGTTAGGCCAGGCGCAGTGGCTCACGCCTGTAATCCCAGCAATTTGGGAGGCCGAGGGGAGCAAATCACCTGAGGTTGGGAGTTCGAGACCAGCCTGACCAACATGGAGAAACCCCGTCTCTACTAAAAATACAAAATTAGCCGGGTGTGGTGGCACATGCCTGTTAGCCCAGCTACTTGGGAGGCTGAGGCAGGAGAATTGCTTGAACCTGGGAGGCAAAGGTTGCAGTGAGCAGAGATCGCGCCATTGCACTCCAGCCTGGACAACAAGAGAGAAACTCCGTCAGAAATTCTGGAGTTAAAAAATTATAATAACTGAAATGAAAAATTCACTAGAGGGGTTCAACAGCAGATTTTCAGCAGTCAGAAGAAAGAAAAACAGGCCAGGCACAGTGGCTCACACCTATAATCCCAGCACTTTGGGAGGCTGAAGTAGGTGGATCACTTGAGGTCCAGAGTTCAAGACCAGCCTGACCACATGGTGAAAGCCCGTCTCTACTAAAAAAAAAATACAAAATTAGCCAGGCGTGGTGGTGCACACCTGTAATCCCAGCAATATTTGGGAGGCTGAGGCAGAAGAATTGCTTGAACCCAGGAGACTGAGGTTGCAGTGAGCCAAGATCACGCCATTGCACTCTAGCCTGGGCAACAAGAGTAAAACTCTGTCTCGAAAAAAAGAAAAAAAAAAAAGAAAGAAAGAAAAGCAAACTTCAGTATAAGCCAATTGATAGTACCCATTATGAAAAAACGACAGAAAAACGAATGAAGAAACATGAATGAGTCAAAGGAGAATCCACAGGGCAAATTCGAAAATAATTTGAGGGCCGGGCGTGGTGGCCGACGCCTGTAATCCCAGCACTTTGAGGCGGGCAGATCACTTGGGGTCAGGAGTTCGAGTGCAGCCTGGTCAACATAGTGAAAACCCGTCTCTACTAAAAATACAAAAGTTAGCCGGGTGTGGTGGCATGCACCTGTCATCCCAGGTACTCAAGAGGCTGAGGCAGGAGAATCCTTTGAACTCAGGAGGTGGAGTTTGCAGTGAGCCAAGATCGCACCATTGCACTCCAGCCTACGCAACAAGAAAAAAAAAAAGAAAAAAGAAAATAATTCGAGATGAATGAAACAAAAATACAACATACCAAAATGTATAGGTGCAATCAAAGCAGAGTTTAAAGAAAAATTTACAGCTATAAATGCCCACATTAAAAAGGAAGAAATATTTCAAGTCAATAACTTAACCTTCTACCTTCAGAAACTAGAAAAGTAGAGCAAACTGAACTCAAAGCAAGCAGAAGGAAAGCGATCATAAATATTGGAGTGAAAATGAAATAAAAATAGAGAAAATCAACAGAATCAAAAATTTTATTCTTTGAAAAGATTAACAAGATTGAAAAATCTTTAGTTAGATGATTAAGAACTAAAAAGTCTCAAATTGGTAAAACCAGTAATGAAACAGGGACATAATTACAAATTTTACATAAATAAAGATTATAAACTAATACTATGAACAACTGTATGCCAAAAAAAGACATAACCTATATGAAATGGAAAAATTCCTAGAAAGACACAAACTACCAAAACTAACTCAAGAAAATGGAAAATGAATGCATGTATTGTAAGAGATTAATTTAGCAATTAAAAAAAAATCCCACCAATGGAAATTTAGGTCCAAAGTCTTCATTGGTGAATTCAACAGAATGTTTAAAGAATTAATACCAGTACTTCAAAAATTTTCATAAAAAAAAAAAATTAAGAAAACACTCTTGGCCAGGCGCAGTGGCTCACGCCTGTAATCCAAGCACTTTGGGAGGCCGAGGCAGGTGGATCACAAGGTCAGGAGATACAGACCATCCTGGCTAACGCGGTGAAACCCCATCTCTACTAAAAATACAAAAAATTAGCTGGGCGTGGTGGCGGGCGCCTGTAGTCCCAGGTACTCGGGAGGCTGAGGCAGGAGAATGGCGTGAACCTGGGAGGCGGAGCTTGCAGTGAGACGAGATCGTGCCACTGCACTGCAGCCTGGGCAACAGAGCCAGAGCAAGACTCTGTCTCAAAAAAAAAAAAAAAAAAAGAAAAGAAAGAAAACTTTCTTTATGACTTTATGAGGTCAGTGTTACCCTGATATCCAAAGAAAAAAAGTCACTACAGGCCAATATTGCTGATGAATATAGATGCAAAGATCCTCAGCAAAAAAAACACATTATCATCTCAACAGAGTCAGAAAAAACAAGTTGACAAAATTCAACAGCGCTTCAAGATATAAATACTCAAAAACCTAGGACTAGAAGGGGAATTCCTTAACCTTAAAATGATATCTATGAAAAGCCTACAGCTAAAATCATACTTAATGGCAAAAGACTAAAATCTTTCCCAATAAGAACAGGAACAAACAAAGATGCTTACTCTCACCATGTCTGTTGAAGTTTGTACTGGTGGTGCTAGCTGGACAATTAGGCAAGAAAGATAAATAAAAAGAAATAAAAGATTGGGAGGCTGAGGCGGGTGATCACCTGAGGCTAGGAGTTCAAGACCAGCCTGGCCAACATAGTGAAACCCTGCCTCTACTAAAAATACAAAAATTAGCCAGGCATGATGGCACGTGCCTGTAGTCCCAGCTACTCAGGAGGCTGGGGCAGGAGAATCCCTTGAACCCGGGAGGTGGAGGTTGCAGTGAGCCAAGATTGTGCCACTGCACTCCAGCCTGGGTGACAAGAGCGAGACTCCATCTCAAAAAAAAAAAAAAAAAGTCAAGAAAAGAAACAAAAAGAAATAAAAGAAATAAAACAAATAGGCATCCAGATTGGAAAGGAAGACACAAAACTATCTCTATTTGTAGACATAATCTCATACATAGAAAATTCTAAGGAATCTACATAAAAGCAATTAGAGCTAATAAACACGTTCTGCCAGGTTGCAGGATATAAGATTAGTATACAAAAATAAATTATATTTCTATAAACCATCAATAATCAATCTGAAATTTAAATTAAGAAAACAATTCCATTTATAATACCACGAAAACAGAATACTTAGGAATAAATTCAATAAAAGAAGTATAACACTTCTTTTGGACCCTGAAAACTATAAAACATAATTGAAAGAAATTAAGGAAGACCTAAATAAATATGGAAAGACATCCGTGTTCATGGATTAGAATACTTAGCATTGTTAGGATGGCAATATTCATTAATTACCACAAAAATTCCAGCTGGCTTCTTTGCAGAAATTGAAAAGCTGAACCTAAAATTCATATGGAATTCAAGGGACCCAGAATAGCCAAAATAATCTCAGAACAGAGTTGGAAGACTCACACTTTTGAATTTCAAAACATAGTGCATAGGCACAATAATCAAGACTATGTTGTACTGACATAAAGATAGACATATAAGTCAATAGAATATAATTGAGAATCCAGAAATAAATCCATACATTTATGGTTAATTGATTTTAGACAAGGGTGCCAAGACAATTCAATGAGGGAAAGAGCAGTCTTTTCAACAACTCTCGCTGGGACAGCTAGACATTGATATGTAAAAGAATGAAGATGGACCCCCACCTCACACCATAAACAAAAATTAAAATGAATCAAAGATCTATATGTAAGAGCTAAAACTATAAACTTCTAGAGGACAACATAGGTGTAAATCTTCTTGACTTTGGCTTAGGCAATAATTGCCTAGATATAACACCTAAAGCACAAGCAACAAAAGAAAAAATAAATTGGATTTCTTCAAAATTAAAAGCTTTTATGCTTCCAAGTTTACCCTTAAGAAAGTGAAAAGATGGCTGGGCACGGTGGCTTATGCCTGTAATCCCAGCACTTTGGGAGGCTGAGGCGGGCAGCTCACGAGGTCAGGAGTTCAAGACCAGCGTGGCCAACATGGTGAAACCCCATCTCTACTAAAAGTACAAAAATTAGCTGGGCGTGGTAAAAAAGAAAGTAAAAAGACAATCTTCAGAATCGGAGAAAATACTTACAAATCATGTATCTGTTAAGGGACTTTATATTCAGAATATATAAAGAATTCTTACAACTCAACAATAAAAAGGCAAATAGCTCAATTTAAAAATCAACAAAGTATTTGAATATTCTCCAAACAAAATATACAAATGACCAATAAGCATACAAAAATATGTCTAACATCATTAGTTTTGCATCACTAGTGAAACACAAATCAAAACCTCAGTGAGTTACCACTTCACATCCACTAAACTGGTTATAATAAAAAAACAGACAGTGACAACTATTGTTGAGGATATGGAGAAACTGGGACCCTTTTACATCGCTGGTGGGAATGTAAAATGGTGCAGCTGCTTTGGAACACAGTTGGCAGTTCCTCAAAAAGTCAAACACAGATTTATCTTATGACCGAGTAGTTCCACTCCTACATATATCAGAGAATTGAAAGCAAATAATTCACACAAAAACCTGTGTGTGCATGTTCATACCAACATTATTCATAATGAAATGCTGATATATGCTGCACCATGAATGAACCTTGAAAACATTATGCTAACTGAAAAAAGACCACATATTATATAATTCCATTTGTCTGCAACTTTCAGAAAATGAAAATCCATAGAGAGAATATAGATTAGTGGTTGCCAGCAACTTGGGGTGGGAGGAAAAAGAATGGATAGTGACTGCCGATGGATATGGGGTTTATCTTGGGTTGATGAAAAAGTTTTGAAATTAGCAGTGATGTTTGTACAAAAGTGTGAATATACTTAGAGCCACTGAATTGTGCACTTTAAATAGGTGAATTTGATAGTATTCAAATTATTTCTCAGAAAACAATCTATATATACATTCAACTGTGCCTCTATGAAGCAAATAGGTTCTGAAATAATTTTTTCAAGAGGAAAGGGCATGAGCCCTGGGAAGCTACAGCGCATCTCCTTTGACTTCCTCTAGGCTGTACTCTTGATAGCTGAGGTTGCCGTTAAGCTATCTGAGCAAGGAGCAGTGAATATCTTATGAGAATAATGTTGGTTACCACACACAGCCTAGTGACCTGGCTCAGACATAGTGACAATAAATGCCTCCCCAAATCTAAATTTCCAAGACCACAGCCAGCCACTGCAAGTTTTGGCAAAACCTATCATGAAAGCCTATCAAAGGGAAAATGGGGTTTGTGATTTATCAAATTTCTTTTAAAGTAGCTGAAATTCATAGTTTTGAAGTATGCAACTTTATGAGGGCTCTTAGCCTTTAGAGAGATGTTCCAATGTCGCGAAAACATCCTACAGTAAAGAGACGGCAGACTACTAATGCTCTATGAGGCTGAGGCGATTGGAGCAAATGAGCTTGAAGTCCTTCCGGAATAATAAGCATTTATCATAGTATTACCACTATTTAATTTCATAGGAAAAAAAATCCAAGGAACAGTCCCTTTATACCTTGACAGGTCCCTAGAAGAAACTTCTGTTACCACATTCGGACAATATCTACTTAGTAAATAAACAAACCACTTGGTTCCAAAGCTTGTCAATATGACACATTTCACAATTGCTATATTTGATTCAAATTATTTGGAGTTAAAATACACTCCAGACTGTTTATTTTTCTGTCCCTTTCTTAGAGGGTAAGAATAGTAAATGAGACAGCTGGTCGTATTCTCAGCTCTGGGGTTCTGGTAAGCATTTTATATGGCAGCAGGCAGGAGCCGGGGGTGTATGGGTGGAGACAGTTTTTCAAAATGAAATGGTCTGTCCTCCCCCACAGCTCCCTGCCCTCTGCCATTGCAGGATTACAGTAATTCTGTATCCCAAGACTAGTTACTTTTAAAATGCCACAGCAAAGTATCCCCAAAGGGTATGGTTCCCATTTCTTCATGTCACTTAATAGCTAAAAAACCTTGGGCAAATTCCTGAACCTAGCTTCAAGGTTCCTTTGTAGAATGGGGTTAATAATAGGAACTTCTGGCCAGGCACAGTGACTCACACCTGTAATCCCAGCACTTTGGGAGGCCCAGACGGGTGGATCACTGGAGGTCAGGTGTTTGAGACCAGCTTGGCCAGCATGATGAAACCCCATCTCTACTAAAAATACAAAGATTAGCCAGGTGTGGTGGCATGTGCCTGTAGTCCCAGCTGCTTGGGAGGCTGAGGCAGCAGAATCGCTTGAACCCGGGTGGCGGAGGTTGCAGTGAGCTGAAATCGTGCCACTGTGCTCCAGCCTGGGCGACAGAGCGAGACGCCATCTAAAAAAAAAAAAAAAAAATTACAGGACCTTCTTCACAGTGTCAGTGTGAGGACAGTCAGTGAGTGCATGTGGAGCGGGACTGCTGGCACATTCCCCAGTGTGCCATGTGCATTGCTGTCTGTGTGGCTGGCCCCCTGGAGCTGTGCAGCTGCCGTGGCCACAGAAGGGTCCAACCTAACAACACACATGGTACCCGGCAGTCAAGAAGTGGTAGCTGTTATAATTATTGTTAATATAGTAGTCACTTTTTCTCGCAAGAAAGGTGGACTTCCCTGAGTGCCACAAAGAGGCTTGGGTTAGTAACAGAAAGGAAATTAGCAAAATTGAGCTTTCTGGACCAGGCATTTCTCTGGGTGCTTTTATATGTTGCTATTTAATTTACTCTTCATATCCCCAAAAGGATATTATTACCTCTTTTTGACAGATTAGAAAACTGAGACCCAGAGATTTTATTTTACTTTTTTATTTTTTTGAGACGGAGTCTTGCTCTGTCGCCCAGGCTGGAGTGCAGTGGTATGATCTCGGCTCACTGCAACCTCTGCCTCCCGGGTTCAAGCAATTCTCCTGCCTCTGCCTGCTGAGGAGCTGGGATTACAGGCGTGTGCCACCATACCTGGCTAATTTTTGTATTTTTAGTAGAGATGGGGTTTCACCACGTTGGCCAAACTGGTCTCAAACTCCTGACCTCATGATTCACCTGCCTCAGCCTCCCAAAGAGCTAGGATTACAGGCATAAGCCACCGCACCTGGCCTAAGATCCAGAGATTTTAAATGAGTAAAGTTATGTCACTATTAAATATTCAAGCCAGAAAGGATTGTGAGTCGGCTGGACTCCAAATCCATTGCTGTTCCCACAGTGGTGGGAATGTGTGCTCACCCAGTGATGCAGGATTTTTCTCAGCCCCTTTGCTGGACTTGCGGAAGGGGCATCCCCTCTACTTGGCTGACCCCACTCTACCAACCCCTTGTAGGAGGGACCATGTGAGCGAGTGAGTGTGGGTCCTGGCCAGATGCTCCTGGCACCGAGGCCACAGCCTGACCGGGCGTGTCATCTCAAGGGGAACGCAGCAGCACCCAGGTGAGGGTGCCTGTGACCCCGAAGCCCAAGAGGGGGCATTACAGTGCTCCTTTAGTTTTGCCATCCACGGACGGGGGTGTGGTAGCAGCTCAGTTAGCCCCTTGTCTCATTGTGTGGAGCAGCTGCCCTCCACTAGAGAGGGCAAAGGGCTGGTGTGATAGCCTTTCTGGGTACTGGCACTTGGTGGGTCCCGAGCTCTTATCTGGCATCCAAGAAGAATGAGATCGGGTGGACAACTGAAGGATGGTGAAGGTGGAGAATTTAAATGAGCGATGGAAACGGCTCTCAGCAGAGAGGGGAGCGGGAGAGGGGAAAGGAAGGGCAGGTTGTCTTCCCCGAAGTCAGGCTATCTCATCTCTACCAACTGAGTCTTAGGTCTTTAGAGGCACAGGATGGAGAGTGCAGGCTGATTGGTTTGTGAGTATGCAAAAAAAGGTTAAAGCGAAGACATCACTCAAATGTAGGCATGACAGTGTAAAAAACCAATTAGGAAAGGGTAGGTATGTGTAAAATAGGTGAAGGATGATGATCAATCAGAGGAAAGTATGCCAAACAGAAAGACAAGTTCTCAATCCAGTCCAAGGATTTAACTTGTAACTTGCCTTTCAGTCCTTCAACTGTCTTTGGCTTGGAGATGCGGTTTCACTGGGTACCTGCCCCTATCTGCCTGGGCATTTGGCTGCCTCCTGTCACTATCACCAGCATGTATTCCTCCTTCTTATGGAAACAGCACATCAATTTTCCATGATAGAGCCACCACTCCCACATTCTCAATCCGTGTGATTTGGGTAAGGCTAGTTCTTCCTGGCAAGTTCATTCTATTTTATACAGTCACAGAGATGGTTCAGGGGTGAACACTTACCCAATAAAACTCAGTCTCAGGACTTTTCTAAGAACTGTGGAAAGATGAAAACTGCTCTTTCTGGTGAACTTGAAACTATGAAGCCTGGGACTTCTGAGGGTCCCTCCAAGGAGGAAGCCCGAATATGAAAGAAAGCAAAGAGATGTGGAGAAATTGAGTCTGACAACGGTTTTTGAGCCTTGCCTAAATCCATCTTTGCCTAAAGCTAGATCTACCCTTTGACTTTTCAGTTACAGGAGCCAAAAAATTCCAGTATATTTTTTCTCAAGCATGTTCGAAGTAATTCTTTTGTCATGTACAATCGAAAGAGGAGTTACAAAATTAACACAGGCAGTTCTTAAATCCACATAAGCACCAAGCATTGATTACAGATGATCTGTTCACTATTGTTAATCCTGTGTGGTGGGAATACAGTGTTCATCTTATTAATCTTTAAACTTTTCTGTACTTTTAACCGCATAAGATGATCAGAAGAGGTAATGAAAACGGCACTGAAAAAAAAAACAGTTTCCAGCACAGAAAAGGAAAAAATACAAATTGTTCGGTATCTCTCAGATCCAAAATCTAATACCTGGATGAGTATCTGGTGTAATTCTCACGTTAACACCCTGTGCCACAGGTTTTCATATTTGGGTTAAGCAGTGTAATGGTTAGTTTTGTATCGAATTGGCTAGGCTAGAGTAACCAGTTATTCAGTCAAACACTAACTTAGGTGTTGCCTTGAAGATATTTTGTAGATGTCAATTACCTTAAAAAATATTATCAGTAACATGGGTGGACCACATCCAATCGGCTGAAAGGCCTTAGAAAATGGAGGTTTCCCTGAGGGAGAAGAAATTCTTCCTGTGGGCGCCTCATCAGCTCCTGCCCAATTTCCCGGACTGTCGGCCCTACTGCATGAAATTTCAGATACGTCCAACCAGACTTCACAATCATATTATGTCAATTCTTTGAGATACATCTATTTTTCTCTCTCTCTCATTCTATTTCTCTACCATATATATCTCTCTGATATATATACAGCCAGCCCTCCATATCTGTGCTGCATCTGCAGATTCGGCCAACCATAGTTTGAAAATATTTTTTAGGCCAGGCACGGTGGCTCACACCTGTAATCTCACCACTTTGGGAGGCCCAGGCAGGAGGATCACCTGAGGTCACGAGTTCAAGACCAGCCTGGCCAACATGGTGAAACCCCGTCTCTACTCAAAATACAAAAATTAGCCGGGTGTGGTGGTGGGTGTCTGTAATCCCAGCTACTTGGGAGGCTGAGTCAGGAGAATTGCTTGAACCTGGGAGGTGGAGACTGCAGTGAGCTGAGATCATGCCACTGCATCCCAGCCTGAGCAACAGAGCAAGACTCTGTCTCAAAGAAAAAAAAAAAAAGTTTTTTAAAAAAACAATGAAAAATAACAAAACATAAATACAAAGAGCTATTTACATAGCATTTACATTGTTAGATGTAAGTAATGTAGAGATCATTTAAAATATACAAGAGGATGTGTGTAAGTTATAACCAAATACTACACCATTTTATATCAGGGACTTGAGCATCCACAGATTTTGATATCTGCAGAGGGTGGGGGTGCCAGGGTTGGGGGGTCCTGGAACCAACATCCCATGGATACCAAGGGACGACTGTATGCATCTCCTACTACTGGTTCTGTTTCTGTGGTAGAACCCTGACTGACACAATCAGCCATGCTCTGGATGTTTCTTGGGCATTCTCTGATCTCCAGAATGGGAAAAGCCTCCTGAATTCTTCCCTGGGAGTCAGGCCTGCCTGCCTTCCTTTCCTTTCTTCCTCCTGGAGAGCTTGTACCTCAGAAATCTGGAAGGCCTCTATCTCTGAAGAGCACCATTTTCCTTCATCTGTCTAGCTCGTCATGCATTTGCTAGATATTAACAACTCTAATGAAGCCTAGCTTCTCCAATGATAGCTTTATTGCTAGACTTACTCTTTGTTTTAGCCATAGGGAGTTATCTCTGTCCAATCCCAGAAGTTTACCATATTCCCTCCCCTTTCTCCATCTCAAGTCCCACTTTCTCTTCACCACCTGTTAGACAGACTGAGAGCTGTCTCCCAACACCCATTCTCCTCTTGTTCCATGGCAGTAGCCAGCCCATGACTTTACAGGATAAAGACTAGATTTTTCAAACTCTTTTTCACGTAAGTGCAACTAGGTTATAGCCAAAGGAATAGAATAGATGCAATGTGTCCAACTTCCAGGTTGCGCATTAACAGAAGGGCAGTCCCACCTCTCCCTTTTCTTTCACCTTCCAAATGGCCAAAATATAGACACAATGATGGGCCATACTGGATTTTGTGGGCCACAGCACCACCCAAAAGGGAGTGGAGAAATAAGAGACAGCAAGCTTCAGACCTATACTGCTACCTGGACTTCCATCTGGTTTATGACACTGATTTTTTTTTTTTAATCTCTGCAGCAACAGCCAAATTTTTTTTTTTTTTTGAGATGGAGTCTCGCGCTGTTGCCCAGGCTGGAGTGCAGTGGCGCGATCTCGGCTCACTGCAACCTCTGCCTCCCAGGTTCAAGCGATTTTCCTGCCTCAGCCTCCTGAGTAGCTGGGATTACAAGTGCGTGCCACCACGCCCGGCTAATTTTTGGTCTCCAACTCTGACCTCATGATCTGCCTGCCTCGGCCTCCCAAAATGCTGGGGTTACAGGCGTGAGCCACTATGCCCGGCCAACAGCCAAGTTTATATCCTAACCAACACACCAACTGGCCAAAAGAATAACCAGCTCCCCCAACCCGCTCTTCCCCAACCTAATTATTATATTGGATTGTCTTGTTACCAGGCTGTTCCTCCTCCTTCCCACCCTTAAATATGGTTGACCCCCTCTCCCACTGGGTCTCTCCTTGAATCTGGTCTCTCTATGCTGTCTCCCTTGGAAATCTCATCCACTCTCATGGAAAATGACTTAACATGCTTCTAATCCTAACTCATCTCTGAGTACCAGGTCTGCTTATTGGACTTCTCATTGATCAATTACCAGTACCTCAGACTCTGCATGTTTAAAATAAAACTCACTTTCCTCTCTCTCACACACACACACAAACACACACACACATTCACCATGGGGGTAAGTAGGCAACCTGTTCTCTTCTTGATCTCCTTATTCAGGTAAATGAAATAAATGACACCACCATCCTGCCAAGAACCCAGGCTTAAAACTACAAATTCAAATGCTTAGAGACCAGGCAAGAGGCAAGGGACAAGTGGTAACTGTGGGGAGCCAAAGAGCTGCTGACCAATCTGAAAAAAGCAGCCACAACTTGCTGATCTCTGGCATGTAAATATTAGCCTAGTGCTGTTGGGTCTTCTGATCTTCCAAGAGAAGTAAAAAATCTAGATTTTATGTTTTATGTGATCTCTCTAGATTGTACAAACAAAACAAGAAGCCATCTTGAACTGGTCAATATGTAAATCAAAAATTTAAAAACATATTTCCTATTTCTAAATAAATGTCATAAAATGACAATGTAATTTGTAGCAAAAATAACTTGACAGATCTTTCTAATATGTCTAAATCATTTTTTGGTTTTTGGAAGTTATGAATCTTTTGATACAGTTGTCACTAGATTCTGCCCCTGTATGGGGTGATGATTTGACATAGGAAGCAACATCGAATTGTTCCAACAACTTCCTCATTAAATGGATAATCATTAAATGAATTAAGTAGAGAATTTCCTTAATATCAATGATACTGTTTTTAGTGTTGAATCCTCAGTTTCTTATTAATAGCAATTAAATTTAAACATTTTATAGACTTTATAATAAAGTCTAAGAACATACAGAACTGATTCAATATCTCCGTTATTGACTAAGTCACAAAAATCACTTATTGAAATATCTTTTAACTTACTGGCTTATTCACTATGTTCTGTTCACTCTCAATTCATGGAGCTTCACAAACCAGGGGGCTTTATTTCAAGATTCAAAAAATTGAAAGGGCTTAAAAGTTTATTACATTTTTCACTTTTGTCACCAAATACATTGATTTATTAGAAAATCCAATAATTTTTCTCTTGGAATTGATACTTCACTTTTTTTTTCAAACAGGATACCTATTTTTTCTTATCCATATTAACTTCCACTTGTTTCAAACTTCCCTTTGTTTACATATGTCCAGCTGCTTTACAGTTTATTGAAATAATGTCAGCTCTAATAGCTAAAACATGTTTTCTTATAAAGCTAAAATAAATACTGCTGGGCACGGTGGCTCATGCCTATAATCCCAGCACTTTGGGAGGCAGAAGTGGGCAGATCACTTGAGGTCAGAAGTTTGAGACCAGCCTGGCCAACATGGCGAAACTCCATCTCTACTAAAAATATAAAAATTAGCCAGGTGTGGTGGCGCACGCCTGTAATTCCAGCTACTTGGAAGGCTGAGGCAGGAGAATCACTTAAACTCAGGAGATGGAGGTTGCAGTGAGCTGAGATCATGCCACTGCACTCCAGCCTGGGCAACAGAGCGAGACTTCATCTCAAAACAAAACCAAAAAACTCTAAAATAAATACTGACATCTCCATTAAAATATCATTTATTAAGGCCCAAACTCTTTAAAATATATTTTTCAAACAGCCACTGCATTTGTTTCCATTACAGTGAACATACAGAACTTACTGACTTCCACCACAGTGGTTATAGCTCAGGGGTAGAGCATTTGAATGCAGAACTTACTGACTTCCACATTGCTTTTGCAGACCTAGCACTGCAGGCTTGTCCATCAAGGTTCAATTTGCACTACTTAATTTCATTATTTCTGCTATTTGGTGTGTGGTAGTAAATACAGTTTATCAAGAAAAGCATGAGTTCCCTGACTTGTATTGGTTTATCCAAAATTGAATTTGATAATTTAGTGCCAAATTAAAACATCCACATTTTTCCTAAACTTTTGGCTGAAACTCCATAACTCTCTCTAGAATTACATTAGCATTTTTTGTGTAAAATCCAGTGACAATTTTCTTATTTGGTACAATATTCCAATTACATCTTTATGGAACTATATCTCAAATGTAATTCTTTCTTGTCTACTCACAATAAAAACAATATAGTGTACTAAATGTTTCCCAGTGTCATAAGATCAACAAAAACCATTATATTAAAAAACCTTTAAATTTGCATTTTAATTATTAAAACACATTCACATAAAAAATGAAGCTTCTTAGATGATTTTAAATACACCTCTTTGATTTACATATTTTTCAAAAAGCTGTTTTCTCATTTGGGTACATCTGGTTTTTAACAGGTGGGTCCAGAATACAATGGCGTGTTCATATCAATATTAATCCTTTTGAAGTTCTAGTAAATGTGTGTGAAATGCTCAATTATACTTAACTATATAGTAGTGCTAAAAATTCTGACAGTACCTTCTAAATCTTTTTTTTTTTTTTTTTTTTTTTTTGAGACAGAGTCTCGCTCTGTTGCCCAGGCTGGAGTGCAGTGATGAGATCTCGGTTTACTACAACCTCCATCCCCCAGGGTTCTAGCCATTCTCATGTCTCAGCCTCCTGAGTAGTTAGGATTACAGGCACGCACCACCATGCTGGGCTTTTATTTTTAGTAGAGGCGAGATTTCACCATGTTGGCCAGGCTGGTCTCGAACTCCTGGCCTCAAGCGATCTGCCCACCTTGGCTTCCCAAAGTGCTGGGATTTCATAAGCCAGCCAGCTTGGCCCTAAATCTTTTTGATTGCTTTATCTCCACTCTGATAACCTTTTTGGGAGTTCTAAGTTTTCAAATACTTAATTTATAAAACTGATTCTATTCTTTCAAGTTCTTTTCTCATCGATAATCACAAATTTTCTTCACTTACACAAGCTTTAAGAGCATTCTGACGAAATATATGTTTAACACTTTGATCTTTTAACAATAGAACTTCTGAGCACTAAGTACCCAACATTTCGGTCACTAGCAATGTCACTCAAATTTTTGGTTGAAAAAAATTATTTTTTCATTACAAAACTATAGATTTTATGTAATAAAGTTTATCTTATAAATTATAAATTTTATTTTGTGCTGATTCTTAAACAGTATCAAAAGAAGTTCCAGGCTGGGATTCATTATTATTATAAATTTGTTTGTTCTTCTGCAGATATCAAGATTTACATTTATCATACTTAAAAGTATTAAAAATTTATCCAGATTTTTGTTGTCTCTTTCATTCTAGGTGGATGTTTCTAATATTCTATAATAAAATCTTAAATGTATAAATATAAAACACTGCATACCTATTTTCCAAAGAATTAATGTATGTGCTTACAATAGAAGTATTTTATTATTTTTTGAGACAGAGTCTCACTCTGTCGTCACCCAGGCTGAAGTGCGGTGGTAAGATCTCAGCTCACTGCAGCCTTGACCTCCCAGGCTCAAGGGATCCTCCCACCTCAGCCTCTCCAGTAGCTGGGACTACAGGCATGCGCCACCATGCCTGGCTAACTTTTTTTTGTATTTTTTTCTAGAGACAGGGTTTTGCCATGTTGCCCACGCTGGTCTTGAACTCCTGGGCTCAAGTGATCCTCTTGCCTTGGCCTCCCAAAGTGCTGGGATTACTGCTGTGAGCCACTGTACCCAGTCCAATAAAAGTATTTTAAACTAGTGATTCTCCTAAAGCAATTAGTGATTTAACACATGTAACTTGGCTGCAGTCCCTGCAGTGACACAGGCCAGATTGTGTCATAATGTGGAAACAACAGGAGGCCTGTTATCAATGATACTGACATCCTACAACTATTAGCACAAACCAATGAGTTTATATTAAAATTTCTATTATTAACTAATTCTAACACTTATTATAATTACTATACTACTTACCCTCGAAATATTTCAACATTTTAACCATCAATATGGTGCAGGGTGCATAATGGCTAAATATCGGATCTAGTCTATATGCTGAACTTAGTCCAGGGACTGCCAGTTTCAGCTTCAAGCCAGAACTCCAGAAGAGATCATCAGTGGGTCCTGGAAGTGAAGATGGGTTGCATTTCAGACTCTGAATAAACAGTCAATGTCTTCTTTTTCCCCTTTTTGGTGGGGGATGGATATCAAGTGATGTCACACCTAGACCACTTCACTGAAGTTACCTGCCTGTTCCCAGTATTCCTTTGAATTTTCCACCAGTGGGTTTGTATTCCAAAAAAGACTTCCTGTCCTATCCAACTTTCTGAGCCAAGGATGTACAAAACCTGATTATCTGCTAGAAATGGGTGAGAATGGAAAAATCCAAATAGTTGACACCTAAATTAAAAGCAAAAAAGCATCTTGCCACATATGTACCTCCAAATTCTACCTATCCTGGTCAAGGTTTAGCTCCATGAAACCTTGCCTGATCCCACAAGGCGTGCCCACCTCCTCCCTGCTAAATGCTCACAGCATTAAGTCTATTTCTGTTAGATGACATCATACCTACTGACTACAGATGCCTTAAAGTAAATTCCAACCCCCAGCCCCAGAATCCCTTGCCCTACCCGTTATCCCCCTTTCCCACACCGATCTTGGGCAATCACACCACCATGCCTTGCCCACAACAGTCTCCTCAACCTGTTCCCTCATTCCTTCTCGCCAGAATCTATCAAGGCTCCGCAGAAAGGTACTCTCCCAGGAGGCCTTCCTGAATTCTTTTGTGAGGCAGAATACTTCCCGAGCTGCCCCGGCCCTTCTCCGGCCAAGTCTCTCCAGAAACTCATCCCATTCGGTCTCAGATGGAAGGGGTCCCACACCCACGACAAGCCTCCGGGTTTGCTTAATGACTCAAACAGCGAGGGTGCTCGGTAAGCCCCACCAGCCCGCGCCCTACTCAGCAGGTAATGACGGAGACCTACGAGGTGACGGGCGCCGCGGTCGACGCTGGGACAAGGTCCCTGCTCCAGGGAGCTTACGGTCTATTCACTAACGTCAAAGAGCAGTGAGTGCTGTTCCGTGTATGGGAGCCACCAGGGTCTCCGCCTGCCGGCAGGGCCACGCACGCACTCGACGCTTCGCACCTGCCTCAGTTTCTCCGTAGGGCCGCACCGCCCCGATTTCCGGAGGCGTGACACACCCTCCCCGCGCGCTCTCGCGTTACCAAGTCTGCGCAGCCGCACACCCCCAGTCCCGGCGTGCCCCGCGCGCCAGGCTCCTTCCCGACAGGCCCCAGGAGCCCCGCTGCATGCCGGGGCTTGAGGTCTCGGCGTAAGCGGCGCGGCGCGGCGGCCGGCGGGCGCGCGTGGCAGGAAGCGGAAGCGACCCGAGGCCCGGCCCCGGCCCCGGCCCCGGCCCCGCCCCTCTCCGTGCCGTGCCGCTTGCCGCCGGGCTAGCACTGACGTGTCTCTCGGCGGAGTTGCTGCGCAGTGGAACACGCTGGGCCGCGGACAGCGTCGCCTCACGCGGAGCAGAGCTGAGCCGAAGCGGGACCCGGAGCCCGAGCAGTCGCCGCCATGGCAAGTGAGTTCTGTAGGGCAGCCCTACTGAGGCCGGGACGGAACAGATCCCCCTTCCCCACACCCGTGCGGTCGGGCGCCCGCCGGTCAACCCTGACCGGCCCCCTGCAGAATGCAGCCCGTGCCCCCGGACCTTCTCGAGTATCCCCACGAGTCCCGGGTGCGGCCGGCTCCCCTGGCCCCTGCTCTCACTCGTCCTGGGCAGAGGGCTTCCCTGGGTAGCGCAGAAGGTTACTTCGCTGTGTCCCAACTCTTCCTGTTTTGTTTCTCCCATCAAAGTCAAATTTCTGGAAGTCATCAAGCCCTTCTGTGTCATCCTGCCGGAAATTCAGAAGCCGGAGAGGAAGGTAAGTACCCCAAATCGCCAACAAAGAAGGTTTCAGGAAACTGTCTGGACTCTGGAAGTTTACAGTATGATTAAAAATGGCTTCAGCACGGCAATGGAAACTCTCTTTTCTCTTCCCTTGGAGTGTAGTTATGCTCTGTTATTCCGGAGAGCTGTCGAAAGGTGACCTGGTTGTGTGGAAATTTCCACTGAAATCACTGTGCTTTATTTGGAGCATCTTTGGTGGATGTTGCTCCGAGAACAAAGCCTCCGGTTGCCCTGTCCCAAAAATGGATCCGGGCCGTGAATGAATAAGGCCTCAGTTAGGATAGCAGATTGAGTTACCCTCCCTTTTTCACCTCCAACGGGAGCAGATCATGGGTTGGTTTTTTTTTCCAGGAGATGCCCTTTGTATCCAGCTGCTAAAGGGAAGGGCTGTCACTTTAGTATTTACAAATTATTTTGTACCTTTTATGTAGGCTGTCACAATAGGGAGAATAAAGGCTATTCTTTTGTGAAGTCTGCTGCTTTTTACAGCTGGTGTATTAAAACAAGGAAAGATTAAATGTAGAGCTGTGTTGAATCAAATTGTGTGGAGTGAGTGTTGCCAGTGTAACTACAGCTATCAAACAACGAAAAAAAGTTTTGTTAGGTTCCTAGGTTAGAGAGTGGGGAATAAAATGTTTGTGTCCTCACATTATTTTTCAAACTGTTGTTAAAGCATTCACATGGACACTTAGGTTCTTGGAATCCACTTTCATTTTTTTACTTAAAATAGTTTCATATAAATGCCCACGTGCTGCTTTTAATGGACGAATTTGTAAAGCTTTACCCCCTCAATTCCAGTGTAGCGAAGGGGTATGGCTCTGGAGACAGGCAAGCCTAGGTCCCACCCTTTACGTAGCGTGTTAATAGCTACGTGACCTTGGCCTTGTAACTCAGTGTGGTAGATGGAACAAGGGAAATATGTGCAAGGTATAGCAGTGGCTCAGGAAGGGATTAACTCTGGGAGACATGATGTCTTAAAGTGGTTTTGAAGGAGAAATAGAAGTCTCCTTGAAGGGATGGAAAGGAATTCCAAGTAAAAGGAGTATATAGTTTGCAAAGGCATTGGTGACAAGAGTGTAGCATATTTGGGTGGGAGTTTATTAGATGTAGTTCCTATTGATAGAACATAATGGTAGGTGGGGAACAATAGGAGATGAATAACAAGGGCCAGACATGAGAATGTCACTTTGGAAGAAAGGAAGAGGACTAGAGTTGGTTTAGAGGCTTTTCACATCAGAGGATGAACTGTGGTACTGAGCAAGAATGGATTTAGGGGCTACTAAGAAGCAGAGGAGACAGGACTTGGATAAAGAGCTTTTGGGGTTTTGATGTTAAATTTGATTGTAACCAGGAGAGAGGACTTGGTGATTAAAAAGGGAGTCTTGAAAAAATTATCTGCTCTTTGTTTCCCATCAAGATTCATTTCAGACAGGTTAGTCTGAAATGGCATTGCCTTCTCTTGGCCACTTTCTAATTTCTTAGTGTGGTGGAATGGTAGGTGGGAAGAGGAGCATTCTCAAGAGAAGAAGAATCCTGTGAATGCCCCCAGCTTTGGAAGGAGTATCTGAACACTGATTCACACCACTCTTGTGTGGCCGTATGACTGTGTCCTACTTTGCCTGCATGTATAGTTAGAGGACTGTGACTCCAGTTCTGGCCAGAGGGCCAGGAATGCTGACTCAGTGCCTGCCTAGAAGTGTTTTTAAAGAACACAGTTTTGTTCACTTAATACTGTCAGTCTCTCACAAGGTATTTCAACCTCAGAATCTTCCGTCTGTACAATAATTAATGTTTGTTAAGCCCTCCAAAGCCATTAATGTAATGTAGGCAGCAGGTACTAGTGAAGACACTCAGTTTCAGAGGCAGAAAACCTGGAAGAGTTCCCACTCTACTCTTTAGTGACAGAGGCTTTGGGTGGGAGGTCAAACCTTTCTAATGATAATAGTCATCTTTACAGCGATTCTTGTCACCTATGCAACCTATGTACCTGAGAAGATGTGAAAATCCTTAAACAGATGTTACTAGTAGGTTAAACGTGCAACTCTCCTGCCCTTCCCCAGTGTTGTTTATTACACTGTTTTACCCTTAATTCATAGAAAATACACTATTGAGCAATTCCAAATTACTTGAATCTAGAATAACAAGGTTTTGTGACTTAAACTCAAATGAAAAGTGGTTGCTCGTGTGTTTTACAAGTCATGTTCTATTGTGACATTCTTTGATCTTGAGTCTTAACTGTTAATGCTAATGGTTAAAAGCACAATTTGGGACTCAAACTCACTTTAGCACTGGGGTTTGGGACAAATTATTTAGCTCTTCTAAGGCTCAGTTGTAAAATAAAGGTAATGCTCTGTGGTGTGAGGTGAGCTGGGGTGATGCCTGTAGGTCCTTGCATTGTGCTCTGCAGAGGAAGTTACATAGTACATGGTACTTATGTTTGGTACATGGTTTAGCTTCTCTGCTGAACAGAGAAAAGGGTCTGGTTGGAGTCCATTTTTAGAGAAAGGGGTCTGATTGGAGTCCATTTTTATTAATTTGCTTTTCAAAGTAACTCCCTGCTTTAATTCATTCTCTTCTACTCTAGATTCAGTTTAAGGAGAAAGTGCTATGGACCGCTATCACCCTCTTTATCTTCTTAGTGTGCTGCCAGGTAAGCTCAGGCTTGTATTTCTTACTGGGGAGGAGGATAAAAGTGGCTGGAAACAGGAGTGCTGACTGTTTTGCTCTTTGCCTGTTCCCAGATTCCCCTGTTTGGGATCATGTCATCAGATTCAGCTGACCCTTTCTATTGGATGAGAGTGATTCTAGCCTCTAACAGAGGTAGGACTCTGGCTCTGTCTTTTCTCTGTAGAGTGTGGGCTTATCTAGCTTCACTTAGTTAAATTATAGGCTTTGGCTTTGTATGGAACCTAGAGAGTGACTTGGAAAATAGAGCGAAGAATGTTAGTGTGCTGTGTTGAATAGCGTTATTAAATGCTGAGTTCAGCACCAAGGCATACCATCATATTTGGAATTGTATTTGAATGTAGTACAAAACCTGTAATTACAAGATAAGTCTATGCTATAGAGAGAATAAAAAACATGGAAAAACTAGAATACTTTTTGAATACCTGAAATGATGACATTTCCATTGATAACATTCTTCAGAATATGTCATTTGTTTTTCAGCTGTATCTTTTTCATATCTATAGGTTACACATAGTGTCAAAAAATATGTAACAGTGTTTTGTATCCTCTAACCAGTTACTTATGGGACTGGGGAGGATTCTGAATGTGTAGGTTGATACTGCATTTGATTAACTCATTTAAAAAATATAGTTCAATTCCAAATCAGTTGGAAGTATAGCTCATTTTAACACAACGGGAAGTAGAGGCTTATTCACAACTAGATACAATTGTACAGGCTCCCTTTCCAGACTCTGGAAATTATTTGAGTGTTATCCTTTTTTTATTAACTGATGAAGAGACGAACATTTCTTATCTCTAAAACCAGAATGAATCTGTTTATGGTGAATTTAAATGCAGCAGTCTGTTTAGACACCATGTGACTTCCTAAACAGAATAAGCTGTTGCCTGGCAGGCTGAACAGAATGAATTGAATTATATACAATCGTTGGTATTTTGGGGTTCTCTAAATTAAATGCAGCTAGGAAACTGAAATACATTGGTTTTATATAAGGGGTACCCAGTCAAGTTTTGCTCATTCATTTTAAAAATAATGTACTACGTTTCCAAGCTAATATTGACTGTTTGCTTCCCCGTTTCCTCAAGGCACATTGATGGAGCTGGGGATCTCTCCTATTGTCACGTCTGGCCTTATAATGCAACTCTTGGCTGGCGCCAAGATAATTGAAGTTGGTGACACCCCAAAAGACCGAGCTCTCTTCAACGGAGCCCAAAAGTGTAAGAAAGATTGTGAATAATCTGATGTCTATAGTTGGAAAATTTGAATTTGCTGTAAGATTTTGGCATCAGTTTTAATTTTTTAATTTTTTTATTTTTTTGAGATGGAGTCTTACTCTGTTGCCCAGGCTGGAGTGCAGTGACGCAGTCTTGGCTCACTGCAATCTCTATCTCCCAGGTTCAAGCAATTCTCCTGCCTCAGCTTCCCAAGTAGCTGGGATTACAGGCGCGTGCCACCACACCCAGCTAATTTTTGTATTTTTAGTGGAGACGGGGTTTCACTACGTGGGCCACGCTGGTCTTGAACTCCTGATCTTGTGGTCCACCCGCCTCGGCCTCTCAAAGTGCTGGGATTATAGGCGTGAGCACCATGCCCAGCCCAAACAGTTTTTTCTTTTGTGCTGTAACCTCCTTGGCCTGCCAACCCTGCAGGAGCTCCATGGTCTGTGTTAGCGTTGAGAAAGCACTTCTGGTAGAGCAGAGGTGCTAGGTGCTGGGTGCTGGGGATGGGCTGGGCAAGGCAGGGGAGAGTGTCTGGAGTGCCCCTGAGGCCTGTAATGGAGGGGAAGGATCAGAGCTTGGAGGTCTTAGCACCCTTGGCCACCATTTCATTATTACTTAGATGGAAGTAATGGCTACTTCAGAGCTGTCATAAGGATTAAATAATCACTGTCACAGTGCCTGGCACATAGTAGTTATTTGGCAAGTGTTTTATAAAAGAATTTAACTGACCGGGCGCGGTGGCTCACGCCTGTAATCCCAGCACTTTGGGAGGCTGAGGCAGGCAGATCATCTGAGGTCAGGAGTTCAAGACCAACCTGGCCAACATGGTGAAACCCCGTCTCTACTAAAAAATACAAAAATTAGCCAGGCATGGTGGCAGGTGCCTTAATCCCAGCTACTTGGGAGGCAGAGGCAGGAGAATTGTTTGAACCCAGGAGGCAGAGGTTGCAGTGAGCTGAGGTAAAGCCATTGCACTCAAACATGGGGGACAAGAGCAAGGCTTCTCTCAAAAACAAAAAACAAAAAAATAGAGTTGAACCGAAGAAAAGGTGATCCTGTTAGTTCAGCTGTATAATTTACCAGCTCTGTGATACGGGGAAAAGTTAGATGATAGCTCTTACGTTTCAGTTTCTTCCTCTGTAAAAATGGGGATAATAATGGTATTTGCCTCATATCTAATAATAAGTGTTACTAGTAACAATTACTAGTCATCAGAATTAGCCATATTTAGCCTCTGTTTGCTGAAAAACATTAATTAGGAAATGATATTTACAGTCTCCTACCCAGTCGTCTTTGCGTCTACACCAGCATGTTTTACAGATCTTAAATTAGTACGGTGAATAATTGAATGAGAAATACATCTATTTAAATTTGTCAGTTTTAGATAAAAATTAGGATTTTAAAATACACACATGTGGCTGGGTGCGGTGGCTCATACTTGTATCCCAGCACTTTGGGAGGCCAAGGCAGGATGATTGCTTGAGGCCAGGAGTTCGTGACTAGCCTGGGCAACACAGTGAGAGAGACCCCGTCTCTACAAAACAACAACAACAGATTAGCCAAGCGTGCACCTGTAGTTCTAGCTACTAGGGAGGCTGAGGTGGGAGGATCACTTAAGCCCAGGAGTTTGAGGCTGCTAGTGCACCACTGCACTCCAGCCGGGGCAACAGAGCCTGTCTCTTAAAACAAAACGAAAAACACGAAGAAAACAAAAAAAGTACAAGCACAAATTGGCTGTTTTCTCTTTGGTCTTGACAATGTTTTGAATGTTTTCCTGCATTGAGAACCAATTGTTGTGGAGCACTTTTTAAAAAGTCAAATAGGGACTGTATTTGATGGCCACTTTGGAGTACAATTTATTTTACATGGCAGATTAAATAGGAAAACTGAAACTGAAGGCCAGACCATACTTAGAGGACCCATCTAGTACTGTGGAACTTGTCAAATGTGTCCATTCCCTTGTGCCTAACAGTGAAATAGAGTGAGTTGTAAGAAATTAAGACATCCTACAAAAAGGAAAGCTTTTGCTGGGCGTGGCTCATGCCTGTAATCTCAGCACTTTGGGAGGCCGAGGCGGGTGGATCACGAGGTCAGGAGATGGAGACCATCCTGGCTGACACAGTGAAACCCTGTCTCCACTAAAACACAAAAAATTAGCTGGGTGTGGTGGCACATGCCTGTAATCCTAGCTATTCCAGAGGCTGAGGCGGGAAAATCGCTTGAACCTGGGAGGTGGAGGTTGCAGTGAGCCGAGATCACCCCACTGTACTCCAGCCTGTGGTGACAGAGACTCCATCTCAAAAAAAAAAAAAAGGCGGGGGGGAAGCTTCTATTAGACCAAAATAACTTGGTACCTAAGGGAATGGGAAGAGTAACCAAACTGATAGTATGTGAGGTTTTCCTTTTAAAAGCACATTAAATAAAAACTTGAGAAGGGATCACTTTACCCCAAAGCTAATAATTCTGTCCTCTGGACCCAGACCTGGATGGTGAGCCTAGAGAGGTGGCCCAAATCTGTAGTTCAGCTCTGGAGCCATCCAGACCCCAAGTGCCTGACCTTGAGTTTGGGTGCTGCAGGTGTGACATCTCCAGATTGTGTCTCTGGATGCTGTCAGGAGTAGGTTCTACTCCCTGATTTTCTTCGAATAGAATAAATTTTCCAAGTTTCACTTTTACTCCTCCCATGATTAAAAAGCAAGTGAATCTAGGAAAGGTGAAACTAAAGAACAAGTGTGCTTTTGTTAAAAGGCTTTTGATTCATCATGTACTTTGCTGATGTGATGGTTTAGCGCGTTCTCAGCCGAGCCCCTTGGAGGTAGTATCACTGCTCTTCATCTTTGTTCTCCCCCGTGCCTGGCATTGAGTGGGTGTTTCTTAATTGTTTCTTTTGCTCTGTGTAGTGACCCACTTGGAAAACACTTCTTTCTTTCAATTCTAGTATTTGGCATGATCATTACTATCGGCCAGTCTATTGTGTATGTGATGACTGGGATGTATGGGGACCCTTCTGAAATGGGTGCTGGAATTTGCCTGCTAATCACCATTCAGGTAATTATTATGCTAACATCTCCCTCTGAGTAGCCCCTCACACTTACCTACAATTCTCACATAACGAATCTCAAGCACACCTAGAAGGAACTCCTACTGAAAGGAAGCAGAAGCTTAAGACTCTGTGTTAGCCCTCTGAATTCAGCAGAGAAAGGCTTTACTGACCACTGTCTGGGGCTGAGGATGTGATCTCACTCCGTCTTCAGCAATTGAGAGAACCCAATTACTGAAGGATGGAACCATGTCCATGAGGAGCAGTAACACAGTCTTGTATTTTTGAATTTTTACAGCTCTTTGTTGCTGGCTTAATTGTCCTACTTTTGGATGAACTCCTGCAAAAAGGATATGGCCTTGGCTCTGGCATCTCTCTCTTCATTGCAACAAACATCTGTGAAACCATCGTATGGAAGGCATTCAGCCCCACCACTGTCAACACTGGCCGAGGTAAGGGCCCTGCGCTCCCCTGGTAGCGACAGCTTTCAGCAAAAACGATTGAGCAATGCAAAGCAGAAGACAAAAATCCCCCTATTCCACAGAAAAATAATGTCAGTTTTAGGTTTATCTCTTCTGATTTTTGGGTCCATCTGCAATAGGCTTATAATTATAATGATACCTAACTTGCACTTTTCATATAAAAATATCTCCTGGACGTTCGGCATGTCAGAATACACAATGCTGCCTCACTTTTCTTAGCACAGTATAAGCTTATATTGCAATGATAAAGCAACGTTAAGTCATTTCCAGGTTTTTTTATTGTTAACATTGAAACCATGACCGTCCTCATATGTTCACCTTCGTATATTTTGGCAGCTGCTCTCAGTGAATAAGTTTCTAAAAATGAAATTCCTAAACCAAAGCACTTGGTCATGCAAGGGGCAGCATTCTGAAAAAGGCCTGAACTTGGAGCTTAGCACCTGCGTTCAAATCCTGGCTATTCCTGTTAGTCGTACATATGTGGCTTTGGGCAGATTCCTGCACCACTGAATCTTAGTTACCAGGATGCAGTGAGAAGCAACATGAAATTACGTGATGCCTGGCTCCTGGTAGATGCATATCAAATATTAGCATGCTGTGCTACATCCACCAAGTACCGTGGAAATCTTGTAACAGCATGTTTTTAATAAAAAGTTCAAAACATACAAGGGAAGCCTTAGAGAGTGTGACTTATTAGGGAAAGGAAATAAACATTTTTTGACACTATCTTCTTCACTGAGGAGCATTCCAGGAGAAATAATCATGCATATTTGAGAGTTTTCTTTTAATTGAATGTTGGAAACAGAGTCCTTGGCCTCCAGAGACCACATTATCTCATTAATGAGACAGAAAACTGGTCCCCAGACAAGTGAAGGCTGCATGTGCCTAACAGGTTTCAAAGGAGAGTGGAGCTTGAGGTAGGGAGCCATAGAGAAGAGTGGGCAAGATCACATTTGATGCTTCCTCGAGTACTTTGTATAAATTTAGGAAATCCAAGGTAAATTGGGAGAAGCAGGTCCGGAAGGCAAAGTTTGACAGGATGTGAAAAGGCAGGAGGGGGAAGGCATTATAGGAGTTCAGGTATTTGTCAAGACCATCGTGGTGACTGGCCTTTGGGGAGCACGTGAGTGGGAAAGAAGTGAAGTCAGAGGGGAGCCCCTGGTGGTGTAGCAGCCCAGTAGTAGCTGCCAGAAGCTCATGTTCCATTCTGCAGCAGGGCATTGAGTAATGGGAGCCAGAGTTTGGAAGGAGTGATTTGCTTTGCACTGAAAGGCAGAGAGAGCAGCTAGGTGTGTACAGCAGTAATCCAGCCCCAACCAAGCCATCCTACAGGAGAGCATTGTGTGAGGGCATTTGGAGGAAGCAAGTTAAGAGAGGGGACCAGAGAGGCACTTTCAAGGTGGGGGAAAACTAAGAAGCAATGGTAGGTTTGTCTGGCCTTGAAGTCAGTGTGTCTAAATGTCAGTTGCTCATGTTTGGGACCTGGCTGACACGAGATGCATTCAGGAAGGGCTGTGCCCCATGGCCTGCATGTGGGCAGTGAGTGGTGCTAGAGGGAGAGCCTAGGGAGCGGCAGGGAGAGCCACACAGAGGGCACAGCTGGGACGGCAGCTTTGCAGCTGTGCCTGGAGATGTTGCAGTTTGGCTTGGGACGGGGGAGGCTGTTGAATGAGATTCTACAGGCAGAGAGAGTAATCACTGCTGCTTCTCTGGGCATCAGGAACAATCCAGAACTGGGAATTAGTCCCAAATTTGAAACCGTGGGGAAACAGGCCGGCCTCGTCACACAGGACCAAAAGGTGGAAAGGATGGGAACTGACGAAAGACCACCACAGGGTGAGATGAGGACATGATGGCCAGTTAGGACATGGTGTCTCTTTCACAGAAGCCACAGCAGAGGAGGTCAGTGGTCACATTGGTTAGATGGTCTGCCTAACATGTCATCTCTGAATGGTCTAGGAAGATGTAGCAGGTGGTCCTAGCTATCACATGTTAGAAACTTGGGAACAGTGCTTTTGAGTTCTTTAGTTTCACCTTTTCCTAGATTGACTTGCTTTTTAGTCATGGGAGGAGTAAAAGTGAAACTTGGAAGGTTTGTTCTATGAAAGGAAAATTAGGGAGCAGAACCTACTCCTGACAGCATCCAGAGACACAATCTGGAGATGTCACACCTGCAGCACCCAAACTCCATGTCAGGACTTGGGGTCTGGATGGCTCATGAGCTGAACTACAGATTTGGGCCACCTCTCTAGGCTCACCATCCAGGTCTGGGTCCAGAGGACAGAATTAATTAGCTTTGGGGTAAAGTGATCCCTTCTCGAGTTTTTATTTAATGTGCTTTTAAAAGGAAAACCCCACATACTGTCAGTTTGGTTACTCTTCCCATTCCCTTAGCTACCAAGCTATTTTGGTTGAATAGAAGCTTTCCTTTTTGTAGGATGTCTTAATTTCTTACAACTCACTCTATTTCACTGTTAGGCATAAGGGAATGGACACATTTGACAAGTTCCACAGTACTAGATGGGTCCTCTAAGTACGGTCTGGCCTTCAGTTTCAGTTTTCCTATTTAATCTGTCATGTAAAATAAATTGTACTCCAAAGTGGCCATCAAATACAGTCCCTATTTGACTTTTTTTGTTGTTGAGACGGAGTCTTGCTGTGTCACCCAGGCTGGAGTGCAGTGGCGCCATCTCGGCTCACTGCAACCTCCGCCTCCCGGGTTCAAGCAGTTCTCTGCCTCAGCCTCCTGAGTATGGGATTACAGGCGCCCACCACCATGTTCGGCTAATTTTTTTGTATTTTTAGTAGAGACGGGGTTTCACGATCTTGGCCAGGCTGGTCTTGAACTCCTGACCTTGTGATCCGCCCGCCTCAGCCTCCCAAAGTGCTGGGATTACAGGCGTGAGCCACCGCGCCTGACTCCTATTTGACTTTTTTAAAAGTGCCCCTCAGAGTACCGATACCATGACCCCGCACTGCCCACAGAGACCCTGTCTCTGGAAGTAATGCCAGTTTCCTGCCAGTAGAAGCAGCGTGAGTTGCCAGGCTTCCATTATGGGATGGTTATGCCGTCCTGGAATGGCAGAGGTTATCACTTGTTTGTTTGTTTCGCTTTTTAGTTTTTTAACTTAAGTAAATTTCTTGCTAATGTCTAAATCTTAGGCCTTAGTAATGCGCCACACTCCCCACCTTCCTCTCACTTGTTACTCACTTGTTGTCTGGTTCTCAGATTGGGTCCCCTTCCTGTATCCCTCAGTCCCTCCGTAAGCTCACTCCACCCCTAGGCCTGCCTCCCTCAGGAGCTTCTCCTGGCAGGGTGTGATTTGGATAGGACCACATGGTGGACACAAACACATCCTCTGTACTTGTATCCTTGGTGTGAGAAGCAGAGAGCTGGAGCCTCCCCACTCACCAGCCAGGGGCAGCCTGCACTTCAGAGCTGTTGAATGGGTACTTGTAATTCTCAGGATTTTCCAGGAAAGTAGATTTGCCAGCTCTGAGCCCCCTCTTCAGTGGATGACCCCTTTCAGCTAGAGTTCAGCAGAAACTCTAGCTTTTATTTTTATAAATTATCTTTTATTTTTTTTTATTTTTATAAATTATCATCATTCCACACCTCTGATGGCCACTGACTCATGTGCCTAAGAAATGAGACCAGTTAATTTTAACAAGTGGAATAGTGGTTGGGTGCTGTGGCTCACACCTGTAATCCCAACACTTTGGGAGGGTGAGGCGGGAGGATTGCTTGAGGTCAGGAGTTTGAGACCAGACTGGGTAACATAGTGAGACCCCAACTGTACAAAAATAAAAAATTAGCCAGGCGTGGTAGCACGCCTGTAGTCCCAGCTATTCGGAAGTCTGAGATAGGATCACTTGAGCCCAGGAGGAAAAGGTTGAGGCTGCAGTGAGCTGCGTCCACTCCAGCCTAGGCAACCGAGAGAGAGAGAGACCCTATCTAAAATAAAAACAAAAACAAACCAGAATAGCCCGTTTCTGTAGTTTGAATTCTCTACAGAAGAGAAGTGAGGGATGAGAAGAATACATGCTGTATCCCTGTGGCTATGGGCACCATGAGTCTAATAACTTGTTTGTTTTCCTCTTTTTATTTTGTCTGCTAAGAAGGCTAGAAGCAAATTGAGTTGCCTGTTTGTTCCTTCACATGTGTCTCCTCCTTTGCCAACAGGAATGGAATTTGAAGGTGCTATCATCGCACTTTTCCATCTGCTGGCCACACGTACAGACAAGGTCCGAGCCCTTCGGGAGGCATTCTACCGCCAGAATCTTCCCAACCTCATGAATCTCATCGCCACCATCTTTGTCTTTGCAGTGGTCATCTATTTCCAGGTGCGTCCAGATCCAACCCCAGGGAGTTTCCGTGGTCTGTGGCGTGCACTGTCATCGTATTGTGTTGAAATGATGAGATGGTATTTGAAGGCAGCAGGTTTCCAGATGAGCTGGACAAGCACATTCATTGAGTCATGGGACCTGCCATTAACGAAACAAAATTAAGGCAGTTCTAACATTTGTGAAATCATGTTCCTTTGGGTTGGGCCTATCGACAGGTAAGAAGATACATTTTTTTAAGTTCTTAGTTCAAGAGAAGCAAAAAGTACTCTAGCTCTGAATCCTCGTTGCTGTCTTATAGAAAGTTTGTAGGATATTTATAGGTAACTTCTGCATCTCGGGAAAGGCCTATCTCTTGAGGTGTCTTACCTTTAAAAGTATTCCATCTCTTAAACTTGCTTCTGAGTAAGAGACCTGAACTGCCAGTTGTTTTCCTGTAATTGGATTGATGTTTGTATTTTTTGATGGTCCACTTTGAATTTTGGTGTTTATTAAAAAGAAGGGACAGAGATGAAAGGCAGTTTGATGTTTGTGAAAGGTATTTATACCAGCTACATGCTTTTCCTGTTCCTTCTGCTGAGACAGCCAGATTCCTGCTTAATAAAAAGCTAACTCTTTAGGGGCTTTGCCAGAATTTGCAGTCAGATCATTAAGAATTTAATTTTTTTTTTTTTTTTTTGAGACAGTCTCGCTTTGTTGCCCAGGCTGGAGTGCAGTGGCACGATCTCGACTCACTGCAACCTCCGCCTCCCAGGTTCAAGCGATTCTCCTGCCTCAGCCTCCCGAATAGGTGGGATTACAGGTGCCTGCCACCACACCCGGCTAATTTTTTTTTTATTTTTAGTATAGACAGGGTTTCACCGTGTTAGCCAGGATGGTCTCAATCTCCTGACCTCGTGATCCGCCTGCCTCCACATCCCAAAGCGCTGGGATTACAGGCGTGAGCCACCGCACCTGGCCTTAAGTATTTAATTTTTAAATCCTCTGTGTTCCGAGCCTTGTTACAGGTACTGGGAGCTCACAAAAATAAACCCTTTCTAGTCTCCAAGGGTTTCAGAGGGAGAAGTTGTATTCCTAGAAAAGTTTAGTTTCTGTTTATGATTAAAAACACCGTAAGGAACTATTGTAAGGTGTGAGGCCACTGCTGTAGTGGCCCTGCCTCAGAGCCAGTGTAAAAGCTCAGGAAACATCACCAGCTAGAGAGAAGCGCCCTTGGGATTTGGCTGTGTGGCCTCCAGGCTTTTCTCCATATTCCACACAGATGTGGATGTAATGTGATAGGCTCTGTCTTTTGGAAAAAAAAAAGTGGGGGTGGGGATGATTCCACCGTGCTTGCTTTCATGTTTTATTTTGTGTGAGACAGGGTCTCGTTATGTTGCTCAGGCTGGAATGCAGTGGCATGATCTCGGCTCACTGCAGCCTAGACCTTCTAGGCTCAAGTGATTGTCCCACCTCAGCCTCCTGAGTAGCTGGGACTACAGGCGCACACCACCTCACCCGGCCAGTTTTGTTTATTTTTTGCAGAGACAGAGTCTCACTGTGTTGCCCAGGCTGGTATCGAACTTCTGGGCTCAAGCAATTCTCCCACCTCGGCCTCCCAAAGTGCTGGGATTACAGGTGTAAGTCACCACGCCTAGCCTTCAGTGTATTTTTAAACCAGCTTTTCTGGGCCCCTTCTGGATGTGCCCCCAAGTGCAGGAGTGCAGTGGTGGGTAAGGAGTGGGCACGAGCTCTCAGAACTGGGAGCCCCGGAACCAGCACACAGGATTTCCTCCCTTGTGGCCCACTGGATAGTCCCCGGCTGGGCTGTGCTTCTGTGCAGGAGGCTGGAATGAGGCAGTGAAGGGGATTTGCTTCTGTTTGGCTTCTCAGGGCTTCCGAGTGGACCTGCCAATCAAGTCGGCCCGCTACCGCGGCCAGTACAACACCTATCCCATCAAGCTCTTCTATACGTCCAACATCCCCATCATCCTGCAGTCTGCCCTGGTGTCCAACCTTTATGTCATCTCCCAAATGCTCTCAGCTCGCTTCAGTGGCAACTTGCTGGTCAGCCTGCTGGGCACCTGGTCGGTAAGTAGGCTCTTTGAAGATGAGCTAGCAATGCAGCTAGTTGCAGTGGTTTCTATTAGTGTCTTGCTCATGAACAGATATCTCATCCAAAGATATTTTCCATTGTGCCTTTTACAAATTCAGCACATTAAATTATCTTTTCAGTAAAAAAATTGTACTGTGGGCACCGAGTAAAATTGCATTCTTTCATCTGCTCAGAACTGTTTTTGCCTTGATGCTAAAGTAAAATGAAGGAGCACTCACACGCGTTTGGTTTCTTCTTCCCCAGGATACGTCTTCTGGGGGCCCAGCACGTGCTTATCCAGTTGGTGGCCTTTGCTATTACCTGTCCCCTCCAGAATCTTTTGGCTCCGTGTTAGAAGACCCAGTCCATGCAGTTGTATACATAGTGTTCATGCTGGGCTCCTGTGCATTCTTCTCCAAAACGTGGATTGAGGTCTCAGGTTCCTCTGCCAAAGATGTAAGTAGAAGCAAAACTTTCTGGAAGGGTGATGAAAGTGTGACTGGTATAAGGGGTGTGGACTTGTCACCTCATCATAAATAGTGGTCTGTGACACATGCAGATAGATCGTCCTCCTTTAGGGAGCAGTTCAGAAGCTTTAAGGGCTGACAGATGGAGTCCAGCAGTAGATCAGCTGTGGGTATGAGTATCTGAATCCACACTGTAAAGTTAGACTTTGTCATATGACTTCCTTGCAGCAGTTTTAAAGTTCTCTGTATGAATATTGTCAGTGCTGGAAGAGGCGATCTGTAACTGTTTGGTACCACTTGGAATGCCTCTTTCTCCTTCAACCTCCAATTCCAACTTCTCCCCTGTGGGCACCCTGCAGGTTGCAAAGCAGCTGAAGGAGCAGCAGATGGTGATGAGAGGCCACCGAGAGACCTCCATGGTCCATGAACTCAATCGGTGAGTGGTGGTCCCAGGTCCCCAACCTCCCATCTGTGGACCTGTGTTGTTTCTTTCCACGCGGGGCATCCTGATAGGCCCTAGCACTTACTGGATCACTAAATCTTATCCTTGGATTACAGGACAGAATTAAATGTTAAATATTTATAAACTTACTAAGTGCTGGACACTGGTGACGTAAAAATAAACACAGCCCCTTTCCTCCAGAGGTAGTCACTGGGTAAGGAGGTGGAAGCATGTGGCTAGGCGGGTAGGAGACAGTGCGGTAAGGGTTCTGAGAGCAACAGCTGTAAGCGGCAGCAGGACCCTCACCCTGGCTCATGCCGGTGGGGTGCTGAAGAGAGCGCCCTGGAGGAGGGTCACTCTGAGCTCAGAGCAGGCAGGTCCTGGCTTCTGAGTGCATTTGGGGGCCTGCGGTGGCGGTAAGGCTAGAGAGGCTGGCAGTGGCTGGGCACGGAAGGGGTTGATGTGCATTTGAAGCAGGGCAGAAGGGATGGAGTCTGCAGTCTCTTAGGAAGGTCAGTGCTAATACACGAAACCACGCTAGAGAGGGAGGGGGGAGGCCACATACCTGCCAGGCTGTGGCGAGAGTTTGGGCCAGAGGTGATGGTGCCAGATACAGCCGTCCCCTTGGGGATGGAGCAGTTACGTAAGGAAGGGCAAAGTACAGGTGACCTTAGATGCTGCCACAGCATTCTTCAGTCTGCACAGTCCTCATTACAACTACTCATCTCTTCCATCGTCACTCAGAAGCAGCCACAGACACAGACAAATGAGCATGGCCATGTTCCTACAAAGCTGGCTACAAAGTCAGCTGCAGACCAGGTTGTCCTATGGGCCTTACCTAAAGGAAGCAACCACAGGAAAAGCCAGAATTGCAAACTTCAGATCATTTTCTAATCCCTAGCAGGGATGGTAGGCAATTTAGTTCATTCTCTTAATATTAAGCTGCTGGATTTACAGCACTGTGCAGTAGAAATAGAATTCAAGTCACATGTAGTTTTTTAAATTTCTAGAAGTCACATTAAAAAAATAAAAAGAAACAGGTGAAATTAATTTTAATATATTTAATCTAACCTAGTATATCCAAAGTATAATTTCAACATTATAATTAATGTAAGAAAAACCATGATGAAATATTTTACATCCTTGTCTTCAGATCTTCAAAATCTTGTGTGACATCTCAGTTTGGTCTAGTCACAGTCCCCTGGCCACGTGTGGCCAGTGTGGCCACTGCCTGGACAGCAGCGCCTTGGCCTAGAGCGCTAGCATGTTAGTAGATGACTGACTTTCTAGGAGACAGCAGAGGGGCCTTTGAGGCATTAGGTCCCAAAGTCTCAGGTGAGCATGTTGGCCGCCTGGCTCACGGGGAGCTCTGTGGGTGTCCGGGAGCTGACTGTGTCCCCTCCCCCAGGTACATCCCCACAGCCGCGGCCTTCGGTGGGCTGTGCATCGGGGCCCTCTCGGTCCTGGCTGACTTCCTGGGCGCCATTGGGTCCGGAACCGGGATCCTGCTCGCAGTCACCATCATCTACCAGTACTTTGAGATCTTCGTTAAGGAGCAGAGCGAGGTCGGCAGCATGGGGGCCCTGCTCTTCTGAGCCCGTCTCCTGGACAGGTTGAGGAAGCTGCTCCAGAAGCGCCTCAGAAGGGGAGCTCTCATCATGGCGCGTGCTGCTGCGGCATATGGACTTTTGTTTAATAATGTTTCTGAATTTCGTATTCTTTCATTCCACTGTGTAAAGTGCTAGACATTTTCCAATTTAAAATTTTGCTTTTTATCCTGGCATTGGCAAAAAGAACTGTGAAAGTGAAATTTTATTCAGTCAACTGCCAGAGAAGTGGGAATGGTATAGGATTGTCCCCAAGTGTCCATGTAACTTTTGTTTTAATCTTTGCACCTTCTCAGTGCCGTATGCGGCTGCAGCAGTCTCACCTGTTTCCCCACAAAGGGAATTTCTCACTCTGGTTGGAAGCACAAACACTGAAATGTCTACGTTTCATTTTGGCAGTAGGGTGTGAAGCTGGGAGCAGATCATGTATTTCCCGGAGACGTGGGACCTTGCTGGCATGTCTCCTTCACAATCAGGCGTGGGAATATCTGGCTTAGGACTGTTTCTCACTAAGACACCATTGTTTTCCCTTATTTTAAAAGTGATTTTTTTGACGACAGACTTCTTCCAAAAAAGAGGGATGGCTTTCCCAGAAGACGTTCCTGGCCATCTGTGGATTTGTCTGTGCACCTATTGGCTCTTCTAGCTGACTCTTCTGGTTGGGCTGAGTCTGCCTGTTTCTGCTAGCTCCGTGTTTAGTCCACTTGGGTCATCAGCTCTGCCAAGCTGAGCCTGGCCAAGCTAGGTGGACAGACCCTTGCAGTGATGTCCATTTGTCCAGATTCTGCCAGTCATCACTGGATACGTCTCCTCACAGCTGCCCTATCAAGGGGAGACATTGTGGTGGCTATCAGACATGGACAGAAACTGACTTAGTGCTCACAAGCCCCTACACCTTCTGGGCTGAAGATCACCCAGCTACGTTCAGAGTTTTCTTACTGTGCTTAGGACTGCACACAAGTGAGCAGATGCCATCGACTTCCTTTCTGCGTCGCCAGTGTCGTCAGCAGAGAGAGGACAGCACAGGCTCAAGGTCGGTAGTGAAGTCAGGTTTGGGGTGCATGGGCTGTGGTGGTGTTGATCAGTTGCTCCAGTGTTTGAAATAAGACTCGTGTTTATGTTTGGAATAAGTTCTGTTTGTGCTGACAGGTGGCCTAGGTCCTGGGGATGAGCACCCTCTCTCTGGCCTTTAGGGAGTCCCCTCTTAGGACAGGCACTGCCCAGCAGGAAGGGCAGCAGAGTTGGGTGCTAAGATCCTGAGGAGCTCGAGGTTTCGAGCTGGCTTTAGACATTGGTGGGACCAAGGATGTTTTGCAGGATGCCCTGATCCTAAGAAGGGGGCCTGGGGGTGCGTGCAGCCTGTCGGGGAGACCCCACACTGACAGTGGGCACACAGCAGCCTGCGAAGCACAGGGCCACTGCCACAGCCCGGCAGAGGGGCACGCTCTGTCCAGAGACCTCACTGGCAGTGCTAGCCAGGAAACAGTGACCAAGGGGCAAGAAGGGACTTGCCTAAAGCCACCCAGCAGCTCAGCAGCAGAACCAAGATGGGCCCTAGGCCCAGGGCTTACCACCCTATCACATGTGGCCTTGTCTAGACCCAGTCCTGAGCAGGGGAGAGGCTCTTGAGACCTGATGCCCTCCTACCCAAGTGGTTCTCCCACTGCCCTGTCCGCTCTGCTGCTACAGAGGGGCAGGGCCTCCCCCAGCCCACGCTTAGGAATGCTTGGCCTCTGGCAGGCAGGCAGCTGTACCCAAGCTGGTGGGCTAGGGGCTGGAGGGCGCCAGGCCTCAGGAGGAGCCCCATAGTCCTGCCTGCAGCCTGTAACCATCGGCTGGGCCCTGCAAGGCCCACACTCACGCCCTGTGGGTGATGGTCAACGGTGGGTGGGTGGGGACTGACCCCAGCTTCCAGGGGACTGTCACTGTGGACGCCAAAATGGCATAACTGAGATAAGGTGAATAAGTGACAAATAAAGCCAATTTTTTACAAGGTACTTGGTCATGTTCTCTTAATTTTAAATTAGATTTTATTCCCAAAAAGGCCAGTGAGGCGCAAAGCTTGATTGCAACTTTGTGTGTGTCAAAGGCTTGGCTGGGGCACTCAGGCATTTTGCCTGGAAAAGTTCCCTTCTGATGATCATGTCAACCTGGTGCTCACATTTGTGATAAAGTGATATGGGTGCTGGGCCACATGTGGAGCTGCTGCAGGGCTTTGCCCATGAGGCAGAGTGCACTGGCTGTCCCGTGAGAATGCAGAGGCCTCCGCTGAGCCAGGGTGCTTGCCACCCCGTGGAAGAGTGGGAACCTTCTAGCAGGAGCCTAGGGCCCCATAACTTGGAGCCCTTTGAGCCTCAGCTCCAGTACCCAGCTGGTGATTGGAGAAGTCTTAACTTGGTTGTGAGGCTGGCCTCAGACCCGACCTGTAGCCAAGCCAGAAGGACCCAGTGTTGTGTGGGTGGGAGTAGCAGGCTTGTGGCTGCTCCCCTAGAACGTGTCTAGAAGTCTTTCTGTTTCCACACCAAGCCCCCAGTGGTAGGCCACATTTCCACTCTCCCCAGTCCTGGACAGGGCCTCACCCCAAACCTGCCGTCCCCACCACCCGGGCCTGGTGTTTCCTCAGGAACTTGAGGGGCAGGTGGGCGGGCAGCCCCAAGGCAGGCCTGACCAGGGCTGTGGGAGGTCATTACTCCTTAACTGGGCTCCAGCCTCAGTATTTCCTTGTAGTCTTAAACCTTGTCTTGGAAACTGACTTCCAAGGGGAGTTGGATCAGAGCAGGATGGTCCCTCTGAGACCACCTGATGGACAGGTGTGGGCCTGGCCTTGCAGAAGCCACGCCTCAGCACTGTGTTTTCAGACTGCCAGGACACATGTGCAGCCAGGTCTGCCCTGCGCTCCCTCTGCACCTGCTGGCCCCAGGGCTCAGGGAAGCCCTGGACAGGAGCCCAGCACATGGCCTCAGGCTCCAGACCAGCCAGGCGCTGTGAATTGCTGAGGCAGGCAGGGTGCTTGCCAATATAGATATGTTAGAAAACCTATATATTAGAAAACCTGCTGCCCCAGGGAAGCAGTAGGCCATCTCTCGTGCCTCAGGTATTTGGCTGCACCTGTGGCCATGGCCCCTCTTGCCTGAGAGCAAACGGAGCCCACATTCCAGCAGCCACGCGTGCTTCGAGATGGCAGGCCCTGGTGTCTCTCCATCTGGCTCCTCCCCGTGCACAGGGAACTAATGCACAGTGGTGGGGGGTAAGGCTTACTCTTCTTTTTCCCTTGGGGCAGGCACTGTCCCAGCCACTTCCTACATGTGCTCTCACTTCACCCCACTAGAGGCCCAGGAGGAAACAAGTCCATTTTACAGGTGAAGAAACTGAGGCCCAGGGAAATAGAGTGCGGCCAAAAGTCACTTAGCTCCTGAGCCAGGACAAAAAGCCTAAGGCCCACTTCCTACTCCAAGTTCCTGTCTGGCTGCTGGTCCTGCCTGCAGGTACTTCTGCTGGGACCTAGCTGGGGCAGGGAATGAGGGGTCTAGGGAAACAGGCCCCACCCCCGGAGCTTCCCCTTGCTGCCCTTGGCTCAGGGGCAGCACCCCCTTCAACTGGCACTCCGCTCCCTCTGTGGTGCTACGTTACCACCACCTCCCTGGACCTGCTGATGCCCCACCCCATACCCCGTCCCCAGCCTGCTCCTGCTGAAGCCAGGCCAGCATGAAATCCTCAGGAAGGCTGGGGTGAGCCTCCCATCTCATTCCTGAGGAGTCTGAGCCCCATGGCCTGGGGAAGAGCAACAGATTCCTGATGAGAGCCAGGGGATGGGCATGTGGCACCGTCTGAGAGTCAGCAAAAGCCCCAACCTGAAATTCAGCACCCACCAATGCCTGGTTCTGGAAAGCCAGGTGTGCCCCCAAGTGGTAATGCCCACCTCACTCCCCTGCCCCAATCCCTTCTAGGGCCACATTACCCACTCCTTTCCACTCAGCAAACATTATTGAGCCTCATGGGGAAATGGAACAGAAGGTGCCTCTCCTCGAAAGCTCATGCCCCAGCAGTAAGGGTTCTGCAGTGTCTGTCAAACCTGTGGGCCTTGTTCCCTCTGCTGTCTGCCTGACAAGCTCCTGTTCATCCTTCAAAGCACAGCTCAATGCCCATCGGAGGGGGCTAAATAAATTACAGCAGCTCCTCCCTGTGGAAAGGAACTAGGAGGACATTCTTTATATGTTGAGTTAGAAGAATCTCCAAGACATGCTGTCAAGGAAAAATACAGAAAGCAAGAAACAATAGTGTATGCTACTATTTGTGTTTAAAAGGGGGGTGGGAAGCGACTAATAGACTACATCAGGAAAAGGTGTAGCAATTTCCCATAAAACTAGACATACACTTACCCTACACCCAGCTATTCTACTCCTGGGTATTGAAACCCAAGATGAAAATACAAGCCTATACAAAGACTTGTACAAGAAAGTTCATAATAGCTGAAAAATAGGGAACAGCCTAGATGGCCATCAACAGGCAAACAGATACATGTGGTGGATCCACATGGTGGCATTCCACCCAGCAATAAAAAATAACAAACTATCCATACACACAACATTCAGGAAGCTCAAAAGCTAAGTGAAAGAAACAAGTCATGTTGTATGACTCCATTTACATGAAATTCTAGAGCAGGAAAACCTAATCTATCACAAAAAAAAAATTCTAACAGTGGTTGCCTCTAGTGTGTTAGAGATTGGCACAAGGAACTTTCTGGGCAATAGTAATATCCTTCACTGGGGTTTGGGTTTCATTAGTCAGAACTCATGGAGTGCTCCACTTAGGATTTGTACATTTCACTGTATTTTTAACGTTTAAAAATAACCATAAGCAGCCGGACGCAGTGGCTCATGCCTGTAATTCTGGCACTGTGGGAGGCAAAGCAGGTGGGTCACCTGAGGTCAGGAGTTCAAGACCAGCCTGACCAACACGGAGAAACCCCATCTCTACTAAAAATACAAAATTAGCTGGGCGTGGTGGCGTGCGTTGTAATCCCAGCTACATGGGAGGCTGAGGCAGGAGAATCACTTGAGCCCAAGAGGCAGTGGTTGCAGTGAGCTGAGATCGCGCCATTGCACTCCAGCCTGGGCAACAGGAGCGAAACTGTCTCAAAAAAAAAAAAAAAAAAAAAAAAAAAAATTTAAAAAACCATAATCAAGTACTGAACTCCAGATAATTATACACATGCTTAACTATTTACAGAGGTGGTTGTGTCTGCAACTCACTTTGAAATGCACAGAAGACTGACAAGACTGACTGGCAGGCAGACGGGGATGGGCAGTGCCTAGACGACAGGGATATGGGGGCTCCCCTGCAATCCTTTTTTTTTAATTCCCCCAAAGTGGGCGCACTATTCCTGCAGGTACTGCAATACCAGGTGGATGCACGGAGTGGAAGGAGCAAGGTCCTATTCCATCTCTCTGCTCCAAAAATCCATTTAATATACTGTCCTCAGATAGCAGATAGTAAAGTGATAAGAACACTACACTTGATCTTAGCCAAAGGTTGAGAGGCGATCGCCTGTAATTCTTGCAGTTTTTCATGTGACATGTTTCATAATGAGTGTTGGGAAGGTCCTATGAGTGTGTGCTGCCTCACCCAGGTCCTGGCCATCTCTAGAGGAACACACCGGTGTAAGGGCAGGCGCTTCCGGCGAGGAAACAGGAGGCACGGGGCAGGTGTCGAGGGAGGTTCCTCACGGTACACGCCTTTGGCAATTTTCCATCAAAAAACTAAGTGTATGTACACTTTTTTTAATTGAAAGCCCAACTCAGCCTTCCCCCACTGCTCCTTCCCCGCATGCACGTGGGGACACACGCCTTTCTCCCTGCCTGCCGGGACTTCAACCTCGCTTGCTGGGAAGTCGCGCACTTTCGTCACGACTTCCCAAGTCGTGCTGGGTGTGACTTGGAATCTCGGATCCCTGGGCTAGGCCTGTCCACGCCCCGATGCGGGGCAGCGCGGCGGGGGCGGAGCCTGAGCCCGAAACGCCACGGGCGCGACTCTGTGCGCGTCCGCCCACGCGGGGGCGCTGTGTCCTCGCAAGCTCCCGCGGGGTGCCGCGCGGCCCTGGAAGGCTGTGGTTTTCGAGGGGAAAAGGGAGAGTGGCTGGCCCTGCCTCCGCTGCCGCTTGGCCCTGAGATCCCCACTGCCCACGGGATAGGCCCCAGTCCACCCAGCCTGCCCCCCCCCTTCCCCTCGTCTCGCTCTCCTTGGTAGTTCGGGCTTCGGGCCAGTCCCACACTCGCGCCCGGCTGTCCCTGCTGCGCTCCTGTCGACAACTGGCTTTGGGAAGCCCTCCGGCCCCCTCTTTGCACACCTGGCACGCGGCTCCTCCCTGGCGGCATGTGGGTATTTGGGTTGGGCGAGCCTCTCCCTCCAGAGTCCCGAGTCCCGAGTGGGTCACGGCGGCCCGGCGCTCTTCTGGAGAGGCAGTGCCTGAGAGGCGGGTCGCTTCGAGTGGGGATTTGTGCCCTCTGGCGCGGAGGAGGGGGGTGGGAAGCCGGCTCTTGCCCCCGTCACCCGGTGAGGCGCGAGCAGGGCCAACGGTGCGCTGAGAGCGCTCAGGGTGTCCCCAACAGCATGACCCGACCCAGGGACGAAGCTCTGGGGGACGGGACCACTTGCGACGACAGTTAAAGGAGCACAGCGGGGCGGCCGGTGTGGAGAGGCGGGGCCGGCATTCCTGCGGGCCTGCCGGGAGGGTGGGGAACCTGGGATTTAGCCATGGGACCTGTGGAAGGGTTTTGGTCGGGGTCCTGACAGTCTAGTCTGGGTTCTCAAAGATGGTTGGGACAGTGGGCAGGCTTGCAAAGACCGAATAGGCTGGTGGACCTGGTGGCTGAGGCCTAGGCCAGGCAGGGGTCGCGGTGGGGAGGCCACAGTAGGTGTGGTCCCTCCTCCCCCCACCCCTCAGGCCTAAGTCACTCAGGCCCTTGTGTTACGGTGGCACCGGGACCTCCACCCACTACGTACACACGCGCGCGCGCAGCCCCGTGAAAACCTGCGCCGTGTGCCCCAGACCTGCAGCCCGCATCCCGCCGTGTCCCCCGTTCCCCGCACGCGGCTCCAGTCTAAGTGCAGCGTGCCGTGTGCGGCGTCCCAGCCCGCACCCCACACCCCACCACGTCCCTCTGGGTGCGGGGTCCGCATGCCCGCGCCCTCCCCACAGCAGCCGGCGTCCCCATTAATCACGCGGCGCTGACGGCGCTGATCTGCGCGCTGGCGGCGTGACGGTGACGGCGACGGCGGGTGACGGAGCGGGCAATCGGCAGGCGCCCATCGGCCCATCTTATCGCGCCGGCCCAGCCGCCGCCCACCGCGCGCCGCCCATTGATCGCGCCGGGCCCCTGCCCGGGGGTCAGCGCGGGCCGGGCCGGCCTGACAGCCGCATCCATCGCCAAGACGCGCGCTGATGGCGGCCCGGCCGGCACGGCCTGGCCATTAATCACCGTGCCTGCCGCCAAGTGACGGGAGGGGCGGCAGGGCAGCAGGGGACGACAGGCAGCCCCCGTGGCCGGCCCACCCCTTCACCGTTCCGGGGCCCTGCTGCGTGGCCCGCCCTGCACCCTAAGCTCCCCAGCCCCCCTGCCCAGGCCTCCCTCACCCCCTATCCTCGTATGGCCTGCTCTCCCCAGAACAAATGGAAGGGGAGTGGCCGCACACTGGAGGAAGCAAGAGGAACTTCTGTGTGGAGAATTAATGGATGACCACGGTTGGAGGGGGTGAACACTGTTCTACCTCCCGAGGGACCTCTTTCCCGGACACCAAATGAGAGCAGGTCTGACCTGACAAACACCAGCACTGGCTGAGACAAGGGGGTGGTCATTTCGCCCCCCCGGCTGCCTCAGCCCTAGCTGAGCCTCACCCAGGATGGGATGCTAGGGCCCCAGTGAGAAGCAGTGCGTTGTTTCTGGCAGTTGCCCCGTGCTACCCCCTCTGCTCTTGGGCTGTGAGGCCCTGAGCCAGTGCTGGCCCCTCTGGGCTGCAGGGCTTTTTCCAAACACAGAGGGATCCTAAGGGTCCTTCCAAGTGCCAGCTGTCTGCGATAGGGAGGGGCAGGGCCTAGCAGGCTGCTTGCTCCAGTTTGACAAACTGTGACCTCTTTCCAAGTGGGCCAGGGATCAGGAACTCTTTACTGCCGCTTAGTCTCTTGGGTACCTGATACAGCCGCATGTGGGTCACTTCACCAAGTCCTCACATGGGTCTATGGTATATGAACTTCCCACTCACACACCAGGAAACCAAAGACTCATGGGGCTAGGACCAAGGGCCACACAGAGGAGGAAAATGCAATCAATACCATGCCCTGCTGAGCCCCAGAACCCCTGGGTCCCCTCCCACTGCTCCTCTGCCCACAGCCCTCCAGAGCAGGGCCTTATTGGGGTACCCCAGCTGCTCCGCCCAGGGCTGGCCACAGTTTCTGAGAGATAGAGGTCGACTGGGAGAGCAACCCCACCTCCCTTCTGTACCCCCATTTTATTACACAAATGGCTAAGAAAGGTTTGCTAACCAAGAAGTCACTCTCTGGTGTGAGAGCATGATTCATTGAGTCCTAAAAAACAAACTATCCTACCAATCAATCTGGCAGGTGCAACCCTAAGACATGTGGCAGTAAGAAGGTGTCTGCACTGAGAAAATGAGGCAGGACACAAGGTGGTTTCCCTGCCAGGGACGTGTCTTTCAAGAACCCTTCCCAGTCTCGCAAGTATCTCTGGGGCCATTAGCACAGGAGACAGGGCGCTGGGATTTGTGAAAATTCCTCCCTCCCTCTCCTCAGCCACCCAATCAGCTCCCTGGGTGGCACCCAAGAGAGCCTGGGCTGAGAGCCTGGAATATTCAACCACTTCTGATGACCAGCCCCCACCCTGCCTCACTTTAATATTACAATAATTTTTCACACTGGAGCTGAAATAGTGCAAAAAATGAGGCTGCTGTAATTGTTGTTAGATTGTGTGTCAGCCTGATAAGATGTAACAAATATTTTCCTCCCCACCAGGGTCTGTTTCCCTCTTAGTAATGGATGGAGAAACTTCTCATAGTTGGTGAGGGATCAGTCGTAAAAACTTCGCCTGGAAGATTAATGTAATAATCACAGGCCTTGCTGCAAAAAACAGGAGGAAAATTAAAATAATCCCACCTTCCTACCTATCCAGAACCATCTCCCTCACTTTGGAGCACAGACCAGTGAACTGGGCCATCTCTCTGAGCACCACCTCAGCTAGGATATTTGAGGGGCAGGAACCAGGGGTCTGTGGCCTAGGAAGAGCAAGACCACAGTCCCCTCCTCACCTGGCTGATCTGGATGCTGGTACCTTGGGCAGCCGAAGAAGACTGTCCCCACCCGCAGCTGTGAGATCTGCTGTCTGCGCCACTTCCATCCTGCTCCTTAAACACCATGAAAGGCTTGGAGCCCAAGTGAGAGGCCCAGCCAGGGCAGAGGCCTGGTTCTGGTCCTCTAGGTGGGTCACCTTCCCCACACCGGACCCCGCTTCCTTCACCTGCCTGGTACAAAGATCAGATCTTGACAGCTCCTAGTTGCTGCTAAATGCCAACACAGAAGGAGGCAGTATGGCCCCCAGGAGTTAGGAAACAGGTTCCAAGCAGCCTGATTTCAAATCCTGGTTCCATCTCTCACTAGCTGGGCAAGGGACTTGCCTGAACTGTCCCCTCCTCCTCTGTGGAAGTGGACTTGGAAGTGGGCTAGCACACCTATCCCAGTCTCACAGGCTACTGTGAAGGCAACATGGAATGCAGAGTGTGAACACAGTCCCTGGTGCAATAAGCTCTTCCTGCATCTCTCTTCTGTTTGTCTAACATGGCTCGAGTGGGGAGGCTAAAGACAAGCGCAGCCTCAGAAGACACTGGCAGCCGGGATGGGCCACATGCACAGCTGACTTCATGAAGGGTCCCACCACCACTGCTGTGCATGCCAGGGTCTCTTCAGGGGCCAGGCCGAGGGAGAAGATTCACTCTGGCAGCAGGGACAGCTGGGGCCTCTCAGGCTAGATGGAATCCCCAGCATTATCTCCACCCCCTCCCACTGTCCCCTTGACATGACTACAGGGGACTGTCCCTAATGGAAGGACAATGCTGCTTGCCCCACAAGGAGCTCATAGTTAGTCTGGACTAAAGCACTGGATCAAGATGATCATCCCGGTCAGCCCCGCCTCCCATATCATAACAGCACGGAGATCCAGTCTGAACTAGCACAAGGAGCAAGTGCTGGGAACAGCGTCTGGGTGCTCAGCCCCACCTCAGGCACCACGGAGCCAGCAGGGAAGGACAGGCCTGGCAAGGGCAAGAACACAGCGCTCATCCTACTGGGAAGGCACATTCCAGTAAGGTGCACTGCCCAGTGCTGCACTTGCCCTTGCTGCTTAGTGGGTGAACCCAGAGATGCAGCCAGAGAGACAGGGACACTTCGGAGGGACACATGAGCCAACTGACGAGCTCTCACTGGCCAAAGCTTGCTCAATTTGAGCAACAAAATAAATCTACTAAAGTATACAATCTTCCATGCAGAATCCCAAATAATTTTGGTAAATACTCAGTTCTCTAGAGGTGAGCATAACCCCTGCCATTTAACTGTGGGCTGCACATAGTGACTTCCTTCCAAAGAATTCAGTATGGAAAGGCAGCAGAGAGTAACTTTACAGTGAGAAGACCCGACAAACATGACCTCAGCCAAAGGGTCAAGGTCACCATCAACGATGAGTCATGTTGCTAGCATGTGATGAGAACCACACATGATACGATGTGATGAGAACCACATTTCACCTCTGTAGTCTTCCTCTCCATAACCCACAATCCCAGTCTACTCATGAGAAAAGCATCAGACAAACCCCAACTGAGGGATGTTCTACAGAATACCTGGTAAGTCCTCCTCAAAACTGTCAGGGTCATCAAGAACAAGGAAAATCTAAGAAAATGTCACAGCCAAGAGGCATCTAAGGAGACATGACAACTAGTTGTAATGGGTTATCCTGGATGGGATCCTGGGACAGACAAAGGACATTAGGTAAAACTGAGAAAATGTGAATGCAGTATAACAATGCATCGGTATCAGTCATTCACGGTGACAAATGTGCTATCGGATGTAACATGTTAACAAGAAGGGAAACTGGGTACAAGATACATGGGAACTCCCTATTGTATGTTCACAATGACTCTGTACATCTAAAACTGTTCTGCAAAGTTTATTTTTAAAAAACTTAAGATCGATAGAGAGAGAGAGACACAGAGAGAGAATCAAAATAACCTATGAAGAAAACACACCAGGTAAGGAAGGGTTCTTTCAAAGCAACCACAGGAACAGTTATGATAACTTAAAAAGAAATGCTTTCCACACTGAACTGACAGTGCTGCAGACCACGCCTGAGTGGGGACGGCAGCCCCAAGCCCAGGGGCAAGCGCCCACAGGCCGGACCCAGGCCAGGCACACCTGGGGAGTCTCTTGCTGCTGAAAACCTCAGCCATCTCACTTCATGTACTTATCCTGCTGGTCAGCCAGGATTTTGGCGGAGGACTTGGCATCATAGAAAAGCTCACTGATCTCTTCGACGTGCTCTTTCTCAATGCTGTCCTTCCCGTTGATTTTAGCAAGCAAGTTGGCCGGGGTCAGCAGCTGCACTGAGTACCTAGAGTGGACAGGGGCCAGGGCTGGAGTGAAACTGGGGCCACCGAAGAAAGCCCCTTCCCCCAAATCAGTAGGCAGCACTGGCACCAGGAGCAGAGCCCAGTGCTAGGCTTGTGCCAGCTGATATGAACACAGAAAAGGGGAGACAAAGTTGTCACTTCTCAGAGAGCTGCAGTCATTATCCCATCAGAGAGGGGCCAGGAGCCACCAAGAAGACATAAGTGCTATTCCCCAAATCTTTAGTACAGTCTACAAATCCTCCAATAGGAAGTAACGTCACTGCTACTGGAAAAGGACTGCAAACTTAGATGTATACAGGTGTCCGACAGATAGGGATATTTAACATGGCAGGGAAACGAAAACACAGCCAGCTGGAAGTACATGCCCATCCAAAGGCACGAAGACTCTGCCGTTTTAAAAAGTACCCCTTCATCCAAACCTCACAGCTTGCATTTCTGCCTTCAACCTCAGGAGCAAGAACTGACTCAAGGGATGTAGGGAAGGGCTGAGGACTGTGAAGCAATGATTTTACAATGAGTCGGGCCACTGTGAAGGGACATGTTCTGCCGGTCCTGCCTTTGAGCCGCTGAAGAACAATTAGGAGAACTGTCTATGTCTGCGCTCCTCCCTGGCTCTCCATACCCACCACCCAGACATTTTTTAGTTGCTTGATGGTTAAATAAATCAAAAAAGTTAAAGATTTACCAGGACTCATAACAAAACCGGGAGAACAGGAGCCAGGGCCCTGGCTAATGAGCTGCCACATGGTCCCTGCTCTCTAGTTCTGCGCATCTTCTCTGCCATAAGAAGGCCCAGAGTCAAAGCACTCTCCACTAGAGGAGAGCATCTGCTGCAGGATACGGGGACTTCGCCCTTACTCTGGCTTGTTAAAAACCATCAGATAGATCCTCTGCATTTGAAACTCAAGTGCCCTGGCACCCATCACGCCAAGAAGAGCAGATGGATAGAGTCCCGTGCCCTAGGAAGGGACCTGCCTTTATTGTCCAGAATGACCCCAGCAAGGGCCCTGGCTGTGCTGGGGAGGCCCCGGCGGGCCCAGGGTACCGGCTCACCTCAGTGTGGTCTTGGTGCCAATCTCCCCCAGGTGGTTCAGTGCCTCCTCACTGATGTTGATTCCTTCCGTCTGGGCACGGATTTTAATGATCTTTTATAGGAGAAAAAACATGATCAACAGTGACTGACCTCAAGTGCCCCACTTCTAAAGTGCTTTAAAGACAATGTTGCTCAGTATTTCTCACTGTGCAGCATAAGAGAGACCGAGACCTGGGCTGGTGGGCAGGGAGCCAATGCCCGCCCAGCACTGCCGGCCCGGCACCCTCCAGGAGGCATGTGCAGCCCCGCAGTATGCATGAAGAGCACCACGGCCAGTGTGCTGTGTTCAACTGACTCAAGTGTGGCTGGTGCCCCAGGAGGTGTGTGGCTTCCCAAGTGGCTCACTCTTGCCTCCATGTCCTCCCCTCCCCTGTCCCCAGGCAGAGAACTGGGGCCTCTTCTAACCTACCCTGGGCTCCTGCAAGGGCTCTAACCTTCCTCTCCAGCATGGGCACTACCGCCTACAAGCACTCAGGCAAGAAGAGACATTTTTTATTTGCTTGATAAATATGATGGTTAAATAAATCAAAAAAGTTACTTTTAAAGATTTACCAGGCCTCATAACATCACTGGGAGATATCTAATCTATCAAGAAGAGGCTGACGCTTGTTGCAGTTTGAAGATCTTGGTAGAACTGGAGGGGAGGCAGGCTGGCGGCGGGGATGCTGTAACACGGTGGACCAGGATCCTGCAGGCGTACCAGCACTGAGTGATAAGGGGCAGCCGGGATAATGATGTTGTGTGTTGTGGAGCTGAGATAACTGCAGGACTTCGAGCCGCATATAATACAGGAATTTTTCACTTTGGCAGCTTCGTAAACAAGATATCAAGAAGCCCTTGTTGAAATTAAAGCCATAAAAGCACACCCAGTGTAGAGGCACAGGAGCTGGGAAAGACTGAGTCCCAGCTTCAGCCTTCCAGGAGGGAGGAGAGCCAGAGGTTTACTGAGGTGGCCACATCAAGCCTCGCCTGTCAGCTCTCCAGGTCGGGACCCTGTGGGCAGGAGCTGCAGGGGGAGCCCAGTCTCTGATGATTGTGGTTGGGCTCGGGGGACAGCACGTCAGCTGCCCACAGATGAGAAAAGCCTTGGAAAGCCGCAGCAGGCCACAGCAGCTATGATGAGCCAGGTGAGGGTGAAGTGCTTGGCCAGCAAACACCCTGGGGAGGCAGCCCCTCCATCCGTGGCCACCACTGCTGCAAGGTGCTGTCTGCAGTCTTCCCTTTTGTCAAGACAGGCTCAGAACTCAGATCCTTGTACGAAATGTCCTGATTTTGGCCAGACACAGTGGCTCACGCCTGTAATCCCAGCACTTTGGGAGGCCGAGGCAGGTGGATCACCTGAGGTCAGGAGTTTAAGACCAGCCTGACCAACACGGCGAAACCCCATCTCTACTAAAAAGACAAAAATTAGGTGGGTGTGCTGGTGCGTGCCTTTAATCCCAGCTACTCAGGAGGCTGAGGCAGGAGAATCGCTTGAACCCGGGAGGCGGAGGTTGCAGTGAGCTGAGATTGTGCCGTTGTACTCCAGCCTGGGCAACAAGAGAGAAACTCCATCTCAAAAAAAAAAAAAAAAAAAAAAAAAAAAAGAAATGTCCTGATGTCTACATGTCAGCAACTTGTTCAAACATTTCACAAACACTGCATAGGCCACATGAAACTTATCTGCTGGGCTCATGGGTGAACTGCCAGGGTGTGAGCTCCACTGAAACAATCTTAGCTTGTGCAGGAGGGGCTCCACTGTCTGAAATCCAAAGCTAAATGCAGCTGGGCAAAGAGGGGCCCTCTGAAGTTACTGGATGGTACAAGGACAACCAAGAAAAGGAGCTGGGAGGGACTCACAATAGAACTCCCCTCTGAACACAGCTTCAAGGTAAAAAGGGCTTCTCACTCACAGCTGGGACTGAGGAAACCGCCAGGTCTTGCCAAGAAAAATGTCCCCAGAGGACCTTCTGAAACTCCAGGGAGATGTAAATATTGAATCCTGGAGCCTGGTCACAGGAGACAGCTTAAGCCTAAGTGTCTTGCCTTCAGTGAGCTGCACTGAATCTGTGGCTTAGCTTCCAGAATGTCAGGGACACTCTGCCCTCTCTCTCTCACTAGAGAGAGCAGGTCAGAGCAATCGTGAGAGCGTCTGTCTCAGGCTGCTCGAAAATGGACAGTTCATAAATGAGATCTTTAATCATTTAATAACCTGCAGGGATAGTTTATGAGGGTGTCAGCTTGGACTGCAGAGTACACAAGTTACATCGAGTTTGTTTAAAAACCTAGCCCCAGGCTCCAGTAAAAATGCTGAGGTTATCGCCTGGGCCAGCGGGAACAAAGCCACGAGTCCTGAGAGAAAGCCTGAGGAGAGGCCCTCCTGACTGAGCCAAGACGGCCGCAGCCCAGAGCCGGCCTGGCAAGTCATTGTTCTAGAAGCACAGTGCAGAACATTCCAGACCGTTTGGGCCAGGAGCTCTGGGTTCGAATGGCGGCAGCAAGGGTGAACTAGCTCTGAGTGGCAGTCCTGGCTCTGCTGCGTACTCTCCACATAGCCACAGGACCCTCGTTCTTGGAGCCTCCAACACTGGCTATTGCGAAGCTGTTGTATGTTGTACATAGAGGACCCTAGAGGGTACCTATGAAGCACACAAAGCTATGAATACAGTAATAACAACAGCAATGGGAAGGATGGGAGGGCCCGTTATTGCCAATACCTCACGAATCCTAATGACAATCTTGCAAAGGAGGGAGCAGATGTTCCATTTTAACAGAGAAGGTGGAGGCTCGGTGAGATGCACCAAATTGCTCAAGTCATTCAGTAGGCAAATCGTGGCCTCAAAATACTCCTGGTGTCTCTAGCCCTGAACACATCTGTGCTGGGCTGCCTTTTTTGGCAGGACACATGGGGTTTTGGACCCAACAGTAAGGTGCTATGTCCCACAGTAAGAATGGGCCAGTTTTCCAAGAATTGCCTGCGACTCTGTTTCTGCTTCTGCTTCCATTCAGTGAATGCCTTGGCTTCAACCTGGCAGTCACCCTTGCAAGTCACCTGGCAAGACACCCTTACGTGGCGTTGAGGCCCCCGGCCATTGACACCATCTCCTAAGTAACATATACAATTGCTACTGTGAACCATAACTGCTTCAGTAATTTGCCAATGCTGGTTACGAAGGGAGATCTGTGACTCTCCTGATGCATCCCCACAGCACTCCTGCATGCAGTAAGAGATGCTGGCAGGCCCAGACTGGGCCTCCAGCCACAGGAGAGCAGCGGAAGTGCCGGGAAAGGCCCGGGAGAGGCCCTGACTGCTACAAAGGAAAGGTCCTGCTCACAAACTGCCAGAGGAAAGCCACCTCACGAATCCTAATGACAATGAGATGAGAGATTTCTAGCAGGAGGGAAGCTGGGTGGCACGGTGATTAAGAACACGGGTTTCCGGATCAGAAAGCCTGGATTACAGCCAGTCCCATTACCTGCTAGCCACTGACTAATGTTATGAACTTGGGCGAATTAGTTACCCTAGGTCTCAGTGTCCTCATCTGTCTTTTTCTGAGACAGGGTCTCACTCTGTTGGAGTGCAGTGGCACCACCACAGCTCACTGCAGCCTCGACCTCCTGGGCTAAAGCGATCCTCTCACCTCAGCCTCCCAAGTAGCTGGGACTACAGGCACATACCACCACACCTGGCTAACTTTTTGATGTTTTAGTGAGTAGGGGTGTCACTATGTGGCCCAGGCTGGTCTCAAACTCCTGAGCTCAAGTGACCCTCCAGCCTCAGCCTCCCAAAGTACTGGGATTACAGGTGTGAGTCACCATGCCTGGGTAATGTCCTCATCTTTTAAAACGGCAATGACAGTAGTTCTCCCTGCCTCATGGGTTACAGGGGATCAAATGGAATCAAACTGGCCAGGCATGTCCTGCTCAACACGATGCTCAACAAAGAGTGCCATGCTCTGGTGAAAAGACAAGGTCCAGGCAAAGTGCATCGAGATGTCACTGCAGCCCCAGTCTGCTCAGCATCTCCAACCATGGCTGCATGCCAGAGCCCACCAGAAGAGAACATTTGGGGCAAAGGTGGGCAGGGCAGAGGAAAGAGCACAGCACATGCTGCCTCGGAGACACCAATTCAGGGTATGTACCACCGAACAGATGGCCTGGGCTCTGCAGGGCACTGCCTGGCTTTGCATCCTGGACTTACAGCTCCGTGACTCAAATGTAAAAAATAAAATAGATGGTGATCACATGGAATACCTGGAAATACCATGAAGGTGTCTAGACATTCCTAGTCCAATGGTATTCCTATGCTTGGCACATAGTTGTGCTCGAGCTCCAAACCAAGCAAGAGGCAATTCCTACAGGAACAACTGGGACTGTGGCCCTTTGGATAAAGCCCACGCTCATACATCCCTGTCGTCTCCCAACTCTGAGCCTAACCCAGATTCAGCTCACGCAGACTTCAGGGCATGCACCATGTGCCAGCCACTGAGCTAGATGCTTCCACGGGTCCTCCAATGAAGCCTCTTATTATATGATCAGTTTCACAAACTCCCTCTTCAGGTGCTCTTCTAAGCTGTATGATGCTGTCTCGCCATCACCTCTGTGGACTTGGCAGAAGTCCTCAAAGACTCTATTGCAAAGCCACAGACCTGCCCAGGAGCAGCCTCCAAAGCTGCCGATAAACTTGTCATGCTGTTTACAGCAGACAGCCTCTGCTAGGACACAAACACTGGCCTCTTCCAGGTCAGGGTGGCTACATTCTGTACCCTGCTGGAGCTGGCTTGCTATTGGTTCAGGTGGAACAGCGAGCCTGGCCTTGTCCTCTGAGTAGAAAAGGCCACAGGCATAGTCTGGCCTGGTCACCAAAAGGCTATCACTAAATCATATTTTATTGCTTCCTTTTTATAGAGCTGGTAGCCTCCCTAATGGCTATCATCAAGTTGATTTTTTCACTATCCTTTTCCTAAAGCTTATCAAAGGGGGAACAGCAGAAAAGCGAACAGCCAAGACAGGGAGCTGAGCTTCTGTTGACACTTGGGGCAATGTCTAGTTAGACCAATCCATCTTTCAGATGGGGAGACTGAGACTCTGGAGTCATGTGACTTGCTCAAGGCCAGTAGCTAAGTGGTGAGATGGTGAATGGCAGCCAGATCCAAGCTGCAGATACCTTTCTGCACAGCCATCAGTGAACACTGGGAGCAAATGAGAGAAGAGAGCAGGAGAGAAGAAGGGAGGCTCACCTGTTTCATTTCCTGCGGAGTATACAGCATGGTCCGGATTATCATCACTCGGTCCAGAAGGTCAAGAGGGATACCGTGAGGGGATGTGATGTCCTCAGTGCCTCTGTAAGGGGCAAAATTAATCCCATCACCTAAGCCTCTGTTAGACAAGAAACGACACTGGAAATACAGATCCAACACTGACACCACAAGCTAGAGCCTAAGAATCAGAGCCAGGACCAGAGTAAACAGACTAACTTCCAGTGGCATAAAAACAACTTCAGGCTGGGCGCAGTGGCTCACACCTGTAATCCCAACACTTTGGGAGGCAGAGGCGGGTAGATCACCTGAGGTCAGGAGTTCAAGAATGGCTGGCCAACATGTTGAAACCCCGTCTCTACTAAAAATACAAAAATTAGCTGGGCATGGTGGTGCACACCTGTAATCCCAGCTACTCAGGAGGCTGAGGCATGAGAATCACCTGAACTCATGAGGCAGAGGTTGCAGTGAGCTGAGAGTGTACCACTGCACTCCACCCTGGGTGACAGAGTGAGACTCTATTCCAAAAACAAAAAAAAACCAACTTCTTTATCTTGGTAATCATCAATATCATAGGAAAACTGGAAAGGAGGAAAAAACAATAACTAAAATCATACTCAAAAATAATCATCTAGATATTTGCCAAACATTCATATATAAACAATTTATATAGTATAATATATAGTATATACTATATTATAGTATATACTAATTATACTCTATAGTATAATTTTATAAAGTATACTAAGTATGCAAAATTTTTTTTGTTTTTTTTCCATGTTGCTTCAGTCTTCTTGTTTTGTTTTGTTTTTGAGACTGGGTCTTGTTCTGTGGCCCAGGCTGGAGTGCAGTGGCTTGACTCTAGCTCACTGCAGCCCCGGACTCCTGGGCTCAAGGGCTCCTCCCACCTCAGCCTCCTAAGTAGCTTGGAGTACAGGTGTGAGCTACTGCACCTGGCTTGCATCAGTCTTAATAATTATGTTTGATATTTACTTAACAATCCATTAAATATTTTACTTAACCCAAATTGTTGAGCATTTAGGTAGTTTCCAATTGTTGCTATTATTTTTATTGATATTTTGATAATTTGATATATACAGCCATAAGCTTATGTACCATGGAGCTATCCTGCGATAGCTATTCACAGATGCATACAACCTTAGCAACTGTTGTAGTGCCTGACAGAACCCTGAATAGCTACTTGAATGAATAACTATCCTAATTTATACAGCTACATGACTTATCTAATCTCACAGGATCATAGCACTACCGAGTATTCTCATTCTGAAATATTTTGCTATTTCAACAGTTTAGAAAAAGAGGGAAAGGTAACACCTTAAGTTTGCATTTCTTTGATTACTAATGAGGCATTTGAATGTATTCCCTTATATATATTATTTTACTTCTTTTTGAGAAGGGTCCAATCCCATCTTTTGCCTATTTTTCTCTTGAACCCTTAGCCAAGCCATAGGAATAACAGCCCAGGGAGGAACCTTGCCAACCTACCAGACCCTGAGGTGCTCTGGGCAGCCACTGGTGCCTTCAGCTAGTGTTTGGAGGCCCCATGTGCTGTGGGCTTCTGCCTTGGCCTCTGGGGGTCATAACAGCAGAAAGGCTACACTTCTGGCATTCTTAAACTTGTGCAGGATTGTACAGTCTATGGTTATGAGTAATCAATATAACAAAGAATTAGTCATGTCAACTGGATTTGTTAGTATCTGAATATTTGGTTTCAAAAACAAGTAAGCATGCTAAAAATTTAACTTTAGTTAAACTAAAATCTACCTGTTTAAATTCTATCCAGTTAATTGAGGTATAAAAATGCATATTTATGACTGCAAAAATAAAATGCAAACAAAATACATGCTAGCACAGGATGAACCCTGAAAACATGCAAAGTGAAATAAGCCACCGACAAAAGAACAAATATTTTATGATTTCTTTACAGGAAGTATCTACAGTAGGCAAATTCAAAGAGACAGAAATTAGCCAGGCCTGGTGGTGTGTGCCTGTAATCCCAGCTACTCCGGAAGCTAAGGCATGAGAATCGTTTGAGCCCAGGAGGCAGAGGTTGCAGTGAGCCAAGACTATGCCACTGCACTCCAGGCTGGGTGACACAGTGAGACCCTATCTCAAAAGAAAAAAAAAAAAAAAAGACAGAAATAAATGAGACGTTACCAGGATCTGAGGGGAGGGAGGGTTGGGACTTCATGCTTAATGGTTACAGAGTTTCTGTTTTTGAGGTGATGAAAAAGTTTTGGAAATAGTGGTGATGGTTTTAGAAATAGTGGCGATGGTCATGCCACCCTGTGAATGTCATTAATGCCAATGAATTGTACATTTAAAAATGGTTAAAATGGCAAATTTTATGTTACACACATTTTACCACAATAAAAACGATTCAAAGAGAATAAAATGCTACATTAATGAATTGTTATATCTAATGTAAAAAAATTAAAATCGGCTGGGCACAGTGGCTCACGCCTGTAATCCCAGCACTTTGGGAGGCCGAGGCAGGCAGATCAGAGGTCAGGAGATTGAGACCACGGTGAAACCCCGTCTCTACTAAAAATACAAAAAATTAGCCGGGCATGGTGGCAGGCACCTGTAGTCCCAGCTACTTGGGAGGCTGAGGCAGGAGAATGGCGTGAACCCGGGAGGCGGAGCTTGCAGTGTACCGAGATCATGTCACTGCACTCCAGCCTGGGTGACAGAGTGAGACTCCGTCTCAAAAAAAAAAAAAAAAAATTAAAATCTTCAAAGTAAATACAGAAACAAACTACTAGGAAATACAAATATTAAGTTAACTTTAGAGAAAACTTATCTTTTTCCAGCAACGAATGTCTTTTTAAAATTAGGAAGAATTATAAAGATGAAATTCTATCATGATTCAAATCTCAGTATTCGGTGTGCCTGGAACCTTCACATTAAGTAAAATAACCTTTTAAAACTACATTTAATATTTAGTTTTTTAATTCTATTTAGGCCGTAAGTGTTTTTTAAGTCTTATTTGAGAATTCTTTTGGGAATTCTGAGGAAATCCTAAGATCTCAATTTTGCCACATTAAAATATCCCAAGGACAAAAATATCCAAAATTCTACACCACCCATGATAGATCACAACAAACATAAAAAGTTTAAAGAAGAAAAGGTTAGAGAAAAATAAAGTACTCTCGAATCAAACTTCACAAGAACAGAATTTATAGAAATGCATTAATAACATTTCTTATAGTTTTTAAAGTCTATTAAAAGGCTACCAAGTGGTAAAAAGGAATTTGAGGAGAAAAACAAAAGAAAAGGCTGCTGAGGACTGCTAAGCATTTTTCAGGAATTAAAGACCAAACATTTTTGAGATTTGTCCAAGCTATGAATCTGAAGTAGAAAGTTTCTTCTAGAAGCCATATTAGTGGGAGACGGTTCCAGTCGGTGATGCTGCTGAGTGGGCTGGCTGAGTGGAGCCCTCATGTGCCAGCAGCGGTGCTGGGCCATGTGCTGACCTCAGCAGGAGCTGGGGGACCGGGGATGGGTAGGATCACAGTTTAACAAGGCAGCGATAATGGTAATGTTATGAAACTGCTAATAAGAAGCTAGATAATAATTACATTTTGGTAAATCTGCAGACTTATTCTTGCATCTTAGAAGTTCATTTCTGGCTTTGGCTCAGTCTACTATTAATTTTAACATTTTACCATTCAGCAATTGTCCAAACTCGGCCATTAGTGAGCTTCCTCCAGATAGACAGTTTGGAGCTATGAAGCCACAGACCCAAATCTCCTTGGAATCCAATACAACTTATCTATAAGAGCAAGACAAATGTACTTCTAGAAATGTATCCTATAGATATACCACCACATGTGCAACATGGCTGACTCATTTGTGACTACTTTCCTCTTACAATAACTCTTACAATAACTGTGACACTGTGGATGTTTTGGACCAAATTAACTCTTTTTGAAGGGCTGTCCTATGCGCTGTGGGATGTTCAGCAGCATCCTTGGCCTCTACCCACTAGATGCCAGCAGCACTTCTGAGTCATGTTAAGTAAAAATGTCTCCAGACGTTGCTACATGTCCCCAGCGGAACAAATTTGCCCCTGGTTGAGAATTACTACATAAATGCTTCTTTATGTAATCCTGTAACTACAGGGACACAGATAATACAAAGCTTTTCTGCTGACAGAAAGCACAGTAAAAACACCTCTGTGGGTAATGCGATGGGTAACTCACCTACTATCCACTTAACCTTGGCTCAGTGGGCACACAGTAAGAGTGCTAAAAAGACAACCATTTGATTTTCTGATGAGGCTGCCAAAACACTTCAATAAAAAAAGAACAGTCTTCAACAAATGGTTCTGGGACAACTGGATATTCACATGCAAAATAATGAAGTTGGACCAACCCCTTCCTTATGCCCTACATGAAAATTAACTACAAATGGATCATAAACCTACACATAAAAACTGAAACTATAAAACTCTTAGAAGAAAACACAGGCATAAACCTTTGTGATTTTAGATTAGGCAATGGGTTCTTAGATATGAAACCAGAAACACAAACAAAAGAAGAAACATAAATTGGACCTCATTGAAATTTAAAACTTCTGTGTGTCAAAAGACACTATCAAGAAACTGAAAAGACAACCCGAAGAATAGGATATTTATAAATCATATATAAATGATAAAGATCTAGTATCCAGAATATATAAAGAACTCTTACATTTCAACAACGGAAAGACAAAGAACCTGAATAAAAAATGGGCAAAGGATGTGAATAAACATTTCTCCAAAGACAATATACAAATGGCCAATAAGCACATGAAAAGATGCTCAACATCCTTAGTCGTTAAGGAAATGCAAATCAAAACCACAATGAGATATTACTTCATTACCCACTAGAATATCTATAATCAAAAAGACAGACAAGTGTTGGCAAGAATGTGGAGAAATTGGGACCTTCATCCATTGTTGGTAGGAATGTCAAATGATGCAGCTGGCTTTGGAAAACAGCTGGCAGTTCCTTGAAAGGTTAAACAGTTACCACTGGACCCAGCAATTCCACTCCTAGGTACATAACCGAAAGAAATAAAAACCATGTCCACTTAAAAATGCTGTACATAGGCCAGGTGTGGTAGCTCACAGTAATCCTAGCAGTTTGGGAGGCTGAGGCAGGAGGATCCTTGAAGCCCAGGAGTTCAAGACCAGCCTGGTCAACAAAGTGAGACCCCATCCCTACTTAAAAAAAAAAAAAGAAAAAGAAAGAAAGAAAAAGTTGTACACAAATGTTCAGAGCAGCATTATTCATAATAAGCCAACAACCCAATGTCCATCAACTAATAAATGGTTAAATAAGATACACTATTAAATATTCCATATAATAGAATACTATTCAGCTGGAAAAAGAAATAAGTACTACGCATGCTACAACATCATGCTAAGTGAAAGAAGCCAGTCACAAAAGACCAGATTATATGGTGCTATTCATACAAAATTTCCAGAAAAAGCAAATCTATAGAGACAAAATTGATTAATGGTTGCCGGTGGATGGGGGTAAGGGTGCAGAAGGGGACGATGACTGTTGATGGGTATAGTTTCTTTTTGGGGTGATGAAAATATTCTAAATTTGACTGTGGTGATGGTTGCACAACTCTGTGAATACACTAGAAACCACAAAAAAAAATTGTATTTTATATGAATTATGTCTCCATAAAGTTGTTGTTTTTTTTTTTTTTTTTTTGAAACACTGTCTGCCACAGGGTTACACTGAGCAGAGACCATACTGTTTCTTAAGTCTTGATGCTTTGGTGCAACAAAGTGACTTTCAGTGAGAAACTCCTACAAGAACTCCTAATCCCAGGGAGCTATACCTCAATATGAAAAGAAAATCTCCCAGTTTCCAAGCTGGGATCAGTGCTGGGCTTTCATCTAACAGTTCAGTATCCTGAGCCTGGAAGGAAATGGACTTCTTATGGTGGCAAGTTAGGGAGGAGCCAGGCAAGAAGGCAACAGAGCTTTGCCTCCCTGTCATCCATGGATGGACCTTTCCCAGAAGGATCCTGGAGTATCAAGAGGACCAGGGACAGTTGCTTCTTCTAGAACGGCTCCCACATCAGCTGTACACAGGGAGAGGTGACCTAAAGGACTTGGGGGCTGCTCGTCAAGGTCAGGAGGGGCTATAAAGAGGCTTCATGCCTTGCTGGGTTCTCAGAGATCCCTGAGGTCAAGCCATGTCCACAGGGCAGACCAGGCAGGGGCATGAAATCAGCTTCCAAGAGGGCAATACTCTAGGCCTGGCCTGCGTGACAACTTCACTTTTTCTACTCTTCACGTAATTCTGCAAAAAAGGTGCTGATATTCCCATTTCCTGATGAGGATGGTAAGATTCAGAGAGGTCAAGGAACTCACCCAGGTCATGAGCTTCCACATGACTCCAATGCCTGTAATTTTTCCATGTAGGAACCAGGCTAGTGCTGAAATTCATGCTCCATAAAACACAACGGCCATCAGAGAGTGGGATCACTTCTGAGGCTCAATCCACAAGGGTCATTTACACAGGGAGGGGTGAGCGGCAAGAAGCCAAGAGGGAGCGTACACTACCTGGGAAAGAACACTCCTAGGAGGCTGCATTTTCACAGCAATCTGTTGTCAGCATTCAACAGTTCCCCACTGCCACCTCCAGGCAGCACCCCGTCAAAGCTCCATCCCCGCTCACAGCCCAGGGGCCACTGGGAAGCAGTGTGGGAGAACAGTGAGAACATGGAGTTTGGACCCAGACGTTCCTCTGGGCTCAGGTTCCAGTGGCAACACTTTCTAGCCTATGGCCTGGGCAGGTAACCTCCCATTTGAGTCTGGAGATAACCTCAACTGCTCACAGGGTTGTCAGAGTGTCCTGGGAGGACATGAGATGGCCCATGTAGAGCGCTCTGGATAGTTTCTGACACAGAGGAAGCCCTCAGTTAGTCACCTCCCTTCCCCCTCCCTTTCCTTCGGAGCTCTAGAGATCAGCTGTGGTTCTGGGGGGTAAGGAAGCCCTGTAGTTCCCCTCTAGGGGTGGAGTCTGTAGGAAGCATGTCAGATGGCTATTATTGTTGGCTATTACTTTTTTCATTACCATGTTGACATTATTATCACCACTACAACAAATTTCCTACTAGAACATAGTGCCAAAATTCTCTTCCAATCTGCAAACAACCGAATCTGTGTTACCTGAGCCGACCTGCCTAAAGATCCATGCTCTAAGTGTCTTCCTTCCACTTGAGTAACTACAGTCCGGCAAGGAGTCTCCACAACCTCTAGCAGCCCTTGATCAAATCAGCCCAGATGGGCCTGGGGCCAAATCTCCTGGGTTTCAGGCTGACCAGAGCTTTGTCTCCACTGAGCAGGTTCTGAGATCAAGGCCACCTTTCTGTGCACCTTAGTCCTGAGTGGGATGGGACTGAGAGACCTTACTTCTGGGGACGAGAGATGCCAGGCTCTGCAGGTACAGGCTGGGCTGGGTTCCCTACTGTGGAGGGAGGGAAGCCTATTATCAGAGCTCCCCAGCAGGGGGCACCATCTGTCCAAGGCTGAGCCCTTTCACCAGCTGCACTGTCAGGCTTCAGCCTGGCCTGGCCAAGGCTAAGCAAGTCCAGCCAGCCACAGGCATGCCAGGCATACCAGGCATAAGGCCCCCATGCATCTGTCTCCAGAAGCTGCCCAGGTAGCCATGCTGGATCTGGCACACACTTTCTCTCCAAGACTTAGGAAGCACTTGTGACAGTGGTCTTGTCCAGAGAGCATCACGGACGGGGATTCAGAGTAGCTACAAGATGCTGCCATATGGACTTGAATCATGCATTTAATTCCTAATTGCAAGTGAAAGAAACCACCTAAGGGGGAAGACCTGTTGCTATACTGCAGTGCTCACAGCACTACAGAACCCCCACTGTGGGGCTTACCCAGAGCCAGCAACACCAGAGTTTGCATGTTTTTTTTTTTTTTTAATTATTTTTAGAGATGGGGTCTCACTGTTGCCCAGGTGGGAGTGCGATAGCTATTCACAGATGCAATCATTGCACACTACAGCCTTAAACTCCTAGCCTCAAGCAATCTTCCCGCCTCAGCCTCCCAAAGAGTACACTACAGGTGCATACCACTGTGCCCAGCTTGGACAGTCTTAAAAATAAAGCTTCTCTATTAAGAGCAAACTAAAATCTTAGATAGGGCCCACCATCATTCAGAGCTGAGTTAGGCAAATCAGCAGTTTTGATTTCAAGCTCAGTTTGGCTCCAGCTCTGTCCTGAGATACTCATGGGCCACAGGGTATCTAACTCCCACTGCCTCCACTGCCCTGAGCATGCAGCTTCAGGGACTTTGTCCCCACACTACTCTATTGCAGGCTTGAAAAGAGGCCCCTCATCACCCACCTTTGTGCCCCCAGCACTGGAGAGACCAGGCACTAATGTTTAAACAGGATCACAGAAAACCAAAAGAGCAATAAAACTACCAGGTACTGGGAATACCGACACTGGGCTTGAGAGATGGGAAGATGGGGTGTTCTCCAGGAACGCGAGCGTGGAGAGTGCTTAGGAGAAAAAGCAACCCCAGGAAAGTTCCTGGCCCAGCTTTGGGCTAATCTTGGCAGGATGAGCACCGTATGAACACTGTCTTCCAGGGGTCAACATCTGCCCTTCCCAAAGGCAGGCCAAAGGGATGGGAAGGAGTGGAGTGGGAGGATGGAAAGACACCAGTGTGGTTCAGAGGTCTGGGATAGAAAGAAAATGCTGGGGCCAGGCGTGGTGGTTCACGCCTGTAATCCCAGCACTTTGGGAGGCCGAGGCGGGCAGATCACGAGGTCAGGAGATCGAGACCATCCTGGCTAACACGGTGAAACCCCGTCTGTACTAAAAATACAAAAAAATTAGCCAGGCATGGTGGCAGGCACCTGTAGTCCCAGTTACTCGGGAGACTGAGGCAGGAGAGTGGTGTGAACCCGGGAGGTGGAGCTTGCAGTGAGCTGAGATCGCGCCACTGCACTCCAGCCTGGGCGAAGGAGCGAGACTCCATCTCAAAAAAAAAAAAAAAAAAGAAAACGCTGGTTTTGTTATCAGAAAGAGCTGGGTTCTTATCCTGTCTTTACAATGAGGGACAAGTTATGATTCCAGTTTCCTTATTTGAAAAATGACGCCAATAATGCCTACCTCTCGGAGCGCAGATGAAGACTGCAGACGTTCATGTGTATAATGTCATCAAAGGCTAGCCCTGTCTGATCTCACCTTTGTACACTCCACTTGAATGACCAAATTGTAGTATCACACCCCAGAGATCACGTGGGAGACCCTTATCATGAGTGACAGGTCAGCTGCTGCCTTTGGTGACTAGGGAAATGAGGCCAGAGGCAAGCCACTTGGCACATTTTCCCTCAAAAACAACATGACCTCCCCTCATCCCTGTCCCACCTCATGGGGTTTAGAGAGATCTTGAGGAACAAATGAGCCCAGATGGAAGGTGAAAAAGCCTGTGGCTGGCAGGCAGTCATCCTACCTGATGACACAGTTGCCTCGGTTGGACGCAAAGATGACGATGGGAGCGATAGAAGACTCCAGGGCGCGGTGCAGGTAGGTGAAGCACTCAATGTCCAGCATGTGGACCTCATCAACAAACAGCACACCCGGGACCAGCTCAGCAATGCCCTGGTCGATGTACTTGTTCACCACCTTATTAATCTCCCCTCGAAGTTTGTCTAGGAGATGCAAGGATGGGCAGGCAACGTCAGCACAGGGCTGGGGGAGACTAGCGCCTTTTCTCCTCCACCTGAATTCAATCCAAACCCACGCTAGGAGCCTAGTTTTCCTACTAGCTATGTGATCCCAGACAGGGTGTGTCCCCACTCCAGGCTTTGGTGTCGTCATCTGAACACAGTGATAATCACACCTAAAGGTCACAAAATTAGCAGCCTCCCCCAAAAGATGGGTTTGGTTAAATGTAAAAAGGTTGCACGGGTGTTCTGCATGGGAATCCTTCACAGGACACGCTCACTGCTGTCACACTCTCTACCATGCCTTATCACTTCCCACATACCCAATCTAGCTCTGTCTGATCTGGGAGACATTGGAGTTTGGGAGCCCTGAGTGAAATGAGTTTTCACATGCAAATTTTCCTGTTCTATACTCAGTAAATGACCCTTTCTTTTGGTCCCATACAACAATGCTTAGGTTAATTAACTTTCAATCAAGTGCCTGGACTAAGGACGTGGGTGCTTTTAGAATCCTGAGCAGAAACCTTCAAAGAATGAAAGGGTCTGAAGAAAGGCCCAATCTCAGAGCTCCTAGAGGGATGAGTCTCTCAAAAGTTACATAACCCAGCTAAGGTCTCAGTGCTCATTTTCCAAACCAGCTTCTGTGTTATCATCAGGAGCGAGCAGCTCACAAACAGAAAGCTGGAAGATCTGAGCAGCGTCTTCCACCAAAAGCACGAGACAGGGATTGTCCTAAGAGGATGCACACCGAAAACCGTGTGAAAAGAAACTGCTTCTGACAACTCGAACAGAAAGGTCTCAGATTGCTGCCCTGGCTAAAACTTTAAAGACAATATTTGCTTTAATGTTTAACTAACATCTTAAGGTGACGAAACTGTAGATGGAATTAGAAAAAAACACAGCAACAGGAAAGCTGGGAAGAGCAGCAAGTTAAATAAAGGTTCACAGGGGAGCAGCAGCAGTGTCCCCTGTGGAGCTCTGGGAAGTGCCCACAAACTGGGCAGGGCAGTATGTGGAGCTGGTCTGTGGAGCTGCCCTGTGCTCTACTAGGGAGGGGGCTGACCGCACCAGGGCTCCAGAACCTGTGCTCCAGCAGAGCTGGGCGACACAAATCCGTATTTCTGGGGCCTCATAGGGGCCAGAAACTGTGACTGCAGTGGGGCAGATAGCACACAGTGTGCTGTATGGCTGCCTAAATGCCACCAGAAACTTAGGCTAGAGTCAAGCTCTGAGCTATGAGGAAGAAGGAACTGTTCTGAGGCATTTCCTCAGGGCAGATGTGCTCACAGAGCCACAAGAGCATCTCAGAATGTGGGGCCCTCCACCCTGCCCCTTGCTCACAGGGCACACTGGTTCTCCTACCTGTGATTTCTGTCTTCTTTGGCTTCATTAGCTGGCCCATCATGGACAGGATATCTTGTCCCCCCTGCATAAGAGAAGACTTAGAGTCAGTGCTGCTTTCTAAGGTGACTACAGAAGCCTCATCCCCCTGCATCCCACTCATCAACTCAACATGGGATCCTGAGGTATGGAGACTCCTCCTCAAAGCCTGAGGAGCTTCTAAACACAGAGGAATTTTTAGAGGTTCCCCTGACCTGTAAGAATCAAACAAAATCTTTTCATGGCAAGTATAAGCTCCGTGGGGCCTGCCCAGCCTCCTTTTCCAGCCCTATCTTTTTCCAATCCCTTGTTCCTTGATTAGCCACACAAGACTACCAGCCCTGCCTTGGACACCCCCAAGCTTTTTTATGACTCAGTGCTTTTGAGTCTATTCCATCTGCCAGGAATGCCATTCTCCTTCCTAGGAAGTTCCCAGTCATTAAAGTTCAAGTCAAATGCCCTCTAGGGGGCATCTGACCCTAACCGGACTCAGGACTTCCTCCAAACGTTCCTGTGCCTTTAGAGACACGTGGACTATAGGAGTAAGTATAAAGAACAAGTATAAATATACCATGATTATATTGCTGTGCTTCCTCTCACTAGATTTGACCACAGGCTTGCATCAGTCTAGTCCTTACTTAACCCGGAGCTGCTCAGTCTATGGGCCCCTCCCTGTGGAATGGCTGACTCCATAACAGGTTTACCACTCACCTGCATCCTCCTGCGGGCTCCTAACAGTGCAGTCCGCAAGAGGAAGAGGCTGGTGTTTGGTCATTTGTTCAGGATTTAGTGATCACCTGTTGGTTACCAGGCCCTGAGACACAGAGGGGCTCACTAAATGCTGAATAGCTAAAGGCAGCAAACGTTTCCTGTCTGGTCCTCAAAACTACCTTGCCAGGTAGGAGGAAACTCAAAATCAGAACCCTAAACCACAGAAAACCCAGAGACCCAAAGTGACAAATTAACCAAGCTGATCAGTGATGGAGCAACACAGTTCCTGACTTCTGACTCCCAGCCCAGCACTCTTCTCAGGTCAAGGACTCCCAGGAGGTCAGTTTGGGGATGGCCATTTCACCAACCAAGGGGTTGGTCCAAGATGAGTCTTCAGTAATCTCTCGACCAAAGCTCCAAGGAAGAAAACACCCACGGATCAAATTTCAAGTCAGAAAACAAACTATTCCCTAATAGTGAAGAGGTGTCTTTTTTAGGATGAAGATGAAACCAAACTGGAAGACCATCACAAGAAACAGTGGTGTCTTGTTTCTTTTAATCACATATTTCCTAGAAATGTCATATAGTGATAGCATCCTTTCCTATATTTTACTAGTCAAGGCATAAGTATCCATCTGCATGAGAAGCAGACAACAGTACCAAATCAAAGCTAAAATACTGTGGCTTTTGCTAAGCAGGGGGAAAGAAAGAGCTTTGTTAGGCATTCTGAAATCCTGTAAAGGGCTCATAGAACACTCCTGCCCTCCTGCCATTAACACCCAGAGAATCCCAGGCATGAGCCCACTGCTGGAGTGAAGCCATGGAGGAAGCTGGCTAGCTCAGGGCCAGAGGCTTGGCTGGGATAAGAAACAATACACATGAAATCATCTGTGACTACAGCATTTGAATGGGAACAAAGGAGTCCCTCGTAGCTCATGTCGACGTTAATTGCTGAACATTACAGATAGAAAAGGACCGTCTACCTCAAGAAAGGCAGCAAGACTCTGACAATTCATTCCCAGACCTCCACACACATACAAAAGGGCTAATGTGCCAGGTCACCCAGGCATCGAGGCAGTACCTGGGGCCGTGCATTAGCCACATCCAAGTCATGCAAGGTCACATCTTGGATGATTTCTTTCTTTTTGTGCACATCCCCTTTTGGTAAGGGGACATACTCTTCAGCTTCAAGGTCGAATTCTGTGGCATAGGTATCACACCTGCCCTGCCTCTGCAAAAAGAGAGAAACATGAGTGCCTGGTGAGTTTTCACTGCCAAGTCCCCAAATGGCACAGGGCTAAGTGAGATAAAGGTCTCAGTTCCCACTGCAGGCCTGACAGCCTACTTGACAAACTCCAAATATGCCCCACTCCCCTGCTGCCAAGAGAAGGGAGCTATCTGCTCATCGCTGGGCTCCAAAAACTGGGTTGAAAAACACCTGATACTTTCTCCCAAAGTCCTTTTTCCCTTCTTTCTTTTAACTGTATGCAATTCCTGATAAAGGGCAAATCCAGTAGATTAACTGGAGGCGGAGGAGCTGCTCAGACTCTTTTGTAGGTGGGTGATTTATTGTATGATATGAAGTATTATGCCCATCCATTAAACAGTGAGGAACAGTGTACAGGACCCTGAAAATCAGATAGAAAAGAATGCCAACGAATGCAGCGTTCCTTCCCACATGCATATATCTTGGGAAGAAAATACCAAAGAGATAAAAGGAAGATTAAATACACTGCACATTTCAATTTGAAAGTGACTAAAGTTGTTTTGGTTTCTCACCCTGTCCTCCCCCTCTGAACAGGTTTTAGTATTTTTTCTAACAGACTGTCTGTTTTAATCGCGAGAAGGTTAAAGAATGAAGATAAAGGGAAGGCAAACTTTATTATACATAAAGGGCCACTAGTTGACCTTCCATCAGCTTCATAACAGACACCAGCCCCTCCCCACACACCCCACACCCTCTGAAGAAAGCAACTCCCTTGTCACTTAGGTTTTCTCATGTCAAACAAATCAGGGACAATGCTGTGTCCCAAGGAAGGCATTACCTTCACGGCCCCACTGTTGGCTTCAATGTAAATCACATCTCCAGCCTCTACTCGCTCTTTCTGCAAACTTTCAAAAATGCTGGGGTCCAGCTAAAAAAGAAAATGTAAATCAGAAGTGTAATACATATTCCATTTCCTTCTGACACCATGTAAGGTACCTTTCCATAAGGGATCTGAGGTAGCTAGCAGGTGCATGGAGAAAGCCTGTTTTGCGTGTACATGTATACTGGGACCTGCAGGAGTGTGAATGCGTGAGTACCACACAACAGACTGGCTGGGGGACTAAGCACACCAGGGAGAAAATAGGGGGGGCAGCATACCTGCATCCCTATGTAACAAGCATGAGAGGGACACAGGGGACACCTACTCTCCTCTTTCCCTTGATTCCAAAGGCTGTAAACTGGCAGCAGCGTTTTTATAAGGATGGCCCTGGCTGCCCTGAGACAGGTGGACCCAGCCCCCACTGTCCACAGGACCACAGGCCCTATCACCCCTCTTGAGATCATCATCCCTACTTCACTCCTTCATTCGCCTCACCTCAGGTGGGTGGAACTTTCCGCAACTGAAGTACGTGCCAGCACCTGCTTACCAATCTCAAGGCTGGCATCTTGCAGGGCCTATGATTTTGGATAAGGTTCTCAGTTCTAAGTTTCCTCATCTATACAACAGCACCCAGGTGCAATCACAGATGTACACAGTAATTCAAAGAAAAGCATAAATGAGAATCTTTCCCAAGCCTTTTGATTCACATCCCAGTGTTTGTGCCCTTGGGTCTGCCTGCTTATATCTCCAGGAAAGGAAATAAGCAGATTTGGGGAACTGTTGCTTTTCTCCAGATTCTGGTGACCCTCAGTGATTAATATTCTAGGACAGCTGCCTTTGTAAGGATTCTGTAGTTAAACACAAGTTTCTCGAGGTCTTCATGGAGAGCTATGTTATATAATGTAGCTATGGTGGAAAAAAACTCGGGCTTTGCCCAAACAAAATTAAAAAGTAAAAACACAGGGCTTGGTGAAAGAAGCCAGATACAAAAAAAGACATACACTGTATGTTCCATTTATATGAAATGTCCAAAAGAAGGCAACCGAAAGTAGATTAGTAGTTGCCGAGGGCTACAGTCGGAATGGGGAATGACTGTAAATGAGCAGGAGGATTCTTTTTGGGGCAATGAAAATGTTCTGAAATTAAGATTGTGGTGATTGTACAACCGTGAAAATACATTAAAATTCCTGGAATTGTATACTTAAAATTGGTGAGTTTTATTTAAAATGCTATCTCAATAAAGCTTTTAAAAAACTACCACCACAACAGCAAACCCAGGGTTCTGCCTCTCCTTAACTGGGTGGGGACGGCAGCCCCTGGCAGAACTGCTGTGAGTCTGTGCGCCTAAGGACAAAAGTGGGTGAGGCCCCCAGGTAAGGCCTGGCAGGAAGGGGTCATGAGTACTAATGGCGTTCTCATTGTTAGGACTCAGAAGACTCCTTCAGACTTGAATATCCACCAAGTATTTGAGCACCTTCTATCCAAATATCTTGTACATATTCTAAAAATACCTAAAAGTATTCATTTTGGAAGAAAAATTTCATCTTCTCCTCTACATTATTTTTGTAAAGAAACTGTACAAAGCAGCATTACAAATAGCTGAAATTTAAACTGTATGCCTCATTTTATCTGTCCTACATTGGAGAATATACTTTTTTGCCTCAAGCATTTTTATACCGGTTAATTTCCCAAATGAATTGACTGAAGATGTAATTACTGGAAAGGTGGCAGATGCTACTGAGGAATCTAATTAATTCAGAATGGAAGGACGAGGGGTAGGTATAAAAGAGATATTTGCAGAGGCAAGCTCCTGAGATGGAAACCCTGTTAGGAAAAAGAAAAATGGCCCTTTGAAGAAGTGACATTTTTATGATCTCCATAAAGCAGTGACCAAGAAACAACCTTAGAGAATCAAAGAACCATAAAATCGTAGAACAGAATAAAAATGGAGAAATTATATAGTCAATCTCCTGCAGTTTATAGATGAGAAAACTGAGTCCCAGAGAGCTCAGCTGACTTCCAAAGGTCACACAGCAAGCTGGTGGGCAGACAGTACAATGGTTAGGACTCAGAGGGTCAGCTCTGCCACGTGACTGGCTGGATGATCCCAGGATAACTATGTAACCTCTTTATGAGCCTTCATCTGTAACATGATGGAAATTATACACACATACACACACGCAAACATATACACATATAATGTTATGAATGACAATAAATGTTTGCTGAAGCACTTAGTCCAAGGCCTGACACATACAATAAATGACAGCTATAATGATAATATTTATTAATAATAAGGCAAAGCCTAAAATCCAGACTGCTCCATTTCTCCAAGTGAAGGCTTTCACGATAACATTAACAGCTATCATTCATTAGGTAACTAGGTGCCACACCCAAAGCCATAACCCTGAAAGACAGGCAATTATTATTCCCATTCAACAAATAAAGAAACTACTACTCAGAGATTAATGCCACACAGTTGTAAGTAACAAAGCCAGCGATTCCTTTAGGACTTAAGACTCCAAAACTCATGCTCTTCCCCTAGAAACTCTACTGCCTCCATCCTAAAGACTTATAGGGCAGGTGGCTGGGGAGTGTCTTTGAGGGCTATCCAGTGTCACCATTCTGGCCTCTCCACAAAGCCCTGTACTAAGCAGAACCAGCCACTGAAGTGACCACAGGTTCCTGACACAAGCAACTGCAGTCAGGATTCTCATGTGGCCCCTGGAAAGTCCATCCATCATCTTTATACAACTCTTATTTGATTAATCAATGCTGTTTCTTTCTATGAGCACGGGCACTGATAACTGGAAAAATTAATGCCCAGGTTCAGACCCAGCCCAGGGTATTTGATGCATGGTCATAATATGGGACATGGGATGGCAGAAGCAGTTTCTTGACTTAACCACATAGCTCACATTTTAACATGCAGAGATTCCTAGGAGTAAGTAAGAAAAGAGCTATCTTCCTTGAGTCCTCCTATGTGCAAGCCCTATACTAGGTACCACTTTATACACACAATATCCTCAACCAGTTCTGTGAGAAATCAACACCTGTAGTGCACAGGTCAGGAAACTGGGATGCAGAGAAGTTACACCACCTGCCCAAAGCCACACAGTGCTAGGAGAGTCGAGAGAAAAGAGGCCACAAACATGTACTCACTTTCAACTGTTTGGTTCCTTTGGCTGTTTTGAGTCCTATGATCACATGGCTAATGGTTTTGCCATATCCTCCCATGGGATTCTCTGTCTCACACGGAGTTAGCTCTGTGACTTCACCTTCATAAACTTCCTTAGTCTCCTTTATTCGCAGCCCTGGAAGAGGTGGCAGAGGGGCCATGGTGAGAAGAAGAATCTTTTCTCTCACACTGAGAGCCCAAAACTTCCATGTCACCAGAACTGACAAATCAACCTTAATAATGTATATTCCAGGGTGTCATGATGGGTAAAAAGGCAATACAAACATATCAATGTAAATTAGAGGTACTATTAGAAATGCAACTTTTTTTTTTTTTTTTTAAGACAGAGTCTCGCTCTGTCACCCAGGCTGGAGTGCAGTGGCGAGATCTTGACTCACTGCAACCTCCGCTTCCCGGGTTCACTCCATTCTCCTGCCTCAGCCTCCTGAGTAGCTGGGACTACAGGCGCCCGCCACCACGCCCCGCTAATTTTTTGTACTTTTGGTAGAGACAGGGTTTCACCAAGTTAGCCAGGATGGTCTTGATCTCCTGACCTCGTGATCTGCCCTCCTCGGCCTCCCAAAGTGCTGGGATTATAGGCTTGAGCCACCGCGCCCAGCCTAGAAATGTAACTTTTTAAGGGAACTTTCTAGGTTCAAATCCAGAACTAGATAGACAAGTTATAATTCTCAAAATTGTCTGCTCCATTTCCAAGAGGGTGAAATTTACCTTTAACCTTTAATTCAGTCTCTAAACCCACACTATTCTATTCCACCAGAACAGTGGCTATCAAAACTCCTGTAGCCTTGTTTCCTGAATTTTTGACTCTCAAAGGAAATCTTTAAACCAGTGGAATAACTCACTACACACCCTCTGACATTATCAAGCCTGAGCAGGGCATACTAAAATAATTAGGTATCTATGTCAACAGTAGGTGACACTCAACCCTGCCAGGTGTTACGGGCCTCTGGCTCTCACTGCATACTCCAAGAAGAAATACCCAGTTGTCATGCATTATTTGCAATGTGTTGCTCTACAATTTTCTTTCTTTTTTTTTCCTTTTTTCTTTTTTTTTTTTTTTTTTGAGATAGAATCTCGTTCTGTCACCCAGGCTGGAATGCAATGGTACGATCTTGGCTCACTGCAAGCTCCGCCTCCCGGGTTCAAGTGATTCTTCTGCCTCAGCCTCCCAAGTAGCTGGGATTACAGGCGTGCACCACCACATCTGGCTAATTTTTGGGGTTTTTTTGTACTTTCAGTAGAGATAGGTTTCACCACGTTGGCCAGACTGGTCTTGATCTCCTGACCTCAGGTGATCCATCCACCTCGGCCTCCCAAAGTGCTGGGATTACAGGTGTGAGCTACCATGCCCAGCTGCTCTACAATTTTTCTAAGGCCATAACAACAAAACCAATTTCCAAAGCACCTTACATTAGAATATTGCAAATAAAGGTAAATTTCTCTCCGAATTCTAAACATCATCCACATTAGCTCTTTAATAAACCTTTGTTCATTATCCAAGAATTGTTGTTAAATTAACTTTTAGAACGTGATCTCTATGTTCATTACATGCTTTTGCATATAATGGTTCTGCTTCCTGAACCACTCTTTTTAGCTTAGGCAACTCCTCCTTGCAGACTCAGTTTAAAACTTATCCCCTCCCCCTTCACACATTCTTCTTCCTCATCCTCCAAATTGTCCCCATGGTGACCTGTGTTTCCACTGGCACAGCACCAGCACACAGCAATGCCATAACTTGCAGACCTTGCCTACCCCTCTGCAGACTGCCCACACCTGAGCTGAGGGCATAGCACATTGGCAGGTAGAGTGAATGGATGAATGAATGAAGTCACTAAGAGTGAAGGGGTTGTCATTAGGCAGATCATCTATTAATAATACCCAAGAAACGAACCTGCAGATACATTTACATGTTCTATATGGTAGTGGCCTGAGAACTCTAACGAGTCAGCCATGTAATGTTACAGCCTGTATCACTGTAACACCCTCAACCTCAGCACTAAAAGCCAGGCATAACTGAAACTATACTGTTAGAAATCAAGACTACCATTAACTTGGGGAAGCAAGGATGGCAACTGGGAGTGGACATGAAGGGTGCTTTGGAGTTCTGGCAACATTCTCTTTTTTGATTAGCTGCTGGTTTCACAGGTTTTTACTTTATAATAATCCACCAAGCTATGTATTTATGTTCTGCACACTTTTCTATACATATGCACAAAATTACCAAGTCTACTTTAAAAAAAAATTTTAAGTAAATAATACCTGGGACCCAGTGAAGTAAGACCACTGATGGCCTAAGTTTAGGAAATACTGCTCTAAACCTCTGCTGGAGCCTATGTCATGATTCTCAACCTTTAGGTCCACCTGAGGGGCCCCTATAATGAATCATGCCCTGGCTGTACCCAGATCACTTGCTTCCAAATCCCAGGGGATGGGCCCCTGCCATCACTATTAGTTTAACATTCCCCCCATGATTCCAAAGTGCAGACACAGTTGAGATCCAGTTATCTAAAGAATAAATGAAAAACTATTCAACTCACAAATGTGAAGACATAAACTAGTTCTGATGGCAGGGTGGCTTGATAAGGCTTTGGTCTTCTCACCATTAAGCTACCTCCGTTCTGATATGGAAATATTCCAATGGCACTAAGAAACACTACCTATAGTGTCAGGTATGCTCTGTAACTTCTCACTTTTAAATGTGGTCATTATCTTATCATTGGGCTGTTTGCCTTCTCTACCCCAGAAACCCAGTCAGGACAAAGACACTCAGATATTAAAGTTAAGGAAAAGTTTTACTCTACCTTCATTCTATCTGATAGCCTATAAATGGAAGTTTTGGAATAGCCCCAAAAGAGAGGACCCATTTCATTTGTGCTTTACAAAATTCTTAGTTCCTGAACATTAATCTTAGACAAAAATTCTCCAAACAACATGAATATATCAGAACATTGTGGTAAACTTAGAAAATCCTGTACTTTTAAGGTGAACTTTGATTTTTTAAAATCAAACGTTTTATATCCCACAGCGATAAATTCCTTCAAATGGAATGCTTACTTATATTTACTGTTAGATGAATGTAGCATGAAATTCCTCAAGGAGGGGAAGAAAGACATTCCCGTCTCTCATTAGCCCCCACATTTGTTTAGAAGTTGCTCTGTGCTGACAAGCCGGCGGGGGACGTGGGTGATGGACAATGAAACCGGCTGTTAGCCAGGAAAGGGGCTGAGCTGGCGCTATCTCTGGCAACGACAACACAAATGACACAGGTTTCATCTGCTGGCTCAGGTTTCTAAATCCCTGACAGGGACCTTCATCACATCAAGGAAATAGCACAGACTCCCTGCTTTTTATTTCTGGTCGGCTTATTGCTTCCTCCCCATCCCCTCTCCCAACTTCACAGAATTCAAAGGCAGAGGAAGATGGGCAGGGTTCCTTTTTGAAGATAGTCAATGGCCTGCCTTTTTATTCTCTGGTAGGATCAAGAAATTTTCTTTTCACCTCGCTGCCATCAAAAGAATGGTACTGTCCACTCCCCTCAAAAATGGCAAATTACAAAACAGATGCCAAGAAACTTACCTCTATTTTTCTGAATTTTAAAGCATTTAAGTTACCTTTAAGCAATGCAAACACATACACCCATGTGAAAGCCAGTTTTCACAGATTTTATCAATATCAGAAACACATTTTTTAAGTAAATAGAAAGAACATTTTTAAAAAAATACTCGGGCCAGGAGCGGTGGTTCACGCCTGTAATCCCAGCACTTTGGGAGGCCAAGGTAGGTGGATCATTTCAGCCCAGGAAACAGATTGCAGTGAGCCAAGATCATGCCATGTACTCCAGCATGGGCGACAGAGTGACACCTTGCCTCAATTAAAAAAAAAAAAAAAGTACTCAGACATTTGAACCAGTTGTAACATCTTACTGTTCATCTCATCTTTATTATGAGTTAAATAAAACCATGGGCACATGTTTAAAAAAAAAATACTCTGAAGATTTTAAACCTTAAAGGAGTCCTGCGAGTCATTTCCACTGCGATTCCAAATACAATGTAAAAATCCACAAAGTACACTGCATGTAATTACATGGGCTGAGCCTTACAGATATAGACGCTGAGCTAAAGAAGCAAGACACAAGGAACATATAAAGCATGATTTAGATAAAGTTTAAAAAGGGCAAAATTAAGCCCCATGGTTTAGAGATACACACATGGGTGTACAAGGTTATGATGATCACATAAACCATTCCCACACAATTATGGCACATTGTGGGTCCCACCTGGGAGAGGAAGGGGTTGTGACCAGGGAGGGACACATGTCTGAGGTGCTGGCCGTGCTCTGTTCCTTCGGTGGTGACTGTATAAGCCTTTACTTCATAATCAATTAATGTTTTACATACTCTCTGTAAGTTTGTAATATCTCCGTTTAAAACTGGCACTGGGATGGGTGTAGTGGCTCACTCCTATAATCTTAGCACTCTGCGGGGCCAAGGCAAAAGGATTACTTGAGGCCAGGAGTTCAAGACGACCTGGGCAACATAGTGAGACCCCATCTCTACAAAAACAATTTTTTTTTTTGAGATGGAGTCTCACTCTATAGCCCAAGCTGGAGTGCAGTGGCGCAACGTCACCTCACTACAACCACCACCTCCCGGGCTCAAGCGATTCTCGTGTCTCAGCCTCCCGATTTTTTTTTTGAGACAGGGTCTCACTGTTGCCTGTGTTGAAGTGCAGTGGTGTGATTTCAGCTCACTGCAGCCTCGACTTACTGGGCTCAGGTGATCCTCCCACCCCAGCCTTCCTAGTAGCTGGGACTACAGGCACACGTCACCACACCCAGCTAATTTTTGTATTTTTTGTAGAGACGCAGTTTCGCCATGTTCCCCGGGCTGGTCTCGAACTCCTGGGCTCGAGCAATCTGCCTGCCTTTGCCTCCTAAAGTACTGAGATTACAGGCACTACCATGAGCCACCAGGCCTGGCCTCTCTGTAAATTTTTTTTTTTTTTTTTTTTTGAGATAGAGTCTCTCTGTTACCCAGGCTGAAGTGCAATGGCACAATCTCCACTCACTGTAACCTCCACCTCCCAGATTCAAGCAATTCTCCTGCCTCAGCCTCCCAAGTAGCTGGGATTACAGGCGTATGCCACCATGCCCCGCTAATTTTTTGTATTTTTAGTAGAGATGGGGTTTCACCATGTTGGCCAGCCTGGTCTCGAACTCCTGACCTCAGGTGATCCACCGGCCTCGGCCTCCCAAAGGGCTGAGATTACAGGCATGAGCCACTGCACTCGGCCTACATACAATTTTAAAAAAAAATTAGCTGGGTGTGGTGATGCACACCTGCAGTCCTAGCTACTTGGGAGGCTGGGGCAGGAGGATCTCTTGAGCCCAAGGAGTTGAGGCTGCAGGGAGCTATGGTTACACCACTGCACTTCAGCCTAGACAACAGAGTAAGTCCCTGTCTCTAAAAAAAATTTAAAAAGAGAAAAATGTTTTAAAAATAGATAAATAAAATAGGCACCAAACCTAGGCATGATGATGTGCACCTATAGCCCCAGCTACTTGGGAGGCTGAGGTGGAAGAATCACTTGAGCCCAGGAGTTAAAGGCCAGCCTTGGCCGGGCGCGGTGGCTCACGCTTGTAATCCCAGCACTTTGGGAGGCCGAGGCGGGCGGATCACGAGGTCAGGAGATCGAGACCACGGTGAAACCCCGTCTCTACTAAAAATACAAAAAAATTAGCCGGGCGTAGTGGCGGGCGCCTGTAGTCCCAGCTACTCGGAGAGGCTGAGGCAGGAGAATGGCGTGAACCCGGGAGGCGGAGCTTGCAGTGAGCCGAGATTGCGCCACTGCACTCCAGCCTGGGCGACAGAGCAAGACTCCGTCTCAAAAAAAAAAAAAAAAAAAAAAGGCCAGCCTGGGCAACAGGGTGAGACTATGGCACTAAAACAAAATAAAATAATTAAAATAAGCACGAAAAATTCCAATATTTCATGGTAAAAATAATATATTTCCAGGCAGAAATACTTTGCAGTTTTAAAAATATTCAAATCATGGCACTGAGGAAGTGTTAAAATTATAAAATAAAAATAAATATATTCCAAGTAACACAAAACTTAGCCTCTGGACACAGTTCATAATCTCTCTGGTTTAGACCAATAGTCACAAACTTCAATGCTTATGGTGACCTGGTCAGAAGGACCCTCTCAGCTCCGCCTGCTGTGGGAATGAAAGCTGCTTCAAGGAGGCAGAAATGAGCACTTTATGACACTTCCCTATTGCTAAATATTGACAACTAGCTCCAAATTTAATACTTCATAAACCAAACAACATATGTCTATAGCTCAGGCATATTTTTTAGCTAAAGACTTCTGTTTTCATTATTTTTTAGCTAAAGACTTCTGGGATTACAGGCATGAGCCAGGCACGGTGGCTCATGCCTGTAATCCCAGCACTCTGGGAGGCCGAGGCAGGCAAATCATGAGGTCAGGAAATCAAGACCATCCTGGCCAACACGGTGAAACCCCATCTCTACCAAAAATACAAAAATTAGCTGGGTGTGGTGGCACGTGCCTGTAATTCCAGCTATTCAGGAGGCTGAGGCACGAGAATCGCTTGAACCCAGGAGGCTGAGGTTGCAGTGAGCTGAGATCACGCCACTGCACTCCAGCCTGGCGACAGAGACTCTCTCTCTCAAAAAAAAAAGACTTCTGTTTTCTAACTGCTTCAAAGTCTACCGACTTCTCTCACTCACTCAGAAGAACTTTCCTGAGCACCCACTATGTGCCAGGAACTGTGTCTACAAAGATAAACACTGACCACTGTATCCCCAGGAGACGCTGAGTAAACACCCAACCTGCTCCCTCCCATTCTTCCCCATCTCCAAAAATGGCCAAACCTGGGAATTTTCCTCGACTCCTCTCTTTCAGCCCCACATCTAACCCTTTAGGAAATCCTGTCAGCTCTACCATGCAAACACACCCAGAATCCAAGCACTTTGCACTTCCACTGCCACCACCCTGGTCCAAGCCACTACTTTGTCCTGCTCAGACTCCTCTCTGCCCTCACCCTCCTGACTATCCACTCCCAACCCAGCCGGAGGGGTCTGGTAAAAGCAAAACCAGAGCCCAGGGATACCAGCACCCTCTAACTGCTTCTCCTTTAGTTCAGTGTAAAATCAAAAGCCTTAACCATGGCCCTACCTGATCTTACTCCGAAACTAAACTTCATCAGTCTTTTAAGTTTCATCATTTCCTCGAAGTTTTCTGGTAAATTTCCTTCTTAAGAATATTTACTTTGGTTTGACAATGAAAGGGCCTGGAAACTGGTACAGGCACTCTGACTAGTGTTTTGGACTCAAAACCCATGACTCAGAAGGCAAATCCTAGAAACATACTCGCACATGTGCACAAAGACACATAAAAGGATGTTCCTAGTAGCCTTGTTTTTAAGAGTAAAAGCTGAAAATAAATCTAAATGTTCAAAAAACAGAAATGGCTTAATAACTGGATTTTTATGCAACAGTTAAAAGAAATAAGCTATTTCTATAAGCAGATCTGAGGGAAACTAGGATTTGCCCAGTACTGTACCAACAGAAATGGGGCCCAAAGACTGCCCCAGAAGTCCCAGCTAGCAAAAGGCAAAAATTCGAAAGAGAAGCCATTTTCTTCTCACAGCCAATCTTCAGAGCAACGGCTCTAGAAATGAGACAGATGTCGGATCAAACTAGTTCTGCCACTTACTAACTGGGTCCCTAGCAAGTTATTTAACTTTCAGAGACTGTTTCTTCAAATGCGAAATGTAGATTGGTAATCTCCCCTCAGGGGAGGGAAGGCCTGGCTCATCACAGGCACTCACTATGATAGCCCGAGGCCCTAAGGGTTAGGTGCCATAAGCCTGTAAGCTCTGCCAGTCCCCACACAGTCTCCTCACTCTATGACAGGCCACAACTCTTCTGTTGCCATCCAGGACCAGGGGCATTCTGGCCACATGGCACACAAAGATTCTGGCTTGAGTCCAAAACCTTTTCAGTGGATAGTCATCTCTAATAGCAAAATAAGACTTCCAGGAAAATATGACTCATTTAAAAACACTTTTAGACACATCTATTTATTGCATGAAGAAGCCCAGGCTCACAGCTAGGGTCCATAGTTGCTCCAATTGCTAACGAACTTCAATTAGAAAAACTGGGGTTTTGTTTTGTTTGAAAAATAATGCACTACTAAGTGCCAAAAGAAAAACAGCAGTCCCACGAATACCAGTCATAAAGGCATCTTCACCACAAAGAGGCTTCGGTGCACAGGCTTCAGGAAGTGAGACCAACTCCTCCCACAAATGTGACACTACTTACCAATGGCCCTGCGGAAGTTCTCCATCAGCACCTCTGTCTTCTTGATCTCAGTTGAGTAAACTTCACTCCCCACCATTGGGCAGAAGGGGACCTTACTACCCAGCTCCTGAGCAATAGCTAGAGCCAGAGCCGTCTACAAAAGAAAGCAACGGAAACACAGTTCACAGTCCTGAAAACATGACAGTTCAGAAACACATGCTACAGAACCACCAGGAACGAGGAACATCTAGTCCTACCATTTAGCATGTTTCACACAATAAACGTTTGATGACTTTTGTGGACAGTCAATTTAAATCATAAATGGCATCTCTTATCTTCCCTATAATTACAAGTTATCATTCACTCAGACTTACCCAGTGCAGGCCCAACTCCAAATGCCTCACATGATCCTCACAACCAGCCTATGAGACAGACACTAGTATTCTCCCCATTTTACACGTGAGAAACTGAGAGACATTAAATAACACAACGTAAGTACCATAATCTAGAAAATGGCAGCGCAGATTTAATCTCTGGCAGCAGGAGTCCAAAGATCATGTTATCATAATTAGAAGAGTCTACTCTTCAGTATCCACAGGGATACCAAAATCCATGGATGTTCAAGTCCTGGTATAAAATGGCAGCGTATTTGCATATAATCTATGCACATCCTCCTGTTACTTTAAATCATCTCTAGATTACATACAATACCTAATAAAATATAAATGTTATGTAAATAGTTATTATATTGTTATTTTTAAGTATGTATTATTTTTGTTATTGTATTTTTATTTTTTATTGTTTTTTTCCTGAGTATTTTTGATTTGTGGTTGGCAGAATCCACACACGTGGAACCCACAGATAGGAAGGGCCAACTTTATAGTCATCCAAAATTGTTCTCTCAATATCAATACGTGGCTCTGACCTAATTGCTCAGAATACATCACTGGATCTTTGAGATACCTGCTTTCTCTTTTTACAAATACAGGAAAACACCAATCTACAACCCATCAGAAATAATGAAGGAATGAATGAATGGATTGTTCATTTTATGTTATGTAGCCCACAAAGAGTGAAGAAGGATACCTCAAGTAGGATTTTGAAGCTATGAGTTGGTCTTAACAAGTTACACTTAAACAAGCCCTGTGGTAAACTACAAATTGATTTTTGATAAGATAATTACAGCTGGCAAATGCTAAACAGAACCAGACTTCACAGGTGTATGGTCAAATGTCAAGTATGGCAAGCAAATGCTTTAAAGTTGGTACAGAACTGGGCAATGCCATGGCCTTTGAATGCCATTTTCATCTTTCCTCAACTCTGAAACAGGAGCACGAGTAAGGCCAGCTCCCCGGGTATATGGGCTAAGACAGAAAACAAGCTTGTTACTGAAGAACAAAGTGAAACTCTGAGATGGTGTCTTAAAATTAACAGTCAAGGTTCCTCTCAGATTTTCTTTTCTATGCCCTTTTGGTGATAGTTTTGAGGCAGTAAAATCTGGTAGAGAATCAGTGTATAGCATAGTATAAAATGCACTAGCCAGGAACAGAAAGATTTAGTGCTGGTTCTGCCACTAATTTTCAGTGTGACCTTGGGCACTCAGCAAATCTCAGGTGCCCGATTTCTTCATCTGTCAAATGAAAGTACTAAAGTGCCATGCTAGATCACAAGTGGCAAACTTGTTGCTTACAGCCTGGTTCTGTTTGGCCTGCAGTCTCACGGTGACCTTCTGCAAGGCCGAGCACCTGGGGCTCACGGCAGCCGCGCCACAGTGCACCCAGCCACTTCCCTCATCCCCGCGGCCTGCCTCATTAGGCATCTGCACTTGTGAGCTCAAGGCTGACACCTTGAAAACTGGTATTCTTCTAAGAGCAAAGGAAAAAAATCTTTGGAACATGAAAGGGCACAATGAGAGGAGCAGCACTCTAACAGCAGACTCCCCGTGGGGCCACAGGCTGGACAGGACCACCCATTCCCAGTCACTCCTCTTTCTCTTCCTTGTATCTCTGCCAGCCCCAATTCCCTACCCTCAGTTTTGAACTTCAAAGACAGTGACCACATCCAATTCAATGGCACTCTCCCTCCCTTTACCTAATACAGAAGAGATGAACATACTTCCATTAAAATATGATAAATACTTGGTTAAAAAAAAAGCTTCACGTGTGTCTCATTTCCTCCATTTAAAGACTTCCAGAGGGAAAGTATATGACATGGCTACTATTCCTACACCTACTACAGAGTGCTGCATAGACCTCATCGAATCTCCCCAACTAGCCTATGACCTTGATCATCTAGTTTGTATTTTATAGATTAAGAAACAAACTCAAAAGTTACCAACACACCCAAGGTCAAACCGCAAGCAGCAGCACCAGGATGCAAACCCCAATCTCCAAAGCCATTATTTTTTTGTACTCACCCCATGTGAGTGACAAGTGGCACAAAAAAAGAGGTTGTTGCCAAAAGAAGGTTAAAGAAATCTCTATTTTTCAATCTCATCTGAACATCTCCTTTTTCTAAAACCCAAACCCATTATTAACAGTGTGAGGTCCTCAAGAGTGGAAATGCATATGAACCATGCATTTGCATCTCTAAAATAAGCAGTATTTCTGCCTGTCACCCAGGTAAGTTGACTAAACTTTGGGACCCTGCAGCAAACCATTAAGCAGAAGTCACCAAATTCCTTCATACACATTGGAAGGGAGTGGACAAACTTATAAGATAATACCACAGTGCTGAGCACTTCTCATATTTCCTGGGAGGAAGGCAATACAGTATCACCAAAAAAAATGAAAGACATATGCTTCTAGCAATATGGCACACTGGGTCCACAGAAAACCTCTCCTCTTACAAAACACCTAGAATTGAATAAATAATAACATTCAGAGCAGTAAACTATTTGCCTTGAAAGTTCAGAGACTGTGGATACAGGAAAGCTCAGCAAGGTACAGCACTTAAGACAGAAACCCCTGAATAAAACCAGGACCGGGCGCGGTGGCTCATGCCTGCAATCCCAGCACTTTGGGAGGCCTAGGCAGGTGGATTGCTTGAGCCCCAGAGTTCACGACCAGCCTGGGCAACACGGCGATACCCAATCTCTACGAAAACTACAAAAATTAGCCAAGGCGTGGTGGTGTGCACCGTAGTCCCAGCTACTCAGGAGGCTGAGGTGGAAGGACCACCTGAACCCAAGAGGTAGAGACTGCAGTGAGCCGAGATCACTGCACTCTAGCCTGGGTAACAGACCACTGCACTCCAGCCTGGGCGACAGACTGAAACTGTCTCAAAAAACAAACAAACAAACAAAAACCTTACAATTAAAAAAATAAACATAAAAGAGGACTCTTGAAGGGCCACACATGAGTAAAAAAGGTGGGCCATAACAAAATACATCTGGAGGCCAGGCACAGCGGCTCACACCTGTAATCCCAGCACTTTGGGAGGCCAAGGCAGGTGGATCACCTAAAGTCAGGAGTTCGAGACCAGCCTGACCAACCTGATGAAACCCCGTCTGCACTAAAAATACAAAAATTAGCCAGGCACCTGTAATCCCAGCTACCCAGGAGGCTGAGGCAGGAGAATCGTTTGAACCTGGGAGGCAGAGATTGCAGTGAGCCAAGATCACGCCACTGTACTCCAGCCTGGGCAAGAGAGTGAGACTTCATCTCAAAAAAAAAAAAAAAAAAAAAAAAAAAGACATTATAACTTATAACAATTTATGCAGTATGTAATCTCTGATTGCATTTTGATATTCTGGTGTTTTTTAAAAAGCCAAAAACTGAAACAACTTGGAAAGATGTTTTCTGATTTCTATCATCTATATTTTCTTTTCATTAAAACAATTTAACTTCGTTATCTTTGAAAGCACATTTGTTAACTGCTCATGGAATCATATGATGAGCTGCCAGGCTCATCTTTGTGATTTCTCTACCACAGTTGATATGGTTACCTACTCCTTTCTTTAAAGGTTCTCCTTTCTTGGTTCCTGAGACACTATTCTCTCCCTGGCTCTGCTCCTCATTTTTTTAAAATTAATTAATTTAATTTTTAATTGACGAAAATTGGGGGAATATAATAGCATTAGCAAGGTGGGTCTGATGATGGCATCGTGGTCATGTAGGAAGACATCCTTACAACTTACTGTCAAGTGGTTCAGAAATAAACTAGAGAAAAAGCAAATGTCACAAAATATTTATAACTGGCTATCTAGGTATAGGGTATAGAGGGGCTCATCACACTATTATTTCAACTTTTTTGTAGGTTCCAAACTTTTCAAAATGAAAAGGAAAGAAATATTCAATAGATTGGATTAATCAGTCACTTAATCATAGCTTAAGAGACAATTAGACTGGAACAAAGATCTAAAAGAAATTACCCATAATTTAGCAGAGTCAAAAAGATAACAAATATGAGAGGCTAAAAGACAAAGAGGCCAAAACAAGAAGCTCTAGCCCAGGGTTTCTCAGCTTGGCTCCACGACGTTTGTGGCCAGATAATTACTTATTATGGAAACTGCTCTGTGCACTACAGGATGTTTAGTAGCATCCCTGGCCTCTACCCACTAGATGCCAGTAGCACCCCCAACCAAGTCGTGAGAACCAAAAATGTCACCAGACATTGTCAAAGTCCCCTGGGAGGGCAAAACTGCCCCAGGTTGAAAACCACTGCAATCTTAACCTCATCTCACTGGAGTTCCAAAAGGAGAGAACAAAGAGAATGGGGAAAGGCAATAGCTGAAGAGATTAACGCTGACAATTTTTTTTTTTTTTTTTTTTTGAGACATAGTCTTGCTCTGTCACCCAGGCTAGAGTGCAATGGCATGATCTTGGCTCACTGCAACCTCCACCTCCCGGGTTCAAGCAATTCTCCTAAGGCTGACAATTTTCCAGAATTGAGCAGAGACATAATACTCAGATTCAGAAAGCACAATTAGCATTAAGCAGGATAAACAAAAATCAATCCACTCTGACATATCACAGTGAAACACCAAAACCAAAAATATCTCAAAAACATGCAGAAAGAAGACTCAAAACCCTCAAAATTAGACTTCTCAAAAACAATAGAAGCCAAAGGAGCAAATAACATTGAGAGAGAAGTACTGTGAAACAGTACTGAAGAAAATATCTGTCAACTGAATTATATAGCCAACATAACTCTTTTTCAAAACAAGGGCAACATAATGAATGCAAATCTGAGAGACTTTCCCACCAACAAACTTCTAGAAGGAATTTCTAAATTATTTACTTTAGGAAGAAGAAAAATGGAGGGAAAGAGAAGGTCTAAGATATAAGGAATAGCAAGCAAATAAATGGTAAATGCACTGGACAAGCTAATGTTGCCTGGAGAGAGGTAACTGAAGCTCACATCTGTATGGCACTTTACAGTTTAAAAAAACTGTTCACAATTTGCTTTTACATAGGAAGAGAAAAAACTGTTCACAAATATAGCACTTCTTCCTCTTGTAAGATACCAACATAAGATACACAATCAGTAATCATTTCAAAATTATAATGCAAGTCATTATCTTACAAGCAATCAGCTTAATAATCGCTTGAAATAGGCAGAGTATGCTTATGCTTAGAAAAGTTAAGGGACCTGCCTCAGGTCTCATAGCAAGTCAATACCAGAGCTGGAATCTAAAGCCCCTTTCTTTTCACACACAACCCCAAGCTTCTACTACCCCACGTCAAGCAGCCCTTTTGAAGAATAAGAAAGCTCAAATTGGGAACTCTGGTGAGATTCAAGTATCTGGCCAGTCCCCTCACAAATCCCAAGAAGCCACATGGTGTCCTCTGCCTGAAAGGCCCTTATCTTCCCTGCAAAGCCAAATCGTCTCCCAGCTCTGAAGGGAAAATGTCAAGTCTCAACCCTTCCAGCTGTACCAGCCCACAGTGCTGCCTCCTTAAATTCCAGCTGCATTTAATATTAGTCAATACCTCAAAGCTGAGCACTCATACTGAGTCCTCTTGTGCCGTCATGATTTCTTTTCTTTCTGCCCTGGAGAGACTGTAAGCCCCTTGAAGATAAAAATCATGTCTCTAATTCTTGTTTTCCTTTTTTTCATCTCCCACACAGCCACAATAGCGATGTGTAAAGCTAGCACTTGGAAGAATGCTTGTTGACTCATTTTTTTGTCACCTCAAGTGAGATGTCACTCAGAAGATCTTTATGAAGCCCTAGGCCAACAGAAATGTATTTCCACAGCAAAGGAGACTTGAAAGAGATAAAGGACAAATTCTAGAGACAATGAGACCCCTTCAAGGACTTCATTCTCTCTTCTCTGGAGGTAGGCCAGGATAATTTGAATTTTAGAAGCAGGGATTTTAGATACACAATTGTATTATTGCATATTAGTTTTAAAAACATACATATAACCCATTTAGCTAAACAAAGACTAGTTAAGACATGAATGCAATTTGGCTTAGACACTAGGATCATTCTCTTGGGTGGATTTAAAAAATGAGAGAAAAAGAGTACCTTGCCAGTTCCAGGAGGTCCTGCCAACAAGACAGCTCTTCCAGCCATTTTCTTGCTTTTGATTAATTCTACTATGACGCCACATGCCTACACACCACAATAGAAAGAAATAATAAATCAATATTAAAATGTTTCACAAGGGGAAAAAACTCAGTCCCTGGCCTACACAATTCACATACTCATCCAACTAACACTGAGTGCCAGTGTACTGCAGACACTGCTCTAGGTGCCAAGGGTAATGGAGGCAAGGCAGAAAAGCCTTGTACTTGTGGAGCTCATGTTTTAGGGAGGGAGACAAACATACAAACATTGCACATGTAATCTTCATCGCTACTACGAAGAAAAAGGGATGATGAGAGAGAACGAGTGGCTAGAAAGCGATCCTGGAGTGTCTTTCTGATGACATTTAATTTGATATGTGAACCTCTGGGAGGAGCAGGAGTCAGCGTTCCAAGCAAAGAAAACAGCAAATTCAGAAAATCCAAAGCAGAAACGAGCGTGGCACATCCAAGGGACAGAAAGGTTGCAGTGACCAAAGTATAGTGAAAAAGACCAGGGAGATGAGGTTGAAGAGGTAGGCAGGGGCCAGAATGCAGAACAGGAACTTACAGTCTGTGGTAAAGTTTGGATTTTATTCTACATAAATAATACGAAGCCACTGAAAAGGTCTTGAAGACTATGTGTCATGCTATGATTTCTTTTTAAAAGATGGTGCTGGCTACTACTGTGTGAAGAATGCACAGTATGAGTACAAGTGGGAACACTGATTTTTGGCCCAGGGTACAGGGATAGACGCCAGGGGCCCAAATACCTCTTGAAGTTGGGAACAAAACTGTGTTTATGTTCATATACACATTTTTTCCAGGGAAAGGATCCATAGCTTTCATCAAATTCCCAGAGTAACCTACTAAGGGGTAAGAATCAATGACATAGAGTAACAGCTGGCCATCAGTGAACACTGTAAATACTGAATGTGAAGTTAAACCTATGGCACTATTAGATCCATTGAATATGTTTTGAATCCTCAAGGTTAAATTACTTTATCATCTGTTAGTATATTTTAAATACATTATAAATCTCTGAATTTTATTAACCATTTGCAGTACACGTGTGTATATATACATACACATATTCCATAAATGGGCTATAGATCTTCATATATTTTAGAATATTTGACTATAAGGGGGGAACACTGAGAAAGTTACACTAGCTGAGCATCTATATCTCAGGACTACATAATATAAGCTTTGCTACACTGATTTAACAACTGAATACGTGACTATCTAAAAGGTGCTCTTCTCTCTGGGCAGTGACCACACTGTGCCAGAGTCTTGTGAATACATCTTATCTCTTCTACCTCTATTCCTCATGGACTGTGAAGTACCTTGGTCCCACACTTATGGCAGCCCCTCAAAAAATAGGTAAGGACTACAGGCGCCTGCTACCACACCCAGCTAATTTATTGTATTTTTAGTAGAGACAGGGTTTCACCATGTTAGCTAGGATGGCCTCAATCTCCCCACCCTGTGATCCACCTGCTACTCGGGAGGCTGAGGCAGGAGAACGGCGTGAACCCAGGAGGTGGAGCTTGCAGTGAGCCGAGATGGCGCCACTGCACTCCAGCCTGGGCGACAGAATGAGACTCCCTCTCAAAAAAAAAAAAAAAAAAAAAAAAAAAATGATGTAAGGAATATGTGTGGGTATGCTATATCCATCCCATTTCCACTTCAGTTACCAAAGCACACTGCCCTTAATAGAACCTAGAAGATATTCTTCAGATGCTACTTTACTTTTCTTTTCGCTTTCATATGGAGTCTCGCTGTCACCGGGGCTGGAGTGCAATGGCGCAATCTCAGCTCACTGCAACCTCTGCCTCCCAGGTTCAAGTGATTCTCCTGCCTCAGCCTCACGAATAACTGGGACTACAGGCGCATACCACCACACCCGGCTAATTTTTGTATTTTTAATAGAGACAGGGCTTCGTCATGTTGGCCAGGCTGGTCTCGAACTCCTGACCTCAGGTGATCCACTTGCCTTGGCCTCCCAAAGTGCTGGGATTACAGGTGTGAGCCACTATGCCCGGCCCAGATGCTATATTTCTAAATAGATAAAAAACCTAGCCAGGCGCATTGGCTCATGCCTGTAATCCCAGCACTTCCAGAGGCCGAAGCAGGTGGATCACCTGAGGTCAGGAGTTCAAGACCAGCCTGGTCAACATGGTGAAACCCTGTCTCTACTAAATATACAAAAATTAGCCGAGCGTGGTCGTGGGCGCCTGTAATCCCAGCTACTCACGAGGCTGAGGCAGGAGAATCGCTTGAACCCAGGAGGCAGAGGTTGCAGTGAGCCGAGATCGCGCCATTGCACTCCAGCCTGGGCAACAAGAGCGAAACTTCATCTCAAAAGAAAAAAAAAAAAAAAAAAACGACTATGGTCTTTCCATACAACCCTGTCATATCATAATCCTCAGCACTGAAGCTCTTTGGGAAACTCAAGGTAGAAGAGACTTTACAAACCTTGGATATGTGCTTTTATTTACAGACCAGGACCTCTTCCATCCATTCTCCCTCAATTTCCACTCCAACTTCTCTCAGGTGAGATAAGCTTGAATTCTAACATTTAAAAAGAATTGGAAGGGTCTTTAAAAGATCACCTAGTCTAACTCTCATTTTTCAGGGAGGTTACTGATGTGACCAGAGTCACACAAGAACCTGGTAGCTGAGGTGGGTCTTAGGCATACAGAATCAGTTAAGAGCATGGACTCTGGGTTTAAATACATAGACTTTAGTTAAAATACTGGTTCTCACACTTACCAGATGAGTAACCTTGGACCTACTTACTTGACCTCTATGAACCAGAATTTCCTCACTTGAACAGAGTTCATACTAGTCAATGGCACACAGGTTAAAGGGTGTAGGGGTAAAGTGTAGTGATGCCTGCAATTCACCTTGAAATGTAAAAGTGGATTGGGAGAGGGACAGATGAAAAGATATATGATAAAGCAGCAGAGTAAAATGTTAATTATAGAATTTAGGCACACAGGTATTTACAAGTCTTTCAACTTTTTTTGTTGTCTGAAAACTGTCATACTAAAGCGGGGAAGGGACAACTAATACGTTGGGTATGACAAGGCAATGGACATATAGCTACTTTAGCACAGTGCTTGGCACATGGAAAGCACTCAACCAATGTTAGCTACTTGCAGTACTAGCTGCTTAGTAAGCCAGGGTCAAACACTTCCTTTTTGGAAAGATGATGCTCAAAATGGAAACCTGAGGCTTTTCTTTGAGCTCTTTCTATTTAGAAAAATCAGGCTAAGAGGCAGTAGCTTAACTTTGTATTAAGTGAAGATTTTTGTAGAAGCTAAGGCTCTCCAAAGGCCAAGGTGCATGGCTGTGACCTTAGAGAACAGCGGGCAGAGAGGGTGGCTGTATCATCATAGAGCACTGATTTGGGAGTCAGAAATACACGTGGGTGCAAACCCCAGCTTTACTGTTACTAAAACGAGTGTCAAGAATATAGGTGAAGTGCCCTCTCCCCAAGTCAGTATTTTCACCTGCCAAAAAATAATAATGTATGTGAAAGTACTTGGCATCACCAGCACTTAGAAAAAGGAGATTTAATTGGAATGGTCAAAAAGGATGCTTGGAGGGGTGGATAAACCAGATTGCTCTTCTCCATAATTCCCACTTCGCTCCCTCAGCTCCCGGGTCCTGGGAACCAAAATGAGCTTTTAAAGTTTGGTCAATTCCCTACTTTAAACCGTCCCATAGCCTGCCATTGCGTTCACAATAAAATCCAATTTCCTGACCGTGGCCGACAAAGCCCTGCAGTAACTAACCCCACCAAGATAAAATAATTATTTTTGTTTATTGATGTACTCGTTTATCGTCTCTCACTACACTAAAATCTAAGCTCCTATCTTAATTCCCGCTGTATCCCAGTGTCGCGAATACAGCCTGGCACGGATTAAGGGGACGGGGCTGTGTGGGTTTACATCAGCACTTGTCCATGAGTTGGCAAACCGTCAACTGCCCCCAGTGGGTCGTCACTAGTTATCCTGGGGCGGCCCCTCACCCAGCTCCAGGGCGGGGCCCCTCCCCGAGCCCCTGGCCCATTTTCACTTCCCTGAGGAAACTACGGCGGGAGACCCCTGGCGCGCGCATCCCGCCCCGAGCCACCGACTTCAGCAGCTCTCTCGCCGCAGCAGCCCTGCTTGCAGCCCCCAACTCCCTGGTCCGCTGGCCACACCTCTCGCGCGTTCTCCTGGCCCACGAGCCCTGAGGCCGCCTGCTTGGCCAAGCCGCTCTCGTCCAGCCCCAGCCCTTTCACGTGGCTGTGGGAAGCGATGCGCTGCGTCTTCGTGGTGCTCTTCACCTCTTCAATCTTCATTTTGCAAACGCCGGGAGCTAAAACCAGCGTAGAAAACCAGCAGCTAGGACAGTCCGCTAGGCGCCTGAGTTACCATGCGGCCGTTACTAGGGCAATTTGCAAAGGCCCGCCTAGGTCGGCTTTCCATTGGTGGAAGCGGGAACGCCTCCGCTCTCCATAGGCTCACGGCTGCGCCCATCGCGGCTGCTGCTAGAGCTCCGGTCACCCACTTCCGGCTGTGCCTCTGGGTTGGCTTCCCCCGCAGCCGGCGCTTCCTGCCCCGGCTGGGGTCCGGAGCACAGTGGGACCACGCCCCGGATTTGATCTAGAGCTAGGGCGTTTCACGAGGCAGTGGCCCCCGGGTACCACTCCTAATCCTTCCGTCCTATCCATTAGCACATTTGAACGTCATACTCTTACGCGAAGCTCAAGTTATTATTTACGTTTTGGAAACAGAAGAACTGAGGTTCAGAGCTTAAACTGGGATTGGTTACTAACCAGTGTTTTCTGACTTCCAGACCTTTATATCTCCCTGGAAAGGCCCAGCTCAACCCACCAGTCTTTCCGTGGAATTGTCTTCCCCTGCTTCTATCCTCCATCCTCCACCGAGAGATAAGGTTCCTGCTAAGTTCAGTTGACTGTAAATAACATTTTGCAGTTTTCAAAATTCCATAGCCCTGTAAGGTAGTGTAATTACAAATGCAGCTACAAAGAAGCGGAAAGAGGCCCATCCGCCCAAGAAAGCACCACAAATAATCAGAACTAGAAATCTTCAGGCTTCAAAACCTATATAATAATGCTCATCCCGTCCCATGACTCCAGCTGAGACAATCAGCCAGCAAATTGTCCCTTCAGGTTTCATGATGATATTAGAACAACCTGCACCACAATTGCACTTGCCATCCATCCATCCATCCATTCAACAAACACGAGCCAGACACCACAATGCACTGGGGATACAGGGATAAAAGTCTTGAGCTTACTCCTTGCTTAGAAAACTTGCAACATGAGATGTGCTGAGACAGGTACACCCAGGTGGCAAGAAGACCAGAGCAGAAGCCCCCGGAACAGCCTGGAGAGCCAGGGAAGGCATCATGAAGGTGATGTTGCCTTGGCTGAATTCCAACAAATAGGAGCGATTTCTTCAGAAGCAAATGGTATGACACCATTTTTACAGAAGAGGATACTAACATCCAGAGGAAGGGAAGGACTTGCCCAGAGTGCAGGAGAGTTTATGTTAGAATTGAGACAGACCTGAAATCAAATCCAATTACAGTAGTTCCACAGTCTCACACCTCCTTGTACATCTTGATTCTAACATTTGAATCTAGGTTTCTATATATTTTTTTCTTTTCTTTTGAATCCAGGTTTCTAATGATTTGCATAATTACTGGGTCAATGTTTGTCTCTCCCAGTAAACTGCAGGCCTTTTGAGGGTGTAGACCACATTTGATTGTTTACCATTTTAACCAAAGTGCCTGGCACACAGCCTACAACACAGCTCACAATTAAGGCTTCTCATTAATTCAATGAAGGTTCTAGACCACACACAAACACATACACTTGAATTCATCAGTTTTGCTGCATGTATTTTATACATTGGCTTTTATAGGACTTGGTAATGATTTCCATCAGTGAATGGAATCTTTTGGCATTTTCAGGGCCTAGAAGAACAGAGGCCAGGCTTTGGAAGGCTGAGGTTGTTACTAGGGCATGTGGTTCATCAGCACTAGAGACAGCACCCCACAAAGTTGCTTGGCCCTCATTGACTTGTTCCTGGTCATTACTCTTAGATAAGAAGCAATTCCTTTCTCTGTATGGAGAAGGAAAATTTTCCACCAACTAGTAGTCAAAGTGAGGCATTCTATGGGACTGACTTCTTTGTGTATTTGTCCAATTAGGGAAAAAGACCTTTTTTACACTTATTATTTCAGCCCTAATCTTTGTACCTTTTGGCACAGAGAGAAAGATTTCCTTCTAGTCCAAAAAGAGGAAGGGAGAATCAGGATTTTAGAGTACAGAGGAATATCCCCTGGGTTACTTGGTCTAGTGGTTTTCAAACCACATTCCCAGCAGTTGTGGAATCCTTTTGTGGCCAGTACGGGTGGGGACAGGGAATGCTGAGCGTGTAGGATACCAGCTCCATGCCCCCACTTCCACCAGAGTTGTTCCTTTTTGTGTGTGTGTGTGTGTGCGCTAAATAACAGTTCAAACATCACTGATGGGCCAGGTGCAGTGGTACACACCTGTAATCCCAGCACTCTGGGAGGCCGAGGCAGGTGGATCACTGAGGTCAGGAGTTCGAAACCAGCCTGGCCAATATGGCAAAACCCCGTCTCTACTAAAAATACAAAAATTACCTGGGTGTGGTGGCAGGCGCCTGTAACCCCAGCTACTCAGGAGGCTGAGGCACGAGAATTGCTTGAACCCGGGAGGTGGAGGTTGCAGTGAGCCGAGATTGTGCCATTGCACTCCAACCTGGGCAACAGAGTGAGACTCAGCTCAAAAAAAAAAAAAAAAGTCATTGATCTAGCCTAGCATTCTCATTTTACATGTGAGGAAACTGAGGCCCCAGGAAGGGACAGGGTTTGTCTGAGGTCACAAATTGAGCAAATGCCTGACACGGATGCAGCGTGTAAAGATGCTGGACCTGGCTGCAAAGTCAGACAATTTCTTTCATTTCAACAGAAAACAATGTGGCAGGCCAGTATCCAAGCTACACAAGTCCAATAAACAGCAAGTGAGGCCTGCTGCAGTGGACTGGAGTTATTCCTGACCAGCGTCCATCCCACTTCTGCACACCATCACTCCCGTTTTCTTTCAGGAAATGACTGTTCTCCCACTTTGAGTCCGGGTAGTTTGGGCGAGCTGACCCCATACCCCATGTTTGCTTCAGTGGTAAACACGTGGCCCTGGCCTGACCGATCGGTATCTTATCCTCTCAGACACTGTAATTGACTCAGAAATGTGAGCAGCTAGTTCAATGACAGTCAGTCCTGGCAATTTACCGGACATACCAGGAAAGAAAACGTAGGTCATGGATCTGCAGGCTGGTCTTCTTTGTTACTTCATGGGGAGACTCTATCTGAGAATGAAGCCAAGACAGAGGAAAGGAAAGCTGACAGAAAGAGATTCCCGATGAAATCCTTTATATCCCTGCATCATCCTCACCTTACTTGCAGTGTAACATGGCATTTACTTTGGGGCTTAAGATGTTTGAGTTAGATTTCTATCTGTGGGTACTGAAAATCCATATCAATGTAGTGACGCATATGTAAGTAATTGTGTGGACTACGACATTCCAGAATTGTGCTGTGACAGCCCTAGACCTGCCAGCTCTCATTCCCTCACTCTCACGACCCTCTCATTCCCTTACTCCTATGACCTTTGCTCTTTCACCTCCAGGCCTTTGACCCCTCTTTCTCCAGCCCAAGCTTGATTATCTCAATCACTTTTTTCCTGACCCTTCTGCTCCCTCCTTACCTTGACTTCTATCACACCTGACCTTTGAACCCACAAGCCCAGGTCAAGCCTCCCTCTGCCTTCTCCACTGCCTCCTGAGGGCTACTGTATGTGGCAGGATGCAGTTACCCAGTGGTGCCCTGGAACCACTGCACAGTCATGGTCTCCAGCCTCAACTGGAGCAACCCAAGTAATGATTAAATGTTGTTATTTGGCCGGGTGCAGTGGCTCACGCCTGTAATCCCAACACTTTGGGAGGCCGAGGAGGGCAGGTCACTTGAGGTCAGGAGTTCAAGACCAGCCTGGCCAACATGGTGAAACCCCATCTCTACTAAAAATACAAAAATTAGCCAGGCATGGCAGCACACATCTGTAGTCCCAGCTACTCGGGAGGCTGAGGCAGAAGAATTGCTTGAACCCAGAAGGCAGAGGTTGCAGTGAGCCGAGATCGCGCCACTGCACTCCAGCCCGGGCGACAGAGTGAGCCCTGTCTCAAAAATAATAAATAAATAAATAAATACATAAATACATAAATGTGTTAGTTTTTTGGGGGGCTTCAAGTGATCCTCCCATCTCAGCCTCCCGAGTTGCTGGGCGTGCACCACGACACCCAGCTAATTTTTTCTATTTTTTGTAAAGATGGGAGTCTTGCTGTGTTGGCTAAGCTGGTCTTGAATTCCTGGACTCAAGCAATCCTCCTGCCTTGACCTCCCAAAATGCTCGGATTGCAGGCATGAGCCATCGCACCCAGCAGTAAATGTTATATTAGTTAAAAGATTAGTTCAGCTGCAGTAACAGAGAGATCTAAAATAACAGTGGATCAAACAAGAGAGAAGTCACTTTATCTCACAGAAAGTCCAAGCAGACATGCCAGCAGGTGGGCTGGCTTTACAATCAGTAAGGGCCTGTGGTCCTTCTATGCTGTGGTTCTGCCACTCCCCCCACACACTGTCTATCGTGTGGTCCAAGACAGCTGCTCAAACTTCTCCCAAAAGGGCTGAATTTGCACCAACTAGAAGGAAAAAAGGGGAAGAAGAGGACGTGCTTCTTCCCTTTACGTGCTTCTTCCCTTTAACCTTGATATTGAAGTTGCACCATCATTTCTACTCATATCCCAGGGGCCAGCACTTAATCAAATAGCTAGAACTAGCTGCAAAGGAGACTGAGAAATGTAGTCTTACACTGGATGGATATGTGCCCAGTTAAAAATGCAATTCCTCTGTAAAGAGAGGAGAAGATAGATTGGGAAACAACTCTCAGGCTCTACCCTAAGCTTCTACTATGTGCCAAGCACTGCTGGATTCTCCTTGTATGCTGACTCAAAGGCAGGTATGACCTTCCTTCTAGCCAAGGCATCTCTACTATCTGGGTCTCAGATAACAACCTGGGCCCCATTCCGTCTCTCAAAGGCCTTGCTCCACCCATTACCTTCCTTTTCCTGTATTTCCATCTATCCTCCCTGATCATTCCCACAGGATATGTGCAATCTTTCTCCCTCCTCCCCCTCCCAATGTCATCACTTGCATTTCTTTCCTAGCACAGTTCTCATCTTGCCAAGTGCCCCTCTTTCCCTTCCCAGGCTTCAGCCCAGTGCAATGTAGCTTTTACTCTTGCTGCTGCCGTGAATCTGCTATCTCAAAAGTCCAGGGGGCCATAAAATGAGTCTTAATAAATGTTAAAAATTGAAATCATACATAATACTTTTCCAATCACAATGGAATAAAACTTGAAATCAATAACAGAAGGAAAATTCACAAATATGTGGAAATTAAACCATATATTCTTAAACAATTAATAGGTCAAGAAGCAATTATAAGGGAAATCAGAAAATACTTTGAAATGAATGACAACAAAAGAACAACGTACCGAAACTTATGGGATGCAGCAAAAGCAGTGTTAAGAGAGAATTTTATAGCTATGAACATCTATAATGAAAAAGAAGAAAGATCTCAAATTCATAACCTAACCGTACACCTACAGGGACCAGGAAAAACAACAACAAAAAAAAGAACAAGCTAAATCCAAAACTAGCAAAAGAAAAGAAACAATAAAGATTAGAGAGTAGCAGTATTCCCAATAGTAAAGAGGCAGAAGCAATGTAAGCATCCATTGATAGATAATGGATTTTTAAAAGATGGTATATACATATAATAGAACATTATTAAGCCCTAAAAAAGAAGAAAATTCTGACGTGTTACAATATAGTTGAATATTGAGCCATCGTGCTAGGTAAAATAAGCCAGTCACAAAAAGACAAGTACAGTATGGCTCCACTTATATGAGGAAGTAGTTAAATTCATAAGGACAAAAAGTGCAATGGTGGTTGCCAGGGACTGGGGAAAGGAAAAATAAAGAGCTAATTCAATGGGTGCAGGGTTTCCATCTGGGAAGATGAAAAAGTTCTGGAGATGGATGATAGTGATGGTTGCACAACAATGTGAATGCACCTAAACCGCCTAACTGTACACGTAAAATGGTTAAAATGGTATCGTTTATGCTACGTATCTTTTACCAAAAATTTTTAAAAAGATTAAAATGGAGACAAAATACAGAAACAGAAAAACAGAGAAAATAAAAAAAACCTAAAAGTTTGTTCTTTGAAAAGAATAACAAAATTGACAAATCTTTAGCTAGATTGACTAAGAAAACAAGAGAGAAGACTAATGATAAAATCAGAAATTACAGCAGGAACATTACTATTTACTATACAGAAATAAAAAGGAATGTAAGAGAATGCTATAAATAATTATAAACAAATTGGATAATCTGGATGAAATAGACAAATTTGTGGAAACAAACTATGAACAGACTACCAAAACTGACTCAAGAAAAAAGTAGAAAATCTTACTGTAATCAAGTAAGGAGACTGAGTCAGTAACCAAAAGTCTCTCTATAAAGAAAAGCCTAGAGCCGAATGGCTTAACTGCTGGTTTCTACCAAATATTTAAAGAACTAACACCAGGCCAGGAGCAATGGCTCATGCCTGTAACCTCAGCACTTTGGGAGGCTGATGTGGGAGGATTGTTTGAGGTCAGGAGTTCAAGACCAGGTTGGGAAATAGCAAGAACCCATCTCTACAAAAAAAAAATTAAAAAAAAAAATTTATTTATTTATTTTTATTTTTTGAGATGGAGTCTCACTCTATCGCCCAGGCTGGAGTGCAGTGGTGCAATCTCAGCTCACTGCAAACTCTGCCTCCCAGGTTCACGCCATTCTCCTGCCTCAGTCTCCCGAGTAGCTGGGCTACATGCACCTGCCACCACGCCCGGCTATTTTTTTGTATTTTTAGTAGAGACGGGGTTTCACCATGTTATCCAGGATGGTCTCGATCTCCTGATCTCGTGATCCGCCCACCTCGGCCTCCCAAAGTGCTGGGATTACAGGCGTGAGCCACCGCGCCCGGCCTTTATTTTTTTTTCAATTTTATTTGCCAGGCATGATTGTGCACACCTGTAGTCTTAGCTACTTGGGAGGCTGAGGCAGTAGGATCACTCAGGCCCAGGAGTTTGAGGCTGTAGTGAGCTGTGATCACACCACTGCACTTTAGCTTGGGTGAAAAAGTGAGACACCAGTCCTTCTCAAACTCTTCCAAAAAACTAAAAAGAACACTTTCTAATGCATTCTATGAGGCCAGTGCTGCCCTGATAACAAAGCCAGATAAAAACATTGTAAAACAGGCTGGGCGTGGTGGTTCACACCTGTAATCCCAGCACTTTGGGAGGCCAAGGAGGGCAGATCACCTGAGATCAGGAGTTCAAGACCCCATCTCTACTAAAAATACAAAAACTATCCGGGTGTGGTGGCATGTGCCTGTAATCCCAGTTACTTGGGAGGCTGAGGCAGAGAATCACTTGAACCTGGCAGGCAGTGATTGCATTGAGCCAAGATCACGTCACTGCACTCCAGCCTGGGTCACAGAACAAGACTCCATCTCAAAAAACAAAACAAAACAAACAAACACTGTAAAACAAACAAACCAACAACAATAAAAAAAACCAGATCAAGATCCTGTATGAATATAGATGCAACAATTCTCAACAAAATTCTAGCAAACCCAATTTAGCAGCGTGTTAAAGGATTATCACCATGACCAGTGGGATTTATTCTAGGAATACAAAGGTGGTTTAACATACAAAAATCAATGTAATATACCATATTAATAGAGCGAAGGGGAAAAGCCCCACATGATCAACTCAATTGATTCAGAAAAAAAATTTGACAAAATCCAATACACTTTCATGATTCAAAAAACAACTAGGAGTTGCCTATAAGAGGGAGGCGGAGCAAGATGGCCAAATGAACCCTCCAGAAATTGCCTGCACCTGCCGCCAGCAGGAAACCAAATTGAAAAACTATCCACACAAGAAGGCACCTTCATAAGAACCAAAAATCAGGTAAGCAGTCACAGTCCCCGGTTTTAACATCACATCAAAGAAAGATGCACTAAAGAGGGTAGGAAAGACAGTCTTGACTCACCTGCACTACCCCTCTGTCATCCCCTGCCTGCGGCCTCATGGCACAGAGAGAGAATCTATGTACTTGGCAGAGAGATATGGGACTTCGTACTGGAACTCGCTGCTGCCCTGTCACAGCAGAAAGCAACACAAGGCAGAATTCAACCAGCACCCACGGAGACAGCATTTAGACCAGCCCTAGCCACAGGGGAATCATCCATCCCAGTGGTCAGAACCTGAGTTCCAGCCAGCCTCATCACCACAGGCTAAAGTGCTCTGGGGTTCTACAGAAACTTGGAAGGCAGTGTAGGCCAAGAGGACTGCAATTCCTGGGCAAATCTTGGTGCTCTGCTAGGCTTGAAGCCAGTGAACGTGGGGTGCATGTGACCTAGCAAGACAATACCCAGGGCAGTCAAGGGAGTGCTTGCATCACCACTCCCCCAAAGCCACACAGCGCAGCTTGCAGCTCCCGGAGAGACTCCTTCCTTCTGCTTGAGGAGAGCAGAGAGGAGAGTAAAGGGGACTTTGTCTTGCAACTTGGATACTAGCTTAGCCACAGTAGAATGGGGCACCAGGTAGAGTCCTGAGGCCCCTATTTCAGGCTCTAGCTCCCAGACAACATTTCTAGACACACCCTGGGACAAAAGAGAATGCACCGTCTTGAAGGGGAAAAACCCAGGCCTGGCAGGATTCATCATCTGCTAAGTAGAGTGCATGGGCCTTGAATAAACATCAGTGGTAGCCAGACAGTATTTACCACGAGCCTTGGGCGAGACCCAGTGCCATGCTGGCTTCAGGTGACCTAGCACATTCCCAGTTGTGATGGCCACAGAAAGAAACCCTTTCTGTTTGAAGAAAGGAAAGAATAAAAGGGACTTTGTCTTGCAACTTGGATACCACCTCAGCCACAGTGGGGTAGAGCACCAAGTGGTCTTTTGGGGTTCCCAATTCCAGGCCTTAGCTCCTGGATGACATTTTTGGACTTGCCTTGGGCCAGAGGGGAGCCTACTGCCCTGAAGGGAAAGACCCAGGCCCAGCAGTATTCAACACAACTTGAAGAGCTCTTGGATCTTGAGTGAGCATCAGCAGTAGCCAGGCAGTTCTTGCTATGGGCCTGGGTTGGTGGTGACCACAGGGAGAGTTCTTCTGCATGAGGAAAAGGGAGGGAAGAGTGGGAAGGACTTTGTATTGCGGTTTGGGTGCCAGCTCAGCTGCAGTAGAATAGAGCATGAAATGGATTCCTAAGGTTTCTGACTCCAGGCCCCAGCTCCTGGATGGCATTTCTGGACCTGCCGTGGGCTGGGGGATGAGCTTGTCACTCTGAGGGAAGGACACAAGCCTGGCTAGATTCACCAGATGCTGATTTTAGAGCTTTCAGGCCTTGAGTGAACATTGGCAGTAGCCAGGCAGTGGTCACCATGGCCCTTGGGTGAGACAGAGTATTGTGCTGGGTTTGGGTCTGACCCAACAAAATCCCAGTGGTGTTGCCACAGAGGTGCTTGTATCATCCCTCCCCCAGCTTCAGACAGCTTATCAGAGAGACTCTGTTCCTGGGAAAGTAAAGGAAGAGAACAAGAGTCTCTGTCTGGTAATCCAGGGAATTCTCCCAGATCTTACCCAAGACCACCAAGGCAGTACCTCTATGCATCTGAAAGTCACAGGTTTATTGGGCTTGGGATGCCCCCTAGTGCAGATATGGCTGCAGTGACCAAAGACAGATTACAATACTCAATTTCCTTTGAATGCTTGGCAAGCCTTCCCAAGAAGGATGGGTACAAACAAGCTCAGACTGCAAAGACTATAATAAATACCTAACTCTTCAATGCCCAGATATTGACAAATATCCACATCATCAAGGCTATCCGTGAAAACATGATCTCACCAAACAAATGAAATAAGGCACCAGTGATCAATCCTGAAGTGACAGATATGTGACCTTTTAAACAGATAATTCAAAATAGCTCTTTCGAGGAAGCTCAGTGAAATTCAAGATAATGCAGAGAAGGAATTCAGAATCCTTTCAGATAAATTTAACAAAGAGATTGAAATAATTAAAAATAATCAAGCAGAACTTCTGGAGCTGAAAAATTCAGTTGATAATACAAAGAATGCATCAGTCCACTGCAGAACTGATCAAGCAGAAGCATTAGTGAGCTTGAAGACAAGCTATTTGGCCAGGCGTGGTGGCCTACGCCTGTAATCCCAGCACTTTGGGAGGCTGAGGTAGGCAGATTTGAGGTCAGGAGTTTGAGACCAGCCTGGCCAACATAGTGAAACCCCATCTCTACTAAAAATACAAATGTTACCCGGGCACAGTGGTAGGCGCCTGTAATCCAGCTACTCGGGAGGCTGAAGCAGGAGAATCACCTGAACCTGGGAGGCAGAGTTTGCAGTAAGCAGAGATCATGCCACTGCACTCCAGCCTGGGCAACAAGAGTGAAACTGTCAAAAAAAAAAAAAAAAAAAGGCAGGCTATTTGAAAATACACAGAGGTGGCCAGGCATGGTGGCTCATGCTTATAATCCCAGCACTTTGGGAGGCCAAGGGTGGCAGATCAAGTGAAGCCAGAAGTTCGAGACCAGCCTGGGCAACATGGTGAAACCCCATCTCTACAAAAGAAATTAAAATAACAATAAATTAGCCGGGTATGGTGGCACATGTCTGTAGTCCCAGCTACTTGGGAGGCTGAAGTGAAAGAATCAATTGAGCCTGGGAGGTCAAGGCTGCAGTGAGCTGTGATTGCACCACTGTATTCCAGCCTGGATGAGAAACTTTGTCTAAAAAAAAAAGAAGAAGAGGAAGAAGAAAAGGAAAATAAAATGCAAAGAGGGGAAAATTTTTAAAAAAAGAATGAAGCATGTCTACTAAATCTAGCAAATAGCCTCAAAAGGGTAAATCTAAGAGCTATTGGCCTTAAAAGAAGGTAGAAAGAAAGATCAGGGTAGAAAGTTTATTCAAAGGGATAATAAACAGAACTCTCCGAACCTAGAGAAAAAAAATTAATATTCAAGTATAAGAAGGTTATAGAACACCAGATATAACCCAAAGAAGACTATATCTAGAAATTTAATAATCAAACTTCCTAAAGTCAAGAATAAGGAAAGGCTCCTAAAAGCAGTAAGAGAAAAGAAACAACATACAAAGGAGCTCCAATATATCTGGCAGCAGACTTCTCAGTGGGAACCTTACAGGCCTGGAAAGAGTGGCATGACATATTGAAAGTGCTAAAGGAAGGCTGGGCATGGTGGCTCACACCTGTAATCCCAGCACTTTGGGAGGCCGAGGCGGGTGGATTACCTGAGGTCAGGAGTTCAAGACCAGCCTGGCAAACAGGGTGAAACCTCCTATCTATTAAAAGAACAAAAATTAGCCAGGTGTGGTGGCATGCACTTGTAGTCGCAGCTACTTAGGAGGCTGAAGCAGGCGAATCGCTTGAACCCAGGAGGCAGAGGTTGTAGTAAGCCGAGATTGCACCACTGCACTCCAGCCTGGGCTACAGAGCAAGGCGCCATCTCAAAATAAGTAAATAAATAAATGAAGTGCTGAAGAAAAAATATTTTATAGTAGGATAGCATACACAGCAAAAATATACTTCAAACATAAAAGAGAAATAAGGACTTTCTTAGACAAACAAGAGCTGAGGGATTTCATCAACACCAGACTTGTCCTACAAGAAATGCTAAAGTGAATTCTTCAGTCTGAAAGAAAAGGATGTTAATGAGCAATAAGAAATCACCTGAAGGTGCGAAACTCACTGGTAATAGTAAGTACACAGACAACCAGAGTAGTGTAGTGCTATAATTGTGGTGTGTAAACTATTCATATCTTAAGAAGAAAGAATAAAAGATGAACCTATCAAAAATAATAACTACAATAACTTTTCAAGATATGACAGTATAATAAAATATATATCATAGAAACAACAAAAAGTTGAAAAGCAAGGGGATGAAGTTCAACTGTAGAATTTTTAATTAGTTTTCTCTTTGTTCTTTTTTTTGGCAATTAGTGTTAAGTTGTCATTAGTTGAAAATAAACTATGCAGATGTTATTTGCAAGCTTCATGGTAACCACAAATTAAAAAACCTACAACACATGCACAAAAAAGAAAAAGCAAGAAATTTAAAGATACCACCAGAGAAAATCACCATCACAAAAAGAAAAACAGGAAGGAAGGAAAAAAGGAAGAAAGACACAAATAATCAGAAAACAAATAACAAAATGACTGTAGTGAGCCCTTACTTATCAGTAGTAATAGTGAATGTAAATGGACTAAACTTTCCAATAAAAAGGCACAAAGTAGCTGAATGGATTGAAAAAACAAGACCTGCTAGACGTGGTGGCTCATGCCTGTAATCCCAGCACTTTGGGAAGCCAATGTAGGTGGATTGCTTGAGCCCAGGAGTTTGAGACCAGCCTGCGCAACATGGCAAAACCCCATCTCTACAAAAAATACAAAAATTTGCTGGGCATGGTGGCATGCACCTGTAGTCCCAGTCACTTGGGAGGCTCAGGTGGGAGGAACATTTGACCCTGGAAGGTCAAGGCTGCAGTGAGCAATACTCATGCCACTGTACTCCAGCCTGGGTGACAGAGTAAGACCCTGTCAAAAAAAACAAAACAAAACCCAATGATCTATTGCCTATAAGAAACATATTTCACCTATAAAGACACACATAGATGGAAAATAAAGGGATGGAAAAAATGTTCCATGCAAATGAAAACCAAAAAAGAGCAGGAGTAGCTATACTTACAGCAGAAAAAATAGATTTCAAGACAAAAACTATATAAGGAGACAAAAAAGATCACTATATAATGATAAAGGGACCAATTCAGCAAGAGGATATAACAATTGTAAATATATATGCATCCAACATTTGATCACCACATATAGAAAGCAAATAGTATTAGACCTAAAGATCATGAACAAAGAAACATGGGACTTAATTTGCTATAGAGCAAATGGACTTAATAGATATTTACAGAACATTTCTTCCAAAAGTTGCAGAATACACATTATTCTCCTCAGCACATGGATCATTCTTAAGGATAGACCACATGTTAGGCCACAAAACAATAAGTGCCTACATGAAAAAAAATTGAAACACTTTAAATAAACAATTTAATGATGCATCTTAAATAACTAGAAAATCAAGAACAAACCAAATCCAAAATTAGTAACTAAGAAAAGAAGATCAGAGCAGAAATAAGTACAATTGAAATAAAAAATACGAAAAAGCAATGAAATGAAGAGCTGGCTATTTGAAAAGATAATATCAACAAATCTTTAGTCAGACTAAGAAAAAAACAGAGAAGACCCAAATGAATGAAATCACAGATGAAAAGGGAGACATTACAACTGATGCCACAGAAACTCAAAGGATCGTGAGCAACTACTATGAACAACTATATGTCAATAAATTGGAAAACCTAGAAGAATAGATAAGTTCTTGACATATACAACCTGCCAAGATTGAACCATGAAGGAATCCAAAACCTGAATAGACCAATAACAAGTAACAAGATTGAAGCTGTAATAAAATGTCTCCCAGCAAAGAAAGACTTGAGACCCAATGGCTTTACTGCTGAATTTTACCAAATATTTAAAGAAGAACTAATATCAATCCTCCTCAAACTATCCCAAAAAATAGAGGAGGGAATACTTCCAAACTTATTTTATGAGGTCAGTGTTACTCTGATACCCAAATCAGACAAAGACATATCAAAAAATAAAGAAAAGACAACTAGAGGCCAATATCCCTGATGAACATTAATGCAAAAGTCCTCAACAAAATATTAGCAATGTGAATTCAACAACACATTAAAAAATCAGTCATCGTAACCAAGTGGGATTTATCATGGGGATGCAGGATGTTTCAACATATGCAAATCAACCAGTGTGATACATCATATCAATAAAATGAAGGACAAAAGCCATATGGTCATTTCAATTGGTGCTGAAAAAGCATTTGATAAAATTCAATATCCTGTTATGATAAAAGCCCTCAAAAAACTTGGCATAGAAGGAACCTACCTCAACACAATATAAGCCATATATAGCAGACCCACAGCTAGTGTCATACTGAATGGGGGAAAACTGAAAGCCTTTTCCCTATAATACGGAACAAGACAAGGATGTCCCTTTACTACTATTATTCAACATAGTACTGGAAGTCCTAGCTAGAGCAATCAGACAATACAAAGAAATAAAAGGCATTCAAATAGGAAAGAAAGAAGTCAAATTATTCTTTGCAGATAATATGATCTTATATTTACAAAAACCTAAAGATTACATACACACACACAAACACACACACAACTGTTGAAAGTGATAAACAAATTCAATAAAGCTGTAGGATACAAAGTCAACGTGCAAAAATCAGTAGCATTTCTATATGCCAACTGTGAACAATCTGAAAAAGAAATCAAGAAAACAATCCCATTTGCAATATCTATAAATACAATAAAATACTAAGAATAAACAACCAAAGAAGTGAGAGATCTCTCCAATGAAAACTATAAAACACGCAGGAAATTGAAGAGGCTACAAAAAATGAAAGATAGTCCATGTTTATGAATTGAAAAAATCAATATTGTTAAAATGTTCATACTACCCAAAGCAATCTACAGATTCAGTGCAATCCCTATAAAAATACCAATGACATTTTTCACAGAAATAGAAAAAAAAATCCTAAAATCTATATGCAACCACGAAAGATTCAGGATAGCCAAAGCCATCCTGAGCAAAAAGAAGAAAACTGTAGCAATCACATAACCTGACTTCAAATTATGCTACAGAGCTATAGTAACCAAAACAGCATGGTTCTGGCATTAAAAACAAAAACAAAAATACAGGCCGGGGGCAGTGGCTCACGCTTGTAATCCCAGCACTTTGGGAGGCCGAGGCGGGTGGATCACGAGGTCAGGAGATCGAGACCACGGTGAAACCCCGTCTCTACTAAAAATACAAAAAAATTAGCCGGGCATGGTGGCGGGCACCTGTAGTCCCAGCTACTCGGAGAGGCTGAGGCAGGAGAATGGCGTGAACCCAGGAGGCGGAGCTTGCAGTGAGCCGAGATCGCGCCACTGCACTCCAGCTGGGGCGATAGAGCGAGACTCCATCTCAAAAAAACAAAACAAAACAAAACAAAAAACAAAAATATAGTCTAATGGAATAGAATAGAGAACCCAGAAACAAATCCATACATTTACAATGAACTCATTAGACAAAGGTGCCAAGAACATACACTGGTGAAAGGATAGCCTCTTCAATAAATGGTGTTAGGAACACTGGATAGCCATACAAGAGAAAATGAAACTAGATCCCTATCTCTCTCCATATACAAAAATCATATCAAAATGGATTAAAGACTTAAATCTATGACCTCAAACTATGAAACCACTAAAAGAAAACACTGGAGAAACTCTCCATCTGGGCAAAGATTTCTTGAGTAACACCCCATAAACACAGACAACCAAAACACAAACGGACAAATGAGATTATATAAAGTTAAAAAGCCTCTGCACAACAAAGAAACAATCAACAAAGTGAAGAGACAACCCACAGAATGGGGGAAAATATTTGCAAACTATTTACCTGACAAGGGACTAATAACCAGAATATATAAGGAGCTCAAACAACTCAATAGGAAAAAATCTAACAATCCAATTTAAAAAAACAGGCAGAAGATCTGAATAGGTGTTTCTCAAAAGAAGACATACAAATGGCAAGTAGGTATATGAAAAGGTGCTCACCATCACTGATCATCAGAGAGATGCAAATCAAAAGTACAATGAGTATCATCTCACTCCAGTTAAAATGGCTTTTATCCAAAAGACAGGCAATAAAAAATGCTGGTGACGATCTGGAGAAAAAGGAATCAGTATATCTAAGAGACATCTGTACTCCCATGTTTACTGCAGCGCTATTCACAATAGCCACAATTTAGAAGCATCCTAAGTGTCCATTAACAGGTGAATGGATAAAGAAAATAAAAAAGAATGAGATCCTGTCACTTGCAACAACATGGATATAACTGGAGGTGATGATGTTAAGTGTAATAAGCCAGGCACAGAAAGACAAATTTTGTATGTTCTCACTCATTTTTAGCCTCACTCGAGGCTAAAAATTAAAAGAATTGAACTCATGGAGATAGAGAGTACAGTAATGGTTACAAGGGTCTGGGAAATGTAGTGGGGGTGGGGAGTAGGAATGGTTGATGGGTACAAAACTATAATTAGAATGAATAAGATCTAGTGTTTGATAGCAATAGCACAGCAGCGTGACTATAGTCAACAATAATTTATTGTACATTTTAAAATAACTAAAAGAGTATAATTGGGTTGTTTGTAACACAAATAAATTATGTACGCTTGAGATGATGAATACCTTATTTACCCTGATGTGATTATTATACATTGTATGCCTGTGTCAGAATATCTCATGTACTCCATAAATGTATGTATCTACTATGTACCCATATAATTAAAAATTTTTTAAAAACTTCCTCAATATGATACCGAATATGATATGATACAAGTTTTTTTGTTTGTTTGTTTTGGTTTTGTTTTTTTGTTTTTGTTTTGTTTTTTTGTTTTTTTGTTTTTTTTTTTTTTTGTTGTTGTTGTTTTGAGACGGAGTCTCCCTCTGTTGCCCAGGCTTGAGGGCAGTGGCATGATCTGGGCTCACTGCAACCTCCGCCTCCCAGGTTCAAGCGATTTTCCTGCCTCAGCCTCCCAAGTAGCTGGGATTACAGGCACCCACCACCAAGCCCGGCTAACTTTTGTATTTTTTAGTAGGGATGGGGTTTCACCGTGTTTGCCAGGCTGGTCTCAAACTCCTGACCTCAGGTGATCTGCCCACCTAGGCTTCCCAAAGTGCTGGGATTACAGGCGTGAGCCACCGTGCCCAGTTTCAAGTGATACAAACTTCTTTATGGAAAACCCACAGCTAACATCATAATGGTAAGAGACCGGGTCCTTTCCACACTGAGACCCTTCTCTCTATACAGAGAGAGCTATTTCTCTTTCTCTTCTCTTCTGCCTGTTAAACCTCTGCTCCTAAATTCCTTGTGTGTGTCCATGTCCTAAATTTTCCTGGCACGAGACAACGAATCCCAGGGTACACACCCTAGACAATGTAGCCGCTTCATATTGGGGACCTTGTCTGGGATACCAAGGTACAACATTCATCGAAACAGTGAGTAAAGGAGTAGACTCCAACTCTGTCCTTTCATTTCAAGGCTCTCAGCCTCCATTTTCGAACTAAATAAAACCAAATACTGGGCCCCCTTCAGCCATTTAAAAATGATTAGCATGGCTGCCAGCCTTGCAAGACTTGGGGGACAGGCTTGCTGGGGAGAACATGGAGAATCCCCCAGTACCCATGGATTGCTGGGCATATTGGCTATGTTCGAATCAGCTTCCTTTCATGGAGGACTTAGCCGTGGCATGGGGCTGGAGGAGGTTTTGGAGCAACTGAGGATTTCTGGCTGGGCTACTCCACAGTGTTATCCAAAGGCTTTTGGACTGACCCCAGCCTCTGACCACCATGGAGTGTCGGCAACAGGATCTCCAACTTTCCTATGGTAATTTCCCCTTTCCTGTCCGCAACCACCATATCTCTTATCTTCTATACGTATGACAGTTCCCCATATAAATCAGACACACCTCCTCAAACCTGACTATAAAATCCTGTGCATCCACTACCCACCGGTTCTTTCCACTTGGAGACCCCTCTCTGTAGAGAGAGCTGTTTCTCTTTTTTTTTTTTTTTGAGACACGAGGCTCGCTCTGTCGCCCAGGCTGAAGTGCAGTGGCGCCATCTTGGCTCACTGCAAGCTCTGCGGCCTAGGTTCACGCCATTCTCCTGCCTCAGCCTTCCAAGTAGCTGGGACTACAGGCGCCCGCCACCACACCTGGTTAATTTTTTTGTATTTTTAGTAGAGACGGAGTTTTACCGTGTTAGCCAGTATGGTCTCGATCTCCTGACCTCGTGATCCGCCCTCCTCGGTGGCATAAAGATGGGCGTGTAGACCAGTGAATAGAATTGAGAGTCCAGAAATAAACTCTCACATATATGACCAACTGATTTCTGACAAGGGTGTCAGGACCATTCAATGAGGAAAGCAGAGTCTCTTCAACAAATGCTGGCAGAAAAATTGGATATCTGGACGTAAAAGAATGAAGTTGGAGCCTTATGTTATACAATGTATACAACTATGCAGCCATAAAAAATGATGAGTTCGTGTCCTTTGTAGGGACATGGATGAAACTGGAAAACATCATTCTCAGTAAACTATCGCAAGGACAAAAAACCAAACACCGCATGTTCTCACTCATAGGTGGGAATTGAACAATGAGAACTCATGGACACAGGAAGGGGAACATCACGCTCCGGGGACTGTTGTGGGGTGGGGGGAGGGGGGAGGGACAGCATTAGGAGATACACCTAATGCTAAATGACGAATTAATGGGTGCAGGAAATCAACATGGCACATGGATACATATGTAACAAACCTGCACATTGTGCACATGTACCCTAAAACCCTAAAGTATAATAAAAAAAAAAAAAAAAAAAAGTTAACTGAGAATGGATTTTTTAAAGCCCTAAATTTAAGAGCTTAAACTACAAAACTCTTAGATGAAAATGAAGGAGCAAATCTTTGTGACCTTGTGTCGTGGCAATGGTTTCTTAACTGTGGCAACAAAGGCACATATAACAAAAGAAAAATAAATATGTTGGACTTCACCAAAATTTAAAATTTTGTGTACCAAAAGACACTGTCAAAAGAGTAAAAAGACAACTCACAGAATGGGGGAAAATATTTGCAAATCTTATATCCCATGAAGATTTAATATTTAGAATATATAAAGAACTCCCACAATTCAAAAAAAATCCAATTAAAAAATGGATGAAGGATGTGATAGACAATTTTCCAGAGAAGACACACAAATGGCTAGTAATACATGAAACGATGCTTAACATCATTAGTTATCAGGGAAATGGAAATACTAACCACAGTGAGATACTATTTCATACCCCCCAAGATGGCTATAATTTAAAAATGGAAAATAACAAGTGTAGGGGAAATTAGAACCCTTGTGCAGTGCTGGTGGGAAAGTAAAATGGTGCAGCTGCTGTGAAAAATTTCTTGATTCCTCAAAAAGTTAATCATAGACTTACCATATGACCCAAAAATTCCTCTCCTATTTCAGTATTTAAAAGAATTGAAAACAGGGACTCAAAGAGATTCTTCTGTACCCATGTTCATATCACCAATATTCACAATTGCCAAAGGGTGGAAACAACCCACATGTTCATCAATGGGTGAATGACAAACAAAATGTGGCCTACACATGCAGTGGAATATTATTCATGCATAAAAAGGATGACATTCTTAGGCCAGGCGCAGTGGCTCACGCCTGTAATCCCAGCACTTTGGGAGGCCAAGGTGAGTGGATCACAAGGTCAGGAGTTTGAGACCAGCCTTGCCAGCATGGTGAAACCCCATCTCTACTAAAAATACTATGAACAACTATATGTCAGCTACTTGGGAGGCTGAGGCAAGAGAATTGCTTGAATCTGGGGGGCAGAGGTTGCAGTGAGCTGAGATCATGTCACTGCACTCCAGCCTGGCCGACAGAGCAAGACTCCGTCTCAAAAAAAAAGGATGAGGTTCTTTTGGCACATGTTACAATACAGATGAACATTGAAAACATTATGATAAGTGAAATAAGCCAGACACAAAAGGACATATATGTATGAACAAATATGTATGATTCTACTTATATGAAATATCTATAATAGGCAAATTCATAGAGACAGAAAGTAGAATAGAGGTTAACAGGAGATGAGAGAGGTGATGTTATTATCAATGAGTACAGATTTTGTTTTTGAGATAATAAAAAAGTTATTATGGAAATAGTGATGACGGTTTCACAACATCTTGGATGTACTTAATACCATTGAATTGTACACTTAACCGTAGCTTAAAAGATTTTATGTTATGTATATTTTACCAGAAAATTATAAAAAAAAAAAAAGGTAAAATTGACTTCTCAAGAGCCAAATCCTCCAGACATCTTCCAAGCTTATAAGATTTCTGTGCAACATTTAACACCACTGACCACCAACCCTATCTGGAAACTCTCAACTCACTTAGGGTGTCAGTTAGGAATGCTTTTGACTTCAAGCAACAAAAAACAAGACACATAGTAGCTTCAGCAAGTAGGGGATTGTGTCTGATGCTCCCTCGCCCTTAGCATACAGCTTTGGTTCTCATGATTCAAGGATGGCTGCTGTACTTCCAGGCTTCACTTCCACATCCCAGGCAGGAAAAATAAGGACAGAGAAAGAGCCATTGGCTAAATGCTGAAGATCCTGGGCAGCAAAGACTCTCCTCTGTAAGGGGCTTTCTAGGAAATGCAACCAGTGATGCCCACTTACATCTCACTGTCCAGAACCGGGTCACATACCCCTCTCTAATGGTAAAGCAGGATGGGAGTGTGAAAAGACTTTTACCTGAGCACACCTCTTCCCCAAATCTAAATGGAGCTCTGTCAGAAAGGAAGAAAGAAGAGTGGGGAATGAGGAGGCCGCTGGCAAAGTCTGCCCCCTGCCTTCGGGGGTGCACCTGGCACCTGATTCTGGCTTCTCCAGCTCTCTCACCACTGTTTCCTGTGGCTCACCCTTGACCATTCAGCATTTCCCCACATTCTGACTTTGACTCACTTCCTTTTTCATTCTAGGTTCTTTCCCTGAGCCCATGCACCTCCCAGCCCCTGCTTTCAGCTAACATCCCTCATCAGGGAATCCCAAACACACACATAACTTCTACCTGACCCAACACCTGAGCTATAGACACATTCATCCATTCATCCGGAAATGTTTATGAAGTGCTTTCTATGAGCTGGACATTCCTCTAGGCCTTGAGGATACAGCAGGAAGCAACAGCCCTCACAGAGGTTACCTTCAAGTGACGGAGTGGGTTTATTAACATGTAAGCAACTAAGCAGGTTGTTCCAACTGGTGACACCAGAAGACTCCACAGCAGGATGCTGTGACAGAGGAGAGCGGGGATGGGAGGCTACTTCCAATAGGATAACCTCAAAGAGCTCTCTAAAGAGGTAACAAGAATAGTTGGTTTCCAGCCTGGGCAATAGGGTGATACCCGGTCTCTACAATTTTTTTTTTCTTAATTAGGCGGGTGTGGTGGTATGCACCTGTGGTCTCAGCTGTTCAGGAAGCTGAGGTGGGAGCTGGCTTGAGCACAGGAGGTGGAGGCTACAGCAAGCCGTGATCATGCCACTGCACTCCAGCCTGGGTGACAGAGTAAGACCCTGTCTCAAAACACAAAACAAAACAAAATAGTTGGTGCTAGCAAGGAGTAATTTTAAAATTTCCACCTGAGGGGGCTAGATACTGTAACAAGAGCAACTGACATTTTGCAGATTCGATATGGAGAAATGTGTGGAAACCTAAGTGGCACCACCTTCCCATGTGATTCTAGAACATTTTGAAACCTACAGGGCCCGGTGCTCCAGTCAATGGCTTGGCCCCCATCCCTTGATCAGACCTCAGCATTTCTCCCCCGATAATTATTATATAATCACTCCTCACTTTCTTCAGGATTCTCTCTAGGGGAGACTTGCCCTGGCCACATTTGCAATTTAAACTTCTCCCTTACCCTAACCAGCTCTTCCCCTTCCCCACAGTTGTCCCCACAGCATTCATCACCACATAACATACACTATACATCTATTGCTTATTTGTTTATTGCCTGCCTTCCCTACCAAAACGGGGTGTGTACCAAGGTAGGGATTCTTGTTTGTTCTTTTCACCGCGGAACCCCCAGGCTCCAGGCCTGTGTTGGGCACATATAAGATGCTCAGAAAATATTTGTTCAATGAGTAAATGGTCTGCTTGCTTGGAGGCTCCACCCTATCTCTTTCCCTCCTCCCTCCTGGTTACCAGAGAGACCAGTCCACTAGATCATTCCCCTGCTTAGCAACTTTCAACAATGCCCTGTGCTTTCAGAAGAGAGTGCAAATTCTCAACCCAGCACTGGGGATGGCCTGGCTCTCTGTCACTCCAGCCTCATCTCCCACTCCTTTGACACCCTGCACTGCAACCACATCACCCCATTCATAGGTCCTTGCCTATGTCTATTTTATTTTTCTCTTTCTTCCGGATCTCAGGTGCAGAAAGTTGAGTTCATCTTCCCTTCGGTTTCATGAGTCACTATCATTTTGGGTAAGTGGGAGGTCAGTGGTGAGCTCTTTTTTTTTTTTTTTTTTCGAGAAGGAGTCTCGTTCTGTTACCCAGGCTGTAGTGCAGTGGCGTGATCTCAGCTCACCGCAACCTCTGCCTCCTGGGTTCAAGCAATTCTCCTGCTTCAGCCTCCAGAGTAGCTGGGATTATGGGCACTCACCACCACACCTGGCTAATGTTTTTGTATTTTTAGTAGAGATGAGGTTTTACCATGTTGGCCAGGCTGGTCTCGAACTCCTGACCTCAAGTGATCTGCCCGCCTCGGCCTCCCAAAGTGTTGGGATTACAGGCCTGAGCCACTCTGCCCGGCCGGTAAGCTCTCTTGATTTATTTTATTTTAAATATTTTCCCTCTCCATCCCTAATCTCCACTCTGATTTCATTTCCCCATGGAGGTGCCCACTTTAATGCATTTGGTCCAGGTCCTGGCTGGCTTTCTATCCCTGGTAAATAAGTGGCATTCATTTATATAAGCAAGTACATACATGCCCTTGTACTACAGATCTCATTCTGTTTGTTACCTTTTTCACCCAACACTGAGGGTGTGATGTATGTGTATGCTTTGTGTGTGTGTGTGTATAATCTCTCCATTTCTCATTGCTCCCCACCAGATTGGCAATCTCTGCTGTTGTCCAAGTCCCACCCTAAGCATCCACCACATCTTATTCTCCTCCCAGTTTTAGACCTTCCACTGCCTCTAACTCCCAACAATTAGAACAGAGTTGCAATGAACATCCTCATCCTTGTGTGCTAATAGACCTGAGAACAAAGCTTACTCAGGGGTGGGGCTGCTGGCTTTTAGATTATAGGCACACTCCCTGCACCTGCTCCCACATCTTCAGCAGCATTTGGACTTATCCACTTTTCTAATTATTGGCAAGCTAATGGGCATGCTTATTATTTCAGACCTAGGCTGCCTTCTGGGGCCAAAGGGGATAGAGATGATTTTGCTGATACCTTATAGGTGGTATAAAGTCATAAAAGTAACTAACATTGATTTATGTAATGAGAACACTATTGCCTTTTTGGTTTTCTTTTAGTAAGTTTTAGTGTGCTGGAGTGTGCCTTTAATTCCTTCCTGATACTGTCATGTGTCCCATAACAACATTTTGCTCAGTAACAGACCACATATAAGACAGTGGTCTCATAAGATTATCATGGAGCATATATAAAAACCTGATTACAGAACTTGATATTGGCATTTCAGATTAAGTAGGGGAAATAATTGATATTCAATATTCAGTAAAGATGTTGGGACATTTAGTTTTCCAGATTAAAAAAATGTATATGTACTAGTATATATACCATCTAGGTTTGTATAAGTATACTCTATTATGTTGGTGCAATGACAAAATCACTTAAAGACACATTTCTCAAAAAGTATCCCTGGCATTAAGGGACGCACGACTGTACTTGCTAGACTTACTTTTTATTAAAGATTCTTTGGAAAGGCTACTGTTGTTTTTATTGTATTTATTTTTGTGGCTTCTGACTATTTCTGGTAAGTTATAATGGTTTTCTATGTATGGGGAAATACTTCAGTAAGTAAAAAAAGCAGATCAATTGAAAGAAAAATGGTAATTAAGTCATAGGTGTTCCCTAGGTAGCACGGAAATTCTGAAGATGATTTTTCATATCACCAAGGGTGGGGAAATCTGACGTAAGCCAAGGTTCATCTGGGAACAGAGGGGTCTGTCCTGATGCTCCAGGTGGCCTGGTAACCCTTACCGCACAAAATGTCCCAGGTTCAAATCCTGCTTTTTCTGAGCAAGTTACCTCTCATTCCCCTCTGTTGTAAAACAGCGATGACAACACACACAGGATTATTAAGGTAATTAAATGAGATCTTAACAAGGGACTCTAGCACTGGGAGGGGCATAACACATGGTGTCAGCACCTTGGAGTGTGAAGACATGGACTTTTTTTCTTTTCTTTTCTTTTCTTTTTTTTTTGTGATGGAGTCTCTCTCTGTCACCCAGGATGGAGTGTAGTGGCATGATCTCGGCTCACGGCAACCTCTGCCTCCCCAGATCAAGCTATTCTCCTGCCTCAGCCTCCTGAGTAGCTGGGATTACAGGTGCCCACTACGACGCCTGGCTAATTTCTCAGTTTTAGTAGAGACAGGGTTTCACCATATTGGTCAGGCTGGTCTCAAACTCCTGATCTCAGGTGATTCACCCACCTCAGCCTCCCAAAGTGCTGGGATTACAGGCGTGAGCCACCTCGCCGGGCTTTCTTTTCTTAATAGTTGCCTTCTCTCTGTGTGTCCTGGCCTTAGCAGTAGATTTTGTCATGCCTTTTCCCCTTCATGATTATGTTTTTAATTAATTTTTGTTTTGTGTGTCATCCTTGCCCAGGGGCCATGCTGTCTCTGCCTCATTCCAATTTTAGTATATGTGCTGCTGAAGAGAGCACTTGCCATACTTTTTAAATGGGAACAGTACCCCTGGGCACTCACAGGAACTGCTTTGGAGTCTAGAGATGGGAAGTTGGGTTGGGGACAGAGGTCAGGTTAGCAAGGGCAAGCCCATGCCTCCCACCATAAAGTCCTCTGCTGGGAGCAGTGTTTCTGTTTCAGCAGGCACGTCCCAACGCAGTGGGTAAACCTGGCCACATCCGCTGACTCCCAGAGTCTGCCTGGGAACGTGGCCGAGCCTGGAGCTCCCATGGGCCCTGTCTGGAGCACATGGTAGTGGGGTCAGAGGTCAATCAGGGTAGCTTGGACCAATGCAGCCAGTCTGACAAGAGGGCAGGCATTGAGGTCTCTTCCAGTGAAGATCTTAACTGTCAAATTGTGGTCCTGGGTCTAGGATGTGGAATAAGCCTGGTAAAGACCCTGCAGAGCTCTGATGGGGTGGGGTGGAATTAGGAGCCATCCATTTAATCAATAAATACGAACACAGATTTGACATTCCAGTTAAATGTTTATATTGGTTTCCTATTGCTGCCAAAACAGATTTAGTGGCTTAAAACAACACAAATCGGCCGGGCGCGGTGGCTCACGCCTGTAATCCCAGCACTTTGGAAGGCCGAAGCGGGTGGATCGCGAGGTCAGGAGATCAAGACCAGCCTGGCTAACACAGCGAAACCCCGTCTCTACTAAAAATACAAAAAAATTAGCCGGGCGTAGTGGCGGGCGCCTGTAGTCCCAGCTACTCGGGAGACTGAGACAGGAGAATGGCGTGAACCCGGGAGGCGGAGCTTGCAGTGAGTGGAGATCGCGCCACTACACTCCAGCCTCGGCGACAGAGCGAGACTCCGTCTCAATAAAAAACAAAACAAAACAAAACAAAAACACACACACAAATCAATAATCTTACAGTTTTGGAGGCCAGATCCAAAATGGGTCTCACTGGGCTAAAATGAACGTGTTGTTAGGGCCACGTTCCTTTCCGGGGATTCAGGGGGAGAATCCATTTTCTCACCTTCTCCAGGCTGCCCACATGCCTGGACTCAAGTCCCCTTTCCACCTTCAAAGCCAAAAATGGCTGGTTGAGTCTTTCTTACGATGTCATTTTTCTGCTTCTGACCCTCCTGCCTCTCTCCTTTTTTTTTTTTTTTTTTTTTTTTTTGAGATGGAGTCTCGCTCTGTTGCCCAGGCTGGAGTGTAGAGGGGTGATTTTGGCTCACTGCAACCTCCGCCTGCTGGGTTTAAGCAATTCTCTCACCTCAGCCTCCAGAGTAGCTGGTATGATAGGCGCATGCCACCACACTCAGCTAATTTTTGTATTTTTATTAGAGACAGGGTTTTACCATATTGGCCAGGCTGGTCTCGAACTCCTGACCTCAGGTGATCCACCCACCTCAGCCTCCCAAAGTTCTGGGATGACAGGCATGAGCCACAGTGCCCAGACCCTCCTGCCTCTCTCTTATAAGTTCCCTTCATGATTACACCAGTCCCACCCTGATACTCCAGGATCATCTCCTCATCTCAAGACCCTTATCTATTTTTTTTTTTTTTTGAGACAGAGTCTCACTCTGTTGCCCAGGCTGGAGTTAAGTGGCACAATCTTGGCTCACCACAACCTCTGCCTCCTGGATTCAAGCAATTCTCCTGCCTTAGCCTCTTGAGTAGCTGGGACTACAGGCATGGGCCACCATGCCTGGCTAATTGTTGTATTTTTAGTAGAGACGAGGTTTCACTATGTTGGTCAGGCTGGTCTCGAACTCCTGACTTTGTGATTCGCTCTTCTCGGCCTCCCAAAGTGCTGGGATCACAGGCGTGAGCCACAGTGCCCTGCCAAGACCCTTATCTTAACCACATCTGTGAAGTCCCTTTGGCCATGGAAGGTAACATATTCATTGGCTCCAGGATGTGAACATCTTTGGAGGAACTATTCTGCCATGGCTGGGCTCCTCTCCTGAGGTCCCATCATAGCCCAGGCCTGCATGCCCCAGATTTCAGTCCAGTGGCAAAAAGTATACTTTTGTATTGCTTGCCCTGGGAAATATGCCGGGGTTGGCTGTGACTAGGCCAACTTGCGTTGTTAGGTTCACTAACAATCCGGTCACTGCGGCCAGCAGGATGGACCATGCTGCTTGGTTAGTACTGCGTCTCAGGCTCATTCCTGGAACTGAGATTGGGGTCAGCCCCCTGGAGACCTGGAAGAAAGGAGGGGAGAACTTTCCAAGGAGAATTGAGGAGCTCTTACAAAAGAAGAGGGAGTAGGTGCTGACCACTACCGACCACAATGATCTTGTGAAACACTGTGATGCCCATTTTGCAGGTGGAAGAGATGGTGAAGTCACACTGCCAGCATGAGGTACAGCCATGATTTGAACCCGCGTGGAGGAGTTCTTGCCAATATATCAGGCTTCCTTGACCCCCGGCTAAATGTGGCATTGGCAGATCTGATTAATGCTGGAATGTTATGTAGCTCAGCTGACCTGGGTGGCAGCCTCCTTAGAGGTTGGCATGGGACCTACTGAGGAAGGCACATGGTTAACACAATTACTGGCGAGGTAGATGCCCTCAGAGAAAAGGGAAATTTCCATTTCACTCCTGAAAGACTCTTTAAAGCCAAAACTCAAATCAAAGAGCAAAGTATAATAACTTCCTCTGGGCAAATTTATAATTAATCCTGGATTAATTGGCCTTAATGAAGTTGAATTAATTACTAGCTGTTTGTAAAGAACTTTGAACTACCTTAGTACAAAATGGCATTAAAGAAACAGAAAGGAACCAGCATCGCATTAACATGAAGAACAAATCCCAAATAATCACAGTTCTGCAGGCTGTTTCCCGTCACTAATTTTCCCAGGGACTGTGTCCAGCCTGTGGAACTGTAGGTGGCCCACGGAGTCTGTTGCAGAGGGGGATGTCTTCGTGGGCTAGAGGTTTGGGGGTGAGTGCATTCAAGAAGCAGTTGTGGGGCTTTGCGTGTGCCAGGCCCAGGGCTGTCAAAGATATGCAAGGTGAGGCCCTTGCTCTCCAAGCATCCTCAGCTACCAGGAAGGGGAAGAGCTCTGGAGCACCTGCCTGGTCTAAAGCAAACTTGGCTTAGTGGGAGGGATGGTAGGACAGAGTCAAAGTACACTATAGGAGGCGTGAAGCAACCTGCGTTTTGCTGGGAATAGCTCTCCATTTCCTGTAGGGGATCCCTTGGTCCCTCCTTCCTCCCATTCTTGGGGTGGGCTTATGACCCCCACCTGGCTAAGCAGAGCACTGGATTTCTCTCTTGGTGCAGGGGCACATGACTTCATCAGGGCCAAGGAGACTTGATTTGGGGACTTTGTGGAGCTGCCGACAGCCACTTTGTCATTGTGAGGGGGGAGCCTGTCTGGGAATGGAGACAACTCAGAGGAAGGAGGAACGGACAGAAAGAGACAAAGTCAGTGTCCTCATGTTGTCATCTGAGCCCCTGGATGAAGCAAGCTCTTCCCCCAGACTTTTTAGCTAGGTTTATTTATTTAAATTCACAAACACTGATATAGCACTTATTAGTATACCAGGAATTGCTCTAAGTGCTATAGACATACCAATTCATATAATCATCATTACCCTGTGAGTTAGGAAGTATTATGCCCCATTTGACAAATGAAGAAACTGAGGCACAAAGCAGTTTTGTAATGTGCCCAAGGCTCCACAATTTCCAACTGGTGGGAGCAGGACTGGACACAAGCAGTGTCTGTGCTTTTCACTACACCATGGGCCAGCATGTTCCCTTTTTTGCTTAATTCAGTTTCACTGTGTTTCTGTCACTTGTCCTCAAAAAGCATGACTGTGCAGAACATGACATGGAGGTAGCCAATCCAGCCCCTGGAGGTCCGAGGAAGCTTCCAGAGGGCGTGCCAGCCCAAGGAAGTAGCCCACAGGCGAGTGTTGGGGTGGGGTGGATGGGCACGGTGTGTGTGCAGGATTGCACAGGTTCAGGGTCACCAGGCACAGGGAGAGAAACAGAGAGGAGCATGGCGGGGTGGGCTGGGGCGGGGTGAGGAGTCAGTCTATCCACAGGGACAGTGATAAAGCATTTGTAACTCTTCCCTTGGGGACAACAAACTAAGGAATCTTAGTCCCACTGGTGCCTCTAGGACATTTTTTTAAATTTTAAAAAATTTACTTATTGAATAGGTAATACTTTCACATGATTTAAAATTCAAAAAATGCCAATGTATTTCAAGTAAAATGTCTTCCTGTCTTCCCTCCAGCCAACCTGTTTCCCTCCCTGGAGATAACATTTATTGAGCACCACTTATATGCACTGTGCTAAACCCAGGCGGAGACAGATAATGAGGAATGAACATAATAAGGAAATAAACCATACACGTATGTTCAAAGGTGATATGCACAAAGGAAAAACTGGAGCAGGATAAGGGGGATCAGGAGTAGGGAGGGGGCTGTACTTTTAGAGAAGCTGTCCAGGGCAGGGCTTATGCAGGATGTGGCAGTTGAACTTGGAGGAGGTGAGGGGTGAGCCGTTTAGGGGTTTGGGAGAAAAATGCTCTGGTCTATGCTTGGGGGCTTTGAGTAACAGCAAGGGGGCCAGTGTGGCTGGAGCCAGAAGAAAACAGGAGATGAGTTCAGGAAGGTAGCATGGTGTGTGTATGTGTGCGTGTGTGTGTCTCTGTGCATGTGCGTGCGTCTGTGTGTGTGCGTGTGCATGTGTGCGTGTGTGTCTCTGTGCTTATGCATGGCCCCATTTGCCTGCTGCTGTGAGCACGTGTGTGTGCATGCATCTGTGTGTGTGTCTCTGTGCGTGTGCACGGGTGTGTGCATGTGCGTCTGTGTGTCTCTATGTGTGTGCATGGCCCCATTTGCCTGCCGCTGTGTGCATGTGTGTGTGTGCATGCGTGTATGCGTGTGTCTCATGCGTGTGCACGTGTGCACGTGCATCTGTATGTGCATGCACGTGTGTCTCTGTGCATGTGCATGGCCCCATCTGCCTGCCGCTGTGTGCACGTGTGTGTACGTACATCTGTGTGTCTCTGTGCATGTGAACGTGTGTCCGTGTGTCTGTGTGTGCATGCATCTGTGTGTGCACGCACATGTGTGCGTGTTTGTGTCTCTGTGAGCGTGCATGGCCCCATTTGCCTGCCTCTGTGCTGCTGTAAGGACTGTGGCTCTTCCTCCAAGTGAGATGAGGAGACAAAGTCTCACTCCAGCTTCTGTAAGCAGAACAGGCTATAGGAGAACAAGAGCAGATGCAGGGAGTCCTAGTAAAAGAACAGCTTCAGTAAATTAAAACCATGATGAGATCCCACAACACACCTATTGGAAAGGCCAACATTATAATTATTATTGAGACAAGGTTTTGCTCCATTGCCCAGGCTGGGGTGCAGTGGCACAATCATGGCTCACTGCAGCCTTGACCTCCTGGGGTCAAGGGATCCGTGCACCTCAGCCTCTCGAGTAGCTGAGACCACAGGCATGTGCCACCAAACCTGGCTAATTTTTGTGTTTTTTGTAGAGATGGAGCCCTACTATGTTTCCCAGGCTGGTCTCCAACTCCTGGGCTCAAATGATCTTCCCACCTTGGCCTCCCAAAGTGCTGAGATTACAGGCATGAGCCACCACATCCTGCAAGAAAAGCTAAAATTAAAAACAAAACAAAACAGCCTAGGTAACATAATGAGACTCCATCTTTACAAAAAATTTTAAAAATTGGCTAGGCTATCCAGGAGGCTGAGGCGGGAGGATGGTTTGAGCCCAGGAGTTTGAAATTGCAGTGAGCTATGATTATGCCACTGCACTCCAGCCTGGATGACAGAGTGAGACCCCATCTCTAAAACAAAAACAAAAACAAAAACAAGACAGTCAACAATACCAAATACAATTGATGATGCTGAGCAATTGAAACTCTTATACATTGCTGCGGGAATGTAAAATGATACGGCCACTCTGGAAAACAGTTTAGCAGTTTCTTATAAAGTTAAAACCCACTTGCCATATGACCCAACAATCTCACTTTTGGTATTTACCCGAGTGAAACTTATGTTGACATAAAACCTATACATAAGTGTTTAGAGCAGCTTTATAATAGCCAAAACCTGGAAACAACCCAAATGCCCTTCAACAGGTGACTGGGCAACCAAATGATGATCCATCCATACGATGGAATACTACACAGTGATAAAAAGGACCACACACTGCAGTTATACACAACAACATGGATAAATCTCAAATGCATTATGCTAAGTGAAAGAAGCTGGACCCCAACGGTTACCTACTGTATGCTTCCACTTATATAATGTTCTGGAAAAGGCAAAGCTTGTAGAGACAGAGAACATAGATAAGTAGCTGCCAGAGGTTAAAGGTGTAGGAGGGGTTGATCACAAAGGGCTTTTTTTTTTTTTTTGAGGGTTATGAGTCTGTTTTGTATCTTGATTGTGATGGTGATTACCTGATATTATGCATCGGTCAAAGCTCATAGAGCCGTACACCAACAAGGGTGAATTTTACTGTTGCAGTAATCCAGGTAAGAGATGATGGCTTAGATCAAGTGCTGATGGTAGAGATGTTCAGAGGGGGTTGGATTCTTTTTTTTTTTTTTTTTTTTATTAATTTTTTTTGCATACAAAAACAATAATCACTTTCTAAAAATACATACAAACAAAAAGATGCGTATCAAACATATTAGGAAGGTTGCACATGGGAAGTCGGGGAATAGAAATGGGGGTGGGAGTTAAAATAAATGAGAGAGGAACTTTATATGGATCAGTGATAATAACTCAATCCTCTATTTGACAAAGAAGAGGGAGAAGGAAGAGGAAGAAAAAGAAAGTGGGATAAAGGATCAGAAAGGGAGGAAAATAGAAAAAATTAGAGTATGACTCCAGGGTAGACCTGTTTTGTTGTCATTGAGTTGGTTGGTTGGTTTGTCTGTTGTATTCTTCATGTTTCGCCAAGTTGGCCAGACTGGTCTCGAACTCCTAGCCCGAAGTGATCAACCCGCCTCGCCCCCCAGAGTGCCGGGACCACAGGCGTGAGCCACCACGTCCAGCCCCCACATTGCTTCTGGCCTCCGTGGTAGACCTCCCAGACGGAGCGGCCAGGCAGAGGAGCTCCTCACTTCTACCCAGACACGGGGCGGCCGGGCAGAGGGGCTCCTCACTTCCCAGACGGGGCGGCCAGGCAGAGACGCTCCTCACTTCTTCCCAGACGATAGGTGACCGGGCAGAGGCGCTCCTCACTTCCCAGACGATGGGTGGTCGGGCAGAGGCGCTCCCCACTTCCCGGACAATGGGTGGCCGGGCAGAGGCGCTCCTCACCTCCCAGACGATGGGTGGCCGGGCAGAGGCGCTCCTCACCTCCCAGACGGGGCGGCCGGGCAGAGGCGCTCCTCACTTCTTCCCGGACGGGGCAGCCGGGCAGAGGCGCTCCTCACTTCTTCCCAACGGGGCGGCCGGGCAGAGGCGCTCCTCACTTCTTCCCGGACGGGGCGGCCGGGCAGAGGCGCTCCTCACTTCTTCCCGGACGGGGCGCCCGGGCAGAGGCGCTCCTCACTTCTTCCCGGACGGGGCGGCCGGGCAGAGGCGCTCCTCACTTCTTCCTGGACGGGGCGGCCGGGCAGAGGCGCTGCTCACTTCCCAGACGGGGCGTCCGGGCAGAGGCCCTCCTCACTTCCCAGACGGGGCGGCCGGGCAGAGGCGCTCCTCACTTCCCAGACGGGGCGGCCGGGCAGAGGCGCTCCTCACTTCCCAGACGGTGGGTGGCCGGGCAGAGGCGCACCTCACTTCCCAGACGATGGGTGGCCGGGCAGAGGCGCTCCTCACTTCTTCTCGGACGGGGCGGCCGGGCAGAGGCGCTCCTCACTTCTTCCCGGACGGGGCGCCCGGGCAGAGGCGCTCCTCATTTCTTCCCGGACGGGGCGGCCGGGCAGAGGTGCTCCTCACTTCCCAGACGGGGCGGCCGGGCAGAGGCGCTCCTCACTTCTTCCCGGACGGGGGCAGCCGGGCAGAGGCGCTCCTCACTTCTTCCCGGACGGGGCGGCCGGGCAGAGGCGCTCCTCACTTCTTCCCGGACGGGGCGGCCGGGCAGAGGCGCTCCTCACTTCTTCCCGGACGGGGCGGCCGGGCAGAGGCGCTCCTCACTTCTTCCCGGACGGGGTGGCCGGGCAGAGGCGCTCCTCACTTCCTCCCGGACGGGGCGGCCGGGCAGAGGCGCTCCTCACCTCCCAGACGATGGGAGGCCAGGCAGAGGCGCTCCTCACTTCCCAGACGATGGGTGGCCGGGCAGAGGCGCTCCTCACTTCCCAGACGGGGCGGGCGGGCAGAGGCGCTCCTCACTTCCCAGACGGGGTGGCCGGGCAGAGGCGCTCCTCACTTCCCAGACGATGGGTGGCCGGGCAGAGGTGCTCCTCACTTCCCAGACGGGGCGGCCGGGCAGAGGCGCTCCTCACTTCCCAGACGGGGTGGCCGGGCAGAGGCGCTCCCCACTTCCCAGACGGTGGGTGGCCGGGCAGAGGCGCTCCTCACTTCCCAGACGGTGGGTGGCCGGGCAGAGGCGCTCCTCACTTCCCAGACGGTGGGTGGCCGGGCAGAGGCGCTCCTCACTTCCCAGACGGGGCGGCCGGGCAGAGGCGCTCCTCACTTCCCAGACGGTGGGTGGCCGGGCAGAGGCGCTCCTCATTTCTTCCCGGACGGGGCGGCCGGGCAGAGGCGCTCCTCGCTTCCCAGACGGGGCGGCCGGGCAGAGGCGCTCCTCACTTCTTCTCGGACGGGGCGGCCGGGCAGAGGCGCTCCTCACTTCTTCCCGGACGGGGCGCCCGGGCAGAGGCGCTCCTCACTTCTTCCCGGACGGGGCGGCCGGGCAGAGGCGCTCCTCACTTCTTCCCGGACGGGGTGGCCGGGCAGAGGCGCTGCTCACTTCCCAGACGAGGCGGCCGGGCAGAGGCCCTCCTCACTTCCCAGACGGGGCGGCCGGGCAGAGGCGCTCCCCACCTTCCAGATGGGGCGGCGGCCGGGCAGGGGCTGCAATCCCAGCACCCTGGCAGGCCAAGGCAGGCGGCCGGGGGGTAGAGGCTGCCGCGAGGCCAGACCACGCCACCGCACTCCAGCCCGGGCAACACCGAGCACTGGGTGAGCGAGACTCCGTCTGTAGTCCCAGTACCTCGGGAGGCTGAGGCGGGCAGAGCACTCGGCGTCAGGAGCTGGCGAGCAGCGTGGCCAAGATGGCGAACGCGTGCCTGCATCCAAAGGAGAAAAGGCAGGCAGCGGTGGCGCGCGCCGGCAGACCCAGGCAGTCGGCGGCGCGGGCAGCAGCAAGCCGAGTAGATTGTAGCCTGCGCCAGAGAGGGAGGGAAAGAAAGAAAGAAAGAAAGAGAGAGAGAGAGAGAGAGAAAGAAAGAAAGAAAGAAAGAAAGAAAGAAAGAAAGAAAGAAAGAAAGAAAGAAAGAAAGAAGAAAGAAGGAAGGAAGGAAGGCCAGAGGGGGTTGGATTCTAAGGGTAAAACCAACAGAATTTTTTAATGAATTGGATGTGGCGTATGAAAGAGAGGAGTCAAGAACTGAGCTAGTTTGCTGCTTAAAAAACTGGGAGGATGCAGTTCTCATTCACTGTGATGGGAGTGGAGTGGAGGGTAAAACCAGAAATTCTGACCTTGACATGTAAGTTTGAGATGCCTATTACACATTCAAGTTGTGTATGTGAGCCTGCAATTAGGAGGGGGAGGCTCCTAGCTGCAGGCTCACACACAGAACCTGAATTTGGGAGTCAATGGCTTATAACACCAAGAGACATAGACATCACCAGGGAGTAAATATATAGAGAGAAAATTGTAGGGCTGAGCCCTGGGACCTTCTTGTGTCTGCTGTTATCCATCTCTTATGTATCCTTGTAGGGCTATTCTATACTTGTACAAGCACATATATATATACAGAGAGAGAGAGTGCATTTTTCATAAATGCAAACATGCTACACACACTAGTGTGCACCCTATTTTTTCAGTTACCAATATATCTTAGAGATTGTTCCCAAGTAGTATACAAACAGCTTCTTTGTTCTTTTCAAAGTCTGCATCGTATTCCACAGTATAGACAGACCATGATCTCTCTTTTTCTATTTAGTTTTTCATTATAGAAAACTTTGAACATGTCAAAAATGTAGACAGAATAATGAACCCCCAAGACCCATTACCCAACAATGATCAACACAGGGCCAGTCTAGACTGCCACACACTGCTCTTCTTTTAAATTATGATTTTTGGTAGCTTTGTGTCTGATATAATTTCTTTTCTTTTCTTTTCTTTCTCTCTTTCTCTTTCTTTCTTTCTTTCCTTCCTTCCTTCCTTCTTCTTTTCTTTACTTTCTTTCTTTCTCAGGGCCAGTCTACACTGCCACACACTCCTCTTCTTTTAAATTATGATTTTTGGTAGCTTCGTGTCTGATATAGTTTTTTTTCTTTTCTTTTCTTTTTTTTCCTTTCTTCCTTCCTTCCTTTCTTTATTTCTTTCTTTCTTTCTCATAGCTTTGTGTCTGATATAATTTCTTTTCTCTTTCTTTCTTTTTTTTTGACAGAGCAAGACTCTTGCCCAGGCTGGAGTGCAGTGGTGCGATCTCGGCTCACTGCAACCTCTGCGTCCCGGGTTCAAGTGATTCTCATGCCTCAGCTTCCCAAGTAGTTGGGATTACAGGCATGCACCTCCATGCCTGGCTAATTTTTGTATTTTTAGTAGAGACGGGGTTTTGCCATGTTGGCCAGGCTGGTCCCGAACTTCTGGCCTCAAGTGATCTGCCCACCTTCGCCTCTCAAAGTGCTAGGGTTACAGGCGTAAGCCACTATGTCTGGCCTTTGTCTTGATGTAATTTCAAACTTACCATAATTATTCTTTTTAAGGACATTTACTTTGTTTATAATATTTAGCTACTACATACAATATAGAAAAGAAATACTTGGTACTAGAACATGCCTTTTCATGAAGACTACTTTCCTTGGGGCCCAAAAGAACAAGAGGCTGGGGCCTGAAACACATCCAGAGCAACTGTCTGGAGGAAGGAGTGAGTCTCAGTGGTTTCTCTCAATGGGAGTCTGTTTCTGAGACCCTTGAGCCAGCCACGCAACCAGAGCCCACACAAGGAGGGAGACTTGGGTGATGTTGCAACACCAATCTCAGCATTGGTGAGATCCTGTTTTCTGGGGAAGTCTGGCTTTGGCCTCTGGCCAGCTTTCCAGAGCTTCTGCCTTTGATGCTTCAGAAGGCCACACCACCAGGCTAAAACCATATTTTGAAAGACATTTTCAGGATATGCTTAGCACGCAGCTTCTTCTCTTCAGCTTCATTTCGCCACGTGCCACATGGCTCAGGTTGCTGCTGTCTCTGAGCCTACTGTTTTCTCTGTGCAGCATGTTCTTTCATCAATTTCCCTCGGTTCTGTGCAGCCTGGCCCTTCTCCTGCATCTTTGTCAGCTCAAATGCCTCTCCCTTAATGAGCATCCTCCTCCCTTGCACCAGTAACTCTCAGCCATGCTGCCTTATTTCTCCCAAAGCACTTCATCATTATTTGCCTTATTCATCCACAGTTGTATCCCTCCAAAATATCATGTCTGCCACACAGCAAGTGTTCAATCAATATTTGTTAGAATATTTGTTAGAAGATTTGTGTTAGTCAGGATTCTCTAGAGGGACAGAACTAATGGAATACATATGGAACATATATATATATCTCCTAAGCCCAGGCTACAGACTCTCAGGATGAGAATTTCTGAGTCAGAGATAATGTTGTCCTCTTCCATCTTGGAATATATATACATACATACATTGGAATGTATATACATATATATACATATATACACACATATATATGTATATATATTCCATTATATATACATGTGTATATATTCCATTACATATATGTATATTCCATTGTATGGAATATACATCCATATGTATATATGTATGTTCCATATGTATATATGTATGTTCCATATATATATATATTCCACAGAACTAATAGAATATATATATGTATATATATATTAGTTCTGTCCCTCTAGAGAATCCCATATATATATATATATATATATATGTGGGAGTTTATTAAATATTAACTCACATGATCACAAGGTCCCACAATAGGCTGTCCATCTGCAGGCTGAGGAGCAAGGAGAGCCAGTCTGAGTTCCAAAACTGAAGAACTTGGAGTCTGATGTTTGAGGGCAGGAAGCATCCAGCACAGGAGAAAGATGAAGCCTGGGAGGCTAGGTCAGTCTCTCTTTTCACATTTTTCTGCTTGCTTATATTCTAGCTGCGATGGCAGCTGATTAGATTGTGCCCACCCAGATTAAGGGTGGGTCTTAATCTGGCCTTTCCCAGGCCACTGACTCAAATGTTGATCGCTTTTGGCAACCCTTCACAGACACACCCAGGATCAATACTTTGTATCCTTCAATCCAATCAAGTTGACACTCAGTACTAACCATCATAAGACTGAATAAATGAAAAAATGAAGGTCTATAGCTAGAAATTTAGAGATCATCCCAGCGTCCTCCTTCTCCCCCATTGCACATCCAATCAGTCACAAAATCTTGTCCTGAAAAATCTTTATGAGACTCTAGCCCCTTACCTGAAGCTCCTGGGACCAGGTGTTTCTCAGAATTCAGAATTTTTCAGATTTCTGAGAGGCAATACAGAGGATAAACTATATACCACATGACTCCCTCAGTGGAGTATAGGCAGCACATTGCAGTCGAACATCTGCAGTGAAATATGTGCATGCTTGTGAAAAGCAGTTACACAGCTACAGCTAGCCTCCTCTCAGTTTTCAGGTCATGGTCTGCTGCCAAAAAGTTCCAGAAAACTTGCTGTTTTCAGAGCTTTTTAGATTTTAGAAATACTATGGATAAGAGATTGTAGGACAGAAACTTTTTTTTTTTTTTTTAATTTAGAGGATTGTTTCATTCTCTCCCAATATTTTATTATGAAAATGTTCAAAAGTATAGCAATGTTTAAATAATTTTACATGGATCACCCACATACCCATCACATGGATTCTGCCAATAACATTTGTTTATCATGCATATGTCCATCGAGCCATCCCTCTAGCTACCCATCAGTTCATTTAGGTTTTTGGATGCATTTTAAAGTAAGGTGCAGAACCAGTACACTCCCCGAACACTCTAGTACATGTACTGTCAACTAGAGTTCAATATTTGTTTATAGTTTTTTCTTTTGATATAAAATTTCCATACGGTAAAGTGCATACATCTTAAGTGTATATTCTCTAAACCCAAACCTCTGTCAAGATATAGACCATACCCATATCCCAGGAAATGCCTTTAAGCCCTTTTCCAGTCAACCGCCACTAATCCCTTACCCCTCAGAAGTACCCTCTAGTCTTGTTCAGATTAGTTTTGCCCTGGGACAGTAACTTGGAAGTGTCCTCTTCAATTCCATTCTTATCACTTCCCTTCCCTGCCATGTTCAGTGCCCCCATCCCACGCCGTCACACCCCTTCCGACCTTTGCTAGGCAGCTCCCTCTGCTTCTGCACTTTATTCCAGTTTAGATCAGGTGTCACTACCTTTAAGAAGTGTCTTGACCACACGCCCCATGCCCACAGCTCACTCCCACTCAAAACCTGCACTTCTCTGCCTTGTAAATACCAGATTATTATATTGACTGTCCCCCTCCCATTTTCACATTCGACTGTGGGCATCTCGAGGGTAGAAACTGCATCTCCCCACGCTTAGCATTGTCCCAAGTTTCAATCAATAGTTCAGAGGTCAATGCACAAAGTTCACTGTTGAGTCTGTAAGGCCAATACAACATTAAAGTGTTAAAACACCAACCTTCCTTCCTTCCTTCCTTCCTTCCTTCCTTCCTTCCTTCCTTCCTTCCTTCCTTTCTTTCTTTCTTCTGAGATGGAGTTTTGCTCGTCACCCAGGCTGGAGTGCAGTGGCGCATTCCTGGTTCACTGCAACCTCCGCCCCCTGAGTTCAAGCCATGTTCCTGCCTCAGCCTCTCGAGTAGCTGGGATTACAGGTGCCTGCCACCACCCCAGGCTAATTTTTGTATTTTTAGTAGAGACAGAGTTTCACCATGTTGGCCAGGATGGTCTCGATGTCCTGACCTCAAGTGATCTGTCTGCCTCAGCCTCCCAAAGTGCTGGGATTACAGGCATGAACCACCGTGCCCAGCCAAACCTTTTTCCTTTTCGTTACCATTTCAGGATTCTGTTTAAAACAGAGGTAAGAAATGAGGTTTATTTGAAGCCAGGCCCTGTACAAAATCTTTTGTTAGTTGAAATGTTTCTCAGAGGTACATAAAGCCTCTAAAGCTCTTATTACCTATTTACTAACCCTCCCTTTTAAATATGTTTACTGCTTTTACTACTAGATTTTTTTAATGGAAGACATATTTTTACTGTTTCCTATTTGCAAGATGGGAAAATGGAAACAAAGTTTCTGTTCTCTTCTCGTAAGGACACTAATTCCATCACAAGGACCCACTCTATAATCTCATCTAACCTCCCAAAGGTCCCATCTCCAAATACCATCACACTGGGGGTCAGGGTGTCAACATATGAATTTGAGAGGGACACAATTCAGTCTATGACATGGACTCTGTTCCTAGTGCAGAGTGGTGGAACGAAGGAGGCAGTTACTGCAAGCATGAATACATCAGCACATGGTCTGGCTCATCACAGAGGGCAAAGGTAAGATCCCGTGAACTTTGTGCTCCACAGCCACAGTGTTACAGAAACACTCTCTTCTCTAGAAAAATGGAAGGATGAGGCAATGTTGGGCTAGCATTCCTGCCTGGTATCATTGGCTGAGGCTGAGCAGTGGCTTCCCTCTTTGCACAGGAAAAGGGCTCTCCAGTTCTCCCAGGTCCCCACGACTCCCTGTCATATTAGACTCTGTTACCTCTCTTCTTTGATTTACCCACGACCTGGCCAGAGCAGACACTTAGGTTTGTTACCTCTGGTTGGTGACTGTGGCTGACAACCTTTTTTGTGGTTCTAGACACTTTAGAATCTAGTGAGAGTTGTGGACCCTCTCTCTAGCAAGAGCACATCACAACATATTGTGCATTCAATTTAGAGGTTTGTGGCCTCTCCTAAGCCCAGGCTACAGACTCTCAGGGTGAGAATTTCTGAGTCAGAGATAATGTTGTCCTCTTCCATCTTCAAACAATCTTTTCCCATGGTTGGCTCCTTCTCAACACTGGAGTTTCAACTCAAAGCAACTCCTAGATGTCTTCCCTGACCCATAGTTAGGTAGCTGTCCATCCTCCCACTCCTGCTCCTTTTTATCTCAGCTTTTATTTTCCCTAGGAGACTTCTCGCTCTCTGAAATGGTCTGGTTCAGGCTGTATTGTTTGACTTAGCCCTCACCCCCTAGAATGTAATGTTAGCGGGCTCTGTAGCCCAGCGGTACCCACCAGGCACTTGGTAAGAGCTTGCTGAAATGCATTAATGATTGGAAGTGTGTCTGGAGTTGGTTTCTTCCAGTGGGTTCCTAGTCTTGCTGACTTCAAGAATGGAGCAGCGGACCTCCGCCCTGAGTGTTAAAGCTCTTAAAGATGGCACAGACCCAAAGAGTGAGCAGCAGCAAGATTTATTGTGAAGAGCAAAAAGCTTCCACAGTGTGGAAGGACACCCCAGACGGTTGCCGCTGCTGGCAGGGGTGGCCAGCTTTTATTCCCTTATTTGGAGCCCCCACACCCCACCCCGCGCATGTTCCGTTTTTGTCCTATCAGAGCGCCCTTTTTTCAATCCTCCCTGCAATTGGCTTCTTTTAGGATCCTGCTGATTGGTGCATTTTACAGGGTGCTGATTGGTGCATGTTACAGAGCACTGATTGGTGCGTTTTACAGAGCGCTGATTGGTGCATTTTACAATCCTCTTGCTAGCTACAGAAAAGTTCTCCAAGTCCCCACTCACCCAGGAAGTGCAAATGGCTTCACTTCTCAGAAGGATCCCTCGATCTCGGGCTCCTAGAGGCTTCAGGCAGGAGGAGCCACGTGAGAGAGAAACCCTGCCTGCGGTGACCTCCCGTTCCTAGACCACCCACCCGGAGCACAGCGCTCGGCTGTGCCCGTGAACCTCGGGAGGGCGGAAGCTTCGGGGCCGGAACGGGTGTGCACGGCGCGCCGGTTACGGGGGGGCAACTTAACGGGCCGGACCGCGGCGACTACCGAGGGTGGTGAGGGGCGGGCCGGGCGGGTGTCCCAGGCGGCGGCGGCGGCGGCGGCATGGCAGGGCGGCGGGTGAACGTGAACGTGGGCGTGCTGGGCCACATCGACAGCGGCAAGACGGCGCTGGCGCGGGCGCTAAGCACCACAGCCTCCACCGCCGCCTTTGACAAGCAGCCGCAGAGCCGCGAGCGCGGCATCACGCTCGATCTGGGCTTCTCGTGCTTCTCGGTGCCGCTGCCCGCGCGCCTGCGGTCGTCTTTGCCCGAGTTCCAGGCAGCGCCCGAGGCCGAGCCCGAGCCCGGCGAGCCACTGCTTCAGGTTACGCTGGTCGACTGCCCCGGGCACGCCTCCCTCATCCGGACCATCATCGGCGGTGAGCGCGGGCCGGGGCGGGAGCCGGGCTCAGGGACGCGGGCGGAGCGGCCGGGCCCCGTGTCCGAATTCGCTCGAGCCTATGCCGGGACGGGAAATCGCCCCACCTCACTGGTGGGGCTCCTGAGGCCCCAAGAGGCGGACGTGACTTGCCCAGGGCCCCGCAGCAAGCGAGCGGAGGCTATGAGATTCAGCTTTTCCCATCCAGCACAACCAAGTTGCAAGGTGCCTTCCTTAAAAAAAAAAAATCAAAAAATCCCTACCAAATGTGTTTATAGTACATGATCAAGAAAAGAAAACTCAAAATAAGAAAACTCAAAAGCCACAAAAAGGGTATACATACAAAGGCTGTCTCCATTCACCTGTCATTTGGTCTCCTGGTTCCCGTTCCTAGAGCCAACCGCTGCTACCAGTTTTTGTATCATTTCAGAAAGGCTCCACGTCAATATAAGCATATCTGTGTGTATGTATAAATCCCTCTTTCCCTCTTCCTCTTAGACACGATTTCACTCAACATTGTGTCTGGAGAGTGCCCCATATCTGTACACATAAAGCTACATCATTCTTTTTAAAGCTCACATAGGATTCAATTGCACACTTGTACCAACATTTTCTTTTTCTTTTCTTTTTTTGTTTTCTTTTTGAGACAGAGTCTCGTTCTGTCGCCCAGCCTGGCGTGCAGTGGCACGATCTCGGCTCACTGCAACTTCCGCCTCCCGGGTTCAAGCGATTGTCCTGCCTCAGCCTCCTGAGTAGCTGGGATTACAGGCGCGCGCCACCACGCCTGGCTGATTTTTTTGTATTTTTAGTAGAAACGGGTTTCACCATGTTGGTCAGGCTGGTCTTAAACTCCTGACTTAATGACCCGCCCACCTTGGCCTCCCAAAGTCCTGGGATTATAGGCGTGAGCCACCACACCCAGCCTGTACCAACATTTTCTAAACAAATCTTTTAATGATGGACGTTTATGCTGTTTCCAGTATTTGCAAACCATTTTGCATGAATATTCTAGAATAGAAGTCTTTGGTATGTTCGTATATATGCAGGATAATAGAACTAACTGGCTGGGGCAAGGGGCATGTGTGTTTTCGGTCGTGGTGGGTACTGCCAAAATGCCCCACAAAGAGGTACCATTAATTTTTAATTATACATGTAATACATGAATATATGCTACTTGTGAAGAAATAGAACATCACAAATAAGACAAACATTCCCTTACCCACTCCTCTGTCCTAAATTCTGTACCCTTCCTATCTCTGCAAATGAAAAGACCACTGTTTGTTTGTTTGTTTTTTTCTGAGATGGAGTCTTGCTCTGTTACCAGGCTGGAGTGCAATGGTGCAATCTCGGCTCACTGCAACCTCTGCCTCCCAGGTTCAAGCAATTCTCCTGTCTCAGCCTCCCAAGTAGCTGGGACTACACGTGCACATCACCACGCCTGGCTAATTTTTATATTTTTAGTAGACATGGGGTTTCACCATATTGGCCAGGATGGTCTTGATCTCCACCTCGTGATCTGCCTGCCTGGGCCTCCCAAAGTGCTGGGATTACAGGCGTGAGCCACTGTGCCTGGCTGAAAAGACCATTATTATACCTTTGTGGATTAATTTTCCAAACCCATTTAACTCCACTTAAACATATGGATAGAGCTTTAAAACATGTTTTGTTTTTAGAAAAAAGTGATACAATAATATAAACACATGGTATAAAAGGGTATATAGCTAAAGAAGTATACTTCTCACTGCTGACCCCAGTACCTGATTACCTTTCTGTTCCCATTTTCTTGTGTTTCCTTCCAGCAATATTCTGTATGCCACACATGGGAATATATGTTGGGCATATGATAATTGGCTTGGTGGCAGATGGCCTCACTGGTCATTGGGCATTCTGGGTCCCAGCTATAATTGTGAACTTATTAAGTACAGTACTTCATCTTTGTTACCTCCCAACTGTTTCATGTTACAGGCAATCTGAGATCATTTCCCCATTTTACAGTAGAGGAAATAGAAGTCTGAAGAGGCAAAGGGACCTGCCCGGGGTCACACTATCTAAAGTCTTCTCCTCAATCCATGTTTCAGTCAGGTGAATTTCAAGGGGTACACAATTCTCTACCCATTCTTTCCCGCCCCCTTATAACTGAATTCTGTTTGGTCACATCAAAATACGTTTTAGAACATGGACTCTGAGCCAGTCCAGACTGGAGGTGGAAGGCAGAGGTTAAAAAATGAGACGGCGAGTTTTTAGTGTTTTCTAGTAAATAGGGTAGATGAGTGGTGAAGGACATACTTTTGGAGTCAGACAAAACTGAGCTTGAAGCCTAGCTTTCTTTCTTCCTTAGCTGTATGACGTTTGAACCTAATTCTGGACCTTGCTCCAACTGGAAGATAGTGGTAACCACACAACTATTTATTGGCTTGACTTTTCTTGTGTATTTGCTGCTTGCCAGGCAAACCCTGCAAGGAGCATGGTGGTTACCATTTAATAGTTGAGAAAATTGGGACTTAGGGAGGCAGGTAGTTAGTGAAACAGTCTGGGTCTGCCTGACTCCAAAGCTGGAGTCCTTTGCATGCTTCCCCAGGTTACCCTATAGTTCCCCCATCCCCTTCCAACATACATGCATACCTCATGTTATCGCGCTTCACTTGATTGTACTTTGCAGATAGTGGTTTTTACAAATCGAAGGTTCAAGGTAACCCATCCAACAGCATGTGCTTACTTTGTGTCTCTATGCCACATTTGGGTTATTCTTAACAATATTTCAAACTTTTCATCAAATATTAAGCATCAAACATTTCACTTCATTTCAAACACATGTTATCTGTTAATGGTGATCTGGGATCAGTGATCTTTGATGTTACTATTGTAATTTTGAAGTGTCACAAACAATGCTTATATAAGGCAGCAAACTTAATAAATGTTGTGTGTGTTCTGACTGCTCTACCTACTGGCTTTTTCTCTGTCTGTCTCCCTCTCCTCAGGCCTCCCTATTCCCTGAGACACAACAATATTAAAATTCATCCAGCTAATAGCCTTTATGTGTTCAAGGGAAAGGAAGAGTTGCAAGTCTCTCACTTTAAATCAAAAGTTAGAAATGATTAAGCTTAGTGATGAAGGCAATGTTGAAGGCTGAGATAGGCTAAAAGCAAGGCCTCTTACACCAAACAGCCAAGTTTTGGACGCAAAGGAAAAGTTCCTGAAGGAAATTAAAAGTGCTACTGTAGTGAACACACAGATGATAAGAAAGCAAGACAGCTTTATTGCTTTATAGAGAAAGTTTTAGTGGTCTGGATAGAAAATCAAACCAGCTACCACATTCCCTTAAGTTGAAGCCTAATCCAGAGCAAGGCCCTAACTCTTCAATTCTGTGAAGGCTGAGAGAGGTAAGGAAGCTGCAAAAGAAAAGTTTGAAGCTAGCAGAGGTTGGTTCATAAGGTTTGAGGAAAGAGGCCATCTCCAGAACATAAATGTACAAGATGAAGCAACAAGTACTGATAGAGAAGCTGCAGCAAGTTATCCAGGAGATCTAGCTAAGATCATTGGTGAAGGTGAGTACACTAAACGGATTTTCACTGTAGATGGAACAGCCTTATATGGAGAAGATGCTATGTAGGACTTTCATAGCTACAGAGAAGTCAATGACTGGGTACAAAGCTTCAAAGGACAGGCTGACTCTTGTTAGGGGCTAATGCAGCTGAAGCCATTGCTCATTGACCATTCCAAAAATCCTAGGGCCCTTAAGAATTATGCTAAGTCTACTCAGCCTGTGCTCTTGAAATGGCACAACACAGCCTGGATGACAGCACATCTGTTTATAGCATGGTTTACTGAATATTTTAAGCCCACCGTTGAGACCTACTGCTTAGAAAAAGTCTCCTTTCAAAATATTACTGATTATTGATAATGCACCTCGTCACCTAATGGCTGTGATGGAGATGTACAAAGAGATTAATTTGTTATCATGCTTGCTAACACAGCATCCATTCTGCAGTGTATGGGTCAAGGAGTAATTCTGGCTTTCAGGTCTTATTATTTAAGAAATATATTTCATAAGGCCATAGCTGCCCTAGATAGTGATTCCTCTGATGGATCTGGACAAAGTAAATTGAAAATCTTCTGGAAAGGATTTATCATTCTAGATGCCATAAAGAACATTTGTGATTCATGGGAGGAGGTAAAAATATCAACATTAAGAATAATTTGGAAGAAGTTGATTCCAACCGTCATGGATCTAAGGGGTTCAAGACTTCAGTGGAGCAAGTCACTGCAGATGTGGTAGAAATAGCAAGAGAGTAAGAATGAGAAGTGGTGCCTGATGATGTGACTGAATTGCTACAATCTCATGATTAATCTTGAGTGGATGAGGAGTTGCTTCTTGTGCATGAGCAAAGAAAGTAGTTTCTTGAGATGGAATCTACTCCTGGTGAAGATGCTGTAAACATTGTTGAAATGACAACAAAGGATTTAGAATATTACATAAACTTAGTTGATAAAGCAGTGGCAAGATTTGAGAGGATTGACTCCAGTTTTGAAAGCAATTCTGTGAGTAAAATGCCATCAAACAGCTTCACATGCTACAGATAAATTTTTGTAAAAGGAAGAGTCACCTGATGTGGCAAACTTCATTGTCTTAATTCAGTAGATTGCCACAGTCACCCCAACCTTCATCAACCACCACCCTGATCAGTCGGCAACCATCACCATTGAGGCAAGACCCTCCACCAGCAAAAAGATTACAACTTGCTGAAGGTTCAGTAATCATTAGCATTTTTTAGCAATGAAGTATTTTTAAATTAAGGAATGTTTATTGTTTTTTGAGACATACTGCTATTGCACACTTAATTGATGACATGTCATGTAAAGATAACTTTTATACATATTGGGAAACCAAAAAATTTGACTTGCTTTATTGCGATATTCACTGTGCAGCAGTGGTCTGGAACTGAATGCACAATACCTTTGAGGTATGCTTCATTTATAGAGAAGCTCTTCATGTTGCAAAAAAGTTTCAGCACTTGCCTGGTCCTATATAACCAATTGTAACGCCCCCAAGAATTCGGCAAGTTTTTTATTTAGAAGAAGAACTTATTTTTGTATGTACGTTGTTGCTTATCTTGTCTCATCTCTGGAGTAGGGAGATTTATCTTCTTAAAATGTGGCCTGAGTGCAATGGAATGCTGAGACCAAGGCTGCTACCATTCTTCCTTGAATAGATCAGAGACCCACCTTCCTTTTCAGGGAATTGAGAAAAACAATTTTTTTCTTGTAAAGAGAAGGCGTTCCCCATTGAGTGCCTGCTCTGGCCCAGGCCTGTTGCCAGGAACTTGCATCTATGCAGCCACCCTGCGTGGTGGGAGTGTTAGCCTTATTTCTCAGATGAGGAAACCCAAGCAAAGTGCCTTGGGCTGGTGTTGGAACCTAACTGTGCCACCCCTAACCTGGATCTGGTTAATACCTTCAGTTCACCTCATGGTCCACAAACTCGTGGGCATCTTTGCCTTCTTGAAAGGGCCATCCTGGCTTATGGCACCTGGACTTCTACAGTTCTGCCCCCTGCCTGCTTATTCTCCTCCTCCCTCTGATTCATTCTCTGCACAGTGGGCATTGCTCTCCTTTTACAAGTGTTCATCAGATCATGTCAGCCCTACACTTGACAAGACTTTCCAGTGAGTTGTCATTATGCTTGGAGTAAAATCCAGCCTCTTTATGGCCCATAGGACAATGGTCTGGCTCTCCTTTCCTCTGATCCCATCAACGACTGCTCCCCACTCTGACCTTCAGTCACGATGGCTTCATTTCTCTTCCTCCAATGGGCCCAGCGGCTGCTTCCCTCAGGATATTTGCACCTGTTGTTGCCTCTGGTACGTCTGGCTCCTTAAGTCTCTGCTTGAATGGCACCTCCTCAGCGGCCTCTCCTGCCCCACCTATCTAAAGTTGTCTCTTCAACCCTCAACCCCTCATACTTTCTCATGTCCCTGTTTCATTGCCCCAGCAGCCCTTTTCACTACCTGACATTCTTCATGTGTTTACTTGTTGAGTATCTGTCCTCTGCTAGAATGTGATCTCCATGAGACCAGAGCATGAACCTTGTCTGTCTCATTCACCAGTGTTCTCAGCGCTTAGGCCAGAGCCTGGCATAGAATAGGTATTCAGTAAGTTCTGGATGAATGAAGCCTGTGTACCAGCTCCTGGGCTAGCCAGTTTTAGTGAGCAGAGAACCTTCTTTGTGGGTTAGTGGACAGAAGGCAACTAGCTTAGGGCCTGGCCTGTAGCGAATTATGCAGGTTGGTTCTTTGTCCTACCCTTTAGGAGCTTACATCAGAACCCAGGAGAAGACACTGCTGTGTACAAAGTGATCTTCTGGAGTTCTTTGCACAAGGGCAAAAGCAGGAGTAACTCACTTTGCTGGGGGGTGGAGTATAGGGTGCAAATGGGAAAAGAAGACCTTTCCTAGGCAAGGGCAAGGCTCTGAGCCTTAAACATGCCATTTGTGTCTCAGCATCAGAGATGACTGCCTGCATTTAGGCATGGCTAGAAATTGGCATGGTGTGTGGGAGGTGTGCTAAAGATGAACCTAGAAGGGTTGTCAGGGCCAGACCCTAGAGAATGGCCCTTAGTGTAGATTTTTCCTTAGGGTCCTGGAGCTCCCTGGAAGGCTGTTAAAGCAGGTGTGTGATATGATTGGGCCGAGCTTTTGACAGAAAGTTGCAGGATTGCTGGGCAGGGATTCCCACTGGCAGCAGGTGTGGTTTTCTCTCGCTGCACCGGCACCTGGCATCCCTGGGAGATCGGGCTCTTGTTAGAGTTCCTTGCTACTGTGAAAGATTTAGACCCCCTGTGGAATATGTTATCCCCAGGAGAAGGAAATTATAACAGTTGTCTGAGTTCTGTGATGATATCTCTGAAGTTTAATATATCTTAAATTAAAGCTGGCTCTAATTCCACTGCACGTGCACACACACACACACACACACACACACACACGAATCCTATCTTAACTTAGATAAAATTGGGTTTATCTCCCTTGATCCATGTGGCCACAGATAAAACTAAGTGGTGCTGTAGGGTTAACAATGATAATTGTACTTACCATTATTTAGTGCTTGTCCGTATGCTGTTTTTTGTTTGTTTGTTTGTTTAATCTTCACACGATTCCTAGGAGGTAAGAGTTGATATTCCCATTTTACAGATAAAAAAAACCATGGCTCAGAGGTCAGGGAACCCAGTTAGTAAGTGTCAGAACTAGGTTTGAACTCATATTGATCTGACTGCACAGCCCATACGCTGGCATTCAGTGTGAATGAAAAAGTGTACCCATCCATTCCAGCCCCCTGTAGTGGTTCAGAGCAGTATTTTTCTTGAATCCATTTTAGAGTATAAATCTTTCAGGGTTACAACTTCAAAAAGATTCAGTAATGTATGTTTTAAAGACTTGGGTGGGGGTGAGGGAATTAGACTCATCCTCAATCTAACTCTGGCAGGAAAGAGGAGGGCTGAAAAATGCTGCTATCTTGGCTTGGCAATTTATAGTCCTCTGATGGCTGTGAGGATTAACAGTGTATTGTCTCCCAGTCTTTTGTTTCAGTTGTTAATGAACAGCACTGCAACTTGTCGCCTGGACCTCTTGCCTTCTGTACACACCATTTTAGCGGTGCCTCCTGTGTGGGTCTGACCCTCTCTGAGCCCTCCCTGCCCAGAGCTGAGGAGGGCTGCAAAAGACTTCTAAGTCTGACTCAGGTTGCTCTTCTTGAAGGAGAGAAACATCCAAGAGCCTACAAGATTTTTGTCTCTGCAGCCTGGAGAGAACATTCTTTGTAAAACTTAAGCTACTTTGCCTTTTCTGTTTTTCCAGGCTTCTGTGTTCTTGGCGCCCATGTGGAGAAGGCCCTTCCCCTTTGATCTGTTTTATTGAGGTGTGTGCCCTTCATTCTTTCTGCAGATGCCCTCTCTGGACTCATAAATGAAAGAAGGGGTTCGTGTGTGTGAATGAATTTCAACCAGATTTTTTTGTGATACCCGTTAGGCATCTGCATATATCCCCAGAAAGCAGCCTGCTCCAGGCAGATATAACATACTGGTGGCTTAGCCAGGTAGGCCTTGGTGTCCTTGAGGAATTTGGGTGTTATTCTAATGCAAAAGCAAACAAACCAAATGCCACTTTTGGTTTTCTTTACCCCTAGTCTTTTCGGGAGAATTTGTGTAGGAATATATTATGTGAAATTGTGGTAATTATGTATGTTTGTCCTAAAATACTGAGGCATATTTGAAGGAGTTCTAAGTGGAAATGCTTCCTTCAGCTTTACTTCTTTAGTTCCTAGTATCCATCAGGCCTTAGTTCCCTGTTTCTTTGTGTCCGTCCAGTGAGAGCTGTTTCTTTCTCTTCTTCACTGAAAAGTACACACCATAACTAGAAGATTCTACTCTCCAGTACTGCTTCTTCGACGTCCTCTACCACTGACTAAAGCTGAGGCTGACACTGGAGTTGCTTGCCTTCACTTGCTTCAAAGACTCTTATGTTCAATAGAGTCTGCCTCACTCAGCACTAAAGTGTACCATTATTCAAGTACAAGTTTTCTTGTTTTGCCTGGTACCTTATCGCTCTCTGACCCCACCTGATCTCCTCATATGCTGGAGTGCCTTTAACTCTCTCCAGGAGACTCAAGTTGAGCTTTGTCTGCGGCACCTTCTCTTGGCGCTGGACAGCGGGTGACTTTGCTTTAGCTTGGGTGACAGTGTGGGAGTAGTGCAACATCAGAGACACAGCCTTGAGTTTAAATTAATGCAGAATATTTGAGCAGGAACCAACAGGAAAGAAAAATGGAAGCAGGTAGTCATATTTCATTCTGTTGGGGTACATTTTTCTTCTCATGGGGCTTGCCCTTGAGAACAAAACATATCAAATGTTAAATCAAAGAATATTTTTGTAGTCATGCTAGGAATAGAAAATAATGCAAAGACTCTGGCTTCTTGAGGCAAATATTTTGCTGGAAGGTTATAATCAAAGTCAGAAGGAAATCATAGCCATAGCTTTTGGTAAAGCTGTAATCATTTAAAATTAATTGCTTTTAAACTTTTCACTGAGCATCCCCTTTGTTTTCTATCAGCATGTCTCTTGGGTCTTCGGAATCATTCCATCCAGGTTGGAATAGGATTTGGGCAGGCATCCCAGGAAACAACCCATAAATTAAGCCCTGAGACATATTCCCCTTTCTGTCATTCTTTTGTTTGATGGAGCCTCAACCAGGCTGGGGATGAGATACTCTTGCCTTAAGAGCTCAATTCTGTGTCCCCTTTACCAGTAAAGGCTTTGATGTGTGGAAAATGATGGTATCTATAGCTCTGGTATTCTGGGTATCTTGGAGGCCCAGTCTTGGTGAGGGTAGAGCCTGGCACTTCTGAGGCAGCCTCATGGTAGGATAGGGAGCTGGAGTGTGAGTCCTCATTCTTCTAGGCTCTGGACTTGGTTGCACAGCATGCATGCCTCTTGGTGTGAACACTTCACTCCAATGGCCGGTTTCTATGTCTCTTCTTTCCATTAGCCTGGAAGCATGATGGGGTAGAGACAATATCTGAATCATCTCTGTAGGTCTACGGCCAACCCAGAGCCTGGCATACAGCAGATAATAATTTTAAAAACATTTTAAATTTTATATAGTGTTTATATAATTTTTAAAAATAATGTTATGGTACGTAAATTACATAACGTAAAATTCACCCATTTCACTGAGTGTACACTAAGTGAACACTCAGTAGTTTTCACTATACTCATACAGTTGTGTAGCTATCTAAATCTCAGTTTAGACCATTTTCGTCACCCCATAAAGAAACCACATCCCTACCAGTAGTCATTCCCCATTCTCTCCTCTCCCAGGCCTAGGCAACCACAAATCTACTTAATGTCTCTGGATTGACCTGTCCTGGACATTTCATATAAGTAGATCACACAATATGTGGCCTTTTTGTCTGGCGACTTTTGCTTGGCCTCACTGTGTTGCCCAGGCTGGTCTTGAACTCCTGGAGTTAAGCAGTCCTCTTGCCTCAGCCTCCCAAAGCGAGGATATGCTTTTAAAGTTCATTCACGTTGTATTGTGAACCAGTATTGCATTTTTTTGTAAAAAAAAAAAAACTATTTCTATTGATTTCTACTTGTGGTAAAGTACAAATAATGTACAATTTGCCATCTTAGCCATCTTAAGTGTACAGTGTGTGGCATGTGCTCCTCAGGCTGCCTCTTCTTTCTGTGATTTGCCTGGCCTATGGAGACATTTGGGCTGGTAGGCCTTGTTTTAATGGCTTTCGGCAGCTTGTGTGGTGGGAGAGGACTACATGGAGCTGCATTTGGTGTTTTTCTCCACTCACTCAGAGATTCTACACATACATGTTGCGTGGCTTTGTTTTGGACGTGAGGGCAGATACACAGTCATGCCTGTCTTCAAGGGGCTCACAGTCCCAAGTAGGGAGGAGGAAGCCAGGCAGTGCCAGCAGCCAGTTTAAGATGCGGAGTGGTAAGGGCTTTGATCAAGATGGGCATAGAAATGTGAGTACCTGCCTGGGGTGGCAGGTAGGGAATCCTGCTGGAGGAGACACACAGCTGGGCCTGGAAGGATGACCTGTGGATTTCCAGGCTGAGAGATCCAGGAAACAGCCTTAGCAGAGTCCAGAGGCATGGAAGCAGCCCTGGCTAGAGAAGGGGAGTGGTCAGGGTGGCTGGCACTTGCACACAGCGGGGCGTGAAAGGAGGTGAGGCCAGGTTGGCTGGGTCACAGGCCAGTCCAACTGGCTTGTGGGAATTGTGAAGGATGGTTGAGATTTTACATTTTAGAAGATGGGAGGCATTCCAGCTAGAGGACTCAGAGTAAACAAGGACCTAGAGACAAAGGGAGGACTGGAGTGTGACTGGGATGTCAGGCCAAGCTTCCAGAGGGTGGCCAGGACCAGATCTCAGGAGCCGGGATAGTCTCTTCTGGGAGGAAGGCTGGTAGGTTTTAAGCTTCTGGTGGCTTTTAGTGAGCTCCCTGAGTCTGAGGAGAGGGCTGTGACAAGTGGTCCTAGGGCCTGGCGTTCCTTTCCTCATTCCAGCTTCAGCTTTCTGACCCAGCTGGATGAAGGAGAAGAGGAAGGACACCTTAGGCAGGCAAGGCGGACGCCGTCAGCAAGGAAAATGGGGCTCTGGGGTTGCAGACGTGGCAGTGCTGAGCAGTGGCCAAGGGATAGTTCTGCCTCTTGGAGGGAGAGGAAAGAATGGACTTTTGGAGAACCCTTGCTGTCTGCTGGACACTGTTCTAGACCCGTGGCTCTTGCTGCATCCTCCCAGCCAGTCTCCGAGGGAGGCGTTTCCATCTATGTTGCTCAGCTACTAGAAATGAGGCTCTGAGCAGTAGGCAGTTTGCTGCAGGGCACACAAGTAGCCAGTGCCAGGCTCTGGTTTCAGAGGCCCTGGCTTTGCCCAGGAGCTGCTCTCAGACCTTAGCACATGCCTGCTTCCATAGAAAATTGTGGCTCCTGAGGAGCACTTTATATATAAATCAAATTGTCAAAAATAGAGATTTCTGCTTCTATTCTCCCCTGGATTATTTGAGTTTTTGTCTTTTGTTAATTGGGTCTTTTATTTTCTTGTGCTGTGTGATTAGGCTCCTGCTGCTTTGAAGTGGCCTTTGTTGGGTGGGTAGGGAGGACTTAGTTAATGTGGGTGATCCTCTCTTGGCAGGAGAAAAAACAACTTTTGCTGTTGAGAGAGAAGTTGACTTTCCCTCTTTCCATATCTCTTGTGTTGTGATGATTCCTCTCTTGTCTTGAGGCCTTCAGGAAGACTAAAATAATTTCCTTTGTCTCTAACCTACTTCCTGAGGATATTTATTTGGTGCCATGCACAGGTGCTGCTTAAAGATAAACCTGACTTTTTTCTTTTAAAATTAGTGCTTGAAATTTGCTAGCATTGCCCTGTCTGGCAGCAGGAACTTGCCTTGCTTGGCCTGGTGGCTACATCCTTTACCATAGATTTATTTGGATTGCTTAGAACTCTGGAGGGTCAGTGGCTTGTCCTTGGTCATTTGACATTGGCACTAGAGCTCAGTCTTCCCAGGTACATGACGGTGTGGCACTTGAGGAAAAAATTGCCCTGTTTGTGGTCATTTCCAGGTGAGTTTCAGGATCTTTCGCCATGAACAGTAAAGGCCCTCGGGTGTGTGTTCTCGGCATTCTCTATTTTCTAAAAAGATGATCCAGGGCACATTCAGAGATGATCTTCAAAACTTACGCTCTAGAGAGGAAAGACTTTACTTAAGAAGGACTCCATTTCTTCGGCACTTGCTGTCTGACCTCACAGACAAGTAGACCACAGGAAGACTGGAAGGGAGCCCTGAGGTGCTTACAGCACAGCTGTGTTTCCCATCAGCACCCAGCCCTTGCAGAGAGGGCTGACAGACACTTTGGCTGTGAAAAACAGTGTTTTAAAAAATCTCTGCAGTGGCTTGATCAGTACTTTCCAGCAGAACTTTCTGTGATGATAGGAATGTTCTACAGTGGCACGGTCCAACATGGCAGCCATGAGCCTCATGGCTGTTGGAGCACTTGCACTGTGGCTAGTGTAACTAAAGACTGAAATTTTAGTTTCATTTAATTTTAATTAGTTTAAATTTATATAGGCACAGGTGGCTAGTGGCTGCTGTATTTGACAGTGCAGGGCTGGATGGACTGAGGAATGGCTAGGTTCTGTGTCCCTATTGTAGATTTGGGTTTGAGCTGTCCCCTACATGTGATTTGGTTATAAGAACTGTCATCTTCCTGAGACGTCCTGGCCTGGGGTGACTACCACAGGCCCTTAGATTCCACCCTCTCAGCTTCTTCACCTTCCTAGTGAAGGACACCTCCACTGTCCCAAGGTGCGGCCCTTGAAATGCTCCTCAGTGTGTCCTCCTCCTTCACCTGCCTCTGATCCATCACCACGCCTTCTCCCTCCTGCTTGCTCTCTGCATTTGCATTTCCCATCACCGCAACTGTGACCTGAAGACAGGCTTCTGCTAGTTCCTGGCCGGATGAGTACAGCATTCCCTCACATAGTCTCCTTGATTCCAACTCCTCGCAGAAGGTATAGGGATAGAAGAGAGTTTAAAAACTACTTCCCTGTGTAGATGTCTTTGTTTGCTCTCTGCTGGCATAAAGGCTGAACTTCTTAGCTGGCTGACGAGGCCCTTCCTGAGGGGTTGGGATCTCAGGACTCCATGCTGAATGAACCACTTGCAGGTCTCTGGACAGACAGACCGTGCTCTCTCATGCTGCATATTCTGGCTATGTGCACTCTTCTGGGAAGCGTCATTGTCCACCCTCCTCAGGCTAGATTAGGTCACCCTCATTTGAGGGCCTGTAACATCCTACACATACCCCTATGATCTCATTTTCTCCCCATCTTATGACCTTTTCTGTTTACTGGATTATGTTTTCCATTGGACTTGATCTCTTTGAGGGTAGGGGCCTGTTATCATTCAACTCTATGTCCAAGGACCCAGGACAGGCCTTGGCACAGAGTAAATATTTGATGCATGCATATCGGAATGAATGAATGAATGAAGAGGTCATTTCCCACTGCCTGCACCAATTACCCATGCTCTTATGGTGCTTTAAACAACTGGCCAAATAGAGTTCAACAGTGGAGGAAGCCTGCCTTGAGGTTAGACAAGTTAATCTTTCAATGGAAATTCAATCCTCATATTTCATTTTCAGGCCACTTTGCGTAGCAAAGTAGTTTAACTCATAGCAGATTTCTGCCGTGCTGATGGTTAATTTCATGGCCCACAGAGGGTCAGCACACTAATGCCGGGAACACGGCGACCTCAGTGCAGCTCACCGCACACAGTGAGGGCCCAGTGGCCCTGTTGTTTTAGAGAAGCAGTTCTCAAACATCCTTCTGATTTTGAGTTAACAGGGGTGACCCTTTCAAGAACATTTTTAAAAGCTATAACATAGATCCCTCCCAGATCGTATATTTTCCTTTCTCCATGCAGTTCAAAGGGGCTGAGTTGTCTCATAGGTTTTTGCCGGCAATCTTCAGCTTGACCCTGGTTGTTTAAATCTGCCGGAGGAAATTTGAACAAACTTGTACTTTGGTAATTCTTCTGCCTCTGTGAACCTTTAACCTTGGGGTTTCTTTTCGAGCCAGGACTGCATTGTCACCCGTCGTCCCTGCTGGGGCTTTCAAAGGGCATTGTCTAGGGCGTCTGTTTTCACTTTGCTACTGGAGTTCTTTTGAGGAAGGGTATTAATTCAGACCTGATTCTGAGACAGGACGAGCACTTTTAAACTTGCCCCAGAGCTTGGGGATGGGGAAATGAGCGTAATGCAAGCCTGTGGCCAATGCCAGTAATTGTTCTGCAAATAGTCTGTGAGGGTGAAGGGAGAAGAGGCCCTCCAGAGGCAGAGGAATGTGCCAGCTGTCCAGTGGGAGGCCACAGCTTTGCCCAGGGTTTGTTGACTACATGACAAAAAGAGGTCACTGTCTCTGATCACCAGTTCTGGGTCCAGAGTTCCTCCTGAATGTAAAATTCCTGGAGTGCCAGGTTGCTAAGAACCTGGGAGGCCGGAGGTGAACCTGGGGCTCCATATTACCATTACCAAGTGCTTGCGTGGTAAGAAACTTTCTGGGGAGAGAGAGGAACGCTCCCTGAGGCAAGAGGGTAGAAATTTGCTCTGCTGCTGTCCTGATGCTGGCCTGAGCCTTTCTGAGTGAGTGTCCCGGGTCACTCACCTCCATCAGCTAGCCAGTTTCACCCTTTAGTTCTTCTTGTGTCTTTTCACAGGAAGCCCAAGACTCCCATAAATGTGAAATGTCACAGTCATAGGTCCCCTGGGGCTTCGAGGCTGTTGTCATGGTTGTGCAGTGTTTGAGACTGGACTCTAAGAGGGGAGGCCCCCTGGTACCTCCCCAGGCAGCTCCTTGCTGGTTCTGTCACTTACTCTTTGCAACAGGTTGAGAGTTGTTTGAACACCTGGCTTGGTTCCGTGGCTTTCTTTGATTTATTTTCCCAGGATTCTTAGTGTCCTGAAGATTTGGTTAGGCGACCTTATTCCTTAAGCTCAGACGGTGTAGAAGGAAAGTTGAATCATGACATTAATTCATTCAACAAACCCTGAGCAACTACTGCTTGCCAGGGGTTGAGTTTCCAGTGGTCAGCAAAGCAGAAGTGGCTTCTGCTTTCATGTAGCTTCCTGCCTAGTTGGGGAGGCAGATGGTACAGAAGTAAACAAAACATGCGGAATTATAAATTATGTAAGTGCTAAGCAGGACAAGACAGGATGCCCAGATAGGGACTAATGGATGTGGGGCATCTACTTTAGTTTGGAGGCCAGGGAAGGCCTTTCTGAAGCAATAAAGTTGAAGCTAAACTATGGCACAAAAGCCCGCCCCTGCAATGTTGGGAGGTGTTCCAGACCAAAGGCATAGCACACATGAGGGTCCTGAGGCTGGAGGTCTCCTGGGGCTAGCTATAAGTGAGAGGGTATCAGCTGGTTTTCACACAGCAGACCTGGTGTTGCAGGTATATTTGGACAGATGTGTATATCTGGACTCTCTGGAAGTCCCAGTTTTGCTGAAAGATAAGCATGACACATCCTATTGTTCTGAAATAGGACACGGTGAGACAGAAGAAGGCAGGCCAGCCTTCTGGAGATGCTTGGTCTCACTATGGCTATCCTGTTGGCCTTTATCTGTCCTTAGTCTTGTTTCTGGTACTGTAACCCCTTATTTCCATGGTAGAGGGATGGGCTGATGTGGAATCAGGGTTGGCAGGCAATCCTGGCAGAAAGTGAATTAGACATTTTTCACAACTCTGCGATTGTGTTTGGTCATTAAACATTGGCCCACTGGCTGCTTATGACTTGAAGGCCACATGGAGGTTAAGGACACATTCCTGAACCACTAACTCAAGAATTAGACATCAGAGATACTAAGTGTCTAACATCATAGAATTGTAAATAAAATTCCCCTGACACCTAGACCCTGTCTCACTCCTGGTCAGTGCTTCTTTCCTTGCATAGCCTCACAGAGCACAGGCCCTACATGCTTCCCTCCATCCCCTTTCCTGCGGGGCTGCCTCTTGGGCTGAAGGCAATGCATGGCGGTGGGGCAGGCGGCATATTTTGCCTTTTCTTTTTCCTCCAGAAACAATTTTGGCATGGGACTTGGTCAGTCTTGATCTGTGCCTGAAAGTGTGAAGGCGTGGGTGCAGATGTTGGGATAATTTGTGTACCTCAGAACCAGAACTGGACACTCACTGTAGGGAAGACCAGCTCCTCACCCCCCTGCCCCGCCTCCCCCGCCCGGCACGAGATTCCTGTTGAGCAGGCATGGCCTAGCCTCAGACTTGCATGCATATTTTTCTGCTGTTGATTTTCTCAAATTCTTTAACAAGGGAACAGTAGTTTACATCTTTTAAAGCTTTCTTGAGGCTGGGCACGGTGGCTCACGCCTGTAATCCCAGCACTTTGGGAGGCGGAGGTGGGTGGATCACCTGAAGCAGGAGTTTGAGACCAGCCTAGCCAACATGATGAAACCCCGTCTCTACTAAAACTACAAAAATTAGCCATGCGTGGTGGTGAGCACCTGTAATCCCAGCTACTTAGGAGGCTGAGGCATAAGACTGCACTCCAGCCTGGGTGGCAGAGTGAGACCCCATCTCAAAAAAAAAAAAAGCTTTCTTAGGATGCCAGTTTGGTCTTCTGGTGACAGAACCTCGTCCACAGGTTAGAGGAAATAATACTTTCAGTAACACCCCCAGCTTGGGGGATCTCAGAAAGAAGGGCATGTTGCCAACTTTTGAGGATTTGTCTGAGAAACAGCAACCTGGCATCCCCCCAACTCCCTGCTTTTTTTTCCGTCTAGAATCAAATAGAATCTCTTTTCCTGGCAAAGATTTCTTAGATAAAAAGAGGTACTACTTAGTCATTTTTGTAGGTTCGTTAATAGTTTCTAAAAGTTTTTAAAAGTACATAATAAGAAAACTTGTTATGGCAACCAATAAAGTTTCTTTTCGAGGAATGAATATTTTCTAGGAAAGATAAGAGTCAGTTATGTTTGGTCTGATTTCTTCAGCTGAATCTTTCCCTCTTCCTCTTATCTTGAAATCTATCTCATAAGGCAATCTGGGGACACTTTAGCAAGCACTCTGGTAACAGATGTGTGTCATCCTCTTCCTGACACATCTCCCAGCCCTGGAGACCCAGCTGTATAATCGCAAGCTGTCCACAGGGCAGTGGGGTGGAAATCATCTCCATGTCGACTCCGGAACTATTTGGTGCACAAGAGGGCAGTATTTGCTTACAATCTTGGATCGGGATGATCAATGTGTAGGTTCACAGGTCAGCATAGTTAAAATGACCTCTGACTTTTTCAAGACAAAATAAACTGTAGGCCACAGCCATGATGGCTTCCCATAGATGCCTTTAAGTGTCTGATCTCTCCAAAAAAATTGCTGCTTGCTATATTTTTTCCTTAAAAAGAAAAATATTGTTTCTTTCAAGGTTTATTTTTAATTTTTTTTTAATCAATGAAAATATGGTTTGCAGGCTTGTACCTACAATGGCAGAGGTTAAAAAGTGTTGCAAAAGCAAAACAACTGCTTTCTAATTAAAAACCAGATGGGAAGATTTTTGTTTGAAGCAAGGGGTCAAATGTATTTTCTCCCCCTTTCACATCAGTGTAAAGATTATCTGACTTAACTTTTAAAGCATTTGAAGATGTGGGCTTCAGTCATCAACCCTTCTATACTCAGTTTTCTTTTTCTGCAAGTTCATAGTATTAACCAAAGCAAGGACTTTCCAGGAGAAAAAAAGGAGATCTCCCTGCCTTCCAGAGGCACAATGTTCTATCTGAACCATAGGCCATGTCTGCTTTTGTATAATGATTTGCCTATTTTCAGTTCTTCCATGGTGTTTTTCTATAGAGACTTTTAAGCCAGAAAGACATTGCTGCCCCTCCAAATCTGTGGATTCAACCAATTGAAGATTGAAAATATTTGAAAAAAAAAATGAAAACAACAAAAATAACAATTCAACAACAAAAAAAGATATGTTTAAAAACACAACACAGTATAGCAACTATTTACATAGCATTTTTATTTTATTAGTTACAAGTGATCTAGAGATGATTTAAATATATGGGAGGATATGCATAAGTTATATGAAAATACTCTGTCATTTTATATCAGGGCCTTAAGCATCCTCAGATTTTGGTCCTTCAGGGGTCCTCAAACCAATCCCCCACAGATAACAAAGGACAGTGGCATTGGTTTACAACTCCTGTCTCACCAGATTCCAGCCTATGCAAGAATTGGGATCTCACATCTTTCTGCTCCCTCTTCCTCAAACCTGGAACTTCTGATTTGAGGTGCCTCCATAACTTTAGCACCCAAGAGAGTTTAACTGAAAACAGCAGTGGTAGCAAGGCCCAGCACATTAAGGACATAGTGATGGTCAGGCCGAAGGAACCCATGCATAGGGGTGGCCTGGGTCTAGGGGAAATGCCACCTGGCCTCTCTGAGCCTGTCTGTGCACCTCAAATGCAGATGATTATCTCACAGGGTGGTTGCATCAAAGATGTCCATAAATAAAGCTTCAGGCACATAGTAGGGAGCAGTTATTGTTTTGTTTGTTTATTTTTTGTAGAGCCAAGCGCTTGCTGTGTTGCGCAGGCTGGTCTCAAACTCCTGGGCTCAAGTGATCCTCCTGCTTTGGCTGCCCAAAGTGCTGGGATTACAGGTGTGAGCCACTGTGACTGGCTGGGAGCAGTTACTGTGCCAATGATCCCTCTGACCCCTGACCAATTACAAGCATATGGAGGTGGTGGGGCACTGTTGGACATGAGGATGGAGACACAGACACTGATTCTTGATTGCAGACAAACCAGTTCTTTCCAGATTATTCATTTATTTGATTCATTGAGCATGTCCATTGCTTGGCCCCTTGGAGCATCTGCAGCAAAGTGAAATGCAATCTAGATGGGAGGTGCTGTGCTGCCGCCTCGATCCTCTGATAGCAATCAAGGAGAAAAACTGGGTTCTGAGGCTTAGCCCTATATGAAATCAGATGTCTTCTTTTAATCTTTTGTAATCGCAACATAAATCTTCCAAAGGCAGTGTGTCTATAAGATAGATGCCACATAAGCTGTGGAATGTATTAGTATGTGTGACATCCCTGTGGTCTTTTAATTGATCAGTGGCATTTAATGCAAAATTTGAATCTGACCACACCGAGTAGGGAGAACCCTGGGTGGCCTTCTTGTTTGCTTCCCCGTGAAGCTCCTGTCCTGGCTTTTATTAGAAGGGTCTGGGTAGGAAAAGAAGGGTTTTGAGCTGAAGGCTTTCAAAAGAGGCCCACGCCATGTTTTTCCGGGAACATAGTTTCTGAAAAAATGCTGGAACCATCAGTTTCCAAAGGAGCCTGGTTTGTGAGGGGAATGAAAAGTTGTTCCTGCGTGTGGATTCTGGGTTGTTTTCCATCTTCACTCCCTAAGGCAGGGCTGGCAAGCGGGGAATGGGACAGATGTTTTGTGGTAGTAATTTCCAGTCAGATTCTTGAATGCCTTGTATACTCTGGGTCACCGTCAGCTCATAATGGAGCAAAATTGAGTGAGAATTCCTGCAATGAACGACGTGAACGGCGCACCGGAGAGATATGATGGTGGAGATAGAGTGCATTCTGCGAAAAAATATTTCCAGTGCTATCTGTAAAATTCAGATTGAATAACCATTCTGAAGTGCTCCCCTTTTAAAAGAGTTTCCTTCCACAAGCATTGCAGGCTGAGTAAATACCAATAATTTTTATTTCCCTTCTCCTTATCGGTTCCCCTACTGAAATGTTCCTGCACAGCCTATCTGGTCTTTTCAAGTGAACATCAAATGATTAGTGTCAGCTTCCAGTTTGAATTATGATCATATTTCAAAACAGAAACTTCTTCACTTTTGCGTTTGGAGGTAATTATCAATATTTACCAATACTGGGGAAGAGTTGAAAATGGAGGAAATACTGCTGAGAGAATGGTGCCCCAAGTGAAGATAGCAGGGAGGGGTTGTGTGTGGCCTTGTGTGTACAATGGCACAGTGCCTCAGGGGCTTGGCCTGCCACGTGGATGGCCTGCTCTCTTCCAGCCCTATCTGCATTCTCGCACAGATAAGTGAGAGGAATGGTGGGGACCCAACTGCAAGGCGATCTCTTAGGGTTGGGTACTATGACAAGGCTAGAAAAGCTATTTCTGCCACCTGGAGGAGGAAACATTGCTCCGGCCGCTGCTCTCAGAGGCCCTCCCCTCTGTTTCCGCAGATCCTGCTGTCTGACTGCCATGGCCTGGTAGGAATGCCCTTTGGTGAAAAAGGCCAGTGAAACCCAGGGCTGGTTTAAGGCCTGCACTGCAGCCTGGAAAGCAGACTAACACGAATAGACTGTGCTGCCATCACACAGAAAATACAGTTTACAATACCTACATCAGAGTTGAATCCTAGGTGGCGTTCTCTTGCACTGTAGTAGGCATTTAATTGAACTTCGAGTAGTTTCAGTTTTTGCAGTTTTCTTTTTGTATATTGGAGCCAGTAAGTTTTTTTATGTTTGCTGCAAACACTCTGTAAGCTTTGGTGCTTTGCTTATTGTGCCTAGTTAATAGTTGCCTCTGGGAAATGCAGAGGAGGTTTCAGACTGCCTCAAAGAACTTTCCAGAGAGTGAAGAAGCTGCAGCACAACAGGCCTGGGCTCTGGAGTCAGGAAGATTGAAATTGGAATCTTGTCCCTTCTGCTGGCTTATTGTATTACTGTGGATGTGTAGCTTTTCTGAGCCTTCATTTCTTCACCTGTTTAAAACAGGAGAGAAAGGGAATAATGCCTACCTTCTGGTTTGCTGTTCGAGTTAGCAGTAACTGTGATACAGTTAGCATCATTCTGGGTGCAAGGTAGATGCCTGATAAATGGAAGCAGGCCTTACTATAGGGTTAGTGCACTGCAGGCTTGGCACCAGAATGTAGCCACTTCTGAAGTCCTTGGGGCAGTCAAAAGTCCTCTTCCCTCAGCATTGCAGACAGCAGGAAAGAGCATTGCAATTATGCAAGAGCTATGTTTCAAAGAAGGAAATGAAATTCTTGAATTTTTTTAAGGCAAAGAAGAGGAGGGAAAAATAGATTTATTGTTTTAGTTGGCTATTCAATAGGGTGCAGGACAAAGCTGGCCTCTCTCCTGTCTAATGTCATCATCGGCATTCTCTCTTTTTCTCTCCTTCTCCTCTTCCTCCTTCTCCTCCCCCTCTGCTCTACTCCTTCTCCTCCTCCCTTCTCTTCCCACGCCTCCCCCCGCTCCTCCTTCCCCTCCTCTTCTTACTAGTACTGCTACAAACCCCCCCTTTTCTCCAAGTCAACCCCAGGTCCTGAGCGTGGGATTAAATCTCATGCTCTGGAGATACTCTAATGCTAGGAATTATTTCCTCTTTTGTGGTCTTTGGTCTTTCCTTCAGGTTTCCTGTTGCTTTCTAAGGGAGGTGCCAGGTGCTGGCCCTGTGGCTAGTTTTGGCTAGTGAGGAATGCTGTAAAGCAGCTGCAACACCAGCGTGCAGCAGTCCTACTGCTGTGCAGCCTGGGCAGTGGGTGGTGACAGGGTGGCATTGGAGTGAACAAGGTTTGGGGAAGATGAGCGTAGGTGAAAAAAACGTAGACCGACCTTCTCAGTAAAACTGACCTGGGATCCCAGGCAACATGAAGGCTGGCAGATGCTGAGGGAGTTCTCTAGGGGAGGCTGATAAAATTCGACATCACCTTACCATTTAATGAGTCCCAGATACATGGGCTATGCCAGCCCAACAGAGTGCAGGCTTTGGAAAGCCCAAATGAAAACGACATGGTCCCTGCTGTTGGGGGAACTCATAGTGCTGGGAGAAGCCTGCTGGGCCTCTTTTCAGAAGGAGGGAGAACGTGGGTTTAGTAGTGAGCCCTCTAATTAGGCCTGCAGGTAGGCCTCAGCGTGGGGCCTGGATTTGCACCCTATCCTTCAGTTAGAGGTTTGTGACACCCGTAGCTGTGCTCAGTTAAGTGGAGCAGTGGAAAGAGCTGAGGCTCAGCATGCTGGTCCACGTTTGAATCCTGGTGGACCAGCTTGTGAGAATGCACAGCTCTGAGCCTCAGTTTTCTCATCTTCAAAATGGGCAGAATAAACTTACAAGTGTTTTCGTGTGTGTGAGAATCTAATGAGATAAGCGAAATGTAGTATTTATCTCAGTGTATGGAACCTATACTCTGTAAATGGTGTTAGCTATTGTGATCATAATTTATTATGACTTAAGTTTTAATCTTTATACAACTTCATATAAAAATAAACCATTTGTCAGAAATCTCACTTTCCTTGTTTTTGGTTGGGAAGGCAGACTAGATGGATGGTCTCTGAAACCACATGTAACGTATAATTTTTGTCTGTGCTTTTAAATTGGTGATAATCTGGTTGGGGAGAAACTAAATTAATATACTTGAAGTAATCAGAGGAATCAGTTAACTGCGTTGATTGGCTGTAAAATTGTGAGTGCAGTTAAAGACGAGGAAGGCCACGAAGGAGAAAGACCCAACCAGAGGACACACACCAGAAGAGAAATGTGGGTGGAGTGTTAGCAAGCCACACGCCTTGTCTGCCAGGAGAGACCAGTCTGCTGGAAGCAGTGGCTTGTTTTATGTTTGCAAACTGATAGGTACCAATCACTGCTACATGCAAATGTACCCAAAAATATGTGATGACAAGAACTTCTCTTGAAATAATTTATGCATTAATATTAAAGGAAAAAAATGCACAAACCAGCATAAATTGCAAACATGGTATAATTGAAAAAGCTTGAGGTTTAGAGTCTGAGAAACTGAATTTGAATCCTGGCTTCAACATTTGTTAGCTATATGATCTTGGGTAGATGACTTACCTTCTCTGGGCCTCAACTTCCTTGTTTGCAATATCAGAAAGAACTATTTTAAGGATTGGAATATATATCTAGTACATGATAAGCTTTTAATAAACATCATTACTATTATGACCACTATTTTACTACTGATAATAAAGACTCCTGGCCTCGCATGACACTCCATTGCTAGCTATAAATGGGGTCTTCCCTGAAATGCTATAATTTTTTTCTGTAGTTTAAATGAACATACTGGATTATTATTATTATTATTATTATTATTTTTGAGACAGAGTCTCGCTCTGTCACCCAGGCTGGAGTGCAGTAGCGTGATCTCAGCTCACTGCAGCCTCCGCTTCCCAGGTTCAAGTGATTCTCCTGCCTCAGCCTCCCTGGTAGCTGGGATTACAGGCCATACTGGATTATTGATTCAATGTTGTGGGGAGGCTTATAAATGAATTTATATGATTAAGTTTTGGAAAGCTCTTTTTTGTTGATTCCTTATCTTAAAACCAGGATAAAAAAAGCCTTAATAGCTCAATATTTTTAGGGTCTGAGCCAGGCCTATGTGTCGGCCTGGGGAAGAAAGGGAAACATTCAGAAAGCTTTAGATTTTTTAAAGACTTGTTGGGGGTATCCTCCTTTCAATTGGAGAAATAGTGACACCACCCCCACCCGCACCTCTGGATTTTACTGTTTATTTTTTGGCATACATGTTTCCAAATACATCAAATATAAATGATGCATTTTAAAGTGTTTAAACTATCAATAAAGCATTAGACCTTTACAGGGGTTTTAAAAAGGTCTTGCTGACTTTTAGTTTCCCCAGATTTGTAGGTCTCTGAAATTTCTGGAAGCTTTCTCTGCATCTCTAGCTGAGCCAGAATGCACCTCTGTTTAGAGATGGTAAAGAACTCCATTTGAGGAGTTCTTTAAACTCCAAAGAATCTCCCACGTTCATTCTTTTTGTGTTTTGCTGCAGCATAGATTGCTTAAACCAAGTGAGAAATAGCTGTGAGTTTTTTAAAACTTAGAGATACTCATTTTTTTCAAATTTGTCTTGAAGGAGCAGGCCCAAGTTTGCTTTTATAAATAGGAAAATTGATTTGCAAAGAGATGAAGGCAGAGTATCAGACAGGAGATAATGTGTGGCACATTTAGAATTTGGAGAAACCATAGCCATAAAGAATGAGTAGACACACATTCTTTATATAGTGGGTAGGCCATCTGGTTCTCAAAAAAATGCTTGTTGACAAACATGATAGACCTCAAGGTGAATTTCAGACTTTTGGATTAGTTTATGTGCATGCTGGTACATGTGTAGAAGCTCATGGCAAAATAATGTACCATAATAAATGCAAGTTCAGCAAATAAAACATAGTTCAGAGTCGAGTTATGTGGTAAAAATGCATGGACTAAGTAATTTTCAATGAAGGTTTTATTATTTTGGAATGAGGTCCTTTTAATTGCCTTAAAAGGCTCTCTTTTAGGAAAATTTGAAATATGAAAGTCATCTTATTTTCATGTAAAATGAAACATTTAAATACCTTTTTTCTCATGAAAATTTCTAGCATATAAAGTGAAACTGGAAGTAGTTTTGTTAAGTAACTTGTATTTTGGGGGCTGAGGAAAAGCACTAGAAAATTCAGCTCCTAAAGATCATTCTTCATGAGATGTCAGTAGCCTCCAGACAAATTATCATGTGAATATTTTCTAAACCATAAACAAATTTTGCTACCATTGTGTTTAGACTCAAAGGTAGTTTAAAAGAGAAATTTCTAAATGAAACTTCCTAACAGTCATTCTTTTGGGGGCAGGCAGATCGGTAGAAGTAATATATAAAACCCAAGGACAAAATGGCACTTTGTTTTTTTCTATTAAACTCATTTGCTGTTTGCTGTTTCAAAAATTCATACTGAATCTTTACAATGAAACATTTGTGAGTCCAGGAGCCCAGAACCCTAAATGAATTCAGATTGATTTCTTTTTCTGTATGGTCTATCAAAACCTTTTCACTTTACCACAGACCAGAAATTATTTCTCACTGTTTTCTGTGTCTTACTCCTTTAATCTCCAAATACCTGTTACTGCTATTGTAATTGTTATTTTATTTTAACAGTTATTGTTGTTACTACTATTGAACAAGCTTTGGATGTTTGGTTTGAAAAGATTCAATCAAGTATTTTGATTATGATGACTAGTGCCTGTGCATAGCTAAGCAGTGAAGCAATGCAGAGATTTTATAAATATTTTTAGGGCATTTTTTACTGTGATTGTAGGGAGTAAGATATTTGTTTTTACAGGCTAGAAAGATTGCTGTGAATTTTAACACTTGGGAGTCACAGCTTTAATTCTGATTTAGTCTACTAAAATAAATAAAAATTAGCCGTTGATACTCTTTTAAATGAATGGAACCTATTTCTGATTCTGATTTTTCTGAAGCAGTCTCTACATTTCCCAAAGTGCTACTTCCCAAGGTGGACAAAACATGTTCTGTGCAGGCGAAATGTGAGATGCTGGCTGCATAGGGGAGGAAGGGGGAGAGGAAGCTGTTTGCAAAACTACTTAAAATAAATTTGAAGGGTCAAACATGGAACACAGTTGCAAAAGAGAAAGGAAAAAACGCCTTAGGTCAGTTCAGCTAGAATAGCGTAGGCACTCACATTGGCTAGGGGATTAGTTGTGTATTTCTTGCTAATCAGATACAATTGGAGCAGATAATATTTGAGTATCTGAGGCTAGATCTCATTGCCTGTATATCAGGGAAATGAACCTAAAGGGGCAAGTTTTAAAAGTTTGATTTGGGGAAACAGATACCATTTCGGAGAGAGATGGTAGGCTGTGTTTACCTCGTTGTCCGAAGTCTGCTCAGACTTAAGCCTCAGCTCTCCAACTTGCAGCTTGTCCCTCAGAGATGCAGTCGTGTCTTGGGCCGGCAGACAGGCTTGCGTTAGCATTTCATTTAAAAGCGATCGGTACTTTTAAATTAAACATGCAAAGTTATCTTGGTGAGGCATTGAATGGGAGGTTGCTGGATTATTGAATTTGGCCCACAATTTAGCCAGTTCAGCAGGGATTTTGGGGTCTGAAGCAATTAATATGCAAGTACATTTGAGTCAGCAAGGTAGGAGATTACTGTCTTATCAGAGTAAAAAAAAAATTCTTTTTCCAAGATCCATACTTTTTTGGAGGTAGATAAAAACTTCATTGTTTGAGATTCATGTTTGGGAGTGACCACCTCAAATTGCCAGGTTTTAACCACTAAAACACAGAGGAGGGAATAATTGCATTTAAAATCTCTGATCTGTTATTTGCATTATGCTTAGCGTAGAGGACACTCCAATTTCCTTCCTCGTGTTTTTGTTTTTTTGCCGTTGTTAACATAGATTGAGAGGAAACTTAATTTTCTTTCTTGAAAAAATCATTCACTGAACGGCTCAAAACACATTAAGTTGTTTTTGTCTCATCAGATCGAGTACTTAAGACAAAACTAAGAAGGACTTCAATATATGGTTAAACTCTCATGTGCTCTGTGAATCTAGACACACTCCATCCAAGTTGCTGTATGATTTCCTGACCAAAATGACCTGGCCAGGGGAACAGCTATTCCTTTACAACACCCTTTTTCTTCTTCTACACAGCCAGAACCCTTACACCTGTTTTCCCACCTGGCAGGCAGCATTCAGAGGCATGAGGTGTATTTTTATTGTGTGGCGCTCAGCCTTGTGCACAGTGGCTGTGCAGTCTTGGGGAGAAGAGGTTACTTAACACAATTTCCTTGACTTTAAAATGGGGAAAGTAAGAATGTAAGACCTTAAAGAATTGTGAGGATGGTGTGGAACAACAGCTGGAGGGAGCCAAGGGCAGTGAATTACAGATGTGCAGTGCCATTGAGATGCAGCTTCCCTTGCCCTTGACTCAGTGCAAGAGACTTCAGGCCCTGCATTGATGGGACCAGGCAGGCCTGTGAAAGGAACAGACCAGCAGAACCTGCGAGCTAGTTGCCACTGAGGCCTGGGAATTGCTGCTTTACTCCAGAAGACAGGGAACCTGGTGGTACGGCAGGAAAGCATAGTCTTTGAAAATCAGATGTGACTTAAAAATGAATTTTAAAAAAGGGGGCTCATGAAGTCCTGAAGGCCTTTATTTCTGTATTTATTGTGGAGATCTTTTTCTTCTGAAAGCTTTGGTTTGACCATCTGCCTCATTTCAGGAGTTTGGAGACCTCGGTAATTTGAGAGCTCACTCCGGGGTAGCAAGTTGCCCTTTTGCCAGGGCCTACTTGTCCCTTAGAAGCATCTAGCCTTGGCTGCTTCAGGGGGGCACTTCAGGACACGGCATGGGGACTGACCATGCCCTTTGGCAGGTGACGCAGGGAGTCAGCCTGGGTGTGAGTGGGTGTGTGGCTGGCTCCCTGGCAAAGGGCTGCCAGAGTTTCCTAAGGGGCCCCATCTTTTCCATCCAGTGGGACAGCCTTTCTATTTCAGATGAAGGATAAAATACTTGGGAGAATAACTTTCATTGTTCCCATTCCCAAATCCTTTTCTGTGTGTGGAGAGCATTCTGAGTTTGTCTGTTTGTTTACTGTCCTCCCATCAAGACCTACAGCCTATGCCGACATTCTTCTAAGCAGATCACATGTGCTTGGCACACAAGTGGGCATTCTGAACACTTTTTTGTGTTTTCAGCCATGGTCCTCATTTCTCAAGGGATACTGCCAGCCTCCATCCTGATCCAGATTTAGAAACAAAACAAAAACAAAGGAGAAGCGGTGATATAAAACGGAAGTAGAACTTGGCGTTGGCTAGTGGAGATGGCGATAAGGAGTTTTGAAGTGTCTCTCCTTTGAAAGGTCTTTCTTGTTGGAGCACTGCTCCCCCAGTATGTCTGATCCTTGTGCACGCCCCAGCTGGGCTGGTGGGGGGCGGTCCTCATCACACTGAGGCTGGGTTTCTTTAACTTAAGAAATGTCGTGAGGAACAAGAAATGAAACATGAGCAATACAGGGTTAATGTTGTCAAGCTATGTTTGTTTTTTATTTTGTTTTTCTTTGTTTCTTTTTGTTTGTTTTTTGAGACGAAGTCTCTCTCTGTTGCTCAGGCTGGAGTGCAATGGCACGATATCAGCTCACTGGAACCTCCGCCTCCCCGGTTCAAGCGATTCTCCCGCTGCAGCCTCCTGAGTAGCTGGGATTACAGGCATGTGCCACCATGCCCGGCTAATTTTTGTATTTTTAGTAGAGACGGGGTTTCACCATGTTGGCCAGGCTGGTCTTGACTCCTGACCTCAAGCACTTGAGCTCCCAAAGTGCTGGGATTACAGGCGTGAGCCACTGTGCCCGGCCTGTTTTTGTTTTCTTTGATGGGGGAAGGTACCCAGATTAAGTTTATGGATGACAGCTAATGATAATCAAGTTCCATGTTTGAGTGCCTATTAAATTATCTTGTTTAATGCCCCTGCATGTCTGGGAGGAGAGTTTTGTTTTGGTTTTAGTTTTTTAAATAAATGAAGAAAAGGTGACTCAGACAGGTTAAGTAACTATCCAAAAAAAAAAAAAAAAAAACTCTGTAGTAAGAAAGTGATCAATCCAGGATTTTAAAAAAGTATTACATTTTGGATTAGGTTATATATATACATGGTAGAAAACTTAAATAATGTTAAAGGATATACAGAGAAAAGTATGCCTTCCGTCTCTGTGTTTCAGTCTCCTTAGACTCCCTGCACTGCCAATACACATCATCAGTTTTCATTTGTGAGTGTGTTTTGGAGATGGGTCTATATTACTTTATAATAGTTTTCCCTCATTCTTTGTATTGACAACATACTGTTCCACTCTCAGGATGACTTGTGCTGTCTCGAATAGTAGTGTCTGGAAGGCCTTGGTTATTCTATCTTTTATGGTTGTGTGTACATGTCACAGGGTCAATTCCTAGAGACAGTGCCTGCTGGAACCTGGGTGTCCTCACACCCAGACCTATGTAGTAGGGGTTAGGGTTGCTGCCCTTGCCTAGAAGGAGCCAGAGGGCTCCCACCAGCCCTGCTGCCGGCAGAGGCCTGGCAACCACTGTGGCTTTGGTACTCGGCCTGCTTCCTACCAGCCACAGAGATGGGGGGTGGGGGAGTGGGGGGGGGCGGGGTGGTTGGTCTAGTAGTGAGGGTGGGGGGCTTGCCAGAGAGAAGGAGCAGGAAGAGGCCTTTCTTTTCAATTTACCCTCTTTTTGTATGCCATAATCTTGTTTTTCTTTGGAATCCTGCTGATCCAGGCCTGAATTCTAGTTCTACCATTTTACTAGCTGAGTGATCTTTGTCAACTTATTTAACCTTTCTGAACTTAAGGCTTACCATGAGTATTAAGGCTTACCATGAGTAAAAATGGTGCTCAGAATACCTACCTGTTAGAGTTGCTTCGAGAAGATAGAATAAATATTACTGCTAGTACTTTATTGAGCTTTGACTATGTCAGGTACTTCCTAAACCCTTTAACCTGTATTAATCTGATTTAATCCTGATAAACCTCTAATGAGAGTTAGACACTGTTCCTATCCTTCTCTTATATGTGACTTGAAATCTAAAAATGTTAGTAAACATTCGACCCCAACCTGTTGGGCTCCCAAGCCCATGATCTTGACCACTAGGCTATGCTGCCTCCCATAAATGCAGCCAGAGTTGATTGTGTATACTATATGTTTGTCTAATCATTGAATTCTACTTCTAGTGACACTTAAGCTCTTTTCCTGCACTTTAATGTTATTGATCATCATTCTTCCTAAGGAAGGCTTTTGGAGCGTTGCTTCTTACGGTGCTTATTAGAAATGTGACCTGGAACAAGATGCATCATTTCTTTGCACCTCAGTTTCCATCTTTGTAAAACATTGATAGCAACACTTACCTTCTCATGAGAGAACCGATGCATGCAGGGCACCCTACATAGTAACTGCCTGGTGGATAGCGGGTCCTCAGTTAATGTGTTGTTGTCTTTTTCTTCCTCATTTGGCTCATTCATAGACTACTGGAGAGAGATTCGAGAATTCCTCAAGTGTTCGTAGAATGGCTTGACATAAGTTGCTTTCCATTCCTTGTCTGTGTAAGGAGTGATGTTCTGGAGTATTAAATTGGGTGAGTGTGGGCACAGTTTGTGTTCTGAGGTTTAGTGTGACTGTGAAAACATGCTTTTTGCATTGCCTGAGAGGATACAATAGACCACCAGCAGGAACAGCAGTGCAGACCGCTGAGCAGCTTTTTGTAGCCCTGGACCCAGTGTTCAGTGTTCCAGAGAGATGGTAAGAATAAAGGGAGAGGCATCGAAGCCAAACAATTCATAGATTTGATTTATCTGGCCTTCCAAATACCGTCAAATTCCACCAACAACTACTTTTAGTGTTTTTTCCTATTCCAAGTTAAAAAAAATTGTGATAACATGTTCATAATATACAATTTACCTTTTTGACCATATTTAGGTATACAGTTCAGTGGCGTTAAGTACATGCACATTGTAGTGCAGCCATCACTGCTATCCATCTCCAGAACCTTTTCATCTTCTCAAATTGAAACTCTGTGTCTGTTAAACACTTACTCCTCATTTCCCCCTCCCACCAGCTCCTGGCTACCACCATTCTATTCTCTCTGTGACTTAGACTACTAAGTGGAATCATACGATATTTGCCCTTTTGTGACTGGTTTATTTCACTCGGCATAATGTTCTCAGAGTTCATACATGTTGTAGCATGTGTCAGAATTTCCTTTTTTAAGGGTGAATAATATTCCGTTGTATATATATTTTCCCTTGTTTTAAAAGTATAAGTATGTAAGTATCTATCAGTATATTTATTTATAGCCATCTCTGTAGTTCTGTAATTTGCTTTGGCTTAACATGTGTATTTTTCAAGTTATTACTTAAATTTTGTGAGTATTTAGTGCTACCATACTGTTCTGATTCTGTTTAAAATGAAGGACTTTTTTTCCTTATCTCTTATAGACTGAACTAGCTGCATTACACTGTTTGCGTATTTCTAGAATTGACATTTCCAAGGGACAGTTTAGAAATTCTCGATTGTATCACAAACTCTGCAGTGATCGTATTTTGTACCTTACCCAGACATGGTAAGAAATACAGGTCTGGCAGGGCATGATGGCTCATGGCTGTAATCCCAGCATTTTGGGAGGCTGAAGCTAGAGATTGTTTGAGTCCAGGAGTTTGAGGCTACAGTGTGCTATGATTGTGCCACTGCACTCCAGCTTGGGTAATGGAGCGAGATCCTGAAAGAAGGAAAAAAAACAAATACAAGTCTACAATACCTTATCCATAAATTTGAAAATTCAAAGAGCTCTGTAAACTGAAAGCAGTTTTTTGGAGTTTGGATGCAAAACCCCATCTGAACTGACTGAATCTTTTATTTTTCCCATTTAGTGTGAATATTTAATGTTTGATTATAGGGAATGGCCCCATCCCCGCTGGGGTATTATATAATGTATGATATATTTATGTATGTACAGAATTATCTTTTGGTTGGGATAATTATTTTCATTTATTCATTTTATAACTTAATATTATGAAGCACTTCATATATAGCTTCTCTTTACTAAGCAATAAAACAGACTTTTTCTGTGACATTAATTTATAATAGAATATTCTTTTGTATGCAACCATATAATTTTTTTAAGAAACTTTTTCTTTTTTCTTTTTTGAGCCAGAGTTTCACTCTTATCACCCAGGCTGGAGTGCAATGACGTGAATTAAATGGAATTATATATACTTTATGACCTTTCGTGTCTGGCTTCTTTCACTTAGTGTAATATTTTCTTTTTTTGAAATAAGGTCTTGCTCTGTTGCTCAGGCTGGAGTGCAGTGATGTGATCATAGTTCACTGTAGCCTTGAACTCCTGGGCTCAAGCAATCCTCCTGCTTCAGCATCCCAAAGTGCTAGGATTACAGGTTTTAGCTACCACGCCTGGCCACTGTAATATTTTCTAGATTCACCCATGTTGTAGCCTGAGTCTCTACTTCATTCCTTTTTAAGACTGAATAATATTCCATGCCTGGATATACCACATTTAAAAAATCCATTCATTAGTTGATAGGCATGTGGATTGTTTTCACTTTTTGATTATTGTAAATAATGCTACCATGAGCAGTCATGTACATGTTTTTGTGTAAACATACGTTTCAGTTCTCCTGGGTATAAATATACCCAGGAATTGCTGGATCATATGGTAACTGTATGTTACCTTTATGAGGAACTGCCAAACTTTTTCACAGCTGGTACACCATTTTTCACTCTCATAGCAATGTGTGAAGGTTCTGGTTTCTCCGCATCCTCACCAACACTTGTTATTGTCTGTCTGTCTGATCATATCCATCTTAGTGGGTGTGAAGTGCTATCTCATTGTGATTTTGATTTGCATTTCCCTGATGGTGAGTGATATTTAGCGTCTTTTCATGTGGTTGTTAATATATCTTCTTTGGAGAAATGCCTATTCAGCTCTTTGTTTAAAAATTCAGTTGGCTTTTTATTGTTGACTCATAAGAGTTTTTAATATATTCTAGATAGTTCCTTATCAGATATATGATTTGCAAATATTTTCTCCCATTCTGTGGGTTGTCTTTTCACTTTCTTGATAATGTCCTTTGAAGCACAGAAGCTTTTAATTTTTGAAACATTCCAGTTTATTTATTTATTTTTGTTGCTTGTGCTTTTGGTGTCATATCTAAGAAATAACTGCTTAATCCAAGGTTACATAGGTGCATACCTATGTTTTCTTCTGAGTTTTATAGTTTTAGCTCTTCCATTTAAGTCTTTCATCTATTTGGAGTTGATTTTTGTATATGGCATGAGGTAGAGGTCCAACTTAATTCTTTTTTTTTTTTTTTGAGACGGAGTCTTGCTCTGTCACCCAGGCTGGAGTGCAGTGGCACGATCTCAGCTCACTGCAAGCTCCGCCTCCTGGGTTCACGCCATTCTCCTGCCTCAGCCTCTCCGAGTAGCTGGGACTACAGGCGCCCGCCACCACGCCTGGCTAATTTTTTGTATTTTTAGTAGAGATGGGGTTTCACCGTGGTCTCGATCTCCTGACCTTGCAATCCGCCCGCCTCGGCCTCCCAAAGTGCTGGGATTACAAGCGTGAGCCACCGCGCCCGGCCCAACTTAATTCTTTAGCTTGTGGACATCTGGTTGTCCCAGTTTTTGTTAAAAAACTATTCCCTCTATTGATTTGTGTTGGCACTCTTAACAAAAATCAGTTTACTGTAAATGTGAAAGTCTCTTTCTAGATTCTCAATATTTCATTGATTTATATGTCTAGCCTTATTTTGAACTATTTTTTTTTTAAAGTTCTGAATTCTGAAACACATTTTCCCCCAGTGGCTTAGGGACTAGGTAATAATAGTAGATTGCTGCTGAGCCATGGGGAGGGCTGTTTCTCCAGCTCCTCAGATATCCCTGTGCTTACCTTCCCAGGCTGTCTTCCTGTGTGAGCTCCATGGCACACCCTAGGGACAGTGTCTGAGGACAGTGCTGAGGCTCATGGCCACAGGAGTGGTAGAAGCAGGTTTTCAGCCTGATAATGCCATTACATTTCAAACTTTGAACATTTCAAACCTTGAACATGAATATGAGATGTTGGAGATCCCAACTGGGAAGGTGTAGCTACCCAGCAAGTCTCCCGTCTCTAAATACTCTGCTATACAGGAGTGGGTACCCAGGGACCACATTTGCACCCGGACACCCTGACTGCCTCCAGCCCCATTGATATTTAATTGGTTCAGGGATAGATACCTGAGCCAAGATGTACTAAAAAAGTTCTTCTCTGGGAATTTGAAACTAGGGAAAGAGAGGCAGGGACACTAGGAGTTCTGGAAATCAGCATGTTGATAGAAATAGTGTGCTAGATCAGAGAGAAGGCTGGGAGCTGTTCTGCTTCTGGGCTTTCCCAGAGCTTCTGTGAGGTACCTGGAATCCTTCTTGTAAACCCTCCTTTTTGTTTACAATTCTTCAGCCAGTTGGTTACTTGTAAGAAAAAAAAAATTCTTCATCAATGAATGTGTTCACTTGGTGAAGGGTGGATGTCATTTTTGTTATTTTTTTCTTTTGCAAATGTACATTTAGCACCTGCTGAGAGCAGGACATTCTGAATGTTAGGCACTGAGAACACCTGGCAGATAAAAGGTGGCCCTGCCCCTTGGGACTCACTGTTCAATGAGTTGGAGGGTAGGGGATAGACCATAAAGCAGATGTACTGAATATGAGACAGATGCATCAAGGACCATACAACACACCAAAGGGGTTCAGAGGTGGGAGTCAGGGAAGACTTCACAGAAGAAGTGACATTTGTGTGGAGTCCTCATGGATGATTAAAGTCTGCCTGGTAGCAATGAGAGATTCAGTTTCAGAAAATGGGCATTGACTGCAGGGAGCCTAGAAGCATGAAGGATTTGGAGGGTTTGGACCATCCAGAGAAGGCTTGTGTGATTGGTCACAAGTGTAAGCAGCCAATGGTGAGCTGGTGAAGCAGGTTGGAAGCAGATTATGAAGGGCCTTGTATCTTGGACCAAGACATTTACAGTATGTTCTGGGGGCAGCAGACAGGTCTGTGGTTTACAGAGTTTACCCTGGCGTTGATGGGTTGGAGGGGAGAGAGGCCAGGAGACCATTTTGGAGGGCAGTGCCAGTGGTTAGGGTGATGAGGGAGGGATGGAAAGGAAGGAAGGCAGAAACCCGAGTTAGGAAATAGACTCTCCAGAGTGGGAGACTAGCTCTAGGTAGAGGGTACAGTGCAGTTTCAAGGAGACGGGGAACGAAAGAGGTACTTGGAACAGAATGGGTATGAGGTATGGGTGTGGGATGAGGATGCTGCTGCGATCATAATGAGGGCTGGCAGGCAGGCAGGCTGAGGGGGTGGCAGGCGTGCAGCAGCCCCAAGGCTTCTTTTTTGTGGGGTAGATGAAAGGGGGTCCATTTGCCTTTATTTTATGCCAATCAGGTGCAGCTTTTGGATTCCTGGCTAGCTGCCATGTTGCCCTCGGCAAAAGTTTGGCGGCCTTGGTATTGTTGACCCTTTGTACTAGATGGTGAAAGTATCTGCCTTGCAGACCAGGCCCTGGAATCAAGTATTTGGAATGCATAGCTAATGCGTTCCACTCCAGACCGTTGGTATTATTATTCCACAGTATCGCATCTAATTGACTATTTCTAAATGTTCTTGTATATTTTGACTGTACAAGCAAAGTAGGTTTCCAGCAGCCCCTCTTTGCCGAGGCTGCCTCATTTGCAAAGTTTGCTGGCACCACCCTCCTTTCCCAGGGTTCCTGGTTCCTTTCTGCCTGGGAGCCCTGTGCCTGAGGGGGCATGGTGATCTTACTGGAGTCCTCTCCCAGCCTTGCCCAGCTGTTGTCCTCCAGCCCTCCTCACCTGGGAGTTTGATAGAGGAGCTATTGTGTGCAAAGGATGGTTCAGCACAGACTGCCTTTCCTTGTGAGTCTGTAGGGGAGTTGGACAGGTAGGGGTAGACCCTCAGGCACTGATGGAGCCCAGGCTCCGTGCCCAGTACCTTTACATGGGGGGGCTCCCAAAGTTGGATACTCCCAGCACAGCAAGACAGGCACTGCTGTTAGGGGCTGCCCAGATCAAGTGACACTGAATCATCTGCTGAGCAAGTCCTCCCTTTCTCAGTCCGTGGGCAGCCCCTCTGGCCATGTCGAGGAGGAGGCCCGTGAGCACCAGCTCTCTGGACATTGCTCATCTCCCGCCTTGACAAGCGCCTCACAGAAGGCAAAACTCCATTCATATACTGCATAATGACAGCTTAGGTCAATGATGGAAGGTATATATGACGGTGGTCCCATAAGATTATAGTGGGGCCAAAAAATTCCTATAGCCTAGTGCTGTCATAGCTGTGGTAACATTGTAGAGCAGGTTACTCAGGTGTTTGTGGTGATGCTGGTGTAACCAAACCTACTGTGCTCAGTCTTATAGCACATATAGTTACTTATAGTACCTATTATGATAATAAATGACTGGTTTATGTACTTACTGTACTAGACTTGTTATTATTTTAGTGTGTACTCCTTCTACTTCTTTTCTTTTTTTTTCCGAGCCAAGGTCTGGCTCTGTCTTCCAGGCTGCGGTGCAGTGGCACCATCTCAGCTCACTGCAGCCTCTGCTGCCTTGCCTCAAGCGATCCTCCCACCTCAGCCTCCTGAATAGCTGGGACTAAGGTCCTCACCACCATGCCCAGCTAGTTTTTGTATTTATTTTGTAGAGATGGGGGTCTCACAGGGGGTTGCCCAGGCTGATCTCGAACTTCTGGGCTCAAGTGATCCATCTGCCAAGGCATTGCAAAGTGCTAGGATGAGCCACTGTGCCAAGCCTCCTTCTGCTTCCTTTTTTGTCTTTTTTTTTTGGAGATGGAGTCTCACTTTGTTGCCCAGGCTGGAGTGCGGTGGCACGATCTTGGCTCACTGCAACCTCCACCTCCCGGGCTCAAGCAATTCTCCTGCCTCAGCCTCCTGAGTAGCTGGGACTACAGGCGCATGCCGCCATGCCTGGCAAATTTTTTGTATTTTAGTAGAGACGGGGTTTCACCATGTTCCCCAGGCTGGTCTCAACTCCTGAGCTCAGGCAATGCACCCGCCTCAGCCTCCCAAAGTGCTAGGATTACAGGCGTGAGCCACCACGCCCAGCCACTCCTTCTACTTCTAACAACAAAAATTAACTGTAAAACAGCCTCAGACAGGTCCTTCAGGATGTATCCAGGAGAAGGCATTGTCATCACAGGAGGTGATAGCTCCATGCATGTTACTGCCTCTGAAGACCTTCCAGTGGAACAAGATGTCGAGGTGGAAGACAGTGATGTTGATGATCCTGACCCTGTGTAGGCCTAGGCTAATGTGCATGTTCGTGTTTTAGTTTTTAACAAAAAAGTTTAAAAAGTAAAAGAAAAAAGTTTTTAATGGAAAAAGGCTTATAGAATAAGGATACAAAGAAAGAAAATATTTTTGTACAGCTGTACAGTGTGTTTGTGTTTTAAGCTAAGTGTTATTACAAGAGTCAAAAAGTTAAAAAATTTTAAAGTTTATAAAGTAAAAAAGTTATAGTGAACTAAGGTTAATTTATTATTAAAGAAAAATGTTATTATAAATTTAGTGTTGTCTAAGTGTCCATTGTTTATAGAGCCTACAGGAGTGTAGAGTCACGCCCTAGGCTTTCACATTCACTCAACCACTTACTCACTGACTCACCCAGAACACCTTCCAGTCCTGTAAGCTCCATTTATGCTAAGTACTCTATATAGGGTTACCCTTTTTAATCTTTTATGTTGTATTTTTACTGTCCCTTTTTTATGTTTAGATACAGTTCAAGTACACAGATACCATTGGGTTACAATTGCCTGCAGTATTTAGTACAGTCACCTGCTTCAGCTCACTGTGCCTGGCCTGGGGGTATTTTTTTTATTATAGTAAAAAATATATAACATTTACCATTCCCATTTTTAAATGTACAGGTTTGTAGCCTAGGAGCAATAGGCTATTTCATACAACCTAGGTGTGTGGTAGGCTCTGCCATCTAGGTTTGTGTAAGTGCTCTCTATGATGTTTGCACAAAGATGAAATTGCCTAATGACACATTTCTCAGAATGTATCTTCATCATTAAGCAATGCATGGTTGTATACCAACATAGCTTAATATGTATATTTTTAATGGTGGCCTTCTAATATTGCCATGTCATGGTTTCATCTATGGCAGCTATATAAAGTTTCCTTTTTTGGGGGGGTATTTTTTATTTTTAAATTTATTTATGTTTACAAAATTAAAAAAATTATTTTATTTTATTTTATTTTATTTTATTTTATTTTATTTTATTTTATTTTATTTTATTTTATAGATGGGTCACATTCTCTTGCCCAGGCTGGAGTGTGGTGGCATGATCATTTAGCTCACAGCAACATGGGCTCAAGCAATCCTCCCACCTTAGCCTCTTGAGTAGCTTGGACTTCAGCTCACTGTGCCTGGCCTGGGGGTATTTTTTTTTATTATGGTAAAAAATATATAACATTTACCATTCCCATTTTTAAATATACAATTCAGTGGCATTAAGTATATTCACATTGTTATGCAACTGTCACCACTATTATTTCTAACTTTCCATCACCCCAAACTGAAACTCTCTACCCATTAAACACTACCTCCCCATTCTCCCTACTCCCAGCCCCTGGCATCCACCATTCTACTTTTTGTTTATAAATTTGACTACTCTAGGGACCTCATATAAGCAGAATCATACAGGCTTGGTGGCTGGTTTATTTCATTTAGCATAATGTCCTCAAGGTTCATCCATGTTGTATCATGGATCAGAATTTCTTTCCTTTTTAAGGGACGGATAATATTACAGCATATCGATAGACCACATTTTGTTTTTCCCTCCATCTATTAATGGGCACTTGGGTTGTTTCCACCTTTTGTCTGTTGTGAATAGTGCTTCTGTGAATATTGGTGTCCAAGTATCTGTTTGATTCTTGTTTTCAAGTCCTTCGAGAATTCCTATACCTAGGAGAGGAATTACTGGATAAAGTGGTATCAATGTTCCTTTAAGGGAAAAAGTGGGTTTTATAAAACAGGGCAGGGCAAAATTAGTTATTTAAAGAAAAATATTAAGTAATATTGTGTGTGGCATTGTGATGGAGTAGAAATGATGGAGCTGACCCTGGAGTGGTGGCTGGTGCAGTGTGCAGTGTCTTACCAGCCTGGCAGAATTCTGTGTGGCCTTGGCTATGACTTCACTCCGGATCTCAGCCTATCCATCTGTAAAACAGGGCTGATGCCTTGTTTCTCTCCAGGCTGCCATGTGAACCTGACACGGTTGGGTGTGAGAAGCCTGCTGGTTCTCAGGTGTGCCCCTTTCCTGATTTTTCTCTGTGTGCTTAGAGACCATGGTGGCTGCAGCAGGCCCTGGACCCGCTCTTCTCCTGCGGGTTCATTCAAGGCTGTGCCTGTGGGGTTCCGAGCTGGGCTCTTGAGCTTCAGCTGGCTGTTTCCTAATCACCTTCTTTCCTGTCACCCTGGCTGCCTGCTACTGTGACACCTAGAAGATTACCCCAGAAGATCAGGACTCTTCCTGGACTTCACAAACTTATTTTTATAGTGCTTACACTCTTCTGCCGATTTTGTCTGTAGCTTGTCTTTTTCTTCCCCTCTCCTATTTAACTTCTTTGTCTTTTGACCCCTTTCATTCAGTTAATTGATTGATTAACTCTTTCCACAGTATTTGTTGGACACCTGTGATATTGGAAGGAGGAGCGTATATTTGTTGGGGGAGGAGGTACAGAAAAGATACAGAAGACACCTCCCACCCCCGATACTTTTAGTCTACTTGGGTAGAAAAGGAAGACATTCTTGAAATTGTTGGGTAGTAGTAATAATGTGTAAAGCATCCTAACAGGTATTTTTCTTTCTGGAGACTACCCAAGCTTCAGGGCAGGGGGGCGCCTGCTTGCTTTAAACAAGGACTGTACAGCACTGGTAGAAAACAGCCTGGGTTTTAGAGCCTAGGTTCAAATGTTGGCACTGTCCCTTACGAGCTACATGATCTTACATGACAACATGGGAATTCCATCACATCCCTTCAGGGTTAAATGGGACGGCTTGCATGAATGCTCTGCAGGGTGGCCACACTCAGGGACCTTGCTGTTAGTGACTGTGTCCTCCTCCCAAGGAGTGGGTCTCCCCAGACCTCACTTATGCCGTCCTTATGTATCACTGAAGTTCCCCTCTCAGGACTTGGGGGAATCAGGGGATGCTCTAAACCAGTGGGCCCAGACACAGGTCCTGTTGCATAGCCACATATCCCAGAAAGAAAGTGCCCTCCAGACCAGCCTCCAAGGGAGGCAGAGGAGGCAAGGGCTCAACATTGTTTTCCAGCAGGGTGCATCTGAGAGGGTGTTGCTCTCCGCAGAGCAGGCTCCTCCTGCAGCTGTGACAGAGCTAACCTACTGGCACTTCAGGGGAGGGACTGCCCTCTGCCTGTAGCCTGGCTGTTGGCAAGGGCCCATTTTTCTGCATTCATTCATTTATCTAGGTACGTAATTTTTCCCCTTCAGATGATCATTTGCCTGGTCATTTGCGTGGTAATAATGATTCTAAAATATTATTTAAAAATGAATTGACTTATTTGCTTTGTACCAGCCACCATACCTATGTGTTTTACAAATGTCACCTTCTGTGATCCTTACCATGACCCTGTAAGGACCACATCATCAGTGCCTATTACTGAGCCTCAGCAATGGGAAGTGACTTGCCTAGGGTCACACACAAACCCGCAGGCCAGGATTTGGACATAGCTTGTACAACTCTAAAGCCATTTCTCCTAGTTGCTCTGCTGTCCCTCTCTTTGCCTTCCTCCCTCCAGAGGAAGAGGAGCTCTGATATCAGCAGATGTGTTTTTCCTCTGGCATGGGAGGACGGAGGGAAGAGAAACAGTACAGTTATCTAAGTGAGAATGAGCCATGAAGACTGAGTAGCGGTTTTCTGTGCAAGTAAAATCTTATCTTGGGGGGGTAGAGGGAAGACCATCTTCCCCCCATCCCCCAACTTGAATGAAGAAGAAAAAACCCAACCAAAAATGACATAAAGCTAAGCTGCCACAAAGGCTGCACTTACCCAATATTCCTGGTGTGGAGGTAAGTTTTGCACCCCAATTTCTCCTCTCTTCCTTCTTGAGATGTGAAATCTTTTCAGCTCATAAAAAAGACAGGGTGCCCACATGGTGTTTTTAGTGGAGACAATAAGGCTGGGAGGTGTCTGAGCCTCTTGGGACTTCTGGAGAGCTTGGATGCCACAGCCTTCCCAGCTGGAGGGTGCTGAGCTCCCACCTGGATTGAGGATCTGTGCTGTCCAGAGGCCATTGTTCTTTTTCCCAGCACAGGATGGAAAAGGCTCCTCTGGGAGGCATCTGCAGGTCAGATGCCTTTGGGGTGGCAGGGTGCAGCAGTGGCTGGGTGGGAATGGGATGGTTGTTTTAACAGTAAGTTATTAGAGAACTTCAGCTTAGCCCTGCCTTTCAGGGAACTAATTCTGGGAAATCTATCTGGATCCTGAAATAAGTTCTGCTTTGTGATTTCATAATTCCTCTTTCAGGGAATAATCTGAAATGAGCCAGAGCTTTATGCACAAAAATGTTCTTCACAGCATTATTTATAAGAGCAAAAAATTGGGTGCCACCCAAATGAAGCAAAATAAGGTACTTTGTGCACCCTTCTTTAAAATGATATTTATGAAGAAAATTTTAAAATGTGAAAAGTCATACTACATATGTTAAGTGAAAAAAAGCAGGGCAAGGAATTCTTTTTGAGTTCAATAATATACAAAATACATATGCACAAGAAAAAGACTAGAAAGAAAGACATTAAATGTTAACCGTAGCTAACATTAGGGGCTGAAATCTAGGTGACTTTTAATTTCCTTTTATAAAGAATTTTTTTTTCCCAAGGCTTTTTCTTTCCCAATGTTATTTTCTAAAATTTCTACAGTGAACATTATTAGTTGAATAGTTATCCTCCTTCCTCCTCACTTCTCCTTCTTGGAGCTGGTCAGCCAGTGCTGCTTTTCTCCTCCTCCCACCCCTCCCCTTCTCCCACCCGAGCACTGAGGCTGGTTCCGAGTAGCAGCAGTACAATTAATATTTTACACTATCTTTGCCTGAAGTCTGGTGGTAGTTTGAGATACTTCTTTTAGTCTAAACTCATTTTCTGGCCAGGCGCGGTGGCTCACTCTTGTAATCCCAGCACTTTGGGAGGCCGAGGCGGGTGGATCACGAGGTCAGGAGATCGAGACCACGGTGAAACCCCGTCTCTACTAAAAATACAAAAAAAAAAATTAGCCGGGCGTGGTGGCGGGCGCCTGTTGTCCCAGCTACTCGGAGAGGCTGAGGCAGGAGAATGGCGTGAACCCGGGAGGCGGAGCTTGCAGTGAGCCGAGATTGCGCCACTGCATTCCAGCCTGGGCGACAGAGCGAGACTCCGTCTCAAAAAAAAAAAAAAAAAAAACTCATTTTCAAATTTAGGGCCCAGGCTGTTCTATAGCTTTAGGAGTTGAGGAAACATGAAAGAAATCTGCCTTCTTTCTATTTGTTTAAGTATTAAAGCATTTAAAATATTTTTTCCTTCTTTCAGATAACCAAAACACAGCTAACTTGCCATTGCTGCACAGTGCTGAAAGCTAGCTCTCAATGTGGGTGATTAACACCATGGCAATGGAGGGGGCAAGTTTTAAAGAAATAATTAAATAGGTCTTGGAAAATCATTATTCTTTTGTCTCATAATAGAAAACCAGGCTTGTGTCTGCAGCTAAGCATAGTATTTGGTGATCAGCAGATAAAAGGACACTCCAAAGCCAAACTTGGAGCCGCTGTCATCTACCAGATGCATTTTATCTGGCGGAGTGTGTGGGACCTGACAGACACAGGGGAATCCAGGCTCTGTGAGCCTCTGCTGGGCCTCGTCTCCTCTCTCCATGATGGAGATGAAGGCTCCTCCCATTCACACGTGTAGTTATGGAATAAGTATTTCCCTCTGTCAGTTTTCAATGGCTAAACCTTCCTATATAATATCCTTGGAAGATAGGTTGGGGCTTGAGCTTGAGGTCAAGATGGTAGAGACAAGGGATTTGTCCCAGACTTCATGGCAAGAGTGAGACTGGCATGTCTAGATTAGTGATTAGAGAGCTCTTTGAGAAACTGGGGAGAGCTCTGGCCCTTCTCCCAAGCAGAACACATATAACTATTTCAGGAAGTGTTTGGACCCAAGATGAAGAACTGCTCTTCAAGAAGCAACCATGGCCTGGCTAGACTTGGGCAATGGCATGACCCTGTGGGTATTGCCCCCACCGCCTTTCTGCGAGGGCCTGCAAAACAGGGCCCTTGTCCACGTGTGTGGGTCTGTGCTGTAGCCAGGAGGAAGGCCTGAGACAGTGTGTCTGTGACTCTCTGCTGTTTGATTGTGTAAGAGTCTGTATGTGAAGAGGAAAATAAAAAGGAAATGAAACTAATTTATAATAATTGTCTTCTGACATATATAACTCCAAAAAACTGTGCAAAGACAAGGTTCTGAGCCAAATGAAATTATTCATTTATGATCAATTAAATGATGGACATAAACACAAGAAACACAAGATTTTCCTTTGCTCAAGATTTGGCATGTGTATTTTCTGATTCTACTATATATGTAAGATTTTTATTTAAAACAAAAGTGAGTTGTTGTGCATATCATGAGATGTGTGCTGTGATACAAACACAGTGGCCCTTTATATATATTTAAATATAAAGTCACTTTTTTCTGATTATAAAACTAATACAGACCTATTTTGGAAACTTTGGATAATAACAGTATAAGGAAGAAAATAATAATCATCTGGTTTACTTGATGGAAATTACACATTTCATGTAATTTTTTTTTGGCTGCTTTTAAATTTAACATTATATGCTAAACATTTTTCTCATGCCATTAATCACTTTCTGTAAACATCATTTTTTCATGCCTGCAGGAGTTCCATTGTATGAATACACAATTTAAGTGTTTGGTTGTGTGGACAGCATATAAGCTCTGACTTGGAGAAATGTGTCCCAAACCTGTGTCTGTCACTTACTGGCACTGGATGGCCTCTGGAGCCTCAGTCTCCTTGTCTGCAGAAGGGAGACTGAATGACAGTACCTTGGGTTACTGAGAGGCCTCAAAGAGCCTCGCACAGTGTGGGGCATGCACTCAGCAAATAGTTGCCATTATTATTATTGGTGACGGCAGTGGCAGCTTTGTCTTGTGGCCCCTCTAGGGAGAGTTTGGATGCTCGCAGTATGTTAAGAATTTGCAGCCCAGCTCTGGCCTCGTTTTTTAAACGAATACTTTCTTTTTCTCTTATTGCTGTGATTTCTTCTTTTGCATTTTTCCTCTTTGTTCTGTGTACTTTTGTAAGCTGCTTTACATCGTTTTTGCAGTAAGGCAGATTATAAATAAATAAACACTGACTATTCCCTCTGGCATTGGATGTTTAGGTTGTTTCTGATTTCTTGCTATTGTGAATCATGCCGCACAGAATATCTTAGTGCATCAGGGTCTGTCCTAGGTTGGATTATTTTCTGGGGCTAGAATCCTGGAGGCGGAAATACTCATTTTTTTTTTCTTTTTTTTGAGACAGAGTCTCGCTCTGTTGCCACGCTGGAGTGCAGTGGTGCGATCTCGGCTCACTGCAACCTCTGCCTTCTGGGTTCCAGCAATTCTCCTGCCTCAGCCTCCCAAGTAGCTGGGATTACAGGCACATGCCATCACGCCCAGCTAATTTTTTTGTATTTTTAGTAGAGACAGGGTTTCACCATATTGGCCAGGCTGATTTCAAACTCCTGACCTCAAGTGACCTGGCCATCTTGGCCACCTAAAGTGCTAGGATTACAGGTATGAGCCACTGCACCCGGCCAGAAATATGCATTTTTACGTCTCTGATCCAATTGCTTCTCAGAAGGCTGTACCAATCTACACTCCCACCAGCAACTGTACGAGAAGACCAGTGCCACTGACTCCATGACTGGCCTCTTTCTTTCAAGCCCCACTTCTTGCCATGGCCCAGGGTAGCAACAATCTGATTCTCACCTGGCTGCTGTGTTCTACATCATCATCAGTAAATGGAGCTCAGGGTTGAGGTCTGCCCCAGGTCCCCGGTTTAGGTAAATCTTATTTCTGATGGGAAGGCAGTCCTGTCGCCAGCCAGTCCTGCCTGCATAGATTGCCCTCTCTGCTAAACAATGGACACATTCAGACCCGACTCGTGTTTTCAGTTATTAAAAAACTGAGCCGTCTGTCTCTGCCTGTGACTTTAATCTTTAAGCCTTTATTCCCTTTACCCCATCCCCCTTCCCTTAACCTTTTGTTTGTGCAGTTCCGCGCTCAGGGATACGTGCGTCCAAGACTTTCTGAATGTAGTGTGGCTTCCCCTGACAGCTACAGATGGTTGTAGCCCTGAGTGATGTTGTTTCAGGGTAGGCAAGGGGGGGATGAAAGGGAAGGAGAAGAGAGGTCAGCTCTTCTTGCCTCCAGCAATCATTTGAACTTTGCCAAAACTATTTTTACATAACTCTGGAGTGGAGTGCCTGTGTTCCATTTATTCCCCATTTTCAAATTTGGTAGACTTGTTCCGTTTCTGAGTTGCTTAGGCTTAATAAGGTTACATCTTACAGTGGCCTCTTAGCATTTCTTCCCGAGAAGTAGTTCTTGTGGTTGAATTATGTATATGTGTGTCTAAATAAAAGCAAAAGTCCCAAGAAAGGATCTTCACCCCAACCCCCTTAAAACACAACCAGAAAGCTCAGAACACAACAACATCTTCCAGTTCAGAAAGGGCACTCTTCCGGCAGCACATGTGGTTCTCAGTGTCTTCTTGCACAAAGCCAGCCAGAGAATGCTGGATGTAAAAACCAGTGACAGGGACATGAGTTTGGCTGGCAGGGAGCATTAGGAAATCATCCTCTCTTTTGCAGAGACACTGGGGACATTCCTTTCTGAAGAAGGCTCCTTGCATACAAAAAGAGTGCTCTTTAAGAGTGCTGCTGGCACCTTTCTGTGAAGAGCCACACAATGCAGAGGGAGGGAACCTATCACTTGAATGTGGAGGTGCAGGTCTGAAGGCCAGGAAGGAGACATTTTTTCATATGTTTTTTTTTCTTAAAGACTTTTTTTTTTTTCTTTTTTTGAGGTGGAGTCTCACCCTGTCGCCCACGCTGGAGTGCGGTGGCGCTATCTTGGCTCACTCCAACCTCCACCTCCCAGGTTCAAGCGATTTTCTTGCCTCAGCCTTCCGAGTACTTGGGACTATAGGCATGCGCCACCACGCTCGGCTAATTTTTGTATTTTTAGTAGAGACAGGGTTTCACTCTGTTGACCAGGCTGATCTCCATCTCCTGACCACAGGTGATTCACCTACCTCGGTCTCCCAAAGTGCTGGGATTACAGGCTTGAGCTACCACAACTGGCCTGTGTGTATGTTTTTCCAAGTGTGTGCATTTTTACGAGTCAACACACCCGTTTGTTTTTAAACCTTTTTTCTCACTACAAAGCTTCTATGACTCCAGCATTTTATAAATGCCTTCAGAGAATGCAAGAGCCTCCTCACCCCTTTACAGTGGTGTTAACAGAGGGTTGGTGCCTATTCATCTGACTTTGTCCACACATATGTATATTTATGCTTATGTTAGTCTATTAGTATTGTCACTTTAAAATTTGTTTTTAAAGTTAAGTGTGGGGCTATACTACATCTGCTATTTTGCATTTTGTTTTCCCTCTGCTTAGCAATCAATGTCTTGGAGCATGATTTCAGAGAGTTCAAATTCACTCGGTTTAGTGGCTGTAGGATATTCCCTTGTGTCTATTTACCATTTAACCAGTCTTTTAATGGATGTTTTTGGTGTCTCCAGTCTTTTGCTTGGTGAATGTAATCTCTTTGCACCTTGTAGAAGTGTTTCTGCAAGTTTCTGTCTTAGAATTGGAAATTGTTGGGGCAGTTGCATTTTAATAAGTATTGCCAAATTGCCCCTCCCTGCAAAAAAGTCATACTGGTTGTCTGTTTCATAAAAATAATTTTTTTTTGAGATGAGGTCTCACTCTGTTGCCCAGGCTGGAGTGCAGTAGCAAGATCTTGGCTCACTGCAACCTCTGCCTCCCAGGTTCAAGTGATTCTCCTGCCTCAGCCTCCCGAGTAGCTGGGATTACAGGCGCACGCCACCACGCCCTGCTAATTTTTATATTTTTAGTAGAGACAGGGTTTCGGCATGTTGGCCAGGCTGGCCTTGAACTCCTGACCTCAGGTGATCCACCCATCTCGGCCTCCCAAAGTGCTGGGATTACAGGCGTAAGCCACCGTGCCCAGCCTAAAAATATTATTTTAAGTGAGTTACCACTGAGGAAAAGTAAAGCTTTGTCTAAAATCTCAGGGCTACATTTATCTTATGACTTTCTGTGTCTGACACCATCATAGACACCTGGGCTTATAAACTTGAATTTGAAAAGTCTAGCTTCAAGATCAGTCAGCTTTCTCTCATGATATATTTATTCTCTGTCTGCTATGAGCCAGACCTCCAGTTCTGTGGCGGTAACACAAGGAAATCTTTCTCCAAACTCTAACATGAAAAAAAAAAACTCTAACTTTTTTTTTTTTTTTTTGAGATGGAGTTTCACTCTTGTTGCCCAGGCTGGAGTGCAATGGCGCGATCTCGGCTCACCGCAACCTCCGCCTCTCAGGTTCAAGCGATTCTCCTGCCTCAGCCTCCCGAGTAGCTGGGATTACAGGCATGTGCCACCATGCCCGGCTAATTTCGTATTTTTAGTAGAGACGGGGTTTCTCCATGTTGGTCAGGCTGGTCTTGAGCTCCCCACCTCAGGTGATCCGCCCGCCTCGGCCTCCCAAAGTGCTGGGATTACAGGTATGAGCCACCGCGCCCGGCCCTCTAACATGAGTCTCTTTATGGCCATGATTTTACAGATCCCCAGCCATGCCTTGGGCAGGTAAGGAAAGAATGCTAGCTGAAATGATGGGGAGAATTATATCTGGCAGTATGGAATTGGGCAAAACTGAATTGGATGCAGGTTTCCCGCAGAATAATCGTGAGACTGTTATGGAATAAGCCTTTGTTCTTTGCAGTCAGAGTCCTGGTTTTACACCACCCAGATTGTCTCATTAGGATGTCTTTTTTTCAGGACATCTGTGGTCACTTGTGTGAATGTGACACTGTAGGGTCAAGTGGAGGGCTCAATGAAGAGAAAAGTTAAAGTTCCCCACAGCCCTAGAATGGGACAGTTTGCTGTTGATTATGTGGTTAACTGCTGGTGATCTGTGCTGCTGGTGATCCTGGACTTGAGTTGGTCACAGTCCCCACCTTTGCAATTTTCATCTTATCCATGCACCACCTTTGTTAGTATTATTATTATGTTTACTTTAAACAGACTATTTAACCTTCTCCTAAGTAATATTAGTCTTGAAATAATGAGTTTGAAATACTAATTCCATTTTCCTTCAGTGCGTATTAAAATAAACACCTAACTACCATAATAAAAAAAGTGTGTGTCACCTAAAATCTGGCAGAGTATGTCCTATACTTTGGGCAACACCATGCTCTATCTAATTGCTCTACACTCACTTTCCTGCCAGGGTACTAGGGAATGAGTACATGTACAGGATGGGGCAGGGATAGGAGACGGGAAGTGAGGCATCTCTGACCCAGAGTTCTGGGTGTGCTTAAGAAAAAAAAAAGAATCTCATAGCAGAGATCCTGTGGTGGTATCTAATTGTGGTTTTATTTTGCATTTCCCTGATGACTAATAACATTGAATACTTTTTAATGTGTTTATTGGCTATCTGTAGATCTTCTTTTGTGAAGTAGCTTTCAAATCTTTTGCCTATTTTTTATTAGATTTTAAAAAATTATTTTGTTGTTGAGTTATAGGAGTTCTTTAACCTGCTTATCGGTCCTTTGTCAGATATATGTGTCGTGAATACCTTCTGACAATTTATGGCTTACCTATTTGTTTTCTTAATGGTGTCTTTTGATAAACAAAAGTTTTGATGAAGTCTAATTTATCATTTTTTTCTGTTGTAGTTATTGCTTTCTATGTTCTAAGTAACCTTTGCTTACCACCAAGTTATGAAGACATTCTACTCTGTTTCCTTCTAAAAAGCTTAATGGCATTAGCATTTGCATTTAGTCCTGTAGTCTATCTTGAATTAATTTTTGTATGTGGTGTGAGATGGGGGTCAAAGTAAATCTTTTTCCATATGGCTATTCATTTATTCCAGTTCATCATTTCTTGAAAAGTTTTTTAGATTGTTTTGTTGCCTTTGTGAAAAATCACATAACCATTTAAGTGTAGGTCTGTTTCTGGACTCTACTATACTTTGATTTGTTTGTCTGTCTTCACACCAATATTGCACTGTCTTTATTAGTAGCTTTATAAAGTAAGTTTTGAAGTCAAGTAGTGTAAGTCCTCCAACTTTGTTCTTTTCCAGTATTGCTTTGAATATTCTTGGTCCTTTGTAGTTCCATATAAATTTTAGAAGCAGCTTTTCAATTTCTACAAAAAAAATAAATCCTGGGATTATGATTGGGATTACATTGAATCTGTACTATAGCTCAATCAAGGGAAAACTGACTCTTAACAATATTGAGTTTTCCAATCTATGAACTTAGCACATCTCTTCACTTATGTATTTTTAAGTTTTTAATATAGAGGTCTTGTACATATTTTGTTAAATTTATTTCTAAATATTTTACATATTTTGATGCTATCATAAATGATATTTTTAATTTGTTGCTAATGTATTAACATAATTAGTTTATGTATATTCATCTTGTATCTTGCAACCCTGCTAAACCTTCTTGTTAGTCCTAGTGGTTGTTTTATAGACTCCTTAGGATTTCCTACATAAATAATCATGTCAGCTATGAATAAAGATAGTTTTACTTTTTTCTTTCTGCTCTTTATACCTTTTTCTAACCTTTATGTTCTTTTTCTTGACTTATTACACTGGCTACAACTTCCAGTAAAATGTTGAGTAGAAGTAGTGAGAGTGGACATCCTTGCCTTGTTCTGATCATGGTGACAAATCATTTCATATTTCTCTAGTAAGTATGGTGTTAGCTGTGGGTTTTTCCATACATGTCCTTTTCTGTGTTGAGGAAATTCCTCCTGTTCCTAGTGTGGTGAATGTTTTATCAGGAGTGGTTGTTAAATTTTGTCAAGTGCTTTTTCTGCATCCACTGAAATGATTTTGTAGTTTTTCTTCTTCATTCCGTTAGTGTGGGGAATTATACTGATTGATTTTTTTGAATATTAAACATAAAAAGCTATAAATTTCCCTCTAAACATTGCCTCAGCCTCACCCAATATATTTTTTAACATGGTTTTAACATGTTCATGTAGATTTTTATTTTCCAGGAGTGGATTATTTGGCCCATGGATCAACCAGTTGGTAGAATACAGATTGTAGATAGTATAAATGAATGGTTACACCCAAATGTTGGAAATTTGAGACAATTTCTGAAACAGCAGGAATGGCAAAGTCTTTGTTTCATCAGTGACTTCCTAATGGAATTTGTTGACGGAATTAATTTGATTTTTATCCATTTAGTAATGCTTATATCATGGCAAAGTCCAAGCCATTCACATTTCCCTTCAGGTATGTTCTAATTCATGATCTTAAATCATGATAGGCTATTCCCTTAAAGTGATGTCATTGTTTCCACCTGGGCAGAGGAAGATGATGAGTGTTGGCGATGGCATAGGAAGGGGATGGACACAAGTCCAGGAATAAGGAAGGCGAATGTCAGCCAGCACTGTCAGCCACCTCCCTTGTGTGCAGGCACTGGCCTAGATCCCCTGCATGTGTTAGGTGTGAGTCCAGAGCACTGAGGAGATGGAGGTTTGTAGGAAGCAAATCATCTGCTGCAGGTGACTTGAGTAGGGGCAGAAACGAGGCTGGAGCCAGCTCTGCTAGCCCTCAAAGCTGGTGGACTTTTCCCAGGCATTATCTACCTTTGTATATCATGCAACATGAGGATATCTACATTTTGGAGTGAGTATGAGCTTTGAGGATAAAGTTGTAACAGAAGTTTCCAGGATTATCTATTAATTGATACCACTTATCTTATTGATTTAATAATTGAGCCACTGTTAAACTTGGCCAGTTGAATATCAAGCTTGGCACTCCATTAGATAGGAAACCTGGTTTTGGAATACATCAATAATCCCAGGAATTCTTAACAGGAAACATGGTTACCAAATGTAAATGAAACACTAGAGTTATTTATAGGAGTGTTGTATTAAAGAGATAGTTCTCTAAGTGGGCTGCAAAGCAGCTCTGTGTAGTGAGTCCTATTTTCTCAGTGACTTCCATATTCTAAGATTAAGTGATGTATTCCCAAGGAACAAGTCCTTTGTAAACAGTGGTTAACTTTTGTAAGGAAGAAATATAGAAGATTCTGGACAGTGTCATGGAATAAAAGTATTAAGAGCACAGATTCTAGCACCATACTACTTGAATCCTGGCTCCATCACTTGCTTGTTTTGGGATCTTAAGCTGGTGACTTACCCACTTTTTACCTCAGCTTCTTATCTGTAAAATAAGGATAATAATATTGTATATACTTATGACAGTCATTGTAAGGATTAATGAATTAGTATGTAAAGTACTTAACACAAAGCCTGTTGCATTGTCAACTCTCAATAAATATTAACTGTTATTATTGCTATGGTTACTAATATTTGTATTGCTTTAATTATGACATTTATTTCTTAATTTTTGGCTGAATTTCCTTGCTTGTTTTAGCTTGCTGTAAGATTGGGTATTTCCCTACCTCTCCTTGTGTCCGAGGTAGGGTTCTTTCAGAGTTTTGCTGTTTGTCACAGTGTCTAACTACTCTGTTCAGCTGGCCTCCCTAGAGTTGCTCTTAAGAATCAATATCTCATTAACAAATACGCTGCTCCCAGCCACTCCTTTCCTGGGAGCATCTCCACGTTCAAAGCCAGGTTGCACAGTGCCTGGACAGCAGCAGGATGTATGTTGGTTCCCTCCTGGGGTGCCGCCTTCCCCAGGACACGGTAAGTGTGCTGAGCAGTCGGTGCATCAGTGAGACTCTCCCGAGCTCAGTGAGACCCTCCCAAGTTGGTGCTTCACTGAGACCCACCCAGCCATTTTTGCCTGATCAAGTGACAGAATGGTTCAAAACTTAATTATAAAAGACTTATTTACCTGGATGATAATGCAAAAGAAAGGAGCCCAGTTGTTACACTTCCCCATTAGGTACTTTTGTCTGCTGCATGATGGGCTTCCCTAGAAGAATTGTTCAACTTGAAGTTGTAAAGTTGTAGGTTATAAGGCAGATTTGATTCACTGTTTTACTAATTCTGTGTGACTTGATATGAGATTGGTGCTCAAAAAGTTGAAGGAATTTTAACTAGTTGAAGGAACTAGTTAAAATTAATTAAAGTGAGGATAGGCACCCTTCCTTTATTCAGTTATCCCCTTGTTTAATCATTTATTGATTGGCTCATTTGTATGCTCACTCATCTGGTCACCTGAACATTATTGGACCCCTCCCCTGGGCCAGGTAGGCCCTGTGTGGAGCTCAGGGACTCAGATGTATCTGGGAAGACCCCTGCCCAGTCTACTGGGGAGACAAACACAGAAGCCCCCTTTTCAGTGCCTCTGAGCAGTGCAGAGATGGAGGGAGGGAAAGAGGGTGCCAAGCTGAGCCTAGTGAGGGTAAGAGCAAGGCTGGAGTCCTGCTGCGGGCGTGCCCTTGAGGAAGAGTCCCAGGGCGATTAGGGTGAGGGTATGTTCCCTCCCACAATTAATGCCATCACAGTGAAATCTGCCTAATAATAGGATCTCCAGACCCCAGCAAATGGTCTGCTAATCTCAGGCAATGTTTGTCTGTAAGAATCCTTTGCCCTGTGTAAACATTTTATTAGACCATTAAGTTGCCATCAGCCTCTCCCACATTTACTAATGCCTGAGCAGGCTGAGCATAGGCTTCCATTTTTATGAAAACTCTTGCTTTTCCAGAGGCTTATTCTTTGACCTAATTTGTCTTGAATCCTCATCCCACAGATCTGGCTTGCTTTGTGTGACTGGGATAGTTGTCTGAAAGGGAGGGCTTTCCTGGAGCTGAGAGATGGGCTAGATAACTTCAGGAGGCCCTGGCCTGCTAAGGAATTCTTTAGTGCATTACAATTATATGCCTTTAAAAAACTATTCTTGTAAAGTGACAGTACAGCATTTTGGGAGTGGGGTGTTCCAAGTGTAGCAACGCATTTGGAACATGTCTGTGTCCTCCTTTTTCAAGTTAAAATAACGACTCTTTAAGTATTTTACAATGCAATGTAATGTTGATTTCAGAATCTGCTAAGATGTAGGGGATAAATGCAGTCCACAAATCATGCTGGTATTTAATTTTATATCCTATGTTCTTGTAAGGGACATGGAACTGAGAATGATGGTGGGTGTGTGGAGCAGGATTGTGTGAGGCACAATCTGGAACACCTTTCTGGGAAGAGACTGTCCAGAGAGCTTAGATCCATCAGCCCTGGGCAAAATCTGGTAATATTTATAAACAACACTGTGTTAGAATTCTCCTAGGCCTCCAGGAAGAGGCAGGAGCTCCTTTTTGTGCTTGGCTTGCTTGGAGGCATTTGACCAATCATTAACCTCCCCAAATTACCCTTGTTTTTATCAGACACGTTTTGAATTTGAATCTAGGCATTAGAGGAAAGGGTATTGGGAAAGGTTCCATCTCTGCTGTGGGATTAACTTGGCTTGGAGCAAGCCAGTCACTTCTGTTTGTGTGAGCACAGAACACAAATCTGTTTTGAAAACTGGACCTACCTGAAGGAAAGAGGATGAGAATAGGACATATAAACAGCTGTATAAAACACAGCTGCTGGCAGTAGTTCCTCTTAGTGGCCATAGATCTGTGTGAAGAGGTGAAAACCTTTTGATATGAGAGAAAGGGTAGATACAATAATCACCTTTATGATTTGCTTATTAACGTTGGTTGCTCAACATATTATTTCGATCCTCATAGTGACCTGTAAGGTAGGTGGGCTCCTCTCTGTCTAACAGATGAGGACGCTGAGACACAGACAGTGCAGAGCTGGGTTGGGGACTTCACTTTGCTTCTGCTGCCCTGCCGACTTCTCACGGCTGGCCCGGAGACAGAATAAGGTGTAGAAGGGAGCAGCTGGAGTTGTAGGAAGAGCAGTGGGTGGACAGCCAGGAGTCTGCACCAAACACAGGCTCACTCTCCAGACCCAGACTGGCCCGTGCAGCACTTCTGCCTGCAGCTGAGGGGGCCCCTTAAGAGCCCTAGTTCAAGAAAATTGCATCTTTGGATATCAGAGTGATGAAGAGTACTTCTACTGCTATAATTCAGGGCTTCTTGCTTAATTCTGGACCATCTAACCTAGCTCAATTTGAGTAAGAGTCTTATAAAACAGTATTTAAAGATGGCCGGCCCTCCCTTTCTGCTCCCCTCTCTCCCTCTATTTCCGTTCTTCCTTCTCTCTCTTCCTCCCTCCATCTCTCTCTTTCCCTCCCCCCTCCCTCCATTTTCTTCCCTCCATCTTCCTGACTCCTTGCTTTCAATTGTCTGGCTTCAGTTTCCCTTGGCTCTGTGAGAGCAGGTCTCTGGAGTGTGTTGCCCATCTTGTGGCTCCCCTAGGAGGTTACATTAACTGTGAACTATGAAGAGGAGCCACCTTGTTTGTTTTTTAACACCCACTCGATTATAAATTGCCAGGGAGGCTTGGACTCTTGGGTTGCTAAGGTGGGAATCCAATTTTGAGATCTGCAAAAACAGATCTGCAAAATTGGGTCAAAATCTCATGGCATCTTTAAGCCTTTCCCCTCTCCCACAGACACATTGCTTACACACACACACACACACACACACACACACACACGTTTAAGCAAGATAAGGATAACGTAAACTAGACCTTTCTTTTGACTTAATGTTTTTGTTCCATGTTGGCATTCAAAGCAGGAACACAGGGTGCTATCTGACAAAGCTTTTCTTCTTTGCTGTTCAGAATTTCCATTTGGAGTTTACTAAGCCAGGACTGATAATGGGTAGACAGCTCAGTAAAATTCTAGATGAGAAGATCTCTGTTAATAATCACGGATCCCTGAGTATTTCTGAAAGGTGCTAGAGAGAGTTTTGACATTGATCTGGCTGCCAAATGAACTTCTGGTCTGACTTCAGGGCTTACTGTCTGTGGCACCCCCATCTTTCAGTTCTGACAGGGGATGCTAGGCTGTTGGTAGCATCAGAATCACCTGGGAAGGTTGCCTACCTGCCTGTTTCTTTTTTTCCTTTGGTAAATGACAGATTTCTTGTCCCCACTCTTGGGAAATTTTCTGTCCCGGGAGTCTGGATCAGTACTGCTACGGAAACTACAGGAAGTTGGATTTTGGCTCAATCCAAATAAGGAAGTGATTTCAAATGGAGCAGCTGCCTCAAGTTTCCAGCACAGGCTGGTCTCTGCCTCTAAGTGGCGGATGGTTGGACGAGAAGCCTCTTTGGTCCTGTTGGCACACTAAGAGTTTTTTGTTGCAGATTTCACTCTAATAGACACCATAGTTACTTGACCTCTATTGACCTGTGCTTCTTTGTCTCCCTTCTGTCCATGATGTCATAGACATTGGATGATGACTGTAAATTAGGCTCAGGAAAAATGACCAAATTGTTCTGCTTTTATGGGGCTCATAGTCTAGAGGGAGAGACTTGAAACTGTAGACAAACTCTATCTAGTGAGTACTGGAGGGAGTCACACCTTCAACCTGAAGAATGTTCAGGTGTAGTGTTAGTGCCCAAGACAATCTGTTGCCAGAATTGACCTTGAAAATTCCTTGGGAAGGGGCTGTGTTGAAGATGAATGCCTTGCTCCACATGGGGCCAGTGTTTCCTCTGGCATTGAGTGGATTGCTATGTCTGAGGTGGGGCCTAGCTGAAGCAGTTGGTTGATGTTTAGGAGCTATGTTTTATGAAAAATCTCTATCAGATGTTATAGTCACAGCTCATCCAGTGAGAAGATCACATTGGGAGGGGCCTGTGAGAACTGTGACAATTCAGGGGTCACTTTGGCACTTTGGCTTATTAAATGGAGTTTTGGGCAAAAGCTCCTGCCCTACTTCTCACTGGATGCTTACCTTTGAATTCCCATGAATTAAACCATGCGTTGTGAATTCACAAAGTCTTATAGGAGCATAGATGAGAGAGAACAACTGATTCTATGTGGGGAGGCAGGAAAGACTTCTCAAAGAAATGACATTTGAGTGAGTTCTCGAAGGATAAGTTCAGAGTAGAATTTGATCAGATCGGGGGAAAGGAGAACATTCTAGGCCAGTGTTTCCCAAAGCATACTTTGTAGAACATGTGTTCCATGGCATGTTAATATGGGGAAAGACGAGAACCCGTTAGTTGAGAGATGCTGGTTAAACTCAGTTCAGCAATTGCTCTCACCCCTTAAAGAACTTCTCAGAGCCTTTCATCCTTAATACACTTCGGTGTATCATGAATCTTAAAGAGTGAGGTACAGTGTTTGTACTAGGTGAGACTTTTCTTGGAAACCTGGTTTAGGCAAGGTAGACAGCACCTGCAGAGGCATGGAGCTTTGAAAGACCATGGCTAATTCAGGAAATGGTGGGTTTGTGTGTCTGAGTAGAGGGGGAGTGTAGGAGGGGAAGACAGTGAAGAGATGTGGGGAACTTGGATGGTATGGGCCAGCTTTTGGGAGAACTCGTTTGGGTGCTATGTAAGGCTAGGGGCCAGTCTTACTCAAACTACAGTCATTTTAGAACCATCTTCACATCTCTCTTACAGGCTCAATGCCATATATATTCTGATTTAATATATCTTTATAATCTAATTTTTAAATAGTAGATAATCATAAGGACATTTTGCATCACTAAGGCAAGTGGAAAACCAATAGCCTTTGCAAAAGTAGAATAAACACACATATGTACACAAGTACACATATATACACGCGCACACACTGAAAACCAAACAGTTGTCAAATTCTAGCTACAAGCTGTGAACTTGAGCTATGATTTGCTTTTGTTATAAAGGAAGATTTGGGTATTTTAGAGAGGTAATAAGTAGATTATGCCCCCAATTGAGACTTGCTCATTGTTCAATCAAAGAAATGGACAGATAACCAAAATGTTAATAATTTTCTTACAATATAATGCCAGATCTGTGTGCCATCAAAAATATCTCCCACTTTGGGAAACTTTGCTCTGGGCAATGGGGAACCACTGAAGGCTTATAAACAGGAGCACCTTTCTTTGCTTTAGAAAGCCAGTTTGTGTGCTTTTATAGATGGTGGTGGTTCGGAATGGGTAAGACTGGAGGCAGGAAATCCATTGTTTAAGAAAAAAAGAAGCCCGGGAAGAAATGCAGAGGTCTGGGCTTTGGGGGTATGCCCATAGAATGGCAGGAGAGACTGTTTCGTTATTTAGTAGAGAGAATGGCAGGACTGGGGGACAAACAGAGAAGGGGGTCCCAGAAATGACTTGGCTTGGTCTCCTGGAGAGGTCATAGCAGCTCAAACTGAGGTTGTAGTTGGCAGAGAGGCACGCTGACTTGAGGCTTCTGCAGGAAGTCAGTATGGAGGTGTCCAGGGGAGTAGGGTATTATGTGTATGTAACTCCAGATCTCTGGTGGGTGGAAAGAGAACTGAGTTTAGAGCCAAGTAAATCTGTGCATGACCCATGGCTTCACCCCTCACATCTAGGATCTTGGTTTCCTTTTTGGATGGTGAAAAATTGTAAACCCCAACCTTAAGGATGACTGGGAAGGTTACTAGTGGTAGAGTGCCTGGGATAACTGTGGCACAGAGCAGAGCCCAGAATCAGCAATGTTTATTTTAAGTTCCTTCTAGCTTCCCAATTACATCTCTGAATTTTTTGGAGAAAGCTAGCCTCAGATTCAGCCGATTCCTACGGATTTCCCCTGGAGTGAAAGAAGCCTTGATTCACACGTGTCATGACATTGGGCATTCTTGTGTTTGGTGAGAATTTTGGTATAGAAAATGCTGATTGCTGACCTTTTGTCTTCTGCAGAAGAGCTCCTTCTGCTGTCAGGGTTCAGAGGCTTAGGCATCAGACCAGCTGGGCATCACTGGCATTCTTTCCTGCCCATTTCTGTCTGCTTTCTAGGCAGCAGAAATCAAAGTGTCCTGCCAATCTGTTAGACTGACTTCGCCAACTGCCAAATGGCCTTGAAAGGAGTAGTGGGAAAGCCAGAGCTTGGTGGTCAGACATCCTCTGTCACTTATTGGCTATTTAAGCCTGGATGGTCGCACATCCTTAAGTCTCTATGTTGTCATTTGCAAAACAGGGTTAATAATATCCATTTTGCAGAGTGATTGGGAGGACTAGAGATCATAGAGAGCTGCCTTAGCCCAAGGTATACTATATGCTTAAAATATGGGTGCTATTGCCCTTAGTTGTTGTGTGTTAACCTCCTCTCACCTCTACAGAAATGTAGGAAGGCTATTTATTATTATTTTATTTATTTTAGAGACAGGGTCTTGCTCTGTTGTCCAGGCTGGAGTGCAGTGGCATGATCACAGCTCCTTGAAGCCTTGAACTCCTGGGTTCAAGGGATCCTCCCAACTCAGCCTCTTGAGTGGCTGGGACTACAGGTCTGAGCCACCCCGCCAACCTCTAGGAAGGCTGTGATGAATTTGAGGTATCTAGAGATAACATTCTGTTACTTGACTATACAACATGTAAAAATTTAGACTGACCAAAAGAGAAATACATATACTTCTTTTGTTTTTTCTGGAGACAGAGTCTTGCTCTGTCGCCCAAGCTGGAGTGCAGTGATGTGATCTTGGCTTGCTGCAACCTCTGCCTCCCTGGTTCAAGTGATTCTCATGCCTCAGCCCCCCAAGTAGCTGGGACTACAGGTTCATGCCACTATGCCCAGCTAATTTTTGTATTTTTTGTAGAGACTGGGTTTCACCATGTTGCCCAGGGTGGTCTTGAACTCCTGAGCTCAGGCAATTTGCCCGCCTCAGCCTCCCAACATGCTAGGATTACAGGCGTGAGCCACCACACCGGGCAAGAAATACATATACTTCTTTTCTTTTCTTTTTTTCTTTTTTGAGATGGAGTCTTGCTGTGTTGCCCAGGCTGGAGTGCAGTGGCACGATCTTGGCTTACTGCAAGCTCTGCCCCCCGTGTTCATGCCATTCTCCTGCCTCAGCCTCCCCAGTGGCTGGGACTACAGGTGCCCACCACCATGCCCGGCTACTTCTTTTTGTATTTTTAGTAGAGACGAGGTTTCACCGTGTTAGCCAGGATAGTCTCAATCTCCTGACCTCGTGATCCGCCTGCCTCGGCCTCCCGAAGTGCTGGGATTACAGGCGTGAGCCACTGTGCCCAGCCAGAAATACATATACTTCTTAACACTCAGAGAATGTTGGTGTGAAATGGGAGTTTGGAAACGTCTATGATTTCTTTGGAGGCTGTGGGAGCCCCTGGGAGGCTGGGGAGCTGCCGCAGCTCATATCTGGACAGGGGCTGACCCTCATCAGAGGTGTTCCTGCCACTGCCTTCAGTACCAGAGTGAACTTCATGTGTTGCTCCTTAGAGACCAGCCGCCATGCTTCTGCTGGCCTGTGAGCCTCTGGGCCTCTGCTTCACAGAAGTGCTCTGGTCTGGAAGGGCCCCAGAGGGCTCTTGTTGGACTCAGAGCCCTGCTTTTGATCTTCACCTCAGGAAAGCTGCTGGTACCTCTCCCCGATATTGAGTGCATAAAGTAATGGAGTGAGGGCCACCCAGGAGAAGGATTTAAAGCCGATTAAGCAGTCACATCCTAAGAACATAGGTTAAAAGCCCTATGCCAACATGGAGAAGATCTGGTTTAGAAACAGGGCTTTTGCTTTGGCCTTCTGTTCAATGTTTTTAAAAATGGTGTTCGAGAGGAGTAAAAGCATGTTTGGAGGTATAGTTTCTACCCTCTTTGAGATAGCAGAATCAAAATTCAGATAGTCTCTGTGGGCTTGGACAGTAAGCCAAAGCCAACATGGTGAAATGAAGCAAGCATAAACAGGATGAGTGTTGGGAGTTCAAGCCAGCCACCAGCCTCCCCAGGCAGTGATGGGCTGGCGCTGCCACATCAGCCAGCTCCTTCCAGGGCTACCTTCCCGGGAGCACGGCAGCCACACCCTGGGGAGCAGCAGTCCTCTGCTAGCACACATCTGCAGCGCCAGCTTCCATCTTTGGTCTTATGTTTTAATAGCAAATCTGACAAATTCTCATTGACCCTGAGTGGGGGTTGGCTGCCCACCACACCTTCTGCATTGCCTCGTGGGTGGTATTTCTCCCAAGGGAAGCCTTGGCTAGTGTGAGTGGGAGGGAGAGCAAGGACGCTAGGTCCGAGACCTGAGTTGTGGCAGTTGCTGCATTACTTACAGGCTGTGTGGCCTGGGCAAACCTTTCGTCTTCCGGATCTTAGGCTCCTCACCTGGAACATGGGGTTGGTGATACCCCTGGTTGGTGATACCAGGTGAAGGGTCTGGGGAGCCTTAGCTGTGACAGGAGAAAAGTGCTTGGCATGTCCTTGGCATGTAGTTGGCATAGTAGAAAATGCAGTCTAGCTGATTTGGAGGGTGTGGGCAAGCTGCTTAATCTCTATGAGCCTGTTTTCTTGTCTGTACCTGAAGAATGTGACACTTCAGATACCTGGCCCAGTGCCATTCAGGACATGGTAGAGGTCACAGGCAGGTAGGTCCTGAACGATCCAGAGGAAGAAGGGGCCCTGTAGCCCAAGAACTGCCTTACACAGTGCCAGGGCCCTTAGGGGTGCTGAGCTCCTGCTTGTAGGGGAGTCAGGTGAGGTTGGGCAGGACCCAGCAGGGCTGAGGTCATGTCTCACAGGGAGTGCAGGGCCATGTGAGGGAAGACCAGTGGACAGGCACATTAAGTTTTAAACTCACATACTTATTTTAATGTACGTTAGAAAAAAATCAAATAAGTATTACATCAAACCTGTACTTTTTATGGAAGTTTTTGCTTTCTTTTTGGTTTTATAGTTTTAGTATTTTTAAAAAGTCAATTTAAAGAAAAACATTAAGTAAGTAATAAACCAGGGAAGACTCTCCAAGAATGTCGAAGTCACAAAAGAACTAACCCCCCTGCCCCAACCTCAGCCAAGTAAAGAGCAGCTTCTAGATTAAAGGAAAGTAAAGACAACAAATCTGGAAGATATAAAGAACACCTCTGAAAGACATAATGGGGACAATTGGGAGAAATTTGAATATAGGCAATAGATTAAGTAATATTATGGTATAAGTCAGTGTTAAATTTCTTGGGTAGGGGAATGTCCTAATTCTTAGAAGACAGATGGTAAGGGCTCAAGTGTCATTGTGACTATAACCTGCTTTAAAATGGTTTGGGAATCCTTTTTATGTATCAGCATTATATATATTCACATATATGTATATGGAAAGAATAAGAACATGCAGGAATGCGCACAAATGTAGCATACTGCTAACAGCTGGCAGCAGTGAGGCAAGGGCTGTGCTGTGTTCAGTATTCTGTTCTTTCAGCTAATTTTGTAATGGTGGCCCAGGAATGATGAACATTTGAGAACCATTGTGCTATGGGACTTTCCTTCAAGTCCTTTTGAAGTCCTTGCTGACTTTTCATTTCTGGAACATATCTTTAATTTTATATCATAATTTGATAAGAAAAATTTTTGACCTAAGAAAAATTATTCAGTGACACATACTAATATAATGTAACTTGGTTAGAAAATATGATATGAGATCAAAAAATTCAGTTTTCTCAGTTATATAAAATGAGATGGCTAAATTGAAATTTTTGTCTCAACGAGGCAGAAATCTTTGAGTAACCATTTGCGGCCACCAGTTAAGATATGTATTCAATAGAAAATGACCTAGTACACGCCCAGAGGCCATCAGTTAACACTAGAATATTAATGATGTATGATAGGATTATAGAATTACCTGGGATCTCTTCATTTGCAGGAGGGAAACTGGAAATTATCTTGCTGTGTGCCACCTGAAAGCTATAAGGAAGGCTCTTTGAAGATGGTGGTGGGCAGCACTTACAGCTGCCATCTGGTATTCCTCTGGGTGCGCTGATACCAGGGAATGCTTTTCCTGAGGAGGAGGAGGTAACAGCAAAATCATGTAATATCAGAAACCTTTGTTGAAGATGGATGTAGGAAAGTTGAGGTGGCTGGTGAGGAATTGAATTAGAAAACGTAGTGTTTCATTATTGTGGTTGTAATAATGTCAGTGAGGTTATACACCAACATCCAGCCCTAAAGTGTAGTCTCTTCACCTCCTTGCCTTTCTGCCATGTTAATAGTACCTGGACCACACATTTGGGATCTCAATTATATTATGGCTCTCAGCAACCCTAATTGGTTCATGGATATATGTCTTATTTGAAGGTGATTGCATGCACTTGAATGTTAGGAGGTGAAGCTCCTTTTGTGTCTCTCTGCCTGCATTTAAGATGAGATTGAGCACACAGAGGCAGCATGGCCTTCCCTGGGGGAAGGAACATGGGTTTGAATTCAGAGGACTTGGGTTTGGATCCTGGCTCCACTGCCTAGTATCTGTGTGACTTTGGATAAAATGATGATGATTATGACGGTGATGGCAGAAGTTAACTACTTCATAGGACCCTGTCTGTGAAGTAAGGGTAGTCATAGTGCACCTTGGACAGCGTTGATGGATCAGATGAGATGATGCATGTGAGTAGTCAGTTCACTGGCATGGAACATGCTATAAAGTTATTAAAATAATGATGCTTCAGTTGAACTGCATTGTTAAAACATGGGCTAATACACTGTATTAGTCTATAATCTGTGGTTATAAAGGACAAAAATCCACCCCAAACGGATTCTTAAAACCAGGAAGTTCATGAGGACTAGCTTTAAGCACAGCTGGATCCAGGGCCTCAAATGGTGTTGTTAGGACACTGCCCCATTTTCCAGATTGCTTCCCTCATGCTGGCTTAATTCTTAGGCCGTCTGGCTCCTGTAAGATTGCAGAGCTGCCATCCATTCTGCTTGCTTTCTGCCAAGTTTGCCCCTCTCACAGAAGAGATATTTCCTAGGAGTTCCAGCAAAAGGCACAGGAGAGACTGAGTGGCCAGCTCTAGGTCCCACGCCTATCCCTAGAGCTGGGACTAGAGTTCCTACTGTCTAAACATTAGGGACTGAGAAGGAGAGAGAGGCGATCCTAAAGGGAAAGAGACCCGGTGCCAGTGGAGTGCTAGGTCTCCATAACAATGGGGATGTATAGTTCTTGCATGGGTTTCCAAATCTCTCAGAGGAGGAGCATTTCTCATACATCACACAGCCCAGCAGATCCACCAGTCTTCATTTCAAACCAAGCAGTCTGCTATTTTTCTTGCTCAGGAAACTGTTGATAAAAACTGTCCCGTTTAGTTGAAACACTGCAAAAGTTATACAGAAAAAATAAACAAATCTGAGACTCGGGCCAGTTGTGGGATGGAGGAACATCAAAGCTTGGCCAGTCACCAAGCTCATTTTCCACTGGGGGGTGGTTTCATGTCCACTAACCAGTCTGCAGATCTGGAGCTGCAGTTTAGGCTTGATTGGTTGTAGAAAGCCGAAACTAGCTCAAGGTGGCTCTAGTAAAAGCATTTGTTGGGAGCAGTAGAGCTGTGCCTGGGCTGGGCGTGCTAAGCCCAAGTTGGAGCAGGTGGCTGTCCATACCAGACAGCCACAGTGATGTCCCTACTAGGCCTTCCACCTGCCTCAGCCAGGTTACCTGCCCACCCACCTGCCCCTCTGCCCCTCAACCAGCCCGCTCACTCCTGTACTGGCCTCTGATGGCTGCCCATACATGGGGTCTCTGTCACACCCTTAGCCTCAGTGTCCAGCTCACTGGCCCTGTTTCCCAGTGAATTGCTTGCAAGAGCCTCAGGGGAGCCCTGTTGGCCCTGCTCACAGAGGTCACAGGACATTGGTCAGTTTCTGACTAGAGCATTCTTGGGACAGATCTCTGTGTGGTCCCCATAGTTGTGACTGATTGAGGGTAGTGGGCTATAGGTAGGACAGAATACTTTGGGAAGGGATGCAGGCAGGGACAGTCTTCGTTCCCTGGCTTTGGCAGTGATCCTGAAAACTTTTCAGATACTTGACCTCATAGATGGAGACTCTGGCTGCCTGGGCTGGACACGTACATATGTAGCTCAAGTATTCGTATGTTAGTATTATAGTAGATAATAATTTTTATTATAAGTATTTATATTTATCATGAAGTACATTTTCTTATCCTAATTTTGGAAAATAACATAGAAAGAAGAAAATAAAAGTTATCCTTTAATCCCACCTCTATAGATGCTAGTGATGAGAGCTGATAGCTTTTGCTTTGTGTCTTAGGGCCTTCTATGCGTACTTGTTGATCCTTACAGCAATAGGGCGAGATAGGATGGAGAGTAATGTAATCCTCATCCCTCACTGTAGGACAGAGGTAAGGTCTGTGGTGGTAGTGGTGGGGAGGGATGAAGGGACACCTAGCCTGCATGGGGCTGCCATAAAGCCCTGGTTCAGTGTCACCCAAGGGTCCACCACGTGCTCACTGGTGGACATCCCAGGGTGAAATGGGGTTAGGTAGTAGTGGTGTCCTGTTCATTCACCCTAGGCTGCCATAGCAGAACCAAAGACAGGAAAGACAGGATCCTGCCTCCCTCATTCTCCCAGCAGAAGGGCTTAAGGACCCATGACCCTTTAATGTGTTCACATGCACCTTGGCCATTGGTTTGGCTCTCAGGACCCTAGGCCTAGACCCTCTGGGCCTGCTCCCTTCCCCAGGGCCTGCCTGAACATGTTCAAATTAATTTGACATGTTTGAATTAAAGGAATACATGGGCACCTGGGGCATAGCACCAGCTCCCCTTGGTCCCCCACTGCCCATGTGTATAACTTGCCTTGGCTGTGGTCTTCTTTTCCACACTTGTTGTGATTATTGTCCTGGGGACAGTCCTCAGGGGAAACCTCAGCATCATGGGGAGTAGGGAGGTGTGAGTCATGAGAAAGAGTCAAATATTAATTAGGGAACATCTTCTATATTTCAGGGTTTGTGCCTGGAACTAGTCGAACATTTTTCCACTTGGCTACACAACTCTTTCAGGTACATTTAATCATCCTAGCTTTATAGAAGAAGCAGGCTCAGGGGGTTAAGGGGTTTGCTCAAGGCCACACAGCAGGTCAGTGGAGAGTGTGTGTTGGAATCCAAGAAAATGGGTAAAGACCAAGAGACCACAGTGGATACATGTTTCTTTTCTTGGTTTTTCAAGTCCTCTTTTAAGGGGCTTTTTAACTAGCAGTGAGAGTACACAGAGGTGCTCTCCAAAGGGTTATACTCTTTGTGATTCAAGTAAGTGAAGTGAATAAGGGGAAAAATGAAAAAAAAAAAAGAGACAAACCACAACAAGCTTCATGTATAGGCCTCTTCAGTTGGCTCTGGCCCCTTCACAGACATAGACTGTAAGAACTACTCCGGAAACAGCTGGTAACAGGACACCGTACTTTCAGCCTTTCTTTCTTCATTGTTGCTGGAAAATAATCAGCTCTATATCTTAAGTGCTTGATAGAGTGGCCAGACACCAGCTGTAACTTAAAACAATTTTTGTTTTACTTGCTTTAAGCAAACAGATGCGGCTAGCTTTCTGGGCCAAGTGCAGTGTCCATGTCTTAGAGTGTACTACTCAAGCTGCTCAACTGTCTTGATTTATGTTTAATTCTTGCTTTAGATGTGTCCATTCAGGCATTCCTTTGGTATGTTTCCAGAGGCTTGGGTTTGGGGTTTGAAGGAGTGATTCTGGACTGGCCGTTGGTTTGCTCATTCATTGTTTCAGCACCTATGTGTGCTGCGTGCGTCAGGAGCGGGGACTCAGCCCTCCTGGAGCTGACGGGCTAGTAAAGAAGCTGGACAAGCAAGTGAATAAGAACAGAGACTCCCCTGCCCCAAAGGCAACCATTTGCAACTTATTATTTTTATATAATCTTTACACCATGTTTATTGTGCTACTTTTTGTTTGGCTTTAGACATTATCTGTAGACTTCCTGCTAAGGAACATAAGAATTCTTCTCTTTCTTATATCCTCCTTCAGTTAGGCATTCCCTCAGAACTTTCAGTACATGGTGGAGCACTGTGCTCTGTACATAATATCCAGCGCCTGCTGTCAGGAAGCTCACGGTGCAGTGGGGAGATGGACCTTGGAAGAGACCACGAGAGGAGGCTATGCCGAGGCCTGAGCAGAGGAGTGGACGTTCTGTGCTGGATGCCTCTGCTCAGCCTTCACCTCCCTCTGTGGCTGAGCGGACTCATTCAGGCAGTGTGCTTTGGTGCGGTGGTACCATTTCCCCAGTGATATCCTGGCCCCAGCCACCTCATCTCCCATTGGAGTGATGGCAGCAACTGCCCTCTGGCCTCCCCGTTGCCATTCCGTCCTTTGATATACATTGTCCACACAGCACAGAGTGACCTTTTAAAACATCCATCAGGGTTATATCACTCCCCCACTTGAAAAACTGCCCTTGGCCTTCTGTTAACAGTAAAATACAATCCTGACTCCATACTGCAGCCTTCAAGGCTCCTGGTGACCCAGCCCACTCCTGTCACCTCCACTTGGCTTGCTGTCTGCAGCCACTTGGGTCTTCCTTCTCCCCCTCAGACCTGCTCCTCACTTGGGCCTTCTCCTTGCTGTTTCCCCATCCCTTTTATCTTCCAAGGGAACCTTCTTGACTACCCTTTTTGGAATAATATCCTCATCAAATCCCACCACTTTATCCCATAATCCTGTTTTATTTTCTGTGCAGCTTTTATCTCTCTGTACAAGCTATGCAGAAAATATTTATTCATTATCTGTATCTCACACTGGAATGTAAACTCCATGAGGACAGGGACCTTATTTGTTTTGTTAAATGGCTGCATTCCCTTAGAGTAGTGCTTGGCATGTAATAGACACTAGAAAAAAAAAAAAAAGAAAAAACTCTTGGCCAAATGAATCTCGAAAGAGTGCCCTTCTAGTGTGTCCCTGGGACCCAGTGCTACCCTATTGTCTAAAGTCATTAGTGAAAAAATTATCCCTTTTATACTTACAGTTGTGTCCAAGGAATACAGTATTGTTCCTAAATATCATGTATGAGCAGAAAGAATGAGTAGCAGTAATAAAAATCGTAAACTCTTACTTTGCACTTGCGGTGGCAGCTCTGTTCTCTGCACTTTAATACAGTAACAGATATTTCTGACCACAACTCTACGTGGTAGCACTACAAATCTAGTCCTAGTTGTAGGATTACAGCTCCTGGAGATGAGGGAACTGAGGGACATAGAGAGTGAGTAACGTAACAAAGTCATTAGCTTTATAAGTGGTGGAGCAGAGACTTGAACCCAGTCATTCTGGCTCCAGAGTCTGTGCTCCCAAGCAAAGGTGCCTGAGTTCCTTTCAGGAAACATCTTTGGAGTTAAATGAATTGAACACTTTGCTTCTCTAGAGGTGGAATCTCAATTACTCCCACTCTTGAGTGCTCCGTCATGGTGTTTATGTGGCTGTTCATTGTGGACAGTGCCATCACTGACACCAAAGCCGCAGCAGACGTACAGACCATAAAGTGTCTTTACTGTCAAATGATGGGGCTTCACAGAGACAGTCACAGGAAACAAGAGACAACACAACATACTCTCAGAGGTGCGGCTGGCCAGCTTACCCCCGTTCCCTGGTGAAGTATGGCTATGGATGTTACCCGCCATGCAGTCTGAGGATTACTCCACATGCAAGAAGCCCCCTGTGCCAGTCCCATAGAGATGTTATGCCCTTCTGCTCCCCACTTCTAACTCACTGTTCTAAGGCCCTGACTACGTGCCTGCCTGAGGGAACCAGTACAGAATGATGCCAGCCTGTCCCTGCATGTGTGCTGTCAGATTAGGCAAGGAAGGGCCAACCTCCCGGGAGCATCCTGCAGCAGACCCGGCTTCAAGCCTGTGTTTCCTCTGCAGTACTGTATGTGCATTGCTGCCAGTTCTCCTGCTATCCCTGTGGCTGGGCGGTGGGACAGATGAGTAGCCCCAGATGGCACAGCTGGCAGTGCCAGGGTTCGAGTCCAAGTCTTTTTGATGTGGAGTCTACAACACAACTCTGTTTATATTTCTCTGTTCACCAAAATGAATTCTAGTTACTGTCAGTACATTTGGTTTCCATCAGTGTTTTGAGTGCTGAACATAACGTGATGGTACATGTCCCTCACAGGAGAACTTCAGAAACATCACAGGTGTGCCACACTTGCACCTTGCAATTTACCGTGTTCTTTCAGACTTCCAGTTAACATGATGGGCCATGCTGCTGCTGGAAGCCTTGTGTCCCAAACACATTGAAATGCTGGATAAAGTGAGGAAACACTAAGAGAAGAAAAAATATGCAGCTAGGTTGAGAAGCAAGAAAGGAACATCTTCAAGAGCTAGACTAGAAAAGGAGGTCAAATTCTCAGCAGGGAATATGAATGGAAGCCAGTTAGTTCCAGGGGTATCCAGATTGGAGATGTGAGGTTCACCTGGTAAATTAAGAAAAAAGACAAGAAGTTGCCTGTAACTGGTGGAGATTAAATTGCTTGCCTTGCGAAGTGAGCTGAGAAAGTTTCCATTACCCAGGAGAGGACAGAATTCCTGAGATTGCATGGATTCAGATGCAGGCCTCGTATCTGCATCACTGGTGCTAATGGAAATCCTGAGCCAAGAAATTCACATAGAAACTAGTGACTCCTTATGGCCCTGGGCTGCCGTAGCCCCTGATCTCCCTATAGGGGCACCTTTACAGTTGCACACATGTGCAAGCCCCCACAGAAAACAACATTTGCTGAAGATGAGTTTACAGACAAAATTACAAGGCATACAGGGAAAATTACCACCATGAGAAAGAGAATCTATAGATTCTCAAGTGGGAAAACTCAGATCCTGGAAACTAGAAACCATAAAACAATCTGAAAGAGAATTTAAAATAAGAATATTTGAAATGTAAATAAAGGAATAGAAATTACAGCAAGATTAGGACATTATGAAAAAAGAGTAGATAAATTTGAAAACAAACCAAAAAGAAATTCTAAGTATTAAAAATGTATTAAAAATGTAGTCATCGCCATGTGCTTTCAGATTAATTATCTTATTAATGCTTCATGGAAGTGAGGGTAGGTAGTTTTATTCTTTGTGTGTTTTTTCAAAGTTTTTTGTTGTTGTTGTTGTTGTTGTTTTTTTTTTTTTTTTTTTTTGAGACAGAGTCTCGCTGTCGCCCAGGCTGGAGTGCAGTGGCGTGATCTCGGCTCACTGCAGGCTCCGCCCCCCGGGGTTCACGCCATTCTCCTGCCTCAGCCTCCCAAGTAGCTGGGACTACAGGCGCCCGCCACCTCGCCCGGCTAATTTTTTGTATTTTTAGTAGAGACGGGGTTTCACCGTGTTAGCCAGGATGGTCTCGATCTCCTGACCTCGTGATCTGCCCATCTCGGCCTCCCAAAGTGCTGGGATTACAGGCGTGAGCCACCGCGCCCGGCCTGTTGTTGTTTTTGAGACAGAATCTCACTCTGTCACCCAGGTTGGAGTGCAGTGGCACGATCTCACTCAGCTCACTGCAACCTCCCCTTCCCGGGTTCAAGCGATTCTCATGCCCCAGCCTCCCCAGTAGCTGGGATTACAGGTGCATACCACCCCAGCCAGCTAATTTTTGTAGATTAGTAGAGATGGGATTTCGCCATGTTGGCCAGGCTGGCCTCGAACTCCTGACCTCAGATGATCTGCCTGCCTCGGCTTCCCAAAGGGCTGGGATTACAGATGTGAGCTACTGTGCCCAGCTTAAAGTATTTTTTTTTTAGGCCGGGCACGGTGGCTCACACCTGTAATCCCAGCACTTTGGGAGGCTGAGGCAGGCGGATCAAGACGTCAGGAGATCGTGACCATCCTGGCTAACACTTAGCCGGGCGAGGTGGCGGGCGCCTGTAGTCCCAGCTACTCGGGAGGCTGAGGCAGGAGAATGGCGTGAACCCTGGGGGGCGGAGCCTGCAGTGAGCCGAGATCGCGCCATTGCACTCCAGCCTGGGCGACAGCGAGACTCTGTCTCAAAAAAAAAAAAAAAAAAAGTATTTTTTTTTACTGTAGAGGTACTCATGTATGTTGAAAATCTGGAAAATAGAGCAAATTTTAGGAAAGAAATAAGAATAATTTATTAACCTGTTACTTGGGTTAACTATTTTGGCATTTTTTTCCTAGTAGGGATTCTACTGGGTATAAAATTTTAGATCCTTATTTAAGCAAAGTTTTGAACCATGAGCCTTCTTCTATATCATAATTAGATTTTCTCTGAAAACGTGTTTAATGGCTCTGTAGTATTTTATTGTCCTGCTCTACCATACTTTATCTGTCTACTCTTGATGAATGTATGCACTGTGTACAGTATTACCTACTTTAACCACAACATGTTGAACATTTGTTTGCATTTCAGATTATTCTTTAGATTATTCTTTAGAGCAGATTACCAAAAATGAGATGGCTTGATTTATGGGTGGGGCCTTATATTCTGTAAGGGAAGGAAGGGACAGAAATATATGAACCTTTTTTAGCTTTATTATATATAATAAAGAATTTGTCTGGTCTTTGTCCCAGGTTCCTGGAGCTTCTAAAACCCTTGGAATTTTCCAGAGTGATAACAGTGTCTCTGTTACTCACGGTGGGCCCTTGGGGCACACCTGGGTTTATGCTAAGGAGATGACTCAGGATGGGGACTGGTCATGCCTGAAAGACCAACCATGTCATTAGAGGGTTAGGCCTATGGGCCATATGATATCAGGCTGACCTCCTGACCTCTGGGGGGCTGGAAATTTAGTTCAGTCTCATGGCTAGTAATTCAATCAGTCATACCTATATAATGAAACCCCAGTAAATACTCTGGACACTGTGGTTCAGGGAGCTTCCTGATTGGTAAATACATTGATATGCCCAGAGGGTGATGTTCCCTGACCGCACAGGGAGAGGGTACCAAAGCTCTGAATCTAGGGCCCTCCCAGGCTTCACCCCATGTGTCTCTTCATTTGGCTGGTCCTGATTCTTACCCTTATAATAGAACTGTAATCCTAAGAATAGTGCTTTCATGAGTTCTGTGAGTTGTTCTAGTTAATTATCTAACCTGAGGAGGTCATGGGAACCCCCTGGATTTGCAGCCAGCTGGTCAGAAGTGTGGGTGGCCTAGGGACTCCTGAACTGGTGGCTGGTATCTGAAATGAAAGCAGTCTTGCTGGGGACTGTACCCTTAAGCTATGGGGTCTGACCATTGACTTTAGGTGGTTTGTGTCACTACTGAATTATGGTAAACAACTTGTGATACATATTTCCAATTGTGTTATAAAGTTTATGTACAAAATTACAAAAGAGTGTACATTTAAGTAACGTTGACACCACTGGGCTTTAGTATCCTCATGTATGAAATGGGAAATTTAGTGACAACAACACAGGAATGTTGTATGATCATCTTCGTAAAGTGCCTTGGACCAGCACCTGGTGCATAGAAAGCAGTCATAGGATGTCCATGAGCAAGTGCACATGTGCGTGCATGTTGTGTGAGCACTGCAGGAAAACCAGAAAACAAAGTGAAGAAAACAGGAAAAGAAGAAATCATTTGAAATGACATCAAAGATATAAAAACAGGATTGTATTTTGTAGTTTGAAAACCTCATTGTTTAAATAGGTTGACTTATCCCTTTTACATTTATTATTATATATTTGGTCTTTTGTCATCATGTTCCATTAAAAAAAAACATTTTCTATCCTTTCTTGCTCTCTGTTATTTTCTATGTGATCTTCTGTTTCTCATTCTCTTTTCATTTGTGTAAGTCTACAGTTTTTTTGTTTTTACCTTAGAGCTAAAAATGGTTCTACAAAAGGTTACTTTTAAATCTTCAATGAACCTGCTTAAGCCTGGATTTCCCAAGCTATCACCTTGAGAAATGAAGCACCACTCTGTGACGCCTCCTCTCCTCCTGTTTTTGGTAGTTCTGCTTCAGGAATTTTTTTAGTTGGCGTTAGTGAAATAATTTTCATAGCATGTATTTCTTCTTTCAAGACTGATAGTAAATGCAATTGGTGTATAAGAGGCCCATCATTTTAATGGAAGAATAAATGTTACAGTTCTTCAGACTTAATTCTGTATTCAAATGGTTCCTGTGGTCACCCTTGGGTCTTTTCATGCCTGCATCCTCATCCCCAGGTTCTCACTTAACATTTATAATGTTCCTATTAGATCTGCCTTCAAGGAGGTTTTATGTGAAAAGTGAAAGGTTTCAAACATACTCAGGACAAAGAGAACAAACCTTCATGTACCCATCAGGAAGACTGAACAGTTACTAATATTTCACCGTGCTTGTTTCATCTCTCTCCCCCCTGCTTTTCTTGCTGAAGTATTTTTAAACAAATTTATGAGATCTTGGGTCATTTTACCCCTGAATACTTATGTATATATCTTTAAAAAATATAGACATTTTCTTGCATAAATCAATGTCATTAGCACAGCTAATAATAACTATCCTTTGGTATCCAATACCCTATCTATATTTAGAATCTTCCTGATTTTCTTGAAAAACGTTCTTCAGATATGGTTCCCTACCTCCTCCCTCCACAAAAGGATATAAGAACATATACATCCCCAAGTCCTTCATGTCAATGAGGAGCCCGAGGCTCAGAGAGGTAGATTGGCTTCCTCAGGTCAGACCCTAGTATTGGGATTTGAATCCACACCCCTCTTAGTGAGCTTTATATTTTATGTACTACACCTGGCTGCCCAGGCATGCTTACCCCGAGTAGGATGAAGCATGTAACCTCAATCTAAAGTTTCACCCAAGATGTAGGGGCTGAAGCAGACAGGAAGATGAGCACTGCTCCAGGAAGCCTCCCACCAATGCAGAAGAGCTCTTTTCTGGAAGACAGGGCTGGATGCCACAGTGAGGCAAGTCCGGCCCCAGCCCTGGGTCAGTGTCTTTTTTTGGTTTTGTGTCTATTCTTAAGGTGGTGATTCTGGTACACAGGCAGTGCCAAGGCCCCCTACAATGAGGCTACATGGCTACAGGGAGTTCTGAAGGTTATGGAAGACTATATGGCCTTTGGGATCTTAGCTCTGCCATGCACTCACTGTGTGTTTTGAGCCTGTGACTTGACCTCTCTGACTGAGTTTCCACCTTTGGAAGATGGAATTAGAGTGCTTACTTTGCAGGGTTGTTGTGAAGATGATGTGAATGCAGATATAAGCATCCCAAGCACCGTGCCTGGCACATAGTAGCTTTTATAAATGCAAACGTAATGTTGTCTTTCTCTGCCAGGGAGGAGGACAGAGCACCAGCCACCTCCATCTCTTCTGCACTGTCCCCTGGCCCCAAGACCTCTTCTGCATCCCCTTCCTCTCTCCTCTGGTCTGGATGGTTAGGCACCCAGGCTTTATGGGGCAGGGCATTGGAGCTGAGAGGACACCAGCTCTGAGCACCTGCAGGCTTTGGAGAGAAGGGAAGGACACTGCCGAGCACTCGCTCAGTGTCCTGTCACTCCTCAGGTGGTCTGGTTTCATGCTGCTTTACAGACCAAGGTGCTGGGCACAGAGGCAGATGTGCCTTATTGTCTTCTCAGTGTTACCAATTATTTCTAGTTTCAATTGAAGAGACTCAGTTCATTGACGCAAGAGATTGACTCTCAGGATATGCCGGAGAACAGAGCCCCAATAAGAATCGGGGCAGGAGCTCAGGGGCTGTGGAAACACTCATTGCCAGCAAGTGTGCTGAGAACACAAAGGAAATGCTTGTGATCCTTTTAGAGTGACTGGGAGTAAACATTTATTTCACCTTGAAGGAAATGAATGTTTCAGGAAGAGGCCCAGGAGCTTGACGAAGCTAGACAGTCCATGCTGTAAGCCACATAAAGGAGGACATCAGAACCAATTGGGTTAGAGAGAGCCTAATAAATTGTGTCCCTCACAAGGACCCAGCATTTTCTGTTCCTTGGGTGGGCCACATGTGCTCTTGAGAAGATTGGGAACAGCTGTACTGAGTTGTTGCCATTGAGTCATATCTGGTCCAGGGGCCAGCGGTTGGCGCCTCTGGTCATTCCGTCCTTTTCTAACAAAGCTCGAGGTGATCTGGCTATCTCCCCAAAGATCCCGGGGAAGTGCATGCTCAGCATCCTCTGTGCAGCACTGGCAGCTGGGGCTTCCGTAGCCCCCTGCTGTGTCCTGTGCCCTGAACGGCCCCTTCCCTTAGCTTTCCGGCCTGCTCCCTCCCTCCAGTTGCTAAATTCCCCTCTTCTATGCTTGCTTAGCAGAAACTTCTCATTTAACTTTTATGTACTTCACTGTGTTGATGTTGTCTGTATGTGTGTGTGTGTGTTTTCCCCAGAAGACTCTGAAGCTCCTCGAGGGCAGGGACTGGGTTGGATTAATTTCTGAAGTTCAGAACCCAGCCTAGGGACAGCCATACAGAATGGAGCAGAAGCAAACTTTTATTTCTGTGCCCAGATATGGTGGTGCACAGAGGGTTGTGTGGTGCACAGAGGGTAGCTGGTTTGCAGGTACAGTATGAGGCATCTCGAGAAATTAATAGTGGGGAAGGAGAGCCCACTAAGGTGGGGATGCTTGCCTGGGACACCAGCCTGGCCTGCCTGTCGCCTCCACCAGGGGGCCCCCCTGCCCCTGGCCCCTCTCGGGCCATTGCATCCTGTCCCTCTGGTTGCTTGCTTGGGGCTTGCAGGACATGGTGGACCCTGCAGGCTGCTTCACAGTGCAGTGTGTTCCTGCTGCTCCTTCTGAAATGTGACCTGCCATGCCTTCTTCAGTCCCTCTGTCTCCATCCAGAAAAATGTCTAATTGTATCTTGAACTCATTTACATTGCTTGCTTCAATGGCCTCACTTGGCAACTGAGCCCATATGCTAATTCCACCCTTTTCATGAAGGAATTCTGCTGATTTTACTTAGTTTTTGTGACAGATTCTTCCCCCTACCCCCCGCCGCTCCGTTCTTCTTTTTTTGGTCTCCTGCTCTCCCAGTAAACAGTTTCTTAGATCCACTCTTGCAGGCTCTGTGACCCAGTGCCCTCAGGACACTTCATGGGGTGAAGCTCCTGATGGGTTTGAGTCAGGGCTCTGAGCATTGGCCCAAGCCCTTCCAGCACCTTCAGCTTAGGGTTAGTCAAGAATGTCCTGCCTTGGTTTCTTTGCTTCAGAGGAGGGGCTCTCTGTGGCTTGGGGACCCATTTCTTCTACAAGGGTATGTTTGTGTCTAAGACAACTGTTATTTTTTGGAACCCATAGTGTGAGAGTTGGTGAGAGCGACATTGCCTCAGGGGCTTTGTGAGGACAGACCCTGCTTCCATGATAGGGGAGGAGGAGTCTGGGTCCGGGGGTGGATTGAGCCCAAGTTCAGTCCCAGTGCTTGCCTTTGCTACCAGTGCGGCCTTGGATGAGAGTTCCTTGACCTCTCTGAGTCTCACTCTCTTAATCTGTAAAGCGGATATGTGAGGGCCCATCCTCCCCTCATTCAGATTACTGGGGTCTTCTCTAAGTGGACGCAGTCATTGCAGCCCCTGAGTCCTCTCTCTATTGGCCCTGGGCCACCGGATCTTCACAGCATTTGATTTTGTCTTGGCATGGCCACTTCAGTTGTTTAACTTTTCTCCCCTTTTTTCTGTTTCTAAACAAGCATATATAACCTTTTTAAGTGTTACTAGGATGCCACCACTGAGGGCTAGAGAAGAGTTGATTCATTGTTGCTGGAGGGGGTGTTCTAAGTAATTGAACAGGCCTGGTCGTCTCTGACCTCTCAGTGTTTTTCATTCACTTCATACATATTTGTTGAGCACCTATAATGTGCTGCCGTGTGCAAGGGATTCTGTGGGATAAGGCAGCCCAGGTCCCTGTCCCAGTGGGTGAAGCTGCAGAGGAGCCTGGGAGTCACAAACAGCACTATCCTAGGGCAGCGGGGATTGTGGGACTCTGAGGAGGGGCTGTTACCTCCAGATGAGAGGGAGCCTGGAAAATACCTGGGAGGTGACATCTAGCCAAAATTTGAAGGCTGAGTTGCCAGAGAAAGGACAAGGTGGGAAGAATGCTCCAGGCACACGCGCATGGGCCATGGTCCTGGGGTGATAGAGAGCGTGGCTGAGTGAGGAGCTGAAGCCTGGAATGCCAGGAGATGGGGGTGGTGGGTATGAGGCTGTCAGGTGGTGCAGGTAGGGACCCAACCACACTGCCCTTCTTGTTCCTTGCCCCAGGGAGGAGGGTCAGGGTTGGGGAGTCGATCTCTGACCTTGACCTCCTGTGACCCTCACTCTCTTCTCCACAGAGGGCAACATAGCACTACTAGATACCAGGTCCCCGGCCTGAGTGCGGTCTGATACTGTCCCTGCACTTACCTGACAATTTGACCTTGGGCAAGCAGGCAATGCAAACTCTCTGTGCCTTGATGTGATCATCTGCGAAATGGGGCTGTTGGTAATAGTACCTATATCCTATGACTGAGTTCAATGAGCTGATGTATGCAATGCACTTAGAACAGAGCCTAGTTATAGTAAACATTACATTAAATGTCACCTATAAAGACAGTGCTCATTTCTTGTGGAAAGGGCTTGGTAAGAATAACTTCTGTCCCAGAGGAAATTCCAGCCTGGTGTCTGAGGTTTTCCTGCTTCATGATCCAGGGAAATAATTCCTGGCCTTTCTACCTCCTGGGGCTATATTGAGACTCAGTATGAAAACCTATGTTTGAAATTCTAGGGAAAATCCCCACTAGAGAGAAAATAATGTCAGAGACTGTTTGGAGCTTTCACATGCATTAACTCCTTCAGTCCTCCTAACAGTCTGTGAAGTAGGCCCTGTTTTTACACAGCATATGTATACTGTGGCTGTGATACTAGGTGTGGGGCCTCGGTCCAGAGTGTTGGGGAGCGAGTGTTTGGCAGACTCCGTACGGCCTTTTCATCAGCTTTGGAAGAAGCCAAGGCCAGAGAGCGAAGTGCTCTCCCCACGTGGCCCCACTGGAGGGGCAAGGGCTGAGTGAGGTTCATTTGCTCTCATTTGGACCCCAGAGAGCCCATTGTCCTTTCCTCCAGGATGACCCTCCTGGCATCCACCTTCCCTACCCCTACCAAGGGCAAAACATGTCTCATGGGAGAAAGAAGGATTGGGCTGTCAAATCTGCCCTACCCTAGGCATAGTGGACTGATTCCTGAGTGCTTTTCTGACTCCAATAGTTACAGGCCAAAAAGGCTGGATGTTTATTCTGTTTCTTCGAACTTTCCTTTCTAGCGAAAACTCCAGAGTTCTCACACTAGGGAGCTACAGGCCAGTCTTGGCCCATGGACATGTTTTGTTTGGGCCATGCTGTTTAAACATTTTTTTCAATTGGTTGTCAACATTTAAACATTGGCGAATTTCATATAATATTCCAGATTTTTGGCATCCCTTAAAAAATCGGAGGATCTGGCAACTTGAGGCCTACATTCCTGTCTGGCCATGGTGTACTGGAGCTGAGGAGAAATGGTCCCGTCCAAATGGGGTGCGGGAGTTTCTGTTCCCTTTGGTCTCACACCTTGACTTATGCCTAGCCCATGTTGCTCATGTGAGGTGCCCGCCAGCCCTGGAGGGTTTCCTTTCCTTTCCTTTTCTTTTCGTTCTCTTTCTTTTCTTTTCGTTCTCTTTCTTTTCTTTTCTTTTCTTTCTTTATCTCTCTTTTTCTTTTCTTTTCTTTTTTCTTTTCCTTTCCTTTTCCTTCTCGCTCGCTTTCTTTCTTTCATTCTTTCATTTTTTCGTTTTTTCATTCATTCATTCTTTCCCTCCCTCCCTCCCTTCCTTCCTTCCTTTACTTTATTTTCTTTCGAGACAAGATCATGCTGTGTGGCCCAGGCTGGAATACAGTGGCACGATCGTAGCTCACTGCAACCTTGAACCCCTGGGCTGAAGCCTTCCTCTCCTTCAACCTTCAGAGTAGCCAGGACTACAGGCATGTGCCACTGCACCTGGCTAATTTTTGTTTTTTAAATTTGTTTATAAAGATGGAGGTCTCACTATGTTGCCCAGACTGGTCTCAAACTCTTGGTCTCAAGCCATCCTCCCCCTCAGCCTCCCAGATTGCTGAGATTACAGGGGTGAGCCACTGTACTTGGCCACTGGAGGCTTTTATATTTGGGACAACTGCTCTCCACTTCCTTTACTGTAGGACAGGCCTTTGTGAATGATAGCATTTGTTAGGGAGAACGGGAACTCAGGCTCAAGAGTGCTCATAATGATCACTTTCATGATGAAGCACCTACTGTCTTCCAGACCCAAGTGAGGTTGGTTAGCAAGTATCCATGAGCCTCACACTGCTCTGTTTATAGTATATGATCCCCATTTTACAGGTAGGAGAGACTGAGACTCAAATAGGTAAGGGCCTTTAGACAGGTCTTGCTTAGCATGCTGATTGGGGAAGTTGAAGTAGAATCCAGAATGTTCCCTCAAAGTCTGTCTGTCTCCCCACACACCTTGCCCTCACTCTCAAGGTGGCCCATGCATCAGTAGTCATGCCCTGAAATCTAGAGATGGAGGACTCCAGGAAGTTTCCTTCACAGTTTCCCTTGGAGATCACTGGGTGCTGTCCAAGAGAAATCCTCTTTGGTGACCTTCAGGTAGGTGGCCGGTGGAACTAATTTATGTTGCCTCAGATCAGGCAGAGCCAGCATTGGCTCCTGGCTCCACCATGTTCTAGCTATAAGACTGTACTGTCCCCCTACTCCTCTCCTCCCCTCCATCCCCTCTCCCCTGTCTTCCCTTGCCTCCTCCCCCTCACTCATTTTAGTGAGCCCTCATTGTGGACTGGGCTCTGTGTCTAACTTTCCAAGCCTCAGATTTCTCATACCTGGATGGGCTGTTGCTTAGCACTGTGGCCAGCCCAATCGAGACCTTGATAATTGGTAGTCATTGTTATGAATGATGAGGCTCTCCACTCATTTTCACAATGGAAATCACATTGACAGGACCCCAGAGTTACAGAAGTTTTGTGAAAAATATTGACTTTAAAAAATAGCCTTTTCCCTAAGGCACCTTGTGGGAAGAGCTGAGATGACACTGAATTGCACAGATCTTTGTAACTCTGGCTCTCCTATCTCATGGATCAGGTACCTTCTTTGTTCTAAGCAGTCTGCTAGGCACATCACATACCTTTCTAAAAGGTTAGTAATGGTTTCATCTCCATATGATAGATGAAGAAACAGGCCTGGAGAGCCCAGGCGTTTTGTGAAAGATCATACTGCTGGTAAGTGGAGCAGGGGCTCCAACTCAAGCTGGCCCTCCTCAGGGATTGTGCCCTGAGCCCTTTCCTGTGGGGCCTGATTCCCAACCCTGCCCCAGGATCCAAGGTGGACTCAGTGTCCATGTCATGTAACAAAAGAGTCAGGGGTTCTCAGTGCCCTGTTAGGGCCTGTTGTTCCTGGTTGGTTGGCAAGTTGGAGTGTTTATTCAGCACTGCTGGGAAAGCTCCCTGGCTTAATTCTGAGATTCCAAGCCATCCTCTCGCATCTCCCCCCACTCCCCCAGCTGAGAGAACTGGGAGAGACACGAGGACACACAGGGCAGGGGCTCTTCCCTGGGCGAGGTTTGTGTTTGGATTTCAGGCATCGCTGATGGTGAAGTGTGCTCAGGGTTTTCTTCGTAATTCACATTCCTGTGTCTACCTCTTACTGTTCAGTCCAAAAATTCTGGTATCCATATTTGGTGATTTGTCTCTCTGTTCCTACCCCCACCCCCAAGCCCCTCAAGGTGTCTGCCAAAATCCTGTATAACTCGTATCATCTCCCAAGCTGTTATAGTATATGAGGGCAAAGGATAATTTAGTTATTTTTGAATAAAGATTCGGAGGAAAAGTAAAAAAGTTGGGCAGGGGGTGGGGGGAAGTTTTCATACTCACTGCATGAAATAGACAATATTTCCTGAAACAGGAGATACGAACCTCAAAGAATTTAAAATAAAACATTCATTTTATTATTTTCTTAAAGAAGGAAAACGAGGGGAAAAAAAGTAGAATAGTCAGTCTTTTTATCCTAAGTACAGATGAAATTGATTAAACCTTAAAGACTGGCCTCCGCACACCCGGTTTATTAATTGAAGAATTTCCTCTTACCCGGAATGGGAAGTTCACATTAAAATCGAGCTTGCCCTGAGTGGTAGTGACACTTGAGAACTGAACATTTTCCACAATCCTATTTTCTCTTCTGTGCTAGAGGAAATCCTAAAATGGTTAAAAAGGGGGGAAGGGGATTGAGGCGGGAGAGAGCAGAAACTGTACATTTTAAGGAAGCCTTCTTTCATTTCCTTGTAAAGCATGAAATCAAATTATAGCTTATGGCCCACAATTATTTTATTTCTACATTTCAAATTCCATTTTCTGCTCTTTTTCACTGCTCTTGAACAGGAGTTGTACTGTTGTGCAAACTCAGCTAAAAAGATTACCCTAGATAGACTATGACACAGTAGCTTTAAGAAGCAAAAAGGCAAAACTCCCTGGTTAGGTTGGGAGCCCTGTGGCCCTACAGAGCCCTCATGTCTGCTTCCATCTGGAAAGGCGACATAAGCAGCCATCACCCCCTGGACTCCTTGGCCCTGACAGGAGCTTGGAAACCTCTGCTCTTCGTGTGTCTTCCTGTGTGAGGCTGACTCTGCCTCTTGTCCTCCTGGTGATCAGTGTCTACTTCACTGCCTCCCTAGGGGTGGGCCGCTCCTGGCTGACGATAAGGGGATGCTATGAGCTGATGCCCGGCGCATCATTAATGCTCTGGCTTAGCAGGACTGAAGGTCATGCATTTTCCAGTTCTCTTCCAGTCCCTGGATTTAGTGCCAGCATGCCTTTCCCTACCTCTCACTGACCCTTTTCAGCAGAGAGTGAGTTCCAGGCTCAGTGCTTCAGCAGGCCATGTTATCCAGTTAACATCTAATAACGTTTTATTTATCTTTACAGTTAATTTCTCCTTAATGCAAATTTAAGAGTGTTGTACTTATGGTCATGTAAAGTTGTTTTTAATATAAGTGCATTTGAATTTTAAAAAATGATGTGATTTGGCCGGGCGCGGTGGCTCACGCTTGTAATCCCAGCACTTTGGGAGGCCGAGGCGGGCGGATCACGAGGTCAGGAGATCGAGACCACGGTGAAACCCCGTCTCTACTAAAAAAAAATACAAAAAATTAGCCGGGCGCGGTGGCGGGCGCCTGTAGTCCCAGCTACTCGGAGGCTGAGGCAGGAGAATGGCGTGAACCCGGGAGGCGGAGCTTGCAGTGAGCCGAGATTGCGCCACTGCACTCCAGCCCGGGCGACAGAGCGAGACTCTGTCTCAAAAAAAAAAAAAAAAAAAAATGATGTGATTTAAACATACACGTGAGTAAATAATAGTAGAGGTAGTATCCATGGGCCTGGCAGAAATCATGAAGGTGGCTCATGGATGGAGAACCCTGGCTTGATTCATACTTCTTCCCTGATGTGGATCAGCCATCTTGAAAACTTCTAGCCAAAGAGCTCTTTAATCATGTCTCCAGTTATCCATCTACATCTTTACCAGCCCTTGCTCTCAGGAAGTTCTCTTACAGATCTACCTGAGCTCCCTCATGCTTCTGTTGAAGATCACTTTATTTTGTATTTTCATTAGATAGGGAACATCCTACATTAGATAGGCCCCTACCTCTGACCTTGAGCATCTCCTTAACTTCCTCTTCCCTCAGTCTCATGGTGGGCATGCAGGCTCTTTGACTCTGGCAGACAGGCGATATTGCTTAGTGTCATGGTACAAGTTTTCCTGTTGAGTTGGAGGTTTGGGTTCTAATCCAGTCCTCCAGTTTGTTAGCTGTGTGACTGAGGGCAAGTCACTTCAGATCCTTCAAATCTCTTCAAGTCTCAGCTTCTGCACCTGTGTGTGTGAATAATAATAAATGTTTCCTTCCTGGGCTATGAAGATTAATTGAAATAATGTGCCTGGTGCATTCTTAGGCATGAAATATGTGTTCATTCTCTTTCTTCCTTTCCCCAACTTCCTGACCTGTAGTCATCTTTTTATTTATTTATTAATTTAATTTATTTATCTATTTTGAGACAGAGTCTTGCTCTGTTGCCCAGGCTGGAGTGCAGTGGTATGATCTTGGCTCACTGCAACCTCCGCCTCCCGGGTTCAAGCAATTCTCGTGCCTCAGCCTCCTGAGTAGCTGGGATTACAGGCACGCACCACCATGCCTGGCTAATTTTTGTATTTTTAGTAGAGATGGCATTTCATCATGTTGGCCAGGCTGGTGTTGAACTCCTGACCTCAAGTGACCCGTCCACCTCGGCCTCCCAAAATGTTGGGATTACAGGCATGAGCCATCACTCCCAGCCCATTTTTTTCATTTTTAAGCTTTTTATTTCAAAGTCATTTCAAACTTAGAGAAAGGCTCTAAGAATAGTACAGAGGACTCCCGTATGCCCATCATCCTTGAGTCATCTTTGTGACCATCCTTGCATACGACAGCATGGTTTGGGTACAGCCAGACAGAGACTTAGGAGTTGCTCTCTAGCAAGGCTGACTGTGGTGCGAGGACATTTCCATGGATTCCTCCACTGGTCTTGCAGAAGGCTGAAACCTCATTAACAGAAAACCTTTATGACCGCTAAGCAGGCATAAGTGTGTGTCTTCTCTCTTCTACCCTCCCACCCTGCCTTAGGTGGATTGTCTAACTTGTAGATCAAAGCCAGCCTCTTGACAAGTTTCCTAATAGGACAGGTACATACCTAGAGTTGTGTCTGAGATGACTTGATGTGTGCACAGATATGGTGTTAAGGGATGTCAATCCCAGTGAGAAAGTTATTCCCACTTCAAGATTCTTTAAGTCCTTCTGATGACTTTAAGGAGATCTCAGGTTGGTGCTGGGAGCTCTTATACTTCTCTTAACATTGCAAGCTCAGTGCCTGTTACTGTAACCATGTCTGGCTAGAACTTAATAGCAGTATTTTATTTTTATTGTACTTCTTTTTTTAAACCTTTCACTTATGGTAAATTATGCTGGTTTTCCAGTGATATGAAGCTTTACTTTTACTTACTTATTTATTTTACTTTATTTTTTTGAGACAGGGTCTCATTCTGTTGCCCAGGTTGGAGTGCAGTGGTGTGATCTTGGCTCACTGCAACCTCCGCCTCCCAGGTTCAAGTGATTCTCCTGCCTCAGCCTCCCATATGTTTGGGACCACAGGTGCGCACCACCACACCCAGCTAATTTTTTTTTTTTTTTTTTTTGTAGAGATGGGGTCTCTCCATGTTGCCCAGGCTGGTCTTGAACTCCTGGGCTCAAGCAATCCCCCCACCTTGGCCTCCCAAAGTGCTGGGATTATAGGCCTGAGCCACCGCGCCCAGCCTGAAGCTTGACTTTTAAAAATAAATTGCTCTTGAGTCAGTAATGTATGTATGTACGTAGTTCAACAGAGTTGAACTTAAAAGGTACAAAAAGGTACACAGTAAAAAGTAAATCTTCCTCTTATCCCCCTGCTTACCTAGTTTACTTCCTGGAAGCAAATTGCTATAACCAGTTTCTTTTAAAGATTCCAAAGACACTTCATGATTTTTAAGCATGTTCTTTCTCCCACAGTTTCTCTAGAAGTGGCAATATACTGTGCACACAGTGAACACACCAGCTCCACTAAAGCTCTATTCAGTGAATAGTTTACCCTGGTGTTTTTAAATAGCTGGGTCATGTTCTGTTTTATGTATATATCATAGTTTAGTTAACTGCTTCCCTTCCAACAGGCAATCAGGCTGGTTCTGAGTTTTTGCTCTTCCAGACACGTAGCAGTGAGTGTCCACATATGTGCCCCATGTGCACGTGGGTCACTGCTAGTCCCCAGGTGTGTTTGATGGCCATTTGCCAGCATGTGCTGCTCCTACCCCCAACCCCACCCCAGTGACAGGCAGGACTATCTGTCTCCCCTGCATGGAGGGGCAAAGTGTTGTTTGTTTGTTTGTTTGTTTTCAGACAGAGTCTCACTCTGTCACCCAGGCTGGAGTTCAGTGGCGCAATCTCGCCTCAATTCAACCTCCGCCTCCCGGGTTCAAGTGTTTCTTCTGTCTCAGGCTCCCAAGTAGCTGAGATTACACAGCAACACCAGGCACGCAACACCCCATCTGGCTAATTTTGTATTTTTAGTAGAAATAGGGTTTCACCACATCGGCCAGGCTGGCCTCAAACTCCTGACTTCAGGTAATCCACCTGCCTTGGCCTCCCAAATTGCTGGGATTATAGGCGTGAGCCACTGTGCCCAGCCAAGAGTGTTACCAAATGTTTGAGGTGACTCGGCCTCCTGGATAAAACTTGGGTTCTGGAGCCACATAGCCTGACTTTGAATTCTAGCTCCCTATCTTTCTAGTTCTGCGACCTGTGACTTAATTTCCTCATCTGTAAATGGCAGGGGGCAGGGGTGGCGGTGACGCAGAGTGTCAGCAGGCTCCCAGAATGTCAGGGCTAGGCAGGCCGAACACTCAACATGTTAGCTCTTTGTATTATCATCAGTATTATTTCGTCAATACAGTAGGTGAAAAACAGAATTTCAGTGTACGGTGGTTTTAATTTGCATTTTTTTTGTTACTAGTGAGGTGGGATGTCTTATCATGTTTGAGCTATTTTTATTTCTTTATGCCCCTGCTTATTTCTCTGACTTCATCTCCTTCCTCTTCCTCAAACGCATGTGGAGGCTTTGCACTGGCTCCTCCCTCTATTGCCTACCAGCTCCTTCTCCTCTGAGTCTGTGCCCAGATAGCTCCTTCTCAGTGAGGCCTCTCCTGACAACCTGATTTAAAATTGCAGGCCACCTGCTTCCCGGACAGCTCGGAGTCTACTTCTGCTCTTTCTCCCCAGGATGCTTAGCCTCTCTGACCCTACTGTGAAATTCACTTACTGTGTTTTAATGTTTGCTTTTGCTCTACCCTACTGGACTGTGAGTTCTCGATTGCAAGGGGTAGGGACTGTTGTCTGTCTGGCCTCTCAAGTGTGCCAGCCACCACCTCTACGTCTGGCACGAGGGAGTGCTCAGTAAATGTGCTGTGTGTGAACTAGCTGTTGATACCATTTACATTTTTGATTGGACTGTCGCTCTTTTCAAAAAATCCATTTCTATATTTCCAATTTGAAATATTAAGGAAAACAGTCCTTTGTGTGTAGTGTGCATTTTAAGCTTCTCTCCCTTGTCACTGGACTTTATCATATTTTCCTATACAGAGATGTTTTGTTATTATGTTGTTGAATTTGTCAGTGTTTCCTTTTTATTTTCTTCTATGTTTATTCTGTGGGTTTTGTATCTTACCTAGGTATTTTTTTACTTTTAAGATTATAAAAATTTTTTTTCTCACCCTTTCTTTCAGTGCTTTTTTGGTTTTCTGTTTTTATGTTTGAAACTTTGATCCATTTGGAATTTATTCTGGTGTCATGTGTATGGTAGACATCCAATTTTATTTTTATCTAGATGGCTACCCATTGTCCCTTTATCACAATTAGGTGATTGTCCCTGTTTCCAGATGTGGACCTTGGAGTCAGAGAGGGAAAGATCCTTACACAAGATTGTGCAGCCAGCAAATGGATTTGCATCCTGCCCTGCTCCCCTCTCCCAGCTCTGCGGGTGTTTTGCCACGAGTCTCTAGCATTTCTTGTTTTTTCTGGCTTTCTTTCCTTTTGGCGGGGGTCCAGCACCTCTATTTGTCTGCTCTCTTGTCCAGGGCCATTTGTTTTTTGCCTTGATGTCTTACATGGACTCTCTTTGTTGTTCCTCCTGTTCCTCCACTGCTGACATGCTCTCATTGTTCACCCTGGCCTTTCTTCAGGTGGTGATGAATGTCTCCTTTGGCTCCCTCCTGCAGGACTATGCCTCAGGTTGTGCACTTTGTTCTCCTTCCTCTCTATCCTCAGGGCCTTGCCCACCTGCTCTTTGGGATGCCTTAGGGTTCCCAGAGCACTCAGGAATGCATGATTCTGGCCAAGAGGCAGCTGGTAATAGAAAAAGCAGACATTTTGAAGTCAGACAGCCCTTGGTACTAGCGCTGCCTCTGCTGTTGACTGTTGGGCAATTAGACCTCAGATTTCTCATTATGGAAATGGGAGGTCTCCTCTTCCAGGGGATAGTGGTGAGGATTAGAACTAATGCAGAAGTCACAAGCTCAAGTGCCTGTTGGGAGCCAGGCTGGTAGTACAAATGCTGGGGTGTGAGGCAATAGGGAATTGCAGGAACCAGGGTAAAGTTGGGAATGCATGCCTGTTCTCCAGGAGACAGCTGCTCCTCAGCCACATCAGACAAAGGCCCGGTCTAACCACATGTGCTAATTCATGGAGATTTTTATGTGACATTTCTCAAGTTGTAAATGTTGGCAGGGCATGCATATTCTAACAGGCACTGTGCAGGCTAGACAATGCCCATTCCAGATCCTCAGGCATCTTTAAGTTGTCAATTTGCAACCAGTGATATGAAGTCCTTGGCTCCAATTCAGCTCTCAATCCACAGTGGCTGTTATTCGGGGTTTTTTGGGGTTTTCTTTGAGCTTGCTCTGTTGCCCAGGCTAGAGTGCAATGGCATAGTCTCAGCTTACTGCAACCTCCACCTCCTGGGTTTAAGTAATTCTCGTGTCTCAGCCTCCGTGCGTACCACCACGCCCAGCTAATTTTTTGTATTTTAGTAGAGACAGGTCTTCATCATGTTAGCTCAAGCTGTTCTCAAACTCCTGAGCTCCGGCAATCTGCCCACCTCAGCCTCCTAAAGTGTGTAATGGCTGTTATTTGGATTGTGGCTGCTGCTTTTGGTTTTCTTGACAGTCAGGCAGCATACTGCAGCGTCACTGCTGGATGCTGGGTCAACTCTGTTCCCACTTGTTACTTCTGGTTCTTGGAGTTCTTAAACTTCTTCTGGTCCACTTGGTATGGCATATCCTTTACCTGGAGACCAAGAAGCCAGGGTTTGACTCTTAATGCATCATGGGACCAGGACAGCAATGTCTAGTTCTGCCAGGTCAGTTTCTCCTGCTCAGGGGTCTCCCTGCAAGTCTGGTGGGATTTGGCCAGGATGTTTGTGGAGGAGCCCGCCTTTGCAGGGCAGTTCAAACAATAAGGATGTCCTGCCTAGTGGTGGACACAGTGCTCCAGGCTGTTGGCTGGCACTTACCAAGAAACGCTGTGAGAGGCCAGCTCCTGGGTCCACAGGAGTTGGGGGAGACACAAGGCCTTTGGGTATATGTGAGCCCTAAAGGAAGGAGGAGGCCAGTTCTTGAGCTCTTACTGTGCTGGCATAGTGATACTTGCAGCAGCTTGCATTTAGTGAGTCTGGGGCATGTGGTAGGTGCTGGGCGAGGTGCCCTCCTCCAACTTATGGTGTTGTCTCTGGCATCAGCATCTTCAAAGAAGGAATCCCAGGCTCCAGGAGGTCAAGAGGTGTACTTGCCTGAGGCTGTGCAGCTGGCAGAGCGAGATGCTTACCCTCTGCCCCCACCTGCCTCAGAACTTGAGGTGGGCTTCCAAGCTGCCGCCCCGTTCCTCCTGCCCACAGGCAGCACCCCTCTCCATGAATTCCTTGATCACATGCCTCAGATCAAAATATGCCCTCCCTCTGGGGTGTCTCCTCTACAGGAACCTGAGTTTCCAACTAGGGTGGTAGACACCACTGTCAGTAGGAAACAGAAATGTAATTATTGTTTCTGTTTTACAGATGTGGAGATGGAGCACAGAGAGGGTGAATAGCTTTATAAAACTCCCCTCCATCTGAAACTGTTCATGAAAATGGTTATCTGGTGATAACAGGGACCAGGGTCCCTGGAGCCTTCTCCTGTGACTGGGGCCTCCTTTGGCCACCTGGTCCCCACTGGAGGGTCTGGGCCTGGCCAGGAGCCTCTAGCCTTAGACTCCTAGCACCTCCTGCAGTCGATGGAGTAACCTGGTGGTTGTTAGCAGCATGGGCAGCATGAATGTTTGGTTTCAGTGAGAGGGCTGAGCAGAAAGGCTGAGAAAGAGTGCATGAGTGTGGCATGCTGCCCTGTGCCCAGGTGGGTGCTAGGTCACAGGCACTGTGCAGGGCCTGGTCGTGACTGCCCTCCTTCTCTCCTCCTCTTTCTGCTTCCCCAACTCCATCAGCAGGCTTTGTCCACTTGTGTTTGCCTGGAGTCTGCCTGGACTAGTGGGGACAGCAGGCCTTGTTACAGTTTGACCAAGAGTGGTGGGGCCCAGGTTCAGTGCTCACAGCTGTTAGTACCAGCTCCTGCTTACGAGGGTGCTCAGGGCTGAGTCTCTCCTAATCTTCTGCAGGAGGCATCTTTGTTTAGGTCCTGGTTGTGGATGAGGAAATTGAAGCTCCTGATAAGGTTGTGATTTGAACATACCCAAGCTTGGGGACCTCCAAGCCCTGCTTTTGCCACTTCCTCTTATTTGTGGCCCTTGTTTCCTTGGTCTTTAAAATGACCCTCTTGTCTAAGCCCCTTCCATTTCCAAATCCTCCGAGCCCGTGCTGAGGAGGACAGGCTGGACACTGCTGGTTAGTCCCACACCTTCCTGGTACCAGTAGGAATTTGAGAGGGAAAGTCCAGGCTTACCCTGTTTCAGGAATACTGCAGAAGGAGGAAAACTAATTCTCCTTAAAACTGATTTTCTCCTTGATCTCTCTGCAGAATGGGCTACAATGTAACTGAAGGCTTGCTGCCTTCCCATCCCCTGCCCTTGGCAGAGAGTCAGGGTTGGGACAGCTGCAACCTGTGTTGGATGGAGCCTGATCAATCCTGGATTCTTGCCCCTAGTTGGGTGGCTTTGGGCAAGTTATTTAACCTGCCTCAGCCTCAGTCTTCTTACCGATGTAATGAGGAGATAGGCAATACATTGAATAAATGAATAAAAACAGCTGCAATAATGATATCATCTTGTGATTATAAGGCTGTCACCCTGGAGTCTGAGAAGCTGTGTTCTGAGGTGGGGACCTCTGAAACCTACCCGTTTTGTCCAGGAACACCCACAGGGGGCTTGTACAGAGCAATTGTTTTATTCTGGACATAAGATCTTGCTGCTCAGAGTTTCAGGGTACTGTTGTAGAGCAAAATCAGTAGATTGAGTTCAAATCCCTCTGAATCCTTGCTCCTTGACCTGACTTGATTACTTCACCTCTCTGAGCCTTTGTTCTCTCTCTCTCTCTTTTTTTTTTTTTTTGAGACAGAGTCTCACTCTGTCACCCAGGCTGGAGTACAGTGGTGTAATCAGGCCTTGACCTGCAGCCTTGACCTCTCTGGGCTTAGGTGATCATCATACCTCAGCCTCCCAAGTAGCTGGGATTACAGGCATGCACCACTATGCCCAGCTAATTTTTGTATTTTTTGTAGAGACAGGGTTTTACTATGTTGCCCCATACTGGTCTCAAACTTCTGAGCTCAAGCGATTCGCCCACCTCAGCCTCCCAAAGTGCTGGGATTACAGATGTGTGCCACCACGCTGAACAAATTTTTGTATTTTTGTAGAGACGGGGTTTCACTATGTTTCCCAGGCTGGTCTTGAACTCCTGAGCTCAAGTGATCTGCCCACTTTAGCCTCCCAAAGTGCTGGGGTTACAGACCCAGCCTGTTTTCCCATTTGTAATACCCATATTGCAGAGTTGGTGTTGAGATGCAGGTAAGAAGAGATGAAGACATGTAGACCACCACTGTGCATATCATAATAGCAGTTGTAGAAGTAAAAACCATGGTAACAGCTAATATAATTGAGGATTTCATATATCTAGGCACTGTTCTAAACCCTTTACATATCTGATCTCATTGAATCTTCAGTGTAATCCAATAACATAGGCAGTATCATCGTCCTTGTATAAGACGAGGAGGCTGAGGCACAGAGAGAGTTAATGTATTTGGCAAATGGTCATAATAATAGTAGGATATTAATTGCGACTGCAGTTTTATATTGTTGATAAAATGTATTTACATTGTTCAATGAATATTTAAAAAGTCACCAGTCAAAAACAAATTTTGGCCAGGCACAGTGGCTCACGCCCATAATCCTAGTTGCACTTTGGGAGGCTGAGGTGGGAGGATCTCTTGAGGCCAGGAGTTCAAGACCAGCCTGGGCAACATAGCAAGACTCCAACTCTACAAAAAAATTAAAAAAATAAGCTGGGTATGGTGGCATGCACCTGGAGTCCCAGCTACTTGGGAGACTAGGGCAGGAGGGTCGTTTGAGCCCAAGAATTCAAGGCTGCAGTGAGCTATGATTGCACCACTGCACTCCAGCCTGGGCAACAGTAAGACACTGCCTCTAAAATTAAAAAAAATAAAAATAAAAAATAACAAATAATGGCACACATTTACCTACGTAAAAAACCTGGTCATCCTGCACATGTACCCCTGAACTTAAAATATAGTTGGAAATAAAATTTTTTTCTTTGTTTTAAATGTAATATTATTTCTCCTTCTTATAATGCCCATAGCTTTGATTTTTTAAAAAAAAAATCTGATTTTGAGGTTGCTAAAATATGTTCAAAGTATAATGTTAAGTTTCTCCAGCTGAAATATTTTTTTTCTGAACATATTTTATCCCTTCAGTCCCAAAAGGAAAATTACACCTCACAGATAACTTATACTTTGTTAAATGCTGACCCTTGTAAGTTTTTCATTATTTTTGAAATGATTAAGATATATAATTTACAGAATTGGAAATTGGAATTTTTAAATGTACTGAGAAACTTTAACCCTATTATAATTATTCTGCAAATCTTTTAAGGATACTACAGTCAGTACAACTAGATGAAAAACTCTGATAGACTGGGAAATATAGAGGATCATTTATAAGCCTCGATTTTTTTGTCTTGTGTTTCCCACCCACTCACTCGCTATGTCCCTCTAGTCTCAGAGCGATTTCCTACCCTGGGTTCATGGGAATTGGGAAGGACACTGTTTGATTCATTCTATGAAAATACTAGGGATTTTTGAAAAAGGCAAGACAGGCCAGTTGTGTCACTTCCTGTCGTCTGATCAAAAGTTTGATGAAGAAAAGAAAATAACTGAGAGCTGCTGCCAGGCAGCAGGCAGTTGCCTGGTGATGACCCTGGGTTTCCAGTGCTACTCTGGTTCCCAGTGTGGCCAGTCAAGTCCCTCTGACCTCTGGGCTCCTTAGAAGTCCCTGGTGCTGGCTGTGCTGCAGAGAGTCCGCTCAAGAGCCTGCCTTTTGGAACAAAGACGGCTTGTGGATGCCGGATCAGGCTGCAGATGAAATCCCAACTAGCTCCCGAGTGTTTGGGTTCTATCTGTGATTAGTTTTCTGGGTCTGTCAATCAGTTTCATATCCCATCCACAGGATCTCGATAGGCGTGAGAAGCAAGAGGGCCTGATGCATGGAACACATGAGTCATTCCCCTAGTGGATAGTTGTGTATACCAATAGGAAATCGACTGTTGAAGAAGAGGAACAGATTCCTGGTGAATAAAGTGGAAGAGGCAGGGATATGGACATTTGCTGCATTAGTCCAACAATGATGTATTAAGCTGTGCACAAGCTGGGTCTTGTGCTGTGAATACAGATTGAAAACCCAGGCTTTGGTTATGAACCCTCAGCATGGAGCTGGGTGGGGCATCAAGGATTAGGGGCAAGTGAACCTGGAGCAGGTGTTCTGGGCAAAGCAGGAGCAGGGGCAAAGGCAAGGAAGGGAAAGGGGCGAGAGTCCACCTGGGTCCTACCTTGATCTTTAGATGGGAAGTGGGAGAGTTGATGGGGCGGGGGAGATTGTGGGCTGGGTCCCCACTGGGCAGGGCGGGCTGTGTGGTGTGGGAGTTAAGAACCTGGGCACCAGGGTTCAGATCTCTTCTCTGCCACCTACCTGCTGTATAACCATGAGCAGTCAACAGACTTCCCTAAAGCCTCGACTTCCTCATCTATAAAGTAGGGGCTAGGTAGTGGCAGGTGTTTAAGTTCTAGAGGGAACTTGGATAGTCAGAATTACTCTGGAGAAGTCCTTAAGGAACCCATGAGGTTGAGTGGCCTTGGCCCTGTGGGCACAGCTTCGCCCACCAGAGAGGGAGGCCTGTGGGGCTGGTGTAGGATCCATTCTGCTGTGAAGGTGGAGACAGGAAAACAGGCTGGGCCCCCAACATGTTTCTCCCTCCTTGTTCCCTGATGGGCTTTATCTCATCCTACCTCAAGACCCAGTCTCACAGCCCTGTGGCCAGTTCCCAGATTTACTGATGGTTAGGATCCGGAAGACAGTTGGGTGTATCTTTTGGGGAGGGAAGGCTTGGGCTCGGCTTGTGTGAGGGAGGCATGAGTGTCATGGGGCCATGGGGAGAGGGCGAAAAGCCCAGGAAAGGGTTTGTGGAGCACACAGCATGGTGCTTGGGACAAGGTGAGTGGGAAGCAACTGGTAGTTAGAAAACAGGGAGCCTCCCAAAGCCACACTGGGGAGTCTTTTTTTTTCTTTTTCAGAGGACAGTGGGGCTCGTAGCATGAGAAGGTCATGGTCAGGTCTGTGTTTTATTGTACTATTTATTTATTTATTTACTTAAAATTATAATTTTATTTTAGAACAGATACTACACATCCCTGTTTAAAATGAAAAGGAACTGAAGAATGTACAGAGAATTTCCTTCCTACTCATCTTCTGTCTCCCAGCAGACAACCAAGTCATTAGTTTCTTTTGCATTCCCTCAGAGATATTTTATCTGTGTAGAAGCAAATACTTATTCAATATGTGACACCCACACACGTGCACACACATACACACACACGTATATCTTATCCCCTTTTCAACACAAATCACACTCTGCACATTGTGCCTTGCCCTTCTCACTCCGCCTTGGATATCATTTCATAGTGGTATATAAAGAGCTTCTTCATTCTTTTAAATGGGTGTATAGTATTCTGTCATGGCATTAGAGCATTATATTCTTATTTTCAACCTGTCCCCTGCTGATGGACATTTACCTAGTCTCCAATGTTAGCTGTAACAAACATGCTGCTTGGCTGGGCCAAAGATTTTGTGCCTCTGTAGTGGTTATACCAGTTAACCCCAGACCCCCGCTCCTGCCCAGCAGTATATGAATCAGTTACATATTTTTAGAAAGTACCTTTGGGAAGGCTGTTTGGAGGATGGAGTTTGGAGGGCCACATCTGAGCTGCAGCAGCCCGTTAGGGACTAGCCAACATGAGCCTGCCATGGGCTATGGGAACTGGAGCTGGAACAGAGAAGGAGTCCAGAGGAGAGTTGGTAAATCAGTAGCTATGAGAGGGAGTCTATCAGATGAGTCGAGTCTGTTTTTAATAGTCTATCCTGTTCATGGTAGATGATAGAGTCAGTGTCCATCCTCTCTGTGGCTGTAGCAGAGACCTGGGCCCTCCTGCCCCTTGACTTGGCAGGGGAGATGCTACTGCTGCTGCTGCGTGCACCTGAGCCTAGCCCTGTGGCCCCAGCTGGCAGGATGAGGAGAGGAGGCTGGACAGGGAGAAGCAGAGTGGGAGACAGGAGGGTTGGGGCATGTCTAGGTCTACCTGAAGTCAGAGAGACACACCGTTCTGTGGGAGGCCAGAGGAGTGTCACAGGACGGGTGACCAAGAGGCCTCTTGTAACAGTGGGAAGAATTCTTCAACAGTGGTGTCAGGAGCCCTGATTTCTAGTGTCTTCAATACTAGTTGGCTGTGTGATCTAGAGCACATGACCTAGGCCCATGTCTCTGAGTCTCCATTTCTTCATCTGAAACATAAGGTTACTGGAGATTAAGTAAGCTGACCTAGTGTGCATAGTCAGAGTGCCCGAAAAAAGAAAGGCCCTCCCTCCTCCATGCCTTCCCTCTATCCCCAGCAGTGGGATAGAGTCAGCATCATCAGAATCATTCACAGAGCAGTCTCCTCTGCATTGCCAATGACCATTATCTGATCCTGAAAAATGCTTCATGGGCATTCTTATAAACTCAAAATGTAATTATTCTTCATTTTAATAGGGAAAATGTTTGTATATTCCTGCAGTATGAAGTTACACCCTTCTTGTTGAAATGACTCCAAAACCCGTTAAAAAGGAAACAGTCACTTCACTGGCTAAGATTATGTTCCTGACATGATTTATAGCAGTTTCCCTTCATTCACTTTCTGTAACTTGTCTGTCTACCTTCTGTTGTTCAGCTCAGGTGTGCTGTACAGTAGGATGATGCTCACAAGTGCGCACGCGCACATACACACACGCACACAAACGTTCAGTACTTAGCGATTATGACACAGAAACTTAGATGCTCCTAACACCCGAGAAGGAATAGGAGTGAGCCACAGCACTGTGAGGAAAAGATGCTGTCCACTCCCTAATCCTCCCCCTTCTACCCCCTCTACTTTCTCAGTCTTCTCTCATTTCTTAGCAAGGGCAAGTATCTAGCCATTTGCCAAGCCTAGTACGAAACTTTTTTTTTTCCCCCTGCTGAGACATTTCTTACTCTGTCAAATGGAATGAAAGTGATTAGGATTGGTGCAATAGAAAGGCATGGGTTTTGGAGTTAGACGAACCTATACCTAAACCCAGCCCTGTTGCGTGTTAGCAGTGAGATCCTGGGCAAACTCTCTGTGTTTTGTGGGCCTCCGTTTCCTCATCTATCATGGCAGTTCTGAAGCTTCAGGTCCAAGTGCCTAGCACAGGGCCTGCAGCCAGGAGCTGTGTAGTCACCATTTATTCCACTTTGCTCACTTTTACTGCAGTGCTTTGACCTGGGGCATTGGGCAACTTTCTGTGGGGCTCACCACCCCTTTTCCCTTTCTAACCTTCTCTTCTCTATTCCAGGGGCCCAGATCATTGATCTGATGATGCTGGTCATCGATGTGACCAAGGGGATGCAGACCCAGTCAGCGGAATGCCTTGTGATCGGCCAGATTGCCTGCCAGAAGCTGGTCGTGGTGCTGAACAAAATAGACCTCTTAGCTGAAGGAAAGAGACAGGCAGCAATTGATAAAATGACCAAGAAAATGCAGAAGACCCTAGAGAACACCAAGTAGGTCTGCTAATGAAAGCAATGTTCGCTGCATAAGAAGGCTTCTGGGGCCTCCCATGTTCATTTCACAAACATGAATTGGACAGGCAGGTGTCAGCCTCCCGTCCTAGTAAGTGGGATCTCAACCTGGCATTTGCCAGGGCTGCGTTAAATCAGGTAAAGGCTAACGTATTTTTAAAAGAGGCCAAAAACCACAGGAGCATAAAGAAACTAGAATTTGATGAGGCACAAGCACTTCTGTGTCTCAGCTCACAGGAAGGAGAAGGAACACAGAGACTCTGTGCCCAGTGTGCAAGGCCTGGACCAGCAAGGGTTCAGATCCTTTTTACTTAGACTGTCTTGATAAAAACTTAGTCCCGCCTACATATATTGGCCATACTTTGGTGCAAGAGAGGCTAGGACTGTGTTCTCTTGCTATCTGCTTCTCTACAACTTGATTATCAAAAGGGGAGGATGAATTTTGGTAGATGACTGGTTGTTTCTGTTACAGAAGCTTGTAAGATTGGGTGGACAGACAGACAGATGGTTGTTGCTGCTGGAAGCCAGACTAGGAAACACCAAATCACAAAGGACCTTTTTAGCATCTTCTGCCAAGGAGTTTATAGTTTTATCTTGTGGAAAGTAGGAAGTTATTAAGGAATTTTATGCAAGGGGTGGCTAGATGAGGTTTTTCATTAGGAGATCACTGGCTGCAAGTGGAAGGCTGGCATGGTGAGGAGGACCGAGGAGGAGGAGGAGAAGGAGAAGGAGCAGCAGAGGCTACTGAACTGTAGTGGTTTTACCAGGGAGAGAAAGTGTTGCTCTGAGTTGAGGCAGAGCATGGAGGGAGGAGGTGGCTTGGGGAGATATCTAGCAGGAGAATCCACAGCCCTGGTGAAGCAATTCTCCTGGATCACAGTAAGTGTGGAAGAAAGCTGGCAGTGCTACCAATAAGGGCAGGGGAGCGGGAGGCACAGGGGGACTGTGAGACAGAAAGTCACCTGGTTGCTCAGGCAGCCACAGGAATGACTAATTCTGATGTGGTCAAGAAAATGAGAAAATGTCCTTGTTGAGCACAGTGTTGACAGACCTCATTGTTTTATCAATTTCTCTCTTCCTCTCTAGGCCAGTCCCTTTTGATCAATACTAAATAGCGGTCACTGGGAGACAGGGATGCTTCCTCTTTGCTATGCAGCCTGAGACAATATCCTGCCACTTCCACCTCTCCTTCTTCTGCCCATGGAGGGCAAGCAAGTAGAGAGTGTTTTTGTTTCCCTGTCATAAAGATTGATATGCCTTCCCATTTATGATGTTTTTTTTCAGATCCAACACCTGCAGCTCTCCCTCAGAATTCTCAAGTTGGTTAAATTAAAGCTCCAGCCCTGTGAATGGGCCAAATATGTCATAAAAGATTTCCTAGCGCTGCCTTTTGTTAGCAAAATTCATCAATCCGATAAAATCGACACATTTAGATAAGTGTTGCATAAGAATTCAGACATTGTTATTCCCAGCGGAAGTGGATATGAGACTGTAAAAAGGAAGATAAAAAATTATATCTTCTTTTTAGTGAGTTATTTGATCTCCCTGTCGTTTTATTTACTTGTCAGAAAAGGAAGAACAGGTCTTTTGGACTCCCGCATAAAAACCCAGTACAACCTCAGTATTCAGATACAACCTCAGTATCTTTACTATAGAAATGGGACCTTCAGGGAAGGGCTTAGGGTACGTTTAAGTGTTAATTAATAGTAATAGTTTTGATTAATTAAATTTAAGGAAAATTCTCATTTGCTTGTGAAAATTACTATTTCTATTTTAGTGTATTGGTTGAAGGTCAAATTATGGACTTTATCACACATCCAGAGGAAATTGTCCATCTAAGGGTCCTTGGAAGCCCCTCCTGCCCTCATCGAGCACCAGCAGGCTGGTAGGGAAAGGAGAGGACTGTCACCCTGAGGGGTTGTAATCAGTGGACATGTGACCTACTGAACATTAGCTTTTACCTCCATGAAGCAAAGAACTTCTTTTAATTATTTTAAGTGACTATTTCCTTTTCTTATGTTCCCTTGTTAAGTAAACCCTTCATAAATGCCAGTCCAGCTGCAAAGAAACTTTCTGTGTACTTTCTGTCTATAAAGGGAAAATGTGGACTGGTACATGATAGAACCATGTACCTATCAAACCCAAAAAGTGTTCAAAAGATTAAATGTATTTTTTTCTGTCCAAAGAGTAACCGAAAGAAAACTTGGAAAATAGAGAAAAGTGGTTAAAAGAAAGAAGAGCCCACCCAAAGATTTCTTTTCTCAAATGGCAGCTGCTGGCACTTTTGGGTTTTTTAATTTCTTTTTCTTTTTAACTATGTGTAGTATTGCTCCCACTTTCTCTTCCACATTTTTTTACTGTGGTAAAATACATATAATATAATGTTTATCATTTTAGCCACATGTAAGTGTATAATTCAGAGCTATCAAATGCATTCACAGTGCTGTATACCCCTCCCCACTATATATACCCCAAACTTTTTCATGACCCCCAACATAAACTCTGTATCCATTAAGCAATAACTCCCCTTTCTCCCTTCCCCCAACCCCGGGAACCTCTATTCTGCTTCTCATCTCTATGAAGTTGCCTGTTCTAGGTACCTTTTATCAGTGGAATAATATACTATTTGGCCTTTTGTGTCTGAATTATTTCACTTAGCATAATGTTTTTAAGGTCCATCCATATTGTAACATGTGTCAGAATTTCACTGCTTTTTGTGGTTGCATAGTGTTTTATTATGTCTATATACCACATTTTATTTATCCATTCTTCTGTTGGTAGACACTTGGGTTGCTTCCTGGCTATTGTGAATAATGCTGCTATGAACTTGGATGTATAGATATTTATTCAATTTTCTGCTTTCAGTTCCTCTCAGTATATCCTAGGAGGTATGAAGTGGTATATCATCATAGTTTTCATTTGCATTTCCCTAGTTACTAATGATATTGAGCATCTTTTCATGGTTTAATGGCCATTTGTGTATCTTTTTTTGAAAAATATCTATTCAAGTCCTTTGTACATTTTTAGGTTGGGTTGTTTTCTGTTGTTGTTGTTGAATTGTAGTAGTTATTTATGTATTCTGGACATTAATCCCTTGTCAGAGATATGATTTACAAATATTTTCTCCTGTTTTGTAGGTTGTCTTTTTACTTCGTTGATAGTGTCCTTTGATACACAAAACTTCCTAATTTGGATGAAGTCTAATTTATCATTTTTTTTAATTGCCTGTGCTTTTGGAGTCATATCCATGAAACTGTTGCCAAATCCTGTGTCATGAAGAGTTTTATCCAGTGTTTTTTTCTAAGAATTTTGTAGCTTTAGCTCTTAAGTTTAGGTCTTTGATCCATTTTGAGTTAATTTTTGTATACGATGTAAGTTAAGGGTTCAACTTCATTATTTTGCATGTGGATATCCAGTTTTCCAAGCACTTTTGTTGAAAAGATTGTCTTTTCCCCTTTTAACTTTGTAAAAAATCAATTGACCATATATGTGTGGGTTTATTTCTAGGCTTTCTATTCTATTCCATTGGTCTATATGTCTGTCCTTAGGCTAGTGCCACACTGCTTTGATGTCTGTAGTTTTGTAGTAAGTTTCAAAGTCGGAAAGTATGACTCTTCTATCTTTGTTCTTTTTCAAGATTATTTTGGCTGTTTGGGGCTCCTTGCAGTTCCACATGGATTTGAGAATCTGCTTTTCCATTTCTGTGGAAAGGTTGTTGGAATTTTGATAGGTATTGCATTGAATCTGTAGATCTCTTTGGGTAATATTGACATCTTAACAGCATTAAATCTTCTAATCCATGAACCGTAGGCTATGTTTTTGTTTAAGTCATCTTTAGTTTTTTTTGTTTTTTTTTTTTAGCAATGTTTTGTACTTTTAGCGTACAAGGCTTTTGTCTCTTCGATTTATTCCTAAGTATTGGATTCTTTTAGAGGCCATTGTAAAGGAATTATTTTCTTAATTTATTTTGGGTTGTTCATTGCTGGTGGATAGAAACACACCTGATTTTTGAACTTGTTCCCTGCAACTTTGCTGAGTCCTCCCCCAGCCTTTTCTTTACATATAATTGTAGCCATGAGGCATGCACATTTTTATTTCTGCTTTTATTACTTAACATTTTACATAGCATTTGCTCATGTAACCACCACTCTGTTGACCTACTAGACTGGCTTAATTTTCTGTTCTTAAAAATAAAGCCTTAAGGTGAACATCTTTGTACGTCATTAAACTGTATTTTCACTTTTTTCCTCATGATAGATTTGCAGGTGTGAGATTATTAGATCAAGGGGTCTGAACATTTCTAAACATTTTGCTGTGCATTGCCATATTATTTTCCGGAAGTGTTCTACCGTTTTACACAGGTGTCAGCAGATTACTTGGGTTTATAATTTTAAAGTATACTTAAAACTTCATAGAAAATAGTGTTTTAGTAGAAATGGTAACTTAGTAGAAATGATATTTTATTCTTGTTTTAATTTGTGGTTCTTTATTTCCTTAAGTGTTTTGAACAGTTGTGCTTTTGTATGTGTGAATTATGCCCGTGTAAAAATTTTGTCTGTTTGCCTCTTGCAATTTTAATTTTTTTTTAAATTTTCGGGAGTGTTTAATATTAGTAAAGGTATTGCTACTAACCCTTCTATCATATTTGCTACAAATAAGTCTTTGGCATTTGTCGTCTTTCCATTTTAGTTGCTTTTTTTTGACATGCAGAAGTTTCTAATTTTTATGTAGTCAAACTCTTTGATTGTTTTTCTTTGTGATTTCTTTATCTCTGAAAGCATTTAAAATTACTCTTGCATAAGCATTTATCAATGTTAACAGAAATCAAAATAGAAGATAAAAATGTGCCCACAATCTTCTCAGTGCATCAAATTAAAGTGTTTTCCCCCCAGGATCCCTGTCAGTCTTTCCTGCGTGTACATAATTTGAGGTAGTTGTTATCACAGTATTGACACTGTTCTGTGTTCTAGGCTTTTCTGTTTATTTTTCCACTAAATGTTATCATCTGACAGCATCCTTGATACATCATTCCTCCAGACTCCCTTTGTGTTTCTTCCTGCTTTTTAAACACTTTCTATTTCCTTCTGTCTGTTTTAGCCAGAGCCGTCTGTCTGGAGCCCACCAGGGACTCCATTGATCCTGCCTCCCTCCCTGTGAATGGGTTGAATGCCAGTCTCAAGGAATTTCTCTGCTACTGAGTGGACTTTGACTAGGTGTGTTTTCCATACTAGCTTTGTGGCTAACTGTGTGTGCTTGGGTGACTCCATCTCTCTCAGCTGCTATTTCTTCCTTTGTAAAAGGGGAGCTGAAAAGTTCAGTCTCATAGCGTTTAATATGAGGGAGCATTTCACATGTAGCCTGGCACACCATGTATGTGTAGGAATAATAGCTGTAACATGTGGAGAACCTGCTGTATACTTGGCACTGTCCTAGGGGTTTCACATACGTAGTTCGTGGAATCAGTCGATTCCTTATAGTTTCCTAAGAGGTAGGTTTTGTGTCTGGCTTGACTATTGAGAAAAGTGAGGCTTGATAAATGTTGGCTGTTTTGAATCTACTATTCCAAAGCTAAAATTTATTTATATTCTATTTGTTTATATATCTTTATATGGATTATAAATTCATATATATATGTATATATATATACATACACACATACACATATATATTTATCTGAAACTTTTTTTGTGTGCTAACGAACTTCAGCTTGCATACACAGTCAGCATGTCTAGGCCCAGCAAGCACCGCAACATACTGTAGCTGCCAGGGAAGTCTGGAGGAGGAGGAGACAGTGGGATGGCAGGGACAGAAGTCCTTGAATGAGCTCTGGGTCAGCTCCTGCCCGCACTACAGAGCTGTGCAGCTGCCGTCTCTGGCTGGAGCCCCTTGTACTCCTAGAACCCAGACACCAATCCAGTGGCTGCTAAACTCTACTCCCCAGGGCTCCATGGAGCTGGGTCTCCCTTGTACAGCCAGAAGCCAGGGTGCCCTAGTGTGCAGCATGTTCAGGGTGTTGGGAAGGCCAGCTTCTCTTGAGTCTGGGAAAGGGCCAGACACCTGGCCCAACACACTGTTATGTTCTATTACTATATATTGCCCAAAAGGGTTTGGATAAAGATAATTGAATTTCCAAAAGCTTTATAGGTAATCTCTGGAATTCCCCATGCATGTTCCTACGACTCTGTGTCCCTCTGAGCCTCAGGCTCAGGGCGTGGAAGCAGAGCCAGTGTACATGGCTGGGTCTTGGCTCCATCAGCTCTGCGGATGGAGCCTTCGTGCTAAGAATGGATTTTTCTCCTACCCATCTCTTTCTCCTATGGGAGAGGCCTGGACTCTGGACTCCTGCAGACCAGCCACTTACTCCTTGGCTCCCTGGGCAAGTCGTAGCTTCTCTGAATATGGTACCTGAGCCCCTGCCCATGGACTATTGAGATGGTATGGACACCACCAAGCCTGGTGCCTGGTACAGAGCAGGTCGCAGAGAAGTCTGAGTTCTTTTCCTGCCTTTCCCATTTTCTCTCCCCTGTTTCTTTTCTTCTTTTCTGTCTCTCTTCCTCAGTGTTATTTTTTCCTTTTCCTCTTTCCTTCCCTCTCCTCACTGTTCCTTCCTTTGTGAATTATTTTTACCTCCCTCGTTCCTTCTCCAAGCTCTCTTTTCTCCTGGGTATTGCCTTTCTCAAGGCAAAGACCTAAGCCCCGGTACTTCTGTGGGGGCAGTGTGTCATGTCTGAGCTACTCTAGAACTGATTGACAGGTGGGTCTCTGGCCCTCTTTGGAATCTCCTTACTGAACTGAAATCATCGTGTCACACTGACCTTTCGAGCAATGAGTGGCCCCTGAGATTGTTTAAGTTGCTCTTTAGGGAACTCCAGCCTCCTCAGAGTTACTTCTCTTGTCTTTAAAAGAGAAAAAAATCTGATTTTCTTCAAGGGTTTGCTCCCAACCAGGCCAGGGCAGTGGGGTGAGGTTTCAAAGGCCAGTTGAATTAAGCTCCTCCCAACTGAGGAGCTTCCCGTGCAGTTGGGCAGGAAAGCCTGAGTACCTGGACGGACGATGGCGAAGGTGAGCTAGGGAATTTGCTTTGTGTCGGAGTTAAAGGCCAGAGATGAAGTGGCTCCTCACAGTAGCAAAGGGATTCTGAGGAAGGCAAGTTTGCTTCTGGCTGGGGAGTCAGGAATGAGGACTAACTCTAGAAGGGCATGTGATGACTAAGCAGGGGTGAGGTTCAAAATATGGAGCACAGGCCAGGAGCTGGCCACTGGGAAGGGGTGCCGTCATCTGTGGCTGTTGTGCTGGTACAGATGGCTGGTGGTTGCAGCAGTTCCCAGGGCTCCTCGTGAGTTCCAGACAGCACTTTTACACATGTTAACCGATTCAGTCTGGGAGACAACCCTGTGATCTAGGTCATGCCATCTCCTGTTGAACAGGGGAATGGGGGCTGAGTGAGGTGAAATCACATAAACCAGCTGTGGAATGGAAATTAGTCCTAGGTTTCTAGCTGGAATCCTGCCTCGGGCTGCCATTGCCTGAGTGAGGTTTGCCTAGGAGAGGAGGGGAAGGAGGTGAGGGCAACAGTGTGAGCTTGAGTTTTAAAAATCCAGATACCCAGGGCTTTTGCTGAGATGAATCAGTGTGGGGAGACTGGAGCAGACCCCAGAGGGCCTTGTGTACCACCCTGGGCCAGCGCTTCATCCCAGGACAGTCACAGAGCCCTGAGAGTGGGGAGGGGAGAGGGCCAGCACCTCAGAGTGGTGCTGCTGGAAGGTTCTCACAGCTGTGGTCTGTGCACACACTTTGGAGAGCAGTTGGGAGGCCTGGGGTGAGAAGAGCCTGACCCAGAGTGGAACCCATTAAGAATGAAAATCAGCTGGATTGGAGCAAGATCCTAAGAGGAGAACCAATTAGATGCAGTGACTGATGAGAGACATTGGTGACCATGCAGTCAGAGAGGACTAATTCAGAGGCCAGGGCAATGCCATACCATATCAGAGGCCAGGAATTAGAGGCCAGGAGGCAGCCTGATGGCAGATGGCAGAGTAGAACTAGAGTGCTGGGAAAGGGGCTTGGCTGGGGTTGCGGTTTGGGAGTGGCCCACAAGGGTCTGTGGCCCCCATGGTCAGCATGCAGGGGAAGAGCTGGCCTCTCTGGCCACTCTTTGGGAAGGCCTGCAGTGGGCACATGAGTGATGAAGAAGGGCCTCTTGGGGACGTGAAGGATAGTCAAGGGCCATGGAAATAAAGGTATGGGGTTGTCAGGAGGGAAGGATGCCACTGCTGGACAGTCACCTGGTCAGATGCCACAGAGGAAAGCGAGTGCAAGGGAAGAGCACTGAGTTGACCACTGGGAGCTGCTCTTGACCTTCAGGAACTTCTTTCTCTGCCATGCTTCCCCGAACCCTGGCCCCTGTTCCTCTTAGTGTCACATAGAATTGGCACCCTGGTCTGGTGTCCCAGCCCCTCACCCCCATTGCTCTTGGGAGCCTTTGTGTATTCGTCATGCATGTTCCATGGACACTGGCGCAGAGGAAGTGCTTAGTAAATGTCCTGCACTTAAAAGGGAAGGAGACAGAAGTGACCTTGTAAGAAAATCAGCCATAAGCTCTGATGGGTAAACAGAAATGGGATTTGTTTTGAAATATGAGAAGAAGGAGAAATTGGATGTTGATTGAAAGTAGCAGGGTGGGGGTGTCAAGCAAGAGGGCTTTTGTCCCAAGAGGAGAGAAATCTGGTGCTGTAGGAGGCTCTGGATGTGAGTCCAGGGAAGAGCGTGGAGGGGCTGGGGAGCGGGGCCGGGGCTGGGGTGTCAGCATGGGTTCCTGGAAGGCCCGCATAGACCTGGCAGCAAGCTTGGGCTCTTCCCTTCAGGTGCCTCTTCTTGGGCTGGATCCTTCGCCTGGCTTCTGTTTGGGGCCACAGTGGGGGAATGTGAGGGGATGGCCTAGGGTCCGAGGAAGATGAAGGCAGTATTACTCAGAGTGAGGGACGTGCACCACATGTCACACGAGATCCACCTGGGACTGTGCTTGGATGTGGCAAAATTGCAATGAAAGTTAATCCTTCTTCAGTTATCTTTAAATCTCTTTTATTAAGTCAGAAAAATGTCTCAAATTGGTACTGTTGTGTCTTAAAGATTTCCCTAACTTTTTAACCAGGCTCAGTGCCTTCAGCAGGTAATAGTATCTAGCTAGAATTTAATAGCTCTATTTTGTTTTCTTTGTGTTTATTTTTGTAGCTACAGTAGTAGAAGATTTCTTGTCCCCTGAGATTGGACTGTGGTTGGTTAATCAAAAAAGTCCCTTGAAGCAGAGTATCATAAAAAATGACACATTCATGCCTTAAACATAATATTTTAACTTAAAACATATACATGCATATTTATTTAATAAAATCAACAATAAAAGCTGTTACAGAAGAAATACGACATTCGCAGCATTGTGCCTCCCTTTCCTCATCAGCACCAACACACTGGCAGCCGGGCCAGGCTGCTCTGGGGCTTCTTGGCTGCATGTGGATTTGAGTTCTGAATTCGGGCCTGACTCCACTTCTTCAGGCTGTGCTTTTGAAGAATGTTTGGTTTTTGTGTCATTTATAGTTTCAGTTTTCCATGCATGATCACTTACAATCTATATGTTATCTTTAATTCATTTGGTCTGAATACAGTTAAGTAAGCTATATTCTGTATGTTCTTCTTGGTCAGTATGTATGTATGTATTTTTGAGACAGAGTCTCACTTTGTTGCCCAGTCTGGATCTCAGTATAACCTTGAACTCCTGGGCTCAAGCAATCCTTCTGCTTCAGCCTCTTAAGAAGCTGGGACTACAGGCATGCGCTACCACATCTGGCTAATTTTTAACACTTGTTTTATAGATGGGTTCTCTCTGTGTTGCCCAGGCTGGTATAGAACTCCTGGCCTCAAGTGATCCTCCTGCCTCTGCCTCCCAAAGTGCTGGTATTACAGGTGTGAGCCACTATGTCTGGCCCAGAATTTATGTTTTCGAAAGCTCTAGAGTTTGCTGACTTGGCAATAAGGAAAAGTTGTAGCGTGCAGGCTCCAGTTGCATCACTGTGGGCAGCAACTGTGATCATTCTGGCTTTTTCTATCCAAGTGTGGTATACTTTTCTTTACATATGATTGTTTCTCTTGATCACATCTTCTAGGTTTTTGTAGTTTTCTCAGTGTTGTGGAGGTGCTCTACAGTAAGATTTCCCAGAGAAAGCCTCAGTGACTGGCTTTAATTCTGTTGTGAGTGTTTGAGCAGCAGTTTCCTTCTCTTTGCTCAGGTGCTCTCCAGAGGGTCTCCACAGCTTTGTTCCACCTGCCACTTGCTGGGATATGTTCTGCCCATCCCGTCTTTTCTTCCAGGATGAGCCCACTAACTAGAGCTCCAAGTCACCTTTCATCTATAAACCACTCCCGAATGCAGTGCACTACCCACAATTTCAGTGAAGCAAGTCTGAGTACAGAATTTTTCTGTTTTCACACAACCTCCTGCAGGTCTTTTATGGTTTTCTTATCCACACCTAATTTAACACCAGATTTTAAGGAGATTTGTCTATATCACACCTTTCCAGATCATTCAATTTAGTTTTCATAGAAACAGCTATTTTCACACTGTTGTTTCATGATACTAAATTAAATTATGTTGTTACAGTGAAACTTATAACGGGCATTACCAACTTTACAGCATAACCAGGTTCAGCATAAAGGTCAGGAGGCAAAAGTGCAGGAAGTACCCCTTGAGCATGGCCTGTGCGCATCAAGCTGTCTCCCCAGCATGGGGGCTTGGCATGCTAGGAGCCAGGAGCAGGTTTTGCAAAGGGAGTGCAGAGCATTGCCTCATGGATGTCCTTAAAGTGGCCAGTGGTGGGAGCGCTTCTACTCTACCTTTTATTTGTGGAATGTGGTGGTTTTCCATTTAGATAGTGACATGAAATTGCGTTTTAAAATAAATATATTTAAGTAAGAACATTAATTCTTTTAAGGAAAATAAATGAGCAAAGAATAGCTCGGGTGGCACACAAATTTGACAAAGCTTGTGAAGAGGATGTGGGACAATTGGTCTATGTGCAGGTCAACCCTGAGAGAGGAGGAGGAAGGGAGGGAGCAGAGCGACCTTGATGTTTTGTCATCCCCTCTTTGTGCCCAGGCTGGCACTGGGCTCAATCTTCTGGTTTTGTGTTTTGAAAGACCATTGATGCCATCTTCCAGGTCAGTGTCCCTGGGGAGGGGATGCTGGAGGTCGTTCTCGGGATCCCAGCACTGTAGGAAGGACAGGGTTCTGGAATAGGGCTTTTGGGACCAGAGTGCTGAGCTCTGGATTCCTCCTTGCTTCTGCCATTTGCTTCACCTGTGACCCTTTAGCAATCATTTGACCACTCTGTGCCTCAGTTTCCTCATCTCTAAAATGATAATATAATACCTGACATCATTGCTGTGAGGATTAAATGGAGTCATGTGAAAGCATCTAGCCAGGTGCTGTGTGCATGGTGGGTGCTTCACCAATTTTGGAGAATGAATGTATGACTCTGAATGTGGGAATGATGACAGAAGTTCTTCCTACCTCAGAGGGTTGTTAAGAATTCAATAAATTTATGTCTGCAATTTGAAAGTGATAGCAAACTGTCATAATATTGAGTACTATAATTATAGCTATCATATCATTTTTTTGTTGGTTTGAGAACTAAAATTACATATATTTAATGTATGTGATTAAGGGCAAGGGTTTTGTTAATCTGGCTGCAGGACTTAAATATATGTTCCCTGATCCTTGAAGATCAGCTACTTTCCAAATTCTCATATGGATTTGAGAAGAGACACACGCCCCTGCCTCTAACCTAGGCTGATGGAGGATTGTTCTCACGATAATCTCAGGTGGAAAGTAAACTCAGAGTTGGCTTTAAATCACAGCCCCACCACTCATTAGCCTGTGGCCTGGAACAAGCTACCAAAGCTGGCCAAACTTTTAGGACCCTCTTCTATGAAACAGGGGGAGGAAGAATAATACCCACCTTACAGGATTGTGATGAGGAGATGGGGACTGGAAAGCTTCTAGCACAATTGCTTGGTGCTTGGTAAAAGGTCCTGTCTCTTTCTGTCACTCCCACTGTGTTGCATGCTAGACTATATACAGAGAAGCACTTAGAGCAGGCCTCAGTGTCAGGAAGGTAAGAGTGGCTCTTCCTAGAGGAAACAAACCAGGACTAGAAGTGCTACAGAAATGTCTCCTGAAAATACATTGGGTATACAAACAGTTGGAAGTGGTTCAATATTGTATGGCTTACTTATTAAGGCAATACAAATTAAAATGAAGTATATATTAAAAATAATTTTTAAAAGACTATTTTGTTATATGTGCAGTGAAATAGGCATCTTAGATGTTCATTGTGGTAGTGGAAAAGGTAGCATACCTTCCAATCTATTTTCTCTGTAATTGAGATAGAATTCACATACCATGAAATTCATACTTTCAATGTGGAAAGAATTGTACAACCATCACCACTACCTAATTCCAGAACATTTTCATTACCCCAACAGGAAATTGTATTCATTAAGCCCTTTGCTCCTCATTCTCTGTGCCCCACCAGCCTGTGAACTACTAATTTACTTTCTGTTTTATGGACTTACCTATTCTGGTATTTCATATAAATGGAATTGCACAATATGCGACCTTTTGTGTCTGACTTCTTTCACCTAGCACAGTGTTTTTGTGGTTCATCCACATTGAAGTATGTATTGATGCTTCATGTCTTTTTATGTCTGAATAATATTCTGTTGTGTATATATACACACCATAGTTTGTGTATCCATTCATCTATTGATAGACATTTGAGATGTTTCTACTTTTTGGCTATTGTGAATAGTGCTACTCTGAACATGTATGGATATGTATTTCTTTGAGTATTTGTTTTCTGTTCTTTTTGGATATATATCTAGGAGTGGAATAGTTGGATCATGTGGTGATCCCATGTTTCCTTTCATTTTTGTAACATTTTTTACTGCATATGAAATTCTTGGTTGGTAGATTTTTTTATTTTTATTTTTAACTTTCACTTCTTTGAATATATTATCCTGATACCTTCTGGCCTCCATGATTTCTCCTGAGAAACCAGCTGCTAATCTTATTATGGATTCCTTGTACATGAGTTAAGTCACTTCTTTCTAGATGGCTTCAAGATTCTCTTTGTCTTTGGGCTTCAACAGTTAGATTGTAATGTGCCAGGTGTGGGTGTCTTTGAGTTTATGCTACTTAGAGTTTATTGAGATTCTTGTAAGTGTAGATTAATATTTTCCATGAAATTTGAGAAGTTTTTGGCTATTAAACATCACAGCTTCCCTCAGGCAGCTGTGATGTTAAACAATTGCTTCTGATTATTTTCAACAAACTCCCCCAGGGAAAAGGCTATTTGCACTGAGCAAGCTCCAAGGCAGATCAAATAAATATAGCATTGTGAGTAGGGCCTTCCAGGGAACCACCAGACTGGAAAATCATGATCATTCTCTGGAAGAAGGGCTTTGAAGCAACTCAAACCCATTCTGCCCCTTTCAGTGCCTGGCAGGCTACTGGTTTTCACCATGATTGGTTTTCAGGACTGCTGCAGAGTTAGCATAGGAAGAGGGCAAGTTAAAACATCAAAAACTCACTTGGTTTTACTGAGACTCTTCTTGAATAAACACTCCACAGATTGCTCAAGCCTTTGGTTAATTTCCAGAGTTCTGAACAAGTTGATTCTGATAATTTTTGCCAGTGTTCTTTGCTTCCATGGAAGAGGGCTTTTCAGATGTCCTTGCTCTATCATTTTGCTGATCTTTTAGTATGTATTCACTCTTAGATGTGTACGCCATGAATTCATCCCAAATCCAAGGCAAAAAAAAAAAAATCATTCATGCCCACTGACATGTTTATCACAGTGTAATTTATAATAGTGAAAAATTTGAAATATCACAAATAAGTAATGGAGGAAAGCATGTACAAGCATGTAAATTCTGGGTCGTACCATTATCCAGGTGTCAACAATGAAAGAACGGACCCAGGTGGGGAGAAGTGTGACAATGAGACTGAGAGCCCTGGCTTCAGACTCAGATGGGCTGGGTTCAAATGTGGCTCTAAGGTTTATAGCCAACAACTTGGAGCAAATCAATTAGACTCCCTGAGCCTCATTTTCTCATCTATAAGATGACAACAACTCCATCATGTGTTGTAGATGCTTTCATTTAAACCTCACATTATAGGCTTGGCTCAGCCATGTAAGTTGTTATTGTTGTTGCTCTCATTCAACAGAAAGTTCTTTGTGATATAATGGTAAATAAATTAGCAGGATATGAAATTGTATGCATACTATAACCAAAATCTGAAAAAAAAGAATCCTTTGGCAAAGCATGGGAAAACCATGGTTGGAAGAAAATACACCAAATGATGGGATTATGGGTTATTTATTTTCTGTTTCCCTCTTTTTTTTTTTCCCTAACAGTGTTCCTTTTTTTAAATGGGAAAGACAAATGTCCACACAGAATAAGTATGTCGTCTTAAAGATGCGGAGGCTTTCCCAGTAGAGTTTAGGCAAGAATGCTTCACATTAGAAACTGAGATTGTAGAGATGTGCTTCCAGGTACATCTGCAGAGACTTTTTGGTCAGTATTATTTCTTGCATCTCTTCAGAAGGCTGGGATGTATTTATTGGTCTTCTTCAAGGAGGTCTTTTATTCAGAAGCCTAGGGGCCAGGATCACTGCTGCCTCCTTAGGGAGAGCTCTGAAAGTGGAGGTTAATATCTAAGAGAGCCCTTTAAAATTCTGATGTCCAATGCAGGGACATTTCCCCCAGAGGGGGAAATTTGGGGCCTCCATTGCATCATGTGCCACATGCTAGTACAGTGGTGCTGTCTTCTAGGCTTGGTTGATGGGGGGAGAGAAGAGGATGCTCACTGCACTTGGTACTGTGCCAGGTGCTTCATGGACGTGCTTTGTGTCCATGTTGCTGATCTCTGTAACTGTGATGGGACTTATTTTCCATTTCAGGTTCCGAGGTGCACCGATTATACCCGTGGCAGCCAAGCCGGGGGGACCAGAGGCCCCTGAAACTGAAGCTCCACAGGGCATTCCAGAGCTCATTGAGGTACTGTCATCTTGAATCCAGGTTGCCCTTTAGCCCCAGCGCTGTTCAGGCCAGCCCTTTTGTGTCTCTCTCTCCCCTGGGAAAGAAAGAGAGGCAGCCCTAGCAAGAGGACTCAGTTGGTTCCATTAACCTCCCTGCTAACATGTTAGCACAACTCCCCCACCTCCCTCAAAAAGGTAAACCCAAACTAGGGCTCCTAAGGTTCACTGAAGCCCATGACTTACCCTCCAGCCAGAAACTCTGCAGAGCTCGTCACACCTTGCTGTGCCTCACTTTCTCCTTTCTCTTGTCATACCTCCACTCAGACAAAGCAGCTCCTACCCGTCTGGAACCCTGGGACCGTGACATCCATTCCAGTCCTTCAGACTGTATCAGCTCCTCTAGTACCCCACCTGGGCTGGGAGCCAGTGAGGCAGGGGTGAAAGACATGAGCCAAACAGCTGGGGCAGTGCAGCTTCCGTCCTGGGCACCTCCACCAAAGATGGGAGGCTTATCTTCGGAAGCTGTGGGGCTGAGGCCCAGGTTGTTCTTCCTAACTTGTGCTGGTAGTCAGGGAGGGAGCCCAGTCATCCATCAGGAAGGGTGTGTGTGGGTGCTGATGGTGCTGGTACTAAGGAAGGTAGCAGTGAGAAGGGGCCACAGAGTTCCTCCACAGAGTGCTCAGGACAGTTCAGCGGGGTGGAGTAGCAACGTGCATGGCTCTGGGGCTGAACTGTGGTTCAGATGTTAGCTCCACCACCACTCTCTCTGACCTCAGGCAAATGATCTACTCTTTCTTGCCTCAGTTCCTTCACTTGGAAGGTAATAGCACATACCTCGTGGAGTTGTGAGGTTAAATGAGTTAATGTGTATAATGTGCTCGGTACAGTGCCATGTCAGTGCTTACTATTACAGTGATGTTGATGTTTACAGGCCAGACACTGTACTAAGTTCTTTACATACAGTATCATTGACATTCACAAAAACTCAGGGAAGCTGAAATTATTTATCCCCATATACCAACGAAGAGTCTGAGATTCAAAGATGTTAAATAACTTGACACATGTCTTGCAGCAAGTTACACGGTGGAGCTGGGATACAGACCCAGGTTGATCGTTGGGGTCAGCTTCACGGCCCCCCTGCACCTGGCTCCGCAGAGCCAAGATGAGGTGTGACCACGTACATGCACTGCCACCATTTCTGTGATTCACACGTGCTGATCTTGTCAGCTTAGCAAAACAAATGTTTTCTGGGTGAGGCTTTTGTTACTTTTTCATCAGGCTCCTGAGAGCACTTGTCTGGGAGCCTGGGATAGTTGTTTTTGTTAAAGCAAAATCCTCAAAAATGCTGCTATGAAAGATGTTTGTCTATTCCTTTAAGAAGCCTCTACATAAATCTCAGACCAAGCCTGTTTTGTTTGAATCTCTAGTGTTTTTCCAAAAGAATTGTTATCACAAGACTAAGACTTTGGAACATTCACCACTGAATACTTTTTTGACAGCCTGTTCCCTTAAGAAGTGAAAAAGTAGCAAACACAAGGAATCCTGGTCTTTGTTTTCATTTGTTTATTGGTGATGAGCCCTGACAGCATCTCCTGGCACACAGGTGGCATGAGGAGAATCAGCTGGTGAAGCTGAGGCGTGTGGAGTCCGCAGAGAAGGAAGGACCCTGGGAACAACCCTTTCCTCCTCCCTCTCCCCACGTCCCCTTGTTTCTTCTTCTTTCACTTGTCATTCTCTCAGGCATGATGCCAGCTACTGGAGATACCTGGCCCTCATAGCCCTATGGGGGAGACAATAAAGAGATGATCACAGGAGAGTGTTAGCTGTGGTGATGGGGGCAGGGGAAACGTGGCCATACAGAAAAGCCTGTCCAGAGGAGGTATTGCTGCAGTACAGGCGAGGCTGAGCCAGCTGGTAAAACTCTAGGCCTGCCGGCAGCTGGGTTCTTGCATACGTCGGGGAGTGGTGGAAGATGAGGCCTAAAAAGTACCTAGGGGCTAGATGATGAGGAGTTTTAAATTCTGAAGGCATCAGGAGGCTGGGGAAATGCATGAGGCCAGGGAGCAATGCGACAGGGTGTCCTTTAGTAGCTACTCTGCTGCAGCGTGGAGGGCCTGGCAGGACAGACCATTGTAGCAGTCCCATGGGAGAAGACAGACGAGGCTTCTCCAGGTGCCCTTTCCTTCAGACTGAGCAGAAAGAGCTGAGAGCATGGCAGAAGCTTGAAATGCAGTCAGGGAGTTGGTGGTTTTGATCTCCTGGCCATCTCGTCAGGGCATGGACCTCTGAGCTGAGTTCACCTTGGCAGCCTTGATAAACTGCTGGTCAGCCACATCCTCTGCCTTCCTCTGCCCTGCCCCATCTGGCTCCTCTCCCCACGGACTGTGGCACCAGTTTCTCTTTTCTAGCTCCTGACGTCCCAGATTTCCATCCCAGCGAGAGACCCCTCGGGACCGTTCCTCATGTCTGTGGACCACTGTTTCTCCATCAAAGGCCAAGGCACTGTGATGACAGGGACCATCCTTTCAGGCTCCATCAGCCTCGGTGACAGTGTGGAGATCCCTGCCCTCAAGGTCAGTCTTACCTCATCCTCCCTTCTGGCCTTCTCCCTGGCAGCAAGGGAGGGGGACTGTCCCTTTGTCTATTCAGCTGCTGAGCCTGCCAAGCCTGCCCTGGGACTCCTACTGCCTGCTCCGCCCCACCTCCCCTCTGGCTGCCTGGCCCTGCCCAGCTCCAAGTCTTTCACCTCGGATTCTAGGACTGCTGCTCTCCCTAATTCTCATAGCGCCTGTTTATTGGAGGCCCATGATGTGCCACAAGGAGGTGTTCCCAAGTAGGTGTTCTGTGTAGATAAAGAAACTGAGGCTCCAGAAGGTGAGGTGGGCTTGAGATCACATGGTTAACAAGTGGGGCTGCTGGAGGGGAAACCTCCCTTTCTGGACACTGGCTGTACATCAGGGTAGCAAGTATGTGGAGTTATTTCTGGGTACCTTTTTCTTAACCACAGTAATTTCAAATTAAACACGATGTGAATCTTGTGGTGCTCAGAGTCATACAATCTGGAAAAAATCCAGGTTGGTTTTGCACTCCTGGTGGCCATCAACAGATGCCGCATTATCCTTCTGAAGACCTGTGAGAAGGATGAGTGGCTGGTGCCTTCCCATCACCCCTCCTTCTACTATGATGGCCTGGCTCTGATTTAAAAGATGTCTAGTGCCTTGATATTCCCCTTATTCAGAAGGCATTTTTAATAGTTTTACTTTATGCGACAAGAGAAACTTACAGCCTCATTGCCCTCCCCTTCAACAAGAATAAAGGTAGGGAACACAGGCTGCTTAGAATTCATGTGAGACCTTGCCTGGAATGCTGGGGTCCAGGGCAGTTCTCTAATCCTTGAAGGAGCCTAGAGTGCAGGGAAGTGGAGGCGCTCAGCCCTGTGGACTTAGCTAGCTGCTTAGAGAGGCTTGGATGTGCATGATTTCAATTTGCATGTTAATTGGGAATGGCTACCTGGAGGCTCTATTGAGGCATTTTAAGGTTGTCTGGCTCACTAGGTGTGTTGATTAGGGTTCTCCAGAGAAACAGAGCCAATGGGAGATACAGAAATCTAGGTATATATAGATACATAGGTAAAGATACATAGATTTAATATGTAGATATCTGTATCTCCTATTAGTTTTGTTTTGCTGGAGAACACCAACTGATGCACCTAGTATTAGATGCAGATAGATAAATAGATATGTTTTTTAAGGAATTTGCTTATACTATTGTAAAACCTGGCAAGTCCAAAATCTACAGGGTAGGCTGGCAGGATTGAGGCCTAGGGAGGAGCTGCAGCTTGAAGGCCATTTGCTGGCAGAATCCTCTCTTCTCTGAGGAGGTTAATCCTTTTGTTCTTAAGGCCTTCAACTGATTGGATGAAGCCCACCTACATTATAGGGGTCATCTGCTTTACTCAACATCCACCAATTTAAATGTTAATCTCATCTGAAAACACCTTCACAGAAACACTCAGAATAAAGTTGGAGCACTGTGGCCCAGCTAAGTTGACACATAAAATGAACCACAACACCCGCCAGGTGAGAGGGCCATGATAGCAGCACCTGGCCTGAGTGAGGGAAGTGGAGAGGGTCCCTGCTGGCACCCATGTCTTGTGTGTGCCATCCCTGGGCTAGAGCAGCATGGTTGGTTATAGGGAAGGGGCATTTCATGGAGGGCAGGCATGAACAGGGTTCCCCCAAGTGAAGGCAACCTGAGGTTTCAACCCCCCAACTCATTTTACAGCAGTGTGTCTATTACTTCCTCCTGCAGGGGCCGGGGGTATTAGGGAAGAGTCTCCTGACCAGAAAGGACAAAACAAAAGAAAGGACTTGGCTCTGGCCAGGTTCCGGAGCTCCTTGGATCTAGTGGGAGGAGTTGAATGGCAGGGCCCCACCATATCCAAGGAACCCTGGAACCTGGCCAGAGCTGGATGTTAGGATGTCCCGTGGACACTGTGACTCACAGTCCCCTCCTCTACCTGCTGTCATATCCTCCTCTGAAGACCATTAGTCCCAGAAAAAGACCACTTGAATAAAATCTAGTTTAAGCCAGGGACTAAAAGTGCAAATCTTCAAAAATAAAGCACAAAAGTGTAAAAGTAGACTCAGTTTATATTTAACAAAATTAAGATTACTTTGGTGACTGTTTGCAGATTCTTTGCTAGAACAGAAAATGAATCAGTACTAAATTTCTTTCCAGTCTCTGTGCTTCCTAAGTCAGACCTCTGGGGGCCACTCTGACCTGGCATCTCTTCCACTCTGGGAGAAGACATGCTTGCAGCTTGGGAGAGGACTTGGGAGTATAAAAGAGGTGTCAAAAGAGGGCTCTCTGGGGGGTGGGGTAGACTTTGAATTGGGGGTACCTGAGGTTCTAGAGGGAGAAAAAGGTTTTTGATAAGAGTCAGTGGCTGCAATGTTAGGGCTGAGGGCATGGAGAAGGGCTGAGGCAGAGAAGTCAGTAGTGGTAAGGAGGCAGGGATGTTCGAGTGGGGTCCTGTTCTGAGCTTTTTGGCCACCCTTTTTGTCCTTATAAAGGTGGAACTTGCCTATCAGGATGCCAGTTACTGATCTTTAGTACTTGGGCACATGGCAGATGCTTGGCAGATACAAATTTAATTCTCCTTTTACTTTTGTGCACCTGTTTTTCCCCAGCCTACTTTTTAACACTTTTGGTGTCTACTGCCTGATGATCTAATTTACTAGTCAGGAAAAGCAGAACTTGTAAGCAATGTACTGAGACATTTGGTTAAGGAGATTTCTAAGCAAAGTGTGAAAGATGCTGCCTTGTTTCTCCATTGGTGCTTATAGTAAAACACGAGGGAAAAGGAATGAATTGAGGAAGGAACTGTTAGCAAACAGGAATCAGCGTTTGATGATTTGGGAGGTTCTCAGTCCCTCTAGACTGCAAAGAATATTAAGATTAGGAAATCCACTGCTGAGAAAGCATACCTTGGAGAGAAGGCCAAAGGTGAGCCTGGACAACCTTCTGTTGAAGAGAGGTGTGTGACTCATGGATCCAAGCAACTTAGCAGCAGCCAGAAATAGAGACAGACTTCTATAGCAAGGATATGCGGAGAGCCGTTTTGGCTAATGGCATGGATGCCTTGATATATATAAGAGACCCTCAAGGATTTTGAGAATGTTATACCAGCAAGAACACTGGACTGAAAGGGAGAGAGACTTGACAAATGAATAAAAAGCTGTCAGACTTCTGGGATTCTACAGACAAGAAACTGGCTGATAGAACAACTCAGCTACAAACACATGTTATCCTTCAAAAACTAAAAAAGGAAGAATGACTCTGAGAGCAGGGCTGTGGAAACAGAAGCAGAGGCTAGAGGATTAGCCACAGAGGTCAGTCTCAGGTATTGAAACCTCACGGAATTTGCCCTGCTGTGTTTTAAACTTGTTTGGGACCAATGACCCTTGTATTTTTTCTACCATCTCCCTTTTGGAATGTTAGAAGTAGGTAAATTGTTTTCTAGGTCCACAGATGGAGAAGCATTTTGCCCCAGGATAGGCCATATCTAGAGTCTCACCCCTACCTGATTAGGTGGCTTACATGATGAGATTAGGAACTTTTTGAGCTGATGATAATTTAGATGAGATTTTGGACTTAGAGTTAATGGTTTCATGGACTGAGAGTTTGGGGGATGTTTGAAGAGGTGAATGTATTTTGCATGTGGGATGGATGTAAATTTTGGGTACCAGAGGGTAGATTATAGTAGGTTAAATTGTGGTCCCCCAAAATATGTCTACCCAGAACCTCAGAATATGACCATTTTGGAATAAGGGTCTTGCAGATGTAATTAACGTAAGGATCTTAAGAAGAAATCATCCTGGATTAGGGTGAGCCCTAAGTCCAATGACCAGTGTCCTTATAAGAGACAGACATGGAGAGTCACAGAGAGAAGTCCATATAAAGACCAAGGCAGAGATTGGAGCTGTGTTGTTCTAAGCCAAGGGGTGCCCGTGGTTGCCGGAAGCCCCCAGAAGCCAGGAGAGAGGCATGGAGATGAGTCTGCCTTGGTGCCTCCATGGGAACCAGCCCTGCTGACACATTGATTTGGACTTCTGGCTCCAGAACTGTGAGAGAAGAAATATTTTGTTGTTTTAAGGTATCAAATTTGTGGTAATTTGTTATGGCAGCCCTAGGAAACTTATGAATTTTGCATGGAAAGGACTGAAATCAGTCCTTTCTGATCCTGTCAGGTCCCTTAACTCTGAGCTTTGGCTTCCTCGAAGGGAATCGCTGCCCCTGCTCACCATCTTGGGCTTCTGGGGGCAACATGTCAGAACCATTGCATATTGATGGCCAGCACTGCCCGTTCCTTTCTTTCCTGGCATGCCCATCCCACAAGTGAGAGAACCTAGACCTGGGAAACTTAAGCAACTGGACAGCAGAGCTGGGACTTGAAGTCATTCATCCAGCTCCAAACACCCAGCCCTGGCTGTGTGCCCTGCTGCCATGGGAGCCCCAGAGGAGATGCCTGGGCTGGTAGTGGTGCCTCTACTCCAGGGCAGGGACTGCAGGCCCCATGGCAGTTCTGTGGCCATGCTGCTGTGCTTTGCTGAGGCCTTGCCTGGGCTGTGGCATGTACGAGAGCCCATTGCAGCAGGGCCTGAGGTTCAGAACTCCTGACCTCCTCTCACCCCTGCCCTCTTCCAGCCATGATTGGTGGCCAGAGCCTATTGGGCACCAGGACATGGGGGGCCATGGCCCTCTTTCTAAACACAGTGACATCCCTGTCAGATTTCGCTAATAGGCTTGGACACATCTGACCGCTTGAACTCCCTTGGAGGCAGGGCACAGCCATTCCAAATAAACAGTCACATTCCCCTCCCGGCCTGGGCTGGCCTGTGGAGCCTGCCATACCCTGGCCCCCGTTTCTGTTGCCCAGGTCTGTTCCCAGCTGGGGCCAATTAGCTGAGCAAGAAAATGTTGGGGAACAGGGAGTGAAGGAGAAAAAAATTCCATTTGGTCCCTAGAACAGTTTAAAGGCCACTTATCCTAAGAGTCACCAGCTTTCTGCTCAGGCGTTTTGGCTCTCTCGATCTTCAGCCTGAGAAATCCCTCTGATGAGATTTGATCTTGGGGGTTCAGGCTAGTGATGTTTCTGGTGGTGATTGGCTACTGGGGTTGTAACATCAGAAACTGTTGAAGCCACAGACCATGGGGAAAGAGAGCAGGGGCTGGGAGTGCAGAGGGACTCAAGGCAGGCATGTACCAGCTCTGTGTCCACAGGCAAGTCAGTCAACCTCTTCGTATTTCACTGGTTCAGCTCAAACTTGGGATGACTCCTGTGTGCTTGGCTCTGTCCAGGGCCTCTGGAAGATGGGTCAGGGTGGTGTGGTGTGGACTAGGGATAATGTATATAAGGTTCCTGGCATCTAGGAGACACAAGTTTAGCTGATACTCTTGTCATGTTTATTGTTGCCATTTGATATTATTCTCATGTAGAATTTTTGTTGTGGGTTCCGGAAGTAGCAAGTGGCAGGGCACCTTCCTGGGTGTAAGGTCCTGTTCAGGGCTACTACCTGAGTTATTGAAATGCAAATATGCTTTGCGGACCCCACTATGGTCCACTATGAATCCAACCAATGTTCTGATAATGATGACAAACATTATTAGATATATTTGTATACCTATGTAGTTGATAAAGCTTTTAGGGAAGAGTTCAGAATTTGATAGCATATTCCTCCCAAATCAAGTCTATATTCAGATTGATTTTCTTCTTCATTGAAAACCCCCCAGAAAGGGAAAAGAAAATCTTAAATACTGGTAGGTGTTTTTACTTTTACCTTTGCCTCTGCTCTTTGAAGCTAATCACAAGGGTGAGATAAGATTATGACATCTATAAAGAATCCATTTTCTTGCCCAAACAAGACTGCAGTCTTGACTCTTCCAGATCTGCCCTTCCCCCACCTCCAGCAACGCTGCGCGCTCACCTTCCCAGAGGAATGCTGCATTGCTTCTCTCCTTGGAGCCCTTCCGGGCTTTCCCCTACCTGCAGTATGCTCATTTTCCAGCACAGCTCAGGGCTCACATCCTTTGGGTAGAGGTGTGCCCCGTCCTCTGTACTGCCTGCTGCTGTATTTGTCTTTGTGCCTGCATCTCCTGTGGACCCTGGTCTCCCTGGGGGCAGAGGCTGAGTCTCCTCCATCTTTGTATTCTCGGCATCCATCCTGGGCTCGGCCCAGAAAATATTTGGTGAAAGGAATAGTAGGAAAAAGCCAATAAAGCAAATAAACAAGTTGTTTTTCAGTAGGATTTTGATTGGAAATAGGTAATGAGTGACCTGAGAGGGCTGTGTTTGGAGTCACTGCCACCCTGGGGCCAGTTGCAGAAACCCAGACCTGGGCAGCCCGCCACTCCCTGCTGGGGCTGTGCGCCTGTCTTCAAGGCTGCATCCTGATGCTCCATCAGTAAGCAGCAGTAGAGATGCTCCCTGTGTCCCTGTGCTGCCTCATTCTGGGAGCAGTGACTGTGAATCAGGTGCCTGAGGCTGCAGAGCTGGTTTTCCAACACCTATGGACATCGGCTCTCAAGGCTGAGCTCCCTCTGCTGCCATGTGTTTTTATCTAGAAACTATTGAGTGACCTTCATCCTGAACTATTTTCTGTTCCGGCAGATACATAAAGGAAGGCAGTTTCTGTGCATTTGATGTTTCATGGTTGTCTGGCTTTTGGCAGTGGAAGCTTACGGGATTCTGCTCTTTGTGCCCATGTGTGGTGCACGAGATGCACAGGGTCGGATCTCCCTGGGAAGGAGAGAAGGCAGACAAGGAAACCAGGAAGGTTTTGGGAAAGCCAGAGGAAGCCATGCTAGGCCCTTTGAGCAGATCAGCCCACCCTTGGTCATCGCCCTCAGGAGGGGCCTCGCAGATCAGGCCCTTCCTCTGCAGCCCCACAGCCACTGCTCAGGTTCAAGCTCCCAGGCCCTGCAGGGCCGCTCCTGTGGCATGCTGCTCCTCCCCTTGCCTCCCAGGTCTTCCTCTTGAGTCCAGCCCAGCCCTGCTGACAGAAAAGCCTTATTGCTATCCTGCTCATCTGTCTGTGGGTCCCCATTTTCTCCAGGATAAAATCTAAAGTGCATGGCACAGAAGGCAGAGCATAGTTCTTCATTATCGCCTCTCCAGCCTCAGTTTCTTGTCTTAAAGCCTCATAAGATCTCCCACTGCTCTCTGTGTATCAGGCAGTACTCTGGTTTCAAAGGACAGAAAGCCAACTTCAGTTGCCTTAAGCAGGATAGGAAATGGATAGGCTCAGGGCTGGAGATGTCTGGATGTCATCAGGAGCACTGGCTGGCTCCAGAACTGGCTCTGCCCTGTCGTGTGTGGGCCACACACTCAGGTGGCACCTTCCCTGGCATAATCCCCACAGCTCTGGCTTTCCATTTTCTCCTTCAAATCCAAGACGCAGTGCTACTTGTGGTTGACTCCTGAACATCACGCTATCGAAGGATCCATCCTGGCAGTGGAACACCCCTCCCCTGGCAGCGGCTTGTTACCTGACTCTGGCCAATGATATGTGAAGGGACATCTCCTAGGGGTTTGAGGAAAAGCTTTTCTGCTTTTTGGAACTCAACAGGAAAAGACAGCTTTTCTCCTTCACTGGACATTGAAGGGAAGAAGGATGTCACGCCTGGACTCAGGGGCTGAACGGCCACCTTACTCCCAGTCTGGAGGTTTGCAGAGGCTGGGAGGCAGGAGAGCTGCCCAGAAGCAGAGCCTGCACCTGAGGGCTGCTGTGTGTCTGCCCTGCCTCAGAACTTCGTGTTTTGTGAGAGCTCTATCTCCACACGGTTCCAGTCAGGGCTATCTGTTACTTTTGGACCAAAGTATCATTTATGATATGAGAGTAAAATGGCATCTCTTTCCTAGTTGTTAGGAACACAATTAAGGAACGGGCTGCTCTTGGCCTGGTTGGATGGGAGCTCATCCCTGTGGATGAGTACAGTGCTCTAATTGGGCTGGCTGGGTTACATGTCCACCCCTGGAGCTGGAAGGGACAAGGTGGGAGGGATGGTTCACTAAGAAAGTTGGGTTACTCCTAGGAAATGCAGAATAGATGTCAGGCAGGCAAAACTGAGAGGTATCCACTGGCTTGGTGCTCCCTGGTGTCCACACCATCACAGCTCAGGTGCTGGACACAGATGGACTATGTTTGAGTCCTGCCCCATCACTCACGGGGCAGTTACCTCCCCTGGCTTCCTCCAGAGGTTGTCATGAGGATTTGACAAGAGCCACATAGCGTGCTTTTGCAGCAGGGCTTGACGTAAGCCTCACTGTCTTTATCACCACCCTGTACAACTCTGCATCTTGTCTTTTCTTCAATGGGCCTTTTTACTTGGCCCATGGAGTGCAGAGACTTGGGGTGGGGTGGGGTGGTCTGAGCTCTGCATTTCCTGCCTGCACCCAGGACCCCAAGAGCCTCTGTGAGGTCTTGCCTTTCTCCTGGCTTGAGGATTTGAATCACACCTGTAGCCAAGTCATAATATCCTGTTGTCTCCCTAAGGAGGCACAGCTGAGGCAGGACAGTCGACAGGTGAAGATGGAAGGTTGACCTCACAGGAGGCAGGGAACTCAGGAAGGCTTCTCTCTGTAGGTGCTGTTGTCAGAGATCAATGCTCAGTGTTCTAAAGCTCTGGCAGGTTGGAGGACACTGCCCCTGCAGGCCTTTTTCCTGTGGAAGCTTGGAGCTTGTTCTTAACCCCCAAAGCCCAAGTGAATGGCATGCCCTTTTCCATCAGGCCCCTGAGAATCTGCTGCAGCTAGATGAACTGCTACCAGCATGCGCTTCCAGAAGACCTATTTCCCTTTAGTTCTTTCATGTGTGGGTCTCCTTTAATTTCTGAGAATGGCTGTTTATGCTGAGTGTCTATATGTAGAGATGGTGCCAATACCCACTGCACGCACTGGGCCCAAGGGGCCTGATTGCTTAGATGCTGGTGGATAAAGAAGGCTGCCATGTCTGGCTTAGTTGGGGTCAAGTATTCTCTTAGTTTAGCATTTGATGATTTGTAGGAGCAGTGAATTCTGAAGTGGAGTCAGGGATTGCATGGCATAGGGAGTGAGCCCCAGTGTGGACAACAGCTTGGGGAGTGTCTGTTAGCCATTTTCTTGCATGTACCAGATTCTGCTCTGAGACCCATACATATATTCATTCTGGGCTTTCAACAACATTCTGAGGAAGGTGCGATTATCCCATTTTATAGGGGATGACACAGAAACACAAAGATGTTAAAAGTTTTCTTCAGGCTAATCAGTGAAGGAACCCGGATTTAAGCTGTGGCAGCCAGAGTCCAAGGCATGTGCTCTTGACCCTGCCTGAGCTCCCTGGGTGGGTGTGAGGAGGCTGCAGAGCCCCTGGGACCTGCCCCTGTGACATGAAGTGAAGCAGCTGTGGAGATGGCCCAGGGCACCTCCAACTCAAGGTTGCTGGAGCTGCTTTTAGAGTTGCTGATTCATGCTGCCTTATCCTTCTTCATGGCTTCCAGGGGGCCTCATTTAAGAGGCTGGCTGGAGTCCTGACCTGCAGTCAGCTGTCCAGGCAGAGGGTACAGCCAGCTTCTTGTGCTGAGAGCGGCCTGGACCTGTGACAGTGGGTCTGTCTGCGCTCCTGATAGGCCTAAGCATTTCACACAGTCTTCTGCAAGGATGGCACTGGGTGGCCCAGGCATGGTTGGAGCAGGGGAGAAATGGCGGCTTTAACCCAAGTGGTGTCTTCTTAAGGAAGGGGACAGGCAGGAGTGGTGCTGCCCCACTGCTGAGGTAGGCCCCCTTTATAGAGATGCCAGCTCAGTCTGGTCGTGCTTGGTGTGTTTCAAGCCTGGTGTAAGCATCTAGAGTCCCACTTGGGCCCAGGTTGATCTGCAACCTCCCAACCCTTTGATGGGGCTCTAGTGCCCAAGACCACAAATCAAGCCCTGCCCCAGCCCAACCAGGCTCTTCAACTGCAGCTTCCTGCTCTTAGGCCAGGTGGATGTCTTAGGATTCAGCCTGTCCCCTGCTCACCCCAAAGCCTGAGTGCAGCCACCACTCAAGCATACCCTGCCCTTTCCAGCTGAGGGGCAGTGTTACAAAGAAGTGACAGCAGGGCCTCGAGAGCAACTGGGCTTGGGTTTGTACCCATGTACTGGCCCTGTGAGCTCAAGCGAGTTCCCTGAGTACACTGAGCTTCAGCATCCTTGTCTATCAGTGGGGTTGACCACACTGGCTTCCTCCGAGTCGCAGCGAAGGGGAGGAGGAAAGGGGCAAGCTGCTCTAGACCACGCATGCATGTGTGTGCAGTCACCACAGGAAGCCTCGGCCCCTGCACCCTCTAGGTGGAGCCCTGGCGGTCAGGCAGCACTCAGTGGTTGCTGGGGGAACAGATGTGGAGGTGGCAAATGTGGCACAGGTAGGGAGTGTGGCTGGCCTCTGGACATCCCCTGTAGAAGCCACATGTTGAGGGAGCCTAGGTCGGTGTGGGCCCTGGCCCAGGGTGGCCTCGGGACACTCCCAGGGCAGCTGTAGCACCCTACAAGTTGTCGTATGAAAACCACTCTAACTTACATGTGCTTTTGGTTGGAATTAAATGAGTTTTATTGTTTCTAGGACAAGATAGGGATTTGATTAGAAACAACATTTATGGAATGCCAGGGCTGGTTCCCATCCCCTGTGCCCTGCAGGAACACAGGGTCTTGGGTCCCAGGCGTAAACGGCCAGCTGTGTGACTGTGGCAAGACACGCCCCTCTGTATGGCCAGGCCACCTTCTTAAATAAGTAAGAACAGCCTTCAGGTGGGAATGATTCTTCCCGAGGGCCATTTGCTTTCACAATCTTGTTTACCTTCAGTGGTCAGTTAAGCTTCAAGGGGAAACTGTGACTCAGGCCAGTGGAATTGTCAGATGCAGAAGCAGGGGGTGAGATGGATGCGGGCTTGCTGGGTTTACTGAAACTTGTATGCCTGTAGGCCTCTGGGGGTGCAGTCATTTCCTCCCTCTAGCTGTGGGCTGCGGTGCCTTTGGAACAGGATGCGCATGTCATCGAGGGGTCTAGCAGTGACCTGAGGACTGGCAGGACCTAGACACTGGGGCCCAAAGCAGTTTCCTCTCCTGGGAAGTGGGTGCCCAGCCAGTGCCCCAGCTGGGAGTGGCCTTGGTGCAGAAAATGCTGTGTAAATGGCAATTGACAGTGCCAGATTGTGCCCAGTGCAAGCATGGGTGCTGCCTGGTCCACAAAGGAGTATCTGGTCTTTGACTCTCTGAAGACCACTGCCTTTCTAGGTTGGAAGCAAGCTCTGATTCAGATGAAAGTGTGGCCATGTGGGACTGTGTGGCCTCAGCTTGCACACCGATGAAGCCAGCCCTGCCCACAACCTTTCCAGTTACTGTTGATGCGTGTCATGTTGGGGACTGGAGTCCCTGACAGGTATCAGAGCCCAAACTGGCCCTGGGGGAGCCCTCGGTGGGGCTGGGATGGTCAGGCAGGCAGCTGTTTCTTCGTATGGGGAAGGCACTGGGTGAACATGGCTTCCAGAGTGTGGTGGGGGCACTGGTAGGGCTCCAACCCTGCTTCCCAGGCGAGGCGACTGAAGCTGAGTCTCAGAGAGGGCAGAGGGCTTTGCCTGGGCATTCTGAGCAGAAGGAACAGTATGTGCTAAAGCCCAGAGGCAAGAGAGTGTCTGGCATGACTGATGTAAACATGGAGCTCCTTGCAGAGAGTCTGAGAAGTGGGGTGGTTGGTAGGTGGTTGTGGTCATCTCTGAAAGGGCAGTAGGGAGGATGGGAGGGGTTCTGCAGTTCAAGAGAGCTCTCTTGGAGGTGGAGATATGAATATCTTGAGCAACAAAGGGGTACAGCCATTCAGAGGCCTGGGAGAAGAGTGTGGGAATGCTGGGCACATTCTGCCACCAGGAGGGAGGGGGAGACGCTGTGGGACAGGCAGGAGGTCAGCAGGGCTGGAGGCCAGGGCATGCGTCCGGGCTAAGCACAGCAAGTACTGGGGAGCCTGGCCTCCCAACCCCTTCTTGAGGAAGCAGACCCTTCTGGGCAGAGCGGCTCACCCTCTGGCCTGGCACCTCAGGGAGGGCAGACCACACCTGCAGTCTGTGTCGGGCCCCTCACTGCCCTGGCATCACTCTGGGGCTCTGCTGGGACTTTCTTGTTTGTTTTTAAAGGAAAGTTGAGTGTTTCCTGAGTGTGCATAAAGCCAATGTACTACTTAAACTGAGTATTTATAATTCTTTCTTTTAAGAAATAAAACAATAATAAAAATACCATAAACCTTGCTTTAATTATTCACAGGTGTCAACTTGTAATCATCACGGGGAAAGGGCCAATGAGATGCCTTATTTAAAAAAGGCGCTTGCCTGCTTTTGTTTGAAGTTTTGCTAAAATGCTTCATTATAACGTGTTCTTGTTTATAAATAAATTCCAGCTTTTCAAAGTTTGGGTGTTTTTTGTTTTTGTTTTTGTTTTTGCTTGTGTGTCTTTTCAAAAGTATTTAAATGAGATGATTCTAGACGAGGGTGATTCACAGAGTGAGCCAGCCAGAGCTGTCTGTGAGTGACAGCTGTGACTCCCCTGCCCTCCTGGGGCAGCACAGCCACCTTAGCTTGCTGTCAGCTGTGGTGTTTGTGAAGCTATCAATCGTGGATGTGTAGATTAGGGTGAATCCCGATTTGTGTGCTCGCATTTGCCTGCCTGCTGGACTTACTGCCTGGCAGACAGCTCTGCACATGAGCACATGTGCACATATGGCCTGAGGTGGGGCCTTCCAAGGACAGGGGAGAGTTCTCTGAGGGCAGATAGCAAGGGAACCAACCTGGGCTGAAGTCAGGGGAGGCTTCTCAGGTCCGAAGGAGGAGGAAGACTTACTAGGAGAAGATGAGCAAGGTGTGGGTAGAGAGGATTCTGGGCAAATGCAAAGGCCCCGTGGTGGGAGAGAGCCTAATGTGTTTGAAAACCTAAAAGGAAGGCATTTGGCTTCTGGACTGGAGCCCAGAGACAAATGTGGGGTGAGAGGTGCTGTAGAGGTAAGTGGCACCAGACCATGCAAGGCCAATTCAAGTTCTGTCTATTCTCATGACACAGCTGGTTTTGCAGGGTGGGTGGTGTAGTGTGTGTGCAATTTATTTGTGTGTTTGAGGGAAAGACAGATGGTTTGGAGAACAGATTTGAAGGGAGCCAGGACCTTTCTGGAGACTAGTGGGGAGGCTGTTACCATAGTCCAGGCAGATTGAGGTGGCTTGGATCAAGCTGGCAGCAATCCAGTGGGCATTAAAGGCATTCAGGAGATGGAATTAACAAGGCTTTGTGATGGACTAGATATAGGGACATTGAAGGGGAGTGGCATATTACTGATGGACCCCAGATCTCTGGCTTCAGTGACAGGCCAGGTGGAGAAGCCATTGGTGAGAGAGAATCCGGAACAATCTGGAGGGGAGAGTCAACAGAGCCAGGAGTATGGCTTGGGCTTCACTAAGTTGGGGACATTTGGGGAACCCACTTAGAAAGGTCTAGGAAGCAAGCTGACATAAGGGTCTGAAGCTCAGAGAAGTTTGGGATAGGACATATATTTGTGTGCTGTTGGTGGCTCCAACCTTGGTAGTTGGGGCCTCTGGCTAGAAAAGTTAAAAAGCAAGCTTCAGCTGTTTCCTCTAAAGTTATAATTCTGATGCTTTAAAGGCTCCCAACCCTCTTCTTGTTCATGGTGGGGGAGCCTTCCTAGTTGTGAAAGGTAAGGGTCTGAGTGGCTCCAGCTTTGGCATATTAGGGTGCAGGGGAGGGTATTTCTAGGGACACTCTGGGAGAAGCTGCCCAGCCTGCATGGTGCTAGTGCCAGTCTGCAAAATCTCCAGGTAACAGAGAGGGCAGCCCCCTGCCCACCCCCTGCAGCCTCCAATGCTGCTGCTGTGGCGGCTGCTGCTGCAAAACAAACCAGGGTGACTGGGCGGAAGGTCAGGAGTTTAAGAGCTTGTGTGATTCAAGACTAGGGTAAAAGACAGGAGGGGAGTGAGCTGGTTTTCTGTGTGGATCCTGGTATTTTCTTTTGAGTTAGGGAGGAGAGTGGTGGGGCAGGGAGGGAAGGCTGGCCGCCAGAGGGAACGCTGCCAAGCAGAGCGCAGCTAATGCGAACCATACGGCGGTGTTGGGCAGTGGCGGCCATCTCCCGCCCAGCTTAGTACAGCCCTTACTGCGGGCAGGGGTGCAGGAAGGCAGCTCAGGCTGTGCGGCCACTTAACCCTTCCGGTGCTGAGCTACAAGCAGGGCTCCTTCACCTCAGCACATTGATATTTCAGCTGATGATCCTCTGTCCTGGGCACTGTGGATGTCTAGCAGCATCCCTGGCCTCTACCCACTAGATGCCAATAGCACCCTTTCCCAGTTGTGATGACCACAAGTGTCTGCAGACATTCTAAATGCCTCCTGGGGGGAAATTATCCCTGGCGGAGAACCAGTGGCCTAGAACAGGCGGCTCCCTCAGCTGCTGGGCCTGCCTGGACTCTGATGGGCCTGCACCCTTCAGGGGCCCTGCCCCAGACACACCACATCCATGTTTGGAGTGCTGCCTGGGGCCGAGCATGTGGGGGTCGTTTTCCCATGAAGCAGGCAGCCATAGGGTCGGAGGGGAGACGAGACCTACCCAGAGTTGTATGCCAGTAGGAGCCAGGGTCCAGGATTGGTGTTGCTCCACACTTTCCCTGTCCTCCTGCTCCTCGGCATGGCCCCCATCAGTTTCTGTGGTTTAAGTGGGAGGTGTGCAGCCTGCCCCTGACTGGCTTCCTGGGGGGACTAATTCCTATGCCAACCTTCTCTGCCTATTCAACATGCAGTTGCCCAAGGGAACATGGCACGGGTGTTTACCACAGTGTTCTTATACCGTGAGTCTGTGCACACGAGCTCAGTGTCCATCAGTGGGTCTGGTTCTCTAAACCGTGTGATACCACGTGCCCATTGAACACAATGGTTCAGATCTATGTGGAAAGACCACCATTAGAATCATCAGATCCGCGAGGACAGAGACTTTTGTCAGTCATCTTCGTAGGCCCTTAATAAATGTCCTGTGAATAAATAAAATGCTAATTGCAAAAGCAAATCTCAAAACAATATGTATGATTTGGTCCCATTATGTAGGAAAACTGTCTGCATATGTTTGTATAGAAATGCATCAAAAAATCTGGAAGGAGACAGCAAACTGAGAACAGTGGCTGCATCTTGGAGGAGTGAAGGAAAGTGGAATTTAGAGGGCTGAAAGAGAGCTTTCATGTTTCAGTCTATTTAATTGGTGTTTAAATCTTTTACAACGAGCTGGTATTCATCTGTTTCTTGTGTGGCTTTTATGAAAGAAAAAATATAAAGAACTGGAAAAAGCAACTTTTGTTCTTTCCTTCCCTGTTCTCTCTCACCTCCCTTGTGCCCTCACTCGGCTTTGGCCTGGAAAGTCATTCTCTGCTAGGGAGGCCTCTGTGTAGGGAGCCCAGGGGTCTGGCCTGGCACTGTTCTGCTGAGGGCCACCTCCTTTTCAGAAAGCTGGAATGGGCCCCTGTGCGTGGATGCCACTACCGGGCTTCCCCGGCCTCCCTGAGCCCTCCAGCAGCTCCCTGGCACCAGTTGGCATTTGTCCTCCACATGGCAGTGCCCTCCTTGCCTCTGTACGGTCTTCCCTCTGGGTCCTCAAGTAGGGGCTCGCACAGCAAGCGGCAGCCTCTACTCCATTGGGGAAGCTCTGGGCACCAACCCTCACCCCCTTCTCCTTCACTAGCCACCCTGCATGATTCCCCTCCCAGCTGTTTCTGCTCATTTCTCTGAAGTTTTCAGCCCTTTTTCTCCTACTCACTGTTTTTTTTTCCCTCCACACTCCCCTCCTCGGAGATGCAGCCTGAGGCTGAGGCCACATTGTTTGGTGACCTTCCCTGCTGTCCCAGGCTGCCTGTACATTATCATATACAAATACTTTCGTCCCTTTCACAGCAGCTGCCATCTTTTCTGACTCATTACCCCCTCCGCTTCAGCCTAGGCAAACAAGTCTCTGCAGGTGGTGACAGTGATAATTTCCTGTCCATGGGAAGCCTGCTCTCCCCACAGCACCATAGCAGGATCTTCTTCCCTTTAACAGGTCCAGAGAAGTTAAGTCACATATTTTAAACGTGGATTGGACCCTCCTTCTGAGCATACTTCTGGCCTGTCCTGTAAGCAGTAATGGTTTATAACATCCCTGGAGCTGGCCCCTAATTTGGCTCCTCTATGGCCCAGCTTTCTGCACGCAGCTGCTCTGGGGTCCCTGGGAGTGATTGCAGCCCTTCCAGGGTCACCTTCCATTTTAGCTGAGATTTGGGGCCTTGAGAGAGAAGGGGCCTGGTGTAGTGTGGCAGCCTCCAGCCCACTTCTGGTAAGAGTATGTTCTAGAAACTTGACTTTGTATGCAGAGGTAACCTGGGTAAGTTGGGGATGGGGTGGATGAGGATGTGAGACATGAAGATACCAGCCTCTTGGAGGTTCTAGAATCCCAAAACGCCAGGCAGTAAGGGGTTTGGGCCTGGCTCCAGGAAGTTCCTGGAGAGTTTCACCAGGATGGGGTTTGGCTGGGTCTCACTGTCTTCCTGGATGGACCGGGGAGGACAGAACCAGCATGCCACCTCTGGGATCCGCTCCAGGGCCTGGCTGGTTCAAGCATGTCCTAAGGACAGATAGGGGAGGAACCTCTGAGGCAGGTACTCAGGGGACCTCCTCTGGGCCCTGTGCGGGGGTTTTGATCCTTAAGGCTGATGGGGGCCTGGCGACTTGCACTCTCTGGTTCTCAGCTGTTTTGTAGTTGACAGTGTGTGGGAAGCTGGGGCGTTCCACTGAGTTAGTGGTGGTTGTGGGATCTGAGCAGGCAGTTGCAGACCTGATCCTGCTTTGGCTCTGGAGCCTGAATGGATTTCTGACAGGAGAAGCTGAGGCTGTCCAGCCTGCCTTGGGAACTTGGCTACTTCACCAAGTGGGAGCTCTGAGACTCTCTCATAGGTCCCGTGCTCCCCACTTGCCCTTACAGTTACCTGCCCACCAGGGCCCAGAGGAGGGGCTACCTGGAGCAAGGGTGCCTGGCCTGGGCCTCTGTCTTCTGCTGTGAGCAGAGTTCTGACCTCCTGACCTCGACGTGGTCTAACCCTGTGATCCACATGAAATGCCAGCCACTAGTGGCGGGAAGTGGGTGGCTGGTCTCTTCCAGGTCAGGAGTGCATCAGCTCCAGCCTCCTTCCCCGCTGCCGGCCTCGGTTCACAGGGAGCCCTTTGAGGGGCTTTTTGATGTGCACCATGGATGTTTGGCTTGACCAAATTTGTTTGCTTAAGCATTGCTCTTGCCAGTTCATTCGGACCTTCTCTTTCTTTTAAAAATATGCTGCTTGCCAAAGGTTATTTTGGATCTGTTTTTGTTTATCAGGTAGAATTGTTCCAGCGCAATTGAAAGCAGACCCACATGTTGACACGCACTGGAGCTGCTTGCCAGGGCACGCGCACATGTGCACACGCGCACATGCAGAATATGTGGCAGGCATCTCACTGTGAGCCCTAGAGTGTACACAGCTTAGGAAGGGGGACTGGGGAAGCTGCCCATTTCACCGGGGACTTGGTAGGTGAAGACTTTCATCATCTAGGTGCCAGCACTGACAGACTTCAGGTGGGGAAAAACTAGGGACTGTTACCTCCTGGGAGAGGCAACCTGGTGAGTCTGAGTGCCTTGGGGTTAGGCTGGCTCTGCCGCTGGTTGCCCATCATCCTTCCCTGCTCTGGCCTGGCTTCCTTCTCTGTGACTGATCTCCCGACTTCACAGGCTTTGTGCCAGGCTGTGGCTGACGGCCTTCGGGAAGCAAGCAGGCTGGCTGGAAGTCAGCCAGAGCGAGGGACTAGAGCGCTGGGCTCCATACAGCTGTGCCTCCCTTTTAAGTGAGTGGCCTTTTCTTGGGAACACGGTTGGGTGCTTCCTGCCAGGAGGCCTGCAGTGGATTTCTTCTGAAAACACAGCTCTTTCTCCCCATCAGGACCTGCTGTGTATAAGCAGGCTGCTCAGAGGAGCCCTTTCAGGCACTGGCTTTGGGCCTTGCTCCCTTGCCCCTTTGGGGCCCTGTGGTGCCTGGAAACACACAGAAGGACTAGGCAGTTAAGGCTTGCCCTCTTTCCCATCCCAGGACAGCCCAGCGGAAAGCTTGAGGGTACTGATTCAGCTCCAGGTCTCATTGAAGGGAGGACACTGTGTCCAGAGGGGTGGCTCTGTTCGTTTGTTTGGTTATTACTAGTGATAGTAACCAACTCAGATGAGCATAAGGAAGGAAAGGAAATTTACTTGCTTCCACAATTGAAAAGTCAGGGTACTCGTGCTCCAAGTATGATAGTCCGGGGCTTGGAAGCTGTCAGGACTGTCTCCTTCCATGCACTTACTTTGTTCTGTGTGGCTCTACCCCACAGGCAGCCCACCTCCTATGGAACCCTAGGCAGCTCCAGACTGGCCTCTGTGCTTCCATCCAGTTCCTCCTGCCCAGCAATGCTGCACAATGGCTGAGATCTAGCCTTGTCCTGGGGCCAAATTGGTATAGACACTCAAGCACTGTCTCCCCTAGGAGTCAAGTGTCACCGTTAGTGTCCTGGCAGGTGCAAGCCCCAGCCCTGCTGGCTCATAGGGCAGTCCACACCTTGGCAGAACTGGATGTCCTTGTGGCTGGTGACATTTCTGTGAAGCTACCCTCACCCCTGGCCTGCAAGAGGAACCCCTGTTCTGTTTCCAGTCTTAGACCAACAAAGACATCCACATTGGGGAATTGGGGGAAGCTAAATCTGCCCCCGCCCAAATGGGAGAGGGAGATCCAACATCTTAACATTATCTTCAGATTTTAAAAATGATAAATACTTCTCCTTAAAACTTCAACACTACTAAGAAGGAGGTACATGCACCCTTCCCCATTTGCTGGAGAGCACGGACGCTGCCATATATCAGCCTCTCTCCAGCAGTTCCTGCGAGTAACATACACGGCTACACCATGGCATGAGCCTTGGCAGAGTCATACCACCGTGCTGCTGTGGCACCTCCAGCCCTCCACCCCCCACACAACCTGGATGTCTCTCCTCTTTCAATAATGAAGATCCTATAGTCATGAAGCTGACTGTAAAGCACAAAAGTAATTATGTTTTATCTGAGTTTGGGAATCTTTCTAAAACGTATTTCATACTCCCCCATTTCCTCGAACTACACAATTCTTCCTAGAATACTGCATATAATTCCATCTTTTCTTGATGACTAAAGCTTGTCTTGATGAACCAGTTGATTTTGTAGGATTGGAGCTATAGAAATGCATGATCTATTTGCTTCTCCACTAAATGGCTTCATGCAAGCTGGAGGGCCTTGGGGACCTGCCCAGTGCTAGGGGTTGGGAGTGGGGGATGGGGCTTCTGGCACTGTGCAGGCCACCAAGACTCCTTCCTCAGTTACTGGAGCCTCAGAGAGGCTAAGATGCAAGCAGAGGGTCGGAGCAGGCTTTTGGGCACTCAGGGTTACCTGATGAGGGGAAAGCCTCTGCCCACTTGCCTTTCCCCTGAGAGACACTAAACAAATGACCAGGGTATGTGCAAAAGCCACAAAGGGAAGGGTACAAAATCCTCTGGGAATGTCCATCATGAACTACAGTCGAGTCATTTGATAGGACCCCATACAGCTGTACAAATTCATGAACTAAGACTGTACATGTCACAGGGGAGGCTCCTGGAGCTGCCGGCACCCTGCCACTCCCCCATGTCTACACGGCTGTTCCCACGTCTGCACTGCGCTCCTGTGCTTTACCTGAGCTGTGTGTGCTTAACCTTAAGCATTTAACCAGCATGCTTTAACGGTTTTTTTTTTTAATGCAATATGTAAGGAGAAGCCACTGAAGGATTTTAAGCAGGGGAAGAGGGTAGGGAATAAGGACCCCTGGCCAGGTGGGAGTCCGGTTGGAGGGGTCCAGAGTGGATGGGGGAAGCTGGCTGGGTCCAGGTGAGGGTTGATGATGGCTTGGTCTAGGGAGGTATTGGGAGAGTGGGAGAGAAGAGGCTGGGCTTGAGAGGTACCTAGGGTGCCTCAAGTCTTCATGATACCTTGAGCACGGGGCAAGATGAAGAGGCGGGGTCATGGGTACTTCTGAGTTTCTGGCTCACATGATGAGATGGGTGATGGTGCTGTGGATGCAGAAAATCATGTGTGGGGAAGAAGGTGCCTCTGGCGTGGGAGCCATGGTGCTGCAGAGCCTGGGAGGCATGGGGTGGAGAGCCCAGCGCTGTCAGAGCCAGAGTCGAGAGTGGCCCCCTGGATGCTGACACTGTGGGGCTGGAGAACATCAGCTTGGGAGAAGGCCTTGCTTTTGGAGAACTGTAGCACGTAATGGCTGGGCAGCAGGGACAGGCCTGTGAAAGAGATGGCCGGACCTCAGAGGTAGAGGGGAGTGAGGAGGGCCAGGGCTGGAGCACTGCCGTGTTCCTTCCTCCCCACCACCTGTAGCATGTCCACTTCCTCTGTCCAGCCTGCAGGATCCTCTGTGTTTGGGTCTACCCTCTTGTGCTTCCCTACTCATCCCCAATCTGTAGTTGTTTTCAAAAATTTAGCCATGGTTTCCTCCCTCGCATAGCCATCATGGACACCAACCCAGCTCCCCTGGCCACGCTCCCTTAGCCCATTCCTGTCCAGTGTCAGGCCAGTCCCATGCTCCTGGAGCTGCCAGCACCCTGCCATTCCCTGCCCCTTCACAGCCATCCCCATGTCTACGCTGCACTCTTGTGCTTTACCTGCGCTGTGTGTGCTTCACCTTAGGTGTTTAACCATCATTCTTTAAAACATTTTCAAATTTATGTGAAAAGAGAACTTGATAATATCTGTGAACTCATGAGTTTGCTCTGCTAGTTATATTTTTTATATCTGGAATTTGATATAAGTACATCTCTCACATGGGTTTGTAGTCATGCATGTGTGTACAGCATTGTTTGCTCCGTCTTGTAGATAAATGGTGACACTCTGTGTGTACCCTACGCCAAGCTTGCTCTTCGCATTCAGCACTATGATTTTCAGGTTTCTCTTTGCTGATATGTACAGTCTCAGTTCATGAATTTTTACTGTTGTATGGGGTCCTATTACATGACTTCACTATAGTTCATGAGGGACATTCCCAGAGCATTTTGCACCCTTCCCCTTGCGGCTCTGGCACACATACTGGTCATCTATTTAGTGTCTGTCTCCACTACCCCTACCTCACTGGAGTGTCCTTGCACACAGAGCTTGATCCAGGTGGGAAGCGGGAGGGAGTTAAACTCTACCTCCTTGAGAAAGGAGTATCTGTGTAATTATTTGGAATTCTTCCTTACAGGAGACTTGTCTCTTCTCCCAATTTATTAACTCAGTCATGTATTTTTATCAGGGTAGACTTTGGATATGTATTTTATACTTTGGGTTGTAATCCAATGCTACATTATTTTGCTACTCAAATGGTTCCAGCCTTGACCATGGAGCTCTATGAGGCCAGCTCCTGTGTCCTCTTGACATGGCCCACCCTTTTGTTTTCTGAGCACTTTCTGGCACTGTAAGGTGTTCCAGGCTCATCCTGTTTCCTGCCCCAGACTTGGAATCAGCTACTTCTCCAAGGAGCCTGACACCTTCTATAGGAGAATGGTACTAGAGACAGGGTGTGTGCTCCTTGCTGCTGGGGCATCATTGCTTCTAGGTCCTTTTAGCAGATAGAGCTAGGAAAGAAATGTATATATAGCAACCCATATGTGCATATCTACCATTATAGATACAGAGGCATCTACCTATCTGCATTTACATCAAGCTGAACATGAGCTCATGCTCTGGCTCTGACTCTAATCAAGTACTCATGGCTCATTCTAGGCTTGCCTCCTTGCTTGTCTGTGACCTCCCTCCAACAGTATGATGCTTGGCTCCTGTCACCAGCATTCACTCACTTATTTGTTCCATCACAGTTCACCCTTACCACTGACACAAGATTGTGAAGCCTGTGAACAAGGTGGTTTTTTATTGTGGTTGTCCACAGGTCCCTGAGCCCCTGATCTATGGAAGCAGGAATGTTGGTGTTCAGATTATTTGGAAGAGTGAACCCTGAGGACCAATTTGGCAAATAAAGTGGTGAAATGTCCCCCTTTATCTTGAAGCGTGAAGCCCTTCCTGCTGTCAGGCTGAGGTGGAGATGGGCTCAGAACGAACTCACAGTGATGCAGCTCCAAGGGGGCAGGTGGGCTTGTGCACCCATGGGGGGAGGAAGGAATGAGATTAAGAATGGAATCTGGGGGCCCTGGGAAGTTGGAGTCCCAGCATGACAAACTGTACTAAATGGGAGAGAGTGAGGAGGCTGGGGAGGGGATGGAAATCATTTAACAGCTACACTTTTCTTCCTACTAGCCTTGGCTTCCTTAAGGCCTCAACGTGCACTGGATTCTAAATATGCGAAGCAAGGCTAGCTGTAGACAAAAGGAGGAAAGAATGAGGTGGTGATGTGATAAGCTGTAGTTTGAGAAAACCCCAGAGACTGAGTCTCCTGGAGTTAGACTGGGAGACTTGCTCTTTGGGAAAACCCATAGGCCAGAGACATCAAAGTGCCGGTAAGAATAGGGTTCCCCTTGGGTTACCATCAGTTGGGGATGCAATAACTACAGCATTTATCTTTAACTTAAATTTTTAATTGTTAAAAAAAATAGGTAATGGATTCTCAAGATAGGGAAAAAAAATTCAAACTATGTAAAAGATGTACAGTTCCTACCCTATTACCATTTCTGGTTTCTTTCTAGAAATAGTCTATGTGCATTCAAGCATATTCGTGTATATCGTTATCCCTTTTTTCCTGTATATTAATGATAACATAGTATACACATTGTTTTGTACCTTGTTCCCCTCCGCCCCCCGCAAAAATCTCTGTCTTAGAAGATACTCTGGTATGAGAACAGATAGACCTGCCTTTCTTTTTCACTGCTGCATTAGTGATAGTACAGGTACACCATTTGTACTGGTCTTCCAGTGAAGAACACTTCTGCTGCATCTAGTCTTTTGCTTGACTTCTGTATTTCTTCTTTTAAAGTGTAAATGTTTGGCACAGGTGCTTTTTTCAGTTATTTCGAGTAAGTGATTTTGGTTTTCACAGGATCCCTAGGAGATGGCTTTGGCAGACAAAACTCAGCTCTGAGGGATGATGTGTTTTGGTCAAGGTCATAGAGTTGCCAAATGGGAACTTGAGTTTAGGTCTCCTTACTCCACTTCCAGTGTCCTTTTCACTGTATTCTAGACCAGAAGAAGAAAGAATATATAAATCTACATATAAGTCATATGTGCCACAGCAAAAGACTGAGTTCCTGCCTTTCTTTACCAGTGATCTGCAAATCAGGGTCTGTTGAGTGGGGTTTTCCTTGTTGTGACTTGTCTCTGGGACCCCAAGATAGGGCCAGGCCCAGAGCAGGAGTCAGGAATCCCTTGTTGAACAAATGTGCACCCTGGGCCCTGAGATTTGGGGCTCACTGTGGCCATTGACTTCAGGGAATTCTCCTAGGATACGGCAAGCTGCTGGTACATTGGTTGGAGTAGAGGACCTATACTTTATACTTTGCAGGTGAACGTGTTGACTTAACCACCAGAAGTCTCCAAATGGAAATGTCTTGCCCCATCACTGTAGTTTAAGTGGTGTTCCTTTAAGAAGAATAACTTAGATGCCAGACCCAAAGGCCTGTGCTATTGGACTGGGCCAGTGAAGACAGCACAGGCATTTTCCAGTTTCAGTTAAGTTATTTTGAGTCAAGGCATTTCCTATTTGAAAACATTTGTAGCTCCTCATGGGTCCGTTGGTGCCTGAAGGTATAGGGCTATTCAGAGGTTATTGTGATTGTCCTTGAAATGGTGGCCTTTGCAGTTGGAGTAATGTTCTGCAGAAGTTAGAGTCTCGCTGTCTCTGATCAGAGTCTGGCACTGCTAAGGAGCTACAGGGATATGTGCCAGCTTCCTCGCCCAGCAAAGGGAACACGCTTTTCAATTCATATCTGCACATTTTCCCACCTGAGGCAGCTGTGTCTTAGCCAGTTGGGCCCCTCTGAGAAATACTGCTAATACAGAGTGACACCACCACTCAGCTCTGTGGAACTTCTCCCCAGTGGCCTAAATGCTGATTCCTGGGACAGTTCCAAATATAGGTTCCCCACCCCCACTTTATAGGAACCAGTTTACCAAGACCTGGAGGCCACCACTATGTCTCCATATGCCTTTCTTTCTGCATCCTGCACATTCTCGTACCTTCCAGACTCTTGCCAAGATGCAGGCTCTAGAGCCATATCACAAATTAAGGTGCCTTTTAGGGCCTGGCAAGAGGCAGATGGAGGGAAGCAGCACATGGGAAGAGTTGTACTTCTTTACACTGTGTGAGTAGACCTGGGCACACTGAAGACCCACCATTCATCCCAGCTGTGCATGGGAATGCAAAACTGGAATACCTAGATTTTGTTATTTTTAAGGAGAAGCTGGAAATCTGGATTTTCAAGTGAAATGTCCCATTTTAAAATATAGGCTTGAGGTTTTTTGTCACACAGTATGGGTCAAACAAAACGTGTCTGCAGCCTGGATCCTGCCTTTGGGCTACCTTTGGGACCTTTGCTCACTTCTCTGCACTGCCCTTCCAGCCATCTTTCTGCAGAGGCTTGCTGTCATGTCTGAGGGTTTCCTCTAGGCAGAGTGGCAAATATCTATCTGATTGCTGTGGGGGCCACCAATATGGTAGAATGGAAATACGTTCCTCACCTTTTAATGTGTGGATTGGCCATCCCATAATCTTCTTTTGTGAAATGACTGCTAAATTCTTTTACACATTTTTATATTAGGTTGTTTGTCTTATTGTTGATTTGTAAGAGTTCTTATATATTTAGGGCACATGTCCTTTGTCAGATAACACATACTGAGATGATTTCTCCCAGTCTGTAAATTGCCTTTTCATTTTGTTAATGGTGTCTTTTGAAGGCTTTTAATTTTGATGAACTTCAATTTATTATTTTTTCTTTTATGGCTTATGCCTTTTGTGTCCTCTCTAGGAAATCTTTGCCTTTGCCTATCCCAGAATTGTGAAGATAGTCTCTAATGTTTTCTTCTGGAAGCTTTGAAGTTTTAGCTTTTATGTTTAGGTCTGTGTTCAATTCCAAATTAATTTTTTTTGTATGGTGTGAAGAAAGGATTGAAGGTTTTTTTTTTTCTCATATATGTATGCATTGTTTCAGCACTACTTATTGAAAAAATTTGTCTTTCCCCTTTGAATTGCCTTGGCATGTCTTAAAAAAAATCAAGTGACTGAATATGTGTGGGTCTACTTCTGTGCCAGTGCTCTGTTTACTTTTATCTTCTCATGCTATCTTGATTGCTGTTGTTTTATAATTTTGAAATGAGGTAATGTGAATCTTTCAACTTTGTTCTTTTGTTTCAGCTCTTCTAGGTCCTTTGCATCTATATAAATTTCCAAGTCAACTTAATTTTTTTTTTAAGTATTGGAATTTTGTTGGCATTGCATGGAATCTGTAGATTGCAATTGGGAGCAATTGATATCAGTATTGAGTATTTCAATCCATGAACATGGTATATCTTCCTATTGATTTAGGTCTTTAGTTTTTCTCAGTAATGTTTTATCATTTTTTGGGGTTGTTTTGTTTGTTTGTTTTTTGACAGAGTTTCACTCTCTTGCCCAGGCTGGAGTGCAATGGTGTGACCTCGGCTCACTGCAACCTCTACCTCCCAGGTTTAAGCAATTCTCCTGCCTCAGCCTCCCAAGAAGCCGGGATTACAGGTGCCCACCACCGCACCTGGCTATTTTTTTGTATTTTTAGTAGAGATGGGGTTTTGCCATATTGGCCATGGCTGGTCTCAAACTCCTGACCTCAAGTGATCCACCTGCCTCAGCCTCCCAAAGTGCTGAGATTACAGGCATGAACCACCATGCCCGGCCTGTTTTATAGTTTTAAGTGCAGTTTTATACTTCTTTTATAAACCTATTTCTAGGTATTTCTAAGTATTTTATTTTACTTTTTTGAGACAGAGGCTTGCTCTGTCACCCAGGCTGTGTATTTTATTATTTGACACTATTGAAAATATTTTTTATTTTCCAATTATTTACTGCTAGTATATAGAAATACAATTGATTTATATATTTTGAGCACATGTTGCTGTCTATGGTTTGAATGTTTGTCCCTTTCAAAACTCATGTTTAAATTTAGTTGCCATTGTAACAAGAAGTACAACCTTTAAGAGATGTTTAGGTCTTGAGGGCTCCACCCTCATGAATAGACTAATGCTGTTATCCCTTTCTTGCTCTTTCTCTCACCTTTTCTTTGCCCTTCTGCCACTTGAAGCCTTCTGCTAGGTTCTGACACAGCAAGAAGGCCCTTGCAAGATGCCAGCACCTTGATACTGGAATTCTCAGCCTCCAGAGTTGTAAGGCAATAAATTTCTGCTCATTATAAATTACCCAGTCTCAAGTATTCTGTTATAGCAGCACAAAGTGGACTAAGACATATATGCTGCAAAATCTTTTCCTGCTAAATTGCTCACTAGATCCTTGCTAAAATTTCTCACTAGATTTAGTAGTTATTTTGTGAATTTCTGAGTACTTTCTTTGCAAACAGTTATGATATCTGGAAATAATTCCTTTCTACACTTTTTGCCTTTTTTCCCCCTTGCTTTAATTCACTTGCCAGGAAGTACAGTACAATGTTCAATATAAATGGTGAGAACAGATATCTTTACCTTGTTGCTGATGTTAGGGGCAAAATGTTTACTATTTCACTATTAAATATGTTAGCCGTGGATTTTTTGTGCATATCGTTTATCAGATTGAAGAAGTTCCTTTCTGTTTCTGATTTGCTGAAAGCTTTTATCATAAATGGGCTTTGAATTTTTTTGAAATGCTTGTTCTGCTTCTATTAAATTATTATATAGTTTTTCTCCTTTATTCTGTTAATTAAGTTACACTTACTGCTAAGTAGGTTACATTTATTGTTAAGTAAGTTACATATATTGATTTTTGAATGTCAGACCCACTTTACGTTCCTAGGGTTAATCCTATTTTGTTACGAAATATTATTCTTTTTATATATTGCTGGATTTTGATTTAACATTTTAGCATTTTTGAATTCATGAGGTATATTGCTCTTAATTGTCCTTTCTTATAATGTCTATGTCATGTTTTAGTATTACCATTATTCTGGTCTCATAAAAAGAGAAGAAGTTTTTGCTCTTTTTTTATTATCTGAAATAATATGTTTAAAGTTGGTATCACTTCCTGCTTTAAAGTTTGGAATAATTCACCAATGAAGTTATGAGGGCATATAGTTTTCTTTAAGAGGAGTCTTTTAATTATGTATTTAAATATATATATGATATATATTATATATAATTATTCAGATTTTTATTCTTGTGTGTGTTTTGTTGTGTTTCTATAAGGAATTAGCCTATTTTTGTCTATTTATTGGCATAAAGTTAATTGAAATATACTCTTGTTATCTTTTAATTTTTTTTGAATCTGTAGCGATATCTTCATTTTATTTCTAATATTTGTAATTTGTAATTTCTCTCTTTATTTTGATCAGTCTTGCTATATGTTTGTTTATTTTATTAATCTTTCCAAATAGCCAGCTTTTGGCTTTGTTGATTTTTTTTCTTTTGTTTCTTGTTTTCTATTCCATTGATTTCTTGTCTTTATTATTTCCTTTTTTCTACTTTCTTTGGGTTTACTCTGCTGATCTTTAGCTTCTAAGATGAAAGCTGAGATCCTTAATTATCAACCTTCTTTTCTAATATAATATTTAGAACTATAAATTTTCCTATAAATACTGCTTTAGCTTTATTTCAATGATGTGCCATTTTTAAATCATTTGGTTAAAAGTATTTCAAAAATTTTTATAGAGTTTCTCCTTTGACCCATGGGTTATTTAAAAGTGTTCTTCTTACTTTGCAAATGTTTGAGGATTTTCCAGTTAACTTGTTAATTTATACTCTTATTCCACTGTGGTCAGAGAATACACATTTCATGTTTTCTGTCCTCTGAAGTTTGTTGATAATTATTTTATGGTCTAGCCTATGGATTATGGCAAAAATACAGACCTATAGGATGACTCTGAAAATGTATATAGGCAGATGATAGCAGGTATTGGCCTAGGTGAAGGCAGTTGTGAATGCATAGAGAATCAGTTCAGAGTAGAGAAGCTTCCTGTAAGGACATCCTCTCCTTCTTTTGCTAATTTTCTGTCTGTCTGTCTTAGTAGATATTTATATTTGCTAATGCCTTTAAAAACTTCCCTTGGGAGGCCGAGGCGGGTAGATCACAAGTTCAGGAGATCAAGACCATCCTCGCTAACACAGTGAAACCCCATCTCTACTAAAAATACAAAAAATTAGCCAGGCATGGTGGCATGTGCCTGTAGTCCCAGCTACTCGGGAGGCTGAGGCAGGAGAATCGCTTGAACCCAGGAGGCGAAGTATGCAGTGAGCTGAGATCACGCCACTGCACTCCAGCCTGGGCGACAAAGCAAGACTCTATCTCAAAAAACAAACAAACAAACAAAAAACTTCCCTTATAGGATCACATTAATAACTCGAGCTGCAGAGTCAGAAAGTGCTGCCTTAGAATGCCCTCTGTCACTTTCTGGCTTGTGACCTTGGGCGAATGACTTCACCTTTCTGAGCCTTAGTTAATTTTTCTAAAAGGGTAATGGGAATATCTTCCCTGTGGAGTTGTTGGGAGAATTAAATGAAATTTTACAAAATGCCTTTCACAGTTCTTGGCTTTGTAAATGGTAAATATTTTTAGTGGTAGCAGTACTCAAAAGAAGTTAGGGAAGCTTACACACAAAGATGGCTGTTTCTCCCCTTTGGACTGTAGTCAGAGGCACTTGTTCTACTCTTGGTGAGAAGGCTGCTCCCTACCTACTGCTGTGCCCTTGGCCCCTCAGAGATCCAGAGGAGACAGCCAGCTCAGAGCCAGCACTTCTGTAGACTGGCATGCTGGTGCTCTTGCAGGGGTATTGTGGGTGGGAGCCATTAGGGGTCCTCACCGGGGTGCCTTAGGCCAGATACCTGGTGAGGCCCAGATATCCCTCCTTCCCATAGGGTCCCCTAGGTCTAGGGTGGAGGACCTTCTGCCCTTCCTAGCCCTGAAGATTGCCAGGAATAGAGTTTGCTGACCCTGTTAGGGGCTGACAGTTGAAGTACATACAGGAAGACCTGCCTCTTCCTGAGAGTTTGTTCTGGGAAGGGGAATTTAGAGGGGAAAAGTGAATTAAGTTCTATCATATCTGAGTGTTTTTAAAATGTCAGCTATTGAGCCTCTAGAAATGACACATAAATTCTCTGTTAGGCGCAACAGGTAAAGGAAAGTTTCAGAAGTTGTGCCAAGTGCCCCCTCTAGACTGAGAAGCAGGGCCCCAGACCTAAGTCAGACACTGGCTCCACCATCAGAACTTGTGATCTTGTGGGACAGAGAGAGCCAAGGAAGTAGAGCACCTGTACACTGGGGGCACTTGAGATAGGGAAGGACCCCAAGGGAGGGTCTGGTTGGCTTTCTTGGAGACATGGAGGGCTCTGAGAAGAAAGAAACAGGTTTACTAAGTGGAAAAGGTAAGGGGAGGGCATTCCCATCAGAGGAAACAGCATATGCAAAGATTGGAAGATGCCATTCCAGACAGTTGGAATGGCAGACTGTTCTGATATTTGACATTTTTGTTTGAATTATAATTGTCATGAAACAAAAACAGAAACACATCATATCTCCAATGTGTGTTGCTGCCATTTTGATGAAGTATCAATCTCTTGCATGTACCTCCAGGCCTCTGCTGTGCCTGTCAGGGAGGGCTGTCCCCATGATGCCTGGGAAAATGGCTATGTCTGCCAGCCACAGACCAGCATGGGACATTTCGCTGGCTGCACCATGTGTGGTGTTTGTCCGTCACTGGAATGTGCTCAGTTGAGGGGGGTTGTTTCATTTGGTCATCCAGGCTCAGGTGAAACAAAAACAGGCCAATGCAAAAAGCTGCAACTGATTCCAGGCACCCCCAAAATGTTTTCTACTCAACACTGGCAGCAGTGCAATGTCCCCTCAGCCCTGCCTTTGGTGATGTCCAACTACAGGAGCTGGGATGGCCCTCTGGCTGCCTCTTGGGGCCTGGGAAGCAAAGGAAGCAAGTTCAAATCTGTCACCTGTTTGTAGTTTTCATAATTTTTGATTTGGCATTTTGATCAGTCTGTTTTTGGTCAAGGAAATGCATCCGTATCTCATAACAGGAAACCCCTTTTGTGATCTTTACTTCAAGGCATTTTTCTCTCTCTACTTCCCCCTACTTTTGTTTTGTTTTGTTTTGTTTTTTGCTGGCAAATATACAGACCTAGTATGATAAGTGTGTCTTATTAAAAGTTCAACATAATTTATTGCCATCGGTTTGTATACAAAATAAACAATTCCAGGGCCTTCCAACAGTTGAGGCTCCTTTTTTTTTTTTTTAATCTTCCTTGGGGCTGGAACTGTGGTGGGAAGATGGAGAAGGACCCAAGTTTGGGAGAAGTCACGTGGTTCCATGCCTGCTTCCTGCCGGGGTCCCAAGCAGGTGACCCAGCAGTCAGCTGGGGAGGCAGACACCCCAGCATGGCCTGGACCCTGCTCTCCTCATTTATGTGAGGGTCTCAGTGGGGTGGTGGGAACCCAGGAAATTCTTGAACCTTCCTCAGCCCATTCATCCTCCTGCCCAGAGTCCCCACGGGAAGTATGTGCATAGGCACTAGCAGGAAAGCAAAAACGGAATGCTTTCCAGCGTGATGTGGTGGGTTTGGTCCCCAGCCCCAGCCTCCGCTCTTGTGACTGAGTGACCTATAGGGCAGCTTTAACCTTTCCCCTGAGAAAGCACATGTTGCCATGGTCCAGAAATCACCCGCTCATCCCAGAAGAGATGGAAGGATAGACAGTGAGAGATTATCCAGGCCCTGGTACTGGGAGCTGAGCTTACCTGGCTGCCTTTGTTGGGAGAGGGCCCTGGCAGAGCATGAGATTGCATCATCCTGAGCCCACACCGGGATGTCCCAATGTTGGAATACCCTAAAAGCTCTTCTCTTGGAAAACTAATCCACGTAGGATCTTGAAATATGACCAGCAGGATGGGGCTTCCTGCCCCCGTATGCAGAAAGGGTGAGTGGAGGCAGGAGGAAGGATGGTGTCTGAGCTGGCTATCCCATGTAGCTAACACAGTCCAATGCCACTCTGTCCTCGTCCTGGCCACCCATAAGTGTTTCTTGTCTCCTCTTTCCCTTCCTACCAAGTCCAGCATTTGCAAGCCCTCCTGATGCTGGCCCTTGCTTTCCTCTGTAGCCTCAGCTTTTCTCATTCTTCCACTGATAAAGCAAACTGTAGTTCTCCTGTTTTCTCAGCATACTCACCTTCATGGCCATGCACAGACCTGCAGGGCCTGTGTCTCCTTGTCATCCGCACAGGGGTGTATCCATGTGGGCACCTCAGGAAGCAGCTCGAAGGTCACCTCCTCACTGACCTTCCTGCCCCTCCACGCTACACACGTATGCCCCTCCGTCTGTCTCTCTGGCATGTGACTACCACTGTGACCTTGCTGCAATTATCCATTGGCCTTTGTGCCCCTGAGATGGCCTGAAAGACATGGTTTGGATTTGTCCCAGTTGGCATAGGTGTGGCTTACAGTCAGTACTCTGCATGTGTTGACCAGAAGGCCCCCAGTGGCGGTCAGATGGTTGTGACCTTGGAGTGGGGTAGAGGAATTGTAGCCAGTGCTACTCCAATGCTAGCCAACACCAAAGCTGCACCTCATGCTCTGCATCACACAGGGAGGGACCTCCTGGAGTCCCAGAGGTTTGGCAAAGCTCCCTGCAGTCTTTCTGTTAAGAGTAAATAAAGAAGCATGATATCTGAGGTGGTGAGTACCCACTGATGAGTTAGCATAGAGCTGGCCTCTGTCCTCCTGGGAGACCATAGGCACATACCAGGGATGAACAACATGTAAGAATCAGGGGTGCCAACTTGGGCCTGACAGGGAGGGGTGGCCGGGGAGATGTGTACAGGGAACACCAAGTGAAGGCCCCAGTCACCCAGGGGAGGACAGCTTGTGAGGGCTCGCCGAAGGAACACAGGAGAAGTCTAGCCGAGGATTTATGCTTACTCTTCTCTTGATTACCATCAAGTGTGATGATAACTTTTGGAGAACTGGCTCTACCAGTGCCCCTTTCTTTATTTGTGGATTGAGCCCCTGAACCTCACTGCTATAGTTTCCTTTGTGGAAGGAGAGATTAAAGAACCTTCCAAACTTCCTGTGGGTCAAGATGCCATCAGGAGGAAAGGAGCTGGTGTGGGAAAGCCCAGCCCAATCCCAGCTATGAGAGCAGTGTCTGGTTGTGGAACTCTGGCACGCACCCTTCTGTGGACCCCACGGTCATGCTGACTTCTGCATTACTCCACGTGTCCCAGAGCTTCCTGCCTCATTCTAATGTCTCGGATAGCCTCATGGGAGGGCTCTGGTAGAGCTTTGAGTCTTGTGCACCCTGCCCTTGATTCTGGGCTCCGGTTGCATGCCTTGTTCCCACTGGCTCTCCCATGCTAAAAATTAGACATTTTTTGAAAAATTGAAAATATCAACATGTTGAGTTATAAAATTAGGCACTTTTTTGCCTAAGCTACTCTCACCACACTACTAAATCTTAGGTTCAATCTAGGTAATTGTCTCAATTTTGCTGAAATAGTCCATTGGCTCCTGGCCAATCCTGCTGACTTCTCCAAGTACTTCCTGGATGCCTCTGGGGCGCACATTGCTGCAGTCCAGGAGCTGAAGCCAGTCAGTAGGCCCTGGGACAGCCAAGGAGGGTGCATCACATGTGCCCTCAGGCAGGGAGTGGGAATCCTCCCAGTTTACAGCAATATTTTGCCAGATAAGCTGACACAGGCTTCAAGAAATCACCTTTTCCCCTTGGAATATATGGGGGCATATGCCTGGATCACCTTCTCTTACTCCCTTGTGCCAGTCTATGACACCACTGTTTTTTGTTTTTTGTTTTTTGCTTTTCTGAGACAGGGTCTCTGTCACTCAGGCTGGAATACAGTGGCGCCATCAGCCTCAACCTCCCCAGCTCAAGCGATCTTCCTACCTCAGCCTCCTGAGTAGCTGGAACCACAGGCATGCACCACCATGCCCAGCTAATTTTAAAGTTTTTTATAGAGATGGGGTCTGCATGTGTTGCCCAGGCTGGTCTCAAACTCTTGGGCTCAAGCAATCCTTCTGCCTCAGCTTCCCAAAGTGCTAGGATTACAGGCATGAGCCACCACACCTGGCCATTTTTAAAAATAGATGCATAATAGTTGTACATATTTGAGGGCACATATGATATTTTGATACATTCATGCAGTGTGTGATGATCAAATTAAGGTAATTGAGGTATCCATCACCTCAAACATTTGTCTTTATTTTAGGAGCATTCCAGTTCTTCTAGCTACTTTGAACTATACATTATTGTTAACTATATAGTCAGCCTACTGTACGTTAGAACACTAGATCTTATTCCTTCTGTCTAACTCTGTAACCATTAACCAACCTCTCTTTATCCCATCCCCCTGCCCACCAGCCTTTGGTAACCACCAATCAACTCTCTACCTCCATGAGACCCACTTCCCCACATCTGAGTGAGAACATATGGTATTTGTCTTCTGGTGCTTGGCTAATTTCACTTAACATAATGGCCTCTAGTTCCATCCATGATGCTGCACATAACAAGATTTCATTCTTTTTTATGGCTGAATAGTATTCCATTGAGTACATATAGCACATTTTCTTTATTCATTTATCTCTCAATGGGTACTTAGGTTGATTCCATATCTTGGCCGTTGTGAATAGTGCTGCAGTAAACATGGAAGTGTAGATATCTGTTTGATATACTGATTTCCTTTCTTTTGGGTATATACCCAGCAGTGGGATTGCTGGGTCATATAGTACTTCTATTTTTACTTTTTTGAGGAACCTCCATACTGTTTTCCATAGGGGCCGTATCAATCTAAATTCCCACCAACAGTGTACTAGCATTCCCCTTTCTCCACATCATCACCAGTGTCCATTACTTTTTGTCTTTTTGATTAAAGCCATTTTAACTAGGGTGAGGTGGTAACTCATTGTGGTTTGGATTTGTATTTCCCTGAGGATTCGTAATGTTGAGCATTTTTTCATATACCTGATGGCCATTTGTGTGCTTCTTTTAGAGAAATTTATTCAGGTCTTTTGCCCATTATTCATCAGATTATTTGTGGGTTTTTTTTTTTTTTTTTTTGCTAGTAAGTTGAGTTCCTTTTATAGTCTGGTTATTAATCGCTTGTCAGATGGATAGCCTGCAAATATTTTCTAGTCACCGCTGTTTTCTGGCTTGTAGCATGTGCTCAGGAACTACTTGTTGAGTGCTCTGTGAAGACAAAAATATTTTGATGTTCATGACCACCTGAAACATGGGGAAGGCCTGGAGGAAGGCATGGGAAACCCAGAGCACAGACCTGGGTTCAGGTCCAGGCCAACAGCTGACTCACTTGTGTGTTCTTGGTCCTGTTCAGCTCTATGAGCTTTACTTCCCTCAGCCCTAACATGAGGATTATAAGTAATACCAGCTCCTCAGAGATGACCATGTATTTCATAAACCTTAGCCTTCTTCTTCCTTGCTTTCATAGAGTTACTGTGAGGATTAAATCAGAAAAGGCAAAATGTCAGGAGCGCCTCATGCACTCTTGAGGTGTGATCCAAGTCCTGAGGTGCTTCCTGTGTGTCCTGATTGTGGCCCTGACTTTGGCTCTGCCCCTTTCCCAGCATGTAAGCCCTGTGGCTTTCTTTGGTTTGGGGTCTGGGCCTGGGCAGGGGCTTTCTTCCCCAGGTGATGCTCACTGGTGGTAGTCAGCTCCCTGGCAGAGCAGACCCCCACCTTGGAAAAGGAGCGTGTGTTCTCCCCGAGTCTGAGTGTGCTAGAACTGTCCTAGAGATTCTGGAACAGCTGTTCTGGCCACTTCCCCAGCTGCCTTTCTCTTTGTCCCAGAATTTCCCCCATCTTAACTTCTTTCTTTCATCTCCCATTCTTGACTCCAACACTGTAAGCAGGAATCTGGCCTTTTATCTCATTCTTGGATCTTGATAGGCTGGAATGATGGTAAATAGCCAATGCGGGCCAGGCACAGTGGCTCACGCCTGTAATCCCAGCACTCAGGGAGGCTGAGGTGGGTGGATCACGAGGTCAAGAGATCGAGGCCAACATGGTGAAACCCTGTCTCTACTAAAAATACAAAAATTAGCTAGGCGTGGTGGCACGTGCCTGTAGTCCCAGCTACTCAGGAGGCTGAGGCAGGAGAATTACTCTAGCTTGGTGACAGAGCAAGACTCTGTCTCAAAAAAAAAAAAAAGCCATTGCGATGAAATATACTATTAATATATTATTAATGGCAATCATGTTAGTTTTCTATTTTTATTTCTGTTCCCGTGGCTTCTACAATAAATTACCACTAAGTTTTTGGTACCACTAATTCAGTAGCTTAAAACAACACATATGTATATATAGACTATGTACATTGAAGAAATAATCCTAATGCAATATGAAAAATAAGACTTTCATACCTTTCAGTACCTTTTTCCAAGAAGTTTGACAATTTGAAAATTTACTCTTCTAGATAATTTCTGTGCATATATAAGCATAAATAGATACATAGTGTTTTTTTTTTTTTTTTTTTTTTTTTGGAGACGGAGTCTCGCTCTGTCACCCAGGCTGGAGTGCAGTGGCGCAGTCTCGGCTCACTGCAAGCTCCGCCTCCCGGGTTCACGCCATTCTCCTGTCTCAGCCTCTCCGAGTAGCTGGGACTACAGGCGCCCGCCACCATAGTGTTTTTTTAAACAAATAGGACTATACTATGCTTATTGTTCTATGCTTGGGTATTTTTTTTGCACGTTTCCTGCATATGCCTAAATTATTTTCTCTTATTGTCTATTTAAGCTGATTTCAGGTTTTTGCACTTAATCATTATAGTTAAATAGGGATAAATGTAAAATTCTTTATCCTCAAACAAGCTCCATCGATGGAGAAGAACCTATCAGCACAAGTGGTAATGTGGTTATTTGCACTCTCCAGCCCCAGGCTACAGCATGTGATATGTGCAACGTTCCATCCTGGGGGGGTCATGCTTTAAAGGGGTCTTTGCTGAGTTGAAGCAGCCAGGGAAGCCGCGGAGACTTGCCAGTAGTGGTGAAAGGTTACATAGCTGGGAGGCCCCCCAGCTGCACCCATGCAGCTCCTCTGGTGTGCACGTTTGTTCCAGCTCTTCCCTCTACCTGGGCAGCTCCTACCCATGTGTAAAAAGGCTTGGTGTACATCTCACTTTCCCTGTGAAGCCTGATCACGCCTAGGCTGTGAACCTCTCCTGGGCCTGGGGCTCTGCACATGGGCGGGACACAGGGTGGGCCGCAGACCTGAAATGTGGTGAACCGGTCAGGGACTTTACTGGTGCAAATCACAGAAAGTCCAACTGGCCCTCAGGAAGTGGTTCCCAGGAGGCCATCAGGATGTCAAGGGGAGGTGGGTGTTGGACTCTAGCCCTGCTAAACGTACTCTCAGAGACTCAGAACTCCCTCCCTCCATCCTGTTCACCCCTTACCTGTCTAGTGTCCTCCTTAGGTACCTCTTCCTTTTCTCCTTTTCCCTAGTGGCAACTTTGTTTCTCTCCTGGAGCTGTGGAGTTACTCTTGACAGACTGGAGGGGAGAAGTCCTTAGTAAGCCTGGGAATGGGGCAGGAGGAAAGAGACTGGTGTGCAGAAGGGACTTATGCATGTCCCAACATTTAATGAGGAGGGGTAGAGCAGCAGTTCCTGGGAGAAAGAACTCCCATGGGAGGCAGGAAATGAGGCTCAGTGGAAGACCCCACTGGGAAGCTGGCAGGCAGACAGGTGTGGTCAGGCCATGCAGAAGGGACCTGGGGAGCTACTCAAAGTTACATAATGGAGTGAAGATGAATTTTTCTCATTGAAGTGGAAAAACTGCTGATTTTTATCAGGGCAAGTTGGTTAGAGTGTTAGTTAAACCATTTGTCAAAGCTCATTTAGTTGTCAAAATTAAATCATTTTCCTCCACTTCCTAGTGGATTGGTTATAATGATAACTTTCTTGGCATGACATTTATCATCTTGGTCCAAAGGCAGTCAGGGGTGTGGGGCTGGGAAGAGGGCAGGAATGTAATGCATAGAGTGATATGCCTGTTCCTTTTGTGGTAGAATGATGCTATTTTAATAATGTTTAATTTTTATTATCACTTATAATATTAGTGTGCATTTTGCTGTAACTGCGCCTGGTTTCAAAGCCCGTGGCCATTAATAAAGGAGGGTGAAGGGAAGAGCTGGGTTAGTGCCCCTTGTCTGGTGCTTCAGATAGTAGGAGAGGTTGATCCTGCAGGCAGACTGATTTAATGCTCTGATTTCCAGCTTAGGTTTCATATGCCAGTCATAAAGTGTAAGAAATAAATATCCTAAAACAATTTTTTTAAAGTTTGGCTTATAAGCAAAATATCTAAAAACATTTCTAATTTTTATACAGAAGAGGAAAAAATAATCAGATAATCATTGATTTTTTTTTTTTAAGGAGGTAAATCATATATATGGTTGGGAAATTCTAACAGCACGAAAGTTACAAAATGAAGAGTAGGAGCCTCTCCTCCTCTACCCCAAACCCACTCTTTGTAACCATTATTAACAATTTTTCTGAATTTTCCCAGAAACAATTTTATGCATATACTCACGTATATAACTGTATAAAGCTATTTTAAAAATTATACTCACAAGAAATGGTTGTTTTATTATTGTGATCTTACAAATATTTCTCAGCATGTATTATTTACATCTGTCTCACTTTGGTGTTTCATAAGTACCCTGTTATGTGGCTGTACTATATTATTTAACCAGTATTTTAGTGCCATTGATGGACTGTTGCCTTTTAAAAAAAATTACAGTTGATGCTGCATAAGCATCCCATTGTATATAACTTGATGGACTTGTATGAGTATATCCATGGGTAAATCCTTAGCAATTGTGTTTACTGCATCAAATGATCTATTACTTTGCATTTTTTAAAACATCATTATTATTATTACTATTATTATTTTGTAGAGACGGAGGTCTCACTATTTTGTCCAGGCTAGTCTCAAACTCCTGGACAACAGGAGCAATCCTCCCACCTACCAAAGTGTTGGGATTATAGGCATGACCCACTGCGTCTGACTGCTTTGCATTTATAATGTTGATAAATATTGCCTAATTTCCCTCCAGAAAGGTGGTATCAAGTTACATTCCTACAACAATATGTGAGATGGCCCATGTCCCCAGACTTCTTCCCAAATTAAGGATTATCAGTCATTTCAATTTTTACCTGACCTGATAGGTGAAACAAGGTAGTATTTCCTTGCTACTCCATTTGCATTTAATTTTTGAATGAGGTTATCTTTGCATATGTTTATTGTCCATTTGCATTTCATTGTCTATAAATTACCTGTTTATGGTCTTTGCCCATTTTTATACTAGGCTGTTTCTTTCTCATTAATTAATATAAATTCTGTGAGTGAGGAAATAAGCTCTGTGTCAGTTGTGTGGTAAATAACTACTGTACCTTCTCTCATTAAACTTTTGACTTTTTTTTAATCCATTTAGAAGTTTTACATACTTACAGAGACTAATTTGTCATTCTTTTATGACCTCTGTGTTTTCTGTCCTGCTTAAACTGGCCTCCAAGATTATAAATTCACCCATACGTTCTTCTGAAATTGTTTTCATTCTTTCATTCTTTTGCATGTAGCCTACCTTTATTTTGACACAAGGAGAAAGCACGGTATCTAACTTTATTTTCCCATGTTAACCAGTAGCACCAGCACCACTTGGTAATCCTTCTTTTACTCCCGATTTAAAATGCTACCTTTGTTAAGAATTTAAGTCCATCTCTGAGCTTTTTTTTATTGTCGTCTTATTGATCTGTTCACATTTTTCTCCCATGCCAGTGTTTCTTTTCTTTTCGATTATTATAGTTTCATAATAGTTTTTTTTTTTTTCTGAAAGGCTAGTCCCTGCCTCTCAACCCTCTATATTTCTCCTTTTGTGTCTTCTGAGTGTCTTTGTAGCTACTGGTGCATTTTTCAGATGAACTTTAATATTACTTTTAATTGCCAAAAAATAATTTTTGGTATTATAATTGGAATTGAGTTGAATATAGATGTAATATAAAGAGAGTTTGCATCATTATAATATCTAATTTTCCTGAGAGCATTGTCTTTCTTTCCACTTACTTAGAGTTTCTGAGTTTTTTTCAAATAGATCCTGTACATTTCTTAAGTTTATATTTAGGCATTTTGGTTGCTATTATTAATGTGATTTTTATTTTCATTATAATTTAAAATTTTTCTTTGTTTAGAATAGGTGTTGATTTTAAAATATAATCCTGTAACCCACCACCTTCCCAAAACAGACTTCAGTATTGTTTTTATTGTCTTTTCCATTGATTCTCTTGAGTTTTCTAGGTATATAATTATATCATTGGCAAACAGTGACAATTTCCATTCTTCCTTTTAAATGTTTAGACCTTCAATTTTATTCACTTATCTTATTACATTGCTTGGTAGTTCCAGTTAAATGTTAAATGGCAGACATCTTTTTGTTGTTTGTAATTTTTTTTTTTTTTCCTCAAGACAGGGTCTCACTCTGTCATCCAGACTGGAGTGCAATGGTGCGATCAGGGCTCACTGAAGCCTTGACCTCCCAGGCTCAGATGATCCTCCCACCTCAGCTTCCCAAGTAGCTGGGGCCACAGGCATGTACCACCACACCTGGCTAATTTTTGTATTTTTTGTAGAAACAAGGTTTCACCATGTTGCCCAAGCTGGTCACGAACTCCTGAGCTCAAGTGACCCACCTGGCTTGACCTCCAAAAGTGCTGGGATTGCAGGCGTGAGCCACCATGCCAGCCTGTTGTTTGTAATTTTAATGAGAATGTGGCGAATTTATCATTAAGTAAGGTGATGGCTTTTTGATCTCACTTATCTTTTCTCTCATCATAAGGAAATACTCATTTTTTTTAAATCAAGAATTATTTTTAATTTTGGAAAAAACTTCATGGCATATTTTGGAGTGATTTATGGTTTTTGTCTTTTGACCTTTTACTATGCTGGTTTATACTAATATGTCTTCTAGTATTGCATTCTGGAAGGTATCCTACTTAGTTGTATTCTAGTCTTTCAATAATATTTATATTATTCTTTCAGTAATATTTCTGGTTGGCAATTTTTGTCATGTCAAATCTTGGTATTAGTATGCTAGCCTCACAAAAAGGATTTGGAAGGTTTTCTCCTTTATTCTTTTTAAACAGTTAAAATAGTTATCTATTCCTTAGAAGATTGAAGAAATTTGTCTCTCAGACCATCTGAATTTGATACTTTTTGGGGGTAGCACTTTAATAACTTAAACTGTTTTCCTTTGTATTATTAGTCTTTTTTGTTTCAGTCTCTGCCAGGGATAATTTTGACATAACATTTTCCTAGAAAATTATCTATTAAGTTATATCTTCAAATTCATTTGTATGGAGTTTTGCAAAGTAAACTTTTTTATATGTAGTAATTTTCTTTTTTAAAATTTCTAACTTTGTGTATTTGGGCTTTACTGGTTTTTAAGAACTTGCAATTCCGTTTATCTATCAATTCTATTATTCCATATTTTCTAATAGAATAATTTGTGCTTTTATCTTTGCTATGTATTTCTTTCATTGGGTAATTTGTCTTTTTGCTAGTTTCTTGACTTAAAGACTAAATACATTGATCATATAATAGTTACTTAGGTGTTTAAGGTTGTGAATGTCCTTTGAGCACCGTTTTAGTTGCATTCCACTATATGTTACTTTCTAGATATCCTGCAACTTCTCTTTTGCGTCCTTCTTTGACTCAAGAGTTATTTAATGAGAAAATCTTCTCATTTCCAAGTTGTTTGGTTTTTTTCCCCTCTTTGTTTTGTCATGCATTTAAAGTTTTTATTGCACTGTGAGGGGAGAATATGGTCTGTGTCATGTCAGCTGTTTGGAGTTTATTGAGTTTTCCTTGTGGCCTAATATATGATTTTGTAAATGATCCAACGGCTTTTAAAAAGAAGAGTTATTCTGTTATAAGAATATAAAGTTTGAGATAAACCCCCCACCTTATAATATAGGTCTTAGTTAAAACTAATCACTTATTTTATAAATTGTTTGTTTTTGCATTGCCTACAATTTGCGCTTTACATATTTTGTTGCTCTGCCTTTTGATATATAAATATTTACTATTCATATCCTCACCGTAAATTTAGCCCTTCATTAACCATTAGCGGCCCCTTTGACTCATTTAACCTCCTCTGCCTAGAATTCAGGCTTGTTAGATTTAAATTTGGCAATCCAGTTTTCTATTTGTTAACGTAATCTATCTTTTTTTTATTTTTCACCTTTCTGAGTCATTTTGTTTTAGATGTGATTCTTGTTTACAATATATAGTAGCTTTTTAAAATCAAAATCATTTTTTAAAGTTCTAAAAAAACTCTTTGAACCTCAGTTTCCCTATCTGTAAAATGGGTAGTTGAAAGTACCTATTGGTTAAGACAAGATTTGTGCTACTCACTTTACATACATTTTCTCATTTAATTCACATAAAGCTATCCTTTCAAGGTACTTCTTATATTTTTTGTCAGATGAGAAAACTGACTTAGGAAGGTGACTTTTCCAAGGTCACTCAAGTTGGTTGAGCTGTGATTCATCCCCAATCCAAGGCTTTCGAAATTCTAAAATCTTTCTACTTAGCCCATACAGCAGCATCGCACCATGGGTGAAACCCCAGGTCACCCTGCGTGAAATGATTCCTAGCTTTTAAGACAAGTTGTAGCAAGCAGGGTAACCTGGTAACTAGGCTCACTTTTGGACTTAATTGGAACCAGACTGCAGGGGGCTCAAGGGTCAGGCTAGCAGTCTTCTCACCAGTACCTCCTACCTGCCCCACCTTCCCAGAATGAGAGCAGCTCTGCTGCTGGGTGTGGGGCCTGCCCACACGTGGGGCCTTGCCTGCCCCTGCCCTCTCCAAGCTTTTCCCAAGGCTGGCAGGCACCCTCTGAGCACTGTTTCTAGCCTCAGCTCCATGTGACAGTCAGAGACAGCAGATGGAGCCAAAGACTTGGAGAAAAATGACACCCAGTTCAGAGTCCATGTTTCCTGGGGCCCAGACCCCAGTGTTGAATGTGGAGGAAAGGGCTTGGTTTATTGTTGGGGGTGGAGATTAGCAGAGGCTTTTCTTGTACCCTCTCCCTGTGGTGATTATGTCTAGGTATCAGTGAGGAAGAGGGACCCAGGGGGGCCCAGCTAGCATGAAAACTTCCTGGAAGTTAAGGCCTGGCTCCCACAGGGTGCCTGATGAGCCTTTATAAAATATCTAGAGGCATACCCTATGTCCACTTGGTCTCTGTTCCTCCAGGCCTGTGGTTCCAGTAGGGGTTCAGCGAATATTGACTGGATGAACTGGGCAAAGTATTGACTGAGCTGCTTTATTCACAACAAGAACAGACAGGAAAGTGTATTTAGACTGACTCCTGCAGCATCTGGCACTGGGCATTAAGAGAAATAGTGCTTAGCCTGTGCACACATTGGACAGGGTATCAGTCCAGCAGCAACACTTTCAACTGTGTGAGTGGGGCCATCACTAAGTCTCCTAGAGTCTTCTCTGTAAAGTGGAGATGATGCTGACTGTGGAGTTGGCCCTGACCTCGTGGCATTTTCAAGGATGATGAAGATGGTTTTGATTGTGCCCTCTCCCTGTAGGCCTCTCCTGGGCTTTGCGGCAGGCGAGAGCACATGCTTGTTGGAGCTTTGTGTGGCCCAGGCAGTGCTGCATGGTTCCCTGGGGTCCCCTGGGCGTAACACTGCCCATCTTGTCAGTTGAACTGTGTGGCTAAAGGTGAAAGACTAAGTAGTTGGAACTCACGGCAACTTACACACATGCTCTGCACCCACAGATAAGTATAGTTGGAAAAGTGGTGCTCTCAGCAGTGAGCTCAGTCTCTGTCATTCAAACCCAGGAGCGGGCCTCAGAAGAGGCTGGAGGCCAAGCTTGGTCATACCTCTGCTCTTATTATATGGTGCCCAGTGGCCCAGGTTCCTGCCCACTCAGACTGGAAGAGCCAAGTCATCCTGGTAGGGGCCAAGGCTCTGACCTCAGTCCTTCTTGGTGCCAGCTTAGTGTACGTGCCAGGCTGGATTGGATGTGTCGGGGGAGGGGGAATTGGGGGAAGACATAGCTTTCCTTGAGTACCTACTGTGTGCCACGTGCTGAGCTAGGCTCTCCAAGTACTAATTTCTGATCTTCTCAGGAATCTTCCAAAGCTGGGACTCTTATCCCCTCTCTGCAGCTGGAAAAGCTGAAGCCAAATGCCATTTAATCGCACAGCTATTGAGTGTGAGAACCAGTATGCCAGTCCCCCAAAACCTAAGCTTTACGCCTCATGCCAATAGCTTTTAAACATTTTTAGCTAAATAACTTGAATATCAAATTTTATGAAGAACCCCCACAAATATAACCTATAGAAAGGGAGCCAGTCTGGCTGAAATGCAAATGGGTGACTTGGGCCCTTCTGTTCCTGCCCCTCTTGACACCTATGGCAGCCCCAGGACTCCCTGGGAACACAAGTCTCCTTGGAATCCAGTTTGGAAATGGTTCCTGTGCCCTAGAACCATGGATGGGAGAGCTCAAGACACGGCCCCTGCTGTCTGCAGGTGCATAGAGCTGGAGCTTTAGTGTCCCCATCTGTGAAATACAGCTACTGATCCCTGTCTTGCAGGCTGCTAAAGAGAGTCCATGAGATGTGTTTGTTTTGTTTTGTGTTTTGTTCTTTTGAGCTGAAAATGGAGGTGTTTCAACTATTAATAGTATTGGTTGAGAACCTACTGGCTGCCAGATAGTCAACTAGATACTTGTACGCATGATCTCATTCGGAAAGATTGCCTTTGCCCATGAGCAAGAGTGTGAAAGTGAAGGTTTATTTGTTCATGAGAGGGTGATGGAATAGCTTGTCACAAACTGTAAGTGTAGTCCTGGCACATGGCTTGGAGAGGACCTGAATTCCAGTGGGTGGCTGTGGAAGTGGAGAGGAAGAGCTGACAGAGACTCTGCCCTGAACAGCTGTCAGCACCTGGTGGAGACTGAGCAGGTGCAAAGAGGGCAGAGGGGAGGCAATAGCTGAGAGAGGGCCAGCTGGAGTTTGGAGTTAGAGGAAGAAATGGGAAAGGAGGAAGCCTAGAGCAGGAAAATCAAGGATAACGTCCTTTCCGGATGAGAGGGGTCAACACACAGAGGCTGGAGAGAAGAGAGAGGACCCTGCTGCTGTCTGCTGAATGCTTACTGGGGCCATGTACATAATCAGTGTACCCACTGAGTAGGACCTAAGTCTTTATTTTCAGATGGGGAAACAGGTTCAAAGGAGAAACTTTTACCAGTAAGTAAAAGACCATCAGTTCTGGCCATAAGTCATGGTGACTTTGGCTGTGAAGATTCAAATTAGAGGATACTGGCAGAGGGTGAAAGCAAGCTGAGAAAGGCTAATGCCTAGGGAGTGAGGCGTAAGTCAGAATCACTTGGGAGTTTTGTGCCCAGCCAGAGAAACCCCTACTCCTTCAGGTGTGGAGCTTCTGGAAACCCTTCTCTACTCAAGAAGGGCAGAGGTGCTTTGCAGGAAGGGCCTGGACACACCGATTCTTGGCACCCACTCTGGGGTCTCAGAGTTCCCCTCTCTCCTGACCTAGCCTGGCTTGGCCTGCTGAGGTGCTGGATGCCACACTCTGTGATCTTATTCAAATGTCAGCTTTTCCTAGCATTAACATCCATTGACCCATTTAAAATAGACACACTTGGAGAAGGAAATCGAAAAGCAAAACAAAGGAGCAGTTGCTTTTCCAATCACATACACCTTGTGCAGCTTAATGAAGTCATAACAGAACCAAAGGCAGGTGTGGTATCTGTGCTTTTCAGGGAGAAAAGCAGGTGTCACCATTATCATCTGGATGCCCTTTGGCCACAGCATTTTTAGACCATCTGAGGCACCGCCAAGAATATTCCTGTGGCTTAGTGATGAGCCTTTTGGCAAGGTTAGGAAATTAGAACTCACCGTAGTTGTGTATTTAATTAAGGGTAGGGAGAAAGTCACAGGATTTCCTTTTTCTCTCCTTTCCCTCTGGAAGCAAGGGGCCACATATAACCATCTCCACATCTTTCAGCTCTGACAGCTCCACCTGTGCTTGCAGATGCTAGGCCTGCCCTGGAGACCACTGGCAGGGCGGCTCCTGCCCTGTAATCTTGACTCCTGGAGGTTGTGGCTTTTACTCACTCTTTTAGTTTGGCTTCTTGAGAGTTTCTAAACTTGTACAAGGTCATAGCCAAGAGATTGCCTCTTAGCAACCTGGTGCCAGTGGCCTTGCGCCTATCCCCTGGTTTCCCAAACTTACAGGAGGCCCACAGAGAGAGTCATGCTGCTGTTTGCTTTGTAGGCACACAACAGAACAGTGTTTTCCAACCTTTTCCTCCTAATCACTGTACAGATAGACTATATCATGACCCAATGCACATGCAGGTGGAGAAAGTGAAAGGCTTTACAAAACAGTATCTTTACCTCCTGACTTCCATTGCATTGCATTCTACTCCAATTTTTTATTTTCGTTTTCACTTAAAAGCCACTGGTCTTAATGCACTGCATTGCCACCTCAGTTTGGAAACCTGCAATAGTGCTCAGGCTCTGGAGGGCAGGCCCCTGTGCTCCGCTGCCCCACCCTGCCCACCTGGCGAGCAGGTCTGGAGGCCTCTGCCCCTCAGCTGGTCTCAGCAGTACTGGCTGCAGGTGACTATTACAGTGGCAGTGGCTGGGGAGGCCTTCTATTGATGCAACATTCTGTGTAGGAAAAGGCCCACTTGATAAAACTGTTTGGTTTTACTTAAAAGGAGTGTAGGTGAGGAAACAAACTACACAACAATGTGAATGAACTGGAAAAGTAAGAAAAGATAATGCAGGTGATATCCTTCTAAGAAAATTTTTAAAATTAAAATTCAGATTTAGACTAATGTGTTTTAGAAAAGGACTAACCATGAGATTCCCTCTAATTGCATGGTCTCCTCATTCATTGAAAATGTAGTTATTTTTACAGAAATTTGACCTTTCTGCAATTTTCAACTGTGGACCCATGTGAAGTGTAACTAATTCTCCTTTCACAGCATTCACCTTCCTCTTCAGTATCGCTGAGCCCCATTCTGGGTCTGCCATTTTGCTACAGAGGAGAGAATTTGAACAGTGGTCAGAAGAAGCATGGACATGTTAAAGTTTGGAAACCAGATTCCTGTAGGGAAGGAGGGAAGGATTTTAGCTCCACAGTTGGGTTCTGAGTGCCAGCTAATGGGGATAGCCCTCTACGTACCACTAAAAGCCTGCATGGTCCCGTGACTTTCAGGGCACAGCTCCAAACCTCAAGTGTGTGGCTGGCAGCCTGTCTTTCTCTGCAGCCATGCATGGGGAGCTTCAGGCCCACGGAGTTAGTTTGGTTCCCTGTCCAGCAGCTGCCTTGTCCCTTCAGGCTTCGGTAACACTCTTTCTTTTGTGACCTGGGGCCAAGGACTTCACCTTTCTGTGCCTCCATCTCTTTTCAGAGTGTTTCTGAGCATACATTGATTATTCATGTGCTTGGAGTGGGCACTCAGGAGTGTTCCTTGTTGTTTTGCAAGGGATGCCCTTTCCAGCCCTGACCATTTGAAACACTCTTAGAAATATTTTAAAATCCAGCTCTTACGTCCCGCCTCTTCCTGGGAGCTGCATCTGTCCTGAGGATGGAGTTGAGCTCTGCTCCTTATCATAGCCCAGTCACCCCTCTTCCCGCTTGACTCTGTGCTGCTTAAGAGAAGGCTCCCAACCTCTCTATGTTGGAATCCCCAGCACCTACTACCGTGCCTGGCCCACAGTCACTGCTCATCAATGCTGATTTGTCCCTGAATTCACATGAGGGATAAGAAAAGCTTCATCCCATTTCCACCTCTGATGGATTGGCTGTACCATCAAGAGTTCTGTGTTGAGAAGATTCTGAGACAGAACTTGAGAAAGGGAAAGACCCCACTATGTGGCAGATACAAAGCCAAGCATTTTACATGACTTTTCTTCTGATTTAACCCTAGACAACCCTGTGAAGTAGGGACTGTTATCATCTCTCTCTGAGATGAGAGAACCAGAGCTCCTGAGTTACACAGAAGTGGGCAGTGCTGGGCCTCTGACAGGCAGGGTCCCCCTGCTGCCCCAAGCACCTGGACCTAGGCCAGCTCTCTCTCCTGGAGTTTTGGTCCTGTCCAACTGCTGGCTACTTCCATGCACAGAGGATGGAGTAGCGGGATCCCACCGCCTTTGTGTCACCAGACTGCGCTGGAATAGGGGAGCCTTTGTTTGGTGTGAGCACCCACCAGGGTTCAGAATACCAGTGTTTAGAAGAGGCTCCGCCTTCACCCTCCAAGGAAGGACAGAGGCGTCCATGACTGTTGAAAAGCGGAATGTTCCAGCTAATGAGAAACAGTTGAGAGATGGGTGGGCCACCATCCTTGTGGCAGGCCCTGTGTCCTGACCTGCTTGTCAAGGTACAGATGACAGGCAGGGCTATAGCAGGTGTGGCTTCCTCTAGCTGGATTGGCAAAAGGACCTGAGCCAGGCTGTGGGGAGGAGGGAGAAGGCCCTCTGCAATTTTTCTTTTCTCTTCCCTTTTCTTTTCCTTAACCATTTAGCTGTATCTTTTAGTAAAAGAATACCCAGAAGACAGTTTTTCTGCATTACCATATGTAGAAAATTCTAAACTTCTGGAAAGAGATAGTTCCCTGGGAAGATGGTCTGGTTTGAGGGTGAGCATTAACTTTGGATTCATACAGGCCTCGGTTAAAATCTAGGGTTACCATTTCTTGGCTGTGTGAACTTGGTCAAGTCAAGTAGCCTCCGTAGGTCTCAGCCCCTTTGTCTGTAAGTTATTTCCATGCCACAGCATTGTGATGAGGATGACCATGGGAAGCACCTGGGATGTTGTAGAATCTGGGTAGAAACTGGTTTTTCCTATTCCTGCCAGCTCTTGGGAAAGGCTACATCCTGGCTCCCCTAGCCAGTTGATAGTGTGCCTCTCCCTGAAAGAGAAATTGATGTCTCCTGCCAACATCCAATTGGGGGAGTCCAGGAAAAGGGCAGTTGTCTGGGTAACCATTTGTGAAAGCCAAGGACAGGGCAAAATGGAGATGCAAGGAAAGGTTTATCCTCCTGGCAACAGGGTTGCACTCATGTTTCTGGTCGATGAAACTTTGTGCTTCTTGCCTTTCCATGCCATGTGGGAGCCACGGGTGGCATGTTGCATTCAGTTAGTGACCAGGCTGCATCTTCAGAGCCCAGGCATCCCTGTCACCATCTAAGCTAGTTGGTCAGCCAGCCAGGTCTGGCAGGTAGGTCTCCCACTCCCAGAGTCTATGGATGCCACACCCAGGACTCAGGCATGAGTAGGTCCACTTTGGGAAGTTGACTTCACCGCTGCCTGGTAACGGGGCTTTGGCAAGTCAGGCTCTTGGCGTCTCCATTTTTAGCAGAGCACTTGTAACCGGGGCATCCTCATGAGCACAGCAGAGAACTGTTCCCTTATGAGATGCTGTTTGAGAAGGCCCCTCATGTGGATGTATATGAATGTAGCACATTTTTGTTAGTTTGCTTTGAAAAGGTAATACTGGCAGATGGTTTAAAAGGCAAAAGATGTCAAAGTTATGCAGTGATCAGAGTTAAGTCTCCCTGACACCCCCCTGTCTTGGGTCCCTGGTCTCTCCCTCCTAGGCAGCCACTGCTGCTGCCATTCTGGTGATACCTCTGTATGTGGGAGCTTATGTGTCTCCCCCTCTTTCTTACACCAGGCCCTACCCAGTGTGCTACCCCTTGCTTTTATCTCTTCCACTCTAGATACAAGATGGTTCTACATCTGTACATGTGGATGTCTGTTTAGCCTCTGCCTAGGAATCTACCATAAGGACACACTGCTCTCTCTCTCCCTTCCATTGAGGCATAGAGTATTGTTTGGTGAGCATGTTAACCAACTGTTGGTAAGAACAGCTGTGTGTATCCTGTCTGCTTTGAGGTTTCAATGGCTCAATGTCCTTGAGAGCAGTTTTTAGGGAGTTATCCAGAAAATGTTTAGCAAATAAGGAACTCTTTCTTTTTTCCCTCTGGTGCAGGATTTCTGAAGCTCTACATAGTTGACATTTTATTTTATTATTTTATTTTTTGAGACAGAATCTTACTCCATCACCCAGGCTGGAGTGCCATGGTGCGTTCTCTGCTCACTGCAACCTCTGCCTCCCAGGTTCAAGCTATTCTTGTGCCTCAGCCTCCTGATTAGCTGGGATTACAGGTGTGCACCACCACACCTGGCTCATTTTTGTCGTTTTTGTAGCGATAGGGTTTTGCCATGTTGGCCAGGCTGGTCTTGAACTGCTGGCCTTAAGTGATTCTTCCACCTGTGCCTCCCAAAGTGTTGGTATTACAGGCATCGGCCATTGCGCCCAGCCTGTTGACATTTTTCTACCTGATAATTTTTTGCTATGAAGGCTGTCCTGGGCATTGTAGGATGTTTAGAAGCATCCCTGTCTGTACCCAGTAGATGTCAATAACATCCCCACCCACCATGTGACCACCAAAAATGTGTCCAGGTCCAGACCTTGCCAACTTTCCCAGAGGTGGAGGAATCACCCCAGGTTGAGAACCACTGCTCCAGTAGGATTTGGAAGAGCTGAGCAGTGCTGTGCACAAATGTGTAGCTCTGGAGTTTAGTCCTGGGGCAGACCTGTGGCTGAGAAGGCAAGGGTGGGGGTCGCCTGCAGCCATCAACATCCATACCATCTGCCCTTCAGGGCTGCTTCCTAGTGTGCCTTTGGGAAGCCGATGTCTCTTCCTAACACACACACACAGGAGCCCACACTTACATCAAAGAGGCAATATAGTGTGGTGTATTATGGCTGGGTTGTGAAGCCAGACTTATCAATGCTACCACTTCCTTGCTATGTGACTTGGGGTAAGATATTTATGTCTGCTGGAACTTACTTTTCTCAGCAGTAAAGTGGGGGATAATAAGAGTACCTGCCTCATAGGTAGTGGAGATTAATGAGTTAATGCGTGTAAAGCACTTAGGCCCATGGTGAGGTACGTAGTATGTGCTCCATGCATGTCAGATATCACTATTATTATCAGCAGAAAAACAAAATGACCGCTGAGCCCTCTCTGTGGGCCAGGATCTTTGAATTGATGACCACGGTTGAGTTTGCTTGTAATCATGGGCAGTAGGACTCTCCATGCCTTTATACTCAGGAAATGGAGGCTCAGAAAGAGTACGGCCCTTGCTCAAGGCCACACGGCCAGTAAGGTGTATTGAGCAGAGCCTGTGCCCGAGGGCCATGCTGAGGCTTCTATGGCCTCTGCCAGAAGCCAGGGCCTAGCTCCTGGGGAGGCCCAGGAGGGAAGGAGGGAGTCTCCATTGGTACCTTCTGTTGTAGCCAATTAGTTTATTTGTCAGAAGCCGTCCTTGGGCTTGAAGTCCCTGCACACTGTCAGTGGTATGGAGGGTGAAGCTCCATTTCTTGAAACCTGCATACTCGTCAGGGCCAGTGGTGTCACCTTGGCAGGGTTTATAAGGAAAGAAATTAGCCATAATTCTAGTGATAACTTTTATATGAATTTCCTTTATTTCACCTTCCTATACTATATGTTATATATTTGTATAGTGGAGATCACTATGTTTAATTGTTACTAAATATAATGTCACTATTTCTGATGCATTCTGGTACCACTGTTTCATATGTCCTCATATCTTTGAAAGCTCTTAGCTTGTTGCCATTTTATTGGTTGCATAATATTAAATGTTTTCTTAATTATTATGCAAGTAGTACGTGAAATATATTTTTATTGTGATACTTTATGCATTGCCAGAAAAGATCAAGTCCTTTTTGATCACCCTTCTAATTCTAGTCTGTGGCGCAGAGGTATTGCTGCTTGTTTGTGGATTTATTTTTCAAAGAGTATGATATTTATTCAGTTATAATAGAAATACATGCTTGTTGTGAATAATTAATTCACTATCAGGTAAAGTTAAAGTTTCCTAAAATTCTACTTCCCAGAGAAAGCCAGTGTTAAGAGCATGCTCTGTGTCCTTTAACCCTTTTTTAATGCACACAAATGCACCACACCGTAATATACACACTTAGGAATAAAAAGCACAACAGGCTTCTGTCGTAGGCATTGTTTGTTATGTCAGTGTTTTCACTTCGCATGTAGTGGAACCGTCTCATACCGATGCGTACCGCTCTCCCCCTCTCTTCACTCACTGCATCCTAGTCCACAGAAGGGCGCTCCCACACTCTTGCCCCATCCCCTTATGATCGACAGGCATGTGGTTTCCAGTGTTTTTGGCTATGGGAAAGTGTGCTGCACAGCATCTCAGCATGTGTGACGTGGTTTAGGGCTGTTTCTGAATTTCCGGAGGACTGTCACGTGGGCTGAAGGTCTGGGGACCAAGGGCATGCGGGGGATGAGGAGCGAGCCCTGAGCCTGCCTGGAGCTCAGCACAGAGGACCTGGGGCGGTGAGCCAGCAGCGTGGGGTTACCGCCCAGCTCGGTGCTGCCAGCACCGTGAACCGGGGCACAGCCCTCCCTCTGTGCTGCTCAGTGCCATCATTTTCCCCTCCCATGACATACGACAGCAGGGAGTTGAGTGGTTTGTTTCATCTCTTCTTAAGAAAAAGTTAAATTTATAATCCCAGCCCCGACCTTCCTTGTAACTCATGTGCTCATCCTGTTAACTGGTTTAATATATGGCACCACTATTTCATTAAACAACATACAGGAATAATTAGTTCAGCCACGATGCCTCAGAACAAAAGCCCTTGATTTAGTTTAACTTTATAAGTTGCTCTCTTTTGATGTGCAAGAGCACATCTGGGGTCTTAAAGAAAGCAGAAAGAAAAATAGAAGACGTTCTGGCAGGCTGGGGGTTAGAGTTTTCCAAGCAGAGCCAGTAACCCTTTGGTACCAGGCCTCAATAGGGCAGCAAGGGCCCGCAGAAGCAGTGCATGCCACTGGCTGGGGGACAAGAGCCAGCATTCCCAGGAGGTCTGTGGCTGTCTGCTGCCAGGCCAGGAGAAACCGTGCGTTTTCTTCCTTCATACACACGGTGTGTTCACGTGCGGTGCATCCCCAGACTTGTAAGCCTGGCCTGTTCTCTGCCCTGCTGCTGGAGCTCAGACGCTCACTCTGGCCTTTCCTTCCCTCAGCGTGTGCTTGGTGCTGCTGCATGACAGGCACACTGTGAGAACTGTGGACATGCTTAGGAATCAGCACAAGGGCCCCCCTGGGGCTGGCGTCCTCTTCCTGCCATTACAGTTTGCTCCGATTTGCTCTGTGCCCAGAGTCTTTTTCCGCATCAGTCCTCTTTCCACCTGGGCTACCACTGGAGTCGTTCTGACCTTTGCACTTCATCACTCCTCACCCCTGTGTGGCATCTCACAGTATTCATCTGCCGGCAGAGGAGAGTTCCAGCTCCTTGGCCTGACCCTCGGGCTTTGCACTGCCTGGCTCCTGCCTCGCTCCTGCCTCAGCTGCAGCCATTTGTGCTCATGCACCATAGTCTCACCGGCTGCTGACCAGTTGGGCCCTCTGCAGGCTTCAGGGCCTTTGCCCCCTTCAGCCTTCTGCTTGAGCTGCTCCGTCCATCCACAGGCCTGGCACAGATGTCCCTTCCTCTCTGAGGTTTCCTCCCAGTTCCCTGCCAGGTGGTAACCGTGGTTCCTTTCTCAGGGCTCCCCCACCCTCCTTGCCACACTGGGGCAGCCCTTGCCATGTGGACCATGGGAACTGGTTGTTAGGTGACTGTGCACTCCAGGCAGAGGCAGGATGGAGTTGTGCCCTGTTTCTCTAGACATGGCATAGTGCAGGGCATTACAACAGGCACCGTGGACAGGAGCCCATCTGGCATAGTCGGGAGAGCCAGGCCGTCCACCTGCCCTGGCCCAGCACTTGCTGGCAGTGAGACTGCATGAAGCTGGCATGGCGCCCTCCCGTGATGGACTGCTGCGAGGCAAGGGGGGTTAGCAAGGGTTCAGCCAATGCCCGGAACATAGTTGTTGCTCAACTAGTGGCAAGTACTGTCCTTTGCAAAGGTTTGCTGGGACAACTTTCTCATAGACTGTTCCAGCTGGTTTTTTTAACTGAGATGGACTGAGTGACTGTTTTCCGTCTCTGGCTTTTGGTTTCCAGAGAGCCAGGTTGTGCAGTGGGGACAGATGTCCTGGTCTGCCAGCTGCCGGCAGGCAGCAGCCATTAGCTCCCTATCCCACCCATTCCTGCTCCAGCACATGATGCTCTTCTCCCTGCACCCTCCACCCAGAACAGCAGAAGGTACAGGACGCTTGGTTCTCTCTCCTTCTAATTAATGGCAGAGACCCAGTTAGAAATGGCGGGCCCCTCCCTAACCTCTCCACAGCCATTTCTAAGTCCAGCGAGACTGCGGACTGCTGTCTCCAGTGGCCCTGGTTGCAAGCAGCTCCCTTTGTAACAAAGTCAGCATCACCTATTTGCCAGCATGGCTGCCCCTGGCAAGCCATTCTGGTCTTGCCTGGAGTGTCACAGACAGTATCCCACTCCTCTTCCTGAGTGGCCATGTACTAACAGGTAACAGATGACAGATGTATAGACGAGTGGTGGTTGATGCCTGGCTCCGCCACCGAGGGAGCACTTGGGCCAGGCACCTGTGTGTACAGCAGCTCCTTATCCTCACATCACCCCCGGGAGTAAGGCAGTTCTTACCCCATTGTACCATGAAGACTCAGAGGCCCAGAGAAGAGAAATGACTTGCCAGTGTTCAAGTCCTGGACAGGGTCTGAATCTAGGTTCAGACAGGGTGCAACACATAAAGTTTCTGCCCTTTTGGCTCCTCGGGAATTCTTCTCAACCATCAGAAAGAGAAAGCATGGGGATTTTCACACCTGTCCCACCTGGAACATGTTTCATGTTAAGTGCCATTCCTTTCCCCACTGTGTTTTTCCAAGGACCTGACCCCCCTCCAACCCCTTGTCCCATTTTCTGTGGCTGCTGACCCTCAAGGCAGAAGTAGCAGGCCAGCGGGCAGGAGCCAGCTTACCCTGCCTGCTGCCTCACCGGGGGACAGCAGGCTTCAGAGGCTCTCCTGTAATCTCTCTATCCACACAGCCCTCATTTTAATTTGCAAAATTGAAGCCAGATTGAGAGCAGTAAAGCCAGAGGACGGTAAATATTCATGCCTCAGTGAGCAAGGGTGGCTCCATTACCGTTCTGAGATTGAGAGAATTACCTGGGGGATTATGTATATTCATGGGCCGATTTTTATTTGCGATATAACATGACTCACGTTGGCCTGTGTGTTACAGGTTCTACCCTAAACAGACTTTGCACAAAGCGTATGCCCTTAAGCTTCTGAAAGTCATCTCAAGTGGATTGCCCCTTGCCTTCTGCCTCCTAGGAGACAGGTCAGAATAATAAGCACACCAGTGACCAACCAGGGGTTTCCAAGCACTCCTCTCTCTGCCTTACAAGGTGTGGGCACTATTCTTAAGTCCAGGTCACAGAGGAGGAGACGATCTGAATGCCACACCATGTTCTGTTTATGTGGCTGTCCCCGCACTGTGCTGCCATCCTCTCGACTGCAGGGATGGTGTCTCATTCTGTCCTGGGTGCCCAGAACATAATAGGTGCTCAGGAAATGGCTGCCAAGGGAGTAGCCCCTCTTGCAGGCCTGCTCTGCAGACACAGTTCTGCCGCTGGCCCCTGGCGTGTGCACAGCACCCGCTGCTGGCAGCACAGGTTTGGCCCTGCTGGTTGGCTAGGTGTCTGGCTTCAATAGGGGCAGGTCAGTGTTCCTGTTCATAGGACACTGTTTACAGTGTCCTGCCTCAGTGCACAGCAGGAGTCAGCACACTTCAGCCTGCCACCTGTTTTGATAAATAAAGCGCTGCAATGGCAGAGTCAAGTAGTTGCAACAGAGGCTGTGTGGCCTCCAAAGCCTAAACTGCTTACTGTCACCTTCTCCAGGAGAGCTTGTTGCCCCCTGGCTTGTAGGCTTCAAGGGCACTGGGGCAGAGTGCCACTCCTCTGAGTCTTTTCTTGATGCCAGTGCAGCACACAGCTTATCTCTTTTACTTTCCTTGTCACCATAATCCAAATGAAGTTGGGATGCTCATCTCCATTTTATTGATGATAAAATAGTAGCAGTAGTAGTTTTAATCACTAATTTATATTGAACAACTTCTAATTTTTAAAGATACCATGCTAATTGTTTCACGTGGATTATCTCAATGTAACCTCACAAATGCCCAATTAGGTACATTTTCCATTTAAGGGAACTTAGAGAGGTGACATCCCTGGCCTGGGGTCACATAGCTAATATGAAGGATTTGAACCCAAGAAGTCTGACTTGAAAACCTGCCTTCCTAACCACTGTGTTATGAGGAGAAAAGGTTGCTTGCCATCAATTGCTCATTTACTGAACTGTTGTTAGCACTGGCAGCGTACCAGGCCCCCTTCTGGGTGTGGCAGATGCAAAGATGAATTAGAGTGACCATTCTCTCGAGGAGGTCCCTGTAGGACAAACAAGCAAGGCGGTAGCCACTCCACCTGTGTATAAGTGTTAGAACTGGCTTGGCCCTATGAGGAAGATGGGAGGTTTGCAGACTCCTGGACAGGAGCTTCCTGGGCTCATGCCGCACTCTGTCACTGCTGGACTAGTGGCCTCTGGCTATTCACTGAAACTCTGGGCCCCAGTTTGGTCACCTGTACAATGCAGGACATAAGGGGACCTACCTCTTAGGCTTGCTGCGAGGATTGAGTAGGTTAATCCATGTTAGCTTATAGAACACTGCCCAGTGCTGATGGCCTGAGTGGAGGTGGCGACAAAGGCAGGGATGGCACAAATGTGCGTGGAAGGCCCTGGGGGTGCCAGGCAGCCTTGGAAGGCTGCCGAGAGGCAGTGGAGCTTCAGAGAGACTGGGAGAGGCAGGGTCAGGCAGGCCAAGGTGGGAGACGGGTGGGAAGCTCTGGAGGAGAGTGCCGTGCTCCCGGGATGGGCTGGGGCAAGGAGCTGAGCCGGGGCCCTGGCAGAGCTGGCTTGGAACTGGCTTTCTGCTTGTGTGTTTTCGGATTTATAATTGCTCTCATGTGCCGGGCTCACATTTTCTGAGAGGGAAGAAGAGCTGCCTCAGCTGCTGCCAAGTTCCGCCTCCATGAGCGGGCCCTCAGTGGGCAGCCACAGTGGGTGGAGGGGGGAAGGACCCAGGCAAGGATTCTACGACCTGTCCCTCTCCCTTCCTGTTCAGGCCTCTGTCCCAGGCTTCACTCCCCCAGGACAGTCTCTGGGCAGACCACACGGGGTGCATCCTGCTAGCTAGGACACTGTCCTGACAGGCCGAAGGGGCCCCTGCTGCCTGCCCAGGCCACGGCACTCCTAGCCTTTCACTATGGGCCCCGCCTGTCCCTGCACTGGCTTTCCCCTGCCTACTGTGCCCCTCGTCCACCTTCCACCCAGGAAGGCCCTTCCCAGGAGCATGTATTCCATTCAGTAAGATAAGGTGCCAGCACTGGGCTGCCTGCTGGGTCTGCACTGGTGGCCTGTCCTTGCCCTGATGGAATGTCCAGTGCCATGTGGAAGACAGACTTTAAACAACAGTGGGCCCTGTCACCACAAGTGGTGAGGCTGACCTGAGGTGCAGCCTCTGTGAGAAGACAGCAGGGGTTTAGAGGAGACTGGGGAGCCTCCTGAGGCAGTGAGCTGGGAGCTGAAGATGTCCAGATTGGCAGTGAGGGGAGAAGCAGTGAGTGAGGGCCAGCGCGGGGGGGCGACAGTGCTCGTTCACACAGCAGCACCGCTCCTTTCTGTCCCCTCACTAAGTTTCCATCCTGGTACTCTAGGGCTACTTTGCCTTTCCCCAGGCTGGTACCCCTCTATAGCAGAAGCAGTTTCTCCAGAATTGAGAATCCCCAGTGCCCAGCTTGGGGCACATGTGTCAGGGAAGGAGCTTGCATTCTTCTCTCCTGGGGCTGTTGCCATGACGGCCGGTCCAGGTTCAAATCCCAGCTCTGCCACCTGCTGGCTGGGTGATGGCAGGCAAGTGACTGAAGACAGCATGGCTGCACCCACTTGCCCTGCAGCTTGTGGAGGGACCGTGTCCCTACCTGGGAACCCCTCAGCGTGGTGCCCACATGGGGCAAGTGCTCAGTCAGTGTTAGTTGCTGTCATTACTGCTGCTGACATCATCATCACAGTCATCACAGTTGTCACCAACTCCCTCCAGGGAAAGTGTTGCTCCCAAAGGAAGCAAGGCTGACAGCCTGGTGGGTTTTCGAGGCTTTACTCTTGGGCCTTGAGAACCTAAAGACACTAAAGGCCACTTATCAGCTTCCTGTGGCATCCGTGGCCTGAATGGGCCCACCTTGCCAAAAGTCCCATCCGTTAATGCATTGCCAGAACATGTGAGATTGTGAGCCGTTCAGACATGAGAGTAGCGGCTGAGCTGATGGGGCAGAGACTCAGATTGGCCCTTAATGGTTGGTCACCTTCCCTGGGCCCTTTAAGGCTTTGGATCTGGAGCAGGAGGTGCCATAGGGGCAGTGAGAGCTGTGGGAGAGCTGGGGTCTGCAGCCCGAAGCGCAGGGGTGGTTTGGACCTTGCTGCCACCCCATCCCTACCTTTGCCCCCACCCCATCCCTACCTTTGCCCCTGCTGGTCCTCTGGTCTTTCTTTGCTTGGCTGACATCCAGCTGTCACTTTGATGGGAAGTACCCTCTGACTCTGCAGATTGGTGGGGGCTGCTTTTCCACCCCACCCTGGGGGCAGAGTATTTCCTGGCATTTTCCCATTCAGAGTATTTGCTTAACATGTTTAAAGTATTTCCATTAACCTTAGCTACAACTGATAAAGTTTTAAGATATTTAATATTGACACCCCAAGCTCGGGGTAATGACTTCTAAATGCATGACAGCTTTTGGGAAGAGCTGTCACGTAAGTGGTGTATACTGGTTTCTGCCCTTAGGGGTAGTTCACATACTTAGTTGGCTAAATCTCTCCAGATAACCAGGAAAACACTTGTCAGCCCTGAGCTTTGCTTGTACCTTTGGAAGGATCTCTTGCATATGGGAAATGGGAACTGCTGGCAGAAGCCGAGCCTCCTTTTGAGTCCATCTGGTCACCCAAGTTCTTGGAGCCGTCTTCTCCAGGTGGATTCCTTGAAGGTCAGACACAGTGGAACAAAGGGATCCTCCTTGGGCTGTGACGGAGCCCACGCCATTCTGTCGGCTCTCGCCCGGAACTGACCTTTGTTATTTGAAGTGCTGGAAACAGCACACCTCACCTCGCAGGTGCAGTGCTTCCCTGCCCTCCCAGCCCTAGTCTTTTAATTTCAGTCTGTCAATCCTAACAAGAATTACTCTTACCTGAGTGTTAGGTACTGTGCTTGGCCTTGACTTCTCACCATAGCCCCACTGGTGTTGTTATCCCCTTTTTACTAACAAGGAAACTGAGACTCAGGGGTGAAGAGCCCAAAGTTGGCCAGCCAGGAGGCAGTAGAACCAGCCAGCATGATTCATTCCAGAGCTGGAGCACTTCCTCCCCTGAAGGAGCCAGCCCCCAGGGCAGATCATGGAGAGTAAACATGACCCTGGAAAATCACTTGGGCAGCTGCCATGTTGAATGCCAGCCCATCCTCTCAGTAGGGTCAGCCTGTGTTGGAGCAGCCTGGTATTCCTTCAGCAGAGTGAGGATGCAGGATCAGAAGGTACAGGCGTATCTCTGAGTCTGAGTGCCTCCCTCCCTGTGGCAGGGGCTCCCTCAGCTGAGGCTTGCTGCAGAAACCAGACCATTGAAGGGGCGGTGGGCTCTCCACTGGCCTCCATCTGCTCTGGAGAAGGAGGCACGTGTAGCCACAGACACAGACCTCTCACGGCCTGGGTCCTTTCAGCTGAATTCATCCTCACCTTGCATACTGTTTGGTCTGGGGCTGGGAGTGGGGTGAATGCTATCATTCTGAATGCCAAAGGGCCAGCAGAGGAATTTTCTACAGTGTCAGTTTTCCCAAGGGCAGTTAATTCCAAACTTCACTTTTATGTTAAAACAAATATGAATCTATTATGGCATAGAATGCAAAGTTTCCATGAATCTTAAAGTACAAAACTTGGTATTTCAAAGAATTTCTGTGCTTCTAGCAGTCAGCTTCAGGGATTTATTCTCCTCTGCCATGGAGTGGGGGGCTTCTCTGTAGGAAAGAGAAACACATCATGCTGTCTTTCAGGACTTCCTGGCCCTCCATGTGTTGGGGTGTCAGCACACTGTTTGCACTTGAGGATTCCAGGTCCCATGGAAAATACAGATTTCATGTGGTTCAGTGAGTGCCTTACTCCATGGAGTTACTAAGCACTTTCCCTGAGAGATCCCAGGGAGGAGGGAGAGAGATCCAGGAGGGGAAAGTTGCTCTTTTATTTTCTGATAGCCAACTTCCAACCCATTCCATCCTGCACGACAGAAGAGTGCACTTTCTACCAGCTGCTCTGCCCGCCTGTGGGGCACAGCTGTAGGCCTAGGGCTTTGCATGGTCTGGCTGTACCAGGCCCTCAATTCTTTTTGGTGCAGTTAATTCCAGGTGATTTGTTTAAGATTGAGACACTGAATGTTTCCTTTAAGTTTTAAATATGCTAATACTAAAGGCTAAACTTAGAAAATGAAGAAGAAGAAATAGAAAAATAGAGAGGAGAAAAACATCCTTAGCACAGGGTAACCTTCCTGTTGCTGTTTCCAGACCTCAAACTCAAGGCTGTCTCTCCATCCCAGACAGACTGTACCTTGACCTCTATTTCATGGTTAGAAAGAAGCTTCATAACAAAGAGAGATAATGGCCAGTCCGTGCACTTGTTCTTCACACAGGCAGGGCAGGCCCGCAGCATCCCTCGCTGGCCTACTCTCTGCCTGAAGGTGGGACGCATCATCCCAGAGTGGACCTGGAGCCCAGAGCTGTCACTGCTTCCCGTGCCATACAGTCTCTGCAGACCCAGCCAGGCTTTTGTTCCTGGGGAAGGGGGAAGGGGGAAGTGATCTCCCTGTTGAGCCTTGCTGAGGACATCCAAGTTGTCTTTTGTGACAGCTTCCTCACTTTGCTCCAGATTTGGACCCAAGCCTCTGTGCCTCAGGCCCAGCCAGTGCTGTGGCCAAATGAGCTCCCACTTCAGTCAGGCCTTGCTGGGCTTGAGTCCGAGTTTCATTTACCATTTACCAGCTGAGAGGCCTTGGGCAGGCTACTGACTCTCAGTTTCCTCAGGTGTCAGGTGGTGGTGAGGTTTCGAGAGAGTGGTCTCAGGTGCCCTGTAGAAGGCCTGTTCTGCAGCAGGCTCTCCGGGAAGGATGTTTGCATGGGGAAGAATTCCTAAGAGTCTTTGCAGCCTCGGGAGCCAGGCACAACATCGAGCTACAACCTGGTGGGATGGTCTTTCTCTTTTAGTTTAGGTATTTCTTTTTGAACCTTTTCTTCATGTATGAAAGCAATATATGATTACTTTAGACATTTTTGTGGAGTATAAAAAAACTGAAAAAAAAAACCTCCCCCTTAACTATAGTTAAGAGTGTATTTTAAATACATTTTTATACCTTGATTATTGGTTCAATATTACAGAGAAAGCATTTTCCATGCTGATAAAAGCGCTTCATATATTTTATTATGTAACACCTTGCCTGCTGTTTTATTTAGCCATTCCTCTATTGTTGGGCAGCTAGATTGTCTCCATCTTTTGCCTATCCTAAATAAGGTGAATATTTTATCATACTAAGGTGAATATTTCCAGTGATCCACCTTTGACTTTTGGAGAGCTTCCCAGAGGTGGAATTCTTGGACAAGAAATGTAGAAATGATGAGAGCATTCCAGAAAGGCTGGACCAGTGTGATCTTGTGTGGTGCTGGGGGAGCATCTGGAGGGGGTGTTGAGGGATAGAAGCATGAGGGGTTTGTCATTGTCTCCAGACAACTGCAGTGAGGAACAGATGCTTGCCCCCAGGCACCTCAGAGTTGGGGCTGGTGTGCTCAAGTTTAGTACAAAATATATTGGTGTCTTCAGAGTGCCTGGCTCCTGGGCCCAGCCTGGGGTGCCCTCCTGCTCTCTGGCTGCTGGGCCAGGCACTGCGTGAAGCTTGGATTGCACCTCACACTTTACTGCATTGCCCTTTTTATTTTGTGGACAACTGAGAGACTCCCACCGTCTCTTTTGCCCACCCCATCTTGGCAGGTGGTGCAGCTGTTTCTGTAGGTGGAGGGAAAAGATAGTCTCCCATCCTGGGCCAGTTAACTCAGCAAGGGGCACCTCGATTTTCTCATGTGGGTTGGGCATTCTGGCTCCTCATCCTATGGTGGTGGCTTCCAGGTGTTGCTGGGGAAGGCGAGACTCAAGCCAGCAGTGTGACAGACCTAGCCGGGAGGCTCAGAAGTGCTTCTCTTCCTCCCAGCACCTGACCCCTCCATTTCCTCCTCTCAGCCCAGGGCTGGCTTCCCCCAGAGTCTGCCTCAGAGTAGACTGTCAGTCTGTATTAAGTAAACTGATTGGAACTGGATTCTATTACATTTAATTGACTAGAAAATCTGTCTTTTTATTCTTAAATAGTTAAGTTTTAATCACACAACCAGTTCATGAATTTCCTGTAGCAAAACTGAAACCTTTCAGTTAAGGGAAAAGGCCTGTTGCATCACACCCCATCCTGGCCTCTCATCTAGAGGAGATCCTGTTAATTCTTTTGGGTTTAACCTTCCAAACCCTTTTCTATGCACTGTGCTCACAGAAATGTACAGCACTGTTGTGTAAATGTGTGGTGTCATATTCTGAGCAGTGTTTGCACTTTTCTGGCCATGCCCCACATGGATTCTCAGAGACCTTGCCTCATCACTACACACAGAGCTACCATACTGCCTGCCCTCCACATGTGCTTATCAGTGTGGACACCTCATGTCACACATCGCCATGTCCCCACTGATGGACTTTCAGACTGCTGCCCTGTCTTTGTGATTATTCCCTGTGCTGCACTGACCATCTTCTTGTGTACACCTGCACAGGGCTCTCCCGGGAGGTATCAAGAACTCTGCCTCAGACCTGCCCTGGCACCTCCCTGTACTTTTCCCATTCCCCCCCCAACACAAGGTTGTCCCCCTCTCTCCCGATCTCATTTGTATGTCATTGTCATTCCAGACCCAATTCAGATATCCTCCTCTCTGCAGCCTCCCTCATAGTACTCACCACATCGTATTCTAAATATACTTTATACATCTGTCTCCCCAGTGAGTCTGGAGTTTGGAGGACAAGGGCCATGGCTTCCACATGCCAAGGCCAGCACGTGGCCTGCCATGGAGTAGGTGCTACATGAGCATGTTGAATTAAAGCCAGTGGAAGGAATAAGGGAGATGGGCCTTGAAGAATGAGTGCTGGGAAAGATGTGCAGGAGGGCATTCCACATGGATAAACAGCAGGGCAGAGGCAGGGAGTGTGCTGGGAGACCAGCCTAGAGCTTTGGAGAGCACTGTACAGATGCAGGAGGAAGGCCAGGGGTGAGCACCAGGGCACCTGGAGCCCTGGCAGGTTTCATTGAGGACCTAGCCTGACCCGGGCTCTATACTAGGGAAGTGGCCTGGGAGTACATGGAGGAGGGGGCGGCTGCTATGGGTGTCTGAGCAAGAAGTGAGGCCCAGTGACCAGAAAGAGACTGTGGATGTGAGGCAGGCGAACTCCGGGATTTGTTGGCTTGTGGGCTATGGGAATGGTGCCCATGAGGAAGGAGCCAAAGGCTGAGGCTTGAACTGTGAACAAGGGCTGGGGGCCACCGCAGTTCACTGAGGACCTGGTACATACAAGGGCTCAGGGAGACCCTAGGCACATGCTGCCTCCTTCAATTTTCACAGAATCCCTGTGGCTAGGACCTGGTACCCTTCGTCTACTGGTGAGGACACTGAAGTCTAGAAGTTACAGAACTTGCCCACAGCTCAGAGCTGGAGCCACAGCTCCAACCTCAGTGAATCTGGCCCCAAGTCCAGCATGCTCACTGCTGACAGTGGGCACCCACAGAAGTGGGCCAGGCCTAAATGGGGTGGGAGGTGAGTGCAGGGGTGATTCTGGCTCTAAACAGAATCACAGTCTAACAGCCATCTTGTGGAGTAGAAGGTGCCCATGCCTCAAGCCACATGCGCCGTCCAGATGTCAGAATGCAGGTGGGCAAGGTCCAGGCCATGGGATGGGGTGTGGGGTGCAAATTAGATGCCCTGGTGCACCCCAGGACCAAGGAGTGGGCCGTAAGCCCATTGCATGCCTGCCCTTCCAGCAAGTTATAAGGATAACAATGGAATGTCATAAAGCTGTTGTAGTTTCTTGTCTGTAAGGCTAAAGTTGTAATAAACAGAAATTATGAGCAAAAGAATAAACCTAGAGAGAAAGTCAGTTCTTAGGGTCATCACTGCTTTACATCCCTTGGATTACAAGGGCTTTTATGCCATATTGGTGCCACGTAGGAACTGCCCCTCAGGGGGTGGGGCTGGCCTCTTGGGGGCTCCGAGCCTTATATCCAGTGTCCACCGAGGCCCCACAGCACCGTGCCAGGTGAGAGTGCCTCGCCATTTTACAGGGATTAACAATGTAGATGGCATTCTTTTTTTCTTTGATCCACCTCAAGAAATAGTGGCAGGTTGAATTTGAAAATACATCCCAGACCTAGCAGCCCCCTTTTGCAGCCACCTCAGTCCCTGGGATTTGGGTTTGGAATGGGATACCCTGTGTCTCAGGAGGCTCGCAGTGGCAGCTTAGTTGGATGACTGAGTCCCAGTGTGATCCTTGGCACCTCCCTCTCACCCTCCTCGCTCACTGTCACAGTGATCATTCTCTTTTCTTCTTCCCTATTTCTTCTTATCATTACTGTCATGGACCCAAATGCCTTCAACCGCTCCCCCTCCAGCACCCACGGAGGGAGAGCGAGGCCCAGGCTCAGCTGCTGGGCAGCTTCCCTGGGGCCCCTGTCTCTGCCCTTGGCTTGCTGGTCATACCCTTGTCTGGCCTTGCTGATGCTCTGGTGCCAGCAGCCACAGGCCGGTGCTCCTGCAGGGTGTGAGTCCAAGTGATGTTGCCCCGCACAGCTGCACTGGGGTGCAGGGGATCATCAGTTGAGTCTGACGGACGTTCCTGAGCATGCTCCTCTGTGCCAAGGACGGAGATTAGTGCCACCCAGCCCCACCCCCCACCCCTGCTGATGTTCTCAGTCTGGACAGGAGGCAGGAGCTAAAGGGATGGCTACATAGCAAGTGTCGGAGATAAAGTGGGGGTCAAGTGGTGGGGGCTGTGGGGGCCGAAGTGGGCAGGCAGCATGGCCTGCTCTAGCTGGAGTAAGGCTGGAAGGATGAGGAGGGGCCTGGCAGTCAGGAAGCCAGCTCTGCCTAGGCACAGGGCTGGGAGGCACCATCAGGCATCTAGGCCATGAGTTGGACTTGGCCCAAGCATAGGGTGCTGAGGGCAGTGCTGAGGAGTGCTCAGCCAGATGGCCACAGGCCTGTGTGCCCATCCAGCAGCCTGCCCTGAGGGGCGGGAGCTATGGGAGCCACACATAGGAGGGACATGGCCGGTGCCAGGCTTTCATAAACCTGGTTGAAGGACAGGGTAGCCCTGGAACTGTGGGGATCTTTCTATCCACCTTAGATCCATTCCTTTAAGACCCAGACCCACCTGGGCTTTTTGCTCAGGCCCAGGGCCCACAGGTGAGGTCCTGTTCACTGCTCCATGGCGGTGATGGCTTTTCTGGCTCAGCCCTGAAAACAGAGCTGGATCCCTTGGCTTACCTCCCAAGGATTCCTTATCCCCTAAAAAGCCCAGGGATGTCATTAAAAACAAAGTCCCAGTTGTATAGAAAACAGAAGAATCCAGCATTGCTGTAATTCATTTAAAGTTTTATGGGATGACAAATACTTGGGGTGGCTGGGAGGAGGAGCGTAAAGCTCCCTGGTGAAGCTCCCTAGTAGGCCCCTTGTCACTTTTATGGTTTTCCATCGTTGCAGTGACTGGGAGGTTAATCACGAGGGTTTGTTTGTAAGGTCGCCACAGATGGGCAGGGGCCGTGGCTGGGCCACATGGTAGAAAGCCAGATCATTCTCTTCCTCCCAGAGTGTGCCCCATGTGGCAGGCACTGTGCTGAGGATCAGTGGTGAGCAAAATAAACCCAGCCTGTCTACCTGGGGCTGTCTGCCCGGCGGGGGAGACATCCAGGAAACAACAGAGCGCACAGGCACACACTAGACAGATGCTAACGGGTTACGGAGCTTAAGGAGCGTCCTGGTCTGCCTGGAGACTCAGAGCAGGTTTTGTGAGCTGGTCGGGGGACCACTGAGGTCTCAGAGTGAGTGGGATTCAGCTGGGTACAGGGTGCCACAGGGATGAGGAGAGCTGGGCAGGGCAGCAGTGTTCCCGTGGGGCTCCGGGTAACACTAGCCACGCTGTGTGCAAGGGCATTACTGATGCTTGGGAATCCGAGCCCACCCTGGGCACAAGGGGGCAGGGGCAGGGATCAGATGGACAGACAGTCAGAGCTCCTCCCCATCTCTGACCTGTAGGTGACTGCGCCCAGCAGCCTGTCTCATGGCTATGCAGGAATCCCTGAGCACTGGTCTTCCTGGTGCCCTCCCCAGTGGACAGTTGGTATTTTGTCTGAGGCCTCATGGGATCTTTGGATAGAAGAGACTCCTGCCCAGCACAACTCCCCATCATGTGGAGGGGCCCTAAAGGATCAGGCCAGGTGGGCAGAGCAGTGTCTTAGGGGCTGCCAGGAACCCATGTCTGGAAGGGTTTCCAAAGGCAGCAGAGCCCAGGAGGAGAGCCCGATGTGCAGGATAGCAGGGTGCCTAGACCTCCTCCACCTCTTCCCTGCTTCCTCAGTGCATCTCCCCTCTTCCCCCCTTCCTCAGTGCATCTCTCCTCTTCCCCCTTCCTGAGTGCATCTCCCCTCTTCCCCACTTCCTCAATGCATCTCCCCTCTTCCCTCCTTCCTCAGTGCATCTCCCCTCTTCCCCCTTCCCCAGTGCATCTCCCCTCTTCCCCCCTTCCTCAGTGCATCTCCCCTCTTCCCCCTTCCTCAGTGCATCTCCCCTCTTCCCCCCTTCCTCAATGCATCTGCCCTCTTCCCCCCTTCCTCAGTGCATCTCCCCTCTTCTGCCCTTCCTCATTGTATCTCCCGTTCCCCCCTTCTTCAATGCATCTCCCCTCTTCCCCCTTCCTCAGTGCATCTCCCCCCTTCCCTCCCCTTCCTCAGTGCATCTCCCCTTGTCCCTCCCCTTCCTCAGTGCATCTTCCCTCTTCCCCTCTTCCTAAATGCATCTCCCCTCTTCCCTCCCCTTCCTCAGTGCATCTCCCCTCTTCCCCACTTCCTCAGTGCATCTCCCCTCTTCCCCACATCCTCAGTGCATCTCTCCTCTTCCCTCTCCTTCCTCAATGCATCCCACTTCCTTTCTCCTCTTCTCCTCCGTGCCTCTCCCCTTCCTAAAGAGTTGTGTGCATCACTGAGCACCTGGCTCACATACTGGCTGAGGTACATGCACTTTGCTACCCCTAGGAGTTGTGGGTGGGACACTAGATGTTGGAGAGACTCCAGAGACCCCTTCTAGGAGGGACTTGTTCCTGGTAATTGGAAACTGCACACTAAGATAGCAATGGGTCAGCACACCTTATCTATTAGACTGCAAAAATGTAAAAGCCTGCAGCCTCAGGTGCTGGGGAGGGTGTGGGGAAGAGGTTATTTCTTGTACTGCTGGTGGAAGTGTAACCAGCCACTTTAGAGAAAAATCTACAAGATCTAGTAAAACTGAAACTGTGTCCCACAGCACCACAGTTTCTCATCCAGATATCTATACTAGAAAAACCATATATATATATATATACACACACACAATTTGATGTATAAAGAAATGGCCACTGTGAAATCATTCTAGTAGTATAAATAGCAACTCACATGTCCATTAAGGGTATGGATAAATGACATATAAAGAAATACTATACAGCTGTCAAAAAAGAATACCATATATATGTTATTGTATGTTTTTTGACAGCTGCATATATGTGTGTATATATATACACATGTATATACACATACATGTGTATGGTAGTATATATATGTATATACACACACACAAATATGAATAGATGTCACCAATATATTGCTGCAGGAGGGAGGCAAGTAGTAAATTAACTACAAACATGGTGCCACTGTATACACTAATAAGTCTATACAAGTTGAATGTCCCTTATCGGAAATGCTTGGGACCAGAAGTGTTTCGATTTCAGATTGTTTTGGATTTTGGAAAATTAGCATGATATACTTAACAGGTTGAGCTTCTGAAATCCAGAAATCCAAAATCCAAAGTGCTCCATTGAGCACTTTTTATTTTTGAGACGGAGTCTCGCTGTGTCGCCCAGGTGGGAGTGCAATGGCGCAATATCGGGTCTCTGCAACCTCCACCTCCTGGGTTCAAGTGATTCTCCCACCCCAGCATCCCGAGTAGCTGGAATTACAGGCACCCACCATAATGCCTGGCTAATTTTTATACTTCTGTAGAGATGGGGTTTCACCATGTTGGCCAGGCTGGTCTTGAACAGGTGATCTGAGGTTCCCTCTCGCAGCCCCAGAGGTGGTGCCGGGGAGCTGGGATCTCAACCCACGGGGCGGCGCTGGCAGTCTCCAGGGCCCACACTGCTCTGTCCTCATGCACAGCCCCAGGTTTGACTTCTTGTGTGTGAGATGTGATTAAATGCATTAGGCGGGGGAAAATGTCTTATCTGTACCCAGCCTAGGTCAAAGAAGAGGGAGAAATAAGAGCAGCCAAATTGAACCTTATTAAACAAAATTGGTTAGGTCTGATGGAGCCAAACCTAGACTGATCTTTAAAAGCTTATTTCATTTTTCCCCTCCAGTCTGAACCTCTTTGAATTGAAGTAACTGATCCTGCTGTAAGCTTATTAGTGTCAAACCTTGTGTGTTTCTTTTCCTCTCCGATTTACATTTTATTAAGTAATGATGAGGTTGCAAGGTCCCAACCCTAGCCCTTGGCACAACCAGGAGCTTCCAGGCTCATTAGTGGAACAAAATGGATAATAGAGGTCCAATCTTATTATAGCTAGTACATTATTACAAAATCTCTGCACATTAGAAAGGCTGCTAAGCACAAGTCTGTTACCTGCTTCACTCAAGCATCTGTTGATTCTGTAAAATGCTGGAGGGACCCCCCCCAACACTGCTGTTCCCCTACAGTTTGTTGTGATGGTGTGGGCTGTCCATTTCTTACCTGACAGAAGGAGTGCCCATGTTAGTGACATCACTGTGCTGAATTGTGTTTCATCTTGGACTTCCGTGGTGGAGTGTGTTTTTCTGGTGTGATGTAGGAAGAGAATATGTGCTTTAATGACAGGCAGATTGCATGCTTTGAATAAATGTCTTAACCTCTGGGGGCTTCAATTTCCTTGTCTGTAAAGTGAGATCATTATTAGCCACTATCATTAGAAGTGAATGGAATGAGGTGTGTAAAGATTTTCCCCATCATAGGTATCCAACTCTTTCTCCATCTTCTGTATCGGCCCCGTGGTAACATAATGCAGCTCATATGCACGTCAGTTGAGTGCCTACTATTTCATGCCAGATGCTGTGGAGAACAGAGATGAGCACAGGATGACTCCACCTCAAACTGTTCCTGCTGGACGTTTTCAGTAGCCTCAGAAAGTGCATGGTAAAGGGAAACCAGATCATGCTGGGCACACTACCATGCAGAATCCTCAAAACACCAGAAAACTAAGTTGAAAGACAGTCGAAAAGCCAGAAGGAGTATCGAGCTCATTGGGTCTGGGAGCAGTCAGAAGGGGGTGTTCATTTGTTCTCTCATCCACTTGATCAGCAAACTGGGCATATTGTGCTGCCCAAAAACAGGAAACATGGGAGGCTGGGAGGGAGGGATGCAGCTGAGAGTTAGCTCTGAAAACTCCATGGGCTAGTCCAGCAGGGGAGGGCTGCTGCTGACCTTCCTCAGGGTAGCTGCCGGCATGAGCTTCCAGGTGAGACGGCCTAGACTGAACCTGCCTCTGCCACATCTGAGTCTCGAGGCAGGCCTGACTCTCCTGGGCTTTGCTTTGTCACCTGAGAAAGGGGGCTCATCTTACTTGCCCGTTGGCATTGATGTGAGAGTCACGGTGGTGGCGTGGAGTCCCTTGTCTTGAGTCTTCCCTCTCTGTTTCTGCCCCAGGAGCCATCTTTTTGGGCTCAGGCTGTGTGGGCTCTACATGTTCAATCACTCAGGAGCCACAGCTGCCTGCTGCCTGCCGCCAGCACCCTGACTGGCTGAGCCCGAGCCTGGCAGGGCGGGGTGTGGTTCTGCTCGACTGTCAGAGCTGAGGCCGTGGAACATCAGGCCTGCCTTGCAGTCCCAGCGTTTATCGTCCCAAGTCTCAGCCTATTTGTTTTGTGACCTTGGAGATATCAAAAACCTCTGTTTCTTCATCCATAAAATTGAATGTCAAAATATTGACCTGCCTGTGGGGTTTTTTATGAAGAATAACTGACCCAGAGGATGGCAGAGCTTCTTTGTTCATCAAAAAGGACCAAACTGCTTAGCAAGCATGAACTTGAGTTTTAAAAAAGTGTTTGCTTGTTTGATATGTTCCTCCCTCCCTCCTTCCCCAGAAGTGCTTGGTGCTGGAGGGATGGGAAGGATGTGAGGGAGAGCCTCTGCAACCACCCATGCCCTCTGGGGAGCTGGGCTCAGGGAACGGACCTCCCAGAGGCCACCATGGTGATATAGGGCAGCAGCACCTCTCCCCATTCCACCTCCCAGCCTTCTCTGCTGCCCTTCTCACTGCGTACCCCGCCTGGGACACTGGGGGCCCCTGGGCAGCAGGCCCCAGCCCTATCCTCCCATTTGGTAGACTCTACCCTTGGGGTTTCGTGGATCCTCTGAGGGCCTGGCCAGCCCCCGGAACACCCTGTTCCTGCAACTGTGGATGTGGAGCTTGGGCCCAGGAGGAGCTCCCCAAGAGAGGGCCCATGTGGCTTGGCTCTTTTCAGTTACTCTTCCCACTTGCATTGAGGCCTCCCACATTCCAGGCATGGCGCTAAGCACTGCAGATAGAAATGGAAAAAAAAACAAAGCAAAGCCTGGTCCTCATGGAGGTTCCATTCCAGTGCGGGAGTGACAGCCAGTGAACAAAGGGATGCCAAGTGGTGGGGAGCTCTATGATGAAAAACCAAGTGGGCAAGGTGCTAGAGAGTGACAGGGATAGGCCAGTGCCTGTCTCTTGCTGGGTGGCTGAGGAGGGGCTCTGATACAGTGGCATCCAAGCAGGTATGGGAAGGAAGTGAGGAAGAGAGGAACTGCAGGTGCAGAGGCCCTGAGGTGGGAGCATGCCTGGCACATTCAGGGAATGGGAAGCAAGGCCCACATGACTGAAGGGATGTGAACAGTGGGTCGGGGTCACAGCAAATAAAGTCAGAAACGTCACGGGGGCTGTGTGGCATTGTGAGTCCTGGAAAGGACTTCAGCTTTTACAGAGTGAGATGGGAGGCCATTGGAGAGCCTGGAGGCAAACCCCAGGGTCACATCATCTGTATTTTTCCAAGAACAGGAAGAACAGGCTGTGGGGGAGAACAGGCTCTTCGAAGAACAGGCTGTGGGGGAGAGGGCAACAATCCAAGCCAGGTGAGGCTGGGACCAGGGCAGGCAGTGCAGGGACAGGAAGGGGTCAGGCACTGGACCTACTTGGAAGGTAGAGCCGACCCTATCTCCTGATGGCTGGTTACGGCTACAAGAGGACAAGGAGAGTCCAGGTGGGTGGAAGCCCTGGCTTTTCCCCTGACATCAGAGCGTTGCCCTGGAGAAGCAGAAGGCTGAAGGAGACTTTAGGTTCTGGGCATAGTAAGCTGGGATGCCTATCAGCCATTCAAAGAGGCAGTTGGGTGTAAGTATGTATGCTCCCAGCTCCAGTCTCCACCTCCCCTGGAACTCAGATGTCTGTGTCTCTCTGGCAGCCTCAGAGACAGCTCCTACTTGCAGAACTCCCAGCTCCCCTCCCCTGAAGCTGGCTCCTCCCTGCTCCCACCTAGCATGAGGCAGATCCTCAAACTAGAAACCTGGGAGCTGTTCTTTACACATCAGCTGTTCTTTGCACACCAGTCTCTCCTTGTCCCCACATCTAGTCTGTCACCACCAAAATATGTCTTGAACTCTGAGTATCTTCCTTGCTAATTTCCATGTTTCCTTTCTTACTTCTCCACCTCCCCTGAATCTGTTCCCCAAATTGTGTAGCCAGTTTGCATCTTTTAAAACGGCAAACTGGCAGGGTCATTCCTCTGCCATCCCCTGCGCCCCACCACTGGTGGCTTCCTGGTGCTTTGTCCCCTGGCAACGGTGGCTGGCCCATGTCTCCAACCTGCTGTCTCCCTGGACCACCCCACCTCAGCCAGCCCTGCCACCCACAGTTCCACTGGGGGCCTGGATCTTCCCCTGCCCAGTGCCTTAGGCCTGCTCTGCTCTTCCCTCTGCCTGGAATCCCTGTGGGTGGTTCGTTACCCATCTGGTCTTGGCTCCAATGCCACCTCCTCAGGGAAGTCCTCCCTGACTACCCACAATGAATTAGGTCTCCCAGTTGTTCGCTCTCATAGGGCCTCATCCTTTTTTCTCACAGTACCTCCCACAGTTTCATAATTCCTCATGTGTTCATTGGTGATCTAATTAACGTCTTTCTTCTCTAGAAGACAGCAGACTTTATAGAACCCAACTGTCTAAAATGATCTGTTTTGCTCATCCTGCTGGCATTCCAGAGCCTGGGCCTGGTCCCAAGAGGAGGTTGCTACCCACGTGTTGAGAGAATGTGCGCGCGCCACCTCAGCTGTGCCCCATGGACATTAGCGAATGTTTGAGGAGTGAGTTATTCAGTAGATGGAGAGAGGCCCTCAAAATTGACTAGAAGATAAATGACTGAAAGGAAAGCCTGTTTTTCTCATTCTTAAGTTGGTAAAATTATCTACTTTTCTTTATCTCTGGTGTTCTAAATGGGTCTTCTGTTTTGAAGCGTCCCTGTGAGCGTGGGCTCACTGACCACCCCGTGTGGCAATGCTGTCTGCATGCGCCTGTGAGAACCCACAGGAGTGCCATGCTGCCCTGTCCCCATCTTTATCTGCTTCACAATTTCCTGTCTAGGCCCTTAAAATCTTGATTTGCACAGTTATTTATCTTTGTGCTCTTCATGGTGCCCTGGTAAGGCATTCTTTATGATTTCAGTTCTGAGAACACAAGCCCTGTTGAAAAGAGAACATGCTTTGAATAAAGCCTGCTTGGCGTTCAGCTTGATGGGGAGGAGGAGGGGGAAGGGGCTTCAGGGCAGCATGAGGCCCCTGGCCGCCCTTTCTCACAGGAAGGCTCATAAACACAAGGATCTCGCTCAAGCCCCGGCAGGTCTGGAATCTCAGCTCGGTGCTTTGCCAGGTATGATTTTGCCACAAGAGGCATTTCTCTTCCAGAACCTGATGCAGTCACTCTCTTCAGAGGGGCTGGGCATTTATCTAGACCTGTCACAATCAGGTTTCTCAGCAGCTCCTGTGCTGGGCACTGAGGATGCAGCATAGGGAGAGCACAGTCCTTGTCTCGGGATTTAGAAGGGAAGAGATGCATATTTGATAGACCAAAATTAAGAAATCTGGCAGTGCCAAATGTTGGAGCAGACGTGTATCAATGGGGTGTCTTGGGCCTTGTTGGTAGAAGTTGATTTATCTACCTAGCAAAGTTGAACACCCATTCACCCTGATATCCAGCAGTTCAACTCCAGGAACTGTGTCCTTGAGAAGCCCTTGCACATGTGCCCATACAGGATCCTTGTGACAGAAGAAATTCATTGCAGCATTTTCCAGCAAAGAACTGGAAACACCCCCCAGTGCACATCAACAGGAGTCCAGGTTGTGCTAAATACACAAGGTGCGGCAGATGGCATCGGCAGCAAATGAGCTGCAGGTGCACACACTATGTGCGCAGATTTTTAGTATCATAACTGGCACGATGCCTCATTCATACAGTTCAGAAACTTATACAACAAAGCAAATTACTGATTAGGAATGTGTACTACATATGTAGTGAGCCTCTACACAATCATACACACGTGTGTATAAAAAGAAAGGGAATGCTGTGTGCCAAATTCAAGGCAGCGGCTCCCTCCCGATGGGGCAGGTGGGAATGCTGAGTGGGGAGGACCACACAGGTAGGTATGAGTTATCGATAATGTAGTTCAGGGGCAGAAGGGGCAATGAGCTCATAGATGTTTCGTATATAATTTAAATCTGTCAGCACACAGAGGCAGGGGCTGACCTGTAAAGTAGTGGTAACCAAACAGTGAGTCAGGTTCCAGTGGTCAGCTGTGTCTGGAGTTATCAGGGAAGCCCTTCTAGGAGGTCTGTGGGAGCAGGGGTTAGGGATGAATGGGAATTTGCCAGTGGAAGAAATCCCAGGGAGCAGCCTCAGGGGCAGAGTACAGAGACATTCAGAAGCACAGCGTTTACAAGGAATCATTCAAGAGTCCCTTGGCTATGGTTTCAGGGTTGGGGAGAATGTGGGGCCGAAAAGGCTGTGGAGTTGGGCTGCGTGGTGGAGGCTTCGTGGTGGCTGAGCTAAGGAGCGGGGGCTCAGCCCTGTGAGCAAGGCTTTTCAGCAGATTGCCTTGTGGAGCGGTGAAGGGGGTACCAGGAAACCCCCACCCATCACAGGGAGTCCTCATAGAATTCCAGCTGACCAGAGGATCTTCCTGCTCATGGCAGGACCATAACAAGCTTTGTAAGCCATGAGGTAGATGATGGGAGCCCACATAGGAGCTGGTGACAAATAATTGCTTTATCAGAGAAACATTTTAGAAAGCCGCACAGGCTGCTGCAGGCGCCTGGGAGGGAAGAGTTGTGACCTGGGCCCCACCTCACTGGGCAGAAGACGCTTAGTGTAAGGTGATATTCTCCAGTGACTCTGAGTAATGTTCCCAAAAATCTCATTCTCCTATTGCCTTTTCAGACCATTTCAGAGATGTTTTCTGTTTCTTTGTGATTGATCTTGGCTGTGGCTTTTGACACTGTGCGTCTCACTTTCTCTGCCCCCTGACCTCTGGTTAGGTAGTTAATGATCTTTAAACAAACCCTGGAGTATTATGGCTCTCCAGGAAAGGTCCTGGGCCATTAGCAACACACTCGCCCTTTATCCAGGGAGAAAATGAGTGTTCGTACACCCCGACTCGGTAGACGGGGATGCTTGCAACCTAAGTGTCGAAATTCTCTGTAGTTTAACTGTTTTTGATGGCAGGTTTTCTGAAATACATTACATATTTCTCTGCTTCAAATCCATGAACACAGTTTCCTCTCATCTTAGAGACAGTGGATCATAGGTAGGAGTGTTCGTTCATTTCACGAACTTTTATTGGAGACTTTTCTGTGTCTGTTCCTGATTTACAAACTGTGAATGCAGAAATCTGCCCAGTATAGTAGTCAGTGATATTTTAGAAACAGAGATAAGATCAGGTTACTCCTTTGCCTAAACTCCTCCATTGACTTCCGGGCCTTGCACTCTACTGCGGGGCCCGAGCCTTGACCTCTGTATTAGTCCGTTTTCACGCTGCTGATAAAGACATACCCAAGACTGGGTAATTTACTTTTTTTAAAAAAGAGGTTTAGTGGACTCACAGTTCCACGTGGCTGAGGAGGCTTCACAATCATGGTGGAAGGCGAAAGGCACGTCTTACATGGCACCAGGCAAGAGAGAATGAGAGCCAAGTTAAAGGGGTTTCCCCTTATAAAACCATCAGATCTAGTGAGACTCATTCACTACCAGTATGGGGGAAAGCACCCCTACAATTCAATTATCTCCCACCAGGTCCCTCCCACAACACATGGGAATTAAGGAAGCTACAATTCAAGGTGAGATTTGGGTGGGGACACAGCCAAACCATATCAGCCTCCCTCCCTGCTGTCTCCCTCCCCACCCTTGCTGCAGCCCTCCTGCCTCGGTGTATTCCCAGACTCACCAAGCTACTGCCCTCTTAGGGCTTGCACTTATCACTTCCCCCATTTAGAGCTGTCTTTCTTTGGGTCTTCACACAGCTGCCTGCTTCTTATGCTAAGGTCTTAGCTCAAATTCACTTCTGCGAGACCTTCACCCCACCCAGGCCTTCTCTGTCACATCACCCGGCCTTGTTTTCTTTATAGCATATGTTGTCTATATATATTACAGATATATATATATTACAGATATATATATATTACAGATAGATATATATATATTACAGATATATATATATTACAGATATATATATATTACATATATATCGTATATTAAAAATATATATTTGCATGCATGTAATTTATGTATTAATTTTATATTGATATGAATTGACTTAATATATATAATTTTTCCTATATAGGTAATTTTGTTGTTGCTGTTGTTTCTAGATATTAAGCTCTTTGGAAACAGAGATCACTGTATTTCTTCCCCTAGAACAGTGCCTGGCACACAATAGGCACTCTGGGAATATGTGTTGAATGAATGAAGAGAGATCCTGCCCTAGGCTACCCACAAGCCAGCAGGCAGCAGATACACAATAGACAGTGACCATGCAGCAGGCTGTGGGATTCAGAGGGGCTGGGTTACCACTAAGGAGTCAGAGACAAGTTCCGCCACTGGGAGTTGGGGCAGGCTTTCCAGAGCAGTGGTGTTCGTCTCGGGCTTTAGAGGGCAAATGGGCACAGCTTGGCCAGCTGAGCATCTGGGGAGGCCATTCTCGGGGGAGGAGGCAGGCAAACCTGGACAGGGGGCTGGAAAATGCTGGCATGACTGATGGAAGGGAGGAACTTGGAGGGACTGGAGCCTGGATTGGAGCAGGGGTGAAGGGAACTAAGTGGTCAGGGATTTGGCTGCTATGACCCCTGCCTTCCCCGCAGAAGAACAGTGAGACTTGGAGAGTGGGGCCCTGGCCCTGCTTTGCTGGTGGCCCTCGGCCTTGTGCTTTCAGTGTGGTACCTGCTCTGGTCCAGGAGAGTGTGCCTGGGCCCCAGACCCCCCTTGGCTTGTCCTCACGGTGCCTGCAGGTGGTGGTAAGCACAGGATTCTCTAGCTGCAGCTCCCCTCTCCTCCCCACAGCCCTGAGGCTTGTTGGTTTCATGTGCTCTCTTGCTTGCTCCCCATCAGGTGGTGAAGAAGGTGAAGTCCATGCAGATGTTCCACATGCCCATCACTGCAGCCATGCAAGGAGACCGGCTGGGCATCTGCGTCACCCAGTTTGACCCCAAGCTGCTAGAGCGCGGGTTGGTGTGTGCCCCCGAGTCCCTGCACACTGTCCATGCAGCCCTCATCTCTGTGGAAAAGATACCATATTTCCGGGGGCCCTTGCAAACCAAGGCCAAATTCCACATTACAGTGGGCCATGAAACCGTCATGGGCCGGTTGATGTTCTTCAGCCCTGCTCCAGATAACTTTGACCAGGAGCCTATACTGGACTCTTTCAACTTCTCTCAAGAATACCTCTTCCAGGAGCAGTACCTGTCCAAGGATTTGACACCAGCAGTGACAGACAATGATGAGGCCGACAAGAAGGCTGGCCAGGCCACAGAGGGCCATTGTCCTCGGCAGCAGTGGGCCCTGGTGGAGTTTGAGAAGCCCGTCACCTGCCCTCGGCTGTGCCTGGTGATTGGCTCCAGGCTAGATGCGGACATTCACACCAACACGTGCCGGCTAGCCTTCCATGGCATCCTGCTCCACGGGCTAGAGGACAGGAACTACGCCGACAGCTTTCTGCCCAGGCTGAAGGTGTACAAGCTGAAGCACAAGCATGGCCTCGTGGAGCGGGTGAGCATGCCCTTGCCTGGCCCCACACTCCTTCCCTTCTTGCTCGGGCAGCCGAGATCCATGGCCTGACATCTGTGATGACAGCCAGAAAGGCCCTCAGAGACCTTCTGGCGCCAACCTCTGTAGTTTCTGGACAAGGCATCTGATGCCCAGAGTGGTCAGGTGGCCACAGTTCTCTCAGCTGGTCAGTCACAGAGCCAGGGCCGGCACCTGGGCAGGGGGACCCCCACTGTACCCAACCCCACCTGGCTATCCCACCCCCACTTATTTACATGGTAGATGTGGCCCCCATGGGTCTGAGCAGGTCTGGGCTCCCCCACAGCCAGTGTCAGATGGCAGCGGTTAGCACTGGCTTCCCTGGCCTGCTGCCCTGACCAGGCCCCACTCTCTTGCCCTTGGTGGGCACTGTACTTCCATCTGGCTGGGATCTGCCCACATGCCCCTGGCAAGCTGCTCATGTCCAGAGGGAAACACTGCCCATCAGTGGTGCCAGGCCAGGTCTTTCCTCACCTGTGGACTGAGGGGAAGGGGCTAATGGTGGCCAGGTCTTTCCTCACCTGTGGACTGAGGGGAAGGGGCTAAGGGTGCCAGAGAGCAAGAGGAAGGAAGGTACAGGAAGCTAACACAGTGGGAGGTCCAGCCCCTGGCTACCTAGGGTGCCTGAAGTTCACCATCGCTGGATGCAGGCCTTAAGCATGTAGGTGAGCCAGTCTAGTTGAAGTAGGATGAGGCCCTGGCTGTGCCTTGCTGGGCGGCCCTTGGCCTTGTGCTTTCAGGGTGGTGCCTGCTCTGTCCCAGGAGACTCTGACTGGGCCCTGGGCCTCCCTCGGCTGGTCCTGTGGTGCATCAGCACCTGGGCCCATTGCTGGGTGGGATGGGCCTGCCACTAGGGTGGACAGAACATGGTGGTCTCCCCCACAGTAGTGGAATCACCTCCTCCCATGGGGCATCCATCCCCAGCAGCTGTCCACACACTGATGAGTGGGAATCCATGCCCATCGGGCCTTGAAGGCAGGATGGATGGACAGCCAAACCGCACCATCTCTTGTGGCTGGCTCCCTGGCTGTGGGCCCAAGCGGATCAGCAGTAGGTTTACTGGGACATGACTGGGCTTTGACTGGCTTAAAGAGCACGGAGTGCTGGCAACCCCACTGTCGGGGGCTCAGGCTCCTAACAGGAGGGGTCTGCCCTGAGGCTTTCAACAAGCACCTCAGTTCCTCACAGGAGCCTGATGAGGTCCCCTGGGCTTAGTGCAGGTGCCAGCACAACATCTGGCCCATCCACGGTGTCACATATGGTGGGCTTCCATCGCCCACCCTCCGCTCCAGGTCTCTGTCCACAGGTTTTCTCCTCTGGGAGAAAATCCACTGGTTTTCTCGTCTGGGATTCTCTGTCACTGCAGCCCCTTCCCCTCCCTTTCTCCTTGTCTTAGGTTCTTCCTGGGTGCTCCACCCTGGCCCTCTTCTTTTCCTGCCCCTGTACCTAGACCTGCCCTCAAGTGGGGGACTGAGGAGCAACCCCTTCCTCTCCCTTCCCCAGACCCAGAGCTTGGACCCTTAGCTCCTTGGGGTCGCTGGGGCCTGCTCAGGGCTCCATCAGCCTTAGGCCAGCCCCAAGATGCTGATTGAAGATGAAGGTGATAAAGTGTGTGTCACTCGTTTGTCTAGCCTGATTTATTAGCAGTGTTTGGAGTATAATTATTCTATAATAAAATAACTATGAGAGAATAATATCCCAAATGGTGTGGCTCCTGGGTCTAATTGCTCCCACTCAGGCCTGTCAACAGCGGTGCAGCAGTCATTTCCTTTGAGAACTGGGAGGGAGGGTCTGTGAGGAGCAAGTAAACATGTGGCCGCAATGACTCATGCCTCCGAAGGGCTGAGGGAGGGGCCAGGAGACATGCTGACCTATGTCCTGCCACCAACCTGGGGCATCCCTGGGGCCACCAGCATTTTTCTGCTCAGTCCAGGGAGGCTGGAAGTGGAAGCACAAGAACTGTAGGCAGTCCACAGAAGCTGAGTCCAAATCCCACATAGACAACCCTGAGCAGAGACAGCCTTCCTCCAACCAGGGACAGCCACACAGGGTGACTGTGGATGTGTGCAGAAGTGAGATCCTATAAGCCCAGGGCTTTGGTCGAACAAGAGGGCCTTCCTGAGGCTCCACAAGAGAGGAAAGGGCATGGGTGCCCAGGCTAGGAGCAGCTCCCCCAACTGGCAACCCCCTGAGGCTCTAGCTGAATGGGCATCTGCCTTAATGCTAGGGGCTGGCTGTAGGCTGGAGCTTCTGTGCCACATGCTCTCCTCTGGGCCCCAAGGCAGGAATGAGCCTGCCTCCTGCCTCCCTCCACTCTGTCACCACTCTATTGATTAAGCATATACTATGCACCTTTACTAGCTACATACTTTATTTTGAAACCTTTTAATAACCCTGAGGAAGAGGTCATTATTTTTCCTATGTACATTTTTCCCCAATTAAATCAATCAAATTATGTGCAAATATTTAGGAAAAGTAATATGTGCACATGGTAAAAAATTTCAAACAAGACAATAATTATTCAGTGTAAGGAAGTTTTCTTCCTACGAACCCAGGTCCACTCCCCAAAGGCAGCCAGACTGGAAACCAGCCCAAGAAATGTGAAGTGACCTGCCCAAGGTCACAGGGTAGTAAAGCTGGAGTTTGAACTCAGGACTAGCTGGTCTCTGAGTCATGAAATTTCCACTTTGTCAGACAGATTCTTGCCCAGTGTGTCAAAAGAGTCTGTGTTCTCTTGAAAAGCTCGAATCTCCGTGGTGGGAGACTTTCCTTCCTGGTAAGGTTGAACTTGGAGATCATACGGAGTAGGCTCAAGCCCTTGCTGTACCACAAAACAGCTGTACGCCTTGGGCAGCCATTTAATCTCAATTGTTCATTCCTTCGAAGGATGGTCTTGACCTCATCAGGTTGTTTTGAAAGAGCCATCATAGCTTGTGGCTTCATATGTAAGAGCCAATTCTCATCAGGTGAAGCAGAAGGTAGTGTTCCTATTGCAGCTCGTGAGCGATTGGCTGAGTTTGTTCCAAAGGGGCAGCCCTGTTTGCTTTGAGTAGGCCCCAGATCACCCAGAGATTTTCAGATCATCTTGCTTGACCAGGGGCTCGGCTATCTGACAGACTGGTCCAATGTGCAAGCCTGGGCTTTACTCCCAGCCTTACCACCTGCTAGTGTGAAAAGTTGAGCAGACCGTGAGACTTCCATGTTAAGTGGGAATTTTCACAGTGCTGCACCAGGCTTAGATGAAGGTGAGATGGGGGATTGCACATAAGGTTCTGAGATAAGTGCTTGTCTCCTACTGCATCCTTATTGTTTTATCATTATTAATGTTTAAGCTCTTAGAGTCAAAATAATAATGCCTGGACCGTGGGTCCGCTCTTTTCCCTGGGACTCCATTATTTCTCTTTGAAGCACAGGAGCCAATCCCCCTGGTCCCTATCAGGAGCCACCCAGTTTTGGTTGAAGAGGGAGGGGCTAAGAGTCAGGTAGGCTCATGGGTGTGGTTATCCAGCGCAGGGGCCAGAGAAGTGCCCTATGCTCTTCTTTCCCCACCGTGCTTCTCTGACTCTAAAAATTCCTGGGCACATCACAGCTACTAGTCAGCTTTCTGGACATGTCTATTCAAAGAAGTTTCTGGGAGATCAGAGAATCTTGAAAAGATGAAATCCAGTCTCTTGGGCAGAATCTCCACCACCGTGGTGAGCCAGCACCCAGCCTTTGCTCTGTGATTCGGGGCAAGGCCAGCACACCTACTCTGCAAGCACAGTTAGCCTTCTGAGAACCTGGGCTTGGGCCTCTGAGCTATCTCAGTTCATCACGAAGGGAGACCTTGGCACTATACCTATGTGTTGAGTGAGTACTTTCCGCCAGGGGGGCTTAAGGCATATAGGCCTTCTGAGCCCATTTCCTATAAAGGCATCCTTCATTCATATATTCAGATGTTTACTGAGCTCCTACATTTGTGCCAGGCACTGTGCATACAACAAGATAGACAAAGTTCTTGTCTTCATGGGGGAGGCTGGTAGTGAACAGTAAATTAGACATTTTCAGGTTATAATAAGGTCTAGAAAGAAAATAACAGCGTGATGTAAATATGTGATGCTGAGGACAGTTATTGGAACACAGAAGATGCTAATTTCCAAGCCTCTCCAGACTGTGTTTTTATTTCCTGTGCTCTGCATCACTGGCTCACACTGGAAGCTGGTCAGGTACCCTACCAGTTGTGGCTTAACTCATTAGTATTACATAGAGCAAACTATGGCCCATGGGCCAAACCTAAGCAACTGCTCTTGCCCCAAATCTAATAATCTTAAACAAGCTTATTTTCTCTGGATTCTTCTTTCAGCTGCTTCGATCAAACACAATTTAATTAACTTACCATTGGTAAATGGCTTTCCTTGCTTGGCTAACAAATGAGCCACCCGGAAACCTACTTTGGTTGCAGCCTCATTCTCATTTTTTATTGTTTTGCGTGTCTGCTATGATGAAATATACTGTTTTAAGTTTTCTCTTTTATGACATTGCTTTTCTGTGAGTTGGGAATATTGTGATGTCAGTGTATCTCGTATTCTGTTAACACAACTAATAACAAACACAGTACTTTGCCATGTAATTTGATAAAATAATAATCCATACCCACTGTGCCTTAAAAGTGTGACATTTGAAGTCCACTTTTCTTGTTTTCATGTGATGGGTATGCACCAGTAATAAAATAAATAAATAAAATGTGTCACTGGGTGAGGTGCTGCAAGTTGTAACTATGTTACCACCATCTGTAGTTTACTGACACCTCATTAGGTCTCAGACTCAGCTACTCAACTCTGCCACTGTGACACAAAGGCAGCCGTAGACAATATGTAAACAAATGGGCATGACTGTGTTCCCATAAAACCTTTTGTTGTGAACATTGAAATTTAAATTTTATATAGTTTTCACATGTAACAAAATAATATTCTTTTGATATTCTCCAACGCATTAGAAAATATAAAAACCCTTCTTAGCTCACAGGCCATACAGAAACATAGCAGGAAGAATTTGACCCTCTGGCTATAGTTTTCCAACCCCTGATATAAATGGTTAATAGGGCTCTTGAAATAGAATGAGCATCCTGCGAGGAAAATTCTAATAATTGTCTGCAGCTGAAAGCATTAAACTCTCTCAGCAGTCCTTAGGAATTGGGCTTTTTCTTGGGTGCCCACTGTCTCTGCTAACACTGGGATGCATATACTACTTTATGTGCTGTGTTTTTTATTTTTGGATACATTTGATTTTTTTACATAAGTCCACATGTACTTCTATAAGAGTGTGACTTGTAATAAAGGGTTAATGAAGAAAAAAAAAAGAAGAAGAAGAGGAAGCTTAGATTGGTAGAGACATCCAGAGGTCTCACCTGAGCGGGAGAAGAAAAGAAGTGAAAGTGTTCTAAATGGCTAATCTTTCTGGGGAGAGGGTTTAGGAAAGACTACTAGAACATATGGTGGTAAGGGAAATAGCTGGTATCCTGTTTCAAAGTAAAAATATAGAAATATGTGCAAGATTTTGAGTACAGAGAAAGGGAAAGAAACTATATCAATGCAATGAAAATGTAGTAGCACTTTCACATTCACAGAGGAGAAACTGGAATGAATTTGATTAAACCAACAAAAATAAGGAAAAAAGAACAATGTTAATAAATAATAATAATAACAGAAGGAACAACATTAAGTATCAGTCATTACACTAAATGTGAATGGCCAAATTCTATTTAAATGCTAAGGCTGAGAGATTGGGTTAAAGTGCAAAATCTAGTTATATGCTGTTTATAAGAAATACACTTAAAGTGGAAAGCAAAGGTTAAGAATAAGAAGATGGGCAAAAAGTAAGTATGAATGGTAATATTAAATTCAGACAAGGTGAAATTTAAGAATAAAAATACTGACAAAGGTAAAGAAGGACATCATGTAATGATAAAAGCCTCGGTTATAAACTTATACACATCAAACATGAAAACAAAACAGTAAAAACCTAGGGACAGCTTGATAAAAAATGGAATTATGATAGGGTGGCACTTCAGAGTCCATATTTTAAAATCAGGCCTGCTAGACGTAAGGACAAAGAGGCAGAATATAATCAATAAGCTTGATTTTTAGATAAATGTAAACTCTTACACTCCTTGAATAGAGTATACATTTTTTTTTCTATGCCTGTGGAACATTTACAAAACTAAATATTCAGCAGTTGACATTAAACAAATATTTGTAGAACATCTACTGTGTGTTGTCTTAAGGGCTAGGGAAGTAACAGTGAATGAAAAAAGACAAAATCTCTGCCCACATGGAACTTAGATTGTAGTTGTATTTGTGGCCACAGAGGAAAAACCCTAATAGATTTTAAAAAGTAAAATCATGAACCACTAAAATTAGAAATAAAGCAGTTATATATAGATATAGGCAGATGAGAGAGAGACAGAGAGATACAAAGTGTGCGTGTGTGTGTGCGTGTGTGTGTGTGTTGATTCTTTCACATATTCTAGTAAATTGCTCCTCATTTGGTTAAGGCTGTTTCTCATACTATCATAGAATGTTGAATCTCTTAGTAATAAAATTTTTCTCTTTTTCAATGTTCTTTCAATCTTTTGATTACTTTGCAGAGAAAGCTTTAGATTTGTTCAAGGGTGTCTTTAACAGTCCTCTATTACATTCTAACCTGCTTTTTAACAAATAGAAAACAAGACCAAGATTCCAGAGCCTTCTAGTAGCAATAGTATGTAACTAGGATTATTCTTTGGGGTTTTTTTTTGCATTGTATGTACTTTTACCATTAGCTTCCTCTGTTTATGGTTAGTGACTCCTTTCTTTAGGATACTATACAAAGTCTCCTTTCCAGGCAGTTGTAAAGAAATATATTAGGTAAATAGTATGTCAGGTATGCAAAGATCTGGCAAAAGTGATGTGGGGTGAAGGATGTGTAAAAGCTGAGGCTGGAACCACTGGGTCCTGTCCCCAGGAGGTTACTTGCATCTCAGCCACATGCAGATTCAGACCAGCTGCTCCTCCTTTAGTGATCCAAAGCCTCATAGAAAACCGGGTCTTTCTAGTGGAGGACAGAGGCTCATGCCTGCATCAGAGGAATATGCAGAGGGCTAGGAGAGCAAACAAGGAACTCTGCCAAGGTGGGAGGAAGTAGGCTGGTGACGGAAAAGCACAAAAGTGGTGACCTTTTAAGTGTATCTTGTAAGACTGGAAGGTTCACTGCTCAGACACTAGGGGCCGTGGGGGGAAACAGGAAGGTGGAGGAGGGGCATTCCAGGTCCAGGGACTGCTTCTGTAAAGCATAGAGGCCAAGCAATGCCTGGCCCTGGGCATCTGGGAGGGCAGGGGCAGGGAGCTTAAAGAGGCAGGCAGGGCCAGCCATCGAAGCTAGGCCCTTCACCCTGCAGGGGGAGTAATACAGGTTGGGGGCTATGGGGGGTGTTCTAGGTCACCTGTGCTAAAGAAATCCTTGGAGCAGGGCCGGCCAGGGCAGCCTAGAGAGGGGAGGCTCAGCCTCTCTCACCTACCCTTCTGTATCCCAGTCTCGCCCTGAGGCTCTGGGCACCTGGTCTGTCTGGAGCCGCAGAGCTCAATGGTCTGGCAGCCATTCACCCTATGGAGCCAGGCTTCTCCACTAGTAAAAAATCATGACTTCTCAGGACTGTGTGAACATGAAGGAGGAGGTGAGGGTCTGGTGCTTAGGACAGTGAGTGCTCTGCAATACCTGCTGGCTTCCACAGCAAACTTCTCACTGTTACCATGCCCCAGGATGCCCTCTTCACCTCCCCAAGGCACCACCTTCTCATGGGTCTCACCACAGCCCTCTTTGCCCCTGGCAGCATGCGCAGCTCCACCCTAGTAATTTTCTGCAAAACGAAGGGGGTCCTGCCAGCTCTTACTCAGAAATCTCTTTTAGGTCCACACCACCTGCAGGACAAAGACAATACCCAACCTTAGCATGTTAGCTGGCTGGCAGTTGGGTCCCAGGACATGGCAGGTATATGTGCTATATGTAACATGCTGAGTACTCCACTTGGCACAGAATGGGCCCTGGGTAAACAGTGGGTATCATCGGTACTATTTATTTGGACTTTCCTCTGGAAATGCAGATGCCTGGGTTCCCAGCTAGGGTGATAGCAGACGCCGTCCCCCTCCCACAGTGGTGGGATAAGGCCAGGCGTACCAGCCATCCTGGGTCTGGCACCCACTGGCGCCGGTCAGGGAAGGCCTTAGGGCTGGGCCACAGGAGCTGGCAGCATCGGCCCAACCAAGTGTAAACACGCAGACGCCATCAGGAGCACTCGCCAGCTTTGAAGTCTGAAGCGGCGCTGCCTCCTGGCTCCTGGCTATGCCCCACTCCACTGCCGACGGCTTGTTAAACGTGCTGGCCTGGGGTGCAGGCTGGCTCATGACCTGCCTCTGGCACAGCTTGGGCCCCATCATTCTCAGCGGGGATGCTCTGGCAGGCTTGGTGGGCCCTAGCGGGTCAGCTGCAGGGCCCCTCGCCCTTGCAGGAAGCCATGCTGTGGTCTGGCTGGCCACTCAGCCTGTTCTGCTGGCCCTCGCTCCCCTGGGTCCCTGCCAGAGGGTTGAAGGCCACATTGGCTCCCAGGCTACTTGAGAAAACAGGTTCCCCTGAAACAGAGGTTGAGAAGCTCTTTCCCCAGGGAGATGATCAAATGGCTGCCCTCGTATTTTGGTCCCAGCCCAAATCCTCAGCCGGTCTTCTGACTTCCAGTGTCAGGGTGTGATAGCTAAGTGTCTTGCTTGGCTGCTGGCGTGCTTGCTCACCTTCCTTTGAAAATTGCTTTTTTGCCCGTATAGAGACACAGGGTCAGGACAGCTTGACGTGCTGGAAAGAGCCAGTTCTGGAAACTGATGGACTGAGCTAGGCACAAGCTCGATGTGGCCGTGGGCAAGTCAGTCTCCCCCAGAACCTGTTTCTTCTTTAAGAGCTGGTCAGGTGTTGATGAGACCTGGGCTACTTCAAGGCTTCTGCTCTTCCCACCACACCAGACCATGGCCTGCACTGAGAAGGAGGCACTGTCCGTGGGGAAAGTTTTCTGATGATACTGGAACAACACCATCATCCTAGGGCCCCTTCCAGAATTTGTCAATCTTTGTGGCTTTCAAGTGGCCTAGAAGAGTTAACACCTCATTTTTAAGGGACTCATCCATGATCAGGCAGCCTCTGAGTTCTTCCCATTCCTCACTGGATCCAAGGACTGCTGGCTTCTGTCCTCCGAGAGGACTTTGCTGGTGGGGCGGGTAAGAGGGAGAGAAGCAGAGAGCTGTGGGCAACTCCAAGCATGTGGTTGGTGTTGAGTACATGTTCTGTTCTTCTGGCTTCTCTTGGGCAGATTAGATAACTGGATCTTGTCATTTCTGTGCATCTGAGATCTCCTGCACCAAATGCTGTCTTATTCTTCAGCTTCTCCCACAATTTGACATCCACTAATTGAGATTCTTTCCTCTGGGTCATCATTCTCTGTCAAGTCTTAGGTGTTATCATCAACATCAACACCCCTGATCCTAACAACAGCCTTTTTCAAGGAGGAAACTGAGTTTCAGAGAAGTCCCTCGCTCAAGGTGGTAGAGCTGTAAGAGGCAGAGTCAGAAGTCAGGCCTCCTAAGCCCTTCCTGTCCTGTGCACGTGGTTCTCCTCACCACAGACCTGGAGTCAGCACAGGGCTCCATTTCATGGCACGTTTGCCTGCTTTCCTTCATATCACTTCTACAATTTGAATTAGAATGGTCACTTCACAGCTTGGGCAATTCCCAAGCCTCATCATGGGAGCCAAGCCCTGAAAGAGAGAGACACACACGTGTAATGACATAATTATGTGCACTGGCAGCCAAGTCCCTGCTCAAAGGCCAGGGACAATGGGGACCCACCTGGCGTGTAAGCAAGCGCCTGGACTTCCATGTGCACGGTGACTGCTCCTTAGGAGCTCAGTCCCTCCAGTGACTGAAGGCTAATAAATAGAGCAAATTATTCATGCAAACAGTGAGAATCCCTACTTAGCGCCATTGTTGTAACTGTGCTGGCCTGGATTCAGCATTGTTCCCTAGAAGCAAGGCCTATTGAGCAGATCCCACATGCATTGCCTTTGGTTTGACGTCACAATGATTGATTTCAAAATGAAAACCCTCCAACTGTTCTCTGAAGGTCTTTCCTTATTGGATGTGCTTGTGTCTGATCTCTGAGGTCTCTTTCGTTTAGCTGGAAGAGTCTATAATTTGGTGAAGAACCCAACCATCACACACGCATGCACACACCTTCTAGTGATGGACAGGACAGAGCAAAGCCATGTTCCCCCATCTTCACCTCCTGACACCCAGGACAGGTCATGATCCCTGGTCTTCCTGAAGTTCTCCAGAGATGTAGGCCTCACAGCATCCTGTAGGAACGTAGGAGCTCTCTCCCTCTTTCTAGCCAGACTTCCTTCTGATTAAATGAGGTTTCATGCAGCTGACAATCACTGATTCCTCGCCCCCGGTACACACAGCGGTAATTTCTGGAGGTGTAGGTTTTGGAGATGCAAAAATGTGCTCAGACCAGCTCCTGCCTCCCAGGACTGCCTTCCTCCCCTCCCCCGATCCAGCTGGTGAGGCTGGCGTTCATAAGCCACGCTGTGCTGAGAGACAGGCACACAGGCTTCTCTGTAGCCAATTCCCAGTGCAACCCTCTGTCCGGTTCTGAGGCCGGCAGTCTCTTAGAGGGGGCCTTCCATTAGTCAGCCATGTCTTCTCAGATCTGCAGGTGGCGGCCATTGAGTCTCGGGAGTGCACAGGCCCTGCATCTGCTGCCCCTGTAGTCCTGTGTGGTGTGTCTGAGGGAGTCCTAAGGGAGGGAGAGTGGTCTGCCCAGGGAGGCCAGACCCACAACAACTGTTTACAAGTGCTCCCCTGCACCCATTTAAACCTCCAGCAACTCTGTTTCCCCATATTATAGATGGAGAGATGCCTGCACCCACAGAGGTTAGGCCTCTGGCCAGAGTCCCTAGGCACCCAGACTTGGGATTTGAATGCAGGTGGTCTGGCTCCAGAGTCCAGGTTCTAACCTGTGGTGTAAACAGTGCCGTGCCTTTTCTCTTCTTCTGTTGTCTCCAGTGTGCCCATTTTTTTCCAGTTATGGAGACCTGTACAGTAAATCCTCACTTAACATTGTCACTAGCTTCTTGGAAACCACGAGTTTAAGGGAAAGGATGTATAACAAAACCAATCTATTTTTTTCATTCATGTTGTAACAAAATAACTTTGATATATATTCAAATAACTTTGAATGAAGCAACGTTAAGGGCCTCCTGTACATTATTTTGTTTAAAGTAATAGTTTCTAAGAACTTATGATGACATGAAGTAAGGACTTTACTGGAAATTGAGTATTTGGAATTCATGGGAAGGGTAGTTTGCCTCTTGGCCCCTATAACCATAGGTGGGGAAAGTTTAGCCTCCCTCCAACAGCAGTGCAGTCCTTCTCAGTGTGGCAGGGGCTGACTGGGCTGGAACATCTTCCTGTATGGTGAAGTGTTTGGGCCCTACTATAAGTGCTGCATCTTGAGGGCCAGGATCTGCCCTCTTTCCCTCCTCTCCTCCTCCCTTCCAAATAACCTGGTGGGGGCTGGGGTCCCTGAACTTGGGGATTGTCTTCTGTAATGACTTGGGGTTTCCCACAGCTGGGACTAGCAGGGATGGGGCTGCCCAGTGCCCCTGGGCCGGACTTCTAGGCCCATTTGTGTCCAGCCAGTCATGACATGGCTCTGGTGAGCCCAAAGGATGGAGAAAGTCGTCTGGGCTCATTTGCTGCTGTTGCACCTCCTGGCAGACAGAGCCCAGCCCTTCCTGCAGCAGGAAAAGCACCAGCCTCTGGATCCAGACAGTCTGAGTTGGAATGGGGCATTGCCACACTCACTAGCTGCGTGACTTTGAGCAAATCATTTCACTTTACTGAGCCTCCTGTTCCTGACAGGGCTTTCCTAAAGATTAAATAATGATATGGGGACACCTCACCCATGGCATGGCTGAGGACACTGCCGCTCACCTGCTGCAAGGAAAGATGTGAGAGAGCAGAGTGCGGAGGATTGGGAGAGTTGGAGGGAGATGGGATTTACCTGCTGACTTCTCTCTGCTGCTCCAGCCTCCCCTCCCCTGGGGCAGCCATGCCCAGAGTGCCAGTGTCCTCTGTGGGACCGACACAAATGCAAAGATCCACCCAGCTGCTGTGAAATGACAGTGTGGGGCCACTAGCAGGCAGAAGACGCCAGCACTCTCGAGACCACACGGGGTTCCTGACCGTGTGCAGATGTCCAGCTCCTGCCCTCACGGCGCCTACCCCACAAATGGAACTGCAGACACAGAAGTTCACAGGAGAGTATGCTTCACCCACTCAGCGCTATTGTGTCTTCTGGCCAAGCCGTAAAACAAGAGAGCAGGAGTGACAGACACTCCCTTTGAACTTGAAATCCTTTCTAAACTGCCACTCCAGCCCCAGAGGCCCCCTTAGAAGGTCAAAAAAAGCCCACTCACTCCTCACCTTATCCCGGATGCTTAAAACAATATTGTGGGAATGTAGGTCAGTGAACCGAGCTGCACCACACACCAGCAGGATTCCGGGGGCCAACCAGCCTGTATGCTGGCCCACTAGGTCAGATGAGAACATAAACAAGGAACGCTGGGAGCCCTCAGCTTCCCCTGGCCCTAGTCCTTTGTTTATGTAGCACTTAAACTAACTTTGGGGTCGTCTCTGTCTGGCATGAAAGCCCTGGAGCTTTTTGAAGTTCCCCTGAAGTTAATAAAATTAGTCTGCCCTCATTGCAAGACCCTGGCTTGGGCAAAGATGGATCCTCTGCTGTCTTTGTGGCATTTAGCTTTTTAAAGTTTAATATTTTATAACCAAAAGAAAGGAGGGGACAGGGGAGAAGATGCAGTAAACATGTTCTGGAAGGCTAATAGGTAGCATGCCTGCCATCCCAGGCTCTGATTACCCTGGAGCCAGGCCTCCAGGCCCACTGGGAGGCTGAGCGATGGGCCTGCTGTGTTTACAATGAGGGAACCAGCACTGGGGACATGAATTGATCTGTCAGTGTGTTCTCCCAGGTAGACAGGAGGAAACTAGCCCGGGCTGGGCTGTTGGCTCACTCTCAGATGAATCGTGTCTCCCAAGGACATATCCACTCGAGTAATGTATTTCTACCCCCTGGCGTCTTCCCCTTGATGCCATGTGTGGTACTAGTGCAGCTGGCGTCCTCACACTCAGTGAGCGCCGGTTCACCAGGCCTGTGGTGGGTCAGGGCCACGGGAGGTGCACAGAACCCTTTCCTCGCAGAACTCTCAGTCCGAGGAGAAAGACAGATAGGTCAGCTGTCAGGGATAAGACATAGTGGCCAGGCTCTCAGAACAGAGGGATCTTGGCCTTAGTCCTGGGGGCCAAGGGGAGAGGAGGTGCCTGCAATGTCGGGGAAGCTGTCTGAAGGAGGAAATGCCCAAGGTGGGCCTTGGGTTGGGGTAGAGTCCCCGTTGCACAAGCTGGGACTAGCATTACAGGAACACCACACAGGCAGGGAGGGAGGCATAACAGAGGGGCATGAGGACTCTGGGGGTGATAGATATGTTCATTAGCTTGATCATGGTGATGGTTTCACAGGCATGTATATGTATATACATATTTAGACTTATCCAATTATTTACTTTTAATATGTTCATGTTATTGTGTATCAGTTATAGCTGAATGAAGCTGTTAAAAAAAAAAAAAAAGGCCTACAGGCATGAGTGAGCCTTGTAAATGTACCAACAACTACAACCATGTATTCTTGCAATATTTACTCACACATTCAAGGAATAGATAGTAAGCGCCGGTTTTATGTGCAGGGAATGTAGCTATGGAGGAGAGGGTCATGTTTCTGCCTGGAGCTTGTGCCTGGTTGGAAGCAATAAACAAGTAAACAGATAAGGTCAAAGGCATAACATCAGGTGGCAATCTGTGCTCTGAAGATAGACAGGGCAGGATGAAGATTGGAGAGGAGTAGGGGCTGGAGTACAGGAAGAGGGAGCCATGGGCCACAGGGGACGCTGTAGGCACCAGGCCTTGATTTGAGCCTGCTCTGGGCCAGGCCCTGCTGGGCACCAGGGGCTGCACAGAGATGGGGAGCTCATAGGATCTGTCGCTGAGAAGTGCAAAGGCTGTGGGCTGTGGGGTGGAGGGAGAATTCTGTTATTTTCCTCTAACACATGTGATTGTTCACAGCTACAGGCCTGTTTCATGGTAGGCTCTTATAGGAATAAAACAAGAATATTAATATCAACTTGTTGAGAACTTTCTGCTCTGCTAAGGACACCTGCTTGTATTATCCCTTTGGTCCTGGTGGGGCCTCTTACAAGCTGTCTCTCTGAGAAAGTTGTAAGCTCTTAGTCCAGGGACTGTGCCTTTTTTGTTTCTTGGCCACTGCAATGCTGGAGGGCAGGTCTTATATCTCAGTCAGATGTAACCCCAGGGCCTAGCTATGCAGAGGCCCGAGTAGTAGCTCTCTAGAGTGAACGCAATGCATGAGAACTCATGAAAGCTGCCTGGGTGGGGACAGGGGGCTGCAATTGTCACCCTTGCTGGACCAGAAGCCATCAAAGGAAAATGTTCTGTCTTTGGAGAAGATGTCAGGAGAGGATGAGTGGTCCGCCTGGTGTGTGGGTAGAAGAAATGTACTTCTTGGTTTGTTTTTACATTTTTTTTTTTATTATACTTTAGGTTTTAGGGTACATGTGCACAATGTGCAGGTTTGTTACATATGTATCCATGTGCCATGTTGTTTTGCTGCACCCATTAACTCGTCATTTAGCATTAGGTATATCTTCTAATGCTGTCCCTCCCCCCTCCCCCCACCCCACAACAGTCCCCGGAGTGTGATGTTCCCCTTCCTGTGTCCATGAGTTCTCATTGTTCAATTCCCACCTATGAGTGAGAACATGCGGTGTTTGGTTTTTTGTCCTTGCGATAGTTTACTGAGAATGATGGTTTCCAGCTTCATCCATGTCCTTACAAAGGACATGAACTCATCATTTTTTATGGCTGCATAGTATTCCATGGTGTATATGTGCCACATTTTCTTAATCCAGTCTATCATTGTTGGACATTTGGGTTGGTTCCAAGTCTTTGCTATTGTGAATAGTGCCGCCATAAACATACGTGTGCATGTGTCTTTATAGCATCATGATTTATAGTCCTTTGGGTATATACCCAGTAATGTTTTTACATTTTTTAATTCTATTAACTTATTTGTAAATAGGTGATGCATTCATGTATTTCAGTAGCCAAAGATAGAAAAGGTGTACGGTGAAAAGTCCCCAGGCACCCTGCTCCCTTTCCTGGAGGCATCAGTTTCTCCTGATTCCTTCTGTGTATCCACCCCTGCCCTGCCCCCATCCACACACAGCCTGCAACATGCCCTATGCCTCGCACTCTGCTTTTTAACGTGAAACACAATACTCTAGTTTTTGTATCTGTGCATACACACTGCCTACGCTCCTCTGTGGTCACATTGTCATCTCTGGAGGCTGTGTTCCACTTCTTGAACTCAGGCTGGACTTCTAAGTCATTGTCAGCTTTTGCTGCTGCAGTGAGTGATCTTGGGTGGATCTCCCATCCTCTCCTGACATCTTCTCCAGCAAGCACATCAGCGGGATGCATTCCTAGAAGTGAAATTGATGGTCCAGATGGTATGGGCATTGCTCATTTCCATAGCAGCTGCCAGACTGGTGGGCACTTCTTATCATGGGGCCCAAGTTTGCTACTGGAGGCAGGATCTACAGAGCAGGGGTGGGGTGAGGAGCTGGGTGGGGCAGGCAAGGCCACCTGGCCATGCTGCCACCCCAAAAGCAGTACCTGGACTGTAGTTGCCAGAGACTCAGAAGGGAGGGAGTGACACTTCCAGTCACTGATCAAGCTTCTAGGGAGAAGGTTCAGGATGAACATAGCTCATGGTGAAATCAGGGCTGCACCAAGCTGACTTTTTCACAGACATGTGTGTCCCTCCTCTTAGCCTGGGCACCCACAAAGAGACAGCAGTGGCCAACGTGGCCAGCAGGAGATATGAGCTCTACAAAGGCCTGGCCATGGCCAACAGGGGCCAGGGAAATGAGCAATTCTGCCTGGACTGAGGGAGGGCATCATGGAGGAAGGGAGGTAGGGCTGTGGAGGAAAAGTGGGCCAGGCCAAGGCAGGCTTCCAGGCACAGCTAGAGTGAACAAGAGTAAAGCCTTGGGCCACCGTGCATAGGGGTGTGTGCAGCGAGTGGGAGACAAAGGCCAGGCTCTCAGGGGCTCCTGTGGGAGGGGAAACAAGAGTGAGGAGGCCAGTTCTAGAAGGCCTTGGATGCAGGCTCAGGAGTGGCCTGGGTGACTGTGACAGCTTCAAGGAGAGTGCTGCTGACTCTCTGGGCAGGTGCCCTGGGGACAGGCTGGGTCATTGTGGCACCCCACGGGTGGGGGGGGCCTGCAACAGGGGCTTGAATTCAAAGCTACTTCTACCCCCTGTGCTCTGTGACCTTGGATAGATGACAGAACTCTGCCGTGCCTCCATTTCCTCATCTGTAAAGTGGCGCCACAGAGCTGCTGTGGGGACTGAGGTGCTACCTGTGGAAAGTGCTCACAGCGTGCCTGTTTTGAAGGGCCTGTTGTTACAGTGGCAGTTACCAGTCTCAGGTTTCTGCCCTGCTCCCATGCATTTCGTTATCTGTTAGGTGGGCTCATCACCCTGCTACCCCCAGGGTTCCTAGAGCCGGCAGCAGCCAGCCATGCCTAGGGCCCGGGAGAGCCGGGGCTAGGCACACAGTCACAGCTCTTTCAGTGTGCACCACTAACGCCCTTTCTCTGTGGCTGGGTGTGTGGGGACAGGCGATGGATGAATACAGTGTGATCGGCCGCTCCCTCTTCAAAAAGGAGACCAACATCCAGCTCTTCGTGGGGCTCAAGGTGCACCTGTCCACTGGGGAACTGGGCATCATCGACAGTGCCTTTGGCCAGAGTGGCAAGTTCAAGATCCACATCCCAGGTAAGTGCAGCCACTTCCTCCCAGTTTAGGGACACCGTGCGGGGCACAGAGAGATGGCAGAGGCGGTGCCAAGGTGGCGCTGCTTGGCTCAGGTTCCTAATCCTGCCTTTGCCAAGACATGGAGTGACTTGGCCTGCATGGCAGCATGGCCTCTGGCTGGGAAGCCAATATGGGTTCTAGGAAGAGCCTGGATGTGGAGTGAAGATCTGGTCTGAGCAGGGTCAAGATGAGTCTGAGTTCCCACTACACCATTTACCATCTGAGGGGGCCTTGGGCCCGCCCCTTGGTTTCTCTGTGGAGGCGGGAATAAGATTGAGCTTATAGGCAGTTTGGAGAAGAGTAGGTGAGGGAGACTGCTGGGGGCCTGGCATACCATCCTGGCATGTGGTAGGATTTCCAGGGATGTGAGTTGTCACCCTCCTTTGCCCAGCACAGACCCCCAAGCTCAGCACCGCCCGCTGACTTTGTGCTGGGGCCTGTCCGTGGGCTGGGTCAGAGGGTGTGTGTTTGCTGCTGGAGAGCCCTTGGATTTTGTCCGTGAACTCATCCTTCAATCACTTGTGCATTTATTCAGCCTACACTGCATCATGTCTTCTGTGTGGCAGGCATTGTGCTTGGTGCTGGGGATATGGAGCTTACAGTTGTAGGAAGGTACAAACAATAAACATACTAAAGAAATCCCTGTCAGATGGCAGTAGGCACCACGTGGAAAGATAAAGCAGGGACGGGGTGGAATTGCTGAGCATGCTGCTTTGGATAGGGTGATCAGGGAAGGACAGAGGGAGGGAAGAAGCCACATGGGTAGTCAGGGAGAGCATGCCACAGTGAGGGGGAAGTGAATGTAAAGGTCCTGAGGTGACAGTGAGCTTCAAGTGCATTTGCAGGTCAGTTGTTTGGCAGAAGTGTGCTGAGCAGAGAGGTGTGCGGGACACAGGCCAGGGCTCATACTGTGCGCTGGGGACCGTGGGAAGGACCAAAGCCTGTGTTCATATGAATGGGCCATGAGCCACTATCTCTTTTTTAGAGACAGGGTCTTACTCTGTCTGTGGAATAGAATGCTGTGATGCAATCAAGGCTCACTAAAGCCTTGACCTCCCAGGCTCAAACCATCCTCCTGCTTCAGCCTCCTGAATAGCTGGGACTCAGTTGTGTGCCACCACCCCCAACTCCCCACTATCCTTTATACCCTGTACAATTGTACCAGATACAACTAATCCAGTTCAATTCTGTTGTATTTCATAATACAGTAAAAATTACGAAAATTTTCAAACATACAGCAAAGTTGAAGAATTTTACAGGGAACACATTTACCCACTCCTGATTTTATATTGACATGTTACTGTCCTCTACATAACTCCAGGACTTGAGGTTGATCCTGTGAGGATGGAAAGCTTTGGGGAGGTTTGGATCAGGGGAACAATCAAGGTTGGTTTATGACTTCTTGTGTCAAATCTCCTAAAGAGAAGGTGGTGCTCTGGCTCCAGCTGGAAAACAGAGACCTAGCTGCCTCAGTGCTCACAGGTGGCATGAGCACCCTTCCCTCTCCTGACAGCCTTGCCAGGGAACCGTTTCCTTTCAAAGTCCTTCCACTGCCCTGAGATAGCATCTGCCTTCTCATGAGCAAGGGCAATGGTCACAGAGGCAGTGCTTCTCCAGGGCACTTTGCTCCCTGTTTGCAGCCCCTAAGGCCTCTGTCAAGGTGGGGCTGGGGCAGGGGAGGCAGAGGCACCCAGTCATGGGAGGCCTTCAGCGGTGAAGCTCTAAAATTCTGTCCTGTCCTCCCCACTTCTCCATAGTGGCTCTGAGTCCTCACCTCAGCCAAACAGGAGTCTTTGTGCATCCCTTCAGTTTGGCTGTGGGTTGTCCTCAGAGACTGGAGCCCACAGGGCCCCTCTCTGGACTCCAGGGAGCATGCAGGGGGCATGAGCCAGACAGGCCAGCATCCAGACCTCAGTCCCCGAGGGCCTCGTGCTTACGCCTGCCCGGGCTATTGTGAGCTTTCTGGGAGGGAAGGATCCCGGGATTCCTCCAGCTGGGTCGGGGGCCATACTGTGGAGCACTAATCCTTCCCCTAAACAGCTCTGGGGCCCTGCTGGACCAGGCAGAGGGAAAAGCTCATGGTCTTCTCCTTTGAGAACTGCTAGGATCACGCTGACTTCCTCTGAGCTCCCTTCCTGTAGCCCAAGGCAAACTCAGAGCTGGGGTATTCCCAGGGCAGGCAAGAACCAAGAGGAGTCTTGTTTGGGGTGCTGGGGTGGGAGTGGAGGGAGCCTCTCAGGGTGCTGGGGTGGGAGTGGAGGGAGGAGGGGTGTAGGGACACTGCCTTAGTCCACTAGAGTTCACATTCCTTCATCGGGTCAGTGTTGACTTTTTAGACTGCCTGCTTCCTGTTTGTGGCTTTTAAGCTTTTTATTAAATATCACTGGTCAGATTCCTCCATCCCACCCACCACCTTCCATCCCTCCCACCCCCACTCCCTACTGATTCCTCCCTTTTAACCTTTTTGAAGTGCCTTAATTGTGAAAGAGTCTTCAGGAAGCCTGAGCCATCCAGTGCCAGGTGAAGGGAGAGAGAGTGCATTGCTAGCTGCAGCCTGGACATGCATGGTGGGGAAGCCTGGGTTTTGGTGCCATGCGAGGTAAGGCTCCCAGCCTGCAGCTTGTGGACAGGGCTGGGTTCAGATGCACTTCATGGGCCTCGTTGCCGGCTCTACAGGGCATCCAGGCTGGGAAAGGCAGAATGAAGAGTCCCCTGGGTTTCCTCCCAACAGCCTTTCATCTTGGGTTGCAAGGTCAGATGCCAGGAAGGCCAAGCAGGTGTTGAAAAGGCCAGGTGGCAGGTGATAGGGAGTGGTGGGGACTATGGTGACCTGGAGAGCTGCTGTGTGGATCCTGCCAACTCTTCACTATATGGGAATGTAGGCCTGGGGTCTCATTTTATCTAATTTTATTTTTATGTAATATCTCTTGATTAAAAACTACAACTGCCTGTGCTAAACAAAGCATGCCTTTGGCCTGGTTTGACCCCTAGCAACTCGTAAATCCTGTTTGAATTTTAGAAAGGACACTTGGCCCTCAGGTTCACGAGGTGAAGCTGAACCGTAATATGCAAACAGTATGTTTTAAGGAGCCACAGACTCTTGCCTCAGAGACAACGGTCCTGATGCTAGGGCTGTTGACTCCCAGAATGTGCTATGGGAAATCAGAGGGCTGGGGGATGGCCCCATCCTTCGTGATACCCAAGGAGCCTTCCCAGAGAGTCTTGGGGGATCTCAAGGTTGGAAAGCCCCGTATTTACAGAACATCTCCCTTCAAAGACCTTGCCATTTGCAGAATTGTACTTCATGGGAGGATAGGAGGCCTGGCAAGCTGCCAGTAGGAACCTACTGGGGAGTTCTGCTGGTGGAGAGAGAGTAGTTGGAGGAAGGAGCTGGACATGGAGGAGGTTCCTGTCCAAGTCATAGCATCACTTGTAATTCCCAAGGGTTGTAGGGTGGAGTGGGTCTTGTTATCTCCATCTCACGGGTGGGAGCCAGGTAGCAGAGAGCCTGAGGGCTTTGCCCACAGTCTGTCTGTGTCACCCCGCCCCTCTCCATCAGCCCTGTTGATGCCCCTAGAGAGCAGTCATATCTTCAAAGAGTTTGGAGCTGGGAGGCCCATGTGGTGCTTGGAGAAGCACTGTGCCTGGGAGGCTGCCCTCCCAAAGCTCATCTTGGCAAGCCGTCTGTCTCACCGCTGCCACCCTCCCCTCTGCCTCAGTGTGCCAGGCATCAGCACTCACTCACAGAGGCAGGCTGGATGGTGGGTGGGACAACAGCTTCTGCAGCCCCTCCTGTTCCCACTTTGCAGGGAGAAAAGAACACCTTGATGACTCCCAACTAGAGAAGAATCATGTGAGAAGCTGAATAGACTTGTTCCTAATGACAGCTCTGAGTCACTGGGCATTTACTCTAGGACAGAAAAGGACACACATGTGCCCGTGATCTTATCTCCTGAAACAATGCTCTGTAAATCCAAAATCTCCCAGGGCTGGGCTGTTGTTTTGTGTACATGCCAAGATGTGGCAAGCTTTTTGAATGGCCCAAATTCATGATAGGTGGCCCCTCTCCCACAGGGTGCTCCTGAACCAGCTGATTTGGGACAGTTCATCTGTGTGCCTGCTTTAGCATTGGGGGACACGCAGAGCTTAAAGCCTTGTTACTGGAAAGCCCCAGGCCCCTATTACCACTCGCGTGCCCGTGTGTCACTGATTCTCACCAGGTAACAACTGACCATGGAACAGAGCTGCAAGTGCTTACCTCATACTAGCCAGACAGCCGTGATTGAGAACATAGCCCACTCAAGGCCACAGCCGTGGCCTCATCCTAGCAGCGGGTGCTGCTCACGTGCTGGGAGCTCAAAAGGGTACTCATATCTCAGGCACTTGGTCTTGTGAGTAGTCGGAATTCTCATTCAAATCCTAAAATAGAGATCGTACTTTTGGTGATCTTTAATAACCTTTTGATTATTACTGATCACAAATTAATGTACTCCAGATGAGAAAAAGAAAAAAAATTTGTAGAACCATACTTACAGTTAAGACCCCAGAAGGAGCTTCTATTTACTGATTATCAGGGGGAGCCAGCACTCAGGAGGAGGAGAAACAGTAAGCCCCCAAAATGTGAGCTATGATGTATAGCAGTCGGGCTGCCCACTGTACAGCTGAGGAGACTGGGGCTGGCAGGATGGGCAGTGCAGTTGCTGGTGTTCCCATTGCAACAAGCACCTCGTTTCACTGCACAAGCAGACCATTTCAAACCGCTCTGCTGCGTGCCAGGGCGAGGATAGTCTGTGCCCAGGGAGGTGTGCCACAGAGGTGGGCACTCAGCGCAAGAAAGCCAGAACAAAGCAGACACTTGGGCAAAGGTAGCAAACATCCGCACCTGAGATTCGAACCCAGAGCACCTCACTCTTAACCACTCTGCTCGAGACTCCCCACACCATGATGCTTTATAGGCAGGGCTGGGGGTGAGGCACGGAAGCGCATCTCCCTTCCTCCGGGTGTGCAGGAGAAGGGAAGGATTGGTCATTCAGCTCAGTGGGCCCTTGGACAGAGGGCCTGAAATGACTACCGTTTGGCCCCTGGGAAGAGGGAGTCAGGAAAGCCACTGCTGCTCACCTCTGAAGGGGGTCCTGAGGAGGGCTCCTGCGCCATCCTGCACCCAATGCTGCCCCTGTGCCCACCCCCAGGGCTGCAGGGGCTGTGACTCTGAATTATGCCCATCAGTGTGCCATGCAGAAGGGGATGGATTTACATGGAATAGGAAGTGTTGCTTGCATGAATGAATAAATGAAGGAGTTTGGTGGAATAGACTGGACTGGAATGAGCGAATGAATGTACCCAGGCCCATGAGGGCCACTCTCAGCTCTGTTTTCTACAGCCTCACAGTGGAGGCCAAACAACCTGGTGCTTTGTGTGCCACAGCCTTCCCCAGAACCTCAGCAATGTGGGCAGACACCAACCTCATCAGACTCCCTCAGAAGCTGCTGCCTAGGAACAGAGCTTGGGGGACGGCTCGAGTTTCCTGGTCTTTAAAATAAGGAGGCCAGGCACAGTGGCTCACCCCTGTAATCTCAGCACTCTGGGAGGCCAAGGCAAAAGAATTGCTTGAAGCCAGGAGTTTAAGACCAGCCTGGGCAGCAAAGCGAGACCCCATCCCTATAAAAATGTAAATAAATTAATCAATCCAGGGTTTGCCAGTCCATTTAGCTCGGCAAACCAGTTGAGGCTTAGAGCTCGGGCGGGGGATACTGAGATCCTTCTCAGAGTCCTGTCCCAAGGTGCTTTCCCTGTGGGACAGGCAGAGACATAAGCAGCCATTCACAGTCAGCATGGCAAGTGGCCACTGGGACGTGTGGCCGGGAATGGGGGAAAGTGGCCATCCTGAGGGGAGAGCCAGAGCAAGCTTCCTGGAGGAGTAGCCTTCTGAGCAGAAGGGTGAGCGGGGAGCAGAAGGCTGTGTAGAGAGCTAGAATCAGATGTGTGATGTTCGCTAGAACCCTGTGGCCAGTGGTCGGTCCAGCCTCATGGCCAGGGTCAGGAAAAGGCCAGGACAGTGGAAAGACCATGGGATGGGAAGTCGGGAACCTGGCCCTCGTACCTGCCCTGAGCTCCAGTTCCTTCGCCTACACAGTGGGCATGTGAATTCTCAGACTGCCCCTCCAGGGCTTCTTCCAGCCTTATTCATCTCCTGCTGACTCTGCCAGTGCTCAAGCCACTCCTCTGTGGAGTGCACCTGACCCCCAGGCCCTGCAGCACTGCTGTGGGGACACACTGGCAGGAAGCAGGGGCTGGGAAGGCCAAGAGCACCTCCCAAACCCTGGCCTGGAGCTGCCCCTTAGTCTAGCCCTCCACAGCCTGCATGGCAGCAAGGCCCCAACCCACAGGTGAGGAAACAGGCCCTTTGCTCACAGCTACACTGCTAGTAAGTGAATGGGCCAGAGTTCTCTGTCTGCCCCAGGGAGATCGAGCAGAGGGGCCAACAGGAGTAAGTGGGCACAGCACACCTGCTGCTGAGGGCAGTGCCAGCCCTGCCAGCTGGCTCTGCTCCCTTAGCCCTGCAGCCTTCTCCCAGGACTCTGGGGTCCCAGCTGGTAGCCCGTGGCCTCTGTGCTGAATCAGGTGTCTCAGGGCTCAGCATGGTATCCCATCCTATCCTCCTCTGTCTCTCATCACAATTTATTGGGCCCTCCATGTACAGACCTGTCTAGGTGCTGGAGGGGGTCAGAGGTGAAACAGGGCCTTGGGTGGGAAGGGGGCTCCCTGAGTGGGATGGAGAGCCCTGGGCCAACACCCAGTGGGACAACACTCCTGTGAACCACTCTCTGGTTTAGGAGAGGGACGGGCCAGATGAGGCCAAGATTGCAGGGGCCGCTGGGCCAGTTACCTGGAGGGTCTCCTGGGGCATCCCAGGCTCCCTTCTGATTGGGGCCAGCCAATTTCCAGTCTGCTCTTCAGCTTCTTCAGTGCTAACCCAGAGCTAGTCATTCTGATTTCCAGGAAGGCTGAAAATTTAATCATAGAATCCCTGGAGAGGACTGCCTATAGTATCCACTTACGGCAGGGGCTCCCTAAGTGGTGGCTGGAATTGTGTGCTGTGTGCACCCACCCCTCACCTGCCAGCCCTTCCTCTTGGTGAGGTAGCTCATATGTCCACTGAGGGCCCCACTTTATCCTCCCACCCATGCCCTGTCTCTATCACAGAGCACTGGGAAACAATGCCTGTAGGAGCCCCGGTGCTGCATTCACACCAGGCTGCTTCACAGGCGATTAACCGGCCACCTTTCAAGCAGGGATTGGCTGTACCACAAGGACCCCTCCAATTTATTGACCCTGGAAAGCACTTTGCATTTGGTCAAAAACAAGGATTATACCTTTCCCTCCTGATTGAAAACAGAAGCCAAATCATAGAGGCATCCCCCAGATGCCCCGCTTTGCCTCAGCCAGTGGATGGCCAATGTCTCTCCCGGGACCAGTACAGGGCAGAGCAGCAAGTGCTTCAGCTCAGCCCAGAAGCTGATGCACCTCTCTGCTGACCAGGCAACAGATTTTCAGGGGCTCTCAGACCCAGGTTCAAAAGGTGGCAGATTTGTCAGAGCCTAAGTCCCAGAAGCTCTATTTGCTAGAAATATGGGTCATTTAGTATGGACTGGGCCAGGCCTGCAGGAATTGGGGACACACCCCTTCAGTGGTTTTGGGGGACCAGTGTGTTGGTGAGGTCCCAGGCAAGTAACTCTAGGAATAGAAACTCTGGTTCTAAGAAATGGCCAGGGGCATTGGTCCATATGGTCTGGTGACCAGAAGGAATGGAATTGGCCTGGGTGACTTGTAGCATGAGGGCCTACAGCCATCCAGAGGGTAGCAGGCAGGGCCTGAGGCTGAGACAATGTCAGCAGTACAATCAGCTGCTGCCCCTGAGCCCATGCCCTATGCCAGGCAGCACGCCCTTGTGTAGTCTGACCACTCAATCCTGCCAGCAGCCCAGGGAAGCCAGGTTGTCATCACCCCAGTTCTGCAGAGGAAGAAATCAGACCAACCCCAGTGCCCTGGCAGCCAGCCTGAGGGCACAGAGGAGGAGGAGGAGCAGGAGCTGGGGTCCTGATTTTCAAGGTCAAAGACAGGAGGGCTCTGGCACCACACAGTCACCCTGACTTTAGCTAGCTCTTCTTTACCAAGCACCAACTCTTGTGTGTGGAAAGTGTTTTTCTGGTATCAGACGTAGTGTTGGGTTCTGGGCACATGGCTCAAACAAGACACAGTCCCTGCACCCCGGGAATTCACAGCTAATCACTCCTCTGTTCAACAGTGTGCTTTTGAGCCCCTGTTATGTGTCATCCTTGTGTTGGGTTCTAGGAAGACCACAGTGAGCCACAGCCCACATGACCCCTGCACTCATGGGGCTGTTGGGTTGGTGTACTAGTCAACTCAGGCTATCATAACAGAATACCACCGACATGGTGGCTTAAACAATAGGCATTCATTTCCTGTCAGTTCTGGAGCCTGGAAGTCCAAGATCAAGGTGTCTGCAGGGTGGGTTTCTCCTGCAGCCTCTCTCTTGGCTTGCAGACGGCTGCCTTCTCCCTGTGTCCTCGCATGGCTGTCCCTCTGTGCGTGTCTGTGTCCCAACCTCTAATTTGAAGGACATTAGTCAGATTGGTTTAGAACCCAACCTAAAGACCTCATTTCATCTTAATTACACCTTTAAAGGCCCTGCCTCCAAATATAGTCCCATTCTAAGGTCTGGGGGTTAGGACTCCAGTATATGAATTTGAAGGGACAGTTCAGTCTGTAACAGTTAGGATGCTGGCACTGGCAGACTTTCTCCTGAGCATTTGTGTATTGGCTTCCACATGCATGCTGTGCACAGAAGGTGCACAATGCCATGAGATCTTACAGTAGGACCCCAACCGAGTCTGGGCTTGGGAAGGCTTCCCTCAGAAGTGGCATTGCACTAGGGTCTGAGGACGAATTGGAGTCTCAGTGCCCCTGGAGGTGAGGGTGCCACAGCGGTGCTGCTCAGGCTATTCCTGCTGGCCCTCAGTATCACCTCCACATCAAACCAGCCACCTGTTCTGTGGACTCCTGTGCCTGTAAGCAAGAGCCACATCCTGTTTCCACAAGGTCTACCTCAGGGATGCCATGAGACTGCAACATTACTGCACCCATACTTAGGCTGCCGATTATGGACTTATGTCCCCTTCCCACCTTACAGAGAGGGAGACAGCCTTGAAACCAGACCCAGAGATAAGTGAAGCACCACAGTTGGTGCTGTGGCCCCATTGCCTGCCTGGCCATATCACTGGCTCCATCAGGCCTCCAAAGAAACCAGCTCTACAATAAGACTCCCTTTTCTTGTCACCCATTTCATCTGGAATGCCAAGCAGTTCTGCACTGGTGACGCATGCTGACTCCAGCTCAGGCTAGGGCTCTGCTGAAAAGCTGCCTCCTGTGATCACTTGCCTAATGGTTCTTCTTCCCACCACCTACTGGGAGAGCCATGCCTCAGGACTTCCATGGGGCCAGCCACATGGCCTGATGCCCTTGGGCTGGGCCAGGATGGTACTGCCACAGCCTAGATCCTGGGTATAGCCCCTTGCACAAGGTCAGCTGGAGTGTGTCCTGTCTCCAGCTACAGCCGGTCACAGCAGATGGTGGTTGCATTTGGCACAGAGGTACAGTCCACAGGCTGGGTGCAGTGGCTCACACCTGTAATCCCTACACTTGGGGAGGCTGAGGCAAGTGGATCACCTGAGATCAGGAGTTGGAAACCAGACTGGCCAATGTGGCAAAACCGCATCTCTAATAAAAATTTAAAAATTAGCTGGGCATAGTGGTTACACGCCTGTAGTCCCAGCTACTCGGGAGGCTGAGGCAGGAGAATCGCTTGAACCTGGGAGATGGAGGTTACAGTGAGCCAGGAGATTGTGCCACTGCACTCCAGCCTGGGTGACAGAGCGAGACTCCATCTCCAAAAAAACAAAAAAAGAAGTACAGTCCACAACACAAACAAGAAATGAAGTTTTCTGTGTTTTAAGAAAGAGGAGTTTTAAAAAACAATGAACAGCAATGACAACTGTGCATGTTAAAATCACTCCCTGGATGTGGTAGCTCAGCCAAGAGCCTTGCTGGTCAGGGCCACTTTCCCGGAAGCTTTCTCACTGTTGCTAATCCTTCCGAAGGGCCTGGGTCAGCTCACTGCCTTTGGAGCCCTCGGTTTTCATCTGATAAAATGGGGGTAACAATCCTGTCTTGAAGGACTGTAAGGAGTAAACCAGTGTGCAAGGATGCCCAGCATGTTGCAGGCACTGGGAATGGGCTGCCAGCCCCTTCCCTCATCTGCCCGCACCGCGTGAGCCTGACACATGCCAGAGTCCAGGCCTGAAAACCCAAGGGGCTGGGCCCGCTGAGCTCCACGCCCGTATTGCTGGGCTGTAGCACAGCCACGGTGGTATTACCACTTCCAGTTTTTCAAGAAAGCCTGGATATCTGTATTTTTACATGAAATCTTCCCATTCTCAGTTGGGCCACAATGTGTGGTCTCTGTGTTGGCACCAGGTCCTTAATGTGCCGCCTCTTCCTCCTGCTGCAGACTTCAAGAGGAGGCCATCACCCTGTTTCTCCCAAAGGCACTGTGAGGCTCAGAGGAGCTAGATGACTGGCCCACCAGACCCCGGAGTCCCCGATGGAAGTGGACATCACCCATGGTTCCATTTAGCTGGGAGGCTTCTGGAAACTCAGCATAGAGCAAAAGTGAAAATGCATCCTGATGCCAAAGGGACGGGACACGATGAGCCCTGAGGTTGTGGGTATTGTTATGTTCCCATAAATAACAGGCCCTCAGACAATGGGCTGTGAGGCTGTGTGTTCCTCTGGGGTTTGAAATGAAACTGGTTTTCTTCTCTTTTAAAATGTGCTCTCTCTAACCATCCAGCTGCAACTAGAGGCTCTGTTTGGAGCAGATTCTGGGGCAACCCCAATAACCTGTCCTTGAGATTTCATTAGCACCACCAGCCAGCTGCCTGGAAAGTAGCCCCTGCCAGGACCAAATTAACTTTTACTGAGAGACATTGGCAGGGCTGGCATTGTGCACACTTGGCATTTTCAGCCCACACTGGGATGTGGGAAGCAGGGTACCTTCAAAGAACAAGAGCTTCGGAGGCAGCCAGACCTGTGTTGGAATCCTGGCTAGAATGCTACCCTTTCTGAATCCCAGTTTCCTCATCAGTAAGATGGGTTATCTTGAGGACTTTCCCTCCCAGCTTTTTAAATAACTTCAAACATACAGAAGAATGGAAAGCTTATTGAGCAGTGTTGCTCCCTTGGCTTCGACAATTGCTCCGTGTTGTCCTGTCTGCTTTGTGTGTGTGTGCCGAGCCAGCTGAGGGTTCCTCCTGGTGCTGCTGCTGTGCCTGCACCCTCAGCACGTGTCCTCGAGGAACAAGGACATTCTCCTGCAGAACCACAACACAGTTACCACTGGAGAAATGTGACATTGATGCCACGTTGTCTAGGATACAGTCCATTTTCAGATTCCCCAACTGTCCCAATAGTGTCTTAGGAGGTTTTCCATGATTGGGGAGTCAGTGAAAGGTGGCACCTGTGCTCAGTGCTGTCACCAATAGTTTTACAACACTGATGTTTTTGAAGAGCCCCGGTTGATTGTTTCCCAGTGCACTCTTTGGGTCTGTCTGATAGTTCTTCATGACTGGGTTCAGGCTGTGCATTTTTGGAAGGAATTCTACAGAGATGATTTCGGGGCCTTAGTGTGTCCTATCCGGATGTTTGCCCATCATAGGCAATGCTAGGTTTGACCACTAGTGAAGGTGGTTGTTAGGAGGTTCAATGAGGTGATGAAGACAGAGTCCATGCCCAGAGATAGCTGTGTGGAGGGAGTGCAGCGGCCCACACTCACCACCCGTATCGTAGCTCAGCAGCTGTGCCCCATGCAGGATGCCTCTGTGGCCTGGGAGGAGGGGCACCAGCAGGTCCCTTGGGAAGTTACAGTAAAGGCCCCGGTCTGGCAGCAGTGAGGCAGAGCTGACTCTCTGGAGCCAGATCTAGGGATATCCTACCCCCCTCCCATATCCCCACGGGGCTAAGCCAGGGCCTGTGGAGGGAGGAGAGGAGCTGCTACTTCCCCCAAATCCTTCTCTTTCTCCCCTTTCCCGACCACCCACCCTCTCTCCCCAGCCCAGCTCTGTTTCAGCCATTGCCCCTCTCCCTGTGACCAGCATCAGACCTGATCACAGAGGACTGGCTCTAGGCCCATCCCACAGGGCACCATTTGGGTGGAGATGTTACAGAAAGGAGCAAGCACTATAGTAGGGGCCCTGCAGGGCTTTGGAGAAAGAGGATGGAGCTCCCTTCCAGAGTGAAGGTGGGAAGTTTCACCAATGCAGTGAGGCTTGAGCTTGTCTTGAAGGTGAGAAGATTTCCCCAGGGAGAAAAGGGAGGAAGGGTGTTCAGGACAGAAGGAACAGAGTGTGCTAGGGCACAGAGGATGGAAAGAGTGGCATATTCTGGGAATATGGAATAGAAACTAATATTCATTGCTCGTTAAACTGAGTAGGACATTGTTCTAAGTGTTGTATATGTTATTAACTCCTTTGGTGTATTTAAAATGATGGTTTTGGAGCAGTTTTTTTTTTTTTAAGCAATGGAATTCCTTTTTTTTTCACCCAAAGTCTTACATGGAATCCAATTGAGGCCCTGGGGAGCCTCCTTGCTGTTCACCTCAATTCCAGCCCTGAGGCTCATCCTTGGATGCTTGGGGAGGAGGGGAGGCGGAGCTTACTCCCAAACGCCCTTGGCCTCCACGCTTGTATCTGGCCTTTGTCTAGACAGGGTTCCCATCGACACTGCTGACACTGGGGCTGGACCATCTTCTACTGTGGGGCTGCCTTGTGCTGTGCAGGGTATTTGTGGGTATCCCTGGCTTCTTCTTACTAGGTACAGCCTCGCCCAAGTTGCAGCAATGAAAAACTTCTCTAGATGTTCCCAAATGTCCCCTGGGGACCAAAATATCCCCCAGTTGAGAACCACTGGTCTAAGCAAGTGGCAGGAGGAACTGGTGGTTGGTGTGCAGGGAGGAACACAGTCAGAAAGCTCTGTCTGGCAGCTGGTTGGAGGGGGCAAGCCAAGGCCTGAGGCTGGGCAGTGGGCACATGGGGAGGAGGGCAGAGGGGCAGGATGCATCCCAGAGCCTGTTGGGGTGCACAGTGAGGAGGGTGATGTCCAGAATAGATTCTACCTCAGGCCTCGTGGGCAGCCTCTGGCCAGCAAGGAGGGCCTAGGCATGCCCCCAGAGTCCCAGTCCCATGGTAGAGGCCCTACGGGGCCATGGGGAAAGAGAGGACAGAGTGGCCCTGCAGGGGCCAGGTCCCGGCGGCAGTGCCTCATCCATCCTGAGGTCTCTGGGTGCTTGGTGGTGGGGGGCCCTGAGCTCTGGGCCCAGCGGCCTTGAGAGGAGGGAGGCTCTGTCCAGCCTGGCGTGGACCAGGAGTGCAGGATCTTTACTGGCCCTTACACAGTGAATGCAACTTTTCTTTGGGAATTATTTCTCTTTGCTTAGGACTCTCTAAAACTTTTCAGATTTGCCAGTTTGTAGTTTTAGGGAAAATTTGTATTTTTCCATATGCAGTTATCCTACCTAAATAAAGTCAGCAGAGTAAAGTGATAAAACAATTAACATTTTAGGCAGTGGAAAGTGGAACTTTGATTGGCTGTCTCTGGAGTGTCTCTCCAGAAAGTCTTGATGTAGCAAACCACCAGTAATAGTAGATACCTGAGAGAAAGTTCCAGAAATCAGAGGCCGGCCCATGTTCTATCGTGGATGATCTTGGCTTGGGCAGCTCTGTGGATCTTGTGTCTGATACTCCATGCCGTGGACTGCCATGGCAGCTGGTCAAGGGGCCTAAAACCCTGAAGCCTTCGAATACATGTGCCAGCAGCAGGAAACTCCCTGCCCCAAATTCCCCCATGATTTGGATTCACCACAACACTTACCATGTGTTCAGAGACGCTTGGTCATCACAGTCACTAGCAAGGGGAGGAAAACCCCTTCCTGGCTAGGCACTGGGGGTACAGAGGGCCTGGGGCAGGACAGGGTGCTCCAGCATGCTCTGCCACTACGACCACTGTTGCTGCTGATGTTCATTTAGCCCCTGCTGTGTGCCAGACTACCTGACATGCTTTGTTGAAGTCCACTACAGTGTAGAAATCCACTGTTTTGTTCCTTCAGCACCCCCTGAGGTGGGCACTATTAGTAGGTCGTCACTTACCCAAAGTCTGACAGACCACACTGCCTTTGGTGGCCACAGCACAGCAGCCCTCTCCAGGACAAACAGGTTAAGGTGAAGGGTGCTAGGCCCCTGACCATATGTAAGCAAGGTATTCACGGCAGTGCTTAGAGCTGTGCCTAGCGAGGGTCGGTGCTCACCAGCCTCTGCTGCTGTAGATGTCACCTCCATGAAACCTCTGAGTTGTTCCTGGCTTCCTTCCTGTCTGAGGAGGAGGCGGGGGAGTAATAATAACAATAACACCTGTAATTGTACCTATAGGAAACATGTACAGAGCAGGCCCAAGGCTGAGTGTTTCCTGAGGAGCATCTCACTGATCTGCCCTGTACAAATGTCAAGATGAGGCCCTAAGAAGCGGAATGACTTGCACAAGGTCGCACAGCTGAGAAAGGGAGGAGGAGCCAGGATTTTGCCCCATTTTGTCTGACTGCAAAGCCCCAGCACTTTATGCTAAAGAGAACTGGGAGCCAGTGGAGTGTGGAGTTCTGTGCGATGTGGAGCCAGGCAGGCAGGGACAGGTGAGAGAACCTGGCACCCACTGTGTGGATGTTGGGCCCACCTTGCTGTTGCCTGCCTCCTCCACCTGGGCTCTCTCACCTGGCCACAGAGCCAGCTGAGTTTAGAATGGCACTTGATGAGCTACAGGTAACCACTGGATTGCTCAGGCACCAAGGGCCACTCCTGGAACCTGTCTCCAGGGAGCCTCTGTGGCCCACACAGGACCTAACCCTGGGCCAGAGTGTTTCACTGCTGCCGGGTGGTTAGCCAGGGACCTACAGCAGCAGCGAGCCTCTGGTTGGTGAGCAACCCCTAGCTGGGGCTCCTGTGACCTGGTGTTTATTTAGTGCTCAAAGGTTGGGGTCACCACATGCATGTCCAGGGAGCTCTGCTACCCACACACAACCTCCTCACAGATACAGGCTATTGCCTATACCAAGCCCTTCCCGGCAGGGCTCTATTCATCCAGTCTCCTGTCCTTGGGGCAGGTCAGCTCTGGAGGAGGGTAACCAGAAAGATCCAGGTATCATGTGCATATCTTAAGCCAATTGTCACCCATAAAATTTCACAGTCCCATTAGAGAGAAAGCTTAAAAATCTGGGGAAAAGGTCACCCACAGTCTCCTCACCCCAGTAGCATCCCAAGGGACTTTTGGTTCCATTTCCTTCCAGCACTTTCCACATGTCACTTGGCCAGGCTGGGAAGGGCTCATGGTCGGGAGTGAGAGTTGAAGGCCCACCTCCTTCACTGGCCATGAGACCTGGACCAACCCCACTGCCTCCCTGAGCTGCACTCCCCTCTGCAGCATGCGAGGGCAGTGCTGATGTCTATCATTAGCTCTGGAGGGTGCAGTTGGAAACCATCAGTATGAAGTGCCCACCGAGGGTCCAGCGCCTGAAGATGCACCATCGGTGCCCAGTGCTGTCGTCGACTGTTTGGCTCTTTTGGGCATGACACCACACCAGACCCCCAGGTCATACTGCTGCTTTCTTTGGGGCTTCGTCAGAGGCTGCTGTTCACGTTTTCCCCTCACCTCCAAGGGCTGTGCTTGTAGACTTGTGTAAGCGGACCGTGCTTACCTCACCATCTCCTACTGGTCAGGTACCTACAATTTTTCCCGCTGTTTTTCGTTATTATGGCCAACATTCAGAGTCATCCTGGAGCTTTTCTCACCATCAACCTTTGATTGTGGGCCATTCCGTCAGCACACACTCACTCACTCTCAGATTTCTTTAGTTTGCCTTAGTGGGTGAGTAGGGGAGACCTAGGGGGCTTTCTACTGGGGACCCCATTCCAGTTCCTGGCACTAATTGTGGCTCAATAAACGCACACTGAATAAAAGAATGTCAGAAGTTTCACTGAGACATGATTTTCTTCCATGTTTATGATTCAGTGATCAGAGTTAGAAATTGTTAAAAAAAAATAAAAAACAATAATATGTGTCTCACTATATGCCATATACTTTTCTAAGCATATTATATATAATAATATAATTTACTCTTCACAACAAACCTGAAGGAATTATAATTATTGAAATTGCCATTTTGCAAATGAGGAAACAGAAGCACAGAGAGGTAAAGGAAGGTGCCCCAAGTCACATAGCTCTTGAGCCCCAGAGCTGAGACTTAAGCCCAGACCATCTGGCACTGGAGCTCATGCTCTTAGCCCTGTGTTCTCTGCCTCTGACTGTTCTCATTTTTGTCCATCTGTTCCACTTGGCCCTGAGGTAAGGGCCCAACATGAATTCCAGAAGTTCCCATTTTGGTTTGGCCCAGCCTTTGGGGTGGTTAAAGAAATACTCTAAACTGCAGTTTCCTTGTCCTATATAAAAAAAAAAAAGGGAGAGTTCCCTGCCTTCAGGATTGTAATAGAGGAGTAAGAAAATGTGTACCAAGTGCCTGGACCCTTGGAACTGTCCTATGAGTTCGAGTGTGTTTCTCTTCCTCTTCACAGGGGCTGCAGACAGTCCCTGGGGGATCAGGTGTAGGCTAAGTTTTGGTGGTGAGGATTTGTGTCTGTCTGGGGATTGGTAAAGTCACGGCCTCTTCACGTGCCATCTTCCAGCACCTGTCTGTCTGGTGAGCACTTCACTTCTTGTGGCGGTTGCTTACTAGCCCCTTACTTCCTGCCCACCCTCGCCATGGGCACAAATCCACGCCAGGCACTATGCTCAGAAGCTGCCATGACAGTGCCCTCTTAGTATGGCATTTGGCATGCTTCGCAGTCGGCCTCCTGCCAGCCTTCTCTGCCTCCTCTCCCTCTGTCCCTCTGGGCCACAGGCCACCCTCCAGCCCTAGCCCTGCAGCAGCCCATAGCAGCTTTGCTTCATTCTGCCACTTGCGCTGGGTGCTCTGGCCTCAGCTCAGATGCCACCTCTAGGAAGGTTCCCTGCCCTTCTCAAATGGAGCAGGTCCTAAACGTTCTCCTCTGCGCATCTCTTCCAGTGCCACATCGGCTTCTCCACTCCCTGCACAGAGAGCTCTGAATCCCAGGTGGCTCCACGCTCATTCCACAACTGGGCTGGGAGGTGCTCCCAAGTGGAAGGTCTTTGCTGTGTTAGTCTGTGGCCTGCACATACTCACTGCTCACTGTTGGATGAGTGAGTGAGTGGGCAAACCCCTGTGATCTCCACCACACACCCTTTATATAAACACCACCCTTTATTTAAGCTAGATGGGGCTGAGAAATGGGGTAGTTGAAGCCTCAGATGCAGGTGACAGAACCTTACCTCAATTGACCCAAACCAGCACGGGAGCCTGGGGCATGCACAGTTCTCTGGCCAGCTAGGTCATGTGCTCCTCTTGGCACCAAGGATGCACCCTTTTGCAACCCTGCATCCCCAAGGAAAACCAGGGGCTGTTACTAGAAGTAGGTGGAAACAGCAGGTGTTTGCTGCAAGCAGGAATGCCCACTGTGCTCGGGCTTTCCTCACCACTGGCATGGCCTTACCATCATCATCACCCTAACCTGCACAGCCACAGCCCTTCCCAGGGCGCCGCAGCATTCTGGGCCAGCTTTGCTCCCTGAGCCCTCTGGACTGCTGGGGCTTCTTCCCCAGAGGTGAGCTTCTCTAGGTTGAGGGCTGGACTGAGACTCCCAGTGTCTCCAGGGTCCCACCCATCAGCTGGCAGGCCCCAGGTAAGCTGTGTTTTGTCAGATATGTTCATGGTGGGATTTGAAGGACCTCTGTCCCTTCAGCCATTGAAAACTGTTCCTCTCCCCAGTAACAGTGACCATCCCAGTTGCAAATACATCATTCATCCTCATTAGCCTTGGCACACTGACTTGTGTGGTGGACAGATGATCCTTCTGGCCAAGGAATGAGCATATCAGGATTTACCAGTGCCTAACTGGAACTCAGAAGTCTCAGCAAAGTCAGCAGTATCTCATGATCCTTGTGAAAGAGGAAAGATTTAATGTCAGAACCTAGGGCAGAAATAGGTGATTGTTCTGCACCCAAGGGTTTGGGGAACCCTCACGCTGTGGGCTAATTTCCCTCTATCACCTGGGGGAAGAAGGCCCATGGCTTCTTCGTGCCCAGCAGCCACACAATCTCCCACTCAGGGGTCAGGGCCTGGCCCCAAACTTTTGTTTCCATCCAAACTGGTTTGAAAAAAACCTCACAAACTGTTTTTTTAATAACCTAGAAGTATAATAGTAATACTCATTCAAGGAGATTTGCATGTTAAAGAAAAATAAAAAGAAGTCTCCCATAGTCCCATTATTAATATTTTGACTTAGTTTCTTCTGTCTTTTCTCTGCAAAGCCTTCTTTTTATGTAATTGAGATGATATGGTGTATACAATTTTGTGTCTGATTCTTTTCAATTAATATTTATTACACAAACATTTTTTTTCTTTTACTGTTTTACTCTGTGGTCTTCAAGGGAAGTTGAACCATGTAGTGATTAAGAGCCTGGGCTCCGGGCTCAGACAGAGCTTGGTCTAACTCTCAGCACCATTACTTACCAGGTCTACAACCCAGATAGCCAAGCAGACCTCACTGAGTCTTAGTTTCCTCACCTGTAAAATGGATACCGAATGTGCCCTAGGTGGGGATGCTCCAAGATATAAATGTCCAGTAAAATATAAAAGCACATGCAACACTCAGCACATAGCAAGAGCTGTATTCAGTCATGTGGCCATTGTTTTCAATGCAGCGTAACAGTAACCAACCTTGCCAAGGCCTTAATGGGCTACCTAAGCATCTGTGGATGTCCCATCTCTTATAAATAACATTGCTGGGAACATATCTGTCTATAAATCTCTGTTTTAATATGTAGGGTATTTTCTGGCCGGGCGCGGTGGCTCACGCTTGTAATCCCAGCACTTTGGGAGGCCGAGGCGGGCGGATCACGAGGTCAGGAGATCGAGACTACAGTGAAACCTTGTCTCTACTAAGAATACAAAAAAAAATTAGCCGGGCGTAGTGGCGGGCACCTGTAGTCCCAGCTACTTGGAGAGGCTGAGGCAGGAGAATGGCGTGAACCCGGGAGGCAGAGCTTGCAGTGAGCCGAGATTGCGCCACTGTACTCCAGCCTGGGCGACAGAGTGAGACTCCGTCTCAAAAAAAAAAAAAAAAAAAAAAAAAAAAAAAAAAAACAATAATATGTAGGGTATTTTCTTAAGATGGAGCCTCAGAAGCTAAATTGTTCTAATTTTTAAAATGGAAACATCACAGACATTTAAAAAGTTCTTAAGAGTTCCTGGCAAAGTGATTCCCAAAAGTACAGCGCCATTTTATACTTCCGTCAGCAGTGGGTGAAGGTGTCTGTTCTCTACCCCTCACCAGCACAGGCTCCCCTGTGTTATTTATCTTTGCTAATTTCCTACATGGCAAATGACATCTCAGTGTCTTTAATTTGCATTTCTTTGATAACTAGTAAAGTCAACCATTTTGCCATATCCAAGTTTCTTTAAAGAAATTCAGAAGAAGAAGATAAGTGGAGAAAAGGGTGCAGTTCACAGCCTGGCATCTTTATGACTGTCTGCCAAAATTTCCCACTTCAGCCTCCTACACTGGAGTCTAGAGTACCTCTTGGATTCTGACCTGCAGATCTCCATAGTGTATACTCGTTACCCTAACCCTGTGCAATCCAGAGGCACCTCTACCAATATGGCTTTTGTCCTTCACAGCACCTGCATCTCTCATCCAGATGTCCTTTGTGCTTGGCCCCGTGATGAGTCACGAACCCCTGTCATGCATGGGCACTCCAACAGTCCTCCATCTGAGGCCCTGCAGGAGGGAGCCACCACCCAGAAGAGTAGGGGAGGTTTCTCAGAGCCTTAAAAGAAGAGTCAGTCTTTGATCAATCCAAGGACAGCCTGTGACCTCCCGCCTGCAACAGGAATCATGTTGGATCTGTGCACCACTGCATCCCCAGGGCCTAGCACACCGACCAAGGAGGGAGATGAGCCTACCTCCAGGCAGCAGGGAGCCACTGAGGGTGTTTGGGCAGAGGAGACTAGGATCGAGGAGTGTTTGTGGACAGTGGTGGTACTAGTGGTCTGGGGGCCTGGTGAGCTGCTTGTAGGAGCCCCTGAGAGTTCATGGCAAGTGTGGGAAAGCCAGCACAGGACTCAGGCAGCCCTCTCTCCTGTACCTGACACTCCCAGGCTGGCTGCTGGCCCCAGCTGCAGGCCAGCCTGACTCTGACAGCTGACTTCTCCAAGTTGCTGGCTGTTCCCAGACAGCTCATCCCACTCCCGTCCCACAGGGAGGCCTGAAGCCAGCTTTGTCAGGGCAGCGTGGGTGTACTTGTGACCCCTGAGGTGAGGGCAAACTCTCCACAGGCAATCCTGGGCATTCCACTGGGTTCTGTCCCACACAGCTGACTGGTCGGCCAGGGAGACTCTGGAAAACAGCTTGGTTGGGAGAAAAGAGTTGAAGAGAGGTGAGGGGTGAAAGTTGAAGTTTCAGAAAATCCCTGTAAAAATGAAAACAAACCATCCATCTTTCTCCTGGGCGTCTTAGCCTGCCACTGCCCTTTGTGGATCTTGCCCCAGTGTCTGTAGGGACGGCAGCTCTGAAACCTAATCCAGCAGCCAGCTAGCTGCTGCCAACCCCCACCCAGTGCAGGAATGCCCTGACAGGGCCAGCCTCTCCTGGAAGCCGTCCTGACGGAGGAGCATCTTTACCAAGCGCAGAGAGCACTTCGGGGTGTCCTTTTTTCCCCAAACGAATAGCCAGCCTCCTCCCCCTTTGGCCATTGAAGCATTTCAAAGCAATTGTAAAAATTATATGAACCCCATCGAAGAACTGTTACAACAATGTTTATACCCAGCGTTTGAAACAAAGACAATGATATTATAAATAATTGTAGATGATGAAGATAGGCAAGAAAAAATAACATAATTAAAAGAATTTTACAAGACGGACCGTTCACAAAGATGGATGGAGTAGCACAATGCGTTAAAAATATCTGCAATTAACATAAACACAGCCTAGTGGACAGAAACCATCTGCTGGCTGGCCTCTCCCTGGGCATGGTCTCATGTCACACGGGGCGGTGCCAGGGCCTTCACTGTGGCTGTCATGTCTCTGGGGCCCCTAGGAAGAGGCTGTCTAGGGATATCTTTCCTTGTGGCAATCGGAGGCCCTGTGATCTGGGAATGATTGAGAAGGAAGTACAGAAACAAAAGGGAAACTGAGGACTTTCCAAGAAGGAATGTCTTCGTGGGGTCACAGAGCTTTCTCCGGGAGCCCCTCCCTCACCCCAGATGAGATTGGGTCCTGTCAGCTGTCCCCACACACCCAGTGCTTTTCCATTGCAGAGGTGGATGAATGCCCAGGGACTCCCATGAGCGAGTCATGTGGCCGGCCTCTCTGGGCCCACGCATGTTCCACCTTGTGTTGGCACATAGTAGGGGCTCGGCCCCTGTGTGTTGGGTGACTGACCTATGGTTTCTGAGGCTGGCATGTAAGGTATAGGGAGCAAGGTGCGATTATGGGTCCCGTGTCGTTAGTGGGTGTCTACAGCAGGGCCTTACCACAGAGCTCTGGCTGGACTCTAGATGCTTTGGGTGCAACGTGCTTGGTGCCAGTTCTCATGATGACTGCCTGAGGCGGGCACCCCGATCCCCACTGGACAAGAGCCGAGGCCCCGAGAGCCTCATGCTTAGACAGAGACTGCCCAAGAGCACACCTGGGGCTTTTATATCTTACCTCCCCTGTTCTCCCATCCCCTTTTCATCACTATTTGATTTTCTAAAAATAAAAATAAAATTTGTTTTGAACTGTGAAAAACTTTCACCATGCAGAGTACAGTAGACAGCCCTGTAACCAGCAAGATCAAACAGATGTGAACTTTTTGTCACATACTTCAATCTCTCTTCACCTCTCTTCACACCCTTCCCCTATCTTGTCTGGGGGAAGTGAAATGTACAGCTCAAGCCCTCCACCATGCTCTCCTCGGCTGGTGGCCTCACACACATGTGCGCTTTGACACTTTTCCTGCATAGGGTGGCCTCCCAAGCAGCCTGGAGGGTTCATACGTGCTTTACGTTTTACATACTTGCTTTCACACTGACCCAGGTGTTATTAGAACACTGCTACTGCTGTTTTCTTTGTGGAACTTGCTGTTCTGGTCAGCGGTTCTGGTTGACTCTATTTGACTGCTGTATGTTATCCCATAGTCCGAATTAACCAGTTTGTATACCTGTGACCTGTCGGGTGGGTTGTTTCCACGTCTCCACAATGCAGAGCAGAATAAGAGGGTTTCTCTAGGCAAGTAGGGTCATCTGGTGCTGGGACATGTGCACCTGTGGGTGGAGGGGGCCGCAGTGGTGCCGGCCTCTCCCACACCAGCACTGTGTTATCTGACTCACCGTTCCCGCCGGGTGATGGATGCAGCCATCTGATTATCAGAGCCGCTTTCTCCCCAGAAGTTCATGCTCAGCCTGGTTTCTTGGAGGCCTAGGATCAATCCAAAATATCAGGACTTGACAGGGAATGTTTGGGCCTCCCCTGAGCAGAGTGGAGCTGGGATTTCTGATTGGCTCTTGCTGTGAGGTAAAGGGAAACCTGGGCATTTAGTTGGAAAGCCAGGCCCCTGGCTTGCTCCCTGTGATTTCCTGCTAGAGACCACCTCTATCCATGACTTGGAGTCAGACACCCTTGGGTTTGAATGGACCATGGGTTAAGTGCCCCCAGGCAGTTGGTTCACAGCTCTGCAGCCTGTGAAGAGGAAATGGGAAGCAAGTGGAGATGAATGGGTTGGGCGGCTGGTGTGTAGTTGGCCTTCTCCCTGAGCAGTCATCTTTATTGTTGTTGGAAAGGGATGATTGCCGATTGCTAGAAATAAATGATCAGGTCAAAGATTTGGAAACTGGCTTTGGGGGCTGGGCCTTGCCCCATACAGTGGGATGATGTCTCATGAGGCAAGAACAGGCTTTGGGTCAAGGCCAGGATGAGTTCCATTAGGCCTGAACAGCGCCAGAGCGGCCATCTGCAGCACCAGGCTCTGGAGCCCCAGGTCTGTGTATTCGTGAGTCAATCACCTCTGTGTGCCAACCCTCAGCTCAGGCTAGGACTCAGCGGCAAGAGAGACAGCTTTGGGCCTGCTTCCTGGAGCTTCCACAGAAGGGGTAGTCGGTCAGGCCCAGGAGCATAAGCTTCTGTGCGACTGCATGCCATGGAGGAAGAGGGCAGGTCTGACACGGAAGGGGCATCCTCGTGGGGCCTGCAGGAAATGCAGGGCACTTCTAAGGAAGCAGCACCCAGGAGACCTGGCCCAGGGTTCAGAGTCTACAGGGTAGCAGGGAGGGCATTCTGGGAGGGATCTGCACAAAGATGTTCCTTTCCCTGAGGTGGAAAAGGAAAGAGCAGAAAGGCCTGTGGCTGGGGCAGCAGGGAGCAGGGGGAAGAACAGTGGGGCGCAAGTACGCTGGGCCACGTGATGACGCCATCCACTACCTCAGGACGGGAGGAGACCCTAGAGACAGGCCCGAATGTGGTTCTGTGAAGCCACTTCTCAGGTGGCCCCAGGCAAGGCCCTCTCTTCTCTGAGTCTCCTGCTTTCTAGGATGGGGGCTGTGATGCCCAGCTCCTGGGGTTGTTAGGAAGAAGAAAGCATGGCCCATCATGACCTCTCTGTAAGCCCCTCTGGGCTGCTTGTGGAGAGAAATCCAAGGCCTCAAATCAGAAACGCTTTCTTCAGACTCCTGGGCCTTGAGGCAAGTGTCATGGGAAATTGGGTGCCAGCCAGCCCATGATAAACACGCTGTGCCAGGATTCAGCAGAGTGGGGAGCGTGCAGGGAGAGGCAGCCCCATGCCCTTGTCTCAGAGCAGGCTGTGTGCTCCCAGCGGATGCGGCACCAGCAGGAGCTGTGTGGGCTCAGCTCCACGCAGGTGCGCCTGCGTCTGTGTGTGTCCACGTATGTGTGTGCATGCACACGCTTTTGTGTGTGTGGTGTGTTTTTGACAAGGGGGAGGTGAGTGAGAGGCCAGCTTCCTGACAGGGCAGTTGTAAAACATTCATAAAACTTTTATTGGACTTGCCACCCTTCCAGTTAAATATTTTTCAATTTTATGGGCTTGTTTTAGGACCCCAAGCTTAATCATGGCTTTGTAGCTGCCTTAAAAAAAATTAAATATTGTTTTGGCAAAAGGAGCCCTCTTCCCCCCACCCCTGCCAAAGGCAGCCTGAACTCTGAGCTCATAAATTCCTGCCACTCTCAACTCTTGCCCTTTTTCCCTCCATAGTCTCAGAGCCATACTAGGATGAGCCCGAAAAAAAAGAGGGAGAGAGAGAAGAAAAAGCAACCCCTACTCTTCTCCCTTCAGGTTCCCTGACTCCCCCGACCCTGGAGGGAAATTCAACCCAGCTCATTTGTCCACACAAGGGAGCGGGCAGAGGAGTCTGTGCTGGGCAGTCACCTGCTGCCTCCCTGAGATGGCAGGCTGCCTTGGCTGGAGGCACCGCCATTACCCCAGCCCCTCCCTGCCTCCTGGAAGACCTGAGTGGATCCCTGTCCCCTGTTCCTCAGATCTCATTGCCTCTGAGGCCCCACTTCCCACACTGCCTCCTCGGGCCCCTCTGAACACCCCTTCCAAAAGAGCACCCCCGAACCCAGCACCATCCCTCTGTCTCTTTGCTGTACTGCCTTCCTAGCATCTAGCACTATCGGAAACTTTCTCCTGTATTCATCTATTGGTTACAAGCCTGTCCCCGTTGCAGAAATAACTCACACCATGCTGGACCCCCACCCCTGGAACAAGGCCCAGGGTACAATAAGTGCCCCGTGAATATGGGGAAGGTGTGCTCAGTGAATGGGGTGGGGTGATTTGGGTAAGGAATAAAAATAGTGAAAATTCTTTAGACCTCGCTTTGTGCCGGCCACTGTTCTAAGCACTTTCTGTTATATGAACTCACTTGGGCCTTACACCAAACCTGTTCCCACGTTTCAGATGAGGAGACTAAGGCGCAGAGAGGTCACATGTCTTTTGTGAAGGCATGCAGCTGATCTGCACCTGGACTGGGGTCGGGATCTTGGCGGTCTGGGTACAGAGCCTGAGCCCCTGGCTGTGTGTTACACTGGGTTTCCTGGGGGAGGAGAGCAAGGTGGCTGTGCCCTGGCCTGGCAGGCATCAGCCAGCACTTGGCAGGCACCACTCCCTTCCTGGCCTCATGCCAGGCCCTGAGTCAGAGATGCTGGGGCCATAGGGCTGGGACAGGAGGGGCTCAGACTCAGATACAGATGCCTTCAAGGGACAGGCAGGTGACAGAAATGGGGGGAGCCAGTCTCGGGTAAAAGTGGCAGCACATGAGCAGTGACAGAGAGTAGCTGGCATTCCCAGGGCACAGCACAGGCCCATGCCAGCCCACTGTGGCAGGGTAGGAATCCAAAGAGAGGTCTTCTAGCTTTTCAAGACAAACTAGAAGTTCAGAACTGTATGTCAAATGTCCTGATTTAAAAGGTGAGTTAGTAGTTCAAATATTTCAAAAATGCCATGGAGGCTAGATTCTACTCCCAAGCTAATATAGTTCTTTTTGATCTCTGGTGAAAGTGGTGAGCCCCAGGAAGCCCAGGCACAGAGCCTAGCTAAGGAGGAGGCCTTCTTAGAGGAGGCAGTACTGAGTTGCATCTTGGAGGAGGGTGGAGAGACAGCCTGGGGAGAGCTGTTCCAGGCAGAAGGGTCTGTGGCTCTGCCCAGGAGAGAAGGTACCACTGCTGCCCAGAGTGGCTGGGCTGTGGAGGGCTACACAAGGGAACCAGATACCTAAATGCTGGAAGAGGTCGGGGTTTCCCCTGCAGCCGCCTGATGGAGCCTCTAAAAGACCTCATGGGCCGTGTTGTGAGTGGACTGGTTCAGAGGTGATTTGTGGGGTCCAGCTGCCAGGAGAATGGGGTGACCCAGGATGGAGATGAGCAGACCAGAGCAGAGTGGGCGTGGGGGTGAAGTGCTCAGGACCCAGCCTACACAGGTGGCATTGCTAGCTTGTGGGGGCCTCACCAGAGCCCTGTAGGCAGGCACCCGTCTCTCCCAGCATTCCCACATGCACGCATGCACAAGCACACCAGTTGCTGGGGATGGAGTGGAGGGTATAAGGCCTGAGGCAGCTGTACCCCTGAGCCTCTAGGGAATGCAACTGAGGCTGGAGAGGGAACACGTCCAAGGTCAAGAACTTGTTGAGGGACCACATCAGAGGAACAGAGCTTTAACTTCATTCAGCTGCTGTTTCCCAAGCATTTGCTGGGCTAGTGCACAGGGTTTTCCTCCCTGACTCCTCCTCACTGTCTGCCAAGAGAGGTGGTATTATCTATCTCCCTTCCACAGAGGAAATTACTGAGAACCAAACTGGTGCAGGGCTGTCCCCAGGTTACCCGCACAAAAGCAGCAGTGGTGGGACAGGTCCCAGACCCCCCAGTTGCCCCCTGCTATCTCCCTGGAAGCCCATACTGGGTTTTGTTTGAATGTGGGGAAGAACAATACAGGCAGACCGTCCTACCATTATGATTTTACCAAACCCCATAGGTGTCAGGCTTCCTGGCCGAGGACAAGGAGTGGCAGAGGCATAGCTGCCAGGCACCTTGTCCTAGTCCAGCTCCCTCCTACTCCAGAGAAAGTCCCCGGGCCACCCCAAGGTGTGGCATGCAGTCTGGACACCTCCAGGCTCTCCAGAGCAGTCCCAGCAGCTGCTATAGCTCAGACCCACGATAAGACCCAACCCTGTAGGTTTCAGAGCTGGCCACAGGGGCCAGGCAGGCAGCGCAGGAGAGTAGCCCAACTGGGGGACTGCAGTGGGGAGCAGGGAGTGTGGTGTCCGGGGACCACATGTCCTGTCTGAAGGGGCAGCCTGTGCTCACCTCAAGCCGCCTGCTGCCCTGGGAATGCAGGCCCACATTTTAAAATGTTGACAACTAGTCCACAATTTTTAAAGCACACGAAGAGGCCAAAGCAAACATACCTAAGGGTCAACTTTGACCCACAGGCAGCAGATTGCGAGTGTGACTGTGGCTTGCAGGGTGTCCTCCCACACACAGCTCTGTGAGCTGTGCCATGCACCAGCCCCGATGAGAACAACAGTGGCCACTAACATTTACTACGTGCCCAGCACGTGCTGACTGTTTTATATGAGTTACCTCATTGACTTATGAGTTCCATTCCACCACCCACTGGCTAAGCTTGGAGAGTGCAAGGGCCTCGCCCAGACTCACGATCTGGCTCATGAGGCTGGCCCTCTGCCCGCAGCCCTCAGCTCCCTAGCCTGAATCTGGGCAGAGGAACAAGAGGCAGGAGGCTGAGGCCTGGGGCACGACACCGATAGGCAGGTCAGCCCAGAACAGTCCAAGGAGACCTGATTCTAAGGGAGGGAACATCCCACAGTGGAACATGGGCAGCAGTTCCACAAGTGGGCTGCTCACATCCACCCTGGGCATGTGCAGGATGGCTCTAGGTAGTCCACAAACAAGCCCACAAAGAATGTTCACAGTTACATGTTGATTTTAACAGGTACTCTACTTGTGACAAGGGAGACTGGATTTCCACTTATGGCAGCATAGAATGTTCTCTAATTGAGTTAGATGAGTTGACTAAAGAAATCTTTAGTAAGTAGTCGAAGTGGTGGCAATGGGTATGGCAGAACTAGTGACGCTGAGAAAGATTTGGGAAGTCCTGGGGGAGATTTGAGAGTTTTGATGGGTGAAGTAGGGTTCAGGTGGGCCTTCCAAGGGTGCACGAAATCTACCCCAGGGAGAGAAAGAATGACCTACAAGCTGGGGCCATACCCTAGCAGGCTGCAGGCTACCTGTGCCCTGAAAATGTTCTCAAAAATCAGGAATTTTCATGTAAAAATCCAGATTTCCAGTTTCCCTTGAAAAGCAGGGTGTTCTGTCCATGCTGAGCACATCCCCTCCAGTTCCCCAGGGCCCCCAGCCCTGTGGGATATGGTATCAGCTGAGACAGGCAGTGGGGGGCATGCAGTGACAGGTGACACCACAGCTGAGTGTAGTGAGGCCAGGCCTTCATGGTGGCACAGCCAGGCCCCATGGCTGCTGTGTGAGTCTGCATTGCTATAAAGGAACACCTGAGACTGGATAATTTTTTTTAAAAAAAGGCTGTACAGAAAGTATGCCACCCGTATCTGCTTCTGATGAGGCCTCAGGAAGCTTACAATCATTGTGGAAGGCAAAGGGGGAGCAGGTGTGTCACATGACAAGAGAAGGAGCAAGAGAGCGAGGAGGAGGTGCCAGGCTCCTTTAAACAACCAGCTCTCACATGGACTCACAGAGCGAGAACTCACTCATCACTGTGGTGAGGGCACCAAGCCACTCATGAGGGATCCGTGCCCATGACCTAACACCTCCCTCCAGGCCCACCTCCAACACTGGGGGTCACATTTCAACATGACATTTGGAGGGGACAGGCATCCAAACCACATCATATGCTGGCCTCTGCAGCGTCCTCCCAGGCAGGGCTGCCGGGTGCTCACCCTTCATAGGCCTGGCTCTGTGAATTGCCACAGGGCCCAGGTGAGGAAGATGGACAGCTTGCCTGGTGGCACATGGGCAGCTCCCTCAGAGCTGGCAACACCAGCCACCCTCCTCGGCCCTGTGCTCCTCCACTGGTACTGCATCTGGCCGCAGGGGCTGCAGAGGTCACAGGGGTATGGGAGCCATGGACTGGGGGGCTTTGGCTCAAGAGCTGGCTCCTGAGGACAGAGGCAGTGTTCTGTCCCTTCTGGTCAGACCCATCTGCCCGGCATATGCTTGAGTTTTGCTTTCATAAAAATATCCACATGTCCTGGCGGTTCTCAATAGTTCTGACTATTTGGGAAAGATAAGTATACACCTTCTTCAAAGTTCAGAAATGAAGGTGCTGTGTGGCAAGACACAAAGGCACGTGAGTCCAGGCTGGCGAAAGTCGTGATGCCAAGAAAGATCTGGGACGTCTGGGGAGCGTCGAAGAGTTTTGATGCATTAAGTGGGGCTTGGGTGGGCTTCTGAGGGTGCGAGAAATCTACCCCAGGGAGAACAGATGCCAGCCTAGATTGAGTCGGCTGCTGGCCTCTCCTCAGCTCAGCCCAGAATGGGAGAGGAGGCTATGGACTGGCATGAAGAATAATCTTTGTCACGTGTGCTTAGCATCGGATGGCAGGGCCAGGCTGGGCTGGCCCCTGTGACGCCACCAAGACCCCTCTCTACGGGCTCCACTGGGGCTGGGGAAAGGAATGGGCACCTATGGAGTCCTGCGCGCATATGGAGGCCCACTCAAGCCCTGCGAGTGTATGGAGCCCCGCTTGCATGTTTGGAGCCCTGGCAGCCCCCACCTGATGTGCCTGCCTCAGGCAGCATGGAGCGCTTCCTGGAGGAAGTAGGTCTTAGCCAGCCTTTTCTAGATGGGCGCAGGCAGGCACTGGATGGTTATTTAGGCATGAGGGTGCCATGAGCAGAGAACTGGAAGCTCAAGTAAGGTGCAGCCATGAGGGTGCCAGGAGAAGGAGGCCTAGCGGCCCGGCCAGCCCCTGGGGTGCCCTGTCCAGAGCCTACACCCCACCAGGTCCTCACTCTGAACTGGCAGTGGCAGAACCACGACTTGAGGAAAAAAGTCCTTTCTCTGAGCTCTGTTCCTCTTTCCATTGCTCCCACTCTTAGCGTCTTCCTTTTTTTAATATCCAGTTTGGTCGCCTTCCTTGGGGATAGCCACAGAAGGGGTCCAGCCCTGTTGGCGGCCTCTTGTCCCCGCCTCCACTACCTCGCCTCCAGCACCACCTCCTCTAGCTGCCTGCATGCCAAGTCCCCCTCCAGTGCTTCCCGACACCCCTTCTCGGACCCCTCAATTTATCTACAGTCCATCTCTGCCTTCGAGCTCCTCCAGGGTGGGGAACAGGGAACAATCTGCCTGCCACGAGTCCGCAGCCACCAGCAGCGGGCTTGGCCAGGGTCCACGCTCTGTAACTGCCGTTTAGGTGGGGTCTGAGCCCCCGGCTGCCTGTGACATGTCTGCCCAGGTGGGCTGTGTCTCCACTGCAGCACCCACTGCTCTCCAGTGAGGGACTGGCCTGGCCCAGGCCTCCTGAGTTTGCTGAGTGAGGCCACTGCTGTGTGAGGCCCATTCCCTGGTGTAGTCTGCCTGTGCCCCTCATCCCTTTGCCTCTTCGAGGCCTTCTCCTGTCGACTGTGTGCTTTCAGTGGTGCCGGCCAGAGCATCCAGCAGAGAGGCCGACTGCTGCCTCTAGCCCCTGAGCCCTTGCAGGGGTGTTCTTTGAAACTCAGTCCAGAAGACGTGAAATGGAGGAGGGCTGTCTGTCTTGCTTTCCTGACTAGAGGTAGAGGATCCCCAAGCCGCAGGTCTGCTGTTGGTTCTTCAGGGCCTCTCCAGTCCACCTGACACCCACTCTTGCTTTCTGGGTCAGGAGCCTGAGGAACTCAGGCTGTACTGCCTGTACTGTCCCTGTGTCTCATGCGGTGCTGGGACCCAGGAGCCACAAGAGGTAGTCAGCTGGGGCTGCCACGTGAAGGGCAGTCTGTGGGGCAGGAGTTCCAGGCAAGGGAGCCAGTGTGCCCTGGGCCGAGGTAGCCTGCAGTGTCCTGTGGCGGGAGCCATGGGGATGGAGGCTGGAGCGAGGCAGGCAGGCAGAGGTGCTGCAGCGAGGCATCTTAACCCAGCTAAGAAGGGAGCGCAGACACCTGGAGCAGCAAGGGTGCTGACACTCACCCGAGGACGTCACGGCCCTGCAGAGGAGGAAGACAAGCCAGGCCACCCACCACTCTGGCAGGCATTTTGGTTGGGGATGGGCGGGCATAACAGGACACAGGAGGTTATCCAATGTCCACGTTCCCCCACACAGCATGGTCCTGCCTGGCACCGTCTCAGCTGTCCCAGACACAGATTTTCTGCTCAGCCTTGGTTGCCAGATGAAGACTCCACCCAGAGGGCCCACATGGCCTCCTAAGTCACACAGTGGTTGGTGGTAAAGCCAGGCCTAGAGCCCAGGTTTCTGGCTATCCCCCTGGAAGAGGTCCACTTTGGGCACTTGGGAGCAACCCCTGACCATCCTTGAGCCCACGCTGCTGGGTGAGGCTGGCCGCCTCACTGCAGGAAGCCTGGTTTATAAACAAGTCCAGTTACAGGAAGATCGGGAGGGTTTTTGGTTTTCACTGGACGTGGTTGTTTCACGGACGCACCCCAACAGGGAGCATGGCATGCTTGACCTTGGGAAAGGGAGGCCTTGGCTTAACCCCGAGAGCCTCGTCTGCCAGCAGAGTGACGTGGTGTGGACTGAGGCTGCTCCAGCGGAATGGGCAGGGCAGGCCCCAGATGTGAACTAACTAGCTTGAGAGAGCACCTAGCCGGTCAAGCCTAGCCCACGTGGATCCAGTCCCACCTTCTTTCCATGTTGGTAGCAGAAGCTGGGAGTCTGGTTGCAGGGGTGGCTGAGTTGGCGGCACCCGTAAGATGCTGTGGATTTGGATTTGGGTCCTGGAGGCAGGGAGGCCCAGTGTCATGGGTATGCTACCACCACACAACCTATTTTAAAATAGAAGGTGCTGGCCCTAAATTTTTCTCATATCATCACATTTATCTGCGTCTCGTGAAAGTGCTTTGCCTCATGAACAGTCCCATAGTTGGGACTGTTTCTCCTGGATGTAATTTACATTGTTGTGACAACTCAAAGTCATGATTAACACAAAAGTGGGACTTGGGGTCACTCAGTGGAGTGATCTGTGCAGTCACTTCACCCCATTCATCCTCTCACCTGTCCGCTCCGTTAACGTGTACTCTCTAGAAGAGGTGGCATTTGCTGGGGAGAGCTGGCTGTGAGATGGGCATGGGCCCAGGAACAAGCACAGCCAAGCTCAGGAGGGTTATATGTGGGGAAGGGACCTTTTCGCCTCTTTGCCACTGTATTTTAGGAGGTAGAGGAGGTTAGAGCTTTGACCACCACAGAAGGGGGTGAAACAGATGTGAATCACCTTCGCCAAGTGAAAAAACCTAACCCAGAATGTTAGTTGCTTTGGGCTTCTGTGTCTGAAAGAGGGAGGCCCTTGCTTGCTGTTCTCTACAGACGGTCATGCTGGAGTGGGCCCTGCAGGCCTGGGCTGGAAGCTACACAGGACACAGCGGCCACAATCTACCTCTTCTCCCTGCTCCATGCTGTGGTCTGCGCCCAGGGCCCGAGGCAGCCAGAGGGCCCCTGCCCTCAGGAGCCAGACCCAGCCCCTCTGCAGATCTAGCAGGGGACCCCACTTGCTGCACCACTCAGGCACCCACACAAACATACCCTCATACCCCATGATCACCCCGGCTCCATCTCCTGCTCTCCCCACACGCTGGCCCCAGTGCTGGCCCTTGGGGCCTTTGCTTGGTGCCCTCAGGCTGGGTGCTCTTCCCTCCCGGTGTCCTCATCCCTCACAAGTCCCTGTTCAGATGTCATCCCACCCTGGGCCCTTTGCTGATCACTGTCTAAAGGGGCAAAACACCCTCTTGACACCCCTCTCCCGAGCAGCTGGCACCACCTGTCATACAACACATGGATGTGTTGGCATCACCTGTCTCCCACCAGAACACCCACACTGGGCCAGCGTGATTCCCTCACCTCTGCAGCCCCGCCCCTGGTGCATGCCTGCACAGAGTAGGTGCTCGCTAGCATTCTGGATTAAATGAACGCACAGACTCCCTGGCCTGGGTCAGCCACGGCATTCTCCAAACCACGGTTCCTCACCCTCTAAAGCAGTGGCTGGTGCTGTGCTCATTAATTCCAAAAGGCAAGAAATGAAATGGTCTCCCGCCCCGAGCTATGGAGAGCTCTTCAGGACAGCAGCCTCCCATCTGTCTCCCCAGAGGCAGAAAAGCCCCACACCTCCTGGGTTGGGGTGGCCTCCCAGATGACCACCAAAGGTGTTTCCAACCTCAAGGTACTGGGCCCTGGCTGGTGACCAAGTAGGGAATCCCATCTGGGGAAGGCAGGGAGGACATGGCCATGACTGTCGTGGTGGTGCCCTCCAGGCCTGCTCAGGGTGTGGGGGAGCCCAGGCATGGCAGGAGTGAGTGATAGAGCAAGCGCTTTGAAGCAAGCCAATGCTCCCGGTTCCCTGACCCTCACCGATGGGCTCTTCTCTCTCACCACATTTTTAAAGTTTGGTTCCTGGCACCCGTTCCTATCAGGTGCTCTCTCATTCCTTTGCACATTTCTCTACACGTGTATGTGGGTCTTGCACCCCCTGGACTGTGGACTCCACCAGCACAGCGGCCCCATCTGGCTCACTCAGGCAGTCCTCGGAGCCTGGGACAGTGCCTGGTGCCCAGCGGGTGCTCTGAGGGCAATCATGGGCAGAAAGACAAGCAACAAATGCAGGAGTGAGCTTCTGCTTGTGCTGTGCCAGACGGAGGCGCCCAGCACCATGGATGCCCTGTGGAGGCCATGGGAGGGAGTCTGCAAGCGCTTCCAGAAGGGCGAGTGCCTGAGTGTGCCCCAGCCGTGGCTTCCCTGGATCCTGTCTTTGCGGAGAGCATGGTGATCCTTTGCTCCTCCTCACCCAGTTTGCAAGAGTGAGGTGGCCAGCTGAGGGCAGAGCTGTGTGCTCTGGGGTAGGGATCTACAGCTCCTAACAGCCTGCTGGCAGCCCTCATGCCCAGTGCTAGCCTCTATTGCCTCTGAGCGAGGGCATGCGGGACCCAGAGTGGGAGTTAGGCAGAAGAGACCCGCACCAGCCCCCCGTGAGGGCAGCAGATATTGCAGATGCAGGTTCTGGAGCCAGCCGGCTAGGTTCAAAGCCAGGCCCCCCATGTCCTGGCTGTGGGAACTGACGCAAGTCATTCACGCTGTGTCAGCTGGTTGCTCCTCACCGGGGAGCAGGGTTCCACGTGTGGGCCCTGCCCACCAGGCATACAGTCTTGCACAGACGGGGCCTGCCCAGGGAGGCAGGGTCATTGTCCCCTTGTAATAGGCGAGGGGACGCAGGGTACCTCAGCTCACCCATGACAGAACCTGCCATCCACCTGTATTCTAAACAGGGTCTGCCTCCCTGGACCAAGGCATGCGGCATCTCGTTTAGGGTCCAGCTGCCAAGGGCACTCAGTGCCATTGCTGCTGCCCTGACCCAGAGCATCCCTGGCCCCACACAGAGCCAAGTGCAAGTGACAGGAGGCTGCCCCTCATGCCAAGCTCCCTTCCAGCATGCTGCCCAGACCACCGTGCACATCAGCTCCCGCCTCACCCCTGAGCCTACTTGTGCCCACCTGAGAGAGTGTGGGGGGATGACAGAAGCTGGGCCTAGCACACACAGGCTGCTCAGGTGCTGCCCTAGGCTCGCTGTCTGCTGGCTCCACATGCCCTCGGGCTGGTGTGGGGCACCATGAGCAGGGAAGGGGGTGGTGGGTCCAGCCCCCTCCCCAGACCTCCTCCAGTGTTTGCTGTCTCCTGTGGCCCTGGTTTCCCTTGGCTTTCAGGGTCTTCAGAAGACAGGGGGCTTCCTCTGAGCCCAGCCCTGCTGTCAGAGGCCCACATGTGGCAGCCACGTGTCCATGGGAAGGAGCAGGAGGTGGCAGCTTTTCCCAGTGCCCAGGCACCTGGCCTTTAAGGCTTCCACATACTTTATTTAAAAAACAAAGAAGAGGCTTTCTTTCCAGGGCCCTCTGTGGGACCCTCCCTATCTCAGGCCCTCTCTGAGGGCTTCCCCCTTCCCCATCATAACAGCAGGACCCATTTCACAGACAAGGAGACTGAAGTTCAGTGCGCCACCCCCCAGGCACCTGCAGAGCCGAGCACCTTCCCAGGGTACTGGCCTGGCTGCTACAGGGACAGACCTGGGAAAGAGGCCATGATGACAGCTGTCCTTTTGGTACACACACTGGTGTGTCCCAGATGGGAGTCCTGGCGTTCACACTGCTGCAGAAACATGAACGCCAGCTCTGTTTCACTGGTGCTGGCCCTGTCCCCAAGACCCATCCTTACCAGCCCTCGGAGCCCAGGCTTCTGAGGGCAGAGGGACACCTGGCTGGAGGTGCTCCAAGTTGAGGCCGATGCACTCCAAGACCTGGGGGCAGCATATCCCAGGTGTAAAACAGCCTCCACCCAGCCACAGTGCAGGATCTGAGCCCGTGGCCTGCTCAGGGCAGAGGCACAGAGATGCATCAGAGATGCAACCTGCCCAGGGCAGAGGCACAGACTGTGTTTTGGAAGAAAGGACGCACAGTGCCACTAGCCAAGGCCCTCCAGCACCTCAACAGCAATGCTGGACAGTACTGGGCCAGGGGGCTACTGCAGAGAGCCCGAGGCCATGGCCGGTGAGCCAAGAGACAGTTGCAGTGGGAGGTACTGAGGGCTGTGAGGTAGGTACAGGGCCAGGGACCAGGATGTGGCCACTTATGGGCATCTGCTTTGTGCCTGGCCCTGTCCTGGACATTGGGGACCCATTTGGTCACATAGGCCTGACAGCTGAGGTGGACACATGGCCAGTGGGTGACACGTGTACAGCAGGAGTGCAGCCAGCATCAGAAAGTGTGTGGGCATTCCAGTGGGGCAGTGGTGGGGGGGGGTCAGCCCATAGGCATACCTGCCTCCCCTGGGCCTTGCAGCCACAGGCCACCTCTGGGATCTGCCTCCAAGGGAGAGTGTATGGGCACATGGCCATCAGCACAGACACAGGGTGCCAGGCCCCAGCCCCTGTACGCATGCTCACCCTGGGCCTCAGCCCCTGCAGGTCAGGGAGGGATAGACTGTTGGAGTCTGCAGCTTTCAAATCAGGAGTGTGGGTGGGGACCAGAGATGCCACACCACCCCTGCCCTTCCCCTGTCAGCGAGAGGACAGCCAGCGCCGCTGCCTGCCCACGGCCTCTCGCTCTGCTCTGGGAACAGGGCTGATACAGTAATCAGGGTGCTACATATGGGCTCTGGAAAATGACTGCTCCCCGGGCCTTTGTTCGCCTTCATTATTCTAGATGGTTTTTTCCCCCACCAAGTCATAAAAATGACATTTTTAATATGTGGATTTTTTTAAAGAAAAGCAATATGAAGAAGACTTTTATTGTCAATAAGCTCTACCTTTTAAACCAGTTATCTTAGTTTCTGCTCTAGGTATTTTAATTGAAGATTAACTGCTGTTAAAAGAGTATACACATTTAGGGAGTGAGTGTTTGGAGTATTAAAATTCAGCTCCCTTGGTGGGGATGGAGCTCCACGGGAGGCCACCAGGAACCGTGCTCCCCCAATGGCCAGCCTTGGGGGGCTGTCTGAGGAGGAGGGCCGCCTGCAGGAGGGGCCCATCCTTGCCTCTGGCCACAGCCTTTACTTTCATTGGAAGGGGCAGGCTGGGGTGAGTCCTAGCCCCACAGGGGAGCGGAGGACAGCCTGAGAGCATATGGCTGTGTGGTCAGAAGGGCATCCTGGCCTGGCCTCTGCACCCTTGGTTGAAGCAGGCCCTTCCTCTTGGCCAGCCATTGCGTTTTGGGCACAAAGGAAGGAGAGATGGAAAGGGCCACTAACCGAGCACACTGTGTGCCAGGACTTCTGCATGCAGCGTTGGTCTCCACGGCCCTGAGCGGGGGGAGTGTCCTCCCTGTGCTGCTGGCAGCATGGGGCCTTATGTCCCTAGAGCATCTATGTCCCTGGGCAGGCCCTGTCCCCCTCATTAGACACATCCCCAGCATCCTCACAGCATCAGGAGGTCAGGCACCTGTTATCCCTGTGTCACAAGCAGACAGGAGGTTTCAGCATGTATGTGAGGCCTCCAGGCTAGAAGGCGGAACGGGAGCCATGGGGAGTGGGTCAGCTCTCAGGCCCTCAGCCAGGGCCTCAGCAGGGCAGCCATCGGTGGCCCACTCCTGCCTGACCCACTGCTCCACTGAGGCCATGCTGCCTCACTGAGACCTGCCCAGGGAAATGTCACCTTTTCCACCACAGTCTTCCTGACCCCAGCTTCCTTCCTCCTCCTCCTCTAAATGCCTGGGTGCGACTGTCTGCGGCTCCTTCCCTTTCTTCCCAGGGCTTTTCACTGCTGTCATGGGTGGTTTGCATCCAAGTCTCCCTCTGTCTCAAGATGCCTGTGAGAGAACAAAAAGAGGAGAAAACTAGCTCTGCATTTCCCTGTTCTTCATCGGGCCCAGCTTCCTCCCAGCAGAGTGGGACTCCTGCCGGGCCTCCCTCACAGGGGATCATGGCCGTGCAATGAGGCGGTGTCTGTCCAGCGCACGGCCCAGCACACCCAGGCCAGTCAGCAGCCAGGAACGGGGTCCAGCAGAGGGCTGAGCCTCAGTTGTAGCTTAGTTAGCCCCGAGCTGATGGAGACACAGTGATACAGCACCCTCAGCCACAGCCGTGATCAGAATGGCAGTGGCCTCTCTTTACCAAGCGCTTCCTGGAGAGAGCCGGGCCATGTGTCTTATTCCCACATCCCTCACCCCAGCTGAGGAAGAAACCAAAGCTCAGAGCAGGCCAATCAAGCTGCTGTTTCACCAAGCCTGGTGTCCAAACCCCAGCCATGAACACAGAGCTCAGGCTCTGACAGTACCACTGTCATCCCTGCCTGCCCTGCAAGTGTCGAGACCTGCCTTCAGGACCTGAGATGGCCTGGACAGCTACCATTCCAACCAAACAGAACCTGCTGAAGGAATGGCCCTGCCCTCTAGGAGGTCCCTCATTCTAGAGGCACATGTGTATCTATGTGTGGTTTGTGTGTGTATGTATGTCATGGACCAGGCCTGGCTTACCAACAGTACAGGCAGAGGGTGGCAGTTGGTGGGGCTAGTGGAGAAGAGAGACAGCCCCTTCCTCTAGCTCCAGCTACCTGGAGAGGAACCTGAGCTTCTCCAACTACTGGCGAGGACGTGATCACTTCTCTGCCACTGACTGTGTGACCTTGGGCACATCAATTTGTGTCCCTGGGCCTCCATTTCTACCTCTGAATGATGGAATGGATAATGTACTCTCCTCACATGAGGCACAGAAAGCACTTTTCTGATCCTTCCTACCCCAAGCCCTGTTCCAGGCACTGGGACACACTGTCAAATGGGTTCCAGTCTCTGCCCTCCCAAAGCCCCCATCCATGCAGGAGTTGGGCACACAGCTGCTGAGAGTTGGGACTGGTTCCTGAGGGTGGATGGCCTACTGGGCATGAGGCTGTGGTGCTGTGAAGGGTTTGAGCTCAGGCCCACCACGTTCTTGCTGTGTTACCTTGGGCAAGTTCCTGAGTGCTCTGTGCCTCAGTTTCCTGGTGTGTGTGAATAGCATGATTGTGAACTGAGGTTTGCTGTTGTCTGTGGAGCATGTGGAATGGTGCCTAGCCTGTAAAGGTGCAGCTAGCCCCCTCTTGCCCATCTGGGCTGCTTTCAGTGCCAGTCTCCACAGTGGCAAGGCCCCACAGCCCACAGTCCTGGTTGCCAGTGGTCCCCCGACTGGTACCCACAACACAGAAGTACCCTGGGCCTCCGCCCTGGAAGTGTCTGGAGACAAGGCCCCACCTGGCCCAGCCCCACTGCCCTGGGCCTGGGAGATGCCAGGTGGGAAGAAACATCATTCTGGCCGGGGGAGTCCCCAGGTGATCCCACACCCTTGTCTCTTGCCATCCTCCCTCCTTCCATAGGAGATGGCTGGAGCCCCCTGCCGCCCCCCACCCATGGCACTGCCATCCAGACTGCTGTATTCCCTGCAACCAGACTCCCAGGCCTGTGGCAGGGTGGACAGCTTTGTGAAGCTGGGGCTCGGATGGGAATCACTGCTCCCTGGCTTCCCAGCTGTGTGACCCCAGGCAGCCACTGGGCCTGCCTGTAAAGTGACTTATAGGATGTCCTGAGGCTGGAATAAAATGATGTCTGTGCAGCCCCTGGCTGAGTGGGAGGCATTTGGAGGAGGCTGCTAGAAAGGCAGTCACTATGAGGGTGGCAATGGTAGCAGCAGAGGGGACCTCTGGCCAAGCCGCATCCCAGCTGCCGACCTGCAGAGCCCAGCTTGCCCAGGGCTGCAGTCCAGTGTCCATCCCATCCAGACACTTGTCAAACCTCAGCCCCACCCAGGGCCAGCCAAAAGGGTCCCCAGAAGCACAGCTGCCCAGGCTCACCTTCCAGAAACTCTGCCACTGAAGCAGCTCAGCTCTGGCCCAGCTGGTCCCTACTCATCAAGTGCATGTCTTATTCTCTCTGGACAGAGGAGTCGGGCATCCACCCAGCTGCCCTGGCCCATGGATGGGGGGCATGAGCCGCAAGGGAAGGGGCCAGGCCCAGGCCTCCCCACTGATTCTTCCTCCTAGTTCTGGGCCGGCAGGCTCACTGCCTGCAGGGATGACAGGAAAGTTTGTGCAGTCCAGTTCTCCCACCTCTGCCACCAGCCCAGCTGGCAGGTGGTCGGCAGAACTGCTCACCCCCCCAGCCTCTGTGCACTGACAGGACCCTGTGGAGGCTGTCAGGCTGGAGGAGGGTGATGAGGAGCCCAGAAGGTGGGTGGGGGAGCTCTGACCCCATTGGCAGATGAGGTGGGGTGCACATGGGCTGAGGTCACCAGTACTGCCCCTTCCTGGCATTGCGGGGCTGTTCAGGCCCTGACTGTCTCTGGGGGCATTGGATCTGTACTCAGGGCAGAGTGTGGGGGGCCTTGGCCCTAGGGGAAGGCTGGGCAGGCATCAGAGAAGGCCAAACCAAGATGCTACAGAGCCTTGTGCCGAGGGAGCCAAGGGAGACAGAAGCAGGCAAGGTAGACAAGTGTCATGGGTTCCCCAGGCCGAGGGAGCGCCAGTCCCGAGGCTGGGGCAGTGCTGAGATGGGAGAGGAGTGTGTGGTAAGGATGTTCAGGGCTGTAGGGGCAGCTTCTGAGGGACTCCTTAGAGGAATTGGGACCCTGTCTGAGTGGTTGTGAGGGGCTGAAGAGGTCTTCAGTGAGCAGCTGAACTGAGAGGAATGTTGAGTTTTTGTCCTAGAAGAATCTCTGGCAACAGCACTAAGGACAGGCCAGTGGGAGAGGGTCCTGGCCACTCATGTGCTGGAGCCCCGTGCCCGTGCCCTGGGGCAGGGACCTGCTCCTGCCAGGCCTGCAGGGACACCTAGAGCAGGAGCCTCCAAGAAGCCTGTGGCAAACCACCCTCTGAGCTGTCCCGAGAGGCTAGGCAGGCGCCCCACTCGCAGCTGTGTGAGCCCCAGCCTGAGCTTCTGGCCTGCACAGCAAGGAGGGTAACCTTTGGGGCAGGGCTGGCTGCTCTATGAATGCACCTCACGGAGGCCTCACAGCCACTCCACAGAGTGGGGGATCCCATTCCAGAAGGGTAGGCTGAGACTCCGCTGATGAGGGATGGGGGCTATCCCTGCAGCAGCCCCTTCAGGAGGCAGCTGGTCCAGCCGGTCCCAGGGGGACTGAGAATTCAGGACAACAAACTTTCCTCCACAGAGGCTGCCCTTCCCTGTATAATTGAGACTCAGGTCCAAGTCATTTTCTGCCTGTTTCAGAATGGATTTGTTTTTTGCCTTAAAAAAAAAAAAAACCTTCCGTCCACATAATGCACCGGTGTTCCCTCCCCACGCACCCCAATCTCCACAGCTTTGACTGCATTATAATTTCAATTTACATGGTGTGGGAAAGATTTCTGCAAAGGGCCCTTTTTTGTTTTTGAAGAATTCATCATTGCTGCTAAGAAGCTTAATATAAATTAAAGGAGGAATTAGGCAACATTAAGACATCAAAATGGGGGTGCGGGGCGCTGGTTGCCTCCGCTTCCGCCCAATCAAAGGGGCGCATGAGCCCGTCGAGTATGCGCTTGAGAGCCTCAGAAAGAGCGAGGCTCCAGCGAAGGGCCCGCTCTGCCGCCCGCCTCCCCCAATACCTTTTGTTGCAGGGACGGCGGAGTACAGGTCTGATAAAAACTTAATCACCTTATCTTTTTAAAGCAAATTGCATCTTTGTTTACATACGGGATCCATAGCAGGGAGGGAAGGAGAGAAAACCAAGGAGCCGGCCCGCCCCAGCCAGCAACGTTAAAGGCTTTAGCTCCCCAGGAAAACAGAAGAGCCCAGCCTGACAAAGAGGTGGCTGGAGGATTCCAGAGTCGCTGTCACTGCTCACAGAGGAGACTGGTGTCAGGGCTGTCCCCTCTCAGGGAGCACTCACACTGGCTCTCTCTGCCCACCTGGCTCTCCCCAGCCCTGCCAGGCCTGTCCTCCTGGGCCTGTCTGTCCCCAGCCAGGTCTGTGTTAGAGCTAAGCCCTCATTGCCTCTGCCTGTCCTCCGGACCCAGGCTGCCCTGCCCTGCCAGCAAGAAGAGGGGTCTGCATTCAGACTCAGCTACACCACAACTGCCAGGAATCCAGGGCAAGTCATTGCACCTCCATGAGCCTGGCTGGCCGCCGATAGATGGGGGTGTTGATGTCAACAATAGCCTCCATGTGTTTCAGACATGACTGCCAGGCCCCACATGAGGGCCACTTCTGCCCTTGCCAGGTTCTCCCTTCTTTCTGTCTCCCCACCCCTGGCCTTGGGGGCAGCTCCCTCTTGGCCAGGCCTGCCTCCAGCCGCGCCTTGACTTAGAGGTCTCATTGGAGCACTGTGCCACCCACACACCTCCGTGACCACTTGTGGCCTGTGCAGGGCAGCTTCTTACCTTGGGGTGGAGGGGAACTTGACATTGGAGCTCACCAGCACCCTGTTGAGGGACAGGGCTCTGCCCCAGCTGCCCCATGGCCCCTGCTGAGGGGGGTGGCCTTGTTAGGCAGCCCCTCCTGTTCCTAGGGCCCAGTATCCAGTCCAGACTGGAGCCTGGCTGAATCCAAGGCCCTCTGTGGCTGTCCAGCCTGACCATCTCATATATCAGCCCCACCTGCCATTTAGGCTCCCAGCTGTCAGTCATCACCAGGATGCTGACCCCAAAGAGATCCCCTGCCCCTGGCTCTGGCTCTCTTCCAACCCTCTCCAAAGCTGCTTGTTTACAGCAGTGGGTAGTGCTGGAGTGACTAGAGCGGCCCCAGCCCCACAGGGCCACAAAGGGGGCCAGTGACCCCAAGCTGCTTGCAAGGGTTCAGTTCCCACTGGGGCATGCAAGCCACCCACCAGCGTGGAGACCCCTCTTCCAGTCTGGCCCCCAACATGAAAGCGACGCCAGCAATTGGAGGCAATTTGCCGGCCTTTGATGGCCATGTCAGGGCGGCACCGTGGCTAGGGCTTGGGAAACAGTTGTGCTTCCCGCATTCTTCCCTGATTACCCCAGCCCGAGCCAGGACCCGGCAGCCTGCAGCCCATTGTGCCTTTGTGTGGAGCTGGCGCTTGGTGAGAAAGGGCCAGCCTGGCCCTGGGAGAGTGTCCCCACGGGAAGCCATGAGGAGCAGTGTTGCCCCCAGGGTCATGGCCGCCCGCCCCCACTGCATCCTGGGGTTTGGGTTCGTCAGGGGGTGGAGCAGGGCCGTAGGCTCCAGGAATCCTGAGGTTTGGGGAAAAAGAGGCCCTACTGAATGACAGACATACGTGTAGCACACACACACCCTAGCCCGCCCTGCCGGGTCGAGAGCCACCCTCCAGCACATGGGAGAGGGGCCAGGGGGCCAGGCCAGCCTGGGACCCGAGCCTGGACTTCTTTCTCCCTTGGGTCACTCGAAGGCAGACAGGTGTTTTCTGGTCCTGGAGGCAGGGGTCCTGCCCTGCTGGGGCATTTTTCTTCCCTCCACTGTCCTGCATCCCTGCTGTGAGTGCTTGTGAGGATGAATCCATACTCATTCCCTTTGTTTTCATCAAACCTCCCTGAGCCCCGTGTGCTAGGCCCTGCACACAATCCTGGAGAGGTGCCCCCTCACAGGCCACTGGGGGAGGCAGGCACATAAGGCAATGACAGCCACAGTGGTGCTGGGCAGGGCGCCCAGGAGGATCTCACTCAGCTGGGCAGCTGAGGGGCGCCTTCCCAAGGGGCGGCAGTAGAGTGTGAGCATGGCAGGCAGAGGGAACCGCACCTTCCAAGGCCCTGCTTGGCTTCTCATAGCTGAAGCGTGGTACATGATCTGATCAGAGAGGGAGGAGGGGTGAGGCTGAGAGAGAGGCCAGAAAGAGAATAGATGTTTCTGTCGGTGGAGCCAGGTCAAGATGTCTGACCTGGGCCCTAGAGCAATCCTTGGGACAGCCAGGCGGGATGAGGGACAGCCAGGCGGGATGAGGGACAGCCAGGCGGGATGAGGGAGGAGGCAGCGAGGCAGGGCTAGAGGACAGTGGACTCCTGTGCCCACACCTCCCAGTCGTTGCCCTTGATGCAAGCAGCAGAGCAGCAGTGTGGGGACCTTGAACTTCCAGCAGCCATGGAGGAGTTATGAGCATCACCATCCCTACCATACCTCTCGTCCCTGTCCTTCCTGGGCAGACTCAGAGCATGGCAGAGACAACACCGTGGGCCTAGAGATGTCAGCGAGCTTCCTGGCCCTTCCTCCCCTCCCCGGCCCCTGTGTGCCATGGATTGAGCAGGTTCCAGCCAGATTGCACCGGTAGGCACCGTGCCTTCTCTGGGCTCCCAGCTGGATGCCGGAGGCCACAGTGATGGGGGTCCTGTAATAGACGTCGCCCTGTGAGTAACCCAGGGTCACAGTGGAAGCCTTGGGAAATACATAAAAGAAGAAAGGAGGAACAGTGCTTGCAACCCACTCCTGACCCCTGACAGCCAAATGGACAGTCTTCCGGTCTCTTTTCCCTTCATCCCAGGGCTGCAGCAGAACTCTTCCAAAAATTTTGATTGCTGCATTTTTTTTGAATTAGCATTATAACATAGGTCTTTCTTTGTGTAACTTTAAACTCTTCTCAGGTATCACTTTTAGTCCCACAGAACATTTTGCTGCAGCAAATAGATGCTGGATGGGTCTGGACTGGCCTCCCTTGGTCTTAGAGGCCCTTTGTAGTTCTAAAAAACGTGCCGCTCCCTTAGTGGGTAAGCACACAGGCTTGGGAATCAGATAGCCTGGCGTTCCCGCTCTGCCTCTAAATAGCCGTGTGACCTTGGGCAAGCTACTGACTCTTCCGTGCCTGTTTCCTCAACACGGTGTTACGAGGATTAAGTACCTCCATGCTGTGGTGACATCTTTGTGTAGAAATCTTCTGCCGTATCTCAGACCACTTGTTTGGACTGAATTCCTAGAAGTGCCTTTCTTAGTTCACACTGTGACCATCTGGGACCTTGTCCCTCCCAGATTGTCACCAGCCAGTGCTTAAACAGCTGCCCTTCAGGTTCTTGGAAAACCAGAGCAGTTTGCCCCTCAGCCCCAGCAGGGTGTCCTCCAACACTTATTTGGAGAATGTTCTCTGAGTATCCACCACTCACCAGCAATCACTCCAGGTGTTAGGGTTACAACAGTGAATAGACAAAACTCCCTGCTAGGGTGGAGCTTGTCATTTCAGCAGAGGCAGACAACAAACCCAAAACAAGGACATCATAGAGGACATTAGAAGGTTATAAGAGCTATAGGAAAAATAGTGGGGTGAGAGGGGGTCAGGGGAGCATGAAGGGGTTGTAGTTTTAAACAAGGTGGTCACAAAGGCCTCACCAAGAGGTGACAGTTGTACAGTGACTCGAAGAAAGTGAACTTGCAGCTGCCGGAGCTCCCAAGTCTCCAGGCGGAGGGATTGGCAAAGACAGGGGCCCTGAGGCAGAGACGGGCCAGGTGTGCCTCCCAGGTGAGTCTCCAGGCAGAGGGATTGGCAATGACAGCAGACCTGAGGCAGAGACAGGCCAGGTGTGCAGGAGGGCAGCGAGGAGGCTGACACAGGGGTGGGGCTGTGAGCCGGGGGCAAGCAGAGGCCAGAGGTCCAGAGCAGCCCCCAGTGCAGGGAGGAAGATGGGGGCAGGACTGCACCTCCCTGACAGCGTAGGTCCTAGCAGAGCGGGTGGCAGAGCAGGCCCTGTCCTGCCTGCCTTGGAGACACAGGGCCTGCAGGAGGTGGAAACCAGGCAGATGGGTAGTCAGCACTCAGCACATGGCCTTGTCACCACCTTCCCGCACACTGACCCCAAGTCAAAGTGGGGAGCCTGGCACACAGGGCACCGTGTGGGCATGGTGAGCTGTGGTCATCCTGGAGCCAGGCCCTCGTACCGCACCACGCATGGCACATGCCTTCATCTGCCCTCAGCGCCTCTCGCATACCCACCCCCAGGAATTGTCACTCAAATTCCCTTTGCCTGTGGATCTGTGACAGCAATATCTATGGCTGGTGCCTGTCATCTGGCCTTGGGTCCAGCATTCCTCCTCCTCCCTTGGAACACGCTGAAGCAGCCCTGTCCCCACACAGTGATCGCGGTGCTGTTTCCTTGGCCACCCTTCTGCTGACTGGAGATCTGGCTGTCTTGTTCACTGGCTGTACCTTCTTAGATGAGTAAACTGCATGGGAGCTGGGCCCTGGTCTGTGCGTTCACCACCATTTATCTCCTGTCCTGGCATGTTCCCTGAATATTTTTAAGTGAAAAGGCACAGAGGCAGGTTGGGAGAAGCACAGAGCGGGACCCCCAGAGTCTGGCTGGGTGGGTAGCAGCTCTCACCACATGACACCCTGGGGTGCTCTTCACTTCCCTGTGTTTGCCACATGGCTAAAAAAGAAAAAAAAGGCCACTGGGAAAACAAAGCAGCTCCTGGTGACATTTGCCACAAATCCATGCTGCCCCATGTCCAGGTCTCCCTTTGGTCAGGCTTTCCAGGTGCTTTCCGGCCAGTCCATAATAGAGCAGAGGTAAACGAGCCTGACCATCTCAGAAGAGCAATTAAATGGCCACATCTTCACCAGTGACAGATAGACTTTCCGGCTTTGCCTGCTCCGGGCAGTGCGAGGTATGCATTGTGTGTAATGAGAGCCATCGTGGGCGAGATGGACTGCCGATTGGGCCACGCCTGTCTCCCCAGCCCAGCACAGACGCCGGGGAGCCCCACACCTTCTTAGCCTCCAGACCTCCTGGCACCAGAGGGAGACGGGCTGCCCGTGCCATTTGTCGGGGTCTGCTGCCAGCTACCTGCTCTGTTTGCAGAAGGAAGGCCAGGCTCTGATTCAGGGATTCAGATACCTACAGGCCAGGCGCTCACTTGAGGAGACTGGCCAGGGTCCTCCCCATGCCCACACTCTGCACCCCATCCCAAGCACGGGGCAGACCACCTAGGTGTGGAACCTGCAGAGCAGACACCGCTCAGGCTCCAAGTAAGGTATGCTGCTCACAGGGGGCACTTCCTTAATGCAGGTCCCCAAGGCCATAGTGTCACAAGTCCCTCAGGCAGGCGTGCAAGGGCCTGGCTCCTGGAGCCCTGTTCATATCAGCTGCATGTCCTCAGTCTTCCCAGGGGACTCAGGCTTTAGATGGCCAGTAATCTCACTTCCGCCTGCCAGAGGGAGACCGGACCCTTTGTGCAGTGGGACAAGCTATCCCTGACTGACTCTACAGATGGCCTCTTTATCCAGCACCCTTGTCATTTTTTTTTTTTTTAAGACTGAGTCTCACTGTTGCCCAGGCTAGAGTGCAGTGGTACAATCTCGGCTCACTGCAAGCTCCACCTCCCCAGTTCACGCCATTCTCCTACCTCAGCCTCTGGAGTAGCTGGGACAATAGGCACCTGCCACCACCCTAGCTAATTTTTTGTATTTTTAATGGAGACGGGGTTTCACCATGTTAGTCAGGATGATCTTGATCTCCTGACCTCATGATCCACCCACCTCGGCCTCCCAAAGTGCTGGGATTCCAGGCTTGAGCCCTTGTCACCTTTTTAAACATCTAGAGCTGCAGGGCCAGTGCACAATGCTCTCACAGCCTTGAGAACCATTGTCAGAAGCCCACTGAAAGGTGTATCCCCCACCCATCGCTCTGAGTGGAGAGCAGAAACTGGCTTTGCCATTGGGTAAGGGCTGGAGCTCAAATCCTGGCTCTTCTGAACTCACTGTGGGGCTTCCAGTAAGTCACTGCCCTCTTAGACCTTCATTTTCTCATCCGTATAAAGAAGGGGTGGCCAACATCTTCAGGAAACTGAGCCAGAAATAACCCACACAGCCCCGCCAGCCAGCGCTCCCAGTCTGAGACGACAGGCCAGGGCCCTCCGGACTGAAGCTTGATGTGCGAGCCTTATGGCTGCCGTGTCTTCTCAGGGAGGAAGCTAGTACTGGGCAGGACAGGGAAAAGGGAGGAAAATTCTTTAGGTGCCAGAAGGTGCAGTGGCACAGGTGCCAACAGCACATAGGAAGCTGGGCCCTCTGCCTGTGCCTCTGCCCAGCTTCCTCCCGGCTCTGGTCCTCTAGGTCCCCAGCCTGTATAGGCCGTTTGTGCACATGGGGAGGGGATCCTGGTGGGACACCTCCTTGGCAGGCAGGGTATGGGCTGCCTTCACCCCCACCTGCCTTCAGTGCCTTCATACCCAGCTGCCCCTAGCAGCAGTCTCAGGAGCCACCACCCACTGGGGCTCCCTGTCCCATGCCACTCTCACAGTGCCCCATGAGCTTGCTCCCATCAGAATCCCCCAGTGGGGCTATGAGGCTCACAGAGTGAGTGCTCACACTGAGGTGCTCTGCCAGGGGTGGAACTGCTCCGAGCCCTGGGCCCACCCACTCCCACAGATGCCGAGGAGCCTGCTGAGTGGTCTCACCCTGGCCAGTGGCCCACATGGAGGCTGCACCATGCTGCCACCAGGAGATTCCTCATGAATACAAGCCCACAGCACAGAAAGACAAATGCTGATGATCTCACTTATATGTGGTATCTCAAAACCCAAACTCATAAAAGCAGAGGGTAGAAGGGTGGTTGCAGGAGCCTGGGGGTGGAGGCTGGGGCGGGAATGGGAAGGTCTTGGTCAAAGGGTTCACAGTTTCAGTTAGACCAGAGAAATCGATTCAGGAGATCCGCTGTGCAGAATAGTGACTGTAATTAATAACAATGTATAATATTCAATGCAATTTGCTAAGAGAATAGATTTTAAATGTTCTCATCACTAAAATAAGTATGTGAGGTGATGAATATGTTAATTAGTCTGATTTAATCATTCCAAAATATATACATGTATTAAAACATCATGTTAGACTGGGCAACATGGCAAAACTCCATCTCCACAAAAAAATGCAAAAAATAAGCTAGACGTGGTGGCACGAGCCTGTGGTTCCCACTACTCAGGAGGCTGAGGTGGGAGGATCACTTGAGCCCAGGAGGCAGAGGTTGTAGTGAGCCAGGATCACACCACTGCACTCCAGCCTAGGCAACAGAGTGAGACCCTGTCACATACACACACACACACACACAAAAAAAATATATATATATATATATAGAGAGAGAGAGAGAGAGTACACTATAAATATACACAGTTTGTCATTTGTCAACTTAAAAAAGACAAGCTCCAGAGAAAGGGCAGTTGCAGCAGCATGTTTAAGGATGAGTGGGACTTCTATTGCCTAGGATGGGAAGGGTGTTCCAGGCAGAGGGAACAGCATGTGAGAGGCTTGCATGTGTGATGAGGAGCCCAGGAATGGACCATGATCAGCAGGGCTGCAGAGACGGTGCACAAAGGCAGAGCGTGGTGAAGATGGAGGTGTTGGAGTGGGTGCGTGCCGGGACATCAGCAGAAAACAAATTTCCACTCAGGCGTTCAGCTGGAGGGAGTTGAACAAAAGGTCTTTAGTGAGGCGTGGGCTGGTTAAAGCAACTCATAGAGGTAGCTGGAAAGCGGTGGGGGCTGCACCCACCCAAGCCTGGGGGCGGGGCAACATATACCCCTGGCAGAGGATCCCAGGATGAGCCACTGACTCTGTGAGCCCCATGGCCCCACTGGGGTGTCCTGATGGGAGCAAGCTCTCAGGGCTGTGGCAAACTGAGCCAAGGGGGCACTGTGAGAATGGCATGGGGCAGGGAGCCCCAGCGGGTGGTGGTTCCTGGGACTGCTACTGGGGCAGCTGGGTATGCAGCCTGCATATCCCACTGAGGGCAGGTGGGGGTGAAAGCAGCCCAGGTCCTGCCTGCCAAAGGGAGCCAGGGATACACACCCTGACTGCCCTCTCTTCCCACACTCTGGCCTGTTGGGGCTTCCACTGCTAAACCTGGTCATGCTATCTGCAGGGGTCAGCCTCCTAGGCACACAAGAGGGTGGAGAAGTGGAGAATGGGTCTCCAGAGGCAATCAGGGAGCACCCCACCCAGGGAGCCTCAGATGCCGAGTTTCCAGACGTGGACTTGGCATGAGTGCACTGGAAAGCAATGGACCACTCGGCACAGGGCAGCAGTCCCTCCAGGGCCTGAGCACGAGGGTGGTGAGCCGAGGCCCCAAGAGGCACAGTGCCCTACTGTACACCTATCAGATGGGCGCCAGAGGGACCAAAATGTCAGAATGGACACAGGCCTCAGGGCTGACTGGCTAGGGAGGGAGGCAGAAGAGGGGTGGGTCTAGGCAGCAGGTGGGCGGGCAGGGAGCCCACGGGTGCTTGGGGTACGGCAGAGTGACAGGCTCTTTTCTGTGCCTCGCAGGTGGCCTCAGCCCCGAGTCCAAGAAGATCCTGACACCTGCCCTCAAGAAGCGGGCGCGGGCTGGCCGTGGGGAGGCCACCAGGCAGGAGGAGAGCGCCGAGCGGAGCGAGCCCTCACAGCACGTGGCGCTCAGCCTGACTTTCAAGCGTTACGTCTTCGACACCCACAAGCGCATGGTTCAGTCTCCCTGAGTGTCCAGTGACCTCCCCCAGGGCCTCCTTGCCCGGCCCAGTCCAGGCTGCTGTGCCAAATCCCAACCAGCCATGCCTCAGCCTCTCCCAGTCTCTCCCTGCAGTCCTGCAGCAGCAGCCCCCACCCCCAGGCTTGGTGCTGAGCCCTGGTGAGGAGCTGAGGGGGATGGGTTGCCGGGGCCAGGAGGGTCTATCCTCCAGCCCCTGCACACTCCCTCCCAGGACAGCCCCCAGCCCAACTAGGAAAGGGCCCTGGGCAGAGGCCTGGTAGCCAGTATCTTCCACTGCCCCATCTGTTGGCCACCTGCAGGCCAGTCTCACCCCTCCCCCAGGTGGGCAGGCACTTGACAGCTACAAATAAATGTCCCGTGGTCCCAGCCCACTCTACTGGTGTCTCTCTCTCTGTGACTTCACTAGGGCCCCCGCCCTCCCCGGCTGTTTTCCAAGGGGAATCTCAGAGAAATCCCAAGAGTTCCTGCCCAGGTCGGGGCCAGGGAAGGGACCCAAACTCAGAGTCTGTAGGCTGTGGGAGTCTGCAGAGGGTCTGCACTTCTCAACCCCACTGGGTGGCTCCTGGGGTGCTCTGGGCCTTGAGAGAGAATGGGGATTCTCTGGGCAGCTGGGTCCAGGGAGGGCACCCACAGGGGAGTTGGGGAATAGCAGGGTGCCTGGCCAAGGCGTCAGGCAGAGCAGGTGGAGGCTTGCTCCTCCACCCCAACACAAGGAGTCCCTCCGCCCATGCCCTCAAGTTTGAGAACCATACACTTCCCAGAAAGTGGAGGCTAGCATGGTAAGGGCACCCTGCAGAGCCATCTCCCATCCCCTGCACCCACAGACCACCCTGCCTTGTAGCCCCAGGCTGTGGGATACTCAGGAAAGGGTGAATGGTGGAGTCAACTGACTGAGAGGAAATCAAAGCTTTTAGAGACATTTGTAGGATGAACAGATGTTCAAACGTTCCTTTATTTGGTCTCCAGACAGACACAGAGGCTTCCCTTTTATCCCAGTAATCGGTGCATTATGCTTTAATTTGCAAATGGCATTAAAAATATTAACAGGGACAGGTTTCGATCAAATGACTTGGGCCTGTTAAGCCCCAGAGCCGTGTGTGTGTGTGTGTGTGTGTGTGTGTGTGTGTGTGTGTCCCGTGTACACGTGGTGGGTGGGGAGCAGGCGGTTAAATACACCAGCAGCAGAGCAAAGCCCCCAAGCTGCAAGGATGCCAGCGATGGTGACTGGCCCGGCCACCCTTGGTCAACCTTGGCCCAGACCCAGGCAGCAGGGCTGGAGCAGCAGTCAAGGGCAACAGCTGAGAGCCATGGGGAAGTGGGGTTCCCAGTTCAGTCCCCCTGAGGGGATTGGCCCTGGAGGAACGTGAGAGAAAGTGTGGCCCCGGTGATCTTGGCCTCCACTGCTGCTGCAGGCTGCGGGTGCCAGGGCGGCTCATCTACACCGTGAATCAGGACAGTCCTCTGCCTAGGAGCCGGCTCCCCCTCCACTGCTGCTGCCTGAGCAGATGCCTCCTGGGACTGCAGTGGCCCCTCTCCCTGGGGCCTCACCCCACTGGGTACTGTGCCCCACAGCCTCCTCACCCTACCCGGCCCTGCAGACTGTTTCACCAGGAAGGCAGTGCCACTTCGCTGAGGCCACTCCGCCCAGGAAACTGGCAGCAGCTTTGAGCCCACACCAGGCTCCCTGCTAGCCTGCTGGTCCCCCAGAGGAGGGCAGCCGAAGAAGGGTGCAGACCTCCGGGAGGGCTTCAGTCAGCACTGAGCTGGGCTCACAGCCCCCCAGCCTATCAGTGCCTGGGGGCAGGAGAGGCCCCTCTGAGCACCTGCCAGTGCTGTCCAGGCTGGTCACCTCCCAGCACAGATCTGGGAGCTGCTGGTGAGGGCCAACACTGGGTCCGAACCCAGCTTCGGGGACTCACCTCTTAGGTGAGGAAACCTCCCTCCTCCTCAATGTGGGGCTGAGCTGGGAGCCAGGCCACACCCTCCCTGACCCCTCCCTCCCCAGCCCCCTCAGAGTCCCTGTACATTGGGACAGAAAACTCTGAGCTCAGCCCCAGGTCCTGGCCTGCATGGGCAGGGCGACCTTGGGTGTGTCACTGTCCCTCTCTAAATGAGGGGTCATGTGACTCAGTGGAACCACTGTGCCAGGCATGGGGGGGCACTTAGTCCATGGGAGCTGGCTCTGGGGCCAGATCAGGTGTGGAGGAAAGATGAGCACACAGGGCGAATGTGGCTGCCGCCACCAGGGCACAGATTCAGGCCTCTCCCTGCCTGCGGTGTGAGCTTGGGCAAGTTCCCTAACCTCATGCCTCAGTGTCTCCGTGTATAAAATGGAAGAAGAAAAGCAGCCATGCCAGAGGGCTGCCCTGGGGATGGGAGACTTGCCAGGCATGTTGCTGACCCTGCATTACCTGTGGCCCTAGGGTGGCCCCCACACATCTCCCACTGAGAGGCAAAAGGCCCAGAGCCCCTCAGGAAGTGACACCGGCCCCAAATAAGCCGTTTTTCCAGGAACTCTGTGCAGGCGTCCACCTCCACCCCACCTCTCACCTCCCCATTGGTCTGAAGACCGTGCTCCTCAAAGCCCCGGGAAGGAGGGGGCTCGGGTGGAGGAACTGAGGCACAGAGGCACAGAAGGGAGGAGGGGCAGCCCAGGGCGACTCCCAGGAGCCTCTGAGCGCCCTGAGTGTGTAACGAGGCAGACCTGCTCTGTGTGGCCTGAAAACGCCCAGCCGAATGCCCCAGGAGAGGCCTCTATCAGGCCCGGCATCGGTGGAAACCTGAGCGTCCATTAGTGGGATCGGGCCAGGGCGCGCAGCCTTTGAAGGTGCAGCCTAGCCAGGACGGTGGGCAGGAGCTGGAGCCAGCACCCAGTTCTGGCTGAGGCCAAAGTGTGGGCATGTACGTCCCCTTCCCTGGCTCCCCCATCCCCCAGGGTGCCTTGGGCAACCCCAGGCCTGCGTGTTTTATGAAGGAGAGGGTTCCAGTGGGTCAAGCTCACTGCAGCCACCGACACAGGTAAACTCACTGAATCTGCTCGTCTACCCACAGTGGTGGTGTGGCAGCAGCATGCCAGTTTCCCAGGGGTGCAGACAGGGCAGGGCTTGGCTGCCTGCAGCTGCCCCAGATAGAGCTGGAGTTTGAGTCCAGGCTCCAGGTGCTTCCAGAGTCCCTTGCCCACCAGTGCTTCAGGCGTGTCCTTGGAAAAAAGGTGCTCTCTGGGGTCCTCTGTGGGTGGGGCATGGGGCAGCAGTGCCCTGGGCCCCCTCACCTGCCTGCCCACATGGAGTGAGGTCATGGACCGACATCCTGCCATGGGCTGGGGCAGGAGGGGCAGCGGTGATTGGCAGGCCCCCGACCAGCAGGGCTAATGCACAAACGAAGAGATAAGGCTTATCTGGAAATGTCCCTGGAATCGAGACTCTGATGGAAACAGGCTTCTGGGTTAATATATTTTCGATAGATAACGTCTCGTAAACGGGAAGCCCTGGGGGCCTGGGGCAGGAGAAGGGGCAGCTTCTGTGCTCCCAGGCCTCCTGCCCTGGCCATGCATGTGCATGTGCGCACACGGGCATCGGTGCACCAGGCATCTCCGAGCCTGTGCTGACGTCCGGGTGTGCGTCTGTGCACATGGATCCGCGATGTCTCAGACGTGTCTGCATGTGCTCCGTGTGTGTTTTGGGAGGGTTGGTGTGTTTGTCAGTGTGTGTATCTCTTTGGGTGTGGGAGTGGGGTGAAGGAGGATTGAGTCCAGTGTGCACAGCATGGTGGCAAGTTCCCTAACCTCATGCCTCAGTGTCCCCATGTATAAAATGTGCCTCAGTTCCTGTGTATCCAGTGCTAGTTTGCCCCATGGGCAAAGGGCATGCAGGTTAGTGGGGCCTCTTCTCCAGGACTGGGTAGGATTTGAGGGAGGCTTATCACTCCATTCTACAGGAAGCATGCCAGGGCCAGACCCCTGTCTGGGGAGCGCAGGAGCCTGTCAGTCCGAGCTCACTCTGGGGTTGGTCCCGGCCCTGGCCTCCACTGCTGAGCAGCCTCCATGTGGGGGTTAGCATTTCCAGATTCCCTTCCAGAGACCAAGGCCAGCCTGGCTGACAGCCTCCCAACTCCTAGTTCAGCCTTGTCTGTCCTCTGAGGCGGGGACTGGGGAGGCCTCCTGCCAAGGGGCTGCATGGGCAAGGTCTTGAAGGGAGAGTAGGAGTTTGCCAGGGCAAGGAAGGGTGGCACCTGCCAGAGGGAACAGCAGAGTGAGGGCTGTGGTGAGGCAGCGCTCGCTGGGGCCCGTGTGCCTGCTTGCTGAGGAGGATGAGGTCATGGCTCCGGACCCCCCAGCCCCTGTTGCACCTCCAGCAGCCTCCACACAGGCAGCCCAGATTAAAAAGAGTAATTAGCATTTGACTGATAACGGGGTTGAGCCATTAATTAGCCTGCTCAGCCCGGCACCAGGCTTGGCTGCTGGGAGTTGGGGCAGAGGCAGCAGGGGGTGCTGGGAGTGGGGCTCGCAAGGCTCTACAGGGACTCCATTCCCCTTGCTGAGCACTGGTGATGCTGGGGGAGGTGATGGGGGCGCTATGAACAATGTGGCCGGAACTCGGGCAGCCAGGGAGGCCTAGAAGGCTGTCTGCTGGGTGTGGGAGGCCTTGGAGCCCCACAAGGGCACAGGCAGGGGGGTGGGGCATGGTGTCCAGTTGGGGTTCCAAGAGACCCCTCTGGCCTCCTGAGGGAGCCAATGGCAGGGCCTGGAGGCCAGGGGTCCCCCACCCCCATTACAAACAGAGGGCAGAGGCCATGTGGGTTGGAGAGGACCTGGGACCAGTGGTTGGTGATTGGATGTGGCAGCCGAGGGGAGGGGACAGTCCGAGCTGAGGCCTGGGAGGAAGAGGACGTTTGGGAAGGCTCGGGGATTGAAAACAGGGAGGTGAAACTTGAGAGGAGAGGTACGTTTGGGAAGAGGCCCCAAGTTGAGTGCTCGAATATTTATGAGGCCTCCTGTGTACAGGCCCTGCCACCGTGGTGGGGCACCAGTGGGGGAGGCGGAGACCCTGCCCGCATCCCAGCCTTGTGCTCCCTGGGGCAAGACCAGTGCAGGGACCTCAGAGGGCAGTGGGAGGGACAGCATGGACCCTAGATCACTACCTCCCACCTCGCAGTGTGGCCTGCGGCCCCCTCTGCAAAGGAGGCTGTCAGGCCGGCCCTGCACCCCTGACCCACCCAGGCCAGCAGGTTGTAGGTCACATGGCCACACCCCTGGAGCCCTCACTGAGGTGTTGCTCAGTCCCCACGTGCTCCCCCCACGTTATCACTGGCCCCCATGAGGGAGACAGTGCAGCAGAGAGAAACGGCCACATCCCACAGCCACAGCTGGCCTCTAGGTCAAGGCCTGGCTGGGAGCCCAGGCTGACCTGGCCCTGGGGCACAGTGACAGGCACAGCCAGGCCTCACCCCCGAAGGTCACTCCATAGACTCAGCCCGGAGCCTCCAGCATCCCACATAGCCACCACCTGGTGGGCCCCAGCATCCGTCTCCCCTGCAAGGCTTGCACAGCCCAACATCACCTGTGGGAGGAGACCCCGTTGGCAGGGCCAGCCCTGTGGAGCCACCTGAAGAGGAACAGAGGCAACGGAGCTGTGGCCAGCACAGTGTGTCCTAGCAAAGGGGCTGCCGAGGGGCCGCTGGGCCCAAGGCAGAGTCTCCAGTCAGCTGCTTGGCCCTCCAGCTCCAACCTGCCTGTCTTCACTGCCATCTCCCATCACTTCCCCTGCCTCTCTCTGGTCCTTCATGGACAACCCTGCCTCCCACCAAGGTCTAGTTCACCTCTTCCCTGTCCACGCCCTGAGGCTTGGGGCCCCAGCCCTTGAGTGGTGTCTATCAGGGACCCCCAGGCAACCTACCAAGGTAGAGGCAGGCTGGAGGGTCTGTGGGGTGTGGTTACCTGCAAATGGACCCCGGGGCTGTCTTTAGCTTTCTTCTCCGACTCCCTCCCTCCTAAGCTTCCACCCTGGGCCTGCCCCCATGGCAGCCACTCTCTGCAGGGCCTTCCCTGCTCCTAGCTCTTCAGCTCCTTCTAGGGGACCTGAGGACCCAGGGACCCAGAAGACCTCGAGCTGGGGGTAGAGAAAGGCAAGGGGGGAGCAGAGCCAGGCCTTCCTCAGAGGCCCAGGGAATTCCCCAAAGACGCCAGAGCTGGGGCTCAGACCAGGCTACAGAGGCCAAGTTACTGACCCTTCCCCATCCTTTCCCAGTTAATTACCAAGAAAGACTCTCCCAAGCCAGTTACCCACACCGTCCCCAGACTGTCATCAGCACCACCACCATCACTAACCTCACCATCACTCCATCATTTAACGTCACTACTAACGTCAATGCCATCATCACCTCATAGCATAACTAACTTCACCACCATCATCATCAGCATCACCAGCGACCTGCTCAGATTGGTTTGGGGAAGACCTGTCTGGAGGCCGACAGGGAGGAGCGTGACGCAGTTTGCCAAGAGGGAGGTGCCATGCCCAGGCTCAGGCAAGAGGGAATGGGGTGCGAGTGGGGCCATGGCTGGAGTCAGTAAAGAGGAGGAGAAGGAGGTGGATTTGAAGATGATCCCAAAGCTACATCAGCTGGCCTTGGCACTGACTGGATGATCTAGGGGAGGCCAGACTTAGGGGATCTAGGGTCCCTAGCCAGCCTCTGGGCACAAGAGATGGGAACCCTGCAGAGGAGAGTGTGGGCAAGACGCTTTGGCAAGCTTCGCTGCAGAATTCCTGAGTCCAAAACTCAGATACCCTTGGGGAATTTGGCTTGGAAAGCCTCTCCCTGGACAGCTATGTCTTGGGTCTGAGTGGACACGGGGATGGGTCATTGGCACACAGGCACAGCAAGGCTATGGGATCCTGAGGCCATGGGGTGGGATAGAGCTAGAGAAGAGACGGGCCCAGGGAGCACTCTGCGGTGCCAGAGCACAAGGGAACACGCAGGGCCAGGGAAGGTGGGCATTGCTTGAGATGCCCATGGGCCGTGGGTGCCAGGCCCAGGGAAGAGGGTGGTGGGGTGGAGCCTCAGGCAGGCTTCCCAAGGAAGTGAGCAGGGCACTTCTGGGTGGAAGTTGTGTAATGGGTGTGGTGTGAGATGAGGCAACCTGCTTCCTAATCAGATGCAGAGCGGATGATAGGGTGGAAGATAGCCAACAGTCAGCAGCGCCTCACTGCCCCAGTGCTCACCATGGGGGGATCCACTCCCGCACTGGCCAGGCCTCCCTGGGTCTCCCTGCCACCTTGCCCCAATCTGTCTCCAGGCCTTTGCTGGTGATGCTGCTCTCCCCGCCAGGGCCCATGCTCCACTCAAGCCCACTTCTCCCTCAACCTCGGGGCTCTCGCACAGATGGCTCCTGATGGGCAGAGTGGGAGGAAGAGAAGCAGGTTCTGGGCCCTGTGCCGCCCGAAGGACAGTGCTGCTCAAAGGAAGTTCTCCTGGCCGGCCTCTTATGGATGGGTGGGAAGGAGAGGAGCAGCTTTGGGACCCCTGCTTCCTGGAGTTCCTCACAGAGGGGAAACTGAGGCAGGGGAGGGGTTGGTCCTCTGCCCAGCCCCCCAGCACAGGGAACCTTTGTGGGGAAGTGGCTGCTGCCAGCTGATGCCTGTGGGAAGGACTAGCCCAAGCCTGCCGGGTCCTGGCACAGAGCAGGCCTTGGGGACTGGGGTCTGGGTGCCTGTGTGGACATATTGACCAGGTTGGGGCCCACCCCTGCCTCCCACCATGGACAGCTGGGTGGGCTGCCGATAAGGAGAGACGGTTGCAGAGTCACCAGGCCCCAATGATAAGACAGACAAGCATCTCCCGGTGGCCGGAAGGTGGGGGAGGGGCCCACCGGGGGAGCACCCACATCTCGGATGGGAACACGGAGGCTGCTGGTTCTGGGCAGGGCCCACCCTGCCCCCGGGGGCACAACAGCCCTCCCCAAGGCATCTGGGCAGCTGCCGACACAGTGCAGCAGGGCCCCAGCCTGGCCCACCCTGCAGGACCTCCCCACAGCGGCCCTGCCCAGCTCCAATCCCACCTCAGCCTTGCCCAGCTCCACATGCAGTCTCCTCAGGGTTCCCTCACACACCAGGCCCTGTCCCCCGCCACCTCTGCTCGTCCATGCCCCTGCCTGGAGCACCCCCACGCCATGCCCATCTCCTGCCCCTTCTTCCAGGCGCAGCAGCGTGTCCCTGAAAGAATGAACTGCCGGCGAGAAGAGAGGGTTCTGGGAAGTTGGGACTGTGAGAGAGTGGGAGTGGGGTGGCAGGTGACACACAGGACAGGTGGGCGTGTCCTTGTGGAAGGGGCCCAGCCTGTCATGGGGTTCTTTTGCTGAAGACCTTGGGGCTCTCTCTTCTTGCCAGGTTTGCAGAGCTGGACAGCATGAACTTGAAGCCACTGCAGCCATCCTGTACCCACAAAGGGAATGAGATCCACAGCACAAAGGGGTGACGGCCATGTCGAGAAAGGCCAATGGAGAAATGAAGAGATGGGTTCCTGCTGGCTCCATCTGAGCCCTGGATCCAGCTATGCCTGGAGCTCACCCCCATGTCATGGGAGGCCACACATTCCCTCTGTTGCAGAAGCCTGGTGCCGCGGGTTTCTGCTTTGTGACTCAGAGAGCGATCGTGGTGGGTGCGGTCAGCTGTGCCTCTCACTGTCCCAGCAGGGTTCCTGACCAGCAGCAGGTCCTGTTGCTTCACCTTCAAAGCCTGTCCCGAATCAGTCAGCCCCCACCCCATGGCCGCCAGCCCAGCCAGACCCAGTCACCTCCCACTTGGACCATCACAATTGCCTCACCCTGGTCTTCTGCTCTGCCGGCTGCAGCCAGAGAATCCTGTTGAAACGTGTCAGGGCCCCTCTTCTCTGTTGTAAACCCTCTCACCCGCACCTTCCTCAGGGCAATTGCCAGAGTCCTCACCATGACCCCCAGGCCCTGCATGACCTCCCTGACCTCCTCTGCCATCTCCCCACTCCTCCCAGGTCTCCAGCCTCAGGAGAGGGAGCCCCTTCTCCTGGATGCCCCAGGCACTCCCTCCCTCCTCAGGGCCTCTGCACGCAGCTCCCACTGCCCCCAGGTTGCTCCCCACCCATTCTTCATTGAGCAGCCCCATTGCCCCCAGCCCCGCAGTAAAAATCCACATTCCCACCCTCCTCTGTTTCATCCTTCTTTCTAGCTGGGCTCTCCAACTCTCAGCATTCTGCCCATCGACCTCATTTACTGCCAGTGTTCCCATGGGAAGGGGGCTCTAGGGACAGGGGTTTCTGTCCTTTTGCTCACTGCTGTGTCCCAGTGCCAGGCAGAGCACCCAGCACATGCCTGGCGCTCCACACACAGGAGCACTCGGGCCAGTGGGGATTAAGTGAGTTGGTGCATGCAGGGTCCCCATAAACAGAGCTGGTCTCGTTATTGCCGTCACTGTTTCTGGCCACACTGTCCTGGCCTGCAGGCCACGGTGACCTTCATCAACAGGGCACATACACTCCGGTTCACACGTGCTGAGGTGCCAGGCTGCACCCCAGCTCCTGTGCCCGGTGCTCCCTGCTGACCTAACAGAGCCAGCACCCCCATCTCAGCCCCCAGCCAGGCCCTGGGGGCCTTCCCAACCTTCCCCAGCCTTGCCAGCCCACCCTATGGCCCCAGGGGCCTTCCCATCTGATTGGATCACTCCTCTGCTCCCCAAAGGGTGAAATCCAAGCCCTTAGCTTGGCAGTCCAGGACTTTAGGATATGGCCGGAACCTCCCAACCCCATCATGTGCCCACCACTGGGGTCCCCAGACCAGACTGGGCCTGCGCCTCCCTCTGCCTACGCTGTGCCCTCGTCCAGTCCTGCTCCCTCAGCACCCCCTCCTCACCTGTCTGCACCCTCTCATGACCCAGCTCATGGCCCCTCAGGAAGCGCAGTTTTCACCTCCTGCTCCAAATCTACAGCCCAGATGCAGTGTCTCTGCCAATGCTCAAATCTGCCTTTCCAGCCTGGCTGTTTCCCCAGGACTCCACGCACCCACCTGTGCCTCCTCTGTGCTCCCAACAGCAGGCGGCTCTGCCCGACTCCTCTCCTGCCCCCACCACCCCATGCCCACACCAGCAAGGCCCAGGCCTTCTTCCAACACATCCCAATCTGACCTTCCCCCATTCCGCTGCACCACCCCAGGCCAGGCTACTCCCTGGGGTCACACTTTAGCACCCCCCGCGCCCCACAGACTGTCCACATACAGCCACAGGGAGCCTGTCAGTGATGGCCATTCCCTGCCCCGACTCTGCCCAGCACCCCCTACTCTGCTCACACCCCGACTCTGCCCAGCACCCCCTAACTTTGCCCAGCACCCTTGACTGTGCTCAGCATCCCTGATACTGCCCGGCACCCCTGTGGCCAGGGGTGCCCTGACTCTGCCTAGCACCCTAACTATGCCTAGCACCTCTGACTAGCACTGCTACCAGGATTTGGAATGAGGTGCATGCAGGGACTGAGTTGGGGTTGGTCACCCCTCAACTTATCAGTTGCTATTCCTCACCCTGTCTCTGGACCTCTGCCTCTGCCCCTGCTCTCTGGGCCCCTCTGTGCCATCCCCTCAAGACTAGGGGACATCTCATGTCCGTCCCTGACTCCATCCCAGTCAGTAATGCTCTTCATCCCCATACAAATTAAAGCAACAAGGAAGTGCCATTTTGCATTGGTCAAACTGGTAAACATTTTTAAAGACTGATAATATCAAGTGTTGGTGAAGAGAGAGGGCAGTGGGAATTTGATGCTATTAGGAGTGGACTTCACACAACCACTCTGGAGGGCTAGCTGCCACGTCTATTAAATTAAAAATGCATGAGCCCCATAAGCACAAGCACTCACTCACATGTGTGCACAAAGAAGCGGAGCAGGGCTGCTGGTGGCAGTCCTGCCTGAAACAGGAGAAAAAAATGGCATGTTCATCAGTAGTGGTGTGGACACCGAAACAGTGCTGTGTGGCCATAGAGTGAAATACTCAACAATAAAGGAATGAAGTCTGAGTGTCCTGTGGATAAATCCTGAAAACAGGTGAAAAAAGTTGCAAAGGATATGTGCAGAATGATGCTGTTTACATTGAACAGAAACTCCACAAAGTGATACTGTGTGCTCTGTGAATGCAGGCATGGATATTTAACCACATAGAGAAAGGCGTGCAAGGATGTGCTTCAAACTGCCCACCAGGAGCTGCCAGCAAGGGGTGTTAGGAAGGGCAGTGGTGGCAAAAGGGCACTCCAGCCTTATGTTTTCATTTTGTTCAGAGACTGTATCTGTGCATTATTCACAAACTAGAGGTGAGTGAGGGAAAGGTTCTGTGCAGCCCAGAGGTGTGCAGGAATAAGAGCCACACTGGCACCTCCTTGCTCACAGCCACCCAGCCCTTGTTTCCTGGAGACCAGGTCTCTAGTCAGTTAATGAAAGACTAGCCCTGTGTGGTGAGGCCCTGACACATCTCTGTGGCTGCCCTCGATCCCACCCTCAAAAGCCGTAGCTCTGGGGCCAGAGACAGATTGCAGAAGGAGGCCTGGGGTTCAGACACCCCCATGGGGTTTGTCATGCCTAGGAGTTCACTCCTGAGCCCTGTGATGGCCGCAGGGGGAGGGGGGACAGCCAAGACCCAGAGACAGTGAGAGAAAGGGAGAGCAACAGAAACACAGAGAAAGGCCGGGAGAGACAGAGACAGTGAAAGGGGCAGAGACATGGAGATGGGAAGAAAGAGTGAAAGGGACAGACACAAAGAGAGACACAGAGAAAAAGAAGTAGAGGGGGAGAAACAAAGAGAAAACAGACACAGAGAGTCAGAGAGGCCCCAAGCAGAGCAGGAGAGGGAGGCTGTTGCACACACGTGTGGCTCCACCTGCTTGGATTGGTCAGAACTGACTGCAATTAAAGCCCATAATTGATTCCCTCGGATGACGAGGATCATTTCAATGCAGAGAATTAAGGTTTTCTTCCAAGATGGAAATAAAGATTAATTTGCAATTTCCTTCCTCACTGCACATGTGAGAATGGTCCCTGCTGGGAAGAAAACTCAACCCTGGCAGGTGGGCTGGGGGCAGGGGCGCCCTCAGGGCCTGAGCCCACAGCTTCCCAGGAGAGGGCACGGCCCAGACCACCTGCTTCCTTGGCTGGCACAGAGGTGTGGGTGCCCTGCTCAGACACGGGCCTCCACTCCCGGGGTCCCTGCAGTTGGATGGGACTGTGAGAGGCCAGGCCCATCAGGCCTCCACCACCTTTGATAAGCCCTCCACGTCCTTCTCTCCTTGCAGGCCTCATCAGCTCCTTTTCCTGGGAAGGACTCCCCAGTTCCCGAAGCAGAGTCTGATATGCAGAGCCCCAGTGGAAGATGACAGGACAGTAGCGGAGGTGAGAAGTGGGGGCCCCAATACTTCCCTTCCCTCCCTCCAGGGCCCCCTGCTCCTGCCACCCTGGCTGGGCTCCCTGAGTGGGGAAGTACACACTGGAGTCTAGCAGGGTGCTCCCCTCCAGCCCAGGCCCTGCTGTGCCCCCTCCTCTGGGGGTGCCTCGGGCTTGGAAACACATGCAGGTTCTGGAAGCGGCGGCCCTGGCACCTGCCCTCGACCTGCCATCCGGATCCACCACCTCTTGGGACAAGGAGGCTCTCAGGCCTCACAGAGGCCTTGCCTAGCCTGGGAGCATCATAGGGCCGGCCAGAGGCAGGAGGGACCATGAGCCCACCCTCTTCTGGGCCCCAGGAGCCAGCGTGGCAGGCTTTGTCCTGTGGCATTTCTAGCTGCCCACCTTGTCTCCGGGGCCTTGTCCCCAGCAAGGTGTGCCAAAGGCCCCTCACCAGCCACCCCTCCAGGCCCACACTCTGCTGAGGCCCTGGCAGGGCAGGGTTACTAGTCTGGGCTCAGAGGCCTGGAGCCTGCACAACCTCTGGGCAAGCCAGACCTGCCCACAGCAGCAGAGGCTCTGCCTCTCCAGCTGGGGCGACCCTGCACTTGCCCTGGTGTCCCAGTGTGAACGGGGCAGGGGCGGTCAGGTGTGAATAAGGAGGTGGAGGAAGTGGCACCTCCGTCTGCAGTCTCCTCAGATCTTGCCTGTGCAAGCTCAGAGTGGGGCCTTCAGGGGTCCCAAGAACCAGGATTTGGGCTCTGGGCTGTGCACAGTCTCCGAGACCCATCTCTGGGCCTGTCCCTGCACCCCTGCACCTGTGGCCTGCCCAGGTCAGCTGCCGGCGCCACAGCCCCATAGTTGTGAACGCCTGGAGCTTCCCATTCAGCCTCTTGTGCAGACTTTTCCCGAGGGTGACCTCTGGATGACCTCCCGGTGCACACAGGGTGGAGGAAGAGCAGGTTTATGAACGGGGACGGGGTTGGGGGGGTTGGGGGGGGTGCATTCCTCCGGGCAGCCTGGTGGCCTGGGCCTATCTCACCATCACCACAGGACTGAGGGGCCCCCCGAGCCTCGGCCCACCTCTGGCCTGGCTGACCTGTGGGCACCAGGAGGCCCAGGACCAGGTGACCACATTGGGGTCTCAGCCGGGGTTACCCTGCAGCTGGGCTGGGCCCAGTGGCTGCCGTGTGTCTCCAGTGCAGCCTCCACTTACTCCCCTAGGGACGGGAGCTCCCTCCACACTCCTCCCCACTGACTGATAACTCCATTTCAGATGGTGCAAGAATTCTCTCATACAGATGGTTTGTGGAAAAAACCAGCAGCACTGGGGCAGTCATGAAGACGAAGTTGCCCAGCACAGCACTGGGCGCTCAGCCAGAGCTATCTCTGAACCCTCTGGGGGGGATCCCAGTTCAGCCTCCAGACCTACAGATCTGCCTGTCCCTATGGCCCTGGGGCAACTGCAGAGCCTGGGCCAGTGCTCCGAGGCTGGCATCTCAGCCCCAACCCTGGCTCCCTAGAACTCTAGCAGTGCCAACAGGGCAGGACTGTCACCTCCAGAAAGCTGGGCGCAGGCCTTGGGTAGCCTGGCATGGGGTGGCTTCTGCATACATTCAGGAGTGAATGGAGCCTCAGTTTCTCTGAAGAGCCCCACTGCTCTGTCAGGGGGATCATGGCTCCCCGGGGTCAGAGAGATGGAGGGCAGTGTTTCTGTCCAGAAAGTCTCGAGGGCAGCTAGAAATGCCACAGGTCCTGGCCTTCTGGGGGATGGTTTCCCAGATGGGCCCTTGTACTGGGGGTTGGGGTCCCGAGAGGAAGGCAGGGAAGTGTGCAGGGCCATGCCTCAGACACAGGGGCCAAAGCCTGAGAACCTGGTTCTCACTCCTCGGGCCCTGAGGCCCCCCCCCGGCTGCTCTCGGCGGCTGGCCCTGGCCCATTAGTTTATTGATCCCCTTGACCAATCATTGGACCAGTTTCCTGAACCCTTGCTTGGGCCAGATCCAGGCCAGGGCCCAGAGGGAGCTTGAAACATCCTGTCCCCTGACAAAGGGGTGCCCGGGCGGGTGGGAGAGTTGCCACTCAGACCGGAGGCCCAGATGTCCCTGCCCACCCCAGGGAGAGCCGGCCCAGGCTGGCCCCGGACAGTCACCAGAGCCTTCCTTCAGGTCCCCCTTGTGTGCCCGCCTGACCTGCTGGGGGCACTGGGTAATGAGGAGGTCATGCCACCCCCACCTGCAGGCTACTAGCCCCCCAGAGGTCATGTGACCAAGAGGACCTTTCCCAGGCCCACACCAACCATGGCAGCTTTGCTTTTAGCAGCACAAACAGATCTGGGATCCAGTGAGACCTGCAGGAAGAGTCTCACCCTGTCTGTGCCTCAGCAAAATGAAATTAATATTAGGACCTCCTTCTCTGGGCAGCGGTCAGAGGGAAACGGGCACACAGCATGTGCTCATTAAATGCTTCACGGCGGTCACTTGGGAAAACAGCTCGGGTATGTCTTTAAAAGTTTAACATAGGGTTACTGCCAAAAAGCGGAAGCAACCCTCTTTATCAACTGATGAATGGATACACAAAATATCTATCTACCCATGCAATGGAATACTATTTGGCAATAATCTAATAAAAATTAAAAAGGAATGAAGGCCAGGTGCAGTGGCTCACGTCTGAAATCCTAGCACTATGGGAGACTGAGGTGAAGGGATCGCCTGAGGCCGGGAGCTAGAGGCCCCAGTGAGCTATGATGCACCACTGCACTCCAGCCTGGGTGACAGAGCAACACGCTGTCTCAATAAATAAATAAATAAGAGGAATGAAGTACTGCTATGCACTGCAGCATGGATGGACCGTGAAGGCATTGTGCTAAGTGAAAGAAACCAAACGTGAAAGGCCACATAGTGTGTGATTCCATTTATATGAAATGTCCAGAAGAGGCAAACCTATAGATGCAGAAAGTAGATTCGCCAAGGCCTGGGGGAGCAGGAAGTGGGGAGTGACTGCCAGTGGAGACAGTTTCTTTTCAGGGGACAGGCTGTTCTAAACTTAGATTGTAGTAATGGTTGTACAACACCGTAAACATACAGAAGTTTGGAATTGTACACTTTAAGTGGGGGAGCTTTATAGCATATAGGTTATAGCTCAATAAAATTGTTTTTAAAAATTGATCAGTGCTCCATGGCCATTCTCTCTGCCCTGCAGCCAATGCCTGGGGGCAACCCTTGCAGCGGGTGGTTCTGCACCAGAGCCTTGGTGGGTAGGGAACAGAGGCCCTTTGCCTGGGGGGTGATGGGGAGAATGTGACCTGGAGCTGCGGGAGACACAGAAACGACACCCAGAAACACCACATATGCACGCGCACACACACACACAATGCATGCACGTGCACACACGCACACTTCCTGGGGGATGAAATGCAGCCATTCCCAAAGACACCTGGCCCCAAGAGTCACCTCTGGCAGGCTGCAGGAAGCACCCACCAGCCTCCTGGCTTCTGCTGCTGGCTGCTCCCTACACCAGCAGGCTGGGTGCCTTCCCAAGCCTCATCTGCTCTTCTCCTCAATGGGCAGAAAGCAACCTGCTTCCCAGGGCTGCAGAAGAGGCCAGTGGGGTTCTATGGTGGAATTCACTTTATTGTTTTTTTTAAATTATTATATTACTTATCTGGTTTGGGGGTGTTTTGGGTTTTTGTTTTGTTTTGTTTTAGGCAGTCTCACTCTGTCACCCAGGTTGGAGTGCAGTGGTGTGATCATGGCTCACTGCAGCCTCAAACTCCTGGGCTCTCATGATCCTCCTGCCTCAGCCTCCTGAGTAGCTAAGACTACACAGGCATGCACCACCATACTGCCTATTTTTTTTTCTTTGTTGGTAGAGACATGGTCTCACTATGTTCCCCAGGCTGCTTGTGAACTCCTGTCCTCAAGTGATCTTCCTGCCTTGGCCTCTCAAAGTGCCGGGATTACAGGCATGAGCCACGGTACCCAGCCATTTATCATTTTTATTAAGGAAATAATTCAAACATATGAAAAGTGCATGGAGTATAATACAGTGAACCCCATGTGTCCATACCCACCACAACAAACTACTGACACATGCAATAAAGTGGATGGAAGTAACAACCTCCAGGACCGTGTCTCCCGCCCCACCCCAATCTCCTCCCCCACTCCTCTCATCTTCTGTGGGCCAGCTCTAAAGCTCGTTCAGTCTAAGGTGGGGACTGCGGCGGAAGTGGCCCTTCACAGGGAGGCAGTGGCGGGGTGGTCAGGGCCTCTCACCAAGCAGGTAGGACTGGTCAACTCCATGATTCTGAGAGTCTGCGACTCTGTGACTGGTTTTTTAAATTGTTGTTTGTCACATACAGTAAAAATCACCCCTTTAAACATGTAGCTCTGTGCGTTTTGAAAAACACATTCAGTTGTGTAACCCCTAGCTGAGTCAAAAGAGAGAACAGGTGCACCCCCACGCTTCATGCCCCTGTGTAAGCACCCCTTGCACGCCTGGCCCCAGCATTCACTCATCTCTTTTCCATCACTGTTGTTTTACACTTTCTAGAATGTGGCATGAGTGGGATCACACTGTGTGTGCCTTTCCTGCAAGGCTTCCTTGCCTTGGGATTCATGCTTGTGGCTGCACGTCCCAGCAGCTCCTTGGGTCACTGAGCAGGGCCCTGAGGTGTGGCTGTAGATGAGCGGATGGGTTCACCTGCAGAAGGACACTCGGGCTGCTTCCAGTTTGGGATGACTGTGACTAAAGCTGCTCCGAACACTCTTGTGGGGTTTTGTGTGAGCACTGGTGCTTCTCTCCCATAAGTAAACACCTCGCCACGGAAGGTCTGTGTTGTGTGGTGTGTGTTTTACTGCCACGCGGTTTCCCACCCCAGCTGCTGTCTGTATTCCCACCTGACTGGGCATTTTACCTTTCACTCAACACATTCCCATCGGGCACCCACCCAGGCCAGGTACGATGCTCCCAGCGACGGAAATGGCCAGGATGAACGCGCTCTGCCCTCCTGGGCCCGCCTGTCCTGTGGGCAGCAGGTAAGAAACCAGGCAGCCTGGGGACACGCAGGACCATCCGGCTGTTGGCAAGGGCTCCAAGGGCATGAATTAGGGTGATGCTAACAGGGTGACTGGAGCAGGCCTTGCTGAGGTGGGTTTGAACTGAGATTAAGGCAGAGGGGCTATCCCATCCAAGATCTGGGGGAAAGGTTTCCAGGCGGGGGCCCAGCAGGTGCCAAGGCCCCGAGGTAGGCAAATCGTGTTATTATGCTGTGACTCAGCGACTTTTTGGATGACTACTGAGTTTCAGGGACCTGCTAGAAACCTTACAGTCAACCCCTGTTCAATCCTCACAGCAGTCCTAGGCAGGAGGGGCTACTGTCACCCCCAACTTACAGCAGAATCACTCAGGTTCAGAGAGGTTGTCACCTGTCTCGCTGCACAGGCCACGCGGGGCAGAGCCAGCACTTGAACCCGGCGGGACTCATGGAAGTGCGCTGAACACCTGGATTTCCACCTCAGCTCGAATCCCTGCCTGCAGTCCTGCTGTGTGGCCCTGGGCAGGTCACAGGTCCTCTCTGAGCTTCCGCTTTCCCATCTGTAAAACCGGGCTGGCGCTGCTGGCCTTGCAGCCCGCCGTAAGCATCCTGTGGGATGAGGTGTGGAAATGTCCTGGAACGGTAGGGCCCGGACACGGTGGGGTGGGCACGCACCCATTCCGCCCCGAAGGGCCGCAGCCAGCCGGGCCCCCTCCCCGGCCCGCCGCGGGACTGCGCTGCCGCCAGGCGCCGACAGAGGGCAGGAGAGGCCCACGCCCAGCGGCCGAGAGCGCACTGCAGGGCGGGCAGGGGCGGCCCGGGCGAGGTGCAGCGCGGGTGGGAGCCCGAATGTGGTTTCAGGACGGCGGCAAACACCTGTCAGACTGTCTGGGACGCACGACCTAGGGACACGGACCCAGTGCAAGGTGTGGGGGAGGGGGTTAGCGAGGGATCCTGGGCCCACCCGCCTCCGGGCTACCCCACCCCTACCCCGCCAGTCCCCGCCACCCCGCGAGGTGCCACGGGAGTCTCTCCAGGAGAGCGCTGGCCCCGGGTTTGCGGAGAGCCGGCCTGGGGGGCAGGGCTTTAGGCTCAAAGGCCGCCACGTCCCCACGTGGCTCTGAGCACCTGTGATGTGGCCATCCAAGATGAAACAAGATGAAACGTACCCAGGGCCCAGTACACCCCAGGTTCCAAAGGCCTTCTGTGACAAAGAGAGACTGAACAATCACACTTATCACCTTTTGTATTGAGCTGAAATAGTAATATTCTGGATATACTGGGTTAAATAAAATATGAAAATTAATTTCATTTTTTCTTCTTAAAATCGTGGCTAAGATATAAAATTAGGTAGATGGCTCTCACCTGCCGCTTGCGCTCTGCCTCTACAGGACAGTGCCTAAGCTGGTTGTCTGTGTTATCCCATGTAATCCCGTCCAACTCTCCCAATGAGGCATTTACTGTTATTACCCATCCCATTCTACAGAGGGGGAAACTGAGGGGCTGAGCAGTGACGTGACTTGCTCAGGGTGGGTTATGGGCACACACCCAGCAGTGCCAACCCCATGCCCATGTGTACCACACACAAATATTCATAGCACATGCAGGGGCCCAGACTGTCAGTGCCAGAGTCCAGGTGTAAGATGGAGAGACCCTGAACACAAACACGCTGCCAGCCTCCCAGCTCATGCACAAGCGTCACCTGTGCACACCCAGTCTTGTGACGGCGTCAGGAGCACACACATTCACACTGCTGTTCCCAGACCCCGTGTTCACGCCCATGCACACACACCTACAGGTGTGCTGGTCTTCGAGGCAGGCAGTGTGGCCAGCCTCCCCCATGGCCCACAGTGCCATCCAGAAGACTGTATGGGGCCCTGCTGCTGACGGGCTTGTGGGCTCCAGACCCGCCAGACAGTCAGGCCCCTACTCACCTAGGGCTTGGAAAGGGGGCCCAGGCTGAGACTCCATCTGTGTCTGGGGGAGCCAGACCCGAGGGGAGTGAGTGGGCCTACGCCGAGCTCCTGCCCTCCCTTCGCCTGCCTGCCACCCTGCTGCTGAGGGCCCTTCCTCCTGGCTGCAGCCATTTGCATAAAGCTCCCAAGCCCGAGGATCACATTACATGGAGGCCTGATGATAATCTTTGTTGAAATAATATTTAACACATGCTGCACTTTTAATTAACTATCTGAATAATCTCAAATTAATACCAGAGCTTTAAAAATAAGTTTTCATTTTCGCGTTTGGTAACATAATAGCGGCCCGGCTGGCCCGTTTCCCCCTCCTTTGATTTAATTAAAAGCCCTTTTGTGTGTCTCTTGTCACTTCAGAAATGGACAAAAGCCCCCATGTGGGCCAGCCAGGGCTCCCGCTCGGGGTCCAGGTCTGAGGCCAGGGCCAGGGTCAGGGGTACTTAGGGGCCCTGAGGGCAGGTCCTCCACTGAAGCTCCCAGCCTGGCTCTGGCAGTGCCACTGAGGGAGGCCACACATCACACACACTTTTGCCCAGGGACACTGGGGCACGGTCACAGAGGCCGGCAGGCTGCCTCCCATGCACACGGACACACACTAGAGGCAGGTGGCAATCTCCATCCCTCGTCCATAACACACACCGGCCAGGCTCTGCAAACATGCCCACCAGACCCATGAGCCTCACGCACCTTCACACATGCATGTGCACACACACAAAGTCACAGTCACATATACGCCATTTGGGAATCGACAGCCAGAGCCATCGTGGACTTGGCATCAACAATTGGCATTCTAAGTCCAGATCCAAGAAACCTGGGGAGCTGCCTGGCCCCGGTGCATGACCCCTGTCCCAGAGTATGTGATGTGTGTGTCTGTTGCTTCTCTCTCTCCCTGTCCTAACCTGTTGGTTCTGTCTCTGCACCTCTGTCCCAGGCTCAGGACCCCGAGGCCTGCCAGGCGGGCAGCCTCCTGGGGCTGGGTGTGTTTCCCCACTGAGTCTGCTTTCACTCATAGGTGGACCTGAGGAGCAGGCAGGGGTCCTGCCTTGCTTCTGCCTCGCCCCTTCTGCCTTCCCCCTGCCCTGGCAAGCCAAGCCCTCCTCTGAACCCGAGATAGACCGAGGGAAGCTTCCTCAGGCAAGCAGCCCCAGCCAGCCCAGCAGGGAAACTGAGTCCCTACAGAGGCTTAGTTTTCTCTGACAGGTCCAGGTTGCCAGGTGTCTCTCCACTTGGGGGGCCTGAGGCCTTGGGGAACTGTGTGGGAGGGGGTACAAGCCAGACCCACCACAGAGCCTGGAGTCTTGGCAGGGAAAAGTGGAGGTCCCTGGGAGGGGCTGTGCTTCCCCCTGAGGTCCTTGGAAAGCTGGGGACAGGGAACTGTCGACTCCCCCAGTGACAGGGGCCAGCAGTGAGGCTGACCCAGCCAGGAGTGGAAGCAGCCACCACCTCCAGCTGACTCGTTCCATCAACAAACCCCAGGGAGCTGGGTCTGTGCTGGATGAACATATTGGGCCCTGTGTCCACATGGTATGGGTGGTGAGGGGGTCCCTGCCCTCATCTCACAGCCAGATGGGTGCAGACATAGTGCTACTGGGAGGAGGCTTGGCAGACAGTGAGGGCACGCGGCAGAGGCAGGGTGAGCGGGGAGGCCACATGCAGGAGGCCGTATCTGACACATAGTCAGAGGAGGGGCTCCCAGGGCTGCAATAAGCAAGGCAGCCTCCTGCCCCCATCCCAGGTCCTGGGACCCAAAGCATGACCAGCAGAGCAGGTCCTGAGAACAGATGGCCCGGGGTGCAGTGGCCTCCCGAAACCCCGTCAACCGGCCCCTTCTGGCTCAGACTGCCCAGCCAGCCCGGATCAGCTGGGGCCCAGCGCACTCCCCACCCCAGGGCTGCCTGGAGAGCCAGGCGAGCCTGTTCCCACCCAGCCCACCCAGCTGCCGAGGACTGGCTGGACCACTCGGGTACCTGGCCCTGCCCTCGCCCAGTGTCTCACCCACAACCACACCATCACCATCACACACCGGGACACAGAGTCACGGACAAGCCGTGACACAGAGCCAATGCCCAGGCAGCAGCCATCCCCAACCACAGGCTCACACAACACACGTGATCCTATGTGTGGGCACTCACACACAGTCACAAGTAGCCACATGCACACACACAATCCACATGGTCACACCCTCACCCAAGACCATGCACACGAGTACGCACACAGGGCCACCACCAGCCGGCTGGTACAGACCCCAGGCCCTTGGCTGCTGATGGCCCTCTGCAGGAGTGACATCATGGGGGGCCTTCCACCCGGGCAGCCAGAGGGGAGACCAGACCGTGTCCTGTGTGCTGAGTGCCTGCTGGGCACTGGCGCTGGGGGTTGTGCACAGGCTCCGGGAGCTCTCACAGTAAGTCTCAAGCAGGGGCAGTAGTCCCACTGTATAGAAGGGGAAACTGGCTCAAAGAGGTGAGATAAATTGATCAAGGTCACACAGCAAGAAACAGAAGGAGCTGGGCCTGGAATCAGCCTGCACACAGGCAGTTCACATAGCTGTCTCCTTCTGAAACCTGGGGGAAGTTCTGGGCAAGTAGGGGGCAGGGCTGCCCCTGCAACACCAGGAAGGCGACCCTCATGCGGCCCAGCTCAGCTGACCCGGAAGACTCAGAGCCCCAGGTCTGCAGCGAGCCCCCGGGGAGCTGGGCACTGGAGTGGGGGACAGGGTTGCCCATGCCTCTCAAGATTGTCACAGCCTGAGGCCCTGGCTGGGAAGACAGAAGCCACTGCAGCTTGAATCCCCAGCAAGGGATCTGTGTGTGACCCAGTCCTAGCTCGCACAGAAGCCTGCTGTGCACAGAGGACAGTGCTCCATGCATGGGAAGTGCTCAGAACAGCGGCTGCCACCCGCAAGTCCTTCATGCATTCATCCGCTCATTCATTCCATCAGTCAACAAGCATACAGCCAGGTGTGGGCACAGGTGCTGCCCTGGACGGGAGCAATGGGCTGAACTGGCTCCTGCTGACTGGAGCTGCCATCCTCCTTGGGGAGACAGACAGTGTGCAGGCACCAAATACATTCGTGAAGTGACTTCAGATCATGATCCTTAGCCAGAGTGGGCAGGGAGGGCTTCCTGAAGGGCTAAGCCTTGAGTGACAAGAAGGGGACAGCCAGGCCAAGAACTGTGGGGAGAGGATTCCAGGCGGAGGGAACAGCAAGAGCAGAGGCACAGAACGCTCATGCTCACAGGAGGGAGGCCTGGGGCAGGGGCGGGAGCAGTGGGGTGGAGACTGGGCATGGGGGCAGTCCATGCCAGTCCTGAGAAGCAGTGCCACTCAGCCCCTGCCAGTGGCTGCCTTGTGGGACTGGGGACACAGTGTGGCCAGAGGTTCCAATTTTGCAAGAAAAGCTGGAGGTCTGGAATTTTGCACAAAGCATCCTGATGTTTTTGTTTTGTTGTGTTTTAGAAATGAAGTCTCACTCTGTTGCCCAGGCTGGAGTACAGTGGTGCAATCGTAGCTCAGTGCAGCCTCAAACTCCTGGGCTGAAGTGATCCTCCTGCCTCAGCCTCCCAAGGAGCTGAGACTACAGACATGTACCATCATGCCAGGCTTGTATTTATTTCTTGTAGAGATGGGGGTGGGGGACGTCTTATTATGTTGCCCAGGTTTCAAACTCCTGGCTTCAAGCAATCCTCCTGCCTCAGCCTCTCAAAGTGCTGGGATTGCAGGCATAAGCCACCATGCCTGGCCTCCTGATTTTTAAATGGCCACAGTTAATTCAATTTTTTCTGAAACTGTTCGAGCCACACAAAACCTTTCTGAGAGCCAAAAACAGTGTGTGGGCCACTAGTTTGAGACCTTACTGGGAAGTGAGGTCCTGGATTCAAATCCTGCCTCCCACACTTTCTAGCCATGAGACCTGGGCAAATGACTTGCTCTCTGTGCCTCAGCACTATCATCTGTAGCATGGGGAGGAGGGTGTCTACCTTACAGAGGGCCTACCTTACAGGGTGCTGTGGAGGAGTAAAGGATTTAATTTGCTCATTTATCCAGCACATATTTACTGAGCATCTACTGTGTTCCAGGGACCATGCTAGGTTTGGGGATCACAACAGCCAACAGGAGACAGTCTCTGCCCTGGTGCATCTTACAGTCAATGGGAAAGACAAAAAACAAAGTGAGCAACGGGAATGGATACCACGTGCAGAAATGCCAATAGCAAGAAGTGCCAAGGAGAAAAACTAGGGCAGAGAGCAAGGCAAGAGGAGTTGAAGAAGGAGTGCTCACATTTTAAACCAAGGAGGGCCTCACTGAGGAGGTGGCATTTGAGTAAAGGCCTGAAGGAAGCACGGGAGTGGGGCACACAGATGTCCCCTGAAGCGTGTTCCAAGCAGAGGTAGCAGCCATGCAAAGGCCAGAGGCCTGGCCGCCCACGGGAACTCAAGGAGACTGGGGAGGCTGAGTGGAAAGACAGGCCAGAGATGGAGGAGGTGGCAGTCGTGAGCTGAGGTGGGCCTGGAGCCCACTGCGGGGTGAGCTTTTCCTGTGAGTGAGGTGGGAGCCACGGGAGAGTGTGGAGCAGAGGAGGGAGGATCTCTGACTTGGCTTTAACAGACCCTCCGGCTGCTGCAGGAGAATGGGCTGCAGCGGGATAGAGCCGGGTACAGGAAGGAGGGTGCTCACCGATCCAGGTGAGCACGATGGCGGCGGGACCAGCGGCCGGAACTGGGAGGGGGAGACGTCTCTGGGGAGACGTCCAAGGTGGAGCCAGCGGAGAGAAAGAGAGGCGTGGAGGCCGGTGCCTGCGGGTTTGGCCTGGGCAGTGGGAGTGTGGAGGGACTGTTTCCTGGAGCGGGAAAGGCGAAGGGGCTGGTTGCGGTGAATGTGGGGCTGGGAAGGCCAGCTGGCTCCCTGGACATGCGGGAAAGTGAAGAGAGAGGCTCCCAGGAGAGGGCGGTCCGGGGACATGGCGTTGGGCACCCCTGCTGGCACTGGAGGAGGCACCAGGGAGAAAGTGTTGTTGGAGCTGAGGACAAATCAAGCAGCCCGCCCGGACGGTGGCCGCATTTGCTGAACATTTGGAATTCCAGGAAAGGGCGGGGGACCTGGAGGAGGACCCAGGTGATCCCCAGGCCAGGTTTCGGGGACTGCGGCCGCCCGAGGAGATCTTAGCTTCTGGGCACTCGGGTTGGGCAGCCGAGAGGCCGCCCCTCCCCCATAGCCCTCTCCCGGAGCGTCCGCCCCCTCCCCCGCGCCACCTGCGGGGTCGGTCAGATCCGGGCCTTTGTCCCGCGCCCCAGCCCCGCCGCCCCGCGTGGCTCCCCCCGAGCAAACACAGCTGAGCGCCCGGGCTCGCGTGCCGCCCCCGCCCCCCAAATCTCCCGGCCGCGGGGTGGAGGCTTAGCAGGGCAGCTGCGGGCCTGCGGGCGGGCGGAGCTCGGGGCGCCCCTCTCCCGCTCGCACCGCCGGGGCGCGCCTTTGTCATGCAGATGGCCCGCTGGCGGCCGGCCTCGCTCGGCGGCGCTCGGGCAGCTGACCTGGGGGGTGGGGGACAACTCCGCCCCCACATCATGCCGGGGCTCCCGTGAAGACCGCGTCGTCCTTGCCCTGGGACCCGCTCCTCCCTCCCCCGGCGCCAGGTGACCCACTCCAGTCGCTGGGCGTCCCTGGCCTGTGTTCTTGCTCGCACTCCCTGCAAAGGAACCTGCTGTCCACATACCTGGAGCCCTGGGGCAGGGGCTGGGATTTGCCGCTGCCAAGGGTGTGGGGCACATGTCGGGGGCAGCCCCATCCCTCCCAACTGGTCCTAGGCCAGCCAGACCTCTGTGCCCACTGCGGGTGGCTGGGACCCAATCGCTCCCCATTCCTGCCTCAGTCTTGCCATCTGTACTGTAAGGGCTGCTCCAGGGCAGAGAGGACTGGTGGGCTTAGGAGGAGGCTGGAGCCAGGTTTGTCAGATCAGCCTTGCAGCCACCTGGTGTGGTGGCCTTGGGATGATACGTCTGGCCTCACATGCAGGGATGTGGCCCGGGGATGTGGATGCCCGCAGCTCAGGGCCCTCGTAGGCAATGACACTCATGCTTAGGATGCCAGGATCCCCACCCTCCCAGACCTACCCCTCTCCCACCCATCCTGACCCAACCCTAAGGTCCTGTCTCCTCCTAGGTAACTGGGGTGGGGCTTGACTGGGACACACGCCCACTTTCCCCAGAGCAAAAGATTCTCCAAAACAGGGGTGATCAAATGGAAAGTTATTTACTGCCTAGTGTCAGGAATCAGGCCTGGGGCAAGACCTGGGAGGAGAAACATTCCTGCAGCTGGAATCAGGCCAGAGGAGCTGGTGTCCCCTGCCAGGGTCACCTGCTAGTATCATCCCAGGAGCACCCTCTCTCCTTATTTTGCAGGTGAGCAGCCTGAGGCCAGAGAGAAGTAGGAACCTGTGGCCTCCCAACCCTTGTCTTGTCCTGCAAAGAACGGAGGATTGGGATTCACGCCAGAAGGTACAGAAATGGCCAACACGGACGAGATGCCTCAAGTCTAGGTTATGCGCACAGAATCACATGGTATCATTCCTCATTTCTGGAGTAAAAGGCAAGAATACTGACAACAAGCAGTGCCGGGCAGCTGTGGGACAGGCGGAGCTCCCATGGACCCTGCTTCTGGCGTGCAGTTTGTCAGTATGACACTCAAAATTCTGTGGAAGCTTTGACCCAGTGACTTACCTCGAATAATTTATCTTCATTTTTTAAAACTTATTTATTTATTGAGACAGGGTCTCGCGATGCCACCCAGGCTGGAGTGCAGTAGCACGATCACAGCTCGCTGCAGCCTTGACCTCCGGGCTCAAGCAATCCTCCTGCCTCAGCCTCCCTCACATAGTGCAACCACAGGTGTGCACCAACACACCCAGCTACTTTTTAAATTTTTTTAGAAAGATGGGGTCTCACTATGTTGCCCAGGCTGAATTTATCTTTAAAGGGCACGGATAAGATGAGTGGACAAAGAAGACCCAGTTGTGTCATGGGGAAACCTGGAAGCCACCCCAAGAGCACAGCTTTGCAAGTGGATGAGAGTTCCAATCTCAGCCCAGCTGTGTGATTCTGGGCAACTGTCCTAACCTCCCTGAACTTCAGTTTTCTCATCTGTAAGGTGGGAATAATGGCAATACCCAACCCCTCCAGGGCTGTCTGAGGAAGACACAAGGCTGCGTGGGCAGAATGCTTACCTTTAGGCACACAGGAGACAATAAATTTATATAAAGGAAAAAGTTGGTGGTCCCATATGATGGATTATTAAACAGCTTTACAAATAAAAGAGAGCCTCTCTGGGCCTCAGTTTCCCTCTTGAACAAAGAAAAATTGGTCTTGGGAGCTCACTAGGTGGCTCCTTGACTCTCTGCAGCGATCCCTCCCTTCCTGGCCCTGGCTGTGACTCCTTGGCAGCTGAGCAGCTGGGTAGGAGAGGGACACGGCTCAGTCTGTCTGTTGGGCCATGCGTCAGTCTCAGCTTAGACCCAGCCTTGCCTGTCACAGGAGAGGGCGGGGAAGGGGAGGAGAGCCCAGAGGCCCAACTCCTCTACCCCTGCCCCTCTGGCTCAGCCAGCAGGAAAGGCCAGTGGAAGGTGGAGGGCTTGTCTCACTGCCCTCTCCCCCAAGGAGGGGCATTTGTGGCCAGATCCAGTTTCTGGCAGGACTGGTTAGTCCAGGTGGCCTGGATGGATGGTCGAGATAAGGTCTGTGCAGATTGGCCAGGCTGGGCAGGAGACCCAAGCGGGACAAAGACAGGATAGCCCTGGCCCAGCCTGATTCACAGGTGGGGTTAGGAGCTGCCCCTGTCTTGTCCCAGCCTCTGTCACCAGCTTTTGGGGGCCAGGCACCCAGGTATCCTCTCGGAACCTCCCTTCACTGCCTGCAGTGAGGTGGCACAGAAAGAGGTGATCCTGGGAAGAGGTGGTACAGGTCCAAGGTGGCCCAGCACTTGGGGGGGCTGCAAGGAAGAGTTTTTACCAGCCCCTGTTGAGGCTCTAAAGCCCAGAGACAGCATGACCTGGGACTGCCTGGGTGTGAGGTTGTTCAGGATTCTGGATTGCAGGTAGGCACCGTCTTGGTTTCTCTGTCTCTGTCTGACATTCCAGAAGCTCCCAGGGCCTGGCTGGGCCAGCTCCCCTCATGGGCTTGGTTCTCACAGACCGAGTCACAAAAGCCATGCTGCCAGCCCTTAGTACAGACTCAGGCCTGTACCACCTCCGTCCCTCATCAGTGGGGTGCCTTCTGCCTGGTGGTTCCTGCCAGCCTCAGGCCAGGGGTTCAGAGAGCAAGTCTCTCTCATAGGTGCTGTAGCCCCAGGGACCCAGGGCAGAGCACAACTCAGCCTCCCAGGCTGCCAGCAATTCACTTTCTATACTGAACATTCCGTTTCCTCCTCCACCACCACAGCCATCCCTCTCCATGCCCTGTGTGCTCTGCCGCCACAGTCCCCTTGCCCTTGCCTCTGGTCTGGTCGACCAATGGGAACACCAGCTGAAGACTGGAAGGGTGGAAGGAGAGAGTGGCCAGAATTACTCATCTAGCTCCTCCTGTGTCGAGGCTGGCCATGTCCTGACTAAGAGCCACAGCCCCCACTGTGGTGGGAGGGTGGCCCTCTCCTGGGCTGCAGCTTGGGAGAGCTCCCGTAACAGCCCTGCTCCCACTCCCCAGAGGCAGGAATGGAGGCTTCCTGCTCTCTGTACTGTCACCATCCCCTCCGAGGCACCGGTAAGTGGCTGGCTCATTAAGCCCTTTCCCCTAGTTTGCAGACTACGTCTTCTGCCAGGATCGGATCAGTAAACCTCAGGACTCTCACAGACCTACAGGGCAGCTGGAGCCATTCCATTTACAGATGAAGAAACTGACTCAGAATCAAAAACAACAAACCCGGAGCCATCACATTACTCAACTTCAGACTATACTTTAAGGTCATAGTCACCAAAACAGCATGGTACTGGTATAAAAATAGTCACATAGACCAATGGAACAGAATAGAGAACCCGGAAATAAAGCCAAATACTTACAGCCAACTGATCTTTGACAAAACAAACAAAAACATAAAGTGGAGAAAGGAAACCCTATTCAATAAATGGTGCTGGGATAATTGACAAGCCACATGTAGAATGAAACTGGATCCTCATCTCTCACCTTATACAAAAATCAACTCAAGATGACTCAAATACTTAAATCTAAGACCTGAAACCATAAAGATTCCAGAAGATAACATCGGAAAAACCCTTCTAGACATTGGCTTAGGCAAAGACTTCATGACCAAGAACCCAAAAGCAAATGCAACGAAAACAAAGATAAATAGATGGGACTTAATTAAACTAAAAAGCTTCTGCACAGCAAAAGAAATAATCAGGCTGGGCGCAGTGGCTCACGCCTGTAATCCCAGCATTTTGGGAGGCCGAGGTGAGCGGATCACAAGGTCAGGCTATCGAGACCATCCTGGCTAACACGGTGAAACCCTGTCTCTACTAAAAAATACAACAAAAATTAGACAGGCGTGGTGGTGTGCACCTGTAGTCTCAGCTACTCGGGAGGCTGAGGCAGGAGAATGGCGTGAACCTGGGAGGTGGAGCTTGTAGTGAGCCGAGATCACACCACTGCACGCCAGCCTGGGCAACAGAGCGAGACTCCATCTCAAAAAAAAAAGAAAGAAAGAATCAGCAGAGTCTGTTAAGACAACCATAGAGTAGGAGAAAATCTTTACAATCTATATATCTGGCAAAGGACTAACATCCAGAATCTGCAAAGAACTCAAACAAATCAGCAAGGAAAAACAAACAATCCCATCAAAAAGTGGGCTAAGGACATGAATGGAACTAAAAGTAGATCTACCATTTGATCCAGCAATCCCACTCCTAGGTATCTACACAGAGGAAAAGAAGTCATTATACAAAAAATATACTTGCACACACATGTTTATAACAGCACAATTTGTAATTGCAAAAATGTGGAACCAATCTAAATGCCCATCAATCAACAACTGGATAAAGAAAATGTGGTGTATATATACCATGGACTACTACTCAGCCATAAAAAGTAACGAAATAATGACATTCGCAGCAACCTGGGTGGAATTGGAGACCATTATTCTAAGTGAAGCGACTCAGCAATGGAAAACCAAACGTTGTATGTTCTCAGTCATGTGTGGGTGCTAAGCTATGAGGACACAAAGGCATAAGAATGATCCATTCATTGGACTTTGGTGACTCAGGGGAAAGGGTGGGTGGTGAGGGATAAAAGATTACACATTGGGTACAGTGTACACCGCTCAGGTGATGGGTGCACCAAAATCTCAGAAATCACTGCTAAAGAACTTGTTAATGTAACCAAACACCACCTGTTCCCCAAAAACCTATTGAAATAAAAAAATTTAAAAATAAAATAAAAAAAGAAAAGAAAGGAACTGAGGCTCAGAGAGAACTCGCTTTCCCACGGGGCCCTCCTTTATGGGACCCAAGAGCTGAACCACAAATGACCTCCCCAAAAAGCCTGGCATTTGGGCCACCGTGGGGCCTGCTGCAGGCCTCTGGCCCAGCCCTGGGCCCAGCTCAGAGTTGAGGTGCCCCCTCAGTGCCCAGGGACATCCGGGTTCCCCCAGCTGCAGCCCAGCCTGACCCCAGTGCTGACTTCCATGCAAAGAAAGGCAGCCCATTCTCTGTCATCTGCAGGGAGACACCCCTGGCCGGGGGACAGGCTCCAGGCCCCATCCCAGGAGCCAGCTTATCCTCTCTGCTGCCATCCTTCCCATCCTGTGAACTGCTCCTTGTCATTTCCATTTTTCAGGTGGGGAAACTGAGGCACAGATCAGCGCTCGGGAGCAGTGGCTCTGGACTGAAACTTGGGCCCTTCCTAACTGGATCTGCTATTCCACCCTGAAGAAAGCCCCTCAGCCTCAGGACCCATGGAAGTATTGGGGAAGGGGTGGTAGGGAGTCTAGAGCCCCCTAGAGGCTAAGAGGATTGCAGCTATGTGCCTGGAGCGCTGCAGGCGGGTGGGGAGCAGGTGTCTCCACATCTGGGCTCTGGCCTCCAGAATAGGCATGAGGCCTCTGTGGGGCAGGAGGAGACCAGAGGCTCGCCCTTGGCCCTGCCTCCTCACTTCAGCCTCAGGTCACACCTCCAGCAGGGCCAGCGGCAGGGGGTGGGTGTCTCCAATCCACACAGGGGCTCTCTCTCCTCTGCCCCAGAGCTGCTCCAATATTTGGGCCAGGGATAGAAGACAGCCAGCAATGGCCAGCCTTCAGTTCTTTTCCTATAGATGCCTCTCCCCTTCACCAAGGGAGGAGCCCCCCTCTACCCCCAGCTAGGGATGCCGGTGGAAGGAGCCCTTAGCTTTCCTCGTCACCATCTCCCTTCATTCTGAGCACAGACCTTGGGAAAGGCAACCCAAAACTCACCTTAGCCTGAGCTCCCCCTGAAAGGACTGCCTGGAAGAAAGGAGTCTGCGTGCAGGAAGTTTTGGTGGGAAGCAATGCCAGGGGATAGGAGTGAGTGAGCCACAAGGGAGCCAGGCAGGGAAGGAGGAAAAGCAGCAGGAGGCGCTGCCAACCCGGCCACCTTTGTGGGGTTCTGCGCTCCACCCCAAGGGGCCATCCGTGGAAACCTGTGGGAGGTGCTGAATGCTGTCTGGCCCAGGGATGGCAGAGGGGCACACAGCCATAGGCTCCCATCCATCCATCAGGCCATCCAGTGACCTCGTGCTTCTGGGTTGCACTGTGTGAGTGCCAAGCAGTTCCCACAGGTGGTCCTCACAGCATGCCAGCTCTGGCAAGAAGTGAGTTGCAAAGCTGTGCAAAGACCACATGGAAGAGACCATGACAGCACCGTGGCTGGGACAAGCAGGAGGTCAAGAGGATGTGAAGTGGGCACAGGGGTGTCTGATGCAGGCCACGGTTAAAAATAATGGATGTGAAACAGAAAATCTGAAGTATAGCAAGGCCAACAGATCACGCAGCGACTGCCGCTGAAAAGACAGTTTATTACTCACAGTTCCTTAGAGGAGGGGGCTGCCCAGGAGGCACTGGGTGGGTCAGGAGGCAGAGGGAGAGCGGACCAGAAGGCAGGAGCCTCCATCATGGAATTAACGGTGAGGTGGGTAAGCAGGTGTAGGGCTGATTTGTTTGAATAATTTTGGGGCTCTGGGGCGCAGGGCTGCCCCTGGTTGTCTGGTCCTGGCCCTTGCGGGGATAGGGCAGAGGGACGGTGGTCTGGAGTGTGAGATTCCAAAAAAGAAGGTGGCTGGGGTGTGGACACTGGGTTGGGTGGTTTTGCATTCGAAAAGTGAGCTCAGAGCGAGTCATGTCTTATCACCATGGATTGGCCGACCCTGAGAGAGGCGGTCCCTCGAGACTCAGCAAGGCCCCAGGTGTCAAAGCATCAGAACACAGACACTGAAGGAGGTAGTTGCTGAAGGCCACCTGCCACCCCTGACCAGCTCGGCCCTGCTTGTGGCGTCACTGAGTCCTGTGTGTCCAGAACTTAAATCAAGGTGGCGGCCAGCCTGGATCTTTGTTCAATGTTAATACACAAGTATTGGATGGGTCACAGTCCCTCCAGATGCACCTGGTCTCAGTGCTGGAACCGATGCTCAGCAGCACCCCCATCTCACCACCTCTTCTGGAAGCCCCCACCTGCGGTCCACATGTCAGCTGCTCTGGGACATTTGCCTGGTGAGGTGGCCGGGTCTTCCTCGGGGGGTCTGAGACCTTGGTTGGCTTGCCCTTGTCCAGCCGAGGTTGCTGCAGCTGCCCATTGGTCATTATCCCCAGGTACAGAAGGACCAGGGTAAGCCCCAGAGCCTTCCCTGAGTTTTAGATGTCTCCTCTCTGCCCTGAGCAGCAGCAGTAGTCTTCTCACAGTGGCCAAGTTGGTCACCCTCACCAGCAGTCTTACTGCTGGGCTGTGGTTGTGGCTTCAGGTTCAGTGGCATATCTGTCATGTGTCCCATCCCACCACCACCAAGCCAGGACCACTAATTTGGCAGAGCCAAACATTGTGGGACAGGAAGTCTGTGTTCTGCAAAAGGGAATGATGGTGAGTGGGCCTCTTCCCCAAACTCCGGGTATGTATTCTGGTTCCAGGGCCCAGCTTGGGCTCACTGCATGCACTGCCACCCACAGGACAAGACCCCAGCCCTCGGGCTGCTAGGCAGGTGGGCACCTGAGCTGAGTCTGTGATGGGCCACTCCTCTTAGACCAGCTGCTTCTGAGTGATGTGAAATAAAGTGAGGTCAGGACACCCATTCTTATATTCCTGTTGTCACCTCCTTACAGCAGCTCAGTCCCCTAGTCCAAGGCAATTGTGCAGGATGCCAGGGTTCCCTGAGAAGTAAGCTTTTAAACTTAAGGATTGCATTGTACATAGTGGATTAATTTCTCTCCTGGGTATCTAGAATGATACCAATTCTGTATCATCCTGGGGCACACTGAGAAAGTCATCACTCGAATCATTTTCTGTATGTTCAGTTCTGATGGGAAACTGATTGAGAAGCCTCCTACCCTGCTGGAGAAATGTTGCCACCAGATCCCCATGAGCCCTGGGATGGGGATGTCAGTGGAGGCTCTGCAGCCAGAAGGCAAACCAGGGTGGGTGCACATGCGAGCTGCTGCCCCTCCATGGGGGGCAGGGTCCAAAGTAACCAACCTACCATCGAGTAGCTGTCAGTCTCAAGGGACGTCTCCAATCACCGACTCAGCATCTGTCTCTGCTGCTGCGATTGCTTATTTCCCAGCAACAGTAGCAGAGACCGATGGCTCCACTCTTGCCCTCCTGGTGCCTCTGTTCATAAACCACTTGTGTAAGTGCTGGAGTGGCCAAGGACACAGGCTGACTGGCGGCCATTGACCAGGTCAGGCTCCCCTGGTTGTCACATCTGTCTGTGGTAGATGCACACACTTTGTGCCCAACCTGTCCTTTAACCCCAGACCTCCTGGCCTCAGATCTCCCAAGCTCACTCCTTCTGGGTCTGCAGGGCCCAGCAGCATTCCGGGAGCTCCTTCTAGGACAGCACGCCCTCCCTGCAGGACTCTAAGCAACTTTCTACCAGAACTGGCTGGAGATCCCGCACGAAGGCGTGTCTGTTGCCATCACATTGTGTGGCTGGGCCTCAGGGCAGATTGACCACAGTCAGAGCCTTCTGCCGGGGCCTGTCTTGCTCTGGGCCCCACTCAAAACGTGTAGCCTTTGAGCCACCTGATGAATGCAGAGCATGTCCCCAAGGTTGATAGCTGCTGCATCCCAGTCCCAGAAGGCCCACTAAATGCTGTGCCTCTTTCTTTGTGGTAAGAGGTGTGAGGGGCAATAGCTTCTCCTTTTCCCCAAAAGAGATTTCACAGCCTGCCCCAGAGCTTGGGATCCCTCAGGTCCCCACGGATACAGCAAGCCCCATGCATCTTACCAAGATAACCAGGGTGCATGCCACACTGTCTCCCAGGCCTCCTTAGCACGGCTTCAGCAGCAGAGGGGACCAGCACGACATTCCATGGCACATTAGTTCCTCCTGTGGCACATTAAGCTTTTTTAACTCTGATTCAATGGATCCTTTTCACACTGCTAAACTGCACATATACTATGATGCATTATTACACCAGTGATTCCAGCTATGTATTTTTTGGCCTCTCTTGGTCTTGGGTATCTAGGGGTCCAGAGGGATGTGGAATTATACTCATCCAGGTTCATGATGATTATTTTGGGTAGGGGGTTTGGGAGTGATTATTTAATTTTGTTTTTTAATTTCTCTGTATTGTTTAAGTTTTAGAGTAAGCAAGTTTAGCTGTGATTAAATAACATTTAAACATTCAGTAAAAATTGCTGAATGTATCATTTTAGCCAAAATGCTGGAGTCAGGTGAGTTTAGATGGGAACAGGGGTGACCTAAGAAAACAGTGGGGGAGTGAGAAACCAGGCTCCCCTGGAGGTGGGCGGGAGGCTCCCCCGGAGGTGGACTGAAGGCAAACCTGGCTGTGGTCCAGGCCCAGGTTCACATCAAGGGGCATGATCTGCTAGGGAGGGTGTTGGAAACCGTCTGGACCTTTCAGGAGCTAAGAAGTCAGGAGCAGTTCCAGACCCCAGGAAAGAGGCTGACAGGATGAGACAGGGACGATGTCTATTCCAGCAGGCTAGAGGCAAGAGAGGCTCCAGTGTCATTAAAACAGACCCAGTGGGCAGGGAAACAAAAACAGTATCGAAGGCACTTATGTGATCCTTCAGCCGTAAAGTGCTCTAAACACTTATTCATATCTTCCAAACAACCACAATAAGTAGGGTCTATGGTTATTCCCATTTTACAAATGTGGAAACTGAGGCAAGGAAAACTTTAATACTTCCCTGAAGGAAACTGAGGCAGGAGTCTAGATCTAGACATGGGGTCAGCATTAATTCCCTCACCCATGCATTGTTTTCAACAAATATTTCTGTGTGCCTGGTGCTGTTTCTGGTACTGAGAAAACAGAAGTGCACCAACCGCCCCCCAACATACCCTGCCCCCAGGGCAGCCCCACCTGGTAGGGAGGATGCATGCAACATGGAAACACACAGATTTATTACAACAAACAAGGATAGGGCCTTGTAGCAAGAGTATACAAGATGCTCACCTGGCTGGGGGGTCAGGGCAGGGCTCCTGGAACAAAGAATATTTTAGCAGAAGCTGAAAGAATCCACAGAAGTTAGGGGTTGAGGAACATTCTGGACAGAGGGAACAGCATGTGCAAGGGCCCTGTGGTGAGCAGGAGAGTCGTTCATTAGGGGCTTCAAAAGTGGTGCCACATAGTGCTTAGCAAGCAAGAGGGAGTCTGGTGGGAGATGGGAATGAAGAGGTGGCAGAACCTTGTGGCTAGGATAAGGAGTTTGGATTTCATTCTTGGCTGGACGATTTTGAGTAAGGCAGTAACTGGTCTAATTGACATTTTCACAGAACACTGGCTGCTGCATAGAGTCAGGAGGCAAAGGAGGAAGCAGAAAGACCCGCTTGAAGGTGATCGTGGTAATGTGGGCAAGAGGGGGTGGCTGCCCGGGCCGCAGCAGGGAAGGGGCTACCCTCCTTAAGATTTCTTGCAAGTCCCTCACACTCTCACTTAGAGCCCTTCAGCTAGAACTTAGTCCCATGGCCACACCTAACCGCAAGGGAGCCTAAGAAATGTGATCTGTATTCACAGCACCCCTGTGCCATGGAAGACTCTGGCATTCTATTTCTAAGGAAGAAAAGGGGGATGGATATCGCAGCAGACATCTAGCAGCTCTGCCAGTGTGATTTCATTTTCTTTTATTTTTTCATGGATCTGCCATAATTTTTCCCCCGCTTGGTTGAGGTGCAGTTGACAATCTGCCACTGTGATTCAGACTTGGTAGTGGTGATGGTGCCAATGAGGCTGGAAGTGGTAGAGGTTAGGTATTAGGTGGTGGTAGGCATGAGGTGGCAATGCTGGCACTAGGGGTGGCAATGAGGATGTTTGTGGTGGCCATGGTGGCTTCCTGAAGGTGGGAGCAATGATGGCCGGCAAGGTGGGGGTCCAAGTACTGGTGGTGCCTGTAAGGTGATAGAGAAGGTGGTGGTGGCGGAGGTGAGGGTAGTGCCTCATTGATGGTGATGGTCATGGTCATGGTGATGTTTGAGGTGATGCTGGTGATACTGATGTGTAAGGCAACAATATTGATCTTGCCGATACAGAAGGTGACAGTAGCAGTGGCGGTGATGGGTTTCTGTTAGTAATGATAGCGATGCCTGTAGCAGTGGTGATGATGTTGCTAACACAAAAGGTGACAATAACACTAAAGGTGATAATAATGTGGTGACGATGTTGTTAACACTAAAGGTGATAATCCCTGAGTATCTGGGATTACAGATGCATGCCACCACGCCTGGCTAATTTTTGTATTTTTAGTAGAGACAGGGTTTTGCCATGTTGTTCACGCTGGTCTTGAACTCCTGACCTCATGATCCTCCCACCTCGGCCCCCCAAAGTGCTGGGATTAAAGGCGTGAGCCACCGTGCCCTGCCCAATCCTCCCACTCTCTAAAGAGACATTAAGAAATGTCTCCCTCCCCAAATCTCTCACCTCTCCCCTGCTCTCCTCTGTTGCTAACACTAAAGGTGATAATGATGGTGGTGAGGCTGATGTTTGTGTTGATGGTGATGATGGTGGTGGTGGTGGTGGTGATGATAATGATAGTTGTGGTGGTGGTGATGGTGATAATGGTGGGGATAGTGATGATGGTGGTGGTGGAGATGGTAATGATGGTGACGGTGGTGGTGGTGATGGTGATGATGGTGATGGTGGTAGTGGTGATGATGATGGTGGTGCTGCTACTGATGGTGGTGGTGGTGATGGTGGCAGTAGTGGTGGTGCTGGAGGTGACGGGGATGGTGATGGTGGTGATGGCAGTGGTGGTCGTGATAGTGGTGGTGGGGATGGTGATGATGATGGTGGTGATGGCAATGATGGTGGTGGTGGTGCTGCTGGTGGTGCTGGCGGTGGTAGGGATGATGATGATGGTGGTGATGGTGGTGGTGGTGGTGATGATGGTGGTAGTGATGATGGTAGTGGTTGTGGTGATGGTGATGGTGGCAGTGGTGCTAGAGGTGGTGGGATGGTGATGGAGGTGGTGGTTGTGGTATGAAGATAGTGGTGGTGGTGGTGATGATGGTGGTGGGGATGGTGGTGGTGGTGGGGATGGTGATGATAGTAGTGGTGGTAATAATGATAGTGGTGCTGGTGGTGGTGGTGATGGTGGCGATGGTGGTGGTGGTGGTGCTAGAGGTGGTGGGGATGGTGATGATGGAGGTGGTGGTGTTTATGGTGACAGTGGTGGTGGTGAAGGTGATAGTCATGGTAGTTGTGTTGGTCATGGTGGTGATGGTGATCATGGTGGTGATGGTGATGGTGACAGAGGTGGTGGTGATGGTGGTGGTGGTGATGGAGGTGGTGATGGTGATGGTGATGGTGATGGTGATGGTGATGGTGATGGTGATGGTGATAGTGGTGGGCATGGTGGTGGCGATGGTGGTAATGATAATGGAGGTGGTGGTCATGGTGACGATGGTGATGGTGGGAGTCATGGTTATGGTGATGGTGGTGGTAGTGGTGGTGCTGGTAGTGCTTGTGCTAGTGGTAAAGCTGATGTTCATGGTAAGGGTAATGATTTTGCTGACACCAATATAATGTGTTATGGCTGTAATGATGATGGTAACTGATATAATTTGGATATTTGTCCCTCCAGATCTCATGTTGAAATGTAATTCTCAATGTTGGAGGTGGAGCCTGGTGGAAGGTGATTGGATCATGGGAGCAGATTTCTCATGAATGGCTTAGCACCATCCACTTGGTGCTGTCCTTGTAATAGTAAAAGAGTTCCCACAAGATCTTGTGTTTAAAAAGTGTGTGGCACCTCCCCCACACTCTTTCATTCCTGCTTTCACCATGTGATATGTCTGCTCCCACTTTGCTTTCTGCTATGATTGTAAGCTTCCTGAGGCCTCCCCAGAAACTGAGCAGATGTTGGTACCATGCTTGTGCAGCCTGCAGAACCGTGACCCAATTAAACCTCTTTTATTTATAAATTACCCAGCCTCAGGTATTTCTTTATAGCAACACAAGAACGGCCTAACATAGTAACGTTAGCAGTAATGGCAATTGGCATGGTGGTGGTGGTGGCAATGGTGCTGACGATGGCTTTAATTTCTCCATCCTCCTTATCCCAGAGTCAGGAAATTGGATCAGTCTACTTGTTCTTTAATTTTCTTTCAGACTTGTCCTCTTCCTCCTTATGCAAAAACAAATTCCCTAAGTCCAGCCTTCCCCTCTGAGGCTCACACCAGTAGGCCATCCCACCACTCCCAGTCTTGTTGCTGCATCTCCTGACCTCCTAGCCACTCTTCCTCATTCACTGAAGAATTTGAAGAGACTCACAGGCTTCCCCATTGATCCCAGCTCTCCCATCTTCCTGGAGGAGTTTCATGTCCACTCGGACAATCTGTCCAATACCTGGCCTTTTGGTTTCCTGACTGGCTCATCCTCAGTGACCTTCTTCTGCTGTGCTCTCAGACACACTTCTCCCTACATCCTAACCTCTGTCTCTGCCCACCTTGCTTTGTTCAGCCATCCCCTGGTTTGACTACTCTCCCCTTCGCTGACTCTCTCCTGCAGTGCACCCCTCTGCTTTCCTCAGTCCGTCAGCCTCTTCACTTCCTTCAGTCCCCCAACCCCACCAGTCAGAGCCTGTGGAGTCTGCGTTGCAATAGCATGGAGACTGCATTGCAATAGCATGCTTGCTAGCACCCTACACTGCATGCACCACTATCTTTCTGTGGTCACAATCAGTGTTAGTCACCTATTGCTGTGTAACAGATTATCCCAAAAGTTAGCAGTTTCAACAACAGCAGACACTATGGTCTCATGCCACTTTCGTGGGTGGGGAATCCCAGAGCAGCATGGCTGGGTGGTTCTGACTCAGTCAAGATGTTGACTATCATCATCTGAAGGCTTGACTGGGGATGGGGACCTGCTTCCAAGATGGTGTACACAGGGGGCTGGCAAGCTGATGCTGGCTGTTGAAAGGAGACTTGATTCCTCACCACAGGGACATCTCCACAGAGCCATTTGAGTGTCCTCATGACATGGCAGCTGCCTTCTCCCAAAGCGAATAACCCAAATGAGCAGAAAGTGAAACCCACAGTGTCTTTGATGACTGAGCTTCAGAATTCACAGTCTGTCATTTCCAAAACATCGTGTTGGTTATCTATGTCCACCCCACATAGTGTGGGCAGGGGCTCTACAGGACATAGACACCAGGAGGCCGCTGCCTTCTTCTGCCTGCACCAGAGCAGCTTAGCCCAGAGAAAGCAACCCCCAAGGGACGATTGGTTTCAGGGTGAATTCCTAAGGATGGCTGCATAGTTCCTCCCCACAGCCCAGCAACCTGTGCTTCTGTGCTTCTGGGGCCAGCCTATCCTCCCACTCTTTTTTTTTTTTTTTTTTTTTTTTTCAGATGGAGTCTCACTCTGTCACCTAGGCTGGAGTACAATGGCATGATCTCTGCTCACTGCAACCTCCTCCTCCCAGGTTCAAGCAATTCTCCTGCCTCAGCCTCCTGAGTAGCTGGGATTACAGGTGCATGCGACCACGCCCGGCTAATTTTTGTATTTTTAGTAGAGACATGGTTTTGCCATGTTGTTCACGCTGGTCTTGAACTCCTGACCTCATGATCCTCCCGCCTTGGCCCCCCAAAGTGCTGGGATTACAGGCGTGAGCCACCACACCTGGCCCAATCCTCCCACTCTCTAAAGAGACATTAAGAAACGTCTCCCTCCCCAAATCTCTAGCCTCTCCCCTGCTCTCCTATCACTTTATTCTCAGGAAATGACCTCACCTCCAATTTTACAGAAAAACTAGAAGCTACAGGAAGTCCTTCATCTTCCTGTGACCAAGCAACAAGCACACATCTCTCTCTCTTTCCTCCCTGCTGTTGCGAGAGGAATTGATTGCTGCTTCCGCCAAGACTGAACTCACCTGTGTGTGGCCCCAGCCCCTCTCCTTTCCGAGGACCTTACATGATGAATGCCCCTTCTCTCTCCCACACATAGCCGTCCTCTTCCACACAACTGTGTTCTTTCCAGTGGATCCGCAGTGGCCTCAGCCCTGTTATTCTTCGGCTGCTTTCTCCAGACTCCTGTAGCAGAGGGCAGTGTTCACATCTTCCTTTTCCTCCTCTCCATTCCCAGGCTTCTCTCAGTTCTCTGCTCCCATGGTCTCTAAATACCATGTCCCACTCAAAGGCACCAGGTCTGAGTCAGGGCATATTCAACACAAGCCTGGAGCATCTTATAGACACAAGGGCAGCCATCAGAGACCATAGAGCCATGAAAACAAAATATGGGAGCTGCTTGCAGAAGCTCCCACTCAGGCCAGAGAGCAGATACCTTGAATGTCAGAAAATTTCAATAGATGGAAAGAGAGCAAAGATGCTAAAAACCCATGTGTTCCCAATGCAGCTCAGACCTCACTGGTCAACAATGAGTATACTGGAAACCACCTCATCATTCCAGAAATATTAAAACAAAAGGAAAGAATGGCCAGCGGTCATGCATTTCCTGTATGAACTATTTCTCAGAGTAACTAGTTGACAAGAGAAGCTATCTTTAGGAAAATGCCAGCTCATGTATAAAAAAGAAAGGAGGGATGATGTTACCATGTCACAACCTGTCATAATGAACTAGGCATGATAAACATTGACCACCAAAGTCGTGGGTGAGAAGCTGATGGGGACTTTATCACAGATGGGCCGGGCTGGGAAGCCCTGATCCACTGGTCATTCTTGACCCCACCAAAAAGGAGCAGGTGGACCCGAGGCGTCCCTGAGTGCCGCCATGGGAGGCACACCCACCTATGCAGGTTCTTGCCAAGGCCTCACACCTGAATCGAATCGAGCCTCTGTGTCCACAGAAAGTGAAGGGCACAGAGGACCGTGTGGCCCAAGGCTGGTACCACAGCACAGCTCAGCTCAGCCCGACTGGTGCCATGGCCGCTTCTGGTCCTCCTGTCCGCACTCCTTGGCTCCCTCTCCCAGCATTTGGACAGGGCTGTCCATGTTTGCAGTCCCATTCCCTCGGCCCCCTACTCCCACCCCAGTCTGATCGCTGCCCCCTCACTCCATAGAAGCAGCTTCCACAAAAGTCAACAATGTTCTCTGTGTTGCCAGAACCAACTAATGTTCTTGAGGCCTCATTTGTCACTCTTGACCCTCTTTGCAGTGGTCAGCGTGGTTTAACACTCCCTTCTTCTTGAAATACGCTCCTTCCTGGCTCCCAGGTACCCCCCCAAGCCAGTTTTCTTCCCCGCAGTCCCTCCCTCCAGAGACCCCTGCTCTGTCTCCTCTGAAGGGCCCTCCTCCCCAGCTGGGCATTAAGGACAGGATTCCCCGCCGTGTTGTCTAGCTATTCCTGAGTGGCCTTGTCCACTCCAGCTCTCACTGACTCCTTATATGCAGATGACTCTGAAATGTGTTCTCAAACCTGAGCACCTCTCTGAGTCCAGACCCATGCTCCAACTGACCATTGAAATATAGTGGGGGTCTCAAGGGCACCTCGTTCCTAGCAGGTCCAAACCTGAGCTCATGCTCTTTCTCCAAACACAGTCCTTTTCCTCCTTCCCTGTCTCAGTGGAGGGCCCCGCTATTCATTCTGATGCTTGGGCCAAACACCTGGCAGTCTGCCTCAACTGTCCCTTCCTTTTAGTCAGATTCTGACCCATCACCACAACCTTTGGGATCTCGCTTCCCAAAGAAGTGTTGAGTCCATCCTCTTCTGTCTGTCTCCCCCACAGCCACCTTCCTGCATGAATGGGACTCCTCCTAACTGGTCCCTGCTGCCATGCTGACCTTGTCATCCTTTCTCCACATGGCTGCTGGAATGATCTTTTCACAGTGCAAATCCAATAGTACCACCTTGCTTCAAACCCGTCTGTAATTTCCCATTGCTCTTAGCATCCAGGTGACAACACTCCTACAGCCTCTGCACCATCTGGTCCCTGACAGCCCAGCACCAGCCACCACCTGCCAGCCACAGTGGCCTTCTCCAGCCCTGGCATCACCTGTCCCTCCTGCTGTGGGGACTGTACAGGTGCAGGCCCTCTGCCTGCCACATGCTCCTCTCCAGGATCACCCCTGCTCCCTTTCAGATCTTGACAGCTTGTTCTCAGGGCAGTTCTGCTCATCTTCCCCTCTGCCTCCTGTGGTGCACATTTGAGAAATAGTTTCACAACTTTTGTTGTGACTATTTGAGTCAAATCTATTTCCTTCACTAGACTGTAACCCACTTGAAGGTAGGAGCGATCTTTGCTCATCATGCTGTCAACAAAATCCAACCTTCTGCCAGTCACGTAGTGGACAATCAAACCTCGCTCGGTGATGGTGTCTGGAGTGTTGGTGACAGTCCTGATGGCGATGGCAGGGCAGGGGTAGTGTTGGCATGGTTATGAACCATGAGGGTGTGTTGATGGAGGCGGAGGTGACGGTGGTGGTGGCGACATGCAAGGGCAGTGGGAACAGTGGTGCGGGAGGTGGCTGAGGGGATGACGGTGATGATGACAGGGATGATGATGGTGATGCTAGTGATGGTGGTCACCTTCCTTCACACCAGCGTGGCCGACAGACCGTTGAGCAGATTCATGTAAGGAGGGGAAATGGGGGGCTGATCTGTTCCAATGGCAGCAACCTAAGGAGACCATCCTTCAATCCAGGACTGCTTGGGCTCCTGGCCTCACCACACCGGTGTGATTTCTTCTCCCTTTGACTCAGCTTGTACCCATTCAATAGTGTTCCTCCTCCCTTTTAACTGAAATTGGCTGGGATTGAAGTCTGTCTCTCGTAGTCAGAGAATGCTAACTGGCACAGATGAGACGAGGAACGGTGGCGTGAGCTAGATGGGGCCCATTCCTTCCCACCTCCTGCTGGCCTCTCCTCCTCTCTCTGGCCTCTGAATGTCCTCGGATTTTTCTTCATCTCTGTTCACTCTCTGGGTAATCTTGTCCACTCTCATCCCCTTAATACCATGCTATAAGCTAATAAGTCTCGAGTATCCGTCCCTGGTCCTGACTTTTCTCCCGAAGTCAAATCCACATATCCGGCTATTTACCGGGCATTTCTTACATGGCTTCCTGTCACACCTCAAACTCAGCCTGACCTGAGACGCATGGGACTTTCCTCCAGGCACCTGCTCCCTGCATGGTCCTGTGAGCAGCATCTACAACATGTCTTACCAGCAACCTTTGGGCCATCCTTGACTCCTGTCCCTCACCCCTACATCCGATCCACCAGCAAGCCTCATCAGTTCACCTTCCAGATGTAGCCTCCCAATCTCTGCCTGCACTGCTGTGCCTCCCCACACCGGGGCCCCAGCAGTCTCCTCCATGCAGCAGCCAGAGCAGTCCAGAAAGAACAGAGGCCAGCTCCTCCTCCACCCACAACCTTCCAATGGCTGCCCACCTCCTCCACAAGGAACAGCTCTTCAAAGGGCCCATGAGTCTTCTGACTTGGTCTAGCCCCTACCACCTCTTCTATACCTCCTTACCCCGTTCGGCTCAGGGGATGCTTTGCTTTTCGGGAGCACTCCTGCCCCAGGGCCTTTGCACTGGCTGTGCTCTCCACAGGGAATGCCACCCAGAGCTGCACCTGCTTCCTCACTGCCTTCAGGTGGGTGATGATGGAGGCTCTGACCAGGGTAGGGGCAGAGGGCCTGGAGGGAGAACCCACAGGATGTGGTGTCTGAGAGGGGGCATTCAGGATGACTCCCAGGTGCCTGTGAAGGGACACAAGATGGGAGACTGGCTTTGGAGAAGAAGATGCCAAGTGCGTGTGAGGCATGGGGAGAGAGGGGCCATCCAGGGTGGAGCACACAGGACACTGCCTGGTAGACCCATCACCTGGACCCCAAGGCAGAGACCAGACTGGAAGGCAATGCCCCGCCTGGCAACTGCCGCCTGGGGAGGGCTGACCCCCACCCCGCACCTCCAGGGCCGCCCCTGCAGTGAGCAGCAGCGACACTCCACTAGTATCCGCCAGCTGCTAGGGAATCCAGCCCATGGTAGGCCGCAAAATCAGTGGCTGAGCTGCTGTGAGCAGAGCTGGCACCGCTGACCCTGTTCAGAGAGAAGTGTGGCCACTCTCCTAGGGGACATTTCCACAGCCAGCCCTGCCTAGCTGACAGCTGACAGCAGATCAATAAGCCCAATTACTGATTACCTTTTTAATCAAATATCAATGTACAGCAAGTATGAGAATCAGCCTCTTGCAATTACGGCTCCTGCTTGCCTTTCCTAGAGGAATGCTTGGAAGGCCCAGCTCCAGGACCACACAGGTTGGGGGCCACACCACAGCCACGCCGTGGGAGAGCCCGGGGAACTCGGCAGCACAGCAGGGCCACGCTGGGCTGTTCCCTCCCTCTCCTATGGCCACAGGAATTCTGGGGCCACCAGCCCGATCTCCTTTAGCCACAAAGGGCAGAGCTTTCTCCAGTCACCTCCATGCTCATCTGAGCCCCGCTCTGTGCTGGGCAAACTGGGGTCAGATCAGAAACTGTCCCTGCCCTCAAGAGCTGGACCCAGACCCAGGCAACTTGAATGCCAGATGAAGATATTCAGGAACCTGCAGGTGGAGGAGGACTTGTTCCTGGGATCCCAGGGAGGGAGAAACAGGGGAACCACAGGCCGCAGAAAACAAGCAGCTCCAGCCGGCCTTGAAAGGGAAGCATTGAAGGGACGCTCCTGGGGATGGGAGCCCAGTGGCTGGGGGATGGCTGCGTGAGTATGGCGAGGCTCAAGGTGGTGGGAGGTGGCCAAAGCCAGCAGCGACCCAGGAACCTGAAGGAGACTCGTGCCCTCACCACCACCCCAGAACCCCACGACCCCAGGGGTTTCCTGACCGGCTGCTCGGGTGACCGCAGGCATAACCACGGCGCCCGGGGGCTTGAGTGACTGGCGGTGCCAGGTTCCTGCTTTGGGGTGTGACAGCGCAGTGTGGTTGGCGGGCAGGCGGCCCCAGCCCAGCGCTGCCCAGCACCCGTGCTCCCAAACCCCATGGAGGGCAGGCCTGTCCCCAGGCCACACCCCACCAAGCCAGGGAGTGCCAGGCCCAGGGACATGGCCCCAGGGATGGGGAGGGACGCTCAGCAATGTTGCCTGAGGTCACACTCAACCTTTGGTGAGTTCCGGACCCCTCTGAGATGCTGATGGAGGCTGTGATCATATCTTTTCTTAAAGCAAAACAAAACCACCTGTGGACCCACATCTCCACATGGTCTGCATCCTGGGTCCCCAGGGGCCAGCTGCTCCTCTGTATCCTCTGCTCTGGAGCTGTGATCCTGGGCCCTCCTGGGGACCCAGACCCAGACCATTCCCAGGGTTAAACTGAAGGGTGACTAATGCCTCTAGATAGACGAGATGCCACAGCCAGGGCTCTGGGACAAGGGACACAGCCTTGGGGAGGAACTGCTGGGAGTGTTCCCAGAGCCAGGGGAGAAAGATAGAGAAAGCCAGTCCCAGAGAGAGGCAGGGACAAACCTGAGGTCTCCAGCAGGGGGGCCAAGCGGGTCCTGCACCCTCCCAGCCTTGGCCACATGCAGGCACTGGCTCCTCTGCTCAGGAACCCCCAGCCCTGCCCCCACATCCCACCTCCCAGGTCCTGCTGCCAAGCTCCTGCCACATGGGCCTCCTCCCAGGCCTGCCTCTCAGCCCTAGCCTCCTGGTCTCTCCTTTGCTCTGCATCCCAGGCACAATCTACCTCCTCCCCAGGAGGATCCCCTTCGGGGACGGGCACTGGGGGCAGGTCCTGCCCAGGGATCCAGGCATTCAAGTGCCCCTCCCTGAGCAACCTGTAATATGGTTCCCCCAGGCAGGAGGCCATTTGAGGAGTAGGTGGCCTTAAGCTGGCCTCTCAACAGCCCCTCTGTCCAGCTCTGTGGGGAGATCACCTCTCCTCTCTGCAGGCTCTGTGGTGGGTGGAACAATGTCCCCTCCCCACAAAGATGTCTTTGTCCTAATCCCCAGAACCTGCGTGTTCCCTTAGATTGCAAAAGGGACTTTGCAGATGTGACAGAGTGAAGGATCTTGAGACAAGGAGACTAGACATGATCATCCAGGTGGGCCCTAGATATAATCCCAAGAGCACTTACAAGAGGAAACAGAAGGGTCAGAGTCAGAAAGGGAGACTGGAGGATGCTGTGCTGCTGGCTTTGAAGATGGGGGAAGGGACCACCAGCCAAGGAATGCAGGTGGCCTCTGGGCTGGAAAAGGCCAGGAGACGGGTCCTCCCTTGGAGACTTCAGGAGGAAGACACCTTGATTTTAGCCCAGGGAGACATGTTTGGGACTTCTGGCTTCTAGAACTGTAGGACAATAAATTTGGGTTGCTTTAAACCACAAAGTTTGTAGTAATTTTCTACAGAAGCAATAGAAAATGATTGCAGGCTCCTTTTCTGAAAACCCCGAAAGACAGTGAAAGAGAATTGCAAAAGAGAGGACGCACTGGGGTGAGGAGGGACCCAAGCAAAGCCCAAGCGTGGCCTCAGAGGCAGCAGGAAGCAGGTGGGCTGCCCGCACCCTTGTCCCAGCCCCCAGACCCCTGAAGTGCCTGGAGTAGTCCACTTCACAGAGACAGAGAGTGGAATGGGGGGCACCAGGAGCTGGGTGGTGCAGAGTTAGAGGTGAGTGAGGACAGCTTCCATTTGGGAAGAGGAAAGAGTCCTGAGACGGATGGCGGTGAGGGCAACAGAGCAGTGTGAATGTGTTTCATGCCTCTTAGCTGTCCACGTAAAAACGGTGAAATGGTAAATCGTGTTGTGGGTATTTTACCACAGTTAAACAAATACAAAAATAGCCCATTGATGGTAAAAGAGAGAGGTGGGAGTTGGTAAAGGACGAGGCTGGAGAAGAGGCTGGACCCCATGCGAGCCTGTGGGTCCCAACTGGGGTTTGGACTTTGTCCAGGATCTTGATGAGGAGTGTGGAGGCTTCCACCCACGGACATCGTGGGCAGTTTGAATTTGTCCTGAAGGCCTTGGAGGGGATTTTAATATTTCCCTGCGAGCCACTCTGGGGAGTTTGGACTTCGGACTCATGATGATGAATGATCCATGCCCTCAGCAAGAAGCAGAGCACCTTGGTACTTTCTGAAGGCTGGAGGGGATGTGCCCAGGTCAGAGGATGGCTCAGGCCCTGGGGAGGCCGCCTCTGACAGACTGGTGCTGGTGCCCAGGGCCCAGGGAGGAGGCTGGGGCAGGGATCCAGTGCATTGGAAACTGAGCATCTGCAGAGCCCGGGGGCCACCACGGAGGCATCCAGTGGATGGTGCTGTGTAGACCTGAAGTCTGAGTCCCAGTCTTATGCTGAGGTTGCCAGTAGAGGTGTAGCCCTGATTCATAGCCTGTATTTTGAGGCCCACGTTGTGAGCTGGGCACTGGGAACAGAGCTGTGAGCAGCGCCCACCTCCCAGGGCCTCAAGCTAGCTCCTGGTGGGTGCAAGGCACAGGCAGAACCAGGCTGTGGGGGGGCATAGGCAGGGTGGCAGTGGGGTTGGTGCAGGTGGCAGGTAGTCGCTCCGGGGAGAAACAGCATCTGCAAAGTTAGAAGGGCAGAACTGAGGCATGCCAGCCCAAGCCTGGTGAAGGGTTCTGAGCAGTGGTGGCTGGCAGAGCAGAGTCCAGACGTCTCGCCTCCTTCTCTGCTGTCTCCTGGCACCTTCCCAAGTCCCAGCACACAGAGGTGATAATAAATGCTTACTGGGATAAGTTAGATGGGGGCTCTTGTTCCGGGCCCTTGTTCTGGGAGGGATCAGACGACTCTGTCCTGTGAAGTGGGCATACGGATGCCCACCAGGTAGGGCTCCCTGGAAGGCAGATGACAGTGGGTGGACAAAGCCCAATGCAGGCGCTCAGTGCCACCATCCATCCGCAAGATGAAGTCAGTATTGGCAAATCTCGATGATGTGATTGTTGTAAAAGCCAGACCAAGGGCCCTGGGAGTTGTCTGTGGAAGCAGTGGCCATCCCAGCTCTGAGCTGAGCTTGGTTCCCTGTCCAGCCAGGGAGGGGCCGTGAGGTCTGTGACCCTGGCATGGCAGAGTGGGCAGACTGAGGAGGCCTGAACTTCCTACCAAGACCCTTCATCAGCAGACAAGAGGGGAATCTCCCGCTCAGTGGCAGGCTGCCGGGGGAGAGGGGGCTGGCGGGCCACCTGGGGCCGGGTGGGCAGCGAGGCGGGAAGGTGGCCGTCTCACACCCTCCCCCAGCCCCCTCCAGGGGCTCCGTCTCCACCCCTCGCCTGGGCACCTCAAGCTATCTCCCTGGCTCCTTGGCATCTCTGTGTCTCTATGGTCCCTGGGTCCCCGAAATTCCAGTCTCCCCTTCCTTCTGTGTCTCTCCCTGTCTCTGTCACCGTGTCTCGTTGCTCCCAGTTCTCCTGCCCTCCCCGTCCCACCCACCACAATCCCCTCCAGCCCACTTGGTGCCCTTATCTGGGTCTGCCCCGCACAATTGCTGGGAGCCCATCCCCATGACAACGGGGCAGATGGCGGCTGCGATTAGCCACTCTCCCTCCCTCTGCAGCTCAATCCGTCTTTGAAATTAAATCAGCTGCGATAACATCGACCGGCCAGAGGGAGGGAAGGCGGGCAGGAGGCTGCCTGCGCCCCACCCACCCTGCCCCAGGCCCAGTGCAGAGGGAGAGGAAGAGGGGTGTAGAACTCGTTCCCACTGTGGCCCTGTGACTTTGACCATGTCTCTCGCCCTCTGAGCGTCAGTTTCTGCATCTGCAAAATGGGGGTGAACAGCCATATCTCTTGCTTGGCTCGGTAGAAGGCGTGGGGGAGGTTGTGCAGTAGGCTGAGAACACTGTACCTGCCCACCCAGTCCATGCAGAAGCCTGAGCCCCAGTGGGTAACCCTTGCCCGGCCAGGCCTTAGGGGCCAAGGCCATTTGAGTAAACCAGCTCCTCGTGGCTGAGAGGCCACAGGCCTGGCTCGCCACCTGCTCTGCAAGCCCAGTGCATCTCCCGGGGCCTTGACACTCTAACTTGTAAAACACTCCAGCGTTATTGAATCCTTGCTCAGATGCCATCTCGTCCACTCCCTCCCCACAGCATTTTGATCCTTTCAGACAGCCAGGGCCCTCACAGGATGTGTGGACCCAAGAGTGGAGGGTGGAGAAGGTGGAGACCTGCCCCGGTTTGAGACCTCCGAAGGAAGTAGCAATTGGTGGGGTTTGCTGGGTGGGCGATGGGTCAGCATGTTCGAAAGCTGGAGGTGCGAGGCAGGGTGGGGCCAGAGCACAGAAAGCAGGAGAGAGCGGGGAGGCGTGCCTGGATCTGAGGCGAGGGAGGGCTGCGTGAGATCCCAAGCAGGGCTCTGGGTGGAGGTCACGGCCAGCTCAGAGGCCCCATGCAGGAACACACCAGTGTGAGTAGGAAGGGGAGGAGGCCAGGGGGCTGGAGCAAAGAGTGATGGGGAAGCCGAGGCAGTCACTGTGCCGGCTGGGAAAGGGCCTGTGGGCCGCTGTGGGGACTGCAGCTTCCACTCTTGAGTGTTCCGCAAAGCTCAGGGTTTCACAGAACCCTTCTGGCTGCTGGGATGAAAGAGGGAAGGGAGGAGGCCAGGGAGAAGGCTGGCGTGATGTCCAGTGGGCAACAAAGACCCAACTGGGACACAGCCATCATCTTCACGGGGAGCTACCCTCTGCAGTGTCCCCTACCCCTCTGCTGAACCCTGCTTGGAGAATCCACGCTGGGATGGGGCCTGGGGCAGCAGAGGAGCCTCAGCGGACTCCGCTTACTGTGCTGCTGCACAAGGCGTGGCCAGCCTCAGCCCGGCTCTGAAAGTGGCTTCCCGACCCCTCACTGCCCCACCTGGCTCTGAAAGTGGCTCCCAGGCCCGTCACTGCCCCGCCCGGCTCTGAAAGTGGCTCCCGGACCTCTCACTGCCCCGTCTGGCTCTGGAAGTGGCTCCCAGGACACCTGGCTGCTTCAGACTTGGCCCCCAGACACACAGCCCAGCCTAGTAGAGGCTCCAGGAAAGGCCAGAATGGCCTGCCACAGCAGTGCAGCTTGGCAAGGCCTCCTCGAGAAAGTGACACAGAGTGGGGTCCTCCTGGGATGACTTTAACAAGCCGAAGGAGATGGGAAGGACGGCCTAGGCAGGGGCAACAGCGTGATGCCACAGCAGAAAGGGCCCGGAGCCGGCAGTGCTGTGGGGCAGGCCCCGGCCATGAGTGCCGCGTGGGGGTTGGACTTTACCCCAGACGTGCTCCTGAGGAAGTCACTCAAACTGCCAGGCTTCAGCTTCTGTGTCTGTAAAGTGGGGCTAAAAGTGGACACAGGGATTCCGCCAGGTGTCACATGCTCAGCTGGGCATGTCAGTGGCTGGGGCCCCGGAGGCATTTGAGCAGGGGATGCCATGTCGGGTCTGGTTGGAGAGAGCAGGTGCCAGCTCCAGGTGTGAGGCTGGGCAACAGGAAGGAAGCAGAGAGAGGCAGCAAGAAGGAGGCAGAGAGCCAGGAGTCCTGGGCTGTTTGGGAACCGGTGCCGTGCAAGCACCCAGGTTTCTGCCGTGCAAGCACCCAGGTTTCTGCCGTGCAAGCACCCAGGTTTCTGCCGTGCACCCAGCGCCAGGACTGTGGCCGCCTGGGCTGCCGGGCTGTAATTGGATTTGCTCAGCAGCTGCATGTGCTAAGCAGGCCCACTTGACGCAGCCACAGCTGGCCAGTAATTGGTGAAATTAGCAAGTCGGCGGGGACAGAGGTCAGGTGATTAATGCTGTAGTGGGGGCTTTGATGAAGTTAGTCCCAGGGAAGGACCGGGAGCTGGGGTTTGACCTTCTGAGTGTCACGGGGCTCTCCTGCCCTGCCTGTAACATGGTTAGGGGACCTCCAGCTGCCGGCTTGTCCCAGGGGCTCTCAGAGGCAGAACCCAGGGAGCCACAACCTGACCTGAGCCTCAAGATGCAGCCACAGCGCCAAGTTGCCAACTGTGTCCTCTAGGCCAAGACACATACAGAAGCCAAGGGGGCTTTTCAAGCCCTAAAGATCTTGGGGTGATGCCCCTTGGCTTCCTGGAAGAGGACTTCAGCAGGCTTCCCTTGAAGAAAAGAAGCAGGCCCCCTCCCAGCCTCTCCATCCCTCATGAGTGCCCCTCAGACCAGCTCTGCACCTGGAAATGAGATGAGTTCTTCACTGGGTGTTCCCCTTATTCAACCAAGCCTCACCCTCCCCTCTAGGTTAAAGGCCTCCCAGTGTCTTCTCCTATCCTGAGCTCCAGAGAGTGTCCTCTGAGCATGCTCCTTGGTTCCTGCTCTTCCCTGGCACAGTGCTCCTCCCTTCTTTCACTTCATATCATTTATTGGGCACCTACTAGATGCCACAAGCTGGGCTGGGAGTTGGGATGCAGAAGTGAGCAAAATCTGACCAGATCCTAGTCCACTTGGTGCTATGCCTTCTGTGGCCATGCCACATCCCCTTGCCCCAGCCAGGGAGCCAGAGACCCTGTCACTGACCATCCTTTAACCCCCAAACCTGGAATCACCTCCTTTTTGGCTTCTACTCCAGCCCCAAGGAGCAAGGAATTGCCACCTGCACTCAAGCACTCAAACGCATCTCCCTGGGCTGTCACTGCCGGCATCATCATCATTATCACTACCATTTTAAAGGCAGGTCCTTTGGAGTCAACACCTGGGGTGATATTCTAGCACAGCCACTTGCCAGCTGTGTGACTCTCTCCTCTCAGACCTCAGTTTCCTCTTGGATAATGTGGGGTCAATGACTCCTGTCCGGGAGGGTTGTGGACAGTTGTGGGCATTAAATGGAACCATGCGCAGCCACCTTCCTGGCCTTCTTGCTGTTCTCCAAACAGGGGCAGGCGTCTTCCTGCCCCAATCTTTCGCGCTTGCTGTTCCCTCTGCCCAGAACGCTTTTTCCCCAGATGGCCTCACGGTCCAGCACCTCACCTTCATTCCAGTTCCTGATAGATGTCACCCCCTCAGAAATGGAGGCCACTCTGTTTGTTTTTGTTTGTTTTTTTTGTTTTCGTCATTTTTTGTTTGTTTGTTTTGTTGGTTTTTTTTTTTTTTTTTTTTTTTTTTTTTTTGAGACGGAGTCTCGCTCTGTCGCCCAGGTTGGAGTGCAGTGGCGCAATCTCGGCTCACTGCAAGCCCCGCCTCCTGGGTTCACGCCATTCTCCGGCCTCAGCCTCCCAAGTAGCTGGGACTACTACAGGTGCCCACCACCATGCCCAGCTAATTTTTTTGTATTTTTAGTAGAGATGGGGTTTCACCGTGTTAGCTAGGATGGTCTTGACCTCGTGATCCACCCGCCTCGGCCTCCCAAAGTGCTGGGATTACAGGCGTGAGCCACCGCACACAGCAAGGCCACTCTGTTGAGTGTTGAGTGACTCAACACTCCCCTGCCTACTCCCTGAGCCCCGTTCTCAGTCAGCTCACCTGCCCATTTCCTCTCCAGCGTTCATTGCTAGTGGGGACCATGTTCTGCACACCTGTTTTTCATGTGTCTCCCTCAACTAGAATACTAGCCTCATGAGGGTAGGGGTCTGCCTGTTTTGTTCCTTGCTGCATCCCCAGTGTCTAACAGGTGCTCAATCAATATTTCTTGAATTGCATCCAATTAATAGTGAGTGACACATCTGTGAGTTTGAGATTGTTTCAAAGTAAAATGTTACTTTTTTCGAGGAGGAGTCTTGCTCTGTTGCCCAGACTGGAGTGCAGTGGCATGATCTCAGCTCACTGCAACCTCCACCCCTGGGTTTAAGCAATTCTCCTGCCTTGGCCTCTGGAGTAGCTGTGGTTACAGGCACTTGCCACCATGCCCGGCTAATTTTTGTATATTTTTTTATTTTTAGTACAGATGGGTGTTTCACCATGTTAGCCAGCCTGGTCTTAAACTCCTGACCTCATGATCCGCCCACCTCAGCCTCCCAAAGTGCTGGGATTACAGGCGTGAGCCATTGCACCCAGCCTCAAAGTAAAATGTTACTTTTAAAATACATACTTTTTAAAGATTGGCACTCAGCAGGACTCAGGCCATCAGAACAGAGTCCCCTTTCCTTTTTAGCATCAGCACCCTCCCATGACGGGGAGCTCACTCACCCTCCAAGGAGGTCAGCTCTGACTTGGGGAAACCTCTGGCTCCACGTGGCTGAGACCTGCTCCCTGGGATCCTGCCCCCACCCATGGATGCCAGGCCTGAAGATGAGTGGGCACTCGCCAGGGAGCATGGCCTGTACAAAGGCCCTGGGGCTGCAGGGTGTGTGGTGCAGCGGAACGACTGGGGAGGCCAGCACGGTGGGAGGTCAGAGACAGAAGGCCGGGGGCAGGCGGGTGGGCCCAGGCCACCTGGCCCTCGTGGTGAGGATGAGATGTGCAGTTCTTATGCTTAGAGCAGGGGGAGCCTGGTTTAAAGCCACCAGGCAACGCAATTGAACATGGATTTGGCACAACTGTCCTGGGAAGAACCTATGCGGGTGGGTAGAATGGGGAAGGCTGAGAACTGGAGCAGCAAGGCCTGTGCAGATGGCAGGGGCCAGCAGTAGAGAGTGGATAGGGGTCAGGGTTGGGTTTGAGGTAATCAGGACAGGGCAGCCACGTTATTTGTCTACCCAGATGGTGGGCATGGGAGAGATGACAGGCCCCCTGCAGAACCACCCCTGGCTTCCTGATGGAAACAGCCCAGGCCCTGGAAGCAGCACGCATGCCCTCTTTCATGTCCACTAGGCTGGAGCTGGCCCCATGTCCTCACAAAGCTGGGAAAGCTATTCCATGAACTCACTTGGCACATTTATTAACCATCAGGCTATGTCTGCGGCCCCGTGTGTTTGCTGCCCCGTGCACAGTGGTGGCGGTGGGAAGGCAGGGCCGGGTGGCCGGTGCCTACTTGCTGTCCATCCATCTGAGCTGCTCCTTACCATTCACAGTCACCGACTTGAGCTGCCCGTCCTCCTCCACCTCCACACGCTCCTGCCCGTTCTCCACGATGCGCTTGGTGGTGACCTTGTGGCCATTGATCATCTCAGTGGATGACATCACCGACTTGAACCCCGAGCTGCCAGAGCTGGAGCCCCCGAAGGAGGTGGACGAGAAGGTGGTGTGGCTGCCCCCGCTGCGGCCCAGCACGTTGAAGGATGAGAAGGCCTCCATGAAGGCCGGGAATTCTCCAAGGCCCTCCGAGAAGGCCCCCCTCAGGCCATGGCCTGGGCCACCATGGTCACTATTGAATGGGCTGTCCCAGAACTCAAAGGAGAAGGGGTCCAGGCCACCGAAAAACTCCCGGAAGATGTCCTCAGGGTTACGGAAGATGTAGCCGGTGTCAAAGGGGCTGCGGTAGGGCGTGCTGGCCCCACCGCCAGCCCGCCAGCTGTCACTGCCGGCGCGGTCGTACAGGGAGCGCTTCTTGGAGTCAGACAGGACCTCATAGGCCTCAGACACCTGCTTGAACTTCTTCTCTGCCTCCTCCTTATTGTCAGGGTTCTTGTCGGGGTGCCAACGAAGGGCCAGCTTGCGGTAGGCTTTCTTGATGTCCTCCGGGGAAGCGCTGGCCTGCACGCCCAGCACTTCATAGTAGTTAGCCATGGCCAGGGGTGTGGGTGAGAGGAGAGGGGACGTGGAGGCCAGGTGGGCTCAGGGGCCCAGCTGGTCAGATGGACGGGGGAGAAGTGGCCAGTGGTCTGGGGCCCTTCAGCAGGGGCCTGGCTGGACTCAGTAAGCTCCAGGCAAGATTCTGCCCAGGAGTTCACCTTTTCATAGTACCAGTTCTCAGGGACTGGAGGGGCCCACACTGAGAGGAGTGGGGGGAGGGGAGGGACACTGCCGCTGTGGGGCCAGGCCAGGATGGGCTGCCCTCCAGAGCTCCCTTTATGACATCAGCTCCCGGGGCGAGGCACACCCCTGCCCCCAGCTCTGCACCAGGCAAAGCTGGGCATATGGGCCTGCCTCTGCTGGTGAGGTGGCCACAATGGTGCGTGGGAATGGGATGCTCTGTGACCCAGGTGGTGTGGGCTGAGTCCTGGGAGCCAAAGGGCAGAGGCAGGATCAGCCGTGGGATTCCAGCCTTGGTGGGTGACAAAGGTCTGTGGCCATGGTGGGGGAGGCTGGCAAGGGCCTCCTGGGTATGTCCACTCAGCCGATGGCTGGGCAGCAGCTGAGGCAAGAGGAGGCCAAGGTGGGGTTCAGGCAGGCTGGGGTGGGGACAAGAGCCTGCTTTTCTTGTGACCATTATCTGGCCAGGTCTTCCGTGGTAAGCTCCACAAAGGCAGGAAAGTCTGTCCCTGTCTAGGACAGTGGCTGGCACACGAGGGCCATCGGTAAACACTTGGATGAACGAGGCTCAGAGACACGCAGCGCTCAAGGTCACACAGCAAGTCAGTGAGGGAGGGGGTGTAAAACCAGGGCCAAGGCTGCAGCAGACAGCAAATCCAAAGGAGTGTTCCACTCAATTCTGGTAAGAAAAATAGGGATTGATGATAAATATTGATTACTGAGTGTAGTGGGTTGAATGGTGGCCCCCAAAATGATATGCCCCTGTCCTAATCCTTGGAACCTCTGAATGTGAGCTTATTTGGAAAAAGGATCTTTTCGGATGTAATTAAATTAAGGATGTCGAGATGAGATCATCCTGGATTATCTGAGTGGGCTCTAAATCCAGTGACACATGTCCTTATAGGAGGTGGACACTGACACAGCCAGAAGCTGGGGGCCAGGAGGGTTCTCCCTGCAGCCTCCAGAGGGAGTGCGGCCCCAAAAACACCTCGATTTCAGACCTCTGGCCTCCAGAACTGGGGGAAGAGATTTCTTTTGTATTGAGCTACCTAGTTTGTAATAATTTGTAACAGCCCTAGAAAACTAATCAGGTGAGTGATGTAACCAAATATTCTTAAGCATTTATATTCCTGTAATTCTTGTTCTGGTGTTGGATCATATGTAGAAACAGCAATTCACAATACTGATTAATATCTGTTCCTACCTTCCCCTCACCCCACTCCAATTAAGATCAAAACCATGCTAAACCACCTACTAACCACACCAATAAAGAGTCTAGATGATTGGGTCACCAAGTCTTAACTAAAGATAAACTGCCTGCCTGCCTTCTTTCCTTCCTTCCTTCCTTCTTTCCTTCCTCCCTTCCTCCTTCCCTCCCTGCCTCCTTCTTTCCCTTCCCTTCCCTTCCCTTCCTTGCCTTCCTTCCCTCCTCCCTCCCTCCCTTTCCTACTCCTTCCCTCCTTTCTTCCTCCCTCCCTCCCTTTCCCCCTCCTTCCTTCATTTCCTCCTTCCTTCCTTCCTTCCTTCCTCCCTTTCTCCTTCCTTCTTTCTTCCCTTCCTCCCTCCCCTTCCCCCTTCTCCCTTCCCTCCCTTCTTCACTCCTGGCTTCTTTCCTTCCTTCATTCCTCCCTTCTTCCTCCTCTTCCTTTTTCTAGTCTTTATCCCTTTCTATTATCCTCCCTCTCTCTCATTTCTTTCAGTGCTCATGGGTGCTAGGTTTCAGGCTCCTAGCAGGGGACAGTGTGTGTTCTAACCAATCCCAAATGCCAGGAGGAATGGAGACAGACTGTAGAGACACTTCATAAACCCAGCCTCCAGTGACCATCACTGTCTCTCCATGCAGCTTATCAAAAGCACGACTCGCACCCCCGTGCCGGGCATCCACCCACCTACACCTGCTGACACATGTGGCTTAGCAGTGGAGTTGAAGAGCAGAACTTCTCCACTGGATGTAGCTACAGATGAACCTGATTCTTTGCCTCTGTGGCTGGATTTTTGTCACTATGTCTCTGTTAGCAGTTAGCACCTGCTGTCCCTTGCAGGCTTGTCCCTGGGGCAGGAGAAAGATGCTTGCCCTGCACAGTTCTCCATGATGGCGGTGGCAGTGGGAAAGGCACTGCTGTTGACTGTGGTGTCGATGGGCAGAGGCACGGTGGGTGTCCATGGAGATGGATAAGGTGTCATTAAATAGTAGAGGTGACCATGGGAGCAGTGTTGATGTGGAGGTAATGGTCATGGTGGGGGTGAGAGGGAGAGTAATTATGGGTGATGGTGGAGTTGATCATGATGCTGGTGGTGACAGCAGGAAGGCTTGTGCTTGAGAGTAATTGATGATGGTAGTGGTGGTGGTGGATGGTCATGCCAGAGGAGATGGTAATAGTGAGCCTGTGTTGTGGTTGGCAGTGATGGTGCAGGTATGATGAGGAGGTGATGGGAATGGCTCCTAGTGAGCCATTGGTGTGGTTGGCAGTGGTGACAGTAATGGTGATGATGAAGGTGAAGATGGTGGAGGTAGCAGAGGTTGTATCTTGTTTGGCTATGTCACAGTGACAGCTTCCACCTCTCAGTGGCTCATGACAAACATCTAGTTCCCCCCACTTCGCTCACTGGTGCCTACAGGCAGCTGCCAGGGCCCCGCCTCCCATAGCTTCTCACTGTGGGTCCCAGGCTGGAGGAGCAGCTCTGACTCACACACCCCTCTCTCATGAGGGTGCCACTCAGAGCCAGCAGGAACTTGGGCTGCCTCTGAAAGCTTCTGTTGGGCCATGATGTGTGGCACTCTTGCTGCATCCCATGGTCAAGGCCAGTATCCATGGGGCAAAGAATGTTTCCTTCAGGAAGGTTCTGTAAATCAAAGGGCAGTAGGAAGAGAGGCCTGAGATTCCCATGGGAAAGAGGGAGTGAGCAGTTCTCCAACATATGCCAGATGCTCATGGTGGGACTGACCGCGGGGGTGGTAACGATGGCTCTTCTGGCAGCAGTGTCGGTGCTGCTGGTGCCAGGGAAGCCAGTGGTGGTGATGGGGTAGGAGGCAGGAATTGTGCTATTAATGGAGGATGGTGGTGAGAGTGTTTGTGGAAGAGGCAATGGTAGAGGGGGGTGCTGAGTGGTGAGAAGGACACAGTGATGGACATGCTGGTGTGAGTGCCGATGGCAATGGTAATGGCACTGAGGTGTGGGGCTCTGTATTTTCTGTTGCTAACTTGGCATTACCCCAACCTCTTCCATGGTCTCCTTGCATCCTGGAGAAATCTGAGGGATTTTCCAGAATCCCATCACCAGTATAATTCCAGATTAGAGCCTGCCAATACACGAGATTTGGAGAGTGGAAATGAGAGGCCGTTGCAGGCAGATGACAATGGTAAGCTTTGCAACAGCTCGGGGCAATCTTCTGCGAAGCCCCTGCTTCCGAGCTATAGGCTGAGGCATGGATGGGGAGCTTCCTGGAATACCGTGAGCTCCTCAGCAGCTCCCAGGCAAGCTCTAGAGAGCCGCTCAGCTGGGAGCTGCAGGTGAGCATCTCGATTCCTTGTTCCCTGACCACTGGTCCCAGACTGTTCAGGGTGCAGCGTGTAGTAAATGTCCTCCTCCTTGGTACACATTTGAGGGCTGTGTACTGTGAGGGTGATGGCGACTCAGATGAAGGTGGTGGTTGTGATGGAGGTGGGTGTGAGGATAGCAGAGAGGAAGCAGATGGTGACATCAGGAAGGCATTGGAGGGGCAGTGGTGGTGGCAGTGATGATGGTGGCAGTCTAATTAGAGGCAGTGGTGGGTCTGGCTGAGGCAGACCCAGTGGTGGTGTTGGTGGTGGTAGTAGAGGGGGCAATGACGGTGGTGATGGCAAAGGCGGTGGGAGTGGTGATACTGGTGGCAGAGCTGATAAGGTGATGTCACAGATGGGATGGTGGGTGGAGATGGAGGTGGAGGAAGTGTGGTGACAGTGATGTGGTGGTGATACAATGCTGACACAGGTGGAGAGCACCATGGTGACGGTGACGGAGATGATAGTGATAGTGGGGCTGGTGGCAGTGGTAGAGGAGATGGGGATGGGACGCTGGGGTGTTGATGGTGATGGTGACACTGCTGAGGGTGTTGGTGGCCTGACATTGTAAAGGTGAAGCCTGAAGTTTCCATGACAATGGAATCAGGACAGTGGAGGGGGAGTGGTGACAACAATGTTAAGAGACAAGGGACCTAGTATGATGAGGCATCCGAGAATCCTGTGGCTGCCTCCCCGTCCCGGCCCTCCCTGCCTTGTTGGAGACCCTGGCTCTGGTCTGCATTGTACTTACAGGGGAACTTTCTTCCAGCCAATGCCCTGCTCCGATCCTTGTTCCTGGGATGGGTCTGTGCGAGTCAGCCAGGATGGAGACAGGGCTGGAGACCCCCTCACTGCTGCCCATTCAGGGCTGTCTTAGGGCCCACAGAACAGACCACTCGGTAGGACTTACAGGAACAGGTGTGTCACCTGGGAGCAGATCCCGCACCTCACCATCAATGGCATCTTGAGATGGAGGCCCCTGTGGGGAGCTCCCCACGAAGGGAGCTGTGGACCGTGGAGCCGGGCAGTGTGCAGAGGAGTTTCCCTTCTGCAAAGGGTTCAGGCTAGTCTCCTTCCACGCCAGTTTTTGGGGAGCCAATGGGGAGTAACAGGGGCTCTGAGGCCTCCACAGGGCCTGCTGGAAGGACAGGGACACACAGGCATGAGTACACACTTACGCCCCACACGCTCCACCCTCAATTCTTTTAGGCCACCTTCCCTCTTCAAGCCTCTCTGTCCTCAGTCACCAGTGGGTGCTTTTGGGGCTTTGCCCTCTCTGGGGAGCCAGCCTAGTCTTCCTGGCCTCTGATGTCCCATGTCCCTCATCTCAGGCCCACCCTAAAGCCAACCCCGAGCCATGGCCAGGGAGAGAAGGACCTTCAGCGACCAAGTGAGGCCCAGAGAGGGCAGGGCACACCCAAGGTCACACAGCAGTACCAGGAAGATCTCCCCAGGGCGAGCTGATGGAGCCGATTAAGCAGCCAATTGGTATTCAGAGCAGCCAGAGGCCCCTCTCTGTCTCTGTAATTAATGGAGTGGCTTTTTAAAAGGATTCTAATCACCCCCGATCCTATCTGCTTATCACTAGAGTTCCTAATTAGATGATCCTGGCAGTCACTCAGCTAATTCCCTCCAGCCCCCTGCAGCCCTGCCTGGCCTGGGCAGCCCACCCCACCCCCGGCCACCCTGGCCCGGCCAGATGGGCAGTTTGGGGCCTTCTCTCCCCTCAGGGCCCCTGGTCCTCTAACTGCATTAGCTCCAGGATGGATGGGCGACAGCGATGGATGGATGGACGGGCGGCTGGATGGACAGAGTGGCAGGCAAGTGAAAGGGGTGAACAGTGGGCAGTCACAGAGTGGATGGGCGGATGGACAGACAGACGGGCCAAGGGGCAGATCCCACAGTGGGGAAGAGCTCAGCCTGTCAGCTGACACAGCCCGGGTTCCAACCCCAGCACTGCCACTCCCCAGCCACGTGTCCTTGGGGAGGTCACATAACCTTGCTGTGCCCCAGTGTCCTCATCTCATCTGTAAAAGGGAAGTAATGATGGTCCCCTCTCACAGGGTTACCGTGAGGAGCTCAGAATGGAGAAGGAGCTGTGTGTGCATGTGCTGGCATCCTGGCAGTGTCGATAATGGGTGGGCAGAGACAGATGAAAGGGCAGCCTGCCTGGTGAGCCAGTGGAAGGCAAGGTAGTCAGACAGGCCCATGGCAGGCTTACATGCAGATTGGCGGCTGATGGGGTGGGAAGGCGGTGGGCTACGCAACCGCAGAAGGGCCAGTGAGCTCACGTCCTTCCCAGTGGTGCCAGGGCGATCTCAGCTCTGCTCTCAGACCTCTTTAGGCAGCCTTCCTGCCCAGTCCTCCAAGCCAATGATGACAGGTGCCCACTGGGTTCCCCAGATTCCTTCCCTGCCATCCCAACCCAGGTACACCCTTTCTGGTGGTGGCCCATGTGGTCTCTGGAGGCTCAGATCTAGCCCCAAGTAGGGATTTGCTGCCTGAGTGAAGGCATCATTTGCAGGGCCCTCTGAGTTCCAAGTTGCTTCAGCCGGTTAGGGCAGCTCCCCTCCTCCAGGGTCCCAGCTCCCAGCCCCCTTGGCATAGAGCAACCCTAGGCAGGGCTGTGACTCTGAGTTCCTCAGTTACTCGAAGCCTCCAGGAGGATCCAACCCCCAGAGCCTTTCCCTTCACCCACGGGGCTCTGCAGTTTCTGGGGTGTGGAGTTTCCGGGGTCTTTCTGGAAAGAGTATAAAACAAAAAAGCCTGAAGTATCTTCCAGAGTAAAGGCGTGGATGCATATGCACACATCTACACCAGCAGATAGCCACCCATCTCCCCATGCACACACCCATCAATCCACCCACCTGGCCACACGCATACCCAGCCACCCACACACCCAGCCACTCACATACCCAGCCACTCACCTGCCTAGCCACCCAGCCACTCAGCCACCTACCCACCCACCCACACACCCAGCCACCCAGCCACCCACCCACCCACACACCCAGCCTCCCAGCCACTCAGCCACCCAGCCACTCACCCACACACCCAGCCACCCACCCACCCACCCACCCAGCCACTCACCCACCCAGCCACCCACACACCCAGTCACTCACCCACCCAGCCACTCACACACCCAGCCACCCAGCCACTCATACACCCAGGCACCCACACACCCAGCCACCCAGCCACTCACACACCCAGCCACCCAGCCACCCAGTCACTCACCCACCCAGCCACTCACACACCCAGCCACCCACACACCCACACACCCACACACCCAGCCACCCAGCCACTCATACACCCAGGCACCCACACACCCAGCCACCCAGCCACTCATACACCCAGGCACCCACACATCCAGCCACCCAGCCACTCATACACCCAGCCATTCACACACCCAGCCACCCACCCACCCAGCCACCTGCACACCCAGCCACCCAGCCACCCAACCACCCACACATCCAGCCATTCGCACACCCAGCCACCCACACACCCAGCCACCCACACATGTTTCCTGAGTACTTGTCCATACACGTGCTGTGTACCAGGCACTTCCCTGGGTCTGGGGTCCATATGTCAGTGAAGGCACCAGACAAAGCCTTGCCCTTATGATGCTGACATGCAGTTGGGGAGATAGGAGAAACTGATAATGCATGAACGTTTAACATGATGGCAGGTGTCATAGATGCCGTGAGAGAAAACAGAGCAAGACGGGGGCTTACAGGAAGCTGGGGCTCTTAGGGAGGTCAGATTGGGTGCCCCACACTTCCGCAGGCATGCTCAGTTACCCACGCCCCCATACATGTGAGCACACCTGTACGCATGGTCACACATGTGCACACAGGCCCTCCATGAGGCCTGTAGCCCTGCTGTGTCTCCAAAAGCATGGGCACTGCCTTCCCTCACTGGGAGGTCTGGCTGCCTCATGCCTCTCTCAGCCTGGGCCCTCCCATGACCCAAGCCAGGCCTGCTCCCTGGAGTCCAGGGCACATCTGGGTTTTACTAGGTCTGCTAGCAAAGGGCCTGGGCAGCTCCTATGCAGTCAACAATTCAGATTCACAATTCTTCCCTGCGCTGGTCTGAGTGGGGGCTGGAAACAGTTGAATTCAGCAGCATCACCCCTGTCCTCCCATGCAGGGAACTCCCAACCCCAGGCTCTGGGAGAAGGAGCAGACACACACCAATGTGCGAATGCAGCTGCAACACTCGCTGGAAAGAGAGGTAACACTGTCTGGGGCGTCTGGGAAGGCTGGTCACAAGAGGTGACGCCTTGGCAGGGCTTGGAGAGGGAGGTTCCAGCAGGGTCGGCCTCACACACATGAAGGGTCTTGGATGTCGACACTGGACATCCTTCCCCAGGGAGGTAGTTCATTCAGTCATGGAACATTTCCAGGTGGGAAGAAGGTGTTCATCACATGGCTATGATCATGTGCCCATTGCAGACCACCCTGTCCCGGGCGCATGAGGAGTTCATCTCCTAAATCAGTGGTTCCCAACAGGGACAGTCCTCCCTCCCTAGGGGACATTTGGCAATGACTGGAGGAGTTGCTACTGGCATCTCCTGGGTGGAGACCAGGCAGGGCTGCTGCTGAACGTCCCTGCCTAGTGCACAGGATAGCCTCCATCACAAAGAATCATCCAGCCCCAAATGTCAACAGCACTAAGGTTGAGAACTCTGTTCTAAGCCCTGAAATTATCACTTGACAAGCGCAATTATAATGCAATGTCTTTTTGATGCACCAAAGACATTAATGTCTTCAATGTGAATATTTAAAACACACAGGTGACCTGTTTGGTGATTTATTTCTTAATAAAGCAGGAGCCTTGTAACGTGGGAGTGGTTCCATGCAAAGGGAACAGCATGTACCAGGCTCAGTGGCTCTGTGGAAAGAGAGCAGGCATCTGTAGTCAACTGCACCTGGGACCAAAGAGATGATGGGAATAGAGCCCAGAGAGGGGCAGGGGCTGCACAAGGCAGGGCTCAGACCCCAGGCCACAGAGCATGGATTGTGTCCTGGGAGGGGGAGACCTTGAGAAGAATTAAAGCAAGGGGAAATGGGAGCTATAGCATACTCTAGAAAGATCCCTCAACAGCAATGAGATTCAGTTTTATAACCACAAAATTGGTAAAAATGTCAGTTTGACATTGCCAAGTGTTGGCAAGGAAATGGAGCAACTGAAATTCCCACACCCTGCTGGTGGGAACATACATTGGAACAACCAATCTGGAAAATCCTTCTAAGGCTTATGCCCCCAGGGAAACCCTCACTCATTGCTGCACTGTTCATGGTAGCGACAGACAGGAGTGACCGAAATGTCCATCTTAAGGAGAATGAGCAAATATATTGTGTTACAGCTGCACGGGGGACTATGACACTGCAGTGAGAACGAAGAAACTGACTCCACATGTGAGCATGGAGGAGCAGCCCCAGCATGGCAGTGAGCAACACAAACCAGTCATCGAAAGCATCATTGTGACACCATTTATAGAAAATGTACAAACATGCAGAATAGTGCATTAAGGATTTATACATATAGAGTAAAAGTATAACAACATGCATGGGAAAATGAAGCCCTGGCTACCTCTGGAGGCGGGGCAAGGGGACAACAAGGTCAAGAGCGTTCCATGATCTCTGTAGTGTTTCCCTCAAGCTGGGCTGGGGAGGGTATCAGAGGGACTTGACACTGCCTCCACTCTCCTAACTCCTGGAGCTCGTGCCCTGGAGAGTGAGCAGGAACATGAGCTGCATGCAGCCAATAGCATACGCAAGGCAGGGGAATGCTATTGGGGCTGCGCTTCACCAGCTCTCTTGACGCCTCCGTCAGCTGCGCACTGTGCAGGAGTGAGCTGCTGAGACTCCTGCAGCTGCAGGGAGGGGAGCTCTGCCAGTAACCTGGTGGAGGCTGAGATGCAGATCCTTTCCTAGTTGAGCCTCTGATGAGAAGCCAGCCCAGGTCAGCAGGGGGACTGCAGCCTGGTGAGGGCCTGGGCCAGAGGCCGTGGCTGAGCTATGCCTGGGATCCTGGCCCATGGAAACCATGAGATACTAAATACGTGTGGTTTCAAGGGGCTAGGTGTGTGGCAGTTTGTGATGCAGCATAGAAAATCAATACCAAGGCTACCATGGTGTTGCTTATATTATTAGCTATATTTTTAGATAACTGAATTATTTCATAATTAAGAGGTTAAGCAAAGCCCCTGTGGTGTCCTCACCTGCAGGAAGAAGAGACAGAGTGCAGGGCATGAGCCTGGAGGCTGGGAGGCCCAGGAGGAGGCTGGCACAACGGAGAGGGGACACGCCATGCAGTCCAAGGTGAGGAAGCAGTATGGGCTGGTGTCAGGGCTGGTGGGGTGTGTGTATGTGTGTGTGTATGTGTGTGTGTGTGTGTGTGTGTGTGTGTGTGTGTAAAAAGTCCCCTTCATCCCTAGATTCTGAGGAAAGGGAGGGGCCCATGCCAGCATCCCCTCAAAGCCTGGGAAACCTGGATCCCAGCCTCACAGCATCAGAACATCAGAACAGCCAGACCTGGCAGGGGAGGGGCCAGGGAGAAGGAGCAGAGGCAGTATTTTCCCAGGGTCCCCTGGGGAGCCTGGCAGTGTGGACTGGGGGTGGGGTCAAGGAGGACAGATGGGGCTGTGGGAGGGAGCAGCTGCCGCTCCCCTCTCCAGGGATGCCCGCTCCCCAACTCCAGCCCGCATACCAGTGGGAGAGATCGTGAGACCCTCCCCAATCCTTGCTCCCACCAGCCCTCAGTTTCCCTAGTGATACTGGAGAGACGATCTGTGAAGACCCCCCCTGAGTTGGGTGGGATAGAGAGAGACATGAGAACACCTACAAATAGCCTAGGGCACCACGCTGGCACTCCCTCTGGCCCTGGCAGCTTTTGGTTCTGTGGGAGAAGGAGGAACAGAACGGGCAGGCAGTTTGCCCAGGGTCCCCAAACACCCTGGTCTTCTAAGATTGGAGGTGGGTTTGGGGGCTCAGTCTGAAGCCCATTGGGCTACCCAGGATGAACCTAGAGTGGAGGAATAAAATGGCATTAGAAGGGTCTCCTTGCTGGCTGGTCTTTCCAAGACCTTCCGTCTTCCTTGTATGATCCTTCCAACAACACTGCAAGATGTGGTCTTGTTTGACTGATGAGGAGCCGGGGTTCAGAGAGCCCAAGCCACTTGCTCAAAGCTGCACAGCAAGGGGGAGTCAGGTCTGTCCTTCGGATGGGGCTTTACCCTGAGTAACCTTGGTTAGGGACCAGGGAGGCCCTGAAGGGCCCCAGGGAAAGAACTCAGATAAAGCTTTCCTAGGATCCTCGATCAGGGTTTTGAAGCGTGAAGAAAATTCTCCAGGCTGATCTGAAGGATAGAACATCCCAGGGAGAGAGATCAGCTAGGAACAAGGCAGAGAAGACAGGTTGCTGTGAATGACTATGTTTTAAATTACACAAGTGGCATATACTCAGAACATATCAAAACAACAGCCCACAGTCATAAAGGGAAAAGTGCCCCCTCCACACCGCGGGTCTGCAGCACACTTCTCAGAACTAACAACTATCATCATCCAGGTACATGTCTCCCCAGGTGTTTTTCAATCTCTACACAAATATTTTAAAAACAAAAACGGAGCCCACTTTACATGTTGTTTTCCAGCTTGCTTATTTTCACGTATCCTAGTGTTTTTGTGAGATGTACAAGAACAGGCTGTCTGGGCCAGAGAGCATGCAAAACCTAGAGCATTTCTGCCCATACAGGCATCTCCAGGCTGCTTCTCCACACCTGCCCAGTCTTTTCCATTTCTGCTGAGGGGGGGAAGTGGTGTCCCATGTAGAATGGGCATGGATCTGATCATTTGTGAGACTCAACGCCCGTCGGGATGTCTAGTGGCTGTGGATTCACATTGCTATTGGGGATGACCTCTTGTGTATCCTTCTGCCTGTTTCCTTCCACAGCTTGTTATGTGAATCTCCTAATTCGAAATCATTTGCAACTCATTCACACTTTGTAAAGCCTCATGCTGCCCACACACACTTGCCTGCTGTCTGGACAGAACAGTCACGTTCACCAAGTGAGATGCTAACCAGCTAGTTGTTCCAACACCACTGGATTGAGTAACCCTCCACCTTTGCATTGATTCAGGACACCTCCTTTATCACCCATTATCTTGTAAATAATAGGGTCTGTTGCGGGTTTACTGAGTCTGTATCATTGATCTGTTTATTCTTACAGCAGAACCACAAGGTTTGAACGATTGTGATAATAGAATCTTGTTTAATATCGGAAAGCATTTCTCTCTCTCTCTCTCTCTCTCTCTCTCTCTCTCACACACACACACACACCCCTCATTTTATTTTTCCTAATTTTTGACTTCTTCTGCTGATCTTATTAGTTTTTCCAGATAAAGTTTGGAATCATTTGTCATTTTGCCTTTAAAAAAAAACCCAGCAGAGTTTTGATCGAACCATCCTGTATGATAATTCATTTAGGATCTACCCACCTCCTCCCCTGCTGCCCCTCATCTTTCCCGCTGCTTAGGTGATTCTGTCCCTGTATCAAGCAGATGGCAGGCATTCCCCAAGGGCAGTGTCCGTTTCTGTGGCTCTGAGGGCCCTTTCACCATCCTAGCACTGGGTCACCGGGGGGCAGGAGGTGCTGTGGGGAAGAACAGCACTGCTCCCTAAGAGTTGCAAAGGGCACTTGGTTTCTTCCTACAAATGGGTGTCAAAGCCAGGCCTGGAAGTGTCCCTGTGCAAGGCAGGGAAGAAGGGGCCAGGCAAGCCGAGCTGAGTCGATGGCCGGCAGCCCCACCAGGGCGCAAACAGAGGGAAGAAGGCCAACCCACCTGGCCACCCTGGCACCAGGCCCTGGGGAATCATCAAGGCTACCCCGACCCACTCAAGACGGCCACTTGCAGCTCCTGGCCTGCATGCCTGGCCATGCCTGGGCACTTTGTGGCCACAAAATTCAAACTGTTTACCATACGCAGTGACTCGAGGAGGCAGGAGTCACTGTTAGAAGTGAATTGTTTTATGAAGGAGGGAAGAGAAGCTGTAAACTGCAGCCCCTGAGCCTCGGTTCTTTGCTCTGAAGTGACTTGCTGGGACTTGAATCTGAGGCTCTCATCCCCATCTCTAGTCAACACCACCCCCCAGCCTCCCCCAGCTCTGGCTGCTGCCTCCTTGTGAGAAACAGCCCCTGCAATTCAGGTGCGGTGGCTCACGCCTGTAATCCCAGCACTTTAGGAGGCCAAGGCAGGCGGTTCACTTGAGCCCAGGAGTTTGAGACTAGCTGGGGCAACATAGTAAGATCCTGTCTCTACAAGAAAAAAAAAAAAGTTCTTTTTTTAATTAGCTGGGCATGACGGTACGCACCTACAGTCCTAGCTATGTGGGAGGATGGCTTGAGCCCAGAAATTTGAGGCTGCAGTGAGCTATGATCGCACGTCTGCACTCCAGCCTGGGTGAGAGTGAGACCCTGTCTCCGAAAAGGAAGAAAGAAAAAAGAAACAGCTCCTGCTTTCCGAGAGTTTCTTGGTAGTGAGTAGAGAGAGCTTGTCATAGGATCAAGAGTCTCTGTGTGTGTTATTCCCCACCCAACACCAAGAACAAACGAGGCTGATGAACATTTGTGGGAAAGTGAATAGATCTAGTCTACAGAGGGCTGGGGAGCACCTAACACCAGCCACTGGGGGCACAGGGGACACAAGAGTGACCAGACACAGCCCCTGCTCTCTTGCAGCTGACGTCATGGAACGAGGGGATCCTCTCTGCTTGTTTCTGCTGGCTAGCCACCTCCCAGCACTCATGACAGCGCCTGGCACTGTGTGCTCCAAAAGTCCTGGTTGACAGGAGGAAGGAAATAAGCCGGGGGCACAACAGAGAAACAAGGAGGCCTCTTTTGATGGCTTTTCTGGGTTATGGGTCTGGATTCTGGCCTTTAAGTCCTGAGCCAAGTTCTAGGTTCGGATATGGGGTTCTAGGTTCCAGGACCTAGATTCTAGGCCCAAGGCTGCATGTCCTTAATGCCGAGTTATGGGCTCTGAGTTCCAAGCTCTAGGTTGTAGATTTGGGGTTCCACACTCAGGGCCCCAGATTCTGGGCTTTGTGTTCTGAGAACTCGATTCTGAGGTCTGGGCTCTGGGCCCCCGTCTTAGAGGTCTTTGTAAGTTCTGAGCTCTCAGCCCCAAGCTGCAGGTTCTGGGCTGAAGGGTCCATGCTCTGGGCTGTATGTTTTGGGCTCTGGTTCCTGAGTTCTGGGGCCTAGGGCTATGGTTCCTGGTTTGGGGATCAATCTAGGCTGCAGGTTCTCTACTCTAAGCTCTGCAGTCCAGGGCTGGCTCTGGGTTCTGGACTTTGGGCCAAGCAAGTAGGATGGTTCGCCAGAGGCCAAGTAGAGTTATTATTTATGCTTCATGCCTGGAATGTAAGCTCCTTGAGGACAGATTCTTGTTTGCTTTATTCCCTGCTGTAGCCCCATGCCTACAACAGTGCATGGCACACAAGAGATGTTCAACAGGCTGTGCACACGTGAACACCCGATGGCAGAAACATACAATCCTGCCGTCACGATCCAGAGGCATAGGAGAGAGAACCAACCCTGCCCTCACTGTGGCAACAGCTGGCAAGAGGAGAGGAGGCCTCCTGCTCTGGAGTTGTAGGGGGTGGAGGCCAGGGGGACCCAGGGCCACTATGCATCAGGTAGGAGGCACATGCCTACCCTGCCAAGCCCCAGGCTGGCTCCTTTCTGTACTCAGTGTCAACTTCACAGGAAAGGACAGGAGGGGGTACTGGTGGCACACCAGGGCAGAGTCTGGAGGTCAGAGTCTATCTTAATGGGCTGGGGCAGCTGGGACAAGGTGCTGATCTTCCTGGTACTTTGGCCCACCCAGCTCTAAGCGAGGGAACTCCCAGTGTCAGCAACCTGGTATTGGAAAGAATTAAAGGAAAATCTCCTGGACCAGGTGGACATCAGGGCTGTCAAGGAACAAGGATGGTGGCAATCAGAAATACCAGTCTTCAGGGCCCCTGGTGAATAAAGATCCTGGTGGTCAAAGATGATGACAACTAAGGTGAAGAGAAGCCATGGCTGACCAGGAACGTACAATCAGAGTGATTTTTCATTAGGGACAGTGGAGTCAGCCAGAGATGATGTCCATCAAACACAACCTGGTCAGGGAGGGCTGTGTCACACGCTGGCCCTCAGAAGCCAGTGTTCAGGGGTCTTGGCAACCAGAATTATCATTGAACAAATATGTCATCAATCATTGATCAGGGGCTTGGATGGCTTCGGCTGTGAGTGACTGGGAGCATTAGTGGGGAAAGCATTGGGTGTCCGTGTCCTTGGTGGCCAAAGGTATACGAGATATTAGTGACCAGTCACCAGTCACCTCCTGGTGCAGGAGACATGGGGTCCAGAGATCTTGGTGAAGAGAACCAAATGCAGACCATTAGGGATCAAGGGCACTGGTGAGCAGAGGCATCAATGATTAGAGAATTTGGTGATCAGAGACATTGGTGACTGGGTATTCTGATGACCAGGGATATCAATGGCCAGGGAGGTCAGTGATCAGAGGTATAAGGGACTTTGGAAAACAGGGACATTGGTCAGCAGAGACTTTGAAGACGATTCAGTAATCACTGATGTTGGGCATCAGAGACATTGGTGATAAGAGATCTTGATGATCAGTGTTGAGCAATCAGGGGTACTGAGAACCAGAAACACTAGTGACTACATTGATAGGAAATTTGATGGGGAGAGGATCCTATGATCAGGGACATTGGTCATCAGGCACATTGCTGGTTAGAAATAATGGTGATCAGAAACAACTGACCAAGGACATTGTTAAAGAAACACTGGTGATAAGAAAGAGTGTGATCAGAGATGCTGGAGATTACATGTGAGTGATCAGTCTATCACTAGAAAAAACACTGATCAATTACATTGGTGGTCATACTTATTGATGGCCTAGAACATTAGTGACAAAGCGCATTGGCGATCAACACATTGGTGAGAAGAGATACTATGATCAGGCATACTACTGGTGAGCAAAGACGGTCACTGGAGACATTCGTGATCACATTTTGTGGGTGTCAGTGATCAAACTCATGGTTAAGCAAAGGCATTAATAAAATATTGGTGATCAGTTGTTAGTCATCAGGTGTTTCTGATGGCAGGCTCTCATGATCAGACATGTCATTGATGTGGAATATCAGTCATGGTGCCTATCATTGATGACCAGCATCACTGATCAAAGATGACAGCAATCAATGACATCAGTGATCACAGACTCTGCTAGTCAAGTTTGTCAATGAACAGGAATATTGATGACTAAATTTCTCAGAAACCAGAGCTGAGAGGAAGCTCAGCACCTGGAAGGAAGCAAATGGAGACAGGGTTTGCAGGAGCCTTGTTGAGCCCTCAGCGGTGGACCACAGGCTGGAGAAACCACAGCCTCCCTGCACCTCCCCAGTATCTTCCCATTCACTAGGACCCCTGGTGCAGTGACAGGAAATCCAGATGGGAGCAGTTCAGGGGAGGAGCCTCAGAACGTCAGTGGCAAAATCAGACCCAGGCCCAACAGAGGCCCAATCCTGGATTCCCAGGGCTTTCCCCTCGCAGCCACCCCGGCGACAAGAGCAATGCAATCTTGCTGCCTAAATTCACACCCGGGACTGAGCACCCTGGGAGCCCACAAGACAGGCCAGGGGCATTCACAAAAAGTATTTTATTATTCTTAACAGTACTCACTTTAAAGGAATAAGAGGATAGCATACATTTTTTACAGACAATATATAAATGTTGTACATAATTAACAATAACTTAGTTCACTAATCCAAAATAAAACAAGCCAAATAAAACATAAAAACAGAAAATACTGCCGATTCTTTATCTTATGCGGACACTAGTACAAAATAAGTTACTTCTGGCCGTGGTGCTCCCCGCAGCGACTGCCCGCCCATATTGCACTTGGTCACTACATCAGCACAATCCTCCTCCTGGGCCAGGGGCCCCTCACAAGCCACCACACCCCACCATCACCGCATACAGAATCTAAGCTCGGGACACGTTTATATACAGCTGTACCTTGGGAAGGATCCAGACAGCCACAGTAAAGCTGGACCTGAGACCCCAGCAGGGACACAGCCTCTCCCTGGGTCCTGGTCCTGACCTGCCCCCCACTCCTGCCTTCACCCCCTGCCAGGCCAGCAAATGCCAACCAGCCCCCAGAAACCAAGGGCAGCAAAGGCCCCTCCCCACCCCCAGCTTTCATACTAGGGCTGTGGGATCCCAGCTCTTTTCCAAAAAGAATTGCAAAGCTCCAACCTTGTGTGTAGGTTTTATTCCTTTTATAGCAGGGCTTCTGTGGCTACGTACAATCAACTGGACCCAAAAAGAGTTTAAAAATAAAACAATTAACTCATCAGCGAGTTAAGCTTATGCATTTTTTTTAATATTTTTTCTTTTGTCTCAGAGTAGGAGGGGAGGGGGTTGAAGGGTTAGCAGAAAAAGGATGTATTTACAGGGTCCACCTGACAAACAAGACAGGCTGTGGCTTGCGCTCAGTAAGGGGACACAGTCACAGCAGCTTCGGCCTCAAAGCCAAGGGAGCGATCTGGGAGACGTTTCCCCTTTCAAGAAAATGTTGTTTCCTTCCTGTGACCCAGCCCTGGCCTGGGAATCTGTGCAGGACCGCCCGTGATTGTCTCTGCCCTCCAGGGCCTGGCCCGTCAAAGCAGGCACCAGCTCACCCTCCCTGGGCCATGGCCACTCTGGCTTTGGCTCAGCCCAGCCTGGAGTTTGGCTATTTCAGAGAGGGAAGCCAGAGGAGAAGAGGGTGCAGGCTGAGGTCCCCACAAATCTGCCCCCAGAGCCCTGGCAAGTGGACCCGCCAATCCCGAGGAAGAACCGGAGGACTTGGGACAGCTCAGACCACCAAGTCTCCAAGTCCTTGTTAGAAACAAGAGCAAAATAAATTATTTTTGCCTAATCCTTTTTCCTTTTAAAATTGGTTGCCTTCGTCTGTCCCGTCCCCTCCTTTTCTCTCCATAAAGTTGTCCTTGTTGTTCTCCAAACAAACAACTGTCCATGCAGGAAACCCCACCTGGGCAGCAGCCGGGTGCGGAGGCAGCCTCTCAGCGGTGGGGAACATTCACAGTAACTGCTGGCAGGCTGCTGGGCGCCCTCCAGGAGAGGGGGTGCTGGGCCGAGCCGGGCTGGCAGGAGTGGTGTCGGCCTTCGGGAAATGCTGGGCAGCTAAGGGTTTGGTCCACCCATCCCGGGAGTGCCCGGTCCTCGACGTCCATCTGTTCCCTAGCCCATGGCGGTCACCATGCTGGACGGGTGGGGGTGGCCGAAGGAGAGGCTGGAGGAGGGGTGGATGGGCGTTGGAGTGGGCAGGATGTGTCCGGAGTGGCTGAAGGGCGGGAGGTGGCCCACAGGTGCCATGTGTCCAGCCAGGGCAGCTGCACTGAAGGGGGACGACTTCTCCTGCATGCACTTCGACAGCTCCTCGAAGCACTCTGCCCCTTTCTTGCTCTTCTTGGACTTGTTGGACATCTTCCGGTTCCGAGTCTGGATCCCTTCCTTCTTCATGGTCAGTGGCCTGTTAACCTGGAGGCAACCACCAGTTTTCAGAGGGCCAATTCCTTCCTCCAGCAACATTCCTCCCACCCCGCCACACCGTGGACCAGAGGCAGGTCAAGCTGAGGGTCCCAGGAAGCCAGGAATTGTGCCCGACCTTCATAGTCCCATCACCAGATGGCTACCATTCCAGGAAGGGCGGGTTCTGGCGTATGGGGCTGACCCACACCCTCCCTGGCTCTGCCCGCCGCATGCCAGCACTGCCCAGCCAACTGAAGTCCTCCCCTCCACCCTGACCTTTTTTAAGCAGAGAAACCACTTCCCTAGCCCCCAAGACCCTGTCCTAGCCAGCTCCACCTCCTGAGCAGAGGCAAGGCACCCCCTCTTACGGGAAGCCCTTCTGGCGCTCACTCAGGGCAGCGGCTTCCCAAGCCAAGCCAAGCTGGATATTGTGGCTGGGGCCTCTTGCCTGGCAGCACAAAGCGCAGAGGTCCCCTGGGAGGGGTGGGGTGGCTGGGGCGGGGCGCACTCACATTGTGCAGCTTGTAGTAGAGGCCACAGGCGTTGCAGACAGGGTCCCCGTTGGCGTTTCGGCGCCATAAGGTGGTGGTTGTCGTCTGACAATTTGCACAACAGGTGCCGGCTCTTCTGGCGGCCGACTGGGAGGGCAAGGCAGCATCAGCAGGCTGGGCTCCCACGCCCACGTCGACCCCCCTCCCTGACCCTCGCTCCACCCCCGGTCCCCACCAACTCAGTCAAGGAGGACTAAATCTCACATGGGAATCAAAGCATCTCAGAACCATGGAATTTTAGAATTTGAGAATGAAATAAGTCAAGACTCACAGAACTTTGGAATAAAGAACTCTCAGAAGTCTGATGTTAGCATCAACGGGATTGCAAGAGCTACAGGGGAGAATTAGCTACCTCCCCCAACTACCCTGCGCTCTAACTCCATAAATGGGGAAACTGAGGCCCTGAGAAGGGCTCTCTAGTAGCACAGGCATCCTGAGGCTCAGCCGGCTTGGTCCCCCTCGAGCCCCTGGATCTGGGGCCGATTCTGTGTCTCCTCTAGCACGACTCCGCTCAAAATCCATAATCCTGGGTGAGTCAGTGTCGCTGAGGCCAGCGCAGGTTTACAGAGTGCAGAGCTGCACCGCCCAACACTGTAGCAGCTGGCCACAGGCAGCCATTTAAATAAGATCTAACTACAAATTAACAAAATTAAAAACCCAGTTCCCTCAATTGCACTAGCCACATTTCAAGTGATAAATATTCACATGTAGCCAGGGGCTAACATAGTGGGCAGTGCAGACACAGAACTTTTCTATCTCTCCAGCTGATCTGAGTGCTGATCCCCAACTATCCAGCCCCCCATACCCCAACCCTTAGAGCTTTAACCACCCCCCAGCCCCTCTGAGTCCTAGTCCCTCAGGAAATGCCTGGCAGAGGTAGGGTCTGGAAATGAGCGCCTGGTCCCTGTAGAGAGAAGCTAGAGGGAGGCTTTACCCAAGAAAACAGATCCCCTCTCCCGGTTCCACCAACGCCAGCCCCACAGTGACAGAGGGGGTCCCCCAACACTTCCCAGAAAACTGCAGGCAGGAGTGCGCCAGGTGGTGAGTGTGGGGGCTGGAGGCTGAGGCCTGCAGAGCCTGGAACAGCCCCAGGCCCAAGCCTGGTCACAGAAGGGACAGAGGGACTGCAGCCGCAGGGGCAGGGAGGGGTGAGTAAGCAGCCTGAAGCTGGAATTCTGACTCAGGGGCCAACGCCGCGTCCTCCACCTCTACCCCCACCCGGGCCTCACCCCGCCCTCGCTCCAGGGGAAAGAAAGGCCCCCAAAGCAGGGAACGATTTAAGCCTCATAAATCACTTCGCCCTGAAAAAATATATTTATTATTCTTAGCATTTTACGCATTATTTGCAGAGTGGAGGGTACTAGAAATTTCAAAACAGCCCAGCGAGAGGCAGGACTGAGCTGAGGAGACTCTACAAACTCGCAGAGTCCGGAAACAGATACACGAAGTTTCCTTATCTTCAGGCTGCAGATGTCCGGATAGGAAACTCCGGCAGGAGATCCGAAAGGGCATTTTTTTTAAAATCACTCAAATGAAAATACACAGTATAGGTGACTCCATGGAAAAATAATAAAGGGCAGGTTTTTTTAGTGGCCGGTGTGAGTTTGTGTTTTATTTAAATAAGCACGAGGAGCTTGTGAGCGGGGCTGTCGGGGAGGGCTGAGCCACAAGGAAAAGTACTTCATGGCCCTATTTTTAAAAAAGAGCTAAGCAGAGGCCAGAGGACAGGAGTCTGGCCCGTGGACACTCAACTTTGGGGATCCCGGAGCAGAGTGGGGTGGCACAAGGGTGCCCGGTGGGCTCCCTATACCCGAGGAGGAAATCTGGCCCGAAAGAATCTGGCCAGAAAGAGAGACGACCCCAAGTGACATCCCAGTGCTTTTCATGATAAAAGAGGATTTCAAGCGGCAAAGCGTCTGCATTTGAAGGAGTTCCCCCACCCCCCGTAATTAACCGCCAGCTCCTGCCCAGCAGCCCCCTCCCAGCCACCTGTGCCCGCTCCTACCAGTCTTCGCTTGGGCTTGATGAGTGGCCGGTTCTGCCCATTCATCTTGTGGTAGAGGCCACAGGCATTGCACAGGTAGTGGCCGGTGCCGTCCCGCCGCCAGAGAGGGGTGGCTGTGGCCCCACAGTTGACACACTCCCGGCCTTCTGCAGGGGGACAGGGAGAGACACAGGGCCTGCTTAACCTGCAAGTTCTTGGGAGGGAGTCCAGGGCAGGAAAGCGGCCGGCCGAGCAGTGCCGGTGCCTCTCAGGCACGCGGTTGGCCTGGGCCTGGCTGCAACAGCCTGGGCAGGAAGAGGGACCCAAGGGTCTCCCACATGGGAGGGGGCCCAGGTCCAGAGTCGTTTAAGGCCAAATCTCCTGCTTCCAATCCTCACGAGGAGGGATGGAAACGAAGGAGGAGGGGAGGAGGGGCTCAGGGCCCCAGGCGTTCTGGAGCAACCAGGAGGGTATTTACTGCAAACTTTGCCGAGGGTAGGGCGGTGGCAGGAGTCACCTAGCTCAACCTGGCTGGGCCCAGGAGGCTCTCTCCTTCCCGCTCTGGCGCGCCTCTTCCCCTCTCCTCTTTTGTCCTTCTCGTTTCTACCCAACTGTGTCTGCCCCACCCCATCTTTCTGCTCTAAGTCCAGAATCATTTCCCTCTTTCTCCCCAACTTTTCTCCTCTTCCACTGAAGTTCTAGAATTTTTCTGAGTCCTGGAAATAATGGATCGAAGTTGTTGTTCTTTAAAATAAAATAAATAACAAGCTCTTTCTTTTTTAGATAAGTGGCCTTGGTTTTTTTTTGTTTGTATTTTTTTTTTTTTTTTTTCAGTTAAAAGACCATCTGGAATTCAAATAAAATGCAAAACAAACAGGAGAAAGGACCAAGAAAAGGCAAGCTGACGGACCTGAGCAGAACTAGGACCCTGAGCCGGGACTCAGTGGCTGCTGGGGCCAGCAGGGGCTGGGGCTGGGGACCAAGTTGAGCAGGGTCACTGCCTGGCATCGTGTTCCCCAGGAAGTTGTTCTTGATTTAGTTTAAACTAAATGGGCAGTACAGACTGGCAAGAGAAGGTGGTTCCTGCACTTAGGAGTAACTGTTTTAAAAACCTTCCCCCTCTGTGGCTTAAAGGGATTCAGGAAAGAGACACGGACAGCAGGAACTCCACACTAGCCACGAGTTTCTGGGTTTATGCTCTGTGGCCAGATTCTTGGACAAACCCAGTTTGGCCCCAGCCAGCTGCAGGAAAAGGGGCGGGGGCACTGCAGCTTCATCCCCTCACTCCATCCTTCAGGGAGGGAGACGGAAGGCCCTGGCGAGGGCAGGGAGCAGGAGCAGGTCCTGGGAATTTTGCTCTGGGGCAAATCTCCCAAGGAGATCAGGGAGCCATCGAAATCTCAAGATCAGACTGATTGAGTTGGAGACCCAGATTCCTTAAGGGTCTGGAACCTCCGGAGTGCCCGAAACATGCACACACAACATGCACACAGACACATGTACATACATGCACACACGCTCCCAAACACACGCACATACAGACTCGCTTCCCTCGCTTCACATGCTAAGTCCTGAGGTGGCTTGAATTTTCACTTAAGATTCAAGGAGGGGAAGGGGGAATTACCGTTCTGTGTTCTGGTCAGGCAGTGACCAACCCTGGAGCAAGGAACTGAACTTTTGGGGTACACCGGAAGCACTTAAGAAAATGGCAAAAGTTTTAGAGTCTCCTCTCCCTGACCCGGGGATCTCAAACATCTGTTGGGGGCTATTAGAGAGAGACATCACCCATCCCCAGATCTGGGAAACTGACACTGCCCCCTCTCCCAAGTCACAGCCCCCCACCACAAAAACGCAAATGCTCCCCTCTTCCACGAAGTCCCCAGCACCTGCCTTTACCTGAACAGGAACGTGCCTTGCTGCGCTGCTTAGGGGTGAAGCTGGAGGCCGGTCCCCCCAGGAAGCCTCCGGGGTGGAAGAGTCCGCTGCTGTAGTCGTGGGCAGCCGCCGGCACATAGGAGGGGTAGGTGGGGATGGGGTGGTGTGTAGCAGGCTGGGTGCCCATAGTGGCTAGGCCTGGGCGCAGGGGACTGCCACTTTCCATCTTCATGCTCTCCGTCAGTGACACCTGGTACTTGACGCCGTCCTTGTCCTCTCCTCGGGCTGCACTACCCCCCGCGGAAGATGAGGCTGGAGAAGCAGCCCCCGTGGTGCTAGGGTCAGGAGACACTTCTTTGGGTGGCGTAGGTGGGAAGCCGAAAAGGTGGGAGCCAGAGTGAGCTGCTGTGGGGGTGAGGGAGGCCACTGAACTCCCGCTGCCTCCCCCGCTCCCACCCCCAGCCCCTGGGTACACAGAGAGTGGGCCTCCAGGGCCTCCAGCAGCTGAGGGGTGCAGTGGCGTCTTGGAGAAGGGGCTCACGGTCCAGGGATTGTGGTGGTGGGCCGCAGCGGCAGAGAGGGCTGCTTTGCCCCCGTCCAGCCAGGGCAAACCCGGGCTGTGCAACAAGTGTGGGCGGCACATCTGGCCTCCAGTCAGGCGGGCTGCTGGCAGAGAGAGAGAGGGTCAGGGTGGGCAGAAGGATCAGGGTAGGCACAGCTAGGGACGCCCCTGACAGACATGAGATCACGGCTCCCAGAACCAGCAGTCATCCCCTCCCCAAAGAAAACCAGAAACATAATACCCCACCGGTAATAATCAGGAATGTCAGTCCAAGCTGAAGGACAAGTGGCATAGAAGGAACCCCACCGGACAGACCCTACAGGGACAGACCCCACTTCCAACGGGCCAGTTGGAAGTGGGCAGAAACCCTGTGGGTCCCAGACCCTCCCCAATCGGCCGCTGCCCCCACCTCTCCCGCCCCGATATTTCAGCAGCTCGATTCCTGCGGATCCTACATCCGGGAAGCAAGCAGACGGGCCCTCCTCCCCTCCCTCGCCTGGCGCGCGGCGCCTGGGTTCTCATCACCACGGGCCCAGTGCTCACCGTGCGCGGGGCTGTAGGAGACGCGCGCCCGCGCGTGAGCGGGGTTGGCGTAGTAGGGGTTGCCCTGCGAGTCGAGGTGATTGAAGAAGACGTCCACCTCGTCTGGAGGCAGTAGCTGCGCGGGTTCCATGTAGTTGTGCGCCAGGCCCGGGTGGTGCGAGTCGGGGTGCTGCGCATTCAGCACGGCCGGGTGCGCCATCCAGCGCGGCTGCTCGGGCGCCACCTCCATGCCCGGCGGCGGCGGCTCAGGGTCTGGGTGGAGGCGGCAACGGCCCTGCGCGAGGAAGGGGGCGTGAGGCGTGCCGCCAGCGCCTGACACCCCCCAAAGTCCCACCACGAGGTGTCCCGCGCGCCACGGAGCCCCAGCCCAGATCCGGCGAGAAAGAGCACCAGTCCCGGATGGGAGGAAAGCCCAAGGCTCAAAACGAAAGGAAGGCGGGGGAGGAGGTTCAGCCACGCACACTCACGTGGTGACCCGCGGTTCCAGAATCACACACCCGTGCACATGGAGTCACACCCGGTTACGGGTCCCGACACCAGTGACCCCAACAAACGCACAGAGCAGCACTTCAGTCGGACACTCACACTGAGCCCCCCCGCCCGGTAGAAACACATGAACACAGACTCAAAAGTTGGAGACAGGCGCCCGGGCACCCAGTGTGGCACTTGATCCCAGCGACACGCACACACCCACACTTGGCGCCAGATACACATACTGATCTCAACCCCCAAAACATGCACACGCAGCCCCCTGAGCGCATTCCTAAGAGGCACAATCAGGACCTCTCAACAAGGCACACCAAAGCAGTCGCCCGCAGCCTGCCCCCTGCCCTAAGTCACCCCAGAGTCCCCTCAAAGCTAGGAGCGCCCCAGGCCCCCAGCCGGCTCTCAAACCCCAAACTTACACACGCAGCCGTGGGGAGGGGAAGGACTCAGCCTCTGAGAGTGAAGGAGCTCCGGCGGGAGCCCCGGGGGCGACGGGCCCAGGGACAGCACGTCCGGAGGCTGGTGGGGCTTACAGGGTAGGAGCGGGGGGAAACGTGCGCCTCGGCCTCGGGCCCGCCCGGCTCCGGCCCCTCGGCATCCTCCGGCCGCCCTGGCGCCAGCTGCCGACTCCTGCACAGACATGAAGCGGGGGCCGCGCACGCCTAAGAAGCCCACGCCAGCCAATCAGCGCCGCGCGCCTCCCAGCCTCCGCCTCCCATTGGCTGCGTCCGCAATTCCCGAACCGCTGGACTCCGGGACTGACCCGCGGGCCGGCCCCCCCCAGCCGGCTGGCCCACTCTCTACGCGCTCCTGGCAGCCCCTGCTACCAACGCGCCCCACCACTAAAGGACCCTCACCCCAAGGCCCGACCCCTGCAGCCCCTGTTGCGAACACTCCGGGATCCCTCGACGCTCTAGGCCTCCCTAACAGTAACTAACCACCAACTGCCCCCTCCCCAGGAGCCCGGGCCGCGCACCCTCTGGATGGCCTCTCCCCGAGACCCTAACCCCGCCACGCTCCTTCACCGCTGAACGTGGTCAGTCCGAGCGCAGTTACCTACCCAGACCGTTCCCTCCCCTAGCTCGGGCGCTGTCTGGGTGGACTGGGGGTTGGGAGGGCTCGGAGGACAGCGGCGGAACAGCAGGAGCTGAGAGGGGCAGAGAGGGGCAGGAACTACAGGGCTCTAGAGGGCACCTGGGCCTCGGACACGCGGCCGCTCAGGGCTGTGCTTGACCCAGTGGAGGTGGCCGGGCCGGTGGCTCCAGAAAGGGGGAGGGGGCATCCCCTCCCCGGGCGTGGCCTTCGCAGGCCAACGGGCCCAATTGCCTGGGGCGAGGCCGTGGAGACCCGGACTGGCGCCGGCGCCAGCTGGAGGGAGACGCCCCCGGGCAAGAGGTGGCATTTTTTTCCTCCGGGGGTGTCCCCGAGGTGGCCTCTGGTGAGGGGGAGGCGGTGGTCTGAGGTCTCCGTCTTCTAAGTCACCTGGAACTTCTCCCCACTCACTTCTAGCCCGGAGATCGGCTCTATGGGTCGAGTGGGCCGGGCGCACAAGTCTTCCTCCCTCCCATTGTACAGACTGGGGAGACGGAGGCTCGAATGGAGCCCCGGGCCGAGGAGGCAGGTCCAGGACAAAGGCATTTTGGGGGACCTAGACAGGTGCCGAGTACTGGGGGGACTCAACAGCGTCCTCCAGCCTCTTCCCTGTTGGGCCCGAGGCTCCCGGGGTAGATGTCCAGAGGGCCCCCAGGTGGGTCGGGGGCAGGAGGAGTGCTGGGGTCCCGGCCACCCCGGGGGAGTGGGGGAGGGGCGGCGGGATTGACAGTCGGTAATTGGGTAACTGGAGGCGGCTTCTCCGGCCAGGCGGCCCCGCCACCACGACGCCGAGCCCCTGACGTCACCCGATTCGCCAGGAAATGAACTTTTTAATAATCCGAGGAGGGAGGAAAGCCCTCGGTCCCCTCGGCTCCGGGGGCGCCCGGCTGGGCCCAGCTCCGCGGGCGCGCCCCCGTCACCCCCTCCCAGGCCAGCTCAGGGCAGCGCCAAGGGGGCGCGGGCTCAGGCTGAGGCCTCCTCCTGCCTAGGCGTCTGGCGTCCGTTTGTCTGTCCGAGGCTTCAGCGCAGGTAAAGCGCGGGGCTGGGGGGCGCAGAGCTCCACTGGGCTGGGAACCAGCGCGTCTCGTGCCCTTGGGGGACCCGCCTGTCCGAGCCGCCTGCTGAGCCTCCCGCTCCCCTCCACGCTGGAGCGCGCGGAGCCGGGTCTGCTCGGAACTCCACTCTGCGGGAGCGGAGGCCGGCGCCAGCCCGGGAAGGCGCGCAGGGGGCGGGAGGCCGAGCGCGAGGCCTTCGGCGCCGGGCCTCCGCGGCCAGGCCGGGCAGGTGAGCAGTCTCCGTGCCTCCTGGTTCGCGCTCCCCTCAACGCGTGCGGTCCCGCCGGGGCCCACTGTCTCTCCGTCCGTCTGTCTCTCAATTTTTCCCATCCTTTAGCTTACGATTCTTCATCAACTCGTAAAATGAGATCGCCGCGGAGCTCGAGCCTATTTGGCGTCTCTGGAGACTAGCAAGACCCTCTGAAAGGCACCGCGTCCCCAGGAATAATCCCCCGTGTCCGGCAAAGCTGCCCCGCTTGAGCGCGAACCCTGGGACTCAGCGCGGGAGGCAGACCAGCAGCTGGCCGCTGGGCTGTGAACGCCAGGACCGAGCGGAAGCTTCCCGCCCGGCCGCGATCGGTGCCGCGGCTCTCAGGGAAGTGGCTACGCGCGGCCCTCGGGAAAGCAGGTAATTCGCCTTTTTCTCCCGCCGGCGCGGTAAAAATGACCACCCCCCTCCCCGTTCTGTGTGTATTCCCAGTTTCAGCGCAGCGAGCTCGGCGTCTAACCCCTCCGCGGCAGGGTCCCGGCCACTGCGGTAGTGGAGGTGGCCAGCCTGGCTGAGTCCCCTGCCCAAAAGTCAGCCCTGCGCTGCCGCCTGCCTGGCGCAGAGCGGAGCGAGGGAGGGGATTTAATTACCCCGCTCGGCAGCTCAGAAAATCGCCGCACAGAGGGGCTTAGCAGGACGCTTAAGGAGTGCTTGAGCAGGAGCCTCGGGAGACCCGAACCAGCCTCCTTGCCCGCAATCCGGTGTAGAGGAAAAAAAGGAAAGAGGAGTTCTGCCAGGTCCTTTCAGGCCTTGGGGTTGCCTTCCTCGACAACGCAGGCAGGGGCCGGCTTGACCGAAGCCTCCACCTCGGTTGCAGGTCCTGCGTAGGATGCGGGACTGCTGCATTCTCTGGCGGAAATGAACCCGCCTGGGAGAGAGAAATGCGGCTCCAGGTAGCAGGGCGCCCAGCTGGCCAATAAAGGGGGACCCGCGCTGGACAATGTCTGTGTGAGCCAGGCAGACCGAGGGACACCAACCGGGCCCCTCCCCGCTAGGCCGAAGACATGGTCCTCCCACCTCGGGCCCCAAACTCCCGGGGAGGGTCAGCGCAGCCCCCAGAATCGGCTGGGGTCTTGAGGCGCTGTTCCAGGCCTGGTGAGAACAGATATACTCCAATTTATGGGCTGGAACTTTGGGGTCTCCAAAACACCTTTAGAGGGACACGTTCCCTTTTTCAGTATTCTGTTCGTTCGGGAGCATAGTTGGAAATGCTTGGCGCTGCCTTTGGTCACATTAAGAAGCTGTCACTTTCCTTACTTGGGAACAAGATTTCTCTGAGGACTGGAGGTCAGTCAGGAAACAAAATTTTCAAGGACCCTTTTCAAGTGGCCCGAGAACTCACAGCGGCGATCGCCACCGTTTGACCTGGGTGCTTCTGCCTGGGAGCTGGGGAGGTAGCAGATCTGGTGCCCGGTTCTAGAGTGCTTCTCAGGCCTCTGCTAAGCCGCTGGTCCCAGGTGGGACACAGAGCTGCCCAGGTCTCCCCGGCCGTCCAGCCCTCCCCTCTTGAGCCCTTTGTTTAAACTTAGCTCAACCGAGGCGGCCCCTTTGGGACCATAAGTTTGCCCTCCCTTTGTAACCTAATTCTTCTCGCCTTTTCCTTATGGGCAGCTAATTGGCCCGCGGTGTGGGGCTGGGGGTGGGGTGTCAAGGAAACCCATTTGCTAAGGGACTACCTTCCACAGAGAAATTTAATTCGCAACCCAGAGGCCTCCCCGCCCCACATTGGCAATAAACCTTGAGGGGTACGGGGAGGAAGTGGGGTGCCTTAGCAGATGGGTTCAGAAGTTCTCTTAAAGCCGAGGCATTAGATCTCAGGCCAGCAGCCATCCCTCCAGGGGGGGTTTCCAAGGGGGGGACTACTGCTATAACGGCTCCTCCTGCTCTTTGAGGTTCAATTCCAGCCCCCTAAAGCAGAAGGCTCCCTCCCTCGGCATCAGTGCAGGCTCTCCCACCTCATTCCTGTTCTGTGTCTTTGGGAATCGTAGAGTCTGTGGCCCCCACGTCCTAGGTGTCTCGGCACCCTGGACCCAGGCGCCTCCGAGATTCTATATTGCTTCTGACATCTACCTTCAAGCCTGGCAGGCTCCCCACGGGACCCTGCTGAGACCCGGAGACAATCGGGCGGTGCTTCTCCCTCCTCCACGAACAGCCACGGTTTACTCGGAGCGGCCGGGGCCGGCGGCCTGACAACTGGTTTCGTTAGACACAATTTGTCTGCAATTTGTTAACCCGGCTGGCAAACGCTCTCCAGACGCCTCGGCTGCCGCACGGGCCCTACCTGGTTCTCGAATCCTGCCTGCTCATAAACGAATCCTAGCACGGGGTGCCTGCGTAGACCTGGAGCTCACCACCAGATGTTCCCGACCTCGGGAGAGGAGGCTTTTTCCAAAACAACGAATTTCCTTCCTTGTTTTCCGGTAAAGGAGCGGCCGCCACACACGGGGTCCCTGAACGCGGAGCCTTTCCCCTCGTGGTTGGAGCAACCCAGAGTTCAAGCCTGGCCGCCACCGAATAATTTTAAATGCCCCGTTTTCAGACAGATCCAGAACGCCGTCTACGCCTACCGGCGGCAGATCTTCAAGCCCGCGGCGGCCCCATTCTTATTGAAATCCCACTAAACGGATTCCGACTCCAGCTTGGGGCGGGGGGAGACTTCCAGACCCGGCGCTCTCCCCCACACGCACCCCAGTCACACAGGATAAAGGGCTGCGGGGCGCAGCGCGCGGGGGCGCAAGCAGGAGCGAGCTGGGTTAAGCCGCGAAAAGCCAGCGCACGGGACCAGCCGGCAGGTGCAGCCGCCGCTCTGCGGCCCGGCTCGGACGCATCCGCCGCGGCGGCCTGGGGGTTGGGGGCGGCCGAGACAAAGGCCCCAGTTCGGGGGCCGGGAGGCGGGGGTGCTTTACGAGGCTCTGGGAATGCCGGGGTCTCGTGGCCTGTGGCTCAGAGAAATGGGAAGACAGGAGGCCCGAGGCGGGCCTGCTGTGCCCAGGTAACAAAATACTCCCTCTGGTTGAAGTCCCTGTAACCAGGGTTTCCGGTCTCTGGCAGGGCCAAGGCGAGCCCCAAAGGTAGGGGCCACAGGGCAAACGGACCAAGCGATTCGGGTGCCAGGCGGGGCGGGCCGGGCCGGGGGCGGGAAGGGCCCGGCCCGGGAGGGTGGAAGTGGAAGGAACTCACCGAGCGAGGCGCGGTGGGCGGCGCCCCCGGGCGGACGGGGCCTGGAGCAGAGCTGGCGAGGTGCGCGGCAGGCGGGCTCGCGGGACCTGGGCGCGGGGTGGCGGCGCTCACCAGCAGAGCCTGGGCGGCACGCCGAGCGGCCGCATGGTGTTCAGCGGACCGCTTTTGTCCGCCTGGTGGGCGACGGGGCCCTGCTAGGATGGAGGTGGCGGCAGGCAATAGACAGACTTGAGCAGCGAGTCCCGGGGCGGCGCTGGCCTCGCTACCTTCCTCGCGCTCACGATGCCTCTCCCCCACCGGCCGCAACGCGGCTTTTTATTTCGACATCACTTTGCGGGGGGGCAGGGGGTGGCGACGGGGGCGGGAGCGCCGCAGGGGGCAGGAGGATGCCCGGGGCTCTGCACTCGGCCTACCAGGTCCAGCCGCCTGGCCGGCCAAGGGCCGCTAGGCACTCAGGGCGCGCACACCCTGCGCATCCACACTCCAGGCCGCTCCCGCCCTCTCTGGAGCGCACACGCGCGCCCCTGACCTCAGGGATGCTCCCTCAGAAAGCTTGGGACACGTCTTTACTGAGACTTTCCCCGGGGACCCTCAGGAGCTCTGGGCACACGCACTCACTGATAATGGTACACAGACGCCCGCACACAGACGCCCGCTCCTCTGCCTTCAACCCACTTCCAGGAGTACTTACACGGACACGCACACATCCCTGCACATGTGCACGCAGCTGTGGCCGCGAGGACATCCTCAGACAGACGGCCTGGGTCACACCAACACACATGGCCACACAATCAGATGCAACTCGGCACTCGGGCTCACACTCAGGACGCCCTCACTGCCAGGCTGGTTTAGCTAAGTGCAGGCGCAGCCCCTCTTCCTGTCCCACCCCCACTCCAGTTCCTAACTCTGGGGGACCCCTGAGCACTTTAGAAGTCCACTCTCTGGTGTACCCCTGGCCCATCTCCTTGGGGCAGACTGTCACAATGGGGGAAGCAAGGAAGTGTGCAGAGGGCTTGTTCACAGAAGTGGGGGGCAGGAGGAGGGGAGAAAGTGAGTGTGGGAGTCCTCATCCCTAGAAGGCCCCTGGGTTTGTGGGCAAAGAGAGTCCAGTCCTTGTGCTGCCAAATTCTTAAGGGATTCAGCCAGTCAGTGTCCCTCCAACCCCACCCCTGATTCCCATTCCAGCAGATCAGGGAGAGTGAAAGTGGCCTGGGGACCTTGGGCCCAGAGGGAAAGTGCTTGGGCTTGGAAGGACTGGGAAATCTGTGCTCCTGTCCCCAGGTGTGCCCCAGAGGAGTGTTTCTGTCCCCTGGTCTTTGTGACCCCTGCTGTCCATAGGTCTTTCTCCAAATCTGGTGGTGACTATTACATTGTGTGTGTGTTCTATGCATGTGGCTCAGAGTCTATGTCCTGTGTGCCCAGGTGTGTCTGTGTGCACTTATGAGCACACAGGAGTGCCTGCAAAACTAGGTGTATGAGTATGTCCATTTCTTCTTGTGGGTTCCTGAGAGTTTGTGTATTGGGCAGTAGGTCACAGTGTGGCTATTTCAGAGCATGACCCTGGAAGTTGGCACAAGAGAGTGTGTCTGTGGAAATGGTTGTGTGTCCCTTTGGCTCTGTGTCTGTGGGGTCATCATGTCAGAGACTCATGTAATGAGGAGTGGTGATTTCCAAGTGTTTGCCCGTGTGCTGTAGCAGTGTGTGGCATGTCTATGAATTGGTGTGTTTTGGAGTGTGTGTTTGTGTGTATGTGCATGTATCTAGGCATGTGTTACTGTGTGTATTTTTGTCGTTGTTGTTGTTGTTTTGTTTTGTTTCTTGAGACAGGGTCTTGATCTGTTACCCAGACAAGTGCAGCGGTTCAATCACCACTCACTGCAGCCTCAGCCTCCCAGGCTCAAGCCATCCTCGCACCTCAGCCTCCTGAGTATCTGGGACCACAGGCATGTGCCACCATGCCTGGCTAATTATTTTTATTTTTATTTTTGTAGAAACGCTGTCTCACTATGTTGCCCAGACTGGTCCCAAACTCCTGGACTAAAGCAATCCTCCCACCTTGGCCTCCCAAAGTCCTGGGATTATAGGCGTGAGCCACTGCGCCTGGCCTGTGTGTGTCTTTAATAGTTTGTACCTGGGTATCTGCATGTGTCCTTGAACTGGTGTATGTGTAGGTGTGTGTGTGTGGTGTGTTGCATGTGTCTGGATATCCATGTATAATTCTCTTTATTAATTGATGGCTGTTGGGGCATGTGTTTGTGTTTGTGTATTTGAACATGCATTTGGCTGTGTGCGTGTCCATCTGTTTTTAACAGCATAGGTATCAGTGTATATCATTGTATCTTTGAACTGATGGTGGGGAGGAGGAGATGTATCCGAGTGTGTCTGCACGTCTACGTACAGCTCCATGTATGAATTGATGTGTGTTGCAGTGGGTATTTGTGTCTGTGTATCTGGGTTGTGGGCAACTGTGTATATGACTACATCTTTGAAATGCATGTTTCTGTGGCCAGCACTGCCCTGTTCTGTGGACTGTGGAAAAGTGTGTCCTGGGTGACACGTGGGGTGTGCATCCTGCAGGATCACACACCATCCAGACCTTCCTTAACCAGCAGGGCAGGCCGCCAGTGGAGCTCCAGGGTACCATTTGCTCGGGCACTTTCTGTCTGTCTGTGGGAGGGGAGATGAGCTGATAAGGCTTATCTGCTGTCGCCAGCGCCATGCTGAATAACTGCTCTAATGAGGTGTCCTTATTGGGACCACCCGATCCCAAGGCCCCAGGCCTCAGTGGGGAGGGGCATGGGCGAGCTTGTCTGAAGCACAGGAGCAGGGCCTGGGTGCCTACGGGGCCTTTTCTACTTCTGTCTTGTTTCCTTGGAAAGGGGGTTCCAGGCCTTACACCTCCCCACCCCACCTGCCTCCTGCCTACTGGGCGGGGCTGGGCTGGCCAGGCCAGAGCTGGCTGGAGCCTTCCAGTCTCTGGTCTGTGGCCAGGTTCACAGCCTTGAAAGGGCAGGAGGTATGAGGCCTGGAGATGTGGGGCCCTCAGGGTGGGGTGGATGAAGAGAAATGGAGATTCAGTGACAGAAAGATCCAGAGAGACAAGGAATGGGGAAAGAGATGGGAGGCCCAAGGACAGATTTTAAAAAAACAATGAGGAAGAGGCACTGGTGGGGACAGGTCTGGGGCTTGGGGACACCTGGAGACAGAAATAAACAACTAAAAAGTGGCAGAAAGGGTCAGAAAGATGGGAATAAAAGCAAAGAAGGTGATAACCAGAGAGACATGGACAGAGACATGAGAGAGATAAGAGGAAAGAGAGATAAGACAAAAATACAGAGATGGGAAGAGAACCCCAGAGAGGCTCAAAGAGCCAATGAGAGAAGAGGGACGGGTGAGAAGGGCCCCAGAGAGAAGAGTGGGGACACAAAGGAAAGATGGGCAGGATGGGATGGACAGACTGAGATGGAAAGGCCGACAGGGCTTAGCCACCAAGCTCGAAGCAAGCGCGGGAGGCTGGGCGCAGGGCGAGGATGGGCTGGGCATGAGCTGTGGGCCGCGGGCAGGGCGGGACACCAAGGCGCGGGCGGTGGTGGCGGGCAGGGGGCTCCGCGCGGGGCTGCGCCGCTGTCCGGGGTAATTTTTCATCTCGGCCGGCTAATCTTTGTTCCCGGCGAAGATAATGAATAGCCAATCGTTATCTGCCCGGCTCCCGGAGGCTGCCCGAGAATGGGGTTGTACAGGGCTGGGAATTGTTTCCAAAGTGCCGCGGAATAAATGGTGTTCCTTATCTCTGCCTTCCAGATTATCGGAGCCCTTTCAGAGAGCGCACAACAAATGCTCCCGCCATCGAATGCATCATTTACCACCGCAGATCCGCGCGCTGATGGGCAGGCAGATAGCCGTCCGCTGGGGGCACGTGGGCTCCCCGTGCCCGTACCACCCGCCTGCCTGCCGGGGCCACTGAGCGTGCGCCCCGGTGTGCCCGGCGTGTTTGGATGGACACGTGGGTGTGCCAGTGCATGGGCTAACGCCGATGCAAGTGTGCGGGTGTGTCAAACAAGTGCACCACAAAAAAGTGCAAGTGTGCGAGCCCATGCATGCACATGCATGGCAGGCGTCTGTGCTGAGTGCCCGGAGGCGGCCGATGAGGCGGTTGGAGGGTCCACACAGGAGGCGGTGCTGCACTAAGCTTGTGGGCAGGCATGCGGCCCAGGGTGGCTGGACACGTGGTGGAGGAATGGGAGTGCAAGCCTGCGTGTCCGAATGCAGCGGATGAGCATCCTGCGAGTGCCTCACTGTGTCTGCCCTGGAGGTGGCTGTTTAGGGGAGCACGCCGGAGGCCACTAGGGTGGATGTGCTGTATGCATGCAAGTGCCCACCACCCTACGTTGTGTTTCGGGCACACAAGCTTTCTGTGCCTACCGGGATGAGCGTGCAAGTGTCACCGCTCCCGCCGGGCGTGCCTTTGGGATGTGCTCGGGTCTGAGTGAGGCTGTGTGTCCTGCCATATCTCTGCCCAGGTGTGCCCAGGTGAGCTGCGAGAGGGGCGCAAGGAAGGGCAGTCGTCGGGGCCTGTCCGTGTGCCAGCGTGGGTGGACTCCGGGCTGGGGAAGCGACAGGGAATGGTGTGTGCTGGTGTGACAGACGCCAGAGAGGCGGGGTGGAACGTGCTGTGTCACGGGAGACTTTCTTGACCAAAACGGAATGTGCGAGTGTGGAAGGAAGAGGAGCCGTCCGTAGAGTTTGGGGACACCCGGGCGTCCGAGCCCCAGAGTCTCTGCAGCTGGGACAAGGAAGCCCGAGCCCGAAGCCTGAGGTCCCCGCGCCGTGAGTGACACGCGCCGCCGACAAAGGCTGTATTTTTCCAGGCTCGCACCCCGCCCGCGCGCTCGCGATGGTCCCCATGGCGACGCAGATAGCGCCGCAGCCATTTTCCCTATCTCCCCGGAGTCTATTATACGGCGGGATTAGCTCATCTCCAGGCAGGTCAAACCCAAAGTCACACAACCTAAGACGCGGGCCCCGCCCCCACTCCCAGGCCGCCCCTCCCCCGCCCCAGCCCCAGCCCCAGCCCCAGCCTGGCGACCCCCGGCCGCTGCGCAAGCGCAGGTGCAGAGCGCCACCTGGCGGCGGCGGGGTCTCGGGTGGGGTCCGCGGAGCCGGTGCCCGTGCTGAAGAGGTGGGGTGAGGGTCTCTACCTCCAGAAGGCGGGCTCTCTGGGAGCAGGGGCTTTGCTTTGTCACTGCTGTTCCCCAGGGCCAGACTAACACACAGTAGTTGCTCCATAAGTGTTTCTTGAAAGGATGTTTGGAGGGATGGATGGATGGATGGATGGATGGGCAGGAAATTATAGACGGGGGCAAACTGCCAAAGGCTACAGTTTAGTTGGCAGCAAAAAAATCGTTTCTGAGAATGCATCCCACTGAATTTAGAATAAAAGCCAAACTCTTAGAACCTATGTAGTGGCCCTTACTGACCTCTCAGACCTGATTTCCTTCTTCCTCACTGCAGCCACAGTGACTCTCTTCTTGTTCCGGAGTGTTCCCACCCCAGGGCCTTTGAGTGTACTGTCCCCTCCACCCCGAATGCATTCCACCTCCACTCAAGTGTCCCTCTCCGAGAGCCAAGTTGCTCCCCTGTCCCCCGCTCTTCTCTGTCTATGCATTTCTTTTATAGTGCTTAACACAATCTGAAATAGTCTCGTCCCTGTGTGCGTGTTGTCTGACCCCCCTCTAGAATGCCAGAATCCTTGGAGGTCGGGTGGGGGGGGTCTGTTTTGCTTGTGGCTACAGCTCAGCCACCGGAATCATATCTGACAATTGGTTGGCATCAGTTGCAACTCTGGGAATGAGGGAATGAGGACTAGAGGGGGCTGGATGGGCCCAGCCACCTGCCTTCATCATTGTCATTTGTCTTTATCACTACGGTAACTCCTCCTTCCCCCATGACTTTGGAAGTCATTCAGCAGCCACTCCAGCCCCACCAACCTGCCCCCATCCCAGAGGGGCCTGGGATGGAGGGAGAGAACCACTGAGGCCCCTCCACATCCCTGCACCCGCTGTGCCCATGGGGGCGGAAAACACTTCTCACCTGGCTCTCAGGGAGCCATGGCCTCTCTAGGGAGGGCTGGCCTGCTGGTGAGACTTCACTCATAATACAAGATAATTATACCAGAGTTGTCATGAGGTGGTGATGATTAATTGCTGTGCGTGGGGCACGGACGGACAGCGAGGTATAGAGAGTGGAGAGAAGGCCACAGCCCGACTGGGCTTCCAGGTGGGAGCTCAGCCTGCCCATCTCTGCCGTGGAAGGGACTCAGAGGTGTCAGGCCAAGCATGCAGGCAGGCTTGTGACAAACTCCTTGGCCAGGAGCTCTGAGAATTAGCTTCACTTCTCTCAGAAATGCTCCAATTCCCTCCTGGAAGAGAAGCTGTCTGACAGCTCAGGCCAGGGGGTCAGGACTCCCCCCATCTCCTCCGCACACACATACCCCTACCAGCTGGGTGGCTGTACGCAAGTTATTTTTCTACTCTGAGCCTCAGGGTCTTCCTCTGTCCACCTCCCCCCAGGATTACTGGCAGAATTATGTGTGAGCATGCATTTAAAAAGAGGTTTGTTTTGTAAACCCAGGCTTTGCAAATTGGCAGCCCAAGTCTCAGGGGCCTGTGCAGTGACTGATCATTACCAACATTTCAAAGTGAGAGATTTCACATAAAGAGCGTCACTTCGAGCTTCTCTTGAAAAGTTGTAAGATGAGCTACCCTGGGACTGTATTCCTGAATGGCAATGTAATGGCAGAGTCCTGCAGTATTACCATCTGTGGACTTGAACACCGGGGTTCCCACCCACCCACTTCAGGCCCTTGGGTCAGGGATGTGCCCCTCATGGAAATACCGGGTGCTGTGGCTGGTTTTGGCTTTCCTTCTCTGTAACCTTCCAATATCTTTCCCCTTCCAGGTACTATAAACCACTTAGTAATTAATTAGTTAATAAATTCATCTCATCAGCACTTTTAAATAATGTGCTAGGCCACACTGTCATGGACCCCAGATATACAGCAGCAAACAAAACAGCCATGGTACCTTCCCTCAGGGAGCAGTCAGTCCAGTGGAGGAGTCAGATATGACTCACCACACAGATCGAAAAATCTCCACAAATTATGAGAAGAATGCTGAGGGAAGAAAGAACATAGATGGACTGCTGCTGAGTCCAGGCTTACTTGCAGTGATCTATGCTGGCCAGGCCCTGTGCTAGGCAGTGGAAGACATGGAATAAAATCAAATATGGTCACTGCATGCAGGCAACTCACGGTGTGGTAAAGGAGCAGCCCCATCCACAGGTTCTATTAATTCCAGCCTGTGAGAATTGGAACCACAGGGTGAATTTTGGAGGACAGGCACTTACACTAACCTGGAAGCATAATATATAAAGAGTACCTAAAAATCAATAAAAATAGAAAAAAATGAGCAAAGTATATGAACAGAAAATTCAATGAAAAGGAAATAGAAATGGCTCTTAAATGAATGAAAACATACTCTCACTCAGAGAAATTCGATTGCCAAGTTTAACCCATGTCAAGATACTTGGGGTGAAGGAAGTGTTCTAAAATTAGATTGTGGTGATGGTTATAACCCTATAAATTTACTAAAACTTATTGAAGTGTACCTTTAAAACAAATGAACGTTATAGTATGTCAGTTATATCACAATAAGGCTGTTTTAAAAATAAAAACACTTTGAGATACCATTTTATACCTGTTGGTATTAGCAAATGTCAAAACACTGGATAATGCATTATGTTCCTAAGGGCATGGGGGAGACAGCCTGGGGCAAGTGTCCACTGATGTACTCTCGGGTTGGGGTGGGCAACAGGATGCTGTCAAACTTACAAATACTTTTACCCTTTGAGCTGGGAATTCCACTCGTAGGACTTTATCTAATATATATGTTTTACATCTGTAAAATGTATAAGGAAATTCACCACAGCCTCATAGATTATGGCAAAAGTTTGGAAACAAAAGATGTTTGTCTACAGGCGAAAGGTTATGCCACTATCAAAAAAAAAAAAGAGAGAGAGAAAGGATGAGAAAGAGGAAAAAGTAGCTCTTTGCATACTGATACGGCATAATCCCAAGATAGAATTTGTGTGAAAATAAAGGTGCAGTACAGTGATGACAGTGATGTGTTACCACTTGATTAAGAACTGGAGTAAAGAGAGAAAATGTATACATTTGCTTACAGATTAACAGAATTTCTCTGGATGGAAAACAACAGAAGCTGTTAACAATGGTTGACATCTACCTGGGTTTGGGACCTGGGTTTGGGTGGCTGGGGACAGGGATGGGAGAAAGATTTTCACGGTGTACCCTTTGATTCCTGTTGAAATTACATAGATAGATGATAGATAGATAGATAGATAGATAGATAGATAGATAGATAGATAGATGATAGATAGATAGATATAGAGATATATACACAGACACACATACATACACACATATATATATATATCCTATATAGGAAAACGAGATTAAAATGCAAAATGAAAACTTTTTGACTACAAAGTAAAGATGGAAAAAAGTTTGCCAGGAAGAAAAGCCGGGGGAAAATTCCAGCCGCTGGCTAAAACATAAAGAAACAAGAATTCCCTTGCCCTATCACCAGGAATGTAAATTGCTCCAACTATTTTGCGGAGTAATTTGGCTGTTTCTGGCAAAGCTGAAGATTGGAATACCACACGGCCCAGCCATTCCTCTTCCAGGCATATGAGAAGCCCTCACACATGAGCAAGAAAGAGATGTGGCCAAAGACATTCATGGAGCCCTATTTGTTAAAACAGAAAAAAAGAAATTAAGAAATACCCAGCCTGGGCAACACAGGGAGACCCTGTCTCTACTACAAATAAAAATTTAAAAAACTAGCCAGGTTGGCCGGGCGCGGTGGCTCACGCTTGTAATCCCAGCACTTTGGGAGGCCGAGGCGGGAGGATCACGAGGTCAGGAGATCGAGACCATGGTGAAACCCCGTCTCTACTAAAAATACAAAAAATTAGCCAGGCGTGGTGGCGGGCGCCTGTAGTCCCAGCTACTCGGGAGGCTGAGGCAGGAGAATGGCGTGAGCCCAGGAGGCGGAGCTTGCAGTGAGCCGAGATTGCGCCACTGCACTCCAGCCTGGGCGACAGAGCCAGACTCTGTCTCAAAAAAAAAAAAAAAAAAAAAAAAAACTAGCCAGGCATGGTGATGCACACCTGTGGTCCCAGCTACTTGGGAGGCTAAGGCGGGAGGATCACTTGAGCTCAAAAGATCGAAGCTTGCCATCAGCTGTGATCGTGTCACTGCATGCCAGTCTGGGTGACAGAGAGTGAGACCCTGTATCAAGAAGGAAGGAAGGAAGGAGAGAGAGAGAGAGAGAGAGAGAGGAAGGAAGGAAGGAAGGAGGGAGGGAGGGAGGGAGAGAGAGAGAGAGAGAGAAAGAAAACAGAAATAAACTTTGGACACAGCAGACGGCCCATCCTGAGGGTACCAGATAGCAGATGCTGGGACCTTTTTCAGGTGGATGCCACACGACCTTTCCTTTGCAGGCATCCATGCTGATGTTCACAAGGTGCACAGCACTTCAGCTGAAGAAAGAACTGGCAGGATTTTCATCACCAAAGGGCACTGTCTATCATTTATGAAAATGAAGCATATGAAGTAAAAGTTTGGAAACAGATGGAATTAAATCTTCTGATGGATTTTAAAATAAGATCTAGAAAAGAGCAAGACATGCCGTGTTCTTGGATGGGAAACTTAATACCAGATAAATGTCAATTTTCCCATTTTTTCCATATAAATTTAATGTAATTCAAATTTCATTACCAACAGGGTGATTTTTTTAAAAACTAGATAAAATGACCTCAAAGATTATGTGGCAGAATAAATGCCCAAGAATTACCAGGGAAGACTGGAAAGACTGCTGTGGGGGTTTTGCCTTCCTGGAAATAAGACCATACTACAAAGTCACTGTAATCAGATCAATATGGCATTGGCAGAGGACTAGACAATGGAAAGGAATGGAGAATACAAAAATAAATTTCAGGATATATGAGAATGAGATATATGCCAAAGGTAGTATTTTGATTTGGTGGGAGAAGGGCAGATTGTGAAGTAAGTGGTGCCAACCACAACTGAATATCCATCTGGGATCAAATAAAATTGCACTCCTCTTAGAGATCCAAATCAACTTCAGATAGATTAAAACTTTGAATGTAAAAAATATAAATGACTAACAGTCCTGCAAAAAATCTTGGAGACAACCTGTGCCATCTGGAGAGTGGGAAGATCATGTGCAAAGGCCAAGGGGTGGAGCAGCCCAGCATGTTCTGGAAAAGGTAGGGCTCCCCAAGGCTGGGATGATGGTGGAGACCTGGGTGTGTGGGAGCACAGGGGTGGGGGCCCGTGGGCCAGGAATGCACAGCGAGGGGCTGGTGCTCTGCCGCAGGCCCAAGCCCCCAAAGCCCGGTCATTCCCAGCACCATCTTCACGGGTTTCTGCCCAGGTCTTTCTGCTGCATCTCTTCCTCCCCCGATTCCTTAATAATTTTTTTTTTAATCAGTTCACATCTTTATAAACCAAATTATTTCTAAAAGGCAAATTTATATTACTGCCAAAATCAAGGGTCAGTGAGCTAGTTATGTATGTTCTGAATCACATGGAAATAAATGCATCGACCATTAAGAAGGAAACAGTATCTGGCATTAGCTACCTTAGTGTGCTGGGCTCAATGTGCATTTTGGAAGTTGCCCTGCCACCTTGTGGGCAGGAGGGACTGGATGGGTGGGGAGTCGGAGTGAGCATGAAGGTGACCAGAAAGTCCATTCCTTAGAAAGTGAGGAGGTGGAAGCCAGGGTCCAGGCCTGGGGCCCTGCCTGCCCCCTCCTCACACACCAGCCTCCCGTCTGTCATTCTAGAACCTGACCACTTCCCGCCTCAACAAGCAGCTGGCCTGGTCCTAGCTCCCAGTGTCTCTCGCCTGGACTACTGGAATAGCCTCCTTGCTGGAAGTCCTCAACTTCCCCACTTCCCCATAGTACAGTGGCTGGCGGGGGCCCATGAAGATAGAAGTCAGGCCAGGCGCAGTGGCTCACGCCTGTAGTCCCAGCACTTCAGGAGGCCAAGATGGGTGGATTGCTTGAGCCCAGGAGTTCAAGACCAGCCTAGGCAACACAGCTAAACCCCATCTCTACAGAAGATACAAAAGTTAGCTAGGCGCAGTGGCACACGCCTGTAGTCCCAGCTACTTGGGAGGCTGAGGCGGGAGGATCACCTGAACTTGGAAGGTCATGGCTTCAGTGAGGTGTGATTGCATCACTGCATTCCATCCTGGGCAACAGAGTGAGACCCTGTCTCAAAAAAACAAAAACAAAAACAAAAAAAGATGTAAGTTAAATCTGTCCCGTCTGCACCACACCCTCCCACAGCACCCGGGTCCCTCTTGGCCTCTTTGGTCTCATTCCCTTTGCTTGCTCCACTACAGCCCCACTGGCTTCCTTCTTGTTTCTCAAATAGCTGGCACATGTCCACCCCAGAACACTGGCACTAGCTGTCCCTGTACCCAGATACCACATGGCTTCCTCATACTTTGGGCCTGGTCAGCATCTTGGACCACCTCCTGATTAACTGTGGGTGACAGCTGGGGCGCAGGTGGGTTCTGGAAGCCCTGCAGCCTGGGGTCAGGGTGAAGACTACCCAGGGCCAGCAGGCAAGCCTGAGAGGCCAGTCTCCAGGCTTTGCAACTCCCGGCAAGAGGTCCCAGAGGTCTTGCCCTTCCAGAGATGAATGCTTGAGGCCCAGAACATGGGGCCATTCAGAGCCAAGGCCTGGAATGTTAGAGGAAGGGAACTCAGGACTCCATGCAAGGACCATAGGTCAGCCCTGTGCCTGTCCAGACCACCTGCATGGGACACAGCGGGGGCCCGGAACTGGGCACCCAGTGGATCACTGCAGCAGCATCCGTGTGTCCATATCCAGGTAGCCGCACCCAGACTTTCCCTCCAGGGACCACCCCCTCCCACTCTCAGTTCAAGGTGGTCCATGTGGAGCGCCCACCTCTGGCCCAGCCAATCAGAGCCATCCTGGCTGATTGATTCTGAGCACATGACTCAGGAGGATCCATGGAGAGTCCAACCTGGAAACTTGGCAAGAATCCTCGGGGACTGCCCTCCTGCTGGGGTCATAGGCTGATCATGTGGCACTGGGAGCTGCGGTGGCCATCTTTACTGCCACCCAGGAGAGCCTGCCAGAGAGTGAGGCCAGCACAGAGCAGCAGAGACAGAGACAGACTGGCTCCCGAGCGTCTCAGCCCCAGTGCTGGAAGCCAGCTAGAGCCCTGGCCTTTACAGTGACATGAGCCAATGACAACTCCCAGTTCTCTCCCTCCGGTCAATCTGAAGCCGGGTTTTTGCCTCTTACAACTGAAAGAGTCCTGATGGTCACAGGCATGGCTGATTAAAGATGCCCACCAGATCTCTGTTACACCCTCATATACTTGAGGCCTTGAATGTGGGTGTGCTCTGAGATGACTTGACCAGGAGAATACGGTAGCAGTGACACTGCAGTTTCCAGCCCAGGCCTGAAGAGATGATTAGCGCCCACTCCTTGCTTCTTGAAAGTCTCCCCTTGGGAGTCCTGGGCTGCTATGTTAAAAATCCAACTGCCCTGAGGCCACCATGATGTGAGGAGGCCGGAGCCAGGTGGAGAGGCCATGGTGGCGAAAGAGCTGCCAGACCAGTTCCCATTGCCCCAGCCCCCAGCCATCTGAGTCATCCCCACTGAGGACACAGATATCACAGAGCAGATGCGAGCTATCCCTGCACCGCCCATCCAGATTCTTTACCCAGTTTGTGAGATATAATAATAATGAACTGTTTTAGGCCACTGAGTTTTGGGGTCATTTTTAAAGCAGCAATAGACAGGTGGAACAATAGTAATGAGCAAAGGGCCACATATACCTATTGGATTGGGAAGCAAGACAGAGATGGGGCTGCCAATGTGCGCAGGATCGGCTCACCTCCTTGGGAATTCTTACACACGCCCATATGAGTGCAAGATGCATGAGTAGGATAGTGGAGCCAAAAGGGTCTTGATAGCAGATGGCCTTGAATTTGAGTCCCTGCTCTGCTGTGAGACCAGCTCTGAGTCCCAGGGCTATGTTATTTCCCCTCCTCAAGCCTCAGTTTCTTCACCTGTCAAATCAAAATATTAGTACTGTGTTGCTAGGATGAGATTCAGCTGCATATAACAAGGAGCTATAAATTGTTTTTTCTGTCATGTGAAAATTCATAGGTAGGCAATCCAGGGCTACTATATCACTCCCTGGTGTCAGAAACCAAGGTTGGCTTTCATCGCCTCACATTCCAAGATGGCTGTTACAGCCTCACCATTGTATCTACATTCCAGGGAGCAGGAACGAGGAAGTGAATAAAAGAACAAAAAGTTCATATCAGCTGTCTCTTAAGGAAGTCCCCTGAAAGCTGACACATCCACTTGTATCCCATTGGCTAGAGCACAGTCATATGACCATATCTAGCTGCAAAGGAGGCTGGGCAATGTAGTCTTGCTCTGGGAAATCATGTGCTCAGCTAAAATTCTATGGAGGAATAGCTTTTGGAAGATACCTGACAGTCTCTGCCAAAAGTATCTATGTCAAGAGTTTATGTAATGACTGACATGATTTTGAACCCCTGCTGCATGCCAGTTTCCACAAAACTAACTACAAAAGACATAATCAGGTCTTTTATAGGACATGGCAGAGAGGCTGACACATAGTAGGTGCCCAATAAATGAGGCATCCTTCTTTGCTTTTCTAGCTGCACACCTTGCTGCTCTCCTCAATGGCGTTTCTCTGCCCCAACCCTCCAAGGATGAGCTCCCTCCCCAAGAGGATACCCTGTTTCATTTTCTTCACATCATTTGCCATAACTATTTGTTTCTTAATTTGTTCATCACCCATCTCTCTCCACTCTAATATACACAACATGAAAAGAGGGAGAGTATCTCTAGGGTCCCACCAGGGAAATAGAAATCACTTGAAAAGTGTAAAGCTTAATTTAAAAGTTAAAATTCAGAGATGTGATTGTGCAGGTGATGGAATTGCTAAGAACAGGGGAAAATGAGGCAGCACAGAAATTAGGAGCAAGAAGCTATTGCCTCCCCAGGGCTGGAGGGGCAACGGGAGGAGATGGCATTACCAGAGCCCAAGGCCTAGGTGACACAGGGAGACTCAGCAGGCCTGTCCAGTGGGAGCTATAGCTGTAGGAAAGACAGAGCCATACCAGAGATGCCACCTGAGATGAAGAGGAAGGGGGAGAATACCCTGGGTCCTCCCTTATTTGCTCCAGGGCCTCTCATTGGCTGAATCCAGCAGGAATCCAGCTGGCCTCACACCTTGAGGCTAAGCTCCCCTCCCTGATGGGTGACACAGAGCCAAGGGATGGGATAACAAGAGCTGAGGGCAAACGAGCCCGGGGCTGGCACTGGTGACTTCATCTGTGTTGTTATCCTCTGCATCTGGAGCTTCAAAGGCACAGCCTGGCACACAGTAGGACCTCAATAAACAGTGGATGAATAGATTGGGGTTCTCAACTCACCTTAGCACCTATAGAAGCTGTTTAGAGTCCACGAAACAACTCTTGTACCTGTGAGGGCTCCTAGGTGCTAGGCCCACAAAGGGAGGCATGTTATGGCCATGGCATTCTGCTTGGCCAGGATCTGAGAGGAGCCTCCCATTTGGAGGATTTAGCCCAAGTTGCTTCATTCCCTGTCCAGTGGAGCCTGGCCTCTCAGCCTCCATCAACACCCAGAATCCTCCATGATGAGCTCCTATCCCGCCAGGGCAGAGAGTGGGCATGTCCTCACCAGGGAGAGAAACGACAGAGACAGACAGGAAGAGAGAAACAGCCATGCAGCCAGGGCTGGAGCTCTGCCTGCCATTGCCCTCTGTGCACTCTAACTGTGGCAAAACCTGTGCAAAGTACATGGATGCTACCAACCACTGGCAAAGGAATAGGGAGCATATTCCTGTGGCCCAGCAAATGCGTGGGGATGGCTTCATCCACATCCTGCGGGAAGAAATCAAATTAATTGACAGGTCCAAATGTGAGTGGACAGGAGGAGCAGCAGCAGCTCTGCACACCGCTGGTGGGAGTGTTTTTTGGAAAGTGCACTTTGTAAGAGAATTTGGCAACACTAATAAGGAGATGTGTACAGGTGAGCTCAGCAGTTCCCTGCACAGGTAAAATCTCAGCAGCATCCATTGATATAAACACAACCACAGTAACAACACCTGGGAACCACCCAGGTTCATTCACAGGAGAAAGGTTAAATGAACCATGTCATGCCCACACAATGCAATACCCGACAGCAATGAAGATGAACATCAGTGTCACGCATCAACGCTGATGTACCTCCCAACAATACTGTGAAAGAAAAAAGCAAGTCACGAAAGAACGCGTATGTATGAGGCCATTCAAATAGCTCTTCTGGATTTCACTCCTGGGGATGTCAAGGACCCACTAGAGTTTCCAAGCCATGTTCACATGTCACCTCCTTGACTAAAGGGACATGACCACTAAATGCAATGTAGGGTCCTGAACTGAATCCTAGAGCAGGACAGAAATAGCTATAAAGGACATTCTTGGGACAATTGATGACGTTTAGATATGGATTGTGGGGTTCGATCATAGTATCATATCAATGCAAATTGTCCTAGCTCTGATAAGCATATGTGTTTCTGTAAGAGAATGTCCTTGTTTTTAGGGAACAAACACTGAAATATACAATAGTAGAGAGGCATCATGCCTCCACCATACTCTCAGATGGTTCAGGAGAAATATGCTTGTGTCTCCATACATATTAATATAGAGAGAATGGTACAGCCAATGGGACAAGTTGTAAGCAGTTGGTGAATCTAGGTAAAGGGTATATGGGAAATTGCATCAAAATTAAAAGTTATGAAAATGGGGGAGAAAACCCAGTTCTTCTATAAAAACAGCCTCCAGCCTCTCCCTCCAGCACAACCTGTCCCCACACGTGGGGCACCCAGCACCCGTGCTCTGGCTCTTGTCTCTCTGGGTCTTAGTCCCACTTAGCACCCCACACCCAAAGGTCATGTGTTTTCACAGATGTGTACCCTCAAGACTGAACACACACTTGAGGCATTCACGTGACTACACATATTTATGGAAAAAGAAAATTCTTGGGCTCACAAAACTGAACACTCCAGGGTGGACTGCCTCAGGTGGCTTTAATCGGGGTGCTGACAACGTCCAGACGAACACACAGGCTTCTCTCCCTGCCACAGCGGTGCCATTCTCCAACAGATTCTGCCCTCGTGGCTGCAAGGTGGTGGCAGCAGCTCCAGCCCCTGCACCCTTTTGTGGCCAAGTCCAGTGGGAAGAATGTGAGGTCTTCTTCCAGAAGCTTCTGCAGATTCTTATTAGCTTCAGCTGTGTCATGTGTCATCCCTGACCTGGCCTCTGGGGTCAGGAAGGCACCATGGTCAGACTGGCCAGGCCTGAGCCCCAAGCCCCAAGTCTAGCCTCTTCGCAAAGCACAGCTGGCTGGGGTAGAGCGGTGCCCCCAGTGGAAAATCAAGATTCAGTTTCAGAAGGATGGAAATGGATGCTGGGTGGCGAAACCACAGAAACTGACCCCGGCCCATGCCCTTGCCTGTCCAATATCCATGCACATGCTTCTTCCCGCGCTCCCTCTGGAGGAGGTGTGCTAGGCAGCACAGATGTGTGCACAGCTCCCCACAGATGCCACCCTCATCCTTGGAAACTGTCAATGCCCATGAATTTGTTCCCTCACGTAGCAAAAGAGACTTTGCAGATGTAATTAAGGCTGCTCATCAGTTGACCTTAAAATAGGGAGAGTGTCTTGCATCATCCACATGGGCTCAGTGGATCACACAAGCCCTTAAAAGCAGAGAACTTTCCATGGCTGGTGGCAGAGGTAGAAAGGACATTGAAAAGAGACAGCATGGGGGAAAGGGAGATTTAAAACTTGGGAAGGAAGGATGGAAAGCACAATTGCTGCTTTGAAAACAAAGGAAGCCTCGGGCCACATAGCAAAGAAATGGAGACCCCAGGCCTGCAATCATAAGCGACTGAATTCTGCCCACAACCCTGATGAGCACCTCCAGGAAAGAGCCCAGCCTGCCAACACCTCGATTTTGCCATGTAAGACCCTAAGCAGAAAACACAGTTGAGGTACTCTCTGCCCAGACTTTCAGTGCACAGAAACCGTGTGATGCTAAATGGATGTTGCTTGAAGCTGCTCAGTTGGTGGCACTTTGTTACAGCAGCAATGGAAAATGAATACTGGAGGTAACATTGTCTCTCCCAGTGACAGGTCCAGCTCCAGGAGCTGGACCCCAGTGACCCAGTGTTATAGTCTAGGCTTAACATCACCTGTGCAGAGAGGGAAGGAAAAGTGCCATGTCAACCCCCAGTAAGGAAAAGGAGGATGGGAGACCCCCAGCCTGCAGCACATCCAAAGCCCTGCTAGAAAAATACTGAGAAACATTAGACATTGAGCTACCACAGGACCCAGGATTACAACTCCTGGGTATCTACCCAAGGTGAATGAAAACATGTGTCCCCAGAAAAATTTGCACACAATGTTCATAGCAGCATTATTTATAATAATTGAGAAATGGGAATAGCCCAAATGCCCATCAGCTGATGAATAGATAAACAAAATATGGCATAGCTATACAATGGAATATTAAATGGCCTTAAAAAGGAATGAAGAAGCCAGACACAAAAGGCTTTGTGTTATTCCATTTCCAGACAGAAATTGGATTAGTAGTTGCTACAGGCTGCGGGCAGGGAGGAATGGAAAGTAGCTGCTAACAGGAACACGGTTTATTCTGGGGGCGATGAAAATGTTCTAAACTTAGATGTGATGATGGATGTACAACTGTGTGAATATACTAAAAAGCATTGAATGGAATTGAATGGTTCATCTTAAACGGGTGAATTTTATAGTGTGTGAATTACATAGATAAAGATGTAAAAGATTTGTTTAACATCAATAAAGATGTAAAAAAAAATGTTGAGTTTCTTGGGCAGCCAGTTCAACTGCCCAGCCCTGCCCTCTGGGAGGGGAAGGAGTGCCCCCTGCCCACCCTTCTCCACTCCCACATCTGAAGTGGGCATTGGGGATCTCAGCTCTCTAGTGGCCAGTTCCTAATGGTGCAGATTCTAGACTGCAGAGATTGCTTGGGCTTGGAAATAATGTCACATAGGCTTTTTCAAAAAAATTTTTGTCTTGTTTTTGTGTTTTTTTGTTTTGCTTTTTTTTTTTTTTTTTTTTTTTTTGACCAGACTTGAAGTTTTGAGGCAGTGCAACTCCATCAAAAAAAAATTTTGACCTCAAGTGATCTGCCTATTTCAGCCTCTCAAAGTGCTGGGATTACAGGCATGAGCCACTGCACCCAGTCTCCATCAAAAATTTATTAGGCATTTCCCTGTCTTTATTTTTAAATATATACATATTGTAGGCTGGGCGTGGTGGTTCACACCTGTAATCCTAGCACTTTGGGAGGCTGAAGAGGGAGGCTTACTTGAGCCCAGGAGTTCAAGACCAGCCTGGGCAACATAGCAAGATCTCATCTCTACTAAAAATAAAAATTAAAAAAAATTAACCAGGCTACGTGGTACATGCCTGTAGTCCTAGCTTCTCAGGAGGCTGAGGCAGGAGGATTGCTTGAGCCCAAGAGTTCAAGATTGCAGTGAGCTATGAGTACACCACTGCACTCCAGTCTGGGCAACAGGGCCAAACACTGTCTCAAAAAAAATTACATATATATATATATATATATATATATATATATATAGAAAGAGAGAGAGAGAGAGATGTGTGTGTGTATATACATATATATACTTCAGGCACACAAAAGATTAGATCAAATAATATAAAAAACACCTATATACCCAACACCTAGCTTACATGTTAAGTATTAAAATGTCACCAATACAGTTGAAGCAGGAATACAGTTGAAATTGAAATTGTAGTTAAAATACAATTATAGTTGTAGTTGAAATTTACTACATGCTAGATAGAATGTACAACTTTCTTATGACTTTGGGGTGGGAGGTGATTTTCTGAGCATTGCACAGAAAGCAGAAGCTGTAAAAAATGAATGCTTCATTGGATTCCTGGGACTATATAAAAATTTCAACTTCTGCCTAGTGAAGATACTGTAAACAAGTTTAAAAGATAAACAAATAGATCGAGAGAATATTTGCAATGTATACGGTGAATCAATATCTACAATATGCAAAGTGTTCCAAAAAAAAAACAAGGAAAAGAAAAAAAACCAATAGCGAAATAGGCAATTCACACAGGAAGAAATATAGTGGTCAATTAAGGTATGAAAAGTATGCCCTTATTCATAATCAAATAAATGAAAACTTAAAACAACGATGAGATACCATTTTTCAGTTAGCAGACTGGCAAAAAAAAATTCACGCAAATAAGAGCAATAATATCCATCCAACGACAAGCCTACGGGAAAGTAAGCATTCTCCTACACTATTGGCAGGAATATAAATCGAAGCAACATTTTTGGGAAAGCAATTGCCTAGAATCTATGTTAATGTAAATTGTACATACCCACAATCACACCCTTAGTAATATAACATTCAGAAATACTAGCACTTAAGAAAATAAATGAAAAAACAATAAAAGCATCAGAAACATCTTTTTTTTTTTTTGAGACAGAGTCTCACTCTGTCGCCCAGGCTGGAGTGTAGTGGTTCAATCTCGGCTCACTGCAACCTCCGCCTCCCAGGTTCATGCCATTCTCCTGCCTCAGCCTCCCGAGTAGCTGGGACTACAAGTACCCGCCACCAAGCCTGGCTAATTTTTTATATTTTTATTAGAGACGGGGTTTCACCGTGTTAGACAGGATAGTCTCGATCTCCTGACCTCGTGATCCACCTGCCTCGGCCTCCCAAAGTGCTGGGATTACAGGCGTGAGACTGACAATAACAAGTGTTGAAGACAATGTGGAGCAACTGTAACTTTCATACACTGTGGGAATGCAAACTGGTATAGCTACTTTGGAAAGCAGTATGGCAGTGTTTTATAATATTAACCATAATTTATCATGTTACTCAGCAAATCCACTCCTAGCTATAGATACATAAGGGAAATGAAAACATGTCTATGCAAAGTCTTGTATGCAAGTGTTTATGGCAGCATTATTCATAATAGCCTCAAACAGGAAGTAGCCCATATGGCCCCCAGCTGGGGGAATGGATAAACAAATTTGTGGTATTCATCCATAGTTTGAATTATTACTCAGCAATAAAAGGGAATAAAATATTAAATCACACAATGACAAGAATCAATTTCAAAAACATGCTAAGGAAAAGAAGTCAAACACAAAAGATCACATATTGTATGATTCTTTTTAATGAAATTCTAGAAAATGCAAAAGTGTAGCAATACAACTGCACTCAATCATCAAAATTCATCCAACACTACAATTTTATTGTATGTAAATTATATCTCAATAAAGTTATTTCTAAAAATAAATATTTTTAAAACCCAATAAAGCAGTTTTTCTTTTTCTTTTTAAAATATTTTAATTTTTTAATTTTTTTAGTTCACCTTACAGTGCAGTATGCTTTCCCAGTTTTTGCTGGGAGAAAAGTTGGTTGACTGGAGAATCTCAATGCATGCTCTTGTCCTCCCACTGCTGCAAGCTCAAGCTGAGCTATTAGCAGTAATTGCAGCAGGCAGAATAATGGCTGCCTCACAGATGCTCATGTCATATCACCAGAACCTGTGACTATGTCACCTCACATTGCAAAGGGACTTTGCAGATGTGACCAAGTTAAGGATCTTGATATGGGGAGATGATCATGAGTTATCCAGATGGGCACCATGCAATAACAAGGGTTCCCATAAGAAGGCCGGGCGCGGTGGCTCACGCTTGTAATCCCAGCACTTTGGGAGGCCGAGGCGGGTGGATCACGAGGTCAGGAGATCGAGACCACAGTGAAACCCCGTCTCTACCAAAAATACAAAAAATTAGCCTGGCGTGGTGGCGGGCGCCTGTAGTCCCAGCTACTCAGAGAGGCTGAGGCAGGAGAATGGCGTGAACCCGGGAGGTGGAGCTTGCAGTGAGCCGAGATTGCGCCACTGCACTCCAGCCTGGGCGACAGAGCAAGACTCTGTCTCAAAAAAAAAAAAAAAAAAAAAAAAAAAAAAAAAACAAGGGTTCCCATAAGAGGGAGGCAGAAGTGGGGTCAGAGGAGACAGCCATGTGAGTCTGGAAGCAGAGATTGGAGACAAGATAGAGGAAGGGGGCATGAGCCAGGCAGACAGGCAGCTACTAGAAGCTGAAAAAGGCAAGGAGTCACTCTTCCTCTCAGAGCCTGCGAAGGAACCAGCCCCGTCCCCCACCACGGCACCTTGACTTTAGGAGTTCTGGCCTCCAGAACTGTAAGATAATAAATTTGCAGTATTTTAAGCCACCATGGTAATTTGTTAAAGTAAGAAGAGGAAACTAACACAGCAATAAAAGGGAATGAACTACTGATACATGCAACAACATGGATGCACCTCAGTTGCACAGCGTGAAGGAAGCCAGGCTCAAAGGTCACATGCTGTGTGGTTCTGTTTATATGATATTCTGGCAAAACTACAGAGACAGGAACAAGATTATCTAGGCCCATCCCAGATCAGTAGAACCACTCAGGTGCTCCTATGGACTCATTAGCAATAACAGATGGTTGTCACTTTAGGCCACCAAGCCTTGGAGTGGTTTCTTACACAGCAGTAGCTAACTGATACAGCAGGGAGGAAGTCCTGCAATGGTTCCACGGGCCCCGTGTTGAGACCAACTTTGAAGAGAAGGTTGCAGGAGCAGAGGCAGTGAGAGAGACTGAGGCTCAGGAGTAGGATAGGGTGGGAGCCAGGCTGGTCCTTCTTCCCTTAGCAAAGGTTGCTAGAGGCCACTGTCTCTGTTGCCAGAGTCTCTGTCCTGGACTACTTGCCCAGTTGCCTCCACCCACCTGGGCCACACTCCATCCCTGATGCCCCCCAGGGTTCCGTGGCCAGTCCTGCCTCCTGAGAGCCTGCTTTACCCCACGGTAGATTTCCTCCTCCATCTCAGCCTCTCCTCATGCCTGGAACACCTGCTGAGCTCAAGGGGGGCCAGGCTGGGCCAGGCTTCTGTGCCCGCTCCTTGGCAGCACACAGCCCTATGCAGTGCAGTGCCAAAACCATATGTCTCTGGGGGCTGCCTCCACTGGAGGAGCTGCCTCCACACATCCACCCTCAGGAAGGCAGCCTCCCAGGGAACACGATCAGCAGCTTCCTGATGGCCGGGGGTTTGCAGGGCAGAGAGGCAGCCAGCTCTGGGGAAGCCCTGGGGCTGAACCAGGCAGTTGAGGGAGGGGGCAGTGGGCTATTGGACCAGAATTTTAAAACTGATATTCATTGACTTCTTACTATTCTGAGTGTCTTATGTCTGTGATCTCATGTAATCCCCACAAAATGAGTCAGGTACTATTTTATGCACATTTTACATATGAGGAAACTGAGGCAGAGAGAGGTTGAGTAATTTGCCCAATAATATCACACAACTATCATGAGCAGAGTCAGAACATGAATCCAGCTGCAGAGCAGGTGCTCCCAGCCATGACATCCGCCGGCCTGAAGTCCCCACATTTTAGGTCTGACATGCTTCCGGCTCCAGCACATCCATCACACCCCATATGACAAGACAGCGGAAGGCAGCCAGGGACAAGGTTAACTTCCTGACCAGCAAGTGGCTGAGACAGGCAGTGTGGAAGAGGGCTGAGGATCCTTAGGTTCAAATCCTGGTACTGCCATTTACTCACTGCAAGACCTCAGCCAGATGGTCTCACTGCCTTGTGCCTCAGTTTCCCCAGCAGTGATGGTGGTTTTATATGTCAATTGGGCAAGGCTACAGTCTCAGTTCTTCAATCAAATACAAGTCTGAGTGTTGCCGTGAAGGTATTTCACAGGTGGGATTAAAGTAGTTCATAATCTGTTGACTTTTAAGTAAGGCAGATTAGCCTAAATCACTGGGGTGGGCTGGACTCCATCCGTTGAAAAGCCTTAAGGGCAGAGCTGAGGCTTTCCAGAAGTTCCGCCTGTGGACAGCAACTTCGTGCCACCCCTCCCTACTCCCACCCCCATCTCATAAGCCAATTCTTTGCGATAAACATCTTGCTGTAGATTTCCCACTGGTTCTGCTTCTCTGGTTGAACCCTGGCCGAGAGACTGTCTGAAAGTGGTGGACACTATGGCCTACGCCACAGGATGGCAATGAAGATGAAATGTGCTCATATAAATAAGGTGTTTAAAATCATGCCTGGTACAAAGTGAGCTCCAAATAACCGTTACAGCACAAAATGGCTACAAAACACATTTTATAATGACCTTGGTGGCCAGGCCCTGCTCAGTCCCACCAGTACCACAGCAGGCCAGCTCCAGCGGAGCGCAGGACACAGCTCCCTCAGGCAGCCCCATCCTGGAGCGACCCCAGGAGTACTAATAAAGTGAGCTGAGGAGGCTCCAGCTGCAAGAAGCTTCCTGTGCCCCATTTCTCAGAGCACAGGGGCTGTCCAGGGCTCCAGGCTACCCCTTACCCTCAACCGAGACAACCAGGGAACAGGGCTCTCACGGTCCTCCCACCTGTCCCTGCTTCCTGTTTCTCCTCCCTGCACTGCAGGGGCCACTCATGGAGCACCCAGTGTGCATTGTATCTTAGCTTGGATGTCACCTCTTTAGAGAGAGCTGCCCAACCACCCTTCCTAGAATCACAGCCCCCAGGGCACAGCATGCTACAAACTCACTTTTAACTTATTACTGTGAAAAATTTCAAACCTACACAAAAGTAGAGAGAATGAGATACTCCCTACCATGCCCTCCGTGACAGTAGACAAAATAATGCCCCTTCAAAGGTGTCCACGTCCTAATCCTAGAACCTGGGAATATGTCACTTCACATGGCAAAAGGGATTTTGCAAGTGTGACTAAGGTTAAGAACCTTGAGATGGGAGGTGATCCTGGATCATCCAGATGGGCCCAGTATCATCACAAAAATCCTAAGCAGAGAACCATTCCTGGTTGTGGTCAAAGAGAGCTGTGACAATGGCAGAAGGTCTGAGACATGCAAGGTCGCTGGCTTTGAAGGTGGAGGAAGGGGCAGGAGCCAGGGGTTGCAAGTGGTCTCCAGAAGCTGGAAAAGGCCAGAAAATGGATTCTCCCCCTGGAGCCTCTGGGAAGGAATGCTGCCCAGTTGACACCTCAATTTCAGTCCAGTGAGACCCAGGTCGAACTCTTAACCTACAAAGCAAAAAAATAATAAATGTGTTTGGTTTGAAGCCACTAGGTTTGTAGTAATTCATTACAGCAGCACCAGGCAACGAGTGCACCCCTCTGCACCCCTGACTCAGCTTCAATGGCTTTCAGCTCAGCCAGGACGAACCTTCCCACCAGCCTAGATCTCCTCTGCATTATTTTTAAGTTTTAGTTTTTGAGACAAGGTCTTACTCTGTCACCTAGGCTGGTGTGCAGTGGCGCCATCTCAGCTCACTGCAGCCTTGACCTCCTGGGTTCAAGCAATCCCCCCATCTCAGCCTCCCACATAACTTGGACTACAGGCATGTGCCACCATACCCAGCTAATTTTTTTTTTCTATAGAGATGGGGGTCTCCCTGTGTTACCCAGCCTGGTCTTAAACTCCTGGGGCCAAGCGATCTTCCTGTTTCAGCCTCCCAAAGTGCTGGGATTACAGGGGCCCAGCCCCCTGGATTATTCTGAAGCAAATCCAGGCATTGCATCATCTATTATCTGTAAAGATTTAAATATGTATTTACAGAAGGTAATGACTTTTTTGTTTTTTGTTGTTTTTTTTTTTTGAGACGGAGTCTCTCTCTGTCACCCAGGCTGGAGTGAAGGAGTGAAGTGGTGTGATCTTGGCTCACTGCAACCTCCACCTCCTGGGTTCAAGTGCTTCTCCTGCCTCAGCCTCCTGAGTAGCTGGGATTACAGGCATGTGCCACCAAGCCTGGCTAATTTTTTGTATTCTTAGTATAAACAGGGTTTCACCATATTGGCCAGGCTGGTCTCAAACTCCTGACCTCAGGCAATCCACTGGCCTCGACCTGCCAAAGTGCTGGGATTACAGGTGTGAGCCACCACGCCCAGCGTAAAGGTTTTTAAAAAACATTACCACAATAAAGTTATCACACTATAAAACATTAACAATAATTCCTTAATATAAATGATTTACTCATAGCTTGAATCTCCCTGATGTCTCCTTGCTGTTATGCCACAGCTTGTCTGTCTGAATCGGATCCAGATAAGGTCTACATATTGCAATGGGTTGATAAGCCTCCTAAGTTTTTTTGAATCCATGCCATCCCTTCTTTCGTTCCTTGCAATTTACTTGTTGAAAGAGCCAGGTTCTCTATCTGTAGAGTATCCTACAGTCTGGATTCTGCTGATTTGCAGCCCTGTGGTGCCTTTTAACGAGTTCCCCTATCCTCCATTTCCTGTTACATCCTGACGAGATTCGAGGCTGACGGTTTTGGCAAGAGCCTTTAACAGGTGATGGTGTCTACCTCGCTCAATCAGGAGGCACCACCTGCGGATGAGGCTGGCTGTCTCTCTTTTTGTGAAGTTAGCAGCCTTGATGAGAGCTCCAAGATCTATGGTCTCATTAGTTGTTGCATAATTGCAGTATTCTAATTCTATCATTCACTCCCATTCATTAGCTAACGTATACTTCCATTCACCAACTATTTGATTGTCCCAAGGGGAAGTTCACATGGGAAACGCAGGATAAATGCTTCTTTCCCTTTATTTACCAGTTTGCAAAATAACGAGTTGGTTCCCTAGTGCTCTCCAATGGTGACAGGTGAAGTCGTTGTTAAGTATCATTATGTACTCATATATTTGAAGTAAGCTCCATTCCCAGTGCCTAGAACAAAAGCTGCCACACAATTGATGTTAAAAAAAAAAAAAAAAAAAAAAAAAAAGTCTGGACTAATACCCGCTCATTTGATTGGAAACCATACACTTCTATCATGCTAAGCCACTGAGATTTCACCTTTCACCTTTTCATTTCACCTTTCACTTTTCATTTCACTAGCTAAGAGAAGCTAGTGTGACCATCACCAATCAGAGATCAATGGTGTTGGGGGTTAGACAGCCTGTGGGTGTTCAGAGAAGGGAGTGGTCCTTGCAAGGCAGATCAGAGGCATGCTGGGGCAGGGTCCACTCTGGATCTCACAGGATGAATAAGAGGAGAAGCAAAGACATAGAAAGCAGGGTGGGAGGAACAGAGTGAACAAAGGAATGGGCTTCAGGTCACAGACCAGCACGGGGAGAACCAGGGGAGTCAAAGGTGTAGACATGAGGTTAGAAAAGTAGGTTGATTCTGACTTGATCCTGAGGGAATGGGGAGCCACTGGCAGTAACTGAATGAGGGAAGTCCATGATCAGATTTGTCCTTTGGAAGGATTGCTTCCCAATAAAACTTCAACTGCCCAGTGCTGGGCTGGGCTGGCTCTTAGAGACTCACCAGAATTTACTGTTAAACTTTCAGGAAATTATAGGCTAGGTGTGGTGGCTCATGCCTGTAATCCCAGTGCTTTGGGAAGCTGAGGCAGGAGGATTGCTTGAGACCAGGAATTCAAGACCAGCCTGGGCAACATATCAAGACCCCACCTCTACAAAATATTTTTTAAATTAGCTGGGTGTGGTGGTGCACACTCATAGTCCCAGCTACTCAGAAGGCTGTGGTGGGAGGATCACTGGAGCCTAGGAGCAAGAGGCTGCAGTGAATTATGATCACACCACTGCACTCCAGCCTGGGTGACAGTATGAGGCTCTGTCTCAAAAAAATTGAATTATGTAAACTTATAATTAAATAACATATTAACAACGAAGGTGATAAGTACTCAAAATGCATCCCTTTTGACTTGTTTTGTGTCATTTTTCTGTCACCTATGCTCCTGGTGTGAGTTGTGCGTGGCATGTCTCTGTGAGGGAAATAATACTACACAGCGCTGAGCGTCTCTTCCCAGCTCTGTGCTCTGCGACATCACATGGGAAGTTTGAATCAGCTTTGAAAATTGGCACTCACCACAAACTAGGGCTTCTTATTTCCCCAGAGAATCAATTGTTAAACATCTATCACCACATTGCTGCATATGACTCAGAAACTCTATTTTTTGGTGTCCCTCATGGCTCTGCTGTTTACTATTATATTATATTATGTTATATTATATTATGTTATATTATATTATATTATATTATATTATATTATATTATATTATATTATATTATTAATTATAGTAACTGTGTGGCCTTGGATGTGTTCTCTAACCTCCCCAGACTCAGTTTCTGTAAAGTTGGAGCAATACCTACACGCAGTGTGTGCTGGGGTACACCTAGATCCCCCTGAGACCAGGCCCTCATCCTCGCAGCTGCTGGGAGAGTAGGCTGCTGAGTCCCCCCTGGGAATTGCCCTCTCCTGCAGCAAAGCCTCACCGAAGCACGTTGGGAGTGACGGGAGAGGAGCCGGGGCCTGGTGGCGCCTGAAGATGGTGCCAGCACCATCAGGGATGCAGGGAGGTCCGTCCGAAGGGAAGGAGGCTAGCTCAGTGCTGGACGCTGCACTGATGCTTCGTGGGTCCCGCTGCAGTCCCCCTTTCCTGAACCAGTCCACCCGCTGCTGTGAGTGCTGGGTGCTAACTGCTCCCACTGCCTCTTCTCTGCAGAATTACCCTCATCTGATTACATCTCTCCCTCTTAGGCAGTGCAGTACAAATGACTACCTGACGTAGTACAAAAGGGCAAATCCCCAGCCTCAAGATGGCTGGACTCTGTGGTGCCATGACTGCTCCTCAGCTCCCCGGACCAGGCCGAGGCCCCACTCCAAATGCGGGGCACATCTTGAGCTGTACTTAGCTTTGTCCTGCCAGACCTCTCCCCCCAGGCCCTTTCATGGCTCTCCCGGGGTTCCCCCCAACCAGCCGCATCCACACCAATCCCGTCTCAGGCTCTGCTTCTTGGGAACCCCACCGGAGACGGAGGAGCAGGGTCCATGGTTCCTGTGACAGCTGGTGGTGGAGTTTCGTGAGGATGCTGGACTTGCAGGAGCTCAGGAGAGAGGCTTGGGCCGGAGAGGGATCAGGAAACCACCTACATCCTTCCCTGTCACCAGGAGGCAAGATGTGCCCAGGTGTGGACATGGTCACGAAACCACTGAGCTGGCATTTCTCTCCCTGACTAGGGAAGGAGCTGGGGCCTCTGTCAGGGCAGGGAAGAGGAAGGCCCTGGTGTCCTCTTCCAGGGCGATGTTCCCTCAGCACAGGTCAATCAGCCACCAAAGAAAAAAAAAGAAAAAAGGCAATTTTTGGAAAGCCAATTACTTTCCCAGTTTATCTATGAACCCAATGAAGATGGGTTCAAATCCCATCTTCACCCGTTAGGAACCATGTGACTTTAGGTGTCTCACTCAAATAATATCTGCTCCCTGCTAAGTAGTGGAGGTTGAAGTGGAAACTGTTCTAAGGGCTATGTTTATGGGCTGTATTCTTTTTGTAACTGTACTTTGCACATAACAGAAACATGGCCTTTACGGAATTGATCTTTAGAAAAGTTGGAAGAGTTGGCCACACCTGCTGGACTTCAGGAGCGTTGGGCCAGCGCTGTTGTCTTCATTGTGCTCAAGAAGACTGAAGGCCAACGCTCCTCACCCTCCCGTCCCTGGTCAGCCTCCCAAAAGGACAGGCCTGCTCCCTGCCTGTGAGCCATCTCTGCAGGCAGATTGTCGGGGTCTACAATCCAGCTCCTGGAACCCACAGAGCACTTCCCCTGGTAGTGATCCTGGTTGAGAATGTAGAGGCTTTTAATTCAGAGATGCACACTGAGTTTCAAGTTGAGGCTAAATGGGAACAAGAATGAGAGAGAATAATCCAAAGGCTCACAACTCTGGCTGGAAGGAATCTAACCAAAGTGATGCCTTAGCTGGAGTGGGAGACAGAGAGCATGGGCGGGGACAGGCAGGGACACCTCCTCTCCCTTAAAAATGATTTGAAGCTGAAAATCCAAAAGTAGCATGACAGGTATGCTGGTTAGAGATACGGAGTAAACAGTACAAGACGGAGCCAAGAAGTTTGAAAGACAACTTGGAAGGGAAGGGGGAAACAGTCACACAAGGCAGGAGCATGCTATTTCTCCTAAAAAGCCTTGCAGAACCACTGGCCCTTTTTCAATCTATATATGTAAAGCTTTGATTTAAAATTTTAATATTAAAGAAAGAAAAAAGGAAGACCCGTGGAACCCTTTGGGTGAGCCATTTGACAACGTCCAGGAGGGTGGTAATTGGGACACCCGTCCACCCAGCCATTCTGTCTCCCCTGAACATGAGGATGCTCCTTGCAGTATGGTTTTATAACAAGGAAAAAGCATAAGGAAGAGAACAGAATGGGACAAAAGATTCTTCAGCTTCATCTGGAATATTTTGTTTCTTTAAAAAAAGAACTGAGGAAAAAGTAGTAAAATGTGCATTGTGGGGAGTCTGTATTTATTGAGATTGCTCTTCTTATTTTTCTGTATTTTAAAACTTTTGCAAACTGAAACAGCCGGGGGTGGGGGGGGTGGGCGGGAGGAGATATTTGTGCCAGACCCAGTGCTGCACACTGGGAAGATGGGGCTGGATAAGGTGGAAATTAGGACCTGCAAGGGCTCGCAGTTTTGGTGAATGGCATGTTGGACACCTCGACCCTCTCAGCCGCCGTAATTTCATGAATTTCCTGGTGCCACAGAGAGATCAATTATTTTGAAGTCAGACAAATCTGGGTTCAGATTCTGAGACTGTCGTTTACTGGCCATGTGATTTTTCCATAAGACAAATAATTGCTCTGAACTTCAGTGTCCACCTTTGTAAAATGGGATAATACTCCTAATTTACAGAAGTTCTGTGTATAATGCAAACTATAATAGCAAGTCCCTGGCACTGAGAAAGTCCTGGATAAGGAATAGCTACTGTTGTGAATAGAGCTTTTAAGTCCATTGCCCCTCCTCCAGCTCCCATCCCCAGAGGATTTTCCTGCAGATGTGGGGAGCTGGGTGGTGTGGAGACAAACAGTCGGACATCAGCATCAGACAGACCTGGGTTCAAATCCCATCTTCACCCCTTAGTAACCATGTGACTTTGGGTGAGTCACTCAAATAATATCTGCTCCCTGCTGAGTAGCGGAGATCGAAGTGAAAATGTGTGTGTTCTGCGGTGCCTGGCACACGGTAGGCCTCATAAATGACGGTCATTGTGATACTGAGGACTGGCTCCTGCTTCCCAGCCCACTGGGGAGAAGCTCAGTCTAGCCTAGATTAATCCTCCTCATGATTCCATGCTGGGGCAGAGGCTGCTCACTCTTCCTCAATATCCATTTCCTTCTTCTTTCCTTAGTAGCAGGACAAAGCCTACATGCCCAGCCTCCTTTGCACTTCAGAGTGGACACATGATTCGTTGAACTGAGGGGAAATAAACAAAAGTTACATCTGAAACTCCAGGTCATACCTTTAAGGGATGGTGGTGTGTCTCCATCCCTTCTCCCCTTCCTACTGGCTGGAATGAAGATGTGATGACAGGAGCTGGTGAAGCCACCTTGGGTTACGAGATAAAAGCCTCAGATGAAAGGGGCAGAGGCACAAGATAGAAAGAACCTGGGTCCATGTTCACTGTGGACACACAAATCAGTGTAGGACCACCAAGTTGGGCTTTTCCTTGAGAGAGACATAGACATTGCTTTTGTTTAAGCCACTGTCATTTCTGGATCTTTGCCGTAGCCACTGAACTTGAGTACTATATTGAGTAGGCATGGACATGTGCCACAACTGTGGCCACTGGACATGGGAGGTGGTCTTCTGGGGAGCTTTGGGGGAATTTTTTCCTCTTCCTAAAGGTGCACAGGAAGGGACCCTGCCTTCATCTGGCTTTTGGACATGGCTGTGATATGAATCCTGGAGTTGATGCAGCCACCTTCTGACCTTGAGGAGCCAATCCTAGGGAGGAAAGTGAACCTGCCAAGGCTGGCAGAGGGGAAGATGGACAGCCAAAGGGTTCTGGATAATGTCCGCCGTCCACTGTTTAAACCAGCCCGAGAATGCATGCCTCCAGACTCCCTGTGACATGAGAGAACCACTCTTTGATGCATAAGCCAGGCTTTCTGTTACTTGCGGCAGAAGTAACAGGATATTTTGGGAGCCTCCTCAGGAGGTCATGCGTCCTCAACAAAACTGCCCTAGGCTGAATGCTGAAGGGAGGGAGCTTCAGGACTTGGATTCTTCCTGCCTTGGTGCAAGGGGTGGGAACTCTTCTGGGACCGCCAATCGTCATCATGTCTCTCAGCAACAAGGCATGCCGACAGCTGGGAAAGCTCTACTCCTCCCAACATCAGGATTCATCAGGCATCCGTTAGGCTGTATGTGGACTCAATTCTCTGAGCCTCTGTTTCCTTATCTGCAGAAAAAGTTCATATATATAACAGTCTCTCTTATAAGATCTTTGTGTGAATCAAATCAGATAATGGATTATTTTCTAAGCTTGTTGTATGTCAGTTTACCCTACTAGAAGAGTGATTTCTTGAGGGCAAATGAATGGCCACGATATCTATATAATCCACAGAACTGTGACATGGCCTCACACCAGACAGATACTCAGGAAATGTTTACAGGGGAATGTTAGGCATGACCAATCAGGGCACTGCATTTCTCTCAAGGCACAGCAATTGGTTCAGAGACGGCCAAAGCCAAGTCACTCAAGCCAATTAAAGTGAGTCCCAGGACTTTTGCTCGGACAGCTAGAAAAGATATTAATTTTCCCACTCACCTCTTTAACAGTGGGGAGTATGAAGCCAGAACTGCTGCAGTTAATTTGCCACACCAGAGGAGAGGCTTCCTAAGAATGGAGTCATGCAGAGGAAGCAGACCCCAGAGACAGACAGAAAGCAAAGTTTTCATGGCATGATTTAAGCCCCTGGATCAAACCATACCTAAAGACCACTCTTAGATTTTTTTTCTGTTATATGCAGCAACACCTCCTTTCCCCCACCCGCCGCCACCTTTTTTTTTTTTTTTTTTCTTTTCAAACAGAGTTTGGATCCCTACTGCTGCAATGAATAACAGAAGGGCATTTGGTAAATGATTCAACCCTAGACATGTGTTTGAAATCACTCCTGCCGGATAGGTGAGCAAAACTGCTGATGGCTAGTCCCGGTTTTGCTCTGCCTAGCTATGGTATGGTAAAGGCTCACCTTTGCTATGGGAGTTATAAGGCAATCCGAAGTTTTCATCTTTCCAAAAATGTCCTAGACATCTTCCAAAGTAGAGTAATTCACAAGTGTTTATACCAAAGGCGAACTCTCCATCCAATGTTCTATCTCCTGAGTGGGGATGTCCTCGCCAGAAAGCCTCAGTTAGACGCTGGTCTTTCACACTTGTCTGTAATGGCCAACCACTCTCTCCTTCAGCCCGACAGTGCCTTTCTTGGTTTAAGGCAGTGCAAACAATGCTCCAACACGGGCAGCCAGATGGGAGAGGCTGGACGGGAAGAAGCTGAAAGAGACTGGCACTGGGGAGCAGAGGATCTGCCGGTTGGAATCCTACGTGTTTGCTTTTGTTTAGTTGGGCCCCTCTGTGCCCCTGTGGTCCGAGTACTTGCTAGGTGGGCTCCCTCCGGAGCAGGCTCCAAGAGGTCTGTTGAAGAGCCCTCAAAATCAGCATCTGGTTATGGGAACAACGAGGCGGGATTGGGCAGAGGGAGGAGTTGGGCTGCGGCCACCACAGAGGCTCAGCCAATCTCATGAGGCTGAGCAGGGAACCTGTGAGACTCACCACAGTGCTCACTACACTCCCAACTCCAACAGCAACCTTTGCAGGAATGGGAATTCCTCTCTCCGCCCTTGGCTCCTTTTCCCCAGGGATTCCTCACTTCTGGTTGGGAACACCACGAAGCCATGTGGATCACCCTCATCCCTGGAACGATGGGGCCCAAATGCCTGTGGACAAATGTGTGGACAAATGCCCCCCGGGCTCTGATGCTCTCTGGAGACAGCCAAGCCCTAAGCGCTGGCCATTCACAGCTCTCTGTGGCGAGAGACACACGGGCTGGTGCAGTTTCCTGTCTCTTCCTGCATCAGGGTGAATCTCCCTCTCTCCCCTCAGGTGGCCATGGGTCCACCTGTCCTCGGGACTAGCTCTGGAGCCCCCCTCCCATGCCTCCTGGAACGATGCTGAGCTTCCCCCATGTGTCTGCAGGTCTTTTCCAGGCTTGTGACCTGTGTGGGATCCAGCCTGTGGACTGAGGGCAGCTGTCTGCCTCCAGTGGGACTTCGGGGCCTATCTCCACCTGATCCCCAAGAGGATGGTGTCTTCTCGGAAGACAGTGGGGCCCCAGGAGCCTCCTGCACTGCCCAGCTGGGGGTGCATGCAGGGCCTGGGGAGAGGCGGTGTCCTGTGGAAGGCTCCTGGGAGGCGCTGTCAGGGTCTCACTCTCAGACTTCCTCCCGCCGCTGTGGGAGGCCTGGCCGTGCCCGCGACGTGTGTGGCACAGCGGGCTGGGTTGCAAAATATATCTGGCATGGCAGTTGGTGAAGGAGTTATGCAACCACCACCAACTTACGGAAACCACCGAGCGATGTGCCTTGCTAGCAGAGGTGCCTGGCTTGGCCACGCTGGCCACAGGCTCTGGTTCCGTGTTGGCAGTGTGAAAAGTGGCCCAGGCTGCGGGGTGTCGAGAACCATGACAGGTCTTCCCTGAAGTCACCTGGGAGCACATGACCCACGAGACCCCGGCAGCGCTGGCATCTTTTCCTCCAAGGATCTCCTTCCCATTCTACAGAATCCAGAAGACAGCCTCATCTGGTTATCAGCAGCCAATCCTCCCTAGAAGGCACACCTCAGAGGGGACAGGCCCAGCCAGGGGCAAGGGTCTCGAGGAGATAACTGCAAAAGGGAGGTGGCTGGAGGCCCACCCTTTGAGGAGCTGAGGTGGCCCAGCCTGGAGAAGGGCAGTGCTGGGGACCCTCTCACCATCCCTCTAAGGAAGCAAGCGGCCTTCAGGGCGTAGATGGCAACAATGGGGCTTGTGGGGAACTCCCACAGAGGAAGATTCCAGCTCCATATCAACAAGAACTGCCTCCTGCCCAGAGCTTCCACAGATGAGATGGAATGCTGAGAGGGATGTCCTAAAGGGAACCCCCAGCATGTCTGTGCCCCTGGCCTGAAAGTGCCCTTCACCCACCAGGCTGCTTAGCACAGTGAGGAGAGGAATTCTGAGACCAAGCAGGGAACCGGGTGAGGAGGAGGCCCCTCCCCTCCCCACTGAGTCCCTCCAGCTCCCCTGAGCCTCCACGTCACCTCCCCCAGGGAGAAGTGGGCTGAGCGTGGGCTTCAAACCAAACCTACCTGGAGCTGATCCCAGTTCAGCCATCTACCCTCTGTGTGGCCCTGCACAAGTCCCTTCCCTTCTCTGAGCCTCTGATTTCTCCTCTGAGGATTATATGCCATAACGGACAGGAGAAGGAAAGTTCACGTTATTTCAAGCTCACACCTGGGTGCCTTCAGCCCTCACGCTGAAACCTTACACATTAGACTCACCACCTCCTGGGCTGATAAAATGGACATCAGGTTGGAATGCATCCTTCTAGATGGTTTCATATGCCCTATGTACATATGTATGCATAGCCAGAGGAGGGTTATGATGCTTTGCACAGTACTCGGCACCTTGCTTTTTGCACTCAAAGATTTATCTTAGAGACCTATGCGTGCTAATAAATAGAGCCACTCATTCTCCTTAACTACTACATTATTTAGTGAATGGCTACATCATGGTTTACTTAGCTCTTCCTCTATGATTGGACACTGACGTTATTTCTATTGTTTTGCTCTTACAAACAATGGCTATCTTCACTGATGCCTTCTGGTGTGTATACACAAAGGCTACTTTGAGAATACCCAAAGAAGGGGAATCTCTATGTCAGACAGGATGCACATTTGTCATTTTAATAGATACAGGCCAGTGAAAATTCATTAGTAAATAAATACAATTTTCAATTCAGCCGCGTTAACATCAAAGGCAAGTTTCAGGTGTTGTGGGTTTTTTTCTTAATTGTTAAGTTGCCTTTAAAATTGCACAATGAATGCATGCTCCTTGTAAAAAATAGACGCCTATATTTTTTAAGCGCAATTTCCACCCTTCCTAGCCCATTCCCTTCTCCCAGTTGTGAACAGTGGACACATATTTGCTATGCATTTGCAAACACACAAGTCAATATGAATTTTTTTACATAAATGAGATGCAGATAGACAGACAGATATAAAACTTGATTTTCTACTTTACTGACATATCTTGGACATCTTTCCATGTTAGTAGATTCATATCTGTATCTTTACTTTTAATGGTTACATAGAATTTTATTATAAGAAGGACTATAATAAATTTACTCAGTCTCATTGATAGACATTTTCATTCTTTTCCATCTTTTGCTATCATAAATGAAATTGCAGTGAACGTTCTTGCACATGCATCTTTGTAAGCTTTGAAAATACATTGAACTAAAGCAAACAAAACTAATCCTGGAAACGCTGACAGACAGGTGTTAGAAGATAGAAATTCGCTACCCTTTGGGGAAAGGCTGGTGACTGGGAAGGGGCCCCAGAGGGTCTCTGGGATCCTAGGGTGGTCTGGTTCTGGTTACAATGGTGTGTTCTGTTTCTGAAAATTCACCAGTTGTGAGTTGTGCGTTTTTCTATATGTATTTTACTTTTCTGTATGTATGTTACATGTAAAATTTTACTTTAACATGTAAGTGAAAAAAATATATATAAGTTTTTCAGAGGAAATGTGAGAGATGACTGAAACTCTGTAACAAGTTAAATGCTTTTTTAATTTTAGTTTCAGGGGATATATGTGCAGGTTTGTCTCAAGGTATATTTCGGCCGGATGCAATGGCTCACACCTGTAATGCTGGCACTTTGGGAGACCGAGGCGGGGAGATCCCTTGAGGCCAGGAGTTCAAGACCAGCTTGGGCAACATGGTAAAACCCCATTTCTACCAAAAAAAAATTTTTTTAAATAGCCAGCCATGGTGGTGTGCACCTGGAGGCTGAGGTGGGAGGATTGCATGAGCCCGGGAGGTCAAAACAACAGTGAGCCATGACTGTGCCACTGTACTCCAGTACTCCAGCCTGGGCGACAGAGCAAGACCTTGTCTCAAAAAAAAAGAAGAGGGGAGGGTATATTTCATGATGCTGGAGTTAGGGCTTCTATTGATCCTGTCACCCAGAGAGTGAACATAGTACTCAATAGGGAGATTTTTAATCCTTGCCCTTCTCCCTCCCTCCCTCCTTTTGGAGTCCCCAGTGTCTGTTCTCATTTTCATGTCCATGTGTACCCAAGATTTAGCTTCCACTTATAAGTGAGAACATGAGGTATTTGGTTTTCTGTTTCTGCATTAATTCATTTATGATAATAGCTTCCAGCTGTAGCCATGTTGCTGCAAAGAACATGATTTTGTTCTTTTTTATGGCTTCATAGTATTCCATGGTGTACATGTGCCACATTTTCTTTATCCAATCCACTGTTGATGGGCACCTAAGTTGATTTTATGTCTTTCAAATTGTGAATAGAACAAGTTAAATTCTAATTTGTGCAAAACTTATATACTGAATATGGTTATACAGTTTGCTCACAGACATTGAATAAGTAACTAGGGGAAGCATAGGGTGGAATGGAACTAAATGTACTTAGGGACTTATAATTCCAGGGAGTTCAGAAAAACTTTCCTGAGGAACTAATGTTTAAGCTGAAACCTAAAAGATAATGAAGCCTGTTTCTTCTGTCCTTTTTCTTGTGTTTTCAATCACACTCCATCTTCTCATTTGCCTGGTGATTTTTAATTGCATGCCAGACATTGTCTATGGAAACCTATAGAGATAATATAAAGTTCTGAATGATAGTATCTTTCTTTAGAAAGGATTTACATTTGCTTCTAGAGAACAGCCAGGGTAGAAACATTACCAGTCTTCGATCATCTCAATCCAGTCATGGAGATAATTCAAAACTAAGCATCAATCCCAATGAGAGATGGCCTATTTCTGATTCACTCTTGCTTGGTTTTTAATAACAGTTCTATTGAGATATGATTCACACACTATACAATTCACCCATTCAAAGTGCAAAATTCAGTGGTGCTTAATATATTCATGGATTTATGCAAGCATTTCTAAATCAATTTTTTCATAGCTCAAAAAAAAACTCACATCCTTTAACTATCACCCCCATATGCCCTACCTCGAAGCAACCACTAATCTACTTTCTGTCCCTATAATTTGCCTATTCTAGACATTCAATAAAAATGGGATTATATTCTTTTTGGGACTAGCTCTTTCACTTAGCATAATGTTTTCAAGTTTTATCCAAGTAGTAACATGTGCCAGGATTCCTTTCTCTTTATGACTGAATAATATGCTAGTCTATGGCTATATCACATTTTATTTACCCATCTATCAGTTGATGGACATTTGGGTTGTTTTTACCTTTTGCATGTTATGCATAGTGCTTCTGTGAACATTTGTTTACAAGTTTTAATGTAAACATGTGTTTCCATTTCTCTTGGGTAGATGCCTAAGAGTAAAATTGCTAAGTCATAGGGTAACTCCACGCTTGACCATTTGAAGAACTGCCAGACTGTTTTCCAAAGTGACTGTACCATTTTATATTCCCACCAACAGTGTATGAGGGTCCCAATTTCTCCATATCCTCATCAACACTAGTTATTTGACTTTTTATTATAGTTATCCTAGTGGATGTGAATCAGTGTCTCCTGGTTTTGATTTGCATTTCCCTGATAACTAATGATGTTGAGCATTTTTTTCACATTTATTGGACATTGGTATATCTTCTTTGGAGAAATGCCTATTGAAGTCCTTTGGCCATTTTGAAACGGCCAAAGGACTTGAATTTGTTTATATGGTTTTTGCTTTTGTTTTTGTTCTTGTTTTTTGAGACGGACTCTCACCCTGTTGCCCAGGCTGGAGTGCAGTGGTGCGCTCTCAGCTCACTGCAACCTCCACCTCCCAGGTTCAAGAAATTTCTGCCTCAGCCTCCCGAGTAGCTGGGATTACAGGTGCCCACCACCATGCCTGGCTAATTTTTGTATTTTTAGTAGAGATGGGGTCTCACCATCTTGGCTAGGTTGGTCTTGAACTCCTGACCTCGTGATTCACCCTCATTGGCCTCCCAAAGTGCTGGGATTACAGGCATGAGCCACCATGCCCAGCCGTTTATTTGTTTTTTTAGAAAATTATTGAGTTGTAAGATTTTTAAAAATATTTTTAGATACAAGTCCTTTATCAGATACATAATTTGAAAATATTTTATTCTATTCTGTGGGTTGTCTTTTTACTTTCTTGATGTTATCTTTTGAAGCACAAAAGTTTTTAATTTTGACAAATTTCTAATTTTTCTATTTATTTCTTTTGTTGCTTATGCTTTTGGTGTTCAGTCTAAGAATCATTGCCAAATCTGAGGTCTTGAAGATTTACTCCTATATTGCTTCTAATAGTTTTATAGTTTTAGGTCTATTTTTTTCTTTGACAGCTTTGGGGTACAAGTGGATTTTGGTTATATGGATAAACTGTATAGCAGTGAATATTTAGGTCTTTAATCCATTTTGAGTTAATTTTTTATATGGTGTAAGGTAAGGGTCCAACTTCTTTCCTTTGCATATGGCTATCCAGTTGTCCCAGTACCACTGGCTGAAAAAACTATTCTTTCCCCATCTTGGCAACATTGTGAAAAATCAGTTTGCCACCAATGCATGGGTTTAATTCTAGATTTTTATTCTTTTCCATTGGTCTTTATGCCTATCCTTATGCTAGTACCACACTGTCTTGATTACTGTGGCTTTGTAGTACTTTTTTTTTTTTTTTAGATGGAGTCTCACTCTGTCACCAGGCTGGAGTGCAGTGGCATGATCTCGGCTCACTGCAACCTCCACCTCTTGGGTTCAAGCAATTCTCCTGCCTCAGCCTCCCGAGTAGCTGGAACTACAGGCGTGCGCCACCATGCCCAGCTAATTTTTGTATTTTTAGTAGGACGGGGCTTCACCAGGTTGGCCAGGATGGTCTCGATCTCTTGACCTCATGATTCACCTGCCTCGGCCTCCCAAAGTGCTGGGATTACATGTGTAAGCCACTGTGCCTGGCCTGTGGTGAGTTTTAAAATCAGGACATGTAAGTCCTCCTACTTTGTTCTTTTTCAGAATTGTTTTTGGCTATTCTTGATCCCCCGCAATTCCATACGAATCTTAGAACCAGATTTTCTATTTTACCATTAGAAGAATTCAGCTGTGATTCTGACAGAGATTTTGTTGAATCTGTAGATCAATTTGGGGAATATTGTCATTTTAACAATATTAACACTTCTGATCCATGAATATGAGATGTTCTTCCATTTATTTCTATTTCCTCTTTTTTTTTTTTTTTTGAGACGTAGCTTCGCTCTTGTTGCCCAGGCTGGAGTGTGCAATGGCTTGATCTCAGCTCACTGCAACCTCTGTCTCTTGGGTTCAAGTAATTCTCCTGCCTCAGCCTCCCAAGCAGCTGAGATTATAGGCCTGCACCACCACGCCTGGCTAATTGTTTCTATTTTCTTTAGATTGCTTAATAAAAATGTTTTGTAGTTTTCAGATTATGTGTTTTACACTTCTTTTGTTAAATTTATCACTAAGGATTTTAGGTTTTTGGTGCTATTTACTATTGAATTGTTTTCTTACTTTCATTTTTAGATTGTTCATTGCAAGTGTATAGAAATACAATTGACTTTTGTATATTGATCTTGTATTTTGCAACCATGCTTAATTCATTTATTAGCTCTAATACTTTCTCTAGTGAGTTCCTTAGGATTTTCTGTTTATAATATTATGTCTTCTGTGAATAGAGATAATTTTACTCCTTTCTTATCAATATGAATGCCTTATATTTCTTTTAATTGACCAACTAGCCTGCTAGAACCTCTAGTATAGTGTTGAATAGAAGTGGCAAGAGTGGGTATCCTTGCCTTGTGTCTGATCCTAGAGAAAAAGTATCCAGTCTTTCATGATTCGGTATGATGTTAGCAGTAGGTATTTTGTAGATGTCCTTTATCAGGTTGAGGAAGTTCCCTTCTACTAGAGGTTTGATGAATGTTCTTATTATGAAATGTTGTTGGATTTTGTCAAATGCCTTTTTCGGCATCTATTGAGATGATCATTTGGTTTTGTCCTTCATTCTGATGATATGGTGTATTGCACTGATTGATTTTTAAATGTTAACTAACCTTACATTCTTGAATAGATCCCCCTTGGTTATAGTGTATAATTTGTTATATATGTTGCTGGATTGAGTCTGCCAGTATTTTGTGTAGGAGTTTTGCATTCATAATCATGAGATATTGGTCTGTAGTTTTCTTCTCATGTAATTTTGTCTGGTTTTGGTATCAGTGTACTGCTGGCATCATAGAGTTAGGAATTGTTCTCTCATCTTCTTTTTTTTTGGAGAAAAACTTGTGAAATTCTTTAAATTTTTGGTAGAATTCACCAGAAGTCATCTGGCCCTGAGTTTCTCTTTGGGAGTAGTTCTGTTGTTGTTATTGTTGTTTACTAACTCAATCTTTTTCTTGTTACAGGTCTTTTCAGATTGTTTGTTTCTTCTTGAATTAGTTTTGGTAGTTTGTGCCTTTCTAGGAATTTGCCCATTTCATCTAGGTTACCTAATTTATTAGCATATAACTGATCATAGTTTTCATTTATAATCATTTTTATTTCTGTAAGGTCAGTAATAATATTCCCTCATTCATTCCTAATTCTAGATATTGAGTCTTTTCTCTCTTTTACTTATTCAGTCCAGCTAAAAGTCTATTTTACATGACATTAGTATAGCCAATCCAGCCCTCTTGTGTTTGCTGTTTGCATAATATATCTTTTTCCAATTCTTTTTTTCGGTCTATTTGTATCTGTAACTCTAAAGTGTGGCTCCTTTAGACAATGTATAGTTGGGTCTTGTTTGTTTATCCCGTGTGACAATCTCTGACTTTTGACTAGATTGTTTAATCCATTTATATATAATGTTATTATTGATATAATCAGATCTACATCTGCTATTTTACTTTTTTTCCTCTGTCTACTGTCTTTTTTGTTCCTCTGTTCCTACTTTACTCCTTCCCTTTGCATTAAATATTTTCCGATTTAGCCTTTAAACTTATGTAATGTTATCTTCAATATATCCTTTTGAGGTATTTCCTTAGTGGTTGATCTAGGGCTTACCATCAACTTCAGATTTTTACTAACTTAACTCCAATGAGATGTTGCTTCTAATAGCTCTATTCACTTTTCCCCCTTTCTTACAGTATTATTGTTATTTTTATATATTACGTTTATGAATGTTATAAACCCAATATTACAGTGTTATAATTATTACTTTATATAACTTCAGGTCTCAAAGAAGCTGTGAGGAGAAAGGAGAGCAACTATATATTTATAGTTTTTATTGTATTAGCCATGTTATTTATCATTCCTGGTTCTCTTTAAAAAACAATTAAGTTCTGCTTTGGTATTTTCCTGGACTATGCCCTCTTTACCTCTTTCTCTGACTAATCTCAATCTGCATCCTTTCCCTGTGATAAACTGTAACTGTGAATTTAACAGCTTTTAGTGAGTTCTGTGAGTCTTTCCAGTGAACTGTCAAAACTTGGGGACCTCCCAAACTTGCAATTAATATTAAAAGTAAGGGCAGTCTCATGTGGACCGTGTCCCCTCTGACTTTGCACTTGGCCTAAACTGCACAAATAATTCCCAAGGTTAGTGTTTGAAACTTGTTCTAACTCCCAAGAGGGCCCCTCCCAGCTGTCTCTTCCCCATTTCTATTCAGCAAACTAGCCAGCTTGCAGTTTAGCCTGTTTCTCCACTGAATCTAGCAACATCCCCCTCATGGCCTTTCACCACAAGCTCCACTGAGTTTCAGAGTGCTCTCAGGCTTGAATTCCTCTAAACTCTGTTGCATATAAAGTCAGTTCCTTTGGGGAGAGATTTGGAGTTTTCTATTTTATGGCTTGCTTCTCTCTCTGGGCAAAATCTCTGAGCCACGGCTATGGTGCTTGGGGCAAGAACAATGGCATGCTCTCCTCTCAGTGACACCCCAGTTTTAGGAACTGAGCACTCAGTGCAGAGGGGGCGGCAGCAGCCCCAGGTCTCCTTAGCTTACCTTTCCCAGCGTGGATCCTTCATCCCACAGGACAAGGGGTGAGCAGTAGGGGCCCCAGGATTCTCGGTGGTTCTGTGCCCTGTACTGAGCCTTTGTCCTACAAGTGGGGGGTGCTGGGCAGAAGGGAGCCTCCACTTCTGAGATACACTTGCCCAGAATTTAGCCTCAGAAACAGGTAGCTGTGGGCAGAATGAGAAAAATCTGAAGATCTGCCCCTCCCAGGAGGATAGCCCTTCAACAGAAAGCTGCAGGGTAGCGGGGGAAGGAGTCCTGTGTCCTTGACTATACTAGCACGATGCAGGGTTTCACTATCTCACTGAGCTGGGAGCAATGGGAAAGAGGGTCTTGGTTCAAGTACCACAGACTGAGTTTTAGGAGATTTGCTTGAATAAATATTTCTTCATTTGCCATATGTTCTTAGGACCATTTCCAGAGTGATTGTTTTAGAATAACTTTTTACCAGTTTTGATTGCGGCGGGGTCCATAGAGCTCCTCATGCTGTCAGGTCAGAAGTATAAACTTGCTTCCAGGGTGTAGTGCCCTTTGGGGTCTGAACCTGGGGATTTTATCAAGGCCCCTGCTTCTGGGCAATTTCTGATCTCTGTTTCTTATCTTCTCAGGACGATGAATCTGTCAAGAGTTCAGTTTACGGCCGGGCACGGTGGCTCACACCTGTAATCCCAGCACTTTGGGAGGCCCAGGCAGGCTGATCACTTGAGGTCAGGAGTTCAAGACCAGCCTGGCCAACATGGTGAAACCCCGTCTGTACTGAAAAAATAAAAAAATTAGCCAAGCATGGTGTTGCATGCCTGTAACCCCAGTTACTTGGGAAGCTGAGGGAAGAGAATTACTTGAACTCAAGAGGGGAAGGTTGCAGTGAGCCGAGATCATGCCACTGCACTCCAGCCTGGGTGCAGAGCCAAACTGTCTCAAAAAAAAAAAAAAGAGTTCGGTTTACTTCTTAACTTTTCAGTCTTTCAGAATCAGCCTTGAGAGGGAAATGGTACCAAATGCCAGACTCCCATCTGCCAGACACCCATCTCTGGGTGTCCCTTCTATCCTTAGTGGCTGATCTAGGGCTTACCATCAACTTCAGATCTCGCTCTGTCGCCAGGCTGGAGTGCAGTGGCACCATCTTGGCTCGCTGCAACCTCCGCCTCCCGAGTTCAAGCAATTCTGCCTCAGTCTCCCGAGTAGCTGGGACTACACAGATTTTTACCAACCTAACTCCAATTATCTTAGCCCTGCAATCTCTCATTGCTATAGTAGCTCTTTAAAGAGATTTTTAAAAATATTTAGTCCAGATTTTCTAGTTATTCTCAGAGGAAGGGTTGGTCTGGAAAACTTAATCTGCCATTGATGGAAGTAGGAACTGAAGTGGCTAACAGTGAAGATGGAGGGGAAGATGAGCAGAAGAAACACTTAGGAGGTGAATCCAAGAGACCCTACTGATTGATTGGATACAGGAAAAAGAAAGATAACAGGATGATGTGAAGATTTTTATCTGATAGCTTCACAGTTGGTGGGACCCTGCACAGAGACAGGGACCGGGGAAGAGGAAGCAAGCATGACAAAAAGGAGAGATCATGAGTTCAACTCTGGGTATTCCAAATTTGAGATGCCTGTGTGGCATTACACTGTTCAGGAAATGATGCAGTAACGAGGTCTGAAGTACAGGAGAGGAGCCTACGCTTCAGACCAAGATTTGAAAATTATCAACAAAGGCTAATCTCTGGCACTTCAGACCAAGATTTGAAAATTATCAACAAAGAGGTAAAGACTGAAGCCACAGCATGGACAAGAGTGGGCTGAGAGAGAAGAGGAACCAGGGAATATCATTGGAAAACACTGACTTTGAGGTGATAGAAGAGACAGTTGGCATCAGAGAAGGAGTGGGCATGAAATCAGGAGGAATTTAGGAGAGTACAATCAGTAGAAGAAATCAAAGGAAAAGGGTGGGATCCACACATCCAGTGCTTCAGGTGGCCCAAGCAGAGGAGAGGAGTACCTTCCAAAGAAGTTTCAATGGCAGTGGGAGCAGAATCCAGGTGGCCAAGGCTGAGGGAGTGGGCAGGCAGTTAAAGAAGCAGAAGACAGGAGTGTAGACAACTCTTCTCAGAAGTTCCTAAGAGGAGTCTGCAGGAGATCTCTATTCTGCTAAGCCATCTACCTTAGGTGTGCTTCATTTCTGCAGCCAGCGCTGGTTGTCTTGGCTTTCCCACCTCCCCCTTAAGCTCTTGAAAGAATTCCATGGGGATGGATTAATTGTTGAATCTAGTAATTTCTCCCTTTGCCTCAATCTATTTGTCCACTCAGCATCATCAAACACTATTAACCACCCATCTCTACCTCTGGTCCAAGATAACACTGTGGTAATTTTTTTTTTTTGTTTCCAAGTCTAAGTGTTTAATTATTATTCATATATTTCACAGAAAAATGATGTAGCAAATGGGTCAAGATTGTATCAAAAAACAAAAAATCCTGGATTTTACGGGTCACTCTATTTGTACTTGGGAGCAGGGCTGTCCCGACATCAGGCGCAGCAGCTGCACTTCTCTGATGCCCCTTTGCAGATGCAGCCCTGGGCACATTTGGCACAGCCCACAGGGCAGCAGGAGCAGCAGCTCTTCTTTCAGGAGGTGCGTTTGCACTCTTTGCACTTGCAGGAGCCAGCGTAGGCACAGGAGACACCAGTGGCGCAGGAGCAGTTGGGGTCCATTGCAACCCGAGGCGAGACTAGAGTTCCCAAGCGAGAAGGGAAGAGGCAGTGGTGCACATGGAAGGCGTAGTCAACACATTAAACATAGATGCCAATTCCTTGACATTATCTCCCTTTGATCCCTCCCCTTGAGGTGGTGGAAATTATGCTAAGTGACATTCAAGTCTAGGTCATAAAGGTCATGCAGCTTCTGCCTTGCATGATGCCTTCTAATTCATTTGTACCGTTGCATGTATCAATAGCTGTATCCCTTTTATTGCTGTATAGTGTTCCATTGCATGGATAAACCACAATGTGTTCATCCATTCATCAGTTGACAGAAAATTGTGTTGCTTTCAGTCTTGGGCAGTATGAATAAAGCATCTCTAACTGTTCTCATATAGGTCTTTGTGTGGACATACGTTTTCATTTGGAATTTGTCCTCTCTTCTCTCTCCTTTTCCCCATCCTGCTGCCTGACATGCAGATATGATGGCAGAACTCTAGCTGCCATCTTGAGCCATGGGATGAAGACCTTCATCTAGGATGGCAGAGTGTTGAGCTGGGAAGAGCCTGGGTCCCTAGCGCTCTGCAAATCCACAGCAGCCGTGGATTGTCCACCTATGGACTTCTCAAAAATAAGAAATACATTCCCATCTTATTTAAACCACCATTATTTTGAGATTGCCTATTACTTGCAGAAAATCTAACTTTAACTAATATACCATTGGGAAAACTCCTTTTGGGGAGATGATATAAGCTTAAGTTACATGGAGTCAGTTTGCATTGCTTGCAAACAAGAACCCCAACTGAAAGCTTTCCTGTGATGGTAGAGAAGATGCACATCTTCTTTGCCAGATGTGGTCTTGTCTGTTCTTGGCAAATAGATCCAAAGCAGTCAATTCATGACCATGAACATGCTGAGGATTGTAAGAGGAAGATGAATGGCACCTGGCCCCATTTATGGGTCCATTCCTGCTGGCATTTGTGAGCCACTAACCTATCCAAACTTGGAGCTGCCCAATCCTCTGGGCTTCATGTTATGTGAGAAAATAATTACCATTGACAAAGACTTATAGTTGGTCATCTATTACATGCAATGGACAGAAACCAACGAACACATTCCCTCTCTTAACACCTTCTCATAGCACTCAAGGACTTTACTATCTGAGTCCCCCACCTTTGCAGCCTCATGTTGGCTTCTATCTTTGTCCACTTTCCTGACTACAAAGTTCTTTGATGTACTTTGTCTCATGAAATTCTCCCAAAACCCCTCTAACTTAGGATTTTTTTTAATCCCCATTTTATGGGTGGGGAAATCAAGGCAAGGCAAAGTGAAGACTCAACCAAGATGCCCCGACTAGTAAGTGGCAGAGCCTCTGCTCACTTCACCTAGGCCTGTTAACACCACATCTTGAGTTCTAATCATGACTCTAAGCTGCCTTTCTCATGAACCTATGCCCCAATATAGGCTTTATTTTTGCCCCCCACACTGTGCCTACCCTCAAACATTGCTGAGAAAAGCCCTTTCCTCGTCTCCACTTTCACAAATCTCCTCTATCCTGAATTCAGTGTAGGCTCAAACATCACTTCAAAAATAAGACAGTACCAGATGTCCTTGGCCTCAGTGATTGGATCATTGGTGATCACATGACACACACTAGACCAATTAGAGTAAATTCTGGGACTTTTGCTGGAATCACCGGAAAATTTAAAAGTCCTTTTTTCCCACAAAGTAGCTCAACTGGAGGGACAAGAGCCTGAGAGTACCGGGGATTTCTGTGCCACCTTGTAAGAAGCCCATGTAGAGGAAAGTAGAGACGGTAATGGAGAGAGACTGGTTTTATTGTCTCTGTCTAGTGCCTTATAATTCCCAGTTACATCAGCCATACCAACTTGTTTTTGCCTGTGTATTTGGGTTGCAATTCTGTCATTTGAAGTCAATAGTTCAGACTAACAAAAGCCCCTAATTTACAACACCTTCCCTCGTTCATTTAGTTTTTTTTTTTTTCAACAAATGGTATGAAGCATTTATCATGCACCAAGTGCTAGCCATGGTCTATTAAACAGATACAGTCTCTGACTTCCTCAGATTCACAGCCTCATGGAGAAGAGAGACATCAACCAAGAGGAAGCACAAATTAACGTATAATGAGACAAAGTGGAAAGTGTTCTGAAGTGGACATTCCATACAAGTACCTGGAGAACCTGGGCTAAATTGGAAGCAGAGGCAAGGCCAGCCACATCCTGGTCTTGATCCAGGATCTGGCCAGATCCCAGGCACGTTGGAGGGGCATATTTAGTATTCTGAGCTTCATCCTAAGAGCCATGAGAAGTACTGCTGTGGGAAGATGTTTTTAAAATTATCAATTTTTTGCCCAAAGACTTCCTTCAAGCCCTCTTTTACCTCCTCTCCTATTCAGGTCATCAGGTCATTTCTGTACTCATTGCCTCAGGGAGGGACATGTCAAAGCAGGAAGCAGAGGGAAAAAATGAGTCTCTTCATGGCTTTGGCTTATTCCCTCCTCAAGAAGCAGTCTGCTGAGGAGCAGCCCAGGGCTGGCAGGGCAGCTCTTCTCCACAAGAGTATCTGGAGACCCAGGTTCCTTCCATCTTATTGCTCTGCCGTCCTCGGGTTTTGTCTCTGTCTAGCCCCTGGTAGCACAAGGATCACCTCCATGTTTGCCCTCCAGCCCAGGGGAAGGAGAATGAGGACTCCAGAGGGAACAGCTTGTTGGGGCTCATCACTTCTCCTGGAATCTCATTGGCCCAAGCTTAATCACATGACCGTGCTGATTACAAAGAGGCTGGGAAATGTGGTCTCTAGCTGGGTGGCCATGTACATAACTAAAATTTGGAATGTCTTATTACTTGTTAATATTTTTTGTTGAGGTATAATTCACTTACCATAAATTCACCTTAAAAACTTCCGTGTTTCAGTCGTTTTGAGTATATCCAGATTTTGCAACCATCATTCCCATCTAATACCACTGTTCTAATTTCAGAATATTTTTATCACCCCATAAAGAATCTCTGTGCCCCTTAGCAGTCACTCCTCACTCACCCTATCCCCCAACCTCTGGAAAGCTCTCATCTACATTCTGTCTCTATGGGTTTGCCTTTGCTGGACATTTCATGTAAATGCAATTATACATGCAGCCTTCTGTGTCTGGCTTCTTTCACGTAACATATTTTATGGTTTATCTATGGCATAGCATACATCAGTGCTTCACTCTTCACTCCTTTTTTTTTTTTTTTTCAGTGACAATGTTGGCATGGCTGTTTTTGTTTCTGCTCAGCCCCAGCCTGGTCCTCACCATCTCCTTCCACCTTCCCATTAACTCCTGAAAGTTCCTCCGTGAGGAGATCCACAAGGACCTGCTAGTGATGGGTGTGTACGAGATCTCCAACCAGTCTGGGGGTGCTGGCAGCCTGCACAGCCACCTCAATGTCACAGATTCTGCTGGCCACATTCTCTACTCCAAAGAGGATGCAACCAAAGGGAAATTCGCCTTTATCCTGGAAGATTATGACATGTTTGAAGTGTGACTTGAGAGCAAGGAAGCAGGATGGATACCTGGTCAATTTGTAATCCTAGACATGAAGCATGGAGTAGAGGCAAAGAAGAAATTACAAGGAGATTACAAAAGTCGAGAAGCTTAAACCGTTATAGATGGAGCTGCAATGCCTAGAAGACCTGTCAGAATCTATTGTTAATGATTTTGCTACGTGAAGAAGAGAGAGGAGATGTGTGATACTAATGAATTAACAAACACTTGAGCCCTGTACTTCAGTGTCTCTTTAATGTTCTGCTTCATTGGACTAGCCACCTGGCAGGTTTTCTACCTGTGTTGCTTCTTCAAGGCCAAGATGTTGATTGAGTAGTGAACGAAGTGCACTCTCCTCCCACCTTGTATCTCAGGCAGCAGAACATCACTGGGCATCCTACCAACAGCGCCATCAAGATGCACTGGAGCCCTCTTGCCAGAACTGATCTCTTGGTGGGGGAGGACATGGGTACCACCTACCCAACAAGTCAATGAGAGATTTCTTTTTAGCGGGTAGCATTTGGACTGGTTTTGCAACAATAGGACTAGTATTAGAGTCACCTATGACCAAAAATAACGGTTACAAACATAATGCCAAAGCCAGGGTTTGTACTGGGTTTCCTTGTGCGATCTGTTTGAACCAAGTTTTCTTTCCTTCTCCCGCTTTCTCGGCAGCTTGGGTTTCCACTTTAGTTCTTTTACCCAGATTGGTATGGCCATGTTGAACTTGTTTCCTTCTGGTTGTCTTCTTTGAGTTTCCTTGTGCAAACACCCTTAGCTTTCCTTTTGCCTTTAGCTGAAATGTTTACATAGCTTCTGGTGATATCTTCTCATAATTTCATGTCTCTTAAAAGGTTGACGGATGTGACACTTCAAAAAGTGAGCTTTGAACTGAAGATAACTCTTAAAGAAAATATCATTTTAGACAATTAAAATATTTATGTTCCAAAAAGATATAATTTACATATCACTTTTTCACTCTTTTTATGGCTAAATAAAATTACACGGCATTGACATTCCATACTTTGCCCATCCATTCATCAGTTGGTGGACAATTTGGGTTGTTTATAGCCTTTAGCTATTAGGAATATTGCTGCTTTGAACATAATGTAAGTTTTTGTTTGAACATTTGTTTTCAGTTCTCTTGGATATATACCTAGGAGCAGAAGATGGGTCATATGGTAGCTTTGTGTTTAACTTTTTGAGAAACTGCCTACTTGTTTCCAAAAATGGCTGCACCTTCTTACATTCCCCAGAAGCAATGCAAGAGGGTTCCAATGCTTCAACATCCTCACCATTGCTATCGTCTATCTTTATTACAGCCACCCTAGTGGATGTAAAGTGGTGGCTCACTGTGGCTTTGATGTGCATTTTCTGATGCACATCATTTTACTGATGCTGAGCATTATTTCATGTGTTTGTTGCCACTTGTCTATCTTCTTTGGAGAAATGCCCATTCAAGTCTTTCGTCCATTTAAAAAATTGGATTATTTGTCTTTTTACTGTTGAGTTTAAGGAGTTCTTTATATATTCTAGACACTAGACCTTCATCAGAGATACGACTTGCAAATACTTTCTCCCATTCTGTGGCTTGTCTTTTCATTTTATTGATAGTGTTTTTGAAACACGAAGTTTTAAATATTGATGAAGTACAATTTATCTGGCTTTCCTCCTCTTTGGTTGCTTGTACTTTTGGTGTCATATCTACGAATGCTTGCCTAGCTCAGAGATTTGTGCCTATGCTTTTTTCTAAGCAGCAGTGATCCAATCAAAGCCACATTGCAAAAAAGACCCCCATCTGACTGTGGTGTGGCCAGTAAATGGAGAGGGCAAAGGAGCAGGTATGGGGAGGTCAGTGAGGACACTGTGGCAGTGGTCAGGGAAACAGACAGACAGATGATGGCAGCTTGGTCCAGGGTGGTGGCAGTAGGAATGGAGAGAATTGGGCAGATTTCAGAACTATTAAGAAAGACAAACCTCAGGACTGAGTCTTCCATCTCCACCGTCCACCCACATTACTCCTCGTCAGTCTCCTAACACACTTTTTTTAAAAAGAAAAAACTACTGAGGTGTATTTTACATGTCATAAAACTCATCCATTTCAAGCATAGAATTCAACAACTTGTGGTAACAAATACAATATGTGGCCTTTTGTGACTAGCTTCTTTCAATTAGTTTAATGTTTTCAAGGTTCATCATGCTGGAGCATGTAAATGGGCTTCATTCCTTTTCATAGCTGCATAATGTTTCATTATGCCACATACTGTTTATCCATTCATCAGTTGATGAGCATTTGGGTTGTTTCTACTCTTTGACTATTATGAATAATGCTGCTAAGAACATTAATGTACAAGTTTCTGTGTGGGCATATGCTTTCATTTCTCTTATTTTCATTTTATTCCACCTAGGAGTGGAATTGCTGGGTTGTATGGTAGTGTTATGTTTAACTGTTTGAGAAACCACCAAATTATTTTTGTTTTCTTTTTAAGATGAGGTCTCGCTGTGTTACCCAGGCTGGTCTTGAACTCCTGGCCTCAAGCGATCCTCCCACCTCAGCATCCCAAAGCGCTGGGATTACAGGCGTGAGGCATGCCACCATTACACACCCGGCCGGCCACCAAATTATTTTCCAAAGCAGCTACACCACCTTACATTCCCACCAGCAGTGTATGAGCATTCCCATCTCTCTACACCCTCGACAGTAATTTTGGTCTGTCTAATTTACTATAGCCACCCTAGTGGGCAAGAACTCACACACACTTCTGCTTCTTCTTGGCAATGCATTCACGTGGAGCCATGCTGGGGCTTTCCAGGACTGGCTGAATTTCACTTCCACTTGTAGAAAGAAGGGACGTATCTGGCAATACCGTAGCCCCAGAGCTTGGTCTAGGGCCTAGAACTAAGGATGCACCCCTGAATGGCTCCTGGATGGATAGTGGGCTGGGTGAGGGAGGTACATGGTGAGGGGGATACTGGATTCAGTGCAATTGGGGCTCAGTGATATCTGAGAAGTCTAGGGACTGGGAGGGGAGATATGCATATCTAAGGACACCACCCAGAGTATGATAGGGTGGAGAAGAGGCAGGGTCGCCTATGTAGAAAATCAGCTCCCAGCCTCCTGCTTGGACCTTACCCTCAAGGAATGCAGAAACCCCTGTGCATCCCTTTCTCCTCCTGATATAGTTTAGATATTTATCCCCACCAAATCTCATGTTGAATTGTAATCCCAGTGTTGGAGATGGGGCCTGGTGGGAGGAGTTTGGGTCATGGGGATGGACCCCTCATGGCTTGGTGCTGTCCTCACTATAGTAAGTTCTCACAAGATCTAGTTGTTGAGGTGTGTGCCACCTCCCCCCTCCCACTCTCTCTCTCTTTTGCTCCTGCTTTTGCTGTATGAGGTACCTGATCCTGCTTCACCTTCCACCATGACTGTAAGCTTCTTGAGGCCTTCCCAGAAGCCAAGAAGATGCCGGCACCATGCTTGTACAGCCTGCAGAACCATGAACCAATTAAACCTCTTTTCTTTATAAATTACCCAGTCTCAGGTATTTCTTTATAGCAATGTAAGAAAAGCTGAATATACCTCCCCACGGGAGCACTAGCCCCAGACCTGTCACAAGTCAGATGTCACATATGTTTGTAGAGACAAGAAAGAGGACATGAAGGTCCCAGAGGGGCTGCAGCTAGGATCCTGGCAAGGGTTGAGCTCTGGAATTGGGATGCCTGGTTTGCCCCCTCTCATCTTCTTGGGGCTAAGTGAGCTCCTTGGTATCCCTAGCTGGCATTCCCAATTGGAATCTGCAGACTCACATTGCCTGGATTTTCCCTGGGCTATTTCATGTGATCCAGACCTGGGAGTGCTTCCTCTGTCAAGAAGCTCCTTTCATGCCCTGATACAAATTCCTCAGGTCTCAACCCAACACAGAAACCCACCTCAAAGCGACTTAAGCAAAACAGGTAATACATTGGCTCATGAGACTGAACAACCATGACCCACAAGGCTGGTGTGGGGGCTCAAAAGATGGCTTCAGGAACCAGGCTGTGTCCATTTCTTTGTTCTTGTTTCCTCCATATGTCTTGACCCACCCCACAATGGCCACAGCATCTCTATCCTCACCTCTTCCTAGCTGAGCAATCCCAGCAGAGAAAGAGTAACTTTTCTCAGCACTTCTAAAAGGAATACCATACCTGAGTCTCTTGGGCCTGGCTTGGGGGCAGTGTCACAAGGTAATTCCTCAGGGATTCCAGCCTCCCCTTTATTCAAGGGATACCTGGTCTGGGAAGTGGCTCTGGTTTGGGAACTGGATAAGGGACTGTGACTTTCTATTATGGCAATTCAATTCAGGGCTCTAGTCACCTGACCTAAAGAACATTTTTGTTGGTGTTTAGACAGATCAAATTATATGACTTCTGCTTCTGGTCATGATGGTGTAACAGGGAGTAGACTTACCCTCCCATCTCAAACAACTAAACTAAACAAAACAAAATATGCAAAACAATGTTTTTCAGATTTTACCAACAGTGCAGGATGATGATCTCTGAGGGAATGAAAACAAATGAGGTGAGCCCCATCACTGTGCTGTCTCATCTCTGAAGGGAGTTTCAGGCAGCAGTGCTGGGAGGGAGACTCTTGTGGTCTCCCTGATTTACAGAGACAGTGTTCAGAAAGACAAGGTAGACAGAATTAACAGGGCATAGTACCAGAAAAAGAGCTGAAGAGAGAGGGTAGGTGGTACTGAAGTTCTGCACAGGGTTCTCCTTGGTTAGTCAGTGGAATATTGATCATTGTATGTATGTGAAGAAACTTGTGAGGCTAGGTAAAGAACCACTGAAAAGTAGCAGATAGAACAATCCCTAGGGTTGACACAGGGCCAGGAAGCATTCATGTTCCCACTGGCCAGAATGGAACTCAACAATGGGGCCAAATTAGTCCTAGATTAAAGGCTATTCTGGGTCAATGCTTAAAAGCAAGTCGCAAAAGAATCAAACTCTATCCCAGAACAAAGCACAAACAGACAAAATCAAGCACCCAGGATCGAAACACTTACAATGTCTGCTATTCAATCAAAAATCATCAGACATGCAAAGAAACAGGAAAATATAAGGAGAAAAATTAATCGATAGAAACAGATCAACAAATGACACAAATGATAGAATTATTAGATTATGGCATTAAGACAACTATTATAAAAATACTCAACATGTTCAAGAAGGGAGAAGAAAACATGAACATGATGAAAAGAGAAATTGAACATATAAAAAAGTCAAAAATTAAGCTTCTACAAATAAAAACTACAATGGATGGGATTAACAGCATATTAGACATTGCAGAAGAAAAATAAAGCAGGAAAAGAAGGAAAAACAAAGAACAGATGGCATAGAAAGCAACTAGCAATATGCTAGATTTAAATCAAGCCATATCAATCATCACAGTAAATGTAAATGTTCTAACATTCTAACTAAAAGGCACAGATTATCAGATCGAATTTTTTTTTTTTTTGAGATGCAGTTTTGCTCTTGTTGCCCAGGCTGGGGTGCAATGGCACGATCTCAGCTCTCTGCAACCTCTGCCTCCTGGGTTCAAGAGATTCTCCTGCTTCAGCCTCCCGAGTAGCTGAAATTACAGGCATCCACCATCATGCCTGGCTAATGTTTTTGTATTTTTAGTACAGACAGGTTTCACCATGTTGGCCAGGCTGGTCTCGAACTCCTGACCTCAGGTGATCCACCTGCCTCAGCCCCCCAGAGTGCTGGGATTACAGACATGAGCCACCGCGCACAGCCAAATTTTTTCAAAATAAGACCTAACTATATGCCGTCTACAAGAAGTCCATTTTAAATATAAAAGCTACAGATAGGTTAAAAATTTTTAAGTGGAGTGTAAATATATATATTTTTTATTTGTATATATTATATATATTTTATAATACATAAATATATAATATATTTCATAATATATAAATATACAATATATATTTCATAATACATAAATATATAATATATATTTCATAATACATAAATATATAATATATATTTCATTATATATATTATTTCATATATTATATATTCCATATATAACATACATATTCATATATTCCATATATAATATGAATATTCCACATATAATATATATTCCATTTTATATATATTCTGTATTGTATATATTCCATATATACGATGTATATTTCATAGACAACATATATATTCCATATATACGATGTATATTTCATAGACAACGTATGTATTCCATATATACGATGTATATTTCATAGACAACGTATGTATTCCATATATACGATGTATATTTCATAGACAACGTATGTATTCCATATATACGATGTATATTTCATAGACAACGTATGTATTCCATATATACGATGTATATTTCATAGACAACGTATGTATTCCATATATACGATGTATATTTCATAGACAACGTATGTATTCCATATATACGATGTATATTTCATAGACAACGTATGTATTCCATATATACGATGTATATTTCATAGACAACGTATATATGGAATATATACGATGTATATTTCATAGACAACGTATATATGGAATATATACGATGTATATTTCATAGACAATGTATATATTTCATATACAACGTATATATGGAATATATACGATATATATTTCATATACAACGTATATATGGAATATATACGATATATATTTCATATACAACGTATATATTCCATATATGATATATATTTCATATATAATATATATTCCATATATGATATATATATCATATATAATATATATTCCATATATGATATATATTCCATATATTATATATATTCCATATATTATATATATTCCATATATTATATATATTCCATATATTATATATATTCCATATATTATATATATTCCATATATATTATATATATTCCACATATAATATATATTCCATATATTATATATATTCCACATATAATATATATTCCATATATTATATATATTCCACATATATTATATATATTCCATATATTATATATATTCCATATATATAATATATATTCCATATATATAATATATATTCCATATATATAATATATATTCCATATATATAATATATATTCCATATATAATATATATATTCCATATATATTATATATATTCCATATATATTATATATATTCCATATATAATATATATATTCCATATATATTATATATATTCCATATATAATATATATATTCCATATATATTATATATATTCCATATATAATATATATATTCCATATATATTATATATATTCCATATATATTATATATATTCCATATATAATATATATATTCCATATATAATATATATATTCCATATATAATATATATATTCCATATATAATATATATATTCCATATATAATATATATATTCCATATATAATATATATTCCATATATATAATATATTTCATATATAATATATATATTCCATATATAATATATATTCCATATATATAATATATTTCATATATAATATATATATTCCATATATAATATATATTCCATATATATAATATATTTCATATATAATATATATATTCCATATATAATATATATTCCATATATATAATATATTTCATATATAATATATATTCCATATATAATATATATTCCATATATATAATATATTCCATATATAATATATATATTCCATATATATTATATATTTCACATATAATATATATATTCCATATATATTATATATTTCATATATAATATATATGTTCCATATATATTATATATTTCATATATTATATATGTTCCATATATATTATATATTTCATATATTATATATGTTCCATATATAATATATGAAATATATAATATATATGGAATATATATATATTCCATATATATAATATATATTTCATATATGTTATATATTTCATATATGGAATATATAATATATAGATAATATATTCCATATATGGAATATGCATATTATATATGGAATATATGAATATGTATGTTATATATGGAATATATAATATATGAAATAATATATATAATGAAATATATATTATATATTTATGTATTATGAAATATATATTATATATTTATGTATTATGAAATATATATTGTATATTTATGTATTATGAAATATATTATATATTTATGTATTATAAAATATATATAATATATACAAATAAAAAATATATATATATAAATATATATATGATATATATTTCATATATTATATATATTCCATATATATAATATATATTTCATATATTATATATATTTCATATATTATATATATTCCATATATATAATATATATTTCATATGTAATATATATATTCCATATATATAATATATATTTCATATGTAATATATATATTCCATATATATAATATATATTCCATATATATATATAATACACACACACCATGAAGTTACTCTTTTTGAAAAGCTGGGATGCTTTACTAATATCATATAAAATAGATTTCAGAACAAGGACTATTGCCAGGACTAAAGAGGGACATTCCATAATGATAAAGAGTTACTTGGTCAAGAAAACATAAAAATCCTAAATATTAATGCACCTAATAACATGGCTTCAAAATACATGAAGCAAAAACTAAAAGGAAAAATAGACAAATCCACAGTTATGGCTGGAGATTTCAACACATCTTCTCAATAACTGACAGAACAAGCAGACAGAAAATCAATAAACTTATAGAACAGAGGTCTGAAAACAAATTAGCCTTGTTTTTGTAAATAAAGTTTTATTGGAAAACAACCACAAACACTTTTTTATATACTGTTGGTGACTGCCTTCATGCTATAATGGCAGAGTTCAGTAGTTGAGTTGCAACAGAGATGGTATGGCCTCCACTGACAAAAATATTTATAATCTGGCTCTTTAAAAAAAAGTTTGCCAATTTTTTTTTTTTTTTGAGACAGAGTCTCACGCTTCACCCAGGTGTGAGTGCCACGGCACAATCTCGCCTCACTGCAACCTCCGCCTGCCAGATTCAAGTGATTCTCCTGCCTCAGCCTCCTGAATAGCTGAGATTACAAGTATGCGCCACCATGCCCAGCTGATTTTTGTATTTTTAGTAGAAACAGAGTTTTACCACGTTGTTCAGGATGGTCTCAAACTCCTGACCTCAGGTGATTCACCTGCCTTGGCCTCCCAAAATGCTGGGATTACAGGCGTGAGCCACCACACACAGCCTGGCAATCTCTGATATAGAAGACATGAACAACATTATCAACCAACTTAACCTAATTACTATTTATAGAACACTCCATCCAACATCTGAATACATATCTTTCAAGTACACAGACAGCGTTGACCAAAACAGACTGTATTCTGCCCCATAATGCAAGTGTCAATATATTTTAAAGCGTGAAAATCATACAAAGTGTCTCTTCTGACAACAACAGAATTAAATTGGAAGTCAATCCCCAACTAAATAACACACTTCTAAATAACCCATGAGTTGGCCGGATGCGGTGGCTCACGCCTGTAATCCCAGCACTTTGGGAGGCCGAGGTGGGTGGATCACAAGGTCAGGAGATCGAAACCATCCTGGCTAACATGGTGAAACCCCATCTCTACTAAAAATACAAAAAATTAGCCGGGCATGGTGGCAGGTGCCTGTAGTCCCAGCTACTCAGGAGGCTGAGGCAGGAGAATGGTGTGAACCTGGGAGGCGGAGCTTGCAGTGAGCCGAGATTGCGCCACTGCAACTCCAGCCTGGGCAACAGAGGGAGACTCCATCTCAAAAAAATAAATAAATAAATAAATAAATAAATAACCCATGAGTCAAAGAAAAAGAACTGCAAATGAAATTAGAAAACATTTGAACAAATGCAAATGAAAACATGGCATAGAGGCATGCAGATCAGGTCAGACTTTCGTAGGCTGCCATGTACTTAGTTCAAGGACATCGTGATCAGTTAGACACCACCAAAGATCTCTGTGGGCCAAGCCATCCTGATTATTGCTCCAGCCCACCTTAACTCTGGCAGTATGGGGCTACCTCCCATACTCTCCTGCTTCCTCAAATCAGTTAACTTCCCCAAAACTAGTGGCTTAAACACTAACCTTTCGTTTTGCTCGCAGTTCTGTGGAGCGGCTGAACAGTTCTTGTGTTCTGGGTAACCTGGGCTGATTCCTGCTGAGCTCTTTCATGTGCCTGTAGTCAGCTGGTGGCCGAACAACCCAGGACAACCTCACTCACATATCTGGCAATTGGCCGGCTGTTGGCCAGAGTGCAGTGGCACTAGACGCACATGCCTCTCGTCGTCCAGCAGTCCAGCCAGACTTCACTGGGGCTGGGCTCCAAGGGCAGAAGGAAAGGGAAGAGCAAGCAAGCCCCAATGCACAAGGTCTTTCCAAGCCTTGCTCTGCATCACCTTTCCTACTGTTCCATTTTTCCAAAGCAGGTCACATGTCCAAACCCAGAGACAAGGTGTGGAGCAATAGACTCCACCTGGGAAGAGCTGCAGAGTGCGGTGAATGAGAGGAGAAGTATTCATGGCCATTGTTACAATTTATTCAGGGAGCTCATTTCAATGGGGACATCTCCCACTATCATCGCTGGCCTGCAAAGAATAGTCATGGCACAGCCTTTCAAGATGCCCATGCTTCCCTCACCAATGTGTTACCCAAAGCTTTGGTCCAGAAAACATCCTCTGAACTCCTCACCCCAGGGATCATGGTTAGGTGGTAGATGAGTATTTGATTGCTCAAATCTCAATAATTTCCAGAGCCCTAGCTGCGAGGGGGTCCCGAAAAGGTTCTTGGTATCCTTCCAGCCTCTGCAGTACAGGAAGGACCCCAAAAGGTGGTGACATGGATGCTGAGCACCCGTCCAACATGTCCACCCATGCTGAGGAGCTTCATGAGGAGGGAGGTGAGCCCTGCAGCAACAGGGAAGGAGACAGACAGGAGTTCCCTGTTGCCTGCTCCTATCTAGAGGCCTCAAACTCCAGCTAATTTAAGCCATGTCAGCAGGGACCTCCCACATGCTGACTCAGGCCAGCCATGACTAAGGCCCAAATCAGTCTCAACAGGAGCAAGGCGGCCCCCATGCCGGCCAGACCCCTCCCAGAACACACTGTGCAGACCCAGAGCCTGCGATAATCACAATTGTCACCAGCCCCACCATGTGCCAGGGACAGCGTTCTGCAGCTAGAGAGACCATCTTGTTTAATCCTCAAAACCACCAGGGGCAGGGAGGGGTAGTTCCATTCCACCGGGGATAAAAAGTTATGCTCAGAGAGGCGACATCACTTACCAACATCACCTATAATAGTGGCTGAGCTGGGGTTTGAATACAGATCTAAATGATAGGGAAACCTTCCCGCTGGGTTGCACAGCTGCTCTGCCTGTCATCTTCCAATCTCACTGGTTGTCAAGGGAGGACCACTCTGCCCTGCTCCCTAGGCACCCAAGATGTTCTCTGCCCTTCAGTTCACTCCACACCATGGAGAGCTGCCCCCAAGCCTATACCTGGCTCTCTGCAGAGGTCCTACCCAGACTCTGTCCTGCTGCCCACAAACATGTCACTGGCTAAGAGGGATGCATTCTTCCCTCCAATCCTAGAGGAAAAACAAGTGTGTGATCACTTGAAAGATGACCCTGTATTTTCAACTGGATGTCCCTGGAGTCAGCTGTGTTAATGTGGGGGATGCCAGCGGCCCTGATTCTATTTCCCCTTCCCTGAAGAACAGACTTTTCCTAAGGAAAATTCCTTAGGATATTTTATGAGGGTTGGCATCACCTCTCACAGAGGCACCAGAGTCCAACCTGTGTCCTATGCAGGGCCAATCACAGTCATTGTGATTATTTCAGGGATGGGCATATGACCCAGTTTGAGCCAATAGTCAGCCAGTCTGGTGATTTTTTTCTGGCCCAAATGGAAAGGGGAAGTTTTCTTTCCACTGGAATTATTGAGCTGATTAATTACGAGCCTGAAGCCTTTGGGAACTACCCTGTTAGCACAAGGAGAAAGTCTCCAGAGAAATAAGCCAACACAGAAGCCCTAGAGTCAGCCATTCCTGAAGCTGGTAGAGCTTTGAAGTACATAAACCAGCAATTTCTCTTTTATCCTGAAGGTGAGTTGGGTTTCTGTCACATGCACTCAAGTGGAAGCCTGACTTCACTTTTACAATTTATTGTACCCAACAGGATCACGTTTTGCAAGGCATAAACTTTTCCCCTTTTCTCATCGAGTAAGAAGTAAAATCCTCCACACCCAACTCATCACTTCCGTCATCCTGCTGTCTCCCTGCATGGCCTGTCCAATCACCTCCTTATCTGAACACCCTCCCACCCCACACACAACATGGCAGTTCCTCAGTAGCCGAGGCCACCCCTTCCTCCTTCCTTGACACCCACAGTCTGGCCCTCTGGTCCATCCTCCCTCCAAGATGGCCCAGGACTCCCCACAGGGGACACAGGCTCCAGGAGTGGGGCTGAGAAGAACAGCCTCAGGCTGATGGTCTTTGTGGACCATGCACCCTATCATGAAAAAAACAGGGAAGCACCCCCATAACCATTTCTTTATAAATGACATACTTTGCAACACCATTTGCATTTTATGTCTTAATAAAACTGCAATAATTTCTTCTTTTAGATGAACATTTAAATAGAAAATCTCCTGTTTTCTTGCTTTTCATGCCCTGTTGTTTCTATTTTCTTGTCTTTCACACTCTGTGGTGACTGCAGGGTCCATCTGGTGGGGGTGGGGCCGTGGAACCCGCCCCCAGGTTGTTTTCCAAACTTTCAGTATCGTGAGTAGAAGGAGGGGCCCTGCCTGGGGAGGGCCGTGTGAATCACCCCATGGAAATACTGGCGCCCTGGGCTGGGGGCAGGGTGGGCCTGGTTTCCAGGAAGGGCTTGGGCAGGAAGCCAGGCAGGAAGAGGCTGGGGAGTTTCTGGAAGGGCAGCGCGGAGGGGCCTGGGGAGGCCAGTGGACCTCTCGGGGCAGGGTTCTGGCCTCCCCTCTCACAGATGGGGAATCCTTGGCACTTCCTGGCACATGCCAGGGCATGGGGGTGGGGGCGGGAGGCCAGGGAAGGAGGTGGCAGCCGCTCCTCAGCAGGCCTCTAGGGTGGGTGGCCGTGGACAAAGGGGGGAGAGTGGGATGGACTTGGAGGAGGTGCCCTAGGGGCTCCTTTGAGCCTGGCCCCAGCACCTACAGCCTGTGCTTGGGGCTGGGGGTCCCATTGTATGACCTGTAGTTTCAGCCAGAACGATAGTTGGAATAGGAGGGGACAAAGGAGGGGGCAGTTTAAAGTGGTCACTGGGCAGAGAATCCCGCTGATGGGTGGGGACAGAGCTGCTCCATAGGGGTCCTCTCTCAGACTTCTGTAGCCCCCATGGCATCTAGCCAGGAGGGGCTCCCTCCCCACACAAGTGAACTTACAGGACAGAAATCCAGAGTGCAAGTGGGATGAGCAGTGTAGAAGTGTTTCTCTCTCAAGGCGGAGTGGTTGATTCACTCATTCATCCACTCGTCTGTGCACGCATTCACTCCAAAAACACTGCTAAGCTCCAGGCTGCCTACTCCTCATTCATGAAGGTCCTGCCACCTTCAGATCCTATGCCCCATCCCACAGTGACTGGCCTAGGGTAGAAATGCCATCCCAGCTGGCCAAACTGGGGCAAATATCAGGACTCTGGCAGGCAATACCTGGACAAAGATTTACACCTGGGAGAACGAGGGCCCTAAAGCAGCTGGAGGCCACTTGTCACCCTGCAGGAAGAACTATACTGAGAGTGGATCCAGCGGAGAAGGGAGCAGACCCGACAGACAGGGAGAGACTGGCTCCTTGGATGCTGTTTGAGCGCCTGGATTCACCTGCACCTAAAGCAAGTGCTACACCCAGAAAACAATGTCCACTGAAGCCAGTTTGAAGCTGGTGCTCTGTTGTCTACAACCCAAGAATGCTAGCTGACAGGGATGAGTTGAGGGTGCGTGGGCACAGAGCACCACCAGGACGGGGTGAGCGAGGAGTGAGAGGGAGAACAGGGCAAGCCACGGAGGGGGTGAGGGAGGGCACTGGCCCCACTGCAGGGGCAGCCTCCACCCCACCCCCGCAGCCCCTTCCTCCATCTCACCAGGACCCAGCTCGCTTACATCATCACAGTGGGAAACAGGAACTCCTCGACCTCAGGCCAAAAGATCCATCTGTTAGAGCCATCGGGCCAGCCAAGGCTGCTCAGAGAGGCAGGTGGAGGCCATGTCATTTCTAACTGACCCGGGAAGAACCATGTGGTGTGCGGGGTGGGGGTCCCTGCCCACCCATACTGGGCATCATCTGTGCTTAGTGATCACATCCAGCTTAGCAACCACAAGCACAGAGGCCAGCGTGTCCCGCGTGGGACACAAGGCAGGGTTCTTGCTGCTCTGGCCACTGCTCAGGCCACTTAGGCTGGCGCCCTGAGAAGTCTCCCTCCTCACACATCCTCCCTGGAGTTTAAGCTGAGCTCCCCCCTCCAGTGGACATCCTCCCTCCCAGCCTCATGAAAGATTCAAGACAGATAGATTTTTTTTTTTTTTTTTTTTTTTTTTGAGATAAGGTTTTGCTCTTGTTGCCCAGGCTGGAGTGCAGTGGCGCGATCTTGGCTCACTGCAACCTCTGCCTCCCAGGTTCAAGTGATTGTCCTGCCTCAGCCTCCTGAGTAGCTAAAGCTGAGATTACAGGCACGCGCCACCACGCCCGAGTAATTTTTTGTATTTTTAGTAGGGACGGGGTTTCTCTATGTTAGTCAGGCTGGTCTCGACCTCAGGTGATCCGCCCACCTTGGCCTCCCAAAGTGCTAGGATTACAGGCGTGAGCCACCGCGCCCAACCTGATTGAAAATATTTTTTAAAAGCTCTTCCTTAAAAATCTGTGTAGGATGGACTTACTGCAACCTAGCAGGCACCTGAAGAGACCAGGGATAAAAGTCGGCCCCAGGAGAAAGGACAACTGCTGCCGAGGCAGAAAGCCTCCAGGACAGCCTGTGGGAGCTGTTGGAAGGCAATGCAGGCAGCAAACACCACAGGACAGAGGGGAGGGCTGCCGCAGTAGTGTGGGCTTGAAGACCGTTCCCCTGTGGGTCCCTCCCAGCACAGGGGAACAGGAAGACATGGTGTGGTCCCTTCTTCACAGAGCGAGCAGTCTGTGGAGAAGACGGGGCTCATCGGGCAATCCCTCCACTGGGGCCAGAAAAGGCTTCCCCCCTGGCTGGACCTGCAGGACGAGGGTCAGGGCTCAGCCACGCGGCCGGCCCTCAGCATCTGCTCCCACCTCCTTCTGTGTCCCAGACCCTAAGGCAGAGGCTGGGAAATTAACAAACTACATTCCCCAGCCTCCTTCACAACTGAGTTCAAATTAGGTTCCGCCAATAATGTGCACTTGTGTGATTTGGAAGGCAAACGGAAGAGAGACACCATCTCCACGTGACTTTGGGGGATTCTCTGCTGGTAAGTGAGGCATGGAGTTGGTGGGTCTCTCTGCAAGGACAATCCAGGGTCCTGGCTTCAGCTTCTTGGGTGTCCAACAGCAGCTGCAGCAGTTGAAGTGGCTTCTAATCCCTGGATCATAGCTGAGAAGCTACATTCTTTTTTTTTCTTTTCTTTTCTTTTTTGAGATAGTGTCTTGCTCTGTCAGCCAGGCTGGAGTGCAGTGGTGCAATCGCAGCTCACTGCAGCTTTGACCTCTCAGGCTCAAGCAATCCTGCCACCTCAGCCTCCTGAGTAGCTGGGACCACAGGTGTATGGGTCACCACACCCAGCTAATTTTTTTTTTTTTAATTTTCTGTAGAAACAGGGTTTCACTATGTTGACCACACAGGCCTCAAACTCCTGGGCTCAAGGGATCTTCCCACCTCGGCCTCCCAAAGTGCTGGGATTAGAGGCCTGAGCCACTGCACCTGGCCTCAGATGCTACATCCTTAAACCAGCAGTTCCCATGGTGATCTCATGACTCCCTACTCCCCAACTACAGCATAGGTCTGGCGGCAGATCCCCTGACAAGCCAGTTCTGCAGTGTTTTTCTGGGACCATCTTCAGCCTCGACACAGTCCACCAGCCTCTCCACAGGTATTGAAGCACCCAAGTCCCTGTATTAAATCTCCTCCCACTTAAAACACCTAGAGTGACTTCTGCTTCCTACAACCAATACATCAGGCAAAGAGGGCACCAAATAATGTTCCAGATGAAGCCACTGGCATGAGTGTAATCACCTAGCCAAAGATGGAGGAGGGCAGGGTAGAGGCAGGGGCGGGGGCCTAGTTCGGAGTTACTGCATGATGTGACGAGAGCAGGAACTAAGGCAAGGACACTGGATGGAGCAGCAGGAAGGATGGGGGTGAGGAATAAGCCAGACTCAGCCACTGCTTGCCTGAGGCCATGAAGAATGACCTTGAGGTCTCTACCCAGGTGGATGGGACCAAGGAGATTCCACGTATCTAAGGAGGTAAGTAAGGCCATACGTGTGAGCACGTAGGGGGACCTTGGCATCAGGCATGCAAGGGGAAGAGAGACACACCCCCAAGACTCATGGGGCTTCTATTCCAGTAAGGGAGATGGATGATCCAGTGGATAAAATAATTTCCAAAATGACAACTACTGCAGAAAGGTCCGAGGGAGATTGGAATAGAAAGCGATGAATGGTCGGAGAAGGCCTCTCAGAAGAGGGGACAATGAAGTTCAGAAGTGAATGAAGAGGCGGGGCACAGTGGCTCACACCTGTAATCCCAGCACTTTGGGAGGCCGAGAGGAGTAGATCACCTGAGGTCAGGAGTTCGAGACCAGCCTGGCCAACTTGGCAAAACCCCGTCTCTACTGAAAATACAAAAAAAAAAAAAAAAAAAAATTAGCAGGGCATGGTGACAGGCACCTATAATCCCAGCTACTCAGGAGGCTGAGGCAGGAGAATCGCTTGAACCAGGAGGTAGAGGTTGCAGTGAGTAGAGATCGAGCCACTGCACTCCAGATTGGGTGACGAGAGTGAGACTCCATCTCAAAAAAAAAAAAAGAAAAAAAGAAGTGAATGAAGAGCAAAAGGAGACCACTGTGGGCAACTGAGAACACAGTCCAGGCAGAGGGAACAGAGGGCAAAGCCCTTGGTGTGGTAAGGAACTCACTGTGTCCAGGGAGCAGACACAGCTACATGCCCCAGTGTGGCCGTGTGGCTTAAAGCTGAGTAAGCAAGAGAGGAAGGGAGGAACAGGCTCACAGAGGAGCTGGAGAGGTCTCAGAAGCTCCCTGATGACCAGAGCCTCTGTTCAGCCAGAACACTCTAGTGGAACACCTTGTGTCCACTAATGAGGCCTTGCCACTAATTTGGCAAATGAGTAAATAATGTGTTAAAACTCAGATGTCCTAAGTTCTGGTTTTCCAAAAAGGCAGGAACCATACACACCAATCACCAGGGACCAGACAAAAAGCATGAAAAGTGAGTCACAGTAGAGAGAACCAGAGGGAACCACTGGTTCCCAAACACCAGACCAGAGGGGACCAAGCAGGTCCACCCAGATCAGAGGGAGAGAAGGTAAGGATTCCAGGTCAGATTCTAGGTCAAACAGGACTTTTCTGGTGGCAGGTGGCAGTGACCTAACAGAACTGTCTTAACTGAAATGAGCATTATTGACATAGGTAGCTGAAAAACCCAGACATGGGTAGGCTCTGAGTCACTGGGGCCTAAACACAACTGGTCAGCCAGCGCTAGCTTCTGTCTTGGAGCTCAGCCCACCTCTTCAGATGACCGCACTCTCCTCCTGGTGGCAGGATGGCTGCAGCAGTTCCAGGCCTTACCTCTGCTCAGCCCTGAGGCCATGGAGAAACAGGGAATGCCTCTGGTTGACTATGGTCATACCCATCTCCGAGTCAGCTGCTGTGGGCAAAGGAATGCAAGGATTGACTAGGTATGGCTGAGGTGACCCCCACTAGGGCGTGATGGGGTCAGCCGCAGTCAAATCACATGGGCTAAGAGTGGGTGAGCAAATGAAGGTGAATGTCAAAAGAAGAGGGAGCGGATGCTGGTCCACCAGAGACTTACAGCAAAGGGGCACCTACACCACAGTGCCACTGCTGCTAAGAATTAGCAGCCACGGAGGCTCGGAGCTCCTGTCAGACTGAGCACTTTACTCGTGACCCCTCAGCCCATACCGACAACGGCAGGACGGGCACTCCTCATCCACGCGGGCAATGACTGTGTATCAAGCACCTTCTGAGCGCCAGGCCTTGTTCTAAGTGTCCCGGCGTCCCCAATAAAGCAGGCGAAATAAGCCACGGTGTGGAGGCAGGGAGTGCCTCCTAAGACCCCGAGACCGGGGAGGGCAGAGGAGGTTATTTAGAGGCAGCACTTGAAGACCCAGGAATCACTCCCGGGGGCGCAGCCTTGCACAGCTAGAGGGCCTGTGGGTTTGAGAAGCCTCGGGGTTGGGGGGCGCCCTGGCCAGTGAGGGAGTGAGGTCAGAGGGGAGGGGAGGGCTGGCATCCTTGGGAGGGCTCGAATAGAGGGGAGGCTTGGTGTGAACGAGACCCTGCCAGCTGTGTGTGGAGGGGAGGCTGTGGACTGGGCGGAAGGCAGGAGTCCCGGGAGGGGCAGCGGGGACGGGGACCAGGAGGCACAGGGGATTGGGCTCAAGGGCCGGATTCAGGATGCTTTCCACGCAGAGCCAGCCGCAGAAGGGGCATGGGAAAGAGCCTCATCTACACACGAGAAAACCGGGCCAAGAGTCTAGAGCCAAGGCGGGGCTGCCGTTCCAGGGCGCGAGCCGGGCAGTCCCCCACCTCAATCCTGTGCGCCCTGCCTCGGGAGGCCGGGGGTGCGCGCGGCGGCCGCGGGCACTGCGGAGAGACCGGCAGAGGCCGGGGCACCCGGCGTGTTTTTCAGGAAGGAAGCCTTCGCTCCTGTAACAGGCTGGGGCTTGGCCCGGCCCGCAGCCGCCCCGCCAGGAAGCGCCCCGTCCGCCCCCTCGGGGCGCGTCCGCGGCAGGCACTTTTGAGGACAGGAAGGGGAGAGATGACCTGAGCATCCACGCAGCTGTGGCATTCGGGGACGGGCCGAGGACTGGGTTTCTTGCCATCCTCAGCGCTGGGGGTGACTCCAAGCCCCCGGGTGGGGGTGGGGAGTGGCCGGGCACGGCGCCCGGCTCCACAATGCATCGCCTTACCCGGCCGGAATTCCTGCAGGACGCTTTGTTCTCAGATGGCAGCGCTGCTAGAGCCATCGGACCTGTGAGGGGGGAGGGCCCAGGGGCAGGCCAGAACCAGGCCTCAGGAAGCCCGCAGCGGCTGCGGCGCTGGGCATTGCCCCACATGCCCGCCACCCTCCCCTGGGCACCCCCCCACCCACCGGCGCCACAGTCCCCCCAGCGCCCCCCGCCCCTGGAGCCGCCTGGAAACTGGGCCAGGTCCAGCTGGACAGGCTGTATCAACTCCAGCTGGGGGGCTTCACGGAAGCCACCCGTTTCCTGCGGCCGTGCAGGCTGTCTGCAGCAGAGACCACCCCACCAAGTTCCCTCCTCTCCTTCCCACCTAGTCCTCAATGGCAACCTACTGGACACTGAGAGAGGGTGGTCTCTGGATGGCCCCCAATGGACACTCTGAAGACCTGTCCCTACCCCAGTCCCTGCCCCAGCCCTGGCAGGCCATGTGACGTCAGGAGAGCAGCTTAAACTCTCTGGGCTTCAGCTTCCTGCTCTAAAGGAGGCCAGAGACTCCCACTTCGGTGCAGTAAAGCAAAGCATCCCTGAGAAAAGAGCCTTTCAGCTTTGGAGAACTGAAGCGGAATGATGGAACCAGAACACTCTGGAGGGAAAGCACGTTAATTTCAGTACTGCCTTGTGCTGTTACTTTGGCTGGAATTTTTAAAAACAACCACATCCAGCACTTACTCTGCACTAGGCACTGCTCTAACTCCTCACCTACATGCAGGTGCCAGCAGCAGCCGCCTTGCCCTCTCTAACAAGGCGGCAAAGGCAGCAAGGAGAGGTGGACACGGTGCCCAGAGCCAGGTCACTGAAAACTGGATGAGACTCTGGCATCTTGGCCCAGGGCCCACAGTCACAGACGCTGAACCACACGCATTCTTAGGACCCACCTTTTAGAAGAAAGTAGGTTGTTGCCCAAAACTGCGTGCCAGTGTGGTGTGCATGTGTGTGAGAGTATGAGAGTGTGTCTGTATGAATGTGCATCTGAGTGTGTTCTGAGTGTGTGTGGGTGTGGTGTGTGAGTTATAAGACTGCGTCGTGTGTAGATGTGTGTATGTGTGTGTATGAGAGTGTGTGTTGTGTGTGTGACAGTCTAGAAACCTCCTGAGAAGAGCTGGAGAGGAACTAGAGAGTGGGGCAGGGGTGAGACTTTGGGATGCGCCTGAAAAACTTAAAGCGCCATTAGTCAAAGTTGAATTGTTTTTCTAAAGTCCTAATGCAAACAACATGTGGGGCAGGGCCCAGATGGTGCCCGGGAGCCCCTGACAGGGTCCTCAGGAAACAGGTGCTCCTGGAATGTTTCCTGCCGCGGGGCTGTGGCAGCGAGCAGGTCGCCAGGCTCTTCATTACCGTCAGGAGGGCCCAGCTGCAGCCCCGTCCAGCTGGGTGGAAACCCATGGCTACCGGTCACAACAGTGCAGGCCTTGGTGGGGACAGGCCCACAGCTCTGCGTTCCCAGCTTCCCCAGCCGGTGTGAGGTGCAGCCCTGGGCTGGGCCCCCGTGTGAGGAAGCCTTGCTCCGCCAGCTCCATGGGGTTAGTGGCAAGAAGGTTATGAGCATCCTTAATTTGCAAAGCTATTGCCAATTATTTCCCCAAAGTGTTGTACCACCAGCTGTGAATGCTAGGAATTGCTTCTCTATACCTTCTACAAGCAGGGAGTATCCTTGCAGTCTGATAGAGGACAAAGACATCTTCCAAAGGAAGGATTTTGAGCAGAAGAGGGAGCACATCATGCCTATCTATGTGTTAGGAGGGTCACCATGGTGGCCAGGTTGACTATAGACTACAGTTAAGATTGTTTTCAGTCAAAAAAATAACCAAAAAACTACTTCAGTGATTTAAACAAACAGGAATTTATTTTTCTCACATGAGAAATCTGTGAGAAGGTGCTGTTCAATGGCTGAGGCATGCCCGGCTGAAATTGCTGTCAGGCTCTTTCCTCATGGTCACAAGATGGCTGCCTTAGCTCCTGCCATTAGATCCATGTTCAAAGCAAGGAGAAAGAGGAAAGGGGAAGGGTTGCACCAGCTGAGTCCCTCTCTTTCTGTCAGGAAAGAAAGGCTTTTTAAAAGCTATGCCCAGAAGGTATCTGCTAATATATCATGGGCCAAAAATGAGTCACATGCCACTCCTAGCTATAGTGAAGTCTGGGAAGTATTTGGCTGTCAGCCTCTATAGTGAAAGGCACCAAGGGAGCAGAGGGCTGGGGACAGATTCTGGGACAACCTACACAGCAGCTATCTGGCATTGATGCTGTGGGTCACCCAGGGCCCTGCCCCGCCTGGCTCCATTGTGCAATGAGCCTCCAGCCGCCCACACACAGCTGTGCTCAGTGCTAGAACCAATGAGAGCTCAGCCCACAATACCAGGAGCATTCTTCAAACTCCAGTCAGGCCTCTGAAATTATCTTCAGGCTTCTGGTGAGGGTTACAGGGCAACTTCCTTGTCTGTCCAGTGTGAGGGCAGCCAACTGGGTCTCAGGCCTCTAGAATGTTTCACCTTCCTTGACCTCTGGCACCCAAAAGAAGTCCAGTCCAGTGTTCAAGAGACCCACTGGTTCCCACTGGCCCCCTCCTGGCATGGTATCCTGTCTAGCATGCCCATCTGGGCTGCACCTGGCTGTTTGACCACCTGCCCTACCTGTCCATCTCACTCCCCTGATGTGGACTTCCTGATGCTTCCCGGGCTGGCGTTGACTCCTCTGCCTCGCCATGGCTGCTGCCGTCTTGCTGTTGCCCCAGGCTTCTGTGTGTAGCCACACAACCCCGGGGTGTCACCATCCTTTTTTTTTTTTTTTTTTTTTCTGAGACAGAGTCTCGCTCTGTCCCCCAGGCTGGAGTGCAGTGGCGCAATCTCAGCTCACTGCAAGCTCCGCCTCCCGGGTTCACGCCATTCTCCTGCCTCAGCCTCCCTAGTAGCTGGGGCTACAGGCACCTGCCACCACGCCCGGCTAATTTTTTGTATTTTTAGTAGAGATGGGGTTTTACCATGTTAGCCTGGATGGTCTCGATCTCCTGACCTCATGATCCACCCGCTTCAGCCTCCCAAAGTGCTGGGATTACAGGCATGAGCCACCGTGCCCCGCCATCACCATCCTTTTAAAAATAATGTTAAATTGACGGGGCCCGGTGGCTCACACCTATAATCCCAGCACATTGGGAGGCTCAGGTGAGTGAATCACGAGGTCAGGAGTTCGAGACCAACCTGGCCAACATGGTGAAATCCTGTCTCTGCTTAAAAAATTGAAAAAATTAGTTGGGTGTAGTGACGGGCACCTGTAATCCCAGCTACTCAGGAGGCTGAGGCAGGAAAATCACTTGAACCCGGGAGGTGGAGGTTGCAGTGAGCCGAGATCGTGCCACTGCACTCCAGCCTGGGTGACAGAGTGAGACTCCGTCTCAAATAAATAAATAAATAATGTTAAATCAAAAAAGTATATGGGAACTCCATTTCTGGCAAAAGGATAGTGGGCAACATGCAGTCATCGTTCTAATGACAGCTGCCACTTACATAGCACTTACTACAACCAGACACCATTCTGAACGTTCCATGTGCCTGCCGGCGACAGCCCCGTGTGGTGGGAGTATCAGCCTCTCTGTTTCCCAGATAAGGAAACTGAGACATAGAGGTTAAGTAGCCTGACCAGGTCACACAGTCATGAGTGGCCTTGTATTTCCTAGAAATGGTTAAAGTATATAAAGTATCTTTTTAAATACATAGCAGGGCTTGCAAAAAAAAAAAAAAAAAAGGAATATTCATTAGAGCCAAAAGCGGCAGGGGCATCAAGAAGGTGGAGCCCAACCCCACTCCCAATCTCCCCACTCGCCCTCAGTGTGGCCTTCACATGGAGACTTCCTTCCAGGGAGCACAGCACGGAAACAGAGAAAAAAGCAACTTTGTAAACAAGAAACCTGACCAAAGCGGGCTCACCCGCGCAGGCGCTGAGTTATGTTGACAGCAGGTGCCCTTGCTAGGATGTGATGGGCAGGGCGCTTACCTCTGCGGGCATCCTCCCCCAACAAACAATCCCGGTCTAACCAGGAGAAAAACACCTGTTTTTTTCCGACAGAGGGACATACTACAGAACGCCTGACTGTACTGCCCCGAACTGTCAAGGCCATCCAAAACATGGAAAGTCTGAGAAACTGTCACAGCCAAGAGAAGAGCCTAAGGGGAAGACTAAATGCAATGGGGAGCCCTGCACGGAATCCTGCGGCCACTGGGTAAAATGGAGAAGCCTGAATGTGGCATGGACTTCAGTTACACTGCATCGGCCTCGGCTGGCTCAACCACACCACAGTAAGAGAAGACATTAACACCAGGGGAAACTGAGTGTGGCATCTATGGGAACTCTGTGTACCATCTCTGCAACTTTTCTGTAAATCTAAAAGTGCTCTAAAATAAGAAGTTTATCTAAACATAAGTGAAAGGCAGCTGAAAACTCCGAATGCAGCACACAGAAACAGGCCCAGCGCAGCAAGGAGACGGAAACTGTGGAAAAGAGACCCCACGTCGAGGAGGGAAGGAAAATGCTCTCCCCGCCTCGACCAGGATTCCCGAATGGGGGAACTGAGAGGTCTGGGGAGAGTATGTATTTGAAAAAACGATGGCTAAGAACTGTCCAGCCAGACTCGATTGAAAATATAAATTCTCCGGCCGGGCGCGGTGGCTCACGCCTGTAATCCCAGCACTTTGGGAGGCCGAGGCGGGCAGATCACGAGGTCAGGAGATCGAGAACATCCTGGCTAAAATGGTGAAACCCCGTCTCTTACTAAAAATACAAAAAATTAGCCGGGCTTGGTGGTGGGCGCCTGTAGTCCCAGCTACTTGGGAGGCTGAGGCAGGAGAATGGCGTGAACCCGGGAGGCAGAGCTTGCAGTGAGCCGAGATCGCGCCACTGCACTCCAGCCTGGGCGACAGAGCAAGACTCCGTCTCAAAAAAAAAAAAAGAAAAGAAAATATAAATTCTCCAAATGGAGAAGCAAAAATCCCAAACCTGATAAATAATACTAAAGCAACACCTGGATGCGTCACAGCGAAACTGCAGAACACCACACACAGAGAGAACTGTGGCAGACGCTGTGGCACCCAGAGGCCCCCAGGACGGAGACCTGGTCCCCAGCGGCAGCAGGGCTGGTGGCCTGGCTCTCGGCTGTGTCCCTCTCCAGGAACTGCTGCCAGCTGAATACAGCTGCCTCTCCCCACTTCCCCGTGGGTGCAGCTGGCATGGAATGACTGGTCCAAGTGGGGACCCAAAAGCCCAGCTCCAGAGTTCCCACGGGGTCCACCGAGGGCTATGCTGATGCTGCTACCTTTGCTCCCTCAGAGGTACTGTCCCCAAGAACACACCCCAGGACACTCCCCAGAGTTTGTTTTCTGGAAAAATCAACCGACATCAAGATCTTCATTAATGTAGTTACACGATTCAAAAGTCCAAAAGCCCAGAAAGGAGAAAGGTGGTCGCTAGGGGTTGGGGAGGGAATGGGGAGTTAGAGTTGATTGGGGACAGAGCTTCAGTTTGGGAAGATGAAACAGTTCTGTGGATAGATGGTGGGCGTGGTAACACAATACTGTGAGTTCACTAAATGCCTCTGAACTGGTTAAAATCAGGCCGGGCACAGCAGCTCACGCCTGTAATCCCAGCACTTCGGGAGGCCAAGGCAGGCAGATCACCTGAGGTCGGGAGTTTGAGACCAGCCTGACCAACATGGAGAAACCCCGTCTCTATTAAAAATACAAAATTAGCCAGGTGTGGTGGCACATGCCTGTAATCCCCGCTACTCCGGAGGCTGAGGCAGGAGAATCACTTGAATCCAGGAGGCAGAGATTGCGGTGAGCTGAGATTGCGCCATTGCACTCCAGCCTGGGCAACGAGAGTGAAACTCTACCTTAAAAAAAAAGAGTACTGTTTAATTTCCAAACATTTGAAGACTTGGTTATCTTTTTTTCTTTTTCGAGACAGAGTCTCGCTCTGTCACCCAGGCTGGAGTGCAGCGGCGCGATCTCTGCTCACTGCAAGCTCTGCCTCCCGGGTTCACGCCATTCTCCTGCCTCAGCCTCCCAAGTAGCTGGGACTACAGGCGCCTGCCACCATGCCCAGCTAATTTTTTGTATTTTTAGTAGAGACGAGGTTTCACCATGTTAGCCAGGATGGTCTCGATCTCCTGACCTCGTGATCTGCCCACCTCTGCCTCCCAAAGTGCTGGGATTACAGGCGTGAGCCACCGTGCCTGGTCAACTTGGTTATCTTTTTAATGAGTATTTCTAACTTAATTATATCATGGTCAGAGAATATATTTTGTATAATTTCAATTATTTAAAACATTTTTGAGACTTGTTTCCCAGTATGAATCCATTTTGGTAAATTTCCAATGTGGGCTTGAAAAAAATGTGTAACCTAAGTAGTTGTTGTATCTGTCTGAATTTGACTGATCATGTTATTTAAATCTGTATATCCTACTAATATATTTCTGCTTGTTCTATGAGAGTGAGAGAGGCAAGAAGTATATAAAAACCTCCTACTATAATTGTGGATTTGTCCATTTCTCACTCTTTGTTTTTCTTTTTTGATTTTCCAAAATGAGAAGCATCCGTTTCTTCTTGTCTGTTTTCTGTTATCTGTTGTCTCTCCTGGCATTCGTTTGTGCAGTCTTGTTTCTGCTTGGGCCTAGCTACTATTATTGTGTGCTTGACATTAAAATTTTAAACATTGTTAATAGAAATAATGAGATCTAGAATGCTGCTATCTTCCTCCAGAAAGGTATTCAAATGGCTTCTTCCAGGTGCCCAGGGCACGAGCAATCCTAAATCCAGCTGTAGAGTTTGATATTATCTGAAACTGAGCAGCAGGTCTCGCCAGGACTGGTGTAGGTCTCCAGTCCACCCGTATGCCCGGGTGTAGTGCTGCGCGGTCCCAACCAAAAATGCAAGCCAGGAACCAGCTCCTACCACCTTCTCTCCGTTATCCTCACAATCTGCGAAAGCACCACTCAGCCCTCAGCCACCTCTTCTGACATTGGCAAGCGCCCTCAAGGAAAAAGTGATCCCAAATGCTGAGCTCACCTTTCCCCATGTTTCCGTTGCGTGGATCTTCACCCCACCGTCAGCTCTCCAGTGCCTTCCAGCAGGCCTTCGACTTGGCTGTGTTTTGTGCAGCTCCTCTGGGCATCTTCCGTGGAAGGGCTGCTGCAAACCACCTAGTGCCTTTGCAAAAATCAAAACTCTCACCTCGTTTTTCAAACGAAAAAGACAAACTTTTCACGCCACAGAAGGAGTTTCCCCTTTCCATTGCTAAAGAGATCTCTACCATGATGTTCATCAGGAATGTGATGAGAATCTGAGGGAAAAGGTGTGCGACTATGGACTCCTGAAGGCAGACAGTATTAAGAACAGAGTTGGCAAATCACAGCAGCCAAAATGCTAATACAGAATTCTGTTTCCACCAAAAAAAAAAAAAAAAAAAAAAGACCAGACATGGTGATTCACACCTGTAATCTCAACATATTAGGGGGCTGAGGCCGGAGGATCACTTGAGCTCAGGAATTCGAGACCAACCTGGGCAATACAGTGAGACCTCATCTCTATAAAAAAATTAAAAACTAACTGAATATAGTGGTACACACCTGTAGTCTCAGCTACTTGGGAGACTGAGACAGGAGGATTGCTTGAGCCTGGGAGGTCAAGGCTGCAGTGAGCCATGATCACACCACTGCACTCCAGCCTGGGCAACAGACTAAGGCTTGTCACAAAAAAAAAAAAATAAAATAAAATTTAAGCCAATGTCTTCAGTTCTGGTTGAATTCACAGCCACCGTTAAATCTTCCGAGCACATAGGCGAGCTAGAAACACCATTGCCGCTTGGTGACAGTGTGCTTTAATCGTAGGGACTGGGAAACAAAGGCCCGAAAGCAAGTCACAGATTAAAACAGCATCACCACAGGAGGTTTGAGAGCCAAGCCTCTGCCTCAAAATCTGACAGGGAAGGAACAATCTAGAAGACAGATTCTGGAGACATTCTGGAAAAGAGAGACTGAGTACAGTACAGCCCCTGGTCCTTTCTTCCTTCTGCCCTAGGCCCCAGCTCAGCCCATCTGCTCACTTTCCCCATCCCTAGTTCTCACGGTAGGGAACAGCTTGTTTACAAAGGGAACTCTAAGGTCTCAGGAGGAATTTTGGTCAATATTTTAGCCACTTCCTACATTCAGCCTTGCTCAAGGTCTCTCTTCTTGATTGTATTGTCCTAACCTACTTTCCCACCAACATAAATAGAATTTCTAGCTCTTGTCCTAACTGAGAGAAAGTTTGTGTCGGAATTGCTATTGGGAAATCTCTAGTAACTCTTCATGTTAAAAGAGGAGGAAGGGGCCAGGCGTGGTGGCTCACACCTGTCATCTTAGCACTTTGGGAGGCCAAGGCGGGAGGATCATTTGAGCTCAGGAGTTCAAGACCAGCCTTAGCAACATGGCAAGACCCCATCTGTGTTAAATATATATATTCAATAAAAAAGAGGAGGAAAGGAAATTCAGAGAGCTCGGCTAGATTGCACAAAGTCACAGCCTTGGTCGTAGGGCCAGGGTACAGCAGCCACCTCCTGACTTATTGCCCCTCTCCACATTACCTCTTGGCCACACCACCTTGTCCCAGGCCAGGGCTTTTGCAGCCTGAGCTGTGGGGGGTGGGTGTCGAGATTGAGGAACTGACTTCCCAGAGACTATCTACATGGGGTCTGCGGAGGCTCATAGTATGGTGCTGGTGAGTACAAAGGGAGGTTCCAAGCCCTCCTGAGCCCGTGAGCACTTTACACTCCCAGCCAGACCATAGTCAGGCATGCTGGGGCCACCACCAATGCGGCAAAGGGACACGGCTGGACACAGGGCACTTAGCTGGCCAGCCTTGTGGGTCTGCAGATTGATCTTCTCCTGAGCAAGACTTTTGCAGTCAGACCCTGGCCCTGCCATTTAACTGGTTGTGTGAATCTGAGTGAGTCCCTTCGCACTCCTCTGCACTCCTCCCCTGCCCATTCCGTGCTGTGGCTATGGTAACACTGCCCATTCCATAGGGCTGTACTGAGAATGTGAGTTACCATATTTAAATTGCTTAGCACCATGCCTGGCACATGGCACTTGCTCAGTGTTAGCTGTTATTAGAAAGAAAAACTGAGGAAGGCTTCATGGCACAGGGGATGGATTTGGCTAAGGCTGGGATAATCGCCACCTGCCAAGGGTCCGCCCCGTGCCTAGTATTTCCCAGAGTGGCTGCCAGCGTCATGATGACCGTGACCTTGTGCTCAGAAGACGTCACCACCCGGCTTCAGAGCTGAAGTTAGTGACACGCAGAGAGACTGAGTGACTTGCCTGCTGGCAAGTGATGGAACTAGGGTCTTGTTCCAAATCAGGCACTTTACATATTTTACCTAATTTAATCCTCCTGAGAGCCCCAGCAGATCAGTGCTACTCGCTCCATTTGACAGGCCCAGAAACTGTTAGTCCCCTGCCTATGTTTCAACTCCTGGGCAGTGGCAAAGTCAGGATTTGAACCCAGGACCTCCAGGCTCCAGAGTCCTTGCCTTTGGCAATTGCCCTCTGCTGTCCGGCAAGTCTGTTGCAGCTGCTTGGTCCATTCTGCTGAACCAAAGCATCGATGTGTGCTGGCTGTTGGGGTCGGGGGGCAGCATGGCCCCAGCTGAGGGCTTGCTGAGGGAGGGAGAGAAGCTAGAACTCGACATTTGGATGGAACTTTCAAGGGTCCTGCTGCCCAGGCCAAGCCTCTGCTTGAACACCCTCAGGGACGGGGGGCTTACTGCCAGTCTGCTCCACTGTGAATGGACTTGATGGATTAGGAAGCCCTTTACTCCAGGAGAAGGTCACCACCTGCAACTCACTGGTCTCTGTTCTGCCTTCCTGAGCCACACAGATTTTACCATCATGTGAAACGATGATAACAATAATAAGAATGTCATGGTGACTATGTATTTTTTGAGAGGGTCCAGTGCCCTAATCACTGTGTTTTGGGCTTTTTTTTTCATGTACTATCTCATTCAGTATTTAAAACTAACTACTGTGCCCATCCTCACTCCACCCCAACAAAGACAGGAAGTGACCAATTTACAGACTAATTGTGCTCCTAACATTCTTTTGTAAGGTTGTTGTTGGGATGACGAAACCGCTTTCCCACATCAACAATGTTATAAATGGCTGTGGGTGCCCCAGCTAGCCCCCCGAAGCCTGGTTTACCCATCCCGCCTAAAGGCCCCCACACATTTACAATGAAAGAGAACAGAAGGGAGTCAGGTTAGAGCCGCAGTCATTAAACAATGAAGGGAAAAACTGATGTTGGGAGAAAGATGTTTGTTGTCTCCAGCACTGGCTGCCTCAGGAAGCGCCAGCCCAGAAGAGAACGGCCAACTTCCCGCGCTGGGGCAGGGGCAGCCTGGGAACAGCTTCAAAGCCAGTCTCTCCCACTGATAGAACCAGACAGCACCCGGCCCAACATTTTACCCAAAGAATGAACCCAATGGTGGGACAGTGTGGAGCCTCAGAGGGGTGAGCCAGACCTGGCCTTGCCACTTCCTGCATGTGTGGTCCCAGGAGAGCTACTGGACTTCTCTGAAGGTCCCCATGCGGGGAGCAGAAGCGCTACGGTCCTTCCTGGGGTGCACTGACAGCAGGTGTCAAGAACTTAGTATAGGCCAGGAGCCATGGCTCACGCCTGTAATCCCAGCACTGTGGGAGGCTGAGGCAGAAGGATCACTTGAGGCTAGGAGTTTGAGACCAGCCTGGACAACATAGCAAGACCCCATTTCTAAAAAAAAATTTTTTAACAACTTAGCACAGTCTCTGGCACATAGTAGGTGCTCAATAATGGTGACTCATATTGTTAAAAATAATAAAAGTTCAAGCCAGGCACAGTGGCTCACATCTGTAATCCCAGCACTTTGGGAGGCCGAGGTGGGCGGATCATGAGGTCAGGAGTTCGAGACCAGCCTGGCCAACATGGTGAAACCCTGTCTCTACTAAAAATACAAAAAATTAGCCAGGTGTGGTGGCGGGCGCCTGTAATCCCAGCTATTTGGGAGGCTGAGGCAGGAGAATCACTTGAACCCGGGAGGCGGAGCTTGCAGTGAGCCGAGATCATGCCACTGCACTCCAGCTGGACGACAGAGCGAGACTCCGTCTCAAAGTAAATAAATAAATAATAATAGTAAAAGTTCTGCAAGGCCCATACCTGGGGGAGAAAAGAAGAAAGAAATCGGGAAAGAGAGGTCCCAAATGCCAAAGGCATGGTGCAGGGTTCATAATCTGGGGAGGGGGTTTTCCTGATCTCAGATCTTGCATAGCCTTTCTGCATGGCAATGCATTGGGAATTAAAAGTGAAAAAGCCACGGGGTGCGGTGACTCATGCTTGTAATCCCAACATTTTGGGGAGCTGAGGCGAGAGGATTGATTGAGGCCAGGAGTTGGCCAGCTTAGGCAACAAAGTGAGACCCCATCTCTACAAAAATAAATAAATAAATAGTCAGGCATGGTGGTGCACACCTGTGGCCTCCAGCGACTCGGGAGGCAGAGGCGGGAGGATGGCTTGAGCCCAGGAAGTTGAGGCCGCAGCAAGCCGTGATTGCACCACTACACTCCAGCCTAGGGGCAGATCAAGACCCCGTCTTTAAATAAATAAATAAATAGAAGTGGAGAAGAACCCGACAGGTGCCTCGTGGGGACTCGGATTTGGAAATAGATTGAGAGGCTATCTGCAGTCAGCCAGCACAGCCTTGAAGCCTCCTGATAACCAGGGCGATCAGAGAGTAACTTCAGACAACAGAGAACTCCACAGGCAGGTGGAAGCGACCTGAAGAGGAGGTTGGACCACCACCTCTGAAGCTGGGGCCAATGGGCATGGTCTCCAGACTGCTAGTTCACCAAGAGTTTTTAACTTTAGGAAGTCATTTTCCATGATTATTTGCACCTGCAAAATTCCAGTCCCAATGTTCAGTTTGATCATGGCCTGATAGCCATTCGGTGAGACTTTAATGGCCACTGGATACTAAGGAAAGAAAGGTGGATGTCAGATGGAAAGGACGCATTCATGACAAGAGAACGGCAATGGCACTTGGTTGTGTTTTCAGACACTGAGGCTTTGCAGGAGTTCAAACAGAGAAAAGGAGAAGGAAAATGGAGTTGTCATAGTGGTTAGAGAATGTGCCAGATTCCACGGAAGCTGCACTGAGGCCATCAGCACCACATTCCTGTTTCAAGCAAGACAGCATTATTCATTGGCATAGACTAATACCATTCACTTGAATTTTATTCGTCTTGTAATTTTGGTTGGATTTAACTTATCTTTCATTTTCATCTTGTTGTAGAAGTAGACAGTACCAATGTTTAGTTTTAGGTTGGATTTAACTTATCTTTCATTTTCATCTTGTTGTAGAAGTAGACAGTACCAATGTTTAGTTTTAGGTGAGCATAGATTGATTGAATGATTGATTGATTGGTTGCCTGACTTTAGAGACAGAGTCTTGCTCTGTGGCCCAGGCTGGAGTGCAATGGCTTGATCTCAGCTTACTGCGGCCTCAACCTCCTAGGCTCAAGTGATCCTCCCACCTCAGCCTCCCAAAGTGCTGGGATTACAGGTAGGAGCTACCACGCCTGGCCTCATATTTATATAATGTTAAAATAAGCCAAAGTCACAACAGCCAAAAGGTGGGAGAAACTCAAGTTTCCATCTACAGATGAATGGATAAATGAATGCAGTCTGTCCCGCAATGGACTATTACTCAGCCTTAAAAAGGAAGGAGGTTCTGAGCTGTGCTGCCACATCGGTGAACCTGGAGGACATGATGCTGAGTGAAATAAGCCAGGCACACAAAGTCAAGTCCTGAGTGATTCTATTCATATGAGATCCCAGCAGTCACATTGACAGACACAGAGAAGTAGAAGGTGGTTGCCGGGGGCTGGAGGAGGGAGAATGAGGAGTTAGTGTTTAATGGGTGCAGAATTTCAATTTGGGACAATGAAAAACATTCTGGAGATGAATAGTAGTGAGTGTTGCACAGCAATATGATTGTATCTCATGCCAATAAACTCTACACCTTAAAATGGTTACGGTGGTAAATTTTATTGTTTTGTTTTGTTTTGTTTTGTTTGAGACGGAGTCTCGCTCTGTCGCCCAGGCTGGAGTGTAGTGGTGCGATCTCGGCTCACTGCAGCCTCCACCTCCCAGGTTCAACCGATTCTCCTGCCTCAGCCTCCTGAGTAGCTGGGACTACAGGTGTGTGCAGCCACACCCGGCTAATTTTTTGTATTTTTAGTAGAGACAGGGTTTCACCATGTTGGCCAGGATTGTCTGGATCTGACCTCGTGATCCGCCCGCCTTGGCCTCCCAGAGCACTGGGATTACAGGCGTGAGCCACCACGCCCAGCAATTTTATTGTTATATGTATTTCACCACAATAAAAATAGATATATAAAATAAAGGTATGAAATCAACACTGGGAATGGGTGAGGTTTTTTTCTGTTAAAAGACCTTGGGTGGTCTCAGGCCAAGACAACCGGAACCCTCAGACTCATCCTTCCTCTGAGGAGTCCCCTCTGGGACTACAGAGAAGACTGCTCTCCCGGCAGCGTCATCTCGGCCGACCTCGCTGGAAAGGCAGCTCTCTGTGGCCAGGTCAAGAGGGCTGGGGAGACCAGGAATCATCAACCCATGATGTTCCTAAAACCTGCCTGTGCATGGCAGCCACCGGGACGGCCTGTCAAAATGAAGATGCCTGGGCCCTGCCCCGGGCTACTGAGTCATAGTCTCTAAGGGTAAGGAGGCCTGGAATCTACACTTTTAACCAGCTCCCCAGGCACCTCTGAATACCCAACCTGCTAGGGTGTCAGGCCGGGCAGCGCAGAGGCCTGGAGGAGCCCAGGTATACAATCCACAGAGCCGACTTCACTACTGCCTGCCACTGCCTGCTGTGTGACTGTGAGCAAGTCATTCAGCCTCTCTGGGTCTCAGTTTCAGACCTATGGGTTGGGCACAAAAACACTTATGTTGGGAAGGGCTTGTTTTGAAGGTTAGCAATAACATACATAAAGTGCCTGGTGCATAATAGGTGCTGAATAAATGGTGGTTGCAGTTAGGATTCGAGAGCTGGGAGAGACCCACCCAGCTGGCACCGGCTGAGCGGTGAGCAAGCCGCTCCCGCACGGAGGGCTCCATCCCAAGTGCACATGTGTTTCCTGCAGGGGGAGCACCTTTAACCAGGGACATGGATGTGGCTTGTCACTTTAGCTCTGAAAAATGGGACAGAAGTTGTTGAGGGGAAATCCCTTCTCACAGAAAGCAGAATGGTGCTTTGGAAACCCCCCTCCTCCTTTTCCCTCTGCCACCCCCAATCTAGAGCTGGCTCTACCTCACCCTTATCATCCAAAAGCCTTGCCCCTGACCGCAGGCTCACCCGGGAAGAGAAGTAAGGCTCACCTGCCAAATCTTGCTGTGTGGCTTTGAGAAAATCACATAACCTCTCTGAGCCTGAGGTCCTTATCTCTCACTAGGGGGAGGAGGGTGACACCCGTTCATTCAGGGCATACTGATTGTGATAGATACGTCCTCCTCCTGACAGGCCGACAGTCCAGTGGGAAGATCAGGCTTTAGTGAAACCACTGCAAATATCTCATTGCAAAACAAAATATCTGCCTTAGAAAGTTGTGATCAGGTGATGGTTTTTCCAACTTTTTATTTTATTTTTTTTTTTTTAGCAGCAGAACCCTTCATTCAAATGAAGCCTTACCCAGGACTAGGTCATGGAAAATAGCCGAAAGTGAAGTTGCTCAGAGGCTCTGTGGCTGTCACCAGAGAGCCTGAGGGCTTCAAGGAGCACAGCTGGAAACCAGAGCTTGATGTCTGGGAGGGAGGGGTGAGGAGAGGCCTGCAGTGGCAGAGCAGAGTCCTGGCACATTGTGGGCACTGGAGAAGCCATCCCTGCCTGAGCTCGTCACCTCTCTCTCTCTCTTTCACCATGTCAAATGGTAGTGGGTGGGTACAGGGCCCAAACTCGGCCCCCAGACCCCTGAGTGTCTCTGGTGCCAGAGACCCCACAATGCCTAGAAGCTTCCGTCCACCCTAGCCCAGGGCGCCTAGGGGCTGAGAGTCTGGGGGTTCCTGGAGGCAGGAGATGCTGAGTCTGGGCAGGCTCGTGCTGGAAACCAGCTCACTGCAGCGGACGACTATCTGATGGAGCGCTTCCTTCATCAGTGCTAATATCCATGTAGTGAAACAATGAAAGGGTTTCCTATCAGTTCCAAATAGGACGTGAAAAACTCTCAGTGCTAAGAGTAGAGGATGCTAGAATAGGGCAATGGGAAACGCCTGAGTCACCGGAGGGCCTCTTTGATTCCGACAGCCCAATCACTGAAAAGGAAAAAGAGAGAGAGAGTGCTTCATTAATGATCCGAGGGAGGGGACAGGAAAGACAGGCCCTTCACAGGGGACCTCCCCAGAGAGCTGAGAGCGGGAGAAGCCCGGCAGTGGGGACACCACCCAGAGAAAGAAACAGAGCTGAGGCTCCACCCATGCACCCGCCCCACCCAGCCGCCCAGCACGTCCACGAGCCACGCGCCAAGGGCAGTTCTGGTTTCCACAGATAAACGTTTATTTTAAGGAAGAATGTTCAAGAGTCCTGCTGTATTCTTCACCAGACTTGTCTCAGAGCAGCTGCTCACCCGGGAGCTCAATGGCCACAGGGATGCCCAGGACAGGGAGGACTGCTTGCCCACTGCCGTGCTCTGGGGCTCTGGGCAGTTCCTCGGCCTCACCCACTGCTCAGATTTTCTGCAGGAAAAGAGTGACCCAGGCCTGGTTCCTCCTCAAAGACTTTCGGAATGAATCTCCCAGTTCCCCACTGACTGGACATAGAACCTCTGCTCTTTCCTTCTCTAAGGCTGTGATAGTCCATTATTCATTAAAAGACAAAATGAGGCCAGGCGCAGTGGCTCACGCTTGTAATCCCAGGACTTTGGGAGGCCGAGGCAGGCGGATCATGAGGTCAGGAGATCGAGACCATACAGGCTAACACGGGTGAAACCCCGTCTCTACTAAAAATACAAAAACAAAATTAGCCGGGCGTGGTGGCAGGTGCCTGTAGTCCCAGCTACTTGGGAGGCTGAGGCAGAAGAATGGCATGAACCCGGGAGGTAGAGCTTGCAGTGAGCCGAGATCGCGCCACTGCACTCCAGCCTGGGCGACAGAGCGAGACTCCATCTCAAAAAAAAAAAAAAAGACAAAATGATTGTCTTTTAATGACATTAAAAGACATTGAGGTGGGTGTGGGGCTCATGCCTGTAATCCCAGCACTTTGGGAGGCTGAGGTGGGAGGATCACTTGAGCCCAGGAGTTTCAGACCAGCCTGGGCAACATAGCAAGACCCCATCTCTACAAAAATGTTTAAAACCTAGCCAGGAATGGTGGTGTGTGCCTGTAGTCCCAGCTACTCAGGAGGCTGAGGTGGGAGAATTGCTTTAGCCCAGGAGGTTGAGGCTGCAGTGAGCTATGATAGCACCACTGCACTCCAACCAGAGTGGCAGAGTGAGACCCCAACTCAAAATAAAGTTAAAAGACAAGAGGCCAGGCGCAGTGGCTCATGCCTGTAATCCCAGCACTTTAGGAGACCAAGGTGAGTGGATCATGAGTTCAGTAGTTCAAGACCAGCCTGGCCAACATGGTGAAACCCCGTCTCTACTAAAAATACAAAAATTAGCCAGGCATGGAGGCGCATGCCTGTAATCCCAGCTACTCAGGAGGCTGAAGCAGGAGAATTGCTTGAACCGGGAGGCAGAGGTTTCAGTGAGGCAAGATCACACCACTGTACTCCAGCCTGGGCAACAGAGCAAGACTCGGTCTCAAAAAAAATTAAAAGACAAAATATGGACACACACATGGCCCTAGCAAGCAAGATTGATTACTAACTTCGTGGTGGTGTGCACATGCACACCATGTTCCACAAGCTCATCAACTATTCGAGTCAAGAGTATTCGGTTATCAGCCTCAGAAATCCAGAAGGAGCCTCACATCCCAGGAGCCTCTGGCATTTCAGGGCCTTTCACTCCAAGGAGCCTCCTCCACCGGGCCTTCCCCAGCAGGATGTATGTGGCCCTGTCTGTGTGCTAGGCGGAGAGGGGCAGGCCCGTGTGCTGTCTGGTGCTCAGTGTGAGACCACAGCCTTTCTGGAAAGGCTTTGTAATGTGCTGCTGGTGTGCAGGCCCCGTGCATGGTAGGGGCTTCAAGAATATGCATCAAATGAACCCGAACCCAAGGACGCTTGCTCACCTATGTCATCTGGGGGTCTCCTTCCACAGGAAGCACATCTGGGCGGAGTGAAGACTCCCGGGGCTCAGGTCCAGAAAGAGCTGGAGGCTCCTGAGAGCAAGAAGCCCTGCTCGGCCATGAGCCCAGAACAATGCGAGCTTCGCACACCGCAGGTGTGTGCGTGTGGGAGCCTCTTCCTGAAGCCTTGGGGTCAGGGGCCGGGGCCCAGCAGGCTGGCTGCATTTATTGTCCATTGTCTCGGGCCGGGACAGGAAGCACTTTCTGTTCCCAATTGCTCGGGTGGATTAATTTACAGTGGGGAGCTCAGAGTCGCCCGCGGCACCTGTTTTACCCTCTGAGGGGCCAGCTTCCAGCTTGGAGGGTGTTTCAGGAGGGCTCCCCTCTGCGGAGATGCAGCCTCCTCCAGAGACCCTTGGCCACAGCCCCTGCCCGCTCCCTGCTGGGCCAAGGCCAAGGCCCTGGCAGCCCTGCCTGCTTGCCCAGGTCACGCTGCCCACCCGCAGGGAAAGCTGAGCCCTGTGGGGTGCACACCATACTGTCAGCGGTGAGCCATGGCGAGGCAGCCTCAGCAATGTGTCTTCTCTTTGGTTGGGAACCCGCTCTCTCTTCCAGGTTCAGGGGCAGGTGATGTATGCTTGCTCTTTTCATTTGGTGAGAATCATGAGTCCCATTTTACAGATGAGGACGCTGAGGCTCAGCAAGGCTGACTACACAGGTCGCTAATGAAGTGGTGGGATGCAAACCCCAGTCTGCTCCAGGTCCCAGAACTCTCAACCTCAAATGTCTCAGGAGCCAACGAAAGCTTGTGACTGAGTGTCACCAGCCGGTGTACAGAGGGGGAGCAGCGGGAGGTGGAGGAGAACCCAGCGGTGCAGGCAGGGGGGACCCCGTGCCATCTCCAGGGGCAGCGCTGCTCTACACAGCCGCTATGCCTTGAAGTAAGGTGGGCCTTGTGTGGCCACATTTTTCCTTGTTAGTAACTCAGAAGATACATTTCTAGACACGGGGTAGGTCACAAAAGCCTGTCTGCAGGCGGCACATTGCTTTCCACCTCTGCTCTGTGCCACCATGCCAACACCAACAGTGAGCACCTGCTATATGCAGGTGCTGCCTGGGCACCTCCACCACAGGGACCCATCCTGTGTCTTCAGGCCCCCCCAGGCAGCAGGCACTGTGCTTCCTGTGGACACACAGGGGACTGAGGCTCAAAAGAGCAGGCTCCTGACCCTGGGCACCAGGCTGGTCTCAGCTCGCTCACTCCACCCCTGCCTCCCTGCATCAGTTCTTCATCACCACTGATGCAGGAGACAGAGGAAGAATTCTGGAGTCTGGTGGAGGATGGGGAAGCTGACCCTATTTCGATAGGTGCCTCCCTCATTTTTGTAGGATGGCCCCAAGTCAGCCACCAAGACTGCCCCCTCTGCACTAACCATTAGCCAGCACTACCAGGATTGTCCAGCTTGCTCTGTGCCACTTGTTTTATTTATTTGTTTGCTGGAGACAGGGTCTTGCTCTGTCACCCAGCCTGGAGTGCAGAGGTGCAATCATAGCTCACTGCAGCTTCCACCTCCTGGGCTCAAGTGATCCTTCCACCTCAGCCTCCTGAGTAGCTGGGACTATAGGTGGGCGCCACCACATCCAGCTTGTTTTTTTATTTTTTGCAGAGACAAGGTCTCGCCATGTTGCCCAGGCTAGTCTTGAACTTCTGGCCTCAAGCCATCCTCCCGCCTCAGCCCCCCAAAGTGCTGGGATTACAGATGTGAGCCACTGCGCCTGGCCTATGCCACTTGCGTACTCCACCAAAAAAGCTTTACTCCCTGACTTCGGTGGCTTAAGATGGCTGAGCTCTCACTCTCTCTGCCCAGGCCCCTGCCCACCTGCCCTCTGCCCCAACAGCCACCTCTGCTAGGCTGCTTCCTCCTACTCAGGCAGGGTGGATGCTTCATTGTGTGGCCCCGGATCCAGGTTCCCCCACTATCTCCCTGAGTGACAGGGCTGCCCTTTGTGGAGGGGGAGATTAGAGGCGGGCTGGAGGCTGTGCAGCCCTCCCTGGATGACAGGAGACATCAGCCCCGCACACCGCAAGGGCCTGGAGCGAGGAAAGCCTTGACAGGCCTGGAGGGGATCCAAGAGGGGAGCCAAGGAGGGGGCAGGCTCCTCACACACAAAGGCCGGGCCTGTCTTCACACCTGCGGGGATGAACAGAGCCCAGGGCCGGGAGAGGTGGGGGCCGCGGGGGGATGAATAATTCGCTCTGAAAGAAGCATGTCACAGGGAGATAGCTCAGCCAGACACTTCAAATAAAGGCAAGCAGCCGTGGTGACAGGGGACATTCTTTGCCACCGATGCACCGCTGGGACCTAAGAGCTGAGATGTCGTGAAAGAAAGCGCCTTGAACCCTTCATAGTTATTTTTATTAAAAAAAAAAAAAAAAAGAGAGAGAAAGAGAAAGAGAGAAAATACCACCACAGAAGCAGGGATGGGCCTCGCAGCGCAGAGAAAGGCCGGATAATGAGTTCCGGCACCTTAATTTCACTTTTGTCAGAAAGAATGGCGCTTCCCGGGCACACCTGAAGAACCAGGTCTGCTCATTCTTCCTGCCTCGGCATCTCTGGCCACCCTGTTCCCCGACCCGGGGCACCCACACCCCGCCACCCCTCCCTCCACAGACTCCTCCCCAGGGTTCCAGAGCCAGCACCGAAGGCCTCTCCTGCCGTGAGGCCCACCCCAGCAAACACCTGAGTTCACGCCCCTCCTCCCAGGCGACCTCACTCAGTCCTCAGGTGGTGACCTCAACTTTTGACATACTTCTCCCCACCACTCAGCCAAGCCCTCAGGAGCGGGCATCCCATCCCGTTCTGTCCCACACCCCTCAGTAGAGCACAGTGTCCTGTACACAGTGGCCATGCACTACATGTCATTGATGAGAACAATCACAGTGGCTTCTTTTTTCTTGGGTAAATAAGACAATGAAGCTACACATACTAGTATTCTCGTGGAAAAAATGATGCCCTCAGTGTCCACTCACAGAGGAATACCTAAATAAGTTAAGACTGAACCCAGCATGGGGCCATCTGGAGCCACACAAAGAAATGAGGCTGATCTAGATATGTTCATGTGGGTGGACATCACGGACTTCAGTGGGGAAAGCTGCAGCATGGCGCATACATATGCATATATACATACGTGGAGATATATATATATATATATATATATATCACAGGAAAAGGTCTGGAGGATTCTCCCAAAACCATGAACCGTGGCTACCTCTGCAGTGTCAGGATTTAGGGAGACAAGGGGAGGTGAGGGAACTGCACTTATTATACATATGTCGATATTATTTTAACTTTTTACATTGAGTATGTATTGCTTTTGTAATTGAAGAATATATATATATATATATATATATATATATATATATATATATATATTCTTGGCTGGCTGTGGTGGATCACACCTGTAATCTCAGTGCTTTGGGAGGCTGAGCAAGAGGACTGCTTGAGGCCGGGCACGGTGGCTCATGCCTGTAATCCCAACACTTTGGGAGTCCGAGGCAGGTGAATCACCTGAGGTCAGGGTTCGAGACCGGCCTGGCCAACATGGTAAAATCCCGTCTCTACTAAAAATACAAAAATTAGCTGGGCGTGGTGGCAGGCGCCTGTAATCCTAGCTACTCGAGAGTCTGAGGCAGGAGAATCACTTGAACCCAGGAGGTGGAGGTTGCAGTGAGCCGAGATCATGCCATTGGACTCCAGCCTGGGCAAAAAGAGCAAAACTCCATCTCAGAAAAAAAAAGAGGATTTTTTAAGCCCAGGAGTTCAAGGCTGCAGTGAGCTATGATGGCACCACTGCCCTCCTGCCTGAGCAACAGAGCAAGACTTTCTCTTTCTGCATATATATATGTGTGTGTGTGTGTGTGTGTGTGTGCTGCGCATATATATATATATATATATGAGAGACACAGTTGCACATATAGGTTTAGTTCTTGCTAAACCACACCAATTAAGAATTAAGAATATATACATATATGTGTGTATATATGTATATGTTGTGTATATCTATTATATATCTACATCTCTATCTCTCTCTATAGATAGGTAGATAGATAGATAAGATAGATGATAGATAGATAGATGATAGATAGATAGATAGATAGATAGATAGATAGATAGATAGATAAATAGATAGGCATGGTTTAGCAAGAACTAAACCTTTTCCTAAGCTGGGACTCTGAGGCATGGCTTTGGTTCAGGAGGAAAGAAGCAGCATTGGTGAATCCAGCTCAAGTGCTCAAGGACAAGAGGGGAAGGCTCGGCCCAGGCCTCAGCTACCGTCCTGCTTTCCAGGGACAGCAAAAGGTCTGCCTGGATTCCTTCAAGCTGGCTTCTGCTTGTGCCTCATTGGCCAGAACAGGGTCACATGACCAATCTAGCTGCAAGGGAGGCTGGGAAGCAAGCAGGTTGTCCTGCCAGGCTTAGACCAGGCAGACTCAGACCCAAAGGACCTCCCACCTGCTTACGTTTCCTCTTGCTTTGAGTCTACTGACAGTTTTTCTCTTCTCTTGAAACAAGAGAATTCTCTCCAAAGGCAAACCCTGTTTCTGTTCATGGAAACTCTCTCCAGCTGCACCCTGTGAATGAGTTTCTGTTGGCATTATTCAGCAATATTTCTCTCTCTCTCTCTCTCTCTCTCTGTGTGTGTGTGTGTGTGTGTGTGTGTGTGTGTGTGTGTGTGTGTGTGTGTATGCATGGTTTAATTTCCTCTGGACACATCAAAATTCTCTGCATTTCATTATCACCACCTGCCACCAGGAGGGGACAGGCTGCCTGAGAATGGAGCCAACAAGAAAGAATTCAGAAGGAAGCCCAGATCCGAGAAACATGGAGTCCTGCTGACCCAATGAGCCCCTGAGTCCACCATGCCTGCGACTACCCCTGACTGTCCTTTTTTTTTTTTTTTTTGAGACGGAGTCTCGCTCTGTCGCCCGGGCTGGAGTGCAGTGGTGTGATCTCGGCTCACTGCAAGCTCCGCCTCCTGGGTTCATGCTATTCTCCTGTCTCAGCCTCCTGAGTAGCTGGAACTACAGGCGCCCGCCACCACGCCTGGCTAATTTTTTGTATTTTTAGTAGAGACGGGATTTCATTGTGTTAGCTAGGATGGTCTTGATCTCCTGACCTCGTGATCCGCCTGCCTTGGCCTCCCAAAGTGCTGAGATTACACGCATGAGCCACTGCACCTGGCCAACTACCCCTGACTTTCTAAATGAAAGAACCAATAAATTATTTTTCCCTCTTTATGTCAGTTTGGGTTGAGTCAGTCTCTAAAAACAAAAAACAAAAAAATCCTGAGTCCTACTATAAAAATTATCTTTGAGCTGAGTTTATTTAATATGTACCTTAAAACAGGGTAGTTTTATCCTGGTGGACAGCTGTATGTGGTGGCTTCTGCATATATCTACATAAAACCCAGGTATTCCTCGGGATCGCCCTGACCTTGGAAGCTCAATATGGAGCCATGCCACCGAGCCTTCATCCTGTGGCCTGTCCAGGGCTCTCTCCAAGATTTCTCCCGGTGCCCTGGCGGCTGCTCTTCTCCTGATCACCTGTGACTCCCTGTGGACCCACGTTCTCACTCATCTGCCATGTCCTTCGTCTCTGCACCAGCCTGAAGGTAGAACTGCACCGCTTCTCCTTAATCCACCCTGTGCTCCCAACATGGCTCACCTAAGACAACTGAGTGGATTTTACTGATGATTTGGGGCACTTTAATGACAACAGTGTAAACCTTCATCAAATAGGAACACCCTAACTCACAGGGATTTATAAAAGTGTAAACCAGAGAGTATCTGGGGCAGGCCTCAATCAATTTAGAAGTTTATTTTGCCAGGGTTAAGGATGTGTGCCTGAGAGACAAGTCTATGCCTTTTTCCAAAGATGATTTTGAGGGCTTCAATATTTAAAGAGGAAAAGCCGGCTGGAGGAGACAGAGGGAGGTGTGGTCTCATTACCGAATCCAAATGTTGCAAGAGAAAAGAAGCAGGTGGGGGCACATAGTCAATAATGAACTGGCCTGGTGCTCACTATAAGATAAGGTGAATGGAGAGGAGCTACCTGTGGAGATCTTTAACTTTTTATCTGTCACTATCTGCTTAGGAACAAAAGGAAAGGCAGCTTCTTGCATAACTCAGCTTTCAGCTTAATTTTTTTTCTTTTGGCAGAGTGAATTGGGGTTCCAAGTTTTTATTATCCTTTCACAAAAGTAATTAGGAGCCCAGCAATAACTCCATCACCAAGATTCCTTTGTGACTCCCTTTTCCGTGGCCTGGCGCCCCCTTCCTCCCATCCCTCCCCCTCTCTTCAGCTCTCTGCCCTCCCAAATCACAGCTTCTTTCTTTTTTCTTTCTTTCTTACTTTTTTTTTTTTTTTAAAGACAGAGTCTTACTCTGTTGCCCAGGCTGGAGTTCAGTGGTGCAATCTCAACTCACTGCAACCTCCGCCTCCCAGGCTCAAGCAATACTCCTGCCTCAGCGTCCTGAGCAGTTGGGATTACAGGTGCGTGCCACCACGCCCGGCTAATTTTTGTATTTTTTAGTAGAGATGGGGTTTTGCCCTGTTGCCCAGGCTGGTCTCGAACTCCTGAGCTCAAGCGATCTGCCTGCTTCAGCCTCCCAAGCAGCTGGGATTACAGGCATGAGCCACCGGGCCCAGCCATCAAATCACAGCTTATTTCTTCATATGACAGCTTAGCTCTGTTTTCCCATCTCCTTCCAAACCACAACTCCTCCCCTTCCAGCATACTTCAAGAAGGTGTTTTCTTGAGTAATGGGGGTTCCCTCCCTAACAGGAATCCTGGCGCTGGCCATTTGGGCTTTACTCGTGTCTCCAGACTCTTGCTTTCTCTCTTAAGCACAGGGATTACTAGATTGTGGGGATCAAGTGTAAAGAACATGGTTTCTGAAACAGCAAATCAAACCAATTTGATTGTGCAGGAGAAATAGAAGCCTGTCGATGTCTAATCTGAAAGAAGAGCTATATTTACATACCAAGGCAGATTGCAGGTCAAAGTGCCATCAATTTGATATTGATCAAATCTTGGGAATTTTCTGATGTGGTTTCTGGTGACACAGAGTGGCGGCAACATAGCCTGTGTGCAGGAGGCTTCTCACCTCCCCTAGGAAGAGTTGAGATATTCAGAGCAACCCACAAGCAGCCTCCTCCACCAGCATGAATGGTGGCAAGAAGCATGGAGGCACCGAGCCTTGAAGAAAGAGGCTGGGAGCGAGGATCATCTTAGAAAAAGGGGCTGACCTTCTCTGCCAGAGCTGTAGAGCTGTGGGGAACTCTGGGAACATCCAGATGCCTTCCAGGAAAGGGGGATCTCCCCATCTCTGCATCCCACCCACACTCCCCACCTTAGCCACTCCCGGCCAATCCTCCAGCCCCTGCTGCAGCGCATGGTGGTGTTATTTCCCGACAAGGCAACAGCCTCCTCACTTGGTTTTCCTGACTCCAGTCTCTCCCCAACCCATTCCCACTTCAGATGGCAGCAATTTTTCTAAAGTACAAATCTGATCCTGCCTAAAATTCACAAATGAAGCAAAGTCCACAGACGCTGAGACAAGATGCAAGGTCCTTCTTGGTCCACCCGCCAACTGTTCTTGCCTCCTCTGCCTGGAAAAGCCCACCTTGCAGGTTGCAGTGGCCTCCGCATCCCTGTGGCTCTTCCGCCTGGGCCATTGTGGAGCCAAAGTCATGCCAAAAAAGAGCGGCCTGAAAGAGGCCCCTGAGGAGTGGGTGCTTTTTGAATGTCATCCATTATTCAAGTTCTCCACCCTGGTTTCATCCTCCCCCAATCTGAGACCCTTTACCCCAACATTGTCCCTGTCATTTTATTACTAGTCTCCATCCACTAGAAACGTGCCTTGGCACCTGCCTTCCATCGCCTTCAGGCACCTCATCTCATGCTGGGCAGAGACCTTCCTGATCGCCTACCCTAGCTGCACCTTGCCATCACTTGGGGAAACTAGAAAGTGGTTCTGATCTCCTCCGTCTGGGGAGGGGCATTTGGAAAATCTCTGAGGTGATTCCAGAGTGTAGACAGGGTGGAAACCCCTGGTGGGAGAACAGGATGTGCTTGGGGCGTCACTAGCTGGTGGGATTCTTCAGGCCGCAGCATGCAGTTCGCAGTCTACACTTGCAGAAAAAAACATCTGCCTGGATGGTTTCCTATTTATAGAGGACAAGGATATTCACATCGATGGATGGAGTGCATGAGACCCTTGCTACATCCTTTTTCCCTGCACTTCCTCCCCTCCACCCTTCCAGCCCTGTGGGATCATGGTGGGGAAGGGGTCAGCCTCAGAAGATGCCCTTGGAGAAAGGCCTGGGAGATGCCATGTGTGACTCGAAAGAGGTCAGGGGACATTTTACCACAGACTTGCTTCATTGTTAAGTTTTTTTCTTAAAGGTGTTGATCTATGCAGTGTAAACGCTTGCAAGCTCCCATCATTGGTCACAAGGCTGTTTGTCTTGTCCTCATTGTTTATGGTTCTAGAAGGCTCTCTCCCCCTGAGGGGAAGGGCTTTGGGACAGAGATCACAGGGGTTCTTAGGGGGCACTCGCTAGTAGCCTCCTTCCCTCTGCTGATGGGGCCTTCCTCCCAGGGGACCTTTGGGCCTTAATGCCGTGCCTCTGAGGCCTGGCCCAGAGCCCCTCAAAGAGCCAGGTGAGGAGAGCTGACCGAAGTGGAGTCAGGCTGAATTTTCCTTCTCAAGAGAAGCACATCCCAGCCACTGTCCTTTCAAAGGCCATCAGGCTGGCCGAAGACGAGGATGTAGCAGACTGGCTCGCAGCAGTACCCACTGGGGCGGAGCTCCAGCCTGCAGCTGTGCCAGGGCTGGGCATCTCTTCCCTGAGTGGTGGCTGCCCCCATGAGGGCAAAGACTGCGCTGGCTCTTTCTGTGCAGGCGAGAGCGGGCTGGGAGCGGGGACACCACATGGAGGGAGCCCCGGTGGCAACGGGGCTCAGGGGAAGTTTCTGGGCGCAAGGAAGCCTAGGGGTGGGGGACTTAGGAGGGAAGCCCCAGCCAGGCTGCTGTGCAAAGGGGAGGCCCGTGGGGACCCTCTCCGGGAGTACAAGAAGGGTCAAGGGAGGGGCTGAGTCAGCTATGTGGAAAGTTTCTTATTTTTGTTGCTTGCTGTTCATTTTTTTCTTTTTGTTTTACCTTTATTATAAAAAAAATCAAACTTTTATAAAAGTAAACAGAATAATATACTGACCCCATATAGCCAGGTTCCCCTGGGTTCAACAATTATGGACATGAGGCAGGGTCACTTCGTCTATTACTGCTGCACATTTGCCGCCCCCATATCATTCTACAGCAAACTGTATATATCATAACATTTCATTTGTAAGTCTTTTGGATATTTATCTAAAAGAAAAAAGAAACTTTTTAAACATAACCATAATACCATTATGACACCTTAGAAAATTAGTGCCACCTCCTTGACAGTCTCAGAAATCTAGTGGAATGGGTTAAGTTGTGTCCCCACCCCACAACAGAAAGCTATGCTGCAGTCCCACTCCCGGAACCTCAGAATGTGACCTTATTTGGAGAAAGGGTCCATACAGAGGTAACCAAGCTTAAATGAGGTCATTAAGGTGGGCCCTGATGCCACATGATTAGTGTCCTTATCAAAAAGGGAAATTTAGACGGAAACAGACACGCACAGAGGGAAGACTAGCAAAGTGACACAGGGAGAACGCCACATGAGAAACGATGCTGCCACACGCTAGGGAACGTCTGCAGCCATCAGAAACTGGGGGAGGCAAGGAGGGACCTTCCCAAGCGCCTTCCCAGGAAGTGTGGCCCTGCCAACAGCTGATATCTAAATTCTAGCCCCAAGAACGGGGAGAAAATAAATTTTTGTTATTCTAAGCCACCCAGTTTATGGTACGTTGCCCTGGCTAACTAACCTGGTCAGTATTCAAATTTCCAATTATCTCACAAGTGTCACTTTTTTTTGGAATCATGATTCAAACAAGGACCCCTGCTGCAACTGGTTGATGTGTCTTAAGACTGTTTTAATTTCCTTCCTTTCTTTCTTTCATTCTTTTTTTTTTGAGACAAAGTCTCACTCTGTCACCCAGGCTGGAGCGCAATGATGCGATCTCGGCTCACTGCAACCTCCATCTCCCAGGTTCAAGTGATCCTCATGCCTCAGCCTCCCCAGTAGCTGAGATAACAGGCACGGTTTTGCCATGTTGCCCAGGCCTGTCTCGGCCTCACAAGTGATGGGATTACAGGCATGAGCCACTGTGCCCAGTCTCCTTCCTTTCTTTCAATGTATTTGTTGAAGAAAACCATGTTGTTCATCCCCTAGAGTTTATCCCTGATGTGGTTTTGCCGTTTGCAACATGATGGCATCATCTGACACCTCACGACTCAGGGTGAGTAGTCTGTGGGCCAGCGGCACGGCCTCCCCGGGGAGCGTGTTACCAATGCAGAATGTCTCAAGCCCCACCCAGACCTGCTGGACCAGACTCTTCACCCGGCAAGCCCGCCAGGGACTCATGCACACTCGGAAGCCTGAGAGTCACAGGGCCCCACATTCCTTCTCCTTTGCATTTCCTGAATCCGTAGTTGGATCTATAGATGCTTGATTGGATTCAGATCTGATTTTTTTTTTTTGGCAAGATCCTGTCTAGGTGGCAATCATTCTTTCATCAGGAGGCATATCATGGCTGCCTGTCTCTCTTTTATAATATTAGCAGCAATCGGCTGGGCGCCGTGACTCACGCCTGTAATCCCAGCACTTTGGGAGGCCAAGGCAGGGGATCACCTGAGGTCAGGAGTTCAAGAGCAGCCTGGCCAGCATGGCGAAACCCCAGGTCTACTAAAAATACAAAAAATTAGCTGGGTATGGTGGCGCATGCCTGTAATCTCAGCTGCTCAGGAGGCCGAGGCAGGGAAAATCACTTGAACCTGGGCGGCAGAGGTTCGAGACTCCATCTCAAAAAAAAAAAGAATTACCTGAAACTGAGTGATTTATTAAGAAAAGGATTTTGCCAGGCATCCTGGCTCACACCTGTAATTCCAGCACTTTGGGAGGCTGAGCCGGGTGGATCACCTGAAGTCAGGAGTTCGAGACCAGCCTGGCCAACATGGTGAAACCTTGTCTCTACTAAAAATACAAAAATCAGCTGGGCGTGGTGGCGGGTGCCTATAATCCCAGCTACTCGGGAGGCTGAGGCAGGAGAATCGCTTGAACCTGGCGGGTGGAGGTTGCAGTGAGTCAAGACCGCGCCACTGCACTCCAGCCTGGGCGACAGAGTGAAACTCTGTCTAAAAAAAAAAAAAAGGAAAGGAAAAAAAGAAAAGAAAAGGGTTTTAAACTGGCTCACAATTCTGTACAAGAAGTATGGTGCCAACATCTGCTTGGCTTCTGGGGAGGCCTCAGGATCCTTCCAGTCATGGTGGAAGGAGAACGGGAGCAGGCGTGTCACACAGCAAGAGAGACAGCGAGAGCAAGAGAGAGAGATAGAGAAAGAGAGACCATGGCAGAAGAGGTGCTACACACTTTTAAACAACCAGATCATGCATAAACTCAGGGCAAGAGCTCACTTGTTATGAAGGGGAAGGCCCAAGCCACTCATGAGGGATCCAGCCTCATGATTCAGACACCTCCCTCCAGGCCCCACCTCCAACATTGGGAATTACATTGCAACGTGAGATTTGGGCAGGGACAGACATCCAACCTATATCACCTGCATACTGTCCTTGCTTTCTAGTGCTACTAGACGTCCTCCTCTTGTTCCTCTTCTGCCCCAGACCTGGAATCAGCCATTTCTCTGCCAACCCCTGGTTTCTTTCAGTGGGGAATGGTGTTTAGAGAACACAATTAGAACATAAGGGTACTTACCTTTGGCCTTGTTTTCAGGCCTCTCATTGAACAGCCAGGAAAAAATACACATAACATCTTAGCACAAAATACATGAGTTCAGCCAGGCACAGTGGCTCACGCCTGTAATCCCAGTGCTTTGGAAGTCCGAAGCATGCAGATCACCTGAGGTCAGGAGTTCGAGACCAGCCTGGCCAACGTGGCAAAACCCCGTCTCTACTAAAAATACAAAAATTAGCTAGGTGTGATGGCACACGCCTATAGTCCCAGCTACTCAGGAGGCTGAGACAGGAGAATTGCTTGACCCCAAAAGGCGGAGGCCTCAGTGAGCCAAGATTGTGCCACTGCACTCCAGCCTGGGTGACAGAGCGAGACTCTGTCTCAAAAAAAAAAAAAAAAAAACAAAAACAAAAACAAAAACAAGACAATCATATTCACTACCCTGGGATTTTTAATTTAACCTTTTGCATCTCACATGATGTATCCCCTTTCTCTCATGCCACAAACCTAGGTTCACAGTGACATCAGGAGGGCTCGAGTTGGAATAGCCCAGATCTGCTCATTTGCCTTCCCCAGCTTGGTGAGCTCAGACCTGTGAGTTGTCGTAGGGGGTGACAGAGAAGCTGCACGAAAGAAACTCCAGGGCTTCCTGGAGGGCCTGAGGAGGAAGCCCTGCACACTGGCTGGGGCTCTGCAGGGGGCCTCAGGGCCAACAGAGCCAGCTGAGTTGAGGTGAAGTAACGTGAAGTGTCACCAAGGGGAATGACAGGAGGGAGTCCCACCTCGGGATTGAGTAGGAGACCACGTGAGGAGTGAAGAAGGGCCTGAGGGGTGAGACATCTCTGGCCTGTGAAAGGGACTGAGGGTGGGGCCCTTCACAGTGGAGAGGGGCCATAACTACTTCCATTCGTGGGGGCCACCAGAATATTAAAAAAAAAAAAATTTTTTTTGAGACGAAGTTTTGCTCTTGTTGCCCAGGCTGGAGTGCAGTGGCGCGATCTCGGCTCACTGCAACCTCCACCTCCTGGGTTCAAGTGATTCTCCTGCCTCAGCCTCCCAAGTAGCTGGGACTACAGGTGCCTGCCACCGCATCCGGTTAATTTTTGTATTTTTAGTAGAGACAGGGTTTCGCCAGGTTGGCCAGGCTGGTCTCAAATTCCTAACCTCAGGTGATCCGCCCGCCTCAGCCTCCCAACGTACTGGGATTACAGGCATGAGCCACCATGCCCAGCAGAATATTTAAAAATTTTTAAATCCCAATTACAGGATGTTTTAAGTGTTTCTGTTTAACACCTTAAAGCTGTTATGAGGAAAAAAAAATATTGCAATGTAATTATACTCACCCAGATCATTAGAAGATCTATAAACTTGTGTATATATTAATCTGGAGTCACTATAAGGAGTGAGAACAGTAGTGAAGCATGAATTTACACTGAATGAGAAATGCCCTCTTCTTTCAGCTCTGTTAGCGAATCTCTTTGATTGTATGTTCAAATTCTTTTGTTTCATTTTCATTTTCAGTTTTTAAAATGAACCGTATTTTTTAGAGCAGTTTGAGTTTCATAGTAAAATTGAGCAGAAAGTACAGAGTTCCCATGTACCCCCTGCCCCCACACATGCCCAGACCCCCCACATACACACTATCACCATCCCCACCAGAGTGGTGCATTTAGCACAATCAATGAACCTGCCTGGACCCATCATCACCACCCAGTGTCCCTCACTCCCATGAGGGCTCACTCTTGGTATTGTACCTTCTATGGGCTTGGGCAAATGTATAATGGCACATAATCACCATTGTAGAATCACATAGAATGTTATCACTGCCCTAAAAACTCCCCCATGTTCTGTCTATTCATCCATTATCCCCACCATCCCCTTCCAGCCCCTGGCAACCACTAATACTTTCGCTGTCTCCATAGTTTTGCCTTTTCCAGAATGTCATAGAATTGGAATCATCTAGCAGCATGTAACCTTTTCAGATTCACTTAGTAACAGGCATTCTTCCTCCATGACTCTTCATGGTTGAGATAGCTCATTTCTTTTTAGCACTGAATGATATTTCATAGTCTGGATGCATTCCAGTTTATCCATTCACCTACTGAAGGACATCTTAGTTGCTTTCAAGTTTTGGCATTATGAATAAAACTGCTCTAAACATTTGTGTGCAGATTTTTGTGTGAACATAAATTTTCAATTCATTTGGGTAAATACCAAAGAGTGTGATTGCTGGATTGTATGGTAAGGGTATGTTTTAGTTTTGTAAGAAACTGCCAAACCATCTTCTGAAGTAGCTGTGCCACTTTGCATTCCCACAGCAATGAATGAGAGTTCCTGTTGCTCCACATCCTTGCCAGCATTTGGTGTTGTCAGTGTTCTGGATTTGGGCCATTCCTATACGTGTGTGGTAGTATCTCATTGTTGTCTTAATTTGCATTTCCCTGATGGCATATGATGTTGAACATGTTTTCATATGCACTTTGCCATCATCTGTGTATCTTCTTTGTTGATGTGTCTGTTCAGATCTTTCGCCCATTTTTAAATTTGGTTATTTGGTTTCTTTTTCTTTTCTTTTCTCTCTTTTTTTCTTTTTGAGACCGTGTCTCACTCTGTCACCCAGGCTAGAGTATAGTGGTACACTTGTGGCTCACTGCAGCCTCAATATCTCAGGCTCAAGCAATCCTCTCACCTCAGCCTCCTGAGTAGCTGGAACTACAGGTGTAAACTATCATGCCAGTTAATTTTTGTATTTTTTGTAGAGACAAGGTCTCACCATGTTGCCCAGGCTGGTCTTGAGCTCATGGCTCAAGGATTCCTCCCACCTCGGCCTCCCAAAGTGCTGGGATTACAGGTGTGAGCCACAGCACCTACCTGTTTTCTTATCGTTGTCTTAAGCATTCTTTGTGTATTTTGGATAATAGTTCTTTATCAGCTATGTCTTTTGCAAATATTTCCTCTCATTCTGCGGCCTATGTTTTCTTTCTCTTGATATCCCCCTCTTTCAAGGAGGACGTTGAAGGCTTGAGTTGAGACTCACCACATGCAATATGGATCAGGCCTCCACTGTCCTGTGCCCCACGGTCCCCAAGGAGAGAGATGGGGCCTGTGAAGGAAAGAGGTGGACCTCGATAGTAGGGACGCTGGGGCCAGAACCTGCGTAGAGGCTCCTCCCACTGTGGAGAAGTTGCAGAGGGGAAGTCAGGCCCCCTGAGGAAAAGCTAAGTGTGAGGAAGGGGCGTTTAAGGGTGTAGGAAGCTGAGGCTGTTGGAGAAAGCTTGTCTGGGAAAGGGAGCCCTGTTAGGAAGAGAAGACCATGTGAAGCCCTTGTCCCGGAGGCAGGGGTGACACTGCTGGCAAGTCCTGTGGGCCCAAGCCCCGAGGACCTTCCTTTCCCAGGACAGGCAGACGATAGAGCCAGCCTGGCCTAAGGTGCGGAGGCGACATCGCTCCATGCGGTCACTAGGGGTCCCTCTTGAGCTGCTCCTACAGCCCAGCCCTCAAAGGAACACCAAGTGGGACATGCTGCTGTTCCTGGCACTTAGGACAGTCAGGTCCTAAGAGGGCCAGCGGTCAAATGGGAATGTCAGGTTTCACTATGCTCACCTATGCCACACATCCTGGAAAATCAAGACCTTTCTAATCTACAATCCAACTTTAAGCCATTCCTAGGGCCCAACGTGGGGAAGTCACGTTCCAGAGAGAACCTTCATTTAAACATTTCATGACTTGGCCGGGCACAGTGGCTCATGCCTGTAATCCCAGCACTTTGGGAGGCCGAGGCAGGTGGATCATGGGGTCAGGAGTTCAAGACCAGCCTGGCCAACATGGTGAAACCCCATCTCTACTAAAACTATAAAAATTAGCCAGGTGTGGTGGCACACTCCTGTAATCCCAGCTACTTGGGGAGGCTGAGACAGGAGAATCGCTTGAACCCAGACGACAGAGGTTGCAGTGAGCCGAGATAGCGCCACTGCACTCCAGCCTGGGCGACACAGTGAGACTCCATCTCAAAAAAAAAAAAAAAATTCCTGACTTGACAAAAGGAGCCGTTTTAAGGATACATCCATGAGATTGTTTGCATTTGATTTCCCTTTTCAAAACCCATACACCAAAAATAATCAAGGAGGTAAACATAAAACCAGGCAGGAGCCCAACCTACAAATGTCTCTTTGGGCCTGAGTTGTTGCCAATTTCACAAAAATTCATCAACTGTCAAAGTAGAACTGCAGCTCTATCTGCACTGCCCCAGGAAGAGCAGGAGCTGTCACTGTGCCCTGACTGTAAGATCGCAAAGTGAAAATCTTAGCCAGACTTCTCAGCTCCCCATCTATCTACAAATAAACCAAATAAGGAACCTAAGCTTTAACTGTCCTGGCTCAAGACCACCTTTTTGGCTCATTAAAGCCGAGAGATCCTCACTGGAGGTCACACTGGGCACCGTTGGTCAGGTGGAAGGGTATAGGGAGAAGAGAACAGGAAAAAGTGAGGGCAGAGATCAATGTTGAACAGCATTCTGAGTCACCAACCTGCAGATGTCACAAGGAGGCCTGCGGTGCCACGGGAAGGAAGCACACTGACACACACATGCACAGGGTCTGCCCTGTGACAACCAGGCAAGGACTCCTTCTGTCTTAAGGACTCCTGACCTCGAGATGGACACAGGTGCTCCTAAGAGCACCCGGAAGCCCCTGATCCCAAATACTTCCTCCGTGTCTGGAATTCCACCATGAAAAATTCTGTCTCCTGGAGCACACACAATAAAAAAAAACTGGAATCAGCCCAAATGTGCATAAATGAGGGACGGCTTAAATAATCTACGATACACACTTACAATGGAACACTACACAGCTGTAAAAAAAAAAAAAAAAGAGGGAGGAAGCTGGGCGCGGTGGCTCACGCCTGTAATCCCAGCACTTCAGGAGGCTGAGACAGGTGGATTACTTGAGGTCGGGAGTTCAAGACCAGCCTGGCAGCCATAGTGAAACCCCATCTCTACTAAAAATACAAGAATTAGCCAGTGCAGTGGTGCATGCCTGTAGTCCCAGCTACTCCAGAGGCTGAGGCAGGAGAATCGCTTGAACCTGGGAGGTGGAGGTTGCAGTGAGCCGAGATCGCACCACTGCACTCCATCCTAGGTGACAGAGCGAGACTCCGTCTCAAAAAAAATAAAATTAAATTAAAAAGAGGGAGGAAATGCTTACCAATGGGTCTCCAAGAAACACTATCCCATGAAAAGAAATCAAGGTGCAGAACCCTGGGCATGAGAAGGAAGGAGAGGATGTAGCTATGTATCTGCTTGTGTATGCAAAATCTCTCTCTGGAAGAATCCACAAGGAACTGACAATACTTGTCTCTACAGAACATAACTGAGGGCGGGGTCAGGCCATGGGAGGAGGGGGCTTGCACTGCATATGCTCTTTTGTGCCTTGTGAATATTAAATCCCATGAATTTAACATAAGTCTTTTAACGTAGATTTAAATTTTAAATGGAAAGGAATGAAAAAGATCTCTACGTAGTGACATGGAAAGATGTACAGGATTCGTGATTCAACGAAAAGTGAGTTGAATAACAGTGTGTCTAGTGCACTTCGATGTGTTTAAAAAAATAGAAAGAGATAATAGGATATTCATATATATACTTGTAAATATATAGAAAAAGACTTGAAGGCTACACTAAGAAACAGAGGGCCCTGCTGGGGAAGATGGAAAAACACAGATCTTTCACTTTTTACCACTTCTGTCAAGTTTAATTTTTTTTAAGAAGCACTTATTACTGTTCTAATAATAGTAATACAGAAATGGTGAAGGTAAAAGGAAAGGCCTGGTGGCTGTCACATGGTCCTGAGATGGTACTGGCTCCTGCTGTCCTAGCCATCCCTGACAGGCAGCACAATGGTGGGCAAACTAACCCACGATGGGGCAGCTGTGCCAACCTCCAGGTCTGCTATAAAGCTCACATAAAGAGGCCAGTGTGAGCGGCTCCAGCATGGAGCCCAGCGCTGAGGTCTCATGGGCAAGAGCAACAGGAGGGAGGCTTTGGTGTGGGAAGTGCTCGTAATCTCAGTGCAGTGGGATATGCACAGCAGCACAGGTGATAAAATTGCAGAGAAGTAAATACACAGCGAACACGCACACACACACACACGGGTGCACCATGGGTGTGCAGACAGAGCTAGGGAAATCTGCAGAAGATAGGACAATTGCATTAATATCAATATCCTGGCTGTGTGTCCCACTGCAGTTTTATGAGATGTCACTGTCAGGGGAAACTGGGTGAAGGGTACATGGGATTCCTCTGTATTACTTCTTACAACTGCATGTGAATCTACAATCATCTCAATCAAGATTTCAGTTTTTAAAAACACAGAAGCAACTTGCAGCCTCATTAACTTTGCCACGATCAGATGAGGCGTTCCAAGAGTTGAGGCCACAGTAGAGATAGGGGAAATGAGACAAGCCCCTGCAAGAGGGTGAGGGAGACTCAAGATCCACATGTGTCCTTGGGTGCTGCTTCCTGGGCCCCCCAAGGGGAACCATCACAGGGCCCTCGCTGCAGCACATGGGGAGCTGGGCCTGAGAAGGAGGACTTTGTCCGGGGAGGTGAGTCCCATAGAATAGGAGCGCACAGGAGAAGCACACTGGCCAAGGAGGTCTCTCTCCACCCCCTTGGAGTGCGGCAGAAATATCAGGGTCTCCCATCTGTGAGGCAGGCCTGGCTCAAGGCCCAGCATGCCTTTGGGCAGGGGGCTTCAGCTCCAAGTCTCAGCCCTCCCCAAGTGTGACACACTATGCAGTGGGGCTTGCCGGGAGAGTTAGCAACACTGAGGCTGGATGTGCTGGTGGTGTCTGATGTGTGGTGGATGCTCAAGAAACATGGTTTTCCTCCCCTCAGCACCAAAAGGAGAATGAAATTGACGAGCAGAGTCCTGTAGTCTTCTGAGGATCGTCCCTCCTACCTTTTCCCAGAGCCCCTTCCCTTTAGGGAGAAAACACTCAGAAAGACAAAACTGTATCTGCTCCAGAACATTCCATCACACCCCGGACCAAAGCCGCTCCACTGGAGCAGCGGTGCTTTTGCTTATAAGGAACGTTCCCAGCCTGCTCAGCATCGGGCCAACCACTGAGCTGGAAACAGCAGTGACTCGGCCTCTGCCACCTCCAGGCAGGCCTCTGCCCTGCGCCTGTTTCCTCTTTGTAACCTAGGGTCGAGAACTTCCAGGATGAGCATGAAGATGAAATGAGATAATATAGATGAAAGGGCCTTGCACACAGCAAGTTACTTGTTATTACAGCATTATTATTGATCCATTTGGTTACAGGACACATCTCCCCTCCACTGTCGCCTGTAGGCACAGACCGATGTCCCAGTGGAGGAAAGATTAAATGGTCATAGTAACACTTACATAGCAGGGCACAGCTTCAAGTGCTGGGATTAACTGATTCTCACAACAACTGTGTGCAGAAGTTACTGGTGTGATCCCCACTTTCAGGTGAGGAAAATGAGGCACAGAGAGATCAAGCCACTGACATGGTTTAAACTTCCTGGCCGGGCGAGGTGGCTCACGCCTGTAATCCCAGCACTTTGGGAGGGCGAGGCAGGAAGATCACAAGGTCAGGAGTTCGAGGCCAGACCAGTCAATATGGTGAAACTCCATCTCTACTAAAAATTAGCTGGGCGTGGTCACCAGTGCCTGTAGTCCCAGCTCTTCGGCAGGCTGAGGCAGGAGAATTGCTTGAACCTGGGAGGCGGAGGTTGCAGTGAGCCAAGATCGCACCAATGCACTCCAGCCTGAGTGACAGTGAGACTCCGTCTCAAAAAAAAATAAAAATTAAAAAAAAAATAAACTTCCCACATAACCCCAGTCAGCAGGCACCTAGCAGCAGTCACCTTCCTGCGTGGAACATATGTGCACCAGTTTGCCAAAGTCTCCACCACTTCCTACTGCCACCTGTCATGGAAGCTGAGATGCTGTTTTCGTTTTTAAAGACCCTTACGCTGTTGCTCTTCGTGTGGTGGAGGCACCATTTCTTGTTCCACATTCACACTGTCTGGTTTAAGGAGATTAATGTGGACACACAGGCCAGGGCGGCACCTTTCATGAAGACTCAAACAGGCCTGGCATTCCTGAGTTGTGCAGTGTGGCAGCTTGATCTGGTGCCAGGTTTGCACTTCTGGGGCCTCAGCGGGACAACTGGGAAGGCGGAGGCCAGTGTCAACACGATGTGATGGAGGACAGCCCTCTGACCGTGCACACTCACCTCAATTCCTTTTTTTTTAAGAGTTATTTCTCTGTGCCCAGCAGTGCCCTCTCCTCTTTCAAAAGTCAGAAAAGCTGCCCGGGTGCTGTGGCTCACACCTGTAACTCCAGCACTTTAGGAGGCCGAGGCAGGTGGATCACTTGAGGTCAGGAGTTCGAGACCAGCCTGGTCAACATGGCAAAACCTCATCTTCACTAAAAAATACAAAAATTAGCCAGGCATGGTGACCTGTGCCTGTAATCCCAGCTACTTGGGAAGCTGAGGCAGGAGAATCGCTTGAACCTGGGAAGCAGAGGTTGCAGTGGCCAAGATTGTGCCACTGCACTCCAGCCTGGGCCACAGAGCAAGACTGTCTAAAAAAAAAAAAACAAATCAGAAAAGCTGAAGTCTTTGGTCCCCAAGTCATAGAAGACGAAAAGAAAAACAGAAAAGAAAAGCTGGGCGGGGCACAGTGGCTCATGCCTGTAATCCCAACGCTTTGGGAGGCCAAGGTGGGCAGATACCCTGAGCCCAGGAGTTCGAGAACAGCCTGGCCAGCATAGCAAAACCCTGTCTCTACGAAAAATACAAAAATTAGCCGGTGTGGTGGTGTGTACCTGTGGTCCCAGCTACTTGGGAGGCTGAGGTGGGAGGATTGCTTGAGCCTGGGAGGTGGAGGTTGCAGTGAGCCAAGACTGTGCCACTGCACTCCAGCCTGGGCGACAGAGTGAGACCTTGTCTAAAAAAAAAAAAAAAAAGGCCAAGCGCAGTAGCTCACGTCCAGAATCCGAGGTGGACGGATCATCTGAGATTGGGAGTTCAAGACCAGCCTGGCCAACAAGGTGAAACCCCAACTCTACTAAAAATAGAAAAATTAGCCAGCCATGGTGGTGGGTGCCTGTAATCCCAGCTACTCAGGAGGCTGAGGCAGGAGAATCGCCTGAGTCCAGCAGGCAGAGGTTGCAGTGAGCCAAGATCATGCCACTGCATTCTAGCCTGGGTGACAGAGCGAAACTCCGTCAAGAGAAAGAGAGAGAGAGAGAAAGAGAGACAGAGAGAGACAAAGAGAGAAGATAGAAAAGAAAGAAAGAAAGAAAGAAAGAAAGAAAGAAAGAAAGAAAGAAAGAAAGAAAAGGAAAGAGAGAGAAAGAAAGAAAGAGAGAGAGAGAAAGAAAAAGAAAGAAAAAGAGAGAGAGGGAGGGAGGGAGGGAGGAAGGAAGGAAGGAAGGAAGGAAGGAAGGAAGGAAGGAAAGAAAGAAAGAAAGAAAGAAAGAAAGAAAGAAAGAAAGAAAGAAAGAAAGAAAAGGAAAGCTAAAGTCTAACACCTAATCCCTACATACAAATGGCTTCACTGAGACCACAAATCAGAGGAAGCACTGAGGAGCAGAGGCAGCGGTCCTGCTTGCAGGGTCTTAGGTCTAGTGTCCCATTACTCCTGACAAGGTAGTTGCTATGAGTCCTCCCACGCCAAAGATGGAAAAGCTGAGGCACACAGAGGGTAAGTCACCTGCCAAAGGTCATTGAGCCAGGAGGTTGGCCAGGAGAGCTCTGCTCACCGAGTTGGGACTGAGGAGTGGCAAGGGGCAAAGTAGTGTTTAGGGAGACCCACTGCGTGCCTGCCACCAGACAAAGTGCCCTCTGCACTAAGCTACTCTCATCCTCGAGCAATATTAAGAGCCTGGCATCGTGCACCCAATTTTAGAGATGAAGAAGCAGGGCCTCTGGGACCAGAAGCCTCAGCTCACACAGGATTGAGTGCAGGGCTAAGGCTAGAGCCCGTCTGCCTGGCTGCAGGGCCTAACCCCTGGAGAGAGAAGACAGCATCACCCTGCTGGTGCTGTCCTCTCAGCCCCCTCCATGCCCTGGGCACTGGTGCCTGAAGCCCAGCAGGGGGTGGTGGCCTTGGCCCTGGGTGGACATTCTAGAAAGCCAGCAGTTCACTAGGTCCCCTGCTCCAAAACACAAAGGCCATGCTTGAGACTCGTGGGTGAGGGCACGGGTCTGCTGCTTCTTCCAACCCCCACAACCAAGGTGGGCAGGGTGGACACTGGTGTTTCTCAGGCCCCTGTAAGTGCCCAGCCCTTGCCATACCAACAAGTGACAGATGTTGCTGTCCCAGCTGCTTCTCCACGCCTGGTGCAGCCCTCCAGTGAGCTTTGTCAGGCCTATGTGGTGATTCAAACACATCTGAATCAACATGTAAATATCAAAGGATTGCACTTTTTTAAATCCAAATTTCAAATTTCTCTAGGAAAAAAGTAGATCTGCCAGCCCTAGGCCCATACTCTCACAGAGCCCCAGTCAGCTAGTGCTGAGCAGCAGCTACCTCTTTGCATGAAACATGTGAGCATCAGTTTGCCTCAGTCCCCGCCACCTGAAGCCGAACTACTGTTTTCTTTCTTTTTTGGAGGCAGAGTCTCGCTCTATCACCCAGGCTGGAATGCAGTGGTGCAATCTCAGCTCACTGCAACCTCTGCCTCCTGGGTTCAAGTGATTCTTCTGCCTCAGCCTCCCAAGTAGCTGGGATCACAGGTATGTGCCACCACGCCCAGCTAATTTTTTGTATTTTAGAAGAGATGGGGGTGTTTCACCATGTTGCCCAGGCTGGTCTCGAACTTCTGATCTCAGGCCTCCCAAAGTACTAGGATTACAGCTGTGAGCCACCACACCCAACCCTACTGTTTTCATTTTTAAGGCCATTTATGCTGTTGGTCTGCTCATGGTGGAGGCATAGTCCTTGGTACCCATGTCTCCATCAAAAATTGGAAAATAGAAAATAAATTGAAGGGCCTCAAGTCTTATTCTGTGGACATGCAGAATGTTCACGTGCAGTCCATCTGCAGACACCTGTCCTGTTCACTATGTGCAGCACCGCTGGGCCAAAGCCCCCTCTCAAAGTGGTAACGGCTGTGCACTGCTCCTCCCCAGGGGGGCAATGTTCAGCCAGGTATTTGAGAATGGCACCTCAGCAGTCCACCCCCCACATAGCAGGGGCCCCAGGAGGCTTGGCGTCTGCGATCTCAGGTCTCAGCGCCCTCAGCCCTGGGCCCCATGCAAAGCACACAGGGCTGCCTGGCTCTGAGGGTGCCCTTCCGTGGGCTCCATGCTTGTGGCGTGCATCTGCCCCAAGACAGGCTGAGCCTGGGGCTGGGTCCTCTCTACCAAGCCCCTGGCACTTCCTGAAAGGGCTGCAGATAATGCAGCGAAGATGGCCGTCAGCGATAAGGACGATGATGACGCCGACAAACAGTACTGCCCAGAAGCTTCCCGAAAGTGATCTGAGATGCATCTTCTGATCTGTGAACCTCCACAAACGAGAGTCCCCTAGTTTCAGTTTGGGCCTCACATAATCGCTGCGAGGAACTATTAAAAATATATTTTTTAAACTATCCCCCTTGCCCTGTTCATTTATTTCTGGAAATCTAGTCTTAGAAAGTCATTAAAAAAAAAAAAAAAAAAAAAAAAAAAAAAACAGATAAAGGGACGGGAAGAAAAAAGAAAAAGTTATGTTCATGAAAATGTCCATTGGGCAAGGACACACCCAAATGATCACGGTGGGAATGCGGTTTTGTGGGGAAATGTTTTGTTTGTTCATTTTGGTTTTGTTATTTTTAAAACTTTCTGCAATGTTATATCACTTCTCAGAATAAATAGATACAGGCCGGGAGCAGTGACTCACGCCTGTAATCCCAACACTTTGAGAAGTCAAGGCAGGAGGATCACTTGAGTCCAGGAGTTCACGACCAGCCTGGGCAACACAGTGAGACCCCATCTCTAAAAAAAACTTAGCTGGGTGTGGTGGCACACACCTGTGTGCCAGCTACTGGAGCAGAGGGGTGGGGGCTGAGATGGGAGGATTACTTGAGCCCAGGAGGTTGAGGCTGCAGTGAGCCGTCATCGTGCCACTGCACTCCAGCTTGGGCAACAGAGCGAGATTCTAACTCAGAAAATAAAATAATAAATAAATGCAAGCCAGGCGTGGTGGTTCACGCCTGTAATCCCGGCACTTTGGGAGTCCAAGGCGGGTAGATCACCTGAGGTCAGGATCTGGAGACCAGCCTGGCCAACATAGTGAAACCGCATCTCTACTAAAAATACAAAAAAAAACAAAAAATTAGGTGGGCACGGTGGTGGGCGCCTGTAATCCCAGCTACTAGGGAGGCTGAGGCAGAAGAATCATTTTGAGGCAGAGGCTGCAGTGAGCCGAGATCACGCCACTGCACTCCAGTCTGGGCAACGAGAGCAAAACTCCGTCTAAATAAATAAATAAATAAATAAATAAATAAATGCAACTTGAGAACTTACAGGCCACCTATGGTCCCGCCAGGTGAAGCTGGTGGTTAACAGCAAAGACAGGCAGTCTGGGCAACGAGAGCAAAACTCTGTCTAAATAAATAAATAAATAAATAAATGCAACTTGAAAACTTACAGACCACCTATGGTCCCGCCAGGTGAAGCTGGTGGTTAACAGCAAAGACAGGCTTCCTGGGCTCCTGTCCCCACTCCCGCAGTCCCTTGCCAGTGTCTGTGGCAAGGTCCTAACCTCTTTTTGGCTCAGTTTCCTTTTTTGTTTTGTTTTTTGTTTTTTGAGACAGAGTCTCACTCTATCACCCGGGCTGGAGTGCACTGGTGCAATCTCAGCTCACTGCAACCTCTGCCTCCAGGGTTCAAGCAATCCTCCTGCCTTAGCCTCCCAAGTAGCTGGGATTACAGGTGCCCACCACCACATTCAGCTAATTTTTTTTGCATTCTTAGTAGAGATGGGGTTTCACCATGTTGGCCAGGCTGGTCTTGAACTCCTGACCTCAGATGATCTGACCACCTCAGCCTCCTAAAGTGCTGTGATCACAGGTGTGAGCCACCAAACCAGGCCAGTTTCCTTATTTTTAAAATGGGCATAATAACAGTTCCCACCACTTCGGGCCATTGCTTGGATCAAATGAGTTAGTTTGTGCAGAAGTGCTTAGAACAGCACCCAGCTCACAAGTCCTTCTGAAGCCCCAGCCACCCTCCTCTACCTGCTGCCCCCTGCCAGGGCCTGGGCCCCTCCCTCCCCGAGTCCCTCACCTCCTTGGCTTCCCCACGCCTGCCCCAGAGCCACCCTCTTTCTCAGCCAGTCCTCAACTTTATGACCTTTATCTCTGGAATGCTGATGTGAAGCTCCGATTTGAAGTTAAACTTAATTTATTTTATGCAGAAGAAAAGTTTTTTTTTTTTTTTTTTTTTTTTTTTTGAGATGGAGTCTGGCTCTGTCGCCCAGGCTGGAGTGCAGTGGCGCAATCTCGGCTCACTGCAAGCTGCGCCTCCCAGGTTCACACCATTCTCCTGCCTCAGCCTTCTGAGTAGCTGGGACTACAGGCGCCCGCCACCATGCCCGGGTAATTTTTTGTATTTTTAGTAGAGACAGGGTTTCACCGCGTTAGCCAGGATGGTCTCGATCTCCTGACCTCGTGATCCGCCCACCTCGGCCTCCCAAAGTGCTGGGATTACAGGCGTGAGCCACCATGCCCGGCCAGAAAACTTTAATTAATTTTATGTTTTACGCTGACATATTTCTCAGTAGATCACAGCCATCATGTCTTCATGCACCTTTATATACTCCAGTGCACAAGTGAAAAAATAAAGTTTTTCTATAGGGTCAAAACACATTATCATCGCTGACAAAATAATTCATCAATTCTGTCTGATAGTTGGTTCACAGGCAAATTTAGAGGCAACATTTAAAAATTTTAATTTTTTTTTTTTTTTTTGAGACTGGGTCTCATTCTGTCACCCAGACTGGAGTGAGCCCAGTGGCATGATCTCAGCTCACCACAACCTCTGCCTCCCAGGCTCAAGCAATTCTCCTGCCTCAGCCTCCTCAGTAGCTGGGATTATAGACGCGTGCCACTGCCACCCGGCTAATTTTTGTATTTTTAGTAGAGATGGGGTTTCACCATGTTGGCCAGGATGGTCTCAATCTCCTGACCTCGTGATCTGCCCGCCTCGGCCTCCCAAAGTGCTTTTTTTGTTTTGTTTTGAGACGAAGTTTCACTCTTGTCATCCAGGCTATAGTGCAATGGCGCAATCTCGGCTCACTATAACTTCCAACTCCCAGGTTCAAGCGATTCTCCTGCCTCAGCCTTCTGAGTAGCTGGAACTACAGGCACCTGCCACCACACCCAGCTAATGTTTTTTTTTTTTTTTTTTTTTGAGACGGAGTTTCACTCTTGTCACCTAGGCTGGAATGCAATGGCGCGATCTCAACTCACCGCAACCTCCGCCTCCCAGGTTCAAGCGATTCTCCTGCCTCAGCCTCCCAAGTAGCTGGGATTACAGGCACAAGCCATCACACCTGGTTGATTTTTGTATAGACGGGGTTTCGCCATGCTGCCCAGGCCGGTCCCAAACTCCTGAGCTCAAGCGATCTGCCCACACCTCGGCCTCCCAAAGTGCTGGGACTGTGAGTGTGAGCTCCCCTGCCCAGCCAAAAGTTGAAAAATAAAGAAAAGAATGAGGCAGAAAAACATAACCAATATACGCAATCTCCAAAATAACAGGTGAAGCCCAGGTACCACAGGCTGAATGGCTGTGCACTCTGGTCCTATCTATGGAAGAATTCACACTGCCACGGATCTCAGCCCACAGGTGCGCAAGACCCCAGGAAAGCTTGCAAAATGGCCGTGGGGGCGGGGGGGGCATCTCATTAAAGGGACAAGAAAAAGCCATCATCGGGGTGGAGAATGATTTAAATGGCCTTGGGGAACTGCCGCAAGCCTTACTACAAAGACAGGAGTCCTGGGTTTCTCAGGCCTCCTGATTTCAAAAGTTCCCTCCCCAACCCTTGTTGATACCCTCAGCCAGCTGGGGGTCCCAAAGTGGGCTTGAAAAATGTTTAGGCAAGGGCCTTGTCTTCCCCTACCCTCTGCCCAAGAGGGACAGAGCTGTTATCCCAGATTCAGGCCCTGGAGCCCATCCCCACTGGCTGGGCAGTCTGAGTTTGGCTTGGGCCAGCAGAGCCCCCGGGTGCACCAGCCCCACTTTGGCCATGCTGCCTAAGAGCGTCTTGCTGAACAGATGGCCTGGAGTCCTAGATCCTTGTGGGAACTGGAGCCTGTGCCAGCCTGGGTGCCCAGATCTCCTTCCTCTCCGTGCAGGGCCTAATCACTCGTGGTCAGCAGGAGGCCTGCAGAGGGAGAGACAAGATTGGCCCTCCAATCCCTGCCTCTGGGAAAGCTGGCTGATGCCAGGTTCTGGAGAAAGGACCTGGAGCTTCCAGGAAAGTTTAGGAAGCAGAGGGGGACCCCTTGCCCTGCCAATTCAGACCACCCTCGTGAGTCGGGGCCAGAATAATTAAGCGGCTTCCTCTGGCGTCTACTCTGAGGGGTCGGTAATAATGTCCAGCACTGTGATAAGGAAGATTCTGAGGCACCGTCCATGCTTGAAGGAAGGAGCTCCTTGGAGATGTTGCCACATTCGCCACAGTAGAGGATGGGTAGTGTGCAGATGTCTGCCACCCTGGAGGTAGGGTCTCTCCTTCACCCAAGTTCTATGCATGATCCCAAGTAGACAGGGGTGGGGAGGTGTTATCAGGAGAATGATTCATAGTATTGCTGTCATTACGGTACAGCTCCCCAGTCATGGAGCACCCACTTTCAGCCAGGCACTTCATGGATGCTGCCCTGTAGTAATCCTGAAGTGCTAAGAGAATCAGCAAGGGCACGCGTCTTGCTGATCTCTGAACATTTGCTAAATGAGGGCTGGGCATCATGATCCCGTTTTACAGCTGGAATAACTCAGACTCCAAGCACCTGCCAAGGCCCCACGACGGTAGGAGTGGGCCCCAAACCTGGGTGCTCTCTTGAAGGTACCCTCAAAGCCAGGGCCTGGCCTCCCGCTGCCTCTCCTGAGCCCCCACCCCGGGCCTGAGCTCCCCTGCTGATGGGGGGCAGGGGACACGCCATCTGTCTGCAGAGGCAGGGGTGCCACTGGGGGGGACACGCCACCCCCACAGGCAGTGGACGGGGCCTCCCTGCATCCGTTACTTGCCCGCCGCCCAGACTCTGCCCACCGCACAGCAGTGATAGATAGTTTGTGAAATACCCTGAGCTTGCGGTTGACCAGAATTCTGAAATAATTCCATTGAGACCGGAATTCATGCAATGTTCTGTATCCTGATGTGGTAAAGCAGGCTGCCCGCGGGGGCGCAAGGGGATGTGAAGGCCTGGGGATGGTGAGGCAGCCTCCAGGCCCTGCAGCAGGGGCTTCTGCCACCCCCCCTTGCCCACGGGCTCCGGAAGGCCCATCTGACAGGAGCAGGGCCCTGATAAGCACCACCTGACCAGGAGGCCCCCGGCAGAGAGATTAATGCACAAATTGTCAACAACCTCCCCATGCTGTACCCCCGCAGAGGAGCAGGGCGGGGGGGCACTGGGAAAGGAAAGACAGAGGAGTCCTCACCCGGAAAGGCAAGAGGACAGGTCAGACTGGCCTTGCCCTGCGGCCTCAGCCTGGCTGCCCCACCTGCGCCAGCCGGGCTCTGGGCACCTGGGGCGGGAAGAAGCCAAGGTGTGAGGCCAGGCTGGTATCATGAGCCAGTCTGATGCCCAAGCAGGTCCTGGCTGTGCAGGAGGGTGGGAGGGAGCTGCTGCCTGCTGAGCCTCCTCGGCCTGGAAGCTCCCCAAAGCCAGAGCTAACTCCAAACCTCCTGGCCCAGGACCCTGCGCCCCACTCCCTGGCCCTGCCAGCCCCCAGGGTGGCTTCCCTGGAAGGAGACATGTGTTTCTCCTTGGTGGACACCTCTCTCAATGCTGCAGAGTGTCCCTGTGTTTCTGCAGCCAGGCAAGGACTCCAGGACTGGACTTGGCAGAGCATAGCAGGACTGCAGGAGGAGGCTGGGGGTTGCTCTGGGGTCATCACATTCAGGACCACACATGGTCAATAGGCTCAGGCCGATGAAGTTCCCGCTCCTCATAGGACAACCAGAAGCTCAGGGGCAGCCTGGTGGGTTTTCTATAAAGCAAAATGCAGCCATTGAAAGGGCTGCCCTGGGCTCTGCCATTAGGAACTTCCTATTTCTTAGGTGGGGGAAACTTTTCTCTAAAGCAATGAGGGTACCAGCAAATCAGAGACATAAACTGAGGGGCCACTGGCATACTGAGCTTGCTGCATGGGTTACCAGGTTTTTATTTTCTTTAAGTCCATTATTTCAGGTTGTATTTCCAGCTTTGCTTTGGAAGCTCTGGCCACTCTGAGCCCACATTCCTTCATGGCCCTATGCCTGGAGCTGAGCAGGAGCCACCCTGAAACAGGCCCACCCACTTCCCACCCCTGCTCCTCTCTGCAGTGAACAGAACAGTTGAGGATCCAGAGTGTGAACCCCACGGACCAGGAGGAGTATGTGTCCCGCAGAACAGCACTGGGGTTCACGCTTCTGCAGGGTCCCCAGCCTGGGGTCTGTCTCAATCATTCTCCCACCTCTGCTGGGGCACTCAGCTGCTGCAGTCACTTGTCATGGACTGTTTTCATGCAAGTCCATCTTCCTCATTAGGTTGCCAAGGGCATGGGACACAGGCTTATGGGCCCCGGGGTTCGGGGACCAGCAGTGAGGGTGGACGCATGTGAGGCTGCACAGACCTGAGTGCTCAGGTGAACCCTCTGAACCTTTTCAAGAGATCTGGAAAATTCTACTGTTCTTTTTTTTTTTCTTTTTTTTTTTTTTTTAAGAGGCGGTTTTGTTCTGTTGCCCAGGCTAGAGTGCAGTGGTACAAACATAGCTCACTGTAACCTCGACCTCCTGGGCTCAAGCAATTGCACCTTGGCCTCACAAATAGCTGGAACTACAGGCATGCACCGCACGCCTGGCTAATTATTTAAATTTTTTGTAGAGATGAGGTCTCCCTCTGTTGGCCAGGCTGAACCCCTGGGCTCAAGCGATCCTCCCACCTCGGCCTCCCAAAGTTCTGGGATTATAGGCGTGAACCTCTGTGCCAGATGGGAAAATTATATTTTTTAAGTAATATGTCTCAGGTTTTAAATGTTGAAAATGAATTCACCTTTCAGTAATGATAATAATATTCTATAAGGAAAAGAAAATACATCTGCCAGCTAGGAGACGCAGCCTCCAATTAGGAGCAAGGAGGTTCACCAGATCCCATGCTATCTGGTCAGTTGGTGTCAGGAAGGAATAAAACTATCCCATGCAAAATTTTCTGATCATCTTTTCCAGCCCGGCCCAGGACTGATTCCGAGTACCTACCTAAGCCAGATCCTAGCCAGTCCTCAGGGAACTAGGTATGGAGCAGTGGACAGAGAAGGATCATTAAAGCAATATAATGTGACATCCTGAACATGAATGGAGACTTTCTAGAGGAATTCACAAGAAATTGCTAACACCGTGTTTCTCTGGAAGAGAAGCTGGTAGGAAGCTGGAGATTCTGCTTGCCTCTGTATACCCTTCTGATCTGTCTAGATCCTTAGTATGAGCATGTGTGAACTCTTACAATTTGGATTTTTTTTTTTTTTTTTTTTTGAGATAAGGTCTCACTCTGCCAACAAGGCTGGAGTGCAGTGGTGTGATCTCAGCTCACTGCAACCTCAGCCTCCTAGGCTCAAGTAATCCTCCCACTTCAGTCCCCTGAGTAGCTGAGACTACAAGTACTCGACTCCATGCCCAGCTAATTTTTGCATTTTTAGTAGAGATGGGGTTTCATCATGTTCGGCAGGCTGGTCTCGAACTCCTGAGCTTGAGCGATCTGCCCACCTCAGCTTCCCAAAGTGCTGGAATTACAGGCATGAGCCACTACGCCTGGCCTTTTACAATTTTTAAAATCTCTTTTTGTTGTTACAGAGTCTTGCTATGTCACCCAGGCTTGCCTCAGACTCCTGAGCTAGAGCGATCCTCCCTCCTCAGCCTCCCAAGTGGCTGGGACTATAGGCCCACACCACTTTTACAATTTTTAAAACACAGAAACATTTTGTAATGAATCTGGATATAAACAGATGTGGTTATACCATCACAACATTGTAACCCCAGTGCACAGAGACCCCAGCAAGGCAGTAACCATGTCTATGACAGGGAGAAGGAAAGTAGCACTTAAGCTTTCCCAGGAGTAACTCTGGGGGTGGGTTTTGGAGAATGAATAGGAGGTTTTCATCCGGGCGCAGTGGCTCACACCTGTAATCCCAGCACTTTGGGAGGCCGAGGCGGGCAGATCACGAGGTCAGGAGATCGAGACCATCCTGGCTAACACGGTGAAACCCCGTCTCTACTAAAAATACAAAAAATTAGCCGGGCGTGGTGGCAGGCGCCTGTAGTCCCAGCTACTCAGGAGGCTGAGGCAGGAGAATGGCATGAACCCGGGAGGCAGAGCTTGCAGTGAGCCGAGATCGTGCCACGGCACTCCAGCCTGGGCGACAGAGCCAGACTCCATCTCAAAAAAAAAAAAAAGAGAATGAATAGGAGTTTTTCCAGGCAGACAAGAAGGAACACTTCAAAGACCCAGGACACCAGTAGCTATGGGGATCACTGGGGAAGGTTTTATGGCATTTGTGGAGGTGTTAAGCCTTGAAGGAGGGGAGAATCAGAGTGAGACAGGGGTTAGGGTGGGGAGCGTAGCACAGGCATAGACACAGCACAATGCCAGGGACAGTGGGATCTGGCTGCAGCTCCAGGAAGGCCATCTCCCTGATGTCAGGGAGGGGCGAAGACCTGGGTTCAAGTCCAGGTTCTCCCAATTACTTGGCGTGAAGCCTTAAATTTGACCTATCCATGCCCCGTTTGCTCACCTGTTAAAGCAGGGATGTGTAGCAGGGCATAATGGCACACGCCTGTAGCCCCAGCTACTCAGAAGGCCAAGGCAGGAGGATGGCTCGAGCCCAGGAGTTTGAGGCCACCCTGAGCAACATGGCCAAACCACATGTCTAAATAAATAAATGGGAGCGTGGAACTTGTGCCCTACTGACAGTGTGTATGAGAAGCACCTGAGAACCACAGCTAATGAACTGCCCACAGGCTGTGAGGAGCTGGCACCGGTCCTCACTGCCTCGAGCGGGGTCAGTCCAGGAGAGGGTCCGCCCCACCCACCGCTGCCACACAGGCTGGGAAAAGCCATGGCTCTCGAACGGGCATCCATACTCCCGGCTAAGCAAAGGCTCTGCAAAGCTGGGGCCAGACAGCCACTCAGTGTCTGCAGTTTCCTCTGGCCCTGAATCGCAGGCCGCGCTGGATGGCTCTGGTGCCAAAGGGTGGCCTCTGAACAGGAACCTCGGCCTGGGGACGTCCCTGGGACCCCACAGGACCTGACCCGGGGCCACCACTAGAAGCCGTTGCTCCCAGGCCAGCGCTGCGGGAATGGCCCCGGGTCTTCTGCCCAGGGCCTGCAGGTGCTCCAGGTCAGCGGGCGACTTTGGCCGCTGCAGAGACCGAGATACGCGGGGTAACAGCCCGTTCCGGAGCCAGTCATCAGGCGCCAAGCCCCGCTGGGCTCCTCGCAGCCGCGGGACCTTTCGCTGCCCTTCCCGAGGCTCAGCTTCCTGAACTGGAAGCTGCCGGCCCGCACGGCAGCCGGGAGCAGCCAGGGCGTGAGGACGTGGGTTCCCGTCACCCCCGGCTTGGAACAGCAGCGCCGCAACAACCGCTGGCGTTCATCGAGCCTCTCAGCAGCCCTGCGAGGCGATCCCGGGGAGAATCCCTCGCCACAGCCGAGGAAACTGAGGCAGGCGGGGTGACACACAGCCCAGGAGTGTCGGGCGGGCGCCCAGGCTGCCACCGCGCTGAGGACCGGCCCCTCTGCCCGCCCGGAGGCGCGCGTGGCCTAGGCGGGGGCGCCCTCTGGCGGCCGCGGGCTCCGATCCCCGCCGGCCTCGCAGGCGTGGGGCAGGACAGCAGCGCTCTCGCCAGGGCCCAGAGCCCCACTTTGCCAAGGAGAAACCAAGGCTGTCCCTGGAGCGGTGACTTCGTTCAGGGCCATGGAACACGTCCAAGGGAGAACTGGAGGAGGAGGCCAGACTTGCTGCTGGGCAGCTGGCACATGGGACGTGGGGTGTTGTGACTCCAGCATTTATGGAGCGCCTGCTGTGTGCTCTGCAGGTATGGTCCCATGACCACCCCCCGAGCATGGGGTTATTACATTCTTTTTTTTTTTTTTTTTGAGACAGAGTCTCGCTCTGTCGCCCAGGCTGGAGTGCAGCAGCATGATCTCGGCTCACTGCAACCTCCGCCTCCCAGGTTCAAGCAACTCTCCTGCCTCAACCTCCTGAGTAGCTGGGATTACAGGCAGGCACCACCACGCCCGGCTAATTTTTGTATTTTTACTAGAGACGGGGTTTCACCATGTTGGTCAGGCTGGTCTCGAACTCCTAACCTCATGATCCACCTGCCTCAGCCTCTCAAAGGGGTTATCTCATTCTACGGATGAGGCCTTGAGGCTCAGAGACCCGTCTGACTCTAAAGCCACCCATTGGGACTGACCCCAGACAGCCCCTTAACAGCCACTGGGTTCTACTGGGGCCAGTGGAGTGTGGCATGAGGCAAAAGAGACCATTTCCCCTCTGAAACACGAGCTGAACTAGATCAGGGTTTTGCCAGCGTTCAGGTCTACCTTGCAGCATGTGCAGGACGCACCTATCACCCATGTTCATATTCACATCCTAACGCCAGGCCTACGCAGTGCTGACCATGGGCACCACCTGACCGCTGTCAGCTTATTTGAGGATCACACCAACAACCACACTCTTGTTAGAAATTAATATGACCCCGTTTTATGAATGGAAAAGGGAGGCTCAGAGCAGCTGAGCACCTTTCCACAGTCACACAGCCAGGCGGCGTCAAATCCAGCAACCCAACCCAGGCCACCGGCTCCCAGCCTCTGCGAGGTGGAGCTTCCAGCTAATCCAGCTCCACTCTGCTCAAGCCATTTTTTTTGTTTTGTTTTAAGAAATGAGGTTCACTATGTTGCCTCGACTAGTCTTGGTTCTGGTACTCAAGCTGAGTATGGGAATTAAAAGCATGAGCCACCACCCAGGCCTATATTCTTTTTTACAATTTATCCTTAAATGAAATTTTGTATCTCTGACATAAGTGGAAAATCACTTTCACATGGCTAAATACAGGTAGCTGTAAAAATCAAATACAATTTATGGCCAGTGCTGTGGCTCACACCTGTAATCCCAGCACTTTGGGAGGCTCAGGCGGAAGGACCACTCGAGCCCAGGAGTTTGAGACCAGCCTGGGCAACATAGTGAGACTTCATCTCTTAAAAAAGAAAAAAATAAATCAAATACAATTTACATCAAATAAAGTGATCCAGTTCTGACCAGAGAGAATGGTCAGCAGAGAGCCTGGCATTCTAGACAGGGTTCCATTTCCATTGAAGAGGTTTCTTTGTTACAAGCAAGTAAACTGGTGGGACACTGCCTGGTTTTCTCCTGAATCCCACCCCACTGCGGCACGGATCTCACTCCCCATACCCCAGCAGCACCTCCTCCCAACCCCCAGCCTCTCCACTGCAACATGAAGCATGGAAGAAAGATGAAGGTGTGTGTGTCACTCACTGGAGAGTGCTGAGAGACGCAGGGAAGACAGAGGCATGGGTGTCCGTAATTAGGGTGCAGGTGGTGAGACACAGGGGGAAGATGGTGGTGTGGGTGTCCATCTCTGCTGTGAGGTAGAGGGCAGACCCCATGTAGATGTAGGGTCATGGGTTAGCCTTGATATATGAGTGGTGACTTACATGACAACTGAAACCAGTGCCATGGTCTGAATGCTTTTATCCCCCCAAAATGTACCTGTTGATGTCTTAATTCCATAGTGATGGTATCAGGATGTGGGGCCTTTTGGGAGCGACTAGGTCATGAAGGAGGAGTGCTCATAATTGGGCTCCAAGCCCTGATAGCAGAGCCCTTGCTCAGCATGCCAACTTCTGCCTGCGAGGACACAGTGAGGACACCGGCAGGCTGCATGCCAGAAGACAGCCCTCTGCAGAGCCCGCCCCTGCTGCCACTCTCATCTTGGAGTTGCCACCCTCCTGAACTGTGAGAAAGGAATGTGTGTTGTTCTAAGTACTCCGATTGTTGTTATTTGTTATCACAACCTGAACAGACTAAGACAGCCAGCATAAGCGTGTGCTCTTGATCCACATGGACACAGGTACATGAAAACCCACCACACGTTCCCCAGGGTGTACATGCACCTGTCCCCATGCGTCTCACACAAGAAGTGCCGGAGGTGGGAAAGGGGAGGGAAGTTGGGGCTGGGAAGCAGGAAGATGCAGAGAGCCCAGAGGGCACGGTGCCCTGATCTGATGAAAAAGATAAAAATAGAACGAACTAGAATCAAATGCCCCGCATAGGGCCCAGCCTGTTCTAACCCTCAAGACCCCCACACCCAGCTGTGGACCCTGGGACAGCCACTGTGTTATCTGTGCCTCTGTCTGTCAGCTGGAGGCCCTGTGGGCAGGACTGCTGTGTTGCCTCTGTGCCTGGCCCATGGATGTCTGACTATGGGTCTCTGTAAACACGGGGCCAATGTCCCCAGTCCCTCAGAGCAGCCACACCAGATGGGCCTTCCAGACTGGCTCTGTCAAGATCTGAAATTCCCAAGTCCTTAAAAGGCTGCAAATCCTCCCCCCACCCCACAAAGACAACACACAAATAAATCATAACTGCTGTGTCCTAAGCACATCGTGTGTGCCCAGATTTTACACACATATTTGTCATCCTCACAACGTAAGTAATATTTGGTCCATTCTTTGAATGGGGAAACAGGCAGAAAGAACTGAAATGACTTGCCTCAAAGTCACCCAGCTGGCACAAACAGGGTTCAGGTCCAGCTAGGCCTGATCCCACCTCCCGCCCTCTTCTGACAGACCCAGGCTGCCTCCCAGCACACACAACACACACACACACACACACACACATGCACATGCATAGCCACATGACATACGCAAGGACACACACATATATACACAGACACACACATGCATACACAGAGACACACGGACACACACACACGGGTCACAGCCCAAAATAACACCTTCTTGGAGCTAACGCCTCTCCTTCCCCCTCCCCCCGAGTGTGTATGGATTCCCCCAGCCCAAGCCTCCCTCCCCAAATCACCCCTCTCTAGCCCTGTCAGTTTCAGAAGGGTCTCCTCCTCAGGTCAGCCTCCATCTCTGACAAATCCCCCCATCCTCTAGTCCTGCTCCCGCAGGGTTCCCAGCACCTGGCCCAGTGGCCCGGCTGCAGGCCACACCTCTCTACTGGTGGAGAGGGAAACCCTGGGCTCTCAGGTAGAGCTGCGGGTGCTAGTGGTGGGTGGCCATGCCTTCATCCATGTCCATCCAACACGCACTGCCTGTGTGCCTGGACCCCACTCCCTCTCCTTCAGGCCTTTGTGCCATGCACAAGCTCCAGGCCCAGGGCCCCATCCTGATGGAGAGAAGTGGTCAGGAAAGTGGGCAGGCCTCATGGCTTCAAGCCAGGCCCCAAGGGGCAGAGGGGAGAGTGACAGGACCTGGAGCTGAGACTTAGGAATGTGACAGGTGGCCAGCGTGGTGGCTCATGCCTGTAATTCCAGCACTTTGAGAGGCTGAGATGGGTGGATCGCTTGAGCCCAGGAGTTCAAGACCAGCCTGGACAATATCACAAGACCCCATTTCTACTATTTAAAAAATATGTATATAATTTTCTTTTCTTTTTTTTTTCCAGAGTCTCACTCTGTCGCCCAGGCTGCAGTGCAGTGGTGCAATCTCAGCTCACTGCAACCTCTGCCTCCCGTGTTCAAGCGATTCTCCTGCCTCAGCCTCCCAAGTAGCTGGGACTATAGGCGCATGCCACCACGCCCAGCTAATTTTTGTATTTTTAGTAGAGACGGGGTTTCACCACGTTAGCCAGGATGGTTTCGATCTCCTGACCTCGTGATCCGCCCGCCTTGTCCTCCCAAAGTGCTGGGATTACAGGCGTGAGCCACCACACCTAGCCGATATTTAAATTTTTTTAAAGAAAACAGATGGGTGCTCTCCAGAGCAGCGGCACGTGGTAGCACAGAGTGGCAGGGTGCTCTCACCATGTGAGCACACCGTGCAGTGTTTCTGCACGCACGTGTGCCCCAGAGCAGCCTGTGTGCCTCTGCATGCCTCTGGGAGTCTGTGCACATGTGCATGAAGGGGAGAGTCTGTGGGAAAGGATGAGTAGTGCAGAGGGCAAGAACACAGGCTCTGAGACCGGCACGCCACGCTCACATGCTGTGCAAGTTCCCTCAGTGACAAGAGTGGCGGCCAGAGCAGCACCTGGCAGAGCGTGAATGGGCTCCTTATCATTTCCACTCTGCAGGCATCTCTGCGGGCTGCACGAGGTCCCTGTGGCGGGGACTCTGCCCACTCCCCACTGTATCCCCAGGGCCAGGGACATGGCGAGTGCACATATCTGGCATGTGTGAATCTGCCTAGTGCCGGGTGTGCACCTGCGTGTGTTCACTCATGTGTGCATGTCTATGAGCCTCAGTGACAGTCACAGGTGTGAGAGTGGCATGTGCACATCTGAGCATTGGAAGGGCTGCATGTGCGTGCCCAAGTGCCTTCTGCGCACCCCCCATGAGGGTAAACATGAGATGGAGACAGACAGAAGGCCCCACCCTGCTAGCACAGGTCACGGGGTCAGGAAGGATCCACATTGCATCACAGCACCCCCAGCGTTCACTGACAAGGCAAACAGGAGACCCACCGTAGGGACTTGACACCTGCCTCATCCCAGCACTGTGGAGGAACAGGAATTTGGAAAAATAAAATAAAAACAAAAACCTGTGCTTCCTTCCTCCCTCCACTGAGGCTGCTTCTGGGTCTGCCTGCACTAACTGGCCCCAGAATCCCAGCTCATCAATGCTAGAAGGCCCTCGGACATCTGTCATTGTGCAGTAAGACTTGAGGCCCAGAGAGGTCAGGGACTTGCCCAAGCTCGCACAGGTGCCAGCTGCAGAGAGGGACCTATCCCAAGTCTGTCTGTCTCAGCGAAGGCTGGCTTCTGCCTCCACACCTAGGGCTCCAACCCAATATATGCTGAGACCTCGATCTGCAGTCTGAACCAATGAATAAATGGACCTTTATAAAGAAAGCACTTTGTAAACAGCTGCGCTCAGTTCAAATCAAAGCGTTATACTTGTCACCCTGGTATCTGTCAAAGGAAGAGACTCCTGCTCCTTGAGCCGCTGCTGCACCAGGGGCTTTCCCAGGCAGCATACCTCTGAGCTCCTTCCAGTCCTGATATCATTATAGTCCCCATTCTCCAGGTGAGCAATGTGAGGCTCAGAGAAGAGAAACAGAAAGCCCGGAGCCTTGAGTGGGTCAGAGACCCATCAGGAGCTTCGCATGAGTATGACAGCTCCTTGACGCAAAGTCTAGGGGGCATGAGTGCTTGGGCCATTGCAGGTACCAGTACCCAGGCCTAGGGGAGAGGAAGCTGGAAGCTTAGAAGCTGGAGCACTCTAGAGGGCAGGTATGCATGAGACCTGACTTGCAGGCAGGAGGTCCTGCAGCCACCAGAGGCCTGGAGGGGGTGAGGAAGAGGCCAAGAGAAAAGAGGCTGCAGGATTTATGGCCACCCAGCCCACACCGTGCTACACCACTCTGCCCAGCTCTCAGCTGTCCTGGGTCTCAGCTCAGGAGTCTCCTCCAAGGGATGCCCTCCTGACCCTCCAGACTACATCCATTTATCACACCACCCATTTTATTTCCTTCATAGCATTTATCACTATCATATTGCTGGTGCCCAAAATAGTGCCCACTACAAAGTGGATTTTTCTTTGGTGTGTGTTTGTATGGGTTTTTTTTTAGCCATTCAGATTGCATTTATTTGTAAAAATATGCATGCAGCCCTCCCTCTGGTCTTCCAGTCCCTGTCCCTCCCAGGGCAGTGCCCTTTCCAGAACACTCTTGTCTACCCTCTGAGTTGCTGACTTTTAGAAATCACAGTGAGGCCGGGTGCGGTGGCTCACACCTGTAATCCCAACACTTTGGGAGGCTGAGGTGGGCGGATCACCTGAGGTCAGGAGTTCAAGACCAGGCTGGCCAACATGGTGAAACCCCATCTCTACTAAAAATACAAAAATTAGTCGGGCATGATGGTGGGTGTCTATAATCCCAGCTACTTGGGAGGCTGAGATGGGAGAATCCCTTGAACCCGGGAGACGGTGGTTGCAGTGAGCCCAGATCACACCACTGCACCGGGGCGAGATCAGCCTGGGTGGCTGAGCGAGACTCTGTCTCAAAAAAAAAAAAAAAAGAAAAAAAAAGAAATCACAATGAGCACCCATTTTTCTGTTACTAGCTTTCCTACTCACCTTTGAAAAGGGCAAAAATCTCAACAATACATAAACCACGCATAAGAAGGCAAATTCACAAGGAAAAATGACCAACCTCATCCATTATTTAAAAATGGCAAATAGGCCAGGCACGGTGGCTCACGTCTATAATCTCAGCACTTCAGGAAGCCAAGGCAGGCGGATCACTTGAGCCCAGGAGTTCGAGACCAGCCTGAGCAACATGGCAAAACCCCATCTCTACAAAAAATACAAAAATTGTTTTTGTTTTCAAGACAGGGTCTCACTCTGTCACCCACGCTGGAGCGCAGTGGTGTGATCATAGCTCACTGCAGCCTCAACCTCCTGGGTTCAAATGATCCTCCCAACTCAGCCTCCCAAAGTGTTGGGTGGACATTTATAAAGTCCACTGCACTCAGTTGAAGATATTTGTTTTTTTTTTTTTTTGAGACGGAGTCTCGCTCTGTCACCCAGGCTGGAGTGCAGTGGCGCAGTCTCGGCTCACTGCAAGCTCCGCCTCCCAGGTTCACGCCATTCTCCTGCCTCAGCCTCTCCGAGTAGCTGGGACTACAGGCACCCGCCACCACGCCCGGCTAATTTTTTTGCATTTTTAGTAGAGACGGGGTTTCACCGTGGTCTCGATCTCCTGACCTCGTGATCCGCCCGCCTCGGCCTCCCAAAGTGCTGGGATTACAAGCGTGAGCCACCGCGCCCGGCCAGTTGAAGATATTTGTTGAATGAATTGATGTGCTGCCTCTGTTTAAACTCTGCTGAAATAGAGCACCCAGTCTAGGGAGGCAAACAGTCCATTCCACTTCAGAGAGTAGTGTCCAGTAGTGTAAGGTAGGGACATCTCAGCCCACCTGGAGAATAGGGAAGGCCGCCCAGGAGGTAAAGCTTGAACAGGTCTTTGCTGATCTCCTCAGTGCTAACGAAGGCACAGTCTCTCAGGGCTCTCCCATGAGATCTCTCCCTTAAGCTCTCAATCCCACCCAATCCTGCTGTACTGGGATCTATTCACTGGCCCCTTCTCTCCTGGATCTTCAGTCTTTATGTCCCTGTTACCTCCTTCCTTCTCATCAGCATTTGAACAGGCTCCTGTCCTTCCCACTGCTACAGACTGAATGTCTGCATCCCCCCAGAATTCTTATGTTGAAACCTAACCCCCAATGTGAAGCATTAGAGGGTGGCACCTCTGCGAGGTGATTAGGCCATGAGGGTAGAGTCTTCATGAATGGACATTAGTGCCCTTATAAGATAACTCCAAGAGTTCCCTCATCTCTGCCACCATGTGAGGACATGAGAAGGTGCTATCTTTGAACCAAGCAGCAGGACCTCTTGACACCAAATCTGCCAGTGCCTTGATCTTGGACTTCCCAGCCTCCAGAACTGTAAGAAGCAAATTTCTATTTATAGCTACCCAGTCTATGGTATTTTGTCACAGCAGCCCTAACAGACTGAGACACTCGTCTTAAATCTTTCTGGATTCTATCTCCTGAGTGGAAGTCAAAAAAGGAGTCTGGGCTCCTCCCTCCCCACCATCCCCCACAGGCAAATCCTTCAGCTGCGGCGATGGCCCCTCCTGATGGCCCTCCCTTCCAGCCTGCCTTTCCTGGTGCCCAGCACTTCTGCTGTCTGCTCCTTTCTGTGTCCCCTGCATTTAGTCCTGGGCCTGTCACACTGCATATGGAACCAACGGCCTGATGGAAGCTGAGACCCTACAGGGCTGGGCTGGGGGCACCAGGAAGGGCTTGGCCATGGTAGGGGACAGGCTGCATCATTCAGCTTTCGCTTCAGGTCTAGCCCAGTTGGAAGGTTCTCTCTTCCCTCCCTGTCATCTCCTACACCTGTCCAGGCAGGTGACAAAGCAGTCCCCAGATCCCAGGCCACGAGCCACAGAACCAGGCCAGAGTCCCAGAGTCAGGCCCAGCTTCAAAATGGCGCCAGGCCTCATCCAAAGCATCAGGCCTTTGCAGAGGGCCTTGGGGTACACTCGGGGGCATTTCCTGTCTGAGCCTGCGGCCCCCAACCGCTGACAGCATGGGCTTCCGGCGGGGCTGCGGCCGGGGCCTGCACTATCAGCTCGGCACCAGACGCCCGGTCAGGATACTTGTGGTGAAACTGTGAGGGCGCACTGGGTCCTTTGGGGTTTTCTCCCATGACAGCCTTCAAGACAAATGGAAGAGAGAAAGTGACACCCAGCCCTTCTTCAGCCGTGTTTTCCCCTCCCTGAGCCAGGGTCCAGGTTCAAGGCTGGGGGCCTGCCATGAGGCCACCTATGACTACAGAGACATCCCAAAGCTGCAGCCATGGAGGCTGCCAGGGCCAGGCCACTAGGGTCAGCCATCTTGGCCAAGGCTGGACAAAAGGCACTGTGGCCTGGGGATCTGAATGGGAGTGGGAGCGGGTGGGCCACTCCTATACGGCCACATGAGGGCCACAGAGAAGGTACGCTGGGTCTGAGACTAAGTGAGAGATATCAGGTGTCTGGGATATGTCACCTTGAGCCAAGGGATGCCCAGCCTGAACCGAGCTTTACACTGGATGGCCCCACTTCACCTCCTCCCTGAGATTTACAAGAGGGAAACTGAGGCCCTGTTTACTACTAGGGAAACCGAGGATCAGGGAAGCGCAGGGCTGCACGTGGCCTAGGGCAACGTGCCCCAGCAACCAACTGATGTTGGAAGGCCGTAGGTGGGGAGGGCAGCGCTGGATGCCCCACTGGGCCCAGGGATGCACCCAGCACAGGATGCTGGGGGAGCCACCGGCCTTGGCCAGCCCAGCTAGCCCTGCGGCCTTCCAGGGCAGCTGAGAGCCCAGGTCCCCATGGCTAAGCCCCTCAGCAGCCCAGTGGTCCTGAGGCCGCCGACCCCAGACCCAGTCCTAGTCCGGCCAGAGGCGGCCGTTTACGAGCCCACACCCGTAGGTGGCGCCACAGCCGGAGAATTGGCTTTGGTTATGTTGGAGCCGCGCTCCCTTTAAATTAGGAGCAGCCCCACGCATGCGCGACTTTTCTAGCCCGAGCCCGCCGTCTGCGCCTGCGTGTTCGCCCATACTCCCCGGTGCCCCCTAGTGACGTGTCGCAGTGTTACGAAGGGACACCAGGGCGCAGGCGCAGCTCGCTCCTCAGGCCTGCGAGGCCCGCCGGCCCAGCAGAGGGCGCCCACCAACCTGCACGCGGGCCCAGCGAGTTCTCTTGGTTTCGGCCAAGCTTTCTGACTGCTCCAAAAAACGGAGAAAAAGTTTCAGGGAGAGTAAGAGGATGAAGAGAGCTGGTGAAGCAGCTGGCCAAATGGCCCGAGGTGGTATGCAGCCGCGGTAAAGCAGGGCCCCTCCGTGAGGCACAGCCGCCCGGGGGTTCCCTAGGGAAGCAGGGGCTGCGGCGGACGCCTCTCTGGCAGGTCAGGGTATGCACCCTCCCGCAGGGGCTCCCAAGGCCTGGCGTGCGTGAGGCCAGGTCCACGGGCACACCACTGTGAACACAGATTAAACGTGGCCTCCACGGCTTCCAACCCCCAGGACAGGACCAACCTCCGTCCCCGGCTCAGGCCAGAGCTCGGCGAGACCGTCGCTGTTTAACAAGCATTTGCTATAGGCCACCTTGCATTATGACCGCATGTGACCCACACAGCCATCCTAGGAAGCAGGTAACAGCCCTACTCCATTTTGCACGGAAAGACTTGCCTAAGGTCACCGAGAGCGGCAGGCCTGGGATTTCCATCCAGGGATCTGACTGCAGAGCCCCACTCTGGAGGGTCTTCCTTCTTGCTCCTCCCATCCTTCCACTGTCCTTGGATCCCCTATTTTCCTCCTGCACAATCTCTTAATCCCTATGTTCAACTTCTCATTTTCAACTGGATCTTTCCCAATGGCATTCAACACACTTGGTGTCTCCCACCTTAGAGCAGAACATTCACGTTGCACATCCTCCTGAAGGCCCTCACTCATCCCTTTCCCAGCCTGTTTGCGAAATGCATTGTCAGGACTCAAAGAAAGCCTCACTTCCGTCCAAATCCCATCCCCACACCAACACAGTTCTCAAGTCACCAATGGGTAAAAGGCTTCAGTGATCCACTCCTACAGCCAAAAGGCACTGCTTGGTCTCTTCAGCCTCAGATGGTTCACTCCTGGAAACATTCTTCCACTTCGCTTCATGACACCACAGTCCTGGTCTTTCTTGTCCCAGGTGAGGAGAGTCCTGGTCTTTGTCAACACAGGTGGCCACTATTACTTTGTTGTCTTAATATTCAGTTCTGGATCTTTTCTTATTCTACACCCTTCTAGCGCACTGTCCCCTGTCTCCTTCTCACCTTTTCCATAACCATGTCTAGGCCCAGCAGCCCCACATTTACCACTTCCACACCAGACCTTGGAATTCCAGGCCTGAATATCCACCTGCCCAGGGACATTCCCACTTGGATGTCCCGAGCACCTCCATTTTGCCATGTCTGAAACAGAATTCAGCATCAGTTCCTCACAATTGGTCTTCTACAGACTTTCCCAGTAGTCCCTCAACCCACCTGCCAATATTTAAGCTGTTTGTAAGCCACTCATGCAAACATTCAGTAACCCAACTACATGTCAGATTGGTCTGAACACCTACCTGTTAACATAAAGATGGGCATATCAGATAAAACCCTTGCCCTATTGAAGCTAGTTCAGTAATCACACACATTCCAACTGTGGTATATGAGGTAGAGAATAGGTACAAAGGAAAACAAGAGGGTACCACAGGACTTGACTGAGTGTGGCAGGCCATGGATGGCTTCTTGACACAGTAACCTTAAGGTGTTGCCTGAGGCTGAGCAGGAATTCATTAGGTGCAGACAGGGAGTGAACTCCTGCAGAGAGGAAAGAGGGGCAGAAAGCCTGGCACTCACTGGCACTGTCGATTCCCCACATGACCTTTCAATCTCTTGCCTCTTGAGAGGAACCATCTCTGCTTTGCTCATTACTGTTTCCTTGATGCTGAGTAAAACATGACTCACAGGAAGGATGCAAAAACTACAAAAATGGAGGCCTCACTCCACTACTCCATTCTGTGACCTAAGCCACTTCACCTCTTTCAACACCCTGGTACTAGAATACCTCAGTGTTCTAATATGTAAAATGTAAATGCTTGCCTTGCAAACCTGCTGAGAAGCAAATCCATTATTTAATGAACAAAAAGCACTTGATAAAATCACTATTCCCAAAATTAAGAATGAAATTATGAGAGATTTTCAACAGACCAAAAACAAATGTTCACAGTCCCTGCTTTATTTCCATTTGTTCACACACGCTTTAAAAAAAAAAAAAAAAAAAACACACATGCACTCACACAATACCCAAACATCAGGAATTAGAAGGCCATGAAACAGGGGGCTTTATAGACTGAAAAAATATCCTAGACTTCAGAACAGAATACCAGTCAAATATTGAAAATTCCTTTGTTCAAAACACAAAGATGTTTTGTTTTTAATGGGAGTTTTTTTAAAGTTTTCTTTTTTTTTAAAAAAAAAAAAAAAAGGAAAGATTTAAGGACAAACGGCAAGCTTACACTGCCTGAGGCAGGGCCTGGTTTCTCTTCCTTGAAGGCCTTTTACAGATGTCAGCTTTCACTGGCCTCCATGCACAACCTCCCACTACCACCCACTCTGCCTGCCACCGCAAAGTGCAGGCCCCCTGGGCCCCCTGGAGGATGCGGGCAGGGGCTACAGGGCATCCAGGATGTGGTCGATCTTGGTGACCAGCTCCTGGCGCTTTCCTGAGATGAGCTTCTCATTCTCGATGTACGTGTCTTTCTTGAGCTTGCCAGCCACCAGGCGCTCAGCCTCCACCGCCGACTTCAGCACCAGTTCCTTGACCTGTGCATCCAGCTTCTGCATTTCGCTCACCTGGCCAAGGCAAAAGCAGGGCAGGACTTGTGAGCGGTCCTCCCACCCCACTCAGCAGGCCCCACCATCTCCCAGGCCTACAGACCCCAGAGCTCCACAGGGATCAGCCACAAATGCAGCCAATAGCACAGTGTCCCAGGGCAGCAGGGCTGGCTATGGAGGAAGATAGGCCTGGCTTCAAATGCCAACTTCACCACCCACAAGCCCTGTTCTTACGCCCTTGTGAACAAGCCCTGCACCATCCCTGGGCCTCATCTCCGTTCTAGGACTCTGAGGACTGAGTATGAAACTACTTGGCAGCACCTGTCATGCCCCCTGGCATAGAGCAGCTCCTCTATGAACATCACTTCTCTCCCTGCAGCTTGCCAAATTAGTTCCAGGGATTCAATTAGGCAAAAGATCAATGGCAAGGGAAGGGGAGGTGACAGCCATCGTCACCTACTGTATGTCACATTGAGGACTGGTATAGTCACATTCATTCAACATTCAACAAATGTTTAGTAAGCCATGGCGCGAGGCACAATTCTAGGTTCCAGAAAACAGCACTAAGGACAGATAAGGGATCTTGCCCTCAGATGCTGACATATAATTAACACTTAAGTAGAAGAATAAATTGTTTCAGAAAGTGGTAGGTGTGGGCCAGGCACAGTGGCTCACATCTGTAATTCCAGCACTTTGGAGGCCAAGGCAGGCAGAACACTTGGGCTCAGGAGTTCAAGACCAGCTTGGGCAACATGGCGAAACCCCATCACTACAAAAAATTAGCCAGGCATGGTGGTGTGCACCTGTGATCCCAGCTACTTGAGGTGGAAGGATCGCTTGAGCCTGGAGGTGGGGCTTGCAGTGAGCGGAGATTGCGCCACTACACTCCAGCACGGGCGACAGAGTGAAACCCTGTCTCAAAAACAAACAACAAAAAAAGTGGTAGGTGCTAAGAGGAAATTCACACAGGGTGAGGAGAGGGAATGCCAGGGAGTGGACAGGGGAGTCAGTGACTCTGAGGGGCACCTCTGCGAAAAGGTTACTGTCCTCATTTACAGGTAACTCCTTTACATAGCTTGTATCAGGCAGGGTTCTGAGTATTTTGCATGCATTAACTCATTTGACACTCACAACCCCTATGAGAGGCTAACAGCATTCCCATTTTATAGATGAGGAAACTGAGGCACAGAAGTTAGGTGACTTGGCCAGGTTTACAAACTCTGAATCAGAGCCTGGATTCAAACCTATTGATTCTGAAGTCTAGGTTCATTGTACCACAACATAAGCAGCCTGGGACCTAGAACGGTCTGGCCTCCAGGAGAGGATGCAGCTACTCTCAATACTGGCCACAAGGGCACACAGTGCTGAGGAGGCTGGCAGAGCTCACACCAGGACCCCAAAAATCCCTTGTTCCTCTACAAGGACTGGCACCACATGAAAAGCTATGGCCAGATGCAGTCTCATCCCACAAGCATGCAGGTAAGCAAGAGAGCTGCCCAGTGTCTGCCCTAGACAGAGCAGTGAGGCATGGAGGGCCCCAAGCCAAGCAACTCTGTGATGCCCGACACTTACTCTGTCGCACAGATCAGAGCCCTCTGTCTTCAGCCTGGACTGCAGCAGTGCAATCTCACTGGTCAAGGCCTTGTGTTCAGTCTCCAGGCTCTTCTTGCCACTGTTGAGGGTGGAGATGTCCCGGGATTGCTTGTACCTATTGACGGTCTCGTCAAAGTGACGGTAAAGGCCTATTCTCTTGTTGACCAGGGTCAAGACCTGCTCTGTGATGCAGGCTACCTTCATCCTGGCTTCTGCGGCTGGATCCTGAAGGAGAGGCACCATGTGTGACAACATCCAGGCTTGGGTCCACTCTGACCTTATCTCCCAAAGAACATCTGCCACCACCAGCCATCCAAAAAAGAAATGCCACCTTCTTGGAAAGTCAGAGTCAAACCCCTACTGACACCTAATCTGGACCAGGTTCAGCAACAGGTAAAACTAGGGCCATAAAGATGAGCAGACCAGCCGGGCCTGGTGGCTCATGCCTGTAATCCCAGCACTTTGGGAGGCCAAGGCGGGCAGATCACGCGGTCAGGAGTTCAAGACCAGCCTGACCAATATGGTGACACCCCATCTCTACTAAAAATACAAAAAAAAATTACCCGGGCATGGTGGCGGGCACCTGTAATCTCAGCTACTCAGGAGGCTGAGGCAGGAGAATCACCTGAACCCAGGAGGTGGAGGTTGCAGTGAGCCGAGATCGCACCACTGCACTCCAGCCTGGGTGACAGAGCAAAACTCCATCTCAAAAAAAAAAAAAAAGATGAAGCAGACATTTCACTTCACAGTCCAATAAGGCAGACAGATAGATGTGAACAAGGATGATAATGTCAGTGTGCCCTGCATATACATTACAGCAGTCTTGCCCATTTAATCAGCAGGAAACATTAGATAAACCAAAATTAAGGGACATTCCATAAAACTGGTCTCTACACTACAAATATCAAGGTTATTAAACACAAAGAAAGGACCAGGAATGGTGGGTCACACCTATAATCCCCACACTTTGAGCAGCTGAGGCAGGAGGATCACTTGAGGTCAGGCGTTCAAGACCAGCCTGGGTAACATAATGAGACTCTATCTCTACAAAAAAATATTTTGGCCAGGTGCAGTGGCTCACACCTGTAATCCCAACATTTTGGGAGGCCGAGGCAGGCAGATTACTTGAGTCCAGGAGTTCAAGACCAGCCTAGTCAACATGGCAAAACCCCATCTCTAATAAAAATACAAAGAATTAGCCGGGCATGATGGCGCATGCTTGTAGTCTCAGCTACTCAGGGAGCTGAGATGGTAGGATCTCTTTAGCCCAGGAGGTCGAGGCTGCAGTGAGCCCTGATCGTGCCACTGCACTCCAGCCTGGGTAACAGAGTGAGACTTTGCCTCAAAAAAAAAAACATTTTTTTAATTAGCTGGGCATGATGGTATGCTCCTGTAGTCCCAAACTACTTTGGAGGATGAGGTGGGAGGATGGCTTGAGCCCAGGAATTCGAGGCTGCGGTGAGCTGTGATTGATCAGGGGACAGTCAGCAAAATTATGGACTGGATGTTGGTCAACAGTACTAATTAACTGGCCAGTTAATAGTATTAATTAACTAACAGACAATTACATTACCCGTTCTTTGAGGAAGGCACAGAAGGCAGAACAGTGGAGTCACTCACCACAAAGTTCTGAACGTGCTGTTGTACCAGATTTTTAGCAACATTACATTTCCTGAATTTGATCATTGTATTGTGATTATGTAAGAGAATACCCTTGTTCTCAGGCTACACACATGCTCAACTATTCAAGGGTAAAGGGGCACAATGTCTACAACTTAACCTCCAATGATTCAGCAGAAATAATTACACACACACACACACACACACACACACACACAGTTATTCCTTGAGCCCCCCCCCATCTCCGACTATCTGCACATACTCAAGTCCTGTAGTCAGCCCTGTGGAACCCAAGTATACAAAAAGTCAGCCCTCCACATATTTGGTTTCAGATCCCTCAAACACTGTATTGAGTATTGCATTTCCTATCTGCATTTGATTGATAAAAATCTGGCCAGGCACAGTGCCTCATGCCTGTAATCCCAGCACTTTGGGAGGCCGAGGTGGGTGGATCATGAGGTCAAGAGATTGAGACCATCCTGGCTAACATGGTGAAACCCCGTCTCTACTAAAAATATAAAAAATTAGCCAGGAGTGATGGCACGTACCTGTAGTCCCAGCTAGTCGAGAGGCTGAGGCAGGAGAATTGCTTGAACCCAGGAAGCAGAGGTTGCAGCAAGCCGAGTGCACACCACTGCACTCCAGCCTGGGCAACAGAGCAAGACTCCGACTCAGGAAAAAAAAAAAGAAAAAGAAAAGAATAAAGAAAAAATCTGCATATAAGTGGACCCACACAGTTCGGCTGGATCAACATCTTTGCTCACAGGTCCTACTAAAACCCCTCCCTGCTGTCTCACAAACATCAGCCCCTCCAACTGAATGCCCTTCCCCACCTTCTTTGCCTGTCACCTCCTCAGGGTAGCCTTGGGGCCTCCCAGGTTGCCCCACTAGAAGCACACCCTTGGTGCGCACCTGTAGTCCCAGCTACGCAGGAGGCTGAGGCAGAAGAATCGCTTGAACCCAGGAGGCAGAGGTTGCAGTGAGCGGAGATAGCGCCACTGCACTCCAGCCTGGCAACAGAGCAAGGCTCCATCTCAAAAAAAAAAAAAAGCACACCCTGTGCCTGTCATCACATTCCCACAGTCCTCAAGCACCAGCTGTGCTCATCTCCTCCACCAGGCCTCACCCACCTGACTACAATAAGTGCCTGGTACTAGTGCCTACCCTGGGGCATGGCGCCAAGAGCCCTAAGGAACAATGAGAGAATGAGAAATGGAGGAAAGAAGGAAGAAAAGACCAAGAGGATGACCTGAGGATAATAGCAGTGCAGCCTGGGGAGGACCAAGGAGCCAGGTAGCCTGTCAGGGAGCAGAGAGTGGGGGTGGGGAGAAGGGTGCTGATGGGGCCAGGTCAGTGGTTTCTGCTCCCAACAAGGAATCACCAAGGGGGAGCGGGGGAAGGAGAGGGGACTAAGAGGGGAGTTCCACCTCCAAGTTCCACTGAATAACAAGAAGCAAAACAGCTAAATAAGCACCAATCTTTTCATGTTTTTCCTGCCTCAACTGAGCATCCAAGTTACTCTGTCTCCAGAGCCAAAACAAGACAGAAGCAGGGACTTAACCTCCTGTGCTGGTGACCACAACAACAAAAACAAAGTACCCTTTCGGCAAGGATGAGCACAGGCAGGGGTCTTTTGGCCATGGCATCCTGCCCTGGGCTCACTGTGAGGATCAGTGCTCAAGCTGGTGAACTATTACCAAGGACACAAAATTTGACAAGCAGGAAGAAGGCTGAGAGGGTACCTTGGTGATGGAGAAGTCCAGCCGAACATAGATGATAACGGTGAAGAACAGGATGTAGAAGGCCGCCACCACCAGCAGGGGCTCCTGCAGCATGAGCACCTTGTTGAATGTGTAGTGGACCTGGGAGAAGCAAGAGGACGGGCTTCATCGGGGCTGTAGGGACACGGGAGCCTAGACTCACCTAGACTGGCCCACTCGACCTGCTGCCCCACCCCAAGACCAGAAGACGCCATGAGCTCAAATGACTCCAGCCCAAGGAGGGACAGGGGGTGAGTTCTTGGCCCCAGAGCCCACTGTCTGGGGAAGATGGCATGGAAGGCAAACAGTGGAGCCACTCACCACAATGTCCTGAATGTGCTGTTCTACCAGATTTTTCTTGTAGGCAACAATCACAGGGCGGCCAAATGTGTCCAGATAGGTATAGTGCAGCTCCTCCGGGGCTCGGCTAATTTCATAGGGACTATCAATTTCAATGTTCCTGGAAGAAGACGGGAATAAAATACAGCCTCCAACCAACTACATCGATAAACCAGGTTTAGAATCAGAGAATTCCAAGGCTAAGGGGCCTTTCGAGATCACTAAATTCACACTCCTCCACTCTGCTCCCTTCCCAGCTATGGAGAACACCCACTCTCTTGAGACAGGGGAGCCAGTGCCAGAAAGCCCTTTGTTTTAAAGCCCTTGTCTGTTGGGGCAACAACTGTCCCTCTGAATCCTCCACTCCCAAGTTCTCACAGGTACTGGCCCCACTCCTTGGAGTCACAAAGTTGACACAGCTCTCCTGTACATCCTACCTAGTGCGTCCCTGAGAGGCTTGAATAGATGCCTCACGAGCTATTCTGAATGTTCTTTCTCTTCACATGAATAAGAGCTTCTTACAGGGCAGGGGACATGTCCTGCTTTTGTCTGCCCAGGCCCACTGTCCCTTCTCCTGGTAAACAGCACAGCCTGGATTTGCATAAGGAACTACTCTTCCACTATGGAACATTCCCCACAGGAAGAAAATCAAGGGGTCTCTCATTCTGGCAGTCAGAGTGGACATGTGACTCAAGAGAGGCCAAGTAGATGTTCCCTGATAAAGTAAATCTAGAGAAAAGTGACACAAAGACTGTGCCCCTAGAACATAGGCTCTCCTTAGGGTACCACAAGGGTACAACCAGAGAAATTGGGTGCAAAGGAGAGGAACAGTCACACTCACTTGGCTCCTTCAGGCAGGATGATCTTCACAGTCAGAGAATCTATCACTTGTTCATCAAACACATGGTCCACAAACCTCATCTTCAGTGCATACTGGTCACCTGAAGGATCAAGCAAGCATAAGCAATGATGTGGTAAATGGATCAAATAGGCAGGAGAGAAATAAGTACAGGGGATCACATAAAGACAGAGCAACTAGACAGCAAAACCAAAAACCCACGGACTATGTTTACAACAAAACCAGGCAACAAAGTATCTCTACTGAACCCCACAACACAGAGACAGGGATGGGGGTCAAAACACCGACAGCCACAAGACCTTCACGTTATCAGTGTCTGTGAAGGAGAAAGCAGAGAGAAGAAACAGGGCAACTGATGGGCTTGAGAACAGCAGAACCTCAAAACACACAACCGGGATTCCCTAGAGAGCACAGCAGGCCAATGTGAGGAGTGGCTGAAACTCAGAGCAGTCATGCCCTGCCTAATGGTGAGTGAAACGGGCCTGCAGAAGGTCTACGAGTCTGCAGCAGTCTAGTCCCTGAGAGCAGAACTCCCCTTCTGGGACAGTGCCCTACAGTGAGGAGAAACTGCTCAACAGAATCAAAATTGAGCATGATAGGGACAATGGAGCTCAAAAACCACGCAGGAGAAAGCTCAGAAAGCAAGCCACATGTTTTTGCAGTATACCACACTAAAATAGCAGAGATCTGGGAAGGTACAAAAGCCACTCTAAACCATCCCTCCGTCGGAAAGGTCACATTAAAAATGATCAACAGACAGTGGCTCATGCCTGTAATCCCAGTACTTTGGGAGGCAGAAGCAGGCAGATCACCTGTGGTCAGGAGTTTAAGACCAGCCTGGCCAACATGGTGAAACCCCGTCTCTACTAAAACTATAAAAATTAGCCAGGTGTGGTGGCACATGCCTGTAATCCCAGCAACTTGGGAAGCTGAGGTAAGAAAATCACTTGAACCCAGGAGGTGGAGGTTGCAGTGAGCTGAGATTGTGCCACCGTACTCCAGCCTGGGAAACAGTGCGAGACCCTGTCTCAAAAAAAAAAAAAAAAAAAAAGATTAAGTTATGTAAGAAAAATGGGATGAAAACAAGAAGATCCCTATAAGAAAATGAAAACATGCCAGCAAGACGCCCATAAAAACGAACCAGGAGACTGCTCCTGCTATTCCAAAACAAGCTAAAGGTATTAATAAAATCATGTAAGTCATGCAAGAACAATGTAAAAAAATAATTAGAAAAATTCAGGCCGGGCTCAGTCGCTCACTCCTGTAATCCCAGCACTTTGGGAGGCTGAGGCGGGTGGATCATCCGAGGTCAGGAGTTCGAGACCAACCTGGCCAACATAGTGAAACCCCATCTCTACTAAAAATAAAAAATTACCTGGGCGTGGTGCACACGCCTGTAGTCCCAGCTACTCCAGAAGCTGAGGCAGGAGAATCTCTTGAACCCAGGAGGCGGAGGTTGCAATGAGCTGAGATCGTGCCAATGCACTCCAGCCTGGGAGGTTACAGTGAGCCGAGATCGTGCCACTGCACTCCAGCCTGGGCAACAGAGTGAGACTCCATCTCAAAAAGAAAAATTCAGAAAAATGATAGAAATCAGGAAAAAAATTTAGAAATAAAAGAGGCATTTTAGGAATTAAGGCTAATTAAGATGGATTAGAGTGAATTACAACAAACAATAATGCTTTAAAATAAATGCAAAGAAACGCCGGGTGCGGTGGCTCATGCTTGTAATCCCAGCACTTTGGGAGGCCGAGGCAGGCGGATCACGAGGTCAGGAGATCGAGACCATGGTGAAACCCCATCTCTACTAAAAATACAAAAAAAAAATTAGCCGGGCGTGGTGGCGGGCGCCTATAGTCCCAGCTACTCGGAGAGGCTGAGGCAGGAGAATGGCGTGAACTCGGGAGGCGGAGCTTGCAGTGAGCCGAGATTGCGCCACTGCACTCCAGCCTGGGCGACAGAGCGAGACTCCGTCTCAAAAAAAACACAAATGCAAAGAAAAGCAACTTTAATTATTTTTTAGAGACAGGGTCTTGCTCTGTCACCCAGGCTAGAGGGCAACTTCCTGCGCTCAAGTGTTACTCCTGCCTCAGCCTCCCGAGTAGCTGAGACTACAGATGTGGGCCAGATAATTTTTCATTTTTAAAAATTTTTTTGTAGAGACCCGTTTTCACCATGTTGCCCCACCCAGCTGGTCTCAAACTCCTGAGCTCAAGCAATCCTCCCACCTCAGCCTCCCAGAAAAGTTTTAAATGAAAAAACAGACCTGGCACAGTGGCTTACACCTATAATCCCAGCACTTTGGGAGGCGAAGGTGAGCAGATCACTTGAGGTCAGGAGTTCAAAACCTGCCTAACCAGCGCAGTGAAACCCCATCTCTACTAAAAATACAAAAAATAACCAGGCATGATGGCGGGTGCCTGTAGTCTCAGCTACTCAGGAGGCTGAGGCAGGAGAATCGCTTGAACCTAGGAGGCAGAGGTTGCAGTGAGCGGAGATCAAGCCAAGAAAAACAGATGTAGGTGTTAACTGCAGATTAATAGATAAGGCAAATTGAATAGATTGAAAAAGGCAAAACTAAGGTATAGTATGTAGAGATACACACTTGGGTGATAAAACTACAAAGATATTCAAGAAAGTGATTACTCAAAGTCGGGGCAGTGACTTTCAGAAGGAAGAGGTACATGGAACACTTTTTGAGTAGCTAGCAAATTTTGATTTCTTGACAGGAGTGGGTGGGGAGCGGCACAAGGTCTTCCTCATAATAATTCACTGAGCTATACATTTTTTGTATGGTTTTATCTTATTTTTCAGTAAAAAGGTTTAAAAAAAAGACTTGGCCGGGCATGGTGGCTCTCGCCTATAATCCTAGTACTTTGGGAGGCCGAGGCCCGTGGATCACCTGAGGTCAGGAGTTCAAGACCAGCCTGGCCAACATGGTGAAACCCCATCTCTACTAGAAATACAAAAAATTAGCTGAGCATGATGGCGGGTGCCTGCAGTCTCAGCTACTCGGGAAGCTGCGGCAGGAGAATCGCTTGAACCAGGAGGTGGAGGTTGCAATGAGCCAAAATCGCACAATTTCACTCCAGCCTGGGTGGCAAGAGTGAGACTCCGTCTCAAAAAAAAGAAAGACTTGAAGAAAATATGACAAAATGTTTTCAATCATTAGTTCTGGGTGTTCATATAAAAGTGTTTTTTATTATTCTCTGAATTTTCATTTTTTAAATAACTCAAAAACTATTTAAAGGAATTTCAGTGGTTCCATCTGATGACAGAACTGCAAGTAAGAAGAAGACTTTTACATACTGTTCGGATTGACTATCAAATGCATGTATTACTTTTACAATAGTAACTCGTACCCACTCATAAAAAGTTGTTCCTGATAAACCAGCCTTCCTGAGAATGACAAATGAACACTCCTCATCTATAAAGACTGATAATTGAAAGAAAAAAAATTCACGAAATTAAAGAAAAGGTTAGTTTCTCCCTTACTATTGAAGACTGACCCAAATTATAGAGGTACTCATAGCTTGGGAGGTTGTAGCCAACGATGTAATGGGTCTTCCACCCGCCAAAGAGAGGGAAGCGAGGCCGGATTTCCATCTCTACAGAGTCATCCAAAATAAGGAGGTGGCTGGTGGAAACATTGCCAATCTCATCCCGGTAATACACATCCTGGGCAGCAGCAGGAAGGATGGTCTGCAAGAGAGTGGATATGCCCTTCTAAAACTCCAGGAACCAGCTGAGAGGAAATGATCCTAAACACAGAAGACTTCCTGCACCAAGAGCCTCACATGGTACTACTTAATTAAAATAGTCCCCAAACATAACCTAAAAAAGTCTAACTTTCCCACAAAGGTTTCAAAATTTCTAGAAATTGCATCGACTTCTCAATCAAGGGTGCTAACTACCCAAATTCTTCTAAACAGTAAATAATTAAGGGAAATGCAAATACCTTTGTGAACACTGAAGACTTAATACAAAGGTAAAAACAATCTTGCAAGTTATTTTGCAGAGAAGAAAACTAAAGATAGAAGATAGAAGAAATTTCATCAAATTACTAGATGGTACGGTTACAGAAAGGGTTTTTCTACCTGATACTCTTTATTGTATCTTCCAAATCTGTCAGTGTATTTTGATCATGAGAGGAAGGGATAATACCTTTGTTCACATACTGACCCCTTCTATCATACATAAGTAAAAAAAAAAAAAGTTTATAAGATTTCATTTATGGGACAAAAAAGATTTAAAAACTGTATATGCAATATGATAAAATGTTTTTTAAAAGCACTACAAAAGAACAAAGAAATAGATCAAAATGTCAGCTGTGTTTGGGTGGTGCAGTACTATGAATATGCTTTTCCTTTTTCTATTCAAATTTTCATTTAAAAAATATGGTTTAGGCCGGGCGCAGTGGCTCACGCCTGTAATCCCAGCACTTTGGGAGGCTGAGGTGGGCGGATCACAAGGTCAGGAGATTGAGACCATCCTGGCTAACACGGTGAAACCCCATCTCTACTAAAAACACAAAAAATTAGCTGGGCCTGGTGGCAGGCACCTGTAGTCCCAGCTACTCGGGAGGCTGAGGCATGAGAACGGCATGAACCCGGGAGGCGGAGCTTGCCGTGAGCCGAGATCGTGCCACTGCACTCCAGCCTGGGCAACAGAGCAAGACTCTGTCTCAAAAAAAAATAAATAAATAAACATGGTTTAGACTGGGCGTGGTGGCTCACACCTGTAATCCTAGCACTTTGAGAGGCCAAGGTAGGTGGATCACTTGAGGCCAGGAGTTTGAGACCAGCCTGGCCAACATGGTGAAACCCTGTCTCTACTAAAAATACAAAAATTAGCCAGGTGTAGTGGTGCACGCGTGTAATCCCAGCTACTCAGGAGTTTGAGGCAGGAGAATCACTTGAACCCAGGAGGCAGAGGCTGCAATGAGCAGAGATTACGCCACTATGCTCCAGCCTGGGTGGCAGAGTGAGACTCTGTCTAAAAGAAAAAAAAGAAAATGGCTTATTTATATATATGGGGGGCTATTTTTTAAGATTCTGTTGGTTTCTAACACTGCCAATCAACAAGATGAACATCAGTCAATCCTAAACAACTGCCTAAATATTCAGCTAGTTTCAAAAAGCAAAGAATAGGTAGCTATGATAAAGTCCTCGTTTCTCACAATGTCCAAGTTGAACATTCCATACCTTAAAAGAACGGATGGAGGATATTCCACTATCTGGCTGTCTCTGGTAATCATAGCGTGAGAAAGGCCCCTTAAGCACAGCTCCTGTGTGCTTTAAGTCCACATTTTCTTCCACAGCAATATTACCCCAGTGAGAGACTTCAATGACTCGGGTCATGCTGGTGATGGTCAGGAAAGGGCTGTTGTTCTCATAATGTACTTTGAAAGTATCCTGGAAGGAAGGAAACAAATATTTCAAAGTTTTGGCAACAGAGAAAGCACCATTAGTTTAAATCAAATTGACTGGAGACAACCTATATATCAGCAACAGAATGGGTAAATTATGATGTATCTAACGTATGTAACATTTTAAAATTATGTTTACTAGGACTTCTTGCTAACATATGGGAATAAATGTTCATGATATATTATTAATTCAAAAAATAGGACACAAAAAAATAATGTGTCTGGAGCTGATTGTATGTATTAGGCAGTTTTGTAAGAGTTCTAAATAAGTGCATTATCTCATTTCATTCTCAAGACACTATGATGAAATAAGAACTACTTATCCCCATTTGACAAATAAAAATCTCAAGCCCTGGCAGTTTCCAGTATATCTTGTTCAAGGTCATAAACCTAAGTGGCAATACAAGGTCTGCTAAGTTCTGACTTCACTTTTTTTTCTTTCTTTTTGAGACGGAGTCTTGCTCTGTCACCCAGGCTGGAGTACAATGGTACAACCTCAGCTCACTGCAACCTCTGCCTCCTGGGTTCAAGCGATTCTCCTGCCTCAGCCTCCCTAGTAGCTGGGATTACAGGCGTGCACCACCACATCTGGCTAATTTTTGTATTTTTAGTAGAGATGGGGTTTCACCATGTTGGCTAAGCTGGTCTCGAACCCCTGACCTCAGGTGATCCGCCCACCTTGGCCTACCAAAGTGCTGGGATTACAGGCATAAGCCACCGCGCCCAGCCAGCCATCGTGCCCAGCCTGATTTCACTCTTCTATGTGGTAAATACTACCTCTCAATAAGGCCCAACACACCTTGCTTCCGAAAAGTCCATGAAAAAGGACAAGATCTATTTTGTTAGCTCTTACAGCTAGTTTATTCGCTAGTTTATTCATTCTATAACTAGATTTTTAAAAGTACAATTCACTCATAATCATATTTGATAGCATTTAATGCCAGTACAAGCAAGGGCATAGGGAAACCAGCAGTTTCACATGCTAGAATCCTAAAAAATTGATTAAATCTTTTGAAAAACTACTTGGCAAAATACAGCATGAGGTTTTTCTTTTTTTTTTTTTTTAATTATAAACGGTCTCACTCTGTCACCCAGGCTGGAGTACAGTGGCACAATCTTGGCTCAATGCAGTCTCAACCTCAATCCTCCCACCTCAAGCCCCATGAGTGGCTGGGATTCCAGGTGCATGCCACCATGCCCAGCTAATTTTTTTTATTTTTTGTAGAGATGGAATTTCACCATGTTGCCCAAGCTGGTCTCGAGCAATCTACCCACCTTGACCTCCCAAAGTGCTGGGATTACAAGCATGAGCCACTGTGCCCAACCAGCAAGAGATTTTAAAATGTTCATATCCTTCAATTTGAAAAACATTACTTCAGAAAATCCTGAGAATGAAAAAATACATAACGTTTGTATAATATGCAGAGATGTATATTATAATATTAAATAGAAAAAAAAGATTTAACTATAGAAACTTGGCAAATAAACTCTAAGACATCAAATCAATGAGTTAGCCACTTAAAAACGGTTTATAGGCTGGGCACAGTGAAACTTTGGGAGGCCAAGGAGGGCAGATCACAAGGTCAGAAGTTTGAGACCAGCCTGGCCAATATGGTGAAACCCCATCTCTACTAAAAATAGAAAAATTAGCCAGGCGTGGTGGTGGGCGCCTGTAGTCCCAGATACTCAGGAGGCTGAGGCAGGAGAATCGCTTGAACCCGCGAGGTGGAGGTTGCAGTGAGCTGAGATTGTGCCACTGCACTACAGCCTGTGCAACAGAGTGAGACTGTCTCAAAAAAAAAAAAAAAAAAAAAAAAAAAACTGTTTACAGGCTGGCCGGGCACAGTGGCTCATACTTGTAATCCCAGCACTTTGGGAGGCCAAAGTGGGTAGATCACTTGAGGTCAGGAGTTTGAGACCAGCCTGGCCAACATGGTGAAACCCTGTCTCTACCAAAAAATACAAAAATTAGCCAGGCGTGGTCGCACATGCCTGTAAGTCCCAGTTACTGGGAGGCTGAGGTGGGAGAATCATTTAAACTCAAGAAGCAGAGGTTGCAGTGAGCTGAGATTGCACCACCACACTCCAGCCTGGGCGACAGAGTAAGACCCTGTCTCAAAAAAAAAAAAAAGGTTGACAAAGGTAGTAATATGTAAAATGTTTAGAGAATATTCTAAGTGGCAAAGGTATTACACAATACTTTATACATAATATGACATTAAACATAATACGTACATTTAAAAGCCCTATGCTTAGAAACGACTCAGGTACTAAAATGTCCATAGTGTCGATAGTGGTTGTGAACTGACCTCAAATCTTCCTTTTTGCCACATGGTCTCTCATGAACCATTTTTTTTTTTTTTTTTTTGAGACAAAGTCTCACCCTGTCGTCCAGATTGGAGTGCAATGGCGCGATCTCGGCTCACTGCAACTTCCACCTCCCGGGTTCAAGTGATTTTCCTGCCTCGGCCTCTCAAGTAGTTAGAATTACATGCACACCACCATGCTCGGCTAATTTTTTTATCTTTAGTAGAGACGGGGTTTCACCATGTTGGCCAGGCTGGTCTCCAACTCCTGACCTCATGATCCAACAACCTCGGCCTCCTAAAGTGTCAGGGTTACAGACCTGAGCCACCGCGCCCAGCCTCTCATGAACGTTCGTTCTGTTAACTTAAAATGGAGGAAAGTCGAAAACCCAAAATATTTATATTTTTAAAAGCCTGCGTAGAGGAAAATCAAATCAGTGTCCCAATATGAACTCTCACTCAGTTTTAAGTAAGTAAAAGAAATCATGCAGTTAGAGAAAGCACAGCTCAGAGTGGCAAGGCTGTTATCTTCACAGTGGGCACATGGGCCCTGGGCACTCTGCAACCACAACAGGAGGCACAGAGACCCTCTCTCTCCCCAAAAACAACCCCACCGTGCAACAAATAGGGAGCTATGTTTTGAGACATGGAGGAATATGAGTATGTTTACTACAAATCCTCATACATTTAGAAGGAAACACTAGAAGAATAAACCAAAAGCTAACATAAATGGTTACCAAGGAGAACAAATGAACGGGAGAATTGGAAGCAAGAATTCTCTGACTATAACTTTTTTTTTTTTGGAGACAGAGTCTTGCTCTGTTGCCCAAGCTGGAGTGCAGTGGCACAATCTTGGCTACTGCAATCCCTACCTCCTAGGTTCAAACAGTTCTCGTGCCTCAACCTCCCTAGTAGGTGGGACTAGAGTTGAATGCAACTACACCCAGCTAATTTTTGTATTTTTAGTAGAGATGGGGTTTCACCATGTTGGCCAGGCTGGTCTTGAATTCCTAGCTTCAAGTGATCTGCCCATCTCAGCCTCCCAAAGTACGGGGATTACAGGCGTGAGCCAGTGCGCCTGGCCCTATAACTTGTGATACACACACACACACACACACACACACACATATATGTATATATAAAAAACAAAATGGTACACCTGGCCTTATATATATATGTGTGTGTGTATACATATAAATATATATATCTTATATAAGTGCACTTATATATATAAGGCCATATGTACATATATATATGCCCCTGGCCTTTTAACTTGTTATATATAATTTTGTTACATATAACTTGTTATATATAATTTTGTTACATATAACTTGTTATATATAATTTTGTTACATATAACTTGTTATATATATTTTGTTACATATAACTTGTTATATATATTTTGTTACATATAACTTGTTATATATAATTTTGTTACATATAACTTGTTATACATAATTTTGTTACATATAACTTGTTATACATAATTTTGTTACATATAACTTGTTATATATAATTTTGTTACATATAACTTGTTATATATAATTTTGTTACATATAACTTGTTATATATAATTTTGTTACATATAACTTGTTATTTATAATTTTGACTATGAAATCATGTTGTATTCATATTCAAAAAATTACATTAATAAAAAGTTCTTAAAAGTTTAAAACAACCCAAAACGAACAGCCCTATCTATGTATCAAACTGACATTTGAAACATAAAAAACAGGCTAGGCGCAGTGACTCACACCTGTAATCCCAGCACTTTGGGAGGCCGAGGCAGGCGGATCACCTGAGCTCAGGAGTTCAAGACCAGCCTGGCCAACATGGAGAAACCCCGTCTCTACAAAAAATACAAAAATTAGCCAGGTGTGGTAGCGGGCACCTGTAATCCTAGCTACTCGGGAGGCTGAAGTAGGAGAATTGCTTGAACCCAGGAGGCAGAGGTTACGGTGAGCCGAGATCGCCCCACTGCACTCCAGTCTGAATGACAGATCAAGACTCCTTCTCAAAAAAAAAAAAAATACAAAAATACAAAAAAAACAAAGAAACAATTATTTCAAGAAGCATTAGAACAAAGTATTTTGATTGCACATCCTTGGTGACACGTTCTAAACACACAGAGAGATGCAAAGAAATCTTTTTTTTAGAGTGGGGTGGTGCAATCATAGCTAACTGCAGCATTAACCTCTTGGGCTCAAGTAATCCTCCTGCCTCAGCCTCCCAAGTAGCTGAGACTACAGGAGTGTGTCACCATGCCCAGCTTATTATTTTTTGTAAAAATGAGGTCTCACTATGTTGCCCAGACTGGTCTTGAATTCCTGGGCACAAACAATCCTCCCCTATCGGCCTCCCAAACTGCTAAGATTATAGGCATGAGCCACTGCACCCAGTGCAAAGAAATCTTAAATGTCTAAAATATCCATATTTTTTAGAGATGGTATGGAAGTAGGTAAAAAGACACGACTGCTGAGATTTGCTTTAAAATCCTCTAGCAAAAAGGCCAGGGACCATGGCTTATGCCTATAATCCCAGCACTTTGGGAGACCAAGGCAGGAAGATCACTTGGGCCCAGCAGTTTGAGACTAGCCTAGGCAACAAAGCAAGATCCCGTCTCTGGCGGGCGCGGTGGCTCACGCCTGTAATCCCAGCACTTCGGGAGGCCGAGGCGGGTGGATCATGAGGTCAGGACATCGAGACCATCCTGGCTAACATGATGAAACCCCTGTCTACTAAAAATACAAAAAAGATCCCGTCTCTACAACAAAAATAAAAAATTAACTGGGCATGGTGACGCACACCTGTCACTCCAGCTACATGGGAGGCTGAGCTGGGAGGATGGACTGAGCCCAGGAGTTTGAGGTTACAGTGAGCTATGATTATGCCACTGTTCTCCAGGCTGGGCAACAGAGCAGGGTCCTGTCTCTTAAAAAAAAAAATTTTGTTAAGTACTCCACCAAAGAAAAAAAGAGGTAGGTTAATTATGGTAACCTGATAACCACTGAATCTAAGTGACCTGTGTAGGAGTTTATACTAGTCTTTGTACTTTGGCATGTTTGCAATTTGCCATAGTAACAAAATCTTTGTAAGCCTTAATTGCTCCCTCTCTCTTCAAGTTCCAACTGAGGCCCAACATTCAAGGAAGGCCCTCAACCACTTCGAGAGCTTTGCTACCCCAGTATCTGCCCAGCCACACCATCTCAAGGCCTTTGTCCCTCTTACTGCCTCTGCGTGGAATGCCTTGCTTCCATCTCCCCCAACACCCATTCCACCTCTCCAAATGCTACCCCCAGCCTCTACCTGTGATCCCCAAAGAAGAAACAAGACCCCCATGAAGTCATTTCACTGCAGTTTGTTAAACACTTTTGGGGTGACCTTAGAAATGACTGCAGATTTCATCCACCCCACACCACCCAAGCCTATCAACCAGTAGTCACTCTGCAAGACATTCTCTGAAGCATACAGGGATGGGCTGGACTCCACCTGAGCTTACCTGACTATAGGCAGGGACATCTCTGAAAGGCCCATAATCCAGTAGGTCCTCGGAGCGTGTGGGGTTCCCCAGCTTGGTGTAGCTCTCCACATTTCGAGAGGCAAGCTTCACACGCATGGTTTGTGTCTTCGTTGGATAGGGAGAGTAGAAATAATGGTTCCCCTCAAACACCACAAACTGTTTCTCTGACTGGGTGATCTGGGTTGGATACGGCTGAAGCACATGGGTGTAGACTGTTTCCACAATGACTGAAATCTTGGCCCCAGGATCAAGAGCAACTGGGAGCTTGACTGTGAAGAATCTCCCACTAAAGGAAGAACAAGGCAAGAGAAGTAAGAGAGACTGAGGATACTGAAAACAGTAGTAGCAGTTCAAAGTCACAACAAAATTTTGAACCAAAGACAAAAGCAATTATCTTTAAGAGATGACCTTTTCCTTTTTGAGATGCAGTCTCACTCTATCACTCAGGCTGGAGTGCAATGGTGCGATCTTGGCTCACCGCAACCTCCACCTCTTGGGTTCAAGCGATTCTCCTGCCTCAACCTCCTGAGTAGCTGGAATTACCTATTAGAAAGTTTTTAACTTTTGTTCCATTGTTGAACATTTACACTGTTTTACACTCTTGCTATTTATAAACAGCCCTGAGAGAAAAAGCTAGATATCTGTCTTAGAAGACTTAAATTATTTTTTTTTCTTTTTTTGAGACGGAGTCTTGCTCTGTCGCCCAGGCTGGAGTGCAGTGGCACGATCTCAGCTCACTGCAACCTCCACCTCCCAGGTTCAAGAGATTCTATTGCCTCAGCCTCCCGAGTAGCTGGGACTACAGGCACCCGCCACCATGTCCAGTTAATAAAAGACTTAAATTATTATATTAAAGGTGATCTCTTGGCTGGGTGCAGTGGCTCATGCCTGTAATCCCAGCACTTTGGGAGGCCAAGTCAGGTGGATCACCTGAGGTCAGGAGTTCCAGACCAGCCTGGCCAACATGGCAAAACTCTGTCTCTATTAAAAATACAAAAATTAGCTGGGCGTGGTGGTGCACACCTGTAGTCCCAGCTACTTGGGAGGCTGAAGTGGGAGGATCACTTGAACCCGGGAGGCAGAGGCTGCAGTGAGCCAAGATAGTGCCACTACACCCCAGCCTGGGTGACAGAGAGAGACTCCATTTCAAAAAAAAATTTTAATAGAACCACACAACAGAATATTGGCAGTCATTAGAAATATGGCTTCACACAATAGAATATTGGCAGTCATTAGAAATATGGCTAACCTGGCCGGGCGCGGTGGCTCACGCTTGTAATCCCAGCACTTTGGGAGGCCGAGGCGGGCGGATCACGAGGTCAGGAGATCGAGACCACGGTGAAACCCCGTCTCTACTAAAAATACAAAAAATTAGCCAGGCGTGGTGGCGGGCGCCTGTAGTCCCAGCTACTCGGAGAGGCTGAGGCAGGAGAATGGCGTGAACCCGGGAGGCAGAGCTTGCAGTGAGCCAAGATCGTGCCACTGCACTCCAGCCTGGGTGACAGAGCGAGACTCCATCTCCAAAAAAAAAAAAAAATACGGCTAACCTACATATCTATATTAACATGGAAAGATGTCCATGTATAACGTAAATAACGAAAATCTGTTTACAAATGACCAAGAATAACTCCATTTAAAAACATATATAGGCCCAGTCGGAGGGTGGCTTACACCTGTAATCCCAGCACTTTGGGAGGCCGAGATGGGCAGATCACGAGGTCAGAAGATCAAGACCATCCTGGCTAACACAGTGAAAGCCCATGTCTACTAAAAATACAAAAAAAATTAGCCGGGCGTTGTGGCGGGCACCTGTAGTCCCAGCTACTCAGGAGGCTGGAGCAGGAGAATGGTGTGAACCCGGGAGGCGGAGCTTGCAGTGAGCCGAGATCATGCCACTGCACTCTAACCTGGGCGACAAAGCAAGATTCCGTCTCAAGAAAAAAAAAAAAAAATTATATATATATATGAATGAATGTAAAGAATAGTATTTCAAGGAATGTTCAACAAAATGTTAATGGTAACTGTCTCAAGGTTGTAGAATAGGCTTTAGTTTGTCTTTTCCAATTTGTTTTATTTTATTTATTATTATTTTTTTTTTTGAGACGGAGTCTTACTCTTGTAGCCCAGGCTGGAGTGAAATGGCACAATCTTGGCTCACTGCAACCTCCGCCTGCTGGGTTCAAGTGATTCTCCTACCTGAGCCTCCCCAGTAGCTGGGATTACAGGCATCTGCCACCACGCCCAGCTATTTTTTGTGTTAGTGCAGAGGGGATTTCGCCACGTTGGCCAGGATGGTCTGGAACTCCTGACCTCAGGTGATACACCCACCTCAGGCTCCCGAAGTGCTGGAATTACAGGCATGAGCCACTGCACCAGGCCCTAATTTGTCTTATAATGAGCTTGTTTCATCCTCGTATCAAGAAAAAAATAAAGCTACTAATATTTTAAAGAAAAACAGATGGCTGACCAGCCTTACCAACTAGGTGAAACTCTGTCTCTACTAAAAGTACAAAAATTAGCCGGGCGTGGTGGCAGGCGCCTGGAGTCCCAGATACTCGGAGGCTGAGACAGAATTGCTTGAACCCAGGAGGCGGAGGTTGCAGTGAGCCAAGATCGCGCCACTGCACTCCAGCCTGGGCAACGGAGCGAGAATCCATCTCAAAAAAAAAAAAAGGGGGAAAAAAAGAAAAACAGATGGCCTGGAAACTTAAAATTCACAGGGTACTAATTCTAAACTGAATCAGTTTTCTAAGCCGGAGAACAATTTTTAGAAGATGTAGAAACCATTAGTGAAAAACTGGATTAATAAGCTCCAATGAGTTTGTCCTCAAAGGTTAGAACGTGGATCACTTTTCCTGATATGACTTTATAGAACACTAAACTTGCATGTCTTTATCAGTCACACCATTGTATTTCATATTATAACTGTTACATTCACTACTCAAAATATAAGTAGCAGCATCTTCTCCTCAGGACAGTCTTATCCAATTCTTAGTTTCAAGTCCCAAATGTGCTTCTCATCCCACTCTCTGTCCTGAATTCTAAAATCAAATTTTCAAATGTTTACTAGACAGCTCCACTGACCACCCCATATGCAATTCAACAAAACCTTATCATTCGTGATCCCAATTCTCGATCTCTCTTAATACCACTGCCATCTAATCAACTCTAAGCTAGAAACCCAGGCATTTTCTGATGCCTCACTCTGCCCTGTCCCCAATTTGATCTGGGCAATCCTGCCTTAGAAATTCCTCTCAGACCCATTCTTTCCTTTGCCTCCTCCTCCATTCAAACCAATACCATGTGCCTAGACTACTGCATCTTTCCTATTAATCTCCTAATCTCCCTTCCCCCCAGCCCATCTACACAATCTCAAATCAACATTCCCACATTCATTTTACAAGTTGTTAAATGCTGCCACATAATTTAATTTTGCTTTGATAATTCAGAAGACAAATCAGAACCTTTCAGCACTCCAAGATCATTAGGACATCAATTCTTACCAAAATGTGGAAGCACCAGCTAATGAAGGTTTTTCAATCAATAAAAGGCTAGTTAGACAACACAGAACTGTCTAAGCTGACGTACATGGAGCAGGTCTTTTTTTTTTTCCTGTAGCTCTTCTCTAGCTGGATCTAATGGGAGAACATTGTGTGAATGACTTGGTTTTTTACCCATGTACTCAAACTGATTTACTGAAAACCCCATATAGGTCAGTTTCTGTGGCAGGAAGAGGTGATAAGAGACAAATTCATATAATGTATGCACATATAATTAGAAATGAATAAAATGGTATGCTATGAAAAAAAATTTTTTAATGTTCCCAACTGTGGGCTTTAAGGATAAAGCCCACGCCTTTAATAATGGTACACAGCAGTCCTTAAACTGAACTCAACCCACCCTACACAGCTTCACCTTGCTCTGAGCAAGAGCCACTCTGAAAGCCCAGTTAACTAAACACACCATGAAATGTCAACCCTCTGTATCTTTACAGATATCTCTGCCTGAAATGTTCCTTCCATTCCTTTAGCCTTCTTTGTGATTAATTCAAAATTTATTAAGTGCTTACTAAGGCTCCAAGTACATTATATATATTAATTTAGTGAATCTTTTTTTTTTTTTTTGAGACGGAGTTTTGCTTTTGTTGCCCAGGCTGGCAATGGCGTGATCTCGGCTCACCGGAACCTCTGCCTCCCGGTTCAAGTGGTTCTCTTGCCTCAGCCTCCAGAGTAGCTGGGGTTCCAGGCAGGCACCACCACTCCTGGCTAACTTTTTTGTATTTTTAGTAGAGACAGGGTTTCTCCATGTTGGTCAGGCTGGTCTCGAACTCCCAACCTAAGGTGATCCGCCTGCCTCGGCCTCCCAAAGTGCTGGGATTACAGGCATGAGCCACCGCGCCCGGCCAATTTAGTGACTCTTAGCCATGATCATATGAGGTAAACACTATTATTTTACTGATGAGGAAACTGAGGAAAATGCTAGTAAACATAACAGAGCTAGGATTTGATCCCAGACAGTAAAGATGCAAAAACCACAGTCCTAATAACTAAGTTACCTTGCCTATCCAAGACGCTACAAGCCAGCAGCTAGAGCCAATAAACACAGACAGGGTACTCAGACAGCCTGAGAGAGGGAGAGGAGTCTCTTACAGCAATAGAAAGCAATTTTAATAGCTACTTATTTAAAGCTAACTCAGATCTTACAGCCTCGGGGCTGGTGAGATGCCTACTTCAAACACTCAGAGGAAAATCAAGATAATCACCAAGAAAAATCAAGATAATCACCACACATTAAAATGTGGCTCCTGAGAGGATGTTGCTGTACATGAACTCATCAAGGATTAAACTTAACAACCAAAGAAAGACAACTATGAAGATAACACAGAAAACAAAAAAGGTGGCCAGGCATAGTGGCTGATACCTGTAATCCTAGCACTCTGGGAGGCCAAGGCAGGTGGATCACCTGAGGTCAGGAGTTCAAAACCAGCCTGGCCAACATAGTGAAACCCTCTCTCTACTAAAAATACAAAAAAATTAGCTGGGCGTGGTGGTGAACACCTGTAATCCCAGCTACTCGGGAGGCTGAGACAGTAGAATCGCTTGAGCCTGGGAGGCAGAGGTTGCAGTGAGCCAAGATCGCACCACTGCATTCCAGCCTGGGCGACAGACCGAGACTCCATGTCACAAGAAAAAAAAAGAAAAGAAAAGAAAACAAGAAAGGTTATGATATACTCATATACAAGAATAAAAAGGGATCAGGCGCAGTGGCTCACACCTGTAATCCCAACACTTTGGGAGGCCGAGGCAGGTGCATCACCTGAGGAGTTCGAGACCAGCCTGGCTAACATGGTGAAACCCCATTTCTACTAAAATTACAAAAAATTAACTGGGCGTTGTGGCACACACCTGTAATCCCAACTACTTGGGAGGCTGAGGCAGGAGAATCACTTGAACCCCGGAGGCGGAGGTTGCAGTGAGCCGAGATCACATGCCATTGCACTTCAGCTTGGGCAACAAGAGGGAAATTCCGTCTCAAAAAAAAAAAGAAAAAAGAAAAAAGGGCCGAGAGCAGTGGCTCACGCCTGTAATCCCTGCACTTTGGGAGGCCGAGACGGGCAGATCACCTGAGGTCAGGAGTTGGAGAATAGCCTGGCCAATATGGAGAAATCCCATCTCTACTAAAAATACAAAAATTAATTGTATTTTTACCATACCATACCACCAGGTGTGGTAGTGGACACCTATAATCCCAGTTACTCAGGAGCCTGAGACAGGAGAATCGCTTGAACCTAGGAGGCGGAGGTTGCAGTGAGCTGAGATCACGCCACTGCACTCCAGTCTGGGCAACGAGAGCAAGACTCCATCTCCAAAAAAAAAAAAAAAAAAAACAAAGATTAGGTAGGATCACACAGTAATCGAAACTATGGGGCGAGGAGTGGTGGCTCACGCCTGTAATCCCAGCACTTTGGGAGGCTGAGGAAGGCAGATCACCTGAAGTCAGAAGTTCGAGACCAGCCTGGCCAACACGGGGAAACCCGTCTCTACTAAAAATACAAAACTTGTGGGGCACGGTGGCTCACGCTTGTAATCCCAGCATTTTGGGAGGCCGAGGTGGGCAGATCACCTGAGGTCAGGAGTTCAAGACCAGCTTCTTTCTTTCTTTCTTTCTTTCTTTCTTTCTTTCTCTCTCTCTCTCTCTCTCTCTCTCTCTTTCTCTCTTTCTCTCTTTCTCTCTTTCTTTCTTTCTTTCTTTCTTTCTTTCTTTCCCTCTCTGGCGCAGGCTACAATCTACTCGGCTTGCTGCTGCCCGCGCCGCCGACTGCCTGGGACTGCCGGCACGCGCCACCGCTGCCTGCCTTTTCTCCTTTGGATGCAGGCACGCGTTCACCATCTTGGCCACGCTGGTCGCCAGCTCCTGACGCCGAGTGCTCTGCCCGCCTCAGCCTCCCGAGGTACTGGGACTACAGACGGAGTCTCGCTCACCCAGTGCTCGGTGTTGCCCGGGCTGGAGTGCGGTGGCGTGGTCTGGCCTCGCGGCAGCCTCTACCCCCCGGCCGCCTGCCTTGGCCTGCCAGGGTGCTGGGATTGCAGCCCCTGCCCGGCCGCCACCCCATCTGGAAGGTGGGGAGCGCCTCTGCCCGGCCGCCCCGTCTGGGAGGTGAGGAGCACCTCTGCCCGGCCGCCCCGTCTGGGAAGTGAGGAGCGCCTCTGCCCGGCCGCCCCATCTGGGAAGTGAGGAGCGCCTCTGCCCGGCCACCCTGTCTGGGAAGTGAGGAGCGCCTCTGCCCGGCCGCCCCGTCTGGGAAGTGAGGAGCGCCTCTGCCCGGCCACCCATCATCTGGGAAGTGAGGAGCGCCTCTGCCCGGCCTCCCATCGTCTGGGAGGTGAGGAGCGCCTCTGCCCGGCCGCCCCGTCCGGGAGGAAGTGAGGAGCGCCTCTGCCCGGCCGCCCGTCCGGGAAGAAGTGAGGAGCGCCTCTGCCCGGCCGCCCCGTCCAGGAAGAAGTGAGGAGCGCCTCTGCCCGGCCGCCCCGTCCGGGAAGAAGTGAGGAGCGCCTCTGCCCGGCCGCCCCGTCCGGGAAGAAGTGAGGAGCGCCTCTGCCCGGCCGCCCCGTCTGGGAAGTGAGGAGCGCCTCTGCCCGGCCGCCCCGTCCGGGAAGAAATGAGGAGCGCCTCTGCTCGGGCGCCCCATCCGGGAAGAAGTGAGGAGCGCCTCTGCCCGGCCGCCCCATCCGGGAAGAAGTGAGGAGCACCTCTGCCCAGCCACCCATCGTCTGGGAAGTGAGGAGTGCCTCTGCCCGGCCACCCACCGTCTGGGAAGTGAGGAGCGCCTCTGCCCGGCCGCCCCGTCTGGGAAGTGAGGAGCGCCTCTGCCCGGCCGCCCCGTCTGGGAAGTGAGGAGCGCCTCTGCCCGGCCGCCCCGTCTGGGAAGTGAGCAGCGCCTCTGCCCGGCCGCCCCGTCCGGGAAGAAGTGAGGAGCGCCTCTGCCCGGCCGCCCCGTCCGGGAAGAAGTGAGGAGCGCCTCTGCCCGGCCGCCCCGTCTGGGAAGTGAGGAGCGCCTCTGCCCGGCCGCCCCGTCTGGGAAGAAATGAGGAGCGCCTCTGCCCGGGCGCCCCGTCCGGGAAGAAGTGAGGAGTGCCTCTGCCCGGCCACCCCATCCGGGAAGAAGTGAGGAGCGCCTCTGCCCGACCACCCATCGTCTGGGAAGTGAGGAGCGCCTCTGCCCGGCCACCTAACGTCTGGGAAGAAGTGAGGAGCGTCTCTGCCTGGCCGCCCCGTCTGGGAAGTGAGGAGCCCCTCTGCCCGGCCGCCCCGTGTCTGGGTAGAAGTGAGGAGCTCCTCTGCCTGGCCGCTCCGTCTGGGAGGTCTACCACGGAGGCCAGAAGCAATGTGGGGGCTGGACGTGGTGGCTCACGCGTGTGGTCCCGGCACTCTGGGGGGCGAGGCGGGTTGATCACTTCGGGCTAGGAGTTCGAGACCAGTCTGGCCAACTTGGCGAAACATGAAGAATACAACAGACAAACCAACCAACCAACTCAATGACAACAAAACAGGTCTACCCTGGAGTCATACTCTAATTTTTTCTATTTTCCTCCCTTTCTGATCCTTTATCCCACTTTCTTTTTCTTCCTCTTCCTTCTCCCTCTTCTTTGTCAAATAGAGGATTGAGTTATTATCACTGATCCATATAAAGTCCCTCTCTCATTTATTTTAACTCCCACCCCCATTTCTATTCCCCGACTTCCCATGTGCAACCTTCCTAATATGTTTGATACGCATCTTTTTGTTTGTATGTATTTTTAGAAAATGTTTATTGTTTTTGTATGCAAAAAAAATTAATAAAAAAATATATATATCTAAAAAAAAAAAAAAAAAAAAAAAAAGACCAGCCTGACCAATATGGTGAAACCACATCTCTACTAAAAATACAAAAATTAGCCAGGTGTGGTGGCGTATGCCTGTAATCGCAGCTACTCAGGAGGCTGAGGCAGGAGAATCACTTGAAGCCGGGAGGAGGAGGTTGTAGTGAGCCAAGATTGCGCCATTGCACTCCAGCCCGGGCAAAAAGAGCGAAACTCTGTCTCAAAAAAAAAAAAAAAAAACAAAAATTAGCCGGGCACGGTGGCACGCGCCTGTAATCCCAGCTACTCGGGAGCCTGAGGCAGGAGAATCACTTGAACCATTGCGCCACTGCACTCCAGCCTGGGCAACAGAGACTGTCTCCAAAAAATAATAATAATAATAATTAATAAGTTCCAGGCTCCACGCTAGGTGCTGAGGTCTAAGCAAAGAACCATGCAAGTTTAACCCCACCCAGCCTTCATAGTAGGCCGTCAAAGAAGTTACCACTTTGAATGCCCTGAAGGCTTAGGGGTGAGGTATCCAGGGGGAAGGTTGTCTGCCCCTTGGAAGCAGAATGGTAGCCAACCATAGATAGGAAAATACTTGCTGAGGCAAACAGCTTGGAGTTCTCCCATAAAGCTCTGTGAGACCAGGAGGGAGAACTGATCTGATATGGAAAGTAACTACTTTCTTCCTATGAAACAAACTGCCACTGCTTAGGGGAATCCAATTTCAGCATTAGTAATAAGAAGTCATAAATGAGTTCAGAATGTATTACAGCATGTTGCTTATTATCACATACATTAATTAAAACATCCTCGGTGGGGCGTAATGGACTCATGCCTATAATCCTAGGACTCTGGGAGGTAAGGAACTGCTTGAGGCCAGGAGTTCAAGACCAGCCTGGGTGACATGGCAAAACCCAGTGTCTACTAAAAATACATACATACACATACACACATATTAGACGAGTGTGGTAGTACACACGTCTAGTCCCAGCTATTTGGGAGGCTGAGAAAGAAGGATGGTTTGAGCCCTGGAGGTGGAGGTTGCAGTGAGTCAACATGGCACCATACTAATGCAGCCTGGGCAACAGACCCTGTCTCAAGAAAAAAAAAAATCCTCTAAGACAGATGCAGTGGTTCACACCTGTAATCCCAGCACTTTGAGAGGCCAAGGTAGGAGGATGGCTTGAGCTCAGGAGTTCAAGACCAGCCTGGGCAACATAGCTAGACCTCCTCTCTACCAAAAAAAAAAAAAAAAAAAAACCTGTAAGACAGCAGGCACTTCCTAAGCAACTCTCCTAGTTTATGATCCCATATGATCCCAACCCTGACATAACCTTTAACAAGAGACAAGGTATATTGTTTTTCAGCTTACCTTTTACCCTTAATTTTGGTTTCACGTACTTCCAAATTGTTCTCTTCCTCATCTTCTCCCTTTACCTACAACAGAAAAAGACAGTTTATTATTCATGTCTTTTGGCTTCTAAATTTTGAGTCAATAATTAACCAGGTGCCTTAGAACATCCCCATTAAAGCAGTCAAACTACCAGAACTTTTTAGAGATTGAATTTTCTTTTCAGTAACAATTTTTTTTCTCTGAAACACAAGAATATTGTCAAAGACTTACTTTTACAAAGTGGCATATGGCCAGGCACAGTGGCTCACACCCATAATCCCAGCACTTTGGGAGGCCAAGGCGGACAGATACCTGAGGTCAGGAGTTCGAGGCCAGCCTGACCAACATGGAGAAACCCCTTCTCTACTAAAAATACAAATTAGCTAGGCATGGTGGCACATGCCTGTAATCCCAGCTACTCGGGAGGCTGAGGCAGAATTGCTTGAACCCAGGAGGCGGAGGTTGCAGTGAGCCGTGACCATGCCACTGTACTCCAGCCTGGGCGACAAGAGTGAAACTCCACCTCATAAAAAAAAGTTTGCCGGGCGCGGTGGCTCACACCTGTAATCCCAGCACTTTGAGAGGCCAAGGCGGGCAGATCACCTGAGGTCAGGAGTTTGAGAGCAGCCTGGCCAACACAGTGAAACCCTATCTCTACTAAAAATAAAAAAATTAGCTGGGTGTGGTGGCGGGCACCTGTAAGCCCAGCTACTTGGAAGGCTGAGACAAAAGAATCACTTGAACCTGGGAGGCAGAGGTTGCAGTGAGCTGAGATCGTGCCACTGCACTCCAGCCTGGGCGACAGAGTGAGACTTCCTCTCAAAAAAAAAAAAAAAAAAAAAAAATGGTTAACAGTGGTAAAAACCCCTTGGGGAGGAGCCAATGACCACTGTTTGGGGTACCCTCACAGCAACAAGATATGTAACCAGGAAAAGTATGTTCACTCCAGCAGGCTGCAGGGGTTTTCTGAGGAAGAGTAGTTACCTCCAATCATTAAGACTGTGGAGCAGACTGCAAGGGAGAAGGGTATACATATCCCACTGATCTCTCTGCCAACCCACCCTCAACTGAAAAAAACAAAAATTAGACTATCTTTTAGGACTGAAGTAGTGATTCCCAGCAGGATACAAAAAGCTGTATTGGCAAACTTTTAAAATATATCAAAAAGCCTAAAAACAATCATACAATCATCCTCAATAAAGCTGTACAGTCTAATACAAACAACAAGTTTCATTACTTTGACTAGAAACTTATCACAGTGGGAATATTCCAGCCAGGCCAAGTGCAGTGGCTCACACCTGTAATCCCAACACTTTGGGAGGACTGCTTGAGGCTAGGTGTTGAAGACCAGCCTGGGCAACACAGCAAGACCCCATCTCTGAAAAAACAAAAAATTGCTCTTAATTAGCCAGGCGTAGTGGTGCACACATGTAGTCCTAGCTACTCAGGAGGCTAGGTGGGAGGATCCCTTGAGCCCAGAAATTTGAGGCTGCAGTGAGCTCTGACTGGGCCACTGTGCTCTACCCTGGGGAACAGATCGAGAACTTGCCTCAAAAAAAAAAAAAAAAAAAAGGAACATTCTAGTATATGTGTGTGTATCAGGAACTCTCATTGTGTTCAGTTATACAGACTTAATTGGTTTACTGAAAAATAGAGTTACTTAATAAAATATTAGCATGCCAAAATATTTCAGATATAGGATCCAAAAGAGAGGAAAAATCATTAGATGGGTCCTTGGCGGTAAAAAGAGAAGGAACCACTGGCTCCTAGTCAATAACCACCATGGTCCCTTCTGCTAAGCTCCTAAAATTCTACAAGGGTTTGAAAATAACCCACTGAAGGCCAGGAACGGTGGCTCACGCCTGCAATCCCAGCACTTTGGGAGGCCGAGGCAGGTAGATCACCTGAGGTCAGGAGTTCAAGACCAGCCTGACCAATATGATGAAACTCGGTCTCTACTAAAAATACAAAAATTGGCCAGGCGCAGTGGCTCACACCTGTAATCCCAGCACTTTGGGAGGCAGAGGTGGGCGGATCACGAGGTCAAGAGATCAAGACCATCCTGGCCAACATGCGTGAAACCCTGTCTCTACGAAAAAAAATACAATTAGCTGGGCGTGGCAGCACACGCCTGTAGTCCCAGCTACTCCGGAGGCTGAGGCAGGAGAATCGCTTGAACCTGGGAGGCAGAGGTTGCAGTGAGCCGAGACTGTGCCACCGCACTCCAGCCTGGGGACAGAGCAAGACTCCATATCAAAAAAAAAATACAAAAATTAGCCGGGCATGGTGGCATGTGTCTGTAATCCCAGTTACTCCAGAGGAGAGAGAGGAGAATCACTTGAACTCAGGAGGCAAAGGTTGCAGTAAGCCAAGATCGCGCGCCATTGCACTCCAGCCTGGGCAACGAGAGTGAAACTCTGCCTCAAAAAAAAAAAAGAAAAAGAAAAGAACGCACTGAAAAACATTTCAGCAACCTCATCAGTTTCCAACACAACTGTTGGAAAATATACATCTCCTTGTTAAGTTTATCATCCAGTTGTTTCCCACTGGGATAGGAGTACAAAATAGCACATATATCCATTTAACTAGTGTCTTGGACTACAAAATTGAAAATGATTTTAAATAAATCTGTTGATGTGACTGCAAGTCTTATACCCAATACAATCCTATCTCACAGCCATAAAAGCCAGAAGAGGCAACATTATACAGTGTGAGAACACACAAATTATGGAATAAGCTGGAGCCCTGACTTACTCTGCACTGTAAGACCGCATGTAGGGGGCTAAATAACTTAACCTGACAGACTACAGCCTCTTTGCCTGCTATATGAGGACTTATACCTTAAATGGTTGCTATGAGGGCTAAATGAGAATATATTTAAAATACCCACCATAATATCTGATACACAGTAGAGTCCTAGTAAGAAAGTATCTTACCACAGAAACAAACAAAGGACAAAAGGAAACTTCTGGAGGTGACAGATATGTTTATTACCCGGATAGTGGGAATGGTTACACCAGTGTATACGTATTTTGAATATATTAATAATAGTTTTTTGTATACCAATTATACCTCAATAAAGTTGGGAGAAAAAATAAAAACAAGATAAAATAAGTACATTAACCTAGCTCGCAGGCATGATGGCAGGATAGCTGAGCTCCTGCTGTGGTCCACTTATACTGTAACAAGCTCATTAAACCATAACTGGCTTCTATAAAAAACGGGATTTAACATTCAAGACATTCAAAGGTGGCAAGGCAAATTTACATGAAGTTTTGATCTATCTTTCCACAATCCTTTGAGTAAAACTTTATTTCATCATGGACAAGGCATGAAAGAAAATAGGAGTCATTTCAGAAACGTAATCTCTATAAACCCAGCTTTATAGCTCCATATTCAGTCAGAACGAAGTGTGCTTAGAAGAAATGTGACACTATAATGACTATTCTCTCAACAAATAATTAGGTAATCATTTAATGAAATTGTTTAACAACAATAGTAATAAAAACCAAACCTCTGTGTATGTATATTCCCTCCACTCCCAAACCCAACATTTTCTTTGGTGATCACTGAAATACCTGGAAACATTTAAGCCAAACACAGCCATTTACTGCCGAGGTGTAAGAATGAGAAGCAGTAGGGGGAAGGGAGAAAATTGGACTTTCCTTTTCTGTACAGCATAAGAGAACTTATATTAAGTGCAGGAGTTTTAAAACTAACTTTATGAAGAGTTAACATTTAGAAAGAGTTCATCAGCAACCTTAAGAAATGCGTCACATTAATAGGGATTTCAAGTGATTACCAACTTAAAAATGCGAAACCTGTTACATTTCTGATGGCTCTCTATGTCTAGAAAGAAGCACCTACAACGGACCAGGTACTGAATCAAGAGAATGAAATTCACTTTAATTAATTTATTTGTCCTCTACTTGCGCCACCGCGTCGGGCCGTGAGAAATGAAGTCTGGCGCCCGCTGGCACGGGGCCGAGGGGCTGCCGCGCCCGCCTTGTGGAAGAGAGGTGCGTTCTATCGGCCGGAAGTCGCCCGAGCGGTGCCGAGAACGGCCCAAACAGGGGTAAGCTCCGAGGCGGGTCGGCCGCGGATCCCAGCAGCTGCCCACGTGAGCAACGACCCGCGCGGGGGCAGGCCAGTGCTGACGTGGCCCAGGCAGGAGGGCGGGCGCGCACGGGCAGCGGAGGCGCCGGGGCCCCTGGCCACCCGGGACTCTTCGCGGGCCCCGAGGCAATCCCACGGACCCCCTGCGCCCCGCCCGCCGCCCGGGTCTCCGCATTTCCTGACGCCTAGAGGGGCGCGGGCGGAGTCCGGGGACCGCCAGGAAGGGAGGCGGGAAAGGCCCCGGGAGCGGCGGCGAGGGGTCGCCCACACTCACCTGCACGCCCAGGTGCGCCAGCCGGGCCTCGAGCTCAGGCTCCAAAGCCAGAAGGAAAGAGGTAGCTCGGGACGTGGAGCCGCCGCCCAGGTGCGCCAGGACCACCTCGGCCGTCACCTTAGCCAGGTGGCTGCTTAGGTCCACCGTGCGCTTCACGTCCTCGTTGATTAGCGGCGGTGCCTCAGAGGAGGCGCTGACCGGCGCCAGGGCCCGAGACCCGAGCAACAGGAGCAGAAACAAGCGGGCGGCTGGCGCCTCCATGACCGGGAAAAGCAGAGCGCCAAGACGGGCAGAACCCCGCCGCGGTAGCCCGCCCTCCCGCCACTGAGCAGCCGCTCATTGGGCAAGGGCTGGCGACACAAGATGGCGGCGCCGAACAAGGAAGGACCCTGTCTCCGGGGCAACCGGGAAGCCGACCCGGCGCCTGATTGCAAACCCCTCTCAGAGCTGCCGGGGTATCCTTCTGTTCGTAGTGCGAATGTACTTATTATTATTAGATTTCACTTACCTAATTTTTACAGGAGCGGCCCTTGCCTAGGTCTCTACTCTCTCCTACCATTCTTCCTGTCCAATAATTCTGCTCGTTTTGCTCCTTAAAACAGTGAAATTTTGCTCAGACTGAGAAAGTAAAAGTTGGCCTTCTACAGCATCCACCGATGGATGCTAAAATTAGTAGGCAGAACTTGAAGCCGAAACAGGATATATGCAAAGTTTCAAAACATCTCTACTAAAATGTTTAGTAATTAGGCCAGGCACGGTGGCTCACGCCTGGAATTCCAGCACTTTAGGAGGCCGAGGCGGGCGGATCACCTGAGGTCAGGAGTTCAAGACCAGCCTGGCCAACATGGTGAAACCCCGTCTGTACTAAAGATACAAAAAATTAGCCTGGCGTGGTGGCGGGCGCCTGTAATTCCAGCTACTCAGGGAGGCTGAGGCAGGAGAATCGCTTGAAACCGGGAGGCGGATGTTGCAGTGAGCCAAGATCGCACCATTGCACTCCAGCCTAGGTGACAGGGTGAGACTCCGTCTCAAAAAGAAAAAAAAAAAAAAATTAGCCGGGTGTGGTGACGCGCGCCTGTAATCCCAGCTACTCCGGAGGCTGAGGCACCAGAATCATTTGAACCTGGGAGGCAGGAGTTGCAGTGAGCCAAAATCGTGCCACTGCACTCCAGCCTGGGTGACTGAGCGAGACTCCTCTCAAAAGGAAATAAAAAAATAAAAATAAAATGTTTAGTAATTACAAAGGAAAAAATAGTTTACAGTGGAGAATCCTGGCAGGCACCACTTTAAACAAGTGATCAAAGTTAACATCACCACGTATAAAATATAGTAACATTAGGTATCTACTTATAGGATCCATTGAGAAAGGTACATCACTTCTGTGGTATTGGCACAAAATTATTGAAAATCCATTACCTCAATCTAGTCATAAATATTAGACAAGGCTGGGCACAGTGGCTCATGCCACCAATCCCAGCACTTTGGGAGGCCGAGTAGGGAGGATCCCTTGAGCCAAGGAGTTCAAAACCAGCCCGGGCAACAGGGTGAAACCCCATCTCTACAAAAAATCAAAAATTAGCCGGGCCTGGTGACAAGTGCCTGTGTTACAGGAAAGGGGTCTGGATCCTGACCCCAAAAGAGGGTTCCTGGATCTTACGCAAGAAAGAATTCAGGATGAGTCCGCAGTGCAAAGTGAAAGCAAGTTTATTATTATTTTACTTTTTATTTGAGATGGAGTCTCGCTCTGTTGCCCAGGCTGGATTGCAGTGGCGCAGTCTTGGCTTACTGCAACCTGTGCCTCCCAGGTTCAAGCAATTCTCTGCCTTAGCCTCCTAAGTAGCTGCGATTACAGGCGCCCACCACCACGCCCGGCTAATTTTTGTATTTTTAGTAGAGACGGGGTTTCAACATCTTGGCCAGGCTGGTCTCGAACTCCTGACCTCGTGATCCACCCGCCTCGGCCTCCCCCAGTGCTGGGATTACAAGCATGAGCCACCGCTCCCAGCCAGCAAGTTTATTAAGAAAGTAAAAGAATAAAAGAATGGCTACTCCATAGACAGAGCAGCCCAAGGACTGCTGGTTGCCCATCTTTATGGTTATTTCTTGATGATATGCTGAACAAGGGGTGGATTATTCATGCCTCCCCTTTTTAGACCATATAGGATAACTTCCTGACGTTGCCATGGCATTTGTAAACTGTCATGGCGTTGGTGGGAGTGTAGTAGTGAGGACTCGTTGCCATTTTGGTTTTGGTGGGTTTTGGCCGGCTCCTGTACTACAACCTGTTTTATCAGTAAGGTCTTTATGACCAGTATTTTGTGCCGACCTCCTATCTCATCCTGTGACTTAGAGTGCCTTAACTGTATGGGAATGCAGCCCATAGGTTTCAGCCTCATTTTACCCAGCTCCTATTCAAGATGGAGTTATTGTGGTTCACATGCCTCTGACACCTGTAGTCTCAGCTACTTGAGAGGCTTAAGCAGGAGGATCACTTGAGCCCAAGAGATCAAGGCTTCAGTAAGCTATGTTCATGCCACTCCAGCCTGGGTGACAGAGCAAGACCCTGTCTCAAAAAACAAAAAACAAAACCAACATGGCTGAGCATGGTGGCTCATGCTTGTAATCACAGCACTTTGGAAGGCCAGAGCAGGAGGATTGCTTGACCCCAGGAGTTTGAGACCAGTCTGGACAACATAGCGACATTCCATCTTTACAAAAAATATTTTAAATTAGCCCAGTGTGGTGGCATGCACCTGTAGTCCCAGCTACTCAAGAGGCTGAAGTGGGAGGATCACTTGGGCCTGGGAGGTTGTAGCTGCAGTGAGCTGTGATCATGACACTGCATTCCACCCTGGATAACAAAGTGAGACTTTGTCTCAAAAAAAAAAAAAAAAAAAAAGGAAGGCCAGGTGCAATGGCTCATGCCTGTAATCTCAAAACTTTGAGAGGCTGTGGCAGGCAGATCACCTGAGGTCAGGAGTTCAAGACCAGCCTGGCCAACATGGTGAAACCCTGTTTCTACTAAAAATACAAAAAATTAGCCAGGTGTGGTGGTATACACCTGTAATTCCAGCTACTTGGGAGGTTGAGGCAGGAGAATCACTTGAACTTGGGAGACAGAGGTTGCAGTGAGCCAAGATCATGCCACTGCACTCCAGCCTGGATGACAGAGCAAGACTCCATCTCAAAAAATAGTAATAATAAAAAAAAAGAAAGATAAAATCAGACAAACTAAAATTGAAGAAAATTTTACAAAATAACTGACTCTTTAAGTATTAATCTTTTTTTCCTCCATGTCTCCTCATAGGTTGTATGTGCACCTGATTTTCTTTGTGGGAAAGGAGAACACCAAGGTTCCATCCATTTCTTCCCCATTGATGACTTCCAGAGTGGGGTGTTGCAAGTCTCAGTAAAAAGTTGTAGAAAAGTGTTTCCACATAGTCAAGTAAACATGAGAAATACCACACTGCACATCAGCAGATTAGCGAAACCTCCTTATTCCCTAATTTTGGAAAGACAGAACTAACCAGATATCACAGGAAACAAAAATACTGAGCCCACCAAATGCACCTGGAAGAATGTTCAGAACAGTTTCTTCACACTCCAAATTTCTGTTATTATCTATATTAGTCAAAACTCAGCCAGACACGGTGGCTCCCGCCTGTAATCCCAGCACCTTGGGAGGCCGAGGCAGGCGGATCACAAGGTCAAGAGATCAAGACCAGGCCTGGCACGGTGGCTCACGCCTGTAATCCCAGCACTTTGGGAGGCCGAGGTGGGCGGATCTCAAGGTCAGGAGATCAAGACCATCCTGGCTAACACGGTGAAACCCTGTCTGTACTAAAAATAGAAAAATTAGCCAGGCGTGATGGCAGGCACTTGTAGTCCCAGGTACTCAGGAGGCTCAGGCAGGAGAATGGCGTGAACCCGCGAGGCGGAGCTTGCAGTGAGCCGAGATCGCACTACTGCACTCCAGCCTGGGCGACAGACTCCGTCTGAAAAAAAAAAGAAAAAAAAAGAGAGAGAGAGATCGAGACCATCCTGAATAACATGGTGAAACCCAGTCTTTATTAAAAATACAAAAAATTAGCTGAGCATAGTGTTGTGCATCTGTAATCCCAGCTACTCGGGAGGCTGAGGCATGAGAATCACCTGAACCCTGGAGGCGGAGGTTGCAGTGAGCCGAGATTGTGCCACTGCACTCCAGCCTGGGTGACAGAGCGAGACTCCGTCTCAAAAAAAAAAAGAGGAAAAAAAGAAAGACACCAGCAGGACTGGCTGTCTGGGGAGGGCTGCTCTCGCTTTTAAGAGGGTGGCTTGATGCTGCATCTTCCAGGGAAGGGAATACTGGGTGTTCATATGGCAGAAGGGCAAAAAAGCAGTGAACTCCCCCCGCCCCATCAAGCCATTTTATAACGGCACTTAATGCAATTCACAAAGGCAAAGCCCTCATTAATCATCTCCCAAAGGCCACTCCTTCCAATTCTGTGGCATTAGGGAATAAATTCCAAATGAATTTTTGGAGGGTACAAAAACATGTAAATCAGAGCACCAGCGAATGAGAAGTAGGGAACCAGTAGGGCATGTTCCTTCCCTACAGAGCATGAGTCTACAAATTACCACCTGCAGGCCAGCCACAAATTTCTGTAAATAACTTTTTTTGTGTGTTTTTTGTTTTTTGTTTTTTTGAGATGGCATCTCACTCTGTTGCCCAGGCTGGAGTGCAGTGTCACGATCTCGGCTCACTGCAACATCCACCTCCTGGGTTCAAGCCATTCTCCTGCCTCAGCCTCCTGAGTAGCTGGGATTACAGGCATGCACCAACATGCCCAGCTAATTTTTCTATTTTTAGTAGAGACAGAGTTTCACCATGTTGGCCAGGCTGGTCTCGAACTCCTGACCTCAGGTGATCTACCTGCCTTGGCCTCCCAAAGTGCTGGGATTAAAGGTGTGAGCCACCTCGCCCGGCCTAAAGTCTTAATATTTTATTAGAACATATCTTAGCAGTGATAGTTCTGGGCATGCATTATGTTCTTTCAGCTTGTAGTTTCAAACCTTTTGGAAAGTCTTCTTTTTTTGGGATTCCTCTTATTTTACTGTTGGGTTTTGCCCATCTTCAATATTTTGCACTTTGTCTTGAATCGTTTTTTGTTTTTTTGTTTTCTTTTTTTTTTTTGACACTGAGTCTCACTCTGACACCCAGGCTGGAGTGCAGTGGCGCGATCTCGGCTCACTGCAACCTCCATCTTCCAGGTTCAAGTGATTCCCCTGCCTCAGCATCCTGAGTAACTGGGATTACAGGCGCACGCCACCACACCCAGCTAATTATTGTATTTTTAGTAGAGACAGGGTTTTACCATGTTGGTCAGGCTGGTCTCGAACTCCTGACCTCGTGATCTGCCCGCCTCAGCCTCCCAAAGTGCTGGGATTACAGGGGTGAGCCACCGCCCCCGGCCCCTTTTCTTTTCTTTCTTTTTTTGAGGTGGAGTCTTGCTCTGTCGCCCAGGCTGGAGTGCAGTGGCACAATCTCTACTCACTGCAACCTCTGCCTCCTGGGTTCAAGTGATTCTCCTGCCTCAGCCTCCCAAGTACCTGGGATTACAGGTGCCCACCACCACCCACGCCTGGCTATTTTTGTATTTTTAGTAGAGACAGGGTCCCACCATGTTGGCTAGGCTGGTCTTGAACTCCTGACCTTAGGTGATCCACCCACTGCAGCCTCCCAAAATGCTGTGATTACAGGCATGAGCCACCGTGCCTGCCCTCTTTTTTTTTTTTTTTTTTTTTTTTAATTAAGACAGAGTCTTGATTTATTGCCCAGGCTGGAGTATGGTGGCATGATCTCGGCTCACTGCAAAGTTTGCCTCCCAGGTTCAAGCAATTCTGCTGCCTCAGCCTCCTGAGTAGCTGAGACTAAAGGCACCCGCCACCATGCCTGGCTAATTTTTGTATTTTTAGTAGAGATGGGGTTTTACTGCATCGGTCAGGCTGGTTTTGAATTCCTGACCTCAAGTGATCCGCTTACCTTAGTCTCCCAAAGTGCTGGGATTAGAGGTGTAAGCCACTGTGCCAGACCCTTTTTTTCTTTTCCTTTTTCTTTTTTGTTTTGAGATGGGAGTCTTGCTCTGTTGCCCAGGCTGGAGTGCAGTGACGCGATCTCGGCTCACTGCAAGCTCCACCTCCCAGGTTCACACCATTCTTCTGCCTCAGCCTCCCGAGTAGCTGGGACTACAGGCGCCCGCCACAATGCCCAGCTAATTTTTTTTTTGTATTTTTAGTAGAGATGGGGTTTCACTGTGTTAGCCAGGATGGTCTCGATCTCCTGACCTCATGATCTGCCCGCCTGAGCCTCCCAAAGTGCTGGGATTACAGGGGTGAGCCACCGTGCCTGGCTCATTTGTTCATTTAAAACTTTTCTGGGCTGGTCATGGTGGCCTGTAATCCCAGCACTTTGGGAGGTCGAGGCAGGCAGATCATGAGGTCAGGAGCTCGAGACCATCCTGGCCAACATGGTGAAACCCTGTCTCTACTAAAAGTACAAAAATTGCTGGGCATGGTGGCACGTGCCTATAATCCCAGCTACTCAGGAGGCTGAGGCAGGAGAATCACTTGAACCTGGGAGGCGGAGGTTGCAGTTTGCTGAGATTGCGCCACTGCACTCCAGCCTGGCGACATAGTGAGACTCCGTCCCAAAAAAAAAAAAAAAACTTTTCTGGGAGGCTGAATCAGGAGGATTGCTTGAGCTCAGGAGTTTGAGACCAGCCTGGGCAACATGGTGAAAACAAGTCTCTACAAAAAAATATTTTAAAGTGAAAAATTAGCTGGCTCACACCTGTAGTCTCAGCTACTCGGGAGGCTGAAGCAGGAGTAACACTTGAGCCCAGGAAGTTGGGTTCCTGGCTGCAGAGACCTATGATTGTGTTACTGCCCTCTAGCCTGAGTGATAAAGCAAGACCCTGTCTCTAAAAAATAAAGTTGCTTTTCTTCGTTTTACCTTCTATTTATCTTAAAGCATTATTGCTTGTTGTTATTCACTCTAATCCATCTAGCTTAGCCTTAATTCCTAAAATGCTTCTTTATTTCTAAATTTCTTCCTGATTTCTATCTTTTTTCTGAATTTTTTTAAATTATTGGTTACATTGTTCTTGCATGACTTGTGTCATATTCTTAATACCTTTAGCTTGTTTTGGAATAGCAGGTGCAGTCTCCTGGTTCATTTTTATGGGCGTCTTACTGGCATGTTTTCATTTTCTTATAGAGATGTTCTCGTTTTCATCCCATTTTTCTTTTCTCTTTATCTTTTTTTTTTTTTTTTTTTTGAGACAGTTTCACTCTTGTTGTCCAGGCTGGAGTGCAATGGCACGATCTCAGCTCACCGCAACCTCCTCCTCCCAGGTTCAAGCAATTCTCCTGCCTCAGCCTCCTGAGTAGCTGGGATTACAGGCATGCACCACCACGCCTGGCTAATTTTGTATTTTTAGTAGAGATGGAGTTTCTCCACGTTGAGGCTGGTCTCGAACTCCTGACCTCAGGTGATTTGCCTGCCTCGGCCTCCCAAAGTGCTGGGATTACAGGCATGAGCCACCGTGCCTGGCCCCATTTTTCTTATGTAACGTACTCTAACAGTGAGGGATACCCATACACTTTTCTGTTGATCTTTTTTTTTTTTTTTTTTTTTGAGAAGGAGCTTCACTCTTGTTGCCCAGGCCAGAGTGCCATGGCATGATCTTGGCTCACTGCAACCTCTGCTTCCTGGGTTCCAGCGATTCTCCTACCTCAGCCTCCCAAGTAGCTGAGATTACAGCCCTGTGCCACCACGCCCGGCTAATTTTTGTAGTTTTAGTAGAGACAGGGTTTCACCATGTTGGCCAGGCTGGTCTTGAACTCCTGACCTCAGGTGATCTGCCTGCCTCTGCCTCCCAAAGTACTGGGATTACAGGCATGAACCACTGTCTGTTGATCATTTTTAATGTGATTCTTCCGAAGGAGAGATGGTTTAGGATGGCCTTTGTACCTTCCCAGATCTCTGCTGTTTTCATGTAGTATACTGTGAAAACATGTGGCTTGCTTTCTGAGCTTTAACCCTGCTCGGTTTTTGAGCTCCATTGTCCCTATCATGCTCAATTTTGATTCTGTTGAGCAGTTTCTCCTCATTGTAGGGCACTGTCCCAGAAGGGGAGTTCTGCTCTCACGGACCAGACTGCTGCAGACTCGTAGACCTTCTGCAAGCCAGTTTCACTCACCATTAGGCAGGGCATGACTGCTCCGAGTTTCAGCCACTCCTCACATTGGCCTGCTGTGCTCTCTAGGGAATCCCAATTGTGTGTTTTGGGGTTCAGCTGTTCTCAAGCCCATCAGTTGCCCTATTGCTTCTCTCTACTTTCTCCTTCACAGACACTGATAACATGAGGCATTGGTTGCAGTGAGCCGAGATCGTGCCATTGTACTCCAGCCTGGGCGACAAGAGCAAGACTCCATCTTAAAAAAAGGAGGGGGGAGGGCCAGGCGCGGTCACTTATGCCTGTAATCCCAACATTTTGGGAGGCCTGAGGCGGGCGGATTACCTGAGGTTGGGAGTTGCAGACCAGACTGACCAACATGGAGAAAGCTTGTCTCTACTAAAAATACAAAATTAGCCTGGCGTAATGGCACATGCCTGTAATCCCAGCTACTCGGGAGGCTGAGGCAGGAGAATTGCTTGAACCTGGTAGGAGGAGGTGGCAACTCCGTCTCAAAAAAAAAAAAAAAAAAAGGCTGCGCGCGGTGGCTCACGCCTGTAATCCCAGCACTTTGGGAGGCCAAGGCGGGTGGATCACGAGGTCAGGAGATCGAGACCATCCTGGCTAACATGGTGAAACCCCATCTCTACTAAAAATACAAAAAATTAGGCAGGTGTTGTGGTGGGCACCTGTAGTCCCAGCTACTCGGGAGGCTGAGGCAGGAGAATGGCATGAACCCGGGAGACGGAGCTTGCAGTGAGCCTAGATCACGCCCCACTGCACTCCAGCCTGGGCGCCTGGGCGACAGAGTGAGACTCCATCTCAAAAAAAAAGAAGAAAGGATGCCCACCCAATTCTTTATTATTTTGTAAGATGTTCACATAAGGGAATGCTGGGTGAAGGATGCCAGATACAAATTGGCAGCTGCGCAGACACTCCTAGATCACATGAGAATTCTATTATTTTTTCAATTCCTATATATCAGAAATTCAAAATTAGAGAAAAAGATACCATTAACAGAGTAGAAAGAAAGCTTCACACTGGGAGAAGATAATTGAAATACATCTAACAGACAGAAGACTCATACCCAAAATATACACAAAAAGACAACTTATTAAGAAAAAGATAACATAATAGAAAAATAAGCAGAAGAATTAATGCCGTACTTCCAAAAGAAGAATACACAGCAGGACGCAGTGGCTCACGCCTGTAATCCCAGCACTTTGGGAGGCTGAGGTGAATGGATCACTAGGTCAGGAGTTCAAGATCAGCCTGGCCAAAATACAAAAAAAATTAGCCAGGCATAGTGGCAGGCACCTGTAATCTCAGCTACTTGGGAGGCTGAGGCAGAGAATTGCTTGAACCCAGGTGGTCAATGTTGCAGTGAGCCGAGATTGTGCCACTGCACCCCAGCCTGGGTGACAGAGCAAGACTCTGTCTCAAAAAAAAAAAAAAAGAAGAGTATACAAATGGCCAGTGGGGGTTACAGGACATATAATGTCATTAATAATTAGGGAAATGCAGGCCAGATACGATGGTTCACGTCTGTAATTCCAACACCTTGGGAGGCTGCGGCAGGTAGATCACCCGAGGTCAGGAGTTTGAGACCAGCCTGGCCAACATTGTAAAACCCCGTCTCTACAAAAAATACAAAAATGAGCCATGTGTGGTTGCATGTGCCTGTAATCCCAGCTGCTTGGGAGGCTGAGGCACGAGAATTGCTTGAACCCAGGAGGCGGAGGTTGTGGTAAGCTGTGATAGTGCCACTGCACGCCAACCTGGGCGACAAAGCAAGACTCCGTCTCAAAAATAATAATAATAATAATTAGGGAAATGCATATTAAAACCATAATAAGATGCCAATATATGCTCATCAACTAGCAAAACTTTTTCTTTTTCTTTTTTTTTTTTGGAGGCAGAGTCTCACTCTGTTTTCCAGGCTGGAGTGCAGTGGCATGATCTCGGCTCACAGCAGCCTCTGCCTCCTGGGCTCAAGCAATTCTCCTGCCTTAGCCTCCCAAGTAGCTGGGATTACAGGCACCTGCCACCATGCACAGCTAATTTTCGTATTTTTAGTAGAGACAGGGTTTCTCTATGTTGGCCAGACTGGTCTCAAACTCCTGACCTCGGGTGATCTGCCTGCCTTGGCCTCCCAAAGTTTCAGGATTACAGGCAAGAGCTGCCATGCCTGGCCAAACCTTTTTCTTTATTACAAGTTAATATCTCTGCACAATGGGCAAAAATTTTAGTTTCACAATACCAACTGTTGCTGAGGTTGAGGATCAAGGGGACTCTCATTCCCTGAGATAAATAGGTATCATCACTCAGGAACAGTTTGAAATAGTCTGCTAAAGATATGCAAACCCAGCCAGGCACAGTGGCTCACACCTGTAATCCCAGCAGTTTGGGAGGCCGAGGTGGGCGGATCACGAGGTCAGGAAATCGAGACCACGGTGAAACCCTGTCTCTACTAAAAATACAAAAAATTAGCCACGCGCGGTGGCAGGGGCCTGTAGTCCCAGCTGCTCGGGAGGCTGAAGCAGGAGAATGGCGTGAACCCGGGAGGCACAGCTTGCAGTGAGCCGAGATCGCACCACTGCACTCCAGCCTGGGCGACAGAGCAAGAGTCCATCTCAAAAAAAAAAAAAAAAAAAAAGGATGCAAACCCTATGGCCTACCAATGTCATTCCTAAACATACACCCTAGAGAAATGTGAGGACACCTACCCCCAGCTACATAGACAAAAATATTCACAGAAGCATTACCTATAATACCAAAAAGTGAAAACATCCTAGATGAAAAGAAAGGTAAAGACTTCTGTAAATATTATATGGGTAAGACAATATCAGTAGGAATGGGAAAATAAGGACCTCTAAAAAATCCTTTCCTCCAAGTCAACAAAAAGTGTGAAACTTTGTAAAATATTTGAAATATGAGTCAAATGTGATTGACCATGGCCTGTGACACAGCCATAGGAGATCCTGTGACCAAGGTGGTAGGGTTACAGCTCGCTTTTACACATTTTAGACGTCAGTCAATATATGTAAGATGTACATTGGTTCCACCGCGCATGGTGGCTCACGCCTGTAATCTCAGCACTTTGGGAAGCTGCGGCGGATGGATCACGAGGTCAGGAGTTCAAGACCGGCCTGGCCAACATGGTGAAACCCCGTCTCTACTAATAAAACAAAAATTAGCTGAGCGTTATGGTGGGCAATTGTAATCCCACCTACTCGGGAGGCTGAGGCAGGAGAATCATTTGAATCCAGGAGGTAGAGGTTGCAGTGAGCGAAGATTGCACCATTGCACTCCAGCCTGGGCAACAGGGTGAGACTCCATCTCAAAAAAAAAAAAAGATGTACATTGGTTCCATCTGGGAAGGTGGGACGACTCAAAGCAGGAAGGGGGCGCTTCCAGGTTATCAGTGGACTCAAAGATTTTCTGATTGGTTATTGGTTGAGAGTTTATCTAAAGCCTTGGAATCAGTAGAAGGGAGTGTCTGAGGTTAAAATAAGGCGTTCTTATTATGCAGATGAAATTAAGGTTCTATTATGCAGGCTTCAAAGAGAATAGATTCTAAATGTTTTTATCAGACTTAAAGAGACAGGTTTTGCAGGCGCATTTCAAAATATGTCAAAGCAATATATTTTGGGATAAAATATATTTATTTATTTTGTGACTGTAATCTGTCATGTTGGTATCTTATTGCTACAGAGTCTGCTCTCTCCATCTCAAGGTCTCTGTTTTAATGTTAATGCTGGTCAGCTGTGCCTGAATTTCAACGAGAGGAAGGTATAATGCGGCCTGTCTCACCACCCATTCCCATGATTGTCTGAAATAATGTTTCAGGTTTATTTTGGAATGCCTTTGGCCAAGAGGAGGAATCCATTCAGGTGGTTGGGAGGCTTAGAATTTATTTTTGGTTTACATCCATTAATGCCATAGAATACTGGCAGAAATGGTAAAAATCAATGTTTTCAGAACTTTAACAAAAAGACACGCTAGGAGTTGGCTCACGCCTGTAATCCCAGCACTTTGGGAGGCCAAGGCAGGTAGATCACCTGAGGTCAGGAATTGAAGACCAGACTGGGCAACATGGTGAAACCCCATTTCTACTACAAATACAAAAAATTAGCCGGGCATGGTGGCACATGCCTGTAATTCCAGCTACTCGGGAGACTGAGGCAGGAGAATCGCTTGAACCTGCGAGGCAGAGATTGTAGTGAGCTGAGATTGTACCACTACACTCTAGCCTGGGCAACAGAGTGAGACTCCGTCTCAAAAAAAAAAAAAAAAAAACCAGACATGAGTAGAATACCAAATTCCAGCATGAAAGCATGAGGAGCTCCTTGACCTATTCTCCAGTGAGACTTGTGAAAACTATCAAGACCCAACTACTTAAAACCTCTAGAAATGGGCTGGTCACAGTGGCTCATACCTGTAATCCCACCACTTTGGGAGGCTCAGTTGGAAGAACTGCTTGAGCCGAGGAGTTTGAGACCAGCCAGGACAATATGGGGAGACCCCGTCTCTACAGATAATTTAAAAAATAACTGGGCATGGTAGCATGCACCTGTGGTCCCAGCTACTCAAGAGGCTGAGGCAGGAGGATTGTCTGAGCCTGGGAGGTCAAGGCTGCAGATCCTGTCTCAAAAACAAACAAACAAAAACTCTAGAAATTGTCATAAGGGCAACAGGAAAATGCAGAAACACTTATTCAATAAAATCTATGAATATTCTGTAGGAAAAGCAAGCATCTCAGGTATTTGAACCAAGACTGCCACCATTCTCCTCCCTATCAGATCAGCAAGGCAGAGAATCTGCCACAGATTGCTGCTGCCAGACAGGGCTCCCTCTCCCTGCAGCTCCTAGTCAGAAGGCTTTATCTGGCCAGGTGCAGTGGCTCACACCTGTAATCCCAGCACTTTGGGAGGCCGAGGCGGGTGGATCATAAGGTCAAGAGTTTGAGACCAGTCTGGCCAATATAGTGTGCCGAGACCAGCTCGGTCGGGGAGACCCTAACCTAGTGGCGCTAGAGGAATTAAAGATACACATACAGAAATATAGAGGTGTGAAGTGGGAAATCAGGGGTCTCACAGCCTTCAGAGCTGAGAGCCCCGAAAAGAGATTTACCCACTTATTTATTAACAGCAAGCCAGTCATTAGCATTGTTTCTATAGATATTAAATTAACTAAAAGTATCCCTTATGGGAAACAAAGGGATGGGCCAAATTAAAGGAATAGGTTGGGCTAGTTAACTGCAGCAGGAGCATGTCCTTAAGGCACAGATTGCTCATGCTATTGCTTGTTGCCTAAGAATGCCTGCCTCTCTCACCCTCAGCTGCTGTCATGTAAGATGTGCCTGCTTCCCCTTCTGCCATGATTGTGTTTCCTGAGGCCTCCCTCGTCATGCAGAACTATGAAAAAACAGACTCAGAAAAGCTGAATGTCTTGCTAATAAGGGGCAGAATAAGAACTCTGACACATCCTTCTTCAACTCCAGAAAACTTAAATGATTTCTCCATTCTATCAAGTTGAAAAATTACTACAGAGATGGATTAGCAAAATCAATGTTACAGAAACTTGGTTCATAGCCCTGACATTATATAGGATTAGAAAAACTTGGCGGAAGTAGCCAGCTCAGTCAATCTCCACCATCAATGAGTCCAGTCCACCATTCAAATAGCAATCTCCCTCCCTCCCTCCCTCCCTTCCTTTCTTTCTTTTTTTTTTTTTTTTTTTTTTTTTTTGAGACGGAGTCTTGCTCTGTCTCCCAGGCGGGAGTGCAATGGCGCGATCTCAGCTCACTGCAAGCTCCGCCTCCTGGGTTCATGCCATTCTCCTGCCTCAGCCTCCCGAGTAGCTGGGACTACAGGCGCCTGCCAACACGTCCGGCTAATTTTTTTTTGTATTTTTAGTAGAGATGGGGTTTCACTGTGTTAGCCAGGATGGTCTCGATCTCCTGACCTCGTGATCCGCCCGCCTCGGCCTCCCAAAGTGCTGGGATTACAGGCTTGAGCCACCGCGCCCGGCCTCTTTCTTTCTTTCTTTCTTGAGACCATCTCCCTCTGTTGCCCAGGCTGTGATGCAGCGGCATAATCTCCGCGCACTGCGACCTCCCTCCCTCGGGCTCCCGTGATTCTCTTGCCTCGGCCTGCCGAATACCTGGGATTGCAGGCGCACACCACCACGCCTGGCTGGTTTTTGTATTTTTGGTGGAGACGGGGTTTCGCCTTGTTGGCCAGGCTGGTCTCCAACTCCTGACCTCCAGTGATCTGCAAGCCTCGGCCTCCCGAAGTGCTAGGATTACAGATGGAGTCTTGCTCACTCAATGCTCAAAGTTGCCCAGGCTGGAGTGTAGTGGCGTGATTTCGGCTCGCTACAACCTCCACCTCCCAGCCGCCTGCCCTGGCCTCCCAAAGTGCTAAGAATACAGCCTCTGCCCGGCCGCCACCCCGTCTGGGAAGTGAGGAGCGCCTCTGCCCAGCCGCCCCGTCTAGGACGTGAGGAGCGCCTCTGCCCAGCCACGCATCGTCTGGGAAGTGAGGAGCGCCTCTGCCCGGCCGCCCCGTCTGGGAAGTGAGGAGCACCTCTGCCTGGCCGCTGTGCAACCTTCCAAGTGTGAAGTGACAGCCTTCGTTGTGGAATGAAGACACTGGCACTGATTATATAACACCTTGGCAGCTATCTCAAGTCGTTGATGGTGGAGGTATTGGAATTATAGAAGAAAGCAAACACACACACACACACACACACACACACACACACACAAAAGAATGCCTTTAAGCGGTTTTCTGCCCTGGGCAGGCCAGGTGTTCCTTGCCCTCATTCCCGTAAACCCACAACCTTCCAGCGCGGGCGGGCGTTAGGGCCATTATGAACATGTTACAGTGCTGCAGAGATTTTGTTTATGGCCACTTTTGGGGCCAGTTTATGGCCAGATTTGGGGGGACTTGTTCCCAACAATGGTGAAACCCAGTCTCTACTAAAAATACGAAAATTAGCCGGGCCTGGTTGCGCACACCTGTTGTCCCAGCTACCCGGGAGGCTGAGGCAGAAGAATCGCTTGAACCTGGGAGGCAGAGGTTGCAGTCAGACGAGATCATGCCACTGCACTCCGGCCTGGGGGACAGAGTAAGACTCCATCTCAAAATAAAAAAAGAAAAAAGAAAAAAGAAGGCTTTATATTTGGGATGAGGAAAAGGTCAGCGTTTCTCATCCTGCCTCCAGCTACCTGTTGTTTAATCTAAGGTAGTAGGCAAGTACAGCTGAGAGGAGCAGTTTCTCTTCTGTTATTCAGTCCCAATTTGCAGGACAAAGGGGCATGGTGCACTGAGGAGACTGGAGCCCTGGTCACCATTGCCCCAGGACTTTGCATTTCAAGAGAGGCCAGTGGAGAGGAATTTGGCTCCTCCCACACTTCCCCACCCACTGAGTGCTTAGGTCCTAGCATTCAGGTGTCACTCGGCAAGAACTTGCCATTGTCTTTGCCCTGTTCTCTGAGATTTTGCCTGGGGAGAGAAGCAGGCAGTAAAACAGGTAGCTTCTAATCTCCTCCCATTTGCAAGATCATGGGTGCTTTCAATGAAGAGCAATTAAACAGTGAAGGTTAAAGTGAAAGGCAGAACTGGAGGACTGCTAGTTTATAAGAGGGAATGGTGAATAAAACAGGTGAGAAGAAGCCTCCTAGGATTAGCACAAATGCAAAACACTGAGATCAGAAACTATTCCTTCAAAGGAGCACATTTGATTGGATTACTTTGAAGAGCAATTTATGCCCCGCCCCCCTCATTGTTGAAAACTCTTAAGCAATCAGCTGCTTAATTTAACTTAAGTTAAACTGCAGAGTGTTGTCAGGGAAAGACAGGACAACACCTCTATCAAGGCAACTGTCATCCCAAGACAGTTATGGACTTACCCATAGCTTCACTTCCTTAAGAAACGAGGAGGCCGGGCGCGGTGGCTCACGCCTGTAATCCCAGCACTTTGGGAGGCCGAGGCGGGCGGATCACCTGAGGTCGGGAGTTCGAGACCAGCCTGACCAACATGAAGAAACACTGTCTCTACTAAAAATACAAAATTAGCCGGGCGTGGTGGCACATGCCTATAATCTCAGCTACTAGGGAGGCTGTGGCAGGAGAATTGCTTGAACCTGGGAGGTGGAGGTTGCGGTGAGCCGAGACCATGCCATTACACTCCAGCCTGGGCAACAAGAGTGAAACTCCGTCTCAAAAACAAACAAACAAACAAACAAAAAACAAGGAGGATTGTCCCAGCGCAGTGGCTCACGCCTGTAATCCCAGCACTTTGGGAGGCCAAGGCGTCACTTGAGGTCAGGAGTTCGAGACCAGCCTGGCCAACATGGCGAAACCCCGTATCTACCAAAAATACAAAAATTAGCTGGACATGGTAGCAGTCACCTGTAATTCCAGCTACTCAGGAGGCTGAGGCATGAGAATTGCTTGAACCTGGGAGAGAGAGATTGCAGTGAACCGAGATCACACCATTACACTACAGCCTGGGCAACAGAGCAAGACACTGTCAAAAAAAAAAAAAAAAAAAAAAGACAAGAAAAAGAGAAAGAAAGAAAAGAAAGAAGGAAAGAAAAAAGAAAGTGGCCACACGCGGTGGCTCATGCCTGTAATCCCAGCACTTTGGGAGGCCGAGGTGGGCGGATCACCTGAGGTCGGGAGTTAGAGACCAGCCTGACCCATATGGAGAAACCCCATCTCTACTAAAAATACAAAATTAGCCGGGCTTGGTGGGGCATGCCTATAATCCCAGCTACTTGGGAAGGCTGAGGCGAAAGAATTGCTTGAACCTGGGAAGTGGAGGTTGTGGTGAGCTGAGATCACACCATTGCACTTCAGCCTGGGCAACTAGAGCAACACCGTCAAAAAAAGAAAGAAAAGAAAGAAAGAAAATAAAGAGGATTTACACTGTGAGAAGAAAGACAGTCTTCACTAAAAGAATCCAGTAAGTCGGACCGGGTATGGTGGCTCATGCCTGTAATCCCAGCACTTTGGGGGGCCGAGGCGGGCAGATCACGAGGTCAGGAGATTGAGACCATCCTGGCTAACATGGTGAAACCCCATCTCTACTAAAAATACAAAAAAAAATTAGCCGGGCATGGTGGCGGCTGCCTGTATTCCCAGCTACTTGGGAGGCTGAGGCAGGAGAATGGCATGAACCCGGGAGAGGAGGTTGCAGTGAGCCGAGATCGCGCCACTGCATTCCAGCCTGGGCGACAGAGCGAGACTCCGTCTCAAACAAACAAACAAAAAAAGAATCCAGTAAGTCAGCTGGGTGCAGTGGCTCATGCCTGTAATCCCAGCACTTTGGGAGACCGAGGCGGGTAGATCACCTGAGGTCAGGAGTTCGAGACCAGCCTGACCAACATGGTGAAACCTCATCTCTACTAAAACTACAAAAATTAGCCAGGCGCGGTGACAGTCACCTGTAATCCCTGCAACTTGGGAGCCTGAGGCAGGAGAAGGCAGGAGAAACCAGGAGATGGAGGTTGCAGTAAGCTAAGATCGTGCCACTGCACTCCAGCCTGGGGACAGAGAGAGACTCTGTCTCAGAAAAAAAAAAAAAAAAAAAAAAATCCAGTAAGTCACTAAACAAATACAAAAGCAAACAATTAAACCCTAAAGGGGAGAAGGGTCAAGATCCAGAATTCCTACAACATATTATCCAAAATGTCCAATTTCCAACAACGTACAAGGTATGTGAAGAAACACGAATGTATTCATGATCCACCAGAAGAAAATAAAAAAGGAGGAAATTGCCTATGGGAGTGACCAGAATTTGGATTTATCAGAAAAAGACTACAAAATAGACATTATTAGCACGGTCATTGAAGGAAGCCAGAATATTTTTCCCCAAAACATAAAGGATGTTGAATTAAAGATAAGAAACATGTGGGGAAGCTCTCTTCCTTCCTTGTTTGCCTAGAGCAGGACAAAGAAAAAAGGTCTTTCTATCCTCCCCCTTCCTTTACCACTTAAAGACAGGATGTAAATTTTCCTTTATTATAAATTCTCCTTTACTTAGTTATAGTGTCGGAGGCGTTCGAACAAGAGTGACTCCATTTTTTTTTTTTTTTTTTTGGGCACAATTTCGCTTTTGTTGCCCAGGCTGGAGTGCAATGGCTCGATCTCAGCTCACCACAACCTCCGCCTCCTGGGTTCAAGCTATTCTCCTGCCTCAGCCTGCCTAGCAGCTGGGACTGCAGGCATGCATCGCCAGACCCAGATAATTTTTTATTTTTTGTAGAGACGGGGTTTCTCCATGTTGGTCAGGCTGGTCTCAAACTCCCAATCTCAGGTGATCCACCCACCTTGGCCTCCCAAAGTGCTGGGATTACAGGCGTGAGCCACCGCGTCCGGCCCAGAGTGACTCCATTTTGAGTGAGGGCTAGGAAAATGAGGCTGGGACTTGCTGGGCTGCATTCTCAGAAAATTAGGCATTACTAGCCTGGGCGGATCACAAGGTCAGGAGTTCGAGACCCAGCCTGGCCAACATGATGAAACCCCGTCTCTACTCAAATACAAAAATTAGCTGGGTGGGTGGCACATGCCTGTAATCCCAGCTACTCAGGAGGCTGAGGCAGGAGAATTGCTTGAACCCAGAAGGCGGAGGTTGCAGTGAGCTGAGATCCCGCCATTGCACTCCAGCCTGGGAGACAGAGCAATACTCTGTCTCAAAAAAAAAAGGGGACCAGGTGTGGTGGCTCAAGCCTGTAATCCCAGCACTTTGGGAGGCTGAGGCAGGCGGATCACGAGGTCAGGAGTTCGAGACCAGCCTGACCAACATGGTGAAACCTCATCTCTACTAAAAATACAAAAATTAGCCAGGTGTGGTGGCGTGACCCTGTAATCCCAGTTACTCAGGAGGCTGAGGCAGGAGAATTGCTTGAACCGGGGAGGCAGAGGTTGCAGTGAGCCATGATCACGTCATTGCACTCCAGCCTGGGTGACAGAGCGAGATCCCATCTCAAAAAAAAAAAATGTTTACTAAATAGACCCAGACTTGAGAGTGTCCAGATATCCCAATATCTGGAGAACAAAGACATAGTTCCTAATTTTACTTTAAAACAAATCGATAATAGCTTTCCGTGCCGATAACGCTCACGCAAGCATGGTTAACGTCCCTAAAACCCGCCAGACTTTCTGTAAGAAGTGTGGCAAGCACCAACCCCATAAAGTGACACAGTACAAGAAGGGCAAGGATTCTCTGTATGCCCAGGGAAAGCGGCGTTATGACAGGAAGCAGAGTGGCTATGGTGGGCAAACTAAGCCAATTTTCCGGAAAAAGGCTAAAACTACAAAGAAGATTGTCCTAAGGCTTGAGTGCGTTGAGCCCAACTGCAGATCTAAGAGAATGCTGGCTATTAAAAGATGCAAGCATTTTGAACTGGGAGGAGATAAGAAAAGAAAGGGCCAAGTGATCCAGTTCTAAGTGTCATCTTTTATTATGAAGACAATAAAATCTTGAGTTTATGTTCACAAAAAAAAAAAAAACAAATCGATAATAGTATCGATTTTTGCAAAATATAGTAATTAAAAAAATTAATCCTTTATAACAAACCCTTGTAGCAGAGCACATCTCCCCACATATATACAAGCATTGTACCTAGGGTGGATGCGTTCCTCCTCTTACTTTCGGGAATGTCCTACCCTGTCTATGGTGTAGCTGTTCTTTCACTACTTTACTTTCTTTTTTTTTTTGAGACGAAGTTTCACTCTTCTTGCCTAGGCTGGACTGCAATGGCTGGACTTGCTCGGCTCACCGCAATCTCCGCCTCCTGGGTTCAAGCGATTCTCCTGCCTCAGCCTCCCAAGTAGCTGGGATTACAGGCACGCACCACCATGCCCAGCTAATTTTGTATTTTTAGTAGAGACGGGGTTTCTCCACATTGGTCAGGCTGGTTTTGAACTTCCGACCTCAGGTGATCTGCCCGCCTCGGCCTCCCAAAGTGCTGGGATTATAGGTGTGAGCCACCGCACCGGGCTCACTACTTTACTTTCTTAATAAACTTGCTTTTACTTTGCACTACGGACTCGCCCTGAATTCTTTCTTTCACAAGATCCAAGAACCCTCTCTTGGGGCCTGGATGGGGACCTCTGTCCTGTAACATATTTCTGGTGACCACAAAGGGACAGCAGGCATTTTTGGGTGAAGCAGAACCTCCTTCTGTCAGCTATGAAGGTTCAGATTGCATCGGTCATTTCTCCCTCTAGTCCACCTGAAAGCTCTATTGAGAACCCTTCATCCCCTCCTTCTTGCCCGTCTAGTTCCACTCTGTACCCACCACTCCTTGAGGAACTTAGCCCAGCAAGCACCACTCATATTGGAGCCTCCTATCAACCCGCAATGGGAAACCTTTATCCACTTAGAGAGGTGGCAAATGGGGAAGAAGTCACTGTGAGAGTACATGTTCCCTTTTCTATGTCTGATTTGGCTCTATGCAAAGAGAAGTTTGGTCTTTTCTCTGAAGATCCAGGACAATTCATAGATGAGTTGGAGAAATTAACTCCAACCTATAGTTTAACTTGGCAGGATCTGCATGTCTTTTTGTCTCTGTGTTGTACAGTGGAAGAGAAACAACACATTTTGGGGACAGCTAGGACCCATGCAGACGAGGTATTAGCTTACAACCCAAACCATTATATATACATCAGGCAGGAGGTATAAGCAGTTCCAGATCAAGATCCAGAGTGGAACTATCAAAGGGGCAGTGAGGACTTGGGGAGGAGAGATCATATGGTCACTTGTTTGTTGGAAGGGATGAAGAAAGGTATGAAAAAGCCTGTTAACTCTGAAAAGGTTAAGGAAGTTTCTCAGGGTAAAGATGAGAATCCAGTTTTGTTTCAAGGGCGTTTCATTGAGGCTATCAGAACTACAGTAACACTGATCCTGCCTCAAGGGAAGGACAAACCCTTTTGGGAGAACATTTTATAACCCATTCTGCCCCTGATACCTGTAGGAAACTACAAAAAGCAGCTATGGGTCCCCAAACTCCTATGGAACAGCTTTTGGATATGGCATTTTTAGGTTTTTTTGTTTTGTTTTGTTTTTTAAGATGGAGCCTTGCTCTGCTGCCCAGGCTGGAGTGCAGTGGCACAATCTCAGCTCACAGCAAGCTCTGCCTCCTGGGTTCACGCTATTCTCCTGCCTCAGCCTCCTGAGTAGTTGGGATTACAGGTGCCCGCTACCATGCCCAGCTAATTTTTTGTATTTTTACTAGAGACAGGGTTTCACCATTTTAGCCAGGATGGTCTCAATCTCCTGACCTCGTGATCTGCCTGCCTCGGCCTCCCAAAGTGCTGGGATTACAGGCGTGAGCCACCGCGCCTGGCCTGGCATTTTTAGTTTTTAATAACAGGGACAAAGCAGAGGAAGCAGAAAGAGCAAGAAGGACCTCCCACAAGGTGTAGCTCTTGGCTGCAGCCTTAAGCTCACCTCCCACATGGGATTGCCCTCCTTGCTCTTGGACTGAACAAGGGAAGCAGAAAGGCAAGAAGCCCAAAGCTGGGTGTTCCAGTCACTGTGTCTTGGGCATGAATCAGTGTGCACACCGTAAGAAAACTGGCCATTGGAGGAGGGACTGCCCAGCGCACCGGAAGGAGCCATCCGCACCCGAGCCAATGATTGCTAAAATCGCCAGGCAAGACCAGGCGCGGTGGCTCATGCCTGTAATCCCAGCACTTTGGGAGGCCGAGGTGGGTGGATCACCTGAGGTCAAGAGTTTGAGACCAGCCTGGCCAACATGGCGAAACCCCGTCTCTACTAAAAACACAAAAATTAGCCAGGCATAGTGACACATACCTGTAATCCTGGCTACTCGGGAGGCTGAGTCGTGAGAATCTCTTGAAACCGGGAGGCGGAGGTTGCAGTGAGCTGAGATCGTGCCACTGCACCCCAGCCTGGGCAACAGAGTGAGACTCTGTCTCAAAAAGAAGGAAAGAAAGAAAGAGAGAGAGAGAGAGAGAGAGAGAAAGAAAGAAAGAAAGAAAGAAAGAAAGAAAGAAAGAAAGAGAAAGAAAGAAAGAAAGAAAGAAAGAAAGAAAGAAAGAAAGAAAGAAAGAAAGAAAGAAAGAAAGAAAGAACCACGAAATAGCCAGGCAAGCCCAACAGTGACAGAGCCAAGACCTTCCGCCACAGCTCCCATCAGACAACTAGCCATATCCCTGGAGGAGCCTCGGGTAACCCTTGACTTTGGCAGGTAAGAATATTAACTTCCTTCTGGGCTGCTTATTCTGTTTTGGCCCATTATAATGGGCCTCTGTCACCCCAAAACTGTATGATCACAGGGTAGATGGACAAGCCCATAGAGAGCATTTTACCTATCGTCTAAGCTGTTCTTCAGGGACTTTGGTTTCCTCACACACCTTTCTTATCAGGCCTGGATGCTTCAGGACGGTTGCAGCAACTGCTCTTTTAGTAGATGAAACCAATAAACTGACTTTAGGACAACATCTGGAGGTTTTAACCCCACACCAAGTGCAAGGAGTCCTAGAAGCTAAAGGACACCAGTGGATGACAGGAGGACACTTATGGAAATATCAGGCTTTGTTGTTAGATGCTCCTGATGTAACACTTAAAGTATGCCAGACTTGGAATCCAAACTCATCTTTGGAGAAATACACAGACCTGTCTCCCAGGTGTGTCCTCAACCTTAGCAAAATAAACTTCTAAATTGATTGAGACTTGTCTCAAATACTTTTTGGTTCATACTTTCTTTATATGCCCCTTATTTACTCATTTCTTTTACTTCATTTCATAATCTTTAAATAACCTTTGAATTAGACAAAAATTATTTTCCTTTAAGTAAGAACACTTCTTTTTAGAAAAATGTTTTCCATTGAGCCTGGCGCGGTGGCTCACGCCTGTAATCCCAGCACTTTGGGAGGCCGAGGCAGGCCAATCACCTGAGGTCAGGAGTTCAAGACCAGCCTGGGCAACATGGTGAATCCCTGTCTCTACTAAAAAATACAAAAAATTAGCCGGGCGTGGTGGCAGAGCGAGACTCCGTCTCAAAAAAAAAAAAAAAAATACAAAAAATTAGCCAGGCGTGGTGGCATATGCCTGTAGTCCCAGCTACTCAGGAGGCTGAGGCAGGAGGATTGCTTGAACCTGGGAGGCAGAGGTTGTAGTGAGCTGAGATTGCGCCACTATATGCCAACCTGGGCAACAGAGCGAAACTCTATCTCAAAAAAAAATAATAAGAAGAACCTTAAAATTAAATAAATGGGTTTTATTTTTAGCAATAACTCAGAACATGATTTCTTTTTTTTTTTGGACAAAGTCTCACTCTGTCGGCTCACTGCAACCTCTGCCTCCCGGGTTGAAGGAATTCTCATGCCTCAGCCTCCCAAGTAGCTAGGATTACAGGCGGCTGCCACCACGCCTGGCTAATTTTTTTTTTTTTTTTTTTCAGTAGAGACAAGGTTTCACTATGTTGGCCAGGATGGTCTCGATCTCCTGACCTCAGGTGATGCACCCGCCTCAGCCTCCCAAAGTGCTGGGATTACAGGCATGAGCTACCGCTCCTGGCCAAACATGATGACTTCTGAGCTCACTGTGTATGTGCTCTGTGTATATCTCCTTCTGCCTGCCCATGTCAGAGATGGCTGTGACTTGTGTACTCTCCCAATCATATTTCCCCTCCACCTCTTCTCTCATACTGTCATGTCATTTTACTCACGTGATACAACTGGCTTCCTCCACATCATGTGACTGTAAAGCTAACATTTGCATTTTAAAGCCTTTATTTTTTAAGAGCAGTTTTAGATTCACATTAAAATTGAACAGAAGGTACAGAGAGTTCTCATATGCCTCCTGCCCCCACGCATGCACAGCCTTCCCCACTGTCCATATCCCCAGCAGAGTGGTGCATTTGTCCCAGTGGATGACCCCAGCTGGGCACATCATTGATCACTCAGAGTCCATAGTTTGCATGAGGCTCAGTCCTGGTGTTGGACAGTCTATGGGTTTGGACAAATGTATAATGACATACATCGTCCACCATTTTAGCATTACACAGTATTTTCACTGCCCTAAAAATCCTCTGTGCTCTGCCTATTCATCCATTCTTCCACCTCACCTCGCTTTAGCCCCTGGAAGCCACTGATCTTTTTTTTTTTTTTTTTTTGAGATAGTCTCCCTCCTTTCCCACAGGCCGGAGCGCAGTGGCGCGATCTCGGCTCACTGCAACCTCCGCCACCTGGGTTCAAGGGATTCGCCTTCTTCAGCCTCTCAAGTAACTGGGATTACAGGTGTGTGCCACCATGCCCAGTTGATTTTTGTATTTTTAGTAGAGATGGGGTTTTGCCATGTTGGCCAGGCTGGTCTCAAACTCCTGACCTCAGGTGATCCACCCACGTTGGCCTCCCAAAGTGCTAGGATTACAGGCATGAGCCACCACGCCAGGCCCACTGATCTTTTTACTGTCCCCATAATTATGCCATTTCCAGAATGTCATATAGTTGGAATAATACAGTATGTAGGCTTTTCAGATTGTCTTCTTTCACTTAGTAATGTGCACTTAAGTTTCCTTGGTCAGGAGTGGTGGTCCACGCTTGTAATCCCAGCACTTTGGGAGACTGAGGTGGGGAGATTTCTTCAACCCAGGAGTTCAAGACTAACCTGGGCAAGATAGTGAGGCCTAGTTTCTACCAAAAAAAATTTTTTTTTTAAATGATGTGGGCATGGTGGCAAATCTGTAGTCCCAGCTACTTGGGAGGTTGAACCAGAAGGATTGCTTGTGCCCAGGAGGTTGAGGCTGCAGTGAGCTGTGATGGCACCACTGCACTCCAGCTTGGGTGACAGAGCAAGACCCTGTCTAAAAAAAAAAAAAATGCTTCTATGTCTTTTGCTTTTGGCACTAAATAACATTACATTGGATTTTCCACAGGAACTTATCTATTCACCTACTGAAAGACATCTTGGTTGCTTCCAAGTTTTGGCAATTATAAATAAATGAATAAATCCCTGTGCAGGTTTTTGTGTGACACAAATTTTCAACTCCTTTGGGTGAATACCAAGGAGTACAATTGTATGAATTGTATGGTAAGGGTATGTTTAGTTTAGTATGAAACTGCCAAACTGTCTTCCAAAGTGGCTGTGCCATTTTGCATTCCCATCAACAATGAATGAGAGTTAATGTTGCTCCACATCCTCGTCAGCACTTGGTAGTGTTGGTTTTCTGGGCCATTCTAATAAGTGTCCAGTGGTATCTCATTGTTTTAATTTGCATTCCCCTGATGATAGATGATAGGAAGGATCTTTTCCTCTGCTTGATTTGCTGTCTGTAGACCTTCTTTGATAAGGTGTCTATTAAGGTCTTTAGCCCACTTTTTTTTTTTTTTTGAGACAAGGTCTCGCTCTGTCACCCAGGCTGGAGTGTAGGGGCACTCATTGCAACCTCCAGCTTCCAGGCTCACAAGATCCTCCCACCTCAGCCTCCCCAGTAGCTGGAACTACAGGTGCATGCCACCACACCCAGCTACATACATATATATATATATATATATATATATATAATATATATATATATAATATATATATAATATATATGTATTTTTTTTTTTTTGAGACAGAGTCTTGCTCTGTCACCAAGGCTGGATGCAGTGGTGTGATCTAAGCTTACTGCAACCTCCGCCTCCCAGGTTCAAGCGATTCTCCTGCCTCAGCCTCCTGAGTAGCTGGGATTACAGACACATGCCACCACGTCCAGCTAATTTTTGTATTTTTAGTAGAGACGAGGTTTCACCATGTTTGCCAAGCTGGTCTCAAACTCCTGACCTCAAGTGATCCAGCCACCTCGGCCTCCCAAAGTGCTGGGATTACAGGCGTGAGCCACTGTGCCCAGCTAATTTTTGTATTTTTTGTAGAGATGGGGTTTCACCATGTTGCCCAGGTTGGTCTCAAACTCCTAGGCTCAAGTGATCCTCCTGCCTCAGCCTCCCAAAATGCTGGGATTATAGGAATAAGCCACTGTGCCCAGCTAGCTAACTTTTGTTTTGAGACAGAATCTCACTATGTTGCCCAGGCTGGAGTGCAGTGGTGATTCATAGGCACTATCCCACTACTGATCAGCACAAGAGTTTTGACCTGCTCCATTTCTGACCTGGGCCTATTCACCCCACCTAAGGCAGCCTAGTGGTCTCTGGCTTCTAAGAGGGCATAATTTTTTTTTTTTTTTTTTTGAGACAGAGTCTAGCTCTTGTTGCCCAGGCTGGAGTGCAATGGTGTGATCTCGGCTCACCGCAACCTCTGCCTCCCGGGTTCAAGCAATTCTCCTGCCTCAGCCTCCTTAGTAGCTGGGCCTACAGGTTCGCACCATTATACTTGGCCAATTTTTTGTATTTTTTGTAGAGATAGGGTTTCACCATGTTGGCCAGGCTGGTCTCGAACTCCTAGCCTCAGGTGATCCTCCTGCCTTGGCCTCCCAAAGTGCTGGGATTACAGGCATGAGCCACCGCGCTGGAGTGCAGTGGCGCAATCTTGGTTCACTCAACCTCCGCTTCCCGGGTTCAAGCGATTCTTCTGCCGCAGCCTCCTTAGTAGCTTGGGCTACAGGCACACGGCACCACGCCCAGCTAATTTTTGTATTTTTAGTAGAGATGGGGTTTCACCATATTGGCCAGAATGATCTCAATCTTTTGACCTCGTGATCTGCCTACCTTGGCCTCCCAAAGTGCTGGGATTACAGGCGTGAGCCACCATGCCTGGCCTTATTTTATTTATTTTTTACTGTGTCCCAGGTTTCTTTAAGAACAAAGTGATACATGATGTGGGGATTAAAATCAAAAGCATCGATGAACTTCACCTTCCCTCCAACCAGTTGTCCCATAACCCCCTACCCCCACCCTTTGTGTGCCCAATTCCTTCCTTAGTGAATGAAGAACTTAAACCCAAAAGCCCTGGCACAAACTCCAGGTTCTCCTCCCCCAGCTTCTTCCCTTCCTCTGTCCCCCACTCCTAGAAGAGCAGGCACCTCAGTTTCAATGCATGGCAGGGCCAAGTGGCGACAGAGACAGGGTAAAGGCTTCCCCTCGCAGCATAGTGAAGTGGGGGCTCCCATACCCTGGGGTATCAAAATGGGGCCCTGGGGCTGGAGGAAAGAACACTAGCACCCTGAGAAGGGAGACCCAGCAGCCTGAAAATTCTCTCGTAGTGCATTGTCACTGCTTCATCGCTTACCCTTCTCGCGCCAGTTACAGAACCACACTGGGGCCACATCCTCTCCAGCCCAAGCTGGAGATCTGCTGCAGTGTGGGTTTGTGGGCGCACTGGCTGATGTGGCTGATCTGCTGGGCAATGTGGCTAATCTGCTGTAGTGTGGGTTTCAGGCACTGCACGAACAAGTTCTCCAGCTTGCCTCTCATTCGGTTCTTGTTCTTTTTTTTTTTTTTTTTTTTTTTTTTTTGAGACGGAGTCTCGCTCTGTCGCCCAGGCTGGAGTGCAGTGGCGCGATCTCTGCTCACTGCAAGTTCCGCCTTCTGGGTTCAAGCGATTCTCCCGCCTCAGCCTCCGAATTAGCTGGGATTACAGGCATGCACCACCACGCCTGGTTAATTTTTGTTTTGCCTTGTTTTTTGAGACAGAGTCTGGCTCTGTCGCCCAGGCTGGAGTGGAGTAGCACAATCTCAGCTCACTGCAACCTCCACTCCCCTAGTTCAAGCGATTCTCCTGCCTCAGCCTCCTGAGTAACTGGGATTACAGGCATGTGCCACTAAGCACAGCTAATTTTTTTTTTTTTTTTGAGATGGAGTTTTACTCTTGTTGCCCAGGCTGGAGTGCAATGGTGCAATCTCAGCTCACTGCAACCTCCACCTCCTGGGTTCAAGTGATTCTCCTGACTCAGCCTCTTGAGTAGCTGGGATTACAGGCATGCACCACCATGGCCGGCTAATTTTGTTTTTTTTTTTTTTTTTTTTTTGAGACGGAGTCTTGCTCTGTCGCCCAGGCTGGAGTGCAGTGGCGCTATCTTGGCTCCCTGCAAGCTCCGCCTCCCAGGTTCACGCCATTCTCCTGCCTCAGCCTCCTCAGTAGCTGCGACTACAGGCGCCTGCCACCACGCCCGGCTAATTTTTTGTCTTTTTAGTAGAGACGGGGTTTCACTGTGTTAGCCAGGATGGTCTCGATCTCCTGACCTCGTGATCCGCCCGCCTCGGCCTCCCAAAATGCTGGGATTACAGGCGTGAGCCACCGTGCCCGGCTTAATTTTGTATTTTTAGTAGAGATGGGGTTTCTCCATGTTGGCCAGGCTGGTCTCAAACTCCTGACCTTAGGTGATCCGCCCGCCTCAGCCTCCCAAAGTGCCGGGATTACAGGCGTGAGCCACTGCTCTCGAGCCATTTTTTCTTTTTTCTTTTTCTTTCTTTTTTTTTTTTTTTTTTGTATTTTTAGTACAGATGGGGTTTCACCGTGTTGGCCAGGCTGGCCTAGAACTTCTGACCTCAATTGATTTGCCCATCTTGCCCTCCCAAAGTGCTGGGATTACAGGTGTGAGCCACTGCACCTGGCCAAGAGCTTTGTTTCTATCCTTTCTAGTCCATTCCCTCATAATTTCTGAGCCCCAGTCCTTCCCTTCTTCCAACTGTCTTCTCTGTTTTCCTACTAGGCCTGCCTTTGCGAAGTCCCACTGTAGATCACAAGGAGGCTGCAAGAACTGATGAGTGGTCCATTTCCTTGCAACCTCTAGAAGCCGGAATATACTTCAGGCAGGGCTTTGTTACCAGAGACAATGTGTAGCAGTTAAGGCCAGAGCCTTCCACTCCACACCACCCAGGAATTGCCACAGCTGTTCTGTGACCTCGGCCAAGTTACTTCTGCTTTCTTCACTGTCCTTATTTGTCAAATGGGAATGCTAGTACTAATCACCTCACAGAGTTGTAGTAAAAACTGCAGGTCGATGCAGTGGCTCACATCTGTAATCCTAGCACTAAGGGAGGCAGAGGTGCGAGGATAGCCTGAGGCCAGGAGTTGGAGACCAGCCTGGCTAATACAGAGAGAACCCCATCTACACACATGCGCCTGTGACTGTAAAGACTATGTGACTGTTGCTACTACATTATTATTATCAGAGGACACTATTAACAATCCAGCATTGTAATCCGAATACTAATTTTAATCCTTCCAACGATCCCCCAGATCGTTGTCTCATTTCACGAAAAACGAGGGGCCTCTAATCCCATCCCTACCAGGGTTTGGCAAAGTGGGCAAGTGAGAGGCTCAACGGTGAGCTTCAGTTCCTCCTCTGTAAATGGTAACAATGGCACCAAGAGGACCAAGTGAGACCATAGGAGGCCCGTGTGTGTGTGTGTGTGTGTGTGTGTGAGAGAGAGAGACAAAGTTTCACTCTTGTTGCCCAGGCTGGAGTGCAATGGCGCGATCTCAGCTCACTGCAAACTCCACCTCCTGGGTTCAAGCAATTCTCCTGCCTCAGCCTCCTCAGTAGCTCGGATCACAGGCATGCGCCATTATGGCCAGCTAATTTTGTATTTTTAGTAGAGATGGGTGAGTTCTCCATGTTGGTGAAGCTGGTCTCGAACTCCCGACCTCAGATGATCTGCCTGCCTCGGCCTCCCAAAGTACTGGGATTACAGGTGTAAGCCACCGAGCCCGGGCTTTTTTTTGAGGGGCGGACGGAGTGTCCCTCTGTTGCACAGGCTGGAGTGAAGTGGCACAATCTCGGCTCACTGCAACCTCTGCCTCCTGGGTTCAAGCAATTCTCCTGCCTCAGGCTTCCAAGTAGCTGGGACTACAGACGCCCCGACGCCACCACGCTGGCTAATTTTTGTATTTTTAGTAGAGACGGAGTTTCGCCATGTTGGCCAGGCTGGTCTCGAACCCCTGACCTCGTGATCCGCCCGCCTCGGCCTCCAAAGTGCTGGGATTACAGGCGTGAGCCACCTTGCCAGCCGGCCGTTCTTAAACGCACGACTACTTCCCCAGCTTTCCAGCACCAAATCCAGCGGGCCCCACCCTGCCACGCCCCCACGCCAGGCCATATTGCTCACTGCGCAAGCTCACATCCAGTCCCAGGAAGCGAGCCTCACCTCGCCTCAGCTCTGCATTCACAGCCGCCGAGCGGTCCCGGAAGCCGAATGCCCGGTAAGTCAAAGACAGCGCTGCTGCTCCGGCACTGCCGCCAGAGGGCGCGGCGTCGCCGTGTTGGCCTGCGCCTCCTTTGTCGTGTCAGCCGAACGGCTACGGCAATGGAGGATTTTGCCGTATGAGACGACAAGATGACTGCTTCCCCTGAAGCTTCACCAAACACGGAGAGGCTTTCCTGTCCCTGGGAGACGCGGTGATGTGACGCAGCGGTTGCAGCGAAGGTTTCTCGTAAAAGACGGCCGCTGCCGTCTCCTGGCGGGGTGTTTCCTGGCGGGGGCGGCGGCCGCAGCACAAGATGGCGGCCCGCCCAAGGCTCCCACACGTGGGGCTGCCGGAGGCGGCGGCCCCGAGGGTCCTTGCCCCTTGCTGGCCCTGTCCCCGCGTGCGGGGCTGCGACCCGCCTTTGTGTGCGGGTGGAAGTGCAGGCCGTCTTGGGGCGAGTTGCAACTTCACGACACTCCATTGGAGTGCGATGAGACGATGAGACGTTACCTCCTAACACTTGGGGAGGTGGGCAGCATGGGAATTCCTAGTAACCTCAACGCGACTCACTCAGACTTCCTTTTTCCCATCCTGAGCCGCAAAACCAGGAACTGGTGAAATAAATCAGAGGCCATCTTTCAGAGGAATGGCCTGCCACCGTTAAAAAGAGCAAAGCTGCAGTTTATGTACTAATGTGGAACCAGCTCTGAGATAAATTAAGTGAAAGAAAGCAAAGCACAGGAAAATGTGTATAGATAAGCCTTTGTGTTTTTAAACAAGACGACTCACATAAATGAAGATATGAATGTGTAAGCATAGTATAGCGGTAATAGTAATAGCGATCGCCCAGCCTAAGGAAGGGAATGGAGAGGTAGGGAACAAGGATAGGAGGAGACAGTTTTCATCTAAGACCGTTGAATCTTCTGAGCTTTGTACCATGGACAGGTGTTAATTTTAAATTTTTTGTAAACATTTAAATTGTGGCTTAAAGACAAGTTCTTTTTTTTTTTTTCTTTTTTTTCTTTTTTTTCTTTTTTTTTTTCTTTTTTTCTTTTTTTTTTTTTCTTTTTTTTTTTTTCTTTTTTCGAGACGGAGTCTCGCTCTGTCGCCCAGGCTGGAGTGCAGTGGCGCAATCTCGGCTCACTGCAAGCTCCGCCTCCCGGGTTCACGCCATTCTCCTGCCTCAGCCTCCCGAGTAGCTGGGACTACAGGCGCCCGCCACCACGCCCGGCTAATTTTTTTGTATTTTTAGTAGAGACGGGGTTTCACTGTGGTCTCGATCTCCTGACCTCGTGATCCACCCGCCTCGGCCTCCCAAAGTGCTGGGATTACAAGCGTGAGCCACCACGCCCGGCCCAAGACAAGTTCTTTTATAAGGGTATAAGGGCAGACTAGCACATAGGAAAAAAATAGACTTTTTTATCCTGGAACCAAGACATTTGATAAACATTCATAAAACTCAATTTTCAAGGATAAAAATTTCAAGGTCAATACTGTAGTACTTACCGCAAAGAATGCCAATCCCTGTGACAGCCTGAGCCCTCTTGAAAGCTAGTTTTTGTTGGCGGGGGGGGGATCAGATAATTTGGCCTGGAAGCAGGAGGCACTCGACCTATTTACTGATGCTGAATGCCTTTCTACTGCAAGCGTACATAGTCTCAGTGGCTTCTTCTGATTTTGGTATTTCTTAGGCTTTTCGGGTTAATACGAATACAGTGGCAACATTAAGAGTTTGAGCCAAGTTCTGCCTTAGAATTATCCAGAAAGGGGTTTCCACTGCCTGAAAAATTAGTAGCAGATCCAGAATTGGCATTGATTTTGGAAATCGCCTATTTGAACTTGAAAGAAGTGTTAGTCCTCCATCCTAAAGCAACAAGCAACAACCATACTGAGCCTTTGCTAGTGTGCCAGGCACTGGAGAAGAGGGTACTTTTTTTTTTTTTTTTTTCTGAGACGGAGTTTCACTCTTGTTGCCCAGGCTGGAGTGCAATGGTGTAATCTCGGCTCACTGCAACCTCTGTCTCCTGGGTTCAAGTGATTCTCCTGCCTCAACCTCCTGAGTATCTGGGATTACAGGTGCATGCCACCATACCCAGCTAATTTTTTTTTTTTTTTTTGAGATGGAGTCTCGCTCTGTTGCCCAGGCTGGAATGTAGTGGCACAATCATGGCTCACTGCAACCTCCACCTCCCAGGTTCAAGCGATTCTTCTGCCTCAGCCTCCCTAGTAGCTAGGACTACAGGCGCACGCCACCACGCCCCACTAATTTTTGTATTTTTAGAGAGATGGGGTCTCATCATATTGGCCAGGCTGGTCTCGAACTCCCGACCTCGTGATCCGCCCACCTCAGCCTCCCAAAGTGCTGGGATTGCAGGCGTGAGCCACTGCACCTGGCTACACCCAGCTAATTTTTGTATTTTATTTATTTATTTTTTTTGAGATAGAGTTTTGCTCTTGTTGCTCAGGCTGGAGTGCAATGGCACGACCTCGGCTCGCTACAACCTCCGCCTCCCAGGTTCAAGCGATTCTCTTGCCGCACCTTCCTGAGTAGCTGGGATTACAGGCATGTGCCACCACGCCTGGCTAATTTTGTATTTTTAGTAGAGACGGGGTTTTGCCATGTTGGCCAGGCTGGTCTGGAATTCCTGACCTCAGGTGATCCGCCCCCCTCGGCCTCCCCAAGTGCTGGGATTACAGGTGTGAGCCACTGCACCAGGCCAAGAGGGCATTCTTACATGGGATAATTACACATAGCACTCTGGGTTGTTGAAGGCATTAAATATGCTAATAAGAGTTTAGCCAAGTTACTTACCTGTACTAAATGCTCAGTAAATATTAGCTATAATTGTTTTGGGGAATCCCTCAGTTGCTTGATAAAGTACATTTTTGCCTCTGAGACTTTTTGAGGACTTAAAAATATGCTAGTTCTGTAGAGCTCTATTTTCATCATCTTAGAGGCCACATGGAAAGAATTTAGATTCTTATTGTGGAGCCTACAGTAAGTTAATTAACCTTTCTTTTTTTTCTTTCTGTGTGTGTGTGTGTGTGTGTGTGTGTGTGTGTGTTGAGACAGTCTCACTCTGTCGCCCAGGCTGGAGTGCAGTGGCTCGATCTTGGCTCACTGCAACCTCTGCCTCCTGGGTTGGAGCAATTGTCCTGCCTCAACCTCCCGATACGCCAGCTTGCCTCCTCATGGAGTTGTACTACCACACCAAGCTAATTTTTGTATGTTTAATAAAGACGGGGTTTCACCATGTCAGCCAGGCTAGTCTTGAACTCCTGACCTCAGGTGATCCACCTATCTTGGCCTGCCAGAGTGCTGGGATTACAGGCGTGAGCCACCACACCCGGCCGTACTTCACCTTTCTTGGTTTCAGTCTCCACATAACTAAGGTGAGAATCACAAAACCTGTTTCATAGGGTCACTGTGAGAATAATAATTAGAATTAATATATGTAAAGCACTTTGTGCAGGGTATGCAGTAGGCACTTAATAAGTGGTGTTTAATTCTGTAATATCTCAACCTCAAAGGTAAAGAACTAATTAATACTGCCCTCAGGCAGAAGAGTTTCCCTGGTCAAGAGGCAGGAGTGGGTTGCTGCAGGGTGACAGTTAACACAGGAAGCCTACAGTGAGAAGTTGAAGGGATGGCAGGTCCACAGGCCTCAGAGCCTCGGGCCTCAGGCTTCCTGTCTCCGTTGGGGAAAAGGCAAGGCCTCCACAGGAGGCGGATATGGTCTGCAGGCTATTGCAGAGATGCCTTTTTGCCAACAGCCACCTGCACTGTTTCATTTCATAGTTGCCTATAAACCACTGTTTCTGAGGCTCATCTTCATACTTTAATATGAAGTGGCTACTGCATACTTTTTTTTTTTTTAAGACAACATCTTGCTCTGTCACCTAGCTGGAGTGCAGTGGAGCAATCATGGCTCACTGCAGCCTTGGCCTCCTGGGCTCAAGCAACCCTCCCTAGTCTCAGCCTCTCAAGTAGCTGGGACTACAGGCATGTCCTCCTACACCTGGCTAATTTTGTATTTTTGGTAGAGTTGGCGTTTCGCCATGTTGGCCAGGCTGGTCTCAAACTCCTGGGCCTACTTTGGCCTCCCGGAGTGCTGGGATTATATGCATGAGCCACTGCACTCGATCAGCCCTTCTGTCTTTTGATAGAAAATTCAACATAAGGCTGGGCGTGGTGGCTCACGCCTGTAATCCCAACACTTTGGGAGGCCGAGGCAGGCGGATCATGAGGTCAGGAGATTGAGACCATCCTGGCTCACACAGTGAAACCCCATCTCTACCTAAAATACAAAAAATTAGCTGGGCGTCGTGGCAGGCACCTGTAGTGCCAGCTACTCGGGAGGCTGAGGCGGGAGAATGGCATGAACCTGGGAGGTGGAGGTTGCAGTGAGCCGAGATCACACCACCGCACTCCAGCCTGGGCGACAGAGCGAGACTGTCTCAAAAAAATAATAATAATAAATAAATAAATAAAATAAAATTCAACATAAAATGCCGTAGCCAAACATAGAGTTCAATTTTCTCATAATCGAGAAGTCCAGAGTGGTAAAATCACATCATGGAGCCACTGGGCCAATGTTACTTCTGTACTTTTGCCCAGTCATCCTTACCCTGTGGGTATCATCCTCATTCTTGTCACCTCAGGGTCATAAGATGGCTGCTACCTCCTCTGTCACATCTGCATTTCAGACAGGGTAGAAGGGAAGAGAAAATGGCAAACCATACTTGCCAGCTCAGTCAGCCCTTGTTTTTATGAACTTTTCAGGAAGCCCCACCCAGCAGCTTCCACCTACACTTGATTACCTAGAAACATATTACATTACTTGGCCACTTCTCCCTCCAAGGAACACTGAGAAATGAAGTTCTTTATCTGGGCACATTGTTGTCCTGAACAAATCAGGGTTCTGTTAGAAGAACAAATCGGAGAGTAGATAGGCGAGCAATACAGTAAAACTTCATTAAACAACATTATTCATGTTTCCTAACTGCAGGCGATTTGCCTGCCTCGGCCTTCCAAAGTGCTGGGATTACAGGCGTGACCCACCGCATGCGGCCGCAAGCTTCTTGACAGCTCTGTTTTGAGAAATCATGGGGCACCCAGGTTCTGTCTATCTTACTGCTTTGTAACCTCCAAGGAGTTGCCATCACCTAAATAGTCTAAAAATTGGTTGCCACCACATCCAATCCCAGCCAGTGTGAAGCTGGAAGAGAAGAAAAAAGGCATAATCCTCTCTTTTTTTTTTTTTTTTTTTTTTTTTGAGATGGAGTCTTGCGCTGTCGCCCAGGCTGGAGTGCAGTGGCATGATCTCAGCTCACTGCAACCTCCACCTCCTGGGTTCAAGCAGTTCTCTGCCTCACCCTCCCAAGGAGCTGGGCTTCCAGGCACCCGCCACTATGCCCAGCTAATTTTTATACTTTTAGTAGAGACAAGGTTTCACCATCGTGGCAGGGCTGGTCTTGAATTCTTGACCTCATGATCCACCCACCTCAGCCTCCCACAGTGCTGGGATTACAGGCGTGAGCCACCACGCCTGGCCCCGGAGTTTCACTCTTGTTGCCCAGGCTGGAGTGCAATGGCGAGATCTCAGCTCACTGCAATCTCCGCCTCCTGGGTTCAAGCGATTTTCCTGCCTCAGCCTCCCAAGTAGCTGGGATTACAGGCATGTGCCACCACGCCTGGCTAATTTTGTATTTTAGTAGAGATGGGGGTTTCTCCATATTGATCAGGCTGATCTCGAATTCCTGACCTCAGGTGATCTGCCCACCTCGGCCTCCCGAAGTGCTGGGATTATAGGTGTGAGCCACCGTGCCCAGCCACATCTGCCTCATTTTTAAAAGTATGACCAAGTTGCTCGTCCACTGGCCAGCATGTAAGGCTTTATTCTACGCATTCATATATTCAGATATAAATTGAAGGTCTTACTACAGTAAGAGAGGTCAAAACCTTTGCCTTAGCAGGCATGGTGGCTCACACCTGTAATCCCAGAACTTTGGGAGGTGGGAGGATTTTTTTGAGTTCAGGAGTTAGAGACCAGCCTAGACAACATGGCAAGATGCATCTCTACCAAACAACAACAACAACAAAAGCCAGGCATGGCGGCACATACCTGTGGTCCCGGATACCCTGCTACTGGGGAGGCTGAGCCAGGTGGATCCTTGAACCCAGGAGTTTGAACCTGCAGTAAGCTATGATTGCATCACTGCACTTTAACCTGGGCAACAGAGTGAAACCCTATCTCTATAATATTTTTTTACAAAGAAAAAAAAAATTGCTGGGTGTGGTGGCTCACGCCTGTAATCCCAGCACTTTGGGAGGCTGAGGCAGGCAGATCACGAGGTCAAGAGATCGAGGCCATCCTGGCCAACATGGTGAAACCCCATCTATACTAAAAATACAAAAATTAGCTGGGCATGGTGGTGCGTGCCTATAGTCCCAGCTACTCGGGAGGCTGAGGCAGGAGAATTGCGTGAACCTGGGAGGCGGAGGTAGCAGTGAGCTGAGATCGTGCCACTGCACTCCAGCCTGGTGACAGAGCGAGACTCCATCTCAAAAAACAAAAGAGAGAAAAAAAATTAGCTGGGTGCAGTGGTGCATGCCTGTAGTCCCAGCTACTCAGGAGGCTGTGGTGGAAGGATTGCTTGAGCCTCGGAAGTCGAGGCTGTAGTGAGCCGTGATTGAGTCAATGCAGTCCAGCCAGGGTGACAGACTGAGACCCTGTCTTAAACAAAACAAAACAAAATCTTTGCCTTCCCAGAGTTTACATTTTCCCGGGGTGACACAATGAACAAACAATATGTCAGGTGGTAGTAAGTGTTAAGGAGAAAACAAAATAAGGATAAGGGGATAGAGATGCAGTTGATACTTCAGAGAAGATGGTCAGAAAAGACCTCATTGAGTTGGTGATACTTGATCCGGGACTCCAAGAGAAGAGTGCTTCTGGCAGAAAGAACAAGTATAAATTCCTCGACGTGGGAATGTGCTTGGTATGGTTGAAGAACAGCATGATGAGGCCAGATGCCTAAAATTGAATGAAATCAAAGAAGGAGTGTGAACTAGATCATGTAGAGCCCCGTATGCTAGGATAAAGAGAGTTATTTATTTAAGTAAAATAAAGGTTACTTGGGGGAAAAATGAAAAAAATAAATACATAATTTTAAAAGATAGTGGTTTTTTGTTTTGTTTTGTTTTGTTTGTTTTTATGAGACAGGGTCTGTATTTGCCCCAGGCTGGAGTGCAGTGGTGCAGTCTTGGCTCATTGCAACTTCTGATTCGTAAGCTCAAGCAGTCCTTCTACCTCAGCCTCCTGAGTAGCTGAGACTACAGGCGTGTGCCACCATACCCAGATAATTCTTTTTGTATGTTCTTTTTTTTTTTCTTGAGACAGATTCTCGCTTTGTCACCCAGGCTGGAGTGCCATGGCGTGATCTCGGCCCACTGCAGCCTCCACCTCCCGAGTTCAAACGATTCTTCTGCCTCAGCTTCCCGAGTAGCTGGGACTACAGGTGCACGCCACCACACCCAGCTAATTTTTGTATTTTTAGTAGAGACAGTTTCACCATATTGTCCAGGCTGGTCTCAAACTCCTGACCTTGTGATCGACCCGCCTTGGCCTCCCAAAGTGCTGGGATTACAGGCATGAGCCACTGCGCCCAGCCTGTATTTTTAATAAGAGATGGGGTTTCACCATGTTGCCCAGGCTGATCTCAGACTCGGCTCAAGGGATCTGTCCCACTCAGCCTCCCAGAGTGCTGGGATTATAGGCATGTGCCACGGGGCCTGGCCAAGATAGTGATTTTTTTAAATTTAGTTTTAATTTTTTTAATTTTTTTTTAGAGATAAGGTCATTACTATGTTGCCCAGGCTGGTCTCCAACTCCTGGGCTCACACAGTCTTCCCACCTCAGCCTCCTAAATCACTAGAATTACAGGCGTGAGCCACTGCGCCTGGCCTGGATAGTGATTTTTAAAAGATGAGAAACTTCAAACTTCTGAGCAGAGAGTGACATATCTGGATTCAGGTTTTTTTGTTTGTTTGTTTGTTTGTTTGTTTGTTTGTTTGTTTTGAGACAGAGTCTCACTCTGTCTTCCAGGCCAGAGTGCAGTGGTGCGATCTCGGCTCACTGCAAGCTCCGCCTCCCGAGTTTTACGCCGTTCTCCTGCCTTAGCCTCCCAAGTAACTGGGACTACAGGCGTGCACCACCTACACCTGGCTAATTTTTTTTGTCTTTTTAGTAGAGATGGGGTTTCACCGTGTTAGCCAGGATGGTCTTGAACTCCTGACCTTGTGATCCGCCCGCCTTGGCCTCCCAAAGTGCTGGGATTACAGGCGTGAGCCACCACGCCCGGCTGGATTTAGGTTTCTTAAAGACCACTCTAATAAGTTATAAAATCTACATATGTGGTGTTTTGATATATACTGATCCATGTTTCCTGGCACATACTCTATAGCATTTGTTACACTCTTGTTACAATGCTGGGTATGTTAGGCCTCACAGCAGGCCTCTGACCTTCTCCTGCCCTCCTTCCACTCTAATGTTCTCCAGTGTTCCCCACCTCTCTGATTGTGGGTCTTCAGACCCTCCCATGAGAAGGTCCCATCTTATTATACTCTGAAGAAGGAAGGAATGCTGATGGTGAGAAGCTTCCATAAAAATCCAAGAGAGGCCAGGCGTGGTGGCTCACGCCTATAATCCTGGCACTTTGGGAGGCCAAGGCGGACAGATCACAAGGTCAGGAGATCGAGACCAGCCTGGCCAACATGGCAAAACCCCGTCTCTACTAAAAATACAAAAATTAGCCAGGCGTGGTGGCAGGCGCCTGTAATTCCAGCTACTCGGGAGGCTGAGGCAGGAGAATGGCATGAACCTGGGAGGCGGAGATTGCAGTGAGCCGAGATTGCACCACTGCACACTCCAGCCTGGGTGACAGAGCAAGACTCCATCTCAAAAAAAAAAAAAAAAGGTTCTGGCCGGGCGCGGTGGCTCACGCTTGTAATCCCAGCACTTTGGGAGGCCGAGGCGGGTGGATCACGAGGTCAGGAGATCGAGACCACAGTGAAACCCCGTCTCTACTAAAAATAAAAAAAAATTAGCCGGGCGTGGTGGCGGGCGCCTGTAGTCCCAGCTACTCGGGAGGCTGAGGCAGGAGAATGGCGTGAACCCGGGAGGCGGAGCTTGCAGTGAGCCGAGACTGCGCCACTGCACTCCAACCTGGGTGACAGAGCGAGACTCCGTCTCAAAAAAAAAAAAAAAAAGGTTCTGGAGGTCTGGACTTGCCACTGGTGTTGGGGGAGAGGGTGGTCTTGGAGAATGAGCAATTAACCTATGAGATCTGACACTATCAGATAGTGTCGGAACTCAATTAGAGGACACCTACCTGGTGTCCACTGCTTGATGTGTGGGGAAAACCCCCCACACATTTGGTCACAGAAGTCTTGATGTTGATGATTGTTATCATATAAGAATAGAGGAAAGACGTGGTTTACAGGGCGTTTTCGCTACATGATACACTCTCAAAGACATAAAAGTAAGAGCTGGCTAGACGTGGTGGTTCACGCCTGTAATCCCAGCACTTTGGGAGGCCGAGGCCGGTGGATCACCTGAGGTCAGGAGTTCGAGACCAGCCTGGTCAACCTGGTGAAACTCTGTCTCTACTGAAAAAAATAGCCAGGTGTTGTGGTGTGTGCCTATAATCCCAGCTACTCAGGAGGCTGAGTCAGGAGAATTGCTTGAATCCAGGAGGCCGAGGTTGCAGTGAGCCAAAATTGCACCACTGCACTCCAGCCTGGGCAGCAGAACAAGACTCTGCCTGGGAAAAAAAAAAAAAAAAGTAAGAGCTAAAACTATAAAATTCTTAGAAGCAAGCATGGAGGGAAAGCTTCATGATTTTGGATTTGGTGATGATTTTGTGGCTATGACACCACAGGCACGGGCAACAAAAGAAAAATAGACAAACTGGGGCCGGGTGTGGTGGCTCACGCACTCTGGGAGGCTGAGGTGGGTGAATCACCTGGGCTCAGGAGTTCGAGACCACCCGTGGCAACATGGTGAAACCCCATCTCTACTAAAAATACAGAAAAATTAGCTGGGGATGGTGGCATGCTCCTGTAGTCCCAGCTACTTAGGAGGCCAAGGCGAGAATCGCTTGAGCTCTGGAGGAGGAGGCTGCAGTAAGCCAAGACTGCGTCACTGCCCTCCAGCTTGGGCTACAGAGTGACACTCTGTCTCAAAAAAAAAAAGACAAATTAGACCTCATTGAAATTAACTTTTGTGCATTGGAGGGGTGGAAAGGTATTTCCTCACCAATCGTAAGGGTCATGGGCAACATGCCTATGACAAAAGAGAATTACAAGAGAAAATAATAACAAACTTATTTACAACATTTTACACAATACAGGAGCTTCTGGAAATGAAGACCCAAAGACCGAGGGAAACTATCTATTTGTATGCTTAGGTTTAATGAAGAATGGACAGCCACATAGAAATGTGATTGGACAAAAAGGGTGTGATCTAATAGTCATACACTGAGGGGAAGAAACCCAGTAAGGTTCAAATTCTTCTTGGTCTCTCAGTGTAGCATTTCTTTGCCCTAGGTATGGGCAGGACTCTTCTGGAATGAGGGTCTTCAAGGGAGAAGAGGAGAGTAACGTTGCTTTTTTTTTCTTTTTTTTTTTTTTTTGAGACAGAGTCTTGTTCTGTCACCTAGGCTGGTGTGCAGTGGCATAATCTCAGCTCACTACAACCTCTGCCTCCTGGGTTCAAGCAATTCTCCTGCCTCAGCCTCCCCTCCCTCAGCCTCCTGCGTAGCTGGGACTACAGGCGTGTGCCACCATGCCCAGCTATTTTTTTTTTTTTCTGTATTTTAGTAGAGACAGGGTTTCACCATGTTGGCCAGGGCAGTGTCGAACTCCTGACTTCAGGTGATCCGCCCATCTCGGCCTCCCAAAGTGCTGGGATTACAAGAATGAGCCACGGTGCCCAGCCTAGACAGAGTAACTTTTCTAGATTTTGTGGCTAGCTCTGGGGGAGTGGGATTCTAGTTACTGTGACCTGCCTTGGGAAGAAGGGTTCTGATTCTCACTTCAGTGGAGAAAGAGGGATGGGAGATAGGAGGGCAGGAGAAGGTCAGAGAGAGACTTTGCTTCTGGAACCTTTCAGTCTTCTTTAGTTCAAAGCACTCAGCATGCCAAAGCAGCACACTTTGGGGTATCATTTTCTGAGCCTGAACAGCATTAAAGAAAAACAAAAGGTTCTGGTATATTTATGGGAGGCCATTGATTTGGTTTTTTTTTTTTTTTTTTTTTTTTTTTTTTTTTTTTTTTTTTTTTTTTTTTTTTTTTTATGAGACACGGTCTCACTCTATTGCCCAGGCTGGCGTGCAGTGATGCCATCATGACTTACTGCAGTCTTGACCTCCTGGGCTCAAGCGATCTTACCACTTCATCCTCCCTGGTAATTGGGACTACAATTTTTTTTGTAGAGAAGAGGTTTCATCATACTGCCCAGGCTAATGTTAAACTCCTGAGCTCAAGGGATCCTCCCACCTCGGCCCCTGAAAGTGCTAGAATTACAGGTGTGAGCCACAGTGCCCAGCCAAATGGAGACCATTGATTTGTACTGAGCTCCTCCTACACTAGGCCCCCACAGGCTAACCCAAAATGGAGTCACTCATGCTAAGGTTCCATGTCACCAAACTGAAACCTAAGCTGTTTGCTTATACGATCTGACCTTAGGGCTGGGCGTGGTGGCTCACGCCTGTAATCCCAGCACTTTGGGAGGCCGAGGCGGGTAGATCACTTGAGGTCAGGAGTTCAAGACCAGCCTGACCAACATGGTGAAACCCCATCTGTACTAAAAATACAAAAATTAGCTGGATGTGGTGGTGCATGTCTGTAATCCCAGCTACTTGGGAGGCCGAGGCAGGAGAATTGCATGAACCCAGGAGGCAAACGTTGCAGTGAGCTGAGATCGTGCCACTGGACTCCAGCCTGGGCAACAGAGCAAAACTCTTGTCTAAAAAAAAAAAAAAAATCTGACCTTCTGAGAAATCAGGAGAGAGGCAACAGTCAAATCCCCAATAGGTCAGTTTTACAAAAAAATAGATTCACAGCAACCAATCAAAAGGGGCCCAGTCAACCTAAGCTGCTTGATAAGGAAGTCCCCTCTGCTTTAAGCCATACAAGGAAAGTAACCCGAAGGAACCTAATGTTAACCAATCCACTTTTTCCACTATGCTGTTTCCTTTTTCCTGGTCAAGCTGCCTGCCTTAGAAAAACCTACTGCTCTGCCATGCCTGGTAGAGCTCCTGTCTATTTTGTAGGCTGGATGTTGCTCAGTTCATGAATCACCAATAAAAGCTAATTAGATCTTTATTTTTTTTACAGACAGGATCTTGCTCTGTCACCAAGGCTACAGTGCAGTAGTGCAATCCTAGCTCACTGTAACCTTAAACTCCTAGGCTCTGGTGATCCCCCAACCCCGGCCTCCCAAAGTAAGGCGATTACAAGCATGAGATACGACATCTAGCCAAATCTTTAAAACTCATTGTGTTGAAATTGTGTTCTTGACACAACCCACAGAATAGGAGAAAATATTTGTGAATCATATATCTGATAAGAGATTAATATCCAGAATGCATGCAGAACTCCTAAAACTCAACAACAGAAAACCCACTTTCAAAATAAGCAAGGGTTGCACAGCAATGTGAGCATACTTAATATGTGCGTGAGATAGAGGAACAAACCTAAGTGATTTTTCCTACTCTTACCCAGTCACTCAACACTGCCAACAGCAGATATGTGGGGGTTATTTCCCCACACACTAAACATCGATTCTGAGGATTCCCCAGTAGACACCAGCTGGGTGTTCGCCAGTTCAATTCTGACACCATCTACCTGGAGATAGCATCAGATCCCACAGGTTGAGGGCTCAGTCCCACAAGGCTGCCCCCCACTTCAGATGCTGCAAGCACAGGTCATGGTCTGTGCTTCTGACCAATTGGCTATAAATTGGGGTTCCCAGGATTCATTTAATTGGCTAGTGTGGCTCACAAAACTCAGGGAAACACTTACTGATGTGTACTGGTTTCTTTTTTTTTTTTTTTTTTTGAGACGGAGTCTCGCTTTGTCGCCCAGGCTGGAGTGCAGTGGTGCAATCTCGGCTCACTGCAAGCTCCGCCTCCCAGGTTCACGCCATTCTCCTGCCTCAGCCTCTCCGAGTAGCTGGGACTACAGGTGCCCGCCACCACGCCCGGCTAATTTTTTTTTTTGTATTTTTTTTAGTAGAGACGGGGTTTCACCATGGTCTCGATCTCCTGACCTCGTGATCCACCCGCCTCGGCCTCCCAAAGTGCTGGGATTACAAGCGTGAGCCACCGCGCCCGGCCTGTACTGGTTTCTTATAAAGGATATTACAAAGAATATAGATGAACACTGTAATCCCAGCACTTTGGGAGGCTGAGCAAGGCAGGCAGATCACCTGAGGTCAGGAGTTGGACATGAGCCTGGCCAACATGGCAAAACCCCATCTCTACTAAAAACATAAAAATTAGCTGGGCATGGTGGCATGTGCCTGTAGTCCCAGCTACTCAGGAGGCTGAGGCATGAAAATCGCTTGAACCTGGGAGGTAGGGGTTGTGGTGAGGCAAAATTGTGCCACTGCACTGCAGCCTGGGCGACAGAGTGAGACTCTGTCGCAAACAAACAAACAAAAAACAGATGAACAGCCGGATGGACGAGATGCCCAGGAAGAGGTGTGGGGAAGATGCACAGAGCTTCTATGCCTTATCTAGGCATGCCCCTCTCCAGTAATCTGCCTGTGCTCAGCTGTTGGGAAGCTCTTCTGAACCCCGTCCTTTTGGGTTTTTAGGGAGGCTTCATGACCTACACGACTGACTAAATCATTGGCCTTTGGTGATCAACTCAGCCTTCAGCTTCTCTCTCCTCCCCAAAGTCGGGGCTGCTGAAAGTTCCAACCCTCTAATCACACGTTGGTTCCCTTGTCAACCAGCCCCAATCCTGAGGATATCAGGGATCTGCCAAGAGTTACCTCATTAGAACAAAAGAGTTCCGCTCCTGTCACCCAGGAAATTCCAACAGATTTAGGAACTCTGTGTCAGGAACCAGGGTCAAAGACCAAATGTTAGAACAAATGATTGTCTTAGCACCCCTACTGCTTAGAAAATTATATGAGTATTAAGGGCTCTGTGCCAGCAACTGGGGCAGAGACCAATGTGTATATATATATACATATATATAGGCCGGGCGCGGTGGCTCACGCTTGTAATCCCAGCACTTTGGGAGGCCGAGGCGGGCGGATCACGAGGTCAGGGGATCGAGACCACAGTGAAACCCCGTCTCTACTAAAAATACAAAAAAAATTAGCCGGGCGTGGTGGCGGGCGCCTGTAGTCCCAGCTACTCGGAGAGGCTGAGGCAGGAGAATGGCGTGAACCCGGGAGGCGGAGCTTGCAGTGAGCCGAGATCGGGCCACTGCACTCCAGCCTGGGTGACAGAGCAAGACTCCGTCTCAAAAAAAAAAAAAAAAAAAAAAAAATATATATATATATATACACATATATATATACGTGTGTGTATATATATATATATATATACGTGTGTGTATATATGTATATATGTATGTGTATATATATATGTGTGTGTGTATATATATATATATATTATTTATTTTTTTTAATTTTTTTGGAGATGGAGTCTCGCTCTGTCGCCCAAGCTGGAGTGCAATAGCGAGGTCTCGGCTCACCACAACCTCTGCCTCCCAGGTTCAAGCTATTCTCCTGCCTCAGCATCCCGAGTTGCTGGGATTACAGGTGCCTGCCACCATGCCTGGCTAATTTTTGTATTTTTAGTAGAGATGGGTTTACACCATGTTGGCCAGGCTGGTCTCCAACTCCTGACCTCGTGATCTGCCTGCCTCGGCCTCCCAAAGTGCTGGGGCTACAGGCATGAGCCACCGCGCCCAGCCCTTTTTTATTTTATTTATTTATTTATTTATTTTTTAGATGGAGTCTTGCTGTGTTGCCCAGGCTGGAGTGCAGTGGCACAATCTCCGCTCACTGCAAGCTCCGCCTCCCAGGTTCACGCCATTTTCCTGCCTCAGCCTCCTGAGTAGCTGAGACTACGGGCACCCGCCACCAAGCCAGGCTAATTTTTTCTATTTTTTAGTAGAGATGGGGTTTCACCGTGTTAGCCAGGATGGTCTTGATCTCCTGACCTCGTGATCCGCCCACCTCGGCCTCCCGCAGTGCTGGGATTACAAGCGTGAGCCACTGCGCCCAGCCGGCCCTTTTTTATTTTTTGAGACAGTCTCTCTCTGTCGCCCAGGCTGGAGTGCATTGGTGAGATCTCAGCACACTGCAACCTCTGCTTCCTGGGTTCAAGAAATTCTCCCTGCCTCAGCCTCCCAAGTAGCTGGGATTACGGGCACCCACCACCACGCCTGTGTAATTTTTTGCTTTTTGTTTTTTTTTTTTTGAGACGCAGTTTCACTCTTGTGGCCCCTGCTGGAGGGCAGTTTCACAGATCGGCTCACCGCAACCTCCGCCTCCTGGCTTCAAGCACTTCTCCTGCCTCACCCTCCCGAGTAGCTGGGATTATGGACATGTGCCACCACCCCTGGCTAATTTTGTATTTTTAGTAGAGATGGGGTTTCACCATGTTGGCCAGGCTGGTCCTGAACTCCTAACCTCAGGTGATCTGCCCGCCTCAGCCTCCCAAAGTGCTGGAATTACAGGCGTGAGCCATCGCGCCTAGCTAATTTTTGTATTTTTAGTAGAGATGGGGTTTCGCTGTGTTGGCCAGGCTGGTCCTGAACTCCTAACCACAGGTGATCTGCCTGCCTCAGCCTCCCAAAGTGCTGGGATTACAGGTGTGAACCACGGCATCAGGCCAATATTTATTATTATCTTACAGTGCCATTAAACAATACACTTAAACATTGTTGGCCGGGCACAGTGGCTCACATCTGTAATCCCAGCACTTTGGGAGGCCAAAGCAGGCAGATCACCTGAGGTCAGGAGTTCGAGACCAGCCTGGCCAACATGGTGAAACCTCGTCTCTACTAAAAATACAAAAATTAGCTGGGTGTGGTGGCAAACACCTGTAATCCCACCTACCCGGGGAAGCTGAGGCAGGAGAATCACTTGAACCCAGGAGGCAGGAGTGGCAGTGAGCTGAGATCACGCCAATGCACTCCAGCCTGGGTAACAAAGCGAGCCTCTGTCTCAAAAGAAAAAAAAAAATCGTTAAGCCAGGTGCAGTGGCACATGCCTCTAGTTCCAGGTACTCAGGAGGCTGAAGCAGGAAGACTGTTTGAGCCCAGTTCAAGACCAGCCTGGGCAACACAGCAAGACCCTGTCTCTTAAAAAAAAAAAAAGCCAGGCACAGTGGCTCACGCCTGTAATCCCAGCACTTTGGGAGGCCAAAGCGGGTGGATCACCTGAGGTCAGGAGTTTGAGAGCAGCCTGGCTAACATGGTGAAACCTCATTTCTACTAAAAAAAAAAACAAAAAAAACCAAAAAATTAGCCAGGCGTGGTGGCGTGCTCCTGTAATTCCAGCTACTCAGGAGGCTGAGGCAGGAGAATTGCTTGAACCTAGGAGGCAGAGGTTGCAGTGAGCTGAGATCGCGCCATTGCACTTCAGCTTGGACAACAAGAGCAAAACTCCATCTCAAAAAAAAAAAAAAAAAAAAAAAGAAAGAAAAAAGGAAAAAAAGAAAAGAAAACCACACACACACAAAAGTTAAAATTATAAATTTTGTTATGTATATTTTACTACAATTTTTAGATCTTTTTTAAAGAACAGGCAAAGTACTTGAATAGATATTTCTTCGAAAAAGAAATACAAATAGCCAAAAGCTCATAAGAAGATACTCAACATCACTAATCATTAGGGAAATGCAAACCAAAATTCCACAGTGAGGTATCACTTCACACCAATTGGGATGACTGTTACCAAAAAATCACAAAACAGGCCAGGTGCAGTGGCTCACGCCTGTAATCCCAGCACTTTGGGAGGCCAAGGCAGGTGGATCACTTGAGGTCAGGAGTTCAAGACCAGTCTGTCCAACATGGTGAAACCCTGTCTCTACAAAAATACAAACATTAGCCAGGCATGATGGTGGGTGCCTCCAATCCTAGCTACTCGGGAGGCTGAGGCAGGAGAATTGCTTGAACCTGGGAGGCAAAGGTTGCAGTGAGTCAGGATCATGCCATTGCACTCCAGCCTGGGTAACAGAGCAAGATTCCGTCTCAAAAAAAAACACACACACACACAAAACAGGCTGGGTGCAGTGGCTCACACCTGTAATTCCAGCACTTTGGGAGGCCGAGGCAGGAGGATTGCTTGAGCCCAGTTCCAGCTTAGGCAACATACGGAGCCCCCATCTCTACAAAATAAAAAAAAATTAGTGTGGCATGGTCGAGCATGCCTGTGGCCCCAGCTACATGGGGGGCTGAGGTGGAGGGATCCCTTGAGCCCAGGAGGGTGAAGCTGCAGTGAACCCTGATCAAGCCACTGCACTCCAGCCTGGGGAAAAGAGAGATATCCTGTCTCAAAAAATAAAAAAGAAATTTTAAAAAATGTTTTTAAAAATTAAAATTTTAGCCAGGTGAGGTGGCTCACACCTGTAATCCCAGCACTTTGGGAGGCCCAGGTGGGCAGATCACAAGATCAGGGGATCGAGACCATCCTGGCTAATTCGGTGGAACCCCGCCTCTACTAAAAATACAAAAAATTAGCCGGGCGTGGTGGCACGCTCCTGGAGTCCCAAATGCTTGGGAGGCTGAGGCAGGAGAATCGCTTGAACCCAGGAGGCGGAGGTTGCAGTGAGTGGAGATCGTGCCATTGCACTCCAGCCTGGGCAACAGAGTGAGACTCTGTCTTAAAAAAAAAAAAAAAATTAAAGATACAGACCAGTCCAGGCAACAAAGTGAGACTCCATCTCTACATAAAATTAAAAAATAAAATAAAAATTTTAAAAAATACAAAAAGTAACCACAATAGAATACTGAATCTCCAAGTACACATCACCAGCTTCTATAATATAAACTAGTGGCCAATCTTGTTTCTTCACTGCCTGTGAGAACATAGGACTTCCTGTGTCCTCATTTATTCTGAAGCAAATCGCTTTTTTTTTTCTGAGACAGAGTCTCGCTCTGTCGCCAGGCTGGAGGGCAATGGCCCAATCTCGGCTCACAGCAATGACCCAATCTCGGCTCACTGCAACCTCCGCCTCAGGGGTTCAAGAAATTCTCCTGCCTCAGCCGCCGGAGTAGCTGGGACTACAGGCAGTGGGCCACCATGCCCGGCTAATTTTTGTATTTTTAGTAGAGACAGGGTTTCACCATGTTGGCCAGGATGGTCTCGATCTCTTTACCCCGTGATCAGCCCGCCTCGGCCTCCCAAAGTACTGGGATTACAGGCATAAGCCACCGCGCCTGGCCTTTTTTTTTTTTTTTTTTTTTGAGACAGAGTCTTGCTTTGTTGCCAAGGCTGGAGGGCGCTATCTTGGCTCACTGCAACCTCCGCCTCCAGGGTTCAAACGATTCTTCTGCCTCAGCCTCCCGGGTAGCTGGGACTACAGGCGCATGCCATCACGCTCGGCTAATTTTATATCTTCAGTAGAGACGGGGTTTCGCCATATTGGCCAGGTTGGTCTCGAACTCCTGACCTCATGATCCGCCTGCCTCGGCCTCCCAAAGTGCTGATATTACAGGCGTGAGCCACCGCGCCCGGCCGCGAATCACATTTTAAAAAATTGCTGGAAGCACGCCCTTCCCCGCTCCCGCCTCAGTGACAAACAGGCTTTCCACGGCCCAGAAGGCTGTACGCAGACGCCGCCACCCTGGCCCTTGCACTCGTGCGTGAGCGACTTCCATTCGGGACCGCTCAGCCGCCCGCTACCGCAGCCTTCCCGCCTGGGCCTCCCACAGGCCTCCCGGGGCACCTAGAACTGCGTGCCTCACGCGGGCCCCGCTGGGCTCCCCACCCGCTCAGCCACTGCCACCTGCCTGAGACCCTCCCCCTGCGGAGCGGGATGCTTGGCGGGAAGAAATGCGGAGCGGAACGCTAGGCTGGCGGCTTTCCTCCTTCCGCAGAACCCACGGTCCTGATCTCCGGCCGCCTCCTTCTGACCCGGGGTTCTGGCCCCCTCCTCCCCCAGGACCTAAGCGCAGCACCCCACCCACCACCCCCCGCCCCCAACCCAGGCCAGCTGTCTCTTTTTCCTCAGGGGTCGGGCTCCCAGCCTCTGCCCTCCACAACCACCCGCCTGCCTCACCAGGGCCCAGCCTGGCCCCTGGGAGCGACCACAGCGCCGAGCCGTTTCCCCGACAACAGCGGCCCGGAGCCTGAGCTGCCACTCCCGTCCCGCTGGGGACCCAGCGTCGCATGGGGAGGGCTGGCCGCAGGCTGCGGGGTGGAGGCTGCTCCAGCCGCCTAAGGGTGCCTGCAGAAGCTTCTCCCGGCGCCCTCCCCTCTCCAGCCCCGGGCAGCTCACACCCCTCAGGTTTTTTCTTTACCTTTCCCTTTCTCCCGGAACCACTTGAGGATAGGTTAAAAACATCTTTTTGCTTAACCCCTACCTTCAAGGTTTATTTCCTAAGAACAAAGGCATTCTGTTAGAAACCCCGTCTCTACTAAAAATACAAGAATTAGCCGGGCGTGGTGGCGCGCGTCTGTAATCCCAGCTACTACGGAGTCTGAGGCAGGAGAATCACTTGAACCCGGGAGGCGGAGGTTGCAGTGAGCCGAGATCACTCCACTGCACTCCAGCCTGGGCGACAGAGTGAGACTCTGTCTCAAAAAAAAATAATAAAATAAAATAAACAGATACAATACTTTTATGTAATTCACAGTCCATGTTCAGTTTGTTCAATTGTCCCAGCAACATCCTTTGTGGCTTTTCCCCACCTAGTCCATCCAAGATCCATTAAGGTGCATTGCATTTTGTTGTCACACCTCTTTAGTCTCTTAATCCAGAAGAGTTTATCAGCCTTTGTCTTTTCTAATCTTGATTTTTTAATTTATATTTTATTTATTGTTATTATTATTATTATTTGGGGACAGAGTTTTGCTCTTGTTGCCCAGGCTGGAGTGCAATGGCTCATTGCAACCTCTGCCTCCCGGGTTCAAATGATTCTACTGCCTCAGCCTCCCGAGTAGCTGGAATTACAGCTTGGTGTTGAGAATCAGTATCCCAGACAGGGTCTCACTGTGCTACCCAGGCTGGGGTGCAGTGGCTATCGTACACTACTGCCTCGAACCCCTGGGCTCAAGCATACTTCCTGCCTCCGCCTCCCAAGGAGCTGGGACTACAAGCACGTGACATTCCTGCAGGCTTCACGATTGTACTTTAGCACAATATTACGAATGTTAAATGTGATCATTTGGTGAAGGTGGAGTCTACCAGATTTTTCCACTGTAAAGTTATTATTTTATTTTATTTTGCTGGTTTTTTGAGACGGAGTCTCACTCTGTCACACAGGCTGGAGTGCAGTGGCGCGGTCTCAGCTCGTTGCAACCTCCCACTCCTGGATTCAAGTGATTCTCCTGTCTCAGCCTCCCAAGTAGCTGGGACTACAGGTGCTCGCCACCACGCCCAGCTAATTTTTGTATTTTTAGCAGAGATAGGGTTTTACCATGTTAGTCAGGCTGGTCTTGAACTCCTGACCTCAGGTGATCCACCGGTCTCGGCCTCCCAAAGTGCTGGGATTACAGGCTTGAGCCACCGCGCCCAGCCAAGTTATTATTTTACAATTAACAATTGTACACACATATTTTGAGACCAACGTGTTTTTTGTTTGTTTTTTTTTGAGACAGAGTCTCACTCTGTTGCCCAGGCTGGAGTGCAGTGGCGTGATCTCGGCTCACTGCAGCCTCTGCCTCCCAGGTTCAAGCAATTCTCCTGCCTCAACCTCTCAAGTAGCTGGGACTACAGGCACATGCCACCAGGCCCTGCTGATTTTTGTATTTATAGTAGAGATGGGGTTTCACCGTGTTGGCCAGAGTGATCTCGAACTCCTGACCTCAGCTGATCCACCTGCCTCAGCCTCCCAAAGTGCTAGAATTACAGGCGTGAGCCACCACGCCTGGCCTCCAACATGCTTTGTTGTTGTGTTTTTTGTTGTTGGTGGTGGTGGTTTTTGTTGTTGTTGTTGTTGTTGTTGTTGTTGTTGTTGTTTTGAGATGGAGTCTCACTCTGTCCCCCAGGCTGGAGTGCAGTGGTGCGATCTCGGCTCACTGCAAGCTCTGCCTCCCGGGTTCACACCATTCTCCGGCCTCAGCCTCCCAAATAGCTGAGACTACAGGCGCCCGCCACCACACCCAGCAAATTTTTTTGTATTTTTAGTAGAGACGGGGTTTCACTGTGTTACCCAGGATGGTCTTGATCTCCTGACCTCGTGATCCACCCGCCTCGGTCTCCCAAAGTGCTGGGATTACAGGTGTGAGCCGCCATGCCTGGCCTGTTGTTGTTTTTTAACTAAGTAGGGGAATGAAAAGGAGGCACCTTGGAAGGGGGATTGGTAAAAGTTTGCTTGTGGAATCCACTCTCCTCTCACTCACCTAGTTCCCAGATCCCTCTGTCATACTTACCGTTGCTCTCCTCCAGCCCATCCATTTCTGCCCTGGATATCTTCAGAGCCAGTGGCTGAATGAGGCCTTGGGGAGCATTTCTTCAAACCTAGGGCCTAAAACATGCTAGGGCAATGGTTCTCAAAAAGGTTTTAGTATCTAAAACAGATAAAAGGGAAGTTGTTTTGGTGGGAGCAAGAGCAGTGGGCTGCAGCCACCCCCAGAGGACCTTCTCCCCAACTGGCTGGCCTCTGAAGTACCCCATTCCACACCCTGGGAAAGTATGGAAACCTCTGGCTTATCAGGCACACCAGTGGCCTCTAGCTCCTCGGGAAGGCTGGCTTGGACCTTACCCATCTCTCGTTTGCTGCTTCATACAACATTGGCCTGAGTCCTGAGGCCAATGGCTTTTGAGAAAGAACTCTTGGCCTGTCATCAGGCAGCATCCCCATCCCCCTGCACCATCGCTGCTGCTCTTTCTGTACTGTCTTCCTGGAATGCAGACTGCAGGCGAGAGACCGCACAAGGAAAAGCAGCAGAGACCCAGCCAGCCCATCTCTCCTCTCTGCCCTGGAACCTGAATGCAGCTGCTTTCCTCCAACCTGCACCATTGAGGAAGCAGCCAGGTTGGAGACCCAGGCGGAGGGCCTGGCAGATTTCCTGAGTGCTCTCTGCAACAGACCAGGCGCACCAGAGGGGAACTGGGATCTGGCAAATGACCACAGCCACCAGGAAGTGGCCTGGAAGAGTTTTCACTTCTCCAAAGATATTGTTCCTGGTAGCTCCAGGGTCTATATATAAGACAAAGAAGGTGGGGGGCGGGGGGTGTGAGGGCAGTAAAGAAGACATTGGCCAGGATCAAATCCCAACCTTGTTACGTGATCCTGAAAGGTCATTTCAACCTTTAACCCACAGTTTCCATTCTAAAGTGAAGGCAAAATAAGCAGCGCCTACGGTTGTCATGACGACTAATGTAATCCTGCAGCGGGCTTTCCAAATGTCAGAAATTGGAATGATAACTGCACAAATCTGTGCTATACCGTCATGCCAGTTCTATTATACTATTGTTTATCTAAGATTTCCCCTAACTGCTTTGCTTTTTAAACATGGGCATGTCCGAAGCAAAGCTGCTTGAAATATTGGGTTTATTTTACAGGTTATTGTTTCCTACTCTACTTAAAATATATGATTGCTAAAATAAAAAAAAGTTCATCTGTATTCACTTCCTCCTCTTTGTTTCTGAATCCTCTACCACTACCCTTCCTCTCCTCCAGTCTCCAACTTTGTTTATAGGGAAATAGGTTCAAAATCTCAGTGATGACAGGTATTTTAACTTGTTTGGTATACTGTTGCAGACAGTTGACCCTGGTCATGAACAGGATTGTACAATCCTCACCTTTAAGTGTGGAAGAGAGGACCAATGGTGTCACAGAAGCAAGATCCCTACAGAGAAGGCTTTTATATTTGCCCTAACTTGCCCTCAGGAATGGTCTAGTCTTCACCTGCAGCAGACCAGGCCAGAAGAGTTTTCTGGTGGGGGTGTCCACATTGCCTTGTGGACATAACAGGCTCTCCAAAATGTTGGCCAGAGCCTGAATTCGAGCCATGTTTTAACTGGAATGCAGCTGGGCAGTCAAACCACGTACCTTCTGCATTAATCAGGGCTCAGTTACAGAAGACATGCCATTCTAGCCATTTTCATCAGAAAGGCATTTAATACAGGCGATTAGATGCTTACAAAATCTTGGAGGACCTAAAGAAAGGGGCTCTGGTGGACCTCCAAGATTGTGCCCAGAACTTGGCCGGGCATGGTGGCTCACACCTGTAATCCCAGCACTTTGGGAGGCCGGGGCAGGCGAATCAGCCGAGGTCGGAAGTTCGAGACTAGCCTGACCAACATGGAGAAACCCTGTCTCTACTAAAAATATAAAATTAGCTGGGCGTGGTGGCACATGCCTGTAATCTCAGCTACTCAGGAGGCTGAGGCAGGAGAATTGCTTGAACTCAGGAGGCAGAGATTGCAATGAGCTGAGATTGCGCCATTACACTCCAGCCTGGGCACCAAGAGTAAAACTCCATCTCAAAAAAAAAAAAAAAAAAAAAAATGCACCCAGAACAAAACAGCAGAACTGGCCTATGCTGAAACCTATTGTCTCCCTGGGTGTGCTGGCCAGCAGTGAGGACTTGGGTGGCAAAACAGTGGCCCCCATCTCCTAGCTGTTATGTTATGCACCAGTGCATTTAAGGAGTAAAGCTAACTCTTATCCAGAATTCTAACTGCAAGAAAGTCTGGGAAATGTGAATTATTTTTTTTAAGCTCTCTAATCTCTGCAGTTTAAGAAGTCACACTGAAAGGTTGACATAGATGATAAAAACCAATTTAACATACCCACCACCATTTAACAAATAAAACGTCTTCCTCAGCCAGGCGTGGTGGCTCACGCACGCCTGTAATCCCAGCACTTTGGGAGGCTGAGGCAGGCAGATCACCTGTGGTCAGGAGTTCGAGACCAGCCTGATCAACATGGAGAAACCCCCCTCTCTACTAAAAATACAAAAAATTAGCCAGGTGTGGTGGTGGGCTCCTATAATCCCAGCCACTCGGGAGGCTGAGGTAGGAGAATCACTTGAACCCGGGAGGCAGTGGTTGTCGTGAGCCGAGATTGGGCCATTGCACTCCAGCCTGGACAACAAGAGTGAAATTCCGTCTCAAAAAAAAAAACAAAACAAAACAAAAAAAATGCTCTCCAACACTTGGGCCCAGCCTACCTCTTCAGCCTGGTCTCTGGCCACTCATCCAACCCACATGTACTCTGTGTTCAGGTGAATTGTCAGGTACTATGGTTTCAACGTGTCCCATCCATAATTCAAGTGTTGAAACTTAATAGCTACTGAAGTGATAGTAAGAGGAGGGAGCTTAAGGAGATTATTAGATCATAGGGGCTCCTCCTTCATGGATGAGATTAAGGCCTTTATAAAAGAGGCTTGGTGCAGCAGCCTCCAGCTCTCTTGCCCTTCTGCCTTCCTCCATGTGAGGCCACGGTATTCCTTCCCTTCAGAGGACACTGCAACAAGGCACCACCTCGGAGGCAGAGAGCAGACAACTGGATCTGCTGGAGCCTTAAGCTTGGACTTCTCAGCTTCCAGATCTTTAAGAAATAAATTTCTGGGCCGGGCGCAGTGGCTCACGCCTGTAATCCCAGCACTTTGGGAGGCCGAGGCAGGCGGATCACAAGGTCAGGAGATCCAGACCATCCTGGCTAACACGATGAAACTCCGTCTCTACTAAAAATACAAAAAATTAGCTGGGCGTGGTGGCAGGCGCCTGTAGTCCCAGCTACTCGGGAGGCGGAGGCAGGAGAATGGCAGGAACCCAGGAAGTGGAGCTTGCAGTGAGCCGAGATCTCGCCACTGCACTCCAGCCTGGGCGACAGAGCCAGACTCCGTCTCAAAAAAAAAAAAAAAAAAAGAAAGAAAGAAATTTCTGTTCCTTATAAGTTACTCAATCTCAGGTATTTTGTTATAGCAGCACAAAACAGATTATGACACTGGGGTACCTCCACCACCACTCAGTGCCTTTGCTCAAGCTGTTCCCTTTTTTTTTTTTTTTTTGAGGCAGAGTCTTGCTCTGTCACCCAAGCTGGAGTGCAGTGGCGCAATCTCCACTTACTGCAACCTCTGCTTCCGAAGTTCAAGCTATTCTCCTGCCTCAGTGTCCTGAGTAGCTGGGATTATAGGCGTGCACCATTGCGGCTGGCGAATATTTGTATTTTTAGTAGAGATGGGGTTTTGCCAGGTTGGCAAGGTCTTGAACTCCTGACCTCACTCGATCCTCCCATCTCTGCCTCCCAAAATGCTGGGATTACAGGTGTGAGCCACCACACCCAGCCCAAGCCGTTCCCTTCGTCTAGAATGTTCTTTCTTGCTTTTTCCACCAAATGAATGAATTGCCTCTTCTTTTTTTTTTTTTTTTTTTTTTTTTTTGAGACGGAGTCTCGCTCTGTCGCCCAGGCTGGAGTGCAATGGCGCGATCTCTGCTCACTGCAAGCTCCGCCTCCCGGGTTCCCACCATTCTCCTGCCTCAGCCTCCCAAGTAGCTGGAACTACAGGCGCCCGCCACCACGCCCGGCTAATTTTTTTGTATTTTTAGTAGAGACGGGGTTTCACCCTGTTTAGCCAGGATGGTCTCGATCTCCTGACCTTGTGATCCGCCCGCCTCGGCCTCCCAAAGTGCTGGGATTACAGGCGTGAGCCACTGCGCCCGGCCGAATTGCCTCTTCTTACAAGGTTTTTCTTACCTTCTGGAGAAGAAGTCATATTCTGGCCACCTGTAGCTTTTTGTGTGTACCTTTTTTTTTTTTTTTTTTTTTTTTGAGACGGAGTCTCGCTCTGTCACCCAGGCTGGAGTGCAGTGGCGCGATCTCGGCTCACTGCAAGCTCCGCCTCCCGGGTTCACGCCATTCTCCTTCCTCAGCCTCTCCGAGTAGCTGGGACTACAGGCGCCTGCCACCACGCCCGGCTAATTTTTTTTTTTTTTTGTATTTTTTTTTAGTAGAGACGGGGTTTCACCGCGGTCTCGATCTCCTGACCTCGTGATTCGCCTGCCTTGGCCTCCCAAAGTGCTGGGATTACAAGCGTGAGCCACCGCGCCCGGCGTGTGTACCTTTTTAAATGATATATTTACATGTGTGTCTCCCACACTTGACTAAGAGGGCAGAGATCATCTCTTTGCTATCACAGCTGAGGAAAGTCTGAGCCAATTCCTTTTAGCTCCTGGCTTCTTATTAAAAAACAAAAAAAGGAGATTGAAATAGGGTATTAAAGTATTAAAGTTTCTAGAACAGTCTAAAGGTTTAAGTTTGCCAACTTAATGATTTTAACACAAAAATGATGATGCAGGTGCTGCAGCTCATACATAGTCCCAGCTACTCAGGAGGCTGAGGCAGGAGGATCGCTTGAGCCCAGGAAGTCAAGGCTGCAGTGAACCGCAATTGCGCCAGTGCACTCCAGCCTGGGTGACAGAGTGAGATCTTGTTAAAAAAACAAACAAACAAACAAAAAACAAAAGACCAAACAAGTCCTGGGCTCAGGCAATCCTTCTGCCTCAGCCTCCAATTAGCTGGGATTACAGGTGCCAGTGACTGTCCACCTGCACATGTATTTTGATTCTCTTTTACAGGAGCCGAATATATACTGTGATTGATCCTGGTTCAGGACTATGGAGTGATATGATAAGCATTAAACTTCCAAATGTGGGACCTTTTTTGTGATCGTGAGATCCAGGCCCATGTTTTTCTTGGATCCCTAAAGCAGGTGCTAGACTCAGTCATAAATAGACTCTCACTATATAAAGTAATTAATGAGTTAGGAGGTCATATGTATTTTTCACATTGTCTCAACTGCTCTTTTGGCAAAGCAGCCTGTTCCCAGCTTTAAAGGAGCTCCAGCCAGGCGTGGTGGCTTATGCCTGTAATCCTAGCACTTTGGGAGGTCAAGGCAGGAGCACTGTGTGAGCCCAGGAGTTCGAGACCAGCCTAGGCAACATAGTGAGACCCCATATCTAAAAAAAAAAAACAACAAAACAAAAAAAATTAGGCTGGGTGCGATGGCTCACGCCTGTAATCCCAGCACTTTGGGAGGCTAAGGTGGGTGGATCACCTGAGGTCAGGAGTTCGAGACCAGCCTGGCCAACATGGTAAAACCCCATCTCTACTAAAAACACAAAAATTAGCCAGGCGTGGTGGCACACGTCTGTAATCCCAGCTACTCGGGCGACTGAGGCAGGAGAATCGCTTGAAACTGGGAGCCAGAAGTTGCAGTGAGCCGAGATCACGCCATTGCATTCCAGCCTGGGTGACAGAGCAAGACTCCCTCTCAAAAAGAAAAAAAAAAAATTTAACTGGGCATGGTGGCATGTATACCTGTAATTCCATCTACTTGGGAGCTTGAGGCAGGAGGAGCCCCTGATCCCAGGAGTTCAAAGATCCAGTGAGCTATGATCTCACCGCTGTACTCCAGCCTGGGTGAGAGGGTGAAACCCTATCTCTAAAAATAATAAAGGAGGTTCAACAAGACTCAGGAAGCTCATTATGTAGAGATGTCCGTCACTGTGAAACACTAGAAATAACCTAAGAGTAAGTCAACATGGAAGGGGTTAAAGAACTAATGACTTATTCATTCAAAGGAAAATTACAGCCATTAAAATAATGACAATTATGTGTCAATGTATAAGAAGCTTTGAAGTAATACTAAATCAAGAAGGATTATAAAATGGTACTCAGATTGGGAATCCAACTATGTCAAGAAACACATACACAAAAAGAAGAAAATGTCCTTATCAGCTAATATGTGGTAGGCCTTCTGCTGAGTCTCAGGGATACTCAATGAATAAAATGTGATCTCGATGTGGCTCTCTGTTGTGGTGCCTGCCCCCAGAACTCTTACCAGGAACCTCCCCATGACAAAGCAAGTTAAATGTTTGATAGCTGCCTGTTGGTTGTGAGTGGGGATGAACGTTCTAGAGCTTTTGCCAATTTCTGTGATGTAAACATTTTCGCCAGGCGATTTCAAGGTACCGATGGAATTTCACTAACAGAGTTAGAAAGAGATATACATAAGCGGCTCTTGAGAGTCAGTGCAAACTAGCTTCAGCAGCACATTTGGGAGGTGGTTGCTAAATAAGCAATAATTTATTCACAGGATGGAATCCTAATCAGCCATGAAAATATCATACTGTAGAATAATTAGTCATATTTGAAGAAGTTCATCTAGTTATAATGCCATTCAAAAAAAAAAAAAAGGCCGGGCACAGTGGCTCATGCCTGTAATCTCAACACTTTGGGAGGCCAAGGCGGGCGGATCACGAGGTCAGGATATCGAGACCATCCTAGCTAATACAGTGAAACCCCATCTCTGCTAAAAAAAAATACAAAAAAATAGCTGGGCATCGTGGCGGGCACCTGTAGTCCCAGTTACTTGGGAGGCTGAGGCAGGAGAATGGTGTGAACCCGGGAGGCAGAGCTTGCAGTGAGCCGAGATCGCGCCACTGCACTCTCGCCTGGGCGAAAGAGCGAGACTCCGTCTCAAAAAAAAAAAAAAAATAGAGGGCCAGGTGTGGTGGCTCATGCCTGTAATCTCAGCACTTTGGGAGGCCAAGGCGCGTGGATCATGAGGTCAGGAGTTCAAGACCATCCTGGCCAACATGGTGAAAACCCTGTCTCCACTAAAAATACAAAAATTAGCTGGGCATGTTGGCGCACTCCTGTAATCCTAGTTACTCAGGAAGCTGAGGCAGAAGAATTGCTTGAATCAGGGAGGTGGAGGTTCCAGTGAGCCGAGATCACACCATTGCACTCCAGCCTGGGCGACAAAGTAAGACTTCGCTCAAAAAAAAAAAAAAAACAGAGCGAGAGAGAGAAAAAGTTCAGAGTTTATTTCCAAGCTTAAAAAGCAAGTGGCAGCTGGCCTTGATGGTTCATGCCTATAATCCCAGCATTTGGGGAGGCCAGGGTAGGTGGATCTCCTAAGCTGAGGGGTTCAAGACCAGCCTGGGCAGCATAGCAAAACCCTGTCTCTACAAAAATAAATAAATAAATAAATACAAAAATTAGCCAGGCGTGGTGGCGCCTGCTTGTAGTCCCAGCTACCTGTGGGGGCTGAGGTGGGAGGATTGCCTTGGGCCTGGGAGGTCAAGGCTGCAGTGAGCTGTGTTCGCGCCACTGTACTCCAGCATGGGTGACAAAGCAAGACCCTGTCTCAAACCGGGAAAAAAAAAAAAGCCAGTGGCGGCAGTGAGTGAGGTCGGTGAAAATTAAAAGTAAAGCAGTATAAAGGTTCTAAAAACTGTCTTCTCAGAAAACCAAACAGAAAAATGGCCAAAAGTGTCAGAATCCACATTCTGAAGACTGTGGGAATCATTCAAAGTCTTGGAGCCTGGCAGGGTGATACACGTCTGTAGTCTCAGCTACTGGAGCTCTGGGCTGTGGTGCACTATGTTCATCGGGTGTCCGCACTAAGTTCAGCATCAGTATGGTGACCTCTTGGGAGTGGAGGACTGCCGGGCTGCCTAAGGAGGGGTGAACAGGTTCACACTGGAAACTGAGCAGGTCAAAACTCCGGTGCTGATCACTAATGGGATCGCACCTGTGAAAAGCCACTGCACTCCATGCTGAGCAACATAGTGAGACTAATCTTCAAAATAAAAAAAAGGCTGGCAACAACCTGGAGAACATTATTCGAGAATGTGGGTGAATCTCAGTAAAAGGAGAAAGCTTTGTGACATACTTTTTTCTTTTTATTTATTTATTTATTTTTTGTAGAGACAGGGTTTTACCATGCTGGCCAGGCTGGTCTTGAATTCCTGAGCTCAAGTGATTCATCCACCTCGGCCTCCCAAAGTGCTGGGATTACAGGCATGAGCCACCACAACTGGCCAACTCTGTGACATTTTAACTTGCTATAAATCCATCCTCTGTCCTCCAGGCCCACGGTAGCCTTCAAAAATAACAGCCTGCATCCATGCTGCAGCTCAGCAGCTGCTGCAGGAAGAAGAGTGGAGCTGGAACCTTTTCAAAGACTCATTCACAAGTGGTTGTCATTATTTCACCTGTCTGGTGTTCCCTGGAAGGCATCAATTGCAAGGCTGTCTGTATTTGGCCTGACTTGGAGCTCATCCAGTGTGAAGACTCGTCTTCTCTGGGGATTTTTTTTTTTTTTTTAAGCAATTATAGGCAAGAGTTTTAACTTTGTGACTGCCTGAGGTAGTGGATAACAGTTGGATCAAGCAATAGACTAAAAAAAAAAAATTAAAAAAGCTTAAAAGTTAGGGAATAAAGGTCCATAAGGGCTTTGAAAAGTGGCAAAGCCAGACGCAGTGGCTCATGCCTGTAATCTCAGCATTTTGGTAGGCTGAAGCAGACAGATCACCTGAGGTCAGGAATTCAAGACCAGCCTGGCAACATGGTGAAATCTTGTCTCTACTAAAAATACAAAAATTAGGCCGGGTGCGGTGGCTCATGCCTGTAATCCCAACACTTTGGGAGGCCGAGGCGGGCGGATCACGAGGTCACGAGATCATCCTTGCCAACCCAGTGAAACCCTGTCTCTACTAAAAATACAAAAATTTGCTGGGCGTGGTGGTGCATGCCTGTAGTCCCAGCTACTCGGGAGGCTGAGGCAGGAGAATCGCTTGAACCCAGGAAGCGGAGGCTGCAGTGAGCTGAGATCACACCACTGCACTCCACTCTGGTGACAGAGCAAGACTCCATCTCAAAAAATAAATAAATAGATAAATACAAAAATTAGCCTGGCATGGTGGCAGGTGCTTGTAATCCCAGCTACTTGGGAGGCTGAGGCAGGAGAATCGCTTGAACCTGGGAGATGGAGGTTGCAGTGAGCCAAGATTGCACCACTGCACTCCAGCCTAGGTGATACGGCAAGACTCCAACTCAAAAAAAAAGAATCACCAAAAATTAGCCAGGCATGGTGGCTTGCGCCTATAATCTCAGCTACCCAGGAGGCTGAGACAGGAGAATTACTTGAACCCAGGAGGCGGAGGTTGCAGTGAGCCAAGTGTGGTGACAGAGCAACATTCTGTCTTAAAAAAAAAAATCTCTGTCAGATTCCTGGGCATCAAGAAGGCCAGGCACATCGTAGATCATTGTGCATGCCCAGGGATGTGCATGTGCTCAGGAAAGCATTCAGAAGTCCCTAAGTTCATCTCTGGTTGAATCTGAAGCATTGCCCAAGCAGGAAGAAAAGGCTAAGGTGGGGTTGTAAACAGCCTGCCTACACTTTGAAAGCATGTCCTAACATGCACGCAGAGCCCCCCTGCAAGGACCGAGGGATCTATGGTTCCAGGCATTTAAAGACATCTCTGTCCCATCATTAGCTCATCACTAAGCTAATCTACCAAGTAGAGACTTCAGTGGTCTCACATGACAAAGAATACAAACTTTACAGAATTAGTTCAGGAAGTCACTAAACAAACAAAACCACTACAGCAAGTAGTAATGACAACAAATCCTACAGTTGCCACATTATATTGTTTAAGATGTTCAATTTCCAACAAAAAATGAGAAAACTTCCCAACTCATTCTAAGAAGCCAGTATTACCCTGATATCTAAACCAGATAAAGACATTGAAAGAAAACTACAAACCAGTATCTTTTCTGATTGTAGAAGTGAAAATCCTGACAAACAGAATACTAGCAAACTGGATCCAGCAGTATATAAGAAAATAATTTTTTGGCTGGGCACAGTGGCTCACGCCTGTAATCCTAGCACTTTGGGAGGCTGAGGTGGGTGGATCACCTGAAGTCAGGAGTTCGAGACCAGCCTGGCCAACATGGTGAAACCCCGTCTCTACTATACACACACACACACACAAAATCAGCCAGGTGTGGTGGTAAGCACCTGTAATCCCAGCTACTCGGGAGGCTGAGGGAGGAGAATCGCTCTTGAACCCAGGAGGCAGAGGTTGTAGTAAGCTGAGATCCTGCCATTGCACTCCAGCCTGGATGACAGAGTGAGACTCCGTCTCAAAATAGTAATAATAATTATTATTATAAAAATATATATATTTTTTGAGACAGAGTCTTGCTCTGTTGCACAGGCTGAAATGCAGTGGCACAGTCTCAGCTCACCACAACCTCCACTTCCCAGATTCAAGCGATTCGCCTGCCTCAGCCTCCCAAGTAGCTGGGACTACAGGAGTGCACCACTATGCCCAGCTAATTTTTATATTTTTAGTAGAGACAGGGTTTCACCATGTTGGCCAGGATGATCTTGAACTCCTGACCTGAGGTGATCCACACACCTGGGCCTCCCAAAGTACTGGGATTACAGGTGTGAGACATCGCATCTGGCCAAAAAAAGAATTATTATTATTTTTTTTTTTTTGAGAAGGAGTCTCGCTCTTTCACCCAGGCTGAAGTGCAGTGGTGCGATCTCGGCTCACTGCAGGCTCCGCCCCCAGGTTCACGCCATTCTTCTGCCTCGACCTCCCACGTAGCTGGGACTACAGGCGCCCGCCACCTTGCCCGGCTAATTTTTTGTATTTTTAGTAGAGACGGGGTTTCACCGTGTTAGCCAGGATGGTCTCGACCTCCTGACCTCGTGATCTGCCCACCTCGGCCTCCCAAAGTGCTGGGATTACAAGCGTGAGCCACCTCGCCTGACCAGAAGAATTATTAAAAGAAAGCTGTTTTTCTACTCGCTTCTGACGCCAAATATGTAAGTTTTATTCCACACCAACCAATTCTCTGCCATCGTCTGGGTGTCCTACAATTCAATTCAATTCTAACTCTACCTGGAGTTAACAACAGATCCAACAAATTAAGGGCTTAGTCCCACTAGACAGTCCCCCACTTCAGATGCCAATCACAAGTAATGGGTTCCCAGGTTACCCACACTTTTGTCCAACTTGATTGCAAATCAGAGGTTCCCACAATCCCCTTCTGAGGGTCAAGAATTTGCTCACAGAACTAAGAAACGCTCCTGTTTACTGGTTTATTATAAAGGATATAAATGATGTCAATGAACAGTTCGATGAAGAGGTACACAGAGTGAGGTCCAGAAGAGTCCCAAGCGTGGGAGCTTCTGTCCCCATAAAATTAGGATGTATTGCTAGACACGTTGGCTCACACTCGAAATCCCAGCACTTTGGGAGGCCAAGGCATGCAGATTACTTGAGGCCAGGAGTTCGAGACCAGCCTGGCCAACAAGGTGAAACCCCGTGTCGACTAAAAATACAAAAATTAGCCAGGCATGGTGGTACACACCTGTAGTCCCAGCTACTTGGGAGGCTGAGGCAGGAGAATCGCTTGAACCCCAGAGGCAGAGGTTTCAGTGAGCTGAGATCGTGCCACTGCACTCTATCCTGGGCAACAGAGCGAGACTCTATCTCAAAAACAACAACAACAAAATTAGGATGTGTTACCCTCCTGGCACGTGAACGCATTTGGCAACCAGGAATCCAACCCAATAGTTAAGGTTTTTACGGAGGTTCAACTGCGTAGGCATGATTGATTAAATCATTGGCTATAGGTGATTAACTCAATCTCCAGCCTCTCTCCCCTCCCTGCAGGTGAAGGAGTAGGGCTGAAAGTTCCAACCTTAGAATCACAGGCTTGGCTCCTCTGGCAACCAGCCCCCATCCTGAAGCTATCTAGGGGCTTACAGCCACCAGTCATCTCATTATGTTATGCCTAACATAAACCCAGGCATGGTTGAAAGAGTCTTGTAATAAATAACAGAAGACATGCCCCTCACCTCTATTACTCAGGAAATTCCAAAGATTTAGAAACTCTGTGCCAGGAACAAGGATGAAGACCAAATATATTTTTCTTATCATATCACAATATCACAGTTATATACCATGATCAAATAAGGTTGATCCAAGTAAGATTAGTTCGACATATGAAAATTAATGGTTATATACCATACTAATAGAATAAAGAGGAAAAAACACATGATTATCTCAATACATGCAGAAAAGCATCCAAACCAACACTCTTTCCTAATTTTTCTAAAAATGGACACTTACAAAATAAAAAGAACAAAATAAAACAAAAACACAGACACTTAAAATAGGAATAAGAGGAGAACTTCTGGGCCAGGTGCAGTGGCTCACGCCTGTAACCTCAGCACTTTGGGAGGCCAAGGTGGGCAGATCACTTGAGCTCAGGAGTTCAAGACCAGCCTGGGCAACATGGCAAAACCCTATCTCTACAGACAAATACAAAAATTAGGCGTCGTCTACTGTTTGGCGGGGTGTGGTGGCTCAGGCCTGTAATCCCAGCACTTTGGGAGGCTGAGGTAGGCGGATCACCTGAGGCCAGGAGTTTGAGACCAGCCTGGCCAACATGGTGAAACCCCAGCTCTACTAAAAATACAAAAATTAGCTAGGCATGGTGGTGCAGGCCTGTAATCCCAATTACTCGGAAGGCTGAGGCAGAAGAATCACTTGAACCCGGGAGGCAGAAGTTGCAGCGAGCCGAGATTGTGCCACTGCACTCCAGTCTGGGTGGCAGAGTAAAACTCTGTCTCAAAATAAAATAAAATAAAAAATAAATAAATAAATAAAGCTAATAAGCTTAGCAAAGTTGCAAGATACGAGATATTTTTAATATAGTTCTATTTCAATATACTAGCAATGAAAAAAATCAGTATAGTAGTAATGAACTATCTGAAAATGCAATGGAGAAAATTCTATTTACAACAGATCAAAAATGATAAAATACTTAGGAATAAATTTTATCAAAAAGTACATGATTTGTACACTGAAAAGTACAAAATATTGTTAAAAGAAATAAAGAAAACCTGAATAAATAGAAAGACACCCATGTTCATAGATTAGAAAACATACTGTTGTGCCGGGTGTGGTGGCTTACGCCTCTAATCCCAACACTTTAGGAGGCTGAGGTGGGCAGATCTCTTGAGGTCAGGAGTTCGAGATCATCCTGACCAACATGATGAAACCCCGTCTCTACTAAAAATACAAAAAATTAGCTGGGCGTGGTGGTGTGTGCCTGTAATCCCAGCTACTCAGGAGGCTGAGGCAAGAGAATTGCTTGAACCTGGACGGCGAAGGTTGCAGTGAGCCGAGATGGTGCCACTGCACTCCACTTTGGGTGACAGACTGAGACTCTGTCTCAAAGAGAAAAAAAATAATAATAATTCAAAATGGATCCAATACCCTAAACGTAACAGCTAAAACTATAAAAGTCTTATAGAAGAAAACGTAGATATACATCTTTGTGACCCTGGATTAGCCAATGGTTTCTTAGCTATGACACTGAAAACACAGCAACCAAGGAAAAAAACAGATAAATTGGACTTCATAAAAATGTAACATATTTGTATGAAAAAGAACACTGTCAAGAAAGTGAAAAGAGGCCAGGAACAGTGGCTCACACCTATAATCCCAGCACTTTGCACTTTCGGAGGCCAAGGTGGGCAAATCGCTTGAACTCAGGAGTTCAAGACTAGCCTGGGCAACATGGTGAAACCCCTTCTCTACAAAAAATACGAAAATTAGGTGGATGTGGTGGCGCATGCCTGTGGTCCCACTTATTCGGGCAGGGGTTGGGGGCGGAGGGGAGGGCACTGAGGTGGGGGGATCACTTGAGCCCAGGAGGAGGAGGCTGCAGTGAGCCATGATCCCATCACTGCGCTCCAGCCTGGGCAACAGAGGGAGACCTTGTCTCAAAAAAATTAGAAGTGGCCGGGCGCGGTGGCTCACACCTGTAATCCCAGAACTTTGGGAAGCCAAGGCGGGCAGAACATGAGGTCAAGAGATCGAGACCATCCTGGCCAACATGGTGAAACCCCATCTCTACGAAAAATACAAAAATTGGCTAGACGTGGTGGCGCATGCCTGTAGCCCTAAGTACTCAGGAGGCTGAAGCAGGAGAACCGCTTGAACCCAGGAGGTGGAGGTTGCAGTGAGCCGAGATTGTGCCACTGCAGTCCAGCCTAGCAACAGAGTGAGACTCTGTCTCAAAAATAAATAAATAAATAAATAAATAGTGAAAAGACAATCCATAGTATGGAAGAAAATATTTGCAAATTCTTTTTTTTTTTTTTTTTTTTTAGACAGAGTCTCTCTCTGTTGCCAGGCTGGAGTGCAGTCGTGCGATCTCAGCTCACTGCAACCTCCGCCTCCCGGCTTCAAGCGATTCTCCTGCTCAGCCTCTCAAGTAGCTGGGATTACAGCCACGGGTTACCACACCCAGCTGTTTCACCATGTTGGCCAGGATGGTCTCGATCTCCTGACCTTGTGATCCACCCACCTCAGCCTCCCAAAGTGCTAGGATTACAGGTGTGAGCCACCACGCCCAGTGCAAATTCTTTATTTGATAGAAGTCTGTTAACCAGAATATACAAAGAACACTTACAATTCAACAATTGAAAGATAAACAACCCAATTTAGAAATAGACTGGCCCACAAGGTGACTCACACCTATAATCCCACCACTTAAGGAGAATGAGGTGGGAGGATCACTTGAGCCCAGGAGTTTGAGGCTGCAGTGAGCTATGATTGCACTACTGTACCCAAGCCTGGGTGATAGAGGAAGACCTGGTCTCAAAAAATAAATAAATAAAATAAATTTTAAAAAATGGACAAAGGATTTGAATAGGTATCTCTCATAAGAAGGTATACAAAAGGCCAATAAGCACATTATTCTACTTCATTAGTCATTAGGGAAACACAGATCAAAACTACAGTCAGGTACTACTTCACACCCACTAGGATGACTACAGTTAAAAAATGGACAGACAATAACAAGTGTTGGCTAGAATGCTGAAAAATCAGAATTCTTTTCTTATTTATTTATTTATTTATTTTTTTGAGATGGAGTCTCTCTCTGTTGCCCAGGCTGGAGTGCAATGGCATGATCTTGGCTCACTGCAACTGCCACCTCTCAGGTTCAAGTGAGTCTCCTGCCTCAGCCTCCTGAGTAGCTGGGGTTACTGGCGCGTGCACCATCATGTCTGGCTAATTTTTGTATTTTTAGTAGAGACGAGGTTTCTCCATACTGGCTAGGCTGGTCTCGAACTCCTGACCTCAGGTGATCCACCCACCTCGGACTCCCAAAGTGCTGGGATTACAGGTGTGAGCCACTGCGCCCGGCCAGATAAATCAGAATTGTTATACATTGCTAGTGGGAATGTAAAATGGTGCAGTAGCTTTGGAAAATAATTTGGCAGTTCCTCAGAAAGTTAAACATGGAGTTTCCATATGAGCATTCAGGTTTAAACCCAAGAGAACTGAAAACATATATTCACTAAATACCTGTACATGGATGTTCCTAGCAGCATGATTTATGACAGTCAAAAAGGAGAAACAGTTCAAATGTCCATCTACTGATATATGGATAGATAAAATGTGGCATATCCATACAATATAATTTTTTTTGGCCATTAAAAAGAATGATGTATTGATACATCATTTAACACAGATACATCATACAACACGGATGAACCTTGAAAACATTCTGCTAAGACGCTAGAAACAAAAGGCCACATATTGTATGATTCTATTTATATTCCATGTCCAGAATAGGCAAATCCATACAGAACAAAAGTAGATTAGTGATTGCCAGGAGCAGAGGAAGAAGGGAGTGGGGCAGTGATTGCTAAGGCGGCACAGTTTTGTTGTTTTGTTGTGTTTTTATACAGAGTCTCACTCTATGCCCAGGCTGGAGTCCCGTAGTGCGATCTCGGCTCATTGTAACCTCTGCCTCCTGGGTTCAAGCAATTCTCATGCCTCAGCCTCCCCAGTAGCTGGGATTATAGGCGTGTGCCACAGCGTCTAGCTGATTTTTCTATTTTTAATAGACACCAAGTTTCATCATGTCGGGCAAGCTGACCTCAAGTGATCTGCCTGCCAAGTGATCTGCCTGCCTCGGCCTCCCAAAGTGGTGGGATTGCGGGCGCGAGCCACCACACCTGGCCCCAGACACAGTTTCTTTATAGGATAAAGGAAATATTCTGGAATAACATCGTGGTGGTATTTCCACAGCCCTATGAATATAGCAAGAACCACTGAATTGCACGCTTTAAAGTATGAATTATATCTTCTTTTTTTTTGAGACAGAGTCTTGGTCTGTCACCCAGGCTGGAGTGCAATGGTGTGATCTCAGCTCACTGCAATCTATGCCTCCCTAGTTCAAGTGATTTTCCTGCCTTAGCCTCCTGAGTAGCTGGGATTACAGGAGCCACCACCACACCTGGCTAATTTCTATATTTTTAGTAGAGATGGGATTTCATCATGTTGGCCAGGCTGGTCTTGAACTCCTGACCTCAGGTGATCTGCCCGCCTCGGTCTCCCAAAGTGCTGGGATTACAGGTGTGAGCCACCGCTCCTGGCTGAATTGTATCTTAATAATAAAAAAAAAAAGTAGGTTACAAAGCAATCGGTTTTGTACATGTGGTAGGTCAGCAGCCTGTAAGATGACCCCTAGTGATTCTCACCTTCTGATAGTCACGTTCTTTTTTTTTTTTTTTTTTTTTTTTGAGACGGAGTCTTGCTCTGTTCCCCAGGCTAGAGTGCAGTGGCGCGATCTCGGCTCACTGCAAGCTCCGCCTCCCGTGTTCACCCCATTCTCCTGCCTCAGCCTCCCGAGTAGCTGGGACTACAGGCGCCCGCCAACACGTCCGGCTAATTTTTTTGTATTTTTAGTAGAGACGGGGTTTCACCGTGTTAGCCAGGATGGTCTCGATCTCCTGACCTCGTGATCCACCCGCCTCGGCCTCCCAAAGTACTGGGATTACAGGCGTGAGCCACCTCGCCTGGCCCTGATAGTCACGTTCTTGTGTAAACCTCTCCCCTCTGGTGTGGGCCAGATTTGATTCCTCACTTCTAACAAACAGAATACAGAAGAAATGATAGAATGTCACTTCTGATATTAAGCTGTGAAAAGGCATGATGGCTCCCATGATGGAGACTCTGGGTCCCTCCTTCTCTGTCACTTGCATCCTCCCCCTGGGGAAGCCGGTTGCTATGTCATGAGCATGAGCAGCCCTGTGGAGAGGTCCATGTGGCAAGGAACTGATGTCTCCAGACACCAACCGGCAGGCAGGGGATGAACTGCTGAGCTTCAAAGTGGATCCCTCCCCAGTCAGGTCTGGGGATGACCTCAGATTGCCAAGGCAATCTGTCAGAGGAAGAAAAAGTTGGAGGACTTACACCACCAGATAGTAGGACCCATTATGTAAATATAATACACATATTATGTAATATAGTACACTATGGTATTGGCATAAGGACAGGCAAACAGATCAATAGGACAGGACAGAGTCTAGAAATAGACGCATTAACGTACTGTCATCTGATTTATGACAAAGGTGACAGTAGTTGGGAAAGGAGTGTTTTTGTTTTTGTGTTTTTTTAGACAAGGTCTCACTGTTGCCCAGACTGAAGTGCAGTGGTGCAATCATAGCTCACTGTAGCCTCAAACTCCTGGGCTCAAGCGATCCTCTCGCCATAGCTTCCTGAGTAGCTGGGATCACAGGCACATGGCAGCATGGTCAGCTAATTTTTTATTTTTATTTTGTTAGAGTCTTGCACTGCCACCCAGGCTGGAGTAGAGTGGCATGATCACAGCTCACTGCACCCTCAACCTCCTGGGATCAAGTGATCCTCCTGCCTCAGTCTACTGAGTAGCTGGGACCACAGGCACATGCCACCACATCCAGCTAATTTTTGTACTTCTTGTAGAGATGAGGTTTCACCATGTTGCCCAGGCTGGTCTCAAACTCCTGGGCTCAAGCCATCTGCCCACCTTGGCCTCCCAAAATGCTGGGATTACGGGTCTAAGCCACCATGCCTGGCCAGAGGTCTTCTTCATAGATGATACGGAGTCACTTCTGCTTCTCCGGCTATGCTCACTGGCCATCAGTGCCCTCTGTGTGCCCAGGAGTCTCACATAGGACACCTGCACGTTATCCACAGAACACTGCGGGGCCTTCCCCCAGCTCAGGGCCATAAGGAGAGAGATCTGCCTCGGGTTTGATGTCTTCTTGCCCCCTCAGCTCCTCTCCAGGGCTCCCCCTTCCCAGGCCAGTCCTCTTGGGTGAGAAGCCAGCAAGATGCATGTGATCTTTGGCCTCTGGGTTGGCCCCAGTGGTGCATACCCGCTGTTGTTCATGTCCATTTGTAGTCTCCTCTCACACTGAATCAAAGCTGGCCTGGGTGACAAGCAGCATTCTGTCAGACGGACAGTGCATGACTTCTGAGGCTTGGTCATATGAGACCCTGTGGTGCTACCTTGGGCCTTTGGCTTGTTCTCTTGGAGTGAGATCAGCTGCCCTGCCTTGAGGACACTCAAGCAACCCTGTGGAGAGAAGCCCAGTTGTCAGCACCAGTTTGCCAGCCACGCCAGCGAACCAGCTTGGAAGCAGGCCCTCCAGCCCCAGACAAGGCTTCAGATGGCTCTAGGCCCCAGGCCTTCAGATTTTCAGCTGAGGCCCCAAGCATGATGTAGTAGAGATAAGTCATTCACACCTTGCCCTGTCGGAACTCCTAGCCCACAGAAATTACAACATAATAAATGACTATTGTTTTAAGGTACTAAGTTTTGAGATGTTTTGTGTTGCAGCAATAGATAACTGATACAATGGCTCAAGCCCAGTGCTACACTCTGGGAAAGTCCTCCTTGTTCACTTCCCTGAAGCTTGAGGCTTTGCAGGCAGCTCCCCTGCAATCTCCTCCCGACCCGCCACACCCCAACCCCTGCGCCCACCCCCCTATCCCTTCTAGCACCCCCCCCCCCCACCGCCCTCTGGCTACCTCACTCTTCCTTCCCTCTCCAGGGAGGCAGAGGGCAGGATCGACCCATCTGCTGCCTCATTGGAGGTTCCACTGGGAAATGAGATGCTCATCTCCCCTGCTGATAGCACTGCCCCCGAGGCTTTCAGAATAAGTTTTCTAGAATCCCCTCACTTTGGGAATAGTGAGGAAGGAAAGAAAACCCCAGCATTCCCCCATGGGCAGTGACTAGCATGGATTCCCTCTGTCACTTCTTCTCACACTTGTGCTCATACTGGGGGTGGGGAGGGATGAGTGATTGTAGTAGGGCCGGTTCTGCCGCCTCTTTGTACATACCTGGGGCATGTTCTTGCCCCAATCTCAACAGAGTCTTTGAATCATCCTTAAGCGTGAGATCCACAGCACTATTTGTCGTCAATTTTGGATCTCCATTGTCAATACCAGGAAAACAGGAAAAGTCCCCCTTAAACATTCGAGTCCAGGCTTTCACCACCTGGCATGACCTGATCTTTCTGCTTGGATTTCTTTGCAGTTCCTGCTTCCTTCACTCTAACTCTGTCCCTTTGGCAATGAATATATCAGCACTTTCTGGGACGATTTATGACATGCTGTCTTTTCACCAAACCTCTGCACATGGTGTTCCCTTTGCTGGCAACAACCTGGCCGGGCGCGGTGGCTCACGCCTGTAATACCTGCACTTTGGGAGGCCGAGGCGGGCGGATCACGAGGTCAGGAGATCGAGACCATCCTGGCTAACATGGTGAAACCCCGTCTCTACTAAAAAATACAAAAAAATTAGCCGGGCGAGGTGGCGGGCGCCTGTAGTCCCAGCTACGCGGGAGGCTGAGGCAGGAGAATGGCGTGAACCCCGGGGAACGGAGCCTGCAGTGAGCCGAGATCGCGCCACTGCACTCCAGCCTGGGTGAAAGAGCGAGACTCCTTCTCAAAAAAAAAAAAAAAAAAAAAAACAACCTTCCTCTTCCTTTGCCCAACAGATTCTTACCCTTCATGAGCCACCTCAGCACTGCCTCCTCAGGAAAGCCCTCCTTGACTACTCTGACTTTCTGGCTATATATATATATATATATTTTTTTTTCCTTTTTTTTTTTTTTTTTTGAGACGGAGTCTCTCTCTGTCGCCCAGGCTGGAGTGCAGTGGCGCAATCTCAGCTCACTACAAGCTCCACCTCTCGGGTTCACGCCATTCTCCTGCCTCAGCCTCCCGAGTAGCTGGGACCACAGGCGCCTGCCACCACGCCCCGCTAATTGTTTTGTATTTTTAGTAGACACGTGGTTTCACCGACTTAGACCAGGATAGTCTCGATTTCCTGACCTTGTGATCTGCCTGCCTCGGCCTCTCAAAGTGCTGGGATTACAGGCATGAGCCACGGCGCCCGACCTTTTTTTTTTTTTTTTTTTAAATCTTGAGACAGCGTCTTGCTCTGTGGCCCAGGCTGGAGTGCAATGGCACAATCTCAGCTCACTGCAACCTCCACCTCCTGGGTTCAGGCAATTCTCCTGTCTCAGCCTCCCAAGTAGCTTGGATTGCAGGTGCCCGCCACCACACCTGGCTAATTTTTTGTATTTTTATTTTTATTTATTTTTTTTATTTTGAGATAGAGTCTTGCTCTGTCGCCCAGGCTGGAGTGCAGTGGCACGATCTTGGCTCACTGCAAGCTCTGCCTCCCAGGTTCATGCCATTCTCCTGCCTCAGCCTCCTGAGTAGCTGGGATTACAGGCGCCTGCCACCACGCCTGGCTAATTTTTTGTATTTTTAGTAGAGACGGGGTTTCACCGTGTTGGCCAGGATGGTCTCGATCTCCTGACTTCGTGATCCATCTGCTTCAGCCTCCCAAAGTGTTGGGATTACAAGCGTGAGCCACCGTGCCTGGCAATTTTTTGTATTTTTTTAATAGAGATGGGGTTTCGCCATGTTGGCCAGGCTGGTCTTGAACTTCTGACCTCAGGTGATCCACCTGCCTTAGCCTCCCAAAGTGCTGGGATTACAGGCGTGAGCCACCATGCCTGGCCAATTTGTTGTTGTTATTGTTGTTTTTTTGAGACGGAGTCTTGCTCTGTTGCCCAGGCTGGAGTGCAGTGGTGTGATCTTGGCTCACTGCAACCTCTGCCTCCTGTGTTCAAGTGATTCCCCTGTCTCAGCCTCCCAAGTAGCTGGGACTACAGGCGCCCGCCACCACACCTGGCTAATTTTTTGTATTTTTAGTAGAGACAGAGTTTCACCATGTTAGCCAGGATGGTCTCGATCTCCTGACCTTGTGATCCGCCTGCTTCGGCCTCCCAAAGTGCTGGGATTACAGGCGTGAGCCACTGTGCCCGGCCAATATTTTTTATACTCTGAAGGTCATGCAGCATGCCAAGCACTGGGGCAGCTCATTCATTGTGTCACTAGACTTCTTGGCAAAGGGTGCCAACCCAGAAGTGTATCTCCTACAGCCCCCACCAGATCTCCTCCTTTGGCTTCTCTGAATCCTGACCCAAGTATGTGTGTAGCTCTGGATGAAAGGTGTTGGGTTTTGCTGCTGCTCACCCATTCATGGCACTGAACTTAGAGGTGACGAGAGATAGATATGGCTCCCAGTTGGTCCTCATGGGTGGCTCTTTTTATCCTCCTTGGCCCCAGTGTGTCATTGTTCTTATCCACATCCAGCTTTTATTCCTGAATGCTGGTCTAACTGACCTGTAGTTGTGTCTGGAATTGGTGGGTTCTTGGTCTCACTGACTTCAAGAATGAAGCCACGGACCCTTGCGGTGAGTGTTACAGCTCTTAAGGCGGCGCGTCTGGAGTTGTTCATTCCTCCCGGTGTGCTCATGGTCTCGCTGGCTTCAGGAGTGAAACTGCAGACTTTGCAGTGAGTGTTACAGCTCATAAAAGCAGTGTGGACCCAAAGAGTGAGCAGTAGCAAGATTTATTGCAAAGAGAGAAAGAACAAAGCTTCCACAGTGTGGAAGGGGACCCAAGCGGGTTGCCACTGCTGGCTCGGCAGCCTGCTTTTATTCTCTTATCTGGCCCCACCCACGTCCTGCTGATTGGTAGAGCTGAGTGGTCTGTTTTGACGGGGCCCTGATTGGTGCGTTTACAATCCCTGAGCTAGACATAAAGGTTCTCCACATCCCCATCAGATCAGTTAGATACAGAGTATCGACATAAAGGTTCTCCAAGGCCCCGCCAGAGCAGCTCGATACAGAGTGTCGATTGGTGCACTCACAAACCTCAAACTAGACACAGGGTGCTGATTGGTGTGTGTACAAACCTTGAGCTAGATACAGAGTGCCGATTGGTGTATTTACAATCCTTGAGCTAGACATAAAGGTTCTCCACATCGCCACCAGACTCAGGAGCCCAGGTGGCTTCACCCAGTGGATCCCGCATTGGGGCTGCAGGTGGAGCTGTCTGCCAGTCCCGCACCATGCGCTTGCGCTCCTCAGCCCTTGGGTGGTCAATGGGACTGGGCGCCGTGGAGCAGGGGGCGGCGCTTGTCGGGGAGACTGGGGCTGCACAGGAGCCCACGGAGGCGGGGGAAGGCTCAGGCATGGTGGGCTGCAGTCCCGAGGCCTGCCCCGCAGGAAGGCAGCTAAAGCCTGGCGAGAAATCGAGCGCAGCGCCGGTGGGCTGGCACTGCTGGGGGACCCAGTACACCGTCCGCAGCTGCTGGCCAGGGTGCTAAGTCCCTCATTGCCCAGGGCTAGCAGGGCCGGCCGGCTGCTCCGAGTGCGGGGCCCGCCAAGCCCATGCCCACCTGGAACTCCAGCGCCGCGCACAGCCCCGGTTCCCACTCGCGCCTCTCCCTCCACACCTCCCTGCATGCTGAGGGAGTGAGCTCCGGCCTTGGCCAGCCCAGAAAGGGGCTCCCACAGTGCAGCGGTGGGCTGAAGGGCTCCTCAAGTGCCGCCAAAGTGGGAGCCCAGGTAGAGGAGGCGCCGAGAGTGAGCGAGGGCTGTGAGGACTGCCAGCACGCTGTCACCTCTCATAGTGACTGATGTTGGGCTCAACACCAGACACAGAAGGAACGGCCTGTGTAGACTTTCTACCAACTCCCACAAATCGATAAGGTCTAACCTCTTCCATTAATTCCTCATTCTAATCACTCACAGTGCTTCTACTTCTCTGATTTTAATTGATATACCAGGTAACCACTTTTATTAGTTGCTGAAGGATGTTCTTATTCTTTATCTTTTAAAGTATATGATATATATTCTTCTGTTGTGGGAAGTCAGGGACCCCAAACAGACGGACCAGCTGAAGCCACGGCAGAAGAACGTGGATTGTGAAGATTTCATGGACGGACATTTATTAGTTCCCCAAATTAATACTTTTATAATTTCTTATGCCTGTCTTTACTGCAATCTCTAAACATAAATTGTGAAGATTTCATGGACACTTATCACTTCCCCAATCAATAACCTTGTGATTTCCTATGCCTGTCTTTACTTTAATCTCTTAATCCTGTCATCTCGTAAGCTGAGGAGGATGTATGTTACCTCAGGACCCTGTGATAATTGCGTTAACTGCACAAATTGTAGAGCATGTGTGTTTGAACAATATGAAATCTGGGCTCCTTGAAAAAAGAACAGGATAAAGGCAATGTTCAGGGAATAAGAGAGATAACCTTAAACTCTGACCACCAGTGAGCCAGGCAGAACAGAGCCATATTTCTCTTCTTTCAAAAGCAAATGGGAGAAATATCACTGCATTCTTTTTCTCAGCAAGGAACATCCCTGAGAAAGAGAATGTGCCCCTGAGGGTGGGTCTCTAAAATGGCCCCCTTGGGTGTGGCCATCTTCTATGGTGGAAACTATAGGGATGAAATAAACCCCAGTCTCCCATAGTGCTCCCAGGCTTATTAGGACGAGGAAATTCCCACCTGATAAATTTTGGTCAGACCGGTTGCTCTCAAACCCTGTCTCCTGATAAGATGTTATCAATGACTATGGTGCCTGAAACTTCATTAGCAATTTTAATTTCACCCCTGTCCTGTGGTCCTGTGATCTCGCTCTGCCTCCATTTGCCTTGTGATATTCTATTACCTTGTGAAGTACGTGATATCTGTGACCCACACCCTATTCATACACTCCCTCCCCTTTTGAAAGTCCCTAATAAAAACTTGCTGGTTTTGCGGCTTGTGGGGCATCACGGACCCTATCAACATATGGTGTCTCCCCCGGACACCCAGCTTTAAAATTTCTCTCTTTTGTACTCTGTCCCTTTATTTCTCAACCTGGCTAATGCTTAGGGAAAATAGAAAAGAACCTACATGACAATCAGCGGCAGGTTCCCCGATACTCTTCTGCATCTGGTTTTATCATGTAACAGTATCTCTTGGAGATCCTTCCATACCAATATATAGATAATTCTCTCATTGCTTTTTTATAGTTGCATAGTATTCCATTGTCGAGATGTACCATACCTTTTTTACCAGTTCTCTATTGATAGAAATTTGAATGAAAATTGTGCAGGGATGTGTGTGTGTGTGTGTGTACATGTTTGTACATTGTGTACCACACTATGTAGTAAGGGTCTTGACATCAAGGGCCTTGTTTTCCTTGTGTCCTTAGAACCTAACAAAGCCTAGCATATAGGAGATTCTCAGTAGATCGTTTGTTGAAAGAAGGATGTACTTCTCCACTTTCTCCATGGGCAATCCCGTTAACACCCATTACTTTCATTTCCATCGACTCTTAATATTCTATTTTCAGCCAAGGCTACCCTGAAGGACCCAGAAAACCAACTCCCATCTCTGCCTCAGCCCAAAATGTCTAACTGCCTCCTACCCATCTCCACTTGGATGTTTCACAGAAGTCCTCTGTCTCAGCATTTCCAAAACTGAACTTCTCACTCCTAATCTCCTCCAACCTACCTGCTGTGCTTTGGATATGATGTGTTTGTGCCCCCAAAATCTTAGGTTGAAATGTGATCCCAGGCCAGGTGCAATGGCTCACACCTGTAATCCCAGCACTTTACGAGGCTGAGGAGGGCAGATTACTTGAACTCAGGAGTTTGAGCCCAGCCTGTCCAACACGGCGAAATCCCGTCTCTACTAAAAATTCAAAAATTAGCTGGGCATAGTGGCAGGTGCCTGTAATCCCAGTCACTCGGGAGGCTGAGGCACAATAATCACTTGAACCTCATAGATGGAGGTTGCAGTGAGCCAAGATTGCACCACTGCACTCCAGCCTGGGCAACAGAGCGAGACTCCGTCTCAAGAAAAAAAAAAAGAAATGTGATCCAGGCAGGCTGAGAGTGGTGGCTCTCACGCCTGTAATCCCAGCACTTTGGGAGGCTGAGGGGGGCAGATCACTTGAGGCCAGAAGTTCGATATGGGCCTGGCCAACGTGGTGAAACCCATCTCTACTAAAAATACAAAAATCATTTGGGCATGGTGGTGCACGCCTGTACTTCCAGCTGCTCGGGTGGCTGAGGCACGAGAATTGCTTGAACCCAGGGGGTGGAGGCTGCAATGAGCTGATAGCGCCTCTGCACTCCAGCCTAGGCAACAGAGCAAAACTCTGTCTCGAAAAAAAAAAAAAAAAAAGAAAGAAAGAAGTGTGATTCCCCAGTGTGGAGATTTGGGAGATGGGGCCTAGTTGGGGGTATTTGAGTTGTGAGGGGTTCCCTCGTGAATAGTTTGGTGCCATTCTAGGTAGTGAGTGAGTGAGTGAGTTCTGGCTCTGGTGAGGCCGGATGAGTTCTCACAGGAATGGATTAGCTCCCAAGAGAGTAGCTTGTGCTAAAGCCAAGATGTCCCACGGATTCGGGCTGGGATTACAGGCACGTGCCACAGCACCCAGCTAATTTTTGTATTTTTAGTAGAGACGGGGTTTCACCATGTTGGTCAGGCTGGTAAAGACCAAAACACTTCTAATATTAAATATTAAAGTAAATGTGAACTATATATATATTTAAGACAGATTAATGAAAATGAGCAAGATAATTATTTATCCAATTATTCCATCTCAGGGTCACAGGTGGCCAGAGTCTATCCTGGCAGCACAGGACAGGAACCAATCCTGTACAGGATGCCATCCCATTGTGCACTCGTGTGCGCATGTGCATGCGTGCACACACACACACAGACTGGGACAATTCAGACAAGCCAATTCACCTAAAGGGCACATCTTTGGGATGTGGGAGGAAACCAGAGGAACCAAGGAAAACTCAGACATGGGGAGAGAGTGCAAGCTACACAGACAGGGGCCCCATCCAGGAATCAATTTTTTCTCATCAATGTTATAATTGAAATGATGTTGCTGGAGGGCCTGCTCTACTTAACTCCCCCAAGAACCCTAAAAGTCTCAATCCCAATACATCACTGGCTCATAATGGATCTTGCCATGTAAATCAGGTGCAGATGTGGATGAGGTTCCTCAGATATAATTCCTTAAGAACAACTCTGAGCACTGTTCCTCTGAAGGCCTGTGAGCTAGAGACGTTATCTGCTGTCCACGGACCCAGCATACAGAGTTGGCAAGCAGAAGATAAGCATAGTAGACACTTTTGTTCAAAGGGGGAAAAAACAGGAGCGACAGCTGCCACTGGGTCATAGTAATTCTGAAATCCAGCGAGGCACGTGATGCCAGTTCCTTGATTCGAGTCCCCTCCTGCTCCTTGGGAATGATTATCTGCAGCTCCTGGCTCCATCCTCTTGGCTCATGGGTTTCTTCTAAGTTGTCCTTTCTTTCCCATAGGAAATAGTCCATGTTTGCATCTGAATAGCCTTCTCGGAAGGCTTCTTAGAAGGCTGGGGCCCACATGTCCCATTTTATTTTTGTGCTCTGCCTTTTCTGGTGTAATTGTCCCTTGCTATTTGTGGTGGATTGGTTCTAGGACTCAGATGCTCAAATCCTGCAGTCAGCCCTGCCAAACCTGGGGATGAGGACTACTGCATTCTCAGTTGCTACTTTATCTTCAAACCTAGCATTTTGATTGGCTGCAGAATGGGGTGGAATTATCATAACTCTTGGCCTTTGAAACTATTTTCAGTTTTCATTCCCCTGAATACTCTGTAAATTGTACACATTGAGCACCTACTGTACCCCAACACTGTTTCAAGAATCAGGGATATCGCAGTGAATGAGACAGACAAAAATAGCTGCCTTATGGAGCTGCCATTCTAGTGGGGAAGACAGACAATATGCAAATAAGTGAGCAGTATAAGAGGAAAAATTTTGGGAGGCTGAGTCGGGAGGATTACTTGACACCAGGAATTCAAGACCGCCTGGGTAACACAGTGAAAACTTCTCTTTACAAAAAAAAAAAAAAAAAAAGTTAGCCAGCCATAGTGGTGCATGCCTGTGGTCTCAGCTACTCAGGAGGCTGAGACAGGAGGATCACTTGAGCCCAGAAGTTTGAAGCTGCAGTAAGCCCTGATTATGCCACTGCACTCCAGTATGGGCAACAGAGCAAGACCTTGTCTCAAAAAAAAAAAAAAAAAAAAAAAAAAGAAAAAAGAAAAAAAAGAGGAGAAAAGCAGTAGGGAGATGTCAATTTTTGTGTTTGTATTGTGGTGACAAAGAGAAGGACTTCAGTTTTAAATAGGGAAGGCTATTTCACTGAAAAGGTTACTTTAAAGTCAAGACCAGAGGAAAGTGAGGGAGTGGCCAAGCAGATACCTGGAGGAAGAGCTTTCCAGGTAGAGAGAAGTACAACTGCAGAGGTCTGATGCAGATGTGTGCCTTCTCTTTCCTTTTTTGTTTATCTTTTGGAAGAGACAGTCTTGTTATGTTGCCCAAGCTGGTCTTGAACTCCTGGGCACATGCAAAGTGAAAGCAGAGAAAGAGTAGACTTACCCCAGAGGCGGATGGTTCTGCAGTGTGCAAGGCCATTTCAGAAGACACATAGAGAAAACAGGAGAATAGGTGGTGAGGGTTTTGGGGAAAGAGCCAATTTTGGTTGAAAAAGTAGAGGAAACCCCAGACATTGTACCATCTCAGGGTTGAGACTGCTTGCCTAGCTTTTGAGACTTTTTTGTTTTTTTTCCCCAGACCCCTCAACTCTTGGGATCTTATCGGGAAACTGCTGATCACCAGTTTTAGGTGTTTTTATCTATTGGGAGACTGCCTTTCTCTGGTCTGGCTGCAACCAATTATTATTTTAGAGAGACAGCTTAACCTGACCACCACATCATGGTTGCCTCACATTGCTGGTGGGGGAGTGGCCCCTCTCCTGCCCTGCTCAGGTCTGCCTACTTACCTACTGTAACAATTGCAAGGTTTTTGGATGGAACAATTGAAAGAATGGAGTTTGCATGAACCAAAATAAGAAAAGACTATGAGAGGGCATTGTTGAAGATGGAGACAAAAGTTCTGAGTGGATCCTGATGTGCTCAGATGGGGCGGGTGCTTGGGAGGCTCTCTGTGCTTGCAAGAAGAGTTCTACCAGGTCCATCTTTATCACGTCTTCTCTAATACTAAGTTCAGAGAGGCTTTAGCTCATTTTCCATTTTCTTGGGCTGTCTCCTCTGCCAGACAAAGTGTCTATTTCTCCTGTCTCTATCACCGAGCCACACAATTGCTGTAGTCATTTGCAATCTACTAGAACGATAACACACATTGGCATCAGACAGATCTTGGTTCAAAACCCCGCTCCACCAGTTTCTGTGTTGAGCTAGACAAAGTGACCTGATACACTGAGTCTCAGTTCCTTATTTGTAAAATGGTGATAATAATTTTTGTTTAAGTAGTTAAAGTAAGGATAAATGATGCCTTCCGAAGAAGGACACAACTGGAATGGATAGTTTACCCCTTGTTCCCTCTTCGGTGGCATTATTTATTCTGGAGTAAGGAAGGATGGCTGAGGGAAATCTGTCTGTGGGTCCAACATGGCGCCGTCCTGCTCCTTGTACGAGCCTCAAAGATGGGGACAACCATTTGGGGGCAGACATGTTTGTAGCACGTGATCCAGGCTCAGTCCCGAAGCAGCCGGAACGTGACGCAAGCTTGAGGCCGGGCTCCTCCCCCGCACTCTGGCGTCGAGTGTCTCGTGACAGGTACTTCCGCTCGGGGCGGCGGCGGTGGCGGAAGTGGGAGCGGGCCTGGAGTCTTGGCCATAAAGCCTGAGGCGGCGGCGGTGGCAGAGTTGGCGGCTGGGAGAGCTCAGGAGAGTTCCCTGGAACCAGAACTTGGACCTCCTCGCTTCTGTCCTCCGTTTAGTTTCCTCCTCGGCGGGAGCCCTCGCGACGCGCCCGGCCCGGAGCCCCCAGCGCAGCGGCCGCGGTAAGCAGCCGGCCCAGGCCGGCCGGCGGCCTGGCCCCATCCCCCTCCTCAGCCCCTCGGTCGTCAGGGCCTCGAGTCCTCCCCTGTCCTCCTGGGCAGGCTCCAGGCCCAGCCCTGGCCTCGCGGGCACACTCGGCATCGCTCAGGCTCGCGGAGCAGGCCAGGACCCCACCCGGTTTGGAGAGGTCGGAGGTCGTCGGGCGTGACCTCTGGCCGGGTTGCCGGCCCCGGCCACCCGTCTCGGACGCTCTGTTTACTGTTGGTGTCAATCTCAGAGACCCGAGGGGGTTCCTTGACTTGGACGGCCCTGCGCCGCGGCAGGACGCGCTAGCCGGTGGAGTTCTTAGCGCGGCGAGCAGGAGGGTGTCAGAGCCCACGCCGCCCGCCGCCGTGCCCACCCGGCGGGCATGGGTCACGGGCGCTGGGGGCCGAGCCGCGTTCCCATCCGGCTCTTCAGTTGAACAGCCTGACCCTGTTAGTGGGAGAGGTTCCCTGACGGCAACTGAGTCAAGGCAGTGAGTCAGGTCACGTGCGCTGGGCTCGCCTCGACGCTTGTGTACATTGAGGCGTCTCTGGCGCTGGGAGACAGGGAGCTTTTTGTCCTAGGCATGTTACGGTAAATCCTGAGAGAAGTTTTTCAGCTTAATCGAGGAAAGATAGTAGTTGGATGTAGAGTTGTGTTTCCATTCCGACCGTGTTGGGGGCCTTTTTCTGCATTCATTTTAGGCTTGATACCTAATGGGTAATAAGGGGAATATTGAGAATACTGATAACAAATATTTGAGCGTTTATTGTATGCTAGGCAGCGTGGCAAGACCTTTTAACAGATCATTATGTTTAGTTCTTTGAACAACCCTCTGAAGTACCACTGTTGTTCCCACTTAACACAGTGGAAAGTTGAACAGAGAGGCTAAGCCATTTGGCCAAGGTCGCACAGCTAATAAGTTACGAAGCAGAGATGCAAGCCCAGGCAGTCAGACTCCAGAGCACTGTATTCAATTTCTAGGTTATACTGCTTTCACATACCCCTGAAGCTTGTGGTTTATCCTTCGCCACCTGGTATCTGTACCTCACTGCCTCCCACCACCTCCTTTCTTTCTATTGATGTCATTTGAAAGTCTTTCTGGTAGCATCAGTTCTCCCTTAAAGCCCTAAGAAATGCCGTTTGCGACTTATCACACGTATTGTGGTGTAGTATCATCGAATTAGGAGCTCTTGAATACTGGCAGGGTACTTAACTGAGGTTTGAAAAATTTTGCAAGTAGGCCTGGTAAACCTGCCTAGTGAACCTTTCTTACAACCTTAGTTGATGGCTGTCCAGCCAGTTGGTTCTTCCCTATTCAAAATACTGCATCTTTGGTTTCCTAAAGAACAGGCTCTTGTCTCTTTCTTGTGACTTAAGCAGCTGATGAAGCACATGATTTCTCATCCATGGATTAATAAAGTCTCCTCTTAGTGTGTTTCTCTCTTCAAACTTGGGAAGGTTTGTTCAGATTTGAGTTTAAGAACTGAAAGGTGAGTTAGGAGTACTTCTGAAGAAGGTACTGGCTAAGTTAAAGCTTAGCGTTCACAATCCTGTTGTATTCAAATTTGTCTTTTTTTTTTTTTTAACTTTGCTACCTAGCCTAAAATATTTAAGTGGGTAATAAGTACTGTAGCTTTATATAATGTTTGAGTTTATAGTAATGATAGGCACCTTTTTATTCATTCATGAAGTATTTTGAGTATCCATTGAGTATCAGCAATGTATCAGGCATTGTGGGATATTGACTTGGAGATAGGCATGGTTCCTGTCCTCAAGGAATTTTTAAAAGGTGAATGATCTTGGCCAGAAATTCTGTTGTGGAATAATTTGGTGGTAGAACTTGAGGATTTTTGGAAAGAGTTATTTCTCATCTCTGCTGGTGAATCAGTAGTAACCCAAAGGATGGTGTTCTGGCTAACTTTAAGGCTTTGTTAATTTTAACAACAGCATTTGTATGGTTTGCTCTTCAGAGAGTGTAGAAGATAATATTACAGTTTCTAATTAATCACATCTTTTAAAGAGTAACCTTCAACACTCAACTTGTTTCTCCTTTTGCTCTAGTGGCATTTATTTTATTTTATTTATTTTTTGAGACGGAGTTTCACTCTTGTTGCCCAGGCTGGAGTGCAATAGCGCAATTTCGGCTCACTGCAACCTCTGCCTCCCGGATTCAAGCCATTCTCCTGCCTCAGCCTCCTGAGTGGCTGGGATTACAGGCATGCGCCACCATGCCCAGCTAATTTTGTATTTTTAGTAGAGACAGGGTTTCTCCATGTTGGTCAGGCTGGTCTCGAACTCCCTACCTCAGGTGATCTGCCTGCCTCGGCCTCCAAAAAGTGCTGGGTTTACAGGCATGAGCCACTGTGCCCGGCCGACTCTGGTGGCATTTTTTTGTTCACTCAAGAGGTAGCCCATGTCACTACTGTAATTACCTTGCACAGCAGTGTCTTTGAGCAAAGGTATATTTGGCATGCTGGATTTTTTTCTTCAGCTCGTAAGAAAGTTTAATGTAGCACTGATACTGTACCAGCCATAGTTTCAGTACCATTCTACATAGAAAAGCTGTGTTACCCTATCTCCCACAACTTTCTAGATTCCCTTCTTTAAGAGAAGATTTGGATTTTACATTTGTGGTAGAACTGCATGAGTAAACAGAGGGTGGAATGTAGAAGATACTCTAAAAATAGTTTTATTAGTATATCCTTCTAGGTAGTTAGCAACCACTTGGGGCAATTTTTTTTTTCATTTTTTTTTTTTGGTGCCAACTGTGTCTAAGCTCGCAAACCCTGTAATCAGAGAACAACTCTTTATAGTAAAGTGTGGCTTTGAATCAGTTTTCTGACCCCACTGCCAAGTGAAGCCAAAAAATTTTGGTTATTTGATTAGCTTTTAATATGTCTTCAGCTGGGCGCAGTGGCTCAGGCCTGTAATCCCAGCACTTTGGGAGGCCGAGGTAGGTGGATCACGAGGTCAGGAGATCGAGACCATCCTGGCTAACACGGTGAAACCCCGTCTCTACTAAAAATACAAAAAATTAGCCGGGCACGGTGGTAGGCCCCTGTAGTCCCAGCTACTCGGGAGGCTGAGGCAGGAGAATGGCGTGAACCCGGGAGGCAGAGCTTGCAGTGATTCAAGATTGGGCCACTGCACTCCAGCCTGGGCAACAGAGCGAGACTCCGTCTCAAAAAAAAAAAAAAAAGTACGTCTTCAAAGGGATCTTCACTAATAACGTTTTTGCTCTTTGGCATTAGCCTTTGTATACAAAGATGTAGCAAACACAGACCACACAAATATGACAGTTGTCTTATGCACATTCCTCTCTGGCATTTGATACAAATATTTTAGTTTTTCCTATGATAAAGTATTTAACTCCCCGTTCATTTAATTCAACAAATGCAGCTGAGATAGATTTGACCAGATGTTGGACTTGGAGCTGTAGGCAGGCTTTTCCTGGGGAGGTAAGGATTAGAAGTCCTCCTGAATAAGGCTAAACAGAGGTTCCTCTTGGTACTAAATGTCTTCTTCTGAAGGCAACTGAAACTCGAGAAATGAACTCCCCACCTCCCCCCTTATTTTTTGGCTATTGGCTTGCTGTTGACTGTTACCTCTCATATAAGGAAGGCTGCCATTGTATTCTCAGGCATCCATTCCTTTGTGTTACCACATGCTTATCTGTTAATATCTAATAGTTCTCTGTGCTTCTCTGTCTGCAGTTTGCTGCAGAAACATTTTGCAATGTGCTGATCTTTTCAGTTATTTGCTCTTACACCTTCCCTCTATTCTGTTTTTCCCCACACTCCATATGGCATTAAAGGCAGAAAAATAGTTTGCGTTTGTGTTTTAAAACTTTTTTTTTTTTAGATGGAGTCTTGCTCTGTAGCCCAGGCTGGAGTGCAGTGGTGCCATCTCTGCTCAATGCAAGCTCCACCTTCCAGATTCATGCCATTCTCCTGCCTCAGCCTCCCGAGAAGCTGGGACTACAGGCACCCACCACCACACCTGGCTAATTTTTTTGTGTTTTTAGTAGAGACGGGGTTTCACCGTGTTAGCCGGATTGGTCTCGATCTCCTGACCTCGGGATCCGCCTGTCTTGGCCTCCCAAAGTGCTAGAATTACAGGCATGAGCCACCGTGCCCGGCCTAAAGCTTATTTTTTAAAAACATTCCTTAATGGTGGTTGTGGTCACTGCGATTTGTGAATCAGAGGTAAAAGTGATGTGGCGAGTGAAATCAAAACAGGTTTTTTAGCAGTGTCTGTTACCAGTTTCAATTTTAGTATCCCAGGCTGTGATTACAAAAACATATTTAAGAATAGCTACTTGAAAAATATCTCCTTGGGGGAAGAAGAAAGCTTGGAAGTTGGTTCCAATGCTGACCTACAGTATTGGCCTTGTTCATTTGCTTGAAGATGCAGTACTTAACTCATGGGGCCTGGAGTCTCTGTTTTGGTGATGGCATCACTGCTGAGAAATTTAAGTTTGCCTGATTCTGTTGTCCACTTCTGGTCTCCTGGGACTGTCTGCAGTTGGGACCAAGCAAATCCGAGGGAGCCTATTAAGGGGAGCCTGGGACCAGGGCAGTTTAGGAATTCTCCAGCCTTGCTTGTGTCTTAGTTGGTCCTTCTTGTGTGGCTGCTGCTAGATAAAGAAAAGGTTTTCTCTTCTCCCTCAGCCTTTCCTTTCCAGCTTTGCTTCGTACTGCTGGGCATTAACCATCTCAGATCAGGAGTCCTTTAAAAATTACTTAGTAAATAGTTACATCATTGATTTCCAATATTGGTATGTAAGTGTGATAAAAAGTTGGTTTCCATTTAATAAGCTTTGTAGTTTGAGTTATTTGAGAGTGCATAATTACAAAGCTGCTATGAATTAACCTTAAATAACCAAGCATAGACTTTATGAAAAATAGTGTCCCTTATATGTGGTATTCAGTCAGCCTACCAACAGTTCTCCCGTGCACTTACAGGTATGGGGATCCCTGAGATAACTGTGGGTCGTCTAAAACCCACTCTTAAATCATCTGACCTGCACCATGTTGATGGTTGTTAAAAGAGTGATAACATTTTGTAGAAACCTTCCTACACATTTGCCTTTAAATGCTTCTTAATATTTCTGTGGTGTTTGTAGTTTACCTATGATTTCATTTGGTGCTCACAACTGTTATGTGTATCTGCCTGAGATAGCTGAGGCTGTATGCTCAGGTGGCTCAGCTGGAATGTTAGTCTAGGTCTGCTAACTCAGCTCAGTTCTCTTTCTGATGTACCATCCTGCCTTTCCATTATACACTAGCGCCCTAAAGACCACGACATTTCGCCCCTCGTAAAAGTGTATCTTTCAGCCGGGGGCGATGGCTTACGCCTGTAATCCCAGCACTTTGGGAGGCCAAGGCGGGTGGATCATGGGGTCAAGAGATAGAGACCATCCTGGCTAACATGGTGAAACCCCGTCTATACTAAAAATATAAAAATTAGCTGGGCATGGTGCCATGAGCTGTATGTAGTCCCAGCTACTCAGGAGGCTGAGGTAGTAGAATCGCTTGAACTGGGGAGGCGGAGCTTGCAGTGAGCCGAGATCGTGCTGCTGCACTCCAGCCTGGCGACAGAGCGAGATTCCATCTCAAAAAAAAAAGTGTCTCTTTCTTTCACTACCTTTTTTTTTTTTTTTTTTTTTTCTCTCTGAGACGGAGTCAAGCTCTGTCGCCAGGCTGGAGTGCAGTGGCGTGATCTCAGCTCACTGCAACCTCTGCCTCCCGGGTTCAAGCAATTCTCCTGCCTCCGCCTCCTGAGTAGCTGGGACTACAGGTGCGCATCACCATGCCCAGCTAATTTTTGTATTTTTAGTATAGATGGGGTTTCACTATGTTGGCCAGGATGGTCTCAATCCCTTGACCCCGTGATCCGCCCACCTTGGCCTCCCAAAGTTCTGGGATTACAGGCGTGAGCCACCACGCCTGGCCCACTACCTTTTATTTAAAATGTTACGTCTTTTTTGATGATTATTAAACTATTCAGTTAAAAAAAAAAGCTAGGAAAATTCAGAAATATAAAGGACAATTTGTGATTCACTACCCCCAGGAAGACCAAAGTGTTAACTGGTTATTTTCTTGCTTTGAATGTATACTTTAATACCTTCCTTTAATGAAATTGAACTCTTGGCCAGTACTTTGGGAGGAGTAATCCCAGCACTTTGGGAGGGTAAGGCAGGAGGATTGCTTGAGCCCAGGAGTTCAAGACCACCTTGAGCAACAAAGTGAGACTCCACCTCTACAAAGAAAAGAAAAAATTAGGTGGGTGTGGTGGTACACCTGTGGTTCCAGATGCGTGGGAGGCTGAGACGGGAGGATCACTTGATTCCAGGAGTTTAAGGCTGCAGTGGTTTGTGTTCGTGCCACTGCACTCCAGCCTGGGTGGCAGAGCAAGACCCTGTCTCAAGAAAAAAGAAATTGAACTCTCCCCAAAAATGATGTGAGAATTTAACTGTGGAGGAGACGGGATACTCTTGGGTCATGTGACCTGTGATACTTCTCCTAGTAGACACTGAATGATGAGAAGCTGGGGATCATGGGAATGGCTGTATTTTTCAAATGTTTGATGGTAACGAGTGAGGAACCTGATGCGTCCAGCTCCAGAGCAAGGTTTATTTGCCATGGTAACACTGGGTAAGTACATTGTTGCCTGTATTTCCAAGTAATTTATCATTTCTGTATTTTAGTAAACATACATATATACAGAAAAGTGCACAAATAAGTGGACGGCTTAGAGAATTTTTATAAACCCAGAGGCCCTCTTAGTCTCCTTTAAGTCATTATCGTCGATGCCCTGATGCTTGGGTAGTGAGTCTTCTGATTTCTAGAACTGTAGAGTAATTTTGCCTGATTTGGATTTTGTGTAAATGGAATCATACACTGTGTATTCTTCCGTATCTGGTTTCTTTGACTCAGTGTTGTTTGTGAGACTTTGTGTTGTTGTGTACAGTTGTAACTGGAGTTTCCATTGCTCAGTAGTATTATGTGATATATCATAATGTATTTAAGTAAAAAGACTGAGTTTTAGGGTATGTGTCTGTATTCATTTGCTAGGGCTGCCGTAACAAGTATCACAGAGTGGCTTAAACGGAAATTTATTTTCTCAATTCTGAAGGTTAGAAATCTGAGGTCAAGCTGTTGGCAGGATTAATTTCTTTTCAAGCCTCTCCTTGGTTTGTAAATGACTGTCTTCTCTTCCCTGTATCTTCACATGATCTTTCCTCTGTATTGTCTGTGTCCTATTCTCCTTTTCTTTTAGGACACCAGTGTACTGGATTGAGGCCCACCCTTATGACCTCACTTAACCTCAATTACCTCTTTAAAGGCCCTGTCTGCAAATAAGTCACATTCTGATGTATTGGGGATTAGGATTTCAACTTTAAAATTTTAGGTGGACACAGTTCACTTCATAAGAGTATCTATTCTGCTCTAGTAGATATGGCCAGTTTTCAAAAGTTGTACCATCGTACTCTTCCACCAGCAGTATATAAGTCCAAATATTCCACATCCTTGCTAGCACTTGTAACTTTTTCTCTTTAATTTTAGTTCCCTCTGGTAGAAACCCATTTCTTTATGGCACCATGGTACAGCTTGTTTACTCACCAGTGTAGGGGAACCTCAGGGGGCTGGGGAAGGTTATCCTGGAGTAAAATGTTTGAGATTACCTCTTGTAAATGCTACTTAAATGCATTGGGGTTAAAAGCAGAGGTTCGGCCAGGCACAGTGGCTCACGCCTGTAATCCCAGCACTTTGGGAGGCCGAGGTGGGCAGATCACCTGAGGCCAGGAGTTCAAGACCAGCCTGGCCAACATGGCGAAACCCCATGTCTACTAAAAATACAAAAAAGTTGGCCAGGTGTGGTGGCAGGCACTTGTAATCCCAGCTACTTGGGAGGCTGAGACGTGACAATCGCTTGAACCTGGGAGGTGGATGTTGAATGAGAATCGCTTGAACCTGGGAGGTGGAGCTGAGCTCTCACCACTGCACTCTAGCCTGGGCGACAGAATGAGACCCTGCCTCAAAAAAAAAAAAAAAAAAGGAAAGCACCGCTTCAGTCCAGTAGTCCAGTGAATGAGCAGTTAGTCTTCCATAGTTGCCCATAGCTTACTTTTATAGTCTGGACTCCATTCCTGGTGGTGGGATTGGCCTATGAAAGAGTAATCTGTGGGGTGTAAATCTAGCCATAGTAGATGGTGCTTTCGTTCCAACTCTCTTTTTTGGTCAGACACTTGAGCCCTTAAAATATCACATTCTATCGTACATATGCTAGAAATAGGTCTGTTTTGCATATTCTGACCAACCCTTCAGATATTAGTGGGCCTTTGACCACCAGCTTTTTGGCTGCGTGGTCTTCAGCTCTGTGTATCCATTATAGACCTTAGTTTGATTGAAATAATATTACATGACTTTGCCTGTCTTTCAACTCTAAGCCACTTGAGGACAGGGATGAATCACTATTCTAGAATGGATCTTGAAATATTACTAAACTTTTGTTTAAATTTTTTCCAGTTCGTTTATAGCATGTAAGTTATGCTTCTGGGTCAGTGGTTAATATGTGTGGGTTTCCTGAATGATGAACTATGTGTTCTGTGTTCATTTAACAGATTTTTCTTCTCTACTATAAGAAAACACTGTTGGCCCCTGTGGGGAATTATTCAGGAATAATTGTAAATACAGGGCAGATGAGAGTCATTTAGTTTATTAGAGTTAGTTGTTCAATGCCTGGGGTGGTGAGGGACATGTTGAGTGGATTTTTAAATAAATTGGTAGGCAGGTGAGAGTTGGGAAACCATTATAGTCGAAAGGAATGGCATAAGTCAATGAATGGATGTAGGGATTGCAGTAGCTCTTATTTGGGAATGATTGTATGTATGGAAACCAGATCCTGGTGGGAAGGGCAGGCATTGCAATCCCTTGTTGGAGGATTTAAGTTCAACCAATGGCACTTCACTCTGTAATGCTGGAATAGACACGGCATAATCCTGTCACTTGAACCTCACAATTAAGTCAGATAGTACCCCAGTTATGGGTGAGGAATGGCTTTGATGTTGTAATTTGTCTAAAGAAACCATACATTAAGAGCTTAGTGGGCTAGGACTGAAATACTACAAGTGTTGTGCTTAAACTTTCAGAGAGTTGCTTCTTCAGAAGTGGCTTTAATGAAAAGTTAAACATGGGAGCTGGTTGGGGGAGGTGGGATAGAGGAAGAGAGCAGTTAGTTTGGTTTTCCTTTTTAGCTAGCCCATTGTGGGCTCCTCTTAGCAATTTATGGGCAGTCTGTTTTACTGGTTAAACGCCTGAGATAATCTAGGGTTGATATCAAAAGCTTCCAGCTATCGAAAATAGTTCTTATGTAACTGTTTTACTAGCTATCTGCTTTCCAGTTTGCTTTACCAAAAAGAAAAAAAGGCAGGAATCATCCTGGTCTCTCGTTAGAGACTAAACTTTTGGCTTAGTACCTGGGTTTAGAAAGCTTGATAACAGTGGTGCATCGTATTGAATAATCTGTTGATCCAGGAGTGAAGTCCTCTTCACAAGAATTGCCTTCCAAGAGACTCTTCTTTGTGTAAGTTGCCTTTGCTTTTTCCCTCACAGCAGGAATGCAACACCCAGAGCAAAGTACATAAACAATGTCTTTACATTTCATAGAGGTTGTTACCTTGTTTAAGCTTCACAATTTAAGCAGCATTTGATTTGTCATTTTTTTTTTTTTCAGATGAGGAAATGGACTAAAAGGTCATGCTCAGTATCTTGGAGCCACTGTGTGTTAGTGAGACTGGGACTAGCATCCAGTATTCCAAGTGGACAGATAATTCTTTAATAATGGCAAAAGAATAATAGCATCTTCTGTGGAAGAGCAGCCTTTGTAAATTTTATCATTCAGTTTTATTTAAATGTTTTTAAAAGAGAGATTTCAGACTTGTCTGTTTCTTTTGAAATTTAAATTTTCAGGTGGTGAATCTTCAAGCACTATCAGACAGAATAAGCTAGGTTATGCTGTAGTAACCAATAACCTCAAAATGGTCAAAAAGAGCATGGGTTTTCTAGAGGCTCTGCATCATTCTTATTCCAAAAGGAGCAGCCGTGATAGGAGTATTGCTGGCTGTCTTGGTAAAGGGAAAAAGAACTGTTGGAGGCTCATGTTCCTACAGTTAAATTCCAGCACAGGAATGACACATTATTTCATGTCACTTCTGCTTATGGTTCATTGGCCAAAATGAGTCACACCACACAAGGAATCAAGTGTGATCCTACATGTGTGGACTTGGAAAGCACAGAGTTGGAAATATTTGGGAAATAGCACTAGTATCATACTTGGCTTATAATATGTAATAGCTATTGGGGGAAATAACTCTCATTTGCAGGCTCTCGTTCTACAAACCAGCTGGTAATTTAAATGCTAAAAAGAGCTTAGTTATAGATACTGTGTTGCCCATCTTTACTCACTAATCACATTTTTTTGTTTTTTTGTTTTTTGAGATGAAGTCTCCCTCTGTCACCCAGGCTGGAGTGCAGTGGCACGATCTCGGCACACTGCAAGCTCCGCCTTCTGGGTTCACACCATTCTCCTGCCTCAGCTTCCCGAGTAGCTGGGACTACAGGCACCCGCCACCATGCATCTGGCTAATTTTCTGTATATTTAGTAGAGACGGGGTTTCACCATGTTAGCCAGGATGGTCTCGATCTCCTGACCTTGTGATCTGCCTGCCTCAGCCTCCCAAAGTGCTGTGATTACAGGTGTGAGCCACCACGCCCGGCCTTTTTTTTTTTTTTTTTTTTGTGATGGAGTCATGCTCTGTCACCCAGGCTGGAGTACAGTGACGATGCAACCCCAGCTCACTGCAGCCTCTGCCTCCCAGGCTCAAGTGATCCTTCCACCTCAGCCTCCCAAGTAGCTGGGACTACAGGTGTGCATCACCGTGCCCCAGCTAATTTTTTATATTTTTGATAGAGATGGGATTTCACCATGTTGCCCAAGCTGGTCTGGAACTCCTGAGCTCAAGCAATCCGCTTGCCTCAGCCTCCCAAAGTGCTGGGATTACATGTGTGAGCCACCTATCTTTCTCTCTCTTTTTTTTTTGGAGACAGAGTCTCACTCTGTCACCCAGGCTACAGTGCAGTGGCGCCATCATGGCTCACTGCAGCCATGCCCTCACCAGGCTTAGGTGATCCTTTCATCTCAACCTCCCCAGTAGCTGGGACTGCAGGCACATGCCACCACATCTGGCTAATTTTTTGCATTTTTTTTATTTTTTTATTTTTTTTTTTAAGAGATGGAGTTTCGGCCGGGCGTGGTGGCTCACGCTTGTAATCCCAGCACTTTGGGAGGCCGAGGCGGGTGGATCACGAGGTCAGGAGATCGAGACCACGGTGAAACCCCGTCTCTACTAAAAATACAAAAAAATTAGCCGGGCATGGTGGCGGGCGCCTGTAGTCCCAGCTACTCGGAGAGGCTGAGGCAGGAGAATGGCGTGAACCCGGGAGGCGGAGCTTGCAGTGAGCCTAGATCGCGCCACTGCACTCCAGCCTGGGCGACAGAGCGAGACTCCGTCTCAAAAAAAAAAAAAAAAAAAAAAAAAAAGAGATGGAGTTTCACCATGTTGCCCAGGCTCGTCTCAAACTCCAGGCCTCAAGTGATCCTCCTTATTTTGGCCTCCCAAAGTGCTAGGATTACAGGAATGAACCACCATGCCCAGGTCTCCCCTGTCTTTAGAACCCCCCCCCTTTTTTTTAAGGATTTGTTCTTGTTTTTATTTTATATTTTAATGTTTTGAGACAAGGTCTCACTGTTGTCCAGGCTGGAGTATAGTGGCCTGAACACAGCTCACTGCAGCCTCGACCTCTTGAGCTCAACTCATCCTCCTACCTCAGCCTCCTGAGTAGCTGGGCTCACAGTTTTGTGCCACTATGCCCAGGTAATTTTGTTTTTTTGATAGAGACAGGGTCTTGCCCATATTGCCCAGGTTGGTCCCAAACTCCTGGGCTCAAGTAGTTTGCCCACCCTGGCTTCCCAAGGTGCTAGGATTACAGATGTGAGCCACTACTCATCAAGAACCCTGTTTTTCCATTATTCTTGTTTGAGGCTCTCCACAAATGGTCTCCAGCTTGCCTTCCTGGCTTTGTTTTTTTGATAAAGACACATGTTCCTCTGAGTTGCTTTACTCACCTTTTCCTTACCACACTTTGTTCGCTACTTCCTTTATCTTGATTCCTGCCAATTCCCCTTCATCTCTGTTTTCTAGCTCCAGTACTCTGTTGGCATCCTGCCTGACTCAGGTACCAGTCCACTTTTAAAGCTTTTCTTGACCACTTCCATCCATACTGTTCTCTTTTTACTAAATCCCTGGGGCTTGCCACAGATTATCTTATAGTTGTGGATTTTGAATATGTATCTTTCCTACCTTAGGAGGGGGCCTGAAGGGTAAGTCCTAGACTGATTTACCTGTTTTTCCCCAAATGTTAACCATTTGAAAGAAAGAACCAAATGGATGTTTCTCAAATGGCCTTTGATAGATACATGTGCAATACATCTGTTGTCATACCTGGTTGGAAAAAAAAATGCCTGTAAATTCTTCACATTGTTTGAAATCAGTGTGTCAGAAGCTGTAGGATTGTAGAAGCTTTCTTAAGCAAGGCCATAGTATGGCTGTCAAGTCTGTTACTAAGCTTTAGTCTCCATTTCTGAAAAACGAGGGTAATGGGTAATCCTTAAGATCCTTTCGTATTTTGACATTCTCTGACTCTTGGACATACTGCTGTGGCTTTTGCAACATCCTAAATGGTTAGATGACACCATCAGAAACTTTAAGGACCCTGTTAGCCATTGAGTATATGGAGCTTTGCCCATTCATTTCTGAGAGGCAAGAGGCACTGGTAGGCAGTTAGATTTTTTTTTAGAACGTGTATTCGTTTCTAAATTACAGAAGCAGTATAAAAGTCTTAAAGTGGGCCGGGAGTGGTGGCTCACGCCTATGATCTCAGCAGTTTGGAAGGCTGAGGCGGGCGGATCACCTGAGGTCAGGAGTTCGAGACCAGCCTGACAAACATGGTGAAACCCCGTCTCCACCAAAAATACAAGAAGTAGCTGGGCGTGGTGGTGTGCTCCTGTAATCCCAGCTGCCCAGGAGGGTAAGGCAGGAGAATCGCTTGAACCTGAGAGGCAGAGGTTGCAGTGACCCAAGATCGCGCCACTGCACTCCAGCCTTGGCAACAGAGCAGACTTCGTCTCAAAAAAAAAAAAAAAGTCTTAAAGTGAACAGTTTTTTTCTATCATTCTGGATAATTTGGTGACTATAATTCAAAATGTTTATTTTTTATAAAATTTAAGTGAGATTATAAAATACTCTTCTGCAATTAGCTTTTTAAAAATTTAACCATATAGTCAGCTTTTCTTGTAAGTACATAACAATTTTTAATGACTGTATAATATTGATCATAATTTAACAATCCTCTAAATGAACATTTCAGTTATTTCCAGCTCTTTAAGAAAAGTATTTAAAAGGTTCGGGCACAGTGGCTCACGCCTGTAATCCCAGCACTTTGGGAGGCCAAGGCGAGTGGATCACTTGAGGTCAATTGAAGACCAGCGTGACCAACATGGTAAAACCCTGTCTCTACTAAAAATACAAAATTAGCCGGGCGTGGTGGCACACGCCTGTAAATCCCAGCTACTTGGGAGGCTGAGGCAGGAGAATTGCTTGAACCTGGGAGGCGGAGGTTGCAGTGAGCTGAGATTGTGCCAGTGCACTCCAGCCTGGGCAACAAGAGCGAAACTCCATCTCAAAAAAAACAAAAACAAAAAAAAGGGCTGGGCACAGTGGCTCCCACCTGCAATCAATCCCAGCACTTTGGGAGGCCGAGATGGATGGATCACGAGGTCAGGAGATCAAGACCATCCTGGCCAACGTGGTGAAATCCCATCTCTACTAAAACAAATACAAAAATTAGCTGGGTGTGGTGGCATGCGCTTGTAATCCCAGCTACTCCGGAGGCTGAGGCAGGAGAATCGCTTGAACCTGGGAGGCGGAGATTGCAGTGAGCTGAGATCGTGCCACTGCACTGCAGCCTGGCAACAGAGAAAGAAAAGTATTTAATATTTATATTTTCCTACTTATCTAATAATTTCCTTAAGATGTAGTGAGTATACATACTTAAAATTTGGTTTTCATTGCCATATAGCCTTCAGGAAGGTTGTATACTTTACATTTTGTAGTTTGAGAATTTCATTTATATAGTTGTCAATTGTCAGTTTTCTTAATCTTTGCCAGTTTAATGAATGGGAAAAATTTAAATGATGTCTCATTGTTGAGGGCTTGTGTTTTGGCCAGGCCTGGTGAGTCACTCACGCCTCTAATGCCAGCATTTTAGGAGGCCAAGGTGGGAGGATCTCTTGAGCCCAGGAGTTCAAGACCAGCCTAGGCAACATGGTAAGACCCTGTCTTAAGAAAAGTTAAAAAAAAAAAAAAAATAGCTGGGTGTGGTGGCACATACTTGTAGTCACACCTACTTGGGAGGTTCAGGGGAGGATCTTGATCCCAGGAGGTTGAGGCTACAGGAAGCCATGATAATTCCACTGTACTCCAGCCTAGGTGACAGAGGGAGATGTCTCAAAAAAAAAAAAAAAAAGCTCGTGTTTCTTTGATAGATTAAACTTTTGAAAAAATGTTAACTACATTTTTTTATATATACTTAAATTTTTTTAACTTTCACTTTCTGCTTTTGTACATTTATAGTCTTTTGTGAATTGGCTTTTGTTCTCTAAAGCCCATGTGAGGTTCTTGTACCTCACCTTTCTCCCAGTTTATAAACTTTATATGGCAAGAATTTTGATCCTTTTCATGTTGCAAACTTTGTTCCTGGCTTGTATCACTTGGTCTTGTTTGGCTGATGGCATGTTTTTGTAACATAGAAACTTTTCTGTAGTCACATCTGTCAATTCATTTTCTGTGTTTCATATTATGCTTAGGCCTTTCCCACCCCCGGGACAATAATAACAATATTTTCTTCTAGTAATTCTAGTACTTAGCCAGGTATAATATGTCAGAATCTTTTCCCAAATGCATGGTTTTCCCAGTATTTTATTGTATTGCCTTTTCTCATTGACTAGAAATTTTTTTATCACACAGTATCTTTCCTACTTCCATGTCTTTTTTTTTTTATTTTAAATAGTTTTATGAAATAGAGATGGTGTCTCACTATGTTGCCTAGGCTGGTCTTGAACTCCTACTCTCAAGCAATCCTCCCACCTCCACTTCCCAAAGTGCTCGGATTACAGGCGTGAGCCACCATGCCTGGCTGTGTCTTTTTTTTTTTTTAACCCTTCTGTTTCGTTCTTTGTGGGACAGTACTACTGTCTTACTTGCATCTGTTCTGTTTTATATATATATATATATACACAGATACATACACACACACACACACACACATACATACACACACACACACACATTTTCTTTTTCCTTGGAGACAGGGCATTGCTCTGTCACCCAGGCTGGAGTACAGTAGTGCAATCACGACTCATCGACTCATTGCAGCCTTGGCCTCCCAGGCTCAGGTGATCTCCCACCTCAGCCTTCTGAGTAGCTAGTGTGTCTGGAATTGGTGGGTTCTTGGTCTCAATGACTTCAAGAATGAAGCCGCGGACCCTAGCGGTGAGTGTTACAGTTCTTAAAGATAGTGTGTCCGGAGTTTGTTCCTTCTGATGTTCGGACGTGTTCGGAGTTCCTTCTGGTAGGTTCGTGGTCTCACTGGCTTCAGGAGTGAAGCTGCAGACCTTCGCGGTGAGTTACAGCTCTTAAGGCGGCATGTCTGGAGTTGTTCGTTCCTCCTGTCCAGAGTTGTTTATTCCTCCCAGTGGGTTTGTGATCTCGCTGGCCTCAGGAGTGAAGCTGCAGACCTTCGCAGTGAGTGTTACAGCTCATAAAGGCAGTGCAGACCCAAAGAGTGAGCAGCAGCAAGATTTATTGCAAAGAGCGAAAGAACAAAGCTTCCACAGTGTGGAAGGGACCCGAGTGGGTTGCCCATGCTGGCTCAGGCAGCATGCTTTTATGCCCTTATCTGACCCCAGCCACATCCTGCTGATTGGCCCATTTTACAGAGAGCTGATTGGTCTGTTTTGACAGGGTGCTGATTGGTGTGTTTATAATCCCTGAGCTAGAGACAGAGTGCTGATTGGTGTATTTACAATCCTCTAGCTAGACGTAAAAGTTTTCGAAGTCCCCACTAGATTAGCTAGACACAGAGCACTGATTGGTGCATTTAGAAACTTTGAGCTAGACACAGGGTGCTGATTGGTGCGTTTACAAACCTTGAGCTAGATACAGAGTGCTGATTGGTGTATTTACAATCCTTTAGTTAGACATAAAGGTTCTCCAAGTCCCCACTAGATTAGCTAGACACAGAGTGCTGATTGGTGCATTTACAATCCTCTAGCTAGACATGAAAGTTCTTCAAGTCCCTGCTCGACTCAGGAGCCCAGCTGGCTTTGCCTAGTGGATCCTGTGCCAGGGCCGCGGGTGGAGCTGCACACCAGTCCCGTGCTGCACACCTGCACTCCTCAGCCCTTGGGCTGTCGATGGGACCAGGCGCCGCGGAGCAGGGGGCGGCGACCATTGGGGAGGCTCGGGCCTCATGGGAGCCCACCGCAGGGGGGCTCGGGCATGGCAGGCTGCAGTTCCGGAGCCCTGCCCCACGGCGAGGAGGCTGAGGCCTGGCAAGAATTCGAGCACTGGCATGGGTGGGCCGGCAGTGCTGGGGGACCCGGCACCCCCTCCACAGCTGCTGGCCCAGGTGCTAAGCCCCTCACTGCCCGGGGCCCCAGGTGCTAAGCCCCTCACTGCCTGGGGCCCTGGGTGCTAAGCCCCTCACTGCCCAGGGCCGGCAGTGCCAGCTGGCTGCTCTGAGTGTGGGGCCCTCTGATACCACGCCCACCCGGAATTCGCGCTGGCCCCAGTTCCCACCCACGCCTCTCCCTCCACACCTCGCCGCAAGCAGAGAGAGCCAGCTCCAGCCTCGGCCAGCCCAGAGAGGGGCTCCCACAGTATAGCGGTGGGCTGAAGGGCTCCTCAAGCATGGCCAGAGCAGACCGAGGCCGAGAAGGTGCTGAGAGTGAGCAAGGGCTGCCAGCACGTTGTCACCTCTCACTGGGACCACCGGTGTGTACCACCATGCCTGACTAATTTTTTTTGTAGACATGGGGTCTCGCTGTGTTGTCCAAGCTGGCCTGAAACTCCTGGGACCAAGTGATCCTTCCACCTCGGCCTCCCAAAGTATTGGGATTACAGGCATGAGCCAGTGTGCCTGGCCTACTTCATGATTTATTGTGATAAGCTAGGCAGTTTTCCATCTTTCTTAGAACTCTGCTGAAGTTGGGCTCAAATACATGTTTACTTCTGATTAAATTGGTGCTCTTTCTAGCCTTTGTCCCTTAGTCATCTTGTGTCTAGCAGACTCACTCATCAAGAAATTTAGAGGGAGCCTGGGCGCGGTGGCTCACGCCTGTAATCCTAGCACTTTGGGAGGCCAAGGCAGGTGGATCACCTGAGTTTGAGACCAGCCTGGCCAACATGGCGAAACCATGTCTCTATTAAAAATACAAAAATTAGCCAGATGTGGTGGCTTATGTCTGTAGTCCCAGCTACTCAGGAGGCTTAGGCAGGAGAATCGCTTGAACCCAGGAAGGGGAGGTTGCAGCGAGCTGAGATGGCGCCACTGCACTTCAGCCTGGGCAACAGAGCAACTCTGTCTCAAAAAAGAAGGAAAAAAAGAAATTTAGAGGGAGCCTTTCCTAAGGTGCCTCAGCAGAGTGAAGGAGCTAATTTTTTCCCCTCCCAATGTATCTGGGAGAAATACTGTGTAAATGAATGTTTACTCAGGAGGTTTTTGAGTATTTACCATGTCCCAGGCCCTGTGCAAGACAGTATCTATACAAATGGTAAAAAATCTGGTTCCTGGCCCCCAAGGAGCCCTGGGTTTGGTATAGCATTGGCCATTAGTACATATCTCTTAATCTTTGTATACCTATTGGCTTATGTAATGGATTAAAAGAAGACCTTGGAAAGCAAGCATTAGATTTTTTGTTTGTTTGTTTTTGGAGACAGTCTCACTCCGTCACCCAGGCTGGAGTGCAGCGATGCAATCTCAGCTCAGTGCAGCCTGTACCTCCCAGGTTCAAGCGATTCTCATGCCTCAGCCCTGCTCCCTGCCTTCTAATTTTTGTATTTTTAGTAGAGATAGGGTTTTGCCATGTTGGCCAGGCTGGTCTTGAACTCCTGACCTCAGGTGATCTGCCTGCCTCGGCCTCCCAAAGTACTGGAATTACAGGCGTGAGTCACCATGTCGGGCTGCAAGTATTAGATTTTTAATTAGGCTCATGAAGGCTCTAAGCATTTCGTGTTTTGCCTTCTCTGTTGTTTTTTTTTTTTTTTTTTTGCAGTATTTGAACATACAGTCACTTCATAATCTGCAATTTAGATGGATTTTTATGTTAACTGTTGTCTAACTTTGGCAAATTAGATTTATCATTCCTGGTGGAATGTTATTCCCAGTTCCATAGGAATGTCCCAGGTTTTGCATACATTAAAAATGTTTCTTTTGCCACACATGTTTCTTTTCTGCCTTATTAATTTTAACAGATAAAGAGGGGGTTAATTAATTTTCACGATTAAGAGTGGACCATTGGGCCAGTCTTTATTTTCAGGGATTTTGCAGGAATGTTAGCAGTCTGAATTGAACAAAACAGTCTCAACAGAAAATTATAAAACATAACAAGGAAACACGGAAGTGTGGCCCATTCACAGGAAAAAAAAATTGACAGACACCATCCCTGAGGAAACCCAGACATTGGAATTGCTAGCCAAAGACATTAAAGCAACTGTCAGCAATATGCTCAGTGGACTAAAGGAACCACAGACGAAGAACTAAAGGAGAGCAGAAATACAGTCTCTGAACAAAATCAAGAAAGAGGCTGGGTGCAGTGGCTCACGCCTGTAATGCCAGCACTTTGGGAGGCCAAGATGGGAGGATTGCTTGAGCCTAGACGTTCAAGATCAGCCTATTCAACATGACAAAATTCTTTCTCTCTCTTTTTTTTTTTTTTTTTTTTTTTTTCCTGAGACAGTCTTGCTCTGTCTCCCAGGCTGGAGTGTAGTGGCACGATTTCAGCTCACTGCAACCTCCACCTCCTGGGTTCAAGTGATTCTCCTCCTCAGCCTCCCCAGTAGCTGGGTTTATAAGCGCCCACCACCACACCCAGCTAACTTGTGTATTTTTAGTAGAGACGGGGTTTCACCGTGTTGGCCAGGCTGGTATTGAATTCCTGACCTCAGATGATCCACCTGCTTTGGCCTCCCAAAGTGCGGTGTGAGCCATCGCACCCGGCCAAATTCTTTCTCTTTAAAAAAAAAAAAAAATTGGCCGGGTTTGATGGCACATGCCTGTAGTCCAGCTACTCGGGAGGCTAGAGTGGGAGGATCACTTGAGCCCTGGGCATGGAGGCTGCATTGAGTTATGGTCACATCACTGCACTCCACTGGGTGACAGAGTGAGACCCAGTCTCAAAAAGATAGAAATTATAAAAAGGAACTATACAGAAATTCTGGAGCATAAAAGTACAACAACTGAGATGAAAACTTTATTAGAAGGGTTCACCAATAGATTTGAGCAGACAAAAGGGCCCATACCTGGGTCAGGCCTCTTAGAGGGACTGATCCATTTGGAAGACATTTGAAATTTATTCTCTTAGCTATTTTGAAATATGATACATTATTATTTGAAATATGCATTATTATTGACTACATTCCACTGTAATAAAAAGAAAACATCACAGTGGAAAGGCCACACTCCTTCATTATCCAGTTGGGAACCTCAGCAGCTCAGCCAAGTGATCTGCTAAGCTGCTTTGGGGACCACACCCATGCCACTTGTATAGCTCCCAACACAGCCTGGTTCCCAAGATTTCCTCATCCTGTTGTGGACCTTTTGGCCCAATTAACATAGGCCCACAGGATTTAAAGTTGCCATTGGTCCTTGTGAAAAGCTAACCAGGTAATGTCAGTGTGAGGTCACATACAATGTGTGTGTTTCTGCCTTGCATTTGGCTCAGAGCCACTTGTAATAATTTTTTGCTGTTGGGGTTTCCTTGATACTTCTCTGAAGTCACTTTTTCATTAAATTTTTCTGGTTGACTTCAAGTACTACGTGTCTACCTGTTGCCTAAACTAGGGTATGCACTGCCCCAGTTCTGTGCAGGGAGGGTGCAAAACAGCAAAATTAGTTGCGACCCGTCTTTCTGGAGTTTGAGCTGTACTGTAAAATTTGGAAGAAATGGTAATTTGTTAAGAACCATCTTTTTTTTTTTTTTTTTTTTTTTTTTTTTTTTTTTTTTGAGACAGAGTTTTGCTCTGTTGCCCAGGCTGGAGTGCAGTGGCATGATCTCAGCTCACTGCAACCTCTGCCTCCCTGGTTCAAGCCGTTCTCCCACCTCAGCCTCCCAAGTAGCTGGGATTACAGGTGCGCGCGCCACCATGCCCAACTAATTTTTGTATTTTTAGTAGAGACGGGCTTTCGCCATGTTGGCCAGGCTGGTCTCGAACTCCTGACCTCAAGTGATCCACCTGCCTCAGCCTCCCAAAGTGCTGGGATTACCAGCCTGAGCCACCAGGCCCGGGTGAGAACCATTTTATTAAGAAAGGACACAGAAGAGCAGGGAAGGGGAGAAATGTTCCAGGAAACACAGTCCAGGCTCTGACATTGCCCCCGGTGGGATGGAGGGGCTCACCCCTTACTTTGAATAGGATACTTTTGAAGGCCACAAGGGTGCCAGTTGTCCTCTTGACTTGAATCCCATGCAGAGACTTCGTTGGCAGTTTGCACACATCCATCCTCTGCTGGTTGAGTCCTCTGAGCTGGGTGTGCTGGTCGCACAGCAACGTGGGCTTCTTGACCAGCGCCCCCTGGCACCTATTTAAGTCCATGCCTGGCTGACCTGCCATGCCGTATTGTCAGGATCCATGGAGCTCGCGATCTTGTTGCTTTCTATTCTAAATGCAAGGAGACATTTGAAATAGACTCAGATATTCTGAAATGTCCAAATATATATTACTGACTGTAGTCACCCTGCTGTGCAGTAGATTAGAAAGTTATTCCTCCTATCCGAAACATTGTACCCTTTGATAAACAACTCTCCATTATTTCTCTCTCCCACCACCCCAGCCTCTGTTCACCATCAGTCTACTCTCTTTTTTTTTTTTTTTTTTTTTTTTTTTTTTTTTTTGAGACGGAGTCTTGCTCTGTCGCCCAGGCTGGAGTGCAGTGGCGCAATCTCGGCTCACTGCAGGCTCCGCCTCCCGGGTTCACGCCATTCTCCCGCCTCAGCCTCTCCGAGTAGCTGGGACTACAGGCACCCGCCACCGCGCCCGGCTAATTTTTTGTATTTTTTTTTTTTAGTAGAGACGGGGTTTCACCGTGGTCTCGATCTCCTGACCTCGTGATCCGCCCGCCTCGGCCTCCCAAAGTGCTGGGATTACGAGCGTGAGCCACCGCGCCCGGCCTTACCATCAGTCTACTCTCTACATCTGTGGGTTCAACTGTTTGTTTTTAGCTTTTACATTTTTCTTTAATTTTTAGAGACAGGGTCTTGCTTTGTTACCCAGGCGAGAGCGCAGTGGCTCAATCATAGCTCACTGCAGCCTTGGACTCCTGGGTTCAAGTGATCCTTCTGCCTCAGCCTCTCGATGAGCTGGGACAATAGGCCTACACTGTCACACCTGGTTACTTTTATTTTTTGTAGAGATGCAGTCTCACTGTATTGACCGGGTTGGGATTCAACTTTTTAAGATTGAACACATTGGTGATATCACGTGGTAATTGTTTTTCTGAGGTGATAGATATATGTTAGTTAGCTTGACTTAATCATTCCATATTGTATACATATATCTAAACATCACATGGTACCCATAAATGTATAAAATTATGATTTGGTAATTAAAAATCATATTAACTGAAACATAATAGGCTGGGTGCAGTGGTTCACATGCCTGTAATTCCAGCACTTTGGGAGGCCGAAGGGCAAAGATCACTTGAGTCCAGGAGTTTAATCAGCCTGAGCAACATAGCAATACTCTATCTCTACAAAAAAAAAAGGCTTGTTGTTGTATATCTGTAGCCCTAGCTACTTGGGAGGATCAGGCGAGAGGATCGCTTGAGCTCAGAAGTTTGAGATTACAGTGAGCTATGATCCTGCCACTGTACTCCAGCCTGGGTGACAGAGCAAGACCCTGTCTCTTAAAAAATAATGGGCTGGGCGCGGTGACTCACGCCTGTAATCCCAGCACTTTGGGAGGCCGAGGCGGGCAGATCACCTGAGGTCGGGAGTTCAAGACCAGCCTGACCAACATGGAGAAACCCCGTCTCTACTAAAAATACAAAATTAGCTGGGCATGGTGGTGCATGCCTGTAATCCCAGCTACTTGGGAGGCTGAGGCAAGAGAATTGCTTGAACCTGGGAGGCGGAGGTTGCAGTGAGCTGAGATCACGCCATTGCACTCCAGCCTGGGCAAGAAGAGCAAAACTCCATGAAATAATGAAATGAAATAAAGAAATGAAAAGAAAATGAATCTCAGCCACCCCAGATACTTGGTTTATTTCTTGGCCTCAACTGTCCATTGGTGCCACTTTATTTCTAGCTGTGTGGTGGGTCTTTGGGCCTGCAGGAAGCAAAGGATTCTGTTTTGTTTTGTTTTGTTTTGTGAGACGAGTCTCGCTCTGTCTCCCAGGCTAGAGTGCAGTGGTGCGATCTTGGCTCACTGCAACCTCCGCCTCCTGGGCTCAAGCAATTCTCCTGTCTCAGCCTCCCAAGTAGTTGGGATTGCAGGCACGTGCCACCACGCCCAGCTAATTTTTGTATTTTTAGTAGAGACGAGGTTTCACCTTGTTGGCCAGGCTGGTTTTGAACTCCTGACCTCAAATGATCCACCCACCTCTGCCTCCCAAAGTGCTGGGATTACAGGCATGAGCCACTGTGCCCAGCCAGCAAAGCATTCTTAAGATGAAGTTGACAAACGTTCTAGTGGCCCCCTGCTGGCCCTGGCACTTGCCATAGGTATGAGGCTCAGAACACATCATCTGGTCGCTCAGCATGGAGGGATTTGGTTCCTAAGATTATCGTTGGGGACAGGTGACTCCTTCTGGGTTTCCTCCACTGCTGCTGGTACATTGAGTGGAGGGGGTTGTGTTAATATTGGTCTCATTTTCAGGTCGAGTAAGGGACTGGCAGGCATAGTGGCTTTTCCGGTGATCTTCTGCCCTAACACTTTGTCTTCTCAGCCAGCTGACTTTTTAGAAGTAACCAAGGTAAAGGTGGGAAAGGCAGCCTAGCTTAGACTCCTCCTCTTTGAGTAGACAGGGAAGGTGGACTATACTTTGGGGAATGGGGAAGAATTGGTGGGACCCCCAGAAGGCAGGGGCTGCACTCTCGTGATGGAGCCTTCCTCCAGTTTCCTATACACAGGACTAGGTATGTGGCCATGGTGTAGTCATATATGTTTTCCCAACGTAACAAGGACTTCTGGATGTGGTCTGTCTTGAACCCCATGGACACCGTGAACTGTGTCTTTCCATGGACTTGGTAATCAGGGAGTGGCTCCTGGTGTGGCCTTAGTATCCCCTGGTCGTTATTGACTCATGGATGCCCCATAATCTAACCTATTGTGTTCCTCTTCCTGGTGTTGAGGGTAAGCAATTTGTTCGTGAGGCTTTCTAGTTCTGAGGAAATGAAGAATGGGATTTTGTAATTCCCGTAACGTATCTCATCTTGCAGTACCACAAAGGTCTGTCTGACAAATGGCAAGACCCTTGTCACCATGGTGTAGAGAAGGCCTCCCAGGCTCCACAAATCCACTGGGGTAGGGAGAAGGGCGGTCATAATTTTGTCCCTGGAAGAGTTCTGAGGCAGCATAAGGGGACTCCCACAAAATGTGCCCAGATTCCGGCCAACAGTGAACCTGCTGCCAAAGCCAGAGTCTGCTGTTTTTATGTTGTAATTGGTATCCAGAAGGAAGTTCTCTGGCTTCAGGTCCCTGTGGACAGTTTCTTCTGGTGGCAATACTGCACAGTAGATACTGTTTGCAGGAACTGGCCTCAGGTCTCTTTCTCCCTTCTGTGGCCATACTCTAGGATGTAGTCAAATAGCTCTGCTCTGCTGGCACATTCCAGGACTAAATATAATGTTTCTGTTGTGTTGGTTGCTTGAGAGAATTTGCTGGTATTGGAGTGATTCAGGACCTTCATTATACTGAATATATATATATATATATATATATATATACACACATATACACACTTTGGTATAGTCTCTGGAGCCTGGAGGAGCTCTGCTGAGCTTTGTGGATGACCTTCATGGCTACCTGGGTCTCAGTCAGAATATGCCAGGCCAGCTTCACCTTAGCGAAGCTACCCTGGCCGATGATCTTGAAGACCCTGTAATTGTAAATAAGTGTCTCCTCACCAGACAAGGTGAGACCCTGCTAGATGGTGACTGATACGGTTTGGCTGTGTCCCCACCCAGATCTCATCTTGAATTCCCATTTGTTGTGGGAGGGACCCGTTGGGAGGTAATTGAATCATGGGGGCAGGTCTTTCCTGTGCTGTTCTCATGATAGTGGATAAATTTCATGAGCTCTGATGGCTATTGAGAGTTTCCCTGCACAAGTGCTCCTCTCTTTGCCCGCCGCCATCCATGTGAGATGTGACTTGCTCCTCCTTGCCTTCTGCAGTGATTGTGAGGCGTCCCCAGCCATGTGAAACTGTAAGTCCAATTAAACCTCTTTGTTTTGTAAATTGCCCAGTCATGGGTATGTCTTTATCAGCAGCATGAAAACGGACTAATACAGTAAATGGGTACCAGTAGAGTGGGGTGCTGCTGAAAAGATAACCGAAAATGTGGAAGCCACTTTGGAACTGGGTAACAGGCAGAGATTAGAAGGGTTTGGAGGGTTCAGAAGAGGACACGAAAATGTGGGAAAATATGGAACTTCCTAGAGACTTGTTGAATGGCTTTGACCAAAAGCCTCATAGCGATATGGACAACCAGGCTGAAGTGGTCTCAGATGGAGATGAAGAACTTGTTGGGAACTAAAGCAAAGGTGGCTCTTGTTATGTTTTAGCAAAAAGACTGGTGGCATTTTGCCCCTGACCTGGAAATCTGTAGAACTTTTAACTTGAGAGAGATGATTTAGGGTATCCGGAGGAAGAAATTTCTTTTTCTTTTTTTGAGACAGAGTCTCACTGTTGTTGCCCAGACTGGAGTGCAATGACGTGATGTCAGCTCACTGCAACCTCTGCCTCCTGGGTTCAAGTGATCCTCCTGCTTCAGCCTCCTGAGTAGCTGGGATTACAGGCACCCGCCACCACGCCCAGCTAATTTTTGTGTTTTTAGTAGAGACGGGGTTTCACCATGTTGGCCAGGCTGGTCTCGAACTCCTGACTTCAGATGATTCACCTGCCTCAGCTTCCCAAAGTGCTGGGGTTACAGGTGTGAGCCACCGTGCCTGGCCAGCCAAAATTTCTAAGCAGCAAAGTATTCAAGAGGTGATTTGGGTACTATTAAAGGCATTCAGTTTTATAAGGGAAGCAGAGCATAAAACTTAAGAAAATTTGCAGCCTGACAATGAAATAGAAAGTAAAAACTTATTTTCTGAGGAGAAATTCAAACCCTTGCAGAAAGTACGAGGAGCTGAATGTTAACCCCCAAGACAATGGGGAAAATGTCTCCAGGGCATGTCAGAGGTCTTCATGGCAGCCTTTCCCATCACAGGCCTGGAGGCCTAGGAGAAGATGGTTTCATGGGCCAGGCCTAGGGTCCCTGTGCTTTGTGCAACCTAGGGACTTGGTGCTCTGCATCTCAGCCGCTCCAACCATGGCTGAAATGAGCCAATGTAGAGCTCAGGCTGCGGCTTCAGCGGGTGCAAGCCCCAAGCTGTGGCAGCTTCCACATGGTGTTGAGTCTGCGAGTGCACAGACGTCAAGAATTGAGGTTTGGGAACCTCTGCCTAGATTTCAGAGGATGCATGGAAATGCCTGGATGTCCAGGCAGAAGTTTACTGCAGGGGCGGGGCTCTCATGGAGAACCTCTGCTAGGGCAGTGTGGAAGGGAAATGTGGGGACAGAGCCCCCACACAGAGCTCTCCACAGGGAGACTACCTGGTGGAGCTGTGAGAAGAGGGCCACCATCCTTCAGACCCCAGAATAGTAGATGCACCAACAGTTTGCACCATCCACCTGGAAAAGCTGCAGACACTCAACACCAGCCTGTGAAAGCAGCCAGAAGGGAGGCTGTACCCTGCAAAGCCACAGGGGTGGAGCTGCCCAAGACCATGGGAACCCACCTCTTGCTTCAGTGTGACGTGGATGTGAGACATGGAGTCAAAGGAGATCATTTTGGAGATTTAAGATTTAAATGCCCTGCTGGATTTTGGACTAGCATGGGGCCTGTAGCCTCTTTGTTTTGACCAATTTCTACCATTCGGAACAGCTGTATTTACCCAATGCCTTTACCTCCATTGTAGCTGGGAAGTAACTAACTTGCTTTTGGTTTTACAGGCTCATAAACAGAAGGGACTTGCCTTGTCTCAGATGAGACATTGGACTGTGGACCTTTGTGTTAATGCTGAAATGAGTTAAGACTTTGGGGGACTGTTGGGAAGGCAAGATTGGTTTTGAAATGTGAGGACATTAGATTTGGGAGTGGCCAGGGGCAGAATGATATGATTTGTCTATGTCCCCATCCATATCTCATCTTGAATTCCCATGGGTTATGAGAAGGACCCAGTGGGAGGTAATTGAATCATGGGTGCAGGTCTTTTCCATGCTGTTCTCGAGTTAGGGAATAAGTCTTATGAGATCTGATGGTTACAAAAAGGGGAGCTTCCCTGCACAAGCATTCCTCTCTTTGCCTGCCACCATACATAACATGTGACTTGTTCCTCCTTGTCCTCTGCCATGATTGTGAGGCTTCTCCAGCCATGTGGAATTGTAAGTCCAGTTAAACCTCTTTCTTTTGTAAATTGCCCAGTCTTGGGTATGTCTTTATCATCAGCATGAAAACAGACTAATACAGTGACCTCCTAGCTACACTAACTACAAATCCTAACTAAGAACGCTAACCAATAATACTGGTGCTACAAACTATGCTAACTAACTAATGAACATAATACTTACAATACCAGCTGTATACTGACCACACTAACAGTGATAACCAACAATACTAGTAATACTAACCAACAACATTAACTAAATAAAAAACGAAAAAATGAGAAAAACAACAAAGGAAATGGAAGAAAAATGAGAAGAAGATATAAGAATTTAAAAAGTGAGACAAGAGAGTAAAGGAGGATGAGAAAATAAAAAGAAAAAAGAATAATAAGAAAAAGGAAATAAAAAATGGCAAAAAGAAAAATGAGGACAAAGTAGAGAAAAAAGATAAATAAAATAGAAAAAAACACACACATGAGGAAACAATATAATTATGGTCTCTGTCAGGTCACCAAAAATCAGCTTACTGCGCTGTGCAGACCAAAAACCTAGGTCCAGCCAAGTGCTTATTTAGGTGTTTGTAATTCCAGAACAATGGCTCCTTATAATATCCAGAGCAAGAAATGGGCCAGTCATAGCTGGGAATAATCCATAGTGGTTTTCTCACTTTTGGTCTCAAGAAGCTTTTCCTCTTTTAAAAAAAAAAAAGTGCTTATTCTTTAGATGAGTTATAGAGGTTGATATTTATTTTTTTTTTGAAACCTGAAGTATGCTACAACAGCCTTTTTTATTTCCAGGTTCAAAATCTGTAATACCTTTTGGCTTTTAAACATGTCATAATGTGTACACTCAAAATATTCAGTACCTTTTTCTGAATTAAACTCTGAATGTTTGGTCTCAAAATGATGCTACAAATTAACTGACGTCATGTTACCCTAAGGAAATGTTCTGTTGCATAAGACACAATTGGGTACATTATTAACATCTGTAGAATGGAGAGGAGGATATCCATTATCATCATTTCCCCAGAAGATCATCATTGGATTTCTCATCAGAACCTTTAAGAACACAAGTTAGTGGGTGGATGTATTCAGTTATTGATGGAAGAAAACTGTCAGTTATGAATTCTATATCCAGCAAAACTGAAATATTGTCATATGCAGCAATATGGATGAAACTGGAGGCCATTATGTTAAGTGAAATTAGCCAAGCACAGAAAAACAAATATTGCATGTTCTCACTCATATGTCAGAGCTAGAAAAGTAGATTTTATGAAGATAGAGCATATATTGGTGGGGAAGCAGATAGAGGATGAAGGGGGGAAAAAGAATGTAAATATATTTATTACCCTGAACTGTATACTTAAAAATGATAAAGATAGTAAGTTTTGTGTGTGTGTGTTTAACCTCAATAACAAATATTTTAAAAAATGGGGGCGGAATTAAAACATTCTCAGATGTCTTAGTCTTTTTGTGCTGCTATAACGAAATACCTTAAGACTGGATAATTTATGAAGAACAGAAATTTGTTTCCCACAGTTCTGAAGGTTGGGAAGTCCAAAATCAAGGCTCCAGCAGATACGGTGTTTGGTAAGTGCTCGCTTTCTGCTTTCAAGATGGTCTCTTGTTTCTGTGTCCTCACTTGGCAGAAGGAATGAACTTGCTCCCTTGGGTCTTTATATAAAGTCATTAATCCTATCCATAAGGGTGGAGCTAGTGTGGCCTAATCATCTCTTGAAAGCCCCACCTCTTTATTTTTTATTTTTGGTAGAGATGGAGTATCACTGTGTTGCCCAGGCTGGTGTCAAATTTCTAGGCTCAAGTGATCCTTCTGCCTGGGCCTCTCAAAAGTGCTGTGGTTACAGGTGTGAGCCACACCTCTTAATCCTGTTGTATTGGGGATTAAGTTTCAAAATGAATTTTGGAGGAACACAAACACTAAAACTACAGCACCAGATGATCAAAAGCTTAAGGAGTTTGTTACCACTAGATCTTCCTTCATGAAGGAAGTCATAAAGGTTGAAATAAAAGGACATTAGACAGGAAATCAAATCTGTACAAAGATATTATCATGTCTGATAAAGGTAAATACATGAAAAATTATAAAAGCTAGTAGTGTTTCTGTTTTCTACATGATTTAAGAGACTTATGTATCAAGAAGTTATTAGTCTGTTTTGGACACACAACACATAGAGATGTAATTTTGTGGCATTAATGGCTGAAAGGTGATGGGGTTGGAGCTGTATAGGAGCAATTTTTATATGTTATTGAAGTTAACTTGGTATATATTCACATCAGAGTAGTATAACTTTAGGGTGTTAAATATCACTCCCATGGTAACCAAAAAGAAAATAACTGTAGGATATACACAAAAGGAAATAAAAGGGGGATTAAAATGTTTTTCTACAAAGATCAACTAAACACAAAGGAAGATAATAATGCAGGAAATAGGGGACAAAACAACTGTGAGGCATATATAGAAAACAAACAGCAAAATGACAGAAGTTCTGCCTTATCAGTGTTTAAATGTAAATAGCTTAAACCCTGCAGTCGAAAGACAGATTGGCAGAATGGATAGAAAAACATCCAGCTTGTTGCCGTGAGAGACTCACTTTAGATCAAAGACAAAAAAATTTAATGTGAAAGGATGGAAAAAGATACTCTCTTCATATAGTAACCAAAAGAGATCGGGATTGCTACACTAATATCAGACAAAATATACTTTAAATCAAAAAAGTTTACGAGACAAAGCAGGACATTATATATTAATAAAAGGTTTAATACGGCAAAAAGACACACATTTAAACACCTAATAACAGACCACTCAAATATGTGAAGCATGACTGACAATGGAAGGGAGAAATAGTTCTACAGTAGTAATTGGGGACTTTAATGGATAGAAGAACCAGGCAGAAGATAAATAGGGAAATAGAATATAGTACTTGAACAATATAAGAAACTAAGTAGATCTCACAGACATACACGGGACATTCTACTCAACAACAACAGAATGAATCTTCTTCTTAAGTGGACTCAGGACCTTCTTTAGGATAGACCATACATTAGGCCAGAAATTAAGATTCAATAGATTTTTAAAAACATTATACCAAGTATTTTCTTTGACAAAATGGGATGAAGTGAGAAATCAGTAACAGAAGGAAAACTGTGTAAATTAAATAACACCCTCTTCAGGAACCAGTGGTCAAAGGAGAAATCACAAGGGCAATTAGAAAAGAAAAAAAAGGATTAGAAACAATTTAACAGAAAGAAAATAAAACATTGCAAAACCTATGATATGCCACAAAAGTAGTATTAAAGGAGGAAATTTATAGCTATAAATGCCTTCATTATAAAAAAGAAGGAAGACCTCAAATCACCAATCTAACTTTTTACACCTTAACAAAGTAGAAAACAACAAACTCAAAGCTAGCAGAAAGAAGGAACTAATACAGTAGAGATAAATAAAATAGAAAAATTCAGCAAATCCAAAAGTTAGTTCTTGGAAAAGACTAACAAAATTGGCAATCCCTTACCTAGATTGACTAGGCCGGAGATGAGAATCTCAAATTCATAACCACCTTTCTTTGCTCAGTTCCTGGGACTGTACTCTTTCCGCTTTGGACGATGCCATCTCCTCAACCCTGAAAGAGATACGATTTTATATGTAGGGAACTGTAAAAATTTCTCACACATAAAACCTTTTTGGATCTGATAAACTCATTCAGCAAAGTTGCAGGATGCAGAATCAACAAAAGTTCTGTTTCTATAACATTAACAACGAACAATCTCAAAAGGAAATTAAGAAAGCAGTTATATTTACAATATCATGGAAAAGAATAAAATAGTAAATTAGGTAGGAGAAAGACGTGTATAGAAAGCTACAAAACATTGCAAAAAGAAATTGAAGACTTTAATAAATGGAAAGGTAACTCATGTTCATGGATTTAAAAACTTACTATTGTTAGAATCACAATACTCCCCAAAGAAATTCAGTGCAGTTCTTATTAAAATCTCAATGATGGTTTTGCAGAAAATAGAAAAATCCATCCTAACATGGATACGGAAAATCATGGGATCCCCAGTAGCCAAAATAATCTTGAAAACACACAACCAAGTTGGAGGTCTCACACTTCCTGATTTCAAAATGTACTGCAAAGCTACACCAATGAAAACAGTGTGGTAATGGCCGAGGTTTGTATTTGGACCGTTGGGGTTTTTCACCTTAGTATTCGCTATCTTTTTTTTTTTTTTTTTTTTGAGATGGAGTTGCGGTCTGTCACCCACGCTGGAATGCAGTGGCATGATCTCAGCTCACTGCAACCTCCACCTCCTGGGTTCAAGTGATTCTCCTGCTTCAGCTTCCCAGGTAGCTGGGACTACAGGTGTGCACCACCACGCCCGGCTCGTTTTTGTATTTTTTAGTAGAGATGGGGTTTTGCCATATTGCCCAGGTTGGGCTTGAATCCCTGGCCTCAGGTGATCCGCTCACCTCCACCTCCCAAAGTGCTGGGATTGCAGGTGTGAGCCACCACACCTGGCCCAATCCCACTCTTATACATCCATCACCACCACCTATTTCCAGAGCCTTTCCTCATGCCAACCAGAGACTATACAAATTAAGCAGTTATTCTCCATTTTCTTCTCCCCCAGCCATACTTGATAGAACATGAATATCAGATAAGTGCTATGCAGAACAGTAACACAGGGTGAAGTGAAAGCGTGCCATTTTACATAGGATGGTCGGGGAATGATGGCATTTGAGCCACTGATGGTGCAGGAGAGGGAACAAGTGTGATATTGAGGCCAGGTGTGCTTAGCAATTTGAAAGCAAAGCTAGAAGTACAGGAGAGGCAGAGACACGAGATGAATGTTTTATATTTTATTTTTAAAATAAAATATTTTTATTTATTTAAAAAATAATTTTTTTTTTTTTTTTTGGAGACCAACTTTTGCTGTGTTGCCCAGGCTAGAGTATGGTGGCATAATCTCAGCTCACTGCAACCTCTGCCTCCTGGGTTACAAGTGATTTCTCCTGCCTCATTCTCCTGAGTAACTGGGACTACAGGTGCCCACCACCACGCCCAGGTAATTTTTGTATTTTTAGTAGAGATGGGGTTTTACCATGCTGGCCAGGCTGGTCTTGAACTCCTGACCTCAAGTGATCCACCTGCCTCAGCCTCCCAGAGTGCTGGGATTACAGGCATGAGCCACTATGCCTGGCCTAAAAACAATATTTTTAAGAAAATAGAGACAAGGTCTTGCTGCATTGCCCAGGCTGGTCTCCAACTCCTGGGCTTAAGCAGTCTTCCTGCCTCAGCCTCCGAAAGTGCTGGAATTACACTTGTGAGCCACTGCGCCCAGCTTATTTTATTTTTTATATTTTTAGAGTCAGAGTCTTGCTCTGTCACCCAGGCTGGAGTACAGTGGTGCGATTGTAGCTCACTCTAACTTCAAAGTTCTGGGCTCAAGCAGTCTTCTGTCCTTGGCTTCGCAAATCACTGGGATTACAGGTGTGAGCCACCACACCTGGCTAATTTTTAAATTTTTTTGTAGAGGCAGAGTCTCACTATATTGCTCAGGCTGGATTTGAATTCCCGGCCTCAAATAATCTTCCTGCCCTAGCCTGTCAAATCCCTGGGGTTACAGGTGTGAGCCACCACCCCAGTGTTTGTTTGTTTTTTTTTTTTTTTTTTTTTTTTTTTTTGAGACAGAGTCTCGCTCTGTCGCCTAGGCTGAAGTGCCGTGGTGCTATCTCGGCTCACTGCAAGCTCCGCCTCCCGGGTTCCCGCCATTCTCCTGCCTCAGCCTCCCTAGTAGGTGGGACTACAGGCACCCGCCACCACGCCCGGCTAATTTTTTTTTTTTTTTTTTGTATTTTTAGTAGAGACGGGGTTTCACCGTGTTAGCCAGGATGGTCTCGGTCTCCTGACCTCGTGATCCGCCCACCTCGGCCTCCCAAAGTGCTGGGAATTACAGGTGTGAGCCACCGCACCCGGCCTCCTGCGTTTGATTTTTTAATTCTGCTTGTTTGTAGTGACATTCATCAAGAATGAATGACTTTAAAACAACAACGAAAAATCTTTAGGGATTTTTGCTCTTGGGCAAGCATGCTTCTGTCTCTGAGCATTAGTTTTCTCATCAGATAAAAGGGTTTGGAGTAAATCAATGATGTTCTGGTTGTGGATAGAACTCTTGAGCGTTCCCTGAACATGATCCTTTGGTAGCATTGGATTGCTCTTGGCCATCCCACGAATAGCTGTGTTTTATCTGTTTTTTGCTTAAGATTTTTTTTTTTTTTTTTTTTTTTTTTTTTTTTTTTTTGAGACAGAGTCTCGCTCTGTCGCCCAGGCTGGAGTGCAGTGGCACGATCTCAGCTCACTGCAAGCTCCGCCTCCCGGGTTCACGCCATTCTCCTGCCTCAGCCTCTCCGAGTAGCTGGGACTACAGGCGCCCGCCACCACGCCTGGCTAATTTTTTGTATTTTTAGTAGAGACGGGGTTTCACCGTGGTCTCGATCTCCTGACCTCGTGATCCGCCCGCCTCGGCCTCCCAAAGTGCTGGGATTACAAGCGTGAGCCACCGCGCCCGGCCTAAGATTTAACATATGAGTTCATTTGAAATGTTTCTGTTGCCACAAAGAAACAAAATCCCTGGCTCAGAGTTTTAAGGGGACTTACGGTTCTAATGCTACTCAGGCTTTGGTTGAGTAGTAAACAAACTACAGCTTCTTTTTAAGTTCAGTGATCTTCAACCTACAGCCCCTGTGTTTTACAAATGAGTAAATTAATATGAGTATCTTCTGTTCAAATTCTTTTTCCAAAGAAATCCAAATGTGCCATAAGCTGATAGGTCTCGACATGAAATATGGTTTCATAGTTACATTGAGATTGTTGAGTAGCTACAGGGAAACTGAGAATTTACATTCTGAGGCAAATGTGTTAACCTAAGAGGAATAAAATTAAGTAAACTGTGTATTAGCTCCTCATAATGTGGCAGGAATTCGGTGTTAGTGGTGGAAAAGCCACAGGAGCTTAATGTGGTAGGTAAGGAAGGTTTATGTTAGCTCCTTTCCCCGATTATCCCAGTTGCTGTGCATTGCCATCTCTGGTCAGTTTCTAGCCATGACTACCTAAAAGTTTTCTGAGGGAGGCTGCGCACTGGGTGATCTTGTGAGGCAGGTGGACGTCTATTCTGCCAAGATCTTGTGGGCCCAGTTTGAGAATGGGTTTTAAGTTTTAGTCCCTTTACACCTCCTTTGCAGGAGTGTAGCTTTTGAAATAGAAGCAAAGTGTTGTGAAACCTTTGACATTCTGTTCTTTAACACTTCCTCCTCAGCCTGAAGATCTCAGCTTTCGCTTGGGCATTACAACACCCCATGGTACCTGAACATCAAGTAAGCTCTGTTAGGTTTTCATATCTGCCCGTGATGATGGTGACTTTTTTTTTTTTTTCTGAGATGGAGTTTCGCTCTTGTTACCCAGGCTAGAGTGCAGTGGCACAATCTTGGCTTCCGCAACCTCCGCCTCCCAGGTTCAAGCAATTTCTCCTGTCTCAGCCTCCCGAGTAGCTGGAATTACAGGCATGCACCACCACACCCGGCTAATTTTGTATTTTTAGTAGAGACGGGGTTTCTCCATGTTGGTCAGGCTGGTCTCTAACTCCAGACCTCAGGTGATCTGCCTGCCTCGGCCTCCCAAAGTGCTGGGATTACAGGCGTGAACCACCGTGCCCAGCCTTGATGACGACTTATGAGTCAATTTGACTGGTCCTCAGGTGCCCAGATATTTCGCTAAACATTATTCTGGGTGTGCCTGTGAGGATGTTTCTGGATGAGATTTGGTAGACTGAGTGAAGGTGACCACCCTCCCCAGCGTGGGTGAGCCTCATCCACGGGAGGCTGAATAGAGAAGGAGGCTGAGCAGGAAAGTGTTCTTTCTCCGCCTGACCGTGCCTGAGATGGGACACAGTTGTTCTTTGCCCTCTGGTCTCCAGGCTCTGACTAGAGCTTAACTCTGTCAGCTCTCCCGATTCTCAGACCTCCCGACTGTGGGTCATGGGACTTCTCAGCCTACATAATCCTGTGAGCCAATTCCTTGTAATAACTCTCTTTATGTGTAATCTGTTGGTTCAGTTTATCTCTGGAGAGCCCAAATACTCCACCAATAATACAGTCACTTTTTCCCAGAGATAGGTTTTATCTTGGAGGATTCTTACATTGATCCTTCCCATATCTGTTTCAGAAACGCTTCCTACAATGTAGAGTGCTAATAGCTGGTTTGTGAGTACCCCTTAGATATACTGGGATGAGCAATAAGGTCAATGCTGTCACCTAACCGTCTGTTGATTGCCAAGCCTTTGTGTTGAAGCAAGGAAATTCATCTAGCAACCATAACAAAGGCAAAGCCTGGAAGTATAAGGTGGATAGGTTTTTGGCTAGCAAGTGCTACAGAAAAACACTCAGCTTCTAGCTTAAACTGAGTTATAAACATACAGAACTAGTGTAGACCTTGAAATCTTTTCTGGTGGAGTCATCTTTGTAGGGGGACCTAGGCAAAATCATGTCATTTCAACTGCCGGTCCCATAGCGACTTCAGTTAAGGTATGGACCTATATAAAGTGTTTTATCCCTTAAAAAGCTTCATCTCCCATTTGCCTGTGGAATCCTCCTACAACCCTAAGAGGTGGAGAGGAAGCCTTTCTTACAGATAAGGATGGAAATTGTACAGATGCACGAATTTGTTTCTAAAGCTAAGTAGAAACAAGAGTACCAAGAGGTCAGATTTTTCCAGCCCCCAAATCCTTGGCTTAAGTGTATAAAAAGCAAGCACAGCTGTTCTTGGGGTTTCTTAGTCTGTTGCCTCCTCCCCATGTTAAAATTCTGGCCTTTATTCTTCGAAGATAATCTCTGTACCCGGTTGAGGATTCAACATCTAGGTATCCTTTTTGGGAAGCGTTCCTGAAGCCCTCATATAATGGGTTAGATTCCTGATCACCTCCAGCCCCTTATTTTGTGTTGAGAGTTTCTTTTGATTACGAAGTCATACATAGTCATTGTTTTAAAACTTAAAATATGGCAAACCATAGTCAAAGTCCTCTATACCCCCCATCCCACTCAGAGGAAGAAGTCTTGACTATTCCTATGACATCACACATATATTGCCATTTTCCTGTCTGCTTATCCAGGGTCTCCTTAAACCAGGCTTGAGGTAGGGAGACTATCTTGGTCATCTTTGCATCTCTAGCAGTTGGGCCGGTGCAGGTGCTTGGGAAATGAATCTGTGTTTAGATCACCAGCCTCTGAACAGGCCTTATGTACCAAGGTCTGTGTCCAGATTGGCATGACCTCTGAGTTAACGGTCCTTTATTTAGATCTTCAGGATTGAGTTCTCTGCCACAGATTTGCCCTCTGGAAAAAGGCACCTCTCCTGTAGAGCAGCAGCTGTCAGCCTATAAATCCTGTTTTGAAAATTGGAATTTTAGTTAAATTACAGGGACAGAGTGTGATTGTATACAACTTGATTAACATATTGAGGTAGGGATGTGAATAAGACTACTTTAGGCATTATTGAAAAGCAACCGATTATTTAATGTTTTCATTTATATTTATGCCTGCCAAACTGTGGCACCAGCCCCATCAAGATGTCTGTGGTGCACTTAACTGTGCAGAAGGTGTGGAGCCTTTACATTTCCTCTCCCTGGACTTGGCGCCATGTTTGCATGTTTTGCCAGTTATCTTAAAGTGGGATTTTAAATCTATTGTAAAATAAAAATAAACTTCATGGTACTTAATGCCACTGAAATATACACTTAAAAATGGTGAAAATGGTAATTGTTATAATATTTTACCACAGTAATTTATATAGGAATACTTTCTATAACTTTATGCTAATAAATTTGAAAACCCGGAGGGGAAATTCTGCTGGCAGTGTTGAACTGTGGGTCAGTTTGTTCTAGGCTACAGATAGACTTTCCTGTGTGAAGATTATAGATGAAAAAGGCTAAGGAGGAGGGACAAGGGAAAATAAAAGTGGAAACTTTAAGGGTTCCTGCTAACTTCCCAAGGAATTGGAAGGAATATTTACTAAATGTTCCATTCCCTTTTAAGCTCTCTTCTCCCAACACAGTTAACCAAGCAAACTGTTATTTATTCTTTATAATAAAATTCCTCCCCGTCACAGTTTTGCTTAACCTCCTCAAGTCTTATCACCCCCCTACTTCCCACCATGACCCCCAAAATGGAAGTGATTATATGAAGACCTGAAGGATTACTTAAATCTCAATGAGTATTGAGTGCCTTCTGGGAGTGGGGAGTGAGATGGGGTGAGAGTTACTGGTCAAACAAACCTGAAGTACTCTGGAAGGTTTGGTTTGCGGCATTTCTCATCGTTGAAGTTACCTGGACCCCACTCCAGTGGGAGAGCCTGAGGGTGGAGATTAGAAGCAGAATCTGTTTAGCTAGATTAGGATCCAATGAGAGCTTCTGCCCCAACTGTCCTGTTCAGATAGCCACTCCTCCTCTAATGTGAAATAGCTGTCACAGTTTATTATGAAAAAATATCAAACATATACAAAGCAAAGAGACTCAGTGTAAGAGATACACTGTCTGCCGGGCGCGGTGGCTCACGCTTGTAATCCCAGCACTTTGGGAGGCCGAGGCGGGCGGATCACGAGGTCAGGAGATCGAGACCACGGTGAAACCCCGTCTCTACTAAAAATACAAAAAAATTAGCCGGGCGTGGTGGCGGATGCCTGTAGTCCCAGCTACTCGGAGAGGCTGAGGCAGGAGAATGGCGTGAACCCGGGAGGCGGAGCTTGCAGTGAGCCGAGATTGCGCCACTGCACTCCAGCCTGGGCGACAGAGACTCCGTCTCAAAAAAAAAAAAAAAAGAGATACACTGTCCTACCTACTTTCAACAGTTAGCATTTTCTGTATTTGCTTTATCTGTTCTTTCAGTTGAGTTACTACAAAGTAAATTAGACCTCATGATACTTCACCTGTAAATGCTCTCGAGTCCTTTAATCTAGAATGTGGTCCCTCCTTCCCTTTTTCTGTCATTATCTTTAGTTTTGGAAAGATCAAGCCAGTTGTCCTAACAGAGTGTTCCACATTCTAGGTTTGTCTGGGTGCATCTTTTGATGTTTAATGTATTTCTCTATCCCCACTCTTTCTTGTGAAGTGGAAGTTGGGTCTAAAGGCTCTCTCTCTCTATATATATATGCTAAATGTACTCAAGATTGTAGAGATGTCAGAGCAGATCCCATAGGAATGGTCGAGTGTGTGTTTGTTTTTTTTCTTTATAGAGATGGGGTTTCACCATGTTACCCAGGCTGGTTTTGAACTCCTGGACTCAAGCAATCCACCCACCTCAGCCTCCTAAAGTGCTGGGATTACAGGCATGAGCCATCGTGCTTGGCCTGGGTCATATGTTTAACTCTTTGAGGAACTGCCAGACTGTTTTCCAAAATGGCTGCACCACTTTACATTCCCTCCAGTGGTGTAGAAGAGTTCTAATTTCTCCACATGCTCGTCAAAACTCGTCTGGTTTTTTTTTTTTATTCTAGTGGTCCTAGTTGGTATGAAGTGGATTCTCCTTTCTTTTGACCATCACTGGGGACTGATTTGCCCTGATACCATCTCTTGCTGCAGCCTTCATGCCTAGTGCCTGATGCTGCCTCACCCTGCTGCACGTTGGCATTCAGATTTGACTTAAAATCCGAGGGGCTCAGCCTCTGCTCTGAATTGTCCCTTCAGTCAGGTGTTTGCAACTAGTCTCCTGAGGAGTTGCTGGGTGTGAGTCACAGAATACAAGAGGGATGCCCCTTCTAGGATCTGGGGGTCGGGAAAGTGTGGCAAGGCAGGTTTAAGATAGAAGAGGAAGTCAGTTGTAGCAGGCAAACACATAGACCTGGGCTGTGGGACCCTCGGAAGGGATGTGGAGCCAAGTTCTTGGAGTGCCTGAGGAATTAGCCCAAGGAGCTTTGGCTTTCAGTAGCTGCTCCTGTGTGTAGCAAAGCAAGCTGGAGTAGAGTGAAGGGAGCCTGGGGTAAGGAAATAAATCAAGAGTCAAGAAGTAATGATGCAACTAGGATTGTGGAAATGTAAAGAGGTTAGGGAAAGATTTGTATTGGCTGGGGCTAAACCAGATGTGATGGTTGGGGTAAAGGGACATAGGAAGTGGTTTTGGGTATGAGAACAAGAGAAAATATTCCTCTTGGGAAGGACAGATGGGGTGAGTGGAAAGTTTCTGTCTAATGTGACTTTAGGTGCTAACACAACACAAGGCAGACATTTGCAGCAGAGAATTAAGAAAAGCTGAAGCTGGAATCCAGATTCAGCAATTGTGAATGCAGTGAGAACTGAGGCAATGCATTGGCTGCTTCTTCCATGTCATCCCCTCAGATATCTGCAGCCTCCTGGCCTCTGACTATACCTTTTTTTTTTTTTTTTTTAAAGAACAGCTTCATTGGAATATAATTGCCATACATGTTGAAACTATACACTTTGAGTTTTGACATATGTATGTATCTATGAATACATACCATTCACAGATGGTTTGTATTGTGTGAAACCATCACCATAGTCAAGAGAATGAACAAATCCATTACCCTGAAGTATCCCAGTATTTCTTTGTAATTCACCCTCCTGCCTGCTGCCCTTCCTTACCCCTCTCCAGGTAACCACTGATCAGCTTTCTAGTTTGCATTTTCTGGTATTTTGTGTATATGGGATCTGTATATATACTTTAAGTATACTGTGTATTTGGGGGGGAGTATCTGGCCTCATTGGACATTATTATTTTATTTGTGCTGTATGTATCTATAGTTCATTCCTTTTTGTAGCTCAGTGGTATTTCATTGTATAGCTATATTACAGTTTGATTAGCTTTTCTGTTGATGGACATTTGGGTTGATTCACGTTTCTGGCTATTACAACAAAAGCTGCTGTGAACACTGGTGCACAAGTCTGTCTAGATCTGTGTTTTCATTTCCCTTGGGTAGGTAGCTGTTTCGGAGGGGAATGGTTGGGGCATATGGTAGGCGTGTTTTAACTTTTTTTAAAAAGTTGAAATACTTAATGCATCATAAAATTTGCCTATATAAAGTGTGCATGTTTTGTTTTGTTTTGTTTTTGGAGACAGGGTCTCATTCTGTTGCCCAGGCTAGAGTGTAATAGTGTGATCACAGCTCACTGCACCTTCATCCTCCCAGGCTCAGGTGATCCTTCCACCTCAGCCCCACGAGTAGCTGGAACTAAGGGCACACGCCACCACACCTGGCTAATTTTTTTTTTTCTTTTTTTTGTAGAGACAATGTCTCACTTTGTTGTCTAGGCTGCTCTCAAACTCCCAGCTTCAGCCTTTCCGCCTTAGCTTCCCAAAGTACTGGGATTACAGGTGTGAGACACTGTGCCCAGCCTAAAGTGTGCAGTTCAAATATTCACAAGGTTATACAACTGTCACCATCTAATTACAGAACCTTTTCTTTTCTCTTTTCCTTTCCTTTCCTTTTTTCTTTCTTTTTTTTTTTTTTTGTTTTTTTGTTTTGTTTGTTTTTAAGGAAACAGGGTCTCACTCTCATGGAGCTGGGACTACAGGTGTACACCACCACACCCAGCTGATTTTTGTATTTTTTTGTAGAGACAGGGTCTTGCCATGTTGCCCAGGATTTCTTCAAACTTCTGGGCTCAAGTGATTTGCCTGTCTCAGCTTCCCAGAGTGCTGGGATTACAGGCATGAGGCACCACACCCGGCCCAGAACATTTTCATCACCCCAAAATATATATCTAATTTTTAAAATGGTTTTTCCATTTCACATTCTCACCAGCAGTGTACAGGAGTTCCATCTGCTCCATATCCTTGCCAACACAGCATGGTCATTTAAAAAATTTTTAGCCTTTCTAATAGGTATGTGATGGTGTCTCATTATGTTTTTAATTTGTATTTTCCTAAAGAATAGCAATGTTGAACAGACATCTTTTCACCTACTTATTCTTTGGTGAAGTATCTGTTAGATCTTTTGCCCACTTATTTTATTGGGTTGGTTTTTTTCTTACTGTGTTTGAGAGTTCTTTGTATATTCTGATTACAAGTCTTTTTGTCAGATATGTGATTTCCAAATATTTTCTCTCAGTCTGTGTCTTTCCATTCTATTAATAGTGTTTTTGGAAGAGCAGAAGCTCTTACTATTGATGAAGTCCAATTTGTCAATCCTTCTAGGGATTGTGCTTTTGATGTGATATCTGTTAAAAGACAAAATTACAACACATTTAAAGATCTTAGTTGGCTTTTATTTGCAATTCGTGAATGAGGGCAGCCTCCATTCTACAAAATAGGATGAAAACTCCCAATGGGCAGTAGTAGAAGAATGGGCTTTGCAAGGTGGGAGCAATGAAACAGTAATTGAAAGATAACTGATTGGTTAATATCAGGTTACTTTTTTGTAAGGATTAAAGCAGAGGGTAGTTCCTTATCATGCCTGCTAAAACTGGCTTGTTTGGGTATTCTGTCTCTCTTGATTTTTTAGAAGATCAGATAAACAACTTACTTTTCTTTTTTCCTTTTTTCTTTTTTTTTTTTGAGACGGAGTCTCGCTCTGTCGCCCAGGCTGGAGTGCAGTGGCGTGATCTCGGCTTACTGCAACCTTTGCCTTCTGGGTTCAAGCTGTTGTCCTGCCTCAGCCTCCTGAGTAGCTGGGACTACGGGCGCCTGCCACCACGCCCAGCTAATTTTTGTATTTTTAGTAGAGATGGGTTTTCACCACATTGGCCAGGCTGGTTTCAAACTTCTGACCTTGTGATCTGCCCACCTTGGCCTCCCAAAGTGCTGGGATTACAGCACTGGCGTGAGCCACCACACCCAGCCCACAACTTACTTTTCGTTTGGTGACGTGGAACTTTAGCTCGAGTGACTCTGTTTTGTTTGATCTAGTCTCTTGAGGCCTAGTGCAGGAGCTCATTCCAAATCAGTGGCCTCCTGTCATTTTTGTTTAACATATCTAAGAAATCCTTGCCTAACCCAAGATCTGACAGTCTTTTGAAATGGGACTGGATTTTAAACTAAGCTGGGATCTCAGGTATCCAGAAGGCATTTAAGTTTATAACCTGTCTCACCGGATACACTGGAGAGTCACTGGGGAGGGGAAGAAAGCCAGTTACAAAAGTAGATCATCAGTTGCTCAGTCATCTGTCAGTTTATGTGTGAATGCCCCTCATGAGCCAGCTCTGTAATCCAGTGTGCAGTCCCCATCTCCTGCATTGTCTCTGTGATTTATAGTTTCGTTCTTTCTGCTATCAAATGAAGGGGGTATAAAGAAAAAAATCCAAAAACTTAATAAATTGTAATTAAGAAGGCAAATCTCCCATCTTTCTCTTCCTGAAAAAATCCAAGTGTAAATGATTTTTTTTTTTTTTGACATAAAGCAAATCGTTATACTTCTCTTTTCCATAAGCATTTGGGAACTGACTGCTTGTTAGGGTAACCTGAAAGCTCTGCCGCTATTTCCCCTAATATTTAAATGTTAAGAAAGGGAATGTGACTTTTTTTTTTTTTGAGTCAGGGTCTTACTCTGTCACCCAGGCTGGAGTGCAGTGGTGCAGTCTCAGCTCACTGTAACCCCCACTTCCCGGGTTCAAGCGATTTTCCCACCTCAGCCTCCTGAGTAGCTGGCACTACAGGCGTGCACCACCATGCCTAGCTAATTTATGTATTTAGCTGGTAGAGATGGGGTTTTCAACATGTTGGCCACGTGGGTCTCAAACTTCTGACCTCAAGTGATCCGGCCACCTCGGCCTCCCAAAGTGCTGGGATTACAGGTGTGGGCCACTGCACCCAGCCTACAATTTTAAGTTCTATAATTGGTAGAAAATTTCCTCAGTTTGGGGGGCTCATCTTCAAGAGTGGAGACTAAAATAGGTTCTGTAGTTGCTCTGGCTAAAGAACAAAGAATTCTATAACACTGTGAGCTGGAGAATGTTGTAGCAGGTTAATAAGGGGCTTACACCATTTTGTCAGTAACCAGCATTGGTTCCAGAAATTCAAGAGGTGGTGAGATATTATGCTTAATGGTAATAAGATACCACTTATTGGTAATGTACCAGGCGTTGGTCTCTGGCATCTTACCATCTTTGTACTCATATCTTCACAGGAGCACAAGAAAATTAAACCATCCACCTTTTACAGATTTAGGGATTTAGTAGAAGGCTGAAGGAGGCCAGATAACTGAACTTTTACTTGTACAGCTAATATTAAGTTGGTGCAAAAGTAATTGCGGTTTTTGCAATTACTTTTAAAGTTTCAGAGCCCTGATTTGAACCAGAGCGTCTGAGAGTCTCTTTGGTCTGTTACACCAGAGTTGTTCTTGTATATGAATAAGGAGCAGATCTAAATGCCTTGGCTTCACCCCTGGAAGCCACTGCATTCTGACCAACCTTTGTGTAACCATTTTGTAGACTATGAGGACTCTTGTCACTCCTTAAATTCTCTCCTAAACATATTTTGCTTCTGAAGATGATCCAAACACCCTCAAAACTCAGGTGGAGATATTGTTAGAAGATAGTTTTCAAAAAGGGTAAGATCATGACTCATTTTAAGTATAAAATGAACACATGTTAAAAATTTTAACTCATAAGACAACCAGTTACAACCAGTTCAGGGAGAGGGGGACAACAAAGAGCAGACATACATGTAGTAATGTCAGTAATGTCGAAATGAACACAACTGGCTTTTCCACAGGGAAAGATTATCAAGACAGTTCATTTACATATCCATAGACAAGAGTGATTTGCATTTCCATCAGTTCTGCACAACTTAAGAGTTGCTGAAGGGTAATGAAAGGCTAGAATCATATAACCCAGAAGGATGTGTTCCAAAGCTTAGAGTATAAATCTAAATATTGCACTTTCCCATTGGAAACATCCCGTGGTCTTTTTTATTTAAAATTTGTTTACAGAATGTGAGAGTTTATACTACTATTGTCTCTGTTTTTTTTTCTTCCATAACACATGTTTAAAACTCTTGCTTAAACATGTTTTTGATGGGGATAGGGGGTTGTGAATTAAATTCCTAACATGTCCTAATAGTTACATGTTAAGCCTAATCTGTTAGTGTACTTGGGTGATATGACACTTATTTTAAGCCTGATGCACTTAGAAGCATGTTCTACTTTGGATATCTGTTCTGAGGATGGTAGCCACAAAATGGACTTGTGCCCTTTCGCAAATCATTGGACTTGTGGTGGTTGTCTTGTGTCCCTAGTATCTGATTTGGAAGACTCAATTAAGGGTTTAAAAGCCTGCAGAAACTTATGCTGTTAGGTAAGAGTTGGCAGTCTGACTCCCCTAGGAGTGACTTCCCCTTTCCCCGTTTCTAATGTCAGCAAGAGATAAATGCTATGTGGCCAGAATTTTTGATTCCTTTGATATTAACTCTTTGTGGTGTTGGGTGGAGAGTGGTTGGGAGAGGGTAGCAAAATAGTTCACCTTTCAACCAGTCTTCCAGTCAGTTGGATCATCTTTTGAACTGAAAGGCTCTTGAATCTTTTTTTTTTTTTTTTTCCGGAAACAGTCTCGCTCTGTTGCCCAGGCTGGAGCGCAATGGCACAATCTCGGCTCACTGCAACCTCTGCCTCCTGGGTTCAAGTGATTCTTTTATTTATTTATTTTGAGACAGAGTCTCGCTCTGTTGCCCAGACTGGAGTGCAGTGGCGCGGTCTCGGCTCACTGCAAGCTCCGCTCCTGGGTTCACGCCATTTTCCTGCCTCAGCCTCCCAAGTAGCTGGGACCACAGGCGCCCGCCACCACGCCCGGCTAATTTTTTGTATTTTTAGTAGAGACAGGGTTTCACCGTGTTAGCCAGGATGGTCTGGATCTCCTGACCTCGTGATCTGCCCGCCTCGGCCTCCCAAAGTGCTGGGATTACAGGCTTGAGCCACCGTGCCCAGCCTTGGGTTCAAGTGATTCTTGTGCCTCAGCCTCCCGTATGGCTGGGATTACAGGTGTGAGCCACTACACCTGGCTAATTTTTGTATTTTTAGTAGAGACGGGGTTTCACCATTATTGGCCAGGTTGGTCTCAAACTCCCAACCTCAGATGATCCACCCACCTTGGCCTCCCAAAGTGTTGAGATTACAGGCGTGAGCCACTGTGCCCGGCCAACATCCCTTCTTAATGTCCTTTTCTTAAATGTATGAGGAGTGGGCCACTGAGCATGGAGAGCCCTGGTTGGGGTCCTTTGATTGGAGAATAGCAGTAATACTGGGGAGGAGAGGTAGAAATGCAACCTGGACATTTGTAGGTCTTTGGCCACAACTTGTGTTCAGATGGGAACTGGTAGGCCACCTGGCTTTTAGTGAGACCATTCACCTTGCCTTCTGTTGAGCCCCATTGTCTTGGTCAACTCTATTTCAGTCTGTCTTCCGTTAGTCTCCACCCTTCTTCCACTAGCAGAGAAAAGGACACATTTGCCTTTCACCTGGTGTAACATCCCTCGCCTCTTCCCCTTCTCTCCTTTCTTAGTAGCAGTGCCGTGCCACATTCTCTGGGCTTCCTGATTCTCTGGGGCTTGTATCCCATGGATGGTGGTAGAGGTTAAGTTTAAGTTTTGCCATTTGTCCTGAGCAGGCATAATGTTATGCTTTTTATTATTTACTACACTTGTTTTGAAGCATTAAAAAATTCCAAGTGTGGAGACAGATTATCCTTTACCTGACTGAATGTATTTTACTTTGGGATGTTGTTGGAAGTGTTCATAAGGAAATTGTTGAGGAATATAAATCTAGCCCCGTGAAATGCCTGTTAACTAGAATTCTTTTTTTTTTTAACTTGACAAGTAAAAATTTTTAATTGATGAATAAAAATGGTATATGTTTGTGGTGTACAATATGATGTTTTGAAATATATATACACACATTGTAGAATGGCTGTATCAAGCTATTTAACATTTGCGTTACCTCACATACTTTTTTTTGTGGTGTGAATGTTTAAAATCTAGTCTCAGCAATTTTCAAGTATACAGTACACTGTTATTAATCATAGTCACCATGATGTTCAACAGATCTCCTGTTTCTTTTGTTTAACTGAAATTTTGTGTCCTTTGGCCATTGTCTCCCCAGTCACCCTACCCTCAGGTTCTGGTAACTACCATTTTACTCTCTGTTTCTATGAGTTTGTTTTCTTTAGATTCCACAGATAAGTGAGGTTATGCTCTTTTTTGTCTTTCCTGTGCCAGGCTTATTTCACTTAATGTAATGTTCTCCAGGTTCATCCTCATCGTGGCAAATGACATAATTTCTTTCTTTTAAAAGGCTGGCCAGTATTCCATTGTGCATATATGCCACGTTTTTTTTTTCTTTTTTTTTCTTTTTTTACAGGCAGGGTCTCACTGTGTTGCCCAGGCAAGAGTACAGTGGTGCGAACACAGCTCACTACAGCCTGGGTCTCCCAGGCTCAAGTGATCCCGATCCGTTAGGGCCCAGCTGCCTCATCCTCCCAAGTAGTTGGGACCACAGGTGCACAATACCACACCCAGCTACTGTATTAATTTTTTTAGAGATGGGGTTTCACCATGTTGCTTAGGCTGGTCTCGAACTCTTGGGCTCAAGCAATCCTTCCGTCTTGGCCTCCCAAAGTTGCAGGATTACAGGTGTGTGCCACTGTGCCTGACCAACTACGTTTTCTTGATCCATTCGTCCATGGATGGATACTTAAGTTGATTCCATATTTCAGTTACTGTGAATAATACTGCAGTGAACATGTGAGTGCAGATCTCTTCCACATACTGATTCCATGTCCTTTGGCTATATCATTGGATCAAATGGGAGTTCTATTTTTAATACTTTCAGCAGCCTCTATACCGTTTTCCATAATGGCTGTACTGATTTAACATTCCCACCAACAGTGTGCAAGGGTTCCATTGCTCCACATCCTAACACCAATCGTTGTCTTTTTGATAGTAGCCATTCTAACGGGTGTGAGGTGGTATCTCAGTGTGGTTTTAGTTTGCATTTCCCTGATGATTAGTTGAGCTACACACACACACACACACACACACACCCCTATTAGCCATTTGTCTATTTTCTTCTGAGAAATGTCTTTTTAGGTCCTTCGCCCATTTTAAAAATTAGATTATTTGTTTTCTTGCAGTTGAGTTGCTTGAGTTCCTTATATGTTTAGGGTATTAAGCCCTTATCAGATATATGTTTTGCAAATATATTCTCCCATTTCGTAGATTATCTCTGCACTCTGTTGTTTCTCAGTATGATTCTTTTTTTCTTTGAGACAGGGTCTCACTCTGTCACCCAGCCTCTGGAGTACAGTGGTATGATCACTGCTCACTACAGCCTTGACGTCCTGGGCTCAAGTGATCTTCCCACTTCAGCCTCCCGAGTAGCTGGGACTACAGGTACATGCCACCACACTTGGCTAAGGTTTTCTTTGTTTTGTTTTGTTTTCTGTAGAGATGGCGTCTCCCTATGTGGCCCAGGCTGTTCTTAAACTCCTGGGTTCAAGCAGTCCTCTCAATGTATTGGGATTACAGGCAAGAGCCACTGCACCCAGCCTCTATGGTTCTTATAATACTTGACAATAAAACACGTGACTGCCTTACAAAACTCCTTAGAACTCCTCAAGAGGACTGTCTCCAATCTGATGAAACTAAACTATCACTAGCAGATTTTCACACGTAATCAGAGAAAACTTGGTGTTACACAGAATTGTAAACATTTGCATTGAAGTTTTAAAACTTTACCCTGCTCAGCCAAAGACTCTATAAAAGCTGCTCCAGTCAATCAGTGTGATCAATTTCTGTTTAGTTTTTGAGATGGAGTCTCACTCTGTCTCCTGTGCAGTGGCGCGATCTTGGCTCATTGCAACCTCTGCCTCCCGGGTTCAAGCGATTCTCCCACTGCATCCTCCCAAGTAGCTGGGATTACAGTTGTGCACCTGGCTAATTTTTGTATTTTTAGTAGAGACAGGGTTTCACCATGCTGGCCAGCTGGTCTTGAACTCCTGACCTCAAGTGATCTGCCCGCCTCAGTCTCCCAGAGTGCTGGGATTACAGGCATGAACCACTGCGCCTGGCCAAAGAGCCAGTATTTTTATTGTGTGTCAGGAGGGAAAGAAGATGGTGTAGATATCAAGTAGTGAAACGAGTAAGGGCTATAAATTGAGTCTTGAGATGTTTGAAGAGTATATATTAATCCTAGTAAAATGCCTCAGAATTGTTTAGACCAACACCATATAGTAGAACTGTCCAATCTAGTAGCTATGGCTGAGTGACTGTATTTGATACCATGCAATTTCCTTTAAATAGCCACCGGTGGCTAGTAATTGTTATATTGGACAGTTCAGGTTTAAACTAGTTTTCTCAATTTTTTTTCATTATTGTAGCTCTCTTTTACCCCCAAGCCTTTTTAGACCTTTTTTTCCTAATGTCTCCCCTGCTTCAATGAAATTTTAATACCATGGATATACTGTGCATACATTGTGGCTCCTAGAGGACTGCAGATCCATGTTAGTTATCACCTCTGTTAGGAATGTGTGGTCTAGACTAATCAGGGATTGGCATCATAGTGAAGCCTAACCAACTGTTGTTATATTTCTTGGGCAGTTAAAATCACTAAAGGCTAATCATACTTATGATGAGTATTATTCAGAACTGAGGAAGTTTTTGGAGTTTTGGAAGTTTATAAAATGCTCAGTCATCCTGTTTTTCTTCATATGTGACATTCTTAAAGCATCAACCTGTTTTAGTAATGCATAGTACGTGTACAAAGATACAGACATTTAAAGAAATAAAAGGAGCCTAATCCAGCCAGAGGTAGGCAACCAAGAAGTTAAGGCGTCTAGAAGCCATGTTGCTCGCAGAAGAGTTGAGAGAACCAGAGATGTGCAGTTTTGGTGATCGAGAGACTGGGTGTCTCCAAATAATGAGGGATATCGCATGGGAAAAGGATTAGATTGGTACTTTGCTGCCTCACAGAACAAGGCAGGGAGAAGAACTACGCAGAGACAGAATCTAGTTCACTGCATGATTTTTCAGCTAGAATAGTTTGAAGATGGAACACTACATAGGAGTAAGTTAATCATTATTGAAAGTGTTTGGGCAGAAACCAGGTGATGTTTCAGTGTTGTGGACCAAGTATATCAACTAATATGGAGCTGAAATAAAATGACTTAAAGATTCATTGTGGGGCTGGGCACGGTGGCTTATGCCTATAATCCCAGCACTTTGGGAGGCTGAGGCGGGCAGATTACCTGAGGTCGGGAGTTCGAGACCAGCCTGGCCAACATGGTGAAACCCCGTCTCTACTAAAAATACAAAAATTTGCCGGGCGTGGTGGTGGGCATCTGTAATCCCAGCTACTCAGGAGGCTGAAGAATCGCTTGAGCCCAGGAGGCAGAGGTTGCAGTGAGCCGAGATCACGCCACTGCACTCCAGCCTGGGTAACAGAGTAAGACTGTCTCAAAAAAAAAAAATAATAAAGGAGAGATTCATTGTGGCTGAGTTTCAGGTGCTTTGGTTTTGTTCTACAGCTGGCCTCATAGAATTGTAACCATAAGAGGTCCATTACCTGATGTATGCAGCAATGCTGAGACACTGGGTTGTAGCAGAGAAAGAGTTGTGTGTGTGTTGGGGTTGCGGGGGGTGTTGGAGACAGGATCTTGCTCTGTTACCCAGACTGGAGTACAGTGGCAAGATCATAGTTCACTGCAGCCTTGAACTCCTAGGCTCAGGAGATTCTCCTGCCTCAGCCTCCTGAGTAGCTGGGACTAGGCACGATACCACGCTTGGCTAATTTTTTATTTTTTGTAAAGACGGGGGTCTTGCTATGTTGCCCAGGCTGGTCTCAAAACTCCTGGTCTCCCAAATTGTTGGGATTACAGGTGTGCCACCGTGCCCAGCTGAGAAAGGGCTACCACATGAGGAGATAGGAGAGAACTGCACATCCATTTCCCTAGGGAGTTTGGGGCTGGGGTTTCTAAGGGTTTTAAGTGGGCTGAAGTGTGGAGATTGTTGATTGGTCAAAGAGTGCAGAGTGAAGTCATGGGACAGGGAGAGAAGCTGTATTCTCAATGCTGATCATGTTCCTCTATGGGGGTCTTCAAACTGGTTGCTGGAATTGGGGTCTGATATACATTTTAAGCGATCCTTTAATAAAAGCCTTATGATTCTAATGTCAGAGGTGCTGTCTATAGGAACAGTGCAGACACAAATCAATTTTTACACAATCTTATGACCCTGATGTTAGAAATCCTATCTCTAGGAACAATGGGGATGCAAAAGGTCAGACTTGTAGCAACAAAGAAAGGGGCCAAAGTGCAGTCTAATTAATGCTTTGTTGTAACTGTATTTCTATCCAGAACCAGCAGGCCATTTTTGTCAACTCTGTGGAGGTGGTTTCAGAATTGTGAATTCTGAATTAGATGCCCTTGTCCAGGAAGGAGTTGTGAAGTAGCTAGTTGAATATAGCCACTGAGGTTTCCAGTTTAACACTTACAAAGCTACGGGACACAATCTTGTACTTACCAGCTTATAGAGAACTGAGATGGCCCCTATTTGAAGTAAGAAAGTGTTTGCAGTTTTGTCTGTAGGTCATCCCCAGCACCTAGCTCAGTAATGGACACTTCATGGCACTCAGCAAGTGTTTGAACTGGATTTGGTGTGTTTACCCCCTAGTTCATGGTCAGTGACTACTGCTTCTGAATTAAAAATAGCAACACATGATCAGATTTAAGTGGGGCCCAGAAAGAGGCTGTTAGAGCATAGGATATTTTAGCATGAAGTGGATAGGATCATGAGTGGTAACCCATGTTCTTCGGGGCCATGGCCTAAGTGGTCACTGCAAAACAATAAAAGTGGAGGCAAGAATTCAAATTAGTATATGGGAGTGAGCCACTTAGTGACCCAGTGCCCGTGTTTCAGTGCTGCTTTGTTTTTCTTCTAACAAAGGGCATTTTTGCCCTTTGTAAAAATTGGAATTGGCCAATTAGGACTTCACAAAGGTCTCCATATCTTCCTCAAATGACAAGGGTCTTATGCTAAATATGAGTCTCCACTGCCATGTTTGTTAACAGTACACCAATGCAGATCACACTGCAGTTTTAGGTAGTATATAGCTGAATGCATAATTTGTATTAGAAATATAACAAGGACATTAGACACGTGTCTGCACTGACATGGATATAGCAAAAATCATGAAGTTAGTGTGAGAGATTACAGTAGTGAGATTTGGAAGATAGAATAATACTTGTTGATTAAGTGCATATTTTTCATTTAAGTTAGAAAAGCCCTCATAACAAAGCCACCCATATTTCATGTGTCAAATGGAATGCTAGGAGCTATCTGTTCATTATCTCATTTGTTGAGGATTCTCATTTTTCACATGGAAGCAGAGGGGCATTTAAGTTCACACAGCTGCCACATGGGGTAGCTCATCCCTGTAATCCCAGCACTTTGGGAGGCCAAGGTGGGAAAGAGTGCGTGAACCCAGGAGTTTGAGACCAGCCTGGGCAATGTAGAGAGACCTCATCTCTACCAATAATTTTTTTCAAAGAAGAAAAGCTGGGCACGGTGGCGTGTGCCTATAGTCCCAGCTGTTCAAGAGGCCAAGGGTGGGAGGATCTCTTGAGCCCCGGCAGTCGAGGCTGCAGTGATCATACTCTACTGCACTCCAGTCTGGGAAGGAGGGAGAGACCTTGTCTCAAAAAACAGTTCACACAGCTGAATGTATCTGAGGCGGGATTGAAACCCATGGTTGTGGCCGGGCACGGTGGCTCACTGTAATCCCAGCACTTTGGGAGGCCGAGGCACTGAATTACCTGAGGCCAGGAGTTCGAGACCAACCTGGGCAACATGGTGAAACCCGATCTCTACCAAAAATACAAAAATCAGTTGGGTGCGGTGGCACGTGCCTGTAATCCCAGCTCTTCAGGTGGCTGAGACAGGAGAATCCCTTGAACTTGGGAGGCAGAGGTTGCAGTGAGCCAAGATCGCGCCACTGCACTCCAGCCTGGGTGACAGAGCGAGACTCCATCTCAAAAACAAAACCCGTGGTTGTGATCCTAAAACCGGAAGGTTGGCTTTCCATTGTCTTGTTTTGGCAATTTCTAACCATCTTTCTTTCCCCAGTGTTCAGTATAATTAGCAGTCTTCCTGAGAATTTGGGAGCATTTCCTTCTGGTTACCTACAATGGGGACTGTGATCTCAAGTTCCTTAAGCATCTTTGAATGGGACAAAATAGAACCTGGCCTGCTACCTTGCACATGACTAGCTATGGAGCCTTAGACAAGTTGTGTAAATCTTGAATTCTCAGGAAGAAAATGCCATTTGAGCTCTAGCTGAATGGACAAACACTGCACATGCCAGAACCATTCTCCCTCATGATCCATCCAGGCTGTTGCCCACATGGGTGGAGATGCTTGCTGTCTTCCTCCCTGTGCTCTTTTCCCAGCCTCACAAGCAGCGTGCAAGGTCACCTTTGATAGTGCCACATAAGCTCCATGGGCTGGCTCTAAGGGACAGCACTGTGTTCATGGCACAAAGGCCTGCTGTGACCAGCAAAAGTGACTGTACCTTCTGATACTTAGCCACCCCTCCTTGTGACACACATCAGCATGCCTCTGTTGTCCATAGTAGGCTCTAGTAGGATGCAGGGCTGTCAGCAGAATTTATTGAAACCTGGAAGTGGGGGTGGGGTGGAGGAAGTGCCCAGGCATTCTTTATGTCTCGTATAATCTCTCTAGATTTTGTTTACTCTCTTCAACTGTTTATTACCAAAGGATCACAGGTCACCAAGCATGAGGAAGTACTGTCTATACGTTTTAAGTATAAGAGTCCAGGTAACACTGTTGTTGCTGCTTTAGAGAATTCTCCTTGGCCAGAATTGTCAGCCCACCTTTTCTTGCTTAGTGGTACATATGAGGTGTCATAATGGGCAAGAGGCTCAAAGTCTTCATTTGAGTAAGAGAGTGTCTTGTGCTAAGAAGCTGCAGCCCTCAGGGGAGCCTAAAAGAAAGCACTCTCACAGAGGCAGTGACCCGAAAATGTATATCTAAACAAAGACAGACTGGCATTCTCCATCATTTCTTCCTTGGCCTCTGGGCATGTCCACTGTCCCTGCACTATTGTTTACCAAGCCCTTGCACCACAGGCACTACTGGGATTAGGAATTTGGGGATGAAGGAGAGAATACCTTCAAGGAGAATTTATCCCCCACCCCCCCTGCCCCCCACAAACACACACCTCCCACCTGCCCTATCCTCCTCCTGCCCTACCCCCACTTGGATGAGAGGCAGAGACCCAGGTAGTCACGATTCAAGTATGCTTTTTAAAAAGGCGTCCGGGCCCCAGGTGCTCTTGGATTTGAGGGAGTGGTGTCCAGGAAGACAGGCTCTCAACACTGCCTAGACCTCACCTGCCCCCTCCAGATGAGCAGGCTCCTGGGCAGAAAGGGCATTACATTAGGGGGTGAGGTGGGACCCTGTGGGAAGAATGGCAAGCCCACTTGAGACAAGCCATGTGGTGGCTGGGAACGAGGTGTATTCTGGAGAAGGACTGTAAGGGTAGACTAGATATCTCCCTCACCTGGCTGCTTTTATGTGCCCACTCAGGCCTCTAGCCTTGGTGGATCTATGCCTTCAGGCCTTGTTCCTGCATCCCAACTGTCTCATTGGCCTGCCAAGATAACTTACTGCACCACCCCCCTGATGCTTAGCTGCTCTCTGTACCTGACCCATCAATCTTGCTCTTTCTCATTCCAGTCATTTAACATTTTCCAGCATGCTTTCTGGGAACTTCTCTGAAGCTTGTTAAGGGATTGATAACCAGTAAAATGTTTTGACCAGTTATTTTTAACATGCTGAACACTTCTTTTTAGGCATTGCACGTTCAGCTGTTTAGTTTTGCCTTTGAAAACATTATTTCTAGGGCCGGGCGCGGTGGCTCAAGCCTGTAATCCCAGCACTTTGGGAGGCCGAGGCGGGCGGATCACAAGGTCAGGAGATCGAGACCATCCTGGCTAACACGGTGAAACCCCGTCTCTACTAAAAATACAAAAAAAAAATTAGCCGAGCGTGTTGGCGGGCGCCTGTAGTCCCAGCTACTCGGGAGGCTGAGGCAGGAGAATGGCGTGAACCCGGGAGGCGGAGCTTGCAGTGAGCCGAGATCGCGCCACTGCACTCCAGCCTGGGGGACAGAGAAAGACTCCGTCTCAAAAAAAAAAAGAAAGAAAACATTATTTCTGCTTGTAGTGCTCTCTCCTTTGCTGTACTTTGCCATGATTATGTCATCTGGGCCACCAGACAGCAGACCTCTAGATGGCGGGTCCAGCCATCTCTTCTCTTCTGCTTTCCGTGTCTGGTGAATGCACACAACATTCCCAATTTAGCACAGGCATCTAGATAGACTTCAGCCATAAAATCCTAGCACAAACTAGTATTCCCTCAGTTAACAGTGAAGCTTAAATATAACTAAATACCACTGTATCTTTAAAAATAGACTTGGTTGAGAGTCACCTCAAACTTAGCATGTCTAAAATCAAACACAATTCCTCCCCAAGAAACATCTCACTGTTTTCCAGACTTCCCTGATCTAAGAAATCCTCTTGGTCCCATGAGACGTAAACACAGGTGACTTCCTTGACGTTTTCCCTCATTTCCCATACCCATCCCAATCCAATCCATCACTAGATGCCATCCACCTTTACTTTGTCCCCATTCCCTTCTGCTTTCACACTGGTCTAGTGCAGTCCTCTCTTGCCTGAAGGTGGCGCAGCATCCTCACTGTCCACCTCAGGATCTCCTCCCCTCCCCACTGCAGGCAGGCAGGGCGCTGGCTCTGCAGGATGAACACTGCTGCTTAGAAATCTCCACAAGTCAGGCTTCTCATTACTTTGTGGTTTTGGGACCTTAGTACGGCCCTTTGTGTCCTGCATGATCAGGTCCAGGCACCTCATTTTCATATCCCCCTCCAAGTAAGGCCTTGCATGTGCTGTTCTTTAAGGAAAACTGTTTGCTCCCTTTTCCCCCTTCACATCCAGGTTCAGTTCTTCCCAGAGGAATCCTTCCGTAATTCTCCCAACTAAGGTAATTACCCTTAAAGTAAACTTAACACGTCTTGATCACAGTAGTATTTTACTTTTCGCATTTCGTATGATTTCTCCTTATAGTCTCGTATCTACTTTTGCCCTTGGTATATGTTTGATTAATATAGTAAAATTAATAACACAATGATTAGTAGTCCTGGGGCTTAAGAGTTCTATTCATGGCATGATTTTTTTTTTTTTTTTTTTTGAGACAGTCTCGCTCTGTCGCCCTGGCTGGAGTGCAGTGATGCAATCCCAGCTCACTGAAATTTCTACCTCCCAGGTTCTAGTGAGTCTCCTGCCTCAGCCTCCCTTGTAGCTGGGATTACCAAATATTGGAGTAGAGCTTCTTAACTCTGTAGAAGAGAGAACAGAATTAAATTTTGGCATCTGGGCACAGTGGTGCATACCTATAGTCCCAGCCACTCAGGAGGCTGAGGCAGGAGGATCACTTGAGCCACAGGAGTTCTGGGTTTTAGGGCATTATGCCAATTGGGTGTCTGCATTAACTTCGGCATCAGTAGAGGGACCCCTCAGAAGCAGGAGATCACCAGGTTGCCCAAGGAGGGTGAACCGGCCCAGGTTGCGAATAGAGCAGATCAAACACCTCTCCTACGCTGATCAGTAGTGGGATTGCACCTGTAAAAAGCCACTGCACTCCAACCTGGACAACATAGTGAAACCTGTCTCTTGAAAATAAAAAGATTAAAAGAATTTTTTAGGCTGGGCACAGTGGCTTATGCCTGTAATCCCAGCACTTTGGGAGGCTGAGCCAGGCAGATCACTTGAATTCAGGAGTTTGAGACCAGCCTGGCCAAAATGGTGAAACCCCATCTCTACTAAAAATACAAAAAGGCGTGGTGGCTGGCACCTGTAGTCCTAGCTTTTTGGGAGGCTGAGGCAGAGTTGCTTGAACCCTGGAGGGGGAAGTTGCAGTGAACAGAGATCGCGCCACTGTACTCCAGCCTGGGCGACAGAGCAAGACTGTCTCAAAAAAAAAAAAAAAAATTCTTTAAGATATTTGGTCAGCTCCTTGATGTGCTTCTCTCACTAGATATTTTCATTGTAATGAAAGTGTTTATCCTGCCCCCCTAGATCCTTAATGTTTCTTTTTGAAGGCTTCTGTCTTTTCCTACTGAGCTTCCTCCTAGAGGTGGTAATTCTAAATGGAACAACAGACTGACAGCCTACTTCCCGAGTGCCCCCAAATGACTTCATTATTTCACAGAAATGGCTTGGCCAGAGCCATCCACTCATCCCCTTCCTTCTTCCTTGTCAGACTACTGGTCTTTCTATTCCTGCCCCCTCCCCAGAATGAGTATTTTTAGAAACCAAGTGACTGCTGATGAGCTTCTTTTTCTTCATCTGTTAAATGGGAATTATTGTATCCCTATAGGCTTGGTTTATTGCAGGAGTAAACAAATTGCCCCAGGAAAGTCTGTAGTACAGTGCCCGGCACAAAGCGCATTCAGTAAGTGGTAGTGATGTCTTGCTGTTTCAGGGGGTCTTCACTATTCAGGCGCTAATTAGATTCCTCAGTTTGGGAAGTTGAGAAGAGTCTGCCTACAACAGATACTGCTGTTCTGCTTGATGCCCAGTGCAGTAGTATTATGTGACTTTAGATGCCTTTCTAGTCTCTCCTCATGACCTTCTCCAAAACTTTATGAGCAAATACCGTTTGCCTACTTCACTCTGAGCCTTGAAGTCTATCAGTTTTGAGGGCAGGATGACTGCTGGGTCTTCTCTCATGGTCATATACAGAGCATGAAGTCTTGGAAGAAAATGAGATAGAGAGAGAGACATTTACCCATGTTCCGTGCTGGTGAAAGTGTGGAATGTTACTTTGGAATCTACTCAGAAGCCTGCTACTTCCGAACTCCGTATCGCTATGATACTTCCTTCCCAGTGCTATATTTAGATCATATGTGCAATAAGTCACATTCTAGTAGGCAGGGTAGGCAAAGACCATCAGCAGACTGAGAGGGACATGGATGAAATGTATTCTACTAATCCAAGAAATGCTGAGTGATTAAAACATTTGTGAGTCTGATCAGATTATGCTGACAGAGTGTGTATGTAGGTTCATCTCATCATAATTGAAAACAATGCATACTTAGAAGCAAGGGAAATTTTGAGATTATCCATGTGCTGAATATCATGCAACCTTAATGTTAATAACATGGGAAGATATTTAATATAGAAAAAGCAAGATGCAAAGTTACACATGGTATATAACCTCAACCATTTGAAGGAAAACTAGAAAGACATATACTCTAATACTAATAGTGATTGCTTCTGGGAGATGGAATTGTCAGTAGCTTTTTGTCTTCATTCTTTCGTACTTTCCTGAGTTTTCTTTAATTTGATACCATAATTAGGGTGGGAACAGTGCAGGGGAGCAGAAAAGCCAACTGTGATTAGGACCCAGCTGTTGCAGGCAGGCAACTTGGAAACACCAAGCAACTAAAAATGTTAGCAAACTGTAGAACATTCATTGGTTTAACTGTCATGGCTTTGTTGAAACTTTAGCATTTGTTCAAATACCTAGTGCTGTCATTATGGTTTTAGATGGGGCACAACATGTAAATCAGAACAGTAGTTGTAGACTCTTCACATCAGTGGTTTCCAAACTTGGTGTGTGTGCCTGAATTGCCATAAAAGACTTGTTAAAAGTCCCAGCCCTCACGAGCCAGAATCCTCCTTTGGGTGAGAGCTGGTACTGCAAAATGGCATGGTAGGACCTGGGCTGACACTCCTGGTAATTCCAGCTCTGCCACTTAGTTGCTGTCTGACCATGGATGTGATAAACACCTGGTTCAGTTTCATCTCCTGCATTTTACACTGTTGTTTTGATGGCTTTGCAGATATAGTAATCCTCTTTATCTGCAGTCAGTCGTGGTCTGAAAATATTAAATGGGAAGTTATAGAAATAGTATTCTTTTTTTTTTTTTTTTTTTTTTTTTGAGACGGAGTCTTGCTCTGTCACCCAGGCTGGAGTGCAGTGGCGCGATCTCGGCTCACTGCAAGCTCCGCCTCCTGAGTTCACGCCATTCTCCTGCCTCAGTCTCTCCGAGTAGCTGGGACTACAGGCGCCCGCCACCACGCCCGGCTAATTTTTTTTGTATTTTTTTAGTAGAGAAGGGGTTTCACCGTGGTCTCGATCTCCTGACCTCGTGATCCGCCCGCCTCGGCCTCCCAAAGTGCTGGGATTACAAGCGTGAGCCACCGCGCCCGGCCAACCTGGCTAGTTTTTTAAATTTTTATTTGTAGTAGAGACAGGGTCTCCCTGTGTTGTCCAGGCTGGGTATTTCTTAATTTTTTTTTGAGATGGAGTTTCACTCTTGTTGCCCAGGCTAGAGCGCAGTGGTGCGATCTCGGCTCACTGTAGCCTCCACCTCCCAGGTTCAAGCAATTCTCCTGCCTCAGCCTCCCAAGTAGCTGAGATTACAAGCACATGCCACCACGCGCAGCTTAATTTTTGTATTTTTAGTATAGATGGGGTTTAGCCATGTTGGTCAGGATGGATTTCTCAGTCTCTTGACCTCGTGATCCACCTACCTCAGCCCCCCAAAATGCTGGGATTACAGGCATGAGCAACCGCGCCTGGCCCCTGGCTCTTTTCTAGAAACAAGTGTCCCATTCTTGATCTGGGAGAACATTAAGTACAAAAATACACCTTTTAACTTTTGCCAGTTTAAAGCCATCAATGTCCTGGTGAAAGAAGATGTGGAATTCTTAGGATCGGCTGTTTAGTACCATTTGCAGCAACTCTGACATGCTTAGCAAGCTCTGAGTGAAGATGAAGATCTGCACTTAAGTATAATTTGTCTTACATGATGAATGCAGATTTTTGTCATTGGAAATTGATTTTAAAAAATCAACAGATGAACATTTTTGTCCAAAGTGGAGGTGGCTGTTTGAGTGTAAAGGTAATGTGCTCCTCTAAGAGTCACAGTTAAGTATAAGGAAACAAAAACATCTGTAATCCCACCACATGGAACAACTTGCTAATATTTGTGTGTATTCCTTTCTGCTTCATGTGTAACCATTTTTACATTTAAATCTTTACTCCTTTGGGAATCTCTTGGAAGAGGAGATGTAGAGATCTTAATTCTCACCAAAATTTTTCTGGCTCTTACCATTTAGTGAATTGTTCATCTTTTTGCCACTGAATTTTATAATGCCATATTTGTCAAAATTGTTCATTTCTGGTGTCTCTTTCCTTGATCGGTTTAGTCCTATTCCAGCACCCCACTGTTAATAATGTATTTTTATAACATGCTTTTCAAGACTGTAAAGGCAAGTCTCTTGTCATTAATGTTTTAGGGGAAGGGACATTTCTTGTGTATTTATTTATTTTTATGAATAAAAACGGAATTGTTTAATTAAATTCTCCCCAGCCTCCCTTCCCCACCTCAAAACAAAAAACAAACAGTCTATTCAGATTCTTTTTTTCTCTGTAAAATTATTTTTCTCATTTAAGTCCTATACCCCTGCTAACCACTGTAATAGTGATTGTTGTATAAATTGGAAAAATCTTTCAGGAAAGTGAATTAGCAAAAATCATGAAAACTTTTTTTTTTTTTTTTAAGACAATTTTGCTCTTGTTGCCCAGGCTGGAGTGCAGTGGTGTGATCTCAGCTCACTGAAACCTCCGCCTCCTGAGTTCAAGCGATTCTCCTGCTTCAGCCTTTCTGGTAGTTGGGATTAGTTGCCCACCACCACGACCAGCTAATTTTTTGTATTTTTTGTAGAGACAGGTTTTACCATGTTGGCCAGGCTGGTCTCGAACTCCTGGCCTCAGGTGATTCACCCTCCTCGGCCTCCCAAAGTGCTGGGATTATAGGCGTGAGCCACCGTGCCTGGCCAAAACTTTGCTTTGGGCTCAGTAATCCCATCCCTAAACAGAATCTGAGAGTTACAGTTGACAAAATCCTTTCCTTGCATGAGAATTTGACCTTTGTTTAACCTTCTAGCTCTGTTTCCCTGGGAGCTAGTTAAGGCAGAACATAACATTTGTTTCTGGGCATGGTCCTTATGGTAAAATGTCCCCTGGTTGGTAAATTACATTTGGATGGGAAAGAGCCATGGATACCTGATGGGCCACCCAGGCTTTTGTTTCATGGAACACAGTGACTCTGCTGGGCATGTCCTTATGGGGAGCCTAAGGAGCTGTTGAAAGAGATACTTGCACACCCAAGATTGAGCATTCTAAGTCAAGGTATTGAGTCGGCACAGTCTCCCTGTGCCTGAGCCATCTTCTGTATGGACTCTTGCAAGAACTTCTGCTGCTGATGACCTGCCACTGCCCTGCCTGCCAGCTTTGTCTGTCCCAGTCTTTCTCAGTGGACTTGTGCCAAATGTGGCCTGTGATAGTCTTATGAGTCAGAATCTAGAAAGATGTACCCACCCCTCAACCCTCACACAGGTGTTGCTGTATCTCAAGGAAGTAATCCCATAGATTACAGCATTTTTTCCAAATTTTTGTTATATTAAATAAAGAGCAGGAATGGCTATTTAAATGCTTAATTCACTCAGAGGAATATTAGACATTAAGACGTAAGGTGGCCTCACAGTCACTGCTTTGTGACACGTGTGGAGAGACTCAAAGGGAAAGAAACAAACATGAATTCTGTCATGTGGGAGTGTGGAGGTTGAAGTATATTTCCTGTTTTTTTTCTTTTTAATATTATTAAACAACATTGGTACACCAGTGAAACCTATTAATAAAGCAAGTTATGCAAATCCCTCTTCCCATTCTCAAAATCAGTCACTTTCATAAATATTCTCCAAATATCTTTGCAGATCCTTTTATCATCTTTTTATCTCTTTTCTTTTTTTCCCTTTTTGAAAAAGAGTCTTGCTCTGTCGCCCAGGCTGGAGTGCAGTGGCGTGATCTCGGCTCACTGCAACCTCTGCCTCCTGGATTTAACTGATTCTCCTGCCTCAGCCTCCCGAGTAGCTGGGACTACAGGTGCGCACCACCACACCTGGCTATTTTTTTGTGTATTTAGTAGAGACGGAGTTTCACTATGTTGGCCAGGGTGGTCTTAAACTGCTGACCTCAAGTGATCCACCTGCCTCAGCCTCTCAAAGTGGTGGCATTACAGGTGTGAGCCACCACACCCAGCCTTTTTTTCCCTTCCCCACCACTCACTGCAACCTCTGCCTCCTGTGGGTTCAAGCGATTCTCCTGCCCCAGTCTCCCAAGTAGCTGGAATTACAGGCACCCTCTGAGCTAATATTTACTTATTTATTGAGACAGTGCCTCACACTGTCACCCAGGCTGGAGTGCAGTGGCGTGATCTCAGCTCACTGCAACCTCCGCCTCCCGGGTTCAAACGATTCTCCTTCCTCAGCCTCCTGAGTAGCTGGGATTACAGGCGCGTGCCACCATGCCTGGCTAATTTTGTTTTGTTTTTTGTTTTTTTGAGACGGAGTCTCGTTCTGTCACCTAGGCTGGAGTGCAGTGGCACAATCTCGGCTCACTGCAACCTCCGCCTCCTGGGTTCAAGCCATTCTCCTGCCTCAGCCTCCTGAGTAGCTGGGACTACAGGTGTGTGCCACCACGCCCAGCTAATTTTTCATATTTTTAGTAGAGACGGGATTTCACCGTGTTAGCCAGGCTGGTCTCGATCTCCTGATCTCATGATCCACCCACCTCGGCCTCCCAAAGTGCTGGGATTATAGGCATGAGCCACTGTGCCCAGCAATTTTTGTATTTGTAGTAGAGACAGGGTTTCATCATGTTAGTCAGGCTGGTCTTGAACTCCTGACCTTGTGATCCACCCGCCCGGGCCTCCCAAAGTGCTGTTATTACAGGCATGAGCCACCACGCCCAGCCTTTTCTATTTTTAGTAGAGACGGGGTTTCACCATGTTGGCCAGGCTGGTCTCAAACTCCTGACCTCATGATTTGCCCACCTCGGCCTCCCCTTCTTTCGATTTGAAACTTGCCCCCACTATCATCATCTGATCTCTATCTTGAAATGTGATACCAGACCTTAGAGTGTGACATTTAAACTTTGACCAGTCAAAGTGGTCCCTGGGGAGAAAGGTAGGGGAATAGTGGGGCTCCACATATAATGGATAGTTTGGGGTATACCTCTCAGTGCTGATTATGATGGAAGACAGAACTCTAAGTCCTCTTATACTGCCCCTAACTAGCACTAGTCAAGAACTTCCTAGATGAATGCTGGTGGGCTGGGATACACCGTCTTCACAGTCCAGCCATGGGCATGAGGCTTTTGGCAGAGAAACAGCTTGACCCTCTGCATAGGTCATGGGACCTGGGGTGTGTGCCTAGCAAATCATCCTCTGGTCTGGCTCCTATTCCCATACTGTTCTTGTAGCCAGAAACAGACTCTGAAGCCATCGAAGATGGTCACTTTCAAGAGCGTAGGCCTTGTTAGCAAATCCTGCCCTGTAGGACAGTAGTCAGGTCTGGTATTTCCTTTTAGTTAGTGGTCTTGGGTGTAATACCATCTGTTGAGAAAGAGAACAATTGACAGCCAAGCATCTGGAAAGAGGGGGATAGCTGGATTACCTTGCCTAGGAGCTATAACCTGCTGCTTCTCTCACTGTCTTCTGGACTCTGTTCTGTTACTCATCTCTGTATTTGGCATACCTTAGGATGGTAGCTAATCATTTACTAATCATCTACTGTATTCTAGTCACTGTCCTGAGCATTTTATTCATTCAGTCTTCACAGCATTCTTAAGACATAAGAGCCATCATCGCTATATTCCCTATTCCAACAGAGAAATTAAATGACTGGCTCAAGGTCATATAGCTGAATTAATAAGCGGCAAAACCAGAATAGAAATCCCTGTGGCCTGGGTTCATATTTGCTGCTTAAGTCACTCCCACTGTAGGCACTGCTGTCAGCCTTGCCTTCAAAAGATAGGTGGTTAAAGAAGAAACTAACAAGTAGTTCTTCTGAGTCCCATTCATTTTCTGGAAGTCACTGAGTCATACCCTGGCAAATGAGAGGCAATTACGGCAGGAGCCCTGTCTTGATGAGTAGATAGACCATGCTGTGGCAAGTCCTGGAAGACAGTTGAGCAGAGATCAGGCATTTTTCACATCTTCTGGTCATGAGTAGACAAGGCTGCCTGAAAGATCTTCTGGAAAAGAGTAGTCCCTAGAGCTGCAGAGTCAAGTATTCAGACGGTACCCGACATTTAATAAATTTCTACTTGGCGTTGAGCATACAGTGGGGAGTAAAACTGTCTTCATGGAGATTATTAGAAAAGGGACAGAACAGATTAATACAGTACATAAAAATGTCAATTAGGGGTAAGTGCTCTGAAGAAAAAGCAAGCAGAGTAACGGGCTAGAGAGCAAATGAGGGGTTATGCTGCTTTAGATAAAGCGGTCACGTCTTTGAGAAAGTGATACTGAAGCAGCAACCTGAATGAAGCAAGGACCAAGCTGTTGAGTAAGTTGGAGCATTAGTTCAAATTGCCAATCCATTCAATTGATCCACCACCCAAGCGAGAGAATACATTCTCTCCAACAGCTTGCAGGGGCAGGATGGCCCTGCTGTGCTGTTCTGCCTAGCTATTGGGTCCAGAGTTCTGGTGAGTGATACTGTTCTTTGTCAGGGCCCCCTGGGTGGAAAGAAGATAACTAGCAGGAAGGTTCAGGGCCCTGCACTGTTGGGGCTGCTCAGACATTTGTGCAAGGGAGGTGTTTTGCCTTGGTGTTTCCATCACACTCACAGTGATTTCTCCTTTTCCCCCTTTAGTTTGAAGGATGACCTCTAGGAAGAAAGTGTTGCTGAAGGTTATCATCCTGGGAGATTCTGGGTAAGTTTCTCATGAATTTGAGCTAACAGATTGGCTCAGAGCTAAGCCTCTCTGCTGCAGAGCCCACACTGTCCGTGCTGCCACTTCCTGCTTTCATAGTGAGGCTTAGGGCTTTACATGTTTCCTTCGGTGGCAGAAATTTAGATGATCCCTTGTTATATAACCTTTTGTTCTCTGGTTTTTAGCATGATTTTTATGGGGAACGGGTGGGTATTTGAACTCAACTAAGCATAGGCATTTTCATGGAATCCCTTTTCTCCAGGCCGGCCAGCCTGGAGAGTCTTCCTTACGTAGATGTATTGCCATTGGCATCTGGCCTAGCAGATGTGCATTCTAAGTGCACCATACAGTATCCTCCTACTGCTGTGCCTGCTTCAGATCTATCTGCAAAAGAGCCTGGGACGGCAGAACTGGGTTCTGATTCTAGATGTGCCACTAACCATGTAGCTAACTCTAATGGCTCTTAAGATTCTGTGGTAGGTTGGGTGAGGTGGCTTATGCCCGTAATCCCAGTGCTTTGGAGGCTGAGGGGAGGATTGCTTGAGCCCAGGAGTTTGAGACCTGTCTCTACAAAAAAATTTAGCCAGGTGCCGTACCTGTAGTTCCAGCTGCTGGGGAGGCAGAGGCGAGAGGATGGCTTGAGCCCAGGAGTTTGAGACTGTAGCAAGCTATGATCATGCCGTTGCACTGAAGCCTGCGTGACAGAGCAAGACCCCAACTCTTAAAATAAAAAGATTCTGTGGTAGGCTTTTCAGACTTGGCATCTGAAGGGACCCATGAAAGCTTTGACTCATTGGAAGCTTATGTATTTTTTAAAATAACAACAATAGCAAATGCAGGTATGCTTCTTTATTCCAAAGTCCCCTGCCCTTCCTTTGAAAAGCCAGAGGTTTTTCTGTCTTGATTGGCTTATTTGAATCACCTGAAGAACCTTTTTTTGTATGTGTGTGAGAGACAGGGTCTTGCTCTGTTGCCCAGACTGGAGTGAATGGTGCAATCACAGCTCACTGCAGCCTCAACCTCCTGGGCTTAAGCCATCCTCCCACCTCAGTCTCCAGAGTAGCTGGGACCACAAGTATGTGCTACCACTCCTGGTTAAATTTTTGTATTTTTTGTAGAGACAGGGTTTCACCATGTTGCCCAGGCTGGTCTCAAACTCCTGGGCTCAAGCAATCCATTCGTCTCGACCTCCCAAAGTGCTGGGATTACAGGCTTGAGCCACCATGCCCAGCCTTTGAAGAACCTTTTATTCACTAGCATTTGCCCAGTCCCAGACCAATGGGCTAGGGCCTAGATTTGTGCTGTCTCTCCTACCCCGCAACTCCATCCCCATCGGGATGGAAAGATAGTGCTTTTAGGCCTGCCTTCCCCAAACTTGTGCAAAAAGTCTCACCAAGCCCTTGTTCGATTGCAGGTTTTGCCACCTCTCCTCTTGTAGATTCTGGGTCAGATGGTCTGGGTTGGAAAACACTGCCTTAGGCTGTCTAGGTACCTCCAGGTTCTTTAACACAAATATGAACATGTTCCTTTGTGGCCAAGAAAGGTGATATCACTGGCTATGGGGGAAGGTTTTTGTATTATCTTTAGGTTACCTTAACCTCATCACACAAAAATCACACGTTGTCTCTTGCTGAGTTTTCTTACTGGAAAACATATTTGGAGGAGCATTCTTTGAGGTAGATTTGTTTTGGTGATATATTGGTGCTTTTTCTGCTTCAGATTTTAAACTTTAAAGCAGCAAATTGTCTGAGTGGTGTATGTCTGCTCAAAGCCAAGGTTTTCCTCCTGGTGTTACTTCATCAAGCTAAATAGCAACCACTAAATGGAGAAACATCTAAGATATCAGGGATACTGTTGGAATAGCAGAGCAGTCTTAATAGTGAAGCTTCTTTTAGAAAGGAGTATATTTGCTGGCATCCTTCTAGAATGGAAAAAATAATACTAGGCTCTACCATTTGACCTGGCTGTGCCAAAACATGTAAGCAGCTTTTCTACATCTGCCCCACATCTGTACCCTGTATTTTTACCCAGAGAGAAAGCACAAAACTTCAGAAGTGTAATGCTTGGAAGGCTACTGGCATTGCCCTTTGCTGTGAGGACAGTTTCTTGTCCTTCAGATCAGGCAGATTCTTTTAAATGCTTCAAGTAATACGTGTCAGTTTCAGGACCCTCCTATTTGACTTATACTTACGGTTTTTCTCCAATTTCAGAGTCGGGAAGACATCACTCATGAACCAGTATGTGAATAAGAAATTCAGCAATCAGTACAAAGCCACAATAGGAGCTGACTTTCTGACCAAGGAGGTGATGGTGGATGACAGACTAGTCACAATGCAGGTAAGCACATGTCTTGGCTGTGCTAACCAGGCCTTGATAGTTCATTTAGTCTGAATCTTTCCTCATGCGTAGACATTTTCCTTCCCTGTTCTTCAAATCTTATTATCCTATTTGTAGATAATTGGCTGATACTCAGTTAAATTTGAATTTCAGATCAATAGTGAATACTTTTTTAGTATACTTCTAGTGTATCTCAGATACGACCTGCTAAGACACACTAAAATTTCTTCAAAAAACTCAGATTTATCCTTTCTTGTTTTTTGTTGTTGTTTTTGGTTTTGTTGTTTGCTAAATTTGGCAACCTGCAGCTCTCTGTCTTCTGCCTCTCTTGACATCCTTGCCCAGTGCTTTAGGTAAACATCTGTGTCTCACCTCAGTAGCGAGACATAAACTTTCTTTATTTTTTTGACTTCCTGTTTCATACGTAACTTCAAGAGTTGTGTGTCTGTTGAGCCAATCTTTTTTTTTATGTATCAGCTTATTAATCTTTCAAGGGTTTCCCTTTCAACAGTTAGGATAAGATACAGATTCTTTCATATGACTTGTTGAAAAGCCTTCACATTCTGGCTATAAACTATTATTCCCTTTTTTCCCCCATTGAGTCATTTTGTTTGTATATATGTATTACATCCCTAGAAAAGAAACCCCTGAAGGATGGATACCTTGAGCCCAGGAGTTCGAGCCCGCAGTGAGCTGTGACTGCTCCATTATACTCCAGCTTGGGTGACGGAGTGAGACCCTGTCTCTAAATTTAAAAAAAAAGAATACCAGGATTTTCCCTCCTGTATTTTCATCTCTTTCTTCGTGGTCCGTGATGCCAGCTGATATTGTCAGTACAACCTCACTTTGAAACCAAACTATTGGGATAGGAGTAGATTATTCTGTCATTTTTCTAGATCTTTGAGTCGCACATCAAATCTGGGGCCAGTCATTCCAGGGGCAGTTTTAACCTGCCTGTGAGGTTCACAGTAATTTTCCCAGCTCTGTGATGACCAATGATTTCAAATTTTCAGTGTGATCATGTTTCATCTTCACACTTAGAACCAGACGATGACTTGGGAGCACAGCCTAATAGGAACCTGGTATTTGCCCTTGAGAGCATCAGCCAAGACGTTCGTGCATTATGGAGGCAAGAAAAGATGGTGGAAATAGCTGTTACTCAATTTTTTTTTGTCTCCTTCCAGTCCTTCCGAATCATGTGCTGCTCTTACACACTTGTGTTGGTGGATATGTCTCTACTTCTAACAGGGCTTGTATTCCCACCTGAAGTCTCCAACTTTTAGCTCAAATCTTTTGAAACTTCTATCTCTATGGCAGTTGTTCTTTCCTATATACTTCTAGAGGCAAATACAATTCTAATCCCATTGTAGTCCTAGGAAGTACCTGGCAAATAGTGGGGGCTTGCTGAAATGTGTGAATGATGTAGGTTAAAGGTAGAAATTTGTACACGTGTTGACCTTGAGCCATGGCATGCTCCTAGAGGATCAGGACTCTTAATTGACTCACACTTCTAGGACAGAGCTAGTATGAATCTGTCATCCTCACCTCACCTACACACATACACCTAGAGATCTTCAAAATGTAACTACAGTTTAAGCAAGTCAAGCTTGAGAGTAGAACTGGAAAACCTTGGCCCAAGGAATTGGCAAAGCTTGTGTCTGCAGTTGTTGGAGAATCTCAGTCCCACTCCACATGTACAGAAATCTTTGTCTCAAAGGATTTAACATAAATCCCTGTCATTCCTGGCAAAAACAAGGGTAAGACCACTCTGTAGGGACATTTACTACCGCAGGAGAGAAGATGAGTTCATAACCACATGAGGAAATAATGTACCACAAGAGATGTTCACAATGACTAGAGATGTTCTAAAAAGAAATAGAAACCATAATGGAAAGGGATACTATAAAAAAATGAGGATATGGAAAACTTAGAACTTCAAGAAGTGAAAAAATAGTATTGAAATAAGCTAAATGAACAGTTAAACTGTAGATTAAATGCAGCTGAAAAAAGCAGTAAGCTGTAAGAGCTGAGCAAATTTTCTAAAAGAAGACTTAAAATTGTAGAAGACCGAAAAGCAAAATCTTAAGAGCAACTATAGAAAAAAAAGACATGACTTATAAAGGAACAACAGACTGACGAATTCTCAACAGAAGGCAGAAGGGAGTAGAATTACTTTAAGGAGCTGGGGTAAAGGCCCATCTGAAGATTCTCCATGTGTCGCAGCAAGGCTCAGACTGCCTTTTGCTCAGGGAAAATAGAACTTCTCCAGCTGAGCTGTAAACCACATAGCCATGTAGGCCAGCGAATTCAGAAACCAGAGTTCGGCCCCTGCTGGGTTAGGGGTTGTCATAACAGTCCTGTCTGTACTACTAAGCTGGGGCCTTGGGGCGCTGCACTCCTGAAATAAACCGCATCAGGAGATCCACAGGGCACTGAGTGAGGTGAGGAAAGTGTGGAAAAACATAACAAGTTCCCAAGAGATTGAAGCAAAATGATGGCCCTTGTGCTCTTGCAGCCAGCTTCAGATACTAGAAGTAAATGAAAAGCGTTGTCTCTGGACAAAGGCGTCATTATCCTGATCTTGAGGAATCCTCATGTGTTTTTCGAGGGCTTTTAGCAGCTTGCAGTAAAACATAATCAAAATAAAACAAGGCACCACAAGAAAGAACCAGTGGAAACTTCCCTGGTAATTCCAGAGTGTTTTTTATATTTAAAGAAATAAGGAGGATACAGAGTTTCAGTTATATGAGATGAATAAATCCTAGAGATCTGTACAGCATAGTGCCTGTAGTTAACAATACTATATTGTACACTTAAAAATTTGCATGCTGGATGCGGTGGCTCATGCCTGTAATCCTAGTGCTTTGGGAGGCCAAGAGAGGAGTTCGAGACTAGCCTGGGCAAAATAGCAACATTTCATCTCTACAAGAAAATTTTTTGAGCTGGGCGCGGTGGCTCACGCTTGTAATCCCAGCACTTTGGGAGGCCGAGGCGGGTAGATCACGAGGTCAGGAGATCGAGACCACGGTGAAACCCCGTCTCTACTAAAAATACAAAAAATTAGCCGGGTGTGGTGGCGGGCACCTGTAGTCCCAGCTACTGGGAGAGGCTGAGGCAGGAGAATGGCGTGAACCCGGGAGGCAGAGCTTGCAGTGAGCCGAGATTGAGCCACTGCACTCCAGCCTAGGTGAAAAAGCGAGACTCCGTCTCAAAAAAAAAAGAAAATTTTTTGAAAGAATTTACTAAGAGGATCTTATTTTAAGTGTTCTTATCACAAAAAGTAATCATAAGAGGATGGGAGGAAACCTTTTGATGAGTAGGTTTGTGGCCTACATTATAGTGATGGTTTTCTCTCCAACCTCATTGAGTTGTATGCATTAGATCATAAGATGTGTGCAGCCTTTGTATGTCAGCCATACCTCACTAAAGGGGCTTTGGTTAAAGATAATCTTTTATCTGCAGGGAAGAAATGAAACAGTTAACACTGATGGGGGGAGAAAATGAAGCACAATCAATGAAATTTGGAAATTCAGAGAATGCTGCTAAAGTATAGCAGATTGGCCACACCAGAAAAGGGCTGGAAGAATGAAAGAAAAATGGCAGGAAATATGAAAGAGATAAGTGAAAGTGAGAAGGTTGGACCTACTTTTAATCAGTCTCAGAAGGTGTAAAGAGAGAATAATAGATCAAAGATGATATTTGCTGAGAATTTTCGAGAATTGGTGTGGCACCAATCCACTGACTCGAGAAGCCCAAATTCTGGGAAGGATAAAAAGAATTCTGTGTAAGTCATAATGAAATTAAAAAAAAAAAAAAAGACTTAAAAATAGACTGAGGAAAACCTGACAAGCACAGCACTGAGGCTGCCAGGTGACTCTTGGCAGTAGCAGCAGAGCCCAGCAGGCAGTGGGGTATGTTGGGTAAGAGACGGGGGCAGCACAGTGTTCTGTCTCTGCTGAAATAACCCTCCTGAATGAAAGAGTACATCTTTAAGGGCCAGTGGCAGAAGTTCTAAAGGATAACTCCAGGCAGCAAGTGATTTCATGTAGATAGGTCTGAAGGAAGAACACGTCAATAGTAAACTTGTATCTATTTTTGGAATCATGAGTATGTAACTTCCAAAGTAATATGAGGAAACAAAGATCAGAACTGTGTAATCTAATGTGTAGGGAAAGATTAGTGACTGCTGTGTTTCTTGTTTTTTAAAGTTCTCTATACTGTTCAGAAAGAATCTGGAAATTGATTAGTATCTTAGATGGAATCAAATAGGCATGACAAATTTCCAGGGAACATATTGTGAGTTCGTAGTAATTTAAACAGTGATATTAGTATAGTAATACACAGAGCACAGGAATGCTCTGCCTAGCATTCTCCCAAGGAATAAATGTTTTGTCTCTCACAGATATGGGACACAGCAGGACAGGAACGGTTCCAGTCTCTCGGTGTGGCCTTCTACAGAGGTGCAGACTGCTGCGTTCTGGTATTTGATGTGACTGCCCCCAACACATTCAAAACCCTAGATAGCTGGAGAGATGAGTTTCTCATCCAGGCCAGTCCCCGAGATCCTGAAAACTTCCCCTTTGTTGTGTTGGGAAACAAGATTGACCTCGAAAACAGACAAGTAAGTACCAACGATGATAGATATCGTCACAGACATCTGCTCCCCAGGGGCCTTGTGAATTTGGAGGGTTCTCTGCTAAGCTCATATGGCTCTAGGAGGTGCTGGTGGGAGTCTTCATTACCATATGCCAGCCCTTCAGGCCAACTGCCTTTAAGGACCGGGACCCAGGTGACCTGGGTTAAGTCCCCATCCTGCCCCCAGCTGGCTGTGACTTTGGGCCACTGTCTTGGCTCTCTCAGCTTCAGTTCCCTTTCTGCACTTTCAAGGAGGTAATTCGGTTTTGTCAGTCTCAGTAGTGCCCTCCCAGTACCTCCTGGCCATGCCTGGATCTCCATGTGTGCAGAATATTGCTTTGGGCTTTGAGTGAAATTGCTGTACTATAGTTTCAAATATCATTTCTGTTGGAAACATAGACTCTTTGATTAATTACAACTAGGTTTATTTCTGACCATGGATCTTTTCTTCTTAAGTGACTTAGTCCTTATCTCTTGGCTAAAAATGGGCTGGGGTTGGGGAAGGAATGAGAATGTGTGAGTGGCATGGGTGAATCACACTAGCAGTAATGGTGAAGGGACTATAAACCTTAAGACCAAGCTGCTGGCCATTTCCTGTCCTGGAATCTCTGAGGTCCCAGTAAACACTTCATTTCTTCCCAGACTGGCTTCTTACTCCATTCACAAATGGCTTTTAAGTATAACTGAGGGTCAGAAGGTATGAGCTGTAGACAAAGACAGGCTTTGAGCTCTCTAGCTGAATCCTAGCTATCCTGAACATAGCCAGCAGGGCGAGTTTGGACGGGTCTGCAGGTCTCCTCCAACACCCTCTTTCCCCATGTCTGTGTCCTCACCTGTACCACCTGTAGATGAGGGGCCATGACACTTCCTGGGGAGGATGGAGTCAGTGCTGGCTGCTTCTGTCATGAGCCTGTGTGCACCCTGCTTCTTCTTTCAGGTGGCCACAAAGCGGGCACAGGCCTGGTGCTACAGCAAAAACAACATTCCCTACTTTGAGACCAGTGCCAAGGAGGCCATCAACGTGGAGCAGGCGTTCCAGACAATTGCACGGAATGCACTTAAGCAGGTGAGTCTCCCACAGCTGACCAGCCCACTCTGGTGATGCCTGACCACTGACCCAGTCCCTGCCTGGCCTCCTGCCCTTAATCTTCTTCCCTAACCCACTCTTGTCTATATAGCCAGAATACCCTATGTGTTCATCTGGGAAGGTTATGACACGTTCTGCTTACGCTTCCAGAAATCCCACTTTGGGGGCAATAATCTAAAAGATGCAGAGGCTGTGAAGTCTGAGGCTGCCCTTCTTTTACTAGGCTTGTTCTTATTTTCTTTGCTGCAATTAGGAGATCAGGTCACTGGGAGACCCCGAATAGATTGCTGCTTCTATTTAAGGAGGAAATAAACTTGAATATGAATCCCAGCTCTGCTGCCTACCAAGCATTATATCTAGTTTGGGCTTAAAAAAAAAAATTATGGCTGGGCACTGTGGCTCATGCCTGTAATCTTAGCACTTTGGGAGGCCAAGGCGGGCTGATCACTTGAGGTCAGGAGTTCGAGACCAGCCTGGCCAACATGGTGAAACCCCCCCTCCACTAAAAAATACAAAAAAATTAGCCAGGCCTGGTGGCGGTCGCCAGTAATCCCAGCTACTTGGGAGGCCGAGGCAGGAGAATTGCTTGAACCCAGGCAGCAGAGGTTGCAGTGAGCCAAGATCGTGCCACTGTACTCCAGCCTGGGTGACTGTGTCTAAAAAATAATAAAAAAATAAAAATTATACCCGAACTTCTACTCCCTCGCCTGAAAAATGGGAATACCTGCTTTTGCAGGGTGATTGTGAAGATTAAATGAGACTCTTTTAGCTCTCACATACTGACAGGTAACTTTTTTCCTTAGGAACAGTTAAGTAAACAACACAAGAAGATGTAGGAAAACTATTCAAGGAATACAATACCTAGAATTTCTTATTTACTGTTTCTGTGATTAGATACAACCACTCATGCGAGTTGAAAGTCTGTTGGGGCAGTGGTGATTAAGGCAGGTCACAAGGCCTCATCAGACAGTGTCTGGGGGTGGTCAGAGGTGTGGCAGGTTTGCGGGGATGCATAGAACACTTGAAGCACATGGTGGCTGTGAAGGGCAAGGCAGATTCTGCTGACTCCAGGAAGCTGGCTGAATGAAGGTAATGGCTTTCAGCAGGACGAAGAGTTGTTTAGAATGGTTGCTCCAAGGACCAGGGAAATTCTGGCATGGGTGGGGTCTGCACTAAGTGTTCCAGAATGAAAGGGACGGATCTACTCAATGAGGAAATTGTTCCACCCAGAATGCCAGGAGAGCCCTCAAGTGGTAAGGAACAGACCAAGATGTAGACTTGGCCACCCTCACCCCCAAATAATAAACTGTTGTGTTTTTCTTAATGTTCATATAAAGGAATGGAAATCCAAATATGTGTAGGAAAGTGTTTCCCACCTGTTCCCTGTTGCCTGGCATCACTGTCTTGAGTTTTTCTCTTCCATCACTACTGTCCCTGTTGTCTTTATGCTTTTATTTTTAGAGCTAGCCCCTAAGAAGTTAGATTGTTACATCGGAGGGTCTATTTTATTATAAGTTAGGGTGCCAGGTTGCTTTCCCCAAGGGGAATAACATTTCAGCAGTGTGGGCTTGCTTTCTTCTACCTCCTTGCCAGCAAGCAATAGGTGTCACCTGTCACTCTGCTGACATTGCCAATCTTTGGGTGTATAAATTGCCACCATCGTGACTACTGGTCCCTCTGAGTCCCCCTCCCTGGGGCTTAGCCATTTGGATTTTCTCTGCTGCACACAGCTGGCACACAGCACATGGTTGGGCCTCTCTCAGTTCTCATGAGCTGTTGGTGAATTGAAGTTAACTCTACTTGCATCTCAAGTGACTTTTCCAACTCTGTGGTCTTTTTAAGTCCTTTGAACATAGGAAAAAAGTAATTTTTTATTTGGTTATGTCATTTTAAGTTTCTATGTTTCCTGTGTCTACATCAGATTTTTCTGTAATTCAGCTGGAATTTGTTGTGGCTTATGGCAGGAAAGAGAGACTCGCCTTTTCTCTCGAGAGCTCAGCCAGTTGTTTAAAATCATTCGGCTATGTTACACAAGCCGTTTCTCTCCCTGAATAGACCGTGGCCTTTTCTAAATGCTCATATGTGCTGGGATCTGTTTCTGGTCTCTCCAGTCTGTTCTGGTGATGTCCGTGCCATGTTCCCTTATCTGGACTGTGTTGATTTGACTGCTTGATGAGGCAAGTTTCCTCTTGCCACATTCTTTTTTTTTTTTTTTTGAGACGGAGTCTTGCTCTCTTCCCGGGGCTGGAATGCAATGGCGTGATCTCGGCTCACTGCAGCCTCCGCATCTCAGGTTCAAGCAGTTCTCCTGCCTCAGCCTCCCGAGTAGTTGGGATTACAGGCATCCGCCACCATGCCCAGCTAATTTTGGTATTTTTTAGTAGAGATAGGGTTTCACCATATTGGCCAGGCTGGTCTGGAACTCACATTGTGATCCGCCCGCCTCAGCCTCCCAAAGTGCTGGGGTTACAGGCGTGAGCCACCGTGCCCGGCCTGCCACATTCTGTTTTAATAATTTTGTTTCAGTTCCACCATTTTCCTCTCTTACCTTCCACACCCCAAATAAAACTCTGTTGGGATTTTGACTGGAATTTTTTTCTTCAAGCCAACTTTTTTTCTCATTGATTGCAGTTTTGTTGTGGCTGTTGCATTAGTCTGCTCAGGCTGCGTTAACAAAACCCCATGGCTTGGGAGGGTCCAACAACAGACATTTTGTTTTCTCACAGTTCTGGAGGCTGGAAGTCCATGAGCAAGGTGCTGGCACATGTTTCTGGTGAGGGCGCTCTTCTGGGCTCACAGACTGCTACCTTCTCAATGTGTCCTCCCATGCCCTTTCCGCTATGTGCACAGAGAGAGGACACATGAGCAAGGTGTCTCTGGTGTCACCTCTTCTTATAAGGACACGAATTCTCTCAGATCAGGGCCCCACCCTGCAACCTCATTTAACCTTCATTCCTTCCTTACTCCAAATACAGCCATCTGAAGGGTTAGTGCTTCAACACAGGAATTTTGGGGGAACACAAAACATTCTGCCCAGCCAGGTGCAGTGGCTCATGCCTGTAATCCCAGCACTTTGGGAGGCTGAGGTGGGTGGATCACCTGAGGTCAGGAGTTCAAGACCAGCCTGGCCAACATTGTGAAACCCCATCTCTACTAAAAATACAAAAAATTAGCTGGGCATGGTGGTGGGCACCTGTAATCCCAGCTACTTAGGATGCTGAGGCAGGAGAATTGCTTGAACCTGGAAGGTGGAGGTTGCAGTGAGCCGAGATTGCACCATTGGACTCCAGCCTGGGCAACAAGAGTGAAACTCCATCTCAAAAAAAAAAAAAATTCCACCCATGATACTATTTTAGGTCTTGTTTCTGTTCCTTCAGTAAGATTGATTGATTCTTTTTTTTTTTTTTTTTAGAGACAGGGTCTTGCTCTGTCAGGCTGATATGCAGTGGTGCAATCATCACTCACTGTAGCCTCCAACTTCTGGGCTCCAGTGATCTTCCCACCATAGCCTCCTAAGTAGGTAGGACTAGAGGCACACCCAGGCTATAATTCATTTATAACAGCATCCTTTGCCTTTCACAGTAAACATATTCCTAGGTACTGGTGGGAATATAAAATGTCGCTATTTTAACAGCCAAAAGTAAGAACAACTCAAATGTCCATCAACTGATAAGTGAATAAACAAAGGGCAGCTTATCCATGCATTCTAATATTATTCAGCTATAAGAAGGAATGAAGTAGTGACACATGCTGTCATATGGGTGCTAAGTGAAGGAAGCCAGTTGCAAAAAGACTGTATGTTGTACAATTCCATTTCAGTGAAATGTCTGGCCCGGATGCAGTGGCTTATGCCTGAAATCACAGCACTTTGGGAGGCTGAGGCCGGAGGATCACTTGAAACCAGGAGTTTAAGACCATCTTGGGCAACATAGCAAGGCCTCATCTCTACTAAAAATTAAAAATTAGCTAGGTGTGGTGGCACGAGCTTATAGTTCCAGCTACTTGGGAGGCTGAGACTGGAGGATTGTGTGAGCCCAGGAGTTAGAGGCTGCAGTGAGCTGTGATCATGCCATTGCACTCCAGCCTGGGCGACAGAGCAAGACTCTGCCTCAAAAAAAAAAAAAAAAAAAAAAGAAATCACAGTCCACTAGAAGAAATGGGGAAAATTAAAATAAATAAATAATGTTTAAAAATTAAGTGTCCAGGCCGGTCGCGGTGGCTCACGCTTGTAATCCCAGCACTTTGGGAGGCCGAGGCGGGCGGATCATGAGGTCAGGAGATTGAGACCACGGTGAAACCCTGTCTCTACTAAAAATACAAAAAATTAGCCGAGCGTGGTGGCGGGCGCCTGTAGTCCCAGCTACTTGGAGAGGCTGAGGCAGGAGAATGGCGTGAACCCGGGAGGCGGAGCTTGCAGTGAGCCGAGATCGCGCCACTGTACTCCAGCCTGGGTGAGAGAGCGAGACTCTGTCTCAAAAAAAAAAAAAAAAAAAAAAAAATTAAGTGTCTAGAATAATAGGCAAGTCTATTGAGACAGAAAGTAGATGAGTGGTTGCTGGGTCCAGGATGGTGTAGAATGGGAGTGGGAAGGAACTACTAATGGGCATAGGGTTTTTTGGGGGGAGTTATGAGAGTATTTTAAACTTAATGTTGATGGCTGCCCAACTTTCTGAATATACTAAAAACCATTGAATTGTACACTTTATGGCATGTGAGTTAAAACCCAGTAAAGCTATTAGGAGTGCAATGGCATCATCTTGGCTCACTGCAACCTTGACCTCCCGGGTTCAAGCAATTCTCCTGCCTCAGCCTCCTGAGTAGCTGGGATTATAGGTGCTTGTGTCACCATGCCTGGCTAATTTCTGTATTTTTGGTAGAGACGGGGTTTCACCATGTTGGCCAGACTGATCTTGAACTCCTGACCTCAGGTGATCCACCTGCCTCGGCCTCCCAAAGTGCTGGGATTACAGGCGTGAGCCACCATGCTCAGCCAAAGCTGTTATTTTTTTAAGTATGTATTCCTAGATGTTTTATACTTTTATAGTTATTGTGAATAGAATGATTTTTTTCCTAGATAACTTTTAATGAATAGAAACAGTTCCTGCTTTATCTCCAAATTCTAGAACAGTCACTGGCACACAAGTGCTCAGTGTTTAAGCGACACTGTTTTCCTGCATGCAAAAGTAGAATGCTGCTCCTCATTGGAAACGTTACTTTGGCAAAGTCCCACTAAAATGACCATAGTCCATCTGCTCTGATTGTCACAGATGGTGATAAAATTCATTCACAGCTGCCTTTCTAGGCCTGCAGCATTTGGGAGACAAAACTCTGCTAAACCTTTGGAAGAAAAAAGAGACCAGAGGCCATTGGTCCCGAAAATGGATGGAAGATGGGGAGGTAGAAGGAGTGTGTTCCAGGCTGAGAGGGCAGCTCACACTCAGCTCCAGCCACTTCACCTCGTGCACACACTGGCTGAGGGTTGCCAGATGTTTGAGAAAAGCTAGAAATCCAGACCATTGTTAACCATTGGCAACTATAGGGAACATACAGAAAGCATCTGAACTGGATGTGGTCCCAGAGCTCCCAGATCATGATCTGATCAAGAACATCCATGAACTTCTGTCCTGATTGCTCAGTGCAGACTGCTGCTTCTCCTGGCAAGACTCCTCTCTTCACATTGACCTGGAGTTGTCACAAAATCTGTTTTTCTCTTGCTACTCTCCTGAGCGTGGCACCTTCTGCCAGAGCGCTCCCTTAACTGTGTGGGCAGGCTCTGCTCCACAGCTCCCTGCCCACTCTGCTCAAGCCGAAGTGAGCCCCTCCTGAGCAGAAAGGGCCCGTAATGAGGGCTGAAATGTTCTATTTCGTGAGTAACCAACCTTTCTCTGTCTCCTTGTCCAGGAAACGGAGGTGGAGCTGTACAACGAATTTCCTGAACCTATCAAACTGGACAAGAATGACCGGGCCAAGGCCTCGGCAGAAAGCTGCAGTTGCTGAGGGGGCAGTGAGAGTTGAGCACAGAGTCCTTCACAAACCAAGAACACACGTAGGCCTTCAACACAATTCCCCTCTCCTCTTCCAAACAAAACATACATTGATCTCTCACATCCAGCTGCCAAAAGAAAACCACATCAAACACAGTTACACCCCACATATCTCTCACACACACACACACACACACACACACACACACAAATCTGACATAATCAAACTCCAGCCCTTGCCTGTGATGGCTCCTTGGGGTCTGCCTGCCCACCTACATGAGCCCGCGAGTAATGGCAGCAGGACAAGCCAGCGGTGGAAGTCATTCTGATATGGAGTTGGCATTGGAAGCTTATTCTTTTTGTTCACTGGAGAGAGAGAGAACTGTTTACAGTTAATCTGTGTCTAATTATCTGATTTTTTTTAACAGTCTTGTGGTCTTTTTACCCCCGCCCTTTCCCCTCCCTCCTTGAAGGCTACCCCTTGGGAAGGCTGGTGCCCCATGCCCCATTACAGGCTCACACCCAGTCTGATCAGGCTGAGTTTTGTATGTATCTATCTGTTAATGCTTGTTACTTTTAACTAATCAGATCTTTTTACAGTATCCATTTATTATGTAATGCTTCTTAGAAAAGAATCTTATAGTACATGTTAATATATGCAACCAATTAAAATGTATAAATTAGTGTAAGAAATTCTTGGATTATGTGTTTAAGTCCTGTAATGCAGGCATGTAAGATGGAGGGTTGAACCCTGTTTGGATTGCAGAGTGTTACTCAGAATTGGGAAACCCAGCTAGCGGCAGTATTCTGTACAGTAGACACAAGAATTACGTACGCCTTTTATCAAAGACTTAAGAGCCAAAAAGCTTTTCATCTCTCCAGGGGGAAAACTGTCTAGTTCCCTTCTGTGTTTAAATTTTCCAAAAGGTTGATTTGCATAATACAGTGGTATGTGCAATGGATAAATTGCCGTTATTTCAAAAATTAAAATTCTCATTTTCTTTCTTTTTTTCCCCACTGCTCCACACTTCAAAACTCCCCTGTTAGATCAGCATCCTACTGTGAGAGTAAAAGGAAAACCCTAACAGATCTGTCCTAGTGATTTTACCTTTGTTCTAGAAGGCGCTCCTTTCAGGGTTGTGGTATCCTTAGGTTAGCGGAGCTTTTTCCTCTTTTCCCCACCCATCTCCCCAATATTGCCCATTATTAATTAACCTGTTTCTTTGGTTGGAACCCTGGCAGTTCTGCTCCCTTCCTAGGATCTGCCCCCGCATTGTAGCTTGCTTAACGGAGCACTTCTCCTTTTTCCAAAGGTCTACATTCTAGGGTGTGGGCTGAGTTCTTCTGTAAAGAGATGAACGCAATGCCAATAAAATTGAACAAGAACAATGATCATCTGCCTTTGCCATGTCTTTTTTTCCTTCTTCGAGAGCCTTGGCTCAGTAGAGACCACATGAGCTAATCATAGCCAATGCCTTATCAAGCAAGAGAGCCCTCCATAAATGGGCACGTGTGGTGCTTCGAGGCAGAAAGGCCCTCTCCTGTAGTGCCTGTCCCTAGTTTTGTTTTGTTTTTTTTTTGGGGGGGGAGGGGGGAGGGGTGTATTTTAATCACAGTGTTGGAGGTTGAGGACCATGGATGGAGAAAGCATTGTCCCTTTAGAAGAGCAGCCACAAACTGCTGGGAACTCTGAGCCATGCATATCCTGTAGGTGTAACTGTAACCTAGTCATGTGTTAGGTGTTTTATTTTTAGTTGACCTAGTTGCTAACACTTAGATGTGTAATTCTGCATTTGTCACAGGAGAGGAAGATTTGGCAGCAGAGGCTCTGTATTCCAACATATGTAAGCCCCTACCTGGAATGGAATAGATGCCACTTAGAAGCAATTTTATTAAAATAGTAGTAGTTCAGGTCGTGGGTCACTTTAGGTTTTGCAGAAGTGCCTCATTGACTTTGATCTTGAATTCTACTTTGCTACACTTTTCTACATTTCCACTTTTCTGTCTCAGCTGGTTTCTTTCCTCGTGGCTCCTCTTGGCATGTACTTTATGTGTTAAAAATAGCATAGTTTAGAAGCTCAGATGCTGCACAATGTGAGATTATCCACAGTGCAATTCCACCCTGGCTGGTGGTGCATGGCTTAAATCTTCTCTGGTCGTATATTTTGTTTGGGCCTCATCAGATGTTTGTCCTCTAGAGGAGCAGAGTTCTCTCCAGCTTGGGGCCCAGTGACTGGGCCACAGTGTGTGGACCCTTGTGTGATGCCCACCTCTGCAAATCAGGCATCTATTCCTCTGTGTTCCACTGGTCTTGACCTTGTATATGACATTAAAATGGACCTTGACTTCTGACCTGCTTGACCGTTATCCTAAAACTGATGATCATCCTGACATTAACCTGCCTTAGCTTGAGATGAATGTAATCTTTAATTGACTCTGATTTCAACCATTGTCCTTATCATAACTTACCCTAATTTTAATGGCTTTGGCTTTGAACTGGCTTTGACTTTACCCTAAACATGATCACTGTTGAATGACCTTGACTCTGACCCACCTCCTGACCCTAATCATCACCTGACTTTGAAGTTAACATGGAACCCTTCCGTGACAATAGGTCTTACTCTCTGACCTGGGACTAATTAGTCTCATGTCCCATCAGCCTGATGGCTGAGCTTGGTGTCATATTTTAACCCTAAACTGTATAATGTTCATCTAAGGGATTCAGCTTAACCACAATAGGAAGCCATGGCTGAGACTGAGTTCTGCATCAACACAGTGCCTTTTTCTATGTACCTATTTAGATTCAGCATAAGCCTGTGTTTTCTCTCAAAAGAGGGGAACTTGTCATTTTGCTGGAATAAGCAGTAAGGATTTACTTTTGAGAAGAATATTTGGGACTGAGTTTGTCTGCAGTACTATGGATTGTTTGGGTTCACTTGTATTTGCCTCGAGGCGAGAATGAGAGATGAGTGTGTTGCTGGGTTTGCATCCATCTCAGTTTGCACTAACAAGTATTCAGAAGTTACTTTTGGCAAGGCACTCTGGCTCACACCTGTAATCCCAGCACTTTGGGAGGTCGAGGTGGGTGGATCACCTGAGGCCAGGAGTTTGAGACCGGCCTGGGCAACATGGCAAAACCCCGTCTCTGATAAAAATACAAAATTTAGCCGGGCATGGTGGTAGGCGCCTGTAGTCTCAGCTACTTGGGAGGCTGAGGCAGGAGAATCGCTTGAACCTGGAAGGCAGAGGTTGCAGTGAGCCAAGATTGCGCCACTGCACTCCAGCCTGGGCAACAGTGAGATTCCATCTCACAAAAAAAAAAAAAAATGTTTTGGAAAGGACGTCTGGGAATGAGTTTGTTGTACTAATATGTACTTGTTTCAGTAGTACTCCTTCAGATCCCAGCTTATTCTGCCTCCACGTGAGTGTGTGTTGCTGTGCCGACTTTCATCTCCCCCAATAAACTATGAGGAGTTGGTTTTAATAAGAATGCCTGAGTTCATTGTACTAACAGGGATTCTCATCCAAACTCCTGCTCAGGTTCATTGATTCCTCTCATCTTTTAGTAAGAATATGCCTTTGAGATTAATGTGTATTGCATTGCTTACATTGATGTCAGTTAACACTGACCAACAATAAGATTTCACCTTAAGATAAATGTCTGAGACAAAGCTTTTTTGCACTGAAAATGATGCCTTCCAATAGCATGAAGTAGGTGCATCTTGGTTCACTCTACCTTGCAGTAAGAACGTGCCCTAGAGAGGAATGTGTGTGTCCTGCTTACCTTCCTCTCAGTTGTCACTCGCATGCAATTAGGAGTTACATGAATCAAATGATTGAGACTGGATGTACTTGTACTAATATGGATTCTTTTCATCACCACATTAGACTCATTCTAATCGATTTACACTTAACAGTCATCCTGACCGTGATCCCCTTGAGGTGACCTTGGATTAACTTTGAAACTGACCCATGTGTCCTGACCTTGACTTTTTTTTTCTTTTTTTTAGACGGAGGCCCAGGCTGGAGTGCAGTGGCGCGATCTTGGCTCACCGCAACCTCCGCCTCCCAGGTTCAAGTGATTCTCCTGCCTCAGCCTTCTGGGTAGCTGGGATTACAGGTGTGCACCACCACACCTAGCTAAACTTTGTATTTTTTAGTAGAGAGGGGGTTTCACCATGTTAGCCGGGCTGGTCTCGAACTCACGACCTCAAATGATTCACTCACTTTGTCCTCCCAAAGTGCTGGGATTACAGGTGTTTTGATCCTGATCTTGAATCTCATATACAGTCATCGTGACCTTAAGCTGAAATAAGCATGAACTTGACCTTGAATTTGAATCTAGCCCTAATTCTGACCCTTGTCTTCACCCTGTCACCCTGACCATGTTTTGCCCTCATTTTAAACTTGTCCTTGAAACTGACTTTGATTGATTTTGAATCCAGTACACTGATGCTTTTCATGGCCCTGAATCTGAATCTGAAGCCAACCCTGAACATTGTCCTGGCCATAAGTTTATACTTCCCCTAAGTTTATACCTGAGTCTAGCTGACCTTAACCATTCTTAAGTTATCCTTAACCTTAGTCATCCTGCCACTGTTGATAGTCTGCCTTTGAACTGCTCTGGCCTTAAAATGACCTTGATTCTCTTGGCTCTAATCCTTAGCCTTGGTATGAGGTTGGACCCAACCCTTGTCCTGGTGCTGACCAGCATTCTGGCCCTACGTTTCAACTTTACCTTGAGCTTGAGCCATTCGGACCTTGACATGACTTTGAGGCCGACTCTGATTATCACCTTGAACATCATTCTAGCCATGTCTTAGTTTTTTTTTTTTTACTTGACTTTGCACTTGACCTTGACCCTACCATAGATCCTCAGTTTGACATAATCATCCTGATCTTGCCCTACCTGACTCTGAAATTGCTTTACCTTCATCCTACCATTGTATGGACAATGACCTTGAACTTTACTTGGATCCTGATCTTAACTATCCTTTAAACACAGACATCCATACTTGGACCCACCCCAACATTGAAATGATCTTACCCAAAAAATTGACCTTGTCACTGACTCCGATCCTTATCTTCACTCTTACCTGCTTTGATTTTTTGATGATCATTGATCTGAATCGACCCTGATACTGAACATGACTGACCATTTTAGAGCCTTGGCTTGTGTTCCAAACCACCAGCACATCTCAGCGCCCACTTTCTTCTTTTCCGTTGGCTCTTCTTGTGGACGTGTCCTGTATTCATTTGCTAGGACTGTCATAACAAATACCAGGCTGCAGGGCTTCAACAGCAGAAATGTCTTTTCTCCCGGTTTTGGATGATAGAAGTCCAAGACCCAGATGTCCACAGGGTTGTTTCCTCTCAGCCCCTCTCCTCAGCTTGTGGATGCCTCTCTCCTTCTGGTGTCTCCACATGGTCTTCCCTTCTTTGCCTTTCTGGGTTTGAATCTCCTTTCTATGGACACCAGTCAGATTCGATTAGGGCCCAACTATATGACCTCATTTTACTTTAGTTACCTCTTTAATGGTCCTGTCTCCAACTGCAGTCACTTGCTGAGGTACTGGGGTTTAGGCCTCAACATAGGAATTGGAGGGGGACACAGCCCAGCACATCACCTCCCCTATCACCTCTCTTATGTACATCTTAGCTCTCATAGCCGTCACTGTCTAATTTTTCTTTCCTTAAATCTGGCTTCATTCCAAATTTCCCCTCCCCTGACTTGTTTTAATCTTTAACAGTTTTGTGAGGTACAGTCCACCCTCTGTAAAGAGGAGAAAACAACAGATCTAGAAAGCTGAGCACTTGCTGGGAGGTTCGTTTTTCCTAAGAGGAGCTGTATGTTGGAATCACCTGAGGGCCTGGGCCCCACCTGATTTACTGAACTTGACAGTGCCGGGGTGTGGCTCAGGTATGCTTTTAAAATCCCTCCAGGTGATTCTAATGTGTAGCTGGCGTTGAACTGGTATAAAAATATTTCCCTAAATATTTTATGAACCACAAATGTGTAAGGTCCACAGCTGGTTCCTAAGAGACAGGAAAAAGTTTGGCCTTAAAAAAAATTAAAGATCTCGGCCGGATGCGGTGGCTTACGCCTGTAATCCCAGCACTTTGGGAGGCCTAGGTGGGAGATCACGAGGTCAGGAAATCGAGACCATCCTGGCTAACACGGTGAAACCCCGTCTCTACTAAAAATACAAAAAATTAGCCGGGCGTGGTGGCGGGCGCCAGTAGTCCCAGCTACTGGGGAGGTTGAGGCAGGAGAATGGTGTGAACCCGGAGGCGGAGCTTGCAGTGAGCAGAGATAGTGCCACTCCAGCCTGGGCAACAGAGTGAGACCCCATCTCAAAAAAAAAAAAAAGATCTCAAATGTATGCTCTAGCCTTCCCCACCACCACCACCACTGAGTTGCAACTGCACAGATTTTGTTTGACCCACTTTGCCTACATACTTCCAACCAATATTTGTAAATGGGAAGATAGCACACAAAATCCAACTCACTTGTCTTTAAAAAATTGGAAGAAAGTGCAACACTTGGATCACACTCCCGAATTTCTCATAGTGACCACTAATTGAGGACCCACCTTATTTAAACTTGCTTGCCTGGCTTCCATGCTAAGAAACCAACTTATGTCTGAGGGCGGCCCGGCAGCTTCCGAGTGGAATACGTGTGCTCCAAGAGACCGGGCTTTGGGGTGTGGTGCGCTGAGTGCTGCTGCTCTGCCAAGTGAGCTCGGCCTGTTCCACGGTGACTAGCAAGTTTCCATGTCCTGAGTTTCCTGGCCAGGTAGAAGATACTGGAAGTCTGGAGGAGAACCCAAAACTGCCAGCATGGCACATCCTGTCCCCACCTCTTTCCTTTAAGGACAGGAACCATGTGCCTTCACAATGCCCTTCCTCATAGTACTCCTTTCCTTTGCCAGAAGTCCTGCTTCCATTCACACTGCAGGGCTAAAGATGTCCCTTTTTGCTTATTTTTGTTGTAGTTTCATGGAAGGGAGCCGGAACTGGAATTTTGTTAGCTTTTTGGAGTCTAGTCGTAGCCCGTGGGTGTATTATTACTCCCTACTTTATGCCAGGAAAGAGAAAGGGTAAAGGCTATATAGAAAATCCCTAATTTAGAGGAGGAAAAGGCCACTCTGGATGGCCCATTGAACGGAGGTGGTGAATTCAGTAGTTGGGTTTCCATTGGTATCTGTTGCTTCTGCTTTCAAAAGCAAGCTTGGCTTGCAGTTTATAAAAGTACCCTGGGTCCCTAGTCATCTCTGCACTCATAGGAATGCCTGCTGGGGTACTGTTGTGGAAGGACAGGGAAACTTCTTGCCAAATTTCATTCCTTGCCATAGAACAGGATCCTCCAACTCTAGACATTAACTTAGGTTGTCTTGGAGAGATCATCAAGATTTTGTTAAGTCACTTGATTCTCTAGCTGCACTCCCGGGTAAAAGGAAACTACCCTCACATCTATGGTCAGTTGATTTTTGACAAGGGTGCCAAGACCATTCAATGGGGAAAAGACAGTTTTTTCATCAAATTGTGCTGGGATATGGATACCCATACCCATCTGCAAAGAATGAAGTTGGAGTCTTAACCTTGCACCATATACAAAAACTAACTTGAACTGGATCAAAGACCTAAGTGTCAGAGCTAAAACTGTAAAACCCTTTGAATAGGGGGAAAGCTTCATGACAGTGGATTTGGCAGTGATTTATTTGATATGACTCTAAAAACACAGGCAACAAAAGAAAACAGATAAATTGGACATCATGAAAATTAAAAATTTTTGTGCATCAAAGAACACTATAAAGAGAATAAAAACTCATCATATATCTCATAAGGGATTAATATCCAGAATATATAAAGAAGTCCTACAACTCAATTTTAAAAAGTGATTCAAAAATGAGTGAAGGACTTAAATACATATTTCTCCAAAGAAGATAGAATGATCACTGTCAGTCCACCAGAAAATGCGAATCAAAACCACACTGAGCCACTTAACACACAAAACAGCAAGTGTTAGTGAAGATGTGGAGAATCAGAACCCTCGTGTTTTACTGGTGGGAATGTAAAACAGTGCAGCCACTTTGGACAATAGCCTGGTGATTCCTCAAAAAGATAAACATGGAATTACCCTGGGACCAGCAACTCCCCTCTTGAGATGTGTACCCAAGAGGATTGAAAGCTGGGATTCAGAGAGATACTTGCACACCCATGTTCGTGGTAACATTATTTACATTAACCAAAAAGTGGAAACAAGTGTTCATCAACAGAGGAATGGATAAACACAATGTGATATGTATATAGAATGGAATATTCATAAGGAGTAAGGCCAGGTGTGGTGGCTCATGCCTGTAAGCCCAGCACTTTGGGAGGCTGAGGCAGGTGGATCACGAGGTCAAGAGATCGAGACCATCCTAGCCAACATGGTGAAACCCCGTCTCTACTAAAAATACAAAAATTAGCTGGGTTTGGTGGCACGCATTTGTAATCCCAGCTACTCGGGAGGCTGAGGCAGGAGAATCGCTTGAACCCGAGAGGCGGAGGTTGCAGTGAGCCATGATCATGCCACTGCACTCCAGCCTCGGCAACAGAGCTAGACTCCGTCTCAAAAAAAAAGAGTAAGATTCTGAGTCATGCTGCAGTATAGATGAGACTTCAAAACATTATTCCAAGACCGAGTGCGGCGACTCACGCCTGTAATCCCAGCATTTTGTGAGGCCAAGGTGGGAGGATCATTTGAGCCCGAGAGTTCAAGACTGGCCTAGGCAACTTAGTGTGACCCTATCTCTACAAAAAATAAAATTAGCCAGGTGTGGTGGCATGCGCCTGTAGTCCCAGCTACTTGGAGGCTGAGGCAGGAGGATTGCTTGAGCCTAGAAGGGCTGCAGTGAGCTGTGGTTGTGCTGCTGCACTCCAGCCTGGGCAACAGAGCGAGATCCTATCTCAAAAGAAAAAACATTATTCTAAGTGAAATAAGCCTGACACAGGAGGACAAATATTGTTATCATTCCACTCTTAGGAAGTACCTAGAATAGGAAAATTCATAAGAGACAAAAAGTAGAATAGAGTGCAGGGAGGGGAATGGAGAATTACTCTTTAAAGGGTACACAATGTCTGTTGGGGATGATGGAAGTTTTGGAAGTAAACAGTGGTGATGTTTGCACAACATTGTGAATGTATTTAATGATGCTGTAATTGACACAAAATGGTAAATTTTTTGCAAGTTTTATACTTTTTTTAATTGAAAAAAAAAAGGAAACTGCTGAGTGAAAAAAGTCAAAGATCAATGAGTGCCTAAAGCCCATGAACTTGAAAATGAGGCTTCGCCTCACAAAAACGCCAGCTGCCTCTGCATCTGTCCCCTTCCCATGTGTCTCTGAGGCCCAAGCTGGTGGCTCTTTTGTTGTCAGCCCTCCCAGCAGCCGTGCTGGCCTTGAGGCCTCACCCAGCACAGTAGACAGAGGGAGCGCAGAAGACCAGGGCTCCCCCGGGCTGAGAGCTCCTGAGTCCTGGCGCTGAGCCTCCTGCTGCACACACATTTCTGGAACTCTGGGCTCTGAATCAGGGTGTGGGCCAGAAATTTTTACTCAGTTTCAGGGGACACATGAGTTAGGACTCATTTCTTGAGCCTTAAGGCTGTGCAAGCATCCCCTGGCAACTCTAGCCAGCTTTGCTGCTGAAGGAGGCTGTAGGTAGAGAGTGCAGAGAAGACCCTCCCCAGTGGAGCAGGGACCTGGAAACTCAGTGGCCTTCCTTTCCTCCCAGCCTTAGTCACTCACACCCACTGAGGCCAGTGTGGAGACTGGGATGCTGGGAAGCTTGCCCCAGGCACCTTTGACCCTGCAAGTCCCTGGAGCTCTGTCTCAGGCAGGGTTGCAAGCCCCTGAGCTGCCCACACGTCTCCAGGAGTACCAAGGCAGGAAACTCACTGGAGAGCTGGAGCTTTAAGAAAACTTCATGCTTTTTTTTTTCTTTTTTTCTCCACCTTCAGTGCCATGGATTTCCTTGGTCTGGGTGTGTTGAAGGCTCACCCGATGATTGGAGTGTGTGGCCAGGGTGGAGAAGCACACAGCGCTGGATGCTCTCAGCAGAGGCCTTTGGCCCAGGGCTTCTGTAGAAGCAGGCAGGGAGCCTGCACTTCCCGCCTTCCACCACCCATGGCTCTGGACAATGACACACTGGGCAAGAGAGACATATATTAGTGGGCACAAAAGATCTCTTTCTGTTTCTGCTTGGGGTGTTTCTGTGTAGGAAAAGAAATCCCATCTTCCTTCATTGAGGCCCAAAACCAGCAGAACTCTTCCGCCTGGCCCTTCTAGTATGTGAACTTGGTTCCTGTAGGAAGTTGTGGCTCTCTGCCCCCTCCAGAGGCCACACCAAGGTCTGGAGGAGGCAGGGGCTCCCTGGAATGATGGGACCCCTGAGCCACTGTGTCTCCATGGGGTGCTGGGTTATGGACAGAGGCAGGTTGCTAATTTGCACATAGACCAACCAGAGAAGGCCTGAGAAGGGGTTGCAGCTGTTCCGGGCTGTGTTTGGAAACCTACAACTGACTGGCAGTTTCCAGGAATGGGCCCTGCAAGCCAGGCTGTGACCCTGCTGCTACATTCTCCTGCTCTCTGGGTTCCTTGGTGCTAGGAGGAGCCTTCTGGATGCCTTCCAGGCTTGGGACAGAAAGTCAAGGGAAGAAAAATGTACCCTGGTGGCCAGCCTGGCAGTGATGAGTGGCTCCAGTTGAGAGAGGCCCAGGGACTGGGGCTGGATTCCAGGATCCATTCAGCAAAGGATCTCTGGCCAGCCACTACCCTCAGAGAGCAGTTATGAAGGAAAACCAGGTCAAGAAGCTGACGTCTGCCCCACAGGAGTGCACAGACTCAGAGCCAGACAGCCCTGTCAATGGGGAGGGACCTCTGTGGCACTCAGGGCTGCAGCCACAGAGACCGTGTCCATGGGGCGTGCAGTGGAGCCTTGCCACAGTCACAGGCAGCACAGGCTGGAAACTGCACCAGTTACAGGCCTGCAGGCCAGCCCTGAGGTGCCAGTGGGTTTTGTTTTACATCCTGCTGTTTTTCTTTAATCTGAAGTTTTATGGCTCCAATATTCAAAACACACACACACACACACACACACACACACGAGATGACGTATAAAAAATGCTGACGCCCACATCTCTTCAAACCGTCTTGCAGCCCCAGGCCCCCGTTCTCCTTGCTGCAGCAACTGGAGCCGCTGGTGCTCCCAGGCAGGGCCACCGCACCTCCGGCACCGGCTCCTCACCTCCTGCCTCTCAGGCAGATTTAGATCATCTCCCTGGCCAGGTAGGCCTGCAAGCCTGTGGCCCCTGGGAGAGAGATAATGTGTTAGAGTTCTCTAGAGGGACATAACTAATAGGATATATGTATATATGAAAGGGAGTTTATTAAAGAGAATTGACTCACACAATCACAAAGCAAAGTCCCACAATAGGCCATCTGCAAGCTGAGGAAGAAAGAAGCCAATGGTAGATCAGTCCAAGTCCAAAAGCCTCAAAAGCAGGGAAGCTGACAGTGCGGCCTTCAGTCTGTGGCCAAAGGCCCAGGAGCCCCTGGCAAACCACTCATGTAAGTCCAAGAGTCCAAAGGCCAAAGAACCTGGAGTCTGATGTCCAAGGGCAGGAAGCATCCAGAACAGAAGAAAGATGAAAGCCAGAAGACTCAGCAAGCCAACTTATCCCACCTTCTGCCTGTTTTGTTCTAGCCACACTGGCAGCTGTTAGATGGTGTCCACCCACATTGAGCGTGGGTCTGCCACTCACAGTCCACAGACTCAAATGTTAATCTCCTCTGGCAACACCCTCACAGACACACCCAGGAACAAGTTTACCAGCTATCTAGGCGTCCTTCAATCCAATCAGGTTGATATATTAACATCACAAGTCCTTGTCAACTTGAACCCCTTGTCAACTTGAACCCATACACATCTCTTGAAATCACATTTAACCTCCAAATAAAGGAAATAAGGTCATAATTACACCTAACATAACACAGCTATCCTTCATACAACCAGAAGGACACTAATCCTTAACCTAAATGCTATTACGTAAAGTTAACACTTAAATGCTGATATAAAATCAATAAATCTTAAGTCACATGATAATGGAAAAAGAAAGGAAATAAAATGAAGATGTTTTCTTAGTACAAGTGTATACATGCACAAACATTTTTAACAAAATAAGGAGGAAATAGTCGCGACAATTACAATCCTTGTTTCTGCAATTGGTCACATGGCTGTAGCTGGTATTAATAACTGTCTTCTGCTACCCATTCTGTATTCCCTTTGCCTTCAGCAAGCACCTTGGCTGGTTGTGGTTTTTTACCTGGTGGAGTGACCCAAACGTTCATTCCTGAAGGGTCTGGACCATTGGCAGTCCTGCCTGAATTGGGCTGTTGTAGTTTTCCATTGACCTTAATCACGGCATGGTAATACTAAGAGATGCCCTAAAGGATCCTATATTCCATGCATACTCTTCTTTATTACCTTCATTGTGGAGTAGTAGTCTGATTTCATCTTGATAGTCCAGGCCAATCACCGCAGCCAACACTAACTCCCTTCTTAGCCTGTGGACTTAGAGGCAAGAGGAGCCCAAAGTGGTCAGTTGGCAATCTTCCACTTTAACAGAATTATTATTTCGTCTCCTGGTGGCAACATTCCTCCCTCTGGAACTGAGACCTCTAGGCCAGCAGAACATAATGTTGCAGGAACAGGAAGCAAAACTTTGCTAGTGGGTCACTAGGGGTGATGGTGAATGGTGCCACATCCACTTCCACCCCTTGATTCCTGGATCTGTGAATGCTGGCTATGGGAGAAACAGTACCATATGTTGGATGCTGATTCAGAGCATACACAGCCTTCTGGAGAGCTTTGCCCCAGTCCTGCAAAGTATTGTCACCTAGTTGGCATTGTAATTGTGACTTCAAAAGGCCATTCCAATGTTCTAGCAATCCGGCTGCTTAAGGATGATGGGAAACATGGTAAAACCAGTTAACTCCATGAGCATGCGCCCACTGCTGCACTTCTTTAGCCATAAAGTGAGTGCCTTGGTCGGAGGCAATGCTGTGTGGAATACCATGATGGTGGATAACGCATTCCGTTGAGTCGGAGGATGGTAGCCTTGGTAGAAGCGTTGCGTGCAGGATAGGCAAACCCACATCCAGAGTAAGTGTCTATTCCAGTGAAGACAATCCTTTGCTTTTTCCATGATGGAAGAGGTCCAATGTAATCAACCTGCCACCAAGAAACTGGCTGATCACTCTGAGGAATGGTGTCATATCGAGGGCTCAGTGTTGGTCTCTGCTGCTTGCAAATTGGGCACTAAGTAGTGGCCTTAGCCAGGTCAGCCTTGGTGAGTGGAAGTCCGTGTTGCTGAGCCCATGTGTAACCTCCATCCCTGCCACCATGGCCATTTTGTTTATGAGCCCATTGGGCGATGACAGGGGTGGCTGGGGAAGGAGGCTGAGTGGTGTCTACAGAATAAGTCATGATGGCTGGGCATGGTGGCTCACACCTGTAATCCCAGCACTTTGGGAGTCCGAGGCAGGTGGAGAATGAGGTCAGGAGATCGAGACCATCCTGGCTAACACGGTGAAACCTCGTCTCCACTAAAAATACAAAAAATTCTCTGGGCATGGTGGCAGGCACCTGTAGTCCCAGCTACTCCGGAGGCTGAGGCAGGAGAATGGCGTGAGCCTGGGAGGCAGAGCTTGCAGCGAGCCGAGATTGCGCCACTGCACTCCAGCCTGGGCGACAGAGCGAGACTCCATCTCAAAAAAAAAAAAAAAAAAAAAAAAAGAATGAGTCATGATTGATAAATATCCACAATAAAAATCCTCCTTTGCCGAGGTCACTCTTTGGTGAGCACTCACATGGGACACAAATATCTTCACAGTTTTTGACCACATACTGTGGTCAGAGAAATCCATCCACATACCTCTAACCCCAGTTCACCAATTTTCCAATCATGCTTCTTCCAAGTCCCTGTCCATCCAGCCAAACCATTGGCTACAGCCCGTGAGTCAGTATATAATCGCGCATCTGGCCATTTCTCCTTCCTTGCAAAGTGCACAGCCAGGTGCGCTGCTCGAAGTTCTGCCCACTGGGAGGATTTCCCTTTCACCACTGTCCTTCAGGGATACCCTAGAAAGGGGCTGCAGCTGTCCACTTACGGGTGGTACCTGCATATTGTGCAGAGCCATCTGTAAACTAGGCCCTTGTCTTCTCTTCCTCTGTCAACTGATCATAGGGCCATGAGGCCATTGGTGCAGGCTGGGAGAGAGAAGGCAGGGTGGCAGGAGTGGTGACGATGGGCATTTGAGTCACTTCCTCATGTAACTTACTTGTGCCTTCAGAACCTGCTCGAGCCGGATCACATATATACCACTTCATTTGATGATGGAATGCTGCTCTGCACGCCCCTCCCACTTTATGGGTAGATGAGTCAGAAAACAGCCAGTTCATGATATGCAGTTCATGTCACATGGTGACTTGGTGACCCATAGTCAAATGTTCAGTTTCTAACAGGCCAAGAGCTGTCTCTCGAAAGGAGACTAGTTATCTTCAGAAGACGGCAGAGCCTTGCTCCAAAATCCTAGAGGCCTCTGCTGTGATTCACCTGTTGGGGCCTGCCAAAGACTCCCAAAATCATCGCTATCTACCACTGACAACTCAAGCACCATTGGATCTGCTGGGTCATATGGCCCAAGTGGCAGAGCAGCCTGGACCTCTTGCAGAGCCTTCTCCTGTTCTGGACACACTCAAAACTAGCAGCCTTTCGGATCATTTGACAAGTGGGCCGGAGTAACACACCTAAATGAGGAATGTGTTGCCTCCAAAATCCAAATAGGTCCACTAGACATTTTCCCTCTTTCTTGGTTGTAGGAGGGGCCAAATGCAGCAACTTATCCTTCACCTTAAAAGGAATATCTTGACAGGCCCCAAGCCACTGGACCCCTAGATATTTTACTGCGGTAGTAGGTCTCTGTGTTACTGGAAGGTGCCATGCAGGTCTAGGCTTTTGGTGTTCTGAACAAAGAATTGAATGAGACACACACAGATAGCAAAGCAGGGCAGCAGAAGTGGATTAGGCACAGCGTTCCACTCTCGGAGGGGGAACGCAGACCAACCTCTGCAAGGTGAGATCAGATCCAGCGTGGTGTAGTTTGGATCTTTTTATGGGTTTTTTCCTTCTCTTCCCAAGGCTCCCTAATCTCTAGCCAGTGTCTGCCTTTTTGATTGATAGGTGGGTTGCTTAGTTACTTTGGCCCCTGTGCACTTGTGCACCGCCTCCGATATGCAGTCCATATGCATTGTTGGGAAAAAGGCTTATGTGGTGCCTGCATAAACTGGCCATAAAAATATGGGACAATAAGTTGTGGAAAGCCATAAGAGGCCTCTAAGGAGGAAAGCCTCGTAATTGCCATCATGTTGCCAAGCTCAGAGCGAGACTCGCTCTTTTTTTTTTTTTTTTGAGATGCAGTCTCACTCTGTTGCCCAGGCTGGAATGCAGTGGCTCAATCTCCACTCACTGCAAGCTCCGCCTCCCGGGTTCACGCCATTCTCCTGCCTCAGCCTCCTGAGTAGCTGGGACTACAGTGGGCGCCCACCATCATGCCCGGCTAATTTTTTGTATTTTTAGTAGAGACGGAGTTTCACCGTGTTAGCCAGGATGGTCTTGATCTCTTGACCTCGTGATCTGCCTGCCTCCACCTCCCAAAGTGCTGGGATTATAGGCATGAGCCACTGCGCCCGGCCAAGAGACCCGCTCTCTTATCTGTAAACACTGTGTTCAAGGAGAAAGACACTCCTTTGAAACACTGGAATGTGGACAGACATGCAGGCTCCTAGTTAAGCCCGCTCCCACCAGCTACTCTCCAATAAGTTAAAGATATGCTGTTTGAGCACAAAGGAGATTCATTTAAACCACTATTGCTATAGATTATGCCTATGACGCACTGCCACCCTTTCACTGTTTTGCCCTGAACATCTGCTTCTTAGATCTAAGTGATTATACTCAATAGCGTGGAGACCAGAGCTGAGCCTTTTGCAGCCTCCATTTGCAACTGGCCCCCTGGCTCCCACCTTTATGAACACTTAACCTGTCTCTTCTCAATCCTTTGTCGCCACCGGACTTCGGGCACCCTGTGGGTGGTGTTGAGGCTGGTCCCCAACATGCATGAGCTTTAATGAGCTGATTATCATATGGGATCATGGTAAGGATATGTTTTCTCTCTAATGCACATGCCTAGCCCTGAAGAGCGGCCCCTTACTGGTTTGGTCTGGATCCTGCTGGCCAGGGTGTACTTGCTCGCTTTTCTTTTTATTTTGACTGCTCAACATCTAGCTCTTATTTTGCTTCTTGCCCACTGCCCTTTTACCTTGCTTCTACTTTCTGCTTTTAGTCATTCTGCCCTTTATTTAACTTTTAATTACCTTTGCTACTCTCCTGCTCAGTTTCCCTATTCTCCAGCCTCACTGAATTTTAGTCAGATTTATTTCCCATCCGCTGGCACACAAATGTGTCACCAATGAGTCCAGTGTGGTTGCTACTTCTCGCTACAGTCAGCATAATGTCATTAATGTAATGGACCAGCGTGGTATCTCGTGCAAGGGAAACACCATTAAGATATCTGTGAAGAAGATTACAACACAAAGCCAGATAGGTGATAGAGCCCTGAGGTAGGACCATGAAGGTATATTGCTGGCCTTCCCAGCTGAAGGCAAATTGCTTCTGGTGGTCCTTATAGACAGGAATGAAGAAGAATGCAATGCCCCACACTCAACCGCCAACAGCCCAAAGCCAACACTCCCTCAGCCTGGCACCCCGTGGCAGAGCCCCAGGAGGCTGCCTCCCTCCCAGCGCTGCTGCCCAGGAGTGGACGGGTGGACAGGTATCAGGGTGTCTCAAGTCAGGGCCACCCTGACGCAGCTGCCTCAGGACCACAGCTGACTGATTGCAGCCATGTCCTCTGCGGGCCATCTGTCAAGGTCACAAGTGACAGATGCCACAAGGCACAGTGGCCTGCCCTGCCCAGGGCTGACCTTCGGGGTGGGCAGGGGGCACTAACTCGAGTCCTCTCTGTCTCATGCGTCCATGTGAAGAGACAGGCTTTGTGTGAGCAACAAGGCTGTTTATTTCACCTGGGTGCAGGCGGGCTGAGTCTGAAAAGAGAGTCAGCAAAGGGTGGTGGGATTATCATTAGTTCTTACAGGTTTTGGGATAGGCGATGAAGTTAAGAGCAATGTTTTGCAGGCAGGGGGTGGATCTCACGAAGTACATTCTCAACAGTGGGGAGAATTACAAAGAACCTTATTAAGGGTGGGGGAGATTACAAAGTACATTGATCAGTTAGGGTGGGGCAGAAACAAATCACAATGGTGGAATGCCATCAGTTAAGGCTATTTTCACTTCTTTTGTGGATCTTTAGTTACTTCAGGCCATCTGGATGTATATGTGCAGGTCACAGGGGATATGATGGCTTAGCTTGGGCTCAGAGGCCTAACATTCCTGTCTTCTTATATTCATAAGAAAAATAAAACGAAATAGTGGTAAAGTGCTGGGGTGGCGAAAATTTTTGGGGGTGGTATGGAGAAATAATGGGCAATGTTTCTCAGGGCTGCTTCGAGCAGGATTAGGGGCAACATAGGAACCTAGAGTGGGAGAGATTAAGCTGAAGGAAGATTTTGTGGTAAGGGGTGATATTGTGGGGTTGTTAGAAGAAACATTCGTCATATAGAAGGATTGGTGATGGCCTGGATACAGTTTTGGATGAATTGAGAAACTAAACGGAAGACATGAGGTCCAAATAAGAGAAGGAGAAAAACAGGTATTAAAGGACTAAGAATTGGGAGGACCCAGGACATCGAATTACAGAGTGCCCAAGGGGGTTCAGCGTAATTACTTGTTTGGTTGGTGAGTGTTTGGGCTCTATTCTTGACAGAGTCCTCCTTTTTTAAGTTGGAGGCTGAGCTTGGTGAGGTGTGTTTTTAAAAGACCATTAGTCCATTCTACCTTTCCTGAAGATTGAGGGATAAGGGGTATGAAGGTTCCACTGAATACCAAGAGCCTGAGAAACTGCTTGGGTGATTTGACTAATAAAGGCCAGTCCGTTATCAGACTGTATAGAGGTGGGAAGGCCAAACCGAGGAATTATGTCTGACAAAAGGGAAGAAATGACTGCAGTGGCTTTCTCAACCCTGTGGGAAAGGCCTCTACCCATCCAGTGAAAATGTCTACCCAGACCAAGAGGTATTTTAGTTTCCTGACTTGGGGCATGTGAGTAAAGTGAATTTGCCAGTCCTGGGCGGGGGCAAATCCCTGAGCTTGATGTGTAGAGAAGGGAGGGGGCCTGAACGATCCCTGAGGAGTAGTAGAATATCAGACGGAACACTGAGAAGTGATTTCCTTAAGGATAGATTTCCATGATGGAAAGGAAATGTGAGGTTTTAAGAGGTGGGCTAGTGGCTTGTAACTTTTACATGGAAGAGGTTATGAAATGATGACAGAATAGAATGGGCCTACGAGGCTGGAAGGAGCTATTTTCCTTGGTCTAAGAACCATTTACCTTGTATGGGAAGAGATTGATAGGTGGAAATTTCAGTGGGGGAGTAGGTGGGAGTGACCAATGAGAAGGAGAAAAACTGCCATGAGAGATAGAAGTTGGAACGCTAGCTGCTTTTTTAGCTACCTTATCAGCATAAGCGCTGCCCTGAGCAATGGGATCTGATGCCTTTTGATGGCCCTTGCAGTGAATGACTCTAGGTTTTTTTGGATGTAAAATGACCTTGAGAAGAGTTTTGATTAAAGAGGCATTAATGATGGAGGACCCTTGTGTAGTGAGGAAACCTCTTTTTGCGCATATAACAGCATGGTGGTGCAGGATATGGAAGGCATATTTAGAGTCAGTATAAATATTGATGCGTAGTCCTTTGCAATAGTGAGGGCTCAAGTTAAGGCAATGCGTTTGGCTTGTTGAGAGGTAGTGGGGGCAGGGGCAGAGTGGCAGCCTCAATTATATATGTAGAAGATACTATAACATAGCCTGCCTTTGCTGGTATGTGGGGATTAGGCCTGGTGGAACTGCCATCAATAAACCAGGTGTGATCAGGGTGAGGAACAGGAAAGAAGGAAATCTGGGGAAATGGAGTGAATGCCAGGTGTATCAGAGAGATACAGTCATGCGGGTCAGGTGTGGTATCAGGAATAATGTGAGAGGCCAGGTTAAAGTCCAGGCCAGGAACAATGGTAATTGTGGGAGACTCAAAAAACAGTCAGTCTAGCCAAAGGATCTAGGGAGCAGAAAGTCTTATGCGTCAGGTATGAGGAAGAAAATAGATTTTGGAAGTTATGAGAATTGTAGAGAGTGAGTTGAGCATAGTTTGTGATTTTGAGGGCCTCTAAACGTATTAAAGCAGTGGCAGCCACCACACACAGACATGAGGGCTAGGCTGAAAGAGTAAGGTCAAGTTGTTTGGACAGAAAGACTACAGGGTGCGGTCCCGGCTCTTGTGTAAGAATTCCGGCCATACAGCCCTGCACTTCGGCTGTGTGCAATGAAAAAGTTGGGATGAGTTAGGGAGAGCTAGTGTGGGAGCAGCCTTTAGGGCTATTTTTTAAGGCATGGAAAGGGGAGTGGGGAAAGGATTTAGGATTTATGGGGTCAGCTAGGTTTATCTAGAACAGAATAATGGGCTGTGGAGGGAGGTATTGAGGATAGGAGACTATATGGCTTTGGCACCATGGGGTGAATAGGCAAGACAATCTGGTTGATAAGGCACAGATCCTGAACTAACCTGTAAGACTTGTCCAGTTTTTGGACAGGTAAAATGGAGGAATTGTAAAGAGAGTTTATAGGCTTTAAAAGGCCATGCTGTAGCAGGCGAGTGATAACAGGCTTTAATCCTTTTAAAGCATGCTGTGGGTTGGGATATTGGCATTGAGCTGGGTAAGGGTGATTAGGTTTTAATGGGATGGTAAGGGGTGCATCATCCATCGCCAAGGAGGGAGTAGAGGTGTCCTATACTTGTGGATTAAGGTGGGGAGATACAAGGAGAGGATGTGAAGGAGACTTTGAACTGGGGGAAAAGGCAGCAATGAGGTGTGGCTGTAGCCCAGGAATAGTCAGGGAAGCAGATAATTTAGTTGAAATGTCTCGACCTAATAAGGGAGCTGGGAAGGTGGGGATAACTAAAAAGGAGTGCATATAAGAATGTTGTCCAAGTTGGCACCAGAGTTGGGGAGTTTTAAGGGGTTTTGAAGCTTGGCCATCAATACTCACAACAGTTATGGGGGCAAGGGAAACAGGCCCTTGAAAAGAAGGTAATGTGGAGTGGGTAGCCCCCATATCGATTAAACAGGGGACGGACTTACCCTCCACTGTAAGAGTTACCCAAAGCTTAGTATCTGTGATGGTCCAGGGGGCTTCCGAGGTGATCAGGCAGCATCAGTCTTCAGCTGCTAAGCCGAGAAGATCTGGGAAGGAGTCAGCCAAGGAACGTTGGGTTTGGGCTCCAGGGGCTTTAGGAGCGGCGGCTATGTGAGTTGGACAGTCTGACCTCCAGTGGGGGCCAGCACAGACAGGGCATGGCTTAGGAGGAATTCCAGGCTGTGGGCATTCTGAGGCCCAGTGGCCAGGCTTTTGGCATTTGAAGCAAGGTCCACGAGGATGTTTTTTTTTGTTTGTTTTTTGTTTTTTTTTTGAGATGGAGTCTCGCTGTCGCCCAGGCTGGAGTGCAGCGGCGCGATCTCGGCTCACTGCAGGCTCTGCCCCCAGGGGTTCACGCCATTCTCCTGCCTCAGCCTCCCAAGTAGCTGGGACTACAGGCACCCGCCACCTCACCCAGCTAATTTTTTGTAGTTTTAGTAGAGACGGGGTTTCACCGTGTTAGCCAGGATGGTCTCAATCTCCTGACCTTGTAATCCACCCGCCTCGGCCTCCCAAAGTGCTGGGATTACAGGCGTGAGCCACCGCGCCCAGCCACGAGGATGTTTTGAAGGAGCCCCTGGGAGATGTGGCATGGATGTTCTGAAGTTCTCGTATGCTGGAGACGTGGTTGTGGGTTGTCTTACAGCGGAAGCAAGTAGCTGTAGCTCAGAAATGCGTTGCTGTCTGGCTACCTCCTCTCTATCATTGTACACCTTGAAGGCAAGGTTGATTAATTCCTGTTGTGGGGTTTGAGGGCCGGATTCCAATTTGTGAAGCTTTTTTCTAATGTCAGGAGCTGACTGGGTGATAAAATGCATATTAAGACTAAGGCGGCCTTCTGGCCCCTCTGGGTCTAGGGTGGTAAATTGTCTAAGGGTAGCTGCTAAGCAGGCCATGAACTGGGCTGGGTTTTCATCTTTACCTTGGGTAGTTTCTTTAAGTTTGTCATAATTAACAGCTTTGTAAGCTGCATTTTTAAGCCCTTCAACTAGGCAGGAAACCATGTAATCTCACCCAGCTATACCTGGGGAATGTGCCTGATAGTTCCACTGGGGATCTTCACGGGGAACTGCTCTAATGCCTTCCTGGAGGCCTGGCTCATGAAGCCGGCGGTATCAGCATGAGACTGGGCTAGAGAAAAAAACTCTTTCCCATTCATCTGGGGAGAGGGTAGAAGTTAGGATGACATTTAAGTCACTCCAGGTTAAACTGTAGGACAGAGTTGGATATCGGAATTCCTGTATATATTTAGTGGGGTCTGATGAGAAAGAGCCTAAACGCTGGCTGATTTGGGAAAGGTCTGATAGAGAAAAAGGCAAATATACCCTGGCTATGCCTTCAGCTCCAGCCACCTCTCTAATAGGAAATTGTTGGGCAGGTTGGGGAGAGCTAGTTGCAGAACAAAACTGTAAACCAGACCAGGTGTGAGGAGGGGAGGTGATAGAAGGATTATAGGGTGGGGGAGCAGAGGCTGAGGAAGAATTGGGACTTGACTCGGCCTCGCGAAGAGCAGCCTGGGGAGAAGGGGAGAGGTCAGATGAGTCCATAGAAAGGGATTCAAAGGACTCAGAGCTTGGGGTGGAGACTGAAGGAACAGACAGGAGAGAAAGAAGAAAGATTTGGGATGAGTCTCATTGGGAGCAGAGACTAGGGAGAGACCTATGTGTAAAGAATGCCTGGATGTCAGGCACCGCAGACCATTTGCCTATTTTTCGACAAAAATTCTCTAGATCTTGTAGGATAGACAAATCGAAAGTGCCATTCCCTGGCCACTTGGAACTACTGTCGAGTTTGTATTGGGGCCAAGCGGTATTACAGAAGAAAATAAGGTGTTTAAATTTTAGGTCAGGCAAGAGTTGAAGAGGTTTTAAGTTCTTGAGAACACAGGCTAAGGGAGAAGAAGGAGGAATGGAGGGTGGAAGGTTGCCCGTAGTGAAGGAGGAAGTTTAAAGAGAAGGGTAGAGACACGGAGAAGCGGGGGTTGGGAGCTGCCCTGGGCTGCAATGTGGGTGAGCAGCCAAAGCAGGAATCCCCGCAATTGACTTGCCACCAAGGGAATGTGGGTGAATGACCAAGGCAGGCATCCCCACAGTGATCAGACACCAATGGAGTGTGAGTGAATAATCAGGCAGGCGTCCCCGCAGTGATTAAACACCAAGGGAAGGCTGTCTTCCTGAGTCCGTGACCGGCGCCGGAGTTTTGGGTCCATGGATAAAATGTGTCTCCTTTGTCTCTACTAGAGAGGAAAAAGAACTGGAATTGGAAGGACAGGGAGATCGAAGGGTAGCGAGAGAGGAAGATTGAAGGGTAGCGAGAGAGGCTGGAGAAGAGAGTGAAAAGACCGCTTACCTGATTTGAAATTGGTGAGATGTTCCTTGGGCTGGTTGGTCTGAGGACCCGAGGTCGTAGGTGGATCTCTTCACAGAGTGAGGGTGAGGACAGGGGACTGGTCTCCCGAAGGAGTCCCTCTGACCCGGGTCTTCGGCACCAAACGTCTCACGCGTCCGTGTGAAGAGACCACCAAACAGGCTTTGTGTGAGCAACAAGGCTGTGTATTTCACCTGGGTGCAGGCGGGCTGAGTCCAAAAAGAGAGTCAGCAAAGGGTGGTGGGATCATCATTAGTTCTTATAGGTTTGGGGATAGGCGGTGGAGTTAAGAGCAATGTTTTGTGGGCAGGAGGTGGATCTCACAAAGTACATTCTCAAGGGTAGGGAGAATTACAAAGAATCTTCTTAAAGGTGGGGGAGATTACAAAGTACATTGATCAGTTAGGGTGGGGCAGAAACAAATCACAATGGTGGAATATCATCAGTTAAGGCTATTTTCACTTCTTTTGTGGATCTTCAGTTACTTCAGGCCATCTGGATGTATACGTGCAGGTCACAGGGGATATGATGGCTTAGCTTGGGCTCAGAGGCCTGACACTCTCCCCTTCCTCAAGGCTCCTTCCTCACCTGGGGTGTACGGCTCCTCATCCCAGCACCTCGGGGGTCTTCCTGTTTCATTTTTGCTGACAATGATCACTGAGCATCTCCCGTGTGCAGGGACAGAGAAGACAGACACGCTGGCCCCCACGTGGATGACAGAAACTAGTCTATCAGTGCAGAAAACTCCCAATAGGGACAAGGGCTAGGAAGGAAACACAGGAAAAGTGCTGTTGGAAGATGGGGGTGACCCTACTGCAGATGGGGTGCTCAGGGAGGGCTTCTCGGAGGTGGTGACATTCACTTGATTGACAAAAGGGATGGGCAGGGCCTGTGGAAGTCTTCTAAGGAAAGGAACAGATGGTTTTTTAAACCATCAGATATCGTGAGACTCATTCACTATCACAAGAACAACGTAGGAAAGACCCGCCCCCATAACTCAATTACCTCCCACCAGATTCCTCTCACGACACATAAGAATTGTGGGAGTTACAATTCAAGATGAGATTTGGGTGGGAACACAGCCAAACCATATCAGAAATGCTACCTGATTTCTCTTCAGCCTCGGTTTCCTCACCTGGACAGTGGAGCTGGAGCCCCCTGACTGCCTGACCCTGCTCTCTGGGTTGCCTCTAGGGAGCCCACCCTGCTCAGGCCTGCTCCCACCCCTGCTCCCACCCCTCCATGGCTGTCAGTCTTTCCCAAGAAGAATGACCCGCAACAGAGGCTGCTGGAGGCAAAGGGAGATAAACAAGCCAAGGTTGCCCGGCCTGCACTGAGGGCTGCATGGCTTCTGAGGCCCGGCCTGTGTGGACACTGGAGGGTACTTTCTGTCTGGGTTTTGCCCTGGTGCCTGGAGCCCCTTTCCCTGTGGTCTCTTGACCCAGCCCAGCTCGATGAGCCCGGAGCCCTAGCTTCTGGAGAAGAGATGTCAAGCTCTACCACAGGTCATAGGTCAGAAACAACTCTGGCCTTGTCTGATGCAAATGGAAGCCAGGCCTGCTTCCCACAGGGCCGGCACTTCCAGAGGGCACAGCAGCAAGGCAGAGGGACAGACTCTGAGGGGCCTTTGAGGAACTCAAGCAGGGCCCACAGGGACCCTCTCTCTGGGGTTGCAAACTGGCACTGGGTGGAGGGAGATTCGGTATTGACACCTGGGGACCCTCACCCCCAAAGTGGATATTAAGGACAGCAGCACATTAGGGAGACAAGGGGCCCCACAACACTCCCCCCTGGTCCCCAGCCGGCTTCTGGCTTCCTAGTCCTGTTGTCTTGGGGGAAACAAGACTCTTATCTGACTTTCTCTGACTTCTGTCCCTGCTTGGGCAGCTGAAAATGACAAGTAGGAAATACTGGCTTGCTTTGAGCCGCCTTTGGTTTTGCCGGGAAGGTGGAAACTTTGGCAGATGGGGAAGGACAGGTGGGAACCTCAGGAGGAAGGGCCGCTGCTCTGATGGTGGAGCGCTTCCTCTGCTTTCCTCTTCTGTTCTTCTGTGTGTTCTAAAACGAGGTATGTGCTATGGGAGAGTTGATTTCTTTTCCAGTAGACACTGAAATGTTCTCGGGCTGGAATCCCCTAGCCACCATGACCAGGGCTGTAGGGGGCACAGGTGCCCAGGTTCTCTTTATGGTGTCAGCAGCACCTCCCGGCCAGCATTGACCCAGGAATTCCACATCAGCTGGTTTAGTGGGGGCCGCTCCCTGGGGCCGAGGGTGAGGAATTGTTCTACTAATGTCTCCAGTGGAAATGAAAAAATAGATAGGGAGTCATAGTGTCATATAGCTTGAGGCAGAAAGGAACCACGGGTGGGGCTGGATGTTCTTTGAGCCTCCCTGGCAGAGATCACAGACAGAGTGGTCAGCCTGGCCTAGCTTCTGCGATGGCTGGCTCTGATGTGGGGGAGGGAGGTAGTCCCCAGAGCAAGAATGCCTTTCCTGGGATTCATATCCTTGCAGGGTAGGAGCTGGAAATCCTCCCATCAGAGCCTCCTTCACTGCAGCCCGTGGGGGCGAGTGACCGGGGGAATCCGTGCCCCAGGGGCAAACCTCTGGGCTCTGGCTTCAGCCCCACCCCGGGGAAACATGCACAGCCCCTCGGGAGGAGAGCCCTGCTGCAGGCTCAGCTGGGAGTCCTGGATTGCCTGGCAGGGCTCAGATGCCGTTGGTTAGCCTCGGGTCTCCATGGAGATAGGGGCGGGGACAGGCGGCAGGGGCTGGGTGCCCAACAGCCAACTGCCCGCCCTCAACCGCCAAAAACCCACACTAAACCGCCAAAGGCCAAGGCCAAGGGCCCTCTGGCGCTGCTGCCCCCACATGGACGGGCGCCCTCTGCAGGTCCCGCGGCTCCCGGCCCGCTCAGCGCCTCCAGAGGCCTCACCCAAGCCCTATCAGCTGGGTCCCCACGGGCCTCAAAGCGCTGGCCCAGCCGCGGGGTCACTCCTCTGAGCCTCCCGACCTTCCATGGGTCCTTTGGAGCCCTGGGTTTTGGAGCTTGTCCTTCCTCAGTGCCGCCCGCCGGGACGTGGCTGCATCAGGGCCACAGCGCCTCGGGGACCTTCATTCCATTTATGCCCACAAATAATCATTCAGTGTGCTGGGACAGAGAAGACAGACACGCTGGCCCCTGGTGGCCGAGAGAGACTGGTCTCTCAGTGCAGAAAACTCGCAGTAGGGACAGGGGCTAGGAAGGAAACACCAGGAAAAGTGATGATGGAAGGTGGGGGTGACCCTACTGCAGATGGGGTGCTCAGGGAAGGCTTCTCTGAGGAGATGACATTCACTTGATTGGCAGAAGGGATGGGCAGGGCCTGTGAAAGTCTTCTAAGAGGGGGAACGGCAGTGCCCAGTGGGCTGTCCCCGGATGGAAATAGGACAGCGGGTGGGGGTGGGGATGTGAGCCAGGCAGGCAGGGCCCAGACACTGTGTGATGGGTGCAGGGGTGGGACCCACAGAGGCTCTGAGGAAGCCTTGGGCCTCAGAAGATGGAGAAACAGGAAGACCCACTTGGAGGCCTGCACCCAGGCAGGGGGCGAGTGCTGAATGCATCGCACCACCCTGCTGGGGCTGCCAGTGGGCCTCGCTTTCTTTCCCCATGCCCTGCACTCTGCCACGCACCCCTTCCTCGGCCAGGCGGACAGAGGAAATGGAGACGTGGAGGCAGGAGCACTGGACTGGGAATTAGACTTGGAGTGAAATCCAAATGCCCTATGGGCCCGGCTCTTCTCTGGAGTTCGGCTTCATGTTAACTGGGATTGGGGGACAAGGGACAGTAAGACCGGCTCTCAGACTCTTGTCACTCCACACTGCAATGCTTCTCAGTGGTCTCAGGGGCTTCTATTTTAGGAATAATTATCTGGCTATAGAGGAATAATGGAAGGAAATATGTTTTGAGTGGCACTTATATCAGGCTCTAGACTAGGTATTGGTTTTGATGGGGAGTTGCTTTTTTTTTTTTTTTTTCTCCCTTTCACAAAACCTGAGTCCTGACTAGGGCCAGGAGTTAGATTCCAGTTTCTAGATTTTCATCATTCCATGTTGCACAAGGCAGACATCTAGGGGACAGAGGGGCAGATTATTAGCATGTAAAGGAAAGATGATTTAGCTAGAGAAGATGTAGGAGAAAAGGAATCAGGCTGAGGGGATTAGGAATAGGAGAGGAGAAGCTGGGGGAGAGGGAGTTGGGGGCGGGGCTGGGACAAACAAAAAGGAGGTGTGGAGGGTGCCAGGGAAATAAAGTCCAAGAGGATAGCAGGGACCAGAGTCACAGCCTTAGTGGGGCCTCAGGAGAGCAGCAAGCTATGTCTACCTTGGAAAGGTGGAGAGAAGATGGCAGTGAGCTGGGCGGGGAGGAAGGGGGAAGGGGCAGGGCAGAGGAAGCAGGGCACAGACTGGAGGAAGAGATGGTGCCCTGGACCAGGTGGGGCAGAGGGGCCCTCTGGTCTCCAGGAGGTGTCATGCTGTCCTTCAGCTCATCCGTAGCTTTGGATAGGAGGCCTTTGAAGGCCACAGGGTTGCCAGATGCCGTCTTGACTAGAATCATGTTCACTGACCCCAGCAGCAACTTGGACACCTCCGTCCTCTGCTGAATGCCACTGGGCCGGGTGTGCTGGGCACATGACAGCGTTGGCCTCTTGCCTGCCTCCCACCCGCAGCTGTTGTAGTATACACATGGCCACCCTGTCACAGGTTTTTAATGTTCTTGAACCTCAGGGCCTTAATGCAATAAAATGCAGGAAGTGCGGCTTGACTGCCCCACCTACTCGATTTTTGTCTTCAGCCGTCCAACTATGTTGGGGCAATCATTTTGCTTGTTTTCTTTAGTGGACACACACATAATACTTTTAAAAGCATTGAAAGGCATCTCCTGGCGGCCCTGTGACAGCCCCAGCTTCTTGACAGCGAGGCGACATCACAGCTTTGGGCTGCCCAGCTTGGAGGACGCTGGCTTCCTGTGATGATTGTCACTGAGCCAGGGACCCACTGCTGCTGGTGCTCTGGCTGGAGGGAGAGGCCATGGGGTCATGCTGGGGGGCTTCACTGGAAATGGCTGGCTTCCTCTGCAGGCCGGCAGGTGCACTGGCAGGAATGGTGGTCTTCTGTCGTGACTTCTGGCCCTCCTCAGGCAGCTGAATTTTAAAGGTCTCAAAAGCTGGCTCGCTCTGAGCCCTCTTCAGTTTCTCCCAGAAGGTGGAAATTTTGGGGTTTGGGGAAGAAAAGGTGGGAACCCCAGAGGAAGGGAGGGTGCTCTGATGGTGGAGCGCTTCCTCTTCTGATTTTTTATGCACTCTAAAATGAGGCAGGTGGCCATGGGATAGTTTAATGTTTTTTCTTTGACGCGGAGATGTTCTCGGCCTGGAATCCCATGGCCACCATGAGCTGCATTGTTGGGGTTCGGGTGGTCCAGGAGTCACTCTTGGTATGGAGTCAGTAGCATCTTCTGGCCATTGTCCACCCACGGGTCCCTCATTGGTTGTTCTAGTGGGGGTCACACCCTGGGGTCTAGTGTTAGTAACTTTTTAATAAATCTATTTGAAATGAAAAGAAAAATGGAGGCAATGTGTACTTTGCAATTTTGTTATTGACGTGCATAGAGTAGAAGGGCAGAGCCCCGGCTACCATGTGGTGTGGCATTACTCTAAGCATACCTTCACGGCGGGCACTGACACCCATGGCCCAGGAAGAGTTCTGGGGCCACTTAGGGGGTACGTGCCACAAAAGGCTGGCACACTTCGTAAGTGTGGTGCTGAAGCCAAAGTCCAGATATTTGATGTTGCCATCCTCATCCAGTAGGATGTTTTGTGGCTTTAGGTCTCCATGTGTGACGTTCTTTAAGTGGCAGTACTGCAGTGTTGACAGAATCTGCCTGAACCCGGTGTGGGCGGCCTCCTCCTTCTCCATGTGGCTGTGGTGGCGTATCTGGTGGTGCAGCTCTCCTCATCCAGCGCACTCTGCCTGCAAATAGTCGGTGTCTGTGGTGTCAGTCACCTGATGGAGCTGAACATTCAGATGCTTGAGGGTGTCCGTGATACTGACCTCTCCGGAGAGCGATGCAGGGGAGCCAGCCTTCTTCGGGATGATTTCCATGGCTACCTGGGTCCCCGTCAGCACGTGCTGGACCAGTGGGACCTCACTGAACCTGCCCTGGCTGATGGTCTTGAGGATCCTACGCTTTTGGATCTCTTCGTCAAGTGCGTTGAAGGCTGATCCCTGCTCCATGGTGCCTCCTAACTACCCTGACTACAAATCCTACCTCTGAACTATGCTAACTGAGGCACAACGCCAACTCCGATAACTAGGCTAGACTTGCACAGGCTGCCTGGGGAGGGTGAAGCCCGAGAGCCCTCTCCAGAGCCTGGTCTCCTTTGCCATGTTCCCTCCGTCATCTTCCCGTGCACAGGAGAGGGGGAGGGGTGTGCCCAGAAACTAAGAGCCACTCCCCTCCTTATCCTTTCATGACTCTTCTAGGGTCACACCCTCACCCTTGCCCACCCTGGAGCCCCCGTTTTGCTTTGAGGGGACCCGGGGCAGTGACTGTCGAATCACACCTGAGGCCCTGGGTGCATCAGCGGCCATGTGGGGGCAGCTAGGAGGTGTCCCCAGAGAGGCCCTGTGGTCATCCCCTGCTCTGAGGCTGTGTGCAGGCCTGGGAGGCACAATCAGACTTCAGGGGCACAGCCAGAGGACACTTCCCCTCCACCATCCCCTTTAGACTCTGCAGAACCCCTGGAGGATATCCAAGTGCACACAGTTTATGCTCCCCAGCTACCCCCTGAGGGCTCACCCTGGGTTAGTGTGAACAAATGGAAGCTGCTCCCGTGGGCAGGTCGAGTGCCTCTGGTGCTCCGTTGGCTGCTGCCCACAAAGCTCCCGGCATGGCCTCCCTGGGGGCTGCACTATCGCTCTGGCTGCCTCCAAATGGAGAGAGGACTGCAGTGACCTGGGCGGGGTTGGGGGAGCAGGAGGTGGCAGGGCAGAGGAAGCAGGGGCACACAGGAGGAAGAGACGGTGCCCTGCGCCATATCTTCTCTCCTACCCTAACATGAGCCAAATTAGAACCATCTGGATGAAGAAAAGACGGAGAAGGGCAGGGCAGGGGAGAAGTGCCCCGGGAAACACCGTCCAGGCTTTTACATTCCACTGGGGGGGCGGGGGATGGAGGCGCACTCTGGTGTCCAGGAGGCTCCAGGCGGTCCATCTCACCCCTTCCTTTGGATAGGAATGCTTTCAAGGCCACACGGGCACCAGAAGCTTCCTTGATTTGAATCCCACGCAGAGATCCCTCTGCCACTTTACACACTTCTGTCCTCCACTGGACGAGGCCTCCAGGCTGGGGGTGTCAGACACACAGCAGTGAGGGTGTCTTGCCCAGTTCTCCCATGCCGCCATTGGAGCCCACACATGGCTGACCTGTCATGTTTGTAGTGTTCTTGGACCTCAGGGCCTTCGTCCTCTCCATTCTAAGTGCAGAAAGACATTTGACATGGACTCTGTCAGGTGTTTTGCAATACGCAATACATTCTCATTGACTCTGGTCACCCTGCTGTGCACTGGATGTGAAAACCTCTTTTTCCTGTGCATCTCAGACTTTGGTCCTTTGAGCAACAGCTCTCCATTCTCTCCCTCTTTCCCACCCCCACACCTGATACCCAGCCCCCGTCACCATTGATCTACTCGCTACTTCTATGGGGTCAACATTTTTCGATCAATGCTTCCATAACTTCATGTGGAATTTGCCTTTCTGAGGTGATGGAAATGCTAAGATTTGATCATTCCTTGGTGCACACATCTATCTAATCCTCACATTATATCCCATAAATAAATACAAGCATGATTTGCCAATTAAAAATAATAATTAAAAAATAATAAACGGCTGGGCGCGGTTGCTCACGCCTGTAATCCCAGCACTTTGGGAGGCCGAGGCGGGCGGATCACCGGGTCAGGAGATTGAGACCATCCTGGCTAACACAGTGAAACCCCATCTCTACTAAAAATACAAAAAAACTAGTCGGGTGTGGTGGCGGGCACCTGTAGTCCCAGCTACTTGGGAGGCTGAGGCAGGAGAATGGCGTGAACCCGGGAGGCAGAGCTTGCAGTGAGCCGAGATCGCGCCACTGCACTCCAGCCTGGGCGAGAGAGCGAGACTCCATCTCAAAATAATAATAATAATAATAATAAACATATGACTCAGAGACATTTTCTAAAAACAAAAAAAGAAACCAACAAAAACATAATAAAATAAAATGCAGAAAAGGCAGCTTGCCTGTCCCCCCTACTTGGTTTGTGTCTGGGCCACAGCTGTCCCCTGGGTTTACTGGAGCCACCGTATTTCTCCATGCACAGTGGGTCTTTGGGGCCAGGAGGAAGCAAAATGTTTTTGAAGACAAATCTAGTGGCTCTCTGGCAGCCCTGGCTCTCTTCACAGGGAGAGGCTGAGGTCACACCATCTGATGCCCAATGGAGAGGGCGCTGGCTTCCCGGGCTGTTCCCTGGGGACAGGTGACTCCTCCTGGGTCTCCCACATGGACAGAACTGACGTCCTGGGATGTTCCCTGGGGGCAGTTGACTCCTCCTGGGCTGCTCCCACTGCTGCTGGTGCTCTGGATGGAGGGGGAGGCCACAGGGCCACACTTGGAGATGTGCTGATATTGGGTCACGTCACCTCCAGGCCCAGTAGGGGACAAGCAGGCAAGGTGGCTTCTCTGGGCATCTTCTGCCCTGGCCCTGGTCCTCCTCAGGCTGCTGGATTTCTGAAGTAAAGATGGGAAAGGCCACAGTGAAGACCTTTTTCACCAAACATTCCAGCCTTTGACTCCCCTTTGGTTGGACAGAAAAGTTGGACTTAACTTTGGGGGATGGGGAAGGTCAGTGGGATCCCCAGGATTAGATAGGTGGCCATGGAATAATTATATATATATTTTTTCCTACTGGGGATTCCTCGATGTGCGTAGAATGTCACGGCTACCAAGAGTCAGGTTGTTAGGGGGCCCAGGTGACTGGGGAGCAGCTCTATGTGTGGCCCGAGGGTTCCCTGGCCAGTATTGACCCAGGGGTCCCGCATCAGCTGGTCCTCTGTGGGTCACTCTCTGGGGTCAAGGATCAGAAATTTCTTGATAAATATTTCAATTTGGAAGGAATATAGACAGTACATATTTTCCTTGAAGTATGTTTTTTTGAGCCTGAGAAGTTCTGCCTGCCAAATGGCAGGGCTCTGGCCCCATGTGGTAGAGGGGAGAGCCAAGACCCACACGACCACTGCAGGGCTGTGATACTCGTGGCCCAGGAAGAGTTCTGGGGCAGCTTAAGGGGAGTCCCACCAAAGGTGCTCAGCTTCTGGCCTTGGGAATATGTGGTGCTAAAGCCAAAGTCAGCTCTTTTTGTGTTGTGCTCTTCATCCAGGAGTCCTGCCACTCAGGTCCTGGCGGCTGACTTTGGTGGCAGTACTACAGGGCAGATAGTATTTGCAGAAACGTGGCTCAAGCCTCCTCCTTCTCCATGTGGCCGGGCTGGAGTGTTTGGTGGAAAAGGTCTTCACTATGAGTATCACCATAGCTCAGTATGGGATGTCTGAGGTTTCAATGACATGATATGGCTTTATTATGATGGGGCACTCAGGGCCTTCATGACTTCCACCTTTCTGTGTAGACTCAGAAGGCTGGGGGAGCCCCTAGTTATAGATTTTATTTTTACAGCCACCTGAGTCCCAGTGAGTTTGTGCTGGGTCAACTTCACCTCACCCAGGCTTCCCTGGCCAATGGTCTTGAGGACTGTGGCATTTTTTTTTTTTTTTTTTTTGAGACGGAGTCTCGCTTTGTCGCCCAGGCTGAAGTGCAGTGGCTCAATCTCGGCTCACTGCAAGCTCCACCTCCCGGGTTCACGCCATTCTCCTGCCTCAGCCTCTCTGAGTAGCTGGGACTACAGGCGCCCGCCACCACGCCCGGCTAATTTTTTTTTGTATTTTTAGTAGAGACGGGGTTTCACCGTGGTCTCGATCTCCTGACCTCGTGATCCGCCCGCCTCGGCCTCCCAAAGTGCTGGGATTACAAGCGTGAGCCACCGCGCCCGGCCCGACTGTGGCATTTTTAAGGGCCTCCTTGATGGTGGAAGCCAGACCTGGAGAAGGTGCCTTCTCACAGGGCTGGCACTTCCAGAGGGGAGTAGCACCGGGGCAGGGGCACAGACTCTGAGGGGCCTCTGGGGAGCTCAAGCAGGGCCCACAAGATCCCCCTCTGAGGTTGCAAATTGGCATTAAGTTGGGGAGATTCAGTATTCATACTTGGGAGACACTTTCCCTCAAAGTGAAAGGAAATCCTGGGGAGGCTTTGGTGCTCCGGAAGGCAGGCAGACAGTGGGGCTGCAGCCAGGCCCTCTCCTCTGCGTGAGGCTTTATGGGGCCTCAGCATCTCCCACGATGATGGGGTCCCCCTGAACTCCTCTCTTCAGTGTTCCCACACGAGCCTGAGTGTGGGGGACTTTCTGAGCCATTGCCTTCTGACTTCCCCTCCGCAGGCTGATGAAGAGCTGTGAGGAGCTGCAAGGTGTGGGGTCAGGGCCCTTGGGCAGCCATCTCTGAAGATGGAGGCAGCCATATTGGGGCACCCGAGCCCCAGCCCTCGGGATCCCAGGTGCAGGCTGTGCCTCTGCCTCTGAACGGATGAATGGCATGTTTAGCTGCTGCAGGGGGCAAGCAGGGAGGGCCTTGACAAGGTCTCCATTCCAGGCTGATGTTCCAGATCTGTGGGGGGGAGAATCAGGGAGGCCCGGGGTAATCACCCTGCCCAATGGTGGCCTCTGCCATGGGCACACAGACTCCAGGCCAGGGAAGAGACACAGCAGCAACCTTGGAGGAGGGGCCTCTGCCCACCTGTGTGACAGCCACCAGGGTCTCCTGGCTTCACAGCCTTGCTGGGGAGAGATAGGAAACTGAGGCCTGGGGACCCTCAGCTGCCTGAGGTGTGGCTAGACTCAGATCCACCTGAGGCTGCCCAGTCCACCTCTTCCTTACTTCCTCCTTCCAATAATATGGGCACAATGGCGAGCACTTGGAGACGAGAGATCGGGACCAGTCCCAGCTGGAACCACTGCCCCACTGCTCAGCCTCTGGCAGCCACTCCTCTCTGGACTGAGTGTCCTCTTAGTTCAATGGGCATCTCTAGGTCCCTGTGGTACCTTCCTTGTCATAGGCACATGAGGGGTCAACAGGATCATCACCCAACACTGTTCACAGATACAGACTGAGGCTGGATCCTCGGAGTCAGAGCTGGAGGGGGCCCTTTTGTGCAGATGGGGAAACTGAGCCTTGGACTGACTGTTGTGGGAATCAGGAGACTGGAGAGACCAATGGGTGAAACAGGAGGATTTTATTTAGGTGGCCAGTGGCCTAGTGGGTTAATATCCAGAGGCTGATCAATGAACAAAGGCCAGGCTTAACTTTTGTTCAGGCAACTGAAGGGGAATGGCTAGCCAGTGGCACAAAACTTGCAGGGTGGGGAAAGCAAGCTTACAGAAGCAGAACAAAGGCAGTTAACTGTGACAGGTTTTGCAATTCAGGCATGTCTTGTGACCTTTGCCATCCTGCACAGATGGGAAAACAGGAACTTATAAAATCCTTGCAAACTTGCAGAAATAGTTACAAAAATAGTTATAAGAGCAGAACAAAGAATGATGGCATGGGGAGAGAATTCCAGAGGGAGACCGATAAGAACTTGTTTTTCTCATCCCTATACTTGGAATCCATTTCTTTGGGGCCCCTGCCTGGCCTTGCAGATAATGTTATCATAGCTCCAACTGGACTTGTTTTCCCTTTACTTGTTTTTCTTGTATTTCCTGCTTAATTCTCCCCTTTGATGCTGTTTATAAATAAAGTTTAATAGAAAGCATTATCATCAGAATTTAATTCTCCATGAGGAGTTAGTCCTTTATTTGGCAAAGGTTGATATTTGATTAAAGCCATTAGTTGGGTGGTGGTTTACCTGGTTACAAGAACCTCTATGGCTGATTGGATGTTTTTGACAAGGAGAGGTAGGAGACAAGGGAGTGTGAGACAGACTCCCAGTATGATCAGAACTATTCCTACTAAGGTCTTAAATCTTCCAAGGGACAAAAACCAGCCCCCAAAGGGGTATCTGGAGACCATCCTTTCCAAATTTGGACTGGGACATGGGCTAATTTTTGAATTTTTACAGTTATATCTTCAATGACCTTCCTATTGTCATCAATTTCTAGGCAACAATTAGTTTAAACTTTCTGCATTCCCCTCCTTCTAACATGGATAGAGGGAGTAGCAAGAACAAAGTAATGAATACTATGTTCATACCCAGCATGGACAGCAGAGGTCCTTATCCAGAGGAGGAGGTTGACCACAGTGACAGGTTAATAGTAAAACAATTAAGATTACAAGGAAAATTACTGGGCTTAAGATTTCTAACTACATTTACTTCCTTGATGAAACTTCAGCCGTGCATAGACTGGTCAGCTTCTGGGGTGACTAGAGCAGGGCTGCTGTCTCCTCAAGCTTCAGCTGTGCGTAGACTGGTTGGCTTCTGGAGTCACCAGAGCAGGGCTGTTGTCACTTTCACTGGCACCTCGGTCCTGTCATAGGATATGCTGGTTTGGATGGTCTGAGTCTTGCTGGCTGGTCCACTTGTCCTGGGCTGCCAGTTTCAGCCAACTGTGGTGGATCTAAGGCACGATTCCTGCAACTTTAACAGCAGTGGTAGTGGACAAGATTACAGTATGGGGCCCATCCCATATGGGTACTAAAGTGGTTGGATTCTATTTCTTGACCTAAACAGAATCCCTGGGTCTAAAGGGGTGTGTTTAGTCTGTTAGTCCTATGGGCATTCTTTCCTGTACCCAGCCATGGATCTCTTGCATGGCTCTCCCTAAGGCCTGCATCTGCCTTCTCAAGGTTAGCTCCCTTAACTCACGGAATTACCTTAATTTTGACCTTTAATTTGACCTATGGTTGGGGGTGGCTGGCAGAACAAGATTTCAGAGGGTGAATACCTAGTTTGTTTGGTGGGGGTACACCTGACTCGGAGGAGGACCATGGGCAGGACCTGATCCTATCTTAGATGAGTTTTTTGACAATATTTCTTTAGTAGCTGCTTGAGTGTCTGGTTCATGTGCTCCACTTTTCCTGAGCTTTGTGGCTGGTTGGCCGTGTGTAATTTCCATTTCTGGAATCCCTGGGGGCCTGGTTTGCAACATGTACATCCTGCACTGGTCTATATTCGTTAGTCCTTGGTTTCCACACTGGCAAAAATGTTCTACAGTGACCGGCATTGGGCCAAGGTCCTGTGTTCTAATAGCTGCTTCAAATGCCCTTGAATGCCCTGTACAGCTTCTTGGGGAAGTACTGATGAACCTGAACCAGTGTTGCCCCCGATTTTAGTTCCACTATCACTGGTGCCTGGATCACAGCCAGGCTGGGCGGGTATCTTCGGCCTACACTCCAGGAATTTTACTAAGCAACTTATACAGCTCATCTAGCCCCAGCTTTGGCAACCCTTCTGCGTAGTCTCCATTCCTCCGCCTGCAGGATGGTAAGGGTTAACACCATTTCTTCAGGATGGAGCGGGCTTAAAGTCATGGGCTGTATCACTGCCAAGTGTTCAGCCCCAGTGTTTACTATAAAGTCCATCAGGTGGCCCCCTACTTCCACCATGACATGGGCTCCTGGGGGCCTAAGGAGATGGAGCCCAGTCTGGCCTAGTCCTCATAACCTTTCAGTCCCTGCCAGCCCAATAAAGTCAGCATCTGGCTCTTTCTGGGTGTGATAAGCTTTAGCTGGCAGCCTTCTAGCTCCTTGGCTTCCTCCTCTCCCTCATTGCCTTCTGGACATTCATTCTTCCAGCGTCCTTTCCTCTTGCACTGCACACACTGGCCCCTATCTAGTCTTGCCCAATTCTCGGGTCTTTGCCTGATTTGACCTCTTCCTTGTCTGCACCTATGTCCATGTCCACGTCCTCTCGTGACACTTGCCCCCTTCTGTAAGTGCTGCCGTCAGCAAATCGGCCTTTTTCCTGAGTCTCTGACGAGCCTCCTTCATTGCCTCCTGATCACGGTTAACATACACCTTGGTGGCCACTTCTAAAAGCTGAGTGGCATTCACGCCTGTGAAGCCCTCTAGCTTTTGCAGCTTCCCCCTGATGTCCCCCTGGGCTTGTCCTACAAATGCTGTGTTCACCATGCACTGATCTTCAGTGGCCGTGGGGTCAAATGGGGAAGTATAAAAGTGGAACACCTCACTGGGTGCGGTTGCTCATGCCTGTAATCCCAGCACTTTGGGAGGCCGAGGCGGGCGGATCACGAGGTCAGGAGATCAAGACCATCCTGGCTAACACAGTGAAACCCCGTCTCTACTAAAAATACAAAAAATTAGCCGGGCGTGATGGCAGGCACCTGTAGTCCCAGCTACTCGGAAGGCTGAGGCAGGAGAATGGCGTGAACCTGGGAGGCGGAGCTTGCAGTGAGCTGAGATCGCGCCACCACACTCCAGCCTGGGAAACAGAGTGAGACTCCGTCTAAAAAAAACAAACAAACAAACAAACAAAAAAACCGGAGCACCTCACAGCATCTCTCATAAAAACTGGCTGGGGCTTTCATCAATTCCCTAAAGCACCTCTGAGATCTTTCCTATATTGACGGCCTTCTTTCTACCCTCCCTTAACCCTTGCAGCAGTGCTTCTTGGTACCTCTGTAGGCGCTGAAACTGGGCTGCATCATTTGGGTCCCAGTTAGGGTCTGCTTCTGGGAACTGGCCCCGAGCGTAAGCCTGAACATTAAGTGTGCCTTCTGGTGCATTGGCTTCTAACTGGTGGAGGACTGCCTGGGTTACCCTCCGGCACTCCTCAGTGTTAAACAGCGTCAGTAGGAGCTGTTTGCAGTCTGGCCAAGTTGGACTGTGTGTCAGGAAGATGGACTGCATCGATCTGTGAGGGATTGGGGCTTCTCCGTGTAGGAGGGAGTATGGTGTTTCCAGTTTAGGAGATCGGTGGCTGAAAAAGGCTGGTAAATGAAAGTTCATTCTCCTCCTTGGACTTGGCCCTGTGCATTATAATAAAGAGGTCCCCTTGTTTCTCTGAGAGGCATTTGCATAACCTGGGTGCAGCCAGACTGGAGGCAGCCTGCTTAATCATCCTGACTTTCCTCCTTGACCTCCTGGGATGAGGGCTCAGATTTCTCACTCTGGGGTGTAGCCTGGGGCGTATCACCATCTGAGTCTGGCTGCTCAGGGGCCAGTCTTGGTAAAGGAGGGTATTGGAGTGTAGGGAGGAGGGGTCTCTATCTCCTCCAGTGGTTCCTGCAAAACCTGTGGCTTTCCCTTTGTCTCTGCAGCTGACAGTGAAGCTGAATTCTCTTTCACTTTTGGCTCAACTCAAGCTACGAGCGTTCTGCAATAAGCTGCTAGGCAGGGCTGCATTCAGACTATAAGGGAATTGGTCTGGATGCCCTGGCTGTTCTCTGACCCTAGTCACCACCCGATATACATGGCCAATTGTTTCTCTATCTATAGTCCTTTAGGCCAGCCATCCTACACTAAAAGGAGGGCCATTCTATTTCACAGAGAGTTCTTAACCTCTGGGGGGGTCAACTTGATTCCATAGTCCCCCTTATAACCTTTCTTAAAGTTCTTTAACATACATTCTAATCAGGTAGGTTTTGACGACTTCCCTCCCATTTCCTCCTTTTTTGGCACAACACACTCACTTTCACTTCAGACCGATTAGATCGTCTCCCTTGTGGGAGTCTTTCAGATGCAGCTTAGCTTTGGAGTGATTGTTAATCCCCCCACAATTACTAAATTGTGGGGCATCTATCTGAGCCACATGTGGTAGCCCATGTAGGATGTTCGCCACTAGTCCCGGTCAGTCCCATGCTTCACTCGAAGCGTACAATCTATGCTAAGAGACCTGCAACCCCCACACGTCACTCCCTGCATTGATTCCTTCCGGAACCATCTCTTTCACATGCACTCACACAACTCCCTGCTTCCAGTTTCCTTTCTCAACAAATTTAGCAAGCCACTCTCGCGTCCTGGTTCAGTTGGGGTGTAGGTTTCATCCGAAATAGTGAGCCACTCTCGCATCCTAGGTCAGATTACTCGTACGCCCTGGGTGCCAGTTTCATCCGACTTTGCGAGCCACTCTTGTATCCTGGGTCGGACTACTTGGTGCACTCCCAGGAGATAATCAAGTTCCCTTCCGCCCTTATGGGACAGGTCCTGCCTTGGGCCCCGAACCTTACTGTGGTCCTGAAGTGTGCTGTTCCTGGAATCATCCTGTAGCCCCTTTAGGCTCTGCTGCGCTGTCGGGTAGGGGCACCGGATCACAGGAAAGCTGATCTCCCCTCTGAGTTGAAGTTCTCCCGATGGTGCCTGGGGTCACAGGCCTCCCCTGGCCCAGGGCTCCAGTCCCACAGGCAAAGGAGACAGTAAACCTGTCGTCTCCGCTTCTGGCTGGCTCGCCAAAATGTTGTGGGAATCAGGAGACTGGAGAGATCAAAGGGTGAAATAGGAGGATTTTATTTAGGTGGCCACTGGCCCAGCAGATTAATATCCAGAGGCTGAGCAACGAACAAAGATCAGGCTTGACTTTTATTCAGGCGACTGAAGGGGAGTGGCTAGCCAGTGATGCGAAACTTGCGGGGTAGGGAAAGTGAGCTTAAAGAAGCAGAACAAAGGCAGTTAATCAAACTGTGACAGGTTTTGCAATTCAGGCATGTCTTGTGACCTTTGCCATCCTGCATAGATGGGAAAACATGAACTTATAAAATCCTTGCAAACTTGCAGAAATAGTTACAAAAATAGTTATAAGAGCAGAACAAAGAATGATGGCATGGGGAGAGAATTCCAGGGAGAGACTAAGAACTTGTTTTTCTCATCCCTGCTCTTGGAACCCATTTCTTTGGGGCCCCTGCCTGGCCTTGCAGATAATGTTATCATAGCTCCAGCTGGACTTGTTTTCCCTTTACTTGTTTTTCTCATATTTCCTGCTTCAGGACAGTGCAGCCAAGAGAGGCAGAGCCAGCCTGCGACTGTGCCGAACAAGAGCCAGGCTGGGGAGTCTTCTCTCCTGCTCTGGGCTTCTTTGCGCACCCTTTGTGTGTTCAGCCTGTCTGTCAGTCATGGAACATCCACAAGACAGGACAAAATGCAGCCATAAATACAATGCAGGGGGGCTCAGGCAGGAGGGAGGGGAGCTGGCTGTAAAAGGGTAGCACAACACTAGGCACTTGTGGTGGTGGCTATGTTCAGTGCCGTGACCGTGGGGGGTGGTTACACACACCAACATGGGTGGGAAAATCGTCCTGGAGCTTTGCACAGTTACCATTGCAGGAAACTGGGCAAAGAGTATAAGGGATCTCTGTATTATTTCCTGCAACTTATGTGAGTCTACAATTATCTTAACATTTTGCCATGCTGGATAAGAACATTTGCTGCCACAGCCTTCCAGCCTGCCTTCCTTCCTTCCTTCCTTCCTTCCTTCCTTCCTTCCTTCCTTCCTTCCTTTCTCTTTCTGACGGTCTCCCTCTGTTGCCCAGGCTGGAGTGCAGTGGCATAATCTCAGCTCACTGCAACCTCCCTGCCTCGGGCTCCCATGATTCTCCAGCCTCAGCCTGCCGAATACCTGGGCTTGCAGGCGCACACCACCACGCCTGGCTGGTTTTTGTATTTTTGGTGGAGATGGGGTTTCGCCGTGTTGGCCAGGCTGGTCTCCAACTCCTGACCTCCAGTGATCTGCCTGCCTCGGCCTCCCAAAGTGCTGGGATTACAGATGGAGTCTTGCTCACTCAATGCTCAAAGTTGCCCAGGCTGGAGTGCAGTGGGGTGATCTCGGCTCGCTACAACCTCCACCTCCCAGCCGCCTGCCTTGGCCTCCCAAAGTGCTAAGATTACAGCCTCTGCCTGGCCGCCACCCCTTCTAGGAAGCGAGGAGCGTCTCTGCCTGGCCGCGCATCGTCTGGGATGTGAGGAGCGCCTCTGCCCGGCCGCCCACCATCTGGGATGTGAGGAGCACCTCTGCCGGGCCGCCCATCATCTGGGATGTGAGGAGCGCCTCTGCCGGGCCGCCCATCGTCTGGGAAGTGAGGAGTGTCTCTGCCCTGCTGCCCCGTCTGGGAAGTGAGGAGCACCTCTGCCCGGCCGCCCCATCTGGGATGTGAGGAGTGCCTCTGCCTGGCCACCCCATCTGGGAAGTGAGGAGCGCCTCTGCCCGGCCGCCCCGTCTGGGAAGTGAGGAGCACCTCTGCCCGCCCGCCCCGTCTGGGAAATGAGGAGCGCCTCTGCCTGGCCGCTGTGCAACCTTCCAAGTGTGAAGTGACAGCCTTCATTGTAGAATGAATGAAGACACTGGCACTGATTATATAACACCTTGGCAGCTATCTCAAGTCATTGATGGTGGAGGTATTGGAATTATAGAAGAAAGCAAACACACAAATTTGACTAAAGGCAATTTTGTGACTTCTTTCTATTGGCCCTGGCAAACCAAGGTTATTCTGGATGGAAATAGCTTTGAAAAGATGATATATATATGAATGTATCTCATTTTTTTTCCCCGTATAATTCTTACTTTGTGCATTTGATATTCAGTTGTGTTTGTAATCACGGAAAAATAAAAGCATGTATTAAAAAAAAAAAAAAGAACATTTGCTGACACAGAACCATGCTTTAGGAGATTGCTGAGTGAAAAGGCCAGATGATGAGTTTACAGCCAGCACTTCATAGACAGTGATGGGGCTGCCATAACCGAATGTGAGGTGAAATGAGAAGATAGCCATAAAGGAAGGGATGAGAAGTCTTGTTTACAGGCCAGGCTTGGGGAATACAGTAAATCTGAGGTTCCATCTATAGGTAGCAATACTTACACACATAAAAGTCATGAAACAGTATTTGCAGTGTGATTCCACTTTTGTTTAAAAATGTTATAAAATCACATGCTTCTAATTGTATATTATGCATACATTATATATACACATAGAAAAGCTCTAAGCAGATGTATTTCAACACGTTCAAGAGTGATTCTGTACTGAGGATGGGATACTAAGGGCTAAAGCTTCTCGCTAGTGTGCGTCTCTGTTTTATGGCAATCTTACAGTAAGCACCATCTGCATGGGGTGCAGGAGGTGAAGGGGAGACCAGCTCGCACTCGGGAGGTCAATCTCAGCCACCTGTCTGTGGTTCTGCCCTCTCCCATTCCGTGGCTGCACCCTTCAGTGCCCCATTTCTGCTGTGGCCACCTCCTAGTTCAGGGGGCTTGTGCAGAGTCCCATGCTCCCTTATTGGCTCACAGACCTCAGGCCTCACCCCCCACCCACTCATTCTCTCTCTCCCCTCTCTCTCACACACACATCACCACCATCACACACGTGCTCACACACACACCCTGCCGGACTCCCGGCTTTGCTGCTCACTCCATTCGGCCCACATTGGGCTCTCTGTAAAATATACTCTGCTGACAACACTGTATACCCCCCCGAATCCCTACCACAAGGGGGACCAGGAAGAAACTGAGGCACAGGTAGGTTGAGCTGTTTGCCCCCAGTCACACAGGTTGCAAGGAGTGGAGACAGGGCTGCAGGTTCCAAGCCCAGACTGCCTCCCACGACATCACAGTTGCCATTCTTCTCTCCTTGCTACTCTCTCCTCAAAGCATCAGCCAGGGGCCCGGGAGGTAACATTTCAGGCCCCATTTTGTGCCCACTCTTGCCAGCGCTGAGAGTGGACAGGCGCTCCCAGTTACCTGTGGCACCTCCACGGCAGAAATGAAGACGTGGAGGCAGAAGATCTTGGGGCCATTGTAGCCAACCACAAAGCCCTGCAGCTTCTGCCAGGGCACAGGGAAGGTGCTGGCTTTGATGTTGAGGTAGCATCCTCCCGAGAAGCAGAGCATGTCCTCACACTGGGTGTTCCAGGCCACACTGTTGGCGTTTGGTTCCTGGGGGACAGGGACAGTGGGGATCCTGTGAGAACCACCCTGGGCTTGGGCAGTGCTTGCACATTTCAGCCTAATACCCTCTTAAAGACTGAATCCCACTAAATTGCTTACAGTGGGATGGAGGGAAAAGGAGGAAAGGGGACCACAAAGAAATGAACAGAGGCAAGCCCCTCCACGCACCTGTGTGTTGTTGGAATTTTTGAGTAAGCAGGAGTTACTTTTGAAAAATATTCTCCTGACAATTCTTCAAGGATCTAGAACTAGAAGTTCCATTTGACCCAGCCATCTCATTACTGGGTATATATCCAAAGGATTATAAATCATGCTGCTATAAAGACACATGCACATGCATGTTTACTGCAGCACTGTTCGCAATGGCAGAGACTTGGAACCAACCCAAATGTCCATCAAGATAGACTGGATTAAGAAAATGTGGCACATATACACCATGGAATACTATGCAGCCATAAGAAAGGATAAGTTCAGGGCCGGGCGCGGTGGCTCAAGCCTGTAATCCCAGCACTTTGGGAGGCCGAGGCGGGTGGATCACGAGGTCAGGAGATCGAGACCATCCTGGCTAACACAGTGAAACCCCGTCTCTACTAAAAAATACAAAAAATTAGCCGGGCATGTTGGCAGGCGCCTGTGGTCCCAGCTACTCGGGAGGCTGAGGCAGGAGAATGGCGTGAACCCAGGAGGTGGAGGTTGTGGTGAGCCGAGATCGCGCCACTGCACTCCAGCCTGGGGGACAGAAAAAGACTCCGTCTCAAAAAAAAAAAAAAAAAAAAAAAGAAAGGATAAGTTCATGTCCTTTGTAGGGACATGGATGAAGCTGGAAATCATCACTCTGAGCAAACTATCGCAACAACAAAAAACCAAACACGGTATGTTCTCACTCATAGGTGGGAATTGAACAATGTGCACACTTGGACACAGATGGGGAACATCACACACCGGGGCCTGTTGTGGGGTGGGGAGGGGGAAGCGATAGCATTAGGAGATATACCTAATGTAAATGATGAGTTAATGGGTGCAGCACACCAACATGGAAGATGTATACGTATGTAACAAACCTGCACGTTGTGTACATGTACCTTAGAACTTAAAGTATAATAATATTGAAAAAAATTCTCCTGAAATATGAGTCCCTATATAGAAAGTGGAGAATCAGACCAGGTGCAGTAGCTCACACCTGTAATCCTAGCACTTTGGGAGGCCAAGGCGGGTGGATCACCTGAGGTTAGGAGATCAAGACCAGCCTGGCCAACATGGGGAAACCCTGTCTCTACTAAAAATACAAAAATTAGCCAGGCGTGGTGGCATGTGCCTGTAATCCCAGCTACTCCGGAGGCTGAGGCAGGAGAATGGCTTGAACCTAGGAGGTGGAGGTTGCGGTGAGCCAAGATTGTGGTGGCATTGCCTGGACAACAAGAGGAAAACTGTCTCAAAAAAAAAAAAAAGAAAGAAAGTGGAGAATCAGCAAAGTGGGATTCCACTTCTATTACAGAAGAAATATACATCTCTATAGACAGAAGATTTACAAGAATATGTTCCAAAGGATTAACAGCGTTTCTGGGTGGGTGAAATTGTGTAATGGGAAAATCTGTTTTCTCATTTGTTCTGTCATGAACATCTATCTATTGTTTGATAATGAGAAAGAACGGTGAGTTATTTGTAAGATTTGAAAAGAATATCTTGTTCTTTGCATTTACAGTCCACATATTGTGAAAATAGAGTCATCCTGGGAGGCATCCACTGCACCTCAGTTCCCTGCTAAGCCCTGGAGCCTCAGGGACCAGTAGATGCTCACAGCTTTCTGCCTAGAATGTTTTACAATGTCTGAATCTTTTATAATGAGCGTAAATTGCTTCTATAATGAGAAAAAAATATATAGCTGTTTTATGTGTAGGGGGAGGGGCAGTGGAGAAGAGGAAAAGCCAGCAGGCAATGTCACAGCTGGGAATGCTGATGTCTCCTGGCAGGGCTGAGAATCACCTCCCCTAGCCTGCTACAGAGCCAGCAGTGGGGACGGGGGCGCGCAGACGCCCTTCCACATTTGTATGAGTCTAGGCTCAGACACAGGTTCACATTTGGGGCCAGCTACACCCCCCATAGGTGGGAGGTGAGGCTGGGAAGAAGGGAGGTAACATTTCAGGCCCCATTTTGTGCCCAGCACTGAGCTAGGCACTGTGGTATCTTGTTCATTCCTGTAGCAATTCTGTGATGGGCAATTACTAATTTCATTTTAGAGAAAAGAAATCAAGGCTCAGAGAGGCTCATTAACTTGCTTAAGATCACACAGGAAGGGATGCAGACAGGACCCAAGCCTAGGTCAGCCTGAAGGGTGTGTCCTCTCTTTCCCCCGAACCATTCTACTCTCTCAGGGACATGAGTGAGTTGAGACTGACAGGGAGTCACCTCTGGGCTAGAGGTGGCCAGGTAACTGCTTCTTTTTTTTTGACGGAGTCTCGCTCTGTCGCCCAGGCTGGAGTACAGTGGCGCGATCTCAGCTCACTGCAAGCTCCACTTCCTGGGTTCATGCCATTCTCCTGCCTCAGACTCCCAAGTAGCTGGGACTACAGGTGCCCGCCACCACGCCCAGCTAATTTTTTGTATTTTTAGTAGAGACGGGGTTTCACTACGTTAGCCAGGATGGCCTCGATCTTCTGACCTCGTGATCCACCCGCCTCGGCCTCCCAAAGTGCTGGGAATACAGGCATGGGCCACCGCGCCCGGCCGAGGTAACCCCTTCTAATTGACTGAGGCTGCTCCCCACTCCAGGCCCCTCCCCCTATTGATTCTACTGCTGAGAACAAGGAGGAGCCTGGAAACCCTGCAGTGGCCGAGGAAACCAGTCAGGAGGGACTCCAGCTTTGAGGGGAACTCGATTCTGCCCAACCAGCCCTCCCCACCTCCAAAGCCCAAAAGAGACAAAGAATGGCATGAGCCCAGCAGAAAGCCAGCCAGGCCCTGAGCACAGAGCTGCTGGGCTGTCATCTCTGGTGACACACTTTCTCAGGCCACAGGGCTGGATGACTCCACTAAACAATGCCTATGCCTCCAAAGATCCAAGCACTTCGCATTCTGCTGGCTCTTCTAGCATTCTTGTGAATTAAACAGAAGGTCAGGCATGCCCATCCCCTTCCCCCTTTCAGATGACAAAACTGATCCTGTTTCCTTCCCACACTGTAGGTGCACATAGACACAGGCAGGCCTGCAGCAGGTGAGACGCAGACTTCTGCAAAGGAAGTGCATCCATCGCTCCATTCACTGAGTGCTAACGTCACGCCCCCCTCAGAGTCATCACCCCATTTCTTGTTCATGGAAAACGCTTAAGAGAGGCTCTGCTGGCTCATCTCATTGGCAAGAAAACCAAAGTTAAAGAGGCCGGTCCAGGCCCTGTGACTTGTGCCTGCGTGGGAGGAGCAGGTTGTGGCCCAGGGCCTCTGGGACTCTGCGCCTGTGCTTGGCCCCTGCCCCTCCCAGAGACCTGCCTGGGCCAGAGCAGGAGAGCCTCCTGCAGGGACTAGGAAGCTAGAGGAGGGTCTCTAATCAAAGGACGATGTCCCTAGTCCCCCTTGGGGACTTCACCTGAAAAAGCAGCTCCTTGGTGTCAATGTCATACACCAGGCAAGTGTCATTTTCATCTACCACAGCCAGCTTCTTACGGGAGGCACTCATGTCCAAGCAGCGCACAGCTGTGGCCTGCTTCAGCAGGATGATAGCAAAGAGATTGTCCACGAAGATCTTCAGGATCTGGCAAAATTTCAGCGAAAACAGTGTCAGTCACCATGGCAACAAGATCCTGGCCCACTGCCAGGCCCTTGGAATCCCATGTGCTCTGCAAGAACAACTCCCACCACCTTCACCAGAAGCTCCGTGCAGGGAAAAGGACTCATCAAAAGAAAGAAGGGGGTGAGGCGTTGGCTTATCCTTAGGAGGCCAGAAGCAAGGTTCATCAGAGGCTGCAGAAGTAATGACAGACCCGAGACAGGCCGAGCTCACTTCAGTGTCTGTTCGGACTGGGGATTTGTTGATGACATTACCCAAACTGCAGCATTAGGAGATGCCACCTAGCAGAGATCCGAGTCACAAACTAACACAGGAAAAGGCTACTATGAACACTGACAAGACATGTGGTAGAAAGTTATAATAATGATGACAGTGATGATGACAGCCATCATCTACTGATATCCCTGGTTTAAAAAAAATTTTTTTTAGAGATAAAGTCTTGCTATCTTGCCCAGGCTGACCACAGTGGCTATTCACAGGCTTAGTCATATCACACTGCAGCCTCAAACTCCTGGGCTCAAGAAATCCTGCTGCCTCAGCCTCCTGAGTACCTGGGACAACAGGTACCCACCAGTATGCCTGCTTTAATATCCCTGTTTGGGTTTTTTTTTGAAACTGGATTTAACTCCCAACCTTGATATCTATTTTTGACAGTCCTGTGAAATGTAGCATTATCCTCATGTCAAACTGTAGCCTTGGAGAGGTAAAATGACCTGCCTCGGGTGACAAAGCCTGTGAGTAGCTAACTAAGAACATGACCTCAGGCCCACCTGACCCCAAAGTCCATGCTCCCATGGGAAGTGAGAGCTGCCTGAGAAAGAAGTGGCCCTTGGCTTTGTTCTTGACTTCACCCACCTCCCCTTGGCATTGTTCTTGACTTCACCCACTGCTCTCACACTCCGTGACTTCCGTCCCCAGCAAGGACCTGACAAGGCTCAGCCAGAAGCCATCTGCTGCACAGCTTGGCTCTCAGGCTAATGCAGCTACATTTTCAGTTTTTTTCTTTTTCTTTTTTTTTTGAGACGGAGTCTCACTCTTTTGTCCAGGCTGGAGGACAGTGGCACGATCTCGGCTCACTGCAACCTCCACCTCCTGAGTTCAAGAGATTCTCCTGTCTCAGCCTCCCGAGTAGCTGGGATTACAGGTGCCCGCCACCACGTCCAGCTAATTTTTGTATTTTTAGTAGAGACAGGGTTTCGCCATGTTGGCCAGCCTGGTCTCAAACTGCTGACCTCAAGTAATCCACCCGGCTCGGCCTCCCAAAGTGCTGGGGTTACAGATATGAGCCACTGCGACTGGCTCATTTTCACTTCCAAAGTTTCATGTAGCAGCCCACTTAGAACTTCTCTTATGTTGAGCAAAGAACATGCATGCACACGCATACACACACACAGAAATCTGTTTAACATCCTACACCTAACTGGCCAAAAGGCCAATTTTTCTTATGACATCTGTCAGTATCCTGAGGACCCAGCATTCTCTAGGACACATGCGGAACGCACTGCCACTCGCTGCCATAATTGGGAGGTGACCTAGGTAACGATCTCTGCCTCCGTCTCTACAAATCTTCCACCTTCTGATGACCTTAAGCCACTAATCAAGTCTACATGTAGCCAGAGGCTGTAGCTCAACTCTGCCAGAACGTGGGGCCTGCTATGAGTGTGAGGGCCACTGCACCTTTGGCCTGAAGCTGTCCTCAAAAAACAAAAAACTTATCTGAAGTCTCAGAGTTGGAAAGAGGGGGCGGTGAAGCAATTTCCCTGAGGCCACACAGCTGCACTGAGAGGTTAAGTAACTTGCCAGAGGCAAAACAGCTGCACAAGAGGTTAAGTAACTTGCCTGGGTCACACAGTTACACAGAGAGGTTAAGTCACTTGCCTGAGGCCATGCAGCTGCGCAGAGAAACTACATAACTTGCCTGATGTCACACAGCTTCATACAGTGGTTAAGCAACTTGTCTGAGGCCACACGTGGCACAGAGAGGTTTAACTTACCTGAGGCCACACAGCTGCACAGAGAGGTTAAGTAACCGCTGAGATCACACAGTTGCATAGAGAGGTTAAGTAGCTTGTTTTAGGCTACACAGCTGCACAGAGAGCTTAAGTAACTTCCTTGAGGCCACACAGCTGCACAGAGAGGTTAAGTCACTTGCCAGAGGCAAAACAGCTGTACAGAGAGGTTAAATGGCTTGTCAGAGGCAAAGCAGCTGCAGAGAGGTTAAGTCACTTGCCTGAGGCCACACAGCTGCACAGAGAGGTTAAGTAACTTGCTTGAAGTCACACAGCAGCACAGAGAGGTTAAGTAGCTTCCCTTAGGCCATACAGCTGCACAGAGGGGTTGAGTAACTTGCCTGAAGCCACACAGCTGCACAGAGAATTTAAGTAACTCGACTGACGCTGCACACAGAGGTTAAGTAACTTGCCTGAGTTCACACAGCAGCACAGAGAGGTTAAGTAACTTGCCTGAGGTCACACAGCTGCACAGAGAGGTGGCGGCATCAGTGGAGCTCCAGAGTCAAGGCTACAGTGAGCAGTGACTGTGCTACTGCATTCCAGCTTGGGCAACAGTCAAGACCCTGTCTCAAAAGGAAAGCAAAAAATAATATAAAAAAGTCAAACATAGAGTTAATGTATGAGTCAGCAATTCTTCTCCTAAGTATATGCCAAAGAGAATGGAAACTAGATGTTCATACAAAAACTTGTACACCAAAACTTACAGCAGCATTATTCATAGTAGCCAATAAGAAACAAGCTAAATGTTTATCAATTGATAAATGGATTTGAAAATGTGCTATATCTATATAGTAGAATACTATTTAGTCAAAAATGAATGAATCAAGTTTGGGCATAGTAGCACATGCCTGTAATCCGAGCACTTTGGGAGGCCAAGGTGGGAGGATCCCTTGAGACCAGGATTTTGAGACTAGCCTGTGCAACATAGCCAGACCCCGTCTCTACAAAAACATGAAAATTAGGCAGGTGTAATGGCAAGCACCTGTAGTCCCAGCTACTTAGGAGGCTGGGACAGGAGGATCGCTTGTGCCCAAGAGTTTGAGGCTGCAATGAGCTATGAGTGTGTCACTGCACTCCAGCCTGGGTGACAGACTGAGACCCTGTCTCTTAAAAAAAAAAAAAGATAAATCATGCTGCAACACAGATGACTTTGAAAACATGCTAAGTGAAAGCAGTCTAAAAAGACCCCATATTGTATTACTTCATTTCGATGAAATGTCTGGAATAGGCAAATCCATAGAAACAGAAAATAACTGTTGCCATGGGATGGGGAATTGGAGGAATGGGGAGTGACTGCCAATGGGAACTGGGTTTCTTTCTTTCTTTTTTTTTTTTTTTTGAGACAGAGTTTCGCTCTTGTTTCCCAGGCTGGAGTGCAATGGCACAGTCTCGGCTCACCGCAATCTCTGCCTCCCAGGTTCAAGCGATTCTCCTGCCTCAACCTCCCGAGTAGCTGGGATTACAGGCATGCGCCACCATGTCCGGCTAATTTTGTATTTTCAGTAGAGATGGGGTTTCACCATGTTGGTCAGGCTGGTCTCGAACTCAAAACCTCAGGTCATCCGCCTGCCTCGGCCTCCCAAAGTGCTGGGATTACAAGCGTGAGCCACTGCGCCCGGTCGGAACTGGGTTTCTTTTTGGGGTGATGTAAATGTTCTGAAGTTAGATAGTGATGATGTTTCCACAACTTCGTGAATATACAAAAAACCCTGAATTATATGCTTTTTTTGAGACGGCGTCTCACTCTGTCACTCAGGCTGCAGTGCAGTGGCACGATCACAGCTCACCACATCCTTGATCTCCTGGGCTCAGGTGTTTCTCCCACCTCAGTCTCCTGAGTAGCTGGGACTACAGGTACACACCACCACACCTGGCTAATTTATGTATTTTTTTTTTTTTTTTGTAGAGATAGAGTCTCACCATTTTGCCCAGTGCTGGGATCTGAATTGTACACTTTAAGAGGGTGACTTTTATAGTATGTAAGTGGTATATCAACTAAAAATTACGTATGTGGCTTACATTATATTTTATCGGACAATATTGTTCCAGACTATGAACCCTGAAGCCAGGCGCCAAGAGGTACCATGATAAAGTCTCTACATAGTGATTCCACAGCAGAGGGCCTGGGCTCCAGTTCCACCCCATAGACCCCAGCCCACTTGTTCTTTCCCTGGCAGCTGAGGAGCTATGACGTGGGGCTTTCCCAGACTGGCTCTGTGACTTCTTAGAGATGGCAGAAGCATCACCGACCTTATTCCCCAGGTTCAGGGCACTCTGATGCTGGCAGACAAGCCCTTCTTCCTGGTGCTGGAGGAAGATGGCACAACCGTACAGACAGAAGAAGAGTCTTTCCTTCCAAGCTCTGGCAGGCGATACAGTGTTCCTGGTCCTCCAGAAGGGGCAGAAATGGGAGCCCCTATCAGGACAGGTGAGGTCCCACCTGTTGGGGGAGAAAAGTGGGACCCTCGGAGAAGTCTTCAAGGGGTGCTAACCATCTGCTTGTCTCGATGCAGGGGATGAGGCACCCACTGTTTCTCCCCCATAAGCCTGCCAAGAAGATGGATGTGGCCCGCATAACCTTTGACCTGAACAAGCTGAGCCCACAGGACTTCATCAGCTGCCTGAACGTGAAGGTGACTTTCTTTTTTTTTTTTTTTTTTTGAGACGGAGTCTTTCTCTGTCCCCCAGGCTGGAGTGCAGTGGCGCGATCTCGGCTCACTGCAAGCTCCGCCTCCCAGGTTCACGCCATTCTCCTGCCTCAGCCTCCCGAGTAGCTGGGACTACAGGCGCCCGCCAACACGCCCGGCTAATTTTTTGTATTTTTAGTAGAGACAGGGTTTCACCGTGTTAGCCAGGATGGTCTTGATCTCCTGACCTCGTGATCCGCCCGCCTCGGCCTCCCAAAGTGCTGGGATTACAGGCTTGAGCCACCGCGCCCGGCTGACTTTCTATGATGTATACTCCCTTTCCTATGATCTACACTGCATGAGGCTGAGTGCATGGTGAAGTGAGCAAATTGGGATTTGCTGGGGACACCTCCATGGCACCCTCCATCCCATCCTATCTCTTTCCTCATCTGGACTCATCTGATCTGAATTGGTCTTTGATTTGTCTGTGCATTCCCCCTAGAGTGTCAGCTCCTGGAGGACAGGAATCCCATTAGCCCTGCTCATCTTTGTATCACACCTAGTGACAGCCTGGTATATCGAGGATGCTCAGTGCATGTTGGTTGAGTGAGTAGCCGATGGCACCAGGACAAGGAGCAAATCTTGAAGCTGAGGGGAATCCCAAATCCTATCTTCAGACAGAAGTCTGCTCCTTGTTCCTTTCTGGGATGTGTGAAATGCGACCTGGGGAGGAGGTGGTGGGAGAGGGAAAAATGCCTCGTGGATTCTGTTACACAGAAGCCGGTGGGTATACCATCTCGCACCCAAACAGGGGAGCAGCTCCAAGTACCCCTGGCAACAGCAGCCACATGACCTCAACCTGGCCAGTCAGAAGAACCCAACCTACCCAGCCACAGTGATTGGCTAACATCTGGGCATGTGACCAATCAGGTGGCGAGGGTCAGGACAAGGGTTGGTAGCAGGGGACAGAAGGTCTATTTCTGTTGGGTGGCTGGGGCTGTGGGTGCCATCTTGTCACCTTGAAGGGAAAGCCCACCTGAGCACGACATCCACACTGAGAGAAGGACACAGAGTCAGAGGTTGGGAGAGGGTCCAGGTGACATTATTGAGCACCCAGGTGCAGCCAAGGTACAGTTACCCCAGAATATTCTCGTTGGGATCCAGGTGGCTGTGGTCACCTAGAGAGGTCAGCAGAGCTCCTCCAGTCTCTGGAGTCGATAGCTGTGAAGTCGATATAATGAGGGCCCCGAATCACCCAACCTCAACCAGCTCCTTCCAGTGACTGCCATCGTGGGCACTCTACACCGAGTCATGTAGCATGCCAGCTGGGATTAGAGGCACTCACCACCATGCCCGGTAATTTTTGTATTTTTGGTAGAGACAGGGTTTCACAATGTTGGCCAGGCTGGTCTCGAACTCCTGACCTCAAGTGATCCGCCCACCTCATCCTCCCAAAGTGCTGGGATTACAGGTATGAGGCACTGCACCCGACCCGGCCAATTAAGCTCCTTTAAATTTAATTCAGCTGAAGTTTTTCTTTTAGTAAACTGAACAGGGGAAACTGTTTAAAACAACATCATATTTCTCAGAGGCTAATACTTAAATATAAGATGGAAGGATCAAAGTGTAACTATTGTCATTTTTATCATTTGCTGTGCTAAGTGCTTTCATATGGATTATTTTACTTAAACCTTTTAAAAGTCCTGTGAGATAAAGGGTATCATACTCATATTTACAGATGAGGAAACTGAATTTAGAAACTGGTATAGTAGTGAAACAGCAAAACTCTTCTGCTATACTCTATTGGAGCAATTAGAAACTATGCCTTAACATTTTTCTAATTTTTGTTTTGTAAAATATGTGTCACTAGATTTCTCATTTGGTTGATTTAGGGAGACCTGTGTACACTAAACATTTGACACATTAACAGACTACTTGACTGATTTAATAGTATTGTTTGGCAAAAATGTACAGCAGCTCAAAATTGAAACAGTTTTTGCAACATATGTATATTTTTCTTTACCTATGGGGATAATTTACAAAGGCAGTTGTTTCCAAATACCTTCTTGTGAAGCTGAATGCTAAGCAAGTAAATATCAACCACTGATGAAGAAACCAGGTGAGAGACCTTAGACAAGGTAAAATAATCTGAAAAGATGCCTGCAAATATTTTGCAGTTTTGACTCTACGCCTTGCAGAGTTTTGAGCTCTTTTTTCTTGATGTTGTGTTAGCAATTTAATCTTTTTTGGTGCTGAGCTTAGCTTGCTGAGATGAAAGGGATTTCTTTTTCTTCTCAAGGAGTTCACACAATGGAAGCTGGAGGCATTTCCCAACACTGTGGTCAATGCTACAGTCGGGGAACAAGCAAGTCTCCCCCAAAACAGGGATCGGAGTTTTTAAGGATAATTTGGCTCGGGAGCTCGGGAAGTGGGGAGTGCTGACTGGTTGGGTTGGAGATGGAATGATAGGGGGTTGAAGTGAGTTTTTCTTGCTGTCTTCTGTTCCTAGGTGGGATTGCAAAACTTGTTGAGCCAGATTACCAGTCTGGGTGAAAAAGCAGAGTGGCATTCTTCCTGGAGGAGCTGGCTGAAGATCTGTAGAGGGCCCATGTGCCACGTTCAGGGCACCGTTGGGCTGTGAGGTGCCAGGCATGCCCTGCCTCCTACGTGGGCCCCTATGGCCTGGCCTTTAAACCGCCACTGCAAAATTATAACTGAGACAGTGAAAGAGATCTGACCTAACCAACTCCATCTTGCTTCTAACCTCCAAGCTGTCCTTGTTCATTCCTGGGCGTAGGCTGAACTAACCTTGGGAAGGAATGAGTTTATAGTTTAACTTCAAAACAAAAATAGCCCTTTCCCGGGAAAAAAAAAAAAAAAAAAAAAAAAACCCAACAAAAAACAACCTTTTCTTGCCTGGGACCAGTCGGCCTTTGGAGGACTAACAAATTAGCTATAAGATTAGAAATTACAGTTTAGAGGCCATACAGCCTTTGGTTGCAAGAGTCTGAACGTCCCCCAAATTGTTCCTGGAAATAACATCACTGTTGTAAAACCTACCACCACCCAGACTGGTAATCTGGCTCAACCAGTTCTGCAATCCCACTCAGGAACAGAAGACAGCAAGAAAAACTCACTTCGACCCCCCTATCATTCCATCTCCAACCCGACCAATCATGCACCTCCCACTTCCCAAGCTTCTACTCGCCAAATTATCCTTAAAAATTCCGATCCCTGTTTTTGGGGAGACTGATTTGGCTAATAAAACTCCCTCTCCAGCACACCCGGCTCTGCGTGAATTACTCTTTCTCTATTGCAATTTCGGTCTTGATAAATCAGCTGTCTAGTCAGCGGGCAAGGTGAACCCCTGGGGCGGTTACAGCCTGGCCTGTCCCATCCCATCCAATAGTTCCCATCTCTTCTCAGCTCCCTCGGTAGTTTCTCTTCCTCCGCCTGCCTTTTAAGTTAGTGTTTCCCAGGACAGAGGTGACTCAGTTTTATCCAGACCGCTCTGTGACTGAAAACCCATTTTCTTTTCCTTTTCCAAAAAATGTATGTAACATACATGTCAACTAGGAACGAAACAGTATCTCAGGAATCCACCATCCAGTTAAAAATGGAACCTTACCCTTACCGTGCCCCTGCAGAGACCCCAATACAGCGCATTTCCCTCATTCTTTTGCTTTTCTCAAGTTTTACCACGGCCTAGTGGCCGCAAGTGACAAAAGAGACAAGTGGAGGCAGCTGAGCCGGCCTTTAGGTTTCTGTACACAGGGAGATTTCCCATGGCTGGCATTTATGGAAACAACCGCTGGTATGTGAAAAACAGGTCCGTCTCCGCCGTCACGACGGCCAGAGCTTATACCCGCCAAGATGCCTGCGGCCCCCACCCTCCAATTTCCTCCGGCCAACTCATTTGGCTGCGCAAGCGCAGTGGGGCCGGCGGGAAGCGTAGGCATGTGACGTCATCAGGCGGCGCGGGCCAGCCAGCTGCACGTGACTAAGGCCTTGGCCGCGGAAGGTGGTAGCCGTCCCGCTTTTCTGGCCTCTCCATCGCCTGCTGCGGGAGACCGCCCAAGCGCAGTGAGTACTGCACTTTGTCGCGGGCCAGTAACGTCATCAGACGTGGCGGACCGTGTGTGTCCCTGCGGCGCTAAGCAAGAGGGGGAGACTGAGGCTGAGGCCGGGGAACGTCGGGCAGCATGAGCGGCTGCGGGCTTTTCCTGCGCACCACGGCTGCGGCTCGTGCCTGCCGGGGTCTGGTGGTCTCTACCGCTAACCGGCGGCTACTGCGCACCAGCCCGCCTGTACGAGCTTTCGCCAAAGAGCTTTTCCTGGGCAAAATCAAGAAGGTAACGCGAGCCCTGGGCGAACCCTTGCTGTCTGGCTCCCGCTTTTCACCCTCAGCTGCAAGACTGGTGTTGAACTTTGTAAGATTCCCCAAACCTGCCAGAGAGATACACCCTGCGGCCGAGGCGTGTTAACACTCCGGATTCCTGAGTTCCAGGAAAACCTTCCCAGAGAAAGGGTGAGACATTTCCAAGACCCTTGGAAATGTGGTGGTGACGTGTTCCAGCTGAATTTTGTCAGGAGAATTTGGAAAACTCTAGGCTAGGTAATTAACAAAGCAGCCTTCATCTCAGCTGGTCTGGTCTCGAAATGTGCGGGGCTTCCTCTCTGATTCCTAAACAGTTTACACCATGTCCCTCCTCAGTCACCTTCCAGCGCCCTGGGGCTTCCTTCCCCAGTTGAGCCCTAGCGCCTCTCCCTGCCATTGAGGTTCCTCAGAAATCTGGCTCCAAGATGCTTCCCAAGGGTCGCACAACCCAGCCAGTAGTAACAGTTTGGTTATAAAACACGTTGTCCTCTTAGAGTTGGAAGACTTGGGTTTGGTCTTGGCTCGTTGACTTTGAAACTCAGTTCTTTTTTTTTTGAGACAGAGTCGCGCTCTTGTCGCCCAGGCTGGAGTGCTCACTGCAACCTCCCTCCTGGGTTCAAGCGATTCTCCTGCCTCAGCCTCCGGAATAGCTGGGATTACAGGCGCCCGCCACCATGCCCGGCTTTTTTTTTTTTTTTTTTTTTTTTTTTTTTTGTATTTTTAGCAGAGACGGGGTTTCACCATGTTGGCCAAGCTGGTCTAGAACTGACCTCAGGTGATCCGCCCACCTCGGCCTCACACAGTGCTAGGATTACAGGCGTGAGCCACCGTACCCGGCCGAGACTCAGTTTTTTCAGCCTTAAAATGGAGATAGTGTTGTGTCTCCTTCACAGATGTGTTGTAGAGCCCCAGTGAGATAAATGGTGCATGGAGAGTCTTCTTAAACTGTAGAGTACTGTGCAGCAGAAGAGAGAGCTGGCTTCAACACTTACTAGTCTTGTGACCTTGGAGCTGACGGCTTCACCTCCCTGTGCCTCAGTGCATTCATCTACAAAATAGGAATAAACACATTTCTTGCTCTTTCCTTTGTATTTTATTTTATCTTCTAAGGAAAGCAACAGTATACTTGCTATTTCCTCGAGGTGCCCTGCTTTGAACTTGGCTGAATGTTGGCTGATCCTGTATCACAGAAGTTATTCCCTGGCTTCTCTTTGGAACATTCCTCTGAGGCTGTCAGGCTGATCCCTTTGTAGCAAGCAACTTTACAGATGAAGAAGCTAAGACTCAGACTAAAAGCAGTTTGCCCAGCTAGAAAGTGCGGAGCTATGTCTTGAACATATTGGAAAACCTTTTACCCAGGACCTGGGGCAGTATGGTGCTCTATCCTGGGACTTCCTGCTTTCCAGCAGCATGGTGAAGAAAGAACACAGATCTTTCAGATCTGTTTCCATCTTTAAACCTCTGGCACCACCTGCCCTGCCCTGCCTTTACTTTCAGCTGTCAGCTTTGGTTCCCATTCCAATGGGAAAATCCATGCAGTCAGATGAGAACTTCACAGGCACAGTTAACCCCCTCCCCCTGCATATATGCCCATATTATCTACCTTCTGTTACTATGACTGAACTGTCTGCTCCTGGCAAAACCAACCTCTCATTAGACCCCAGGCCTTCTCACCTACTCAAGCGTAATTCTTTCCTTTCTCTGCATCATTAACTGTTCTTTCTACTGGACCTTGAGCCCTTACCATTCAGGCATTTGTCCCTAATGGCCATGGAAGTCAGTAATGACCTCTCTGTTATCAAATTGTGTGATCTGTTCTCAGACTTCATCCTACTTGACCCATCATTGGCATCTGACACCGTTCATCCTTCCACCCTGTTGACACACTTTCTTCTCTGGTTTCTGAATCACAATTCTCACCGTTCTCTGAATGTTCTAAATACTTCACTGGCTGATACTTCTCTGTGTCCGTTGCTGGTTCTTTTTCAGCTCCTTGAGCGCTAAACAGTGACCAGTGTTTCCAACTAGCCGAGTTGGAATTTACTAAGGCTGGGTCTCCCTTCATCTACAGCCATCTCCTGGGTGACCTTATTTAGTGTCCTGGCTTTAAATATCAATATCCTGATGCCTTAAATTTCTTTTTCCAGTTCAGATTTCTCCCTGAACTCCAGATTCCTTTTGCTTTTTCAGAGTTGGGGCCTTCCTCTTTCACCCGTGCTGGAGTGCAGTGGTGCCATCATAGCTCACTGCAACCTTGAACTTCTAGGCTCAATAGATCCTCCCACTTCAGCATCCCCAGTAGCTGGGACTACAGGCATGCCCTGCCACACCCAGCCACGATTCTTTTTTTAATCTACCTTTGTACTTAAAAGCTCTACTAAGAGATCTAACAGGCATTTGAGATTAATAGATCCCAAACTGAGTTCCTGGTTCTCACCCAATCCTGCTCCTTCCACCAGCCTTCTTTATCATAGATAATGGTGGCTCTGTTGTTCCACCTGTTCAAACAGAACACCTGGAGTCACCTTGTACTCTTATTCTCCTAGTCCACATCTAATTCCACAGAAGATCTGGTTTTCTCTACTTTCAGGTTCTTAGAATCTGACCACTTTTAGGCCCTTCTGCTGCTACTTTGAATCAGGCCAGTGTCATCTCTCACAGCCTTACTGGGATTAGAGCAGAAACATGGGACATGATGCTTAGAATCTCAGATTATGTAGGCCAGTGCTTGTCACCCTGCCTTAAGCTGGATCCAAGCTATTCATGGAGTGTCCTGGAACTGCTGCAGGGTTGGGTGGGAAGTTGAGTGGGTGGGATTTGGGTGCCTGTTTTCCCTATCAGCAGTCTCAAGTCAGAGCTGCCTGCTTCTGTCTCTTTTACATATTTGGTTTCTGCACTAGATTTCTTTGAATAACAGGTTCCACTTTTTTAGATAATTTACAAACTGTTTGTTGCAATTGAACTCTCCTCCCCTAAGGCATTGACCTGATTTGATAACATCAGAATCTTTCTCCCACGCCCCTGCAATCTCTCCTGTGTGGCAGGTTTTCTGTGGTTGTACCTGAAGGCCAATTAGTTGCCAGGCTGTCTTATCTGACCTGCCCACTGGTACCAGAATGATCTCTAACACAGCTCATTGCACAAGACCCAAGTGTCAGTGAGCCTCTGTGTTCAGTGAAGGAGACTGAGCTTTGATATAAAAGGCTGCAGAGTGATGGAGCCGTCAGCTTGGTTTTTTTCTTTTTTTTTTTTTTTTCCCTTGAGACAGAGTCTCACTCTGTCGCCCACCCTGGAGTACAGTGGTACAATCACAGCTCACTGCAGCCTCAACCTCCCCAGGCTCAGGGGATCCTCCCACCTCAGCCTCCTGAGTAGCTGGAACTACAGGTGTGTGCAACCACGCCCAGGCTGGTTTTGAACTCCTGGGTTTTAAGCAATCCCCCTGCCTCAGCTTCCCAAAGGACTAGGATTACAGGCAGTAGCCACTGCACCCAGCTAAGCTTGTTTTTTTCTTTTTCTTTTCTTTTTTTTTTTATGGAGTCTCACTCTGTCACCTAGGCTGGAGTGCAATGGCGCAATCTTGGCTCACTGCAAACTCCTCCTCCTGGGTTCAAGCAATTCTCCTGCCTCAGCCTCCTGAGTAGCTGAGATTACAGGTGCGTGCTACCACGCCCGTGTAATTTTTGTATTTTTAGTAGAAACGGGGTTTCACCATGTTGGTCAGGCTGGTCTCAAACTCCTGACCTCGTGGTCCGCCCCCCTCGGCCTCCCAAAGTGCTGGGATTACAGGCGTGAGCCACTGTGCCTGGCCTTCAAGCTTTTTTTTTTCTATACCACCTTCAGGGTGGTTTTGGAATGGATGGAGGCAGGGATTCCTTTAAGTTGGCTGTCACATTTAGTTAGGGACTCACCTATAAGCCTGTGGTCCTGGGCCCAGAGAGGAGAAAGCAGTGTGAGCATATTGATAGAGCAGAGAAATCTGTTGGCTGATTAGCTGTACAAGGTCTGAGGAGAAGGTTGAGGTCTCCTGAAGACTTCTCTAGAGACACTTGGTGAGAGGTGCCATGAGGACAGGTGGTGCTTGGGCTTAATAGCTCTGACTCAGGACATCACTGCTCAACAGCCTGAAGCCCACATCCAAAGCTCATGTCATGCTGGCAACTGAAGGGGTAGCAGAGCCCAAAAGTCCAGAGGGGCTCAGCACAGGGAGCAGATGTCTGTAAGCAGGAGAGACAGCGGCTGTAGGGATCAGTGAGACTTGGTAAGCATGATGTGCTCTTGTCAGCGTAGCATCTTTGAGCTCACACAATAACTGATGTAGAATTGTCCATTTCAGTAAGGAGTTTCCACATCCACTATCTTCCACGATTCTCACAAGGGCCTTGAGTAAATATTACCTGCATGTTATGAGTGAGAAAGGGGTAGGTTAGAGAGCTGAAGGGATTTGGTGAAGGCCACGTAATTAGTAAGCCTGAAATCAAGGACCAGACCCCCAGGCTTCTAAATGTTAGTCTTGGGCTCCATGTTTCATGGGACTATTATCATCCCTTGTACTGAGAAGGAAAGCTGATGAAAATCGGGAAGAACCTATTTGAACAGGGGAGGGAGATGGATGTGGGTGGTGGAGCCTGCACATAGTTCCTGTATCTCAGGAACCTTGTGAGGTTTGCTTTCCAGTTCCTTCAGTACGTCATGTCCCGCTGGCCAGGGTGGAGTGGAGCACATGTCTTTCCTTCCCTTTTAACTGGTATTTCCATGATGGGAGTGTGCTAAAAATTAAATTTTTTAGGAAATATTTACTATTTTTAGAAAGAAGTTTTCCCATTTCCAGAAGTTAGCCAAGATGAACTTAATGAAATCAATCAGTTCTTGGGACCCGTGGAAAAATTCTTCACTGAAGAGGGTATGTATGGTTTTCTTTACCATTGCCGATTTCCATTGTAAGGGCAATTCGGTTGATATTTATATTAGAAGTGACAAACATAGGAGAAGTCTTCTTGAGGGAGAAATGGTTTTCACTCATAATATTTTGCTTTAGGTTTCATCCCTATTGCCATTTAATTAAAAAACATCCAGTTAAATGCTTATCATTGTATTTGTGGTTCAGGACCACTTTAAACATTTCCAAACTGTTCCAGGCCAACACTTCCATAAGCTATAATAAAAATGAATAACTAAAAAAATTAGATGGCAAAAAGCCAAGGCCACACACCATACAAGCCCATGGAGCATGTGTTGGTTGTTGTGGCAGTGTACAGTTGCTCTTAGTGTTTCTAAAGGTTGAGTTTCAATTTCTGTACTTTGGTAATTGTAAATAAATGGTGATTTGTGGACCAGCCACAGTGTGGCACCTGCATGGTGAGGCAGCATTTGACCTCAGGTCCCTCTCTCAGAGCTGTTAGCTGGTCCTCCAGCCGGGGCCTTGGTGGAGAGAGAGTTCAGTGATGGTGGATGGACAGCAGCTCTTCCCTAATACTAGGATCCTGGAGAGCTTTTGTTTGTATGAATTTTATCTATCAATATTTGCCCTCTTAGGGATTATTTTATTTTTATTTTACTTTATTTTTTCGAGAAAGGGCCTAGCTCTGTTGCTCAAACTGGAGTGTGGTGGTACCATCTCATCTCACCACCACCTCCATCTTCCAGGCTCAAGCAGTTCCCCAACTTCAGTCTCCTGAGTTGCTGGAACTACAGGTGCACACCCCCATGCCCAGCTAATTTTTTTGTATTTTTCATAGATACAGGTTCTCACCATATTGCCCAGGCTGGTCTCTACTCCTAGGCTCAAGTGATCTTCCCACCTTGGCCTCCCAAAGGGCTGGGATTACAGGTGTGAGCCACCATGCCTGGCCCCTCTTAGAAATTAAAACTGAGAAATTTAAAATATACTGTGGGGCTGGGTCGGGTGGCTCATGCCTGTAATCCCAGCACTTTGGGAGGCCAAGGGGGGCGGATCACCTGAGGTCTGGAGTTCGAGACCAGCGTAGCCAACATGGTGAAACCCTGTCTCTACTAAAAATACAAAAATTGGCCAGGTGTGGTGGCGGGTCCCTGTAATCCCAGCTACTCAGGAGGCTGAAGCAGGCGAATTGCTTGAACCCAGGAAGCAGAGATTGTAGTGAGCCAAGATTGCACCACTGTACTCCAGCCTGGGTGACAGAGTGTGACTTTGTCTAAAAAAAATAAAAATATACTGTGTTCATTTGTTTAAAAATAATAAATCCATTACATGTTAACATAATATTTTTAATGAAAAATATTTTGTTTTTGTTTTTCCGAGACAGAGTCTCACTGTCACCCAGGCTGGAGTGCACTGGTGCGATCTTGACTCACTGCAACCTCCACCTCCCAGGTTCAAGTGATTCTCCTGCCTCAGCCTCCCAAGTAGCTGGGACTACAGGCATGCACCACCATGCCCGGGTAATTTTTGTATTTTTAGTAGAGATGGGGTTTCACTATGTTGGCCAGGCTGGCCTTGAACTCCTGACCTTGTGATCCGCCTGCCTTAGCCTCCCCAAGTGCTGGGATTACAGGCGTGAGCCACCGCGCCCAGCTAATGAAAAATATTCTGAAAAATAATTAGGCCGGGCATGGTGGCTCACACCTGTAATCCCAGCACTTAGGGAGACTGAGGTGGGCGGATCACCTGAGGTCGGGAGTTCGGTACCAGCTTGACCAACATGGAGAAACCTCACCTCTACTAAAAATGCAAAATTAGCTGGGCGTGGTGGTACATGCCTGTAATCCCAGCTACTCAGGAGGCTGAGGCAGGAGAATCGCTTGAACCTGGGAGGCGGAGGTTGCAGTGAGCCGAGATCGCGCCACTGCACTCCAGCATGGGCAACAAGAGTGAAACTCCGTCTCGAAAAAAAAAAAAGAAAAGTAAGTTAAAAAAAAAAAAAAAAGAAAAATAATTGATGGAAAGAGTGGCATTGGTTGAAAGTTATGCAAGTCCTTTTAATGTTTGGCTTATTAGAAGACAGCTGGATTCTCATACCTGTTTGTGCACATAACCTCTGGAAAAGTCCACTGTGCAGTCTTTTTTTTTTTTAAACTGTCTTTTTTTTGTAATCTTCACACATGCTTTTTGTTTGTTTGTTTCTGAGACAGTCTTGCTCTGTCACCCAGGCTGGAGTGCAGTGGTACGACCCCAGCTTACTGCAACCTCTGCAGTTGAAGTGATTCTCATGCCTCAGCTTCCTGAGTAGCTGGAATTACAGGCACGCGCTGCCACGCCTGGCTAATTTTTGTATTTTCAGTAGAGATGGGGTTTCACCATGTTGGCCAGGCTGGTCTTGAACTCCTGACCTCAAATGATCTGCCTGTAATCCAAAGTGCTGGGATTACAGGTGTGAGCCACCGCACCTGTCCTGACACATGCATTTAAAGCAAGAAGCACACACTTCCAGGACATAGGGCTCCGTCAGCAATAACTGTCATCTTCGTATTTGCAGAGATGTAAATATATAAGAAACCGGCTGGGCATGGTGGCTCACACTGGTAATCTTAGCACTGTGGAAAACTGAGCGGGGCAGATTGCCTGAGTCCCAGAGTTTGAGACCAGCCTAGGCAATGGAGCGAAACCGTCTCTACTAAAAATACAAAATATTAGCTGGGCATAGTGGTGCGCGCCCATAGTCCCAGCTACTTGGGAGTCTGAGGTGGGAGAAGCACCCAAGCCTGGGAAGTCAAGGCTGTAGTCAGCTGTGTTCATGCCATTGTGCTCCCGCCTGGGCGACAGGAGTGAGACCCTGTCTCAAAAAAAAAAAAAAAAACATATATATATATACACACACACACAAGAAACCACTGCAAACCAAACCTACTCCCTCTCACAGGAACAAAGGTCTCTTGGAATAAATAGCAAATGCTGGAATAAAAACTGTTCATTCAGCTGCCATGATGTGAATTCAAAAAGGAAGTTAAATCCAAGGACAAAGCAGAGAAAAGAACATACAAAAATACACCTATTTCATGTACATTCAAAGAGGAGGCTAATCACTGTGGACAAAGGCCCCTCTGGAACGACAGCTGTAGGCAGCCAGCGGTGCCACGGAAATAGAGGCACTGGTCAGCTAGAGACACAGAAAAATCCCATCCTCCCACAGCTGGCCTCTATGAAAACCAACCAGGACAGACAACCCTTCCCCAAAAGTAATAGCTGAGAATAAAAGCACAAATATTGCTGGAAATCCAAGTAGCCTCTTTTACTGCTTTGAGTGACTTACATGCAAACTTAAGACTTTTTTCTGAATCCTTGATCAAGATTTATTCATGTAAAGGCCGTACATAAATTCTGGGAACATGGTACTTTGGACTATATATTGGACTCAGCCAAAACATTAAATACACTACACTGCGCCCCACTGTACAGTCTTCGGAGAATTAGAATTTAAAAGCAAATAACATCTTAAATAGTTTTAGGCCAGGTATGGTGGCTCATGCCTGCAATCCCAGCACTTTGGGAGGCCGACACAGGTGGATCACTTGAGGTCAGGAGTTTGAGACCAGCCTGGCCAACACGGTGAAACCCTGTCTCTACTAAAAATATAAAAATTAACTGGGTGTGGTGGTGCGCGCCTGTAATCCCAGCTACTGGGGAGGCCGAGGCAGGAGAATCACTGGAACCCGGGAGGTGGAGGTTGTATTGAGCTGGGATGGCGCCACTGCACTTCAGCCTGGGTGACAGAGCGAGACTCCATCTCAAAAAAAATAAAAACTAGTTTTGACCCTATGGGACCCCCTAGAAGCAGCTCAGGTCCCCCAGAACCTCTTTGAGAAGTGCCAAATTGTCAGCTGTCATTGCATTGCTTGGTTTTTGTTTCTTATTTCACACCCGGTGATCACAAATTATATGTTGCTAGTTTTAAAAGTTGCTTATTTATATATAAACATAATTTATAATTTAGAAATACTTATTTCTGCTTTTTTTCCTAGTGGTTATCTTCCTATTTGTATCTTTTTTTAGTTCCCATAGTCTCTTGTTCTTTTATTTAAACTTTTCCTATGTGGTTTGTCAGGTTTTTTTTTTTTTTCAGGATTAATTAAGGTATAATTGATTTACAATAAATTGCACACACTGTCGTGTCACATAATGATGTTCAAGTCAATGACAGACCATATATACAATGGTGATCCCATAAGATCATCATACCATATTTCTACTGTATCTTTTCTATGTTTAGCTGTGTTCATATACACAAATACTTACCATTGTGTTACAGTTGCCTACAGTGTTCAGCACAGCAATATGCTGTACAGCTTTTTTGTTTTGTTTTCCTTAAAAAAATAAAAAATATTTTACAGTGAGATGGGGTTTCACTGTGTTGCCCAGGCTCTGGTCTCCAACTCCTGGGCTCAAGTGATCCTCCTGCCTCAGCCTTCCAAAGTGCTGGGATTATAGGCATGAGCCACCACGCCCGGCCTACTGTACAGGTTTGCAGCCTAGTAGCAAAAAGCCATACCATATAGCCTAGGTGTGTAGTAGGCTCTGCCACCTAGGTTGTGTAAGTCCTTTCTGATGTTCATACAGGGAGAGAATCACCTGACACATGACTGTATTTAGGGAGTACCCCTCAGGAGCCATCAGTGCAACAGAGGAAGTGAACGTACTCATTACCCATCAAAGTTTCCTTGTGCCTCTTTTATTTCCCCCATCCCCAGGCAACTGCTGATCTGTTTTCTCTCACTATAGATTAGTTTGTATTTTTTGGAATTACATTATGTGTGATTTTGTCTGGCTTCTTTCTGCATAATTTTGAATTTCATCCATGGTGCACGTATTGGTAGTGCTTCCTTTTTAATGCTGAGTCGTATTTCTTTCTATGGATATACCAAGATTTGTTTATCCATTCAAGCAAGTATTCATCAACATAGGGTATGTATCCAGATTTTAGCTGTCACCAAAAAAGTTGCCATAAACATTCCTTTTTTCCTCTTTTTGTTTTTTTAAGAGACAGGGTCTTTCTTTGTTGCCTGGGCTGGAGTGCAGTGGTGTGATCATAGCTCACTGCAACCCTCGAACTTCTGGGCTCAAGCCATCCTCTGCCTCAGCCTCCCGCATAACTAAGACTACAGGCACATGCTACCATGCCCAGCTAATAATTCTTAAAGTTTTTTGTAGAAATGGGTTCTCACTATCTTATTCAGGCTGGTCTCAGACTCCTGGGCTCAGGTGATCTTCCTACCTCAGCCTCTTAAAGTGTTGGGATTACAGGTATGAACCACCGCGCCTGGCCTGTATTTTCTTTTTTTTGAGATGCCATCTTGACTCACTACAACCTCCACCTCCTGGGTTCAAGCGATTCTTCTGCCTCAGCCTCCCGAGTAGCTGAGATTACAGTTACATGCCACCACGCCTGGCTAATTTTTGGTATTTTGAGTAGAGAAGGGGCTTCACCATGTTGGCCAGGCCAATCTCGAACTCCTGACCTCGGGTGATCTGCCCGCCTCGGCCTCCCATAGTGCTTGGATTACAGGTGAGAGCCACCTTGTCCAGCCTGGCCTGTATTTTCTTTTAGAAACTTTATAGTTTTGGCCGGGCACAGTGGCTCACGCCTGTCATCCCAGCACTTTGGGCGGCCGAGATGGGCGGATCATGAGGTCAGGAGATCGAGACCATCCTGGCTAACATGGTGAAACCCCATCTCTACTAAAAATACAAAAAATTAGCCAGGCGTGGTGGCAGGTGCCTGTAGTCCCAGCTACTCGGGAGGCTGAGGCAGGAGAATGGCGTGAACCTGGGAGGCGGAGCTTGCAGTGAGCCAAGATTGCACCACTGCACTCCAGCCTGGGCGACATAGCAAGACTCCATCTCAAAAAAAAAAAAAGAAACTTTATAGTTTTAATTCAGGTTTAGAACTATGATTCATTCCAAGTTAATTTGCATTTCTTTTTTTTTTTTTTTTTTTTTTTTTTTTTTGAGACGGAGTCTCGCTCTGTCACCCAGGCTGGAGTGCAGTGGCGCGATCTCGGCTCACTGCAAGCTCCGCCTCCCGGGTTCACGCCATTCTCCTGCCTCAGCCTCTCCGAGTAGCTGGGACTACAGGCGCCCGCCACCGCGCCCGGCTAATTTTTTTTGTATTTTTAGTAGAGACGGGGTTTCACCGTGGTCTCGATCTCCTGACCTCGTGATCCACCCGCCTCGGCCTCCCAAAGTGCTGGGATTACAAGCGTGAGCCACCGCGCCCGGCCTTAATTTGCATTTCTTTATCAATTTTACAATTTTCAATGTCTACAAAAAGGCCTACAATTCTTAAATGGTTGGTTTTTATCTTTTAGAGCAATTTTTTTTTTTTTTTTTTTTTTTGAGGCAAAGTCTCACTCTGTCGCCCAGACTGAAGTGCAGTGGCGCTATCTTGGCTCACTGCAACCTCTGCCTCCCGGGTTCAAGCAATTCTCCTGCCTCAGCCTCCTGAGTAGCTGGGACTATAGGTGCGCACCACTATGCCTGGCTAATTTTTATATATTTTTTAGTAGAGACAGGGTTTTACTATATTGGCCAGGCTGGTCTCGAACTCCTGACCTCGTGATCCACCCGCCTTGGCCTAAAGTGCTGGGATTATAGGCTTGAGCCACCGTGCCTGGCCAGCAATTTTTAAAATAGGAAAAAAGGATCTTGTGGTTACCCATGTAGTTACTGATTCCAGGGCTCTTCATTCTCTCATGTAGAGTCAGATTCCCTTTTGCTACCATTGCTCTTCTGTGGGAAGGACTTCCTTTCACTTTTCATGATGTGCAGCTCTGCAGGGGATGCATATTCTCACTTTTGTATGTCTAGAAAAGTTTCAGCCGGGCATGGTGGCTCATGCCCGCAATGCCAGCACTTAGGGAAGCCGAGGCTGTCGGATCGCCTGAGGTCAGGAGTTCAAGACTAGTCTGGCCAACAGTGAAACCCCGTCTCTACCAAAAATAGAAAAATTAGCCAGATATGGTGGCGTGCGCCTGTAATCCCAGCTACTCGGGAGGCTGAGGCAGGAGAACCACTTGAACCCAGCAGGCAGAGGTTGCAGTGAGCTGAGATCACACCACTGTACTCCAGTCTGGGCGACAGAGCGAGACTCCATCTCAAAAAAAAAAAAGAAAAGAAAAGTCTTTCATCAGAACAGGTTTCTGTGTTGACAGGATTTACCTTTCAGGCCATTGTGTTGCTCTGTTCTCTTCCTGACTTCATATTGCTTCAGAAGAGATGTCTGCTTCCATTCTTTGTTCCTTTGTACATAGTGTTTCTTTCATCTCTGGCTGCTTTTCAGTGGTTTTAGGAAAATTGATTATCACATTTATTTATGTAGTTTTTTGCACATTTATTTTGCTTGGAGTTCTTTGAACTTCTTGGCTCTGTGTGTTTATACTGTTTATTGAATTTGGATAAACAGTTGTACACCCATACAGTGAATACTGAACAACAAAAAGTAATGAAGTATTTATACACGCAACAACACGGGTGAATCTCTAAATCATGACCTGAGTAAAAGGAGCCAGGGAAAACAGACAGGTGCCATATGGATTCATTTATATAAAACTTGAAGATGCAAACTGATCTACAGACAAAAGATTTGTGGTTGCCTGGGGATGGTGAACAGAAGGATCAATCACAAAGGGGCATAGAGACTTTTGGTGAAAAAGGAAATGTTTTTATCTCGATTGTGATGTTTTCACTGACAAGTATGTCAGAACTCAACAAATTATATATTGTAAATATGTGCAGGTTATTTGCCAATTATATATATTATGTATGTCAATAAAGTTGTTAAAGGATAAAAAATGAAGGGTTTGGCCTGCACTTTTGGGAATCTGTAGTTCTCTTAGTGACCTACGTATACAAAAATTCTGAAGTGTAGGTTATGGTGTTTTTAACAATTTATAGTATTGATGAAGTTTAATTAGCAATTCAGAAGTACACTTTAATTAATTTGATGCATACAAAAGTGTGCAATTATAGGCCTAATGCTGTGCTATTGATTGTTCAGTTTTGCTGCAGTGAATGTGAATTTTTATTTTAGAGATGAGATCTCACTCTGTTGCTCAGGCTAGAGTGCAGTGGTGTCATCATAGCTTACTCAACCTCCCAGGTTAAGTGATCCTTCTACCTGAGCCTCCCAAGTAGCTGAGACTACTGGCTGAATGTGAATGTTGAATGAATGAATGAATTGGTGTTAAACAGGCTAAACTATCTCAGAACTTGTGGATTGTGCTGAAAGCAGTATGGCCTCTGACAGTGAAGTAAACCTTGGCCCAGATACTGCCGTGAAGTGGCTATCTAGCTGAACATTTTAGTGCAATTCTGAGACTTGCATATTTATTCTCTCATTTCCTAGAAAATACTGGCCAAAAAAAGTATGAGGTCTAGAAGGAGGAGGAAAAACATGAAGTTTAACATGACTATAGAAAAATTTACATCCCATGAATGTATAATTTGCTGCTGTTTTACACAGCAAAAGCACCCCTGTGACTAGCACCCAGATCAAGAAATAGAACACCACCTAGCTCTGGCAGCTTTTAACAATTTTATTCTGGCCGGGCATGGTGGCTCACACCTATGATCCCAGCACTTTGCGAGGCTGTGGTGGGAAGATTGCTTGAGTTCAGGAGTTCAAGACCAGCCTGGGTAACATAGCAAGACCTTATCTCTACTGAAAAAAAAAAAAAATTAGCTGGGTGTGGTGGTATGTACCTGTAGTCCCAGCTTCTCATGAAGCTGAGGCAGGAGGCTCACTTGAGTCTGGGTGATTGAGGTTACATGAGCTATGATTGTGCCACTGCACTCCAGCCTGGATATCAGAGTGAGACCTTGTCTCTAAATAAATATATAAAAATAAAATTTTTCCTGGGCTCATTATATAAAATTGAACATAGGCCAAATGACCATGACTACAGAATTTCTAGTTTTGAAAAAGTTTCTACTCTGGGATTATTTATGATTAATATATAAACACTGTCCTGTTTACTTACATTTGTAGAAACATAGCTTATATTTGTTTAATCAAGATTTTCCTCTTGGCAGTGGACTCCCGAAAAATTGACCAGGAAGGGAAAATCCCAGATGAAACTTTGGAGAAATTGAAGAGCCTGGGGCTTTTTGGGCTGCAAGTCCCAGAAGAATATGGTAAGTCAAGCAAACAAGCACCCAGCCAGTTTAGCTCTTAAGAAAGCACTCTGTATTTGTCCATAACAGGTCTAGTTGCTGGAATAGATGGCACCATCCGTCGTGGGCTACATGGTAGGGGTGGACTGACTGAAGGACCTGTAGGGAGGAAGTGCTCTCGGGTCCCGTGCTTCTCATCCTAGCACAGAGGAATGAGGCATGTGGTCTGGCTGGCTGTAGAGTGCAAGGCACGTCAAGGTGGGAGATTGGACCAGTGGGAACCTTTGAGCAGGGTCCTTTGTCTTATGGACTGTCCCTGTAATTCTTTGAGCATCCTAGTGATGTTTTTAGCCCCCAAGTGGCGGTTCTGCCTTATTAGAGTTGGCCAGTCACTACAACTTGCCTCCCTTATGCTTTTTCTCGAGTTGGTCACCTGAACTCTGCAGAGGTTAAAGGGACAGGCAAGCAGTGTGTAGAAGGCAAGGTAGAAAATGGTTCAAAGGGATAGACCACACACATGTGTGCCATTTGTGTTTACCCTCAGGCCCTTTTGATACAAAATTATAAAGGCCAAGGATGCTGCTAAGCATCTGACAATCCACAGGACAGACCCCCACAACAGAAAACAATCCATTCCAAAATGTTACAGTGCCACAGTGGAGAAGCTCTGTCCTGGAGTCCTCTGGATACTGGGCAGTGGGACACACTATAATTGTTGCATTTATAAAGACCTACAACTGTGATGGAAGATTCTCACTACGTGTTAATTGATTTGATGTGTGTGTAGATATCTTCATATTTAAAGTATATATCTACATATGCTTGTATGCCTAGAAAAAGTGTGGATGGAAGGATATACACAGAAATGCGCTTTCTGAGGCACAAGATTGTGAGCTTTTTTTTTTTTTTTTTTTTTGAGATAGGGTCTCATTCTGTCATCCAGACTGGAGTGCAGTGGTGTGATCATAGCTCACTGTAGGCCTGAACTCCTCGGGCTCAAACAATCCTCCCACCTAAGCCTCCCAAGTAGCTGGGACTACAGGCATGCGCCGCCATGCCTGGTGAATTTTTTTTATTTTGTAGAGTTGGGGTCCTGCTATGTTGCCCAGGCTAGTCTTGAATTCTTGGAACCAAGCAATCCTCCCACCTCAGCCTCCCAAAGCACTGGGATTACAGGCGTGAGCCACTGTGCCCAGCCCTCGATTTTTGTTTACTTTGTACCTTTCTGTATTGTGATTTTTTTTTTTTTTTTTTTTTTGAGACAGAGTCTGTCTCTGTTGCCCAGGCTAGAGTGCAGTGGTGCGATCTTGCCTCACTGCAACCCCTGCCTCCCAAGTTCAAGTGATTCTCATGCCTCAGCCTCCCGAGTAGCTGGGACCACAGGCACGTGCCACCACACCTGGCTAATTTTTGTATTTTTAGTAGAGACGGGGTTTCGCCATGTTGGCCAGGCTAGTCTCAAACTCTTGACCTCAGGTGATCTGCCCGCCTCAGCCTCCCAAACTACTGGGATTACAGGTGTGAGCCACCGTGCCAGGCCTGTATTGTGATTTTTTCTTTTTTTTTTAATATGGTGATCTGGCATTACTTTATAATCAGAAGAAAAAAAAAAAACAATGAAGCCTTAATGGGAGGAATCTGGGGCTGGGCTGTGATTGATGCTGGTCCATCTCTCCTAGGTGGCCTGGGCTTCTCCAACACCATGTACTCACGACTAGGGGAGATCATCAGCATGGATGGGTCCATCACTGTGACCCTGGCAGCACACCAGGCTAATGGCCTCAAGGTTAGGTATCTGGGGATTCTGTGTGGTGCTCTCTGTAGGTCTTCTGGAGTCACATGCTGGCATAGAGGCCAGAGGCTTGCTCCCTCTGAATTGGGCCTGATATCTGACCTTCAGCCCTGCCCTTCAGTTCCCTCACTCTGGCCACACCTCGTGGTGCTCGGTCCCCACACACTGCCCACATGCGCAGTGGCCTTTGGGTCGCGTGTCCCTTCCTTTTGAATCCATCTCCTGTCCCCATTGCCTCTGATCCACCCTTCAAGGCCCAGGTAGGGTGCCACTGTCTTTGCCTTGGGCTGGAAGTGGTCTCCCCTCCTGAGCCTTCGTCCTTCAGCCTGAGCATGCCCCCACTCTTTATGCAAGCCGCCTTCTCCCCACTGGGCTTGGAGCACCTTAGGGCAGGCCCAGGGTCAACCACCCTTACTGGCAATCTCATTACTCAGATTATTTCTGCTTAATGTTGACATCAAAGAGAGCTGAATGCACACCATGCTTGGCTCCCCCACCCCAGAGAGCACACGCATTCATGCAGATGTTTAATGAAGAGGGGGCCTGTCTTTGTGGTACTTGGAGGGCAGCAGGTGGGACAGCCCTGACACTGAGCACCTTCTTTAGGATAGGCTTGGTTCCAGCGCTCCTGTGTCTTTACATTGCATCATCCAGACCCTGCCAGTGGGTGGGAGTGGCCCAGTTTGTGGATGACAAGATGGAGGAGGCTTTCTTTGGAAAGGGATATCCTTTGCCCAAGACCACCAGTCTGGGAAATGAAGGAACCGATATGAAAGTTTTGGACACAGACTGCAAAGCACTGTGTGTCGCACAGGCTCACGGCGCTAGCATGTGCGCCCCGGCAGTCTCCTCAGCAGCCTGGCTCCCTGGGCTCTGCCTGTGGCCGCTTGCTCTGAGTTCTTGCTGTCTTCTCTTGCCTGAAGTAAATATTTGCCTCAGAAAGGAAATGTTTCACAAACACCTCATGCTGTCCTTTCTCCCCACAGCTGACATTAGTCTGTGTCTGTTTTGTTTAGGGGATCATCTTGGCCGGCACTGAGGAGCAGAAGGCCAAATACTTGCCTAAACTGGCGTCTGGGGAGCACATTGCAGCCTTCTGCCTCACGGAGCCAGCCAGGTCTGTCTCTGCACAGAACGTTATCCCTCAGCAGCTGTGACGTTGCCCAAGATTCACTGGGGCAAGGGGCTGTTGGTTTTGTTGAGTAGCTGACTTTTCCTTCTTTCCAAAATCTTGCAAAGAATCAGCTCAGCAACTGTTCTTGCCATTCCTCTTATCTTGACCTTATTTCTCTGTCCCAGTGAGACTTGCAAGTGAGATACCACGCTTGACAGCACTTATTAAATAAATTTTTGTGGTTTACAACACACCTTGACATACAATATAGTAATAACGTTCCGGCTTCAAAGCACCTTTCAGAATATGTAGCGTGGGTGGTAATGCTCCCACTTACACTTTAGGAGCTGAGGTTCATTGAGGCTGTGTGATCTGCTGGATGGAGCAGGGCTGCGGCAGGACTCGGGACTCTGATGATAAGTCCATCACCTGGACCATCCTCCATCCTGCTTCCCTTTGCATGAGAACCTGGGAACAGTCATCCTTCCTGGAGTGCCCAGAACTCATCCTCACAGGACCTCAGATGAGCCCATTGCAAGCACCCATTTCCATGTTTAAACCTAAGCCCAAGTTGTTATCACTGCCGCTTTTTTACGTGATGTATTGAAGCAGAGGTCAGCTAAATCCAGCTTCCTGCCTGTTTTTTATAAATAAGTTTTGTTTGTTTGTTTGTTTGTTTTTGAGACAGGGTCTTGCTGTGTCACCCAGGCTGGAGTGTAGTGGCACAATCTCATTTCATTGCAACCTCCACCTTCAAGCGATTCTCCTGCCTCAGCCTCCCAAGTAGCTGGGATTACAGGCACGTGCCACCACGGCCAGCTAATTTTTGTATTTTTAGTAGAGATGAGGTTTCACCATGTTGGCCAGGCTGGCCTCGAACTCCTGACCTCAAGTGATCTGCCCGCCTCAGCCCCCCAAAGTGCTGGGATTACAGACGTGAGCCACCACGCCCAGCCCAGTTTTATTGGAACATGCCCATCGTTTTACAAATAGTCTTCAGCTGCATTCTTTTTTTTTTTTTTTTTTTTTTTTTGAGTTGTAGTCTCACTGTGTCGCCAGGCTGGAGTGCAGTGGCATGATCTCAGCTCACTGCAGCCTCTGCCTCCCGGCTTCAAGTGATTCTCCTGCCTCAGCCTCCCGAGTAGCTGGGACTACAGGCATGCCCCACCACACCCAGCTAATTTTTGTAGTTTTAGTAGAGACAGGGTTTTACCATGTTGGCCGGGTCTCAATCTCTTGACCTCGTGAACCACCTGCCTCAGCCTCATGTTCTATTAATAGCAGCAGAGTTGAGGAGGTGAGACAGACATCCTGTAGCTTGGAAAGCTGAATATGTTATCTGACCCTTCATTTTAAAAGTTTGCTGACCTCTTAAAAGTACTAAAACCTCCATTTTCAGGCCCTCAAAAGCATTCATATTTATTCCCAGTATTCTCCCTTGACCACATCTTTCTGCGTCTGCAGTGGGAGCGATGCAGCCTCAATCCGGAGCAGAGCCACACTAAGTGAAGACAAGAAGCACTACATCCTCAATGGCTCCAAGGTAGGGTTCCTTCCCCATGGCCACATCAGGGTCTCAGTCACGACCTTCACTGCCACTGAGTGAGCACTCTCCACACACCAGGGATTGTACCTGCTGCTGTAGCACCGACTACCTTCTTGAGCTGCTTTTATGTGTTTGTTTTTAATTTTTTTTAGTTTTTTTTATTTGAGATGGGGGTCTCTGTCACCCAGGCTGGAGTGCAGTGGTGTGATCTCAGCTCACTGAAACTTCTGCCTCCCAGGTTTCCAATGATTCTCCTGCCTTAGCCTCCTGGGTAGCTGGGATTAGAGGTGCGTGTCACCACTCCTGGCTAATTTTTGTATTTTTAGTAGAGATGGAGTTTCACCATGTTGTCCAGTCAGGTCTTGAACTCCTGACCTCAAGTGATCTGCCCACCTTGGCCTCCCAAAGTGCTGGGTTTACAGGCATGAGCCACCATGCCCGGCCTGTAAACCCAAAAAATCTTTAAATTTTTTGTTACACAAAATTTCAGACATATTCTGTGTGCCTGGGTGGCCCTAACTCCGGCAGTCACCTGCTTATGGCCACTGTGCCTCTTTCAGCAGCATCGCCACCTCCAGATTGCATGGTAACAATCTCAGAAAAGACAGGAGTTTTTTTTGTTTTTTTTTTGTTTGTTTTTTAATAAACACAAAGCCATAATACCTTTATCACATTTTAAAAATTGATAATTTCTCTTTTCTTTTGAGACAGGGTCCCACTCTGTCACCCAGGCTGGAGTGCAGTGGCACAATCTTGGCTCACTGCAGCCTCAACTTCCTGGGCTCAGGTGATTCTCCTACCTCAACCTCCCAAGCAGCTGGGAGTACAGGCACGCAGCTAACTTTTTGTATTTTTTTTTTTTTTGGTAGAGATGAGTTTTCACCATGTTGCCCAGGTTGGTCTCAAACTCCGGGGCTCAAGTGATCTGCCCACCTCGGCCTCCCAAAGTGCTGGGATTACAGGCGTGAGCCACTGTGCCCAGCTGATAATTTCTTAACATCTATCAGCATTCAAATATCCCTGATTGCCTCATATCTTTTTTTGGTTTAACTGTTTGCTTGAATTAAGATCCACACAAGTCCCATCTGTTGTGGTTTGTTAAGGAGTCTGTTTCTGCCTCTGTCTCCTTGTTTCCTTTCCTCCTCCTCACCACCCTCCCGCCTTCTCTTTTTTCATTTCTTTGTAGAATTAACAAATAAATGTTGTGTGTATTTACATCTACAACATGATGTTTTGATATATGTATGCCTTAAGAAATGATTAAACCCTTTCTTTCTTGAAGAAATGCAGTTGTCTGGCGGTGGAGCCTGAGCTGTTTGACAACTTTGGATGTTCTTTCCCCCCGCCCCCACCTCCACCCTGGCCATCCATGTCCCTTGGGAAAATCCTTGCTCTGGGGAAACTGGGCTGAGTCTTGTCCTCTATTCACTCATGCTTGGTTGGCTTCTGCAGAGCCAAGGACCCTGCATGTCTGGCCTGAGGTCTGACTGGCAGCTGGAGCTTGATGGACAAAGACAGAGCTGAGGTGGGTCACATAGGGGTTTGGTTTTCTCTAAAGTCCATCTTTCCGTCCTCAGGTCTGGATTACCAATGGAGGACTGGCCAATATTTTTACTGTGTTTGCAAAAACTGAGGTCATTGATTCTGATGGATCAGTGAAAGACAAAATCACAGCATTCATAGTAGAAAGAGACTTTGGTGGAGTCACTAATGGGAAACCTGAAGATAAATTAGGCATTCGGGGCTCCAACAGTAAGTAGCTCCTGTGCGCGCGCGTGCGTGTGTGTGTGCGTGTGTGTGTGTGTGTGTGTGTGTGTGTAAGGGGGAGACTGGCCCTTGACTCTGTCCAAATAGCAAGATAAAATGAGATTTAAATACTTTCAGTTTTTGTTAAGCATTTTAAAAAGGTCAAATTAAGAATGCTGCATGGGCTTTGTCTTTGTTCCTGCAGCTGAGTGCTGCTCATTTGAAGGCCTGCTGGTCATCCCCTGCTGTAGCTGCCCTAGCAGACAGACCACCTTAGAGCTCAGCTTACAGTCCCTAGCCTTTAGTTGTCTCAGTCTGCAGTGCCTAGCAGCCTGCTTCAGGCTATGGGTTGGGTTCAGGTCCATCTGGAGGCTTGTTCTTAGAGCAGATCATAAGCACCTAAGGGGCCAAGCCATATAAGTACTTTTTTTTTTGTCGTGGGAGACAGTCTCCCTCTGTCACCCAGACTGGAATGTAGTGCTGTGATCTCAGCTCACTGCAGCCTCTGCCTCCTGGGTTCGAGTGATTCTCCTGTCTCAGCCTCCCAAGTAATTGGGACTACAGGCGTGCACCACCACACCTGACTAATTTTTGTATTTTTTGTAGAGATGGGGTTTCAACATGTTGCCCAGACTTGTCTCGAACTCCTGAGCTCAGGCAGTCTACCTGCCTCAGCCTCCCAAAGTGCTAGGATTACAAGTGTGAGTTACCATACCTGGCCACTTTTTTTTTTTTTTTTTTTTTTGAGACGGAGTCTCGCTCTGTCACCCAGGCTGGAGTGCAGTGGCAGTATCTTGGCTTACTGCAAGCTCCGCCTCCCAGGTTCACACCATTCTCCTGCCTCAGCCTCCCGAATAGCTGGGACTACAGCTGCCTGCCACCACGTCCGGCTAATTTTTTCTATTTTTTAGTAGAGACGGGGTTTCACCATGTTAGCCAGGATGGTCTCGATTTCCTGATCTCGTGATCCGCTCACCTCGGCCTCCCAAAGTGCGTGAGCCACAGCACCCCGCCTTTTTTTTTTTAATAGAGATGAGGTCTTGCTGTGTTGTCCTGGCTGGTCTCGAACTCCTGGCTTCAAGTGATCTTCCTGCCTCTGCCTCCCAAAATGCTGGGATTATAGGCATGAGCTGCCATACCCGACCCTAAAAGCACATTTAAGGCCTCTGTTCATGTTGGGTCAGCTCTATTGTATTGGCCACAGGAAGTCACATGGTCATACCTAGCAGGCAGGGAAAGGGAGGGAGGTCCATCCCTCCTCACAGTGGGAGAGTGCTACAGTTAGATTGCAGGGGTGTGATTGTGTTAGAGTTAAGAATTGAGGCCAGTGGTCCCAGTCTACCCTAAGGCTTTAGGAAATGCTGTTCTTTCCCTTACTTTGCTTGTTCTGGCTCTTTATATGCCTGGTTCTTTTCATTCTTAAATTTCTGCTAAATGTCACCTTAGAAAAGTCTGACATAGCCCTTAATAAAAGTATTATTATCCACCCCCTTGCCAACCTCCATTTCTCTGTATCGTGATGCCCTATTTATTTCATCCATAGCACTGATCACAATATTACATTGTTTTGTTTATAGCTTTTGTCTCCCTAATCAAAGTATGAGCTCCACAAAGATAGGAACTTTGTCTTTCTATACTGTCCTACCAAACATTGGATGGATGGATGGATGGATGGATGGATGGATGGATGGATGGATGAATGAATTGCCTGCTTGCAGGTCAGATGCAGAGTGGTTTGCATTATCAGATGAGATCTTAAATTTCATGTGTTTCAGCTTGTGAAGTCCATTTTGAAAACACCAAGGTACCTGTGGAAAACATCCTTGGAGAGGTTGGAGATGGGTTTAAGGTGAGTTGCCAGCCACAGCTGCTTGTACCAGGTAGTGTCATGAGTGCAGCTTGTCGGCCCCCAGCTTTTGCCCTATCCCTACTCGTAGCAGAGTAGCCTGTGCATGGCAGGTGACTTTACATGGTTATCTGTTGGGAAATCGGCAAAATGGAGACTCGAAAATTGGCTGGCTCCTAGAAGAAGTGTATGGTAAGGATTGGGGATCTCCCTTCACCTCTGAGGCCTTATTCGCCTCGAGCGGAGGCTAGGATTCCCTTCTGCAGCGGGTGTGAGAAAGCAGCCTGTGGGCTCTGGTGAATCTCAAGCTCTGTGTACCACAACCCTGGTCTGCATCCGTGCCCTACTCTTTTCTGGACTAAGACTTACTATTTTTATCAAGAGATGATTGATATAACAAACGACTCACCATTTTAAAATATTTCAGTGGTTTTTAGTGTATTCACTATGTTGTTCAAATATCTCACACAGAACATTTCCTCACCCCAAAAAGAAATGTTGTACCGTCCAGTATGACCCTTACCCCATCCCTTGGCTGCCACTCTTTTACTTTATGTCCCTATGGATTTGCCTGTTTGGAACATTTCATAGAAATGCAGTCACATACAAGATCCAGTCTTTGATGACAGGCTTCTCTCACATTGCGTGATGTTTTCAAGGTTCATCTCTCTCATAGCATGAATGAGTAATTCATTCCTTTTATGGCTGAATTCTCTTCTGTTGAGTGGAGATAGTACATTTTGTTCATCCATTCACCAGCTGATGGACATTGGGGTTGTTACCACTTTTGGCTGCTATCAATAATGCTACTTATGAAATTCATGTCAAGTTTTTATGTGGAAATAATGTTTTCAGTTATTTTGATTTATACCTAAAAGTAGAATTTCTGTTTGGCCCAAGTTGGTCTTGAACTCCTGGGCTCAAGTGATCCTCTTGCCTTGGCCTTCCAAAATGCTGGTACTACAGGTGGGAGCCACCATGCCCAGCTCTGGCATGTTCCTTTGGAATAACGTTCAGTGGTCTTGTGTGTGGGGACATTGGTAGAGCTGCAACAGTGACTGAACCACCTTGTTCTGAGGCGTTAGGATGGTGCTTTCTCCCAGCTTGAGGGAAAGCAAGCTGATCCACCTGGACTGGTCTCGTTGCGGCCTCCTCCCTCTGCCTCCTTCAGGGCCCCTGGGCTCTTCCTGTTCTCCCTGCAGGTGGCCATGAGCATACTCAACAGCGGCCGGTTCAGCATGGGCAGCGTTGTGGCTGGGCTGCTCAAGAGATTGATTGGTAGGTAAGTTAGGGACAAGGCCCTTTGTGCCCCACCCCCTGCTGCCCCGGCTCCAGCCCTGGAGGCTCTGCCATTCCCCCGGCCCCTTCCAGGCCAGCGCTGAATCAGGCCACCAGCCTGAGCTCGGTCCCGGGGCTTTTGTGGAGACCAGAGGGTCTCCTCAGCCTGCCCCCGAGGTTTGTTGTCTTCCTTATTCCTCTGTTTCACCTCCACACGGGTGATGCCGATGGGGGGACAGGCTTTCTGTCTGGGGTAGGGATGGGGATTGGGGAACGGGCTTTCTGTCTGGGGTGAGAGGTTGCCACTGACCAGCAGGAGCAGAGCTGCTTGGTGAGCACACACCAAGAGCCAGGCTTCCAGGATACACAGCCTCTGGTTCCCAAGGTCCGTGCCTCCTGGGTGACTCTGCACAGTGGGTGGGGAGTAGAGTCGGGTTTGGAACCCAGGTCTCTGGGCCCCTGGATCTTTCCTTTGTTTTCTTCTGTCAGAATACCCCAAACCTCCATTTTCCTTTGCCAGTGAACTTAGAACAGCCCTGTAACCATCCTGGTTGTGGTGGAAGCATCTGTGGGGAAATGGGGGTACCCGGGGCAGCACACCCCTAAGTGCTTTACGAAGCTCCTCTTTGGTGCCAGGCTCTGGGCCTGTTTTGGCTTCCCTCCATTTTAGAGATGAGAAGACAGAGACTCAGAGAGGGCAAGCGATTTGTTCCAGACGATGATCCTGGACCCAAAACGAAAGCTGTCAGGCTCCAGGTTCAGGGCTCTTCTTACTCAGGCACAAGGCCTCCGGGGAGCTCCTCTGCCGGGGCTCTGAGTGGGGCTCAGCCCTCTACACCTCCTGAGTGCACCACACCTGGGAGAGCCTGTGGAGGACATGGCTATGGGCGGGGCGGGGGTACTTCTGCCTGGGGGAGGTGCCATGTCACTCTTGGGCCCTTAGAGCTCAGCACTTTGTCACAGCCACACGCCTGGAAGCCCCAGCCTGAGTATTCAAGCCAGGCGGCCCCACCTGCTTTGGTCACTGCGCTGGGTGTGAGCCTGCACCACCTCTGTCTGGGGCCTCTGTGCCTGGCTTTGTGCGAGGCACCCTCCCCCTTCCACATGGTTGCATCTTCACAGTGACTCTGAGGTGGGGGGTGGTGTTCAGGGAGGTGTCGCACTTGGCCTGAGGTACAGCCTGTAAGAACCATTGCCAGGATTGAAGTCCGTATCTGACGCCAGACTCTCTGTGTGGGTGCCATGAAGAGGGGTGGTTCTCCTCTGACCCACGGGTGCTGGCAGGTGGGGGTGCCAGCTTCTGGGGTATTTGACCTCAGCAGACACGCTTCTCACAGTGCCCGCCTGTGGGAAGGGTAAAGATGATGGCCATAGGAAATCATGTTTGAACAACAGAAATGTTCCAGTTCTTTCTGATAACTCTGTTCTTCCTCAGAAATGACTGCTGAGTACGCCTGCACAAGGAAACAGTTTAACAAGAGGCTCAGTGAATTTGGATTGATTCAGGTACCGATGGTTGAGTACTGTATTTGTGCATTTCACTGTGTGACATGAACAGTGTGTTCTTTTGATATCTCTGTACTGGTGACTTCTGTGGTGATTTGGGAAGAAGACTAGTTAAGGCTTTATTTGACACGGGTCATTGGGCTTGCTTCTCTTGGGCGTTGAGGCTTCTGACTTAATTACTTTCTCTTCTGTTTCACAGATTTGGCTCTCAGCACATGCAAATTGCTTCTTGTGTTTTTTTCTGAACACTCCAGGAGAAATTTGCACTGATGGCTCAGAAGGCTTACGTCATGGAGAGTATGACCTACCTCACAGCAGGGATGCTGGACCAACCTGGCTTTCCCGACTGCTCCATCGAGGCGGCCATGGTGAAGGTAACCCTGGCACAGCCAGAGAGCTGGTGCTGGAGGGAGGCTTGGGAAATCTCCGTCACTGTGACCTTTCAAGCCCATGCTGTTGCCTGTCATCTTCCTCCTGTCGTTGATCCAGTATTTATGATGCACTCGCCCTGTGTAGCAAACCAGGGATACGCAGGCAGTGGGGAGCAGCAGTAGGGAAGTGTCCAGTGAGCCAGTGGATCAGCAGTTTATAGCAGAAGGAGACTGTTATGATAACATCCTTTTAGAGTAATAACATTGCATCTGGCTTGTGTGAGAAAGACTTCTTTTTTCCTTAGTTTATGGCCTTCCTACTTTCTGGTATCAAAACTTTATCTTAAAAACTAAGTATATGGCAGGGCGTGGTGGCTCACACCTGTAATCCCAGCACTTTGGGGGGCTGAGGTGGGTGGATCACCTGAGGTCTGGAGTTCGAGACCAGCCTGGCCAACATGGTAAAACCCCATCTCTACTAAAAACACAAAAAATTAGCCGGGCATAGTGGCGGGCACCTGTAACCCCAGCTACTTGGGAAGCTAAGGCAGGAGAATCGCTTGAACCTGGTGGGGGCGGAGGTTGCAGTGAGCTGAGATTGTGCCATTGCACACCAGCCTGGGCAACAAGAGCAAAACTCCATCTCAAAAAAAAAAAAAAAAAAAAGTTTATGAGCCTGGGCAACATGGCGAAACCCCATCTCTACAAAAAATACAAAAATTAGCTGGCGTGGTGGCACACGCCTGTAGTCCCAGCTACCTGGGAGGCTGAGGTGGGAAGAGCATCTTATTTGGTTGAGGTAGATACTAGAATTTGCTTTTGTTTTGTTGAGGGTGGAGGGTGTCATTTTTTAGCTGTACTAAAAAAGATGGCCACACTTTAGGGGACCCTGCTTTGTCCCCCCTACAATTGTTTTTAAGCTGGTCTCTGGAATTGAGCTCTTGAGAGAAATGGTGAGAGGTATGGCAGCTTACAGAAGCAAACATCCTGGTGTTGGCAGGAGAGTCTACCTAAAAGGTTGGGATCCTGAAGTGGCAAGGTCCCTGAAAAAATAAACAAAACAAAAAGGCTGGGCATCTTGGACCGTGTTTGAGTCTTTTCTAGGTGCAGCCTGTGTACTGGGTGCATTTGCATGTGTTTTATCATCTTGTTTTCTTGTCACCCTTGAACAGTGACCACAGACATTAGTTTGCTGTAGGCCAGCCTCTTCCAGATGCTAAACCTAGGGCTAAATATGGCAGCATGTCTGCCCCCAAGGCACTTACAGTGTGCACAGACAGAAGTCACGGCCGCTGGGGCTTGGCAGGAACAGGTCAGGTTTTCTCGGGAAGGGGAGATCTTAGGTGGGTTTTAAAGGAACAGGAGCTCAGCCAGGTACAGATAGGGTGAAGGCGGGCCCAGAGGTACAGAAGGTCATGGTGGGGTAGGGAACACAAGCTGGCCAGTGTGGTCAAGGAAGGCAAAGGACTTGACCACATCATCCCTCAAGTTCCTCCCTGGCCGATCTCCTCCCCAAGCCCGGGTGCCTCCCATGCTTCCCCAGCCACCCAGCTCCCTGCATCGTAGGTCCTCCTTTTGGAAAGGATTCAATGTGACACCCCACAGGTGTTCAGCTCCGAGGCCGCCTGGCAGTGTGTGAGTGAGGCGCTGCAGATCCTCGGGGGCTTGGGCTACACGAGGGACTATCCGTACGAGCGCATACTGCGTGACACCCGCATCCTCCTCATCTTCGAGGTGAGTGGCCCTGCCACCAGCTAAGCTGTGCTCCACCCCCACCCTGCCTGGTCCTGAAGATGCTGCTCAGGGCCTCACAGAGGCCCCCACGGCCCAGGGCTGGGTCACATGCTCTCAAGGGCTCTCCTAGCCCTGGCACGTCTCGTTCGCGATTGCTGCCCTCCATGAAGTCACAAGCCTGAGGAGTCAGTTCAGTTAGCATGTGCCAGGTGGCAGGGGAGGGAATTGGGGCCACAGAGATGACTTTGATGCTGTCTTCTGATTGTGCAGCAGGGCCGACCACGGGGGATGACAGAGTGCAAGTACATAAAGAGGCAGGGAGCAGGCATTCTCCAGAGGCAGCCAGAGTTTTGTGAAGCATGTGCTCCTGGCCCCTAGGGGCAGAAAGAAAGGGCTTCGACCAGGGCCGGGGGGAGGGCAGTTTGTCCCTAAGGACAGGGTAATAGAGTGCGCCAGGCCCAGATGGGACTGATCTGCTGGCACAAGGTGAATGAAGAGAGAGTGAAGGGCTTTCTGGCAGTAGCAGTCAGTCCTGCTAGGTGGGCTGGGGCAGGCAGTGGGTTTGGGGGTGTTGAAGAAGGTACATGGGAAGGCTAAAAAAGTAGCCAGACTGTGGAGGACCTTGATTGACAGCAGAGGAATTTGGAAGCCATAAAACGACTTTAAGCAGGGCATTATTTGGTTGTATCTGTGTGGTGGGAAATTCCCCAGGGGCTCAGCAAGTGCCAGACATGTGGACGGGGCTCATGTGGAGAGTGAGTTGCAGGGATGAGGCCGGAGACCAGGGGCTCTCCTGCTGGGAGGGAGGGGCTAGACCTAAGAGAGCACAGCAGGATGAGTAGGATATGATGGTGGGCATGGGTATACAGGAGGCAGGCCTGAGACAGGGAGAGGGTTTGGGCCTGAACAGCAGGTCTGGTGATGAGGGGCATCATCAGCCTCTGGGAGTGTAGTCTTGTCTCCTGGGCCATCCTGCCCAGTGGGAAGCCTCCTTGGCTGCTTTTGTTTCCGGCCTGCCCATTGGGTTCCAGCCATCTCCACTGTTGCAGTGGACATACGGGGCAAGGGCCAGCCTATGGGCACTGGAATGGTCTCAGCCCTGCAAAGGGCCTTCTCCAAAGGCCCTTCCCTCAGCCTGGGAGGGTTGGGGTTCTCCAGGGCTGGGGTGGTCAGCAGGGTTCAGGAAGCCCTCAAGGCCTTGGAAGAACACAGGGCCCTCGCTGTAGGGCGGGAGCTCCTGTCTGGAGCCTGCTCAGAGCTGGGTGGTTCTGCCAGGAGGCCCCTGCAGTCCCCCCTTTTCCTGTAGGGAGTCCTGCTGTCTGTGGTGTCAGCCTGACTGCAGGGGACAGTCCTCAGTCCCTGGTGCTGGCTGTGTAGCCTGGGTCAGGCCCCTGTACCTGACGCACAGTACCATTGTGCAGAGTGGGCAGAAGCCCACTGGCCTCTCACTGATCAGAATCATGGGTTGGGGGAGTGGGGAGCATGTGGCCCTCTGGGTGTGTTGACACCTGGCACTGAGGAGGTTCTAGGTGCCACTCAGCAATTTGTGGCTTCCGTGAGGAATCTGGCCTCCACCTGGAGCCAGCAATGTCTGTCTGGCACTGGCTGAGCCCCAGGCATCAACACCCCTCACCACCCAGGGAAAGCTGGTTTCCATTTTAAAGAGGAGCTGGAGACTTGGAGAAAGGCTTGACACACGTGAGGCTGGTCACGGAGAGGTGGGGGGTCCCAGTGGGAGCCCATGGCCATCTGGTCACCTCCCTCCTCATCCCTGTGCACTCCCTGAGCCCTGGTCAGAGCACTGCTCCCAGCTACTTCAGGAGCAGTGGCTTTTGTGGCATGGGCAAGCAGGCAGTGGCTGGGCCTACCCAGCGCATGTGGCACTACCATGGCTGCCTGGCGGGAGGGCAGCCTTTGACCTCTACACTACTGGTCACAGGGAACCAATGAGATTCTCCGGATGTACATCGCCCTGACGGGTCTGCAGCATGCTGGCCGCATCCTGACTACCAGGATCCAGTAGGTGCCATTGTCACCATGTGCTTTTCGGGTCCCATACCTGCCCAGCAGGGGGCAGTCCAGGGCAGTGGGAGGAAAGAGCTGCCTTGACCTGGAGTGAGGGCATGGGAATGTGGCACAGCCTTGTGGAGGGGACCCTTCCCTGTGGTAGTGGGGGGCTTGCTGCCCAGGGAAGCCCTCGCTGCCCTGCCCTTATGGCCACACCACCCTACAGCTCCAGCATAAATACCGTATCCCCCCTCTGGTCCCTCACACTGGAGGCAGCTGGTTTTTCAGAACCTGAAGAATGAGAGGTGTCCCTTTAAGGTACCAGGCCTCACAGCCAACATAAGGCCAGTGTTTCTCTTCTCTGCCCTTCTTCCCCTCGTGCTGCCCTCCACCCCCACCCTAGGGGCACAGTAATCCAAAATCACTGCTGGAGGCCAAGTACAGGTTGCTAGTAGCATTTTGTCTCCTTTACAGGAGACAGCTGCTAGGAAGCTGGCTGTGACTCCACCCCTCATGGGGGAGCACGTGTGGCTCCCCTGAGGAGACTGGCTGCTCTCTGGCAGGTGGTGGGTTTGGGGGGTTCAGGCTGTAGCCAGGGACCCGGCATACCCAGGCCAGAGAGGGGCACGGAGTTTCTGGGTGCCGAATGGGCCATGTTGCTGGACAGTGAGCCAGCAGCGAGGCCTGCAGTCACAGGACCATGGACTTTCTGCAGTGAGCTTAAACAGGCCAAAGTGAGCACAGTCATGGATACCATTGGCCGGAGGCTTCGGGACTCCCTGGGCCGAACTGTGGACCTGGGGCTGACAGGCAACCGTGGAGTTGTGCACCCCAGTCTTGCGGTGAGTGGACCTAATAGGCATACCCCCTACTTCAATGCCCTCCTGCCAGATCTCCTCGTGGCAGAAAAGATCTCACTGTGGGGGGTCTGGGCTCCTCCAGGGGATGTTGGGGAACACCAGCTAGTCCATGATACCCTGGATTGCCTCCCCCAGATGGGGCATCTCTTCCTGGTACCTGGGCTGTGGGACAGGACAAGGCACTGTAGGGATGAAGTGCTGAACTGAGTCCTGTCTTGGTTAATAGGACAGTGCCAACAAGTTTGAAGAGAACACCTACTACTTTGGCCAGACCGTGGAGACACTGCTGCTCCGCTTTGGCAAGGTAACCAGGCCCTCCCAGGCCTGGGTCAAAAGCGGTCCTCCAATTTGGCCAGCATTCATGAGACTACTTTTTGTCAAGCATCCTTTGGGACCAGGCCTAGAACAGAAATCTTTATCACCCTGGAGGGATGGGGTGGTGAGGTCAGGCTGACTTTGTCAGCCTGGGGCCCACTTAGCTACTCGGATGGGTACCCTTGCTGGGTGAGTTTTCTGCAGTGTTTTTCTGTGCACCTTTCAGGTAGAGAGGCTCCCTAGAATCGGGAGGGCAGCTCCACCTGGGGCCTGAATCTAGGGACCTGATTGGTGGGGCCCTTGCTGCTGAAGGTGACAGTAGCACAGTAAGCACCGGCTTCTGGTCTCAGCCAAGTTTCTGGGACCTGGTCTTGCCTTAACCCCCTCCCCCAATCTAGAGCTCAAAGAGAAGGGAAAACAGAAGGTGGCTGGGAGCCGTTCTCCCACAACCTGAAGAGAAAGGCGTTATTGACTCCACTTTCTCAAGGAACAGAGGAGACTAAGACAGGCAAAGATGCAGCCCAGGGAGGGACCGTGTGGGGGACTGGTCTAGGTAGTCAGTCCCCACTCGGAGCCTTTGTGATCCCAGACCATCATGGAGGAGCAGCTGGTGCTGAAGCGGTTGGCCAACATCCTCATCAACCTGTATGGCATGACGGCCGTGCTGTCGCGGGCCAGCCGCTCCATCCGCATTGGGCTCCGCAACCACGACCACGAGGTGAGCCCAGCCCAGCCTCACACAGGGCCTGGCTGCTGGCGTCTGTCCTGCTGCACTTTAATGAAGTTGATTGTTGAGGAGGGTGTGGCTGGGTTTGGGGGAGGCTGTGCAGGTTCACCATGCGGTGGCCATGGGAGGGTCTGTGCTGCTCAGGAGATGGGGTTCTTCTTCCTGCCTGAGAGAAGAGGGGGGTGAGTGACAGGGGTTCCTGATCCCAGTGCTCCTACCCCCAGCAAGTGGCAGACCCTGCACATTGCCCGCTCTGCTGGAGGGAGGCGGGTGCAGTCTCTGAGGACCCACTGTATACCAGGATCTCTGCCTGCACTTTCCAGAGTGCCTGCAGATAACAGGATTGTGACATCTGCCTCTCAGAGGAAACAGGCTCAGAGATGTTGAGTCACTTGCCGTTGGGGAAAGGCTGTTGGGTCAGGGCTGGAATTAGAACCCAAGACGGGGTGACTTCTGAGCCAGGGCTTTTGATCCCTGCCATGCTACCCAGTTTGGCTGATAGGCTGGGTTTTTGAAGCTCAGAGGTCAGATTCCAGGAATTTGGGCATATCATTTCTGTCCTTGGTTCTGGCAGGTTCTCTTGGCCAACACCTTCTGCGTGGAAGCTTACTTGCAGAATCTCTTCAGCCTCTCTCAGCTGGACAAGGGTGAGTGGCATGTCCTGGGGGAGGGAAGGAAGGGCCCACTTCTAGCCCCTATTGATGGTGAGCTGTTTCTGGACCCTGTCAAGCTCCCAGAGCCTGCTGGCTACTCACAGACCTCTGCCTTGAGTGAGGACCTGGGTAGGCCTGGGCTTAGCTGCAGCAGTGCCCGCCAGGCACTGTAGATGCAAACCTGCCCCATTCACCAAGGCAGTTGTATTTATTTATTTATTTAGAGATGGAGTTTCGCTCTTGTTGCCCAAGCTGGAGTGTAATGGCACAGTCTCGGCTCCCTGCAAACTCCACCTCCTGGGTTCAAGTGATTCTTCCGCCCCAGCCTCCCGAGGAGCTGGGATTACAGGCGAACGCCACCACGCCCGGCTAATTTTTTGTATTTTTAGTAGAAACAGGGTTTCACCATGTTAGCCAGGTTGGTCTCGAACTCCTGACGTCAGGTGATCTGCCTGCCTCAGCCTCCAGAAATGCTGGGATTACAGGCATGAGCCACCGCGCCCAGCCTGCCAAGGCAATTTTAGATTGAGCAAGTGCAGAGCCCTTTGCGCAGGACCCTTGGCATCTGCCTAGCATGCCTGGCTGTATTCTTTTGTTTTTTTTTTTTTTGGAGACATAGTCTCACTTTGTCACCCAGGCTGGCTGGAGTGCAGTGGCACGATCTTGGCTCACTGCAACCTCCACCTCCCGGGTTCAAGCAACTCTTGTGCCTCAGACTCCTGAGTAGTTGGGATTACAGGCACGCACCAGCATGCCCAGCTAATATTTGTATTTTCAGTAGAAACAGGGTTTCACCATGTTGGCCAAGCTGGTCTCCAACTCCTGACCTCAGGAGATCCGCCCACCTTGGCCTCCCAAAGTGCTGGGATTAAGGCATGAGCCACTGTGCCCGGCCCTGGCTGTATTCTTGAAGTTGCCCGGGGAAGGCTCACGAAAGGAGGAGCACCTGGTTGTACCTGATTCTGGTGACAGCATTTTACCTGCCCCTTTACCCACTGCACTCCATCCAAAATGACCTTGCAGTGCCCTGCATAGGTCTCAGGCCTTGGCCTAGAGAACAGAGGGCTTTGCTCATGCTCCCCGGTCTGTCTGCAGTGCTCTTCCTCTTCTATAGCCACTCGACCACATCATCTGGGAATGCCCAGCTTAGGCTACCTCTGACCCTCACAGTCCTGTTGACCTGAGGCTCTGGATCAGTGTCCCGGCAAAGCCCAGTCGTGTTGCCAAGTGATGGGCGTAGGCGCCAGCACTGTGGCACTCGCTGAGAGTGGCATATGATTTTTTGTAGGTCCTAGCCCTGGGCGTAGCCCCGACACCCCCCAGTGCTGACAGGTTATGTGCTGTGGAGGGTGCTGAAATGGTTTCTACTCCAGTGGGCTGGAATCACAGACGGGCTGTTTACAGAGCAAGTGCTGGCTCCACCCCACGAGATCTGGGGGTTAGAAATGAGCAGGATGAGTCCTTTGTAACTGAGAATGAAGCTGTACCCCTTTCTCTCCCTGCAGCCCTGAATCACTTGCTGGGGGTTTGGAGGAGGGGTTCACCCTTAGGGCTGCTTCATGGTGGATAGGCTGACTTTGTGGAAAAATGCCCCCACTTCAGCCATGTTTGTCTTACCACAATGCAGAAGGATCACCCACCATCTCTCCTTTTCCTTCCCAGATGCTCCAGAAAACCTAGATGAGCAGATTAAGAAAGTGTCCCAGCAGATCCTTGAGAAGCGAGCCTATATCTGTGCCCACCCTCTGGACAGGACATGCTGAGGCAGGGGACAGTGTCCCCTGCTGCCGCCCACCCCCACCCATGGCGTGTTGCTGGATGACTGTCACTCTTTTTTCAGAAGGTGTTGGGATTATCACAGGTTGAGCCTTTTGTTCCCCGTCTGCACCTGAAGGGTTGTCGCCTGGCCTGGGAGAGCCTCTTCCAGGTTTTGACCTGCAAGCAGTGCTCTCTAACAGGACCATCACAGCTTCTGAACTGAGCCGGAGAGAGAGAATGGAATTGCTGACCCCTGGAACTGGCGGGTATTCTGCTCATTGAGGAGACACCATAGTGGAGACTGGGGCTTGTGCTGCTGCTTCCAGGGCGTGAGGTGGGTGGGGACCTGTGTCAGGTGTAGATAGCTATTTCTGCTCAACCACACGTTGTCTAAGAAACAGCTTGAAAACTGTGCCTGGGTCATTCATTTAAACTAGAAGCAGAGGCACTTAAAACATGTACCGGAACCATTTCACAAAGAATATAAAATGTCACTATCTGTGTACTCTTAGCCTTTGCTGTACTTGTCACACTGTTCCTCAGAACCAGCCTTTAATGTGTGACAGCAGGACCCTGACAACCACCCTTTGGTGATGGCCTCAGGTCCCCTTTGTCCTCACCCTGCAAGGAGGGCCCAGAACGTTAAGGAGCAGACACACAGTGCAGGCCACAATGCCTTGGGATTATGAGCCCTTAGTTTTTAAACTTTTCAGGAGATAGATGGGGAGACTGTCTCAGCTGATGTTCCCACCTAGGGACTTTAGTTTCTTTACAATAACTGGTCTCTACTTTCGAGGAGAGGATGAATGGTATCTCCAGGCCAGCAGGCCTTTGCATTTCTCCAGCCTCCCTTCTGCTGGTGCTTGTAAGATGATACACCAGGTCCCAGCGTGCTCACTGGTGGACTTTAAGCTTTGGTGTGGTCCTTGGGTGGTGTGGAGCTCTAAAATGCCTATTGTGGACATTCCCTTGAGCACAGAGAAGGCAGCCGACTCTTTTTCCTCCAAGTGTATTCTCAATTTACTGTGATGCTAGAAATAGGCAAGGAGGAGACTGGGAACTTGGAGAGCTGAGCTGGCTGGTGGGGCTGGCCTGAGCATTCTGCCAGGGGTTTGGTAACTAGTTTTTAAAATGGGGAAAGTTTGTAAATATTGTGACTGTGTAAATAACCTCTCAGTGAAACCTGAAGTTCTGTTTTGTTAGTGATAGCAAGGCAGCATTTTGCACAAAATGAAGCATGCATACCTCTGGACAGAAGGCTGCTTGGGGTTTCTTTGCAAAGGGGAAGTTTGGGGAGGGGCTGTCAGACCCACCCCCCTTCCGTGTAGCCTTCTGGAAGGGGGCTTCACTCTAGGCTGGTGGCGTGTAAGACCTCGGTCAGCAGCAAGTTCTCCATCCATCTGGGTTGAAAAGGCCTAGCGACCAGTTCAAGCCTCTTCCTCTCTTCTGTAGTTGCTAACTAACTTTTCTTAAACATGTTGTGGGAAGAGGAGACCCCAGCAGGTGTTTCTTAAGTGATTTCACCAGTGAAACCCCCAGGAGACTTTTGCTGGGAAGGCTGGCAGTGGAGCTCACTAGGAAGCCTTCTTACCAAGGAAAAGCCTTGTGTTCTTAGGCTAGACAGCTCTCCTAGCTGGAGCCTCCTTGAGAGCCACAGCAGTAACTGTGGGCCTGGGACATGCCCACAGAGAGCAGATCTCTTCAGGCAACCTGGGAGATCTAGGGCGTACTGGGGAGGGAGGGAGCCAAGTCTAGGCAAATGGAGAAAGTGACATTTTAGCAAACTTGTTAGCACTTCCATGGAGCTGTGATCAGTTGTCCTTAGGAGTCGAGGAGGAGAGGAAGCCATCATGTTCACCTGACCTCGTTTTCTGGGAGAGGTTTCTCTGGCAGACCTTGTTAGATAGGCTCATGTCTCTTTCTCCCTGAACAAAGGTTCTGGCTCTGTTAACCAACAAGTTTGGGTTCTATGTTAACCTCTAGATGATCCTGAGATCAATTTTCATAAACAGGGATAAAGAGGAAGAGGATTTGGAGGGACTGGTGTAGCAAGACCTACGTTTCCTGTCTCCGCCTTTCCCCCACAGAAAGAACTGTCAATATCTTTGCAGCTGGAAGGTCCCAGTGAAGCCCAGAGCCTCTGCCCCCAGCTCTTGGCTGGACACCTAAGATCAGTCATGGGTAATAGTGTTGAAGCTCAGGAAGCCTTTAGACCTGTCTTGCAACTTCCCCACTTTATAGCCAAGAAACCAGGCCCAGGGTATGAAGGGATTTGCCTGAAGTCACACAAATGTCACACTTGGGACTAGAATCCTGGTCTGAGTTCCAGCCCAGCATTCAATCTCTTCTATCAGACCCATTCTGCATCTTGACTTTCTTAGCACAGAAAGTTTGATTGATAGTGTAAACAAAATGGATACCGCTAAAGATGCAGAGTGGCACAGAGCTCCTGCCTGCCCACAGCATCAGGAGGCCCAGCTTGGCAAAGCCTTGCTTGTTACCTGTTACAGGCTTTGGTGCGGGCGAAGGGAGCAGCCCGAGGAAAGGTGGTGGTTTCTTGTACAGATCGAAGTCCACGTGGTGCCTGTCCCAGCTCCACCTGTCTCGATCCAACACAGGCTCCAGAACATTAGCAAACAAGGAGTTTTCCTTCCACTCCTAAATTGGGGGAGTAAGTAAATCAGGAGGAGAAGGTCCCTATGGACACCCCACCTGAGACCCTGCTCTTCCCTGTGGACCTCCTTCAGCTCTTTGATGGGTGGCAGCTTGAGATCCTGAAAGCTGCTTTCAGTGTCGCTCTGAAGACCTGTCACTTGGAATCCCCTGGCTGTGAGCCAGGCCTGGTGGGATTTCTTCTGGGCTTTCTTCTCCTCTTCCTTCAAGTCCAGGGGCTCCACCATGGCTGAAAGGTAATCCTGTGAGTACGTGAATCTCTTTCTTGGCTCCTAGAAATGGGGGCAGACAGGTTGGGGTAGAAGGGCTGATAGCAATCTTGGATTTCCAAGCAGGAATCAGAAACAGCTGGGGGCATAATCATAGTTCCTGACAATGTAAATAGTGCATTGAGAGGAAATGACTGTGCAGCAGCCCTGTAAGGGACATATTATTGTCCCCTTTGATGCGAGAAGCCGTTTCCTAAAGTTAATGTGTGCTAGAAGCCTAAACCATGGCTTTCCCTTCTGTTGGTAGCTGCCTTGATAAGCAGCAATCTTAAAGTATTCCCCAGAGGTAAGGATGCTACAGTTGTTCTCCTTCATGTACATCTGAGCCTTGTCTACTTCCCCTAGCTGATTGGCTTTCATCTGTACAGCTGAGATCCCTCACTGACCTCCAGGCAGGCATGGTCAGAAGAAAGAACTCATGGGATTTGCCAACTGCCATCATCCTGTCTGGGTCTCTCACCTTGGCCATCTCTTGATACAGCTCCTTCTTGGCAAGCTCTGTAGAATTCATGGTCTGGATACTATAGTTGTAGATGGCCTTGTTGGCAGGGGCTGAAATTTTAATCACCTTCGCCACGGACTTTGGAGGCTTCTTGCTGACCTGGTAGGCTTCTGTGATATTTTTCTGAAGAAAGAGACACCAGTCACTACCCACACCAGGTCATCCTCACCCCCTATGCCAGATCATATGCAGTGAGATGATCTCTGGGACTTAGCTGTGGTGCAGGTATTGATTGATTCTTCAATACTGGTGCTGTTATTTAATCATAGAACCAGGGCAAAGGGCCAACTAGTCCAACCTCTCACTATCCAAAATGGAATTTAAGAGGACCAAAAAATTGAGACCCCTAAGGTCACTGTAACTGGAACACACATCATCTGGCCACTCATCTCCCAACGAGCTTGTGATAACGACAGAATTTCTGTCTCACATGGTCAGAAGTAGGAGATTGTGGACAGGGAATATTACAACCTAAAGCAGCAAGGACTGCCATCCTTGACCATGGTTAACTGTCAAGTGTGCATAAGGATTATGACCCTCATTCTCTCCAGCAGGCCCAGTAAGGAAATGGGAACTCTTCCTTGAACAGAGAGAAATAAGATGGTCTGTTGGCTTCCTTTGTGAATGAAAATAGAAATGTGGAAGGGGATAAAAGACAACACAGAAGGCTGGGGGGAAAGGTGGCTGGGACCCAAAACAAGGGAGAACTGGGAAAGTTACCACTCTAAATTGTTGGGCACTGTGCAGTGTTTCATATGCATATTTCATAGTAACCTTCAGCAAAATACCATCTTTTACCTTTAAAACATTTTTTAGCACAAGATGGTGACCTTAGCTCAACTACAGTGGCTTGACTTTGGAATCTTTGAGGAATTAATGCACAAGAATGCAGAATAATCAGGGGAGGACAAAATCTGTGATTCACACACATGAAAGAACAGACTGTCCAGGCAACAAGGGATGCAAGGCAAAGACAGGTCTAGGTCCTCAGACTTTGGAGCACCTGCGAGAAGATTATACTAGGGATGCCACGTAGAGCAAGGATCCTGTCATGGCCCACATCAACTTCAATCAATATTTCTTGATGTGTCCAGTTTTTCTAGTTGTCCTTAGTTGGGGAGTTGATCTGAGTTTCTCAGTCAGCCATTCCTAGAAGTCCCCTGCTCCTTCCAAATCCTAGAATTGGTGAATTACAACCTAGGGGGACAGATTCTTCTTTCTATGCTACTCCTTTCTTACAATTTGAAGTTGAAATTCTGACCTAATGCATATTAGAGGGAAAGCAAACAGTGTTCCATAGTTCTTCTGGGTGCCTGAGATTCTCTGCCAAGGGGTGACACCTGCAGAATTTGGACTGGGAGCAAAAGTAACTAGATGCTGGAGAAGTAAATACAGTATTAAAAAAGGCCACAGACTGAACAACTGAAGCTAAATTATTGGAAAAGATGGGCTAAGAATTTAACATAAGAAATTATTTTAAAATAAGAGTGAAGATAGCAATATGAAGCAGAAGTAAGACTAAAAGAAAGTATTGAGTATGAAAATAGCTGAAATAGAAGACAAGAGAATGAGATATATTGCAGAAGTGATACTGTTGTAGAGCAAATGAATGAACTGGAAGATCTACTTGAGATATGCTCTCAGAAAGCAGTCCTGTATAAAAAGATAAAATTAGAAACTGAGTATAGAGGATGGAAATAATAACATCCAAATAACAGAAGTCCCAAAAGGAGGGGAAAAGTGAGAACAAGAAAGTTTGAAGAAATAATGAATGTCAGAAAAGACAAAACTTCCAAGCCTGGGTACACTATTAGTGGGATTTAAGCAAACAAATACAAAGATAAACTCTCAAAGCTTCTAGAGGAAAAGAGCAGGCCACCTGTAAAGAAAAACTATCACTTGTGATCAGATCCACAACAGCAACAAGGTAAGTTAACTTCAACCTAGAATTTAATATCCAAGCAAACTGTCTAATTGTGAGGGCATATGCTTAGGTTTACAAGGCCTTAGGTTTTACACAAAACCCTCCTTTAAAAACTCTTGGGGCCGGGTGTGGTGGCTCATGCCTGTAATCCCAGTACTTTGGGAAGTTGGGGCAGGCAGATCATCTGAGGTCAGAAGTTCAAGACCAGCTTGGCCAACATACAGTGAAACCCTTTCCATACTAAAAAATACAAAAATTAGCTGGGCATGGTGGCACACACCTGTAGTCCCAGCCACTTGGGAAGCTGAGGCAGGAGAATTGCTTGAACCCAGGAGGCGGAGGTTGCATTGAGCCGAGATCATGACACTCTACTCCAGCCTGGGTGACAGAGCGAGACTCCATCTCAAAAAAACAAAAAAAACCCCACAAAATTCTTGGGAGAAATTCAAAATGGAGGAGGAACATGCAGGAGGATTCAAGGTTAGCAAGTAATGTCTGATATCCTAGTAAAGTTGTCTTAAAAGGACTAGGAAAAAGTAAAATTTCAGAGCCTGGAATTGAAATTCTAGAGACTATAAAAGGGATGGTGGAGTGTGGGTGGGAGATGAGATAAGAGGGATGTAAATGTACGATTTGTCTTATAAAAGGGAATATAGTTTTATGAGTTTAATGATTCAGTAGGAATGCCTAACCATATGGTCTTCAGGATAACCACCTTAAAAACAAAGATAGAATGTATAACTTAAGTCCACAGAAGAGAACTTGATCTATCCAAAGAACACAGGAATGGAGGGTTTAAAAGTAGATTAGGTGGCAAAAATGCCTAATCTAACAGTAATTAGTGTTAAGCTTGCCAATTAAAGAATCTCAGATTGGATTTTTTTTTTTTTTTTTTTTTTTTTTTTTTGAGACAGAGTTTTGCTTTTGTTGCCCAGGCTGGAGTGCAGTGGCGCGATCTTGGCTCACTGCAACCTCCGCTCCCTGGGTTCAAGCGATTCTCCTGCCTCAGCCTCTCAACTAGCTGGGATTACAGTCATGCACCACCACGTCCAGCTCATTTTGTATTTTCTTAGCAGAGATGGGGTTTCTCCATGTCGGTCAGGCTAGTCCCAAACTCCTGACCACGGGTGATCTGCCTGTCTCAGCCTCCCAAAGTGCTGAGATTACAGGCGTGAGCCACCACGCCCGACTGATTGTATCTTAAACTAGAAGAACATGTTTCCCATTATCTCAAGCAGCAAAACATGTTCCATATGCTTCAAAGAAAATGCTAAACTGTCACAGCTATAGATCATGCACTGATACACTGCTTTCTTTCAACCTCCACGTCATCACCACCTGCTTCTTTGTTTGATCACCAATAAATAATGCAGGCTTCCAGAACTTGGGACCTTCACAGCCTCCATACTAGTGTTGGCCCCCTGGTCCCACTTTATGCACTCTTAACTTTTGTTTTGTCTCATTCCTTTGACTCCGCTGGACTTTGTGGCCCCCATGGCCTGGTGTTGGGTCTGATCACCCCAACACACAGCAGGGGATAAGATTAGTGATTTAGCAAAACAGCAGTCTCCAACCTTTTTGGCACCAGGGACTGGTTTCATGGAAGACAATTTTTCCATGGCCAGTGGGAGAGGGTTGTATGGGCACGGTTTGGGGATGAAACTGTTCCACCTCAGCTCATCAGGCATTGGTTAGAGTCTCATACGGAACATGCAACCTAGAACCCTTGCATGTTCAGTTCACAATAGCATTCACACTCTTATGAGAATCTAATGCTGCCACTGATCTGACAGGAGGTGGAGCTCAGGTGGTAATGCTCACTTGCCCACTGCTCACCTCCTGTTGTGCCACCCAGTTTCTAACAGGCCTTGAACTGCTACTGGTCCATAGCCTGGGGATTGGGGACCCCTGCATCAGAAGATATATTGGTTGAAAATAATCAGGTTGAAGGATGAAAAGGAGAAAAGACTGTAAAATAAAAAGTATGAGATGTATAAGTAGTATCAGATGCAGATCATGGTGAAAATATCTAACATTGGAGTCCCAGGAGGAGAGGAAGAGAAGATGAATATAAGTATTATCTGAAGAGAAATACCATCCTAGAACTTTTAAAACTTAAAGAAAAAATCAAGCTACAGATTTAACAAGTTCTAGAAACCCATTGCAAGTTAAATACAAAGAAAAACACACCTACGAACATCACAATAAAACTGCCGAAAACCAAAGAAAAGAAAAACAAAAAATTTAAGCAGCCAGAGACAGCTAAATTATCTTCAAAAGAACAAGACTGGTTGGCAGCTGACCAACAGAAACAATGGAAGTCAGAGGACAATGGAATGATGTCTTTAAAGTGTTAATAACTGCCAAGCTAGAATTCTAAACCCAGGAAAAATACCCAAAAAATCTAATCACAAAAAAATTAATTGGTACTCATAAACACTTCTCAATGCTGAAACAATGAAAAGACAAGTCACAGACTGGGAAAAGATACACATCTAACAACTCATATTTGAATAACAGTAAAACACTGTCAATTAGAAAAATACAACTAGATTTATTTTAAATGGAGAAAATAAATTTGAACAAGCACTTTATAAAAGGAGATATCCAAATAGCCAATTGTGTGAAAAGGTGCTCAACATTATTCAGAGACAGACAGACATTAAAGCCTGAATGTGGCTGGGCATGGTGGCTCACGCCTGTAATCCCAGCACTTTGGAAGGCTGAGACAGGTGAATCACCTGAGGTCCGGAGTTCAAGACCAGCCTGGCCAATATGGTGAAACCCTGTCTCTAAAAATACAAAAATATGGCCAGGCATGGTGGCACACACCTGTAGTCCCAGCCACTCAGGAGGCTGAGGCAGGGAGAATTGCTTGAACCTGGGAGGCAGAAGTTGCAGTGAGCTGAGATCACACCACAGCACTCCAGCCTGGGTGACAGGGCAAGACGCCATCTCAAAAACAAGAAACCTGAATGTAATACCAGTATACCTCACCTGAGCAGCGAACATAAAACCAAATCTAGCCACATATACATGATTATACATGAAGAAGTGAGATTTATCCCAGGAATCCAAGGCTGGTTTAACATGCAAACATGAAATAATGTAGTATACCATATTAATAATGGACAAAAACCACATGATCACAATATTTGCATTCAACAAAAGCATATATTTCACAATATATGCATTTTTTGTTAAATGCATCTATTTTAACAACAAAATTTTCACAATTTAACAAAAAAATGTATATATTGTGAAAATATATGCATATATAATGTGGAAAAAGCATTTAACAAATATCCAACACCTATTCATACTGAACTCTCAACAAACTAAGAAGGGAACTTCCTTGACCTGATAAAGGGCATCTCTCAAAAATCTGCAGTTAATGTCCAACTTAATGGTAAAAGCCTGAATACTTTCTCCCCAAGATCACAAGCAAGGTAAGCATGTCTGCTCTGACCACTCCTCTTCAACACTGCACTTTATACCAGACATTCTAGACAATGCAAAGGGAGAAAGAGAGGGAAGGACAAAGAGAAGGAAGAAAAGAGCAAGGAAAGGAAGTGTTATGGACTGAATGTCTTCACTCTCAAATTCCTCTATTGAAGCTCTAACCCCCAGCCTGGCTCTATTTGGAGTAGGGAAGTAATTAAGGTTAAATGAGGTCATATGGTTGGGGCCCAGATCTGATAGGATTAGTGTCTTTGTAAGAAGAGACATCAGAGGCTGGGCGAGGTGGCTCACACCTGTAATCACAGCACTTTGGTAGGCTGAGGTGGGCAGATCACAAGGTCAGGAGATGGAGACCAGTGTGGCCAACATGGTGAAACCCTGTCTCTACTAAAAATACAAAAATTAGCTGGGTGTGGTGGCACATGCTTGTAGTCCCAGCTACTTGGGAGGCTGAGGAAGGAGAATGGCTTGAACCCAGGAGGCAGAGATTGCAGTGAGCCGAGATTGCGCCACTGCACTCCAGCTTGGTGAGAGATTAGAGATCTCTCTCTCCATTCACACACAACGAAGAGATCATATGAGTACACAGCAAGATGGTGACCACCTACAAGCCAAGATAAAAGGCCTCAGAATTAAACAGACCTTGTCAGACTCTTAATTTTGGACGTTCCAGCCTCCAGAATAGTGAGGAAATAATTTTCTGTTGTTTGAGCCTTTGAGCTTGTGGCAGCCCAGGCAGAAGGAGAGGAAGGAAGGAAGAGTATCCAGATTGGAAAGGAAAATGATCTTTCTTCACAGATGACGTGATCCACTTCAAAAGGTTGTAGGATACAAGATCAATGTACAAAAAATTAATTCTATTTCTATATTATGGAAACAATACAAAAAGTAATTCAATTCATAACACCATTAATGTCACAAAAGTAGTGCAAGACTTGCACACTAAGAACTACAGAAATTGCTGAGGAAAACTGAAGACCTAAATAACAGCAGAGACATTCCATGTTCATAAATTGGCAACCCCAAAATTGTTAAGTTGGCAGTTTTTCCCAAATCAATCTATAGATTCAATAAAATCCCTGCCGGGAGCGGTGGCTCACGCCTGTAATCCCAGCACTTTGGGAGGCCAAGGCGCGTGGATCACAAGGTCAAGAGATCAACACCATCCTGGCTAACGTGGTGAAACCCCGTCTCTACTAAAAAATACAAAAAATTAGCTACGAGTGGTGGCGGATGCGTGTAGTCCCAGCTACTTGGGAGGCTGAGGCAGGAGAATGGTGTGAACCCGGGAGGCCGAGCTTGCAGTGAGCCGAGATCGTGCCACTGCACTCCAGGCTGGGTGACAGAGGAAGACTCTGTCTCAAAATAAATAAATAAATAAAATCCCCATGAAATTCCTATAGAATTTGTTACAGAAATTGGCAAGCTGATCTTAAAATATATGTGGAAATGCAAAGGACCCAAAGTAGTCAAAGCAATTTTGAAAAAGAACAAAGTTAAAGGACTTACACAATCCAACTAACTAAAGTCATCAAGACAATGTGTTGCTGGTATATGGAGAGGCATATGAGTTAATGGAACATAGTTTAGAACTCAGATATAAACCCTTACATTTATGGTCAATCCTTGAGAAAGATGCTAAGTCAATTCAATGGGGGAATAGCTAGTCTTTGCAAGAAATGATGTGAGGACAACTGGATATCCATATGCAAAAAGATTAATTTAGACCCTTACATTGGACCTCAAAAAAAATGCTTCACAGATCTAAATGTGAGAGCTAAGAGTAAGTGTAAGAGAAAGGATATGAAATGATCTTTGTAACTAAGCAGAGTCCTTAACTATAACACCAAAAGCATGATTGCTAAAAGAAAAAACATAAACTGGAATTTGTCAAAATTAAGAACTTTTATACTTCAAAAGTTTTTTCTTATACCATTAAGAAAAAAAAGACAAGCCACAAATATGGAGAAAATATTTGCAAATCATATTTCTCATTAAATATTTGTATCCAGAATATATAACAACTCAACAATAAAAAGACAACTTGATTTTAAAATGGATAAATGATAAAAACAGACGGCCAGGCACAGTGACTCATAACTGTAATCCCAGCACTTTGGGAAGCCAAGGTGGGAGGATTGCCTGAGCCCAAGGGGTTCAAGACCAGCCTGGGTAACACAGTGAGACCCTGTCTCAATTTGAAAAAAGAGATTAATTCAAAAAGATACAAATATATATTACACCAAAGAAGTGTTATAAATTCCTAATAAGCACATTAAAAGATACCTAGCATCATCAGTCATTATAAAATGCAAATTAAAATCATGAGATACACACTAGAATGGCTATAATCAAAAGGACTGATAAGAAGTGTTTGTATGAATGTGGAGAAACTAGAACCCTCATGCATTGCTGGTAGGGATGTTAAGATTGTGCAACTACACTGTAGGAACTGCTTTTCTTACAATGTAATTTCTTAAAATCATAAATATAAACCTACCTATATGACCCAGCAATTCCACTCCTAGGTTCTACCCAAGAGAAATGAAAACATATTTTCACATAATGATTTGTATGCAAATGTTCATAGGAGCAATATTTATAATAGCCCCAAGCAAGAAATAATAGTAATTCCAAAAAGTGGTGAAAGGATAAATGTGGTACATCAATTCAATGGAATAATATTCAGCAATAAAAAAGGAACACACCGCTGATATATTCAGGGACATGGATGAACCACAGGAACTTTATGCTCAGTGAAAAAAGCCAGACACAAAAGTCTACATAATTATATGGTTCCAATTACCTGAAATATTCAGCCAAGTCAAATCTATCAAGACAGAAAGCAGATCAGTGGTTATGTGGGACTAAGAATGGAGCAGAGATTGACTGTAAACTAGCATGAGAATACTTTTTGTGGTGATGGAAATGTTCTAAAACTGGATTGTGATGATGGTGTTATAACTATAAATTTACTAAAAACTATTGATTTATATATACTTACAATAGGTGAATTTTATGGTATGTAAATTATATCTCAAGGTGTAAAAATGTGAAAAACTTAAATTATGGTTGAGTTTCAATTATAGTATGAATAGGAAATTTAAAGCCATTTTAGAGTAGCCATATCTAAGATAATAGGAACATGATTTTTTAAAAAGCTGGAACAATATTTACAAGCGATTTTAGCAAATTTATAAGAGATAGGGGGCTAGTAAATAAATTGTATACTACTATATTATAAAATTCTCCATATTATTGCGTTTTTTTTGAGACAGAGTCTTGCTCTGTTGCCCAGGCTGGAGTGCAGTGGTGTGATCTCGGCTCACTGCAGCCTCCGCCTCCTGGGTTCACGCCATTCTCCTGTCTCAGCCTCCCGAGTAGCTGGGACTACAGGCGCCGGCCACCACACCTGGCTAATTTTTTTGTATTTTTAGTAGAGATGGGGTTTCACTGTGTTAGCCAGGATGGTCTCGATCTCCTGACTTCGTGATCCGCCTGCCTCAGCCTCCCAAAGTGCTGGGATTACAGGTGTGAGCTACTGTGCTTGGCCCTGCAAAATCTTTAAAAACCCTTCCTCGTGGCCAGGCGTGGTCACCTGTAATCCTAGCTCTTTGGGAGGCTGAGGTGGGTGGATCACTTGAGGCCAGGAGTTCGAGACCAGACTGGGCAATACAGTGAAACCCCATCTCTACTAAAAATACAAAAGTTAGGCAGGCATGGTGGTGTGTGCCTGTAATCCCAGCTACTCAGGAGGCTGAGGCAGGAGAATCACTTGAGCCTGGGAGGCAGATACTGCAGTGAGCTGAGATCACACCACTACACTCGAGCCTGGGCAACAGAGCAAGACCGTCTCAAAAATAAAAATAAATTTAAAACACTTCCTTGTTATGTGGCATTAACAAAATTATATTAACCCATAAAATGAATATATATTCTTGTACATATCTAAGTGCATTGAGAGGTAGGATAAGGAAGACTGCAAATACTTTCAACATTGTTTGACTTTTTTTGTTTGTTTTTTTGAGACAGGGTCTCATTCTGTTGCTCTGAGTGCTGGAATGCAGTGGCGCGATCTTGGCTCACTGCAACCTTACCTCCCAGATTCAAGTGATTCTCCTGCTTCAGCCTCTCAAGTAGGTGCGATTACAGGTGTGCACCACCACACCCAGCTAATTTTTGTATTTTTAATAGAGACGGGTTTTGCCATGTTGGCCAGGCTGGTCTCGAACTCCTGGCCTCAAGGGATCTGACCGCCTCAACCTCCCAAAATGCTGGGATTACAGGCATTAGGCACTGTGCCGCATTGAGACAGGGTCTCGCTCTGCCATCCAGGCTGGAATGTAATGGCATGATCTCGGCTCACTGCAACCTGTGCTTCCCAGGCTCAAGCTTCAGTCTCCTGAGTAGCTGGGAATACAGGTACATGCCACCATGCCCAGCTAATTTTTTGTAGAGACGGCTTCGCCATGTTGCCCAGGCTGGTCTTGAACTCCTGAGCTTAAGCAACCTGCCCACCTCGGCCTCCCAAAATGCTATGATATATATATATATAAAACAGAGCAAGACTATATATATATATATATATATTTATTAAATAAATAAGAGAAATAAAAATGAAATAGCCAACTCGAGAAGATAGAAAAAAGGAGAAATGTATAAGTTTTAAAGTATCATAAAACTAAAAGCTGAAGTTAATGAATTAGAAAAACAGAAAAAGCACAATTGATAAATTCAAGAACTGATTCTTTTGAAAAAGCTAAAGAGTTTTTTCCACTAATGGAAAAAACAGCCAGGCACAGTCAGGCACAGTGACTCACACCTGTAATCCCATCACTTTGGGAGGCCGAGGCAGGAGAATCCCTTGAGCCTAGGAGCTGGAGACCAGCCTAGGCAACATAGCAAGACCCAATCTCTAAAAAAAAGTAAAAAAAAAATTAACCAGGTGTGGTGGCGCATGCCTGCCTACTCAGGAGGCCGAGGTGGAAGGACTGCTTGAGCCCAGGAGTTGGAGGCTGCAGTGACCCGTGATCAAGTCATAGTACCCTAGCCTGGGCAACAGAGTGAGACTCTCGATTCAAAAAACAAAAGAAGTCTGTTCTTTGGTTTTCATAAAGAATGCACACATACAAAGCTTACAAGCTTCTAGGAGTCTTTGTTTTTAAACTGGAGAATTGCAGGGATGGTAGGGCCTTCACACAGACCACAGGCAGACAACTCCAAGTCATACCACAGATGTTTGTGTTTTCATGTCTTTTTGGTTGGCATGGGGTGAGCGAGGTTCTCCTTGCTCATTCAGGCCACACAGCACCAGCCTTCTACCCCCTCACCAGCTTCTCAGTCTCCCATTCTCTCCCTCTGTCATGCAGATTAGTTTATGTTGCATGTTGCTTGGACATCTTACGACACTTATGCCCTGAGCAGCCTAAGCAACATGTTACACACACACACACACACGCCACAGTTCTTTCTCTACAATGAACTCTGGGGGCCATGGTAAAGGTAATACAGCTAATAGCATTCCTTCTCACCTTTCAGGAAGGACAAGGTTATCTAGGACTGGGAGTGAAGGCTTCTGACATGGCTCAGCCCCACATTCTGCACTTCTTGCCCCTCCAGCGGGGTAGCCCAGGCCAGGAGCGCAGGCACGGACCAGAGGCAAATGTCCCACTCAGGAATATGCCCTATGCCTCTCAGCAGGCGCCTGGACCGCCCAGGTGAGGCCTGGGAGCCCCAAGTCGGAGAGGAAGACAGCCCACCTGGATGAAACTGTGCTTTTTGTCTTTGTTCTTCAGCAGCATGGCGCTCCGCCACTGCAGGTACTTCTCCTGGTGGGCGTGGATCTCTAAGGTGAGGGTGGAGTTCCGACTGTGGTAATCCTCAAGATTGGGGGTGGGCTGAGGTGGTAGGGCAAACAGTTTCTCATCTGTGAGTTGTTCTTGCGAAAGGGGCATCCCAAACTCTTGGCTCAAGTCTTTGATCATAGCAGAGGAGGGCAGCAGGTCCCTCACCGTCACGTCCCAGAGGGTGGTGCTGTTACAGCAGATGTCATGGATCCTGGAACAAAGAACCACTGCCCCACTGAACCTCGCCTACCTTGCAAAACAGGTGTAATCACTCCCATCCTACAGCAGGAAATGAACACTCAGAGGCTGCTTAGCTGGTCCCAAGTCCTGGAGCTTGTGACTAAAAAGCTCTGATTCCAGTCTGCTGAGCCTGGGCTCCTGGCAAAAGCCTCCTTCTCCGTCTTCTCCCCAGCCCCCAGAAGCCAAAGGCTGCCCACGGTTTGCTCTGAGTGCTGCTGTGTTCCTGTGTCCTTAGCCATGCTTCCCCTCCTCCCATACCCCATTGGGACACAGCCCCACGAGCTGCCCATCAGGGATGTAGAGCACAGAGCCTTCCGCACCAGGAGGACATCATGCATGGAGCCTCAGGGGGCTGGCTGTTAATAGAGGAGAAGGAGGAGGCTGGAGAGAGAGTCCTCAGCAAAGCTCAAGGACCTCCCCAGCCCTGAAGCCTCCTCCTAGGTGCCCTCTGCCATGGCCTGGTGTGCAGTGGGCATTGGGTCCAGAACACATGCTCAGTCATGGCTGTTGGCTGCTCACTATCTCAGCTGCCTCCGAAGTCCACTGTGTGGTAGGTGCCTGCCGTCACTCTCACCGTCCCAGTGACCCTGGCCCAGCCTTAGCCTTTCTGAATCTGGTTTCCTCACCCTCAGATAGAAATAAAGCCATATGGATGCAGCTACCTTGGATGCAGTAAGCACTTCCTAAAAAGTGTTCTTCTGTTTCGTTCATAGAACCCTTAGCTACCCTCCTGTCACCTACCAGGCAGGACCGGGTCTGGCCTCCTTCCAAATGCTGTGGCACCACCCCACATGCCAAAGGTGAGGGCCACAGAATCAAAGGAAAGCCTCTTAGCCCCGACCAAATTCTTTCTCCTTCCTATCTCTCCAGCCTCCTCCTCCTCCTTCATTAATACATCCAGCAAGCACTAGCTAGGGCCAGACCTGTTGCTAGCTCTAAAAATATAAAGACAGGGTTTGTACCTCCTGCCCCACACCCAGCAGCAAGTGAACTGTCTGCCTGCTGAACATCTCTGGCCCTTCCTCAACAGCAGCCTCTCCTGCCCTGGGGAAAGAAGCAGCCCCCTCCTCCATGCCCCTGCTGGGTCCCAGGGCATCCCACTGCCTGTGTTCTTTATGTCATCTCTGCTTCTGAACTGTGGCCTCCTGAGAGTGGGGACTGGTGTGCCCACAGCCCCCCTAGAGCCAGTGTGAGCCAGCAGCTGCTCAATGAGGGAATGGTGAGACCATGGTTGCCCAAGCTGGAGTGCAATGATGCAATCTTGGCTTACTGCAACCTCCACCTCCCAGGTTCAAGCGATTCTCCTGCCTCAGCCTCCCGAGTAGCTGGGATTACAGGCATGCGCCACCACGCCTGGCTAATTTTGTATTTTTAGTAGAGATGGGGTTTCTCCATGTTGGTCAGGCTGGTCTCGAACTCCCGACCTCAGGTGATCCACCCGCCTTGGCCTCTCAAAGTGCTGGGATTACAGGCGTGGGCCACCGCATCCAGCCTGTTTTTGTTTGTTTGTTTGTTTCTGAGATGGAAGTCTCACTGTCGCCCAGGCTGGAGTACAGTGGCTTGGTCTCAGCTCACTGCAACCTCTGCCTTCCAGGTTCAAGAGATTCTCCTGCCTCAGTCTCCCAAGTAGATGGGATTATAGGCGTGCGCCACTACACCTGGCTAATTTTTGTATTTTTAGTAGAGATGGGGTCTCACTATGTTGCCTAGGCCGGTCTCAAACTCCTGGGCTCAAGCCATCCTCCCAACTCAGCCTCCCAAAGTGCTGGGATTACAGGTGTGAGCCACTGTGCCCAGCCCACACCTGGCTAACTGTTAACAAATTTTTGTGGAGATGAGGTCTCGTTCTGTTGCCCAGGTTAGAAAATGGGTTTTAACCAGCCACTCCCTCCTCAGGCGATTCTAGGACATGCCCCAAGAACAGCAGACACGACAGAGTCACAGCATCTGGGCAGATGGTCCTCCTCCCCCCACCATCTGTTGGGGCCACTATCTAGTTGTTGGATGCCCCAGCTCGCCTGTTTGGGTGCAGAGTGTTAAGAAGTGCCCCTCCCGCCGGGGCGCAGGACCACATGTGGGCTGCCACTGCCCACCTGGCTAGCGCCTGGAAGACCCGCCTCCGCTCAGTGTCTCGCAGGAAGAACACCGCCTGCTGCAGCAGCAGCTCCGTGGGCTGGAAGAGGTGCACGTGGTACAGGATGGCCTCCAGGTCCCCATAGAGCCGGCTGCGGAACAGCAGCTGTGAGTTGTACAGCACCTTGTATTTCCCGTGTTCTGACCTGGGAATCCTGCAAGAGATAGAAGGCCAAGAGCTAACTTGCGTGGCAGCTTCCTGGGACACCATGGTGAGGGTGCACTGTCAGGTACAGCTTTTATGTTGTTTAAAAACAAGCCCAGGGGCCGGGTATGGTGACTCACGCCTATAATCCCAGCACTTTGGGAGGCTGAGGTGGGCAGATCACCTGAGGTCAGGAGTTCGAGACCAGCCTGACCAACATGGAGAAACCCCATCTCTAGTAAAAAATACAAAATTAGCCGGGCGTGGTGGCACATGTCTGTAATCCCAGCTACTCGGGAGGCTGAGGCAGTAGATTTGCTTGAACCTGGGAGGCAGAGGTTGTGGTGAGCCAAGATTGCGACATTGCACTCCAGCCTGGGTAACAAGAGCGAAACTGCGTCTCAAACAAAAACAAACAAAACAAAACGAAAAAAAACAAGCCCAGGCGGGTGGAGGCTGCAGCGAGCCCTGATGGCACCACTGCACTCTAGCCTGGGCAACAGAGTGAGACCCTGTGTCAAAACAACAACAAAAGACAAGGCTGGTAATGAAGACTATACTAAGATAAAAATAATAGCAATTTAAAAGTATAAAAAATTAACTAAAAGGATAGAAAAAAACAAAAGGAATATGACAATGATGAATGCCTCCTGGTAGACACAACATCTTTCAAAACGTGGGGCCTTGACAGAGAGCTGGCAGTGAAATGCTGAAACTGACCTGATCTGGCTCATGGCCTGTGCCTCTCACCCCCTTCCTGCCCCCACTCAGCCCCTCACCACTCCTCCAAGCCCTGCCCTGGCACTTGCACTCTGCACTATGGCAGTACCAGCCTGGCAGGGTTTCTATGCACAGCCTGCTGTCATTGCCCTGCACTGGCCTATGCTATTCCTCTGCCTTTTTGAACCTGGTGAAGTCTACAATGCCTTCATCTCCCCTTCAGGAATCTGTGTGCTTGGTCAGGGGTAGGTCCTCTTTTGTGAAGTATTGGTTTGGGTATTTTGCCCATACTTTCTTTCCACTGGGAGGTTTTCTTATTGATTCACAGGACTTTAAAAAATATATTTAGGATACTAATTATTGGTCAGTTCCAGAGACTGCAAATAATTTTGTTTCTAGCTTGTCTTCTCATGACTTTTATGATGTCGTGAAAGTTGATCCTATGCATTGGGTCATTCTCATCACACCCAACTAAAACAGAGTCGACAGGTGGGGAGAAAGCACCCAGGGCACATAGCACTGCTCCAGGAATGTCATTCTCCGCAGCCTGGCTGCTGAGGCTGCCTGCTCCAACCTGAAGCCAGTCTTGTCTGATAGCTACTGATGCCACTTGCTGCGACTCCAAGACTACTTTTACTCACTGTCACTCAACAGTCAGAGGTTGCCAGTGCCCCAAATTCTCAAAACAATACCTAACATTTTTATAATACCCCTCCTTGTTATAAAACCTCCAACCTTCTCTGTTTTTCAGACATACTGAAGACTGCCCAGTCTGTGTGTACCTCAAATTGTAATTCTTGCTTCCCAAATAAAATTTTTAAATTTAGAGATTCATCTCTGTATTTTGACTTTGACAGTGTCTTTTGATGAGCAGAAGTTACTTTTAATGTTGCCAAATGTATGATTCTTTTCTTCTTTGTCCTTGTCTGGTTCAAGAACTCTTTCTCCATTCTGGGGTCATGAATATGTTCTTCTATATTTTCATCTATAAGCTTTGTAATTTTGCTTTTCAAAAATAGATTTTTCACTTTGGGAGGTTGAAGTGGGCAGGTTGCTTGAGTCCAGGAGTTGGAGACCAGCCTTGGCAACCTGGTGAAACCCCATCTCTACAAAAAATACAAAAATAATCTGGGCATGGTGGTGCACACCTGTAGTTCCAGCTACCTGGGAGGCTGAGATGGGAGGATGGCTTGACTCCTGGAGGTAGAGGTTGCAGTGAGCCCTTGTACCACTGCAGTGAGCCTTTGTACCACTCAGCCTGGGTGACAGAGATAGACCCTGTCTCAAAAAAAAAAAAAAAACCCCGGGCGTGGTCGCTCACGCCTGTAATCCCAGCACTATGGGAGGCCGAGGTGGGCAGATCACGAGGTCAGGAGATCGAGACCACGGTGAAACCGCGTCTCTACTAAAAATACAAAAAATTAGCTGGGCGCAGTGGCGGGTACCTGTAGTCCCAGCTACTCGGGAGGCTGAGGCAGGAGAATGGCATGAACCCAGGAGGCGGAGCTTGCGGTGAGCCAAGATCGCGCCACAACACTCCAGCCTGGGCGACAGAGTGAGACTCCATATCCAAAAAAAAAAAAAGATTTTTCTGGTGAAATCTGAGTAAGATCAGATCATTGTAGTCTACTTAGTTGTACTGTGTGAATCAACAGTAGTTATATAAGATGTCACCATTGGGGGAAGTTGAGTAATGAGTACATGCAACCTCTCCACTATTTTTGCAATTTCATAGTTAAAAGTTTAGGCCAGGTACACTGGCTCACACCTGTAATCCCAGCACTTTGGGAGGCTGAGAGGCAGATGGATCACCTAAGGTCAGGGGTTGGAGACCAGCCTTCCCAACATGGTGAAACCCTGCCTCTACTAAAAATACAAAAAATTAGCTGGGCATGGTGGCGGGTGCCTGTAATCTCAGCTACTAGGGAGGCTGAGGCAGGTGAGTTGCTTGAACCCAGGAGGCAGAGGTTGCAGTGAGCCGAGATCGCACCATTGCACTCTAGCCTGGGCAACACAGTGAGACTCTGTCTCAAACAAAAGAAAAAAAAATTAGCTGGGCATGGTGGCACATGCTTGTCGGTCCCAGCTACTTGAGAGGCTGAGGTGGGAGGATCGCTTGAGGTGGGGGGCGGGGGGGTCAAGGCTGCAGTGAATCGTGATCGCACCACTGCACTCCAGCCTGGGTAACAGCAATAAACCCTGTCTCAATAAAAAGAAAGAAAGAAAGAAAAAGCTCAAAAAAAACAATGAAGTTAAAAGTTTAAAAACGGGCTTGGTCTACCTAGACTAGAGTTGATTTTCATGAATTGTGTGAGCCAGCAAATTAGGAACAGAATGGAACTTCCTCAGACCCATAAAGGACATCTACAAAAACCCTACACCTAACATCATAGGTAGTGGGGAAACACTGATGCCTTCTGCCGCAGAGACCAGAAACAAGGCAAGTGTGTGTGCCTTCACCATTCTTTTTTTTTTTTTTTTTTTTTTTTAGAGATGGGAGTCTCGCTCTGTTGCCCAGGCTGGAGTGCAGTGGCGTGATCTCGGCTCACTGCAAGCTCTGCCTCCCGGGTTCATGCCATTCTCCTGCCTCAGCCTCCTGAGTAGCTGGGACTACAGGCGCCCACCACCACGCCTGGCTAATTTTTGTATTTTTAGTAGAGACGGGGTTTCACCGTGTTAGCCAGGATGTTCTCCATCTCCTGACCTCATGATCCGCCCATCTTGGTCTCCCAAAGTGCTGGGATTACAGGAGTGAGCCACCTTCACCATTCTTATATAAAACAGGATTGCACGTCCAGGCCAGTACAACAAGGAGATGAAGGTATACAGACTGAAAGAAAGAAATGTAATTATCCCTATTTGCAGATGACATGATGGTCAGTGTAGAAAATCCCAAGGAATCTCCCAAAAAACAAAACAAAAACTCCTGGAACCAGTGAGTTTCAGCAAGGCTTTAGGATATAAGATCAACATTCAAAAATCACTTCTATTTTCAGATATAGCAGTGGTTGGCCGGGCGTGGTGGCTCACGCTTGTAATCCCAGCACTTTGGGAGGCCGAGGCGGGCGGATCACGAGGTCAGGAGATCAAGACCACGGTGAAACCCCGTCTCTACTAAAAATGCGGAAAATTAGCTGGGCGTGGTGGCGGGCGCCTGTAGTCCCAGCTACTCGGAGAGGCTGAGGCAGGAGAATGGCGTGAACCCGGGAGGCGGAGCTTGCAGTGAGCCGAGATCGCGCCACTGCACTCCAACTTGGGTGACAGAGCGAGACTCCGTCTCAAAAAAAAAAAAAAAAAGCAGTGGTTGCCAGGGGTTAAGGATGTCTTTCCTTTCTTCCTATGGAAAACAATTATCCCAACACCATTTATTGAAAAGTTTATCCTTTCTCTATTGAACTTTTTTTGTCCACTAGAGTTATTTATTTATTTTTTTGAGACAGAGTCTGGCTCTGTCGGCCAGGCTGGAGTGCAGTGGTGCCATCTCGGCTCACTACAACCTCTGTCTCCTGGGCTCAAGCAACTCTCCTGCCTCAGCCTCCCAAGTAGCTGGGATTACAGGTGTGTGCCACCATGCCCAGCTAACTTTTGTATTTTTAGTAGAGATGGGTTTTCACCATGTTGGCCAGGCTGGTCTCAAACTCCTGACCTCGGGTAATTGCCCACCTCGGCCTCCCAAAGTGCTGGGATTACAGGCGTGAGCCACTGTGCCCAGCCTAGAGTTATTTTTTAATTGAGATATAATTTACATGGCAGACAACTTACCCATTTGTAAAGTATAATTCAATAGTTTTTCATCTATTTAGTGCAACCACCACCACCATCATCAATTTTAGAACATCTCATCACCTCAAAAAGAAACCCCACACCCCTCAGCTATCATTCCGTATACTCCCAACCCCCTGAATACCCCCACCCCTGATCCACCACCCTAAGTATCTACCAATCCAGCGGTCCCCAACCTATTTGGCACCACGGACTGGTTTCGTGGAAGACAATTTTTCCACGGATGGGGTTGGGGGGATGATTTCAGGATGAAACCGTTGCACCTCAGATCATCAGGCATTAGATTCTCACAAGGAATGCGCAACCTAGGTCCCTCGCATGCACAGTTCACAAAAGGGTTCCTGCTCCTATAAGAATCTAATGCCACTGCCGATCTGACAGGAGGCGAAGCTCAGGCAGAGCTTGCTGACCTCCTGCTGTGCAGCCCGGTTTCTAACAGGCCAGAGACCGGTACGGGTCCATGGCCCAGGGGTTGGGGACCCCTGTACTAATCTACTTTCTGATAGATTGGCCTCTTTTGGACATTCCACATAAATTGAATCATGTCATATGTGACATCTTGTGGCCGGCCGCCTCTCCTCAGCATGTTTTCAAGGTTCATCCATAGTGCAGCATGTGTCAGTGTTTCATTCCTTTTTATGTCCAAATAGGATTCCAGGGTATGCACATCCATTATTTGTTTACCCTTTTACCACTTGATGGACATTTGGGCTGTTTCCATCTTTTGGCTATTATGAATAATGCTGTTATAAACACGAGTGTATAAAGCTTAGTACACTAATTGGCAATAACCCACACATTAGTGTGGATACACATTTTCATTTTCTTGGGCACAGATCTAGGAGTGATATTCCTGGGTCATATGGGAACTCTGTGTTTAATCACTTGAGGAACTGCCAGAGTGTTTTCCAAAGTGGCTGCGCCTATATTCCTCCCAGCAGAGGACACTTCTGATTTCTCCACATCCTCGCCAACGCTTGTCATTATTGGACTTTTGGTTTCTACCCATCCTAATGAGTATGAAATAGCATCCCACTGTGTAAGATTCATTCTTTTGAAGTAGAAAATTCAGTGTTTTTTAGTATATTTATTCCCCACCAATTTTGCAATATCACATATGTCATATGTCAAATGAACACTTATGTGTAGGTCTGTTTCTGGATTCTCTATTATATTCCATAGGTCTGCTTGTCTATCTCTGAACCAGTGCCACACTATCTTAATGACTATAGTTTTATCATGAGTCTTAATATCTAGTACAGCAAGTTCTTCTATCTTGTTCTTATTCAAGGGTATCTTTTTAAAAAAAGACCTTTGCATGTTGCTGTAAAGGGTTTAAAATCCCAACAGCTTTTAAAGTATGGACTTCGATTAAAAAAAAAAAAAAGTATGGACCTTAACATGTGAAAGTTTAAAATTTTAAAATCAATGTCCATACTTTAAAAGCTGTTGGGATTTTTAAAACTGGAAGTGCACTGAATCTATAGTTCAAATTTGAAGATAACTGAGCCTTTAGAATACCGAGTCTTCAAATTCATGAACATGGTATCTCTATCCACTTATTTATGTCTTCCTTAAAGTTTCCTGAAGTTCTGTAATATTCATGATGGATGTCTTTCACATCTTTTTGTCAAATTTAGTCCTATGAATTTCATATATTTTACTTTAAATGTGTTCCAATTTTAAAAATTAGTTTTTGTATGTAGATGGTATTCAAAATTTGATAGATTTTTATACTAATTTTTATATTCGATACCACATTAAATAATCTTATCTGAACATATTTTTGGTATTTTTTAAATTTCTTATAATTTTTTAATATATTGGCATAATTTGAAACACATATCAATGTCTGCAACAACTATAGTTATGTCTCAATAACTTTCAGGCATTTTTCATTTCCAAATAAGCATTTTAAGGCTATACATTTTCTTCTGACTAATGCTTCAATATCACTCTGCAAATTTTTATTTATTTATTTATTTTGAGACAGAGTCTTACTCTGTTGTCCAGATTGGAGTGCAGTGGCATGATCTTGGCTCACTGCAATCTCTGCCTCCTGGGTTTAGGCGATTCTCCTGCCTCAGCCTCCCAAGTAGCTGGGATTACAAGCGTGTGCCACCATGCCCAGCTAATTTTTGTATTTTTAGTAGAGATGGGGTTTCACCATGTTGGCCAGGCTGGTCTCAAACTCCTGACCTCAGGCAATCCGCCCACCTTGGCCTCCCAAAGTGTTGGGATTACAGACATGAGCCACTGCGCCCAGCCCACCCTGCAAATTTAGATAACATATTATTTTCATTATTGTTCAGTTCAAAAATGTCTAATTTCCATTATGATTTCTTTTTGACCCACAAGTTATTTGGAAGTATGGTTATTAATTTCCCTGCATATGAACTTTTTTCTGGTTAATGATTTGTGTTTTATTTCTAGCCTAATTCAACTGGGTTCAATGAGCATGCTTCATGTTATTTCTGCCACTGGAAAAAGCTTTTGAGATATAATTCATGTACTATCTGCCCAGCATTAGCCAAACCACAAAGTTTGAGGGCACAGTCCCTAAGACCACCCTTACTTCTGACGCCGACTGCAAGTTCAGGAGGTTTCTGAGACCGCCCTCTGGTTTGATAACGTGCTAGAAGGGCTCACAGAACTTACTGAAAGTGAGTTCTACACTCACAGTTACAGTTGTAGTACAGGGAAAGAATACAGATTAAAATCCGCCAAGGGAACAAACACATGGAGCAGAGTCCACGATGGCTCCAGACACAAAGCTTCTACTGTCTTCTCGTGGAGCCAGATGTGCTACCCTCCTAGCACTGGTGAGTGGCAGCGTGCAAACACACTGCAGCCAGGCAGCTCACCCCAGCCCTGGCAGCCAGAGTTTCCAGGGGGCTCCACTGCACAGGTATGGCAGGCTGGCTGACCACTTACATGGCTGAACTCAGTCTCCTGATTCTGCATGACCCAAAGCCCCCATCCCGAAGCAACTGGTTGGTCTTTCTGGAAGGTCAGCCTCCATCCTGTGACTGTCAGGTGTGACCAGTCCCCTCCCTAAACAAAGACACTCCTATTAGATGTGACTCAGATCGCCTCCCAGGAGGCAAGGGCAGAGCCCAGACTGCTCCTGGGCCAGGCCACATCCTCTGCTACACACCACAAAACTCAATCTTTTGGCCGGGCGCGGTGGCTCACGCCTGTAATCCCAGCACTTTGGGAGGCTGAGGTGGGCGGAAGGACATGAGGTCAGGAGATCGAGACCATCCTGGCTAACACAGTGAAACCCCGTCTCTACTAAAAATACAAAAAAAAAAAAAATTATCCGGGCGTGGTGGCGGGCGCCTGTAGTCCCAGCTACTCAGGAGCCTGAAGGGGGAGAATGGCCTGAACCCGGGAGGTGGAGCTTGCAGAGAGCTGAGATCGTGCCGCTGCACTCCAGCCTGGGTGGCAGAGCAAGACTCCGTCTCAAAAAAAAAAAAAAAAAAAAACAAACTCTATCTTTTTTTTTTTTTTGAGACGGAATCTTGCTCTGCCACCCAGGCTGGAGTGCAGTGGCGTGATCTCGGCTCACTGCAACCTCCGCCTCCTGGGTTCAAGCGATTCTCCTGCCTCAGCCTCTTGAGTAGCTAGGATTACAAGCACACGCCACCACGGCCTGGCTAATTTTGGTATTTTTAGTAGACACGGGGTTTCACTTGTTGGTCAGGCTGGTCTTGATCTCCTGACCTTGTGATCCACCTGCCTCATCCTCCCAAACTGCTGGGATTACAGGCGTGAGCCACCGTGCCTGGCAAAACTCAACCTTTTAAAGCGCATGAATGAGTGGTTTAGACTACATTCACAATGTTGTGCAGCCATAAACACTATCTAGTTCTAGAACATCCTCTACATCCCTAAATGCAACTCTGTGCCCACTGGCAGTGGCTCCCTGCTTCTCTCTTGCCCTCCCCTGAGTGGTTATCCCTGGCAACCACCAGCCTACCTATCTCTATGGATTTGCCGGTTCGGGACATTTCACAAACACAGAATCATACAATATGTGCCATTTTGTGTCTGGCTTCTTTGACTTAGCATAATGTTTCAAGGTTGAGATATGTGTATCAGTATTTCGTTTTGTTTTTTTTTGTTTTTTTTTTCTTGAGACGGAGTTTCGCTCGTTTCCCAGGCTGGAGTGCAGTGGCGCGATCTCAGCTCACTGCAACCTCCCTCTCCAGGGTTCAAGCAATTCTCCTGCCTCAGTCTCCTGAGTATCTGGGATTACAGGCACATGCCACCATACCCGGGTAAGTTTTTCTATTTTTAGTAGAGACAGGGTTTCACCATGTTGGCCAGGCTGGTCCCGAACTCCTGACCTCAGGCAATCCCCCCGCCTCAGCCTCCCAAAGTGCTGGGATAACAGGTGTGAGCCACCGTGCCTGGCTTTCATTTCCTTTTATGGCTTAATTATTCTATGGACTTATTATCTTTTGTTTATCAGTTGATAAACATTTGGGTCATTTCTCCCCCGCCTTTTTTTTTTTTTTTTAATTTGAGACAGGGTCTGGCTCTGTTGCCCAGGCTGGAATTCAGTGGTGTGATATTGGCTCACTGCAACCTCCGCCTCCTGGGCTCAAGTGATTCTCCTACCTTGGCCACTCAAGTAGCTGTGATTACAGGCATAAGCCACCATGCTTGGCTAATTTTTGTATTTTTTGTAGTAACGAGGTATCACTATGTTGCCCAGGCTGGTCTTGAACTCCTGGGCTCAAGTGATTCCAGGATCACCTTAGCCTCCCAAAGTGCTGGGATTACAGGCGTGAGCCACTGCACCTGGCCTGTTTTCACTTTTTGACTATTATACATAATGCTGCTGTGAACATGTGTGTACAAGTTCTTGTGTGGACATATGTTTTCAGTTCTCCTGGGCTTATAATAGATACAAGCCCAGCTTCTCCCGGTGCCTCTGGGCCCATCAGCACAGGAAGGCAGGTCCCCCAGAGGTGCAATCCCCTTCTGGGCAGACAGCCTCAACTCCTGGACTCCCCACTGCAGATAAGTGGGTCCTGGGGCATCTGAACTCTTGAGGACAGATGGGGGCCCTCCAGACTAAAGGAGGGAGATCCTGTCTACCCAAACTAGTATACGTGCAAATTGTGAAAGGAAGGGAGAGGTGTCATGTCACCAAAACTAAAAAATGGAGGAACTGCAAAGGGCTACCCGCTGCAGCCCAGAATTGGACACTTTAATTATTCACCTCTAGTGTCCCCACTGAGTGGCCCCCAGGTCCCCTGAAGGCCTTCAGGGAAGGGCAATTTCCTGCAGCCTAAGCAGCCCCTCCATCTTCAAAATGATCTTCCCCTGGGGCAAGTTGAAATCTAACACAGAATATTCTGCTCCTGGTTAGCCACAGTAGCCCTTGGCTCAGAACCCTGAAGACAGGCCCCACTCTCCTGGACCCCTCAGTCATCTTAGATACTCCTGAATTCCTCCCTGCAACCAAAGGCAATCAAGTCTTCAAGTCCAATGACTAAACCCTGGTAAGTACCTCACAATGAACCCCGAAAGGAGACTCACAGACAAGGATGCTGAACCTAGGCTTGGCTCTGAGAGACCTCTCCACTCCCTCGGCATCCAGATGCCATCAATTTTATGTAAAATATAAAACAAACCACCTACCAGCTTTGGTGGTTCTCCCACAGCTGCCTCAAGCCTTGGTCGGCCAGACCTTCCAGGATGAAAAGGTGGGTCTTCCCGTCCAGCAGGTGGAAGCCGGTGAGCACATCCAGGTGCTGCTGCTCCTGGACCCGCACATGCATCTTGAAGGCAGACAGGATCTGCTGCAGGGTCCTGACAGGGTAGGAGTCCAGGCCGAGGGCCTTAGCATTGATCATGGTGATGTCCTGCAGCAGGCTGTGGAGCAGGGAGACCTTCTTAAAGTCAAAGACGAAGATGATGTGGCCAAACTGGGAGCCCCCGAGGTCAGGATCAGCAGCTCTGGCCCCGGCCCTCAGTGGCACCGCGATGTCCACTTGCAACTTGAGCTGGGAGTCAGCCTCTAGGTAGTTGCCCATGGGCATTGGGCCATGCTGGTGGCCATCTCTGGGGACCCCAAGCCCCACAGCCTTCCTTCTCCTGCTGTCCTGGCCGCAGTGTGTGGGCTGAACCTCACAGCTGTGGATGGGGACGGCCAGATTCAAGTACTTGTGGCCAAGGAGGAGGTCAGCAAAACTGACCTGGGCGATGCCATAAGGGTACCACGTCTTGTTCTGGGACTCAAAGGGGTTGTTCTCTGTCTCTCTGGGAGAGATGAGGGCCCAGAAGTTGAGGTATGAATCCAGGGGGTCCTCCCCAAACAGCACAGGCTTCTGAGAACACTCCTCTGACTTGCGGTCCCGGTCGTGAACTTCCACCACCATGGGGGGGCCCTCCAGGTATTCCCTTAGGTCAGTGGGGTGCAGCGCCCCAAGGAAGATGACGTTGATGTCCTGGAAATAAACGTGGGTTCCATGGGGCTCCCCCTTGGTCTTGTGAACTGGAGTCTTATGGAACTGGTACTTGCAGTACACAGGCATGCACAGCCTCTACGAGAGAGCAGGGCCACAGCAGGTCACCCGGCTGCAAGGACAGTCACTCAGCCCCAGCATGAGGAGCTCAAATCCCACTGCCAGGCTCATTGCCTGTCCCTGTAGCCCAAGTTTTCTCATCCACAAAATATCCATGAGAGACACCTCTGTGCAAGGTCATTACTAGGACCGCAGACATCATGCACGTGAACGCACCGGGATGGCGACTGGCATGAAACAAGGACTCAAAAAGCATTCGTTATTTATTTTCCTCCCAAAATGTGAGTGCCATGAAGATAGGCCATGTGGCCTTTTTCATACCTGTACTTCTAGTTCCTATCCCAAGGCTGGGCACAGAAAAGGTACAGAGAAGTGATTTTTAGAAAGGAAATCCCTGTTTTCTAAACATATATCTGGGGGTGGACACAGACCCCTTTAGCAGAGCCACAGGTGCCAAGCTGAAAACTGACACTCTGGGGAGGAGACAGCCTCAGAGAGGTCTGGGCCTCAGAGAGCACAGAGAACAGGATGGAAAGGAAGAGCCAAGCTATGCTGAGGCAGAAAGCAGGGACGTTTGCATGGTTTGACCTTGATGCTGAGATTTTATCATCACAAATTAAGCCTTACTTCCACCACCATGGGGGGGCCCTCCCACAAGTCTGTGGTCTGAATTCGTAATCTAAAGGCACTTTTTTTTACCCTGAAGCTGAGAATTTATTCTAAAATAATCCCGGATTGGCTGTGCTCCAAGAGCAGTGGGCAGAGACACAATACCTCTGGAGATACTCACTTTCAACCTAGGCCTCAAAGAATTCCCATCAAGAAAGTTCCATTGACCATGAGATCATGGTAAAAATCACAAAACACCTAAAGACAAAGGCATTACTAGTGAAATCAGATGCACCAAGGCATAAGATATTAGAATGATCAGAGATATAAAATAAGGATATAAGTTTAAGTAAAGAAAGAATATAATCAAGGTAAAACCTATTGTATTTCTATTTACTTGTAACAGGCTTGGCACAGTTGAGAAAGCCAAATACCAACCACACAATGGAGAAGCTGAGAACCAACCAGATTTTCTCTGTAAAACCCTCAAAAGACTTGGGAATGGCAAACCTAGTATCTCTGGAACTGGCAGTAAAAAGGAAAGGCTGGAGCAGGGAGGACTCAGTGCAAGTTCCTTAAGAAGCAATCAGATGCCTAGGTGTCCCCCCAGTGGCTCGGCAGAAGTCTACTAGTTTGCTCTCCAGGCAAAATGTAAATAGGGGGTCCTGAAAACTTCAAAACACTGACGAAAAAAAAAAAGATGTAAATAAATGGAGAGATGTACTATATACATAGATTGGAAGACAACATAACAAAGATGTCAACTCTCCTCAATCCGATCAGTTTATAGATTTACAAATGTAATACAATTCCAATCAAAATCCCAGCACAACTTTTTGTAGATATTGATAAACTGATTCTAAAATTTGTATAGAAGAGCCAAGAAACTGGAAGAGCTAAAACAATGTTGAAAACTAAAGTTGGAGGAACCACTTCACCCATTTTTACGACTTACTACAAAGCTACTATAAGCAAGACAGTGTCGTGTTGCTGAAAGGACAGACACAGACCCACGGATCAGAAAAGAGAACCCAGAAACAGATCCACACAAGTATGGCTAATCTATGTTTATCAAAAGTGCAAAAGAAAGAGAACTTCAACGTAAACCCCACACCATATACAAAAATTCATTCAAAATTGATCAAAGGCTGGGCGTGGTGGCTCACACCTTTAATCCCAGCACTTTGGGAGGCTGATGCAGGAGGACTGCTTGAGGCCAGGAGGTTTGAGGTTTCAAGGAGTTACAGCTGCACCACTGCACACCAGCCTGGACAACAAATGAGATTCTGTCTCAAAAAAGAAAAAAATTGATCAAAGATATAAATGTTAACTATAAAACTATTAAAGCATTGAGAAGAAAACAGAAAAAAATATCCTTCTGACCAGGGGTTAGGCAAAGAGTTCTTAGATGTGACACAGAAACACGATGCATACATGAAAAAAAATGTATAATTTGGACTTCATCAAAATTAAAATTTTTGCTCTGCAAAAGACACTGTAAAGAGAATGAAAAGATGTGCTTGTCACAGATTGGGTTAAAAATAAAAGAGAATGAAAAAACAAACTACAGACTGGGAGAAAATATTAGCAAATGATATATCCAACAACGGACTTAAATCCAGAATGTGTGTGTAAACACACATTTATTTTATATATATATATATATATATATATATGTAATTTGTGGTGAGACAGGGTCTTGCTCTGTTGCCCCGGCTGGAGTGCGGTGGTGCACTCATGGCTCACTGCAGCCCCAACCTCCCTGGGCTCAGCTGATCCTCCCACCCCAGCCTCCCTAGTAGCTGGGACTACAGGTGTGTGCTACCATGCCCCACTAATTTTTCTTTTCTTTCCTTTTTTTTTTTTTTTTTTGGTAGAGACAGGGTTTTACCATGTTGCCCAGGCTGGTCTTGAACTCCTGAGCTCAAGTGATCCTCCTGCCTCAGCCTCCCAAATTGCTAGGATAACAGGCGTGAGCCACCGTGCCCATCCCAGAATTTTTTTTTTTTTTTTCCCTGAGACAGGGTCTCGCTCCATTGCCCAGGCTAGAGTACAGTGGCTCAATCTCAGCTCACTGCAACCACCACTTCCCCGGTTCAAGCAATTCTCCTGCCTCAGCCTCCTGAGTAGCTGGGATTACAGGCACGCGCCACCAGGCCTGGCTAATTTTTGTGTTTTTAGAAGAGATGGGGTTTCACCATGTTGGCCAGGCTGGTCTTGAACTCCTGACCTCAAGTGATCCGCCCGCCTCAGCCTCCCAAAGTGTTGGGATTACAGGCGTGAGCCACTGTGCCCAGCCTAGAATATATATTTTTTAAAACTCCCAAAACTCAGCAGTAAGACAGTAAACAACCCAATTGAAAAATGAGCAAAAATTTGAGCAGAAATTTCACCAAATGGGATGTAAAATGGCAAATAAACACATCAAAAGATGCTCAACATCATTATCCATCAGGGAACTACAAATTAAAACCATGATGTGATAAAAATACAAACTTCTGGGCCGGGCGCGGTGGCTCAAGCCTGTAATCCCAGCACTTTGGGAGGCCGAGGCGGGTGGATCACGAGGTCAGGAGATCGAGACCATCCTGGCTAACACAGTGAAACTCCGTCTCTACTAAAAAATACAAAAAATTAGCCGGGCGTGTTGGCGGGCGCCTGTGGTCCCAGCTACTCGGGAGGCTGAGGCAGGAGAATGGCGTGAACCCAGGAGGTGGAGGTTGTGGTGAGCCGAGATCGCGCCACTGCACTCCAGCCTGGGGGACAGAGAAAGACTCTGTCTCAAAAAAAAAAAAAAAAAATACAAACTTCTTAGAATGGCTAAAATTAAAATACTGACAATACCACATTCTGGAGAGGGTAGGGAGCAACTAGAACCCTTGTTCACTGCTGATGAGAATGCAGTGATCTAGCCACACTGGAAAATGGTGGGCAGTTTTTCATAGTCAGGCATATACTTAACATATAGCCTAGCAATTTCATTTGTTGGCATTTACCCTAAAGAACTGAAAACGTATGTTCCTATAAAAACGTGTACACTGTTTTTAAGCAGCTCTATTCATAATTACCAAAAACTAGAAGCAACCTAAATGTCCTTTCATGAGTGCACAAACAAACTGTGGTACATCCTTGTGATGGAATACTACTCAGCAATGAAAAGGAAAGAACTACTGATAGATGCAGCCACTTGGATGAATCTGAAAGGCATTACCTTGAGTAGAGATGCCATGCACATTGTTAGCTGCTGAATCAAAGGTTATAGCTGCATGATGCTGCAAAACACACAGCCCCATTTATATGACATTCTTCCAGAGTTAAAACTATAGTCATAACACATCAGTGGCCGTCAGAGGTTATGTGTGTGAAGCAAAAGTGATTATGAAGGGCAAGTACAAAGGAGGGGTCTGGGGTGACAGAACTGTATCCTAACTGTAGTGGTGATAATACTGATCTATACGTGATTTTATTTTTATTTTTATTTTTTTGAGACAGAGTTTCTCTCTCATCGCCCAGGCTGGAGTGCAATGGCGCGATCTTGGCTCACGGCAACCTCTGCCTCCCAGGCTCAAGCAATTCTCCTGCTTCAGCCTCCTGAGGAGCTGGGATCACAGGCACGCGCCACCACGCTCAGCTGATTTTTGTATTTTTAGTAGAGACGGAGTTTCCCCCACGTTGGCCAGGCTGGTCTGAAACTCCTGACCTGAAATGATCCACCCGCCTCAGCCTCCCAAAATGCTGGGATTACAGGTGTGAGCCACCACACCTGGCCTGATCTATACATAATTTTAAATTTATAGACCTATACACCAAAAGATAAACATCAATTTTACTGCAGAAAAAATTGTTTAAAAAAAATAAAATAACAGAGGGTCTCTGGAATAGGGGATAGTTGAGGGCATCTGAGCCGTTCCCAAACAGGGAGATTAGGTGACCAAATGCTCACTGCTTAGTGCAAATTCCCAGCTCCTGTCTGTGGGCATTCAGAATGCAGCAGGCTAGACCCTGACCCCCCAGGCAGGGAAGTAGGAAAGCCCTGTAGAACCCAGGGGTTCCCACCAACGCCCCACTCACGTCACCCAATGGTGAAGCTCAGAGCTGAGAAGCCCACCATGCACCCAAAGCTCGCCTTTTAGGTCTGTGCTCTCTCAGCCATGAGCAATGGGCCAGGGGATTAACAGACAGTGGAGGAAAACATCTGACATGGAAGGTGGAGTGAAACAAACAGGAAGATCAACCTAAAGGAAGCAGACTACACACGTGATGACAGTGCCCATGAAGCAAGCTGGAAGTGCTGTGTCCTGGGCCCCCGACACCCTCGAGTTCAGTGATTCGCTAGGAGAACTCACAGAACTCAGCATGGGTGCAGCACACTTGTGCCTGTGATTTATTACAGCAAAAGAGACAAAGCCAACAACAAAGGGGGCAGGCACAAGCTGCTGAAGCCCTCTCCCAGGGGATACACACAGGGGCCGCTCAACTCCTCCCCGATGCAGTGCAGCAACGTGTGAAGTGCTGTCCACTGGGGAAGCCCACGAGGGACTCACTGCCTAGGGCTTTTGCTGAGGCCTGGTCACATAGCACCCCCTGCCTAGCATGTATGAAAATCTCAGCCTCCTAAAGGGAAAGCAGGCATTCAGCACAAACAATACTGTTTGTAAAAGCCATTTAGGCACAGTGACCCATTCTTAACAGGAAGTGTGGGGAACCCTCTCAAAATGCAAGTTCCCATATACCAGCCTGGGTCAACTCTGCAAACAGGACTTTTTAAGGACGGTAGTCTCAGGCCCACTCTGTTCACTCTTTTCTGAACATTTCCTAGAAAAAGGATCAATTAGGAGAGAAAGAACAATAAAAACAAGTAGAAGATAGCCGGGTGTGGTGCCAGGCACCTGTAATTCCAGCTGCTCAGGAAGGTGAGGCAGGAGAATTGCTTCAATCTGGGAGGCGGAGGTTGCAGTGAGCTGAGATCGTGCCACTGCACTCCAGCCTGGGTGACAGAGCGAGACTCCATCTTAGAAAAAAAAAAAAAAAAGGAAAGCCCAGGAGAGTCAGCATCTAGCTAACAGAGTCCCAAAAAGAGAGGGGAAAAAAATGAAGAAATAATCAGTGAAATAATTTAAGACAATTTCCCAGTGCTGAAGGACATGGGCTTCTAGGTTGAAATGGCCCACTGAATCCCCAGCTTCATGGGTAAAAATACACTTACAGAGTTCCTGTTCTGGATCAAGATGGAATAGACACACTTCTAGTTCTACTAAGTACAGCTTTAAAACTCTGCAGGTTGTATATAAAACAAAACGTACAAAGACTTTGAAAAGTACAGAAAAGGTGTTTAGGGAACATGAGACCCTGGGTCTTCTATTTCCCTCATATATTCTGGACTGGGTGCTAGAGAAGGCAGTATCCAGAAATACCAGTGAGAGTAGGCAGAAAAAACCCCAAGAAAAGTCTGCTTTCTCTATATCAAAGACCAAGAAAGGGACAACTCAGCAGAACAGGAAACTTTTAGGCAAATAACCTCCCTACCCCAGACACACACCATGGAAAAAGTCATGCCCCACCCCAGAAACAAAGGCTGCATGGGAAGCCTGGATTTCTAACCTCACTGACTTTAACTTGGTGCTCCTTACCTCACTGGGGTGGTGTCAGAAAAGACCTGGTGGGGAGCCAGGACTTTCCCCAACACTCAATGGAAATGAAGCCTCCCATCATGTGTCAGTGAAGTCCACAAGAGCAGTAACAAGATATCCCTACCCACAGGGTACAGTGGCCAAGTGGGGAACCTGGAGTCTCACCTGGCAGTATTGAGATGGTAACTCTCTCATCTCCCCCTCCACAGGCCTGCTACACATGCAGTTTGGTGTTGAGAAGGCCTGCTACACATACAATTTTTTTCTTTTTTTTTTTTTTTTTTTTTTTTTTGAGAGACAGGGTCTCTGTCATCCAGGCTGGAGTGCAGTGGTGCAATCATAGCTCACTGCAGCCTCAGCCTCCTGGGCTCAAACCATCCTCCCACTCCAGCCTCCTGAATAGCTGGGCTACAGGTGTATGCCACCACATCTAGCTAATTAAAAAAAAAAATTAAGAAGGGATCACACTGTGTTGCCCAGGCTGGTCTTAAACTCCTGGGTTCAAGTGATTCTCCAGCGCCCAGCTTAAACATAAGATTTAAATAAGATCCAGTCTCATAATGTAATACTCAATATATCCAAGATAGAATTTTTAAAAAATCACTTGTCATACCAGAAAAATCAACTTGAATGGGAAAAACCAATGAACAGACACCAACACTGAGATGATACAGATCTTGGAATTATCTGACAAGGAATTTGAAGCAGTAATGAACATGCTTGAAACAAATGAAAAAAATAGTTTCTCAGCAAAGAAACAGGAGATAAAAAGAATAATCAAGGTGTGGTGGTGCATGCCTTTAGTCCCAGCTGCTCGGGGGGCTGAGGTGGCAGGGTCACTTGAGCTCAGGAGTTCAAGGCTGCAGTGAGCCATGACAGTGCCATTGTACTCCAGCCTGGGTGACAGAGCAAGACAAGACCCCATCTCTTAAAAAGAAAGTAAACAGCCTGGGTGCGGTGGCTCACACCTGTAAACCCAGCACTTTGGGAGGCCAAGGGTGTGGATCACAAGGTCAGGAGTTCAAGACCAGCCTGACCAAGATAGTGAAACCCCATATCTACTAAAAATACAAAAATTAGCTAGGCATGTTAACAGGTGCCTGTAATCCCAGCTACTTGGGAGGCTGAGGTGGAGAACTGCTTGAACCTGGGAGGCAGAGGTTGCAGTGGGCCAAGATGGCACCATTGCACTGGGCGACAGAGTGAGACTCCAACTCAAAAACCAAAACAAAACAAAACGAAACAAAAATGGAAATCTTAGAACTGAAAAATACAATAACTGCAATAAAAAAACTCGATGGATTCAATGCAGAATGGAATGTACAGAGGAAAGAATCTGTAAACCTGAAGATAAAACAATAGAAATAGAAATACCCAATCTGGGCCGGGTGTGGTGGCTCACGCCTGTAATCCCAGCACTTTGGGAGGCCGAGGCAGGTGGATCATGAGGTCAGGAGATCGAGACCAGCCTGGCTAACATGGTGAAACCCAGTCTCTACTAAAAATACAAACAATTAGCTGGGCGGGCGTGGTGGTGGGCGCCTGTAGTCCCAGCTACTCAGGAGGCTGAGGTAGGAGAATGGCATGAACCCAGAGGCGGAGCTTGCAGTGAGCCGAGATCGCGCCACTGCATTACAGCCCGGGCGACAGAGCAAGACACTGTCTCAAGAAAATAAAAAGAAAGAAAAAAAGAAATTACCCAATCTGAACAACACAGGGGAAAAAAGACAAAAAAATCAAAATCAGAACTTCAGGGCCCTGTGGGACTAAAACAAAGGAACTAATATTCATGTCATTGGAGTTTCAGAAGGAGAGGAGAAAAAAGGTGGTGCTGAAAAGTATTCTAATAAACAATGGCTAAAATTTTCTCAAATTTGGCAAAATACATAAGCCTATAGATTCGAAGAGCTGAGAGAACCCCAAATAAGATAAACACAAAGAAATCCACACCAAGACATGTCATAGTCAAACTTCTGTAAATTAATGGCAAAGAAAGAAAATCTTGAAAGGTACAAGAGATAAATGCCACCTTACTTATAGGGAAAAAAAGTAATTTGAATGACAGCAAATTTCCCATCAGAAACTGTAGTGGTAAGAAGAAAGTGGTATAACATTTTTCAAGTGTTAAAAAATCCGGCCAGGCACAGTGGCTCACACCTGTAATCCCAGCACTTTGGGAGGCTGAGGTGCATGCATCACCTGAAGTCAGGAGTTTGACACTAGCCTGGCTAACATGGTGAAATCCCGTCTCTACTAAAAATACAAAAATTAGCCAGGCATGGTGGTTTGCGCCCATAATCCCAGCTACTCAGGAGGCTGAGGTAGGAGAATCACTTGAACCCAGGAGGCAGAGGTTGCAGTGAGCCGAGATCACGCCACTGCACTCCAGCCTGGGTGACAGAGCCAGACTCTGTCTCCAAAAAAAAAAAAAAAAAAAAAAAAAATCAACCCCATTCTATATCCAGTAAAACTATCCTCCCAGAATGAAGGAAAATAAAAACACCCTGAGACAAAGAACAACTAAAAGAATTTGTTTTCAGCAGATTTATCCTACAAGAAAGGCTAAAGGAAGTTCTTGAAACACAAAGGAAATGACAAAAGAAGTCTTGGAACATTAGAAAGGAAGAAAGGATAATGGAATAAGTAGAACCATGGGTAAACAAATACACTTTCCGTCAACCCTTGAGTTTTCTAGGTTATGTTTGACAGTTGAAGCAAAAAGTATAACATCATCTTATGTGGTTATCAATCTATGTAGAGGAAATATTTAGGAAAACTAAAGGGGTTTGAAGGGAGGTAAAGTTTCTATATTTCACTCAAACTGGTAAAATATTGATACCAAGAGATTGTGAAAAGTTATGTTATCTGTTAAATATAATACCCAGAGTGCCACTAAAAATCTATACCAAGAGATATAAATTCAAAAATACTACAGATAAAATGGAATTCTAAAAATTGGTCAAGAAAGCAGGAATAAAAACCAAGACAAACAAAAAAACAGAAGGAACGGACAGAAAACAAAAATTAAAATGGTAGACTTAAGCTCTAATATATCAACATTTACTCTAAATATAATGGTCTAAATACATCAATTAAAAGGCAGAGTAAATAAAGAAACATGACCAAACTACATGCAAGGGCATTATCCTGGAGTGGGGGAGAAGGCCAGTCTCAAAAGGTCACACACTGGATGTTTTCATTTATATAACCACGCCAGTTTCCTACGAAGCGCCATAAACTGGGGGGGAGGGCTTAAAATAACAGAAATTTATTGTCTCCCCGTTCTGAGGCTAGAAGTCAGAAATTAAGCTGTTGGCAGGGCCACGTTTCCTCGGAAGGTGCTCAGGAAGGTCCTTCCTTGCCTCTTCCAGATTCTGGTGGCTCCAGATGTCCCCTGGCATGTGGCAGCATCCACTTTCCACGTGGCATTCTCCATGTGTCACTTTGCATAGTTTTCCCTCTATGTGTGTCTGTCTCTGGGTCCAATTTTCCCCTTTTCATAAGGATACCCTAATGACCTTATTTCAACTTGATTACCTCTGCAAAGACCCTCTTTCCAAATAAAATCACATTCTGAGATACTGGGTGTTAGGAGTTCAACATTCCATTTTTTGGGGGGAACACAATTCAATTCTTAACAATAACATTTTCAAATTGACAAAAGTTTAGAGATAGAAAATTAGTGGTTAGGGATGGTGGGTGTTAGGGGGTTGTATAAAAGGGTAGCATGAAGGAGATCTTTGTGATGATAGAATATTTCTATATCTCAAGTGCTGTGACAGTTACATACATGTACAATAAAATGGCACATTAGACCTATATACACATTAGACCCATGTCAATGTGCTGATTTTGATACCGTGCTATAGTTATGAAAACCTAATTACTGAGGAAATTGGATAAAGGATACATGGGACCTCTCTGTACTGTCTTTGCAATTTTCTGTGAATCTATATTTTAAAGTAAAAGTATGACATATGTATATGGACATAGTCACACTAAGACACACAATTAAGCAGTTTCAGAAGACAAAAAGGGCTGGCACTGTGGCTTACACCTGTAATCCTAGCACTTTGGGAGGCCAAGGCAGGAGGATCACTTGATCCCAAGAGTTAAGGACCAGCCTGGGCAACATGGCAAAACCCTGTCTCTACAAAAAATACAAAAATTAGCTGGGTGTGGTGGCATGCACCTGCAGTCTCAGCTACTAGGGAGGCTAAGGCAGGAGGATCACCTGAGTTCAGGAGGTTGAGGCTGCAGTAAGCTATGATCGCACCACTGCACTCCAGACAGGGCAGTGGAGTGAGACCCTGTCTCAAAAAAAAATTTTTTTTAAAAAGGAGACAAGGTTGGGTGCGGTGGCTGACACCTGTAATCCCAACACTTTGGGAGGCCAAGGCAGGTGGATCACCTGAGGTCGGGAGTTTGAGACCAGATTGACCAACATGGAGAAACCCTGTCTCTACTAAAAATACAAAATTAGCTGGGCGTGGTGGCACATGCCTGTAATCCCAGCTACTCGGGAGGCTGAGGCAGAAGAATCGCTTGAACCCAGGAGGTGGAGGTTGCAGTGAGCCGAGATTGCACCCCTGCACTCCAGCCTGGGCAACAAGAGCGAAATTCTGCCTCAAATAAATAAATAAATAAAATAAAAAAGAAGACAAAAAAGATTTTATAAGCATTTGGAGAAACAAAAAACAGGTTGCATACAAAGGTTCAACTTCAATGAAAATAAAAGATGGAACAATGCCTTCAAAACTCTGAAGACAAACGATTTTTAGCCTAGAATTCTATACGCAGCCAAACTACCAGTCATGTGTAAGGATAAAAAAAGGTAGAAAAAATATATCTGCAGACATATGAGATCTCAAAAATAAATCTCCCATTGACCTTTTCCCGAGAAGCTACTGAAGGATGCACTCCAGCAAAACCAGACAGCAAATAAAGGGAGAGAATTCAGGAGGCAGGGATCCAACCAGAAGAGGGAACAAGGAACTCACAGAATAAACAGCAGTGCTGAACCTGGTTGGTTCACAATGAGCGAGCATCCCGCTGGCAACCGCCACGGGAACAGGGAAGCCTGGGGGCTTCACATGACCTGCATGTGAAGAGCACCTGCGGTGTAGTAGGAGACCTCAGGATTGGTCACACCTAATCCCAGGAACCCCATCTTTTTTGTATCTCACTGTGGGATCCTAAATGGTAAAATGCAGGTGATGACCACATTTGTCATGTGGGGCCATCGGGAGGACTAGAGATGGCATGTGACGGGCAGGTGGGTGGAAGGGGAGGAGCTCTAAACTCCATGCATCCAGCTCATTCTTACCTCTAGTTCCTGAATGGGTACAGGCTGTGACGGAAGGCAGGAAGCACACTTTATCTTTATGGTCAGGGGATTTAAATCCTGCTTTTGCTCCTCGGTCATGATCGGAACTTCTGTTTTTAAAGTCAAAAGGCAATCTAAAATGTTGGCAGACTTCTCACTGCCACGACTCATGACAGTTTGCCATCCTGGGGGGAAATTACACCCAGCATTAGACCTTTCCTCCCGACAGCCCCAAGACAAGCACAGAGGGATCAAGCAACCTGAGATGAGCCAATGATAAAATCACGACCCGAAAGGGAAAACTTTAATTAAAAAAAAAAAAAGAATTGGAAAACACAGGCAGCATGACCCATGCTAGTTTCTCAAACTGAGGTCCCATAAATTCTCTAGAATTGAATTTGTGTGATTTAATCTTGATGACATCTTTTAAGAAGTAATATAAGCATTTCCTGAATCATCTAGGACACAATAAGAACACCTATGTGTGGGTGCCACACATACAGTTTGATTTAATTGGTCTGGGGTGTGGCCTCCACAATGGGAGGTTTAAAAGCTCTCCAGGTAACTTGAAAACCAACGTTCTAGACCTGTGCTATCCAGTATGGTAGCTATGGGCCATAGGTAACTACTTGAATTGTAACTAATTAAAATTAAATAAAATATAAAATATACTTCCTTCCCCACACAAGCCACATTCCAAATGCCCAGTACCCTCATGTGGCTATGGGCTCCTGTATGGGTCAGCAGAGAGCCTGGCCATCGCTGCAGGAAGGCTACTGGATGGAGTGCTCCAGGCAGTTCTTCCACCAAGGATATATCATGCCAGTGTGTACATTTGGTACTCAGTGGGTTGCTTCACCTGTTGTGATTTGATGAGGAAAGCACAGATATTCATGTAGAACACAACTGGCACATCTGAGCCAAATACAAGCGTGCACACCTCCCACCAGGGTGGTTTTGCACTAATGCACCTCGCAAAAAGGGTGGGTGAATTGAGCCATTGCAAGGCATATAGGTAGCTGTCAGAGCTGTCAGAATGCTTGCTTTTTTTTTTTTTTTTTTTTTTTTGAGACAGTCTTGCTCTGTTGCCCAGGCTGGAGTACAGTGGCATGGTCTCAGCTCACTGCAAGCTATGCCTCCTGGGTTCACGCCATTCTTCTGACTCAGCCTCCCAAGTAGCTGGGACTACAGGTGCCTGACAACACGCCCAGCTAATTTTTTGTATTTTTAGTAGAGACGGGGTTTCACCATGTTAGCCAGGCTGTTCTCGATCTCCTGACCTCGTGATCCACCCACCTTGGCCTCCCAAAGTGCAGGGATTACAGGCGTGAGCCACCACGCCCAGCTCAGAATGCTTTTTCTATAAAAGTGATCCATGTATTTCACCAGTCAGAGATGTACTAGGTAGGGGGGAAAAAAAATCACCTCAAGTTTTGGAGGCAGGATTGATCTGGGTTTGAATCCCAGATCTGACTCTTTGTCATGTGATAAGCTAGAGTCTCCGAGGCTCAATTTCATCTGCGAAATGGGGATGGATACCACCTACCTTGGGGTTAAAGGATTAAGAAAGATGATGTATGAGATGGTGCTCAAAAAGATCAGTCTATTCCTTTCAACATGCCTGTAAATGTATTTCTAGGGCATGTAAAAGCCAAGTCGCTCACATTCAGAAAGAGTAAGCCCTTCTAAAACAAGTCACGGGCCAGGTGTGCAGTGCACAGCTCCTAGGGGCAGCCCTCACACTCCCGCAAGATCCTCTTTAACAAAGCTGATTCATGAAAGCTGTCACCCATTATGCCTGTGTTCTATAATTTTGTGAGCCTTTTCACATAAAAGACGACCCAAGGGATAGGCCAGGTACGGTGGCTCACGCCTATAATCCCAGCACCTTGGGAGGCCGAGGCGGGTGGATCACCTGAGGTCGAGAGTTCGAGACCAGCCTGACCAAAATGGAGAAAGCCTGTCTCTACTAAAAATACAAAATCAGCCGGACATGGTAGTGCATGCCTATATTCCCAGCTACTCAGGAAGGCTAAGCCAGGAGAATCGCTTGAACCGGGGAGGCAGAGGTTGCTGTGAGCTGAGATCGTGCCATTGCACTCTAGCCTGGGCAACAAGAGCAAAACTCCGTCTCAAAAAAAAAAAAAAAAAAAGACTACTCAAGGTAGAAAGAATCCCCATTGCAAAAAAAAAGTGCTCAAATCATCAGAGTCAGGGAGACATACACCAGAACAGAATTCCAGGCTGGGGGCTCACAGCCTCCACACTGCCGACAGTTGGGGCAGACCATTCTTTGCTCAGGGGACAGTCCCGTGCATTGTGGCATGTTTAACAGTATCTTACTAGATGCCAGTGGCACCCCACTCTCAGTTGCGTCAACCAAAATGCCTCCACACGCTGCCAAATGTCCCCAGCAGACACAAGCCCCCTGAGTTAAGAGTCCTGGTTGAGTTAAGAGTGGAACGGTGTAAGGGAATGTTTGTGCTCCCCAACAGCCAGTCCCAAACATGCGCTAATGTAATTTCATCCTTAACCTTGTGTGGTTGCTGTCATCTCCACATTACAGATGGGGAAACTGAGGCTCAGAGTTCTGACACAATAATCCAAGGTCTCTTAGAAAATACGTTGGGGAACCAGCATCCAAACCAGTTCTGTTGGGCTAAGTGGGGCCCCTCCGCTATGCAATACTATCCTTTTAAAATAAGAGTTCACTCCCAGACACAGAATATTTCTAGAATCTTACTGGGTTACTAGCCAACCAATATTTACTAATAAGGTATACATGATCTATGGCCTAATTTGAAATTGAAGATGATTACCAAAAATAATTATGCTGGGTTTACAATAAATAATCTTATGCTATTATTTTCTGGCAAAACCAGACATACAACTGGCCTGCTGAGCTGACCCGTTCTCTGTCGATGACCATAGGCTACGTCATGGGTATAATGGAGCGGCCCACACATGTGGCTTCGGGAAGCAGCTGCTGCCTCCACACCAGCACCCTCTGGGTCCCACTGTGCTAAGCAGTTTACACACGTCAGCTCCTGTGATCCTTAAAACAACACTCTGAGGTAGGAGTAATCACCCCCATTTCACAGAGGAGGAAAGTGAGACTCAGAGAAAGCAGGTAACTTGCTGGTAAGTGGCTGAGCCATGATCAAAGTGTTTTTGTCACCAAAGCTCTTACATATGAACCCCTGCATTGTACAGCATTGTACATGACGACGGTGCAGGTTAAAGAGAGGGGAGGCTAGGTCGGGCGAGGTAGCTCACGCCTGTAATCCCAGCACTTTGGGAGGCTGAGGCAGGCGGATCACTGTCAGGCCTCTGAGCCCAAGCTAAGCCATCATATCCCCAGTGACCTGCATGTATACATCCAGATGGCCTGAAGCAACTGAAGATCCACAAAAGAAGTGAAAATAGCCTTAACTGATGGCATTCCACCATTGTGATTTGTTTCTGCCCCACCCTAACTGATCAATGTACTTTGTAATCTCCCCCACCCTTAAGGTTTTTTGTAATTCTCCCCACCCTTGAGAATGTACTTTGTGAGATCCACCCCCTGCCCCCAAAACATTGCTCTTAACTCCACTGCCTATCCCAAAACCCACCACCCTTTGCTGACTCTTTTCGGACTCAGCCTGCCTGCACCCAGATGAAATAAACAGCCTTGTTGCTTACACAAAGCCTGTGTGGTGGTCTCTTCACACAGACAACAATCACGAAGTCAGGAGTTCGAGACCAGCCTGGCCAAAATTGTGAAACCCCATCTCTACTAAAAATACAAAAATTAGCCTGGCATGGTGGCATGCGCCTGTAATCCCAGCTACTCTGGAGGTTGAGGCAGGAGAATTGCTTAAACCTGGGGGGCAGAGGTCGTAGCGAACCGAGATTGTGCCACTGCACTCCAGCCTGGGCAACAGAGCAAGACTACATCTCAAAAAAAAAAAAAAAAAAAAAAAAGAGAGAGAGCGAGGGGACCACGTCCTGGCTTCATTCTGCTGGAAACAGTCACTCCAGGCAGGCCAAAATGGTTGAATTTCTTTTTCCTCTCACAGTAAAATCCAAAGTGGGGCAGGTCCCATGTGCTACCCCAGGAGGAGCATGGGTTCCTCCTTGGGACTCTAGGACGAAGGAAGCAGCTAGCAAAGGCGTTCGCTCAAAGCTACTGTGTGCAATAGGTATGCTGGAGGGTCAGGCTGGAGCATGGGGTGGGGTAAGACCCTCTGAAAGTTTACTCTCTGGCACTGTTGCTTCTCAGGAAGGTTCTAATGCTACGAGAAAGCGAAGGCGATCAGGAAAGACAAGCTGTAGGTGAAGCATGATTTTCAAAAAGTCATTTAAAACTGCAAACTGCCACATGCAGCAGCTCACGCCTGTAATTCTAGAACTTTGAGAGGCTGAGGCAAGAGGATTACTTGTGCCCAGGAGTTTGAGATCAGCCTGGGCAACATAGCAAGACCTTGTCTCTACAGAAAATACACACACAAAAAAATAGCCAGGTGTGGTGGTGTGTACCTGTAGTCTCAGCTATGTGGGCGGCAGAGGTGGGAAACTTGCTTCAGGCTGGAGTGAGCTATGATCATGTCACTTACACTCCAGCCTGGGTGAGAGAGCAAGACCCTACCTCAAAAAAAAAAAAAAAAAGTGCAAACTGAAAAGTTAATAGCACTTTCTCAAACTGAATTGACACCAACCCAAGAGCACGTGAGGAGGATGATGACTGGCACCTGTGGAACTGAACTGCAGGCTCTGACTTACAGGGTTTTTGCCCCTTTCTCTATGAATGCTGGTTCCAGCTCAGAAAAGACCAACGTACGCGTTTCTGCAGAGTAGCCAGGAGAGGGCGCACAAGACACATGATGGCAAAACAAAACAAAACAAAACAAAACAAAAAAAAACCGAACAAAGTCTGAATTTTCTCTAAAAAGGAAAAAAGAGGAGAGAGTTCACCCCATATTACTCTTTTTTGGAACAAAGCAACATAATTTTACCAAAACATATGCTGAGCTTTCAATCATCAAAACATATTGATATAATATTTAGTTATGATTTACCAATATGTATAAAATCTAGTTCATAAATTGTGGTAGATCTTATAAAGCAAAATAATTAAATCCCTGTTTGGCCACTGAGCTGTGTGGCCTTAAGAAAGTTACTTAACCTCTTTGAGTTCTTTTCCTCACTGAAAAAAATGGTAACAATGATAACCACCACAGCCACCACCACACCACAGGCTGGCTGAATGGGTCAGAATTTGGTCTGAGAAGTAAGTGATGTGTCATACAGGAGGTGCCTGCATCCAGAGGGGCTCAGTCAAAAAAGGTTCCCTTTCCTCATTCCCTTTACTAGATGTTTTTGTAAAAATCTGTAGGAAAGCATTTATTAAAAGCAGCATCTTCTTAGCAAACACAATGATGACATTTAATATTCCCATAGGCTTCCTTGGATTTTGGTATCAAACAGAGCTGGGTTCAAGTCCAGGCTTCACATTTCCTAGCTGTGTGATCTCAGGCAAGGTAGCTACCCTCTCTGGGCCTTTGTTTCCCCCTGTACTATGGAGTCAATTCCCCTGAGTTTCCTGAGGTAGCTGTGAGGATGAAATGAGGTAGCACACAGCAGGGTTGTCATTAGCAGCATCTGCTTATGGCCATTCTGGCCACCCATGACAAGACAAGCGGGAGCTGCTGGGAACAGGGCAAGGAGTGGGTACCGGCAAGGAGTGGCATCATGGCCAGCTGGATGGAGAAAGCGCTCTGCTTCCTGGGGCCTATCAGCGTGAGATCTGCCTCTTCTTCTGCCGGTGGCTTCTTATGTCTCTTCTGGATTTTCCTTCTTCCCTCTGAATCTTTCCCTTTAACTGTAAAACCAAATAAAGGAGATGAGTGTTAAGAGGAGACTGTATCTGAGCTGCCATATGTGGACCTGAACATGCTACAGAGATTCGGGAAGGTTCCGGAAGCTCCTTGAAGTTGTTCTTTGTGTGACTGCCTCTTCCCAGCAACCAGAAGTGGTGGCTAAATATAGATGGCAGGCCCACTGCCAGTTATATGTAGTAATAGGGTGAGGGCCTCTCATTCCCCGCCTCTGTTAACTGAGAACACAGGCAGAAGAGGACTAAGGTCACCATGACAATGATGCCAGTCAGCTCTTAATCTCAGCGCAGGGTGGAGGGTGGGCTTTTTTAAGAGACCCTGCTCTTAAACAAACAAAAGCCCACAGTCTGAGCCTCAGTAACCTCACCTGTTATATGAGGGCAACAGCACCTGCCTTCTAGGGCACTGAGAAGAGGAAATTAGCAACGCTACATAAAACATTCAGCTCAGTGCCAAGCTCAGACCAGAAGGAGAAGGAGATGAGAACACATATAAAGTTTCCTGAGGTAGCTGTGAGGATGAAATGAGGTAGCACAGATACAGTCTCCTCTTAACACTCATCTCCTTTATTTGGTTTTACAGTTAAAGGGAAAGATTCAGAAGGAAGAAGGAAAATCCAGAAGAGACATAAGAAGCCACCGGCAGAAGAAGAGGCAGATCTCATGCTGATAGGCCCCAGGAAGCAGAGCGCTTTCTCCATCCAGCTGGCCATGATGCCACTCCTTGCCGGTACCCACTCCTTGCCCTGTTCCCAGCAGCTCCCGCTTGTCTTGTCATGGGTGGCCAGAATGGCCATAAGCAGATGCTGCTAATGACAACCCTGCTGTGTGCTACCTCATTTCATCCTCACAGCTACCTCAGGAAACTCAGGGGAATTGACTCCATAGTACAGGGGGAAACAAAGGCCCAGAGAGGGTAGCTACCTTGCCTGAGATCACACAGCTAGGAAATGTGAAGCCTGGACTTGAACCCAGAATCTATGGTCATCAAGACAAGACCAATGGGACAGATGAGAAAGCCCAGGAACAGACCCAAACACGTAGGGGAACCTAACAGATGCCAGAAGTGGCATTTCAAATCAGTGGGTAAGTTATATTGACTATCCATATGGGAGCAAATTAAGTTACTGAATTACTCCATGGCATACACAAAATGAATTCCAGCCTAAAAGTATAAAACAAAAACTTTAAAATCATCAGAAGAGTACCTAGGAGACTATACTGACATCTGGATAAAGGATTTCTTTCTTTCTTTTTTTTTTTTTGAGACGGAGTTTCACTCTGTTGCCTAGGCTGGAGTGCAATGGCATGATCGAGGCTCATTGCAACCTCTGCCTCCTGGGTTCAAGCGATTCTCCTGCCTCAGGCTCCTGAGTAGCTGGGACCACAGGCGCGTGCTACCACGCCCAGCTAATTTTTGTATTTTTAATAGAGGTGAGGTTTCACCATGTTGGCCAGGCTAGTCTCGAACTCCTGACCTCAGGTGATCTATCTGCCTTGGCCTCCCAAAGTGCTAGGATTACAGGCGTAAGCCACCACACCTGGCCTCTTTTTTTTTTTGAGACGGAGTCTCGCTCTGTCGCCCAGGCTGGAGTGCAGTGGCGCAATCTCGGCTCACTGCAAGCTCCGCCTCCCGGGTTCACGCCATTCTCCTGCCTCAGCCTCTCTGAGTAGCTGGGACTACAGGCGCCCGCCACCACGCCCGGCTAATTTTTTTGTATTTTTAGTAGAGACGGGGTTTCACCGTGGTCTCGATCTCCTGACCTCATGATCCGCCCGCCTCGGCCTCCCAAAGTGCTGGGATTACAAGCGTGAGCCACCGCGCCCGGACTCTGGCCTCTTTTTTTCTCTTTTTTTAAGAGATGATGTTTCACCCGGGTGTGGTGACTCACTCCTGTAAACCCGGCACTTTGGGAGGTTGAGGCAAGTGGATCATCTGAGGTCAGGATTTTGAGACCAGCCTGACCAACATGGTGAAACCCTATCTTTACTAAAAATGAAAAATTAGCCAGGTGTGGTGGCGGGCACCTGTAATCCCAGCTACTTGGGAGGCTGAGGCAGGAGAATCACTTGAACCTGGGAGGCGGAGGTAGCAGTGAGCCCAGATCGCGCCATTGTACTCCAGCCTGGGCTACAAGAGCGAAACTCAGTCTTTGAAGAAAAAAAAAAAAAAAAAAGAGATGATGTTTCACTATGTTGCCAAAGCTGGCCATGAACTCTAGGCTCAAGTAATCATCCCCTCAGTCTTGCAAGTAGCTTGGACTACAGGCATGCATCACCATACCCAGCTGAGGAAGGATTTCTTAAACATTCCTCAAAGTATAAACTAGAGAGGAATAGTTAAATAATCGGTGTACAAAACAAGATACCATAAATCAAGTCAAAGGATAAGTTACATACCCCTGTCTGTGAGGGTTACCATGCATATAACTGGCAATGTACAATTATCCAGATGTAAACACAAAGCTGGCAGATCAATAAGACAATTTTTTTTTAAACTAACAGAAAAATAAGGAAAGATATGAATAGGAAAATTATAGAAGAGTGTGACCAAGTAAGCCTATGCAATGCTGCTCAGCCTCACCAGAAGTCAGGAACTAAACCATGCCTGTGCAGAGTGGGGAGAACAGTAATCCTCAGGACTGCGAGTAGGGGGGTAAATAGATGCCGCCTGAAGCCGGGCCGGTGGCTCACGCCTGTAATCCCAGCACTTTGGGAGGCTGAGGCGGGCGGATCACCTGAGGTTGGGAGTTCAAGACCAGCCTGGCCAACATGGAGAAACTCCGTCTCTACTAAATATACAAAATTAGCCGAGCATGGTGGCATATGCCTGTAATCCCAGCTACTCAGGAGGCTGAGGTAGGAGAATTGCTTGAACTCGGGAGATAGAGGTTGTGGTGGACCGAGATTGCGCCATTGCACTCCAGCCTAGGCAACAAGAGCAGAACGCTGTCTCAAAAAAAAAAAGAAAAAAAAAAAAGAGAGAGAGAGATGCCGCCTGGAGAGTAAACCAGCAGCATCTAGCAATGGGGTCTAGGCTCACAGCCTGTGCCCCAGGGGTCCAATGCCCTGGACTCACATGTGTGCCCAGACGCTCACCATGGCAGTGCTGGAGAGCAAGAAATTGGAGACAACTCAGATCCCCGGCAGGGGGACTGTGCATGCAGGATGGTCCACCCATAACACATGGCAAAATGCTAATACCTAAATTGTGAATATGTAGTTGTTGCATTTTCGTGTGAACTTTCCTATCTTTATTTCAAAATAAAAAGAACGGTGTAAAAATTTCATTAAATGCTTAAAGCACATTTTAAGAAGAGTGATACTTTTAATCTGGAAAAGAAAAAAGTCAGGAGTTGAGAGGCGTTCACATGTGAAAGTGTGACTCAGTCTTTGTGGACCGTAAGAATAGAAATGAGTTTTCTTCAACTGTGTCTCCAGCACCTAGCAGAGAGCCTGGCTCAAGCATTCACTTCCCTCTGCAGCCATAGACTGTTGCACTAGAACCAGACCAGTGTCAGGAAACAACAGATTAACTAATTGAGAGATGAGGAAATGATCTGTAGCAATTATAGCTAAAAGGACGTGAAATGGCCCATCCCAGGAGGCAGCAGTATACCCACTGGCTCTAGATTTTCCCACCTCACACCGGAAACACAACTTCTTAATGAGAAACTGGTGAGGGGATCTAAGCTGAGAATGAGGAAGTCGACTTAGTGACTTCTGAGGGTTCTGCTCTCTTGACAGTATGTGAATAAGATTACATGCTTCTGCATGAACGGATCCCATAACACGGGATGCTGTGTTCTTCATTCCACCATAAGAGTAAACACTAGGCCGGGCACAGTGGCTCATGCTTGTAATCCCAGCACTTTGGGAGGCCAAGGCGGGCAGATCACCTGAGGTCAGGAGTTCAAGACCAGCCTGACCAACATGGTGAAACCCCGTCTCTACTAAAAATAAAAAAATTAGCTGGGTGTGGTGGTGGATGCCTGTAATCCCGGCTACTCAGGAGGCTGAGGCAGGAGAATTGCTTGAACCCAGGAGGCAGAGGTTGCAGTTAGCCAAGATTGCGCCATTGCACTCCAGCCTGGGCAATAGAGTGAGGCTCCCTCTCAAAAAAAAAAAGAAGAGAAGGCCGGGCACGGTGGCTCACGCCTGTAATCCAGCACTTTGGGAGGCCGAGGCGGGCAGATCACGAGGCCAGGAGATCGAGACCATCCTGGCTAACACTGTGAAACCCCGTCTGTACTAAAAATACAAAAAATTAGCCGGGCATGGTGGCGGGCGCCTGTAGTCCCAGCTACTCGGGAGGCTGAGGCAGGAGAATGGCGTGAACCCGGGAGGCAGAGCTTGCAGTGAGCCGAGACTGCATAACTGCACTCCAGCCTGGGCGACAGAGTGAGACTCCATCTCAACAAAAAGAAAAGAAAAGAAAAAGAGTAAATACTTTATCTTTCAAGGAGAGTCTTTCCATAAACATGATTCTTTTATGCCTCCCCAACATACCACATACCTACCCATACCACAACATCTATCACAAAGAATTGTAATTCTTTATTTGAAAGTCTCCATTAGATATTAGAGACTTTCATGTCCCCCATATGCACAACACCATGGGTCAAAAATATTGATGGAATGGAATGGATGATGCGGGTGAGTGAATGACATGAGAAGAAATGGAACAAATGAATGGATGGATGGAGATGGATGGGGATGGATGGATGGATGGATGGATGAAATGGAATAGGTGGGTGGACAGATGAACGGATGGGGATTGATGGATGGGGATGGATGAATAGAGATGGATGGATAGATGGGGATGGACAGATGGATGAATGGATGGATGGATGGATGGATGGACGGTAAGGATGGGATGCATAAGTTGAAAATGTATATAGTACTGTTACTTTTGAGAAACATTTGGTCAAATATGCAAGAATCTCATTGAAGTATCCTGAATTTAAAATATTTCATAATTATTCCAAGTCTAGTTATATTATAAAATTCCCAAATCCTATCCTAACTTACTTTGAGACCTTTGTCTGTCTAATATGTTTGTTAAGCTGCTAATTGATTCACTCTGAATTAATTCCTTGATCTCCATCATGCTTGCTCCTGCCAAAGAAATGGTTGGTGTTCTTGAAACACTCCATCTAGAAAATTCACAAAGAGAAAAATTAATGAAGGTGAAAAAAATCAGGGGCCAGATCTGAGAATCTATTTACTGATGAACTAAATGAGAGCAGATTTTTTAAAAACCTTATAGTGCATTCCTCTAACCCAGTGCTTCTCAGTTTTCAATGTGCCTGTGAGTTACCTAGGGATTTTGTCAAATAAAATGTAGACTCTGGTTCAGTAAACCAGAGGCAGGCCTGAAATTCTCCATTTCTACCAAATTCCCACTAATGCTGACACACTTGGTCTGCATTCAAGGTACTAACCAACTCAAAAATGTAATGGAAAATAATGTATTTTTTGTTTGCTTGTTTGTTTGTTTGAGACGGAGTCTCGCTCTGTCGCCCAGACTGGAGTGCAGTGGCGCAATCTCTGCTCACTGCAAGCTCCGCCTCCCGGGCTCACGCCATTCTCCTGCCTCAGCCTCTGAGTAGCTGGGACTACAGGTGCCCGCCACCACACCCAGCTAATGTTCTTTGTATTTTTAGTAAAGACGGGGTTTCACCGTGGTCTCGATCTCCTCACCTCGTGATCCGCCCGCCTCGGCCTCCCAAAGTGCTGGGATTACAAGCGTGAGCCACCGCGCCCGGCCGAAAATAATGTATTTTTATAAAAATAACCCAAACTATAAAACATCTAAGAATTCACTTATAGGAATTATCCACAACATTTATAGGCAGAACAAATGAACTCTATTAAAGGACATAAGGGGGTTCTGAATTGAGTGAAAGGATATACCATGATCATGGATGAGACACCTTAACAATGTAAAAATGTCAATTCTTCCCAAATTAATCTATATATTCAATACAAAAACAATTTTTAAAAATCAAAACTGCTTAAAGACATGTTCTCTCGGTTCTTCTCATTCCATTTCCCAAAACCACCAGCTGGGCTTCCATTCTTTCCCTGGTCCCCATAGCATCCAAGGAGTCTCCTTCTCCAGACCCTTTTCAGGCTACCAGAGGCCCTAAGAGCAAGTGACCTCATGCAGGATGGCTGGAGACTCAGGAGTCTGAAAGTGTGGGTTGGAATCCTGTCTTAACCAGGAATTCTGGTTTATCACTTTGTATAAATCATTTAATTACTCAGTCACCTTTTTAGGAAATGAAGATAGTCATACCACCTCACAAAGTTATCATTATGAGGATCAAATGAGATAAAATAATGCATGCAGAAAGCTTGATGTGCAACAGGTACTCATAAACACAACCTGCCCTTTCCCTGTTAGCTTAAGTTAGCCTGGATTGCATGAGCTCCAGTTTAACCGGATTTACTAAAAAACCTACCACAACTCATAGTAGGGCTAGTACAAGAGGGGCTCCACTCCCACCACCCAAAATATCGTTCAATCCTTACTGAATCGTGGAAGAATCGTCCATTTTGAGGGACTTCTCATATTCTTCACTGTTCTTGGAAGAAGTTTCGGGCTCTGCTTGGTGAGAACCTGAAAACAGTAGCAAATATTTCCAAGCTTTTTGTTACATGCTAGTTCACTAAGAAATGAGGGCCCCTGACCCATTTCTGTAATGTCAGTCTCTATGCAGAAGGCCTGGGATGTGGTAAGGCCTGGGATGTTGTTAATAAGTGAGTGAATGAATAAACACACAGGCTAATATTTGATTATTTGGATAAATGGAGTCAAGAGGAGACCTCCAGTTCCTTACATAACAGCCCACAGAGAAAAAGAAGAAAGTCTATTATCTGTTAAATTGTCCATTTCAGTCCTGTTTACATTAGAGAATAATGAAAACAGTCCTAAGTTCCCAACCACAGGGAATGGTTAGCAAATTACAGTCTGCCCAGCAGATGAAATACTACGTAGTCACCACACTACAATGTTACATAGATTGCTCCTCGTGATGAAATTGTTTTCCCTGTTTGTTTTATACTTTTATCTATTCAGTGAATTTTCTAAAAACCACATATACAACTTCCACAGTCAGAAAAGTTTTTGGGACTGGGTGCAGTGGCTCACACCTATAATCTCAGCACTTCGGGGGCTGAGGTGGGTGGATCACTTGAGGTCAGGAGTTCAAGACCAGCCTGGCCAACATGGTGAAACACCGGCTCTACTAAAAATACAAAAATTAGCTGGGTGTGGTGGCGGGCGCCTATAATCCCAGCTATCAGGAGGCTGAGGCAGGAGAATCACTTGAACCCAGGAGGCAGAGGTTGCAGTGAGCCAAGATCGTGCCATTGCATTCCAGCCTGGGGGACGAGAGCAGAACTCAGAATCAGCAACAAAAAGTAAGCCATGCAGCAAGAGCAATACAGCCGTGTGGCAGGGTGAGCCCCGCCCGCCTCCGCTGCCGACACACAGGAGAGACGCCCATGCAGATGCATTGCCCCAGCGCACCACACAACCGCTTTCCCTGCCATCGCCTTGCACTCAGCTTGTCCACAAAGGCCTTCTCCACTCACCTTGCAAAGACTTTGGGTGTTTTTCTGTTTTTTCTTGTTTTCCTGGTGGATGTTCCTGGTTCGACTCTTCTCTGACAATGTTGGTATTCTCAATGCCCTGTTCAGATAATTTTCTCTGATTTAAAACCAAATGTCTCACTTCTAGAATGCAGGAGAAGAAAGGATCATTGACTCTATCAATCCAAAATATTTATTGAATAACTACTATGGGCATTTCTTGGAGACACTGGGGGTTCGGTTTCAGACTACACTAAAGTAAATATCACAATAAAGTGAGTCACACATTATCTTCCCAGTGCATATAAATTATGTTTATATCATACTGTAGTCTATTAAGTGTGCAATGGCATTATATCTAAAAAAAAAAAAATGTATATACCTAAGTTTAAAAAATACCTTATTGGGCCAGGTACAGTGGCTCATGCCTGTAATCCCAGCACTTTGAGAGGCTGAATTGGGAGGACTGCCTGAGCCTAGGAGTTTGAAGCTGCAGGGAGCTGTGACTGCACCACTGCAGTCCAGCCTGGGCAACAGACAGAGATTCGTACTGGTACCAAAACAGAGATATAGACCAATGGGACAGAACAGAGCCCTCAGAAATAATACCACACATCTACAACTATCTGATCTTTGACAAACCTGACAAAAACAAGAAATGGGGAAAGGATTCCCTATTCAACAAATGGTGCTGGGAAAACTAGCTAGCCATATGTAGAAAGCTGAAACTGGATCCCTTCCTTACACCCTATACAAAAATTAATTCAAGATGGATTGAAGACTTAAATGTTAGACCTAAAACCATAAAAACCCTAGAAGAAAACCTAGGCAATACCACTCAGGACATAGGCATGGGTGCGGACTTCATGTCTAAAACACCAAAAGCAATGGCAACAAAAGCCAAAATTGACAAATGGGCTCTAATTAAACTAAAGAGCTTCTGCACAGCAAAAGAAACTACCATCAGAGTGAACAGGCAACCTACAGAATGGGAGAAAATTTTTGCAATCTACTCATCTGATAAAGGGCTAATATCCAGAATCTACAAAGAACTCAAACAAATTTACAAGAAAAAAACAACCCCATCAACAAGTGGGCGAAGGATATGAACAGACACTGCTCAAAAGAAGACATTTATGCAGCCAAAAAACACATGAAGAAATGCTCATCATCACTGGCCATCAGAGAAATGCAAATCAAAACCACAATGAGATGCCATCTCACACCAGTTGGAATGGCCATCATTAAAAAGTCAGGAAACAACAGGTGCGGGAGAGGATGTGGAGAAATAGGAACACTTTTACACTGTTGGTGGGACTGTAAACTAGTTCAACCATTGTGGAAGACAGTGTGGCGATTCCTTAGGGATCTAGAACTAGAAATACCATTTGACCCAGCCATCCCATTACTGGGTATATACCCAAAGGATTATAAATCATGCTGCTATCAAGACACATGCACATGTATGTTTATTGTGGCACTATTCACAATAGCAAAGACTTGGAACCAACCCAAATGTCCAACAATGATAGGCTGGATTAAGAAAATGTGGCACATATACACCATGGAATACTATGCAGCCATAAAAAATGATGAGTTCATGTCCTTTGCAGGGACATGGATGAAGCTGGAAACCATCATTCTCAGCAAACTATCGCAAGGACAAAAAAACCAAACACTGCATGTTCTCACTCATAGGTGGGAATTGAACAGTGAGAACACCTGGACACAGGAAGGGGACCATCACACACCGGGGCCTGTTGTGGGGTAGGGGTAGGGCAGAGGGATAGCATTAGGAGATATACCTAATGTAAATGACGAGTTAATGGGTGCAGCACACCAACATGGCACATGTATACATATGTAACAAACCTGCACGTTGTGCACATGTACCCTAGAACTTAAAGTATAATAAAAATATGTATATATATTTATATATATTTATATATATATAAAAGAAAAAAAGAAAAAGAGGGAAGGAAGAAAGGAAGAAAAGGAGCGAGGGAAGGGAGAAAGGAAGAAAAAGAGAGAGAAAAAATACTTCATTGCTAAAATATGTTATAGGCTGGGCACAGTGGCTCATGCCTGTAATACCAGCACTGTGGGAGACTGAGATAAGAGGATCACTTGAGGCCAGGAGTTCAAGACAAGCCTAGGCAACATGGTGAAACCTTGTTTCTACAAAAAGAAAAATAGCTGGGCATGGTGGCATGCACCTGTAATTCCAGCTACTCGGGAGGCAGAGGTGGGAGGGCTGCTTGATTCTAGGAGGTCAAGGCTGCAGTGAGCCATGATCACACCACTGCACTACTGCCTGGGGGACACAGCAAGACCCTGTCTCAAAAAAAAAAAAAAAAAAAGCTAACACTCATCTGAGCCTGTGGGTAATCATCTTTCTGCTGTGGGGGGTCTTGCCTCAATGTTGACAGCTGCTCAGCGATCAGGATGGTGGGTGCTGAGGGCTGGGTTCACCTCACCATGAAGTTGGCTGCATTGATCGACTCTTCCTTTCATGAAAGGTTTCTCTGTAGCATGTGAAGCTGTTTCATAGCATTTTGCCCACAGTAGAACTGCTTTCAAAATTGGAGTCAATCCTCTCAAACCCTGCCACTTCTTTATCAATTAAATGTGTGTACTATTCTAAATCCTGTTGTCATTTCAACAATGTTCACAGCCCCTTCACAAGGAGTAGATTCCATCTCATCTCAAGAAATCACTTTCTTTACTCATCCGTAAGAAGCAACTCCTCGGCCGGGCGCGGTGGCTCACGCTTGTAATCCCAGCACTTTGGGAGGCCGGGGCAGGCGGATCGCGAGGTCAGGAGATCGAGACCACGGTGAAACCCCGTCTCTACTAAAAGTGCGGAAAATTAGCCGGGCGTGGTGGCGGGCGCCTGTAGTCCCAGCTACTCGGAGAGGCTGAGGCAGGAGAATGGCGTGAACCCGGGAGGCGGAGCTTGCAGTGAGCTGAGATTGCACCACTGCACTCCAGCCTGGGTGACAGAGCGAGACTCCATCTCAAAAAAAAAAAGAAGCAACTCCTCGTCTGTTCAAATTTGATCACGAGACTGCAGCAATTCAGTCACATCCTCAGGCTCCACTTCTAATTCTACTTCTCTTGCTGTTTCCACCACATCTGCAGTGACTTGCTCCACTGAAAGCTTGAACCCTTCAGAGTCAGCCATGAGGGCTGGAATCAACTTCTTCCAAACTGTTAATGTTGATGTTTTAACCTCCTCCCATGAATCACAGATGTTTTAAAGACATCTAGAATGGTGAATCCTTTCCGGAAGGTTTTTCTTTTCTTTTTTTTTTTTTTTTTTGAGGCGGAGTCTCTCTCTGTCACCCAGGCTGGAGTGCAGTGGCGCGATCTCGGCTCACTTCAAGCTCTGCCTCCCGAGTTCACGCCATTCTCTTGCCTCAGCCTCCCGAGGAGCTGGGACTACAGGTGCCCACCACCACACCCGGCTAATTTTTTGTATTTTTGGTAGAGACAGGGTTTCATCGTGTTAGTCAGGATCGTCTTGATCTCCCGACCTCGTGATCTGCCCGCCTTGGCCTCCCAAAGTGCTGGGATTACAGGCGTGAGCCACCGCGCCCAGCCTTGTTCTGTTTTTTGAGATGGAGTCTTGCTCTGTCACCCAGGCTGGAGTGCAATGGCACAGTTTCGGCTCACTGCAACCTCCACCTCCCAGGTTCAAGCAATTCTCTCGCCTCAGCCTCCCAAGTAGCTGGGATTAGAGGCGCCTGCCACCACACCCGGATATTTTTTGTATTTTTAGTAGAGACAGGGTTTCACTATGTTGGCCATGCTGGTCTCGAATTCCTGACCTCAGGTGATCCACCCACCTCGGCCTCCCAAAGTGCTGGGATTACAGGCTTGAGCCACCACACCCGGCCTTCTAGAAAGTTTTCAATTTACTTTGCCCATATCAATCAAAGGAATCACTATCTATGGCAGCTATGGCCTTATGAAATGTGGGTTTTAGATAATAAGATTTGAAAGTCAAAATTACTCCTTGATCCATAGGCTGTAGCATGGATTTTGAAACCAAAGTCACCTCTTTGTACACCTCCATCAGAGACCTCAGGCGACCAGGTGCATTATCAATCGGCAGTCGTATTAGAAAGGAGTCTTTTTCTAAGCGGTAGGTGTCAACAGTTGGATTTGAATATTCAGTAAACCATGCTATAAACAGATGTGCTGTCATCCAGGCTTTGTTGTTCCATTTCTAGAGCACAGGCAGATTTAGCATCATTCTTAATGGCTCTAGGGTTCTGGGTATGGTCAATGAGCATTGGCCTCTACTTTAAGTCACCAGCTGCACTGTCCCTAACAAGAGAGTCAGCCTGTCCTTTGAAGCCAGGCATTGACTTCTCCTCTCTAGGTATGAAAGTCCTAGATGGCAGCTTCTTCCAGTAGAAGGCTGTCTCATCTATGCTGAAAATCTGTGGCTTAGTGTAGTTGCCTTCATCAGTGATCTTAGCTACATCTCCTAAACAACTTGCTGCAGCTTCTCCATCAGCACTTGCTGCTTCACCTTACACTTTCATGTTATGGAGATGGCTTCTTCTTTCCTTAAACCTCATAAGCCAATCTCTGCTAGCTTCAAAGTTGTCTTTTGCAGCGTCCTCACCTCTCTCAGCCTTCATGGAACTGAAGAAAGTTAGGGCTTTGCTCTGGATTAGGCTTCAGCTAATATTGTGGCTGGTTTGATCTTCTACCCAGACCAGGAAAACTTCCTCTGTATCAGCTATAAGGCTGTTTCACTTTCTTATCATTTCTGTGTTCACTGGAGTAGCACTAACTTCCTTCTAGAACTTTTCCGTTACATCCTCAACTTGGCTAACTGTTCGGCACAAGAGCCCTAGCTTTCAGTCTATCTAGGCTTTTCGATGTGGCTTCCTCACTAAGCTTAATCATTTCTAGCTTTTGGCTTAAAGGGAGAGATGTGCGAGGCTTCCTTTCACTTGAACACTTTAGAGGCCATTGTAGGGTTATTAATTGACCTAATTTCGGTATTGTTGTATCTCAGGGAATAGGGAGGCCTGAGGAGAGGGAGAGCCAGGAGAGGGGGAGACAGGCCGATCTCTGGAACCCTGTGTTCTGGAGTCAGAACACACACAGCATTTATCAGTTAAGTTCACCGTTTCACACACATGCAGTTCGTGGCACCTCCAAACATTTACAATAGTGACATCAAAGATCACAGATCACAGATCACCAAAGCAGATATAGTAAGTGTGACAAATCTAAGAATTATCAAAATGTGACACAGACACAAAGTGAGCACATGAGGTTGAAAAAAACGGCGTCAATAGACTTGTTCAACACAGGGTTGCCACAAATCTCCAATTTGGAAAACCCATGATCTCTGTGAAGCCCAATAAGGCAAAGCATTATCAATCAAGGTATGCCTATAAGTGAGTCACCTTCCTCTGAAGAAGATGAAGCAATGGATAAGGCCCCTGTTCTCCTGGAGCTGCTGCCTCCAAATTCCAGGAAACTCAAAACAATAAGCACACACGTCTGGGATATGCACACACGTTGAGGTTCTCAGACCTCAGCAGGCCAGCAGCCTCCTCCAAATGCGAGCATTGAGCCCATGACATGCGCTGCCCCACTCACTCCTAGCATTCCACTTTAAGGAGGGCAGTAACATTCCCCATCTCACAGATGAAGATCTGACACTGAAGTAACTTTCCTGTGGTCAGAGAGGTGGTCCTTAACAAAGCCAGCACTGCACCCAGAGTGCCTTGTCCCCAGCCAGGGTGTCAGCTCCTCAATGCCCTTCATTTCTATCCCTAGAGGCCTTGCATGCACGTGGCAGCCACCAAGAATGGGTAGGATAATGAATGAATGGAGGAAGTGAATTGACAAATGGAGATGAAAGACGCTACAAGAAAGAAGGGGAAAAAAGGAGGTGAAATTGGATTCAGTGTTCAATTATAGATAACATTTTTGGGGAAAGAGATGAGGCTGAGAGCCGTAGAAGAATGCCCAGCTGGCTGGAGGCAGGCCTTACCACAAGGGACAGCCACGTGTCTGCAGGGACCAGGAGGTGGGCTGTGGTGTGAAGGGGCAGTGGCAGTGAGAAGGAGCCTTGGAAACAGATTCTAAAATGCCTTCAAGGCCAGAACCACTTGGTTCTCTAAAGGCCCTGGGCAGCCATGAACAGCTGCAGAGCAAGGCAGCACCAGGGCCGAAGGGGAGACAGAGAAAGGCCAGGCCGGCAGGAGAGAGGAGGGGGAACAAACCTGGGTGCAGAGAAAGCCAGAGGGCAGAAGGGAGAAGACAGCTGGGCAGAGAGCTCCCAAGAACAACAGGCAGGGGACACCCACTGGGCACCGGGTGGGGGTGCCCAGAATTGAGAGCATAGGAGTAATTAAATATGACTGGGGGGCTTTGAAAAGAATGCTGTCTTCACCCAGTCCTGAGAAATTGAGCAGAGGAGCAGATTAAAGGGAAAAGAAATGCTGAGTGTGATGGTTAATACTAAGTGTCAACTTGATTGGATTGAAGGAATGCAAAGTATTGATCCTGCTTGTATCTGTGAGGGTGTTGCCAAAAGAGATTGACATTTGAGTCAGTGGACTGGGAGAGGCAGACCCACCGTCAAGCTGGGTGGGCACCATCTAATCAGCTGCCAGCACGGCTAGAAGAAAGCAGGCAGAAGAACATGGAAGGAGCTGACTTCCTGAGTCTTTCGGCCTTCATCTTTCTCCCATGCTGGAGGCTTCCTGCCCTCAAACATCAGCCTCCAAGTTCTGCAGCTTTTAGACTCTTGGACCTACACCAGTGGTTTGCCAGGGGGCTCTCAGGCCTTCAGCCACAGGCTGAAGGCTGCACTGTCGGCCTCCTTATTTTTGAGGTTTCGGGACTTGGACTGGCTTCCTTGCTCCTCAGCTTGCAGACGGCCTATTGTGGGACTTCACCTTGTGATCATGTGATCCTTAATAAACTCCCTTTCGTATATACATCTATCCTATTAGTCCTTCCCTCTAGAGAACCCTGACTAGTACACGGAGTCAGATTAGGATGTGTCCTTCAAGACCAGCAGGCTGAATGCTAACAAGTTCTGGCACATGACCTACCAGGCATCCAAGAAACATCCTATCCCCTTCATAATATGAGACAGAACTCTTACAGTATTTCTGTACTCCCAAGAAATAAGAGTTTAAGAAATCTTTTTAAGTGAGAAAAGGCAGGACTTAAGACAACATGTACACTAGATTCACAGGAAAAATGTTAACAATGGCTATCTCTGGACAGGAATCACGTGGTTTTAATTTTTTCTCTTTTTTGCTAGGTGATGTCTACATTGTTTTACAAAGTGAATTTGCACTGCTTTTTAAATGGGGAAAACTTACTTAAATAAGAAGCAGTGATGCTAAGCTTGGGACAGGGTTCAGGAAGGAGCGGGTGCTGTCATTGCAACGTTTCACAGTGCTAGGCATAGTGGCTCACGCTTGTGATCCCAGCACCTTAGGAGGCCAAGGCAGGAGGATTGCTTAAGACCAGGAGTTAGAGACCAGCTTGGGTAACATAGTAAGACTCAATCTCTATAAAAGATAAAATTTAAAAAGTAGCCATGTGTGGTGGCACATATCCGTGGTCCCAGCTACTTGGGAGGCTGAGGCAGGAGGAATCACTTGAGCCCAGGAGCTCAAAGCTGCAGTGAGCTATGATCACATCACTGTACTCCAACCTAGGCAACAGAGTGAGACCCTGTCTCAATCAATCAATAAGAATACTCATAGCAGGAGGCTTATGGCCTCTCCCTGGAGGCCCTAGAACACCTTTTCTCCTTCCTTTTCTGACCACCAAATTCCCTTTACCCATCCAAACTTTGCTACTATGGCCCTTCCTCCAGGAATCCTTTCTGATACTCCCACCTCAGCACCCTACTCCAATGAGAGCCCACTGCAGGGCAGATACTAACCAGAAGTCTGGCTCAGCAGATCCGAACAGGCCTGGAATCTGCATGTAAGCATCTGATGCAGGTGGTCCACAGCCCACACTTTGAGGACATGGTCCTTTCCTTTAGTCCAGGTGAGAAAAATTACCTTGAATCCCATTTTCTCACACTGGAAGCCTACAACTTGTAGTGTTTAGGTATACATATCAGTGTTTCTCAGCCAGGGGCGATTTTGACCTCCAGGGAACATCTGGCAATGTCTGAAGAAATCTGATTGTCACAACTGGCAGGCTACTACTGGCAGCTAGTGGGGAGAGGCCAGAAATGCTGCAAAACACCCAACAATCCACAGAACAGCCCCCACAGGGGGGGAATTATCTGGCCCAAAATGTCAATAGTGCCAAGAGTAAGAAACCCTGGACATAAATGAAAGATTGAAAGTGGGAAGTTCCAAGCCTCCAAGGTCAGAAAGGCTCCTTGAGAAGGTGGGCCGGAAAGTCAGAGAAAAGCAAGGCTTTCCAGCCTCACAAAATTGAGGATAATTATACTTGTCTGGAAGGTGCTGACAACGATAATAGTACCATACATTATTGATTCTAATATGTACGTCTGTTTTACTTTTTTTTTTTTTTTTTGAGATAAGGTCTTGCTCCATCACCCAGGCTGGTGTGCAGTCGTACAAACACAGCTTACTGAAGCCTCGATCTCCCCGGCTTAAGCAATCCTCCCACTTCAGCCTTCCAAGAAGCTAGAATTACAGGTGCACATCACCATGCTGGGCTGATGTTTAAACTTTTTGTAGAAACAGGGTCTTGCCACGTTACCCAGGCTGGTCTCAAACTCCTGCCTCAGCCTCCCAAAGTGCTGGGATTACAGGCATGAGCCACTGTACCTGCCTTTTTTAAATTTTTATCATCTCTAAGCATCAGGATGCATCTTACAATTAATGCCATGTCATAGTTTAATTGGTAGCATTTAATTACAGTTCTTAAATTTTCTACAGACAATGCACACCCTCATTGCCTGCACCCAGGTGGACCACTCCCGTCAACCTGCCTCCAGTATTCCAGTGAAGCAGGTACTAGTTATTTTTCCTTTTTTTTTTTTTTTTTTACAGATGAGAAACGTATGTTCAGGAACATGCCCAAGTTACCAGCAAGTACAAGTTGGAGACAGGACTGAATTCCACCATCTGGCTTCAAAGCCTGGATCTTTCCATCCCTCCTGGCTCTCTCCTTCAAGATGAGTTCAAAAGACTTTCTGACATTGGCCGGGCACAGTGGCTCACACCTGTGATCCCAGTACTTCAAGAGGCCAAGGTGGGTGGATCACCTGAGGTCAGGAGTTCGAGACCAGCCTGGTCAACATGGCGAAACCCCGTCTCTACTAAAAACACAAAAATTAGCCAGGCGTGGTGGCGCGTGCCTGTAGTCCAAGCTGCTTGGGAGGCTGAGGCAGAAGAATCACTTGAACCAGGGAGGCAGAGGTTGCAGTGAGCCGAGATCACGCCACTGCACTCCAGCCTGGGTGACAGAGCGAGATTCCATCTTGGAAAAAAAAAAAGACTTTCTGATATTGATATAATATTTACACAAATGAGTCTGGAAGAGTCTACATGAGAATCTTCAGACAATTGGCTTGGGGTGGGGGGATTTTTAAGTTTTCTCTTTTGTTCCTTGGTATCCTCTAAGTTTTTTTTTTTTTTTTTTTTTTTTCAGTGAACATATAATACTAGTCCAGACCGGTGGTGGGTGCCTGCATCAGAGCTGCCCTGGAATGAAAGGGCCCAAAAGGTGGAGTTGCAAGAACACTGCCCACCACACCCTCACTCCCCTAGGTGGCGCTTCCTGTCACCACAGCGCGGCCTGGTGGGATGCCCTGCCACGTCTGCAAAACCCGTGTGAGCACATGCCAATTAGATGAAGGAAACCAGGAGACACCGGCTTTTATGCTGTTACTAGTGAGTAAACCCCAGGCTTCCAGAGCCATTTCAAATAAAATCAGAGCACCTGACTTATGAAAAGCTCCCACGTCATCTGTGAAGCCGGCAGTCTTTAATCGGTAATATCTGACTTTTCTTGACATCTTGTCTTTAGTGTTCCAGAGCCTCAAGGTGATTTTGTGGAAATTTATTTTCTTTAATAATTCCTTTGTCACACTGATATTAAAAGTCTGCTCCCACGACACCCAGGCTTTGTCACCTTCGTGCCACGGCTTCACGGTCTGTGTAAAACAACATTCAGAGATGTCAACTGGGGAAAGATGTGCAAAGGCCGTGGCGAACAGAGCAAGCCCCAGCCCCAGCCTGGCCCTCAGCAGCAGCACTGCCTGACTTCAGTGCCTGGTCACTCTCCAGGCTCTGAGCTCAGGTAAAATGGGGCGTTGTGTGCTGGCCCCTGTCAGACTTTTGAATTCCTCAGGAAGAATAAAATCAAAGTAATTACCTGCAAATAGCATCCTCCTCGATTGCTTCTAAGCAATGACCCAGGGCCAAACCACTGGCAGGAGTGTGTGTGTGCAGGTAGTGTGTACACACACATGCACACACACGTCTGCACACATGCACACACACAGAAAAAAGAAATCTCAAGAACTACAAAAACTTTTGAAACATTCTGGAAATTACTGGGTAAAATATCTAAATAAAAAATAGGCCAGGTGTGGTGGCTCACGCCTGTAATCCCAGCACTTAGGGAGGCCAACGTGGGAGGATGACTTGAGGTCAGGAGTTCGAAGCCAGCCTGGCCAACATAGTGAAATCCCGTCTCTACTAAAAGTACAAAAACTAGCTGGGCAGGGTGGCTCGCGCTTGTAATTCCAGCTACTCAGGTGGCTGAGGCATGAGAATCACTTGAACCGGGAGGCAGAGGTTGTGGTGAGCAAAGATCGCACCACTGTACTCCAGTCTGGGCAACAGAGCAAGACTCCGACTCAAAAAAAAAAAAAAAGTCAGGAATTGGAATGATCAGGTCAGTGCAGATTCCTACTCAGGAGGTGGGGACGGGATTCTCCAATTCTAGCAAGCTGGAGGTGGAGCTGATGTTGCATATCCATGGAGCAGCACACTTTTCGTGATGAGCCTGAGACCATATGCAAGGCCACACGCACTCACACACGCACCTTTACTCCTGACTCCAGGAACACTTTGGCAACCATCGGAAATAGCAATATGTCAACTTTTTTAGGTTCTCCATCGTCCGGCAGGAGGAAATACTCAATGTGGTAAAAACGACGCATCTTTGTAACAGAACTGTCCGTTTTAGGGTGTTTCTTATATTTTTCAATCAAACTTGCATATTTTCCCTTATGACCTTGAAGATACAGATTGAAAAAGTCTTGTTTTAACCTCATGTGGAAAAGCAGACCCGTCTCCCCAGTTACCTGGAGCTTGATGTTGTGAGAGGCTGTGCACTCCACATTGCCTGCCCGACTTGGGGAAGGAGGCACAGGTCCAGTGCTCCTAGCCAGCAGAGTAGCACGACCTGGACTGGGCACCCGAGTGCAAAATTTAAGTGCATGGTTTTCAGAGTGAGTGTCTCAGTTGGAGAGTGAGTGTTGGTTAGCAGGCCTAGGGTTAAAAAGGTGATAGAGTTAAAGTGAAATCACATGGCCAGGCCAGACGTTATTAGGAGAGACGCCCTACTTGCCTTACTCTAGTCCCTCCTGGCCCTAAGAAGCATGTAAAAAAAAAAAAAAAAAAAAAAAAAAAAATCACAGTACAATGTGATTTGTGCAATAATAGCAGCAGGAACAAGGTTGTGAAGAATGAAGGCGGAGGAGCAAACTCTGCATGGGGAGGGTGGGGTGGGCCTCCCAGGGGCACCTTAGCAGAGTCTTAGAGGAGCAAAGCTGGCAGATATTTCAGACAGAGAAAACAGCTACCCAATGCTTCACCCATGACAGGGTGACAGGATGTGGAAGGTATAGATGGGCTTCTGCCAGAGTCCAGAGCCCAATGAGCCCCCTGACCCCACCCCTGCTTGCTTACACTCCAGCTTAAACTCCACACTCTCGGTTGGGGCTTTTCACATCATAAGCTCCATAAACATTTAATCCAAATATCATTCTATAAAAACATGACTATCTTTAAAGCTGTAGTTTTTAAAGTCTAAATTTTTAACCCCAGGAGGCTGCTGCAGCATTAATTTTTCTGCTACCAAAATAGTTAGCATTTGTGCAGAGACTGGAGTCAAGCTTCTCCTGCCAGTCTCTGGTAACATTAGACCTTTTCTGATTCAATCCCAGGTGGGCCAGCAAGTAGACAAACAGAGCCTCTCATTTTCTGTAGACAGAAAGGCAAGTTATTTAGCCCTTTTAAAGGGGAAGTTGACAATATCTATCAAAAACTATAAATGCATGCCTTTAATCCAGCAAATTTACTTCTTGGAATACAGGCAACAGAAGTGCCCACATATATGCACAAAAATGTATGTAAAGAATGTCTATTGCAGAATTGCAACAGAAAAACGTTTGAAACAACTCAAATATCCACCAATAAGGGGTAGGATAAATTAGAGACATATAATGGAATACTGTTAACATACAGGTGTTTAAAATGAAACAACAAAATTAAAACAAGTATCCTTGGCTAGGCGAAGTGGCTCATGCCTGTAATCCTAGCACTTTGGGAGGCCGAGGCGGGAGGATGATCTGAGGTCAGGAGTTCCAGACCAGCCTGGCCAACATGGAGAAACCCTGTCTCTACTAAAAATACAAAAATTAGCTGGGCATGGTGGCACGTGCCTGTAGTTCCAGCTGCTCAGGAGGCTGAGGCAGGAGAATCACTTGAATCCAGGAGGTGGAGGTTGCAGTGAGCCAAGATCGCCCCACTGTACTCTAGCCTGGGTGACAGAGGGAGACTCTGTCTAAAAACAAACAAACAAATAAACAAAAAACAAGTATCCTTGATCATATTCTAAGATAATCTAAATCATGTCAAAAAATTTTAAAGTAAGTTGTAGGATCTCATTTCTCTGAAATAAACAATTTATAGGCAGGGCATGGTGGCTCACGCCTGTAATCCCAGCACTTTGGAAAGCCAAGGCGGGTGGATCACCTAAGGTCAGGAGTTCAAGACCAGCCTGACCAATATGGTGAAACCCCATCTCTACTAGAAATACAAAAATTAGCTGGGCGTGGTGGCATGTGCCTGTGGTCCCAGTTACTTGGGAGGCTGAGACAGGAGAATTGCTTGAACCTGGGAGGCAGAGGTTGCAGTGAGCTGTGATTGTGCCACTGCACTCCAACCTAGGCAACAGAGCAAGACTCCATCTCAAAAATAAATAAACAATTTATATAAAGAAACATTTATGTACTCATCTATAAATACTCAGCTATTGAAGGAAAAAAAAAACAATTAAACTAGAATTTCATGTAGAGCTGAAGGTATGTCATTTAAAGGTACTGGCATGATAAAAAATACTCTTAGGCACACAAGGTCTCATAAAGTTCTGCCCCACAGAGATCCATTTTATAAATGCCTGTAGAGGACAACAACAACAACAAAAACACGCTTAGAAGATGCTGTGAAAGAGATGAGGGCTAAAGGAGATCAAGTGCCAATTTTCTTTTAGTTGGTATTTGCCAGATGTCTTTTTCCAGGCTCTTTTGCTTTATAGCAATAGACCCAAGAGTAAAGGCATCATTTTAGACAGGAATGGTCACCATAAAATGACAAAAAGTTCAATTCACCAAGAAGATGGAGCAGTTCTAAACACACTATACACCCAACCAGACGGCCTCCAAAATATCTTAACCAACCATCTGTAAGATTCTCCCCAGGGCCTGAAAGCTTAAGGAGATGAATAACACCTCCCTTCTCAAGCCTAGTCCCAAGGCGTAAGGCCACTTACGTCAGCAGCGTGCACCAGCCAAATTAGCAGAAGCAGGAGGAGAGCCGGCTGGAAGACACCTACCCCGGCCGGAAGACTTGAAGATGAGAAAGAGGCCATCCGGGTACAACGCAGCAGTTACATCAGACTAGGACACTTCCTGTTTACAGGAGACTATAAAACCTTTGCCCCATCCTCACTTGGGGCTGACGCCATTTTAGGCCTCAGCCAGCCTGAACCAAGGAGCTCATTAAAACAGCATGTTGCTCCACACTGCCTCGTGTTGTCTGTTAGCACGCTCTCGGGGTTCCAACCAATACAAGAAACTTACACCATTGACAGAATACCAGGAGAAGTTGAAATCATAATGGTGGGCTAGTTCAAGTAAGCAGATGAAAACAAAACAAAGCAAGGTCTATCAAGAGGTGAAGTACTACTTGTCTCCGCCCCTCATATTGGGCTGGAACCATGTGACTTGGTTTGGCCAATAAAATGCTAGCAGGTGGGAGACACTCAAAGACTTGAGGAGTGTTTGTGGGGCTAGACTTGCCCTCTTGTGTGTCTCTGTGTTTCTAGAACAAGAAGGGGTGTAGACTAGCCCACTGGTACAGGAGGAAGAGGAGCAACATGAAGCAGCGCCGAGCTGTTTCAGAACCCAGCCTAGACCAGCACCCAGCACCTCCAGGAGAAACTCGGGTTCCTGTGTGCAGCCACTGAGTTTGGGGGCTTGTTTGGGTTTGTTGCACCGCATTTTTGTGGCAATAGCAAATTGATACACCTTTACATTCAGAGATGTTGATTCAACAGATCGGAGAAAATGTAATTTTTGGCCGGGTGCGGTGGCTCACGCCTTTAATCCCAGCACTTTGGGAGGCCGAGGCAGGAGGATGACCAGAGGTCAGGAGTTCGAGACCATTCTGGCCAACATGGTGAAACCCCGTCTCTACTAAAAATGCAAAAATTAGCTGGGTGTGGTGGCGTACACCTGTAATCCCAGCTGCTTGGGAGGCTGAGGCACAAGAATTGCTTGAACCCGGAAGGCTGAGGTTGCAGTGAGCTGAGATCACACCACTGCACTCCAGCCTGGCGACAGAGCAAGACTCCATCTCAATAAAAAAAAAAAAAAAAAAAAATTTTTTTTTTTTTTTTTTTTGACAGAGTTTCGCTCTTGTTGCCCAGGCTGGAGTGCAACGGCACGATCTCGGCTCACCACAACCTCTGCCTCCCGGGTTCAAGAGACTCTCCTGCCTCAGACTCCCGGAAAATGTATTTTAAACAAGGTATTAGGTGATGCACAAGCGCCTATGAGAATCAATGCCTTCATCTCTCCATGGTTTTTTTTTCCCGCTGTAAAAAGCAGACAGAACATCACCTGCTTTAGGGTTGTTGAGAGGATTAAGTATGTGAAGCTGATGCAGCCACAGTTGGGCCTCTCCTAAAATTGCTGTTTGTTTTCAACCTGTGCTCCTGGCTGGCACTGGCCAGCCCGCTTTGGGGTGAGGCAGGTGGAGAGAGGATGTGGGGCACATGCGCCCTAAACTCCTGCAGAAAGTCATGCACCTCCTTTTTTCAGAGGGTATTCTGCTCTAGCACTTACCCGTATTCACAGGGAAGGCCAGTGAGATGGTGAATTTGCAGGGGACCACGTGGGGCACGTCAGAGCTGAAAGTGCTGGCAGGCTCAGATGAGGACTCGATACTGCTGCAGGGGCGGTCAGAGTCAGACTCCTGGGCCCTGGCCTTGACCTTCAGGTGTTCCTCCACGTCACACTCCCTCGTGGACTGGTAAAAGCTGGTGATGGAGGAGATGGGCTCTATGCTTGCGGGGTCCTCTTCCCACTCCCAGGCATGTAGCGACATGGCCGCCGGCGCTCCTGGCAGGGAGAAAGTGAAGGCTGTCCCCGCCTGTATTCCAGGGCTGCTCCAGGAGGTGAGCCCGGCCTCCTGCAGGAGCACCCACCCTTCTCTTTCCTGCTTCCCCCGCCTGCTCCTGGATGAACGCCGGGGCTCCTTCACTGCCTGCCACACAGTCGGTACTCAATCGACTTAGGGAATTAATGAATGAAGGAACAACAGATAAGGGTGTCTGGCAGTAAGCACGACGACGAGCAACCCCGTTTCCTTCGCCTAACCAGGAGTCAGTCGCCGGGCTTCTGGAATGCCTACCCCAGGTGAGCAACTCCCGGGAGCCACCAGGCGGCAGAGGGGGCGTCTGCTCAGGCAGGCCTGCTGCGCCTAAGCACAAGATGCGTTTGCTATTTGAGGAGAGGCAAACCAGGCCGGGGGCAGCACGTGCAGGAGCCTGGCGAGGTCCGGGAGGGCAAGCCCTGCCCCCAAGACAGAACATCAATGTGCACTGGGTGCTGGGCTCGGGGCATCAGCTCAGGCCCATGAAGGCGGAACGCCGGGCAAACGCCGAGGAGGGAACACGCGTCGAGGCGAGGCGGGAAGAGTCCCGGGCTGCGGCGGCCAAGGGGGGGCAGGGGTCGGGGTTCCCCTCCAGGTGCTGGCGGTACCTGCGAGCGGAAGCGCTGGGCGGCAGCAGGGACTTGGACCGTGACGGCAACTCCCGCACCGGATCCACAGCCACGCGAGCGAAGAGACTCCAAGACTGAGAGAAGCGTCCGCGGGTGCAGGGACGGCCGCAGGCCCAGCAGCTCAGCTCCGTTGGCGGTTGCTAGGAAATGCGAGGGCGTGCGGCGTGCGGCCTGCGGGCGGGGCTCCGCGGGGCGGGGCTTTCCCCCTCAGCCACTGAGCGCAGTCTGTCAAATGGCTGCATCCAGGTTCAGAAACCAGCTGCCTTCATTCATTCACTCATTCATTCACTCATTAAGGAGTTTCTTCTCTGAACGTCAGCACCTGCTATAAGCCTGGCCCTTGCCCGTACGATGGGGGAGAGGGGTAGATGACTCCTCCCTCCCCCTCCATCAGCTCCCACTTCCCATTCTTTAATAAAAGCAAAGGAAGCTGTGGGCGCTGCAAACTCCAGACCTCCCCACGATCCCTCTCATTAGATTCTCTGCTTCTGTCGCTGATGTCCTTTAAAATAGCATGAGAATTCTGGTTAGTGATCATGAGCGCCAACTCAGAGATGAGAAAACAAAGCTTAGAGAGGTGAGGCGATTCGCCTGAGGTCACACAGCAAGGAGGGCGCAGCACTGTGTTGAAATCCGGACTGCCTGACTCCAAAGCCTCCGCTCGTCTGCTAAACCACCCAAGCTGAGAACCCTGGCTGCGGCTCGTAATGTAGAAGACCTCAGCACAGCAAGCGGCTGGGGCAGAGGGCTAGGGTAAGCTTCATGGAGGAAGTGAGCAAAGCCAAATCTAGGGGGTGACTAGGCAGAGGCGGTGAAAGAGAAAGCATCCCAGGTAGAGGAACAGCATATGCAAAGCCCCATAGAGATGAAAGGGCATGGCAAGTTTCAGGAATGGATGGCGAGGCTGTAGCAGTGTGCGGGGCCCATGGTACATAGCCCCACAGGGCAGGTTAGGGCACAGGACTTTGGGCAATGGGGAGCCAAGGCAGGTCTTCTGTTGAGGGAGGGTACCCCGCTCCAGCAGTCAGTTTGTTCAAGAGAATGGGAGCTGAGGGTACACACATGCTTGGCTATTAAGAAAACTAGCTGAGTTGAGCTATGACCTACTTGGTGTCAAAGAGCAAAACTGTGACAGAGCTGGGGCTGAGACCCAAGTCCTGAGCCTCCCAGCGCATGCCTCCCCAGACCGCTCTCAGGGCATGGGACAGCTCCTTTAACACTGGGCGCTCCAATACTCCTCAGGTTCAATCAGTCTGAAAAACAGCCTCAAGTACAGCTGTGAGGGAAGACACCAAATGGCAGTGGGCCCTGTGAGGAGGGGGTTCAAACTGTCAGCAGGAGGACCGCAACCACCTTGCCCACACCCCACCTGCAGCAGCCTGGAGACTGCTGTCTGTATGCCAGGAAGTAAGTGCTCAGGAGACACACGAAGGGCTGGAAGAATACAAAGCTACTCAGATACACCAGCCCCCAAAAGGGCCCTTTAACAAGGGCAGTTCAACACCACCACCACTCTTGGACAGACATCAGGCCTCCTGCTCCCCAGGTCCTACCCACTGGCCTGAGGCTGGTTTCCCTCCAAAGGTTCCTTGATCACATCACCACCTAGGATAGAGGCCAATGTCTCCCCAAGCTCAGTAGTGAGAGGCCAGAGGTCTTGGACCAAGGGCCAATGTGCCATGCTGGATGTGCATTGGAAACACCTACATGTCAAAAATACAATTCTGAGGCTTCATTAAAGACCTGTAGAAGTGACTCTCCGGGGGTGGGGCTTAGGAACCAGTGGCAGATTGTATTTTCCAAAGACAGCCACCTCAAAAGATTCCCTCCCACATAATCTTCTGGCAGGCATCATGAGGTTCACATTCCTCCCACCCAGCTGGGGGGTCTAGTCCCCTTCTCTGGAAACTGGGCAGACCTCTGTGACTGGCTCAGTCAAAAGAGTGCAGAGGAAATTACACTATGTGATTTCTGAGGCCAGGTCATACAAATTCCATCTACCTCTGCCCTGTTCTTTTGAGGTATAGTATTCATGCTAGGAATACAGCTACCAGGTTGTGAGGAAGCCCAAGCAGCCATGTGAAATGGCCACATGAAGCTGTTGTGACTGACGGTTCCCAGCCAATTGCCAGCCTCAACCCCCAGACATATGAGAGTGCAAGACTTCAAATGATCCCAGCCCTCAGTCTTTGAGCCACCCTGGCTGACACTGAGGAACAGAAACAAGCTGTCTCCATCATGAGAAATTGCAGATTCATAAGCAAGTTGTTGCTCTCTTAAACCACTAAGTTTTGGGGTGATTTGTTGTACAATAAATAATAGGAACGGGAGCCATATTTTTAAATTACCACCAAGATTGTATCGCACAACCAGAATATGGAACCACTGCCCTGAGAGAGATGGTGTCTGGGTCAAGACCTAGGGCATCACAGGATGAAGTGAGGGCAAAGGTGTGCCACCCACTACTCAGGTATGAGAGTGATGGGTCTACAACCCTACCTCAGTGAAGATGGCTTCAGAGCTGGCAGATCAGAAGCAAAGGAAGGGGGTTTCTGTTTCAGTTATCTGTTACTGAGTAAAAACCATCCCCAAACTTAATGGCATCAAACAAACACTTGTTATTTCTCACCACTCCATGCATCAGCTGGGTAGTTCTCTGCTGGCCTCGCCTGGGCTCACTCCCTACACTGTGCTCAGCTGGAGGACCGACATGGCTGGAAGCTGCCAGAAGTCCTCATTTGCATGTCTGGCAGTTGCTGCTGGCTCTCCATGGGCCCCTTGGTTCCCCTCCATGGGTTCCCCCGCCCCTAGTGGTACACCAGCTTCCTTCTATGTGGTGCCTCATCTCCCCATAGCCTGGCCTGGCTTCCTCAGATGGCATTCTCAGAGCAGGGATCCCAGAGGGCAAAGAAGAAGCTGCAAAGCCTCTTGGGACCTAGGTGTGGAAGCAGCACCATGTCATTCTGCTACATGCCATTAACCAAAGCAAGTCATGAGGCTGGCCCCACTTCAAGGGGATGAAGACATGGACTGTACCTCTGGTAAGCAGAGGGACAAGCATCCAGGGGTGGAAGGTGTTCAAGGTCACTGAAAAATCCATCCCTGCTTCCTTACTCTGCTGGGTGGGGAGTTCCCAAGCTCCCACAGGTTATGTAGAGGCCTTCCTGAAGCTATCCCAAGACTCTGGCAGCTGGAAGCATATTGGGAATCAGCTACATCCACCTTCTTCTTGCCCCTTCCGCATTTTTAACAGCTTTACTGAAGTATTTTTTATTTAATAAAATCCATCCATTTCAAGCATAGAATTCAGTGATTTTCAGTAACTTTACTGAGTGGTGCAGTCATCATCATAAATTCATTTTAGAACATTTTCATCCCCCTAATAAGACTTCATGCACATTTATAATTAATCTCTGTTCCAACTCCCAGTCCTAGGCAACCATATCTACCTTCTGTTTCTAAAAATTTGCCTTTTCTAGACATTTCCTATAAATTGAGTCAGACACTATGTGTTCTGGCTTTGTGACTGGTTTCTTTCACCTACCGTTACGTTTCTGAGGTTTATTTATGCTGAGGCATGTGTCAGTATTTCATTCCTTTTCGTGACTGAATAATATTCTATTGTACAGACAGACCACAGTTTGCCTATCCATTCATCAGTTAATGGGCATTTGGCTTGGGCATTTAGACATTTATGAACAATGTTGCTATGAACATTCCCACGCAAGTCTTTGTGTGGATGTGTTTTCATCTCTCTTGGGTCGATATCTAGGAGTAGAAGAGTTGGGTCATATGGTTGTTTTGTGATTAACTTCTTGAGAAACTGCCAAACTATCTTCCACAGGGGCTGCATCATTTTATGTTCCCATCAACAACATGAAGTTTCCTGTTTCTCCAAATTCTTGACAAGATTTATTGCCTGTTTTATTCACTACAGCTATTCTCGTGAGTATAATATAGTATTTCATCATAGTTTTCATGTGCATTTCCCTAACAATTAAGAATACTGAGATTGTTTCATGTACATGTTGGCCATTTATACAACTTTTTGGTGAAATGTATCTTCTCTGTATCTTCACCCACTTTTTGATTGGATTGTTTGTCTTCTTGTTACTGAGTTGTAAGAGTTCACTGTAAATTCTGAATATAAGTCCTTTACTAGGCATATGTTTTACAAATATTTTCTCCTAGTCTCTTGCTCGTCTTATTTTCTTAATAGTATCTTTTGAAGTGCAAATGTTTTGAACTTTGATGAAGGTCCAATTCATCATTTTTTTGTTTTTTGGATCATGCATTTGGTGTTGTATCTAAGAAATCTTTGCCTAACAACAGGCCTATTTTTAATAGAAGTAAAGCTTGGTGTCTGAACACTAAGCAAATCCACTAACCAAGACCCCTAAAAACCCAAAACCTTTATGACACTGAAAATAATGGCCCAAGGACATTCCCAGACAGTTCTGGGCTCTGGATAGAATAACACAAATTTCCAAAAAACAGTCTGACAATATCACAAGCTTATAAAATATGTATACTCCTTGGCCCAGTAACAAATCGCTCAAGATACAGCGCAAACTGTTCACAGTAAGGTTTTTGCGGAGAAAAGCTGAAAACCATCTCAGTGGGCATCTGTGGGGGATGACAAAGGACCTTATAGTTCATCCCGAGAGAGCACAGAGCAGCCTCTGGAGCAGTGTCTGCAAAGAAACCACAGCCAAGCTGTTTACAAAGCTCAGTTCCTGTGCAAAGAAAGATCCCAATGGCGCCCTTTCCACTGTGCTTTTCATGTCAAGTTGAATGAGCTACAATTTGCACACTGTAAAATTCAGATGTACACAGTCATGCAACCACTACACCACGAAGACAGAGTATTTCAATCACTCCAAAAAGTTCTTTCATGCTCAAATACATAGAAAAGTCTGGAAATAAATACATCAGAAATACACAGTGGTCCTCTCTTGGTGGCAGAATGGTGGATGATTTTTGCTTTTTAGCATTTTCCCGGACCTTTAAAAGACATTTTAAACAATATACTATTTGAAATGGCTCAAACAATACTGAACTGACTTCAGAAAATCATTTCTTTGCCACAGTCCTGACTCTCTCCCACACAGACACATGCCCATCCCCCCAGCTCATACAAAAGAACGCAAGGAGACCTCTGAGTTTGCTCACTTTGAACCTTAAACAAAAACCTTGTGGATGCAACCAGAATTATTTCAGAGGTGCCTGGTAACACCGCGGGGCGGGCAGACAGGCCTGACAGCAAACCATTATCAACCCTTACTTCCCTGAGCTGTAGGGGAGCGGAGGCCGGCAACGGCTCCCAGCAAGACGTTTAAAAGCTTTCTTTTCAATATTGACTGGCCCAGGAAAGCTACTGTTCAAAGGATTCCTTCACCAGCTGCAGGGATGGGGGGGTGGGGAGGGTGTTGCACTCTTGCCTGGGCTGCCAGCTCTCAGTGCTGACATGAAATAAAATCAGGTTCTTTTTTTTTTTTTTTTTTTTTTTTTTTTGAGACAGAGTCTTGCTCTGTCGCCCAGGCTGGAGTGCAGTGGCAAGATCTCAGCTTACTGCAACCTCTGTCTCCCGGGTTCAAGCGATTCATCTGCCTCAGCCTCCCGAGTAAGTGGGATTACAGGCGCCTGCCATCATGCCCAGCTAACTTTTTGTATTTTTAGTAGAGACGGGGTTTCACTATGTTGTCCAGGCTGTTCTTGACCTCTTGACCTCAGGCAATCCACCCGCTTTGGCCTCCCAAAGTGCTGGGATTACAGGACTGAGCCACCACACCCGGCCAAGAAAAAGAAACACATGAGAACATCTTATCAAAAGGGAAATACTGCAGTGTCTCCCATCTGCAGAAAGAACCACTGAATCCACTTATGAATCCCTCCATCTTCTGTGCACTCACATACACATGTCCCAGTAGAAAATACTTATTATTGTTTTGGGTGTTTTTGTTCTTGTTACGTAAGCGTCAGTGTTGTGCATAATCAGCTTGTGCCTTGCTGTGTCCGCTCATCCTCGTTTGCTGAGTCCTAGCTGATTTGATGGACATCGGGTTGTCTCCAGTTTCTCACTGTAATAAACAATGATGCAGAGAACATCCTGGGCACAGTGGCTTTCTAAGGTAGAAGCCAAGAAGTGGACGTGATGTAAAAACTTTGTCAAATTGCCATTATTTTATAATTAAAAACAAACCTAAAAGAGTATGTCCAAAATGCTTGGGGAGAAGCCCCTAACTCCTTCCCAGCAGATATGTACTCTGGGCAAAGCCTTCAAGAACAAGTACGAATTTGCCAAATGGACAAAGTGCTGATTCGGGGATACTGTGGCAGAGGAGACAGAATGCTACCGCTTTTCAAACGGCAAGATTTTACATTTAAACCCACAGAGTTATCCACAAGGCAAGATTCTGTCTCTGTTATAGCTAGGAACAGCTGAAGAGTCTGCCTCTTGCCCTAACGTGGCTGGATACCGTGGCTGGATAACCGTTCCCGGTGCAGGTAACAGGTGGACAATATCACAGTATCACTGCACCCCTCTCGTGAAAAAGAAAGGGAACACAGTCTAGCACTCACCAGAAAAGCAGGTTTTTCTTCCTCTTCCAGAAATGTGTTCTAAAACACCAGAAAAAACATCAGCCAATCATCGACCTGTTAACCTAACCCCAGCTCAGAGATGGAACTCGGATCCTATTGCCAAGTCAGCACCCGCAGGCACAAAGGTGGCAGGGCCGGGAGACACCACTTTCCCGAGAGGCCTATCCCCACCCCCAACAGGGATCGGGAGAGAGCAGTTAGCACAGAGCTCGTCTCAGATAGGCTTCTCACCAGCGGGGTGCCCCTAACCTAGACCCCTTGCCTCTCCAAGCCTGTTTTCTTCTCTTTCCCAGTTACTACTTGGGGCTCTTTGCACAGTCTATGGTGGCACAAGAAGTGGGTTCGGAAATCCAGTAGCTGAATTTAAGCGGAGGGGAGGCTTTTCCGCACCTACGGCTACAGGGCGGCGAGAGCAGGCTTGCCAGGCAACCCTCGAAAGGCCTTCCGGGGAAAGGAGGAAGAGTGACGCTTGGGTGTGGGGGCACATCCCCAGCAACCGGACGAGGCCGCCACCCCCAAGGCCCTCCTGGGCTTCGGATCCCGCGCCAACCCCTCGCCCAGGTCTCGGGGCGAACTCTCCGCGCCAGGCGGGCGGGGCGGAGGGAGGAGGGAGTTGAGAGTGGACGGCCGGGAGTGGGAGGAAAAGCGCAGACTCCAGGAACGCCCCGGGAGTGAGAAGAGGAGAGCGCGGGTGTCACGCGGAGAAGCCAGACCCGGACGCCGACCGGGCACTGGTGGCGCTGCGGGGGTACCGGGGGTTCCTGGACCCCCTACCCCAGACCCCTCCAAAGCAACTGGGGTAAACCAGACGCACTGTGAGGCCAGCGCAGCTGCTGGACACGGTCCCCGGCGCCGCTCCAACCAGACCGCGACCACTAAGCCCCTCCTTTCGAGAAACTCTGGGGCCGCCCCTGGAAGTGGCGGGGCGAAGGGACCGGAGGAGGGACCAGAGGAGCAAGGCGCGCGGCGCAGCGATGGAGCCGGGCAGCGCGGGCGCGGAGGCCGGCATGGAGGGCGCGGGAGGTGACCCGTACCGGCGACCTGCGCGGCGCACGCAGTGGCTGCTGAGCGCCCTGGCGCACCACTATGGGCTGGACCGCGGCGTGGAGAACGAGATCGTGGTGCTGGCCACCGGCCTGGACCAGTACCTGCAGGAGGTCTTCCACCACCTGGACTGCCGCGGCGCCGGCCGCCTGCCGCGCGCCGACTTCCGCGCGCTCTGCGCTGTGCTGGGGCTGCGCGCGGAGGGGGCCACCGCGGCCAGGGAGGCAGCAGGAGACGCGAACTCCAGAGATGTGACCGCCGGGGATGAGGCCGCTGAGTTGGCCACGGACGGGGACTCAGATACCGACGAAGAGGCGCGCCTGGCACTGCGCGCCGAGCCGCCGGAGCTCACCTTTCGCCAGTTTCACGCGCGCCTCTGCGGCTACTTCGGCACCCGTGCGGGGCCCCGGCTGCCCCGCGGCGCTCTCAGCGAGCACATCGAGACGCAGATCCGCCTGCGCCGTCCGCGCCGCCGCCGCCGCCCGCCCTGCGCGCCTGGCCCCGACAGCGGTCCCGACTGCGAGCGCGTTGCGCGTCTGGAGGAGGAGAACAGCAGCTTGCGCGAGTTGGTGGAGGACCTGCGCGCCGCGCTGCAGAGCAGTGATGCGCGCTGCCTAGCACTGCAGGTGCGCGCCGGCCACAGAGGGAGGGTGGTAACGCCCGGGAGAGGGCTCGAACTAAAAGCTGGCTGCGGAGCCCGACGGGACAGAGGCAGAGGAAGGGGAGACAGAGGGCAGCCTTCCACCATCCCACCCCGCCTCATACCACTTGCATCCTGTCCCTGTTCCTCCCCATTCCACTCCAGTCCCCAGCCCTATTCTTACCATTTATTCCACTCCTGAAAACCCCAGTCACACTCAGACAACCATACCCCACTTTTCTGCTCCACCCCCACATCATCCCGTCTTGCCCCTTCTAACCCAGGAATTGCACCTGTCTGGGTAGTCTCACACATATTCTCTTTCAACAAGCATTTTTCTTTCTCCTTCCTGCCAGGCTTCTGGGAGGTTTAGGAGACAGAAGTGTGAAGAAGGCCCTGTCCTCACCTTTAGGGATCTCCCTGCCTCCTGGGGTAGACTGACAGCTCCTTCTGTCAATCAGCAAAGACTTATGGGGCTCCCTGTGGGAGAAACAGAGACAAGTGAGAAATAGACAGTGTGGCTCACACTGTGGATCAGGCACTCACGGGCCACCAAGTGCCTGCGGGAACCAGACCCGCTCTGGGCTATTGAGAAGAAATCATGGGGTGAGATAGGGACCCAGCCTTAGCATCTGGGAGCCGTCGACAAACACTTAAGCACTGTGCCAGCCGTGCACCAAGGGCAGTGCTGGGCCGCAGGGCTCAGAGGAGGAAAGGAACAGCCCCTACCCCAGGCAACAATAGGCCAGGAAGAAACAGACATTATATGACCCCGTCTTAGCTCAGAACACTGCAGAGTGCAGGGAAGTGGCAAGGTGTGTTTTTCAGTGTCGGTGTGCATGGAAGCCAGGGTGGAGGCGGGAAAGTACTCCCCTGATGTGGAATCCCAAGTAACGTACGGGGAGCCATGGGATGCGCCTGAAAGGTCTTCCGGCATCTCATGCTCGGGTATTTATTGAGCACCTACTATGTGCCAGATTTGTTTTAGGCTCTGGGAACACACCAGTAAAGACAGACAGAAACCGCCCTCAAAGGGCCTCTAGTGAGCAGGCACGGGGAGCGCTGGAAATGCCACTGGGGGGAGTCTAGGAGATGAGGAACCGCCACGCGGCAGGCTGAACGCCGCCAACACAGGAGTAGGCCGGGAAGAGTCGCGAGGTTGGTACCACAGAGGGAACAGAATACAGGCGTCGTGTCTCAGTTTCCTTCATCAGTGAAAAAACGTTGGAGGGTGGGGAGGGGAGGCGAGGAGGAATCATTATAGCTCGGGCCTCCCTAGGAATGTGTCGAGGGTTAAAGGAGCTCCGACGCACCGGACCTAAGGGCCTGGCACCCGGAAGCAGACGGCGCAAGAATCGTGCTCACGCGCTTCTGGGTGCGGAGGAATGGGGACCGCCGTCGTGGCGGGCGTTCGTCTGGTTCATCTGGCTGGGGCACTTACCCCCTGCCCCTGCCGCCCTGTCCCCGCAGGTCGGGCTCTGGAAGAGCCAGGCGAGCACCCACGAGACGGGGCACGGCGGGCGGGAGGCTGCGGTGCGGGAGCTGCGGCAGGCGCAGGGTGCCCTGGCTGCGGCGGAGGCCCGCGCTGGGCGGCTGCGCCGTGGGCAGGCCGAGGTGCGGCGGCGCGCGGAGGAGGCCCGGCAGGTGGTGCTGCGCAGCCTGCACCGCGTGCGAGAACTGGAGGCGCTGGCGCGACAGGTGCCCGGCTTGCAGCGCTGGGTGCGGCGGCTGGAGGCGGAGCTGCAACGCTACAGGTGAGCTGGGGCGCGTGCCCTGGGCCCAAGTGCCCCAATTCGGCTCCCATTTTCCCAGACTTCGGGTGTGCAATCCCCCTTCCACGCGCTCTCGTGTTTTGCAGTTTCTCCATGCGTTTATTCGTGTATTCTTTCATTCCTTTGTCAGTTCTCCATTTCTTAAGTTACAAGTCTACTCCATTGTTTGCCCTGCAACCATCTGCCCACCCATCCATTTATCCATCCATCCATCCATCCACTCACCCACCCCACCCACCCATCCATCCATCCATCCATCCATTTGTTCATCCACTCACCTGCCCCACCCACCCATCCATCCACTCACCCATCCATCCACTCACCCATTCATCCATCCACCTATGCACTCACCTACCCACCCATCCATCCATCCATCCATCCATCCACTCACCCACCCACCCATCCACTCACCCACCTACCCACCCGCCCACCCATCCATCATCCATCCATCCCCCCACCCACCCAGCCAGCCAGCCGTCTATCCATCTTCCTGTTCACCCACAAACACCCTCTATTTGTTTATCATAAATTGCGGTTGAATGTGCTCATTCTTATTTGTTCCTGGATTCGATCATAATGATAATAGCTTACAGTTACTAAGCACTTGCTGTTTGCCAGGCCTTGAGCTAAGTACTTTATGTGGCTTAACTCATTTAAGCTTCACAGCTGCCCTGTGAGGTGGGTACTGCTATGTTTCCACTCTGTAGATGAGGAAACAGGTGTGTAATGACTGCCTGTGCTAGCTCCACCAGGGCAGGAAGCTGGACTTGGGACCCAGGTTCAAATCTTGGCAGGGCTTCTGGCAGATGTATGAGTGTGGGCAAGTCACCACCCCTCACAGACCCTGCTTCCTCTTGGGTAGAATACAGATTGGGGTCCCTGCCTGCGGGAGTGGCTGTGAAGAGGACATGAGGTCCTGCCTGGCACATGGTAGATGCTTGGTAGACAGAGCCTCTCTCTCTTTCAAATCACAAGGCACCCCTGCTTGCTGGCCGGCCTGACTACACATTTGCTGAGCACTTTCTGTGTGCCAGGGGCCATCCCAGCCACCAGGGATTCGACCATGTGACTAGGACAGACTGAATTCCCTGCCCTGAGCAGCCACCTGTGAGCAGGTGAGACCTTCACAGGAACAGATGCGTGGCAGCAGGCAGGATGTGGGGGACACTCATCAGCCTGCCCCCAAAGAAGTGACACTTGAGGATAGGATGTTACCGGGCCAGATGGAGAGAGGAGAAGAGAGAACATTCTAGAAAATTGGAATAGTACAGGCAAAGCCCTAGGGCAGAAGGGACCATTCAAAAACTAAAAGGAGGCCAGAGTGGCTGGAGGGGTAGAGCTGAAGGGAGGCCCATTTAGGGCCTAGAAGGTGGCAGGAAGGATTTCAGTTTTTCTCTTAAGAGAAAGAACATGAAACTATGGAAAAGTTTTAAGTAAGGAAGTGACAGAAGCAGATTTCAATAAAAAGTCACCCTGGCCACAGTGTGACAAAGAGATGGGCAGAAGGGGAGAGCAGGAGACAGTGCAGAGCCCAGTGAGGGGCTCCTGCCATCCCTGATCCTGAGAGGAAGGTGGTCTGACCCAGGCTGGGGGTGGAGCAGCCAGAAGGGGTGGCCTTGAACCTACTGGACGTCTGAGGAGCTCACAGCTGGAAGATGGTAGGGCATGGGGCTAGAGGGAGGCCTCCAAAGAGGCAGACTCTGGGCCAGCCTCCTGCAGCACACAGTGTTTGGAGATCTACTTCCTGTTTGCATAGCTGATGGCTAAAGAGCAGGGCTGGTTGGCTTGAGGCCCACATCCAGTCTTGGAACTTTATCCAAGAGGAGAAATAAAGGGGCTCTTCTTTGTTTATTTCTAAAATCACAACTAGTCCTCTATAGCAGGATGCTACAAGTGACTACAAACATTGGCATAGCCCTTTACAATAGAAAAAGTGGATTCATAGCCAATGCACCATTTAGTCCCCATAAGATTGTACAAGGTAGACGTTTTATCCCCAGCTTACAGATTGTGAGAAATGAGGCACTGAGAAGTTAAATAACATACCCAAGGCCACACAGCCAGAAAGTAGGAAAGTCAAATCGGCCTGGCCCCACTGCCTGTGTGCTTTAATTCACGGTTACATGATGGCTGCTGTGCCTCCAGACCTTGCATATGCTGATCGGGCATAAGAAGAAACCTGCAAGGCTAGTCCTCTTAGTCAGTCCCAAACAAAACTGGGATTCTGTTTTTTGTTCATTTGTTTGTTTTTTTGAGACAGTCTTGCTCTGTCACCCAGGCTGGAGTGCAATGGTGTGATCTTGGCTCACTGCAATCTCTGCCTCCCAGGGTCAAAAGATTCTCTTGCCTCAGCCTCCCCATAGCTGGGATTAAAGACGCATGCCACCACGCCTGGGTAATTTTTGTATTTTTAGTAGAGACAGGGTTTCACCATGTTGGCCAGTCTGGTCTCAAACTCCTGACCTCAGGTGATCTGCCTGCCTCGGCCTCCCAAAGTGCTGGGATTACAGGTGTGAGCCACTGTGCCCGGCCAAAAGTGGGGTTCTGTTAGTAAGAAAGAAGGAGGAGCAGCTATTGCAGAGGCTTTGAAGGAAGCACCTAGTGATGAGGAAACTGAGGACCAGAGAATGAGTGACACTATGTGAAGGTCACACGGTGATTAGGCAGATGGCTGTGTCACTAATTTCTCTGCCCCTCTAGAAACATGCCTTCAACCCTACCTTGCCCGGGAGGCTGACCTCCTCTGCCCATTTTCTGTGGTCAGAATTTGCTGGTTTGTGGACCTGCCCCAAAGCTCTCTGAGAAGAAGGGAAAGGAGAGGAGGCAGAATAGCCATGGGCATTTATTGAGCATCAACTGCATACCAGGCACTTTTTTATGTGAGCTCATGGGGCCTAAACTAGTCTAAAAAAGTGTTATTGTCAGCATTTCACAGATGAGAAAACCAAGACCAGAGAGGAAGCAGCTGTCCAGTGTGGTACAGCAACTTAGTGGCAAGGGCAGGACTCACAGCCCAGCCTGATGGCCCCAAGCCACAAGCTCGGGTTGGGTTTGGTAGTATGCACAAGTCCTCCTGGATTCTCCTACCCCAGAAACATCAGCCGGACATTTTACTGGCTGGGGAGGGACTGTAGGCTACAACTTGCCTCTGCTTTTGCTTTTCAAATGCCAGAAGCTCAGCTGTCCCTGACTATTGAGCTGAATCAGCCCCCTCCTCTGCAGTTGGCCTAGGGGGCTGCAGTCTAGAGGAATTACGGGAGGAAAGGGCCCCGTGCCCCAAACAGTAGAGCCCCATCACACCCTCTTAAGTGACATCACTCTGGAATGTCTCCAGGTGCTCTGCAGATGTGTCTTTGGGGGGAAAACAGAGCAATGACTGAACTCCCCCTGAGAATGACAGCTTGAAGCCATTTGGTTAGAATAAATGACCCGACTCACACTTTTCCAGTGTCTCCCAGTGTTCAAAGCACTCTCACAGATACCGACTCACTCTGATCTTCTCATCTTCCCTCTAAGGTTGGTATTATGTCTGATGTTTCAAATGAGGAAATAGACCCTTGGGGTTGGGAGTGGTTTTACTAAAGTCACATACCCAAACTCAGCTGAATTCAGAGTGCGCTGAGTTTCCTAACTTTGAGTCAAACTCTGCCACTTTCCTAAAATGGGATCTCGATGACTCTATTGTTCATGTTAGGGCTTCTATTGAGTTCTTTTTCAGACCTGTACTTTCTTTTTCATCCTTATCAGTCCTTTTGCTGTGGGTTCTGTCTAATCCTTTATCTCTGTAGCATTCAACCATACTAATTTTAAAGTCTCTTGTGGATTGCTGTAATATCTGAGCTTCCTGAGATGTTTTACACCTGCTGTCTTTGTCATGATAAGGCATTCTTGCAGGCACTGTCATTTTGGGCTGTGAGCCCATCTTTGGCAGGGCCATGATCCTTGAGAGTCACACATAGAACCGGTTGTAGAGTTCCCTTCAGAGCAGTTTTCCGTCTGCCTCCACCAGGCCCTGATTCTAGACCAGTTTTTAATTTTGATTCTTAGCTTGGAGTTTCGTAGCTGCACAGGTAGTGAGAGATTGAGTCCTATACCTGGGAACAAAACTCCAAGGCCAATAGTTGGAATATTTTTCATCTTTGTTCATGGATAAGACAGCCCTTGCTGGCCCCTGGCATCATGCAGGGAGTCTCCTTCTGTAACTCACTATTCAAGGTCTCCTGTCCCTAATCCCTCCGTGGGCGTTTCAGCTCCATCTCCTGCTTTCCACACAAGTTGGAGGTCTCCTCTTCTTGATTTTGACTTTGGCTCTATATTCTTTTAAATAGTTCTATTTTATCCAGCATTTCAACATATTTGTAGATGGAAGAGGGGCTTCCCATAGCACCCCAATCCACCGTCTTGACCAGCAGCCTAACAGGATGGACAATAAATATGTAAGCAATGAGAGACATTTATTTAATTCATTCAACAGTATTTTCTAAGCACCTTCTGTGGACCAATCCCCGTGCCAGAATCCTTGGGACACAGAAATGGCAGTAGACATGTTATGGCACAGGTGTGCCATGTGCTGAGGGGCCACAAAGAAGCTCCTGCTGCTTTCAGAGTTGTAGGAGTTGCAGGTGAAATAGAAGCCCCCCAGGTGTCAAAAGGCATCTTCAGGCCTCCTAGAGCTGGGGAAGACTCAGGTACTCCCTGGCCCAGCCCCTGCCTGCTGAGGCGCACAGCCCTCCTAAGAGGCTCCTGGTCCCCTCGCAGCCACATCAGCCTCTGATCCTGCTTCCCCACAGCTGGTCTCTACTCACACGACCTTGTCTGAGATGAGAAACTCAGCTCCTTATTCTTCAAATCCCACAAAATAGTCCATCCCCACACACATTTTTATGCATAGCAGGCATTACTGATTATTGGCGGGGTGGGAGGCGGGGCGGGAATCTGTTGCAGTAATGCAAACAGCTTCATATGGAAAATGTGACATCACCATTCATGAAATGTCATTCAATCCCTGCCCAACCAAGGTGTTTCAGTGGCACTTCTCCCAGCTTAGTTCCAACCACTCTCCACCTTTCTTCTCTCCTCTGTTTTCTCTTTCTTTTCTTCCTTTCTATCATCCAGGTCTCCTGGGTGAGTGCCAGAAAGCCTAATGCAAACTGACCTAGGTGAAAAGGAAGTTAGTTCTTAGAACTGAAAAGTGTAGGCATGTCCAGCTTCAGACATGGCTGGATTCAGGTACTCATGTAGTGTTACCACGATATACTGAAGTTCTGTTTTACTCTCCGGCAAATTCTTTCCCCCAGTAGCCCTTGGGGTGGCAGGCTAACATCCCCAAAGATCAGTCCAGTAGAAAGATCATCTGTCATCTGAACCATCCCACTGAAGTCCTGGAACTGGGCCTCATTCAGCCAACTTGGAAACATGTTCATCCCTGAATTCATCACAGGGGCCAGGACAATCTGATGCTCTGACTGGCCAAACCATAGTCACATGCCCACCACTGGAGTGACAGCAAGGCCCATTGAACTCTGGAATGAGATCCTCCCAAGAGAATCAAGGGGCACTGTACCCCAGACACATTCAAGGAACATACCCCTTTGCCCCTCTCTGGAGCTTGCAGCCCAATCCTTTTCTTGTCTGGGTAGAATAGCCCACCTGTGGCAGCTCAAGACTCTGAACTCTGAAGCCCTGGGAGGAAACCTGGTTAGACACAGAGCAGGCTTGTCTGGAGGTCAGCTTTTCCTGGATGCTGGGTGCTTTGGGGGTGGTTTTGGGGGGACTCTGTGCCCATCCAGGTGATTCAGGGCTCACTGGGGAGGGTGGACGGAAAAAGATTGTTATCCCCAGGTTCTGTCCATAGCTGGGAGCCCTCCTGAGGGAGCACAAGGGCTTGGCACTTCTGTGTCCTAGCACCCAGCCCAGCCTTGGCACACAGTAAGATGTGTCTGGACACACGAATGGACCAGCAGGCATGGGAGTGGATGCTGTCCTCAAAAGTGGAAGAAAGGGCGTAACGCCTGGGACTTCAGCACAAGGAGACCCCTAAGTGGTCCAGTGGCCTTGTCCTGCCTTGAGGGGTCCCCCTTCCGTCCTCAGTAGAAGGTCTCTGGTGGGTTTGTGACATCTCGTCCTTTTGAAACCGCCCATGTCTCAGCCAGTTGCCTGGCCTGGCCCCCTACCATGCTCTGAAGCCAAGGAGCAGCTGAGCCCCCTTGATGGGGCCCTCAGGACACCTGGGCAGGGCAGGCAGCCTAGGGCCAGCACCACCGGGCAGGGGCTGTGCTCAAAAAGACAGAAAAGACAGAGAGCCAGCTCAGCTCAGCTGGAACAGGGAGGAGAGGCCTGGGGGCGGCCTGGCCTCTGGCGTTATTGTTGGGGGAGGGTGAAAAGGCTGGGATGGAGGAAAGGGGGTGGGAGAGGGAGGCAGGAGGGACGGCAATTGGCTGGCCACCGTGGAGGGGACACAAAGATGAGGCCATCTGAGGGCTACCTCCTTTCTTCTGCCCCATTGCTGCTGCCTGGCCTGACCTGGCAGCCTTTGGGTGGGCCAAAGTCAGCGGGTCTGGGGCGGGAGGGAGGCGGATGGGTGGGGGCGAGCAGAGGGGGCATGGAGCACCATCTGGAGCTGGGAGGCCTCGGATTCCATCGTCCTTGGAGGTGGGTGTGTGGGTGGCCTTGGTGAGAAAAGAGGCCTTTCCTCCTCCAGGAACAATACTCAGGCTCACAAAGAGGCAGACCCACTCAGGCACCCACTGCATGCCCCAGGCCCTCAGGATGCACAGGGGGCTCGGTGGGTGGGGGCCCAGGCTCAGAAGGCCCAGCCCAACCTGGCTTTGATTCCCGGCTCTTCAACAAGTGTGGTAGGAGCTACAGCTGTTCCCTTCACTTCTGGGAGTCTCAGTTTCCTCAGCTGTAAAGTGGGTATGGGATTCTGTCTTGGCATAAACATCGAGTGTGACGGGAGAGGCAGCGTGGTGGTGGAGCTCTGGGAGTGTGACCTGCGGCAAGCAATTCTCACCTCTGTGAGCCTCAGCTCATTGTAAAATGAGATGAGAATAATAGTGATAATAATACCCACTTCATGGAGTATTTGAAGATTCAACGTGCTAATGTGTTGAAAGTACCTATAATAATGAAAGGCTTAATAAATATTGGAACTTATTGGGCCGGGTGTGGTGGCTCATGCCTGTAATCCCAACACTTTGGGAGGCCGAAGTGGGTGGATCACCTGAGGTCAGGAGTTCAAGACCAGCCAGGCCAACATGGTGAAACCCCATCTCTACTAAAAATACAAAAATTAGCCAGGCGTCCTGGCACGTGCCTATAATCTCAGCTACTTGGGAAGCTGAGGCAGGAGAATTGCTTGAACCCAGAAGGTGGAGGTTGTAGTGAGCCAAGATTGTGCCACTGTATTCCAGCCTGGGTGACAGAGCAAGACTCCGTCTCAAAAAAAAAAAAAAAAAAAAAGAATGAAGCAGGGACACTCATTCTTGTCTATCCAGAAAAGCAGGGCCTGTCCAGAGCAAGATCACAAAGGGGCAGGCCTTGGAGAGCAAGGAGGCAGAGGAGGGGGAGCTGTGGGCTCTCTGTCGAGGTGGCTGATCAGTGGTGTCCCCAGAGAAACCTGCCCTCATTCAAATGCATGCCCCCAGCTGCACTTCTCGGAGGACAGAGCCTGGGCCCACACTTTGGCCTGACAGCTCAGAGATACACCCTCTCTCGAGCCTGAGGCTTTGCACCCCTGCCAGAGAGAGGGGCCTTGACTGCACAAGCTAATATGTGCAATAAATGCATCCATCAGAGAAGGAAGGAGCCTAGAGAGGGATGGTAATCTGCCCAGGCTCACCCAGTAAATCAGGGGCACAGCCAGGCTGGATTCAGTCCACGAGTCTGTGGCTCTTTCTGCTACTTCCCACAGGTGGGTTGGAAATAAGCTTCAGCCTTTTCAGGCCTGAGGCAGCCACAAAGGACATGGGGTGGCCTGAAGTGCCAGACCAGTCACCCTTGGCCGTGACCTGCCTCACCTGCTAACCTATATATGTTGCACATTTTCTTTGGTGTCTTGATGCTTCTCAGGAAGCTTCAACTCAACTTGCTTGTGCCTCAGTTTTCTCATCTGGAGAATAGGTTAATTTTAGTACCTACTGCACAGGCTAAGAATCTAATGAGATAATAGAAAACATTTAGAATGATGCCTGGCACATAATAAGCCCTCCTTAAATGTCATTGTCAGCTGGCCCTGGGGTGTGCCTGCGTTTACTACACACTCCTCGGATGGGCTTTCGACCCCTGTGCCTCCAGCACTCTCCATCCACCTGTATCTCTGCTTGTCCCTGCCTGGTTCTACTCACTCCTGCTCCACATAGCTGGGAACGTGGCTGCAGGGACCCTAGATTCATGACTTTTCAAATTCTGTGACCCAACATTCTGCTTCCCAGCACCTGTAGATAAAGTCCTAGGAAAGAACGTGGATTGGCTCAGCCTGGGTCACAGCCCCACCTCTAGGCCGAGACCAGGACCAGGCTACTAGGATAGTCCTGTTGGCCCGGACCAAGGCACACACTCAACCCTCAAGTGGGCCAAGAGTTGGGTGGCCATACAGGTGGGACAGCTCCCAAAACGAAGGTTGGTGCTGTTACCAGGAGACAGAAAAGGATGCAGGTTAGACAGAAAACAATCAATGTCTACCTCATGAACTTCCCCTTAGAAGTGAAAATTCAAGAAACATAAAGGCTACAGTTCAGCACCAGGCAAAGAGAAGGTGGAAGAGCGGGCATTGGGCCTCCAAGCCAGGCACTGGGCATTTTTTATGTAGTGTAGAGGTTTTCCAGAAAGTCAATGGTTTTCCTCATTTAAGGTGGTCTCATCCAAAGAGAGAATCTCTTCTCATGTAAGGTTATGCTATTTACCCACAAGGAGACATTGGAAGAAGAGGCCAGTTCCTGGGTGGAGGCCTGGCATGTCCTGTAGCTCCAGAGGTGCCAGTGTCAGGACTTTCACGTGACCTGGCCTAAGTCAGGGGTAGTATACATGGTTCTGCAGACCCAAGCCAGGTGAGCTCTGGAGGACACAAGGGGGTGGGCATCATGATCACCAGATTGTTTTGACGGTACAGCCTGGGATATAGATAGTCAAAGTGGTCTTGTGTAGAAAAAAATGACAAAAAATAAAAGTATGCTTGCTTTGGATGCAGAGGGTTCTATATTATATTGGATTTTTTAGTTGCTAATGACTAAAACCATTCTCACTGCCTTAGGCCAAAAGAAAAGTAGGAACGGCACTTATTTATCAACTAAAAATCTCAAGCATATATAGTTTCAGGCATGGCTAGATCCAGGAGCTCAAGTCATGATACCTGGAATCTCTTTCTATCCTTTATCTTGTCTTTCTCCTAGTTGGCTCTCATTTCAGACATTCTTCCCATAAGGTAGCAAGACAGCTACCATAATCATCAAGATTAGCTCCTATCCTCCCAATTACCCGCAACGGGAACACTTTCTCTTTCCCAGTAGCTCCAACATAGGCCACGCCCATCCTGGAACCAGTCACTGGTACCAGGGAAATGGAACATGCTGATTGGCCAGTCTAGGGTCATGTGAGTACTCTGGACCAATCACTGCCACTCTGATTTGCTAGACCTGACTAAAACATTCCCGCCCTTGGCCCTGCCCGACACATGGGCCAGGAGAAATGGAGGAGTCGGTTCTCCAAAGAACAGTAGTCAGGGGGCTGGATGGGGCGGCTACTTGTAGGCAACAACGGCACCCAGTGCCCCTGAGCTGGGCAGAGGACCTGGCCAAGGAAGGGCGGTGGCTTCTTTGTGACTAGGCAGGGGCAGGAGCAACTGTCAGAATGTGCCCTGAGTTGGGGGTGGGGGCTTTTCCGGAGAGGACCTAGGTGACTGGAGAAGCCTGGAGCCACCCAAAGTCAGAGACCCAGGAAGGGGCGGACAGAGTCTTCAGACTCTTCATTTTGCCTCTTCATGATTTTCTGTCAGAAATAACCATTGGCTTTTCTTCATTCAACCAAATTCTGTCAAGTGCCTAGAGAGGGCCCATGCTGTCCTGGGCATGAGGGAGGCAGCTGGGAAGAGGCAGAGACCCTGCCCTCGTGGGCTGACTCTCAGTGCGTTACGCTGTTGACCACCAGTAACTAAGTGGGTGGACGAGGGGAGGGTCAGGGAGTGTGTGAGTCAGCTCGGGCTGCTGTGACAAGCCCCATGGACCAGGGGCTTCAACAATAGGCATTTGTCTCCCACAGCTCTGGAGGCTGACCAGAGTGCGGCGTCGGCAGCTTTGGCTTCTCCTGCGGCCTCTCTCCTGGGCTGGCAAACAGGGCCACCTTCTCCCTGTATTCTCGCGTGGTCTTCCCTCTGTGTGTATTTCTGTCCTAATCCCCTCTTCTTAGAAGGACACCAGTCAGACTGGATTAGGGCCCACCCTAAAGACCTCATTTTAACTTGATTACCTCATTAAAGGTCCTATCACCAAATAAGATCACATTGTGAGGAACTCTGGGGGTCTGGACGTCAACACATGAATTGGGGGGACACAACCAGCCCATCACAGGAGACTTCTCTGAGATGTGACCCTGGAATTGAGGCCTGAGTGGCAAGGTGGGGCCATGACTTGTGCGATCCAGGGCAGAGGCAGCCCCCATAGCAAAACCGCAGGGCTGGGCACAAGCCTGGCTTGTCTGCACTGCCTGCAGGGGGACGAGCAGGTTGGTACCAGACTGGATGCGGAGGGGCCCGTGAGGAGGAGCAGGTGAAGAGCCCTCCTCACCTGGACACACTGAGTCCTGCTAAGTCTCAGCCCCAAGTGGCTCAGACCCGCCCGCTACTCTCCAGCTGCACCCACCACCCAGCCCAGCCCCAGCACCACTCCTGGACAGCTGTCCTAGCCTCCTGACTGGTATCCCAGCTCCCTCAGAACCACTGACCACACAGCGCCAGGTTAATCTTTTCAACACCCAGATCCCACCTCGGGCTTCCCCACTCACAACTCTCCCATGACCTCCTCTGGTGACCGTCATGACCGTGAGCGACCAGGTCCTTTCTCATTCTCTGCTGCAGCCACACTGACCCTCCAGGTCTCCCCTTCTCAGGCCCTTTGGGCATACAGCTCCCTCCACCATCCCCAAGCCTACTCCTGACCAATCCACATTCACCCTTCAGGTCTTGCCAGACTCCAACTCTTTAGGGAGGCCCCACCTCCATCTACAGCCTCTCCTTAACGTCTTTCACGGCCCCTGGCCTTTTCCGTCCTTCATGTATTTTTGTGACGACTTCATTGAGGTCTGCTCCCTCAGAGGGGAGGTTGGGGGGGTAAGCTCTGTGAGGTCAGGGGCCATGCCATTGCTAAGGACAGTGGCTGGCTCAATACTTCATCCTTCAGTGAATTAAGGAACCAAGTCAGCAGCTTGGGCTGGCAGGGCCATAGAAGTCACCCAGCCCAGCCTGACACCCTGCATGGCGCCCCCGAGAGCTGAGTGTCCGTGTCTGCTCACACACTCCTGTCTCACCGGTCCCACCGCCATCGCCTGCTCAGTAAAGTTGGGGGGTTCCCGAGTTCAGGTAGGGACCAGAGAGGAGTCACAGAGGACCCCTGAGGACTGTCCCCTGCACCCCTTGTGATTTATTTTCCGCCCTTCCTCTGCTGCATCCCGCTTCCCCCCCCACCCCAAGCTGTTCTTCCTGCTGTTGTTCTCTTGTTTTCACATGTTGCTCTCCGTTTCCTGTGAGGCTGCTTCACTCAGGAAACGCCATGCAGCAAAGGAAGCCGCTGTGTGTGAACCTCCAGGACCTCCCAGGGTAGGTGCTGCAGCGTGGCTGTGGCCTGATGGCCCACAGTAGCCTGGCTGGGTTCTGGGGGACCTGTCAGCTCTGCAGCTTCCTGAGACTTGCTGAGTCGCTGAGCGGCTCAGAGCATAGGAAGCAGAGAGAAAAAGACACCAGTGACATTTTTCATCTATTCCAGAATAAACTGAGCCCAGGAGGTGTAATGGGCTTTTGATGCATCCCCCTGGCTTTGATGTGATGCTTTGACCTCTCCCTTGGTTACAGCCCCAAGTTAACCGGTCAAACACTAAGCTACAGTTGCTGTACAGGTATTTTGCATATGGATTAAAGTCTGTCATCAGTTGACTTTAGGTAAGGGACATTATCCTGGCTGGTCTGGGTGGGCTTCAAGAGCCAAACAGGCTTCTGTGTGAAAGAGAAGTTCCACCTGTGGACAGAAGGGTATGGAATCCATCTACAGCCAGGCCTACAAGCTGTAGCTCTTTCTGAAGGGCTTTATGACAAAGAAGTCGGCTGTGTGATTGTGGGGGCTGGCTAAGCAAGCCTGAAGTCCACAAAAGGGAAGCTGGCAGGCAGGTGGAGCTCACGGGCATGCCTGTGTCTAGAGCCTCTGCGGAAGCCCATGAGCCGTGCCCTGAGCTCCACCTGCCCGCCAGCTTCTCTTCTGTGGATTCCAGACTCTCTTAGCCAGCCCCCGTGATCACACAGGCCACCTGCTTGTCATAAAGCCCTTGAGACAGAGCTACAGCTGCAGGCATGGCTGTAGATGGATTCCACATACTGGCCCCACTTCTCTGGTCAAACCCTGACTAGTACAGGGGCTGAGGCAGGAGGGAGCAGCATTGATTAAGGAACAAAAGCCAACATTTTTGAGCACTCGCTGGGTGTGAGGCACTGCACTAAGGACTTTATCTGTACAACCTTATTGCACTCCCAAGCAGTGCTGTGAGTGGTTTGTCAGTGATGATGCTTTATGCTGCAAGAACATAAAACCCAACTCAGAATGGCTTAAACCACAAGGACATTTATTATCTCATGTGAGAAGTCCAGGGGAGAGCAGTTCCTTGGCAGTTCAGTAAAGTTTTCAAGGACCTCATTCATCTTCCACTCTGTCTTCCTCAGCTTGTCATTTTGGCCTGTCAGCAAGGGCCCCTCATGGTTACAAGAGAGCTGCCATGGCCTCAGGCATCACTGCCATATCCACAGGTCCTCCTGGCAGACTTCCCCTCACCTCTCTTTAGCTGGAATTGCATCACATGCGTGCTCCTAAACCAATCTGAAGGAAGCTTCATGATTGAGGCTTCGTGAAGGAGGCTGCGTGATTGGCTTAGGCCAGTCAAGTCTCTCTGGGAGCACAAGGCCACAGTCAGGGTTGAGCTGACAGCAGATGGGGTGTGGTTGTTTGGATGGCTGAATTTGGTTTCTATCACAACCATAGCTGATCACCACACTCTTAGTGACTTGAAACAACACTCACCTGTGACCTCATAATTCCGTAGGCCGGAAGTCCAGGCGGGCGTGGCGGGCTTCTCTGCATAAGCTTGCACAAGGCCGAAAGCAAGGCACCCTTGGCCGGGTCTGGAGCCCCTGGGAAAGCCCATTCTAGTGTTGGCAGAATCCAGCTCCTTTTGGCTGTGGGACCAAGTCCCCATTTCCTTGCTGGCTGTCAGCTGGGGTTGCTCTCTGCGTTCCTTCACCCACATTGCTTTCATCTTCCAGCCAGCAACGACCTGCCCCACGTCCTTCTCACACTTCATATCTCTCTCACGGCCTCTTCTACACTAGCCCAGAAAGCTATCTGCATTTCAAGGGACTTGTGTGATTAGACAAGGATAATCCCCTGTCTTCTGGTCAGCTGTGCCATAGAACGTCATGCCATCTCTGAGTGATAGGCTCACTTCACTCACAGGCTTTGAGAATTAGGGTGTGGAACTTGGGGGTCCATTCCTAGACATTCTGCCCACCCCAGTGGTCACCATAGTGCCCACCCCCGTGAGGCAGACATTTCACTGGAAAGAAAGTTAACCTCAGAGAGGTGAAGTGAGTTCCTCAAGGCCGCACCAGCCAGGGAGTTATGGCTGCAAACAACAGAAATCAATGCTGCTCATTGAAGCAAGAAAATAACAGCCCTCCCTCCTGGCTACCATATGGTATGCAGTCCTGGCCATACAAGAGGGTCCCCGTGCCCCTCAGGGTGGTCTTTTAATCCCCAGCCAGATGCTTGGTTTCAATTATTCCATAACCTAATAGGGTTAGTTCTCTTAGCAAATCCAGAGGTGCTGGCTGGCCTTGGGAGTAAAGATGAGACCTCAGTTCTCCAGGCTTAATATGTTTGCCTTGGACTAAATTGTCTCCACAGGGAGCAGAAGTCATCGGTTAAATCCGGGGTTAGCAAACTACAGCCTGTGGGCCAGTCCAGCTCCACCCTTATTTTTATACAATCCACAAACTAAGAATAGTTTTTACATTTTTAAATGGCTAGGAAAAAACTAAAAAAGGCATATTTTGTGACATATGAAAATTTCATAAAATTCAAATTTTAGTGTCGATGAATAAAGTTTTCTTGGAACACAGCCATGTCCACTTGTTTACATATCCTCTGGGACTGCTCCCATGCAGAGTGGAGTAGCTCTGACGACAACCTCATGGGCTTCAAAGCCTGAAGTATTTACTCTCTGGCCCTTTACAGCATAAGTATGCCAGCCCCAAGTCAAATGATAATGTGCTGGTCATTGGTGACCACCAATTCCAACCTTGGGATTCCTCATGTATTCTGAGCAGGGGACTGGGCAGGGGCAGGGATGGACTCTCTCACCTCTTATTCCCACACGCCTTCCTGCCCTTCAGGCAGTCCCTCCCCGGTGATTTCTGTGTATCTTCTTGTTGGGATGTGTTGTTGCAAAGCGATTCTTTCGGGGTCTGTTTGCACCCCATTGGCGGTCTTGTGGCACATGTTTCACTGTGCCTCTGACTCCCCACTCGGTGCTGGAGTTCCCACCCCAATTGTTGTTCTGGGAGTGCATGCTTCTCCCCTCTGAAAACTCCTCCGTCCACTCCCAGGGGTGGACACTAGGCTGCCTCCAACTGCCTGCCACTCCAGATGACACCAAGTGCGTGTCCTCGCCAACACCACCGTGCAGCAGCCTGCTGTGAGAACTGTCCCAGGAGAGGGGTTGCTGGGTCTTGTGAAGACACATACATGATTTGACCAAGTGATGCCAGCCGGCCCCGGTGTGTTCTTTGATGTAATCAAGTTCACCAAATTCTTTTGGCTTTATGATTTTTGCCTTTGAATTCTTGAGTGGTCCTCCGTTCTTAGGTCACAAGGGTATTCCGCTGGATATTCTTTTGTTTTAATTGTATCTTTTATGTGTTCAGTCCACCTGGAGTCACCCTTTTGGGTGATGAAGACAGGGACCCAGCTTTAAGTTTGTCCTGGGTAGGTTTAGGTTTAGCGAGGGCTGGCTACCTTCACCCACATGGGATTTAAAAGCCCAGTCAGTCCACTTAAGCAGTGTTTGTCTTAGTGGTTTGCTCATCAGTCCAATAATTCCTTTGAGGATGTGGGACCGCAGCAGGACCCTCACTTGTATATATTTTGTGTTTATATAAACAGTCACATTCTAGATTCATATAATTATAGTACAAACAAGTGAGAACTACAGTCCTGGGAAAAATGACTGTAAACTATTTAACTTTTAATATAAGTTGTAGATAAGCACTGTCCAACTGGACTTTGTGAGATGATGGAAACGCTTTCTGGCTGCGCTGGTAGCTGTGAGCCACGGGTAGCTACTGAGCACTTGATGTAGCTAGTGCAACTGAGGAACTGAATTCTTAGTTTTATTTAACTTTGATTAAATTTACTTTTTTTTTTTTTTTTTTTTTTTTGAGACTGAGTTTCGCTCTTGTTGCCCAGGCTGGAGTGCAGTGGTATGATCTCAGCTCACTGCAACCTCCACCTCCCAGATTCAAGCGATTCTCCTGCCTCAGCCTCCCAAGTAGCTGGGACTATAGGCACCCACCACCACGCCCAGCTAATTTTTGTATTTTTAGTAGAGACAGGTTTTCACCATGTTGGCCAGGCTGGTCTCGAACTCCTGACCTCAGGTGATCCACCTACCTCAGCCTCCCAAAGTGCTGGGATTACAGGTGTGAGCCACTGCGACCAGCCTGATTAAATTTAAATAGCTACATGTGACTGTGGTTACCATATTGGACGATGCAGGCCAGATTAAAACACTAGGTCACCACTGCAGAAATTTATGCATTTATTTGAGGTTTTAGGGGGTAAAATGAGAGATGGAAAAGGAAAGATGAACAAGCAGGAAGCTGTAAACAGAGTGTGGGAGTTAATTTTTGTTAAGTGCCTACTGTGTGCCAGGCACATACATCCCTAATTTAGCCCTGACTTGCACCCTATGAGCTTGGGTGACTTACTCCCATTTAAAAGATTGGGAAGGCTGGACAGAGTCGCCCATGCCTGTAATCCCAGCATTTTGGGAGGCCGAGATGGGTGAATCACTTTAGCCCAGGAGTTCAAGATCAACCTGGGCAACATAGTGAGACTCCATCTCTACAAAAAATACAAAAATTGGCTGAGCGTGGTGGCATGCACCTGTGGTCCCAGCTACTGAGGAGGCTGAGGTGGGAGGATCACTTGAGCCTGGGAGGTTGAGGCTGCAGTGAGCTGAGATCACGTCACTGCATTCCAGCCTGGGCAACAGAGTAACACCCTGTCTCAATAAATAAATAATAAAATGATGGGGAAGTTGAGTCTCAAAGAGGTAAAAGACTTGGTAAGGCATGCTTATTGGAGTGGCTGGCCCAGGATTAAATAGACACAGGCCAGATACCCTTCTCAAAGGCTGTGTGAGCCCAGAGGCTCCAGGGGAGGCTACAGGCTGGCTGGGCACTTGCAGACGGGAACCCTGGACACCACCCTTCTGAAGGCTGGGGCATGGTCCAGTGTGCTGACCTGGCAGCCTCCAAGTCCAAACCTACAGGGGTGGGTACCTCGTAGTCCCAGGGTGAGGCTGCCGTGGCCAGTGGGATGTAAGGCTGAGAGCTGGAAGGGGTCTGGAACAGGGCATCTCCTTGGAAGCAGTATCTCCCCAGGGACTTTCTGGAAATTCGTGGAGAAGAGGGTTTGCCTCAATGACTGGAAGGGTGGTGCTCCTGACACATGAGGGGCCCTGCTAGGGAAACAAGCCTCTGGGCAGATCCTGTACAACCAAGCATCACCCCAAACCCCACATGAGCTCCATGTGTCCTGCTGGACATTCGTGCTGCGCAAACCTCACTTTCGCCATGATGATCTGAGGCTGGAGCCCACCTCTGTCTTACACATAAACACAAGGTTTTCTGCAAGGTTTTAATATACAAAGGGGTTTCCAAGAATCCGATGCTTTGTGATTGAGGGAAGGTCACACTTTGTTTTGTTTGGCATTTTCCAAGAGTTGCTCATCATTTCAGAGGCACATCAAAGACAGTGACAACACTCATGGTGCTTAAGCTGCTGGCGGGGAATGCCTGGCCTGTAGTCCCAGCTACTGGGGAGGCTCAGGCAGGAGAATTGCTTGAACCCGGGAGGCGGAGGTTGTGGTGAGCTGAGATCGTGCCATTGCACTCCAGCCTGGGCAACAAGATCGAAACTCCGTCTCAAAAAACAAACAAACAAAAAACACTGGCAGTCCTTATGCTTGTACTCCTGTGAGTCTGCGCAGGTGTCCATCTATTTATCAATCCATCTATCAATCTGGATATTTTAAAATGCCAAATGTAGGGAAAGATTAGCAACAACATTCAGTTGAATGTTACCTTGCCCCTCTTAAATTCAAACGTATCCATCACGGACAGGTTTAAGTATCTGAAAATGTCACTGTTTGTGAGTATTTACATATTGAAATGTATATCATAAAACTCCTTTCCTTTTCTTTCTCTTTTAAATTACCATTAGGGCATCACATTAATTTTTTTTAAGTACATCTGAAAATAGGGCATCTTATGTATTCAGCTCATTTTGGAATAGCACAGGGCCATTGTAGAAAGAGGGTGTCAGTGTGTTAGGGTTGGGGTCCCCTGCTATGAGGGGCAGAGGTGGCCGAGGCAGGCACAGAGCTCTGCTCTCACAGCACCCAGAGCTCATCGTGTGCTGGTGTCTAAGCATTTGCCAAGCTTCAGATCTCCTAGGATCCATGCCATTTTTTTGTCATATCTATATAGAACCTGTATTATTTCATTAATATTTTTCCTTAAATTGGCTCACTTGTTTATATAGATAATTTTAAAAGGAAGTTATATCACTGTCATAAATGTAAAACTAAGATTGTTTGATGTGCTCATTAACTTCTTTAGTACACATTAAAATAAATGCTTAGCTGTTTACAACACGTGCACACACTCCTAGCCATTCATCTAAGTGCCACCTAAAATTCTCTCAACTATTAACAGGGGCAGGAGCTCCACAAAGTTTAGAAGGACCATGTCATTTCATTTCGTCCTCATAGGACTGCCAGGCCCAGTTAGCACAGAGCCCCCAGCAGTGTTGACTGATTAATCAAATGAGGAAAATGAAATGAAGGCTCAGAGAGGGGGAGGGAGTTGTGCAGGTCACACAGCAAAGCCACAGTCCTGAGGGTGGAACCCAGGTTTGTGGCTCCTCAGATCCACCTCTTTGCATCACAGAACTGAAGGAGGGGTCTGTTACAAGAAGATCTGGAGCCAGGAGTGGCCAGGACAGCGGAAGGGAGGAAGAGCAACATCTGGCCCTTGTCAGATTGTATAAGCCCCTGGGCTGGCGGCCAGATGTGGCCATCGGCCTCCAGCAGGAGGAAGACATCAGAGACTCACCCGCCCTCCGGGTGCTGTGCAGATGTGGCCAGCTGGAGGGAACGCCCAACTGCACACAAGGACTCTGGGGTCTGCCAGGAAGTGAGGGTGTGAGGGGAGGGTGGGTGGCTACCAGGGCCTGCCTTTCCCCAGAACTGCCTGGAGCCCTGACAGAGGTGCTTCAGTAATGCCTGTTAAGTGACAAGTGTCTCTGCAGCTCACAGAAGGCCCCCAGACCATTTCCCCCATGGTTCCCGAAAGACAGTGGCCCAGAGGTGCGGCAGGCAGGGGTGAATGTGGGAGTCGCAGGCCAGAAAGCACAGGGCAGGGAGGTTGGGCCTTGGCCATGCTTTTCCAGCACCGGTTCCCAAGCTGTGGTTTGGAGCTGAGAAGTCTCCAACTTCTCCTGATAGTTGCTAGCCTCTCTTGAATGGACAGAGAACAGCCTCAGGTTCAGAGGCAGACAGAAAACAAGATCTAGCTAGAACTGACTAACTGTATTTTATTGTTGCTTTATGTATTTGTAGGGTGTTAAAAGGAAAAACTTTAGACATATTAAATTTAACAGAGTTTATCTGAGTAAAGAACAAGTCATGAATTGGGCAGCTGTCAGGGCCAGCAGAGGTTTGGGGAGCTCAGCCTGCTATTTGTTACAAATATATGCTTCTAAATTGGAGTTTGATTTCTTCACATACCAAGTTCGGCTTCAGATCATCACTCAAAGTACAGAGACAGCCTCAGGCTAATGGCCTCTTGCTTCTTTTTTTTTTTTTTGAGACAGAGTCTTGAGTCTTGCTCAGTTGCCCAGGCTAGAGTGCAGTGGCGCCATCTTGGCTCACTGCACGCTCTGCCTCCTGGGTTCACACCATTCTCCTGCCTCAGCCTCCCGAGTAGCTGGGACTACAGGTGCCCACCACCACGCCTGGCTATTTTTTTTTTTTTTTGTATTTTTAGTAGAGACGGGGTTTCACCATGTTAGCCAGGATGGTCTCAACCTCCTGACCTCGTGATCCACCCGCCTCTGCCTCCCAAAGTGCTGAGATTACAGGCGTGAGCCACCGCGCCTGGCCACCTCTTGCTTCTTAAATTTAACAATGGTTACTATTTATGGCAAGAGATGCTGGGTTTTCATTATTGGTTATAACATTTACTACTACATAAAATATGTATTAGTAAATAAAAGGAAAAATGACCAAAAATATCTGCAGCTTAGGAATATGCATTATCCTATCACGTAGGGTCCACCCCTCTCTGAGGTGCACAGAGGGCTTGGCCCCATTCCACAGGATTAAAGCTGATAGGAACTGGGAATGGTATGACTCAACCCATGTCTTGTGGCTCCAGATCTAGTGCTCTTCCTTCTCTGTCCTTTCTGGAACAATCCAAGAGCAGGTGAATAGGTGATAGGAGTAAACTGGATGCTTACCCAGGCTCTGGTCTTGTCCCTGGCCTGGCCTTTCCTTGCACTTCCACCCCTAAATCCCATTCATTCATTTGACAAACCTTCATTGGGCCACTCTGTCCCAGTGCTAACTGTCCTCAAGGAAATCCCAGTCTGGTGAGAGAGAAACACCACAACACACCACACGAAGGCTCTAGGAGCCAGGAGAGGTGTCTTATTCATATTTATTTGTTCTGCTGTAACAGAATACCACAGACTGGGTAATTTATAAGGAAAAGAAATTTGGGGCTGGGTCCGGTGGCTCACACCTGTAATCCCAGCACTTTGGAAAGCCAAGTCAGGCAGATCACTTGAGGCCAGGAGTTCAAGACCCGCCTGGCCAACATGGTAAAACCCATTCTCTACTAAAAATACAAAATTAGCCGGGCATGGTTGCACACACCTGTAGTTCCAGCTACTCGGGAGGCTGAGGCAGGAGAATCACTTGAACCTGAGAGGCAGAGGTTGCAGTGAGCCGAGATTGCACCACTGCACTCCAGCCTGGGTGACAGAGCAAGGCTCCATCGCAAAAAAAAAAAAAAGAAAAAGAAAAACAAATTTAGCTAAGGGTTCTGGAGGCTGGGAAGTAAAGGGCATGTGACATCTGGCCATAGGCTTCTTGGTGCATCATTCTAGGGAAGAAGGTGGAAGAGCAAAAGAGGGAGAGGGGGAGACAAATGCATTCCTGTATCTGGAGCCCACTCCTGCAGTAATGGCATGGATCCACTCATGAGGGCAGAGCTCTCATGGCCTGATCATCTCTTCAAGGCCCCACCTCTCTACGCTGTTGCATTGGGGATTAGGTTTCCAACCCGTGAACTTTGGGGGACACATTCAAACCATAGCAGAGGGAGAGGTGAGTTCTGAGAAAGTGACATTTTTGTTGGGGTGGGAGAATGAAGAACCAGGAGGATTTTCTGGGCACTACTTGCTGGAGCTGGGGTGTGCACCTTTCAGGCAGAGGAATCTGTGTGGGTTCAGAATGCAGTCGTTTGACGAGTTGGTTTGCATAAAAACACTTAAGACAGCACCTAGCACACTATAAGCTCCATATAGGCATTGGCTATGGTTATTATCATGTGCAAAGGCCTCAAGGGTGATGCACAGGAAGTTCAATGGGTCTGGCTGTGCTGTGCCCATGGGTCATTGCCAGCAATGATGCTGGAGGGCTGGGCTGGGTCAGATCTTGGAAGTCCCTCAATGCTGTGCTAAGAACACGTCTGTTTGTTTGTTTTTGAGACAGGGTCTCACTCTGTCATGTTGGAGTGCAGTGGTGTGATCTTGGCTCACTGCCACCTCCGCCTCCCAGGCTCAAGTGATCCTCCCACCTCAGCCTCCAGAGTAGCTGTGACCACATGCATGTGGCCACCATGCCTGGCTAATTTTTGTATTTTTGGTAGAGACAGGGTTTTGCAATATTGCCCAAGCTGGTCTCACACTCCTGAGCTCAAGTGATTCACATGCCTTGGCCTCCCAAAATGCTGGGATTACAGGTATGAGCCACTGTGCCCAGCCTGACACTCAAGTTACTTCTGTTGTCCATATGGAGCCATAGAAGCATTTTAAAAGCTGATCTTTGATCCCTTCAGCAGCCAGAGTGGAGTGGGGACTGGAGGGGCGGAACTGAGGTGGGAAGCGGTGCAAGGGGACATCTTTCCATCCATTGGGCCCGCTTGAACAAAATATGTTCTTCCAAACGAATTTTGCATTGTAACTTCAGAAACTCCCTTGTGGTGGGCTGGAATATTAGGGATCTGGACCTCTCTGGGAAGCCACAATAGGCTCTGGGGCTAGGTGGGTCAGAGCTGTGTTCAAGGAAATGGCCATGACAACACACGGTTGTGGGCTGCTGCTGGATCCAGAGAGTAGAGACAGACAGCATGTTGCAGTGGCAGGGGGCAGCTTGGTGACCTTGGAGCTATGGGCTCAGGATGCTGGACCTGCAAGTCAGGAGCAGCAGCTCCCAGCCACTGAGTGTGACAGAGAGGATGGGGCCGTAGCACTCAGCCCACCCAGTGAGGCCACCAGCAACTCTGTCCTCAGTCAGCTGAGCCAAGAAACACCAAAGGCAGTGCCACCATCTCCCAGAGCCAACTCTGGGGAGCAGATTCTTTTTATTATTATTGTTATTTTACTATTAGAACTTTTATGAACTTTTATAGCATTATTTTTGTTTTGATCTTTTTTAACTTTTATTTTAGAATTAGGGGTACATGTGCAGGTTTGTTATATAGGTAAACTCATGTCACTGGGGGTTTGTTGTACAGATTATTTCATCACCCAGGTATTATGCCTAGTACCCAATGGTTATTTTTTTCTGCTCCTCTCCCTCCTCGAACCTTCCACCCTCCAGTATGCCCCAGACACTGGGGTTCCCTTCTTTGTGTCCATGTGTTCTCTTCATTCAGCTCCCACTAATAAGGGAAGACATGTAGCATTTGGTTTCTGTTCCTGAGTTAGTTTGTTAAGGATAATAGATTCCAGCTCCATCCATGTTCCCACAAAAGACATGATCTTGTTTTTTTTTTTTTTTTTTTGAGACGGACTCTCGCTCTGTCGCCCAGGCTGGAGTGCAGTGGCGCGATCTTGGCTCACTGCAAGCTCCGCTTCCCGGGTTCACACCATTCTCCTGCCTCAGCCTCTCCGAGTAGCTGGGACTACAGGCACCCGCCACCACGCCTAGCTAATTTTTTGTATTTTTAGTAGAGACGGGGTTTCACTGTGGTCTTGATCTCCTGACCTCATGATCCACCCGCCTCGGCCTCCCAAAGTGCTGGGATTACAAGCGTGAGCCACCGCGCCCGACCATGATCTTGTTGTTTTTTATGGCTGCATAGTATAGCATATATATACCACATTTTCTTATCCAATCTGTCATTCGTGGGCACTGGGTTGGTTCCATGTCTTTGCTATTGTGAATAGTGCTGTAATGAACATTTGCATGCACGTGTCTTCATGGTAGAATGATTTGTATTCCTCTGGGAATGAGATTGCTGTTGGCTCTAAGGAATCGCCACACTGCTTCCCACAATGGTTGGACTAATTTACACTCCCGCCAACAGTGCATAAGCAGAGAGCACATCCTCACATGAAACCCTTGCTAAACCCCTGGGCCATGTGGTCCAGTCTCAGGGCCAAAGGCTGTCAGCTTTCTAGAACCAGAAAATTCTAACAAAACTTTTCACAACACTTTGGGAGGCCAAGGTGGGAGGATCAGGAGGTCAGGAGATCAAGACCACGGTGAAACCCTGTCCCTACTAAAAATACAAAAAATTAGCCGGGCGTGGTGGCAGGCACCTGTAGTCCCAGCTACTCAGAGAGGCTGAGGCAGGAGAATGGTGTGAACCCGGGCGGCGGAGCTTGCAGTGAGCCGAGATCGCGCCACTGCACTCCAGCCTGGGTGGCAGAGCGAGACTCCGTCTCAAAAAAAAAAAAACAAAACAAACAAAAAAAAACACTTTTCACAAACCTGGACACCCACTAATGAGGTGACAGATTTGAAGTCAGTCCACCAAGAAATATTTTGTGAATATGTTTTATTAGATTGCAGCATTTATTTATTTATGAGACAGAGTCTTGCTCTGTTGCCCAGGCTGGAGTACAATGGTGTAATCTCGGCTCACTGCAACCTCTGCCTCCCAAGGTCAAGCGATTCTCCTGCCTCAGCCTCCCAAGTAGCTAGGATTACAGGCATGTGCCACCACACCTGGCTAATTTTGTATTTTTAGTAGAGATGGGGTTTCACCATGTTGGTCAGGCTGGTCTCGAACTCCTGACCTCAGGTGATCCACCCACCTCGGCCTCCCAAAGTGCTGGGATTACAATGTGAGCCAAGATTGCAGCATTTTAAATCGTCCTTTTGCAGGTCAAAAGCAGTAAAAATCACTATTCCATATGGTTCAACCTCCACTGGCTTCCATCATCTATAAGATAAATAAAGGTGTGACTTTCCAAGGTCTGTGTCTGGTGCCAGCGGGTAAAATGCAATGTGGACAAGGGAATGAGATCAAGGTCTGGAGGTGGCAGAGCCGGGTTCAAATCCCCACTCACCCCAACCACCTGGCAACCTAACCACTTCCTCCTCTGAAAGATATCAACCAGGAGGTGAGCATTACTCCAACAGCACACACGGCCCCAGCTAGAGGAGCGGTGCCCCGCCAGGCCACTCAGCCCTCTCTCCCTCCTTTCTCCGCCCATTCCTGTCTGCTCTGGGTCCTCTTCTCTGGCTGTGCTGTACTCTTTTCTGTCCCCAAACACATCCGCTGCCTGTCTTCCTCCACCTAGTACTCATTCTTCTCAACCCCAGGTCCTGCCTCCTGCAGGACACCTCCCCTGCTCTCTCCAGACTCAGCACCCCGCTTGTCTGTGGAGGGAGTGGCCTGAGGCCAGTGGACACGCCCTGGAGGGAGGCCTGTGTCTGCATCCCCTGCCTGACCTCCTGGTGCTCCACCCAGAGGAGCAGCCCACTGAGGGCGAGGACTTGCAGCACCTTCTCCCCTCCTGCCCCCTCTACCTCCCCTGCCAACCTGCACAGACCCAGATATAGGAGGTGCCACACAATACAACAGCCCTTTGCCAAGCACCCTCCCTCTGCATGACCTCCAGGTGGCAAAACCCAGTGGCCACTCTTTGGGTGGTCAAGTGGGTGATGGCACACTTCACTGAGGGAGGAGCAGATGGAGAAAGACCAGGACAAGTCCAGGTGGCACGAGAGGCTGTAAGTAGCCTGTGGGACATCCAAATAGAGGTGCCACAGTTAAGTTGGAGCGCTTGTCAGGAACTGGATCTGAGCCTGAGGTTCAGGAGAGAGGCCGGAGCTAGAGATAAGAAGTTGGAAGTCATGGGCACACAAAGCCATGGTGCTGGCTGATATCCCTCCTAGAGCGAGTGCACACTGAGGAGAGAAGAGGTCCTCAGAGGGCATCCCAGGGCTCACCAGAGTTAGGGGTCAGGACGGAGAGGAGAAATTGGCAAAATGGCGAGGAGTGCCAGGGAGGCAAGGGGAATCCCAGAGGAGAGCAGTCTCCCGGAAGCCGCGGGAAGAGTGTGTAAGTGAGGGAGGAATCTGGTGTCCAATCCTTTCTCTTTAGGCCAAGTCAAATGCATGCTGAGAACCGGCCATTGGGCTTGGCAGCCTAGTGTTGTGGGTGATGGGACGGGGACCAAGACATGATTAGGGCAGCGTGTGTAGTAGGCACAATGCTTTCAAGTTTTCTGTCAAGTAGGACAGAGTAAGGGTGGTAGCTGGGAGTCATATGGTCAGAGGATGTTTTGTGTATTTGCTTGTTTGAAGGTGGAGCTATTATAACATGTGAGTGTGATGGGGGCCAGCTGATCTGCTGAATAATCCAGCAGAGAGAGGGGCAATGGGAGAAGCAGTTGAATACTGGTCACTAGACAACAGTAGCACACCCCAGGGCTCCCTGAGGAAGCACTTGTTCCATTTCTCTGCAGCCACATTTTACTTCTTGGAAAATTCCAAAGAGTGTCCTCATCTGTCCTGCTCTCCAGATGGCTCTGTTCTCTTCCCAGCTTCACTGCCTGTGACCTGGAGTCACCCACTGACGACGGCAGCTGGGCCGGGTCATTCCAGAGCCTGCCTTCCAAACTTCCCTTGTGCCTGGCATGCGGGCCTGGAGCCTGAGTGCAGACCCCCCGTCTCCCGCAGTGCGGCTCCAGCAGCTTCCTCCAGCTCTTGGTGCTTTGGTTTCCTCCTCTGTAAGTGCAGATAATGACCTCACCTGTTACAGGGTTTTCATGAGGAAGATGTTTGAAGTATTGAGAACAGCTTTCAGAACACTCTGAAGGGTTTAGTTGGTATTGTTGCTGTCCGTGCAGGAAGCTGTGCCTGCAGCAGGCTTTCTAAGACACATGCAAGTGCTAGGAGGTGGAAGTGTGGGGATCCAGTCCACCCCAGGCAGCCTGTGCCAGGAAACATTTAAACAGGCCCCCTGGTAAGAGGTGTCCCTCCATCTCATTTTGCTTGTTGAAACCCTTAAATGATTTAGGAAATAGAAGAAGCAGTAGCATCTCATAGTGGGAAGATTTCAATATTAATGGCTAATTCAACCTCCAACTGTATTCACAATTCCAGCTGCTGAAGTCCCTTACCTGCTGACATACCTCCTCTGCCACGAAGCTCACTGCCTTCCACAGCACATCCATCATTCTTCATCAGCAGTTCCTGCGAGAAAGTTGTTCCTCCCAGTTAGCTAAAATCGCCTCCCTTTGATTACCCATTTCCCATCTTTGCTGTCTCACCCCAGTTAAACACCTCCCTATGGGGCCATATAACCAGGTACTTGCCTCTACCCTTGAGTCTTGGAGACAGTGACCTTATTACTTTGTGTCTTTTCTTCTCCAGGGTGTAGCCTGGAGCCTGTGGAGTAGGGAGATACTGGCACCTCCCCAGTGAGATCTCAACTATTATGACCTAAGCTGTAGTCACGCGATCTCACATTGAAGCAAGAATCCCCACCCGGGGGTTTTCACATTAGTTGCTGCTAAGCAACATGCCCATTCTCGGCTTGCACTGGAGGACCCTGAATGCAGGATTTTATGAATCAGAGTCATGGGCTCAAAAAACACGAAATTTCAGGGTTAACCCTGGCTTTAGGCAAAGCCTGACCCAGCAGCTCAACTGATGTTACTAAGGGGCCTGTTTCTTTTGCCGTCATCTTTGGGCTCTATCTGCAGCCCCCAAGCATCTCCGGACGGTCCTCTCAGAGTCACAACTTCCCACCTCGTCGGTCATCAAACCCCGCGCCCTCAGGCAGTCAGAGAAGGGGGTCTGCGGGAGAGGACGCCGCTGAGGCCCGGAAACGCCTGCAGGCGCTCCTTGTGTTTCATTGGCTACCCGTGCAGCCCTGGGCCACTCACGGTGGCCAGGGTGGGGTTATGCTGATGAGCACGAGGAGGCCCCGCGGGCGGGGGCGGTGCTCGCCGCCGAGGTGCCGGAGGGGAGCTGGCCACCGGGAGGCGCTGCAGGGGGCCCCGGGGCCCGTGTCCCGTTGGGGCTCTGCGCGCTGCCAGCTGGCTCCCCTCTTGGGCTCGCAGGCCCTCCAAGTGCCAGGTCCACCTGACAGAGCCCCGGCCGGGAGCCCACGCCCCTCACCTGCCCGGACTCTCCGCGGGGCGTCACCCCAGTCAACGCGGATCAGCCGCGGGAGGCTCCCTGCCTGCCCCTCCTGGGTGCTGCAGGGCTTCCACCTGCGCAGTGAGAGGCTCAGCAAGGGGCCATGGCTCCGAACGGCACCTCCCGAGCAGGGGTCTTTGTGTTCCAATAATATTTGGTCGTGGGAAGTCCACTCAGCGAGTCCATATAAACTGGGGACCCTTAGGCCAGGCGCGGGGGTCCACGCCTGTAATCCCAGCACTTTCTGGGGCGGAGGCAGGCGGATCACCTGAGGTCAGGAGTTCGAGACCAGCCTGGCCAACATGGAAACCTCGACTCTACTAAAAATACAAAAGTTAGACGGGCATGGTGGCGGGCGCCTGTAGTCCCAGCTACTTGGGAGGCTGAGACATGACAATCGCTTGAACCCAGGAGGTAGAAGTTGCAGTGAGCCGAGATAGCACCACTGCACTCCAGCCTGAGTGACAGAGCAAGACTCAGTCTCAATAAATAAATAATAAAAATGAAAATAAAATGGGGACTCTTTGGAGATTGAAAAATAAAGCTACAATGTATGAAAATGAGTTGTCGGTCGGGCGCTGTGGCTCACGCTTGTAATCCCAGCACTTTGGGAGGCCGAGGCGGGCGGATCACGAGGTCAGGAGATCGAGACCACGGTGAAACCCTGTCTCTACTAAAAATACAAAAAATTAGCTAGGCGTGGTGGCGGGCGCCTGTAGTCCCAGCTACTCGGAGAGGCTGAGGCAGGAGAATGGTGTGAACCCGGGAAGCGGAGCTTGCAGTGAGCCGAGATCGCGCCACTGCACTCCAGCCTGGGCGACAGAGCAAGACTCCGTCTCAAAAAAAAAAAAAAGAAAGAAAGAAAATGAGTTGTCATACTATTTAATAAGACCAGGTAATATTTTCAGACATTTCATTCTTTTTTTTCTTTTCTTTTTTTTTTTTTTTGAGATGGAGGCTCACCCTGTCACCCAGGCTGCAGTGCAGTGGTGCGATCTAGCTTACGGCAACCGCCACCTCCTGGGTTCAAGCTATTCTCCCGCCACAGCCTCCTGAGTAGCTGGGATTACAGGCGCCTGCCACCACACCCAGCTAATTTTTGTATTTTTAGTAGAGATGTGGTTTCACCATGTTGGCCAGGCTGGTCTCGAACTCCTGACCTCAAGTGGATCCACCTGCCTCGGCCTCCCAAAGTGCTGAGATTACAGGTGTGAGCCACCGTGCCCAGTCCAGCCATTTCATTCTTAAAAAAAATAATCTCCATGACTGGAGTACAGTGCTCTCATTCTTAGACCAAACATAGAATGACTTAGGACTTTTATTCCTTTTGGAGTAATTTTTCCAACAAAACTGTGAGAACTCAATGGTGCGCCCTTGCCTTTATGGTTTTTGTTTTTTTGTTTTTGGAGGTTTTCTTTTTGCAGCTTTATCATGAGGAGGGTCCCTTTTGCAAAAATATCTCAGGCCTTTGTTAGCTTTTCTTTTTTTTTTTTTTTCTTTTCTTTTGAGACAGAGTCTTGCTCTGTTGCGAGGCTGGAGTGCAATGGCATGATCTCAGCTCACTGCAACCTCCGCCTCCCGGGTTCAAGCGATTCTCCTGCCTCAGCCTCCCGAGTAGCTGGGATTATAGGCACGTGCCACCACACCCAACTAATTTTTGTATTTTTAGTAGAGACGGGGTTTCACCGTGTTGGCCAGGCTGGTCTCAATCTCTCGTTTTTTTTTTTTGTTTGTTTTGTTTTGTTTTGTTTTGAGACGGAGTCTTTCTCTGTCCCCAGGCTGGAGTGCAGTGGCGCGATCTCGGCTCACTGCAACCTCCACCTCCCAGGTTCATGCCATTCTCCTGCCTCAGCCTCCCGAGCAGCTGGGACTACAGGCGCCCACCACCACGTCTAGCTAATTTTTTGTATTTTTAGTAGAGACGGGGTTTCACTGTGTTAGCCAGGATGGTCTCGATCTCCCGACCTCATGATCCACCCGCCTCGGCCTCCCAAAGTCCTGGGATTACAGGCGTGAGCCACCGCACCCAGCCTGGTCTCAATCTCTTGACCTCGTGATCCACCCACCTTGGCCCCCCAAAGTGCTAGGATTACAGGCATGAGCCACTGTGCCCAGCCTCATTGGCTTTCGTAAAGGTTTTCTTCGTGCAGCAGAGCACTCTCCTGATGCTCCTGGCTGGTGCTTATCCTGCTGGTTTTCTCTTCCTCGGTTGTAATCCAGTCCAGCCCTGCCATAGCCCCGCATCAGTGGCTCTGCCTGCGATTCGAGTTCTCCCGTGTCCCCCTGACCAACACCACTTGGCCTCCCCTTTTCCAAGATGTGGTTTTGCTTCATATTGGGTTCTATTTGGTTGTTATGACGAGATGGGTGAGGGACAGATGCTAGTATAAAGTGGCCAGTTTAATAAATGGCCCATTTATTGGTGAATATTTTCATGTTATGACAGATTTTTCTTTCTTCCTCTATCTTGTAACTGTAGGGACATGGAAAATGAATATTCAAAGGTCAGGCCCTTAAAATATCAAGAAAAGTGATTGGTGGGGTGTAATGTAGGTTCCCCAAAGCCCAGAGAAGGGAGATGTTTCAATTAAAGGCTTTCGGGGGCAAGGAATAGAAATGCAATTTAAATTAGTTGGGTGTGGTGACTCACATCTGAAATCCCAGTGCTTTTGGAGGCCAAGGCACTGGAGGATCTCTTAAGACCAGGAGTTTGAAAACAGCCTGGGCAACACAGTGAGATTCTGTCTCTTTTTTTTTTTTTTTTTTTTTTTTTGAGATGGAGTCTGGCTCTGTTGCCCAGGCTGGACTGCAGTGGTGGATCTTGGCTCACTGCAACCTCTGCCTCCCAGGCTCCCAGGTTCAAGCGATTCTCCTGCCTCGGCCTCCCAAGTAGCTGGGATAATAGGCATGTGCCACTACACCCAGCTAATTTTTATATTTTTAGTGGAGACAGGGTTTCACCGTATTGGCCAGGCTGGTCTCGAACTCCTGACCTCAGGTCATCCATCTGCCTCGGCCTCCCAAAGTGCTAGGATTACAGGATTCTGTCTCTATTTAAAAAATTTAAAAAAAAAAAGTAGGCTAGGTGCAGTGGCTCATGGCTGTAATCTCAACACTTTGGGAGGCCAAGGCAGGCAGATTGCCTGAGCTCAGGAGTTCGAGACCAGCGTAAGCAACATGGTGAAACCCTGTCTCCACAAAAAAAAAAACAAAATTTAGCTGGGTGTGGTGGCGCATACCTGTAGTCCCGGCTAATTGTGGGGCTGAAGTGGGAGGATCGCTTGAGCCCGGGAGGTCTAGGCTGCAGTGAGCCACAGCACTCCAGCCTGGGTGACACAGAGACCCTATCTTTTAAAAAAAATCAACCAACAAACAAAAAAAGTAGCTGAAACAATGTTAACTTTTTTTTAAATTCCCCTATAATATGAAGTCCAGAGATGGGTGGCCCTAGGGCTGGTGAACTCAACAGCTAAAAGATGTTAAGGCTTTTGTTCAGCTACTCAGTAATTCTCTCACATATTTTTTCATGTCACAAGACGGCTGCTGCAGCTCCAGACATCACATTCTCACACGACAATGTCTAAAGGCAGGAAGGAAGGGGCATTTCTTTTCCTAGAGGTTTTTTTTTTTATAAGGATGAAAATCTGTTCCAGAAGATTTTGCCTTGAGTCCCATTGGCTAAAACTGGGTTCCATGCCTGTGCCCTAGCTGCAAGGGATGCTGGGAATCTGAGTATCTAGCACTTCCTCCTGGACTGTGGGAAGCTGACTCTGCCAGGGTGACAATGGGTGTTCGTAGACAGCTTGCCCATGTACAGTGGGGAATGGAAGAGTCCTGTACTCTCTTCCTCAATGCCTGTGTCTCTCCCACTGCTGCAGGTCAGAGGATTCCCAGCTCCCAACCCCGCAGCTAGCCAGCCCACAGCCAGGAGACAAGAGTAATGAACCTGAAGATGCTGGGACCAGAGACCCAGACCCCACTCCAGAGGGAGCCTGGCAGTCAGACAGCAGCTCTGGAAGCAGAGCCCTGGATGAAGGTTTGTCCCTGTGCGCCCAGTCTTCCTGCCAGGCTCACAGTCCCTCCCCGGCTGTGCTCAGCCCTGCTCTCAGGGGCCTGTCTGCATCCATGCTACCACCAGCCTCCAAACAGAGCCCACTCCCACCAGCTGCTCGGGCTGGGCTGGGGCCCTTTTCCCCAGCCCCATCATCCTAAGAACTTGGGCCTGGAGAATCTGGGGGGTGTAGAGCCATCAAGAGGTCAGGATACCCTGAGACGTTCCCAAACTTGCCAGGTGGCCAGGGTCACCTTTAAAAGCATGGATGCAGGCTGGATGTGGTAGCTCACACCTGTGATCCCAGCACTTTGGGAGGCTGAGGCGGGTAGATTGCTTGAGCTCAGGGGTTTGAGACTAGCCTGGCAACGTGGCAAAAGCTGGTCTCTACCAAAAATACAAACAAATTAGCCCAGTGTGGTGGCACGTGCCTATAGTCCCAGCTACTCGGGGAGCGCTGAGGCAGGAGGATCACTTGAGCCTGGGAGGTCGAGGCTTCAGTGAGCCGAGATCGTGCTACTGCACTCCAGCCTAGGTGACAGAGTGGGGCCCTGCACCCCTAAAGAAAAAAGAAAAACATGGATGCCCAGGCCCACCCTGGATCTCTGCATGTGATTCTCTGGGGTGGTGGGGGTGGGGTCATAAGCCTGGTTTTGTTTTTAAACAGCTGTATCAGTTAGGACATCGTTTGTCTCCCAGTGTCAGATCATTCAGCCGAAACCGGCTGAAGTTAAAAGAGAATGTATTGGTTCACATAACTTAAAAGTCCACGCAAGCTTCAGGCACAGCTGAAGGGTCAGCAGCGCAGCTGTCTGGACGCCTGGCCCTGCGTTGCTCTACAGTGATTCATTTCACAGCAGCCACTCCCCTCATAGTGGCAAGATGGTCACCAGCGACTCCAGGCCCGGTCCTCTCAACTCCCAGGCCAGAAGCATGGAGGGCATTTCTCTTTCCCTGCAAGTTTTGAGTCCAAGTCTTGGGCTAACTCCAGTGGCTCCCACTGGGTCCCTTACCCTTCCTGAACTAGTTGCAGAGGAGGCTGCACTCAGCCTGGCCAGGCCTGACTCAAGTGCCCTGGAGCGGGGTGGAGAGGAAGAGGAGGGAGTAGGACTCCCCTGGGGACGGGGATGGGGACCGAGGTTGGGCAGCTGAACACCAGGGGGCCACAGAGACCCCCAGGCTTCCTGATGCTGACGCAGGCGGGAGCCCACTGTCAAGGCCAAGCAACACTGGGGACCACAGACAGTCACATGCATCACACCCCCTTCCTCAACATTACTCCAAACATTAGACGCCTGTAGTTCCCTGAGCATTGAAAATCTGTCCATCCTGGTGCCCATACCGTGAGGAACCCACCCCAGCTCCTAAGAGACTGGCTTGGCCTTTCCTGACTGGGGTTGGCACAGCTTAAAATGGAAATAACGCTTACCTCTGAGACCACAGACAGGGCCTGGCTTGTGTCATCTTAGAAAACAGGGAAGAAGCCAGGCACGGTGGTTCATGCCGGTAATCCCAACACTTTGGGAGGCTGAGGCAGGAGGATCACTTGAGCCCAGGAGTTTGAGGCTGCAGTGAGCTATCATGACACCACTGCACTCCAGCCTGGGTGACAGAGCGAGACCCTGTCTCTAAAAAAAAAAAAAAAAAAGAAAGATAAGAAAGAGAAGAAAAAGAGAGCATTTCTCCCCATGTCCCTGTGTAAAGTCCCAGGAAGGGGTTCTGACTGGCCAGCTTCACTCCTGGGCTGGTCACATTACCAGGAGACAGAACCAGCCTTGGTGGCCTCACTGCACAGGAGCCTGGAATGTGGGGGGTGGCTGTCTCAAGAGGGGACATGGCACAAGAGCCCTCCCCTTGGGCTGTGCTGCACATGTTCCCCTGGGGAGGGATGCCTGGTTCCCCACCCTTTGTCCTGCATCCCCACATCCTGTGCTTCCCCAGCAGTGGACGAGCAGCTGTTCCGCTCCGTGGAGGGCCAGGCCGCCTCTGACGAGGAGGCAGAGGAGGAGGAGAAGTGGCGGGAGGAGCAGAAGACACCAGCAGCTGAGGCCAAGACACTGCTGGCCCGGCTCTCCAGCTGCAGAGGCAGGTGTGTGGCCCATCCAGGGTCAGCCACTGTGGGCCTCAGGCTCTAGAGGTGTCCAGGGAAGCCGGGAGCACCTGGGAGGCTGGTTAGCCTGGTTCAGCCACCTCCCAGCCCCTCTGCGACTCTGTCCCCTTGTCCCTCGGGGGAGGTGGGAAGGCCCACCAGCATGTAGAGGATGAAGTGGGATGACCTTCCACGGCACAGCTCGTGGCTGGCTTGAATTTCCATTCGTGCTTTCTCACCAGCACCTGCACCAGAGCTCTTGGGGCACTCCCAGACACCAGTGTTCCTCTCAGACCCTTTCCCAACCCATCACCCCTCGCCACACACCATTTTCACAGCTCTCCAGCCTGGCCCCGGGCAGGTGCTGCCTCCCTGTTTCATCCTCACCTCCACCCTCACGGGGACCAAGGACAGGCCCAGGACACCTGGGACACCTCAGACAAGTCGCCTGGCTTCTCCGAACCTCAGTCTTCTCATCTCTAAGACGGGATGGTGACACTTGTGTGACAGAGGCTGTGTGAGGATTTGAGGTCAAAGATATACAATGCCTAACAGGTGCCTGGTGCACAGTAGGTGGGAATGCCAGTGGGGGCAACAGTTATTATTGTATGGTAAAATGCTGTTAATTTTCTGGGGTTGTTGTTACCACCAATTCTTCATGTTAACAACAAGCACTTATGAAGCACCTACTACATGCCAAGCAAAATCTGAGGCACAAGGAAAATCGTAGTAAACCAGACAGTGGCCTCTTCTTCTGGATCCTCTAGCGAGTGTGACAGGCGTGAGGAAGAGGGGTCACACAGGGGCAGGGACAGAGGCGGGGCAGGGAGATGCAGGGAAGGAAATGAGGGAATAAGCAATGCAGACGCTGGGGGAAGAGCATTCCAGGAAGAGGGAAGAGCAAGTGCAGAGGCCCTGAGGCATGTTGGCGGGACTGCCAGGAGGCCACTGTGGCTGGAGCAGCGTGAGTGCAGGTGGGTGGGAGGGAAGGTCAGAGAGCTCATGGGGCAGATCAGGCGAAGCCTTTGCCTTTTCCTCAGAGTGAGATGGGGGCCATGGGAGGGTGCTGGGCAGGCAGGTGCCGTGGCCTGGCTTTGCTTTAGGAGGCCGACTCCACACCACCACCACCTCTCCGAGGCTGGACACAGCGGGCTCGGGGAAGCAGCCCCCTGCAATGCGGACCCTCTCCTTTGCTGCAGGTGTGATGACCAGACGGCGGAGAAGCTCATGACTTACTTTGGTCACTTCGGCGGTGCCGACCATGCCCGCACCCTGGGGGAACTGGAGACCTGCGTTGCCATGCTGGTGGAGCAGCTGAGGACTCAGGGCGGCGGTGGGAGGACCCTGGGGACCTCTGGGGAGGAGGTCAGCAGAGCCTAGAGATCAAAGGCTGGAGCAATTCTAGAGGATCTCACAGCTGGAAGGGTCTGAGGGATTGCAGCCAAGTCTTGTGCCTCATTCCCAGATGAGTAAACCAAGGCCCAGAGGGAGGTGATTTCCTCTGATTTAAATTTAATAAGAAACATTTTGGTTGCAAATTAAAGGATCCCACCTCAAATTAGCTTGATTGCAAAACAGGTATTGGAACATGGAGCTGAGAAGAAGATGGTCTGGGCCTCAGGCACAGCTGGGTCCAGGGACTCAGACCAGATTGTCTCCATCTGTCTGCTGTGTTTTTCTGTAGGAGGTGGCCTCACTTTCCCCTACTTCAAAAGGGCTTACTCCATATGATGGGGGAAGGGAAGGCAGGACCATTAACAGCCCTAGACTTCCATCAGCCCACCTGGGAAGCCCTCACAGGAAAATGAGTCTCACTCCTGGTACATGAAATCTCAGAGAGGAACCCCGATTAGCCACCTCAGTCATGTGCCTGTCCCTGGGCCAGTCCCTGTGGTGGTGGGGCTGGTTCAGTGATTGGCGCTGCCACCAAAGTCAGATGAAGTGGAGGAGGGGCAGTTTCCCAAAAGAAAGGGAGTGTGGTAGCAAGAAGAGGGAAAAGGGAGGCCGAGCATCCAGCTGTCTCCATTTCAATAAGACCACTTCGCATTTCTCATTCTCTCTATAGGAACTTCTCTATTCCACAGTAGCCAAGTGTGCAATGCTGTTGAAAGTTGTCATTTCACTAAGCCCTAGCCCACTGTGCTTTTACAAACTGGTTTTGACATAGTTTTATATTTATACATCTGAAATTCTAAGTCTGTACTGCTTTTTACTTATGTATGGCCTGATGAAGTCCTAGTTCCTTAAATAACTTTTTAAAAATGATACTAGCTGACTTGTACAACCCATCCATGAACCACAGGCTCGGTGCTGATGTGCTTTTTTTTTTTTTTTTTTTTTTTGAGATGGAGTCTCGCTCTGTCGCCCAGGCTGGAGTGCAGTGGCGCAATCTCGGCTCACTGCAAGCTCCGCCTCCCAGGTTCACGCCATTCTCCTGCCTCAGCCTCTCCGAGTAGCTGGGACTACAGGCGCCCACCACCACGCCCGGCTAATTTTTTTTTGTATTTTTAGTAGAGACAGGGTTTCACCGTGGTCTCGATCTCTTGACCTTGTGATCCGCCCGCCTCGGCCTCCCAAAGTGCTGGGATTACAAGCGTGAGCCACCACGCCCGGCGTGCTTTGTCTTATTTTATGTTCAAAGGGCCCAATGAGGTAGGAAACGGTTTGAGAGAGGTCAAATGGGCTGGGCTGGGAGCCCGTGCCACATCGACGCCAGTGTGCCCCCCTTGAACCAAGGCAGCCACACCACTCCACCTTGAGGCCAGGGGTTGAGTCACTGGGGGCAGGAGGGAGCAGAGGGGTCTGTTTGGGCTCCAGCCTCTTAGTGCGTGAAATCAGAGACCAAGACAAAAGGTAGCAGGCCCGGGAGCGCTGCAGTAGATTGGACAAAAGACCAGGACTACGCAAACATTCTGCTGAAATGTGCAAAAGGAAACAAAGTTGAAGGTCATTACAGGGCAAGCCAGTGTGGCTGCAGCTAAACCTTCCAGTGAGATCGGGTCTGCACCACCTCCAGCTTCTGGAACTCTTGCACCGGGATAGGGGCACCCCTCACTTACTCCCCAGAGAAGGCTGCCAACACCAAGTAGCACAGCATGGCAGTTATGTGCTGGAGCCAGACTGCCGGGATTCAAATCCTGACTCCATTTCCTATGTGACCTTGGAAAAGTTACTCAACTTTTCTGTGCCTCGGTTTCCTCACCTGTGACATGGGTATAATAATGGTACTATACACATGTATCAAACAGGTGAACACTTGTGGTGAGTGCTCAGCAAACATGCGCCACGGCTGTCCCTGTTTCTAGCACTCTTCTGTGTTGTGCAGGTCTCCTGAGTTAAAAGTTGCTTCTACATTTTCTCCACCACCGCTCTGGTTTCCTGGAGGCCTTGATCTTGCCTGCCCAGGCACCCCTCAGGAAAGTCATAGCCCTGTGGCTGGGGAGGGTGCAGTGCTGTGGGCCATCAGGAAATAAACTGGCAGTCACAAAGTTCTGAAGGACATAGCCACCCCTTTTCTAAGAACATTTCAAGGAAACAGGGCTTGGAGGATCCTAAAATTAGCCAGCCTTCCAGTCACATCCCTAGAGAGCAGAGGCACTGGGCCTTCCCTCCTCCTGCCCAAGCCCAGGGTGAACCCTGAGCGCCCTCGGGCACCACACTTTCCACTGCTTCTCTTTCCCCCCATTGGTGCCAGGGGAAGGGACTGTCTCGTGCCTGGCATGCCTGCTTTAGAAGGCAGGGGCCACAAAACACTTTGTGACTGCCTGGCATCCTAGTGTTACTGGGTACGACTGACGGTTTAGGTGGCCCCCTGGCCAAGAGTGGGCCCATGACTCGGACTGGGCCAACCAGGCCCCTCTCCTGGTGCTCTCCATGCTGGGGGTGGGGATGGCTGGAGAGGGTCTTTCTCGGCTGTGGCTCTTGGACAAGAGGCTTGGGACACTCCCACTGTCTCAACCCTGTCCCATTCCTGAGGTTCTCCAGCTGCCAGTCCATTCTGGGATCTGCCCACTAGCCTGCCGTAAATTTCCTCTCTGTGTAAGCTAGCCAGATTGGTTTCTGCTGCTTCCCACTAAACTTAATTTGTTAAAAAGAAACAAAACCAGAGAAAAGAAGGGAGAATGGAGTCCTTAGAGTAGGAAACAAAATACACAAGTCTTACATCAGTCCAACCCGTTGTGTGGCTTTAGGCCACACACTCAGCTTCTCTGGGCCTCAGCACCAGCCTCAGGGAGATGGAGTAGTTGATCCCACCACCTGGAAGGCTGGGGGAGGCCAGCAAGGTGAGCACTGAGCCCTTTCTCTCCCCAGGCAGATTTGCAGCAGAAGGTGGAAGAGAATGAGCACCTGAGGCTGGAGCTGCAGATGGTAGAGACCGAGAGGGTGCGGCTGTCCCTGCTGGAGGAGAAGCTGGTGGACGTGCTGCAGCTCCTACAGAGGCTCCGGGACCTGGTAGGCTCATGGGAGAGCTGCCACACTCAGGGAAGGGAAAGGAGCTCTTAGGAGGGAGCCCCACCTGTGTCAGGCACCAGGCTCTAGGCTCTCCTCACAGTAGGCAGCTGTTATCCCATTTTACAGATGAAGAAATGGAGGCTCAGAGGAACCAACCAAAAATAGGGTTGGGGGGCTCCCCAGGTCATTTTAAGAAGCTAATAAAACTCTTGTATGTATCCTTTTCTGGTTCTGTTCTCAAAACCAGAAGAGGATAAATGGAAGAAAGACAGGAAAGGAAAATTATAAACTAATGTGACATTTAAACATGGATGCAAAATTATTAAATACAATACTAGCAAACCAAATCTGGCAGTGTTTAAAGAAATGCAACATGACCAAGTTGGACTTATCCTACAAATTCAAGGATGATTCCACATCAAAAAATGTATTACCAAAATACACCACATTGCAGATTAAAGGAGAAAGACCAGATGATCATCTCAATTGATGCAGAAAAGGAAGTCAATAAAATTCAATCTCCTTTGATTATAAAACCCCTCAGCAAATTAAGAATAGTAGGGATCTTCCTTCACCAGATAAGGGCTCTCAACCAAATACTTCATGCAGATCTCACACTGACTGGTGACATGTCAGAGGAATCCCCCTAAAATCAGATAGGCTGGGCCTGGTGGTGTATGCCTGTAATCACAGCACTTTGGGAGGCCTAGGTGGGTGGATCACTTGAGCTCAGGAGTTCGAGACCAGCCTGGCCAATATGGTGAAACCCCCACCTCTACAAAAAAAAATTAGCTGGGCATGGTGGTGTATGCCTGTGGTCCCAGCTACTCAGGAGGCTGAGGTGGGAGGATACCCGAAGTCCAGGAGGCAAAAGTTGCAGTGAGCTGAGATTGGGCCACTGCACTCCAGCCTAGGTGACAGAGTAAGACCTTATCTCAAAAAAAAAAAAATTTAAATTAAAATTAAAATCAGACTCAAGACAAGAATGCCTGTCATCACTATTTTCATGTGAAGCAGAGGTTCCATCCAGTGCCGCAAAAGGAAAGAGAAAGGCTGTAAGGACTAGAAAGAAAGGAAGACCCAGGTCTGTGGGGCTCTGAAGTGGGCTGTGCCCTGTGCATCGGGCTGCCTGGGACCCGAAGCTGCCGAGGTCCAGCCCAATGTCCACGTCCTGGGCAAGCAGAGACCCGGGGATGGGCCCCAAGAGGCCAATCCTAGCCCAGGCAGGCAAGGACAGTGGTTCCCAGCAGAGGCCATGGGCCATGCAGCCTCATGGTAGATGATGCAGCCTCTCCACCTCCCAGCTGGGTGGCTTTGGCAAATTTCACATTCTTTCCCAGCATTGCTTTTATCTGCTGGTTAAAATGGGCATAATAAAATAAGTTGTTGCAAAGATCAAATGAGCAAATGCATAAAAATGCTCTTAGGGTTATTTCCCAGTGTCTACCTGGGCACAGATGGTAATCCTTAGGTACGTGATCTTTGATGGCATGGATCCTGCCCACTGCCCCACTCGTGCTCCAAGAGTCTCTGGGAAGTACAGTGTGGCCAGCCCAGGGGTAGGGGGCTAAGAAGGGATGAGGGTGGGGGAGGAGCTTTATCTGTCCCCAGGGAGCTGCCTAGAAGCCCCTAGGGGCCACCAGTTCCCATCGGCTGAATAGGGACACAGCAACCAGTCTAATCCAGCCTTGTTTCCATTTCTTTTTAAGAACATATCGAAAAGAGCCCTGGGGAAGATTTTGCTGAGCACGCTGGACACTTTCAGGGACCCCACCCACGGTAGGAGAGCACCCCAGTCTCTCAGAGCCCAGGCAGTGGCTGGAGGGTGTCCCAAGGAGGAGACTCCAGTGTGCTTCATCCTTAGCATCTTGTCTGCAAAACAATCATGTTATTCCTGCCCTGCGTGCTTTAGAAAGTTGAAGGGGCTTTTAGCAAGAGCAGAGGCACAGAAGCCCCAGGCAGAAGTGCCAGACAGAAGCCCAGTGAGGGGACGGGTGGGTGCCACTGGCAGCACTGCAGCCACATGCGAGGGAGGTGCCCCAAGGGTTTTTAAACCCCTGAATGCTTACAATGGCCCTAGAAGGAATGAGTTGTTATCTCCTTTCCACAGAGGAAAAGACTGAGGCACAGGGTTCAAGTGCTGGCCACGCCCGAGGCTGGGGCATCTCCCTTAAGCACTCAGTAACATGGACCCGGTGTTTAGACGAAGCTCAGGGGGCAGAACGGCAGGAGTGCCAGCTTATGCCTGGTGCAGCCAGGCCGAGCTCCTGCCTCACGGGGCTTCACAGGCTGACAGGGCAACCAAGAGCCCTTTGCTCTCTGTCCTCCCCAGGCACCACTGGGCAGAGCTCAGGTGCACCCACTGCCCTGAGCAGTCCCTGCCCTCGTGGAGGAGATCAGAAATTGTGTGCTCCAAGCGCCCTCTCCAGGGTCCTCAGGGGGAGGTGGTCCACAGAGCGAGGAAGCTGGGCAGGGCTGGGGAGGGACACAGCGGGTAAGGGTGGCTGGGTCTCAGGAAGGAAGAACAGTGGCTCTGTGGGTGAAGGTGAGCAGACTGATCCTGCCCTCTCTGCCTGCTGTTTCCCTCCAGAGGGGAGACCCAGCCCTGCAGCCATCCTGGATGCCCTGCACCAAGCCTTGGCTGCCTGCCAGCTGTTGCAGAGACAGCCCTTGGCACCTGCCTCTGCAGCAGCTGTGCTCACCAACCCCCTCCTCATCTCCTGCTGAGGTTACTGGCCCACCCTGTGGGCACCCTGCTCAGCCTGACTGCCTTTGGACCAGCCTCCGTGATCAGCCCAACCACTGACAGCTGGTCTGACCACCGTCACATCATCAGAACTTGAGTCTCTGCTGGCTCCTTCCAAGGTTGAGCCTGAGCCCAGAGCCTCCCACTGCAGCGCCTGGCAGCCACCCCTTCCTTGGGCTCCTCCACATTCCCTCGTGGCCCCTGCATTCCTGCCACCAGAGTCCACATTAAAGCCCTGCAGTTGCTGGATCAGCCTGCACCTGATGCTGTAACTTTCCCCTGCCCTCAGGGCAGAGGTGCCCACTTTCTGACTGAGTCTGACCCCGAATCTCTTTCCCCAGAGTTTCAGGATCTCCTCCCCTCCCAGCGCTGTCTCCTTCCTCCCACCAGCATGCCTGCTGCAAGGGAGACTGGGCCCAGCCTTTGGGATACCTGGTCTGTAGGAAAGCACTCCACACCCCAGGAAATGTTGATGACTAGGAAAGGCTGAGGGAATTCCAAGGAAGGAACAATCACTGTAGGCTCCCTGGTGGAAGCTGGCCTTGAACCAGCTCTAGAAGACAGGTAGGATTTAGACAGGCAAAGAGAGGAGGGAAGGGCATAGAATCTAAGGTAACGGCAAGAGCAAAGGTGTGGAACCAGAGGGGGGCCCCAGGAATGCAGTGCTTGGAGCCCCTGCTCCTGAACACGCACTAACTCCTGAACTGCGAGCCCCTCCTCCTGAACTGCGAGCCCCTCCTCCTGAACTGCGAGCCCCTCCTCCTGAACTGCGAGCCCCTCCTCCTGAACTGCGTCATTGGGTTGCAGGAAGGAGTAGGCCAAGATACCTGGTCTCACCTAACTTAAACTGTCATTAGAGAGAGAGATTCATTGCCAAACAGTGCCATGGGGGTGAAACCAGTGCTAAATGGAGGTAAAATAAAGTGTAAAAGCCCAACCAGCAGGGGTCTGTCTGAGCCTCGGGATGCCTGGGGAAACTGCAGGAGTCAGGGGAATCCAGTCTGCTCTGAACCTTGGTGGGGAGGGGCAGGGGCAGAGGAGGAGGTGGAGGGAGGGCCGCAAAGATGATGGGTTTCAGGGAACCACTGCAAACGCCTAAGCAGGGAAACACAGGCCCAGCAACTTTCAGATGGTTCCTCTGGAAACGGAATAAAAGAGACCAAGGCCAGTGGCCACCACAGAAGGGCCACCCCCACCCCTGGTCCAGCCAGATGGGACGGGCCGCTGGACCCCTGGGGCCATGTGCAGAGCTGGCCCCGGGGAGGTGGTCTGAGCAGGCAGGGATGCACCCAGCTTGCTCCTCGCGTTTCCGCGGAGTCCACCGGCCCTGCACCTCAGGCTCTACGCTGCCTGCGGGATCCAGGCTAGGCAGGCTCCCGTGTGTCCCAGCTCGGTCACAGGGCCAGCTGCTCTGTGTCCTGATCATGGTGGTGGCTACATGAACCTACACATGGGTTAAAACTCACTGTGGACATATATGACAGTTCAAAGCTCTCATATATGTTCCTTTGTCATTTTTTGGTAGTTCTATCAGTTTTTGCCTCACATATTTGCCACACTCTTATTAGGTGTATACACATTAGGGATTATTACGTCTTTTTGGAGAATTGACTTGTTTATCATTAGTCTGCTCTGTCTGAAATTATTACAGCTACTTCAGCTTTCTTTTTTTTTCTTTTTTTTTTTTTTGTGAGACGAAGTCTCACTCTGTTGCCCAGCTTGGAGCGCAATGGCGCCATCTTGGCTCACTGCAACCTCTGCCTCCCAGGTTCAAACGATCCTCCCACCTCAGCCCCCCAAGTAGCTGCGACTACAGGCGCACAACACCATGCCTGCTTAATTTTTGTATTTTTAGTAGAGACAGAGTTTCTCCATGTTGTCTCACAGGGCACCTCATCACAGGGGGACTCCCACACTTTTGCGAGTTTTACCTCCAGGAGCTTTACTCTGTTCTCATGGTGAAAACAGAAGAAAAAGTCCCCTTGTGCTTCTGGCAGGAACAGGGGAAAGTAACCATTTAAAAATATGCCAGGACATTCTGTGCTTTTTAACAAAGCCTGCCATCAAAAGAAACTATTTTACCAGGGCCTAACCTACTAGGATTTTATTAGAGCCTAATCAAACTGGGGGAAGAGAAATACCCAACTCCAGTCCCTTCAGCCATCCTGTCCCATCTAAGAGAAAGAAAACCTAAGAAGTTCACAGCCCAGGGCCCAGGCTCACTAGAAGACTGAGATCTAATCACAGGACAATAGAACACATCCCTTCCCACCACACCTTCCCACCACATCACTAAAGGCCTCTTTACCTATGGGTAAAAGGTAAAAGTTCCTTTTACCCAGTGCAGCATGCCTGCCTTTTAGCAAAAAATGCAAGGCAGACTAAAAGGCAAAAAGCACAGTTTGAAGAACAGAGCAAGCATCAGAATCAGACTCAGCTACATGGCAGGGATGTTGGAATCATCAGGCTATGAATTTAAAACAACTGTGATTAATATGCAAGTGCTCTCGGAAAAAGTCGACAAATATAAGAACAGATGGGTAATGTAATCAAATGTAATCAGAGAGGTGGAAATGCTAAGAAAGAATCAAAAAGAAATGCTAGAGATAAAAAACACGGTAACAGAAATGAAGAATGCCTTTGTTGGGCTCATTAGCAAACAGGACACAGCTGAGGAAGGAATCTCTGAGCTTGAGAATATGTCACTAGAAACTTCCAAAACTGAGAAGCAAAGAGGAAAAAAGACCGAGGAGTGTGGGGGAAAGAGCAGAATATCCAAGAACTGCGGGACATCTACAAAAGCTATAACTTGCATAATGAGAATACCAGAAAGAGAAGAAAAAGACAAAGGGAAACAAACCACGTTTAAAGTAATAATGACTTAGAATTTCCCTGAATTAATGTCAGACACAGATCCAGGAAGCTCAAAGAACACAGGTAGGTTACATGCAAAAAACAAAAGAAAAAAAAAAAAACTACATCTAGGCATCGTACATTCTAACTGCAGAAAATCAATGATAAAGAACACACCTTGGCCGGGCGCGGTGGCTCACGCTTGTAATCCCAGCACTTTGGGAGGCCGAGGCGGGCGAATCACGAGGTCAGGAGATCGAGACCATCCTGGCTAACACACACACACAAAAAAAAGAACACACCTTGAAAGAAGCCAGAGGGAAAAATAACATCTAACCTATAGAGGAACAAAGGTGAGACTTACCTCAGCCTTCTTTTCAGAAGCCATGCAAACAAGAAGAGAGTGGAATGAAATAGTTAAAGTGTAGAGAGGAAAAAAAAATACACCGAGAATTGTGTATCCTGTGAAATTATACTTCGAAAGTGAAGAAGGAATAGACTTTCATCAGACAAACAGAAATTTAGGGAATTTGTTGCCAGTACACCTGGCTTGCAAGAAATGTTAAAAGAAGTCCTTTGGAGAGAAGGAAAATTACACAGGTCCAAAATTTGGATCTACATAAAGAAAGGAAGAGCTTTAGAGAAGGAATAAATAAAGGTAAAATAAAAACTTTTACTTTTCTTATTATTTGATCTAAAAGACAACAGTTTGTTAAAAATATTAATAGCAACAGTGTAGGCAATTATTATAGTTGACATACAAGTGAAAGGGATGAGAGCAATGATACAAGGGACAGGAGAGAAGAACTAGGAATATTTTGTCATTATAAGGTATTTGTACTACCCATAAGCAATACAGTATTATTTGAAAGTGGGCTGGCCGGGCATGGTGGCTCACACCTGTACTCCCAGCACTTTGGGAGGCCAAGACGGGCAGATCACTTGAGGCCAGGAGTTTGAGACCAGCCTGGACAACATGGCGAAACCTGTCTCTACTAAAAATACAAAAATTAAGCAGGCATGGTGGTGTGCGCCTGTAGTCCCAGCTACTTGGGGGGTTGCGGTGGGAGGATCACTTGAACCCGGGAGGCAGAGTTTGCAGTGAGCCGAGATGGCGTCACTGCACTCCAAGCTGGGCGACAGAGGGAGACTTTGTCTCAAAAAAAAAAAAGAACAAAAAAGAAAGCTGAAGTAGCTGTAATAATTTCAGACAGAGCAGACTAATGATAAGTCAATTCTCCAAAAAGACATAATAATCCCTAATGTGTATACACCTAATAAGAGTGTGGCAAATATGTGAGGCAAAAACTGATAAAACTACCAAAAAAATGAATTCACTATTTTTGTTGGAAACTTCAACAACCTCTATCAGAAAGGGACAGATGCAGATCCGGCAGGCAGAAAATCAGTAAGGACATAGCTGAACTTCAGAGCACCATGTGTCAACTGGATCTAAATGACATGGATACAATACCCAGGAACAGCAGAATACACATTCTCCTGAAGTTCACACAGAGCCTTCACCAAGATAAACCACATTCTGGGCTATAAAACACGCTTTAACAAATTTAAAAGAATACAAATCATATGATAGGCTCAGATGACAATGGAATTAAACTCGATATCAATAATACAAAGATAGCTAGAAAATCCCAAAGTTCTCGGAGGTTAAACAACACACTTCCAAATAACAAATGGGTCAAAGAGGGAATCTTAAGAGAAATTTTAAAATACTGTGAACTAGGCTGGGTGCAGTGGCTCATGCTTATAGGCCCAGCACTTTGGGAGGTGAAGGTGGGGGGATCACCTGAGGTCAGGAGTTCCAGACCAGCCTGGCCAACATGGTGAAACCCAGTGTCTACTAAAAATACAAAAATTAGCCAAGTGCGGTGGCGCATACTTGCAATCCCAGCTACTCTGGAGGCTGAGGCATGAGAATCACTTGAACCCCAGAGGTGGAGGTTGCAGTGAGGAGAGATCACACCACCGCACTCCAGCCTGGGCCACAGAGGGAGACCCTATACCCCCACTACAGAAAATGCTGTGAACAAAATAAAAATAAAAATACAGTGAAGCAAAATTTGTGGAATGCAGCAAAAGCACTGCTTAGAGGAAAATTTATAGCCCTGAATGCATATATTAGAAAAGAAAAAAACATCTAAAATCAATAATCTAAGCTGCCACCTCATTAAACTATAAAAAGAAGGGCAAATTAACTCCAAAGTAAGCAGAAGAAAAGAAATAATAAAAATTAGAGCAGAAATCAATGAAATTAAAAACAGAAAATCAGAGAGAAAATCAGCAAAACCAAAAGCTAGTTCTTGGAAAATATCAGTAAAATTGGTAAGCCTCTAGCCAACCTAATTAAAGAAAAAAAAGAAGATACAAATTACTAATATCAGAAATGAAAGAGGAACATCACTACAGAGCCCACAGACATTAAAAGGATGTTAAAGGAATACTATGAAGCATCTATGCCCACAAATTTGGTAATCTATGTTTAACAGATCAATTTCCTGAAAGACACAGTCTGCCAAAACTCATATAAGAAGAAACAGGCTGGGCGCGGTGGCTCACGCCTGTAATCCCAGCACTTTGGGAGGCCGAGGCAGGTAGATCACGAGGTCAGGAGATCGAGGCCATCCTGGCTAACACGGTGAAACCCCATCTCTACTAAAAAAATACAAAAAAATTATCTGGGCGTGGTGGCGTGCGCCTGTAGTCCCAGCTACTCGGGAGGCTGAGGCAGGAGAATGGCATGAACCCGAGAGGCGGAGCTTGCAGTGAGCCGAGATCGCGCCACTGAGCTCCAGCCTGGGCGACAGAGCAAGACTCCGTTTCAAAAAAAAAAAGAAGAAGAAACAGATAATCTGAACGGGCCTCTATTAAAGACTTTAGTAATTGATAATCCTCCAAAACAGGAAGAACAGGCCCCGATGAGTACACTGGTGAATTCTACCTGTGAACATTAAGGAATAAATTATACTAATTCTCCACAATCTCTTGCAAGAGATAGAGGCAGAGGGAATGGTTTCTAACTCATTCTATGGGGCCAGCATGACCCAATACCAAAACCCGACAAGACGTTACAAGAAAAAAAAAAACAATTTGCTCTGGCGGAAGTGAGGAGCAAGCCTGAGCCCTAAGGGCCGGGCCTCGACCCCCCGCAGGTCCCCGCGGTCCCGGTCCCCAGCCCGGGGCGTCTCATGGACCGAGCCGCGCCCCCGCGGAGCACCGCTTCGGAGGCCTGAGAGTGGCGGCCAGGCAGGGCGTGGCCTACATCCCGGAGCCTCGCGCCTTCTCCTGCGCTTCTCAGGGCTTCTGGCTGCCCGAGCCGCCCTGCGCTGCTCCCGCGCCTGCAGCCGGGGCTGGGGCAGCCGCGGCGCTGGGTGACGCCGGAGGGGGCGCCCGACTTGGACCAACTGCGGCGGACCTGGGAGCCAGGGTCCAGGAATACAGCCCGAACCCCAAGAATACAACCCGAACCCCAAGAGCACGTGCCCCTCAGAGACTGCAGCGGCTGCTGAGAGGAGCACATCCAGGGCGGCTACTGCCTCAAGGGGTCGCCACCTCTGGGACTGGCATGCGTTCAGGGGCCCTCGGCAAGGGACGTGTCCGCCCGGCGGTGCGCCTCCCGGCCCAGGGCGCGCTGGACGTGGACGCCTCTCGCCTGGTCTGCGCGGGGCCTGCGGGCAGCTGGTCCTGGTTCCGCGCCCACGCCTTCCGCTCCTCCAGCTGGTCCCGCCGCGCCGGCAGAGAAGAGAAGTGGCTTCTCGTCCCCAAGTGCGCGAAGAGACCCTGGGGACTCCCGCGACTGCCTGCCCGATGGCCGGACCTCCCCGGCACTCCCGACACGCCTGCACCCGCGACTCCGGCTCGCGGCCTGCCCTGGAGCTCACGCGCAAGGTGGGCGAGATGGTGCTGATGCCAGTGTGGGGCACCACCGGGTTCACAACCTTCTAAGGCCGAGGTACGCCCCGGCCACCCAGGCCCGGAGCTAGAGTGTGCGCCCGCCTTCGACCATCGGCCCTCCTGCAGGAAGAGGGCAGCACCCCTCCAGACTGTCTCTCCACTAGGAGGCGTCGCCGGGGCCCGGCCTTTGTTTCACCCTCGCCCGCTCCTTCCCCGGCATACTCGCTCTGGGTCCGCCGCTGCCACTCATCATGAGGTCCTGCTCGGGCATCGGCTTGGAAGAGCTTTACCACTTCCCCAGGGTCCTCGCTGAGAGGCGGCTCCTAGTCCTGGGGGAGGCGGCGGGGGAGGATGGGGCCTGGCCGGGCCCGAGCAGATGGCCTTCGACGTCCGGGCACGACGGAAGCAGGTGCTGGCCTCCATGCTCTCGCACCGCGACTTCCAGAGAACCGGCAGCGACCGCCGGGAGGAAGGGAGGCCGCCTCCCGCTCCAGGGCCCCTCCGGAAAGAAAAACTGCCCTCCAACCCCGGTGGACTGCAGCCCCCACCTCTCCTGTGAGGCCAGGACATCCGAGCAACAGGTGTCCGGGTTGCCTGCCCTGGAGGCCCCTCTGTGCCGCCAGCTTCGTCCCTTCGTCCCAGGCGGTCAACTCCAGCTCTGCCCCATGGGCTCAGGGAGGACTTGGGCGCGGTGCTGCGGACCCACGCCGGCCTGTGCTGCACTGGGCGTGCCCGCCAGGACCTTGAGGCAAGGGTGGACTGGCTGGTCTTCCGGGCGGTTGGCTGCACAGCCAGCGGCCTGGGCCTTTGTTCCCCATCGTCCCCGACAGGGCTGGGCCCTGCTGCCGCTGAGCAGGGGCTGGCAAAGAGCCTGCTCCACTGCCACCTCCCCGCCTGCAGGGAAGCCTGGCACATCCTCTGCCTCCCGGCCTCTCCTCACTGAATCCTCTGCCTGGGCGTGGAGGGGCTATGCCTGCTGTTTGTTGTACTCACTGCATTCAGTAGGTGCTGCATAAGTCCCTGCGGGAGGAGGAAACGCACGAGTCTGTCCTCCCCTGCCCAGCTTCTGCAGGGCTTTTATGGCGCATCAGAGAGGCCTTGTTTGCCGCGTGGCCAAGTCTTCCCAAGGATGCTGTTCTCAGGACTACAGATTCAAGTCTCCGGTCCCACGGAATCCTGGGCAGGACTGAGGTGTGCACCGGGCTGCTCTCCACGCCCCCATCCTGGGACCCCATCAAGACATGGGCAGGCGAGCAGCACTGAGACGTGTGGTGGGGCCATGGGCTCTCAAGTGGCCCCATCCACAGCTCTGCGAGTCCTCCCTCCTGCAGGGGACATCCCAGACCTCTACCTCTACCTGGATCCACAAGATGTGGGGGCTGGGACTCTGCCAGCCCCACCCTCTCCACCCAAAGTCCACGCATTTTTTTAGCTGGCCCGGAGTGGCAGTTCCCACCCCAGCAGAGGAAGATGCATTCAAATCTGCAGGAGTAGCACATGCCACATGCTGTGTGTCCCACCTGACTAGTGATGTCCAGTGGGGCCGGCTGCTCCCACTTGGGATGGAAGCCCCCAGGAAGACAGGGATTTCTGTCTGCTCTGTTCAGTGAATTATGCTAAGTGCCTGGAAAAGTGACTGTACACAGGAAAAAAAAAACTAGACTAACATCCCTCATGAATATAGATGCAAAATGCTCAACAAAATATTAGCAACTCAAATCCAACAATGTATAGAAAGAAGTAAACACCACGACCAAGTGAGATTTATCCCAGATATGCAGCACTAGTCCAATACTTGAAAATCAAGCAACCCATCCCATCTACAGGCTAAAGAAGAAAAATCACATGATCGTGTCAGTAGATGCAGAAAAAGCATGTGACAAAATCCAACATCCATTCAAGGTAAAAACTCCCAGCAAACTAGGAAAATAGAGGAATTTCCTCAACTTCATAAAGAACATCCACAAAATAACCCCACAGCTAACAATACATGGAATAGTGAAGAACTAGATGCTTTCTCAATAAGATCAGGGACAAGGCAAGGATGTCCTCTCTCACCATTTCTTTTCAAGCATCATACTGGAAGTCCTAGCTAATGCAATAAGATAAGAAAAGGAAATAAAAGGTATAAAGATTTTCTACATAGATGACCATATCATCAGCAAAGTTGTAGAAAATCCAAAAGAATCAACAACATGTTACTGAAACTAATTAGCAGCTATACCAAAATTGTAGGATACAGGGTTAATACACAAAAGCCAATCACCTTTTTTCTTTTTTTTTTTTTTTTTTTGAGATGGAGTCTCTGTCGCCCAGGCTGGAGTGCAGTGGCGTGATCTTGGCTCACTGCAACCTCGACCTCCTGGGTTCATGCCATTCTCCTGCCTCAGCCTCCCGAGTAACTGGGACTACAGGTGCCCGTCACCATGCCCAGCTAATTTTTTTTTGTATTTTTAATAGAGATGTTAGCCAGGATGGTCTTGATCTCCTGACCTCATAATTTGCCCACCTTGGCGTTCCAAAGTGCTGGGATTGCAGGCATGAGCCACTGCGCCCGACCAAGCCAATCACTTTTCTATATACCAACAATGAACAAGTGGAATTTGAAATTCAAAATACAATACCATTTACATTAACACCCCCAAATACAAAATACTTAAGTATAAATATTTTAAAATATATGTATAACCTCTATGGGAGGAAAGCTACAAAACTTATGAAAGAAATCAAAGAACAAAATAGATGGAGAGAGATTCCGTGTTTAAGAGCAAGAAGACTCAATATTGTCAAGATCTCAGTTCTTCCCAGCTTGATCTACAGACCAAATGCTATCCTGATCGAAATTCCAGCAAGTTACTTTGTGGATATTAACAAACTGATTCTAAAGTTTATATGGAGAAGCAAAAGACCCAAAATAGCCAACACAATATTGAAGGAGAACAAAGTTGGAGGACTGACACGACCCAACCTCAAAGCTTATGCTAAATCTACAGTAATCAAGACAGTGTGGTATTGGTAAAAGAACAGACAAACAGATCAATGGAACAGAATGGAGAGCCCAGAAATATACCCATAGAAATATAGTCAACTGATGTTTTTACAAAGGAGCAAAGGAAATACAATGGAGGAAAATTATTTTCAATGAATGATGCTAGAAGAACTGGACATCCAAATGGAAAAGAAACTTAGATACAGACCTTACACTCTTAGGAAAAATTAACCCAAGGCCAGGCACAGTGGCTCACGCCTATAATCGCAGCACTTTGGGAGGCTGAGGCGAGTGGATGACCTGAGGTCAGGAGTTCGAGACAAGCCTCACCAACATGGTGAAACCCTGTCTCTACTAAAAATACAAAAATTAGCCGGTGTGGTGGCGGGGACCTATAATCCCAGCTACTCGGGAGGCTGAGGCAGGAGAATCGCTTGAACTCGGAGCAGGGCAGGGAGCGGGGCAGGTGGAGATTGCAGTGAGCTGAGATCACATCACTTCACACCAGCCTGGGCGACAGAGCAAAACTCCATCTCAAAAAAAAAAAAAAGAAATGAGCTACCAAGACATGAAAAGACATGTAGGAACCTTAAATGCATATTACTAAGTGAAAGAATTTAATCTTTAAAGGCTAAATATATGATCCCAACTGTATGACATTCTGGAAAAGGCAAAACTATGGAGACAGTAAAAGGAGCAGTGGTTGCCAGGGATTAGGAGATGGGGAAGGATGAACAAGGGGGCACAGAAGATTTTTTAGGGTAACGACACCATTCTGTGTGATACCATAATGGTAGATATGTGTCATTAGACATTTGTTTCGACCCATAGAATGTCTGACTCCAAGAGTGGGCCCTCAGAAACTATGGACATTGGGCAATAACGACATGTCCTTGTAGTTTCATCAGTAATAACACATGCCCCACTCTACTGGGGATGTTGCTGATATGGAAGGCTGTGCATGTTGGGGGGCAGGGCATGTATAGGAACTGACTTTCCACTCAAGTTTTGCTGTGAACCTAAAATAAAGCCTATTTAAAAAGAAAGAAAGAAAGAAAAAAGAAAGAAAGAAAGAAAAAGAAAGAAAGAAAGAAAGAACTAGAGAATGGATAGAAGCAGCCTCTTAGCTGTCTCTGACAGAGTCAGCCTAGTGTTGGGGCATCCTGGACCCTCTGAACGTCGCTGGTTTGCAGCCTGGGCGGCCTTCCCTTTTGCCCAGTGGGGAGAGGCTGAGACTTCTGTAATTTCAACACCTTGGTGTTGGGTGTGACCTAAGCACCTGCCTGATGCCCTGCCCTGGCCCACGGTCGGCCTGCTGCTGTCAGCTCAGCATGAGCCTCAGAGTTCATGAGGGCCTCAGAGGACCAGGGGGCTTCCCTGGAGGAAAACCCAGATCAGGAGACCAAAGGCAGCATCAACATTTGTGACTCACAGAGACCAGGCATGGGGCTTCTCCCACATCCACGTTTTACTGCTGGGACACTGATGAGGACTCGTGCTCACTGCCACACAGCGCAATAGCAGAGCTAGGACTCAGAGCTCAGCCCGACCCACCCAAGCCCATACTCGAAACCACTCGACAAGGCTGCGCCATGATCAGCAGGCAGGGCCTGTACTGAGTGCCAAGCCCTGAGGCCACGGAAAGAGAGGGGGTAAGAGGGTGCAATTTCACAGAAAGATGGAGGTACGCCTTTGTCGGCTGAGCTGAAGGCTGAGACGATGTCTCGAGGGAGCAAAATGGTGGCACCCAGGGAGCTGCAACCATGGGAAACATGGGGTCTCCTTCGGCCAGAAACAGAGTAAGCCAACAATTCCTGAGAAACCTTCACCAAAAACAGAATCTCTCTTGATATTTGGGTCCAAGAAACAGTCATGACTCTGACCTAAAAGGTTCCTGGCCGGGAGCGGTGGCTCACGCCTGTAATCCCAGCACTTTAGGAGGCCAAGGCAGGCAGATCACTTGAGGCCAGGAGTTCGAGACCAGCCTGGCCAATATGTCAAAACCCTGTCTCTACTAAAACTACAAAAATTAACTAGGTGTGATGGTGCACACCTGTAGTCCCAGCTGGCTGAGAGGCTGAGGCATGAGAATCACTTGAACCTGGGATGCAGAGGCTGCAGTGAGCCGAAATCCCACTACTGCATTCCAGCTTGGGTGACAGAGTGAGACTCTGCCTCAAAAAAAAAAAAAAAAAAAAAGATTCCTGTAACCTGAGGGTCCTAGGGACTACTAGTTACTAGTAACTAATTAATCCCTTGATTGATGCCTCTCTGTAAAGGTTAGAGCTTTATTTTCTGATAGAAGCCTTGCAGTTTCTTGAATTTGAAAATTTCCTGTTAAGATATATGCACAAAGTTTTTGATACTCTTCCTTCAAGATGGGAAGCCTACATGTGAGCCCAGGAGTTCAAGATTACAGTGAGCCATGATTGCACCACTGCACTCCAGTGTGGGCAACAGAGCAAAACCTTGTCTCTTAAAAAAAAAAATCGTAAAGGCTCATTAACACTTTTCCCTTTGAAAGTGAGCTGGATAGATTTCATGACTCACTAATAAACAGAGTGTGGCAGAGTTGCTGGTGCAGCTTCTGAGACCAGGTCATAAGGGGCCTGGCAGCTCCCTCCTTGCTCCCCGTCAGATCCCTTGCTCGGGGGGAAGATAGCTGCCCTGTGCAGAGAGCCACACGGAGAGTCACCAAAGTCTCCTGTCAATGGCCAGCAACGAACTGAGGCCTCCTGCCAACAGCCACGACTCACATCTCAAAAGCGTCTCCTCCAGCCCAGGCCAAGTCCTCTGATGCTGGTCTCATTGGGCTGAGATCTTGACTGCAACAGCCAGAATCACCCAGCTAAGCCACTTCCAAGTTCTTGACCCACAGAAACAAGTGAGATAATAAGTAAATAAATGTCATTGTTGAGCTGGGCACAGTGGCTCACACCTGTAATTCTCGTGCTTTGAGAGGCTAAGGCAGAAAGATCACTTGAGTTCAGGAGTTTGAGAACAGCTCAACCTACGGAGACCCCATCTCCAACAACAATAACAACAACAAATTAGCTGGCTGTGGCAGCGCATGCCTGTGATCCCAGCTGCCTAGGAGGCTGAGGTGGGAGGATCTCTTAAGCCCAAGGGTTCCAGGCTGCAGTGAGCTAGGATCTCACCACTGCACTCCAACCTGGGTGACAGAGTGAGACCATGTCTCTAAAAAATTTAAAATAAATAATTAAAATTAAAAATGATATTGTTTGAAGCTGCTAGTTTTGGGGGATGGTTTGTCATGGAGCAGTAATAACAAATTTCCTAACAGAGACTCACGCTCCATCAGAGCATAGGGGCTACGCACATATGTCTGTGGCAGATTCTCGCAGTCCTCCACGCTACCCACTGAGCTGTCACAGGGAGCGCTGTGGCAGGCTTGTATGTTTACCAGTAACCACTGGAGCCCTGACAATAATCACTAGCAGGTTGGAAGGAGTACAAGGGTCCCCAGGCATGGAGCCAGCTGAAGGGGCATTCATGGGTGCAGAGATACAGGGGTCAGGGGAGTGCATACTTGTTCAGGCCCTGGGGTGGGGGTGAGGGGATAGGGTGCAGGGGCCCAGATAGTCAAAAGGCAAGGAGGTGCTGGGAGGGGCACTGCTTGTGGCCCAGCCTCCAAGTCCCCCATGCATGCCTATTGTCCCATCAGACTTCCCTTACAAAATACAAATTTAAAGATAAAATTGTTATGAATTTTAAGACAGCAGCCACAGAGCTTACAACCCCAGGCACAGGGCCCTCTGAGCAGGGAGTCCCCTGCAGCTACCCCAGCCCCATGCCCACAAAGCCAGGCCTAGATGCATAGAGAGGCGGAGGGGGCAGTCATCCTACAAGGTTTCAAAAAATAGGAGAATCGAACATTTATGAATAGACTTCACATCTTCCACTCTCCTTTAGCCTTTTTTCTATAAGAGCTTCTTTGGGATTGTTCAAATGGCCTGCAACACATTAAAAATATTTTTTTGGGGAAATTCTAACTAATGTCCTCTCTCTCAACTTCTGGCAAAAAAAGAAAATCATTCCATTGACCTTAATTTGCACTCCCCACAGCAAAAAATGTCCTGTAATTTCACACTGTTTCCACTGGGTGGCGAATGCTGTCCCTGAGAGGAAAAATGAATGGTAAAAGTTCCAAAGCGCCTCGAAGCGTGAGCTCTGGGAGTCCAAGTTTAACTTCTCCGAATGAACCCCTGCCCCCTCACGGCCCCTGCCGTGGGTATTTGCCACATCTTCCCATCATCTGTGCTATTACCTGTGTTAAAACACACACACACACACACACACACACACACACAAACACACACGTATACACTTAAAAAAAGAGAAGACTTTATTTCCTGTAAAAGATTCCAGCCTACAAGGTGGCCATCTGCAGGCTGGGAAGTGTGCCAATGGCCAAGCACTTTGAAAGAGGAGGGGTTGGGGCAGGAGCTTTGTGCTGACCAGTCTGGCTAAACATACATATTCAACAGGCTACAGGAGGAGCTATGAATATTCATGAAGGCACTGTGCCTCCTGTCTGTAATCCTAGCATTTTGGGAGGCTGAGGCAGGAGGATTGCTTGAGCCCAGGAGTTAGAGACCAGTCTGAGCAACATAGTGAGATTCCATCTCTACCAAAAATACAAAATTAGCTGGGGTAATGGTACGTGCCTGTGGTCCCAGCTACTCAGAAGGCTGAGGTGGGAGGATCACTTGAACCCAGGAGGTTGAGGCTGCAGTGAGCCATGATTGAGTCACTGTACTCCAGCCTGGGTGAGAGAGCCTGTCTCAAAAACAAAAGTCATGGCCAGGTGCAGTGGCTCACTCCTGTAATCCCAGCACTTTGGGAGGCAGAGGCGGGCAGATCACAAGATCAGGAGTTCAAGACCAGCCTGGCCAACATGGTGAAACCCCATCTACTAAAAATAAAAAAATTAGCTGGGTGTGGTGGCATGTGCCTGTAGTCCCAGCTACTCGGGAGGCTGAGACAGAAGAATAGCTTGAACCCGGGAGGCGGAGGTTGCAGTGAGCCAAGATCATGTCACTGCACTCCAGCCTGGCAACAGAACGAGACTCCATCTCAAAAAAAAAAAGAATAGTCATTAAGGTGTTCCTAACACATTCATATTGAACAGTCATTAAGGTGTTCCTAACAAATTCATATATGACCCATGTTTGCTCTGGGGTGGAGACTGAACATATAAACGTATTACAGTTAGGCCCTATACGTCAAAAGGCTTTTCAGGACACAAAGGCACTCTGTGCACAACCTCTGTAAACAGGCTGGGGCGGACCATGGTCAGTGGTCTTCTTATCTGAAGAAAGTTATTGAAATCAGTCTCTTGCAGTTATGGCTGGTGGAACAGGTGTTGGGGGTCAGTCACATCTGGTGGAACTGCAAATTGTTTCAGTATTGCTTATCTCAAGGCCAGTGTTTGTTTAGCTGCTAGAGAAAAAGAAAAGCCTTGTGGCAGTGAGAACAGAGTTCATTCTTTAAGTGTGGAGTGCCTGACTTAACCCTTGCCTGGCATGGCCTTAGGTCCTGTTTATAATTTAGCGTCTTATTTGCCACAAAGAGCCCATCATGTCAGTCTTACTATCTCTATTTTGTCTTACTATCTCTATTTTAACAGTAATGCTGGTCAGTTGTATCTGAAGCACAAAAAGGAGGAGGTATAACGAGGCCTCTGACCTCCTGTCCTGTCGTGGCTGGGAGCTCAGTTTTAAAGTTTTTCTGGGGTTCCCTTGGCCATAAAGGGGTCCATTCAGTTTGGCAGGGGCTTATAATTTTATTTTTAGTTTACACTTAATATTTTTCTTAGAATCAGTTCCCTTTTCAAATGCACATAAATGTATTTTTTTTTTTTTTTTTTTTTTTTTTTGAGACGGAGTCTGGCTCTGTCGCCCAGGCTGGAGTGCAGTGGTGCAATCTCGGCTCACTGCAAGCTCCGCCTCCCGGGTTCACGCCATTCTCCTGCCTCAGCCTCTCCGAGTAGCTGGGATTATAGGCGCCCGCCACCACGCCCGGCTAATTTTTTGTATTTTTAGTAGAGACGGGGTTTCACCGTGGTCTCGATCTCCTGACCTCGTGATCCGCCCGCCTCGGCCTCCCAAAGTGCTGGGATTACAAGCGTGAGCCACCGCGCCCGGCCCATAAATGTATTTTAAGAAAGAAAGTTTATATGCTCGAATTTCAGAAACCAGTCTCACCTGTCATACACACAAACTAACATCACAATAAGTTCATAGCAAATAATGCATCATCATTCATTTCTGACCAGATACAGCCATTGAGCTGAAGGGTCAGACAGCGAGGCTGAGAGGCAGGTCAAAGTCCCACGGTTAGGGCTGTCAGCTGGGGAGGGGTATCACTGTGCCAAGCTAGACTGTGTTTAATCCTTTTAATCACAAGAGACAAAAATCCTCGGACACGAGAGGATATGTCAAAGGGTGTGAGGCCCCCCCTTTCTTTTCTTTCTTTTTTTTTTTTTTTTTTTTTTTTTAAGACGGAGTCTTGCTCTGTTGCCCAGGCTGGAGTGCAGTGGTACAATCTCGGCTCACTGCAACCTGAGCCTCCCGGGTTCAAGCGATTCTCCCAAGTAGCTGGGATTACAGGTGTGTGACACCACGCCCAGATAAATTTTGTATTTTTAGTAGAGAGGGGGTTTCACCATGTTGGCCAGGCTGGTCTTGAACTCCTGGCCTCAAGTGATCCGCCCACCTTGGCCTCCCAAAGTGCTGGGATTACAGGCGTGAGCCATCACGCCTGGCTGTCAGGCCCCCCTTTCTTCCCTGACAGTGTGCCAGTGGCCCCTGCCCATGGTGACTTCCACAATGCCCACTGTGGCCAGACCCCCAGCAAAGCACCTGCCAGGCTTATCTCATTCTTTCCTCACAGCAGTCTGGGAGGTGGGGTCTTTGATTTTCCCCATTCTGCAGATGAGGAAACTGAGGCAGAGATAGGCTGAGACTATTGCCCAAGGTCACAGAGCAAGTAAGTAGTGAAACCAAGTTGCAGAGTGAGGCAGGCTGCTCCACAAACTGGCTCAGAACAGCCCGGGTGACGGAGACCTGCATCTGCAAAGATCCAGCAAGCAGAGGCTCTGCTCCAAGGGGGCCCAATAGCGGCAGGCAGGGTTACCCATTTCCTCCTGGTCACACACAGGCTAAAAATGCTACCTAATAATCACTGCCTCTTAATCCCCTCTGCTTCCCATGAGAAGGAAAAATTGTCTTGGGGGATATTGAAAGATCCCAGCCTCCAAAGTAAGCTTGCCTAAGCAGTTTCCCTTATAATACTGAGAGGTAACAGCATGCTGGCAGACCTCACAGCCCTCGCTCGCTCTGGGCGCCTCCTCTGTCTGGGCTCCCACTTTGGTGGCACTTGAGGAGCCCTTCAGCCCACCGTTCCACTGTGGGAGCCCCTTTCTGGGCTGGCCAAGACCGGAGCCGGCTCCCTCAGCTTGCTGGGAGATGTGGAGGTAGAGATGAGAGCGGGAACCCGGGCTGCGCACGGCGCTTGCGGGCCAGCTGGAGTTCTGGGTGGGCGTGGGGTTGGCGGGCCCCGCACTCAGAGCAGCCGGCCGGCCCTGCCGGCCCCGGGCAATGAGGCGCTTAGCACCCGGGCCAGTGGCTGCCAAGGGGATACTGGGTCCCCCAGCAGTGCCAGCCCACCGGCGCTGCGCTCGATTTCTCGCCGGGCTTTAGCTGCCTTCCCGTGGGGCAGGGCTCGGGACCTGCAGCCCACCATGCCTGAGCCTCCCACCCACTCCATGGGCTCCTGTGCCGCCCAAGCCTCCTTGACGAGCGCCACCCCTTGCTCCACAGCGCCCAGTCCCATCAACCAATCAAGGGCTGAGGAGTGCGGGCCCACGGCGTGGGACTGGCAGGCAGCTCCACCTGCAGCCCCTGGATCCTGCAGTGTGGGATCCACTGGGTGAAGCCAGCTGGGCTCCTGAGTCTGGTGGGGACGTGGACAACCTTTATGTCTAGCTCAGGGATTGTAAATACACCAATCTGCACTCTGTATCTAGCTCAAGGTTTGTAAACACACCAATCAGCACCCTGTGTCTAGCTCAGGGTTTGTGAATGCACCAATCAACACTCTGTATCTAGCTACTCTGGTGGGGACCTGGAGAACCTTTGTGTCGTCGACACTCTGTATCTAGCTAATCTAGTGGGGACGTGGAGAACCTTTATGTCTAGCTCACGGATTGTAAACGCACCAATCAGCGCCCTGTCAAAACAGACCACTTGGCTCTACCAATCAGCAGGATGTGGGTGGGGCCAGAGAAGAGAATAAAAGCAGGCTGCCCAAGCCAGCAGTGGCAACCCGCTCGGGTCCCCTTCCACGCTGTGGAAGCTTTGTTCTTTCTCTCTTTGCAATAAATCTTGCTACTGCTCACTCTTTGGGTCCACATTGCTTTTATGAGCTGTAACACTCACCGCGAAGGTCTGCAGCTTCACTCCTGAGCCAGTAAGACCATGAACCCACCAGAAGGAAGAAACTCCGAACACATCCGACCATCAGAAGGAACAAACTCCAGACGCGCCACCTTAAGAGCTGTAACACTCACCGCAAGGGTCTGCGGCTTCATTCTTGAAGTCAGTGAGACCAAGAACCCACCAATTCTGGACACAATACAATTACCAAACTGAGGCTGTTTCCTTCAGCTCACGGTACAAGAAAGGAGTGGCTGTCTCCCTCCTGGTTCTCGTTATTTGTGTCATAGGCATGTATCACCTGAAATTGCCCGAGAGGCTCAACCAACTTTTAGTCACAAGATCTGCGAACACTTCCCTAGTGGGTGCTGAGGTTCTCCAAGGAGCTACTGGGCCCATGTGCAGACAGATAAGCAAACGGCTGGGAGAGTGCGTCCGGGAGGGCTTTCTGTAAGAGGTTATGCCCCTGGTGAATCTTAAAGGATGCAGCGTGCCAGACAAAATTCCACAGGGCTCCAGAAAGAGGGCAGTGCAGAGGCAAAAGCACAGAGACAGAAGTTGGCGTGTGGGTGGGGAGTGAGGGACATGGCTAGCCTACCATGAAGCTTCAGATCAGGAAGAGATGAGAGGTGAGGCTGGACAGGGTGGCAGAGGGTGTCCTGAAGACAGCAGGGAGCCATGAAAGACATGGAGCAGGAGTGTGGTGAGATTAAATCTGTATAGCAGAGGCAGAGGCCAGCATCAAGGAGACAGCAGTCCTGGCAAGACATAGATAAGGCTAGCACTAGAGAAAAGACAGCCAGCAAGGCTGATGAGTATGTATTACATAATGCCCAGGGGCCAGGCAGAGGTGCTGGGGAGGGAAGAGTTAATGGGACAGTCTCTGCCCTCTTGAGTCTCACATCAATGGCAGGAGACATTTAATAAACACATAAAAATGTAAAAATAAGATCATTTCAGATCCTGATCAATGCTAAGGAAGATATGAAATGGAATATTATGGTACAGAAGGATGGAGCTGTGCCTTGGCAAGGGAGGCCTTTGAGGAGGGATCATCTGAACTGAATGAGAATGACCATCAGGAGGAAGCCATGTGGGGCTCTGGGGGAAGGGCACTCCAGGCAGAGGGAACAGCAAGTGCAAAGGCCCTGAGGCAGGAAAGTGCTGGAGTGTTTGAGCAACAGAAAGAAAATCGGTATGGCTGGACATTGATGAGCAAAGTAGACAGTGGGTGACGGGGTCAAGAAATAGGCAGGGGCCAAGCTACAGGGGGGGCCTGTAGCTTCCTGACCACAGGAGCACGGGTTTTCTTTTATTTGCAATGGGAAGCCAAGAAGGTGAACGAAGACCAGAGCAGTAGCAGCACAGGGAGAAGTGGCTAAGTTCTGAATAGATCCTGGTGGCTGAAATGACAGGAATTACTGATGGGTTGGACAGCAAGTAGAAGTGACTCTTCAGAGGAGTTTTATGGAAGAGAGAAGCAGAAAAATCAGATGGTAATTGGAGAAGGAGGTGGAATTAAGGAAGGATTTTTCAAAAGGGCAGGATTATAGGTTGCTTTTTTTTTTTTTTTTTTTTTTTGAGACGGAATTTTGCTCTTGTTGCCCAGCCTGGAGTGCAATGACGTGATCTCGGCTCACCACAGCCTCCACTTCCTGGGTTCAAGTGATTCTTTTGCCTCAGCCTCCGAAGTAGCTGGGATTACAGGCATGCGCCACCATGCCCAGCTAATTTTGTATTTTTAGTAGAGACGGTGTTTCTCCATGTTGGTCAGGCTGGTCTCGAACCCCTGACCTAAAGTGATCCGCCTGCCTCAGCCTCCCAAAGTGCTGGGATTGCAGGTGTGAGCTACCGCGCCTGGTCTGGCTGCTCCTAACCTGATGGAATGACCCAATGAAGGAGAAATTGATCATGCAGAGGAAGGGGCACCTGATGGGGCAATGTCCTGGAAGGGTGGAGAGGGGAGAACTCACAGCACAAGAGCGGGGCTTGGCCTTCGCCTTGGTTCCTATTGCTGCGGTCACAAGAGGCTTAATGCAGCACACATTTGTTTTCTCACTCTTCATCACACAGCTCCTGTGGGTTCCCTTATTCCAGCCCTCCTGAGGTAGATCAGCAGGACCTGTTTTCTGAGCACCTGTCAGGACCCCTGGTCACCACCCTGCTGATGGCAGCAGGATCTGGTTGAAACAAGGTGTAGTGAAGAAGCTGGCAGACGCCAGAAACCAGCAGATGGGGACGAAAGCAACCGCTAGTTGCCCTCACAGCTCACTAACATAGACACTCCCCCGGCACCATGGTAGTTTACAAATGCCATGGCATGCCATGGCAACAACCTGAAAGTTACAGCGTTCTGGAAACTCACCACCCATTTTCTAGAAAGTTCTAAATAACCTGCCCCTGAATTTGCATGTAATGAATAGTGGCTGTAAGTGCAGTTGCCAACAGCCCACACACTACTGCTCTGGGCACACTGCCTGTGGGGTAGCCCTGCTCCCGGGAGCAGCACCTCTACTGTGCACTGCTGCTTCAATAAAGCGGCTTTCTTCACCACTGGCTCTTTGACTTCTTTCCTGGCCAAAGCCAAGAGCCCTCAGGGGCTAAGCCCTGATTTGGGGGCTCACCTGCCCTGCATCACTTGTAGGTAGAAATCAAGGTGCTGGCAGGGCTGCATTCCTCTCTGCAGGCTCTAGGAGAATCCACTTGCAGGCTCCACCAGGCTGTTGGCAGATCCAGTTCCTGCATTATCCTGTCCCTCTTGGACAGATGGGTATGTATTTACCCATATGGGTAAATACGCATGGTGGAAAAAGACAGCCTTGCCTGATGTTGGGATGGAGGGAAATTTTTATTTCCTTCTTCCTGTTGATCTGAACATTCTAATTTCCCACAATGAAAATCATTTATTTATTATTTATGTAGTTTTTTTAATTCACAAAACCCATCTATGTTGATGTAGTTTTTTGTTTTAGTTGTACTTACTGAAAATAAGGAAATCTGAGAGGCTCAAGAGGAAGGAGGGCACGGGCCCCACCAGATCTGGTCAGGACACCTGGCCTGGCGGCTGCAGCACCCCCACTCACTCCAGAACCCCTTACCCACCTGCGTGGAGCTCACTGGTAAATGTGTGCAGAGCAGAGGAGGCGGAACATGCCAAGGCTCCACGGGGAGGGAGGGAAGGCCCAGACAGGCTGAGGCTCCTCTCCAGGGTCCAGGCTCCAGTCAGAGTCCCCACTGAGCACACACCAGAGGACCCCCAGCAGCAACCAGGCCCCAGAGCAGGTGTGACTTCAGTGGGGGAACAGCACCTTCCCCACCCTTCTCTGAGCCCAGCATCAGTGGGTGGAGGAAGCAGAGCTGGGGCCTGGCAGCCTCTCAGGGCCTCCCAGGAGGGTGAACACCCAAATCCTGCCCCGAGAGCAGAACCAGGCTCTGGGGAGAGAACAGGAGGCCTCCCAAGGAAAGACTCACCCTGCTTGGCCATGCAGGAAGAGGAAGGCTGGCCTGAGAAGGGTGTGAGACCAAAATAAGAACAAGCACACCCCCACCCCCGTAGGGCCGAGGAATATTCTCAAGGGTCCTGCGTGTCAACGAAGTGCGTTTAAAGCCTCCGTCAGCCTTTTGTCTTTGGCTTTTCCTGCCAGGCTTCTGTAACTTCTGTGTTTTTACCCTGTTTTATTTATTTTTTAAGACGGAGTCTCGCTGTGTCGCCCGGGCTGGAGTGCAATGGCATGGTCTCAGCTCACTGCAACCTCTGTCTCCTGGGTTCAAGCGATTCTCCATCCCAAAATACATTTATCTTTTAAAGGAAGCTTTATGTCACTAACATAAATGGAAAATGGTGTCCCTCCCCTAAGTAGAATGTGCTCTAGAAGAAAATGTACTGCAAATGTTAAAACCATAGGCCAAAATTCTAGCTAGAGATTCACACTTGGTAGAGGCTGTGCTTCCCAGGCCTACAGCTGTTTGTTAGCAAGAGGGATGGGGAAGTGCTAGGCAGGAGCTAAAAACAGCATGGCACCAAGAAGAGACTCCGTCCTTGAGTATACAGAAGGAGAGAGGAGAGTTAAAAATGAAGTCATTCTCCCCACCATGGTGTTCTCCACCGGTGGGAGCTGCCCAGCCCACACCTCTGTGAGGCAGGCAGGACGGGGTCACTGCTCCCACTTTACAGATGAGGAAAACTGAGATTCAGAGGAACAACCAGCAGAGCCACGTTTCTCAGGGGTCTCCTAGTTCCCCACCTGCTGGGAGCAGGTGAGGGGCCACCTCAGTCCTCCACAGACCCGATTCCAAAGCCCATCGCGGCACTGGCGGCACAGTGGGACCCCCTTCTATAAACCGGGGTTGAGATGTGGTTCTGTGCCCAAGGCGCGGGTCCCTGAGGGCCTCCTGCCTCTGGAAATAGGCCCCAAGGCTGCACTAGGGGGATAAGCCAGGCTATTTCCATCACTTCCTTCCGCCCGCTCCCGCAGCGGCCGCCTCAGCTACATCCCATAGAGTTGCCACCCAGGCATCAGCCAGGACCTTTCAGGCCAGACAGGAGCGCCTGACCAAAGGCTTCACAGGTAAGTGGCCCTCCGTATTATCCAGCATGGCCTGCCGCAGGGAGAGAGGAGGTCAGCTCCTGTCCCTTTAACAAGACAGTGTTGGGTGGGACATTCTCTCTGAGACAGCATCTCCTTAGCTGAGTCAAGATGAATGAGTTGATTTGACGCTTATTCACTGGAAACCTGCTGTGGGTGGGGGGAGCTCTGCTCGTGGGGAAGAACCAAACAGAGGGCCATGGTTCCCAAGACCCGGGTGTGAGTCTGGCCTCTGACACCGCACCGGCTAGCCCTGGGCACATTGCTTTCCCTCTCTGGGCCTCAGTTTCCCCAAGTCAGTGTTAGCCCAGATGAGTGATTTTCCAAATGGGGTCCCACTGGGTTCCCCTCCCTGCTCCAGCCAGTGTCCCCATCCTGCTGTCTTCTGCATCTGGGAATCAGGTAACAGCTCACTTAGCTGGCGGGGGTGCTGGGCGCAGCCTGCAGGGCCCTCCAAGCCTCTTTCCTAGTCTCTGGGGACTGTGGTCCTGGGCTGGGACTCATTTAGCAGCCATCTGCTCCTCTCATCCCCAAGCAGGGGATGGGGTCTCTGCTAAGGGCCAGGAAGTCCCTTCCCCTTCCCAAAAACAAACTTACCCCAATCCACAGCTGCCCTCACCGCCCTGCCTTCGACGGTGTCCAGAGACAGTTAGCCAGGCCTGGGCTGGGCACGCTCCACCTTCCCTAGTCACCAGCCGGTTTCCCAGAGGAGAAGGCTGAGACCTGAGAAAGGAGGTGAGTGCACCCCGTCCCATGTCGGGCTCCGCTGCATCCCCAGTGCTTGCCGTCCCTGAGGATGGGTCCAGGCCACCAGGCCCTCCCTCACAGCCCCTCTCTCCGCAGCCAGCCTGTCCCATGCCTGCCTGGGGAGCCCTGTTCCTGCTCTGGGCCACAGCAGAGGCCACCAAGGACTGCCCCAGCCCATGCACCTGCCGCGCCCTGGAAACCATGGGGCTGTGGGTGGACTGCAGGGGCCACGGACTCACGGCCCTGCCTGCCCTGCCGGCCCGCACCCGCCACCTCCTGCTGGCCAACAACAGCCTTCAGTCCGTGCCCCCGGGAGCCTTCGACCACCTGCCCCAGCTGCAGACCCTCGATGTGACGCAGAACCCGTGGCACTGTGACTGCAGCCTCACCTATCTGCGCCTCTGGCTGGAGGACCGCACGCCCGAGGCCCTGCTGCAGGTCCGCTGCGCCAGCCCCAGCCTCGCTGCCCATGGCCCGCTGGGCCGGCTGACAGGCTACCAGCTGGGCAGCTGTGGTTGGCAGCTGCAGGCGTCCTGGGTGCGCCCGGGGGTCTTGTGGGACGTGGCCCTGGTGGCCGTGGCTGCGCTGGGCCTGGCTCTTCTGGCTGGCCTGCTGTGTGCCACCACAGAGGCCCTGGATTGAGCCGGACCCCCAGAAACCCTGGGTCCAGGCCAGGGGGCCAGTCCCTCAGGCAGGTCCCCAGACTCCACCAAGCCTGGTCAGCCCAAACCACCAGAAGCCCAAAATAAACTGGCAGCTCGGCTATTTTATATAAGCTCAGAGATTTTTTTTTTCCCCTCTCAGCACTTGAGTCTGACTCCTTCTGAAAACCTGGCTCCATTTTGTTGTACCCAGACATCAGTTGGGGCTTCCCTGTTTCTCGAGTTGTTAGTAAAATGGGCTGCCCACCTCCCCCACCCTTCACCCTTAATTGCACAGTCTCTGGACATCCCAAGCCAGGACCTGGGACTCTGGGTCTCATGGCCTCAGCCATCTGCTTCTGGTGTGGGCCACCCTGGACAGCCCAGGCCAGCTTTGCACCGGGGCCCAGCCCTCGCCACATTCCCCAGAAATCTCGCTCTTCCAGCACGGTAGTGAGCAGAGCAGGGTGTCCCAAAGGCCCTTGGAGGGAGGAGAGGAGGGGTTTCCATTCCCACGACAGAAATGGCTTGGCAGGCCCTTTTCCATCACGGCCTCTGACAACTCCACCTTGGCTGTGAGGCTGCCAGGGCGCACCTGGCCCCGTCCTCTCCTCCATCTTCTCTCTCCTTTTTCCCCTCTCTACTCTTCTCCAGAAACAAGACAAATCCCTCTCTTTCTCATGGAAAACAAGCTCCTACAGGGCTAACATCTGCACCTCCAAACCCTGGGGTCCCCCTCCTACCCCAAGCCCTGATCACCAAATCCTTCAAACAAGGCAACTCTCCCGCTCCGAGGAATCCTGGTGCCAGATGTTAAAATCACATGTTACCTCCACCACATGAGGTAACATTTATGGGCCTGTTACTGGCCAAGCCAAATCCAAATATAATTACACTGGGACCCCGCCTCTCGGGGGGCTCCATGTGTAACCAGCAGACCAGCTTGGGTGGGCCTGTGGGTCGGAAGATTCCACCAAGTAGCCCAAGAGGGTGCAGAGTGCAGCTGGAGGGCACTGACTCACAGAGCTCAGGTGGGAGCAGGAGCCCCAAACCCAGAGGTGGGGGCCAGTAAGAAGTGGTAGAGAATGTGGCAAACCAGGGAGCCCGTGTTCCATCCAGAGGGGCTCAGCCGATTGCCACCATATGGAGATGGGGGCCCAGGTGCCAGGCGTCCAGTTCTTCCAGAGAGGTCGGGAAGTTAGATTGTTACGTGAACTCTCTAAAGTCTTTAAGTGTTGGCAACTAAATAAGAAATTTTAAGGCTGGGTGCGGTGGCTCACGCCTGTGATCCCAGCACTCTGGAAGGCCGAGGCGGGCGGATCACCTGAGATCAGAAGTTCAAGACCATCCTGGTTAACATGGTGAAACCCCGTCTCTACTAAAAATGCAAAAAATTAGCCAGGCGTGGTGGTGTGCGCCTGTAATCCCAGCTACTAGGGAGGCTGAGGCAGGAGAATCGCTTGAACCTGAGAGGCGGAGGTTGCAGTGAGCCCAGATTGCGCCATTGCACTCTAGCCTGGGCAACAAGAGCGAATCTCCGTCTCAAAAAAAAAAAAAAAAGAAATTTTAGGAAATACATAGGCAGGACAAATAGAACATCAGCCAGTTGGATCAGGCTGAGCCTGCGATTTCTGCTGTGACACAGCTGCCTAAGAACAATCGTAAAAGCTGGCATCTGCTCCTTGGGCACTAGGTGTGTCCAAGGCTTGCGTGCAGCACCTCCCATGGGTCACTCTCGGGTTTCCCTGTGGGAGCCCGTAAGGAGGGAGCTGTTCTGCAACCCGCTGCATGGAGGAGGGTGCAGGCCCGGGTCACTTGCTTGTTCTCTTTCACACGTGCTCCCTCGAAAGCTTCCAGGCCCATGGGGGACCCTGGAACTAAGGCCCTTCAGTCCCCAACCCCCGACGTGGGGTGCTACACAGATCCCCCTGCTTCGGTGCCTTCTTGAGGCCGTGTGTACCCGCCAGCGATTCCAGGCCCCTGTCCTGCTCGGTCCAGCAAGAACCTGCAGGCTGCCCGGGCAACAAGTCCCCTGTGGGTGGAGAGGGTGGAGGGCCCTCTGAAGCCAGGCAAGGATTTCCCAAGGTGGGTGGCTGGTCACACAAGCACCCCAGGAGACGGTGACTCCCTGGAAGGTCACCGTCTGCCTTCACCAATTTTTGCTGCTACAACCAAATGCCACAGTCTGGATACTGTAAAAACAGTGAACATTTATTTCTCATGGTTCTGAAGCCTGGGAAGTCCAAGATCCAGGCACTGGCATTCAGTATCTGCTGAGGGCCCTCTTCCTCTCATTGGCGAAGGGACGAAAGGGATAGAAGGGGCAGCCAGTTCTCTCACACACAACTTTTTTTTTTTTTTTTTTTTGAGACAGGGTCTTGCTCTGTAGCCCAGGCTGGGGTGCAGTGGTGCAGTCACGGCTCACTGCAGCCTTCCACCTCAGCTTCCCCAGTAGCTGGGACTACAGGCATGTGCCACCATGCCCAGCTAATTTTTGGTAGAGACGGGGATTCGCCATGTTACCCAAACTAGTCTCAAACTTCTGGGCTCAAGCAACCCTCCTGCTTTGGCCTCCCCAAAGCCACCGCACCTGGCCAACCTCAAGCACTTTTATAAGTGCCCTATTTACCTTCCAAAGGCCCCACCTCCTAATGCAAGCACGCTAGGGATAAAATTTCAGCATTCAACAGCACCAGCCCCAGCCTCAGTGCCTCTCCCACCACAGGCATGGTTGGCCAAACATACCCCTGCACGGGCAACTCTACCAGCAATTCACACGATCTCCGCTCCCTCAGAGCTGTCCACATCACCTCCCCTGACACCAGCCTCACACTGACCTCCTGCAGTGGTGCGATCATGGCTCACTACAACCTCGGCCTCCTGGACTCAAGTGATCCTCCTACCTCCCACCTCTCCCGAGTAGCTGGGACCACAGGCATGCACCTCCACACTCGCCTGATTTTTGTAGTGAAGGGGTTTGGCCATGTTGCCCAGGCTGATCTCGAACTCCTGGACTCAAGAAATCAATTAGCCAGCCTCAGCCTCCCAAAGTGCTGGGACTGCTAGGCGTGAGCAGCCACCGCACCCAGCCTGTGTAGGGTAATTTTACCAGCAGCGATAACCACTGACCCACCCATCCGGCCGCTCTTCCTGATCACGGGCCTCTCTGCTGGCCACCTGCTCACTGGGAGGCCTCCTTCTCTGCTGTAACACAGAATCCACTCTCAACATACAAGACAACATGCTACAGTGTCTATTATGGAAGTGGAGCTCAAGCCTGCTGGCTAATAGTGCAGCACTGGGCACAGGTGGCAAATCTGTCTTTCTAGAAACTGTCTTCCCCAGCTTCTGAAACTGTCCTTCCCCTCTTCTGCATGCCTCTGGCCAGCGAGAGAGCAGAAGACAAAGAAGACTGCACGATACCCATGGCCAGCCCTGAGGGGCACAGATCATGCTTACACATTTGCTGTCCAGATCCCAGTTAGTGGCTGTGATGGTTAATATTGAGTGTCAACTTGATTGGATTGAAGGATGTAAACTCTTGCTCCTGGGTGTGTCTGTGAGGGTGTTGCCAAAGGAGATTAACATTTGAGTCAGAGGACTGGGAGAGGCAGAACCACCCTCAGTCTAGATGGGCACCATCTAACCCGCTGCCAGCTCGGCTAGAATAAAAGCAGGCAGAAGAACATGGAAGGACTACACCTGCTGAGTCTTCCGGCTTTCACCTTTGTCCTCTTCATCCCCTGCTGGATGCTTCCTGCCCTCGAATGTGGGACTCCAAGTTCTTCAGCTTTTGGACTCTTGGACCTACATCAGTGGCTTGCCAGGGGCTCTCTGGCCTCTGGCCACAGCCTGAAGGCTGCACTGTCAGCTTCCCTATTTTCGAGGTTTTGTGACTCGGACTGGCTAGAAATGGAAGTGAGCAGAAGGTGGAAGCTCTGTCCTGGCTCAGCTGGGCCCATGTTGGGAGGGTGACTGGTGGTGTGGAAAGCCCGCTGGGACTCAGCAGCACCCGGGCCTCTAATTGTTAGCTTTCTAACTGGCTCTGAGGCTGCAGTTCTCATTTTCAATCCTTCTGGATAATAAGCAGTGAGGACTTCTACTCCAGGTTTTGAGAAATGTCTCAAAATCTTGGGAAAGTGTTACTTTCTTGGATGGATCTCTAAAACAGTGGATCAAATTCAGACAGGAAAGCTAGACTGTGTTACTTCCTTCATTAATATTTAATTGCAAGGCCGGGCGCAGTGGCTTGCACCTGTAATCCCAGTACTTTGGGAGGCAAAGGCAGGTGGATCACCTGAAGTCAGGAGTTTGAGACCAACCTGGCCAACCTGGCAAAACCTTGTCCCTAGTAAAAACACAAAAATTAGCTGGCATGGTGGCGTGCACCTGTAATCTCAGCTACTCAGGAGGCTGAGGCAGGAGAATTGCTTGAACCCAGGAGGGGGAGGTTGCAGTGAGCTCAGATTGCACCACTTCACTCCAGCCTGGCGACAGAGTAAGACTCCCTCTCAAAAAGAAAAAAAAAATTTAATTGCACAGCCATCAGTTAAATATATTGCTTTTGGAAAAAATTAAAATGGTACATCTCTCCCCCAATTCTGGTGGTGGTCTACCTCTGCGATATGCATATATGCCCACAGAAAATATGATGGTCTTATGGCAGGTTTTTATGTAAATGTATCATATTTTTGGATTCTTCTGAAACTGGCTTTTCTCACCTGTCCTCGTCAGCCACATAGGCCCTTCCCTCTCTGTGGTTGCTGCGTAGTCTCTCTTGGTCTCTGTGTCCTGTGGTGCAATTGCTCCAGCATTCTCCTTTACAAACAGGCTGCCGTGTGCAGCCCTGTGCACCTGTGCGGCTATTTCTCTAGGGCACTGGTCCTCAAAGCAGAGCTCCAGAGACCGCTGGGGAGAGGAGTTTCCCTGAAACTCTTTCAGAGAGGTCCACATGTTCAAAACTATTTTCATACTGTAGGCCATTATCAGCCTTTTTCACTGTGGTTTTCTGAAATTAAAATCCCTCTTGAAATAAAAGAGAATTTTCCAGAGGCCACATGATGTGTGACATCACGGCAGAGTGTCTGCAGACACAGACACGGCATCCAGCTACCTCCTGTTACGCTAGACGTTTAAAAGATTTGTAAAAAATATAGAACAATGGCACACTTCTCACTATTTTGTTTTGGAACATATCTATTCTTTTTGAGACAGGGTCTCACTATGTTGCCCAGGCTGTACTCGAACTCCTGGGCTTAAGCAATCCTCTCACCTCTGCCTCTGAAGTAGCTGGGACTACAGGCACACACCACTATGCCCAGCTGTGTTTTTATTAAAGTATTTTATTTTCATTAACATCCTTAAGGTTTATCATTATGATTGTAAACAAAGTGACACATAAGTATTTTTAAACTGTCTCCCCTTATTTTCACACACTGTAACTATTGGTAGATATAACCCATGAAAGCTTTCTGTGGTGCTCCAGAATTTTTAAGAATGGGTCCTGAGAGCAAAAAGTTTGAAAACCGCTGCTCTAGACTAAGAAGCCCATGGCTGGGCATTCAGGCTTGCATTGTCTAAATTCTGATACACAACAAGCTCTAAAACTTTGCTGTTTTGCCATTCTGTAGGAGGACGTGCAATATGCATTTCACAAATTCGTGTCCTTGGCTCTGTGGCAGCTCATGGGCACCACCCTAGACTAGGCTCTTGTGGGTTTGAGAAGTAAAGACAGCTGGACTTCCTGGGTCAAGTGGGGACTTGGAGAACTTTTCTGTCTAGCTAAAGGATTGTAAATGCACCAATCAGCACTCTGTAAAAACACACCAATCAGCGCTCTGGGTCTAGCTAAATGATTGTAAATGCACCAATCAGCACTCTGTAAAAACGAAGGATTATAAATGCACCAATCAGCACTCTGTAAACATGCGCCAATCAGTGCTCTGTATCTAGCTAAAGGATTGTAAACACACCAATCAGCACTCTGTAAAATCAGCACTCTGTAAAATGGACCAATCAGCAGGATGTGGGTGGGGACAAATAAGGGAATAAAGAGCTGGCCACCCCAGTCAGCAGTGACAACCTGCTCGGGTCCCCTTCCACACTGGAAACTTTGTTCTTTCGTTCTTCACAATAAATCTTGCTGCTGCTCACTCTTTGGGTCCGTGCCACCTTTAAGAGCTGTTAACACTCACCGCGAAGGTCTGCGGCTTCATTCTTGAAGTCAGCAAGACCAAGAACCCACTGGAAGGAACCAACTCTGGACACAGGCTGTGGGCCTGTTTTCTTCGTGCCTTCACAGACAGTACTGTCACCCGCCAGCATACCATCCTCCCCAAATTATTTCCTTGTAGTGAATTCCCAGAGGGCCTCTCATGGGCTCAGAACATCCCCATCCCTGAAAGCATGGAACAGCCTCGTGGTCACTTTGCTGGCATGGGGTGCTCACAGTTTTTTCAACTATTTTAGTAACTAAAAATGTTGTGTCCCGCAAGGACATATTGCTGGCGGGGTCCCTGAAGGCTCAGAGTAAGCTTCCTGTGGGTTTTTCCACCTCCTGTGCCCTTCCTGCTGTGAGTTCTGCCCTTCTATCTGTTGCACGTCCACCATGTGTCAGCTTGAGTGCTTACGTTCCATGTCATGAATTCTAATGTTTTCCTTTATAGCTAGTTTAGGGAAATTCTGAATTTGTGATTCAGATGAGGAGCAAGCTGTGAAGAGGAAAAGATGACCAAGGGGTCATGTATGCAGGGGACATTTAAGTACCAAGCACTGCACCAAGTCCCTCACCCTTAGGAAGGTGTATAAACCTCAGAACTGTTACCGCAACACCAGGGTCTAGGTCTAGGTCCTGCTGCTCACTGCACAGAAAGCCAATGAGACAAGAAGTATCGCCTGAGAAGAAGGCTTTAATTGGGTGCTGTAGTCAGAGATGGGAGATCAGTCTCAAATCCATCTCCCTGATGGACTAAAACTAGGGGTCATATAGCAGGGAAGAAACGTAACCATGTGTGGGAAAACAGGAATTAGGGAGGTCAACAGGAAGCAGGTGGTCAGTTAGGCACTCATGATGGGTGAGGGGTCTAGCCTCTCATTGTGCAGATGATGTGGTGAGTTTCAACTCCTTGACACTATCTGGGAGAGCTGATAGTTGCTTTCCTAAGAGAGCAACTCAAATAAGACAAATGTAACTTTCTCAAGTTTTAACACTGGGAGGATCAGTTTCTATGTTTATTCAAAGAAACCATGAATATCAGTTCTGTGGCGCAGTTGGGCCAGCTTCAGAGCTACCTCATGGCTGTGGGCAGTGAACACCCTTCTCACCTCACCTTCCTCCTCTCCATTTTACAGATGGGGAAACTGAGGCACAGAAAGGTTAAATAGCAGAGGTGAGATTTGAACCCAAGTAGTCTGGCCCCCATGCCAGTCTTGCAAGCCCTCTTCTCATGGTTGCTCACAGGCACTCAACTTAGGAACTGCTGGTCAACCCAAAAAGTCTGTATTAAGCATGGAAACAAAATTCACAGAAAGGATGCCTGATGGCTGCGTGGCATTCTCAGATGAATACAGCTGCTTGGAGGCCAAGTGCTCTGCCTCTGCCCCCTACCTTCCTCCGTGTTCACCCACCTGGGGTCTTTGATTCTTAAACTTTAGAGATTCTTGGAAATAAGCTAGGATGACCAATAGGCTACAGATTTGACCTTCTTAGTGATTAAGACACCGCCTGCGTGGCGTCTGCTGGAGTGGACCAGAATATGTCCCTCACCAGACAGGGCTTCTCAAAAGCTGTAGGCGTGACGATTCTGGGCACTCTGCCTGTGAGTTAGCCCTGCTCAACAAGGAGCAGTAAAAACCAAACACACAAACGGGAGGCAGCAGCTGGTGGGGGCTTATTTTGTGACAGTACCCTCACCCCCCAACACAGACACCGACCTTTGGGAAAGGATCTTGGGGCAGACCCCTGCTGGCTGACTGCCCCTCCTCTGGGGTCTCAGGCAGGTGCAGGCTGAGCAGACTTGGGCTCTAGAAACCAACCTTTCTGGAATTTTACGCTAGACCAGGGGTGTCCAATCTTTTGGCTTCCCTGTGCCACATTGGAAGAAGAAGAATTGTCTTGGGCCACACATAAAATACACTAACACTAATTAGTAGGGGATTTTGGAAATGTTACTTAATATTAGATCAATGCACAAAAATCTATTGCATTTTTAGACAATTAGAAATTATAATTTTAGCTGGGTGTGGTGGCTCATGCCTGTAATCCCACCACTTTGGGGAGCCGAAGAGGGAGGATCACTTGAGCCCTGGAGTTTAAGGCCAGCCTGGGCAACATAGCAAGACCCCATCTCTACAAAAAATAAAAATAAGAAAATTAGCTGGGTATGGTGGCACACACTTGTAGTGCCAGTTACCTGGGAAGCTGAGACGGAAGGATCACTTGAGCCCAAAAGGTGGAGGCTGCAGTGAGCTATGATCACAGCACTGCACTCCAGCCTGAGTGACAGAATGATACTCTGTCTCTAAAAAAGAAAGAAAGAAATTGTAATTTAAAAATAGGATACAATAAAAGGCAGGTATACAATTGACTTTCAAGTTGGAAGAAATAAAATTTAATTTATATCTCACACCATAAACAGAAAAAAAATACACTAGCACTAATGATAGCTGACAAGCTAAAAAAAAAAATATTGCAAAAATCCTCATAATGTTTTAAGAACGTTTACAAATTTGTGTTGAGCAGCATTCAAAGCCATCCTGGGGCACATGTTGGACAAGCTTGCCCTAGACCGAAGGAAAGGAGAAGACCGATACAATGGTGGCAAAATAGAAAATCCCTGTGGATTTCCCGTATTATAATGACAGGGAAGGAAAATGATCATAAAATGTATTTTTTTTTAAATTTTTTTATTTTTTGAGACGGAGTCTCGCTCTGTCGCCCAGGCTGGAGTGCAGTGGTGCCGTCAAGGCGGGGGGAGGGGGCGCACAGGGAGTTTGGTGGGGACAGAGTTTCAGTTTGGGAAGATGGAAGCATTCTGAGATGGATGGTGTTGACGGTGGCACAACAGTGTGAATGTGCCTAAGGTCCCTGCACTCTGCACTTTACAGATTTTATGGATGCTTAAAATTAGGAAAATTAGGAGCCTTTTGTAGTTTAAAAGTGTGATGATTGGCTTTTCTTGCTCTTGTGTGAGTGAGATGTGCTTCTCTCAATATGCTATGTTATCTCGTAAATACTATGCCATGTATGGTTTGTTTTGGGGGTTTATTCTTGAGACAGGGTCTCGCTTTGCCACCCAGGCCGATCTTGGCTCTCTGCAGCCTCTGGGTCCTGGGTTCAAGCGATTCTTCTGCCCCCTCAGTAGTGGGGATTACAGGCATGCACCACCTTGCCCAGCTAATTTTTGGATTTTTTTAGTAGAGATGGGGTTTTGCCATATTGACGAGGCTGGTCTTGAACTCCTGACCTCAAGTGATCCACCCACCTTTCTCTCCCAAACTGCTGGGATTACAGGCATAAGCCACCATGCCCGGTCCATGCCATGTATGTTTTACCACAATACATAGTAATAATTTTGTTTTAAGTAATACAGCAATCTCTGTAAGCTCTTTATCCAAAGACAGTCACTATTAACACACAGTTAGTCTAAGCATCCCAGCTTTTCTCTTTTCTACCTCTGGAAAAGATACATTCTTAGAAAGTAAACACACCAGCGTGAAGGCACGGAGGGAATAATGGGGCTCGCCATTGCGGTATTTCCTTCTGGTGTCCTTCTCCAAACAGTTGTGTATAGTTGAGATCATAACCACACAAATTATCTAGCCCAAATTTTTCCCTTCTTTAAAAAATGGAAATAGCTTTATTGATTTTCCTGGCTATATATAACTAATTCATGATCATAACCAAAAACTTTTCTCTAAAACTACAAAGAAAATTAGGAGCCTTTTGTAGTTTATAAGTGTGATAACTGGCTTTTCTCATTCTTGTGTGAGTGAGAAGTTCTTTTCTCAAACCTTGTTATGATGTCAGCACATTACCTACCAGACATGAAAAATAATAATAAAAGGCCTAGGCCGTGCGCGGTGGCTCACGCATGTAATCCCAACACTTTGGGAGGCTGAGACGGGCGGATCACGAGGTCAGGAGATCGAGACCATCCTGGCTAACACGGTGAAACCCTGTCTCTACTAAAAATACAAAAAATTAGCTGGGGGTGGTGGCAGGCGCCTGTAGTCCCAGCTACTCGAGAGGCTGAGGCACGAGGCGGAGGGAGGTTGCAGTGAGTCAAGATTGCACCATTGCCTGCAGGAGCCAAGAAGTCTGGAGCAGCCAAAAAAACACAACAGAAGTGAAACAAAAGAAGCTCCTGCCTTAGCTGATTGACCAGCCTTACGACATTCCACCATTAAGATTTGTTCCTGCCCTGCCCCAACTGATCAATCAACCTTGTGACATTCTTCTTCCGGACAATGAATCTTATGATCTCCCCACCATGGACCTTGTGACCCCCTCCTCTGCTGACAATAGATAACCACCTCTAACTGTAACATTCCACTGCCTACCTCAGTCCTATAAAGCTGCCCCTCTCCCATCTCCCTTCGCTGACTCTCTATTCAGACTCAGCCCACTTGCACCCAAGTGAATAAACAGCCTTGTTGCTCACAAAAAAAAAAAAAAGATTGCACCATTGCACTCCAGCCTGAACGACAGAGTGAGACCCTGTCTCAAAAAAAATAAATAAATAAAATAAAGTAAGTGCATTTGGAGGGTCAAAGTTAAGATGCATTTTCTTTTGTTTGTTTGTTTGTTTGTTTGTTTGTTTGTTTTTCTGAGACAGAGTTTTGCTGTGTTGCCCAGGCTGGAGTGCAGTGGAGCAATCTCGGTTCACTGCAACCTCTGCCTCCCAAGTTCAAGCGATTCTCTTGCCTCAGCCTCCTCAGTAGCTGGGACTACAGGTGTGCGCCACCATACCCAGCTAATTTTTGTATTCTTAGTAGAGATGGGGTTTCACCATGTTGGCCAGGCTGGTCTCGAACTCCTGGGCTCAAGTGATCCACCCATGTTTGCCTCCCAAAGTGCTGGGATTACAGGCGTGACCCACCATGCTCAGCCCCAGATGCATTTTCTTTTCTTTTTTCTTTCTTTTTTTTTTTTTTTTTTAGATAGAGTCTTGCTCTGTTGCCTATGCTGGAGTGCAGTGCGTGATCTCAGCTCACTGCAACCTCTGCCTCCCGGGTTCAAGTGATTCTCCTGCCTCAGTCTCCCGAGTAGCTGGGATTACAGGCACCTGCCACCATGCTGGCTGATTTTTGTATTTTTGGTAGAGACAGGGTTTCACCATGTTGGCCAGGCTGGTCTCGAACTCCTGACGTCGGGTGATCCACCTGCTTTGGTCTCCCAAAGTGCTGGATTACAGGTGTGAGCCACCTCGCCTGGCCCCCAGATGAATTTTCAATAGCAAGAATTTTCCCTCTTCCTTGTCATTCTTCTCCGCACTCCACTTAAAATAAAGTTGGCCCTAAAATGCTGGATGAAGAAAGGAAAAAAGCAGGGCAGAAATCATCATTACAAATACTCTGGAGTGCAAAGGATTGACCCTGTGTCTGAATGTCCCCTGGAAAATAAACATTAGCATCCGTGTATTAGTCAGGGTTCTCCAGAGAAATGACCAATAGGAAGTGTGTACAGAGAGAGAGTTGAAGGAAATGGTTCATATGATGATGAAGGTTGGCAAGTCAAAAACCTGCATGCTGGACCCGCAGTCTGGAGACCCAGGGACACAGAATCACAGGTCAAGTCCAAAGGCTGTTACTGCAGATCCCCTCTTGCTCAGGGGAGGTCAGTGTTTTTGTTCTTTTCAGGCCTTCAACTGACTGGATGAGGCCCACATGATTACAGAGGGCAATCTGCTTTTCTCAAAGTCCACTGTTCAAATGCTAATCTCATCCAAAACACCCTCACAGAAACACCCAGAATAATATTTGACCACATATCTCAATACCAGGGCCCAGCAAAGTTGGCACATAAAATAACCATCACAGTCTGTAATGTTTGTTTGCTTAATCATATACTTGGCAGGGCCGGGCGCAGTGGCTCACTCATGTAATCCCAGCTCTTTGGGAGGCTTGAGGTCAGGAGTTCGAGACAAGCCTGGCCAAGAGGGTGAAACTCCATCTCTACTAAAAATACAAAAATTATCTGAGTGTGGTGGCGCACGCCTGTGGTCCCAGCTACTTGGGAGGCTGAGACAGGAGAATCGTTTGAACCCAGGAGGCGGAGGTTGCTGTAAGCCGAGATCACGCCACTGCACTCCAGCCTTGGTGAAAGAGCAAGACTCTGTCTCAAAAAAAAAAAAAAAACATATACTTGGCACTACTAATTACAGTGGAAACATCTCTTTGGTGAGCAGCAGCTATTTGTTTCACATATATCATTATTATATATGCATTACATATCATTTCTTTTCTTTTTTTTTTTTTTGAGACAAGTTCCTACTCTGTTGCCCAGGCTGGAGTGCAGTGCCACAATCATGGCTCACTGCAGCCTCTACCTCTCCTACTCAAGCAATCCTTCCACCTCAGCCTCCCGAGTAGCTGGAACCACAGGCATGTGCCACCATGCCCAGCTAATTTTTTTTTTTTTTGGTAGAGATGGGATCTCACAGTGTTGCCCTGGCTGGTCTTGAACTCCTGGCGTCAAGCAACCCTCCTTCCTCAGCCTCCCAAAGTGCTGGGATTATAGGCATGAGCCACTGCACTCAGCCATATATATCGTTTCTAATCTTCAGAAAACCCTGCAAGCTAAGAAGAATTATCCTCATTTTTTCAAATGAGAAAACCTATGGTTAGAGGAAGAAAGCCTCCAAAGGCAACACAGCTGCATTTGAGGGAGATGGAACTGAAAGGCATCTTTAGTTAACCCAAAGCACCAGGCCTTTTCCAGCCACCCCTTCAAGCTGGGCAGGGATCACTCAGTGTGGCAAGGATTGCTTGCTTGGCCTCTGAATTGTACTCCCCTTCTTCCACGGGAATGGAATTTTAGCCAGGCACAGGGCCGTGCAGAATACAGACATTTCCCAGATGCCCTCAGTGAGCTGCGCCCACGGGACCAAGTCCTAGCCAAGGCGGTGCAGGCAGGTGCTTTGGGCCGTGCCCTTAAGGAAAGGGGTGACTGGTCCTCCCTTTCCCCTTGCTGTGGGGTAGGAAGCAAAGACTGGAGCCAGGCAGCACCTCAGGGCATCAGTGCAACCGCACAGATATCCTATTGTTTTTTGTTCAGACATTTATAGGGATATAGATACAATTTTATGCTGCTATTTGGGATCTTTGTATCCCTGCTAATTAGAAAACAACTTTGGGGCCCAGTGCAGTGACTCATGCCTGTAATCCCAGCAATTTGAGCGGCCAAGGCTGGTGGATCACTTGAGGTAAGGAGTTCAAGACCAGCCTGGGCAACAAGACAAAACCTCATCTCTACAAAAAAATCCAAAAATTAGCTGGGCATGGTGGTGCACATTTGTAGTCCCACCTACTCAGGAGGCTGAGGCAGGAGAATCGCTTGAACCCGGGAGGCAAAAGTTGCTGAGACCCAAGATTGCACCACTGCACTCTAGCCTGAGCAAGAGAGTGAGATCCTGTCTCAAAAAAAAAAGAAAAGAAAAAGAAAAGAGAAGAAAAGAGAAAAGAGACAAGAGAAGGGAAGGGAGGGGAGGGCAGGGGAGAGCCGGGGAGGGGAGGGGAGGGGAGGGCAGGGCAAAGGAGGGGAGGGGAGGCAACTTTGAGGCTTTCGGTTTACAAAGATTCCATAATAAAAAGGGAAAGCAGCTTCTGCGCTTCACCCGGGCTGTTGGATTTGCACCTACCTGTCAGTCAATACGACCAAGGCCAGAGCCTGGAATACACTCTTCATCTGATGTCCTCCATTTCAGAAAAGCTCCATGGACCCCCATCATAACCTGAAGAATCATTCCTTCCATTGAGTTTAGAAAGTTGAATTGGCGGGGCACAGTGGCCAACGCCTGTAATCCAGCACTTTGGGGGGCCGAGGCGGGAGGATCATGAGGTCAGGAGATCGAGACCAGCCTGGCCAACATGGTGAAACCCCGTCTCTACTAAAAATACAAAAATTAGCTGGGTGTGGTGGCAGGTGCTTCTAATCCCAGCTACTCGGGAGGCTGAGGCAGGAGAATCACTTGAACCCGGGAGGCAGAGGTTGCAGTGAGCCGACATCGTGCCACTGTACTCCAGCCTGGGCAACAGATTGAGATTCCATCTCAAAAAAAAAAAAAAAAAAAAATAGAAAGTTGAATTATCTCACAGAAAGGCCTTTAGAAAATTTATATATTCATGTTGTATCCTTCAGCAAACGTGGGTAATTTTATTTTGTGACTGAAGTCACTCATTCAGTTGCCTTTAAAAAGTCTAGAGTGCAGACTCGAGGAGGAGGCGTGTGGAGCTGTTAAGTGGGTATGGAGTTTCAGTTCTCAGGTGAGAATGCTCTGGAGCCTGGCTTGCATAACAATGGGAACAGACTTAATGCTACTGAACTGTGCTCTTAAAAAATAACAAAGATGGTAAGTTTTATGTTTGTATATTGTACCACAAGTTTTTTAAAAGTTGAGTAATGATTCTCCAACATTTTTAGCACTAAGCCCTTTTTTCAAGCTTCTAGGCAATACCTCGTATATAAGATAAATCAGCCTAACAGAATCCTCCTGGCTTCTCTGTCCCTTCCCCGTGGGCTTTTGACAAGCCTGAGGACTTCTAAAAAGCCTGTTTGTACCACATAGATCCAGAGCTTTCGTGGGGTACTAAAATTTGGTTTATTGGCCAGGTGCAGTGGCTCACACCTCTAACCCTAGCACTTTGGAAGGCTGAGGCGGGAGGGTCTCTTGAGGCCAGGAGTTTGAGAGCGGCCTGGGCGACATAGTGAGACTCCATCTCTAAAAGAAGTTTTTTAAATTTAGTTTGTTAAAAAACAATGATAGCAAAATGTTGTTGAGAACAGAAAGGTTTGAATAAACAAAAAATGTACCCGTTCATGACAGCAAAATTCAAGTCTCCCAGATGAACCTCTAAATTCAGTTCATCCTGCGAATATCTTGGTAAATTTCTTTCTGAGGAACTTAACAAAGGAAGAGATGAGGCTGACACCACCTGAAACTCCTTATGAGCGATTTCAGCAGAAGGCTGGGTACAGCCAGAGGAGCACCTTCCAGAGTGTAAAAATCAAGGATTAAAATATAGAGACAAATCTCTAAATTTAACATTTTATGTGGGAAGCAATTTGGGTCTTACACACAGACCAAGTAAGTGGTCTTCAATATGTCTGAAGAACAAAGAGGAGGTTGGAGGTGTTATAAAAAGGAGAAATGGTACATACTGTTTTTCGGAAAGTTCATTGGCACCAGTAAAATTTGGGGATGCTGGCCAGCTCTTAACTGGTGAGTGACAGCGAGTGAAACTCATCTTAGAGTCGCAACGGGTGGTATCAGTACCTATCAGATAAGGCTGGCTTCGGCTGAGTGCGGTGGCTCACGCCTGTAATCCCAGCACTTTGGGAGGCCAAGGCGGATGGATCACCTGAGGTCAGGAGTTCGAGACCAGCCTGACTAACATGGTGAAACCCTATTTCTACTAAATACAAAAAATTAGCCGGGCATGGTGGCTCATGCCTGTAATCTCCCAGCTACTTGGGTGGCTGAGGCAGGAGAATTGCTTGAACCCAGGAGACGGAGGTTGCAGTGAGCTGAGGTCACGCCATTGCACTCCAGCCTGGGCAACAAGAGCAAAAACTCCATCTCAAAAAAACAAAACAAAACAAAACAAAAAACTGGTTTCAGGTTGGAGCAGGCAGCCTCAGAAGTCAGGCTGCAGAGAATGACATTCCTGGAGCGGTGTTATGTGCCACCCTCCTGACACCCGCCTCTGGACTCTGTTTTATTTGGGTGTGACAAGAGTGACCCAATTCATATGGTCATCTGTCACAAGAGACAACCATCACAGACAACCTGTGCTGTGGGGACGCCTCTGGAGCCTGCCCTAGGCTTCCAGCTACACTTGGCATATTGACCACATGGGGGAGAAGGGGTCTCCTGTCCCTACGCACACCCCACCAGTATTCCTTGGCGGTTATTTTTATTTTTTAAATTTAATTCAATTTAATTTATATTTATTTATTTATTTATTTTTGAGACACAGTCTCATTCTGTCACCCAGGCTAGAGTGTAGTGGCACGATCTGGGCTCACTGCAACCTCTGATTCCCGGGTTCAAGCGATTCTCCTGCCTTAGTCCCCCGAGTAGCTGGGATTACAGATGTGCACCACCATGCCTGGCTAATTTCTGTATTTCTAGTAGAGTCAGGGTTTCGCCATGTTGGCCAGGCTGGTCTTGAACTCCTGACTTCAGGTGACCTGCCCACCTTGGCCTTCCAAAGTGCTGGGATTACAGGCATGAGCCACCGCACCTGGCCTATTTTTTTTTTTTTTTTTTTTTGAGACGGAGTCTCGCTCTTTCACCCAGGCTGGAGTGCAGTGGCGCGATCTCGGCTCACTGCAGGCTCCGCCCCCCGGGGTTCACGCCATTCTCCTGCCTCAGCCTCCCTTGTAGCTGGGACTACAGGCGCCTGCCACCTCGCCCGGCTAATTTTTTGTATTTTTAGTAGAGACGGGGTTTCACCGTGTTAGCCAGGATGGTCTCGATCTCCTGACCTCGTGATCCGCCCGCCTCGGCCTCCGAAAGTGCTGGGATTACAGGCGTGAGCCACCGCGCCCGGCCCGGCCTATTTTTAAAAAGAGATAAATCCACAAGGACAAAGGGAATGAGGGGAAGTGACTACGGGGAAGAGAGGCCAACATGCTTCTGTGAGGCGGAGAGTGGACGGAGGCAGTGGCCGCTTCCACAGATCACAGTGGGGCTGGCAGGGGGAAACCTGACGAGAAGCAGCCACTGTGCCCCCAGGATCCCCAGGGGTCAGCACTCAGATGCTGCAGATCACCACAGATCACCACAGATCACGAGAGAGGCCTGAAAATCAGGGCTTGCCTGGAAGTCTAGCTCCCAGCATTTGTAACCCTCAGGCCCCTCCCTGATTTCTGCATCTAGGGACCACCACTTCACCCCGTCCAAATGGAAATGTGGGGGGCAGGGGTTCATTTTTTAAGAAATTGAAAACAGAACCCCAGCCTTGGGACAGCAGGCAGAGTGGAGGGCAAAAATTTGGTACAGGGCCAAAAATAGACAGGAACGTCCACAGTTCCTGCCGCAGGATCCTGGCTTCCTTCCTGACTGGCTACCCAGCGCAGGCAATGGGGTTTCTCCCATCCCCACCACCCCCAGGAAGGAGATTAGAAGATCCTGTGCTGGAGAAATGGAAATGCTTCAGGGAAAAGAACTCTTCTCTCTGGCTACAGACATTAGGGGACCCCTCCCCAGTGAAAGAGCAGCTTGGCCCAAAATCACCCAACAGGGAGGAGCCCACCCATTGATAAGCCCTATCTGGGCACTTAGGCTTCCAGGAATCCCTAGACCTGAGGAACAGCTCTCACATGGAAGACAATGTTTAAAACAACAGGAGAAAGGAACACCAGGCAAAGTACAGGACAGAACTTAGAAGTTTGTTTTAAGAACAACACAACCCTCAAGGGCTCCTTGGAGTAATGACTGACTCCAGGTCTGCAGCGGAGAACGTATAACATGTGCCAGGAAGCAGAGGGGTGTGCGGGACTCGAGGATCTCGTCCAGGGACTCGGTGCCATCTGGAAAGGACTCAGCGGCCAGAGGGCCCCAGCGGGCTCACTGGCATCACACAGGTAACAGCTTCAGTGCACATGTAGAAAGCCACGATGACCCACACCCTGCCCAGGAAGGAGGAAGGTGGGAGGAGGAGAAGAAAAGAGAGGAGGAAGAGGAAGAGGAGAGGAAGAAGAAAGGGAAGAAAGTTTCTGCCTGTTGGGGTTTAAATCCTCTTACCTTAACCACCTTAAGGGTCCTTTAACCACCTTAAGGGTCCCTTAACCTTCTCATATCCACACTCTAGTTTTTTTGTTTGTTTGTTTTTTGAAATGGAGTCTCACTCTGTTGCCCAGGCTGGAGTGCAGTGGCACGATTTAGGCTCACTGCAATCTCTGCCTCCTGGATTCAAGCAATTCTCCTGCCTCAGCCTCCCAAGTAGCGGGGATTATAGGCACCCACCACCACACCAGCTAATTTTGTATTTTTAGTAGAGATGGGGTTTCACCATATTGGTCAGACTGGTCTCGAACTCCTGACCTCAGGTGATCCGCCTGCCTCGGCCTCCCAAAGTGCTGGGATTACAGGCATGAGCCACCATGCCAGTCCCAGACTCTAGTTTTTACATCAGTCATAACATTTCAAATTTCTATATTTTGGTGTTCTGAGTCGTTCAGTGAATACTGCATCATAAGCATTTTTAAATGTTATATTGTTTTCATGACTCTTTCAGAGTTTCTTTCAGAGTTAACATAATATATACTTCTTACAGAAAATTGTAAAGTTTAGACCAGGCCCAGTGGCTCATGGCTGGAACCCAGCACTGTGGGAGACTGAGGTGAAAGGATCACTTGAGCCCTGGAGTTCAAGACCAGCCTGGGCAACATAGCAAGACCCCATCTCTACAAAAAATATAAAAATTAGCCAGATGTGGTGGCACATACCTGTGGCCCCAGCTACTCAGGAGGCTGAGGTGGGAGGATGGCTTGATCCCGGGAGGCGCAAGTGGCAATGAGCTGAGATGGTGCCACTGCACTCCAGTTTGGGTGACAGAGCTAGACCCTCTTTCAAAAAAAAAAAATTTCCTTCAGGGAGATCCCTATAAGGGGTGTTACTTTTAGAAATGTTCATTTAGAATTATGTCCATGTTGTTGAATCTAATCCTGATTATGTGGTAGCTGTCGCTGCAGCCACTGTCTCGCCCTCAAATACCCAATGTCCACTCTCAGGATTTCCAGGGTTAAGGTCCAGTCCCTGGAGCCCAGATGTGCAAGGTTCAAATCTTACCTCTGCCACTGACTAGATGTGCAATTTGAGGCAAAGCACCTAAACTGTCTTATGAATTCTTGTACAATGCTGAGAACAATACAAGTTTACAGAAACCTCGCAATAAATACCAGCCCCCATCCCCTTGGGTGGCTGTAGCCGCCGATCTGATAGAAGTTTGAAGATTCTAGACATGGAAATTGAGCAGCCTTCAGCCAAACATCTACTCACACCTGAAAATGCACCATATTTGGCATCTATATGTGAATTTATGTCTTTTCTGCCCAGAGAGTCTACAGCGTCAAGTTGGTCAAGGATCAAGAAGAGATCAAGGACCATATTAGGTCTTAGACAAGGTAACATGAAGAAAATAAACAACAACAACAACAAAAACACTATTAGGGATGACAAGCTTGCATGTTTCCAGGCAGAGTAGCGCTTGGATGATGAAAGTGCCCTGGGGAGAGTGTCTGGGTGTCAGGGTGATGCAGGGGTCCTGCTGACTCCATTCATGGCGCTGTCTCTGGCTATGGGATGGAGTATGAGCCTTGCTGAGGAGCGAGCCGTGAGCCTTTTTTTTTTTTTTTTTTGAGACGGAGTCTCGCTCTGTCGCCCAGGCTGGAGTGCAGTGGCGCAATCTCGGCTCACTGCAAGCTTCGCCTCCCGGGCTCACGCCATTCTCCTGCCTCAGCCTCTCGGAGTAGCTGGGACTATAGGCGCCCGCCACCATGCTCGGCTAATTTTTTGTATTTTTTAGTAGAGACGGGGTTTCACCATGGTGTCGATCTCCTGACCTCGTGATCCACCCGCCTCGGCCTCCCAAAGTGCTGGGATTACAAGCGTGAGCCACTGCGCCCGGCCTTTTTTTTTTTTTTTTGAGACAGAGTCTCGCTCTGTCGCCCAGGCTAAAGTGCAGTGGCGTGATCTCGGCTCACTGCAAGCTCTGTCCCCCGGATTTACTCCATTTTCTTGCCTCAGCCTCCCAAGTAGCTGGGACTACAGGTGCCTGCCACCAGGCCCGGCTAATTTTTTTGTATTTTTTTTAGTAGAGACGGGGTTTCACCATGTTAGCCAGGATGGTCTTGATCTCCTGACCTCATGATCTGCCCGCCTCGGCCTCCCAAAGTGCTGGGATTACAGGCATGAGCCACGGCGCCCGGCTGCTGTGAGCCCGTTGAGCTTGAAGTCTGCAGATGAAGTTGGCACTTGTAGGAAGGAAGGAAAAGACACTTGACCAAGACATAAATGGATAAGATCCTTCAGGCCAATGGAAGAACCTGAAAATTCTAGGATGTCAGGGCCTGACCCTGGGCCATGCTTGTGCAGGGAGCAGGCTGTGTTGACCAGAGTTCCTCAGTTATGTGCACACAATGAGGATCCCCCTGGGAATCTTCTTAAAATTCAGATTCTGACTCAGGAGGTCTGGAGTACAGGCTGAGGTTCTGCATTTTTGTATAGGCTCCTGGATGATGCCCACGCCGTTGGCCCACGGACCACAAGTGGAGCAAGGCAAGAGCAGGCGGGCCCTACTCACCTGGCTCCAGGGAGCTCCCTGGGGCCACCTGGCCACACTCTCCCCTCTCCCAGCCTCCTCTGCCATGTGCTGGCTTCTCAATGGGCCACACCTCTCCTGCTTCCCACCAACCAGCACAGACCGTGGAGCTTCCTGGCAGAGTGAAGGGCCAGAATACAGCAGACCCAATTGCTGTGCTAAGAAACAAATCTTTTTGTTTTTTTTTTTTTGAGACAGAGTCTCACTCTGTCGCCCAGGCTGGAGTGCAGTGGCGCCATCTCAGCTCACTGCAAGCTCCACCTCCTGGGTTCATACCATTCTCCTGCCTCAGCCTCCCAAATAGCTGGGACTACAGGCGCCCGCCACCACGCCCGGCTAATTTTTTGTGTTTTTAGTAGAGACAGGGTTTCACCATGTTAGTCAGGATGGTTTCAATCTCCTGACCTTGTGATCCGCCCGCCTTGGCCTCCCAAAGTGCTGGTATTACAGGCGTGAGCCACTGCGCCCGGACGAAACAAATCTTTTAAAATCTGATATGAAAGGGAAACCTCCATGTCTACAGCTTGTTCCCTGGGCCGACTGCTCTGAGGTGACAGTGGCATTATATGTGTGGCCAGTCACTGAGGGGCACTGCCTTCCTGCAGGGGAGTCCCTGAAGCCCCAGCCCCAAGTGTGGCAAGGACAGGACCAGATCCCAGGAGCCTAGGTGGGGATGAGCCCGACCCACCGTGGCCTCCGTAGCCAGAGCTGTAGACAGGGCTGCTTGCAATGGCCTGTTGAAAGCACACAGTGGACACGAGCTGAGTCCAGAGCTTTCTCTGAGCTGGGGCTTAGCCCTCCAGTGCGGAACCATGGTCAGCGGCTGCAACCCCTGGGGAGTAGGGGGCCTGGCCTCCTGCCCTCTGCAGGGTCATGGGAGTGTCTGGGAGCTCAGGGTCAGGGCCAGATGGCTGTTCCTGGGGCCTGGGGCTCCAGCTCAGGATGTTTCGGAACAGGAACTCTTGGCTTGGAGAAGCCCATTACACCGCAGGAGGCCTGAGATGGTCAGTCTGCAGGGAGCAGCTCAGACTAGGGGTGGCAGAGCAGCGTGTGGCTGTGTGTGGCCAGGTCAGGGGAGAGCGGCCAATGCTGGGCCCTAAGGAGCCCGAGGGCCACGAGGACCATGGAAAAGGTCTTGAGTGAGGGAGTCGGGACCTAGTGGCTAGGGGTCTTGCTTGAGGATGCTCTCTGCAGCCACAAGGAGAGGCCCAGGCAGGACCAGGTCAGGAGGACGCTGGGGCAGAGGCCCAGGCAGGAGGTGGGTGGGCTTGGTGGGGATGGGAGTAGCCAGGGTGTAGGTGAGGACGGGGAAGGGGCCCCCCTGCCTCCTGGCTTCCCTGAGGGCGGGGCTGGCCAATCCCAGCCCTCAGTCGAGCCCAGAGGCAAATGTGTGCAGGGAGGAGAGGCGTCCAGGTTGGAGCTTTGGGAGCCCTTGGAGGCAGCAAAGCAGACTCGCCTCTGGGACCCAGCACCCAGCACCCAGCTTGGACTTGCAGGTGGGGGCTCAGGAGTGAACATCGTGGGGGCTTTGAGCAAGACCCTCTGGGCCCAGCCTCACCTTCCATACTTTGAAGTCAAGGAGTGGACCTGTGCTGTCTCAGTTTGCTCTGGGGTCTGGGCAGTTGTGTGGTTTGGGCAGAGGCCTCAGAGGGTCCTAGGGACAGACTGACCCAGGTCTTGAGCCTCGGGGGAGCGTGGGGATGGCCGGGCTCAGACAGGCCTGGTTGTGGGTTTGTCTTCCAAGGGGCACACGTGCACTCTGGTGCTTCCTGGCATTCAGAAGAGAATGGGGAATTCAGACATCAGGCCTTCCTTCTCCCTGGGAAGGATGGCAGGTGCCTGGAGCCAGGCCTGTCTTGAGAGCCAGGGCTCTGGGCCCTCCTCCTCCAGTGCCCTGTTCTAGGCCTTCAGTGCACAAAGCACTCCCCTCCTGGGGTCTCTTCAGGGCTCCCCGGGATGCAAATGGGACAGGGAATAGGATCCCAGGTTTGAGGAAACCAAGGCCCAGAGAGGAGAAATGACCTGCCCAGAGCCACAGGACAGTCAGGGCACACCTGGCTTTCAACGGCAGGCTGCTCTGAGCCCCATCATGTCAGTTTGTCTCAGAGTCAGGCTTGGCAAGGTGGTGCAGCACTGCTAGGCCCCCCTCTTCCTCCTCAGGGTGACCGACCAGCAGCCCTGCTGTTTGAGAGTCCCTTTCAGCAGAGAACCCCTTATTTGAGTGACCAGGAATTGACCCCTAATTATATTGGTGGGCGGGCTATGGATTTCATGGGCTTCCCAGTGTCAGAGACCTGATTCAGGCACTTATCTAACCTGAGCATCTACTGTGTGCCTGGTAACATCTCTGTGCTGGTCACATCACAGGAGCAGGAGCCCCTCGTGGTGTCAAGTCCTAACTCGGAATAACAACAGGTCAGAGTCCCCCAACCCCCAGGCATAGGCCCTGAGCCCCTGGACACTGGCGTTTGTGTCTGAGAGGGGGTGAGAACACTTCTCTGTAGGAAATGTCTTCAGCCCAGGATCCAGGGGTGGGGGGAACCTTGACCATGGGGTGGGTTGTTCCTGCCATTGTGGGATCAATGTGGCTACCAGACCCGGGCAAGGGACTTCTCACCCAGGCCTGTGTGCTCAGGAGAGTGACGCTTCCCTCATGGGGAGGTCGGGGTGAGGGTGCCCCTGCCAATCACCAAAGAGCCCTCTCCAACACAAACCCAATGAGGGGAACCTGGGGTGTCCCTGGCAGAAAAGGGACTCAACCCAAGCTTCCTCTGCCCCCAGGCATCAACTGCTTCTTGCTCAGGGGGTCCCCCAAGGATTTAGGGACAGAGGGAAGGTCTCGCAGGGCTCTGGGCTGCAGACTGGCAGGGGGGCAGCATGTCTACCACCCTGGGCCTGGAGACTAGTTGAGGCACGTGGCCACCTGGGCCGCCTCTGGGCTCAAAGGTGAGAGAACCAGACCTGGGTGCAGTGGCTTGTTATAGAAATCTGTTTAATGGTTTAGGAATGTGTACACTCTGGCTCTGCCAAGTTTCCATAAAGGCAACTTTTCCATGTTTTAAAAAATAGATTTGGTATAAAGATTTATATATTCATAAATAGGTGACATGAAAAATTACCAAATGCAAATGGCATACTTGCGCTGACTGAAGCCCTGTTCACCCCAAGTCCAGGCCCTGCAGGGGTCAGAGGGTCCCTGCCGGAGGAGGCCCCAACTCCGGCAGCCTCTTAGGGAAGAGAAACTGAATTAAATGTGTATTAGGAACCCCTCCAGCTCCTTAAGCCAGCATCACACTGGCCCCACCCAGGCCTCAGCCCACCTCCCTCTGCTTCCCCCCACCACCTCCACCATTGCCCCCTCCCATGCACTCTAGCCCCTGACCCCACCTGCTCCCACTCTTTGGCAATTTATCAACAAAGGAAGAGATGACACACTGTTCTCCTTCCGCCCCAGAGCCCGGGCTGCCGGGAGAGCTTAGCCTGCCAAGGGGAGGAAACAAGCCTGCTTTGTTTTGTCTCACACACTTCCCCATCTTCTCTCCCAGCCCAGTTTTAAGGGCCGGAAGGGCAGTGGGGCCCCCTCCTGGTGGGATACAGCAGGGCAGGAGCCCCTGCAACCCCAGGTGCAGGTCTTGAGCCCCTGGACACCGGCTTTTGTGCCTGAGGGGGTGGGAACGCTTCTCTGTAGGAAATTGCTTCAGTCCAGGATCCAGGGGTAGGGGAACCTCGACCATGGGGTGGGTTGCTCCTGCCAGGGGGTACTAGGGGCAAGGCCCCAGGGTGGAGCCAGTTCTGGGAGCTGTGTCCAGCTAGGCCATCTGTGACCCCAAATGGCATGAATAAAAGGGCAGGTTGGTAAGAGCCAGGGGAGGGCATGGGGCAGGGAGACCAGGTTGGCCCAGACAGGACAGAGGTGCTCCAGGGACAGGGTGCTGGAGTGAAGCCAGGTGGAGCTGTGGAGCCTTTGAAACATCCTGAGGGCCCAGGCCTGCCACGGGGTGACCTGGGCAGAGGAGAAGCCCAGAGGACAGCAAGGTGCCCAAATGAGTGGTCAGGGCTTCTGGGGTGGAGGGACAGGGGGCACAGTGGTGGCGGGGGAAGGAACGTGGAGTCCCAGGTGAGCCTGCCTTTCCAGGCCAAGCCCTTGGAGTGAGGCTGCTCCTGCCTGGGGGGCGAGAAATGGAAGTGGCTCACAGTCCAAGGTGACAAATGAACCCATCACCGGTCAGCTACCATCCCTGTGAAGGAGCCAGGGTTGAGGGCCCTGTCCATGTCCTCCCTCCCTTCCTAAGCCCTGAGGAAGGTAACAGCCCCACCTGTGAGGCCCCAGCCTGGAAGCAGAGTAGGAGAGCCGGGCTTCTCAGAGGTGGGCAGTGGGTGGTGGTGGGCAGTGCCGGTAAGTATGCTTGGGTGGCTGGGACTTGCCCTGGAACTGGGGCTGAAATTCAAACAGGGAGGCCCAGACCTTTGCTCCCAGGACCCCATGCATGCTCCCTGTTCCCCCAAAAACATAGGGGCTCTGCAAGGACAGGCTTCATGGGACTTCTCTTCCAGCGTGGGCCTGCAGTGAAAGACCAGCTCAGCCCCTTCTGACCATGTGACCCCAGAAACATCGGCCCCAGCAGAAAGGTTGTGAGGCTGGAGGAAGGCACTGCCCACGGCACATCCAGTCCCAGCAGGGTTTGGGGGCACCCCTCAGTGCCAGGCACTGTCTGCCCTGCAAGTGGAGCCCAGGCACTGCAGTGGAGGTGCAGGGGCAGAGCCCAGACCCCACTCAGCTCCACTCTCACCCCTGCCACAAGCAAAGCTGCTGAGAAAGGGAGCCGGGCAGCCTCACCTCTGGCGCCCCCCAATCTGATGCACCCAGACTCCCCTCAGTGCAGGTGCCAGCCCCCCAGCTCCTGGCAACCTTCCTCCCCTGCAGAACTGGGGAGGAAGTTCTGCAGGGGAGAACTACCTGCCCAAAAGGAAGCCTGGCAGGTGAGATGCTGGCTCCACCACAAGCATCAGGCCCTGCTTGTCTCAGTCTCAGTGGAGGAACCCCTGTCCAGGCCCCAACCCTGCCTCTTGGGTCACCGTGGCACTGCTGTAAGGCCTGCTCTTGCCCTATGGCCAGGCCTGCCTGTAAAGTGCTTAGTGCAGAGGGCAGGGAGGCATGGGGGAGGCCTCTCACTGGCCCAGGAACTGCACTGAGCCATGCCTGGCCTGGCCCTGGGAGCTAGACCACAACCCGACGCAGCCCTGCTCATGGGTCCAAGAGCTGCTTACTTCTGGGGGCACCATGCTGAGGGGGCTGCGAGGCAGAGCTGGGCTGACACAGACGGACTAGGATTGGCTAGAGAAGATCACTTGGCCCCTCCAGCCCTAGCCCTGGCTCTCCTGTCACTGTGATACCTCTGAGCCACATGCCCAGAGGACAATGCTGCTTCCCACATCCCCCCACCTCACTTTTGCCTTCTAACCTTGGTGCCCAGCTCAGGGTGAGGCAGTTAAGGGCCCAGGGAATAAAATGGGCCAGGCCAAGGACCGCCAGGGCCTCTCCTTTTTGGTCTGGGAGACTCGATTCCATAAACTAGACTGGGACCCACGCTCGGCTGGCAGGATTTCTGCTTGTGGGGTAAGGCTGGGTGCCTTGCGGTGCCCTCTCATCCCTGAGCGTCAAGGATGTAAGCTTCTACTTGGACCTTAAATGTCCACTTTCCCATCTCAATCCCCCACCCACCAGACTTCTGAGTGCTGGCACTGAAGGATTAGCTAATTTTGCAACCTGAGTGGCAAAACACTGGGCACCGAGCCAGCAGACAGTCCCCACCTAGCTGTGGGCCGTGACCCCATGCTGTGCTGATGAAAATGAGAAGCCACACGGAAAGTCAGAAAACTCAGAGGTCCTGATAAGGCAGTGAGCCAGACCCCAGGGAGATGTCTGTGAGTGCTGCGGGGGCAGTGAAGGCAGGAAGCAGGTTCCCCGCCTGGAAGGGGCTGGGGCTTCCCTGGAGCTGCACTCAGGCACCGAGCCTGTGGGTCTCATGGCTCTTGCTCTGCTGCTCTGCGCAGAGCCCCAGGATGACCGGGAAGAACCCAGGGCACTGGGCACATCCCTGGAAAGCAGCAACCTGCTGCCACAGGTTAAGCCAACTCATGAGAGGAAACGGTCAGAGCCAGCAGGCATGGGACAGGGAGGACCGCCGGCCCCTCCTACTGTGGCCCACACCGGCGGGCTCAGGCCAGTCTTGGAATGTGAAGATCGTGGAGGGCCAGCTGCTGGCTGGCAGGGTGGCCCACCAGGGTATCCTGCTTCCCCTTCCTCAAGGAGAGCCTCCATCCCGCAGCCAGGCCACAGGATGCAGAGCTCCAGAGCTTCACCCGGCTGCTGCAGTTGCCAGTGCCCAGGAGGGCTGGCTCTGGAGGGCTGGGCTTGGCAGGCTGGGGAGAGCAAGGAGGTGGGGAGCCCCTGGTCAGCACCCGCAGCCCCAGCCTTCTCCGATGTCCTTGCTATTCAGCTGGATGTGGTCGGGGCTCTTCTCGCTGAACAGGGGGCCCCCGTGCCGCATGATGAGCTCCGTGGCCACCCTCAGAAAGGCCTCCTCCACGTTGCTCGAGTCCTTGGCAGACGTCTCAATGGCACACAGGATGTCATAGTGCTCAGCCAGGCTCTGTGCCTCAGCCAGGGAGACCTCCCGAAGCTCGCTGAGGTCTGACTTGTTCCCTGCAGAGGAAAGCCAGGGGCAGCATGAGGCCATGGGGGCTGGGCAAGCCCAGTCCCACCTGGGAGGGTCACGCTGACAGCCCCATGCCACTCCCTTCCACCACTACAAATGGACACCCCTGGCATGGTCATCTGTCTTTCTTTAAAAAACCTTTTTTAGGCCGGGTGCAGTGGCTCACGCCTGTAATCCCAACACTTTGGGAAGCTAAGGCAGGAGGATTGCTTGAGCCCAGGAATTCAAGACCAGCCTGGGCAACACAGTGAGACCCCGTCTCAATTTACCCAGATCCTCCTAGATGGTATGAGATGACTTCATTATGTTCCAAACAATCTGTTAAATTGCTTCTTGACCCAATTTCTAGAATAATTTTTTAAAAGTCTCTACATGGTTGACTTTTGTAATGTGGTTGTAAGGAAGACAAAAAAAAAAGTCTGGGCCAGGCGCAGTGGCTCATACTTGTAATCTCAGCATTTGGGAAGGCTGAGGTGGGTGGATCACCTGAGGTTCGAAGTTCAAGACCAGCCTGGCCAACATGATGAAACCCCGTCTCTACTTAAAAAAAATACAAAAAATTAGCCAGGCGTGGTGTAGGGGGCCTGTAATCCCAGCTACTCGGGTGCCTGAGGTAGGAGTGGCAGGCAGAGGTTGCAGTGAGCCGAGATTGCGCCACTGTACTCCGGCCTGGGCAACAAGAGCGAAACTCCATCTCAAAAAAAAAAAAAAGAGTCTGTAAAGATCTGAAATTTCCTTGGTAACCTTAATTGATGTAGCAACCAATTTCAAAGTGTGAAACTTATTTGGATCCTGATCTCAACAAACTGGAAAAAATAAAACACATATGAATTTTATGAGCAATTATAAATCTGAATACAGACTGGCTATTTGATATTATTAAGGAAATGTCAGTATTTTTAGATGAGAAAATAATATTGCTGTTTTTAAGTGTTTACATATTTTGTAGGTTCATGCTGGAATACTGCCAGGTGAAATGGTTTGATGTGAATTTGTCTCAATAATCCAAGGGAGGGGAGGTGACATGGTACAGATGAGAGGAGGTTGGACTTCAGTTGCTAATTGCTGAAGCAGGGTAATGGGTACCTGGGGGCTCATTATTATACTATTCTAAGCCAGATATAGTGGCTCACACCTGTAATTCCAACTACTTGGAGGTTGAGGCAGGAGGATTGCTTGAGGCCAGGAGTTCAAGATCAGCCTGGGCAACATAGCAGGACTGCATCTCTAAAAATATATGTATGTATATAAGTATGTATAAATAAATAGATAAAATACTATTTTCATAGCTGTATAAAATGTTCTATAGGCTGGGCGTGGTGGCTCATGCCTGTAATCCCAGCACTTTGGGAGGCCGAGGCGGGTGGATCACAAGGTCAGGAAATCCAGACCATCCTGGCTAACATGGTGAAACCCCGTCTCTACTAAAAATACAAAAAATTAGCCGGGCATGGTGGCGGGCGCCTGTGGTCCCAGCTACTCGGGAGGCTGAGGCAGGAGAATGGTGTGAACCCAGGAGGCAGAGCTTGCCATGAGCCGAGATTGCGCCACTGCACTCCAGTCTGGGCGACAGGGTGAGACTCTGTCTCAAAAAAAAAAAAAGTTCTATAATAGAATGTTTTTCAATTAATTATTTTTTGGAAGACAGAGTCTTACTCGGTTGCATAGGCTGGAGGGCAGTGGCGCGATCTGGGCTCACTACAATCTCCGCCTCCCAGGTTCAAGCGATTCTCCTACCTTGGCCTCCCCAGTAGCTGGGATTACAGGTGCGCGCCACCATGCCCGGCTAATTTTTGTATTTTTAGTAGAGACAGGGTTTCATCATGTTGCCCAGGCTGGTCTTGAACTCCTGAACTCAGGCAATCCACCCACCTCAGCCTCTCAGTGTTAGGATTACAGGTGTGAGCCACCACAGCAGGCTGGAATGTTTTTCAGAAATGTCCTGGATAAAAGGGAATTGGTGGCTGGGTGTGGTGGCTCAGGCCTGTAATCCCAGCACTTTCAGAGGTCGAGACGGGTGGATCACAAGGTCAGGAGATCGAGACCATCCTGGTCAACATGGTGAAACCCCGTCTTTACTAAAAATACAAAAGTTAGCCAGGTGTGGTGGTGCGCGCCTGTAGTCTCAGCTACTCAGGAGGCTGAGGCAGGAGAATCGCTTGAACCCGAGAGGCGGATGTTGCAGTAAGCCAAGATTGTGCCACTGCACTCCAGCCTGGTGACAGAGCGAGACTCCTTCCCCCACCCCCAGCAATAAAAGGGGGGGAAATGTTTAGGCCAGGTGAGGAAAGCTCTGTTCATGCCAAGCACTCCATGTCCCAGTCTGAACAGGCTGTGGAAGGCAGGCCACATGGAACCAGGCACCACCCTCTTCCTGGCTAGAGTCAGGTCCAGGCCCTGTCTGTACATTTGAGTCAGAAAAATCAACCTGTTCGCCCAGCTACTCGGGAGGCTGAAGCAGGAGAATCACTTGAACCGGGGAGACGGAGGTTGCAGTGGCTTTGCAGATCTTGCAGAACCAAGATCACGCCACGGCACTCCAGGCTGGGTGACTGAGTGAGACTCTGTCTCAAAAAAAAGAATCAACCTGTTGGGGTGAGGATCCCAGGGATAACATAAGAGCTAGAGAGCTTCTCCAGTCCAGGTCTGGGAAGGTTATATAGAAGGAAAACAAAGGTAAACAGCATCCTTCCACAGCAGCAGTTCTCAAAGTGGGGTCCTTGGACCAGAAAGGTGGGTGTCACTTGGCAATTTGTTAGAAATGCACATTCATGGGCCCCAGCCAGCCCGCCTGGATCAGATGCTCTGGAGGTTGAGGCCCTGCAGCTGCACTTGAAGAAGACTTCTGTGGCATTCTGAGGCACGGAAGCCATCGAGTGTCCCTGCTCTGTGTGCGGCACAACAGAGAAAGCCACAGACTTGAGGTCAGCAGAAGCAAACTCAAAGCCTACTCGTGTGTATGCTCACAGGCCATGTGGACCCGGATAAATCACTCCACTTTTCTGAGCCTAGCCCCAGCCCCTGTCAAATGAGAAGCCGGGGTACAAGAGCTAAACCTTGACACATGTGAAGAACTGCAGAGCAAACTTCAGCTCCCTTTCTTCTTTCCTCTAATTCCAATTTTAAATGTAATTTTCTTTTTTTTTTTTTTTGAGACGGAGTCTTGTTCTGTCACCCAGGCTGGAGTGCAGTGGCGTGATCTCAGCTCACTGCAAGCTCTGCCTCCCGGGTTCATGCCATTCTCCTGCATCAGCCTCCCTAGTAGCTTGGACTACAGGCGCCTGCCACCACGACCGGCTAATTTTTTTGTATTTTTTTTAGTAGAAACGGGGTTTCACCGTGTTAGCCAGGATGATCTCGATCTCCTGACCTCGTGATCCGCCTGCCTCAGCCTCCCAAAGTGCTGGGACTACAGACGTGAGCCACTGCGCCCGGCCTTGAATGCAACTTTCTAAGTGATTAGTGGGATCAGGATTTGCAAAACCATGGCTCAAACTCTGGCTGGGACTCCCTCTGAACTCAGGGTTACCCTGTGTTTAAAAAGCAGAGGGAGGTAGGGACAGGCAGAGTGATGGGATTTGTGGTCCCGAGGAACCCCCAACTCACCGATCAGCAGCTGCACAATGTTGGAGCCCGCGTACTTCCTCACATCCTCAATCCAGTGAGGCACCGACAGGAAGGAGCTCCTCTTGGTAATGTCGTAGGCAAGGATGGCCCCATTGGCACTGCGGTAGTAGCTCTGGGTGATAGTGCGGAACCGCTCCTGGCCGGCCGTGTCCCAGATCTGCAGCTAAAGAAATAAGGTTCCTCAGTGAACCCAGTGGCACAGGCTGAACATGGGGACAGGCAGAGTGACCCCACAGACCCACACCCAGAGCTGTGGTTCCACTGGGCTAGGAGGCCTTCTGAGTCCTTAGAAAGCAACTCAATGGCTCAACCTTGTTGGAAAAATGGGGAAGCAAAGGGAAGGTGAGCAGCCCCTGTCCTGGCCCTCTAGGGTCCCCAGGGAAAGGTGGAGGAAGGGGTATACTCTGAGCTGGCCCAGGTCCTCCATGTGCCCCTCCGTGTGCCCCTCTCCCCTCAGCACTGGGCCCACTGCTGTGAACACAGAACCACCAGTGCTCAAGCGGCTGACGGCTGGAAAGCTGGCTCCAGGTGCACTGCACGGCCAGAAGTTCACACGGCCAGGTACCCTCCCCTACAAGAGCATCATGTACCCAGCTGTGTGTGAGGCTCCTCCAGCATTAGGGTTCCCTCAGGACTCTACAGCTTGGTGATGAGGACTGTGGGAAGGGTGACTGGTGGTGGCAACAGGCAGAGTCCTCCCATGGGGCCTTTGAGTACAAGGCAGTTTCCATCAGCTGACCCAGCTTGGCCAAAGCAAGGAGCTTTGGCCACCCATGTCTTCATTTAACACCTACTCTGCCCCACCTCCCACCAGACGTGGGCTGTGGAGAAGAGGTGCCCATGGGCGGGAGGAGCTTCCCTAGCATCTTTTAGAAGCAGAGTCTGGCAGGATGGATACAGGCCGGGCAGGGGCAGAAGTCTGTGTGGGGCCAGGAGGCCGCCCACTCTGGGCAGAGATTACCAGCCAAGGGGCATATGCCAGGGATCTTGGTGACCAAACACCTCGGAGATTGGGCATGCCTTCTCTGCCCCACCAATCACAGGTTCTCGTGGCTCTCTGAAGACTGACACCCAGCTTGTGGCGCGTGCCAAGCTGCAGGTCCATCAGCCCCCTTTGCAGGTACAAACACTCGGGGTGCCTCTTTACCTAGTTCTCAAGGTATGTGAGAAAGGTCTTTCTCTCAAGGTCTGTCTGGGGTGGGGAAAGGCTACAGAGGCCCAGACAGTTCCTGAAGGCAGGGCCTCTGCCCCGGGCACTGTGGAGGTGACCACCATTGCCCCAGCCCCAACACAGAGAAGTCTGAGAGTGAAAGCTCTGGGCCAAATAAGACTCCTCCTCTTTCCTGAGTTGTCCCATTTACTCCTCAGTGAATGGCTCTAAGAAAACCAGGCCTATGTTCCACAGTTCATGCATCTTGCCCCTCACGCATGGCAGCATGGGGTGAAGTGCAAGGTTTATGTGTGCACCACACAAGCCTGGGATCCAGATAACCTCTGGTGTGGAGATAACTCGTCTCCACACATAACACGAAAGACATCGGCCAAACAACAGCAAAAATGCAACACAGAAGAAACAACACAGAGGCAAAGTACTCAAACAATTGTCAATGTTTCAGAAATAGGGAAAGACTCATGGAACAAGGAAAGAATAGTATCTTTTTTGGCGAGGCGCATTCAGAAAGAAAAAAGAGCTAAATTAAAAATATGATAACATACATGAAAAATGCAACATCAGGGTTGGAAGATAAAGTTGAAGAAATCCCTCCAAAGTAGAGAAAAAATACAAAGAAATGGAAAAGAGAGAAAATAAAATTGAAAGCCAGGTGCAGTGGCTCAAGCCTGTAATCCCAGTACTTTGGGAGGCCAAGGCAGAAGAGATCAAGAGCTCGAGACCAGCCTGGCCAACATGGTGAAACCCCATCTCTACTAAAAATACAAAAATTAACCAGGTGTGGTGGTGCACGCCTGTAATCCCAGTTACTGGGAAGGCTGAGGCAGGAGAATCGCTTGAACCTGGGAGGCAGGGGTTCCAGTGAGCCAAGATTGCGCCACTGCACTCCAGCCTGGACGACAGAGTGAGTGAGACTGTTTCAAAAAAAAAGAAAAAAGAAAAGAAAAGAAAAGAAAATTAAGAACCAGCCTAGGAGAGCAGGATAATCAGAGTTTCAGAAAAAGAGAGAAATACAATCAAGGAGAGGAAATCAAGTATTTCAAGAATAGTACCCAGAATTGACTGAGGTGCCCACCAGGCACACACACAGTGGAGCAGAGCAGACCACACTGCATCCATGGGCGGAAATTCCAGAACAACAGGCAAGAAGAAAGAACACAAAAGACCCATGTGGCATTAGACAGCCAACAAAACAACGCCTTAAAATGAGGAGAAAAATTATTTCCAACCTAGAATTCTCTACCCAACCAACCAGTAGTCAAGTGTGAGGGTTTAATAAAGGCATTCCCAGACATACAGTCCTCGAAAAATTCACCTTCCTGCCACCCTTCCCCAGGGAGTGACTGAAAGTTCCTCTACCTAAAGAAGTCAACAAAAAATAAGAAAATGTGGGATTCAGAAAACAGAGAGTTCAACTGAAAAGGGAGGCAAAGGGAGATGCCAGGATGATGGAAAGAGAGATAGATCCCAGGATAATACCTGAGCAGCAGCCTAGACATCAGCCAACCTGGAGCCAGTCAGAGGGCTCCTGGAGCAGCTTCCAGCCATGGCAGCATCGCTGGTGGCAGAGTAGCCCTCCCTCCACACACACCACAGGACTGGAGAAAATACATGAGGCTGTCGTTTTTGGAATGTAGACAACAAGCAGCCTGAGACCATAATGCCTAAAAGAGGAAAAACTCATGAAAGGCGCCTCATGATCATCGTGATGCTCTACCTGGGAGTTTCCTGACCATGGGGCTAGAATCCAAGCAGAGCACAGTGGTCCCACTGAGCTAAGGAGGCAGAGATCAGGGTCTGGAGTAGATGATGTGATGAAATGAGAAGACATAAGTAGGGGGAGCCCAAAAGTCTATGTGAGGTGTCCCAGTGAGCTCTTGACCAGAGAGTGCCCCTTCCAGAGTTGAGAACAGACCAGAGATAGAGGTTCAGGAGTGCTAGGGGATGCTGAAACTCCAAGCCAGACACAGTGAAGAGGCCTCATTAGTGTCTCATTAGCACCCTGTATATGAGCTATCAGAATGTCACTATGGGTGAGGACCATGCCTAAAGAATAGGTCTCCATAGACCTGCCCTCACCAGGTTTGGAGGTTGAGTTCTGCCACATTAGCGAGGCTCAGAAACACCTTAGTCTTTCCACATATCCACCCTGACAAAACATAAAAAACAAGCCTAAACAAACAACTTCACAGTGATCAGCCAGTAACTAAATTGACTACTAGAACAAGAATCAACACTCTTCTAAAGAAGATAACAGAATCCAGAGTCTCGTTAAGTTATCAACCACAATTTCCATATACTATTGAAAATTGCTAAACATGCAAAGAAATAGGAAAATATGAACCACAGATAAGGGAAAAAACAATCTATTGACACTGATGCCAAAATGGCCCAGATACCGCATTTAGTAGGGAGACTTTAAAGCAGCTATTTTAAATATGTTCAGAAAATTACAAAGAAAGTATGTTCAAAGAATTAAAGAAAAATATCATCATAATGAGTGGACGAATAGGGGATTTAAGGAAATAAATGAAAATTTATTTCTTAAAACATTAAAAAATGTTTTACTAAACTATTTATTATTATTAAAATTATGGGCTGGGTGCAGTGCTTCACGCCCATAATCCCAGCACTTTGGGAGGCCAAGGCGGGTGGATCACTTGAGGTCAGGAGTTGAAGACCAGCCTGGCCAACATGGTAAAACCCCATCTCTACTAAAAATACAAAAATTAGCCAGGCATCGTGATATGCTCCTGTAATCCCAACTACTCGGGAGGCTGAGGCATGAGAATCCCTTGAATCTCAGAGGCAGAGGTTGCAGTGAGCCCAGATCACGCTACTGCACTCCAGCCTGGACAACAGAGCAAGACTGTCTCAAAAAATAGATATATGTTGAACTTAATTTTTTTTTTTTTTTTGAGATGGAGTCTCACTCTGTCACCCAGGCTGGAGTGCAGTGGCACAGTCTTGGCTCATTGCAATCTCTACCTCCCAGGTTCATGCCATTCTCCTGCCTCAGTCTCCCAAGCAGCTGGGACTACAGGCATCCACCACCATGCCCAGCTAATTTTTTGTACTTTTAATGGAGACAGGGTTTCACAGTGTTAGCCAGGATGGTCTTGATCTCCTGACCTTGTGATCCACCCACCTTGGCCTCCCAAACTGCTGGGATTACAGGCGTGAGCCACCGCACCCAGCCTTAATTTTTTTTTTTTGAGATGGAGTTTCACTCTGTTGTCCAGGCTGGAGTGCAAAGGCACAATCTTGGCTCATCGCAACCTCCGCCTCCTGAGTTCAAGTGATTCTCCTGCCTCAGTCTCCTGAGTAGCTGGAATTATGGGCATGTGCCATCATACCCGGCTAATTTTGTATTTTTGGTAAAGATAGGGTTTCTCCATGTTGGTCAGGCTGGTCTCGAACTCCCGACCTCAGGTGATCCACTCGCCTCGGCCTCCCAAAGTGCTGGGATTACAGGCATGAGCCACTGCACCCAGCCTAAACTTAATTTTTAAATTAGTGGAAATTCTAGAACTAAAAATTATAATAAGTGGAAAATTCACTGGATGAGCTTAATAGCAGATTATAGATGGCAGAAAAAAAATGAGTGAACCTGAAGAAAGATCAATAAAGAGTTAATATGAGGAAGGGGAAAAAAGATTGAAGAAAATGAATAAAATCGCAAGGATATGTGAGATAATACCAAACTGTCTCATACTCACATAATTGCAGTTCCAGGAAAAGACAGTGATAATGGGGGAAAAATACTCAAAGAACTAATGACTGAAAAATCTCCAAATCTGATGAAACACACCTGGCTTAAAGATCCAAGAAGCTCAGCAAACCCCAAGCAGAAAAAATACAAAATACACCAAAGCAGATCACAGTCAAACTGACAGAAAACAAGAATAAAGGAGAAATATGAAAAGCAGTCTGATAAAAGACATATTCCATACACGGGAACAACAATACAAATGACAACCACTTCTCAGAATAATGGAGGCCAGAAGACAATGCTGAGAAATGCTAAAAAGAAAAAAACAAGTGCAGAAAGAAAAAACTCTCAACGCTGAAGTCCTTGTCAAACAAAATTTTCCCTCATAAGACAGGGTGAAATCAAGACATTTTCAGATAAATGGAAGCAGAGAGAAGCTCCTTGGAAAAAAGCTGCCCTGCAAGAAATGCCAGATGGTGGCTGGGCGCAGTAGCTCACGCCTGTAATCCCAGCACTTTGGGAGGCCGAGGTGGGCAGATCACGAGGTCAGGAGATCGAGATCATCCTGGCTAACATTGTGAAACCCCGTCTCTACTAAAAATACAAAAAATTAGCTGGGCGAGGTGGCGGGCGCCTGTAATCCCAGCTACTCGGGAGGCTGAGGCAGGAGAATGGCGTGAACCCCGGGGGGCGGAGCCTGCAGTGAGCCGAGATGGCACCACTGCACTCCAACCTGGGCTACGGCGAGACTCCGTCTCAAAAAAAAAAAAAAAAAAAGAAATGCCAGATGGTACCACCGCACTCAAGCCTGAGCAACAGACTGAGACCCTATTTCAAAAGAAGAGTTGGAAGTGGCTGCTCTAGGGCAGGGGGTTGGCAGTATCCTAAGACCTTCCGCTACCAATCCTTGTAGAACCAAATGACTCCTCAAACCATACACAAGTTAATTTTGCTTAAAATGAAAACTAAATGAAAAACCAACAAAATAACTACTGATTAAGGTGTGTAGGCCAACCAGCTGGTGAACTGTGGGCAGTAATGGAGAAGATATTTTGGGAAAGTAGACCCTTCCCATGGCTGGTAGTATTCCCATCCTATTCCCCCAAATTAGAGGAAGGGAAGGATACAGGGCAGCGGCGGTACTCTGGGGCCAACAAGCCTGAGCTCATGACCTGATGCTCTGTCACCAGCTTTGTGTCTCTAGGCTAAAACTTCATTCTGTTTTTCTTTTTTTTTTTTTGAGACGAGTCTCGCTCTGTCGCCCAGGCTGGAGTGCAGTAGCGTGGTGATCTCTGCTCACCGCAACCTCTGTCTCCCAGGTTGAAGCGATTCTCCTGCCTCAGCCTCCCGAGTAGCTGGGATTACAGGCATGCGCCACCACACCCAGCTAATTTTTGTATTTTTAGTAGAAACAGGGTTTCGCCATGTTGGCCTGGCTGGTCTCGAACTTCTGACCTCAGGCGATCTGCCCGCCTTGGCCTCCCAAAGTGCTGGGATTGCAGGCGTGAGCCACGGTGCCCAGCCGTTCTGTTTTTCATCCGTACAAAAAGGTGCTGTCAGAGTCAAATGACCAAACCCATGTGCCCAAGTGCTAGCATGGAGAAGGTGCTGATAAATGCACCCGTTTAACAATATTTACTGAGCTATTATAATTTTGTGGCAAACGTTTTTAATATACACAAAGGAACTTAAATGCAAAGGAGAATATATAAAGTACCAAAAGAAAAACATATTGGGCTGTGTACGTGAGTCGTTCATTTTTCATTCAACGTGTGCTGAGCTCCTGCCTTGTCTCAGCCTCTGCTCTGGTAACTGGGGGTATAGCAGGGAACGGAGCAAAACCAGCTCCATCCTAGTAAGAGGAGACAGAATGTGCCACAGATCCTCTTAGAAGGTGATCATGAGCACGCTACAGAATGTGAAAGTCAGGCAGACAGCCCAGGGTGTGGGTGCCAGCCTATTTGATGATCTGAGCAAGTGTCTGAGCTGAGGCCTGAGTGATGAAGAGCCAACCATATGGATGGTGTTCAGGCAGCGGAACAGGGCAAAGGCTCAGAGGCAGGAGAATGCTTACCGTGTTAGAGACATGGAAAGGGCAGTGTGGCCAGATGGCCGTGAAGAAGGAAACTAGGAGGAGACATGTTCAGAGACATGGGCCAGAGCCAGAGCATATAGGATCTTGCAGGCCAAAGTCAAGAGTGTGGATTTCGTTTTTCTTGCAATGTAAAGCCACTGGAGATTGTCTCAGGCAGAGAAATATGAGCCAGTCTCCTCTTTTCTCCCACTCACATATCTTATCGGTGCACCCTGCACTCCAGCCACTGCTGCAGCAACCAGCTTTGCACACACACAAAGGCCTGCCCACACCGCGCCCCTCACTCCCTGCCTGGGAGCATCTCTGAGTGTGGCCAGGGAGGCCTGCCGGAAAGCACTGTGTGCTCATGCCTCCATGACCCAGAAGAGAGAGGCCTCCGCACCCTAAGGATCACCTGTGACCAACGGGGAACAGGGATAAAGCTCTTTTCTCCCACCTCTCAGAGGGACCACTGTGAGACACATTCCTCATGCACCTTGTAAAGTCCTCAGGGTCAAGGCCACTGCCCATGGCAGCTAATTGAAAGATGCAGCTCTATCTAAACCTTGCCTCCTTCCCCAGGCCAGTCTCCAAAACAAAAGCTAAGCATGTGAGCCCTTCTCTCTGGCTCTGTTTTCCAGGGGAAGCCCAGGCTAAGACAAGATGTGCTCTGGTTCGTTTTTAAAATATCACAGCCAGGCACGGTGGCTCACACCTGTAATCCCAGCACTTTGGAAGGCCGAGGCAGGCAGATCACGAGGTCAGGAGATTGAGACCATCCTGGTGACATGGTGAAACTCCATCTCTACTAAAAATACAAAAAATTAGCTGGGCATGGTGGCAGTCGCCTATAGTCCCAGCTACTCAGGAGGCTGAGGCAGGAGAATGGTGTGAACCCAGAAGGCAGAGCTTGCAGTGAGCCGAGATAGTGCCACTGCACTCCAGGCCTGGGTGACAGCGAGACTCCATCTCAAAAAAAAAAAAAAAAAATCACTCAGGTCACTGGGTGGAGCAGTCCTGTCGTGGGATCACAGAGAGGGATTAGTGTAACAGGTAGCTTGATCACTTCACCCATGCCTACTATATTCCAAAAGAGGAGGGGGAAGCCAAGCCAGGAGAGCCCCTTCCCCAGACCAGACCCCTCCCCACCCCAACCAAGCCAGCTGACATTAGACAGTATCCAAGGGAGGCTGGATGAGAGTTGAATGCCTCTGATCTGTCACTTTAGCTATGCTACTTTTGAGACAGGCAGGTGATAAGACACAGCAACCAGGAACCATCATACCATCTATTGGAGAGGCCAGGCCTAGGCTCAGTGTCTCAGAAGGCAACAGACCCACCCTGTGGACTCCTGGGGGTCCCGGCCATCTCACTCGTCCTTGCCACTGCCTGCAGGCAGAGACCAGGAGCTGACATTATAGAGGAAAGAGGGAGGCTCTGAGGGGCGCCGGGACTCAGCCAAGGCATCCCAACGCAGAGTCCTGGACTCCAGGCTGGCTGTCTCTCTGCCTTGGGAGAGGCTGGGACCAGCAGGGACACGTGGGCTCCGAGTCCCCACTGCATCTGCCCTAGCTGTGCCCTCCTCCTGCCCACTTATCCCCACCTCCCTACCACCACTCCAGCCTCTTACCAGGGTCTACACAAATGGCCTCAGGCCTGTCGCCACACCTCCAATTCACCCAGTCCATTTTCTGCACACAGCACAATGCAGCTTCTGAAACAGTGCTAGCATCTTGTAACTCCTCTGCTCTCAATCCTTAGGTGGCAACCCCAGGATCTGCCTCTAGCTGCCTGCTGGCGTTCCTGGAGTACTCCAAGGCCTCTGCACCAAGGCCCTTGCCCTTGGTGTTCCTTGACTGAAAAGCTCTCCCAGACGCCCATGTGACTGGCCTCCTCATTCATTCCCATCTATGCTTTTTTTTTTTAGATGAAGTCTCACTCTGTCACCCAGGCTGGAGTGCAGTGGCACGATCTCGGCTCGCTGCAACCTCCGCCTCCTAGCTTAAAGCGATTCTCCTGCCTCAGCCTCCCAAGTAGCTGGGATTACAGGTGTGTGCCACCACGCCCGGCTAATTCTTTTTAGTAGAGACAGGGTTTCACCATGTTTGTCAGGCTGGTCTCAAACTCCTGACCTCAGGTGATCTGCCCGCCTTGGCCTCCCAAAGTGCTGGGATTACAGGCATGAGCCACCGCACCTGGCCAAGAGGCCTTTCTTAAAAGAGCAGTCCCATCCTGTCCCAACCCCAATTTATTTTTCTTTAATGCATGTCACTGCCTGACATGCACACACACACACACACACACATGCACACACACTTTTTAAAGGTTTACCTTCTCTGCCTCATGAGTTCCACAAGGGCACGAGCTGCATCAGTCTGGTTTTCTGCAGTCTGCACAGCACCTAGCACAGTGCCTGGCATGTAGAAGGTGCCCGACAGAAACATAATCTGGAGGAGAGTACTGAGGACCATTTTGCCCTGTGAACCTTTTACACTGCCAGCTGAGTGAGCTGCACATTGTTATGGCTAAGAGTGTTTTTCACTGCCCAGAGGACATAAACAGACTTAAACTGCTGAAAACATCTGCCAAGTGGAGAGCGGGAACCGCACTTTCTCTATCCCCCACCCCCAAGCTCTCCTCCTGCACACTCACCTGACCAGCCACTAACCTGACCAGCCAACAGGGACTCTAAACTGTGAATGAGCTCCAAGTCCTCTCACCTAGCATATCACCAGCTATTTGAACTTTTCCCAGCAGGCTTGTCTTATAATTGACCTTCGGGGAAGGGTGAAGTCCAGAAGCATCTACTGGACCCAGAGGGTATGGGTAAGGCCTAATTAGGAAGGAAAAGGGCTCCCAGAGTGTGTATGCTCAGAAAAGCAGCACTCCCCCTCCTCTCCCACTCAGCAAGCGTTGGCAGGTAAGTTTCATATGGGGTGGGGATTTCAAGGCTGCAAGGGTTTCAGTCCTGGGCTTCAGGCCTTTCTTTCACCTTGGTGACAGAAGGGCTCAGTCCTGCCCATCGCTGCCTCAGTCAAGAAGCACATGTTGGGTGAGGGATGAGGCTTCTTTCCTCTTCTAATCTCCAAACCTGACTCCCAGTTTATACTACGCTCTGAGTCTCCACTCATGACAAGGCAGTGCTGTTCTCACCATTATCTTTTCTGGGATAAACTGCATTCATCTTAACTTTTTGGTGCACTCCTACCTACCCTTCAGGACCCCAGTTCAAAAGTCTCTCATGTTCCCTGACACCATGGGCCTGTGGCCCAACCCTGAGCAGAATTAACTCTTCTTTCCTTCATGTTCCCATAGCTCTTTACTCTTGCCCCTACAACAACACACATCACAGAGTGGGTTATCCATCTAAGTCAAATGTCCCGCACTATTGGGCTTTGGGGCCAGACAAGAGACATAAAAGGCAGTAAGACAGGACTGGTGGGACTCGCTGGCAATCAGAAAAGGATATGCTATCTAAAACAAGTTCAATAGTAACAAACCAGCCAACCACCCTTCTGCCAGCCAAACAAAACAGGCTTTAGGCCAGGCGTGGTGGCTCACTTTGGGAGGCTGAGGTGGGCAGATTACCTCAGGCCAGCAGTTCAAGACCAGCCTGGCCAACGTGACGAAACCTTGTCTCTACTAAAAATACAAAAATTAGCTGGACATGGTGGTACATGTCTGTCAGCCTGGTTACTCAGGAGGCTAAAGCATGAGAACTGCTTGAACCTGGGAGATGGAGGTTGCAGTGAGCCGAGATCGTGCCACTGCACTCCAGCCTGGGCAACAGAGTGAAACTCCATCTCAAAAAACAAACAACAACAACAACAAAACAAAACAAAACAAAAAAACAGAGCCAGGCGCAGTGGCTCATGCCTGTAATCCCAGCACTTTGGGAGGCCAAGGCAGGCAAATCACCGGAGGTCAAGAGTTCGAGACCAGCCTGGCCAACATAGTGAAACGCTGTTTCTACTAAAAATACAAAAATTAGCCGTGCATGGTGGTGGATGCCTATAATCCCATCTACTCAGGAGGCTGAGGCAGGAGAATCACTTGAACCTGGGAGGCGGAGGTTGCAGTGAGCCGAGACCATGCCATTGCACTCTAGCCTGGGCAACAAGAGTGAAACTCCATCTCAAAAAAAAAAAAAAAAAAAAAACAACTTAACATTAAAAAAACAAAAAGCAGGCTTTGTAGTAGAAATTGACCTCGGGCTACTGCTTGGCTCCTGGTTCCTATGTCCATCTCTTGCCATCAGGAATGGGTTCCCTGAGGAGGAAGACCCTGTCTTATTCCCCTTGGCACCATCAATACTTGCACAGTGCCTGCACAGAGAAGGGCCTCAACACATCAGCAGTCCGCTGTGGGCAGCTCCCAGTAGTCAGGCCCGTGCAGCAGGGCTGAAAGCTGCTTTCCAGGGATTCCTGGTTCACGTTCCCACTGAGTGAGTTCAGATGTGCCCCAGTGGGAAATCAATCCTGCTTACTAGGTTAAAAGCACCATTGAAGTTCAGCTCTGGGACCTGTGTCCAGCATCTGTCCCTCCCAATGGAAACAGAGGAAGGTTTTACTTGACAAGACTTTCTCCTGAGTAACGAAGCAGGCGGTGGAAAGTTCCTTGCTTCTTCATATTAGAGAGGGACCTTGGAAAAGTTAGTTCTCAGGACAAACTCTGAAAACTGGTCAGACTGACCCAAATACAAGTTCCTGAGCTATTTTTCATTGTGTCTTGGGATGTGGTGAGTCAAACCAGGAGGGAGTTTGTGGGCCACGCGAGCTCCTGACTGCCGCTGTCCCTCCTCCCACCATGCTGTGGTCCTCCAGGGAAAGGTTTGGCCCTGGGCTTGCAAGCAGGCCACAGGCCAGGGAGTGAAGCACTGTGAAGCGCCATAGTAAGACAGCAAAACCTCTAGCATATTAACCGGCTAAGGACACAGCCTGCCACCATCTGGCCAGACAGGTGGAGAGAGACCAAAGCAAGGACAAGAAAGGTAAGACCGGGCTGGACCAGCGACACAGGCTGGCAGCAGGCAGAGCAGACTGCAATGCATGCAGTCTGGTGTCGGGGGCACAAATTCTCCTCTGCAGTAGGGCAGCAGAGGACCAGGACAGACTCTCATGCCCAAAATTCCTCCCGCCTCTTAAAAATGAGAAATGAGTGCCTCAAGCCCCAGCATGAGAAATGGCTTTCTTTGTCCCTTGTTACAATGCAGCTCTCCTTGGGAGGCTTGGTGGTGATGCAGAGTGAAGAAAAATCCAGGATATGCGTTCCTGTTCCCGTACTCCACCAGCACGTGATGAGGGATGGCCCTGTCGGCTTCTCACAGTTCGAGTTTCCTCCCCAGTCACCCAGGAAGCACAGTAACCCATGACGTTTTGTAGGGCCGGTGAAAGCAAGGGGCCAAAGGCCCTGAAAGCCAGGAAGGCAGAGTTCTGTGGGCGCCTGGCACCGTCTGTCAGTGCTCCCTGTGTGTCAGGCCACTTCATCCCGTGACAGCCCTAGAAGGTCGGTCTCATTACTCCTTATGTCTGAGTGGTCACAGGAATGAAGCATCAGCAGAGGTCTGTCTGACTCTGAAGCCTGGTGTCCTTTACCGTGGACACGGCTCCTCCACAAGCACATAGAAACTGCTTCCAAGAAATCTCACTGCCACTGGCACCTCCTGCAGGAATCAAACCCTTTCCTGAACAGCTTGGATGAGAAAAAGGTGCACTGTGGGAAACGACCCTGGCCTCTGGCCAACAAGTCCTGCCTCATCTGCTTGCCAAGTACCACCTCTTCCGGGTATTCCTCTTCCTCGCAGGAAGCTAAGGGCATCCACGACCAGCCTGCTGCCATCCAAACACCTTGCTTGCTTGCAGGCTCCTTTCGGCACCAGGGAAACATTTGGGGTAATGAGGAAACCAAGGCAGCGTGCAGGAGCTCGAAGTGGGCACTGCTTAGCTGGGGGGCCCATCAGGAAGGGCTTTCAGCAAACATTGACAGCATCCTCAGAGTCAGGGCTGCAAGCGCCAGTGTCCCTGGTAGACAGCCTCTTGGAGCCCTCACAGCCTCCACAAGAATTCCCATAAACCCCACACCTCTTTTCCCCAAGTTCCTCCGCTGCAAGGGCCCAGGCACAAGGGATTCAGCTGTCCTATGGCCCACACTGAACAACCCCAACCCTCAAACCATCCCTCCAGTTCCCTGCTACTTTGGTCATCAACGATGGCCCAGACTGGCCTCACGTGTCAGTCACTCTCACCCTCCAAGCCACTCGGTCGCCTCATCAACTCTCTAGAGCAAACCCTCCTCCCTGGGCTCCCAGGCACAGCTGGCTGTTTCGCTGCCTATGGCCCCCAGGCCCCCAGCCTGCCAGTGCCACCAGGCTGGCCCTCATATTTGCCATGCTCTCATCTGCCCCCATTCTCCAGCTGCATGCAGCTTAGACAAACATCACACTCCTCCCTCCCAGGGCCACAGCTCTGCACAGAGGCGGCCATGGCGTTCAAAGCCCTGCCCATCTCACTTCCCTAGGAATCTCTCACGAATCTTCCAGGGCCTCCCTCCCCTTCACGCCTCTGTGGCCCTGAGGAGTGTGGATTAAATCCCCCCACCAAGCTCTGCAGAACTCAGCACGCCTCCCTAGGACAGCCGCGGCAGCCACATGGCCCTGCCTTCTGGGAACAGCCCTGACTGTCCATGTTTGGCCAGCTGTCGCCACAATGTGTGGAGGTGAAAGATGAGTACTTGTCAGGCCATGCAGTCCAACTCTTGATTCAGAAGCCTCAGTTACCACAGCCACAGCATTAATAGCATTGCATGCTAATTACCTGTCTACATATATTTGCTCCACCAGAGGTGAGTCCCTGAACAGAGACTGCCTCTTACTTACACCTTTCTCTCTCTGGGACCTAGAACAGTGCCTGGGAGAGAACAGGTACCTAACGAATGAATGAACAAATAAACCATGCACAAGTTGCCATGCTATGTAATTTACATACAGGGTGTCAGATGGGTAATTCTCAGCCCACAACCATAACTAAGCTCGACAGAGTACCACCTTCCAGGTTTCAAGGGTTCTTCCCTTTTAGGCCCATTTCAACTTGTCTGGTGCTCCAGATGGAAGGCTGTGGCTCTTAAACGATCAAGAAACAAGTCCAAAGAACAAAGAGAAATCTTTAGAAATCAACAGAAATGGAGAAAGCTGGTAAACACCACCCTAACCAGGTGATCAAACAGGCCCCATTACTAGTGTGGAACCTGGCACCGGGGGCTGCCTCCTGTGCTGCAGGGTGAAGCCCACAACATCCCCTAGGACGCATTCTTGCCAGAATGGTTTAACTTTAGGCTCATCGAGTCCCCACATTTCCAGCTTACAGGAAATACAAGGAATAAAGAAACAAGTGAAAAGACAACATAAGGAAACCATGAGAAAAAACTAGAAGGTGACTCTTACAAAAAAAAAAAAAAAAAAATCATGGCTTGTATTGATCTGTAAATTAATTTAAAAAATCAATGTCATTTGGCCGGGCGTGGTGGCTCACACCTGTAATCCCAGCACTTTGGGAGGCCGAGGTGGGTGGATCATGAGGTCAGGAGATAGAGACCATCCTGGCTAACACGGTGAAACCCCATCTCTACTAAAAATACAAAAAATTAGCCAGGCGTGGTGGCGGGTGCCTGTACTTCCAGCTACGCGGGAGGCTGAGGCAGGAGAATGGTGTGAACCCAGGAGGCGGAGCTTGCAGTGAGCCGAGGTTGCACCACTACACTCCAGCCTGGGTGACAGAACGAGACTCTGTCTCAAAAAAAAAAAAATCAACGTCATTTAAAAAAAAGGAGGTGTTGTCGGACGCGGTGGCTCACGCCTGTAATCCCAACACTTTGGGAGGCTGAGGCAGGCAGACCACCTGAAGTCAGGAGTTCAAGACCAGCCTGGTCAATATGGTGAAACTCTGTCTCTACTAAAAAAAAAAAAAAAAAAAAAAATACAAAAATTAGCTGGGCACGGTGGCAGGTGACTGTGATCCCAGCTACTTAGGAGGCTGAAGCAGGAGAATCGCTTGAACCTGGGAGAAGGAGGTGGCAGTGAGCTGAGATTGCGCCACTGCACTCCAGCCTGGGTGATAAGAGCGAAACTCCGTCTCAAGGTAAAAAAAAAAAAGGTGTTGCTCTGGACTAAGAGACTGAAGAGGCACAAAACCAGTGCAAAGCGTGGACCCATATTGGACTCCACATGGGGGCAAGGCGGAAACACCACAAAAGACATTTCAGGGGGAGTTGGGGAACTTATTGTGGGGTTTTTTGAGACAGGGTTTCACTCTGTTGCCCAGGTTGGAGTATGGTGGTACAATCACAGCTCACTGCAGCCTCGACCTCCTGGGATCAGGTGATCCTCCTACTTCAGCCTCTTGAGTAGCTGGGACTATAGACACACACCAGTACACCCAGCTAATTTTTGTATTTGTATTTTTAGTAGAGACAGGGTTTCACCATGTTCCCCAGGCTGGTCTCAAACTCCTGGGCTCACACTATCGCCCGCCTTGGCCACCCAAAGTGCTGGGATTTATAGGCCTGAGCCACTGCACCCAGCCAAGTTGGGGAAACTTAAAAATGGACTGGACAGGAGATGCTATCATGAAAATATTTATTTGCCTAGGTGTGATATGAGTATTGCGCTTATTTTTACAATCCTTATTCTTTTTTTGAGACCGAGTCTCACTCTGTTGCCCAGGCTGGAGTGCAGTGGCACAATCTCGGCTCACCACACCCTCCACCTTCCAGGTTCAAGTGATTCTCCTACAATCCTACAATCCGCACCTGGCCTGCAATCCTTATTCTTAAAAGTTGCATGTAGTCGGGTGTGGTGGCTCACGCCTGTAATTCCAGCACTTTGGGAGGCCAAGGTAGGCGGATCACTTGAGGTCGGGAGTTTGAGACCAGCCTGACCAACATGGAGAAACCCTGTCTCTACTAAAAATACAAAATTAGCTGGGCGTGGTGGTGCATGCCTGTAATTCCAGCTACTCGGGAGGCTGAGGCAGGAGAACTGCTTGAACCTGGGAGGCAGAGGTTGCAGTAGCCAAGATCGCGCCATTGTACTCCAGCCTGGGCAACAAGAGCAAAACTCCATCTAAATAAAAAACAGTTGCATGTTAAGGTATTCAGGGGTGAAGTATGATGTCTACAACTTACTTTAAAATTTAAAAAATGTATATTATGGCCGGGTCTGGTAGCTCACGCCTATAATCCTAATACTTTGGGAGGCCGAGGTGGGTGGGTGACCTGAGGTCAGGAGTTCGAGACCAGCCTGACCAACATGGCGAAACCCTACCTCTACTAAAAATACAAAAATTAGCCAGGTGTGGTGGCATGTGCCTGTAATCCCAGCTATTCTCGAGAGGCTGTGGCAGGAGAACTGCTTGAACCTGGGAGGTGGAAGTTGCAGTGAGCCAAGATAGCGCCACTGCATTCCAGCCTGGGCGACAGAGCGAGACTCCATCTAAAAAAAAAAAAAAAAAAAAAAAAAAAAAGAGGAAAAGACAAGAGACCTGGAAGACAGACCTTAAATTTTAGCTCCTGTCCTATACAACCTCCAGAAAAGAGAATGGAGAGATGACAAGAAGGAGTTATCAAAGAAATAAAAGAAAATTCTCTAGAGGGCTAGAAACACAGGAATTTTCACATTGGCTATACCTACCAAGTTCACAGCAGGATGAATGAAAAAAATCCCACATGTAAACAGGCTGTGGTAAGACTTCAGAACGCCAGAAGTAATGTTTTAAAAAGCCTAAATATTTCCAAAAGTAAAATATGAGTTAACAACAAGCAAACAATAATTCAACTACTATCAGACTTCACATCAGCTGCAGCATTAGGCTGATCATGTGTTGGTGGCTCCCAACATATTACTCATGAGCTTGTGGTGATGCTGGTAGAAACAAGCCTCCTCCCAGGCTGGGCGTGGTGGCTCACGCCTGTAATCTCAGCACTTTGGGAGGCCGAGGCAGGCGGATCAAGAGGTCAGGAGACCAAGACCATCCTGGCTAACACGGTGAAACCCCGTCTCTACTTGTCCAACCCATGGCCCACCAGGCCACACGTGGCCCGGGACAGTTTTGAATGCAGCAAAACACAAATTCATAAACTTTCTTAAAACACTGTGAGATTTTTTTGTTTTAAGCTCGTCAGCTATCGTTAGTGTATTTTATGTGTGGCCCAAGACAATTCTTCCAATGTAGCCCAGGGAAGCCAAAAGATTGGACATCCCTGGTTTAACAGTTTATAAAGAAAAAAGGGGCCAGGCACGGTGGCTCACACCTGTAATCTCAGCACTTCGGGAGGCCGAGGCAGGCGGATCACGAGGTCAGGAGATCGAGACCATCCTGACTAACACCATGAAACCCCGTCTCTACTAAAAATACAAAAAATTAGCCGGGTGTGGTGGCGGGCGCCTGTAGTCCCAGTTACTCAGGAGGCTGAGGCAGGAGAATGGCATGAACCCGGGAGGCGGAGCTTGCAGGGAGCCGAGATTGCACCACTGCACTCCGGCCTGGGCGACAGAGCAAGACTCGTCTCAAAAAGAAAAAAGAAAAAAGGGCCAGGCGCAGGGGTTCACACTTGTAATCCCAGCACTTTGGGAGGCTGAGGCAGGCAGATTGCCTGAGGTCAGGAGTTCAAGACCAGCCTGGCCAATATGGTGAAATCCCATCTCTACTAAAAATACAAAAATTGGCTGAGAGTGGTGGCGAGTGCCTGTAATCTCAGCTACTTGGGAGGCTGAGGCAGGAGAATTCTTTGAACCCAGGAGGCAGAGGTTACGGTGAGCCGAGATTGCACCATTGCACTCCAGCCTGGGAAACAAGAGTGAGACTGCATCTCAAAAATAAAAATAACAAAAAGAAAGAAAAAAGAAAAAAAGTTTATAAAGCAAAAAAAAAAAGCTACAGTAAGCTAAGGTTAATTTATTATCGAAGAAAGAAAACTTTTAAGTGAACTTGGTGTAGCCTAAGTGCCCAGTGTGTATGAAGTCTACAGTAGAGCATGTTAATGCCCTAGGCCTTCACAGTCACTCACCTTCACTTATTCACTCACGCAGAGCAACTTCCAGTCCTGCATGCTCCATTAATGGTTAAGGCCCTATACAAATATTCTGATTTTTATCTTTTATACTGTCTTTTTACTGTCTCTTTTCTAGGTTTAGCTATGTTTACTCTAGATCCACAAACACTTGCTATGGTGTTATAACTGTCTACGGTGTTCAGTACGGGTTTGTAGCTTAGGAGCAATAGGCCATACCATATAGCCTAGGTGTGTAGGAGGCTCTGCCATCTAAGGTGTGTAAGGGCACTCTACAATGGGCACATGATGGACTCGCCTAATGACACACTTCTCAGAACATATCCCTGTCTTTAAGCAACACACAACTGTAGTTCAGTATCTTAAGTTCTCAGGAAGATTATTTTGTACTTAGATTTCTGTATCTAGCCAAGCTAACATTTAAGTGAGGGAAAAATAATTTTGGTTATGTGATTACTGAAAGTTTATCAACTACAGACTTTTTCTATAAGAATCATTTGAGAGGCTGGTGCGGTGGCTCACGCCTGTAATCCCAGCACTTTGGGAGGCTAAGGCAGGCAGATCATAAGGTCAGGAGATCGAGACCATCCTGGCTAACATGGTGAAACCCTATCTCTAATAAAAATACAAAATAAATTAGCCGGGTGTGGTGGCAGGTGCCTGTAGTCCCAGCTACTCGGGAGGCTGAGGCAGGAGAATGGTGTGAACCCAGGAGGTGGAGCTTGCAGTGAGCTGAGAGCGTGCCACTGCACTCCAAGCCTGGGTGACAGAGCAAGACTCTGTCTCAAAAAAAAAAAAAAAAGAATCATTTGAGAAAAAATTCAGACAAAACTAAAATGAATCAAAGAAATAAAGAACAGTACATTTAAAAATAACAAAACTTAGGTCGGGCAGGGTGGCTCACCCTGTAATCCTAGCATTTTGGGAGGCCGAGGCAGGTGGATCACGAGGTCAGGAGTTCAGGACCAGCCTAGCCAACACAGTGAAACCCCGTCTCTACTAAAAATACAAAAAATATTAGCCAGGCATGGTGGCGGGCGCCTGTAATCCCAGGTCCTTGGGAGGCTGAGGCAAGGAAAAGTGCTTGAACCTGGGAGGTGGAGGCTGCAGTGAGCCGAGATCGCACCACTGCACTCTAGCCCAGGCGACAGTGAGAGACTCCATCTAAAATAATAATAATAATAATATTAAAAGTTAGAATTAAGTCTAAGTAACTGTTGGTACATAATGTAAAAAAAATTTTGGAATGGGCAATGAGGAGAAAGTAAAAGTGTGCTTGGTTTTGTCTTTTTTTTTTTTTTTTGGTGAGACAGACTCTCACTCTGTCACTTAGGCTGGAGTGCAGTGGTGCGATCCTGGCTCACTGCAGCCTCGAACTCTTGGGCTCAAGTGATCTCCCACCTAAGTCTCCTGAGTAGCTGGGACTACAGACACACAATACCATATCTGGCTAATTTTTTTATTTTTTGCAGAGACAGGGTCTCCCCTATGTTGCCCAGGCTAATCTCAAATTCCTGGGCTGTAGCAATCCACCTGCTTCTGCCTCCCAAAGTGTTGGGATTATGGTGGTTCTTGTCTTCTTTAGGTGAAAAAACGAGATCCTGGTAGATAAATTTAAACATGAATTTAAAACTTAATAAAATCGATAGTAACAGCACTATATTTCCAACTTACTAGAAGGCAACATAGAAGAGAACTGATCAATTCTACAAAAGCAAGCCAAGAGGTAGCTGGATAAATGGGGAAAGAGTGTGCTTCCTTCTTGCCTGCCTTCATTCATTCAACAACCAAAAGGTAAAGTACACTGTGCCAAGTGCTTTGATACCTAAGACAAAGTCCATGCCCAGCAGCGCTGAGTGCCTGAGGGTGGAAGGAAGCAAACAGTAACAAACAAGTGAAGTATGACTTGGGGCAATGCAAAGTACTAGGACAAAAAAAAACAAAACAAGGCAAGTAAGGGCATATGTTGAAAACATTCTGCAGCTGGGCGCGGTGGCTCACGCCTGTAATCCCAGCACTGTGGGAGGCTGAGGTGGGCGGGTCAAGAGGTCAGGAGATCAAGACGATCCTGACTAACATGGTGAAACCCCATCTCCACTAAAAATACAAAAAATTAGCCAGGTGTGGTAGTGGGCGCCTGTAGTCCCAGCTACTCGGGAGGCTGAGCCAGGAGAATGACGCGAACCCGGGAGGCGGAGCTTACAGTGAGCCTAGATGGTGCCACTGCACTCCAGCCTGGGCAACAAAGCGAAGACTCTGTCTCAAAAACAAAAAGGAAAAAAGAAAACATTCTGCACAGTCCCACTTATGTATAATATCTAGAATAGGCAAACCTACAGTGAGAAAAAGTAGCTGAGTTGTTGCCAGGGGTTGGTGGGGATTGAGAAGTGAGAGTGGCTGCTTATGGTGATGAGGCTTCTTTTGCGGTGATAAAAATATCCTAAAATCAACTGTGGTGATGACTGCACAACTCTGTGAGTATATTAAAAAAAAAAAAAACACTGAATCACGCACTGTAAGTGGGGGAATTTTTATCATATGTGGATTATATCTCCATAAAGATTTTTTTTTTTTTTTAAGGAACTTGGGAGAGTGCTACTTTAGACGGGACAGTAAGGTAAGATAATTCAGGGAAAGCAAAATATCAATCTGTTGACGTATGCACTTGTACCACAAATGCACAGCAAACTGGCCCCAAGCCTATCTGGACACACCTCACCTTCCACCCATCACCATGCGCCTTCCCAAGGGTAGGGGACTCCCTGAATTCCTAGGAGGTCTCCTTTTTTCACTTCACATGCATTTCTCCCTCCATGTGTTGTTAAAATGTGGAGGGTGCCCTCCAGCCCTTTCCTGAACTCTTCTAGTAGAGCTTCTAGTAGAGTTTCAAGAGTCCATAGCTGGGCGCAGTGGCTCATGCCTGTAATCCCAACACTTTGGGAGGCCGAGGTGGGCAGATCGCTTAATGTCAGGAGTTTGAGACCAGCCTGGCCAACATGGTGAAACCTCATCTCTACTAAAAATATAAAAATTAGCCAGGCGTAGTGGTGTGCACCTGTAGTCCCAGCTACTCAGGTGGCTGAGGCAGAAGAATCGCTTGAGCCTGCGAGGCCAAAGTTGCAATGAGCTGAGATGGCACTACTGCACTCCGCCTGGGTGATAGAGACTCTGTCTCAAAAAAAAAAAAAAAAAAAAAAAGAGAGAGATCTGTGCTGCCAGCCGTGGGATCCAGCGGCACCCTCCCGTCAGATGTGGATCCTGCTCCTCACTCTACGACTCATGCAGCCAACACATGTTGAGGGCTTATTCTGGGGAAGAAACCCAAAGAAAACTGTAGGGTCAGAGTTTACACTGAAGTATTGGCCCTGAGATTTCAATAATAAAATTGATTTTTTTCTAAGAGATTTTTCTACATATTTCATAGAATTTTCATGTATTTCATAAAATTGATTCTGTTCTATATAAACATGAGAGTCCTATTCTTATTGGGAGTATTGAAAAAAATAATATAAACATGACAGATATTAACAATTCCTAACTAGCAAACTGAAGTTTACTCTGATACTAAGATCCATTTTTTTGGTCACGAAATCACCCAGTATTTATGGACCTACACACAGTTAAAAGCCAAGAATAAAGCCAGGCACGGCAGCTCACACCTGTAATCCCAGCACTCCTGGGAGGCTGAGGCAGGTGGATTTCTTGAGTCCAGGAGTTCAAGATCAGCCTGGGCAACAATGTGAAACCCCATCCATCTCTACTAAAAATACAAAAAATTAGCCAGGTGTGGTGGCGCATGCCCTGTAGTTCCAGCTACTCAGGAGGCTAAGGTGGGAGAATCACCTGAGCCCAAGAGGCAGAGGTTGCAGTGAGCTGAGATCATGCCACTGCACTCCATTCTGGGCAACCAGAGTGAGACCCTGAGACACTGTTTAAAAAAAAAAAAAAAAAAAACAAGAATAAAGAACCCCCAAAATCAAAGTTTTTAATTGGAAATGGTAAACAGAATTTTTTAATTTTAAAAATATCCAATTTTTATACTTCATGGCCATAAAAATGGTGGGCATGGAGGTTATCTGGCTTGAAATGACAAGGGCCTTTTTTCAAAGAATAACAGAGCCTAGAGAGGCTTCTGAGATCACCCAGTCTGACTTCATCACGCAACAGTGAGGAAACTGATGCAAGGAGGGGAAATGACTCCCAGCCCTCATGCTGTTAGCTGAAGGCCAGGCTTTTAGGTCTCTCAAATCAAAATGCACCTTGTCCCCTTTAAGAGACGTCACCTCAGAAGGCAGTACACTTACTCCAACAGCTGCCACTGCCCAGCACATAGAGGAATTGCCTAACGTGAACCAGAATTATTTTATAGCCAGACCTCATTTTGAACAGAAGAACTGCTAACATTATGGTAGGCAGGCTGGTTTTTGTTGCTTTTTTTTTTTTTTTTTTGAGACAGGGTCTCACTCTGTCACCCAGGCTGGAGTGCAGTGGTATGGTCATAGTTACCTGCAGACTTGATCTCAGGGACTTAAGCAATCCTCCCGCCTCAGCCTCCTCAGTAGCTGGGACTACAGACATGCATCACCACACCTGGCTAATTATTAATTTTTTTGTAGAGATGAGGTCTCCCTATGTTGTCCAGGCTTCTTTTGACTGTTTTTATTCATCAAACCCACCTCTGGAATACCCAACAAAGCAGGTGCGGGTTCTAGAGAAGTTTCTGAACACAGCATCACAGCGGATGAAACCTTTGGGAAATGCATATACAATTACTCAAAGAGATGACTCTGAAAGGGATAGCACTCATATACACGTTTGAGTTTTAGGTTATTTTTATTATTATTATTTTTTTTTTTGAGATGGAGTCTTGCTCTGTCGCCCAGGCTGGAGTGCAGTGGCATGATCTTGGCTCACTGCAACCTCCGCCTCCCGGGTTCAAGTGGTTCTCCTGCCTCAGACTCCCGAGTAGCTGGGATTACAGGCATGCGCCACCATGCCCATCTAATTTTTGTATTCTTTTTTTTTTTTTTTTGAGACAGAGTCTCACTGTCGCCCAGGCTGGAGTGCAATGGCTCGATCTCGGCTCACTGCAGGCTCCGCCCCCCAGGGTTCACGCCATTCTGCTGCCTCAGCCTCCAGAGTAGCTGAGACTACAGCCACCCACCACCTCGCCCGGCTAATTTTTTGCATTTTTAGTAGAGACGGGGTTTCACTGTTTTAGCCAGGATGGTCTCGATCTCCTGACCTCGTGATCCGCCCGCTTCGGCCTCCCAAAGTGCTGGGATTACAGGCGTGAGCCACCGCGCCCAGCCTAATTTTTGTATTCTTAGTAGAGATGGGGTTTCACCATGTTGGCCAGGCTGGTCTTGAACTCTTGACCACATGATCGGCCTGCCTCGGCCTCCCAAAGTGCTGGGATTACAGGCATGAGCCACTACACTCGGCCCTAGGTTATTTTTGAACACCAGTCACATTACTCTCTAGCCACACTCTGTTTTTGGGATTTCAGAGTGGTCATTCACGAGCACAGGTGAAAACCTCTAACAAGTAATGCTCATACACCGCTTCTGGGATTAAGTTTGCCTTCTTCCAATTCAGAAAAGGGAGATTTGCGAGGCAAACTGGTGCAAGTAGAGGAGAGCTGATTTTAATGGTATCTGGATAGGAGCAAACGGTCCTTATTCATGAACCCAAAGCAGGTTAGAAAAATCTGGTATGTGGCCAGGTGCAGTGGCTCACGCCTGTAATCCCAGCACTTTGGGAGGCTGAGGCAGGCGGATCACGAGGTCAAGGGATCGAGACCATCCTGGCCAACATGGTGACACCCCGTCTCTACTAAAAATACAAAAATTAGCTGGGCGTGGTGGTGTGTGCCTGTAGTCCCAGCTACTTGGGAGGCTGAGGCAGGAGAACTGCTTGAACCGGGGAGGTGGAGGTTGCAGTAAGCCAGGATCGCGCCTCGCACCACTGCACTCCAGCCTGGTGACAGAGCAAGACTCCATCTCGAAAGAAAAAAAAAGAAAGATCCAGTATGTAACAGCATTTGGTTAGCTTCTGCTGCCACATCAACAATAAAACAGCATTTCGCAGGCCAGTCTAGAAAGCGGGATTTTTCTGTCATTCACACTGGCCATTCCGAACACTACCCCCAGTTCATCTGAATTAATAAACATTTATTTAATAAGTACCAGGCATTAGAATGTTGACGTGATACTGCTAATCAATGTGTAAAATGCAAGCAATACAGGATGGCCTAGATTTTAAATCAGTCCCAACTTTTTTCATTTATGGGTTTGTGTGTGTTTGCGGTAGTAGGAGAGGGCACAAGACGGCAATGAGGAGAAAAGTACCAGACTAGGAGCTGAAAAGCTTGGCTCTGGTTCAGACTTTGCCACAAATGGGCCTTCATTTCCTCTTCTGTAAGATGGGCATAGTCTGCCACAGGGTGGCTATGAGGATCAAATGCAACAACAACTCATGAGAAAAGCGATGGAAACTTATAAAATGCATGCACATTTGCGGGAGAGTTGCTCCTCTTATTACTGAACTCTGAGAATTCCTCATACCCAAAGCACCCAGGAAAACCACCTAGCATGAGGCCTCAGCAAAGGCCAATCACAGCCCCAGCACTACACAAAGGCCAGTGCAAGGTAAAGAAACCTACAAGGGCTAAACAACGAACGAGAGGAAAACAAGGAAAGCAGACATGTGGATATCCTGAGTCACAGCATGGAGACAAAAGGTGGTAAAGGCCTTGTGTGCCTCTACTTCCCGCAATCCCTGATCAGTATGGGGTCACTGTATAGCTCTATTTCTAGTACGAGCATAGCCACAGGGGACAGTCTCTTGCCATTATAGAAACCCCACATGAGCCAGTAAAATAGGTATTATTGTCTTCATTTTACTGATAGGACCAACAGGTAAATGAAGTGACTTGTTTACGGTCAGCTGGGCAACTAGGCTGAGAAACCAAGCTTCCTGACCCCCACCCCCCACAATCCACTCTCTCTCATCAGGTGGTTACACACCAACATCAGTTCCCATCTGTGGATGATCCACTATGGGCCAGGTCCTTAAGGGTAGGGGTTTTGCAGGTAAGACAGATTTGAAGAGGTGAAGTCACATGCCTATGGTACAGTATCCCCCACTTATCTATGGTTTCACTTTCCAAGGTTTCAGCTACCTGCCATCAACTTTGCTCTAAATATATTAAGTAGGGCCAGGCGTGGTGGCTCATGCCTGTAATCCCAGCACTTTGGGAGGCCGAGGAGGGCAGATCACCTGAGGTCGGGAGTTAGAGACCAGCCTGGCCAACATGGTGAAAGCTTGTCTCTACTAAAAAAAAAAAAACAAAATACAAAATCAGCCAGGCATAGTGGTGCATGCCTGTAATCCCAGCTACTAAGGAGGCTGAGGCAGGAGAATCACTTGAGCCCAGGAGGCGGAGGTTGCAGTGAGCCGAGGTCATGCCATTGCACTCCAGCCTGGGCAACAAGAGCGAAACTCCGTCTCAAAAAATAAAATAAAAAATAAAAAATATTAAGTAGGCCAGGCACGGTGGCTCACGCCTGTAATCACAGCACTTTGGGAGACCCAGGTGGGTGGATCACTTGAGGTCAGGAGTTTGAGACCAGCCTGGCCAACATGGTGAAACCCCATCTCTACCAAAAAATACAAAAATTAGCTGGGTGTCGTAGCGGGCACCTGTAATCTCAGCTACTTGGGAGGCTGAGGCAGGAGAATCGCTTGAACCTGGGAGGTGGAGGTTCCAGTGAGCAGAGATCACACCACTCCACTCCCGCCTGGACGACAGAGCAAGATTCTGTCTCAAAAAAACAAATACAAATATTAAATGGCAGATTCTAGAAATAATGCATAAGTTTCGATTGCACATCATTCTGAGTAGCATGATGAAATCTCACGCCATCCTGCTCCATCCCACCTGGGATGTGAATCATCCCTTTGTCCAGCATGTACTGTATCACAGTGCTCGTGTTCAAAGAATCCTTATTTTACTTAATGGCCCCAAAGCGCAGGAATAGCGATGCTGGCATATTGTTATAACTGTTCTATTTTGTTATTAATTATTGTTGTTAATCTCGTACTGTGCCTAATTCATAAATTAAACCTTATCACTGGGATGTAAGTATAAGACAAAGCATAGCCTATATAGCGTTCAGTACCATCTGAGGTTTCAGGCGTCCACTGGGGGTCTTGGAACATATCCACTGAGGATAAGATTTAACCTGGTGCTCTGCAATTCTAAAGCTGGCCCTCTTTCCACTATCTCTCCACCAGACATGTTGTCTCAGGATTCTAAGAAACCTCGAGAGGCAAGGTTTATTTTGCAATTAGGATGGCTGTCCCTGGTATCAAGAACAGATTTCTTCAGAAAATCAGCATGACCTAGAACTTCTTTCTTATCTAACAGTCCTTTTGCTATTTCTAATGAAAACTGAAAAAGTCAAACAAACTTTATCCAAATAGGAAAAGAACAGATGAGCAGAACTAGACTCTTGATTGGAAGGACTGTGAATGCAAACTTTAACCAGAAACCATTTCCTCTTATCCCGCCCTGCCCCCTCTTTTTGAAGTGCCAGGAGCAGCTACAAAAACAAAGATGACTCCTAGGGCCAGGGGAAGCTTGAGAGTCAAGGCCAAAGGTCCTGAAATCTGGAGGTCCAGGCCCAAGGGCACAGACTTTACCTCTATGAAGGAGAGATCTGGCAGCATCCCTAGTGAGCAGACAGTGAGCCTGAGAGAGAGCTGAATAGAGGGGTACAGTTCCACAAGGCTGACCTCTGAGCTGGACTTGAGGCCGGTGTGCCTAGTGATCTGCAAAAACGAGTTTACATAACAGGCCTTTGTGTTGTCCCAGATAAGAGTGAGTAGAGGAGCTTCAGAATGTTTTAAGGATTTAGAGCCAGCTGAGATTTCCTGAGGACACTGAGGTGGGGGGGGGGGCAAATTCAGACCTAATCTGTCTCATCCAGGGAGGAGAACAGTAACTGCAGCAATAATAAAATATATATTTATTTATATTTATAAATCCTTGTTTTTAAATAAGAAATGAGTCACACTGATGGCTTCTTCTTAGAGGACACTGGGTGGCTTACGGGACAAACACGGAAGGGAGACTTTTCACTATATACTCTTTGAAGTTTTTAAAATTTTGAAATTTGAACCATGTGAATGGTTTATCTATTCAAAAGTAAGTCATGGAAACTTTAAACTATTTTAAGCATGTCCAAAGTTTTCCGACAACCCTAAGAAAGAGGCAGAGCAAAGATCATTAGTCCCATTTCACAGATGAGGAAGCCTGAGGCTCCAAGGAGAAAAAAAATGAATTGCCCGAGTCTGTGGCAGGGTTGAAGCAAGACCCAGAACTTCAGACTCCTAGTCCAGTGCTCTCTGTCAGAGACTCCACAGTATACAAGATAAGCAGACTCAGATTCACTTTATAAGTCCAGTTCTCATAGCTACAGCCAAATGCATCCACAAAAACACTGGAACTGATCACCATATACAAAGCCTTACTGACTCGTACAGCAGTGTCTCTGAGCTGTTTGGGTATATCTACACGTTTTGGTTAATAATCGATAAACACCCTAAAACTCTTTAACTGTCAACCCCAATCTTTCTAAAATGCCCCATTCCACATTCTTCTCTCAGTGAATGCAATGGCCACAACTGCATTTTTATTAGATGAATCTCACAGTCATCTTTATGAACTCAGAGCAAATCAGAAGGGTGGTCAAGTAAAAATGAAGACTGGGCTTAGGAGCCAGCCAAACCCTTGGTTTTGCCACAGAGTTGTAAGTGACCTTGGCCTCAGCTTTCTCTCTATAAAGGAACCAATTAACAGGCACATATTGGACACCATGTGTTTGACACTGGCCCACTGGATCCCTGTGTCTTCAAGGAGCTTACCTTCTATAGAGGGAGACACAAGAAAACAGTTAATTTGAAGCTCTGCTAAGTGTTATGACCAGATACAATAAAGTTACAGAATAGAGGACCTGGGAGATCAGGCAAGGCCTCTCTGAAGATGTGGCATTTGCGTTGGGACCTGAATGATGAAGTAGCAGTTATGTGGGGATCTAGAGGCAGAGTATGATGGGCAGGGGAAGAGATGCAAAGGTTCCGAGGCAGGGGTAAGCCCGCCATGTGGAAGGGCTAGTGAAGCTGGAGAGCAGGCAGCGAAGGGTAGAGATGGGCCTCTGTCTGCCTCTCCAACTTTGTCTCCTTCCAGAGGTCCATCTCTTTGGGGAAGGTGTTTGGAGGTTATTGTGGTTGTAATGGGAAGTAACTACAGAAATAAAGTAATTTGATTAAATCTGTGATTCTCAAATGTTTCTTTTTTTTTAGCAGGAGAATTCTTTAGTCAAATAACAAGAATTTCAACATACGACTAGATAAAGATATTGCTCTGACTGGTTGGGAAGCTAGTTAAAGCCCTTCTGACCCTCTCTCTGCCCTCTTGGCCTTTCTCCTTACCTTTCGGTACCTCCAAGCTCACAGAAGCTAGAAAACCACCAGGTAATCCATCTCTAAGCTTCCTCAAGCTCTAATAAAACCCAGCATCATTGTAAAGAATCACAGGGAAAGCTTTAGGAGATAAGATTGGATGCTTGCTGGACAAGAATCTCAGGCTTCCCAAGACAGGCCCTGAGAAGGTTTATTTTATTTTATTTTAAATAGATACCACGTCTCGCTATGCTGGCCGGGCTCATCTTGAACTCTTGGCAGCAAGCAATCTTCCTGCCTCGGCCTCCCAAAGTGCTGGGATTACAGGCATGAGCCACTGCACCCGGCCCCTGGGAAGGTTTTACACTGAATCCCTGATGTGCACTTGCTTTCCACAGAAAAAACAACAATAAGCTCTGGTTCATCAAGGCTTTCAGTTAAAATCACACTGCTGAAACTACAGAGACAAAAAACAGATCGGGGGTTGCCAGAGGATGGGGTGAAAGGAACTGACTACAGAGGAACAAAAGAACTTTCTGGGTTGGTGGAAAAATTCTCCATCTTGATAGTGATGTGGCTGCTTGTCTGTGTAAGTTTGTCAAGTTCATAGACCTGTGCACCTCAAGTGGTGAAGGTTTACCGTGTGTAAATCAGACCTCAAAAACTTGACTTAAAATCACATTGCCAAAAGACTACTCAGAGGCACTTTACAGATGGAGGAGGGAAAACGGCTTGCTCCTGCTGCGGCAGCAGACCCCAGGAATCCTGACTCGAAGGACAGTGTTCCCTCAAGTTCACAGCTGCCCAGCTTTAATTTGGAGCCTCAGCAGTGAGTTAGACTTCAGGTTTTCCTGCCGGCAAAATGAGGTGGTAAACAATTGCCAGAGGCTTCTCCACCACAGGCAATGGGATTCTGAAAAGCTATCCACTATGGGGGAGAAATCTGCTTTGGACTCAGAAAAACTGGGAAAAATATTCCCACCTCTATCACTTCTTAGCTGTATGCCCAGGCTCCATCCTGTGTGAGTGGGGGTAAGAATTCCCCTCAGTCAGCAGAGAATGCACCTGTAACCCAGCTGATTCCCAACAGCCTCTCAAGAAGGGCAGCGGCTATAACTTGGAGAGGTTTTTACCACAGCTACACAGCTCTTCTGCTCCCCGGGCCCCGGGCTGCTTCCTAGGAAGGACAATCTGGAGGCAACCATAAGGAAAGAAAATAACGAACTGCCTGGCCCTGCATTGCATAACTCCGCGCAGTAAACCCGGAGCTCTGCTGGGACACAGTCTGTTATCTCGGCAGGTAAACAGGAACCCTGCCCCCTCCCTGACCACCGTCAGCACCGGGCCACCACAGATACTCCAGACGCAGACCGATAGAGCTCATGAGGAGGACACCACTGCTCTTTAGTCTGTATTTTCACACTCCCCTTTCCCTGCAGCTGCTGGCATCATCACTGGGCACACACTCATTAATGGACACTCCACCCACTCCAGCCCTTCCCTGGCTACCTGCTCCAAAAGGATGGTCCCGAGTGACTCTAAGCTGCCTTCTGCACCTCGCTCTTTTCCATCCACGGAGACCAAAACACAGACCCCAGAAGACGATTAAAAAATAATAATAAAACCCCTCAGACAGGAGTTTCTGCTTCCCCGTCACATCTACTGAGAGGCACTGTGGACACATAAAGACTGTTGACTTACTTTTTTCTCCACCGTGGGGCAGGAGGGAGGCAACACCCAGAAATTATCCCAATTTTATAGAAACAAAGACAAAGAGCTACATATCCTAGCCAAAGGCAACAAAGAGCAGGCCTAGAGCCACCCAGAGAGGCACAGCCCAGCAGCAGAAAGGCTCCAGTGACTCCCATCTCCCTGGCAGAGATCGTCCTAGCCCTGTGCCCTAAGAGGTGTCCTGAAGATCATGGGGGCTCGAAACCATGAAAGCAAGCAAACATTTCTGTACAGTGCGGTTCAGAAAAGTTACTGAGTGCCTTCAGCCCGGGGTCTCCTAGTTGATTAGGGAGTACTAACACCTAGGTTAAGAAACTCTGATTTCATTCATCACAAATATTTATCAAACCACTGCCAGGACATTGTGGCAACCACATCCTGCTGTTTTTATTCGGAGCCATTGCCAAAGCTTGGTTCTCTCCCCCACCTTCCGGTATCTGTGAAGTTTTCAGTTTCTATCAAACTCCAGCTGGGGGAGGGAACCGGGGCTGGCCCTAGTCGAGTAAAGTTCCACCACCAGGTCCACAAAGAGACTGCAGGGAGGCGTGGCCAGGCCGGAAATTCTGACAAAAAGTTTTGGCCCTCCGGTCCTAGAAGCAACTACTTCCTGATCGCTCCTAGTCCTGGGGTGGGGATGCAGTTCTCTGGCTGAGTGCCCCGCCGGTGGGCTGAACTGGGGGCTGCCACCGCGGTGGATGAAGGTGGGGGGTCTGATCTCCGTACTCCGAAGCACTCCGCTAGTACCTGGAACAGGGGAGTCTAACCCCCTGCCTTCCAATGGCTAAAGTTATTTTGGAGCACAGTCCCCACCAGGGTGTGAGCTCCGGAGGGCAGGGCCGCCTCCTCTGCACCCCCTCGCCCCTCCCCGCAACCCATGGCCGGCGCTTTGAGGACCTGAACCCGGCCCAGACCCCGGGGCCCAGGCCTGCTCCGACCCGAGGAAGGAAAAAGGGGAAGCCAAAGGAAACTTCAGACGGACGCGGGGTGCGCTCGCCGCGGCCAGGGGCTCCGCTGCCCCAGCCCCACCCTCCGAGGGAGCGCCTTCCAGGGGCCTTGGCCCGCCTCCCACCTTGACCCGCTTGCCCTGGATCTCCAGCGTCTTCATGGTGAAGTCGACGCCGATGGTGCTTCCCTGGCGCTCCGAGAAGGCGCCGGTCTTGAAGCGCTGCACCACGCACGTCTTGCCCACGCTTGCGTCGCCCACCAGCACCAGCTTGAACAGGAAATCGTACTGCTCGTCCGGGTCCCCCGGGCCTGGGCCCGGCCCTGCCATGGCCTAGAGGGAGCCGAAGGGCCGGCGCTCTGGACGCTGGGACCGGCCTGAGCTCACGCAAGCCGCGGGCCGAGCTCCGCCCGCTCCAGCCCACGGGCCGCCTTGCTACGTGGAGCCGCCGCAACACCTGAACCCCCAGCACAGCCGACCGCCTGCCTCGGCCTCAACCCCGCCCCACACCGGCTGGGTCCCGCCCCGGCCCGGCTCGGCCCCGCCCGGACCCGGAGCCCCGCGGGTTCGGCTCCGCCCGGGACCCGCCAAGCCGGGCCCTCCGCAAAGCTCCGGCCGGCCCTCAGCTCAGTGCCAGGCCAGTCTGGCCTGTAGGCCCGCCCCAGCCCGCCCCCGACTCCGCCCCACCCGGGCTCCGCCCTCAGGCTGGCACCCACTCCGCCTCCAGTCCAACCCTCGGGCCCACCTCAGCCCGACCCCGGTTCCGCCTACGTCCCCGCCCCCGACTCCGCCCTCAGCTCAGACCTCGACTCCGCCCCCAGGCCCACCTCAGCGCGCCCCGACTCCGCCCTCAGACCGAGCTCGACTCCGCCCTCAGACCCACCTCAGCACACCGCCCCGACTCCGCCCACAGGCCCACCTCAGCCCGCCCCGACTCCGCCCTCAGGTTCACCTCAGCTCTGACTCCGCCCGACCCGACTCCGCCCCCAGCCCGACCCCGCCCTCAGCACCCTCGGCCCCTCCTCCATCAACACCCCGGCGCGCCCACACCGCGGATCCGTCTGGCCCCCAAACCACTGCCCACCCCGACCCTTCATCAGCTGGGACCCCCAGGTGCTGTCCCGCGCCTCCTGCCCGCCCCCTACCCAGGCCTGGTCCCCCTGCCCGGGATCCCCTACCTGCTGCCTCCCAGACCGCCGGTCAGGGACAGGCGGAGACCATGGCGGGAGCTCCGGGCCTGCAGGCCTAGACTAAGAATGACCCTCTCCAGAATGGATCACAGGGGAAGGGGACGACCACAGCAGTGTCACCTGAGTGCCCACTCTGACAGGCGGGCAGTGCAGGCTCCGAGAGTGGTGGGGGTCGCTCTTCCCAGGGGCGGAAGGGAAGGGAGGGAGCAGGCTGCAGAAGGCCAGAATCCGGGCTGGCTACAAAACTGCAGAGGAGGCCAAAATCCTGGTGAGGAGAGGACCCAGGGCCCCATTTGATGGGAAGCTAGGCCAGAAGGAGGATCTGGGAGCTCTCGTCTCCAAAAGGCAGCCTAGCAGTGGTTGAAGCAGCTGCCAAACGGCTGGATGACCCAGCTCAGAGCGGCTACAGGCCCATTTGGGAAACTGACCCAGCCAAAAAGCACCAGTCTAGGAAAAGGAACAGAGAAACTTCTGGGGATTTCTGAGGAAGGGCAGACCAACTCCTGAGTTGGCCCAGTGAACCAGGGCCCCTCAGAGAAAGGAGACCCAAACATCCGTAAGAAGCTTATACTAGATCCAATAGGACTGGGCTTCCCAGCTCCGAAGATGGGAAGGAATTGACAGCACCCCTTACCCCTCCAGACAGCTCCCTTGTGGCATTCTAATTCCAGGTATTCAACACATTTAATGAATGCCTACTACAGGCGGGCACTGTCCTGGGGCCTTGTAATGCACCTGTGGACAAAGCAGACAAAAATCCAGGAGAAAAGGGGAGAGTCTTCAAGCTGAAGGAGACTTCGCAGAGAGCAAGTCCCCCAGTGCCACTGTGAGGACCCCGGCCAACTTTCAGGTCAAGATGGGAAGGGACTGAATGAGCAGTCTGCAAAGGCAGACCCCATGGAGAAAGCAGAAGAGTTGTTTCTTCTGAAAGTTTGAACTCCACTCCCATGGGAAATACCCAACAGAATCAGACAGGAAACCCCAAAGTGCCACTGAAAAGCAATTGAGAGCCCGGCTTTGGTACATCTGATGGGAGCAGAGAGTTGGAGCGGCAGGAAATAACCTCCACTCCAGGGTAAAAGTAGACAGGAGATGGGATGGAAGGTTTCTGCATGCTGGGACTAGCTCAGGTCAAAGTCCAGAACTCCAGAAAACAAGGCCTGCCCCCAGCTCAGAGCAGCTACCACAGCACAAAATGGTGTGGAATCCAGGAGCCAGGATGAAGCGTCGGGGTAGACGGTGGTTGTATAGCTAACTGGCCTTTCCACTGCTCTAGCCTGGAACTGGTTGGGCTGGGGCAGGGGACATGTTGGTCTGAGTACAGATTTTGTCAGAAAACCCAGGCACCACTCCCTTGCCTTTGTTGGGGTGATTCTAAAATTGGACTGTGGTAAGGGTTGCACAACTCCACAAGTTTATTAAAATCATTACAATGTAAACTTAAAACAGGTGGGTTTTATGGTATATAAATTATACCTCAATAAAGCTGTCTAATATCTGCTTTCCTCTTTTGGTGGTAAATTCCTGAGTAGCACAGGGGAATTTTATTTGAAATGGAATCATGCTAATTTGAAATGCAGCAATTAAAAAATATGTTTCATTTAATACACCAAATTTGAAAAAATGTATATTGCACATTTTTTATTTTTTTTTGAGACAGAGTCTCGCTCTGTCGCCCAGGCTGGAGTACAGTGGCGCGATCTCGGCCTCACTGCAAGCTCCGCCTCCCGGATTCACGCCATTCTCCCGCCTCAGCCTCCCGAGTAGCTGGGACTACAGGCGCCTGCCACCATGTCCGGCTAATTTTTTGTATTTTTAGTAGACACAGGGTTTCACTGTGTTAGCCAGGATGGTCTCGATCTTCTGACCTCGTGATCTGCCCACCTCTGCCTCCCAAAGTGCTGAGATTACAGGCGTGAGCCACCACACCCAGCCTATATTGCAAATTTTTTTAAGTAGGTCAAGAATTTAGTCTACGGGCGTGGTAGTTCACGCCTGTAATCCCAGCACTTTGGGAGGCTAAGATGGGCGGATCACGAGGTCAGGAGATCGTGACCATCTTGGCTAACATGGTGAAACCCGTCTCTACTAAAAATACAAAAAATTAGCCAGGTGTGTTGGCAGGCGCCTGTAGTCCCAGCTACTCGGAGGCTGAGGCAGGAGAATGGCGTGAACCCGGGAGGCGGAACTTGCAGTGAGCCAAGATTGCGCCACTGCACTCCAGCCTGCGCGACAGAGCGAGACTCTGTCTCAAAAAAAAAAAAAAAAAGAAAAAAAATTGGTCAAGAATTTAACTTTTTTTGAGGCAGTTTCACTCTTGTTGCCCAGGATGGAGTGCAATGGCGTGATTTTGGCTCACTGCAACCTCAAGCAATTCTCCTGCCTCAGCCTCCCCAGTAACTGGGATTACAGGCATGTGCCACCACACCCGACTAATTTTTGTGTTTTTAGTAGAGACAGGGTTTTGCTGTGTTGGCCAGGCTGGTCTTGAACTCCTGACCTCAGGTGACTCGCCCACCTCGGCCTCCCAAAGTGCTGGGATTACAGGCGTGAGCCACCGCGCCTGGTCAAGAAACATTTTTTTTTTTTTTTTGAGACTTTAGAGTCTCACTGTCGCCCAGGCTGGAGTGCAGTGGCACGATCTCCACACTGCAACCTCCGCCTCCTGGGTTCATGCCATTCTCCTGTCTCAGCCTCCCGAGTAGCTGGGACTACAGGCGCCAGCCACCACACCCAGCTAATTTTTTATATTTTTAGTAGAGACGGAGTTTCACCGTGTTAGCCAGGATGGTCTCGATCTCCTGACCTTGTGATCCGCCCGCATTGGCCTCCCAAAGTGCTGGGATTAGAGGTGTGAGCCACTGCACCCGGCCAAGAATTTAACATTCTTAAAGCTAGTTGGCCGGGCGCGGTGGCTCAAGCCTGTAATCCCAGCACTTTGGGAGGCCGAGGTGGGCGGATCACAAGGTCAGGAGATCGAGACCATCCTGGCTAACACGGTGAAACCCCATCTCTACTAAAAATACAAAAAATTAGCCGGGCGTGTTGGCGGGCGCCTGTAGTCTCAGCTACTTGGGAGGCTGAGGCAGGAGAATGGCGTGAACCCGGGAGGCGGAGCTTGCAGTGAGCCGAGATCGCACCACTGCACTCCAGCCTGGGGGACAGAGAAAGACTTCGTCTCAAAAAAAAAAAAAAAAAAAAGCTAGTGGTGGGTGAGCTGAATGCATTTTAACTGTTTGTGTCATTGCCACACAGTGGCACCATCTCAGATGATGAAGAGGGTATCCCATAATGGCAATGTTCCCTGGATCAGACCTCCTCCAAGTGGCTAAAGGGACATTCGTACCTGGTTTTCTCCTTCCTTCTCCTTTCATCTTTTTCTTTCTACACTTGCCATAATTAAAATATAAACCTACAACACTATCAGACAAGTTTTCTTCTTTTTTGGGGGGGTAGGGGTGCAGGGGAGACAGCGTCTTCCTCTGTTGCCCAGGCTGGAGTGCAGCGGTACAATCACGGCGCACTGCCGCCTCAAATCTCCAGGGCTCAAGCCATACTCCCAACTCAGCCTCGTAATCGAACACAGGCCTGGGACCACAGACGTGCTAATCTGACTACATCCAGCTAATTTTTTGATTTTTTTGTAGAGGTCTTATTATGTTGCCCAGGCTGGTCTTGAACTCCTGGGCTCAAGCAAATGATACTCCTGCCTTGGCCTCCCAAAGTGCTGGGATTACAGATGTGCGCCACCACACTCGGCCCCAAATTTTCTTTATGTGGTGATGCCAAGGCTAGTGCTGAAAATGTGCCTCCAAGTGAAAAAACACCATGAAGGCCAGATGCCAACCACAATACCCTGTGTCTTTCATACAGAGAGGTGCTTGCTACAAAATATTACAAAATTAAAAGTAGGATTGTGAGGTTCCCTGTTGTAATGGTGAGCACTCTGGACTCTGAAAATTGAAAGTAGGAATAAAGCAGAATCAGCTACAGCAGTCATAAACTTCAGTGCTCTGGCTGGTGCTGACTGCTAGCTGGAAAGGCTCCTCCATAAACAGCCCTCTGCACTCACCTGGTGACCAGAGAAAACGCGGGCACCTACTCTCTCTCCTCCCAGAATCCCAAAATGTCATAAACACGGGCAAATGAGCATCTCCACTCTCGCTGCTTCTGTTGATGGCAATGGTCTCACACTTGAGGATCTGACTCTAAATATAGGGGTCAGCACCTCAGCACCCCAACTCACACCTCTACTGCTAGTCCCCGATCAGACCCAGCCATCCCCTAGAGGATCAGATTGGCTTCCTCCCTGGTCTGTTTCTAGTCCCCCCAGCACAACCCCTACCCTCACCCCATCTGCTGCTAGAAGGGACCTTACAAAGGCATCCCCTTCTCAAGCAAGTTCAGTGCCAAGTCCCAGACCCTCAGGAACATGCGCACGTTTAAGGTTCCTCTTCTCCCAACATCTCCCCTCAGCCCCTCACCTGACTTCCCAGCCCCTCAAACACACCAGTTTTTTTACAGACTTCTACCCTGGCCCAGCTAGAGAACTGTGAACAACTCTGCCATCTCCACGGCTCATTTTGTGGGAAAGGAAACCCAGGCTCAGGAACTGCACGACCTGCTAAAAGCCCCAGGAGTTGCGGCAGAGAAGCAGGACTCAGAGTGCCAGGCCAGCCCTCCACGGACACTGCCTTCTGCATCCTTTCGGGTGGAGCAGGCAGGCAGCAAGTGAGATGCCAGAAGGAGCTGGGTGCCACTGCCCGCCCCCCTGGATCCCTCTGCTTGCTAGTCAGCTGGGTGCTGGGCCAGACCTGATGTCCATCCAGGCGGGTTCCTGCTTTCAGTGCTGTGCAGTGAGCGGGGTGAGGAGCCCCCGCTCGGGTCCAGAACCTGCCAGTGTTTCAGGGAATGGGGTGGGCATGCACAGGACTGCAGGGCAAGTGCAGGGCAAGAGGAGAAAGGTTTTCATTTCTTCTTTGTTTATAAATTGCCCAAGGGCAGGTGGGGTCAGCCGGTTGGGGATGCAGGGGGAGGAGGTCCAGGAGGCCTGGGTGGGGATGCTGTGACTAGTCTTAAAGCAAAACAGGAGGGAGGTGGTGTGTTTTAGACACCGGAGGACAGGCAGTGTGAGGGAAGAAGGAAGTTGATGGAAACATGACTATGAAAAAGTAGCTTTTCGGGAAACCACAGGCAGAGCCAAAGCTAATATAAACCATTCAGCAGATTTTATTAACCAAACAAAGCCTCCTGAGACTGGTTCTGTCACCTTGGAGCCACAAGCTGGGAAAAGATGACCATACCCACCCAGCCAGCTTCCCCCAACCCCAGCTGTTTCCAGGTCTGGGACTGGAGCCCTGCTGAGACCTTGTCCCACATCTAGGACCCTCTAGGGCCTTTGGGCACAGACAAGTAGCAAGGGCCTCTGCCAGGAACACCTAGAGGATGTCCAGCTGGGTGCTTCTCCACTCTCAGTGTTTCCTCAAATGTGGAATCCTAATCCCTGGCCAGTTTGCATCCCAGGGAGCCCTGAAGAAATCCCAGGAGGGGAGTGCTTTGTGCACTGAAGGCCTAGAACAGGGCACTGGAGGAGGAAGGCCCAGAGCCCTGGCTCTCAAGACAGGCCTGGCTCCAAGCACCTGCCATCCTTCCCAGGGAGAAGGAAGGCCTGATGTCTGAATTCCCCATTCTCTTTTGAATGCCAGGAAGCACCAGAGTGCACGTGTGCCCCTTGGAAGACAAACCCACAACCAGGCCTGTCTGAGCCCGGCCATCCCCACGCTCCCCCGAGGCTCAGACCTGGGCCAGTCTGTCCCTAGGACCCTCTGAGGCCTCTGCCCAAACCACACGACTGCCCAGACCCCAGAGCAAACTGAGACAGCACAGGTCCACTCCTTGACTTCAAAGTATGGAAGGTGAGGCTGGGCCCAGAGGGTCTTGCTCAAAGCCCCCACGATGTTCACTCCTGAGCCCCCACCTGCAAGTCCAAGCTGGGTGCTGGGTGCTGGGTCCCAGAGGCGAGTCTGCTTTGCTGCCTCCAAGGGCTCCCAAAGCTCCAACCTGGACGCCTCTCCTTCCTGCACACATTTGCCTCCGGGCTTGACTGAGGGCTGGGATTGGCCAGCCCCGCCCTCAGGGAAGCCAGGAGGCAGGGGGGCCCCTTCCCCGTCCTCACCTACACCCTGGCTACTCCCATCCCCACCAAGCCCACCTACCTCCAGCCAAGGCCTCTACCCCAGCGTCCTCCTGACCTGGTCCTGCCTGGGCCTCTCCTTGTGGCCGCATGGAGTGTCCTCAAGCAAGTCCCTTAGCCACTAGGTCCCAACTCCCTCACTCAGACCTTTTCCACAGTCCTTGTGGCCCTTAGGCTCCTTAGAGAGGGCCCAGCACTGGCCACTCTCCCGACTTGGCCACCCCCCAGTCTGAGCTGCTCCCCGCAGACCGACCATCCCAGGCCTCCCGCTGTGTGATGGGCTTTTCCAAGCCAAGAGTTCCTCCTATTCCCAAACAGCCTGAGCTGGAGCCCCAGGCCCCAGGAACAGCCATCTGGCCCTGACCCTGAGCTCCCAGACACTCCCATGACCCTGCAGAGCGCAGGAGGCCAGGCCCCGTCTTGCCCAGGGGCTGCAGCCGCTGACCATGGTTCCCCACTGGAGAGCTAAGCCCCAGTTCAGAGGAAGCTCTGGACTCAGCTCCTGTCCACTGTGTGCTTTCAGCAGGCCACGGTGCGGCCCACTGCAAGGAGCCCTGCCTACAGCTGCGGCCACAGACGCCACAGTGGGTCGGCTCACTCCCACCTAGGCTCCTGAGATCTGGTCCTGTCTTTGCCACCCTTGGGGCTGGGGCTTCAGGGACTCCCCTGCAGGAAGACAGTGCCCCTCAGTGACTGGCCACACATCCTAATGCCACTGTCACCTCAGAGCAGTCGGCCCAGGGAACAAGCTGAAGACATGGAGGTTTCCCTTTCTTATAAAAATCTTTAATAAAAATAGGTTTCTGCAGAACAGGTTATAAAACAGGAGCAGCAAACTCAAATTCCTGCCACCCAGGCAGGAGCGAGTGGAGCAGGTGGAGGGCGGCTAATGGACAGCCCAGAGCAGCAACCAACACAGAGGGACCAGGTCATTGACTTCTGGGTTGCGTGCTCAGGGCTGACATATCATCTCCTTTTTTGGGGGGGGGGGGACAGAGTCTCACTCTGTCACCAGGCTGGAGTGCAGTGGCATGATCTCGGCTCACTTCAACCTCCACCTCTCAGGTTCAAGTGATTCTCCTGCCTCAGCCTCCCAAGTAGCTAGGACTACAGGTGCATGCCACTACGCCCAGCTAATTTTTTTGCATTTTTAGTAGACATGGGGTTTCACCATGTTGGTCAGGATGGTCTCGATCTCTTGACCTCGCGACCCGCCCACCTCAGCCTCCCAAAGTGTTGGGGTTACAGGCATGAGCCACTGCGCCTGGCCATATCATCTCATTTTTCAAGAGATGTGTCTTTTAGAAAATTTGCATTTTTTAAAATTATACTTTGGTCTGCAAAAAATTGCATTTTTAAATGTTTGCCACTAATTGATTCTTCTCCCCTCAAAATAGCAGTGCAAGTCAAAATAAGACACAGGCAGCCAGTTCGCAACCTGTTGCATACACTCCACAATAAAAATAAATGGATCCACACAGTAGCAAAATATGTGTACAAAACCTACCAGGAAGACCAGGGATAGACCCATACCCTCCGGTCAACATGAGACAAGGAGAGGGAAGGAAGGCTGAGAATGGAGCAGGAGCCCTTGCGGCACCAGCCTGCCTGTCTGCAGCCCTGGGTCCTGAGGTACCACTGGGGGATGGAAGAACTCCAAGGAGAGCCCCAGCTGGGTCCTAATACCCCAGGAGCCTTCTGGCTTCTTCACTTTGGGCCTGTAGGGTCTCGCTTGCATACTTCTGGAGGAGTTCCATTTTCTTCCTTCGTACCAGTGCCTCCTCGATCTGTGGAAATTAAGAGTGCAGGGCTCACTCCTCAGCAAAGCCCTCCAACCCCTGCCAGACCCAGCCAGAAGGAAGTCCCCGTGGGAGAAGTCCATAGAGGAGTCTGATTTAAATACGCAGAATAGTCTCCAAGAGTCTTAACTCTCTCCCATTGGAAACATTTGAACAATAGAATGGCCTAGAGCAGAGGGTCCTGCCGTTTTTGGAGCCCACACCCTGAGCACAATGACAGGTGTCATGTGGTCAGGACCCTGAGCTGCCCTGATGGGTAGGAAGGACAACGAAAACCCACTACAGTGCTCTGTGCAATCTGCTTTAGAGAAGCCCCCGGCGCCCAGGCAGCTCTTAGCTGTGGTCCTACCTCTTGCTGCGAGGGAACGGGGACATGAGCAATGAACTTCTGCTGGCCGTCATCCCCTCCTTTCTCCTGGCTGCCTTCCTCGTCCGACTACAAACAGAACAAGCGGAAGTCCATCAGTAGGCGCCCAGCTAGGTAAATGCTGGCAACTCTATAAAACACACTACTCTGCAACTATTTAAAAGAAAAAAAACTAAGAAAGTTCTATACTTACAGAAAGACACTTGAGCCACAAGATTAAGTAAAAAAAGTCACAGAACACGGTGTATATTATGCTACCTTTTGTCTAAGGAGGAAATAAGAATAGAAATTACTGACGGCAGTGAGAACAAGGTAGATGAGGGACAGGAAGAGGAAAGAATCTTTGTGGAATATCTTTATATACTTTTTCACTTTTGAACCTTGTGAATGTATCACTATTTTTAAAAATTTAAATGTAAAATAATGCACCATGTATAGAAAAATAGTCAACTCAGAGGTTGCCTATGAGTCAATACAAATTTCTAATAACAAAGAAAACAACATGGACTTGGAAAGAGAGAAGGGGTCTTGTGGCGAGTCGGGAGTCCACTGCTTGCTGTGCTCTGCCAGACACCGTGCATGACCCATTCCCTGACTGGCTCCCAGTGGCGATGACTTCAAATGCCTCTTGAGGAACCTCTCATCCACTGCTGGCACTTGGAGAAACTGGTTGTATCTAACACTAAACACATACCTACCCTGATCTGGTGGTTCCACTCCTCAGCATGTACTCAAGAGAAACACTGCACGGGAACAAGAAAATTCCCAGCAACCCTATCTGCCAAAACCCCAAGCTGGACACAACACAAATACCCATAAACATTAGACACAAAAGAGTACACGCGACTCCACATATGTAAAGTTCAGACACAAGTGACACGTATGGGTCACGAGAGGTCAGGAGGGTGACCCCTGAGGCAGTAGTGAGCTTCTGGCGTTGTGGTCCTGTTCTGTTTCTTCACTGGTATTTGCTGTGTGTGTGTGTTTACCCTGTGAAAATCCAGTGACCTACACATTTAGCAGGTGTGTACTTTTCTGTATACGGAACAACACTCAGCAGTGAAAAGGAATGAACTATTGAACTCAACAACCAGAGGGATGTCAAGGGCATCATGTTGAGTGTCAAGGCCATCGTGAAAGGTGACCCACAGCATGATCCCATTTATAAAACATTCTGGAATGACAAAATCAGAGATGGAGAACAGGTTAGGGTTCAGCTACGAGAAGAGACAGTGAGGACAGGGAGGTGTGAACTGTGAAGGGGTGGCACTAGGGATCTTTGTAGTAAGGGGATAGTTCCCAGGCTGGAGTGCAGTGGTGTAATCACAGCTCACTGTAATCTGAACCCCCTGAGCTCAAGCAATTCTCATACCTCAGCCTCCTGAGTAGCTGGGACTATAGGCATGTCCAACCACACCCAGCTAATTGTTTTTATTTTTGATAGAAACAGGGCCTCATTGTGGTGCCAGACTGGTCTTAAACTCCTGAGTTCAAGCAATCCTCCCACCTTAGCCTCCCAAAGTATTAGGATTACAGGCGTGACCACCACCCCTGGCCAGTTCTGTATCTGGATTGTCATCATGGCCACATGGATCTCCACACATGGAGACAAATGACACAGAACTCCACACACTCATTATGCCAATGTCAACCTCCCAGTTTTACTACTGTGCTAGAACTACATGAGATACAACCATTGGGGGAACTGGGTGAAGCATACACAAGATCTCTCTGTACTCTTTGCAACTTCCTGTATCTCTATAATTATTTGAAAAGAAAAAAAAAATTCTGCTGTGGGTTTCCACTGCTCTTCCCCACAACGCCAGCTCCCCATCAGCCTCCACTCACACCCAGCACCCACTCTCTGCACTCCAGCACACTGGGCCGTCCTTTGTCTCTCACTCGTCACAGGATCTCTCAGCACACGATGCGCCCCTGCTGGGAGCCCTCTCTCCTCATCTCCTCCTTCCTTGGTTAAGTTCGCTGGATCGTCCTAATCTTAGCTGAGGGGTTAGCTTCCCAGCAGAGCGTCTGCAGGCTGTCCCTGCACCAGGCTGTATTGAGGGACTGTTGCTCACTGTCTCTCTTACTGGACTGCCTCCCCCTGGACTATGAGCTACACTCCAAGCCTCTGTACCACTATGCCCCTGCACCTGGAATGGGGCTGGCTCACAGGAGCCATGAATTAAACACCTGCTGAGAGAGCAAATGAGTATTTGTACCTAGAGGAAATCCTCCTAAGGCATGCTGCCATCCTGCTTCAGACCTGCACTGAACCCCCGTGCTGGCCCAGCTGGACATGAGCAGGAACGTCAGGCCTGTTATATCCCGTGTGACATTGATTAAGTCACTAAACCTGAGCCTGCTTCTTCACCAGTGGTGTCTCAGCAAGCTCCTCATGTGGAACCTGAGCCATCATCCGTGTGTGGGTGGTCCCCTCCCTTCTCTCAGTCCAGCAAATCAGATCCACCTAGACCTGTGCAGGCAGCAAGGACTCCAAATATAGGGCCCTGCAGAAGAGGTCTGCCTGGGAGGCAGAGATTTCAAATGCTGAGTTTTCCTTATTTCAGAATACCTCCTTTAATGCAGTGAAGTTTTGGTAATGTTTCATAGAAAAAATAAAAGGTGTAGCACAGACAGATATGTCAAGATTACTTACATGGTGGCTATAATAAAAAGTAATAACTAAGATATATAATGAGTATTTCCTACAGATCAGAAAATATGCAAAAGATCAGAAAATATGCAAAAGATCAGAAAATATGCAAAAAGTCTGAAAATATGCAAAGATTCCCCAACCATGACCCTCTGAGAAAGTTTCTTCTCTGCTCTGCGTTTCTTTCCATGTGTAAGACGGGGGTGTTAGGGCTGGGCGTGATGGTTCACGCCTGTCATCCCAGCACTTTGGGAGGCCAAGGCGGGTGGATCACGAGGTCACGAGTTCGAGACCAGCCTGGCCAATATGGTGAAACCCTGTCTCTACTAAAAATACAAAAATTAGCCAGGCGTGGTGGCACTCGCCTGTAGTCCCAGCTACTCGGGAGGTTGAGGCAGAAGAATTGCTTGAACCCGGGAGGCAGAGGTTGCAGTGAGCCAAGATCGTGCCACTGCACTCCAGCCTGGGCAACAGAGCGAGACTCCGTCTCAAAAAAAATAAAAAAGATGGGGTTGTTCAACTACAGAAGAGCAACTGCCACTGCCACGTGAACAGAAGTGATGAGGTCATGGGCTAAAGCTCATGGCTTCCTCTGTGTTTATCAATCTAATTCTAGTATATGCAGGAGGGCCTGTCTTTAAGAAGCAAAGAAGGAAGCCCTGGTGTAAAGCACGGCCGACAGGGCACTCTCATGGCTGCTGCCTCCTGAAACCCTCCTGCAATCTCACAAGTGTTTTCACAGCCATCCTGCAGGTGAGCAAGCTAGGCTGTGAACCCTGACTGCATTTTGGAGCCAAGCTTCCTCCCTGCCACACTTCATGGCTTGGAGCAGATGAGTGCCAGAGGGGGCCAACCCCAATACCTCCTCCTCGGTGACTGCATAGATGTTGATCTCTTCCTCCTCTTCCTCCTCTTCTTCCTTTTCTCCTCTTGCCAGCCGAGCCTCTCTCTCTGCTTTCCACTTTTCCACTAACTCGGCTCTGACTGAACACAAGAGAGGGTAGGTGCTATTTATTTCAGTCTCTAAATGAGCTTTCAACACTATGCAGGGAAAGGCCAACACTATGCAGGGAAAGTCTAGACATCCCCTCTAGAAAGGGACACCCTTCATTCTGCCCCCATGGGTGGAAATGGATGTGAGGCATGGTAGTCCTACAACAGCTGTGGCCTTCAGTCACTACAAAGCAGCTTTTTAGGGAACATTCCCAAATCCTCCCCACTTCCACAACCTGAGTGGCTTCCCAACATGTCCACATGAAAACAGAGAAGGCAGGGGCAGAGCATGCTAGAAAGCAGCTCCAGCTCCAGACCACTTGCTTCCAAAGTCCTGGCTTGATGTGTCACATGGGCACTGGTATTAGCACGAATCCAGATGGTGACCTCCCATCAGACAGGGACCGGTCAGACGTGGCTCTCACGGCTTCCCCAACCTGTTACCTCTGGCCCACACAGCTTTGACTGCCTCACAGGGGTCAGGGAATTAGCAGACCCTCACGCCTGAAGACCATTAGCAACAAAGAAAACTCCCTTCTGGCATAAAGCACTATTGAAAATCCTGTTTTCAAAGGAGACAACAGAAAACAGATGCCATCTATTATGAAATGAAATGCCCAGAGACCTACGTTTCTTTTCATATTCCTGTTCCAAAGGCACAATAACACCATCATCTTCATCTAGGTAACCATAGTACTCAAAATCGATTGCCTTCATGAGCTCAGCACGTGTCTTTCTGGGAGGAGGAAGAGCTATAAGAAACAGAAATGGAGCTGAGTTTCCAAGTCATAATCACACTCCAGCGAAGCTGTCTCCTGATGCAACGCTATACACCCACGTGGCACGTATGTTCATGAAAATACCAGGTGGGCGCGGTGGCTCACGCCTGTAATCCTAGCGCTTTGGGAGGCCGAGGCAGGTGGCTCACGAGGTCAGGAGTTCGAGACCAGCCTGACCAACATGGTGAAACCCCACCTCTACTAAAAATACAAAAATTAGCCGGGCATGGTGGTGCGCACCTGTAATCCCAGCTACTCAGGCTGTGGCAGGAGAATCGCTTGAACCCGGGAGGCAGAGTTTGCAGTGAGCCGAGATCATGCCACTGCACTCCAGCCTGGGCGACAAAGCAAGACTCCATCACACACAAAAGAAAATATTATGGATAGACACTTTTCTATACTATTCATGGGATTATTTAAGTGGTAGAGCCCTTTTTAAAATCAGTACTTGGACCCATTAATCCATTTAAAAGCAATCTACCTAAGTAAAAAACAAAACCAGGCTGGGCGCGGTGGCTCATGCCTGTAATCCCAGCACTTTGGGAGGCCGAGGCGGGAGAATCACGAGGTCAGCAGTTCAAGACCAGCGTGGCCAACACGGTGAAACTCTACTAAAAATACAAAACTTAGTCAGGCATGGTGGTGGGGGCCCCTGTGATCCCAGCTACTCCGGAGGCTGAGGCAGGAGAATCACTTGAACCCGGGAGGCGAAGGTTGCGGTGAGCCAAGATTGCGCCATTGCACTCCAGCCTGGGTGACAGAGCAAGACTCCGTCTCAAAAAAAAAAAAAAAAAAACCAAAGACAACATAGCAAAAAGCTTCATGGACAGAAATATGCATCACAGTATTATTTATATAATAGAGAAAACTTGGGAATAACCTAGGATTGTAAATTGCAGAATATGTATGGGATGGGATATCCTGCAGCCCCTGTAATGCTATTTCACAAAGTATTTTAATAACACAGGAACTGTCACAATGTTTAATGAAAAAGCATGAAAGTAAACAAAAAAGACAAAAGAAACTATAAACAAACAAAAAAGATACATGAGAAAGCCCTAAAGAAGATATTTTCAGACTAAGACTACAATCCAGAATATTTAAGTAATTCTTTTTTTTTGAGATGGAATTTCACTCTTGTTGTACAGGCTGGAGTGCAATGGCATGATCTTGGCTCACTGCAACCTCTGCATCCCGGGTTCAATCGATTCTCCTGTCTCAGCCTCCCGAGTAGCTGGGATTACAGGCACCCGCCACCACACCCAGCTAATTTTTGTATTTTTAGTAGAGACGGGGTTTCACCATGTTGGGCAGGCAAGTCTCGAACTCAGGTGATCCACCCACTTAGGCTTCCAAAGTGCTAAGATTATAGGTGTGAGCCACTGCACCCGGCTAAGTAATTGTTAAAAATGAAAAACAAAATGACAACCAACCAGATGGGTCAAAGAATAAAAGCTGGCCAGGCGCAGTGACTCATGCCTGTAATCCCCACATTTTTTTTTTTTTTTTTGAGACGGAGTCTCGCTCTTGTTGCCCAGACTGGACAATGGTGCGATCTCAGCTCACCGCAACCTCCGCCTCCCGGGTTCAAGCAATTCTCCTGCCTCAGCCTCCCAAGTAGCTGGGATTACAGGCACGCACCACCATGCCCGGCTAATTTTGTATTTTCTTCTTCTTCTTCTTTTTTTTTTTTTTTTTTTTTTTTTTTTAAGACACCCAGGCTGGAGTGCAATGGCGCGATCTCAGCTCACTGCAAGCTCTGCCTCCTGGGTTCACACCATTCTCCTGCCTTAGCCTCCCGAGTAGCTGGGATTACAGGCACCTGCCACCATGACCAGCTAATTTTGTATTTTCTTCTTCTCCTTTTCTTTTTTTTTTTTTTTTTTTTTTTAGACAGAGCCTCACTCTGTCGCCCAGGCTGGAGTGCAATGGCATGATCTCAGCTCACTGCAAGCTCCACCTCCCGGGTTCACGTCATTCTCCTGCCTCAGCCTCCCGAGTAGCTGGGATTACAGGTGCCCACCACCATGCCCAGCTAATTTTTTGTATTTTTTTTTTTTTTTTTTAGCAGAGACGGGGTTTCACCATGTTAGCCAGGATGGTCTTGATCTCCTGACCTTGTGATCCACCCGCCTCGGCCTCCCAAAGTGCTGGGATTACAGGCGTGAGCCACCGCGCCTGGCCTAAAAAAATAAAAAAAATTTTTAAGGCCGGAAAAGAACATACCAAACAGATAATAATGGTTATCAGTTACCTCTAGGAGGGGCACTGGGATGAGCGTAGAGGTAAGAGGACTTTCACTCTATCTGTACTATTTGAATTATAACCAGTAAAATTAACTTATGCATTTTCTTTTTAAAACAAAAATCTTTTCAATAGATGACAAAAAAGGAAAAATAAATTAAAAAACCCAAAAATCTATCACTGGAATAAGCAAAAATACATTTGGAAAAATGTAAATGCAAAAAACCTAACATATAGAGCATAATCACAATATAGGAGCCGCCCCAATACAACCTTTTAGAAACTGGAAGGAACAAGGCCGGGCGCGGTGGCTCACATTTGTAATCCCAGCACTTTGGGAGGCCGAGGCGGGCGGATCACGAGGTCAGGAGATCGAGACCACAGCTAAACCCCATCTCTACTAAAAATACAAAAAAATTAGCCGGGCGTGGTGGCGGGCGCCTGTAGTCCCAGCTACTCGGAGAGGCTGAGGCAGGAGAATGGCGTGAACCCAGGAGGCGGAGTTTGCAGTGAGCCGAGATTGTGCCACTGCACTCCAGCCTGGGCGACAGAGCGAGACTCCGTCTCAAAAAAAAAAAAAAAAAAAAAAAAAAGAAACTGGAAGGAACAGCCAGGCGAGGTGGCTCACTCCTGTAATCCCAGCGCTTTGGGAGGCCGAGGTGGGCAGATCATGACATCAAGAGTTTGAGACCGGCCGGGAGCAGTGTCTCACGCCTGTAATCCCAGCATTTTGGGAGGCCGAGGCGGGCAGATCACAAGGTCAGGAGATCGAGACCATCCTGGCTAACACGGTGAAACCCCGTCTCTACTAAAAAAATACAAAATCTTTGCCGGGCCTGGTGGTGGGCGCCTATAGTCCCAGCTACTCAGGAGGCTGAGGCAGGAGAATGGTGTGAACCTGGGAGGCAGAGTTTGCAGCAGTGAGCCGAGATCGCATCACTGCACTCCAGCCTGGGCAACACAGCAAGACTCCATCTTAGAAAGAAAAAAAAAAAAAGCTCGAGACCACTCTGGCCAACATAGTGAAACCCTGTCTCTACTAAAAATACAAATTAGTACCCGGGCACGGTGGCTCACGCCTGTAATCCCAGCACTTTGGGAGGCCAAGGCAGGCAGATCACGAGGTCAGGAGATCGAGACCATCCTGGTTAACATGGTGAAACCCCGTCTCTACTAAAAAAATACAAAAACTGCTGGGCGTGGTGGCGGACGCCTATAGTACCAGCTACTCAGGAGGCTGAGGCAGGAGAATGGTGTGAACCTGGGAGGCGGAGCTTGCAGCAGTGAGCCGAGACTGCATCACTGTACTCCAGCCTGGGCAACAGAGCAAGACTCCATCTCAAAAAAAAAGAGCTCGAGACCACCCTGGTGCCAACGTAGTGAAACCTCGTCTCTACTAAAAATACAAATTAGTACTGGTCGCGGTGGCTCACGCCTGTAATCCCAGCACTTTGGGAAGCTGAGGCAGGCAGATCACGAGGTCAGGAGATCGAGGCCATCCTAGCTAACATGGTGAAACCCCGTCTCTACTAAAAATACAAAAAAATTAGCTGGGCATGGTGGCAGACGCCTGTAGTCCCAGCTACTTGGGAGGCTGAGGCAGGAGAATGGTGTGAACCCAGGAGGTGGAGCTTGCAGCGAGCCAAGATTGGGCTACTGTACTCCAGCCTTGGCGACAGAGCGAGACTCCAACTCAAAAAAAAAAAAAAAAAAAAATACAAATTAGCTGGGCATAGTGGCATGAGCCTGTAATCCCAGCTACTTGGGAGGCTGAGGCAGGAGAATAGCTTGAACCCGGGAGGCAGAGGTTGCAGTGAGCCGAGATTGCACAACTACACTCCAGCCTGCACAACAGAGCAAGACTCTATCTCAAAAAAAAAGAAAAAAGAAAGAAAGAAAGAAACGGGAAGGAACAATGCCCTAATGTATTAACAATCATCACACATAAAGTGTGAAAATGTGAGTGGTTTTTTTCTGATTTTCTGTATTTTATAACTTCTTTTTTTTGTTTGAGACGGAGTCTTGCTCTGCTGCCCAGGCTGGAGCGCAGTGGGACGATCTCAGCTCACTGCAACCTCCGCCTCCCAGGTTCAAGTGATTCTCCTGCCTCAGCCTCCTGAGTAGCTGGGATTACAGGTGCCTGCCACTATGCCCAGCTAATTTTTTTTGTATTTTTAGTAGAGACAGGGTTTCACCATGTTGGCCAGGCTGGTCTCGAACTCCTGATCTTATGATTCTCCCACTTCAGCCTCCCAAAGTGCTGGGATTACAGGGGTGAGCCACTGCGCCTGGCTATAACTCCTCTGTAGTAAAAAATATATTGCTTCATAATTAATGGCACAATATTTAAACTCTGAATTATTTTTAAGTGATGGTAGTGACCTATGCAAAACTAGTTTTGGAATAATGAATTTTAAAATAAGCAGCGTTTAATAAAAATAGAACTATATATTTTTTTTAAAATGGAAAAGCCAACTAGAAGGAGATATAACAAAACGCTAATAATGGTGAAAATACTGGCATCATTCTTCTCTGCCTCTCGTACTTTTTCCTATGAAGTGTTGACTACCTTTCTAAAACACAAAATCAAAACAGACTAAAACTCCAGACTAACAGTTTCAAATTATGTTCAGGAGGTTTGGCTGAAAGAAGGAGGAAAGGTGGGGTGCCCTATTTGGATTCACACAAAGTAGCTCCACTTTTCTCCTTTTTTTTTTTTTTTGAGATGGAGTTTCGCTCTTGTTGTCCAGGCTGGAGTGCGATGGCGCGATCTCGGCTTACCGCAACCTCCACCCCTCAGATTCAAGCAATTCTCCTGTCTCAGTCTCCTGAGTAGCTGGGAGTACAGGCATGCACCACCATGCCCAGCTAATTTTGTATGTTTAGTGGAGACAGGGTTTCTCCATGTTGGTCAAGCTGGTCTCTAACTCCCTACCTCAGGTGATCCGCCCACCTCAGCCTCCCAAAGTGCTGGGATTACAGGCATGAGCCACGGTGCCGGGCCTCACTTTTCTCCATTTTTACATGTTAGGGTTTGGCCCAAGATTTTATTTGTTCTTTGGTTATCATTTTTTCAACTAGTAAGTAACTGAAACATGAACCTGATTCAATGAACTTCAGAGCCTGCCCCAATTGTTCTGGGAAACTTCAAATGGGGAAACTCCTTGTCCAGACTGACAGATTAGCACCTGCCAAAGGCAGAATCCTGCACCAGCCAATCCTGGGCGTACTTTCCAGCCCCAGTTGTATGGCATGGGCCTATGATTCTATCCCAGTTCTTAAGAATTCTCAGTTAAAATCTGGGAACAATAATTCCTACATTATAAGGCTGTTATCCAACTAAGAAAAAAAAAGTAAGAGCAATTAGCATATAGTATATCTACTCTTATGATTATTACCAATGAAAGGCTAAAACTGTTACAAACTTAGTTACTTACGTTCTTTTTCAAACAGCTCTCTAACACCAGGCAAATCTTTTGCTGCTCCAAAGTACTTGTAACCTCGGTTTCCTGGGACTTCTTTTCCTTCATGATCCAGCATTTTAGGGCCGACTTTCTTATTGGGAAGAAAAAAGAGAAAATGGATCTGTTAGTTAGTTATTATTTATTTATTTATTTGAGGCAGAGTCTCGCTCTGTTTCCCATTTATTTGAGCTGGAGTCTCGCTCTGTTGCCCAGGCTGGAGTGCAGTAGCACAATCTCACTGCAACCTCCACCTCCTGGGTTCAAGCGATTCTCCTGCCTCAGCCTCCTGAGTAGCTGGGATTACAGGTGCGTGCCACCACGTCTGGCTAATTTTTGTATTTTTAGTAGAGACAGGGTTTCACCATGTTGGTCAGGATGGTCTTTAACTCCTGACCTCATGATCCACCCACGTCGGCCTCCCAAAGTGCTGGGATTACAGGCATGAGCCACTGAGCCTGGTGGATCTGATCTTTTTTTTTTTTTTTTTTTTTTTTTTTGGGGATCTGATCTTTAAACCCACTATTTCCATGTTTGCAAATACATTTTAAGATAACAGCCGGAAGCAGTGGCTCACACCTGTAATCCTAGCACTTTGGGAGGCCAAGGAAGGCGGATCACTTCAGCTTAGGAGTTCAAGACCAGCCTGGGCAACATGGCAAAACCCTGTCTCTACTAAATATACAAAAATTAGCTGGGTGTGGTGAGACACGCCTGTAATCCCAGCTACTCAAGAGACTGGGGCAGGAAGAATTGCTTGAACCTGGGAGGTGGAGATTGCAGTGAGCCAAGATCATGCCACTGTACTCCAGCCAGGGCAACAGAGCGAGACTCTGTCTCAAAAATAAAATAAAATAAATAAATAAATAAATAAATAAAAAACACTTATGGGCTGGGCACGGTGGCTCACACCTGTAATCCCAGCACTCTGGGACACCGAGGTGGGAAGATCACTTGAGGCCAGGAGTTCACGACCAGCCTGGGCAACATGGCAAAACCCTGTCTCTACAAAAAAATGCAAAAATTAGCCAGGCATGGTGACACACGCCTATCATGCCACTGCATTCCAGCCTGGGTGACAGAGCGAGACCCTGTCTCAAAAAAAATAAATAAAAATAGGCCGGGCATGGTGGCTCACGCCTGTAATACCAGCATTTTGGGAGGCCAAGGCGGGCGGATCACGAGGTCAGGCGATCGAGACCATCCTGGCTAACATGGTGAAACCCCGTCTCTACTATAAATACAAAAAATTAGCCGGGCGTGGTGGCGGGCGCCTGTAGTCCCAGCTACTCCGGAGGCTAAGGCAGGAGAATGGCATGAATCTGGGAGGCGGAGCTTGCAGTGAGCTGAGATCACACCACTGCACTCCAGCCTGGATGACAGAGCAAGACTCCATCTCAAAAAAATAAAATAATTAAAAAATAAATAAATAAATAAATAAAAATAAAAAACACGATGCTAAGTGACAAAACCTTTAAAAAGATTACAAACAACCTATATGACAATCAGTAGAAAACAAATGAAATACATCCAGAAGATACAACTATATCTATTAAAACCGATGATTTGATGGGTGTGGTGGCTCACATCTGTAATCCCAGCACTTTGGGAGACCAAGGCGGGAAGATCACCTGAGGTCAGGAGTTCAAGACCAGCCCGGCCAACATGGTAAAATCCCATCTCTACTAAAAATACAAAAATTAGCAGGGTATGGTGGCGCACATCTGTAATCCCAGCTACTTGGGAGGCTGGAGCACAAGAATCACTTGATGGAGCACAAGAATCACTTGAACCTGGGAGGTGGAGGTTAGGGTGAGCTGAGATCACATGCCACTGCACTCCAGCTTGGATAACAGAGCGAGACTCTGTCTCGAAAAAAAAAAAAAAAAAGATGATTTGACAACTACATGTAGTATGTGACCCCGGATCACGTCCTGTACTGCAGGGGAAATGCTACCAAGGACATTATTGGGAAAATTGATGAAATGCCACATGGATTCAATTATTGTAGCCAAGTTAAATTTCTTAAACTTGATAGCTCTACCATGGTTACATAAGAGAATATTCTTCTTCTTAGGAAATACACATATATTAAAGGGTAAAGAAGCATGATGTATTGTAACCTACCTTTCAAATGGTTCACAAAAAATAAATCTCAAGGTACACAAAGAAAATAAAGAAAATACAAGCAAAATGTCAGTAAATCTGTATAAAGGGTATATAAAAGTTCTCTGTATATTTTTGCAATGTTCTTTGAGTTAAAAAACATTTTTTTTTTTTTTTTTTGAGACGGAGTCTCGCTCTGTCGCCCAGGCTGGAGTGCAGTGGCACAATCTCAGCTCATTGCAAGCTCCGCCTCCCGGGTTCACGCCATTCTCCTGCCTCAGCCTCCCAGTGGCTGGGACTACAGGCACCCACCACCACGCCCGGCTAATTTTTTGTATTTTTAATAGAGACGGGGTTTCACCGTGGTCTCGATCTCCTAACCTCGTGATCCGCCCGCCTCGGCCTCCCAAAGTGCTGGGATTACAAGCGTGAGCCACCGCGCCCGGCCCAAAAATTTTTTTTTTTTTTTTTTTTTTTTTTTTTTTTTGAGACGGAGTCTTGCTCTGTCACCCAGGCTGGAGTGCAGTGGCGCAATCTCGGCTCACTGCAAGCTCCGCCTCCCGGGTTCACGCCATTCTCCTGCCTCAGCCTCTCTGAGTAGCTGGGACTACAGGCGCCCGCCACCACGCCCGGCTAATTTTTTTGTATTTTTAGTAGAGACGGGGTTTCACCGTGGTCTCGATCTCCTGACCTCGTGATCCACCCGCCTCAGCCTCCCAAAGTGCTGGGATTACAGGCGTGAGCCACCGAAAAACATTTTTTAAAATCATACAATTTGGCTGAGCACAGCAGCTCTTGCCTGTAATCCCAGTACTTTGGGAGGCTGAGGCAGGATGACTGATTGACTCCAGGAGCTCAAGACCAGCCTGGGCAACATAATGGGACACCATTTCTACAAAAAATTTAAAAATTAGCTGGGCATGGCCAGGCACAGTAGCTCACGCCTATAATCCCAGCAGGTTGGGGAGCCAAGGGAAGTGGATCACCTGAGGTAGGGAGTTCAAGACCAGCCTGGCCAACATGGTGAAACCCTGTCTCTACTAAAAATACAAAAATTAGCTGGGCATGGTGGGCACCTGTAATCCCAGCTACTCTGGAGGCTGAGGCATTGAGAATCGCTTGAACCCAGGAGGGGAAGGTTGCATTGAGTCGAAATCACACTCCTGCACTCCAGCCTGGGTGACAGAGTGAGACTGTCTCAAAAAAAAAAAAAAAAAAAAAAAAAAAAAAAAAAAAAAAAATTGGCTGAGCATGGTGGCACACACCTGTCATCTCAGCTGCTCGGGAGGCTGAGGTAAAAGGATTACTTGCACCTGGAGTCAAGGCTTCAGTGAGCCATGATCGTGCCACTGCACTCCAGCCTGGGGTGACAGAGTAAGATCTTGTCTCAAAAACTAAGAGGCTGGGTGCAGTGGCTCACACCTGTAATTCCAGCACTTTGGGAGACCAAGGCAGGCAGATCACCAGAGGTCAGGAGTTCGAGACCAGCATGGCCAACATGGTCAAACCCCAACTCTACTAAAATATAAAAATTAGCCAGGTGTGGTGGCGCACACCTGTAATCTCAGCTGCTCCAGAGGCTGGGGCACAAGAATTGCTTGAATCCAGGAGGCGGAGGTTGCAATGAGCCAAGATCACACCACTGCACTCCAGCCTGGGTGATGAAGCGAGACTCTGTCTCAAAAAAAAAAAAAAAAAACTAAACTAGAATAAAACAATTTAATATACATATCTATCATATGATTATTTATTGACACGAAACTGTATTCCTTATACAGTTTAGAGAATAAAGCACATAGAATATTAATGAATTTCTATAATGTATATACTAATATGTATTTTTTATATTTTATAATTTTTATATTTATATTTTTTCTCTATACAAAAATATGTACTGCTTATATAATGAAAGCTACCATTTTGAAAAGAAAAACAAAATCCAGAACCAAAATTGTACATACAGTGAGTATAGTTTCAATTATGACATTCATACAAAAACAACAGAAGGAAAAAAAAGATAAAGAGCATATTCAAGTGGCTGCACTTATGTAATGGGATTGTGACTGAGTGTTGTTCTGCTTCTTTGTACTTTTCTGAACTTAGTGATAATATATTACTTTTATATATAGAAAATAAAAAAATTATTAAGCATTAAAAATCTCTGGAAAAAATATATAAAAATATTAATAGTGTTGAATTTGGGTGGTGGAACTTAACATTTCACATATGAATTTTTTCATACCTGAGACCACTTTTCTAGGTGGATTAATGAGCTGCTTCTAAGCCACCTCACAGGAAAAATAAAATCTCCACCACACAACTGCTGAAGAGATCAGGCAAGTGCTCACTCTGGCAGGACATATACTAAAATTGGAATGATACAGAGAAGATTGGTGTATAAAAATAAAAAACAACAAAAATAAAATAAATGAAAAGAAAAAAAGAAGTCAGGCAAGACACCCAAGAGAAGTCTCCTAGTGCAGTGCCCGGACACAAAAGGTGCTTCAGAAATGGGAGTGCCTTTCCTGTTCTGCAGTGGGAAGGCTGAATACTCCCATTTGTATGTACTAGGGTGAGAATTATGGTTATGTGTTAGACTTTCTCAAAGGTGAAAAGATCAACACGTAGAAAACCTGCATGTGTTTCTTACATAACACGTTATAGTCCATTGATTACATACTGTTTCCAGTGATCTGAGGTAGGTCTCATCACAAAAGTGTGAACGAATTAGGCTCTGGGGCAGGAGTTTTCAAAACCAAGACCCATTAGTGCGTCATGAAATCAGTTAAGCAGGTCACAAACATCAAATTTTTAAAAACCAAAATATAACAGAATAAAAAATATACCATACTTATTGTTTTTTTCAGCACCTTTGTGTGCTGGCTTGTGATTGTGTGTGTGTCTGTGTTTTGCAATGGGCCATGTTCTTAAAAGTTTGAAAGCTATGATTCTAGAGTATTGCATTTACAGAAGTCCAAAAAAAGGACAGAATGTAGTGTCTCTATGGCTCTTAGATAACAAAGCCAACAAATGGCTGTCTCCAGTTCCTAAGGCACTCAAAGAATGTGAGGAACCATGGTCATTTTATCTTTTTTTTTTGAGACAGCATCTTGCTCTGGCACCCAGGCTGAGGTGCAGTGGCATGATGACAGCTCACTGCAGCCTCCACCTCCCAGGCTCAAGCCATCCTCCCACTTCATCCTTCTGAGCAGCTGGGACTATAAGCATGTGCTACCATGCCTAGCTGATTTTTAAATATTTTGTAGATTCTGGGTCCCACAACATTGCCCAGGCTGCTCTCAAACTTCTGTGCTCAAGGGCTCATCCTGTCTCAGCCTCCCGAAGTGCCAGGATTACAGGCGTGAGCCACTGCACCCAGTGAGGGACCATAGTCACTTTTTTTTTTTTGAGGACGGAGTCTAACTCTGTCGCCCAGGCTGGAGTGCAGTGGCGATCTTGGCTCACTGCAACCTCCATCTTCCAGGTTTGAGTGATTCTCCTGCCTCAGCCTCCCAAGTAGCTGGGATTACAGGTGTGCATCACCACACACAGCTAATTTTTGTATTTTTTGAAAAGATGGGCTTTTGCCATACTGGCCAGGCTGGACTTGAACTCCTGACCTCAAGTGATCCTCCCGCCTCAGCCTCCCAAAGTGCTGGGATTATAGGAGTGAGCTACCGCACCCGGCTGGTACATACAGATGCCCTGTCTGCTGTGATGCATGTGCTGTGAGGTCTTCCAGCATCATCCTACCCATCCTGTTCATAGGTTTCCTGTATCAAGGGACTACTATGGCAGGAATGGGCTGGGAACTGCTGCGGGTGGAAAACTAGACAGGACCCACCACTGGGGCTGCCATGTACTCACTCCATAATCAGGACCGCCCAGCTCCTTTATCCGGACCTCCCAGTGTCCTTTCTCCCTTAGCAGCTTGTTAATTTCATCATTCAGGTCACGAATTCGAAATTCACCTAAACCAGCTAGAAAACAAAAAGGTTAACAATATCATTCCATAAAAATGTACGTCAACACCTCTAACACGTACACTCAGTATCATACCCCTAAAATGAATGTCAACACCTACAAAGGTATACTACATAAAAATACTCATCTAAATTGATAAGAAAAACCACGCAAATAAATGAAAGGACAAGAATTATAAACAAAGTTCCCACTAGTGTAAGAAAAAAAAATCCTTGAAAATAACTTCATCCTCATTAGCAACCAAAAAAACATAAACAACCCTGAAACAACCCGGCAGTTCCATTTATACAACTACTGAAATAACAAGCTCTTAAGAGAGAGGGGGAAACAGCAACCAAGGCCAGCAAAGACACAATGAGGCTGGAATATGCACCTAGGGATGGCAGCATTCTATGATGGTTTAGCGTTTTCAGGAAAGCAATGTATTGCTATATGGGAAAAATTTTTGGCAAGGATTATAGGACTAAGAATTAAGCCTAAGGGATTAATTGAAAGGGATGTGCACAACAAATTTCACTGTGGTGCAGCTGGGGCATCACACCACAGAGAAGGTGGGAAAATGGTTAATGAACCCTAATATGTTGAAATGAAACATCATATAACTTTTGAAAGGGACAATTTGCACACAGTGGAGACACAGCAAGGCCTTTATGAGGTAATGCTAGATGACAACAGCAAGCCCAGAAGGGCTCTTACACCTGGGTTAAAGCTAAGACTGATGCTCTAGAAGATGGGCATGAGAGGACTTCTAGGGGTGATGGATACTGCTTGTGGAGGTGGTAGCTTTCACAGGTATAAAAATCTGCTGCAACTCACCCAACTCTACATTAAAAACAGGTGAATTTTATTACATGTAATTCCTGCCTGGATAAAGTCATTTTTTTAAAAAAAGTCAAACAGGCCAGGTGCAGTGGCTCATGCCTGTAATCCCAGCACTCTGGGAAGCAGAGGTGGGTGGACTGCTTGAGCTCAGGAGTTCAAGACCAGCCTGGGCAACATAGTGAAATCCCATCTCCACCAAAAATATGAAAAATTAACTGGGTGTGGTGGCACATGCCTGTGGTTCCAGCTACTTGGGAGACTTAGGTGGGAGAATCACTTGAGCCCAGGAGGCGGAGACTGCAGTGAGCTGTAATAGCACCACTGTACTCCAGCTTGGGTGACAGAGTGAGACCTCCATTCAAAAAAAAAAAAAAAGTCAAGTAAGAAGAATACATTGTAACTGGGTGCGGTGGCTCACACCTGTAATCCCAGCCCTTTGGGAGGCAGAGGAGGGCAGATCACTTGAGGTCAGGAGTTCGAGACCAGCCTTGGCTAACATGGAGAGTCCTTGTCTCTACTAAAAATACAAAAATTAGCCGGGAGTGATGGTGCATGCTTGTAATCCCAGCTACTCAGGAAGCTGAGGTAGGAGAATAGCTTGAGCCTGGGAGGCAGAGGTTGCACTGAGCCAAGATCGTGCCACTGCACTCCAGCCTGGGCGACAGGGCAAGACTATCTCAAAAAAAAAAAAAAAAAAAAAAAAAAAAAAAAAAAAAATATATATATATATATATATATATACATTTTAAAACCTCCCACTCCCATGTTCTGTTCTGTTAAGAAAGAAAAAGACCTGCCACCACCATGGTGAGACTTTCCAGTGCTAAAGACACAGAGAACTCAAGGCAGCCCAATCCTCTGAGAGCCTCAACCAAAGCAAAGGGAGAGGATTCCAGAAGCCTCTCCCAAAGCAAAGCCAAGGCATCTTGAAGAAAACAAGAATCACACTTTTTTTTTTTTATTGACTTTCCAAAATCTACATATAAAAACATTACTTTTTGGTACACAATTATGTGAGTTTTCACAAATGCATATAATCATGTAATCATCATCACAATTAAGACACAGAAAAATTCCATTGCCCCAAAACATTCCCTTAAGCACCACTATAGTCAACCCCTCCCCCTACCCAACTTTTGGCCACCAGTAAACACAATGTATTCTGTTCCTATAATTTTGCTTTTCCAGAACGTCATATAAATGGGATCACAAACTATGCAGCATTTTGAGTTTTGTTTCTTTCACTCAGCATTATGCTCAAAAGCATGCTTTTGAGATTCATCCATATGTTTTAATTTTATTTATTTACTTTAATTATTATTATTATTTACAGAGATGAGGCCTTACTATGTTGCCCAAGCTGGTCTCCAACTCCTGGACTCAAAGCGATCCTCCCACCTTGGTCTCCCAAAGTGCTGGGGATTACAGGCATAAGCCACAGTGCCTAGCCTGTACGTTTACTACTGAATATTATTTTATTTTATAGACACACCTCAGTTTGTTTATTCATTCACCAGAAGGACCTTTGGGTTGCTTCCAGTTTTGGGGCTACTATAAACATTATGTAAGAGTTTTTGCGTAACAGAAAAGTATTACATTTCTCTTGGAGAAATACCTAGGAGTGGAATTGATGGGTCATAGGTTAAGTGTATGTTTAACTTTATAAGAAACCACCAAACCCCTTTCTAAAGTAGCTGTTCCATTATGCCTCCTCACTAGCAGTGCACGAGAGTTCATTACTTCACATATTCACCAGCACTTGGCATTGTCACTATTTGTGTAAGTCATTCTATTAAGTGTGTAGTATCCCACTGTTGTTTTAATCTGCATTTCCTTTATGACTATTATGTTAAACACATGAAAAGATGCTCATTTGCATCTACATTTTATTTTATTTTTTGAGACAGAGTCTCGCTCTGTTGCCCAGGCTGGAGTGCAGTGGTAAAATCTCAGCTCACTGCAACCTCTGCCTCTCAGGTTCAAGCTATCCTCATGCCTCAGCCTCCCAAGTAGTTGGGATTACAGGCGTGAGCCACCACACCCAGCTAATTTTTGTATTTTTAGTAGCGACAGGGTTTTGCCATGTTGGCCAGGCTGGTCTCAAACTCCTGGCCTCAAGTGATCCACCCATCTCGGCCTCCCAAAGTGCTGAGATGACAGACATGAGCCACCATGCCCACCCTACATATTCTCCTTGGTAAAGTATCTGTTCAAAATTTTGCCCACTTCTTAAAACAAATATTTTCTAATTGATGAATTTTTAAGAGTTGTCATCCCTTTCTCCATTGAATTGTTTTCATAACTTTGTCAAAAGTCAACTGACCAAACCAGACATAGTGGCTTATGCCTGTAATCCCAACACTTTGAGAGACACAGATGGGAAGACTGCTCAAGTCCAGCCTGGGCAACATAAAAAGAGCCCATCTTTACCAAAAATTTAAAAATTAGCCAGGCAGGGCTGGGCATAGTGGCTCACACCTGTAATCTCAGCACTTTGGGAGGCCGAGGCAGGCAGATCACTTGAGGTTGGGAGTTCGAGACCAGTCTGACAAACAAGGATAAACCCTCTCTCTACTAAAAATACAAACAATTAGCTGGGCATGGTGACACACGCCTGTAACCCCAGCTACTTGGAAGGCTGAGGCAGGAGAATCACTTGTACCCAGGAGGTGGAGGTGCGGTGAGCTGAGATCACGCCACTGCACTCCAGCCTGGCGACAACAAGAACAAAACTCCATCTCCAAAAAAAAAAAAAAAAAAAAAAAAAAAATTAGCCAGGTATGCCAGGCACAGCAGCTCACACCTGTAATCCCAGCACTTTGGGAGGCCAAGGTGTGTGGATCAGGAGGTCAGGAGATGGAGACCATCCTGGCTAACACAGTGAAACCCCGTCTCTACTAAAAAAAAAAAAAAAATATATATATATATATATATACAAAAAATCAGCTACGCATGGTGGCACGCACTTGTAGTCCCAGCTACTCGGGAGGCTGAGGCAGGCGAATCGCTTAACCCTGGAGGCAGTGAGCCGAGATCGTGCCACTGCACTCCAGCCTGGGCGAAAGAGCAAGACTCCATCTCAAAAAAAAAAAAAAAGAAAAAAATTAGCCAGGCATGGTGGCACGCGTCTGCAGTCTCAGCTACATGGGAGGCTGAGGCAAAAGGATCACTTGAGCCCAGGAGGTGGACGCTGCAGTGAGCTATGACTGCACCACTGTACTCCAGGCTGGGTGACAGAGAAAGGCTCTGTCTCCAAAAAAAAAAAAAAAGTCAACTGACCATTTATGTGTGGCTCTATTTCTGGACTTCTACTGGACTTCTAATTCTGTTTCTTTGGTCTATGTGCCCTGTCCTTTCACCATTACCACATTATCTGGAAGCTGGAGCTTTCTATTACATCCTGAAATCAGGTGGAATTAATGCTCCAATTTTGTTCCTTTTCACAATTGTTTTGGCTATTGTAGTTCCTTTGCCTTTCCAATTAAATTTCAGACATAGAATGTCAACGTAAACAAAAAATCCTGTTAGAATTTTGATTGTGATATATTTGAAGAGAGAAAGAATTAACATCTATACTGTGTTAAGTCTTCCCATACAAGAGCACAGTGTATCTCCCCATTCATTCAGGTCTTCTTTGGTTTCTTTAGTCATCGCATCCTGGTTTTCAGCATACAGATCCCGACTGTATTTTGTTAGATTTATACCTAAGCATGGCTGGGTGCGGTGGCTCATGCCTGTAATCCCAGCACTTTGGGAGGCTGAGGCGGGTGGATCACGAGGTCAGGAGATTGAGACCATCCTGGCTAATACGGTGAAACCTCGTCTCTACTAAAAATACAAAAAAAATTAGCCAGGCGTGGTGGCGGGTGCCTGTAGTCCCAGCTACTCGGGAGGCTGAGGCAGGAGAATGGCATGAACCCGGGGGACAGAGCTTGCAGTGAGCTGCACTCCAGCCTGGACGACACAGCAAGACTCCATCTCAAAAAAATAAATAAATAAAATTAAAATAAAAAAGATTTATACCTAAGTTATTTCTTGTGTTTTGGTGCTTTTTTAAATAGCACTTTAAAAAAATGTTGTATTTCCAGCTGTTCAATGTTGGTATATAAAAACATAATTTTGAATCTGAGCATGGTGGCTCACACCTGTAATCCCAGCACTTTGAGAGGCTGAAGCAGGCAGATCACTTGCGCCCAGAAGTTCCAGACCAGCCTAGCCAACATGGTGAAACCCTGTCTCTACTAAAAATACAAAAATCAGCCAGGTGTGGTGGTGGATGCCTGTAGTCCCAGCTACTCGAGAGGCTGAGGCAGAATAGCTTGAACCTGGGAGGCGGAGGTTGCAGTGAGCCGAGACTGGGCCACTGCACTCCAGCATGGGTGACAGAGCAAGACTCTGTCTCAAAAAAAAAAAAAAAAAAATATATATATATATATGGGTGTGTATGTGTATATATGTAATTCTGTATATTGAACTTCTTTTCTGTGATCTTGATAAATTCACTTATTCATTTTAGAAGTCTTTCTGTAGGTTCCTTGGGATTTTCTACATAGAAAATTAGGTAGGATTTTAGGCTGGGCGTGGTGGCTCACGCCTGTAATCCCAGTACTTTGGGAGGCAGAGGCGGGCGGATCACCTGAGGTTGGGAGTTCGAGACCAGGCTGGCCAATATGGCGAAACTCTGTCTCTACTAAAAATACAAAAATTAGCCGGGCATGGTGGCGCATGCCTGTAGTCCTAGCTACTCAGGAGGCTGAGGCAGGAGAATCGTTTGAACTCAGGGGGCAGAGGTTGCAGTGAGCTGAGACCGCGCCACTGTACTCCAGCCTGGGCAACAGAGCAAGACTCCATCTCAAAAAAAAGAAAATTATATAGGATTTTCTATGTTACAATAAAGACAGTTTTATTTATTACTTTCTAATCTTTATGCCTTTTATTTCCTTTTTTTACTTTACTGTACTGGCTAGGATTTCCAGCATCACACTGAATATAGTGGTGAGAATGGATGTCTTTGCCTCATTCTTGATCTTAAGAGGAAAGCATTCAATTCTTCACCATTAAATAGTTTATTGGCTATGGGTTTCTTTTTTTTTTTTGAGATGGAGTCTCGCTCTGTCACCCAGGCTGGAGTGCAGTGGTGCAATCTTGGCTCACTGCAAGCTCCGCCTCCTGGGTTCACGCCATTCTCCTGCCTCAGCCTCTCCGAGTAGCTAGGACTACAGGTGCCCGCCACCACGCCCGGCTAATTTTTTTGTATTTTTAGTAGTACTTTATCAGGGCCGGGTGTGGTGGCTCATGCCTGTAATCCCAGCACTTAGGAAGGCCAAGGTGGGTGGATCACCTGAGGTTAGGAATTCAAGACCAGCCTTGCCAACATGGTAAAACGCTGTCTCTACTGAAAATACAAAAATTAGCTAGGTATGGTAGCTGGCGCCTGTAATCCCAGCTACTCAGGAGGCTGAGGCAGGAGAATCACTTGAACCTGAGAGGCAGAGGTTGCACTGAGCTGAAATCGCACCACTGCACTCCAGCATGGGTGACAAGAGCAAAACTCCGTCTCAGAAAAAAAAAAAGAAGTGCTTTATCAGGGTAAAGAGTTCCCTTTTATTCCCAGTTTGCTGAGTTCTTATCATGAATAAACGTCTGATTTTGTCAAATACTTTTTCTGCATCTACTTAGATCATCATACAGTTTTTCTTCTTTAGAATGACATAGTGAATTAACTTATTTTTGAATGTTGAATCAACTATGGTTTTCCAGAATAAATCCTACTTAGTTGTGATGTATTATCCTTTTTATACATTGCTAGGTTTTGTTTTTTTTTTTGAGACGGAGTCTTGCTCTGTCGCCCAGGCTGGAGTGCAGTGGTGGGATCTCGGCTCACTGCAAGCTCCGCCTCCCAGGTTCCAGCAATTCTCCTGCCTCAGCCTCCCGGGAAGCTGGGACTACAGGTACCCACCACCATGCCTGGCTAATTTTTTTCTATTTTTAGTAGAGACGGGGTTTCACCATGTGTTAGCCAGGATGGTTTCGATCTCCTGATCTCTCAATCCACCCACCTCGGCCTCCCAAAGTGCTGGGATTACAGGCGTGAGCCACCGCGCCCGGCCATACATTGCTAGGCTTGATATGCTAATATTTCATTAAAGATTTTTGTCTATATTCATAGGAAACATTGTCAGTAGTTATTTCTCATAATATCTTTTTCTGATTTTAGCATCAGGGTAATGCTGATACTAAAATTCATAAAATGAGTTAAAAAGTGTTCCGTCTTCCATTTTCTTGAGGAAACTATGTGGAGTTGGTATTATTTCTTCCTTAAATATTTAGTAGAACTGACCAGTGAAGCCATCTGGGCCTGGAATTTTCTTTTAGAAAGGTATTTAGAAATGAATTCAATTTCTTTCCAACTTTTTTTTTTTTTTTTTCTGAGATGTACTGTCACTCTGTCACCCAGGCTGGAGTGCAGTGGCCCAATCTTGGCTCACTGCAACCTCTGCCTCCTGGGTTAAAGTGATTCTCCTGCCTCAGCCTCCCAAGTAGCTGGGACTACAGGCATGCGTCACCATGCCTGGCTAATTTTTCTATTTTTCGTAGAGACAGGGTTTCACCATGTTGGCCAGCCTGGTCTTGAACTCCTAACCTCAGGTGATCCACCCACCTCCGCTTCCCAAAGTGCTGCGGTTACGGGTGTGAGCCACGGTGCACAGCCCCAGTTTCTTTAACAGATATAGGACTACTCAGGTTTACCATTTCTTTTTGAACTGTGTCTCTAAACAGCAGAATTATTGACACTGTAGTTTATTTAGGATAATTATTTGTAGGATGCTTAGCACATCCCTGGCCTCTACCCACTGTGTGCCAGTAGCACCCTTCCAGTTCTAACAATCAAAAATTTCTTCAGGGCCAGGTGTGGTGGCTCACGCCTGTAATCCCAGCACTTTGGGAGGCTGAGGAGGGCAGATGATGAGGTCAGGAGATCGAGACCATCCTGGCTAACATGGTGAAACCCCCTCTCTACTAAAAATACAAAAAAAAATTAGCCAGGCGTGGTGGTGGGCACCTGTATGCCCAGTTACTCAGGAGGCTGAGGCAGGAGATTTGCTTGAACCCGGGAGGCAGAGGCTGCAGTGAGCCAAGATCATGCCACTGCACTCCAGCCTGGGCAACACAGCGAGACTCCGTCTCAAAACAAAACAAAACAAAAAAAATGAACTATTTCTCGGCCAGGCACCGTGGCTTACACCTGTAATCCTAGCACTTTGGAGGGCCGAGGAGGGTGGATCACCTGAGGTCAGGAATTGAAGACCAGCCTGTTCAACATGGTGAAACCCTGTCTCTACTAAAAAATTACAAAAATTAGCCAGGTATGATGGAGGGTGCCTGTAATCCCAGCTACTCAGGAGGCTGAGGTGGGAGAAATTGCTTGAACCCAGGGAGGTGGAGGTTGCAGTGAGCCGAGAACTCACCACTGCACGCTAGCCTGGGTGACAGAGCGAGAGTCCATCTCAAAATAAAAAAGAACCACTTCTCTTAAGTGAGCTTTGGCCATTTGTGTCTTGTAAGGAATTGACCTATTTCATCTAAGTTGTCAAATTTATGGGCATAACATTGTCTGTAATATTTCCTTATTATCCTTTTAATGTATATAGATTCTATAGTAATATTCCCAATTTGGTTCCTAATATTCTTAATTTGTGTATATTTTTTCTTGGTCAGTCTGACTAGAAGTTTATCAATTTTACTGATCTTTTCAAAGAACCAGCTGTTGGTCTGTTTTCTCTATTCATCTTGTTTTCAATGTTATTGATTTCTTATCTTTACTATTTCCTTCCTTCTGCTTGCTTTGGGTTTAATTTGCTCTTCTTTTCTAATTTCATAGGGTAGAAGCTTAGATCACTGATTTGAAAACTTTCATAAATTTCTATTATTGCAGTGCTATATATATATTTTTTGTTTGTTTGTTTTGAGATGGAGTCCTAGAGTGCAGTGGCACGATCTTGGCTCACTACAACTTCCGCCTCCTGGGTTCAAGCGATTCTCCTGCCTCAGCCTCCCAAGTAGCTGGGATTATAAGCATGCGCCACCACGCCCAACTAATTTTGTATTTTCAGTAGAGATGGGGTTTCTCCATGTTGGTCAGGCTGGTCTCAAACTCCAGACCTTAGGTGATCCTCCCTCCTCGGCCCCCCAGTGCTGGGATTACAAGCGTGAGCTAATGCGCCTGGCCTCAAATATTTTAAATTTGCTAACATTTGTTCTGCAGCCCAGAATATGTTTTATTTTGGTGAATGTTCCATGTGCTCTTAAAAAAGACCATATAGTAGGCCAGGCATAGTGGCTCATACCTGTAATCCCAGCACTTTGGGAGGCTGAGGCGGGCAAATCGCAAGGTCAGGAGATCAAGACCATCCTGGCTAACACAGTGAAACCCTGTCTCTACTAAAAGTACAAAAAAATTAGCCGGGCGTGGTGGTGGGCGCCTGTAGTCCCAGCTATTCGGGAGGCTGAGGCAGGAGAATGGCACGAACCCAGGAGGCTGAGCTTGCAGTGAGCCAAGATCGCGCCACTGCACTCCAGCCTGGGTGACAGAGTCAGACTCTGTCTCAAAAAAAAAAAAAAAAAAAAAAAAAAAGACATATTCTTTTTTGTTAGGTGCAGTGTTGTGAGGTACAGTATTCTACAACTTTCAACTGCATCAAACTGACTGATTGTATTGATTGGCTCTTCTATGTCCTTACTGATTTACTGTCTACTTGCTCTGCTAATTATTGTGAGAGGAGTATTGAAGTCCTCAAGTCTAATTGTGGATTTGAGAATCAAGCACTTTAAAGGAACAAGTTTGCTTACCATTCTGAATCTGAGCCACTTTTTTAGAGATCTCTCCAATGATCTATTAAAAAAAAGTAATACATTTTAATGATTTTTGAATATGTTAGAAAGCACAGAAAAACTATAATGCAAAATTAGTATTTAAAAATACTTAGACTTTTGGTCTAACAGTCATTTACATAATAAGAAGAAATGAGAGACTTGTTACTTCTACTGAAATCAGATTTACCCAGAACATACCTGTCGTCTCCACTTCTCAGCTTTAGGCAGCTCAGTACATTCTGAGGCCAGAAAGGGTCTTCGTTCCTAAAGGAGAAAAAAGTAACACATTTCCATTATACTATTTACAAGTTTCATACAACATTCACAACTGATTCAGGCCTTAAGCCTAAATCATCTAATGGCCTAAAAACATTTGAAGTTTTCATTCCAGATGATCCTCATCAAGCCGTAAACCTCATTCTACAATCTCTCCTTAGGAAAAACATTGATTGCATTGTATTTAGTATTGGAAAGAACTTAACTGTCCTGCAATAGACAGATAGCTAAACTAGGTTATAGCTATTTCATGGCATATTTATAGTACCTTAAGAAACAATTTCTATCAGTGTTTAAAACAAACATACATAAATATGGGTGTATTCATATACGTGTGTATATAAAATTTAAAAAAATCCAAATGGTATATATTATCTCTAATTTGGATGAGTCTCTAAGAAATGAAATAATTTACCGGTTTCAGCTTACAGCTGTTCTCCACATCATACTCCAGTCTCTATTCAATATTAGAGCTGGAGTAATAAAGGACTCAGTCATCAGGCCAGGCATGGCAGTTCATCCCTGTAATCCCCACTTTGGGAGGTCGAGGCAGGCAGATTGCCTGAGGCCTGGAGTTTGAGACCACTCTGGCCAACATGGTGAAACCCCATCTCTACTAAAAATACAAAAAAATTAGCTGGGTGTGGTGATATGTGCCTATAATTCCAGCTACTCAGGAGGCTGAGGCAGGGGAATTGCTTGAACCAGGGAGATGGAGGTTGCAGTGAGCCAAGATCATGCCACTGCACTCCAGCCTAAGCGACAGAGCGTCCATCTCAAAAAAAAAAAAAAAAAAAAAAAAAAAAGGTGGGGGGTGCGGGGCTGGGCCCAGTCATCATAATACAGAAGAAACTGAAAAACAAGCAGCCAGCTCCATCACCCTGCCTCAGCTATGGGGAGGTATTGGAATTCAAGTGTACAGACTCTCAAGAGCGTCAGCAGGTACAGATAAGAAACAGGAAATTTTGAAGTTTGAAGTCTGTTGACCTGGAGTGCAGCAGCGCGCTCTTGGTGCACTGCAACCTCCGTCTCCAGGGCTCAAGTGATTCTTCTGCCTCAGCCTCCCAAGTAGCTGGGATTACAGGTGCCTGCCACCATGCCCAGCTAATTTTTGTATTTTTAGTAGAGACAGGGTTTCACCATGTTAGCCAGGCTGGCCTCAAACTCCTGACTTCAAGTGATCCACCTCCCTCAGCCTCCCAAAGTGCTGGGATTACAGGCGTGAGCCACTGCACCCTACTTTTTTTTTTTTTTTGACAGGTTCTCACTGTGTCACCCTGGCTGGAGTGCAGTGGCATGATCATGGCTCCCTGCAATGTAAGACTCCCGCATTCAAGCGATTCTCCTGCCTCATCCTCCCCAGTAGCTGGGACTACAGGCGGCGCCACCATGCCTGGCTAGGCTAATCTTTGTATTTTTTGTAAAGAAGGGATTTTGCCATGTTGCCCAGACTGGTCTCAAACTCCTAGACTCAAGTGATCCACCCACCTCAGCCTCCCAAAGTATCAGGATTACAGGCATGAGCCACTGCGCCCAGCCTGCATTTATACTTGATACTTTACAATTCATGAGGAAGATTTACACCAACCTTCACTTTTCCCTCTTCCAGCTGAGCCTGGCGAAATCTTGCTAAGGCCGTCCTACCAGGGATAGAAAAGACTCCATTAGATCCTGCTCACACAGACTTCTCATTACCCATGTTCCTGGATGGGGTAGATCTGCTTATGACCATATTTAATGTCATTCATATATATAGATTGTAATTAAGAAACCAGAGAGTAGTTGGCCGGGCGCAGTGGCTCACGCTTGTAATCCCAGCACTTTGGGAGGCCGAGGCGGGCGGATCACGAGGTCAGGAGATCGAGACCACGGTGAAACTCCGTCTCTACTAAAAATACAAAAAAAAATTAGCCGGGCGTAGTGGCGGGCGCCTGTAGTCCCAGCTACTCAGAGAGGCTGAGGCAGGAGAATGGCGTGAACCTGGGAGGCGGAGCTTGCAGTGAGCCGAGATTGCGCCACTGCACTCCAGCCTGGGTGACAGAGCGAGACTCCGTCTCAAAAAAAAAAAAAAAAAAAAAAAAAAAGAAACCAGAGAGTAGTTAGGGATTTCCATGTTCTCAGGAGTAGGGATTATGAGGCAATTTGTATTCCTGAACACCCAAGAATCTATTTTACTTACACTACACATAAGGACTGTGGGAAACTCTACTTATCAGACCACTGTGATAAGCACTACATCCAGGTGTTAAAAGACTAACATCATGGTGTTCCCTGGCTGTCACTCTCACAACCCCTGCACCAACCACAGGTGAACAAATGTTCATCCAGTGTTTAAGTTCTGGAAACTGTGAGAAAACACATAAATGGAGAAAACAAATGGGCAAAAACAGGAATGCTATTTTTAACATATGTAAAGAAAGAAACAGCTTCTCAAAAGGCTCATATACCAAAAAGAAGAAATACACAGAGTTACATGGTGGTTATTAAGTTACAAAAAATTTACAGCCAAAAACAAGTTGATACTTACATGGCCTTTTCTGCATTTCGGGCCTGGAAAGAGAGAAAAGAGAAGAAAAATGTCCATGTTTAAAATATATTTTTTTCTTGCCATTTACTTTTTAGTGAAAAGTTTTACAAGAATACAATCACAAGCAAACCACTTGAAGTACTATATGAACAACAATAAACAAAAATCAAAAGATGTCCAAATCCTGTGACCAAGGCTGCTCCTCCCTCTACTTAAAATCTTTACTCCTCCACTGACACTAACACCTTGTATCTGGCTAACTTGCATTATTCTTCCTTCAAATTTTACTTGTGTCATGACCACCCAGAACATTATTCTGTGACCCCTTCTTCCCAGTTAGGCTGGTGTTCTCTATCAAGGATTATACTTACTGTGGCATTTAACACCCAGCATCACAATTGCCTGTTTCCTGCCAGTAGTATTTGGGGAAAATAAGTCTGAAGACTGCCTTTCGTAAAGTAAGTTTTATGTAAGTACTGTCACACTAAATGTCAACTTAATTATCCCTGAAACACAGTGTCCGACAGAGAACGAGTTTTCTGGATTGTAGTCTAGGTAGAAAGAGTCCTGGCTAAGTCAGGGACTTACATTCCCAGTTCTTCCACTTACCATCTGTGAGAAGTAGTCTCTCTATCACTCAGTTTCCCCATCTTTACAATAGAGATCATACCTCATCTTACAGAGCTGTCACGGTATCTTCATGAGACAAATACACCAGGCATGCAATTTATAGACACTCAGCAAAATCGAGTTCAATTGAAATCTCTTTTGAGATTCTCTCCTTCAACTGACACAGAAACAAACTTGGCAAATGCTTGGTAGATAGGCGAACACAGCAGTAATTTGGGATATACCTTCTCACAGAAACGGCTACTACTTTTTTTTTTTTTTTTTTTTTTTGAGACGGAGTCTCGCTCTGTCGCCCGGGCTAGAGTGCAGTGGCGCGACCTCGGCTCACTGCAAACTCCGCCTCCCGGGTTCACGCCATTCTCCTGCTTCAGCCTCCCGCGAAACCGCTACTTCTATTCCACTGGTTTCTCTCTTTTTCTTGGGAGCTTGTGCTCATCAATCTACAGTGGCTTCCAATATATCTCTTATAACCTAACCGTGACACCCCGTGTTTCTTATAGGGGCTTCACTTAATGAAAATAAAACAGTAGCCAATATTACGTGTATTCTTATATTTACATATCGTAAATGCCTCTTGAAGAAATAAAGAAACCAACAAATGACGCCAGACCACAGAGAGCACACCCTCATAGAACACTTTCTGTCTATGCCATTCATTTATTCAATAGTTACTGAACATCTGCAACGACTCTGTGTCAGACATTAAGGAAGCAATAAGGAAAAGACCCTACCCTCGTGATGTCTGTATATTATGGAGCAGACTGAGAACGGACATAAATGAAATAATCCCAGAAACATATAGTCACAACTGCTCTTAATCTTCTCTGTGGTATTTAGGGACAAACAGCCGGCCCACACTATGCACCGTAACTCGGAGCGGGACCTAGCGCTTCTCTGTGTCTCAATTTCCTTCAGGTTAACGTAAAGAGCTTCATCCGGATTAAGACTGTCCAGGACGGTAAAGCGGCTCCCGAGTTTCCAGTTTTCCAATTTGTGACAGCTAACCGAGGCAGGAAGAGAATCCCCTCGTTACACCAAGGAACCTGAAGCCCTCAGCACTGCACGCCTGAGACTCTACCGAATGAGCACCCCAGGTGGACTGGGCGCCCCCCGTGCCCGCCCGCCCATTCACTCGCTCCCTCACCCGCCCACCCTACTCACCATGGTGATGCTAAGGGCGCCGTCCTGGAGCCCCGCGGCCCCTGTCCAAGAAACTCCACAGGCCCAGAAAACGCCGACGCTCACAGGACCTGAAGATTCTAACTACCCACAGACACTGGCGTTTTGTCGGAAATGTAAAAGAAAAGGACCGGAGGTGAACTGGAGTACCGGAAGTGCCCAGACGAAGCGGAAGCTCACAGGAACTGAAGATTCTAGCTGCCCACAGACACTGTTTTGTCGGAAACGTAAAAGAAAGGACAGGAAGTGAACGGGAGTACCAGAAGTGCCCAGACGAAGCCGACGCTCACAGGAACTGAAGATTCTAACTGCCCACAGAGCCTGATGTTTTGTCGGAAACGTAAAAGAAAGGGACCGGAAGTGAAAGGGATGACCGGAAGTGACAGGGAGGGCCGGAAGTGAAAGGAAGGACCGGAAGTGAAAGGGAGATCCGGCCGGAGATTGGGAGAGAGGAAATTCCGGCGCTCCGGCATGTGATCGGGCTTGCGCAGAGGGGCTGGCGGTTTTCGGACTCAGCCCAGTCGGCGGGTCTTAGCTTTGGAAACAGGCGGTACAAAATGTCTTTCGTTCACTATCGGTACTGCGGGAGCAGGCGGCGCTGGGCGCCGTTATGTGGAAGGCTAAGTTATTGCCGCTACTCTAATCCCACTGGCTTCCTTCTTGGTTCTTCTGTGAGAACAAATATCCCCTTTTGGAAATTACTCGACCTCATCTCTGCGACAAGGGATCTACGGCCCTGGCAGCTCCCCTAGTGGGAGCTGGAGTGTGCGTCCTGCAGGAGTTGGAGCTGGCCGGGCTTCGTAAACTTCTTCACGTTTCCCTGTCACTTCTTAGGGCCATTTCTAGTTTTTCTGAGCTGGTCTGTTGGAATCGCGGGGCCTTTCAGAGCTGGACGATGCTTGAGGTCATCCTTTTTTAAAATAAAAATTTAAGTTCCAGGCAAAAAGTGCCACTTAGGGGAGGAGAGTGGTTGGATGAGTGCGGTCACTGTGTCCTGAGCACATTGCTGGGACCAGAAGATCGTTAGACAAGGACCAGGAAGACAGGAGAGGTCCCTGGTAGGAGACGTTCTAATGGTTACTCCCGCATGGTGTCAGCAACGAGGGGAACTGTGGTGGGGAATTCAGGTGAGGGCCCGCAGCAAATTCAGTTACAGCCGCTTTCCCCTTTCAAGCATGGTGCCTCAGCTGCAGGGACTCCCTCCACCACGGGACCTAACTAGTGATGGGCAACCTAGCAGCAGCCAGGAGGCACAAGCCAAAGAGAGAAGCAGCTGACATGTGGTTCAGGATCAGACAGGACAGGAAAAGTACTTAGAATAGTCACCAGAATCTCATACCTGAAATATGACAAGTTTTAAGTGGGCATACGACCACCCACTACAGACCCCATCCTCCCACCTATCTGGTTTATGATTTATAATGGCCAATGAGAATCGAGTCAGAGGAATGTGTGTCACTTAGATGAAGCCATGACAAAAATATACATCCCTTGCCCTTTTCCTTTCTCTGCTGACTGACAGGTGTCCATGGGATCAGCCAACCTGAATTCAGAAATGGAAGTATTGTGAAGATGCCAGAGTCCCCCCTCCCAGCCCTGGAACACTGAGCTCTGCAAAATGAGAAAAATAAAAACATGTCTTGTTAAGGCCTCTGCATTTGGGGGTCTTTTGTTCAAGCAGCTTAACTTTTACCTTAAATACCTGATCTGAAACAAGCAGGGTCATTCCTCACTCAAATGAGGCCTTCTCAACATGTCCATACCACCTTTATCCATTAAGTCGCTGACTCTAGGATGCAGAGATCACATATTAACAGGATTCAAGAGGTGTTACCTATGTTGTCCTAGCATCTACTCCCCATACCCACTCATCTGTTCCATTTGGGGAGCCCTCTGGTTGTGGGGAAGGGAACTACATCCCCAGCTTTAAGTATGGATCAAGCGCTAGATTAAGCTAATCCATCCATCCCATCTCCCTAGGCATAGTGACTGGTAGGCTTAAGACCCAAGCTGACCTAGTCAGAATGAGTCTTGAGATCTGCTTGCAATGCTGGAGAAAATAGATCCTGCTGGATGTCAGACAAAAGGTAATACCGTCAGCCACTTTAGAGCTCAGGAGACAAGATTTAGTGTTTGGTGACATCATTGGGTGGACGAGAATAAGGCCTTGCCTCCAGCCCACTTAAATCTTTAGTTATGTGAAGATTTATGTAAAATTCTTTAGGGTTGCAACCAATAAGAGTCAGACCTATCTTGCCAGTCTGCTAAATGGCCTTCCTTTCTCTGCTCACACTGATCTTGCCTTTGTTCATGAGGCTCCTTTTGCCTGCAGCACCCCATCCTTTATCCCCCCTGCCACTTGACTAATCTGACTGATTGATGCCTACTTACCATTTGAGACCGTTTAAACATCCGGGATTCCAATCCCAACTATGATCTGTCATTGGATCACATCACTAATTCTAAAGCAGCAGTTGTAAACTGGCCAGCAGGATGGATTTGGCCAACGAAGCTGCTATGATTTACATCTGGTTACAAAAATTAGAAAATCTCACATACAGATGCTGATGTGAGACAACATTAAGCCTACATTCCCGAACAGCAACCACACAGGTGAAAAAAATCTGGTTTTATTAGTTCATGTATTTTAAGTGGGATAGAATAATACATCAAATTGGGTGAAAAAAACTAATATTAAAAAGGTATTTTCCGGCTTCAGGCAGGACTTTTGCCTAACATTCACATATATGTCCCCTAGCATCCATGTAAGTGCCTCAAATGTTGTCCTCCACTAAACATGGATTCACTGGAGAGCAGGTATTGCAGGCAGAAAAACAGCCCCCCAAAATGTCCACATCCTAATCTCTGAAACCTGTTAGTATGTTACCTTACATGGCAAAAGGGATTTAGCAGGTGCAGTTAAGAAGCTTGAGATAGGGCCGGGTGTGGTGGCTCATGCCTGTAATGCTTTTGGGAGGCTGAGGCGGGTGGATTACCTGAGGTCATTAGTTCCAGACCAGCCTGTCCAACATGGTGAAACCTCATCTCTACTAAAAATACAAAAATCAGCTGGACACAGCGGTGAATGCCTGTAATCCCAGCTACTCAGGAGGCTAAGGCAGGAGAATCGCTTGAACCCAGGAGGTGGAGGTTGCAGTGAGCCGGATCACAACACTGCACTCCATCCTGGGCAACAGAGTGAGACTCTGCCTCAAAAAAAAAAAAAAAACATTTGAGGCCGGGTGCCGTGACTCATGCCTGTAATCCCAGCACTTTGGAAGGCCAAGGCGGGTGGATCACAAGGTCAGGAGATCGAGACCATCCTGGCTAACACGGTGAAACCACGTCTCTACTAAAAATACAAAAAATTAGCCGGCTGTGGTGGGGGGGTGCCTGTAGTCCCAGTTACTCGGCAGGCTGAGGCAGGAGAATGGCGTGAACCCAGGAGGCAGAGCTTGCAGTGAGCCGAGATTGCACCACTGCACTCCAGCCTGGGCAACAGAGCGAAACTCTGTCTTGAAAAACCAAAACAAAAAACAAAACAAAAAAGATTTGAGACGGAAAGATTATTCCAGATTATCCGACAGCCCCAATGCAACCACAAGTATCACAAGTATTCTTTTTTTTTTTTTTGGAGATGGAGTCTCACACTGTCGCCCGGGCTGGAGTGCAATGGCGCAATCTCAGCTCACTGCAACATCCGCCTCTCGGGTTCAAGTGATTCTCCTGACTCAGCCTCCCAAGTAGCTGGGTGACAGGTGCCCGCCACCATGCCCAGCTAATTTTTGTATTTTAAGTAGAGATGGGGTTTCACCATGTTGGCCAGGCTGGTCTCAAACTCCTGACCTCAAGATCACCCCCCTCACCCTCCTAAAGTGCTGGGATTACAGGCGTGAGCCACTGCACCCTGCCAATCACAAGTAAACTTGTAAGAGGGGGGCCAGGCCGGGCGCGGTGGCTCACGCCTGTAATCCCAGCACTTTGGGAGGCCGAGGCGGGCGGATCACGAGGTCAGGAGATCAAGACCACGGTGAAACCCCGTCTCTACTAAAAATACAAACAATTAGCCGGGCGTGGTGGTGGGCGCCTGTAGTCCCAGCTACTCGGAGAGGCTGAGGCAGGAGAATGGCGTGAACCCGGGAGGCGGAGCTTGCAGTGAGCCGAGATTGTGCCACTGCACTCCAGCCTAGGCAACAGAGCAAGACTCTGTCTCAAAAAAAAAAAAAAAAAAAAAAAGAGGGGGGCCAGGCCGGGCGCGGTGGCTGACACCTGTAATCCCAGCACTTTGGGAGGCCAAGGCAGGTGGATCACCTGAGATCAGGAGTTCGAGACCAGCCTGACCAATATGATGAAACCCTGTCCCTACTAAAAATACAAAAATTAGCCAGGCGTGGTAATGGATGCCTGTAATCCCAGCTACTCAGGAGGCTGAGGCAGGAGAATCGCTTGAACCCGGGAGGCGGGGGTGGCAGTAAGCCAAGATCGCACCATTGCACTCCAGCCTGGGTGACAGAGCAAGACCCCATCTCGAGGGGAAAAAAAAAAAATCTTGATAGGGCTCAGAAGGAAGTGAGGAGCATGCTACTGGAAATAGGAGGAAAGGGGGTCCTCAAATAGTGGGAGAAACTTAGCTGAATTGTGTCCTACAGTTATAAGGAAAGCAGAACTTGTAAACAACGAACTTGGATATTTAGCTCGGGAGCTTTTCTGGTTTCTTCCTACTGCTTATATAAAATGCAAAAAAAAAAAAAAAAAAGATTGAGGGAAGAACTATTAAGCTAAAAGGAAACAGTACTTGATTTGGGAAATTCTGTCTTCCATATAGCAAACGGTGCTAAAATTAGGGGATTCACTGCAAGGAATGTGTGCTCTGGAGAAAAAGCCAAGGGTGCAGTTGTACAACCTTTTTCTAGTGCCTCAGAAAAATCAAAAAATCAGAATATTCATTCATACTGAGGGCTCTTTGAAGAGACTAGGCAACTGACACAACCATCTCAGCAGAAACCAGAAATAGAGATGAGATTATCCCATCTGTCTGTGGAAGAGCCTCCTGTTTGTCTAACGGAATGAATTCCCACGACACACAAAGGAGACTCACAAGGTTCTTGAGAATTTTATACCAGCAGAAACACTGCCAGCTTGGACTGTGAGAAAAAAGACAAAACATAAGAAAAGGCTTGAGCCTGAGGATATCCTCAGGTGGAACTGATGAGATGTAGAGATTTTACTCACATCCGCCACCCCAATTATCAAAGATTTTACAAAACGGCCGGGCGCGGTGGCTCACGCTTGTAATCCCAGCACTTTGGGAGGCCGAGGCGGGCAGATCACGAGGTCAGGAGATCGAGACCACGGTGAAACCCCGTCTCTACTAAAAATACAAAAAAATTAGCCAGGCGTGGTGGCAGGAGCCTGTAGTCCCAGCTACTCGGAGAGGCTGAGGCAGGAGAATGGCGTGAACCCGGGAGGCGGAGCTTGCAGTGAGCCGAGACTGCGCCACTGCAGTCCAGCCTGGGCGACAGGGCGAGACACCGTCTCAAAAAAAAAAAAAAAAAAGATTTCACAAAAGTATCAATGTGCTGATACTTTGGGTAATTTGGAATAGAATACATGCATTTTATATGTGAAATGGATGTGAAACTTTGGGGGCCAGAAGCCAGACAGAATAGTACCCTCCCAAAGATGTAAATTTTCTAACCCCCAAACACTAGCAGCCAAACAACCAGAAACTACCACCATGATGATCTGAGATAGCATTCTACCCAGCACTTTGGGAGGCCAAGGCAGGAGGACTGCTTGAGCCCAGGAGTTTGAGACCAGCCTGGGCAACAGAACAAGACTCTGCCTTGAATAATATATAACAGGCAGGCCAGGCAAGGTGGCTCATGCCTGTAATCCCAGCACTTTGGGAGGCCAAGGCGGGCGGATCACCTGAGGTCAGGAGTTCAAGACCAGCCTGGCCAACATGGTGAAACCCTGTCTCTACTAAAAATATAAGAATTAGCCAGGTGTGGTGGCAGGCACCTGTAATCCCAGCTACTCGGGAGGCTGAGGTAGGAGAATCGCGTGAACCCAGTAGGCAGAGGTTGCAGTGAGCCTAGATCGCGCCATTGTACTCCAGCCTGAGCAACAAGAGTGAAACTCCACCTCAGAAAAAAATAATAAAAAAATAGGCTGGGCATGGTGGCTCACACCTGTAATCCCAGCACTTTGGGAGGCCAAGGTGGGTGGATCACCTGAGGTCACGAGTTAAAGACCAGCCTGGCCAACACGGTGAAACCCTGCCTCCACTAAAAATACAAAAATTAGCTGGGCGTGGTGGTGCACACCTGTTAATCCCAGCTACTTGGGAGGCTGAGGTGGGAGAATCACTTGAACCCGGGAGGCGGAGGTTGCAGTGAGCCGAGATAGCACCACTGCACTCCACCCTGAGCAACTGAGCGAGATTCCGTCTCAAAAAAAAAAAAAAAAAAAATTAGCCAGGCTTGGTGGTGGGCACCTGTAATCCCAGCTACTAGGGGGGCTGAGGCAGGAGGATTGCATGAACCTGGGAGGCGGAGGTTGCAGTGAACAGAGATTGTGCCACTGCACTCCAGCCTGGGAAACAGGGCGACTGTCAAAAAAAAAAAAAAAAAAAAAAAAAAGGAAGGGCGGGAGGGAGGCACAGACGGAAGGAAAAAAGAAAAGAATGAGCACACATTAATTCCTGGGAGTCTTCTCCCCTGAGCTTGCATTTTAAATGATTTAGAATTCTTCCATTAATTGTTCCTAATAACTGAAGTCATCCAGGATATCTATCATCCATGGCTCTCAAACCGTAAAAACCACTTAGTACAAGATTAATGGGGAACTTCAAGATGAATGGACAAAACTGAAATCACCGAACCAACTGATTATGATCACCAAAACTAAAACCTGACATTTTGCACCTCTTGATATGATGCAACAGGAAGCACACTGCATTTCCTGTGATATATTTTTGTCTAAAAGAAAGAAAAAGAGGTCGGGTGAAGTGGCTCACGCCTGTAATCCCAGCACTCTGGGAGGCCGAAGCAGGCGGATCATTTGAAGTCCGGGGTTGGAGACCAGCCTGGCCAACATGCAGAAACCCCATCTCTACTAAAAATACAAAAGTTAGCCAGGTATATTGTTTGAACCCGGGAGGTGGAGGTTGCAGTGAGCCAAGATCACGCTCCCACAGCACTCCAGCCTTAGCGACTGAGCGAGATTCCAACGCAAAGGAAAAAAAAACTAGCCTGCCGTGATGGCAAGGCACCTATAATCCCAGCTACTTGGGAGGCTGAGGCAGGAGAATTACTTGGGAATCAGAGGTTGTAATGAGCCGAGATAGCGCCACTGCACTCCAACCTGGGCAACAAGGCAAGACTGTCTCAAAAAAGAAAGAAAAAAAAACAGAACATATATATATATATATAGGTTTATATATACGTAAAATCAACCTTCTGAATTTACCATTTTACAAAAATCACGGGGATTAAAAATCATGTGAAACAATATCACAATGATACAATCAGCCAAATATAGGTCATAGGATCAACCTCAGGTTTTCTTCAGTAAAGACAGGAAACTGTTAGAGACTTAGACACTTAAGAGACATTACAAAACACATGTATACAGAGCATTTGGATCTCGATTCAAAAAAAAAACAAATTAGAAAAAATATTTTCATCAAGTGAAGAAAAAAAATTTTTTTTTTGAGACGGAGTCTCGCTCTGTCGCCCAGGCTGGAGTGCAGTGGCGGGATCTCGGCTCACTGCAAGCTCCACCTCCCGGGTTCACGTGATTCTCCTGCCTCAGCCTCCCCAGTAGCTGGGACTACAGGCGCCCGCTACCATGCCCGGCTAATTTTAAGTGAAGAAAATTAAACACAGACTTATTCATGCCACTAAAGAATTACTAGGCTGGACACAGTGGCTCTTGTGTATAATTCCTGCACTTTAGGAGGCAAAGGCAGGAGGATCACTTCAGGCCAGTAGTTTCAGAGCAGCCCAGGCAACATAGCAAGACTTCATCTCTTTTTTTCTTTTTTTTGGAGGCAGAGTCTCGCGCTATCCCCCAGGCTAGAGTGCAGTGACACGATCTCGGCTCACTGCAACCTCCACCTCCCAGGTTCAAGTGATTCTTCTGCCTCAGCCTCCTGAGTAGCTCGGATTACAGGGACTGCCACCACACCCCGCTAATTTTTGTATTTTTGGTAGAGATGGGGTTTCGCCATGTTGGCCAGGCTGGTGTTGAATTCCTGACCTCAGGTGATTCGTCTGCCTCGGCTTCCCAAAGTGCTGGGATTACAAGCGTGAGCCACGGTGCCTGGCTGCAAGACCTCGTCTCTACCAGAAAATTAAAAAATTAGCCAGGCTTGGTGGCACACACCTGTAGTCCCAGCTACTATGGAGGCTGAAAGTGGGAGGATCCCTTGAGCCCAGGAGTTGAAGGCTACAGGGAGCTATGGTTAAGACACTGCACTCCAGCCTGGGTGCCCATAGCAAGACTCTCTCAAAAAAAAAAAAAAAAAAAAAAAAGGCAAAAACTTTAAGCTGAACCTAGTAATTTAGCCTCTAGACCAGGAAATACAGAGATATAGAAAAACAAGTTAAATGATACCATAAGGAAACCAGTAAACAGAGGACATTCCAAAAAAATTGTTATAGCCTCCTAACAGTTAAGTTAGGAGAGTAAGACAAACTAAAGAAACCGATTAATCTGGCCGGGCACGGTGGCTCACACCTGTAATCCCAGCACTTTGGGGGGTGCTGAGGTGGGCGGATCACTTGAGGTCGAGTTAGAGACCAACCTGCCCAACAGGGTGAAACCCTGTCTCTACTAAAAAAATTAGCTGGGCTTGGTGGCAGGCAGCTGTTATCTCAGCTGCTCAGGAGGCTGAGGCACGAGAATTGCTTGAACCCAGGAGGCGCAGGTTGCAGTGGGCCAAGGTCATGCTACTGAACTCCAGAGCGAGACTCCTTCTCAAAATAAGAAAAACACATTAACCTAATGCAACTCATAAACGCTGACTGGATCCTGGTTTGGAAAAAGTAGCTACATAACACTTCTTAGACACAATTATGCTATTTGAATATAGTATATCAGATACTAGTGAATAATGTTTAGATACATTAAGTATGATAATGGTATTGTTAAATCTAGATCGAGAACATATACGGGTTCATTGTACTGATTTTTTTTTTTTTTGAGACGGAGTCTGTCTGTTCCCCAGAATGGAGTGCAATGGCGCCAATCTTGGCTCACTGCAACCTCTGCCTCCCAGTTCGAGGTATTCTCCTGCCTCAGCCTCCTGAGTAGCTGAGAAGGCATGTGACACCACACCTGGCTAATATTTGTATTTTCGGTAGAGATGGGGTTTCCCCATGTCGGCCAGGCTGGTCTCCAACTCCTGACCTCATGATCCACCCATCTTGGCTTCCCAAAGTGCTGGGATTACAGGCGTAAGCCACCACGCCCAGCATGACTCCTTTTAATTAGCTGATTTCTCTGTAAAATATACATTTTCATGTTGCATTTGCTTTCCAGTCATCAAGGTCAATGCAAATAAATTTGATCTTATAAAGGAACACTTTGTGGTCTCCTGTGAATAGGTCCTTATGTTGTTTCAAAAGGCCTCAAAAGGCAATTAAAGTACTACAAATTCAGCACAAGGAATGCGTGCATGAAGCAAAGGAGTTCTAAATTTTGATCAACCCACTTTACTTTTTCCCTTCCCAACACATAAAGCTGTGATTAACGCAGGAGAAAGTATTTTTTTTTTTGAGACGGAGTCTCGCTCTGTCGCCCAGGCTGGAGTGCAGTGGCGCAATCTCGGCTCACTGCAAGCTCCGCCTCCCGGGTTCACGCCATTCTCCTGCCTCAGCCTCTCCGAGTAGCTGGGACTACAGGCACCCGCCACCACACCCGGCTAATTTTTTTTTTTTGCATTTTTAGTAGAGACGGGGTTTCACCGTGGTCTCGATCTCCTGACCTTGTGATCCGCCCGCCTCAGCCTCCCAAAGTGCTGAGATTACAAGCATGAGCCACCGCGCCCGGCCGGAGAAAGTATTATTAACGAGAACTAAGCTGACCTAAAGAGCCATAACAACATATCCCATTTGCTATGTTTTAGGTTTTCCTACAAGAGGCCCAGAATTTGGGGGGAAATAACTCCATGTGCACACCAGCCCCCAAACCTCATTTAACAGTGATGCCTTCAAAAATAAGTCTTTCCCCCAACCTAACAGTGATGCCTTCGAAAACAAGTCTTTCCTTATGCTGTTTCATATATATGGTAGAAAATAAAATTGTCAAGATATTTATTGTGTTAACATGAGACATACAATTTGCTCAGTAAAAATAGCACATGAAAAAATATTATAAGCTTATATTCATAAAGAAATGAGTATGTTATTACCTCTTTTTCTTGCTTGCTCGGGACTATTAATTTGACAAGATTGGAATGTGCACAGCACAGCTGAGACACCACCATTTTAACACTGAAGCACTATACCATGAACTGACAGAACCCTGCAAGAAGGATGAAAAACTCATACCCAAAGGAAAGAATCACATGGAGGGGGAAAATTAACTAAATGGAAAAAGTATATGACGCTAACTGCATTTAATTTCAAAGTGGGGGGAAACAGAGGACATGGGGAGTGAATAATGGTTGAAGTTCCAGGCTCTAACTGTACATCCTCAAGTAAATTAAGTTTAACTCATCTATTAAAAAGTGAGTTAAAACAGATGAGTTTTAAGGTCCATCTCAACTCTAAATGAGATACTAGCAAAAACAAGGAATCCACACCACTTCAGATCCTTATGAAACCCAGGAAAAGATGGGCACAGTGGATCACCTGAGGGCAACAGTTGGAGACCAGCCTGACCAACACGGTGAAACCCCATCTCTACTAAAAATAACAAAAATTAGCTGGGTGTGGTGGCGGACACCTGTAATCCCAGCTATTTGGGAGGCTGAGGCAGAATTACTTGAACGGGGTGTGGGGGTGGGGGGTGGAGGCTGCAGTGAGCTGAGATCGCACCATTGCACTCTAGCCTGGGCAACAGAGCGAGACTCTGTCTCAAAAAAAAGCCCAGGAAAAACACAAAACACTAAAACAACAATGGTATTAAAACTGTTCAGAATCGGCTGGACACGGTGGCTCGCGCCTGTAACACTAGCACTTTGGGGGGGGGGGGGGCAAGTGGATCACCTGAGGTCAGGAGTTCGAGACCAGCCCCACCAACTTAATGAAACCCAGTCTCTACTAAAAATACAAAAAATTAGCAGGGGGTGGTGGCGGGTGCCTGTAATCTCAGCTACTCAGGAGGCTGAGGCAGAAGAATTGCTTGTACCCGGGAAGTGGAGGTTGCAGTGAGCCAAGATCACGTCATTATACTCCAGCCTGGGCAACAGAGCGAGACTCCGTCTCCAAAAAACAAAACAAAACCACCACTACCAAAAAACCTGTTCAGACTGAACACAGAACTCAAGGGCATTATTATAATAAATTACAAAGTGAATTTTCTATAGCTTTGCAAAAGTATCTAAATCCCATACATCCTTTTAACAGCAATTTTCATTATTGAAGACATAAGTACAAAAAGAAAAGTCCAAACTGTCAGCTTTCAGTCCTCCACATTCCCCTCTTTAATATGGTATTTTGCACTATATACATTAATGAAAATTTGAAACAAACAAAAAGAACTTTAGTCAAACTCCCCTTCCTCCTCCAGCTTTATTGGAATAGTTTAAAATTACATTTCTATTTTCTAGGACTTCAGTTGCTCTTTCCATCTGACTTTTAAAAACTGATTACAGCAAATGAAACACAGTTGTCTAAGTGATATAGTATACAAAAATAACATCTTGATTTCTGTGAAAATGCATTTCTCTGCAATTCCTGAATAGCTCCAAATTATGCTAACTCTGAGCATTGATGTTTACTCTGGGTTTTAGTCTTTGAAAATAATGTGTTCTAAACCTTTGCCATCACCATCTATGTGTCCAACATCAACACTGATGAAGTTGTTCCTGTTTAGGCTTTTATTCCGATTTCTCTCGAACAGCCATTAACACGCATGTTTATCTTTTTGTTTACTCCCACTCAACTGTATGTTCTATGTAGGGCCTGATATAGATGTTACTTGATGTTATTTAATAGCTACTGAGGTCAGACAATCCAAGGCCATCATTATACTAAAATTAAAGTTATTTATGGAAGTTCATAGACACTTCCAGAATTGGTTTTACCTCCTACATGGGAACATGTTCAAGAAACCCAGGACGGGCTTACTGGTCTGACCCAACTCTTCCCATTCATCAATCCCTATTCACCAGTGGCACGGAAAGGGGGTTCTTTAACAAAGCATTATACATAACACCTCTACCAAACTAAACATAAACTTTTTTTGTAGTTAAATGCAGAAAGTCGGTTTTTTTCCACCCCTTTCCTCCTTTTACACGGCAAGTAAAGCTCACTGGCCTGGGAGTTGCCTCTATCTGCCAACCTTTGGCCAGTGAAGAGGATTCAGAGAAAATAATACAACCATCAATCAGAAAAAGGAGGGGCGACAAAGGAAAATAATTAGGCTGTAGCCTCAATTGTGCATTCCCGTGCAAGGTGCCCTGACTCGCCACAGCGGTAACAGTTGACTTCACTTGTCTTGCTGCAGTTGATGGCTACATGACCAGTTTCACCACACCTAAAAAAGAAATTAAAATAGTTTTCACAATGGGCCTCAGAACAAAACTGTCTACCAAAGCAACAGTCACCATGCAGAACAAAACACCTGATCTTTGTTTTCATGCAATTAACCCCTAAGGTTTCACAGATATGTACACAACAACATTTATCAAATTATACACTTACATGTCACAAACAGGCAAAGATTTCTGGTTACATGATAAAAGATTTATGTATATTACAGAGCTTTCTATGAAGTCTCTGGTAGTTTCAAATTATAACACTCTTACTTTTATATATTAAAAAAGTCCAGTTGTGAAAACTGCCCAGGTACCATAAGCCACAGGATATCAGGGCAGAATACAGAATTATATACAGATAGACTGCCAGTTACATATGCTGAAAATTGGTCTTATGTGGTCACAGCTAACTTTCACTGAATTTACTAAGGCCCGTCTATTTATAGCTAATTCATCTCTGGAAGAATCTCTGCAATGAGTTTTCTTCTAACAACATTCTGACACCTTACCTATAGCACTTCACTTTGGTGCAGTCTTTTTGAATGTGTCCGAATTCTCCACAAGAATAGCATTTCTGCTCATCTGCATGGTCGCAGTCACGAGCCAGATGGCCTGGTTTGCCACAGTTGTAGCAGCATTGCTCTCGCTCTCTCTTGGGCTCCTTGCAGTCCTTGGCAATGTGGCCACCTCTACCGCAGTTATAGCAGGCTTCAACAATAAGGAAAAGAAACAGGCCAAGACTATAGAACCTTTACAAAGTGTTACGTTTTAAATTATACAATACAAAACCTCAAAGGTGGAAATGCTATACACAGTTGCATGTGCTCACCTCTCCAAGCTCTAGAGGGGTATGAAAAGGAAGTGTTAAATACTTACCATCCTCCTGAAGATCACAATCCTTGGCAAGATGACCAGACTCACCACAGCGATAACAGATGTCTGGAAGAGACGAGGAAACAAACTGGAAACCTGTTTTGAGCAAAAACAAATAATTCGGCTAGTCAGATCAGTCTTGATACTAACAAATACTGAAGTACTTCAAATTTTTCTATTCGACAAAATACCTCTATCCGAGGTAAAACCACCTCTGCCACGGCTTCTCATTCCACGACCACGGCCTCCACCAGTAGGACATTCCCGAGCCCAGTGGCCAGATCGTCCACACTTGAAGCACTCATTGCTGCTCATGGCTGTAGTCAGATCTTTGAAATATTAAAAGTAACAGCATTAAACCACTGAAAGTTCTTTTAACTTTTATTCTCCATTAAATGTATTTTTGGAAAATTATTCTGGGGAAAAAAGCTAGCTAATATATTGGTTAAAAAAATAGCTGGGTGTGGTGGCTCATGCCAGTAATCCCAGCACTTTGGGAGGCCGAGGTGGGTGGATCATGAGATCGAGACCATCTTGGCTAACATGGTGAAACCCCGTCTCTTGCTAAAAATACAAAAAATTAGCCAGGCGAGGTGGCGGGCGCCTGTAATCCCAACTACTTGGGAGGCTGAGGCAGGAGAATAGTGTGAACCCGGGAGGCGGAGCTTGCAGTGAGCTGAGATGGTGCCACTGTACTCCAGCCTGGGCAACAGTGCGACTCCCGTCTCAAAAAATAATCACACAACTACATGCTTGGGTATTATAGACCTATTATAATATACACGTTAATAGTTATTGATAGAAGTGATGGAATTTACAGGGTTAGGGTCAATGAAAATCCATTATGAGAAATAACTGGTAGTGGCTGGGCACGGTGGCTCATGCCGGTAATCCTAGCACTTTGGGAGGCCGAAGCGGGTGGACCATCTGAGGTCAGGAGTTTGAGACCAGCCTGGCCAATATGGCGAAACCCCGTCTCTACTAAAAATACAAAAAACAGCCGGGCGTGGTGGCATGCGCCTGTAATCCCAGCTACTCGGGAGGCTGAGGCAGAAGAATCGCTTGAAACCGGGAGGTGGAGGTTGCAGTGAGACGAGATCATGCCACTGCACTCCAACCTAGGGGACAAAGTCAGACAGGCACACAAACACATACACACACACACACACACACACACACAAATTGGCAGTAATATTCACTCATTCCAGGTCCAACTTAATGGACACATTTGCATGGTTATAAGGCCTATATAAGCTTTATTTTGGGCAAATAGAAGTAATTTATTTACTCACATCAGAAAATTGGAATAACCCAAACCAATGAAGCTGTAAAATGGATTCTCGGAGTGAGGAGTCAGTGAAGGAAAATACTCTCTTAACCTTAGCACCTGACGTAGTACATAGTTATACTGCAGCACTTGCCTGGTGACTCAGATATTCCTTAGAACAGATATGTTAAAACAAATGCAAGATACAAATCTTATCTCTAGATGGTACAAGTACAGTAGGCCCTCTATATCCATGGGTTCTGCATCCATGGCTTCAACCAACCTCGGAATAAAAATATTCAGTGGAAAAAAGTTGCATCTGTATTGAACATGCAGACTTTTCTTGCCATTATTCCCTAAACAACACAACGTTAACAACTACTTATTCAGCATTTACATTGTGTTAGGTATTGTAAGTAATCTAGAGATGATTTTAAAGTATATGGGAAGATGTGCAAAGGTTGTAATCCAAGTACTACACTATTTTGTATCAGGAACTTGAGCATAGGAGGATTTTGGTATCTGAGGGAGTTCGTGGAACCACTTCACAGATACCAAGAGATGACTGTATAATAAAAATAGTAGGAAAACGACCATGAGTTACACCAAAGCGCTAATAATAGCACCTACAGCGCTGGGAACATTTGTGTTTTGTTTTCTTTTCTTTTATTCTCCCCTTTCCAAATGTTTCTGTAATGTAATTTTACATTTTAAACAATGCTACTTAGAATTTCATAATAAACTCCTTTAATTGGGTATCATTTTAAAATAAAAATAAAACTCCCACTAAAGCAAATGGATTTTGTACTTCTTATGTAACAATCTAAAAATAAATCGAGGCTATTCTTAAAATAGAATGAAATGGAATAGAACGGAATGAAAACAATGCAACTATATTTTCACACTTCCATATCTAAATATTTTTACCCTTAATTCCACTGTCAAACAATGGCACACAAAGTCGTATTTTGAATATCCTCTCAAACCTAAGCACAGGCACCATCATCTAGAAAACATATTTCCAACTGAGTAAAACTTGAGTGGATAATCGAATTAGCTAACCCAACCACAGTACCAAAGACCCAAAAGGCAGTCAGAAAAATGGCAAGGTTCTCCACTTTCAGTAACTGTTTGATCATTAACTTGTAGACAAATTTAGTGACTTAAAATTACGCTGAAGTTGAGTTTCAAAAAGTACTCATTGCCAAATATACAAAAGAAAATAACCCAATACTCACCCCAACTCTGTGCAATCTGATTTAGGATAAATTCTTAGAGAAATCTTTCTACTAACTCTTGCCACTTGCCTATGAACATATTACCAAAAAAATTATTTGGCTATGAGTTACTGGTGCTTTCAGATATACAAAACATTTCTAGTCAGAAGAAACAGCCAGTGAAGGATATTAAAAACAGATTTTTACAGAATTTGAAATAGTATCTGCTTTGTAATCATTCTGTTAACTGTACTAGTATCAGCATCCTAAATTATGTGAAGTATTTGCTGGTTTCCACCACAGAGAAAGTCAGAATTAAAAAAAAAAAAAAAAAAAAAAAAAAAAAAAAAAAAAAAGAATGGCAGGCAGGGCACGGTGGCTCACACCTGTAATCCCAGCACTCTGGGAGGCCGAGGAGGATGGTTCACCTGAGGTTGGGAGTTCGAGACCAGTCTGACCAACATGGAGAAACCCCATCTCTACTAAAAATGCAAAATTAGCCCGGCTTGGTGGCGCATGCCTATAATCCCAGCTACTCAGGAGGTGGAGGCAGGAGAATCTCTTGAACCCGGGAGGTGGAGGTTGTTGCAAGCCAAGCAACTGCACTCCAACCTGGGCTACGAGAGTGAAACTCATCTCAAAAAAAAAAAAAAAAAAAAAAAGCATATAAAATGGTCAAAGAAAAAAAGCTGCTTATGGCACCACTTCCTCCCCATCTTCATTTTGTATCTTCTCCAGTTTAGTCAGATCAGCTTGAGCTCATCTAACTATTGATCTCAAGGAATTATTTGCACATAAATGATTACTTTTACAGTGTAATCCAGACAATCTGCAAGGCCTGAATATCTATAATTTAATATTTAAACAAGATACATATCTTTTAGAAAATACAAAACAAGGATGGGCACAGTGGTTCACACCTATAATCCCAGCACTTTGGGACGCCAAGGCAGGAGGATCATCTGAGGTCAGGAGTTTCAGATCAGCCTGACCAACACAGTGAAACTCCATCTCTACTAAAAACACAAAATTAAGGCAGGCACGGTGGCTTACGCCTGTAATCTCAGCACTTTGGGAGGCAGGCGGATCATGAGGTCAGGAAATCAAGACCATCCTGGCCAACACGGTGAAACCCCAACTCTACTAAAATAAAAAAATTACCCGGGCGTGGTGGTACGCGCCTGTAGTCCCAGCTACTCGAGAGGCTGAGGCAGGAGAATCGCTTGAACCCGGGAGGTGGAGGTTGCAGGGGGCTGAGACTGGGCCACCGCACTCCAGCCTGGGTGACAGAGCGAGACTCTGTCTTCAAAGAAAGAAAGAAAAAAAAAAAACTATTCTGTAAAACAGATATGCACCTCAGTGGCAAAGGCAGAACTTTACACACTAGAATAGAACAGAAGTTTTAGATGTTTTTCTTTTTTCTTTTTTTTTTTTTTGAGACAGTCTCGCTCTCTCACCAGGCTGGAGCGCGGTGGCGCAATCTTGGCTCACTGCAACCTTCACCTCCCGGGTTCAAGCGATTCCCCTGCCTCAGCCTCCCGCATAGCTGGGACTATAGGCGTGCACCACCATGCCCGGGTAATTTTTTGTATTTTAGTAGAGACGGGGTTTCACCATGTTGGCCAGGATGGTCTTGATCTCCTGACCTAGTGATCCACCTGCCTTGGCCTCCCAAAGTGCTGGGATTACAGGCGTGAGCCACTGCGCCCAGCCTGTTTTGCCATTTTTAGTCACACATAATTTTGTTTACTAAATTAATGCTAATAAAGAAAAAAAAAACACTAAGTCTTAAAAGAAAAACATTAATAGCCTCCAAATGTCATCAATATGACACATGATTTTAAAAGAGGTCTTTGAGTGGCCTTAGGTACTATGTATGCAATCTGCCCTCTCCTCCCTTTGGCTAACCCTATCACAGTGAATCAGGTGGTCTACGGTTTCACTGGTAACTGGTCCCTTGTGATAGACTTGTCTCTTTAATAACATTATTAAACTAACCACTTTCCACAATGTTTTAGACTCACACTACTTATATTAGGCAGCAGGTCCCCATCCTAGCACTCATCTCATATGAATGTATTTAGTTTAAAGGTCTTTACAGAATTCCATTATATTCCTTACGAAAACTAAAGGTAAGACATCTGAGAATCATGGCTCCATGAGTCTGTCTCATTGCCTATGACTGCTCCTGGCTGGAATTTCAATGCACTGTCCTGGTCTCCCCTGCTCCTTTTCCACCTGTCACAACTTTTTCCAACCTTCACGGGCCAACTCTATAAAAGAATCTGACTACATCTCCCAGCCTGGAACTACGCTTCCTATTAAGTCCCAGGACACTCTGTTAATATCTGTCCAATGGCAGTACCATATTGCCTTGTATCATATTCCTTGAAGGTAGAGACCAAGTAATTCACCTTTGAATCATCGAACACCCCATATAGTTATCCTTTTACCAGCCATTATGTTAACTCAGTATTTTAATTCTGGGGGGCAGGGGTCTTTAGTAATTTGGTGAAACTACTGACCTAATCCAATCTAATCCAGTACTAACAACAAAGCACCTAAATTATTGCTATCAGTCACAAGAGTTACTGCACCATTAAAGTAATGATGTATTCTCAATTTTGTACTAAGGACTGACTACAGTCACTCTCTGAAACTCTCAGCTTTCTGAAATCATAGGTAAGATTCTGCCCAGATGAATTTAGGATCCACAACTTTCAGCTTCTGACAGGGATTAGGGCCAACCACTCAAAGGACATTCCCAATGTAATTATTTTTAAAATCCAGTAACAGAAGTATCTTCTACTTGTAAATGCTATTTTGGGGATTCCAATCTATAATAAAGCAAATACTAGAAAATATCAAAGGAAGAAAGCTGCTGAATCATAAAACCATGAAAATTAGATTTTTTTCAGATTATCTAACATAATCCCCACGTGTGGCTGAGAAATTTACACCCAAGACAACTAAAAAAGCCAGCAGCCACGGCCGGGCGCAGTGGCTCACACTTGTAATCCCAGCACTTTGGGAGGCCGAGGCGGGTGGATCACGAGGTCAGGAGATCGAGACCACGGTGAAACCCCGTCTCTACTAAAAATACAAAAAAAAAAATTAGCCGGGCGTGGTGGCGGGCGCCTGTAGTCCCAGCTACTCGGAGAGGCTGAGGCAGGAGAATGGCGTGAACTCGGGAGGCGGAGCTTGCAGTGAGCCGAGATCGCGCCACTGCACTCCAGCCTGGGTGACACAAGACTCCGTCTCAAAAAAAAAAAAAAAAAAAAAAAAAAGCCAGCAGCCAGGCCAGAACCTCTAATTTGTCATCCAGGTTCTATCAGTCCAAGAATTCATTATCAATTGGATTTCAATACTATTTTATGCAAGCTACAAAACATACATACTAACTTCAATAAAAAACAAAATACTGTTTTTTACTTTTGTCAGGCAGCAGGAAAACAGTTTCTTCCTTTTGCTAAAAACCACTAATAAAAGGGACCACTTACTGAAGGTTCCTTGGGTTTGTGTTTTCTCTGGAAAAAATTTTTCGTGAAACCTGATATATGTATACTGCACTGATGTAGCCTGCCTGACACTGTAAGAGATTTTGGAACCATACTCAACCTGGGTTAATCAATTAACCCAGTTTAACTACTTGCTGTGTTACCTCAAAGACATCTGACTACCCATCTCTGTCTTATTTGTAAAAGGGAAATAATAAAACTGATGTGTGTGGTAAGAATTGTTACCTTGTGCTTAATAGATATTCAATTTAAAAACCAAAGTTTTGGTCTTCTGAGTACATATTCTTTCCGCTTTTGCCAATTACCTTGGATTGCTTACAGATAGTAGACAGAATTCAGTCCAATGTCTATTACATAGCAGGTTTGGAGTGAGGCTAACTGCTTATACTTGTTTCCCACCTTACAGTCTATTTCCTGAATGGAATGGAGAAGAGATTAAGAGGAGAAAACCTGGTGATTTCCAAATCAGTTCACATTTTCAGCTACCAGACATCAAGATATTTGTCCTAAGTTTCAATTTTTGTGTATCAAATGTTTATGACACAAACCACTTTAAAAGGTGGTAGGAGCACAGGGCATGTCAGGCAAGAGAATAAATGACTAAGACAGTCAAGATAAGATCTGGGCTGGGCGGGGTGGCCCACGCCTGTAATCCCAGCATTTTGGGAGGCCGAGGCAGATGGATCACCTGAGGTCAGGAGTTCGAGACCAGCTGGCCAACATGGTGAAGCCCTGTCTCTACTAAAAATACAAAAATTAGCTGGACACGGTGGTGCGTGCCTGTAATCCCAACTACTCAGGAGGCTGAGGCACAAGAATTGCTTGAACCCAGGAGGCAGAGGATGCAGTGAGCCGAGATCGCACCACTGCACTCCAGCCTGGGCAACAGAGCAAGATTCTGTCTCAAAAAAAAAAAAAAAAGATAAGGTCTGATAAGACTTAAGATTCACTGTGAGGAGCCATGTATGCTAAACTAAGAAGTGTTTAACTATTTTACAAATTTTGAACTTATCTTGGAATTAAAGAAACCACAAATGGTTACTATACTAAATTTGTCTTCCTTAATGTCAGTAATTGCACCATACTATTGATACTAAAAACAAATACAGTAAACTACTAAAATCTAACAGTATGTGGTCAAGACTAACAACCAGGGTTCTAATAAATAGTATGATCAGGCCAGGCGCGGTGGCTCACGCCTGTAATCCCAGCACTTTCGGAGGCCGAGGCGGGCGGATCACGAGGTCAGGAGATCGAGACCATCTTGGCTAACACGGTGAAACCCCGTCTCTACTAAAAATACAAAAAATTAGCCGGGCGAGGTGGCGGGCGCCTGTAGTCCCAGCTACTCGGGAGGCTGAGGCAGGAGAATGGCGTGAACCCCAGGGGGCGGAGCCTGCAGTGAGCCGAGATCGCGCCACTGCACTCCAGCCTGGGTGAAAGAGCGAGACTCCGTCTCAAAAAAAAAAAAAAATAAATAAATAAATAGTATGATCATAACTCTGTCCTAGAAAATACGTTTAAAATAAAGTAGCAACAGGAAAGTTGGAGATAAAAATGACACTAGCAAAGTAGTGTATGATTCTGGCTATCTTTATTACTTTATATGGTTTTCCTAACACAGCTGTACACATTCACATTTGTATATATCCTTACTTTTCGCAAGCTCAGGGTTATCCCTGACTCATTCATGTTGTTCACTTAACTGCATTTAGACCATATTAGAGCTTTTGCCCACTGAATGTTTATATGCATACGCATTATTATGCTCCATTAAGTCAGTTTACTGTTCCAACATGGTACTGAAACACTTCAGATTTTTTTTTTTGAGACAGAGTCTTGCTGTCGCCCAGGCTGGAGTGCAGTGGCAGGATCTCGGCTCACTGCAAGCTCCACCTCCCAGGTTCACCCCATTCTCCTGCCTCAACCTCTCGAGTAGCTGGGACTACAGATGCCTGCCACCACGACTGGCTTTTTTTTTTTTTTTTTTTTTGTATTTTTAGTAGAGACAGGGTTTCACTGTGTTACTGTGTTAGCCAAGATGGCCCAGATTGTTTTAATAAAAACAAACTACGGGGGCCAGGTGTGGTGGCTCACACCTGTAATCCCAGCACTTTGGGAGGCTGAGGTGGGCGGATCACCTGAGGTCAGGAGCTCAGGACCAGCCTGACCAACATGGAGAAATCCCGTCTCTACTAAAAACACAAAATTGGCCGGGTGTGGTGGCGCATGCCTGTAGTTCCAGACACTCAGGAGGCTGAGGCAGGAGAATCGCTTGAACCCAGGAGGCAGAGGTTGCGGTGAGCCCGAGATCACGCCATCGCACTCCAGCCTGGGCAACAAGAGTGAAACTCCACCTCAAAGGAAAAAAAAAAAAAAAGGCAATGAAAGGAAGCAATATCCTTTCTGTATTACCTGCATTCCAGCCAGAATAGTGGAAAACAGAGTACCTACTCGGGAGCAATTCTATATTTTTATCCTGGTTCCTGAACTTACTGCCTGACCTTGGTTAATTACATCCATTTCCGCCTGCCCTGATTACTTCTTGAAGAGTTTTAATAGCTGGAGATCTATGAGTCAGGCATTAGTAAACATATCTATAATCTTACAACCTCACAAGTTATGTATTCTTGCTCCATTTTAATGACAAACTGAACATCTGACATCGGCCAGGGGCAGTGGCTCATGCCTGTAATCCCAGCACTTTGGGAGGCCAAGGCGGGCGGATCACAAGGTCAGGAGATCAAGACCATCCTGGCTAACACAGTGAAACCCCATCTCTACTAAAAATATAAAAAATTAGCCAGGCGTGGTGGCAGGCGCCTGTAGTCCCAGCTACTCGGGAGGCTGAGGCAGGAGAATGGCACGAACCCTGGAGGCAGAGGTTGCCTGGGGGACAGTGCGGGACTCCATCTCAAAAAAATAAATAAAAAAATCTGACACCAAGTGACTTACCCAAAGCCACACCGCTAGAAAGTACTACAATCAGGATTTCAAGAGTCTGGCTCTCAATCCTCTGCAAAGGCTTTTGTTAAGAGTTGAGGCCAGGCGCAGTGGCTCATGCCTGTAATCCCAGCACTTTGGGAGGCCGAGGCAGGAAGATCACTTGAGGTCAGCAGCCTGGCCAACATAGTGAAACCCTGTCTCTACTAAATATACAAAAATTAACTGGGCATGGTGGTGCATGCCTATAATCTCAGCTATTCAGGAGACTGAGGCAAGAGAATCACTTGAACCCAGGAGGTGGAGGCTGCAGTGAGCCGAGATCATGCCATTTGCACTCCAATGTGGATGACAAAGCGAGACTCCGTCTCCGAAGGAAAAAAAAAAAAAAAAAACTATAAAAACAAAAATTAGCCGGGCGTGGTGGCACGTGCCTATAGTCCCAGCTACTCAGGAGGCTGAGGCAGGAGAATGGCTTAAACCCAGGAGGCAGAGGTTGCAGTGAGCTGAGATTCTGCCATTGCACTCCAGCCTGGGTGACAGAGCAAGACTTTGTCTCAAAAAAAAAAAAAAAAAGTTAAGTGGCAAAGTACACAAAAATGCTATCGTAATATACGACAAAAATGCTATTGTGTAATATTTTTAAGGTAGGGAATTATACCAATTCACTCTCTACTTCAAAATCTTACATAAAGGTATTACTACCATATATCTAGTAATTAAGAAAAAAAAGCCACAAACATTTGAATTGTAATGCTGTTAAGTATTCATTCTGTATTTCTCTTTAGATAAAAATCAAAGTAAAACTAGAACTGATAGCTTTTAAAAAAATCTAGTCATAATAATTTTGAATTCATTCACACAGGTTCCTTGAATCTTAAAAGATAGATATTTTCTTTAACTTCATGGCAGAACTTAGGAATCTCACCAAACAAACACTGGCAACTTGATTCGCTAGTTAACACCTCATTTGTATTTATGGAACCATTCCAGGTGATCACTGTAGCACTCTCATATTCCTAATTAACAAAATCCTTCCAATTACAACTTAAAATTTGGTGGCCTCAAGTTCTCACTTTATTATCTCAGTAGTTTTAAACATGAAAATGCTGCATGGCTTACTGCAATCACTCAATGGCATTCCCTTGCTGCTGCAGCATATGACACTGCCAGAACAGGAGTTCTATTAAGTGAGACAGTAAGGAAAGAGCGTTCTCCACAGAGCAGGCCAGGATGCCTTGGCATCATTCTTCTGGCTCTCTACTTACTGTCAGGAAGCTAGGAAGAGAAAAAGGAACCAATCTTTTTTCTTTTTTTTTTTTTAATTTTTCATCCCTGCAAGGAAAAAAAAGCAGAATCTCTCTGTGGTCAAATCTTCAGCCAATAGACAAATCATTCCAATTAGTCCAATGGTGGTTTCACTGCTTTTAGGCACCAGTTTGGTACTATCCCATATACATGCCACATATTTTTATTGAACTTTAAAAGACAAGTAGAATTGTTGGCAGGGCACGGTGGCTCAGGCCTGTAATCCCAGAACTTTGGGAGGCCGAGGCAGGTGAATTACCTGAGGTCAGGAGATCGAGACCAGCCTGGCCAACATGATGAAACCCCGTCTCTACAAAAAATACAAAAATTAGCCGGGCATGGTGGCACATGCCTGTAATCCCAGCTACTTGGGAGGCTGAGGCCAGAGAATTGCTTGAGCCCGGGAGATGGAGGTTGCAGTGAGCCGAGATTGTGCCACTGCATTCCGGCCTGGCCAACAGAGAAAGACTCTGTCTCAAAAAAAAAAAAAAAAAAAAAAAAAAAAAAAGACAAGTAGAATTGTCATAAATCATATAACGCATTTATACTTTAAAAAGACACCTCCCTGCCTGTTCCAGATGTTCAAATGCCAGTTTAAGAAAAACCTGGCCAGGCGCGGTGGCTCATGCCTGTAATCCTAGCACTTTGAGAGGCCGAGGGAGTCGGATCACAAGGTCAGGAGTTCGAGACCAGCCTGGCCAACATGGTGAAACCCCGTCTCTACTAAAATACAAAAATTAGCTGGGTGTGGCGGCGGGCGCCTGTAATCCCAACTACTCCAGAGGCTGAGGCAGGAGAATCGCTTAATCCGGGAGGCGGAGGTCGCAGTGAGCCGAGTTCGCGCCACTGCACTCCAGCCTGGGCGACAGAGTGAGACTCTGTCTCAAAAAAAAGAAAAACCCCTGGTCTTCCACTGATTTGGTTCAAAATATTTTACAGACTGCACCATCTGAAATACATTACCTCTCCTGTTACCAATATGAAAAAAAAGAGGACCTTTGGTTCCTCAGAAAAACACAAACTTATTTTTTTATAGAAAAACTGTTATCAAGAGATGAAATCTGAAAAACTCAAGTCTTTTAATTCTGCCCTTGGGAATTGTAATAAATTATTCCTTTTATATTCCAATACAAAAAGAACTCTTGTAGACAAGAATCAGGCTCAACAAACTAAAAACAGCATGTACCTAGGATCCTGGCAGTTTACAGGTGTTTGATTATCCTTAACCAGAGTAACTCATTAGAAGCATTTAAAACTATTTAGGAGGGGGGAGGGGGAAGCTCAGGAGATAAGGACTACACCTCGTATCTTTTTGAAACCCTGAAAGCTCTACACGCCAGTTATACTGCTTGAGCAAACAAATAACATAAAATTGCTAATTTAAATTCGAATGGAAATAGTAACTGTTACGTTTCACTCCAAAATTGGGTCAAACAATAGGAAAGGGGGAAAAATCTACTTTTAAAAATGTAATTTAAAAGCAAGATGGGGATATTCATTAGACCTCCTTCACTCTGAAAAAGACAAAAAACAAATTCAGTTTTGGCTTATCTTACCTCTTCTGAGTCCTTCTGAATAATGCCTGAAACACACTAGCTAAAATCACAGACGATTACTGAGCAATGTTCTCTTTTCACAAGACCCCCAAGACCAGAAACAGTCACTTCCTTTGGAAGTGCCCTGTGGCTGAGGCCATGTGGTTAACATGTGGGAACAAGCACAAGCCTTACCCATAATAAAATCGACACCTAAACCCAAATGTGGACCATTATGCCATTCTAAAATAGGTTCTCACGATATGGAAAAACCTAGATGGAAGGGAGCTAGTTGAATTTCGTGTCTCGTTTGTAATTACATCTGTTTCATTAATCCAAGAAATGATGCAGACTACCGCCCGCTGCTGTGGTTTTGGAGGTTTGACAAATTCGTGTTTTTTCTGGTAATGGCGCTTTTAAAGGATCCCAGCAACTTAAATCGTGTTGACTCAGGGAAAGTGAGCCCCATCAGCCCCTTTTGGAATGGTAATGTAACACAAGCAACTTAGTATTTAAACGACGATAAAAATTCAAGAATCGGGAAACTATCAAGTATAGGGAGTATAAACTCTAAAGGCTCCCAAGTCTTCCAGCAGAGTCTCGCCACCCCAAACACAAAGACTTCTTCAAGAACCCTTTTCTTTCTTCTTTTTCTTTCTTCTTTTTTTTTCTTTAAGACGGAGTCTCTCTCTGTTGCCCAGGCTGGAGTGTAGTGGCGCGATCTCGGCTCACCACAACCTCCGCCTCCCGGGTTCACGCGATCTCCTGTCTCAGCCTCTCGAGTAGCTGGAACTACATGCGCCCGCCACCACGCCCGGCTAATTTTTGTATTTTTAGTACAGACAAGGTTTCACCATACTGGCCAGGCTGGTCTCGAACTCCTGACCTCGTGATGCGCCCGCCTGGGCCTCTCAAAGTGCTGGGATTACAGGCGTGATCCACCGCGCCCGGCCTAAGAACCCTTTTCTAAGGCCCCCAAAACCCTTGGCACACGGCCCGCCAGGCGCACGACCCCAGCACATGGCCGGCACGACTATACCCACCCCATCCCCCCTTCATCCGCAGCCGGGAGCCTTTCCCCACCACACGGACTCCTTCCAGTGAGTTCCCGCCAAATCCACCCTCGGTCCCTCATTCCGCGACCCTCGAAGCGTCAGGGCCTCGGCCCCAAGGGCGCACGGGCGGGCCTCCTCTGCCGTAAGCCTGCGGCCTGGGGTGCGGCCCTGGCGCCGAAAGACCCGCATGCTCGGCGACCCAGCTTTCCAGGACAAAGAAAGGACAGAAGTGTCGTCCGACAGCGGTGCGCCAGAAACCCGGGTCCGAGGCGACGGCAGCAGCCGAGCTTCCCGCCTGACGCAGCACGGTGCAGGCCAAAGTGCGGCCGCCATCGCCACCTCGCCGCTCCCTACCCTCTCTGTCCGCCACAGAACCGACCCGCACTGCGGCTCCCTCAGCGCCGACCCCCTCCCCCAGCCCTCACCTTCCGCGTCGGAGCGGGCCCGCAGCGGCGGAGACTCGGACGCAGGCCTTGGGAAGACGGCTCGCAAGGTAGAGGCTGTTTATTTTGAGGGTCCTTGCCTGCGCCACACGCGGGTCTGCACACGGCCCCACATACGGCGCTGCGCACGGCTCTCCTCCGCCTCGCCCACGCGGCCAATCAGCGCGCGGGGTTCGGCAGTCCAATCAGAGCCGCCCGCGGGAGGGCCGCCCAGCAGAGCGCAGCGCGGCGCGGCGCGGGGCGGGGCGGCTGTTTCTGCGTGCCGCGTCTTTTCCCGCAGTGCCCCGCGCGCGGCCTTTCCCGCCGGGATCCTGGTCCCGGTGCTTCTCGGGCCGTTCGCAGCTGGGTCCGGGCCCAGCCAGACTGGGTGGAAATCTGGCTGACCTTGGTGGTCTGTCTTGCCAGCTGGAGCAAAGGGATGCCAGGGGACGGGTCTCGGTGCAGTGACTGCCATTAGCTTGGGGCCGCAGAAAGTTTCTCCCCCTTCTCGGGCTCCTGCCAGGCCCTTGGCTTTCAGAGCCAGGCCCGATTTCCAGATAACGTTTAAGTTTGCAGAAAAGGGGATGCCAGGTCACGGTGGTCACGGCTGTGGGATGCAGCCTCTGAGATTTGTATTAATTTTTGTGAGCCGGGGAAAGGGCTTGCTGCTTTCTCCGCCAGGACTGATGTATCTTCCCAAGATGAAAGTGCCTGGTAAGGGCGAGGGGCCTCCCTGGGAAGGTCATGAGCATGTAAGGTTATGGGGCCCATACTGTGACTTTTAGCACGTTTATGAGTGACATCCCCCGGGAGGGCCAGGAGAACCATTTGACCTGGTCTATCATATTCAGGAATATACTTCAGTTTAGATGCGGTATTTTCTCCAAAAGAGATTTGTGTATATAACACTAGATAGCCTTGTCAAGATTAAACCCAATTTAAATTGTTAACTATAAAATATTTTAGAATTTTGTCTCATTCTAGAATGGATTTATTCGAAACAAAAAAAAGGAAGAGTCCCAAGTTTCGTCTCAGTGAAACCTCCCAGTTCAATACTATGATTTCTTTTTTTAAAGAGTAGGGTCTTGCTCTGTCGCTGGGATTACAGGCATGAGCCGCCACTCCCGAATCCGGGGGCTATGATTTTTGAAATCATGTTCGTGAGAAGGCAGAGCACATGTGTTGAGAGTCAGGCATTAAACCTGGGTTCAAATCGTTAGTGCTTAATCATTGTAAAGCAGTTAGGAGGTTGTGTTCAACATAGCCATTATCAAAGAATGAATGTATAACTTTAAGGACCAATGATATTTTAAACTTTTTTTTTTTTTTTGAGAACAGAGTCTCGCTCCCTCGCCCAGGCTGGAGTGCAATGGCAGGATCTTGGTTCACTGCAACCTCCGCCTCCCGGATTCAAGCGATTCTCCTGCTTCAGCCTCCCCAGTAGCTGGGATTACAGACGTGCGCCACCACGCCCGGCTAATTTTGTATTTTTAGTAGAGGCGGGGTTTTTCCATGTTGGTCAGGCTGGTCTCAAACTCCCAACCTCAGGTGATCTGCCTACCCAAAGTGGTGATCGGCCTCCCAAAGCGCTGGGATTACAGGCATGAGCCACCGCGCCTGGCCGAACTTTCTAATTTTATTACTATTTTTTGAGACAGAGTCTCCCTTTGTCGCCCAGGCTGGAGTGCTATCTCAGCTCACTGCAACCTCCGCCTCCCATGTTTGACAAATTCTGCCTCAGCCTCCTGAGTAGCTGGGACTGCAGGCGCCCACCACCATGCCTGGCTAATTTTTGTATTTTTAGTAGAGATAGGGTTTCATCATGTAGGCCAGGCTGGTCTTGAACTCCTGGCCTCAAGCGGTGCTAGGCCAAAGTGCTAGGATTACAGGTGTGAGCCACTGCACCCAGTGCTCCCAAAGTGCTAGGATTACAGGTGTGAGCCACCGCACCCAGCCTTAAACATTTTTTTAATTAACGCAACCTAAGGTAAAATTTTTTAACCAAATTTAACCCATTCCCAATCAGATTGAATAAATGCCTAGCAGCTTATGTGTTGTGCTAAAACACGATATATTATCTGCCAATAAAAAACAGTATTTTGTATTTATATAGTTTCATTACCAAGAAGCTTACTCAGCTTTATAGATTTCCCCTCTGTAATCTGATTAACCTTCATAGTATCTTGAGGTAATGTATACTGTAGCAATCAGACACTTAGGTAGTGACTTCGTGAGCTCTGACAATGAGTCAATATAATGCAAGAGGCTGTGTATGAAGTCCAACCTGGATGCGTCCACACCACACCAAGAAGACAAGTTAAAATTACCATAGGACCAAAAATTAATATTTTCGGACTTATTTTTGTTTAACATTCCAACCATAGTACTGTATAAAATGTTTGCTATTCATTATAGACCCAGGAATGGAATATTCCTAATATTTAAAACAAAAATTTTAACAGCTATAGAAAATGAAAGTGAGTGTGAGATAGAGATACTGGACATAATGTTCTATAGGTTTTAAAAGACTTAAGTAGAAGAAATGGAAACATAATGTCTTTACTTCTTGGCAGTGGAGTAGTAACAGCTAATGGCTCTTTCTACCTGGCGTGCAGCTTCCTGTAATGACTATTATTAATAGAGCCAGGCTGATCATGAAGCACCAGAAAAGGTGTATGGTGGAATTTAACTACAATGGCTTGTGTTGCCTGGATATGCCCTTTGGTATGCCTATTTTACTAGAGATGTTTGAAAATAGGAAAAAGCTCACTCAAAAGATAAGCTGCCAGTGGGACTTGAAGAGACTCCCATTACATTCCTCTTCCCTAGAGATGTTTTATTCTCCTCCCTTCCTCCAGTGTTTAGTCTCATGCTCAGCATTGCAAGGGTTACAAAGGTGACTAGTTAAGACACAGAGTTTGCCCTTGAAGAACTTGCAAGATAACAAGGGCCATAAGAAAGTATTAAGTGTCGGCCGGGTTCGGTGGCTCACACCTGTAATCCAGCACTTTGGGAGGCCGAGGTGGGCGGATCACGAGGTCAGCTGATCAAGACCATCCTGGCTAACACGATGAAATCCCATCTCTACTAAAAATACAAAAAATTAGCCAGTCGTGGTGGTGGGCACCTATAGTCCAAGCTACTTGAGAGGTTGAGGCAGGAGAATCGCTTGAACCTGAGAGGCGGAGGTAGCCGTGAGCCGAGATCACGCCACTGCACTCCAGCCTGGGTGACGGAGCGAGACTCAGTCTCAAAAAAAAAAAAGAAAAAAAAGCTTCCCAGCACTTGGGAGGCCGAGGTAGGTGGATCACCTGAGGTCAGGAGTTTGAGAGCAGCCTGGACAACATGGTGAAAGCTTGTCTCTACTAATAACACAAATATTAGCCAAGTGTGGTGGGCACCTGTAATCCCAGCTACTTGGGAAGCTGAGGCAGGAGAATCGCTTGCACCTGGGAGCAAGAGATTGGGCCACTGCACTCCCGCCTGCACAACAGAGGGAGACTCTGTCTCAAAAAAAAAAAAAAAGTCTGGGCGCGGTGGCTCACGCCTGTAATCCCAGCACTTTGGGGGGCCGAGGCAGGTGGATCATGAGGTCAGGAGATCGAGACCATCCTGGCTAACAAGGTGAAATCCCGTCTCTACTAAAAATACAAAAAATTAGCATTAAGTATCCTGAGAGAAGACCAGATAAAATGCTATGATTCAGCATCATTCCTAAAATGTGTACCAGTTGAGCAATACCTGCCAACTCTTAATTTCTGCTTAAATGCCCAACTGCATAGTACATGCTGTTAAGTTGAGGGGATAGGTGATACTATGTAAACCTATGTCTTGTCCCTGCCAGCAAGGCAATGGTGCTCTGTGACTTTACTTGGAAAGTGTGTAACTAAGACTGAGGAGAATAAATTGATGTTTTCACCTCTCATATTTGCTTCTGAAGCAGAAAGTTTACTAAGCTAAATCCTGAACTAGGAATTATTAATACTAGTAATAGCTAATTGTTAATATATATACAGCTCTTATAACAGTTTCTGGCATAATTACTGTGCAAATATTATTTCTTATTATTTATTGGGTGCTTACTATATGCCAGGCAATGCTTTTAACCTCTTTATGAGTTTTCACAAACCCCCTAGAAGTACTTGTATTATCCCCATGAGGAAACAGGTCGAGAGAGTTTAAGTAATCTGCTCAAGGTCAGAAAGTGAACAAATGACAGATCAGGCTTCAAACACAGACAGCCTATGTGCTTCAACAGTGCTACTGGCCTCCCAGTACTTACTGAGGTGTACTATAAAATTCTGTTGACTCCCTAAAGCGATGGTGTAGGGAATGCTAACTGATGATAAAGAAAATATGAAACACTGACAAATCATTTAGTGAGCATTTCATTAGTTAGTTGGCTTCTTCTTCTGTGATCTTGAGTTGAAACTCTCTACTGCAAACTAACTGGTTAGAGAAAAATTTTATTTGCAAATAGTTAAAAGTTTCAAAGTAGGCCGGGCGCGGTGGCACACGCCTGTAATCCAGCACTTTGGGAGGCCGAGGTGGGTGGATCACGAGGTCAGGAGATCAAGACCATCCTGGCTAACAAGGTGAAACCCCGTCTCTACTAAAAATACAAAAAATTACCCGCGTGGTGGCAGGTGCCTGTAGTCCCAGCTACTCGGGAGGCTGAGGCAGGAGAACGGCGTGAACCCAGGAGGCGGAGCTTGCAGCGAGCTGAGGCTGTGCAGCTGCACTCCAGCCTGGGTGATAGAGCGAGACTCTGTCTCAAAAAAAAAAAAAAAAAAAAAAAAAAAGAGTTTGAAAGTAAAACCACCCATTCTTTTTCTTTTTCTTTGTATAAAGTAAAGGAATAAAGAAGGGCTACTCCATAAGCAAAGCAGCCTCTTTTTTTCCTTAAAAGAAAAATAGCTGGCCAGGTGCAGTGGCTCACGCCTGTAATTCCAACACTTTGAGAGGCTGCGGCAGGTGGATTGCCTGAGCTCGAGAGTTTCAGACCAGCCTCGGCAACATAGTGAAACCCTGTCTCTACCAAAAATACAGAAAATTAGCCAGACGTAGTGGCACCTGCCTGTAGTCCCAGCTACTCAGGAAGCTGAGGTGGGAGAATCACCTGAGCCCAGGGTGGAGGTTACAGTGAGCCGAGATAGCACCACTGAACTCCAAACTGGGTGACAGAGTGAGATTCCATCTCAAAAAAAAAAAAAAAAGAGAAGAAAAAGAAAAGAAAAGCTGCATTTTTTAAAAAAGTAATTTTATATCAAGTATCTACATAATTTAATTAAACTTGGAACTTAACAATGGATATCAAAATAATGAGGTTTTTTTGGTATGGTTTATTTTTTTGAGACATAGTCTCACTCTGTTACCCAGGCTAGAGTGCACTGGTGCAACCTTGGCTCACTGCAACCTCTGCCGCCTGCTCAAGTGATTCTCCTGCCTTAGCCTCCCGAGTAGCTGGGATTACAGGCACCCACCACCACACCTGGCTAACTTTTTGTTTTTTTGAGACGAGGTCTCGCATTGTTGCCCAGGCTGGAGTGCAATGACGCGATCTTGGCTCACTGCAACCTCCACCTCCCGGGTTCAAGCAATTCTCCTGCCTCAGCCTCCTGAGTATCTGGGATTACAGGCATGTGCCACCACCCCCGTATAATTTTTTTCTTTTTCTTTTTCTTTTTTTTTGAGAAGGAGTCTCACTCTCTCACCAGGCTGAAGTGCAGTGGCGCCATCTCGACTCACTGCAACCTCCTGATTCAAGCAGTTCTCCTGCCTCAGCCTCCCTCCCAAGTAGCTGGGATTACAGGCGTGTGCGACCATGCCCACCTAATTTTTGTATTTTTAGTGGAGATGGGGTTTCATCATGTAGGTTTTTGTATTTTTAGTAGAGACAGGGTTTCAGTACGTTGGCCAGGCTGGTCTGAAACTCCTGACCTCAGGTGATCTGCCCACCTCGGCCTCCCGAAGTGCTGGGATTACAGGCGTGAGCCATCGCACCCGGCCATAATTTTTGTATTTTTAGTAAAGACAGGGTTTTACCATGTTGGCCAGGCTGGTCTTAAACTCCTGACCTCAGGTGATCCATCCTCCTCCACCTTCCAAAGTGCTGGGATTATAGGCGTAAGCCACCGTGCCCAGCCTCATTTAACTCTTAACAAAAGCCTCTGTGGCCTGGCGCTGATGACACACACACAAAAAAAAGAAATCCTGATTCTAGTACTTTCTAGCCATTTGTCTAGAGTTGGAGACCAGCCTGGCCAACGTGGTGAAACCCTGTCTCTATTAAAAATACAAAAATTAGCCGGGTGTGGCCGGCGCCTGTAATCCTAGCTACTCAGGAGGCTGAGGCAGGAGAATCAGAGCAGGAGGTTGCAGTGAGCTGAGATCGCTCTATTGCACTCCAGCCTGGGAGACGAGTGAGACTCCGTCTCAAAAATAGTAATAATAATAATAATAATAATAACAAATTTGTAAAAATTAAATTGAAAAAGAACTACTATATAATTAGGTGAATTAGAATCTAAGATCCGAAAAGTATTTAGTCTAATCACAGATATTTAGCCTAATCCATTCATTTTAAATGAAAAAAGGAAACTTACAGAGTTGCACAGAGTTCCTACAAATCCCAAAAAGAGCAAATGTTTTGAACATGATCTAAACTAGGGTGCCAGCCACATCTCATAAGGGGCTTAATGCCTGATTAATGCAATTAATTGCAGTGATGATAAGAAAAGGAGAGCTTAGGTTTTATACTACCCATTTGTTCATTGAGTTTCTAGCCCCTTTCTTCAGAAATTAACACAAATGGCCATTCTAGTTTATAAATTAGTCACTCGTGAGTTTGGCAAGGATGAATCAATAAATACCTCAGTAGTTTTCAATCTTGAGAAATGTGCTCAGACCTCAATTTATGAAATATTAACTTAGACTCTAAATTTTTATACTATAAAAATATCTTTCATGGCTGGGCTCGGTGGCTCACACCTATAATCCCAGCACTTTGGGAGGCTGAGGCGGGCGGATCACGAGGTCAAGAGATTGAGACCATCCTGGCTAACACGGTGAAACCCCATCTTTACTAAAAATACAAAAAATTAGCCAGGCGTGGTGGTGGGCGCCTGTAGTCCCAGCTACTCGGGAGGCTGAGAGAGGCAGGAGAATGGCGTGAACCCAGGAGGCGGAGTTTGCAGTGAGCTGAGATCGTGCCACTGCACTCCAGCCTGGGCGACAGAGTGAGACTCTGTCTAAAAATATATATATATTTTTTTTCAATTATTAATTGTAACTACAAAAGAAAACATTTGTGTTTATACTTGGCCAAAGAATGGCTTTTAGATAATTAAAATATTGCAGATATAGTTAACATTCCCTTCAATCACCCTCACCCCAAGTCCTACTTACTTTCCTTCCTCCCAATATCATAAAAATGGTATAAACTGGGCACAGATATGTGCCTGTAGTCCCAGCTACTCAGAAGGCTGAGGTGGAAGGACCCTTGAACTCAGGAGTTTAAGAGCAGCTTGGGCAACATAGCAAGAGCCTGTCTCAAAAAAATTATGTATATCATTCTAGTCCATTTTAAAATATTATTTTTAAGATTTTATTTATTTATTTATTTCGAGATGTAGTCCTGCTCTGTTGCCCAGGCTGGAGTGCAATGGTGCCATCTTGGCTCAATGCAACCTCTGTCTTCCGGGTTCAAGTGATTCTCCTGCCTCAGCCTCCCAAGTAGCTGGGATTACAGGTGCACACCACCATGCCCATCTAATTTTTGTAGTTTTAGTATACATGGGGTTTCACCTTGTTGGTCAGGCTGGGCTCGAACTCCTGACCTCAGATGATCCATCTACCTTGGCCTCCCAAAGTGCTGTCATTACAGGCATGATCCACCATGCCCAGTGTTAAATATTATTTTTTAAAAAGTATGGCTTCCCTAGGCACACTGCTTTTAGGGTACCCCTGCTCCACAAGGAGCAGTTAAAAAATGTGCGTATACATTAACATATGTGTGTGTATGTGTATACATGTGATATATATTCCAAACCATACATGCACCCTTAACATTTTTACATAAATAGTATCGTGTCTATTTGCTTGTGTTCCTGTACAAGAATGTAAGATATGTGAAGCAGACTTTATCTTGCTTTGTCTGTTTTCTGCTGTACTGCTAGCTCCTAGAACAGCTCCTGACACATGGTAAGCACCCAAGTATTTGTTGAATAAATAAATATCAATCCGTAACTTGCTTTTTAAATTGATATTGTGTCTCTAAGATCTATCTGCTTGTGTGTGTGTGTGTGTGTGTGTATATATATACATGTTCATTCTCATCTAGTTCATTACTTTATGCTGCTTTATATTATAAATAAACTATGTTCTATTTGTTCATTCACCTATTAGAGGATATTTACATTATTTTCACTCCTTTGCTATCATAAACCCTTACATGCAAATTTGCAATTTTTTTCAGGCCCATGCAGAATCATTTCTCTAGAGTATATATGCCCCAGGAGGTGAATGTTGAGCAATGAAGGGTGATATTTTAAATTTCACTGGTTGCTTGTCATATTACTCTCAAAAGTGGCCATAGCTAATTATACTCTCAGTAGCAGTGGATGAAGGCTTCATGTTTCTTACACCCTTGCAAGAACTTTATACTGTGAGATTTTAAAATTTGTTTGCCAATCTCATGGGTGAAACATGGTGTCTCTTTTTATTTAAATTTTTATTCAGGTCGGGCGCAGTGGCTCATGCCTGTAATCCCACCACTTTGGGAGGCCAAAGCGGGTGGATCACGAGGTCAGGAGATTGAGACCATCCTGGCCAACGTGGTGAAACCCCATCTCTACTAAAAATACAAAAAATTAGCTGGGCATGGTGGTGAGCACCTGTAGTCCCAGCTACTCAGGAGGCTGAGGCAGGAGAATCGCTTGAACCTAGGAGCGGAGGTTGCAGTGAGCCAAGATTGTGCCACTGCGCTCCACCCTGAGCGAGACTCTGTCTCAAAAAAAAGATTTTATTCAAGTAACTGTAGATTTCATATGTAGTCGAAAGAAATAATACGGAGAACTTGCATACCGTTAACCCAGATCTTACTAATGATAATACTTTGCAAAAGTATAGTCACAACCAGAACATCTTTGTACAAGTTTCCCTAGTTTTACTCAGACTCATTTTATGTGTATGTGAGTGCGTTTAATTATATAGAATTTTATGTCATATGTAGGTCCATGTATCCACCTCCACACTTAAGATACAGAACAGTTAAAACACAAGGATCTTCCTGTCGTGTGAAATCTCAGTTCACTGCAACCTCCACCTGCTGGGTTCAAGCGATTCTTGTGCCTCAGCCTCCCAAGTAGCTGGGACTACAGGGATGCATCACCACACCTGGCTAATTTTTGTGTTTTTAGTAAAGACGGGGTTTTACCATGTTGGCCAGGCTGGTCTGGAACTCCTGGCCTCAAGTGATCAGCCTGCCTCGACCTCCCAAAGTACTGGGATTACTGGTGTGAGCCACTGCATCTGGCCTCCCCTTCCTTTTTAATCTCTGTTCTTCATTTGCAAGATTTTATCCTTTCAGGCTGGGCAAGGTGGCTCATGCCTGTAATCCTAGCACTTTGGGAGGCTAAGGCAGGCAGATCACTTGAGGTCAGGAGTTCGAAACCAGCCTGGCCAGCATGGTGAAACTGCGTCTCTACTAAAAAAAAAAAAAGAAATACAAAAAATTAGGCCGGGCGCGGTGGCTCACGCCTGTAATCCCAGCACTTTGGGAGGCCAAGGCGGGCAAATCACGAGGTCAGGAGTTTGAGACCAGCCTGGCCAATGTGGTGAAACCCTGTCTCAACTAAAAATACAAAAATTAGCCGGGCGCAGTGGCACGTGCCTGTAGTCCCAGATACTAGGGAGTTTGAGGCAGGAGAATTGCTTGAACCCAGGAGGCAGAGGTTACAGTGAGCCGAGATTGCACCACTGCACTCCAGCCTGGATGACAGGGAGAGACTCCATCTAAAAAAAAAAAAAAAAATTAGCCGGGTGTGGTGGTGGGCACCTGTAATCCCAGCTACTTGGGATGCTGAGGCAGAAGAATTGCTTGAACCCAGGAGGCAGAGGTTTCAGCGAGCTGATATCGCACCACTGCACCCCAGCCTGGGTGACAGAGCAAGACTTCATCTCAAAAAAAAAAAAAAAAAAAAATTTATCTTTTCAAAAATGTTGTATTCAATATTGTATGTGGAAACTTAAAAAGAAAAAGAAATAAAAATTAAACAAAATGTTGTATAAAAGGAACCATGTAGTATGTAACCGTTAGAGATTGGCTTTTTTCACTCAGCATATTCAGCATCCAAGTTGTTGCATGTATCAGTAATCCAAGGCCGGGCACAGTGGCTCACACCTTTAATCCTAGCACTTTGGGAGGCCGAGGCAGGCAGATCACTGAGGCCAGGAGTTTGAGACTAGCCTGGACAACATGGTGAAACCCTGTCTCTACTAAAAATACAAGAAGTAGGCCAGGTTCAGTGGCTCACGCCTATAATCCCAGCACTTTGGGAGGCAGAGGTGGGTGGATTACGAGGTCAGGAGTTCAAGACCAGGCTGGCCAAGATGGTGAAACCCCGTCTCTACTAAAAATATAAAAATTAGCTGGGCATGGTCGCACATGCCTGTAATCCCAGCTACTTGGGAGGCTAAGGCAAAGAACTGCTTAAATCTGGGAGGCGGAGATTTCAGTGAGCCGAGATTGCACTACTGCACTCCAGCCTGGGTGACAGAGCAAGACTCCATCTCAAAAAATATATATATACAAAAATTAGCTGGGCGTGATGGTGCATGCGTATAGTCCCAGCTACTTGCGAGGCTACTTGCATTGCTTGAACCTGAGAGGCAGAGGTTGCAGTGAGCCAAGATTGCACCAGTGCACTCCAGCCTGGGTGATAGAGCGAGACTCCATCTCAAAAAAAAAACAAGAAAAACAACAAAAAAAAACATCCCTTTTATTGTTGGTATTCCATGGTATGGATGGACCACAGTCTGTTCAGCCATCACTCATTGAAGGACCTATGTTTATTTCCAAGTTTGGGCTATTACAAATAAAACTGCTGTTAACATTTATGTATAGGTTTTTTGTGCGAACATTAATTTCCATTTGGTGTCTCATTTTTTTCAATTAGCGTCTCCCAGATTACCAGTGGGGTTGAATATCTCTTCATAATATTTGTAGACTATTCAGGTTTCCTCTTTTGAGAAGGAGCTATTTTGCTTATTTCTTCTGTTGGGTTGTTTGTCTTTTTCTTACTACTTTGTAAGAGTTCTTTTTTTTTTTTAAGACGGAGTTTTGTGCAATCTCGACTCACTGCAACCTCCGCCTCCCAGGTTCGGGCGATTCTCCTGCCTCAGCCTCCTGAGTATCTGGGATTACAGGCATGCACTACCACGCCCGGCTAATTTTGTATTTTTAGTGGAGACGGGGTTTCTCCATGTTGGTCAGGCTGGTCTTGAACTCCTGACCTCAGGTGATCCACCTGCCTCAGCCTCCCAAAGTGTTGGGATTACAGGCATGAGCCACCGCCCCCAGCCTAAAAGTTCTTTATATGTTCTGCATAGCAATCTTTTGTCAGTTACATGAAATTGTTTGTGTTGACATTTTGGTGGTCATTGTTTCTGAACGTGCTGTAAAGTTTAGGAATAGATGAATGATTTCTGAAACTTGAATTTGGATCGCTGATGAAGTGACCAAGGGGTTTCATTCGGGGCTGCCCACCTTGTGGAAGTTTGGGCCTGCTGCACCTTACATGTAGCAGTGTTTTCTTTGCATCCTTGCATGCCAGCGATACACTTTAATTGGTGGCATGTTAGGTTCTAGGCACCCAATATCAAAACATCTACCTGCTTGAGGGCAGATGTCACGAGCACAAATCCTTTGCCTTGTTTTTTTGGAACATTCAGATACATTTATTGCATTGTAAAACCAGCCGTGTTTTCTGGCATTTTGACCAGCCCTTGGAAACTGCTGACATCATGATGTATTCCTTGCCTGGTGTTTCCATTTTCCCCAGCACTGCAGCTAGAATTTAGAATCCTGACTCACCCTTCAGCCAGCCACAGAGAATGCTGATTATTCTGGTACAGTCAATGCTCACGAAGTGACTTTGAAAGGGGAAATAGCTTTTGGACAAGTCAAAGCCAGTGCAATTTCAGATAATAGCCAAGCTTTTCTTTTCTAACTTTCTCATCTGCTCAGATGCTGCTGCTTTCTCCCCTGATGGAAGCGGAAGCCATGATTCTGCAGTCCTGGCCATAAAGCTGTGAATTGTACAAGCTGGCACAGCCAGTACTGCCCTACTGAGTTCAGTGAACTGTCCTTCTGATCTGCACTGAAAGAGCCTGGCTGTGGTGCAATGCTCACAGTGAAACCGTCTGCATAGCTGAGCTAACAATTCAAACTTCAGCTCTAATTTCAATAAATTACCTTATAAAACACTCACTGACCAAGATTACCTTGAGTAGCTTATTTATATGAATTTTGCAATTACCCCAAATTAGCCATGGAGAAACTGATATACAATGTTTCTTATAATTTCCCCTCAAACCATAGCAAAAACATGAAGGGAAGAACTAGGATTTCTGGGAATATGGAATTTATATCTATGCCCCACAAACAATGTTAAAGAAAATGGGCTTTGGATATTTTCAAAGGGCTGTGGTGAGGATTAAATAAGGCATAATATATGAAAATGTTTTGTGAATTCCAAAATGTTGTACCAAGATAAAAGATTTTTAAAATCAGTTTCTGTCAGTCTCATACATCCAAGTCATGAAATCAAGTCTACACTGATTTATTACATATAAGGAAATATTTTTGACATGTGAATAGGCAATCATAGAATTTCTATTGTATTCGAATAATGATTGAAAGTAATTTTCTTTTTGAGATTTTGACTTCCCCATTTGAAGTAATATTCTCAAGGGACTAAATGTTACTGATGTTGAAGATTTATCCCAGATGAGGTTTGCTTTGGGTGACACAGAATTCAAAGATAGCTCTGAACAAAACTGAAATGGTGGCTAATACGATCCTTTCTGTGCCTCCCTTTTCTTTCCTTTTGGATACTACAAATACACAGCTAGTTTCCTTGGGACATTCTAGGGCAGTCAGGGCCATTTCCTTCTCTCTCCAAGACTGACCTGCTACAATCCATCAGGGACTATGATTTTGTTGTAAATATTTAGAAAGATGGTGCACAACAATAGATTTGGCAAAAACTGAGCTGATGGCATGCAAGTGGAGCCAAGTGTGGGAATCCATACTTGGAATAATCTAAAGGAATGTTTAACGGTGGTAAAAGAGAAGCGCAGGAGATAGGGCAGCATTTTCAGGGCCTCTCACCTAATGAAATATTGGCATCTTACAGGCTTGAGGGTCACCTGTCGGATGATTTGTGTGCTAATTCTGTTGGAAGAGAAGATTCTCAAGAAATACACTATTGCCATTAAAAGTAAAACACAAGATTGTTTCCTCCCTTGAATACAGCAAGAACTCTGTAATCAATGCTTTGGCCAGATATCCTTGAGAATTAGTGTGTTTTAGATCGCAGGGAGAAGAAAAGAGGACAGAAACAAGTTTCTGTTTCATATTCTTTCTGTGTGGGGTTAGAGCAGAAGAACCCTAGGGATTGCAGGGGCTGGGGCCTGGGACATGTGAGTGTCTGCACATTGGCAGTTCAGCAAGCTTTTCCTGTTGGCCTGCTATTCCCAGGAGACTGTCTATAGGGCTGCTTGGCAGTGGGTGAGGAATGTGTGTATGTCTGAAAAATTCAGGATAGACACAGGCAACATCCCAAGTTTTGAACAACAATCCAACTGTGTGTATGTGTGTGTGTACATGCACCCGCATGTTCACAGCTGCACACAGCACCTTGCACTTCCTTTATTAATGGAAAACTGGAAGAATAATACAGCAGGATTAAGCCCCAGGGTATTGACTGGGACTCGGAGAGACCTAAGGCACAACTAAAGGGTGGAATTTTTCTTTAATTTCTGTCTCTTTTTACACATCTCCCTTTCCCTTTCCTTCCTGTTACCTTTCCAGTACTCATAGGTTGTGGTCTCAGCTGAATAAGAACCAGTAAATAACTTCCCATTGAGAAGTTAGGGGACATTGGCCAAGGTCTTAGCATTTCCAGGGTTTCTTCCAAGGGTCTTTCTTGAAGGCCGCATTAAATCTCTTGTGGTAGATTTCCTAGAGAAGCCAAGGAGCAGTCTCCTTGAGTTTCCTCACATCAGACCTACAGACCCTTACTCACTTTCTCCTAATACCTACTTTGATATATTTCTTTTTTCCTTTTTTCTTTTTGAGACAGGGTCTCACTTTATCACCCAGGCTGGAGTGGTGCAGTGGCACGATCTTGACTCACTGCAACCTCCACCTCCTGAGTCTTTTTTTTTTTTTTTTTTTTTTTTTGAGAAGGAGTTTCACTCTTGTTGCCCAGGCTGGAGTGCAATGGCAGGATCTCGGTTCACCGCAACCTCCGCCTCCCAGGTTCAAGCGATTCTCCTGCCTCAGCCTCCCTAGTAGCTGGGATTATAGGCATGTGCCACCACGCCTGGCTAATTTTTTGTGTTTTTAGTAGAGACGGTGTTTCTCCATGTTGGTCAGGCTGGTCTCGAACTCCCAACCTCAGATGATCCGCCCGCCTCGGCCTCCCAAAGTGCTGTCCACCTCCTGAGTTTAAGTAATTCTCCTGCCTCAGCCTCCCAAGTAGCTGGAATTACAGGCACCCACCACCATGCCCAGCTAATTTTGTTGTTGTTGTTGTTTTGTTGTTGTTGTTGTGAGACAGAGTTTCGCTCTGTCACCCAGGCTGGAATGCAGTGGTGTGATCACAGCTCACTGCAACCTCTGCCTCCCAGGTTCAAGTGATTCTCCTGCCTCAGCCTCCCAAGTAGCTAGGACTACAGGTGCCCGCCACCATGCCCCGTCCGGCTAATTTTTGTACTTTTAGTAGAGGCAGGGTTTCACCATGTTGGCCAGGCTGGTCTCAAACTCCTGACCTCAAGTGATCCGCCCGCCTTGGCCTCCCAAAGTGCTGGGATTACAGGAGTGAGCCCCTGTGCCAAGCAATATGTTTCTATGTGAAGAATAATACACTGGGTTGTTACACAGGGGCATAAAAGGTGAAATTATATCTTAGGATTCACAGTAGAGAGGAAAAAAAGCTAACTCTGCCAACTAAAATCATAGAAGGTCTTAAAAACAAATCTCATCATTTCATTATATGTTTCTAAATTGCAGGCTGGGTGCAGTGGCTCACGCCTGTAATCCCAGCACTTTGAGAGACTGAGGTGAGATCACTTGAGGCCAGGAGTTTGAGACCAGACTGGGCAACAAAGTGAGACCCCTGTCTCTACAAAAAAATTAAAAAATAAAAATTAGCCGAGTGTGGTGGCACATACCTAGAGTACTCTAGCCTGGGTGACAGAGCAAGACTCTGTCCCTAAAATAAAATAAAATAAAATAAATTAAGAGCAGACTCTACAGGCCCAGGGTAGGCAAGGGCCTGGTATCTAACAGCGTACTTGGCACATGGGCCTTCAATGAACTATTTTTTTTTTTTGAGACGGAGTCTCGCTCTGTTGCCCAGGCTGGAGCGCAGTGGCGCGATCTCGGCTCACTAAAAGCTCCGCCTCCCGGGTTCACGCCATTCTCCTGCCTCAGCCTCCCGAGTAGCTGGGACTATGGGCACCCGCCACCACGCCTGGCTAATTTTTTTTTTCAGTGGAGATGGCATTTCACCGTGTTGAATGGTTTCAATCTCCTGACCTCGTGATCCGCCCACCTTGGCCTCCCAAAGTGCTGGGTACAGACGTGAGCCACCGCGCCCAGCCAATGAACTATTACTTTATGAATACCTCATTTTCCCTCTTGGCACCACACCTGAGATTGCCCGATTTATACGTTGTCCTCAGAGCCAGCATTTATTATATTGCATTTGAGAGTCGCTAAGACAAGGCATTTTCCACAGGCTTTTCCTGTTTTTTAAGTACCTTCCAACCTTGATTTGCTGATAACAGCAGTTGGCTTGTATTTTATGCTGGCCTTTGCAATGATACAGCAAATGGAATCTGGAATCTCCAGAATCGATGTCAATATGAATAGTTTCTAAATGGAACTGCCATACAATGAGGAAGTTATCACTTACCCACAAGAGGTCTGTGAGTTTGGAATCAAGTATATATAAGAAGTACTGCCGGGCGCGGTGGCTCACGCTTGTAATCCCAGCACTTTGGGAGGCCGAGGCGGGCAGATCACGAGGTCAGGAGATCGAGACCACAGTGAAACCCCATCTCTACTAAAAATACAAAAAATTAGCCGGGCGTGGTGGCGGGCGCCTGCAGTCCCAGCTACTCAGAGAGGCTGAGGCAGGAGAATGGCGTGAACCCAGGAGACGGAGCTTGCGGTGAGCCGAGATCGCGCCACTGCACTCCAGCCTGGGCACAGAGCGACACTCCGTCTCAAAAGAAAAAAAGAAAGAAGTACTTTTTACACTGTAATGTGCTACTCAAATGTTTTGTTGTTGTTATTATATCAGGAAACAACCCATAGGACCTTATAAAGAATGATTCCAGTCATGTTCATCCTATGTGACAAAGCAATGGTTCTCAACATTTTTGGTCAGTTAATCACTTTGGCAAAATATCTCAAAACTTCGTATTTCAATTACCCATACTACCCAGTCCAAGAGTTTTGCCAGAATAAATAGGAAGAATAGAGCTACTTTTAATTTCTGGTTTCCATTAGCCTTCTGCTGGGAAAGAGAAAGGGGATAGAGTAGAAAAGAGTTTCAAGTACAAGGGTCCATGACCTCCAAAGTCAACTATGTTGAGATTCTTGATGGTGAAGCAACAAGACAAGAAGCCAGGCTAAACATTGGTGACCCAGAAAAGGAGATAGAAAGGCCAGAGAATGCAAGACCTGCCACCCCATGCCTGCTTTCACCTCCTCATCTGTACTTGCTGGTGTTTCTTTTTTTTTTTTTTTTTTTTTTGAGACTGGGTCTTGCACTGTCGCCCAGGCTGAAGTGCACTGGTGTGATCTCGGCTCACTGCAAGCCTCGCCTTCCAGGTTCACACCATTCTCCTGCCTCAGCCTCCCGAGTAGCTGGGACTACAGGCATGAGCCACCACGCCTGGCTAATTTTTTGTATTTTTAGTAGAGACAAGGTTTCACCATGTTAGCCAGGATGGTCTCGATCTCCTGACCTCATGATCCGCCCACCTTGGCCTCCCAAAGTGTTGGGATTACAGGCATGAGCCACCGTGCCTGGCCACTTGCTGGTGATTCTGAAGGATCTGTCCTTTGCCGTGTCCCTCCTTGCTCTTCAGAATCTTCGTTTCAACTCTCATCTAAGATGAAAGGAGCCAACTAAGCTCACTTCAGGGCAGCTGGTCATTGCCTTTAGGGAACACGAGATTAGCGTTGCCAGATATCTGACTTTTTGGCAGAAGTTAAAATTCTTGATATTTTTGAGAATCTTTTAATTTTCAACTGTTGGCAACTTATTTAAAAGATTGTTCTGGCCAAATGAAACCCATTAGCAGGATGGATTTTGCTCACAGACCACTGGTGACTGATGACACCTTTTCAAGCTTTACCCCTCAGGTCTTTCTCTCTCGTGCTCTCTTTTTTGTTGTTGTTGTTGAGATGGAGTTTCACTCTTGTTGCTCAGGCTGGAGTGCAATGGCACAATCTCGGGTCACTGCAACCTCTGCCTCCCAGGATCAAGCAATTCTCCTGCCTCAGCCTCCCAAATAGCTGGGATTTCAGGTATGCGCCCACACCCAGCTAATTTTGTATTTTTTTTTTAGTAGAGATGGGGTTTCACCATGTTGGCCAGGCTGGTTTCTAACTCCTGACCTCAGATAATCCACCTGCTTCGGCCTCCCAAAGTGCTGGGATTACAGGTGTGAGCCACCACGCCCAGCCCTCATCTCCTTTTTGAGTTTGGGACTTGTATCTTTACTTAAAATTTGGATAGATTAAGCTGGGCATTTCCACACACTGCTCAAATACAACTCATTTAAACTACAATGTACTTTACCAAACATACAAACAAGCAAACAAAACCAGCTTATCATTTTAAAGTCTCTGTCGGCCACCACTCATCTGTTAGTCCAGATTAGAAGCCCTGGAGCCATCTGTGGTCCTTCTCTCTACTTTGTCTCTCACCTGCAATTCCTTCCTTAAGCACCAAATGCCAGGTATTATGCTAAGCACTGAGGATACAAAGCTTAGCTGGTGGTGGTGGTGGGCACTTTTACTCCCAGCTTACTTAGGAGGCCAAGGCAGGAGGATTGCTTGAGCCCAACAGGTCAAGTCTGCAGTGACCCATGATTGTGCCACTGGGCTCCAGCCTGGACAACAAAGTGAAACCCTGTCTCTAAAAAGTAAAATATAAAAATAAAACTAAAGTTGAAAAGACAGCCCAGGCCAGGCTCTGCAGGTGTTAATGTCTATGGGTAGAAGGCAACAAGTATTTACAAAACAATATTTACCAAGTATTATAACAGACATATATAAAATGCCACATGATCTTGTTTAATCCACACAATAATCTTGTGAAATAGTGTCTTTTTAATAACAGCTTTATTGAGATATAATTGACATACCATAAAAGCCACCCTTTTAAAATGTACAATTCAGTAGGTTTTAGTACATTCACAGTGCCATGACATCAAATTAGTTGTTATCACTAACTCCAGAACATTGGGTTTTTAAAAAATTTTGATAGAGATGAAGTTTCACTGTGTTGCTCAGGCTGGTCTCAAACTCCTGAACTCAAGTGATGCAAAGTGCCTCGGCTTCCCAAAGTGCTGAGATTACAGGTATGAGCCATGGTGCCCAGCCCAGAACATTGTTTGGAGCAGTTTTAAGTTCACAGCAAAATTGAGCAGAAAGTACAGAGTTCCCATTCATCCCCTGCCCCCACACATGCATAAACAAGGATCAACATCTCCACTAGAGTGATAGATTTGTTACAATCAATGAACTTTCACTGATTCATCGTTACCCCCCAAAGTTCATAATTTACATTAGGGTTCACTCTTGGTGCCATACATTATATGGGTTTGGACAAAAGTATAACGATATGTATCCACCTTTGTAGTATCATACAGAGTGGTTGTCACTGCCCCCAAAATCTCTGTGCTCTGCCTATTCATCACTCTCTCCTAATCCTCGGCAACTTGAACTTCTCCGTATTTTTGCCTTTCCAGACTGTTATGTACAGTATTTGGAATCACACAGTATGTAGCCTTTTCAGATTGGCATCTTTGGCTTAGTGATACGCATTTATGGGTCCTCCATGTCTTTTCATGGCTTGATAGTTCATTTTTTTAGTGCTGAATGCTATTCCATTGTCTGAATGTACTACAGTTTATCCATTCACCTGCTGAAGGACATCTTGGTGACTTCCAAGTTTTGACAATCATGAATAAAGCTGGTATAAGCATCTGTGTGCAGGTTTTTTGTGGACCTATTTTCAGTTCATTTGGTTAAATAACCACAAAGCAAATTGCTGGTTCATATGGTAAGAGTATATTTAATTTTTGTTAGAAACTGCCAAATTGTCTTCCAAAGTGTCTGTACCATTTGCCCTTCCTCTGAGCAATGAATGAGAGTTCCTGTTGCTCAACATCCTTGTCAGCATTTGATATTGTCAGTGTTTTAGATTTTGGCCATTCTAATAGATGTGTAATAGTATCTCATTTTTGTTTTAATTTGCAATTCCCTAAGGGCATACGATATATAGTTTGGATATTTGTCCCCACTCAAATCTCATGTTGAAATGTAATCCTTAATGTTGGAGGTGGGGCCTGGTGGGAGGGGTTTGGGTCATGGAGCAGATCCCTCATGGCTTGGTGCTGTCCTTGCAATGGTGAGTGAGTTATCATGAGACTGGTTGTTTAAGCATGTGGCACCTTCCCCCCACACTCTCTTGCTCCTGCCTTCACCATGTGATGATGTGCCTGCTCCTGCTTCACCTTCCTCCATGAGTGAAAGCTCCCTGAGGCCTCCCCAGAAGCTGATCAGATGCTGGTGCCACGCTTGTACAGCCTACAGAACTGTGAGAAATTAAACCTCCTTTCTTAATAAAATACCCAGTCTCAGGTATTTCTTTCTTTTTTTTTTTTTGAGATGGAGTCTCACTCTGTCGCCCAGGCTGTAGTGTGGTGGCGCAATCTTGGCTCACTGCAACCTCCACCTCCCAGGGTCAAGTGATTCTCCTGCCTCATCCTCCCAAGTAGCTGGGATTACAGGTGCATGCCACCATGCCCAGCTAATTTTTGTATTATTAGTAAAGACGGGGTTTCACCATGTTGGCCAGGCTGGTTTTGAACTTCTGGCCTCAAGTGATCCTCCTGTGTTGACCTCCCAAACTGCTGGGATTATAGGTGTGAGCCACCATGCCCAGCCTGGCTACTTTTAAGTTTCCATTTCTCTCCAGCAATAACTAATCTTTTCATTCATTATGTCTGTTGTAACCTTTAACATATTGATAATTGTTGCTTTATATTTAAATTTTTGTTAATTTATTTAGAGATGGGATCTTGCTCTGTTGCCCAGGCTGGAATGCAGTGGTACAATCATGGCTCACTACAGCCTCAAACTCCAGGAGTCAGGTAATCTTCCTGCTTCAGCCTCCTGAGTAGTTGGGACTGCAGGCAGGAGCTACTGTGCCCAGAGTGTCCTCATACCTTAAATACACAATTTCTGTTGCTTATAGTCCAACAACCATTACTGAGTGCTATAGAAATACCAAAAAAGCGGCTGGGCGCGGTGGCTCACGCTTGTAATCCCAGCACTTTGGGAGGCCGAGGCGGGCAGATCACGAGGTCAGGAGATCGAGACCGCGGTGAAACCCCGTCTCTACTAAAAATACAAAAAAAAATTAGCCGGGCGTGGTGGCGGGTGCCTGTAGTCCCAGCTACTCGGAGAGGCTGAGGCAGGAGAATGGCGTGAACCCGGGAGGCGGAGCTTGCAGTGAGCCTAGATTGTGCCACTGCACTCCAGCCTGGGCGACAGAGCAAGACTCCATCTCAAAAATAATAATAATAATAATAGAAATACCAAAAAAGCATACATTTTGAAAACAGTCAGAACAGGGTTTGAATCAGGACTTTATCTTGGAGCAAGTCCTTCAACCTCTGTGAGCTCAGTTTTCTTGTCTCCAAAACATAGATCATCTTCACATGACTTTGTGAGGCTTAAATGAAATGAGATCGCATATGTAAAAGTGCCCAGCTCGAGCCTAGTATTTACTGGCCACTGAATAATTATTAGTTTCATTCCCTCTGTACCTATATTATACAAAAAACAAAAGAGGCATTAAAATAGACATCATATTTCTTCATGTGAAAAGCTGTTTTACACAGTTTTATACACAGTTTGAATACATAGGAATAATCAATATACAAATTCTGATCAAAATAATAAAATAAAGCTAGGAAATTTTAATTAGTTGAAACTTTAGAAAAACTATGTAATTAAATAAACTAAATAACTGAATAAATTTAGAATTAAAAAATAGATATTACTCGAATTTTGGTATGTAAATGAATGTAAAAAACATATAGCCCAAATCACATTAGCAAAAATTTTTTTGTTTCTGCATCAGCCCTGAACCTGCATTTGCTTATAAGCAACATGGTAATTTAACAGGATTCATTTAATTCTTGGCTCCTACTAAAGAGACACTGTCCCTGCCCACAGGCTACACTCCAGTAGAGAAGAATACAGAACCAAATGCAGTAGAACTCTGGCAAATGATTCAATAATTCATTCTTCAGTTAATAGGGTTGCAAAAAAAAAAGTACACTCAGCAAACATTTATTGAGAACCTACTGTGTGACAGGCATGTTCCAGGCACTGCAGATGACACAGAGGATCATCTGGCTTATGGAGTTGTTGTTGTTGTTGTTGTTGTTTTTGAGACAGGGTCTCTCTCTGTTGCCCAGACTGGAATGCAGTGGCATGATCTCGGCTCACTGCAACCTCCGCCTCCCAAGCTCAAATGATCCTCCCACCTCAGCCTCCCCACTAGCTGGGACCACAGGTGTAAGTCCCAGCTAATTTCTGTATTTTTTGTAAAGGTAGGGTCTCCCTATGTTACCCAGGCTGGTCTCGAACTCCTGGCTTCAAGCAGTCCACCCACCTTGGCCTCCCAAAATGCTGGGATGATAGGTGTGAGCCACTGTGCCCAGCCTTATGGAGTTTACTTTACCAGGGCTGTGTTTAGAGAGAGCTTTGCCAAAACATAAATACACAAACACTGCCAACGGGAGAATGCCACGTAGTGAGGTAGGCAAACAATAGCAACAACAAAGTTCTCCCGCTCTCAGCCAAGAAAAGCCCAACTCTATGCCTTAGCAGAATGACCAGGTAACACTGTCCTGGGCCTTCAGGGTCACCAGAGAACAGGCCAAACTAAGACTGCTTCAGCCTACAAATGACAAGAGCCTACCACACAAGCAGAGTATCCTATGACGCCAGGACACGCTAAAGACGCGTGGGCCTCTGTGCTCTAGGTTTGCCTCTCCCTGCAGCCACACGGGCTGTGGAGAATTTTCGGGAGTTTCCTGCCTTCATGCCCTGCACATACTCTGCCTGGACCACTCTTGTGCTTGCCCCTCCTGCCAACTCCCAGGTGAATCACGCATCCTTGGGTCACGGTCTTTGCAGGCAGTGGCCCACACACCCTCAGGAGGAAATGCCCTGGCAGAGCCCCGCCCCCACTCCACCAGGTATGCTATGTACTGGGCTGAAAGGTTCTACAGAAACACATGGGGGCTTCCCCACCAGGATGGCTGCTCCTAGGACAGGACTAGGTCACAAGTACTTTTCTGTCTCCCCAGTGCTGGTCTAGAGTAGGTGCTTACAGCCATTTGTTAAATTGAAAGGGACAAGTGTACAAAGGCAGGCTGAGCCCATCATCAGCCTGGCTACATTGTGTACGTGGCAGAATGATGGCCCTGGATACTGACCCCCTGCGCCCACTGCATCTGACACGGAGTCTGACTTAGAACTTTAATCTGGAAGGATTTATTTTTTAATTTCTAAGTCTCCACCTCACCACTTTTTTTTTTTTTTTTTTTTTTTGAGATGAAGTCTCACTTTGTTGCCCAGGCTGGAGTGCGGTGGCATGATCTCAGCTCACTGCAACCTCCACCTCCTGGGTTCAAACAATTCTCCTGTCTCAGCCTCCTGAGTAGCTGGGACTACAGGCATGTACCACCATGTCCGACTACTTTTTGTGTTTTTGTAGAGAAGGGGTTTCATCATGTTGGCCAGGCTTGTCTTAAACTCCTGACCTCAAGTGATCCCCCAGCCTCAGCCTCCCTAAGTGCTAGGATTACAGACGTGAGCCACTGCGCCCTGCCCACCTCACTATATTTTAAGTTGATTTTTTTAAAAGGGTCAGTGTTCACTAAAGGAAGACTAAACAGATCTCTGGTTGTTTTTGTTGTTGTTGTTTTAGAGACAGGGTCTCCCTCTGTTGCCCAGGCTGGAATGTTGGGCTGCAGTGGCACAATCCTAGCTCACTGCAACCTTGAACTCTTGGGTTCAAGCGATTCTCCCATCTCAGCTTCCCAAGTGGCTAGGACTACAGGTATATACCACCATGCTTGGCTAGCAGATTTCTGTTTTACAAGCCAAGGCCTTCTGCGGCTTTGGAGTGGACTCTCTTTTTTTTTTTGAGAGGGAGTCTCGCTCTGTCGCCCAGGCTGGAGTGCAGTGGCGCAATCTCGGCTCACTGCAAGCTCCGCCTCCCGGGTTCACGCCATTCTCCTGCCTCAGCCTCTCCGAGTAGCTGGGACTACAGGCGCCCGCCACCACGCCCGGCTAATTTTTTTGTATTTTTAGTAGAGACGGGGTTTCACCGTGGTCTCGATCTCCGCGCCCGGCCTGGACTCTCTATCTGAATGTTTTATTGTGGTAAAATATACATAATGGCTGGGCGCGGTGGCTCACGCTTGTAATCCCAGCATTTTGGGAGGCCGAGGCGGGCGGATCACGAGGTCAGGAGATCGAGACCATGGTGAAACCCCGTCTCCACTGAAAATACAAAAAAAATTAGCTGGGCGTGGTGGTGGGCGCCTGTAGTCCCAGCTACTCCGAGAAGCTGAGGCAGGAGAATGGCGTGAACCCGGGAGGCGGAGCTTGCAGTGAGCAGAGATCGCGCCAAAGCACTCCAGCCTGGGCGACAGAACGAGACTCTTGTCTCAAAAAAAAAACTATATATATATATATATATATTCACATAACATAAAATTTACCACTTTAAGTGAAGAGTCCAGTGGCACTAAGTACATTCACATTGTTGGGCAACCATCACCACCATCCGTCTCAGAACTTTTTTGTCTTCCTCAACTGAAACTCTGTCCCCATGAAACACTAACTCCCCATTTTCCCTCCCCCACCCCCTAGCAACTGTCATTCTGCCTTCTGTCTTTATGAATTTGACTACTCTAGGGCCCTCATGTAAGTAGAACCATACAGTGTTTTCCTTTTGTGACTGGCTTATTCACTTAGCATGATGTCCTCACGGTTCACCCATGTTGTAGCTCATGCTCAGAATTTATTTCCTTTTTAAGTCTCTAGTTGAATTCTTATCCCTTCATTTCGCCTCAAATTAAAACAACACGAGTCAGCCCTGATTTTGCAAACAAATGTGCCAAAGCGACATAAAGGCACGATGCAGCCTGAGAGGCCTGTCCACGCTGGCTGCCAGCTACTGTCTCCAAAGGCTGTCTTTGCAAGGATGGTCACTTGGACAAGGGGCTTGAAGCTCTCCTATTGATGGTGGCTGAGAAGTAGCAGAACATTAAGTTTTCTTTGCCAAAACAGAATCTAAATTGTGCTGAATCAGAACAACTATAAACATTGTTTGCTTTTAAATATTTTACTTTATCCAGCAGGCTTTCAGATAATCAGCCTGCGTTCTGGAACTGTCTTTCTGAGAAATAAACACAAATGAGTTGGCAGAGTCCACGTACAAAATATCTCAGGCTGTCCCAGCCTAGGACAAGCCAAGTAAATATAAATCATGGATTTTATAGCATTATATAAATCTTTATAAAAGGAATGCATTAATTGATTCAAGGACATTTGTAGTCTATATGAAACTAGCAATACATAAAATATTTTATGCTTTATTCTTATACTTTAATATTCTACTATATATTATATATAATATAATATATTTTTATAATATATAATATATATATATATATTTTTTTTTGAGATGGAGTCTCGCTCTGTTGCCCAGGCTGGATGGAGTGCAGTGGCGTGATCTCGGCTCACTGCAACCTCCGCCTTCTGGGTTCAGGCAATTATCCTGCCTCAGCCTCCCAAGTAGTTGGGACTGCAGGCGTCTGTCACCATGCTTAGCTAATTTTTTTTTTTTTTTTTGAGAGGGAGTCTCGCTCTGTCACCCAGGCTGGAGTGCAGTGGTGCGACCTCAGCTCACTGCAACCTCCACCTCCCGGGTCCAAGCGATTCTCCTGCCTCAGCCTCCTGAGTAGCTGGGCATGCCACCACACCCGGCCAATTTTTGTATTTTTAGTAGAGACAGGGTTCCTCCATGTTGGCCAGGCTGGTCTCAAACTCCTGACCTCAGATGATCTGCCCGCCTTGGCCTCCCAAAGTGTTGGGATTACAGGTGTGAGCCACCGTGCCTGGCCAGTTAATTTTTGTTTTTATTTTTATTTTATTTATTATTATTATTATTATTTTTTGAGACGGAGTCTCACTCTGTTGCCAGGCTGGAGTGCAGTGGCATGATCTCAGCTCACTGCAACCTCTGCCTCCTGGTTCAAGCAATTCTCCTGCCTCAGCCTCCCGAGTAGGTGGGACTGCAGGCGCACGCCGCCATGCCTGGCTAATTTTATTTTTTTATTTTAGTAGAAACAGGGTTTCACCATGTTGCCCAGGCTGGTCTCGAACTCCTGAGATCAGGCAATCTGCCCGCCTTGGCCTCCCAAAATGTTAGAATTACAGGCGTGAGCCACTGTGCCCAGCCTATTTTATTTTCTTTGAGATGGAATTTCGCTCTTGTCACCCAGCCTGGAGTGCATTGGCATGATCTGTGCTCACTGCAACCTCTGCCTCCCAGGTTCAGGCAATTCTTCTGCCTCAGCCTCCCAAATAGCTGGTACTACAGGTATCCACCACCATGCCCAGCTAAGTTTTGTTTTTATTTTTATTTTATTTTATTTTGAGACAGAATTTCACTCTTGTCACCCAGGCTGGAGTGCAATGGCACGATCTCCACTCACTGCAACCTCCGCTTCCTGGGTTCAAGCTATTCTCTTGCCTCAGCCTCCTGCGTAGCTGGGATTACAGGCACCCGTCATCACGTCTGGCTAATTTTTGTGTTTTTAGTACAGACAGAGTTTCACCACATTGTCCAGGCTGGTCTTGAACTCCTGACCACAAGTGATCGCCCACCTCAGCCTCCCAAAGTGCTGGGATTACAAGTGTGAACCACCACGCCCAGCCCCCCTATATATATATATTTCATATAATATTTTCCAAGTACAGTAATTTTATCACCTCTTCTAGTCGTCAGTTAATCAAACCAAAGTCAAAGAAATAACTGCTGGTGTCTCTAGAAAACAATCCAACCAGGCCAGGCACAGTGGCTAACGCCCGTAATCCCAACATTTTGGGAGGCCGAGGTGGGTGGATCACTTGAGGTCAGGAGTTTGAGACCAGCCTGGCCAATATGGTGAAACCCCGTCTCTACTAAAATTACAAAAGTTAGCTGGGCGTGGTGGTGGGTGCCTGTAATCCCAGCTACTCAAGAGGCTGAGGCAGGAGAATCGCTTGAACCTGGGAGGCAGAGGTTGCAGTGAGCCGAGATCATACCACCGCACTCCAGCCTGGGCGACAGGGCGAAACTCTGTCTCAAAAACAAAATAAAACAAAAAGTTAAACATCGACTTACTGTATGACCCAGCAATTCTACTCCTAGGTGTATACCCCAAAGAATTAAACACAGGGACACAAACACCAATGGTCATTGAAGCATTAGCATTGTTCACAACAGCCAAAAGGCAGAAACAACTCATGTTCATCAATAGATAAGCAGGTACACAAAACACGGTATATACTCTTCAATGGAAGATTACTTGGCCTTAAAATGGAATGAAAATAGGAAATAACAAGTGGTGGCAAGAATGTGGACGAATTGGAACCCTCATGCATTGCTGGTGGGTCTCTCTGGAAAACAGTTTGATGAGTCCTTAAAAATATAAACCAAACCACCATATGATCCAGCAATTTCATTTTTAAGTATATATTGCAAGGAATCAAAAGCAAGGATTTTAACGGTTTTGTGTATACCAGTCATCATACCAGCATCATTTACAATAGCTGAAAGGCAGAAGTAACCCAAACATCCAACAATGGATTAATGGATAAACAAAATGCAGAATGGAGTATTATTGCACACACAATGAGATATTATCCAGCCTTGAAAAGGAATGAGATTCTGACACATGCTGCAACAGGGGTAAACTTTGAGAAATGTATGCTAAGTGAAATAAACTAACTGCATATGGACAAATGAGATTCCACTTATATGAGGTATGCAGAATAGTCTAATTTCTTGAGACAGAAAGTACTGGTTGCCAGTGGCTGGGATGAGAAAGAATGGGGAGTTAGTGTTTAATGAGTACAGAGTATCAGTTTGGGAAGATGAAAAATTCCGGAAATGGAGAGTTGTGATGGCTCACAACAATGTGAATACACTTAATGCCACTGAATTTTACATATAAAAATGGTTAAAGTGATAAATTCTAAGTTATGTATGTTTTACCACAATAAAAACAAACAAAAGCATGATATTGGCTGGCTGTGGTGGCTCAGGCTTGTAATCCCAGCACTTTGGAAGGCCGAGGTGGGCGGATCAGGAGGTCAGGAGACCGAGACCAACCTGGCCAACATGGTGAAACCCCATCTCTACTAAAAATACAAAAATTAGTCGAGCGTGGTGGCACATGCCTATAGTCCCAGCTACTTAGGAGGCTGAGGCAGGAGAATCACTTGAACCCAGGAGGCGGAGGCTGCAGTGAGCCAAGATCGCACCACTGCACTCCAGCCTGGGTGACAGAGCGAGACTATGTCTCAAAAAAAAAAAAAAAAAAAAACCATGTTATATTCAGCCCCACCAAAAACCAAAAGAAATGAAATTCTGATACATGAGCTGGGCGCAGTGGCTCACGCCTGTAATCCCAGCACTTTGGGAGGCTGAGGTGGGTGGATCACGAGGTCAGGAGATCGAGACCATCCTGGCTAACACGTTGAAACCCCGTCTCTATGAAAAATACAAAAAATTAGCTGGGTGTGGTGGTGGGTGCCTGTAGTCCCAGTTATTCGGGAGGCTGAGGCAGAAGAATGGCATGAACCCGGGAGGCAGAGCTTGCAGTGAGTTGAGATAGCGCCACTGCACTCCAGCCTGGGCGACAGAGCAAGACTCCATCTCAGAAAAAAAGGAAAAAGAAAAGAAATTCTGATACATGGTAGGTACAACACGGATGAATCTTTTTTTTTTTTCTTGGCTGGAGTGCAGTAGCACGATCTCGGCTCACTGCACGCTCTGCCTCCCAGGTTCACGCCATTCTCCTGCCTCAGCCTCCCGAGTAGCTGGGACTACAGGCGCCCACCACCACGCCCAGCTAATTTTTTTGTATTTTTAGTAGAGACAGGGTTTCACCGTGTTAGCCGGGATGGTCTCGATCTCCTGAGCTTGTGATCCACCCGCCTCGGCCTCCCAAAGTGCTGGGATCACAGGTGTGAGCCACCGCGCCCAGCCAACAAGGATGAATCTTAAAAACATTTCTAGGTTAAATGTGCCAGGCACAAAAAGACAAATATTGTATGATTCCAGTTATAAGAAACATCTGTAATAGGCAAAATCCAGGGAATTTGAGGCTGCAGTGAACTATGATGGCACCACTGCATTCCAGCCTGGGTAGTCGACTCAGCAAAACCCTGTCTTAAAAAAATAAATAAAAGGGGACAAATTCATAGAGACAGAAAGTGAGAGTTATTGCATAATGGGTACGGAGTTTCTGTTTGTGGTGATGGAAAAGTTTTGGAAATAGTTATCAGTGATAGTTGCACAATAATATAATTAATGTCACTGAATTGCTACCTAAAAATGATTAAAATGGCAAATTTTGTTATATACATTTGGCCACCAAAATAAGAAAGAAAACAAACCAACCAGCCCTTCAGTGGCTCTGTAGCTTTGCAGAATGAAAACTCCACAGCCCCATGACTGGCAGGGAGGCCCCATGCTGGCTCCGCTCGGCCTCTGCAGCCCTCTCTTCCCACCAGTTGCCTCCTCAGATCCTTCCTGTGCAGCTTCTAGGCTGCTCTTGGCCTGAGTCCAAAGCCGACTGGCCCTGCTCCATGAAGTCTTCCCAGGTTCCCGGTCTAAGAGCCTTTCTCCCTCTTGTGAGTAACCAGGCACTCCTGCACCACCCACTACCCCACCCTGACCCTCCTAACCCTCAGCTCTGAGTCACCTGGGCTTGCCCAGGGCTTTCTGCTCAGTCATGATAAGGACCAGGAGAGGAAGCCAAGCAGGTGGAGGCAGGGCTGGCCATGGCCAGGCCTTAGGACTCGAGTTGCACTAGTCAGGAAGGTGGTTGAGCTTAGCGTCTCTGCCTCCAGTTCATTGGTGGCCCTGGAAGAGTCCCTGTCTCCCTGAGTCTGCTTTCTCTTCTGCAAAATGAGAGACTGAACTGGGATTACAAGGGTGTTTTTCACTCCAGGTTTTCTGTTTGTTTGTTTTTGAGACAGATTCTTGATCTGTCGCTCAGGCTGGAGTGCAGTGGTGCGATCTTGGCTCACTGCAACCTCCATCTCCTGGTTCAAACAATTCCCCTGCCTCAGCCTCCTGAGTAGCTGGGATTACAGGCGCACGCCACCATGCCTGGCTATTTTTTTTGTATTTTTAGTAGAGACGAGGTTTCACCACGGTGGCCAAACTGGTCTCGAACTCCTGACCTCAGGCAATCTGCCCTCCTCGACTCCCAAAGTGCTGGGATTACAGGCGTGAGCCACCGTGCTCGGCCCATTCCAAGGTTTTGTGACTAAAATTGGGTAGCAAAGAACTGCAGGGTAGAGGTAACCTTCTTTAGAGGAGAAAGCCTTCCTGAAATGTTCAGTTGATGATTTTATTCTTATTGGGGCAGTCTTTAAAGTTTCTTGAGAGAAAAATGGAAACAAAATCTTTTTTTTTTTTTTTTGAGACAGTCTCTATGAGTCACCCAGGCTGGAGTGCAAATGGCATGATCATGGCTCATTGCTGCCTCAACCTCCCAGGAAGACCAGATCTTCCAGCTTCAGCTACCTGAGTAGCTGGGACCACAGGTGTGCACCACCACGCCTGGGTAATTTTTTTTTTTTCTTTTTGATAGGGGGCAGTCACACTATGTTGCCCAGGCTAGTCTGAACTCCTGGATTCAAGAAATTCTCCTGCCTTGGCTTCCCAAAGTGCTGGGATTACAGACGTGAGCCACTGCATTCAGCTGAAAAAAATCTTTAACTCACCAAAATTAAGAGTTTCGATATTGACTTAGTCAAGAATTTTAGTGTTTGTTACGTTATTAGGATTTCCACAAAATAAATTAGCCAAAGGAAAATGATAGTTATTCTTGTTGGCCTTAGCTCATCAATGTAAGTCTAGGACTTTTGGTAGAATCTGGATATTAGCAACACATAGTTAAATGCAGAAGCAACTGCTGGGCCTGGTGGCATGCACCTGTAGTCCCAGCTACTTGGAAGGCTGAGGCATGAGGATCACTTGAGCCCAGGACTTTGAATCTGTCCTGGGCAATGTAGTGAAACTACATGTCAATTTTTAAAAATTTTATAAGCAACTAAAAGGAGGTGGTGAAACAGGTAGGGTCATGGAATATGATACAGCAGGGAAAACAAACTAAGCACAACTGCCTGCAACAACATGAATGAGTCTCACAATCATACACGCTATATGACTCCCTTTATAAAACATTTAGAAATGGGTAAATATAATCAATGATGTTTTTCCTGATTTCAATTTGGATTAACACTTTAGTTTTTTGTTTTGGTTTTTTTTTTGAGATGACGTCTTGCTCAGTTGCCCAGGCTGGAGTGCAGTGGTGCGATCTCAGCTCACTGCAACCTCTGCCTCCCAGGTTCAGGTGATTCTCCTGCTTCAGCCTCCTGAGTAGCTGGGATTACAGGCACATGCCACAATGCCCTGCTAATTTTTGTATTTTTAGTAGAGACGGGGTTTCACCATGTTGGCCAGGCTGGTCTCAAACTTCTGAGCTCAGGTGATCCACCCACCTTGGCCTCCCAAAGTGCTGGGATTACAGGCAGAAGCCACCACACCTGGCCAACACTTTGGTATTTAAAATACCATATGAAGCTGCGCACAGTGGCTCACACCTGTAATCTCAGCACTTTGGGAGGCCAAGGTGGAAAGATTGTTTGAGCCCAGGAGGTAGAGGCTGCCATGAGCTATGATTGCACCATTATATTCCAGTCTGGATTACACAACTGAGACCCTGTCTCTAAAAAAAATAATAAAATGAAATATAATATATAACTGGACAAATATTTAAGATATAATTTTATTTATTTATTTTGAGATGTGTTCTGGTTGTGTTGCCCAGGCTGGGGTATAGTGGTGTGACCATAGCACAATGCAGCCTTGAACTCCTGGGGTCAAGCTATCTTCCCACCTAGGCCTCTTGAGTAGCTGGGACTACAGGTGCAAACCACCACACCCGGCAATTTTCTTTTTTAATTTTATTGTTTTGTGGAGATGGGGGTCTCCCTATGTTGCTCAGGCTGGCCTCAAATTCCTGGCCTCACATGATCCACCTGCCTTGGCCTCCCAAAGTGTTGAGATTACAGGTGTGAGCCACTGTGCCTGGCCTGGATTTTTTAATAATCTTGAAAAAGAACAATCTAAATGTTTAAAGGTAAGGAATTGGTTTGTGTGTGTGTGTATATATAAACTATATAATGTATATGAAATCTTGATTAATACATATATCAGTATATAAATATATCAATATCTATGTCAGATATATCATATATAAGTAATGTATAGCATAAATAATATTTAAACACATTTATAATACGTAAATGTATGTTTATTTATACATATGCCAGTATATCAGAACAATGAAATGCTCTACAGCCATTTAAAATTTTGGAGAAAAATATTTAAAAATACTTAATTTACTAGACCTGTATTAAGCGCTTTATAGACATTATTTTATTTAATCCTGACAATACTCCTTGTGATTAAGATACTTGTATTTTTGGCTGGGCATGGTGGCTCACGCCTGTAATCCCAGCACTTTGGGAGGCTGAGGCGGGCAGATTGCTGGAGGTCAGGAGTTTGAGACCAGTCTGGCCAACGTGTGAACCCCATCTCTACTAAAAAAAAATACAAAAAAATTAGCCGAGCATGGTGGAGTGCACCTGTAATCCCAGCTACTCAGGAGGCTGAGGCAGGGGAATTGCTTGAACCAGGGAGGTGGAGGTTGCAGTGAGCCAAGATCGCGCCACTGCACTCAAGCCTGGGAGACAGAGTGAAGACTCCGTCTCAAAAAAAGTTACTTATATTTTTATCTTTGTAGATGACAACACTGAAGCATGGGGAAAGTAACCTGCTCGAGACCACCTAATTAATCATTTCTGGGCAAACTCAGAAATATGTCCACTAATATGTGTTTATGTGAAAAATAAGGTATGCGACAGTATGCATAGTATTATCTCAATTTTATTGCTGTATTTTTTGTTTTAATTTTTTTCTTTTTTCTTGAGATGGAGTCTCATTCTGTGGCCCAGGCTGGAGTGCAGTGGCATCATCTCAGCTCAATGCAATCTCTGCCTCCCAGGCTTAAGAGATTCTTCTGCCTCAGCCTCCCAAGTAGCTGGGATTACAGGCACCTGCCACCACCCCCAGCTAATTTTTGTATTTTTAGTAGAGAAGGGGTTTCACCATGTTGCCCAGGCTGGTCTCGAACTCCTGACCTCTTGTGATCCGCCTGCCTCAGTCTCCCAAAGTGCTGGGATCACAGGCATAAGCCACTGCGCCTGGCCTGTTGTGATGTTTTATATGCACAGATACATATTTTGAAAAAGTTAAAACAGCCCGGGTGCGGTGGCTCACGCCTGTAATCCGAGCACTTTGGGAGGCTGAGACGGGTGAATCACCTGAGGTCGGGAGTTCTAGACCAGCCTGACCAACATAGAGAAACTTCGTCTCTACTAAAAATACAAAATTAGCTGGGTGTGGGGGCGCATGCCTGTAATCCCAGCCACTTGGGTGGCTGAGGCAGGAGAATCGCTTGAACCTGGGAACTAGAGGTTGCAGTGAGCAGAGATCATGCCATTGCACTCCAGCCTGGGCAACAAGAGCAAAACCGTGTCTCAAAAAACCAAAAAAAAGACAAAAAAATCACAACAAATGCATGAATACATAAATGTGTGTAACCTCAAAAAACTGTTAGCTAGCAGGATTATGAGAAATTAAGATTTTCTTCCTATTCATTTATGCATGTAGAGTGGGCTGTTATATGAACTATGACCCTAGGTCTCAGTTCTGGGCACATTATCAATTCCAACATATGGGGGCTGCCCTACGTGACCCAGTGAGGGTCAACATATCTTTTATCACTATCAATATACTAGGACTGCCTACTTACATGTTCATAAAATCTACATCAGAGCAAGGGGTGCACTTGTCATATCTGGGACCAGCATACTAGGGTTTACTAATTTGCAGGCAGCCCATCAGAGCAGCTTATGTGAGGCAACATCCCCAAAGAAATCAATCTCGGAAAGCCATTCCCCACTCCAGAGTGCAAGAGCCCTGAGCTGAGGGGCTGGGCATGGTGGCTCAAGCCTGTAATCCCAGAACTTTGGAAGGCTGAGGCAGGCAGATCACGAAGTCAGGAAATCGAGACCATCCTGGCTAACAGGGTGAAACCCCGTCTCTACTAAAAATACAAAAAGTTAGCCGGGTGTGGTGACGGGCGCCTGTAGTCCTAGCTACTCAGGAGGCTGAGGCAGGAGAATGGCGTGAACCTGGGAGATGCAGCTTGCAGTGAGCTGAGATCATGCCACTGCACTCCAGCCTGGGCGACAGAGTGAGACTCTGTCTCAAAAAAAAAAAAAAAAGAGCCCTGAGCTTGCAGAGCTTGGTGGCATTTGTGCCCACCACAGCAGGAGTGGCATGCGGTCTCTCCACTGTCCTAACCCTTGAAGGTGAAGAGTCTCTGGCTGAGGGTTCTGGCCCGCCCTGTGATGAGGGAGCTCTTGTTCTGGATCCACTCCACAGGGAGGGAGCACATCGGCAGCCGCAGGGAGGGAGCATCCCTAATGCGACACCCACCTAGAAGTGAAGGGACTGTCTGGTCCTACCCTGCAGCGATATGCCTGTGTGTGCTGTTGTTTTCACAGGAAACTTGGCTATATCAGATACTTTTATATTGAACAATGTTTTATTATGTTGAATAATTTTATAAAAAATATAAGTAGTTGTTAAAGTTGCCTCTGTTTCCACATCATTAAATCAAAGCCAGTGGAGTGACTGTAACTCACCACACTAAATAACATTGACAATGTCTACCTTTTTTTTCTTTTTTTTTCTTTTTTTTTAATTAAGAGATGGGGCTCTTGGCAGGGCATAGTGGCCCACATCTGTAATCCCAGCACTTTGGGAGGCCGAGGCGGGCGGATCACAAGGTCCGAAGATCAAGACCATCCTGACTAACGCAGTGAAACTCCGTCTCTACTAAAAATACAAAAAAATTATCCGGGCATGGTGGCGGGTGCCTGTAGTCCCAGCTACTCGGGAGGTTGAAGGAGGAAGATGGTGTGAATCCAGGAGGCGGAGCTTGCAGTGAGCCGAGATGGCGCCACTGCACGCCAGCCTGGGTGGCAGAGCGAGACTCCGTCTCAAAAAAAAAGAGAGAGAGAGATGGGGGTCTCAGCCAGGCCTGGTGGCTTATGCCTGTAATACCAGCACTTTGGGAGGCCAAGGTGGGCGGATTGCTTGAGGCCAGGAGTTTGAGACCAGCCTAGTCAACATGGTGAAACCCTGTCTCTACTAAAAATACAAAAATTAGCTGGTGTGGTGGTGTGAACCTGTAGTCCCAGCTACTCTGGAGGCTGAGGCAGGAGAATTGCTTGAATCCTGGAGGCGATTGAACCCAGGTGGTTGCAGTGAGCCCAGATTGCGCCACTGAACTCCAGCCTGGGTGACAAAGCCAGACTCTTGTCTCAAAAAAACAAAAAGAGAGAGAGAGGGAGAGATGGGGGTCTCACCATATTGCCCAGGCTGGAATGGTTATCTATAGGCGCTATCATGGCTCACTGCAGCCTCAAACTCCTGGGCTCGAGCCATCCTCCTGCCTCAGCTTCCCAAGTAGCTGGGACTACAGGCATGTGCCACCACACCCAGGCATGACTTATGAAGTTCTTTTTTTTCAAATCCAAAATATGTTCACTTAGTTTGTGTCCCATGCACCTCAACTTGGGGCTCTTCCAATGCTGCTTCCATCTGAAGGAGCGTCCTTCCAGGAGCCTCACTTTCCCACCTGTGGGCTGGCAGACAACAGTGGAGCAGCCAACACACAAAACTACAATTGGTGCATGGCCAGAGGCCATAGTGGCTTTCCAGCATCCTGGCGTTTCACATCTGTGAGGGAGGAATTGGGACTCTGCGCTAGGGGCTTCTTGTGTTTCCTTATCTCTTTTTCTGCAGAAGGATGAGGGAGCTCCTTTTCGAGAGGCATTTTCTCCTGGGGAGGTCGTCAGTGCCAGAAAGTTTGACTTGTAAAGTTTGTTTGTTTGTTTGTTTTGTTTATTTGAGACAGAGTTTCGTTCTTGTTGCCCAGGCTGGAATGCAATGGCACAATCTCGGCTCACTGCAACCTCCGCCTCCCGGGTTCAAACGATTCTCCTGCCTCAGCCTCCCGAGTAGGTGAGATTACAGGCATGTGCCACCAAGCCCGGCTAATTTTTGTATTTTTAGTAGTGATGGGATTCCTTGATGTTGGTCAGGCTCGGCTCTAACTCCTGATCTCAGGTGATCTGCCCGCCTCGGCTTCCCGAAATGCTAGGATTACAGGCGTGAGCCACCGCGCCTGGCCCTGACTTGTAAAGTTTTTAAGAGAGAAATCAGTCCTGAATAGCCGCAGACACCACAGTGGCCAAAAATTGTTTCAAAACCTGATGTTTCTCTGAGATCCAGACACATCCTTGTCTTCCATCCCAGCTGCCTCTGCTAGGCACCTTGCTATCTGGACACTGTCGTCAGTCGGCACACTACCACGACTTACCAGGTCTGATCGTACTCAAGCCTCGCAGTCGGCTCCTGACTGACATGGGCTGGAGCTCAATCCCTTGCATGGCGAGCAAGGCTCTTGGTCACTGGCTGCAGCCAACTGTACCAGGTCTTTCCCACCTCCACCCCGCCCCACGCTGAACTCACCATGCGGCCCCTTCCCATGCTTAGCTAGCAAAGGCACAGCCAGCTCTTCCGATGAATTCAAAGTGGGAAGAGTAGCTGGGTTCAGTCAGGGAGACTGACACATAAACGACCCATGAAAATCAGTGGTGTGAGTGGTGTTACAGAAAGAGGAGTCACCATGCAGATAGAGAGAACCACTTGGAGAAGGAGGCATTTCATGCGAGTCTTGAAGAACAAGGAGGAACTCCCGGGAGGCCAGGAAGGCTGTGGAAGGGCTTTTGTAAACTAACAAGCTCCACAAATGCCACTTCACCTGTAGATACAGTGGAGGGACCGTGGGCTTTGGAGTTATAGTCACAGTTGGGATGCAATCCTGGGTCCACCCACTCAGACTGAGCTTGCTTACTCAGCTGTAAAACGGAGATAAGAGAGTGGGTAGAGAACACTTAAATGAGATAAGGGAAAGAGCAAGCTCAGCGCAGGGGACACCAAGAGTCGGTTTCTTTTCTACCCTGAGCCAGGGGCAGCAGTGGATTGGTTCTTTCTCTCTCTTCCTTCCTTCCTTTCTTCCTTTCCCTTTCTTCTTTTCCTTTCTTTTTTTTTTTTTTTTTGAGTCTCCTTCTGTCGCTCATGCTGGAGTGCAGTGGCGTGATCTCCGCTCTCGGCAGCCTCCACCTCTCGGGTTCAAGCAATTCTCCCTGCCTCAGCCTCCGAGTAGCTGGGATTACGGGCACCCACCACCATACCTGGTTGATTTTTGGGTCTTTGTTTGTTTGTTTGTTTTTATTTGAAATGAAGTCTCGCTCTTGTATCCAGGTTGGAGTGCAATGGCACGATCTTGGCTCACTGCAACCTCTGCCTCCTGGATTCAAGCAATTCTCCTGCCTCAACCTCTCGAGTAGCTGGGATTACCGGTGCCTGCCACCACACCCAGCTAATTTTTGTATTTTTAATAGAGGCGAGGTTTTGTCAGGCCTCTGAGCCCAAGCTAAGCCATCATATCCCCAGTGACCTGCACATATACATCCAGATGGCCTGAAGCAACTGAAGATCCATAGAAGTGAAAATAGCTTAACGGATGACATTCCACCATTGTGATTTGTTTCTGCCCCACCCTAACTGATCAATGTTCTTTATAATCTCCCCCACCCTTAAGAAGTTTCTGTGTAATTCTCCCTACCTTTGAGAATGTACTTTGTGAGATCCACTCCTTGCCCCCAAAACATTGCTCTTAACTCCACCACCTATCCCAAAACCTATAAGAACTAATGATAATCCCACCCCCCTGTGCTGACTCCTTTTTTGGACTCAGCCCACCTGCACCCAGGTGAAATAAACAGCCATGTTGCTCACACAAAGCCTGTTTGGTGGTCTCTTCACCCGGACACAAGAGACAGGTTTCACCATATTGGCCAAGCTGGTCTCGAACCCCTGACAGGTGATCCGCCTGCCTTGGCCTCCCAAAGTGTTGAGATTACAGTTGTAAGCCACTGCACCTGGCCTAATTTTTGTGTTTTTTATTAGAGATGAGATTTTGCCACATTGGCCAGGCGGTCTTTTTTTTTTTTTTTTTTTGAGACGGAGTCTCGCTCTGTCACCCAGGCTGGAGTGCAGTGGCGCGATCTCGGCTCACTGCAACCTCCGCCTCCCGGGTTCACGCCATTCTCCTGCCTCAGCCTCTCCGAGTAGCTGGGACTACAGGCGCCCGCCACCACGCCCGGCTAATTTTTTGTATTTTTAGTAGAGACGGGGTTTCACCGTGGTCTCGATCTCCTGACCTCGTGATCCGCCCGCCTTGGCCTCCCAAAGTGCTGGGATTACAAGCGTGAGCCACCGCGCCCGGCCAGGCCAGGCGGTCTTGAACTCCTGACCTCAGGCAATCCACCCGCCTTGGCCTCCCAAAGTGCTGGGATTACAGGCATGAGCCACCATGCCCAGCCAGCAGTGGGTTCTAAGCACACTTGGGGTTGTTGTGGTCAACTCTTGAAACTCTAGGTCTATTATAAATGTCATTTTATACTGAACTATGAAATCTTTGCTGATGTTAGGCTGGTATTCCTTTACATTACTGTCTTTAAATTACATGTCTATTCAAAACCCAGGGCCTTACTCCTGGGAAATTATTGAAAGTAATTAATTGAATAAGTAGAAAAAGGCATGTGCACAAAGATGTTTCAATTAAAAATGAAAAATAGGCCAGGTGCAGTGGCTCATGCCTGTAATCCCAGCACTTGCGGAGCCGAGGCGGGTGGATCATGAGGTCAGGAGATTGAGACCATCCTGGCTAACATGGTGGAAACCCCGCCTCCACCAAAAATACAAAAAATTAGCTGGGCGTGGTGGCCTATGCCTGTAATCCCAGCTACTCGGGAGGCTGAGGCAGGAGAATCACTGGAACCCGGGAAGTGGAGGGTACAGTGAGCTGAGATGGCACCACTGCACTCCAGCCTGGGTGACAGAGCAAGACTCCATCTCCAAAAAAAAAAAAAAAAAGAACAACCTAAATATACAGGAGAAGACTACTTTTAATTAATTTATGGGCCATCCACTGGATGGGATATTATGTAGCCATTAATACTTATAATTTTGAGAATTGCAACAAATGGGAAATATTTACATCTTACTTTTTTTGAGACAGGGTCTCACTCTATCATCCAGACTGGAGTGTAATGGTATGACCATAGCTTACTGCAACCTTGAACTCCTGGGCTCCCACAACCCTCTCACCTCAGCCTCCTGAGTATCTGGGACTATAGGTACAAGCCACAAGGCCCAGCTTTTTTTTTTTTTTTTTTTTTTGAGACGGAGTCTCGCTCTGTCTCCCAGGCTTGAGTGCAGTGGCGCCATCTCAGCTCACTGCAACCTCCGCCTCCCGGGTTCACGCCATTCTCCTGCCTCAGCCTCCTGAGCGGCTGGGACTACAGGCGCCCGCCACCATGCCCGGCTAATTTTTTTTGTATTTTTAGTAGAGATGGGGTTTCACCATGTTAGCCAAGATGGTCTCGATCTCTTGACCTTGTGATCTGCCCGCCTTGGCCTCCCAAAGTGCTGGGATTACAGGCGTGAGCCACAGCGCGCAGCCTTTTTTTTTTTTTTAGAGACAAGGTCTCACTTGAGCCCAAGGTGGTCTTGAAGTCCTGGGCTGAAGTGATCTTCTGGCCCTCAGCCTCCCAAAGTGCTGGGATTACAGGCATGAGCCGCTGCACCTGGCCACTTATATCTTAAAAGGAAAAACAACACAAAATAAATAAAATGCGTGATGCTTATCAGGGAATCCAGAAGCTATGGAAGCAAGCAAAGATACTCATATTTGACTACTTAAAATGTTTAAAGTTTTGTGACAAAAGATACTATGAAGTCAAACGAACAAAGCATAGAGCAGAAAAAAAGTTGGCCGGGCGTGGTGGTTCACGCCTGTAATCCCAGCACTTTGGGAGGCCAACGCAGGCGGATCACGAGGTCAGGAGATCGAGACCATCCTGGCTAACAGGGTGAAACCCCGTCTCTACTAAAAATACAAAAAAATTAGCCGGGCGTGGTGGCGGGCGCCTGTAGTCTCAGCTGCTCAGGAGGCTGAGGCAGGAGAATGGCGTGAACTCGGAAGGTGGAGCTTGCAGTGAGCTGAGATGGAGCCACTGCACTCCAGCCTAGGCGACAGGACGAGACTGTCTCAAAAAAAAAAAAAAAGTTATAATACCTACAATAAATGTTGTTTTTTTTTTTTTTTTTTTGAGACGGAGTCTCGCTCTATCGCCCAGGCTGGAGTGCAGTGGCGCAATCTCGGCTCACTGCAAGCTCCGCCTCCCGGGTTCAAGCCATTCTCCTGCCTCAGCCTCTCCGAGTAGCTGGGACTACAGGCTCCCGCCACCACGCCCGGCTAATTTTTTGTATTTTTAGTAGAGACGGGGTTTCACCGTGGTCTCCATTTCCTGACCTCATGATCCGCCTGCCTCGGCCTCCCAAAGTGTTGGGATTACAGGCGTGAGCCACCGCGCCCGGCCTACAATAAATGTTAATATTGTTAGCATACCAAGAATTTCTACAAATTAAAATCCAATAGAAAAATGGGTAAATAATATGTACAGATAATTCATAAAAGGAAATCCAAGAAACACAACCTCAGTCATCAAGGAAATGCAAATTCAGGTAATAATGAGATGGTAATATTCTTTTGTGAGATTGGCATAAACTAAAAAGCGAAATAAAATCCAGTACTTGCAAAGATTCAGGGAAAAAACCCTAGCACTTTGAGAGGCTTAGGCAGGTGGATTACCTGAGGTCAGGAGTTTGAGACCAGCTTGGACAACATGGTGAAACCCCCTGTTTCTACTAAAAATACAAAAAAATTAGCCGGGCTTGGTGGCTTGTGCCTGTAATCCCAGCTACTCAGGAGGCTTACTTTGAGACTCCATCTCAAAAAAAAAGATTCAGAGAAAATGAAACTCCCATTCATTGCTGGTAGGAATGTGACTTGCTATAACCTTTTTTGTGTGTGTGCTGGAGTCGCCCGGCTAATTTTTTGTATTTTTAGTAGAGACGGGGTTTCACCATGTTGGCCAGGATGATCTCGATCTCCTGACCTTGTGATCCGCCCACATCGGCTTCCCAAAGTGCTGGGATTACAGGCGTGAGCCACCGCGCCTGGCCTTTTTTTTTTTTTTTTTTTTTGAGAGGGAGTCTCGTGCTTTCACCCAGGCTGGAGTGCAGTGGCGCGATCTGGGCTCACTGCAAGCTCCACCTCCCGGGTTCACGCCATTCTCCTGCCTCAGCCTCTCCGAGTAGCTGGGACTACAGGCGCCCGCCACCACGCCCGGCTAATTTTTTGTATTTTTAGTAGAGACGGGGTTTCACTGTGGTCTCAATCTCCTGACCTCGTGATCCACCCGCCTCGGCCTCCCAAAGTGCTGGGATTACAAGCGTGAGCCACCGCGCCCGGCCTTTTTTTTTTTTTTTTTTTAAAGCAAGTTGCCAAGAAATGTACATAGTCCATAGTCTCTTTTTTTTTGGAGACAGAGTGTTGCTCTGTCACCTAGGCTGGAGTGCAGTGGCACAATCTTGATTCACTGCAACCTCTGCCTCCTGGGTTCAACCAATCTCCTGCCTAAGCCTCCCTAGTAGCTGGGATTACTGGTGCACACTACCATGTCCAGATAATTTTTGTATTTTTTAGTAGAGAGCGGGTTTCACTAGTCTCAAACTAGTCTCAAACTCCTGACCTAGAGCAATCCACTTGCCTCAGCCTCCCGAAGTGCTGGGATTACAGGCCTGAGCCACAGCTCCCAGCCCCAGTTTTGTTTTAAGAAAAGCATTTGTAGGCCACGTGTAGTGGTTCATGCCTGTGATTCCAACACTCGTGGAGGCCAAGGTGGGCAGATTACTCAAGCTCAGGAGCTTGAGACCAACCTGGGCAACATGATGAAACACCGACTCTACAAAAAAATACAAAAAGTAGCCAGGTATGGTGGTGCACACCTATAGTCCCAGCTACTTGGGAGCCTGAGGTTGGAGGATCGCTTGAGCCCAGGTTGAGGCTACAATAAGCCAAGATCATGCCACTACACTTTAGCTTAGGCACCAGAGTGAGATCCTGTCTCAAAAAAATGGGCAAGTTTGGATATTGTTCATATAGGAAAGATGGAGAAAAAAAGATTTGAGATTATACACTTCATGTTGTTAATATTTATTACTTTAGGAGATGAAATTAGGGTAAGGTGGGGCAGATATCATTTTTCTTTCACATAATGTTGGATTTTGTGTGTAACAAATAAGCATAAATTACTTTTGTAATTCTTTCAATTCTTAAAGAAAATTTAAGGAAAAAATGACAAAGACTATAAGGAAATACTAATTTTTTATAATACAAAATGACAACAAAAATATTAAATTGAATTCCTGCTTTATTCACAACTGTAAAAATAAAATATGCATGTGAATAGGACTGGTAAGAACTTAAAAGTTTTTTAGGGTTTTTTAGAATGCTATGAAGTATGTAATCTTTTTTATTTTAGTTTTTTTCTGTACCACTTATAAGCTAGGATATAGTCTTTTTAAAATAAATACTTGTGAATACTTGTGGGGAATAACCATAACAGCTCTATTATGTAAAAGATGCAAACTATGGATGCAGTGGACAAAGTGTAGATACAAAATGCAAAAATTAGGCTGGGCGTGGTGGCTCACACCTGTAATCCCAGCATTTTGGGAGGCCAAGGTGGGCAGATCACATGGTCAAGAGATAGAGACCATCCTGGCCAACATGGTGAAATGCCATCTCTACTAAAAACACAAAAATTGGCCGGGTGCGGTGGCTCACTCTTGTAATCCCAGCACTTTGGGAGGCCGAGGCGGGTGGATCACGAGGTCAGGAGATCGAGACCACAGTGAAACCCCGTCTCTACTAAAAATACAAAAAAATTAGCCGGGCGTGGTGGCGGGCGCCTGTAGTCCCAGCTACTCGGAGAGGCTGAGGCAGGAGAATGGCGTGAACCCAGGAGGCGGAGCTTGCATTGAGCCGAGATCGGGCCACTGCACTCCAGCCTGGGTGATAGAGCAAGACTGCATCTCAAAAAAAAAAAAAAAACACACAAAAATTAGCTGGGCATGGTGGCACGCGCCGGTAGTCCCAGCTTCTCAGGAGGCTGAGGCAGGAGAATCCGGGAAGCAGAGGTTGCGGTGAGCAGAGATCGTGCCATTGCCCTCCAGTCTGGTGACAGAGCGAGACTCCGTCTCAAAAAAAAAAAAAAAAAAAAAAAACAAGAATAAAATAAAATGCAAAAATTGGCTGAGCATGGTGGCTCAGGCCTATAATCCCAGCACTTTTGAGACCGAGGGGGATGGATTGCTTGAGCTCATGAGTTGGAGACCAGCTTGGGCAACATAGCAAAACCCCATCTCTACAAAAAAAAAAAAAAAAAAAAAAAAAAATTAGCTGGGCATGGTGGCAGGTAGTCCCAGCTACTCAGGAGGTTGAGGTGGGAGGATGACTTGAGGCCAGGAGGTGGAGGTTGCAGTGAGCCGAGATCACACCACTGCACTTCAACCTGGGCGATAGATCCAAACCTTGTTTCAAAAAAAAAAAAAGAGAAAAAGAAGAAGCTGTTTTTTTTGTTGTTTTTTTTTTGTTTTTTGAGACGGAGTCTCGCTCTGTCGCCCAGGCTGGATGCAGTGGCACGATCTCGGCTCACTGCAAGCCCCACCTCCCGGGTTCACGCCATTCTCCTGCCTCAGCCTCTCCGAGTAGCTGGGACTACAGGCGCCCGCCACCACGCCCGGCTAATTTTTTCCATTTTTAGTAGAGACAGGGTTTGACCGTGGTCTCGATCTCCTGACCTCGTGATCCGCCCGCCTCGGCCTCCCAAAGTGCTGGGATTACAAGCGTGAGCCACCGCACCCGGCCAAGAAGCTGTTAAGTAAGGATGACAGGCTTATGAATAATTTTTTTTTTCAATTTCCTTAAACTTTATGTAATATTGCACTGCCTTTAGAATAAAAAGTAACTCCTACCCCATAAAAAGCTAGGTTTCCTTTTTTGGAATTTATTACAGGAGAGAAGACAGAACAGAAATTTGTATCCTGTTAGAATTACAGTGTTATCAAACTATAGTCCTATATGGATGAGGACTGAAGGAGGAATGCTGAGACTGTTAAGGGTTTTAAAATTTTTATTTCCTTTCCTGTTATAGTCCAAAAAGATACACATCAAGAATGGGAAGAACGAACTTTTAATTTGTTTTCTCAGTTTCCGGATGCTCTATCTTCTTTTTCAAATTATAAAAATTCTCTTTTTTAAATACAAGCTGACTGGGGCGTCCCTGAAACAATTAGCTCAAGCTTCTGACCTTTGGAAAGCAAATCAGAACTATCTTGTGAAAGAATTGTAATCAGCCTCGGTGACTGTGAGAGTTATTTAGGACACAGCCTCTTGCTCAGTTACAGCTCCAGCCTAGGGACAGCAGGGCACTGGGACATGCTGGCAGCCACTGCATACTGGGCACCGGAAGGAGGATCTGCAGCAAGCTGGGACGTGGAAGGAAGCCACAGGACTTCCTCTGCAAGCTCTGCCAAGCCAAACAAGTATTATCTGCCCTCAAGTTTGTTTTTGCCATGGCTAAACATGGACTGCAAGTTGAACGTAATCCAAGCAGATCACTTCCCTGCAATTTTAAAAAGCAACGTAAATCCTAGACTTGACATGGTTCAAATCAGCTGGAGCAGGGCATCTCAGGGAGTGAGAGAGACTTGGGCTACTTCTAATTTTGTTTATTGAATATGAGGAAATAGTAAATACAACTTAAAAATTTTGGTGTGCTATATTTTATTTATGAATTGTTTTTAGAGACAGGGTCTCAGTCTGTCTCCTGGGCTGGAGTGCAGTGGCACAATCATAGCTCACTGAAGCCTTGAACTTCTGGGCTCAAGCAATCCTCCTTCAGCCTCCCAAAGTGCTGGGATTATAGGTGTGAACCACCGTGCCTGGCCAGGTAAGCTTATTTTAAAATAGTAATATACAATTTTTTAAACCTTTAGTCACCTTTTCAAGTAAAGCACCTCTACATTTAAAACAATGGAGTTAGCCAGTCATGGTGGCTCATGCCTATAATCCTAATTTTAGGTAGGCTGAGGCAGGAGGATCAGTTGAAGCCGGGAGTTCAAGACCAGCCTTGGCAACAAAGTGATACCCCATTTCTACAAAAATTGTTTTTTAAAAAAAGTTAGCTAGGCACAGTGGTGAATGCCTGTAGTCCCAGCTACTGGCGAGGCTGAGGTAGGGGGATCACTTGAGCCTATGAGCAGAGATCACACTACTGCACTCCAGTCTAGGTGACAGAATGAGACTTGTCTTTTTTTTTTTTTTTTTTTTTGAAATGGGGTCTCGCTCTGTTGCCAGGCTGGAGTGCAGTGGCACAGTCTTGGCTCACTGTAACCTCTGCCTCCCAGGTTCAAGCAATTCTCCTGCCTCAGCCTCCCAAGTAGCTGGGATTACAAGCACGTGCCACCATGCCCGGCTAATTTTTGTATTTTTAGTAGAGATGGGGTTTCACCATGTTGGCCAAGCTGGTCTTGAACACCTGACCTCGTCGTGATCCGCCCACCTCGGCCTCCCAAAGTGCTGAGATTACAGGCATGAGCCACTGCGCCCAGCCTGAGACCCTGTCTTAAAAACAACAACAACAAAAACCCCACAAAATACAATGGAGTCCACTGTTAATTTGTAAAAGTATAGTGAACACACAGAAACATTTTATATATATCCTATCTACGCATAGTGTATTTCAGATGTTATGGTTGGATAAAGAAAGACAAATTCAAGGTAATATGATAAGCATCTTCTTTTAATCCTGCCAGCGTGTCTCTGACTCATGCACACCCTTGTATGGAGAGGAAGCTCTTGGAGAGTGTGCAGCCTGGCCACCCGCCCATGACATGCCCTGCTGTGGGAAAGCCAGAGCAGGGAGTGGATAGAGCCTGTGACTTGGAATCAAAAGACTCAGGGCGGAATTGCAGCTCTGCCACTTCTTGTGTCAACTCTGAGCCTATATCATCCACTGTAAGATGGAGATAGTAATAAAACCTTCTTCGCAGAGTTGTGGGGAAGATTCACCAAGATAACACATAGGAAAGCCCACAGCACACTTCAGCATGTAGGTTGCCCAAATGTTTGCTCCCTTTGACTGTCTCCTCCTGGCTGGATGTGAGGATTATGTTGGATGGTGTATGTGAAAACAAATGTTAGTTATAATTAGAAATGGGTAACAGGGTCCTGAATCTAATTCAAGACACCACATCTGATTGTGTGTATGTTGTGTCAGAGTGTCTGCAACAGGATGTTAGTCCTCCAAGGCTACAATATTTTTTAACCTCCTTCTGAGCCCCTCCCTGTCTGGCAGTCCCCAGACCTAGCTAGCTTCTTAGAATAGGTTCTGGAAATGCAGAGGAGAACATTTAGGAGGCAGGCTCACGGCCTGAAAAATAAGGGTCGCAGCTCCTGACTCAACTAATGCTTCAAGGCAGCGTCCAAAGATCCAACAAGACCTCTCACTGCATGCTCCCTCACACCATGTCCGGAGGCTGGAGTGCAGTGGCGCGATCTCCGCTCACTGCAAGCTCTGCCTCCTGGGTTCATGCCATTCTCCTGCCTCAGCCTCCCGAGTAGCTGGGACTACAGGCGCCCGCCACCATGCCGGGCTAATTTTTTGTATTTTTAGTAGAGAGGTTTCACCGTGTTAGCCAGGATGGTCTCAATCTCCTGACCTCATGATTTGCCCACTTCAGCCTCCCAAAGTGCTGGGATTACAGGTGTGAGCCACCGCGCCTGGCCTTTCCTCAAAGATTCAGAGGTAATTTCAATTCTCCTACGTCACCACCATAGCATTGTCACACTGAGGAAAATTAACTATATTTAGACAGAATCTTTGAAAAAGGGTTTTGGGGAAGGAGATAACTGAGATATCTGAAATCACAAGAAACTCAGCCAGGGTGCTAGGCCAAATGTAGGGTGTGGGAAGGAAAGGGCTTTGTGCTTCTTGAAGGCTAGGACAAATGCTTGAAGTTAGCATCATTCAGAGCTGTGCTTAAAGCCATCTATGGGAGGCCTCAGCTGCCTGGATCTTGAGCACGTGTGATTAACTGCCTTGTGTATTAGCAAGCCCTGGGAAGACCCCACTGATGAACAGGGTGAAATAACATGAAAAACAGACGTGAATAAGCCTTTGAGCGATGAAACAAACTATACCCACAAGTCATCCTAGCAAGCAAGGGGAAAAAGACAGAAAAGATTCAGTGCAGACAATTTCTGCTGTGAATGGACCCAGGTCTTCCCAGGGGGAGAAATGGGTGGGGGCGATTTGATTGAGGAAGGAAATGAGGCTCCAGGCAGGAGGAAATTCTTTTTTTTTTTTTGAGACGGAGTCTTGCTCTCTGTCATCCAGGCTGGAGTACAATGTCTCCATCTGGGCTCACTGCAACCTCCACCTCCTGGGTTCAAGCAATTCTTCTGCCTCAGCCTTCCGAGTAGCTGGGACTACAGGCATGCGCCACCACCCCCGGCGAATTTTTGTATTTTTAGTGGAGACAGAGTTTCACTATATTGGCCAGGCTGGTCTCAAATTCCTGACCTTGTGATCCGCCCACCTCGGCCTCCCAAAGTGCTGGGATTAGGCGTGAGCCACTGCGCCTGGCCTAATTTTTGTATTTTTAGTAGAGACAGCGTTTCCCCATGTTGGCCAGGCTGGTCTCGAACTCCTGACCTCGCGTGATCCGCCCAGCTTGGTCTCCCAAAGTGCTGGGATTACAGGCGTGAGCCACCTCGCCACTGGCAGGAGAAAATCCTTTACTGTGTTAAGTTAGTAAAGAATGTGCTTCATGAATACCCTACTCTTCCCACCTGTAGCTCTGGCTACTGGGGGTCCTTCCTGCCCTGGAAGGTTTTCACAGGACATTCTGTGCATTCTATGACTGGGTGAAGCCCACAGCTCTCCTTCTTTTCCTCCAGCCCTCTTGCTCCATTTCCATTCCCAACAGACTGTTTTTCTTTACCAGAGTCCCTAAATTTCCTCACCCATAAAACTGAGATGGTGGTGTCTGCTCGCAGGGCAGTGCTCGTACAGGACTGTGTGGGATGGCAATGGTGGATGTGCCTGGCACGGTGTCAGGCACAGTGGAAAAGGCCCTAAGTGAATGGTGTGTGATAATTTCCTAGGAGTCCTCACTCCTGTGGACACTGCATTCCCAGGCTCCCTTGCCAATTGTTTTAGGCCGGGTCCAGCCGCTGGGAGATGCATGTGGGAGACTGGTGGCTTGGGGGAGGGAGTAACCAGGGTATTTCTCCCTTTCTCCCTCTGCCTGGGGTGGGAGGGCAACTAATTCTCCTCTGAATACTGGTTCCCAGTAGGACAGCCCCTCTCTCTGTGGCTGCAGTGCCCATCAGGTGGCCCCCATCACGACCTTGGTTCCCACAGATGGCTCCAGCCCCTGGGCTCCACTTCCACCTCTATCCTAGAGGCAGGAGAGGCTTCCTGTCCTCCCTGTTGCTGATCTCCCAGTTCCCTCACCGCTTCCTGCTTGGCTTCCCAGCTCCTCCATTCCTGTGTAATAATTCCTTGTACTGAATTCTGTGTGCTTCTGCCTGGGCTGTGGCTGATACACACGGTAATTGTTCAGACCAAGCTATGCAGTAAAGAGGTGACTCAGCAGGCTTGCGATGCTCAAACCCTGCACATCCCAAAGACTGGCTCCTGGAAGATAACCTATAAACAGTTGAAATATCCTGCCTGACAGAGTGGCTTTGCATACCTGGGGCCTTCGGCCCTGCCAGATACTTGTGCTAAAAATATGCTTTTGGGTGAATGTCTGTTTCTGTTTGCTTGGGGTCTTGGGCTGCACTGAGTTTGACGTGGTTGCAGGGTCATGCTGGAGACTAAGATCAAGCAGGTGGGTGCTCCATGGCTGTGTGACTGACCCTCAATAAAAAACCTGCACACTGAGGCTTGGGTGAGCTTCCCTGTTGGCAACACTCCCTGCAGACTGCCACACATCCTTTCGGGAGAATGAAGCACGGTCCCTACAAGTCTTCCAGTAAGGCCACATGGAAACTCGCACCTGCTCTCTCCTGGATTCTGCCCTAAGCACGTTTTCCTGTGCTGATTTTAATCTGTATCCTTTTGCTGTAATAAACTATAACTATGAGTATAGCAGCTTTTCTGAGTTCTGTGAGTCCCCCTAGCAAATCACTGAACCTGGGACCCCCACACACCAGTTAAAAAGGACACTTTTTGGGTTGGGCGCGGTGGCTCATCCCTGTAATCCCAGCACTCTGGGAGGCCAGGGCGGGCGGATCACAAGGTCAGGAGATGGATACCATCCTGGCTAACACAGTGAAACCCCATCTCTACTAAAAATACAAAAAATTGGCCAGGCGTGGTGGCAGGTGCCTGCAGTCCCAGCTACTCGGGAGGCTGAGGCAGGAGAGTGGCGTGAACCTGGGAGGCGGAGCTTGCAGTGAGTCGAGATTGTGCCACTGCACTCCAGCCTGGGCTACAGAGCAAGACTTTGTCTCAAAAAAAAAAGGACACTTTTTTCTTTTACAGACAAAATGTCGAGAATCCCCGGAACTTAAGTAATTTTCCTGAACTGAATGCAGGTTCTTGATTTTAAAGCCCTGTCTCTTGCTACCCTGCCCATTGACTCTCACAAGGATAGGGCAGGCAGTGAGAATGTGGAAGCAGAAAGACCACATGACTGACAGTTTAAAGTATAGTCATGTGTCACTTAACGGTGGGGATATGTTCCGAGAAATGCCTCCTTAGGCAATTCTGTTGTGTGCACATCACAGAGTACACTTACACAAACCTAGATGGAAGAGCCTACTGCACACCTAGGCTGTATGGGACCAGCCTGGCCAACACATTGAAACCCCAACTCTACTAAAAATACAAAAATTAGCCAGGCTTGGTGGCGTGTGCCTGTAATCTCAGCTACTTGTGAGGCTGAGGCAGGAGAATCACTTGAACCCGGGGAGTGGAGGTTGCAGTGAGCTGAGATCACCCCACTGCACTCCAGCCTGGGCAACAGAGTGAGACTGACTCAATTAAAAAAAAAAAAAAGATAAAAATGGTGCATCTCGGCCGGGCGCAGTGGCTCACGCCTGTAATCCCAGCACTCTGGGAGGCCGAGGGGGGCAGATCACGAGGTCAGGAGATCGAGACAATCCTGGCTAACACGGTGAAACCCCATCTCTACTAAAAATACAAAAAATTAGCCAGGTGTGGTGGTGGGCACCTGTAGTCCCAGCTACTCCGGAGGCTGAGGCAGGAGAATGGCGTGAACCCGGGAGGCGGAGCTTGCAGTGAGCCAAGATAGCGCCACTGCACTCCGGCCTGGGCGAAAGGGCAAGACTCCGTCTCAAAAAAAAAAAAAAAAAAAAAAAAAAGATGCATCTCTATAGGGTGCTTACCATGCCTGGAGCTTGTGGGACTGCAAGTTGCTGTGGTCATTGAGTGAGTGGTGAGTGAATGTGAAAGTCGAGGGCATGACTATGCCCTGTGGCAGACTTCATAAACATTGTATACTTAGGCTGCACAAATTTATATTTTATATTTTTTATTTATTTATTTTTTTTTTTTGAGATGGAGTCTTGCTCTGTCGCCCAGGCTGGAGTGCAGTGGCGCAATCTCGGCTCACTGCAAGCTCTGCCTCCCGGATTCACGCCATTCTCCTGCCTCAGCCTCTCCGAGTAGCTGGGACTACAGGCGCCCGCCACCACGTCCGGCTAATTTTTTGTATTTTTTAGTAGAGACGGGGTTTCACCGTGGTCTCGATCTCCTGACCTCGTGATCCGCCCACCTCGGCCTCCCAAAGTGCTGGGATTACAAGCGTGAGCCACCGCGCCCGGCCAGGCTGCACAAATTTATAAAAGATATTTTTCTTTCTTCAATAGCAAATTATGCTTAGCTTATTATAACTTTTTTACTTTATAAACTTTTAAATGTTTTTAATTTTTTGACTCTTTTGTAATAACACTTAGCTTAAGACAAACACATTGTACAGCTGTACGAAATTATTTTCTTTTCCTTTTTTTTGTAGACATGGGGTCCCCCTATGTTGCCCAATTTATTTATGTCCTTATTTTATTTTATTTTTTTTTGAGACAGTCTTGCTCTGTCGCCCAGGCTGGAGTGCAGTGGCTCAATCTCAGCTCACTGCAATCTCCGCCTCCTGGGTTCACGCCATTCTCCTGCCTCAGCCTCCCGAGTAGCTGGGACTACAGGCCCCTGCCACCACGCCCGGCTAATTTTTGTATTTTTAGTAGAGACGGGGTTTCACCTTGTTAGCCAGGATGGTCTCGATCTCCTAACCTTGTGATCTGCCCACGTCGGCCTCCCAAAGTGCTGGGATTACAGGCGTGAGCCACCGCACCCGGCCTTTATGTCCTTATTCTATAAGCCTTTTTCCATTAATTTTTTCCTTTTTAAACTTTTTTGTTAAAAACTACAACACACACAATAGCTGAGACCCACACAGTGTCAGGATCATCAATACCTCTGTCTTCCACCTCCACATCTTGTCTGACTGGAAGGTCTTCAGAGGCAGGAAGCATGGAGCTGTTGTCTCCTATGATAACAATGCCTTCTTCTGAACACCTCCTGAAGAACCCGCCTGAGGCTGTTTTACAGTTAACTTTTGTTTTTAGTAAGTAGAAGGAGGCCAGGCATGGTGGTGCATGCCTGTAATCGCAGCATTTTGGGAGGCTGAGGCAGGCAGATCACTTGAGGCCAGAAGTTCACAACCAGGCTGAGCAACATGGCAAAACTTCATCTCTACAAAAATTACAAAAATTAGCTAGGCGTGGTGGCGTGTGCCTGTAATCCCAGCTACTTAGGTGGCTGAGCGATAAGAATCGCTTGAACTCAGAAGACAGAGGTTGCAGTGAGCCAAGATCATGCCACTGTACTCCAGCCTGGGTGACAGAGTGAGACGGTCTCAAAAAAAAAAAAAAAAAAAAGTATGGTATTGGCTGGGCATAGTGGCTCATACCTGCAATCTCAGCACTTTGGGAGGATGAGGCAGGAGGATGGCTTAACTCCAGGAGTTCAAGATTAACCTGGGCCACATATTGAGACCCCATCTTTATTATTATTATTATTATTATTTATTATTATTATTATTTTTGAGATGGAGTCTCGCTCTGCCACCTAGGCTGGAGGGCAGTGGCACAATCTTGGCTCACTGCAGCCTCTGCCTCCCAGGTTCAAGTGATTCTCCTGCCTCAGCCTCCTAAATAGCTGGGATTACAGGCATGCACCACCATGCCCAGCTAATTTTTGTATTTTTTTTTAGTAGAGACAGGATTTTACCATGTGGGCCAGGCTAGTCTCCATCTCCTGACCTCGTGATCCACCTGCCTCGGCCTCCCAAAGTGCTGGGATTACAGGCGTGAGCCACTGTGCCCGGCCTATATGCCCGGCTAATTTTTGTATTTTAAGTAGAGACAGAGTTTCACCATGTTGGCCAGCCTGGTCTTGAACCCCTGACTTCAGGTTATCCACCCACCTCGGCCTCCCAAAGTGTGAGACCCCATCTTTATTTTTTACATGTAAAAAAGTATAGTATAGTAAATACAGGCTGGGCATGGTGGCTTATGCCTATAATCCCACCACTTTCGGAGGCTGAGGTGGGTGGATGACTTGAGGTCTGGAGTTCAAGACCAGCCTGGCCAACATGGTGAAACCTGTCTCTACTAAAAATACAAAAATTAGCCAGGCATGGTGGTGCACGCCTTTAATCTCAGCTACTCAGGAGGCTGAGGCAGGAGAATCACTTGAACCTGGGAGGCAGAGGTTGCAGTGAGCCAAGATTGAGCCACTGCACTCCAGCCTGGGCAACTCCATCTTAAAAACAACAAAAAAAGTAAATACATAAACCAGTAACAGTTGTTTATTGTCACTATCAAGTATTATGTACTGTACTTTTCTATGACTGGCAGCACAGTAGGTGTGTTTACACCAGCATCACCACAAAAACATGAGTAATGCAGTGCAATATGACTTTAAGACAGCTACAGCATCACTAGGTGATGGGAATTTTTCAGCGCCATTGTAATCTTGTGGGCCACTGCTGCATATGCAATCCATCATTGACCAAAATGTTGTTACATGGCTTATGACTGCAGGTGGCTATTAAGGCTCCTTCTGGCTGCAACAGCCTATAAACCTGGCGGTCAATAAGCACTTGCTGAACTCTTAGACTGAGCAATTAATTGCTCACCAGGGGTGCCTGGAGGTTTGTGTGCACAAGGCCATCCTGGCTGCAGAGTGGAGGGAAGACTGGAGAGGGGTAGATGGGGTGGAGGCTGCTTCAGGAGCCCAGGGAGGCAGACTGGGACCAGGGTGGCACAGGGAGGGAGGGTCAGGGTGGATCCTAGTGACCGTGTAGGAAATGGGCTACGGAACACCTCTCCTGGGAAGCTTGTTCCCCCAACCTGGTGCTGTCCGAGGTTTATCATTTCAATCAATGATGTTGGCTTATTAAAGCCAGGAACAGAGGTGTCACCTTGGATCCCTCTCACTGTCTTGCTTTACCCACCCATGTCAATTCAACTTCCAGATAGATCTGATAAGGGTCCTCTTTCCTTCCTCTCCACCTGCTCCACCTTAGTCCAGACCATTTGCCACCTTTTGTCTTTGCACTGGTCGATCTCCTCGCCTTCTCATTCCTGAGGTTTCATCTGCTACGTGGCCTCCTAAGAGAAGGCTTCTCTGCCCATCCCCATGACAGGAGGTCCTCTCTTGATCTCTGTCACAGCTTCCTGTTTTACCCCTTATGAGTTTGCTTACTTTCTCTAATAATAACAACTAGCATTTATTGAGAACCTACTGTGTGCCAGATGCGGTTCTAAGCACATTGCATTATAGTAACCCATTTAGTGCTCATTTACCCAACTCTGTTGTATAATCCTATTAAAAAAAATTTTTTTTTGAGATGGAGTCTTGCTCTGTTGCCCAGGCTGGAGTGCAGTGGCGCGATCTCGGCTCACTAAAAGCTCTGCCTCCCGGGTTCACACCATTCTCCTGCCTCAGCCTCCCAAGTAGCTGGGACTACAGGCACCCGCCACTATGCCTGGCTAATTTTTTTGTATTTTTAGTAGAGACAGTTTCACCGTGTTAGCCAGGATGGTCTTGATCTCCTGACCTCGTGATCTACCCGCCTCGGCCTCCCAAAGTGCTGGGATTACAGGCTTGAGCCACTGTGCCTGGCCTCCCTATTTAAAAATTTTAAAAATTTCTCTATTTAAAGTTAATTCCAAAGCTAAGGAAACTGGTTTAAAACTATCACCTCAGCTAGACTGTGGCCATTATGCAGGTAGAGATTTTGCCTGACTTGTTTATTTTTATTATATATATATATATATATTTTTTTTTTAGAAGGCATCTCACTGTGTTGCTCAGGCTGGAGTGCAGTGGCACGATCTCGGCTCAACTGCAACCTCTGCCTCTTGGGTTCAAGCAATTTTCCTGTCTCAGCCTCCCGAGTAGCCGGGACTACAGGCGCACGCCACTATGCCTGGCTAATTTTTGTATTTTTAGTAGAGATGGGGTTTTGCCATGTTGGCCAGGCTGGTCTCGAACTCCTGATCTCAGGTGATCCACCCACCTCAACCTCCCAAAATGCTGGGATTACAGGCATGAGGCTCTGCACCCAGGCTTGTTTCTGTTTTTATTTTTGTTTAATTTTTGTAAAGGAATCACTTCCTGGCTGGGAATTGAACCCAGACTGCTGCAGTGAAAGAGCATAATGTTAGCTACTGGCCCACAGCATGAGACTCCCGGTCCTGTTTGTTGCTCATCCTCAGACACGCAGCCTGGTCTACAGGAAGAATTCTATGTATATTTGCTGAAGAGACAAAGAAGGATGTGGATGAATTGGATGCGGAGAATGAGAGGAAGAAAATGTCAAGGATGGCTCTAGGTTTCTGGCTTATGCAACTGAGTGGTGCCATTGAGAGAGGTGAGCTGGTCTGCAGGGACTTGGAACAGGTTGATGAGTCTGGTTAGGGAAACATGGAGTTAGAAAGTCAGTTCCTATGTTGTGCTGTGTTGGGAGCTCTGGGCTGGGTGGTGGGTCGATTTAGGTGTCATCAGCACACCAGTGGTAGGTTGGTTGAAAATGATTGAGATCACCCAGGGAAGCTTGCTGAGTGAGAATAGGAAGCCTAGGGCTGAGCCGTAAGCAAATGCCAACATCCAATGGGCAGCAGGAAGGACCCTGCAAAACAGTGTGAGATGCAGCAGGCAAAAAAGGGAAGTGAGAAACCAGGGCAGGTGACCTCCGGAAGCCGAGGAAAAGAGAAGAGGGTACCATGTGGTACTTGCAAGCATTACAGGGCTGGAGCAAGCTTTTTTTTTTTTTTTCCTTCTCTTTGGTCTGCATCATCTTGGCATGCACAATTTTTTTTTTTTTTGAAACGGAGTCTCACGTTGTCGCCCAGGCTGGAGTGCAGTGGCATGATCTCAGCTCACTGCAACCTCCACCTCCTGGCTTCAAGCAATTCTCCTGCCTCAGCCTCCTGAGTAGCTGGGATTGCAGGTGCATGCCACCACGCCCAGCTAATTTTTTTGTATTTTTAGTAGAGACAGGGTTTCACCGTGTTAGCCAGGATGGTCTCCATCTCCTGACCTTGTGATCTGCCTGCCTCGGCCTCCCAAAGTGCTGGGATTACAGACATGAGCCACCGCACACGGCCGCAATTTTTTTTTTTTTTTTTTTTTTTTTTTTTGAGACAGAGTTTCGCTCTGTCTCCCAGGCTGGAGTACAGTGGAGCAGTCTTGGCTCACTGCAACCTCTGCCTCTCAGGTTCAAGCAATTCTCCTGCCTCAATCACCCGAGTAGCTGGGACTACAGGCATGCGCCACTATGCCTGGCTAATTTTTGTATTTTGAGTGCAGACAAGGTTTCACCATGTTGGTCAGGCTGTTCTCTGAACTCCTGACCTCAAGTGATATGCCTGCCTTGGCCTCCCAAAGTGCTGGAATTATAGGTGTGAGCCACCATGCCTGGCCCGCATGCACAATATTTTAAAACATGTTGAGTCTGTTGCTAAAAATGTAAAAATCAGGGTATTTCTTTTGAAATCTCCATTTCTAGTTTCTCTGGAAAAATCTGAAGATTGGCTATTCTGGGCCTGAATTCCTGCATACCAACAGCCAGGTGCAGTGACTCACAGCCGTCCCATTACCTGAGGTGTGCACTCTCCTATTTGCCTCAGTCCCTACCTCTCCCTATCATATCCCTGCCACCAGAGGCCTAGCAGATATTATTCACCATCTCTCTTGCATTACTGCTTCTCTTCTAGTAAAGTTAAGAGAAGGGAGAGGACTTCTTATGTTACTCTTGAAAGTGAGAAAATGGTACACCCCTATAGTCCCAGCTACTGCAGAGGAGGATCCTTGAGCCTGGGGGTTGGAGGCTGCTGTGCCCTATGATAGTGCCTGTTAATAGCACTCCAGCCTGGGCAACATAGCAAGATCTTGATTCTTAAAAAAGAGACAGAAAAAAAAAATAAAGTGGGAAAATAAAAGATAGAGACAGTAAGTATCTCTTAAAAAATAAGAGGAAGCATATTTCTTTTTTGTCGTTGTTGTTGTTGTTTGAGATAGGGTCTTTGTCACCCAGGCTGGAGTGCAGTGGGGTGATGACGGCTCACTGTACTCTCGACCTCCCAGGCTCAGGTGATCGTCCTACCTCAGCCTCTCAAAAAGCGTATTTCTTAATGAATATGAAGAATATTTCTATATTTTACTCACTTGCCTTCTCTGCTTAAGATAGTTCTTTTTTTTTTTTTAAAGCTTATAAATAACACAAATTTATTTCTCACAGTTCTAGAGGTTGGAAGTCCGGCAGATTCAGTGACTGGCAAGGACCTGTTTCCTGGTTTGTAGATGGCATCTTCTTGCTGGGTCCTCACATGGTGGAAAGGCTGAGAGATTTCCAGTGATCTCTGCCTCCTGGGGTTTATGGCCTGTGTCAATTCCTCCCTTTGAAAGTGGGCTGGACCTAGTGACTTTATTCTACCCAATAGACTATGACTAAAGGTGATGGGATGCTCCTTTGTAATAAGGTTACCAAAAATCATTACTTCCCTCTGCCAGCAGACTCTCTCTCTTGCCTTCTTGGTTGGCACACTGGGGAGAAGCGAGCTGCAGCGTTGGAGAGGCCCATGTGGCAAGGGACTGCGAGCAGCCTCTGGCCAGAAGCTGGTGAGCAACCAGTGAGCAACCGAGGCCCTCAGTCCCACAGCATGTGAGGAACTGAGTCCTGCCAATGATCATGTGATATTGAAGGAGGGTCTTTCTTTTTCTTTTTTTATTAATTTTTTTGCACACAAAAACAATAAACATTTTCTAAAAATACATACAAACAAAAAGATGCGTATCAAACATATTAGGAAGGTTGCACATGGGAAGACGGGGAATAGAAATGGGGAGTGGGAATCAAAATAAATGAGAGAGGGACTTTATATGGATCAGTGATAATAACTCAATCCTCTATTTGACGAAGAAGGAGAAGGAAGAGGAAGAAAAAGAAAGTGGGATAAAGGATCAGAAAGGGAGGAAAATAGAAAAAATTAGAGTATGACTCCAGGATAGACCTGTTTTGTTGTCACTGAGTTGGTTGGTTGGTTTGTCTGTTGTATTTTTCATATGTTTCGCCATGTTGTCCAGACTGGTCTCGAACTTCTAGCCCGAAGTGATCAACCCGCCTCGGCCCCCCAGAGTGCCGGGACCACAGGTGTGAGCCACCACGTGCAGCCCCCAGATTGCTTCTGGCCTCCGTGGTATACCTCCCAGACGGGGCGGTCGGGCAGAGGCGCTCCTCACTTCCCAGACTGGGCGGCCAGGCAGAGACGCTCCTCACTTCTTCCCAGATGGGGCGGCCGGGCAGAGGTGCTCCTCATTTCTTCCCAGACGGGGCGGCCGGGCAGAGGCACTCCTCACTTCCCAGACGATGGGTGGCCGGGCACAGGCGCTCCTCACTTCCCAGATGATGGGTGGCCGGGCAGAGGCGCTCCTCACTTCCCAGACGGGGTGGCCGGGCAGAGGCGCTCCTCACTTCCCAGACGATGGGTGGCCGGGCAGAGGCGCTCCTCACTTCCCAGACGATGGGTGGCCGGGCACAGGCGCTCCTCACTTCCCAGACGATGGGTGGCCGGGCAGAGGCGCTCCTCACTTCCCAGACGGGGCGGCCGGGCAGAGGCGCTCCTCACTTCTTCCCCGATGGGGCGGCCGGGCAGAGGCGCTGAAGGAGGGTCTTTCTTCAGCTGATCCTACAGATGAGACTCCAGCCCTTGTGCTGCCTCATGAGAGACCCTGGAACAGAGGCCCCAGCTGAGCTATGCCTGGATTCCTACCCACAGAAACTGAAAGACAATAAAAGTGCCATTTACGTTTTTTTATATTCTGGTAAAAATCATATAACATGAAATTTTTCCATTCTAACCATTAAAAACATGTCTTTTTGTGTGTGAGAGACAGGGTTTCGTTCTCTTACCCAGGCTAGAGTGCAGTGGTGCAATCTCGACTCACTGAAACCTCTGCCTTTCAGGCTGTAGTGATCCTCCCCCCTGGTCAGCCTCCCAAGTAGCTGGGACTACAGGCGCACACCACCATGCCCGCTAATTTTTGTTTGTATTTGTAGCAGATATGGGGTTTTGCCATTTTGCCTAGGCTGGTCTCGAATTCCTGGGCTCAGGCGATCCACCCTCAAAGTGCTGGGATTACAGGCGTGAGCCACTGTGCCCAGCCTTATTTTTAAAATTTTTTAAATTTTTTTTATAGAAAGGGGTCTCAATATGTTGCCCAAGCTAGTCTCAAACTCCTGGCCTCAAGCCATGTTCCCAATTTGGCTTCCTAAAGTGCTGGGATTACAGGTGTGAGCCACCATGCCTGACCATTTCTTTTCTCTTTTCTTTTTTTTTTTTTTTTGAGACAGAGTCTTGCTCTGTCGCCCAGGCTGGAGTGCAGTGGTGCCATCTCGGCTCACTGCAAGCTCTGCCTCCCAGGTTCACGCCATTCTCCTGCCTCGGCCTCCCAAGTAACTGGGACTACAGGTGCCCACCACCATGCCTGGCTAATTTTTTGTATTTTTAGTAGAGACGGGGTTTCATCGTGTTAGCCAGGATGGTCTTGATCTCCTGACCTCGTGATCCGCCTGCCTCAGCCTCCCAACGTGCTGGGATTACAGGCGTGAACCACCGCCCCTGGCCCATGCCTGGCCATTTCTAACCATTTCTTTTTGTTTATTTGAGACAGCATCTCACTCTGTCGCCCAGACTAGAGTGCAATGGCAATATATCAGCTCACTGCAACCTCCACCTCCCGGGTTTAAGCAATTCTCCTGCCTCAGCCTCCCAACTAGCTGGGACTATAGGCGCATGCCACCGCGCCTGGCTAATTTTTTGTATTTTTAGTAGAGATGGGATTTCAACGTGTTAGCCAGGATGGTCTTGATCTCCTGACCTCATGATCTGCCGCCTCGGCCTCCCAAAGTGCTGGGATTACAGGCGTAAGCAACTGCGCCTGGCCCATTTCTAACCATTTCTAAGAGTACACTTGGGCCACACATGGGGGCTCATGCCTGTAATCCCAGCACTTTGGGAGGCCAAAGCAGATGGATTGCTTGAGCCCAGGAGTTCAAGACCAGACTGGGCAGTATAGCAAAACCTTGTTTCTATAAAAAAAAAAAATACAAAAATTAGCTTCACATGGCGACCCAAACCTATAGTCCCAGCTACTTGGGAGGCTGAGGTGGAAGGATCACTTAGGCCCAGAGGCGGAGGTTGCAGTGAGCCAAGATCATGCCACTGCATTCCAACCTTGGTGACCAGAGTGAACTTTGTCTCAAAAAAAAAAAAAAAGTACACTTCAGCAGCATTAGCTATGTTCACATTGTGGTGTAAGAGATCTTCAGAACTTTTTCATCTTGTAAACTGAAAGTGTGTCCGGAATTGGTGGATTCTTGGTCTCACTGACTTCAAGAATGAAGCCGCGGACCCTCGCGGTGAGTGTTACAGTTCTAAAGGCGGCGTGTCCGGAGTTGTTCGTTCCTCCCGGTGGGCTCGTGGTCTCGCTGGCTTCAAGAGTGAAACTGCAGACCTTCCCGGTGGGTGTTACAGCTCATAAAAGCAGTGTGGACCCAAAGAATGAGCAGTAGCAACATTTATTGCAAAGAACAAAGCTTCCACAATGTGGAAGGGGACCCAAGTGGGTGGCCACTGCTAGCTCGGGGAGCCTGCTTTTATTTTCTTATCTGGCCCCACCCACGTCCTGCTGATTGGTAGAGCCCAGTGGTCTGTTTTGACAGGGCCCTGACTGGTGTGTTTACAATCCCTGAGCTAGACATAAAGGTTCTCCACGTCCCCATCAAATCAGTTAGATACAGAGTATGGACACAAAGTTTCTCCAAGGCCCCACCAGAGCAGCTAGATACAGAGTGTCGATTGGTGCATCCACAAACCTCGAGCTAGACACAGGGTGCTGATTGGTGTATTTATAATCCCTGAGCTAGACATAAAGGTTCTCCACATCTCCACCAGACTCAGGAGCCCAGCTGGCTTCACCCAGTGGATCCCGCACCGGGGCTGCAGGTGGAGCTGCCTGCCAGTCCCGCGCCGTGCACTCGCACTCCTCAGCCCTTGGGTGGTCGATGGGACTGGGCGCTATGGAGCAGGGGGTGGCGCTCGTCGGGGAGGCTCGGGCTGCAGAGGAGCCCATGGACGGGGTGGGAGGCTCAGGCACAGCGGGCTGCAGGTCCCGAGCCCTGCCCCGTGGCAGCTAAGGCCCGGTGAGAAATCGAGCGCAGCGCCAGTGGGCTGGCACTGCTGGGGGACCCAGTACACCCTCCGCAGCCGCTGGCCCGGGTGCCAAGCCCCTCATAGCCCGGGGCCGGCAGGGCTGGCCGGCTGCTCTGAGTGAAGGGCCCGCCAAGCCCACGCCCACCCGGAACTCCAGCTGGCCCGCAAGCACCACGCGCAGCCCCGGTTCCCGCTCGCTCCTCTCCCTCCACACCTCCCTGCAAGCTGAGGGAGCTGGCTCCTGCCTTGGCCAGCCCAGAATGGGGCTCCCACAGTGCAGCGGTGGGCTGAAGGGCTCCTCAAGTGCCACTAAAGTGGGAGCCCAGGCAGAGGAGGCGCCGAGAGTGAGCGAGGGCTGTGAGGACTGCCAGCATGCTGTCACCTCACAAAGTATATACTCATTGTTCAACAATTTCCATTTTCCTCCCTAAGCCCCTGGCAACTACCATTCTGTTTGAGTGTGACTACTTTAGGTACTCAAATAAATGGAATCATACAGTATTTGTCTTTTTTTTTTTTTTTTTTTTTGAGATGGAGTCTCGCTCTGTCGCCCAGGCTGGAGTACACTGGCACTGTCTTGGCTCACTGCACTCCGCCTCCCGGGTTCACAGCATTCTCCTGCCTCAGCCTCCCGAGTAGCTGGGACTACAGGCGCCTGCCACCATGCATGGCTAATTTTTGTATTTTTTTTTTGTTTAGTAGAGACAGGGTTTCACCGTGTTAGCCAGGATGGTCTTGATCTTCTGACCTTGTGATCTGCCCACCTCGGCCTCCCAAAGTGCTGGGATTACAGGTATGAGCCACTGCGCCCGCCCATATTTGTCTTTTTATGGCTGGCTTATTTACTTAACATAACATCCTCAAGGTTCATCCATATTGTAGTATGTGAATGATTTCCTTCTTTTTAAGGCTGAATAATATTCCATCATATGCCATATTTTTCTTATCCGTGTATCCTTCAATGGACACTTATGTTGGTTCCACATTTTGGCTATTGTGAATAATGTAGCAATAAATGTGAGTATGCAAATATTCTCATTGACATCCTGCTTTCCATTCTTTTGGGTATATATCCAGAAGTGGGATTGCTGCATTACATGATAATCCAATGTTTAATTTTTTTAGGAGCTGCCCTACAATTTTCCACAGCAGTTGTACCATTTTATATACCCTTCAACAGTGTAAAGGGAAGGCCAGGTATGGTGGCTCACGCCTGTAATCTCAGCACTTTGGGAGGCTGAGGCGGGTGGATCACCTGAGGTCAGGAGTTCAAGACCAGCTTGGCCAACATGGTGAAACACTACCTCTACTAAAATACAAAAAATTAGCCAGGCATGGTGGTGGGCACCTGTAATCCCAGCTACTCTGGAGGCTGAGGCATGAGAATCGCTTGAACCCAGGAGTTGGAGGTTGCAGTAAGCTGAGATTGCACCATTGCACTCCAGCCTGGACAACAGAGTGAGACTCTGTCTCAAACAAAACAAAACAAAGCAAAACAAAACAGTGAAAAGGGTTCCAATGTCTCTACATCCTCACTAACAATTGCTATCTTCTGTTTTTTTGGTAGTGGCTATCCTAATGGGCACAAGGTAGCATCTCATTAAATGTGCAGGGATTTTTGTAGGGTTTATTTGTGTGTGTGTGTTTTTTGAGGCAGGGTCTCTCTGTCTCCCAGGCTGGAGTGCAGTTGTACAATTATAGCTCACTGCAGTCTCTACCTTCTGGGCTCAAGCAGTCCTCCTGCCTCAGCTTCTCAAGTAGTTGGGACCACAGGCGTACACCACCCTGCTCAGTAATTTTTTACATTTTTTTTGTATAGATGGGGTCTCACTATGTTGCCCAGCCTGCTCTCAAACTCCTGGGGTCAAGTGATTCTCCCTCTCATCTTGTCCCCACAAGCGCTGGGATTACAGGCATGAGCAACCACACCCAGCCCCAGCTTTCTCTTTGTGATGACTCCGGGGGAACTTTGTTTCACTTCTCTTGCTCAACCTTTCAGCAACATTTGAAACCAATGACCACTCCCTTCTTGGAATTCACCAAAGGAAATGGTATGTTACTTATCTATTGCTACTTAAAAATGATCTCAAAACTTAGCTGCTTAAAACAACACATGGTTGGGCACAGTGGCTCATGTCTGTAATCCCAGCATTTTCAGGGGCCAAGGTGGGAGGATCAATTGAGCCCAGGAATTTGTGACCAGCCTGGGCAACATAGCAAGACCCCATCTCTACAAAAAATACAAAAATTAGCTGGGTATGGTGGTGTGCACCTGTGGTCCCAGCTACTCGGAAGGTTGGGGTGGGAGGGTCGCTTGAGCCTAGGAGTTCGAGGTTGCAGTGAAACATGATTGAGTCACTGCACTACAGCCTGGGTGACAGATCCAGACCTTGTCTCAGTAAGTAAATAAATAAGATAAAATAAAAAAGAGAAGGCTGGGGACATTGGGTAGAGCAGATCCTAGTGGAGATGTGGGAGTAGTGGCTGGCCTAGAAGAGGCAGAGACAGGGAGTGAGTAACTGCCACTCTTTTTAAGGAGCCATCTCTAGATTTTTATGGGTTGTCTATATTCTTTCCTGTGAAGGCGAGAGAAATGGGGAGTAGGAGATGGTGAGAGAGAGGGTTTTGTTTTCTTTTTATTTTTATGATGGGAAAGAAACACCTCTGGCAGGGCACAGACCACAGCCCAGGGTGGATGGCTCCGGAGCTTGCACGTTACCCGGGATGCACTGTTGGCTTGCCTAGTTCTGAAGCAAAATAATGACTAACATAAACCAGCAATATCCTGATATTTTTTCCTGATGACTACTTTGAGTCTTTTTTGGGGAGTAAATATCAAATATTTAATTATTTCAGGTATTCTCCCTCCCTTCCTTGCTCTCTCGTCTTGGTGCCCCTGCTTGACTGGGGTGCAAATACTTGTCTACTGTGTCTCTTGGGCAATCCAGCTCTGTGCTCTTCCTCCCCTACCCACCAACTCCTGTTTAGGGCTCTTCCAGCCAAGCTCACATGTAGTAGGTCCCCAGTGACATGTTTTGCATGAGAAAACAGTCACCCAATGGCTGCACTTCCTGGGACTTCTAAGCTCAAGGCCCTTCCCAAATTGCTCCATAAACACCCTTCAGGGAGCTGATGGAATGGGATCAGGGCAAGGGGTAGCGAAGTGGGCAGTCCTTGCACAACAAATGCACATTGCTTTATTCACACGAAGTGATTTGTGTACACTCCATGATATCAGGCAGATTTTAGCTATTATGGAAAGGCAGACTTGTTCCGGGAGATTTTGACTACAAAATGTTATGGATCCAGGTACAACCCAATGTTTACTGTGCCCACGTATGATGGTTTGAACAAGGAAGTGCCACTGAGGGGTTGGGGTGGGGGCGTAGGCCTGGAAGACCTCATCATAAACACTCCCTTTTGGTTTTTTGGACTGTCATTATTCTCAGTCTGCTGGTGGGTGGAGATGTTCCAAACCCTTCCTGTTCATTGTCACCAGCTCCTGGTGAGTCACTAATAGCTATTCCACCACACCAGCCCTCCAGTCCTCCTGGAGGGTGGGGAGAGCTTGCAGACGGCTGCTTCTCCTACTCTACAGTTGCAGGAAAGCTGGCTGTTAGGAACCTGGAAGCTTTGCTGCAGGCCTCTTCAGCTTACAGTCACACACTCAGAAGAGCAGGATGGTGTTAATTTCGTTGCTTCAGAACTTAGGATCCATAAGAAGCTGGGTAGGTAGAGTGCCCTCAGATCCCCAGACCAGGGCTCTTTCAACTTTATCACATGAAAAGAAACTCAACCATTTGCACACAGATATTGATTAGACTTTAGATGTTATATTATGTTTTTCTTCTTAGTAAACCTTCAGTGATCAATGTAAAGTGATCTGGGGTTTTTTTTTTAGAAACAGGGTCTTATTTTGTCATTCAGGTTGGAGTGCAGCAGCAGGATCACAGTTTACTGCAGCCTTGAATTCCTGGGCTCAAGTGGTCCTCCCACCTCAGCCTCCCAAGTAGGTAGGACTACAGGCACATGCCACCACACTTGGCTAATTTTTAAAATTTTTTTATGAATGGGTTCTTGCCATCTTGCCTAGGCTGGTCTTGAACTCCTGGGCTCAAGCGATCCTCCTGCCTTGGCCCCTCAAAGTGCTGGGATTTATAGGTGTGAGCCACTGCAACCAGCCTGGAATTTCTTTCTTTTTCTTTTTTTTTTTTTTTTGAGATGGAGTCTCGCTCTGTCGCCCAGGCTGGAGTGCAGTGGCGTGATCTTGGCTCACTGCAAGCTCCGCCTCCAGGGTTCATGCCATTCTCCTGCCTCAGTCTCCTGAGCAGCTGGGACTACAGGTGCCCACCACCACGCCCAGCTAATTTTTTTGTATTTTTAGTAGAGACGGGTTTCATCGTGTTCACCAAGATGGTCTCCATCTCTTGACCTCGTGATCTGCCTGCCTTGGCCTCCCAAAGTGCTGGGATTACAGGTGTGAGCCACCGTGCCCAGCCCCAGCCTGGAATTTCTTATTGCAGAAAAAGAATAAACCTGGAGTTGCTCAGACCAGGGGGCTGGAATCTTGGTTCTGGCATTCATTCATTTAACTGATATGTACTGAGTAACTATTTTGTGCCATGCCCTGCGGATGGCAGACAAGGAGCTTACATTCCAAAGGTAAACAGAAGATAAAAAACAAACGCTGACTTTGGGAGGACAAGGCGGGTGGATCGCCTGAGGTCGGGAGTTTGAGACCAGCCTGACCAACATGGAGAAACCCCGTCTCTACTAAAATTAGCTGGGCATGGTGGTGGCGCATGCCTGTAATCCCAGCTACTTGGGAAGCTGAGGCAGAATTGCTTCAACCTGGGAGGCGGAGGTTGTGCTGAGCCGAGATCGCACCACTGCACTCCAGCCTGGGCAACAAGAGAGAGACTCTGACTCAAAATAGTCATAATCATAATCATAATCATTAGTAGAGCATGATGGAGCATGCCTGTAATCCTGGGGAGGCTGAGGCATTAGAATCTCTTGAACCTGGGAGGTAGAGGTTGCAGTGAGCCGAGACTGGGCCACTTCACTCCAGCCTGGGCGACAGAATGAGACACCATCTCAAAAACAAACAAACAAAAAACAAGTGCAGTTAATTTTATGTGTCAACTTGACTGGGAATCAGATGCCTAGATATTTGATCAAACATTATTCAGGGAAGAGCATGGTGGCTCATGCCTGTAATCCCAGTGTTTTGGGATGCCAAGGCAGGAGGATTGCTTGAGGCCAGGAGTTCAAGACCATCCTGGGCAACATAACAAAATTCTGTCTTTACAAAAAAATGGAAAACGAAAAAAAAAACATTAGCCAGGTGTGGTGGTGTGCAACTGTGGTCCTAGCTACTTTGGAGGCTGAGGTGTGAGGATTGCCTGAGCCCAGGAAGTTGAAGTTGCAGTGAGCCATGATCCTGCCACATGGATGGCACTTTAGCCTGGGCGACAGAACTAGATCCTGTCTCTAAACACACACACACACACACACACACACACACACGCACACGCACGCACAATGACAACAACAAAACCACACACACATTATTCTGGATATTTGTGTGAGGGTATTTTTGGATGAGACAAACGTTGAAATCAGTGGACTGAGTAAAGCAAACTGGACTTCTGTAACGTAGGTGGGCTTCATCCAGTCAATTTCAGAGAAGTATCATGATTGTCCAATAAACAGATAAAAGATTTTCAGCTTCTGGAAAAGCAAATTAGGCCCTAGTGAGATACCATTTAGATCCACTAGATTGGCAAAAAGTGAGTTTAATAATACCAAATTGGAGTGGATGTGGATCCATGGTGGGAGTATAATTGGTGGAAACACTTTGGAAAACAATTGTTCATCTTGTAAAGTTGAACAGCCTAGGCATTTCCCCTCTTTGATGTGTATCCAAGAGGCAATCCTGCATATATGCATCAGAACACAGGCACAAGAACATTCATAATAGCATTTTTTTTAGTAATAAAAAAACTAGAAACCATGTAAATGCTCAGCAATAAGAAAACTGGTAAGAACATTGCGGTATATTTGCCCTAGAATATTATATAGTAGAGAAAAAGATAATGGTGATTACAGCAAGTCCTAGAATACTACCTATGGTATGATAGCATTTTTATAAAGCTCAAAAACTACTAAACTCATTGTTTAAGCGTGTCTATATATGTTTTTTTTTTTTTTTTTTCCCGAAAGGGAGGGAGACAATAAGTTAAAATTTCAAGATGGTAGAGTTACCTCTGGGGTGGGCAGGGCATGATGGCATAGGGGAAAAGCTCTGGTTATTGGTAACGTTCTGGATTGGCATTTGGGAGGTGAGTTCATGGGTGTCCACGGCATCATTATGGTCTAAAACTTACACATGTTGACATATATTCCTTTGTTTGAATGAAGTATAAATAAAAAATGCACAAAGGAAAAAAGAATGGCTGATTTTCTGCTTGTTACTTTGCTGCATGTTCCTAAAGCTCCCTCCCCCCAAAATACATGTTTTTTTTTCTGATGAGAGAAAAATGAAATATATTAAGTAATCTTTTTTTTTTTTTTTGAGACGGAGTCTCGCTATGTCACCTAGTCTTGCTATGTCACGCAATGGCGTGATCTTGGCTCACTGCAACTTCCGCCTCCCAGGTTCTAGCAATTCTCCTGCCTTAGCCTCCTGAGTAGCTGGGACTATAGGCGTGCATCACCACGGCCAGTTAATTTTTGTATTTTTAGTAGAGACAGGGTTTCACTATGTCGGCCAGGCTGGTCTCGAACTCCTGACTGCAGGTGACTTCTTGCCTCGGCCTCTCAAAGTGCTAGGATTACAGGTGTGAGCCACTGCACCTGGCCTATGTTAAGTAATCTTGGAAATGCCTCTTGCTAAATTCAGGAATCATTACCAGTAGAATTGTGTTAGCATGCTCAGAGAAATGGTGTAATAGGTTGGGCTTGGTGGCTCATGCCTATAATCTCAACACTTTGGGAGGCTGAGGGGGGAGGATCACGTGAGCCCAGGAGTTTGATACCAGCCTGGGCAACATAGTGAGACCCTGTCTCTATTTTATTATTTTTATTTTTCTTTCTTTTTTTTTTTTTGAGACGGAGTTTCTCTTGTCACCCAGGCTGGAGTGCAATGGCACAATCTCCAATCACTGCAACCTCTACCTCCCGGGTTCAAGTGATTCTCCTGCCTCAGCCTCCCGAGTAGCTGAGATCACAGGTGCTCACCACCATGCCTGGCTAATTTTTGTATTTTTAGTAGAGACGGGGTTTTACCATTTTGGCCAGGCTGGTCTCAAACTCCTGACCTCATGTGATCCACCTGCCTCAGCCTCCCAAAGTGCTGGGATACAGGTGTGAGCCACCGTGCCTGGCCCGTCTCCATTTTTTTTTTTTTTTTTGAGACAGAGTCTCACTCTGTCGCCTAGGTTGGAGTGCAGTGGTGCGATCTCCACTCACTGCAACCTCCGCCTCCTGGGTTGAAGTGATTCTCCGGTCTCAGCCTCCCGAGTAGCTGGGATTACAGGCGTGCACCACCACGCCCAGCTAATTTTTGTATTTTTAGTAGAGATAGGGTTTCACCATGTTGGTCAGGCTGGTCTCGAACTCCTAACCTCAGGTGATCTGCCTGCCCTGGTCTCCCAAAGTGCTGGGATTACAGGCGTGAGCCACTGCACCCAGGCCCCTGTGTCTATTTTTATTTTTATTTTTTTTGAGACAGAGTCTGGCTCTGTCCCCCAGGCTGGAGTGCAGTGGCACCATCTCGGCTCACTGCAAGCTCCGCCTCCCAGGTTCACGCCATTCTCCTGCCTCATCCTCCCGAGTAGCTGGGACTACAGGCGCCCGCCACCACGCCCGGCTAATTTTTTTTTTTTTTTTTTTTTTTTTGAGGCGGAGTCCTGCTCTGCCGCCCAGGCTGGAGTGCAGTGGCGCAATCTCGGCTCACTGCAAGCTCCGCCTCCCGGGTTCACGCCATTCTCCTGCCTCAGCCTCTCCGAGTAGCTGGGACTACAGGCGCCCGCCACCACGCCCGGCTGATTTTTTTATATTTTTAGTAGAGACAGGGTTTCACCGTGGTCTCGATCTCCTGACCTCGTGATCCGCCCGCCTCGGCCTCCCAAAGTGCTGGGATTACAAGCGTGAGCCACCGCGCCCGGCCATTTTTTGTATTTTTAGTAGAGACGGGGTTTCACTGTGGTCTCGATCTCCTGACCTCGTGATCCGCCTGCCTCGGCCTCCCAAAGTGCTGGGATTACAAGTGTGAGCCACCGCGCCCAGTAAAAGTCTAATTTTTGTTAACAATAGCTCATATGTATAGAGTACTTGCTATTTTTACAAGTATTATGTAACAGTGGGTGCTCAACAAATGCCGAATGAGTGAGGGCATGGTTTCAAAAGTGGGTGTGGGTGGACAAGAAAACAGGTGACTTCCTGGAAAACTCATTTTATGAGGCTGGAAGCTGCCTCTAAAGCAAGGGTAATCCTGAGTCTCCCTGTTATATTGAAGGGATGCTCAGGTTAGTCCCCGGACTCTGAAACTGCCCTGGATCACTCTAGTGGACAGACAGGGCCTGGCATGGGGGTTTCAAGCCTCTTCCAGCTGTGCCTTCGCTAAAAAACTAGAGGTAAAATTAGAGAGTTGGTGCCACCTAGAGGGCAAGAGAGTGCATCTCAGAAGAGGGCTGGGGAAATCCTTAGAATATGGAACGTGGGGGTGGTTAGAAAGTATCATAAAAATAATCTCTATTGGCCTGGCATGGTGGCTCATGCCTGTAATCCCAACACTTTGGGAGGCCAAGGTGGGAGGATCACTTGAGGTCAGGAGTTCGAAACCAGCCTGGCCAACATGGTGAAACCCCGTCTCCACCAAAAATACAAAAATTAGCTGAGCCTGGTGGCACATGCCTGTAGTCCCAGCTACTAGGGAGGCTGAGGCATGAGAATTGCTTGAACCTGGGAGGCAGAGGTTGCAGTGAGCTGAGATTGCGCCACTGCACTCCAGCCTGGGTGACAGAGCTACACTCTGTCTAAAAAAAAAAAGGGGGGGGGTCTAGACTTACATAACTCATACAACTCTAATAAAAAGATAAAATAATTTTAAAACAAGCAAGGGATATGACAGATATTTTTTCAAAGAAGATGTACAAATGACCAATAAGCACATGAAAAGATGCTCAACATCAGTAGCCATTAGGAAAGTGCAAATTGAAACCTCTTCACACCCACTAGCATGGCTATAATCAAAAAGACAGTAACAAGTGTTGACAACGATGTAAAGAAATTGAAACCCCCATACACTGCTGGTGGGAATGTAAAATGGTGCAGCTGCTTTGGAAAAGCAGTTAGGCAGTTCTCAAAAAGTTAAACATAGTTACCACATGACCTAGTAATACCACTCTTAGGTATAGACCCAAGAGAAGTTAAAACATAGGGTTGCACAAAAGCTTGTACATTAATGTTCACAGCATTCACAGCTTTGTTCACAAGAGCTAGACTGGAAACAACCCAAATGTCCATCGAATGATTAACAAAATACAATAAATCCATAAAATGGAATATTATCCAGCTACAAAAGGAATGAAGTACTGATTCATGCTATGTCTTGAAAACATACTAAATGAAAGAAGCAAAACACACAAAAGACCATATAGCATATGATTCTGTTTATATGAAATACCCAGAATATGCAAATCTATAGACAGAAAGTAGATTAGTGGTTGCCAGGGGCTGGGCAGATGAGCAAATGGGAAGTGACTGCTAATGAATAGGTTTCTTTTTGGGATGATGAAAATGTTCTCCAATTAGTGCGGACAGGTGCATAAACTTTTTTTAGCATACTAAAACCCACTGAATTGTACACCTATATATATGCATATATTTGTGTGTGTGTATATATATGTATATGTATATATGTATGTATATGTGTGTATATATATATATATATATATATATTTTTTTTTTTTTTTTGAGACAGAGTCTCGCCCGTCACCCAGGCTGGAGTGCAATGGCACGATCTTGGCTCAGGGCAACCTCCACCTCCAGGGTTCAAGCAATTCTCCTGCCTCAGCCTCCCGAGTAGCTAGGATTACAGGCGTCTGCCACCATGCCCAGCGAATTTTTATATTTTTAGTAGAGACGGGGTTTCACCATGTTGGTCAGGTTGGTCTCAAACTCTTGACCTCAGGTGATTCACCTTCCTCAGCCTCCTGAGTGCTGGGATTACAGGCGTGAGCCACCGCACCTGGCCATGCCTATGTATTTTTTGAGACAGGATCTTGCTCTCTTGCCCACGCTGGAAGTACAGTGGCATGATCATGGCTCACTGCAGCCTTGACCTCCCAGGCTTAAGCGATCCTCCCATCTCAGACTCCTGGAGTAGCTGAGACAAGATAAAAATCAGAGTTTAGTCCTCAGATGTACCATAACTTCCTTAATCATCCCTTTATTGGTAGACATTTAGGGTGTTTACAATTATTTTGCCGCAAACTGCTGCAGCAGGCAACTTTATTTTCTTTTTTCTTTTTTTGAGACAGCGTTTCACTTTTGTTGCCCAGACTCCAGGCTGGAGTGCAATGGCGTGATCTCAGCTCACTGCAACCTCCACCTCCCAGGTTCAAACGATTCTCCTGCCTCAGCCTTCCAAGTAGCTGGGATTACAGGTATGCACCACCACACCAGGCTAATTTTTTTTTTTTTGTATTTAGTGGAGACGGGGTTTCACCATGTTGGTCAGGCTGCTCTCAAACTCCTGACCTCAGGTGATCCACCTGCCTCAGCCTTCCAAAGTGCTGGGATTACAGGCTTGAGCCACTGCGCCCGGCCTCATTTTCTTCTTTGGAACAGTTTCCTCCTGATTAGGGATGGGGTTACTGATCAGACATTTTGAACATCTTTCTGACTCTTGACAATTTTACATGTCACAGGATCTGTTGTCCTTGGCCTTAGCCTCTACAAAGCCAGATCCTAAGGGCTGGCCCATCTGACATCTCCCCTCCTCCAGCTTTGTGGTCACCCTTTTCACCTGGGGCCTCTGCCTCAGTCCCCTGCCTCTCCTCTCCACAGCCCACTCCTTCTCCTGCCCACAGGGCTGCGGGCTTCCCCTCCCCAGGCAAGCTGGGGTTGTGTCGCAGTGCTTGGCCATCATGACTTTGCCGTGGCCAATGCAATCCGCTAGTTGGCATGCACTGTGCTTACCTTAGCCTCAGGGTGTCCTGCAGAGGTCCCCAGGAAGATAAACTCTGGGTGATGTGTCATTTTCCCCTTTCCGTTCCTTCCCACGCCCTTCCCCCCACCTCCCCGCATAGGCAGCGCATCTAGTTGGCACTCCATAAATATCCAAAGTATTTACAAAATAACCTGAATCTATGCTGTTTAGTTAGATCTCTTAAGGTTGATAATGTACAAGGCAATTTGCATCAGGAGCAGACGAGATAGGGCCCGGCAGATATAAATTAAAAATGCAATTGCACGCATTCATTCAACGAGCTCACTGAGCAACTACTATGTGCCAACATTATCCACTGCAGTGAATAAAAGACAAACAAACAAACAAACAAAACCAAAAGAGCAAGAAAGTGGCCGGGTGCGGTGGCTCACCGCTGTAATCCCAGCACTTTGGAAGGTCGAGAAAGGAGGATCGCTTGAGCCCACGAGTTCAAGACCAGACTGGGCAACATCATAGTGAGACCTCGTCTCTACAAAAATTAAAAAATTAGTCGGGGGTGGTGCGCCCAGCTCTACTCGGGAGGCTGAGGTGGGAGGATCACTTGAGCCCCGGAACTGTAGGCTGCAGTGAGCCGGTATCGCACAACTGCACCACAGCCTGGGCAGCAGAACGAGAAATAAATAAATAAATAAAAGCCAGAAAGTAAAAATAAAGTGTCAGATGGCGATTCGAGCTGAGGAGTTAATCAGGCAGGGAAAAGAAACTGAAAGCGAGGAGTGGCTGGCAAGGCTCCTTCGGAAGGTGGCAATAACAGTCATAGACGGGTCACATCAATTAGGTGTTTACTGCGAGCCAGTGTGTGCCACCAACCTCACACCCGAAAGCCACAAAGACTCACGCCACAACGCAACGAGGCAGGGGCTCCTCCTCCTCCCTTGGTACACGGAAAGAAGCGTAGGGAGCAGAGTTGGGATGCTAGTCAGTACCCCCCTGCACCTAGCCCTTGCCCCTCCGTCTCGCTTTCCCCACTCCCGCTCCGGCGGAGGCAAGGTTAACATTAGACGAGGCTGTGGCGACCGGAAAGAGCGCAGGCGCAGAGCGCGGAATGCGCCTGCGCAGAGCGCAGGGCGACGTGGCCAGCCGGGGCCCGGAAGTGGTCCCTGTAGAACCACTGTCGGGCCGCTACTCCGTGCCGCGCCCGTCGAGCATTGCGTTGCTGCATTGCGCCCCACCGACTCCACTATGTTGAAGAAATTCGACAAGAAGGATGAGGAGTCAGGTGAGGGGGCCAGGCCTGGGTCTGAGGGAGGCCGGACCCCCACCCGCCGAGCCTTCCTTCTGGTTCTCTGTCCTGACTCGAAGGCTGAGGCCCAGTGAGGGGTAGGAGCTTGTGCCAGGGTCCACAGCTAGTCAGTGGCAGGCCTCGGAGAGCCCGAGCATGCTCGGCTGTCTCACGCTTGTAAGCTCGGACTGCAATTTTCTGGGTGACCTTGGACGCATTAAACACTGCCCCCCCCGGCCTCAATTTATCCATCTGTCAAAGGAGGGGACCAGGCCGAATGTTCTCTTGTTACTTTCTTCGTCCAACCTCTTGGGATTCGCCGGGGCTACGTTGGTGCTGGCCAAACTGGGGTGTAACCTGCGGAGCCAGCGTCCTGTGACTGGGAACTTTGACCCCATCATTCATTGATTCAGCAAAGTATATTGAGCAGTTACTGTATGCCAGGTACTGTACGGTGTCCTGGATACTGCAACAGAGCAAGTGGGACACTCAGTGCCTGAGCTGGGAATATTAGAATGGTTGCACCCATGATGGAGGAGACAGACATCAACCAGATAATCACACGTGTAATTATTTGCAAATGTGTCATCTGCAATGAAGGAACTAGTTACAACGAGATGGTGGTCCCTGGCACATAGGGACTTAGTTAATTACAGGTTATATAAATGAACACAAGACATGGCACCATGAGAAGCACAGGACTGTACCAGGGCTGCTGGGAGATTGTGAGTGGTTTGGGGTAGAGTGGAGCCCACCTGCTTGCAGGAGACTAGTAGGATCCCTAGACAGATTGTAGAGGCTTGATTGCCATTCCTGAGGAGTTTGAACTTTACTAGATTTACTAGGAAGGGACATCTTCCTTTTACCTATGTCTGGGAGAGTTTTCAAGTTCAGAGTCACAACTTACTTTCTCCATTGTCCTTGACTGTAGGTGGAGGCTCCAACCCATTCCAGCACCTTGAGAAGAGTGCCGTACTCCAGGAGGCAAGTAACATTTGCTCCCGTCTAGCTTCCATCATAAATATTCACCAGCAATGCAACTGAAATACCAACACATTCAAAGTGTTGTTTTAAAGAGCAACACGGGAGAAAACTTGTGCCTGGAAGACAGGAAAACTTTGTTCCTGGAGAGAGTTAGTTATGCTTACTTCTTTTTTTCTTTTTTTTTTTTTGAGATGGAGTCTCACTGTTGTTAGCCTGGGGTAGAGTGTAATGTCATGATCTTGGCTCGCTGCAACCTCCGCCTCATGGGTTCCAGCAATTCTGCTGCCTCAGCCTCCTGAGTAGCTGAGATTACAGGTGCCCACCACCATGCCTGGCTAATTTTTGTATTTTTAGTACAGACAGGGTTTCACCATGTTGGCCAGGCTGGTCTCGAACTCCTGACCTCAGGTGATCCACCTGCCTCGGCCTCCCAAAGTGCTGGGATTACAGGCGTGAGCCACTGCGTCCAGCCACTTCTTTCTTTATTGTTGTCGTTCATTGTTTCTGTTTCCAGTTAGCAGATGGTTGCTAAGTATGTGCTAGTCAATAGGTTAGCACATCCCTGACTAATATTTACACGAGAGTCTAAGAATAATTAGTAGTTGATTAAAGAAAAACAAACCCTTTCCTTATGAAAATAAGCTTGTTGCATACCTAGAAAGCCCTGTTTAGACAAGTCAGTTTACTCTGAGACTTCTCAGACATTGAATATACTTGAAGGGAAATGAACTAGGCTAGAAGGTAACATCTTTGGTCACTTCTTAGGCCCGTGTATTTAACGAAACTCCCATCAACCCTCGGAAATGTGCCCACATCCTCACCAAGATTCTTTATCTCATAAACCAGGTAACAGGGTGAAGCTTGGGGGTAGGGAGAATGGTGCTGGGGGATTGGAGGGGAGTGGACGAATCATGATCACTCTCAGGCTATTGGACAGCCTCTGTGTGGTTGTAGACAACAGCTCAGCTCTGGGTCCCCTCAGCATCCAAGTCACATATGTTGCCCTTGAGCCTCTTTAGGGTCTGGGGATCTGGTGTGGGCTGATCCTGCAGGAATTGCTGTCTGACCCTCTGTCCCAAGCTGAGACTTCTTTCTTGATTAACACAGGGGGAGCACCTGGGGACCACGGAAGCGACCGAGGCCTTCTTTGCCATGACCAAGCTCTTTCAGTCCAATGATGTAAGTGCCTCGATCCAGCTTTCCTTGAGAGGTGGCAGCCGTAACAAGGTGGTGGGAGGGCCAAAGAGAGCTGGCCCCACCAGTCAGTGTGGGCTGCCTTTGTGGAGATAGGAGGTATCTTCTCCCAACTCTGGTCCTTGGTGAGCCCGGGCTGATAGGGCTTTTCCCACCTATCTCCCAGCCCACACTCCGTCGGATGTGCTACTTGACCATCAAGGAGATGTCTTGCATCGCAGAGGATGTCATCATTGTCACCAGCAGGCAAGTCATGGGGTTGTGGGTGGCTCTTCTGATAGGTTCCATTGACAGACCATTTTTTTCTTGTGTGTACCAGACAGTGAGACTTGGTTGCATATTGCGAGCTGCCCACCCCATGGCAGCTTGCCTGTTATTGCTGTCCACCCCATGGCAGCCTCCAGGTGTGCTGTTTCTATTTTAATTATCTGGCCTTGACTTGGACACAAATGCTTCCTTTTCTTGATTTCTCTTAGTCAACCAAACCAGCTTAGAACTTTCCCAAAGACTTTCTTGAGTATAAAGAGAGAACACAAGAAAAATAAACAGAGAGTACAAGCGGTATACTGCTTACTAAGTGACTGGTGTCTGCTTTAAGCTAAGTGATTCAGGGACAGATGTGACTAAAGTGTAATCACTGCCCTTAAGAACTGGGGCTCAGTTCTCTTATTTCTCCCTGCCACAGTTTAAGGTTGGGGGGGGTCATACATTGATTTGTGGGTTCAGTTAGAAAATATTGTCTGTCAGTCCCTGTGTGTAGCTCTGGGGATGTAGCAGGAAAAAAGATAGACACGGTCTCTGTAGCCTCAGAATTTACAGAGAAATAACCAGGCATCAGGCCATTAAGGTAGGGTGTAATATAGTTTATCATGGAAGTATTATGGGCTATGAGAGCAGACCAGGAGAGCAGACCAGAAGAGCATCCAGCTTCATTTGAATTAGGAAAGTCCTCCTAGTGGAATGATCCAAGTGGAGTCCTGAAGGATGAGTAAGAAATAGTAGGACAGGCCAGGCGCAGTGGCTCATGCCTGTAATCCCAGCACTGTATCCACAGTGTAATCCACAGGCTGCGATGGGCGGATCACCTGAGGTCAGGAGTTTGAGACCATCCTGGCCAACATGGTGAAACCCCATCTCTACTAAAAATACAAAAATTAGCCAGGTGTGCGGGCGCGCACCTATAATCCCAGCTACTGGGGAGGCTGAGGCAGGAGAATTGCTTGAACTGGGGAGGTGGAGGTTGCAGTGAGCTGAGATCGTGCCACTACACTCCAGCCTGGGTGACAGAATGAGACTCCGTCTCAAAAAAAAAAAAAAAAAAAAGCCAGGCGTGATGGTTCACGCCTGTAATCCCAGCAGTTTGGGAGGCTGAGGTGTGTGGATCACAAAGTCAGGAGTTCAAGACCAGCCTGGCCAACATAGTGAAACCCCGTCTCTACTAAAAATACAAAAGTTAGCCAGGTGTGGTGGCATGTGCCTGTAGTCCCAGCTACTGGGGAGGCTGAGGCAGTAGAGCTTGAGCCCGGGAGGTAGAGGTTGAAATGAGCCAAGACCACACCCCACTGCACTCCAGCCTGGGCGACAAAGTGAGACTTTGTCTCAAAAAGAAATAAAAAAAAAAAGTAGGACAGAGTGGAGGTGAGGGGTGAGGAGTGCTACAGGCTAAAGAAACAGCACATGCAAAGGCTGGAGAGGAGTGAGCATAGCCAGTTGGGGAAGTTCAAGGAGTTACATTCAGGTCACTGGCAGTAGGAAGCTATGTAAACTTTTTAGCAAAAGCAGGGGGATGACCTGTTTGGTTTTGAGTTTTATGAAACTCCCTCCAGCAGCTGTGTGGAGTTAGGCTTGGAGGGGCAAGAATAGAGGGAGAGCACTGGTTAGGAGGCTTGTGTAGTAATCTGGGCAAGGGTGGTGATGGGAGCTGGAGAGGAGTGAACAGGCCCAGGCTCTCTGCATGCTGACAATGCCTTCTTCCCTGCAGCCTAACAAAAGACATGACTGGGAAAGAAGACAACTACCGGGGCCCAGCTGTGCGAGCCCTCTGCCAGATCACCGACGTGAGTCATGCCTGTTCCTCCCTGCTTCCTGGCCTCTCAATTGAGGCTCTCGGCATCATCTTTTGCATGCTTTGGGGTATCCCCTGTCTCACTGAGCCAGGTGATGTGGGGTGGAAGCGGTGTGCAGTAGCACCTGAGAAATGCTTACTTCCTCCTCATACTCCTCTCTGCCCCCATTCCTGCATTCCTGAGAGCTACCAAGGACTAACTGGATCTCCTTCCACCCTGCTCCTTTTGCCCACAGAGCACCATGCTGCAGGCTATTGAGCGCTACATGAAACAAGCCATTGTGGACAAGGTGCCCAGTGTCTCCAGCTCTGCCCTTGTGTCTTCCTTGGTGTGTAGCTGCTGCTGGAGCCCTGCTGGGGGTGGGGTAGAAAATTGAAGACAATTTTCAGAGTCACATTCCAGTAGGAAAAAAGGAAGTGTTTCTTTTTTTTTTTTTTTTTTTTTGATTGAGACAGAGTCTCACTGTCGCCCAGGCTGGAGTGCAGTGGCACGATCTCGGCTCACTGCAACTTCTGCCACCGGGGTTCAAGTGATTCTCCTGCCTCAGCCTCTCGAGTAGCTGGGATTACAGGTGCCTGCCACTGTGCCTGGCTAATTTTTGTGTTTTTAGTAGAGACAGGGTTTCATCATCTTGGCCAGGCTGGTCTTGAACTATGGACCTCATGATCCATCCGCCTCGGCCTCCCAAAGTGCTAGGATTGCAGGAGTGAGCCACTGCGCCTGGCCTGTCTTTCTTTTTTTTTTTTTTTTTTTTTTTTTTTTGAGACAGTCTCGCTCTGTTGCCCAGGCTGGAGTGCAGTGGCTTGATCTCAGCTCACTGCAACCTCTGCCTCCCTGTCTCAAGCGATTCGCATGCCTCAGCCGCCTGAGTAGCTGGGATTGCAGGTGTGCACCACCATGCCCGACTAATTTTTGTATTTTTGGTAGAGACGTAGTTTCACCATGTTGGCCAGGCTGGTCTTGAACTCCTGACCTCAAGTGATCCACCCGCCTTGGCCTCCCAAAGTGCTGGGATTACAAAGCGTGAGCCACCGCACCCGGCCAAAATAAAGTATTTCTGTATCTGTAAGCCTGAGAGTCCCACCCTTCTCAGTGAAGACAGCCAAGGAACTCTGGGGTGATTGAAGAGGGTTGTGGGTAGATGGCATTGACCCATGCCTTGGGTAGGGACAGTGAGGGTGGGAGCATCCTGAGTTTGTCCATGGTCTCTGAGGACCAGGACAGTGGCAAGCCCCTGAGCTGTGTCTGAGGGAAGACAAGAACTGGGCCCAGAAGGTGTGATGGGGACACTTCCTACCTGCCCCTTAATGTGTCCTGTTGCCCACAGCACCTGCTGAAGTGCAGCTTTGATGTGGTCAAGCGCTGGGTGAATGAGGCTCAGGAGGCGGCATCCAGTGATAACATCATGGTCCAGGTGAGATGTGAGCAAGGGAGTGATATTTAAAACACTCAGGCAGGTGGTAAGGCACTGGCCAGTTGGCATGGACACTTGCCACCGAGATCCTTGTGACCCCTGGCCATAACAGGCTTTAATCCTTTTGTCATTGGATCATGGGAGGAATTGGGAGGTCCTGGGTTAGAGAATCCGGGGTATCACTTGGGGGTCTTGGGTTACAGACTGCTTACCAGCTGGTGCCGATATTCAAGTATTTTGATCACCAGCTGAGTATTGTTTTGGAGCATATGATGTGGCAAACTTGGCCAAGGCAGGCAGAGGGCCACCTAAATTTAGGCCTTTGCCAACCTGGCTTTGTTACGATGTGTGGAATTATCTTTTTTTTTTTTTTTGAGACGGAGTCTTGCTCTGTTGCCCAGGCTGGAGTGCAGTGGCAGGATCTCGGCTCACTGCAAGCTCCATCTCCCAGCTTCATGCCATTCTCCTGCCTCGTTCTCCCGAGTAGCTGGGACTACAGGCGCCTGCAACCACACCTGGCCAATTTTTTGTATTTTTAGTAGAGACGGGGTTTCATCGTGTTAGCCAGGATGGTCTCAATCTCCTGACCTCGTGATCCGCCCTTCTCGGCCTCCCAAAGTGCTGGGATTATAGGCGTGAGCCATCGCACACGGCCAACATGTGGAATTATCTTGATGAGGCTTGCATCCACTTTACTCTTTCTCATTGACCTAGGCCAGCCGTTCCTTTTATCTCTCTGGGTCTTGGTTTCCTTGTCTGTAAAAATACGAATGAAGGTTACTGCCTCACAAAGCAGCAAGGATGAGCCGAGATCATGCATGTAACATGTGACCCATCTGAGGCCTGCCTGTCGGCGCTCCCTGTGTATTTATGTATTCCCTTCATCTCTCCTCTGTCTTCTCATCCTTTGCATGATTCTTGTCTTCAGGGCCAGCTGTGGCCCCACAAAACACTTATGAGGGCCAGATAAGCTTCCCACATAGAAGGCATCCACAGCTGCCGTATCTTCACCCTCAAATGTCGCTCCTTTAGGAAACAAAAAAGAGTATCGAGAACAGGAAATAACTATGAGACCTCACATCTTTAGAAAGGGAGTCCCTGGACTTCTGGCCCTCCAGACCTTGCTTTGTCAATACCAGCCAGGAGTCTTTGGGCAAGTCAGCAAAGATAAAACTGTCTACCTTCAGGGTTGTTGTGGGTAATGCAAGATTTCATGGCTAAGGTGTCCCACACGGTGACTTACTCAGGCTCTGCCTCCCGCCTTCTCTCTATCGTTGTCTGATTGAAAGCACCAGGTCTCCCACATTGCTTTCATCTTTGTGCTGTTTGTTGTCCCCTTCCATATCTGTATTTATGCTGCCTGTTAGGGCTCTTGCCTAAGTGGGGGTGGGAACGAGAACCACAGATACACTTCTGTGGTTTGTGAAGCATTGTGCGGAGGACTGTGTACACAGAGTACCTGGGGCAGTTGTCACAGCCACTCTGTGTGGTAGTTGCTACTGTGCCCATCTTAGAAATGAGAAGGCTGAAGGACCCGCCCAGTGCCACACGGCCAGTATACCCAAAAGTCCTACATTTGTACTCTGTTGCTGTCTCCTGTCCTATAGTACCACGCACTAGGGCTCCTGTACCATGTGCGTAAGAATGACCGCCTGGCCGTCAATAAGATGATCAGCAAGGTCACACGGCACGGCCTTAAGTCTCCCTTTGCCTACTGCATGATGATCCGGGTGGCCAGCAAGCAGCTGGAAGAGGAGGATGGCAGGTAACGGCTCTCATCTCTCACCAGCTAGATGATGCCTCACTCATCCTACCATGCTGGGCCACCCCCAATGTTTTCTTGCCGCCCTATGTTCTTTTGTAGCCGTGACAGCCCACTGTTTGACTTCATCGAGAGCTGCTTGCGCAACAAGCATGAGATGGTGGTGTATGAAGCCGCCTCGGCCATCGTCAATCTGCCAGGCTGCAGTGCCAAAGAGCTGGCCCCGGCTGTGTCAGGTCACTGGGCATTCTTTCACCCAGCCTCACATGTTTATGCTTGCCGGGAACTAGGCCTGGGTCAGGGGCTGGGGGAAAGAAAGAAAATGCCCTCAAATAGGCCACACACTGGTGTTAAGGAGTCTGTACCTAGGAAGCACCTGCCCCAGACACTATGCTGAGTCCCCACTTGTATCACGTTTTGGGGGTGGGCTGCTGTTCCATCTGACCGCTGAAGAGGCTGAGGTAAGGCTTGGGTCCACTCTGGAGCCTGTCGGGTTGGCTGGCCACAGGAGGAGGCCTGGTGGAGGAACCCAGGATCTATGAAACTGGTGTCCTGGAGTTGAGTCCTGGAGTCTTTGGTGTCTCCTCTGTGCAGGGCCCTTCTCTAGGTGTGGGAATCCCCCTGTCAGGGAGGAGAAAGCCTGTGAAGAGGTGCAAAGTAGTTGGTACTGGAAAGTGGGTATGTTGAGAGGCTAGAAAAGGAGAGGCACTCAGGGTGAGAAACCTGGATTCAAAGTGGAAGAAAATGGGGAGTGTTTTAGAACAGGGCCATGGAAAGCAAAGATGTTGTGGCAGGAGAGTTAGATTTGCAGGTTTTGAGAAATGATTGGGCCTCTTGTTTTTCTGTTATTCTCTACTATAACAGTGTAAACTTGGTCAGGCAAACAGATGGAGTTCATGTTTGGAGAGAGAAGTCTGCCTTCCTCCTTAGAAATGAAGAAAGAATGAACTGCTGGGCACGGTGGCTCACACCTGTAATCCCAGCACTTTGGGAGGCCAAGGCAGGTAGATCACCAGGTCAGGAGTCCGAGGCCAGCCTGACTAACATGGTGAAACCCCATCTCTACTAAAAATACAAAAATTAGCTGGACGTGGTGGTGCGCGTCTGTAATCCCAGCTACTCAGGAGGCTGAGGCAGGAGAATCGCTTGAACCTGGGAGGAGGAGGTTGCAGTGAGCCGAGATCACGCCACTGCCCTCCAGCCTGGGCGACAGGGGGAGACTCTATCTCAAAAAAAAAAAAAGAAATGAAAAAAAGAACTAATGAATTCACTCACTGATTTGGGTATTCATTCATTCTTATTATATCCACCATATTTCCAGAATAATGAAAGACGTAAATAAATTAGGGTCTTCAAAATAAGCATTAAGAAAAATTTTTTTTTAAGTATTAGAGAATAAAAGCCAAGTTATGAAGAAAGGAACATAGATATTCCAGAAAACAGTAGTCATCTTTGCTCCTATGATTGAGTGCCAAATTTAGCTCTGGGCTTCCTGGCAGCCAGGGCAAGGGAGGGATGTGGTACCCGAATGGGTCTCATGTAGTTAAAGGAAATAAACCATTTGTTTAAGAGAGGATTTTGTTCTTCGGCACTTAGTGCCGAGGGGGAAGTTCTGTTGGATCCTGTAGACACAATAGGAGAGAGGAGTGGAATGTTACTTCACAGAGGTTAAGGGCTCAGGCTGCAGGTGCAGGCAGTGTTGGAATTTAATCTTGGTTCTGCCACTTACTGGCTGCCAACCTAAAGTTTGTTTGCTTTCCCCTTTGTGCCTCAGTCTCGTTATCTGTAAAGTGAGCTAGTGGTGGCTGCAAGCTATAGAAGTGAGGCATGTCCACTGTATAGCACAGCACCTGGCACACAGCAGATGCCCAGTGAATAACAGCCCTCACGGGAACCCCTGGGCGCTCACAGACATTATGGCCTCTGTCCATGGCTCAGGTGCACAGGGTGAGGGGAGCTCTCTGTCTTGGGTTGGGATGGGGGTGTCAGCAGGGAAATGAGCTGAGCAGAGGGTTTGAGTCAGAACAGCTGCCCCTGGTTTTCCCAGCTGCCCAGCAGTGAAGGCAACTTGACATGTGGCATCCATCTCCCCACAGTGCTCCAGCTTTTCTGCAGCTCACCCAAGGCTGCTCTCCGCTATGCTGCTGTTCGTACCCTCAATAAGGTAAGAGTCTAGGTTGGGGGTTGGAGGAAGCTGTCTGATCAAACTGGAGGTGTGTCCTAGCCTCTGACCTGGCTGGGAAGGATAATAGCCCTGGTCACAGTTACTTTCTTCTGGATGGTGAGATGATCTCATCTAAAGGACTAATGACTGGGCCAAACCATCAAATGTAGTGACAGCATTGGGTCCTGCCCTGTCTGTCACTGTCCTCCCAAAACAGGTTGCCATGAAGCATCCGTCAGCTGTGACAGCTTGTAATCTGGATCTGGAGAACCTGGTCACAGATTCAAACCGCAGTATTGCCACGCTGGCCATCACCACCCTCCTTAAGACAGGCAGCGAGAGCAGCATTGACCGCCTCATGAAGCAGATCTCCTCCTTCATGTCAGAGATCTCAGATGAATTCAAGGTACCTGCTACCCCCAGGACACCCATGGCCCCCAGGGGAAGGAGCTCTGACCCTGCTCTCTGTGGCCACAGCCTTCCTGCCAGGACTGACCTGAGGGGCTGGTCAGCCTTTAGGACTCGGAGGAGGCCAGTGTATTGCTCTGCAGAGGCTTGGCCTTCAGAGAAATGTGTGTAGTCCTGCCTCCAGGCCTCCATCGATATCGTCCCCTTGTACTGAAAGAACAGTAGTTTCCAGGCCAGTTAAGGGTTCATTGATTTGTTGTCCAAGTATTTCTTGAGCACTTGCTGTCTGCTATGTAGAGTGACAAGAGGGGAACATAGCAGTGAACAAGGCAGGTGCCTGCCCTCCTGGAGCTTCCTTTCCAGGGATGGGAGAGGAACAGTAAACAGGTAAAGAAAGGAGGAAAGATCATCTCAGGCATGGGTACTGCAGTCAAGAGTATATACAGCAGGGATGATCCTAGGAGGAGCATGGTCTGGGAAGGCCGTTCTGGAGGGTGACGTTTGAGCTCAAACCTGAATCGGTGCAAAGAACCGGGAGGAAAGGCAGGAGCAAGTCAAGGAGAGAAGGCTAGTGGGCGGAAGAGCTGTGGGGCCAGTGCAGGTGACAAAGTCAGAATAGACAGGCTCAATCATGTAAGGCCCATGGTCAGGTAAAGAGTTTTATTTGCAAGGAAGACATTGGAAAGGTGTTCTTTTGGGGCAGGAGGAAGGATGTGAGTATTTTTTGAGCTTATATTTTGAAATAATTCATAGGAAGTTACAAAGAAATATACTGAAAAGTCCTATGCACCCCTCCATCAACTCTCCTACAGTGCCAGCATCCTACACTAGCACAGGACAATGTCAACCAGGAAAGTGACACTGACACAACCCATAGAGCTCATTCAGATTTCACCAGCTACACAGGCAACTCCTGTGTGTATATATGTGAAGTTCTATGCAAGCTGTCACATGGAGACTTTCAGAATTGCCACCACAGTGAAGACACTCAACTATCCATCTCCACAAGACTCTCATGTTACCTCTTCATAGCCACACCCATTCCCACCTCTCTATCCCTAACCCCTGGCAGCCATTAATTTGTTCTCAATTTCTGTAATTCTGTTATTTCACAATTGTTAATTGATAGAACAATGTAGTATGTCATCGGAGAGTTTTAATTGGAGCAGACAGTAATATGAATAATATATTGTGGTAATTCTATATTGTGGATTATACAAAGTAGGCAGCAGTCTTCTCTGCCTGTGGGTTACAAGAATGCTTTGTAGGCTGAAATGACACAGTGAGATTTGCGTATTAGGTCCTTCTGGGGCTGGACACGGTGGCTCATGCTTGTAATCTCAGTGATTTGGGAGGCCAAGGAGGGAGGATAACTTGAGGCCTGAATTTTGAGACCAGTCTAGGCAACGTAGCAAGACCTCATCTCTACAAATTTTTTTTTTTTTTTTTTTTTTTTTGAGTTGGAGTCTCGCTCTGTTGCCCAGGGTGGAGTGCAGTGGTGCGACCTCAGCTCACTGCAAGCTCCGCCTCCCAGGTTCACGCCATTCTCCTGCCTCAGCCTCCTGAGTAGCTGAGACTACAGGCACCCGCCACCATGCCCCGCTAATTTTTTTTTTTTTTTTTTTTTGAGACGGAGTCTCGCTCTGTCGCCCAGGCTGGAGTGCAGTGGCGCAATCTCGGCTCACTGCAAGCTTCGCCTCCCGGGTTCACGCCATTCTCCTGCCTCAGCCTCTCCGAGTAGCTGGGACTACAGGCGCCCGCCACCATGCCCAGCTAATTTTTTGTATTTTTTAGTAGAGACGGGGTTTCACCGTGGTCTCGATCTCCTGACCTCGTGATCTGCCCGCCTCGGCCTCCCAAAGTGCTGGGATTACAAGCGTGAGCCACCGCGCCCGGCCAACCCCACTAATTTTTTGTATTTTTAGTAGAGATGGGGTTTCACCATGTTAGCCAGGATGGTCTCAATCTCCTGACCTTGTGATCCACCTGCCTTGGCCTCCCAAAGTGCTGGGATTACAGACGTAAGCCACCGCACTCGACCTAAAAAAATTTTTTTAAAAAATTACACGTGTGGTGATGCGCACCTGTAGTCTCAGCTACTTGGGAGGCTGAGTTGTGAGGATCACTTGAGCCCAGGAGTTCGAGGCTGCAGTGAGCCATGATCATGCCACCGTACTCCAGCCTGGGTGACAGAGTGAGACCTTGTCTCAAAAAAAAAAAAAAAAAAAAATTGGCTGGGCGCGGTGGCTTATGCCTGTAATCACAGCACTTTGGGAGGCTGAGGTCGGCAGATCACTTGAGATCAGCAGTTTGAGATCAGCCTGGCCAACATGGTGGAACCCTGTCTCTACTAAAAAAATACAAAAATTAGCTGGCGTAGGCCAGGCTCTATGACTCACGCCTGTAATCCTAGCACTTTGGGAGGCCGAGGTGGGCGGATCACAAGGTCAGGAGATCGAGACCATCCTGGTCTAACTCGGTGAAACCCCATCTCTACTAAAAATGCAAAAAAAAATTAGCCAGGCGTGGTGGCAGGCGCCTGTGGTCCCACTACTCGGGAGGCTGAGGCAGGAGAATGGCGTGAACTCCGCCGGGAGGCAGAGCTTGCAGTGAGCCGAGATTGCACCTCTGCACTCCAGCCTGGGCGACAGAGCGAGACTCTGTTTTAAAAAAAAAAAAAATTAGCTGGCATAGTGGCTCACACCTGTAGTCCCAGCTACTCTGGAGGCTGAGGTAGGAGAGTCGCTTGACCTGGCCAGGAGGTGGAGGTTGCAGTAAGCTGAGATCGTGCCACTGCACTCCAGAGAGAGCGAGACTCCATCTCAAAAAAAAAAAAAAAAAGTCCTTCCGGAGCAGAGTGGAGGGGTGACTGGGTAAAGAGACTGTTGGAGTAATTCAGAAGGAGAGGATGGTGCCTGAACCGGCGGGAGTAGGAGAGGAGGAGGGACAGTGCAAGAGCTTTTTGAGGAATAACGCCTGTTGGCAGGGTTGGTGTGAGGGGTGGATGTCAACAGAGATGATGCCATTTTCTACTTTTAGCTGACAGTGGTGATCTTGACTAGTTTGCAGGAGGAGGAAAAGATGGGGTATTGGATGAGGGAAGGAGAAGGAGATGGAGATGTTTGTGGTTGCAGACCTGTGGAGTTTGAAGTGCTGTGGGCACCAGGTGGAGTTGTCTGGCAGATATTTGGAAATGGCAGGTCTTGAGCTCAGACAGGAGATAAATATTGGGAGTCAGTGGCATATAAGAGGTGGTTAAAGCCATAGGAGGGGGTAAGATTGCTCAACAGACTGTGAGAAGAGAAGCGGCCAAGGACAGAATACCCCAGAGACAGGCTTAACCAAAGAGGAGCCAGAGGAGATGATGGGTGGGAACCATCAGTGGGAGCCGGCAGTAGGGAGAGAAGCAGGACAGGTGGGGTGAAGGGAACTGAGAGACTTAAGAAGCCTGAGTAGAAGAGCAGAATTTGGGGGACCCAGAGTCGGAGAGTCTGACACTGGGGCTATTGGCACTGCCTTGGGTGGGCTCAGGGATTGTGCCCTTCAAGCATGGAGTTGAGTTCCTCTGGTTTCCTTGCCCTTGTGTCACACCCAAGGCCTGGCCACCCCATCTTGGTGGCAGGGCCTGCTGCTCATGCATGTCTATTTCATTCAGGTGGTGGTTGTCCAGGCCATCAGTGCCCTGTGTCAGAAATATCCTCGCAAACATGCCGTCCTTATGAACTTCCTGTTCACCATGCTGCGGGAAGAGGTAAGAGTCAGGGGCATTCGGGGGATGCCAGGTCTCCTGGTGCAGGAAGTGACCTGACCACTGGCTCCATGCTCAGCTTTGTGCATGTGCCCATGTTAGCCTGTTAACCAACTGGTTTTCATGGTGCCTGCGACCCTTTAAACTCCTTGTGGACATGTAAACATGTACAGTTGCTAGTAATTACAGTAATAACTATGACTCACCAGCCTGACTTTAAAAACTGGATGTCCTGAGGTGATACTTGTGCAGAAGATGGGAAAATGCATGTTCTTTTCTGGTGGACTCTAGTGCAGAAATATTCTGGATTATTCCAAGACTTCTAGGGGTAGTTTCTTGTGAAGCTGGTGCTAATAATACGACATTGGTTCTGTTTCTATTCCTGACATGAATTACTGATTCACTTATGCCACCTTTCTTGGATGTCTCAACAAAATGGGTTAATTCTTAGGAGCAATAGCAGATGTTCATGGAGTAGATTTGTTCCTCAGATACATGGTACCCCTTTCACCCAGCCCCAGAGGGGCCCATGGACTAGGCAGTAGAGGAGCCATTGCTTTGAGTGTCTTTGCGTTTCCCAAGAATGTTGTAGAAGGGCACTAATGTTTAGTGAGTCATCAGCTAATGGGCCCAGCACTTTGGTGATTGTGTTTGTTTTTTCTAAGTAGAAATGGGGTCTTTCTGGGTTGCCCAGGCTGGTCTCTAACTCCTGGCTATAAGTGATCTTCCCACCTTAGCCACCCAAGTTCTGGGATTACAGGTGTGAGCCATCATGCCTGGCCAGGCCTAGCACTTTGGAGACACTGTATGCATGATAGCAGTTTTTTTTTCTTTTTTCTTTTGAGTAGGAATCTCATTCTGCTGCCCAGGCTGGAGTGCAGTGGCGCGGTCTTGGCTCACTGCAACTTCCACCTCCTGGGTTCAAGTGATTCTCCTGCCTCAGCCTCCTGAGTAGCTGGGACTACAGATGCCCACCACCACGCCCGGCTAATTTTTTATATTTAGTAGAGATGGGGTTTTACCATGTTAGCCAGGCTGGTCTCAAACTCTTGACCTCAGGTGACCCACCCACCTTGGCCTCCCAAAGTGCTGGGATTACAGACGTGAGCCACTGCACCTGGCCTCGATCTGTCACCCAGGCTGGAGTGTGGTGGTGTGATCACGGCTCCCTGCAGCCTCAGCCTCCTGGGATCAAGCAATCGTCTCACCTCAGACCCCCAAGCAGCTGGAATTATAGGCATGCACAACCATGCCCAACTAATTTTTCTATTTTTTGTAGTGATGGGGGTCTGTCCATGATGCCCAGGCTGATTTTGAACTCCTGAGCTCAAGTGGTCCGCCCACCTCAGCCTCTCAAAGTGCTGGGATTATAGGTGTGAGCCACTGTGCCTGACCAGCCTTTTGTTTGACAGGAAACAGTGATAGAGGCCCAGAGAACCAAGTACCCTGTCTCCAAGTTCTGTGTTTGGACAACTGTCCTTGGTCCAGCTCAGGTCTTCAACTCTTTTCTGGAGAAAGCAGGCTCCTTGCTTAGCTCAGCTTCTCTCTGCAGGGTGGCTTTGAGTATAAGCGCGCTATCGTGGACTGCATCATCAGCATCATTGAAGAGAACTCAGAGAGCAAGGAGACAGGGCTGTCACATCTGTGCGAGTTCATCGAGGACTGCGAGTTCACGGTGCTGGCCACCCGTATTCTACATCTCCTGGGCCAGGAGGGGCCCAAGACCACCAACCCCTCAAAGTACATCCGCTTCATCTATAACCGAGTGGTCTTGGAGCATGAGGAGGTCCGGGCAGGTAGGTCTGAGCCAGGGCTGAACTTGGAAACTTAGCTTACCATTGAATAAATGTCCCAGCAAAGGGACCTGAGCCTCCAGTGGGATTTGTGCACTCAGTGTTCTTGCTGCACAAGCTGTTTTTCATAATATTGTAGGCAGGACCTTACATGTCATCTAGTTGAACGGTTCTTTGTTTTTTTTTTTTTGTTTGTTTGTTTTTTTTTGAGATGGAGTCTTGCTCTGTCACCAGGCTGGAATGCAGTGGCACAATCTCAGCTCACTGCAACCTCCGCCTCCCGGGTTCAAGCGATTCTCCTGCCTCAGCCTCCTGAGTAGCTGGGACTACAGATGTGTGCCATCATGCCCAGCTAATTTTTGTATTTTTAGTAGAGATGGGGTTTCACCATGTTGGCCAGGACGGTCTCGATCTCTTGACCTCATCATCTGCCCGCCTTGGCCTCCTGAAAGTGCTGGGATTACAGGTGTGAGCCACCGTGCTCGGCCATGGTTCTTAACCCCTATGATTTGTTGTGTTTTTTTTTTTTTTTAATATTTTTTTAATTGAGACTGGGTCTTGCTATGTTGTCCAGGCTGGTAATGAACTCCTGGGCTCAAGCTATCCTCCTGCCTCAGTCTCTGAAAGTGCTGGGATTACAGAGCCACTGTGCCTTGCCTTAAGTGATTTTTTTTTTTTAACTTTCACTATATGTTGATGTTTAGCTTAAAAAAAAAAAAAAAGGTTTGTTGAGATATAATTCACATGCCATAAAATTCACCCGTTTATATAAAGTTTACAATTCAGTGAGCAACCTTCCTATTCTTTATTTTTAATTTCTTTTCATGCCCCCCCACTGGACAGATTTTCTTCTTTCAGCAATTAATGATATTTAAGTAATTGTTCCCTTTCTCATTTATATTATTCTGAGCCTTAACTGCAAATTGACGCCATTTGGATATGGAAGGTGAGGAGCTTTACATTATAGCCAACTTCTGTGACCTCATCATGGTTAATTTGAAATTAGCTCCTGGAACCTTAGAATGGGAGCTACTGATCCCATCTGGCTCCCTTCTCCATTAAATAGATAAGGAAGTTGAGGCCTGGGATGGCGCCAAGATCCACCCAAAGCCACTCACTGTGTTGGTAGTGACTTTGGGCCTCCTGGCTTGAGACTTCTTGCCTCTGGGGCTCTTCTGCCTGAAGACCCATTCTGAGTGCTGGAAGTGCCCAAACAGTGAGTTGTCAGGGTGCATTGGGTAAATCACATTCGCTTCCTAAACACAGGTGCTGTGAGTGCTCTGGCCAAGTTTGGAGCCCAGAATGAAGAGATGTTACCCAGTATCTTGGTGTTGCTGAAGAGGTGAGTGTAGGCCCAGGGGCCCTAATGGGGACAATGTTCCCTTGGACCCAAGCAGCTTTCCTTTGTCTTTATATTTTTTTAACTGAAAAGGGAGAGAAAAGTTATATCGCTACTGATTGTAGAAAAAAAAGAGAAAGCATAGAAAAGCATGAAAAACAATGCTGTGCAAATTGCACCAACCAGATGTGACAATTGGTAACTTGAATTATTTTGTCCATTTTTTAAAAATAGCTATTGAGGCCGGGCATAGTGGCTCCCGCCTGTAATCCCAGCACTTTGGGAGGCCGAGGCGGGTGGATCACAAGGTCAGGAGATTGAGACCGTCCTGGCTAACACGGTGAAACCCCGTCTCTACTAAAATTACAAAAAATTAGCCAGGTGTGGTGGCTGGCGCCTGTAGTCCCAGCTACTTGGGAGGCTGAGGCAGGAGAATGATGTGAACCCGGGAGACGGAGCTTGCAGTGAGCCGAGATCATGCCACTGCACTCCAGCCTGGGTGACAGAGCGAGACTCCAGCTCAAAAAAAAATAGCTCTATTGAGATATAATTCACATACCATACAATTTACCCATTTAAGAGGTATAGTTTGATGGGTTTTAGCATATTCACAGAGTGATGGAGCCATCACCACAACCTGAGTTTAAAACATTTCATCATCCCAAACGGAACTCAGTGTTCATGAGTGTGTCCTCTCCTCACTCCCTCCACCCTCCGCCTGGGGCCACCACTAGTCTACTTGTTATCCCTATGGACTCAACTCTAATGAAGCCCTGCAGGATCCCTCCTGCCATCCCTGCTGGGCCCCAGTCAGGACCACCTTGTGTTCTGGCTGCAGGTGTGTGATGGATGATGACAATGAAGTAAGGGACCGAGCCACCTTCTACCTAAATGTCCTGGAGCAGAAGCAGAAGGCCCTCAATGCAGGCTATATCCTAAATGGTGAGTCATTCCTTGGCTATCTTGGACTCAGCACCTTACTGGAGCTGTGGTTCTCATCATTCCCTGGGCAGGGGAAATCAGAGGCAAGATGCTCTTGGCTGGACTTGCCTGGCAACCTCATGGCATCATGGTGACCTCAAGAGGTCCGTGGTCATTCAGGTCACACCTGAATTGGGTGGAAATTGTGCAGTGAATTAAAATGCTCATCATTAATAAAAACTTTATTTTTACAGAACTTTACCCTTTACAAGTCACTTTGTATATATGTTTATTCCCCACACCTACCCTGTAAGGGAGGATGTGTCTGAGAATCCAGAGGCTTAGAGAATAAAGTGATTTTCTCAGGGTCATACCATTTAGGACTTGTAACTTCGGGACCCCAGGGCCTCCATGGTGGTCCCTGGTGCACGTTTCGCTCTATCTGCCAGGCATGGTGACCTCTCTTCACCTGCAGGTCTGACTGTGTCCATCCCTGGTCTGGAGAGGGCTCTGCAGCAGTACACTCTAGAACCATCAGAAAAACCTTTTGACCTCAAGTCTGTGCCCCTGGCCACGGCGCCCATGGCAGAGCAGAGAACAGGTAACATCTATACTCCTCCCAGAGGCCATCAAGGCCAGGCCTCTGTTGGAGGGTCTGCATTGGCTGCAAAGCCAGTAACCTAACTAGGATGGGTGGGAGTTATGCTGGGAGGAGGAAATGATCTTTTCCACCTCTGGCTCCCGAAAATAGAGACACACATACACACAGACGTGTGCTCTGTCACATGTCTTGTGCTTCCCACTCTCAGGAGGGTTAGTATTTATAATCCTTGAGTAACAGCACTGGGGTCACCACCACACTGCCCCATGACTCCAGCTGTTGGTCATCATGTGTATAATTTGCTCCTGCAGAAAGCACCCCCATCACAGCAGTCAAACAGCCTGAGAAAGTGGCAGCTACCAGGCAGGAGATCTTCCAGGGTGAGTCACAGTGGTTAAGGGGTGCTTGGGACCTGGGCTCAGTTTCCTCGGGGGGATCAAGAGTAAGAACTGTCATTTATTGGTCTCTCCTGAGTGCTAGGCCCTTGAGATGCTTTAGACCCATCACATTTGACCCTCAGGTGGTGGTTGTTAGGTTCCTTCAATATCTGAGGAATTGGAAGTTCAGAGAGAGAAAGTGGTAGGAGGGGCTGGAATTAAGATCCAGATCAAACTGGCTCAGTGCTGCTACTGCGCCTCAATTTGGAGGGCTCGGGTCCCTGGAGCCCAGGCCATTTCAAAATGTCTGAGAGAGCAGTGCTGGGGTTCAAAGACACTGGTACTTTTTGTCAGGTTCCACGTGTGTTCTGTCCACATTGTCTTGTAAGGTTTTCTTCAGGTATCCATCTATCCTCTGGTGTTGCATTTTTAAGGGGAGAGGCTGTGTGTCTAATTGCAGATTGTTTTATCCACTGAATTCAGTGGATAAAAGCATAGACCCCTCTTCCTTCATGGGCCCTCACTTCCATCCTAGCTCTTCTGTCTTCTCTTAAACAGTCCTCTGTGCTAAATAGTTCTTCACATGTTCTGTCTTTTATTTTCTGGGTCTATCACAGCACTGAGCCCAGTGCCTTCCTTCCTCACAGTAGGCTCCCAATCAATGTTGAATTAAATGAAATCCCCCCTTCCCCATTCCATTCAGAATCATGTCTTCTATCAATATAGCATGGATCCTGAGCTAATTGGGATCACTATAACATGAAACTTTTCATTTATATCAGTTTTCTATTGCTGCTGTAACACGTTACCACACACGTAGTGGCTTAACACATTTATAACCTTATAGCTCTGTGGTCAGAAGTCCAAAGTGGGTTTCATTTGTTAGCAGTGCTGAGTTCTTTCAGGAGGCTCCAGATATTGCCCCCTTTTCCAGCTACTAGAAGTGGCCTGTATCCTTGGCTCGTGGCCCCTTCCACCGTCTTTAAGGGCCCTTCTAGGGCAGAAGGTCAGAGTAGAGTGATTTGAAGAGGCCACACTCCTGGCCTTTTCAAATCTCTCTACTCTGACCTTCTGCCCTAGAAGGGCCCTTATGATTACACTGGCCCCCCCTGGATAATCCAGGATAACTCGTAGCTCAAGATCCTTAATTTAATCACATCTACAAAGTCCCTTTTACCATGCAAGGTAACATAGTTGCAGGTTCTGGGAATTAGCTTGTGGGCATCTTAGTGTCATTATTCTGCCACACCTTCCAAGGAAGTCTCCTAAGCCCCTTAAAGGGTAACAATTCCATTTTTAAACAATCATCCAAAAGCCTCACATTTACTAATCACATACATGTTCAGTTCCAAGAACTTTCCTAGATCTTGACATTTATTGCCTCATTTGTCTTTACAACAACGCTGTGATCAAGATAATTGTATCAGTTTTATTGATGAAGAGTCTGAAACCCTACCAACAGAATCCCCCAGGTAGTAAGTATCAGGCCCAAAACTCTGACTCCCAAGAAAATAAATATCAATAGAAAAGCACTCTAGTGGTTGATGGTCATGGTGGCCCAAAAGTTCCTCCTGATATCTAGCCTGGATTGTTCTGGGCTTTTTATTGCCTGCGTATTCATTAGATTCAGTCTCCAGGCTGCAGAGGGCTGAAGTGGTCACATAGGCTGACTTTTTGTGGAGGAAAAAAGCAAAATAATAAAAAGAAGGCCTACCTTTCTCTATGTCTGAAACGTGAATTGAGTACCTTCTAAGTAAAGGGAAAAATATCAGATCCATGGCCTCAAAGCACAATTCCTGTTCTCATGGAGTTCAATTAATTGGGAAGACAAGTTGAAAATCTTAGAGCAGTGGTCTTTAAATATCAGTATATATTGGAATAATCTAGGCCGGGCGCAGTGGCTCACGCCTGTAATCCCAGCACTTTGGGAGGCCGAGGCGGGTGGATCACGAGGTCAGGAGATCGAGACCACGGTGAAACCCCGTCTCTACTAAAAATACAAAAAAAATTAGCCGGGCGTGGTGGCGGGCGCCTGTAGTCCCAGCTACTCGGAGAGGCTGAGGCAGGAGAATGGCGTGAACCCGGGAGGCGGAGCTTGCAGTGAGCCGAGATCGCGCCACTGCACTCTAGCCTGGGCGACAGTGAGACTCCGTCTCAAAAAAAAAAAAAAAAAAAAAAATATTGGAATAATCTGAGGAAACATGTTAGAAATGCAAATTCCTTGATCCTGAAACCAGAGATTCTGATGTAGTAGATATGGGATGGAGTCTGAGTTTTTAGCAAGCTCCACCGCCAACCCCTAGTAATTTTGATACAGGTCATCCATGGTCATAGTGCGAGGAATCCTGCCATAGAATAGGTACAAGAGTGGCAGCTTTAGCCATTATAGGTGGACACCATGTGCACACATCTGCCAGATGCCTCATTCACTTGGGTTATTCCCTTTAGTCTGCAAGGAATGCCAGGACCAGCCAGGGTGGGGTCCCATGGGCCTATGCTTGTATCCAGTGCTTGAACCTGGCCATAGGGTGTAGGAATAGGTCTTACCAGACACAGACTATTCTAAGTTGGGTTTTCTGCAACACTCTCATTCTGAAATATCTCTTTATTGGCCATTTGTCTTAACTGATAAAGATATAGGACCAGTTTGTTACTTTGTCTGATTTTGTAGCTATAGCAGTATCGATCTTATTTTCCTAATTGTCACCTTCCTTTAAGAATCCTTGCTGGGGTAGGGGGTGGAAATCCTTGCTAAGCTTCTATAGCTGGGGGAATCTCCAATTAGGTCTAGGGTTTTGTGGTCTCATATCAGTTTTTTGCTTCTGAGGTCTTTCATGGTACAGAGATGGGGAGAGTATTTGTGGGGGGTTGTGCCACATGAGCAAAGTCAGGGAGATGAGAAAATGCATGGATATATTCAGGAAATAATGAGTAGCCAGTTAGGTAAACATATCTATCCATCTAAGGTAGGGTGGAACACCTTGAGAATGGTCATGGGAATTTATTAGAAACCATCAACAAGTTGGTCTGGGGATCGAGAAGCTGAGTGAATGTGGCCTGTGGATTTCAGAGCAGTTGGCGGCGGTGCCAGAGTTCCGGGGTCTTGGGCCCCTCTTCAAGTCCTCGCCTGAGCCCGTGGCCCTCACTGAGTCAGAGACGGAGTATGTCATCCGCTGCACCAAACACACCTTCACCAACCACATGGTTTTTCAGGTGAGCAAGGTGGGCTGAGGCCCTGCTGGGGCATGCGCCCAGGGAGTTGTCCCAGGTCTGGCAGGTCCTGTAGGGTCATGGGTCCCCACACTGCATTGGTTGGGAGCCCAACTTGATGACAGAATCTGTCCCCAGCAGGTCTGTCTCTCATATCTCTTGACTCAGGACCTCCGTGGCTCCTGATTGTCAGCATGGAGACAGGGAGCCTGGGGCAGGGGGACTGGGATGGGAATCACCTTGGTCAACAGGAAAGAGGTGGGACCTCCTGGCTCTTCCTCTGCAGCATGGCTCAGACCTAGTGCAATGTTTAAGCTCCCCTCTCTTCCCTGTTCAGTTTGACTGCACAAACACACTCAATGACCAGACCTTGGAGAATGTCACAGTGCAGATGGAGCCCACTGAGGCCTATGAGGTGCTCTGTTACGTGCCTGCCCGGAGCCTGCCCTACAACCAGCCTGGGACCTGCTACACACTGGTGGCACTGCCCAAAGAAGACCCCACAGCTGGTGAGCCCCTCTCCAGATACCACCCTATCCTCGTGGGAGTCCATGGGATCAGGAGGAGGTGGGCGGCTGGGCACCAGCTGTTTGCCTTCTATTAGAGCTTCAGCTCCTTGATTTCAGTCCCAAGAAGAAGAACAGCTGAGTCCCAAGTGCTCTTCTTTAAAAAAATTTTTTTAAAGAGACAGGATCTCACTAGAACTCATGACTTTCCTGTCCTACAAGGTGGCACCCTCTGTCCAGCTTTGTGGGATTGGATGGCTTGTTGCTCCTACTAATAACATAGCAGGGGCCTAGAAAGCAGGCTGTGACCCCTGCCTGCTTGTCCCCTGCAGGAGAAGCCCATCCCCTGCAGGCTGGGGACATCCTAACTACCCAGCCTCTCTTCCCCACAGTGGCCTGCACATTCAGCTGCATGATGAAGTTCACTGTCAAGGACTGTGATCCCACCACTGGGGAGACCGATGACGAAGGCTATGAGGATGAGTATGTGGTAAGAGCCTGGTGTCAGGAAGCTCAGTTTTGTGCTGAGTCTGCAAAGCAACTCCCTTCAGGAACTGACAGTGAGACTGGAGCTGTTTTTGGCTTTTTAGCTCTTTAAAATGTTATTTTTTTATTTTTATTTTTTGAGATGAAGTTTCTCTCGTTACCCAGGCTGGAGTGCAGTGGCGCGATCTCGGCTCACTGCAACCTCTGTCTCCCAGGTCCAAGCGATTCTCTTGCCTCAGCCTCCCAAGTAGCTGGTATCACAGGCGCCCGCCACCATGCCTGCCTAATTTTTTGTATTTTTAGTAGAGACAGGGTTTCACTATGTTGGCTAGGCTGGTGGCGAACTCCTCACCTCAGGTGATCCACCTACCTTGGCCTCCTGAAGTGTTGGGATTACAGGCGTGAGCCACCGCGCCCGGCCTAAAATAACTTTTTAAACTTATGGAAATACATGTTCATGTGTAAGAAGAAAACTTGGGAAATACAAAAACAAAATTCAAAACAAAGTATGAACAACAGGAAAACATTACTCATAATCCTTAGAGTTATTTTTGGGGGGCAGTGGTATAATTGAAATCATTCTTACAGTGTAGACCTTGCTATTTTAAAAACCATAGTGTATTTTCCAGTGTCATTACAAGTACTTTATAAACACAATTTTTTTAGTGGATGTAAAATACTGTTATATACTATGTCAAAACTTGATTGACCTTTCACTCCTTTAATGTTGAGCATTTGGGTTTCCATATTTTCACTGTTTATAATGCTGCATTAAATATCCCTTTAGATACAAATTTTTATCTGCATTTTAGATTATTTCTTTAGGATAGATTCCTAGAAGGAAAATAATTGGGTCAAAGGGTAAGCATGATTTTAAGACATTTTGATTCCTCTTGTCAAATGCTTTCTGGATAAATTTGACCTGTTTGCTGTGCTGGGCAGTCCTTTAATGCACTGGAATAGCCCTTCTAAATTCTCCTATCTTAGCTCGATGGAACTAAGTACAGGATCCTTCTGAGGTCTGACTTTGGGGCAGTGGCTCAGGGCCATCTGAGTGCAGACCATTATGCTCAGCCTGTGGATGGGGATTGTTAGAACTCCTCCTGACTAGAGGGATAGTCACGGTGGAATACAACCGACATTCGCCATTGTGTCATCCTAGAGTCACAGTTGAGGATGGATGGACCTTCCTTGAGCCAGAAATGACCCCAAGGCAGGAGCTGCTCTAAGACCAAGTGAGCTCCTTGAGAGAGCTGGGTCTGTTTGAGCCCATCCAGAGATGAAGAAAAAAAAAAAAAGAGAGCTGGGTCTAAGTTGTATTTATATACAGTGTAAACATCCACAGGAGTAGGGCCTCAGTGAAAATCTGATGGGAGAATGAATGGGGAACCTTCATGTAGACTCAGTGGGAGTATTATGTGTCAAGTTCAGGGAAGACACAGCTGAAATGGAGATAGAGATTCAGGATCTGTCAAATCCAGAGGACATAGCTGGGATAGGAGGTTTCTGCTAGTTTCTGCTGAACTAGAAACAGCTGCTGCTCTTGAAGAGCTCATTGTCCCCTAGGACTGAGGCATAGGAAGCAGACCTCTGAGAACGCTATGTAATTCCCTGCATGCCAGGTCCTGGAAGCACTGACACTAGGCAGGCTTAGAAGAGACGTGATCTCAGGGCAGGCAGCTCTAGGATGAATTAGTAGATTGGTACTTGGGATTAGGGCATTTTCTATTGAAGGGACACCACTTGCCTTTGGGCACCTCAAGGATAGGTACCTGGTCAAGTTGCTCTGTGTCCCCAGAGTCTAGCACAGTCCTCAGTGCCAAGCAAGCACCTGTGGAAAGAGTTGCAGGAAGGGATGTGTGGATGAGTTCAGAGCAGAGGCCCATGGGTGGGTGGATGGGTGCCTGATTTCTACCTCCATCTCTCCAGCTGGAAGATCTGGAAGTTACTGTAGCTGATCACATTCAAAAGGTCATGAAACTGAACTTCGAAGCAGCCTGGGATGAGGTAGGGGATGAATTTGAGAAGGAGGAAACATTCACCTTGTCTACCATCAAGACACTTGAAGGTAAAATCCTGGGAATGCCATTTCTGGCCTACTTGCTGTTCAAGATCTTTGGCTACTGTTGAAGTGCTCATCCCTTTTCTCTCTAAGGATCCAGGGCCATGTCTGGAGCACATATGTCAAATGCCACTTCATTAAAAGCCCTTCAGAACATGGGGGAGTGGTGGTGGCACAAAGGGCAGACAAGATGGCTTAACAATATTGGGATTTCTCACTACAGAGGCTGTGGGTAATATTGTGAAGTTCTTGGGAATGCACCCTTGTGAGAGGTCAGACAAAGTGCCAGATAACAAGAACACTCACACGTTGCTCCTGGCTGGTAAGTGGCATTTCTAGATGGGGAGGGCTTGGATAGCTTACAGCCTGGATGCCACTGGATCCTGGGCTAAGGACTCCACTGTAAATATGGGGAGTCAAAATTCACAGCATTTAAAATTCACAAAGTATAAAATAATCTGCAGCGAAATGTTTCCTCCCTACCTTGGCTGCCAGCCATTCAGATTCCCTTCTAAGAAGCGACCAGTGTTACTATTACAAATAATGCTTGTATAACCTTGCAGTTATTTTATGGCTATAAAAGCTAATAGGAACGCATTTCTTTTTTTTAACTCAAATGTTTATGTACAAATGGTATATATATTGTCCTCCAATTTGCTTTTCACTTTACAATGCATCTTAGAGATCTTCCCTGTCAATATGTAGAGCTTCCTCATTCTTTTTTTTTTTTTTTTTTTTTTTTTGAGACGGAGTCTTTCTCTGTCCCCCAGGCTGGAGTGCAGTGGCGCGATCTCGGCTCACCACAACCTCCACCTCCTGGGTTCACGCCATTCTCCTGCCTCAGCCTCCCGAGTAGCTGGGACCACAGGCGCCCGCCAACACGCCCGGCTAATTTTTTGTATTTTTTAGTAGAGACGGGGTTTCACTGTGTTAGCCAGGATGGTCTCGATCTCCTGACCTCGTGATCCACCCGCCTTGGCCTCCCAAAGTGCTGGGATTACAGGCTTGAGCCACCGCACCCGGCCCCTCATTCTTTTAATTGTGGTAAAATATACATAAAATTCACCATTTCAACCATTTTCAAGTGTATGGTTCAGCGGCATTAAGTACATTCACACTATTGTAAAACTGACCACCATCCATCTCCAGAACTTTTTTCATCCCATACTGAATCCTCATTTTTTTTTATAGCTGCTTAGTATTCCATTGTGTGGATGCACCACATATTCTATGGAACAGCCACTACTGATGAACATTTAGTTTGATTTCAATCTCTTGCTATTACAGATGTTACAGTAAATAATCGTGTACACACACAGTTTACTTTGCATGTGTACACTGAGAATATCTGTAGGATAAATTTTCCAAGGCATCACCAGGTCAAAGTGATTTGTGTTTCTCATCTTGATAAATAACTCCAAGTTGCCTTCCATGGAATTGTATACCTTTCTTCCTATACTGTGGACAACATAATATGTTACCACACTTTATGATCTTTGCCAGTCTGTGTGGACAATGATATGTTAGTGTAGTTCTTGTATTTTCAATGAAGTTAAGTATCTTCTCAAATGTTGAGGCATTTGTATTTCCTTTTCTGATCATTGTCTTCATATCCTTTGTCTTATTTTCTATAGAGTTGGCTGAGTGTACCCACACTCATTCTCCTTCCCAGATTATTTACTAGCAAACTCCAGAAATAGCATTTTATATGTAAATCCTTCTGTATCTGTATGTTTCTCTAAGAGAGAATGACCCCTTCCCTTTTTTAAAGGACAATTATCATACCTAAAACAGTTAACAAAAGGAAATGGGATGATTTTTTTTGGCTGAGTGTTTATAAACAGGGTTGAAAGGAGGCTCTGCTTCAGTACCCTGCCTACAGCTGACAGTTTGTAGCACATTGAAACAACCCAGTCCCCTGGGTCTTGCAGACACCTGCCCTGTGGTTTTCTCGTGGTGGGGCTGTCCCCTTCATTTGTGCTCTCAGATTCAGTCAATGTGTGAGAGCCTCTGTGACATGAGATATAAGCCTTTTATGTCCATCAATTCATTTGAACTTAGCAGAAGCCTGAAATATGGTATTATCATCCCCGCTGCTTTGTAGTTGAGGATACTGAAGTCCTGAGAGACAGTGACTTTCTTTTTTTTTTTTTTGAGACGGAGTCTAGCTCTGTCACCCAGGCTGGCATGCAGTGGCACAATCTCTGCTCACTGCAACCTCCGCCTCCTGGGTTCAAGTGATTCTCCTGCTTCAGCCTCCCGAGTAGCTGGGATTACAGGCGCCCACCACCATGCCCAGCTAATTTTTGTATTTTTAGTAGAGATGGGGTTTCACTGTGTTGGCCAGGCTGGTCTCGAACTCCTGACCTCGTGATCCGCCCACCTCAGCCTCCCAAAGTGCTGGAATTACAAGCGTGAGCCACCGCGCCTGGCCGAGAGACAGTGACTTTCACAGTGAAATCCCTCACTCGGGGATTTCAGCCCAGCTCTCCTGCCCGTTTCACTACACCAGAGCTGCCTTGATGGGTTGCTGCAAATGCCATCCTAGCCTGCCCTGTACAGTCCCTTCTGCTGTATATACCTGTACTTCTCTCTTCCCTTCTAGGTGTGTTCCGGGGTGGTCATGACATCCTGGTGCGCTCCCGGCTGCTGCTTTTGGACACAGTGACAATGCAGGTGACAGCCAGAAGTTTGGAGGAGTTGCCAGTAGACATCATCTTGGCATCTGTGGGATAAGGGGCCAGCCTGCATAGGACCTTATACCCTTCCCCAACACTACCTGGAAGTTGTGCCTTCCTCATGAAACTGGCGGAAACCCCTTCCCAAGCTTCTGCATTGAAAAACAATTAGGAATCATTGCAGATTTTTTTTTTTTATTCTGCCCCCACCTCCCACCCGGGACTACTTGCGGGTGACTTTTTTTTTTTTTTTTTAAATAGGGGATGATTTTAGCTTGTCCTAAATCTTGCTATCCTCCCTTCCAGGAAAGGGACATTGTAAATGAATAAAACATTCTCAACTCCTCTTGAATCTATCCCCCAAGAAACCATCTTATCCCTGTAATAAATCAGCATGTATTTATTGAATGATTGCTACTTCTGCACTCATGCTTCAGGGCTCCACCTTCCCCTTCAAGGCCTCCCCCAAGAGGCGGAACACCTGCCCTGTCCCCCTTGTACCCACAGCCCTTTGGCTGTTGTAGTCCTGTGAGGCAAGACCCTCTCCCCGTCATCGCTGTCCCAGCACCAAGCCCAGGGGTGGGAGCGGTAGAGGTTGGTTGAGTGCATCAGCTAACAGAGTTCACACTCCCTCCCATTCGTGCTTCGCAACGCATCCTCCTTTGATAGGCATCCTCCTTTGATAGTCGATAAATGGAGGCTCCAAAGGGCTTGGGTCCTTTGGCCGTTCCAGCATCAGGTCTTAAGTGGAGTGTGCCCTGGGGTTTCTGCTCCCTGTTCAGTTCAGCGAATCAGCATAGGCGAACAGCCCTCTAGAGCATTCTCTGTTGGTTGCAGATGAAGAAATCTCCGGTTTAGGTCCCAAGGGGAGCAGGCTTTTAAACTCAAGCAAGGTTATTTTACCAACTTTGAGGCCGGAGTACACCCGTAAAGACTTTTAAAAATCTGGGCCTTACCCTTAGAGATTCAGCTGAGGGGCTGGGGCAAGAAAAGCTCATTCTAGTGCCCACCAATGTTTAAGGGCGAAGTGCGCGATTCCTGGAAGTCCTCCTGACTTCCATTTCTTCAGTGTTCCTCCGTTTTTGCCTCGCACTGTGTGGCAGCTGGCAGGACTGTGAAGTAGAGTGGAGTTTCCTGGTTTCCCGCCTTCCATGACCCTGTGCCCTAGACTCAGCGCGGCGGGAACCTGCCAGCCAGCCCTGAAGCACGCGGGGGGCGGGGAGGAAGGTTAACCCCGCCAGGGAACGGCCAATATGGAAGAAAGTGGAGAAGCTTGGGATCGATGAGTCCCCCAAGGCAGTCACTGTCTCTTGGGGAAAAGGGAAAAAATTCATCCCAAACCGGAGGGGAAGAGACGCCGCCTACGGAGCCTGACGGCGCCGCGGGAAAAGAGGGCCCCGTGGGGGCGGGGCCTGGCGCCGGGAGCGCGGGCTGAGGCGGGGCTGACGTGAGGGGCGGTGACGCGGGCGGCCAAAGCGGAGCGGAGGGGCGGTGAGGAGAGCCTAGAGGTGACGCGCGCTGCCGGGGCTAGGTGAGGGGAGGTGAGGCGACCCGGGCGGCCGGGGTGTGGTGAGGGGAGGGGAGGGGAAAGAACGCGACGCGAGCTGACATAGGGGAGCAGAGGCCCGAGCGGACCCGAGGCGACGCGGAGAGGGCGGCCTGGGCCGAAGTGAGGCGACGCGGGGCGGCGGAGTCTGAGGGCCGGAGTGGAGGGGAGGCGACGAGGGGAGGGGCGAGGGTTCGCGGCCGGTGGCTGGGGGCCACCTGCTCCCCGAGAACCGGCCCCCGCTCCGGGGAGCAGAGTCCGGAGCTAGATCCGCGGCCCACAGGTTCGCAGGTCGGGCCCAGGGACGCTGCGGATCAGCGGGCGGGAGACGGGGATTCTGCACCCCGGCCCCGGGCCGTCCATGGCCGCCCTCGAGGTGAGCGGGTGCTGGCCGGCGTGGGCCGCCGACCCCAGCGGGGACTGGGGGGAAGGACGGGGAGTTGGGGGCACCAAGTCACCCGGAGGAGGCGACCCCAGCTAGCTGCGCTTGCCCTGCTTGGCTGGACCGTGAAGCCCCCTCCGCTGCGGCCTTCCTGCGCTCAGGCAGGCATTTGCAGAGCTCCTCTCGGGACTTGCCTCAGTGCCCTGCACGGAGCTGGGCAGTGGGCTCAGCGAGCGAGGCAAACGAGCATGTCCTTGTCCTTGTGGGACTTCTTGGGGAAGACTTTAGACGGTGGTCATGGAGGGGCACGGCCCTGTGGGACAGAAAGAGAAGGCGGGGACTCAAGGAATAAGACCTAATATTTGAGATAAGTAAGCCTTTTCCTTACGTTTTGTAATTTAAAGGTTGCGAGGGGCGGTGTTGAAGAATGTGTGGGCGAACATCCTGTCACTTACCTAGAGAGGTTCTCACGAGAGCTTGCGCCTACCAGGATCGGCGGGGCCAGCAGCGGCTCCCAGAATGGAGGGACCCTGATAAGTACTGCCCCTCTTACAACAAGAGTCCTCAATCCAACAGCCCAGTGCTTCTGTCTCGACTGCACTTTGAGAAGGTAACCAGCTTTGCACCATGCTAGCCCCTCGCCCAGCCTCGTGATGGTCGTCTCCTATTTGGTTTGGTGTGTGCTCAGCCTCTTGGGATGACATTAAAAACCAGCCTTTACTGATATATTCTGACTTCCAGTTGAGAACCTCTCTTGGCCTCATGAAAGAAGTTTTATCAGTGGCTTCTAACACTGATAAAGACGTATTTTTCAGCATTCTTCAGGCTCAATTTAAATGCCTTTGCTATACATGGCATACTAGCCTTAATATATGCCAAATTTATATGAGCTTTGTGTTTTAAAATAGCAGTTTTCACTGATCATCAGGGTCATTGGAGTATCTTAAAAATAATAATAAAAAATTTTAAGGCCAGGCGCCATGGCTCATGCCTGTAACCCCAGCACTTTGGGAAGCCGAGGTGGGAAGATCACTTGAGCCTAGGAGTTTGAGACCAGCCTGGGCAACATAGGGAGACCCCATCTCTACAAAAAATAAAAAAATGAGGTGGGAAGATCACTTGAGCTGGGGAGGTCAAGGCTTCATGAGCCATGGTTGTACCACTGCACTCCCACCTGGGTGACAGATCAAGACCCTGCCTAAAGAAAAAAATAAAAAAATTTAAGAATATTTCTATGCCCCTTACCAGGCCAGCTTAATCAGACTTTCTAGGCCTAGGACAGGCTTAAGATCAGTTAATTTAAAACACTTCTGATGTTTCTTGAACATAGAAAAGTTTTATTCTTTCCACTTGTATTTTCAATCTTTTTGTGTTTATCTTTTACTAAGGCTAGAAACATGTATTTGGTTTGGTTCTGAAGTTTAATTGCATTCATTGTGTTTATAGTATTTATCCCTGTAGTGTTGGAATTACCAGTCACTTACATTCATGTTTTAGTTTTTTGCATTATCTCCTGAAAGTGTGTGTCTGTGTATGTGTGTGTAATAAAAATGCTTCGTTCTAGAAAGTAATAGTTTCTCCATGTCTTAAATATTTTAAATGACCTTGACATGTTTTTAAAAATCGTGATGGTTGGCTGGGTGCAATGGCCCACTCCTGTAATCCTAGCACTTTGGGAGGCCGAGGCGGGTGGATCACGGGTCAAGAGATCGAGACCATCCTGGCCAACATGGTGAAACCCCATCTCTACTAAAAATACAAAAATTAGCTGAGTGTGGTGGCACGCACCTGTAGTCCCAGCTACTTGGGAGGCTGAGGCAGGAGAATCGCTTGAACCTGGGAGGCGGAGGTTGCGGTAAGCTGAGATTGCGCCACTGCACTCCAGCCTGGTGACAGAGCGAGACTCCATCTCAAAAAAAAAAATGGTGATTGTTTCCTTCCTGAATTTTGACTCTATTTGATTCATAATGCCGAAATCACTTTATAAAGTTGATTATACCTCGGATACATACTCTTTAAACTTTTGTGATAATATGATAGTCAAAAAGGACTCATTTCTGCATTATAGGGTATCACATCATTTTGAAATAAAGATAACAGGCTGGGCATGGTGGCTCACGCCTGTCATCCCAGCACTTTGGGAGGCCAAGACGGGTGGATCACCTGAGCTCAGGAGTTTGAGATAAGCCTGGCCAACATGGTGAAACCCCGTCTCTACTGAAAATACAAAAATTAGCTTGGTGTGATGGCGGGTGCCTGTAATCTCAGCTACTTGGGAGGCCAAGGCAGGAGAATCGCTTGAACCCGGGAGGCGAAGGTTGGGGTGAGCCAAGATTGCGCCACTGTACTCTGGCCTGGGCAACAGAGTGAGACTCCGTCTCAAAAAGAAATAAAGATAACAAATAATGGCTGGGCCTGGTGGCTCACACCTGTAATCTCAGCACTTTGGGAGGCTGAGGCGGGGGCTGGGAGGGGGGGATCTCTTGAGGTCAGGAGTTCGAGATCAGCCTGGCCAACATGATGAAACTCTGTCTGTACTAAAAAAAAATGTGGAGGTTGCAGTGAGTCGAGAATGTGCCACTGCACTCCAGTCTGGTGACAGAGCAAGACTCAGTCTCAAAAAAAAAAATAATATTAATGTTCTTGGTTGAATGAAGCCATTTATATGAAATAGTTATTTTTGTGTCATTTTTAGAGGATGCATACTTCCCTATTGAAACTTTCTGTTTTAAATGAGAGGGGAATCAAAATAAAATATCCTGGAGAACCTTGAAGGGGAAAAGAGAGCATAAAACATATTTCAAAGGAAAGCATAACTTAGAGTGAGAATAGAGAGCAGGATTAAGTGTATGAGCCTGGCCAGGCCTGGTGGCTCATGCCTGTAATCCTAGCACTTTGGGGGAGGCTGAGGCCAGAGGATTGCTTGAGGCCAGGATTTCAGGACACCAGCCTGAGCAAATGAGACCCTGTTTTTAACCAAAAAAAAAAAAAAAAAAGCCTTAGTCATTTATATGACCTCCTTAGAATTATAGAAAGTTAGCTGGAAGAAAAATTTGTTTAACAGATGTAAAGATAGAAGTATAGATAGATTATGACTTGTCCTAGGTTACCTAATCAGTGAGGGACAGAACTAGAACTGAGATCCAGACCACCGTCCCCACTCCAGTGGATGCATCCTGGAACCAGGAATGGGGAAGGTGGAACCACTAGCAAATATAGCCCTCATTTGGGCCAGTGGTATGAATTTGCTGATACAGTATTTGATTTCACATCTCTAACAAGTTTTGTTAAGATGGCTATGGTTTCTTAATTTTGATAATATTTGGTATCTCATTTTTCTCAAACCTATAAATTATAAAGCAAAATTAGAACCATTTTAGCAGTTCATTCAAATCATCAACAGCCTGCATATGTATATAGACAGCAACATTTTCATTTGAAACCACAGATTTGCAAATTACTTCCTCTTTCATTTATCCACACCAGTGCTACCAGCTGTTCTGTTCAGAAGTCCAAAAGGGTAGAGGAAAGATGACTAATATTGAGCAATGGTCTTAGTATTTTGGCTTTTCAACTACTTTCTATTCGTCATTCTCACATTTGGGTTTGATTTTACAGTTGTCAAGTGTACACTCTCAACGACGATCAGTGGAATTTGTGAGAGCAGAATTCTCAACCTTGACACTATTGACAGTTTTGGCCAGGATAATTTTTTGTCGTAGGGAGCTATTCTGGGCGTTGTAGAGCATTTAGCAACATCCTCTACCGGCTAGATGTCAGTAGCATCCTCCACAGTAGCATCCCCCAGATCAGAGCAACCAAAGGTATCTCCAGATGGTGGGGAGGGGTGTGTCAGAGTTGTCCCGTACTGAGAACCACAGATTTTTCAGTATTGTTATCTTGCAAATTTCTGATGAAACATCATTTAGTTGACCATTGTGTAATGTCTCATTCTCATTTATGCACTGAGCTGGGGGTCCTGCTTGGAAGACTTTTTTTTTTGGAGACAGGGACTTGCTGTGTTGCCCAGACTGGAGTGCAGCAGCGCAATCATGGCTCACTGCACCCTTGACCTCCCGGGCTCAAGTGATCCTGCTGCCTCAATCTCCCCAGCAGCTGGGATCACAGGCTTTGCCTTTTGACATTTTGAGGGGGAAGTTCTCACTATGTTGCTCAAGCTGGTCTCAAGACTCTTGAGCTCAGGCCAGGTGCAGAGGCTCACACCTGTAATCTCATTACTTTGGGAGGCTGAGCCAGGTGGATCGCTTGCAGTCGGGAGTTGCAGACCAGCCTGACCAACATGGTGAAACCCTGTCTCTACTAAAAATACAAAATTAGTCGGGTGTGGTGGTGCATGCCTGTAATCCCAGCTACTTCGGAGGCTGAGGCAGGAGAATCGCTTGAACCTGGGAGGCAGAGGTTGCAGTGAGCCAAGATCGCACCATTGCACTCCAGCCTGGGCAACAAGAGCGAAACTCGTCTCAAAAAAGAAAAATCAACCTTGAGCTCAAGGGATCCTCCCACCTTGGCCTCCCAGAGTGCCAGGATTATAGGCTTGAGCTGCTGCACCTGGCCAGAAGGCAAATTTGATTCTGGAAGAGAAAGAGGGTTTATGAAATCTCTGTTTTCAACTGTTCTTTCTCACAAACACACATAAACAGTCCTCGTTCTTAGATTCCATATTTCCAAATTCACCTACTCACTAAAATTTATTTGTAACCCCTAAATTCATACTCACTTTGCTTTTGCAATCATTGGTGCACATACAGAGAGCTGACAAATTTGAGTAGCTTGATGTTTCCAGCTGAGGTTGATCGAGGCAGAGCTCTGCCTTCTTGTTTCATCTCTTATAAACAAGTATCTTTTTTGCAGCCAGTTTAGTGCCATGTGTGATTTCACTGTTTAAAATGACCCCAAGCATAGCGCTAAAGTGCTGGCTGGTATTCCCAAGCTAAAGAAGGCTGTGATGTGTCTTACAGAGAAAATATATACACTGGATAAGCTTTAGTCAGGCGTGAGTTATAGTGCTCTTGGTCTTGAATTTAGTGTAAATGAATTAAGAGTAAGATTAAATTAGATGTCTTTAAACAGAAACACACATAAAACAAGGTCATATATTGATCAGTTGATGAAAGTGTTGTCACTAGAGGCTGTTAGAAACATAAACCTTGCATTTCCCTAAGAGCAGCAGTTCAGTACTCAAAGCAACTTTATGAAATCTAACTACTGCAAATAAAGGGAATCAACTGTTTGTGTGTATGTATATGAAAAGAGAATTGGCCGGGCGCAGTGGCTCACGTCTGTAATCCCAGCACTTTGGGAGGCTGAGGCAGGTGGATCACTTGAGGTCAGGAGTTCGAGACCAGCATAACCAACATAGTGAAACCCTGTCTCTACTAAAAATACAAAATTAGCTGGGCGTGGTGGCACATGCCTATAATCCCAGCTACTTGGGAGGCGGAGGCAGGAGAATCGCTTGAACCTGGGAGGCAGAGGTTGCATTGAGCCGAGATCGTGCCACTGCACTCCAGCCTGGGCAACAGAGCGAGACTCCATCTCAAAAAAAAGAGAATTAATGGATACAGCAGGCAGGATTCTGGAAGAAGCAGGACTGGATTTTATCAGCAGCACTGTGGAGAGATTAGCTTTTAAACAAAAGGAAGCCCTTCTCCTGAGACTGCAACTACTGATGATTCCTTTCTTCAGATTCCATCCTCTCCTGACTTTCTTCATTCTACTTTTATCTTAGTAGGTACTTTTACTTGGAACTCTGCCTTTATCCTAATTTCTTCTAACAAAATTTTTTGTACCCTCAGGTTAAATCCTGTACATGATATACTCTCTAAGAAACTTTACCTTCATGGCATTAATAGTCATCTTTTTATAGACAATTTTATGATTTGTTTTTAATCCTTACCTTAGAAAAATATTATACTACAATTTGAGTGCCTACTCCGTGCCACACATTTTAACTATATTATCTTTCATTCTTGAAAATTATCCTACAAGGTAATTATTGTTTGTTCTATTTTTGGGATAAGGAAAGTTGAAGGCCCAAGAAGTTGAGACTAGTCCAACCTCCTTAAGTAGCACAGAAAGGATTTTTTTTTTTTTTTTTTTTTGAGACGGAGTCTTGCTCTGTCACCCAGGCTGCAGTGCAGTGGCGCAAACTCGGCTCACTGTAAGCTCTGCCTCCCGGGTTCACGCCATTCTCCTGCCTCAGCCTCCCGAGTAGCTGGGACTATGGGCACCCGCCACCACGCCCGTCTAATTTTTTTTGTAGTTTTAGTAGAGACAGGGTTTCACCATGTTAGCCAGGATGGTCTCGATCTCCTGACCTCATGATCCACCCGTCTCGGCCTCCCACAGTGCTAGGATTACAGGCGTGAGCCACCGTGTCTGGCCCAGGATTTTTTTTTTTTTCCATCAGAGTCATAGAGTGCAGTGGCACAATCTCAGCTCAATGCAACCTGCACCTCCCAAGCTCAAGAGATTCTCATGCCTTAGCCTCCTGAGTAACTGGGATTACAGGCACACGCCACTACACCCAGCTAATTTTTGTATTTTTAGGAAAGATGGCGTTTTGCCACGTTGGGCAGGCTGGTCTCAAACTCCTGACCTGAGGTGATCCGCTCGCCTCAGCCTCCCAAAGTGCTGGGATTACAGGCGTGAGCCACCATGCCTGGCTCAGAGAAGGAATTTTTGAACCAGGATCTCCTTACAAAGACCTTGCTGTTTCCTCTATACCAGAGATGGTGAGAAGGCACCATCTGTGAACCAGAAAGGGGGACCTCACCAGACACCAAATCTGCTGGCACCTTAATCCCAGCTTTCAGAACTATGAGATAAATCATATAGTATCACTCGTGCCACATTCTGTTGGTTACAAGCCCGTCCAGATTCAAGGGGAATGAACATAGAATTCCCAGTTCTCAATGGGAGGAGTATCAGATTTTGCAACCATTTTTTGAAAACTGCCACAGACTTGTCACTAGTATCAGAAATTCAACACATGATCTTCATAAACCCCTTCATCAGCTGATGAAACATTTCATCAGCATTTTTTCTTCTCTGTTCAGTAGTACCATCATTATTTCACTCTTCTGGGCTTGAAAACTTAAATCATCCTTGCTTTTTTTCATCCAAATCCATTTGTACTACAATTTTTTTTTTTTATTCCTTTGGCTGTCACTGTTTTTCTCACTTCCATCATCAGACCCCTGAACCATTGTAGTAACACCCCAAAATGCACTCTTTGCTCACTGGTCTCTCCCAACCTAGAGTGTACTGTGCCATGCAGAATAATGTGTATGTGCTGCTTAATCTGTAGATTTCATCAAATTATCAAGGGGCCCATTACTTAAAAAAAGTTTGACAACCATGCGTTGGGAGCCCCCAAGACTGCCCCCATATTTAGAGATTCATTAGAAGGGCTAAGCATATAAGGCATAGTGTGTCTAAGGTTTATTAGTAAAAGGACACAGAATAGAATCAGCAAAGGAAAAAGACACTAGTAGAAATCTGGAAAAAGTCAGGCACAGGTTTCCTTATGTTCTCCTTCCTGTGGGAGGATACTCCAAGCATGTTACTTTCTCCAGCAACGAAAAATATAGTAACGTATATGTACAGTGTTTTTGTTTTTGTTTTTTGTAGGGTTTTTTTTTGAGAGAAGGTCTTGCCCTATGGTCCAGGTTGGAGTGCAGTGGCTCAGTCACAGCTCACTAGCAGCCTCAACTTCTCAGGCTCAAGTGGTCCTCCTACCTCTGCCTTCTAAGTAGCTGGAACTACAGGTGCATGCCACCACACCAGAATAATTTTTTTTTTTGGTAGAAATGGGAGTTTGCCGTGTTGCCCAGGTTGGTATGTACAATGTTTATGCCCAGAGAAACCCATTAGAGACTCAGGGTCCAAGGTTTTTATTGGAGGCTGATCATGTAGGCACTCTGCCTAGCAGGTACCAAAATTTCAGACTCCCAGAAGGAAAACAGGTGTTGGCATAAACTTTATTGTTTACACAGACTAGGCAGAATAAACCACCCTTAGGAGTTGGGGGAAAGTGGGAACATTCTCAAAATCTAGTTCTGAGATGTTGAGGGCCAACCTTGTATATAGGTTTTCCTAAAAATAGCATCCTCCAGTGCTTTGAGAGACCAAGGCAGGAAAATCGCTTGAGCCTAAGAGTTCGAGACCAGGCCAGGCACAGGGGCTCATGCCTGTAATCACAGCACTTTGGGAGGCTGAGGCAGGTGGATCACAAGGTCAGGAGTTCAACACCAGCCTGGCCAGTATGGTGAAACCCCGTCTTTAGTAAAAATACGAAAATTAGCCGGCGTGGTGGTGGAAGCCTATAGTCCCAGCTACTCGGAAGGCTGAGGTAAGAGAATCGCTTAAACCCAGGAGGCAGAGGTTGCAGTGAGCCGAGATTGTGCCACTGCACTCCAGCCTAGGCAACAGAGCGAGACTCTGTCTCAAAAAAAAAAAAAAAAAAAAAAAAAAAAATTCGAGACCTGCCTGAGGAACATAGTAAGACCTCATCTCTACAAAATTAGCTGGACATGATGGTGTGCACCTGTAGTCCCAGCTACTTGGGAGGCTGAAGCAGGAGGATCACCTGAGCCCAGGAATTCAACGTTGCAGCGAGCTATGATTGTGCCACTGCACTCTAGCCTGGGCAACAGAGCGAAACTGTCTCTAAAAAAACAAAGAAGTTTAAAGAAACTAAACCTCTTTGCATCTGCATCCCTCTACCTTATTCAAGCAGAATGTCTTACGTTCTAGTAAATATGATTGCTAAAGAACTCAAGTTACCTACATCATGATAAATCATTAAATTGTTTTTGGCTGGTTGTGGTGGCTCACACCCACAATCCCAGCACTTTGGGAGGCTAAGGTGGGCAAATCAGTTGAGCCCAGGAGTTCAAGACCAGCCTGGGCAACATAGCGAAACCCCATCTCTATAAACAATACAAAAATTAGCTGGGTATGGGGGCATGTGTCTATAGTCCCAGCTACTTGGGAGGCTGAGGTGGGAGGATGGCTTGAGCCAGGAGGTAGAGGTTGCATTGAGCCAAAATAGTGCTACTGCACTCCAGCCTGGATGACAGAGCCAGACCTTATCTCAAAAAAAATAAAAAAATTGTTTTCAAGTAGATTCCCTTTTTAAAAATAATCTTGAATTCTTTATATTTCAATACTACTAAATAATGTAATAAATACTTATGTTAAATTAGGTTAGAATTTCATTATGATCTCCTCACTAGATCTTCTTTCCATGGCAGGATGCAGACTCATCTGAGCGTATCATTGCTCCCATGCGCTGGGGCTTGGTCCCTTCTTGGTTCAAAGAAAGTGATCCTTCCAAGCTGCAGTTCAATACTACTAACTGTCGTAGTGATACCATAATGGAGAAACGGTCATTTAAGGTAGGTGGCTGGTAGCTATTAGTGCCCTGTATACCTCAGAAATAAGGTTCCAAAGGGTGTTTCCATCCTAGCCTACAGAGGACAACCAAAAATAAATAAATAACATAAAAAAGAATGTTCCCAGTTGTTAATGTGAAATGCTGTTTTGTTACTACATAACAAACCATACCAGACTTAGTAGTGTGAAACAAAATGATAAACATTATCTCTCATATTCTCTGGGTTGACTGGGCTCATCTGGGCAGTTTTCACTTGGAAGTTCTCATGTTGCAATTAGATGGCAGCTGAGGCTGGATGTCCAAGATGACTTCTTCACCCACATCTGACACTTCAGCTGGGATGACTAGAACAACTAGAAGGCTTTCATATGCCTAGCTCGAGGGTGTCAGGGTAGCCAGGCATCTGTTATGGTGACTCATTTACCCCAGAGCTCATGATCCAACAGAGCAGGACAGAAGATACAAGCCTTTGTCTTACAGCATCACTTAATCTTGGCAGTCATACAGCATTACTTATGCTGTATTCTTTTATTGTTATTGTTTAATTTTTTTTTTTAAATAGAGACAAGGTCTGGCTATGTTGCCCAGGCTGGTCTCAAACTCCTGGGCTCAAGTGATCCTCTTGTCTGGGACTCCCAAAGTGCTGGGATTACAGGTGTGAGCTACCACGCCCGGCCTACTTCTGTTGCATTCTATGGGTTACACAGAGCCAGCCCAAATTCAGTGTGGGAGGTGTCTACATAGGGTGTGAATACTGGGAAGCATGCTTCATTGGGGAGGCACCTTTGAAGACTAGCTATCACAAGTACCTATTTGTTAGAAAAGAGGTGATTGCTTTTATGTACATTATTTAATCTTTTCAACATCTGTGTGAGTTGTGACTTTCTTTATACACAAGAAAAGAGAGTGGCCAGGCGTGGTGGCTCACACCTATAATCCCAGCACTTTGGGAGGCCAAGGTGGGCAGATCACAAGGTCAGGAGATCGAGACCATCCTGGCTAACACGGTGAAACCCCATCTCTACTAAAAATACAAAAAATTAGCCAGGCATGGTGGCGGGCACCTGTAGTCCCAGCTACTCAGGAAGCTGAGGCAGGAGAATGGCGTAAGTAAACCCAGGAGGTGGAGCTTGCAGTGAGCCGAGATCATACTACTGCACTCCAGCCTGGGCAACAGAGCACGACTCTGTCTCAAAAAAAAAAAAGAGAGGTACAGAGAAATTAAATAACTGTTTTAAGGTCATACATTGGCAGACCTCAGATTTTATATATGTATTTGTTTGTTTGTTTTATTTATTTTGAGATGGAGTCTCATGCTTTCACCCAGGCTGGAGTGCAGTGGCATGATCTTGGCCCACTGCCACCTCTGCCTCCAAGTTCAAGTGATTCTCGTGCTTCAGCCTCCCAAGTAGCAGGACTACAGGTGTGCACTACCACGCCCAGCTAATTTTTATATTTTTAGTAGAGATGGGGTTTCACCTTGTTAGCCAGGCTGGTCTCGAACTCCTGACCTCAAGTGATCCCATCTCGGCCTCCCAAAGTGTTGGGATTACAGCCGTGAGCCACCCGCCTGGCCCAAACCTCAGATTTTAACTCAAGTTCTCCAAGTAATGGCAGCCTGTGAAACATAATTGTATCACTAAGACCATATTTTGCTCACATCTTCCCTCAGGTGCCTCTGGGAAAGGGAAGACGCTGTGTCGTTTTAGCAGATGGATTCTATGAGTGGCAGCGATGTCAAGGAACAAACCAGAGGCAGCCATACTTCATCTATTTTCCTCAAATCAAGACAGAGAAGGTATCATTATCAGCATTCACAATATATATTTGGAAAGGCACAGGGAAACAGATTAATCCAAAGGACATTTTTTTCTTCCCTCGTATTTATTTATTTATTTTAAAATAACAACTTTGGCCCAGTGTGGTGGCTCACGCCTGTGATCCCAGCACTGTGGGAGCCCAAGACGGGCAGATTGCTTGAGCCCAGGAGTTTGAGATCAGCCTGGGCAATATGGTGAAACCCCGTCTCTACAAACAATACAAAACTAGCTGGGCATGGTGGCGTGTGCCTGTAGTCCCAGCTACTCAGAAGGCTGAGGTGGGAGGATCACTTGAACCCATGAGATAGAGGCTGCAATGAGCTATGATCACACCACTGCACTGGGTGACAGAGCAAGACTCTGTCAAAATAAAATAAAGTGAAATGAAATGAAATGAGCTCATTGAGAGATAATTCACCATAAAATTCACCTTTTTAAAATGTGCAATTCAGGAATGTTTTAGTATATTCAAAGTATGCAATTATTACCTCTATTTTTAGAATATTTTTTATCACTCTAGAAGGAAACTACATATCCATTATCAATCACTCTTCATTCTCTACTGTGCCCAGCCCCTGTCAAATACCAATCTACTTTCCATCTCTATGGGTTTGCCTATTTTGGACATTTCATAAAAATTGAATCATAGAATATGTGGTCTTTTGTGACTGGCTTCTTTGATTGAGCATAATGTTTTCAAGATTCATCCATGTTTGGCATGGATCAGCACTTCATTCCTTTTTGTTAAGAATAGACCACATTTTGTTAATTCATTCATCAGTTGATAGACACTTGGATTATTGCCACTTTTTGGTTATTATGAATAATGCTGCTATGAACATTCATGTACAAGTTTTGCATGGATGTGTTTTCATCTCTCTTGGATAGATGCCTAGGAGTGGAATTGCTAGGTCATATCATAACTCTACATTTAACATTTGCTTCATAAATCCTTCACTGTGGCTGGGCGCAGTGGTTCAGGCCAGGCACAGTGTCTCATGCCTGTAATCCCAGCACTTTGGGAGGCCAAAGCAGGTGGATTGCTTGAGCTCAGGAGTTCAAGACCAATCTGGGCAACATGGTGAAAACCCATCTCTACCAAAAATACAAAAAATTAGCTGGGCGTGGTCCCAGCTACTTGGGAGGCTGAGGTGGGAAGATGACTTGAGCCCAGGAGGTGGAGGTTACAGTAAGCCGAGATCGTGCCACTGTACTCCAGCCTGAGTGACAGAGTGAGACCCCATCTCAAAAAACGAAACAAAAACCCTTTCACTGTAAGACAATTTGAACTGTTCATGTTAAAACATTATCAGGAGATTGAAAACAAATCTGACATGCCAACATCATGTTTTATTTTTAATTAGATTATTTAGTCTGACACTGCTAAAGCACCTGAGTTCTTAGCAGTTTGCTTGTTAAAATTGGGAATTGTTTGTTCACCTGTCATCTCATTTGGGGGACTGGAAATAGTGTTACCGAGTAAAAGGGACTTGCTACCCAATGTGCTAGAAGCCAATACCATGACACTGAGTAGCTGGTCCCAGCTAGTTGGCAGGCTGAGGTGGGATGATAGCTTGAGCCTGGGATGGGGGGTGGCGGTTGCAGTGAGCCGAGATTGCACCACTGCACTCCAGCCTGGGTAACAGAGAAAAGTTTTTTTTGTTTGTTTTTGTTTTGTTTTTTTCTGAGACAGAGTCTGTCTCTGTCGCCCAGGCTGGAGTGCAGTGGCGCGATCTTGGCTCACTGTAACCTCTGCCTCCCAGGTTCAAGCGATTCTCCTGCCTCAGCCTCCCAAGTAGCTGGGACTATAGGCGTGTGCCACCAGGCCCGGCTAATTTTTTGTATTTTTAGTAGAGACGCGGTGTTAGCCATAATGGTCTCAATCTCCTGACCTCATGATCCACCCCCCTCCGTCTCCCAAAGTGCTGGGATTACAGGCGTGAGCCACCGCACCCGGCCGAGAAAAGTTTTTTATTGCAAGTCAACTAACAAGAAGACAGGAGTCCAGCTCAACTCTGTCTCCCTAGCTGGCTTTAAGGCAGTACTTTTATTAAAAAAAGGTTTAGGGAGTGGATTCTGGGATTAGTAGGTGATTGGTGGAAGGAAAGGGGAGGCCTGGAAAGTCTTCAGGTATGTGCAGTTATCTCTTCCTGCCTCCATATTAGGTCTCGTGCAAATTCAGGGGGAGTTAGTATGAAACATGGTGGAAATTCAGGCTGTGATATAAGCAAGTTTGTTTTGCATATACTCTAGTCAGTTATTGGTTCCAACCAATTCAGCCAGTTTTGTTATCTTACAAGTGGAGGGAGTTTCACTGTTTCAGCAAGTTCTTTTCTTATGTGCTATCCTGTAAGCCCAAGAATTTAGTCATTGGTGTTTTTGTTTGTTTGTTTGTTTTTTTAACTCTTTGGGGCAGTTTCAGTAGTCAAGAGAGTTTGCCTCACCCTCAGAAAATTCCCTATCAGTGATGGGTGCACCAAAATCTCAGAAATCACCACTAAAGAATTTATTCATATAACCAGACACCTCCTGTTCCCCAGAAACCTATTGAAATAAAATATAAATTAAAAAAGAAAATCCCCGTCTAGCCAGTCTAGTAACACACAAATGATTTGGTACAAGACAAGATTAATTTATAAAAAATCTATCAATTATAATAGCAAGTATTAAGCACTTACTACTAGTCAGTTACTCTTTCTAGGAACTTAATGTGTATTAGCTTAATGTACATTAATTCTTTTTTTTTTTTTGAGACAGAGTTTCACTCTTGTTGCCCAGGATGGAGTGCAATGGTGTGGTCTTAGCTCACTGCAACCTCCACCTCCTGGGTTCAAGCAATTCTGCCTCGGCCTCCCGAATAGCTGGGATTACAGGTGTGTGCCACCATGTCCGGCTAATTTTTGTATTTTTAGTAGAGACAGGGTTTCACCATGTTAGCCAGGCTGGTCTCTAACTCCTGACCTCAGGTGATCCGCCTGCCTCAGCACCCCCTAAGTGCTGGGATTACAGGCATGAGCTACTGCGCCTGGCCTTGAACTTAATTTTTACACTACAGATAGTTGGGTTTTCCTTTTTGATTCAGTCTGACAATCAATCTTTTAATTTGTGTTTAGAACATTTAATTTAATGTAATTATTGATGTGATTGGGTTAAAATCCATTGTTTTGCTAGTTTTCTATTTGTTCCATCAACTCTTTGTTCCTTTTCTCCTGATCTTTCTGTTTTGAGAATAATCTTTTATAATTGCATTTCGTCTCCATTATTGGCTTATTATTTTTACCTCTTAAAAAACGTCTTTAGGCCGGGCGCGGTGGCTCACGACTGTAATCCCAGCACTTTGGGAGGCCGAGGCGGGCGGGTTACGAGGTCAGGAGATCGAGACCATCCTGGCTAACACGGTGAAACCCTGTCTCTACTAAAAGTACAAAAAAAAAATTAGCTGGGTGCAGTGGCAGGTGCCTGTAATCCCAGCTACTTGGGAGGCTGAGGCAGGAGAATGGCGTGAACCCGGGAGGCGGAGCTTGCAGTGAGCCAAGATCACGCCACTGCGCTCCAGCCTGGGCAACAGAGCGAGACTCTGTCTCAAAAAAAAAAAAAAAAAAAAATGTTTTTAGTAGTTGCCCTACAGCTTACAGTATACATTTTTAAGTTAATAACATTCTGTCTTTATACACTCCACTACTATTGAAAAGACCTTACAACAGTATTCTCCCAGTTCCTCCTGTCTTTTGGGCTACTGTTATGCATTTTATTTTTACATATACTATAAACTTACAATACAGTGCTATTTTACTGTAGATGGTCAATTATGTTTTAGAGTGGTAAAAAATAAGGAAAGTCTTTGTACATGTACCTTCATTTTAGCCATTTCCATGGATCTTCACTTATTTGTATAGATCCAGTTTTCTCTCTGGTATTACAGTCCTTCTGCCTGAAGGGCTTTAATTTTTCTTGTAGTGTGGGTCTGCTGGTAATAAGTTCTGATTTTTTTTTTGTCTGAAACAGTATCTATTTCTTTTTTTTTTTTTTGAGACAGAGTCTCGCTCTGTTGCCCAGGCTGAGTGCGGTGGCACAATCTCGGCTCACTGCAAGCTCCACCTCCCGGGTTTATGCCATTCTCCTGCCTCAGCCTCCGAGTAGCTGGGACTACAGGCGCCCGCCACCACGCCTGGCTTATTTTTTGTATTTTTAGTAGAGACAGGGTTTCACCATGGTCTCGATCTCCTGACCTCGTGATCCACCCGCCTCGGCCTCCCAAAGTGCTGGGATTACAAGCGTGAGCCACCGTGCCCAGCCAACAGTATCTATTTCTTTACTTAAAAAAATCATTGGGGCCGGGTGCGGTGGCTCATGCCTGTAATCCCAGCACTTTGGGAGGCTGAGGCGGACGGATCACGAGGTCAGGAGATCGAGACCATCCCGGCTAACACGGTGAAACCCCGTCTCTACTAAAAATACAAAAAAAATTAGCCAGGCGTGGTGGCAGGCGCCTGTAGTCCCAGCTACTCGGGAGGCTGAGGCAGGAGAATGGCATGAACCCGGGAGGCAGAGCTTGCAGTGAGCCGAGATTGCGCCACTGCACTCCAGCCTGGGCGACAGAGCGAGACTCTGTCTCAAAAAAAAAATGATGCTTTTTATTGAGATATGATTCACATATAATAAAATTCACCCTTTTAAAATGTACAGTGGTTTTTAGTATATTCAAAACCTTGGCCAAGCACAGTGGGTCACACCTATAAAATTAGCCATGCATGGTGGCTTGCGCCTGTGGTCCCAGCTACTTGGGAGTCTTATGTGGAAAGATCACTTGAGCTTAGGAGGTCGAAGCTGCAGTGAGCCGAGATCACACCACTACACTCCAGCCTAGGTGACAGAGTGAGACCCTATCAAAAAAAAAAAAAAAACCCACAAAATGTTGTGCAGCCATCATCACTAATTCCAGAATGCTGTTATGAACCCCAAATAAAACCATACCCATTAGTAGTCACTTTCCATACCTCCCTGTCTTTAACCCCTGGCAGCCACTGTCTTTGAGAGGTATTTTTCACTGTGTATAAGATTCTGGGTCAGTGGCGTTTTGTTTTCTTTCAGTACTTTTAAAAAAATACACTTCATTGTCTCTGGCTCTCATAGTTTCTTTTGAGAAGTCTAGTGTGTAACTGTCTTTTTTCTTTTGTATGTAATGCATAAATGTGTGCTGCTCTCACCACCTTCCCCTCCACCTCCCTCCACCCCTGCTTTTAAGATTTTCTCTTAAGGCAGCTGTTTGAATACATCGTGTGTATGTGTTTTGGCCTATTCTCTTTGCTGCTTGGATCTGCAGTTTGATATCTTTCATAATTTATGGAAATTTTTTGGCTTTTTCCTCTTCGAATATTTCTTCGGCCCCATTTTCTCTTTCTGGGATTCTAATGACATGTGTTAGATGATTTAATTGTCCCATCGTTCTTGGATATTCTCTCCATTTTTCTTTCTTTTTTTCTCTGTTTCAGTTTGGATACTTTTCACTGACCTTTTTTTTTTGAGATGAAGTCTCGCTCTGTCATCCAAGCTGGAGTACAGTGGTGCAATCTTGGCTCACTACAACCCCTACTTCCCAGGTTCAAACAATGCTGCCTTAGCCTCCCAAGTAGCTGGGATTACAGGCATGCACCACCATGCCCAGCTAAATTTTTTTGTATTTTTAGTAGAGACGGGGTTTGATCATGTTGGCCAGGCGGGTCTTGAACGCCTGACCTCAAGTGATCTGCCTGCCTCGGCCTCCCAGATTGTTGGGATTACAGGCATGAGCCACTGTGCCTGGCCATTATTGACCTATCTTTAAGTTCACTGAGTCTTTCTTATAGTTTCTATCTCTCTGCTAAAATTCCTTATCTGTTCATGTATGTTGTCCACCTTTTCCACAAGAGTCTTTGACATTAATTTTACTTACTTCAAGTTCTCTGATAATTTCAGCATCTGGGAAATGTAATCTCTTGAATCTGGTTCTATTAATTTCTGTATCTCTTGGTGGTTGATTGCTTTAGCTTTTTTTGTGTGTCTTGTAATTTTTTATTGTTGCCAGAGATGATATGTAGGACAGAGACTGAGATTAATAATACTTACGTCTGGAAATTCTTCTATTAGGCCATTAATATATGGGGTTAAGTCAGTCTTGTCAGGAATTGAACTGGGTTTCGACTTTGTTCTCATTACAGTGCCTTTGTTTTTGTTTTCGTTTTTGAGACAGAGTCTTGCTCTTTTGCCCAGGCTGGAGTGCAGTGGCGCGATCTCGGCTCACTGCAAGCTCCACCTCAGCCTCCCGAGTAGCTGGGACTACAGGCACCCACCACCACGCCCAGCTAATTTTTTGTATTTTTAGTAGAGATGGGGTTTCACCGTGTTAGCCAGGATGGTCTCGATTTCCTGACCTCGTGATCCACCCGCCTCAGCCTCCCAAAGTGCTGGGATTACAGGCATAAGCCACCACGCCTAGCCTACAGAGCCTTTGTTTGACCACAGGCTTTCAAGTGCTCTGCTGTTATCCAGTGTTTAGGGTAAGGATTGACTTTCCCAAGGGTTTCTCAGCAGCCCTACTCTCTTCAGTTGTTGGATTTTCCTGTGAGCCTGTGCCTTAGACATGGTCTTTCTTGTGCCCTTTTCCCTCTTCCAGAAGTAGACTGCTTCTGCTTGTCACTTAATATTTGTTGTCTAAACAGGGGTGGAGGCAGTTCTCCGTTCAGTCTGTCTTAAGCAGATGTGGCTCTCTGACTCAGTCTTCCCCAGGGCGTAGGGGGCTTTTTCTTTTTCTCCTTCCCCAGCCTCCGTGGGTCTTTACCTGATTCCTAGGCGTGAAAGGGATTTTTTTTTTTTTTTTTTTTTTTTTTTTTTTTTTTGAGACAGAGTCTCGCTCTGTCTCCCAGGCTGGAGTGCAGTGGCGCAATCTCGGCTCACTGCAAGCTCCACCTCCCGGGTTCACGCCATTCTCCTGCCTCAGCCTCCCGAGTAGCTGGGACTACAGGCGCCCGCCACCACACCCGGCTAATTTTTTCTATTTTTAGTAGAGAAGGGGTTTCACCATGTTGGCCAGGATGGTCTCGATCTCCTGACCTCGTGATCCGCCCACCTCGGCCTCCCAAAGTGCTGGGATTACAGGCGTGAGCCACCGCGCCCGGCCGAAAGGGATTATTATTACCCTTTCCCTGGCAGCTTAAGACTTTTGCTCCTTAGGGGAAAAGTGATTAGGTGAGGCAGAGGAGCTTGCCTTTAAGGTATGCAATAGTGAGGATGGCTTCCTCCAGGCTCCTGCCCTGTACCCCCAAGTCTTTTTCGAGCACTGGCAAAGTCCAAGGAGAAAAGCCTGTGAGCTGGTGCAAACTCCTCTGAGGTTTGCAGCTCCTAGGGATTCTGTACTATCCTGCTAGCCTGTACGCTGCTTGTAGAAATGTGATAATAACATTATCTGAATTCTTAACCTGGTTATATGAAGGCTTGTGTCTTCCTCCTGTTGCTGCCAATAAGCCAGTACGTGTGTCCCATTGCCCCCTGGAGGACCTTGTCTTTTCTTAAATTTCAGGGAAATTGATCGACCTTACCTCTCTGATGAGTTTAAGAAAAGTTATAATTTTGCATATTATCCAGCTTTTCTTATTGTTAGAAGTGATGTTCTTTCCAGCTTTCTACATTTTAGGCCTTGAATTGAATTTTGAATGGCAAGTAGGAATTGGCATGAAATTCAATTCAATTAAGAAAGGGTGGGAAGGACATTTTGGGCAGAGGAAGGTTGCTTCAGCAAGACACAGGAGCATGAAATTGCATGAGAGCTTCATTTACCAACAGCTGGTTTGGGTTCAAATTAGCAATGTAAGTAATAGCTAGAATGGTGGGCCAGTTCACGGAAGGCCTAAATGTCCAGTGAAGGTGTTAAATTCTGAAAGTATTAAGGAGCCATGAATCTATAGCTTCAGTTGGCATTTGCCACCAACCTTCTTTCCTTTGGTGACAGAGGGGTTAATAAGACATGGGCTGAATTACTTTTAAAATGATTTCCATGCTCTCGAGTCTGAAGTAGTACCCAACCTGCATGTAGAAGAAGTCTGCTGAGTGCATCTAGTCTGCCCATATATTTTGCTTCCAGTCAGGTAGCATTGGTGCTGCAGATAGTCCTGAGAACTGGGAGAAAGTCTGGGACAACTGGAGGCTGCTGACAATGGCTGGGATCTTTGACTGCTGGGAGCCCCCAGAGGGAGGAGACATCCTGTATTCCTATACCATCATCACAGTGGATTCCTGCAAAGGCTTGAGTGACATCCACCACAGGCAAGTCATACTTCTTACCCCTGGATCCAAAAGGATCCAAAGGATCGTTTGTCCTCTGCTTTTAGGTAGCTTTAGAGAGTAGGAAACCAAGTCGTTTTACAAGGTAAAGTTACGCTCAGTTTGACTCTAACATGACATACAGTCCTAAAAATCACTGTACTATGCAAAAGGATAGAATAAAAACCAAATAACTTAGGGGAAAAGTGGGATTAAGGAGACAACACTTAAAATGTTGTCAGTGACACATTAAAAAAATAATGGAAACCTAATAAAACAGTAGCACTGTTTTATTCATGTTAGGTGGTTAAGAAATAACTAAATACTACAGGCTGAGCACGGTGGCTCATGCTTGTAATCCCAGCACTTTGGGAGGCTGAGGTGGGCGGATCACGAGGTCAGGAGATCAAGACCATCCTGGCTAACACGGTGAAACCCTATCTCTATTAAAAATACAACAACTAAATTAGCTGGGCGTGGTGGCGGGCGCCTGTAGTCCCAGCTACACGGGAGGCTGAGGCAAGAGAATGGCATGAACCTGGGAGGTGGAGCTTGCAGTGAGCCAAGATCGTGCCACTGCACCCCAGCCTGGGCGACAGAGTGAGATTCCATCTCAATAAAAAAAAAAAAAATACATACATACATACATACGTACATACTGTAGTAAATATGGCACTTTACCTCGACAAGACCTGAAGTTTGCTTGTTGCTTGTGGAAGTGGGTGTTGGAAGAAATGCATCTCATGAGTTATTGTGAAGTTGTGGAAGGAAGGTTATGTAAAATTTTTTATCTTTTGCAGTCTTAAATCCTGGGGCACAGTTTTCCTCCTATGAACGTATTTCCTTTGAGGCATGCTATTTAATTAAAATTGAATATTTGATTCAATGTATAGCCTTCTTCAATTAACTTCTGTATCACTGCTAGAAATTCTTTAGCGGCATTTTCTTTTTTTTTTTTTTTTTTTTGAGACGGAGTCTCGCTCTGTCGCCCAGGCTGGAGTGCAGTGGCGCAATCTCGGCTCACTACAAGCTCCGCCTCCCGGTTCACGCCATTCTCCCGCCTCAGCCTCCCGAGTAGCTGGGACTACAGGCGCCCGCCACTGCGCCCAGCTAATTTTTTGTATTTTTAGTAGAGACGGGGTTTCACCATGGTCTCGATCTCCTGACCTCGTGATCCACCCGCCTCGGCCTCCCAAAGTGCTGGGATTACAGGCGTGAGCCACCGCGCCCGGCCCTTTAGCGGCATTTTCATCTGTACTTGTGGCTTCTCCCAATAGCAGAAAGCTTTGAAAATTGTAGCCATGTTCGAAACCAGTAAACTAACCACTACTAGCACTGAAAGGAGCCACTTGTGGTATTTAAGGCTTTATTTATATATAGGCCTTATTTATATATTTTTTGTATGAACCTTATAGGTGCTTTTTTTTTTTTTTTTTTTTTTTGAGACAGAGTCTCGCTCTGTCACCCAGGCTGGAGTGCAGTGGCGCGATCTCGGCTCACTGCAAGCTCCGCCTCCCGGGTTTACGCCATTCTCCTGCCTCAGTCTCTCCGAGTAGCTGGGACTACAGGCGCCCGCCACCACGCCCGGCTAATTTTTTTTTTTTTTTTTTTTTTTGAGACGGAGTCTCGCTCTGTCGCCCAGGCTAGAGTGCAGTGGTGCAATCTCGGCTCACTGCAAGCTCCGCCTCCCGGGTTCACGCCATTCTCCTGCCTCAGCCTCTCCGAGTAGCTGGGACTACAGGCGCCCGCCACCGCGCCCGGCTAATTTTTTGTATTTTTAGTAGAGACGGGGTTTCACCTTGGTCTCGATCTCCTGACCTCGTGATCCGCCCGCCTCGGCCTCCCAAAGTGCTGGGATTACAAGCGTGAGCCACCGCGCCCGGCCTCGGAGTACTTCTTGAAGTTGTTCCAGCCATGGTCATTTTTTTTTTTTTTTGTAGCATCATCACTGATGTGGACTCCTTGATATCCTTTGCTCAGGAAATAATCACATGTTCTCATTTTTCTTCCAGGATCCTTTACTATTTCAAGCTTCTTTTCAATATTTAAAATGTTTCCATTCACATGCACTGCCTACCATGTTTTGAGCCAGGAAGCTTAGACATGTTTGAGAGGTTAAATGTGTATCTTTTTATACATATAGAAAAATTCAGAAAGGCAAAAGAAGAGCAAAACACAATTTTGTAAAATAGTATGCAGTGAGCCAAAGTAGCAGTCGGTGTTTGAGATGGGTGCATTTTGTGTATGTCTACAAGGCTCAGTTCATCTGGGTGCAGTTTTCTGTGTTCACCTTGTGTTTCTCACAGATGAAACTGTGCATAAGCAAACACAAAATTTGCATTGTGCTCCAATTGCTCTCTAATATATCAGTGGCATTGGAACAGACTTGTATTTTAAACATAAGCATTGGCAGAACTGACTATACTTGTATTCTACCTTTATAATTTCTGCCAGAGCTGAGTACTCCCTAAAGTGATTTTTTGGAGTTCTCCTGAAAAGAATGCAGTGTGACACCTGTCAGGATTACCTGCTTTAGCCTTGTCCTAGGCTATATCTGTGAAAATATGCTTTCATGTGGCCAGGCGCAGTGGCCCATGCCTGTAATCCCACCACTTTGGGAGGCCAAGGCGGGTGGATCACGAGGTCAGGAGATCAAGACCATCCTGGCGAACACTGTGAAACCCCATCTCTACTAAAAAGACAAAAAAATGGCCGGGCACGGTGGCTCACACCTGTAATCCCAGCACTTTGGGAGGCTGAGGTGGGCGGATCGTGAGGTCAGGAGATTGAGACCATCCTGGCTAACAGGGTGAAACTCTGTCTCTACTAAAAAATACAAAAATTAGCCGGACGTGGTGGCGGCCGCCTGTAGTCCCAGCTACTTGGTAGGCTGAGGCAGGAGAATGGCGTGAACCCAGGAGGTGGAGCTTGCAATGAGCCGAGATCATGCCATTGAACTCCAGCCTGGGCGACAGAGCGAGACTCCATCTCAAAAAAAAAAAAAAAAAAAGGAGCCAGGCATGGTGGTGGGCGCCTGTAGTCCCAGCTACTCAGGAGGCTGAGGCAGGAGAATGGCATGAACCCGGGGGGTGGAGCTTGCAGTGAGTGGAGATCGCACCACTGCACTCCAGCCTGGGCAACAGAGCGAGACTCTGTCTCAAAAAAGAAAAAAAAAATGCTTTCATGTAATGTAGTTCTCTTTTAGTAATTAACCTTTAAAAATTATATTTTATTTAATCTAAATCACCATTCATTTAAAAATGTACCATTATTTTATACGTTACAGTATTTAACATTATTTTATATGTTATGTATATATTTAGGAGACAAATGAACATTTCTCTGTATCTGAATCAACTGTACCACCCAAAAAGTGTGTGCCACACTTTGCATTGGCCTGGGACATAAAACTGGAAGCTAAACCTAGTATATTTTCCTTACATCCTCTGGGTACCAGGAGTCATGTTTGACAGCTTCTCTGCTTTTCTGACGCATAGCTTCCTTTTGTTCACAATTTTCTTACTGTAAGTCTTTCAGAGGTGGTGAGGCTTGAGAATTGCTGTTGATAGACAAGTTTTCAAGATCTATTTTCCCTTCATTCTAGGCTGGGGTGTCATAGAAAGTTTACCAATTTACTAGAGTGGACACTGGAGTACACTAGACCAGTCGGTACTCTTCACTGTCTTTGCCATGAAACTTTATAACATGGCTCTCCAGGTGTTGAATCTGGTGCCCTCTCACCCTGTGCTCAGGGAACACATGGCAGCAATCAGCATGTGAGGTGCAGAGGGAGGGCAAGCTCCCCTTGTGATATTTGAGATATCAGCTGACTCAAGTCTCTCTGCCTTCTCTCTTTATTCTCACGCTACCTCTCCCAACCATTGTCTTGACTTCCCTGGCCAGGATGCCTGCCATATTAGATGGAGAGGAGGCAATTTCTAAATGGCTTGACTTTGGTGAAGTCTCAACTCAGGAAGCTCTGAAATTAATCCACCCGACAGAGAACATCACCTTCCATGCAGTCTCTTCTGTGGTGAACAACTCACGAAACAACACTCCTGAGTGTCTGGCTCCTGTCGACTTGGTGGTCAAAAAGGTAGGGGCCTGTGACTGGTACAGTCCTTTTTGAGCTTTCTGTCTTCTGTCAGTGTTCCCTTTCTTTTAGGATGTGGCCTTTTATGATCAGCCCTTTAATTTGGACCATCAAAAGCTCTCATACTCCTTGTACACAGCAAGGTAGTGTAGAGCAGCAATTCTCAAACCTGGCTGTGACTCAGAGTCCCCAGGAGAAGAACTCTTTCAAAATGTAAATGCTAGACCCTATCCAGACATCCTGAATCAACATTTAGAGCTAGGCTTGTGCCTTTGTATAATTAAGAAGCTTCAGGCTGGGCGCGGTGGCTCACACCTGTAATCCCAGCACCTTGGGAGGCCGAGGCAAGTGGATCACGAGGTCAAGAGATCGAGACCATCCTGGCCAATATGGTGAAACCCCGTCTCTACTAAAAATACAAAAATTAGCTGGGTGTGGTGGCCCGTGCCTGTAATCCCAGCTACTTGGGCGGCTGAGGCAGGAGAATCACTTGAACCCAGGAGGTGGAGGTTGCAGTGAGCCGAGATCAGGTCACTGCACTCCAGCTTGGTGACAGGGCGAGACTGCGTTTCAAAAAAAAAAAAAAGAAGCTTCAGCTGGGTGCAGTGGCTCATGCCTGTAATCCCAGCAATTAGAAGGCAGAGGTGGGAGGGTAGCTTTACCTGGGGAGTTCCAGACCTGCCTGGGCAATATAGTGAGACCCTATTCTCCACAAAAAGGAAAAAAAAAAAAAAAGAAGCTTCTTTGATGAGTCTGATAAACCATGTTTGAGGACTCCTAATTTAGACAGTGATGGTGAGAAAGACAAAGGAGCCCTTGACCATATTGTTTCTCCGTCCCCAACCGTGATTTTTGGTGTCTCTTTTCTGTATCTTTGCTTTCCGAACTGCAAGTTGCAGGAGCTCCAGTCCTTAGTCTCCTTCAGGAGGATTTGAGAGCATTCCTACCGTGAACCTTAACTTCTTAGAATCAGCAAGGATCCAGAGGGTGTATTTTAGGAAGGGAAGGCGAACAAGCAGAAGGCCTGCAGTGGGGAGAGAAGTTCCAGAGCAAAAAGCTGGCCCCCACTGACATTTGGGGGTAAGGATTTAGGAGTAGTGATTGTTTTTAGGTGGCATGGAGGGACTTAAAATAGGACATACTTGGAATGTTCCAAGAATAGACATTTTAGAATGCCGTGTTAAGGACGATTGTAAGAACAGCTGTCCCCCTCTCTATTTTTCTTAAAGTTTTTTCCATACCCACAGTCAGTGTCATCTTTTTTTTTTCTTTTGTCTTGATTCTGGTAAATTCCTGCAACCGTGGCACTTTTTAAAAATTAGATAACACTAAAACTAATTCTATATACAGGTTGAATATCCCTATCCAAAATGCTTGGGAACAGAAGTGTTTTAGATTTTGAATTTTTTCAAATTTTGGAATATTTGCATTATATACTTCTTTTTTTTTTTTTTTTTTTTTTTTTGAGACAGAGTCTCGCTCTGTCGCCCGGGCTGGAGTGCAGTGGCGCAATCTCGGCTCACTGCAAGCTCCGCCTCCCGGGTTCACACCATTCTCCTGCCTCAGCCTCCGAGTAGCTGGGACTACAGGCGCCCGCCACCGCGCCCGGCTAATTTTTTGTATTTTTTAGTAGAGACGGGGTTTCACCATGGTCTCGATCTCCTGACCTCGTGATCCTCCCGCCTCGGCCTCCCAAAGTGCTGGGATTACAAGTGTGAGCCACCGCGCCCGGCTGCATTATATACTTCTTAGCCGAATATCCTAAATCTGAAATGTACCAACAAGCATTTCCTTTCAAAGTCATGTAAGCACTCAAAAAGTTTAGGATGTTGGAGTATTTTGGATCTTGGATTTTCAGGGTTAGGATGCTCAACCTGTATTCATTTTGAACTAGACCTGCCCATTTCTTCCATGGTCTTTTCTTTTTCTTTTTCTTTTTTAGAGACAGGGTCATGCTCTGTTGCCCAGGTTAGACTGCAGTGGCATGATCATAGTTCACTGCAGCCTCGAACTCCTGGGCTCAAATGATCCTTCCACCTCAGCCTCCCAGGTAGCTGGGACTACAAGCATACACCACCATGCCTGCCTCATTTTTTTTATTTTTTATAGAGATGGGGGTCTTCCTATGTTTCCTAGGCTGGTCTCAAACTCCTGGGCTCAAGCGATCTTCCCACCTCGGCCTCCCAAAGTGCTGGGATTACAGGCATGCACCACTGTACCTAACCCTGCCATGGTGTTTACTCCAAAAGATGTCACATTCTGGAGAGGTGGCATTGTGCTAATTCAGAACCTTTCAGTTCAGGGTTGGGGTGTGATGTAAAGGAAGCAGAAGGGAGTAGTGACAGTCAAGAAGAGGTTGTACAGATTGTCTGCACAAAGAGGAAACAATTTAGCCTTATCACAGTAGCTGTTAGAAATTCTTCTATATCTCTCCAGTCTCGTTTTCCAACACTCCCCCCGGGTCATGCTGAATTACATTCTTTTCCCTGAGAATGCTTCATTCTCTGCACATTTGGAATGCCTTTCAGCTCTCTTCTCTGGCTGGTCCCACACAATCCTCTGTGAAACCTTCTCTAAGAGCTACTTTCCTGCCCCTTAGAGCACACTCCTCTCTTTCCACTCTTGACTGGTGGGCCCCAGCTGGCCCTTAGTAACATTTTCCAAGCCTGGGTAAGTACCTAATTCCTCCTCCCCTGTTTGTTCCCTTGGACTTGGCCTTTTCCCAAAAGCTTGAGCTGTGTGGTTTGAGCTTTTTCCTCTTTCTCGTAGGAGCTCAAGGCAAGTGGCAGTAGCCAGAGGATGTTGCAGTGGCTGGCCACAAACTCACCCAAAAAGGAAGACTCAAAAACACCTCAAAAGGAAGAGTCAGATGTTCCCCAGTGGTCCAGTCAGTTCCTGCAGAAGAGTCCACTCCCCACCAAGAGAGGCACTGCAGGACTCCTAGAGCAATGGCTGAAGCGGGAGAAGGAGGAGGAACCTGTGGCCAAGCGTCCTTACAGCCAGTGACACAGGACTTTCAGAGACCAAGGCCAGGGTCTGCTGCACTGCTGTTCTGATAATAGGTTCTTACACTGTATGTATGTGTGTTTGCTTTGGGAGGAGGTGGCACTGTGTTAGTTGACAGTTGTGGGCTCATGGGGAAGTAGTCTTTTTCGCCATGAGTAGGAGCCCCTAGTGGGGCTGGTGGACAGCTTTGGAAGAGGTGTCCTGCTGCTGTCACCAGCCATGTGGGCCCCATAGGGGCACTGTGTCTGCTGCCCTTTCCTGGCAGGGCTGGTGGAGTCTTCCCTCAAAGCATGCCTTACCCAGCTGGGAAGTCTGCCCTGATCTGGTACTCCTCGTAGTAAGCTGTTTTCTGCTCAGCCACTGGGCTCTTTCAGTTTTTTAGAATAAGTTCTTAAAATTTATTTTTTTCCTTTATAAATTATATTTGGTAAACTTCTGCCTACATTTTGGAAAATGATGCTGGTGGGGAAAGTTCTAGATCTTACTTGGTTTCTTCTAGAATCAGTCCTCAGGAATGGATTTTCTCACAAATGGGACATGGGGGCTTTCTGAGGAAATAACTACAAGTCTTGGTGGTGGGCTCCTTATTGTTTCTTTTTCTTTCATTCTTAATACTTGGAAGTTGTCTGAATCGTTTAGCTTCAAACCAGCCTGAGTTTTGAGTGCTTGCCATAGCAGAACCCGTCCTTCCCACAGGTGGGAAGGAAAGGACCAGTTTCTCGCAGTGTGGGGCCACTCCTCTTTCTAACATCCAGAAGGGAGGCATTCACACAAGCTGTCCCAAGCAGCTGGAAGAAAACAGCTTCCGAAATGACCAGGAGGACTCGGCAGCGCCGAGCTCAGAACGCTCCTGGCGCAGCACCGTTGGCCGATTGCTGCTGGTGGGGGGCGGGGGTGCAGGCCCCAGTCTCTATGCAAATCAGGGATCAGAAGATCGGAATTTCCACCAATCAGCGGGAAGCCTCGGCCCTATAACTGCTAATGGGAGACAGCAGTGCCAAGCCACAGGCTTTTCCCCTGGTTTCGGGAGGGGTGGGGAACCAGGTGGGGCTCCCGCCCCGACCCTTTCCCGAGGCCCGCCCTCTCCGCCTTTTCTCTAAATTCCTCTTTTGAGTGCCCTCCCTTCCGGTTGAGAGGCGGCGGGGGCGGGGGTTGGCCCGTAGTTATACACTCAGTCACCCTGCACTGTGAAGGCGGGGGCCTCCCTTGTGGACTGATTTGCGTGGGATTTGGTTGTTTTATTAAGAGATTTAAAAAATTCAGATGACTTACTAGTATGACTTTTGTCATATTTGCTTCCAGGTTAATAAATGACAAAAATGAAATTCCCTTTGTTTTTCATTATCATCTCCCCACTGTTTCTCGTGGTTGCAAATTAGTTTGGTGAGGTCTTTTCATTTTAACATGAAAGAATATAATGCCTGCAGGGGCTTGTTTCCTTTTCATTCAGGTTTTTATACTTTCATATAAATATGATGTTAGAAGCACATCCTGGCCGGGCGAGGTGGCTCACTCCTGTAATCCTAGCACTTTGGGAGGCCAAGGCAGGTGGATCACCTGAAGCCAGGAGTTCAAGACCAGCCTGGCCAACATGGTGAAACCCTGTCTCTACTAAAATACAAAAATTAGCCTGTAATCCCAGCTACTTGGGAGACTGAGATAAGAGAATCGCTTGAACCCGGGAGACGGTGGTTGTAGTGAGCCAAGATCACGCCACTGCACTCCAGCCTGGGCAGCTGAGTGAGACTCTGTCTCAGGAAAAAAAAACAAAAACAAAAACAAATCCTTATGTCTGAGAGCATACAGTATCATTTTATGAGTTTCAGGTTTACATAAATGGTATCATCTTGGGCATTTTGCAACTTCTTTTTCTCTAAGTCATCAGCTTTACTAGGTATTGCCAAATTGCTCTCCAAATTTTCACATATTTCAGGGGCATAAGAATCTTCATTTTCCCACCTTGCCAACATTTAATCTTGCTTACTAGAGCAATGGAGCATCTTCCTGTGTCTTGTTCTTAGTCAAATCTGGACCAAACAGGGTAGCTCCCACCTGCCTGTCTGGGTGTGGCCAGCTGGAGCCAGGCCCTCTACCATTCTCTGGAGCAGGTGGGGGCAGGCCTAGGATGTGGCCATCTGGCCCCTCTGCCTGGCTCCCAGATAGCAGTCCTTCCCACCTCCCTCCCTTTCACCCTGTAGCAGTGACCAGGCTTGGCTCTAAGTCTTAAGGGTATGCTTCCCTGCACTGTAGCCTTAGAGGAGGCAGAGGGTCCCTGGGATTTCTGGTCCTAATGGATACAGGTGCCTGCCCCTCAGTCCTGTCTGCAGTCCATCTTGATCCATTTTCTCATGCAAGGCTTGTATGCCTAAAGCCGAACCCTGCTTTGTATAGAGGTGGAAGCAGACCCAGGCAAGCGCATATGGCTTGATATAGGTGAGTTAAGGACAAGTCCATGGGACTCCTGGCTTGGGAGGAGTGTATCAGCTTGGGGAAGTTGGATGAGATCTTGCTTGTTGCCAAGAAGAGTCTGGAGGGTGGGTGTCGTGGGGGGAACCAGAGGCAGTAAGGGAGGCCTCAGACTCCTAGATTCCTACCTGGGCCTTTAGGAGCTCCTCATTCTTACCTGGGCCCCTTTCTTCTCAACCAGAGTGAGGAACAAGTGATGGGAAGGGTTGAGCCTCATTCCCTGGGGATAGGAGGTTTGGCTCAGGCTCCTCTGAGGACTGTCTGCCTGAGAGTGTCCTCAGTACATACAGAACTTTTTTTTTTTTTTTTTTTTTTTTCCCCAAGACAGGGTCTTGCTCTGTCACCCAGGCTGGAGTGCAGTGGCGTGATCTTGGCTCACTGCAACCTCTGCCTCCTGGGCTCAAGTGATCCTCCCATCTCAGCCTTCCAAGTAGCTGGGACTACAGACGCATGCCACCACACTCGGCTAATTTTCATATTTTTTGTAGAGATGGGAGTCTCACTATGTTGCCCAGGCTGATCTCAGACTCCTGGGCTCAAGCGATCTTCCTGCCTTGGCTTCCCAAAGTGCTGGGATTAAAGGTGTGAACCACTGCACCACCCAACCCCCCGTCCTACCACAGAAAGTTGTAAAAGGCAGAGTCTTTCACAGTCCCTAACCAAGGCAACCAGAAGAAGGATAGAGGTTGGGAGAGCCAATAAGAGGTGAGCAAGAAAAGGAGCCTCTGGGAGGGCATATTTACAAGGTGCACTGGGCAAGGCTCTGGGGTCCTAATGACAACCTTCTATGGAGAGGTTGTTACCCAGGTGTAGATGCTCAGCACTGGCAGATAGGTCTCTGGCTTTCACCAGCGTATGGCTACCTCTGGTTGAGTCTCCTTCAGGACATCATCATTTGGGGCTTCTTGTCTTGTGAAGTGGCCAGAAGTGCCCTCATAGAAGATCCAGTTGAGAAATCTCAAAGTTGGGGAACTTCAGGCCACATTTAGCTCACACAGTGATTTTTGTTTGGCCCATATGATATATATATTTATTAATTCTGGTAAAATGCATGTGACATAAAATCTGCCATCTTAGCCTTTTTTTTTGAGACCGAGGTCTTGTTCTGCCCCCAAGGCTGGAGTGTAGTGGCAAGATCTTGGCTCACTGCAACCTCTGCCTCCCAAGTTCAAGTGATTCTTCTGCCTCAGCCTCCCGAGTAGCTGGGGCTACAGGCGCCCACCACCATGCCCAGATAATTTTTGTATTTTTGGTAGAGATGGGCTTTTGCCATGTTGGCCAGGCTGGTCTCAAACTCCTGAACTCAGGTGACCCACCCGCCTCGGCCTCCCAAAGTACTGGGATTACAGGCGTGAGCCACTGTGCCCGGCCAAACATTTTAAAATATAAATTCAATACTGTTAATTGTATTCACATTGTTGTGCAACCAATCTCTGAAACTTTTTCATCTTGCAAAACTGAAAGTTAAACAACTCCCCATATTTCCCTCCCCTCAGCCCTTGATAACCACCATTCTACTTTCTATCTCTGAATTTTACTACTCTAGATACCTCATTTAAGTGGAATCATGCAGTGTTTGTCTTTTTGTCACTGGCTATTTTCACTCAGCATAATGTTCTCAAGATTCATCCATGTTGTAGCATGCGTCAGAATTTCCTTCCTTTTTAAGGCCAAATAATATTCCATTAGATGGGTAGATCACATTTAAACATCTACCCATCTGTCAACGGATGCTTGGGCTGCTTCCACCTCTTGGCTATTATGAATAATGCTACTATGAACATGTGTGCTCTTCTCATCACTACTTTCCATTCTTCGGGGCATTTACCCACAACTGGAATTGCTGGATTGCATAGTAATTATATTTAATTTTTTGAGAAACTGCCATACTGTTTTCCATAGCAGTTGGACCATTTTACATTCCTTCCAACAGTGCACAAGTGTTCCAGTTTCCCCACATCCTTGCCAACACTTGCTGTGTTTTGTGTTTTTTTTTGTTTGTTTGCTTGTTTTTTGAGACAGGGTCTGGCTCTGTTGCCCAGGCTGGAGTGCAGTGGCTCAATCTTGGCTCACTGCAGTCTCCACCTCCTGGGCTTAAGCGATTCTCTCCCACCTCAGCCTCCTGAGTAGCTGGGATTAAAGGCACACACCACCATGCCCAGCTAATTTTTGTATTTTTTGTAGAGATGGGAGTCTTGTTATATTACCTAGGTTGGTCTTGAACTCCTGTGCTCTAGTAATCCTCCCACCTTGGCCTCCCAAAGTGCTGGGATTATAGGTATAAGTCCCAATGTCCAGCCCTGTTTTTTGATAGTAGCCATTCTAATGGGTATGGGGTATTTGTTTTTTAAGCCCATGTTTTAAAATAATGGGAAATTTCAAAAAATAGTTTAGTTTCCACTCTGAAAAATTTTGAGGAGGTGCCTCTCACAACCAGGCCCCATGTAGGACCACTGCTGCACTGAGGTACCCTACCCCATTCCTCCCTGGATGGCCAGACCACTCCCAGCCTCCAGAGAGGGACTTGGAAACTTTTAGGAGGTGCTTCTTCTAACATTATTTGGAAAACTGGGAAGCTCTGAAAATAATCACTAAGAGCTGGGTAGTCACTGCCCCTCTTCAGGTGGAGTCTGTGTCTTCCAGTTGGCCAGAATGCTCTACCTGGTCTGGAAGCCCTCCTCACCACCCCCCACGCCCATTTTTAACTGTGGAATTGGGAGGGCTTTGTAACATGCCAACTTGGCCTGGCTGAACCATATTTTCCAGAACTCCCTGACTAGTATATTTTCCATTAGGGTGGGCCAGGAGGCAGATTCTCACCAGATTTGGAAGGAAGCAACCATCTGGATTGCTGATCTGCTGACTCACCTGATTGGCATGAAGCAGCACCTGGACCTGCAATTGCTGTGCTTTTCCCGGACTCTCCTTCAGTTTTTTCTGACTCCTGGGGCAGGTGTGTGCACGTCTAGCTCTGTGGCTAAGGGTCCCAGTTTCTACCTTCATCAGTGAGGTCAGAGACAACAAGAATAGAAACAGGTTTCAGTCTGTTGTCACGGGTCCTTCCTGTGCTAGTGGGGTTTCAGTATGCTCATGTGCTCATGGTGTTCCCCTCCTGACCACCTGCCTGTGGACTTCAAGCTCCGTCAGTCTTCAAGCTCTCTGTCAGGCTGGAGATACAGCCTTACAGAAACTGCTTAATCAGCCCCTACAATTGTGCAAGCCAGTTCCCTGGTTTTCCTTCTCCATTGAGTTGACATGGGAACCTGAAGCCCTGCTGACTTCTCCAGCCTCGTGCCCTGTCACATCTCCCCCACTGCTTTTACCACTACACCTTTCACCATTCCCCAAACCCAGCAGCCTGTGCTACTGTGGGGTTTCCAGTCTGGAATGTTCCTACCAGGAACTTTCTGGTTTATCTGTCCTCCTGCAAGTTACTGAGTCCCATCGCTGCCTCTCCTCCCGTTCATTCACCCCCAGCTTGGCACAGTCCAAGAGAAGGGGCCCAATCCAGTAGGTGTTGAATGAATGACTGTGGACTAACCCCTTGGCATATGAGATGTTTTGTTCTCCCATACCTCTGCAAGTATCACCGCCCCCAGCTTGCAAGTTGTAAGTAGCCCTAACAGCAGTTGCTGTGGGAAGAACCAGGACTTCTTTGCCTCCTCATAACTGGTGGAGCTGCTGGAAGAGCTAATATGCCCTGGGCCACATCACCCAAGATCTGATGACTGGGACAGTGAGATGGCAGCACCCCTTGTGCTAGGAGCTCAGACCCTTCCCAACAGGCCCTGTGCTCAGCTCCAAGCCCTGCTCTGGCAGACAGACAGCTTTAGACCAGGTTGGTCTAGGGACATTGACTGAGTGGAGCTCCCCTTCTACCAGTCACTAAGGCTACACACCCTGGGACGGGCCCTTTGCAGTGTCTGCAGAGCTGTCTTGGGGCCAGGGAGAAGGCAGATTGGGGGACCCAGAAGGCAGAGGTGAGATGTTGAGGCTCACAGGAGGCAACGTCGCAAGCAGAGTAGCCCTGGCGACAGGTAGGGTGCTGACCCCAGGGGGATTCAAGGGATTGGGGGTGCAGAGGCTGGAGGTCTTGGCCAGAGACAGTGTGATCAGACTCTGCCTAGTTAGCAGATGAGTGATTTTTAAGTCTTTCTTAGCACCATTTACATATGAGGAAACGGAGACTTGGGGAGAACAATCTTGCTTGCCCCAGACCCAAAGATCATAGTGGAGATAGGCCCACTATGGTAGCTTCTAGCAGGGGCCTGCTCCCACCTGCCCCTTCCTGATATTTAATACTAATCCGCACTGGGCTGCAGAGGAGAGCTCAAGCCTGGGCTGTCTTGCACACAAGTCCTTTGCCTCCTTGCTGTACCAGGGTCACCTCTTCTAGAAAGCCCTTCTCCTTAGCCTCACAGTGTCAAGTGCCTTCAATGTTCAATTGGAATTGAGGCTTCTTGAAGCCAAGTCCAGGAGACACAGTAAATAAATGGTGGATCCTGGACTCCCCAGCCCACTGTAGGAGCTGAGCATCAGGGCAGAAAAATACAGGCTTTGGAGCTACATAGAGCAGGTTTGAATCTTGACCTGGCTGTGTGACCTCCCAGAGTCTCAGCAACTGCATCAGTAAATTTGGCTCTTGAACACCCTTTTTCAAGATTGGGGTTGTTTTGAGGTTGAGATCAGGCCTGTGAGTCCTCAGAGCACCACAGTGAGTACTCAGGTGTGGTTGGTTGTGGTCATATGGCATCAACTTAGGGCAACTCTCAGGGATGTGGGAACTACTCTGTGAACCCCACAGTAGCACAGGTCCCATAAAATCAGAAAGCCACCCAGCTGAAGGGGCCGAGTGAGCAAGCTGGGAAAAAGGGAGGGGAGGGGCCTACGGGCAGAGAATGGGACACTAGAAGGGTGGTTCAGAGGAAGAGCAATTTGAAAGGACGACAAGGTCCAGGATGGGCATGTGGGAAGGGTTAGGTGAGTCACTCCTTTGAGTGAGAGACCAGGATGCAAGCAACAGAAACCCCAAACTAATGTATGCAAAAAGCAATGTATAGGCTCACAGGATAGTCAGGGCTATCCAAGCTTCAGGCATGGCTTGATCCAGAAGCTCCATTAATGTCATTAAGCATCTGTCCATTTCCTGCCTCCAATTTTCTCTATATTGGCTCCTTATTCAGGGGGGCTCTCCCTATATGTTGACAAAGATAGTCACTGGCAACTCTGGACCCACGTCCCTAACATTTAGTGATCCCAGCAAAAGAGCACCTGTTTCTCAGCAGTTCCAGGGAATTCCGTCCCAGGATTGACTTGCATTGAACTCACTGGATCAAGAACCCATTTCTGACCTAATCACTGTGGCCAAGTGAATAACTGACTGAACACTTATTGGCCAGGTCTTGAGTCATGTGACCACCTTGGGGCTGGGTTCCCAAGGGAAGCTCACAATATTATCAGCAAAGTTGACGGCCTGTCTCACTGAGGGCTGGTCTACTGGGTGCTTAAGTGCTCTTGGAGGGTGCAAGCCTCAGGGTGGGGAAGACAGCAAGCTGGGGCCCATGCCAAGGAATGAAGAGTGGGTGACAGGAGACAGGGGTGGGAGGTAGCACCAGAGGAGGCGGCCACTAGTGGAGGCAGGTGGTGTGAACAGCAAAGGGTAGATGGTGAGAAATATGGAAAGGCAATAAGGAATGAGGACAGCCCAAAGCACACTTTGGGGCACTAGATTTAGCTGGCCAGCAGCACCATCTCTTTAGAATCCTGGATATGCCAAGGCCTCTCCTGGACCCTAGCTGCTGGTGGCATATTGGCTGGCCCTGCAAGGAGTATGGGACAGGCCTGGGCTGGCACTCGGACATGATGAGATGGCCTCAAAGGACAGATGGTCAGCAAGGTGGAGGCCTCGGTTAGGGAGGAAGGTTCAGGGAGGGATGAAACTCAGTGTTCATGGAGCACTTGAACAGGCAGGCAGGAAGGAGCAGCGTCCACAGAGGACAAATGTCTGAGGCCTTGGTGCCCATAGCCCCTGCTGCAGCCCTTCTCAGCCCTCTCTGAACCCCAGAACCACCTGGGGATCTGGTCAGAAGGCTGATTCCTAGGCCTAGCCCCAGAGATTCAGATTTGGACAACTGGGACATGATCTGGCAGCAGGGGTGGAGCTGCTAGCCTAGGCCTACCTGCCTCCTAGGTGCCCACAGGCCCCCAGACCCCAAACAGCCACAGCCGTCTGTGTCCTGATCATAGGACCATCTCCACACTAGCCAGGGAGCTTGGGCAGGGCAGGCACCTGGACTGGTTTTGTCTACTGCTGTGTCCTCAGTGCTTGGCCCAGGACAGGGCAGGTAGGACTCCCACTGGCACCTGACTCTGCAGTTCAGTGAGGCAGGAAGCAGCAGGGAGGAGGCCACAATGGGTTACAAAGATTTGCAGAGGGAATGGAGTGGCAAGTCACCCAGGCAGCAGAGAGGTCTGCCAGGCCCAGATCAGGGGTAGCAGCAGGCCTGGGCTCCTCTCCAGCAATGCTCCCTCCCCTCCAGTCTATGGCCAGGAGGTCCTGCCTCCACCTGTAGTTTCTGCAATCTCTTACACAGAGGGTAAAACGAGCTCTCCTGCATTCTCACCTAATCCCAGCCCAGAGTCACTCACGCTGGTATGAGTATATACCCACTGTTTTAGAAGCTTCCCTGTTTCCCACTGCCCTTGGGGGCCTGTTTTGCAGTTGTCCATTTTTAGGGACATCTGTCAGAATAGACCTTGGCCTACTGCCCAACTGGACAGACAACTATCCCATATGCTGGATACCAGAATGTCCCAGGGCTGGAGATGCTTCTGCTCCTACTAATTCTCCCAGCAATCCTTTGGGTCCCGTTTGCACTCCAGCTTAACCAATAGGCTCAGAGACGGCATATACCCTTCTGAGACCACACTTTGGGTGGTGGTCGGGAACTCCACTCTCTGGCCCCCACACTTCGTCCCGGTCACATCTCACTCTAACCCTCGCTGGAGTCAGAATGACTAAGCTTACAGGCCAGTCTGGTGTGACTTTGTAAGAACTACCTCTCTGGAGGCCAAGTTTAGGTCCCTGGCAGGGCCCTGACCATTAATCCTGAAAACCCATTAATCCCCCCTCCTCCTCTCCCCATATCCCGCTCCCCGCAATGGCCGATGGACCCCCTGTGGGGGCAGATAGACCCATCCCTCCTAAGGGACCGATCCTGTCTATCTCCCTGTCTCAGGTACTTTAAGTTCGTCCCAAGCCAGCAATTCCCACCTCTTACTGAAGGCCCCTGGCTCCAGGCTTACACCCTGGCCAACAGATCTGGGGTATAAGGACCTGAGGGGCCCGCCATCCAAGCCCTAGTGCCGAAGGCGCCCATCCCTATTCCACTCAGATTAAACGAGAGGTTGAAAGGTTTAAACGCTTTATTGTGCCCAAAGAAAGGCCCATGGAATGAAGGGAAGAGCCACGCAGCCCTGAGCCCGGAGCGATTGTTTGTGGCGCACCCAAAAGCAAGGAGGGTGGGGAGCCGGGAAAGGATGCGCGGCCTCCGCGTCCCCGCGCAACTGGGCCCGGCCAACCAGCGGCCCCCGCCCGGTGGGCAGGCGCGGCCTCGGCCATCGGCGCCTAGGGGCCAGTAACCATGACGACGGCCGTTGCCAAGGCCGAGAGCCAATAGAGGCGTCGCCAGGGCTGTTTCAAAAACCTTAAGCAAACAACGAAAAACGCTACATCGTTGGGGGAGGGGAAAGACGGAGAGGACCCGGGGCCCCTCCCTGAGGCTCAGACCAGGCCCCGCGGCCCCGGCCGGGGCGAGCCGTACAAAATCTACGTCACTTGGGGTAGAAAAACAAAAACACCGAAAAGCCCACGCCGGCCGCTCTGGCCGGCCGCTCTGACCGGCCGACACGCTCACTTGCGGCCCTTGGGCACTTTGGGGACGCTGGGCTTGGCCGCCTTCTTCACCTTCTTGCCCCCGGCGGCCGCCGTCTTCTTGGCCTTGCCGCCTTTGTCCTTCTTGGCGGCAGCGCCCTTCTTGTGCGAGCGCTGTTCCGGCTTCTGGCCCCTGGCGGGCTTCTTGTCCGCGCGCCGGGAGCCGGCCGCGCCAGGGGCTGCCTTCTTCGCTTTGTGTGCGGTGGGAGCCGGGGCGGTGGCGGCCGCCGGGGCTCCGCGCCGCTCCCCGCCGCCCTCCAGCTTCTTGCGGTTGAGCTTGAAGGAACCGTTGGCGCCGGTGCCCTTCACCTGCAGAAGCGTGTCGTTCTGCACCAGCGCCTTGATCGAGTACTTGAGGTAGGTGCGCCCATTCTGCTGGTCGAACCACGGAACCTTCTTGGCCTCGGTGTAGATCTTGGCCAGCGACGAGCCGTTGCGCTCACCCAGCCTACGGATGGTCTCCACCACCAGCTGGCTGTATTTGCCCGGCTGGTTCTTCTTCTTGCTATTCTTCCTCTTCTTAGATGGGGACAACGCCGCCGAGCCGCCAGCCTTGGTCACCTTCTTGGCCATCCCCTCGGCGGTCGTCACTGGCAGGGCCTCCTCGAGCTCCACGGACATGGTAGCAAGAGGGTTGGTGGCGGGCGGCGCGCGGAAGCCGGGGGGCCGCGCCGGGAAGAGGAAGGCGAGGGGCCGAGGGGGTGCAGGGGGGCTGGGGGCGCGCGGCGGCTCCAGGCGGGAGCGGCCGCGGCCGGGCCTGGGGCCGGGCGGCAGGGCTGGGGTGGGGGCCGGGCCGGGCCGGAGCGAGGGTTGGGGGGCCTGGAGCCGGGCCCGGGCTAGGGGACCGAGTTGGGGTCAGAGACCGAGTCCGAGCCGGCGGCTGGAGCTGGGGATGCAGACCTAGGCCGGGTCGGAGCGCAGAGAAATCCCGCCGAAAGCGAGACTCCGCCGCCGCAGCTTCCACTGGCGCCTCTGGAACTCGCTGGGCGTGCGCGCTGCGCTCTGGCGGGAGGGCGCTTCTCTCGGCTTTTTATAGCTTCATGGCGGACCACGTTGAGAACAACAACAGCCTGGTCCGGGGCCAGCGCCAACTTGTGCTTCTTGGAGCCCCTTCTCCGGCCGCTGGTTTCTCGGACCGCGCCTCTCCAGCGCCGCCGCGCCCGCAGCGGGGCGCCCCGGACAGGGCCTGAGCTCCCGGCGCAGTGGAGAGGCGGCTTGCGTCCTGGAAGGGCTCAGCAAAGGCGAACGGAGAGGTGCACCCTAGGCTGCGGGAGCGCGAGAGGAGGGGGGCACCTCGTTTGGAGGCCAATAGCGCGGGCCCCAGAGGAGGCCCCACGGCCGGGAGCTTGGCGGCCGGCAGCCCAGAGAACGCCACAGGCACCCGAGCCCTGGTCCGGCCCGGGGGGCTCCAGGCCTGCCCGCAAGAGGAGCTTTAATTTGTCCAAACTAACACAGGGCGCGCCCTCACGTGGTCGGCTGGGGCAACGTGAACTGCGCTAGGACATCCTCGGGGGTTTTCCGCCCCATCCAAAGGGGATAGTGGATGGGAGGCACTCTCCAGCTGCACCCCGGGGTCTGGTTGTGCCTCTGGGAGCATAGGCACAACTCGGGGAATGGAGGACTACGGCAGGGCCTCTCTGGGGACACTGCCTCGCCGCTCCCCCCACCGCGTTGCCGCTGATGTTCCTAGGGCCTCATTTTGTGATCCACAAGTAGCTGCCGCCGGTCCCCCCAAAGCCAAATGGGGGCTCCATGGTGGGCGGGGGTGAGGCTGTGACACCCAGAGGAGTTCCTGTGAGAGGATGGGGAAGGGATTCGCTCTTAGTTCCTGGGCGCACCCCTCCCCCTCTCCCGTGCACAGGGAAATGATGGCGGGAACACAGCAAAGGAGACCATGTCCTGAAGAGGGTCCCGGGCCCCACCCTCCCCGGGGGGCTTGTGCAAGCCTGGCGGCCCGATCTCTGCTGATTCCAGTATTGGGGGTGCAGAGGAGGCACAGGACAGTTTTTGTTGAAGCCGGTGCAGCCTCCACTTGGGGAAGCTGAGGCCAGGGTAAGATGCTCGGGTAGGAGAGGGGATCCCTTTGGGGGTAGGTGATGTAGGGCACAGGAGTGGGGCTGGGGCTGGGGTGTGGCAGGGATGCAGGCAGGAGACAATCTCCAGAGGCCCAGCATAGAAAAGCAATGGAGGGGTGAGGGGGGACAGGACGCTGGCGAATTGGGGTTCCCAGAGTGAGAGACAGGCACATTTACAGGTGGATAGAGTAAGAGGCCCTGTAAAGGGCGTGGGTGGGTGCATTTGTGGCCTTGGGCCCAAGCAAGCTTCTCTGGGTGAGGACTGGCAGCGCCTCCCCTCTTCTCCAGCTCATCCCTTTCACACACACACACACACACACACACACACACACACGCACACACACACACACACACCCCCCATTTTTTCACCCTGACAAGGGAATAAACCCCAGAGAGGAAGAAATTATGTCTAGGAGGAAACGGTGAGCCTGGATGGGTTTTTTTGGGAGGAGGCTGGCAGGGGCATGGAGCCAGGAAACAGCCTTTGCCCCCCAGAGCACTGGGTACCCTGAGAAAAGTGAGAAGAGAGATTGCAGCCCAGGTCCCTGCAGAGGAGGATGGGCTCCTTTCCCAGGAAGGACTGGCTGAGTGGACTGTCTCCAGGGCACAGGACAACCTTGAGGGCCTGAGGCCTCCACCTCCTTGAAAAAGGACCATGTGAATTTCCTGACAGAGAATGGGGACGGGTTTCTGAAAGCACTACCCAGCTGAGCCTGCGGAAACTGCACAGCTGTTTCCAGGCCAGGCTGGCTGCATGGAGGAAGTGAGAGGAGCAGCCAGCTGTGTGTGCTGGGCCCACTGATCAGGGTGCTCAGGACCAGGAGCCCTCTGAGGATGTGCAGAGGGGACTCTGGGGAGAGGAACGTGGCGGCCACAGCTGGAGTGACCGCGGTGTACAGAGATGGGATGGGAGCAGGAAACCCCAAAGAGCCGGCCCTGGAACCAGGTGGAGGGGAGACAGCCCGGCCATGACCCAGAGTGGGTGATAAGATTTGGATCTGTGTTCCCACCCAAATTTTAGGTTCAGTTTTAATCCTCAGTGTTGGAGGTGGGTCCTGGTGGGAGGTGATCAAATCATGGGAGTGGATTCTAATGGTTTAGCACCATTCCCTTGGTGATGTCCTCATGATGGTGAGCTATCATGGGATCTGGTTGTTTGAAAGCATGTTGCACCTCCCCTGACTCCCTCTCTTGATCCCACCCCTGCCATGTAGGACACCTGCTCCATTTCACCTTTCGCCATGGGTGAAAGCTCCCTGAGGCCTCCCAAGAAGTAGGTGCCCTGTGCTTCCTGTACAGCCTGCGGAACCGTGAGCCAATTAAACCTCTTATCTTTGTAAATTACCCAGTCTCAGGTAGTTCTTTATGGCTTTGTGAGAATGGACTAATACAAGGGGCTTGAGCTTGGGTCTTTTGAAAAGTCAAAGGGTGAGCAGAAGTGATACCCCTGAAGGAGTCCCAGCCATGGGCAACAGGGCCATCGCTTGGCCTTTTGTGCAGCCACTGCGGGGGGAGGAGTGGCATGCTGGACATGCCACTCTGGAGCTGGCTGCAGCCACAGGCTGGGCCAGGGACACTCCTGGGTCATCTGTGCTGGGGGAAGGGAGGATGTTCTAGTGGAGACAGAGGGACAGGGTCAGGGAAGAAGGCGGGACCCAGGTGTGGCCTCCTTCATGACATCTGAGGAGAGGAGATGTGAGAGAGGAGGGCTGGGCACCGCTGCCAGTACAGCCACTCACAAAGTAGAGCCGCAGTCCGGGCGCTGAAGAGAGCGGCCAGGCTCGCAGCCACTATGCCCCGGGGGACCTGGCTGGGACTGCAGGGGAGAAGCAGTCAGCACAGGGCTGGAGCCCTGTGGGCAGGGCAGTGCTGTCCAGTCCTAGGGGGAGGACACAGAGGATGCAGCTCAGACCCCACCCCGGTGGGCACGCGGGCTAGGGGCTGTCTCCTCAGCCTGTGAGGGGAGGGGGGCTTTTGTCAAGATGGAGGCTGCTTGTGGCCCAGGGCTCAGAAGACTAATTCTAGACTTTGGGAGCTGGCATAGACTAAGTGGGATCTTCTACTTGCCCTCATGATGTGGTAGAGGCAACTGAGGCTTGAGGATGGGGTTAGCCAGGAGGAGACCAGGACTCAGGCTGGGGTCTTGCAGCCTTCAAGGTGCCTCTTACCCCCACGCTCCTGGTCATCCCTCCTGCATTACCCCACCAAGGAAACCGCATGTGGGGAAGGTCCCACGTCCTCAACCAAAAAAAATGGGCAAATATGAGAAAAGGAGCTTCTGGAAGTGGCCAGGGCCTAGCAGAGACCAGGGCAAGACCATGTGCCCAGCACCTGAGTCGAGCCCTTCCCTGGGCCTGGCCAGTCTGGAGGAGGCTCTGGCTTGTGAGCAGTGGGGTTTCTGGGGGCGGAATCTGGAAGAGGCTCTGTGGTTGCTGGGCTGTCTCCCTCCTCCTTATCTCTGGGATTGTTCAGTCCTGGGGCTGCAAACACCACCAGTACCCTGATGATGCGGTTCATTTCTCTAGACTAAAGTCAGCCTCTCTCCTGTGCAGACCCCAGCATCCCGCTCCTCCTGCCACCCTCACCTGGAGTCTGGGTGTGGCTAACACAGACCCTGCTCCTCCCAAACTTTTGCCAGTGATTCTTCCCAGAGACGGGGACTGCTCCCTGATTTCCCTACTCTATCATCCAACCCATGGCTTCCTCCCAGTCTACCCCAGAACTGGTCCCACAGCTGCCAAGCCCCCACCCTCTCTACCCTTTCCCCCCAGCCTCCTGTTCTCTCTGCACAGCCCCAACACAGAAGTCTGAGTGGTGGGTCCTGGCTCTGCCAAAAGGTCTCTAATGGCTTCTCACCAGACGCAGGGTAAAGTCTCCCAACGCCTTTGCCACTGGCCCCTACCAAGGCTCTGACTGCAGCTCCCCAGCTCAGCACTCAGCCTCATAGCCTTTTTTGCTGCCCACACATACCCAGAGGGTTCTCATGACCTGGGACTTGCTGGGGTGGCCCCATGGCTGGCTTCTGCCCTGGCCGGCCTCCCTAGACCCCTCCCTAGGGCTCCTACCAGAGCACCCTCCCTGCCTGGCTCACAGCCCCTGCCATCTAGTATGTCCGTTGAGTTGTGGGCTGTGAGCTAAGTGCAGGGTGGGGGAGGACATGCTCCTAGCTGCACCAAGGTGGGGTGGACACAGCACGCTCCCGGCACAGACACACCTGCAGCAGCAGCGGATAGGAGGGAGGATGGGGGTCAGGAGCTCCTGGCTGGGCTCTGACCTGGGCTGTCCTTCAAACCCTGGGTGTGATCCCTTCCCCACCACCACTGCCCAGCCTCAGTCTCCCAGTTTGTATAAAGGGGCTGGATGTGTGGAGTCTGAATGATCCAGCTCGACAGTCTGATTCTGGGCTTCCAGACACACACTCACCATTCGCACCTACAGTTCACACACACAGACACCTACTCACTCACACTCAGATTTACCTTCACACATGCTCATTCACACCCACAGTTCACACTCACACTTATACCTACTCAGTCATGCTCACACACACTCACACCATTTACACTTACAGTTGACACACGTACACCCCACCCACTCACACACAATTTACCCTCCCACTCACATGCTCACACACCATTCACATAGTTCACATTCATCCACATACCTACCCATCCATTCACACATACATGCACACACACACTCATACCCACACATTTATCCTCACACATACCATTCACACCCACAGGTTCACACACAATCACCTACTCACACCTGTCATCCTCTCATTCACATGCTCACAAAATGGTCACACAGTTTACCCCTCACACCCACACACTAACCCATTCACACTCACAGATTCATACACATTCACCTACTCAGACACATCATCCACCCATTCACGTGCTCACACACACATGTTCACATAGGCATGTGCCCTGTTCACACTCATAAGCTCACCATCACATACCCTTCACACCCACAGGTTCACACACACATTCACATGCTCCCACTCCCCTCACACACATATGCTCACTGATTTACACAGCGACTCGCACTTATACATACACGCTCACATTCACACAGGCTCACCCATTCACACACACTCAACACATTCACCCTCACATTCACCCACTCACCAGTTCACATACACTCACTCAAGCTCACACTTGACCACAGACACACCCTCAAACATAGGTGCTCACACACGAGCCAACACACACTCACCTAGCCATTCATACTCACATGCACCTATACATTCACACACATCCTCACATACCCACACAGCTCTACACATACTCACTTTCTTACACATTCACACACATACCTATAGACACATTCAAACACACCCATTCTCACATCCTCAAAAACACCTGTGGCCACTTACTCACTCACACACAAGGTCGATGCCAACTGCAGGGAAAAACGTGGTGTCAGCCGGGGTCTGGCTGGAGGCTCCCCCTGCCCTCGCCCTCTTTGTCCTGTCTTGTTTCTGCCCTCATGTTCTGGGGACCTTGAGACTGATGCACACAAACACACATGCCCATGAGAGAGGCCCCAGAATCTGGTGCACCTCCCAAAGCTCAGGCTGCAGTGGGAAGAACCCCTGGCCACTGAGCCAGCTGCAGGGCGCTGCCTCCCCGACCAGACACAAGCTCCCAGCACACACCCCTGCCCACTCCTCATCATCTGCTGGGAGGTCAGCGACCACACCTCTGCTCCCAGACCAGAGGAAACAACCCCAGAACCCAAGGGGCCAGGATGGTGACACACCTGAGCAGAGAGCCGGTGCCAGTGCACAGACAGGACACCTGTCACCACTCCATGGGACAGCAGGACTGATGTGCCCTGCACTGACCACGAGGACTCGAACCCCATGTGAGGCGAGTCCTGCTGGCTAATGCCGTGTGCAGGCAGGAAGATCAAAGCAGTGACACATCCCATGCGATGGGGTTGGAGATACTTATGCCTTGAATTTGAATGTTTTCTCTAAGGGTATATATCTATATATCTATATATATATACAGATATATATAGTTTTCAAAACACAACTTTTAGAAGAATGTTAATGAAATTCAAATCTGTATTCCAGAATATTCCAGAATTTATTGTATTTTCTTTTCTCTATTTTTTCACTACTGGTTTTTGTTGGGCTTTTTCCTGATTACAAAAAATGCATTGCTATGATGGAAACCTCAGGAAATAACAGAAATCATAAAGACTGTGATTTAAAGTAGGCCACTAAAGAGTAATGTTAAAAGTAACAGAATGAGACCGGGCGTGGTGGCTCATGCCAGCACTTTGAGAGGCCATGGTGGGAGGATCACTTGAGGTCAAGAGTTCGAGACCAGCCTGGCCAACATGTCTCTACTAAAAATGCAAAAATTAGCTGGGCGTGGTGATGTGCACCTGTAGTCCCAGCTACTTGAGAGGCTGAGGCAGGAGAATCACCTGAACCCGGTAGGCAGAGGTTGCAGTGAGCCGAGATTGTGCCACTGCACTCCAGCCTGGGTGACAGAACAAGACTCTGTTTCAAAAAAAAAAAAAAAAAAAAGTAATAGAACGGACGAAAAGCCACAATCCTCTAGAAACACCAAAGGAATGCACCCAGAAGTGGGGGTCTCACATAGCTTTATTGTGTACTGATAAGTACTCGTCTTTGGTTGCCACGGAAACATCAAGATGTTGGGATACAGAGTGTTGGGGATGTGAATTTCCACCTCCTGCTGGTTCCACACAGGCACCCATAGTGTATGGACCCCTCCATCCTACAAGGGGTGAGGGTGCCACACATCACTATGAACAACCATGTCGTCAGCACTCTTTCCCAGTCACCGGATCCCCACCCCTCCCTGGGAATCAGGCCACAAAGGTGGATTTTGTGGGAGAGTGGAGAGGAAGGTTCCAGACACCCTGCCACCCTCTTGTTCTCCACGGGGATGGCTTTCCATGGCTCTGCTACAGTCACTCCTGGAAGTGCTGCCTGACTGAATCCTCAGGGCACCCCGGCAGGATGGACGTGGTGTCCCCCCCACTTTATAGATGGGGAAACTGAGGCTTGAGATCTAAAGCAGCCCGCCCAGCCCCCAGAGCTGAGGAGGCCGACTCTGGCAGGAGTCACTGTCGGTGCATGGGCATTTCTTCCTGTTGCAGCCTGCTGCCCCTTCCAGACCAGGAGGCCTTCTGTGCGGGTTAGGAAAATGGGAACACCCAGGCCGATTTTCCGATCAGCAAAGCTCTGCTCCCTAAGGCTGATGGGCTTCTTAAAGACAAAGGAAAAAAGAACCCAGGATGCAATTAGCCCAAACAGGCAAAGGGACGCTGGTGGCCCAACTCCCTGGGACCCATGGCCCTCCTGGGCTGACATTTCTGCCTACAGAGGGGGCCTTCATAGGCCAAGGCAGGATGCAGGGGAGACACCAACTTGCCTGGTCCACCACAAAGGTGAGGGCCACTTCAATCGCCGTCTGTCCCCTCTTTAGTGCCCCAACGCGATGGTATGACCAATTCTGGGAGGATGAGAGCACCTCAAAGAACTCAGCAGGACGCACAGTTTCAATTCGGAAGTTCTGGAAGGCGAGGCAGGACAGGTGAGAGGTGCTTCTGAGGTGACTCCAGAAAGTCAGAGTTTGGGCACGAAGCTACAGGACTGAAACCCGCAGCCAGGCCAGGCCAAGGGGCCCCCTGGGGCTCAGCAGCCTCCACTAGCAGCAGACGGGCAGGCCAGGCCCTGGAACAGAGGTCTGATCACTATGGCCTTTGTCCTCACCCAGGCCACCCTCCCTACGTGGCCCGATGACCTGCGCTCCTGTTTCATCTCCCCGTGTGGCACCTGGGGCAGCTTGGAGCCTACCGAGGTCTCAACAAGGAACCAGTAAATACAAAAAAAGGACATCACGTCCCCTACAGCTAACTGCAAATGGTGACCATCCCAGCCCTTGTTTGATAACGTGGGCAAAGCAATGACTTCTGTAAGGACACCGAGAGGAACCTCACCTCTTTCTAAAACCTCCAACTCAGGGCCAGGGGCAGTGGCTCACGCCTGTAATCTCAGCACTTTGGGAGGCCGAGGCAGGCGGATCACGAGGTCAGGAGATCGAGACCATCCTGGCTAACACGGTGAAACCCCGTCTCTACCAAAAATACAAAAAATTAGCCGGGCGTGGTGGCGGGCGCCTGTAGTCCCAGCTACTCAGGAGGCTGAGGTAGGAGAATGGCGTGAACCCAGAAGGTGGAGGTAGCAGTGAGCCGAGATCAAGCCACTGCCCTCCAGCCTGGGGGACAGAGCGAGACTCCATCTCAAAAAACAAACAAACGGCTGGGCACGGTGGCTCACGCTTGTAATCCCAGCACTTTGGGAGGCCGAGGCGGGCGGATCATGAGGTCAGGAGATCGAGACCACGGTGAAACTCCGTCTCTACTAAAAAAATACAAAAAATTAGCCGGGCGTGGTGGCGGGCGCCTGTAGTCCCAGCTACTCAGAGAGGCTGAGGCAGGAGAATGGCGTGAACCCGGGAGGCGGAGCTTGCAGTGAGCCGAGATTGCGCCACTGCACTCCAGCCTGGGTGACAGAGCGAGACTCCGTCTCAAAAAAAAACAAAAAACAAACCTGCAACGCCACCCGGAAGGGCCTGGAGGCACTCACTGATGAGCCTGGAATTTCTCACGGGGGACTGAGAGGAGGCCAAGGCTCCTGCACATTTCCCCATCTGTCTGACACCCCTTTCCAGAACCAGAAAGCGTGCTGAGCTCGGCCTCTGTCACACAGGGTTCCAGGTATTTCTGGGGCTCAGCAGGGAGAAGGCCAGGACGTGCTCCCTGACTCTTTGCAGGGCAGGGGAAGAATGAATTCTCTGAGATCCCCAGCTTGGGGAAAAGGGGGCGGGAGAGTGGCGGGCAGAGACCTCCTCCGTATCCCCCTCTCCTGAAGCCCTGCCGCTGTGGCACCGTCTGCCCTCCAGCCCTACAGGGACTCTGCGGCGGGGCTGGTGTGCAGGTTCACAGGTTCTGGAAATGCCCCAGGATGCCTTGGCAGTGTCTGCCACAGACCCGGGAGCGCCACTAGAAACAGGACCCTTCTTCAGTCAGCCTGCATGGGGGCTCCTGTTGCTTTGGGGGCTGCTTTCCAGCAGCTGCGTCAGGCAACGACCCACCTCATCCCCCAGCCAGCACCTGAACAGGCACTCACGTCAGATGGATAGACCTTGTTGCTGAACTTGTCAAAAACTTTGATGGTGATTTCACACAGGCGGCCGGTCTCCAGCACCCACCTGTCACCAGGGTGAATGGTGAACCCTAAAATAGGCAGGGGGAGCCTGAGCACTCAGGCCTCAGGGGCAGCAGGGTGGAGGAGGATGGGACCACCACCCTCAGCACAGGGTCCCTCAGCATCCACATGGGAAGCCCCACTCCACCCACCTGGAGGCCCCACACCACCCACCTGGAGGCCCCACACCACCCACCTGGAGGCCCCACACCACCCAACTGCGGGCCCCACACCACCCACCTGGAGGCCCCACACCACCCACCTGGGGGCCCCACACCACCCACCTGCGGGCCCCACACCACCCACCTGGAGGCCCGACACCACCCACTTGGGGGCCCCACACCACCCAACTGCGGGCCCCACACCACCCACCTGGAGGCCCGACACCACCCACCTGCGGGCCCGACACCACCCACCTGGAGGCCCCACACCACCCACCTGGAGGCCCCACACCACCCACCTGGGGGCCCCACAATTATGGCCTTGGCCTCCTCCACGGAGAGGGACCTGTTGCTGAGGAACAGATGCCTGATGCCACCTTCAGCCCTGAGTCCTGAGCTGACCTCCCGAGGACCAAACCTGGACTCATCCCACTCTATCTGAACAAGTCTCCTTCAAACTCATTCCTGTCCTCAGTGGGTCTACACTCAGAATCCTAGCAGCTCTGTCCTCAACACACAGCAGGTCTATGCTCTGAAGTGATAATAGGTCTATAGTGTTCACAGTAGAACTAGTCTGAATCTTCAGGGGGTCTGTGCTCTGAGGAGGGATGGACATAGACTCCAAGAACGTGATGAATCTGGAAAAGGAACGCGTTGTCAAAGTTTGTTGATCAAACCCGAACACAAGGTTTGTCAGAATCTACCACAGCATTCCCTATCAGCACCTCCCACTGGGGTCAACGCTGAAGAAATAAGGGGTGTCCTGCTAGTCAGGGCTGGGGCTACCTGGAGACATGTCCCTGCAGCTTCCTACATCAGATCTGCCCATGTCCTTGTGAAAAATGCAGATTCTTGGCCCCTGGCCCAGGCTGTGTCTGCAAGAAGCCTGGGAAACTGCATTTTATCCACATGCACACGTGATGGAAACACTGACATGCAAGACCAGCCGCTGAGTCCACACAGGAACAGTGAGGCCCGAGAGATGAGGCAGCAGGCCCAAGAGCACAGCCCAGCCGAGGAGGGACCAGCAGCGCCCTCACCTCCCCGAGGCTGCCTGCTCCTGTCCCACCTCCCTGGCCTACCACCCAGCTCTGGGGAACGATTCTCCATGACTGGTCCCCAAGCCCTTGGGGACCGGACGGCACCACGTCTCACTCTCCCCGGATCCCAGCGTGGGGAGATGTTGGGGACGTGGTGTAGCCCGGAGTGTGGGCTGCTGGGCAGGCTGACTTCAGGGATCCTTCCCACGCAGCCTCCCACTTCAGCCTGCATTTACAAACGAGCCCACCGGTCCCCTGCACAAGAGCAATCTGCCGCCATGCTTCCATCTCCCCAGCATCTGCCGGTGCTGGGCCATGCTGTGATTTATTTCCTCGCCTGGTTACTCTAGGTGTCACATGTCGAATTGACCACAAATGCAGGACAATCCAGCTCCAACCTGCCTTGGTGTCTGGGATTTCTGTTATCATTCGGCTCAGGTGCAGAGCTGCCTGGAAGTTTGGGGGGCCTGACATGGCAAGGGACAGGAGGCTGTCAGAAGGGGACAGGGAACCAGCATCCCCTCAACATCCAACATGCGCCAGGCCCAGAGAGGGGCCCTGAGCGGATCAATCTGCCCAGCTGGGCATGGGATCCCCTCCAGCTCTGTTTCCCAGGGCAGGAGGCTGAGGCTCAGGTGGGTAATGTTCCCTGACTAAGGCCACAGGCAGGAAGTGACAAGGCCAGGACTGGAATCCAGGTCTCTGACTCTCCGGCTTGTGGTCATAGTTGTACAAAACACCAGAAACTGCAGAGCTGGTCCAGAAAGCTCTGCCTCCAGGAGGGCGACTCAGCTCTCAAAGGCGTCGGGACATGAGGACGTCTGCCTGGAGTCACCATGAGCTGAGTCCTGGAGAAGGTTGTGATGGAGGAACCAACATGTCCCCATCATCCCCTACGGCCCAGAGCTGGACTTTAATGGTGTAATGGTGGGCGGATCACGAGGTTAGGAGATCGAGACCATCCTGGCCAACATGTTAAAACCCCATCTGTACTAAAAATACAAAAATTAGCTGGGCGTGGTGGCTCACACCTGTAGTCCTAGCTATTTGGGAGGCTGAGGCAGGAGAATGGCTTGAACCCGGGAGGCAGAGGTTGCAGTGAGCCGAGATTGCACCACTGCACTCCAGCCTGGTGACAGAGCGAGACTCCATCTCAAAAAAAAAAGACCAGATGATGGTAAACTCCCCAACAAAGGACTTATAATTACAAAGGGGTGAGAAGGTGACTTCCCCAGATCAGAAGCAAGTGGAAGAATGGAGTCTCACTCCGGTGATATTCCTGCCAAAGACTCAGTGCTCAGAGCCTGGCCATGAGGGAACAGCAGATAAACCCAAAATGAGGGCTGCTCTACAGATAACCAGACTGTCCTCTTCACAAGTGTCATGGTGTCCAAAGTCAAAGCCCAGGAGACTGTCCCAGGCTGACAGAGACTAAGAGAAACAGGACACATGTGGCAGGTGACTCAGGGCTGGGATTTTTCTTTTTGCTGAAAGGGATAAAACTGGGACAAATGGCTGAGCACAGTGGCTCATGCCTGTAATCCCAGCACTTTGGGAGGCTGAGGTGGGCAGATAAGGAGGTCAAGAGATCAAGACCATCCTGGCCAACATGGTGGAACCCCATCTCTACTAAAAATACAAAAAGTAGTTGGGCGTGGTGGTGCACACCTGTAGTCCCAGCTACTCGGGAGGCTGAGGCAGGAAATTCGCTTGAACCCTGGAGGCAGAGGTTGCAGTGAGCTGAGATTGCACCACTGCACTCCAGCCTAGTGACAGAGGGAGACTGTGTAAAAAAAAAAAAAAAAAAAAAAAAAGGGCTGGGCCAGATGTGGTGGCTCATGCCTTTAATCCCAGCACTTTGGGAGGCCGAGGCAGGCAGATCACGAGGTCAGGAGATTGAGACCATCCTGACTAACACAGTGAAACCCCGTCTTTACTAAAAATACAAAAAAAATTAGCCGGGTGTGGTGGCACGCGCCTGTAGTCCCAGCTACTCGGGAGGCTGAGGGCAGGAGAATCGAACCTGGGAGGTGGAGGTTGCAGTGAGCCAAGATTGCGCCACTGCACTCCAACCTGGGCTACAGAGTAAGACTCTGTCTCAATTAAAAAAAAAAAAAAAAACTGGGACAAATGACCAAACTCGAGTGAGGTCTGAAGATGGTCGGCATCAGTGTTCGTTTCCTAGCACCATAACTGCATGGTGGCCGTGCAGGACAATGTCACTGATGGTCGTAAAGCACTTGAAAATCATCAGGGTGATGGGACATGAGGCTGGCAACCGGCTTTGAGGTGAGTGTGGGAAACCTCTTTTTGGACTGCACTGGCAGATTTTCTACAGGCCTGAAGTTTCTGCAAAAGGGAGACTCAAACATGAAAGTGAAACTTTAAAAAAAGGATCATGCTCTTTAAAAATCACATAGCAAAACTAGAGGCAAGCAGCACAGTCAGACCTGGGGCCTGCACCAGCACAGGCCAAGGACCCGTGTAGCTCTGCTCCTGCCCTGTCCCACAGGTGGCAGCACTCGCCGTGCAGCCAGTGAACCCTGGACTGGAGGCTTGTGCATCTCAGGAACTGATCTGCTCATTTTCTTTTCTTTTTCTTTTCTTTCTTTCTTTTTTTTTTTTTTTTTTTTGAGACGACGGAGTCTTGTTCTGTCGCCCAGGCTGGAGTGCAGTGGTACGATCTCGGCTCACTGCAAGCTCCACCTTCAGGGTTCACGCCATTCTCCTGCCTCAGCCTTCTGAGTAGCTGGGACTACAGGTGCCTGCCACCATGCCCAGCTTTTTTTTTTTTTTTTTTTTTTTGTATTTTTAGTAGAGACGGGGTTTCACTGTGTCAGCCAGGATGGTCTTGATCTCCTGACCTCGTGATCCGCCTGCCTCAGCCTCCCAAAGAGTTGGGATTACAGGCATAAGCCACTGCACGCGGCCAAACTGCTCATTTTCTAACTACAAGTAAATAGCCCTGGGGCCCGTGGCTCCCACATGAGAGTGCAGATCCACACAGATCTGAGTTCAGACTCCAGCTCTGCCCTCCCTGAGCTCAGACAAGCGGCTCGGCCTCTTCAGGTCTCAGACTCTATGACTACTCAATGGAGAGCACAGCAGTGTGCAAGCTCACATGGCTGCTGGGAGGATAACACAGGTCAAGAAGTTTAAGGCATCCACCTCACAATGGGTCTGTCTACACCACTGTGGGCGACGTAGCCTGTTACACCTGAGACCGGCGGGCACAGCCGGCCCATGCCCCAGCAGAAACCTGGCTGCCCTTTAACTGGTCCCCCAGTTATGAGGACAGAACATAAAGGTTCTGCTGCAAGTCCTGAGAGTGCAGAGGGAGGGGCCGGGCGCGGTGGCTCACGCCTATAATCCCAGCATTTTTGGAGGCCGAGGCAGGCGGATCACGAGGTCAGGAGATCGAGACCATCCTGGCTAACACAATGAAACCCCGTCTCTACTAAAAATACAAAAATTAGCCGGGCATGGTGGCATGCGCCTGTAAACCTAGCTACTCAGGAGGCTGAGGCAGGAGTATCGCTTGAACCCAGGAGGCGGAGGTTGTAGTGAGCCGAGATCGTGCCATTGCACTCCAGTCTGGGCAACAGAGAGACTCCAGCTCAAAAAAAAAAAGGAAAGAAAGAAAAAGAGAGAAAGAGAGAAAGAAAGAAGAAAAGAAAGAAAGAAGAAAGAAAGAAAGAGAAAAGAAAGAAAAGAAAAGAAAAAAGAAAAGAAAGAAAGTGCAGAGGGAGAGGGCCGACTTCTCACCCAGCACCCAGCACTCACTAGATGGACTTTGCCTCCAAGATCTGCCTGTGAGAGAGTTGTGTCTCACCAGATTCCTTCCCCTGGAGGTCAACACCCAAAAGTCAAATCAAAATCTTTTGCATATCATTCCCAAGAGGTGAAACATAATCAAAGGCTCTGAAGTTTGCTGTGGCAAAGGCAGGAAAGATCTGGTGCTTTGAGAAAGACCATCTTTAAATACCAGAGTGAGGACTATGATGGCAAACACAGCACACTCAGAGCCCAGAGGCACCATCTCTGTATGCCGTTAAAATACAAAAATAACAAATCAGATTTTACACATTTATTTCTGATTTCACAGCTCCCTTCCAAGGCTTCATGGCCTCAGGTGTAACCCTTGTGCTCCCCAGAAGCCTCTCCCATTAGGTCCTACCTGGAGTGGAGTTCCCTACCTCCCGTCTTCATCCTCACTGCTGCGTGCGTCGCATGGTGTCCAGGGGCCACAAACATCAGCAAGAAGTGTATTCCAGAGAGTGACTCATCCATCCCTCCTACTCCACTGAGGTCACATTAGATGACACAAGATCACCCTTCTCTGTCCTCTGGGCTCTCTTACCCTCCCTGGGCTCTATGGAGTTCGAGGCCATCAATGAGGCGTTGCTGACAATTGTAAACCATTAAGTGAGAAGGTCTCCTTTCCTCCTCTCGCTTCCCCATTTTTGCTGCACTGTTACAGCTCTCAGCTACAGACTTATCTACCTGGAATTCTAACTGTGATGGAAACATTGTGAGGTAGATGAGCTCATTCAACAGACCTGGGCTGGGCCCAGAACTGCTACCCAAGTGTTCTGTGCAGAGGGAAATGCTCTCTGTGCAGTTGAGTGCTATGGTCAGTGGCAAATAACTCCTAGGGACACATGAAATGTGGCTGTTGAACAGAGTGTTTCGTTGCACTCTAATTAATTGAATGGATTAATTAAGTTAGTTATAAGCAGCACCTCCGGATAGTGGCTGCCACACAGAAGAGCCCAGCTTCAGAGATATAAAGTTGAAGAAGACATGATTCTTCTACCCTGGTATTTCCTTGCAGAGTAGGTGTCTGCTCTGATCCAATCATCCACTTATGGGAGCTTCCTGGGCACAGGTACAGGGGCCAGGCACTCTGTGAGGCCTGGGGATGCTGCAACGGGGAGGACAGCATCCAGGTCGAGGGTTCCCAGCAGGGGCTGCACTTGTACACAGAGGTGAAAAGCACGAACCAGCAAACCCTGTCCAGACAGGATCACAGCAGCAGGGACAGAGGGGATGGGGACAACTTACTGTCTTCAGGAGCCCACGCTCATCTCCTCTGACCCTGGATCAGAGCCCGAGAAAGCACCTGGATTAGTGTGGGGCCCAACAGTCTAGACAGGGTGAGGATGAAACCCTTCTATGCCTGAGCTAGATCCCAGCCCAGCGATGTGCTTATCAGAACCTCTGGGAGGACTAAGATGGGCTGCCCAGGGCTGAGCTCTGGGATGACAAGGAATGAGGAGGCCTCAGTTCTTGCCCTGGCAGTGACCAGCCATGGGTAGGATTCACTCTCACTTAGATGGAGCACAGAAATCACTGTGCAGATGGCTGTGGCTGGATTCAGGTGATGATGGCATGCTGACTCTTCTGAACTTTAAAACCCTGGAATCCATCCTCCCCCTCCCATCCACACATGGCCTGGACACTCTTGTGACTTCCCTCAGCCCCTCTGTACTCCTCCCTCTTCAGGTCCAGCCAAGGGCCCTGAGCCCTGCCTTTTCCCATGGAGTCCATGGGTGGCTGTCTCAGAACTCCTAGAGCTCTTGGTCTTGGTGTCACTCATTTGAACATTTAATCCCTCCCAACAGATGTCTCTTCAGGCACCACTGGGAAACTGTTCTAGACAGCGAAGGTTCTTGGAGAATCTTACTATGAGAAACATGTTTCTTCTGGGGAAAGTGATATTTTTTTAAATTGAACAGTCTCACTTATTTTTGTTTTGTGGGGAAAAATTTTGACACCTACAGAGCAATCAAATTCTATTAAAACAAAGTGTGTCACACAGTATTCATGGTCAAAGGGATTCTGAAGCCATGATTTTGCCTCATGTGATATTTTATGCTTACTTCAACAAACACCTTGACTTGTTTCCTTGCAAAGGAGTTCAGAAGCAACAAGAACCTATTGCAATTAGTGGGTCCTACCAGGCCAAATGGGGATCGCCCTGCCCCTCAATGGCTGAGTTTATCTTTCTCCACCTCGCAATGCACACCCTCCTGGTCCTCCTCCTAAGAAGGAAGCCACGTCTCCACCCTGAGGCAGGGTCCCTGAGGAAGCCCCTTGTTTCTCCTTCATTCTATAGTCTGTGTTGCTCCACCACCCAGAAGCCATGGTTGGTGTAAGTAATGGGAGAGATTATCCACATGGAAATGGAACTACCTATTTTCAGCCACATTATCTGAAGTGGAATAGTAGACTTCAGTTGAGAAAGCTGGAGGGAAATTGCCCCAATTTGTCTAGAGTCTCCTCGTTTCTCGGAGTCCTCCCAGAATTAGGTGTGGGGCTTACTGTAGAAGGAGGCCCAGCCTGGCAGTCCTTGTGTTTACGACGGGGAGGGTTAATTCTGAGGCTTCCTGTAATAAAAAGGCTTGGGGAATGTGGAGACGTATAAGAATGAAGCATCAATGGGGGGACTCCTCCTCCTTGAAATCCTAAAGTGTTTGAGGAGCAAGGACTCTGGGGTTCCTGCAGTCTCTGTCCTGGCAAGTGTTCCACACAGAGGGGCTCAGGAACAGGATTAAAATCCCAGCTGATGCCAAACTCATAGTAGAAGCTTAGAGTCTCTCCCAGGAAGTAGATAGAGGTGGGAAGAAAGTGCATGGGATTCGGAATCAAAGGGTTAATCTAAACCTGTCACCTAATGGTAGTATATTTTATTCTATAGATCAAATAATTATTTGAATTTTGTAACAATACTCAAGACACGCAATTCTTGTTTAATGTATTAAAAACATTTAAATGTTTGGGAGATCGAGCTGGGAGGATCGCTTGAGCCCAGGAGTTTGAGACTGGCCTGGGCAACATAGCAAGATTCTTGTCTCTTAAAAAAAAAAAAAAAAAAGCAGGCCGGGTGTGGTGGCTCACGCCTGTAATCCCAGCACTTTGGGAGGCCAAGTGGGCAGATCTACGAGGTCAGGAGATCAAGACCATCCTGGCTAACATGGTGAAACTCTGTCTCTACTAAAAATACAAAAAATTAGCCGGGCTCGTGGTTCGCGAGCAAGTGCAACTGGACTAGTGGACACCATTTGCCTCCATCTCTCTTCGTGCCTGAATTGGGAACAGGAGGGTTTATTTTCTTGGGGCCTCGTGGGCTGCGTGCCTCTCGCCTGCCGAGTGTGAGTCCAGTGTCTGCCCACATGTGTCCCCATCCCTGAATATAAACTGACTGCCTCGCCTGGGCTCAGCCAAAGGGACAACAGCCATCCCTCTGATGACAAGTGGCACCGCAGCCCAGGCAGCCAGGGCAGTCGCTGCACTGAGTCACTTGCTCTGAGCCCAGAAGCTGCTGCTGGTTCTCGCGCTGCTTCCTTGGGGCGTTGGTTTGAGTGTGACTCTTGCCCACCCTACTGACTTTGAACCGGCCCCTGGTCAGGGCTGACCCTACTGGAGGCCCGGTCCAGCTGTGCTGCCTGGCTTCAGATGTGGCCTCCCTGTCCCAGGGCACCCCCCTGGGGCACTCCACGGTGGGGCAGCGAGGGCACAGGCATGGACGCTGCAAGCTCATCCTCCACTCGGCCCTCCCTCATGTTCCAACCGTGCTCCCTCCCCAGGCTGCCCGCACACACTCCACCCTGGAGGATGAGCTCACACAGTCCCTTTTTTATTGTGGTGCAATGCACATAACATAAAATTGACCATCATAACCATCTTTGAGTGTATAGTTCAGGGGTATTAGTACATTCACATTGTCATACAACCATCACTACCATCCATCTCCAGAACTTTTCATTTTCCCAAACTCAAACTCTGTCCCCACGAAACACTGACTCCCCATTCCTCCTCCCCCAGCCCCTGGCAACCCCCATTCCACTTTCTGTCTCCATGAGTTTGACCGCTCCAGGGACCTCATCTAAGGACAATCACACAGTATTTATTCTTTTGTGACTGGCTTGTGTCACTTAGAGTAACGTCCTCAAGGTTCATCCATGTTGAATTTCCTTCCTTTTTAAGGCTGACTGTAAGGATGGGTGCACCACATTCTGTTTATTTCTCCATCGATGGTCACTTGGGTTGCTTCCACATTGTAGCTGTTGTGAGTAATGCTGCTATTCATGTGGATGTACAAAGATCTTTCTGAGACCCAACTTTTATTTCTTTCCTATATATACCCAGAAGTGGGGTTACTGGACCATACGTTAATTCTGTGCTTAATTTTTGGAGGAACCACCATACTGTTTTCATAGCAGCTGCACCGTTTTTCATTTCCACCAATAGTACATAGGGTTCCAATTTCTTCACATCCTTGCCAACAATTGTTAGTGTCTGTTTTTTGATAGTAGCCATCCTAATAGGTGTGAGGTGCCAGCACAGACTTTTGCACGTGGTAGAATGAGTGGATAGAGACAACGTCTGATCACTGAAGCAAGACGACTCTTGGCAGCGGCTGCAGTTGGCTGGAGTGTCACTGTGGATTGGAAAATAATGTAGTATTTCTTTCTCTTTTTAAAATTTTACTTTAAGTTCCAGGATACATGTGCAGAAGGTGCAGGTTTGTTACATAGGTAAACGTGTGCCATGGTGGTTTGCTGCACCTATCAATCTGTCACCTAGGTATTAAGCCCTGCATGCATTAGCTATTTGTCCTGACGCTCTCCCTCCCCATCCCCCAATATGCAGATTCTTTTAAAGTACTCTATAATAATTTCCCCACATTATTTTCCCATTTGTCCTAACTAGCAGGATTTTAATGTAACAAAGCTATCCGACAAGCCACGGGTTTATGTCTACAAATGAACTCTGAGCAACACAGACGCATAGCACTGAGGCTAAATTGGTGGCTGTGATTTTTGTGTTTTTTAGAACACACCCTATTGTATTGGAATCCTGGAAATGAAAATGCTATTTCCCCTGTGAACAAAGCTTTCCATAGGGGAAACATCACTTGGGGAAAAATGTGGTGCTTCTGTCCAGGATAATGGATGTTGCAGCTGTGCCTGTGACTCCGTGGGTCTGCACTTTGCACATGAAATCTTACATCAGGCTGGGCGCAATGGCCCACACCCATAATCCCAGCACTTTGAGAGTCTGAGGAGGGAGGATCACTTGAGGCCAGGAGTTCAAGACTAACCTAGCCAGGCCTGGTGGTGTGTACCTGTAGTCCCAGCTACTTGAGAGGCTGAGGTGAGAGGATCCTTTGAGCCCACGAGTTCAAGGCTGCAGTGAGCTATGATCGCACTACTGCACCCCAGCCTGGGTGACAGAGTGAGACCTGTCTCTAAAAAAGAAGAAATAAATCTTAAATCAGTCTTTCCCTATGTCTTCTCCCCAGGATTCCTGCCCAGCTTGGAAACAGCACACAAGGGCACAGGGGAAGTGGTGGGTACACAGGGAAGGTCAGGAGCTTGGAGTCTGAGCTCTGGTCACCGTCCTTCCTGGCCATGTGGTCTTGGGGGAGCCAACTTCTGTTTCTTTGAGGACCACCTGTCCCCCCTGCTGCAGATGGAAGAGTGAGACTCACCTCACGTGTTTGTTGTGCAGAGTAAACGGCATAACTCACAGGCAGTCCCCCCAAAGGGGAGTTGAATGCAGCTGCTTGTCATTGAAGCGGCGCAGTGAGGCAGGACTCAGGGAACCAGGAACAGGGTCCTGGCTTGATTTCCCGGTCTTGCTGATACTTTTGTTTCCAGGTGCATGTTATGGTTTCCACTGTTAACTCACCCTCCTATGCCTGTGATCTCATTGGATCGTCCCAAGAAATTATCATAATGAGGACACACTTAGAAATGAGGCACGATGGTTCAGGCCTATAATCCCAGCATTGCTTGAGGCCAAGAGTTCCAGACTGGCCTAGGCAACACAGTGAGACCCTTTGTCTACCAAAAATTTTAAAAATTAGCCGGGCGTGGTGGCATGCATGTCCTATCTATTTTGGAGGCTGAGGTGGAATACATAAGGTGTCCACATTGGGCTGGCTTGCTCACCTTTCCTGCTGTGCCATCTTCCGGAAAGCAGCCCGCCTGGAGAGCAGGGACTAGCAGCCATTCTTCCCCACTCTCTTGGCCTTTCAGCTGCCTGTCCGTCAGGAGTCAGGTGCACTTCCCTGCCAGGCGTTCACCCTGACCTGGGGCGCTCAGTTCACCCTCTCAACCTCGTTATCCAGAAAGGAATCCAGCCCTGGATTTTTATGAAAGTCCCTTTTTCAGGTTGTTGTTGGTTACAGACGTGACCTTGTTTCTCATCTAGAAAGTCTAAGGAAGCAGAAAGAGAAACATGAGTCTGGAGAGGCCCCCCAAGGAGAAGTCAGTGAGGGGCCACGGTGGAGAATTTCCTTCCAGTCCTCCCAGTCATGGTTTGCTCGCAGTTGAAACAACTCTGTAGCTGCTTATAAATGATAAGGGGGGAGTGTGTGTTGTGTTTTGATGTGTGTGGTGTGGATGTGCTGTGTGTAGTGTGTTTTTGATATGAGTGGTGAGTGTGGTGTGTATGATTCGTGTATATGTGTGTGGTATATATGAGTGTGCTGTGTGTATATTGTGTGTGGTATGGTGTGTATGTGTGTAGTGTGTGGAGGGTGTGGTGGGTGAATGTGTGTGATGTGCATGTGCATATGTGTAGAGTGTATGTGTGTGGTGTGGTGTATGTGATATGTTTGTGTGTGGTACAGGTGTGGTGTGTGTAGGTGTATTTGTGGTATGGTGTGTATATGTGTGGTGAGTGTGGTGTGTGAAGTGTATGTGAATGCATGTTTTATGGTTGTGGTATGTGTGGTAGGTGTGTGGTGTGAGCAGTATGGGTGTTGTGTGTGTGTGGCATATGTGTACATTGTGATGTGTGATGTGTTTGGTAGGTGTGTGATGTGTGTAGCGTGGGTGTGGCGTGTAGGTGTGTGCATTGTGTGATGTATGTGCATGTGTGGTGTGTGCATGCAGGTGTGTGTGTGTGGGTGTGTGTGGATGTGGAGTGGCGGGGGTGTGTGGTGTGTGGTATGGTGTGTGATATAGGTGTATGTGTGTGGTGTTTGCTGTATGTGTTTGTGTGTGGTATGTTGTGGGTGTGGTGTGTAGTGTGTGGTCTGAATGTGGTGTGTGGTGTGGTGTATGTGTATGTGTGTGGTATGTGGTGTGTGTGTGGTGTAGTGTGTGTGGATGTGGTATGGGTGGTGTGTGTGGTGTGTGGTATGTGTGTGGTGTGTGGTTGTGAGTGTGGGTGTTGGTGTGGTGTGTATTGTATGTGTATGTATATGGCGTGTGGTTTGGCATCTGTGTGTGCTGTGCAGTGTATGTGTGTGATATTTGTATATATGTATGTATGTGGTATGGGTGTGTGCTGTGGGTGTGTGATGTGTGGTGTGTTTGGGTGTATATGTGTGTGTTGTGTGTGTGGCATATGTGCATAGTGTGTGGTTTGGGTGTGGGTATGGATGGTATGTGTGTTTTATGTGTGTGTGTGGTGAATGTATATGTGATGTTTGTATGCATTGTATGTGTATGTGGTGTGTGTGTGTGTGGCACAGGTGCATGGCGTGTAGTGTATGTGTGTGTGGTGTGTGTGGTATGTCTGTGTGGTGTGTATGTGTGTGTGGTATGTGTGGTGTGTGTATATGTTTGTATGGTGTGTATGTGTGTGTGTGTGGTGTGTGTGTGTGGTGTGTGTTTATGTGGTGTGTGTGTATGTGTGTTTGTGTGGTGTGTATGTGTGATGTGTGGTGTTTGCATGGTGTGTGTGTGTGGTGTGTGTGTATGTGTTTGTGTGGTGTGTGGCGTGTCTGCATGTGTGTTTGTGTGGTGTATGTGTATGTGTGTTTGTGTGGTGTGTGCATGTGTTTGTGTGTGTGGGGGGTGTGTGTGTGTGTGGTGTTTGTGTGGTCTGTGTGTGGTGTGTGTGTATCTGTGTTTGTGTGGTGTGTGTGTGGCATATGTGTGTGGTGTGTGGGTTTTCCCAGAATCATGTGGGGGCTGATTCTCCACCCCAACCCAGCTGCTTGCAGAGGTCCTGGTGGCTTTGCCTGGAGCAGACAGAAGGGTGCCCTGGTGTCCCTGGGCAGCTTTGGTTGACTCAGATGGGGTCAGGGTGTCCTCGTGGGCGAGCAGGTTCCTAAGGGCTGCAGGGGCCACTCCAGGCCGTGGCGCAGGAAACCTATATGGGGCCAGCTGCTGCACAGGACCTGAAAAGTACACCGAAGGAGGGTCGCAGGGCTGGCCTTGGCCAGTGGGAAGGAGTGGAGGGGTAGCCACAGCACAGCAAGTGGGGAGTGGCAGGCAGAGGCACTGGTGATGCTCAGAGCTGGCCTGCCAGGAAGATTTTTTTTTTTCCTTGTGTCGCCCAGTGGCACAATCACGGCTCACTGCAACCTCCTCCTCCCAGGTTCAAGAGATCTTTTCACCTCAGCCTCCTGAGTAGCTGGGACCACAGGAGCGTGCCACCGTGCCCAGCTAATCTTTTGTATTTTTTGTAGAGACAGGGTTTTGCTATGTTGCCCAGGCTGAACTGGAGCTCGTGGACTTAACCAGTCCTTCCACCTCAGCCTCCCAAAGTGCTGGGATTACACGCGTGAGCCACCGCGCCTGGCCTGTGGGGAGGATTTTAGGTGATGCTCATGCAGTCCTGTGCGAGCTGCCCAGGTTGGAAAGGGGCTGCTGCTCTGCAGAGACGTCCATGGACGGCCCCTGTCCCAGGAAGTTGAGGCTGTAGTGAACTGGGATCCCGCCACTGCACTCCAGCCTGGATGACAGAGCAAGACCCTGTCTCAAAATAATAATAATAATAATTTCAACTTTTGCTTTAGATTCAGGCTGCACATGTGCAGGTTTGTTACATGGGTATATTGTGTGATGCTGAGCTTTGGGATACGAATGACCTCATTACCCAGGTACTGAGCACAGTATCCAATAGTTTTTCAACTCTTGCTCCCCTCTCTCCCTCCTCCCTCTAGTAGTCCTCAGTGTCTATTATTGCCATCTTTATATCCATGAATACTCAATATTTAGCTCCCATTTGTAAGTGAGAACATGTGGTATTTGGTTTTGTGTTCCTGTGTTAATTCACTTAGGATAATGTCCTCCAGCTGCATCCACGTTGCTGCAAAGGACATGATTTTGTTCTTTTTTATGACTGTGTAGTATTCCATGGTGTATATGTACCATATTTTCTTTATCCAATCCACCATTAATGGACACCTAGGTTGATTCCATGTCTTTACTATTGTGAATAGTGCTGCGATGAACATGTGAGTGCACATGTCTTTTTGGTAGAATGATTTGTTTTTTTATTTTTGAGACAGCATCTTGCTGTGTCAGAGATGTGATCATAGCTCACTGCAGTCTTGACTCTCTGGGCCCAATTGATCTTCCCAATTCAGCCTCCCAAGTAGCTGGGATCACAAGCAGGCACCACCATGCCTGGCTAATTTTTTAAATTTTTTTTTGCAGAGACAGGGTCTCCCTCGTTGTCCAGGCTGGTCTCAAACTGAGCTGAAGCGATCCTTCCATCTTGGCCTCCCAAAGTGCTGGGATTACAGGCATGAGCCATCGTGCCTGGCCTGGTAGAAATATTTTATTTTGGATAGATACCCAGTAATGGGATTTCTGGGTCGAATGGTAGTTTTAAGTTCTTTGAGAAATCTCCAAACTGCTTTCCACAGTGGCTGAATTAATTTACGTTCCCACCAGCAGTGTATAAGCATTCCCTTTCTCCTCAGCCTCGCCAGCATCTATTGTTTCTTGACTTTTTAATAATAGCCATTTTGACTGATGTGAGATGGTGTCTCATTGTGGTTTTGATTTGCATTTCTCTGATGATTAGTGATGTTGAGTATTTTTCATGTTTGTTGGCTGCATGTATGTCTTTTTTTTTTTTTTTTTTTGAGGCGGAGTCTCACTCTGTCGCCCAGGCTGGAGTGCAGTGGTGCCATCTCCGCTCACTGCAAGCTCCGCCTCCCTGGTTCAAGCCATTCTCCTGCCTCAGCCTCCCAAGTAGCTGGGACTACAGGCGCCCACCAACACGCCCGGCTAATTTTTTTGTATTTTTAGTAGAGACGGGGTTTCACCGTGGTCTCGATCTCCTGACCTCGTGATCCGCCCGCCTCAGCCTCCCAAAGTGCTGGGATTACAAGCGTGAGCCACCGCGCCCGGCCTTGCCTAGTTTTTTAAACCTGCTGTTCTTGTGCAGGCATGGTGGCTCATGTCTGTAATCCCAGCACCTTGGGAGGGCGAAGCAGGAGGATCACTTGAGCCCAGGAGTTCAAGGGTGCAGCAGGCCAATCATCACAGCTGTTAATGGCCACTGCGTTCTAGCCTGGGCAACAGAGTAGAAACCATCTCTAAAAACAAACCACAAACACTACCTAGCACTGACGTCCTGTGACCCCTCCTTGCACTCTCCACCTTTGTGTAAAGTACTCTGTGTCCACAAAGTCTTCCTCTTATTCTCCCTCTAGTTCGCATTTGGTTGTAAAGCCTCCATGCCCCTTACCAAAGCATAAAGGGCCCCTTAAAGTCTGAGGCCTATGTTTGATCTTCCCCAAATTCCCTCATAAATAAAGCAACATTCTGGAAATAACAGCCAAAAGATATTATATTGAAAACTGGTGATTACTGCTGTGTTCACTGTGTCAAACAAAGTCCATTTTTCTGGTCTTGGATCTCCAGAGCTATGAGGACAAAAGTCTCTCCCCTCTCCAACAAAGGAAACACACTGAACTCCCCAACAAGCATTCTCTTTTTCCTTTTGGGATAGAGTTTCACTGTCGCCCAGGCTGGAGTGCAGTGGCGCGATCGTAGCTCCTGCAATCTCTCCTCCCAGTTCTCCCGCCTCAGCCTCCTGAGTAGCTGAGATTACAGGCGTGCACCACCACACCCAGCTAATTTTGTCTTTTTAGTAGAGATGGGGTTTCGTCAAGTTGGCCAGGCTAGTCTCGAACTCCTGACCTCAGGTGATCTGCCCCGCCTCAGCCTCCCAAAGTGCTGGGATTACAGGCATGAGCCACCACACCTGGCCCCAAACAAGCATTCTCTAAACTCCTGTAAGGAATGACTTCACATTCCCTCAGAGAATGTCAACTTCCCGAAATGCATCCCAAGAGTTTCCAGAGTTCCTGCCAGAAGTGCCCACACAGATGCAAACTTCTGACCCCTGAAACCAGAGATGGACCCAACTCACTTGTTGCACATCAGCAGCACTCCCAGCTCCTTGACATTGTGGACCAAGAACTTCCAGAAGCCACTGGGCACCATGTGCTTTCTGTTTTTTTTTTGCTCCTATAACCATGTTGGGCATCAAGATCTGGCCCTTGAACCTTCTACAAACCCTGTTGTCAATGCCTCTGGGTTTCCGCCAGTTACACTGAAGGAAATCATACACAGGTGGGTTAGCATCTGTGCAGAGTGCCAACTGTTCCTTAGAGGAGGGGAAAAAAGGACCAAATGAAAAGGAAGTATGCCACACAGTAGTTGCCTTTGGTAACAGGACTTCACTATTTCCTTACATGCTTTTTTGGTGGGAAAAACCAGGAGCTCGTGGCTTTAGCCACTAGGAATGCAGGCACCCCTGCCATTCTCACTCCCAAGAAATGGAGACACCAAAGGGATGCGAGGGGACTGTGTAGATACTGAGATGGCGAGCACAGCTGCAGACACTGCTCTCAGCACCTGAGTTTTCTTGTCTATAAAACAGGGATCCTGCTATCATAAGGCAACCCAAAATACATGACACAAATGCAAAGCCCTCTAAACACATCACAACAGCCAAGTGTCCCTTTTCATTAAAGTTTCACTTCACACATCAAGAGACATACGTACCAGCACTAGGGCACACCAGGGGAGACCTGTATTTCTACAGAAACCTCTTCCACAAACCAGTTCACTGGTCAAAGATAATCCTGACTAGGTGATGTCAGAAACTGGCGGCCTGTTGTAAACTCCCTTCTTCACCCCGCACCCATTTCCATCCCAGGACCACATACCTTAATTTTGACATATCGGTCTGACTGGTGCCGGATGAACTTCTCGGTTCTCTTTTTGACGATTTTGGGCTTCAAAAGGGGTCTGAGGGCGGCCATGGTGCCTTTTGGGGAAGAAGCAGCCCCAGGTGAGGAAGAATCCTGGAAAGAGGCTTGGAAGGAGGCTTTCCCGCCCAGGGACTGAACACTGTTGCAGAGTGTCTTCCAATCGCCAGCTACCGAGCAGAGCAAGCTGGGAATGGAATGGGTGCCTCTGCCAGGCTTGCTTTCCCTCCCTTTCCGAAGCTGGCAGAATACTAGGCACTCTCCAGACGCGATCCCAGGAGGTGAAGGGTCACCTCACCCACTCAGAGCCCAAAGAATGCCAACAGCTGAGCAAACCAAAACTGACCCCAAGACACTCTGAATTTGCAAGGGGCAGCAAATCCCACCCCACCAGTGTCCGAACCCCCAGATGGTCCTTCCGGTAGTACTGGCCTTGACCATCTACTGGAATTGGAGTCTCAGTTTCCTCACCTGTAAAATGGAGATGACATTGTGTGCTGAATGCCTGCAGTGCCTGTCACAGGGTAAACGTCCAATAAAGAAAACCTTCTAATTCCCTAGGGAGCTGCTGCGCTACCACACCCCCCAACACACACAAAACCATCATATCCCTCTAAGGATGCCTCAAACCTGGAGATCTTCCAGTACCAACTCACACCTTCCTCAGTGTGGTCTTCTGAGCCATTCATTTATTTCCTACAGCAGCACCCCTTCTGTTCTCTTCGCAGCCATCAACTGGTACAGAGTGGGTACTCAATGAACCATGTATTCAAAACAACTTTGCCTTCTGGCCCGTGATATCCTCGAAGGCAAGGGGGAAGTTTCATCTTTATATTCCCAGAGCTCCTGACGATCAGAATCGCTGTTAACAACTGAGTGAGCTGATCTGCACCCCATCTTTTTTTTTTTGCAGTCCCACTACAGCACCCCTAGGGTCACAGACTAGAAGGAAAGGAATGTGGGGCCATGACAATGAATGAATGCACGTGGGCCAACACCAGTAAGCACGGTATAAACCAAAAATTAAATTCTAAGCCCCCCACCCAACTGAATGGACTCCTGCTCTTGGCCAAGGGCATTCCAAAGTTAACCTAAAAAACTAGTTCAAGCCATAATGGCAATGCAGGGTCGAACTTGCCTCATTATGCCTTTCTCCCCGTGGAATTCAGGCACAGCTGACCAGCATTAGCATTAAAAGAGATCCCAAGACTGACAAAACAGACTTTGTAGCAATAAGACACCAAATTCCAACCTGACTCTAGTATAGCATGACAGATTGCAGGCCCAGAAAGAAACAGAAGTACTTTACCCAAAAATATATTTCTTTGACATATTCTGACATGACCCTGTAAAACTGCCTCTTGTGGGGACAATCTACATTCTGTAGTGAATCCTCCTCCCTTTCCAGGTCTCCCTGAGCCAGGAGAGACTACACTAAGAGTATGGCACCTTTTCAGGCCTGATAAGAAACATTTACAATTTAGTCTCTTTGAAGCCCGCTACCTGGAGGCTTCCTCTGCATAAATAAGAACTCGGTCTCCACAACCCCTTATCTGAACCCAAGCATTCCTTTTTGTTGATTCCAGGTCTTTAGACAAACTCAATCAATTGTCAAATCTACCAATAGCCCGGACCAGGCCCCCCAACACACCCCCCTAAAATGTACAAAACCAAGCTGCACCCCAACCACCTTGGGCACATGTTCTCAGGACTTCCTGAGGGCTGTGTCACAGGCCATGGTCACTCATACTGGACTCAGAATAAGTCTCTTCAAATACTTTACACAGTTTGACTCTTTTCGTCAACAAACGCAAAGCCCAACCACCGCCCCAGCTGCCTACTTCACTCTGTTCGTGTACGCACTCCAGCAAGCCGACAATACCCACAGACACAGCGTGGTAGGGAAGGCCTCCTTACCAGGGGACCATAGGGCCAGATGAAGCCTGCAGGAACGCAGATGGCCACGGATTAAGACTCACCCAGGCCGGGCGCGGTGGCTCACGCCTGTAATCCCAGCGCTTTGAAAGGCCGAGGCGGACGGATCACTTGAGGTCAGGCGTTCGAGACCAGCCTGGCCAACATAGTGAAACCCACTCTCTACTAAAAATTCAAAAATTAGCCAGGCGTGGTGGTGGGCGCCTGTAGTCCCAGCTACTTGGCAGGCTGAGGCAGGAGAATCTCTTGAACCCGGGAAGCGGAGGCTGCAGTAAGCTGAGATCGCACCACTGCACTCCAGCCTGGGAAGCAGAGTGAGACTCTGTCTCAAAAACAAACAAACAAACAAACTCACCGAGCAGGAAAAAGGAGCACCGAGGAAGAGGGGATGAGAGCGCGCGGGGGCTGATGGGAGGTAACCTCTGGGTCCTGACAGGGAAAAGGCAAGCACTTCCGGCTCCGGGTCTTTAAAAAAAGATATGTCAAAGAAACAGTGCGGCAGAAATGCAGAATTTAACTGTTTTAATAGAGATTAATATCTGAGAATATAAGGGAAAATTTGTCTTACCTGCCCTTGGCACTAGGTAGAAATTTGGGATTCTTTCTGAGTTGAGACCTGGTGTAGGGAGGAATCTACTTCCGCCAGAAGTTGAAGCCAATCGTTCTAGCGTTTGGGCTATTTCCGCCCTTGTTTCCTCTACTCCGAAGTGCGCCTCCTAGCGGTCGGGAGAGAACAAGACCGACTTCCCAAAGTTCCCTCACTGAATTTACATAGTAAATAGTAATGAGACCGGAACCGCTAACATACGGTGGGGTTCATAGTGTAGCAGGACGAGTCGCAGACAAAACTCCTCAGACACCGGATTAAAGGAGGAAGAGGTTTTTTTATTCTGCCAGGAGGGCAGACTCGTGTCTTAAGAGCCGAGCTTCCCGGAAAAGAAATTCCTAGCCCTTTTAAGGGCTTACAGCTCTAAGGGGTCTACGTGAAAAAGTCGTAATAGATCAAGTAAGTGTGAGGAACGTGACTGGAGGCTACATACATCAGCTAACAGAACAAAAAGTTTTACAGTGCTTTCTCATACAATGTCTGGAATTTACAGATAACACCAGTGGTTTTGGTCAGGGGTTAATATTATTATTTTAACCACCAGGGCCAGGTGGTGGCGCCAAAGTCGTCTAACTACTTATTTTACTTCTGTTTCTTTCCAACTTTTTGCTTTCTCCCTTTTCTCCTGTCTTATAAACTAGGGAAAAGGGGAGGTTGGGGAGAAACTGGGAAGGACAACAGGAGAAGTGGTGGCCTCATACCATAATAGGCCTACCACAATTCTATAATGTAACCCTATTATTGTCTGTATTTTGCATATGTGGAAGGAGAATTTTGGAGATTTTACTCCAAGCACCACGCTTCTAACCATTAGTCTAAACTACCTTGTTTTGTTTGGTGTTTGATTGTTTTGTACAGCCATGGTTTGACTGTGTTAGCCAGACTGGTCTCGAGCTCCTGGTCTTAAGCGATCGTCTCGCCTCAGTCTCCTGAGTAGCTGGGATTACAAACATGAGCCATTGTTCCCAGCTACTGTCTAACTTTTTTTTTTTTTCTTTTTGAGACAGAGTCTCGCTGTGTCGCCCAGGCTGGAGTGCAGTGGCGCAACCTCGGCTCACTGCAAGCTGCGCCTCCTGGGTTCACGTCATTCTCCCGCCTCAGACTCCTGAGTAGCTGGGACTACAGGCGCCTGCCACCGCGCCTGTCTAATTTTTCGTATTTTTAGTAGAGACGGGGTTTCACCATGGTCTTGATCTCCTGACCTCATGATCCGCCCGCCTTGGCCTCCCAAAGTGCTGGTATTACAGGCTTGAACCACCACGCCCGGCCGCTACTGTCTAACTTTTAAACTTGCTCTTGATTTGCTTAGCCTTTTTTTTTTTTTTTTTTTTTTTTTTTTTAGGGAGTCTCACTCTGTCGCCCAGGCTGGAGTGCAATGGAGTGGCATGATCTCGGCTCACTGCAACCTCTGCCTCCCAGGTTCAAGGGACAAGTGATTCTCCTGCCTCAGGCTCCGTAGTAGCTTGGATTACAGGTGTGTGCCACCACACTCGACTAATTTTTTTTTATTTTTAGTAGAGACAAGGGTCTCACTATGTTGGTCAACCTGGTCTCAAACTCCTAACCTCAGGTGATCTGCCTGCTTTGACCTCCCAAAATGCTGGGATTACAGGCTTGAGCCACCGCGCCCGGCCCTTAGCTTTTGTTTTTTTTTTTTTTGAGATGGGAGTCTTGCTCAGTCGCCCAGGCTGGAGTGCAGTGGCGCGATCTCGGCTCACTGCAAGCTCCGCCTCCCAGGTTCACGCCATTCTCCTGCCTCAGCCTCTCCGAGTAGCTGGGACTACAGGCGCCCGCCACCACGCCCGGCTAATTTTTTGTATTTTTAGTAGAGATGGGGTTTCACCGTGGTCTCGATCTCCTGACCTCGTGATCCGCCCGCCTTGGCCTCCCAAAGTGCTGGGATTATAAGCGTGAGCCACCGCGCCCGGCCTAGCTTTTGTTTTTAGGATTATTTTGAAAATCAAATTTCAGGAGGAAAAAAACCTCCTAGATTCCACTCCTGGAACACAGTACAGACGTCACTGGCAATCTTGACAGGGATAGTTCCGGGGACCAGAGGAGTCAGAAGCTAAACTGGATTGTATTGATGACTGAATGAGAGAGAGGTGAGAAGGGTGTGTTAACAACTCCATGGTGAGATTTTGGGCGTGAAGGGAGTGGGGAGTTTGAGGAGACCCAGAGAAGTGGAATGTCTGAGGTCACACAGCTGGCAAGCCGTAGTGCTGGGGCTAGAACCCTGCTGCATCTGTGCCTATTCCACACCTCATGAATCGTGCTTATCCTGCAGGCTGTATGTAGTGAGATGGGATGCGGAGCAGGGAAGCACATTGCTAATGACAGCCTGAATGATGCATGTCATGAAAGAAAAGGTCTTGATCGGGTCAAGTGGGTTCATCGACTGGGAGGGTTCATGAACCAGACAGCCTGCCTTCAGTTTCCAAAGACCCAAGAGATTTGGAAGTAGTAACCTGATGGCTCAGTCTTTGTGGGGTACGGGACATGCTGCCACCTCACTTCACAGAGGAGAGCACAGGGGTACCCACACTGCTTCCCTGTGGGCACTGGGGTCCCAGGACAAGAGGCTAGAGGTGGCCTGCAGTCATCCCTGGAATAGCCCAGGGAATGTACCTGTATTCCCCCAGGCTTAAGGTTTCCCCACTGGGATCCCGGGACAAGAGGCTGGGGGTGGCCTGCAGTCATCCCTGGAATAGCCCAGGGAATGTACCTGTATTTCCCATGCTCAAGGTCTCCCCCCGGTCACAGCTCCTGAGCAAGAAATCACATCAGCTGGGTCACAGGTGAAGTGAGAAAAACTCCAACCTGCTTTATGTAGAAAGGGCAGAGGTCAGGGGAGGGAAATAGTAAAAAACTGCACGTCCTTCGTTGGACACATCTACTCTCTGAGACACTGGACACTTTGAGTCCAGAGGGAACTGGCCCCCGGCCATCCCTCTTTGAAAGAATTTCTTTAGTTTGACTCTTTGACACTCCTCTTGTGTCTGGGCTCTGGGCCGCTGGCTGCACTGGCCCCTGGCCCAAGAAGGCTGAGTCCGGGAACACCTGGCCGGCTCTAGTTGATGTAGTACACCTTGGCGGCATCATAATGGGCGCAGGTCATGTAGTTCTTGTTCCTAAGGGGCCACCAGTGGTCAGGGTGGTAGGTGGCTGGGTAGACATGGGGCTGGTGTTGAACACAACTGAAGAGCGCCAGGCTCCGGTCTGTGGCCACAGTGGGCAGGTAGAGCTGCAGCTTATCCAGAAGGTGACCCGGCCAGAAGGAATTGGGGTGTGTTTGCTGCAGACCACTGGACCTCTTCACCTTCAGCTTCCTGGAAAACAAGAAGACACAGGGATGGTTGTCATGGCAGACAGGCCAGGGCTGAGGCTTCATCGCGGAGCCCACCAACTGTGACCAAAGTGGAGATTTAGCGCTGTGCCAAGCACTTCAGCACCTCCGTCCTCCCCACAGTTCCATATGGCCAGCTCTGTTATCCTGTCGACCTCACCTGTGAGGACCCAGAGGCCTGGAGAGGCTGTCGCACACTGAGCAAGTGGTCAAGTGCAGGCTTCATTCCCTGTCCAATGCCTCTCAACTCAAAGTCTTAAGCGCACACCATCTGTTATCTGGAGGCATTTTAATGTGGTGTTTGGAGTACAGCCCCTGGAGCCGCCCTACTTGGGCTCAGATCCGCACTCCACCACTTCATAGATGTGTGACTCTGAGCATGATATTTGCCCTGTCTGTGCCTCAGTTTCCTCCTGTGTAAAATGAATATGCTTAGTGTCACTTCATAGGACTGTTGGGAGGATTTGAGTGAGTGAACACATGGAAAGCCCCAGAGCAGTGCCTCCTGGCCCTCTCTGTGTTGTGTCACTGCCTCTCAAGCCAGGGCACCGAGCCCCAGCTGTGTGCCAGGAGCGCAGAGTCCCAGTTGTCTCAGGCGAAGCTGCCCCTCCTCCCACCTTCCTTCTTTGTGGAGTTAGATGACTGCCACAGACCTGGTAAATTCCTCAAACTCCTTAAAGTGCATTTTCTTGCTTTTCTTTGGCATCTTCCTAGTGGAGGAGAGAGAGGCATTTTGTGAGAAGAGTGGAAATCCAGGCCAATGGGGCTTTAGGGAGTAGGTCAGGGGCCGCAGGGGTGGGCCCATTTCTAAGTCTCAAACAAGAGCTCTGAAAGAAAAATGTCTTCCACCTGGGGTGGACCCTGACTCTGTGCCTCCATGCTCCAGGGGAACACAGTGGGCTTGGGTCAGCTGGACCTACCCTCAGAATCTGGCCAGGTGACTTGGGCAAGTCACTTCCCCTTTCTCATCCTTGGTTTTCTCATGGTCCAGAATAGAGACCTCTCAGGGTAGTTATGAGGGAGGCTCAGTAAGTCACTGCCAAATCCTTTTGGGGTCCCTGGCTCCCACTCCCCACTCCAGAGCTTAACGCAGCCCTGAGGACGAAGGTGGTGAAATCTAACCCCCTTCCTCTCCAACCCTGAGCCTGACAGACATCACTAATCGTTCACGGCACTCTTTCCCACCCAGCCTCCATCTGGCCTTGGAATCTTTCATAACCATAAATAGCAAGATACAGTCAATGTCTCTCCTTGACCTAAGAGAACTCTCTTTATCCTTTATTAGCTATGGCCTCCCTAAGCACGGACCAAAATCCCCTTCCTGGGTTCCCAACCACTTCCTGGGCCACCCTGGGGCTGGAAGGAAGTCACAGCCCGTGTCATGGCCAGGACCCACCTGCAGGCCTGGGCCTACTCCTGCACTTGAAGATGCCCAATCAGAGCAAGGTAAAACAACGACAATCATTGATTGAGTGCTGTCACTGCTAAGATGTTGACACTCTTTCTTATCTGATCCTCATAGTGTATGGTAGGAGCTACTAGGCCCCTTTACACATGAAGATGCTAAGACTCAGAGAAGTGCCTTGTCCATTGAACCGGAGGCCTGTCTGATCTCTACAGGGCCCTGCTGTGTCCCATTGCAGGCATTCTGGCCACATACTCAGTGGGCAGCTGGCAGGGGTCTAGAGGCAGGGGCAGGTCCACGCCCCTCCCACCTCATGGTATCCGGCCAACTGGGCTCTCCTCCTCCCATGCCGCGCCCCTCCCTCTGCAGGGATGCTGCCTTGTTCCTCTGCAGTCACCCACGGATGCTGCCCATGGGTTGTCACCTGCTGCTTGACTCAAATCTGGGTAGCTCAGGCTTTGGAGTACCAAAGGAGGCCATTTTCTTAGAGAAGACTCAGTTTGGTCTCTCGAAAGGGCTGGGGGCAGGTCCCAGGGAAATGTCCCTTTCTCCTCGTAGGAGCTGCAAGCGCACCTCTTGCCAGAGAAGGGGTGTGGCCACTGCAAGGTGGCAGGGCAGAGAAAGGGCTGCCCCCTATTCTCTGCAGGGCCCTGACACCTGGCTGGGGATTTGTGAAGGCCCTCACTCCAGCCCTGTTCTCTAAGAAGGCTCTCCTTTTCATCTTTTCCAGAAACCTTGTGATTGGGCAGGACTGGGGTCAGGAGGGTAGCTGTGTGGGAGCTGAGGCCAGCAGGCCGTGATCCTGAGACATGTGCCAACGGTGACCTGGGACTGGCCAGTCTGCAGTGGGCAGTCAGGTTGGGGGATGCTGCCCTAGGATGCAGACACGAGCACAGCATGGCGCCCCAGGTACTCCAGCCTCCAGCCCCTGCACTGAAGGGGTAGCAATGGAGCAGGAGACCAAGGCAGGGAGAAAGGGGGTCTGAAACTCAGCTTGTCAGTCCTCTTAGACTTGCCGGGGCCCTGGGACCGGAGCAGAGCCAGATTGGGAGAAAAGACCTTCCAGTCAGAGTAGTAGCCTCCCGGCTGCCGGATGGGGCGCACTTTGTCCATCTGGAAAATGATCTTGTCTCCTGGGTACAGCAAGGCTGTGGACAGCAAGAGAAACATCTGCAGCCATCAACCCAGACCGCTCATCCCTCCCTAAGCCTCTGGGGTCAGTGGAGGTGTTTTTTTTTTTTTTTTTTTTAATTCACATTTTTAAGATGTTTTCTTCTTATCTATATAGTAACTTTTTATTGTTGAATAGTTGTAGATTCACTGGAAGTTGCAAAAATACTGCAGAGGGGTCCCTTGAACCACTGCCCCAGTGGTGACATGCATATAGCTGTACTGTGATGCCAGGAAAGGGGCCTCGGGACAATATGGCTCAGGGGACTACAGATGAGGGGGGCTTGTTTATAACCAGGTCAACAAAGCCCCCAAGGCCCCGGTGCAACGAGATCTGAGCTGTCCCAGGAGGCAGGAGGATTTGACCAAGACTTGACGAGGTTAACTTAGACCTATTTTCTGTTTTGTTTTGTTTTTCTGAGGCAAGGTCTCACTCTGTCACCCAGGCTAAAGTACAGATCGTGGCTCACTGCAACCTCGACTTCCTGGGCTTAAGCGACCCTCCTACCTTAGCCTCCCGACTAGGCAGGGCCACAGGCATGCACCACCATGCCTGGCTGATTTCTTAAATTTTTAGTAGAGATGGGATCTTGCTATATTACCCAGGCTGGTCTGGAACTCCTGGGCTCAAGCCATCCTACCTACCCCAGCCTCCCAAACTGCTGGGATTACAGGCATGAGCCACTGCGCCCGGCCCGCTTGGATTTGTTTGGCAGCAGTTTTCTCCTTGTCTTGAATTAATCTCACGGAGATCCTTGGGAGAGTTTTCTCAGACATGCTGAATATAAAAAAAAAAATACTGAGCCAGGGTCTCCACCTTCTACAACCATTGAGCAGTGCTTGTCTTAAGATGGCAACACATGAAAGCTCATGTTCTAGAAAAAGTGATGGAAGTTACACTCCAGCTAGTTAATGTTGGTTATTTGGGGGTTGGGAAGGGGCTGTGGAGGTGAGAAGGAAGGAGAGGGAAGGGGGAGATATGTAACATTAATATTTTCAAAAGGTACACGATTTTTTAAAGTATGATTTAAAAATGAGTTATATAAATAATTTTCTGTAAATGGAAAAGAAAAAGAGATTTGTGAAAGGATAGTCACTAAAATATTCACAACGGCCAACTCAGGCTGGGGGGATTTTGATTTTTATGTTTTCAAAAAATTCAAATGAGCAAATATTATCGCCAAAACCAGGGTGGAAAGCCAATACAGCTATATTCACAGGGGAGGGGGAGACCTTGTTTAGAATTCTGGCTCCTGAGCTTGAAGCCTGGAGTCTGAGCCACCAAGGTCTAGTCTAGAACACAGAGCTGGAAGTCTTAATATTTGAGCCTCTCTGCCTACAGGAGATTAGGCATCTGTCATAAAGATACCGAATAGCAAGTGGCCAAGACAGTGGTCAGAGATGGATTTGGGCCTAGTCCCACCCACAGGATGCTCCTGTGTGCCCATGAACGTGAGATCCTTTAGACAGGTAAAGCTCACTCATGTAGGAACCCAGCAGCTAGCAAAAGCCAGGGGTTGGTGCAGTGGCTCACGTCTGTAATCCCAGTACTTTGGGAGGGTGAAGTGGGAAGATCGCTTGAGCCCAGGAGTTCGAGATTAGCCTAGGCAACAAAGCAAGACCCCATCTCTTTAAAAAAAAAAAAAAAAAAAAAAGTGGCTCGATGTTCTGATGGGGACAGACAAAGGAGGCACACAGGGGAAGACCTAACCCAGAGGAGCAGTCCAGGGCACATGGCAAGCTGGCCTGCATTTTAGAAGACAGAGCTGCATCTCCACCACTGCATAAGACCATGGTGTAAATAATCCGGAAAGGTGAGGTTCCCCAAGGAAGGAAGAAGGAGGGATGTTTTGGTGAAAAGTCAGCATCCAGAACTGTAGGATCTCTTTCTGTCTCTGCCTTCCCAGCCCAGGCAGCATGCGTGGGAGACAATGACCACTGAAGTTGCTTGCCTGTGTTCCAGAGAGCCTCTGACCACATTGCCCTGTATACACTTGTTATGGGCCAAATTGTGTCTCTCCAAAATTCATATGTTGTAATTCTAATCCTTAGTACCTTAGAATGTGACGTGCGTGTGCGCGTGTGTGTGTATGAGAGAGAGAGAGAATGAGAAATGGTCTCGCTCTGTTGCCTAGGCTGGAGTGCAGTGGTGCGATCTTGGCTCACTGCAACTTCGACCTCCTGGGCTCAAGCGATCCTCCTACCTCAGCCTCCTGAGTAGCTGAGATTACAGGCACATGCCACCATGCCTGATGAATGTTTGTATTTTTTGTAGAGATGGGGTTTTGCCATGTTGCCGAAGCTGTTCTCGAACTCCTGGGCTCAAGCAATCCACCCACCTCGGCCTCCCAAAGTGCTAGGATTATAGGCATGAGCCACTGCACCCTGCTAGAATGTGACCGTTGAGGGGGGGAAAAAAAGGATGTGACTTTATTTGGAGATTTTGGTGTTTTGTTTTGTTTTTTTTTTAGACAGGGTCTTGCTCTGTCACTCAGACTGGAGTACAGTGGTATGATCATAACTCACTACAGCCTTGAACTCCTGGGATCAAGCTGTCCTCCCGCCTTGGCCTCCCAAAGTACTGGAATTACTGGGGTGAGCCACTGTGCCCAGCCTGGAGATAAAGTCTTGAAGGAGATGATCAAGCTAAAACGAGGCTGTCCATGGGTGGGTCCTAATCCAATTTGACTGGTGTCTTTATAAGAGAAAATGTAGACACACAAGAGAGACAACAGGTGTGCATGTGCAGAGAAAAAACCGTGTGGAGGTAGCAAGGAGGCAGCCATCTGCCAGCCAAGGAGAGAGGCCTTGGAAACCAGCCCTGCTGGCACCTTGATCTGGGACCTCCAGCCTACAAAACAGTGAAAAGTAAATTCCTGTTGCGGAAGCTGCCCAGTCCACAGACTGGTATTTTGTTATAGGAGCCCTGGCAAACGAATCTAAGAAGACCCAGGGCCCTATAAATTTAGTGCTTGTTTCTCTCCCTCTCGGGAAAAAGACGGTAATAATCAATTATGACTGTAAAGTCGAGTTCTCACATAAGTCACACCACTGCCTGTGTGACATGTTCCTTTCTCAGAAAGCTACATTTCCCAGTATGGCCAAAGTTCCTTTCTAGGCAGAGGTTCCTAGGAGAAAACCTCTGCCCCCAAGTGCAGCCTGCTCCTTCATGTTTTTAAAGCACAGAGAAGATCCTGCCCATTAAATTTATGCATTCACCAGGCCAGGCACAGTGGCTCATGCCTGTCATCCCAGCACTTTGGGAGGCCAAGGCAGGTGGATCACCTGAGGTCAGGAGTTCAAGACCTGCCTGGCCAACATGGTGAAACCCCATCTCTACTAAAAATACAAAAATTAGCTGTGCGTGGTGGTGCACACCTTTAGTCCAGCTACTCAGGAGACCAAGGCAGGAGAATTGCTTGAACCTGGGAGGCAGAGCTTGCAGTGAGCCGCGATCACACCACTACATTCCAGCCTGGGCGACAGAGTGAGACTCCGTTTCAAAACAAAACAAATTTATACATTCACCAATTCGCGAGTTTGGAATGCAGGCATTGCTAAATTGTCATCTCGGGGCTGGGCCCTTCTCCACTCCCACATATTAGAAGTGCTCACCCCCCAGAGACACAGTGGGCTCAGATCAGCTTGGGTGTATGAAAACGTGTTTTCCACCCAAGCAGAGGGCAGAAGCAGTGTGGAGATCTCAGGGCTGGGTCTGCGCGCTCTCTGCTCAAAGGGCTTCAGCAGGTCCTGTTTCCAGGTGCTTTCGCACCCCACTGCTTGTTGCGGAAGAACCAAGCAACAGCCTGGCCTAGAGAAAGGCTTTGTTTTGATAGCAGTTATCATTTCTATCAAATCTCCCTCTTCAGTATTGCAATTCTTCCTTTATATTCAACCTCAGGGCTTTCTCACTTGGAACTCCTGTCCTTGGAGCTTTCTACTCTAGAATGAGCTTTTGGTCCACCAAGCTCAGGGTTCCAGAATCCAGACCCCCAAATCTCACTTGTGGAACCCAGACCTCCAGGCCTGGTGTTCTAGAAATCCCATCTAGCAGCAAAACAGACTGGGCTACTCCTCTTCTCCTCCAAGCCCCAACTCCGCCTTATTCCCAATGTCCCCACCAGAGACTACAGTGGCTTGAATGGCTGCATGGGTGCCTTGGGTGGCATCACCCTTGCCCCAGCTCTGGGGTTCCCTTGGCATCTTCCTAGGGCCAGGCACCGAGGCCCTTACCTTTCATGAGGATGTCCTCCGTCAGCGGGAGGCCATAGGACTCACAGAGCTTCCAGCATTGCAGGTAGACCAGAAAGTTGTTCCTGCGGGCCGACTCAATGAGCTCCCTCATATCCCCGTGGATGGTGGACGGGAGGCAGTGCTCATCAAAGTGCCGATTCCCACAGCTCACCAGGCGGCACTGCTCCGTGTACTGGATGGAGGGGATCGTGAGCTGCGAAGGAAGCAGAAAGGGGCTCGCCCTTCTCTTGCCTGTGTCCCTCCTCCTGGCCAGAAGAAGGCAGATGCAGTGCTTCATTGACCTCTCCCCTGGGAGGTCCCCATGAGGGGTGATGGCAACCAACGTCCAGTGGGGCTGCAGTTCCGGTTCTGAAGTCAGTGAAGACTTCAGGTTTGGAAGCTCAGGTTCTGAAGTCACAGCCCTGTAGACGGGTGTGCAGGTGTGCACACATGATTGTGTAACATATACGATAAAACACAGTACACATGCCCTAGAGGCATCCTATTGAAAAATGACATCTGTGGGGCCACAAGGTGGCTCACACCTGTCATCCCAGCACTTCGGGAGGCCAAGGCAGGAGGATAACTTGAGCCCAAGAGTCCGAGATCAGCCTGGGCAACATGCCAAAACCCTGTCTCTACAAAAAAATTAGCTGGGCATGGTGGCGCATACCTGTAGTCCCAGCTTCTCAGGAGGTTGAGGTGGAAGGATGGCTTGAGCCTGGGAAGCTGAGGCTGCAGTGAGCCAAGATCAAACCACTGCACTCCAGCCAGGGCAGTAGAGTGAGACTGTCTCAAGAAAAGAAGAGAAGAGAAGAGAAGAGAAGAGAAGAGAAGAGAAGAGAAGAGAAGAGAAGAGAAGGGAGAAAAAAGAAAAGAGAATAAAAGAAAAGTGACATTTAAATTAGGAGCAGCCATCTGTGACCTTGAGGTGAAAGCCATGAGCTAAGATAGGAGGAGGCTGGCAGAGCAGGTAGCTGCTTTTGTTGGCTGCCACCACCTTGTTTTTTAACAAGGAAAAAAAAAACCCTATTTTTTTTAAAGCTTCTAACACCAGAATCAGCAAAGCCTAGCCTATGGGCCAAATCTGGCCCACCAGCTGTTTTTATAAATAAAGTTTTGTTGGAGCACAGCCACACTCATTTGTTAAGGTGCTGTCTGTGGTTGCTTTCCTGCTGCAACAGCAGAGCTGAGTAGTTGCGACAGACAGCATATGGCTCCCCAGGCCTAAAATGTTTACTATCTGGCCCTTTACAGGGGAACTTTGCTGGTCCCTGCTCAAACATTTTGGGTTTTCTTGTCATGCAACTGAATCAAATCTTAGTAGATATAGCACTTAGCAATATCTTCCATTTTATTATATGTACAAATACAAATATTATAGGTATAAATACAAATATGTATTTTTAATTATATATATATATTTGTATTTATTAATTTTTTTTTTTTTAGAGACACGGTCTCACTCTGTAGCCTGAGCTGGGGTACACTGTGCAGTAATAGCTCACTGCAGCCTTGACCTCCCAGGTTCAAGCCATCCTCTGGCCTCAGCCTCTTGAGTAGGAGGAGCCACAGGCACACACCGCCATGCTGGCTAATTTTTTAAAAATTTTGTGTAGAGACGGGGCCTTGCTGTGTTGCCCAGGCTGGTCTCAAACTTCTGGTCTTGAGTGATCCTCCTACTTTGGCCTCTCAAAGTGCTAGGATTACAGGCATGAGCCACTGCACCTGGCCTGTATATAATTTTTTTTTTTTTTGAGACAAGATCTTGCTCTTTCCCCTAGGCTGGAGTGCAGTGGTGCGATCTTAGCTCACTGCAGTCTCAACCTCCTGGGCTCAGGCAGTCCTCTCACCTCAGCCTCCTGAGTAGCTGGGACCACAGGCACATGCCATCACACCAGGCTAACTTTTTAAATTTTTTTGTAGAGACAGGATCTCCCTATGTTGCCTAGGATGGGCCTCGAACTCCTGGGCTTAAGCAGTCCTCCTACCTTGGCCTCTCAAAGCACTGGGCTTACAGGTGCAAGACCCCACCCCCAGCCTATATTATATATGAATATTTATATGTAGTATTGTATTGATGTTGTCTGCCTCCCTTACTAGACTGTCAGCTTCCTAGGGGCAGGGACTGTTATGCTTACTACAACACCCAGAAGAGTGCCTGGCACATGGTAGGCTCTCAATAAATGTTTACTGGACAAGCTAATTCATGCAGTCAGTCCTTCCTTCACTTGCCATGTATTTCTGGAGGGTCTACCCAGTGCCAGGCCCTGTGCCAGGTGCCTGGATTCCAGCTGTGATGAAAATGCAGGCCTGGTCTAAGGACGAAAAGTCATCATTAAAGAATAGGGAGAGGGGGAGTGATAGTTTCAGAAACAGGATCTTACTACATTTTACAAAAACCTCAGGAGGCAGGTATTGTTCTTATTTTACAGATGAGGGACGTGAAGAATGGGTGGTTGTAGAGGTGAAGACCCCCCTCCTCAGGGTTCTGCAGCCAGCGGGTGGTGCTGCTGTGGTGATCTGAACCCCAGCTGTTCCAGTCCCCAAGCCACATGCCCTCCTTGGGCTGGCGAGGTACCTTGTGCTGTCGCTGCCGCTGGCGGTACCGCTTGCCCACTTCCTCCATCTCCTCCAGGGTCATGGGCCGCGCCTCCCTCTGCGTGTCAACTGCAGGCACCGTTAGCAGGTCCACTTTGGGAAGCTGTGGGGCTGAATCCACCTCCTGCTTCTTGAGCGGACCTTTCAGGGAATCTCTGTGCTTGGCCAAGATACAACCTAGAGTCGGAGGGAAGAGATGAAGGAAGGAGGGACTAAGAGGGTGCCCAGCCATGGAACCTGCCAAGCAGTTATCCAGTGTCACCCAACAGGCACCAGGCCACCCCTCCACTCCCTTCCCACACATCTGGGCAGTGCCCACCTAAGCCACCTAAGCTGTACCTTAGATGTGGCCCTCCTCTCCATCTCCACTAACGGCGTCCCTTACTGCACCAACCCCAGCCCTCTGGCTGCCATTCTCGCCCTGTCACCCTGTCTCGCCAAGCAGCAAATAGGATCTTTAAAAAATATAGCATATGGCCAGGTGCGGTGGCTCACGCCAGTAATCCCAGCACTTTGGGAGGCCGAGGAGGGCGGATCGTGAAGTCAGGAGATCGAGACCATCCTGGCTAACACTGTGAAACCCCGACTCTACTAAAAATACAAAAAATTAGCTGGGCGTGGTGGCACGTGCCTGTAGTCCCAGCTATTCGGGAGGCTGAGGCAGGAGAACTGCTTTAACCTGGGACCTGGAGGTTGCAGTGAGCCGAGATCGTGCCACTGCACTCCAGCCTGGGCGACAGAGCGAGACTCCGTCTCAAAAACAAACAAACAAAAAATATAGAGCAGGGAGGGCCGGGCGCGGTGGCTCACGCTTGTAATCCCAGCACTTTGGGAGGCCGAGGCGGGCGGATCACGAGGTCAGGAGATCGAGACCACGGTGAAACCCCATCTCTACTAAAAATACAAAAAAAAATTAGCCGGGCGTGGTGGCGGGCGCCTGTAGTCCCAGCTACTCGGAGAGGCTGAGGCAGGAGAATGGCGTGAACCCCAGGAGGCGGAGCTTGCAGTGAGCCGAGATTGCGCCACTGCACTCCAGCCTGGGCGACACAGCGAGACTCCGTCTCAAAAAAAAAAAAAAAAAAAAATATAGAGCAGAGTACTTTGGGAGGCTGAGGCGAGTGGATCAGCTGAGGTCAGTAGTTCGAGACCAGCCTGACCAATATGGTGAAACCCCGTCTCTACTAAAAATACAAAAGTTAGCCGGGTGCAGTGGTGTGCACCTGTAGTAGTTACTTGGGAGGCTGAGACAGGAGAATTACTTGAACCCGGGAGGTGGAGGTTGCAGTGAGAAGAGATCACACCACTGCACTCTAGCCTGGATGACTGAGCAAGACTCCATCCCCCCACCCAAAAAAAATATATATATATACATATATAAAGCAGGGTACAGTGGCACGCCTGTGGTTCTAGCTACTCAGGAGGCTAAAGTGGGAGGATTGCTTATGCCCAGGAATTCAAGGCTGCAGTAAGCTATGATCATACCTGTGAATAGCCACTTCACTCCAGCCTGGGCAACATAAGGAGACCCCGTTGAGTGGGCCTCCTTATGTTGGATATGTGTGGATGGATAGATAGATAGATAGATAGATAGATAGATAGATAGATAGATAGACAGACAGACAGACAGACAGATAGACAGACCAGATTGCCTCATTCCCTTGGCTTCCCACAGCACTTAGACCAAAACCCAGAGTCCTTTCCCTGGGCTACAAGGCCCTGCTGCACCATCTGGCCTCAGCTGCCTTCCCACCTGGTCCATGGCATACCATTCACCCTTCACCCATTCCACCCAGCCACCCTGACCACCTTCTGTCTCTTGCAAGCTTTCCTACCCCAGGGCCTTTGCCTTCACAGTTCTATCTGCCTAGATTGCGCTTCCCCCAAGACTAGTTCCTGTCAATCACTCAGATCTTGGCTCCAATGTCTGCTTCGCAGAGAGGCCTTCCCTGAGCACCAGCCCTTTAGGTGCAAGCTCATCGAAAGCTGGGGCTTTGGCTGGCCCACTGCTGTGTTTGCAGTTTCTAGAAGTGGCACATAGTAGTTGCTCAACAAAGATTCCAATGAATGAAAGAATCCCATTGTCCCTGCCCTGGTTCAGACTTTCATTGTCTCAAGCTGAAATAATATCCTGACCTTACCACCTTCTATTGAGGCTGTGAACAGTGGCTCAGCCTCTCTAAGCTCCAGCTTCCTCCTCGTAAAGCAGGAATAGCAATCCTGACCTCTGAGGACATAAAGGATAAACTGAGATCATTCTGCAAGAATGAAGAAGAGCTACTGCAAGAAGAACTACTGGAAGAAGGTACCCCTGCCAAGATGCTCAAACTCTTGCCTCTTTAGACAAAGTGAGAGACACCCTGACAGAGCAGGAGCACCGTCGTCTGGGACAAACACCACCACTTCAAGTTCCAGCTTCCTTTCTAGCCTCATGCATTTCAAGGAAATCACTCCTCTTCTAACTATAAGCAGCCAGAAAGAGCAGACAGTAAAACACAGATAAGACAGCTCAGGCACAGAGGGAGGTGGGGGGGGAGTCTCTTGGGTGACTGCCAAACTTCACCCTCATACAGTGGGCCCCAGTAAAACAGTGGGCCTTAATAAGCACATTCCTTTCCCTTCAGGTGCACTAAGATAGGGAAGCTAAAAGCAGACTTGGGGGATATGCCTGCAGCTGCAGAAAGATGTATGGAAACAGACACACCACTCTGCCTCCCAGATAAACACAACAAAGAGACACAGAAGCAGTCCAAGCCTCTGATAAACTCTCCCACCCTGAATCCTTAAAAACTCTTAGTCTGTAAGAGAGTGTGGCTCTGACCTAACTCGGCCAGCAGCCCCTCTCAGATTTGTTTTCTCTAAAATAAACCTGTCCTTGACTATTAAGCCACCTTTCCTGTTTCTTTCCTCTTTCTTTAATTCTTACACACCCCAGTCTACCTATCTTACCCACTGCTGCTCACCAGGGAAAAAGAACTCAGTGATGACGCCAAAATAGCACCATGAGAGCAAAGGTCTGCTGCTTGGCTTTGTGTTTACTTACTGGGAAATAACAGGCCCCAAAATATCTCTGCTGCGAATATGCATCACAGCACACTGTGGTCATTCAAATGACTCGCAGCCAGCTACACAGATAGCGATGAGCTTGGTAATTTATAACAAAAAGGCACAAAGAGTATCAGAGGGAAAGCAGCCCAACTTGAGGCGACCTTAAAAATGTGCTGGACATAAAGGAGATTACTACTGTTGGGGTGGTGACACATGCAGGAGGCGACTGTTGGGGTGCTGAGGTTCCCTGAGCTCTGAGAGAGGCAGAGACCCTGTTTGGGAGGTGATAGTTTCTCTTCAGGGCAGCTGGTTGAGACTGGACATTGAAAATCTCCTGGAGGACTGAGGAATGGATGCTCTGAGCTGCCTGCTGTCCCCAAATGAGCCACTCCAATGAGGATGCTGAGTAACTCCTCTTGGTGTGACCGTAAACTCCAACGGCCTCACCCCAGATCTTTACCATTGTTAGGAAACCCCTCCACTGCCTCCTCCAGGGCTCCTGTGTGACTCAGGGAGGACAAGGAGGCCCCAAACATGCATGAGATTAAGTTCCTGCCAACCTGGTGCATGGGAACAGAGCAAGATTTGTTTCATTTAGAAAAACAAAGCTGTGGCTATGTTTGGGAAGGGTGCTGGAATGGGTGGATGGTTGTAATTGTTCTTTATTGTTTGTTTGTTCACTACAAGAATGGTACTAAGATATAAAGTAATATTATAAAATACGCCTTTGTGTTGTAGAGCAAATTCATAGCCAGAGCTTTAGCAAGTCCATTTCTAATTTGCCTCTGTGCCTTGTCTGGACAGATGTGGCCCCACAAGTGTATTGCTTGGCAAATGGAACTTGAGCCATGCACAACCTTTACAACTGTTGACAGCAACCCTGCCATAATACCCCTGATAGCAGAATACCAAAATATACTTTCCAGTAAACTGTAAACATGTGCTAATTCTGGTTCTGAACAAGAATTTTATCAATAAGCTATGGATTAATAGTGAGGAGGCCTTGAACCCACACACACATAAATGTCTCTGGAAAGGCTTGCCATTTGGGTCAGTTCTCAGCCTCTCAGGTGGGCTCTGGTGGGCTGAGTATCCTCCTCTAAGAACAAGGGCTGGGACTCATTTGTCTTTGAATGGACACCGTGGTAGCTGGGCACTCAAGGGAATATCTATTCCTTAGTTAATCTCCGGGCCTGAAAATTTCCAGAGGCTTGGCCAAACCACAGTCAGCCAAAACTGGGGAACACACTGAGGAAGTGAGTTTGGAGGAGAGGCCAAGGCTGCCTGCACCAGGCTTGCTCCCAGGACGGGGAGGTGGAGGCACAGGATGGGGAGGGGTACGCACGCTCCCTTGCAGTGGCCAGCCTGCTCCTTTGCTGAGCCATAGACCACTGCTTGTAGGTATTGGCCAGGATACCCATGGTAATGGTGTTGTGCTTCCCAAGAGAGCTGAGGTAGATCACTATATCCTCCACTTCTTGGTTCTTCAGAGGGACTCCGACCTGAGGAGAGAGAAGGCCTTGAGACTAGCAGGCTCACATGCAAACATCCTGCTCTGATGGCCAAGGCCTTACCAGCCTCCTCAGGCCACCATCCTGCTTCCAGTTTCATCCTCAACCACTCCCTACTATACTCAAGGTCCCTGCTGCAGGAGCTCTGAGCCCTTTCCCAGTCCTTGAATGAACTCTGCACTTTCTTTTTTTTTTTTTTTTTTTTTGAGACGGAGTCTCGCTCTGTCACCCAGGCTGGAGTGCAGTGGCGCGATCTCGGCTCACTGCAACCTCCGCCTCCCGGGTTCACGCCATTCTCCTGCCTCAGCCTCTCCGAGTAGCTGGGACTACAGGCGCCCGCCACCACGCCCGGCTAATTTTTTGTATTTTTAGTAGAGACGGGGTTTCACCGTGGTCTCGATCTCCTGACCTCGTGATCCGCCCGCCTTGGCCTCCCAAAGTGCTGGGATTACAAGCGTGAGCCACCGCGCCCGGCCGAACTCTGCACTTTCTTACCTTTGCCTTTGCTTAGGCAGTTCTCCTTCTCTGCCTGAAAAACTCCTATCCCTCTTTCAAAGTCCAGTCCAGATGTCACCATCTTTATAGAGTGGGTTACTTCTTCCTCTAGGGTCCCACCCCACTTTCTACCAGTCTCAATGGCAGCATCTACCATGCTGGATATGAAGCATGATTTCACATGTGGATCATCCCTATACACAAGTAACACATAAATCTCCCTTAATTCCTGGAAAATGGGATCAAGAATACTATACATCTCACTCTTTTAAGGACAATGAGCAACTCTGGAGGTGTATAATGCTTGCCAGCAACATTGGATATTCAAGAAGAAAAGTTTTAAAGGAAATATGATTTTGTTCTTCAGTTTCTTTAGACAATAGTCATTGTTCACTGAACTTTACTCAAACTCCTGGCCTCAAGTGATCCTCCTGGTTGGGCCTCCCAAAGTGCTGGGTAAACAGACATGAGCCACTGCGCCTAGCCTTGATCAGAACTAACTTGATCAGAACTAAGTAAGATCAGAACTCTCCTGGTGCTGGCTGGGCATTGTGGCTCACGCTTGTAATCCCAGCACTTTAGGAGGCCCAGGTGGGTGGAATGCCTGAGGCCAGGAGTTTGAGACCAGACTGGCCACTGTGGTGAAGCCCCATCTCTACTAAAAACACAAAATTAGCCAGGCATGGGGACACATGCCTGTAATCCCAGCACCCGGGAGGCTGAGGCAGGAGAATCCCTTGAACCAGGGAGAGGGAGGTTGCAGTGACCCAAGACTGTGCCATTGCACTGCAGCCTGGGCAACAAGAACGAAGATCCGTCTCAAAAAACAAAACAAAACAAAACAAAACAAACACAAAAAAAGGAACTCTCCTGGTGCTAAAGAATGTAATATTTAACCTTTTGGTTATGGAGATTAAAGACCATTATCTTTAAATGCTTTGAAATGTTTTTGAGATAATTACATATCATAAAACATGTGTGAGAAAACTGATAATAATTTAAAATCACGAAAGACATCACAGTCAACTTCCTAAAGTTGTATAAGGTATTTGTTGTTGTTGTTTGGGTTTCTTTTAAGTCGAGATCTTGCTCTGTCACCCAGGCTGGAGTGTAGTGGTGTGATCATAGCTCACTGCAGCCTCTAACTCCTGGGCTCAAGTGATCCTCCCATCTGACCCTCCCATGTAGCTGTGCCACCACACTGGGCTAAGTTTTTTAATTTTTTGTAGAGATGGGGGTCTCACTATGTTACCCAGGCTGATCTCAAGCTCTTGGCCTCAAGCAATCTTCCTGCTTTGGCCTTCCAAAGTGTTGGGGGATTACAGGCATGAGCCATCATGCCAGGGTAAAGTATCTTGCATTCAAAATATATAAAAACATAATTCATCTAGAGTAGGGTTAGCAAGTTAGCAAGCTTTTTTCTATAAAAAGTCAGATAGGGCCAGGCACAGTGGCTCATGCCTGTAATCCCAGCACTTTGGGAGGCTGAGGCAGGTGGATCACAACGTCAAGAGATCAAGACCATCCTGGCCAACATGGTGAAACTCCTTCTCTGCTGAAAATACAAAAATTAGCTGGGCGTGGTGGTACATGGCCTATAGTCCCAGCTACTTGGGAGTCTGAGGCAGGAAAATCGCTTGAACCTGGGAGGCGGAGGTTGCAGTGAGCCAAGATCGCACCACTGCACTCCAGCCTGGTGACAGAGTGAGACTCCACCTCAAAAAAAAAAAAAAAAAAAACTCAGATAGTAAATATTTTAGGTTTGGCTAGCCATATGGTCTGTGTCATACTGCTCAACTCTGCCATTGTAGCGTGAAAGCAGCCATAGACAATTCAAGGATGAATGAGTGTGGCTGTGTTCCAATAAAACTTCATTTAAAAAACAGGAAGCAGGCTGGACTTGTCTCGTGAGCCACAGTTTGCAGACGTCTGCTAGGCCGATACAACTTTCCATGATGACGGAAATGTTCCACATCTGTGCGGTCCAGTAGAGGAGCTACTTGCCACATGTGAGTACTGAGCACTCAAAATGTGTGGCTGGTATGATTGACAGACTGGATTTTAAAATTTATAATTGATGTACATTAATAAATAGGCAGTGAAAGTAAAAGTGTGGTCCATGGACCAGTACTACAGGCATCACCAGGAGTTCGTTAGAAATACAGCATCTTTTGATGACCCACAGATGTGCTGGGTCAGAAGCTGCATTTCGACAGGACCCCCATGTAACTTATATGCCAGTGACAGTTGGAGACACCCTACCAGCTTTCTCTGATCTCAGTTTTGGGGTCTGCTGTGCAAGACAGGGATCCCCCAAGGTAGCTGGCTGGTTATGAGGTTGACTCCACAGACTTTCCACTCAGGTGGGGGTTTTCAAGGTCAGATTGGTGCGGGGCAGATTTTAAGGATCTGATTTGGCCACAAATTAATCCATATTTTCCAATCTGGCTTTATAAGTAATAAGGCTGACAGTCTGCACTCCTTGTGTCTACTTCTCAGTTGAACCAGAACCCGGCGGCGGGTGGGGGGGCGTTGCGGGGGGCGGCAAAGAGGGAGTACATGGACATCCTGCCCACTTAGGCCCATTCAGAGAAAGCAGGTGGCACTTACTGCCTTTACAGCCGCGATGAACTCCTCCCTGGTGATTCTCTCGTTCTCACCCTGGCCCACCTTGTGAAATATCTCCAGGATCTTGACCTTGCGGCTATGCAGGTAGGAGTACATGACCGACAGGGCAGGGGGCTTGGGCAGCTGGAGCTGGGGCACCATCTGGCGGGACAGCCGGGAGAGCTGGGGGGCTTTCTTCTGGAAGAGGCGAGAGGGTAGGGCAGAGGAGAGAGTTCAAGGGAGACAGGCCAGGGGGATGCAGTCCCCAGAGTTAGGGACTAAGGAGAGGCCGAGCAGCTCTAAATAGCAGGATAGAGTACAAAGGGCACTGGGTTCAGGGCAACTGTGTTTGGCCACAAAATGCCTGGGAGACTTTGCTTCTCTGAGCCTTGGTTTCTCATCTGAAAAACACAAGGCTTGGACAACATAGGAACTAAAATTTCATTCTTATCCACATCTCTCCTGTCAAACAAGTCAGTATCTGTAATCCCACTGGTCTGGTCTCTCAGTGCACCAAAACCTATACCCTTCCCTGGAGCCAGGTGGAGACCCCCCATCCCCGCCCCCAGCCTTTGCATCTGCTATAGGCCTCCTGCCTGGAAGACTTTTCTCTCTTTCTCTATCTGTCCAAATCCTCCTCCTCCAATTCCAGGTGAAAGGGCATATTTTGTAATGATGATAATCCTCTACTTTGGTGCAGCACTGGACAGTTTACAAAGGGCCTTCCCATTCCCTAGGGTATTGTTCCTCTGTGCTCCTCCTGGGGTGCTTATGATAATAGAGACCCACCTCTATTAATGGCCTGTAGCAAACTGTAGAGCCATTAATCCAATGTGTCTGCCTCCCCCACTAACATGTGAACACCTTGTGTTAAGGCTTAATGTTTGTCCCCTCCAAAACACATGTTTAAACTGAACATGACTTTTGTTAAGCCACTTGGCACATGTGACTATTGAGCACTCAAAATGTGGCTGGTGTGATTGAGGGACTGGATTTTTACATTTATAATTAATTTATATTATTAAATAGCTAGCAAAAGTAAAAGTGTGGTCCGTGGACCAGTACCACAGGCATCACCAGGAGCTCGTTAGAAACACAGCATCTTTTGATGACCCACAGATGGGCTGGGTCAGAAACAACTTAATACTGTTATCAATATAATGGTATTAAGAGGTGGGGCCTTTAAGAGGTGATTGGGTCATGAGGGGTCTGCTCTCATGAATCCATTAATTAATTTATGGATTAATGGGCTAAGGATTAATTGGTTATCCTGGAAGAGGGTTCGTTATCATGAGTGGGATCTGCTAGAAAAGCCAGTTTGGCTCCCTCTCGTGCACCCCCTCACCCTGAGATGCCTTCCATCATGCAGGATTAGGATGCAGCACGAGGCCCTCCCTAGAGGCCGACCAGTCAAGTATTCAGATGATTGTGGCCCAGGCCAACATCCTGACTGCAACCTCATGAGGACTTTCAGCCTCTAGGAACGTGAGCCAAAAAAATTTCTTTTCTTTATAAATTACCCAGTATCAGGTCTTCTGTGATAGCAAGAGAAGCCAGGCTAAGACACCCTGGAAGTAAGACCATGTCTTATTTACAGTGTATCCCCATCTCCCACCTTTATACTGAACAAAGCCCAGGCCGTAGGAAGACAGGCAGTAATTGTTTGCTGAAGGAATAAATGATCCTATGAATTAGGTATGAGGTATTATCTAATTCACAATAAGGAATCAGGCTCAGAGATGTGAAGGGTTTTCCCAATGCCACACAGCAGGTAAACAGTACAGCTGCATTTCTAACCCAGGTCTAGTTCTTATTCTTAGACACTATGCTGCTGGAAGAAGAGGGTGTGTTAGACCTATGAAATTAGGATTTTGGCTATAATAACAGCAAGGACTGACCCTGAAGTTTCTGGGCCAACCAACCCAATGGACACTTGTGAGATTACAATAATAATACAGATGGAAATCATGTTTGAGTGCTCACTATGTGCCCAATAGCGTCCTAGGCACCTTATATAAATGAATCCATTTAGACATCATAGCGACCCCAGGAGGTAGGAACAATGGTTATCTCCATTTTATAGATGAGAAAACTGAGACTCAAATGGTACAGGTAGGAAGTAGCAGAGCTATGTTTAAACCCAACTTATCTGACCTCTTATCCCAAGGAAATGTCACAGAGAGAGAAGGAGTTGGTAGTACCCTTATCACTTACTATCGCTATATGTTTGGATAAATGTTGGCCTCACTGAGCTTCTATTTCCACATTTGTAAAAGAGGGATCCTCCTTTTCCTCCCAACCTCACAATCGTCATCCTCACAATAGCCCTGTGAGCACCTGCTTGCTACATGGAACCCTCAGCAAACATGTGTCAATGAACAAATGAATGAACAATGGGTATTTTACAAATACCCCATAAGATGGACTGCCAGGAATGGTCCCTTCTGGGGTGATTTTAAGGTATGTCCACAAATTCTTCTGCTTCCCTCCTTTCTAAGATGGAGTCTTCTTTCCGTCTTCAGCATGGGCAGTACTCAGGGACTCACTTCTGACAAAGAGAATGTGGTGGAAGTGATAGTGTAAAACTTCTGAAACTGAGGCCTTCGGAAGCTAGGTCCAAAAGGGCATTGCAGCCTCTGTCTTGCTCTCTTTTTTGGACCCTTCACTCTGGGGGATGCCAGCAGCCATACTGTGAGGACACTCAAGCAGCCCTATGGAGAGGTCCATGTGGGGAGGAACTGAGGCCTCCTGCCAATAGCCACATGGGTGAGTCAGCTTGGAAGCAGATCCTTTTGTCCCAGTCAAGCCTTCAGATGACTGTGGCCCAGGCCAACATCCTGACTGCAACCTCATGAGAGACTCTGAGCCAGAGGGACCCAGCAAAGCTACTCCCCGATTCCTGACTCTAGAAACTGTGTGTGATCATAAATATTTGTTGCTTTCAGTCATTTGGGGGTGTTTGTTATGCAGCAATAGATAACTAGATAACTAATACTCCTCCCTCTCAAGACTTCTGTTTGCTCCTCTGTGAAATGGGGCGAACTATCCCTATCCAGCCTAACCCAAGGGAATAAAATAATGATGCATCCCTAAACCCTTGGTGTCTTCATCTGGCAAATGGGGCTGCTCACCCTGGTGGTCCTGGTAGTTGCCTGGGAGGCATTTGGCTGGGCACTCTGCTCCTCGTGGATCAGGTGTAAGACCTTGGCCTCTGAAGGCGTGATGCTGGGCTTGTTCTCCAGCCACCTCTTTACATCACCAAAGGACTCTAGCTCCTGCCGCAGCTTCGCCCTCCGGCTCAGCCAGGTCTTCCTGTCCTCTGGCTGCTCTTGGATATCTCTAGCTTCCAGAGCTTTGAAGCTGGGGATGGGCTTTGGGGGAGCCTGAGGTTGGGAGGCAGGATTAATGGGTGTCTGATCCTCCTTGTGAGGCACCATGATGATTCGCCGGCGGGTCTGAGGCAGGCGGAAGTCCTTCTGCTTGAACTGCTTGAAGCAGTGGGCAATGACCAGTTCAGGATCAAAAACGGCGGCATTTTCATTGATGGGAGTCTTAGACGGGCAGAGTCCTTGGGGTAAGAGAGTTAAAAGGTGAGTTTCTTTCTGGAAGAGGACTGAAAGGAGCCAGGAAGGAAAAATGCTTTTGCTCCAGGCTGGGCATCAGGGGCTCTGGATTCCAGGCCAGGCTTTATCATTGTCTTGCTGTAATGGTAAGGATAATTTCATCTAATGTGATCGGGTGCTCCCAACAGCAGGCAGCAAGCTATGCTTTCTCTTATTTCATCTTCTCCACACCCAGCCCCCACCACTCCCATTGGCAATCAGAATGAACTTTTAAAGATGCCATCTGATCTTGTGTGATCATCTGAGGCAGCACAGTATTAAGAGCAGAGGCTTTGGGGCCAGAACGTTCTTCGGTCTGAGTCTTGGCCCTGCCACCTACTGGCTGCATGATCTTGAGCAACCACTTAACTTCCCTGTCTCAACCTCTTCATTGGTAAAATGGGCATAATGATGGTAACCTATTTTATTGGATGGGAGTGATGTTAAAATCAGTCAATTTATTAGAGTTGCTTTGTACATAATATATCTGCTATTATTGGTATATACTTACCATGCACTCATTTTGAAGCCCTTCCATGACTTTTGATAGCCCTTAAAATGAAGTCCCGTGCCTCTCTTCTGTCAACCTGTCCCCCTAATCCCTTGCTTCTCTCTCCTTACTATGTCCTGGATACCTGGGCTTCTCTCTGTTTGCTGAGTGGTCCAAGCCTCATCCTGACTAGGGGTTGGCACGTGCTCCTCCCTCTAGTAGGAGTGCTCCCTCCCCATCCACACCCTGGGCACTCTTCCTCATCCTCCAAGCCCTATCTTTGCATCACAACCTGCAATTTCCTTCAGACCACTTATCACAACTAGGTACATCGAGGGCTGAAAACTGGTGGCCCTCATGCTGAATGAGGGCTGAGGTCTTGTTTTGTTTGACACCTTGCTTGATATTTTTCAATCTGAGCTACTTTGGGTGAGGCATTGCCCTCTCCAGCTTGCCACAGGCTCCCCTATTCCTTAATGTCTCACAGGCAGCTCATTTTCTTTATTAAGTTCTCAGTTTGAGCAGCAATTTGCCTTTGAGACTCCCGGTGCAATTATTTGGTTGAAGTTTATTTTTTCTAGTAGACTATGAGCTCCATGAAGACTGTAACCCTATCTCTCTTGTTCCCGACTGGAGCCCTGACACCTTCACAGTGTCTACATATAATGGGAACTCAGTAAATATTTGGTGAGTGACAAATGGACAGACCTACGATGCTGGTACTATAATTATGCCCATTTTGCAGATAAGGACATTGAGGCCTAGAGAGGCCCAAGGTCACTCAGTTGATTAGTAGCAGAGCTGAGACATGAACTTCAGTTTGTCTGGCCCCAGAGCTCGGCTCTTAGCTGTTACTTGATATTACCCAAGGCTGTAACCCAATCCTGCTGAGTCTCAAGTATTTTACTTCTGCCGGGTGCAGTGGCTCACGCCTGTAATCCCAGCACTTTGGGAGGCCGAGGCGGGCAGATCACGAGGTCAGGAGATCGAGACCACGGTGAAACCCCGTCCCTACTTAAAAAGTACAAAAAATTAGCCGGGCGTGGTGGCGGGCGCCTGTAGTCCCAGCTACTTGGAGAGGCTGAGGCAGGAGAATGGCGTGAACCAGGGAGGCGGAGCTTGCAGTGAGCCGAGATTGCGCCACTGCACTCCAGCCTGGGCGACAGAGCGAGACTCCGTCTCAAAAAAGAAAAAAAAAAAAAAGTATTTTACTTCTAAAATGGTATAAACTCTGCTCTATCTACCTCTAGAAGTTGTTATGAAGATCAAATGAGATAACAGTTTGAAAGTGTTCTAAAAAATCAGAAGGGGCCAGGCATGGTAGCTTATGCCTGTAATCCAAGCACTTTGGGAGGCTGAGGTGGGAGGATTGCTTGAGCCCAAGAGTTCAAGACCAGCCTGGGCAACATAGTGAGACCTCATCTGTACAAAAAAATTAAAAAACTAGCCGGGCATGTTGGTGCATGCCTGTAGTCTCAGCTCCTCAGGAGGCTGAGGTGGGAAGATCACTTGAGCCTGGGAGGTCAAGGCTACAGTGAGCTGAGATTACCCCCATTGTACTCCAGCCTGGGCAACAGAGACCCTTTTTCAAAAAAATTTTAAAAAATCAGAAAGGATACAACAATCTTATTGGAAATACTGTCACTGTCATTTTCCTCCTAAAACCCAAACTCCCTTGCTTAAAACCTGTCCATGGCTCCCAACTGCCTCTAGAATAAAGTTCAAGCTCCTTAACCTGGCCCCACCTGGTCCTCTCGCCCCTACCAGCCTCTCCAATTTCTCTGGCTCCTTCTGCCTTCCCTTGCATTTGTATCCAAACAGATCTGCCCCACCAACACACACACAAGCCATGCTGTTTCCTCCCAATGACATGCTCTTCTCCCTCCCTGCTTCACTTCTTTGAGACTCAGCTCAGGCATCCCAGCCCCTTGAAGCCCTCCCACTCCCCCTCTCGTGGGCCCTCTGGGTCCCATAGCCCCCATACTTAGTCCCATCATAAACATTTACCATATTTTTCTGAAATGAAGATACTTTCTGCATCTTTCTTTCCCAACAGACTGTGAGTTTCCAAGTGACAAGGACTGTGTTTTAGTTCCCCTGTGTCCTCAGTGCCCAGCCTGGCCCAAAGTGGACATTCAGTACATTTGTTAAGTCTCTTTACAAGGCCCATGTGTTCCTTTCATAGTCAGCAAATAATAAAAGTAAACATCATGGTACGGTTTGCATCTGTGTCCTTGCCCAAATCTCATGTTAAATTATAATCCCCATTGTTGGAGGAGGGGCCTAGTGGGAGGTGATTGGATCATGGGAGAGGACCTCCCCCTTGCTGTTCTCATGAGAGCCAGTGCTCACAAGATCTGGTTGTTCGAAAGCATAGCACCTCTCCCTGCTCTCTCTTCCTCCTTCTTGGGTTATGTAAGATGTGCCTGTCTTTGCCTTCCACCATGATTGTAAGTTTCCTGAGGCCTCCCGAGCCATGCTTCCTGTACAGCCTGAGGAACTGTGAGTCAATTAAACCTCATTTCTTTATAAATTACCTAGTCTCAGGTAGTTCTTTACAGCAATGCTAGAACAGATATTACACATCAATAGGGATGGAAGCGAACACTTCTAAACAACACATGTATCATTACTTTGACCACAAGAAAGTTCATTCCCATCAGGGGATGACGGAGAATGTAGTCATTCATCAAGTCAGTATTTATTGAGAATCCCCCAGGGCTTGGTGCTGTACCAGGTGCAGACTAAACTAGGCTGGGCACCTACCATGGTTCACCCGTTCCCAGTCCACCCAGTGGAACAAGGTGGGAAACCCAGAGGGTAAAAAGATGTTCTCAGCTGGGGGAGAAATGCTGACTGTGGGACCTGGGAGGGCATCAAGGAAGAGGTGTCTTTGATGTGGACCTTCAAGAATGTTCTGGCTTCACGGGGTGGAGGGGCAGGGATGGGGAAAGGTCAGGAGTGGGATTTGGGGATTTTAGGGTCACCAGACCGTTCCACATGTTGGAGGCCCACTGTGTGTAAAGGAGGAGGTTAGTGGGAAATAAGGTTGGCGTCATCTCAAATGCCAGGCTAAGAGATTGAAACTTTACCCTGCAGGCCACGGGAACACAAAACCTGCTCCCCACAGGTCTTGCTGCTCCCATCTGGGTCCTCCCTAGACCCCCAATCCATGTTCTGCCCTCAGCCAGGAGAGCCTTACAAATGTAAATTCACAGTCTGTACCTCCTCCATTTGAAACCATTCAATGGCTTCCTACTGCTCTTTGAATAAATACCCACCTCCTTTTGTGGCCTACAAAGCTGCCTTCACTGGCCCTGCTCCCCACTCTTCCCTTGTCACCTTCCAGCCCCTGCCCCCTCACTCATGTGGTCCCAGCTGCTGTCCTCCTTTCTGTTGTCCCAGGTGCCTGGTTCCTTCCTGGCTCTGGGTTTTCAGATTTTGCATTTGCTATGCCCTCTGAAGAGCACTGCATTCCCCAGGGCTTCCCCTGGCTGAGTCCCTCTCCTCACATAGTTCTAAACCTGCACCAGCCCCTGACCCCACTTTCCAAGGGTGCCTGCCCACCAGACCCTCCTCAGGGAGCTTCATTTTAGTGCTCTTTGGAGTCCTGTGTCCATTGACAGAAAGGGAAATGGGCTCTTATAATAAAAGAGGCTGTCGTTGTGTAGTTATGGGTAGAGACTATGTGACAATGTTCCTAGGAAATTGGCGAGGAAAGCTCTCAGACACCAACTAGTTCAATCACCTGCCCAGGTCAGGGACACTCTTCTCAATGCCACTGGCAGACTTTGCCTCTGTTTATACATCTCCAGTGACATGGAGCTTTCTACTTAACATGGTGGACACTAAACTCTGACTGCTAGAAAATACTTCCTTATATTGACCCAGAATTTGTTTCCCTGGACTTTCTACCCCTTGGTTCTAGTCCTCCCCATGGATGTCCCAGAAAACACACTTGTTCTCTCTTTTCTCGGACAGCCTATAGGTGTCTGGAAACAATTCCACTCTTTCTTGAAATTCTCCCTGCTCTTGGCTTGATTCAGTCTCCTGCTATGTCCAATTCTACCTCTCCAGCTACTGTTTTTGGGCCCCTCTTTTCCTGATTACTCCTTAAAGGTTGTTGCTTCCAGACTTATACCCAGGGTCTCTTCTCTTTTCAAATAATCCCTTCCACTCTCATGTTTCTATGACCTTCTGTATGCTGGGGACATCCATACCAATATTTTTGACTTGGAATTAGCTCCAAGTTTATACCTCCAGTTGTTCCTAAAACATCTCCACTTGGATGGCTTACAGGGATCTTTTTTTTTTTTTGAGACAGACTCTTGCTCTGTTGCTCAGGCTGAGGTGCAGTGGCACGATCTTGGCTCACTGCAAGCTCTGCTTCTCAGGTTCACGCCATTCTCCTGCCTCAGCCTCCCGAGTAGCTGGGACTACAGGCGCCCACCACCACGCCCGGCTAATTTTTTGTATTTTTAGTAGAGACGGGGTTTCACCATGTTAGCCAGGATGGTCTCGATCTCCTGACCTCGTGATCTGCCCGCCTCGGCCTCCCAAAGTGCTGGCATTACAGGCGTGAGCCACCGTGCCTGGCCAGGGATCTTCTCTTATTATTTATTTTTAATTGAGACAGGGTCTTGCTCTGTTCCCCAAGCTGGAGTACAGTGGCTCAATCATAGCTCACTGCAGCCTTGAACTCCTAGGCTCAAATGATCCTCCCAGCTCAGCCTCCTGAGTAGCTGGGAATACAGGTGTATGCCTTTACGCCCGGCTAACTTTTTTTTTTTTTTTTTTTTTTTTGAGATGGAGTCTCGCTCTGTCGCCCAGGCTGGAGTGCAATGTCACGATCTCGGCTCACTGCAAGCTCTGCCTCCTGGGTTCACGCCATTCTCCTGCCTCAGCCTCCTGAGTAGCTGGGACTACAGGTGCCCGCCACCATGCCCGGCTAATTTTTTGTATTTTTAGTAGAGACAGGGTTTCACCGTGTTAGCCAGGATGGTCTCAATCCCCTGATCTCGTGATCCACCCACCTCAGCCTCCTAAAGTGCTGGGATTACAGGCGTGAGCCACCCCGCCAGGCCCCGCTAACTTTTAAAAACAATTTTGTGCCGGGCGCGGTGGCTCACGCTTGTAATCCCAGCACTTTGGGAGGCCGAGGCGGGCGGATCATGAGGTCAGGAGATCGAGACCACGATGAAACCCTGTCTCTACTAAAAATACAAAAAATTAGCCGGGCGTGGTGGCGGGCGCCTATAGTCCCAGCTACTCGGAGAGGCTGAGGCGGGAGAACGGCGTGAACCCGGGAGGCGGAGCTTGCAGTGAGCCGAGATTGCGCCACTGCACTCCAGCCCGGGCGACAGAGCAAGACTCCGTCTCGAAAAAAAAAAAAAAAAACAACAACAAAAAAAACAATTTTGTAGAGATGGGATCTCACTATGTTGCCCAGGCTATTCTCAAACTCCTGGGCTCAAGCAGTCCTCCTGCCTCAGCTTCCCATAGTGCTGGGATTACAGGCGGGAGATACTGTGCCCAGCCACTGACAAGGATCTTAAACTCAACCAACCAAGACTGGATTTGTCTTTGTGCCCCTGCCCCCACTAACTGGGTCCTCTGAGTACGTTCTCTATCTCTGTGGAAGACATCTCCATCTACCAGGTCCCCCAGCTGCCAACTTGAGAACCATCTTTATTTGCCCCTTCTGTGTTTCCTGACCAACCAGCCCCCAAGTCCCTGTAGTTCCCCTCTAGCCTGGGCCTTCTCCCTCACCTCCCAGCATCTTTAGCTTGGGCATTTGACCAGAGCCCTGACCTGTGTGCCTGGGAAAGGTGGCCAGCCTCTCCAGCTCTCCCTGTTTCTCCACTGGGCATTAATGTGTTCAGTGCTGGAGAAGGGGCATGGAGAAGACCTTCAGTCTTCAAGCTTTATAGCCCCAGCTCTCATCTCCCCACACCAACATTCCGAGTCTACCAACTCAGTCTCAGGTCTTTTCTGACTGCTCCCAATCCAGTCCTGCCACTCCCAGTGGCCTCTCCATCTCCTGGCTTGCAGGATCTTCTATGATCTTGTCCCTTCTGACCTCTCTCACCTCATTTCCAGAGACACCAGACCTCTTGGGGCATGCTGTTTCCTTGCCCGAAATGCTTTTCCTTCCCCTTTTGGCTTGGAGAACTCCTTTTTACCCTTTAAGCTCCAGTGTAAAGATCTTTTCCAAAAGCTTGGAACTGTTCCTCCCCATCCCATACCCTCAGCACACCTTTTACTCCTGGGTGTCATCCCTGGGCCCGGCATTCACCCCTTCTTATTCTGTAATTATCCATTTATCTCTGTCTTTTACCTGTGAAGCTGCATTGCTTTGCCAAGAACTTGGTCCCCAGTACATTACTGCCAAAACCTTGAAGACTGACGTCTTCTCCATGCCTCTCCTCCAGTACTGAATACATTAATGTCCCGCAGAGAAACAGGGCGAGCTGGAGGGCTCCCGTCATATGGGTCCGGCCTCTGGTTCCTCCAACTAGGCTCAGATGGAAATCTCATAAATGTACATGACCTGCCCCCGACTCCATGGCAACCTTTCACCAGAGGGGGTCGGCACAATAAGATCTGTGGCTGAGTTTTTGCCCTCACCCTACTTTCACGCGTCCTTAGGGCGCTGAGCGCTTCCTGCAGGCGCTTCTTCCCGGGGCTTACCGAGCAGCGACAAGAACAGACTGTGGTAGGCTTCATAGTCGTGGTCCATGGTTGTGGTGCTGGGAGGGGGTGCTGAAGGGCGTGTGTGAATGTGTGTCGATGTGGGCTTGCTTGCGTAGGGGGGTACCGGGGTATCAGATAAACCGTAACTCCAAGTCGTGCGAAAGACGCTCAGCTCGGACTGCAGAAGCAACCTGTTGCCGTGGCTTCGGACGCCCCGCGCCAATTGGCTGAGCGCTGCCACGTGTCAGGAGCGAGCCCGCCCTGCCGAGCGCCTGCTGACCCCACCTCCTTTTCGTCCAATTCTGGGAGGGGCAGCGAGCAAATCCACGCCGTGCCCAGTTCTGGGCTTGGTGAAAGGCGGGATTTCTTCCTTCGGCCCAGTGGTCCCTGCATCTAGTGTAGAAAGTCTCCGGTTTTCGGCAGGGCGCGGTGGCTCACGCTTGTAATCCCAGCACTTTGGGAGGCCGAGGCGGGCGGATCACGAGGTCAGGAGATCGAGACCATCCTGGCTAACACGGTGAAACCCCGTCTCTACTAAAAAATACAAAAAATTAGCCGGGTGTGGTGGCGGGCGCCTGTAGTCCCAGCTACTCGGGAGACTGAGGCAGGAGAATGGCGTGAACCCGGGAGGCGGAGCTTGCAGTGAGCCTAGATAGCGCCACTGCAGTCAGGCCTGGGCGAAAGAGCGAGTACGTATCAAAAAAAAAAAAAAAAAGAAAGTCTCGGTTTTCCCGTGAAATGTGGGATCTTCTGCAGGTCTGCATATCTCTAGGCCTCAGTTTTCTCATCAGAAAAATAGGCCCTGCCTCCTCCAGAGGGTTAGGAAGAACCAAAGTGAGCTGTGGCCAGATAGAGGTGTTTGGTATGTTCTGCCCTCCTTATGGCAGGGTGCCGTGGTTTGGAGTCACAGAAGCTGAGGACCAGAGAATAATAATAAACCCTTGAAATGTGCATCAACTGATAAACAAAATGAGGTATATCCACAGGATGGCCATAAGAAGGAATGAAGTACATGCTACAATATAGATGAACCTTCAAAACAGTATGCTAAGCAAGCTAGACACAAAAGGCCACGTGCTGTATGATTCCATTTATGTGAAATGTTCAGCATAGACGAACCCACAGACATGGAAAGTAGATGAATGGTTGCTAGGGGATGGGGTGAGTAATTGGAAGTGACTGCTAACAGGTGGGGAGCTTCTTTTTGGAGTGAAAAAAATGGAAGCTTCTGGAATTAGTGATGATGGCTACACATTGTAAATGTACTGAAACCTCTTAATTGTACACTTTAAAATGGTTAAATGGTGGCTTTTAGCTCAATTTTTAAAAAGTTAAAAAGCAACACCTGAGCCCTTATTCCTTTGCTGAGACAAGCTATCTTTGTGACCCTTGCAACCTGAGATGGTTGCCATGGGCCACATTCACACAGCACTCTTGCAAGCCAGGTACCATTTTAGCACTACATGTCTGAACTTCATAATCACAATCATTGTGTGAGGTAGACACCACTATCCCATTTTTAAAAGACAAGTTAACAGGTACAGAGGTCAGGCAACCTCACCTGCAAGAAACAGGAAAAGCCAGGCCTAGGGCCTGAGCAACCTGGCTGTATCCTGAGCTCCCCTAGTGCAGAGCTTGCCTCCTGCATTCATACAGGCCCACACTCCCCATGGAGATGCTGGGGGAAGGTATGTGACCACCAGCCCTAACACAAAGCCACACCTGATGCCCTGAACTTGGTGAGCTCGCCCCACCCTCCAGCCCCAGCTGGGCCCAAGGTTTCAGAGGCCCCTCTCTACCTTTAGCTGCCATATTTGGGTGTCTTGTCCCTACTCCTTACCCCTTTTGTTTCCTTCCATTATTAGGTGCCCTTCTTTGTCTCTGTGAGGGTCTGTACAGAACTTATCTTTGTGTCCCTCCCCACCACAGGGCTGTACACTTTGTGAATGCTACTTGGATGTTTGTTAAATGAAAATGTGATGGTAAACTATAAAGTGGATGTTTGCCTTGGGGAGAGGGAGGTGTGGCCAGTTTTCCTGTTCTCTGGTCGAAATCCATCCTTCTAAAAACTGACACTTACTAAAGTGGAAACAACCAACTACCTCTGCATCACACTGCAGCCTGATTTGGTTCACACCACCCTACAACAAAGGTAGTTTCCTGAACAACTGATGTATTTTTCATTTATTCAATCAATTTAATTTTCAAATTACACCTTAAAATGGTAGTTGGTAATTAAGACTTAGTAACTAGTTTTTTCCCTTGGTTTCTTTCTAATAGTAAATGCTTTGGTATTTGAACTATAACAATACTTGTAATAAAAATGGCCTAAGACTTATTTTTTTTGAGACAGGGTCTTGCTGTGTCATCCAGGCTGAAGTGCAGTGGTGTGATCATAGCTCACTGCAGCCTCAATCTCCTGGGCTCAAGGGATCCTCCCACCTCAGCCTTCCGAGTAGCTGGGACCACAAGTGTATGCCACCATGCCCAATTAATTTTTAAAATTTTTTGTAGAGATGGGGTCTCATTATGTTGCCCAGTCTGGTTTTGAACTCCTGGGCTCAAGCAATCCTCCTGCCTCATCCTCCCAAAGTGCTAGGATTACAGGTGTTAAGCCACTGTGCCTGGCCAAATGGTATAAACTCCAAATGGAAGATGAGAAATGAGTTTTCACAAAGGGACCAAGGTAAAAGAGTGAGTGAGCTGAAATGGAGCAGCAGGCCCATATTCACATTAGGTTATCAAATGGATGCTGAGGTGGAATCTACAATTCCTAAAGGCTAGTATGGAGCTGTCAACAATACACAATACCAGAGGAATGTCAACAATACACAATGCCAGGGGAATCTTATTTGTCTTTGGGGTCAGCTTTTTTTTTTTTTTTTTTTAATATATATTTTTTGAGGCACGGTCTCTCTCTGTCATCCAGACTGGAGTGCAGTGGCATGATCATGGCTCACTGAAGCCTTGACCTCCTGGGCCCTCATGAGCTCAAATGATCCTCCTGCCTCAGCCTTCTGAGAATACAGGTGTGCACCACCACGCCCGGCTAATAAAAATATTTAGTGGGCCCTTAGCTTTAGCAAGGTTGATAGAAATTTGCTTTGTATTATTGATAGTTTAGAAGTATTTTTCATTTTCTGACTATATTTCATTATTGGAAAAGCCATATTTTTTTTGGACTGTTGTCAAATAATAATTTATTTTAAAAAAATCTCAAAACATGTTCAAACACATTCAGTAGCCAAGATCCACCATTGGCACACACATTAAGAAAGCACACACACTAGGCTTCTAGTTGGGCTAATTAAAATCTATATGGCTGGAAAGGTGGTTGGTTGTACTTAATGAAGCTTTTTTGAAGTGCAAAGCTATGCATAACAGATGCGCTTGAAAGCTGCAGAGTTTAAGACAGACTTAATTTTTCATGATTTTCCCAAAGCCAGTCATGATATTTATTTAATTTGTGGTCTTCAGGGTGCACCTGGAAGAAATACAACACACAAAGAGGCAGAGACCTTAATGTAACTTAGTCAGAAATACATTTTTTAAAATTGGCTTTTTAAATATTTGCTGGGGGACAGTACATTATGATACTATACCTAAAAGTTATAATCTTTAACCTCATGGGATTCATGAATATTTTAAGTTATACCTTATATTAAGGTAATCCCACACAGTTTACAAAGTATTGTCCAAATTACTACTCAACCATGACTTGGAGTGTGGGGTGGTGATGACATGAGTCAAGTATTAATATCTCACTTTCCAGAAGGAGGTTCTAGACCCTGAGAGGTTAAATGGATTCTCAGGTCACAATGGATTGCTCTGATGAAGCTGGGATAGGACTGTGGTCCTTCAGTTCAGGCTTGGCCAGACCTACTGGCTGAATGCATGAGGGTGAGTCTCAAGCTGAGTGGGCAGTGTACCAGGCCACCCACCAGCTGCCAGGATACCACCAGCATGCCACAGGCTGGGCATATTCAACAGGGCTGAAGCAGGACCCAGTCACCACAAAAGTAGTCTGAGACCACTAAGAGAAACCCAATAAGCATACATTGCAGGCCCAAACCTTCCTGCTTTCCTGTAGTGGTGTACTTTTGACAGGAGGAAAACCACGTCAGGCTTAGAGATAGCACACAAATAGGGAATGACGGGAACAGGGCCAGAGGTGACAAACCACTGGAGATGAGTCAGAGGCCACGCCTCTGGACTGGTCTTTGTGGACATGGGAGTGCCTACTGATCAAAAACCCCAAAACCCGCATGCCACCCGCTTCCCCGCAGCCAGGAACACAATTGTTTGTGACTGTAATAGCATTTGTATCCAATAAATAGTCTTAACCATAATGGTGGACTTATTTTGCCTCAGAGACCAAATGTGCTGAATTATGGATGGGAGTGGGCCTCACCTGCTTCCACTCATTGACACAAAAAATTCGGTAAGAGTCGTTGCCATATTTACCAATCCCATGAAGCTCAATCGGATACTTCCACTGCTTTGTCAGGTATTCATCTGAAGAATACAACATCCCACATATCAGGTCAGCTTCTAAAGACACCCTCCCAAAATGTGTGGTGATGGGGCAGGATGGAAAGAACAGCAGAAAGGGACAGGAAACGCTCCTTCCCGGCAACCCCAGTTGTGATCACTCTTCCTTCTGAATTCCTGCAGCACCCATATCATTTGCCAGTTCCTAACCACTCTTTTGTGCTGTGCTAATGAGACAGAGGCCACGTCCTTGAGGTCAAGAACTGGGCTTTCTGCTTCACTGACTTCTCCTAATTCTGCCTACATGCCTGACCCAGTGCTGGGCAAAGATTTATTGTTTTGGTCAGTGGGAGACTGTGGTTTGGGGAAAGTGGACTTTTTTAAATGCCTTGGGTGCTTGAGCTGAAAAACCTCCATTAATATAGTATCTGAGGACATTAAAGTTTAAGGTGTGGCTCTCTTAAATAAGCACAATGTATTATGTTTTTCCTTTGGGTATATAGGAAAATACCTGAGAACTTGACAATGGTTTTTGCCCGAAGATCGTAGAGACCAAGAGGTTTAAGAAGTTCTGACACATCTCTCCAGTCTGCGGTTCTTGCTACCTCAGCTGAAGGATACTTCTCCAGAAACTTCCAAAGCACAGGAATTGCCATTTTACCTGGGAAGTAAAAGTAACTGAATGATTACAAGACTCTAGATGGGCTGATTTCACGTTCAAGTAGTTTCTCATCTAGAAATCTCATCCAGAGGGTTTAAAAAAAAAACACTGGTGAGAAGCCATTATCTGAACCAGCAACCACTTTCAGAATCAAATACCAAAACTGCTAATATATTGGGCTAATAGTCCAAATTATGCTGAAAACTGGCCTTGCATGATTAGCTTTTAAATGATTAGATCAGAAGATAATGAGAGTAGAAGCATATAGAACACAAGGTACATTCAGTGAAAAAGATACTTTTAAACACACATGAAAGAGGGTGGAGAAATGTTAACTGATTTTCATTGATGATCAAAACGAATTTGGAAGTATAAAATAAATAAAATCGGCCGGGCGCGGTGGCTCACGCTTGTAATCCCAGCACTTTGGGAGGCCGAGGCGGGCGGATCATGAGGTCAGGAGATCGAGACCACGGTGAAACCCCGTCTCTACTAAAATATACAAAAAATTAGCCGGGCGCGGTGGCGGGCGCCTGTAGTCCCAGCTACTCGGAGGCTGAGGCAGGAGAATGGCGTGAACCCGGGAGGCGGAGCTTGCAGTGAGCCGAGATTGCGCCACTGCACTCCAGCCCGGGCGACAGAGCGAGACTCTGTCTCAAAAAAAAAAAAATAAAATAAAAAAAATAAATAAAATCTACCCCTTTATTCTAAAAGGTCTGTTGGATGTCATCTAGTCTAATTTCCTCATAGGTGAAGAGTTTAAGGGTGAAGGGGGAATGCCTTATCCCAGGTGACACACTCAAAATGGACTTTGAACCCAGGCCTCAATTCAGTGCTTTCTCCTTACCACACTGTCTCTACTAAGACAAAGATGATAATAATCCCCAAACCTGAGGTCCGATTGAGAAATATAGTAGCGATGAGAAGCTTCCATGGATCGTGAAAAAGTGTTTCTTGAATGAGATTAAAAGGTGACCGAGGAGGTGTCCATTTCTTAAAGGCTTTACGTCGTGGGGGGCTAAGAGCTAAACAAACATACTGCATCAGAATTGAAAACCCAAAATAGAATTAGAATTTGCTGTTCTGATTGGGAAAGGGATACCTTCTTTGTTGTATTTGCTGGAAAAATACAGGCTTGTTTTCCTTCTTTCTATCTGTGTTCGTGGGATGGTATCTTCTGAAAAGGAAAAGTGAACACTTTATTGACTATGGTTTAGCTTAAAGCAATATTCCGGGATGCAAATAATAATATCAACACTATTACAAAGCATGCCGGGCACTATTCTAAGCCCTTTACATAAATACCCAATTAATCCAACTAATGACCCATGAACTTGGTACTATTTTTGTCTCCACTTTACAGATAAGGACATTGAGGCACAGAGAAGCTAAGTAACTTGCTCAAGATCACACAGATACTAAGTGTCCCAGCTAAAATTCAAATCCAGACAGTCTGGCTCCTGAGTCCTCACCTTTAACCACTCTGTGACACTAGTTCTTTATGACTTATGTTCAGAGTTTATAGTATTGAAAAATTAAAGGCAGTATGGAATATTTTAAATTACAATGCATTTGTATAATGTGGCCATTAAAGTATTTTTTAGACTATTGTGAATATTTTCCTGTTAACTTCTAAATGAGAAAAGCAAGAGTCTACATATGATCCCAATTTTATAAAAAAGGGGAAACATATATAAATAAAAATACAGAAGTTAAGAATGAAATAAGCCAAAATGATATAATGGTTGTTGCCAAGTGCTAATTTTTCTTTCCTTCTTGTCTGTATTTTCCAAAATTTCTGCAGTGAACACTTACTTTTACGCTTACCAAAAAAAGGGATACAGACAAAACAGAATCTGCAGAAAAACCTACAATTTGATCCCTAGAGCACTTGAGACAACTACCTATTGAGAACCTCTATCTACTGGGAACCAGTGTTATCAGACTTCTCAAATTTCTAAAATCACATGTAATACTCCTTAACCATACCCTCGCAATTTGAATATCAGTTAATAATACCTTGCATTTGTATAGCATCTTTTTCACTTCTCGTTTTACAATATTTTTGATGTGAAAAACAGGACTAGTCAGGATGGTTACCTCTATTTTACAGATGAAGTAACTAAACCTTCTAAATTAAGCAATCGTCCCAAAATGATACTGGGATTGACTATAAACTGGAACAAGTATCCAGGTCTCCAGATAATTAGACTACTGTTTTTTCGCTATTTTAGTTTGAGTAGGTAAAGCCCAGTAGAGAGTAAAAAAAGAACAAAGGAAACTACTCTGACTGCTCTGATTTGACAACTTTTTCTGTGGGCTCCTATGAATAATTACTAGTCTCCTTTATGCCAGGTTTACTTGGCAATTTCTAGCTAAGCCAATGGGTGTCTTTACTATTTCATGGACACCTAGTACTAAGAGTACTTCATCTCATGTTAAGAACTAGACTCTTACCACAAAAAAGAGGTTTTAATATTTGCCCATTTTGCTAGCAATAAATCTACATAAACCTCAAAGCTTTCTTCAAGAAGCTCAGTGTTTAGGACACAGACTTAGGCAGTTCTTCTGAATTCTGCAAGAATTCTTATGCAGTTCCTAGGTATATATGGCCATCTTGTGTTAAAGGCAGAGAAACTCCAGGCACAGAAAAGACATAAAATCATGGGTAGAACTGGGAACAAGAATCAAACCTAATCTCCTGCTTCACAAATTTGTCCAGGCTGTTTCCCCACAGGAGTTTAAGTAAAATTATTATTCTTTAAAGGAGTTATTCATTATACCATAATGGCATAATGAGTAACTAATACAGGGCTGCTCAAAAGGTCTCCCTTTTATCTCTTATTCACTGAGGTATTATAAAGACAAAATTGCTAAGTTCTGAATTCTGTATTAAGAGCATATTACAAATAATAGATGAACTATGTGATTATACTTTTGAATTATTTAGAGCTCTAAAGCATTTTAGAGAAGCATTACATTAAAAGAGAAGATAAAAATGACTATGATATATACAAAATTAAATTGGAAGTCACACTTAGTAGTAAGTATCAGGAGGGGTGTGAAGAGAAGACACCAACTATTCTCCACTCATTTATGTATATAAGAAGCCTTCCCTAAATTTTTCACAAGTGAAGGCTTTTAATTTTCCTTCAAGTTTTAAGATTACTGGCTGGAAAGAGGATGGGAAGAAGGGAAAGCACTGCTGAGAAGGAGAGTCCCAGCCGCTGCACCAGGGAGAGATGACGGCAGTTGTTAATAGTAATACTCTCCTTTGCCATGGCATCACGACAGCAGTCAGCTGATTTTCTCTCTGCCATAGGAAACTGCTTGAATATCAGTTTAAGATAAAGTATTAGGATCAACTGGTGTCTCATATTTGGCCCTATTTCTTGGCTCTATTTTCACATCTTAACCATGTATAGGCATGAATACAAGATGCAGGATTATAAATTTCTCATCACATAATGTTTAATAGTGCTTGAAAGCACTGGACACCTTGAAATATTTTCTCACCAGTAAAGTCTTTCCTGGTTGGTGAGCAGTTGTTGTCCATTTCAGAGCCACGTTTTAAAATGTCAGTATGCAAATGTTCTTTCCTTTCCACAGCTTCTACTTTTGTTCCGATTTCTTCAGATTCTAAAAAGGTATCCTCATACTTCTTGTTGTGTTCTGAGTCTTTGGCTGAACAAAATTTGTTTATGATGCCAGAAGTTTTTTGTTCAAAACAAAAATTTGATGCTGAACTCAATGATCTTTCTTTTACAAGGCTCTTTTCTTCACTGGTCACACTGAGGGTCTCACCACATGCTCCAGCATCAGAAATAGAGACAGTTCTATCAAGCTGACTTTTTTGTGCAACAGGTTCACTTTCAGCATCTGCTTTATTACACACAGATTCTCTTTTGCTGTCACTTTGAACAAAATCTGAACAGCTCTTCCTACATCCTTTTTTAGTTTTCTTAATTGGGATTCCTTTCAAAATAGTCACCTTTCCTTTGGGCTTTCTAACCTTTCTGAAGTTCACATCATCAACACCCTCATCTTCTTTCAAAAGCAAATGAGTGGAAGTAAAGTTAGAGAGTCCTCTGCTCTCCCGCAACTCTGAACTACTACTTGGCGGCATAAACACATCCTTTTTGTACTTGCTTCGGGTCCTGAGGTTCCAGTTTGAATTGTTACTTTGGTTTTGTAGATGGGATGTCAGGGATGCCATGCTGCAGTCTTTATATCTTGACTTGATACTCCTTTTAGAAAGCACAGTAAACTCAAAATCTTCTGGCTTAAGAGAAGTCTCTCCATTTTTGTGAAGATAATTAGCAAGTGAACTTTTGGATCTGAACTTCAGTCCTTGTGGGCTAAAAAATGATATTAAAGGAAACTTACTGCTAGTAGAGAGAAGGGACTTTTAAAAGAACTGGACCACATTTCAGATTTCTAATTAATTTCCAAATGTTGCCATGGGCATCTGTCATTTAAAAATGAAAAAGAGTGATAAACGGCACTTTTAAATGGTTTCCTCTATGACAATATAAATTTATAAATATAACTAAAATGCAACATACCCGTTAACCATTCACAGTAGGAGGGACAAAATGTATGTAATTTTCCCCAAATCACTTGATGTAATTAATAGCAACATTGAAAGAATAGAATCTGCAATGGTTTTATGATAAAAATATAAAGAAGCTAAGATTCCTGCTATACTCCCACCACCTGCCCAGACAAAATCATTTGGCTGTACTATCTTTACCATCTTATATGCTTACCTGATAAAGTACACATCAAATCTTCCTGCTGTCTTCCCAAATAACCTTTGCTTCACAACTCTTTCCCATCCACATGGGACAGACTTGTGGCATTCTGTCCCTGCAGTAGCACCAAACTGAGCAGAAGCGATGGGTTCTTGTAGCAGAGGATTACATTCACTGCTTCTTTTTATCATCATTTGTTCCTCATCTTCTCCCACTCTTTCCAATTCCATAGCAACACCTTCTTTGCTGGAAAAACAAAGTCTAAGTGATTAACTTATTTAAAATTTATCTTCCACTGCCTACTCAGTTTTAATCCATGACAATGCAGGAACCACATAGATTATCCATATTAAAATGAGGGAGATTAAAGTCAGTACGGCCCAGTCTTGTGCTATGGGAGTATTTTCCTATCTTCCAAAAGCTTCCCATATCCTACAGCACAGGTTAAAAAGTGTTGGAAATCCCTGCACAACAAAAAAGTCGAGTTAGAAACTCTTCGGATTAATCACTGAGTAGGGCTATTATAAAGATTTCTGGGGACGCTTACCATAAATTTAAGAATATGAACCAATAGCTGAGCTCTTAAGCACCAGAAAATGCTTAAATAAATCAGTGAGTTACACTGTCTTCTCTGCAGATAAATGAGGTAAAAGTTTTACATAATGTAAAATTTCTGGGAGAGAGTGTGTATCACTTTCATCAGATGTAATCCTCTAGAAGGTAAATAATTTGATACAGAATTTTTTTTTTTTTTTTTTGAGACAGAGTCTCGCTGTCGCCCAGGTTGGAGTGCAGTGGCGCGATCTCGGCTCACTGCAGGCTCCGCCCCCGGGGGTTCACGCCATTCTCCTGCCTCAGCCTCCCGAGTAGCTGGGACTACAGGCGCCCGCCACCTCGCCCGGCTAATTTTTTGTATTTTTTTAGTAGAGACGGGGTTTCACCGTGTTAGCCAGGATGGTCTCGATCTCCTGACCTCGTGATCCTTCCGCCTCGGCGTCCCAAAGTGCTGGGATTACAGACATGAGCCACCGCGCCCGGCCTGATACAGAATTTTTGAATTTCCTTCATTCTTTTTTTTTTTTTTTTTTTTTTTTGAGACGGAGTCTCGCTCTGTGGCCCAGGCTGGAGTGCAGTGGCGCAATCTCGGCTCACTGCAAGCTCTGCCTCCCGGGTTCACGCCATTCTCCTGCCTCAGCCTCTCCGAGTAGCTGGGACTACAGGCGCCCGCCACCACGCCCGGCTAATTTTTTGTATTTTTTTTTTAGTAGAGACAGAGTTTCACCGTGGTCTCGATCTCCTGACCTCGTGATCCGCCCGCCTCGGCCTCCCAAAGTGCTGGGATTACAAGCGTGAGCCACCGCGCCCGGCCATCTCCTCCATTCTTGATCCTCATAGTAACCTTGTTGGTACGATAAGGTTTACTCTCAATTTATTGAAAAAATTTAGTGACAGAAAGGTTAAATTACTTGCAGAACAGACACCAGAACCCAAGTCTACCAAATCTTGGTCTAATACTTCTCCCCCATACTATTATTGAAAAAAGCTGGTAAGGCAAGGTGGCTCATGCCTGTAATGCTAGCACTTTGGGAGGAGGAAGTGGGAAGATCACCTGATCCCAAGAGTTTGAGACCAGCCTGGGCAGCACAGTGAGATCCTCATCTTTACAAAAAAAGAAAAAACAACAACAACAACAACAAGAAGCAGCCGGGCGTGGTGGAGCATACCTGTGGTCCCAGCTACTAAGGAGGCCCGGGTAGGAGGACTGCTTGAGCCCGGCAGGTCAAGGCTTCAGGGAGCTATGATTGTGCCACTGCACTCCAGCCGGGGTGACAGAGCCAGACCTCATCTCAAAAAAAAAAAAAAAAAAAAAAACTAAACTAAAACTTCATTAAAGTTCCAATGTGTCTTCTATGATGAAAACATAATTTTAAAATTAAAAAAAGAAAAATTTCAGTAAAGTGTATCCTAATCACTAAACCACAGATTGCAAAAGGTGGATGGGTCTAGAGAGATCATTTCCCAAGTTCTTTTCTACAAATAGGGAAACTGCAAGAACTAGAATTAGAATCAAGGTTTTCTGATGTAATTTGGAGTAAAATAATTTTGAAGAGCTGGATGGATCTTATGAAATGATATTGTTTACAATTTTAGAGATAAAGATACTGAAGCCTGGTGGAATCAGCACAAACTCTTGGAGACTGGGGCTCAAATCCCAGCTCTACCAGCTGTTAAGTTTAGCAGCAAGTTACTTAACATCTCAAAGTCTCTGTAAAAGACTCTGTAAAAAGAAAGTGATGCCTCTTTCAAAGTAGTTCTTAGGATTAAATTTTGAAAAAACTAGGTAAATCTTTTTTTTATTATTATACTTTAGGTTTTAGGGTACATGTGCACAATGTGCAGGTTTGTTACATATGTATCCATGTGCCATGTTGATTTCCTGCACCCATTAACTCGTCATTTAGCATTAGGTATATCTCCTAATGCTGTCCCTCCCCCCTCCCCCCACCCCACAACAGTCCCCGGAGTGTGATGTTCCCCTTCCTGTGTCCATGAGTTCTCATTGTTCAATTCCCACCTATGAGTGAGAACATGCGGTGTTTGGTTTTTTGTCCTTGCGACAGTTTACTGAGAATGATGTTTTCCAATTTCATCCATGTCCCTACAAAGGACAGGAACTCATCATTTTTTATCTCTTAACCTCCTATCACACACGTACTCTAATGACTTCCTAGGATCCTCCGACCCAAGGGGACCTCTTGCACAAAACCTCCCGGCTCCCCCCCGTCTCCCCCCTCCGTGTCCCCTAGTCATCTTGGATGAGGAAGTCGGGCGCACCCCAGGGCTGATCCCAAAGGAAGAGCACCTGAGCTCCAGACCCTAGTAACTAAACCCGTGGGCTTCGAGGTCTCTGCCGACCCTCTGTCAAAGGTTAGAAAGGCCCACACACCGTCCACTCTCTCGATACCATTTTACAGGTGGTGAAACTGAGGCCCAAAAGGGGACAGTAACTTACCGGAGGTCACTCGGCGGTTCTGGGACCAGGCGCTCACTAGAGGTGACGGTGGGGGCAGCTCCGCGGTCCCCCAGGCTCAGACTCTCCAACCGAGTCGTGCCCATCGAGCAGGGTCCGGCTGCAGCAACGAGCCCAGCGCTGCGACGCCCGGGATGTAGGGCGGAGTAAAATGTGAAACCTCCTCAGCTCACGGCACCGGGATGCAACCGAGGTCTGAATGTTGCAAAAGCGCCCCAGACGCCGCGGCTGCTTTTCGGCCGCCCCCTCGGCTACAGCCGCCATTTCCACGCTCCACCAATCAAATCCATTGTCCAGGAAGACGCACCGCCCCCACACGCCCCGACCAATCGCGCGCGCTCTGGTTGCGCTGGCGCCTTAGGGGCTCCAGTTCCACCATTGCTTTTGCTGCTTTTCTCGCTTTCCCTTTCGGACATGCGCGCTCGGAGCAAGGCGCCCTCGCATTCAGCTTACCGCGCATGTACGTTGCCAGGGGTAACGCAGGTAGCCAAAGTGGCTTGTGGAGTGGCGACAGTTAGTGAGGCGGTTGCCGAGACAGACGCTGAGGCAGGGAAGAGGAGCCCGAGGCGTAAGGGAAGCCGTGATGAGGGCCGTGTTGACGTGGAGAGATAAAGCCGAGCACTGGTGAGGAGCGGGGCGGTCCGGGAAAAGCGGGAGGTCGAGTCCCCGCGGGTACTGCGCGAGCCGCTGCAGCGTGTTTGAGGGGGGCAGCGGGCTTGCTGCCTGGGCCGAGGGCACTGAACCCCGGCCTGGGAGACTGCAGGGTCGCCCTCCCGCCCCTTGGCGGTTGGAGAAACTCCCGAGGGTTGGAGAGCGGCAAAGGGAGGTGCCGCGCTTGAAGTAGTGGCCAGTGGAGGCGGCTTTTCCCTCACGGTCTGGCCTTGTCGCTGCCTTGGATTCATCTCACACCCACGACACAGCACGAAGCTGCTCAAGCTTCACAGTTCTTGCCACATCCACATAGTACCCATACTCTTGTTTTCTTGACGTTTTTCTCTAAATTGTCTCATTTAATTATGATTTCACATTTTACAAGGAAACTTTATTACTCCATTTATGAAAACCAGTGTCACTTGCTCTAAGTGTTAAGATAAAATCAGCGTCGCTTGCTCTAAGTGTAAAAGTAAAACTTAAAGTAGGGAGAAACAAAACTGAACAAGCTGTAGCTAGCTATTGTTGCTAGGGAGCCTTTAAACCTGAGATCTCGTTTCTCTAAAACTGGAGATTGGCAGGTATGATCAGAGAGGTGCTCAAAATGAGCATCAAAGACAAGCTCTCCTAATTGGGAAGTTTGAAAAAGAATTGAAGGGGAATGATTTTGTCACCTTTTGATTCAGTTATTTAATGTCCTATTCCATTGTTACCTCCTAAATCTATAACATAGCAATCTGTTTTGTCATATCCTTACTTATGGGATAGGTCTTGGCCTGACTTTGAAAATCATTCAGCATTGTTGTGAAGCCTCTGTTCTGGCCACTGGAGCAGGTTACTTGTCTTTGGTTCTGTCCTTTCTGAGATCTTTCTCTATGTAAAGCATGCCGTCTCTCCTCATCTCACACGGAAATCCTGAACACCCTTCAAGGCTCACGTTGGAGACGGGTCCTCTCTTTTGTTTTCGGCTCTAGTGGTAGCTGACACTATGTGCCAGGTGCTGGCTAAGCACTTCATATCCTTTATCTCGTTGTCTCTTCACCACTCTCTGAGGTAGGTACTATAATTTCCTCTATTTTATGTATGAAGAAACTGAAGCCCAGAGAGGGTGGATAATTTGCCAACGTCACACAGTGAGGGGTGGAGCCAGCTTTCAAGCTCAGGTCTTCCTCCAACGTCAATGCTCTCAGCCACTACATTAATTTTTCCTTATATTACAGACGTGGCAAACTCAAATGTCTGCAGGAGACAGGCAGGTAACATAAATGGGAGATGTTTATTTGCATCTTAAACACTAGGAATTGTATGTTTTCCCTAGGAATAGTCTTGTATTCTGTACCCCATTTTTCTTGAAACACAGCCCTATCAGTGAATCTTTCATTTGTACTTTTAATAGAGATTTGAGTTTTAAAAAATCATTTTACTTTTAACTTTATTATAAACGTACCGATAGCACAAGCTGATGATAGCTGGCAACTGAACATTTGGCTTCAATGTCAGGGTAATAGAGTGTGGCAAACTGCAGAGCTCATGCTCAGCCTAAAAGGGGCAGCTGCGGCTCAGCTCCTGCCAATTACCACCATGCAGGAATTTGGCCTAGTGTGCTCAGCTCTTCCTGTTTTTACCAGAAGCTAGGAATCTGGGTTTTTATGTGAAATAGCCTAATTTTTAAATGTTAGCATCTTTGAAAAAAAAAAACAAATCAAAACACTGTCGGCCAAATAAAACATTTGCTGGCCAAATGCAGCCTGATTTGCTCTGTTTTCAACCCCTGGCACAGAATTTTGTTCATTTCTCTCTTGTGGTACTTTCAGAGTCTGTTGAGCGTAAGAGTTAATTTTTTAAATCTGTTTATTTCAGAAGTCTAATAAACCCGTTAAAGGCAATGGCTATGTCGTACTCATTTCCAAATTATTCTAGAGCCTAGTCAGGTCAGTGGTTGTTGTTACTATGGATAGTAATAAAATACTAGATATATATAAAATGAAATACTGTGGGTAGATGTATTCATACATGAATGAATAAGTGAGTGAATGAATGATGAATAAAGATTGGTTGTCTGGTTTTTGGCCCATTACAGGTTTGAGACAACCTATTAGGATAAGGGATGTAGGGGTTCTATAGACCATCAATCCTGATGGCTGCTAGATATACCAGCTGATAGCCCAGAATGAAAACAAAACAAGCCGGGCGCGGTGGCTCACGCTTGTAATCCCAGCACTTTGGGAGGCCGAGGCGGGCGGATCACCAGGTCAGGAGATCGAGACCACGGTGAAACCCCGTCTCTACTAAAAATACAAAAAATATTAGCTGGGCGTGGTGGCGGGCGCCTGTAGTCCCAGCTACCCGGAGAGGCTGAGGCAGGAGAATGGCGTGAACCCAGGAGGCGGAGCTTGCAGTGAGCCGAGATTGCGCCACTGCACTCCAGCCTGGGTGAGACTCCGTCTCAAAAAAAAAAAAAAAAAAAAAAAAACAAAACAAAAAACTAAAAAAAAAAAAAAAAGATAGTAGAACTAAAAAAAATCCTAGATGTCAAAGATTAGTCCTCCACATCCAAATCAGCCATTGTCTCCCGGTCTGCTCCTTTGCTTCTATTTTAACCTTCACATAGCAGCAGGAACTCTCTTTTTTTACGACCTCCTCCTGTGATCCTGTTACTCTACTTCTCATAAACCTAGAGTGATTCCCAATTACTTTCCATGTCAAATTGTGCGTTTTGCTAGAGGGTCCTCCTGACCCTCCTCCCCATCAGGCTTGCAACATTTAAATTTGTACTTTTAGGTTGAGCTGAAAACTCTATTTTTCTACCCGAAGATCCTTCCCAAATGCTCCCTTACTCTATGGACTCCCTAGTTTTCTCCTTTAAATGCACAGCTCCAGGTTCATCTCAACCAGGATGCCTTATTAGGCTAGCCCACTGTATTCCAATCAGGCTAGCATCTGCTATAACTCTCCATTCATGCCAGCTAGTATTTACTGACTACTTGCTATAGGCCACATGTCTTTATATGTGTTATCATGTTTAATCTCTACAACATGTGAGGTTGGAATTTTTATCTCATTTAAAGATGAAGAAATTGAGATTTAATGAGGTGACATAAGTTACCTAAGATTACAAAATGAGTAAGTGGGGCAGGGTCAGATTATGCAGGAGTTGGAGAGGCACTGTGGGACATCGGTTTATAGTGAGGTGGGTGCAGGGTTGTCAGAGGACAATTTGCAGGATTCCTCTGTATCTCTGCAATGGAATCTGACAGTGTGTCTTTTGACAATGTATCTCTTTTATGAAAAGAGGCAGGTGGAGAGAGAACCATCCTACAGTAGAACAGACTGCCTGCAAATGAGTGAGCTCCCAGCCCTGGAGTGTTCAAGCAGGGGCTAGATGGCCATCTATAAGGAATTCTTGCCCTTATAGATGGACTGCATGACAAGGTCTAGAGTCCTTTCCAATTCTGAGTTTCTGGTGATTTCATAATTATATTTATTATGTGTCTAGGACAGTGCCATGCACTGTGGGTCCACAAATATATAGAACATGGCCAATGCTCTCAAATTGTGTATGACTATAATTAAAGGGGCAAGGCAAGATAGTATCTAACACAATGTAAAGAAGACTGTATAAGTCAGAGCTAAACTGAAATGTACAGATTCTAAGTACATTAAGAGTTTAGATTAGGGCAAATCAGACATATATATTATATTTTAGGAAGGCAAATTTCAAGATATTCAGAGAAAATGAATTTTTATATGTAAGAGGAAGATAGTTCAGGCTTGGCTCAAATGAGACATTCAGAAATGATTTTGTGATAATTCAACCCAAAATGACCCTTATGAAGAAGAGGTCACACAGGAGCCACTTTGATGAGCTCATGTGTACAAGGCAGAAAGGAAGCCACATACCAAGGATGACTGTAGATGAGAGGTGCAGACACTGCTCTGACATCTAATAATCCACCATAGCAATCCACAAGTGTCAGGTGCTTTGCAGAGACTGGCTTGTGCACTCCATGAGTAGGAGGCTACCTCTCTATCCTTGTTTTGTAGGTGAGAATGAAAGCTCAAATAGGAGATCAGCTTTTCTGGCCCCACCTCCCCCCTACTTTTTATTCCACCATTCTGCTTCTCCTCAAAATGTGAAATGTGCCAAGGCTCAGAGGAAGAAAGCATAAGAAACAAGGAAGGCCCAGGTCTGTTACCACATAATGGTGAGGAAGCTGAAAAACTCAGGGCTTCAGTTTGCCCAGCTGGAAAGAGTGTGATAATCATCCTTGTTCCAGCTTCTTTATCAGCCAGCTCTGTGACAAGGAGCAAACAACTTGCCTCTCTGTACTTTAGTTTCCTCATTGGTAAAATTGGGGCAGTGGTGCCTGTCCTGTCTACTACATTATGTTTTCGTAAGGATCAAATAAGATAATGTAAGTTTACATTTTTTTTTTTTTTTTTTTGGAGACAGAGTCTCGCTCTGTTGCCAGGCTGGAGTGCAGTGGTGCAATCTTGGCTCACTGCAAGCTCTGCCTCCCAGGTTCAAGCCATTCTCCTGCCTCAGCCTCCCGAGTACCTGGGACTACAGGTGTGCGCCACCACGCCCAGCTAATTTCTGTATTTTTAGTAGAGATAGGGTTTCACTATGTTGGCCAGGATGGTCTCCATCTCTTGACCTCGTGATCCGCCTGCCTCGGCCTCCCAAAGTGCTAGGATTACAGGCGTAAGCCACCATGTCTGGCCAAGTTTACACTCTTTAACAATTCTTAAATATTGAATAACTGTGAAGAGTTATTAAAGGAGGCATCAGGTCAACAGAGCCATATTAAAAGCTTTCTGAATTCTTCATGTAATGCCTTAAGTAGGTAATAATACCTTTTTTTTTTGACATACGCTAACAATGATAATGGCAGCCACATAGCGTAATGGTTAAAACATGGGCTTCAGGCCAGATTGCCTAGGTTTGAGGCCGGATGCGGTGGCTCACACTTAAAATCCCAGCACTTTGGGAGGCTGAGGCAGATGGATCACTTGAGGTCAGGAGTTTGAGACCAGCCTGGCCAACATGGTGAAACCCTGTCTCTACTAAAAATACAAAAATGACCCAGGTGTGGTGGCAGGCACCTGTCATCCCAGCTACCCAGGAGGCTAAGGCAGGAGAATCGATTGAAACTGGGAGGCAGAGGTTGCTGTAAGCCGAGATCCCGCCACTGCACTCCAGCCTGGGTGACAGAGCAAGACTCCACCTCAAAACAAAAACAAAACAACAGATTGCCTTGGTTTGAATCCTGGCTCCATTCCCATTCAGTAGCACTTTATTTTCAGGTGAGTTATTTAACTTCTCTGCACCATAGTTTTCTCATCTGTGAAACAGTGTATACAGTTGTTTTGAGGTTAACATGAGTTAATACATGTAAAGCATTTAAACTGTACCTGGCATACACAATAATAAATGTGTTCAATAAATGTTAGTCACTGTTAATAAAATGTGAAGGATAACAGATTTGACATACTCGGCAGTAATTCAAAGGAGCAGAAGGCAGCATGGCACGTTAATTACAAGCACAGACTCTAGAGTCAGACCTGAGTTGAAATCCTGGCCCTTGCACTTGCTAGTTGTGTGACATCAGGCAAACTACTTGACCTCTCTGAGCCATGGTATCCTCATCTACAAAACAGAGTAATAATTCCTACCTCACAGAATTATTGTGGAGATGAAATAAAATAATGCATTTTAAGAGCTCAGCAGGTGCTGTCTGGAATAAGAGTTTGAAGTACTGGCCAGGCGCGGTGGCTCACGTCTGTAATTCCAGCACTTTGGGAGGCCGAGGCGGGCGGATCACTAGGTCAGGTGATCAAGACCATGATGAAACCCCGTCTCTACTAAAAATACAAAAAATTAGCTGGGCGCAGTGGCGGGCACCTGTAGTCCCAGCTACTCGGGAGGCTGAGGCGGGAGAATAGCGTGAACCCAGGAGGCGGAGCTTGTAGTGAGCCGAGATTGCGCCACTGCACTCCAGCCTGGGCCACAGAGCGAGACTCCGTCTCAAAAAAAAAAAAAAAAAAAAAGTTCGAAGTACTGTCATTTAGAGTGTACTTTTAGGTTACTGACAAAAGCTTGATTTTTAGATTACCGGTATAAACCAAAAATAAAATTCGGAGCCCCCCAACCATCTGAATGGATTTCCTTCTCAACCAGGGCTCTTTTAAAATATAACCTGAGAGACTGTTTCAGGCCATGATGGGAAATGGGGGTCAAACATGCCTCGGTATACCTCTCTGGCATTAACATCAACACAGACTTTAAGTATGATAAGAAATATTATATAAACTCTCCTCTCTAAAGCCTAGTACCTCAAGGCTTCCTCTGCAAACAGTAACTTGGGTTGCCACAATCCTTTATCTTAACCCAGGCATTCCTTTCTGTTGAACCTAGGTTTTTTTTTTTTTTTTTTTTTTGAGACTCACTCTGTCGCCCAGGCTGGAGTGTAGTGGTGCGATCTCAGCTCACTGCAAGCTCCGCCTTCCGGGTTCACGCCATTCTCCTGCCTCAGCCTCCCGAGTAGCTGGGACTACAGGTGCCCGCCACCATGCTTGGCTAATTTTTTGTATTTTTAGTAGAGACGGGGTTTCACCGTGTTAGCCAGGATGGTCTCAATCTCCTGACCTCGTGATCCACCCACCTAGGCCTCCCAAAGTGCTGGGATTACAGGCGTGAGCCACCGCACCTGGCCAACCCTAGGTCTTTAGATAAGCTCAACCAATTCTCAGAAAAATTTTAAATCAACCTATAAGCTGGAAGCCCCCTGCTTCAAGTTGTTCCATCTTTCTGGACCAAACCACTACATTTCTTAAATGTATTTAATTGAAGTCTCATGTTTCACTAAAATGTATCAAACCAAGCTGCACCCTGACCACCTTGGGCACATGTTCTCAGGACCACCTGAGGGCTGTGTCATGGGCTGTGGTCACTCATATTTGGCTCAGAATAAATCTCTTCAAATATTTTACAGAGTTTGATTTTTTGTTGACACTGGCAAGTTTATCCCATGCTAAACTTTTGCTATAGGTTGGGTTTTGTTTTTTTTGTTGTTGTTTTTTGTGTGTTTTGTTTTGTTTTTAGCAACTTCAGTAGTAACCTTAACAATAGTCTGTTTTGACAGTGCTTAACAGGTTTTTGACACATTCTTACTAGAGTCACCTGAACCAATGAAATCCTCTGCCTGGGGCATTTGAAAAATCTTTATAATATGGCTCTAGCCCATTTTTCTAGCCTCATTTCTCCCTGTTCTAGCAACATCTTGCACATAGCCAGATGTTTCAGTCAAATTAAATTATTTTGATTACTTGTGTTGACAAGAAGAGTCAAACTGCAAAATATTTTAAGAGATTTATTCTGAGCCTAATATGAGTGACCACAGCCAGTGACACAGCCCTCAGGAGGTCCACAGAACATGTGCCCATGGTGATTGGGGTGCAGGTTGGGAAGGCATGAGACATCAATCAGATACATTTAAGAAATACATTGGTTTGGTCCAGAAAGGCGGGACAACTCAAAAGTGAGGGCTTCCAGGCTATAGGTAAATTTAAACATTTTCTGGCTGACAATTGGTTGAGTTTGTTTAAAGACCTGGGATCAACATAAAGGAATGTCTGGGTTAAGATAAAGGATTGTGGAGACCCATGTTCTTATTTGCAGAGGAAGCCTTAGGGTACTACGCTTCAGAGAGAATAGGTTGTAAAATGTTTCTTCTCCCCCTGCAAAACAGAGTCTTGCTGTCACCCAGGCTGGAGTGCAGTGGTGCAATCTCAGCTCACTGCAACCTCTGTCTCCCGGGTTCAAGCGATTCTCCTGCCTCAGCCTCCCAAGTAGCTGGGATTACAGGCGCCCGCCACCACGCCTGGCTAATTTTTGTATTTTTAGTTGAGACAGGGTTTCACCATGTTGGCCAGGCTGGCCTCAAACTCCTGACCTCATGATCCGCTCGCCTTGGCCTCCCAAAATGCTGGGATTACAGGCATGAGCCACTGCACCCAGCCTAAAATGTTTATCATGCTGGGCGCGGTGTCTCACGCTTGTAATCCCAGCACTTTGGGAGGCCGAGGCGGGCAGATCACGAGGTCAGGAGATCGAGACCACGGTGAAACTCCATCTCTACTAAAAAAATACAAAAAATTAGCCGGGCGTGGTGGCGGGCGCCTGTAGTCCTAGCTACTCCGAGAGGCTGAGGCAGGAGAATGGCGTGAACCCGGGAGGCGGAGCTTGCAGTGAGCCGAGATTGTGCCACTGCACTCCAGCCTGGGCGACGGAGCAAGACTCCGTCTCAAAAAAAAAAAAAAAAAAAATGTTTATCATACTTAAAGTCTGTGTTGATGTTAATGCTGGAGAGATACAATGAGGCATGTCAGAGGCCCACTTCCCGTCATGGCCTGAAACAGTCTCTCAGGTTAAATTTTAAAAGAGCCCTGGTTGAGGAGGAAGTCCATTCAGATGGTTGGGGGGCTTACAATTTTATTTATGGTTTACACTTGCTATTTCTCGCTTTCATGTCTTTGCTTGTTTTATTTTCTCTGCCTGAAATGTCCCCTACCCAGTGTCTTCCTCCATGTTTCAAAAGCCCTACCTTTTTCAAATATCTTCTTCATGAATCTTTTTCTGATCCTCTCCTCAAATTAAAATGCTGTTGAAGTGGCGTCATTGTCTGGGGTAAATATCCGAGATTTGTTGTTTCAACAGCAATGGAAACTAGGACACGGACACACCAGAGTGAGGTTATGAGTGGAAGTTTAACAGGCAAAAGAAAGAGAAGAGCTCTCTGCAGCTGACAGTGTTCTCGAAAAAATGAGTTGCCACCTCTGTGGTGAAATGCAGGTTTTATAGATAAGCTTGAGGAGGTGGTGTCTGATTTGCATATGGCACAAAAGATTGGTTGGATTGGTGTTCATTTGCATAACTTTCGAAAAACTGGTTAGGGCTAGGTGTGTCGTTTGCATAGGGTGTGAAAAACTGGCCACCCCCACCCTAATCTTTTATTATGCAGATGGGTTATTTACGTGGCCAGCGCCATGTTGCTTGTTTCTTTACTGTACACGTGGTGACAAAGGGAGGACAGAACCTCCATGTTGAACATACCTGGCCCCCAGGTAGCCTTTTTCTATTGGCACAGCTGCCGGCATTCACCAGTGCAAGCTTCCAGCTTGCCTTTTATTTATTTATTTATTTATTTTGAGACGGAGTCTTCCTCTGTCGCCCAGACTGGAGTGCAGTGGCATGATCTTGGCTCGCTGCAACCTCTGCCTCCTGGGTTCTAGTGATTCTCCTGCCTCAGCCTTTCGAGTAGCTGGGATTACAGGTGCCCTCCACCATGCCCAGCTAATTTTTGTATTTTTAGTAGAGACAAGGTTTCACCATATTGGCCAGGCTGATCTCGAACTCCTGACCTCAAGTCTTCCTCCTGCCTTGGCCTCCCAGAGTGCTGGGATTACAGGCGTGAGCCGCTGCGCCCGGCCTCAGCTTGCCTATCTATGTTTGCAGCTCGATTTTTCAGGCTGTTCTTTGTTAGAAAAAAATAATTTCTTGGGCTGCTTTTTATTAAAAGGGAAGTTCTGCTGCGGACTCTTTTACCCTCACTATCTGGCTAAATAATTTCTTTCTAGCTCCTGTATCACTGCGTCTTCCTCCTTCGAATCCTGTTTTCATGTATCTCTTAAAGCCTTTATCAGAGTACTGTTCTGTATTTCATCCAATCTAATAGGTCATTGATTATAAAATACCATTGTTTTGTGTATCAGTAAGAAAGCAAAAAATGCTGCCAGTTACACTGAAACATCATCAATTATAAGACACATCCTAACCTCAGAGGTGAGAAAATGTGAAAAAAAAAAAAGTAAGCTTTAGAATTGATGACATATGGTAGTTCTTTGTGAAAGTGTCTAATTCACACCTTTTCACTGGATAGTAATTTCCTTAAGGGGAGGGAGGGATTATGATCCGTTCATATCTGTTGGTGCCTAGCACCTAAGAGGGACTCAGTAAGTATCTGTGGATTTACTGGCCCTTACACATTCTTTCATGTTGTCTAGCCTTTATGGTATTATGAGAAGAGTTAATACCCTCAAAAATTGACCCTTTGAATAATTTCTTGTGTCTGGCTTCTGGACAAGAGGAAATCAGGACAAAGAGCTAACTACTGAGTGGATCATGATTGAATGGGCTGCTGTGGTGTGGCGGTTGAATGGAATTTGCAACAAATGCAATTCTTAGTCATTCTTTTTCTTCTCAGTACACACACAGTGTTTCTTAATGGAAATAAAGTTTACTTTCCTGGCCGTTAGCAGACTTCATCATTTTGGTTCCTAATTGTCTTTTTGCCTTGTCTTCTGTTCAGTATAAATGACATCGCATTTAAGCCTGATGGAACTCAACTGATTTTGGCTGCCGGAAGCAGATTACTGGTAGGATTTTGTCTTAGTTTCCTCTTAAAGTGCTTCCCTAACCTCCCTCTTGTGAGTACTCTGAAATTTTACCCCCCTTTTTTTTTTGAGATTAAAAAGGCAAGGGTGGAAAAACCTTCTCTATTACTTTTTAATAGGGATGGAAATGGGCTATTTAAAACAGGCAAGTAAACTATCAGATAAGAACCTGCAAACAATACCTCCTTTGGGGTCATTAATCTTTCCCCTTTTACTTCGAGACACCCATGAAAGAGTTGAAAACAATCACAATGGCTTTGAAACTGGACTGGTGGCAGTTTACATTTTGTCCCCCAGAAAAATTCAAGCAACAGGACTGAATGTGCTCTGTCCATGAAAAGTCAGATAGCCTGACCCCAACTTTTAGGCATTGGCCTATCTAAACAATTCCATATGGATGTTGTCCTATTTTTCACATTTTCAAATAACATAAGCTCCCTCTGGAACCTATCCAGGTATATAAAAGTAATTTTCAGAGAACCCCTTATGTTTGACCAAAAATCCTTTGTATGATCTCTCTTTCTGTCTAAGTCTACTTCCTCTTCTCTGTTGTCTCTAGATACGCAGACTGATTAATCTCCATTCTTTGTATGGTTAACTACATAATCTTAAAACGTGGTTAAATTGTTCTGCAGACTTCTCTCCAGTGTAAACAATCCAAACTCTATTAGTTTTTCTACATAGGTTATCTTCTCCAACACTCTAACCATTTCAGAAAGTTTCCGCTTGATTTCTCAGATGGTGTGTATGTGTGTGTGTGTGTGTGTGTGTGTGTGTGTGTGTTTTGAGACAGAGTCTGGCTCTGTCACCCAGGCTGGAGTGCAGTGACGCGATCTCGGCTTACTGCAAGCTCCACCTCCTGGGTTCACACCATTCTCCTGCCTCAGCCTCCCGAGTAGCTGGGACTACAGGCGCCTGCCGCTATGCTCGGCTAATTTTTTATATTTTTAGTAGAGACGGGGTTTCTCCGTGTTAGCCAGGATGGTCTCGATCTCCTGACCTCGTGATCCACCCGCCTCGGCCTCCCAAAGTGCTGGGATTACAGACGTGAGCCACCGTGCCCGGCCAGATGGTATTTTTTTTTTTTTTTTTTTTTTTGAGACTGAGTCTCGCTCTGTCGCCCAGGCTGGAGTGCAGTGGCGCAATCTCGACTCACTGCAAGCTCCGCCTCCCGGGTTCACACCATTCTCCTGCCTCAGCCTTTCTGAGTAGCTGGGACTACAGGCGCCCACCACCATGCCCGGCTAATTTTTTGTATTTTTAGTAGAGACGGGGTTTCACTGTGGTCTTGATCTCCTGACCTCATGATCCGCCCGCCTCGGCCTCCCAAAGTGCTGGGATTACAAGCGTTAGCCACTGCGCCCGGCCCGCCAGATGGTGTGTTTTTAAACTCTCCACATATTGATAGATGTCACATGGCTATCAAATACCTAAATCCATATTACAGCTGGGTTTTATTTTATTTTATTTCTTAGAGACAGGGTTGTGCTGTGTTGCCCAAGCTGGTGTGCAGTAGTGCAATCATAGATCACTGCAGCCTCAAACTCCTGGGTTTAAGGGATCTTCCCACCCCAGCCTCCCGAGTAGCTAGGACTGTGGACACACGCCACCTCGCCCATCTAATTTTTAAATTAAATTAATTTTTTTTTTTTTTGTAGAGATGGGGTTTCACTTAGTTGCCCAAGCTGGTCTTGAACTCCTGGTTTCAAGCAATCCTCCCGCGTCAGCCTCCCAGAGTGTTGGGGTGACAGAAGTGAGCTACCATGCCTGGCCTACAGTTGGGTTTTATAACATTCCCTCCTACTTGAAAGCCCAGAGTTCTGTGACTTTCAAACTCTTGGTAGCAAATATGAAACATCTATTATGTTGATTTAGTGCAGAGCTGGCACTAAAATTTAATCATGTTGTAGCTGGCTCTTTTTATGGGCTAGTTTTATTTAGGAGGGCCTGCCTTGATTAGTCATATATCCAAATTCAGATAAGGATGAGTGTAAAGAATTTCCATGGAGTGAGTAATTGAACCTTTGGTTCTCAAGGATTGGTAGTATATTCCTGGTCACATAGTACATAGACCTGGGTCCTCTACTTCTTGGTTACCCAACTTTAAGTCACGTTGTTTTTGGTTTTGCAGTGCAGTTTTTACTGGCTACAAATTTAGAATATTGACATGTATTATTATAAAAGCAAAAATAGCAGTAGCAACCTTGCAGGAATTCTGACTAATAGATATAACATAATAATCTGTATTTGTCTCTTTTGCCAGGTTTATGACACCTCTGATGGCACCTTACTTCAGCCCCTCAAGGGACACAAAGACACTGTGTACTGTGTGGCATATGCGAAGGATGGTAAAAGGCTGCTCTGGGTTTCCATTCTCTACAATGGCCTCATCATTTTTCACTTTTCTCCTTAGTCACTTTTTAATTATTTCTGGTAAGCTAGAGTATAACTTGCAAGTTCAGAAGATAGTGAAGTTGTTGACTTCAGTTTGGTCATTCAATCTAGCAAGTATTTATTGAGGCCATCTATGTTCCGGGCACTGTTCAAGGTGCTTGAGATACTTCAGAGAAAAAAACGGTGGTCCTTCCCCTTATGGGGCTTCTGTTTTATGGGGTGCTGGTAAGAAGTGAGGGAGGAAGAAAGTATGAGGGAAGATATACAGTAAACATAGTAAAAAGGTAAATTAAGCAGTATGCTGGAAGGTGAAAACTTTATGGAAGAAAAAGTAGAGCAGAATGAGGGGGATTGAGAGTGCTGGGCAGGGCAGGGAGTTGGGTGCAGTATTGAATTAGACTAGTGAGGGTGGGCTCATTGAGATGAGGACAGGTGAGCAAAGACTTTGAAGTCAGGAGGCAATGAGATTGTGCCAGTGGGCATCTGGGGGAAGAGAGCTCTTTGCAGAGGAAGAGCCATTGCAAAGGCCCTCAGGTGTGGGTGTGGCTGCTAGGAGCTGGATCAAAGAGAATCAGGAATTGTAGAGGATGAGGATAAAGTGGTAAGAGACATGGGGTGGTCAGATCAGGCTGGCCATCATAAAGATTTTGATTCTCAGTCAAAATGAAACTACTGAAAGGTCCTCAGCAGAGGAGGGATCTGATCTGATTTATATTTTAAAAGGATCTGTCTAGTTGCTGAGTTGGAAACAACCTGCAAGAGGTGAGGGTTGGGACATCTGTGTGAGGAAGTATCATCCAGACAAGGGGTGATGGTGGCTCAGACCTCTGTGGGGTCAGAGGAGGCGGTGAGAAATGATCAGACTCTGGATATAATGGGAGGGTGGAGCCAACTGGATTGTCTGACAGATTGGATATGGGCTATGAAGAAAAAGGAGTCAGAGTTTTTGACCTGAGGACTGAAAGGTTGGAGTTGCCCCCCCACTGAGATGGGAAAGACTGCAGGTAGAGAAAACTTATAGTTGAAGATCAGAAATTCAGTTTTATACATGCTGAATTTGAGAAAAGTTGATGATGCAGGAGAGGGGAGAGAACTGCTGGAACAGAGTTGTTGAGTAGGCAAGAGGAGATGGGATCTAGGGCATAGACGGGGTATTTGCTCTTAGATAGGGGCATGGTAGGAACTGCAGAGGCCAGCAGATGGGGACAATGTGGTAGTAGGAATCTAACAGAAATTCTCAATTCCATTTTTTTCTTTTTCTTCAATGAAATAGGAAGCAACATCAACTGAGAGTGACAGTGGGAAAGGGAGGTTTCAGAGAGTTGAAGAGAAAGGAAAAGTGTAAAATCACTGCTTCAGAGAATGGGAGAGTGAGTGGACCCAGGAGGTGTAGTGAGATCCCCAGTGACATGAAGGGTCCTCTTGAAGGTTGTGATCATGAATTGAAAGTGAGATTAGTTGGTGTGATTGTTTCTTTTTCTCCAGCCATTTTGAGCTGCATAGTTGTAGAGGCAGAAGAGTGAATTTAACCAGAGGTGGTTTTGCAAGCACATTTGAAGATGAAGTAGGAGGGCAAGGGAGCAGAAAGTGTATACAGATAAATAATGATGTACATTAACCTTGAATTGTTGGCTGAATAATGAAGGGAGAGAGGACAGCAATGGAGAAGTAGTAGGTTCTGGTGGGGTTGAAGGATTGTTACAGTTGGGGTACCAGGTGGGTTGGGAAGGAAGGGAAGTGGTGCATGAAACTGAGATTTAAATTTATTTTAAAATAAATCCATGTTGTCCCACAGCATAGGATTAGTGGGAAGAACATGGGCTTCGGAATGAGACAGTTGTGAGTTCCAACCCCAACCCAATACCAGAATTCTGTGAGTTTGAGTTGGTTATTGAGTCTGAGTCACGATTTCTTCATGTGTCAAATGGATAACATTTAGAGAGAACATTCTGTAGCCACTGCCAAGAAGTCACAAAATTGTAATATTATAATGCTTGAATGAACCTTGGAGATTATTCCAGTCCCAGGTTTTTAACTTCTTTTGGCTGATGGGCCTCTTTGGTAATCAGATGGAAGCTTTAGACCACTTTCTAAAAAGATGCAAATTCTTCATGTATATGCAGAATTTCGTGCATATAATTTTAGTCTGATTAGTCCAGTCTCTTCACTTTAGCCCTGCATAAAGACATAAACAATTGGCCGGGCACGGTGGCTCATGCCTGTAATCCTACTGTAATGCTAAAGCTCCAGGAGCCTGAGTTGGGAAGATTGCTTAAGGCAGGAGTTTGAGACCAGCCTGGGCAACATAGTGACACTGCCTAAAATCTGGCCTGGGTGACAGAGCTAGACTCCGTCTCTTAAAAAAAAAAAAAAAAAGACAAGTCGTGTGACTTGCCAAGGCCATGCAGCAGATTGGCCCAAAGACAAAACTAATTTATTGCTTCATAGTCAGGTGTGCCATACCATGGTAGTCATATTTATGTGTGTGTGTGTGTGTGTGTGTGTGTGCGTGTGCATGTTTGAGTTCAAGTTCAGAATAATGTTTTAGGGAGACCTGTGAGGAGGGAGCCTGGAGAGCTGAACTGTTTCTGTCTCATCCTAGCGGCTGTTGAGGAACGTGGGCCAGTCCAGGGCCCAGTATAAGGCCCAGTAGGTACAGAAGAGCTATTGGGCCTCTGGTGCCTCTGGTGTTTATAAGCATAGCAGGGCTCTTTGACATGCAACACCATCAAGGCACTTGAGGATGTCAGAGTGTGACCCATCAGTAGTGGCATTTGCACAGCACTTTGCAGAGTCCTGTCACACACATTTCATTTGATGCTCCCAACAACTCTCTGAAGCAGGCAGCAAGGGGACTCTTATCTCTGCTCAAAGATGAGAAAACAGACTTGGAGCAATTACAGGTGATGGTGGCAGAGGCAGGCCTAACTCAGGTCCTCTGACTGCAGAGCCCTAGTTCTTTCTAGTGTATCATGCTGCCTCTTCATGACACCTGTATAATGATTAAGAAGTCTTTTAGTCCTCAGAACTGGTTTTTTCCTCTTAGACCTGAAGATTGAGATACACTGAATTCCAGCTTTGCTCTTTAAGTCTGCTTGTTTCTGATTTCTCTCTTAAGTTTAATAAGTTTTTTTTGTTTTTTTTTGAGATGAAGTCTCGCTCTGTCGCCCAGGCTGGAGTGCAGTGATGCAATCTCGGCTCATGGCAACCTCCGACTCCCTGCTTCAAATGATTCTCCTGCCTCAGCCTCCTGAGTAGCTGGGACTACAGGCGCGTGCCACCACGCCCAGCTAATTTTTGTATTTTCAGTAGAGACAGGGTTTCACCATGTTGGTCAGGCTGGTCTCAAACTCCTGAACTCATGATCCACCCACCTTGGCCTCCCAAAGTGCTGGGATTACAGGCGTGAGCCACCGCGCCTGGCCCAAGTTTAATAAGTATTTAATGAGCAACTATGATATAAAAGTACGTAAGACATAGTTTTTTTGTTCAAGAAAAACAATATAATATGAAGAAATAATAGAAATAGCTAATTTTTTTTTATTCTATTCCAGGCCCAGTTCTAAGCAACATAGGGGTTAGGGGTGCCACTACCTGTGCAATAAAAAATCTGCATGTAATTTCTGAACCCCCCAAAACTTTACTATTAATAGCTTACTGTTGACCAGAAGCCTTACCTGTAACATAGTTAACACATTTTTAATATTATGTGGATTATATATTGTATTCTTTTTTTTTTTGGAGACGGAGTCTCGCTCTGTCACCCAGGCTGGAGTGCAGTGGCGCAGTCTCGGCTCACTGCAAGCTCCGCCTCCCGGGTTCACGCCATTCTCCTGTCTCAGCCTCTCCGAGTAGCTGGGACTACAGGCGCCCGCCACCACGCCCGGCTAATTTTTTTGTATTTTTAGTAGAGACGGGGTTTCACCGTGGTCTCGATCTCCTGACCTTGTGATCCGCCCGCCTCGGCCTCCCAAAGTGCTGGGATTACAAGCGTGAGCCACCGCGCCCGGCCTATATATTGTATTCTTAAGTAAGCTAGATAAAATGTTAATTGAGAAAAAAGAAAAATATATTTACTCTTCATTAAATGGAAGTGGATTATCATAAAGGTCTTCATCTTCATTGTCTTCAGGTTGAATAGGCTAAGGAGGAGGAGGAGGAGGAGGAGGAAGAGGGATTGGTAATGCTGTGCCAGGGAGACAGAGGCAAAAGAAAATTCACATATAAAAGTGGACTCATGTAGTTAAAACTCATGTTGTTCAGGGGTCAACTGTATGTACACACATACATACACTGATTTAATCTTCACACCAACCATGAGGTAAATACTAACGTTGTATCCATTTTTCAAATAAGGAAATGAAAGCATAGAGCTCTTCAGTAGCTTGTTTGGGTCATGCAGCTGGTCAATGAGATCTCTAGGAATTCTGACCCAGAGACTCTGAGCCCAAAGCTTATGCTTTTCATCACCATCACCTGCTACCTACCAGAATGAGGGAGAAGTGATGGAGATAGTAAGAGCCGTTTCTTTGTTTATTTAGTATTTGCAGCAATATCATACGGCTCACCCTAATATCTACTATTTCAGCTACTATAAAAGGTACTTGGCTGGGTGTGGTGGCTCATGCTTGTGATCTCAGCACTTTGGGAAGCCAAGGCGGGTGGATCACAAGGTCAGGAGTTTGAGACAAGCCTGGCCAACACAGTGAAACTTCGTCTGTACTAAATATATAAAAATTAGCTGGGCATAGTGGTGTGTGCCTGTAATCCCAACTACTTTGGGAGGCTGAGGCAGGAGAATTGCTTGAACCTGGGAGGCGGAGGTTGCAGTGAGCTGAGATTATGCCACTGCTCTCTGGCCTGGGTGACAGAGCTAGACTCCATCTCAAAAAGGGCCAGGCATGGTGACTCATGCCTGTAATCCCAGCACTTGGGGAGGTGGATCACCTGAGGTCAGGAGTTCGAGACCAGCCTGCCCAACATGGAGAAACCCTGTCTCTACTAAAAATACAAAAAATTAGCCGGGTGTGGTGGTGGGCGCCTATAGTCCCGGCTACTCGGGAGGCTGAGGCAGGATAATCACTTGAACCCAAGAGTCGGAGGTTGCGGTGAGCCGAGATCGTGCCAGTGCACTCCAGCCTGTGCAGCAGAGTGAGACTTAGTCTCAAAAAAAAAGGTACTTTACAGATACTATCTTAGTTGACTCCCACAAAAAGACTCTGAGGAAGATATTGTTCCTCTGTGTTTCAGATGAAGGCATTGAGGCTCAGAGAACAGTGACTTGCCCAAGGTCACCTTCCACTTGCCCTGTGAATAAAGTCTAAAAGTCCTTAAGATGTACAGAATGTGGCACATACTTACCTTTTAATCTTCATCTCTCACCAGAGTAGGTGAAGACCCCGTTATTTGCTGCCGTGGTACCATGATCCTCTTCCAAATACTTATAAATGTGTAACAGTGTAATTAATAACAAATTACTTGTTATATGTTGCCTCTCTCCAGTCTGTTCCTTCATAAAGCCCAAGTAGTATGAAAATGCAAATCTGATCTATCACTCTTTGCTTAAAACCTCTCTTTGGCTTCCCATTGCTTTAGGATAAAGAGGAAGGCCTCTACTGTGTCCCTGAGGTCCCAAGAGATCTTTCCACAACCCACCTCACCCTTCCCTCACTTCCATGATGACTCCGCTCATTCACTCAGACATGCCAGGCTTTTCCTGCTTCACGGCCTTTGCACATCTGTTCCATCCATGTGGATGGGTCTTTCTCCTCTCTACATCTGGCTAAGCTCTGCTCATCCTTTAGGTCTCCACTGAAGGATCTCATCCTTAGAGAAACCTTCCCTCATCTAAATTAGGTGCCCCAGGAGATGTCGACCAAAGGGTAGTTTCAGTCAGACAAAAGGAGTACATTTTTGAGATCTGTTGCACAGCATGGTGACCACAGTTAATAATAGCGTATATTTCAAAACTGGTACAGGAATAGTGTTTTTTTTTTTTTTTTGAGATGGAGTCTTGCTCTGTCGCCCAGGCTGGAGTGCAGTGGCGCGATCGCGGCTCACTGCAAGCTCCACCTCCCGGGTTCACGCCATTTTCCTGCCTCAGCCTCCCGAGTAGCTGGGACTACAGGTGCCCGTCACCAGGCTGGCTAATTTTGTTTTTGTATTTTTAGTAGAGACGGGATTTCACTGTGTTAGCCAGGATGGTCTGCATCTCCTGACCTCGTGATCCACCCACCTTGGCCCTCCAAAGTGCTGGGATTACAGGCGTGAGCCACCGTGCCCGGCCAGGAATAGATTTTAAATGTTCTCACTATAAAAAATAAGTATCTGCAGTGATGGATATGTTAATTAGCTTAATCATTCTTCAATATGTATGTATTATAAAATATCACATTGTACTTTATAAGTAGATATAATTATTACTTGTCAAAAATAAAAATTTAAGTAAAAAAGTAAATCAGGTTCCCCAGTTATTCTCTTTCATAGGATCTGTGTCTTACCATGTTGTATTTGTGTTAGATTAATTTGATGTGTACTTCTTACACTAAACTGAACTTTATGAAAGTAGGGATCATGTGTGTTTTAATCATTACTTAATCCCTAGCACAGAACATGACAGCTACATGTAGTAGGCCCCCAATACATCTTTGTTTACTCAGTGTCAGACAAAGCAGGTTTGGAACCCAAATATTCTGACTCCAAGGTCCTGCTTCCCAGTACTGATAAGAAGTAGTAAAGAAGCTAACACTTATTAGGTACCTTAAAGAACTAGTTTTCTAAAGAATTCTCTCTGGGAAATGCTGGTTTAAGATAAATGTAAGACTTTCCATTTTAAAAACACTTTTAGGCAAGCGCTTTGCTTCTGGATCAGCTGACAAAAGCGTTATTATCTGGACATCAAAACTGGAAGGCATTCTGAAGTACACGTAAGTAACCATTTAGGTGTACAGTATTATGAGTTTGATGCTTATTGAATAATTGCAGCAAAAGCCTCTTAGAAAAGATGTAGGAGAAAACTTTTTTCTCTTAAATTGAACTTGAAATTAAGTTGTGGGTGTGTGTGGTTGGTATGGGAAGGTTGAGTAGTGAATAAGTTAATGAATATTTCTTGGCCACTTACTGGCGTGGCCGGCACTGGGCTAGGTGCTTTCATGTAGCTCATCTCAGTTCATCTGACATTGTAGACTTTATCCCACCCCCAACCTGTCATCTTCCAGTGTCCCTGTCTCAGAGAATGGCCTTATATCCACCCAGAGTCAGATGTCAGAAACTTGGGGTCAGTGTGCTCCAGGCCTCCTCTTACTGTTGGGGATCTGCTGTGTTCTTCCCCTATTCCTCTACTAGTTGGTCCCTACTTACCCTGCAAATCTCAGACTCAAGTGTCACTTTCTTTGTAAGGACTTTCCTGCCTCTCTAGACTGGAGCAGGTCTCTTTCGAGGCATTTCTCACAATTGCAGTTTTAGATTTATTCTGGTGACTGATCAGTATTGCTCATCAGCCTGTAAGTTCCATAAGAGCAGATACTGCATCTATTTTTTGTTTTGTTTTGCTTTTTTTGAGACGGAGTCTTGCTCTGTTGCCCAGGCTGGAGTGCAGTGGCGTGATCTCAGCTCACTGCAAGCTCCACCTCCCGGGTTCACGCCATTCTCCTGCCTCAGCCTCCCGAGTAGCTGGGACTATAGGCGCCCACCACCACGCCCAGCTAGTTTTTTGTATTTTTAGTAGAGACGGGGTTTCACCATGTTAGCTAGGATGATCTCGATCTCCTGACTGCATCTATTTTTTTTTTCTCACTCTTGTGTCCCTGATACAATGCCTAGCCCATAGTTGGTACTCACCAATTTTCCTTCCTTCCTTCCTTCCTTCCTTCCTTCCTTCCTTCCTTCCTTCCTTCCTTCTTTCCTTCCTTCCTTCCTTCCCTCATTCCTTTTCAGTCTTCCTCTGTCTTCCAGGCTACAGTGCAGTGGTACCTAGCTCACTGCAACTACAGCCTCCCAGGCTCAAATAATCCTCTTACTTCAGCTTCCCAAATAGCTGGAACTGCAGGTGCACACCACCACACCTGGCCAATTTTTAAATTTTTTTTTTTCTTGGTAGAGACAGGGTTTCACTTTGTTGCCCATACTGGTCTTGAACTCCTGGGCTCAAGCAGTCCTCTTAAAGTACTGGGATTACAGGTATGAGCCACTGCACCTGGCCTCTTTTCAACTGTGGTAAAATATACATGACATAAAATTTATCATATTAACTACTTTTTAAGTTTACAGTTTAATGTTAAATACATTTACATTGTTGTGCAACCAATCTCCCAAACTCTTTTATCCTGCTAAACTAAAATTCTGTATCCTTCAAATATCTACTCACCCTACTCTCCTACCCCCAACCCCTGAAAACCACCATTCTACTTTCTGTCTCTCTGAATTTGACTGCTTTACATACCTCATATAAGTAGAGTCATACAATATTTGTTCTTTTGTGGCTGGGTTATTTCATTTCACGTAATGTCCTCAAGGCTCATCTGTGTTGTAGCATGTGTCAGAATTTACTTCCTTTTTTTCTTTATTATTTTTTTTTTTATGAAGACGAGGTCTCATTATGACTCCTGAGCTCAAGCAATCCTTCTCCCTTGGCCGCCCAAACTGCTGGGATTACAGGTGTGAGCCACTGGGCTCAGCTTCCTTCCTTTTTAAGTCTGAATATTATTCTGTTGTATATATAGACCACATTTTCTTTATCCATTCATCTGTTGATGGACGCTTGTGTTGCTTCCGCTTCTTAGCTATTATGAATAATGCTGCTATGAACATGGGTGTACAAATCAACAAACAATTTTTGAAGGAATGAATGAATGAGTGAAGTTGTAAGTAAAGCATTACCCACAAGTGAAGGACTAAAACTGGGGCTGAGACGCCATGCATGGTACATGATTTGCTCAGCTTTCATTGTGGTCTAAGGATTTGTCATGTTTCCAGATCTTGGTCTGTGATGTCTTCATTGCACCTCCATCTTATATTTCTGGGCCTCCACAAAACAGTAAGAATAACAGCCACAAATAAAGCACCTAAAGGCCAAGGTGGGAGGATTGCTTGAGGCCAAGTGTTCAAAACCAACCTGGCCAAAAGTGAGTCCCCATCTCTATAAATAAGAAAACAGTGGATGAGGAGAAGGAGAATTAATTCTTTAGGAGTAGGAGAATTCTGTGCTTTTTGTTGGTCACTTGCAGAAGAGCATGTGGTCTAAAGTCAGAGGTTGTGGGCTCATTATTAAAATCTTCAGTTGTAGCCACTGAAATGTTTGTGGTTTGCTGCATAGTAATCTACAGTTGTTTACTTCCCAGGCACAATGATGCTATACAATGTGTCTCCTACAATCCTATTACTCATCAACTGGCATCTTGTTCCTCCAGTGACTTTGGTACGTTCTGATTCCTGATGTCCTGTCATGGAATAACTGAAAATCTGGGCTAAAAATGCTGAAATGCATTCAGAATATGGTGATTTTATCCTGAGAGAGTTAATACTACTTCTCTACCTTCAATGGCTGAGGGGAGGCTGACAATTATTCTTTAAATTGTGTGGAAACCAAGACAGTGAATGGTGACCTTTACTCTGGTAAGACATCAGAGACTACACGAAGGGCCCCAGCAAAGGAAATGGTAAGAAGATTGGGAGGGCACAGGCATAACTTGGTGTTGCTGCCTTTGAGAAGCCTTCCCTTGGTGTTGCTGCCTCTGGGAAGCCTTCCCTGACTCACCCTGGCAGAGACAGTGCAGTTGTCCTCACCTTTGTATTGACCCACATCTATGTGTATGTGAAATTCTTCACTGTTGCAGTTGTACTTCTTGTGCAGTTTGTCATCATTAGTTGTTTAGGTGGCTGTAGCTGTCCTCCCTAAGGGGCTGAACACCTTGAGGAGTTCATCCTGGCCACGGTCCCGTGCCAGCATTACAGCACTGGTGTAGTACTGGCACAAAAGAGGTGTCAGTAAAATGTCTATGGAGGGAGGAAGGGAGTGAAATTGGGCAGAGGCTTGTAGGTTATTTCCATTAATGGTTGATTCTGTTTTCAGCTCTATCAGTCTGTGTTCCTTGCTAGTGGATACAATGAAGTCACTAGATGAGGAGTCGGAGGCCTAATCCCTCTCAGTGTTTCAGTTCCCTTACCTAAAAGGTGCATGCTACTCACTGTGTCTCACTGGTACGGTTCTGGTTCTGAGGTTCAAAAGAGAGAATGGAATTGAAAGCCAGTTGTATAAGTACATGGAAAAAGGCCTGTCATTTGTTTAACATATAGCATTTTCTTCATGTAAAGCACTGGTCTGTGTGCTTACACTGGAATATTAAAAAGACAAGGCCGGGCGCGGTGGCTCACACTTGTAATCCCAGCACTTTGGGAGGCCGAGGCGGGTGGATCACGAGGTCAGGAGATCGAGACCATGGTGAAACCCCGTCTCTACTAAAAATACAAAAAAATTAGCCCTGCGTGGTGGCGGGCGCCTGTAGTCCCAGCTACTCCGGAGGCTGAGACAGGAGAATGGTGGGAACCCGGGAGGCGGAGCTTGCAGTGAGCCGAGATAGTGCCACTGCACTCCAGCCTGGGTGACAGAGTGAGACTCCGTCTCAAAAAAAAAAAAAAAAAAAAAAGACAAAATAGAATCCCTACTCTCAAGGAGCTTGTGGTCTTAGGGGAAGGTGGGATTTAAAAAAATATAATATTAAGTACTAGTATTTGTTGAATGCTTGCAGTGTGCTAGGCCCTGTTCTAAGGATTAGAAATGAATTTCTATTTGAGCTTTATGACAGTCCCTGAGGTGTCAGGTATTATGCTCATTCCCACCGTACTGATGAAAAAGAGGTAGAGGTCCCTTAGCTAGTTAAGTGCAGGAACCAGGGCTTGGACCTTAGACCAGGTGATTGCATACAGAGCCTGCTCTGCTAAGCACTGCTGAAGGAGGCCCAGGAGGAAAGAGTTTCTTCCAGCTGGGGGCTCCAGGCAGGCTTAGTGGAACACAGATAACATGTGCACAAGTCAAAATGTTTGGAGGAAGCATTCTGGACCAGGGGAAAGGCAAAAAATAACAACTTGTTTGATGTTGCACTTGGCTATATATTTGTGCACTAGAGTTACCTTCTTGATGGTACTTCGCAACTTGGCAAATAGAAGAATTTGCTTATGTTGTCTAGACATACACTTGTTGCTGTGAGGCACTGAGCCAGAGCATCTGGGACAGGGGGGAGCAAGCCTTAGGTGACCAGTGTGCCATGGAAGAGGCACAGCTTAGATAGGGTCATGTGTTGTGATTGAGACCTATGAAAGAAAACTAGATTTTCAGAAAGCATCATTGTTATTTTAAATGCTAGGTTATACTCTGGTTGCAATGTCAGAGTTATGAACAGTGAAATTGTCATTTCTTTGAGAGTCAAATCCCTGAAAAGTTGGCTAGAACTTTACCAATCTATCTTATTTTTCTTCTGAAAGAATTATAGATTCATAGTAAGTTAGAAAGATGGTACCAAGAAATCTATGTACTTTTCATCCGGTTTCCCCCAGTGGATCCATCTTATGTAACTATTATACAATATCAAGACCAGGAAACTGAGACTGGCACAAAGTGTGTATATTATATAGTTCTGTTGTTTTATCGCATGTGTAGATTACCACCAGTGCAAAACAGAACTAAGCCATCACCATGCAGTTACCACTTACTGTCATATCTACTCACCTTACCTCCAGTTATCTCCAAACCCTGGTAACCACAAATCTGTTCTCCATTTCTATAATTGTGTCATTCAAGAATGTTATATAAATGGAATCGTACAGTATGTGACCTTTTGAGATTATGTTTTTTCATTCAGCATAAAGTCCTGGAGATCCATCTAAGTTTTTGTATGTTTCAATTATTTGTTCCTTTTTATTGCTGGGTAGTATTCCAACCAATCCATCTTCTTTTATATTATTGTGCATTGAAGGGTTGTGGTCTCCTGAACAGAAGTCTGTCTCTAAACACAAATCAAGCAGCAAGATCATCTGCTGCAGGTAAGTGCAGCTCTGACGACAAGATTTATGTTCCTTCATCTTCCACACAGACTCTCAAAATCCAATTATTTCATGCAGCAGAGAAGGTCTTGTGTTAAGTAGTTGGTTTAGGCCTCTGTATTTCCTTTTTTCTTCTTATCTCCTCGTTGGGAAAGACTTGTGCCTTTGATCATGAAGCAAAAGAGAACTGCAAGTTGCCTTCATGCAGTTACCTAGCAACAAACCTCAACATCCAGCTATACTGAGTGGAGGCTTGTTGAAAACGTGAGGCTGTCATTGTCCAGGCAGCATGTGTGGGGAAGAAAGCTTTCCCTCCCACACTTTGATGCTAGACCTGGAGTAGAATCCAGAATCTGTCATTGACAGGCCATGTGACCTCAGGAAAGTTACTAAATCTTTCTGAGCTGGAGCTTTATGTTCCTCATCTGACAAATAGGGATAAAAATACTGACTTGATGAGATTGTTGTGAAATGCACACAAACTCATGAGTAAAGCGTGCAGGACAGTACCTGGCGTACAGTAGACCCTCTAAATGGTAGCTATTCTTGCTGTTCAGCTTCTAGGAGTATATCCCTTCCGTTCAGCATCTGTTGAGCACCTTCTACAAAGCAAGCACTATTCTAGGGGTTGGAAGACACCAAGTCTGTTCTTAAGGTGCTGTTTAAATGGGAGGGGATTGAGATGGAGAGTGGGAAGTGGTGGCTGGCCCAGAGATGTAGGCACAAGCTAAGGGCTGTCATAGAGGTATGTACAGAGGGCTGGGGGAGCTCAGAAAAAGGCACCAAATGGTGCCTTCACTTCTCACTGTTCATTACAGAATTAAATAGCATTTTAAGTTTGATCCTCTGACTTTATGTCAGGACTGGCAATAATGAAACCATATCCCAGCTGTTGCTGCCTCATCAGACTTTTATTTCAAACCAAGGCATCATCCTCACTAGTTTTACCTTCTGTGGGGTGCTTCCCCTATTCTCATGCCTTTTGTTGGTTGTGTGCACAGCTGGACAAATGATGGTCAGTACCTGGCGCTGGGGATGTTCAATGGGATTATCAGCATACGGAACAAAAATGGTGAGGAGAAAGTGAAGATCGAGCGGCCAGGGGGCTCCCTTTCACCAGTGTGGTCCATCTGCTGGAACCCTTCAAGGTACTCTTAAACTTGTCCTCCTTCTAGAACAAACACCATCACGAAGAAGGGCTTTTTGTCTTCCTGAGGTCTCCCTACATTCAAAGGCTTCTCACCTCACTTGAATGGTCTGTTTTAGAACCCATCCCATTTGTATGGATTTTTTTTTTAACAGTCCTGCTACCTGAGAATGTATGGAATTTATTAAGAGCCTCCTCAGAAGTTGAGTTTTGGAATGGATCCTGGAGATTTTAGCAAAGCAGATGAGCTATTTAGGCCAGGACAAAGTGTGTGTGTGGCATATGTGTGTGCACACATGTGCATGCACACATATGTGTATGTGCACATGTACATGAGTATGGTGTGTGTATGTGTGTGTGTGGTGTGTGAGTGATGCAGCAGGACCATTTCTTTATGAATCAATAGTGGAGCTCTTTGCTGTGGCTTTATTTTTGCCTTTCCTTTTTTAGTTCTTCCCTCCAAGTTTGGGCAGAATATGTGCCCACCTGTTAATAAATAGCTTTTTCATGAGCCTTTTTTTCCCCTTGTCAGAAAGTCAAAATTAAGTCTACAGACGTCCCTAAAGCCTAGAGATACACGAACAATTGGCACCTATCTTCTCAAATTTTATACACACTTTCCTATGTCCATGTGACTTTGAGAGTAAACTAATTACATGCTCTTTTTCTTTTCTTCTTTTTTTTTTTTGAGATGGAGCCTCGCTCTGTTGCCCAGCCTGGAGTGCAATGGCGCAATCTCAGCTCGCTGCAACCTCTACCTCCCGGGTTCACGCAGTTCTCCTGTCTCAGCCTCCTGAGTAGCTGGGATTACAGGTGCCTGCCACCACGCCTGGCTAATTTTTTGTCACCAAAACGCCTGGCTAATTTTTTGTATTTTTAGTAGAGATGGGGTTTCACCATGTTGGCCAGGCTGGTCTTGAACTCCTGACCTCAGGTTATCCACCCACCTCAGCCTCCCAAAGTGCTGGGATTACAGGTATGAGCCACTGCGCCTGACCTTATATGCTCTTTATATATCCTATAATATTATTAAACCATCAATATCCTTTACAGAGTCCTCTGAAAGTAAATTAAAGGTCCTACTTGTTTACCAGCTCAATGTCATTTTACAGATGGTTGCCTACTTGATTTAGAAGGTTGTTTGGAAGGTTATTATGCTTCTTCCTGAATAATTTTGTCTGGCCCATGCTGTACCATGCATGTCTAATGCTATCAAAGGCCATTAGCCTGCCCCAGAGTTCCTGCTGTTTGATTTGTGGCTGCAGAGGACTTGGTGGCTCTAGGCTACCATTTTTAATTCATGAGAAGCAGGAGGCCCTGTATACCTGGTGGCTGTCCTCCTCCAGGTGGGGTTCAGGGGCTTCTTTTATTTTTTATTTTTATTATCTTTTTTTTTTTTTTTTTTTTTTGAGACGGGGTCTCACTCTGTTAACCAGGCTGGAGTGCAGTGATGCGATCTTGGCTCACTGCAACCTCCGCCTCCCAGATTCAAGCAATCCTCTCACCTCAGCCTCCAGAGTAGCTTGGATCACAGGCACATGCCACTACACCTGTTTAATTTTTTGTATTTTTGGTAGAGACAGGGTTTCACCATGTTGGCCAGGCTGGTCTTGAACTCCTGATCTTGGGCGATTCACTTGCCTCGGCCTCCGGAAGTGCTGGGATTACAGGCGTGAGTCACTGCACCCGGCCCCCAGGGGCTCCTTGACAGGATTTTAAATTATAGTTTTAGTGTAGTTCTAGGCAATGTAATTTTGAACAACTACTTACTGTCTACAGCCGATGGGAGAGTTTCTGGATGAACAGAGAGAATGAGGATGCCGAGGATGTCATTGTCAACAGATATATTCAGGAAATCTCTCCCACTCTGAAGTCAGCAGTGTACAGTAGTCAGGGTAGTGAGGCAGAGGAGGAAGAACCAGAGGAAGAAGACGACAGTCCCAGGGACGACAACTTGTGAGTGTGTCCCAATGAGTGGGAACCCTTCTGGTAAGGGCCCAGGCCCCACACAGTTTTACCAGGACAGATGTTAAGCTCCTTGGCCAAGGGAGTGCAGGGACTAGGGGGAGCTGTGGGTGAAAGCACCTTCAAAACAAGGAGACACACCCTTAAAACTTGTGTGTGAGTTATAAAGTGATCCTGTGAGAAACTACAGGAAATACTGAAAAGACTAAAGGAGAAAGTTCAACTTTTCTGATAAAACCCCATCCCCTGAGGAAATCACTGTTAGCAATCTAGTGTATTTCTCCTTAGTCTTTTAGTGTGTTCATATAATTAAGTCATATTCTGCTTTTTTTTTTTCACTAGTGTGAACCCTTTCCAGTAACATTACAAGTCCTTCGAACATGATTTTTAATGGCTGAAGAGTGTGCCCTTTTGTGGATGCCCCATCATTCGACACTTCCTCTATTACTGGACACGTTTCTTAGCCTGTTCCCACACTATCCCTTACCTTACCTTACATTTTCTAGGATGCATGTCAGAGAGGAAGCCCTTACCTTAGCCACAGTCTTCACTCCCAAATCCTGGCTGTCCAGTCATTCTTTCTTCTCTTCAGTCGAGATTGCCTGTAGGGAAAACATGGGCAGGCCAGAGTAGGGAAAGCTGGGGTAGCCAGGATATCTCAGTTGGGCAGTAGAGATCTAGCTTGGGACTTTCCAAACTGTTTTCCATGGTACCTGAGTTTCCTTGGAAGAATCCCACCCTGAGGTCATGGGGGCTGGGAAGTGGGGACAAGTAAAGGAGGAAAGTATGGCTTTGGGTCCCTATCTCAGTGCTTTTGATTGTTTCAACATGAGTTTTTGTTTCGTAAAGAATCCTACTGCCCCAGGAGGAAAAAGGGGGTTGAAAATCACTAATCCATTTCACAAGGACTGAGCCCAGCCCAGAGCCATATGTGGCCTCCCCAAGAGGGCTCACTGGTGGGCTGGGCTCCTGGATTGTGTTTGGACTTTGGACTCCAGTGCCAGTCACACAAAGATCATCTGCAGGCTCCCTCATTAACATCCCTCTGGGTCTTTGTCTCTTTTCCCTTAGTTTTGAGTTAGTGCCTATGACATTTACCACTCTTGGCTGGGTTTTACAAACAAGGCTTTACCTTGCCTGCCTACATATCCAGTGGTGCTACCAGGTGACCACAAGACACTGGGGATCAGAAAAGCTGGAATTAATAAACAAAGAGGCAACATTAGGTTGATTAAGACCCAGCCTCAAAGGCTAGGAATGCCTTCCTTTTTTTTTTTTGAGAGAGAGTCTGGCTCTGTCACCCGGGCTGGAGTGCAGTGGCACGATCTTGGCTCACTGCAACTTCCGCCTCCCGGGTTCTAAGTGATTCTTGTGCCTCAGCCTCTGGAGTAGCTGGGATTACAGGCGCACGACACCACACCCAACTAATTTTGTATTTTCAGTAAAGATACGGTTTCCCCATGTTGGCCAGGCTGGTCTCAAACTCCTGACCTCAGGTGATCCACCTGCCTCAACCTTCCAAAGTGCTGGGATTACAAGCGTGAGCCATCACGGGCTGCTGCTTTTCTCTTGAACTAGATTCCCAGGTAGCTTGCTTTCCAGCCTCAGGCAAGGGAGTTTCTCCTGTGTGCTGGTCCTACAGTCCCAGCCCCATGGCACTGATCCCCATAGGTTCTCAGTTTCAAAGACAGTTGTTTGTTTTCAGAGAGCCCATTGCTCTTTTTTGAAAATTAGATTCAGTCAGAAACCATTTCACCTGTGCAAGGACCCCCTCCTGCAGGAGAACCTATTTTTAGGTGTTAATTTTCTTTCTTCAGGAAGAGCAAGCAAGTTTCCCTTCTATTAAAAAATGCCTTTGTACTGCAAGAGATGTTTCTCTGCCATCTCCCCACATTTTCTAGTATGTAAGAGAAAAGCAGTCTCAATATTGCAGCCTTGCCTGTCTTAGTGTTGCTCCCCAGTAAGCTGTGAAATGAGAGGTTTATCTTCTTCAGCTGTAGCAGTGTCCCCAGCACGATAAGCTCATAGCAGGGGACTCAGTGAAACAGCAGATCCCAGGAAGGCTGAACCTCAACTCTGCTTCATCCCATAAGACTGATTGATGGGTTGGGCCAAATTATAACTTTTTTTTTTTTTTTTTTGGAGACGGAGTCTCGCTCTGTCACCCAGGCTGGAGTGCAGTGGCGCGATCTCAGCTCACTGCAAGCTCTGCCTCCCGGGTTCACGCCATTCTCCTGCCTCAGCCTCCCGAGTAGCTGGGACTACAGGCGCCCGCCACCACGCCCGGCTAATTTTTTGTATTTTTAGTAGAGACGGGGTTTCACCGTAGTCTCGATCTCCTGACCTCGTGATCCGCCCGCCTCGGCCTCCCAAAGTGCTGGGATTACAAGCGTGAGCCACCGTGCCCAGCCCCAAATTATAACTTTTGGCCTCAGTAAAGCTGTACAACATTTGACAACCTGAGGCCAGGGTTTTCTTGTTCCTGTTGTTTAAGCCCTTAGAGCTATACTCATCAGCAGGCTGTGGCCCTTCATAACCTCTTTTATCTTCTGTTGATTAGAGAGGAACGTAATGACATCTTGGCTGTGGCTGACTGGGGACAGAAAGTTTCCTTCTACCAACTGAGTGGAAAACAGGTATGTAGCCCTGTACAAATCCAGTTGCAGTCATGCCTGTTATATTTTCATTTTCTGAGATTCTATTACTATTAATTATACATTATCATTGTTAGTTCCTGCTTATTGAGCATTTGCTGTGATACCAGATACTGTGCTCACTGCTTTGCATACTTTATCCTATTTTATTCTTATAAAACCCAATGAAGTGGGTACTACTATCCTTATCAACTTTTTAGAAATGAGTAAACCAGAACTCAGAGCAGTGAAATTATATGCCCAAGATCTCACACAGCTAGTAAATGGTGGAGCCTAGGAGTTAAACCCAGATTGGTTTGACTTTAAAATCTAGCTCTTAGTTTTGACCTTACTTTCCTCTATTCGCTTTCCTTCATTCAACCAACATTTATGAGTACCCACTTAGGAAAGCCCTTTCATAAAGGAGCTGCTGACATAGAGATGGGAAAGTGATAGCTTCTCCTACAAGAGCTCACAGGCTGGTGGAGACACACTTGATAGCAAAGAGCCCCTGTGTGGTGTGGTATGTGACACAATAGAAGGCTGTACAGATAGACAGCTTTTAGGGACACAAAAGAGGGTAACATCACTACTTGGTAGAGATGGGAGGTCTTGTTAGAGGTTATCTTTGAGCAGGCTATCTTTGAGTTAGGCTGAGGACATTGGGAATGGTGTTTCAGGCAGAAAAAAAATAGCATGTATCAAGGCAGGAAGGAATGAAAATATATGACAGTTCAGAGAATGGTGAGTTGTACAAGGTGACTGCATCTCAGATTTTGTGACCTGAAGACAGAGCTGAAGAGGAACATGGGGATATGATTTTTTTTTTGATTTTTTATTTTTATTTTTATTTTTTTTGAGACGGAGTAGTCTCACTCTGTGGCCCAGGCTGGAGTGCAGTGGCTCAATCTTGGCTCACTGCAAGCTCTGCCTCCTGGGTCATGCCATTCTCCTACCTCAGCCTCCTGAGTAGCTGGGACTACAGGCGCCCACCACCACGCCTGGCTAATATTTTTTGTATTTTTAGTAGAGATGGAGTTTCACTGTGTTAGCCAGGATGGTCTCAATCTCCTGACCTCATGATACGCCCGCCTCGGCCTCCCAAAGTACTGGGATTACAGGCATGAGCCACCACGCCCGGCCTATGATTTTTTGTTTGTTTGTTTTGAGACAGAGTCTCCCTCTTTCGCCTAGGCTGTAGTGTAATGGTGCAATCTCGGTTCACTGCAACCTCTGCCTCGTGGGTTCAAGACATTCTCCTGCCTCAGCCTCCTGGGTAGCTGGGATTACAGGCATGTGCCACCATGTCCGGCTAATTTTGTATTTTTAGAGGGTTTCTCCATGTTGGTCAGGCTGGTCTCAAACTCCTGACCTCAGGTGATCCGCCTGCCTCAGTCTCCCAAAGTGCTGGGATTATAGGCATGAGCTGCCACCACGCCTGGCCGGGGATGTGATTATAAAGGACCTGAGTAGTGTGAATAAGAAGTTTGAACATCATATACTGTAAGTATTCAGGAGCCATAGGTGGCAGGAAGTGGCATCACAGATTCTTGCTTCAGAAGAATAGCTTGTTTCCATGGAGGGTGGATTAAAATATAGAGAGCATAGTAGTAGGATGACTTATTAGTAGGCAGGAAATGCCAAGGATTAGAGTAAAGGTGCTGGGTACAGGTTTCACACCACAGCCAAGCAAGTGAGAAATGCAACCTGTGCAGTGAAGCCTTTAATTTCGTAGCATCCTTATTCCTCAAAACATGTCACGTAAGAGGGAAGAGTTTTAGATGTGTGTAGCCCAGCTTTTGGGCCATTTCTTCTACCCCTGCCTTACCATTGGTCATTTCTTTTGTATTCGAGTAAAGAAAAGATAAAGGGAGCAGATAACGAAGTGTTTTCTCAGTTTCCCATGGCTGATTTCCTAAAACTCTCATTTTAATTAACTATCATCTAGTTTCCCTGGCCCTCTCTATTCATCTGCTTAATGTGTGTACGTCATCATTCAACAGATATTTATTGGCACACCTACTGTGTACGAGGCACTGGATATGGGTACTGAAGACTCTTGGAAGCAAATAACCACACTGCAGTGGGAGGGAATGGGGTCTTGTTGCTATGGCCACAGTAGAAAAGAGCTCAACATGGCAGAGGGCCACAGGAAATATCTTGCATGTATGCAGCCCCAGAGCTCATGTTGTGGCCCAAAGTTTCTGCATGATAAGCAACCTTAACCTGCAGAGTTGCTAACCCCAACTTGTTTGGGACAGTAAAATTGTTTTCTTGGTGGGTAAGTGTCTTCCCTTCCCAATCTGGGAAGATTTAGAATTAAATATAGGATGATGAAGTAAATCAAACCCATACTTTTGTGTTAGACTGTGTTAGACTGAGGTATAATTTGTGTATTTTTGTCATTTGAAGTGTTAGTAATACTTAAGAGGATCTGGCTTAATAATAATAATAGCAAACATTTATTGAATTCCAGGCATTATATAAACTCTTTATAAGGATTAACTATTTTAATCGTTATAACAACCCTATGAGGTAAATACTGTTATCACCATTTTACATGTAAGAAAATTGAAGCACAGAGAGGCTCAAAAATTTGCCTAAAGGCACACATTTAGTCTGTGGTCCACCCTGGTGAAACCCAGGCATACTGATGCCAGAATCCATATTAGAATGTCTATCAGATTAGTCTTGCAATGACCATTTAAAAGTTGTATTGAGTAATTTTATATGTCTGATTTTATTTATGTTTTGAGAAAATGTCTCACCCTGTTACCCAGGCTGGCGTGCAGTGGTATGATCATGGCTAACTGCAGCCTTGATCCCCCTGTGCTCAAGGAATCTTCCCATCTTGGCCTTCCAAGTAGCTGGAACTACAGGCACATGCCACCACACCCTGCTAATTAAAAAAAATTTTTTTTTTTTTTTTGTAGAGTTAGGGTCTCCTATGCTGTCCAGGCTGGTCTCAAACTCCTGGGCTCAAATGATTCTTCTGCCTTGGCTTCCCAAACTGCTGGGAATACAGGTGTGAGCTACCATATCTGGCCTACTTCTGATTTTAAGTGGAAAGATATAAGAATTATATTGAAAATGTGTATTATTTAAGGTTCCTAAGCAATATTAGAATGCGTAAGCAATATGTTACATTTTTCTTCTTGGTGTTCACTGAGCTTTTTGAATCTACACATTGATATCTTTCTGTCTTTCACCAAATGTGAAAACATTTTGGCCATGATTTCGTGAAATATTTCTTCTCCCTTCTTTCCTTTCCTCTGGAACTCTAATTACACTTACATTAGACCTTTTGTTATTGTTCTCCAAGTCATCGAGGCCCTGTTATTATTTTTTTAAATCCCTTCTTTTCCCTCTGATCTTCAGATTGGAGGATTTCTATTATTCAGTATTAAATTTCATTGACTCTTCTTTAACTTCTAATATTTCTCTTAAGCTCATTCAGTGCATATTTGTTTCAGTTATTATTGCATTTTTCCTTTTCTAGAATTTCCATTTGGTTCTTTCTTCCTTTTTATTCATTACAAGCATATTTTTCTTTATAGCCTTAACCATAGTTATAATAACTCTTTTAAAATTCTCATCTGCAGCTGGGCATGGTGGCTCATGCCTGTAATCTTAGTACTTTTGGAGGCCAAGGAGGGAGGATTGCTTGAGGCCAGGAGTTCAAGACTAACCTGGGCTACGTAGAGAGACTCCATCCCTAAAAACAAACAAACAAATTAGCCAGGCGAGGTGGCAGGCACCCATTATCCTAGCAACTCAGGAGGCTGAGGTGGGAGTATTCCCAAGCTGAGGAGTTCAAGGCTGCAGTGAACTCTTACCACTGCACTCCAGCCTGGGTGACAGAGCAAGACCTGTGCCCAAAAAGCAAACAAAAATTCTCATCTGCTATTTCTAACATCTGGGTCGTCATGGTTCATTCTCCATTGATTTTTTTCCCTTGAATATGGTTCACGTTTTCCTGCTTTGGGGAATTTTGAATTGTACTCAATATTGTAAGTAATATGTCATACAGACTCATATCCATCATGTTCCTTTGAAGATTATTGTGTATGTTTGTGTGTATATATGTTTAAGCAGGCAGTTTACTTTGCTGGGCTCAAAATCAAAACTCCATGTTTTCAGTGGTGTCAGCAGCTGACATCTCTGTGCAGTTGTTTAGCTGTAGCTAGGCTGCTTGGCATCTTGTCACAGTTTGTAGTTCAAGGGTTTCCAGATATTCAGCAGAGTTTATGTGCAGAATTTAAGCTCTGCTTCTCTTTTCTGGGATTTCCCACTTCACTTTCCGGATGCTGTCGTCCTCCCAAATTCTATATTCACCCAGCATGATGGTGAAGAGGGCTGCCCTCAGGCAAAAACCCTTAAAAAAAAAAAATGAGAAGTTCACCTAGTGCTTGTTCCCTTCTTCCAAATGTGCATGTGTCTTCAGTTCCTGCCTGCTTTTGGTTGCCCTGAAATGGTTGTTTTTTATAGTTGGTCCGGAGTTTATTGTTGTTACTTGTGGGAGAATTGGTCCGATGGGAACTACTGAGCCATTTCCAGAAGCTGCTAGCCTTCCATGTCGTGATTCATAAGAATTTTTAGTTTTCTTGTTAGGTTTTCAGCATCAGATAAGTGCTAGGGAAAGTTTTGGTTGCTAGGCATTTGAAATTCCTAAACAGGAAAGGAAATTTGAATGTATTAAACTTATAATTGCAGTTTAAATTGGTGTAAGGGGATTAATTTAACTAAGTTTTAAATGGGACTGGATATTTAAGGGATTTTATAATCTGTTCAAAATTGAATTCCTTAAACAGTCAAAGTCAATTGGCTGTTCACTTTAACTAGATTTATAAATAGGAAAATATTTGTAAATTGAACTTAAAAAACTTAAGGAGAAACCAGTTCCCTAAAGTTATTTCTTTTATAAATTCAATATTAGTTTAATAATGTTAATCACAAATAGTCTTTTTATTCACAAAAGACACCCTTGGGGCAGCAAAAAACTCCAGTGGTAATAAGGAACTTGGGCTTTAGTGGGGCAGACCTGATTAACCCTGTGTCTACAGGCAACGAGAGAAGTGCAATAGGATAGGTGAGCACAAGCGCTGTGGGAGGATGAGGGGATGGGGATTGGAGATGTTCCCGGAGGAGATGACACCTGGCAGACAAAGTGAGGGAAAGAGCACTCCTGGCTGGGTCTAGGAATGGTGTGGAGTGTAGCACCTGTGAGGATATGGAGGCCTGAAAAAGCATTGCCCGCTTAGGAAACTTACAAGTTCATTTTGGCTGAGAGAATGACCTTGGGGCTGAGCTCGGGAGTTTGACCTTCATCCTAGAAGCTGAGGAAGCACCATCAAGAAAGAGAAAAGACAACCCACAGAATGAGAGAAGTTTTACAACTCATATATCTGATAAGGGACTTGTATCTGGAATATATAAAGAACTATAAAGATAGGGCTGGGCATGGTGGTTCACGCGTGTAATCTCAGTGCTTTGGGAGGCAGAGACAGGGAGATCACTTGAGAACAGAAGTTCAGAACCAACCTGGGTAACATAGTGGGACCCCATCTCTAAAAAAATATATTTTTAATTAGCTGGGTGTGGTAGTATATCCCAGCTACTGGGGGTGGCGAGGGGCTGAGGCAGAGGAATTGAGCCCAGAAGTTCAAGGTTGCATTGGGTTATGATCGTACGACTGCATTCCAGCCTAAGCCACAGAGTGAGACATTTCTCTGTGGCCAATAAGCACATGAAATGATGCCCCATATCATTAGCCATCAGGAAAATGCAAATTGGAACCACAATGAGATAATTCACACTCACTAAAATGGAGAAATTGGAATCCTCATACACTGCTAATGCAAATATAAAATGGTGCATTCACTTTGAAAAGTGTAGCAGTTCCTAAAAAGGTTCAACGTAGAGTTTAAAAATAAAAAAATTTAGGCCAGGAGCTATGACTCACTCCTGTAATCCTAGCACTTTGGGAGGCCAAGGTGGGTGGATCGTCTGAGCTCAGGAGTTTGAGACTAGCCTGGACAACAAGGAGAAACATTGTCTCTGCAAAAAATACAAAAATTAGCCAGGTGTGGTGGCACACATCTGTAGTCCCAGCTACTTGGGAGGCTGAGGTAGGAGGATCACTTGAAGCTGGGAGGTGGAGGTTGCATTGAGCCAAGATCGTGCCACTGCACTCCAGCCTGGGCAACAGAGTCGACCCTTTTTCAAAAAAAAGAAAAAATTTGCCAGGCATGGTGGCACTCACCTATGGTCCCAGCTACTTAGGAGGCTGAGGTAGGAAGATCGCTTGAGTCCAGGAGTTCAAGGCTGCAGTGAGCCATAATTGCACCACTGCACTCCAGCCTGGGTGACAGAGTGAGACCCCATCTTGAAATAAACAAGAATTAAAAAATAAAGAGAAGTAGTATGGATGTAGTTGCAGAATAAAGGACAGTCTTTAAACTGAATAAACTCAGCTTTATAAAATACTTTTTTAAAAAGGCGGAGAAAAGAAGCTGAGGGAATCCATTGAACTATAGGAAGAACTATATTTGCAGAGGGAGGGGGGCCTTTGGGAGCAAAACCACCCACAGTCTCCATCTTGGCTGAGGAGCCCTGACACACTCCTGCACTCCTGGAGCGCTTGGGTGGGACTAGGGGAGGTGCCACTGACTCTAGGAGCTGAGGATTTGGCTGTGTGGAGGAGGAGTAGGGAGATGCAGAGGCAGAGAGGCCCGTGTTCACCGTGGGATGACACAGGAGAAAAGGCTGGCCAGCTCTCCCTGTCTTCCCAACTCTCTCTAAAGTTGGCGAGAAAAGCCCTTAATTGTATTGCAATGGTTATGGATTCGGAAATGGTTTTTCCCTTGGTGTGTGTTCTTTTTCTGCAGATTGGAAAGGATCGGGCACTGAACTTTGACCCCTGCTGCATCAGCTACTTTACTAAAGGGGAGTACATTTTGCTGGGGGGTTCAGACAAGCAAGTATCTCTTTTCACCAAGGATGGAGTGCGGCTTGGGACTGTTGGGGAGCAGAACTCCTGGGTGTGGACGTGTCAAGCGAAACCGGATTCCAACTATGTGGTAAGAAGAGGAAGTTTGTTCTGTGGGGCCATGGCTTGAAGAAGCACTGAGCAGCCGCCTTGTTTCGAGAGTCCCATCACTGGGGTTTGTGTCTGACAAATGGGAGTGCAGACTTTCTCCAGAGAGCTGGGAATTGACAGTTCTCTCACCTTGCAGGTGGTCGGCTGCCAGGACGGCACCATTTCCTTCTACCAGCTTATTTTCAGCACAGTCCATGGGCTCTACAAGGACCGCTATGCCTACAGGGATAGCATGACTGACGTCATTGTGCAGCACCTGATCACTGAGCAGAAAGGTAAGAGGCAGGTCCAGACCTTGGGAAGAGGGACAGGTGGAAGCAGGTGGAAAGGGCTGGTGACAGGGCACTTGAAATGACAGGAAAGGTTTCTCCTTGGTGTTTTGCAAACATGTTAGCCACTGGGTCTGTGTCTTGGTTTTTTGTTGTTGTTGTTTTGGTGGGGGAAGTAGGGATGCCAATCTCCTTGAGGATCTCATTAAAGCAATTAAATCCTTTCAGAAAAATGTACCAACTCAGAATTTTGCACATAATTTCAAGGAGTACATGAATTTCCTGAGTGAGGGAGGATGATTTATGACAGGTTGGAGCCAGGTGGTTGACTTGCATGGGTCTTCGTGGACCTTTATCCTTTCCAGTCAGAGTCACTCTGGGGTGCTTCTCCCTCAGCCCCGTCTCCACTTGCCTCCTGGTGGGTCCTTCTGCCAGAGATGAGCAGCGGAATTGGATTGGCACAGGCTTAGTCAGAAAATCAGGGTTCCAGGCCTAGCATAGTCATTCCAAGCCCTAAGACCACGGTCTCTCCCTCTGTCCACTTAAGTTGCTGTGCTGGTTAAATAGACTCAGAATCCACTTATTTCAGGTGTATTCATATCTGGATGTGCTGGCCTTAGTGCACTGCTGGGTACCTTTGCAAGGGATCCAGATGGGGGGTTGTCTTGTAGATTGAGATGAGTGTCCTTTGGTCCCCCTGGGGAACCCTATCTTTTTGAAGATTCTGGCTGTGGTGGTTAGGGCAAAGCCCCTTGGGCAGCTCCACAGTGTCCCCCTCAGGGCCATTTTCTCCACCTGGTCTGTAGTGGGAGTGTAGAGCCTGGTGTGTACCAGAAATTACGTGTCTTCCCCGTTTGTCAAGGAGGTGGGCAGGGAGCGGCCAGAGGTGAGGTCAGTTACTTAGGCAGGCTTCTGATCACCAGGGGCCACTAGTGCTGTGCAGGGGAGTTTATATTTGTAGCCAGCAAGTGAGGGTAACAGTGAGTAGTTTATTTCCATACTCAGTTGTCAGCCATGGACCATGAAGATTGTGTCCTGTAGGACTTTGGATCTCAGGGTTCAGCAGAGTTGATTGTATGTATTAGATACTCTAAAGATTTTTCAATGACAGTATGTCACTTTAATTGCCAGTAGCGCTAAGTAAATGATGGCTTTTAATTTCTCTGCCTTCCACCTTACATAACGACCTCTTGCTAGAACTCGATATTTTTTTCTTTGACAGTTCGGATTAAATGCAAAGAGCTTGTCAAGAAGATTGCCATCTACAGAAATCGATTGGCTATCCAACTGCCAGAGAAAATCCTCATCTATGAGTTGTATTCAGAGGACTCATCAGACATGCATTACCGGGTAAAGGAGAAGATTGTCAAGAAGTTTGAGTGCAATCTCCTGGTAGTGTGTGCTAATCACATCATCCTGTGCCAGGTGGGCAGCAGCATGTTGGAGGAGTTGGGCTGAATTCCATTTGTGCTCCCCCCAATGATAGGGTGCCCACCTCATGGTTTTAAAACTGGTCACTAGAAAACAAGTCTGTTCCATCAAACTAAGTGGTGCTTATTGGCTTTCATTTTCCTGGCATCTGGATGAACCAGACTCTATCAGCAAGTCATGAGCCATAAACTGGAGAATGTTTTTTTGTTTTATTTTATTATTTTTAAAAATATACTTTTCTGGAAACAGGGTCTCACTCTGTTGCCCAGGCTGGAATGCAGTGGCACAATTATGGCTCACTGCAGCTTTGACCTCCCAAGCTCACGCAGTCCTCCTCCTGAGTAGCTGGCACCACAGGCACATGCCACCACACCCAACTAATTTTTTATTTTTAGTAGAGATGTGAGGCTGTACTTTGGGAGGCTAAGGTGGGAGGAATGCTTGAACCCAGGAGTTTGAGACCTGTCCAGCTTCCCAAAGTACTGGGATTATAGGTGTGAGCCCCTGTGTCTAGCCAAGAATACCTTGTTCTATTGCAGAACATTTTGTCATACTAGGATTAGATATATTTTAATGACTTAAAACATAAATTGGTGTACAAAATGAAGATAGTTTTTATTGATAAGCATATACACATAAAATTTGTATCAACTCAGTAATTGTCAAAGAAGTTTTAATTTCCTGATTTTTTTTTTCATAGAAAAAAATTTCTCAAGATTCCTAGAGAGTGTCTAAGTCAATGCCAAGAGAAGTTTGGAAAGACTGTGAAAGAAGGCTAGCCCAGCATCTTGGAAGTAGAGGTGGATTTAGTTTTACATAGTTCTGTTGGAGGTGATAAAAGAATTCTTTAGGAATCACTGTAGTGTAAAATACTATTAAAATCTCTCAAAGTCTAGAACCGGGCTGGGTGCAGTGGCTCACACCTGTAAATCTCAGCACTTTGGGAGGCCAAGGCAGGATGATTGCTTGAGGCTAGTAGTTCGAAAGCAGTCTAGAAAACAAACAGACCCCATCTCTACCAAAAAAATATATATATATATATTTAATTAGCTGGGTGTGGTGGCGCTTGCCTGTAGTCCCAGCTGCTTGGGAGGCTGAGGCAGGAGGATTGCTTGAGCCAGAAATTGGAGGCTGCAGTGAGCTATGATCGTGCCACTGCACTCCAGCCTGGGTGACAGAGTGAGACTCTGTCTCAAAAATCAATAAATAAATAAAGTCTAGAACTTCAAGCGGTTTAGGGTTGCCACAAATTACAGGATAGGTCGGGCAAGTATGTGTACTTTTGAGTGCTGCTTCTGGCCTAGGCTGCCTGGATGGGGGTTTGTATTGAAGATCTGAGGCTGAATTGGGCTCCGTGGGGAAGCCTTGCGTGGAGTCTTGGATTAACGATGCCAATCGTGGGGTCTACACTGGGTTAGATAGATAGACACTGAATGTGTAGGTATTTTCACCCCTTAGGGGCAGGAAGACCTCCTTGGGGAGGTCTGGGAGCACTTAGTCTGTTGAATTTCCATGCAGAGCTGGGTTTGCTTCCTAGGAGAAACGGCTGCAGTGCCTGTCCTTCAGCGGAGTGAAGGAACGGGAGTGGCAGATGGAGTCTCTCATTCGTTACATCAAGGTGATCGGCGGCCCTCCTGGAAGGGAAGGCCTGTTAGTGGGGCTGAAGAATGGACAGGTGAGTGCTCCCTCACGTCTCCTGTCAGGCTGATAATCTACATGCACACGTGGGTGACCCATCTAGCAATGACTCTGAGCTGGGTTCTCAGGGCAGGAAAAGGGCTTCTCTCCTCCATGGGTGAATTGTGGGGCAGCCCTGAGTTCAGTTTTTTGAGGACAGCCTTAGGCCAAAGGTGCTGTGGCCCTCACACTCCTAGCAGGCCCACGTTTTGGCAGAGTTGAGCTATAACCTTTGGCTACATGTAGACTGGATTAGTGGCTTAAAGTCTCCAGAAGGTGGGAGATTTGTTAGAGATGCTGCTTCTGTGGATTTCTAGAGGGAGGCAGAGATCGTTACCTAGGTCAGCTCCTGATTAGGGCAGTGAGTGGATTAAGGCAGTGCGTTCCAGCATGTGTCCTGAAGAATGCTGGGTCCTCAGAATACTGATAGGTGTCATAAGAAAAATGGGCCCTTTGGCCAGTTAGATGTGGGATATCCATGTTACACAAAGTTACACAGATTTCTGTGTGTGTGTGTGTGTGTACACGTGTGTTCTTTGCTCAGCATAAGAAAAAGAAGTTCTAAGTGGGTTGCTACATGGAACTTTGAAAGTGACAGTGTAGCTGCATTAGCCTGACAGCCAAGCTGTGCAGCAGATGGCTTATGGCTGAGGCTTGTCAGGTCTTTGCTGGGGATGGAAGTCACGGGGCATGAGAGCAGTGGGTGAAGTCAAGTAGCAATGCCAGGGGGAGGAAGGGCTGCTTCTTTCTCAGGCAGCTCTCATTTCCAATGGGAGCATGGACTATGGGGTCAGGTGGGCCTGAGGTCATGTTCTTACTTAGCTACTCACTGGCTTTGTCATCCTGGGCAGATCACTTTACCTCTGTGAGGCTGGTTTTACATGAGGATAATACCACATATTTCATAGGGCTGTCAAAAACAGATATCATCCAGGTTGGGAGTTAAAGCCAATGTTAAAAACAAAACAAAACAAAAAAAACACAAGGGGTATTAAAACAGGCATGGTGGAGGGTACCTGTTGTCCCAGCTACTCAGGAGGCTGAGGCAGGAGGATTTCTTGAGCCCAGGAGTTTGAGGCTGCAGTGTGATATGATTATACCTGTGAATAGCCACTGTGGTCAGCCTGGGCAACATAGCAAGACCCTATCTCTAAAAAAATTTTTTTTAAACCAGGGATATCAGTAAATGATAGCTATCATCATCACTATCATCATTATTATAATTTTCTACCACATGTCTCATCAGTGTTCATAGTAGCCTTTTCCTGTGTTAGTTCGTGACTCAGATCTCTGCTAGGTGGCATCTCCTAATGCTGCAGTTTGGGTAATGTCATCAACAAATCCCCAGTCTGAACAGACACTGAAGTGAGGTCGGCCTGTCTCGGGTCTGTCATTACTTCTGCAGCCTCTGATGAACCTTGCTTCTGGCCTCCTAAGGATAAGCCAACGCCCCACTCCCCTCTTTCTTTTGATGAGTCCTTTTCCCTGCACAGAACTTCTGGTGAAAGTGGTGGGAATTGTTCTTGCAGAGCACATGGGATTCCAAGGGCCTGGCAGTGGGCCAGGATCTTGTTGCCATGGTGACTGACACTGTTTTCGCTGAAATTTTGCCAGATCCTGAAGATCTTTGTGGACAATCTCTTTGCTATCATCCTGCTGAAGCAGGCCACAGCTGTGCGCTGCTTGGATATGAGTGCCTCCCGTAAGAAGCTGGCTGTGGTAGATGAAAATGACACTTGCCTGGTGTATGACATTGACACCAAGGAGCTGCTTTTTCAGGTGAAGTCCCCGAGAGGGCCCAGGGACATCGTCCTTTGATTAGAGACCCTCCTCTAGCTTCCTAGTCCCTGCAGGAGGCTCTCCTGCTCTGGCCCAGGCAGGTCTCTGGGAGGGGCAGGGGCCAAGCACAGGCGCAGAGTCCCAGAGGCCCTGGGCCACAACCTGCTCCTCCCACACAGGCACAAGCCACAGGGCCTGGACTGGCCTCTTTAACTTTGGTTTCCTTGCCAATGGAAACCAAAGGCTCTGAGCCAGCAGAGCCTTTCTTAAGCGTTTACCCTGAACAAGAAATGGGGCAATGACTCTGAGAGGGGCATGACGTTGGCACTCAGTGAATGGAGCGATGGATGCACTTCCTTTGCAGAAGTCTGCGTCTCACCTGCTGCAGGCCTGCCTGTGTCTATGCGTACCTACAGTGTGGGAAGGAAACAGGATGTTTTGTCATCTGAAAGGGGCAAGGGGATGGGCAAGCCTGGCCTTCTACTTAATTCACAAGAATGCTAGAAGAGCTAGCAGAATGTGAAGTGCTTGGAGGCGTAGGCGTTGTTTAGTGGAGTCATCCAGCCCTGTGACCTGAGGAAGTGTGTCACCAGAGAAGACAGCCCAGCAGCTCTGTGCCCAGGGCCTGGCTGGCTTTTTGCTGGGCTCGCGCCATTTTTTCTCTCTTTCGGTCTTTGTAGGTGGTCAGGACTGATTTTCCAGAATGAAGTTCCCCCCAAAGCTGGAGCCCCTCCTGACTGGTTTCCTCAGCCACTGCAGGGTTTCCTGATGTTATGGGCAGATTCAGTCCCTTTACCAGGCTCCTCCTTGTTCTCAGCAGCAGAACCGATAGGGGGAGGGGTCTGGAGTGGGGAGCAGCCTCAGTCAGTTAGAAGGGGTTACCTGGCCACCTCTAGCCCAGAGGTGACTCCCTGTCAGTCTCAACTCACTCATGTCCCTGAGAGAGTAGAATGGTTTCGGGGAAAGAGAAGGCACAGCCTTCAAGCTGACCTGGGCTTGGGTCCTGCCTGCATGCCTTACTGTGTGATCTTAAGTTAGTGAGCCTCTCTGAGCCTTGATTACTTTTCTCTAAAATGAAATTAGTTAATTGCCCCTCACAGAATTGCTACAGGAATACACGAGATACTACAGTGCCTAGCTCAGTGTTGGGCACAAAATGGGCCCTGAAATGTTACCTCCCTTCTCCCCAGCCTGACCTCCCACCTATAGGGGGCGTAGCTGGCCCCAAATGTGAATCTTGTGTCTGAGCGTTTGTGTCTGAGCGTAGAATCATACAAGTGTGGAAGGGCGTCAGAGCTGCCCCATCCCCACTGCTGGCTCTGTAGCAGGCTAGGGGAGGTGATTCTCAGCCCTGCCAGGAGACATCAGCATTCCCAGCTATAACATTGCCTGCTGGCTTTTCCTCTTCTCCACTGCCCCTCCCTCTACATATAAAACAACTATATTGATTTTTTCTCATTATAAAAAACAATCCATGCTCATTATAAAAGATTTAGTCATTATAAAATATCCTAGTCAGAAAGGTATGAGCATATTTCAGGAGAATAATTTTTTTTTCAAAAGTAATGCTTGCTTACTCAAAAATTCCAACACGCAGGTGCATGGAGGGGCTTGCCTCTGTTCATTTCTTTGTGGTCCCCTTTCCTCCTTTTCCCTCCATCCCGCTGTAAGCAATTTAGTGGGATTCAGTCTTTAAGAGGGTATTGGGCTGAAATATGTGAGCGCTGCCCAAGCCCAGGGTGGTTCTCACAGGATCCCCACTGTCCCTGCTCCCCAGGAACCAAACGCCAACAGCGTGGCCTGGAACACCCAGTGTGAGGACATGCTCTGCTTCTCTGGAGGAGGCTACCTCAACATCAAAGCCAGCACCTTCCCTGTGCACCGGCAGAAGCTGCAGGGCTTTGTGGTTGGCTACAATGGCTCCAAGATCTTCTGCCTCCACGTCTTCTCCATTTCTGCTGTGGAGGTGCCACAGGTAACTGGGAGCGCCTGTCCACTCTTAGTGCTGGCAAGGCCAATAAGACCAGGGAAGCTGGGCCCTTTGCTGGTGCTTTGGGGAGAGAGTAGCAAAGAGAGAAGAATGGCAGCTGTGATGTCGTGGGAGGCAGTCTGGGCCTGGAACCTGCAGCCCTGTCTCCACTCCTTGCAACCTGTGTGAGTGGGGGCAAACAGCTCAACCTCCCTGAACCTCAGTTTCTTCCTGGTCCCCTTTCTGTAGGGATGGGAGGGATATGCAGTGTTGTCAGCAGTGTGTGTTTTGCGGAGAGCCCAGCGTGGGGCCGAATGGAGTGAGCAGCAAAGCCGGGAGTCCGGCAGGGTGTGTGTGTGAGCACGTGTGTGATGGTGGTGATGTGTGTGTGAGAGAGAGGGGAGAGAGAGAATGAATGGGTGGGGGGTGTGGGCTGAGGTCTGTGAGCCAATAAGGGAGCATGGGACTCTGCACAAGCCCCCTGAACTAGGAGGTGGCCAGAACAGAAATGGGGCACTGAAGGGTGAAGCCACAGAATGGGGGAGGGCAGAACCACAGACAGGCATCTGAGATTGACCTCCCGAATGCAGGATGGTCTCCCCTCTGCCTTCTGCACCCCAGGCAGATGGTGCTCACTGTAGAATTGCCATAAAACAGAGACGTGCATAGCGAGAAACTTTAGCCTTCAGCATCCCATCCTCAGGACAGAATCACTCTTAAACATATTGAAATACATCTGCTTAGAGCTTTTCTATGTGTATGTATAATATATGCATAATATACAGTTAGGAGCATGTGATTTTATAAGAACATTTTTAAACAAAAGTGGAATCACACTGCAAATACTTTTCATGACTTTTATGTGTATATGTATTGCTACCTATAGATGGAACCTCAGATTTACTGTATTCCCTGAGCCTGGCCTGTAAACAAGACTTCTCATCCCTTCCTTTATGGCTATCTTCTCATTTCACCTCACATTTGGTTATGGCAGCCCCATCACTGTCTATGAAGTGCTGGCTGTAAACTAGTCATCTGGCCTTTTCACTCAGCAATCTCCTAAAGCATGGTTCTGTGTCAGTATATGGTAAATGTTCTTATCCTGCATGGCAAAATTTAGGGTAATTGTAGACTCACATAAATTGTAGGAAATAATACAGAGATCCCTTAGACCCTTTGCCCAGTTTCCCTCAACGGTAACAGTGTGCAAAGCTCTAGAGTGATCTTCCCACCCATGTTGGCATGTGTAATCTCCCACCACAGTCATGGCACTGAACACTGCCACCACCACAAGGTGCCTGGTGTTGTGCTTTTTATAGCCAGCACCCCTCCCTCCTGCCTAGGCCCCACCTGCCTTGTATTTATAGCTGCATTTTATTGTGTCTTGTGGATGTTCCACAGCTTTCTTTACCAGTCCTACTGGACATGTTTGCTGCTTACAGCTTTTTTGTATTATTGTAAATAGCAGGCATCTTTCTAGCTAGGTCCTTGCACCTGTCCCAACTTGGCGCCTTGGCATAAATACCTAGAAGTGAAATTGCTGGGTCAAAGCATGTGTACCTTTGAAAGACTTTTAGGGAAATTTCCAGATTTCCCTTCCGCTAGGCTCTGTCAGTCTGTTTTCCCCACACAACTCAGCTTCAGGCTAGAGCCCACTTCTTCTAAGCTGATGATACCCTCGAAACTCATGACTGCAAGATTTACTGGGGAAATGCCCATCATCCATGCCTGACACAGAACAGCTATTCACGAAATGTTAGTGGAATTCAGAAATGTTAGTGGAATTCAGATCTGAGGAAAAAGACCAGAAAGCAAGAGGAAGAAGGGAATGAGGTGGGTGGAAGTGGCAGCAGGACAAGGGGCACAAACAGCTTCTCCTGGACTGTGTCCTCATCATCCTTTTCTGCCCCGTTACAAACCCACGCACCACATCCACCAGGAACTCATCTCCCTCAATTGCCCCAAACTAGCTCTGCTTATTAAAAGGTTTTCTCCCAAGATTGCCATCCTGACCTCAAAAATAAATGCAGTTTGCTGCTCCCTGACTGTGGCCGGCCAAGAGGAGCCAGAGGGGCAGCCTGGGGCTTCCTCTGCCAGGACTTTAAGATTCAGCAGCAAAGTCTTGCTGACTGCACCAAGGCCGTCCTGCTGACGCAGCAGGTCAGGACTGCCAAGGGTTAGGAAACACATTCTCAAGACAAAGGCTGTTCATCTGTCGCCTCTGCCTCTGGCCATCCTGTGGTTTTGGCCCAGAGAGGAGGGAGAAAGCATCAGACCCAGTCTTGGAATTTTTGGTTGCCTTTCGAAATTTACATTGTCTTGTGCAAGAACTGGTTTGTCAGGGCTGCCAAGTAGGACAACGAGCCCTAGGAGGGCTTCTCAAGGCAGTGGTGACTTCATGTTTGGAATCCAACAGCAAGATAAAGTATAGCTCAGAGAGTATTTGTTCAGTGGGTCTATTTTTAAAACTCCACTCAAATTGTGCCTCCCAAGTAAGTCCAAGTGTTAGCTATCCATCATATGCTCAGCTGTGATATGCCTGTCTGAGTGCCTGTCCCACTCATGGGGCAGTCAGCATGGCAAGCAGTTGGTGTGGTTCGGGGAAGGAGCACTGGCTTTCAGTCCTGACTCTGCCATCTCAAGCAGCTGTAACTAGAGCAACTCATTTCACTCTTTGGGGCCTCATTTCTTTTTTGTGAAATGGGGTTAATTATACCCATCTTTCAGGTTTTGTCAAGCCAAATTTCTATTATTATTTCTCCTTATTACTGACTCATAAAATAGCAAAAACCACAAAACACAACTAAATTGCAACAGGCTCTACTTGCTGACGGACTTCAGAAAGGAAAGCTCATTGTGTGCTTTAAGAAAAGCTTTCAGGAGTTTGAGAAAGCTTCCAGGAGATGGTGAAACTTGATCTGAGCCCTGAGAGGTCTGGAAAGGAAGAGTGGAGCAGGGAAGCTTTTCAAACAAAGGGAAAGGTGGGGGTGGGAACAAGACTGGAGAGCCTGGGAGATGGTGAGGAGCTGGTGCTGAGAAAATACAGTGAAGGTAATGATCATGCCTGCATTTTGCCCAGTGCTTCATCATTTTTGGAGCACATCTCTCCTTTGCCCATGGTAGCCTGAGCTGGGCAGGACATCTAAACAGAAGTTAATGGATTTACTCAAAAAGTCACCAACCTAGGATGTGGCTGAGCCTGGCCTGGGTTCTAGGTCACCTGCTCCCTAGCCTATGCCTGCTGCCCCCCTAAAGGGAGCATTTAATGTGCCAATGAGGAGAGATGGCATGGTGGAAAAGATAAGCACTTGGAAGCAGCCACGTTTTGCTCTGAGAGTAGACAGACCAAAATAAAATAAAATAAAAATTCCGTCAATTCTAAAGCTAAAAAATGGGACCGTAAATTTCAAAGACAGACAAAAGCCCCAAGTGGAGAAGACAATACTTCAAGCTCCACATTTGGGAACTTTTAGCACAGAGGTCCTGGCTGATTTCTCTTCCCTGCCCAGGAAGCCAGGAGAGATGCAGGCCCCTGAAGCACACTGGCTGGCCTAAAATAAGGGCAAGGCCTTTCCTTGTTAAAGATGTCCTGGCCAAACTCAAGACTCATTCTCAGGCCTGCACACACATATGCACATATACACATGTGCATACATGTGGCAGAAAAGGGCACAGAACCTGGAGTCCAGTCACCTCTGGCTATTGTCAGCTATTTGCTGGGACAGGTCATTTGTCCTCTCTGAGTCTCGGTTTCCTGGGCTGTAGCCAGGGAGAAATAATACCTACTGCACAAGACTATGGGGACAGCCAAAAGCCTTTTATAAACCTAAGAAAGAGAAGTTGTTAGGAACTATTCATGGGCACTCACAGCAAGGCAACCCCATCTTGTAGGAGGGCATCTGTCCCCAGGGCAGGGAGCAGGAGACCTGTTTCCAGAGGCTTCCAGGGTAACTTGGAGCAAATCATTTACCTTTCTTGGACTCAGTCCCTGGAAGAAGAGGACATCCCAGACCCCTTCCTCCCAGAAACTCATTCATTCTGTCAGCAAACATAGACTGGGGGTCTGCTGAGGGAGGCCGGTACAACCCACCACTGCCCATGGGCTGTGCACGGTGTTGCTGTGGGAACAGGCCTGTAACTGCATCACAACCTGAGATCTGGACAAAGGGTAGAGGAAGCTGAGACTCCTTCCCCTGGGGTGGGGGCTTGAGGGGCTCGGAAGGACTCTCCAGAAGAGGTGACATTTCAACAGGGCCTTGAAAGCCAAATAGGTATTTTCCAGAGGGAGAGTGGGGAGGGGCAAAGGCATTCCAGGCGAGGATGACATCCTATGGCAAGGCAGTCCTGCAGGTGGGAAGGAGGGGAGGATGGGCAGAGAGTCTGTGCTGTGGAGCACAGTGGCCCAGCTGTGAGAGAGGTGCAGGATGGAGCACACAGGGTGGGCTGGGCAGGCTGGGCAGGGTGCTGATTGACGGCTGCAGGGCTGCTCCCCAGGCAAGGGTAATCGTCCCACGCATCTGGAGGCAGGCTCTGTATGCATCTGGTTCTTTCCATAGCTCTGAAAACAGTCTTCTTTTTTTCCCATGATGAAATCCTGCAGTCTGCTCCCATGTACCAGTACCTGGATAGGAAACTGTTCAAGGAAGCCTACCAGATTGCTTGCTTGGGTGTCACAGACACTGATTGGCGTGAACTGGCCATGGAAGCGCCAGAAGGTTTAGATTTTGAAACAGCAAAGAAGGTAAGCATCTAGCCAGCAGGAGCTGGAGTTTGGTCCTTGTGGGGTCCCTTAAGAAGGCAGATGGGGAACCAGGTGGCACGGAGAGGCCGTAGACTGCAGCAGCCTCTGGTTATGCTGATCTGGGCTTGTATCTCAGCCACTTCCTCACTGTGGGCCTGGGTAGGTGACACCCTTTCTAAGATTGCTTCTCCATAGACGTAGGGTGATGACAGGCCCCATCCTCACAAAGCTGTGAGGATCAAGTGGGAAGATGCCTGTAAAGTCTGACCCAGGAGCAGCATCTCAGATTCTGGCTGTCACTCTTATTAGCTGTTATGTATGGGAAGCACCTGGCTAGTAGCCTGGCACATCACAGGCACTCCGTAAATGGCGGCTTTTATTATCGGTGTAGTCACTGGCCATGATGCTGTGCACGATGGTGCTTTTCTTAGCATCTGCCAACTAAGGTGGGAGAGATGGTCAAGGTCTCTGATTCTGACAGCAATGTGGGCACTTCCCACGTAGCTTCATGGTGGGATTCATGGACTTGATTGGTTGTGTCCTTTCCTGGCCTAGTCTATGAAAGCTAGAGAGATGGCTGAAAACATCTGACCCCTTTCTGCACATAAGGAAAAGCCCAAGTATGTTCCCGAGCTGTGTTTCCATCTAGAACCTGAGATGGAGGAAGGAATGGCTTTCAACCTTCTCTCCCCTACCCTTTCCCTCTTTATCTCCCCACAGTCAATTAATGAGCTGCTCATTTTGTCCATATTCCTGGGCTGATACTGAAGGAGTGGCAAAGAGGGATGTGATGCCCGCCTTGGGTTAGATCAAGACTTGTAGGCATGAAGAGAGGAGACTGGACCAGATCAGGACTAAGAAGCCTGGCTGAGAATGAGCTGTGTCACATAAGGGGCTCTGGAATCTCAGGCCAGCCACTTTTCTTGGAGCCCCAGTCCTCCCAGTTCTGAAATGGGGGTAGTGAGAACGCCCGCTGCAGTCATGAGGCTTAACTGAGATGTTGTAAAGGGGAATTTAAATCAGGGATGGTTGTGCAGATGCTAGCCATTACTAAACAAGGGAAGTGATCGTTGTGTAACAATGATCTAGATTATATTTTTAGATGTCCTCAGTGTAGGAAAGTGGAGATGGAGGAGGCTATAAGAATTCAGAGGAGGGGCTGGGCGCAGTGGCTCACGCCTGTAATCCCAGCACTTTGACAGGCCAAGGCGTGCGGATCACGAGGTCAGGAGATCAAGACCATCCTGGCTAACACGGTGAAACCCCATCTCTACTAAAGATACAAAAAATTAGCCGGTCATAGTGGCGGGCGCCTGTAGTTCCAGCTACTCTGGAGGCTGAGGCAGGAGAATGGCGTGACCCTGGGAGGCAGAGCGTGAAGTGAGCCGAGATGGTGCCACGGCACTCCAGCCTGGGCCATAGAGCAAGACTCCATCTCAAAAAAAAAAAAAAAAAAAAAATTCAGAGGAGGGAGGAGGCATCTCCATGGAGGGAGCTTCCCTCTCCTGCCCCACCCAGAAATGCCAGCAGGGAGGAAGATGACAAATCCCTAGAACAGAAAGGATTGTAAAAAGCCACAAGGTTTTATATGAGTCTTTACTGATATTTATGAATATATAAATATATATATATTTGTTTAAATATTGAGACGGGGACTCACTATGTTGCCCAGGCGGGTCTTGAACTCCTGGGCTCAAGCAGTCTTCTTGCCTCAGCCTCCCAAAGTGCTGGGATTACAGGTATAAGCCACCACACCCAGCCAGATTTACTATAGTTGAAAAGTAAGTGTATATGGTATATATCTATTGTGTACAACATGCTGTTTTGAAAAAGCCACATGATATTGAAGATAGGCTAGAAGTTACTATTTCATCTAAATCCCGAGTCCCCCGCCTCTTTCCTCTGTGCCAGGCACTCAGGCTCACCAGTTTGGATAGGGTGGTTCTTAGAGATGGACTGCCATCCCCACTAGATGGCAGAGAAGAGCTGCTGAGCTCCCGCCAGACCCTGAGCAGAGCTGCAGGTGCCTCCCTGTTCCCAGGCTTCCCTCTGCTGAGCTCATTCAGGGGCCTTGTGACTCTGACCAGGCGCCCTGACGCTGCAAAATGTGTCAGGTTGAAGGAACTCGGAAACAGATTTATTAATGGGCAAATCCTAGACTCTAGCACAGCTGAGCTACAGCTAGAAAGACCCTTGAGAGGGTGTCAGTAGCAGGCCCCTTTCCACGAAGAAGATAGTTGGAGCCCAGAAGCACAGAAGTAGGCTCAGAGGGAGAACTGGGACCTCGAATGCTCCTTTCCCTCTTGGCCACTGTGCTGGGCTTTGCGGGGTTGCCCTCTCAAGGCGCTTTAAGGAAACCCAGATCTAGAGGGTGTTGTGTAAGACCTACAGCTTGGGACACAGGTAGTCTTAGCCCTATGTTCCTTGGCCCATGTGATGCCCACATTGCCCTTTTCTATGAATTCCTCTTCACAAACACTTGTTTGCCAGGTTCTGACTCTGATGCCTCACTTAACGCTGCCTCCCGCCCCTGCTCATGCTCAGACCATTCATCCATGTTCTCCAGGCATCTGGTTCGTAGTTGGAGAGCTCTTAGCTCTGGGAGGTGTCATGATCTGTTTAATTGACCAGCTTTCCCTGTTAGAATGTGGACCTCTGAATTGTGGAGGGGGATAAGGGGCCGAGACATGTTTCTCCCTGGGTCCTCAGTCTCTTGACAGGAAGCCTGGTCCTGTGGGATGAAAAGATGAAGTTGCATTGTGGTCACCTGCAAGGCAGCCAGAGGCCGGGGACTCGCTCATCTCCTGAGGTCTTTTCAGGAGGGAGGATGCCATGCTGCTGAGCGGAGGCTGCAAAGTGGTCAGGATTGCTCTGCGTGTTCGGTTCAAAGGGCTCCGGAGCTACTGCCTCCTCTAGGCACAGGTCAGCCCATTTTGAATGGGGCAATAAATGGTGACAACAAAGTCACCTGAAAGCAGCCTGACCTGGTGGCTCGTGCTCCTCCAAACCCTGGGCAGAATCTGAAAGCAGCAAAACTAGCTTAGCTAACACCAGTCTGCTTGTTCCTCAGATACTTCTAGAGGTCTGTAAGTTAAACTCTCTGGCTTTACTGTGAGTTCAAGGCAAGGGCTGCAATTTTAGGATTTACATAAGCATTTGCCTTCCATGGACTTGGCGGGATTCATTCCCTACCCCTCCACCTTCTTCCAGAATCTGTCTTTATGCCCTCTCAGCTTTCCCCTCCTCTGCTCCCTCTGTGGTGCCAGGGGCTCTGGGTCCCCTGTGTCTGTGGCACCACTGGGTAGGCATAGCTGTCTGCTGCATTCTACCCATGTTGCCAAGATGTGCAGGCAGTCTCTCATCAGTCCATGCATCTCATCCTGTCCTGCTGTGATGCTGCCTGACACCCCAGAGGGTCAGACCGGCTTGTTCTTCTTTGGGTCGAGAGTCTCCCAAGGAGGCACTGCCACAGACTGTGGCATCACAGTTTTGTTTTACCTGATCTCAAAATGATTGATGCAACTGGGACGTCTTTGCTGTTCTTTACATGGTCCAATCCCATGGATAAAGCCACGCCTCGCTGGGTGGTATAACCTCCTGCACGCACGGTGATTAACTCGTGCTTGCTCCCTTCCTCTCCTTACTGGCTCACTGTCTAGATAGAGCTTGACTTCCCACCCCCAGCCAATCACTCACTTTTGAAGCCAAGAAGACAGCTTATTTTATTGTTTATTTTTTCCCCACAGGCCTTCATCAGAGTACAAGACCTCCGATATTTAGAGCTCATCAGCAGCATTGAGGTAAAAGATGAAGCATTTTTCCTTCTCAAGAAGGCATATTTGGGGTTCCTGTTTTAGGGGCAGCCCTTCTAACAGGCAAGAGCCCTGAGGACATGGGAGCAGAGCTCACTGGCGTCTGGGCGTCTGGGCCACAGCCTTGCTCTGGGTGCAGAGTGGCCACACTGGGGGAGACAGCAGCTGGTAGTGTGAGCTGTTGCGTGATAGCTGGGTGAGGCACATGGGTTCCGGATCTCTCCAGGGTTGGGTTTCTAGTCTGTGAAAAGGGATTGGACCTACCTCACAGGCTGCTGTGAGGATTCAGTAGGTTCTCAGGAACTGGTTTGCATCCTCCTGGTGGCAGATAGCTAGTCACCATCCTCTCAGACTCCAGTAATCTGATAGTGTTGGAGGAGTTTCCCAAATGCACGTGAGCTGAGCTCCATTCCCCAGAAATGGACCTGGGGAGCAAGGCCCATGGTCTGAACTGAGCGCCCCAGAGTTCTGGAGCAACCCCCAGCCCTACTGTTTCCCGCTGAGAATATTGACCTTGTCATCCAAACCCAATAGGCCTGCAGTGTGCTAAGGAAGCTGGTTGTAGGTATGCCATTTGCTGGGTGGTGGTCGACAGTATGCTTTTTTTTTTTCTCTGAAACAAGGTCTCACTCTGTTCCCCAGGCTCGAGCGCAGTGGCACGATCACGGCTTACTGCAGCATAGATCTCCCAGGCTCAAATGACCCTCCCACTTAGCCTCCCAAGTAGCTGGGACCACATGCATGTGCCATTCCGCCTAATTAATTTCTTGTATATTTTGTAGAGCAAGGTTTTCCCATGTTGCCCAGGCTGGTTTCAAATTCGTGGGCTCAAGCTATTAGCCCACCTTAGCCTCCCAAAGTGCTAGCATTACAGACTTGAGCTACCATGCCCGGCCCTTTGACACTATTCTTAATTTCTGTGTATCTCAGTGCTGTCTGGCTGTCTGTTAAAAGGCGTACACATTTTTTCTCCTGAACATATTTATTGTGAAGGTATGGGAATGTGAGATACATTTGAATTCCCAGTTGGAAACAGTGAGGAAATCAGCAAATGTCTTGATCCTCTCATTCATTTCCTCATAATAAACACCTGTCATGGGCCAGCCCTTGTGCCGAGCTCAGTGGGCACAGAGCTGAGGAGGAGAGAGGCTGACAGGAGCTCACAGCCTGCTAAGCCTCATAATATAAGCTGCTCTGTGCCACATGTGTGATTTATGTGAGTGCTGTTCTAGATCTTCACATTAATGGAATGAGGCAGGTACTGTTGCTCTCCCTATCCCATGCAGGAGGAAATTAAGGCTCAGCGAGATGATGCCACGTCCCCATGGGTCCGTAGCCAAAAACTTGGTGGAATTCAAGCCCAGTCTGTTTCCTAAGCTCATGCTCTCTCGGCCATGTACCCTCCCTACCCGCGTGTTGTAAGGGGCGTCTGTATGTTCTGGGGTTTACCTACCCACATGGTAAAGGGCTTGTTCGGAGCTCTTGCCCAAAATGCCCAGTGCTGCTGACTGTCACTTGTAAATCCACTGGCCTGGATCTGGGGGTCTTCATCTGAAGCCAAGGAGCATAATTTCCTCTCTATAAAAGTAACTGATTGCTGTGGGGTCCAACTATTATTTGTCACATCTTACTGGGGTCAAAATGTAGTCCTCTCCTCGTGTGCTATGAGCTGGTAAGTGCGTTAAAGTAAACTCCTAAGATTGTCTCTTGAAAAAAAGTAAAGTGCCTTTGAGTGTGCTCTATGTCGACTGCCCGCGGACTTAGTTGCACACATCTGGGTGCTCAGCATAATTCCAGAGAACTGCAGGTCCTTAGTGGGTGCCTTTTGGATAGGGGAGATGTTCTTGTCCTGCTGACGGGGGGAAAGAACCTGCCCATGTTGACATGCACCTGCTGAGTGCCATAGATCGTTCTTATTGGTCATGGTGATATCCTGGGGCCTAGAATGGATATGGCCTGAATTTCATGTCTAGTAAAATCTTTTTTGTTTTTTTTTTTTTTTTTTTGCAGAGATAGGGTCTGGCTATATTGACCAGGCTGGCCTACAACTCCTGGGCTCAAGTGATCCTCCTCCTTTGGCCTCCCAAAGTGTAGGGATCACAGGTGTGAGCCACCATGTCCAGCCAAAATCAGTCTTTTATCTCACTGCAAGATTTTAATTCATTTCCAACTATTAGGAGTTAGTCTGTTTGATGAGCCTGAGCTATGTGCAGGTTTTTAGAATGATGATTTCTGTCAGTGTGGAAGCATATTGCCTCCAGCTGTTAAAACTTTCACCAGCTTGTCTAAGAGTTTGATTCAATGTCTCATCGTCCTCCGATATGCTACTCTTGCTAGAAAACAAGCAAAAGGAAACTGCTAGGGCTCAGGGTTTGGGTGCTACTGAGTGTTTACAAATACTCGAGCTGTAGACAAGTGAATGTTCCCTGACACAGAAGGAAGAAGCTTTATCCTAGCTGTGCTAAGTGTGTGTGTGTGTGTGTGTGTGTGAGTGAGAGTGTGTGTGTGTGTTGTTGGGGACATCACTTGCTTCAAAAGACAGTATTATGTGATACAAGGAATATCTGGAGTCAGACAGAACTACGTCCAAATTCCAGCTCTGTCTGACCCTGACCTGTTCCTCTTCTTGAGTCTCAGCATCCTTGACTCTAACACTTGGGTAGTGAGACCTACCCTGAGGGTTACTGAGAGGAATAAAGGGGCCATGTTTGTATAAAGTATATACCCAGAACCTAGTGAATGTTCAGCATGTGGGATTTCTTACCTTCTCTTTAGAAGTAGGGACATAGTAAGACTTGTCATCCTATTTTATTGGTATCCCTCTGGGGCAGAAACCCTAAACATTCTCCTGCTCTGTCATCCCCATGAGCCACAACTCTGCCAAACAGGGCCTGCAGATTTGGGAGATCTTGGGAGCTTAGGGGTCATGGATGAGTCAGAGCACACACTATTCAAACTATTCTGTCATAGCCTTGGAATACACAGGAAAGCAACCCTGAGGAATTTCCATTAAACAAACAAAGGTTTGCATCTTTTTTTGATCTTTGCTTGTCTGGTAAAAGCCTGCTTTTGTTGTCAAGCGTTCCCAGCGGGAACCTAGGGGAGAGAGACAACAGCCAGGAGCCAAGCCCAGGTTCCAGTAGGAAGGCCCAGGGGCCTCACTTGAAATAGCCACATCTAACCTTTGTAAAGGCTGCTTCCTGCCCGTGGCTGCAGAGGCCATTTCCTGTGCTTCTAATTTTTCCAGGAGAGGAAGAAGCGGGGAGAGACCAACAATGACCTGTTTCTGGCAGATGTGTTTTCCTACCAGGGGAAGTTCCATGAGGCCGCCAAACTGTACAAGAGGAGTGGGCACGAGAACCTCGCACTTGAAATGTACACCGACCTCTGCATGTTTGAGTATGCCAAGGTAACGCACCCTGTCCTAGGCCCAAGCTCCAGCTTGTAGCCCACTGGTATTCCCACCTGCGGTGTCCAAGTTATTTTCCCCAAGAGTGGTGCAGACAAAAACTAGCAATGGTCTCAGAAAGTATGTGGGGAAACTGGTAAACAAAGGACCCATCTACAGCCACTGGTTGAAACTCACCTAAAACCGACCTTTAAGGCTGACACGAAGGGGGCAGACTGTGGCAGTTGAGACCTTCATCAGTGACAGAGCTGGATGGCTGTGGGTCTACACCAGCGCAATCCCTTCATTGAGTTGAGGGCTCAGGGCTTCAGGGTTGTCTCCCACAAATCCTCTCAATCCTTGTCAGGAGCCGCCAAGAATCAGTGCCTTCAGGCAGGAGCCGGTCCTGCCAGTCATACAGGACGACATGGTGCCTGCCAGCCAAGTTTCCCATAGCACCTGCTGATTGTCCTGGACTTCTCACTGGGCTTCTGGGAAGTCAGGCAGAGCTTCCGCCCCGCCCTGTGTTAGCGCAGCATGCCTCACACCTGGCAGCTGCAGAGTGGCTACCATGTGGTTGCAGTGGGTGATAGCAGAGATTCTCTTTTGCATTGGGATGGCCCTTATGAACCTTAGTCCCCAGCAGAGCTGGGCCTTTTAAGGCAGGTGTAGGAGAGGAGCTTCCTGGACCAGGCTCCTGATGTCTTCTGTGGGAAGGAGTTGTACTAAGGAGCCCAGACCAGTCAAGACATTTGCAGTTCAGTCTAAGCAAGGTTCAAAGAGACTTGGGTGCATTGAGCAACTACAGTCTTCCTTCTACAGAGGGGCTTTGTTAACCTGCCTTTTCCGGGAGTGTCAAAAGTGGCTCTCAGTATGTTATGAAGTGATTCATCAGCCACAACCTATTAGTGGGCTACTAATGGTTAATTCTCCAGCTTACAAGTTCAAGATGGAAAATCTTCCCCACTTTTTTCTGCTTTTCTATTCCTGAAGATGGCTGTGCTCTTCCACCACCTGTTCGACCCTGGGGCTGAAGGTGTGTTTGGTGGCCTGTGATGTTGCCCAGGACCTATTGTTCATCAGTACGTGGACGAGTTCCTGGGCCCTAGCCTGTCTTTTCACCTTAGTGATTTCTTCACTCCGTACCTGAGACCCAGGGTGTTCAGGCTCCCTCTGCCTTTTCCTCGTCACTTTTCCTGCCCTCCCTCAGGCCCCACCACAGACACCTAGAAGATTTCATAACTCATTCATACTATGATCACCAGAGTCAGTGCATCTCTGCTTCCGGGGATAACAAAATTTTAACTCAGGATGAACCCTTAAGGGATCAAGACCCTAGGGGTAGAATTTAGGGTTAGGAACCCCTGAAGCCTCCTCAAGGAGGCAGCTGTGCTGCAGTAGAAAATGCCTGGCCAGGCTGGGCGTGGTGGCCCAAGCCTGTAATACTAGCACTTTGGGAGGCTGAAGTGGGTGGATTGCTTGAGCTCAGGAGGTCGAGACCAGCCTGGGCAACATGGCGAAACCCTGTCTCTACCAAAAATGCAAAAAATTAGCCGGTGCCTGTAGTCCCAGCTACTGGGAGGCTAAGGTGGAAAGATTGCTTGAGCCCCAGAGGTGGAAGTTGCAGTGAGCCAAGATCACGCCACTGCACTCCAGCCTGGGTGACAGAGCAAGACTCATGTCAAAAATAAATAAATAAGAAAATGCCTGGCCTTGGTGCCCCAGAGCTGGTGAGTACGGGTTCTTTCTGTGAGATGACCTGGGGAAAGGCTCTTCAGTTTGCCAAGCCTCCCTTCCCTTCTCAGATGGTAATAGCCACAGCTCAGTTTAGTCATGAGATTTGCACAGAATACTGTATAGGAAAGCGCATTAGAAATGCAACCTGTAGAAAGATTAGGAAGATGAGAGGGGCCACACGTGACCACAGAGTGTATCTTCACACCTCTCTCCCTGGCTGGCCCCACTCCTGCCCCTGCTCTGAGGCCCCTCCTTACACTCTGGTGGACTTCCTGTGCCCACAGCCTCCCACCAGAACTGCAGCCCATTTACACACTCCATCTGCTCCGTCTCTCTATGAAGGTAAATACTCTAGGACTTGTTTTTGGTTTTAGTTTTTGATCACTATTCAAGAAGGTTGGTTCCATTTCAATCCCCCCTGCCCCCACCTGGTAGTCTGAATTTGAGAAATGTGTACATACACATTATGTGGGGGGTGGGGGAGATCTAGTGCTGATTAACATGGCATGTTTTTGTTTACTTGAAAATTGCTTCCCAAGATTCAATCTAGTTTTCAGAAAATTTTAAAATTACATTCCCACGTACAAATAAATTGTATGCTTTCTGGATAAGTGACATGTTTATATGGTGATAAAGGGAATTATAATGCTCTTAACTCTTTTGTAGTATGTTCTTATCAAAATCACCAAGCATGAGAACACTGTTTAGTCTCATTCATCACTCAGCACAGCCTCTTTCTGTCCACTTCAGGGCCAAGTCTTTGCCATGGCCCCAGATAACGTATAACTTAGCTTCAGGAAAGCAAAAAGCCTTTGAATTCCCAGTTTGCTGAGCCTTGAAGGAAGCTTTTAGACCCAGCTTTAATGAAGTCATAGCTCCCTGAGTGGCCAGCTGGCCTAGGCTTATGGCTCCCTCTCAGCCTCTCACCCTTGCCACGGTCACCCCTAGTCCCCTGAGCACTCACTGAAGTCCCTTTGAAGGACATTTCTAGTCTGCTAAGATGCCTGTTTCTCCCAGCTGCCACCCTCATTTCACCAGCCAGGTAGGCAGGGTTTCCAGCTTCATGCTGGCATAGAGAATCTGCGCCATAGCAGCTGCCAAAAGGAGAGGTGTGTCTGTAAAGGCCCAAACTAGGCGGGGACAGCGGCTGCTTTCCAAGCCCCTTCTTTTGTCAGCTCCAGGGAGAACCAAAGGCCAGCCAGGGGGCCAGTCTTCTATTGGGTCCCAGCATCAGGGTATACAGTGCTCTTTCCTCCCCTTCTTAAAATGTATCATATATTAGGCCGACCTAATACTCTGAAAGCACATTTACCCTGAAAGCAAATGAGGGGAAAAAGCGAGCTAATTGTTCAAGTGGATTTTTAGCATACATTGACTGTACTTTCCTGACACATGAGTGTTAATCATGGGGAAAGGAGTGCTTTTTTTATTCTCAGTGAGGCTGACACAAAGCACTCTCTGCAGGGTATGTTATTCCTGAGACAAACCACTTCTTGCTGGTAACATAGACCTGGGCTGTAAGTGCTCCCAGTTTCCCTTTTTGAAAAGCTCCACCTTTAAAAGCTGCCTCAACTCTGGCAAACTCCCATGTGTGTATTTTGGGTAACTACCCTGAAAAGAGGTGATGTTCTGAGGCTGTTTCTCACACATTCTAGGGCCAGCCCAGAGAAGCTGGGCATACTGCTTCAGAGGTATGCTGAGGCCGAAGGAACACAGGCCCTAGGCCTGATCCCTGAGCCTCCAGGACCACAGCCATCTCTTCCTTCTCAGGTCCTGTCCTGAGCACCTTCCCTGCCTTAGATCCCCCCATGGCCTCCTGCTGTCCCACTGTCGGATCAGGTCCTCACCCCTGCAGACCTGACCTCAGCACAGGATCCCTAACCATTCAGCTGAGAAGCAACTAACCAGAGAGAGGTTTGCGTGTTATCTGTTCTAGGCAAGTAACTGAGGCAAAGACAATGTGATGATTCTCTAGTTCAGGGCACAGAACGTTTGCTGGTGACTCAGAGAGGGCCTGGAGGGCATGGAGGGCCGGCAAACTCTGTAAGTCATTTTGTTTGTGTAAGTTTAGGGGAACCCATGCTCAGCCTCACTCTGAAGCATGTGGTGTCACCCATATGATCTGAATAAAGATGATAGGTCTTGATATTTGGAATTGTGCACCAGGTTGTCTCATTGCTGTTTAGGAATAGTCATGTATTTACCAAACTATGTGAGTGAGAGACAGCCTGATCATGAACCCCCCACCTTGCAGACTTCATGTGCAGTGCCCCAAATAGTCTAGAAAGTGTTGTTTAGCCGATGAACAAATGCCCATTTGTGAGACGGGAAGGAAGCATTGGGGGCCAGCGTCCTCGATGCTGTCCCAGGATCCCCCAGGAACACCTGCAGGGCAGCCTGAGATCACTCTTCCCGAGACCTGGGACTCCCCCGACTCAGCCCGTCAGGGCCAGGCCCTGCCTACCTCCTGGTTGCCTGCTTCAGCCATGTGGGGCCCGCCCTTGCTGCTAGAAAAGCCTGATGTAACGCTGGCACAGGAAGTTCTGATCCAGAGTGTTTTTGTTTGTTGTGCTTCCTCAGGATTTCCTTGGATCTGGAGACCCCAAAGAAACAAAGATGCTAATCACCAAACAGGCTGACTGGGCCAGAAATATCAAGGAGCCCAAAGCTGCCGTGGAGATGTACATCTCAGCAGGAGAGCACGTCAAGGCCATCGAGATCTGTGGTGACCATGGCTGGGTTGACATGTAGGTTTTGGTCCCTGCCCCTGGAAGCATTTGGCAGCGTTTCATCACATGTCACCTCTTGACTGACAAGGGAACAAATAGTGCTTCTCTAATTATCTAAAGCTAATGTGATAGTGGCTAGGTTCTTCAGGAGACACAGAGATTGTCTGCCTTCCAGGAGCTTGTGGAGTCACTAGGGGAAGGGATGGTGGGGACCAGGGAAGAGGAGACACCAGGACATCACAGCTGCCATTTGCTGAGCGCTCACTACAACCCAGACGCTGTGATAACCTTCCAGGCATTAGGTTTTCCACTTATGCCGTCAGGGCTGGTGTCTCCTCGCCCACCTTGCAGATGATGAAACAGAAGCTAAAAAGGACAAGTTATTCCCAAAGTCCATATAGCTGGAAAGTTGTAGAGCTGAGCTTTAGCCTCTGATCTGGTGGATGTCGATGCCTACTACACGTGTAATGGTAGGAACAAAAACAAAACAAGTTCCAAATCCATCAGGGAAGAATTCTTATGGGAGGAACCATGGATGTCTTCTCTTAGGAGACACTCTTTGCATGAAGGGACCTTGAAGAATTCCAAGAGGTAAATAGAGATGGGGGGAAAGGATATGCAGGCAGGAAGTACAGCAGGAACACAGCGAGTCGGCTCTGGTTGGAATAAAAGACGTGTGGGAATGGGAGGGTGAAGGACGTGGGCTGTGGGTTGGGGGAAGTGGGCTGGCCACACTGGAAGGGCCTCCGATGCCGAACGGAGGTGCTTAGATTTGCCAATAGCAAGTGACCACCTACAGTCAGGGTTGTACAGTCAGACACCCCCTCAGGCAGGCAGGTAGAATGGAGACCAGATAACTGGCTAGTGCTGTAGAGCAGGAGGGAACTTGGTAGCTGAGGGCATGAGAGAGAAGTAGCAGTGTTAGAACCAAGTGACCCATCCCAGGGTGTTGGGGCAGGGATGAGTGTCAGGCTGGCTTTGCTCATTGGCTGCTAGTGGGTTACACCATTCGTCAAGGTGGACAACAGGGGGAGGAGGGGGTTGGGGGGGGCAGCACTGAGACAGGATGGATTCAGCCTTGGGACTCAGCACACCAGACCTCCAGGGGGAAGGTTTTGTCCTCCCAGTCAGTGAGCTTCAGGCTTATGCATGTGCACACACACATGCACGTGCTGCTGCGGTAGGCAAAGGACATGATGGGACAAGATCCTGAGGGTGGCTCAGGCCGGGTCCTAAAGGCTGTTGATTCTTCTGGAAACAACGTTGTGGTCTACAGGTAGCAGTGGCCCAGCCAGGATTTGGGGATACGGAAGAGGCTGGTTAATGATTAAATTGTTTCCTTGTGTGCTGCCATATATTAATAATTGGTGTGTGGGCCCCTCACAAAGGGACCTTGGTGGATGTCCTACCACCCCATCTTTTTCTTGTCCAATAGTAATTTTTTTAAAGACAGAGGCACAGATTTTGTTCCCCACATTATTCTTTAAATGAAAGGGTTCATATAGAAGACAGCCAGGCAGATTTAGGGTCCTCTGTTCTCTCTTCTGGTTTTTCATGACACTTTCATTTGTAAGTGCTATGTATCAGGTTACCCTGAGGGTACTTGAGTAATTCAAGAAACACATTAAGTATGTTCTGCTCGCTTTCCAGATGTGGCTATAAAAGGTGTCTTTCCTCCAGGGACGTTGGGTGTGTTGGGTGGAAAGGTTTCTAAGGCTGTAAGGGCTGTCTATGCCACCTTTCCCTAAAAACGTGTCCTTTTTCTGCTGAGCAGTGTTATTTTTAGATGCCATTATTATTCTAAGTGTAGACTGACAGGCCTCTGTGCCTTGCCTGTCTCTGAGACAGGGATTCGTTACAGCTGCTTCTCCTTCCTTTCTCACCAAGACTAGCCTGGGTAGAACCCTTTCTCCTGGGAGAGTTAGTTTGACTCCAAATTCCAGCCTGACCAGAGAGAACAAGTGCATTCTATCCAGGCCTCATGTCCCCATGAGCAATGGGAGGGCCGCTCACCATGGGGAAGCAGTGGTAAGCCAGTGGGTCCCTGCAGCTCCTCCCTTTGGTCAGCACATTGGCCAGGAGGACAGGGAAGACTTCCTGCAGGCCTTTGTCCAGAGCTCAGAGCAGGCCCCACGCTCACTTCCTTTAGAGGGCAGTCATGGAGGTATTTTTACGCCTTGGCATCCACTTTTCTGTGAGAATTCCTGCACCCGTGGTGGAAAGAGTGCTGGGCCTAGTCTTGGGCTGGGTGCTTCACCTTCCCCCCAGACTTTATTCTTCTCATCTGAGAGATGGAAGTAATCATCCACCTCTTAGGGTGGTGAAGATTCTGATTTCATGCATGGGAAAGCTCATGGCGTCATCTGGGTACCTGGTAGGGGATTAGGAGATAATTGTTTCTATGCCCTGCTGGATAGCTCAGTGACTTCTGAGAAAGACACACAAGGTGGCTGACGGGATCCTGTAAAGGCCACCTCTCCCGGACCCTGGTGACGTTTCTGGAGTGTGTATTCATGCATTTAATAACTACCCACTGAGCAACTCCCAAGGGCCATGGCACAGTATCAACATTGGGGACCGCAGAATGAATGGACATACAGCTTGCCATTGACAAGACCCAGAGCCCACCCTCCTACCTGCCCCTTCCCTCTCCAGGTTGATAGACATCGCCCGCAAGCTGGACAAGGCTGAGCGTGAGCCTCTGCTGCTGTGCGCCACCTACCTCAAGAAGCTGGACAGCCCTGGCTATGCTGCTGAGACCTACCTGAAGATGGGTGACCTCAAGTCCCTGGTGCAGCTGCATGTGGAGACCCAGCGCTGGGATGAGGTGAGGGGAAAGCAGGCCTCGTGGGCTGGGGCCCCACCTGAGCCTGGGACACAGGCGGGTGGGTACAGGGGCCCTTTGGGGTTCAGATGGAGAGAAGCTGCCCTCATGATGGAAGGAACATTGGGCTGGCAGTCAGGTAACTTAACCTCGAATTCTCTGAGCCACAGAATCGTGGAGGGCCTTTCCACTTGTCCCTTCATTCAGTCATTGAGAAAATCGTTACTGACAGCCAGCTCTGTGCCAGGGTGGTGACAGGCACCGGGGATGTGAGTGTGAACACGACAGCTCCAGTGCCTGCCGTTGGGCTGAGCTGCCTCTGACCAGCACCACAGGCTCAGACACATGGCTGATGTGGAGATGCACCTGCGTGACATTTAAAACCTGCTGGGTAGCATTTTGGCAGAAAGCACCATCTGTGCTTTCCAGATCCAGACTGCGAGAGCCATTTCAGGGGCCAGTTTTTTCCCTCCCTTCTCTGCCCCCACCCCACAACCACTACTTCTCTCTCTGGTGTCGGGGGCTGTAAAGAATTAGCCAGGCCAGTGAGAAAGGTGGCCAGCCTCAGGCTGGCAGAAGCAGCTAATGCTGCCCCTTCTGTGGCTCAACCCCCACCCTCCAGCTGACTGGCTCCCTGTTCCCTGCAGAGAAATCCATCCCCGAGAGGATTAGGAGCTGTGCCAAGATCCTCCCCCGACTCACCCACCCACCCATCATGGTCCATTTTAGAGTGAAAGCAAAGCCTTCACTGAGAGGAGCCGTCTGACTGTTGTCTGCTCTCTGAACGGCTCCATTTGGTGAGGTGATGAGGTCACTCATGAGAAAAGGTGGGGCTAGGGAGAGAGGCAATGATGGCTTCTCAAGAGAAATTTATTAGATTTCTCAAGCAGCATAGATTAGAGCATCTTAGAATGACTCAGACCTCGCTGTGCATCAGGCAGACTTTCTCCCCATGGCTCATGTCCGGTTCTCCAGGCCTGACAGGTGGTTCTGGGGCTTAGGTGAGAAGCAGTCAGTGGGTCCATACAGCATGAAGCCCACAGTCATCTTTGACAACTGATAAGAAGTGGTGATGATGATAATGTCAATTCTGTTTCCTTAGGTGTCGCCCGCAATTAAAAGAAATCTGTTTGCAGCACTACAGGAGCCCACGCAAACCCTCAAAATAAAATGTTTCCGATTCTGGGCTGCTTCTGTGGTCCAGAAACAGACTGTGTTGTTACTGAATCCAGTCGCTTGCATATTGCTGTTAATTGCCTTTTGTTTTCGAAGAGCTGATTTGTTTTTGCGTTTCTGTGGGTAGTTTTTGGGGGGAGGCACTCTCCCCCTCTGAGTTGTCAGGCTGGCAAAATATGACGTCCCTAATGGATTCAGCCAAGTGCAGTGTTTTCATGGGGGCTGCAGGGGCAGCTTTATTAAGACTTCATTTGCTCCTTCCCCCAGGCCTTTGCTTTGGGTGAGAAGCATCCTGAGTTTAAGGATGACATCTACGTGCCGTATGCTCAGTGGCTAGCAGAGAACGATCGCTTTGAGGAAGCCCAGAAAGGTAGGCAACACAGACTGTCACCTTCTAGAAGGAGCAGGAGAAGTCACTGCCAAGACATACATTTCAGGAAGGCTACCAAGACCTTCCCATCTGTAGATCCCAAGATAGATGACTTCATCTTGGGGATGTGACTGTTTGGTGGTGAAAGACTGTGGAGCATGGAAAGACCATTGGCTTTGGAGTCACACCCTCCTGGGCCACACTCACTTGCCATAGGCCCTTAAGAGGTGCTGCCTCCTCTCCAAGCCTCTGTGGTTACTGAGCAAAGTGCTGTGCACTGCAGTGTATCTTCCCATTTAATCCTCGCAACAGCCCTATGGTATAACTACTATCATTATGATTCCCATTTTGCAGATGAGAAAACTGAAGGGTAAAGAGGTGAAGAAATTTGCCTGAAGTTTCATAGCTAGGAAGTGGCAGGGAGGTAATATGAGCCAGGGTGCCATGAGGACAGTAAGGGAGGACTGCCACACAGTGTGAGGCATGGTCTCACCTCTGCTGAGAACAGAAACTCAGCTTTTATTTCTGGCTCAGATAAACGGGTGACTTCTGCTCCTTAAGATTTCTGTTGGTAAAATGGGCTGCACACAACGTACAACAGCATCTGAAATAGGAGCCAAAGCAAGTATAGAACTTTTGTTGATGTTATTGATCATATTTTTTAAAGTTGACTTCCCTCTCTGTGTCAGGCCCTGGCTGAGCACTTAACCTATGTAACCTTGAATCTTGCCAACAGCTGTGCAAGGACGAAGAGGCTAAATGTGCCATGCCAAGTCACAAATCTAGTCGGCAGCAGAACCAGAATTGCACCAGTGCCTCTCTGACTGGGGAACCTGATTTTTCTGTTTTGCTGCCTATTTAGCCTTCTAATTGAAGTTGGGTGTTTGATGTTCCATAGCATCTGATTTACACTTCTATATGGTAACCGTTGCCCGCTCCGGACACATTGCAGAACAAATCTCCCTGTTGGAGCTCCTCAACCGAAAGCCCTCATTGAAGGATAGCGCATTCTCTGCTGCTTCAGCATTTCCAGAGCACCCAGTTGCTGAAGTATCTGCATGTTTGGGCAAAACACATCAACCTATCCATCTGTCTGTGTCTGCCCTTCCAAGAATCCATCACCATAGTAACTTGGTACTCAGACAAGAGATTGTAGATGAGAATGGAACAAAGGCCAGACCTTCTCCTTCTCTGAAGGCGGAGGATTAGGATCATTTGAGCGTTCTCATATGGCAAGTGTCATGGCTACAGGTGCTTCACTGGCAGCCACCAACATCTCAAGGGGCTGGCCACGAAGTAGGTACTCAGAAAATATCTGTTAAACAGTATAGGAATGATTGAGAGTTTTTTTGCTTGTTTTCACAAATGGTTGTGAGAACTGAGGCAGATCCTTCAAAGTGGTCATTGAAAAGCAGTCATTTGAAGACAAACTGAGGACTTGAGTTGGGCTTGGTTCTGGGACCTTGGGTGTGACACTTTACCTCCATTTTGCAAAGCCCATTTCATTGCTCATAAAAGGGAATAATTTTCCTTCTTCGTAAGTCTGTGGTGAGGATCCAGTGAGGTGATTAGCAACAAAAGCATTTTACCTCCAAGTGCAGTAAAGTGGCAGGTCCTGTTTGTATCACCTTAGGAGTGACAAAACTTTGCCCTGGAATGAGCAGGGTGCAGAACCTCACTGAAGATGGGCAAGTTTCACTCTTAGACTTTGCCCTGGAATTTGGCCCCTCCAGTTTTTCCTTTCTGCCGTGCTTTTCAAAGTCGGTCGCCTTTTCCCAGCCAAAAAGGAATTTATCTCACTGTACTTTTTCCAGGATGTAGCCTTGGTTATTTAGAGAAGCGCCATCCCAGCAACGAAGCACTGCAGATGCTCCAATGAGTGTCCTACTTCCAAAGCAGCCCTGTGCAAGCCCCACAGAGCTCCATCCTGCCTCCTGTGTGACTTCCTAAATAGCATGTGCTTTTTTCCTCCCCCCACCGCTCCTACAGCATTCCACAAGGCTGGGCGACAAAGAGAAGCGGTCCAGGTGCTGGAGCAGCTCACAAACAATGCTGTGGCAGAGAGCAGGTTTAATGATGCTGCCTATTATTACTGGATGCTGTCCATGCAATGCCTCGATATAGCTCAAGGTGCGTAAACATCAGCCAGACCACTGTTTTCCCAAGCCCCACTCTGACACCAAGATAAACATCAGAAGAGCTGGGACATTTTAATTAAAGCCCTGGGCTTGTTTATTGGGTGTATTGTCCATAAGCCTGCCTTGCAGTGGCGTAATCTGGTGTGTCATCTTTTTCCAGTTTGCCCATCAGAATGGTATGAGGACCGTCCTGGGGTTACGGTTGGCAGGTCCAGTCCCGCATTGCTAATTCAGAGCATATCTCTCCCCTGCTACCTGGGAGCCCATAGCTGGACCTGGGTGAGCACTGGGTTTTAAATTTTTTTAATTAAATGAGAAGATGAACAAGAGATGGCTTTATAATAACACACTCCAGATTCTTACTCATCCTAGCCAGGAAAACAGTTTAAATATTGCTTTCTTTCACAAGACTTCCCATGATGTACTGAAGGAGTCCTGGAAGTGGAAGAGACAAGGAGATGTTCTTCTCCACTGGACAAGGCCACATGCAGGGGTGGGAAAAACACTGGAATGGAGGCTGCAAGTGACTTGTAGCAAGTCACAATCCCTCCTGAGCTCTGCATGCCCATCTGTCCTGTGGGAGTCCCTTGTCCTGGTCCCTTTGGTTGCTGGGAGCCTCACAGAGCCATGCTTACAGTTTGAAAATTATCAAGCCCAGGTGTAAGGTCGCATTTTTCTGTTTGGGCCAGTGCCTTATGCTTCTGATAGGAGCAGCAGAGGGAAGAGGCATAAGATGAGCATGAATGAATACAGTTGGTGTCTGCCTGCCCTTGTCCCAGCAGGCTCTTCTGACACATCTGGGGTCTTGCTGCAGCTGTCGCTCCCCCAGGGGAATAACCTGGGAGGGTGCAGTGAGAGATCTGGAAAAAATATCCTCAAACTCCCTGGCCTTATGCCCTGTCCACCTAAGAATTCACCATCCTGGAGTGGCCCTACTCCTAAGCAGAGTGCCTTTCCCCTCACTACACTTTGTCCCTCACCCTGGCACAGACACTGTGTGGTGGGAGAACTGATGCTGGCAAAAGCACTGTTGCCTGGCCCCCCCTCCTGGGGCCAGTTGGCAGCCACAGACACTGTTTGACACGTTTCCCCTCCCACCCGCTGCACACAGCAGATCCTGCCCAGAAGGACACAATGCTTGGCAAGTTCCACCACTTCCAGCGTTTGGCAGAGCTGTACCATGGTTACCATGCCATCCATCGCCACACGGTAAGGTGGCTGGGTCACCAGCACCTGAGGGTACCATCTCCTGAGCTAGGAGTCCCGGGCATATCTAAAGAGCAGCAGACTGGATGGAATGTAACCCACTGGTCACAGTGAACTGCTGAGGAATCTTGGTCTCCTCTGGGGAGAAAAAGTTTGAGTTTCCTTGATTGACTATTTGTCTGCCATGCATCAAGCAGTGGGCTTCTGAATTGTAATCCAGAGCTGGAATGGGCCTTGCTAGTTCCTCAGTGCAGGCTTTGATGACTCGGCAAAACTCTGCATTAACCAGCAAGGTGGGGTGGGAGTTCCATGAGGCCCTCTCCTTCAGTAGGGCGAAGGCCCAGGTTAATCAAAGGCTCGAGTTCCCTCCCTGGCCCTGTCAGTGACTTGTGTGTTCTTCAGTAATTCACTTTCCCTCTCTGTCCCTCAGTTTCCTTCTCTGTGAAACTAGAGTGTTGGCTTCGTCTCCAGAAACCCAAGTAGTTCTTTTTAGTCACTCCCTGATTTCTTTGAGAAAGCCATTTTAAATCTCTCTGGTGGCAGTGGGGAACAGGTGATGGGCTGTCAACAGCCTCTTCATCCACTGTATCTCCTCAATCACCCAACAGATGTTGAGCACTTAGTACCTAGTAGGCAATGTACTGAGGGCTTCATCGTATCAAGTCATTTCCTCCTTTCAACCACACTTTGAGGGAAGGACTGTCACCCCCATTTTACAGATGAGAATGAAGCCCTAGACAGAGGGGTCTCACAGGTTATTAGGTTGGTGCAAAAGTAATTGCGGTTTCAGACAATTTTAAATCATTATAACTAGGCTCAAACACATCTTTATTAATCAAAATAGGAACCATTATGATCAACACATTTTTGCCAATGAGAAATAAGTTTGTTTATTTCTGTAGCATAAAAATCCATACTTTGGGATTCAGTGAACTCTTGGAAAGCATTTTCTGCATCCTGCTGGTTGTGGAAGCATTTTCCCTGCAAACAGTTGTTGAGATGGTTGAAGAAGTGGTAGTTGGTTGGCAAGAGGTCAGGTGAATATTGCGGATGAGGCAAAATTTTGTAGCCCAATTCATTCAACTTTTGAAGCATTGGTTGTGTGATATGCAGTCAGGTGGGTGGAGAAAAATTGGGCCCTTTCTGTGAACCAGTGCCAGCTGCAGGTGTTGCAGTTTTCGGTGCATCTCCTCGATTTGCTGAGCATACTTCTCAAATGTAATCATTTCACCAGGATCAGAAAGCTGTAGTGGATCAGACCGGAAGCAGACCACCAAACAGTGACCATGACCTTTTTTTGGTGCAAGTTTGGCTTTGGGAACTGCTTTGGGAACTGCTTTGGAGCTTTTTCTCAGTCCAGCCATGGAGCTGGTCATCACCGGTTGTCATATAAAGTCCACTTTTTGTCACACCTCACATCTGATTGAGAAATGTTTTGTTGTTGTTGCATAGAATAACAGAAGACAACACTTCAAAACGACTATATTTTCATTTTCGATCAGCTCACGAGGCACCCACTTATCAAGCTTGTTCACCTTCCCAGTTTGCTTCAAATGCCAAACAACCGTAGAATGGTTGATGTTGAGTTCTTCGGCAACTTCTCCTGTAGTTGTGAGAGGATCAGCTTTGATGATTGCTCTCGGTTGTTGTCAAATTCCAATGGCCGGCCACTGTGCTCCTCATCTTCAAGGCTCTCATCTCCTTTGCAAAACTTCTTGAACTACCACTGCACTGTATGTTTGTTAGCAGTTCCTGGGCCAAATGTGTTGTCGATGTTACGAGTTGTCTCTGTTGCTTTATGACCCATTTTGAACTCAAATAAGAAAACTGCTTGAATTTGTTTTTTGTCTAACATCATTTCCATAGTCTAAAATAAACAGCAAGTAATAACTCATTAGCAAAAAAACGTAAAGCGAGAAATGCCCGTTTAAATGATGCATAACATAACCACATTTAAGAATGTATTCTACTATCAAACAGCAAATTCCAGAGCCAATATGTGAGTCTCAGTAGTCTGGCACTGGAGCCTGTGTTCCTAGCCTTTCCCTCCCTCTCTCCTTTTAGAGAAAGCAGGCTAGTATGTTGGTTTAGTGGGTAAACTCGAGAGTCCTCACACACAAATGACACTGTGTTATTTACCTTCTCTGGCCTTCAGCTTCTTTCTCTATAAAATAGGGATAACAGCAGTATCTACTTGATGGGATTGTTCTGAGGATTAGATGAGTTAATATTGGAAGAGTACCTAGCATAGAGTGACCCTAGGTGGCAGCTGTTCTTACTGCTGCTCCAGGCAAGGTTTCACGCCAGCTTTCCCTGACCTGCTCCCTTCAGCTGGGCATCTGGCATTTCTCTTTTTTCAGAGATGAGGTCTCTGTCGCCCAAGGTGCAGTGCAGTGGCATGATCATAGCTCATGGCAGCCTCAAACTGTTGGACTCAAGTGATCCTCCTGCCTGAGCCTCCCAGAGCACTGGGATTACAGGCATGAGCCACCACGCCCAGCCTTCCCGCAGTTCTTTGACCTCTCAAATGCCCTGCTTTCCACCTTGGGCATTTCTTTCCCTCTAATCTGTGCTGACCTCTCAGCACATTTTTTGCCTCTTGAGAAAGTCTGGCAAGAAGGACTCCTGACAGGCTCTGTGCAGGCTGTCAGTCTAGTGTCACATCTCTTCCCACAGCAGGGCCAGTGGTCTCAAGGGATCTCATCTTCCCTTACAGTCTTTGCCTTTCCTGAAACAAGACCCCCTCAGGGTCCCTCATCTTTATCAGGTGCTCACTCAGAGAGAAACCACCACAAAAGGAGCCCAGACTCAACTTAGGCTGGAAGTCAGGGCCCAGCTCAGCCTCAGTTTGCCCAAGCCATTCCGGAGCCTGGCTCTCAGCTCCTTCCCTCAGATTTTTCTCCCGCTGCTCCCTGTCCACTTCCTCACCTGGGGCATGGGGCTGAGGGCTCCTGTCCCTAACAGCTGAGCTCTGCTCCAGGACCTACATGGGACTAGGAGCTAAGGGGCCTCAGACCAGCTGGGGCCCTGACTCTTATCCCAGCTGAATCTTAATAATTGGGCCATTCCTTCATTCAACAAATGCGTACTGTGTGACAGACGCTGTGATGAGACCTGGTGACACAGTGGTGAACAAAACATTGTCCCTGCAGTCAGTCCCAATCTAGCAAACAGGACAATCCCTCAGGGGAAAAGTTTAGAGGCCTGTGAAGAGACTTCCTGGAGAAGGTGGCCCCTCAGCCAGGAGGGAGAGAAGTAAAAATGGGGCAAGTGAAATGGAGGAGGATTAGGAAGGGCGTTTGTGGCAAAGGTCACAGCCTGTGCAAAGGCCTGGAGGTGAGTGGTAGTTTGTGGTTCAGCATCCAGGGCCCAGCAGAGCAGCACTGATTCAGGGCAAGACTGGAAAGGGAAGTTCAGGTCCTTCCTGGATACATGACTTCTTTCCCAGAGGAAAGGACTCCCCTCCTACCTATTCTCTCTGGGACGTTACTTAGCTTCCCTACCTAGTGCAGTAGAACCAGAGGCAGACTTCATCTTGTTCTTACCCTGGAAAGGATGTGGTCTCAGGTTTTCTTGGGTTCTTGGAGCTAACAAAAGGTGTAGAAATTTACGTGTGAATTAAATAGAAAATGCTAAGCTCTGAACTGAAGAAGTGTAGAGCAAAGTGAGTCCTCAGGAGTTTAGACCAATTAGGGGTTAAGCTTTGGTGGCTCAGTGATGAGTAAGGCCTCACAAGACCCTTCTTAAGTGCTCACAAGAAAGAGGAGTGGCTGGCCTGCTGTAATCCTCACCATCTAAAGCTTTATTAGAAATGGGCAATCTCAGTTTATATACAGTGTGCCAGATGCCTTCAAAATAAGGTGTTCTTAACCTTTTATAGACCCTCACATAGAAAATTCCTTATTTGTCTGCTGAGCTTCTGGCAGCCTCTAGGTACGAAGACCAGTCACTAATGTGTGCTAACTGCCTCCTGTTAGTGCCTATGCCAGGAGCCAGGGAAATGGGTCAGCAGTTGAGGAACTCCGCATGTGTGCTCGTTTGGTGGCACATCAGTCAAGCTGCTGTTGAAAAGCACAGAAGAGGCATGCGGGTTCATGCTGGAGAGGGCTAAATGCCTCTGTTGAAAGACAGGCTTATATGAATCAGTGGTTATGTCCTAAGCTGCATAGAAGGTCTTCTCTTTTAGAGCTAATTGGAGACAACTTGAGTAGTTCAGAGAAATAGAATCATTACCAACTCCAGAGGCAGTACAGCTTGGAAGAAAGACATTCTTGGGCTTTGGAATCAGACCTGGGTTTGAATAGCAGCTCAGCTCTGTTCTAGTTGGTGACTTGGGCAAATCATCTATCTAGGTGTCGGTTTCCTCATCAGTACTGTGAGGATAAAAATGCATACCACAAGGTTATTATGTTAAAGACCAGATGAGACAGTGGCTGTATAGCACCCAGCACATAGTAGGTGCTCAATACTCAGAGCTGCTCTTGTTGATGTCACTCAGAATTATTGGTGTCTGCCTTTTGGCCTGGCCCAGCAACAGCTCAGTTGAGGAACTCAATCCCTGTTTGCTTTTCTCTCACTGCAGGAAGATCCGTTCAGTGTCCATCGTCCTGAAACTCTTTTCAACATCTCCAGGTTCCTGCTGCACAGCCTGCCCAAGGACACCCCCTCAGGCATCTCTAAAGTGTATCCTTTCTCTTATCCCTCCCCCATCCCACCGTTCTTGTCTAATGGCCCCAAGAAATTCCTTCCAGAGCACTTTCCTGGCAGAACCTTCCTCTCAGCAGCCCTCAGAGAAGAAAGAGAACTCACCTTCCCGCTGCTGTTTGGCTGTAGAGGCTCAGCAGGGAGGCCCAGGGGCCCAGGCCAAGAGAAGATGAGTTTTCAGGGCTCTCTGAGCTGAGCCCAGCAGTGGGTCTCTGGCCAACACACTGTCCCAATCCCTCCTAGAACCCACAGATGAGGGTGTGACTGAAATGGAAGAAGCACCAGGCCTTTGGGCTTGGAACCTTGGGCACTTCTCCAGACTGGGGAGGAGGGAGTGTTTGTTCAGCCCAGGTATACATAGCACCTTCTGTGCCCCAAGCTCTGGGCCAGGCACCAGGTAACAAAGCTGCCATCAAAGAGGGAGGTCACAAGTTAGGGTCTGGTTTGGTGGATGTGTGCTGTGTCTGAGGGTGGAATGAAGCTGAGGCCAGGGCCATGATCAGGGAAGTTTACCTGGAGGAGGTGATACCCATCATGCAAGCTGAGGCAGCCAGGGAAGATGGCCAAGTGGATGTTCCAGGGGAGGACCCAGCGTATGGAGAGGCAAGCAAGGCATGTGGGAGGGTGTGAGGGTACCCTGGGTGGGAGGGGCTGGAGAGGCAGCAGGACCCAAGGCCTGAGAGCCTACCTTTGGGTTTTCCTCTCTTTCTGTAGCCACCGAGGGCCACAGTGGTGCCATAAGCAGAGCAGGTGCCTGAAGGGCCTGTGCAGCCAGATACTGGATCATTACCAGGCAATGATCCAGATTTTTAAGGTCTTGGATGTCAGGAGACGTGATTGTCCCTGTTCTTTTCTAAATCTCACTGTACTCTCAGCTCCTTCCCAGCCCCAGCCCCACCTTCCCTCTGTAAGGAAAATCCACTCCACTGGAGAAGACCCAGAGCTCCTTGTTGTAAGAATTGGCCTCGCCAGAGGATTCCAGGCCCATTATTTACATTTCAGGGGAAACACCCCCAAATCAAGATGTGCCTTCCTGGAGTCAGGCCTCTGCTGCATGCGTCTCCGTCTTTCACCATAGGAGCAGTCAGGGCTATGTCTGTGGGGGCTGAGCACCTGTACTCATCCTTTCCAGCAAGTTCTGTTTGAGTCAACAGCTTGATGGAACCCCTACCCTGAGCCTTACCCTGTGCCATCCCCTGGGGACCTGGAAATGGCTCCTGACAGTCCCTGACTTTGAGGAGTCATGCTGGAGACACAGAAGGAAACTCTCCACAGAACTGCTGAAGTGGACGGGGCTGCACTGCAGGGGGCGGGAGCAGGAACACTGGGAGAGATGTGGGAGGAAGGGCAGGAGGGCCTGGGGGCAGCCAACATTGGAGGTGACCTGAGAGGAGAGCACAAAAGCTCGTCAGCCTCTGGCTGAGGAGCTCCAAGGGGGCCCCAGAGCACAGGCGAGGCTGCTGCTCAGAAACTGCCCACCAGGCCCTCGGGGAAGGGCGTGCAGGCAGAGTGGGGTACACCCAGGGGCCTCAGAGCAGGGTTGAGGGTGGCTCCCTAGGGAGTCTGGACCAGGCCCCACCTGGCAGGGCGAGAGCAGAGTGCCCTTCATGCCAGGCGTCCTAGGAGGGACTGGCTGGCAGGTTTGGTGAGGCAGGAAGAGCCATTTCGGCCTAGTCAGGGTACAAGATGAGCCATCAGCAGGCCCAGAGATGCTAAGCAAGGTTAAAGTATTAATGGAAACTACGCTGTTTTTATCTTTGGAAAAATTCCTGGGCCTTGCCGTCCGAGTACACTCACCTCTCACAAGCGCACAGAGCCTTCCTCACAGTCCTTCCTCTGCCCTCCCGGCACCAGCACGAGCTGTGTTCCAGCCTGGGTCTCACTCCAAGTATAGGCAGTGCCAGCTCCTGGGCGTGGTGTTGCCCCTGCTGTCCTTAACCCTGTTCACGGCAGGAAAATACTCTTCACCCTGGCCAAGCAGAGCAAGGCCCTCGGTGCCTATAGGCTGGCCCGGCACGCCTATGACAAGCTGCGTGGCCTGTACATCCCTGCCAAATTCCAAAAATCCATCGAGCTGGGTACCCTGACCATCCGCGCCAAGCCCTTCCACGACAGTGAGGTGAGGATGCAGCACCCTTGGGCAGACGGCTTCTCCTCCTCTCCCCTGAGGCCATCTCATGCCTTCTTGCCTGGCCTGGGTTCCGTTTGAAGAGAGCTGCCAGCTTCCTCTAGGCTCTGTGCCTCCCGCTCAAGCCTGGCCATGCCAGCTCCCCTGTGCTTCCCTGTCCACCTCCTGTTCTCCCCGCAGTCCACCTGGCGCCAGCTCACCGCCCCCGACAGCTGCAGCTCCCTCTAGACTCTGTGTCCCCCGCTCAAGCCTGGCCATGCCAGCTCCCCTGTACAGGCTTCCCTGTCCACCTCCTGTTCTCCCCGCAGTCCACCTGGCGCCAGCTCACAGCCCCCGGCCCCAGCCCCAGCCCTCAGCCTGGCCTCCCTTGCTCCTTGCCCTCCCCTAGGCAAGCCCCACACCTCTGTGCCCAGGTTGATCTGCCTTTCCCTCAGGCCTGGCTCCAGAGCTGAACCTTACTCTAGAAACCTCTGTCCTTTCTGGAACCAGGCTGTGGTTCTCCAGCAAATCTACCCCATACTCCCAGCCCACATTCCTTCAACCCAGCCAGCTTCCTTCTTTCCCACGCCCTCCCTCAAGCTCAGAGCAAGGACTTGGATCAGACAGACCTGGGTTCACATCCCAGCTCCACCCTCTCCTAGCTCTGTCTCCATCTTTCTGCACCTTGGGTTCCCCTTTCCCACAGGTAGTTGTGAGGCTAAAAGAGCCAGCACAGGCCACGTGCTCCACACAGTGCCTGGAGCATGGTAAATGGCTGGCTAATGGTGGCAGCGGCCACTGTCATTCCTGCCAGGGGAACAGTGCCGTTGAGCGCTGCCTGTGCAGGTGTCTTGGGCACAGGGACCCAAGTGACAGGGCTTGAGTATTTCGGCAGGCCTTTATCCTGCTTCCCCATGGCGTGGAGCCCCTGGGCCCGGCACCCATTCCCTGCCTGCCCACCCAGGTGGCCTTTCCTCTTTGCAGTCAGAGACCCCAGGGGCCCGAAGCCAGAGTCCATGGGGAGGAGGACACATGCCTGCCCTGGCCTGGCCCCTCGGGAGTCCATGGCTGTTTTGTAGGAGTTGGTGCCCTTGTGCTACCGCTGCTCCACCAACAACCCACTGCTCAACAACCTGGGCAACGTCTGCATCAACTGCCGCCAGCCCTTCATCTTCTCTGCCTCTTCCTACGGTGAGTCCCTGCATCCGGAGCATGTGGGCGAACGGCCTGTGGACAGCTAGGCTCACTCCACTGTTCTCTGGCCTCAGGACGTTGGGCAAGGGCCAAAGGCCTCTGAATGTCCCTGTTTATGAAATGAGGACACTCTGACGCCCACCTGCCTGACACAAGGAGTCACTGTCGGTGTTCCCAGAGATAGGACCCACTGCTGCCCAAAGCTGAAGCACCCACTCTGGGAATCTGGCGCAGGGCTTTACATAACCAAATGCCCCAGGAAGAGAGTCCGATGGCTTTGCATTCAGACCAGGAGGCTGAGATAGGTTTTCAAGGCCCAGCTCCTCGATGTTGACAGAGGATCAGAAGCCCCTTCCCAGGAGCTGAGCAGAGGCCACACACAGAGAGACTGCCCCTGCACACACACACACACACACACACACACACACACACACACACACACACACAGACTGCCCCTGTACACACACACACACGGCCCCTGCACACACACAGACTGCCCCAGCACACACACACACACTACCCCTGCACACACACACACAGACTGCCCCTGCACACACACACACACAGACTGCCCCTGCACACACACACACACATAGAGAGACTGCCCCTGTGCACACACACACACACACACACGGCCCCTGCACACACACACACACACAGATAGCCCCTGCACACACACACAGAGACTGCCCTTGCACACACACACACAGATGGCCCCTGCACACACACACACACACAGACTGCCCCTGCACACACAGAGACTGCTCCTGCATACACACAGACTGCCCCTACACACACACAGAGACTGCTCCTGCACACACACACAGACTGCCCCTGCTGCCTCTTCTTGCTTTTGGTGAAGCTGCCAGTGGGTTGAGAAGGAACTCTGTGGACACCCCACCTGCCTGGCGGCAAGTCCCTTGCAAGGCCCGCAGCCCCCTCAGCCCTTTCTCCATGCCCTCCAGATGTGCTACACCTGGTTGAGTTCTACCTGGAGGAAGGGATCACTGATGAAGAAGCCATCTCTCTCATCGACCTGGAGGTGCTGAGACCCAAGCAGGATGACAGACAGCAAGAGATTGCAAACAGTATCCGTGCCCTTGGCCAGAGCCTGTGTGTGCGGCTGTGTGAGGGGTCTGGGGACAGGCGGGAAGTAGGAGGGCCCAGTCCCAGGGGATGGCAGGCCATGCTAAGCCTGGCCCTGTGTCCCCAGAGAGATTGGACAGGCCCACATGGGACAGGGACAGGGATCAGAGATGGGCAGAGAGCTGGCCAGGGCCTGAGGACCCAGAAGTGGCAATTGGCACCTTGGTCTTCCTGTGTGGGTCTCCCACCCTCCCCTGCCCACTAAAAGGCACTGGCTGTGCCTCTGTCTGTGCATGGCTCCTACATAGCCAACATGGGACATGATGTCGGTGTTGGCCCCCCAGCTCTTCCACTCAGGTCACTTTTGCATGCAAGTGACAGAGTCCAAAACTGACAGGCTGAACAAGCGAAGGGTGTGCAAGGAAGCCCCAAGCAGGAGAGGAAGCTCTCTGGCCCAGCACTTAGTCTGGTTGGTCACAGGCTGGCTCTGCCTCTCTTGGCCGCACTGTCCTCTGGGCAACTTCATTCTTTGGCAGCACCGTGGTGCCCCCATAACAGAGATATCAGGAACAGTACCAGCCCCACATCCCCTCAGCCTCATAGCCCCCAGAAACAGCCAGCTTTCCTCTCAGCCGTGGCAGTGAAAGCCCCGGGGCACAGCTCAGCCTGCCCCTTTGGCTAGGAGGATGCACCAGGGCACTTGTCCAGGCCAGGCCACACTTGCAGGCTGGACATGGGAGGGGCTTCTGGCAGGGAACAGCACACACATGGCCTGGGGCCTCGCTTCCTTGCACTGACTGAGTCTGCAGGCCTGGGGGCTGTGAGCCTGCCTTTCTTGCAGCTCCCAGGTGCTGCCACCCACAGGGGCCACACTGGGAGGAGGGAAGCTCAGAGAGCTGCTTGCTGAAGGAAAGATGGACCCATCTCTGCCACCCAGGCTCCCTCAGGTGCCACAGATGATGTGTGCTATGGTGCTGGCAGGTGGGTGCTGTGCCCACTCCAACTTGATACCAGCAGTCCCCATGTCCTGGGCCTCCCTGCGGGACCCCTGCTGGCCTCTGTTACCAGCCCCACCACTGTAGGAGAGGGGCGGTTTCCGGGGACCTCCAGGTGAGTCTGACCCGCCCTGGGCTCAGTAGGGGTTCTCGCCCCTCTCTGCTCCATCACAAGTGCCCACAGACCCCCAGCAGCCACTGAATGTTTCTCCAGGATCCCTGGGCCCATCCCCTCCGTGCCTACCTGCAGCGGCTCACAGGGCCCACATGTGCTTCCCACTGGCCCTAGGAGCTATGGCGTGTGTGGCCTGCAAGGGGAATGGGTGAGGGCAGCAGGGCCAGCAGAGTCCCTTCCCTCTGCCTCCTTGGCCTGAGCCCCCTCTGTTCCTCCACCTGGAAAACTGTTCCACTGGCCCGGCTGCCCTTGAGTCTTCACACAGGTGTAGGGTGGAGGCTAGGGTCTGTCTCCTTCTCTGCTTCTGATTCCATCCTTGACCAGATCCCACCAGGCTCCCAGATTCTGCGGCTAGTGGAGACCAAGGACTCCATGGGAGATGAGGACCCGTTCACAGCTAAGCTGAGCTTTGAGGTGAGAGTGCCTATCTGGGTGACCTGCAGGAGAGCAGCCTCCATCCCTTGTCCTGTGCACATGGGGACCTTCAGCTAGCACAGTGGTGCAGGAAGATTGGCCAGAACTTCCAGATGTCGTGGCACGAGGGAGGGGCAGGACCCCCTTCTGTGGAGTGTGGGAGCCATGGCTGCCCCCAAGGGACCCTGGCCAAGGGCACAGGTCTGTGGACAGGGAGGCAGCTTCAGCTCTGGTGGGAGGAGCTTGCCACTGTTGGGGTCACCTGGGTTTAGGAAGCAGGTCCTCTCTCGCCACTGCCAAAGATTCCAGGATCATAATCCACACAGATGTGTCACTGTGGCTGAGTGAGGACACTATGCCTCCTTCCCGCCCACCCTGCAGCAAGGTGGCTCAGAGTTCGTGCCAGTGGTGGTGAGCCGGCTGGTGCTGCGCTCCATGAGCCGCCGGGATGTCCTCATCAAGCGCTGGCCCCCGCCCCTGAGGTGGCAATACTTCCGCTCACTGCTGCCTGACGCCTCCATTACCATGTGCCCCTCCTGCTTCCAGGTAGGTGGCCACCCTGGTAGCTCATGTGTGCTTCTCTCGGCCACTTTTCCCTTGCCCAAATGTCCCTCTGGGAGGCCTGGCCCCTGGGAGGAGGGGCACCTCCATGGCTCCAAGTTGGGACAGAGGCTTGGCTGTCCTCTCCCCCTACTTGCATTCCATGTGCATCTAAAGTGGACTTCACTAGACCCTGCGCTGTCCACATCCTCCCCAAATCTAGGAGGGCCAGCAAGTGTGATGTGCCTTTGACCTTCACTCAGAAAACAAGGAGCCCCACAGCCCCCTCCCATCTCCCCTTCCAGCCCACAAACAAAGGTGCTGCAGGTCTGTGTCCAGCCCTGACCACTGCCAAGCCCCCCCCCCCCTTGAGAGGCAGTGCGTCCTGGCCCCAGGCGTAGGGCTGACGAGCACTAGGGCTTCAGCCTGGGCTTACGGCTATCTTCCCTCAGATGTTCCATTCTGAGGACTATGAGTTGCTGGTGCTTCAGCATGGCTGCTGCCCCTACTGCCGCAGGTGCAAGGACGACCCTGGCCCATGACCAACATCCTGGGGACGGCCTACACCCTCTGCCTGCCTTGGGGTCGGCTGGGCTGTGAAGGAGAATAAAGAGTTAAACTCAGAATGTGTTTCTTGCCCAGATGAAGTTTGTGTTTTGTGGGGGGGCCTTGTGTAACCACGGAATTCCTATTTATGGCATTTCATGCCTTGTAAATAGCACCAGGAGATGAGGAAGAGAATGTACATATATTTTCTAAGGAAAAAAATCTGTTACTTTCATAACGGCTCCGAGTTGTTCGTGGCAGCCTGCTGGAGTCCGCCGATCTGTCACACCGTTAGCATGTACATTTTGCCAACAGATTGCCTCAATAATGACAAAAGGGCTCCTTATTTTCATCAGTGTCTACATTTTAGCAAATCTTATTATTGTCTGCAACTTAATTTCCGTATGCAAAAGTGCACCTGTTTCTAATTTGAAAGGAACATTACATTTGTGTGCTCTTAACATTTAATCAAAATGGCAATATTGAAAGGGGTAGGGGAGCAGGGAGTTTTTTTATTTATTTTGATTTAATGGGGATCCATCTTGACAAGAGAAAATACCTGGGTCCAAAGAAGATGGTAGGAGTTTAAAAAAAGGCTCCTGTTTGGTAGCCCAGTCAAGGCTCCTGTCCAGGCCCTGGAGCCGCCCTCTTCGGTCCACCTTCCCCAGCCCCACAGAGCAGCCCCAGCCCAGTGGACACTCTTCCCTTTGGAACAGCTCCTTAAGCAGGAGGCTTCCGTTTGAGATTCCAGACTTCCAATGTCCATTCCCTCAGGCATCACTGATGTCCAGTCCAACAGCTTGAGGGCATGGAAGGAACAGCACACACAAGCTAAGGAGAACTCACATGTATTGGGGATGTTTTTGGCACCAGCCACATTCCATGCTGTCTCAAGCCTCTCAGCAGCCCTGTGAAGGAAGGGTTATGATTTCCAGTGGGGCTGGGAAGGGGGTTGCCAGGGCCCAGGGGCTGCCTCCAGCCCTGGGAGGGGCGGCCCATGATTTGTCCAGCCCCGAGGCCCTGCCCCTTTCACCCCGACTCCACCTGGCAGAGGTGGCAATGCAGCACTTCATGAAAAGCCCAAGAGCAGCCAGGCACAGGCAGGAGAGAGGCTATGGGCTGTCATGCCATGCTGAAACCCACCTTCCCGTCGTGCTGCAGTATTGATTCCTTACAACCCGCCTGTGCAGGGGTCAGGGCAGGGCAAATGTGCCCACTGGAGGGACGCAGACACTGAGGCCCCGAGGAGAGTGGCTGCAGAGGCCCCCAGTGGGAAGTGTTGGAGCTAGAGCCCCATCCCAGAGCCCCTGCCCCACCCTAGACTACCCCTCCTCCCTGCCTCCCTCCGCATCTCTCTGGAGATGATGGAGGAAAATAAAGAAAGGGAGCCAGACAGTTGTGCCAACAGAACTCCTCCATCGAGTGTCTAATTACTTACCATCATGCATGCACTCTCTCACTAAGCATTTATTAATGTGTTAGGATTTCCATTAGCGCATGACTTGAACTGAAATCATTTGCATATGGCTGGGAAAAAGAGGGGAGAGGGAGAAAACAGCTCCAGCTACCCAGCAGTCAATCACAGTGACAGATCAGATGGTCCCTGGCTGGAGGCAGGGGAGGGTTCCAGCCGAGACTGTAGCATGCATCCCCTCAGCCGAAGAACACAAAAATAAGTGTGCTGTACCGGGCTCTGCTGCCCCGGGAAGCTCAGCTCTAGAGGCCTGAGTAGGATCCCTATTCATTCAGATGCGCTTTCCGTGCATCATCCAAGGCTGCCTATTACGCAGGTGATGACACTGAGCCTCAGTCATGTTATTTTTCATTCAGCAAATATGCATTAAGCCAAGGCATATTTGGTTGCACTTGGGTGCAACCTTTGTGCATAAGCCCTGTGTCTGGCCGCTTTTCTCTCTCAGCCTGATCTGGGTCTGAACCAAGTCCAGTCTTTTCTCCAAGCCTGTTTCCTCATCTGCACAAAAGGGCCCCCTCCAGCTCTGACTCCGAAGTTCCAGCCTCAGTCTGCGTCTGTGAACAGCACTGGATGATGATCCTCTTGACCCCTCAAGTGCCTGTGGCAAGGAAGGCACCACAGGGACCTGGTGATGCCCATTGAACTAAGAGGACACTGAGGCCAGAGAGGAGCGGCTGCTGGAGGCTGCGCAGCGGGGCAGTGATTCTGGCCTGTAGTCTGTAGTCCCAACTATTCAGGAGGCTGAGGTGGAAGGATCAATTGAGCCAAGGACGGGAATTCAAGGCTGCAGTAAGCTATGATTGCACCACTGCACTCCAGCCTGGGCAACAGAGCAACATTCATCTCTAAACAACATTTAAAAATTGTTTTAAGAAGACAAATGAGATAATCGTTTATCGTAATGGCTGTGTAAAAACTGAATATGGCTGGGGGTCAAGGCAGGAGGATCGCTTGAGCCAGGAGTTAGAGACCAGCTCAGACAATATAGGGAGACCCCATCTGGCTGGGACTGGCCCCGATCTCTCATCTCCAAGTGCTCAACATTGTGCCCATGTTCTTGGAAGGAGGAAGTAAGGGAGAGGTAGACTGAGCAGCCTCAGGTGGACCTGACTGTAGACGCACCTCAGGCAGCTGGAGGTCCCTGGGCCTTGGTTTCCTGTCTCTCCCCAGCAAGGCTGTGAAGCCAGGAGCCCCTGGTGGCTGTCGCACGGGTGGGCAGAGGCCCCTCCTCCAAGGTCGCTCTGTGTCTCTTCCCTGGCTTGGAGTCTGTGTGGCCACAGCAGAGGCCACCACTGGGCAGGGTGCTTACCCGGGGCCTCCCTGATTCTCCCTCCGCAGATCCAGAACACTGGCCTGGTATGGAGACCTCGTCATGGCCCTCCCTGCTTGCCACCCGCAGCAGATGCCCATGCAATTCAGCCAACACCCAGACCCCTAGGCCTGCCCTCTATCCCCACCATGCCACCCTGGGGGGCCCAGCACCTCCATGCCCAGCTGGCCCTCCCTGCCTGCCCTGCTTGGCAGACTCTTTTGAGGCTCTTTTGACCCTCCTGGTCCACCTTTTGCTCCTCTGGGCTCCCATAGCACTGGGACTGGGAGAAAACTCTTATCTCTCACACTTAGTTTCCCATCAGTACCCCATGAGACTGGGAGCCCCTTGAAAGCAGGAACCATGTGGGATCCACCTCAGCGTCCCCAGGGCCCGGCCCAGGGTCTGGCGCATATAAGGAGTTTGGCAAATGCTAGGGTAGAAAAGAGAAAGAGGAAGGAGGAAATGAGAGCTGGTCTTTCTCCCTCCCTTATTCCCCCTCGACGCTCTCAGTGCTGCTGAAAGCCTCACGTAGCCTTGGTGATGCAGCCAGGTGGGGCTGAGCCATGTGGGGGACCAAGAGAAAGAAAACCAAGGAAGAGGAGGAGGAGGAGGAGGAGGAGGAGAAGGATGCTGACCTAGCAGCTCCTCTCACAGCAGCTCCTCTCTTGTGGAGGCTGAAGAGCGATTTGTGCCCTGCAAGCTAAGCCCCTAATCCTCTGAGGCAAAGGCAAAGCCCCTACTCGGGCTCCCAAGGGCTGGGACTCGGGTGCCCCAAGATGGCTGCGTCCAGCCATCTTGGCTTAGAAAGCCCCCCGCACGCCAGCTTGACCAACACCCACACCATGGGTTTCTCTGGACTGCCCGACACAAGGTGTGGGTGCTGGCCAGGCCTGTGTTCAAATCCCAGCTCTGCAGAGGAACTTTGACCCTGCGTACCCCAGATTCCTCAGTGGTCAGTGGGGAGTTAGACCCTCTTCACAGGGGGCAGGAGGAGTTGTTCATTCATTTAACAAATATTTATTGAACACCTCCTATGGGTTGTGAGCTCAGAGGCAGCGATGAACAGGCCAGGCTGGTCCTGCATTCTAGAAAGAGATGGGAAGTCACTCAAGAAGAAGACAAATGAGGCCAGGTGTGGTGGCATGCCTGTAGACCCAGTTACTCGGGATGCTGAGGTAGGAGGATCACTTGAGCCTAGGACAGGAATGCAAGGCTGCAGTAAGCTATGATTGCACCACTGCACTCCAGCCTGGGCAACAGAGCAAGACTCATCTCTAAAAAACATTTAAAAATTGGCCGGGCGCGGTGGCTCACGCTTGTAATCCCAGCACTTTGGGAGGCCGAGGCGGGCGGATCACGAGGTCAGGAGATCGAGACCACGGTGAAACCCCGTCTCTACTAAAACTACAAAAAAATTAGCCGGGCGTGGTGGCGGGCGCCTGTAGTCCCAGCTACTCGGAGAGGCTGAGACGGGAGAATGGCGTGAACCCGGGAGGCGGAGCTTGCAGTGAGCCGAGACTGCGCCACTGCACTCCAGCCTGGGCGACAGAGCGAGACTCCGTCTCAAAAAAAAAAAAAAAAAAAAAAAAAACATTTAAAAATTATTTTAAGAAGACAAATGAGATAATCGTTTATCGTAATGGCTGTGTAAAAACTGAACATGGCTGGGTGTGGTTGCTCACACCTGTAATCTCAGCACTTTGGGAGGCTGAGATTACAGCCTCCCAAGTGGCTCCCAAGGCAGGAGGATCACTTGAGCCTGGGAGTTAGAGAACAGCTTGGACAATATAGGGAGAGCCCAACTCTACAAAAATGAAAATAAATTAGCCAGGCATGGTGGCACACACCAATGGTCCCAGCTACCCAGGGGTTGAGGTGGACCGCTTGAGCCCAGGAGGTTGAGGCTGCAGTGAGCCATGATCATGCCACTGCACTCCAACCTAAGTGACAAAGTGATACCCTGTCTCAAAAAACAATAGGCCAGGTGTAGTGGCTCATGCCTGTAACCCCAGCACTTTGGGAGGCCAAGGCGGATGGATCACTTGAGATCAGGAGTTAGAGACCAGCCTGGCTAACATGGCAAAATCTCGTCTCTACTAAAAATATAAAAATTAGCCAGGTGTGGCAGCACATGCCTGTAGTCCTGTTTACTTGGGAGGCTAAGGCAGGAGAATGGCTTGAACCAGGGAAGAGGAGGTTGCAGTGAGCCAAGATCGCACCACTGCGCTCCAGCTTGGGCGACAGAGTGAGACCCTGTCTCAAAACGACTAAACCTGGTGAGGGTGCCTGGTGTGTAGGATGGTCAGGGGTGGTCTCTCCAAGGACATGAGTGTGAGCGGAGACCTGAAGGAGACTCAGGAAGAGATTAATACTGTCAGCAACAAATATATTGATCACTTACAAGCACTCCCAATAATCCTGTTAGGTAGGCACTATTATCATTCCCATTTTACAGAGCAGAGAACCGAAGCACACTCTCGGAGGGCGGGGGAGCTGGCTGCACCCAGGCTGTGTAGCCTCAGTCCAGATGTAAGGGTGGGTGGAAAAGAGCCTTGCCCAATGAGGGAGAACAGTGAAACCAAGGCTGTAGGGTCTAAAGATCCATGAACCAGGCCCTCATGGGGAAAGCAGGTGAGGTTTACCGTATAGGTGGGTGGGCCCCTACCCCACACCGAGGCTTCCTCCTCTCAGCAAACTGAGGCCCAGAGACGGGAAGGAAGCAGGACTACCATGGTGACTCAAAGACCAGCTAGAATCCAGCCTCCTCTCCTCGAGGTTTCCACTGCCCCACGCCGGGCCTGTGTGACTCAGTCTAGGGCCTTTCCATTACCCCAGCTAAACCTTTCTTTTTTTTTTTTTTTTTTGAGACGGAGTCTCGCTCTGTCGCCCAGGCTGGAGTGCAGTGGCGCAATCTCGGCTCACTGCAAGCTCCGCCTCCCGGGTTCACGCCATTCTCCTGCCTCAGCCTCTCCAAGTAGCTGGGACTACAGGCGCCCGCCACCACGCCCGGCTAATTTTTTGTATTTTTAGTAGAGACGGGGTTTCACCGTGGTCTCGATCTCCTGACCTCGTGATCCGCCCGCCTCGGCCTCCCAAAGTGCTGGGATTACAAGCGTGAGCCACCGCCCCTGGCTTAAACCTTTCTTTAGTCATTTATACCATGGTGTGAATGGCTGGCTGGTCTTTCCTGAGAGCTGTCTTTGATGAGGGGAGGGAGGCATAGCCAGATTTGGGAAGCAGATACCCCGTGAAGCCCAGTTGACTGTGTGGGTTATAGCCCAGGCTGTCACTGATTTGTAACGGGACCTGAGCAACTCTGTAGAGCTAGGCCTCAGTCTTTTCATCTGTAAAATGGATATAGCAGAGATGGTCAGAGTAGGTGACTTTGAATGACCCTTCCAGCTCACTATGAGCCTGTTGCCCTGAACAAAGAGCATTTTTTGTTTAAAAAAATTTCTTGGGCTGGACACGGTGGTTCACGCCTATAATCCTGGCACTTTGGGAGGTCAAGGAGGGTGGATCGCTTGAGCCAGGAGTTCAGAACCAGCCTGGGCAACATAGCGAGACTCTACCCCTACAAAAAATACAAAAATTAGTGGTGTGCACTTGTGATCCCAGGAGGCTGAGGTGAGAGGATCACTTGAGCCCAGGAGGCAGAGGCTGCAGTGAGCTATGATTGTGACACTGCACTCCAGCCTGGGCAACAGAGACCTTGTCTCAAAAATTTTTTTTTCTTTGTCAAGCTTTACAGAATAAAGAGCACTGTCACCTCAGTGATGGCTGTTAGTTCCCCATCACCAGGGCTCCATGAGGTTGCAATTGTGAAACTCACAAAGGAGGAACCTGAGACAGAGAGGGGAAGTACTGAGATCATCTAGGTCCATTCCCCCACTCACTCGTTCATTCAACAAATATTCAGGAGCACCTTCTAGGTGCCAGGCCCTGGAGACACATCAATGAACAAAACAGACATCATCCCACCTCTTTCTACTACAGGCCAAGCACCATGCTGGTCTCTGGGAACCCTGTTGTGAGCAAGACAGACCCAGGCCCATCCTTGTGGACTCACGTTACAGGCAGGGAGACGGGCACAAAACACAAATAAAAAGCTTCCATGCTGTCAGAAGCACTATGCAAAAAGCAAGGTGCTGAGGTACTGCTAAGCTGTGTGGGATGGGGGCTCAGCCCGGCTAGGGAGGGGACGGTTGTGGGTCAGTCCTGACCCAAGGTATCCAGGACACCCTCCTGGCCATGAGGGTCCATGTCAGAATCAAACCCTCACCTTAACCTCATTAGCGTTGGGCATAATCACCAGGCCAAGCGCCTTAAACTACGAGAGGCCCCATCCCACCCGCCCTGCCTTAGCCCTGCCATGTGTGCCAAACCCTGTTAGACCCAACAACACCCAGGCCAGGCAGGGGACTGGAGCCCAGGTGGGCTGCAGGGAAGGGGGCACTCTTCTGAGCAGACCGATCTGGGAATCCTGGGTGGGAAGAGAGACTGGGTGAGAGATTAAGCGATATTTCCCTGGCGTCAGGGCTCTGTACTCTCAGGGGTCCTTCCTCCTGGATGTCCTTCCCCTGAAGCTTCCTCCTGTTGTTCCCTTCTCGGCTCAACCTCCAGCTTCTCAGAGAAGACTCCTGTGTTGGGAGTGGCTGCGACTGAACTGTCCCTACTGTTATTCGCTCCTCTGTTTGTCATCCTTGTGCCCCCTCACCCCACAGAAACACTGGCTTCTTGTGAGCAGGAGCTTGCTCTTTCATGTACCCTGTGTGTCCCCCAGGACCAAGCACCTTGTCTGGGCCACAGTAGGTGCTCAATACACATGTTGGCTGGACAGTGATCACTGAGCGGCCGCATGTCGGGCACTCTCAGCACTTGCACAGGCTGCCCCAGACACCCCACTTCATTCCTGGGAGGTGTCATCATGTTCCTTGGACAGTGGGGAGAGGGGGACCTGCCAGCGTTGGCCTCCATTTGTCCCCAGCCATCTGCCCCCAAGGCTCTGACTACTTTCTTTCTCACAGTACATCCTGCTATTCTGGAATCAGCCCTCGTAGGGCCACCTGGCACATGGCATTCGAGGCCCACGTGGCTGACTAGACCTCCCCCAACAGTGCCCTGTCTGCTGCTTCCAGGGCCAGCCTCCCCTTCAGACTGGAGCCCCGTGAAGGGCTCTCTCCCTCCCTTGCTCTGGTAGCCCCCTCCATCCTCCCTCCCTCCACTCCATCTTTGGGGGCATTTGAGTCACCTTTCTACCCCAGTGATCTGCCCAAGCCACTGCCCACTTCCCTCTGGATAAAGCCAGGTTCCCTGGCCTGGCGTTCAAGACCCATTACAACTGCTGCCAGCCCAGGTCTTCCCCACCTAGCCACCTGGCAAACTGCTCCTTCTCTCAAAGGCCCAAACATGGCCTCCCAGACTGCATCCCCTAGGCAGCCAGGCCCTGTCTTCACAACCTCACAGACACCCTGGGCAGAATCTGCTTCTTCCCACATTTGAGTCCTCCTCAGCCCCTGAGCTCCTCTGGGCAGGGCTGTTTCTTTCCATCTTTGTATTCCCAGGGGCTCGCAAATAAATGTTTAATGAATGAACAAGAGAGTGAATTCCAATTCCATGCAACAATGATTGGGCTCCTGGGCCCCAGGCCATGTGTCTGGCACCTGAAACGGAAGCTGCAGGATGCAGCCCCTACTCTCATGGAACTCCTCCTGTCAGAGGAGTGTGGGGACTGGATGACCCCAGAGGTAACTTGTGGGGGAACGAACAGGTAAGGGGCTGTGTGATGAGATGAGAGACTGGGAGAATAAACCAGAAAGTCTCTAGCTGTCCAGAGGACATGGCACAGAGGCCCATGGTCCCTATTTCAAACCAAGGCCACCAAACTGAGGTGGGACCTTGGGACAGACAAAGTCATGTAGAAGTTAGGGGCCTTCTCCTCCCTTTCCCTGGGTCCTGAGTACCTCTCCTCCCTGACCTCAGGCTTCCTCCTGGTGTCACCTTGGCCCCTCTTGGAAGCCAATTAGGCCCCTCAGTTTCTGTGGCGGGGATTAATATGATTATGAACACCCCCAATCTCCCAGATGCTGATTCAGCCAGGAGCTTAGGAGGGGGAGGTCACTTTATAAGGGTCTGGGGGGGGTCAGAGCCCAGAGTCATCCAGCTGGAGCCCTGAGTGGCTGAGCTCAGGCCTTCGCAGCATTCTTGGGTGGCAGCAGCCGTGGGGCAGTCACAAGGGCCACAGCCATGAATGGCACAGAAGGCCCTAACTTCTACGTGCCCTTCTCCAATGCGACAGGAGTGGTACGCAGCCCCTTCGAGTATCCACAGTACTACCTGGCCGAGCCATGGCAGTTCTCCATGCTGGCCGCCTACATGTTCCTGCTGATTGTGCTGGGCTTCCCCATCAACTTCCTCACGCTCTACGTCACCGTCCAGCACAAGAAGCTGCGCACGCCTCTCAACTACATCCTGCTCAACCTAGCTGTGGCTGACCTCTTCATGGTCCTAGGTGGCTTCACCAGCACCCTCTACACCTCTCTGCATGGATACTTCGTCTTCGGGCCTACAGGATGCAATTTGGAGGGCTTCTTTGCCACCCTGGGCGGTATGAGCCGGGTGCGGGTGGGGTGTGCAGGAGCCTGGGAGCATGGGGGCGTCTAGGAGAGTCCTGGGCTTGGCGTTGGTGGCTGAGAGGCCTTCTCCCTTCTCCTCTCCTGTCAGTGTTATCCAAAGCCCTCATATATTCAGTCAACAAACACCATTCATGGTGATAGCCAGGCTGCTGTTTGTGCAGGGCTGGCACTGAACACTGCCTTGATCTTATTTGAAGCAATATGCGCTTGTCTAATTTCACAGCAAGAAAACTGAGCTGAGGCTCAAAGAAGTCAAGCGCCCTGCTGGGGCATCACACAGGGACAGGTGCAGAGTTGAGTTGGAAGCCCGCATCTATCTCGGGCCATGTTTGCAACACCAAGCCTCTGTTTCCCTCAGAGCAGCTGTGCTGGGTCAGACCCAGGCTGGGCACTGAAGAGAGAGCTGGGCAAGCCAGACCCCTCCTCTCTGGGGGGATTTTCCACTCTCCAGTCATTGGGTCTTCCCTGTGCTGGGCAATGGGCTCAGTCCCCTCTGACATCCTCTGCCTCCCCTCCCAGCCGCTGTCCTTCGGTGCCCCTCCAGCCTCCCTGCTGTGCTCCAAGTCTCCTGGTGCTGAGAACCGCAAGCAGCCCCTTTGAAGCAGCTCCTTTTTCCTTTAGAATAATGTCTTGCATTTAACAGGAAAACAGATGGGGTGCTGCAGGGATAACAGATCCCACTTAACAGAGAGGAAAACTGAGGAAGAGAGGGGGAAGAGACTCATTTAGGGATGTGGCCAGGCAGCAACAAGAGCCTAGGTCTCCTGGCTGTGATCCAGGAATATCTCCGCTGAGATGCAGGAGGAGACGCTAGAAGCAGCCATTGCAAAGCTGGGTGACGAGGAGAGCTTACCGCCAGCCACAAGCATCTCTCTGCCAGCCTTGCCCTCTCTCCCCCATGTTCAGGCTGCTCCCTTGGTCCCATTCTCAGGGAATCTCTGGCCATTGTTGGATGTTTGTTACATTCAATAATCACAGATCACCCAGTTCTGGCCAGAAGGTGGGTGTGCCACATATGGGTGGTGGTTCTCTGCAGGGTCAGTCCCAGTTTACAAATATTATCCCTTTCACTGTTAGGAATGTCCCAGTTTGGTTGATTAACTATATAGCCACTCTCCCTATGGAACTTCATGGGGTGGTGAGCAGGACAGATGTCTGAATTCCATCATTTCCTTCTTCTTCCTCTGGGCAAAACATTGCGCATTGCTTCAAGGCTCCTAGGAGAGGGCCCCACATGCCCAGGTTGTTTCATCTCCCGAGAAGGGAGAGGGAGGAAGGACTGCCAGTTCTGGGTTTCCACCACCTCTGCATTCCTTCCCAACAAGGAACTCTGCCCCACATTAGGATGCATTCTTCTGCTACACACACACACACACACACACACACCTCTCTACTGGGTTCCCAGTCCAATCGTGACCCCCAATCTGATTTGTGTCCCTTATGGGCCCAGAGCGCTAAGCAAATAACTTCCCCTATTCCCTGCAGTTTCTTTGCCCAGCTCTCCTTAGCGTGTGGTCCCTCTGCCCCTTCCCCCTCCTCCAAGTGCCAAGCTCTCTCCTTCCCCAAGGCCTCCTCAAATCCCTCTCCCACTCCTGGTTGCCTTCCTAGCTACCCTCTCCCTGTCTAGGGGGGAGTGCGCCCTCCTTAGTCAGGCAGTGGAGTCTGTGCTGACCACCTGTTGACTGCCTTGCAGGTGAAATTGCCCTGTGGTCCTTGGTGGTCCTGGCCATCGAGCGGTACGTGGTGGTGTGTAAGCCCATGAGCAACTTCCGCTTTGGGGAGAACCATGCCATCATGGGCGTTGCCTTCACTTGGGTCATGGCGCTGGCCTGCGCCGCACCCCCCCTCGCCGGCTGGTCCAGGTAATGGCACTGAGCAGAAGGGAAGAAGATCCAGGGGCTCTTTGTAGGGTCCTCCAGTCAGGACTCAAACCCAGTAGTGTCTGGTTCCAGGCACTGATCTTGGATGTCTCCTGGCCCAAATGCCCACTCAGGGTAGGGGTGTAGGGCAGAAGAAGAAACAGACTCTAATGTTGCTACAAGGGCTGGTCCCATCTCCTGAGCCCCATGTCAAAGAGAATCCAAGACATCCCAACCCTTCACCTTGGCTGTGCCCCTAATCCTCAACTAAGCTAGGCGCAAATTCCAATCCTCTTTGGTCTAGTACCCCGGGGGCAGCCCCCTCTAACCTTGGGCCTCAGCAGCAGGGGAGGCCACACCTTCCTAGTGCAGGTGGCCATATTGTGGCCCCTGGGAACTGGGTCCCACTCAGCCTCTAAGCGATTGTCTCCAAATGGAGCTGAGATGAGACACAGTGGGGACAGTGGTTTGGACAACGGGACTGGTGACTCTGGTCCCCAGAGGCCTCATGTCCCTCTGTCTCCAGAAAATTCCCACTCTCACTTCCCTTTCCTCCTCAGTCTTGCTAGGGTCCATGTCTTACCCCTTGCTGAATTTGAGCCCACCCCCTGGACTTTTTCCCCATCTTCTCCAATCTGGCCTAGTTCCATCCTCTAGAAGCAGAGCCGCTGGAAGCTCTGGGTTTCCTGAGGCCAGTCCACTGTCACCAATATCAGGAACCATTGCCACATCCTAATGATGTGCCCTGGAAGCCTCTAGTTTCCAGAAGCTGCACAAAGATCCCTTAGATACTCTGTGTGTCCATCTTTGGCCTGGAAAATACTCTCACCCTGGGGCTAGGAAGACCTTGGTTTGTACAAACTTCCTCAAATACAGAGCCTGAGGGCTCTCCCTTCCTCCTCACCAGCCGTCTGCCTGGCATAGCCCTAGTCTCAGCGGGGGATGCTGGGGCTGGGCATGCAGGGAGAGGCTGGGTGGTGTCATCTGGTAACGCAGCCACCAAACAATGAAGCGACACTGATTGCACAAGGTACATCTGCGTCCCCATCTGATCCATTCCATCCCGTCACCCAGCCATGCAGACGTTTGTGATCCCCTTTTCCCGGGAGGGAATATGAAGCCCCAGAAAGGGCCAGCGCTCAGCAGGCGCCTTGGCCATTCCCAAGTCCCTCACAGGCGGGGTCTCCCTACCTGACTATCCTCAGGTACATCCCCGAGGGCTTGCAGTGCTCGTGCGGAATCGACTACTACACACTCAAGCCAGAGGTCAACAACGAGTCCTTCGTCATCTACATGTTCGTGGTCCACTTCACCATCCCCATGATTATCATCTTTTTCTGCTATGGGCAGCTCGTCTTCACCGTCAAGGAGGTACGGGCGGGGGGTGGGCGGCCTCACGACTCTGAGGGTCCAGCCCCCAGCATGCATCTGCGGCTCCTGCTCCCTGGAGGTGTCATGGTCTGGACTCGGGTCCCGTGTCCTGCAGGCCGCTGCCCAGCAGCAGGAGTCGGCCACCACACAGAAGGCAGAGAAGGAGGTCACCCGCATGGTCATCATCATGGTCATCGCTTTCCTGATCTGCTGGGTGCCCTACGCCAGCGTGGCATTCTACATCTTCACCCACCAGGGCTCCAACTTCGGTCCCATCTTCATGACCATCCCAGCATTCTTTGCCAAGAGCGCCGCCATCTACAACCCTGTCATCTATATCATGATGAACAAGCAGGTGCCTACTGTGGGTGGGAGGGCCCCAGTGCCCCAGGCCACAGGCACTGCCTGCCAAGGACAAGCTACATCCCAGGGCAGGGGAGGGGGCTCCATCAGGACTACTGGCAGCAGTCTTGGGTCAGCAGTCTCAATGGGGAGTGTGTGAGAAATGCAGATTCCTGGCCCCACTCAGACCTGCTGAATCTCAGGGTGGGCCCAGGAACCTGCATTTCCAACAAGCCCTCCACAGGTGGCTCGGATGCTCACTCAGGGGGGAGAAGCTCCAGTCAGATAGTTCTGGAAGCCCAATGTCAAAGTCAGAAGGTCCCAAGCCGGGAATGGGATGGGCCAGTCTCCATAAAGCTGAATAAGGAGCTAAAAAGTCTTATTCTGAGGGGTAAAGGGGTAAAGGGTTCCTCTTGGAGGAACTCAGCAGTTGGGGTAAACAGTCTCTGAAGTCAGCTCTGCCATTTTCTAGCTGTGTGGCCCTAGGCAAGTCAATTTCCCTCTCTGTGTTTTGGTTTCCTCATCCATAGAAAGGTAGAAAGGGCAAAACACCAAACTCTTGGATTACAGGAGATAATTTACAGAATACCCTTGGCACACAGACGGCACCATGAAATGTCACGGGTGACACAGTCCCCTTGTGCTCGGTCCCTGGCATCTCTAGGGGTGAGGAGCGTCTTCTTAGCAAGTTCCCTCCAGGAAGCCGGATTTGAGTGGATGGGACACTGAAACTGTGAGGGGCAGAAGCAGGGAAAGGGTTGGGGCAGACCTCACTAACGTGCCAGTTCCAAGCACACTGTGGGCAGCCCTGGATCTGACTCAAGCCTCTTGCCTTCCAGTTCCGGAACTGCATGCTCACCACCATCTGCTGCGGCAAGAACCCATTGGGTGACGATGAGGCCTCCGCTACCGTGTCCAAGACGGAGACCAGCCAGGTGGCCCCGGCCTAAGACCTGCCTAGGACTCTGTGGCCGACTGTAGGCATCTCCCATCCCCCACACCCTCCCCCAGCCACAGCCATCCCACCAGGAGCAGCGCCTGTGCAGAATGAATGAAGTCACATAGGCTCCTTAATTTTTTTTTTTAAGAAATAATTAATGAGAGAAAAATGAGGCTCCTCACTCACCCGGGACGGCCTGAGAAGGGACCTCCACCAAGACCTACTGATCTGGAGTCCCAGGTTCCCCAAGGCCAGCGGCATCTGTGCCCCTCCTCCTCCCAACTCATCTTTCAGGACCACGAGGATTCTTGCTTTCTGGAAAAGTGTCCCAGCTTAGGGATAAGTGTCTAGCACAGAATGGGGCACACAGTAGGTGCTTAATAAATGCTGGATGGATGCAGGAAGGAATGGAGGAATGAATGGGAAGGGAGACCATATCTATCCTCTCGGATCCTCTTAGAAGCAGCAACTCATACTTGGCTAATGATATGCAGCAGTTGTTTTTCCCTCCCTGGGCCTCACTTTCTTCTCCTATAAAATGGAAATCCCAGATCCCTGGTCCTGCCGACATGCAGCTACTGAGAAGACCAAAAGAGGTGTGTGTGTGTGTGTGTGTGTGTGTGTGTGTTTGTGTGTGTCTATGTGTGTGTTTCAGCACTTTGTAAATAGCAAGAAGCTGTACAGATTCTAGTTAATGTTGTGAATAACATCAATTAATGTAACTAGTTAATTACTATGACTGTCACCTCCTGATAGTGAACATTCTGAGATTGGGCATTCAGACGAAGGGGTTTCACCCAACCTTGGGGCAGGTTTTTAAAAATTAGCTAGGCATCAAGGCCAGACCAGGGCTGGGGGTTGGGCTGTAGGCAGGGACAGTCACAGGAATGCAGAATGCAGTCATCAGACCTGAAAAAACAACACTGGAGGAGGGGGACGGTGAAGGCCAAGTTCCCAGTGAGGGTGAGATTGGGCCTGGGGTCTCACCCCTAGTCCCAGGTCCCGTGCCTCCCCCCTTCCCAGTGTGGCCTATGGAGAGACAGGTCTTTCTCTCAGCCTCTGGAAGCTATCTGCTCTTTTGCTCTAGCACCTGGGCCCCAGCATCTAGAGCATGGAGCCTCTAGAAGCCATGCTCACCTGCCCACATTTAATCAACAGCTGAGTCCCTGATGTCATCCTTATCTCGAAGAGCTTAGAAACAAAGAGTGGGAAATTCTACTGGGCCTACCTTCCTTGGGGATGTTCATGGGCCCCAGTTTCCAGTTTCCCTTGCCAGACAAGCCCATCTTCAGCAGTTGCTAGTCCATTCTCCATTCTGGAGAGTCTGCTCCAAAAAGCTGGCCACATCTCTGAGGTGTCAAAATTGAGCTGCCTCAGTAACTGCTCCCCCTTCTCCATATAAGCAAAGCCAGAAGCTCTAGCTTTACCCAGCTCTGCCTGGAGACTAATGCAAATTGGGCCATTAAAAGCTCAGCTCCTATGTTGGTATTAATGGTGGTTGGTTTTGTTGCTTTCAAACTCTATCCACAGGATAGATTGAAACTGCCAGCTTCCACCTGATCCCTGACCCTGGGATGGCTGGATTGAGCAATGGGCAGAGCCAAGCAGCACAGAGTCCCCTGGGGCTAGAGGTGGAGGAGGTAGTCCTGGGAATGGGAAAAACCCCAACTTTGGGGTCATAGAGGCACAGGTGACCCATAAAACTGCAAACAAGTTTCGTCATCTCTCTGAGCTTCCTTATCTGCAAAAGAGAGTCTTAAAACTGACCTTGGCTGGGCACAGTGGCTCACACCTGTAATCCCAGCACTTTGGGAGGCCAAGGCGGGCAGATCACGAGGTCAGGAGTTTGAGACCAGCCTGACCAACATGGTGAAGCCCCGTCTGTACTAAAAATACAAAAATTGGCTGGGCGCAGTGGCTCACGCCTGTAATTCCAGCACTTTGGGAGGCCTAGGCGGGAGGATCACGAGGTCAGGAGATCGAGACTATCCTGGCTGACACGGTGAAACCCCGACTGCACTAAAAATACAAAAATTTAGCTGGGCGAGGTGGCGGGTGCCTGTAGTCCCAGCTACACGGGAGGCTGAAGCAGGGGAATGGCGTGAACCCCGGAGGGCGGAGCCTGCAGTGAGCCGAGATTGCGCCACTGCACTCCAGCCTGGGTGAAAGAGCGAGACTCTGTCTCAAAAAAAAAAAAAAAAAAAAAAAAAAATACAAAAATTAGCTGGGCATGGTGGCGCGTGCCTGTAATCCCAGCTATTCAGGGGGCTGAGGCAGGAGAATCGCTTGAACCCGGGAGGTGGAGGTTGCAGTGAGTCGAGATTGCGCCACCGCACTCCAACCTGGGCAACAGAGGGAGAGTCTGTCTCAAAACAAAACAAAACAAACAAACAAACAACAACAACAAACACCTGATCCTAAGGGGATTAGATGGGACTGTGGACTTTAAGTGGCCAGCCTGCAGCCTGGCATGCAGCAGATGAGACCATGGCAATACTGGGCCTCAGCTCAGAGCTGGCCTTACTAGAGACCCTGTCCCAAAGGGGAAAAGGATGGAGCTATAGCTCCCGAGAGTTGCCCCCTCCTCCAAGGTGAGAAAGGGGGGGCAGGAGCATGAGATAGCAGATCCTCGGTGCCTTGGTGGGGCTGGGGCACGTTATGCTGGGACCTCTATCACTGTCCCTCTTTACTCTGACTCACTAGATAACATCAGTCAGGATGCTTTTGGTTACAAGTGATAGGAAATCCAACTCATTTGGGCTGAAGCAAAAGGGACACATTGTTGGCTCACATGAACAAAAAGCCCGGGGCTTCAGGCACAGCACATCACCATGCCTGAGATGCGGATTAATTCTGTGATTGGCCAAGTCTAGGTCACCTGATCATACGTAACTCATTTATGCCTGAGGTTGCAATTTTTTGGATTTTTGCAATCAGACCTTGGCGATGACCTTGAGCAGTAGGCTATAAATAACTCCCACAAGCTTAGCGTTCCAATAATGGAACACTAGGCATACGCAGGTCTAACTGCATCACCATGGCTGGAATGGGGATTCATCCTCTGATTGGCCAGACCTAGGTCACATGCTCACCCTGCAGCCCAAGCAGGCTGAATGGGGAGAGGTAGGTTTCACAAAGGAAAGCCCAGGTGCTGTTACCTGAAGTAGGAGGGCAGGAGGCAGGGTGAGCAGAGCCAACATTAACCCAGAGGGAATGGAATCTAAGTTGGTGTTTTCTGGGCACGTGGCTGGACCAGGCCTCCCTCCCTCATCATCTCAGGGACATGAGGGAGAAGATTCCTATGGGTGGTCCCGAAGGTCTCACCCTTTGTTTTGGATGCTGTGTTGGGCCAGGGTGGCAGTGGGTGGGACAGTGGCATCTTAGCTGCCCTGACTTGCAGGCAGCCCATTCCAGCTCCCCGCCCCAACCCCCAACCCAGTCCACTTTTTCTGAGAAATGGTACATTTGCCCCAGCCTCATGTCCAGAGGAAAATTTTACTCTAACATCAGAACATTCTCTGGTTTGTCCTGAAAGACAGGAAAGCCTCCACCTCCTTAATTTACTTGATGGCTGCTTCGTGGGCACTTGCATACATAAAGAGAAGGAGCTGCTGCCTTAAGCTGCAGCAAGTTTGTCCCCACCTCATCTCCAGGCAGCCAGCAGATGTACAGAGTGCCTCTTGGGTACAATGGCAGCTCCATTCAACCAAACCTGAGCAAGATGACCCCATGCCAGAATGCACTGGGGACTCGGAGATGAATTGGAGCCTAGAGACCAAGTCTCTAGGCTATGACCTGGCCTGCCTCACGGCCACAGAGCTCTCTCACGCCAAGGGAGACATGCACCCCTGAAAGCCTGAGGTGCCCCCTAAGGAGAGAGTGGGTGCCCTTCCCAACTATGTAGCTTCAGGGCAAATTCCCTTTCTTTCTTCTTTCTTTCTTTCTCTTTCTTTCTTCTTTCTTTCTTTCTTTCTTTCTTTCTTTCTTTCTTTCTTTCTTTCTTTCTTTCTTTCTTCTTTCTTTCTTTCTTTCTTTCTTTCTTCTTTCTTTCTTTCTTTCCTTTCTTTCTTTTCTTTCTTTCTTTCTTTCTTTCTTTTTTCTTTCTTCTTTCTTTCTCTCTCTCTCTCTTTCTTCTTTTCTTTCTTTCTTCTTTTTCTTTTTTTTTTTTTTTGAGATGGGGTCTCACTTTGTCACCCAGACTGGAGTACAGTGGTGCCATCATAGCTCACTGTAGCCTCGACTTCCCAGTTCCAAGCAATCCTTCTGTCTCAGCCTCTCGAGTAGCCAGGACCACAGGCACACCCCACCAAACCCCTTATTTTTTATTTTTTGTAGAGATGGAGTCTCCCTATGTTGCCCAGGCTGGTGTTGAACTTCCAGCCTCAAACGATCCTCCTTCCTTGGCCTCTCAAAGTGCTGCGACTACAGGCATGAGCCACCGCACTTGGTTTGGGCAAATCCTTGAATTGCTCCAAGACTCAGGCCCCTCAGCTATAAAGGAGAGAATTATCCCACTTGGTAGAATTGTCTATAGGGACTAATAAGATTAATGGTGTAAAGGGTGCTGTGCACAGTAGACATTCAATAAATGTGAATTCCTTTCCCAGAGACATGAACTAAGTTCAAAGGAGGCAGCCCCTTGTGTGGTGGGAAATTGACTTGTAAGGAGATTAACACAGAGAGGAGGTCTTGCAAAAGCGGGGAAGCAAGTGCTAACTGCCCCCAATATTCATTCCCTTTCCTTCTATTAACAATATCATCCTAGGTTCTAGCTGGGCACCTGGTTGCTCAACACAAGACAGCATCTTTCAGCTTCTTTTGCACCTGTGGTGGTGTGTGCAGTCTCTAGGTTGTGCATTTTGGAGAATGGAAGTACCCTCCTTTTCCTCTCGTCTTTTCTTCCTGCTGGCTGGAAAGTAGTCATGATGACTGGAGCTTCCACACCCATATTAGATCATGAGATAGAATCTGAGGACACAGAATGGCAAAGTGTTCTCTGGTGTGTCTCACCATGGTTCCCCCATGCTGCCTTAACAGCCCTGGCCAACTTATACTTAAAGAGTTTCAAGAGGGAAGAGTTTCATTGTTCCTTGTTTAAGTCACTTGTGATTTTGGAGTTATAGCCAATTTCTTTTCCTTCCTTCCTTTCCCTCCCTCCCTCCCTCCCTCCCTGCCTGCCTTCCTTCCTTCCTTCCTTCCTTCCTTCCTTCCTTCCTTCCTTCCTTCCCTTCTTTCTTTTCTGAGACAGAGTCTTGCTCTATTGCCCGGGCTGGAGTACAGTGGCGCAATCTTGGCTCACTACAACCTCTGCCTCCTGGGTTCAAGCAATTCTCCTGCCTCAGCCTCCCCAATGGCTGGGATTACAGGCACACACCACCTCGCCTGGCTAATTTTTTGTATTTTTAGTAGAGACGGGGTTTTGCCATGTTGCCCAGGCTGATCTCGAACTCCTGAGCTCAAGTAATCCGCCTGCCTCAGCCTCCCAAAGTGCCGAGTTTACAGGCATGAGCCACCACGCCTGGCCTATAGCCAATTTCTTTACTAAAACAAAGGGCTTCCAGGCTGCAGCCCAGGAACGCAGGAAGATCGAAGTGCAGGTCCTCTCTGAACTTCAGCTTCTCCGTGTATAAATAAAATAGTGAATATAAAATATTTACATGGATGTCGAATGTGGCAGCTATTACTATTTCTACCCCGTCCTTTATATATTTATTGACTCAAAGTCAGGAAAGAAAAGTCACAAATGTCCTGATGTTCCAGGGGCTGGAGTTACACAAAACAGACACCCTAAAACTGCTTCCAAAAGTTCAGAACTGTGATCTTCAGAACCGCAGGAAAGTTCACATGTAGGCTGACCCCATTCAGTGTTTCATTAATTAGTTCTCAGCAGAAGTTACATTTTATACAGGCCTCGGTAAAAAATCGCAGAAGCTGACCAAGCGGCCCGTCGTCTCCGCAGTCTGATGCTCAGAATTACCATTTCCCTGTAAAAAGGCAATCCTCTAGAGGAATTTTTAGATCATGCAGCACATTTTAGAGCTCTTCCCTTCAAATGCGAAACTCGATCCTGGCACAGCCGGGAGCAGGGTTTCGGAAGAAGCTCGTGGGAATGTTTCTATCGCTGAGTGTTGCTCTACTTCTCAGTTCTTGGAAGTGTCCCATAAATGTGATCAAAATTGCTGCCCCCACTTGTGCCAACTTCCATTTGCCTCTTTGCTTCGTCTCCTGCTCCAGCATAGTCCCGGAAGATGGTTTTCAGGCCTCCAGCACTGGGACCTCCAGGCATCACAGTAATGGGTACTGAGCACCGACCGTGTGCCAGGTGCTGCGCTGGGCACCAGGGATACCACCAGGAACAAGACAGATACAGCCCTGCTCCTCCCCCAGAGCGCAAAGGCTAGAGACATGGAAGCAGAGCTGTGATTCAGAGCGCTTGAGGCTCTCCAGGAGCAAGGCTGGGGCCTGGCAGAGGCCAGAGAAGGGGCCCCTAACCTTCTAGAGGGCAGGGAAGGCTTTTCTGAAGATGTGGCATCTACTCTGAGGCCAAAAGATGAGTGGGAAAGAGTCCAGAGAAGGGGAGCAGTGCGTACAGAGGGGCCTTCCAGGTCAAGTGTATCAATTGGCTTGTACGGCAAGACAGACAAGCCCAACACTTCATGGTTTAAAACAACAAACTGGGTATCATTCATGACTCTGGATCAGCCAGGCAGGTCTGCTGATCTGAACCAAGCTTGGTTGATTTCAGCTGGGCTCATTCAAGCATCTGTGGTCAACTGGAGGGTTGGCTGGGGACTGGCTGGTTGACCCTTGGATGGCCAGGTAACAGGGGTGACGGCCATAGGCCTCAGCATCTGGTAGGCTAGCTAGGGGCTAGTTCACATGGCAATGGGACTGGCATACCATCATTTCTGCTATTGGTCAACGCAAGTCATAAGATTTAAGGAATCCGCTAAGATTTAAGGAATCCGCTCAGATTTAAGAAATGTGGGAGGGGCCAGGTGCAGTGGCTCATGCCTGTAATCCCTACACTTTGGGAGGCCAGGTGGGAGGTCAGTTGAGGCCAGGAGTTCAAGACCAGCCTGGGCAACATAGCAAGACTCCATTTCTAATACATACATACATATATATATATATATTTATTTATTTTATTTTTTTTTTTAATTAGCCAGGCATAGTGGCATGTGCCTGAGTCCCAGCCACTTGGAAGACTAAGGTAGGAGATCACTTGAGCCCGGTCGAGGCTGCAGTGAGCTGTGATTGCACCACTGCACTCCAGCCTGGGCGACAGAGTGAAACCCTATCTCAAAAAACAAACAAACAAGAAATGTGAGGGGTTGCAAAGTTGCATTGCAAATGGGCAGGAGTGAAAAATTGGGGGCAGTTCTGCATCAATTCAACACACACAGAGGAGACAAAAGGGGCCCGATATCAGCACACGGCCCATTCCAGGACCGCAGTGTGGGTGAATTGTGGGATTCAAGCCGGGAGGAGGCTCCTTAAGTCAGACTGAAGAGCATGAACTTTCACCCAAGGGCAGTGGGGAGCCATGCAGGATGCTAGGCAGGGGAGTGAAATCTGACTTCACTTTAGAACACTTTGATGACCACAGCCTCCCCGAGTCCAGATCTCTGGTGATGGAGAGTCCTCTGGGAAAATTCCACAATAAAGAGACTACCTAGAGAAGAATGTATGCTGTTTAAAACCCATCCCTTCCTCAGAGGTAACCACTTCTACTATTACCTTGGTATGAATCCATTCAGAACTTTTTTCTACTGCTTGTGACTGGTAAGATAAAAAAACAAAAAATTTTTTTAAAAATTAAAAAGAACTATTGTGCCTTCACACATACACACACACACACACACACACACACACACACAAGTTTTGTCTTCTCAGTAGTTGGGGCATACTCTCCGATACATTCCGGTTCACTCCTTTTCACTACTGCATACTATTCCACTGTGTGAATAGGCCATAGTTTACTTGTCCACTCTCCACCTGATGGGCATTTATGTTGTTTTGAATTTCTGCTAAGATTGAAATAAACTTCTTTGCATGTAAGTGTATACGTTTGTCTCAGATCTACACCTAGAGTGGAATAGGTGGGTTGTGGAGTGAGTCCCTCCTTAGTTGTATGAAACATCGCTGAATTGCTTTCTAAGGCGGCTACCAACTCACTCCCCAACCCCCAGCAGCTATACTTTCCTTGATTCCTAGTCACTCCGTATTGATAGACACTTACATCTTTGTCATTTTGCTGAGTGTGAAATACAGCCTCATCCTTGTTTGTTTTCTTTTCTTCCCCCCCCGCCTTTTTTTTTTGACAGGGTCTTACTCTGTAGCCCAGGCTGGAGTGCAGGGGTGTGATCACAGCTCCCTGCAGCCTTGACCTTCCAGGCTCAAGCAATCCTCCTGCCTCAGCCTCCCAGGTAGCTGGGACTACAGGTGCACACTACCATGCCCAGCTAATTTTTGTATTTTTTGGTAGAGACAGGATTTCACTTTATTGCCTAGGCTGGTCTTGAACTCCTGGGCCCAAGTGATCCTCCTGCCTCAGCCTCCCGAAGTTCTGGGATTACAGGTATGAGCCACCACGCCTGGCCCCTCATCCTTATTTTAATCCACCTTGTCATTTTATTTTATTTTATATTATATTATTTTATTTTTATTTATTTATTTTTGAGACACAGTTTCGCTCTTGTTGCCCAGGCTGGAGTGCAATGGCTTGATCCTGGCTCACTGCAGTCTCCAGCTCCCAGGTTCAAGTGATTCTCCTGCCTCAGCCTTCCAAGTAGCTGGGACTACAGGTGCACGCCACCACGCCCAACTGATTTTGTATTTTTAGTAGAGATGAAGTTTCACCATGTTGGCTAGGCTGGTCTCAAACTCCTGACCTCAGGTGATCCGCCCACCTCAGCCTCCCAAAGTGCTAGGATTACAGGCGTGAGCCACCGCACCAGCCCATTTTAGATGGCTGCAGAATATTCTACAGAAAGGGTGTGATTTAGCCAGGCCTTGGGTGTTTGATTGGAAGGTTTTTTTTTTTTTTTTTGTCAATTTGATGGGAAAAAGTAGTATTTCACCATTGTTTCAATTTGAATTTTCTCAAATGCCAAGGAAGTTGAGTGTCCATTTTCCTGTTCCTGTTCCTCAGCCTTTAGGCTGGTGAATTGCTGTTTACATTCTTTGTCCACTGTCCCAGTGGATGTTGTCCTTATCGATGAAGACTTTTGCGAAGCATCCTCCCTTATTATTTCTTTAAAAACAAAACCAAAGGAGGGCACAGGCCCAGAGAGCCCGGCTGGCCTCAGAAGGGGCTACTCTGGTCTAGGGGCATGTGCTCTGGGCAAAAGTAGCAGTTGGGCTGCCTCCAACTGCTACTTTTTGAGAAACTGAGGCTAGCAGTGGTGTGGGGCAGCCCATTGGCCACCTGGTAGGATTAGAGGGCTGCCTCAGCAGCCTTCCTGACAACACAGGTGACCCCAATTCCTCATCAGCATCTCCAGCCCCTGGTGGGGAGAAGGCACAGGCGAGATCAAGCATCTCAGCTCCCATCATTGCACCATGGGGACTGAGACCCAGAGAAGTCAAGCGACGCCCCCAAGCTTATACAGGAGTGGGTGGTCCAGCTGGGGCTCCCTACAGAAGGCAGGCTGCTGTGCCCCATTCCACACCTCCAGACCCAGTCAGCAGCTTAGAGCACTCCCAGCCCAATCAGGGCTGATTGGAGTGGTGGGGGCGGGCTGCTGCTATATAAGCCTAGCGGGCAGGCCCAGCAGCCTCACACCCGGGTGAGGGGTCTGCTGGCTGCACCTGTCGATCTCATGGCTCCTGGGAGCGTCACCACCGACATCTCACCCTCCTCGACTTCCACAGCAGGATCATCCAGGTCTCCTGAATCTGAAAAGCCAGGTGAGCAAGAGGAGGCAGCTCCTCCGTCATCCCTGCGAGCCCACTCCCTGGGTTGCCCTTGACGCTCCACCCCCGCTCCTCGTCCTTTCCCAGCCTGGCCCCAGCACCCACCCAGGACTCACCCAGCACCAAGCTGCTGAGCTCAACTGCCTTTTGGCTGAAGAGCTGATCTACAGGTAGCAAGGCCAGGTAGGGCCTGGGGGCTGGGGCCGGCCTAGCTCAGGGAAGAGCCACAGGGCCTCCCAGCTGGAGCCCATTTCCTGCCGGAGACCGTAGCCCACAGCCAGGCTGCAGCTGTGGGCAGCTAGTTGGAGGGGCTGGGGCAGGAGCATGTTATGCAGGGCTAGGCATTCCAATTTTCAACCAAAAAACACCTCAGGGTTTATCTGGACATGAGGGTGCACCGAGGCAAACCACGCCCAGTTCACTCCCTCGAGGACCTCCCGGTCTGATGGGGAAGCCTGGCCCATGGCTCGGTGCTGTTTGCTAATGTGATGTGTGCTTCAGTGGCAGTAATCCAGTGCTGGAGGAGCCCAGAGGAGTCCCCTAACCCACTCTGGGAGGTCAGGGAAAGCTTCCCAGAAGAGGTGACCCTGAAGGATGGGTGTGCCTCAGCCAGGGGAATTGTTCTATTTGCCAAGACATCTAGGGAGATAGGGAGGGGGTCCCGGTGCCAAGAAGTAAAAGGGCAGAGTCAACTGGAAGTCAGAGGTGTCCAAACCAAGCTGCATTTTGAGCCTTGAAGGATGAGTGAGAGCAGCCTGCATGGCCGGGAGGAGAGAGGCGTCCCAGGCAGAGGAAACGGCTAAGGCCCAGAGGCCAGTGCGCCTGCAGCTTGTCTTGGAAGCTGCGTCTTCCTTCTGGGAAGGAGGGAAGTGCTGGGGCAGTGCTGGGGGAGCAGTGGGAGGAGGGGCCCATCACACAGGGCCTCCAAGGCCTTCAGTTAGGTCAACTTTTATATGGAATGGGGAGCCATGGATGGTTTCAAGCAGGGAAGTGAGGGGTGTGAGATGCAGCAAGGGGAATGCTTGGGGTGGGGAAGAGGCTGGGGCTGGGGAGTTGGAGAGGAGAGGCCAGAATATGGAGAGAAAAGCCTATGGAGAGGCCTCGAGTGGGTGTGGTGGGGAGGAGAGGGCCCAGAATGCACCCAGTTCTTGCTTGGATGTTGGGTAGGTATGGGCAGTGGGGGCATGGGGCATTCCTGGAAGAGAGATGAAGGGCAGGTTTGGGGGGCTGAGCTCTGTTCTGGACATCCTGGTATACAGCAGGCATGGAATAGCTACCGAATGAGGGGCTGGGGTGAGAGGGGACAGGCCTGAGGGAGAACTCCTGGGGGTGGCTCTCTGGGACAGACATGGTCTGGGGGAAGCAGAGGAGGGGTTGGAGCTGCTGGTGAGGTCAGGCCAAGCGAAGACCCTTGGGAAGCCCTGTAGCACTGCAGCTGGGAGGGCTCAGACCTCCTTAGAGGCCCCCATCCCCACTGTACAGATGGGAAGACTGAGGCCTAGAGGGCAGAATGAAGCTCCCAAGAACCCGGGAGTGACCCAGGACTACACCAGCTCAACGCCTTTGGCCCCCAAATGAATATTCCCACACTGGGCTCATCATGGCCAGGACCCAACAGGGGTTGAATTGGATTAGGTCTCTGTATAATTTTCTCTAGATCTAGAGTTTCATGTTTTTTTTTTTTCTATAAAAAAAAAATTTTAATATAGCCAATACAGCCAATTTCTTTGTCTTTTTTTTTTTTTTTTTTTTTTTGAGACAGGGTCTTGCTTTGTCACCCAGGCTGGAGTGCAGTGGTGTGATCTCAGCTCACTGCAGTCTCCACTTCCCAGGCTCAAACAATCTTCCCACCTCAGCCTCCCGAGTAGCTAGGCCTACAGGCACACACCACCACACTCTGCTCATTTTTAAAGATTTTCGTAGAGTCGAGGTCTCATGATATTGCCCAGAATTTAAGTCTTTAAATTCTGCAGATTGATCAGAAATCAACATTTCCATTCACCACATTTAAATCCGGTTTCATATTTAAATACCTTTTATGCATTTCATGGTGACTGACAACTTCTCACGCTTCCCCCACCCTTGATCCTACTTCATTTGCAACTTTTTTATAACACCTTATTGAGAAATAATTCCCATACAATACAATTCACCCTTTAAAGTGTACAATGGCTTTTGGTATACTCAGAGTTGTGTATCCATCTCTATAATCAATTTTAGGATATTTTCATCACTTCAAGAAAACCAGTACCCATTAGCAGTCACTCTCCACCCCCACTCCCTAGCCCTGGCAACCACCAATCTGCTTTCTGCATCTATGGACTTCTTATTCTGGACATTTCATATAAATGGAATCAGACAGTATGTGGCTTTTTCTGACTGCCTTTTTTCACTTAGTATGTTTTAGGGCTCCTCCATGTCGTAGCCAGGGCTTCACTCCTTTGTATGGCTGGATAATATTCCACGGGATGGGTAGAGACCACATTTTGTTCATCCATCTGTCGATCATTCATCATGGATGTTTGGGCTGGTTCCATCTTTGGGCTGACACGAATAATGCTCCTATGAACATTCGTGTGTACATTTTTGTGTGGACATGTGTTTTCATTTCCCTCAGGTATATACCTAAGAGTGGAATTTTTTGGTAACTTTTTATTATGAAAACTTTCAGGGCCGAGCATGGTGGCTCACGCTTGTAATCCTAGCACTTTGGGAGACTGAGGTGGGAAGATAGCTTGAACTCAGGAGTTTTGAGACTAAACTGAGCAATGTAGTGAGACCCCTGTGTCAAATAACAATAATAATAATAATAATACAAAAATTAGCCGGGCGTGGTGGTGCGTGCCTGTGGTCCCAGCTACTTCGGAGACTGAGGCGAGAGGATCACTTGAGCCAGAGAGGTCAAGGCTGCAGTGAGCCATGATTGTGGCACTGCACTCCAGCTTGGGTGACAGATTGAGACCCTGTCTCCATAAAACAAAACAAAAAACTTTCAAATGGATACAAAAGTAGACTACCAAATGGTCTGTAACTGCCTTCCACTGTACCCATCACCCAGCTCCAACAGTCATCAGCTTGTGGACGCTCTTGTTTCATCTGCTGGGTTATTTCAAAGCAAATGCTGGATTTATCATTTCATCTGTAAATATCTTTTATAATATTTACCTTTAACAGATAAGAACCTTTTAAAAAGCAATTGTAATACCATTAGCACACCTGAAACAATATTATCGCTAATATCCAATATTTCCTTCCGTGCTCACATTTATCTGTTGCCTTTCTTTTTCCAGTTGGATTGTTCAAATCCTGCTCTGGGAATGAGCATTTGGTTGAGAGGTTTCCTAAGGACCTTTAGTCCATAGCGTGCCCCTCCCACTTTTTCTTTCCCCCCTTATTTGTGGAAGAAACCAGGCTGTGTGCCCTGGAGAGTCTCTCGGTCTGGGTGCCTCTGAGAATGTGCACATAGCCCCTGGAGGTCCTGTAAACCCACAGTTACAAAATTCACCCAATTTAGATGTATTTTTCTAAAGGAATACTCCATTCTTTAAAAAGAGAGACTTGGCTGGGCGCGGTGGCTCACGCCTGTAATCCCAGCACTTTGGGAGGCCAAGGCGGGTGGATCATGAAGTCAGGAGTTCAAGACCAGCCTGGCCAACATGGTGAAACCTCGTCTCTACTAAAAATACAAAAATCAGCCAGGTATGGTGGCAGCGCCTGTAATCCCAGCTACTTGTGAGGCTGAGGCAGGAGAACTGCTTGAACCCAGGAGGTGGAGTTTGCAGTGAGCTGAGATCACGCCATTGAACTCCATCCTGGGGACAGAGAGAGACAGTATCTCAAAGAAAAAAAGAGAGAGAGACTCAATGAGCCTTGAAGAGTGACCGTCCGGGAGCTCCCATGCCAGCAGTCAGTGTCTTGGGGAGAGGGGGGCATCTGATCCTTGCTGGACCCTCACCCACCCCCCATGGGCCAGCTGATGCCTGCCGCTGAGTTGTGACTGGGCCCTGGGTGATGGCCTGCCATCTCTCCTCAGGCCCGAGCCACAGCAGCCTCCCGGTGGGACGCCGCCACCCCCCGGTGCTGCGCATGGTGCTGGAGGCACTGCAGGCGGGGGAGCCGCGCCGGGGCATGTCGGTGGCGGCTATCAAGCTCTACATCCTGCACAAGTACCCAACAGTGGACGTCTTCCGCTTCAAGTACCTGCTGAAGCAGGCGCTGGCCACTGGCATGCGCCGTGGCCTCCTCGCCAGGCCCCTCAATTCCAAAGCCAGGGGGGCCACTGGCAGCTTCAAAGTAAGCGCCCCTGAGGGAGGACATAGCCCAGGGTTGGAGCAATGGTCTTGGCCTCTGTGAGTGCTGCGGCCTCTACTGGAAGGCCTTTGCCCTCCGGTCCCCTGTCCTTGTTCCTCCTGTAGTCTCAGCCGAGATGTCCTCTCCTCCAGGAAGGCGGGTAGTGTGCCCTCTCTCAGCTCCCACTGCAAGAGTCACCCTGTTGCTGTCCAGGACAGGTGAACTGTTGCATGTTTGGGATCCCAGGGCCTGTGTCAGCTGTGCTAACTTCTGGGTCCTGGGCACGTAGCCCCTTCCTGGCATTCCTCACCACAGCAAAGGGTTTTCCCTCTGCTGGCACCTCCCTGAGCAGCCATGTCCTCTGTTTCAAAGGGGAGAGTTTCATCATTATAAGGAGGATCCAAGAGGGGACCCATGCCAGGTCACTCAGAGCTGAGGCAGGTCTGGGACAAAACTGCACCCCAACATCAGGACTGTCATCAGCCACCAGGAATACCTCAGGGACCAGACCCAGGGCCTGACTTGTCATTGCTGGGCCCCCTGCATCTTGCCTAACTTCCTGCATGTAGCAGCTGCCGTGACAGTTGCCATGGAACACTGGCGAACATTCTCAGCCTACCCCAAGCTGGTCCCTGTGGTTACCTGGTGACAGATCACAGAAAGTCCCACCCTGGTGGAACTTCTGGGCCTGGATCAGAGCCTGGACTTGCCTCACAGCAGGACCAGGCGGCTAGGCAGGGAGAAGAGCCAGAGGGGCGTCGGGTGTCTGATGCGGTGTGCTGGCAGTTGAAGGGTGAAGGTAGTTTCTAGTCTTGGTGATGGTGAGCCCTGAGGGTTAGGGGACAGGAAAGAAACAGCTTGCCAGGAGCCCTCCCTTCCCCGCCGCTCACACCCTTGGTGATGGTCCCACTGTAAAGATGAGAAGACGTGGCTACGGTACACAGTTGGAGGAGGGCGGAGGAAGCTGTGAGCCCAGAGTCATCTGACCTCAGCCCACGTTCTGCTGAGCATCAAGGGGCGAGGTGGTGGGGGCATGGGGCATGAGGCAGGGCAGCGCTTCAGGGTGGTGGGGGAGGAGGAGTCCAGAGGCACAATCTGTGGGAAAGCAGCAGGCCTAGGGTGGTTGAGAGATCATGAGATCCTAGAATCACAGTAGACAGTGCCTCCAAGGACAGTGACTTCATGCCTTCTCCCTGCCCCTCACTGCCTGTGGAGCCCCCCTGTTTGGAATGAGGCCTCCCATTCGGAGTCTTACGGAGGGTGGGGGGTGTGAGGCGCCTGAGGCTCTGCTTTCAGTCCCACCCCGTGTCCTTCTCCAGTTAGTTCCCAAGCACAAGAGGAAAATCCAGCCCAGGAAGATGGCCCCCCCGACGGCTCCCAGGAGAGTGGGCGAGGCCAAGGGGAAGGGCCCCAAGAAACCAAGTGAGGCCAAGGAGGACCCTCCCAACGTGGGCAAGGTGAAAAAGGCAGCCAAGAGGCCAGCAAAGGTGCAGAAGGCTCCTCCCAAGCCAGGCGCAGCCACAGAGAAGGCTCGCAAGCAAGGCGGCGCGGCCAAGGACACCAGGGCACAGTCGCGAGAGGCTAGGAAGGTGCCCCCCAAGCCAGACAAGGCCATGCGGGCACCTTCCAGTGCCGGCGGGCTCAGCAGGAAGGCAAAGGCCAAAGGCAGCAGGAGCAGCCAAGGTAGTTGTGTGACTTGTAGGGGGTGGTGTGGGGATGGGGGTCTTGACAGCCACTGGAGTAGGGGCGGGGAGCCAGCTCTGGAGAAGGGTTTCCTTATTTGGTGCATGTGCCCTGAGTGCTGGGCTTGACCTAGAGAGAGAGAACTCATGGTAGCTGGTTGGGGGAAGGAGGCAGACATTTCAAGGGTTATGAAGGGGGAAGCAGAGACCAGGAGCCTGACTCATTATTGAGGCAGGGGTCAGGGAAGGCTTCCTGGAGGAAGGTGTCTCAAGCAGGGCAAGGGCCTGTGCAAAGGCCTGGAGGCATAAAGAAGGTGGAGTTTTTAGGCTGGGCATGGTGGCTCATGCCTGTAAGCCCAACACTTTGGGAGGCCAAGGCGGGAGGATCACTTGAGGTCAGGAGTTTGAGACCAACCTGGTCAACATGGTGAACCCCTGTCTCTGCTAAAAATACAAAAATTAGCTGGGCATGGTGGTGTACACCTATAATCCCAGGTACTTGGGTGGCTGAGGCAGGAAAATCACTTGAACCCAGGAGGCAGATGTTACAGTGAGCCGAGATCACACCACTGCACTCCAGTGTGGGTGACGGAGTGAGACTCGGTCTCAAAACAAAACACAAAAAGAAGGTGGAGTATTTGAGGAACTGCATGTATTTCGGTCTACCTGCAGTTTTGGCAAGGAGAAGCTGTGAAGGGCAGCTGGAATCGGCTTTATCTGGAGGACACTGCAGAGCTGTGGAAGGATTCTGACAGGAAGCAGCTAGGGCTAGAGTTATTCTTTTTTTTCCTCTCTCTCTTTTGGAGACAGGCTCTTGCTCTGTCACACGGGTGAGTGCTGAGCCCAAGAATTAGAGACCAATCTGGGCAAGATACTAGGATCCCATCTTTGCAAAAAATAAAAATATTAGCCGGCATGGTGTTGCATACCTGTTGTCCCAGCTACTTGGGAGGCTGAGGCAGGAGGATTGCTTGAGCCTGGGAGGTCAAGGCTGCAGAAAGCTGAGATCGCCCCACCACACTCCAGCACAGTGACAGAGCGAGACCCTGTCTTAAAAGAAAAATAAAGTATCCTGGCTGCCAGGTGGAAGACAAACTAAAGGCTCGAGCTGACAGGCCCGTTAGACGTTGGCTTCGGTGGGCTTGGAGCACTAGTGCTTTGCATAGAGCAAGTGCTTCCGTTAACCCTCCAGCCACTCTATGAGGGGCATGCTATTATTCCCAGTCTTCAAACTAGGTCACTGAGGCTCAGAGTGGCTAAATGATTTGCCCCATGTCACACAGCTGAGTGAAGACCTAGGACCCAGTAGGAATGGGGGTTCCAGAGCCCCTGAAACTTCCTGCCCCACCAGCAGTTCCTCCTTCTTCCCCTATAAAACCTCCTCCATCAAATTCCAGGAGATGCTGAGGCCTACAGGAAAACCAAAGCTGAGAGTAAGAGTTCAAAACCCACGGCCAGCAAGGTAAGTGCCTACATGACTTTCCTGGCCTGGCTGCCAGCCCTGAACAGGCCAGAGTTTGGGCATCCCACACTCAGCCCCTGGAAGGGTCAGCTAGGGATGGGGCTCAATTTCTTTTCCTACAAAGCACAGTCCACCACCTTCTCTCTGGTCCCCTGGCACACTGGGGGTGTTGCCATCCCCATCTTACAGATAAGAGACTAAGGCTTAGAAGGGTGATGTTGTGTACCCAGAGCCACCCAGAGCTGGGATTTCAGCCCTTCCCAGCTGTCTCTTTGCTCCTGGTTTGCTTTCGTATAGGTCAAGAATGGTGCTGCTTCCCCGACCAAAAAGAAGGTGGTGGCCAAGGCCAAGGCCCCTAAAGCTGGGCAGCGGCCAAATACCAAGGCTGCTGCTCCTGCTAAGGGCAGTGGGTCCAAGGTGGTACCTGCACACTTGTCCAGGAAGACAGAGGCCCCCAAGGGCTCGAGAAAGGCTGGGCTGCCCATCAAGGCCTCATCATCCAAAGTGTCCAGCGAGAGGGCTGAAGCTTAGGGCCAGAGGCAGGGGCGGAGACAGACCGAGCCTCTGCCCTAGTTTTTATTCTTCAACAAACCACTGCTCTATTTATTTCATTGTAAGCTATTTATCAATAAAGACTTTTGTTTCTTTTTCCTCACAATTGATGTGAGTAGAGGCTGAGGTTCAAGGATTTGGCCATTCGGTCCTTCATGAACATCCGCTGAGCACCTGCTGTTTACCTGGCCAATGCTGGGGCTCAGATAGCAGGTCCTGCCTCAGGGATACAGACTGTGTGCTATATGGGGCTGCGGCACAGATATCAGATATCAGGATGCAAAGGGGCTGGCGGAGGGAGATTTACCCGGCCCTGAGATCAGGCTTCCAGGAGGAGGTGGCTTTTGATCCTAAAGGATGGGTAGCCATTGTCAGGCAGATTAGGAGGCAGAGGGTGCCATCTGAGGGGTGGGATGAAAGGAGGGGATCTGTTTAGAAAGAACCCTCTGGCGGTGGAAAGGAAGGATTAGAGTAGCTGAGAAGAGAGGGAGACCTTTCAGCCACTGGTTCCCGAGTGCTCCTGGGCCAGGCACTGTGACAGTGACAGGTGTTCTACTCCGCAGCCAGTGCCTGTGCTCTGAAGAGGAGGTGGGGCTGGGCCTTCAGCGGGGTGGGTAGGGCTGGCTGCTAGTTTAGACAGGGTTGGAGGGGCTGTCTGAGCAAGGACCTGTGTCTGGAGGGGGTACCATTTCAGCAGAAGGAAGAGTGAATGCAAAGGCCCTGGGGTGGGAACATGCTCCTCAGCCTGGGAGCCGCAGGAAGGTCTGTGTGGCTAGAGACCAATAAAGAGAAGGACAGGGATGGAGACGAAGTCCAAGGTGCTTTAAAAACATCTGCAGCACTCCTCACACAGAGAGACAGGCTCTGTGTCCCTACCCCTTGACTCTGGGCTCCATGACTACTTGACCAGTAGAATTTGGTGACAATGATGCTGTGACAATTTCTGGGCCCCATCTTAAGGCAGCTTCTACTTCTTGTGTTTGGGGACACTTTTTGTTTTGTGATACTCACTCTTCAAACTTGGCCACCACTCTATGGGAAAGCCCACGCAGCTTGTAGAGAGGAACTGAGGACTCCAATTTTCAGTCCTGCTGAACTCTCCGACCAGCTGCTACCACGTGCCACCATCTGAATGCAGCGTGTTGGAACTGCATTTTCCAGCCCTAATTGAGCTGCCCCAGCAGAAACCTGGTGGGACAGGGACAAGCCTTTCCTGCCAAGCCCTGCCCCGACTGCAGATTAGTGGGCAAAATAAGTGACTGCTGTTATTTTAAGCCACTAGGTACCGGGATGCAGGGCCTTGTAAGCCAAGGGCAAGCACAGTGGGCTTTAATTGTCATAGGGAACCATTAGAGGACGGCAAGCAACAGAGTCTCTGCAGGGATGTGGGCGGGCGGACAGGCCTGTGAGGAGGCCCCTGCCACAACCCAGATGAGGGGGGTGGTGGCCAGCCAGGACATGCTCACAGAGGGAGGGTTAGAAGTGGTAGATTCTGGATCGCTGTTGAAGATGGTGTGAACAGGCTCTGCTGATGGATTGGATGTAGGAAGGGTCACTGATGAGTCTGCAATTTGGGGTCTAGACAGGCGACTGCTGGGTGACCATTTCCTGGGGTGAGGACTCGGCACGTGCTGGGAGGCTGCCGAGATATGGTCCTGATGAGAGGTGGCAGCCTAGCCACGGGGGACAGAGAGAAGGAAGGGGTGGACTAAAGGGAGTCAGAGGCAAACTGTACAGGACTTGAGAAGAGGGCAGACGGGGTGCAAAGGGAAGCAGGCTGCTCAGCATGGGGCATCAGCCGCTCCCTTCCTGCCCCTGCTCCGCCACTCCACCCTCTCCTCCTGGAATCCCGGCTTTGCCTAGATGTGCTGACAGCCTCCCTGGGGTGTCTGTAATGTGGCTGCCAGCAGGACCCAGAGGGGCACCCAGAGCAGATGGCAGGGTGGGGCTGGGCTGGTGCTTCCTGAGGAGGGGTCTGCTCCTGCCACTGCTCATTCACGGCTTGGCCCGGTGCCGTGGCACCTGCCGGCAGACTGCAGTGCGGGGGGCATCAGTGGGCATCTCATGTCCATGAGCTGGGAGCAGGGGTGGGGGGTGTCTAGCGTCCATGAAACCTTGGGCAAGTTACCTCCCTTAGCTGCAATGGTTTCTTTCCTTTTCAAAGGAATTTAGTTTGAGGATGCTACATCAGGGGTCCCCAGCCTCCTATGACCCTCAAAGGGTAGGAACCTCCCTCCTGCCCACAGCTGCCAGGTCCTCAGAGCCCCAGATAAGGATGATAGTTGGTTCATGGAAGGTGGCCACCTTCTGTGCTGAGAAACGACTCTGGAAACTAGAGATTTCCTCCATTTGCAAATACATTTCTAAACGTCAAGGAGGAACTGAATGTTAATCAGACATTAAGACAGGCTGTGGAATATTTAATGACTTAGAAAGATGTTACTGACATATTGTCGCATGGGGGAAAATCAGGTTGCAAAATGGTGTACACACCCTGATCCTGAGTTCACTCCTCGGCCCCGCCCCATCCAAGCGCCCCATGCGGCTGGCGTTCTCAGAGACGCTCGCCATGAAGGGTTAGGGCAGCTTTTATTTTCTTCACGCTTTTTGTGCTTCCTACATTTCTCTGGGAACCGTGTATTCATTCCAGAATCACACCCGCCCCCCTCACCCTCAAAATGCTATCAAATGTGCTGATAACTTAAATTAGAAAATCTGCTGCTTAATAAGAAGGAATCAATGCTCAGAATAGAAAATGTGAAAGATAAAGACTATCTTTCCACACAGAAGCCATTGTAGGAAAAAGCTATTTTTAAAGCAAAAGGTTGTTTACTGTTCTCCTCACTTTTCTGTTCTCATTAATCTTAGACCTGGTATTTGTGGGATTTTGTTTAAATTTTATGAGTCTTTTGTCCTAGTTCTTACTCTTGATAAATACATGTGTAACTATGTTTCCTTCAAAAAAGCAAGAAATGAAATGGAGTTGCCGTACCTTTAGAGCTGGCTCTCAAGATCTTTCCCTGGGGTTGGGGAGGAGCCAGCAGGGCTGGAAAGGGGTGTCTGCATCAGGTTCATTGTTCTTGTGGGCAGGGGTGAGGAACAGCCTGTACTGTGGGGAACAGCGTTTAGGGTTAAACTGGGCTTGGGGGTTAAACTGCCTGCTTCCTTGTCTGAGAAATGAGCTTAATGCTATGTATTTTTTAAGCTTGATGAGAAATTCGGGGTAAGTTAAGTGTCAGTTTCCTTTCTAGGGTGGTCACCTTTGTCCTCCCCACCCATTTTGGGGACCACTGTGGAGACTCTGGACTGGAAGGAGCATGGGACCTGGTCCTCATCCTGTCCCTTGCTGGTTGTGTGACCTTGAGAAATGCTTCAGCTGTGCTGAGCCTCAGTTGCTGCGTCTGTCATATAGGGACGCTAGCACGTTCCTGATGGGCTTGTTAGAGATGAGGTTAGGAGCAGGGCCCACTCAGTTGCAGGCAGCACACAGCAGCTGTGAAATCTTCCTGGAGGTCCCGGGATGTCCTCAGAGCTTAAGGAATGGCAGCTCTGGGCCGGGCCCACAGCACGCATGCAGCCTGCACTGTCTCGTTTCATCTCCTGGCCTCTGACTGCCTTCTCAGAAGCTAGTCAGGTGCCAGCAAACCTCAAGAGTCCAGCTGAGACAGGAGGGATGGCAGGCTCCTTCCCTCCTCTCTCTCACAAATGGGTAAAGAAACTGCCTATTCTCCCGCTTGGCTATCTCAGGACAAAGGCTGGAGCCCACAGTAGGTTTGTCCGTAAGGCTTTTATTATAAAGAAGATTCCAGAGTCCCGGCTGCCCCCCTCCAGCCCCCATGGGCTCTGAGCCAGTCCCAACACTGGCTGAGTTGGCTGCGAGGGGCCTGCATGGCCCATCTACCACAGAGGGTCGCTTCTGGCAGGAACGGAATGGGTGGTGGTCTCAGGCGCCAGGGGCACTCTGCCAGGTCTGCCTGCTCTCTGGAACAGTCATTTCCAGTGTTGCACGGGGAGCCTCTCGGGACCCCTCCCCGGGTCCTCTGCGCAAGCGGCAGCTATTCACAGTTGGTGCATGATACCTTTTTTAATATATAAAAGCTTTAAAAAAAAAAGTGGTGCTATCTTTAGAAACACCTTCAGCAAGATCAAGTAGCCCAGCTACAGCCTCGGTGCATCTTAACCCCTCTCCTTTCCCTGGAGATGGGGCTCCCAGCTCCTGTGCCCCCCATCCCTCCCCTCCACCCTCCCTGCTCCTGGAGAAGCCCACAGAGCACCCTATGGCGCAGGCACTGCCCACTCTACCAACAGCCGCCCAAGCAACAAAAATCTGACACTACTTGAAACTGTCTGTGGCCAGGATCCTCTTTGGATGAGGCGGAAGTGGAGATAACATTTTGGTGGTTAAAGCAGAAACCAATAAAAGGTCAGTTCAAGGAGGGCTCCCTGCACCAGTATGGATGAGGTAGAGTTTCTGGGCTGCAGCCTCCGGGCTGGCGGCCTCCTCTCCCCCAGTTTGTGCTTGGCCGCCTAGATGTGCGGGGCTCTCGGCAGCAGGACCAGCTGGACGCAGTGGAGCAAGTGGGTGGGCACAGTGCAGGCCGTACTGGGCAGACGGGGGAGCCTGACCAGCTCTCTGGCCTCCGTCCCGGAGACTGATCTGGGGACAGGTGGGAGGGGATGGAGGTGCCCAGGGGTCAGGGCTGGGGCGCCCCTGCCTGGCTGAGAGCAGCCCCTCCTCCTGCCCCTGCCCCAGCCGTCTCTGCTCAGTATTTCCCAGGCTGAGTCACAGGCACGGGGTAGAAGATCAAGTTGAGGCCCAGTGGGCGTCCGTTTCTCCCAGCAGCAGCCTGACCAGCTCTCCATGTGTCTCAGGCCTCGCTGTAGCACTCGTAGATGTTGTCCTCCATCAAAGCCACCACTTGCTCAAACTTGTGCTGCAGCTGTGTCCTCCGGGCCGTGGGGTTGGCCTCCAGCGCGGCCATGATCTGAGGGGAGCAGCGGAGTCAGCTGGGCCATGGCCGGTAGCCCTGCCTCAGTTCGTGGGGGAGAACACACCCCTGAATGTCTACCACGAGTGACATCCGTCCGTTAAGGGCAAGCACCCTGAGATGTGTGTACTTGAGTAGGAAGCTCACCTACCCCGAGGGCAGGTGCCTCACCCTGGGGCACTCACCTGCGGCCGATACCTCTTGGCGTACTTATAAATCTCTGCCATGGCCACATTGGTGTTGAACTCATTCTGGTATTTCTATAAGGAGGCAAGACGGGGAGGTTAGCCCAGCGGTCAAAGCTGAGCTGAGCCCCAGCAAAGCCAGCTGCTTACACATAACCCCCCAACTCCCCACGGCCCCCATAGAACAGTTCAGCGACGAGGCCCCTCAAGTCCCGTGGACGAAGACGGCTTCCCGGACCCTGAAGTCCAATCTCCTCTCCATCCAGAGGGTGCTCTCCTGCCCCCGCGCCCCAAGCTCTGGGAAAATGCATCACAAATTTGCAGGCCAGCAAGAGGCCACAGCCACTTCTGAAATGCCCTCTGTGCTCCCTGCCCTTACTCCAGTGGAGGCATTGAGGCCCAGCCCCCGCCCCCCGATCCCTCAGCTCATCAGGCTCCCACCCCCCGCCACCAAGCCACCGCACCCTCGACTCCTCGGCCAGATGGGCATTCATCTCTTGCTCGCTGAGCGGTGTCATGTCCTGGATCTGCTTGTAGTAGCGCTGCACGATCTTCCGGTACTCAGGAATCTCCTTGGCATAGAGGAGCTTGTTGGTTGGCGAATCCTGGGCAGAGAAGAGCGAGGGTGTTAGATGGCTGCTGGAGAAAGGACGCATCTGGTCATTTTCTGGATGAGCCCTCATCCCTCCTGCCACATAAGTGAACTTAGCAGGCCCCCGAGGCCCAAAGAGTCTCACCCGGTCACTGAACGTCCCTGCACTCAGCCGGCCCCAGACCAGGGGCTCCTCACTGTGCTCTGTCTGCCCCGCCTACTTTCCCCAGGACTGTTAAGACAATGATGTGGGTGGGGAGGGGCCCTACTTCTTTCAGGGGGAAAAGTGCATGGGCGTGCCAGCTCTTCACTGCACGCAGCCCATTCCACGTAACAAGGATGTGTCCTTCTCAGGGTGATAGGTCTTGGTGGCTAGGATTCCTGGAAGCCTGAGTGCTGGCTCAGTGGAATATTTCCCACCACATGCTCCTAACGCCTGAAAGAAGTGCCAAGAACACTCCCAGTTCTTTGTCAGTCACCGGCACCCTGCCTTAGGAGGCAGTACGTGAGAAGCAGGGGAGCGATGGCATTTTCTCTTTCCCGTGGCCCGTCTCTGAAATGCATGGGCTAAATGCAGGGCCACGCACGACTTGGACCAATCCTGCAGTGCCAGCTCTAATGATACAATCTCATCCCTGCTCACAGCAACCGGGTGCTTTCCTGCCTCCGTCTTTTCCTGTGCCGTTCCCTCTGCCTGGAAGGCCATCCTCTTTCATCTTCAACCTCTAAAGCCAGACACAGCCTTGAGTGCCCCCAACCCACCGCATGAATCTCAGAGCTCCTAGCCACCCATCACCCCTCTGCCCACCCCTTCACTGAATGCTCGCTTCAATGGCTTTTGACTTTCAGGGGCTGCTGCCCAGAGCCTGGCCCGGTTTTCAGATGATGTTGTGCCTGACCAAGCAGGTTGTCCAAGTTCATACTGGCTTTCCCACACCGGGTTGTCAGGCCTGTGTTCAAAGCCAGTGCTAGGCACGGCTGCGGCAGGTGCAGTTGGTCTGCAGCGATACAGAGTTTCTGATGGAAGGTACTGGCTTCTAGGTGTCTCCCTGTCTGAATGAGTCACTCATCCCACATCCCCTAGACCTGAGCTCTTTTGGTTCCCCTCCCAGGAAGATCTCTGAGCTCAGCCTCAGAGAGTCGAGGAGGCCACCCATGGTCAGCACCCCACTTTGGCCCTGTGCATGGGCCTGGCCTGGTCCTGGGAACAGCCGACCTTGCCCAGCTGCAGATCAGAGATGGAGCAGGCGTCGATGAAGGCCTGTGCGATGACTGAAAGGCAGGCGTCGATGTGGTCTGTCTTGTCGATGTCAAAGACAAACTGGGGGTTCTTCAGAATGTTCACCCAGAACCGGAGAGGAAGGCTGTGGGGTAGGGTGACAAAGGCAGTGAGGGTAGGGTGGGGTAGGAAGCAGTTGAGGGACAGTTGTGGAGGAGAGAGCTGGCTTTGTCCCTCAAGGGCCCGAGGTTGGAGCCTTGTCACAAGATGTGACCTTTGGGAACCTTAGTTTGCCTATCCCTGGCCAGCTGGGGTGGCAGTGGGGCTGAGAGCCGGGTTTCCTGCTGGAGCAAGGCAGGAGCTGCAGGGCTTAGCTGCACCCCCCCAACCCCCTGCTGAGCCTCCAGCCAGGTCCTGGTTCTCATTAGAACCAGGTGCCCGCCCCCGGGCACCCCTGGCTCCTCCCTGAACCTTTGCAGGCAGCAGGAAGTCCGACATTAGCAGAGCAGCTGTGGCAGGGCTGTGGGGGGCAGGGCCTGGAGCTCTGGCCTTGTCCTCGAGAGGCCGGAGAGGGTGAGCAACACCCCCACCCCCACCTCAGGCCACCCAGTGACTCAGCAGCCTGGGCATGTGTACCCCCCGAGCTCGAGGAAGCTGCTGCCCTGCACAGAGGTGCCTGGGCTGGTGGTATTCTTCCTAAGGGTCAGGCTGGGTTTCCAGCAACTTCTTGTGGGGGTGCATGACCCCGACAAGCTAAGAGGTGCCTCAAAGGAGGGCTACCAACTGGGTAAGAGATTCAGCTAATGTAGGGCCGGAGCCTGACTCTACTGTCCCAGGCTGTGTGGTCTTGAGCAGGTGCTGCTTCTCCGAGCCTCAGTGTGCTCATCTGTGAAGTGGAGCTGATGGTGCCCGCCAGAGAGCGGTGCAGGAGAATGATAGTAAGGGCAACACCTAGACCATGCTTTTGGGCACTCTTCTAGTTAATTCCTACCATTAACATGGGTCGCATTTTACAGTGGAGGGGAAACTGAAGCACAGAGAGGCTAAGTCACTCATCCGAGAACACACAGCTGGGAAATGGCAGAGGAGGGCTTAACCCCAAGCAGGCAAGGCCAGAAGACTAGACTCTGAACCCCCTGCCGCAGGGGCCCCAGTGGCACAGTGAAGTCCGCATGGCCCCCCACCCGCCACCTGTTGGTCTTCCAGATGTGTAGGGTGTCGGGGTCCGAGATTCCCCTCTTCTCAGCCTGCTCCTCCAGGAAGTCGAAAAAGTACTTGACAGCCAGCGGGGGCTTGTCTTCACGGATACTCAGAATGGCCTTGAACAGGTCATCCAGAAACTTTTGCAGCGTGCCCTGCGGGGGAGTGGGGTGGCTGCCGTCAGCCCTGGGCCACGTGCAGAGGGCTGGGGTGGCAGTGGGGCTGAGAGCCACCCTTGGTGGCTCTGTGGAGCTTGAAATGCCAGGCTGCTGAATGAGGAAGCCACGTGGCATCAGGCTGGTCACCGAGCCTTTCTGGCCTCACTTGCCTCCCAGAGGCGTTGAAAGGACTAATCAAGGCACTGGCACATGGAGTCGAGAACTGGAGGCACCAGAGTATGGGCTGTGGGGTGCCGGCGCTGCCACTGAGCCACGTGGCCTTGGGGACATCACTGATCCCTCTGGGCCTCTGCTGTGCCCTGTTATGTGGGCTAACATAGAAGTGTCTGTCAGGCATTTTTCCTGGCTGTGAGAAATGCCTCCTCAAGTGGTCTTGGACCCTAAGCCAAGGACCCTGAGCCTTCAGCCTCTTGCCCCTCTGGCCCCACAGGGGAAACAGGAAGAACTCACACCCCTCTCCCAGCCGCGTGTGCACAGCTGGCCCTGAGCAATGACCCTCTGGAGCTGGGGCTGAAGCCTTGTACCCACTGCACGGAGGGGAGACTGAGGCCGGACTCACCTTGGTGGAGAGCAGGCGGGTCAGGTAGATTTCCGGGAGCACCTTCTTGCGATGGCTCTGCCGGTGAGACTTCTTGGGCTCCGCCAGCTCGTCCGTGGGCAGCACCTGGGAGGCCGGGCAGTGGTCAGTGTCCGCACCAGGCCCCATCCTCGGCCGCCTGTGGGAGGTCTGGCTCTGCCATGCTTCTTAGCACACAAGGGCTGTGGTTCCCTCCAGATTCTGGGCCCCATCCCTACTCCCCCACCCCCAGCCTTTCCCAGGGCCGGGAGCGCTTTTCCCAGAGGCCCCGGGCCACAGAAAGCCAAGGCCACACCCACTGAGGGGCTGGATCCCCCGAGGCCGAGGTTGGGCACTCACCAAATGGAAATACTTCTCTGTGTCCAAGTCTTTCACTGCGAGAGGAAAAACACAATAAACAAACATGGGAGAGGAGAGAAACAGAAATGAAGACAGAAAGATGGAGAGAGAGAAACAAACAAGACAGAAAGATGGGGAGAGAAACAGAAACGGAGACAGAGATCCAAAGAGACCGGCAGAGAGAATGAGACAGAGATGCAGAGATGCATGGGGAGACTGAATCTGGGAGAGACGGAGAGAGAGAAAAGTGAGATCCAGAGACACACAGTGAGCGAGACAGAGTGAGGCAGAGAGAGAAAGACACACACACAGTGACCACAGGGATGGAGGGACTTGGAGGGGGGACAGTGGTGGAGAGAAGCAGAAAGATGCAGCCACGGGGGAGGAGGGGCCCCGGGCAGGGCGGGGTGGGTGCCTTCACCCACTCCACCCCTGAGCCCAGAGCTCCTGCCAGCCCAGACTCCCAGGCTGCTGAGAGAGACTGAGGCTCTGCTCTCAACCTCAGAAGAGGACCCAGAGACCCAGAGGAGCCCGGGCTCGCAGGCCTGGCAGCCAGGAGGCTGTGCCTGGGGCGTCTGAGGTTGTGGAGGGGGCACTTGAGGCAGGGACATGGCCCAAGGCTGAGACGGGCATGCTGGCCCCCCTTCTGGCCTGGCTGCTGCCCAGACCTCCTGGAACTGCATCCCGCCCTCCCGGGGCCTCTCTCCAGCTGCCGCAGGAAATCAGCTTGAGGAGGCCTGGTGTGGGCCCTGCCCCAGCAGTACTGGGTCAGAGGAGGCTGGCCCCGCCCAGCCCCCACCAAGGAGGCCTCAGCCCAGGCCAGCCCTGCCTCTCGGAGCCTCAGTTTCCCCACTGGGGCATGGGATGGAAGCCCCTGTCCACACGCAGCCTAGGCTCCCTTCCCACGTGCACCCGCACTACCTCGGCCCAGTGTGTTGTCCTTCTTGTCTATGAGACTCATGGCCAGGGAGGCACCTTCAGGGATCTGATGGGCGGGAAGAGGCCGAGGTCAGAGGCCGGAGGTTGGGGTGGGGGCATGAGGGTGGGGAAGTGGGGGGCGGGCAGGGCTGCACCTTGTAATGGGCCAGCGTGTTAAGCTTCTTGCGGCCATCTTCCACCACTGAGGTGTCGTCCAGGTCCCGAAGGATGTAGCTCTGTGTGCTGGAGGCGAACCACTCTGGGGGACAAGGAGCAGGCCATCAGGGTCCAGGCAGGGAGCTGGGCCTGAGGAGTAGGTACCGGCCCAGCCAGACAGGGAGAGGCCTCTCGCTCTCTCCATGTAAACTGAGGCAAGCCATACCTCTCTCTGAGCCTCCATTTTCCCATCTGTAAAATGGGGAGGGCAGGAAAGAGCTGGGGGAGAGTGTGAGGGTACAAAGAGAAGGTGCCAGGGTGGAGGGCACAGAGGAGGAGCTCTGCAAATGGCCTTGTCTGCAGGGCTGTTAATGTTACAATTGCTGATGAAACCCTTGGCCTAACCAAGACTCCTATAAAACCCACTCCAAGCCCCGCGTGGTGGCTCACACCTGTGATCCCAGCACTTTGGGAGGCTGAAGCAGGAGGATCGCTTGAGCCCAGGAGTTCAGCCTGGGCAGCATAGCATGACACTATCTTTACAAAAAGTAAAATTAGCTGGATGTGGTAGTGCACTCCCGTAGTACCAGCTATTCAGGAGGCTGAAATGAGAGGATCACTTGAGCCCAGGAGGTCGAGGCTGCAGTGGGCTGAGATTGCGCCACTGCACTCCAGCCTGGGTGACAGAATGAGATCCCGTCTCAAAAACAAACAAACAAACAAACAAACCCTACTCCAGCTCCCTCCTTTAGGAATTAGGAAGCCTTTCCTGAAGGCTTTTTGCTGTTGTCTGTAGCTCACTCACACTGCAGGACTTGTCTCCCACAGTGTAAGAGCTTCTTGCTGAGGGGGCCTCATTGGATCCTCGCAGTGGCCCCACATTCATGCACCCATGCCAGGTGAAAGGAGTGTTTCCCGTCAAGGCAGGGGCCAGCCCCGGCTGAAGCGCCTGACACGGGGTCTCTGCCCCCATTCCCACCCACCGAGGTCGACGTCCTCTGCACGCGGCCACTGGGAGTAGGGCACATTCTTGCAGAAGGCCTCCAGGATCTTCTCCTTGACCTGGGTCAGCGTGTCGGTGTCCATGGCCCGCACGCTCAGCGAGTCCATGCCACAGCCCTGGAAGGACACGTTCAGGTTCTGCAGGCGGAGAGTGGGAGAGAAAGGTCAGTGAGTTGCTGCCATCACTATGTCGGTGCCCAGGCAAGGCCCTGCACAGGAAGGCTGGGTCAATGCCATAGGCTGCGACGCACCAGCCCTGGGACCCTCCCCGCCCTGCCAACTTACCCGGGGCTTGGCCTCGATGTTCTCCCGCAGCAGCCACTCCTCATTGAGTGTGTAGCGGGCCTTGCCCGTGATGGCGTCAATGGAGCCCTTGTTGATTTGCTGCTTGATGGCACACAGCAGCAGGAAGAATGGCTCCCCCACCGTCTCCTGAGGGGCACAGGGGTATCAGGGCCAAGGCCCCCTCTGTATTCCAGCCCCCACTCCTTGGGCCAAACACCTTCACGCCCCCGTCCCCCAACCCCTCCAACAGTCTCCTTTTGGATCCTGGTGTCAACACTCCTCTCCAGGGTGTCTCCACGGACCCTAAGCTCGTGTTCATTAAACACTACCAGCTGTGGGTGGGTGCATTCATTGCATCATCCCAGCAACCCTTCTGGATACGGAGTATCATCCTTACTGTGTAGCCAACAGTGCCGAGGCTCAGAGAGGGCAAGTGACCTGCCCAAGGTCACCCAGCTGGGAAGCGGCAGGGCAGGAATCGGACCTGGCTCGGCTGACTCCCAAGCCTGTGACTTTCTACTAAGTGGGGGGACCCAAGGGTGAGTTGAGGTGGACCCAGAGCACCGATGTGGCCTCGACCCCACTCGCAGGCTGATGACCGTGGAGTCTCAGGAGGAATGGGGCTCAACGTCCCTGCTCTTGCCCATCTCCAAGGGTGGCCCTCCAGGCAGTGGCTCTGCTGGACCCACAGCCACGAGCTGATTCTCAAGGCCATTGCCCAGCCAGGGACCCAGGTGTTCCACTGGGATAGTTTTACTTAACTATCCACCAAAATTGATTTAAAGAAAAATTAAGTACATAATAGTATTAGGCAGATTTGGCAAAGATTACGAAGGCAGCCTGCCAGCCCAAGTCCTGGCCCAATTCTCCAGGTCTAGGGCATGGGAGGCACTGATTCCCTGCTTTCTAGAGGAGGAAACAGGCTCATAGGGGAAGGCCTGGCTGAGGCCACAGAAAGAAGCCAGGGGAGTGAGGTCCAGGGTCCACAGTGGCCCTTGTGGTTCCTGATGGCCCACAGTGAGGCAGCCCACAGAAGGTGGAGGCACTCCAATGGCCTCTCCCAGGCCCCGCCTCTGCTCCACCCCACTACCCGCTTCCCCCAGGAGGAGCCGTGGGGCTCCCCCAGGCTACTTGGCCCTCAAGCCCCAGGCTCAGGGGCAGAGGCCCCATTTGACAGAAGGAAACCAAGGCCCAGAGAGGGCAATGAGTAGCTCAGAGTCACACAGCTGGGCTGTGCCAAAGATCGGACTCAAGCCCAGGACATCCTGGCTGGGTGCAGTGGCTCACCCCTGTAATCCCAGCACTTTGGGAGGCCAAAGCGGGAGGATTGCTTGAGCCCAGGAGTTTGGGACCAGCCTGTGCAACAAAGCAAGACCCCCATCTCTTCAAAAATTAACAACAAAAAACCAGAACATCTGACACCCTGGTTCTGGGCTCCAGGCAGGCCTTTGCCTTTCTCCCACAATCCTCCAGGCAGCCCTCTAGCCTCTGCCACTGTAGGGTAGCTGGAGGGTGGGACAGAACCAGAGGCTGAGCAACCCTTGCTGTGCAGAAAAGAGCTTATGGGGGTCCTTCTGGCAGAATGCAGGAGGCCCTGGCTACCGGGCCCACCCTCTTCCCAGCCTCCGCTCTCATCCGGAAGATTCTTTGGCCTTCCTTCCATTCCTTCCATGAACATCCCCTCCTCCCGGCCTCTGCCCTCGTGCTGTACCCGATGCCTGGAGCACCCTCCCTACCACTCCTCGCCTGGCTCACTCTCTTAGGTCTCAGCACAGGGTCGCCTGCTCCAGGAAGCCACCTTGAAGCCTCCAGACAGAGGGAGGCCTCATGAGCTGAGCTCTGCTGCGAGGCACTGGCCACCCTGTATTTTGTTTCCACGTCTCGCCCCTAGGGCTGGGAGAGCCTCAAGGGCCAGCCAGGGCCTGATTTCATCTCCTGAATCCAGAGCAGGGAAGGGTGGATGACTGAGAAAACCACGAATGGGACAAGGCCCCTGACACAACCTCTGTTATGCCCCAAGCATCCGCTGAGCCCTTGCAGCTGGCCAGCCAGGCCTCCCCTGGGCCACAGCTCCCCTCTCTGCGTAACAGGTCCGACGGGCCTGGCCTGTCTCATGCAACACTCCCTCCTGGCAGAGCTGGCCTGAGGGTGCCAGGGAAGGCCTGGGAGGCCGTGCGGTCACTGCCGCTGCGTCCCTGCCACGTCCCCGGCCTGGGCTCTGTCTGTCCCCAGGCAGCCTCACCCGCAGACAGCTGTACATGCAGATGGACATCCAGTTGGTGAGCATCTTCTCCACCACAGACTCTGTGCGCCGCAGCATGAGCTTGGGGTTCTTGGCGGCCGAGGCGTCAATGAGGTCCACCAGCAGCTCCTTCATGATGCTGGTGTAGTACTCCAGCTTGCCGTGCAGCGCGATGGTCAGCAGCGAGGCCAGGCTGCACCTGTAAGCAGGAGGCAGGTGTCAGCTGCACCTTGAGGCCCTAGGAGCTGTGGGTCCCAGGGTCTCAGTGCCGCCTCATCCCCAGGCCCAGCGATCCCAGGAGTGCCTGTGTGGGTGGGTCCTGCGAGGGGTGAGTGGGGCTGGAATCCTCCTGGAGAAATAGCCACCTTCTTCTATGTCCACAGCAACCACCATGCCCCGTGAGCCAAGGTCTTGGGCATCCAGGCCCAGGAAGGGCTGGAATATGGGGGTGTCAGGAGCCCCAGAGCCCCAGGACCCAGGACCTGATGCTGTGTGGCCTTAGACAGGCTCCTCTTCCCTACCCCACCCCAGTCCGTCACAGCCTGACCTGTCGCGCACCGCAAAGTCCTTCTGCTGCTCCAGAGCATGGACAAAGACAATAAGGAAGTGCTTGTTGTTGAGTAGTGAGGAGAACAAGCTGATTCCCTCTTCCATGTTGGGCCGGCAGCTCTCAGGAATCTGTGGAGGCAACTGGTGATGGGGTGTCCAGAGGGGCCCAGTGTCCCTGCCTAGCTTAACAGCCAGTGCTTATGATGGCTGCTTGTATGCCTCCTGGGATGGGGAGCTCATTACCTTCCATGGTGGATGCCTCCTAACCTTTGTGACAGGGAACAATGGCTTGGTTGCATTGAAAAGTGGGGCTCAGAGAAGGGTAAGGGTGCCTGGAGGTAACCTGGCATCCCAGTGTGGGGGATTCTCACCTTCCATTTTCTAAGCAGGCAGAGTGGGTGTACAGGGGGGCTCAATCCTCTGTCTGCTCTACCTGGCCTGCGGGGGGCAGCACTTATAACACCCTGAATGGCTGCTTGAATGCCTCCTGGGATGGGGGGCTCAGTACCTTACAATGGCAGATGCCTCCCAACTCCGCATGACAGGGATCAATGGATTAGATGAACTGGAAAGGGGACCCAGCGGGCAGCAGGGTTGCCCTGAAGCAGCCCACTGTGTGTGGGTTGGGGGGTACTCACCTTCCACTCTCCCAGCAGTGGGTGGGTCTCCTGTGCCTGGGAGCTGCCCTGGGAGTTGAGGGTCTGGGAGGGCAGCACATAACGCTCTTCATAAAGGGAGGAACACTGCAGAGGCAGACCCCCAGCATCTCAGCAAGGCAGGACACCCCCTGCTGGCATGCAAAGGTCACTCACACAGAAAGGGGCACCGGCTTGGGCTGCTAGGGGAAACTGGCACAGAATTAGCTCCCCATAAAGGAATAAGAGGCAGTGGGCCAAGCCCAGGGGCTGTGGAATTCCAGGGGTGTGGCCACACAAGACAGCACAAGGCTTAAGGGGAAGCAAAAGCAGCTCCATGTGCAATGGGGGAAACTGAGGCAGAAAGGCTGGGTGTCTGAGCTTTAGCCTGAGGCTGGGAAAAGCCACTGGAGGGTTTTGTGAAAAACGACATAGTCAAACATGGGCTTGCTTTGGCCATTGTGTGGGGAATGGTGTGGACAGGGGAGAGAGGGTGGTACCATTAGGAGGTGGAGCGAGGGTAGTGGACCCTGGAAGGGCAGGGGGAGGCATGAGAGGCATGGAAGGGATGGGGCAGGAGTCCAGTGGACAGGAAGAGGGAGTGTAGAGACCAAGGGAAGCCTGGCTGGGAAGAGGCACAGGAAGAAGAGAGGCTGGCCTGGGACAGCCCTGGCCACTTCTGCCCCACCTTGAAAAGGGGAGAGGCAGGCCCAGCTGGCCAGGAGAGTGGGGCTGCAGCTGGCTTCCATATGGACTGTTAAACATCAAGTGAGCAGAGAATGAGAGTGGAGAATCTGCCCCCAACACTCCGCCCCGTGGCAGGCCAGGGCAAGTGGCCAGGACGGCTGTGGACAGCTGTGCAGGTTTGGCACTGCTCAAGGGACCCTATAGGCTGGCAGGGCTCAGAGAGGTCAAGTTGCCTTGAGGTGGCTGGCACAGGTTCAGGGGCAGGCTCAGGCTCGGGCTGACCTTGGGGAAGAAGGTGCGGGTCACGAAGTGCTTATACTCCAGGAAGGGGATGCCCTGGCTGCGGTTCAGCTCCTTGGTCAGATCTGTCATGTCTGTCTGCAGCTCAGCGAAGCCTGGCGGACACACAGACAGCCGTGAGCGGCCCGAGAACCCATCCCCCAGGAGGGAAAGTCGCGGTCCAGCCCTGCAGGGTCCCAGCCCACTACCTTTGCGGATTTCCTCTCGGATCTGAGATTCCATCTCCTCCATCTGCAGCAGCGTCTTCTGCCAGTAACGCTCAGCACGTCGGCTCTTGGTACAGAAGACGAACAGGGCTGCGGGCAGTGGAGAGGCAGGTCAGGCCTCTGGTGCCCTTTGGAAAGCCTTTATTGGTGCCTGCTGTACGCTGGCCTCGGCTCCAGCTCCTCTGGGCAGGGTGTGGGAGGAGGCCCTGCAGTCCACCCTCCTGGGCGGGGTTGGGGTTGGGGGGGGGAGTTGTGGGGAGCTCTCCCATGGGCAGAGGGCTTGGGGAATGGCCAGCAAAGCAACGCCTGATGACCTGTTCTTAGAAAAAGAAGTGTATAGTGTTACAGCTCTGTTAGAATTTGTCTAGCCCCCTTAAAAAAAAAAAAGAAACAAGAATACATGTGTGTGAAGTAGTGGTTAAGAGTGGCTTTCCTGGGTGGAAGCATTCTGGGTGACTTCTGTTTACTTTCTGCTTTTGAGCATTTTCTATTCCTTCTACAATGACTAGGTGTTATGTGTAAATTAAGAAACTTTTGAAAGCAGATTACAAAGCAGTATTACATTATAACATTTTCTAGGGTGGGGAGGAATATATATATAATGTATTAAAATATCTATTAATATATAGTATTTTCAGAAAAGAGACTGGGAGGGAAGATACAAAAATACACAGGGTATTAATGATGGGTATTTTTTTCCTTTTATCATCTTTCAGTTTTTCCAAAAATTTTCTGCATTGAATATACTCACTTTAAAAATAAAACAGCTTTATTGTGATATAACGTACATACCATATAATCCAGTGATTTAAAGTGTATACTTCAATGGTTTCTTTTCTTTCTTTTTTCTTTTGAGACAGAGTCTTACTCTGTCACCCAGGCTGAAGTACAGTGGCACGATCACAGTTCACTGCAGCCTTCACCTCCCAGGCTCAGGTGATCCTCCCACCTCAGCCTCCTGAGTAGCTGGGACTACAGACTCGTGCCACCATGCCCAGATAATTTTTGTATTTTTTGTAGAGATAAAGTTTTGCTATGTTGCCCAAGCTGGTCTTGAACTCCTGGGCTCAAGTGATCCACCCACCTTGGCCTCCCAAAGTGCTGGGACTACAGGCATAAGCCACTGTGCCTGGCCTAATTCAATGGTTTCTAGTATATTCACAGAGTTGTGCAACCATCACCGCTAATTTTAGAGCATTTTTACTGCCCCAAGAAGACCCGTACCCGTTCAGCAATCACTCCCCATTAGTGCTCTCCCTAGCCCCTGGCAATCACCATTCAGCTGTCTCTATGAACTTCCCTATCCTAAACATTTCATATAAATGGCATCATATAATATGCAGCCTTCGGTGAGTCTTCTTTTGGTTAGTGTAATATTGTCAAGGTGCATGCCCATGGTGGCATGGATCAGTACTCCACTCCTTTTTATGGATAATAATTTTCCATTGTATGAATGGATCATATTTCATTTATCCATTTATTGGTTGATGGACATTTGGGTTGTTTTGACTTCTTGGTTATTATAAATAATGTTGCTATAAACACATGTGTACAAGTTTTTGTGTGGCTATGTTTTCATTTCTCTTGAGCAGATAGCTAGGGGTGGAATTGCTGGGTCATAGGTCATAGGGTAATTCTATGTTCCACATCCTAAGAAACTGCCAAAATGTTTTCCAAAGCAGCTGCACTTTTTTGTATTCCCTCTAGTAGCGTATGACGGCTCCAGTTTCTCTGCTACATCGAGTCTATTACTTTACTGACCATTATTTTAACAGTGGTATAGCCCACCAGACATGTAGGTTAATTTTTCCTGAGTAACCCTCTCTTAAGTACCTTCAGTAGCTCTCTATTGACTGGAGAACATGTTTCCAAATTTCTCTGCTTGAGATTCAGGGACCTTGGCCTGGGCCTAGCATATCCCCTGGCCACCTAACATCTTCTACCCATTGGTGCTGGAGCCGGGGCACACCTCCCCCAACCTCTGGGTGCCTAACCTGTTCCCATGGCCAAGCCTTTGTTCGAGCTGTGCCCCATCCCATCCTGCCTTCTCCCATCTGCCAATCTTCAGAGGGGCTGGGGCAAGGTGGCAAGGCTGCCCTCCAAGGTGTCCTGAGGGTGGGGCTCCTTACCCACCACGGAGAGCAGCAGCAGGACACTGCAGATGACGATGGACACGATGATGGCCGTCTCACTGCCCCCCAGCTGCAGTGTGGCGATGGTCTGGTTGAAGTTCCCTACCTGGATCTGTGCAGAGGTTGGGGAAGGGGGTTGTAGCTTTCCTGGACTTATACTCTGGTTCTGCTCCTCACTTGCTGTGTGGCCCTGGGTAAATTACCTAACCTCTCTGAGCCTCAGGTGCCACACTGATAACATAGAGATAACAGTGTCCACCTCCTGGGGACACTGGGAAGGCTAAATGAGGGCTTGTCAAGCCCTTGGTCCTGGGCCTGGCACAGAGGTGGCTCAATACAGGGGGCTGTGATTATCATTACAGCCTGGGAAGAGTAGTGAGTGAGCAAGAGGAAGCAGTTCACGGGGCCTGGCTGCTGTCCCCAAGTATCTGCAAGGCTGCCCTGGGACCAGGGGGAAGGTGAGGTATGAGGACTCAGAGTGCAGGACTGGGACTGAAGTGCAGGTGAAAGAAAGCTTTCCCAGTCAGAGCCATCCTGGGGTGGCACACGCTGCTTGGGAGAGAGTGAGCTCCCCATCCCAGGAGACATGCAAGGAGATACAGTGTTCTGGCCTCTCTCTGCTCCTCCTGCTCCCCTGCCCTCCATGCCTCTACATGGTGCCTGGCAGCCCAGGCTCTAGGATAGATGCCAAGGGGGACAGGGACAACTTCTTATGGTTTCTGATGGTCCAGGTCCAGATGGGGCCCATCACTGACCTCAAGCAAGTCACTAAGTTCTTGGGCCTCAGTTTCCTCATATGTCAAGTGGGGATGTAAAGCTCTGCTTTGCTGGACTGAGCTGTTCAGCGTGAAAACGCTCAGTGAATTCAGGTGCTGGGTGAGGGGCAGATGCTTGGCAGATGGGCCAGGGGTGGGGCTGGGTCTGTCCTGCTCCGGCACCCCATCCACTCACTGTGATGGGCAGCTGCCCCTCGGCCGCACCCAGGGACTCGTTGACCGAGCAGTGGATGATTCTGTCAGAGACAATCTGGATGTCGCAGCTCACTTGGCCTATCTTGACCCGGTACTCGTGACTCTGGAGCCCCAGGCGGTCCTGCTCCTTCTGTGGGTGCAAAGGGGGAGGACGCTCGTGGGGAAATGCTCCCGAGGCCCACGGCTGAGGCTGGCTCGCTCGCCCCTGCTTACCCCGGCCCCTTCGGTGCTCACGTGGATAACGAGGGTGAGAGGCTCCCCGGGGTGGTGCTTGATCCACTTCTCCCTCTTGGCCGTAGAGAACTGTGGGTTGGGGAGGTAGTCCAGGCGGAACCTGCTGCCCCGCTGTGCCTCCTCGGGGTCCAGTAGCTCCTCAGCCACAGCCACCTCATCTGCGTAGGCCCGCCCATTGATGAAGAAGTCCACTGGCGCTGATGCATTGCTCAGGGCCCCGGGGGACGGGCAGGTGATGAGGGTGGAGTTGAGAACCTTGCAGAGCTGGTGCAGGAGGGCCAGGGGCCAAGGCCGGGATGCAGGATGGACAGATGGGCATGGAGAAACGGGGGGAGTGGGGTTTGAGGAGACACAGAGGCAGAGGGAGGAAGAGGGGACAGAGATGCAGTGGGAGGAGGCCTGGTCAGTTAGGGCCCTGGCTGTGCCTGGGCCACCCCCTCCCACCCATCAGGCCCCCGAATGCCTCACTGTGGGCTCCCGGCCAATGTGGTGGACGGCCATGGACACATTCTGCACCATGTGGAAACGCTCACCAGCCACCGTGATGGTCCTGCCGCCACTGCAGGGGACAGCAAAACCTATCAGTCCACCTGCAGCCCCAGAGAGCCTGGGGGAAGAGCGGGGTGCCAGTCTCACCTGACAGGGCTGCGGCGGGGACTGATGGCCGTGATGACCGGGTTCTGCATGTACCAGAAGGTGAGGTTGCCGTGCACGCAGCCCCGACGCTCGAAACGCACACACACAGGCACCGGAGCTGGCAGGGCCCCCTCAGGCATGGTGCAGGCGATGCTGGTGTCCGTGCGCCTAGGGGGAGCAGCAGGTTATCAGCAGGGCCTGCCTCCTGCTGCTCACCCACCGCCAATGCCCCTGAGAACTGGGGCACAAGCCCATGCACTTGGCCCGGGGTTCAAGGCCTCCTCGACTGGTCCCAACTCATCTTCTGCCCTGTTAGTGCCCAGCTGTTTCCTTATACTGCCAAATTCTGCCCCATCCCACCTCCTCCAGGAAGCCTTCCCAGGTCTTCTCTCCCGCCTCCACCCCTGGTGAAGCCTCTCTCCCCAGATACCTGAAGGCACTGACTTTTCTCCCAATCCTAGTCCCACCGGATGTTCCTACTTCCTGTAGGTATGTCTGCCCTTCCCTTGAGGGCTATGTTGTGCTCCTCTTGGTTTCCCAGCAATGCCCATTAGTGGGGTCTGGTATACAATAAGTGCATAATAAAGACAAAGGTGTTTTGCCAACAGACTCCAACCACATCCCTGTCACTCACCACACCCCTGGGCCAGCCAGAAGATCTGAGTGTGTGCAATCAACACCATTCTCATTACAGGTATCACTTATGGAGCACCTACTATATATCTGGCACAAAGGCTTTCTTCCAATTACTGGCACTATTCTTACCAGCTGAGGAAACTGAGGCTCAGAGAGAAGGGGCTTGGCTTAGGGGACGCAGCCAATGAAGACCCAAGAGAGGCTTGGCTCAAGGATGTCACCTCCAGCCCACCAGCCCCCAAGCCCGTTGATTTCTCTGGGCTGAAAGGGGTGGGCCAGGCCCAGGGGCTTACATGAGCTCCGTGCAGGGGTCTGTGTCATTCACCAGGACCTGGAGCTCGGAGCCTACATGGAGGTCACTCCCGTGGATGGTGATCCTGGTTCCCCCGGCCTTGGGGCCCATGGTAGGCTCCAGGGAGTGGACCAGGGGCAGCTGTGGGAGGAAGGCAGGCGTTTGGGCCTCGGGCCAGCCCCCGGGAGTGTGCGTGCTGGGCAGGCTGGACGTGGGCTACAGCCCCCCTTACCACGTAGGAGAAGCGGTCCCGGGACTTGCCCTCCTTAGAGGCGTTCACAGCCACCACGTCTGAGAGTGGTCCTGGGGCTGGCCCTGTGACACACACGATCCTGAGGGGAGGTGCTGTGGTCAGCAGGAGTGGCCAGCGGTCCTCGGCCCCCACGGCCACCCTGGAGCCCGGCTCAGGGATCGCCCCATTCCACACCATGCCACACTTCCAATGCCTTCTGTGTATAATTTACCCCATGAGTTTCCCACAGTTCTGCAACTATAAGACAAGGGGGTGGGACAAAATGGTCTCCGATCATGAGAACGTCTGCTGGGCTGGTAGATGATGGCTCTTCCACATGCCTGATGCACGGCCTCCCAAAAGGAAAGCCAGCTCAGTCTCTGCTCACGCATATTTCCTAGGGCCCATGTGGGCCAGTCACAGATCTCTAAACTGTGCCAGTAGCCCCAGCCTTTTTAATTGCAAATGATTTTCCCCAGAGCAAGGCTTAGGTGGAAGAAGGGCTGGGCTAGGGCAGCCTGTGAGGGCTTCCCAGAGGAGTGGGCATCAGAGCCAGAGCTGGAAGGATAAAGCAGATGCCCCAAGCAGAAATGGCAGGATGAGTCATGGGAATGGCTTCGGCACAGGCCTGGAGGCCACGAAGCAACAGGCTTCCAGAAAGCAGCAGAGTGAGGATGGAGGATGGGGAGGGAGGGGTGAGGAGGACAGAGCAGAGGCTGGCACTGCTGGAGAAGGTGGGCGGGGGCACCATGGCTACTCACTCCTCCGACACCGTGTATCTGTCAGGCAGTGGCTCACAGGCCACACCACCAATCCACACACTGTGGGCCACGTCACTAAGCCGCCGGCCCAGGTTCCTTCCTCGGATGGTCAGCAGGGTCCCACCGTCCAACGGGCCGCTCAGGGGCTCAATCTGCCAGGTGACCCGAGAGAGGGGCGAATGGGGTCTGAGGCTGGAGGCCAGCAGGCTTCTGCCCACAGTCACAGGCACCCAGCAGGGCACAGCCATGCAGACCCACTGCTTAGAGGAAGGTCTGGAGGCTCAGGTGGGGCTGGGACTGTGGCCACTTGGCAGGTCACTGTGCTGCCAAGGAGGATGTGCATGTGCGTTACTGAGCCCACGTGGGCCTGGGGATGCTACTTAGGGGGTCTCCTGGAGGATGCTGAGGTCAGCTCCCAGGGGCAATGTTTGGCCATGTTATTGGTGGCTTTACGGATCATGGTATCCCCCAAAACTAACAACATTCAGCCCTCGGTGTCTCCTCAACGCCACACTTCCAATGCCTTCTATAATTTATTCATTTCCTTATTTATTACTGTCCACCTCCCCCACTGAAACATCAGCTCTGTGAGGCAGAGCACTTCCTTTTGTTCACAGGTGATACTGCACCCATGTGCCGGTGTATGTGCCGTTTGGGTCCCCAACAAGTGGGACCCTCGTGGGTGCTGCGCATTCGCTGTACCGGAGTGCAGGTGCCACGTGCCTCCACTGGGCATGCTTACCGCGCGGATCTCAGGGGCGGGGCAGGTGCCAGGCATGGGCTGCAGGGGCCCCCGCAGGCGGCAGCCGTCGCTCCACACACACAGGTGACCCAGGTCCTCGCGGCCCAGGCACTGGGAACAGTCGGGGCTGCCCATGGCACAGTTATAGACCACGACTGGGGAGACACGGGGCAGCTAGGTCAGCCCCGCTCTGCAGCGCATGCCCCATCACCGCTGTCCCCTCCACACTCAACAACTGTCAAGAGGTCTGCGCCCCATCATTGTGGTGTCCCACCCAGAGGAAGTCCTGATTTGGGGGTCAGGATCCCATGAGGTTCTTAGCCCCTTCCCCAAACCCCTGGGGCCTGTGCTGAGCATAGTGCAGCCCCTGCTTCATTGATTTCCTTCCCCTCACAGAGACTCCAGCTGGGAGCCTCAGGTCAGCCTCACTTTACAGAGAAGAGGCTGGGGTTCAGAGAGGAGGGACTCGCCTGAGCGCATGAGGCCTGTGGGTGGTACAGCCAGATCCCACCCAGGCCTCAGTGAGTCTGATCACCCCCGGCGGGGCCCCAGGATGCTGGGGATCCCTGAGTCATGTGGACTATGAGTACTTGGGGGCTTCAAACCCTCCAAGTAGCCCAAAGAGGAGGGCAGGGAGGGTTCTCCAGGGCCTTGGGTGTGCAGGGCTGTTCTGGGAACTTCATGGTGGGAATGTGGAGGGCACCACGTCCACCAGGGATGCCTGAGACTCCCCATGAACAGAGGAGCCCCTGGAGAGTGGACCCAACACAGACAGTCACAGCAACTGCCCAGTCGCCACGCGAGGGGAGCTGACCACACCCAGATGCCACGCTCAAGGCTGGGCGAGTCCCGGCTCATCAGGTCCTTACAAGCTCTGCAGAGGGACTGTGTCCTGTTTCCTGTGGGGATGATCAGGCCCAGGAAGGCAGGGGAAAGTATGCACGGAGACCCCAAGGCCTGGAGCCTGGCATGGCATGGCAGGGCTGGGATATGAGGCTGTGTGTGTGCTGGGGAACAATGGGGTGGGACATCTGCGGCTTTGGGGCAACCACTGGAATGAGTTGCACAAGGCTGAGCCCCACGCACCGCACTGAGGCCCCGAGGCCATGTGGGGTGGTTGGGGGTGCCCACCTGTCATGGGCTCAGGGCTGTCCAGGAATCGGGCTGGCCGCCCCTTTAGTTGGAGGCTGAGCGGGAACACCTGGCTCTTCTGGGTCGTGTGCAGCTGCAAAAGGGCAGAAAAGAGCACAGGGGGCATGGGCAATGCCTGGGGCTCTGCTGGGGATAGGTGTCATGGAGGCAGATGAAGTTGGGGCTGCTGGGGATGGGGGAACCAGAAGGTAGAGAGAGGCAGGGTGGGGTGAGGGGTACAGCAGCTGGACTTACGCAGGCCCGCCCTCCACCCATGCTGGAGTCACCCCACTCACCACCACCTGGTCACAGCGTACAACAGACTCATTCACCCACACAGCCTCGAAGATCTCCTCCAGCCCAAAACTACATTCCAGGGCTGCACCCTGTGGGAAGCAGGGAGTGGGAGGCGGGTTTGAGGAGAGCCAAGCCAGCATGCATCGCCCTCTAACTCCAGCAGGACACCACGGGCTCCTGCTGGGAAAGGTGGGCTTGGTTGAACTGTCAGGCCTTTGCATGGGCTGTCCCGTCCCCCAAAATCCCCTTCCTGGCCATCACGTCCAATGTTTGAGGGAGGCAAGCAGTGCAGGAATGCCAAGAACTTTGGCCTCATGTGCTCAGCACCACCAAAAGCCTCTCCAGCACCCCCAGTGATCTAACCCAGGAGCCTTGTATTCAGCTCCTAAGGCTCCACTCCCAGCGGGGTTCCCCTGCTCTTCGAGCCTTTCCACCTCCCATCCTGCCCTACCAGGCCCTGCCCAGATGTGCCCCGATGCCCAACACGGCCAGACTCTCCTGCCCCGGCCTTTGCCTGAGCCCTCCCCTCGCCTGAACCCCTGTCTCCCTTTCTACCACCCACCAAAGCTCAACGCAGCCTTCAGAATCCAGCTTAAAAGCCCCCTGTTCTGAAGCCTTCCCAGATGCTCCCCTCAAATCAAAGGGGTGTGCCTCCCTCAATCCTCATTCATTCCCTCAGCAGCAACTATTCAGGTGTCTGCTGGGGCACTATGAAGCTCCTAGAGCCGCCCCCATCCCTGTGTGCCAGGCATCACCCTTAGCCCCTTGCCTGGCTGCTTACCTGTCCCCTCGCCAACCGGGGACAGTCAGGGCTGGGCCTCGGCCCCTCTGACACCACCCCCAAGGGCAGCAGAAAGCAGCTGGAAGAGCCCCGGCCTGGGTTCAAACCCCACCTCTGCATTTCCCAGCTGTGTGACCTCATGCAAGTCGCCCCCCTTCTCTGAGGCTTGGTTTTCCTACCTGGACAACGGGAATAGGGTTGCTGGGAAAACTGGAGATTGTGTACCTCAAGGGGCCACACACTGTAAGGCCTAATATGTGCTTGCTATCATTAGTATGCAGGAGGTATCCAATAATGTTTGTGTCATGAGGCTCAGTTCCCCAGGCTCATCTGGCCCTCTCAGGAGCAGCACCAATACATATTTGCTGAGTGAACAGACTCACGTTTTGTGTATTACGCCAAGCCCCCAGCCAGCCGCGTGGCAGAGCTTCCTGTTTATGTCCCTGTGGCTGGCAGATGTGACACCCTGAGGAGAGTGCTGGTCAACCTCCCTGCTTCTGGGGTCCCAGCCCGGAAGCTAACACAGGAAAGTGGCTGCTGACGGGGCCAAAAGCCCGTTTTGTCCCCTGCCATGCTAAGCTGGAGATGGGTCCCTCCTCTTAGTCCTCAGCCACCTCAGAACAGCACACCCGGCCTGTCCCAGGGCTCCCCAGGATGTAGGCTCAGCGAACAGGCCCCCACTGCTGGGCCTGCCTTCAGTGTTCTAGGAGCAGGCCCTGGGGGGCAGGAGGGCAGGCGCCCCTGCAGCTCGGTCAGAGTGGAGGCTGCCCCACCACACAGCTGGGAAGAATCGGCAGGACTCAAGTCAAATTTGCACCTCCCCATCCCAGGCGCCCACAGCCCAGGGGCAGAGCCATCCTGCCCACCCGCCCAGCCCCCTGGCTGCTCCTGGAGGTGCTTGCCCCAACTCTTGCAGGGTGGGGCTTGAGGGCTGAGGGCAGGCCCCACCCTAGCCCTCCCAGAGCTCCAGCCCCTGCCACGAGGCTTCCCGACACATCCCAGATGCCCAGCACGTGGCCACCACGTGTGACAGCTCTCACGGGCCTCAGCTCCTCCATGGAAGTAACAGATGGCGAGTTCCAGGGAACTGGGGAGGGGGTGGCTGGCATGCCTCCAGGACTTGTCAACTCTTCCCATCCAGGACGCACCTCCAGGAGGGGTCCAGAAAGGAGTTGCATCCCCCACCCCCAGCCCAGATGGTGGGGGCGGGGCTAGTTGCAAAGATGAGCACTGGATGGGGAGTCCAGAGCTAAGTACAAGTCCAGCCCTGTGCTGTGTGATCTGGCGTCATCTACTTTTCCTTCCTGGGCCTCATCTTCCCCATCTGGACAATGGGGAATGGGGTGGCCAAGGGGTTCTCTGGTTATTCCGTAGGGAAGACATGGAAGCCACCCATGGGGCAGTGGGCTCAGCGGTGGGTGGGTGTGTCCAGGGTCACAGCTCAGGCTAAGGGAGGACAGGATAGGGCAGCGTCCAGCCTCCGGCTGTGGCACGGGGCAGGAGAGCCTGGGGGCACTGGCTTTCCCTTGGCAGCTGCTGGCCCCCGGCTGTCTCCCTTGGCCTGGCCCTCACCACTTCCTCTTCCTGCAGCCCCGTGCAGTCAGAGTGGGGCTTCCTCACGTGGAAACTCAGAGAAAGAAAAGCAAAGCCCACACAGGTGCCAAAGCACTGCAGTGGGCCCAGAGCAGGGGTCACACCGGGACAGGGGGGCAGTTAGTGGCCTGCGTGCTCCCCAGCCTCCTCCTGGCCCCACCCGGTGCTGGCCTGGCCTCTACTTACCTGGAAAAAGGCAGTGTTGGCCAGAGGCACCAGGATGTCCTGGGAGCCACCCGTGGGCACGGGCGCCAGGGGCGAGAGCAGGGTCCGGGGGCAGTCCCGAGGGCTCTGCAGAGGAAACGGGAGGAGAGGGTGACACAGGGGCATTTCAGAGAAGAGGCAGGAGGACTCACTGCACCCCAGCCTGCCTGGTGCGGTCCTGCCTTCCTGGGGAGAAAACACTAGTCATTCAGTCCTAATGGCCACCAGCCCCACCCCGTGCCTCCCACCCACCACAGCCCTCCATCCTATGGGCAGGTCGCATTGGCCCTGTTTAAAGATGAGGAAGGTGGGCACAGGCAGATGGGATAACCCGCCCAGTGGTGGGGCCAATCTCCTCCGTGAGTGCTCCCTGGCCTCAGAGGAGGCTGGGAGGCTGAGCTCCAGGCCCAGCTCCTCCCTGTCTCTGGGCCTCACCTTTCCCAATAGTAGAATGGGGGGCTGCACTCACTCCCTGAGACGCCCCTAGGGCTGAAACTCCAGCTTCCTGACTGACCCGTGTTAAGCGATTCAGAAAAGAGAAACCTTGGGCTTCCAAACAGCCCATAGGAAAGGCACAGGGAGGGCTCCGAATACCAGGAGGACATTTCAGAGGGCCAGGTACCAAGGGTCTCCAGGGGACACCCCTCCCCACAGCCCGGGTATAAGTCACAGCCTCTGGGTGAAGGTGCCAGCCCCAGATACTCCCAGGAAGGGCCCTGGGCTCATGGGGTGACAGCACATGGTTGGCTCTTGTTTGGTGGTGGAGTCACTGAGGCTTGGCAGAGCAGCTGCTTCATGGAACGAAGGAAGGAGTGAGGAGAGAGGGAAGGAAAGAAGGAAGGAGGGATGAAGGATGGAAGGGAGGGAGGGGAGATTAAGCCTCCAAGAGCAGTGAGCTGCCTGAGGGCAGAGGACAGGGCTGGCCCCTGAAGCCCCAGGTGCCTGACTCTGGGGTCCTCTGAGCTGGGGCGCGTGTTAAGATGCAGAGGTCTAGCCCCCGCTGCAGGGATTCAAGGCCTGGTTGGGAACTGCTGTCTCCAGGCCCCTGGGGTCCATGCTCCACTGTACAGAATAAGAAACTGAGGCCTGGGGGGGGGCAGAGACGAGGAGCAGGGCTGTTCCCGCCACGTCCACCTTAGTGATAGCTCTGAGCTGGGAGGTATGGACCCCCCCATCCTGCCCTGTGTCCTCCAGCTTTGGTGGCCCTGGTGAGCCATTCTTGCCTCCTCCTCCTCACAAATCTGACCTGCTGGGACCATAAGCAGGGCAGGACTGGGGACCTTGGAGCAGCCACATCCATGCCAAGGGGACTACAACCACCCTTCAGCCCAGGGACTTCCTACTCTGCCCTCCTTCCCAAGGCTGGTTGCGGAAGGATCTGGGTTAGAATCAGGCCAGAAAGCACAAGTATCCATGGGCTACATGTGTCCACGTGAGGTCACCCAGCCAGGCCAAAGGCCTTGGGACAAAATATGAGACGCTTCTTTATTCTACACCAGATGAGGGCAGGACAGGGACTGATTCCCCTCAGGGACCCCAGCCCAAAACCGGACCTCGAGGGGATGCCAATGCCAACAAGAACTGATGACAATAATGCTAATAACAGTGGCAGCCACCAGCTCATCTAGCCCTCCCTCTGCCGGGACCGTTCTGAGCACTTTGCACTCTATTAATTCACCAAACTCTACTCCCAACAACCCTAGGGGGTAGACACTATCATTACACCCACTTTAGAGAACAGGAAACTGAGGCACACAGAAGCAAAGCAGTTTGCCTACAGTGGAATGAGCAACACAGGAATGCTCCAGTTGTCCAGACCATTTGCTGACCACGAGACCAGAGTGGTGAGTTCCCCTAGGGACAGGGCCTGGTGCAGACCTCAGGGGCCTTGGCCAGAGAAGCAGCATAGCCAGGCCTGGGTGCTGCTGGCTCCCTGTGCCAGAATACACGAGCCACTGACCCTCTCCGGGCCTCCGTGTTCCTACCAAGGAGGGGCCCTCTCTAGGCAAAGCCCCCAGACGGAGTCAGCCCCGGGCCCCCTGCAGACCGCAGGCTGCCTTCCTGTGCTGTGTGTAAACCCCACGGAATCCCAGGGCATGGAATCCACGTTTCCACTCAGGCCTCGGAGCCACTGCCAGGTCTGCTTTGCAGCTGGCTGGGGCCCAGCCTCTGTCATCCTGGCCCCAGCCCACCCGGTGGGTAGGTGTTGATGTGGGGCTGAGGTGTGAGAGTCAGGGCAGGAGGCGCTCTCACAAGAGGGCCCCCACAGTGAATGATGTGTGACTATCCCCAAGGGCCACCCCGCTCCCCTTGGCCACTTGTAACCTGTGGCCAGGTGGATGCTAACCCCCATTCTAGAGAACCAAGGCTGGAGGAGTCCTCGCGGCTCTTGCAGGGCCTCTCATAAACTCCAGGGGAAGAACTGGTGTCCCAAACCATCAGGGCACTCAACAACCCAGGGACCCTGAATCCACCTGGCCTGGTCCCTCCCTACATCTCTGTACCCCCAGGGACCCCCACAATTGCCCCCATGTTCCTACCACCCCACTCTCTCCACTGGCCCCTAGTGACCACCCACCCCTATGAGTGGTCCTTGGGAAGCCACCCCCAGGGAAGCTACCTCATCCCTCAGGCACCTGCAACGGGGCGCACATCCACCTTCCTCCCTGCCTCCCCCAAAGCTGGAGCCCTCCTTCTAGTATCCTCCACTTTGCACATCTTTCATGCGGGGACCACGAGGGACAATGGGAACGTGACAGGAGGCTCGGGCCCTAGCACCTCCCCTCCCAGGGACACTTCTCCCGGCTCCCAAGGGGCCAGCTGGTGTGCAGACCCTGCTGCCCGCTGTCCACGCAGAGACCACAGCGCCACTACGACTGGCACTTCATTAAATGCCAAATTAAGCATCAGTTCAGAGCCTCCTGCAGGCCCGAGGCAGAACTGCCTCTTCTGCTAGTTACTGTAATTCTCAGACAGGCTTCCTCCGTGCCTCCACCCCAGCTCCTGGCCTGAAGAACTGCAGACCTGTGGGACAGCCATCTGACGGGACGCTGCCATGGAACTCCCTCCCAGCTGGTGAGCTCCTATGCATCCCTCAAGACCCGGCACAAAGGTCCCCTCTCAAGAGAAATCCTCTCTCTGAAATCCTCACTCTGGCCCACCCACACAGAGTGGCCATCAGTTCCCAAGGTGCATGGTGGCTTTGTAGTGAGCATCTACTATGTGCCAAGTATAGAGTTGGTATCTTACGGGCATAATTCCAGATCCCCACCAAACCCTTCAGGCAGGCCCCATTTTATAGATGGGGAAACAGAGGCACAGAGAGATTCAGTAGCTTCCCTAAGATCAAACAGCCACAGCTCACACCTGAGGCTCTTGGCTTGTGATGGCAGGACTAGTCCTACTCGGTTCTTTCCCAGGGCCCAGTATTGACTAAGGCATACAGCAGACACTCAATAAATGCTGAACGGACCGTGACGAGGTTGGGTCCTCCTCGCACCGCCTAGGTTAGAGCACAAGAAGCAGGCTGCTGCCCAGTGTGATGCTTCCCACCACCATCACCGAGCCCTTGCTGTGTACACAGCCCTGGGCTGGGAGCTGGAAGGAAGAGACGTGATTGAGATGGGGTCCCCAAACAAGAGCAAGAGTCCTAGTGGGGCCCCAACTGTGGAACCTGGGGGTCCAGGAGCAGCTCAGGGCTCCTGTATGGTTTAGCTGCACAGACTCCACTGGGCTCTCCTCCAGTGCTGGAAGCGCTCTGCTGCCAAGCCCCTCTTCGAATGAAGCATGGCCCCTAACAGGCTCTTCTTCAAAGCAGTTATGGGGCTCAGGTGGGAGGTGCTGCGCACTGCGAGCGAGCAGGGGATTCCAGGCTGAGGCCATGGGGCCCCCTCCTTAGCACCTGCTGGGGTAGACAGGGCTTCAGGGATTCCTGAGAAGATTCTCCGAGCCCAGTGCAAAGAGGCTGGGGCTGCAGAGGCTCTGGGCGCTGGGGCTGCTTCCCCGGGATGTGTGCCCAGAGTGGGGCCCCAGTGGCCTTCTGCAGGGAGCCAGGGCACCAGGTGCCATGTTGGCTATCTCAATTGTGCCATCTGGAAAACGGGCAGGACCAGCCTTTTCCTGGAGAGATGAGCTGCAGGAGCGCGGGTGCCCCACCCCAGCCACCCACAGCCCTGATACGCGCCAGGTCTGAGAGGGGACGAGCTGTGATCTCAGGACCCTGGTACATCCCACCTGGCTAGGCCTTATCACCCCAGCCAAGGTCCCAGGCATCCCATTTGGCCATCCTGGCATGGGCTGCGGTAGCCTTAGAGGCTTCCTGGGCAAAGGTGAGAGGCCACCTGGAAAGTGAACAAGTCTCAGAAACCAACCAGGGGCGACGTATGTGGCATGTCCGTTTTTACTTTATCTTTACATTAAAAAGCCTAGATTGATCGATTTTTACATTTCCTCCTCTTGCTCCCGCCCCATTTAGTTGATTAAACCCAGCCACCATGCAGTGCCGGGGCAGGCCTGGCCCCCGACAAGCATGGAGTCAGACTGCAGGGTCCTAGGGACTGACATGAGGAAGAGGACCTGCGAGCGTGCGGTTTCTGAGGTCAGTCCATCCTCCCTGTCCAGGGACAGCTGCAGCACCACCCACCATTGGGACGCCACTGCTCGTGCAGAAACCCAGGCAGGGCCCTTTCCACCCAGTTCCTGATTTTCACAAGAGGGGAGAATATGGGCTCCAGGTGCAGAGGGACTTGGGTTAAGGCTCAAGTCTGGTACTGCCTGGGTGGATGACCTTAAGCGAATCACCTCCACAGGCCTTGAGGACAAATGCCCTGAACACCTAGGGTTGTTGAAATGGTCTTCCTACTGCAGTGGGGGTGTAAACTGGCTCAGGCTTTCTGGAAGACAGTTGAGCTCAAGGTGTAGAACTATGGCCACATTACCAGCCCAATAGGTCATTTCTAAGAACCGGTCTTCAGGGAATCATCAAGGATATGCATAGTGCCCTGGCTATATCAAAATGCAAAAAAGAGGAAATAATCAGTATGTCCAACTATAGGGGATGGATTAAATGCACCGTGGTATGTGATGAGCCCCATATAGCCGTTAAAGCCAAAGCTAAGGAGGAATATGCAAAGGCATTGAAACGCTCTCAACATGTGAATTTTTTAAAAAAGGTAATGAAATAGTAGAGGCGGAGGGGCCCCCCAGCCTGGCTTACCATGGGGTTTGGTGAGGCCTCACACCGAGACTGGTTGGAGACACAGGAGTGCTGCTGGCTGCACCAGAAACAGGGCCACTGTGCCGACAGGCAGCTGGTACAGCTGGAAGACAAGGAAGCCCCTCAACTCCTGGTTCCCCACTCCTCAACTCATCCCTGTCCCAGGAACTGGAACCCAGAAGGCAGATCCCAGCACAGGGAAAGGTCTTTCTCATCATCAGGGCTGCCTGGGAAAGATTGGGTCTTTAAGGCAGTGAGCTGCCTGCTAACAAGAGGTATACAAATAGGAGTTAAAAGAGACGGGGCCTTTAGAAGACTAAACTGAGTATAATCAAAGCACTTTGCCCCATCCCACCTGGCTGTCCACAGAGGCCGGGCATCAAGCAGTATGCATTTATTGTAGAATGAATAAATGTGCTGGTGAATGAACAACTGAGGGGCCTGTCTACCTCTACAATGCTATGATTTTTCTTCTCAGGGCCCCCTGAAAGCAAAGACCCTTCCTGGGGATGCGTTCCTCCCTCCACCACCTGGAGGCAAGCCCCCCAAGCCACTCACGCTGTGTGGGGGTACACTTGTGCAGTGCGGCTGCAGTCGTAGATGGTGAAATTGGCCTTGACGATATTCCGCCCATTGACCCTCACAGACATCTCGACGGTCACGTCGTCTGGAATGGATGAGGGAGCCAGGGGAAGACATGGGGGCAGGGGATTGCCACCAACATCAGAAGCTGTGACCTCTGGCCCCCTGCCATCCCCATGCCTGACAGTCCACCGTTCTGCCCCTCTGGGGCCGTGGCAACAGCACAGCGTGCTTACCCTGGTTGGGGGGGAAGGGCGGAAACTGGTCCCTCGGCAGGAGGTTGCAGTAGGCAATCTGGTGACCAAAGGCAGGGCCCGGGACCCGAGCCACAGTGCGGATGTTGTTCCCATAGTCACAGGCCATCTCCATGCCACTGAGGCTGGGCAGGCTGCCCGAGATCTGCAGGATCATGCCCTGGGGGCAAGGAGCCCTCAGCTCTGGGGGCCCAGGCTATGCTCCTCACAGCCTGCCCCAGGGCTGTGCACCAACCCAAGGTCTGGCACTGCCTGAATGTCCCCTAGGGGAAGGAGTAGTGGTAGCCAGGACTCAGGGCCAGAGGGCTATGCCCTACATGTGACCCGCTGAGCCTCAGTTTCCCCAGCTGCAAAATGAAACATCATCTTACAGTGGTCAAGAAGGTTCTGCATGATCTGGCCCCCATGACCTCTGATCCCATCCCCTAATACTCTCCAAAACAGCTGATCTTGTTTCTACTTCACGGCCTTTGCACTGGCAGTTCCCTCCAGCCAGACACTCTTTCCAGATGCTCACCCTGGCTCCCCTCCAGCATATCTTACCTGACCTGGCCTGAGATGTCTGCACCCACAACCCGCTCCCCACCCCTGTTCTGCTTTCGTTTTCTCCACAGTACTTAGCATCACCTTCAGGTTTTATCTTGCTTATTCTCCTCCCCCATGAGCCTGGGGCCAGGGGGTCTGTCTTGATCACTGATATGTCTCCAAAGTCCAGAACTGTGCTTGGCACATAGTAGGTGTTCCATAATATTTGTCCAATGAATGAAATGACTGAATGAATGAGGGAAAGACTCTGTGACGTGTGATAACGGCAGGGCAGGGCAGAGGAGCCCCAGACGCTGAGCAGCTACAGGCCAGAGCCGGGCTGTCAGAGCCCCCCAGGGTGAGAGAAGAGGACCCTCATCCTCAGAGAAGTCACTGAGAGCCAGATGCACGAACCCCAGGCCTGTCTGACCCTCAGCTCCCACTCCTTGCCGGGGCCCAGAATCCCCCACCGCCAAGGCTACCTGCCAGAGCCCCTCCTGGCACAAGATGGGGGGAGACCCAGCTCCCTGCACTGCAGGTTTATCTGTTTCTGAGAAGGAGAAATTTCAGTCTGGCACCTAGTGGTCCCTCTCCCCACCCCCTGTTCTAGGAAAAGGTGGGTGGAACTCACTGTCCTCCAAGCCTCCAACTTGTACCCTCCCTCCTGGGTCTCTGGAACCTGCCTCTTGAGTTTAGATTCCAGCTCTACCACTCCCTAGCTATGCGACCTGCAGCAAGTCGTTTCACCACTTGGTGCCTCAGTTTCCCCATCTGTAAAATGAGGATGTTAAAAGCATCTGCTTCATAGGGTGTATGAGGCCTAACGGAGGTGGACGTCAAGCACAGAGCACGTGCCTGGCACTTACTAGTTGGTCAGGAAAGCCCAGTCATTGTCACTGTTCTCATTATTTGTCTTCAGGTCCTTGGGGCACCATGGGTGGGAGTCTCCACCTCTCGGGGCCTGGGTGCTGGGTGAAGGGAGGCTCCCCTCTGTGTCCCGAGCTGGGTCTTGCCTCCCCCAGGACTCACTGGGTACTCCTGGTGCACATCGATCTCAGCAGGCAGGACGGTCATGGCAGGACAGCGGCTGGGGCCCTCGCTGGCACTGGTCCAGAAATGCTGCTGGCTGGAATTGGCGCAGTCCTGCTGCAAGGTGCACCTGGGGCAGCACCGCAGGGTCAGGACCCAGGTCAGCTCCTCCCACCCCAACAGCCCTCCTGGCCCAGCTGTTGCTGGTCTCCAGCCTCACCGCGTCTCCAGGGCACACCAGCCGCAGTAGGCGTCTGCCGCACCCACACAGTCCCCACAGGTGGAGTGCACGTTGCAGGCAGCGACCTTCACCCTGGCCATCTGGGGGCAGAGGTGGGGGCCCAGCTCAATGGGACTGCCAGCCTCTCCCTTGGGGAGGCGGTATGGTCAGCATGGCGAGGGCCATGAGAGGCTGGGGAAACTGAGGGTCAACACTCTAATGGGAGAACATGGGAGACAAGGCTTCCCTGCAGAGGCGAGGTCGGTGTTGGGAGGTGCGGGACAAGGTGGAGTTAGCAGACAAGGGAGATGGAGGAGGAGGGTACTCCCGGCAGAGGAACAGCGTGTGTAAAGGCCAGGCAAGCAAGAGGGCTCAGCTGGTGCTGGGATGGCGTTGGGCTGGGGCTCTGGCCTCACCTGGTGGGATGTCATCAGGTAAAGATAACCGGAGTCTGCTGGGTCAAACTGCATGACATGGTGCACGGGCTCCCCATAGGCCACAGTCACCACCCGCCTGCTCACCACCTGCATGCTCTCGTTCAGGTTGATCTGTGGGGGTAGTGGGCATCAGGGTGCTGGAGCCCACAGCAGGGGAGGCCAAACCCAGGAGACAACCTGAGCCCAGGTCTGGGGGCTCCGCCTCCCCATCCTGTCTTGGACCTTTCAGGAGGGGTGGGAAATCACAGGTGTGCAGGGGAGGGCACGGGGCCTGGCCTCGATGCTTCTGCCTCTGCTGTGCCCCCACCAGGAGCTCCTTCTGGGCTCTTCTCCACGGCATCCCACCCTGTGAATGTGTGCAGGCTTTGCAGTTTACAAAACGTGCTCTGGGAGGCTGTTAGGCACCATGGCTAAGGGCAGGGGCTTGGGTTTGGATTCTGGCTTTGACACTGAGGAGCTCTACAATGTGTAAGTTGTACAAGCTGCCTCCCCTCTCTGAGCCTGTTTCCTGAGCTAATGGGGCAGGCGGGCCATGAGCATTAAATAAGACACAGGCCAGGCTGATGGGGTCAGGCCCGGGGAAGCTGCTAGGCTGCACGTCTCATTCCTCCCCCCACGCCCATTTCACCGAGGAGGAATCTGAGGCTGGGAGCGGCCGAGGGAGTTGGCAAGAGACGCAAAGTGAAGAGATCACAAGGCTACAATGCAATACCAGGCCCGCCTGACCCCACAGTCCAAGGCTTAAGGCTGGGGGTGTGGAACCAAGGTGCAGGGAGGAGGAAGACCAGGATTATCTGGGGCCTGGAAGCTTTTCTGGCTCTGAGGGACCCTCTGCATGTCCTCCTGAGGATGACAATACCGATCAGAGCCCCACCAAACTCTGTTCTTTTTTTCCTGGCCCTGCCTGTTCCCAGTGTGCTGTCTTGTCTGGGCCCTGCCAGGCCCCAGGCTGGGCATTTTGAGATGGGGCCAGTGGTCCGGACACCTCCCAGGCCAGTCCCTGCCCCAGCCTTCCTCCTGGGGCTCCCAAACCCTTCATGGCTCCCTTCTGCTTATGGAATGAACCTGTTCTGGCACTCGAGGTCCTGGTGATCCAACCCGGACAACCCCAGCTTTATCTCCACCCCCTCAACCCTGCTCACACCTTCCAGCCTCCAGGCATTTGCCTATGCTGTGCTCTCCTCTGGAATATTCCTTCCTGTTCCCCTTCTACCAATGCACACGAGGCCCAGAAGCCTCTACACACCAACTCAAAATTACCTTCTCCCCAGGCTTCCACGGGCTTTGTCCCAGCCTGAGACATTCCTGTCCCAGGTGGCCTCTTGGCGGAGCCTTGCAGGGGCTCAGGCCACTGCCTGCACCCCACCCCTATGTCCAGGCATCCAGTGGACATTCAAGTCGTTTCCACTCCTTCAATTATTTATTGAGCAACTACTGTGCCCCAGGGCCTGTGCTGGGTGTGGCGATTTAAGGCCCGAGCAGGGCAGGGTTGGCTGGAGACAGAGGCCACACTGTGCAGGGTGGTGGGTGAGGGGCTCCAGGCCGTGGCGGGGTGTGGGCCGTGGGCCAGCTCCTGCTGTGTGACTCTGGGGCAGTCATTTCCCCTCTCAGAGCCTCAACGTCCTCATCTGTGGCATGGGAAACCCTTGCAGGGGTGTGAGAATTAAATGAGAGGATGCCCTTTGGGCTCTGGGTAGACAGTAGGCGCCTAACAACTGCAGCCTCATGGGCATCGGGGGTGGGGGAGGGGCCTGGATCATGTTCCCAAGCCAGGACACTGAGGCTCGCAGGGGAGAAGAAACTGCCCCCAGGTCACAAAGCTGGAAGCAGCAGAGCCAGACTCCGAATGTGAGTATCTGACCCCAAACCACGAGCCCCACTGACAAGCCCCACCTCCTTCCTCTCCCCAGCCGCAGCGGTGGGGTCCTGGGACTCCACTCCCCAACAACGTCTGCCCAGGCAGTGGGTGGGGGGGGACTTGGGTGATCAGATCTGGGTAGTTAGGCCGGGCCTGGTGCATGAATAGAGTGGTGGCGCTTAGCTGAGTCTCCCAAGAGGGAACAGGAGAGATGGCTGGGTTGGGGGCAGGTCCAGAGCTGCACCTGGGGGTCTGGCCCAGGCTCCACCATGTCTGTCCCGCCCCAGAGCAGGGAAACTGGATTTTGCACATCTCCTCCCAGCTCCAGGAATCTCGGGGCCACGGGCTGGGGTACAGTTAACTCTAGACACCAGTCACCCTGGGACACGGTGGCTGGCAGGGCTGGGGAGGAGAAATGAACGAGCATTCCTGCTTACCAGGCCATAGCCTTACCTTGCCAAAGCCCCACAACAGTTTACAGCCCTTAACAGACAGGGAAACTGAGGCCTGGAGAGAGAATATGTGTTGCCCAAGGTCGAAGGGCCAGCAAATGGCAGGGCCCAGACATTTGAACTCAGACCCATACAGTTTCAAAGCCCTGGTCCTAGAGCCTCTGAGAGAAGCACCCTCTCTGAGCCCTGGTTTCCCTTCTCTGTACGGACGCCACCTATATTATGAGCAGTAGTGGCAAAAACAGACTTGCAAAATACTTTGTAAACTGTAAAGTGCTAGGCAAATGGGAGAAAACAAAGGGTCAGGCTGGACCGGTAGCAGCCCTGTGTACAGACTGACCCCCTCAGCCAACTCCCAGAGGAGCCTCCCGCCCCCACCCCTCCCCCCATCCCCACCCCATACCTACCTTGAGCAGCCTCCCGTTGACCGTGCCCAGGAAGACCGCTGTGTAGTTGTTGACGCTGGCCACGGCCACGGAGGTGAGGCCCGGGGCGCGGAACACGGGCGTGGCCTTCAGGGGCTGCAGGATGGACAGTGGGTGCTGCAGGTGAGCAGCTCCGCAGTCCAGCTGCTCTGGCTGGAGCTGGAAGAGGAACGGCACGTCAGATCCCAGCTCCAGAACCTTGCCCGGCTCCCTGCCCACACAGCTGGCTGGGATCTCAGGCCCTGGTATCAGAGCTTTCAAGTCTTGTTCCTACTTTATATCCCCAGTGCTCAGCTGAGGCCCAAACACAAACGGGACCCCATCCCCAAGCCCAGGCCTGCCCTGACTCAGCGCTGGTTACAGAGCTGTTCCAAGGAGATGACGTTCAAGGTATGTGGGAACCAGCAGGCGAGGGAACAAGGTCAGGTTTGATTTTAAAGAGTCCAGGGAGGCCGGCCAGGGTGACAGCTACACCCCCACACCCTTGGGGCTGCCCCTCCTGGTGGGGCACAGCTGGGAAGAGTAGAGGAGTCCACACCAGATGACCGGAGGCCACTGTCAGCCTCAGCTTAACCCGCTGGCACCCAAGAGGTGTCCCTCTTGCCTCGGCTGTTTTCCTACAGCCCCGGCTGGCTCTGTGTCTCCACAGCAACCATGGGCTTTCCTCCTGCCGGGTGTCTGCTCTGACCCCAGGACCACCACCCCAAAGCTCCAGCAGCTTGCAAGACTCCAGGTGGAGGCCTCCCTAAACTGCAGCCTTTCTTTCTCTCCCCAAGCACCTATCCCCTCATCTGCCCACATTACAGGGGGACAAACAGGCTGGGTGTGTCTGAATGCACAGTCCCATGTCCACATCAGCCCAGCATCACCCATGCTCTCCAGCAGCAAATCAGCTGCGGCTCACAGGGCAGCTGTGAGAGCTGATCCCATGCCCAGGCTGTTCCCTGAACTTGTTCCTACCTCCCCTCCCTTCTCCTGGGTCTTGGTATGTTCAAAGGTTCCTGGTGCAATTTGCACAAAAATAGAAAACAGGCTTCCAGGAAGTGACCCTGAGACAATAACTGTGCAACTCCGCAAACACAGGCACAAGGGTGGTGCAGAGGAGTGAAAAGGGGACACACACACATGTCGGATGGGACTGAGTACATCCATCATGCTTATCATCCAGGAGAGCAGCCCCCATCCCACAGTGACACCATAAGCCCATACTGATTACAAGAAAAGTCACAGGATGTCATGGGCCCATTTTGGTAAAACTGGTGCACAAACAATAAATAGTCACAACAGTAAACGTAACAACAGGCCACATTTACTGGGAACTGACACTGTACCAGGCCAGTGCACTGACTCCCAGAATCCTGGCAGCCCTGGGGGCCCTATCTCACAGATGGGAAAACTGAGGCTCAGAGGGGAAAATGGCTAACTGCAATGTCACGCCCCCAGGGCTGACCCAGGTAGCAGACTTGAGCCCACGCCTCAGCTGCATTTGGACATCAGAGGCTCAGAGCAGGACTCAGGGAGGTCACTGGAAGGCAGCATCGGAACCATCTTTAGGGCAAAGCTTTAGAGATTTTTCTTTTTAAATTTCTTGTCTGTGCTTTTTGCAAGCTTAAGCCACAGATGATGTGCCTGCCTGGTTTTTGCACAAAGGCTCAGCTAGTTTTCAAAAGAAAGCAATAAATAGTGGGTCCCTCTGTGCTTGGGCAAATAAACACAGTTGCGGCCGGATGGGCTTCTAGGCTGGGGCTGTTTCCAGCATGTCCCTGGGGGCCAAGCCCTGAGCCCAGAGGTGTGATGGGCTGGGGATGCCCTGGACCAACATACAGGAGGGAATGGTTTTCCGGAGGATGATGGCGCGTGACCCAGGCAAGGCACTTCGCCTGTGAGCTTCATTTTACTCAACTATAAAATGGGTATATCCACAGTGTTTTCCACTTAGAGGCTGGGATGAATCATTTGTTTTAAAGTGTTTGCACATGCCGGGCGTGGTGGCACGTGCCTGTAGTCCCAGCTACTCGGGAAGCTGAGGCTGGAGGATCACTTGAGTCTAGGGAGTTCTGGGCTGTAGTGCGCTATGCTGATCGGATGTCCGAACTAAGTTCGGCATCAATACGGTGACCTCCCGGGAGCGGGCGACCACCAGGTTGCCTAAAGAGGAGTGAACCGGCCCAGGTCGGAAACGGAACAGGTTAAAGTGTTCGCACAGTACCTGGCCCACAGTAAGTGTCCAGGAAGTGTTAGCCGATACTATTGTGTTTCGGATATGACTGCTGCTTATGTTATTATTATGAAGTAAAAGTTACCCATGTTCAACTGCTGATCAAAAAAGAAAATTCAGGGCAAATCATGCCTACCTTAAAGCTTTTGAGCAGCCACCCTCTCACCTGGACAGCCCTCCCAGCCCTCTTCATTTTCCAAGACCACTCTTGCCCCCTACACTGACATTTCCTATCTGCTAACACAGCTGCCAAATGAGCCCTTTAAAAATGTAAAGCAGGTCTCCCCCGATTCAAGCCCCCCTATGGCTTCCAGGACACTCAGAATAAATCCTGAATCCTAAATCCTCCCGTGGGTCCCCTGATCTCCTAACTCCATCTCACACCTCCCTCGCCCTTGCTTTTTCACCCCAGCCACACTGGCCTCATTTCTGTGCCTCAAATATCACAAGCTCGTTCCTGCCTCAGGACCTCCGGCCTGGCCGCTCCCTCTGCCCGGGAAGCCATTCCCCCCCGACCCCCCCAGAGCTGCATCATTGGCTCCTCCTCTCTCTCAGAGCCCAGCCCTGACCTTCACAGCCCTGGAAGGTGGGTGCTGAGCAGTCTCCCCAGCTGCCCCAACCAGGCTGGGTCCCACCCCTCAGCAACCCTGCAGCTGCAGGGAAGAGGTGAGGTGGGATCCTCACCACTGTGAGGGATGCTTTCCCTAGGGGCTAGGTAACTGAGTAACTTTTTTCACTGAATATGAATTACTTGCATCATTTAAAAATGTTGTTTAAAATTAAAATTGTGAATCCCCCCCACCAAGGGAACACAAGTTCTGGAAGGTGACAGCTGGGAGGCCCCAGATGACACCTTTGGGCATACCCTGACATCCAGCCAGGGTGCGGTCCTGGGAAAAGGCGGACCAGGCGCCCAGCTCAGGGTGATCTGTGGACTAGGGCAGCAGGGAGGAGGGGAGCAGGGGAGGGGAGCTCGCTGGGAGCCGGCTCCCCCCGCGCTGCCGGCCCTGACTTTCACAAGCCATTAATTCTGCACCGAAGGAATTTTCTAAAAAGCCTTTCCCCCAGCTTTTTTTCCCCTTATCCTAAAATAAAATTTTTAAAAAAATTTTTAAAGGAGAAGTAAGCCTTCGGCTGCTCCGAATGATCTGTGTTCCGAGGGGGAAGCTGATTCTCCAGCTGCCAGGGGAAATCACAAGGCAAACCGGCTCAAAAACGGAAGCCCAGCCTGGCGGGAAGTGCCGCCCCTGCTGGGGGAGGGGGATGCAGGCCGGGGGAGGGGCACACGGGACTCGGGAACCAGACGTCCTGAGCATGCTGGCCTTGGCTGAACTCCGTCTCCAGGGACAGTTAGCCTCACAGGCCCAAAATACCCCACGACCCCAGCACCGTCCTCCTTCAAGGCTAATGAGCATGAGTCTTTCAAAACTCAAGTTCTCCTGAGAGCAGGGAAGGCTCGGCTATCCTCGCAGCGCCCTCCAAGTCACAGGGCCATCTTCCTCTCACACAAAGCTGGTCAGACCCTCCCTATCTACAACACGGCTCCCGGTTGTCCTCGGGATCAAGCCCCAGCTCTCCAGCCTCGCATTCAAGGCCTTCGTGCCCCAGCTCCTGCCAGCTCCCAGGCCTCCAGTCTCGCTCCTCCCTCTGCCCCACCTGCTGCACCCACCACATCAGTCTCCGCAGGTCCTGGAACGTGCCCACACCTCATACCCGGGGCTCTTGTACCATTGTAAATGTCCCCTCAGCAGCCAATGCCCATCCCATGCCTCTGAGCCATTCATACTCCCCTTGGCACTTCAGCACCCGCCGTGTCTGGACCCATGCTGTTCCCTCTCCAGGCATGCCCAGACGGCAAGTTTTCAAGATGTGGCTCAGCCCCTCAACTCCTGTGATGGCACTGTGCTGGTCACCTCTCCCACACTTCCCATGGTAGCACATGCATGACATTCTCCAGCATAGACCCTGTGCTCTGGAGGGAATGTTTACAAAAGAAAGGAACCTAATTTTGACTAAAGTGTGAATGACTGTATTCAGCTGCTTTCTCTCTAAGTCGAGTGATTGAGAGCAACACGGCCATGCTGGGTGCCGGAGAAGTGAGGGAAACGTATGTCTACTCTGCGTGTGGCAACAAAGGGAGGCGGGTATTCAGGCCCAGGCTGCACTGGCTGCTAGCTTCAGTTCCCGTAAAAACCTCACTTTATCCCTCTCTCACATGGGATGAGCAACCGCCACTGGTTTCGGCCCCGTTTTGAGAGCAGGATGCCCCCTCCCCCTCCAGCTGGCTCCCTCCTGGGGCCAAAGCTCAGCTCTGCCCACTCTCCCATTAAAACTCTGACATATTGATTTTACTACCAGCTGTAATTGCGTTGACTTTCTCTCCCCAGGAAGCCAGTTGGAAGGAGCGCTTCAAGAGCCCGGCTTCTCAGGCCTCACATCCTGCCGCAGACCCACCGCAGGTGGCACTATGAAAAGGATGCGGCATTAACAGTGGGTGCTGCGGCAGGCTGCAAAATCCAGCGGTTCCGTCGCAGGTACAGACTACACGGCTACTACACCGGCTGTGGAGGCTTTGCACTTGAGAAGTGAGGGCACCTTCCTGCCTGAAGTGTTTGATTGTTTATGATCCTGGGAAAGTCAAGTTTCCTTGCCACAGAGCTGAAATTTGCCACAGAGCTAAAAGCACACGATCACTTTGGGGTATTAAGACTACAGGGTGGGCTGGGTGCGCCATGGCTCACGCCTGTAATCCCAGCGCTTTGGGAGGTGGAGGTGGAAGGATCGCCTGAAGCCTGGAGGTCAAGGCTGCAGTGAGCTATAATTTCACCACTGCACTCCAGTCTGGGTGACAGAGACCCTGTCTCAAAAAAAAATAAAAATAAAAAGACTGCAAGGTGGCTGTAGCTCACTACATCCTGGCCGGGGACTGGGCTGTCTGGACCCCCCAGCTCCTCCCAAAGCTGGGCTCCTTCCCATTCATCCTTCACAGGAGCCAAAGAGAGCTTTTAAAACTGCAAAGCTCTTGATGCAACGTGGGCTCCTGGAAAAGAAAGCAGACGTTCGCGGAGTGCCGTCTGGAGTTTAGTTGGGAGTAAAGAACAAATGTTGGCTTCTTAGTTTTGACAAACGTACCACGGTAACGGTAAGATGTTAGCAATGGCAGAAACTAGGGGACGGGTATACAGGAATTGTCTGTACTATCTTTGTAACTTTCCTGAAAATCTAAAATTATTCCAAAGTAAAAAGTTTATTTTGTAAAAAAATCCCCGCAAAGCAGGTCACATCTCCTGTGCAGCTCAACAGCTTCCCATGGTTCCCTAGTGCTGTCAACACAAACCCAAACTTTGCTCCTGGGCCCTTGAAGCCCCACTCAATCTGGCCCTGACCTCTGTGGCCTCTCTCAGCCCCCGTCCCCGCCAACTCCTCCCTCAGCTTGGATAGCCCAGGTAGGGCCAGTCCTCCTGGGCTCCCCTAAGTGGAGCCCATGTGGCACGGGCTCAGTGGTGGCCCGTGGACTGTGTCCAGTCTCAGTCCAGCAGCCCAGCCGCACACAGCCAGGCCAGGGTATGAAGCCACACCTGTGACTCCCAGACCCCAGCTCCTCCCACTTCAGCATGCACTGCTCTCAGAACACTGCACAAGCTGACACCTCTGCTGAGAGTAAACTGAGGCAAGGAATGAGCCACAGGCCCACTGTGTGCCAGCCCTGGGAGGGGGCAGGATGGACTTGGTCCTGGGTGGCCTCTGGCAGCAGCCCCCATGCCAGGGAGGAGACCACCTGCAGCTGAGAAAGAAAATACCAGTGCCTTCAGGGGTGACCAAGAGGCTTCCTGGAGGGGCTGTGAGGATAAGATGGCCAACCAGGCCTAGCACCATGGTCAGGAAGCCTGGCCTTAGCCACAGAGGAAAAGCAGCCTGGAGGAGCACGTTGGAGAAACCAAGGCACAGAGAGGAGCAGAGGCTTCAGACAAACGGCAAAGGACACAGCAGCTCTGGCAGACCCTTCGGGGAGGCCTGCCTTGGTTTCCCTGACCCCTCTGGAAGAGGCGGGTCACCCAGCTCCAGGGCTCTGAGGTTATCCAGGCCAGCTGGACACCATCTGGAAGGGCTGGAGCCAGCCAGCCAGGCCGCCCTGAGGGCCAACACACAGCCTGGGCGTGATCTACCCACCCACCCCAAACAGGCACGGCCTGGAAGAACAAGCCCCAGGCTTAGGTCACAAGCCTGGCTAGATTAAGGACCTACTGTGTGACACTACAGCTACTGGGGGCACCTTACAGCCCTGGGGGTGCATGCACGCGTGCGCGCGCGCGCACACACACACACACACACACTCTTGCTGCGTACCCATTTTACAGATGAGAAAACTGAGGCTCCCGACTAAGTCTCACAGCTCTTACCTCACTGTGGGAGGCACCATCCCCTTTGAACCTCGGACTCCACATCTGTAAAATGAGACAGCAATAGCACCCACCACCTGGGGCTTATGGAAGGACTGAGCTCATAGGAGCCTTCAGTGCTAAGCACTGTAGGTGCTCAATAAATGTTCCCAATTAGCTATGCAGGCCATGGAGCAGAGGCTCAGGAGCTCCCGAGGACAGGGACAAGCCACTCCACCGCTTCCTGAAGTCAAAGCATCCGAGGCTGGATGGGCCACACCGCCCTCACCAAGGACGCGGTAGTGGGAGCTCTGGCCTTAGCCTGCTCTGCCCTGGCGCCTGGGAACCACCACCACAGTCGCTGACTCAAGCAACCATTGTTTAGTTAGCTGGACGCAGCCCCCAGACACCCAGCTCCCCCTTCTTGAAGCTGTTTCTCATTCCGGCCCGGCCTGGCCCCATTTCCAGCTCCCCTCCCCCTGAGTCCCAGAGGAGCACAGTGTGGGATGGGCAGCCAGCGGCTCTTCCCTGGCCCAGGGAAAAGGCTTCCCTCCCCCCAGCAGGAGGGGCAGAGCACGAAGCCAGTCTTTCCAAGCCCTGGAACAGTTTCCCTCCCAGCTTCCTCCCCTGAAGGGACTCCAGGCCAGGAGCCGAGAAATAGTTGCCTCTCCAGGGAACACTGGCAGTTCCCTCCTGGGGCTGGGGGGACTTGGAGGTTCAATCTCACACCCTCCTCCCAAGCCCCGGTCTCCTCGGGGTCCAGCCTGCATGCCTGGCCGCAGGCTGTGCTCTGCAGCAGGACTCTACTGCTGGTCCCAGAGTCATCGCACGACCGCTGTGGACACAGCCAAGAAGACAGGGCTGCTTGGAGCCTTGCGCAAACATCTCCGGGCTGGATTCCATGAGCTGGGGACACAGAGGTGACAACGGGGCTCTCTCTCCAGCTGCCCACATCCCAGCTCAGAGGCCCAGCCCCAGGATGGGGAGGGGCAGCTTTATCATAGTAACAGTACAGTAGAGTGACAGTAGCAAGCAGCTGTGTGCAGTCTGCTTTGTGCTGAGACCTCTTTCTGTATTATCTCATTCAACCCTCATCACACCCTGAAAGAGTTGATGCTGCTTTACAGTAAAGGAAACTGAGGCACACAGAGTTGAAGTGATTTGCCGAGGGGCACACAGCCGGAATGGCCAGATCCAAGCCTCCAGTGCAGGCCGGCGGGCTCCAGATCCCCGCCCTTAACCACAGCCTCCCCACCCGCCACTCTGCTGGGAGCCACCAATAGTTGCCGGGAAATCAGCTGCTTGGAGCTGGAAAAACCCTGGGTTTTGAGCTGGGGAAACTGAGGCCCATCAAGGTGATGGCTGCTTCTAGAGAGCTCAGTCACCTCAAACAAAGATAGTGGGCAGAGGCTGGAGAAGGGCACAGGCAAGGGGGTTTGGCCACTTTCCTGGGCCTGGTCTCCACTCCAAGGCCTCTGCCTGCGGGCTCCCCCCCATTATTTACCGATCAGAGCATAAAGTGCTACATGATTAACGCCCCACTGGGGCCTTGTGGGGCCTCGTAATGGAGCTGCGAGCTTCCCTCCCCCTCCAGCACATGATTTATCAAGTTTCAGGGTAAAGGACGGTGGACTGGGCAGGGAGGGCCCCCACTGGCGCTGGCCCCCAGATCTTGACTGCATTGAGTATCAGCCGAGCGGGGTGGAGCAGGGCCCCTGCCACTGGACGCCTGTCTGGGCGGCCTGTTTGGTTCGGCCCTGGCTCAAACACGGCCTTTGGAAAGAAGAAAACGGCTGCACTTGGGGGGCGGTGAGGATCCAAGTCCACGTGGCTGGCACTTGGAGACTTTCTGGGCCTGTCCCCACTCGGGAACCGGCTGGTTTCCATGGCAATCCCCACATGGCTGTCAGAGCTGGAGAGGCCCTTGGGAGTTACCTGGTCCAGACACAGTGGGGGCTCCGGGTGAGCGCCTCCGCCTCTGGATCCTGCCAGCACCTGGCAGGGCCAATACAGACCAGCAGCCACAGGGTCCCTTCCGGAACCAGATCAGCCATGTCTCTCCTTTCCCCAAAGCGCTGCTGGCTCCCCGCAGCCCACGGGACAGCATCCAAGTCCTTAGCCTGCAGGCAAGGCCCAGCACACTCTCAGCTTCCCCTCGGCCTGCTACCCAAGCCACATTCCAACATCTCTAAGCCTTTGCCCCTATCATGTCCTCTGCCTGGAATGCCTTCCCCAGCCCCATCTGTCAAGTGCTGCTCCAACCTCCCCTCCTCCAGGAAGCCGTCCTGCACTCCTCTGGTGAGCTAGTCAGTGTGTGGCACCTGTCTGATGTCATGACCTCCTCCCTCACCATTCTGGGGGCTCCTGGAGAGGGTCCAATTTGTCCCTCTTGGGGGCTGTCCTGTAACAAGCTGAGCCTCCTCCCATACTCACACACTCTAGAGAGCTCCTCACCCAGAGCCTGGACGGGCATGCGATGTTACCAAGGAGGTGCTGGCCGCTGGTGTGTAAGGGTGGAGACAGCCACAGGCCCGGTAGCAGGAGTCCACACTAGGGGGTCATCCTAACCCCAGCCCGGGACCATGACGGGCACTGGGGCTGGGCAGCTCTGCAGGCCACCCTGAAAGGCCCTCACTGCTTCTCACAGGGGCCTCAGAGGAGGCAGAAGTTCCCTGGGTCTCAGTTTCCTTACCTTTAAAATGGGCCCATTCACCCCTTCCGACACCCTCTGGCTCACACCCCTTCAGTCAAAGATTTTGGAGGAATGAGGGGTCACAGGCGCTGCAGCCAGAAGCCTGCTCCACCTGGAGCACCACGGTCACACACCACGGTGTGACCTCAGGCAAGATGCTTAACCCTTCTGGACCTCTGTTTCCCCTTCCGTAGATAACACTCATTTCATTCAGGTTCTGGGGAGATTAAAAGATATGTAAAGTGCTCTGCAAAGGGCTAACACAGAGAAAGTTCTCAAGCAACAACCACAGTAATTACGACACGACGGGGCAGTTCTGGCGTCAGAGGGAAGGCTTCCTTGCCACTCCATGGCCCAACTCCGGGGTCGCAGAATGGAGGCCCAGGAAGGGGAAGGGACCACTCTCTCCCGGGGCTCCTGCCCTCCCACTCCTGTCCCAGTACACACCACGTGTCTTTGTTCACGGCAGCAACCAGGACATGGAACCCAGCTGGTTTCCTTAATCTCCATGGAGACTGGGAGTCACAGGCAGGTGAAGCGGACTTTGCAGAGGGCATTTCTGCCGGGCCCGATGCAGCGTGGCCCTTGCTGAATGCCGCCAGGCCACTCCAGTCTTCCCTGCGCTCAGCCCACTTTATAGATGGGGAAATGGAGGCTCCGAGAAGGGATGGGACTTTCCACAGCTAGGAAGGGGCAGAGGCAGGATTTGAATCTGGGAAGTTGGCCCCAGGGTCCTGCACTCACCTATCGATGTGCACCTGCCTGGCTGTGGAAGGCCTCACTGTGGGCATATCCAGGGCACTGACAGATCCTCCACTCACCTTCCTGGATGGACCATCATTCACATTGACCATTGAACCCACATCTCTCATTTGCACACCCAAAGGGCCAGGGGCTCACTCCTTCCAGAAGCCGATGATTGCATTTTCAGACAAATGCAACTAGAAGTTCCCCGCCTCCCCCGACTTCCTCAGGAGGCTGGGTCAGCCCCCACCCCCAGTGTGTGGCCTGGCCTCTGCAGATGCCCCAGCCTGCCTGAGTCACTGCTCTCACAATGGGCCCTGCCTGAATCTCTATGGCCCAGCCAGAGGGGGAACTGCAGAATTCCCCGCCATGGAGAGCTCACAGCTCACCAGCCACCAGGAAGAGGACTCCTGCTTCTATATGCGGATCCAGACCCTCACTCCCCAGCTGTGTGAGCCAGGGGAAGTCACTTCCCCTCTCTGGGCCTCAGTTTCCCCTTCTGTAAGCTGGGGATGATGATGACGCATTGTCTGCCTGACCAGGGGAGGGGCAGCCATGAGGTCAACCATGTAGGTGCTTGTAAAAGGCCTGCAGAGCGTGAGCTCGGTGACAGTTTTTATTCACTCCAGGAAGCCCACAGGTCTCTTGCCCTCAAGACAGTGCTGCCCTGGACTCCTCAGCCCGGGCACTAGAGCCCATTCTCTCCATCTCAGCCTCTGTGCTGGGGCTGGGACAGCACCCGACACACCCTTGCTGCGCCCCGGCGTCTCACCCACCCCTGCCTGCCTTCAGGCCCTATTTGATCTCATCTCCTTCAAGGCCCTGACCCTCCCTCCTCTGAGCACCCCCTGTCCACTGAGGCCAGTTTTTTCCGGTGTCTTTTCTCCCTCTTGATACTAATACCTGTGCCTGCCATTTCCTGGGCACTGCATGTGAGGTTTTATTTTATGTATTTATTTTTTATTATGGGCAGTCCCCTAAGCCAGAGTAGGTTGAGAGAGACACCCCTGAGATTTTAATCTACCCACATCCTAGGAGGGAGGCATAAGACCTGTTTTATAATGAGAAAGAATGAGGCCCAGAGAGGGTAAATGACTGGCCCTGGGACACACAGCTTATGGACTATATGCCCACGTACCTGGGGGTCGAGACATTCTCAGGGCTGGGAGGGATGTCTCCTGGCCCAAGCCCTATCTGTCTCTCCAGGCCAGAGGGTCATCTCAGACAATCCTCCTAGAACCCCCTCTCCTAAATCCTGCCAAGTGTCTCTGCTTGCACCCTTGGTAACTGGGAGATCACTCCCAGCCCCCAGCCCAAACCCAAATGTAAAGCCCATCTTGGAAGCTCTCTCTCCCTCCGCCCCCACCTGGCATCTCAGCCCCTAAATTGGTGCAAAAAAATGTCTTCTTGACGACGTGCGCCCACCCACTGCATGCCAGTTTAAAACTGCCTGATGGTTTTTTTCCACCTTTACTATAAAAAGACACCTTGAAAATGCTGCACTGACATTGGCCTGTCGGTATTCCTTTTGTTTTAAAAATACAAATATTATGGTCATTCATAGGTTGGGGAGAAAGACTTGGGGAAGGAAGGTAGACTCAGCCTGCCCCACCTTGTTGGGGGGGGGTGATGCTGTGCCTCAGTTTCCCCCATCAGTGGCACTCAACAACTTCCCAACTGGCTTGCACTCCAAACAGGCTGTGATTGGAGGAAAGGGATGCAAGCTACATGCAATGGAGGCTAATTTCTTCACTCAGTTTCTCTTGAAATATCTTAACTGCCCCAAATACGTTGAAAACAATCAGGGACAAAGTTGGGGACTTCTGAGGGCTGTGGGGACCGAGCTTCTCTACCTCTGGCCTCACACTTCAGCAGCTTCTCCCTTTGGGTTCTCGGGAAGAAGGAGGAGAGCAGAGGGCAAGTCCTGCCAGCTGGGAACCCGGAATGTCGGGAGGCCATCCCGGCCCAGGCTCTGGAGTTGTGGGCAGCTCGAGGGATTCCTGCCGGGGCCCAGGGTTCTTCATGAGACCCTCAAGCAGGAGCGAGAGGCTGGGTTTCCAAAGGCCTGGCTGAGCTGCCCCACTTGCCGGTCATTTGGCCCTGGGTTCCTGCCCCATGTGCAGCCCCACCCAGGCCACCTAGTGCCAGTGCCAGAGAAACCCGGCCAGATGGGACCAGGAGAAAAAAGGATTCTAGGCCCCTGGTTCTCCCCAGACCAAACTCATCCTCTTCCCCAGAGGTACTGCATCACATGCCCCACCCCATGGGCACCAACATCTATCCTGTTGCTGGGCCTGACTCTGGGCAGCTTTCTGCTCCTCCATCCCGCCACTCCCCACCACTGGGGCTGCATCCCAGCCCCTAAATCTGTCCAGAGCCCACCTGCCACCCTCCAAGCCCTCAGCACTGCTGCAGACCAGGCCAGCCATGTCTCCAGAGAACAAGGCTGGCCCCATCTCCCCATTGCCACCTGGCACCCACCACAGAGCCTGGCACATAGTAAGTGCTCAAGATATATTTGCGACTGAGTGAAGGAATCTATTCCCGGGAGGCGGCCTCAGCCTCTCAACCACTCTCCCTCCTCCATTGCTCATTCTCACCAGCTACCTAGGGGCTTTCTAAAATAATATGTAGAAGAATTGTAGTCATTGCAAACAGGCGCCAGGTACATAAATGATCTCATTTAATACCCCCAACAGCCCTAAGAGGCAGGTATTCACGAGCATTGCCCTTCTGCAGCAGGGAGACTCAGGTGCCCGCTGAGACCACTCCACTCCTCTGGCTAAAACCCTTCACGGCTCCCAGGGCCCCAGGATAAAGTCCAGGTTCCCCAGGATGGTCTCCCCGGGCCTCCCTGGCCCTTGTGTCATGTGTTTCCCACTCTACTCGCCTGGCCACGCAGACCCCCTTGAGCCCGCTCACAGCCTTCGCACAGGCTGCTCCCTTTGCCTGGACCCCTTTCCTCTTCTCCCGCCTTATCTGGCTGCCTCCTGCTCCTCCGCCCCCTCCACTGGGCTCCCTCCACCCTCATTCTCCCTTTGTAGCATGCATTGCCCTGTGTATAAGTGCCTGGTCACACATCCGTCCTCGGCTCGCCTGCCCAGCCCACAAGAGTAGAAACAAAATGAGTTGCCATTGGTTCCCCAGGGCACAGCATGGGACTGGGCTCACAATAGGGACTTAGTAAATGTCTATGGAGGTGTCATCTGGGGCTAGAAGTAGGAGATGGTGGGGTCTTTACGGCTGCAGAACAAGCCAGATTAGGTAACTGCTCTCCAGGACCAAGCAGAGACCTGTGCTAATAATGTCCCTTAGAGTAATAACAAGAAGAGCTGCCATCTGCTTGGTGCTTACTGTGTACTCGGTACACTGAGCTGCATTTATCAATTCATTTAGTCCTTAAAACAATGCTTTGGGATAAGGATTGCTTTTACTGTCCCCACTTCACAGATGAAGAAACTGAGGCCGAGAGGTTAAATTCCTTGGCAAGGTCACACAGCTGAGAAGTGACAAAGTGGGACTTGAACCCAAGCAGCCTGATGCAAAGTCTAGGTTCTGAATCTGTCGCTGCATAGCTGGCAACAGCTTGGAGCAAGAATAATGATCCCTCCCCCGCTCCTGCCCATGCTAGAGGCCCAGACCGGGGACCTTGAGCACCTCTGGGAAATACTGCCAAGTAGCACTGGCGTGTGCCCACAGCGGGCACAGGGAAGAGGAGAAGGGTGTGGAAAACACAGGGAGGGTGACCAACGAAGGCCGCAGCCGGAATCTGTGGCCTTGGAGTGGGGAAGAGGCCCTTGGCCACTCTGTCCTGGGGCTGTGTCCCTGGAGAGGCCCTGTCCCCTTAGGTAGAGAAGCTCCAGCCCCCCTCAGCTGGGTGAGTCACTGCACCGAGGGACCGGACTGTGGGAACCAGAGTGGTTCTTGCCAGAGTGGGAGGGAACCCTGGGCTGGCCTGAGGAATCCCACAGATCAGCTCACACCAGAGGGCCCGGACACAGGGCCTGAAACTACAGGAGGAAGGCCCTCAGCCCACAGGACACTTCTCTCCGTTCAGCGACTCCCCACTGAGACCCCCCCGTGCCAAACACAGTTGCTTGGGAGATGAAGCTCTGGGGTGGAGATGGTGGATGAACCAACCACAGCACTGGGCAAGCAGCCCCACCACCCCTTAGACTGTCTGCCCTGCTCACCCACCGTGACCTTTATTTTCAGGGTGGCTGGCCAGATGGTGGGCAGACGTAGGAGCCGGACCTCGACCTCAGGAGAAGGAATCTGCATTTTCTCAAAGCCCCAGTGTTCAACCCGCCCACAAGGGAATGGTTAATCTCATGAAATTCTTGTCACAGCCACGGAGAAGGGACAGGGTGGGGCCCCAAGGAAGGCTTGGGATCACCACAAGAAGGGTGAGTTCTGCATTTTGCTGATGGAGATGCAGCTTCCTAAGGGAATGGCAGGCAGTGGGGCTGAAGTGGGCTCCCCAGACTCAGATGGGTGGAGGGTATGGGAAAGGCCCCATTGTCATTCTGGAGCCTCATTCCTCAAGGTGAACCATGGGGATCAACAGACCCAGCTCCCAAAGCCAGTCTGAGGAGCAATCCCTTGCCAAGAACTTCCTTTAAGGGAACCACACCAAGTCCCCTCCCGCACCCTTGTCATGTCAACACACCTGCTGATCCCCTCAACCTGGCCCCCCTTGCTACTGCCCAACCCAGCCTCAGACACCTGGGCCCCATACCCGCCTGTACTCCTCCTCATTCCCCACTGAGCCCCACGGCCCTCTCCTGCCCCCAAAACACCACTGTTCACATGCCTCCATTCTCCTGGCCCTGGCATCTGTCCACCCCAGCTGCCTGGGACTCCCCCAGAACACACACATTCTGAGATCCAAGTCCAGAAGGCAGCAAAGGCTGGGAATTAAAAACACAGATGCTAAGGCTAGACAGGCTGGATTCAAATCCACCTCTGCTAGTGCCCAACTGTGTGATCCTCAGCAAGTTACTTAACCTCTCTGTGCCTGTTTCTTCATCTGTAAAATGTGATGAGAATAGAGGCTATCTAAGAGGCTTGTTCTGAGAACTGGGAATTGTGACATGTGATGCCCCTAGCTGGCACTCCACAAGTGCTATTGTTTACCCCAGACTCCCACACCTGGTACATACTAGGTGCTCAGGAAATATTTGCAGAATAGGTGAATAAAAGTTGGCCTCAGGCACACACCTGTTTGCCAACCATGCGGCCTCCTCAGACTCACGCCCAAATACCTGCGTCCCCTGCCACGCACGTCCCACTGCACACCTAGCCCTGTCCCGTTGTACCAGTGTCCTGCAGTACACCTGTCTGCCCCATGCGTCTTCAGGTCTCAGCTTGCTGGCACACAGGTCCATGCAGACTTCTGCAGGGCCCTGGTGCACACCTGTGTGGCTCCTTGCACACCTGCCACACCCATGCACGCATCACCAACGTGCAATGGTAGCTCTGACAGGCTCACACAGTGGCCCCAGAACACACCTTTGGTCAGGCATGCAGTCACTTACTGGGCCCTCAGTATGCACCTGTGACCCCCAAGTGCATACCTGGGCTTTATGCGCACCTGGGTACCTGTGGCCACTTGGACCCCTCCCAGTACGCCTAGGTATGCGCGCCCGTGAGCCGGCACTCACTTGAGTCCCTGCACATGCCCACCTGGGCCATACAGGCGCCAGTAGTAACCCTCAGGGAACACCTGTATTCTCGCGTGCACACCTGGGTTCCATCTGGATCTCTGCGCGCTCCCACCTGTGACCCGCTCAGTTCACGACCCGCTCGGTTCCCGCCCGCCCCCGCCCCCGCCCCCGCCGCCGCCCCCGCCGCCGCCGCCGCCGCCGCCGCCGCCGCCGCAGCCTGGGTGTACCTGGATGTTAAGCTTGCGCTCGCAGGCCGGCCCCGTGCCCTGCACCACGCTGTCGAGCACCGCCACTACGTCGGGCGCCGGTTCCACGAAGCAGGCAGTGCGCGCAGCTCGGATGGCGGCTCGCACGTCCGCGAAGCGGAAGGCGCAGAGTGCTGCCGGAGCCGCGCGGGCCGCGGGGGACCCCTGGGGCCGCTCGAAGACAGCAAAGAGCCGCTCCCGGGCTGGGAAGACCGACACCAGGCGGCTGTAGAGGTCGCCGCGGCCCGCGCCGCCCGCGCACTGCAAGCCCAGCTGGATGTAGGACTCGGTGAGCTTCTTGGCGTCGCCGCCCGCGCCGTGGGGCAGGCAGATGCGCGCCAGCAGGCTCCGCGCCTGGCTCTCCTTGTCGCCCGCGCGCGCCTCGCTGTTGAGCGCCAGGTACGCATAGGACTGTGCACCCGGCGGCGGGTCGGACGGGTGCAGGAAGGCGCTCACGAAGCCCAGCTTGTGCTGCTCCTTGGCGCCCTGCTTGATCTTGAGGATGTTGTCGTCGGAGGGGTTGAGGTCGAAGGTGAAGAGCTTGGCCAGGTCGCCGCGCGCGTCCAGAGAGCGGATGGCGATCTCGGGCGTGTTCTCGAAGCGGTGGTCCTCCAGGCTGCGGTTGCGCGGGAAGAAGGAGCTGCCGTAACCAGTGTACGTGGCGCCCACGAGCAGGCGGCTGCCCCCCGCGCCCGCGGCGGGAGGCAGCACCAGCCCCACAGTGGACGCGTTCGGGTGGTTGGCCGCCACGTTCAGCATGCTGGGGAACACCGTGACGGGCTCGGCGGGCGGCGCGGCGGGAGGGAAGCGCACGGCCACGGCCGAGATGTTGCCCCGGCGCCGCAGTTGGCAGAAGCCCTGGTAGATGGACCCACACACGACCACCAGGCCCTGGCCGGGGTCCAGCTGCAGGATCTTGTTGTAGTTGTCCGTGAGGCGCCGCGGGTGCTCGCACGAGGCCTGCGGCAGCTGCGGAGCGTGACACAGCGGGCTGTCGGGCACCGGGCCCACGGCCGCCTCGGCCTCCAGGCTCAGGTTGGCGCCCGACAGCTGATAGAGGCGGTTGACGGCCGCCAGGTACACCGTCCCCGCCGCGCCGTCCAGGGCGAAGTTGTTGGTGGGCGTGGGCGAGGGGAACCGACGCTGGATCTCCAGGGCGCCGGCCCGCGCCGCCCCCAGGAGCAGCAGCAACAGCAGCGGCACCGGGCACCGCGGCGGCGTCTGGAACGGCGGGGGGCTGGCGGCGGCGGCCCGGGCGCTAAGGGGTGCGCCGCCCGCGGCGCGAGGAGCCATCCGGGCGTGCGCGGGCTGCGCGGCGCGGCGAGTGCATGGGGCGCGGCGCGGCCGGGAGCCGGGAGCCCGGAGGCGGCGGGAGGCGGGGGGCGGGCCCGGGCCGCGAGGCGCTTCCTGCCCGCGCCAGCCGCCCCCGGCCCCGGCGCCCGGGCCCGGCTCAGCCTCGCCGCGCAGCCCGGGGGCGGGGCGGGGGCGGCTCTGCTGCGGACACGCCCTCACTCCCCGTCCCGGCCCCGCCCGCCCCGGGGACCCCCTGCCTGCCCCTGGCCGCCCCGGGCCCCGCCCCGCCGTCCGCGGGTCCCGCCGCCCGCGCCCTCCAGGACCCGCCCGCGGCCCCAGGGTCCCTCCCTGTAGCCGCTGCCGCCGTCGCTCGCTCTCCTCGCTCTTTCCTCCCACTTGGCCGCTTGGCCTGCCTCGCTCGCGCCTGTTTTCTCTTTCCGCCCTCTCCCCCACCCCGTCTCTCCCTCGCTCTGCGTCTCTCGGTCTCTGCGTCTCTCCGTCCCTGTCTCCACCCCAAACTCCGCGCGTGTGGCGCTTCTCCGGGTTCTGCCTCTTCTTCTTCTCCCTCCGACTCCGCTTCGCTCTCCAGTCCCTGGCAGCCCCGCCCCCGGCCCTCTCTAGTCTCCTTCTCTCTCCTGCTCCGTGTTTCCGTCCCTGACGCTCGCTCCCTCTCTCCGTGGCTCCCTCTGCCTCCCCCTCGGACCCTCCGTCCCTCTCCCGGTCCCTCTCCCGGTCCCTCTGAGCTCCCCATTCCTTCTCCCTCTGCCTTCCCGAACCCTGTGTCTTCCCTCCACACTCAGCCTCCCTCCACCACCTTTCTCAGGCACTGTCCAGGCCTTCGTTCCCCCAGTGCCGGCCAGTCGGGCCCCCAGACCCCATAATCTGTCCCCCAAACCCCAGCCCCATAAAAGGGATTTACAAATGGCAGGGCCAGAGGGACCAGTGCTCAGGGGTCAGATATATAAATGAGGAAAACATGGAGAGAGGAAATAGTTCCAGCCAGTGGCCCACAACCGATAGCCAGAGCAAGGCCTTGGTCCTGGAGCCCACAGTTGCCTCCTGTGGTGACCCAGCCGCACCCCCACCCCTGGCAACCCCGCCAGGTACTTTCCCTAACATCCTCCTAGGCTTAGTGGAAGATTAGTCCCACACAAGCCGGCACTGGGCAGGGTTCTTGATCTCAGAAGCAGCAGGTGGGCACTGGTGTTAGGGGCAGGCAGCCTGGTTCCAAGGTCACAGCCCTGTGAGGACCATGCGCCGCGGCTGCTTCACGGGGGTGAAGCACAGGGCTAGCCCGTGCCAGACACTGTGCCAAGCACTTGCCATGTACGGGCTCTCTTTTTCCTCACAGATACCCCTGAGGCTAGCGCTATTGGTAACCCATCTTCTAGATATGGAAACCAAGGCTGAGGGGAAGGGACTGGCCCAAGATGCGCAGCTCATGAGGAGCACAGCTACAGTGTTTGAAAGCAAAAGCCCTTCAGCTCCGACCTGTCAGAACGGGGACTCCCATCAGACCCTCAACTTCCACAGGGTGCCCAGTGGGCCTCACTCTGAGAGTAGCGGGACCTCATTTTCCTCTTTCCCACCCAACCAGGAAGGAAGGGCAGGGGTGTCTGTGCACCATGGGGCAGGCAGGAAAGGCTGGGCCTGCAGCCGCCCCCCACTTCCCTCAACACCGTCGCCTTCCTGCCATCCTGCCCGCCTCAGCTCCGGTCTGGCCACTGCTTTGATGGCCGGGAGTGTTGAGCTGCAGGAAATTGGAGGCCCCCTCCCAGGCCCATCCACCCACCAAGAGCCACTCTGGACTGCCCGTGGGACTGTGTCCCTGTCTTCCTCTCTGGATGGAGAAGGTGCACATCGTGCCACCCATGCATGGGAGCCAACTGCAGAGCCCAGCAGGGGTGCATGGGGCCTGCCTCCATGCCCCTCCTCCCCACTCGCATCCTCAGTGTCCCCACCCTGGTCCATCCGCTGGTCTGTCTGTCTTATCTCTCTCTCTCTTGCCCCCACCCATCTCTGTTCCTATCTATCTTGCTCCTCCCGTTCACTCTGTGTCTCTCCTTCTCTCAGTGTCTTGTCCCCTTCCCTTTCCACTCTTCGTCTGTCTCTGTCTCTGTCTCCCTCCCTATCCCTCACCCCCCTCGCTCTCCAGCCCCTCCTCTCTTCCTTCCTGTCTCCTGCTCATCTGGCTCATCTTGCTGCATCCTGCAGCTCCCCCCACTGAGCCCTGAGGATAATGCTCAGTGTTGTCTTAGACCAGCCTGTGGTGATGATCCTGGGCACTTGGGACACAAACTCCCTGCCAAGCTGAGCAGTGGGGTTTAGGAGCTGTCTAGGCGAAGGGTATTCGGGTCTGAGTATCCTCACATCAACTGGAGGTGAGAAGTGCTGTGTGGTCTTGTGCAAGGCACTCACCCTCTCTGAGCCTCCGTTTCCTCAACTGTAAAATGAGGACAATCGTAGCAGAACACCTGCCCCTGGGAGGGTGTGAGACGGAGAATATAACATAACAGGTGTCAAGCACAACAAGGATCTTAGCAAACACCAGTTTCTCCCCGCCTTGTAGCAGTGAACCATGACCCCTGAAGCCCATGTTAGAACCAGGAGTCGGGGTCGGCGGCATTGCAACAAAAGACCAGGGCTCCACCTCCTGTCCTGAGCCCCAGTGTGGCTAGCAGAGCCACCAGACGGTGAGAGTGAGTCCTGTGCCCAGCACTGCCCTACCAGATCTTACACCATCCTTGCAGCCAGCTGACTAGGCTGGGGTCAGCAAACCCATTTCACAGATGGGGAAACTGAGGGGCAAGGTAAGGATTCAAACCCAGATCTGCCTCCACATCTTATGATTTCTCCCTTCTACCCATTAGCTGGGAGCACCATCAGGCCAGGATGGCTCATGGTGGCAGCCCCTCTACCCCTGGCTGGGCAGAGGAGGTGCTGACAATTACTGGCTGAATGAACGAATAAAGGAAGGAACAAACCACACCTTCCCTGGCCTTACTAAGATGCAATGAGGTGTTCTTCCAGAGGGGATTTTGGAGGGAACCAAGGGGAGATGAAGGGTACTCAGGAGTGGGGATTAGGTGGGACCCAGCAATAACTAACTTGGAATGAACTAACCCAGAATAGCCAGCCCTAGTTGGTTATTCACACTGCAATTTGGGCCTTTTTCAGTTTTTGTTCAAGTCTGATTATATCAAGGAAAAGGTCTTGGTTTGAGGCTAACATGTCTTTAATGACTGCAACATTTGTCACTGTCTCTTTTTAATAGAGAGAAGGTCTCAAACTCGGGGCTGTTGACATCAGTGTGCTAGAATGTACTGATAGCGCTTTGTTTTCTTTGTACTTGCCGTTACTTTCTGGTTTTGGCAAGTGCTACTGGTTTTCCATGTACAGTAATGATGTAAAGCTTCCTTGATAAATGCATTGATTGAAGTCCTTTTAAAAGTGAGTTAAAGACAAATGTGAAATAGGTGATAATCCAGATGCCACCAAAATGCCTGAAATTTGGGAAATGTCCAGCAGTGCCTTTGAGGACGAGGACCTGGTAGCCAAGTCAGGGCAGTCTTGCTTGGGGCACGGTGGTCAGCGGCTAGGCTGGCTCAGAGAAGGCGGGCCTGGGCCTTCCACCCCACTGGGTGGGCTTCCCACCCTGTCCTGTCCATTCTCGCCTCTGACTGCCCAGGGCAGACCTGTGAGGAGACGGAGGAAATGTTTTTCTTCTTCAATTGAAAAAAATAACAGTGGGGCCAGGGTTGCGCTGGGAGGAGGGGGCTCCTGCCTTCCCGTCCCTTGGGCCTGGCCTCTGAGAACGTTTCCTTGCAGGAAATGCCCCTGCAAGGTTAACGCTTCAGAGCACTGCCTCGTCCACAGGAAGGTGCTGGAAACAAGAGTCCTAGGGACGGCTTGGCAATCCAGCCATGGGCCTAGGTGGTGCCGGGAGCCACAATGCTGCTTCTCGGGGGCTGGACCCATCTCATTTCCCCGTGGGAGCAACCCTGCGGGGGGTCTTATCACCCCCCCTTTTTTTTAATTATACTTTAAGTTCTAGGGTACATGTGCACAATGTGCAGGTTTGTTACATATGTATACGGGTGCCATGTTGGTGTGCCGCACCCATTAACTCGTCATTTACATTAGGTATATCTCCTAATGCTATCCCTCCCCCCTCCCCCTACCCCGTGACAGGCCCCGGTGTGTGATATTCCCCATCCTGTGCCCAAGTGTTCTCATTGTTCAGTTCCCACCTATGAGTGAGAACATGTGGTGTTTGGTTTTCCGTCCTTGCGATTGTTTACTCAGAATTATGGTTTCTAGCTTCATCCATGTACCTACAAAGGACATGAACTCATCCTTTTTATGGCTGCATAGTATTCCATGGTGTGTATGTGCCACATATTCTTAATCCAGTCTATCATTGATGGACCTTTGATCAACCCCCTTTTGCAGATGGGGACACTTAAGGTCAGAGTGGTGTGCCACTGGCCTGCAGCTGCACAGCCTCCAGGCGTCCAGGCCCTGCTCTCAGCCGCTGCATCCCTGTACCCCTTGCTTGGAGCTGAGAGGCCTGACCCTAACCACCTGCGTGACCACGGCGGCGCCACTGCTTCTTGGGCCTCAGTTTCCATATCTGGAAAGAGGAGCATAATCTGCCTCTGTGGGCACTGTGAGGATGGGGCACATGTGTGTCATCATGAAGTGTGAAGTCTGCTGACTTCCTGCCCTAGAGCCTCAGCTCCCATGTGGGCTTCTCCAGCCCGTCCTCTGAACCCCTCAGGAGGGCTCCCTCCACCCAGATGATGATTATCAGGGAGATCACCTCCTTTAATCACCCACCCAAGGGTCTCGAGGGCCTGTGTGATCATTCCTTCCCCTCTCCTCCTGAGCATGGACACTAAGGCTCAGAGAGGCCTAGAGGCCCACCTGAGGTCACACAGCAAACAGGTGGCAAAGTGAGCCCTGCCCCGCTGCCCCTCCACACTGCATCTCCTGTCTTTGCCATCGTGCCCCACTAGTGTGGCCCAGGAGGGGCGGGCTGACCCTCCAGTGGTGGCACCGACAGGAGTCAGTACCCCTCTTGACCATGTTTCCAGACAGCAGTGCTGTGGCTTCTCCACTGTGGATGCCACTGGGGAAACCTCGAGGCTTTGCCACCTTTCACGTTCTAGGGGCCCCTCCTGGCCCCTGGAGTGTTCCCTCTCTGCCTCTTCTAGAGGAGGAGGCGACCTTCCAGGTCTGGTTTCCGGGCCCAGGAGCAGTGGCCTGCCCTGGCCCTCAAGCCCAGCCCCCAGGGTGGTTCCTCTCATCTCTGTGTCCCCGTGGGGCTGGAGGAAATGGTTCTCATTCCTGCGTGTGAACGACGCCCTCTCCCGACTCTGGGCAGGTCCTTGCCCTCTGTGCTCAGGGGACTCATGGGCCGGGGTGGGGACCCGGAGCCCCGTGTGCTCACTGGGGGCGCCTGGCCTGCCGAGCCCCCGCATGGCCCCTTTGTGCTCTGTGAGTTGGATAATGGGCGGCATTCTCAGACATCCAGTCATGGGTCTGGGCCCGTGAAAGGACCCGGGCAGCTCCACACTGAGGCCTCTGTCCAGCAGAAGCCGCAGAGGGGCAGGGCCGCCGCGGGGGCCCCCACCCACATTCCCTGGCTGCCATCTCCAGGCGACAACTGCCTAAGTGGGCTGGGAGGCAGGCGCTCCCTGCACAGACAGTAGGTACTTAATGACCGCATCCCCAATGACAGGAGCCACAGGGAGCAGGGAAAGCCGAGGGCTGATGAGGACTGGGCGTTGTGTGGGTTGAGCACCTTCTGTGTGCTAAACATTTGCCAGCCAGTCCTTACAAAAGCCATCAAACAGCTGTGCTGCTGACCCCATTTAATAGGTGCATAAATTGAGGCTCAGGAGATGAGGCCCTGGTCCTGGATTTGAACCAGTGTCTGTCTGACCATGACCAATCCAGTGGATGTTGAGTGAGCACCTACTGTTTGCCTTAGGGACACAACAGTGACCACACCCCGTGGCAGGAGGGCTCAGTGAATACACAGGGGCAGAGTAGACAGCCAGGCCAGCAGGAGCACATGGGGCAGGCTTATGGCCGTGTACAACGTCACTGACAATCCAGGATGAAGGCCGTCTTCACAAGGGAGGGACTGTGAGGCCCACCTACAGAGGAGGGGACTGAGGCCCCACAGGAAGCGACTTGCCTGGGGCTACCGAGCCACCCAAGTTGGAGCTGGGATTTTCACTGAGGTCTGGCTGTTCCCTGTTCTCCAAGGGTGGGGCCCAGTGAGGGGCAGGTGGGACCCCAGTCGAGGCTGTGGAGTCGTCATCCTGTGGCCCTGGATCTGGGTTCAGATCCCAGCCTCGTGCCGCCTGTGTGACAGGTGAGTCTCTTCCCCACTCCAGGCCTCCATTCCCACACCTCTGTAATGGGTATGACAGCCATTGCCTCTGCAGGCTGTGGGGATGAAATGAGGTCATCCCTGTAGGACATTTAGCCAGCACCTGACTCACGGCAAATAGTCAGTGACATGTTCTTCTTCCAATCATTGGGCGGGGAGGCGTTGCTGCTCCCACTGTCCCCCAGCTCTGACTTCCCAGTGCCTCCCTGCCCTGCCCTCGGGATGGACGGAGCAGGCCTGGCTCGTGTTTTATCAGATGCACACAGGCCAGCTCTTCTGCCCCTGCCCCCGCCCCCGTCAAGGTTTCATATCAAGACCCTTCCTGCCCCCTCCAGACCTGCACCCTCCTGTGGACCTCAATTTCCTCTTCTGCAAAATGAGATGAGGCCTCTGGCTTCCAACAGAGTCGGCTGATCAAGTTTGGTCTTTTCTGACAGCAGGGGCTGGGTCTTTCCTCGTGGCTCCCTGGAGTCTGTCACTTAGTGGGTGCTCCCCCAGGTACCTCAGCCTCCTCAGTGCCCCCTGACCCCCACCCCGGCAGAGCAAGTGCATGAGCTTATGCTTCATAGCAGGTACCAAAACAATGGACACTTCTAGTGCCCTTCTATGGGCTAGGCCCAGTTCTAAACACCTGGCATATATTAATGTATTTAAACCTCACAATAACCCTACCGTGAACATACCTATTTACAGGTAGGGAAACTGAGGCAAGAGGTGAGGTGACTTGCCTGAGGTCACCAGCTAGTACGTGGTGGAACCTGGATTCCAGATTCCTTGTTCTTTTTTTTTTTTTTTGAGATGGGGTCTTACTCTGTCGCCCAGGCTGGAGTGCAGTGGTGTGATCTCAGCTCACTGCAACCTCTGCCTCCTGGGTGCAAGCGATTCTCCTGCCTCAGCCTCCCGAGTAGCTGGGATTACAGGCATACACCACCACCCCCAATTAATTTTTGTATTTTTAGTAGAGACAGGGTTTTGCCATGTTGGTCAGGCTGGTTTCGAACTCCTGACCTCGTGATTTGCCCGCCTCGGCCTCCCAAAGTGCTGGGATTACAGGTGTGAGCCACCACACCTGGCCTGAGTCCTAGTTCTTAATGAACTTGAGTCTCCATGGCCCCAGGCCCCAGTGCCAATGGGCCCCAAAGGGTTCTCTTAAGTCTTGGGCTAGCACATACACCCCACTTCAGACCCGTTTCCACCCTGTAAGGCTTCCTGGCCCCCTTTATGCCCCAGTAAACTTCTGAGAACTGTTTTCTCAGCTTTGATGGTTCCTGAGAGACCTGGATGGGAATGAAGCCATCCTTGGAAGCCTCAGGGAGGCCGGGCAGGTGTGGGCTAAAATCCAGGTGAGCCTGCTTCCCAACCAGGCCTCTCCCTTCCGGTGGCCCCAACCTCACCACTTGGTTCCAGCCAATTCAGTGGGGACTGACAAGGCCCCACTCATCTTTTGAAACTGCTGCTGGGTCTGGAGAAGAAAGGGCTACCTGCAGCAGGGTGAGTGCCTGTCACGAGTATGCAAGCAGCAGGCCCTAGACATGGCCCCACCTCGGAACAGCTGCACGATTCTGAGAGCCCACTCCGACCAAGCACTTGCTGTGTGCCGAGCGCACTCCTCACTGACACAATCCTAACCGCTCTAGGACGGGGCAGTGGAGGGACCCTCACCCATACGGTCACACACAGGGCATACAGGAGAGGCTGGCGTGGGTGAGAAGGATCCCAGAATACTGTGGTCTTACTGGCCTGATGGCCTACATGAGCCCCTAAAGAGAACCCAGTGTCCAGAAAAGGTGTTTCCTCTCTTGTTTTCTCAGTGAACTTTTTGCATCCCTCAAGACCCAACCCAATTTCACCTTCTCTGGAAAGTCTTTCCTAGTGAACTCCTAGGCATCCCTCAAGACCTAGTCTAAAGACCTTCTGAGAAGACTTCCTTGAGCCTCAAAGCAGTATTAGGAGTTCCTCCACCCACTTAGAGCTCCTGCCATCAAACCGCATATCACCCAGTGCGAGGGCACGTGTCTTCCCCAGAGCACTGGGAGCGCTTCCGGGGTGGAACACATGACTACTACTAATAAATGTTGGGCTGGGCAGGTGGCTGCCAGCACCACCCCAGGACATGCCCCCCCAGCAGGCAGGATGGTCATGCTGGCTGCTGGAGACCCCCTCCCTGGGCAGTGCCAGGCAGATGCTGCCAAAGCGACCTCCCTGAACCCCCTGTCCATTGACCCTACTGCCTGCCCCTCATAAGAGCAAGCCACATCAGCCCTCCTGCACCGCCTGCCTCACCTGGGACATCCACTGGCCCTCAAGGTGACCGCTCACACCTGATTCCTGGTACAGTTCTGAGGGTCCTGTCCCTCATCTCATGACACACAAGCAAAACCCTGGGTGGAATAGAACACTGAGGGTCATTCTTCCCTCCCTCCCTTCCTTCCTTCTTCCTTCCTTTCTCCTTCCTTCAGAAAGAACGCTTAACTAAACATTTACTATGTGTCAGGCACTGGGATATCATAGTGAGCCCACAAGCATGGTCCTTGTCTTCAGCCCTACCCCAGGGGGCAAATAATCTTTAACCAAATAACTCAAATAATTACATAACCACAAAGGGCCACCCATCTTACAAAGGAGCCATACCAGGTGGTTCTGGAAAAGTTTCTCCCAAGGGGACTTCAGCCCGTCTTCCTCGGGCCCCTGGGGCTGAGATCTGCAGGATGCAGCGGAGTCAGGAGGGTGAAGAGAGCCTTCCAGGCGGGGCACAGCAAGGGCGGAGCCCTGGAGGACAGAGGCCCGTGTGGGCAGAGCAGAGGAGGGTGGGAGGCCAGCAGCAGGCTGGTGGAGGATCCGGGGCTCGTTCTTGGGGGTGTTAACTTTAAGAGGGTCCCAACCACCAGCCCAGCCTCTGGGCACAGGGGATCCACAGTCACTGGGAGTGGATTCCCCTTGGCAGCCACCACAGGGATTGTTTATCCGTGCACGCTCACAGAAGTAGGAGCTGCCACCCCAGGCTGATGGCTCTGAAGGGGGAATAGCCTTCCCAGAGCTGTCCAGGAAGGGCAGGGGCCGCCGCACACGGGCCCAGCTCCCAGCCACCAAGAGAGAGGCATTAGGGGGCCCACCCTGTAGCGAGCTTCTTGCACAGCCTTTCTCCAGCCTGTGAGAGCCCCTGTCTCAGGGATACCCCATTGTGTGTGTGCATGTGGGCATGAGGGGGTGGTCTGTGCAAAGATGGGGTGCCGTGCATGTGAGGAGGGGTGTAATGTGTGTTCGTGTGCGTGGGGTGCATATTGGGGTCACATGCACACACATGGGAATTCCTGGTATGTGGTGGAGGTGGCTGTACAAGCCAAGGTCTGCACGGGCAACAGGCTGATGGGAGTGGACTTGCACGAGGGCTGTGGCTGGGAGCCAATGCCTGCCGGGGCCCAGGGTCTGTGGTTCACGCTAGGGATTTGGGCCTTGGAGGCTATTGGGACCTTTTCTGTCAAGGCCTCTGACTGGACCTGATGCCCTGTGGCTGAATGAGGGCTTCTTCGTGAAACATGCATTTTTATGGTCAACCTCCAAGAGCCTGATCTCTGCTTTGGAGGCTTCAGCCTGACTTTGGGTGGCCCTGGATGATCCAGTCTCTGATCTGAGGTGGTCTAGCTTCTGACCTTGAGTGGTCCAGCTTCTGGCCTTGGGGGGATCAGCCCTTAAGCTAGGGCAGCCCAGCCTGTGAGTAACACGTCACTCTGGATTTCCCTGGCCAGAGTCCTCTCTGTGGAGGAACTTGGGACCAGTTCTTTAGGGACTTTTGGGTGACATCATCCCACCTTACTCAAGAGCAGCCTTACAAGAACCATAGCTGGGTATCTCGGGATGAGCCACCCTCTTTCCCCTGTGGCTTCCCCTGTGACTTCCCCACTCCTACTTAGACTCTGAGTCCTGAAGGCCCAGAAGTCCCCGAGACCCCTAGTCAGTGTGGGATTCAGTCCCACCAGGCCCCTGAACTTCCCTCCTGCCTTCTCCCCCTGGATAAGTCTCCTGGTGTCTCCAAGATTTGGCTCTGGCCGCTCCTCTTCCAGGCAGCCTTCTCAGCTCTCGCAGGCTGGGTTAGGCTTCCTCCTCTTCTACCCCCACAGTTCCCTAGACTTCCACCATCCAAGAACCCACACCAGATGACGCTGTCTCTGTTGCTCTGGCTCTTCTGCCAACCAGGAGGCATCTGAAGAGCTAAGTCTTTTGGGAACATTCCTATGTCCCCCCATCACTAGGCAGAAGGTTAAACTCTAAGCAGGCTCACGAGGGTGAATGAACACATGAAGGAACGAATGAGAGAGAAGATGAATGAACGTCCTCCCAACATCTTCTGGGCTGGTGCTCACTCCTGTGTAGCCTCCAGGGCAGCCAACGGGGAGGCCGCTTTGACCTTCTCCCCTGGCCTCCTGCGGTATCCCCACCTGCCACTCACCTACCTGTCAGGGAAGGTGGCCACTCACACCCTGGCCCAAGAAGGGTTTGTATCTCTGAAATACAGGTTTTCCAGGGAGGACGTGACTTAGCTGGGATGAGATGTACGGGACAGTCATGCCAGTCTCCCCTCCGTTCCCCCAGCTCACAGCCCCCGGCAGGCAGGAGGAGGCACTTGGGGGTCCCCATGCAACATAGGAGGCTGTGGAGCCAGAAGGATCTGGGTTCAAATCCAGCTTTGCCCCCTCTGCATGGTGGGACCTTGGACAGAGCCTTTTTCCCATCTGCAAGTCTGGGGTGAGGCTGCACCTTGGCAGCTCACAGGAGCCCAGTCGTCGCTGGCACAGCCCCCAGTGCATGGCAGAGTCAAGACTATGAGGTCTGAGGTGGAAACATACTTTTGGAATCAATGCAGCTAATGCTTCCCGAGGCCGCTGTGAGGACCCTGACAGTCACCCTCAGTGAGATGGGGGCCGAGGAGGGTGCTGGGCTGGGAGTTGTTGTCCTGGCACATGGCAGGAGATGCTGTGGGAGGGGGAGGTGGAGGCAGAGGCAGGAGACCCCAGGGAGGGCAGGCAGAGGAGGGCATCCTTTCACCAGCAAGTCCTGCAGCCTCAAGGGTGGCAGCTCCTGGGGCCTTCTGAGCCGGTGTCGGTGTCTTCCTCGATCCCTTGTAAATTGTAGATGGTGTTCGGTCACCCGTGGCCTGCCGCCCACCCCAATGTGTGTCCCCCAAAATGTGAATAGGGGGCAGTGGCAGTGGCAGGGCTAGAGGCTCAAATGAAGTAAGTGTCCTAAACCGAGGCTGAGATCCCCCACAGTCCCGCCCTGCCTGTCCCCAGCCCACCACCCCACCCAGCTGCCCAAGGCAGAACCCGGGAGGCACCTGGACGCCCAGTCCCTTCCTCCCACCTGTCCAGAGATCGCTTCCCAGTCACCCCTACCTAGACTCTGAGTACTAAAGGCCCAGAAGTCCCTGAGTCCCCTAGTCAGTTTGTCCCTTTTAGCCCCAAGACTACTGTACCCGTCTGAGCCGTCACCTCCCGCCTGGACCTCCCCTCCCACTTCCTCTCTCTGCTGCCCTCCTCCCTTCCTCTCCTCAAATCACTTTTCCTGTGGGACATTTTCAAGCTGCAAATCTGGTTGTGTTGTTTTTCTCCAATTTCAAGTCCTGCAAACGCTCTCAGGGTAAAGCCAGGTCCCTTTGCCCAGGTCCCCGTCTCCGTGGCGGCCCCACCCACTCCAGTCATACCTGCGCTCCTACTGCCTCCCACCAGGCCTTCGTCATTACTGTCCCCCTCGCCTGCGACCCCCTGTACTTCCTCCCTGCCCATGAACACCCCATGCATCCGGCTCAGCTTGAGGGTCCTCCAGCTGAGGGCTGCACCCCGCCTGCCCAGGTGGCTCAGCTGTCCTCAAGTGCTCTGCACGGCAGCTGTGTCGTTTGATTAATGTCTGCAGATGGCACAGGGCAGGGTCCTCCTCTGTCCCGTCCACTGCTGGGGGCCAGACACTGCAGGCGGATGCTCTTCCACCTGTGAGCACAGGGTGGGGGTAGAGCCCCAGCCCGTCCCACCATCCAGGGGAGGCTATTTCCAGCTCCCAGAAGTAGGAAGTGAGTCAGAGCAGGGGCAGGCGGCCGCCGGCACCATGGGCGAGACGGCTGAGGCCTGCACAGAAGGCCGGACCACCACCCAGGGTGGCAGGAAGGAGGCCCAGAGGAAGAGGATAGGAGGGAAGACCCTCTCCCCAGCAAAACAGGCAGCCCTGTGGGGCCCCTGCGGAAGCCGGTGATGTCAGCACAGATGCAGCCACCAGGCCCATTGTCCTGCCACACCTGGGGCCCACCAGGAACAGCCTCCAGCCCAAACCCTCCAACCCAATGGACACCCTTCCTGGGCCACTGCACAGGCCAGGCCTGCTGTGACCTCATTCACTCTCCACATGAGCACATGAGCAGAGGCTCTCCCTGGCCCCGTTTTCCAGAAGGCCAAAGAGAGGCCTTGAACCCACCTCTGTGTGGTCATGGAGATCTCTCTGGCTTCTAAGCCTCAGGGGGTACAGGAGGCCCAGGGGACTCCAAAACTGCTCCAGAGGCAGCCACCACCAAGTCTGGAGCAGGCTCAGGGAAGGGGGCACAGACCTGCCAGGCCAAGGTTCTAGTCCTGGCTCAGTCTCTATCTGAAAACAGGGCCAGCCAGGTTCCCCTTCCCCCTCAGGCCTCAATTTCCCCATCCTCACTCGAGAGACTTGGCTGGGCAGACTGAGTCAAAGCCAGGGGCTGCCTGGGCAGGGGGCTCAAGGGAGTCTCTGGGGACCAGGGTCCCTCTTCTTCCCTGCATCACAACCCGGTGCTCCAGGGACCCCAAGGACAGAATTGGCCGGGCAGCAGGGGAGCAGCACCCAGGGAGCCTCCATCCCAGAAAAGAGGCTGCGCAGGCCAGCCACAGGCAGCCCAGCTCAGGGGCACTTTCACATCCTCAGCTGGACCCATGTCACCCCCACTGTTGCCTCTCCATTCTCACTTAACTTTTGGTGCCAGAGCTGGGAAACCTCTGCCTCAAAAGGATCTGGGCTTGGATGGGCTGTGCAACTAGATGGGCACCCTGAGGCCTGGCCACCGAGGGTGGGCAGCCCCAGGACATGGGGCCAAGGAGGGGCAGAACCACACAGGACAGGCCCACAGAAGCATTGTTGGGTTATGACCTCTAGGGTAGGGCGGCTGGGGGGTGGTAGAGTTTGTTTTTTAAATTTAAATTTTTTTTTTTTTTTTGAGATGGAGTCTCGCTCTGTCACCCAGGCTGGAGTGCAGTGGCATGATCTCAGCTCACTGCAAGCTCCACCTCCCGGGTTCATGCCATTCTCCTGTCTCAGCCTCCCAAGTAGCTGGGACTACAGGCGCCTGCCACCACGCCTGGCTAATTTTTTGTATTTTTAGTCTCGATCTCCTGACCTTGTGATCCGCCTGCCTCTGCCTCCCAAAGTGCTGGGATTACAGGTGTGAGCCACTGCGCCCGGCCTAAATTTTTAAAAATTTTGTGTAGAGACGGGGGTCTCGTGATGTTGCCCAGGCTGGTCTTAAACTCCTGGCCTCAAGTGATCCCCATCCTTGGCCTCCCGAAGTGCTGGGATTATAGGCGTGAGCCACTACCCAGCCAGTTTTGAAGTTTTTCTTTCTTTGTGTCTGAATTTTCTAAGTTTTCCTCAAAGAATATGTATTATTTCTGTTAAAAAAAACATGGGGGCAGAGCAAGGTGGCACATGCATGTGGTCCCAGCTACTCAGGAGGCTGAGGTGGGAGGATTGCTTGAGCCCAGAAGGTCCATGGTTCAATGAGCTATGATCGCACCACTGCACTCTAGCCTGGGTGACAGAGCGGGACCTGTCTCCAAAACAAAAAGCAGAGGGGAAAGCGATGGGTTGGGGTACCTGGATTTTTACAGGGAGGTACAGCTGTGACCCCGGGAGTTGGACATTGGTCTTAGTGTCAGCACATGCTGTGGAATGATAGGGAAGGCAGGGAAAGGGAATACCCTGGTTAGTGTCCCCATCTGCGAGTTACCCTCCACAGTGCAAGGTGCTTATCCCTATCCAGACAGAAGCGTGCAGGTGCTGAAGCAGGAGCTGCCTCTGCCTGCCTCCTCTCACACACTCTAGCCCCCGTCTCCTCACCAGACCTCAAGGCCATGCGTGGGGCTTGGGCATAGGAAGCCCAGGACAGAGCCCTGACCCCTAGGACCTTCTCGTGCCCACCCAATGCTAGGCCCAGCGTGACTGGGGAGGAGCTGAGAGGTTAAATGATGAGCCCCAGAAAAGGCTCTTAGAAGCTGCAGCCACGCGTGATTTACAGCAGGTCTGAATCCCCGCTGCCCATAATTCACTTCCACTTGTGTGACCCCAGGCCCCATGGGGAGGATGCTGGGAGAAGGCAAGATGGGGGGTGGCGCTATTTTCAGCACCGGGAGTTGAATGGTGGGGGATGATTGATGCAATCTGTGGGTCTGCTTGTGCTCCTGTGCCCTAGACCCTCCCAGCCACGAGACCTCACCAGCCCAGCACCAACCCCAGTTCCTGCCCTTGCTAAGCAAAGGCCCGCCAGGCCTCACGCTGGGACTGGCTGGGTCAGTTTTGCCAGGCAGTGCTGTTATCCCCATGTAACAGAGAAGGAAATTGAGGCTGACAAGCAAACTCACTGCTCAAGGCCACACAGCCAGAATCGTCCGAGTCCAGCCCTGTGTGCTGTCCCATCCACACTCCCTCTGTGCCACTGTCCCCCACCCCCTGGCCCTCCTGTGTAAGTTTGACTCTCCCCTCTGCTTTCTCCCCATCTGCACCTCCCACCCCCAGATGGAGACTCCTGAGCAGGCAGTGAGGACCGCGGAGGGGTCATCACACTAGTGTCCCTTTCCATGCTCGGCTCAGCTGTCCACTAAGGGCTGTCTTTCAGCCCGGTGCTGGGTGCTGGCTCAGCAGAGGAGGGGGCCATAAGCCAGTATGCCCAGTGCGCAGGGGAAGATGGACTGCAGCTTCATGAGAGCAAGAAGAGGCCACCAGCAGTTTAGCCTCGGTGCGGGGAGGTCAGAGAGGGCTTCCTGGAGGAGGTGATGCCTAATCTCAAAAAGGCACCGGAGCTGCCAATGGAGGCAGGAGTTCAGGCGGGGAGAGAAGGAAACAGCACGTGCAAAGACCCAGAGGCAGGAAGGAGCACAGCACATCAGTCTTTCGCTACTGCTGGCCCTGCCTTGCCTGACCCCTCCCCTCCCCATCCGTGCCCTCCCTGACCTCCCCCACCCACACCCATCCTCTCCTGCCTGCTCCTCTGCACACCGGAAGGCGAGGTGGAATCCAGTCCCACAGCTCTCAATGAGGAGAAACTGCTTGATAGGAAAAAAAAAAATAATATTAATTTCATTGTCTCCACTCCCAGATCCTGCCTGAAAAACAAAAACAAAAATCAAACCCCAGCTGGGGAGGTTTTATCTGGCAAGGCTTTCAAGGAGGGGGATTGAATGGTGGACACAGGCCCAGACCCCCGTGGGTGGCGGAGAAAGCAGGCATGGTTTCCCCGGGCGGTGGAGTGGGCAATCCCTCCGTGCTCCTGCCAAATCCCTGCATGCTCCCACCTCCTAGCTCAGCAGGTGCTGGGCGGTCGCTGCTGCTGCTGGGATGGGACAGCGGTGCTGACCGTGCTGTGTGTGGGCACTCTTCCCTAATAATTTCAGTTAGTTCCCTGCCAGCCCTGGAGGCGGGGTGTCGCCCCTTCACAGGCATCAAAGGGCGCGCCTGGTCAGGAGTCCTCAGTCACACAGCAGAGCTGGGATCTGAACCTGGCGTTTTCTGGCCCCAGAGCCCACTAGCTTGCTGGGCTCATGCCACAGTGCACAGGGCTCTAGGGGCAGTTAATGAAGAGGAAACACAGGCAGGGTCAGGCAGGGCCACCCCTTCCCCCGCCCCACACATGCAGCAACGTCTGCTCACACTTCCAGGCACAGGGAGCTCACTCCTCACCATCAGCCTCACACGTATGTCTCCTTGCTGGAAATGTCCACTCCCACCCCCACTCCGGCCAGGTTCCTAATCGCTGACCGGGAGACCAGGAGGCTCTAGAATGGTGGGGCAGGACTGGAGGTGAAGACCATGGAATATGTGAGCCCCACAACCTCAGCCTTTCCTAGAAAGAAGCTTCCGGCTCCTGCTCAGGCTGGGTGGGGATGAAGGCATCTGTGTGCTAAACACACGCCCTGGAGCCAGCCATGCCCACGGTGGCCCACCCTCCTCCTGTCCTTGCCCAGTGCTGGCTCCCCTGGGCCTAGGCTTGGGACCCGACACATCCCCATCTCATTCAGTATCCACGAAGGAGACTCAGGGTGCGATGCAAGGGCCTGCCATAACCCAGCGTTGCGCCTGAAATGGCGCCACCTCATCTGCTGGCTCTGCCGACAGCACTATGAGGACTGTGAAGACAGGAGGCAGAAGGGGAAGGAGAACAGGACAGCCACAGGAGGGAAGGAGTAGTCTGGCCCCTCCCAGCACTAAGGTGCCCTTGGGACAGTCCCTTGGGGTCCCTATTGGACCTCAACCTTACTCCCCAAAGCCCCTCACAGCCCTGTGGGCCATATCACCCGTCCTTGGTGCCAGGCCCAGGTAGGGCTTTCCATTGCCCCACAGTCCTCCAGAGGGTATAATTAGGCCCATTTTACAGATGGGGCACACTAGAGCCCCAGCACTGTGCTGGTGGCTCCAAAAACAGCAAAGGGCCCCCAGGCCAGGCCCTGCTGACGCCTGTGTAGGGACTGGGTGCCTCCCCCTTCCACTTCCCTCCAGGGTTGACCTCAGCAGCTCCTGGTTGGGCTTTTCCCAGAGCCAAGGCCGGAAGCACGAGTCCCGAGTGTTTGTTCAGGCTGGGCTGGGGCTCCAGGCTGGCGAGGCGGAAACAGCCGCAAGATGTTTGTCCAAGGGGGTCAGCTCCCCCACCGGGAGGAAGGAGGAAGGAGGAAAGGCCGGAGGAGCAGGAGGCCCGAGTCAGCTCTCCCAGCCAGGTTCTCATCTCCAGCCTTGCCTTCCTCAGCCCCAGAGGCTGGGCTGCACACAGTAGGCGCTCGGTGGCTGAGGAAGGAGATGTGGTGCTCTCCTCCGGCATCCTTCACTCAGCCCGGGCTCAGGCCCCAATCCCAATCACCCTGGCCTCCTCTTCCTTCTGTCTTAGTCCAAACTGTGTGCCCCCGACAAATTCAAGTGTCGAAACCCCCAATACCTCAGGATGAGACTGTATCTGGAGACAGCCTTTAAAGAGTTCATTAAGTTAAAATGAGATGGTATGAGGAGATTAGGGCCAGGTGCGGTGGCTCACGCCTGTGATCCTAGCACTTTGGGAGGCTGATGCAGGAGGATCGCTTGAGCCTAGGAGTTCGAGACCAGCCTAAGCAACACAGTGAGACCCTATCTCTACAAAAAGTTAGCTGGGCATGGAGGCTGCTGCCTGTAGTCTCAGCTACTTAGAGGACCGAGATGGGAAGATGGCTTGAGCCCAGGAGGTCGAGGCTGCAGTGAGCTGTGGCTGTACCACTTGTACCCTCCAGAACTGAGAGGAAATAGGTTTCTGTTGTTGAGCGATCCAGTCTGTGGTCTCCTGTTACGGCAGCCTAGCAAGCAAACCTCCCCCCTGCCCCGTGACCTCTCCCGCTGTTCTGGAGGCTGCAAGGCCAAGTCCAAGACCAAGGAGTCTGCAGGGTTGGTGTCTGCTGCAGCCTCTCTCCTTGGCTTGCAGATGGTGCCTTCTGGCTGTGTCCTCACATGATCTTCCCTCACTTCCTGCATGTCTGAATCCTCAGCTCCACTTTTTTTTTTTTGGGGGGGGGGACAGGGTCTGACTCTGTTACCCAGGCTAGAGTGCAGTGTTGCGATCTCAGCTTACTGCAGCCTCAACCTCCTAGGCTCAAGCCATCCTCCAACCTCAGCCCCCTGAGTAGCTGGGACCCCTGGCAGAGGCACCATCGAGGCTTCCCTTTGCTCTCCGCTCAAGCAGCACTGGCCTCCTCACTGAGCTTGGTCCAGGACGGTGCTTTTGCTGTGCCCTCTGCCTGTCATGCCCTTTCCAGATCTCCCCAGGGCTGCCGCCTTCTTATCCCTCAGGTCTCTGTTCAAATATCCCCCTCCAAAGAGGCCCTCCCTGACCGAAGTACCAGTCAGGGCTAGTATCCATCTCTCTCACTGGATGGACTTTCACCAGGGCAGGGGATGTGTCTCCGGGGCCACAGCAGGGCCCGGCACACAGTAGGTGCACAGTGAAGCTTTGTTGAAGGCAATCAGGCTCACCTTGGTACTGCCGCCCCATCTCCCAAAACACAGGGTCTCAGAGGCAGAGCAGGGCCTCCAGGAGGCCCGTGGATGTGGGTGGTCCAACCATGAGGCCTGCCTACCTGCTAGGGGCACAGGCTGCAGCCACCCATTCCCTCGGCTTCTCACGCAGCACCTGTGTTCACCCCCCTCTTCCCCATCTGTCTTCCAGTGATTCCTCCAGAGGCTGCTTGTTTGGGAAGGAGGCTAGATGGCTAAGCAGGTAGGACCAGATGGAAACCCAGCCCATCACTTTGGACTTGGGGACTCTGCCAGTGCCTCCCTGCTCCAGTGTCTGAGGAGGACTTGAGCATAGGAAGGTGTGTGCCCGCTCAGTCCTGGGACTCATGGGGTGGGGCATTCACCTGGGGACTCATGTGGGGTGGAGCTGGGGCTGGGACCACTGCCTGCACCTCCATCTGGGAGCAGGATGAGGGAAGGGCAGGAAACCACTGGGAGGCGCTGGGTGGGAGTTCGCTCTTTGCTCAGTCAACCCTCTCTTGAGACAGCCCCACTCCCACTTGAAAGGCTGAGACAGAAAAGACTGACACCACCAAGTGTGGGTGAGGATGTGGAGCGACAGGGGCAGGGGTGAAGAAATGGTGCAGCCGCTCTGAAAAACCTTTTGCTAGTTTCCTCAAAAAAAGTCAAATGTAGCTGGACGCGGTGGCTCACGCCTATAATCCCAGCACTTTGGGAGGCCGAGGCGGGCTTATCATGAGGTCAGGAGATAGAGACCAGCCTGGCTAATACGGTGAAACCCTGTCTCTACTAAAAATACAAAGAAAATTAGCCGGGCGTGGTGGCAGGTGCCTGTAATCCCAGCTACTCGGGAGGCTGAGGCGGGAGAATGGCATGAACCTGGGAGAAGGAGCTTGCAGTGAGCCGAGATTGCACCACTGCACTCCTGCGACAGAGCGAGACTCCCTCTCAAAAAAAAAAAAAAAGTCAAATGTAGACACGTGCAACCTGGCAATCCTACGTATAGATATTGGAATAAAATTAAAACACAGGTCCATAAAAACCTGTACAGATGCTTGTCACAGCTCCACTGATAATTGCTGCAAACTGGAAACAAGCCAAGTGTCCCTCGGCTGGTGAAGAGGTAAACACATGGAGGCATCCATACAATGGAACGAAAAGGAATAGCCTCCTGATACTCCAACACAAGGATGCATCTCCAAGCCGGCTGGAAAGGCTCTACGCTGCAGGATCCCATGTACATGCTGTTTGGAAAAGGCCAGGCCACAGGACGGGACACAGATGGGTAGTTGCCAGGGCTGCGGCTGGGGGCAGGGACTGACTGGGCAGGGCCACCAGGGAATTTTCTGGGAGCTGGGAATGTTCCATGTCTTGTTCAGAGCATTTACAAGGTATAAACGTGCAAAGTTGACCAGACTTCACATTTGAGATCTGGCCACTTCCCCTGATGTAAATTGTAACTCAATGAATAAAAGTTTTTAAAAACAACCCAGTTCCATACTCGCCAGCCTGTGCCAGGCTCTTAGGCTGGGGACAGAGCTGGGGCGGGGCGGGTCCCTGGCTTTCAGGCCGGCAGGGGTGGGAGGGGCCCGGGCTGGGGTGCTGCGGAGGCGACCCAGGGAGGGCGCCCGAGCCCCGCCCAGGCCAGGCCCCAGGCCCCAGGCTCTCCCGTGCTCCCGCCCCGCAGAGAGAGGCCGGAAGCGGCCCCGGAGGGCCCATTGTCCGCGCTTCCGTTCCGGCTCCGCCCCGTCCTCCCGCGGCCAGAGGTGCGACTTCTGAGCCCCTGGCCAGCTTCCAGCCTGCCTAGGGGGGCGGGGGCACGGGGCGGAGGTCCCGCAGCCTGTGCTCATCCCGCCTCGCTTGGAGGGAGCACGGGCTCCGAGCCCTGGGCCCAGGTCCTGTGCCTCCGCTTCCCCGGCTGCGGGTACACCCCCAGCTCCCCGAGCCCCCGGGGCCCTCACTGCTCCGCCCAGAAGTTGCGGTGACTGCGGCCCCAGCACCCCGTTCCCTGGCCGGGCATCACTTGCGCAGCAAGCTGCCCCCAGAGGACAGGGCTACAGTTAGTCGCCCACACCCCATTCACCCCCTTGGGCCCTTGAGCGTCTCAGAGCCGCAGATGCCAAGGAGGGGACGCTGCCTCGCGGATGGTCACTTGGGAGCAAAGCTGGGGACTAAAGGAACCAGGGACAGAGATTCCTGCCCTCGCCAAATTGGCCGCTCTGGGCCACGCACTGGGGACACACCGGGAAGCCGGATAGCCAGGTCCTGTCCTCAGGGCCCCGTCCGGAAGAGGACTGGGCAGCCTCGAGTCCGCGGCAATGAATGAATGTTCAATTGCACAGATGGGGAGGCGAAGGGGCGAGGCAAGGGAGGGAGGGCAGTCGCTCGGGCGGTCATTGGAGGCTCTGGGAGGCTATGCGCCGGCAAGAAGCCGCGGGGTGGAGGCAGCCCTGCGGGAGTCGGCGAGGGCCGCGTGGATGTGCTCGGTGGTTTTGAGGCCAGTGGCTGGAGGGGCGTGAGAGTGGGAGACCAGACTTGAGGGGAGTGGCTGGACTTGAGACCCAAATCCAAGAAGGACATGGTGGGGCTTGGACCACTTGCCTACTGAGAAAAATGGAAGTCGGGAAGGCTTTGGATCTAGTCGCGCTCGGTCACTTCCGTCTCCGGGCCTCAGCTTCCCGGGTTGTAGAAAGCATCAGGGTTGGAGGCTCTGAAATTCTGGCTCCTCTCAAACCAAGATTAGTATGACTTCATTTTGATTGTGCAAGAAATGGGCCTGCAGCGGTTCGCAGAGGCAGAGGGACCTAAGCTTGAAGGGCAACCAAACTGGCGTAGGCAGGAACTTCGGGAGCCGAGACCCCAGGCAGGGAGTTTAAGGTCTTGGACACAGAGGGTGCTCTCCTCGAAGCAGCCACAAAGCGGTGACAGAGACCAGGTTTACGTTTTGTTTTGAAATAATTTCAAAGTAACAGAAAAGCCGTGAGACTAGTTCCGAGAACTGCACCCCTTATTAATGCAGATTCACCAAGCTTTAACATTCTGCTCCCAGCCCTCGCTCTGTCGCCCAGGCTGGAGTGCAGTGGCGCAATCTCGGCTCACTGCAAGCTCCGCCTCCCGGGTTCACGCCATTCTCCTGCCTCAGCCTTCCGAGTAGCTGGGATTACAGGCGCCCGCCACCACGCCCGGCTAATTTGTTGTATTTTTAGTAGAGACGGGGTTTCACCGTGTTAGCCAGTCTGGTCTCGATCTCCTGACCTCGTGATCCGCCCGCCTCTGCCTCCCAAAGTACTGGGATTACAGGCGTGAGCCACTGTGCCCGGCCATGATCACATTTAGTTGTTCACCTTTTTCATTTTATTATTTTATTTCGTTTGTTTGTTTTGAGACAGGGGCTTGCTCTGTCATCCAGGCTGGAGTGCAGTGGCACCAGCATGGCTCATTGCAGCCTCGAATTTTTGGGCTCAAGGGATCCTCTCCCCTCAGTCTGTGGAGTAGCTGGGACTACGCATGCCATCACACCAGGCTTGTTCACCTTTATTTTAATTGCAACCTTTTCACCAAGCTTACTTTGGCTGAAGTAATTTGAAAAAGATGGATGCAAAGGGTTCTAGCCTCATCCTTCATAACTGCATGACTCTGGGCAGGGCCCGGGTCCTCTCCAGTGAGAAGTACCAGGATCTGAGCAGCGCACATGGAGGAGCTGGAGGGGGCAGAGGATGCACTTGCATTCTGAGATGGAGCCATTCTTCCATCCTCCCTGGCCTGGCCCATTTCCCCAGGCTCTTGGCAAAGGGGTACCTCCTGATTCACCCACCACAGTCTTCGAATGGGGCATCCAAGACTCCCCAAAAGGCACCAACTCCTTGAGAAGGTAGCTTTGGGGAACATACTCCCCATCCTGAGACAGACAAAAGGCCAGTTAGAAGAATTGCTTTAGGTCTGGAAAGGAAGAGGAGCTTGAAGGACTCCGGAGACTGGAGATAAACCCTTCTGAGAGTCAGGTGGTTTTCATTTTATATTTGCAATAAAATTGGGGGATAGTCCAACCAACTTGTCAACTAATAGAGGTTAAAAATAATTTCTTTAACTTTTACTATGGAAAATGTAAACACAGGCAAAAGTAGAGAGACCTCTACAATGAACCTTTACTTACCCATTACCCAGTGGCAACAAAAATAATTCTTGATGATAGATTACTATGGATTTTGGGCAGAAAATTCAAAGGAAGTTAGAATAATTGTGTTGCATTGCTCCAGTACTCCCTCCTTTCCCTTTGCTTATTTATGTGACAAGACTTCTCAGTGCTTACCCCTATAAAAATGAGAAATTAGAAGAGACGATGCTGACCATTGACTCATCACAGAAATAAAGAATGTTTATCCACTGGTGCACTAAATGAGGTTTGGGCGGTAGCACAACAATCAATGTATAAGAAATACATTGCTAATAACATTTTACTTTGTTTAGTAAGTATCTATCAACATTTGTAGGCTGGGTGCAGTAGCTCACGCCTGTAATCCCAGCACTTCAGAAGGCCAAGGCAGGAGGATCACTTGAGCTTAGGAGTAGAGACCAGCCTCAGCAACATGGTGAAACCCCATCTCTACAAAAAATTAGCCAGGCATGGTGGCACGTGTCTGAAGTCCCAGCTACTGGAGAGGCTGAGGCAGGAGGATCACTTGAGCCTGGGAGGTCAAGGATATAGTGAGCTGTGATAGCGCCATTGCACTCCAGCCGGGGCAACAGAGCGAGACCTTGTCTCAAAAATAATTGTAATAAATTTATGTTTTGATGAATTGTATGCTAATATTATTTGTAATAACTTACCAGAATTTTTTTTTAAGAGATGGGGGTCTCACTGTCACCCAGGCTGGGGTGCAGTGGTGCAGTAATGACCCACTGCAGCCTCAAACCCCTGGCCTCAAACTATCCTCCCATGTCACAGGGACTACAGGTGCAAGCTGCCACGCTTGGCAATTTCTTTGAAACATTTGGTGATTGTAGTCACAGAAAATGTGTGTTTTTCCATTTCACTTTACACGCATAGTTTCTACTATGGAGAAGTAGGATAGTGTGACCAATAAGATACTTTCAGGCATGAGAATACATCACTGTAGGCTCAAAGTTTGTGGGGGCAGTGGAATTGAATACGAGTTTCTAAGAGAAATAAACTGATGTAAAAACTTCATTTAAAAAAAGGCCAGGCACGGTGGCTCACGCCTGTAATCCCAGCACTTTGGGAGGCCGAGGAGGGTGGATCACCTGAGGTCAGGAGTTCGAGACCAGCCTGGCCAACATGGTGAAACACCATCTCTACTAACAATACAAAAAATTAGCTGGGTGTGGTGGCACGCGCCTATAATCCCAGCTACTAGGAGACTGAGGCAGGAGAATCACTTGAACCTAGGAGGCAGAGGTTGCAGTGAGCCGAGATTGCTTAATTGCACTGGGCAACAAGAGCGAAACTCTGTCAAAAAAAAAAAAGAGCTTGTTCATGTACTTTTATATGCGTAGTGGTGGGCATCCAGCAACTATGGTCTTTTAGAAGCCGCTGGATGCATTATACAAGTGATGAAACAGCTCATTTAACAACGTCAGTGTTGGCCTAGTGCAGTGGCTCATGCCTGTAAGCACTTTGGGAGGAGTAAGCCAAGGCAGGAGGATCATTTGAGTTTAAGACCAGCCTGGGCAACATAGCAAAATCACATCTCTACCAACAAAGAAGAAATTAGCTGGCCATGATGGAACACCCTGTTGTCCGAGCTTCTTAGATGGTTTGAGCTCAGTTCAAGGCTGGGCTGCAAGTTCGAGGCTGCAAGTGAGCTATGATGGTGCCGTTGCACTCCAGCCTGGGAGGCAGAGTGAGACCTTGTCTCTAAAATGAATAAATAAATAAGAAAAGTTAAAAAAAATTTAAAATAAGTGAATAAAAACTCAATATTTACCATATCCAGGAAATCACATCCTTTGCTTCCACTTTAATGTCGTAAATATGAATTTTTAAACGTGTGAGAGGGTACAAAGTGTTTCCATATTCTTTTGGGGGACCCACCAGTAACACAGTTTGCAGTTCCCGGCTGGGCAGTGCCTAGGAGCTGCCCCTGAGGTGTGGGAGCCCGCTGTAGGCTGCCCTCCAGCAGTCTCCAGTTCCTCTAGGTGCCTGTTCTATTTTTTTTTCTTTGAGTTTTTTAATAAAATAATCTCATGTGTAAGGAGAGGACAGGATCAGGGATTGGGGCCGCTGCCTCTTTGGTCTGTGGCTGGGGAGGGTGGGCTCCGCTCAGGGCTGGAGGGCTCTGTGGGCTATGGGGGCAGAGGCTTGGTTCCAAGGCCAGATCCTAGGCTTGGGGATGGAGGTGCCTTGAGCTTCGGCCTGCGTTTGAAGACAGGGAAGCGCTGCAGTCGCAGGGGCTGTTCAGCAGGGGCCTGGAGCTGGTCCTCAAGCACAGACACTGCTCACCGCCCTGCCAAGAGAGGCTGCAGCCTCAGCTGGCCATCTTCATTCCTGGAGCTGAAACAAGGGTCCTCCAGGAGGCCCAGGCTGTCTGGGGAGGGGCTGGCTCTGCAAGGCCTTGGGCTTTGACCAGGGGAGGGAGGGCCTGGGCCATCCTGTTGGCCCCAACCATGGCTCCTGAGCTCTGCATTCAACTGCTGCCCCACTGTCTTCCAGGTTGCAGACTCGGGCCTGCAACTGAGATTACTGTCTCAATTATTGGTTGCTTCACACTTGGTCTCTACCTTTCTAAAGCTGGGGGCATCTTGAAGCACCCTCAGGGGATTTATATCTCAGGGTCACAGTCACGCGCCCACCCATTGAGGGACTGGGAGGTCCCTGAGGAGGGAAGCCCAGCCCCTGAGCCTGCTCATCATCCAGCTGGGTGGACAGAAATGTGGACACAGAGCACAGCTCACCATGGAGCAGGTGCGAAGCGCAGCATAGCTGACACTGGTGTGAATATGCAGGGGAGAGCAAGGACGTCCTAGAGGGCCTGTGTGGGGGAGGGAGAAGCGCTGGTCACATGACGTCCTAGAGACTTTGCGTGGATTAACTCATGAAATCCTCATAGTAACTTCATGAGACCAGTGCTGCATTATGTCAATTTTTGAGCTGCATTAAAGAGGCAGCCAGAAGTGAAGTGGGTTCCCTGAGGTCACCAGGCTTGGGCAGGAGGCTCCAGAATACCTGCTCTGCCCACTTCGGATGTGCCTCACAGACATGTTGCCCCAGAGGCCCCAGGGGCACCTGACCACCAGGGCTCTGCAGGACAAGCCCAGCCCTGAGAGTGCTCTGCTGCTCTGGGACTGCGGTTTGGGCTTCCAGGGGTGGCAAAGATGCTGTGACCCAGCTGTGGTGGGGCAGCGCTGGGCCCTGTGGGAAGCAGTGGGTGGCCTGCCTCCTGGCCACACTGTGGCCCCACATCAGGGCAGTGCTGAGGCGGCCTGGTGTGGCCACTGCACTTCCGGATTCTCAGCCTCCTCTGCTGTCAGCCGTCCACTGAGCAAAGGGCAGAGGGGCAGGGACAGGGGCTCTGCTTCGAGACTTTCCTCTTTCATCTCCCTTCGCTCGCCTATTCATGCCATCCAGAGATCAAGGCCTCACCTTTCCTGTCAGCACAAATCATTGTTTTCTAGCTGGTTTACCTTGGGTGAGACCCCATCTCTCTGGCTTCATCAGCAAAAAATTCATATTAGTTTGGGCCATATGAAGTTACTGCTTCTGTAGATCCAAAACCAGTCGGATTTTGGAAAAAACACATGGGTTGACCTAATAGTATACAGTGGGGATGCTGGGAGGCCTGAGCATGATGTCACACATAGTGACTTAGCACAGTCCCTGGCACAGGCATGCACTTCACAGAAAGGCAGGTGCTGGGTCCCAGCCAGCATTCAGTCAGGGACCATCAGGGAGCTCTGCAAGGGTGACGGATGCGGAAGTGAGTAAGAAGAGGTTTGTGCCTTAAGGAGTTTGTGGGCGCCACATGGATATGCAGCTTACTGAAACACATCCCAAACTAGATTAGGCCAGAAAGGGGATCAGTGCAAAGTAGACTGGCATCTCTTACATGATCAAAAGACAGGCTGAGCAGCCAAGCCACGCAGAGGGTGATTGTACTGTGGTCGAAGGAGGCTGGGCCCCGCCCCAGGGGCTGTGGTGGGTGCTGTCTCTCACCTCCCCTGCCTGCCTGCAGCCTTTCCCTGCCAACAGCTCTCCGGTATCAAGTTCACAATGACCTGCCCCTAAGTCCCAAGAACCAGCACTGCCTCCCTCTGGTCCCAAGCTCCAAAGCCCCACACTGAGAATGTGGCGGCTCCCATGAAGACTGCATGGCTGGAGGCAGGTGTGGTCATGAGGAGAGCACTGGCAGGCAGTGCCTTACAGGTCCACCACCACATGTGTCACTGGACTGCAGGTGGCAAAACCCACTCAAACTAGCTTCAGCAATGAAGAGAATTTACTGGCTCATGACAAGGGAGGTTCAAGAGATGAAGGTGGCTTCAGGTGGGGCTGCATCCAGGGGCTAGACTGGTTTTACCAGAAACCCAACTCTTGCCTCTGTGTCTGGGCTTTGCCTTCCTCCCTTGTGATTTCATGCTTAGGTCTATCCAGACTGTGCTCTGGCAGCTCTGGCTACACAGGGTACTTGTAGGTGGTGAGTTTAGGGAGCAGAGCTCCTCTCTGAATGTAGCCATCAGGAGTCCCAGGATCGACTCCAGTTGGCCTGACTTGGATCACGTGTCCATCCCTTGAGCCAGAGGTCAGGTGGGAATTAGTTTCATGTGAACTACAGGGAGTGTGAACAAAAGTTCTCTGAAAAGGGATTTGGAGAAAAGAAACTTTATTATTATTTTCTTGAGACAGGCCCTTGCTCTATTGCCCAGGCCTCAACTTCCTGTACTCAAGTGATCCTCCCACCTCAGCCACTTGAGGAGCTGGGACTATAGGTGCACACCACCATGCCTGGCTAATTTTTCTTTCTTCTTTTCTTTTCTTTTTTTTTTTTTTTTTTTTTTTTTGGGATGGGAGTCTCACTCTGTCATCCAGGCTGGAGTGCAGTGGCATGATCTCAGCTCACTACAACCTCTGGCTCCCAGGTTCAAGCAATTCTCCTGCCTCAGCCTCCTGAGTAGCTGGGATTACAGGCATGCACCACCACGCCTGGCTAAATATTTGTATTTTTGGTAGAGACAGAGTTTCACCATGTTGGTCAGGCTGGTCTCGAACTCCTGACCTCAAGTGATCTGCCCGCCTCGGCCTCCCAAAGTGCTGGGATTACAGGCGTGAGCCACCATGCCCAGCCAATGCCTGGCTAATTTTTAAACTTTTTATAGAGACTATGTTGCCCAGGCTGGTCTCAAACTCCTGAGCTCAAGCGATTCTCCAGGTTTGGCCTCCCACAGTGCTAGGATTACAGGTGTGAGTCACCATGCCTGGCCAGGAAATAGACTTCATTCTAGTGAACAGTTTGCAAACCAGGGAGATGCAGCCTTTGGTATAAAACGAAGGTGCATTCCAGAGAACAAAGGGAGGGTTCAGGTTTTATAGGGAAAGTCCCTGCCCAGGTTCCCAATCAGGTCTATTTATGCAAATGAAGGATTCAAATTTGCTTAGTTTTGATTAGTCAACACAGCTGAGCCCTGACTGGTTGATACAGCTGAGCTCAGATTGGTTGACATAACTGAGCTGTGAGTGGCTGGTGCAGGTGAGCTCTGAACACCCCAAAATTGAAGAGAGAGGTGTGGATTTTCAGGGAACTCAGTATATGTGTGACCTCTAGTCAGCAAATGGCCCCTTGACTCTATTTTAAATTTAGGTCCAGTTAGCCACTAAGGATCCGTCCTGAAGGATTAGCTCTTTCAGGTTCACATTTGTTCACAAGAATGAGGATGGGTGAGAAAGTTTACCAAAAGAAGGACTCAGTACAGTAAAACCTCAAATTAACCAATAGTACCAATTCAGCAATTCAGGCCTTGGTCTTCGGATTGTGTGTGTGGGCGACAGAAGGGAGATGGAAGAGGAAAGTCTTGAAGAAGAGCCCCCGTTCCCGCCTGTCTGCCCTTTGCTCAGTGAATGGCTGAGAGCAGAGGAGGCTGAGAATCCAGAAGTGCAGCGGCTACACCTATGGATAGGTGCTACTACAGAGAGTGTGACAGAGGTGGAGAGCTCAACTGCATGTATGTGAGGACATCAGGACAGGCTTCACAAAGTAGAGGCTCCCTAAGTCCTCAAAAAGTTACATCTAGAATCATGACATGACCCAGCAATGCCACTCCTGGGTATACATCCACAGGAATTGAAAACAGGGACTCAAACAAGTGCATGTACACCCAAGTGCACAGCAGCACTATTCACAATAGCCAACAGATGAAAACAACCCAGGTGTCCATCAACTAATGATAAACAAAGTGTGGTCTATCCATACAGTGAAATATCATTCAGCCGTAAAAAGGAATGAAGTCTTGACATACTCTACAACACGGGTGAACCTTGAAACCGTGCTAAGTGAAAGAAGCCAGGCACAAACGATCACATACTGTATGATTCCACTTGTGTGAAACATCCAGAATAGGTCAATCCATGCGGACAGAAAGCATACTGGTGGCTACCCGGGGTGGGTAGAAGGGGAGAATGGGGAGCAACTGCTTAATGGGTATGGGATTTCCTTTTGGGGTGATGAAAATATTTTCAAATTAGATAGAGGTAATGGTTGCACAATATTGTGAATGCACTAAATGCCATGCAGTTTTTCACTTTAAAATGGTTAATTTAATGTTATATGGGTTTCACCTAAAAACAAAACAAAACAATAACACCATGTCACCCCTCCCCCCCAAAAAAAGACAAATGATGTATCCTATCTGGTATTTGCTTCAAAAGGATTCAGATTGAAGTGATGTGGGAAGTGGAGGGCAGGTATAGATGAAGCAGGGTTGACCAGAAGTTAGTAACTGTTGGCTGGGCCTGGTGGCCCATGCCTGTAATCCCAGCACTTTGGGAGGCTAAGGCAGTTGGATCACCTGAGGTCAGGAGTTTGAGACCAGCCTGGCCAACATGGTGAAACCCCATCTCTACCAAAAAATACAAATATTAGCTGGGCGTGGTGGCATGTGCCTGTAGTCTCAGTTACTCGGGAGGCTGAGGTGGGAGAATCCCTTGAACCTGGGAGATGGAGGTTGCAGTGAACCAAGATCGCGCCATTGCACTCCAGCCTGGGTGACAGAGTGAGACTCCATCTCACAAAAAAAGAAGTTGGTAATTGTTGATTGTAGTTCATTATACTCTTCTCTTTTTGTAGATTTTTGGGAAATTTCATTGTAAAAAGTGAAATAAAAGAATGAGTAAGAGTCATATCCCAAAAACTGCTGCCAAGACCAATGGCAAAGAGCTTTTTCTTATATTTTCTTCTAGAAGCCAGTTTTATTTGGGTCTTATATTTAAGCCTTAATGCCAAGTTAATTTTTTTGTATGGCATAAGATAAGGGTCCAATTTCATTCTTTTACATATAGATATCCAGTTTTCTCAACACCATGTATTGAAGAGAATATTTTTTCCCCATATTCTTGGTGCCCTTGTCAAAGTTTAGTAGACTGAATATGTATGGGTTTATTTCTGGGCTCTCTATTCTCTTCCATTAGTCTATGTGTCTGTTTTTATGCTAGCACCATAATGTTTTCATTATTATGGCTTTGTAATATAGTTTGAAATCAGGACATATGATGCTTCCAGCTTTGTTCTTCTTTCTCAAGATTGCTTTGGCTATTTGGATGCTTTATTAGCCCATTCTTGCATTGTTGTAAAGACATAACTGAGGCTGGGTAATTTATAATGAAAAGAAGTTTAATTTTGGCTCACTGTTCTGCAGGTTGTACATGAAGCATAGTGCCAGCATTGGCTTCTGGTGAGGGTCCCAGGACACTCACAATCATGGTGGAAGGTGAAGGGGGAGCCAGGGCATCACATGGCAGAGAGGCAGCAGCAAGAGAGAGAGAGGCACCTCCCCCTGGTTCCACACTCTTTTAAACAACCAAATCTCACATCCAAATCTCACATGAACCGAGCAAGAACTCACTCATCACCAAGGGGATGGCGCTAAGCCATTCATAAGGGATCTACCCCCATGATCCAATCACTTCCCACCAGGATCCACCTTCAACATTGGATATTACATTTCAACATGAGATTTGGAGGGGACAAACACTCAAACCATATCATTCCATCCCTGGCCCCCTGAATCTCATGTCCTTCTCATATTGCAAAATACAATTATCCACTCGACACGGTGGCTCACACCTGTACTCCCAGCACTTTGGGAGACTGAGGTGGGATGATCACTTCAGCCCCAGGAGTTGGAAACCAGCCTGGCCTGGGCAGTATGGCGAAACTCTGTCTCTAAAAACATTTTTTAAATTAGCCAGGTGTGGTGGTGTGCACCTGTAATCCTAGTTACTCTGGAAGCTCAGGTGGGAGGATCACTTGAGCCTGAAAGGCCGAGGCTGCTGCGAGCCTCACGGTACACCAGCCTGCGTGACAGAGCAAGACACTGTCTTTAAAAAAACGTATATATTATGCATATACATATATATACATACGCATACATAATTTTTGTCAATCATAACTCAGTGAAGCTGGAGGAATAAAGAAGAATAAATAGGAGTTTGCCAGGTAGACAAATGGTGTGGGAGGCTGCTCATTACAAGAAGAGGGAGTGGAGTGTGCAAACGTGCAGAGGAGTGAAGCAGCATGAGGCACAATGTGGGCAGAGATGGGATGCCTGCATGAGGATGTAGGCCGACTAGCAGAGCTAGAAATACTAAAAGATCATCTAGCTCAAACTCTCACCATACATGGAAATGGAGGTTCACAGAAGTGAGGGGACCTTGTCCAGGGTTACAAAACTAGTGGGAAGCTGAGCTGGAATCAGAGCCCAGGCCAGAGTAACTTCTACTAGGCTATGCTGCATTGGTTCACTCCCTCCTTCCCGCCTTCCCTCCTGCCCTTCCTCCCTTCCTTCCGTCTTTTTTTTTTTTTTTTTAAATAAAATCCGGTTTTAAGCAGAAATAGTCTCAAAACTGCCAGATAAGCAGTCACAAAATCCAAGCACATATCTTATTTGTGGGGCTTGTTCAGAATCCATTTAATCTGACTTTGGACAAAGTTCTGACAAGTTGGGTTATATGGATTCCCAGCTCACCGTAAATGAAAGGCAGTTGTTGGGGGGAAATGAAGGGCTTTCAGGGCAGGCACACTGGCAATAATGAAATGTGATAGTCACAGCTTGGGCTGGGAGGAAATAGGAAAGCTAATGAAAAGAGATACTAGAATAAAAATACTTAGTCATAAAGGACATGCAAATGAAAACCACAGTGAGGTACCACTTTACACCCATTAGGATGGCTGGAATAAAAAAGTCAGGACCGGGCACGGTGGCTCATGCCTGTAATCCCAGCACTTTGGGAGGTGGAGACGGGTGGACCACTTGAGGTCAGGAGTTCAAGATCAGCCTGACCAACATGGTGAAACCCCTTCTCTACTAAAAACATGAAAATTAGCCAGGCATGGTGGTGCATGCCTATAATCCCAGTTACTCGGGGGGCTAAGGCAGGAGAATTGCTTAGGACCCGGGAGGCAGAGATTGCAGTGAGGCTGAGCCACTGCACTCCAGCCTGGGTGACCAAGTAAGACTCTGTCTCAAAAAAAAAAAAAAAAGGCCAGGCATAGTGGCTCACTCTTGTAATCCCAGCACTTTGGGAGGCTGAGGTGGGCAGATCACGAGGTCAGGAGATCGAGACCATCCTGGCTAACATGGTGAAACCCTGTCTCTACTAAAAATACAAAAAATTAGCCGGGCATGGTGGTGGGCATCTGTAGTCCCAGCTACTCGGGAGGCTGAGGCGGGAGAATGGCGTGAACCTGGGAGGCGGAGCTTGAAGTGAGCCGAGATCATGCCACTGCACTCCAACCTGGGCTACAGAGCAAGACTCCATCTCAAAAAAAAAAAAAAAAAAAAGGTAACAAGCGCTGGTGAGGATATGAAGAAACTGGAACCCTCATATACTGCTGGTGGGAATGTACAATAGTGCAGCCACTTTGGAAACAGTCTGGTAGTTTCTCAACAGGTTAAACACAGAGTTCCCATATGACCCAGAAATTCCACTCCTGAGGCGCATGGATCACTTGAGGCCAGGAGTTAGAGACCAGCCTCGCCAACATGGTGAAACCCCCCTCTCTACTAAAATGCAAAAATATAATACAAAAAATTAGCCAGGCATGGTGGCATGCACCTGTAATCCCAGCTACTCGGGAGGTTGAGGCAGGAGAATCACTTGAACCTGGGAGGCAGAGGTTGCAGTGAGCCAAGATTGCACCACTGCACTCCAGCCTGGGCGACAGAGTGAGACTCTGTCTCAAAAAAAAAAAAAAAAAAAAAAAAGATGAAAACTGTGTGGCCTGATGTTTGAAATTCTTACATTTTGTGTTTGAAAAATCAACTATTGGCCGGGCGTGGTGGCTCACGCCTGTAATCTCAGCACTTGGGGAGGCTGAGGCAGGTGGATCACGAGGTCAGGAGATCGAGACCATCCTGGCTAACATGGTGAAACCCCGTTAGCCGGGTGTGGTGGCAGGCGCCTGTAGTCCCAGCTACTCGGGAGACTGAGGCAGGAGAATCGCTTGAACCCTGGAGTCGGAGGTTGCAGTGAGCCGAGATCACACCACTGCACTCCAGCCTAGGCGACGGAGCGAGACGCCTTCTCAAAAAAAAAGAAAAAAAAAGAAAGCAAAATCAACCATTAAAACAATCCTTATGTTTTGCTTGTAAAGGACATGATGAGAAAGTTTTTTTGTTTGTTTGTTTGTTTTTTTTTTTGAGACAGTCTTGCTCCGTCACCCAGGCTGGAGTGCAGTGGCGCGATCTCGGCTCACTGCAACCTCTGCCTCCCAGGTTCAAGTGGTTCTTCTGCCTCAGCCTCCCGAGTAGCTGGGACTACAGGCGCGTGCCACTATGCCCGGTATTTTTAGTAGAGACATGGTTTCACCGCGTTAGCCAGGATGGTCTCAATCTCCTGATCTCATGATCTGCCTGCTTCGGTCTCTCAAAGTGCTGGGATTACAGGCGTGAGCCACTGTGCCCGGCCAATGGGAAAGTTTTTTTTGTTTTTTTTGAGACGGAGTCTCGCTCTGTCCCCCAGGCTGGAGTGCAGTGGCGCGGTCTTAGCTCACTGCAAGTTCCGCCTCCTGGGTTCAGCCATTCTCCTGCCTCAGCCTCCCGAGTAGCTGGGACTACAGATGCCCACCACCATGCCCGGCTAATTTTTTGTATTTTTAGTAGAGACGGGGTTTCACTGTGTTAGCCAGGATGGTCTCGATCTCCTGACCTCGTGATCCGCCCGTCTCGGCCTCCCAAAGTGCTGGGATTAGAGGCGTGAGCCACTGTGCCCGGCCGAAAAAGTTTTAAGCTGCTTGCAGTTACTTCTTTCAGATGCCCCATGGTATGTATGAGCCTTTAATCACTACAGTAAATGAAAAACTAAGTGGGATAGAACCGATACTATATTTTTCTTTTGAACACTGGTTTTTGAAATACCAGAGACATCTTGATGTGATCTATAAGAATTCTGGCCAGTTGGCTGGGTGCAGTGGCTCACGCCTGTAATCCCAGCACTTTGGGAGGCTGAGGTGGGCAGATCACCTGAGGTCAGGAGTTCGAGTCCGGCCTGGCCAACATGGTGAAACTCCTTCTCTACTAAAAATACAAAAATTAGTCGGGTGTGGTGGTGGGTGCCTGTAATTCCAGCTACTCAGGAGGCTGAGGCAGGGGAATTGCTTGAATGCAGGAGGAGGAGGTTTCAGTGAGCCGAGATTGCACCACTGCACTCCAGCCTGGGTGTCAGAGACTCTGTCTCAAAAACAAAACCAAACCAAACCAAACAAAAAGAATTCTGACCAGTTGAGCACAACTCACAGATTTCACGAAGAACGTGAATACGCCCAATTACCATCATTTAATGCTCCCATTAATGTGCTATATGTCAATACCATGACTCCTTATTTTTAACTTTTAGGTTCAGGGGTACATGTGCAGGATGTGCAGGTTTGTTACATAGGTAAACGTGTGTCATGGGGATTGGTTGTACAGATTATTTCATCACCCAGATTATTTCATCCATTAGTTATTATTTTCCTGCTTCTCTCCCTCCTTCCACCCTCCAGATTCCTTATATTTTATTTTCTCTTTTAGATTCTGAAATACTTCATACAGTAAGAATACTGGTACCCACCATCATGCAGACATTTTGTACATTTGCCTCAAATCCATCCCCTGCTCCCCCTCCCCTCTGCCACACACACAATCCTGTTATGGTCATGCCTAGATTTCAGCTATAAATTCCCACCTTGTGCTGTCCTGATGTTTAACCCTTTCGGTGGTCATGGCCAATGCTCGTAGGGAGATCATGAGCTCGGCACCAAATAATTGTTTTATTATTTGATTGCTGGAGGAGAACTAAGGTGACTTTACAGCAGGGACACAGAGATCCAGAAAAAGTCAGATCCTTGCCTTCTCAAGATTACACAAAGTCTGAAATCCACAAATCTTGATTCCTTGTCCAACAAAATGGAATAGCAGAAATTGCATGGGCTTTAGAATCAAACTCAACCAAGTTCAAATCCTGACTTTGCCATTTACTAGTGAAACAGCTTTTCCACAAGATAAAATCCAAACAACCTACCCAAGCTTTTGGTTTCATCTGAAAAATGGAAGTTATACCACCTCCTCTTTAGAACGGTTGAAACAATCAGAAGCATAACAAGTGGCACTGTGCCTGGCACAGAATAGGGACTCAATTAATAGCAATTTTTTAAGTTCCACTTTTTAATGAGCACCAATTCTGGGCCAGGCATTGTTTCAGGCACTTAGGACATAGCCACAAACTGACAACGTCCCTGTCACTGTGCTGGTTAAGAAATTATAAGTAAAATAGATTATCAGCCAATTATATGTGTATTCACTTGCAAAGGCTTTTTTGTTTTGTTTTTGAGATAGAGTCTATGTTGCCCAGGCTAGTCTTGAACTCCGAGCCTCAACCAATCCACCTGCCTCAGCCTCCCAAAGTGTTGAGATTACAGGCGTGAGCCACTGTGCCTGGCCCCATTTGAAAGTTTTTGTTCTTATGGACATGATGTTCTTTTCTTGTTCCCATGGCCAGCCTATTCTCTGACACATACTGATTTTTTGGTTCCCCAAACCAACTTAAGAGCCAGGGCTGGCCAAGGATAGGCCAAATTCTGGCTACTGGGCTCTTTGTTGGTAAGAATGGGAGATGTACTATATTCTGAAGAGATTTAGATGAGTGACACAGGTGCCTGTCCTCCAGGAATTCTCAGTCTACTAATAATTAAGATCATGGTATAGCACTTTCTCTTGCCAGATGCTGGGCTAGGCTCTGTACAATTTTCATTTAATCCTCACAACCTTCTGTTAAGGTAGAGTGGTTATTAAAATTCTTAAAAGAGGCCAGGCACAGTGGTTCATGCCTATAATCCCAGCACTTTGGGAGGCTGAGGTAGGCGGATCACCTGAGGTCAGGAGTTCGAGACCACTGACCAGCGACCAGCCTGGCCAACATGGCAAAACCCCGTCTCTACTAAAAAATACAAAAAATTAGCTTGGTGTGGTGGCACAGGCCTATAATCCCAGCTACTTGGGAGGCTGAGGCAGGAGAATCGCTTGAACCTGGGAGATGGAGGTTGCAGCGAGCCAAGATCGTGCCACTGCACTCTAGCCTGGGCGACAGAGCAAGCCTCTGTCTAAATACAATGAGATGAAATAAAATAAAATAGTTAAAATAAGAACTTTAGACAAGTTAAATTTAACAAAGAATGATTCATGAATTGGGCAGCCCCTAAGACCAGGACAGGTTCAGTGAGACTCTGGGGCTGCCATATGGCTGAGTAACATTTATGGACAGAAGAAGGCAAGTGGTGTATAAAAAATTGAAGTGAGGTACGCAGACCTCACTTATTCTTGTTAAACTTATTCTGGGTGTGTACCTTATTTCAACAGTTGGCTGCCTGTGGTTGACTGAGGTTCGGCTGCTGTGATTGGCTGAGACTTGGCTACTTGTTACAAGAGTAGGTTCCAATCTGCTTATGCCTGGCTAGGTTATAGTTCCCTATGTATGGAGAAACCTTTAGGCCAAACTTAAGATATGTACAGAAGCAGCTTTAGGCAAAATTTAACATAATTCATTTTCATCATGATTTGTTGCACCTTTTAATACACTCGAAAACTACTGAACTGAATTCTTCCAACAGATAAAGAATATTCTCTTGAACAGCTTAAACATTCAGTAAGACAGAAGCGTGAATAAATTTTGTCAAGTACTCTTGCTCTGGGATTTAAGGATTGTAATACCAAAGGCGATAGGGATTTTTTTTTTTTTTTGAGATGGAGTCTCGCTCTGTCGCTAGGCTGGACTGCAGTGGCGTGATCTGGGCTCACTGCAACCTCTGCCTCCCGGGTTCAAGCAATTCTCCTGCCTCAGCCTCCCGAGTAGCTGGGACTACAGGTGAGCGCCACCATGCCCAGCTAATTTTTGTACTTTTAGTAGAGACGGGGTTTCACCATGTTGGCCAGAATGGTCTCCATCTCTTGACCTTGTGATCTGCCCGCCTCAGCCTCCCAAAGTGCTGGGATTACAGGCGTGAGCCACTGCGCCCAGCCTAGGGATTTTTTTTTTTTTTAAGAACTGAACTCTGAGTTGCCTACACCCTTTTTCCACTTATCAAAAAACTGTGAAGAGCCTCTACTTACAGGATCAATAGGCAAAAGACCAAATACCTTGGACACCATTCCTCAAACACCCAACTGATTCGGATGACATGAAAAACAGGTTTCTGGTTTCTTCTCAAAGGGCTGTAATTAAACACAAGGCTGGGTCACCTTTCAACACCTGTAATGGCTTCTCTTGTAGTCACAAGGTAAACCTTTAGCGTGGTATTCGAGATTTCTTGCAACTTGGCCCCCACATATGATTCTCACATTCTTTCAGGCACCCTACCAGTCACTTAAGGCTCCTTATCCATTGCTTGAACTGCTCACCTAGGCCGTTTTCACCTCTGTGGTTTTGCTAATACCTTCAACAGAAATGCCCCCTCACCTATTTCTGCTCATCATAAAGCCACCATCTTTCAGGCCAGATACCATGGCCTCCTCCGTTGAGCCTTTCCCTATTGCTCTGTTAGAATTGCTTCCTCCTCTTTGCTCCCACACGTCTTCTGCCTCTTTACCACATGTATTTCATTCTACTAAGTTCCTTTTTCCACAGCCCAGTCTTGTATAGAGTGGCTCTTGAGTGCTGCTGGCTAAATAGGAGGCACCAGCTGCTGCTGTCATCTCTACACGTGCTCCTCCTTCTCAGCCCACAGGGCTTCTGGCAGCGGGACATCTATTCGACCACCAAGCCTAGAAATCCAGGGCTGGAAGAAAGCTCAAGGGGTGGCCCAAACTTGGTCTAGAGCCACCTCTAAGGCAATCTGGAGGCCAAAGATGGTCTAGTATGATCTATCATTAGGAACACTATCAATTCTTTTTCCACTTCTCACTGGACCTATTTTTAAGTTTTTGATATATTTAATTTAAAAAATACACAAATACATTTTCTTCAAAGAGATTCATACTTTATAGAAGCCAAGCATGAAAATGCTGCTTAACCACTGTTCCTCCCTTTCCCTTCCCAAAATAACGGGAAAGTTTAATGCAGAGTTTTTATACATCCACATACATACATTTACACAAATATACATATTCTCAACATAAATGGGAGACAATATATTGTTCCACAATTGGCTTTTTAAATCTTAATGCACTTATTATACAGGAGGCTGAACAATTTTCTGGTATGCTTATTGGTCATTTTTTTTTTTTTTTTGAGATGGAGTCTCACTCTGTCGCCCAGGCTGGAGTGCAGTGGTGCCATCTCGGCTCACTGCAAGCTCCGCCTCCTGGGTTCACGCCATTCTCCTGCCTCAGCCTCCTGAGTAGCTGGGACTACAGGCGCCTGCCACCATGTCCGGCTAATTTTTTTGTCTTTTTAGTAGAGACGTGGTTTCACCGTGTTAGCCAGGATGGTCTCGATCTCCTGACCTGGTGATCCACCTGCCTTGGCCTCCCAAAGTGCTGGGATTACAGGCATGAGCCACCGCGCCCAGCCGCTTATTGGTCATTTTTCTATAAGCTCTCTGTTCATAACCATTGCTTGTCTTTTCTATTGGGCTGTTACCAATAGGAAAGATGATTATTGATTTATAGTCTTACATATTGTGGACACTCATCTTTTGTTATATATGTCGCATAGACCTATTTTCCATTGCATTAATTTACCATTTCCTAACATTAATTTTGGGCAAGCCATTTAACCCAAGCTTCAGAGTCCTTACCTAAACAATGAGGATATCTCCTGCATAAGACTGTGGGGAGAATTGACTGATAAAACTGAATGATGTCTGGCACTCAGTAAATACTCAATAAACGTTAGCTATTCTTCACTGTAGACTTGGGGCTACAAGTCAGCTAAATGTTTGGTTTGGCCCATAGGATTTAAACATATTCAAACTCTTTAGGTGAAGCATGCATTTCTAGTTGGCCATACCTTCCTCTGCCTCCCCAGTCTGTTTTCTACACCACAGCTTCTGAAATTTATGTCATCTGCCCTCCACTCTCTGAAGTTTTCTTTTTTTGAGACAGGGTCTCGCTCTGCCACCTAGGCTAGAGTGCAGTGGTGTAATCATAGCTCACTGTAATCTCAAACTCCTAGGCTTGAGTGATGCTACCACTTCAGCCTCCTGAGTAGCTGGGACTACAGGTGCGTGCCACCACACCCAGCTAAATTTATTTTTTTGTAGAGATGGGGGTCTCACTATGTTGCCCAGGTTGGTATCAAAATCCTGGCCTCAAGTAATCCTCCAACCTTGTCCTCCCAAAGTTTTGGGATTACAGGTGTGAGAGCCACCACACCCAGTTTTTACTGGCATTCAGTAAGTCTCCAAGGTTTTTAAAGGATAAAAATAAAGCAGGTTTTGAAATTATGCATCGCCCATTATCATGGCAGCTCTATGTGTCCTGTATGCACTACACAACTCCTGGATGTTGTTCACAGTTTATCACACTTATGAAGCCCCCCCAGGGTTGGGCAATATACAACCTGCATATCTGTACATGGCAGCCTGGCCCATATTTTAAGGGGAATTTTCAAATATTTCACAAGATGTATCCTTTGCTCTCACAACATCCACCTGTAGGATCAAGTTGGGTGGTGTGGCATCACTAGTTTATACATGGGGTAAGAGGCACACAGCTAGCAAGCCAGAAGTGGGACTAAAGCTCTTGACGTTCAGACTGGAGCTGTGAAGGACCGAGTCATCATGTCTTTGCTTGGTACCAGGTCAAAGGCAAGTTTAGGACTTCAGGATTTCCAGAGGCCTCCCGGAGATCATCAGGAAAAAGTCCTAATAGAAATTACTACTTCTGTAACAAAACTACAGGTGGCATTAGGCTGGATAATAATGCATTACATGCATATAAAACTATGTATGTTAAATGTTTCAAAAATAAAAAGCAAAACAAACATGAGTCTGACCACCAGGTTAATAGCTGAGGTCTTTATTTCAATTTCTATATACAGTAAAAGTGCTGCTGAGAATCTGCAGCGACCAGACAGAACATAAATTTAAATCTCTCTCAACAATTAGCAGCTTAAGATCTATCAACTACAGTGTTAACGTTCACACGTTCACAAGTGTCATTTCTTTATGTTTCAATTCGTGCAAGTGAGTTTTTATTCTTACACACTTTGATAAAACACACAGTCTAGTAGTCAATCCCTACTGAGGATATCACCTAGCAACCTAGCATACACGACATACAGACAGTAATGTTAACTGTTAGAGCCACATTCAAAATCCCAGATTTCATTTGGGGTTGGGGTGTGGGAACCATAATTTTGCCTGTGTCAGATTACAATAATGTTTGGTTTTGTTTTAGACGCATATTTTCCAAAGCTGAAAGGCAGCTCCTCATTGGAACTCTCTCAGAACTCAGCATTTTCATCTGACTGTACCTCAAAGGAACATGAAATCAGAAACAAAACTAAATGCGGTGAAGACCACATGAAAATACGCTCATTATTTGGACATGGCTAGTGAGGAAGGCTCGCTTCCAATATTTGTCTTGGCATCAGACTTTTACTCCATTTAGAACAGGGGAGAGAGAAGACCCTAATCAGTGAAGTATAAAATTTAACCTACTTTTGCTTCTTAAGGAGCCAGTAGAGTGGAAAGCCTTCCTTACTAGGACATACTGAGTATACCAAGGAATGGAAATTGGAGCAGACAGAAGTACCCTTCAATTATCATAAACAATGTAAAATGCGCATTCTACAACCTGAACGATCACCTAGGCCAACACAGCCAGCTTCACTCACCCAGGCTAGAGGCATGGACAAATAATCCAGGAATGTTTCATTTTAAAGGGAATGAATATAGTTTTATCTTCTTTCTTTTTTTTAGAGGAGCATTCAAATGAGGGGAAGTTTCCACCCAGAACAACTGTTAAGCCACTAGAGCAAGGTTATAGAAGAGCTCTGAAAAGACAAAAGAACCCAAGAACAACCACAATGAAAGAAACTCAAAAGTAACAGGATGGGCAGCAAAAGGTACAGCAAAGAATGAAAACAGATGCATGGTTACAAACAGCATTAAATGCACACAACTTCTGGGTCTGGTGAATAATTAAGGGACAAGAGGGCTAGAAAGCCATTACTGCACCTGATCTGCACTGAAGGTCCTTCCTAAGACAGTTTGAGAAAGGAAGATAGAAAGTCAGCATGGGACTATTTGGCTGGAGCACAGGGGGCTTTCTACAGGTGAAAACCTTCCTTTGATAGAAACCGTCCCAGGGCAAATAGGAACAGTTTCAATCCATCTATCAAAGTGACTTCCAGTGCCCACAAAACTTAAGTCTTCAGGCAGTTTGGGGGACTCAAAGGTTCTAGCTTAGAAAAACTGGTGGATTACTGCTAGGGCATCTTTTAAATAACTTTGCGGGGGCTCTCTACTCTGAGCAATTACGCTAAAGCAGAAAGTTAGGAGAAAATGTTAGTTCAAAAAGTTCATAGTGTCCTTTGGCACTCCTGCCTAAAAAGTCACTGCGATATTTTTAGGCAAAGTTAACATTTTAATATATATAGGCTTGGGGACAATTTGTTTTTGGCATGAACATGAATTGGTTCTAATTATTTTCTTTTAAAGAAAAATATCACCCTTGTGGCCCTGCTCTGGGTGCAGTTTTGAGGGGGCAACAGAGCTAGCAGGTGTACTACAATCAGCTGAGGTTGGGGTGAAGACTGGGGTACCTGAGTTAAAATATCAAAGTAGTTATGGAAACAACATGCTGGCTCTGAGAAATCCAGCTTGCCAAAGCAAAAGGAGGCTGGCACCATTAGGTAAACTGTCCTTTCAGACAGGCAGGGCAATGCAAATCTAGTTCTGAAGGAATTTCCTGGTAAGGGGGAACAGGCAAAGCATACTTTGCTACTCTTTTCAGGGCATCTTATATGCACTTGGTTGCACAGAATGAGGCTAAGAGGGCACAGCATTTGTGACCAATACTACAAATAATATGGAAAGATTAACCAAGCTCTCTAGATAAACTCTAAATGTTCAAGTTCCACCAGGATGATGGAACTGGTTATGGGATGGGGGAAGGCAGCTCAGTTCATTTTTCAAAACCATCTATAGAAGTCCACTGAGCATAATTAGGTTAGGTTAACAAGTCCGTTTACATTATAGGAAGTTGGCAACATTTCACACCCAAAACTTGGGTCCTGCTAACCTGACATTTCCTTCACGAGCATGCTCTTTAGGAGAATCACCTTTGGTTGATTCTCTTAGGCAGACAGAATAAAGCTTTGAAATTAAGAATGCTGGGGACAAAATGAAGACAGAAGACTCCACATCATCACTTTGGTTGTAATTAGGGGTATTAACAAAATAAATTAAGGAAACACAAGGACTTATTTATGACTTTAAGTCTCAACTTTTCCTAAACCCCAGCCCAAGATCACTGGGTGAACATTTTCTTGGGGCAAAAAAAAAAAAAATCCCTATCCTACTACACTGGTTTGTGGAAACAGCCTCCTGCTCTCTTTGCACAACCCTTTCCTCTTCAACTAAGCCAAACCCATAAAACGGGGGCGTAGGGATGTCGGGACACCAAAAAGCAGCAGCAGCAGCCAGAGGGAGTTTAAACTGCATCTCAAAACAAAGGCAGCAGAGGGCAGCATTTACAGCAAGACTTTCTTACTCAAACTGTTTCAAGACAAGAGGGAGCAGCACACTTAAATATCCACACATTTCTCCATTTAAAAACATCACTTCTTTATTTCAAAGGAAAAATAAAAGACCCTCCCACCCCTGTCCAAAAAAACCCAATAATAATAATAACAATAATAAAAAATCCTATTAGAAACCATAAGGAAGCACTGAGAGTTTGAGTATTACATTCTTCAAGTATGCTGTTCGGATTTTTTATTTTTAGGTTGGTAACTATACACATATAAAAAAAACCTTAAAAGTGCGGCCAAGGGATTTTGCTTAAAATTAAGTATTTAGAGGGCTACTTAAAAATACTGTAGTAGGACTGTGCAGTGATCCTTTGGGGGATGATGCTTTCACTTTTGTATCCTCGTAAAGGTTAAGGGGCAGGTTCAAAAGTGGTCATACTTCCAGGGTTAGCGTAAGTGGCCAACTTGGGTGAGAAAGTCAGAGAGATCCATGTGTTCTTCCACGGACAACGAAAATCCACCCCGAATCAAAAAATTCAGACATGGAATGTGGTAGGATTTCACAGTAAAGTTAGTCTGGGATAGGGAGAGGTGATGAGCCCAGACAAGGCAGGGTGTTAGGTTTAACTGGTTTGCCCTAATCAGGTTTTCGCATCTTTTTAGTGGGTTTTAGTGCAGTCCTTCAAGCCACAATTTAGATTGCCCTTCGGTGTGCTCCAGATTGTTGGTTCATATTAAAGGACTGTTTTAAGATTTGCATCCCAAGGAAAATCATGCTACATAAAAATGATCCAAGATTTTCGCCCAAAAAACTTCTTGGATAAAATCTAAAAAATACTATTGCAATTGCGTCTCTTGAAGAAAAAAACATTATTCTAAATGTAAACAGATTCACTCAACTCTTGTTGTTGTAGAAAACTTCAGAGTAGGTAAGTTGCTGTCTAACTCTCTGCTGCATGCACTCGCCAGAGGGTGGGGAACAATGCCTTCTGTGCCAGCATCATCTAGGGGATGAAAAGAACCGTTCCACGTAGCTGAAGAGGGCGTCCCAGTGCTTCCAGAGAAAGGCAATGAAAACCACAAGGAATAAAGTGCTGAACGTCCTGTTGCGAGTCTTCATGAGGGGGACCACACAGTTGGCTACAGTGGAGACAAAGACCAAAAGGACTGCCATGACAGCCAGGAGGATGTTGATGAGTTTGCCCAGAAGGTTCCGGGCAGTGGCATTCTCCAGCCCTTCTAGCTGCACCACCTGCTGTTGCTGCTGCTGCAGCTCCATCTTGGAGATGCGCGTCTGGCATGCCTCCAGGGCCTCCTGTGAGCCAGAACAGGGAAGAGTTAAGCCTTCTGCTCACAAGTATTCTGAGATGCTGACATGCCCCCTGGGCAAGCCAGATGCATCTTGAGCAATGCCAATGATTTTATAAATATGCTGGAGCCTTGAATGAATGTGAAAGGCTAGATGTATAACTCACTATTCAAGTGACTATTATTCCCCCAAATTGCCCTCCACTGCATTCCAGTGGGATGAGTCACAGGAAGCAGTGGCCACACTTAACATTTATTTAGTCTAGAACATTTTAATGACAAGACCACAAATATATGCTCTTTTTTCATTGAAAATTAATCTAAGTTGCACAGAATATATTTGTTCAACATAAAAAATTTCAAATAGGATAGTCTCTGTTGACATTTCCTTCAATTCCAATCCCTGTCCCTGAGGAAATACTGCTTGTGTTCACCCTTTTATGTGTGTAAGTGTATACATATGTGTCAAGGAAAATACAAGGAATTATTATTTTTATTTCCTATCTGTAAACCAAAAATAAAATCCTAAGCCCTCCAGCCAAATGAAGGGACTCCCTCTTGGCCAAAGTGGACCCCAAAGAAACCTGAAAAAGTGAGTTCTTGGCAATGACGGGAAAGAGGCTGGACATGCCTTATTATATCCCCTCCCTTTTTGAGTTGCGGCACAAATGACCAGCATTAATGTGAAAATAGAGATCATAAGACTGACAGAATGGACTCTTTATGGCAGTAAGACATCAAATTATAAACAAGACCTAAGGCCACGCCAGACAAGGGTTAAATCTCACCCTACGAATCATAAAATCTCATCAGTTTTTTAAAAAATTAACTGGTATTAATGTGGCTTTCTTTCCAACCTGACTCGGGTATAGCATCACATGACAGACAACAGACTCCGTTAACTTAGGCATTTTTGTACTGGCTTCAAGTCTTTACACAAAGCTTAACTCTTTCAACCGAATGCCAACTAAAAAATTCCTAAAACCCACTATGACTTGTTAGCCCCTACTTAGAGATGGCCCACCTTTTTGGGCCAAACCAATGTATACTTTCCATGTGTTGATTTAGGATTTTACCTACAATTCCTGTCTCCCTGAAATGTATAAAGCCAAACTGTAACCCAACTGCTTCAGGCATATTTTCTCAGGACCTCTTGAGACTGTGTTCCCCAGGCCATGGTTACTCGTATTGGCTCAGAATAAACCTCTTTAAAATATTTTACAGGGTTTGGCTTTTCCAAACATGGAATAGTATCATACTACAGGAATCGATTCACAACTTGCTTTTTTTCATTCAACAGTGGATCTTGGTGATCTCTCCATGTGAATACACAGAATCTACCTCATTTTTTTTAAACTGCTGCCTAGCATTTTATAGTATGGCTAGGCTATGTTATGTTATATGCAGCTAGTTCCCTCTTGGGGATTTTTAGGTTGTTTTCAACTTTTCCACTGTAACAATGATGCAGAGAACATTCTTTGAACATGCTTCCTTATAAACACTACCTGGTGTTTTCTAAGTCAAGTCAATCCCTGACATCAGTGGAAAGGGATCTCTGATCTGCCTTCTTAAGAAGGGCGCACTCTCCTTTAGATTGATCCTCTGTAAAGAGGACACTATGCCCATACACTAGACCAAACATTAAAAGTGTCTGTTCTTGCTATTTTTTTGAGGCGGAGTCTCGCTCTGTCGCCCAGGCTAGAGTGCAGTGGCACGATCTCAGCTCACTGCCAGCTCCACCTCCCAGGTTCATGCCATTCTCCTGCCTCAGCCTCCCGAGTAGCTGGGACTATAGGTGCCTGCCAACACGCCCGGCTAATTTTTGTATTTTTAGTAGAGACGCGGTTTCACCGTGTTAGGATGGTCTCGATCTCCTGACTTCGTGATCTGCCTGCCTCGGCCTCCCAAAGGGCTGGGATTACAGGCGTGAGCCACCACGCCCGGCCTGTTCTTGCTATTTTTTAACTTTATATTATTTAATTTAAAAATCTATATTACCAAGATCTGATTGTATATTCTGTATCGCTAAATTACTAAAAAATACTTGAAAATAGTGTAAAATACTAATACATTAATGAAACGTTATTAGTAATGCGTTAGTGACATAAAGTGCTAATACATTAATGAGTCTAATGTTTAGAATCACCAGTAACTAATAACAACTTGTCTTATAACATATACAATTAGAAAAAAGCTTCCATTTAACATATGCCTAATTCCCCGCCACCCCCTCCCCCCGCAAAAAAAAAAAAGTGTCTGTTCTCCTCAAGGCCATAGCCTTCACCCATGAGTTTAAATTAATTCCAAAGTATTCAAGGGGTAGAACCTATTTCCCTAGCTATGGTCAGATATCCTCCAAAGTTGGTTTGAGCCTTGAGTTTTTCTGGTCCTGGTTTCCTGGGATTTGAGGTAAGGCTTGGGCAACTTCAGACTGACGCCAACTACAGACAGACAATGGATGCTGCCCAGTCCAGAAGGATCTTAGGGAAAAAATAATTAAAACATAAGCAGGGCCTGAAGAAGATGGCATCCAGGTAAATGATCTAGACATTCCCTTGATTCTTTTAGGCTGTTGTAATGCAAGTTTTCTGGCCCACTTCCCCTCTCTGAGACTAGCGTCTTTCAAAATGCTTTCATATGAAACCACTAAGAACTATTCCCTAAATACCTCCATACAGAAATAAGAAAAAATTAAATATTCTACTTCCTCACAGAATAAAATAGATGGGCTATTAGCCTTAATTAACATTACTGCCTCACGGGTTATTCTTGCAAACTGTCAGGCAATGTGCCTATATGAGATTTGGATTTGGCAGCTGGAATAAAAGCCCCTTTTCTCACAGAAGGAGAAGACAAGGGCAAAATGGCCCTAATACTTGTCAGAGCTGCTTTTGAAGCAGTAATGGACAAATAGGATTCATGTGGTTTTCCATACACTGAGATTACTGTGATCCTAAGAAACATTTCCCAAGTACCAAGCAGACATACCGACCCAAAATGGTATAAACTTTTGAGAAATGCACCTCAATCATTTTAAGTGTAGGTATACTCTTATACTGTTGGTATAAGCTTTTCTTTGTTCTCTACCTTCTCATTTTTTTCCTTCCGCTGTTTTCCTTTCTTCTTTTTAACCCTACTGTATTTTGCATTTACACCTTTTCCTTCATACTAACCTGGATGTCCCGGGCCCGTTCATAGGACTGATATGCGATTTTTTCTTCCATGCTTGCCAGTTCCTGCTTCAAGTTCAAGATTTCATTCTGGTGGAGCTCTGTTAGGTCATTTAGCTGTTCTTCTAATCGTTCACATCTAAGGAGGAAAAAAAAAGGTTAGAATTTTATGAATTCTGTGAATATCTTTCCTGGCATTATTTACATCCAACCCCCAAAACCCATTCTACAAAGGAATAGAAGCACAAAGAAATTGAGTGGCCTGGGTTAACAGGGTGTGCCAGTGGGTACAGCTCTTAGTCTCTGGAAAAGATAGCTTGTCTCAAGGCCAAATCACACAGCAATATGGCTGTTCCAAAATCCTTTCAATGCACAGTATTTGCAGCAATGCCAGCAGCCCTGATTAGCTTTGAGCATAACCATAATATTGAGACAGTCGTTAGGCTCCTCTGAACAACATATGGGAGAGGCAAAAACTAGGGTACAATTAAGCAAGCCTCATGAAAAGATAACACCCCAATGGAAACCAACCTTCTGGCAGTCACCAGTAGCTTATTCCAGAACTGGCCAGCTCACTCACCTGGATGTTTGCGATTCAGAGCCCTAGAATGCCAGAGCCAGAGGGGTCCATCATCCCCATTGCCAAGCACAAGTGTCTGGGACACTTTTGTCAACACATATTTACTGAGAGCCTGCTATGTACCAGGCATGTTCAAAGTACTGGGAATATTGTGGTAAGCAAGACAGAGTGCCTGCCCTCAGGAGTTTGTACTCTAAGGAGTGGGGGAGGCAAGATCATTTCCCATATGGCGAAGCAAAACAAAGAAGATCAATAGGGGTATAAGACAGAGTGCCTGAGTGCTGGTGAAGCTGGAATGGTCAGGGAAGGTCTCTCACCTTTTCAATTCTATTAAACAATGAAGGCTAAAACTTGAGTGATACAAACAGAGCCTCGTGAAAATGTGGAGGGAAGAATGTCTTAAGCAGAGGAAATAGCAGGTATGAGGTTCTTAAGATGGGAATTAGCTTGGCATGTCTGAGGGGTAGAAAGTAGGTCAGTGTGGCTGTAGCTGAGTAAAAAACAGGGAGAATAAAGGGAGGTAGGGTTCCTTGGGAGTAGGAATTATTTTATTCATATTACATCTCTAGCACTTAGGATGACATAAGGGAAGGTTTACTCTACATAAAGATGGAACCTGGACATGGCATCTAAGGAGAGGCAGAATTAGAAAAGATTTTTGTTTTGTTTTGTTTTTTGAGACGGAGTCTCGCTCTTGTCGCCCAGGCTGAAGTGCAGCGGCACGGTCTTGGCTCACTGCAACCTCCGCCTCCCGGGTTCAAGAGATTCTCCTGCCTCAGCCTCCTCAGTAGCTGGAATCACAGGCGCCCACCACCACACCCAGCTAATTTTTGTACTTTTAGTAGAGACGGGGTTTTGCCATGTTGGCCAAGCTGGTCTTGAACTCCTGACCTCAGGTGATCCGCCTGCTTTGGCCTCCCAAAGTGCTGGGATTACAGGCGTGAGCTACCATGCCCAGCCTAGAAAAGGTTTAAAGGATGAGATCAGAGATTCTAGGTGGAAAAATGAATGTGAGTAAAGGGCTGGGGAGAAATGGATGATAAATGTACAGAACTAGAATAGTGCATCTATGTTGGAGGAAAAAAAGGGAAATCTGGAAGATCCGAAGAGCTGGGATTCTAGAATAGATAGTAAATGAGCCCAAAGAAGACTACTGAGCAGAGGAGTCACATGATGAACATGTGTTTTTAGGAAAACGAGTCTTCTCATAGTGGTGAAGACCAACTGAGGTAGGTTGTATGTGGAGTCCCAGGAACTAAAGAGCTAAGTAGGTAGGAGAAAGGTTGAAGACTCCACATTTAAAAACACTAGAAAAGAGAAGAATAAACATATGTCTAGCTTCTGGTGCCCAGAATGGAAACTTCTCTGTCAGGCAGAGGGCAGCTGGGTAGCTCTCATCCCAACAGGGAATGTACTATCACTCAGGTAGCATACATTTAACACCAGCATGTGAGTCTCAAGGGACTTCATACTAAAAGAATAAAAATGCCAGAACAAACTCACACATCTAAAACTATCTCCTTTCTTTCTTCTTTTTAATCACATCTATAATATGTAAACAAACTTTTAAAGTATATAATGAATTCTTGTGTTAAAGGTAATTTTTATGTTGCAGCATCATAAACATTGTCCCTTCCAATAATTATGCAATAAATAATATCCTAAACTCCATTGCTTTTCTAAGAAACAAGGATTTTTTTAAAAGGCATCGTCTCACCCTTTTTAGGATGTTACTAAACTCTATTTAGTTCCTCTTTATCCTTGATAGGAATCTCTATACTGCCTTCTTTTATGCTGAAACTCTTCCTGTTATTGAAGTGACTGAACAGGCTAATGAGAAAGCAGTCCTACTTTGATGGATAACTAGGGTCAAAGTTCTCTGTGACTCTGCCTTTTCCTTTCATCTGCTGCCCAGAGTATGTGCTCAGAAACAGGTCCCATCTCTAGAATTGATTTTCCACCAAAATTTAAGTTCACAAAATGCCATAAGACAATGTTAACATAATGTCTTTTCGTGACTGTCCTATGTTAGCCCACTCTTCTGTGGTGTTTTTGGTGTTTGATAGTTTCATCATTCTCTCTCTTTACCAGAGGGGGGGCCAGAGACTTTTTTAAAGCTGCATTCCAAAGTGCTGGTCTCTTGGGATTTAAGGGAAAAGTTATATCTGGCAGGAAATTACTCTCCTAAACTAAGGACTGTTGGGTGGCAGGGAGGGGAGCAGGGTGGTGGTCACCAGCTTACATCTTGATAAAAGCAGACACATGTGGGATCTCTGCATGTGTTCCATAGGCTACCACACAACCTCTTATTCTACAAATTTCAGGCTTCTTAGGAATCTTATTTGATATTAAACATGGCTCATACATACCAGTAGAACAGATTAAAAAATAGCAGCCACAGCAACAGTTTAATCAGTGCCTACTATGCAAATTCATTTCAACAACCCCAAGAGGGTAGAAGGTATTATCTGCATTTTATAGATGAGGAAACAGAAGCTCAGAGAAGTTCTAAAATGAATTGCCCAAGGGCACATAAATATTAAGTAGGGCAGCAAGGATTTGAATCCAGTTTTGACTTTAAAATCCAAGTTCTTAAACTTTACAATGTGATGCCATTTTGAAACTCTACAAACCCAGATCAACTAACTTTCCTCATAAGTAAGAAATCGGAGTCAGAGTGCTAGCGATCCAAATCACTTAGCAAAAGGGAGCTGTAAAGAGCTACACTGATGTGATGGTTTGGAGTCTGATGTCAAAGTGCAGTTGATGGGAGAAGGAGGAGTATAATAAAAAATTATGAACCTATAATTAAAAAGATAAGAGTTAGTGAGGGCACGGAGAAATCTAAACCCTCATATACTGCTGTTTGGAATGGAAAATGGTACAATTGCTCTGCAAAACAGTTTGGCACCTCCTCAAAAAGTTAACAGTTACCTTATGACTCAGCAGTTCTACCCCAGATATAACTGAAAAGAAATGAAAACTTATTTCTTCTATACAAAAGCTTGTAATGAATGTTCATACCAGCATTAATCATCATTGCCAAAAAGTATAAACAACCCAGATGTATATGAGTGTTCAGTGTACAACAATATATCATCTTGGCTGTTCACAAGTCAAGTATCAGTATTTTGTATCCTAATCTGCTTGTCACTTGCCACCTGGCAAGTTTCTGTTCACTTTTTTCCTTTCTCCTTCAATTGATGGATGCTCACAGAAACATTAGGACATAAAACACAAATGTGAACGCAGTTTTGCTTTTCACTATATGTATGCATATGAAACTCCTGAGCCCTAGGCAAAACTACAAAATAGGTTGACTTATGCCTTCACTCCCACAACATGGACTTCCTTCCTACTGCAGAAACAGTTCACAGGAGCAGGAAGGCTGTTGTGATCCTTTCCTTATCTTCTCACCTGACCTTTCATAATATACAGACACTCTTTGACTTATGATGGGGTTACTTCCTGAAAACAATATTTCCCACTTATGATGGGCTTAAATCAAACCATTGTTAGCCAGGGACTGTCTGTACAACAACATGTATGTCACCCTAGCAAGAATAATTCCCAGGACTGGGGCCTGAGATATTTTCTAGTAGCAGCCTGTGGGTTCTGACTTGGCTTTGACCTTATCTTCCTGGCCTTTTTGGTCCAGACCCAGTCAGAAGACAGCAAAATACAAGGCATGCTTATCTTTACAAATAGCATGAGGCAAGAAAGAGGTGAAACACAGTAGACTGAATTCAAAATGATCTCGACAGATTCAAGTGCAGCCAAGACTTTACCAGGGATTAATTCTATAGAAATAGGGAACTACTTCCTACTGCTGAATTCAGGTATCTGAGCTCATGTAATGAGGGGGTAGCTTGTACTTTGTAACTCCACAGAACTAAGGAGTAAGTCTTACAAATAGTTTGGTCTTTAGTTCAGTTTTAGAAAGAACTTTCTAATAGCTATGTCTAACAATGAAAAAAACTATCTTAGAAAATGAGACCCTGCTACCAGAGATATTCAAGGAGAGGCTGCTTGTCAGGGATGTTGCAGAAATAAATCCTCTATTGAAAGAGATTTAACTAGACCTCTGAGATCTTTCCTAACACCCAGAGTTTGATTCTTTGTAGTCAGGGAACCTGTTTTCCTTTTTCTTTCTTCTTCTTCTTTTTTTTTTTTTTAAAAGAGATGGGGTCTTGCTTTATCACCCAGGGTGGAGTGCAGTGGTGCAATCATGGCTCACTGCAGCCTCAAATTCCAGAGCTCAAGGGATCCTCCCACCTCAGCCTTCTGAGTAGCTGGGACTACTGACATGCACCACCAAGCCTGGCTATTTTTTTTATTTTTTATTTTTCAGAGACAGGGTCTCACTATGTTGCCCAGGCTGGTCTTGAACTCCTAAGCTCAAGCAATCCTCCTGCCTCAGCTTCCCAAAGTGCTGAGACTACAGGTGTGGGGCACCACACCTGGCTATTTTCATCTTTCAAACTATAGATACTTTAAATGTTTGTGGTATATTTGCCTTCGCAATGTATTGATTTTAACAACAATAAAACGGGGGTAAGGAGGTACACAAAATAGTGGTAATTTAAGACCTATGTAAAATCAGGTGTGAAATATTGGGATTCATTTGGTATGTGAGGTGGTGAGGAATATATATGAATCAGAGAATACCTGCAAAAGTCCTCAGCACTTATTCCCAACACTTTTGAACCTTACTATAAACCAATGTTTATCATAAGAGGGTTGCAAACATGTCAAAGGTTCTGGAAGTCATTTTCAAACTAGATTTTGGTTCATCCCATATTATGTCTAGAGGTGCTCCATCTTCACACCTGCCATTTTGCACCTAGAAATGTTTTCATAATGCAGTTTGTACCAGCTAATGCATCTGCTCAGTCCAGGTTTTGGATTAAAATCCCAGCTCTGCAACTTGCTAGCTTGGGTGATCCTTTTCATCCATCTATAAAGAGGAAATCTACCTACTCCAAAGGGCAATTGCAAAGATTTAAGGAGAAGACAGACATCAAATACCTGGCACACAAGGGGTGCTCTGTGAGATAGATATATTACAAATATACATTTGGTTTCATTTTTCTCTTTTGTGAGTCTCCTAGTTCTCCCCAACAATCCCTAGTGAGGTAGTTCAAAAAGATTGCTTGTTGACTGCCACATAGTCTTACTCCACTGTTCACTGATTCCCACTTCTGACTTTTTTCTCTAAGCCTTTTTTGTTGTTGTTTGTTTGAGACAGGGTTTTCTCTGTTGCCCAGGTTGGAGTGCAGTGGCGTGATCATGGCTCATTGTGGTCTCAATCTCCTAGGCTCTAGTGACCCTTCCACCTCAGCCTCCCAAGCAGCTGGGACTACAGGCATGTGCCACCACGCCCGGTTAATTTTTTGTATTTTTTGTAGAGACGGGGTTTCGCCATGTTACCCAGGCTGGTCTTGAATTCCTGGACTGAAGTTATCTTCCTGCCTTGGCCTCCCAAAGTGTTGGGATTACAGGCATGAGCCACTGTCCATGGCCTTAAGCCTCCATTTCTTTATGTCCACTTTCCCAATTTTATACATTTTGACATTTTCACTGTTTCCAGTATATTTATGATGTTTTTCCTATGACATCACAGAAATGGGTTTACTGGGCACACACTCCATCCTCCTCAATCCTAGATACAAGCCTCTCTTCTTATTTCATACATCTAGGTTCCTGCCATTTCCCTGGCTCAAGTTTAACAGATAATTCAAACAGTTCCATGCACTGGCCTGTTCCAAACTTTCCTTTGTATTGGTGAAACTATCTACCTATGTATGTGTATGAGGAAAGGCGTCTCAAGTTATTTTTATTTTTTTATTTTAGAGATAGAGTCTCACTATGTTGTCCATGCTGGAGTACAGTGGTTATTCAGAGGCATAATCATGGTGCACTGCAGCCTCAAACTCCTGGGCTCAAGCGATCCTCCCATCTCAGCCTCCTGGGTAGCTGGGACTACAGACCTGTGCCACTGTGCCCAGCTCAAGTAAATTTTATCTAATTTTTTCAAATCTCCAGAAAGAGTTATATAGAAACTGCTAATCCTCACCATGCTCTTACAGAAAATAAAGTCCTTTAGAGGTTGAAAAATTTATTCACAGTTACATGGGAAATTAACAGCAAGTTCTCCTCAAGCTGAGTCTTCCCAAATAAGAAAATATAACTATTGTTCACAGAGATAATGCTTTGTTAGCAAGCAGCTAAATAGCAAAGCAGCATTTGGGTAAGTAGAATGATCTCGGCAGATGAAACAGACAAACACAGAGACCAATCTGGGCAAAATAGCAAAACCCTGTCTTCACAAAAAATACAAAAATTAGCTGGGCATGGTGGCATGCACCTGCAGTCCCAGCTACTCAGGAGGCTGAGGTGGAAGGATCACTTGAGCCCGAGAGATCAAGGCTGCAGTGAGCCGAGACTGTGTCACTACCCTCCAGTCTGGGTGACAGAGCAAGACCCTGTCTCAAACAAACAGAAAAACCCACAAACAAAAACAGGAGGCCCAGAAGGATGCAGTGACTCCCTAGTTAGTAGCGAGGTTTAATAAGGATCTGAACCAATTGGCTCGTGCCTGTTATTAGATTATTGTCTTTTTAAAAACTTTTTGACTGGGCAAATTGCTTGACCCCAGGAGTTTGAGACCAGCTTGGGCAACATGGTGAAACCCTGTCTCTACTAAAAATACAAAAAAAATCAGATTGGCGTGGTGGCATGTGCCTGTAATCCCAGCTACTCGGGAGGCTGAGGTGAGAGGACTGCTTCAGAATGGAAGGCAGAGGTTGCAGTGAGCTGAGATTGTGCCACTGCACTCCAGCCTGGGTGACAGAGTAAGACCTTGTCTCAAAGAGAAGACAAAAAATTCTGTATTGTTAATCAAATGCAAATAACCAAAGGAAAAAAAATACCTGTATTCTAGTTCCCATTGACTTCCCATTATCCCCATTACTAATATTATAATCTTCTTGGCATACTTTATTTTCTAGTGTTTACTTCCTGTCTAAATTCTAAAATGGAGAAACCAGGTACAAATACCTCTATCTTCTCTTTAAATATTAACACCAAGCCAAAGAGTAGGGGAGAAAAAGGGAAGATACATGTTTTATAGACTTTCATATGTGAAAGTCTTGGGTTCTTTTTAAACCAAGAACTCTGCTTTAAGGAATTTTAACCCCTTTACAGGATGCTAACTAGAACTCTCCAGACACAAAGCGGGGCAGGGGAGATGGTGGGTGGGTGGGAGGTTCTTAATCATACAAGTACAGTCATGCCTTACTTAATGATGGGGACACATCTTGAGAAATGAGTTGTTAGGTTATTTTATCACTATGTGAACACCATACAGTGTACTTACACAAATCTAGATAGTACAGCCTATGATACACTTAGGCTGTATGGTACAGTCAATTGTTCCTAGGCTACAAAGCTGTACAGCAAGTTTTTGTACCATAGGCAACTGCAGACAGCTGTAATACAATAATGTTTGTGTATCCAGACATATCTAAACACAGAAAAGGCACAGTAAAAATACGGCATTACAGGCTTGGTAGTGCGTGCCTGTAATCCCAGCTGCTCGGAGGCTGAGGCACGACAGCTGCTTGAAACCGCGAGGCAGAGGTTTCAGTGAGCCGAGATTGCACCACTGCACTCCAGCCTGGGCAAGAGTGAGACTCCATCTCAAACAAAACAAAACAAAACAAAAACGGCATTATAAACTTATGAAACAACTGTCTTATATGTTGTTGATCAAAATGTCATTATTCAGCACATGAGTATGTGTGATTTTGGCTGGCAAATGATGGTCATGCACCTCCGCTTGGATTACAAGTAGCATGAGGCTAATAATCTTATTTTAAGGATTTTTACTCAAGGTCCTTCCTAAATTGTTACAACCCAAAGAGAACCTGGACACTTAAATATGGCATGAGCTTAACTATCAGCAAACAGAAAGCCTTTGCACTGTAAGATTATTTTTTCTAAAAGCAAGTATCATATTTTGGTAGATGAAATTCATCCCCCACTGGAAGCAAAACCTGTTCTATCTACAAAGTATTAAACACATCATGATTTTGTTGTAGGTAAATAATTCATAAATAAATACTAAATTTGAAAGTGTTTTGGTCACTAGGTCAACACAGTAGTCAACTTCCTAGATCAGAGATAAGCCAGGGGCCCTTTGTGTCAAATTACTGATGAATGGGAGCCTGGGTAAGTGCACAGCCTGGGAATGCTTTGACCTAAAGCATTCCTCTTTGGGTGTGGCTCAAAAGTTTGGAGCCATCTCTGAGAACCAGTGGTGCTTCCCTAGTTCGGCAATAGGTCACTAGCGCAGGATGGCTGAAGAAACTTGTGGAGCAGGTACTGAGAGAAATAGGAAGAACTAGGTCCCAGGAAAAACACCCAAAGGCAACTATGGGAGAAGAATGGACTATTTCCCAAATGCATATCAGAGACCCAAAATAGCTTCTGCCAGTGTCTGACCAGAGTAGAGAGACACAGCTGGGGTAGGGAGTATGACTTGTGGTGGGGGTTTGAATAGATTCCTAGCTGAATTGGGGAGAGTGGATTTCTTTCTCCTTATCTTTTTTACCTTTTTTGTGTTGAAGCCTGAAAAGAGGCTAAAAAACACTGAACTAGCCTTCAGCTGAAAAGGGGAAAAGATATCAGTCCCCCACAATATTTCAAGGGTAGGCAATGAATTATCTTAAAGACAAGAAAACACTAAATATCTAAATAATACAGGGGATAAATAAAAACTAGAGGGGCTTTCTGGGCAACTTGCAGACTTGGTAATGACAGCTTTCTAACATTCTGGCACAACCCAGATGTTTGTATTCCCCTAGAAAAAATGGAGGAGGAGGGAGCATTTGTTGAGCTCCTACTCTAAACCAAACATCATACTAGGTATTTCCATATATGTTATCTCCTTTAATAATTTCAACAACCACGTACAATAAATATCATTATGTTTTTACAGAGCGAGAAACTGAGGCTCAGATGAGTTATGTAATCTACTCAGAGCTGGCAAGCAAATTCAAGTTTGTCCACTCCAAGGAATAAGGGTTAATTAATTAATCCCCTCCATTCCTCTTTAGTGGCTAAACGCTAAACTGGGATGAGCTCACCCATAAATCTCTTTTATGGAAGATTGTATACGTCATATTTCCTAATTGGGATTTTGCTTCTCTTATAAATGAAGGGCTAATTTGATTCAGTATCCTCAGTTTCTATTTCAAACTTATTGTCCAAATCTAGCCTACATATCCTCTGGAGATTCTCAGATCACTTTTCAGTTGACAGGTCTCACACGTAGAATAAAGGGGCTAAAACAGCTACCTCTGAGCATCCATCTGTCTTATGTCCAGTGATGGTCAAATCAACTAAAATTATATTTAAACAACCATTTGTTTAGTTAGAACTCTAATCGCCTGTGCCTAATTGGGTCAGCATAGTTACTAACTGTTCTACTGCATGTGACAACTGCTCAGGGTGACTGTCTCCTTCTGTATTTTCGCTCTTATGACTCAGTGCAATTTAAAATATCCCTGAGTTTAATACAAACATTCTCAGAAGCCGATTTCCAAAGGACAGTAATCCCCTTCAAATACAAGCTTTCAAAATGGCATTAATGCTCATCAACACCTGGGGGGTTTTTAGCCTGCCCTACATGACACTACTTTATACAGGCTACAGTAGCTCAGTAGGATTCCAGGCCAGATCCCCTAAGAAAAAAACTACCAAAGAAACCAGCAAAATTCTCAGTTAATGTTTTCCTAGCTCTCTCTTATTTTCAGTACATTTTGCCACAGCTGAACTTTTTCTTTTGGTAACCTATTAATATATTTACACTCATTACAGAAACAGAACTAATCCTCAGTTTCTAGCAGCAAATTAAATATATGTAAAACCATTTTACTGTGTGACCTGGCAAAAGTCACTTTATCTTTCTGAGCTTCAGTGTTCTCATCTGTAAATGAGATTAATCTAGATATCTAAGGGTCCCTTCTACTTCTGAAGTATTGTGAACCCAGCTGCCACTAACAAACATGGGATGAAGAAACTAACTGGACAAGAATCTGAAGTTGGCACAGGTCTCATCACTTAAAAAAATTTCTAGGCCGGGCGCAGTGGCTCACGCTTGTAATCCCAGCACTTTGGGAGGCCGAGGCGGGCGAATCACGAGGTCAGGAGATCGAGACCACGGTGAAACCCCGTCTCTACTAAAAATACAAAAAATTAGCCGGGCGTGGTGGCGGGTGCCTGTAGTCCCAGCTACTCGGAGAGGCTGAGGCAGGAGAATAGCGTGAACCCGGGAGGCGGAGCTTGCAGTGAGCGGAGATCGCGCCACTGCACTCCAGCCTGGGTGACAGAGCGAGACTCCGTCTCAAATAAAAAAAAAAAAAAAAAAATTTCTAAACCTTGTCTCCTGCCTTCCCCAAATACATGATCTCACTCCTAGCTGAATGCACAATGGTAAAACTCGATACCTAGTCACTAGTCAAAGGTTGAGGTGGAGTTCAGATCCAAGCTCTGCTACAATGGCTTCCTGGGCTAAGTGCATGTGGGCAATGAAAAAATAATGTGTCAGTCATGGTAAAATTATGTGGGTGAAGAGAGACAGACTGTGCTCTATAGGCTTTGGAATGCTTCTGATTATTCCAGAATTAAGCAGATGGTCTTGGGCAACTATCTTCACTTGGAGCTACTCACTCAGGTAGACAGCAATGGAAACACATTAAGCGAAGGACATTATTGAGAAGGGATTCTGAGAAGGGGAAATAATGACTGGAGTAGGGATTTCCTTAAGAAGGTTTCACCTATTTATTTACACTGCTGTACTGGCCTAGGAAACTTTCCAGAGCTTGCATATTCATAGAATTTTTATAAAATATGTTAAAAACAGTGACTCAACTTTTAGTAAACATTTACTTCAACTTGGGATAGGCCTAATACCCACTGCCAATGCATCTAATGCTTCAGAGAGCTAGACTTTCAATCATATAGATTTCAGGATTGAGCTTTGAAAAAAATCATCCTGGTATGAAAATAACATTGAATTTGAAGTCAGACAAAACTAGGTTTTGAATCCTGGCTTTACCACTTACTGAGTGACCTCTGGCAACTTTTAAAACCCCACTGAGCTTCAATTTCCTCATCTTTAAAATGGGAATAATACAATTTACCTGTAGGGCCTACTGTGAGGATTGGCAAATGTACGTAAAGCATCTAGCACTAGGCACATCACAGGAGTTTAATACTGGTAGTGGCCTTGTCACCATCATCATCAAATAACAAACAGCAACACTGTGCATGGCCTCCCTCTCATCAACTCAGATACTAGTAAAATAAACTAAAGTGTAGAAAAAAAATGTATCTTGAGCATCCATGCATGCATTAACTGGTTCTTGGTCACAGAAGGATCTGTGAAGTCCATCCAAAGCCTACTTACTTTCTTCCTACACAAAAAGCAAAGCCTACAACAGAGTAGAAGTAGAATTAGTAAAAAGAGGCTGCTGCGGGTAGCTCACTAACAGTATGGAGAAGAAATGGAAAGGAGAAAAAAACTATAAAAAAAGCAGACAAACTGAAAAAAGCCTAGGGCCATTTACTGCAGAGGCACATAAATGGACAGCTTCACTAACCTGAGAGTATCACTCTAAGCTGAATACTACCATATCTAAGCTCTTTCCATTAAGTTAGATTCAGTGTACTTTGTACAAGAAGGCAGAGAAATTTCCTCAAAATGCTTAAAATGTGAAAAGTTTTAGTGCTTAAAATAGGTTTCTGGCCGGGCATGGTGGCTCATGTCTGTAATCCCAGCACTGTGGGAGGCTGAGGTGGGTGGATAACCTGAAGTCAGGAGTTCGAGACCAGCCTGGCCAACATGGTAAAACCCTGCCTCTCTTAAAAATACAAAAAAGTAGGTGGGCATGGTGGCGGACACCTGTAATCCCAGCTACTGGGGAGGCTAAGGCGGGAGAATCACTTGAACCCAGGAGGCGGAGGTTGCAGCAAGCCAGGATCTCACCACTGCACTCCAGCATGGGCAACAAGAGTGAAACTCCATCTCCAAAAACAAAAAACAACAACAAAAAAAGAAAATATATTTCAAAGCCAGGCATGGTGGCATGCACCTGCAGTCCCAGCGACTCAGGAGACTGAGGTGGAAGCACTGCTTGAGCCCAGGAGTTCAAGACCAGCAAGGCAACATAGCAAGACCCTCTTTTTTTTTTTTTTTTTGAGACGGAGTCTCACTGTGTCACCCAGGCTGGAGTGCAGTGGCGTGATCTCAGCTCACTGCAACCTCCACCTCCCGGATTCAAGCAATTCTCCTGCCTCAGCCTCCCCAGTAACTGGGACTACAGGCGCATGCCACCATGCCTGGCTAATTTTTTTGTATTTTTAGTAGAGATGGGGTTTCACCGTGTTAGCCAGGATGGTCTCAATCTTCTGACCTTGTGATCCACCCACCTCAGCCTCCCAAAGTGCTGCGATTACAAGCATGAGCCACCGTGCCCAGCCAGCAAGACCCTGACTCTTAAAAAAAAAAAAAAAAAAAAAAAAAAAAAGACTTCAATTTGTAGAAAAATTTTATTTATTTCTGAAAGCATTCAAAGATCAACAATGATGAATATGTTTACTGTATAAAGCCATATATAATGGAGGGGAATCTCTATCTGCTTTATACAGGGAATTATTGGAACAACAAAAATAAAGTAAAATAGTTGTGACTTTTCCACTCCCTTTTTTGGGGGGAAAAAAGGGCTTTCCTTCTTCAAGATTGTGTTTTAAGGAAAAATCATTCTAAAACTGAAATGGGAAAACAAACAAGTCAGATTACATATTATGTCTTCTCCTTGCCTCCTGGTTTTAACTCTCTTTTTGAAAATTCAAGTTTTCTTTATTCTGTCTTCATTCCATAAAACTAGTCATTTACCTACTAAAAAGAACCCAAAGTGCAATGAAAGAAATGCACTGCTCATTACCTCCTAAATGGCTTGAACTTAATTCTTCTAATGAGGTGTTAATGAGCAGCTAACATTCTGTCCTATTACGTCTCCAACTTACATTAAATGGATTCAAAGGTGGCTCCTGAGAGACCTGTTTCTGATTTTCTCATATCTTGACTTTCTACATCTTGACATGAAGACATAACAAGCTCTATATGAATTTTAAGCTCGGGGGCAATTTAAAAACTGCAAGGTATCCATTCAAAATAGAGGAGTTGACGGGGTATGGTGACTCACACCTGTAATCCCAGCACTTTGGGAGGCCAAGGAGGGCAGATCACTGGAGCCCAGGAGTTCAAGACCAGCCTGGGCAATATAGTGAGACCTTGTCTCTACAAAAGAATTAAAAAATGAGCCAAGCGTGGTGGTGCACACCTGTAGTCCCAGCTACTCAGGAGATTGAGATGGGAGGATCACTTGAGCCCAGGAGGTCGAGGCTGCAGTGAGCCAAGATCGCGCCACTGCACTCCAGCATGGGCAATAAAGTGAGACTCTGTCTCAAAACCAATGTAAAACAAAAACAAAACAGAGGAGTCAAAGTAGGCAGTTTTGTGTGGTTTTAAAAATTTTTTTAACTGACTGTGGAATGTCTTCATGTTCTAAGTGGGGTTAACAGCATCTGTTCCCCTAACATCAGTAAAGCACTGTGGGGCCAGGCACTGAGCTATGTGCTTTAACCAAATAATTTCACTTAAATGTCACAATAATCTTATAAAGAACGATTACTATTTCTATGTTAGGGATGCGGAAACCAAGACTTAAGAGAACTGAAGAAACTTGCCCAGGTTTTCAAGGTTAGTAAGGGGAAGAACTGGAATTTGAACTTGGGAGTTAGGTTTAATATGGTACAAAGAACCAGGTGTTTTACTTTTAGAGTTCATTTGAATATCTATTATATCAGTTGTTGAATAAGACACTGTCTTCTCGGTATACTAAAGAATTTATTTTTATTTTTATTTGATATGGAGTTTTGCTCTTGTTGCCCAGGCTGGAATGTGATGGCATGATCTCGGCTCACTGCAACCTCTGCCTCCTGGGTTCAAGTGATTCTCCTGTCTCAGCCTCCTGAGTAGCTGGGATTACAGGCATGTGCCACCATGCCCAGCTAATTTTGTATTTTTAGTAGAGACAAGGTTTATCCATGTTGGTCAGGCTGGTCTCAAGCTTCTGACCTTGGGTGATCCACCCACCTCAGCTTCCCAAACTGCTGGGATTACAGGCGTGAGCCACTGCGCCCAGCCATACTAAAGAATTTATAAAACACTTAAATAAAAATAGTAATGTACAGTATTTGCTTTTAGAACTTTATTTCTCCCTCCCACACTCACTTCTCTGGTCTTCTCCCTTGAAGTCTTAAGTTAGAATTGAAGAACAGAAGAGTAAGAAAAGAGGCAGGCTGAATTACTGATTACAGTTTTCACCATCTGAAAAGAACTGCTGTAACTCTCCTTAGAGATAATTTATGCATGTGAACAATTTGTTTCTGACCCTAAGATTACCTTATAAAAGCAAACTTTTAAAAACACTTATTTTTAAAAGGTGAAAAGGATATTAAAAGATTATCTGTTCAACTCCTGATATTACAGTAGAAGTACTGAGGATTTCCTCTAGTTAATAATCGGGACAGGGCCAGAACCCAGGTCCTTCAAGGCCTAACTTGACCTGTAGCTCCCATAAGACTAGTCCTCAATTTGCAGCATTAGGTGGCCTGTCTCTAGCTAACAAAGTTTCGATCTATCCATAGAGAATTTTTTTTTTTTTTTTTTGAGACGGAGTTTTGCTCTTGTTGCCAAGGCTGGAGTGCACTGGTGAGATCTCGGCTCACCACAACCTCCACCTCCCGGGTTCAAGTGATTCTCCTGCCTCAGCCTCCTGAGTAGCTGGGATTACAGGCATGCACCACCACACCCGGCTAATTTTGTATTTTTAGTAGAGATGGCGTTTCTCCATGTTGGTCAGATGAGAATATTATTTCTCTCTGCATGTGAAGGTAACAAGGAGAAAGGACACATATTCAGAGTATAGCCAAGAGTGGTCTAATATGAATATGTAGTGTAATATTAAACACAAAAATGAGAACAGCTTCTACCTTTAACAGAGACTATGATTCAAAGCACTTAACCCTTTGAGAATTCTCTAACTTTTGTAGAACCATTTCATGTTTAAGTCCACTCTCATTCAAACACTCGCCAATTCATAATAAAAGTAATATTCTTATTTGGATTTGTTTGCAGTCTAATCTTTCTGTATCAAGTTGCCCAGATAAGGGTGTTTAAGGCCAAATACCTATAGAAGTCACTACATTTTGCTTGGGTGATATCTTTGATATCTACACAGTTCTAAGAATTACAGATCTTTTGAATTCAATGTAGTACAGTTACAGGCTGCAATGACTGTGTAGTTCTGTAATTATAAATAAATAGGTGAAATACTTTAGAAAGCTTGGACTTCATTTTAAAGTTCTAAACCGGCACGAAAGACTGGAGAGTTACAGTAACGCTTCATCGGGAACTCATGTGGATGTCTTACGACAAACCGAGAGTGCTCCAGACACTCTAGACAAAGATAAAGACTTTTAAAAGCCATTTCCCCATATCTAAAGGGAGAGGAACCCTACACAAATAATTTCAGATATTAATTCCACGTGACTTACCTATATCGCTCCTCCTGTAAGGTCTGCATTATTAAGGAATAGTCCCTCTGATAATGTTCCTTGAGAGTCTCAAAGGATTCCTCTAGTCTGGCCTGGGTTTCCCGGATCTCCTGGATCTCATGTAGTAGTGCATCAAATCCTGAGCTCTGCATGTCCAGGGTGTTTGTTTTGGAGCTGGATGCTCCTACAGCGATGCCCCCTGTGGTGCTGTTGGCTCCCACTGAGCCTGAAGTGGCACTAGAACAATCTTCTTCACTACCATATTTTGGGCTAGACTGAAAGTTCGAAATCACTCCCAAAGCCTTCCCTGCATCATCCACTTGCCCTTCCTCTAAAGAGTCCTTCAGGTTGGGGATGTTGTCTGCACTGCCAAATTTGTTCCGAATGAGTGAGGCAATCTCTCTGGGCTTTGAGACTACAGCGCCTGCTGCTGAATGGGTGGCCTGGGAGAAGCTGGAAAACCCACCTTTGACACTATCCACCACACCTTCACTGAAGCCAGTCACCTTTGCTCCCACATCCTTCAGACCCTGGTGCATGTCCCTGAAGACATCCTTTGGCTGCCGGGGGATCCCATTCTGCTCCACCTCTCTGAGCTTCCTGTGGTAGTGCTCAAGTTTCTTTTGCAGCTGGAGGATAGTTTGGGCAGATTTCTGGTTCTTCTTCTCAAAGACCTGCTTGATGCGGGCAGCCTGCTGTTTGTCTGCACTGTTGGCAAGCTTCAAGTATTCAGCAACGTTGTCGTCCCGGGCTGTTTGTGCAATCTTGATTTGTTCTGTGAGCTTCAAAATCTTCTGCTGCAGGTGAGCAATGGCAGCCTTTGTGCGCTGAGGGTCTGGTGTTCCATCCACGGAGTCTGTGTGGATGCTGCCATCGGTACTGGAGGCCACTGCACTGGACGTTTGGGCAAGGCTGCTTACTTCCAACCGTTCGATCTAGTGTAAAAACAAGAGGTAGATGTGAGAAGCCCAAGAGGACTACGTCTCCAAAATCAATGGGCCAAAATGTATTGGAAATGTATCTACTCTCAAATCTCAGTAGATAACTGACCTATAATTCCCCCTTGTCCTATGCAAGCCCTGTCTCCCTCTTACATACTGTCATCATACAAGTATACTTTAAGCAAAACAGATATATGAAAAAAGATCTGCGCAAGATATAAGCTGGGGGATTCTTCCTTTGCTAGAGGATTTTTCAGTGTTTCTTCACACAGTAACACTCCCTTAGTGGGTTTAAAGTATGAATTAATTCACTTTCTTTACACATAATTTTTATTCAGAAGAACATCTATGTAAAACAAGTTGCATCTGCATTCCAATATAATTATACGAAAATCCTTTTGGTGTTCAGACATCACTGTAATTCTGATCCACACTTATAGATTATGATCACCTAAAAATGTCAGCAAGAATAGGTATGTTACTGGCTAGATATAAAAATGCAATTTTTATATAATGATTGTTATCCAAATCATGTCAAGGGTGATGGATCATTCTATATATTCTAAGGACACTTAAGTGACAGCTGGAGATGGCTGGAGGCAAGATGGGAAGGTAACTACTGAAAGTGGCAAAGATGAATGTTAACAAATCAAAGGTGATAACCTTGAGCAAGAAAACTTGAAAACTCAGGGACAGGAACAGTAAGAGCTAAGTTAACAAGTCAGGGACAAAGGTCAGGTATTTCGGAGCCCAAATTTTGTGACTTTTATCCAGTAAAAGGTTTTTGTTAGGCAAGGGACTCCAAAGCACATATACTTAATCCTTTCATGTGGGTGAGAACCATTCAAAGGAGTTGAAGAAAAAGACAAGATACTCAGATTTAAAAGCATAAACGTTCACTCTTCAACATAGTTAGCTAAATCTGGGGAGGTCAAGTTTCCCAAATTCAGGAGAAAAAAATCCTTTAGTAGGTCATCCCTGGGTGTGGCTTGTGGTGGTGAATTTGAGTAGGGCCCAAAGAAGAAGGCTCTAGAAGCTGTTCTTGGCCAGGCACAGTGGCTCACGTCTATATTCCCAGCACTCTGGGAGGCCAAACGAGAAGGATCACTTGAGGCCAAGAGTTTAAGACCACCTGGGCAACATAGTGAGACCCCCCTCTCTACACATTTTTTTTTTTTTAATTAGACAGGTATGGTGGCACACACCTGTAGTCCCAGCCAGTAGGGAAGCTGAGGTGGGAGGATCACTTGAGCCCAGTAGTTCCAGGCTGCAGTGAGCTATGACCGCACCACTGCACTCCAGTCTGAGTGACAGAGCGAGACCCTGTCTCTAAAAATAAAAAACAAAACTGCTCTCTGTTAGGCAGTAACAGAGTAATGAGTAATAAAATAACCTTCTTAGGGTAATACAAATCCCCAGTATAAGTGCCAAATTACAATCCTTTTCTTGGTTCCCATCTTAATCTGTACCAGGTAACAATTTGCTAGAAAGAACTATATACAAGGTTACCTTCTTCCTCATATTTTCATGACAATAATGCACCAAGTTTGAAATATTTATGAAATGCCAATAATTAACCTAGGGATAACATCTTATTTTTTTCATCTGGGATGTATTACCTCAGTTTGCCACCTGAGCAAGAGCTATGCTGATCTCTGAGCCATAAAACACATTTAGTTCATTATTTAATTCAATATATTACCATTTATGTGAATACAAACACTACTTTCTTTCTAGATGAACAAATGAGAAATACTGTGCATTTAAATAAAATCAAAAGAGAACTTAATACTGAAATTAATGACAAAATAACGTTATGCTCCACTAGTTAATAAAAGAGAATATCCGGAATAGTTACTAGCACAATAACTGTTTTGTGTCACTTCTTCCTTCTGCCCAATTCATCTTTTGGTGCATGCTAACAAGCAGTGGAATGGCCAGACGCAGCACAAGGGAGGAGCAGCCAGAGTTCCAGATAACCAAGGTGCCAAGAGTTGCAACAAGAGCTCCTGGAAATCCACTTTATTCAGTGCCCAATGTCTTCCAGGTTGCACAAGGTTCTAATTGTTGCATTTTCTTTCTGAATGAGATTTCAGATCCTTGACCTTGATGAGTATTTATGTTTAATAATTAAGCTCAAAATATACCACAATATAAAGGAAAGCAAATATAAGAATGTCACTAGATACAAGACTGTGCCCAGCCATAAAATTAGGTTTCTAACTCACTCCAGATAGACAATTAAATCCCAAATGTAAAAGGCAAAATTTAAAAACCTTTCAAAGGCAGCACTGGAAAATAAGGAAGGCTTTTCTTAAACATACAAGGAAAGGCACAAATCCAAAAAACAAGATTATCGAGTCTGGCTCCATATAGTATAGTAGTGAAGCATGGATTCTGGCATAAATGGCTTGGGTTCAAATCTGGCTTTGCTACTAGCAAGTTATTTAGAAAAGTTACTTAACCTCCGCATCCATTTCATCAACTGTACTAATGCTCACTTTAGAAGACAATTATGAGGATGAAATGGGTCAATAAATATAAAAGGGCTTAGAACAGTACCTGGCACTGAGTAAGTTGTTAGCACTGTTTTTGTACCATGAAAGTGGTTCTTTTAAAAAATTTAAATATTAAGAGTTCCTAGAATATATTCCCATCCAAGATCTTTCCACATTTCAGGCATGAACAAGAGATACGTAAAGAGTCTGAACCAAAGGAATAATGTAATTCAATACTGCAATAAAAGTAATATAGTCACCTATGCTAGATATAGTTGGCCTCGTGGCTATACACTTGGCTAGCTAATCTTCCAATCTTAAAAACAACATTACAGGCTAGGCCTGGTGGCTCACACCTGTAATCTCAGCACTTTGAGAGGCCGAGGTGGGCGGATCACGAGGTCAGGAGATCGAGAACATCCTGGCTAACATGGTGAAACCCCGGCTCTACTAAAAATACAAAAAATTAGCTGGGCGTGGTGGCGGGCGCCTGTAATCCCAGCTACTCAGAAGGATGAGGCAGAATGGCATGAACCCGGGAGGCAGAGCTTGCAGTGAGCCAAGATCACACCACTGCACTCCAGCCTGGGCGACAGAGAGAGACTCTGTCTCAAAAAACGAACAAACAAACAAAAAACAATATTACAGATGTTGTTATCCCTAATTTACAAATGACTTGATTGCCTCCCACCACCAGTTATTACAAGGCAGGATGAGGAAAGCAGCAGCAGTCCCAGCTACTCAACAGGGTGTCTTTTTCTGACCATATCCTGAGGGGCTTTTGTACTCTCCTGTCAGAGTCCAGAGCACCAGTGCAGCAAATACTGCCCATTCATAGCTGATGTTAGAATTTGTAATTAATTTGTATAGAAAAAGGTAAAAATCAGTCAGTTAAATATATTTTGACTATTTATTATATGCAAGGCAATGTGCTAAAAAGCTAGGGATATGGTCGGAAGCCACAATTCTGATCTGTTGCTGTAACAGACTATGCTGCTTTGTCTGCATTGTATCTCTTAATATTAAGAGATAGTTTGTCAGACTTAAATTTGTCTATTAACTGATCTGAATTAATTGACAGAAAACAACCCAAGAGAAAATCTAAACAGCAACACCTCAAAATACAGATTAATCAGGGCAGAGCGGTGCCATTTAGAGCACAGTATTTAACTTAGCTTTGTTACTTAGCTCTGTCTACTTTCTCTAAGTAGATGAAAGTGTCAGAACACAATAGCATCCAGCTTTGAGAATAATCACATGTAAAGGCAATGTGGTGCAAAGGGCAAGAATAAAAAGACCTAGGTTCAAACCTAGCTTTATCACCTTACTAGCTGTGTGGTTTTGGGTCACCTACTTGTTCTCTTTCAACCTTAGTTTTCTCATCTATACAACAGGGTTATCATTTTCTAATGAGATTTTTTGAAAAAATGTTAAAGATGTATTAAGTCAGATGATGCCTGCCAAACATGGTAAACTAATTAGTTACCTTCTTCCATCACTTAACCTGGCCTGTACATTCATTACTCAAAATCCAAATACCTATTTGTAACTAGAAAAAATTAATAAATTGGCCAGGTGTGGTGGCTCATGCCTCTAATCCCAGCACTTTGGGAGGCCGAGATGGGCAGATCACTTGCGCTCAGGAGTTCGAGACTAGCCTGGGCAACATGGCGAAACCCTGTCTCTAAAAAAAAAAAAAATTTGGCCGGGTGTGGTGGCACACATCTGTAGTCCCAGCTACTCAGGAGGCTGAGGTGGGGGGATTGCTTGAGCCTGGAAGGTCAAGGCTTCAGTGAGCTGAGATTGTGCCACTGCACTCCGGCCTGGGTGACAGGGTCTCCAAAAAAAGAATAGTGACTCAGGCTATAATATTCAAGAATCATTCTCACAAGACTTTAGAATGAAGTATATTATATACGATTAGTCTGAAGTCTGTTAATGTGGGAAAATGCTAAAAATTTTCTATTTTCTGAGCATATGCTAACCAGGAAAAGGAAAAGGTTAACAAAAAAGGTGCTTTTATTACTGAGAATTAAAAAATACATATAATATTCATGTGCAGACAAGCCAATGTGACTACAGAACTGCCATCAATAAGTTCTCCTTTACAAGTTAATTCCTGCTACAAATACTTCAATGATACAGTGTTGTTAAAACAAAATATTTCTCAGCCTTAGCTTAATTCTATTTATTTCAAGCAATTGTGATAAGATGAAATTCTAAAGTAATGAAGGAATCCAAAATGCTCAATAGGGTCTATGATAATCTGGCTCTCCCTGCGCTGGTTGTCATGGCTTGTTAGGAAGCTTGTGAAGAGTAGAGGCTCCAAGGAAGAGCTGTTCGAATGATACACCCCTAATCCCATGTTAGGACTAATTACTCTTTTTACTCTTAAAAAATCATTTATTTGCTGATGAATTCTAAATGTACACCAGTAGCTCACACTTCCCTTAATATTAGACTCATATATCCAACTACCTACTTAGTATCTCTACTTGCATGTCTAACAGTCGGTTCATTTTTTATTTGTTTTTGAGACAGAGTCTCGCTCTGTCACCCAGGCTGGGGTGCAGTAGCGTGATCTTGGCTCACTGCAACCTCTGCCTCCTGGGTTCAAGCAATTCTCGTGCCTCAGCCTCCTGAGTAGCTGGGATTACAGGCGTGTGTCACCACACCTGGCTAATTTTTAGTGGAGGTGGGGTTTTGCCATGCTGGCCAGGCTGGTCTCAAACTCCTGGCCTCAAGTGATCCACCCGCCTTGGACTCCCAAAGTGCTGGGATTACAGGCATGAGCCACCATGCCTGGCCAATTCTTTTTTCTCATATACCTTATACCCATATCCAGTTAATAACAACATTAATAATCATAGTTGCTAATACATATAGTATACTTGCGATGTGCTAACCACTGTTCTAAACCCTTGGCATGTACACTGTTTAATTCTTTTTTTTTTTTTTTTTTTTTGAGACAGCGTCTCACTCTGTCGCCCAGGCTGGAGTGCAGTGGCATAATCTCGGCCCATTGCAACCTCCGCCCTCCGAGTTCAAGCAATTCTTCTGCCTCAGCCTCCCGAGTAGCTGGGATTACAGGCGTGCGCCACCATGCCCGGCTAATTTTTTGTATTTTTAGTAGACACGGAGTTTCACTATCTTGGCCAGGCTGGTCTTGAACTCCTAACCTCATGACCCACCCACCTCAGCCTCCCAAAGTGCTGGGACTACAGGTGTGAGCCACCGCGTCCGGCCTCATTGTTTAATTCTTTATAGTAACACTATGGGATGGGTATTATTATTTATCCTAATTTTATGGCTAAGAAAACCAAAGTATAGGGAATTTAAGTTGTTCAAGATCACAAATTAAAGAAGTGCCAGACTCAATGTTTGAACCCAGATAGTGTAGCTACAGAGTCTGTGTTATTACCCACTATGTATACACCATGTTGTCCCAGCAATGCAAAAGTCTCCTATAACTGCAATAATATTTTTATAATTATCTGCAGAGCGGCCAGAGTAGTTCTTTTAAACCGTAAGTCAGATCGCAACACTCTTTTTATACCTGTAACTTTCCAGTGGCTCTCTAGCTCAGTCAGGGTAAAAGCCAAAGTTCTTACAATGGCCATGATCTACACCTGCACCACTACATCCCATAAACTCCCTGACTTCATTTCTTACTAGTCATCCTTTTACTCCACTGCCATCAGCTACAGTGGCCTCCCCTGTTGTTCCTGGAACATGAGAGACAGGCACCCATGTCAGGGCTTTTCACGCAGTGAGTGTTCCTTCTTTCTGGAGTGCTCTTCCCTCAGATACCTTCACGGCTTGCTCCGTCACCTCCTTTAAGTCTTTGCTTCAATGTCACCTTAGCAGCGAGGACTTCTCTAACTGCTTTATTTATTTATTTATTTATTTATTTATTGACTGAGTCTTGCTCTGTCATCCAGGCTGGAGTGCAGTGGTGTGATCTTGGCTCACTGCAACCTCCACCTCCAGGGTTTAAGTGATTCTTCTGCCTCAGTCTTCTTGAGTAGCTGGGACTACAGGTGCGCACCACCACGCCTGGCTAATTTTTCTAGTTTTAGTAGAGATGGGGTTTCACCACATTGGCCAGGCTGGTCTTGAACTCCTGACCTTGTGATCCGCCCGCCTCAGCCTCCCAAAGTGCTGGGATTACAGGCGTGAGCCATCATGCCCTGCCTGCCTTATTTAAAATTGCAAATTTTGGTTCCATTATGAACTTCCTATTTTCTTTCTTGACTTCATTTTTCTACATAGAACTCTTTACCTTTTGACATATATTTTTATATTTCATAAAAAACTAGAATATAAGGCCCATGAAGGTAGATATTTTTGTGTTTTGTCCACTTTTGTTTCTCTAACAACGAAAATTGTGCATGTCACTTAGCAGCTGCTCAAATATTTGTTGAATGAATACAATTTCCTATTCTCTTATTTATTCAGAGTATTTTTTGGGTGTGCTATGTTCCACTCTTTCATTAGAATCTGAAGTGTTTCCATTTATTGTATTACCAAGAAATCTTAATAAGCTTATTTATAACTTCTTCATCTGTGTTATGACAGGATCTTACTGCATCAGAGATTGACTTTTAAAAGCTTTCCAAAGTACCTTATCTTCATACATTAAAATCAGACATTTTATAATTTTTTAAAAAGCTTAGAGTTCATTTATACTCTTGCATGAATTGCCCTAATATACTTTAGTATTCTCCTTTTGTTTTATTCAAAACGTGTTAAATGCCCAAAATTATTTTTCTTCTTTGTGAACTACATTAATATTTCTACTCCTTAGATAGACATTTTCTGAGACTACGAAAGTGGAAGACTCAATCTGGTTTATGTGTAAACATGATGATGATAGTAGCAAAGGTAATAGTAGTAACTGAGTGCTTACTATGAACCTGGTACAAATCTAAATGCTTTGCTTATATTAACTTGGTTAATCCTCAAAACAAACCTAGGAGATATATAATATTTTAATCTCCATTTTATAGCTGAAGAAATTGAATTAGGAGAAGTTAGGTGACTTGTCCAAGGTCACATAGCCAATAAGCAGCAGAGTCAGGATTTGAACTCAGAGGACTTGGCTTCAGAGTCCTTGCTATTCACTACATCGCTTGTCATAAGTCATAACCACTACCACTTGAGCAGGAGAATAGGGAGGCACTGATGATTTTTACAAAGTTAGACTCTGGGCCAGGCCTGGTGGCTCACGCCTGTAATCCCAGCACTTTGGGAGGCTGAGGCGGGTGGATCATTTGAGGTCAGGAGTTCGAGACCAGCCTGGCCAACATGGTGAAACCCTGTCTCTACTAAAAATACAAAAACTGGCCAGGCATGGTGATGCACGCCTATAATCTGAGCTACTTGGGAGACTGAGGCATGAGAATTGCTTGAACCGGGGGGTGGAGGTTGCAGTGAGCTGAGATGGCACCACTGCACTCCAGCCTGGGTGATACAGCAAGACTCTGTCTCAAAAAAAAAAAAAAAAAAAAAGAAAGAAAAAGTTAGACTCTGAATGGGAATCCCATATATGTGATTACATCCTTCTTCCTAAAATTTATTAACTATGTATATGCAAAGTATGAAGCAAGGTGCTATAGGAGATATGATGATGGTAGTGATACGGCACTGTTCAAAAGCAGCTTATATGATGGGGGGTGGGGAGAGAAGGTCAAATAATTTGTTTTAATATGTAAAATGTGTATATTATAATATTTATGGCATTTTCCAAACATCTATGGGGATTCAGAAAAAAGAAATACCTGGTTTGAGATGGGGTGACTAAGAAGTTTTATAAAGCAGATGGTATTCTTGCTGCACCTCAAAATGGAATTCTGACAGACTTATAAAAAGGGTCATTTCCAAGAGGGCAGAAAAATTCTACATATTTTATAAAGCAGTAAATAATATAGTTTGATCAATATTTAGGGAAAGTATAGGAATACTCACGGTTTGAATTAATTTTAATTTAAATAACCTTCCTTTACTATCTAACTTGCTAGGAGGTAAAGACTGATAAGTAGTCAATTTTTTTTTTTTTTTTTTCATTAGGGAAATAACATTACCAGAGCTATGTACTTAGAAGCTTAATCTGGTATCCATGAGTAAATGAAATGGAGTATACAGAGGCTGGTCGGTAGGAGGGCAGGTAGGAAGCTATAATAACCATAAGCTATAACAACAAAGTGCCAATAGAAATGAGGAAGAGGAGAACAGGTGCGGTAGCTCACGTCTGTAATCCCAGAACTTTGGGAGGCCGAGACAAGCGGATCACCTGAGGTCAGGAGTTTGAGACCAGCCTGGCCAACATGGTAAAACCCCGTCTTTACTAAAAATACAAAAATTAGCCGGGCATAGTGGTGCACACCTGTAATCCCAGCTACTTGGGAGGCTGAGGCAGGAGGATCGCTTGAACCTGGGAGGTGGAGGGTGTAGTGAGCTGAGATTGTACCACTGCACTCCAGCCTGGACAACAGAGTGAGACTTCGTCTCAAAAAAAAAAAAAAAAATTAATTAAAAAATAAAGAAATAAAATAAAAATAAAGAAATGAGAAAGGGAGAGGCCAGAAAAGCCCTAAGTGTTCCTACTTTTGGAGATTCCATGCACATATAAAACACATAAAATATCCTCATATTAAATGTAATTTTTAACTGAAAACTTAAATTTTTCTGTTATTTTGCACTGAAATTATCTGACAAGTTATCTGGAAACAACTACCTTATTTTTAGAGATAGGGTCTTGCTATGCTGCCAAGGCTCAAGTGCAGTGGCTATTCATGGGCGTGATCACTGATACGTGATCACTGTGCACTGCAGCTTCAAACTCCTGGCCTCGAGCAAGTCTCCCACATCAGCCTCGGGAGTAGCTGGGACTACAGACCCATGTCATCATGCCCAGCTACAAATAACTTTAAATATTCTTGACACGTATCATGGAGAAGAAAATATAAACTACAAATTGTTTTCAAATGAAATACTCAATGATGTTAAATATAACAATTAAAACTGACAGTTGTATTTTGCAACTGTCATTAAATATTTATTAAGATTTAAAACTTCTCCTGTTTATATTTTAGATAATAGGGTTTCTGTAGGCCCTTAAAAAGCTCAGTCCTCTGCCTCCCTGAGCCTACAGTGCCTGTTGGATATAGCAGTTCTGTAGATTTAAGTGTGATACCCTCTCCAAGCTTCAGACTCTCTGCTACATAGATGACTCTCTCTGTCTCTAGGTTTAAATTCTCAATTGCCTAATGGCTATTTCTACATGAATATCCTTCCGTGTTTCCCCTGACAAATCAAAATCTGTCTCAAACTAGGCATTCAATGTCCTCGCCTCTCTTTTAAAAATACCTTATAAACCTGTTTTCATCCTTTTTCCAGTAATCAAGAGTAAAAGCATCTTTCTGATCTTTTCCCCTTCTTGTCAAAGTTTTTTTTTTTTTTATTTTTGAGACGGAGTTTCGCTCTTGTTGCCTAGAATGGAGTGCAATGGCGCGATCTCAGCTCACCGCAATCTCCGCCTCCCGGGTTCAACTGATTCTCCTGCCTCAGACTCCTGAGTAGCTGGGATTACAGGCATGCGCCACCAAGCCCAGCTAGTTTTGTATTTTTAGTAGAGACAGGGTTTCTCTACGTTGGTCAGTCTGGTCTCGAACTCTGGACCTCAGGTGATCTGCCCGCCTCGGCCTCCCAAAGTGCTGGAATTACAGGCATGAGCCACCACGCCCGGCCCTTGCCAAAGTTTTTAAGCAGCTTCTAAGTTCTACTGTTTTTGCTTTTGTAACACTGCATGCCAATCCTTTTCATGCCAACCATAGGTGATCAGAGTATTATTTAAACGGTCTCCTTTTTTCCATTCTACCTTGTACACCACTGGTCTATGAGTATTCCAAGACTAGATTTATCTTTTTTTAACTTGCTTTCCCTAGTGTCTAGTAGCTGGGCATGTTTGGCACCCAACCGTATTATTTTATTAATCTAGTGAGGCAGGCACTATTCTAATTTTCTACATGAAAAATCTGGCTCAGAGGCTAACTCAAGCCTTTGATTCCAAATTGTGAGCTCTCTGTTGTATAGTACACCCATGTCTGATCTCTGAGAGACTGTAGTTCTAGCATTACTTGGTTACCTGTAACCGAATAAAAATTATTTTTCTACATGTTAATAGGTTTTTAATTCTTCGTTTTGTTTTTCATAGATTTAGGGGGTATAAATGCAGTTTTGTTACATGGATATATTATACAGAGATGAACTCTGGGCTTTTAGTATACCTATCACCTGAATAGTGAACATTGTGCCCAATAGGTAATTTTTCAACCCCACCGCCCCCCCACCATCCATCCTCCTACCTTTTGGAGTCCCCAGTGTCTATTACTCCCTTGAATAAAAATTATTTTAAGAGAAATTTATTTAAGCAGACAAGACAGGTTATTCTTACACTCTTGATACAATCTCAACAGATCAAGTTTCTGTCCTTTAAAAAATATAAAATCTTCGGCAAGGGATACTCCAGGGTGTTATCTTTCCTAAAATCTGTACTTAATTTTGAGAACACAGTTGCTTTTTGTACAACAGAATAAAGCAGATACACTGATAAAGTTGGTGTAAATGCCTGCTGTATATACTGTCTCTAATATCTTAAGAATGTCATCAATGTTTAAAGATCCTGGAAATAAATTAAGGATATATATGACAAATTGTAAAAAATTGCTTAAATATGTAAATGGTATGGACTTCAGAGACTTGTCTAGTTGTTCCAGGTTTTTAAATAGAGGTATCTGTAACTCCTAAAAGGGCTAATAAATCAGTAAAACCTGGACTCCAAAAGACTGAGAATCAATGCACAGCAGTGTTAACTGAGATAAGAAGAACATTCAGCTATTCAAAGACTTCTGAAAAGGCAAATTAAACGCTTAGGCCTCTGTGAGGGAATTACTTAAATGGTAAGGATCCAATCTTCATAATTTGTTTATGCATTTCTATACTCTGTTGATGTAGGAGTTGGGGAGAGTGGGAGAGACTATGGGCAGTACCATCCCTCCAGGTGGCACTAGGTCTGGGGGCATTTCTCGTGCAATGTAGTCTCAACAATTAGTTGATCTTAAATGCTAACAATGACCTCACTGAAAAATACTACATGGATTCTGGACTTATTCCAGAAGAATGGGAAAAGAGGAGACATAGAGAACAAGATGAGTTGTGGATGTCCTTTCCTGCCTTGGCCAATTCTTTCACATGTGATAAGCAATGGAAAGATTTCAGTTTTTCTGATAAATTACAAGTAAAGTAGGAAAGTATATGATAAAAGGGACGGATTCAGGAATTCTGCATATGAAAGGAACAACATTTTCTGCTTTGTATCTAGGTATCTGCAGGGATAGGATAGCTTAGAGAAAATTAGGAGCAGATAGATGGGGAAAGCACATTATGGTGCTATGAGATTATGGATATAGGTTGTGAAAAAGACTGAGGCTTTACAATTTAATTCATTTTGCAATTATCTTTTCTTTATGTAAAACACTGAATAAAGGTGGAATCCCTGCTCTCAAGCAACACACGATCTAGTTGGTGAAACATGGAAATGATCAACTGAAATGCAGGTCCAATTAAATAAATGACATAGATATGACAGCAAAGTACTCTGAACACAGGAGGGAAGCATGTATTAAAAGAAGGGAAAGGGGCTAGCTGGGTGCAGTGGCTCACACCTGTAATCCCAGCACTTTGGAAGGCAGACACAGGAGGATTAGCTTGAGGACAGGAGTTTAAGACCAGCCTGGTTAACAAAGCAAGACCATATCTTTACAAAAAAGAAAAAAATTAGCCAGGCTTGGTGGGGTGAGTCTGTAGTCCCAGCTACTCAGGAGGCTAAGTGAGAAAATCACTTAAGCCCAGGAGTCTAAGGCTGCACTGAACTATGATCATGCCATGGCACTCCAGCCTGTGCAACAGAGTGAGACCCTATCTCTAAAAGAAACTTATAAATTAAATTAAAAAAAAAAAGATGGGAAAGGGACAGATAAGGCTCATTGGAGGAGGTAACAATAAAAATGAGCCTTGAAGAAATTAGTATCTGATAGAGAAAGGGTAAGGAAAAGCATTTCAGGTTAATAGCCTAGTATGCAGAACAGTCCAGAAGAAGAAAGTGTAATAGCACCTTCGCGATAACTGAATGGCTGATGAGGCTGTAAAATAATGGCACAGGAGAGGGCTGTAGTGAGAAATGGGCTGCCAAGGTAGGTCTAAACTACTGTTTTAAATTTTATGCCAAAGATATCACTAAAAGTTTCCCAATGATAAGAGTAGTACAATCTCCTTTGGGATTTAGACTTATAGATCCAAAAGGCTACTTGACTATATCAAAATCTACATGTCCAAAACCAAACATCATAATCCTCTTCTGAATCAGATCTTCTTACATTGTTCCATATCTCAGGAAAAGCATCTATCCATCAAGCTACACAAGCCAAAACCAAACCAAATCAAAGCCTAGGAGCCATTCTTGACATCTTCTGCCTTCTACCTATATCCGATCCAATAATAAGGCCAATCAATTTTACTTTCCAAATTTCCATCATAATACACAACACTCTCCATCTACCTCTACTGCTACCACCTTATGATGAACTCTTATCATCTCTCTCCTGGACCACTCATCCTGATTGATCTACCTGCATTCACTTAGGTTCTCATTTAAGCTGAAGAAATTATTTTTTTTAAAGGCCTAAATCACTCAATACTTAAATTCTTTTAGTAGCTTCCTACAATTTTAGAATGAACAAGAATCTGAACAGTCTATAAAGTCCTACGTGGTTAGGCCCTGGATCTACCTCTCTAGATACAAATACAAAATATTTGCATTTTTTAGTAGAGATGGGGTTTCTCCATGTTGGTCAGGCTGGTCTCAAACTCCCAATCTCAGGTGATTCGCCTGCCTCAGCCTCCCAAAGTGCTGGGATTACAGGCGTGAGCCACCATGCCTGACCTAGATCTTCGTTTTACAGTATGCTTCCTTTCCCACTTACCCCACTGTAGTCACATTGGCCTTGTTTCAGTGCCCAGTGCTTATCCTATTTTTTCTCACCATAGTGCATTTGCAATATTGCCTATTTATCTGCCTTTTTTCAACTCTCGGCCTGCCATTTTGCTAAATGCTGGGTATGTAATGATGAACAAACAGTCTCTGCTTTCATGAGGTTTATGGCTGAGTGGGGAAAAGTGGTAGAGAGAGAAAAACCAGTAACCAAACAATATAAATTGTGTAAAGTGCTACAAAGAAAAAGAACAGAATGTTGTGAGAAAAAGAATAGTGTAAGGGAGGAAAATCTATTTTAGTCTGGGAGGTCACAGAAAGCTTCTTTTAACAAGAACACATTTGAACTGAGTCCTCAAAGATAGAAAAGGAGGTTGCTACTTTAATCAGGCCATAAATGAGGAAAAGCACTATTACAGTAGGTTTCACATGCCAAGAAAATAGAGAATTTGGAATTTTATCATATTGAGATGAAAACAGAGTTAAAGCAGCAATTCAAAAAGAGAAAAATAAAAAGGATTTATCTATTCACTGCTTCTTAGAATTGACTTGGTTGAAAGGTTATGATTATCTTACCAAAAAGGCTTATGGAAGGAACACAAGGATGCTGAGAGGAAAAGGTCAGTAAACAGGGAGAAGGGCACCTGCCAGTAACCTAATGGAGTATATGGAGAGTTGTATTTACAAGGCTTACATAACCAATGAGTCAGCAAAAAGTCAGGTGTCAATGGATCTCTTCCGTGGCCACTCTAAGCAGCTAGGAAACTTGGCTCTCCGAGATAGGAATATACCTTCCAGTAACACCTGCCTAAGTTAGGATGAGGAAAAGTAAACTTTAATGTTTAGAAAAAACATAAGAAATAAGATCCAACTTAAGGCAAGGACATTCTGGTAGGATTTTGCAAATCTAATGCAACTCATTTCTCTAATTTGTAATAAAACACTTATTAAAGAATCCAGAAGCAAGACTCCAAAATCTGCTAAAAGTAAAACCTACATTTTAAAGAGAAAAACGTCCTTATCTTTTTTGAGGTCCATAAATATTGGAGGGCTACTCTCTACAACTATCTTTTCTCTAATAACAGCTAATATGTATAAACAGTAACAGAAAAAGGCTTCATATCAATAGAATTGAGTCTGGCAAAGAAAATGTACAAAAGAGAACATAAAAGAGATTCAGTCATAGTAGAGGCAAAGAGATACAGCATTCACAACCACTTGATATCAAACAACAATGACAATGAACCCAAGACAAATACCCACCAACGCATAGCTATGAAAATAGCAGACTCCTTATCCTGCCTTCCTCCACCTCCATACTTATGTTCTCAGCCTATTACTGTTCCAGTGGCAACAACTCTGTAACAGGAGGAAGGCTTTATTTTTCCTTCTCCCGCTTCAGACTATAGAAAAAGCAGGAAAAAAAAAAAGCATAATTATGACTATTCAAAGAAAAGAAAAGAGGTTTGTTTGTCTGCATTCTTTGCTCTGGAAATTCCTGGCTTCTGTCTGTTGAGAGACACATGAGAAAACTTGGATTATCTCTGAAGGTCACAACTGAATGACCACAAGTTATGTTTCTCCTTCTGGTTCCCTTGGTCATCCTTTTCCATCAAATGTGATTTTGCAAAATTTTTTAGTTATTGCTAAGAAGCAATTCCATACAGCTGATATAGAAAAGTCAAAAAATAAGAAAAAAATCACAACACATTTATCTTACCAAAACCCCCTGTCAGGCAGTCTGCTGATTTTGCTTGCCACAAAGCTCATCCTTCATTTGTGCACTGCCAGAGCAAGCTTGGTTCGTAAAAACAAATCACAACCTCTCTTGGCTATAAGCTCTTTCCATTTGTTCCAGCTTCCAAACTGCAGAGGAGCTGTGGCATAGTCTGTCACTGCTGCACATATTTGGTTTCCGAGAATAACGCTGCAAATGAGGACAGCTACCACTGGGAATGCTTTCCCCCACCAAAGAGCCGCAATGAAGCTTCTAGTGGATCCCTGGGCTTCTCACCTTCACAGTCTCAGAGAAGTGACTTTCACAAAACAGGCAGGTACAGCCGCACCACATCAATACCCTTGCATAGCCAATCCTCCGCAGTGCCCACCTCAGCCTATGTACAATTTCAATTCTATCTCCTGTAGCAACTCTTAGAGCTTTCTATATCTGGGAGCCTAGGAGAACTCTGTGCTGAATAAACAGAAGGCTTCTGCCAAACAAGCATCCGTGTGTGTGCGCGCGCACGCAGTTTGCTAGAGCAGCTAATGCAAATGAATAGTTTGACTCTAAGAATGGAGATCACAGACAGTATCTGCTCTCTTCTCCAGCTGTGAGCATCTTTTATAAAAAGACAAAAGCACCACACTGGTTGGATTTAAAGCTACAGGGTATTAATTCAACATTCACATTTGTCTTCTCATTTAAATCAGATAAGGCTGAAAGAATTGCTTAAAGAAGATTAAAAACATTCTAAATAAAATAACACTGTTTAGGTAGCTTGGTTCAATAAATACAAAGAAAAAGCAATCTATCTATGTTTCAATAAAGGCCCAGAAGACTGCCAGAACATATTTCCATGCTTTTCTAATGTTTCTTCTCTTATTTTTCATTTTAGGTTGGCAAAATCATTTAAAAAGAAAATAGAACATGAGTGAGAAAACAACTAGAAAAAGAAAACTGGGCACGACACTCTAAAATTGTATTCACTATAGACAGAGAAAAAAACACTCTGAAATCTAAGCAAGAGATTAAAACGTCACAATCATAAACCCAGGCTCAGCCCCTGTATCATCACACACACTATTTACTGAACACCCAGGACACTACATGACAGAACTGAATATCTTATTAAGACTGTTTCTGACTTGAAAGGGTCACTTTGGGATTTAGGCAAGTTATCAGATCTGAACCTTATTTCTTCATTTGTAAAAGCAGTTGTGGGGAACACACACAGGAGGAATTTAAATGATTACAAAATATAGTGTGGCATGTATAAAGTATATCTACTAGTATTTCTCTGAGGTTAACATGCAGAAAGGAATCAGACATGAAGACAATTTAATACAGTAAAGCCTATGAGCCTGGGGGTGTGATATGAACCTTTCTATGAGCCTGGAGGTGTGATAATTTCTTTACTTCTAGTTAAGCATGGGTCTGGAAGCTCAGGCCAGCATAGTACGGACAGGTCAAAGAAGGTCTTTCTATCAGTATTCACCAGCTGCGTTTAACATTCTTTCACTTAAACCATACAAAGCCCTCTGAACGGAATCCAAAGCACCTTGAATGAATATAAAGAAAATGCTGGGTTGAAACCATGGCTCCAGAAATTCCTTTTCCATCTCTAGAGACACAGAACTCTGACCCTGACTTTCCACCACAAATTAATAAAGAATTTGATTTAATAGAAGTTTTGTTTTCACTTAAAAATTAGGTGGTAAGGTTTCAACTGAGTAAATACGTTTCTACAAAAACAACAAAAACCCTAATCCTGTACCACTAGCATCAACACTAGCTACTGTTTGCTTAATTCTGTTTACTAGCATTTTCAGTATCTTCTAAGACAATCATGCTTAGTGTAGAAAACTACAAATGAGCAGAAAAGAAAGCAAAAACTATCTGTAATCTCACCACTTAGAAGACCAAACAAACCGCTATTACCACTGTGATTTCCATCCCTTCAGTTTAAAAAAAATATATGTACAAGTATTTTGTTATTTCAAATCAGTTGTGATTTCAATTTGAAGGACTCTATAAGAGAATCCATATTTTTTGCCTTCCTTCTCTCAAAAATCACTTACTGTAACTGTATTCCCATAGTAATATATCTGATGTGGGCTTTTAAATATACCGTGCTACTAGATTGTGTGCAGTCTAACATAAAATCTAGTAAGTTATTATTTTCTTCACAATTATACAGCTGAATGTTGGGGACTGCATATTCTTCCCTGGGTAGGTACAGTATTTAATCTTTTGTAAGATTAATGTTTGTTACAATTGTATAATTTTAAATACAATTATTGGCACTCACAGATGTTTCCAGTGCTGCTTCTCTTTCTGAACACACATGGAAGACTACATTTCCCAGTTCCCTTTGCAAGGCCATGTGACTAGTTCTGACCAATGGGTTGTGAAAAAAAGGAAGTGAGTGTGTAAACTAAGTCAAAGCATTTAATTGCTAATGTGAAGCTCTTTTATCCTCTCTTACCCTACCACTGAGATCACTGAAGCATATGTTGAGACATGGTGCCATGGATCAAATCTGCTTTGATTGGATAAACCACTAAATGGAGGACAGCTGCCCTGGAGAGTTGTCTGGGCCTAAAGCAGACTTTGTGTGTGAGAAATGTTCATTGTATATTTATATAAAAGTAATGATTTTATCTTTTTGAAAAAAATTACCTTTTCACATTTTTAGAGATTCCACCAAAATGGCAATGGATTTATCTGACAGAACCAAGTAAATTGAGTTACTAGATAAATGTACCTCCTCATTGACTGTTTTAGCCTGGGTACATCTCTTCTTGGCTCCCAAAGGAAATCCTAAGTGGCAGTAGGACTTTAGTTTTGCTGACTTCCTTGTTCTCATTTGTTTCTTCTCTTGCTGACTTTTTGTTTCTGGTTTATGCATGGTCAGTAAGTTACTCCTCACTGATGGCAGCACTAATTGATAATTTGGTTTTATGGTTTGACCATCTGAGGTCTCTACAGAAGAGTGATATCTATTCTCTGTTGAATGAGATATCAAAAAATAATCCAGCTGGTCAGACTTTTTTGTCCATTTGTCTATGTCGAGTGTAATTCAATTAAGAATTCTGGCTCTGCGTGGTGGCTCATACTTATAATCCCAGCACTTTTGAAGGGCCGAGGTGGGCAGATCACTTGAAGCCAGGAGATTGAGACCAGCCTGGACAATGAAGGGGAACAGCTCTTTGAGATCTGGACCAGTGAGGTTTTGTGATTCTGTATTTACTTTTGACCCGTGGCTAAAAAGTTGTAGAACTAAAGCCATAGGTCTTTATGTGTCCTGTAATTCAGAAACACCACAACAGCCAGGCGTGGTGGCTCATGCCTGTAATCCCAGCATTTTGGGAGGCTGAGGTGGGAGGATCACTTAAGGCCAGGAGTTTGAGACCAGCCTGGGCAACATAACAAGACCCTGTCTCTACAAAAATGATAAATAAAATTAGCCAGGCATGGTGGTACGTGCCTGTAGTCCCAGCTACTTGGAAGGCTGAGGTAAAGGGATCATTTGAGCCTAGGAGTTTGAGTTGCAGTGAGATATGATCATGCCACTGCATTTCAGCCTGGGTTTGAGTGAGACTCTATCTTTAAAAAACAAAACAGAAAGACCATGGCCTTTTGTTATATAAGTATAAAACATTTTCCTACCTTTAGAGAGTATTAATAAATTAGATTATAATGTCTCCTAAATTAAAGGACCTCGGATCTCATTGGTTTTACAGAGCTAAATAAGCACATATATATATATGTCAAACATCCCTACAAATCTAAGAAAAGAAAAAAGTGAACATCTGACACTTTAAATATGCTAGACAAAGAACAAAAGATTCTTCTTACAGATTCTATCAGTTTGGAAACATTTTAAGAATCCAAATTCACATACTTAAGGTAAATATTTGGCAAACTGAGGCTAGTGTCAGAGTTAACTATAATACTATATACAGTTTATTTTACTTGGGGTTTGTTTTTTCATGTAGAAAAAATTTAATCTGAACTTTGTAAACTTACTTATACAGGTTTAGTGATAAAATTAATATTACTCTTCTTTTGTAATGTTTAGTATTTTAAAAATGAAAGTTTGTGTTAATCTAAATTGAATCATAATGCTGACAAGCTTTTTATATCAATAGCAATTATGTGTCAGCTTAAATATCTCCAGGATCTTATGGTAATTTAAAAATCACAGACTAATGTTAAATGGAGCTAATTAATAAGCAATTTTTGGATGACCAGATGAATTTCTAATTAGAATAGTAAAACATTGTTTAAACATAGTTTTAAGCTTACATAACTTTTGCTTGTTTTGTATATGCTATTAGAGTGGTTATATCTTTGAGTAATGTTAACAAATGGCTTCATTTTTGCCTTGTTAAGAAGGTGTAAAAGATGTGTGTGGCTATAGAAAGTCTGCTATGTGTATTTGTGAGCTTTACTAGTCTGCTAAGATGCTTGTGTATGACGTAGTTCTTATTATCCATTCTCTCTACCCAGTTTTCTCTCTGAAACAGAAGTCATAATTGATATAGGTGGTTGTAACTATACTAGGAACAACAGTAACAGAGAAATATAAGGTGTAAGTCTTTTTGTTTTTAAAGGAAAAGGAGGACTTTTTTGTCTCAAAGTGACAGTTTGTTAAAGAATGTGAAAGACAAATCATTTATTTATTTATTTTTTTAAGATGGGGTCTTGCTCTGTTGCCCAGGCTGCAGTGCAGAGGTACCATCTCGGCTGAGTGCAATGTCCATCTACCGGGCTCAAGTGATCCTCCTACCTCAGCCTCTCAAGTAACTGGGACTGCAGGTGCACACCACCATGCCCAGCTAATTTTTGTATTTTTTGTGGAGATGGGGTTTCAGCATGTTTCCCAGGCTAGAAAGACAAATCTTAAAAAGTGAATTTGATTTGCCTTGTAAAATATACTACTGGGATGTGAAAAGAAGCCATGAAACATGTTAAAATTTCGGCAATATTTAATCAGCTTTGATGGGTTTGTGTCTTTGGTTTACTGATTAATGCCTTCATCTATAATATGAAAGATGATTCTCATTTGTGTGTAATTTTCTTAGACAGCATAATTCTTCTCTGGCTTTATGTTGGATTATGTTCTAGATGATTAAATACAAAACAAACCAAACCAGAAAGAACAAAGGTTCTTTACTTGTGAAAGAGCTTAGGTTCTTTACAACTGTAGTACCTTATCTTTTATTCTCATTTTGATTAATCAAGTATTGTTTCTTATCCATGACACTATCTTAATCAGGGGCCCAAATCTCCTTTGTTAACTCTTTCGATCTTGCCTTCCCCAAGATTGAATTTTTTTTTTTTTTTTTTTGAGACAAGGTCTCTCTGTGTCATCTAGGCTGGAGTGCAGTGCCTCAATCTTCTGGGCTCAAGTGATCCTTCCACCTCAGTCTCCCAAAGTGCTGGGATTATAGGCATGAAACACTGTGCCCATCCCATGTTATCTTTTTGTTCTATTTTTTGTGGCTATATGAGGAAGCCCTTTCACTTTCTCCTTAAACTACTTCTTTTTTTTTTTTTTTTTTTTTTTTTGAGACGGAGTCTCGCTCTGTCACCCAGGCTGGAGTGCAGTGGCGCGATCTCGGCTCACTGCAAGCTTCGCCTCCCGGGTTCACGCCATTCTCCTGCCTCAGCCTCTCCGAGTAGCTGGGACTACAGGCGCCCGCCACCACGCCCGGCTAATTTTTTGTATTTTTTAGTAGAGACGGGGTTTCACGGTGGTCTCGATCTCCTGACCTCGTGATCCGCCCGCCTCGGCCTCCCAAAGTGCTGGGATTACAAGCGTGAGCCACTGCGCCCGGCCTCCTTAAACTACTTCTAACCCACATTTTAGTAGATTGATTCTGCCTCTGTGATCTGAATAAAACATTAAGTAGTATCTGATTTTCATGGAATACTGAGCATTCAGAAACATACTGAGTTTTCCTTAACTTCTTATGGCAATATTGTTATTTGCATAGGATCAATACCAATCTCATCTCCTTTTTATCAAGATATAATTGGATTCTGTAACTGTATATACTGGAATCTCATAAATGAGAACATCACATTTGAGAATAATTCTCATTGACAAACTACTTTAAGAAACCATAGCTGACTTTATATACGGAGCCAATGCCTAAAAGAAAGTACTCCCAGGAACACTGGCCTGATTCCTGAGGTGGTAAGGAAAGTCACTTCCTGGCAAGCCTTAGAAAATACTGGGGACTTGAAGATGAGATTAATTCACCCAAATTTATAGGTACCGCAAGTGAAATCCGGTGAGAGAGTTTCTCAGGTGTATTTTCCTAACCTTAGTATAGTAAATAATAAAGAGTGTTTAAAAGTCCAATCTGAATCCTTATGAAAACGTCCACACAGAAGTTAATTGTGTTGTCTTAGTAATTGCTCAAAACTGTATGGCTCTGGATTTGCAAAGATAGTTCAAGGATGCCCCTGTATGACTAACAAGGACTGTGGCTGCACCTATGTGAATAATCAGGCCAAACCTAATGAGACTGTCAGAAACGTTTACACCTGAGTAACTTCAGCGTGAATATGGGCTAGGTAAAATCAGGCTAAGACCTGCTAGGCTGCATTCCCAGAAAGTTAAGGTATTCTTAGTCACAAGATGAGATAGGAGGTCACCATGAGATACAGGTCATAAAGACCTTGCTGATAAAGTAGGTTGCAGTAAAGAAGCCCGCTAAAACCCATCGAAACCAAGATGGCGATGAGAGTGACCTCTGTTCCTCCTCACTGCTACACTCCCACCACTAGCTCCAAGACAGTGTACAAATGCCAAGGCAATGTCAGGAAGTTACCCTATATTGGTCTAAAAAGGGAAGGCATGAATAATCTACCCCTTGTTTAGCATATAATCAAGAAATAACCATAAGAATGGGCAACCAGCAGCCCCTTGGGCTGCTCTGCCTATGGAGGCCATTCTTTTATTCCTTTACTTTCCTAATAAACTTGTTTTTACTTTACTCTATGGACTCGCTCTGAATTATTTCTTGTGCGAGATCCAAGAGCCCTCTCTTGGGGTTTGGATTGGGATGGCTTTCTGGTAACAAGACTAACTATTTTGTGATCAAGAATAACATTTGGAGATATTTGGGAGGCTGAGATGGGAGAATCACTTAAGCCCAGGAGTTGAAATTTGCTTTGAGTTGTGATTGTACCACTGCACTCCAGCCTGGACGACAGAGTGAGACCCTGTCTCTTAAAAAAAAAAAAATCATAATTAATAATAACCTTTGAAAATTATTCTTGATCACAAGAGAGATGTGAGACTGTCAGCAAAATTTATGGAAGACCAAAATGGTAAAAGATTTTGAGTGTCCTTTCAAGGGAATGCTGGGTGTTGTCTATTGGACCCTTTGAAGTTACCTGATTGAATAAAGGTGTGAATCTTTGTCTTTGGCTAGGTTGTTTTGCAAGTCTTTAGAGATAGAAATTACCTCATGGACAGTGTTTGTGATGCAATGTGTATTAATCTGTTCTCATGTTGCAAATAAAGACATACCCGAGACTGGGTAATTTATAAAGGAAGGAGGTTTAACTGACTCGCAGTTCCACAGGGCTGGGGAAGCCTTGGGAAACTTACAATCATGGCGGAAGGGGAAGCAAACACATCCTTCTTCATATGGTGGCAACAAGAAGTGCCAAGCAAAAGGGGGAAAGCCCCTTTTAAAACTATCAGATCTCATGAGAACTCACTAGCATGAGAATAGCATGAGGGTAACTGGCCCTGTGATTAAATTACCTCCCGCCAGGTCCCTCCAACAACACATGGGGATTATTGGAACTACAATTCGAGATTTGGGTAGGGACACAGCCAAACCATATCATTTTGACCCTGGCCCTTCCCAAATCTCATGTCCTCACATTTCAAAACCAATCATGCCTTTGAGGACTAAGCTCTGATTTTTGTAAATCTTGCCCAAATTCCTATCTAAGGGGTTTCGGGAGTCATGCCCTACAAACTATAAATTCTCATCAGTTGGGTTTTATTTAACCCTATGTATCATGACTTACTTTTCAATCTGACTCTGGCATAACATTACGTGACAAAGAAGAAAATCAAAATATTTTACCCCAAAACATATTTCTCTGCCATATTTTGAAATGGCCTTGCAAAGCCATCCTTTGTAGGGTAAAATCTGCATCTGTAAAGAATCTCTATTAAACAGCTAGATCTTTTTCTTCCAGGCCCTCCCAATCCTGAAGAGATTAACTGAGAGTCTAGCACTGAGTAGGAAACATTTGTCACCTATTGTCTCTAAGGGCAGCTACTATGAGACTTCAAAAGAACCTTGGTCTCCACCATCTTTTATCTTAACCTGAACATTTCCTTTCTATTAATCCCAGGTCTTTAGACAAACTCAACCAATTGTAAACCAGAAAATGTTTAAATCTGCCTATAGCCTGGAAGCCCCTGCTTCGAACTCTCCCGTCTTTGTGGACCAAACCAATGTATTTCTCAAATGTATTTGATTGATGTCTCATGCTTCCCTAAAATGTACAAAACCAAGCTGCAACCCAACTATCTTGGGCACATGTTCTCAAAACCTCCTGATGGCTGTGTCATGGGCCATGGTCACTAATATTTGGCTCAGAATAAATCTATTCAAATATTTTACAGAGTATGACTCTTTTTATTGACACCTTCCCAACAGTCCCCAAAAGTCTTAGCTCATTTCAGCATTAAATCAAAAGTCCACAGTCCAAAGTCTCATGTGAGACAAGGCAAAGTCTCTTTCGCCTATGAGCCTGTAAAATAAAAAGCAAGTTAGTTACTTCCTAGATACAATGGGGGTACAAGCATTGGGTAAATACATCCATTCCAAATGGGAGAAACTAGCTAAAATGAAGGGGCTACAGGCCCCATGCAAGTCCAAAAATCCAGCAGGGCAGTCAAATCTTAAAGCTCCAAAATGATCTCCTTTGACTCTACGTCTCACATCCAGGTCACACTGATGCAAGAGGTGAGCTCCCATGGCCTTGGGCAGCTCCACCCCTGTGGCTTTGCAGGGTACAGCCCTGCTCCTGGCTGCTTTCATGGGGTGGCATTCGGTGTCTGCAGCTTTTCCAGGTGCATGGTGGAAGCTGTTGGTGGATCCACCATTCTGGGGTCTGGAGAATGGTGGCCCTCTTCTAGCAGCTCCACTATGCAGTGCCCCAGTGGGGACTCTGTGTGGGGGCTCCAACCCCACATTTTCCTTCCACACTGCCCTAGCAGAGGTTCTCCATGAGGGCTCTGCCCCTGCAGCAAACTTTTGCGTGGACATCCAGGCGTTTCCATACATTCTTTGAAATCTAGGTGGAGGTTCCCAAACCTCAATTCTTGACTTCTGTGTACCTACAGGATCAACACCACGTGGAAGCTACCAAGGTATAGGGCCTGCACCCTCCAAAGCCATGGCCTGAGCTGTATGTTGGCTCCTTTTAGTTAAGGGTGCAGCAGCTGGGATGCAGACCACCAAACCTGTAGGCTGCACACAGCAGGGGGGTCCTCGGCCTGGTCCACGAAGCCATTTTCTCCTCCTAGACCTCTAGGTCTGTGATGGGAGGGGCTGTTGCAAAGGTTTGTGACATGCCCTGGAGACATTTTCCCCATTGTCTTGGTGATTAACATTCAGTTCCTTGTTACTTATGCAAATTTCTGCAGCAGGCTTGAATTTCTCAGCAGAAAATGGGTTTTTCTTTTCTTTTGCATCACCAGGCTGCAAATTTTCTAAACTTTTATGCTCTGCTTCCTCTCAAACACTTTGCCACTTAGAAATTTCTTCTGCCAGATACTGTAAATAATCTCTCTCAAGTTCAAAGTTCCACAGATCCTTAGGGCAGGGGCAAAATGCCGCCAGTTTCTTTGCTAACACATAACAAGAGTCACCTTTGCTCTTGTTGTCAACAAGTTCCTCATCTTCATCTGAGACCATCTCAGCCTGGACTTTATTATCCATATCACTATCCGCATTTTGGTCAAAGCCATTCAACAAGTCTCTAGGAAGTTCCAAACTTTTCTGCCTCTTCCTGTCTCCTGAGCCCTCCAAGTCTCTAGGAAGTTTCAAACTTTTCCATATTTTCCTATCTTCTTCTGAGCCCTCCAAACTGTTCCAACCTCTGTTACCCAGTTCCAAAACTGCTTCCACATTTTTGGGTATCTTAATAGCAGTACCCCACTCCACTGATACCAATTTACTATATTAGTCAATTTTCATACTGCTATGAAGAAATACCCAAGACTGGGTCATTTATAAAGAAAAAGAGGTTTAATGGACTCATAGTTCCACATGGCTGGGGCGGCCTCACAATCATGGTTGAAAGTGAAGGAGGAGCAACGGCATGTCTTACTTGGCGGCAGGCAAGAGAGCATGTATAGGGGAACTGCTCTTTATAAAACCATCAGATCTCATGAGAACTCACTATCACGGGAACAGCATGAGGGTAACTGCCTCATGATTAAATTACTTCCCAGCGGGTCCCACGACACATGGGGATTATGGGAACTACAATTCAAGATGAGATTTGGGTGGGGACATAGCCAAACCATATCACAATGTAAATGAATTCTGTCTGGGAGAGAATATAAATCTCTTTGAGTCCGATTCTCATTTGGACTGATTTTAACATTTTATTGGTTCTTTCATTAATTAGTGAGCTAAAAATCTCTGTGTGCTCAATTTGTACATGAGTTATAATTTTACCTTAAAAAATAACCTTTCACATTTGGGTCTGTACTTTTTCTTTTTTAAAGCAACTAATTAAAAAGTAATTGTTTAGTTAGAGTTAGCAAGCTAAAGCCCTCTGCCTATTTTCTTAAGGCCTGTACAAAAGAGCTACAAAATATTTTTACATTTTTAAGGAGTTGTAAAAAACAATAAAGAATACATTACAGAGAACATACAAGGGCCTCAAAGCTTAAGATATCTAGTATCTGGCCCTTTATAAAAAAAGTTATCTGCAAATCCCTGCTTTATTTTAATATAAGCAATCAACTTGACAATATAGAAGAAGGTGAGAATTAAATCAACATTTTAGTAGCAAAGTCAAGTTAGGACCCAGACTGAGAAAATATGTTCTTTAACTTAAAAACTATCCAGATATGTAGCAGGGATATTTTATTTGATTACATGGAAGATTTCCTTTGAAAAAAGGAAAGAAACTTCTAGGCCAGGCACAATGGCTCATGTCTGTAACTGCAGCATTTTGGGAGGCCAAGGCAGAGTATCAGAGGCTTTTGAATAGGGGCTGGGTAAAATAACACTGAGACTTACTGGGCTGCACTTCCAGAAGGTTAGGCATTTTAAGTCACAGGATGAGACAGGAGGTCAGAACAAGATACAGGTCATAAAGACCTTGCTGATAAAATAGGCTGCAGTGAAGATGCCAGCCAAAAGTTCATTATATGCTAATTACAATGCATTAGCATGCTAACAGACACTTCCACAAGTGCCATGACAGTTTACAAATGCCATGGCAATGTCCAGAATTTACCCTATATGGTCTATAAGTGGGAGGAACCCTGAGTTCAGGGAATTGCCCACCCCTTTCTCAGAAAACTCATTAATATTCCACCCCTTGTTTCGCATATAATCAAGAAGTAACAATACATATCCTTAGTTGAATAGCTCAAGCCACTGCTGTCTATGGAGTAGCCATTCTTTCATTCCTTTACTTTCTTAATAAACTTGCTTTCACTTTATGGATTCGCCTTGAACTCTTTCTTGACAAGATGCAAGAACTCTCTCTTGGGGTCTGGATTGGGACCCCTTTCCTGGGTAACCAGAGGACTGCTTGAAGCCAGGAGTTCCAGACCAGGCTGGGCAACATAAAGAGAATCCATCTCTATCAAAACTAACAATAGCAAAAATTAGCAGGGTGTGGTGTGGGGCATGCCTGTAGTCTCAGCTACTTGGGGAGGCTTAAGGCAGAAAAACAACTTGGGCCCAGGAGGTTGAGACTGCAACTGCACTCCAGCCTGGGAGACAGAGTGAAATCCTGTCCCTAAAACAAATAAATAAAACAAAACAAAAAAACCTTAGGTATTACTTTATAAAGGAGCTGTTCATTACTATTTTTTTCACTGAGTATTTTTACACTTCTCATCATTGATGGAAGTTTACTTAATATACTCTTAGACAAAAACAAAACTGAACACAAATTTCATTGGAATATAATTTATGGTCGGGTACTGTGGCTCATGCCTGTAATCCTAGCACTTTGGGAGGCTGAGGCAGGAGGATCACTTGAGCTCAGGAGTTCCAGACTAGCCTAGGAACGTAGTGAGACCTTGTCTCTAATCTTTATTTTTTAAAAAGAAAATTAAAAAAAAAATCTAATGTATTAAATCTGCATATTGCTAAATAAATATAATCTGGGTAATAGAAAAGACAAAAAAAACCTATTAAGTTCAAAATCATCTCTGTCAAGAAAATATTTTTTCCTCAGTAATACAAACCTAGTAATAGTCATCTTTATTGTGTTAGACACTGTTGAATATTGGGAGATGCTGAAAATTTCACAGGGAAATAGATTTTACCCTTCCAAAATTTCTGGGAAAAAGATGTCTTTTAAAAATCTTTTTTTTTTTTTTTGAGACAGAGTCTCGCTCTGTTGCCAGGCTGGAGTGCAATGGTACAATCTCAGCTCATTGCAACCTCTACCTCCTGGGTTCAAGTGCTTCTCCTGCCTCATCCTCCTGAGTAGCTGGGATTGTAGGCGCACACCACCATGCCTGGCTAATTTTTGTATTTTTAGTAGAGATGGGGTTTCATCAGGTCAGGCTGGTCTCGAACTCCTGACCTCGTGATCCGCCCGCCTCAGCCTCTCAAAGTGCTGGGATTACAGGCGTGAGCCACCGCACCCGGCCAAAAAAAAATCTCTTTATTTTACCACATTTTAAACACTGTAAAAGCAGCTTTGATCATTAACTCATGGCCCATACAACGGTATACCCTCCCCCATTATTCAGAAGCAAATCCTTGACAAAAGATGTTCTTAATAAAAGCCAATACTAGTTCCAGAGGCTTTCATATAATTAAAGTCTACCTCTACTGTCAGATGTCATCAATATGACTTCACTTTTTGGATAAAATTCTTAATGCTCTAATGCTCTCCTTACTTCTCTTTCCACTCTATTTTATTCATGAAGGATCCAGTGGGGACAACGGTCCAAAGGCCAGGGAATTTTATCTGTTCCCACAGACTGGCTTTCTTGATGCTGATGACTGATGACTGAGTGAATAAGTTTTTCCGAAAGTGGCAAAAGATGGGAAAATAAAAGTTGAGTCAAGGAAAAAAGATAAATCTAATAATCAATTAACATCTGTAGTCACTGAAAACAGAGAACAGATCTACAAAGAAAGCATTAAGGATAAAATGTGGCAAATCAGTTGGCTGTGTATTACTCAAGAAGTCTCTTCTGTTCTCTCTCACCTGGCAATCACACTTCAGCTAGAAAGTCCCTAACTGCATTAACCTCCCGCTGGGATTCAGTAAGACGTAGATTTTGTTTGACTTCAGCAGCTCTCTTCATGTAAAAGCGAACCCCCATAACCAGCCAGTGGGTGGAGGAACGGAAAAATGACAAAGCAAGGAAATGGAAAGAAGTTTAAAATCTTTTGAAATTACTGTGGTCATATGAATATATAAATAAGGCAAGTACTTTAATTTCATTGCTTAGAACCAATTAGTTCAGAAAGGAGGGCAAGAGAGGCTTTTGCTTAGTGCCAGAATTATGAAATTTCAGGAAAGAATACAGGCATTGACCTTTAGACATTAAATTATGTCTTGCTTTCCAAGAAATACAGTAAGTAACAAAGACTGCTTATTTAGGCACTGCCTACCTCAATGGAATCATGTACCACAATGTCATGTACCGCCCATGGGACTCAACAGTGATGCAGAGAGCTGTTTTGAAATTGTGAAACATCATATAAAGCCATGATAGTAATAACACCTCCAGACTCAAAGATGGGCCAGGTAATTTCCAAGTACTACCTACAAAGCAACTGGACAGGCACACCAAAACTTATTTCATAAAATAAAATGATTCACTTGATTCTTGTTTTTAAAAAATGGAAAAAAATTCTTTTTAAATAAAATGGTATAATAAAATAATATTTTTAATGTCCTGAGAAATAGTACAGAATAGTGGTCTCCAAACCTGAGGTCCATAAAGAATCAATTGTTTTCAGGATTTGCAAAGGCCCAAGAGAAAATGTATGTTCACCTTTAATAAAGTTGGATAGGCAGATTTAAATAATATGTAACTTTGTCTGGAATTATAACTTCTCCAGGTGGTATCATTGTACCAGTGCTGTTCAGAAATGCCAACTGACTATTGGTCCCCAATTATGTTTTTTTTTTTAAGAGAAAATAATACATGTTGCTGTAACATTTTCACAATAATAGGTTTATGAGAAAGAAAAAAAGAATCTTTGGTGGGGACCAGTTGATTTAAGTTTTATTTTCCAAGTGAGGCCATACCTTCAATCTTAAAAAAAATATATTGAGAGGCCGGGCGCGGTGGCTCACGCTTGTAATCCCAGCACTTTGGGAGGCTGAGGCGGGCGGATCACGAGGTCAGGAGATCGAGACCACGGTGAAACCCTGTCTCTACTAAAAATACAAAAAAAATTAGCCGGGCGTGGTGACGGGTGCCTGTAGTCCCAGCTACTCGGAGAGGCTGAGGCAGGAGAATGGCGTGAACCCGGGAGGCGGAGCTTGCAGTGAGCCGAGATTGCGCCACTGCACTCCAGCCTGGGCGGCAGAGCGAGACACCGTCTCAAAAAAAAAAAAAAAAAAAAAATATATATATATATATATATGTATATATATATATAGAGAGAGAGAGAGAGAAATTTCAAAAGTATAAAGTAAATCATTAAAATTTCCCTAAGTATCACAATTCAGTTCTGTATTGCTGGAAAACTACCACTTGAAAGTAATACACAGGTAAACCATGTTGTTTTTAAAAATGCTGTTTACCATAGTGAAGAGCTATTTCAGGCTGAATGCCATGAATGTCAGAGGTACATAAACCATTTCTTGAAATCCTTAGTTGATAGCTCTTTTATCATTTCCAAATCCCAGGTGAACAACATACCAAGTATGTTGTCTCAGTTATGAAAAATAAACATTTTTATATTATCAGAAAATATGAAGATTGTTAAAAAAGAAAAATGGCATTTGATGGGCTATTTCAAGTCCATGTAAAAACAAAGATCACTGGATATCAGCAGTTCGAAACCCGCCTGGCTAACATGGTGAAACCACGTCTCCACTAAAAATACAAAAATTAGCTGGGCGTGGTAGCGTGCGCCTGTAATCTCAGCTACTTGGAAGGCTGAGGCAGGAGAATCGCTTGAACCCGGGAGGTTGAGGTTGCAGTGGGCCGAGATTGCACTGCTGCACTCCAGCCTGAGCAACAGAGCGAGACTTTGTCTCAAAAAACAAAATAAAACAAAAACCACAAGGATTTATCTCAATTTGTTCTTTTCACAGTATTACTAGCCATAGATGGCTTGGGAGGGGGGATAAACCCACATACAAAAACCCACATACAAAGGCTTCATTCTTTGTTACTTAATTTTCCACTGAATTGCATACAGCTTGTGGTTCCAAAAATTGTTTAAGAATAGCCATCTGATTGGAAGAGATGTAACCAAGAAAGAATAGGAAGGTGAAAACAGATATGATAGATAGTAACTGGCTACTTATGGAAATCCAACTCTTTCCAAGCTTCTTAAAATGTGTTAACAAAAAGCATCCAAATGGCCAATTTCTCATTGCTATACCTTTTCTCTTAAGATACAACTACAACTACAGTATTCTGCTGTTTGACATCATTAAGCTCAGACAACAGGCCTTATAAGTAAGTACAGTAAGATGGGGTTGGGAGAGTGCTAGTCTGCATAGGAGACAGACTTGAGTCATTGCTCTGCCAATCATCAGCTGTGGGACTTGTATGATTTATGGGGCTTAAAATGAATCAAGATTTAGTACCTAATAAATAGGAATTGAGTTTGCAAGGTTGAGGCTGGAGATGAAAAACTAGAGAAAGCATAACTACAATAGTTGAAGAGACAAGAATAATTGCCAAAGGATAGTGAAATAATAATAAGTATAATATTCGGCTATTAACACCAGTATAGAGCATATACTTAAAAATACTGTTGAATGAATAAATGAGTAGGAGAATTTGGGGAATTAGCTGAAGTTTAGGGTAAAGAAAATGATAAAGACATTTTACTCTGCTGTAGATTAGATGATCTCATAGTTGCTATTAACTTGCCTTTCATTTCTTCCTGAGACATTATGTTTTAAGGCATTTTGCCTTCTTTGGTAGTTTTAACCTGAGAGGTCAAAGGCTTAAAGAAGAGACGTGAGACCAGAGGGGAGATTACTAAAACATGATAGGGAGAAGTAGAGTAGTGGGAGAAGAAATGTAAAAGAAAAGGCTTAGCAGTACTTCTGAAGGAGAAACCAGTAAGATTTGTTGATTGTACACTGGAGATGCAGAAGAATGAATGAAAGATAAGGCCTATGTTTCCATCCTAAGAGAATGATAATGCAATTCAAACAGGGATGATGAAAAACAGCTTTGTTTTGAGAAAGAAAATTATGATTTCGAATTTAGATATTTTGAATTGCAGTAAGGGGAAAACAGTCACTTAGAAATGATTGCAAAGAAGTTGGAATTTTGATCCAAAGAAAAGGATCTTCCAGAGACAGTTCTATAACCTGGTATCAACACTTAACGTAAGATGACAAATATGAAGCCATATACAGTATTCACATGCTCTTTGGCCCAGTGCTTGTGTCTACATCAGATGGGAAGAGCATTTTTTATTTATTTTTTGAGACAGAGTCTCACTCTATTGCCCAGGCTGGAGTGCAGTGGTGTGATCTCAGCTCACTGCAACCTCCGCCTCCCAGGTTCAAGTGATTCTCCTGCCTCAGCCTCCCGAGTAGCTGGGATTACAGGCACATGCCACAACGCCCGGCTAATTTTTGTATTTTTAGTAGAGACGGGGTTTCACCATGTTGGCCAGGCTGGTCTTAAACTCCTGACCTCAGGTGATCCTCCCACCTCGGCCTCCCCAAAGTGCAGGATTACAGGTGTGAGCCACTACACCCGGCCCGGGAAGAACATTTTTAAGGGAACAATTCTGCTGAGGCCAAAACAGCTTTTAAAGACTCCCACCTCATATCAGGCTTATATGAATCACAACAGCTGAATAAGAATCTGTACTGACCTGAAAATTAGCACAAGCACATGTTCACTGTCACAAGTTGGAGCCAGAAGACAACTTATTCCAAGACCTTGATTGAGCTAATTCAATGTATACACAATAGGTGTATACTAGGGGCAGTAATTATTCTAATCACAAAGGGGAAAAGGAAGAAGACATAATACCTTCTACTGGGGTCAACAGATAATTCTAATAGAGAAAGTATAGAAAATTAATGTCCCTTTAGATCCTAATTTAGATGTCAATGTTTACTTAAAAAAATTCCAAGCTATAAAAGAATGGGATCAAACGAGTGCTGTGCAAATGGCATCAGGGTACTAGAGGCATTATTCCTACCCTTGATATCTATACAGCTGGGGTTCTCACTCTCTAGTGAGGAACAAAAAGGAGGAGAGGGAAGAGCAGAGAGAGGTGGAATATGCCTGGAGACTCTGGTCTTAACCAGTTACTCTTGACATTTTGGCCACTATGGCATCCATGGTTTCCAGCATCCTCCTCTCAAGTCTTTGTGACAAATAATATTCTCTTATATTTCCAAAACCAGTAGGGGTCTGGGGGTGAGGCAGGGGAGTAGTGTGGGGAGGAAGAGGAGTTGATAATTTCCTGGAGATCTGAAGTGCTGCTGACTGCATTTTATAATTCAAGAGTTTTCACAAAACATGACTCATTCTTTGAATACGTGTAAGCCTTCAAATCTTGATTTATCAGAATTCGACAACAGATGTCATGCTCTTTGGCCTGACTTCCTTATATTCAACCTATTTGAAACAATTTTTTTTTTTTTTGAGACAGAGTCTCGCTCTGTTGCCCAGGCTGGAGTGCAGTGGTGTGATCTCAGCTCACTGCAAGCTCCGCCTCCTGGGTTCAAGCCATTCTCCTCCCGAGTAGCTGGGACTACAGGCGCCCGCCACCACGCCCACCTAATTTTTTGTATTTTTAGTAGAGATGGGGTTTCACCGTTTTAGCCGGGATGGTCTAGATCCCCTGACCTCATGATCCGCCCGCCTCGGCCTCCCAAAGTGCTGGGATTACAGGCGTGAGCCACCACGCCCGGCCTTATTTTTATTTTTTATTTATTTATTTTTTTGAGACAAAGTCTCACTCTGTCGTCCAGGCTAGAGTGCAGTGGCACCATCTCAGCTCACTGCCACCTTCGCCTCCCAGGTTCAAGCAATTCTCCTGTCTCAGCCTCCTAAGTAGCTGGGATTACAAGCGTGCGCCACCATGCCTGGCTAATTTTTGTATTTTTAGTAGAGACAGGGTTTCACCATGTTGGCCAGGCTGGTCTTGAACTCTTGACCTCAAGTGATCCACCCACCTCGGCCTCCCAAAGTATTGGGATACAGGCGTGAGCCACCGCGCCTGGCCAAAACACTTTTTTATTTTTCCTTTTTATCTTTTGAGATGGAGTCTTGCTCTGTCCCCCAAATTGGAATGCAGTGCGCGATCTTGGCTCACTGCAACCTCCACCTCCTGGGTTCTCAAGTGATTCGCCTGCCTCAGCCTCCTGAGTAGCTGGGACTACAGACATGCACCACCATGCCCTGCTAATTTTTATATTTTTAGTAGGGACAGGGTTTCACCATGTTGGCCAGGCTGGTCTGGAACTCTTGACCTCAGGTGATCCTCCCACCTCAGCCTCCCAAAGTGCTGGGATTACAGGTGTGAGCCACTGCACCTGGCTTGAAACACTTTATTAAAAAATCAAAAACATAACAATAAAGTGACTCACTCCAAAAAGGAAGAGAAGAAACCCTGTACTGAGCTTTCTGTACTCCATCTGAGTACAGGCTTCCTACTAGCATTCAAGTGGATACATTAACACAGGAAACCCCTAAACTTTTAAAAGTGAAATTAGGACCAAGAGCCACAGTTCAACCATCTATTTAATGGTCAACAATGATTGAAATTGTTCATAAAATAAGGTTTCCTAAAGTCTATACAAGACAAAGTCATTTCCTTATTTTTATTTCATTTATTTCATTATTATTTGAGAGACAAGGTCTTGCACTGTTGCACAGGCTGGAGTGCAGTGGCTATTCACAGGTGTGATCATAGCTCACTGCAGCCTCAAATTCCTGGACTCAAGCAATCCTCCTCCCTCAGCCTCTTGAGTGGCTGGGATTACTGGCACAAGACACCATACCTAGCAAGACAAAGTCACTTTTAACTGGAGGGGAAAAAACAAAAGGCAGTGTTTGAGGGGGATAGATATGAATGACTGGGCAGAGTAGAAATAGGGCAAAATCAGATTTAGAAGTTGGTGATGAGAAAATACTCCTCATATACTGTTGCCATCTGTTTACATCTCAGCTCCCCTACTAGACAGTGAACTCCTTCAGGGAGCTCATGGCCCTATATTCACTTCTAGTTCTTCAGTAATAGGTGGACAGTATGGGCTCAATAAATATCTGTTGAATGAGTCAGTAAGAAATAAAAGCATAAATCATATCACCTCAAATACATGTTATATTAAAAAGTGGAGATATATTTTAAAAATTCAAAATCCCAAATGAGAATTGAAAGGGATCTTAAAAGATGGTCTACCCATGGTTAAATTTATTAGAAATGTCAAAGGGGAAAAAAATTATTCAAAATTAAAATTAGGAGACAAATTTATCATATAAGACTAAGAAGCAATAAATGTGGAAAACCTCTGTTTTCAAGTATTATTTAGAAAATCAACATGGAATAGTCTTTAGTTTGCTACTGACTTTGGCAGTCACTTGGGAAATAAACATTGTCCATCTTTCCACGAATATATTCCAACAAAATTACTTTTACTTTCTTATAATTTGATTAAAATTTTATTTGCAAACATTTTAAAGTTAAAATTGGTCAGACGCGGTGGCTCACGCCTGTAATCCCAGCACTTTGGGAGGCCGAGGCGGGCAGATCATGAGGTCAGGAGATCGAGACCATCCTGGCTAACACGGTGAAACCCGGTCTCTACTAAAAATACAGAAATTAGCTGGGCGTAGTGGCGCGTGCCTGTAATCCCAGCTACTCAGGAGGCTGAGGCAGGAGAATTGCTTGAACCCAGGAGACGGAGGTTGCAGCGAGCCAAGATCACACCACTGCACTCCAGCCTGGCGACAGAGCAAGACTCAGTCTCAAAAAAAAAAAAAAAAAAAAAAAGTTAAAATTGAGACGACTGCTAAGACTTTATAGGATATTACAGAATTTGTAAGGCACTAAGGTAGAGGATGAGAAAAAAAAAGGCCTAATTAAAATTACTAGTAATTTAGTGCTTTGTCTTGCACATTGAGAGGAAAATTTTAGGAAGACAAAACTATTCACGATTAATTGATAACAAATGTTCTTTAGTATCTTTTTATAAACAAAACAAACATTGGGATATTATCAGGAATTTCATTCATTCTTTCCAACTATTAGGAGCTTTATTTCCTCTTGGGGTGTTTTATGTTGTAATTATATTAACATTTCTGATATAATATTCTAATATAGGATAATATTAATGCTTCCTTCCTTGAATTTTAATTTCAAAGAATGCCTAAGACATCCTAATTCTTAAAATGTACTGCAATGTAACAAGAGCTTTGTCTGATTTAGATTAAAATCTAAGATTCTTTTTGTATCTAACTCAGATTTGCTAGTGAACCTAGTTGCATGTAGTTTGCGTCCTGTTTGCTTTTTCTTTAACTGAAAACTGTTAAAAATAATTGCCCTTTCCATAAATCACATAAATGTGGTACAGCTGAATCACATAATGTGCTGACCTCTGTTTTTCATTTAATATCTCTAGATTCCAACTCTGTTGCTCAAAATTTTAATTATTCTTTTCAGCTGCTTGACATCTTCAACTGACTAAGCCTGTCAATATTTTTAGCCAACGAATTAATGAAGAGGTTGAACTGGACAGGGAGTATCCTGAAGCAAGCCATTAGAGACCTTGTTCCAGGCTGACATTTATCTAAATTAGTAATCTTCACTCATTCATTCATTTATTCAGTTACAAATAATCAGTTATTACTTTCCCCCAAAGATATCACAAAAGTCTCTGTTAAATGACTGCTGAAATCCAGCATACCCTATGTCTTCAGAGCATCTCTAATCTACTACTACAGTAATCCTATCAAAAAAGGAAATGGGTTTAGTCTTGGATAATTTAAATTTAGAAAATCTGTTTAACATCCTAGCAATTAGGGCTTCCTTTATAAAGTACTTATTTATGTACTCTTAACCACTGGTCTTTACTGGTAATAACTAAATGCTAAGGAGGCTGAAATTTGTCTATTTTTCAAATAATTAACAGTACTCAGAAAATACCTTTGCATATCTAATTTTAAGATTAAATAACTAAACTTAAGCATTACAGTTTTATCTTAAGACTCGTGGTGCTTTAAGAAACTTTAGATCGTTCGGGTGTAGTGGCTCATGCCTGCAATCCTAGCACTTTGGAAGGCTGAGGTGGGCAGAATGCTTGAGCCCAGGAGTTCGAGACTAGCCTGGGCAACATGGTGAGACCCCATCTCTACAAAAACTTAAAAAAAAAAATTAGCTGGGCATGGCATGGTGGGCTTGTATGCCTATAGTCCCACTTACTTGGGAGGCTGAGGTGGGAGGATCACCTGAGCCCAGGAGGCCCAGGTTGTAGTCAGCTGAGATTGTGCCACTGCACTCCAGCCTGGGCGACAGAGCGAGACTTGCCTCAAAAAAAAAAAAAAAAAAAAAAAAGAAAAGAAAACAAGAGAGAGAGGAACTTTAGATCATCAAGGCTAACACCATTTACTTTTCTTTGGTTAGTCCACGATCCTGAGGTCCAAGTTTTTTGTTGCTACACAATAAAAATTTATTTTACACCATAAATCTAAACTAGCCAGGTAAAATAAAAATAACTAGAGATGAAGAACATTCTGTTTAGATACCATCTGAAGTGTCAACGAATATGTACTGACTTCTGCTTGTATTTTTGGGCTTCAGGCTCTTTATCCTCAGAAGACCGACACTCTCAAGTGGGAGGACAAAGTAGCATAAGAACAATAAGGCACACTGATAATGGCAGAGAGTCAGAATTGAGGACGATGTCTATGTAGCAATAGGCTTTCCTGGTGACCAAAATTCCCAGTGGATATTAAAACTGTGTAAGTAGCCGGGCACGGTGGCTCACACCTGTAATCCCAGCACTTTGGGGGGCTGAGGCAGGCGGATCACAAGGTCAGGAAATGGAGACCATCCTGGCTAACACGGTGAAACTCCGTCTCTACTAAAAATACAAAAAATTAGCTGGGCATGGTGGCACGTGCCTGTAGTCCCAGCTACTCGGAAGGCTGAGGCAGGAGAATTGCTTGAACCCGGGAGGTGGAGGTTGTGGTGGGCTGAGATCGCGCCACTGCTTTCCAGCCTTGGTGACAGAGCGAGACTCCGTCTCAAAACAAACAAACAAAAACTGTGTAAATACTAAAAAGATCTGCTTCCAGGTTAAAGGGCTCTGCTTTTGAACTATCTTGTGAGGTTTGTAAGGCAGCAATTATTCCATTTTATTTTTCCAAATTTTTAAGTTTTTTGAGATGGGGGAATGGGGACGATCTCATTATGTTGGCCAGGCTAGTCTTGAACTCCTGAGCTGAAGTGATTCTGCCTTGGACTCCCAAGTACCTGGGACTACAGGCGCAAGCAAGAGTGCCCAGCTATCATTCCATTTTAAATAAGAGGAACGTGAGGCTCATGAGAAGTTGGAATTCTTTAAAGACTGAGGACTAGTGAGAAGTTAAGCTAAACCTGGAGCTCAGATATTCTAAATCCAAGTTCACGGTTTTTATGACTATACTATGTCTTCTCCCATGGCCAATTCTAAGTGGTTAGTCAACAGTAACAACTCTCAGCCTATTTATGCTAAATGCGAAAAACAACTCTACTTAAAAGTAACAGGCTTTACAGAGGCATCAATTATATACAGGTCAGCAACTACAGAAAGAAGATATTGAATCTAATGAGAAACTCTCTCTGTAAAAGACACTAAGTCCAGGATATTTGTGGCCCAAGTCTTTCTCCCACCAAAATTTCAAGAAATCTATATTCTCAGCCATATTCCATTCCATTTTATTTTATTTTATTTTTTTGAGATGGAGTCTCGCTCTGTTGCTCAGGCTGGAGTGCAGTGGCACAATCTCAGCTCCCTGCAACCTCCGCCTCCCAGTTCAAGCGATTCTCCTGCCTCAGCCTCCAGAGTAGCTGGGATTACAGGCGCCTGCCACCATGCCTGGCTAATTTTTGTATTTTTAGTAGAGACAAGGTTTTACCATGTTGGCCAGGCTGGTCTTGAACTCCTCACCTCAGGTGATCTGCCCGCCTCGGCCTCCCAAAGTACTAGGATTACAGGTGTGAGCCACTGCACCAAGCCATGTTCAATTTTATATCTATGCTTAGTTTCATGAATGCAGACTGATGCACTCCAGAATCACTTGCCGCTTAATAAGCATTCAATCTATGTCCAATGTTTATTTAATTCTCATGTCTGTAAGAAAATAATCAGTTTTGACAGATACAGTCTATGTGAACATCATCATTTAAAAATATACATATACATCATATGGTAACACCAATTTCACTATAAATTTTTATTAATTTCAAATTACAACTTACTAATTAGTACAACCAGAGATTAATATCATGTAATAAAATATGCTACTCTCACTTAAGGCAGATTTTGTTTCTGTAAAATAATATGCAAATTAATAATTTACATATGAAATAATACTTATTACATTGGACTTAAAAATAGTCATTTAAAGAAATCCTAGGCCACGTGCAGTGGCTCATGCCTGTAATCCCAGCACTTTGGAAGGCCAACGTGGGTGGATCACTTCAGGTCAGGAGTTTGAGACCAGCCTGGCCAACATGATGAAACCCTAACTCTACTAAAAAGATAATAAAAAATCAGGCCAGGCGCGGTGGCTCACGCCTGTAATCCCAGCACTTTGGGAGGGTGAGGCGGGCAGATCATGAGGTCAGGAGTTCGAGACCAGCCTGACCAACATGGTGAAACCCCGTCTCTACTAAAAAAAAAAAAAAAAAAACACAAAAACAAGCTGGGCATGGTGGCACACATCTGTAATCTCAGCTACTCAGGAGGCTGAGGCAGGAGAATCGCTTGAATCCAGGAGGCAGAGGTTGCAGTGAGCCGAGATGGTGCCACTGCATTCCAGCCTGGGTGACAGAGCGAGACTCTATCTCAAAAAAAAAAAAAAAAAAAAAAATTAGCCAGGTGTGGTGGCAGACACCTGTAATCCCAGCTACTCAGGAGGCTGAGGCAGGAGAATCACTTGAACCCGGGAGGTGAAGGTTGCAGTGAGTCAAGATCACACCACTGCACTCCAGGCTGTGCAACAGAGCGAGACTCTTTCTCAAAATAAACAAATAAATAAAGAAATCCTAGATTGAATGCATTTGAAAACAAATAATCACTCTACCCAAAGTTATAAGGCTTTTGTTTCAATTTAGATTTTCCTATACACGAGCTGTTCCAGTTAATGCAAAATCCCTCATTTACTGTCTGTAGTTTGTAATTTATGAATTATAATCAGATAAGAAATTGCTTTTTAAATCAAATATAACTGACTACAAATGAGTAATGCATGAGAAGTTAAAGACGCAAGCTTTCTGAAAGAAAACATTATTATTTTATTATTATTTTTGAGACAGGGTCTTGCTTTGTTGCCCAGGCTGAAGTGCAGTGGCACAATCACCACTCATTGCAGCTTCGCCCCTCTGGGCTCAAGCAATCTTCTCACCTCAGCCTCCCAAGGAGCTGGAACTACAGGCACATACTACCATGCTCAGCTAATTTTTAAAATTTTTTTGTAGAGACAGGGTCTCATTCTGTGGCCCAGGATGATCTTGAACCCCTGGGCTCAAGTGATCCTCCCACCTTGGCCTCTCAAAATGCTGGGGTTACAGGTGTGAGCCACCATGCCTGGCCATTTTATTTTAAAAACCAATCTTTATATGTCTGTAGGTATCATCTGAGTATTGTGAAATCTAAAGATCTTGAGAGGTTATCTCAAGCAAAACATTCTTGTTTTATAGATGAGAAATAAAACCTCTGGTAGGTTAACTGAAACTAGAGCCTCTCGAGGCTCAACTCTCTCCAATATTAATCTTCATTTAAGAGACAACTGAAGGCTGAGCATGGTGGCTCACACCAGTAATCCCAGCACTTTGGGGGGCCATGGCAGGAGGATTGCTTGAGCCCAGGAGTTCGAGAGCAGACTGGGCAACATAGTGAGACCCTGACTCTACAAAAAATAAAAAAATTAGCTAGGTGTAGCGGTGCACACCTGCAGTCCCAGCTCCTCAGGAGGCCAAGGTGGGAGGATGGCTTGTGCTCAGGAGAAGGAGGCTGTAGTGAGCAGTGATCATGCCACTGCACTTTAGCCTGGGCGTTTTTCCTCCATCCAACTCTAAAACTCATAGGTAATCTGGCATATAATTAATTTAGTGGATAACAGTATTGAGTCAAATGATGCCAGCAATTTGCCACCTCTTGCACTAGGGAAAACATAAGATTAACAGGCAAAAACTGGAACTGTTTCATTAAATAACCTATGACATTTGGTAAAATATGTATGATAAAACATATAAATGTAAATGCAATGATATAAAATGGAAAGGCAGCATTCGTTTAGGAAATATGTAATAAAAGTTGTCTTCCTCTGCTGCTCTCTCAAATTCTGTGATGGTTCTATTCTTCAAAGATGAAAATGGAAGCACAATAGCACAAGCCTGTAATCCCAGATACTTGGGAGGCTGGAGGAGAATAGCTTGAGCCCAAGAGTTCAAGGCTGTAGTGCACTATGATTGTGCCTGTAAATAGCCATTGAGAACACAGTAAGACCCCCATCTCAAAAAAAAAAAAAAAAAAAAGAAAATGGAGTTTCTACAGTGGCGCAATCTCGGCTCACTGCAACCTGCGCCACCCGGGTTCACGCCATTCTCCTGCCTCAGCCTCTCCGAGTAGCTGGGACGACAGGCGCCCGCCACCACGCCCGGCTAATTTTTTGTATTTTTAGTAGAGACGGGGTTTCACCGTGGTCTCGATCTCCCGACCTCGTGATCCGCCCGCCTCGGCCTCCCAAAGTGCTGGGATTACAAGCATGAGCCACCGCGCCCGGCCAAGTTCTCTGTACTTCTAAACTGTCTAATTTTTATGGTATATATATATTTTTTACTTAACATTGTGAGTGCTAGAGTCTGAGACTGTGTCTTATACATTCTTGAACTCCTTACAGCACCCACCATATTACTTTATACTGAATGGCCAGTCACTATTTCATTCTTATTATATTAAATGAGTTTATATTTATAAAGTGTTTCTGTAACTGAGTACCTCCATCTTTCTAGGAGACAGAATGAGTTATTTTTAAATTATTTTTTCTCTCTTCTCATTCCTCCTTTTCCCCTGTACCCCACTTCCTACTTAGCTCTTTAGAAATGCAATTATAATCTGCTACCTCCCCTTCAGCAGACATGTGCTTAGAAGCTCCAGAGTGGAACTCTCCCACCAGGAGATTGCCTTGAGAGACAACAGTCTATTTACAACAAAAAGTACACTGGCAATGAAACCTTCTCTGACCTGGAGAGTTTCAGCCACTTTTTTTCTTTTCTTTTTTTTTTTTTCAGATGGAGTTTCGCTTTTGTTGCCCAGGTTGGAGTTCAATGGCACTATCTCGGCTAATGGTAACCTCTGCCTCCCGGGTTCAAGCGATTCTCCTGCCTCAGCCTCCTGAGTAGCTGGGATTATAAGCATGCACCACTACATCCGGCAAATTTTTTAATTTTTTTTTTTTTTTTTTTTTTGAGATGGAGTCTCGCTCTGTCACTCAGGCTGGAGTGCAGTGGCGCGATCTCAGCTCACTACAAGCTCCGCCTCCCAGGTTCACGCCATTCTCCTGCCTCAGCCTCCCGAGTAGCTGGGACTACAGGCGCCCGCCACCAAGCCCGGCTAATCTTTTTTTTTTTTTTTTTTTGTATTTTTAGTAGAGACAGGGTTTCTCCATGTTGGTCAGGCTGGTCTCAAACTCCCTACCTCAAGTGATCTGCCTGCCTTGGCCTCCCAAAGTGCTGGGATTACAGGCATGAGCCACTGTGCCTGGCCTCAGCCACTTTTACAACCTAGTTCTGCCCATGAAGGTGCCAGTGATTGCCACCTCAACTGCCCAGCAGATAAAGCACCCTCACCTGTTTGCTTCCTCCACTGCATGCCATTCATGCCAAGCTCCCTTTTAAAAGCACCTGCTTTCTGCTCCAAAGCTGCAGTGGTACCCTTAAGGCAGGAGGCCTGTATTTCTTGCCCTAAGCTAGCTTTGGAATAAAAAGTCACTCTCTTTATACCAGACTGCACTATTGTTATCAGATTCTACAACTGGTGAGTGCCTGAGCCTGTGTTTCAGTTACATTTCGAATAGTGTTGGCACATAACAAATGCTACTTATTAAACAAGAAACTGACAAATTTTTTCTAATGAATTTTCCCCTTCAGCATGTAAATCTTATTTCTCCTGTCTTAAATAAACTTCTTGACTCCATTTCCTTCACCAGTTACTTCCCCACTTCTCTTCTTCCTACTGCAGTGTAACTCATAAAGATTATTCAAATTCACTGTTTACAAATTACTTTCTTCCCATTCACAAACCCACTCAACTGGCTTTTTTTTTTTTTTTTTTTTTGAGACAGAGTCTCGCTCTGTCGCCCAGGCTGGAGTGCAGTGGCGCAATCTCGGCTCACTGCAAGCTCCGCCTCCCGGGTTCACGCTATTCTCCTGCCTCAGCCTCTCCGAGTAGCTGGGACTACAGGCGCCCGCCACTACGCCCGGCTAATTTTTTTTTTTTTTTGTATTTTTAGTAGAGACGGAGTTTCACCGTGGTCTCGATCTCCTGACCTCGTGATCCGCCCGCCTCGGCCTCCCAAAGTGCTGGGATTACAAGCGTGAGCCACCGCGCCCGGCCTCAACTGGCTTTTATCTCATCGGTCTACTAAAAAGTTTTTGTTGAGGTGACCAATCATCTCCAAATTACTAAATCCAAAGAGAAGTTCTTAGTCGTCTTCTTATTGACCTATCCGCAGCATTTGACATACTTGATGTTTCCTTTCTCCCATGAAGAATTTCCATACTTGGTTTTCCAGTACACCATCCTCTCTGGATTTTCCTCTTCTCTCATAGGTCAATCTTCTTCCTTTTCTTCTCCCTAATTACATTTTTTGCCTAGAGCTTTCTCCTTAGTATCCTATGACTCTAAGAGTCTCTAGACTCAAAAATGTCACTTACCTATTCAACATTCCCACTTAGATGGCTGATGGACACCTGAAACTGAACTCCAGCACTTTCCCACAAAACCTGCTCTCCAGCAGCATTTACATCTCAGTTAATGACAAATCTATTCTTCTAGCTGTTTACGTTAAAATCCTCATAGTTACCGATTTCTTTCATACCTTACATCCAACACGCCAGAAAATTGTTAGCATCACCTTCAAAATACATCTAAAATCCAACTACATCTTATAATCTTCACTTGTACTTTAGTCTAAACCATGATCATATATTGTCTGAGTTACTAAAATGGTCTCCCAACTGGTCTATCTTGCCCCCATATCTGTTCTTAATACTACAACCAGAATGATCCTTTAAAAACCTAAGTCAAATCACGTCAGTCCTCTGCTTAAAATTCTTCAATGAATTCCTGCGATACTGTGAAATATATAGTTGACCCTTGAACAACAAAGGTCTGAACTATGTGGATCCACTTATATGCATATTTTTTCTAATATATTGGAAAATATTTTGGAAATTTGCAACAATTTGGGAAAAAACGGCAAATTGCATAACCTAGAAACACCAAAAAATTAAAAGATTCGTGAATGAATGCATAAAACATATGCAGACACTAAGTTTATTTTATCATTTAATACCATAAAGTATATACAAATCTGAAGTTAAATCTATCAAAATTTATACAAACACTTACATGGTGCCATTTGCAGTCAAGAGAAATGTAAACAAAGATGCAGTATTAAATCATAACTGCATAAACTGCATAAAATTAACTGTGGTATATACTGTGCTACTGTACAATTTTCATAGCCACCTCCAGTTGCTAGCAGTGAGTGAAGTATTGCAAGTATCCCCTTTAAAGCACATGTGACACTAATCACCTGAGTGACCAGTTCCTCTCTCCAGTAAACTGCATATCTCAGTAAAAAGTGATCTCTTGGGACTTCTCTATTATTTTTCACTGTGTTTAGTACAATACTGTAAACCTTGAATAATACCATGAGATGCATAAGAAGTGTGACTAGTGACACTGAAGTGCTCCCAAGAAGCAGAGAAAATGTCATGACATTACAAGAAAAAGTTGATTGCATGATATGTACCATAGGTTAACGTCTGCTGCTGCGGTTGCCTGCCATTTCATACAGATGATTTGTCTTGTAAACATGTAATACATACAGTACCGCAAATGTATTTTCTCTTCCTTATGATTTTAATAACATTTTAAAATTAAAATAACATTTTCCTTATAATTTTCTTAACATTTTATTTTCTCTAGCTTACTGTATTGTTAAGAATAGAGTATACAATACATATAACATATAAAATATGTGTTAATAACAGTTTATGTTATTGGTAAGGCTCTGGTCAGCAACAGACTGTTAGTTAAGCTTTGGGGGAGTCAAAAGTTATACACAGATCTTTGATTGTGTGTGAGGGTCCAGCACCCTAATCCCCACTTTGATCAAGAGTTAACTGTATTTGGTCTTCCTCTCCTTTTCCTGGCATACAACTACTAAAATCCTTGGAATCTCCAAAGTGATGTGTCTTTTTGTATGCTAATAAGATGGCTGATGGTTGGCAGCTTCAGCATGAGGCTGGTCATCAGAAAGACCAAGGCATAATTAGAGAATTGGCACTTCAGCCCCACCCCCCAACCTCAGGGAGGGTAAAGGAAGGAGAGTGAAGGTTAAACTGATCACCAATGGCAAGCAATTTAATCAATCACACCCACATAATGAAGTTTCCATAAAAACCCAAAAGGACAGGGCTAGGGAGCTTCTGGATAGCTGAACATGTGGAGTTTCCTGGAGGGTGGGGGCTTAATGGAAGCACTGCATCCCTTCCCATATGCCTTGCCTATTCATCTTTTCATCTGCATCCTTTATAATAGGCCAGTATACACATTTTCTTGAATTCTGTAAGCCACTCTAGCAAATTAACAGAATCCAAGGAGGAGGCTGTGGAAACCCCAATTTACAGCCAGTTGGTCAGAAGCACAAGCAAAATAACCTGGGGCTTTCAATGGGAAGTGGGATGCAGTCTTGTGGGACCCAGTCCTCAACTAGTGTAATCTAATACTATCTCCAGGTAGACAGAGTCAGAATTGAATTGAATTAAAGGATACCCAGCTGGTGTCTGCTGCAGAATTGCTTGCTGGTGGGAAGAAATCCCCACAGACCTGGCATCAGAATTGTGTTGTTGAGAGGATAGTGGGAGAAACTGAGTATGTTTTATCCATTCAATTTCCTTTACACTCAAATGACCTTCAAAGGCATATCTGATTTGGCCTTCTTTATGGTAGATTAATAGCCACATTCATCCAATCTCGTATACCCTTCCCTTTATAATTTGGATTTCCCACTCCTATCAAGAGGTGGCTTCTGGCCAGGCATGGTGTCTCATGCCTGTAATCTCAAAATTTTGGGAGGCCAAGGCAGGAGGATCACTTGAGCCCAGGAGTTTGAGATCAAGCCAAAAAAAAGAAATATATTAGCAGAGCATGGTGGCACATTTTTGTGGTCCCAGCTACTCAGGAGGCTGAGCCACCAGGAGGATGGCTTGAGCCCAGGAGATCCAGGCTGCAGTGACCTGTGTTTGTGCCAGTGCACTCTAGCCTGGGCAACAGAGTAAGACCCTGTCTCAAAAAAAAAAAAAAAAAAAAAAAAAAAAAAAAAAAAAAAAAAAAAAAAAAAAAAAAAAAGGTGGAATGTATTTCTCCATCCAGTGAAACTCGGTTTGGTCATGGTCTTGCTTTGGCCAAGTGAAGTGTCAGCAAATGTGACATGAGCAGTGAGATGTTAGCAAATGTGACACAAGCAGAGGCTTAAAAAGTATTTGTGCATTGGAGTCTGTCCTTTCTTGTTGCACTGAGATCTCCAGCACACTTTACATCTCAGTTATTGACAACCTCATCCTTATAATAGCTATTCAGGCTAAAATCCTTGTAGGTTGTCTACGTGGATGAGTGCTAAAAAGAAAGAATAAAATAAAACCTTGAGAGGTCCAGCCAACAGCCAGTACCTACTACCAGACACAGGAGGAAGGGAGGCCATCTTAGACCATCCAAGTCCACCTGAGCCCCCCAACAACTATAATGACACGAGGCAAGACCAGCCTAAGAACCACCTACTGGAGCCCAGCCCAAATGGCTGACTCAAAATTGTGAGCAAATAAAACAGTTATATTAAGCTAATATTTTTATTATTTTTTAAAAGACAGTCTCACTCTGTCACCCATGCTGCAGTGCAGTAGCCTGATCATAGCTCACTGCAGTCTCAAACTCCTGGGCTTAAGCAATTCTCTCACCTCAACCTCTTGAGTAGCTGGGACTACAGGCACACACCACCATGCCTGGCTAATTTTTATTTATTATTATTTTTTTAAAGACAAGCTCTCACTATGTTGCTCACGCTGGTCTTGAACTCCTGACCTCAAGTGATCCTCTTGCCGCAGCCTCCTGAGTACCTGGGATTACAGGTGCAAGCCACTGTGCCTGGCTAAGCCACTAAGTTTTAAGGTGGTATGTTACACAGCAATAGATAACTGATATACTGTATTAAATCTCTCACACTCCCAGTTCCTGCCACTCTTCCCTCTCTTAATTATTGCTCTAGTCATACCAACTAACCTCTTTTTAATTCCTTGTAAACACTGTGAAAACTCCTGCAGTTACTCTGGCTGTACCCCCTGCCTGGAATGCTCATTCCTCAGCTGAATGGCTAACCTGCTCTCCTCTTTCAAGCCTTTCTTCAAATGTCTTGTTTTAAATGAAGCTTATGCTTACTGTTCTACTAAAAATGGCAGTCTACCCTCAATGTCCAGCACTTCCAATCCCTCTTACCCTGCTTTATTGTATTTATTTATTTTGAGAAAGGATCTTGCTCTGTCACCCAGGCTGGAGCACAGTGGTAATTTGGCTCACTGCAACCTCCACCGCCCTACCCCCGCCCTGGGATTCAAGCGATCCTCCACTTCAGCCTTCCAAGTAGCTGGGACCACAGAGTTATCTACATTTTTTTCTTTTCAAATCCTGCCTTCGAAACGTTCATTCTGTAATTTGGAACGAACTCTTCACAAAGCGTGTGCAGGCCGGGTGCGGTGGCTCACGCTTATAATCCCAGCACTTTGGGAGGCCGAGGCAGGCGGATCATGAGGTCAGGAGATCGGGACCATCCCGGGTAACAGCATGAAACCCCATCTCTACTAAAAATACAAAAAAAAAAAAAAAATTAGCTGGGCGTGGTAGCGGGCGCCTGTAGTCCCAGCTACTCGTGAGGCTGAGGCAGAAGAATGGCGTGAACCCAGGAGGCAGAGCTCACAGTGAGCCGAGATGGCGCCACTGCACTCCAGCCTCGGCGACAGAGCGAGACTCCATCTCAAAAACAAACAAACAAAAAACACAAAGTGTGTGCAATCTCATGCAAGGTCATATATGAACCCCTATCTATAGCAGTTTTATGTATCTAGATTGTTATATTAAAAGTTTTAGATACTAGGGGCAAGTACCTCATTTGTGAACATTTTAATCACTGTTTCAACGAGAATATTTTAGTTTACCAATCAATAAATAGTTCGGATAAGAGAGAGACAAAGGTAGGGAAGCAAGGAAATACTTTAATCCAGGGATCCCCAACCCCTGGGGTACAGACCAGTACAGGTCAGTGGCCTCTTAGGAACCAGGCCACACAGTAGGAGGTGAGCAGCAAGCGAGTATTACCACCTGAGCTCCATCTCCTGTCAGATCAGTGGTGGCATCAGATTCTCATAGGAGCACAAACACTATTATGAACTGTGCTTGTGAGGGATCTAGGTTGCACGCTCCTTATGATAATCTAACTAATGCCTGATGACCTGAGGTGAACAGTTTCACCCCCAAACCATCCCACTCCAACCTTCCCCACAGACACCCCGACCCCATCTGTCTTCCACAAAACTGGTCCCTGGTGCCAAAAAGGTTGGGGACCGCTGGTTTAATCTATATCACTCACTCAGGTACTAACTATATTGTTTTGATCATACTCTCTCTACTCTTATAAGTTAATGCAATCAGCAAATACAATCAATTAAAAATATTTAAATTATGTTTTATGCCCTCCCCCACCTGACTATTAACAATGGAAAAAAGGAGTTAACTTCTCTTTTACTGTTAGTCTCCACCCACTATTCCTTTAGGGCTCTCCTATGAATCCTTTCCTTCTGGATCACCCCATTCACCCTGGGCTAGCATTCTTAATAAAATAGATAAGTAAACTGACCTTTTATAACCTCAGAACAAACAGAGATGTGTCAGGGGTTTTGAATCCAAGATATATAGCAAACAACAGAAAAAGAGGGTACAGACCAGAGGCACAAATCTGTTTAAAAAGTTGGCATTTAAATTATCAACCATAAGGCATAAGAGGGTAATTCAATATCAAACTTCACAGTGAAAAATCTGTTTGGATCTTAAATCCAACTGCTCAATAGCAAACAATATGAATGTACATTAACTTCAGAATCAGGCAAAACTATAAAGAATCTGCTTTGCTTTAGTATTTATCTCTTAGAAAATATGTATCATTTATAAGATCAACTAAAAAAATGGTAAGATCAAACTATAGGCTAAGTTTGTACTCAGGACTATGGATGAAATGTGAAAATGGTGGTTGTGTTGAATAAAGCTGGATCTCCTCCAATCCAGTTTTATCTCAGAGATTTGTTCTGCTGATCTGGAGATACAAGTTTCACACTGAGATATGTGTATATTGCTTTACAATTCAGAAAATTTCCAAGTCCTTGGGAAAAATACTTTGAAAATAAGTAGCTGAGCACTAAGAAATCTTTTTCTTTTTTTTTGTTTTTTTGGCCACCCAGACCCATCAAGAATTTTTTTTTTTTAATTTAAGAAATATTCTGGGGGCTCTAAATCAAATTCCTATTTGTTATGCATGCCTGGCATCTTCGAATTTAACCCATGTTTTTCCCAAGCAGTCCAAGGCAAATGAAACTCTTGTTCATTGAAGGAAACACTGATTTTCCAGTAACTATTTCGCTTGAGAAAGTGAGGATGACATTTACTCTGCAATGAAGCAGCCCATTACACACAAGAGATGGGACACTCCAGGATGATCTGAGCATGCCCATACAGCTACAGAGCACCCTCTACATTCTGTCCAAATAGCTTTGGGTAAAATGAACAACTAGGAAACACATATCATGCTTCTCCATTATTACAACGTTACACAAGTCAGTCCTAAAATAGCAAATGCCCCTGGCTGAGATCTACTGCTGAAAAATGCTAAGTTTCAGCAGCTCAGGCTATTTCCTGTGCCTGTTTATTCAACCAGCCCCCACTTAAAGCTGCAGGACTAACTATAGGATTCAGAAAGAGATTTTTTTTTTTTTTTTTTAAAAGACAGATACACACACATATACAACATACGGTTTCCGAGGAGAGTGAGGGCTCCATGCTTGTGAGAGAGGAGGAGGAGGAATATGCCGAATAACCCTCAGGTTTCTCCCAGATTTGAACATGTTGTACTGTGGCATGAGGTCAGCAGTGACTGACTCCAGCCCTGTGAGGCTGAATTCTACCCTGACAAAGCAGTATCACTGTAATATGAAGCAAGAGGATTCAGGGCATGTTGGCAGCTGTACAGAATGCCTGTTCTAGAAAGTAATGGCAATTCCAAAACAAGAGATCTATGCTGTCACATGAGATAATCTTCAGCTCAGTTAAGCAATAAGCACCCAAAATACTTTGAATCCCAAACACAGGCAGCTCAAAAGTTTAATGGTAGAAAAGAACTTTTCTCCTTGAACCTATTTTGTGTCTGGAGGAAATAATCAGGAAGAAGAAAACTGGAAGAATCACTGGTTAATTTGATCTGTATCATAAACAACATACTGATTCTGATCTGATCTGTTTCTGGACACTACGACCTAGCTGAAGAACCCCAAACCATCTCTGTGACTTTACTATGGAACAGGGAGAATATTCTGGAAATACAGTGCGAATAACCTCATTTTTCACATGTGCCCAAAAGGCAAACCTAATATACATCATCATTTCTTTTTAGTTCAAGAATGTGTGCCTTTAGAAATTCTTCCTCCAAAGAGGGGCACTAAAAAAAGAGCCAGAACATGAATTTTCTACCAAGAGAAAACAGGGCAATGCAGATGTTCCTTTACATTTTATGGTGTCCCTTATAGTATGAAAGTTCTATTCTAGACCAAAAGTGACCCAATAGTTTTATAACAAGTACAATTTAGCCAGGAAACACAAGACAATGGAGATAAAACAAAACTGTACTACAGCACTAATGGGAAGGTAAATCTATAAGAAGTTCTTCAATAGTTCAGTGGGACAAGGAGCGATAAGGAATAATTTTAAAAAAAATTTAAATAAAATAAAAAATAGAAAAATAATTTATTGACTATTGTACTGATAGTGAAAAACAGAATAGTTGTACGGGTACTCGAAATATGGTTTCTGCTAGACATATATTGCTTTTGCACCATTATAAAGTCAAAAAAATTGTTAAGTTGAACCATTTTAAGTCAGGAACCATCTGTATTCTGAATATAAGTCCTTTGTCAGATATGTGATTTACAAATTTTTCTCCCAATATGCAGCATGCCCTTTAATTCTCTCAATAGCATCTTTCATAGATTAAAAATTTCCTGTGTCGTTCTAAAAGTTTCATAGTTTATTTTATATATTTATGATTTATTTTGTGTTAATTTTTATGTAAGGTGTGAGAAGTTCAAGTTTTTGCCTACAGATTTCTACTTTTTCCAACACCTCTTTTTGAAAACACTATCCTTTCTCCATTGAATTGCCTTTGTATTTTTGTGAAATATGAACTGGCAATATTTACGTGAGTCTATTTCTGAACTTTCTATTCTATTCCATTAATCTACATGTCTACCCTTTTACTAATATGGCCTCATCTTGATTACTGTAGCTTTATGGTAAGTCTGAAAGCTGGGTAGAATAATTCACGTAACTTTATTTTTCTTTTCCAGTATTGGTTGACTCTTCTAGTTCTTTTGCCTTTCCATATATATTTAAGAATAAGCTTGTCTATCTCTACAAAAAGGTCCTGCTGAGATTTCTGATTGGAATTGTGTTAAAAGGATAATAGGGAATGCCTACAAAGAACTGTGTGTACATAAATCAACAGTTCACATGAAGCGGACCAAATGCTCAAACAACAAACTACCAGAATCACCTAAGATGAAATAGATAACCTGAATGGTTATATAACTGTTTTTAAAATGAAATTTTGTAATTAAACATATTCTGAAAAAGAGATCTCCCTATGGTTTCACTAAATTCTACCAAACATTCATTACAAATAAATCAATTCTATACAATCTGATCCAGAATGCAGAAGGAGGAGGAACTCATTTTATGAAGCCAGCACTATCCAGGAATTAAACCCGGAGAAGATCTGTTAAACAAAACAAGACAGCAGACCAATAGCCCTCATACTAGCAAATCAAACCTAGCAATGTATATGAAGAATAATATACCATATCCAAGCAGGGTTTGTATCAGGAATGCAATGCTGGTTCAATATTTGAAAACCAAGCAAGGTAAGCAACACTAGCCCAGAGAAGCAAAACCATATGATATCAATTTATACAGGAAAAGCATTTGAGAAAAGTCAACAGCCACTCATTATTAGACTCTTAGCCAATTAGACTGGACACGGTGGCTCACACCTGTAATCCCAGCACTTTGGGAGGCCAAGGTGGAGAGATCTCATGAGGCCAGGAGTTTGAGACCAGTCTGGCCAACATGGTAAAACCCTGTCTCTACTAAAAACACAAAAATTAGCTAGACATTGTGATGCATGCCTGTAATCCCAGCTACTTGGGAGACTGAGGCACAATAGTTACTTGAGCCCAGGAGGCAGAGGTTGCAGTGAATCGACATCGTGCCACTGCACTCCAGTCTGGGTGACAGAGTGAGACTCTGTCTCTAAATAAATAAATAAATAAATAAGAATTCTTAGCAAATTAGGAATAGAGGGGAACTTCCTCATTTTTTTTTTTTAAACAGGCGTGAGCCACCGTGCCTGGCCCAAAATTTTTTTACACAGCAGCTAATTTCATACTTACTGGCTCAAGCCATCCTCCCACCTCAGCCTCCCAAGGAGCTGAGACTACAGGTGTGAGCCCCCAAGCCCGGCTAGTTTTTTGTATTTTTTTTTTTTGGTAGAGACAGGGTTTTGCCATGCTGCCCAGGCTGGTCTTGAACTCCTGAGCTTAAACGATTCACCTGCCTCAGCCTCCCAAAGGCCTGGGATTACAGGCGTGAGCCACTGTGCCCAGCTTCCCATATGCTTTAAATAATCTCTAGATTTATAATACCCAATGCAATGCCTACACATCACTTCATTCACATGGATTCAACATAGTATTTCATGTGTGGCAAATTCAAATTTTGCTTTTTGGAACTTTTAGAAATTTTTTTTCTAAATATTTTGTGTAGACTGCCATGGTATGTTGCAACCTTGCTAACCTCACTTAGTTCTAGTAGCATTCTGTGGATTCCTTGGTTTTCTACATATACAGTGATGTAGCCAGTGAATAGGAATTGTTTTACTTCTTTCTTTCCAATTTGTATGTCTTTTATTTCCTTTTCTTGCTTTATTTTACTGGCGAGAACTTCAATACCAATAGAAATTGCCAGAGAGGACATCTTTGCATTGTTCCCCAGCCAGAACTCCAATGTCAGTTAAGTTTTCAAAGTCTTTGCAGTGCTTTTTGGATCTGTCCCACAGATGCACCACCCACCCTGTTGCCAGTCTGGGACTTGGCAATGGTCTAACCCCTACTTCATTTCTCAAAATCTAGGTATACTGTTTAGGGTCAGATTTCTGCATGCAGACTGCATGAATAAGCTCAAAAATTCATAATAAAATTTAAAGAGTTTATTTTCAAATATCTTATAATCTCCCAGTACTTTCTAGGTCAATGGGATTCCCCTTTCTCATGACCTAGTCAGAAAGCTGGTATGTTATTTACTCTGCTCAGCCATACAATTTCCATAATAGTGCCTTTGTTTGGAGGCAAGCAGATGAAGGAGGGAGAAAAAAAGCAATTGAGACTCATTCCACCCTCTTGTGACCACAGCTCCACTGATCTGAGAATGGTTCCCTAAAATCAGAGTTTTAAGCTCTTGCTAGACCCCAATCTGCTGTCACTGCAGGACTGCTTGAGGTTCATGGTGCAAGAGAACAGAGGAAAGAAAAAGGAAAAAAGAAAAAGTTTCTGTACTTTCTATTAGTATTACAATATTGCCTTCCCATTCTTTGAGCCAGAACTGAAGGCTTCTCCTAGAGTTCTCTTATCCACATTAATGTCCATTTAGGGGTTTTAGGCTGTGTTGAGTTGAAGCCTGGGGATATGAGAGAGGCGAGAATGATAAATTAAACCCTGGTTCAACAGTACTTCAAAGTCTGCTCCTTCTTAGTGCAACTTTTAAGATACGTCTTTTGGAGTCCTCAAATAGTTGCTCTAGGCCAGGTGTTTTAGCGGAGGAGTTCAGTAGAAAAGACAGGTGAAATGTGTTTGCTCCATCTTACCCATAACAGGCATTTTAAGCCACTAAGTTCTGAGGTGAATTGTTACACAGGAATAGATAACTGGAGTACAATCCAACTCAAGAAGCAATCATTTAAGTGTGGTGCACATGAAACAACACAGCCTTTATACATCTTCTCTAGAAAAGTCACCAGATAATTATAAAACAGATGCTATCAGTTCAATGGCAGACTATTCTCTGCTTTCTTACCTTGGCTTCTAAAAAACAGATTCAATAGTTTCATTATTGGAGTAATCAAAGTGATAGCAATAAAAACCATGGAAGCCTCTAAGTAGATGTGGGTTTATTCTGCTGTCAGGTATAATTTGTTAAGGGTTTGGACATTTCATTCTTTCATGCCCTGACTGGTATCAGTCAGAAGAACTAAGAGAATCATTGGAGGAAAAGGGAACAACGAGGAAAAATCTGGAAAGTGGAAATGCCCTAAGGGAAAAAATTTTCCCCCAAGTTATTCTTGTATAGAATTCCTAAAACAAGGTTTTAGTTTTGTGGTCTTGAAAACAGAGTATTTCACCAGCAAGCAGCATTTCATTCAGAATAGCCTACCAACCTGTTTGTATAATTAAGCACTAATTTTTCCTGAATTAAAATATCTAGGATGTCAATCAGCTCCACTAGCTATCATAAGCTTTGCCCAACATAAACAAATCACTACACAGAAAGAAACTGTGAAGATAGCACCATTTCACATCCACAAACAGGCAAAAATTTTAAGTGTTTGTGAAGATGCAGGTCAATGGGAACTTTCACACACTACTGATAGGAATAAGTTAGCATAATCACTCTGGATAGCAATTTAGCAATATCTAGTTAAACAGAAGATGAATATACTGTACAACCCAGTAAATCCATTCCTAGGAAGTACTAGATAAATTAGTATATACTAGAGAAACTCCATATATTTGCATAAGAAGACATGTTCAAGAGTATTCACTGTAGCACTGTTTATGAAACAATGAAATACTGAAAACTATATGTCCATTAACAGGAGAATCAACCTACAAACTGGTATGTTCATAAAACAGAATACTATACAACAAGTAGATCAGAACTATATGTATCAATGTAAATAATTTCAAAAGCATATCAAGTGAAAAGAGTAAAGAAATTTTGCGTATATAAACTTGCATAAAATGTAAAAGAGAATCATTTACATAAAATTTAAAATCACGTAAAACAAAACTATAAGTTTTTTTATGGACAGATGTATATGCAATACAAGTACATAGACATATTTGTTCTTTGAGAGGCTGAGGTGGGCAGACTGCTTAAGCTCAGGAGTTTGAGATCAGCCTGGGCAACATGGAGAAACCCTGTCACTACAAACAATATAAAAATTAGCTGGGCTTGGTGCTGGTGCCTGTAGTCCCAGCTACTTGAGAGGCAGAGGTGGGAGGATTGCTTGAGCCCAGAAGGCAGAGGCTGCAGTGAGCTGTGATTGCATCACTGCACTCCAGCCTGGGTGACAGAGGGAGATTCTGTCTCAAAAAACACAAAAGAATAAAACACTTATGTTAATGAAAAACACTAAATTCAGGATAGTACTTGTCTCTGAAGCAGCAGAATGGATTGAGGAATGGTACACAAAAAAATAAAAGTACTAAGTTTGAAAAGCTTGGTAATTGTGCTTGAGTGTTTGTTATGTTATTCTCTTTTTCATTTTTCTTGCATACGGCCACCCATTAATCTCTTTATTTTTCTGTTTGAATTTTTTTTTTTTTGAGATGGAGTCTCGCCCTGTCGCCCAGGCTAGAGTGCAGTGGCATGATCTCGGCTCACTGCAAGCTCCGCCTCCCGGGTTCATGCTGTTCTCCTGCCTCAGCCTCCCAAGCAGCTGGGACTACAGGCACCCGCCATCATGCCCGGCTAATTTTTTACATTTTTAGTAGAGACGGAGTTTCACTGTGTTAGCCAGGCTGGTCCCGATCTCCTGACCTCATGACCCGCCCGCCTTGGCCTCCCACAGTGCTGGGATTACAGGCGTGAGCCACTGCGCCCAGCCTCTGTTCGAAATATTTTATAACACAAAAATCAGAAAGAAAAAAAAACTATGAGAACATATATACATTACACTGTTAACATTCAAATGTTTAATGAAAGAATATTCTAACAATATGTTAGCTAAATGCATACACATTTCGCCAAAAAAGTGTGTTTAAGCAAGCTAAAAGGGGCCAGGTGTGATGGCTCACTCCTGTAATCCCAGCACTTTGGGAGCTGAGGCAGGAGGATCGCTTGAGGCAAAAGTTTGAGACCAGCCTTGGCAACATAGTGAGATCCTGTCTCTACAAAAAAAGAGAAAGAAAAAAATAGCCAGGTGTTGTGGCACGCACCTGTAGTTCTAGCTACTTGGGAGGCTGAGGCGGGAGGATCTCTTGAGCCCAGGAGTTCAAGGCTGCTGTGAACTATGATTGTGCCACTGCACTCCAGCCTGGGTGACAGAGCCAAGACTCTTAAAAAAAAAAAAAAAAAAAAAAAAAAAGCAAAGAGAACCAGGCATTATAAAGATCTAATATGTTTCAAAAGTGCACGTAAGAGAGCAAGTGAAAAACAGGTTAGCTTCTGTTATATCCTAAGTAAGGGTCTCATGACTCAAGACAGTAAGGAGAGGAGTGGCCTCTATAAGCTCTCTTGCTTTCCCCACCATCATCTGCTACAATACAGTACAGCAGGTTATTTGGCACATCTTGTAGCCTGGCAGTGATTTCGCTCAAAGCTGGGAACATGGTAGAAGCCTGTTGACCTTCTGGGGGGGAATCCTGGAACATTAGAGAAAGAAAAGTCTACATGGAGTACAGCCAAAAGACCTGCTCTTATCTGTAGACCTTAAGTAATGTACTTCGGCCAGAGTAGAAAGGGGAGTTTTACTCATTCTATACCCTCTTCTGGCTCTCATATGACTTGCTGGGAAAGAAAGTAGAGAATTTGTTTTTTTGATCTTACAAATGACCCAAAAATCTGCTGGGTCACCTGAGTTGAGGCTGTGGATCCTGTGCAGGGATTGTAAGGCAGATGAGCAAGTGATTACCATGTTCACTTGGTATCTACTGGCACAAATGCCGAACTATCAATTCTACTGACTCATCTGCATCTGCAACTGGCAGGACATATCTGTATCCCGTAGGGAGCCTGCCAGAATGCTACACTGTGGAGTCATTCAGGATAGTGAAAACTGTGGCAATAATTTTATTACACAATTGTTTAATACTTTAGTTACTTATCCCTTTATGCTAGTTGTATAATGTTAGGCAAAAACAAGTCTAGGCCATTTAGTAATTGTGATGAAACTTCTCCTTTAAAAAAATGAAGACTGGACTAGTAATGACAATTATTATTTTCTTTTCTTTTTTTTTTTGAGATGGAGTCTAGCTCTGTTGCCCAGGCTAGAGTGCAATGGCGTAATCTCGGCTCACTGCCACCCCCACCTCCCAGGTTCAAGTGATTCTCCTGCCTCAGCCTCCTGAGTAGCTGGGATCACAGGTGCCCACCACCACGCCCAGCTAATTTTTGTATTTTTAGTAGAGACAGGGTTTCACTGTGTTGGTCAGGTTGGTCTCGAACTCCTGATCTCACGATCCACCCAGCTCAGCCTCCCAAAGTGCTGGAATTACAAGCGTGAGCCACGGCGCCTGGCCACAATTATTCGAGTACCCTTTCTCTAACTTTTAATTATAAAAAATTTCAAATATACTGAAAAAAACAGAAAAGATGTTATAATAAACAGCCATATACCTACCACCTATATTCAACAACTGTTAACCTTTTGCCATATTTGTTTCACCTTCACACATATGCACCCCTAAACCACTTAAAGTAAATTACATATGATCCTCCACACTGCTATGGTCTGCATGTCTCCCCAAAATTCATATGTTGGAACCTAATACCCAATGTGATAGTGTTAAAAGGTGGGGCTTTTGGAAAGTGACTAAGTCATAAGGGCTTCACCCTCATGAATGTGACTGCTGCCTTATAAAAGAGGCTAGAGGGCCAGGCGCAGTGGCTCACACCTGTAATCCCAGCACTTTGGGAGGCTGAGGTGGGCGAATCACCTGAGGTCAGGAGTTCAAGACCAGAGACCAGTCTGGCCAACATGGCAAAACCCCATCTCTACGAAAAAAATACAAAAATTAGCTGGGCATGGTGGCACACACCTGTAATCGCACTACTCAGGAGACTGAAACGGAGAATTGCTTGAACCCAGGAAACGGAGGTTGCAGTGAGCCGAGATCACGCCACTGCACTCCAGCCTGGGCAACATACCAAGCCTCCATCTCAGAAAAAAAAAAAAAAAAAAAAAAAAAAAGAGGCTTGAGGGAATTCTCTTGCCCCTTTCACCATGTGATGATGCAGCAAGAAGGTGACATCTATCTATGAGAAATAGGCCTTCACCAGACACCAAATCTGCTGGCACCTTGAACTTGGACTTCCCAGTTTCTAGAACTGTGAGAAATAAATTTCTGTTGTTTTTAAACTACCCAGTCTAGGGCATTTTGTTATAGTGGCCCTATAAACTAAGACACACACCCCCAAATACTTTAGCACGTATCTCCAAAATTTAAAGCCATTCTCCTAAATAACTACAATACCATTCTCACACCCACTAAATTTACCATAATTTCTTGATATCATCTAATATTCAATGATATTAAAAAGTTGACCACTTAAAATAGTTCCACTGTAACCAAGGATCTAAGTGCACAGGCTAGAAACCATTGGCCTATGAGTCGTATGTCTTAGGGCAGAAATAATATATATAAACTCCAGAACTATACTTCTTTCTTAAAAGAAAGACAGCTCAGCCAGGCGCAGTGTCTCACGCCTGTAATCCCAGCACTTTGGGAGGCTGAGGTGGGCAGACCACCTGAGGTTAGGAGTTCAAGACCAGCCTGGCCAACACGGCAAAACCCCATCTCTACTAAAAATACAAAAATTAGCTGAGCGTGGTGGTGGGCACCTGTAACCCCAGCTACTCAGGAGACTGAGGCAGGATAATCACTTGAACCCGGGAGGCAGAGGTTGCAGTGAGCCGAGATTGTACCATTGTACTCCGCCTGGGAAACAGAGTGAGACTCTGCTTTAAAAAAAAAAAAAAAAAGAAGAAGAAAAAAGAAAGAGAGCTTTCAATTTTCACTTTTGGCTCTTCAGTTCTAACGCTGTATGTTTCAAAAGGCACTCTGCTCAGGCATCACGTTAATTAGGAAGCAGTAGTCCTGGAATAGATCTTCATATATTACACAATTCTGTTGCAGTACCAGTTACTAATCCATAATCTACTTCCAAACACGAATTTAAAATGACTTGTAAAATTTGTTTTTAAAAAACTTTTAATAACAACTGTTTCAATAAAAATTACAATTAAAGAATAAAAGTTATAATGGGAGACAGGGAAGCAGACAATTGAACTAGAAACATAAACCAAGGCTAGCTACTGCAAGTGAACACTTTTGAGTTTTCTAGCAACCAAAGCAAAAATGGAGATAGGATGGTTTCATTGTAATTTTTTTCATTAGCAATTAAAAAAAAGTGTTTAAGAATAGAATTTATCTCCACTTAACTGGAGGAGAAATTTACACGTGGACTTTTATATAAGAACTAATAATTAAAATCTTTTGTTTGTTTTTGTTTGAGACGGTCTCACTCTGTCACCCAGACTGGAGTGCAATGGCGAAATCTCAGCTCCCAGCAACTTCCGCCACCTGGGTAAGTGATCCTCCCACCTCAGCCTCCTGACTAGCTGGGACTACAGGCATGCGCCACTATGCCCAGTTAATTTTTGTATTTTTTGTAGAGATGGGGTTTCACCATGTTGCCCAGGCTGGTCTCAATCTCCTGGGCTCAAGAGACACACCTAACTTGGTCTCCCAAACTGCTGGGATTAAAGGCATGAGCCACCATGCCCAGCCTAACTAAAATCTTTAAGAATTATTTTTTTTTAAAGATGAAAAGATACCCTTCACAGATGATTCTTTTTTTGAGACAGAATCTCACTCTGTCTCCCAGGCTGGAGTGCAGTGGCACGATCTGGGCTCACTGCAGCCTCCGCCTCCCGGATTCAAGAGATTCTCATGCCTCAGCCTCCTGACTAGCTGGGATTATAGACATGCATCACCACACCTGGCTAATTTTTGTATTTTCAGTAGAGACGGAATTCTACCATGTTGGCCAGGCTGGTCTCAAACTCCTGACCTCAAGTGATCCACACGCCTTGGCATCCCAAAGTGCTGAGATTACATGAGCCACCGTGCCCAGCCCACAGATGATTCTTATAACCATCTACAACAATAACCAAGGGCTTATAAAATCATAGTTCAGTGAGTGAGTTTCTACATGAGCTGAAGGAACACAGTTTAAGTCTGTAGCTTTCTGGTAACCTGACTTGATACTGGAAGAGAGACAGTCTAGTAAGGAGCAGGTCCCTTAGCATATTATTACCAAATATTAAGTATCTAATCTCCATTTTTGTCACAAGTTGGTCAGCACACAAGACTGAACTCACTGGCAAGCAGTCTGGCAATTAGCATATAATCTCATGTAAAACAGCCTAAAAATTTTTTTCCCCACTATTAGTTTCCTTTACACCAAATAGGTTCAATGTCCTGTTGCATAAGTTAATGGAAGAAAGAAATATTGTGAAAACCTGAGGAGTCTAATTTCAGATTCCCTGATCTTAAATACTACATAGGAAAAGGGTAAACTAAATTTAAGATTCTTACTTTTGGTTCCCTCTTTTGCTATTCCTCATCATTTATTAAGCACACAAGCACTTACATGCAAGGTTAGCATACAGCATTAGTTTTCTCTCAAATAATGTTTCTCAACTCAATTGTTCCTTCTGAATCCCAGTCCTGCCATTTCAGAGAAACATAGCAGTGTAAATGAGAACAGCTCAGGTCTTTGCAATCTCTGAAGACGTCCTAGTCTGCATGTGTTTCAGACTGCCTTGCATGGAGCCTGGGCCCAATATATACTAGTTACCTTTCCTGTTCCATACTTCCATCTCAGATGTATTCTCCTAGATACCAATCATTATGAATTTCTATGCAGAAATTGCGAGTTTGCTAGTCAGAATTAGAGTTCAAAGTTCTTTGCTTCCCCTGTGCCAGCTGACGACATCTCCACACCTCAGCTCTATCCAAGAGAAGCATGTCCACTGCTTGATAACTTAGTAGCACAAGTAAAGCTTAAACATTGTACTCGTCATTAAAAAGGCAACGGCATAGGATAAATCGAGGAATAAAAATTTTTCTGCTCTTTTCTGTACTTCTTTTCTGGTATGACTCTTAATATATTCCCAAATGATGTTTCCTAACTCATAGGAGTTCTCAACTCAACCACGGGAAGGGTGAGAAGCATGCAAAAAGCTGAGATCAGAGCTATAAACTACTCAAGAGATGCTTAGTTCCATGACATTGGGAAAGTAACCACAGACCCTTTATTGGTGGGGTGAGAAGAGTATAAATATGAGAACTAATTCTAAGAAATGATTTTCTAATAGTTCAAAGCAAAGTCTACCTATCTCTACAAGCTGTAATTTATTTTGGCCTCTTGTACTTACCTCTGTTCCCCATTGTGACTTCATTACCTCACCGGTCTTCTCTCTTTCCTTTGACTCCTGAACAAAAATTTCAAAGATTCTAGCACACACACAGATAAACTATTATTTGACTGGGCTTTACAACATCTAGTTCTGGTACTTATAAGTTAATCAGAGAGCATATACCTTTAACCTTATTAACATATGGCACTTTTCCACTTCACCTCTGAGATCACCAATCTCAGGACTCATTACCCCTTTGGAATTATACCTTAAGCTTTCATATGTCTAATATGTCTAATAGTTTTAGTCTCATTGCTAGTATACTATTCCCTTTCCATATCCACCCACCAGGATCTATTATCTTTCAAGCAAAAATCACGGTGATATAAAGAAATCAGGAAGAACTGCATTAGAATCACTGCTGTGTTGACTGTGACAGTATAACTTTCATAATCACTGAAAACTCATTTCTTCATCATCAAAACAAGGATACAGCATCCCTTATATAATTGTTTTGAGTAAAGACACATGTACTATCAGCTGCTACTAGTAGTACTGCACTGAATAATTTCCAAATTTCAAATATAATAATCCCTTCTACATGTATGGCTCTTTAAAAAGTTTCCAAAGTAATTTGACATTATCTCCATTTTACAAAAGAGAAGATTGAGGCTTGCAAAAGTCCTGCATACGTTAGAGCCTCAGTAAAGGCAAGCTACCATTCAGAAGGCCATGATTTATTCAAGGTCACATACCTAATATAGATTACAATTAGAACTAAGGACTTCTGACTCTTCACTAACAATCTTTCTACTACTTTGCCACTGAGTTGTCTCTAATTCTGTGCCGCTATATTTATTTGAAGGAAATAAAACTATAAATTACATTTTTTATGCTCGATCTCTGCTTTAACTGCTTTCTTTTGGCTTTATCTTATAAATTTAGAACAGCTCTCATATACTTAAACTTCTCTCCATTTCTCCACACACTTATTATAATCACCGAAGATTCCACAACTTATTCAACAGAAGAGGTTGAGATCATCAATTATGTCTTAACAGACTTCTACCACTAAAACTTCATTCTCTAATTCCATATTTTAACTCTTACTTATATACACCACAGGCAAACACCTCTCTGATCCAAATATCTTACCTTAATCTCATATACTTCACATAATTTATCTAGAAGCCAGACTGGAATGCTATCATTTCTGCTATTTAAATTTCTCCTTTAAAGGTAATGCTGAAGAATCACTTCCTCTGTCAAGATAATCACATGGAAAAGATGAATAGTCTTGATCTTTTGGATGAAAGACCTAAATCTAAAACTCTCGGAAGAAAACATGGATGTAAATCTTTGTGACCTTGAATTAGTCGATGAGTCTGTTTGTGTTTTTTTCCTGGTCCTTGATTTAGGATAGGCAATGGTTTCTCAGATATGACACCAAAAACATAAACAACAAAAGAAAAAAAATAGATATGATCAAAATTAAAAACGGTTATGCTTCAAAGGACACCATTAACAAAGTGAAAAGATAAAACCACAGAATGAGGAATCTTGCAAATCATGTATCTGATAAGGAACTTGTACACAGAATATATAAAAAATTATAAGTCAAAATGAAAAAGACAATCCAATTAAATAATGGGCAGAGGACCTGAACAGACAGTTCTTCCAAGATGATTACAAATGGCCAATAAGCACATAAAAAGATGCTCGGCTCATTATTAACCATCAAGGAAGTGTAAATAAAAATGTGATAATACTTCATACCCACTAGGATGGCTATAAAGACAAATAATAACAACAGTTGGTAAGAATGTGCAGAAATTGAAACCCTCATATATTGCTAGTGGTAAAAAGGTACAGCATGTTTGGAAAATAGTCTGGCAATTCCCTAAGTGATTAATCTACTCCTGCATGTATACACCCAGGAGAAATGAATAAATGTTTCCACAGATATTCACAGCAGCGTTATTCATACTGTCCAAAAAGTAGAAACAACATAAATGTCCATCAACTGATAAATGGATAAAATGTGATATATCCACATAATAGAATATTATTTTGCAGTAAGAAATGTATTATGACATGGATAAACCTTCAAAACAATGTGCTAGATAAAACTAGCCAGATCTGAAGGACCATGTATTACATGTTTCTGGAAAGAAGCCAGCCCCAAAGGACAACATACTGTATGATTCCCTTTATAGAAGATGTCCAGAATAGGCAAATCTATAGGGATAGAAAATAGATTAGTAGTTGCTTAGGGCCGGGGGAGAATGGGGAGATTGGGCAGTGATGGCTAACAGGTATGGGGTTTCCTTTTGAGATAATAAAAATATTCTAAAATTGTAGTAATGGTTGCACTCTGTGAATCTACTAAAAGCCATGGACTGTATACTTTCAGTGGGTGAGGTGTATGGTATAAGAATTATATTTCAAAAAGCTCTTTCTAAAAAGTCACTCCTCCATGAAATATTTCCACAGACAAGTCTCACTTGTCAGTTTCCTCATCTTTGAAGCTTCTTAAGAAAAAATTCTTGGTTGAACCAAGTTTCTGGGGATGATTTGCTTGTAATTTGTACATCTGAACTTAATGATCAACTAAGAATTCTAGAGGGATTGGGATAAGGAAGGAATTAAACATTCCATAAAAGACTATTTTTGTAGAAAAGTGTCATCTGTACTCCATGGTATCTCCTATGGTAAATCTGTGGAATTAAGCAGCTACCCCTCTATATGTTTATGTGAAGTATTCAGAGCCAAAAATTAAATCACAAAGTGACAAGATAGGGTTGTAGTAACATTACACAAATGGCACCATGGAATACGCATGACTGATACCAGAATTAAAAATACTGATAAAATTGTTATATTACAATGAACCATGGATTCTTTTGGATAAAAAAGTCTCTTCATTCTAAACAATTTATGACATATTTTACTAAAAAGGCTATGATAGGTGGCAAATAAGCTAACCTATTTGCAAAATGCCCATTCCTGCTAAAGAAAAAATTCTTGACCCAGAACTTCAAAAATAAAGTTAACTCAAGTCACAACGTGCTTGATATTTATTAACTCATTTTCCAATCAAGTTTTTAAAAATCACTGTTTTTAAAAAAATCAGATTTCTTTTCATTCTGGTAGGTGTCATTTGCCAAGTGCACTTGTTTAAAAAAAAAAAAAGAGTACATTCATAATAGTATCTAATGAAGCTGTCCACAGTGAAAAGCCTCTTTAATTTCAGTGACACCTAACAGTATGATTTTAAAAGACTTTCTTTGAAATTATATAAGTTTCTGGAATAATTCTGACTAATATTGTGCTCCATGTACCAAGTTAGATGCGAAATAGATGCTTACATGGCTGAGAAGATATCTGAACCTTACAATTTCACCTTTTGACTTTAATACTGGCACCAAGTTAGAGGTCAAGGAGCTCTGGTAGCAATTTCAAGGGAGGACATAGGAGGATGTCAAAAAGATTGGTTGTCGTAGTTTTTAGAAACCTCAATACAACCCATTTAACTTCACCACTTTCTTTTTCCTTTTCTAATTTTATTTTTAATATAAACAGACAGGGTCTCACTATGTTGCCCAGGCTGGTCTTGAACTCCTGGGCTCAAGCAATCCTCCCAACTCAGCCTCCCAAAGCACTGGGATTACAGGCGTGAGGCACCACACCCAGCCTCTTTATTATTTTTTAAGAGATGAGGTCTTGCTATGTTGCCCAGGTTGGTCTCAAACTCCTAGGCTCAAGTGATCCTCCCACCTCAGCCTCTCAAGCAGCTAGAACTACAAGGACACACCTGTGCCCAGTATAACGTCACTACTTTCTAAAGAAAGTAGTATGCATACACACACGTATATCACCTTCCTTATCATCACCAAGGTTTCCATTCATACATATTTAATATATAATGTTAGTATGTTACGATATACAAAGAGTTTCACATATATTTGATATAATCCTCAGAACAGCTCCAGGAGGCAGTTATAATTACTACCACCCTTCACTCAAAGATGAAACTGAGAGGATGAGAAACTTACTCAAGGTAACAAAGCTGAGAGGTAATAAAGAAGGATTTCAAATCCACGGTTTTCAGCTTACAAAGCCTATCTGTGCCTTGAACTATTATGATGCTTTTTGTTAATCATTTAGAGTACATCAAGAATCTTCCTCACTGCTCCACAGAAGGAAAAATTCACAGTTCAGAAAGTTTAAGAGACTTCTCCATTATCACACAATAATAGAGCAATTTCAAGGGAAGATGTAGACATGTTGAGTAATAATGGAGAGAATAAAATTTCCTGTAAGACATGCACTGCACTGTCATGTGCTAAATGAAATTAAACTAGATTTCAAGGTATCAGCTATCATTGCTGGAGGCACTGCTATCTACTAGGAAGATTCTTTAATTCAAAAGTACAAAAACAAAGAGAAAAAAATTTCCTTACAATTTTAAACATGCACTCACATTTCTTGAAACTCACTCTTCTCTTGGGCTTGTATGATGAGATTATAAAACATTTTGTTGTCATATCCTACACCAACTGTACACCTTCTCTTGTGAGCACACAGAATAACACCAACAGCTTCTCAGCCACAGCGCTAAACTGAGCACTTCACTCCGCAGCTCAGCCTGTGCCAAGAGTAGTTTTGCATTTCTCTAAGCCTACTTGTTTCCACAAGAATCCTCCCCTTCAGAGCAAATGCCCTGATGAGAAATGCTGTACATCTATAGTTGTGATTGTAGCCTCTAGGGCTTGTTGCCAGACATTCTGGATCCTAAGGATCTTAGCCACTCATTCTCCATTTTAGCTGCACAAAGCATGTCCTTCCCAAAGGAGAAAGAAGCCTTTAAATAGACACGGCTGAATCTTTTCTCATTTTAAAAAAGTAAGATGGGACCAGGCATGGTGGCTCACACCTGTAAATCCCAGCACTTTGGGAGGCCGAGGCGGGTGGATCACCTGCGGTCAGGAGTTCGAGACCAGCCTGGCCAACATGGTAAAACCCTGTCTCTACTAAAAATATAAAAAAATTAGCTGAGCGTGGTGGCACCTGCCTATAACTCCAGCTACTCAGGAGCCGTGATTGTGCCACTGCACTCCAGCCTGGGCAACAGAGTGAGACTCTCCCTAAAAAAAAAAAAAAAAAAAAAAAACCAGGAAAAGAAAAAAAGCCAGATGGGGTCTTTCTTTGTTGCCCAGGCTGGTCTCAAACACCTGGCCTTAAGTGATCCTCCCGCCTCAACCTCCCAAAGTGCTGGGATTACAGACATGAGCCACTGCACCCAGCCCTGAACCTCTTTCCTTTTTCTCTTTTTAAATCCCTGCAAGGGGAGGGGGAACAACTAAGTACACTTAGAGAAAAATTAATAAATATGCATATAGCTTTAAAAACTGGTTTAATTTTTTTTTTTTTCTGAGATGGAGTCCCGCTCTTGTTGCCCAGGCTGGAGTGCAGTGGCACGATCTCAGGTCACTGCAACCTCCGCCCCCCAGCTTCAAGTGATTCTCCTGCCTCAGCCTCCTGAGTAGTTGGGACTACAGGCGTGCGCCACCATGCCCAATTAATTTTTGTATTTTTTTTTTTTTAAGCAGAGATGGGGTTTCACCATGTTAGCCAGGATGGTCTTGATCTCTTGACCTCGTGATCCGCCTGCCTCGGCCTCCCAAAGTGCTAGGATTACAGGCGTGAGCCACTGCGCCTGGCCCTGGTTTAGTTTTTTTAACTATGCAGACTGATGACTACTGTGTAATATAAAGTATTACAAACCATGGTTCTAAATTTGATCCTGCAAGTAAACTTGGTGATAATGAGCCAAGTCACATTTATACTCTGCCTCACTTGTGAGTTTGAATAATAGGTGTTTTCCCCTAAGGGTATTGGGTGGCTTAAGGAAATACAATAAACATTGCTAGCATTCTTAAAAAAGCAAATGGACCAATATAAGGAATATCTGAAATAAATGCATTCTCAATAGTTTAAAATTCCCTATACCTAATTCCCCTATATTCTTTTCAAGGTCAAGGGTAAGAGTCTGTTGTGTTCAATATTACATCACCAGCACCCTGTGCAATGCCCTGAATACAGCAGGCACTCCACTGGAGATAAGAGTGTGGAGGAGCAGAAAGAACACCTACTACCTTACTTGGCCTCTTGCTAGTTTTGTAACATTGGGCAACCTTTTTAATCCCAATCTCAGTTTCCTCATCAGCACAACAGGATAATAATTACTTTGTATCATTGTTGGGAGAATAAATCATTGCTGTGAGAATGTCAATGTATAATAGTACTTTTTCTTCTAGGCATATAAAAGGTATTCAGTAAAATGTTAATTCCTCATATATATGAAGACTGATTTAAAACCTACATTTAATTAGGCAACACATGCTCTATTAATGTAAGCTGCAGAAGGATTTCTAAAAATAAACTCAGAGTCCCCTCAGTTACATATATATAAATAAAATGGTTCAATATTTTTTTGCATCACAAACCCCTCTGAGAATTTAATGAAAACTATGCATTCTTTCTCCCGAAAAAAAATTCACACACATGCAAATTTACATATAATCTGAGGAAATCCATGGACCCAAAGTTAAATCCCCTTATGTAACTTTTTGCTTTGGATACCAGGAAGCTCAGCGACAAAACTGTAATCTGACTTTATCAGGTAGACCCTGGTAACCTACAGATTATGTTCTGATGCTCTCCATGACCTTTCTTTAAAAGCTTCTCTTATTTGCTTAAAACAGCTTCTGTGTATGACAGATCTATTCAGATTTAATTTTAGACTTCATAACATTCCATTTCTATAGTTGAAACTTTAGAAGCCAAAGTTTTTTGTTAAGCTTCTAGGATCATCTTACAAATCATATGGTTCTTTTCAAAGCTCAGCAAAGTCTGACAACACTTCAGGAGTATATACATAATATCTGGTTCCATTTATAAACTTATATACATTTTAAGCTATATTGTTTCAAAATTATTTATAAATTATTTCAATAATTTAAAATATTTTAAAATTGAAACAACCACAATATTACCATCTAATACCACAAGGTTTATTGTAGTTTTCTTCCTTTCCATATTTGGAACTCTCTTATTACCATGAGAAACCTGCTCTCATCACCCTCACTGCATTTATTTTATCAATCCCTCTCCTTCCATATGTAACCAATCTTCTATCTCTGCAGCTATCACCTCCCTGGTGTAGATGTTATCCTCATCCCACTTGGGCTCAGAAACTCCACACTAGGCAACTTCACTGCACCATGGATTCCCTTCTCATCCATCATGAATCCGACCCCTTATCATCACGCTGTACAGCTGCACAGACCCATTCCTTCCCCCCACATCCCCTGGGCTCTGATGTGTCACCTGTCCGTACTCACTCCTTCCCACCCATGTCCTGCAGTAGCAGAAACACACTTTTCTCCTACAGTAATAACTAAGAAAGAACCGTGTAAACTGAATACAATCCAGGAAAGTCCTTAGAAATATCTATGAAGAGAACTTGAAAAAAAAAGAACTTTAAACCATTTTCACACAGGATAAGACTTAGAAATATATTATTTTGAATAACTAGGAAAACATGGACTTAATCAGCACTCTTAGCTGAGCAAGTAGGTCATGTTACATACACCTGAAGAAATTTTACCCATATTATCTATAGAGACTCAGTATTCCGTGGCAAACCCAAAGCCAGGTTCCACACTTCCTGTGTCTCAAAACTGTATTGAAATAAACAGCCATGTCATCATGCCACTTCCCTGGTATCTTGTCATTCAGTTCTTGCCTGCTACATATGGGTAAATGGATGAGATTTGGGTTTTTGTTGTTGTTGTTGTTTTGAGGGGGAGTCTCGCTCTGTTGCCAAGGCTGGAGTGGCGTGATCTCGGCTCACTGCAACCTCTGCCTCCCAGGTTCAAGCAATTCTCCTGGCTCAGCCTCCCAAGTAGCAGGGATTACAGGCGCCCACCACCACGCCCGGCTAATTTTTGTATTTTTAGGAGAGACAAGGTTTCACCATGTTGGCCAGGCTGGTCTCGAACTCCTGACCTCAGGCAATCCACCTGCCTCAGCCTCCCAAAGTGCTGGGATCACGGGTGTGAGCCACCGCGCTCGGCCTTGTTTTTTAAAGTGCCAACCAGGAAGCTAATTAACTTTTAGGTACAACTTCATAAAATGTTTCATAAATCATTATAGCAGCTACTATGTACCCAAGATCTGTACTAGGTGCTATTTAATTTCAATTTCGGGCCAGCTGGGGTAGCTCATGTCTGTAATCCCAGCACTTTGAGAGGCCAAGGCGGATGGATCTCTTAAGCCCAGGAGTTGAAGACCAGCCTGGCCAACGTGGCAAAACACCGTCTCTACTAAAACTATAAAAATTAGCTGGGCATGGTGGCTTATACCTGTAATCCCAGCTACTCAGGAGGCTAAGTGCTTGAACCCAGGAGATGGAGGCACAAGAATCCTTTGAAGCTGGGACGTGGAGGTTACAGTGAGATGAGATTGAGCCACTGTACTCCAGCCTGAGTGACAGAGTGAGACTCCGCCAAAAAAAAAAATTAAAAATTGAATTTCCATGACAACCCAATGAGTTGTCAATAAGGGAACAAATACTTGACAAAAGTTACTGCCCCCTCAACCACACACACACACAAAACTAATAATAATAATAATTACCCTACTTGTTTAAAATATATTAGTAATGAATCTGGGTAAAAATCAAGCAAACCTCCCAAATCTAACAACACTGTACACGAGTAAAAGACCTATGGAATGAGATTCTCAGATACCAATTATGAATCATTTAAACTCTGATTATCACATAAAAAACTCCCACAGAACCAGTCCACTACTTATAGATAGTAATATTAATGAGAATAAATGACTGTGGTCATGTATACATATTAAACTTATAAAATCCTTCTTGCCAAATATTAACAGAGGAAACAAAATGGAAAGAAAAGATATGGGGTTCTGAGCAGCTTAAGATAGGTATGAGATGTTTAATCTTGCTTTGATCTCTTAAAAGAAAAAAAAAATCCAGCTATCTTTATTTGTTTCAGAGAAGTAAAAACAAAGATGTTTTTACAAATTAGTAAGCTAATTTGTTTTTGATTTCAGGTCAAAAAGAAATTTTGGTTAATTCTGAATTTGATTTGCCAAGACTGTTATAACTATCATTATAAAAGTTTGATTCTAGAGTGATAGAACAGGATAATAAGAAAAGGGAATATTTAATATGCAGCATGAACCATGTTTCTCTTTATACATCAAATACCTTATTATGAGGCAAATCAATGTTCCAGAAACACACAAATACAGAAATCTAAATATGGGGACAGACTGAATCCTGTTGAGACCTGTCTCAGCTTTCCAATATTTGAATCTATGATTCAAATATCCTGAGTACCTACTGGGCTCCTGGAATCTTGCAGTAGACCTCTAAATGGTTAAGTTCCTGTCAATTTACACCTTCAGTAGAACACACATACTGCATTATAATGAAATTATATGCATATGATGCATTATTATGCATTTTTAAGAAAATACACTTTGTTCCAAATTATAGTTTCATTCACCCGTAATAGTGTTTCTTGGATAAGTCATCAGTAACATAAAGGATTTGTTTCTCTTGGGTAAAAGAACGTTTCAAAATCTTGTCTCAAAATCTTTATTTTATTATTATTTATTTATTTACTTATTTTGAGACAAAGTTTTACTCTTGTTGCCCAGGCTGGAGTGCAGTGGCGTGATCTTGGCTCACTGCAACCTCTGCCTCCTGGGTTCAAGCGATTCTCCTGCCTCAGCCTCCTGAGTAGCTGGGATTACAGGCATCTGCCACCACGCCTGGCTAATTTTTTCTATTTTTAGTAGAGATGGGGTTTCACCATGTTGGCCAGGCTGGTCTTGAACTCCCGACCTCAGGCAATCCACCTGCCTCGGCCTCCCAAAGTGTTGGGATTACAGGCATGAGCCACCATGCTCAGCCTTCAAAATATTTAAATATATTCATATCCTTTGAATCAGAGTCCACTTTTTAGAGGTTACCTTATGGAAATAGATCTAATTTTTTTTTTTTTTTTGAGACGGAGTCTTGTCTGTCACTCAGGTTGGAGTGCAGTGGCGCAATCTCGGCTCACTGCAAACTCCACCTCCCGGGTTCATGCCATTCTCCTGCCTCAGCCTCCCGAGTAGCTGGGACTACAGGGACCTGCCACCATGCCTGGCTAATTTTTTTGTATTTTTAGTAGAGATGGGGTTTCACCGTGTTAGCCAGGATGGTCTCGATTTCCTGACCTTGTGATCCGCCTGCCTCAGCCTCCCAAAGTGCTGGGATTACAGGTGTGAGCCACTGCGCCCAGCCAGATCTAAATATTTTTAAATTTTACATAAGAATTAAGAAAAAAGGTCTGGCACAGTGGCTCACACCTGTAATCCCAGCACTTTAGGAGGCTGAGGCAAGTGGATCGCTTGAGCCCAAGAGTTCGAGACCAGTGTGGGCAATATGGTAAAACTCCATCTCTACAAAAAAATACAAAAATTAGCCAGACGTGGTGGCACACGCCTGTAGTCCCAGCTACTCAGGAAGCTGAGGTGAGAGGATCACTTGGACCCAGGAGGTGGAAGTTGCAGTGAGCTGAGATCCTGACACTGCATTCTAGCCTCACTCCAGCCTGAGTGACAGAGGGAGACCCTGTCTCAAAAAACAAAACAAAACAAAAATTAGGAAAAAAAAGACAAAACTCCAGGCTGGGTACAGTGGCTCACATCTATAATCCCAGCACTTTGAGTGGCTAAGGCAGGAGGATCACCTGAGGCCAGGAATTCAGGACCAGCCTGGGCAACATAGTAAGACCTCATCTCTAAAAAAAATTAAAAATTAGCTCGGCATGGTGGCAAGTGCCTGTAGTCCCAGCTGCCTGGGAGGCTGAGATGAGAGGATCCCTTGAGCGCAGGAGTTTGAGGCTGCAGCGAGCCATGATTGCACCACTGCACTTCAGCCTGACTGACAGAGAAAGACCCTTTCTCTTCAAACCAACCAACCAACCCTAAACACAATAGTATCCTTTTTCCGCCCCCCGAGACAGTCTTGCTCTGTCACCCAGGCTGGAGTGCGGTGGTGCGATCTTGGCTCCTGCAACCTCTGGTCCTGTGTTCAAGTGATTGTCCTGCCTCAGCCTCCTGAGTAGCTGGGATTACAGGTGCACGCCACTACATCCAGCTAATTTTTGTATTTTTAGGAGACACAGGGTTTCACCATGTCGGCCAGGCTGGTCTCAAACTCCTGACCTCATAATCCGCTCACCTCAGCCTCCCAAAGTGCTGGGATTATGGGTATGAGCCACCACGCCCGGCACACTATAATATCTTTTCTATCTTCAACATTCATACTGAATTATCTGTAGGACTTCAAGCTGCCTATCTTCTATTTACTGTTAGGATGGTGAGGCCTTAGAACCCCTTGTTCCTGGACCCTAATTGCTTAAATGTATGGAATGGGTTAGAAGATATTTATTTAATTTACGCATAATCTAAAAGTTTGCACTAACTTAGACAGAAGTGAATGCTTATACTATGAAAGGACCACCTTAATCCTGACCTCCCAACACAGCAATCCTCCATTACCCAGCTGTCGGCGTAAACTTACAACAGTTCTCTAGGTAGCATTCTGGAAGGAGAAATAATGGCATCAACAGAATGCTTTCCCTCACTCTCTGAGTGAGTGAGCTGTGACCTTATCTCTTCCCTTTATGGATCTGGGTTAAACTTATCACTCATGATATTAACATCCAAATATTCACTAGAACAGAATTTTTGATGATTGATTACATGTATCCCTGCAGGGGATTTTAAAAAACCAAAATCTAAATAGTCATCACCAGAATCAAAATCAGAACTATACTCTCCCTGGGAGGTCATTCTTTAAAGCTTCTATTCTGGATTAAATATATCCCAATTTCCCAGCCACTTGAAAATGATTAATGAATGATCAAAACATATATTAAATAATCTAATTCAGCCGGGTGCGGTGGCGGGTGCCTGTAATCCCAGCTACTAGGTAGGCTGAGGCAGAAGAATCGCTTGAACCTGGGAGGCAGAGGTTGCAGTGAGCCAAGATCGCACCACTGCACTCTAGCCTTGGTGACAGAGCAAGACTCTGTCATCAAAAAAAAAACAAAAAACCAACAACAACAAGAAAACTAATATATTAAAACAGTAAGTACCAAATGTCTAAATGAGAAAAAAATCAATTTCAAAGAATAAGGCACCTGTATTAGCCCATTCTCACACTGCTATAAAGACACACCTGAGACTCAGCAATTTATGAAGAAAAGAGGTTTAATTGACTCACAGTTCTGCAGGCTGTACAGGAAGCATGGCTGGGGAGGCCTTAGAAAACTTACAATCATGGCAGAAGGCAAAAGGGGAAGCAGGCACATCTTCACATGGCCAGTGGGAGAGAGAGAGAAAGAGAGAAGGGGGAGGTGCTACACACTTTGAAACAACTGGATCTCATGAGAACTCTATTATGAGAAAAGCAAAGGGAAAGTCTGCCCCCTGATTCAATCACCTCCTACCAGGCCCTTCCTTCAACTCTGGGAATGTGACATGAGATTTAGGTGGGGACACAGAGACAAACCACATCAGGATCTAAAACACACAAATAAGTAGCCAATATATGTCTGAAAAGAGAATCATCTCACATTTTTGTCAAATGTTTACCTAAAAATGTACAATTTTCCAAATGACTCAGATTTTTATCTGAAATCCTAACTTTATATATATCCAATCTTCCGAAGTATGAAATGTGGAAAAAGAGTGAATTTTAGGAAGGCAGTAATAAAGAAATCAAGCTTTCCAAAGCAGATGTTTTTCACACTCCACATCGTAATATTCAGCATGTTAATTATGCATTGCTTTTCCTTTTAAAAAGCAATACATAAATGCAAAAAGTCATTAGCAAATCAAATTTAGCAATATATAAAATGGATAATTAATACATCACAACCAAGTGGGATTCATACTAGGAATGCTAGTTAAACATGTGAAAATCAGTGTATTTTACCATGTCAAAAGTCTAAACAAATTTTTAAAAACCAGATGTTTTATCAATAGATGCAGAGAAAGTTTTTACTAAAATGAAACATTCATTCATGATAAAGACTCTCAAACTAAGAATAGAAGGAAACTTCCTTAAACTAACGAAGGGTATCTATGAAAAACCTACAGCTGACATCACATTTAATGGTGAGAGAATGAGTGCTTTCCCTTAAGATCTGGAACAAAGTAAGGATATATTTTCTCACAAGTCCTACTTAACAACACGAAGTACTAACTGGTGCAATAAGGCAGGAAAAATAAATAGCATACAGATGACAAAGAAAGAAATAAAACTCTCTATTCGTAAGTAATATAACTGTCTAGAAAATGCTAAGAATCTACAAAAAAAAAAAAAAAAAAAAAATCCCCAAAACAAAGACCCACTAACAAAAAAACTCAACCTTCTTGAACTAAAAAATAAGTTGCTTCAGTAAGGTCACAGGACACAAGGTCAATATACAAAAGTCAATGGTATTCCTATGTCCCAGCAATGAGCAACTGAAATCTCAAATTAAAAAGCAATACCATTTATCATAGCCCCCCCCCCCCATTAAAGGAGCACTTAGCTATAAATGTGACAAAATATATGCAGGATCTGTATGTGAAGAACTACAAAACACTGATAAAAGAAACCAAAGAAGAGTCAAATAAATGGAAAGGGACACCATGTCATTTACTGGAAGACTCAATATTGTTAAGACTCGATTCTCCCCAGTTTGATCAACATAATCCCAATCAAAATGCTAACCAGGTCTTTTTATAAATATATAAAGTTATTCTAAAATTTACATGAAAAGACAAGGAATTAGAGTAGGCAAACCATTCTGGAAAAGAAGAACAAAATTAGAGGATTCATATGACCTGACTTTAAGACTTACTACAATAATCAATACAGGGTAATACCGGAGGAAGGATACGGTCCACAGATCAATGGAATACAATAGAGAGTCTTAAAAAAGACCTTCACAAATATAGCCAACTACATTTTTACAAAGGTGCAAAGGTAATTCAATGGAGAAAAGATAGCCTTTTAAGCAAATGGTGATGGAAAATTTGTACGTCAATATGTATCCCCGCCAAAAAGGAATCTCAGCATATTTACATCTTATTACAACTTATACAAAATAATTAATTTAAAATAGCCCAAAGCCTAAACATTAAATGCAACATTATAAAAAATCTTTTAAAAAATGGAAAAAAGGCTGGGTGCACTGGCTCACACCTGTAATCCCAGCACTTTGGGAGGCTGAGGCGGGTGGATCACCTGAGGTCAGGAGTTCGAGACCAGCCTGGCCAACATGGTGAAACACCGTCTCTACTAAAAATACCAAAATTAGCCAGGTGTGGTGGCAGGCGCCTGTAATCCCAGCTACTCGGGAGGCTGAGGCAGGAGTATCACTTGAACCCGGGAGACGGAGGTTGCAGTGAGCTGAGATTGTGCCACTGCACTCCAGCCAGGGCGACAGAGTGAGACTCTGTCTAAAAAAAAGTCTATCTGACCTTGGGTTTGGCAATAAGGTTTTAGATATAGCACCAAAAACATATGATAAAGAAAAAAATGACAGAAAGATGTCAACAACAGACGCTGGGGACTACTAGAAGACAGAGGGGGGAGGGGAATAGGGTTGAAAAAGTAATTATTGGGTACTATGCTCATTACCTGGGTGACAGTATCAATCATACCCCAAACCTCAGCATCATGCAATATACCCAAGTACTAAATCTGTACATGTACCCTGAATCTAAAACAAAAGTTGAAATTATTTAAAAAAGAAAAAAATCAGTAAGTTAGATTTCATTAAAAAGTAAAAACTATTGATTTGTAAGAGAAAGGAGAAAGTGCTAAGAGAATGAAAAGATAAGCCATAAATATTTGTGTGGGAGAAAATATTTGCAAGTCAGAATTCTGATAAAAGATCTAATCCAGAACATGTAAAGAACTCTAAAACCTCAATAATGACAAAACAATATAATTTAAAATGGGAAAAGATCTGAATAGATACTTCACCATAGTAGATATACAGATGGCGAACAAACATGTGAAAAGATATTCATCATCAAAACTAACAGCAAAGTGGAAATTAAAACCCCTAGATAGCATTACACACATATTAGAATAGCCAAAATGCAGAAAACTGACAACAAATCCTGGTGATGTGGAACAAAAAATCTCATTTGTTACTAGTGGGAATACAATATGGCACATTCAGTTTATAAGAAACTGCCAAGACCGGGGCGGTGGCTCACGCCTGTAATCTCAACACTTTGGGAGGCTGAGGTGGGTGGATCACTTGAGGTCAAGAGTTTGAGACCACCTGGCATGGTGAAACCCTGTCTCTCCTAAAAATACAAAACTCAGCTGGGTGTGGTGGCGGGCACCTTTAATCCCTGCTATGCAGGAGGCTGATGCAGGAGAATTGCTTGAACCTGAAAGGGAGAGGTTGCAGTGAGCTGAGATCATGCCACTGCACTCCAGCCTGGGCCGCAGAGCGAGACTCCATCTCAAAAAAAAAAAGAAAAAGAAAAAAAAAGAAAGAAAAAAGAAACTGACATACTGTCTTCCAAAGTTAAACATAGATTTATCATATGATCTAGCAATCAAGCTCCTAGATATTTATCCAAGTGAATTGAAAAACCTGTATGTGAATGTTTATAGTAGCTTTCTTCATCATCACTAAATACTGGAAGCAATCAAGATATCCTTGAATGACAGAATAGGTAACTGAACTATAATTACATTCATACAATGGAATACTACTTAGCAATAAAAAGGAAAATGCTATTGTTTCTATTGATTCAACAAGACACATGAATTTTTTTTGTTTTGCTTTTTTTTTTGAGACAGAGTTTCGCTCTGTTGCCAGGCTGGAGTGCAGTGGTATGATCTCTGCTCACTGCAACCTCCGCCTCCCAGGTTCGAGAGATTCTCCTGCCTCAGCCTCCTGAGTAGCTGGGACTACAAGGGCCCGCCACCATGCCCGGCTGATTTTTGTATTTTTTAGTAGAGATGGGGTTTCACCATGTTGGCCAGATGGTCTCGATCTCTTGACATCGTGATCCGCCCGCCTCGGCCTCCGAAAGTGCTGGGATTACAGGCGTGAGCCACTGTTCCCGGCCAGATGGATGAATCTTAATGCATTCTATTAAGTGAAAGAAGCCAGACTCAAAGTTTTACATGTTGTATGATTCCATTCACATGACTTCTGGAAATGGCAAAACTATAGTGATGGAAAATGATTAGACTGCCAGCAGTTGGTAGTGAGGGGAGTTGTTGATTATAAAGTGGAAGCAAAGCGAAATTTTTAGGGTAAAGGAGTTGTTGTGTATGGTACTATAGGATACATGTGTCATAAATTCGTTTAATATAGTTGCTGCCTCAGCATTCATCCTTAGGCTTGACATAAGTTTCTGAAATGCCTCTCACCCCTGGCATAGTTAAAACTTCCCCTTGCTATGTGGCTGTTTGCCATATGGCCTGCTTCTTCCTCATCTCATTGACCCAAAGCCCACAACATTCCAAACTGCAGATCATAATAAAACCTAACAGTCAACACCAGAGTCATACAAATAAGTTTCTCCTTTCACTCCTGTTTTCTTTAACTTAGCCAATCTACAATCTACAACCCCCAAGGGAAAGATAATGCCCATGAATCTTAGTAAAGGCACAGTCCCACAGGTCCTTCCTCCCTTTTTCTTTCCTCCTCTCTCTTACTCCCCTATCCTCCGGTTGAGCTCCCTGCCACCTCCAGTCTTCCCACTGCCACGGCTCAGCAACCTTTCTGTGCTCTGCAAATTACAAATTTCTTCTCTCTCATGCATTTTGGTTTAACTTTCTTACTGTGTCTCACCTGACACACCTGAATATAACCCTTCCCTGCCAACCAGGGCTCTCCTAAAGAGTGGTTATCCTGGCTTATGACCCCTCTCAATAGAAAGACCAAGACCAAAATAAAAAGGAATTGGCTGGGCACGGTTGCTCATGCCTGTAATCCCAGCACTTTGGGAGGCCAAGGTGGAGGGATCATTTGAGGTCAGGAGTTTGAGACCAGCCTGGCCAACATGTTGAAACCCCATCTCTACTAAAAACAAACAAACAAAAAAATTAGCCAGATGTGGTGGTGCACCCCTGTAGTCCCAGCTACTTGGGAGGCTGAGGCACGAGAATTGCTTGAACCCAGGAGATTGAAGGTTGCAGTAAATCAAGATTGCGCCACTGCACTCCAGCCTGGGTGACAGAGAGAAATTCCGTCTTAAAAATAAATAAATTAAAAAAAAAAGAAATTGTAACAATCAAAATCACAACATGACTCCACGCATTTGTCCAAACCCACAACTGTATATTACAAAGAGTAAACTTTGATGTATGTGAACTTAGAAAATGGAGAAAAAAAAACAACCATGCAATGGGGATCTCTGAATGAGATACAGATAGTGAAAAATGAATCTACCTTTAATACAAATACCTGATATAACATTGGAAAATAGTGTTTTGGCTGGAAACTGTAAGACTGAAAACAAAAGGAACTATACATAAACACTATATGCTAGTTGGTAAATTTGTTTCTCCCAGATCCACAATTCTGAAACTGCTTTACATGTATACTGTGGATAAACAATAAGTAAATGGATGATGGGTGGTGGATTAGATGTCTTACTGTTGGTGAGGGAATTTACAGATAAGCAAAAAGAAAAGGCAAGAATGAACTTTGTGGTACTAGATTACAGTTGGAGACATCTAACAGATATCTAATGGAATTCATGCTTAGGTTAATATTGTACAGGTGGATACAGAATTACAGATGTGCATATACATGAGTTGGTATACCTACATACATACATTTTCTAGCTCTGTAAGCTAAAAAGCAACGACACTCCTGTAGCAATCTTGGTTGCTAAATCCAGAACCCAAATCTTGGTTGCTAAATCCAATAAAAGGAACCAAGATTCCCTGGAGAAATAGCCGATCGTAGGGCTGGGGCAGGGAAAATACAAGATGAGTCTGGAGTATCTTTATGTTAGTATCATAAAGTTAGTTTCCAAATTATTTCCTTTTATGTCTTCCCAAATGAACAGATTTGTGTGGGTTTTTGTATAAGTTCTTTTTGAATTGTGGTTAGAATTTACCATCTTAACCATTTCTAAGTATATAGTTCAGTAGTGTCAAATATATTCACATTGTGCAAACAGAAGTCTGGAATTTTCTCACCTTACAAAACTGAAACTCTATACCCAATAAACAATTCCCCATTTCCCTCTCTTCCCAGCCCCTGGCAACCACCATTCTACTTTATTTTTCTATGAATTTGACTGCTTATACAAGTGATATCATACAGTATCTTTTTGTGACGATTTCATTTAGCATAATGTCTTCAAGGTCCATCTATACTGCAGTTTGTACGTAGTATGTGTCAAAACTTCCTTCCTTTTTAAGGCTGAGTAATAGTCCACTGTATGTACAGACCACACTTTATCCATTCGTCTACCAGTAGATATCTGGATTGCTTCTACCTCTCAGCTATTGTGATTAGTGCTAGTGTGAACATGGAAGGTTTGTGGGTTTTAAGTGGTTAGATAAACCACTAGATATCTCAAAGCAAGCCCTATTATTCTTCCATAACTGCCTCCAAACTCCAAGTGGCCTTACATATCAACCACTACTTTAATTCTTACACTTGTGTAATTCATGACTTTTTTTTTTTTTTGAGACACAGCCTTGCTCTGTTGCCCAGGCTGCAGTGCAGTGGCACAATCTCGGCTCACTGCAACCTCCGCCTCCCGGGTTCAAGCGATTCTCCTGCCTCATTCTCCCAAGCAGCTGGGACTACAGGCATGTGTCACAACGTCCAGCTAATTTTTGTGTTTTTAGTAGAGATGGGGTTTCACCATGTTAGCCAGGCTGGTCTCGAACTCCTTACCTCAGGTGATCTACCTACCTCAGCCTCCCCACGTACTAGGATTATAGGCATGAGCCACCATGCCCAGCCTATGACCATTTTTGAGGGTTTTTTTTTTTTTTTAAGAGACATGTTGCCCAGGCTGGTCTCAAACTCCTGGCCTCAAGTGATCCTCCTGCTTCAGCCTCCCAAAGTGCCAGGTCTACAGGCATGGGCCACTGCAGCCAACCAAACTTTTTTTTTTTTTTTGCGACAGAGTCTCGCTCTGTCACCCAGGCTGGAGTGCAGTGGCGTGATCTCGGCTCACTGCAAGCTCCCCCTCCTGGGTTCACGCCATTCTCCTGCCTCAGCCTCACGAGTAGCTGGGACTATAGGTGCCCGCCACCACGCCCAGCTAATTTTTTGTATTTTTAGTAGAGGCGGGGTTTCACCATGTTAGCCAGGATGGTCTCGATCTCCTGACCTCATGATCCACCCACCTCAGCCTCCCAAAGTGCTGGGATTACAGGAGTGAGCCACCACGCCCGGCCCAAAATTTTTTTTTAAATTAATAGATTTTATTTTTTAGAATAGTTTAAGGTTTACAGAAAAATTGGAGAGATAATGCAGAGTTCTCCTATAACCCCTCTTCCCTGCACTCAGTTTCCTAATATCATTAACATCTTCCAATGGTGTGGTACATTTGTTACAAGTGATAAATCAAAACTGACACATTAATTCTTTTTTTTTTTTTTTTGAGACAGGGTCTTGTTCTGTCGCCCAGGCTTCAGTGCAGTGGCATAATCACAGCTTACTGCAGCCTTGAGCTTCTGGGCTCAAGCCATCCTCTCACTTCCTCAGCTGAAGCAATCCTCCCACCTCAGCCTCCTGAGCAGCTGGGAACACAGCAGCATGCTACCAAGCCAGGCTAATTTTTGTATTTCTTTTCGTTTTTTTTTTTTTTTTTTTTTTTTTTTGAGACAGAGTCTCGCTCTGTTGCCCAGGCTGGAGTAGTGGCGCGATCTCGGCTCACTGCAAGCTCCGCCTCCCGGATTCACACCATTCTCCTGCCTCAGCCTCCTAAGTAGCTGGGACTACAGGTGCCTGCCACCACGCCCAGCTAATTTTTTGTATTTTTAGTAGAGACGGGGTTTTACCGTGTTAGCCAGGATGGTCTCGATCTTCTGACCTTGTGATCTGCCCACCTCGGCCTTCCAAAGTGCTGGGATTACAGGTGTGAGCCACTGCACCCGGCTAATTTGCGTATTTTTTGTAGAGAAGGGGTTTCGCCATGCTGCCCAGGCTGGTCTTGAACTCCTGGACTCAAGCAGTCTACCCACCTCATCCTCCTAAAGTGCTAGAATTACAGGTGTGAGCCACTGCACCCAGCCCACATTACTATTTACTAAATTCATACTTTAGAGTTCATTATTTGTGTTGTACAGTTCTACGGGTTTTGATGCATGCACACGCATCCGTGTATCAGACAGAATATTTCCACTGCCCTAAAAATCCCGTGCTGGCCGGGCGCGGTGGCTCACGCCTGTAATCCCAGCACTTTGGGAGGCCGAGGCGGACGGATCACGAGGTCGGGGGATCGAGACCATCCTGGCTAACACGGTGAAACTCCGTCTCCACTAAAAATACAAAAGAAAATTGGCCGGGCGTAGTGGCAGGCGCCTGCGGTCCCAGTTACTTGGGAGGCTGAGGCAGGAGAGTGGCGCGAACCTGGGAGGCGGAGCTTGCGGTGCGCCGAGATCGCGCCACTGCACTCCAGCCTGGGGGACAGAGTGAGACTCTGTCTCCAAAAAAAAAAAAAAAAAATCCCCCATGCTTCACCTGTTGATCCCTCCTCCTCTTCCCTGCTAAGCCATGCCAACCCTGATTTCCCCCCTACACACACAAGGTCTTGCCCTGTTGCCCAGGCTGGAGTGCACTGATGCAATCACGGCTCACTGCAGCCTCAACCTTCTGGGCTCGATTTAGTGTTAAAATCAGTATACTTTCCCAACAGTGTCTGCAGATGTTATGATTTCTTGTCTTTTTGGGTCAGCCCTAATGTACCTTGAGGATTTCAGAGATAAAAATCCCTGTGCTTCCTATTTCCCACTGAATTTCATTACTTTATTCTTAGGTTAACAAGAGACTGCAAGAATAGAAACAGGAAAAGCGTACTAGCAGAGCCGGATGCAGTGGCTCATACCTGTAATTCCCGCACTTTGGGACGCTGAGGCAGGCGGATCATCTGAGGTCAGGAGATTGAGAGCAGCCTCGCCAACATGGTGAAACCCCATCTCTACTAAAAATACAAAAATTAGCTAGGCATGGTGGTGTGTGTCTGTAATCCCAGCTACTTCGGCGGCTGAGGCAGGAGAATCTCTTGAACCTGGGAGGCAGAGGTTGCAGTAAGCCGAGATCGTGCCATTGCACTCCAGCCTGGGTGACAGAGCAAGACTCTGTCTCAAAAAAAAAAAAAAAAAAAAAAAAAAAAAAAAAAAAAAGGTACTAGTAATGAGATCAGATTTCTATTTTTTTTTTTTTTGGGAGACAGGGTCTTGCTCTGTCACCCAGGCTAAAGTACAGTGGTGTGATCTTGGCTTACTGCAGCCTCTGTCACTTGGGGCTCAAGAGATCCTCCCACTTCAGTGTCCCCAGCAGCTGGGACTACAGGTGTGCACCACTACACTCAGCTAGTTTATAATTTTTTGTAGAGACAGGGTTTCATCATGTTGCCCAGGCTGGTCTTGAACCCCTGGGCTCAATCAATCTGCCACCTTGGTTTCTCAAAGTGCTGGGGGTACAGATGTGAGCTATTTTGCCTGGCCATATATAGACAAATGTTTTTATGTGACTACCCCAACCTCATCAACTAATACATTCAAGGATTTAATGATGCTGCCTGATCACATGAACTCTGTACTTGACTAGTCAGCTAGTGCATTCTTTTGGTTATTTCCTGTTCTCACTTTTTCTCTGACAAAAAATATCTAGGCTGGCCATGATGGCTCATGCCTGTAATCCCAGTACTTTGGTAGGTCAAGGCGGGAGAACTGCTTGAGGCCAGGAGTTCAAGACCAGCCTGAGCAACACAGTGAAACGTCATCTCTCCAAAAAAAATTAGCTGGGCTTGGTAGCACACACCTATGGTCCCAGCTACTCAGGAGTCTGAGGTGGGAAGATCTCTTGAGTCTGGGAGTTAGAGGTTGCTGTGAGTCATGATCATACCACTGCTTTGCACCCTGGGTGACAGAGTAAGGCTATGTCTCAAAAAAGGTTTCTAAATATAAATATGTTAGAAATATAAAAAATGTTTTGTTAAAGAGCATGATGTCCACATTCTGAGTGGGTTCAAGTGCTCAACCTGAAACACTCAGAAACATGTTTATAAAAATACCATTATAGGCCAGGCGCGGTGGCTCACGCCTGTAATCCCAGCACTTTGGGAGGCTGAGGTGGGTGGATCACGAGGTCAGGAGATCGAGACCACCCTGGCTAACACGGTGAAACCCCGTCTCTACTAAAAATACAAAAAATTAGCTGGGCATAGTGGCAGGCGCCTGTAGTCCCAGCTACTCGGGAGGCTGAGGCAGGAGAATGGCGTGAACCTGGGAGGCGGAGCTTGCAGTGAGCTGAGATCGCGCCACTGTACTCCAGCCTGGGTGACAGAGTGAGACTCTGTCTCAAAAAAAAAAAAAAAAAAAAAAAAAAATACCATTATATAGCCAGGCGTGGAGCTCAGACCAGTAATTCTTAAACTTTGGGAAGCCGAGGGAGACGGATCACCTGAGCTCAGGAGTTTGAGACCAGTCTGGGCAACATGGTAAAACCCTGTCTCTACTAAAAAAATAAAAAAATTAGCCAGGTGTGGCGGACTGCACCTGTAGTCCCAACTACTTGGGAGGCTGAGGTGGGAGAATCTCCTGAACCCAGGAGGTGGTTGCAGTGAGCTGAGATCACACCACTGCACTCCAGCCTGGATGATAGAGTGAGATCCTGTCTCAAAAAAAAAAAAAAGAAAAAGAAAAAATTATACTTACCCTGATTATTTAATAATATTTAATAAATTATATTCAGAACTTAATAAAAGCCAGATACTGTGGTACGTACTAGTTACAGATTTAATTTATTGTTCATAACCATCCCTGGAATTCTCCCATTTTAGCTATGGCTACCTCTAAGTAAGGAGAATCGCCTGAACCCAGGAGGCAGGGGTTGTAGTGAGCTAAGATAGTGTCACGGCACTCCAGCCTGGGAGACAGAGTGAGACTCTGTCTCAAATAAATAAATAAATAAACAAAACAAAATACCTGTCTTAGTTTTTATTTAATATTAACCAGTCTACTTACTAAAAAAAAAAAAAAGTTTTAAAGATGGTTTACAGGAAGACATAAAAATAAGACCATTAAAACAAGGGTAAGAATATAGGTACTATGTAATATGAAGTAGAGAAATAATTCATAAACTTAAGACTATAGATATTACAGTACTTACTGAAATTGGATCTAAAGTTTAAACTAAAATCTTCCTGGTAGACAAAATTAAAAGTAAAATATGATGAGCTACTGATCTCATCTCACAAATTAAAAAATTAATTCTTTCAAAACTGGAATGTTTTTCTTTCTTTTGTAATGTTTACCGTCTCCACTGTTTTGCCATACCTAGAAGGACAGCAGCATTATTCAGCCTCTACTAATGATCAGTGGATAGCAAGAAGACTTAATGATTTACTAGGACTCAAGATAAAAATTACAGAACATGCTTGCTATCTTCAGACTTTAAACAGGACACTCTGCCACAGTAAATTAAATGGAAATCAAAGTTTCCCTTTAGCCATTCATTGATAGTCCATACAAGGCCATAACAATTTCTCCACTGCTATCACATGGTTAAGTGCTTCCCTTTGGTTTGGTTAGGATAACAAGAACTTCTCACATCCTAATAATAATAATGGTAATACATTAGATGCTACAGAGAAAGAAGGCTGATGCAGTTCCTGTCAAGGAGAACTGTAATCAATATGGTGAGTGTGAAAACTTTATTTAAATGAAATGATAAAGCATTCATCAACACCTGGGCAAAGAAAACCACCCTTTTCAGATATTCCCAACTGTCAAATCATCTCGTTGGTTTGGTCCGTTTTAGGTGAAAGCCAAAATGGTTAAGCTACATCCTATAATATTGTATTTATATACATATATATATATATATATATATATTTTTTTTTTTTTTTTTTTTTTTTTTTTTTTTGAGATGGGGTCTCACTCTGTCACCCAGGCTAGAGTGTAGTGGTGCAATCATAGTTAATGCAGCCTCAAATTCCTGGGCTCAAGTGATCTTCCTTCCTCAGCCTCCCAAGTAGCTGGGACCACAGGCACACGCCACCATATCCAGCTAATTTTTAATGTTTTTGTAGAGAGAGGGTCTTACTATATTGCCCAGGCTAGTCTTGAACTCCTGGCCAAAAGCGATCCTTCCTCCTCCACCTCCCAAAGCATTGGGATTACAGGCATGAGCCATTGTACCTAGCTTATATTATTGATTCTATTCCAAAGCTTCAAATACTCAAAAAAAAACCTCAAAAGTCACCTGCCCCTATACTTTAAAAACAGAAATTTTCAGAGAAAAATTATATATATGATATTGAGCAAGAGTTTTATTAAGAATTCCATTAATTAGTAACTTAAGAAAACAGGCACAAAGTTTGTAATAGTAGAGGAAATGGCCATGAGCCTGTTATGAAAAATAGCTATGTCTTTAAAACCCTAAAAAATGGAAAAAAAAAACCAGAATGAGTAGAAAAATGCTTTTAATATTGATATTTTTTAGTATAACATCCATTATTTATCAGCAAATATACTCATAACAATAATAATCAGGGCCCTGAAGAGAGGTAGCTTTATAGTCTTTATCATAGTTTCCAAGCTTTTTAGAATTATAGAAAAAGCAGCTTAATTTGACTCTAGTCACTTTTATAAATTATGTATAAAAAGACTGGCAAATTTGGATTAACTATGAGTGGTAGATAAAACTAATTTCTTATAATTTAGTAATCAGCAACACAGATACAAGAGAAGTATCTCCTAGCTTACCCAGAATTTGAAGGAAAATAGATGGTCTCAGCGGTACAGCAACCTCTACACAGGTCATGGTCATCAGGATTCCAGGGGGTTCTGGGTTGCGGAGCTCAACTATATTCTTCCTGACTTTAGTCAGTATCCAACTAATTATCCTAATTCTATTGTCTAAAAATAAGAAATCAGGCCGGGCGCGGTGGCTCACGCTTGTAATCCCAGCACTTTGGGAGGCAGAGGCGGGCGGATCACGAGGTCAGGAGATCGAGACCACGGTGAAACCCCGTCTCTACTAAAAATACAAAAAATTAGCCGGGCGTGGTGGTGGGCGCCTGTAGTCCCAGCTGCTCAGAGAGGCTGAGGCAGGAGAATGGCGTGAACCCGGGAGGCGGAGCTTGCAGTGAGCGGAGATCGCGCCACTGCACTCCCGCCTGGGCGACAGAGCGAGACTCCGTCTCAAAAAAAAAAAAAAAAAAGAAAGAAATCAGACCCTCACTTTAAGAGTTTGAAGATTTCTTATTTCTACTCTAAAACTGGGAAGAGGAGGGTGGGGAGGGAGGGAGGTACACAGGGAGTGAAGGAGGGAGGAAGACGGATCACCTACATAGAATATTTTGGGAGAAATTTTCTCAGACTCTGATTTGGGTATACTCGAAGCCCAATTTGTTTGGGACTGTGTTCTCCTGAGAAGATCTGTAGGAAGATTAAACTACTACCAAGAATAAAATGCAAAGGTTGAAACCTAAAGATGGGTTGTGCTGATTACTTGAAATAAGGAGCAAAGGAAAAGAAGGCAATGCAATAATCCCTTCTTCTTTCCTAACTTGTGTATAAATGGCAAAAGCAAGTCAGAATAATTTTTCCCCTAATCCCTGTACGAGCCAGAATTGTTTAGCAGGCCTGAGAGAAGACTGACACAAAGATAAGGAGACAGCGACGCCCTGATGTGTTGAGATGCCATGCCAGAACATCTGTTTCTGAGCATTTCATTCATTCATTCATTCATTCTTTCACTCATTCAAACATTTTGAGTTTATTGTATTTGTAAGGCTCTGAGCTAGCATGCACAGAGAATACAAAGATGACTGTGTTGCTGAAACATTGCTGTGTATAAACTAAACCCTAATGCAAGAAAATGTAGGCTTTAAAGTATTTAGCACAATGCCTAGCCCATAAGCAATTAACAAATGTTAGCTGCTATTATTAAAAATCAAATGGTTATTTAGATTGTATGACAATGCTCACTATTTAAACAAATCTTATGGGTTTGGTTTTGTTTTTTTGTTTTTTATTGAGACAGGGCCTCACTCTATCGCCCAGGCTGGAGTGTAGCACAATCTCCGCTCACTGCAGCCTACCTCCTGGGCTCAAGTGATCCTCCCACCTCAGCCTCTCTAGTAGCTGGGACTACAGGTGTGCAACACCACACCTGGCCAATTTTTGTATTTTTAGTGGAGATAAGGTTTTGCCATGTTGCCCAGGCTGGTCTCAAACTCCTGGGTTCAAGTGATCTGCCCGCCTTAGCCTCCCAAAGTGCTGGGAATACAGGCGTGAGCCACCGTGCCCGGCGCTATTTAAATAAATCTTATGATAAATTGTTTCTAAAATAGCTTTACTGAGATACAATTCATGGCCGGGCACGGTGGCTTATACCTGTAATCCCAGCACTTTGGGAGGCCGAGGTGGGCAGATCACCTGAGGCCAGGAGTCGAGACCAGATTGCCCAACAAGGTGAAACTCTGTCTCTACAAAAATACAAAGATTAGCAGGGCATAATGGTTGGGGCCTGTAATCCCAGCTCCTCGGGAAGCTGAGGCAGTAGAATCGCTTGAACCTGGGAGGCACACGTTGCAATGAGCCGAGATGGTGCTATTGTACTCTAGCCTGGGCGACAGAGTGAGACGCTGTCTTAAAAAAAAAAAAAAAAAAGGATACAAGGCATGCATTGTATAATTTATCCATTTAAAGTATACAATTCAACAACTTTCAGCACATTCACAGAAGTGTGCAACCATCATCAAAGTCAATTTTTTTTTTTTAAATTAGAGACAGGGTATTGCTCTGTTGCCCAGGTTGGAGTGCAGTAGTGCAGTGATAGCTTGCTACAGTTTTGAACTCCTGGGTTCAAGCAAACCTCTTGCCTCACCCTCCTAAGTAGCTAGGACTACAGGTGCACATCACCACGCTTTGCTAATTTTTAAATTTTTTTGTAGAGATGGGATCTTTCTATACTGCCCAGGCTACAGTTAATTTTAGAATATTTATATCCCCTCAAAGAAACCTTTTGATCCTTGGCAATCATCCTCTTATTCCTCCATTCCCCTGGCCCTAAACAACCAATAATCTACTTTCTGTCTCTCTAGATTTGCTTATTCTGGATATTTCATAAAAATGTAATTTTACAATATGTGACTTCCTGTGTCTGGATTCTTTCACGTTTTTAAGGTTCATCCTTGTTATAGCATGTATCGGTACTTCATTTGAATGCTTTACTAAAGGGAAACATTCTTTTGTGAAGTAAATAATCACCCCCAACTTAAAAAATAAATACATATTTCAGGCCAGGCCCAGAGGCTCACACCTGTAATCCTAGCACTTTGGAAGGTTGAGGCCAGAGGATCACCTGAGCCCAGGAGTTTGAGACCAGCCTGGTCAAGATGGTGAAACCTCGTCTCTACAAAAAATGCAAAAAATAGCTGGGCATGGTGGTATGCATCTGTAGTCTCAGTTACTTGCAAGGCTGAGGTGGGAGGATTGCCTGAGCCTGGGAGGTCGAGGCTGCAGTGAGCCATGACTGCACCACTGTACTCCAGCATGAGTGACAGAGCAATACCGTCTCAACAAACAAATAAACAAAAAACATATTTCAGTTTGCTTGAGGTATGTTATAATAGATGCCAGGACATAGGTATCCCTCACAATCAAGTATGAAGATGTTTCATTACAAAATAAAATTTAAGGAGTCCCTAAATCCAAACAACTTCTGAAAATCATTTTTTAAATGCCCATATATTTAGAAATAAAGATCTTAGTATGTCTGCAAGTTTATACAAAAACAAGTTTAGTGAGAAGTACCTAGTGAGAACTGATTTAAGCAACTAGATCTAAGGTATTCTGTTTTCATTTATTGTAAGTCCCACTGATTAGATCTGTTTGTTTCCCTCTCTATTGTCCTCTGCCCTGAGAAACTTAAACCATCCATTCTTTTTCTCACGAATACAGTTTGAGCACTAAATTGCAAAGAAAAACATGGATCTGGTTTAAGACTGTGAGCATAGTCCCGAATGAAATTAATACATCCCACAAGAGAAAACGAGGATAAAATATAACACTGCTATTTATTTAATTCAAAGTATGTGTATTCTTATGTTTAAAAGAGCCAGACAGGCACAGTTTCTTCATCTGTAAAATAAAGGGTAGATTATGTAATCTTCAAGGTCTCCTCTGTCTCTAGAAACTATGATTTTCTATTTAATCCTTTTGAAAACAGACAAAAAGAGCTGTAGTATGACTTCCCTAAGGCTAAACAGAAGCTTGTCAACAATGACTAGGGTTAGGCTCCTGATTTATCCCTGCATTCACTGGAGATAGGCAGATAAATCAGCCTCAACCCTGACCTCACAGAGTTCACAATATAGTAAAGGGAAGAAAGTGAGGGGTAAAGAACTTGACAGCGTACTTTAGATACAGAGCCAGGAGAAGGTAAGGGAGTAACAGGAACTTTATAATTTCTTCTTTCAAGCCCTTCACACCTCCCTGCCAAATCTGATCATCTAAAGCAAGCTTGTCCAACCCACTGCCAGAGGGCTGCATGTGGCCCAGGATGGCTTTGAATGCAGCCAAATGCAAATTCATAGTTTCTTAAAACATTATAGGATTTTGTTTGTTTGTTTTGAGACGGAGTCTCGGAGTCTCGCTCTGTCACCCAGACTGGAGTGCAGTGGTGCGAACTCGGCTCACTGCAACCTCTGCCTCTTGGGTTCAAGCGATTCTCATGCCTCAGCCTCCCGAATATCTGGGATTACAGGGGCAAGACACCACACCTGGCTAATTTTTGTATTTTTAGTAGAGATGGGGTTTCACCATGTTGGCCAGGCTGGTCTCGAACTCATGACCTCAGGTGATCTGCCTGCCTCGGCCTCCTAAAATGCTGGGATTACAAGCATGAGCCACTGCACCCAGCCCATTATGAGATTTTTTTTTTTGCAATTTTTTTAAGCTCATTAGCTATCGTTAGTGTATTTTATATGTGGCCCAAGACAATTCTTCTTCCAATGTGGTGTAGGGAAGTCAAAAGATTGGACACCCCTAATCTAAAGTAAATCCACATTAGACCCCATCCACTTAATGTTCTTACACTAACATCTGGAAATAACATAAAACTTGTATGTTTTACATTTCTACTTTTGGCCAGGGGTAAAAATGAACCAAGAATAATTAAACCACACTCCTCAGGGGACATAAGCTATACTGATTTAAAGAGCAAAACGGCAAAAGTACTTTTTAAATGCTCTTCAGTGTTAATCAGAAGCCCTACTTGGATCAAAAGCAATGGAGAAGAATTTGTCTACCCTTTCCTTTAGCAATTAAAGATATTTCTATAAAGTGATAATTACCAAAGGATTATTTCAGCCACCATACTGTTAACTCATTTTGTCACATGTGTCACAAATTCAAATGGCCTACCCTTGCATTTCTGAAGCAAAATTGAACTTTTGTTTCTTATATGTTATTAAAGGAGAACACTGTCCTTGGGAAGCAGCTCTAAGGTTGATAACTATCTGGGGCTTCAAGGGATCTTGTATTTATCTCAGGTCCAATTAAAGAGCAAAAAAATTCTAACTATAGGTATTTATTGAGGCATCAAGAAAAAATGTTTCAGCTGGATGCAGTGGCTCACACCTGTAATCTCAGCACTTTGGGAGGCTGAGGCAGGAGGATCACTTCAGGCCAGGAGCTGGAGACCAGCCTGGCCAACATAGTGAGACCCCATCTCTACCAAAAATACAAAAATTAGCTGGGCATGGTGTTGCACACCTGTAGTCCCAGTTACTCAGGAGGGTGAGATAGGAAGATTGCTTGAGCCCAGGAGGTAGAGGCTGCAGTTCCAGTTACTCAGGAGTCTGAGATAGGAGGACTGCTTGAGCCTAGAAGGCGGAGGCTGCAATGAGCTGCGATCACACCACTGCACTCCAGCCTGGGTGACAGAGCAAGACCCTGTCATAACATAACATAACATAACATAACATAACATAACATACATAACATAACATAGATAAAATGATTAGCACTTGGAAGACTACAAAAACACTCCTAAACCATAGATTTTAATTCTAAAACATCATCCGTTTAGAGAATCTGGAGAGTGTGGAAATTTCCTCATACCCATAGGATGCACAATCTGACTTTGGATTCAGGGATACTGCACAAATTTACATTTGCAAATGCAATTTGCACAGCTGAAGAAAAAGACTGAGTACAGTTAGGTTAAAATGAAATTAAATTTCTGGTTCCCTAAACAGTCATAATTAAAATTCTAATAAAAATTGAAGAGATGTGGATAACAAAAATATCTTGAGAGACTGGTCAAATCAATTAAGAAAATACGTGTTAATATTTTTCTGTCAATGTGATACCACCAGAATACAATTAAGCATCAAAATCCCTGAATTCCTGACAGCTACCCCTCTAATACTTCCTTACTTCTAATGGTCCCCAGCTAGAATACTCTCAGAAATCAATGTGACCTTAGTGAGATTTGGTAGCATCTGGTCTTGGCATAAAGAGTGGGTACAATTTGGATAAGGAGATTGGGGATGGTCTGGGAAGGGAAAAGAAGAATAAAGTGATCCTGGCTTAAAGGAAAACCTGAGTGAAAAACAAAGTGAACAAATAAGAAGCAAAAAGAAACAATGAACAATTCAGTTTGGCTGAATATTTGGCCCATATTTGAAAAATAAGGTTGCAAAGTTGGGCTAAATGGTGCTAAGTTTTGAAGGGGCTTGAACAATAAGCTCAAATGTATGAATTACATTCTGAGTACAAAGAGAACCACTAAAAGGTATATGGCAGGAGAAAAGACTATCACAGAGACAGTTTAGAAAGATTTATGTGGGCTGGGCACGGTTGTTCACACGTGTAATCCCAGCACCCTGGGAGGAGGAGGCAGGTGGATTGCTTGAGCCCAGGAGTTCGAGACCAGCCTGGACAACATGGTGAGACCCTGTCTCTACAAAAAATACAAAAATAAGCTAGGTGTGGTGGCATGCATCTGTGGTCCCAGCTACCAGAGAGGCTAAGGTGAGAGGATCACTTGGCCCCAGGAGGTAGGTCAAGGCTGCAGTGAGCCATGATCATGCCACTGCACTTCAACCTGGGCAAGACAGACCTTCGGACAGAGCAAGACACTGTCTCAAAAAAAAAAAAAAAAAAAAAAAAAGAAGAAAAAATAACTGATGTGGTGTACTGGCAAAACGAATTTGGAATTTGGGAAAGATGAAGATGGAGAAACCAGTTAGAAAGTTACCATAATTGTCAGAAGTGATGCTGGTTTGAATTACATTAGTGGCAATGGAAACAGGTAAGAAAGTACAGATATACAAGACATTTTAATTACAAAATAGAAGAACTCCTCAAGTGTGGAGGACAAGAAGACAAAACAAAAATGTTAATGCAAAAGATATTTGCAATTTACTAAAATAAAAAACTTTGGCCAGGTGTGGTGGTCCACATCTGTAATCCTACCACTTTGGAAGGCCAAGGTGGGAGGATAGCTTAAGCCCAGGAGTTTGAGATCATCTTGGGCAACATAGAGACCTCTTCTCTACAAAAAATAAACAAAGTTAACTGGGCATGGTAGTGGATGCCTGTGGTCCCAGGCTGAGGTGGGAGGATTGCTTAAAGCCAGGAGGCTGAAGTAAGTCGAGATCATGCCACTGCCCTCCAGTCTGGGCGATAGAGTGAGAGTGTGTCTCAAAAAAAAAAAAAAAAAGAAAAGAAAAAGAAAAGAAAATTATTTTTCTTTATGTATTTTTCTATACAAAGAAAAAGATCCATAATGCTATAGAGATTAAAACAACTGATTCATGCCGGGCACGGTGGCTCACGCCTGTAATCCCAGCACTTTGGGAGGCTGAGGTGGGCGGATCACAAGGTCAGGAGATCAAGACCATCCTGGCCAACACGATGAAACCCTGTCTCTACTAAAAAAAAAAAAAAAAATACAAAAATATTAGCTGGGTGTGGTGGCGGGCACCTGTAGTCCCAGCTACTCAGGAGGCTGAGGCAGGAGAATGGGGTGAACCCGGGAGGCGGAGCTTGCAGTAAGCCAAGATTGCGCCACTGCACTCCAGCCTGGGTGACAGAGCAAGACTCTGCCTCAAAAAAAAAAAAAAACTGATTCACAGAAAAAAAAAAATAAACGGCCTTTAAACATATAAAAAGATACTAGACATTGCTCACAATAAGAGAGATACAAATTAAAATTACACTGAGATACCATTTCTCATCTAACCGATTGTCAAAAATTCAAAAGTTACAACCTACTCTGTTGGTAAAATAGTGAGAAAATAACACTCTCAGAAACTGTTGGTAGGAATGCAAAATAGTATAAACTCTTTCGATGGAAATATCTTAGAATCCAGCAAAGTTACCCTCACTCTAGCAACTTAACCCAAAGACATACTGGCAAAGACTATAAAAATGTACACAAACAAGCCTATTCACTGTAATAGTATTTATAAACATAAAAGCCCAGAAACAACACAAATGTCCAAAAAGAGGGTCTGGTTGAATAAACTATCTTCTAATCCCACAATGGAATACCATGTAACTTTAAAAAGGAATAAGGAATACTTCTCTATGTTGCTAAAGTGAGATCTCCAGACTATATCAAGCTAAAAAGAAACAAGTGTACTATAAAAGTATAGTGCCATTTTTCTTCAAAAATTCATGCACGTGTGTGGGTGTTTGTGTGGGAAGGCGAAAGGGGGTAGAGGATAAATATATTTACACATTTGTTTGTACTTTTTCTTAATGGAAAGCAAAGCTAGGGGAAAAAAAAGCTGGCAATTCAGAAAAGAAACCAGAAGGACACGGAAAGAGCTAGACTTCTCTGAACGTACTTTGTTTTGTAGATTTGAATTTGAAGCCATGTAAATGCTCTATGTAATTTATAAAGCCAAATTTAATCAAAATGGAAAAAAAAATCCCTAAATGCAAAAAGTGAAAGAGAACAAATAAGCCCAACAATATCAAGTTCATAAATTAACAACACAGACAGAATTATTTCAAGTGACTAAAAAATATTTTTACTGGCTGGGCGAGGTGGCTCATGTCTGTAATCCCAGCACTTTGGGAGTCCGGGATGGGAGAATCACTTCAGCCCAGGAGTCTGAGACCAGCCAGGGCAATAAAGTGAGACCCTGTCTCTACCAAAAATTTAAAATTAGCCAGGCATGGTAACACTCGCCTGTAGTCCCACCTACTTGGGAGGCTGAGGCGGGAGATCACTTGAGCCCAGGAGTTGGAGGTGGCAGTGAGCCATGACTGTGCTACTGCACTCCAGCCTGGGCAATAGAGATACCCTGTCTCTAAAAAAACTAAAATTAAAAAAATTATATTGCATACCTTAAAGACAAATGAAATACAAAAAAAAATTAACTGTTTTCAGTTGTCATATTGGCACAACATAATAGTAATGAGCATACCTCATGCTTTAAATGGTCTCTAAATATTATTTTCCACTGAAAGAAACCAGGGCTCCTTGGAGAAACGTAGCCAATTCTAGGTCTGGAGGAGGAAAGATATCAAGCTGAAACACCTTTGTTTCTTGGCTTTTGTGATTACATATACACTGCTGGGTCATGTGAAAAAGACTTATGGGCCACTTCTGAAAATAATATTTAGGGCACTGACCAGTTTATTATATAGTACAGAGGTATCAGTTTCCTTATGAACTACATATATTGAATATTCTTTCTATAAAAGTATCAATAGGCTGTATAAATTATCATACCTAAAAAATGCTATGAATATTCTATTAATATACTACCTTTCTTCCCACAGCTCACCTTCAATAAGTGTATATTAAGAATCTAGAAGCTGGAAATAAAATAGTGAACATGGAAGATACTGTCTCTGCCCTCATGAAGCTTTCAGTCTAGTGGAAAACAGATACAATTCAAAACAGTGAGATAGTATCACGGTCGGAACTAATACAGGGTACTAACAGAATACAAAAGAGGGGCAACTAACCTAGAGCTGGCAGATCAGAAACCCTCTTTGGAGAAAAGACACCTAGGCTAAGACCCAAGGGACCTTAGGAGTTTCTTTTTTAATGTTTGCTTGTTTTGTGGGGAAATGGAGGTGAGAACAGGCAATGGGAACACTAGGAAAAGGGAACAAGTGTAAAACAGCTAGACTACTGAGAAATAAATAGTAGTTTTGTGTGGCTGTGGGGAGCAAGGGTGTGAATGGTAAAATGTGAGGCTGAAGAGCAGAGGCCAGGTCATAAAGAATCTTTACAGATCATGTTAGGAAGTTTGAACTTTATCCTGAGGGAGGTAACAAAGAATTTTCAGCAGAAAAATGCCATAATTAAACCTGTCTGCAGCATCCAGAATGAATTAGACAGGGGGGATAATATAGAAGGCAAGGAGACCACTAGAAGACTGCTGCAGGGATCCAGGTACTATGCTGGGGACAGACAAGTGTACTCACTGAACAACACCTGCTACTTGAGAATATTTAGAAAGTAGAATCAATGACATTTGCTGGTTTGCAGGGGAGGTATGCAGATAAGAAATTGAAGGCTGGGTGTGGTGGCTCACATTTGTAATTCCAGCACTTTGGGAGGCTGAGGCAGGAGGATCACTTGAGTCCACAAGCTCGAGACCTGCCTGGGTAACAAAGCGTGACAACCCCACCACCACATCTTAACAACAAAAAAAAGTTTTAATTAGCCATGTGTGGTGGTACGGTGCCTGCAGTTTCAGCTACTTGGGAGGAGCCTGAGGTGGGAGGACTGTCTGAGCCCAAGAGTTCAAGGCTGCAGTGAGCTATGATCATGCCACTGCACTCCAGCCTGGGTGACAGGGCAAGACCCTGTCTCGAAAAAAAAGAAAAAGAAATTAAACATAATAGCCAGGATTCTGTCTTAAGCCACTGGGTACACATTGTGGGTAACATTTAATAAGATAAACACTGGAAAAGAACTGGGGTTGGGAAAAGAAAGAGGAGGGAAAGGTGAGCAGGTTCAACCACATTAAATATTGGATAAACATGAAATATCTAAGAAGAGCTGTCAAGTAGGCAACTGGTTCTTTTCCTCATTTCCCACATTCAATCCATTACCAAATCCTATCAAATCTACCTTTAAAATATAGCTGAAATCTATCCACCTCTCTTCATCTCAGGAATACTGTTACCACCCTAATGCAAGGCATCATTATCTCTCTCCATGCTCTCCATACTGTAGCCAGACAGATCTTTTAAAAATATAAATCAGATCATCACATTCCCTATTTAAACCCATTAAAGGTTTCCTATTGAATTTTAGAATGAAATCAAACTCCTTATCATAGCCAAAGAAATCCCTGGATGACACATACCCTTCATCTTTATCAATTACTCTCACATTAAGCCTCATCTACACTGGTCAAGTTCTCCCGTTTTTAGGGCTTTTGCGCTAAGGAACTGCCCCACTTGCCTTTTACTCCCCCTCTCTCCCAAGACACACAGTCTTGCTCTTTGCCTTTAGATCTCATCTCAAATATCACCTCGTCGCAGAATCTTTCTCTAACCACTTTCTATCACATTAGCTTGATTTGTCTTTCTAGCACTTACCAGAATTTGTAAACTTATTTATTCCCTACAATGTAAGTTCTATGAGAAGAGAAATCCTGTTTATCTTTTTCACTGCTACACTTTATGTAAATAGCATAGAGTTGGTTTTCAATAAATGTTTGCTGAATTAAATAAATAAGTGAATAAAATGTATGAAACTAAAGCTCAGCTCAGAAGGAAGATCTTAACTGGAGCATCTTCCACATGTAAATGACAAATAATGCCAAAGAAAATAGGTATTACCCATGGGAAGTATATAGAGAGAATAAAAGAGGGCCTAAGACAAACCCCAGAGGAATGTGAACATTCAAAAGATGAGCAGAAGAGGGGCACCCAAATAGGAAGGGCCAGAGAAAAAAAGGAAAATCAGAAAAGTTTCCCAAAGTGCTAGATGGTATACAAGAATATTCTTTTATTACTTATTTATTTTTGGAGGCAGGGTCTCGCTCTATCACCGAGGTTGGAGTATGGTAGTGTGATCACAGGTCACTGTGGCCTCAACCTTAAAGGCTCAAGGGATGCTACTGCCTCAGTCTCCCAAGTAGCTGGGACTACAGGTGTAGTAGTCACCATGCCTAGCTAATTTTTATTTATTTTTTTTTTTTTGTAGAGATGGGTTCTCACTATATTGCCCAGGCTGGTCTCAAACTCCTGGCCTCAAGCGATCCTCCCACCTCAGCCTCCTAAAATGTTGAGACTATAGGCATAAGCTACTGTACCCAACCTGAGTATTCTTTATTAAAAAGGCAGCTTGGCATTAAGGAAAAGCATGTGGTCAATCGAGTCAGGGATACATTCAACGAACGTATTGTTTGCCATGTACCAGGAACTATGCCAGGAGTTGGGCTATCAAATTAATCAATAAAATAGGCCAAACACTACCTAATAACTGTTCGAAGAGTGGTATAAGCTTCTCTAAGTGTGATTTGGAGAGAAGTCTCAATCTGAATCTTAAGTATCACAGGTGCCGGGAGGATTAAACGAGATCTTGTTTATAAAGTGCTAAATACAATATCTGCAATACGATAGTCAATAAACTATAGCCACTACTATAAAGAAAATCTTCCTTTGACTGATGAAAAAAACAGTATAAAAATACCAGCATACTAGAGCAATTTAGAGTAATCATCCTAGTGGAATAATCTGATTTGAAAATCTGTATCTATTCTGGAGAATACTAAATTCACAAAAGAATGGGATTCTTTACGGGGAAAACTACTTAGAGGTAACATCTCAAGGTCTCTTCCGAGATTCCAGTTTGATTTCAGCAAAGGCACAAAAGCATTTCAGTGACTTAAAAGTAGATCACCAGACTCACTTCAGTGCAAAGTAATCTGACTCCCAGTCCCAGAGAAAGACAACATATTTGCCCACCCCTCAAAACACAAAATCCTTAGGCCTATCTTATTCTAGACCAAGACCTTTTGACTTTTCTAAAACTAGACAGATTAGACGTACAGTATCACAGCCCAACTAGTTCTCTTTTGTGTGCTTTTATTTTATTAATTATACCCTTTGGTTATGCCCAGAGTCAACAGGTTTGCCTGTTTTAAAATAAAGAACAAAAGCAATCTGTGCAGAATAAACAGATTCCTCAGAAACATTAAACAAACAAATGAAAAATGCCAGAATATTTCTCACTTAAATTCCACTGGGGAACATGAGGGTGAAATGCCACTGGCCAATGGGAACCCTTATCTTGCATGCCATGCAATCCAACCCCCAACCAAAATGCCTCCTTCCTACAAGCACACACTACTTTCTATTGATTTCCCTCTGCTTTGGTTGTTGCCTAAACTCTAGTGATCAAGGCTCCAGTGATATCTTCCGGCCAAAGGAAAATTATTTTCCTTGCTTCTCTTTTGTTCTTCTCTAACAGACTGCTAGTTCTTTTGTCCAGACCACGTGGGCAGTAGGGCTAAAGACCTTCTGCCAGTCATACATGCTTAGCAAGCAAAACTTAAACAAGACATATTCTTCTAAGCTGAAATGTTCTAAATGCAAAATACAGTATTTAAGATTCTAAATATTCGTAATCTATTTAGTAGAGTATATTAATAGACAAGGGTCTGCAATAAAAAACAATTTAGGCATACAGCAATATTTCTTTTCAACATTAAGGTCAAAAGAGCATGAAATTAGAAAAGACAGGAATTCTAGTTATTATTTTATCACTATGCAATTTCACTGGTGCCTTTGTTCCATCACTGATGAAATAAGGGTAATGATACTTTTCCCTTTTCTGCTTTCAGCACAGGTTGAATTTCATAATTCCTATAGTCCAGCATAATTACAAAAACTGTACTATTTTCTCTAGGCAATGTATTCCCTTTAAAGGAAGAAAGACTGGTGATATGGTCTGGCTGTGTGTCCCCAACCCAATCTCATCTTGAATTGTCATCCAAATTGTAATCCCCACGTTGGGGGAGGGACCTCATGGAAGGTGATTAGATCATGGTGGGGTGGGGGCAGTCTCCCCATGCTGTTTTCATGATAGTGAGTTCTCACAAAATCTGATGGTTTTATATGAGGCTTTTCCCCCTTTTGCTCAGCACTTCTTCCTGCCATCATGTGAAGAAGGATGTGTTTACTGCCCCTTCTGCCATGATTGTAAGTTTCCTGAGGCCTCCCAGCCCTGTGGATCTGTGAGTCAATTAAACCTTTTTCCTTTATAAATTATCCAGTCTCAGGCGGTCCTTTATAGTAGCATGAGAACAGACTAATACAGATGTAGTAACCTAACTCCGTCCTAACAGGGGTTTTGTTTTGTAGTTTGTTTGTTTTTTTGTGTGGATCTTTTTTTCTTCCCTGAATCTCACATCAAACAACCATTTGCCAAAACTTAATTTGGCAATTCATTCAGAATTCCATGAATTACAGTAGAAGCACAACATTCTCTATCATAATACAGTATACAGAGACTTCCTAGCAGCAGCAAATCAACTAAGAATGGTCATGTGCTTTCAGAAATGGATTGGTAGCAGAAATTAAACACTAAAATGTAACTTCCAAGGAAAGTTAAATTTTCTTCTTAGATTTTACTTCTAGTCAGCATTGCAAAATTAAAATATCTCTTATATTTTAATACTTAATTTTCTACACAGGCTAAAGCCAAGGTAATTTCTTAAGATCATTTTTTCTAATAACAGCCATATAATGAAACAATCTTCTAGTTCCTAACAATCACATTATCTCTTTCCCCAGGTGGCATTCTCATCATCTCTATTTACTATTTCACTAAAAATTCTTTCCAATATGACATCATATTTTAGAGATGTAAATAAGTATGTGTGATACATTTATGTGGTAGTTAGTCCTTTGATATTATGGGTAAATATCCTCAAAGCAGTAGTTATATAATTAAAAGTTATTTTAAAAACATACTGAGAGTCTTTATGCTAAAGATTTACCTCTTTGAGTTCTTTTTAGACCTTAGCAGATCAAGAGGCCTCAAGAAAAGGAAATATTATGAAGTCATATCTTTCCAAGTAAACTGCCAATCACGCCAACATCTACATCCTAAACGAAAATGGAACAATGTGCAGTAAAGCATTACTCTTTTTCAGTATATACACAATAAGGAGGTTTGGTCACTGAATAGTTTCAACAGATCTAAAGACTATTTCTGGCTTCACTACTGCTATATTCTGCAATCTTGAGTTATCAGTTACTTCATCTTCCTAGGCAGTAGTACAAGAGACAGATAACACCACTTTGTCACTTTAATCCTTAGCTGCCATGCCAGCAGAGTTTATTCAATCATATTTCTGATACTGAAAAAACTTTTATTTGACTTTACTGCCTCATCCCATTACAAGCCATTCTGATCCCATTTTTTCACTGTTAAACTTCTCAAAGAAGCTGCCCATACTAACTCCATTTCCCCATCTTTTTACCTTATCACCCTGTCATCTAATGTCCATCCTACTAAACTAAAATTATATTTCTCAAATTTTACTACTTTACCAACATAATGAGAAAAGCAGTAAACTGAAGGAGTCAGCAGGGAATTTAGGTTCAAGCCCTCAATTTGATAATTACAAGATATGTATATTTAAGCATATCATTTCACATCTTTGCACATCACTTTCCTTATTTGTAAAGTGAACAGGTTAGATGATGATCTCCAGGGTCTCTTCCTCTACTGAACCTATTGCTATATAACTAAATTCATCTTCATATGTAATTTCTCTTTGGCATTTGACACTAAGCACCACCTCCACCCTTCCACCCCTCTATTATTTGCTTAAAGCCCTTCCATTCGTTTTTCGACTATTACCTCTAAGTTAATATCACCATAACCTAACTCTAAATTCTCTACTTCCAAATAAAAAATCTCTTTACTTAGCCATTCTACCTTCATCAAAAATAATATACCCAAACTTGAATTTACACCCAATCCAACAAATCACTCTTCAGCTTGCCCCAAATCTTCTATTTCCTTAGATTCCTCAATACCCAGAGTCTTGGCTTAAAATGAAAACCCTGAGTCTTCCTTCATGTCCTTCCTACATCTTATTTTCATTAAATTCTATTAATCCTTCCTTCTAAATAACTAGTATCTTCCTCTTTTAAATTTCATCATTCATAGATCGTTTACTCTAAAAGCCTACTACTTGTTCTCTCAAACCTAATCCCTTCACTTTCCATAACATTCAGTATTCTCTTGCATTGTCCAGTATGATAGCCACTAACTACAGGTTGCTAATTAAATTAAAATTAAAATTAAGCAAAATTAAAAATTTAGTTCCTCTATCACATAAGCTGCATTTCAAGTCACATGAGGCTAGTGACTATTACACTGGCCATCACAGATACAGATACAGTTTCATCCTCACAGAAAGTTCTATTGGATGGCTCTGTAATCTTAGGCAAAACCTCTTACCACACGATTTACACCATGGGTTTTCTTCTATTAAAGAACATGGGCTGGTTTTCTAACACTTATCTAAACCAGTCTAAAATCTTTCTCCTGGCATCCAAACTCTCCAGATTTGGCTCCATCAAACACCTTCATTCATTTTCTTTGCCGACACATACTCTGTTGGTCAAGCTGTTTTCACTGATCATGTAGGGTACTATGCTTTCATTACCACATTAATTCATTTAATAAATGAACTATGTGGAGACATTTCTAGGTTCTAGGAATACTGCAGAGAATAAAGCAAATAGTACTGGACAGGTCAAGTTTTAATTCTTTTTTTCCTCTTCTAGCACTGGCTCTCTGCCTATCTCCCTTTCAAACCTCATCTCCTTCAAGCTTTCTTAGGTTACCTTCCCCCTCTTTGAGCTCTCAGAACGGTTGTATATAGCCTACATTTAGACGCAATTAAATACAATCTAGTTTTATCTTCTTTCATGCTTTGTCTTCCCAACTAGAATTTAAGCTACTTAAAGAATCTAGCAAAGAACAGCAAGGGGGCCAGTGTGGCTAGAATAAAATGAGTAAAGAGAAAATAGAATATGATGTCAAAGAGTTAATGGAAAGCAGACTATGTGGGGCCCTAAATACCATGTAAGAGTGGGTGAGAAAGGAAGGCACTGGAGGGTTTTGATCATTTGGCTTAAGTTTTATTAGTATCACTTTGGCTAATAAAGTGTGTTAAGCAAGAATGGATACTGGGAGACTAGCTAGGAGGTTAATACAATAAAACAGAAGAAAAAAGATGGTAGCAGAGATGAGTAGTTAATACTCAAATTTTAGGTATATTTAAAAAGTGGAGCCAAGAGAATTTGCTGATATACTGGGAATAAGAAAGAGGCATTGCAGATAACTCAAATATCTTGGAGTTGAAGGATCAAGGTGCCATTAACTGAGATGGGGAAGACCAAGAGAACCAGGGAGGAGAAATGATGCCAAAAGCTTAGTTCTGGATACTTTGAGTTTGAAATGTCTGTCAGACATTCTAATGGAGATGTCAAATAGGCAGCTGAGTTCTGTAGGTCCAGAGTACAAGGGAATGATCATGACTGGAAATATACATTTGAGAATTTTCAACATATAGGTGGTATTTAACACCAACAGACTGGATAAAATCACCAAGAAAGCCGTAAATTGAACTGAGCCTAGGCCACAGCAATATTAATTCAAAGGACAGGATGATAATGAGGAACCAGGAAAGGAGACTGAGATTGAGTGACTAGTGATAGTGAGGTGTATAGTATCCTGGAAGGCAAGTGAATAAAGTGTTTCACTGAGGAGGGAAGGATCAACATGTAAAAGGTTGCTGAAAACTAAGATGAGAACTAAGAATTGAAAACTGGATTTAGCAATAGGGAAATACTGAACACCTTGGCAAAAGTATATTTGGGAGAGTAGTATGGGTGAAATGACCAACAACAGAACCAAAATGATATTAATATATATTTTACAGTCTTCAAAGCTATAGAATTAGAATGGTACTAACAGATAGAACAATCTTTCTCAATGCTTACTCCTCTTTTGACTCTTACAGGGAACTACTTTTACTGGAGTAGAAGGGGTTGGAGGAAAGAGAGAGGGGCATCTCCTGGGAATGTGTGCCATCCTCTTTTCTACGACTTTTCAGGTAGTTGCTGAATACCATTTGATTACCATATGAACTGCGGTATGTTATTTCCTTTTTTGTTTTATTTGGAGATAGACAGAAAATATTTGGAAGCTAATAGAATCTTCCATTTATCAGCAAAAGTACTATTTCTGACAACTTTAATGGCAGAAGATGAAATACTGTTTAAACACCCAGCGAATTTAGAAACCAGAATGGGGACTTTCATATAGACTGCATCCCTTAAGAAAAGCTATTTTACAGTAGCCTTTTGACTTAATTTGAATAACAGGCAACGTGATTCCTGAAGTCACAAAATATAAATTCAAAACTTTACAAAGCCAAACAGATATATCTTTTTATTGTTACTGTAACAGTTGGGTTAGGTATGTCAGACCCAGGGACAGCTCAAGTATTGTGTCACTACTCTCTTCAGATGAATGACATATGATTCCTTTTACCCTCTTTAGCTAGATTCAGAAAGGTATCAGATCCTTATTAGTCTCTATATATCTAAATAGCTAAATGTACTTGCTCATTGAATAGAGACGGGAAATCTCATTAGGGTATTTCTAAATACTGATGTTTATGCAGGAATCTAAATGATAAAAATCCATACAGATACAATTTCCTAAATCTCAAGGTCAAGGAAACATGTAATTAGAACACAGAAAACTTTCCAATAGTCAGTACAGCTCTAGCATTTATTTTGTGATCTTTTTTTTTCACATGATATACCCCTTATTAAATGTGGTTGATTATCACCTCCTGACAAAGACCTTCATCTATAAAGTAGGGAAATCTGTTTTCTCACAAGCACCAAAATAGAAAAAAAAAAAAAGGACTGAAAGTTGCCTTCAGGGCCTGTTTTAAGTATTTGATAGTTGCAAAATGTGGTCTGGAATATTACTTTATACTTAGGAATTTTAAATACCATTCCAAGCATATTCACATCCATTGTTTCATTTGCTTCTATGAGGTAGTAGGGTAAATAATCATGCCATTGTAAAATTCAGGAACTGAAGCACAGAGAAATTAAATGGTCTGTCTAAAAATAGAATAGAAGAACTCTTCTACCATGAAATCTTTTCATCACACCAAAAAGATGAAGTTAGAAATGTGGATACCTATTATTCAAGAAGTAGGCTGATAATTTATTGCCATTTCTGATATTCAGACTTGTCTGATAGCTCGGAAAGAATATTGGCAGAGACTACAATATTTGCATATCTTTCTGAAGATTCAACAAATATTTGGTATCTTCAATGTGTCAAGCCTTATCAAACATGGTATCACTCTGCAGTAGAATGAAAACTGGATTAGATGTAGCCTGGGGTGAAGACGGCAGTGGTAGTATGGGAAGAGATGGGAAAAAGAAGACAAGGAGACAAGCAAAGTTTTGATTATTCCTTATACTCAAATTCATTCATGAAACTTTTTTTTTTTTTTAGCAGCTACCAAGTACCAGACATTATTCTATGTTCCTGGATATAGAAGTGAATTAAAACAGAAAAAAGTCCTTGTCATAAGGTTTATATTGGGGTAAGTTACAGGCAAAGAAAAGTAATAGGCTGGGCGTGGTGGCTCATACCTGTAATCCCAGCACTTTGGGAGGCCGAGGCGGGCGGATCAAGAGGTCAGGAAATCGAGACCACAGTGAAACCCCGTCTCTACTAAAAATGGAAAAAATTAGCCCGGCGCAGTGGCGGGCATCTGTAGTCCCAGCTACTTGGGAGGCTGAGACAGGAGAATGGCTTGAACCTGGGAGGCGGAGCTTGCAGTGAGCCAAGATCGCGCCACTGCACTCCAGCCTGGGTGACAGAGCAAGACTCCGTCTCAAAAAAAAAAAATATATATATATATATGTATATAGTATGTCAGATAATGATAAATACATGGTGGGGGGTGGGGAGAAGAGTGTGCGGAGGGAGTGGTTTCACTATTTCATAATAAAAAAGGACAGTCAGCTAGACATGGTGGTTCGCACTTATAATCCCAGCACTTTGGGAGGATGAGGTAGGAACTTGAGGCCATGAGTTTGAGACTATCCTGGGCAACACAGTGAGATCCTATCTCTACAGAAAATTTAAAAATTAGCCAGGCATGGTGGTGCATGCCTGTAGTCCCAGCTACTTGTGAGGCTAAGGGAGATCACCTGAGCCTTTAGTGATCCCCTTCAGCCCAGGAGTTTGAGGCTGCAGTAAGCTCTGATCACACCACTGCACTCCAGCCTGGGTGACAGGAGCGAGACCCTCATCTCTTTTAAAAAAACAAAACAGTCATTGTAAGCCTCCAGAAAAGGTGACATTTCAGCTGAGACCTCAAGAAAGTGGGAAAGTAATCCAATGCAAATATTTGGAGGAAAAGTTTTCCAGGTAGAGGAGAGAACCAGTTGATAATCGTATTTCGATAACACCCAACCATTGGGGCTTCAAGATGAACAAGGATGTTCATGCAAAGGACCTGCAGCAGAGCTGTGGTATGTCTGAAATACAGCAAGAAATTGGATGTAGCTAGAGTAGTGTGAGTGAAAAACAGTAATAAACAAAGTAAATGTTCATCTTTATACCTAACTTATGACCCCCAATTACCATGTTCCAAGTTTTCTCCAAGTTAGAATATACATAGAATTTACATTGTATGCTTTAAAATTTCTTGAAGTCCCAGTGGTTGAGTGTTATCTAAATACAGTGATCAATAGCATTTCATAAGGCTCAAACTCAAATAACCATTCACCACTAGATACTGAATAGACTGGGTCAGATTCCAATGGTGCCCAAAGGGAATCTGTTAATTGAGATCAGCCTTTATGTCTAGTTTCCTAAGTCTCAATACACATACACACACACACATACACACACACACACACACACACACACAGAAGTAGTTACACTCAGGTGTTGTTTATACCATGTAGATCTATGATCTTCAAATAATTAGAAGACAGTGAAAGAATGTTAGACAAGTTTATTAAGGCTTTCCAGCTACAGTTCCATATATTAATTGATAATATTAAGCAACCTACATATATTACTTAGAAGAGTTTCCTAGATTTACCCCTCTATTCCCTCCACAGAAGTTAAGACATTTAGTTTAGCAACCCCATTACCTTAAATATCCCAGAGAAAATGTAAATTTAGTCTTATAAGATTAGATTTTGAAAGGATGTTCATGTTAGAACTTACCCTCACCCTTCTTTTTTTTAAGACAGAGTCTTGCTTTGTCACCGAGGATGGAGTATAGTGGCGTGACGTTGGCTCACTGCAATCTTCGCCTTCTAGGTTCAAGTGATTCTCATGTCATAACCACCTGAACAGCTGGGATTACATTACAGCTGTGTGCCACCATGCCTGGCTAATTTTTGTATTTTTAGTAGAGATGGGGTTTTGCCATGTTGGCCAGGCTGGTCTTGAATTCCTGGCCTCAAGTGATTCACCTGCCTTGGCCTCCCAAAGTGCTGGCATTACAAGTGTGAGCCGCCGTACCCAGCCATGTAAAAACTCCTTAAAAAGAACAGATACTAAACATGGCATGCCTTTCCCTCTCAACAAAATCTTATCTAGTGATGTTGCTCCCTTCCTGCAATATTTTCCTCCCGTCCTTCATCTATTATCAGTGATTTGCATATGAAGGAATTTCTCCAGGAGTATGCACCAGACTGGTGAGGGGCTTTTCAAAACCCCTCCCAAATGATCACTACTTTGAGCCTAGTCATATTCTTGAGATATGCTGGGGGTGACAGGGGAAGGAGTCTTGGGAATCACTGATCCAAATCCTCTAGGTCCAGCTAAAATCCTATTTCCTCTATGGGAGTTTTCAAGTCCACCTCAGGTTCAAAGGAAGAGCTCCTTCCCTCTTCTAAATATATATTTATTCACCATTAATTTCACAAAAATTAAAAGCTCACGTTACCATTTTAACTGTCTTATCTCCCCAGTTATGATGAACTTTCCCATAAGAGTCATAGCAGTATGCTTTGTCTAAGAAAAGGTACTCGAGTTCCAATATATCATAAAATGAAGAGAAATCCATTTTGTATGAGGTAAATTTCCATTTCAAGGAATGTCTGTTTTCACAAAATTTTGTATTTCCTCCTAATAGTATGAGGTAGAAGAAATCTACATCTTCTCAAGTAAGTTTATGATTAACTTGATGAGTTTTCTTGCTATTCTCAAATCGGAATTATCCAGACCTGGCTAGAAACTAAAGTCTAAGCCCGTTCATTAAAGTCTTGAATTTATTTACTTTTGCCAAGAACAGCTATATAAAATTAGATTCCTCCTGGTATAAAATTGGGTGTTTTCTTAGATATTTGCTATCAAAAGTCATTTTTCTTGGAAATATACTCTGGCAGCACATAAGAAATCACCATATGTTTTATATCACAAAGGGATCCTAGATAATGCTTTTCACATGAAGAGAAACCTTCAGAGAGGTGAAATGACTTACCAAAGTCACATAGCCATGATTTACTTAATTTCAATGACAAAAATCTTTGGAATAAATTTTATTAAGTGAAAAGGAAAGCTATGAAATTTTTATTATACATGCTACCTTTGGGTTTAAGATGGATTCTTCTCACACTAAATTTCCAGTAAATAAGGGCAAAGTGATCTGTTTCTTACAACCCATATGATAGAACAGACTGAAATTTAAGAGAGATTTCCTGTGCTACCACAAGGGAAGTTGCATGTCCATTGTTTTCTTCTTATTAAACATATTTTTCAGTAGGATTTTGTTACAATTCCTTGTATATAATGAATGCAGAGGTTAAGTCCTAACTAACCTCATGGTGTCCAAGAGAACAAATTCTTCTTTTCATAGTCTAATGTAAGCCAAAATGATAAAAAAAAGAATATTTCACATTATTATTACAAGCAATTTGGCATAATGAGTAAAATGTGTTCCTGCCTTTATCAATGATTCCCAAAATATGCTTTCAGAATAGTATGCTTAATTTATCCAGAAAGAGATGCATTTAAACAAGATTTTTAAGTGTTAATGATTCTATACTACAAACTTGTGTGTTACTTACAAAGTTTATCTTCAACCTGTGATTAACACAGATGGTTGGCAGAAAGTTCCAACCCAGGAGATTATCTTTCAGCTACTAAACTTTAAGAAAACTATTGGCAATGGTTTTCACCGAAGAATAACAAATCTGAAATTTACTTCCACATTATGAACTTGTAACACATTTGAACTAGGGCTACTATTTAAGGAAGTGAATGTACCTGGTAAAGAGTTTTAAAAAGCAAGTCTCCCTCCCATCCACCTATGTCTCCAAATCCTCCTCACAAAGGCAGTCACTGTTACCTATATATACACAAAAGGAAGGGGAAGAGTATATGTGCATATATTCTAAAGTAATTTTAAAGAACAGTCACATCTCTTTTTAAAATAATACTCAAATCAAACCAATGGATAGCTGTGTACTTAAAAAATAAAAAACTAGCACCCTTCCAAGGAGATTTAACTATCTTCTCTGGGTAGCATATTTTGCTCTCTCAGGTCTACATGGTCAACAATTTATTACTGTTGTTATTTTTTAAATTTAAATGGCATCACTATCATGAAGGCATTTCAGAATTATACATATTTCTAAATTAGTTTCTCTATTTTTAGCCTATTATTTCCCAAAGTATTTGAATAGGGAGGTCATTCTCTATTCCTTATCGATTCCCACTACGTCAACAATACATGACATTGATCTTACTGGGGCCTTTTTTTTTTTTTTGTGAGACGGAGTCTCGCTCTGTCGCCCAGGCTGGAGTGCAGTGGCAGGATCTCCACTTACTGGAAGCTCTTCCTCCTGGGTTGACACCATTCTCTTGCCTCAGCCTCCCCAGTAGCTGGGACTACAGGCGCCTGCCACCATGCCCAGCTAATTTTTTTTTTTTTGTATTTTTAGTAGAGACGGGGTTTCACTGTGTTAGCCAGGATGGTCTCGATCTCCTGACCTCGTGATCCGCCCACCTCGGCCTCCCAAAGTGCTGGGATTACAGGCGTGAGCCACCGCGCCCGGCCTTACTGGGGTCTTATTTCATGTAACAGAAGAACACCATCAATCTTCCTATTCTGGTTTTGTAAAATACCAAAATGTTTGATCTCCTATAATGTTGGACATTTGAGTATTCAAGTTCTAGAAAGCAGATAGACATATGCATAGTAGCAATTAGAACGCTACCTGATTTAAGCCTCCTAAAAGTGGGTTAATGATTAACAAGGAGATATTACATTTAACTGTTAGTAAAGTAGAAATGCAAAACATTACATTTCCAAGTATGAAATTTGTCAATGTCTAGAGTAACTTAGAGAAAATTACATAAAAAGCATAAGAAGGAAAGGTATGTCCTTCCATTATTTGAAAACATGCATCCAGTACTGACTCTACCTATGCATTAGGGACTGTTAATTACATATAATACTATACTACTTCACTGTACCCACCTAGTGCTTATCATTAAGAGGGCTCAACATACCTTTTAAAAACTGCGGTAAAATATACATAAAATTTACCATTTTAGTCATCAAAATACTTTTAAACAACCCTAATTAACCTACTCAAGATGGAAATAAGAGATCTCTATTTACTTTTAAAAAGATATCACAGAAGATTAAGTCAGTCATGTATCATAGGCCATAAACCCAAAAGAAATCAGGTAGAAATTCAAAGGAAACTACTTCTGAAAAAAACAACAGGTTTTATTAAAAATTCAAATTCTGACCAACATTTCTCCACTTCTTTTTTTTTTTTTTTTTTTTTGAGACAGAATCTCGCACTGTCGCCCAGGCTGGAGTGCAGTGGCGCGATCTCGGCTCACTGCAAGCTCCGCCTCCTGGGTTCATGCCATTCTCCTGCCTCAGCCTCCAGAGTAGCTGGGACTACAGGCGCCTGCAACCACGCCCGGCTAATTTTTTGTATTTTTAGTAGAGACGGGGTTTCACCGTGTTAGCCAGGATGTTCTCGATCTCCTGACCTCGTGATCTACCCACCTCAGCCTCCCAAAGTGCTGGGATTACAGGCGTGAGCCACTGTGCCCGGCTCTCCACTTCTTAATTTTCTTTTATTGATAACAAACTGATACCAAGTGACAGGACACTATGAGATGTGGAAATGGCAAGGGTAGCATTTTTGGACTAAAATATTTCCAAATGCTTTATAAGTCTGGATTAAATAATTTCAATAAAATCAACAGAACTGGGAAAAGATGTCACAAACCTATTTCTCAGCTATTAATCTCTTCACAGGCCAACCCAAGACATATTGGTAGGATTTTTACCTTCATGTTTTTTCACCATATGAAAAATGTAAAGACAGCAAAAGAAAGCTCTCAAATAGAACAGGAAGAAAATAAGGTATGATTGAAAAAGAATCATCACCGATTTACTGTTATTTCAATGATCTTTAATATAGAAAGTGGGTGCTGTGAGGCTACCTCTATCCTAAAGTAAGTAAGTCTCACATGAAAACGTGAAAATAAATGTGAACTTCAAACTGAGCTAACTATTCAGATTCATATCTGGAAAATTAAAGTTTGAGTTACTATCTTAGAACAATCTGTATGGCATTTATCTTTCATGTTAGAATGGTCAGAAAATAAATGTTCATATTTGCTTATATATGCACAAACAGTGGGATAAATAAGAAACTGGTTACCTACAGAGATAGGGGCATGAACTACACGAAATGACACAGCCAGAAGCTGAGATTTCAGTTATGTAATTTAAAATTTTGAACTGTGAAAATAATTACCATTCAAAAGTAAAATAAAAGGGTATAATATTTTACTGAGATAATATTTACAATTTTTCTCAAAGCTCCCCTACCCTTTATCATACTTTAGAAAAAACTGATTTTCTGCTACCTATAAATGATTTTGGAAAATAGTTTCCTCTGATCAGAGTGCAGACCACAGTAATTTAAGAAGGACTTTCTAAAGAATGTCTAACTCACTGTATTTCATCCTTAAACATTATAGAAACTCAAGAGTAAATTTTTCTCCTTAATAGAAGTTCTTTAAAAGGCAGTGCAATTTAAAGTTTCACAACTGCATGCAGGTAAGTTTCAACTTACATCTAATTACTCCATATTTAATATGGCTTTATTAAATCAATGATCTTATTCAAATCAACACTTCTCTGGCCAAAGAAAACAAATTTAATTATGGGAAGTATTTTACCAAGTTTGACTGCTAAGTTCAAACTCTATTGGACACATACTTCAGTTCTACAGGAAAGGGCTGCTCTAAGGAAGTTACCCAAGTTACCTAAGTTTATTTATTGTTTTCTGTCGTAGATAAACATAGAAAAACATCGGAGACCATGATAGAGAGAATGATTGACACGCCATAAATTTTTTTTTTTTTTTTTTTTTGGGACGGAGTCTCGCTCGAATGACTATCAACCTTAATATAAAAAGCATCTAAAGTGGATATTAGGCTTAAAATTACTGCAAACGTTTATATCTTCTTTCAGAAAATTTCCAAGAGAAATTAAAGAAATTTAAAGATGGTCACATCAGTACTTTTTTTTTTGTTAAAATAGGAAATTGTTTTTAAAACTCAGATCTTAAGACAACTCTACTCCTGTGGAAAATTACTTATTAGCAAAAATGCTTGTTACTAAAGTCAGAAACATCTGAAATTGCTGCTGTTCAACTGTTTATATATATATCTATATATCTATGAAAAAACAATTTCATTTTGAGTGTTCAATATGTGCCAGAAATACCATAAACTGGGGTATGGCAGGTCCCTGGCTCTCAGGTAACCTATGGATTTAGCTGAAAAGACAAATAGAGGCATGATGCATTTGCTGATTTTCTTTCTTTTTTTTTTTTTTTTAAGACGGAGTCTCGCTGTCGCCCAGGCTGGAGTGCGGTGGCACGATCTCAGCTCACTGCAGCCTCTGCCTCCTGGGTTCAAGTGATTCTCCTGTATCAGCCTCCCAAGTAGCAGGGACCACAGGCACACACCACCACGCCTGGTTTATTTTTATATTTTTAGTAGAGATGAGGTTTCACCATGTTGGCCACGCTGATCCATTTGCTGAGTTTGTTTTTTAAACTCACTAACATAACTATTCGGTTTCTCTTTCATATTTAAGTGCCTTACAGACTGAAATAATTAAAAATATTTTTTCAGTTCATTACTCTGATAGAACAATAAATTTGATAGACAACAAATTTCTTTAGATTTGGTCTAGATCATCCATTACAGGATCCATAAATCACATTAAAATGAGCAATAAGGGTACCAGTAAAAGGAATGAAAAAAGGCTACATCTTTGAGTGTTTTTATGTAATGTACCTAAAGACAGGATGCATCCCATTCCTTCAAAAGTGTACTTTTTGTAAATCAGTCTTTACGTTTTATAAATCTATACATAGTATAGAGTGAAGAGGGTAAAGTTTAAAAAATAATTGGGAGAGAAGTATTGGCAGCAAAATACCCATAATATAGTTACCTTGTAATTAGAAAATTACCACCTGGCTCTCAACTATCAGACACTCTTGTGCAGGAATGTCACTGCCCTGATAACCTACCCATCTGCTTTTTAAATGTACTATATATATGAAAATACAAGCACTGGAGGACACTGAAAGAGCAACAAAAATGATTCTTTTTATTGTGTAAGAGAAATGTGGAGGCCTTCAAACACATACACACACACACACCATGGGGAAGGGAGCAAGTTAAATACATTTTAATACTCCTAAAAATCCCGTTAGGCTTAGAAGTCCCAAGAAAAGCTATGGATATGTGACAGAGGGATGGAAGCAAGCACTTTGCTCATTTCTGCATCAGTGCACACACTCTACACTGGGGTCACCTGTGAGGGAACTAAAGGTTTTCCCGTAAGATCACAACACATTTCAGGATTTAACAGTTCTGATTAACAGCCAAGGCAGTGAAGAATGCCCACAGATTTACAATTTGTTTAAGCTTCTGTATTCAGGGAATGAACTGTGACACAACTGAGCCACCAACTGCTACATTTTTTAAATGGAGCTTTTAAAGAACACAATGGGTTTTGAAATAAAGCTCAACTCTTACCACACCTCTTTCCATATTAGTTTCTGCACTAAATGACTGGGTCAAGGAGGGCTGGCTACAGGCAGAGTGGATTTCATAAATCACCATCCCCTCTTAAATGAGTGCTTCACCTTTTTACTATTTTAAGTATGATTTTCTCAGGTTAAAAAAAACTTTTCCCCAAAAGCTGCACACATGGAACCTGCTTTTCAGTCAGAACTCTGTAAAAACTGCTTTGTGAGCCTCTCTGTAACTGCTTTTCATATACTTCATTAAGTATTCAAGTTTCTCAACACAACCACTCATTTTAACATTTTAATGCAAGTCTTGCTCATTGAACTATTTTATGGTAGTTTTTCTCAGTTTAATAGTGAAACGTATGAAAGCACTGATTCCACAGAGAAGAAGGCTTTCTCCTCTTGGTCCACAAGCTGCTAGATTAATTGCTAATTAAATACACACTTTCAACTCACAATTATCTCTTTCACACACACCCTTCTGGAAATGCTATCTCAGGAGCAAACTACAACTTTGCCCAAATTCAGATGACAGCTGCAGTTTTAGGGGAACATAATCTGGGGCTGCCAGTGCAGTCAGCCTTCAAGCTTTATGCCTGTCAGATAAAAGAACAAAAGGCAGTGCTTCCTCCCTCAGCCCCTCCTTAGCGCTGGAGGACGGCAGGCTTGACAGAACAGTTCCAGAGAAAAAGGAACCATGCTGAAGCAAGTGAGAGTTTCCCCTCCACAAACATACAAAACTACCAACCCACCTTGGATAGCTGCCTCCTGAGGCTAAAGCGCTGAACCATGATCACCCAGAGGATCTTCAGACAAAGCAATCCACGAAGGGTTTTTTAAATAACAGCTTCTTGGGAAAGTCGGTGGCAGAACATTTTGAAGACTGCCAGAGAAGTGCAAAGAATTTCCCTGGGAGTCTTAGCAAACTTGGAAAGCCTTCATTGTTCTATCAAGAGATACTGCAAAACCTACGTGGGAGAGGGCAGGGCGGGTGGGGCAGTAATCCTGAAGCCGCTGCACCCAGTGCCAAGCTCTTCTAGCACTTCCTGTGAGTCAGCTGTGAGGGGTCCAGACACAAGGACCACCCCTTCCCTTTCCACCAGACCAGTAGGCGAGGATGCCGCTGTGGTGCTACCTGAAACTCCAGGGGACAGACCTGATGTTCCGGTCCCTGTGGGAGGAGGAGTGGTGTGCGGGGGTCAGACAGCATCTGCTCCAAGTAGGAGACGGACAACTGTACCAATTCCTTCCCTCTTCAGCCCTCCCGGCGGCAGACAGTGTCCACTGCAGAGAGCAACACCCCCTTCTCTACCTCCACCTTAGGTAATCCTTTAAGGTGAGGCAGTGTGAAAAAAAAGGAGGTGGTAAAAAGCAAGCCCCTGGCTGTACCAGCTCCCTGCTCAAGAAGGAAACTCCTCCCAGCTGGGCTCGGCAGCTGTGCGGCTTTGTCTAGCATAATTGGCCAAGCCTTTCCTCTTATTCACAGGGAGGGGTCCTGCCTCAGGAAGGAATGTCAGGTGCAGAGAGGCATACTCCGACGGTGACTTCAACTTGTGCCAAAGTTAAACACACTAAAGTGGCCTCCTGAGGTAATTGCCCTCTCTTGTTGGAATAAAGTAATCGTTTAAAATCTACACACAAAACAAACAGAAGGAACAGCTCAGAGTGAATCAATGCAGGTAAAGAGGTATGAAAAATAACCATAAGAGCAGTTACAAAGATAAAAATATTCCCATCTTTGCCACTCTTCCTCTGTTTGGGTCGGCTTCCAGACAACCACTGTGAGGATAACGTTTCATTTAATGAAACTTTCCAGTGTATGTGCTCCTCTTGGAATTGTTCATTACTTCTGAATGAATTTAGTACTGATTAGGGCAGAACTCATTCATATATTTTTTTTCCCCTGTTCCAGTGTCTCTCAATTTCCTGTGAGCAAAGTTATGTCATATGCTACATTTAAAGCCTTTGTTGGAATGAACCTACTATGTGCAGTCACTATGTTAGGCAGTTCACATTTATTATCCTATTTATTTCTCAAAACAACCCTATAAAATCTATATTAAAATAGTCCTCCCTTAACTACAGTTTGTTCCCACAGTCAACTGCAATCCAAAAATATTTAAATGGAAAATTACAGAAACAAACCATTCAGAAGTTTTAAATTGCATGCCGTTCTGAGTAGCATGACAAAACCTCATGCCATCTTACCTGGGATGTGAATCATCCCTTTGTCCAGCATATCCACCCCTGGCTACCACCCGCTAGTGACTGAGTAAGCGATTTGGTCATCAGATCGACTGTTGCAGTATGGTAATGTTGTATTCAAACAACCCTTATTGTACTTAATAATGGTCACAAAGCACAAGAGGAGTGGTGCTGGCCTATTGTTATAATTGTTCTATTTTATTGTTACTGTTAACATCTTACTATGCCTAATTTCTGAATTAAACTTTATCACAGATATGTGTACAGGAAAAAACACAGTACAGTCGTAACCCACATGACATTTCAGTTAACAATGAGCCACATATATGACAGTGGTCCCATAAGATTATAATACTGTATTTTTATTGTACTTTTTCTATGTTTAGCTATGTTTAGATACACTAATACATACCACTGTATTAAAACTGCCTACAGTATTTAGTACAGTAACATGCTATATAGGTTTGTAGCCTAGGAGCAACAGGCTATACCACATAGCCGAGGTGTGTAGTAGGTTATGCTATCTAGGTTTATGTAAGGACACTCTACGATGTTCTCACAATGATGAAATCACCTAACAACCCATTTCTCAGAAGGTATCCCATTGTTAAATGACATGTGACTGTATATATAGGTTTCAGTACTATCTTCAGTTTCAGGCATCCACTGGGGGTCATGGAACATATCTCCTGTGGATAAGGGAAGACTACTGTCATATCCCAACTCTTCAAATAAGTAGTAATTTCTCTCTCTAAAACCTCAATATGGCCAGGTTCAGTGGCTCATGCCTGTAATCCCAATGCTTTGGGAGGCTAAGGCAGCAGGATCACTTGACACCAGGAGTTCAAGACCAGCCTGAGCAACAAAGCTAGACCCTGTCTCTACAAAAAATAAGAATAAAAAAATTAGCTAGGTTTGGTAGCATGTGCTACCTAACTACTACTCAGGAGTCCTAACTACTTGGGAGACTGAGGTGGCAGGATTGCCTGAGTCCAGGAATTTGATGCTGCAGTGAGGCATGATGCTCCAGTCTGGGCAATAGAGTGAGACCCTACCTCTAAAAATAAAAACTAATTAAGACGTCAATATTATTGTGAGAAAATCATGTAGTGTTTGTAACTTTTTTCTTCAGGTAAGAAACACAAAAAAATGAATTTGAAAAGACAGGTTTCTATGCAATGATTATTCTCAACTATGTTCATATCATACACTACCAGTATCCAATTATCACCAAATAGGATCTAAAATTTTACCTAAAAAATAACACACATAGGCCAGGCGCGGTGGCTCACGCCTGTAATCCCAGCACTTTGGGAGGCCGAGGCGGGTGGATCACGAGGTCAGGAGATCGAGACCATCCTGGCTAACACGGTGAAACCCCGTCTCTACTAAAAATACAAAAAATTAGCCAGGCGTGGTGGCAGGCACCTGTAGTCCCAGCTACTCGGGAGGCTGAGGCAGGAAAATGGCATGAACCCGGGAGGCGGAGCTTGCAGTGAGCCGAGATCGCGCCACTGAACTCCAGCCTGGGCGACAGAGCGACACTCCATCTCATAAACAAAAAAAAACAAAAATAAAAACACGTATTTCATAGTATCTCGGGAAGAGCACAGAAGATGCATCAAATTCAAACAAATAATAGGCTGCCAAGTCTCCAAAAAAAATTACCTAACCAAAATGTATATATAAAACGTTTAGGCTGGGCATGTGTGCTTATGCCTGTAATCCCTGCACTTTGGAAGGCCGAGGCAGGCAGATTGCTTGAGCTCAGAAATTCGAGAGTAGCCTGGGCTACATGGTGAAACACCATCTCTACAAAAAACACACAAAAAATTAGCTGGGCATGGTGGCATGAGTAGGTGGTCCCAGCTACTCGGGAGGCTGGAGTGGGAGGATCACTCGAGTCTGGGAGGCGGAAGCTGCAGTGAGCCAAGATCATGCCACTGCACTCCAGCCTGGGCGACAGAGAGACCCTGTCTCAAAACAAAACAAACAAACCAACCTTTTACTCTTAAAAACCTTAAGCAGAAAGAAGGTGAACATATCTAGGTGTATTTTTTGTAAACTTCCAAAGCTAAAAAGCTTTTAGATGAACACCTATAACCAAAAGTAAAGACTCCTTCATACCAAGGTTCAGAGAACACAATATAACCTAACATTCAAGCTGTCGAAAATTTAATTCCAAGTGGAAAGTAGGTTGACAGAGCACCCGAGTAGTGTGCCTTTTTTTTTTTTTTGAGACGAAATCTCGCTCTTGTCCCCCAGGCTGGAGTGCAATGGCACGGTCCCAGCTCACTGCAACCTCTGCCTCCCGGGTTCAAGCAATTCTCCTGCCTCAGCCTCCCAAGTAGCTGGGATTACAGGCGCCTGCCACCACACTCGGCTAATTTTTGTATTTTTAGTAGACACGGGGTTTCACCATGTTGGTCAGGCTGGTCTCGAACTCCTGACCTCAGGTGATCCACCCGCTCAGCCTCCCAAAGTGCTGAGATTACAGGCATGAGCCACCATGCCTGGCCGCCTTTTTGGTTTTTGAATGGTAAGAGTACCAGTACCTCCATTTTTCTCGCAGAGACAGTGAAACAGTATTCTGAAATCATCTCCTAGGAATGTAAGTAGGATTCATGAAATACTGATGCGGAAATAATGAAGTGCCTTACAGAAAGACACACTGTCTTAAACACACAGTGTTTCTGACTGATATAAGCAACTAGAATCCCAAATCATTGCTAAAAGATTCTATCAAAAAAAAAAAAAAAAAAAAAAAGGAAAGGAGACAGGGGTGTGAAACAAGTGGTAAGTGAAACTTAATTTCCCTCACTAACAAGGCAACCTGCTTTCAGCCTAAAGAAGTGCTCAGAATGTTTTCTACTAATGAAATGGAAACATAAATAGTAACAAAATTCAGTAATTTCTCCATTCTAAATTGCACAGACTTGTTAACTGTTTTCCTACAAACTGCCCAAATGGGAATAGCTCTTTAACAAATAACAAAGTAATAGTCTCTCTCTTTCAGAAATTATTATTCTTTTAGTTACTGTCTACATTTAAAGCAAGGAGAGAAGAAATCTATTTTCAAAATGTTTAGTTAACAATGCTGCCAGTTTTAGGGTTTTCTGTGGCATTTTAGGCCCCTTAAATGAGATTCTTTTGGCAATCCCACAATAAATAACAATACAGATAGCATACTTTATTATATCCACCTGAAGAACAGATTAAGTAATTTATGTAGTTATTTACAAAAGCCCATGCAACTGTCAATATAAATAACCACGAAAGTAGAGGAATTTGTTAAGTAGTAAGAAGTTAAAAGATGTTGGTGATCAAAAATTTGAGTACCATATACAATTCCTTAACTTGTGAGGGTTGATTTAAAGGGCAGCTAACCTTGCCAAATAAGGTCTTTATTTGGATGACTTGGACACGGCTCTTTGAAACATGCTAAATTAAGCCTGATTCCTTCTATATTAGCAATGTTTTGGGCTCCACATTTCTTTCTCCTAAAAAAACCATATCATGCGTTACCTGCAGTAAATGCATGAAAGGAAGAAAGGACGGTAAGAAGGGAGGAGCAGAAAGTAGTTTCAAGAGGCCATTTGGCCCAGTTCCTTGTATCCAACTAACCCATCATACAAGGTTGTTGCCTATTCTGTAATGGCATTTTTCAGAGATGGCATTTCCATATGCTCCTCTATCCTCTCTTAGCAAGGTTATGATCAAGATGTTAATTTTCCTAACATGTCCTTACTTTAAAAACATTTTCTGGCGCTGGGCACGGTGGCTCACGCCTGTAGTCCCAGCACTTTGGGAGGCTGAGGCGGGCGGATCACGAGATCAGGAGATCGAGACCATCCTGGCTAACACAGTGAAACCTCATCTCTACTAAAAATACAAAAAAATTGGCCGGGCGTGGTGGCGAGCGCCTGTGGTCCCAGCTGCTCGGGAGGCTGAGGCAAGAGAATGGCATGAACCCAGGAGGCGGAGCTTACAGTGAGCTGAGATTATGCCACTGCACTCCAGCCTGGGGGACAGAGCAAGACTCTGTCTCAGAAACATTTTCTCTGTCTCAGGAACATTAGATTCCCTGTGAAGATGTCTTGAAATTTCATACCTATACACAAATTTATTTTGTGTATATGTGTATATATGTACATAAACACATTCACTGTTTTATATATATATATATATACACACACACTCACAGCCATAAACATATAAAGATATAAAACATCTATGTCCATATCAAGATATAGAATATTTGCTGCCCCAGAAGGTTCCTAATGTCTTCATTGCTGTTTCCCCAATAGGTAACTGTAATTGACTTCTATCATAAATTAACTTTGCTTGTTCTTGTATTTCATATAAAGGAATCTCGTGTGTGGTTTCTTTTGCTCATCATGTCTTTGCAATCCATCCATGTAGTTGTGTGTAAAAGTTCTCTATTATTATAGTATATGCCAATGTATGAATAATGCCACAATTTATCCATTCTACTTTTGGATCAATGCTATATCTATTTTTTCTCTATTATAAATCTGCTATAAAATTATCAGATTGTTTTGGAGCTCATATAGCATATTTTTCTTGGGTATATATAGCCTAAAAATGGAAATCCTAAAGGACAGAGTAAGATTTACATTTTAGCAGGTATTATTAAACAGTTTTCACTGTGGTTGTACTAATTTACACACTTACAATAATGTATGGAAGTTCCAGTTTGCTCTACATCCTTGCCAACTCTTGATTTTCTTTTTTTTAATTGGATCCATTCTGGTAGAGATGTCATGGCATCTCATTGTGGTCTTGTATATCTTCCTAGGAAGTTACTTAGAACTTTAATTTTTAATCTCTAGACAAAGCTATTTTTAATATCTCTTTAAGTTCCTTCTGTCGCTTTTCTCATTTTCTACATATCCCTCCATCTGAGTATTCATATAACACTACTCTCCTTGACAATTTAACATTGTGCTCCAAGTAGTCATATTTTGCTATTTAACCTTTCAGCATGGCTCTCTAAATATACAACTATTCATTCCATTACTATTTATTATGTGCCTACTAAGCATCAGACATGATTATTTTTCACTATGTTGCAAAGAACACATAGCAAATTATATAAATGAAATAGTTACAAGGTATTTCATGTGCTGATATGTTTTCCCTCTCTGCACATCTCACAACACTACACCTGTCATTCCAGCACTTTGGGAGGCTGAGGCAGGAGAATGGCTTGAGCCCAGGAATTTGAGACCAGCCTGGGCACATAGTGAGACCTCATCTCTATAAAATTTTTTTTTTTTTTTTTTTTTTTTTTTTTTTTTTTTTTTTTTTTTTTTTGAGACGGAGTCTCGCTTGCCCAGGCTGGAGTGCAGTGGCGCGATCTCGGCTCACTGCAAGCTCCGCCTCCCAGGTTCATGCCATTCTCCTGCCTCAGCCTCCGGAGCAGCAGGGACAACAGGCGTCTGCCACCACGCCCAGCTGATTTTTTGTATTTTTAGTAGAGACAGGGTTTTACCGTGTTAGCCAGGATGGTCTCAATCTCCTGACCTTGTGATCCGCCTGCCTCGGCCTCCCAAAGTGCTAGGATTACAAGCGTGAGCCACCGCGCCTGGCCTAGTTTGTTTTTTTTTAAAATCCAACCAGTATCATACTACCCATATTATCTATCACCTCCTTTTTAAAAAAAATTCAACAATTTACTCAGAAATTTTTGTCAGTACATATATCCTACATTATTTTAACTGCCACACAGTACTCTACAGTATAAACAGAACAATTTACTTAGCTATTCTCTTGATGACCGTTTAGGTTACTTCCACATTTCTGCCAGTACACGCCTGTTTTTGTTTTTTGTTTTTGTTTTTGTTTTCCCGAGACGGAGTCTTGCCCTGTCACCCAGGCTGGAATGCAGTGGCACGATCTCGGGTCACTGCAACCTCTGCCTCCCAGGTTAAAGCAATTCTCCTGCTTCAGACTCCTGAGTAGCTGGGATTACAGGCATGCACCGCATCTGGCTAATTTTTGTATTTTGTTGGCCAGGCTGGCCTCAAACTCCCGACCTTGTGACCCACCCACCTCAGCCTCCAAAAGTTGCTGGGATTACAGGCATGAACCACCATGCCCGGCCCATGCCTGTTTTTGCATTTGTGAGTTGTTCTCCAGGGTAAATGCTAACATATGATCCTACACTCAAGATTCGGCCCAAATTCATTTTCTCTAGAAGCAAGATCACTCCACTTCATGTCGTTTCTACTTCTTAACTCACAGCAGTTTCTGGACAATTGATCATATACAGTGACAGTTCTTGTACATTTGTATGTTCTATATGGCTCCTGCACCAAATAGTGTTAGTGTTTCCAGAATCAGAGCTTTCAAGTTAAAAATTAGCACTTTGAAGGATTGCATCTCATACTTTATGTATCTCAACTGTACACTACCTTACATAGAGCAGACATTTAATAAATATTTGTGAATGCCAGGAAAACCTTAAGACAATATATAGTCTTGTCTTGGGATTAATATGTAACTATTCTATTACCTTATTTCTACACTCCAACATAAGACTGCATAAACTCTAAAGTTGGGTTATCAATGCTTTGAATTTTTCTGTTTGTAGACATAGGCCTCACAAAGGACAAAACCAAATGTCTTACTCAAGTCCAAAATATTACACCTATGATTCCCTTTTATTTACACACTGTACAAAAAGAAATAAATTATCTGGCAACATTTATACTTCAAAAAGTGATACTTGAGAGTATACTATCGTCAAGATGGTGAACTAGGAAACACAGGCCTTCTTTCCCCCAGAGATAGTGAGTTTAAAACAATATGTAAACTACAATATCACTGTAAGAACTATAGAGACCACTGTAGTCCCAGCTACTTAGAAGGCTGAGGCAGGAGGATCGCTTGATCCCAGAAATTTGGGGTTACAGTGAGCTACGATAGTGCCACTGCACTCCAGCCTGGGTGACAGAGTGAAACCCCATCTCTTAAAAAACAAAACTACAGAGACTAGCTGTGAAGCAATAGCACCTAGGCCATTGTAACCAAGACAGTATTCCTGTGAAAGGAGGAAAACTTGTGGCATGTCACACACCTGTTTGTGCCCCTCTCTCCCTACATGGCATAGCATAAAGCAACCATGAGGAATCTCTAATGAGATTCAGGACACACTATTCCAATTTATGCCACCGTGGCATTTGAGAAAACTGTACAAAGAGGAAAGTCTCTCTAATCTTCTGTTTTAGTCCATTTTGTGTTGCTATAACAGAATATCAAAGACTGGGTAATTTAAAAAGAAATTTATTTACAGTTCTGGAGGTTGGGAAATCCAAGGTTGATGGGCTCACCACTGATGAGGGACTTCTTGCTGCAACATCCCATGGCAAAAGACATAAGGGCAAGAGAGCATGCACAAGGGTGAGAGAAAGGAGCCGAATTCTTTTATCAGGAACCCACTCCCATGGTAATGTCATTAATCCATTTACGAGGGCAGAGCCCTCATGACATAATCATGTCTTAAAGGTCCTACCTCTCAACACACAAAATGAAATATTATTCAACCTTAAAAAGAAAGGAAATTCTATTACATGCAACAACACGAATGAACCTTTAGGACATTATGCTAAATGAAATAAGCCAATCACAAAAAGACAAATACCTTATGATTCCACTTATATGAGGTATCTAGTGAAACTCAAAGAAATGAAGGCAGAACAGAGAGTGAGGGAAGGGTAGAAGGAAAGGAAGAGTTACTATTTAATGGGTTTAGAGTTTCAGGCTTGAAAGATGAAAAAGTTTTGGAAATCTGTTTCACAATAATATGAACACACTTAACACTACAGCACTGTACACTTCAATATGGTTCAGATGGTACATTTGTTATATGTTTTTACCACAATAAAAAAAGCGATACTAATTGCATTTCTATTTTCATGTATGCCCTTTGATTCAGCACTTTTAATTTTGTTTCCTTAAACCTCGCTTTCCTTTTCTTGCCTTTAGGCATGCAATTCAACAGATGACGTTTTCCGGAAAAGTTTTGACATCTCAATACAAGGCTTTAAAGACCCAGAACACACACAAACACAAAAGGCTTACTGCCAAGAATTCTTATAAATGAACAAATATCTACTCCTTTGATTTCTTTTTAATAACTTATTACTCATAATCACACAATGTTAAAAAATAATTATTTTAAAATATAATCAATTTCTTAGTCCTCGTCTAAATTCCATCTCTCATACTTAGCATCTTAAAAAGGACAATAATTACATTAAAATAATTAGAACACTAAATGAAATTATTATATGTCTAAGGTTTTGTTCTCAAGTGGTATTCCTTGCAATCGTTTGCAACGCCCAGAGCACGTTGAACATGAACATTACCTTAGTCAGAGAAACAAACAACTCTTCTCTTATAGACTACAAAAGCATCTGTAGCAGTGAAAAATGAGAACACTGGTAAAAATAAAAGCCCCAAAGACCACATGAATGGTTAGCAAACCAAGCAACAAGGGAAAGTTGTTTAGAATTGTTAAGTCTTCCTATTAAGAGACCATTTTAGCCTCATAAAATGTCATTCTTTATTTTTGGTAATACTTCTTGCCTTAAAGTCTAACTCACCTGATGGAAAATATAATACCATGCAAATACTAACCAAAAGAAAGATGATAGAACATAGTTACATTTTTTGTGCTATTCTTTGAGTGGTTACCCTGCAAATTATATCATACGTTCTTAACTTACAGTCTACCTTAGCCAAATCCAAATAATACGAGGCCTTTAAAACAATTTACCTCCATTAGGCCTCCCCTGACCCCTTTTGGCTATTGTTGTTGCATATTTTATTTTTACAATGTTTTAAACCCCAGGACAGTTTTATTATCATTTTGAAGTTCAACTACTAACCTAAGGAAACACATAGGAAAATTATACACAGAGTAAACAAAATTAAATAATACTATTTTGGCTAAATTGAAATTTGCTGAAATCCTATACAGGTCCATAGCTTGTCAGCCAGGTATTTGGAGAGTATGTGGTAGTATTCAAATTTGTGGGCACTGTATATCTAATTGTCACATCAAGGAATTTACAGCCTTCAGCCTCAGTAGCACAGAGCTTATAGCACACCATAGGAACCCTAATGCAGCTCTAGGACCTACTGGTTGTACCTAGTAGGGGACCTCAACTCTCCCCCTTATTTGATATGAAAAATCCCCATTTTACCTCATCCTTTTCTCCTACCAGAATGTTTCCAAGAATGCTACAGAATGAATTCCTATATTGGACAGAAGAATCTCTTAACTAAGCTGTTATGGTACTTCATTATGGTGCATCATATAAAATCACCACTTTTGTGAGCCAAAAACTGCTCCAATATTGGCAATTTCACATAGTTCAAAGTAATATTTAAATATAAGACATACAAAAAACCAGGCTGGAGTTATATACCTTAAGCCAGGTTTCCTTCACCATATTAAAATTAAGAAGACTAAGCCTTAATATCGAAAGTAACTTTTTTTTGTTTGTTTATTTTTGGAGACAGGGTGTTGCTCTGTCACCCAAGTTGGAGTACAGTGATACAATCTCAGTTCACTGCAGCCTCAACCTCCTGGGCTCAGGCAATCCTCCCACTTCAGCCTCCCAAGTAGCTGAGATTGTGGGCACAGGCCACCACGCCTGGCTATTTTTTTGTATTTTTGTAGAGATAGGGTTTTGCCATGTTGCCCAGGCTGGTCTCGAACTCCTGGGCTCAAACAATCTGCCTGCCTTGGCCTCCCAGAAGTGCTGGGATTACAGGTGTGAGCCATTGCACCTGGTCACATTTAAAAGATTATTGTGTCTATGACACTGTAGGCCAATGAAAAGAAAAGATTTTAATCCAGGTTACTCATTTTGTTCAGCACATACACAGTCTGTTGAAATATAGGGAACTACTGTTTTGAAGTAGAGAAGACAAAGACTAGAATCTGTTTGTTTCTAATTATAACAATTAAAAGAACATTTCTGGCTGGACTGGGTGGCCCACTCCTGTAATCCCAATACTTTGGGAGGCTGAGGCAGGAGGATTGCTTGAGGTTAGGAGTTTGAGACCAGACTGGGCCACATAGCGAGACTCCATCTCTACAAAAAAACAAAAATAATAGCTGGGTGTGGTGGCACCCTGTAGTCCCAGCCATTTGGGAGGCTGAGGTGAGAACTGCTTGAGCCCAGGAGTTTAAGACTCTAGTGAACTATGATCTCACCACTGCACTCCAGCCTGGGCCACAGAGTAAGACCCTGTCTCTTCAAAACAAAACAAAACAAAAGAAAACAAAACAAAACAAAAAGAACAATTACATAGCAAAATCACTTTGGTAGTTACTCTCTGTCTCAAATTCTGTTTACTCAATAACAAAATGTTAAGTGTCATTTTCTTTTAATTGGCCTACAGTGTCATAAAAGTGAAATTCCTAGTGATTTATTTAGGGACAAAGCAGAGTTTAGTGGGCAAGCCTGTATCAAAGCCCCTTAAAGTTCTACTCTAATACAAGTTTGGGAAGCATGGATTAAACGTGGAGGGTTGAACAGACTTATCTTGGCTCTCTACTAAAATTGAATAATAAAAGGCATAAACCTACGCAGGCAAACAGAACTGGAGAGGAGGCAGCAACAGATAAAAGATTCCAATAAAATTATAAAAGGTGAAAAACAGATCATCATTCTGAGGACAGATAGACTAAGCCAACAGATGAGAATTTCAGTCCTCTCCTACCTCGTCTTATGGAACACAGGCACCCAGACTAATTACCACCACCATCATCTACCCATTTCCAAAGGCAAAGGTTTGAACAATTTCTCAGGGAAAACTGGAGAAAAGACCTATAGATACTGATAACTGAAGGGCCTTGCAATAAACTAGTCTGTGTCCTCACAGGGTTTCCCATACCATTTTAATGCCTCTCTCAAATAGGAGAAGGAAGCCATGGTTGACCAGACACTTGAGAAAAGTCTTTTAACATAAAAGACAGAAACTAAAACACCTAGTGGAGAAGAAACTCAGAAGACAGACATATTACAAGAAGCAAAAGAAAATATCCTCAGAGACTAAAGAAAACAAATATATAAAACAAGAAAAGCATGCTACAAAAAAGAAGCATTCATAGACAAGAAAAAGAAGCACTCAGGAAATTAAAAACATAATACCAGAAATAAAATATTTAGTGAAAGGATTGCAAAATAAACTTTAAGGAAATCTACCAGAAATTAGAACAAAAGACTGAGAGAAAATAAGAAAGAACAAAGAAAAAAAAAACCACTAAATGGTAAGTCAGGAGAGCTAACCGCTAAGAAAAAGATATATATAGGTGGAGGAGGAAATTAAATAAATAATATGAATACAGCTATATGTGATAACATGGATCAATCTTAGAAACCTATTTTTGCCTAAAAAGCAAGCCCTAAAAGACTATATAAGCTATGGTATCATTTTACAAAGCCCCCAAGCAGGCAAAACTAAACTATAGTTGTTTAGTGTCAACAAACATTTATACTAATTCTTCTTTTAGGAGTCCAGGTACTGAAATATATAATTTAGGACAGGAGGAGAACTGTAAAGAGTTACAAAAGCATGGCAATGGTAATGTTCCCATTGTTATGTTGTGTGGCTGGTTCACAGGTAGTGTATTACTGTGTGTCATAGCTTATATGTTTATTTTATATGAATAAAATATTACACAATAAAATATAAAATACAGAATATAAAAATATTGAAAGAAGTTTTTTAAACCAGTGTTTCCAGATCCAGTCTTTGAGTTTTCCAAATTGAAACGACTCATAAATTTTCCAGATTGAAAGACTCCTAAGGCTGCATACTTCTGAGTCTGCTGAGTACTTCCGAGTCCTATGTCTTGGGAAGTACACCAAGGCCCATCATTGTACAACTTCAGGACAACAGAGATAAAGAGAAGAGATTTTTTTTGAAATTCTGGAGAGAAAAACAGGTGATACCCAGAGGGTCAAGAATCAGAATGGCACCAGATTTTCTGTCAATACTGGAAGCTAAAAGCTAACAATACAAGAATTTTACATAATACATGGGCAATTTATTTCCAACCTAAAATTCAGTACTCAGCCAAACTACCATTAAAGTATGCAGGTAAAATAAATTTTGGAATGGGCATAATTTCTGAAAAATTATCTTCCATGCACCCTTATTCTATAAGTCTCATAGAGTGTACGTTTCAAGAAAAGAAAGGAATAAACCAAAAAGAGGATATGAAATCAAGGAACCAAAGAATGTTATTTATTAATAGATTATGGAGTCCCAGAGGCCGGGCGTGGTGGCTCACGCCTGTAATCCCAGCACTTTGGGAGGCCGAGGCGGGTGGATCACGAGGTCAGGAGATTGAGACCATCCTGGCTAACACAGTGAAACCCCGTCTCTACTAAAAAAATACAAAAAAAAAAAAAATTAGCCGGGCGTGGTGGCGGGCGCCTGTAGTCCCAGCTACTCGGGAGGCTGAAGCAGGAAAATGGCATGAACCCGGGAGGGGGAGCTTGCAGTGAGCCGAGATAGCGCCACTGCACTCTGGCCTGGGCAAAAGAGCGAGCTTCTGCCTCAAAAAAAAAAAAAAAAAAAAAAAAAAGGAGTCCCAGAACAAAAGATGTGCAACACTCTTGGAGAGTAGTCAATTCAGACTAGAGGAAAAGTGAGAGCTTCCAGCAGTGTATCTCCAAGAAAAGCTGAAACTGAGGAGTAAATGCTGTTTTGAAAATATTGAGAGATTTTAGGAGGATTGCTTGAAACTGGGGTCGGAGGTTGGGGGTCAAGGCTGTAGTGAGCTGCAACTGTGCTACGGCACTCCAGCCTGGGTGACAGAGCAAGGCCCTGTCTAAAAAATATATATAAATAAGGCCGGGCATGATGGCTCATGCCTGTAATCCCAGCACTTTGGGAGGCCAATGCAGGCAGATCACCTGAGGTCAGGAGTTTGAGACCAGCCTGGCCAACATGGTGAAACCTGGTCTCCACTAAAAATGCAAAATTTTAGTGGGTATGGTGGTGTGCACCTGTAATCCCAGCTACTCGGGAGGCTGAGGCAAGAGAATAGCTCGAACCCAGGAGGTGGAGGTTGCAATGGAGCCAAGATCACGCCACTGAACTCCAGCCTGTGCAACAGAGTGAGACTCCATCTCAAATAATAATAATAATAATAATAAAATTTTAAAAAAAGAAAATAATGAAAGATTTACAGTTCCTTGAGAATTTGGAGAGAACCCAATGACAGTTATAAACAACAAAAATTAAAGCAATTAACTCCAGAGACAGCAAAAAAGTGTATAAAAAGGGAAGTGTAATCATATTATACTACAAAGCTCAAGTTGTAAATATACTTACATTGGCATAATGTAAACAGCATATTGAAATATAACTAAAATTTTAATAAGATATGGACAGGAACAAGATAATAAGAAAGCTACATGATCATTTTCATTAAAGGAATTCAAGATATCCAAAACAGAAAAAAAATTAGCAGCATAAGCATGTTATTTAGAAAATATTTAGATAAATTCCAGAATAAAAAATTAAAAGATCAAAAAGTTAAAATAAATTTTACTTGGGTTAGATATGCTGGGGGGAAAAAAAAAAAACAAAACAAAACTTGTTCCTGAGCGCTTAAAAAGCCTGGAAGATTAGGCCAGGGGCAGTGGCTCACACCTGTAATCCCAGATCACGAGGTCAGGAGATCCTGACCTGGCTAACCATCCTGGCTAACACAGTGAAACCCCGTCTCTACTAAAAATACAAAAAGTTAGCTGGGTGTGGTGGCAGGCACCGGTAGTCCCAGCTACTTGGGAGGCTGAGGCAGAAGAATGGTGTGAACCCAGGAGGCGGAGCTTGCAATGAGCTGAGATCACGCCACTGCATTCCAGCCTAGGTGACAGAGTGAGACTCCATCTCAAAAAACAAAACAAAACAAATTCTGGAAGATTATATTACATAAATCTACAGAAAGTTGTTCACAAAAAATAAAATTTAAAATAGTAGATTCACAAGCAAGTAAAATGTTTCATACTCCTAGTGTTGGAAACCAGATGTGACTTTTAAATTCCTGGTTTTAATAATTCTCTGTAAGACTAAGGACACAAACACATATCTGAAATAATATTAACTTCTTAATTTCATTTGTTCCTGTAGCTTACTGTTGGCCTAAAGCCACACAATTCAGCCTTCCTTTGTCAGGATGCATTTCAGAGTTTCCAGCTGTAATTTTTTAAATGGTACTGTAACAATACAGAATTGTGAAGCCATAGACAGTAAATGATAAGAGATACAAACTGACAGGAAGAAAAAAAAATTTCCAGGGTGCAAAAGAAGAGAGAGAAAGGTAAAGACAGTATTTATGGAAAAACATTTAGTTAAAGTACTGAAATCCTACAAAAAAGAATGGCTTTTGGTATTTTCCACACTGAACATTAATGCATTTTGCAAACCATTTTCCTGGTTTCCGTAGTAGCCAATTCTTTTTTTACCTCTTTTTAGGTAAATCCCACTAAAACAGTACATTTAGTCTTGATGTGACAAAGCAAGTTACTCATCACCCTGATTTTATTTAGTTTTATTGATTTTATGTAGAAAAACATTAGAGCTACAAATCCTCATAACGATGAAAACAACATGTGAAAGTCAAACTTGTCTTGAATTTCTGTACTAATCCACACATCTCTGCACCCTAAGGCAAAAAAAGATACTGATACAGAACTATGAGCAAAAATCAGGCTGGATGCGGTAGCTCACACCTGTAATTCCAGCACTTTGGGAGGCCAAGGTGGGTGGATGGCTTGAGCTCAGAAGTTCAAGACCAGCCTGGGCAACATGGTGAAACCCCATTTCTACAAAAACACACAAAAATCAGCTGGGCATGGTGGCGGGCACGTGTAGTCCCAGCTACTAGGAGAGGCTGAGGTGGGAGAATCACTTAAACCAGGGAGGCAGGGGTTGCAGTGAGCCAAGATTGCACCACTGGGGAACAGAGTGAGACACTGTCTCCCAAAAAAACAAAACAAAACTAAGCAAAAATCAAGAGACATATATCACATACTAGTACGTAGAACCTAAACAGGTAATTTATACTGTGGCCTAAATCCTCCTGAACTATAATCGGATCACAAAACCTTTATACCCATTCTCATAAAGCTAAACTTCTGACAATAGAAAACAGCTTGCATTTTATCTTTATGCACAGAAACTTAACCAAGTTCACCCTATATCTTAAGGCTCAATGGGCAAACATTCCTAAGAAGAATATGTTAATCTCACAAGTATTTATCTGCTTAAACTGAATTTGATTCAGTTTAACTGAGTAACTCATCACAAATTATATAATATAAAGACAATGTATGACGCAAGGAATATGGAAGGAAGCTTATCAAAGCAATGTTTCAACTCATAAGCAATCACATTTACAACAACAAAATTAGGTAAATTGTTTCCTTCAGGTTTTTTGCATTTTTATAGAAAACTGATTCTATGGAGCAGAAAACCTGGATACTGTTCTTTCACCTAGAAGAATGTATAGCTGTGTCTTGAACATCTACAATTGTTGAAACAAGTTTAATGTTATTGGAAAGCCTGTGGTGAGCTTAAGGCAGAAAACAATGTTTAAGGTATTCTAGTCCTATCCTATGGTAAAATGGTTATTTAAATGTGCATTTGCACAGCTGCTTAGCATATGAGTTTTTTAAATTAATAAAACAAGAGTATGCTCCCTAAGACTGTGTATGTTCTTCTAATAAGCTTCTATATCACTAAGATTCTAAAGCGTATTCCTCAGAGCATCCACATGGGGAAGGTTATATTGATCAGTTATTCTGATGCACTCACTATTCCATTGTTAAGTTTATAAAGAAATGCTCAAAAACAAATAGATCAGAAGTAGGATGCTCACTTTCATGGCCATTCATTTTATATGTTTTTTATTTATTTTTGATTTTTTTAGAGATAGGATATCACTCTGTTGCCCAGACCGGACTGCAGTGGCACACTCAATAGCTCCCTGTAACCTCAACTCTTGGCCTCAAGTGATCCTCCTGCCTCAGCTTCCCAAGTAGCTTGGACTACAGGTGCGTGCCACCACATCTGGCTTTTTTTATTAATTTCTTGTAGAGATAGGGGTCTCACTATGTTTCCCAGGCTGGTCCTGAACTCCTGGCTCAAGTGATCCTCCCACATCAGCCTACCAAAGTGCTGGGATTAGGGGCATGAGCCACTGTGTCCAACCATTTGAGAAAAGTGACGCTGAGATGGGAATTTTCTCAGCAAATCTTCAATAAATGCAAGACTATGCATTTTTTTTAAAAAGAAATCAAGTTTTGGGCCAGGCGCAGTGGCCCATGCCTGTAATCCCAACACTTTGGGAGGCTGAGGTGGGCAGATCACCTGAGGTCAGGGGTTCAAGCCCAGCCTGGCCAACATGGCGAAACTCTGTCTCTACTAAAAATACAAAAATTAGTTGGGTGTGGTGGCATGTGCCTGTAATCCCAGCTACTTGGGAGGCTCAGGAAGGAGAATCACTTGAACCCAGTAGGCGGAGGTTGCAGTGAGCCCAGGTTGTGCCACGGCACTCCAGCCTGGGTGACGGAGCAAGACTCTGCCTCAATAAAAAAAAAAAAAGAAAGAAATCAAGTTTTGGTGATTCTTACTATTCAATACTCTTAGATTCATTAGTACAGAAGGGCTTTTACCTTTGTGTTAACAATGAGAAATGGCCGGGCACGGTGGCTCATGCCTATAATCCCAGCACTTTGGGAGGCCAAGGCGGGCAGATCACCTGAGATCAGGAAATCAAGATCAGCCTGGCCAACACAGTGAAACTCCATCTCTACTAAATATACAAAAATTAGCCAAACGTAGTGGCACGCACCTGTAATCCCAGCTTCTTGGGAGGCTGAGGCAGAAGAATCACTTGAACCTGGGAGGTGGAGGTTGCAGTGAGATTGCACCACTGCACTCCAGCCTAGGCAACAGAGCGAGATTCTGTCTCAAAAAAAAAAAAAAAAAAAGCCAATGAGAAAAAAACAGGGCATTATGTAAAAGAGGAAAGAAGAACACCACAACTATAACAAAGAAACTTAAGCTGGTACTCTGTAGGACTACAATCACATCCACAATACTCAAATCTCTGGTACTGAGATTTCACTTTTAATACCCCTGTTCAAGATATTTTATCGAAGAAGCTATAAATTTATTGCTGGTTTATCTTCACTTGCTGGATTTCACAAAACAAATACCCCACCTCCCTCCAAAAAAAGAAAAGGTAGAGACACTAAGGTTGTCTACAGCCATACCACCCTGAACGCGCCCGATCTCGTCTGATCTCGTGAGACACTAAGGTTATTGTTTTTAAGGTGAGATAATTTTAAGCTTAAAAAGATGAGGCATATTTAAGACTTAAATCTAAAATGAAAAACTATAAAAACTTTGAAGATAACCTAGGAAATACCATCTGGACATAGGACCTGGCAAAGACTTCCTAACAAAGATGCCAAAGCAATTGCAACAAAACTAAAAATTAACAAATGGGACGCAATGAAACTAAAGAGCTTCTGCACAACAGAAGAAACTATCAAAAAGTAAACAGCCTACAGAAGGGGAGAAAATACTTGAAAATACTTGCAAACTATACATCCGATAAAGGTCTAATATTCAGAATCTATAAGGAACTTTACAACCCTCATTAAAAAGTGGGCAAAGGACATGAACAGACACTTTTCAAAAGATCACATTCATGCAGCAACAGGCTTATGAAAAAATGCTCAACATCACTAATCATTAGAGAAATGCAAATCTAAACCACAATAAGATACTATCTCACACCAGTCAGAATGTCTATTATTAAAAAGTCAAAAAATAACAGATGCTGGTGAGGTTGTGAAGAAAAGAGAACACTTACACACTGCTGGTGGGAATGTAAATTAGTTCAGCCATTGTGGAAAGCAGTCTGGCGATTTCTCAAATAACTTAGAATTACCATTTAACCCAGCAATCCTATTATGTATATTCCCAAAGGAATATAAATAATTATTCCACAAAGACACATGCACATGTATGTTCACTGCAGCACTATTCACAATAGCAAAGACATGGAATCATCCTAAATGCCCGTCAATGGTAGACTGGATAAAGAAAATGTGGTACATGTACACCACAGAATACTATGCAGCAATAAAAAATAATGAGATCATGTCCTTACGGAGCTGGAGGCCATTATCCTACACAAACTAACACAAGAACAGGAAACCATATACCTCACGTTCTCACTTATAAGAGGAAGTTAAACATTTAGTATGGACACAAAGAAGGGAACAACAGACACCAGAGCCTACTTGAGGGTGGAGAGTGGGAGGAGGGTGAGGATCGAAAAACTACCTATTGGGTACTATGCTTATTACCTGGGTAATGAAATAATTTGTACAACAAACCCCTGCAACATGCAGTTTACCTATTTAACAAACCTACCCATGAACTCCTGAACCTAAAATAAAAGTTAAAAAAAAAAAGATGAAGCTATTTCATTTCTACTGAAGAAGAGATTATTCTTAAGGAAATAGTACTTATATATGTTAGAGGAAATTTAACAATTTGAAAATGTATTTACTAAGTCATCTGTGATAACAAACACTTTAATTGTTCATCCATTCTAAACTTGTCCTTAAGTTCTTTTTCCTTATTTATTTTTTGTATAATAAAGCAGGGTAAGTGATAAAAGTCCATTGTTGGAATAACTATTTATATATTTATTCTCCCAAAGAGTTGAGTTATAGGCTTGCATTTCCTATGTGGAAATGGCTTGACAATCAGAAACCATGAAATTTCTAAAGACATTAGGAGAGGACCTGAGCGTAAGGTTTAGATAAGATGCCAAACAATTTCCCAGTGTACTCCTGAACCAGATCTTCACTCACAGGCTAATTTTCCTGCAGTGTTTTAATTTTAAGTATTTATCCTGTGAATTCCTATTTAAAGTGATAGAATCTTTGTTTCTAATCTTTTCTTTGTGATCTAACATAAGTTGTCATCTCTTTAAAAATAACTCGTTATGTTTGTTGTAAGCCTCATGGTAACCAAAATGCAAAAACCTATAACAGATTCACTAAAAATAAAAAGCAATGAATTAAAACATACGACCAGAGAAAATCACTTAACCACAAAGACAATAGTAAAAAAGGGATGAAAAGAGGAGTTACAAAACAACCAGAATATGCATTAAAATGGCAGTATTAAGCCCTTACTTATCAAAAATAACACCGAATGTAAGTGGACTCCATTCTCCAATTAAAAGGCATAAAGTGGCTGAATGGACAAAGAAATAAGACCCACCTATATGCTGCCTACAAGGAACCCACTTCTCCTACAAAGATACACACAGACTGAAAGTGAAGGGGTGGGGAAAATATAGTCTATGCAACTGGAAAACAAAAAAGAGTAGGAGTAGCTATACTTGTATCAGATAAAATAGATTACAAATCAAAGACTATAGGAAGAGACAAAGTAGATCACTATATAAAGATAAACTGGTCAATTCAGGAAGCCGACGTAACAATTATAAGTATCTATGTACCCAACATCAGAGCTCCCAAGTACATGAGGCAAACATTAGCAGATCAAAAGGGAGACAGACTGATAGACTGTAACACAATACTAGTAGAGAAAGTCAGCACCTCATTCTCAATAATGGACAGATCATCCAGACAGAAAATCAACAAAGAGACACCAAAGTAGACACTATACTTAATAGACCTAACTGACATTTATAGAACACTTCACCCAACTGCTGCAGAATACACATTATTTTCATCACCACAAGGGAACATTCTCCAGAAAAGACCATCTCTTAAACAAATCTCAACAATTAAAAAAAAAAAAGAAATCATATTAACTTTTCTGACCACAATGGAATAAAGCTAGAAATGAGTAACATTCACAGCAACAGAAAAAAACTCTTAAATTTATATGGAACCACAGAAGACATTGAATAGCCAAAGCAATCCTGAGCAAAAAGAACAAAATGGGAGGCATCACACTACTTGACTTCAAAACATACTATAAAGCAATAGTAAACATCTTAGCATGGTACTGGCATAAAAACACACAGACCAATGGAACAGAATGGAAAACCCAGATATAAATCACACATTTATAGCCAACCCATTTTCAACAAAGGCACCAAGAACATACAATGGGGTAAGAACAGTCTCTTTAATAAATGGTGATGGGGAAAATGGACAACCACCTGCAGAAGAATGGAACTACACCCCATCTCTGAACATAAACAAAAATCAAATCAAAATGGATTAAAGACTTAAATCTAAGACTGGAAACTATGAAACTACTAGAAGAAATCATTGGGGAAATGCTATAGGACATTGGTCTGGACAAAGATTTTCAGTGTAAGACCTCAAAAGCACAGGCAACCAAAGCAAAACAGACAAATGGGATCACATCATGCTAAAAAGCTTCTGCACAGCAAAGGAAACAATCAACAAAGTGAAAAGACAATCCACAGAATGGGAGAAATATTTATAAACTATGCATCTGACAAGGGATTAATAACAAGAATACATAAGGAACTCAAAACAACTCAATAGCAAAACAAATTCAATTTTATAATGGGCAAAAGATCTGAATAGGCATTTCTCAAAAGATGGCACACAAATGGCCAACAAGTATATGAAAAAATGCTCAATATCACTAATCATCAGAGAAATGCAAATCAAAACCACAATGAGACATCACATCACCCCAGTTAGAATGGCTTTTATCAAAAAGACAGGGAATAACATGCTGGGGAGGATGTGGAGAAAGGGGATGTATACTGTTGGTAGAAATGTACATTAGTACAGTCACTATGGAAACCTTTACGGAGGTTCCTTTAAAAGTTAAAAATAGAACTACCATATGACCCAGGAATTCTACTACTGGGTATATAGCCAAACGAAAAGAAATCAAGATATCAAACGGACATCTGCATTGCCATGTTTATTTGCAAGCGCTATTCACAATAGCCAAAACAGGAAATCAATGTAACTGCCCATCAGTGGACAAATGAATAAAAAAAATATGGTATACAAACACAATGAAATATTATAAAGCCATAAAGAAGAATGAAATCCTTCCACTTGCAGCAATACGGATGGAAATGGAGCTCATTTTGTTAAGTGAAATAAGCCAAGCAAGATAAATATCACGTGTTCTCACTCATATGTGGGAGCTAAAAAATAGTGGATCTCATGAAAATAAAGAGTAGACTAGTAGTTACCAGAGGCTGGGAAAGGCAAGGGAGAGGGAGGGAAGGAGAGAGGTTGATTAATGGGTACAAATAAACAGGGTCTGATAGAAGAAATAGAAGAAATAAGAGCTAATGTTTGATAGATCAGTAGGGTGATTATAGAAGATAATAATTCCAATGTTTCTAGCATAAAGAAAAGACAAGGCCAGGCATATTGGCTCATGCTTGTAATCCTAACACTTTAGGAGGCTGAGATGGGAGGACTGCTTGAGCCCAGGAGTTTGAGATCAGCCTGGTCAACATACCAAGACCCCATTTCTACAAAAAATAAAAATAAAAAATAAGCCAGGTGTGATGGTGCACACCTGTAGTCCCAGCTACTAGGCAGGGTGAGGCAGGAGGATTGCTTGAGCCAGGAATTTGAGGTGGCAATGAGCTATGACTGCACCACTGCACTCCAACCTGGGTGACAGAGCAACAGTCTGTCTAAAAAGAAAAAAGAAAAGACAAGACAAATATTTAAGGTGATAGATAACCCAATTACATTGATTTGATATTTATAAGTTATATAAATGTATTAAATGATCACATGTACCCCCAAAATATGTAAATTATATATCAATTTTAAAAGATAAAATTTAAATTTAAAAAAAGGCAAGCACATTTGAATCAGGTTTCTGGGGCACAGTGTCAACTGTTATTTAAAACCAAAACAACCTTATTGACCAAAGTAAAAATCTTTGTTTTTCACCCATAAGAGTCGGCTGGGTGTGGTGGCCCATGTCTCTAATCCTAGCATTTCGGGAGGCTGAGGTGGGAGGATCGCTTGAGCCCAGGAGGTCAAGGCTGCAGTGAGCCATGATCAAACTACTGCACTCCAGCCTGGGCAACAAAGAAAGATCCTGTCTCAATCAATTAATAATATCTGTGAACTTTAAGATCATGAAATTACCAAATCAAAAAATCTGACAGAAAAGAATATTTACTATCTTATTATCCAAAGGGAAATAAATTGCTAACAAGAATTTCTTCCTTCTATGCCCTTAGAGACTATCCCACATCTTCATATTTTGATTTTCAGAGTGGCTGAAGTTTCTATTAAGCTGGGAATTTTTTTTTTTCTTTTTTAGATGGAGTCTCACTCTGTCACCCAGACCGGAGTGCAGTGGGGAGATCTCTGCTCACTGCAACCTCCACCTCCTGGATTCAAGTGATTCTCATGCCTCATTCTCCCAAGGAGCTGGAATTACAGGTGTGCACCACCATGCCTAGCTAATTTTTTTTTTGTTTGTTTTTTTGTTTTTGTTTTTGTTTTTTTTTTGAGATGGAGTCTTGGTCTGTCACCCAGGCTGGAGTGCAGTGGCATGATCTCGGCTCACTTCAACCTCCGCCTCCCAAGTTCAAGCAATTCTGCTTTAGCCACTGGAGTAGCTGGGACCACAGACATGTGACACGCCTGGTTAATTTTTGTATTTTTAGTAGAGACGGGGTCTCACCATGTTGGCCAGGCTGGTCTCAAACTCCTGACCTCAGGTGATCCACCCACCTCAGCCTCCCAAAGTGCTGGGATTACAGACGCGAGCCACCGTGCCCGGCCTTTTTTATACTGTTAGTGGAGATGGGGTTTCACCATGTTGGTAAGCTGGTCTCAAACTCCCAACCTCAAGTGATCCACCCACCTCAGCATCCAAAAGTGCTGGGAATTATTTTTTAAGAAAAAATAAATAAATAAATAAAACTTCTTTAAATTTCTGTGATCAGCAGACATCAGTTTTAAAAAAATTTTTAAAGAAAAGTTTTAAAGAAACCTTTTTAAAGAAAAGTTTTAAAGGAAACCTTTTTAAAGAAAAGTTTTAAAGGAAACCTTTTTAAAGAAAAGTTTTAAAGGAAACCTTTTTAAAGAAAAGTTTTAAAGGAAACCTTTTTAAAGAAAAGTTTTAAAGGAAACCTTTTTAAAGAAAAGTTTTAAAGGAAACCTTTTTAAAGAAAAGTTTTAAAGGAAACTTTTTTAAAGAAAAGTTTTAAAGGAAACTTTCTGCAAAACAAATTGAGCACTGATTAAAAAAACAGGTATCTGAAGGGCTAATGACTGAATTCTTCAACATGCCACAATTCTTAATTATTCTGAAGAATATGGCTATACATTAAATAAATAATACTATAAATACAAAGTAAGAAAAATGAGGTGCTGAAGCACATGGTATCAGTGTTGGGAAATGATGTAGGTGACATTTGGTTCATCTCTAACACCAATTTAAAAAGGTAGAAGTTGAGGCTGGTCCAAGTGCAGTAGTGCTTACAACTAATTGATCACAACCAGTTACAGATTTCTTTGTTCCTTCTCCAGGCCAGACAGTTCACCTGACTAGCCTAAGACGAAATGAAATAAAACATAGAATGTGAAAGGTTCTCATTCTTTTTCTTTCTTTCTTTCTTCTTTTGAGACGGAGTCTCACTCTGTCACCCAGGCTGGAGTGCAATGGCCCGATCTCGGCTCACTGCAACCTCCGCCTCCCAGATTCAAGTGATTCTCCTGCCTCAGCCTCCTGAGTAGCTGGGATTACAGGTGTGCACCACCATGCCAGGCTAATTTTTTTATTTTTAGTAGAGACAGGGTTTCACCATATTGGCCAGGCTGGTCTCGAACTCCTGACCTCAGATGATCTGCCCGCCTCGGCCTCCCAAAGTGCTGGGATTACAGGTGTGAAGGGTTCTCATTCTTAAAAGTAAATATATTAGAAATCAGAAGTTCTCTAGAAAAAGTCTTTTTACTAACAGTCTCAAAATGACTAAGCATCTGTATTATTTTACTGCCTGTAAAAATTGCAATTACTCTGAATTAAACTCTACAACTTTTGCCAAATAAAAATTAAAGATGAAAGGTGAGTCAGATAACAAAAAGGAAAAATAATTTCAAACTGGAGTTGTGTTGACCATAAGCATATAGTACTTCAGAATTAGGAAAGGTCTATTCACTACTGTAATCAGATCTGGGCATTGTGTTCTGTTCTGGAGACTAGAATTTAAGTGGAATACTGAAGAACAGGAACACTTAGAGTTGATGGACCAGTATGACTAAGTACTCAAAATTATGATGTGAATGAATAACCTGGGGCTTGCTTCAGCAGCCCATATACTAAAATTGGAATACAAAGAAGATTATCATGGCTTCTGAAGAGGATGACACAAAAACTCGTGAAGCACTCCATATTTTTTATGGACGTTGGGGTCCTTAGTGAATTGTTGAAACCACAAATTTAATGGTGTGTGCCACCAAACCCAGCTAAGAATCTACTTGACGTCAAGTTTCGCAGTGGAACCCAGGGAGGCTACGGATTCATTTAATATCCCAAGGAACCTCAGAATCTCTTACCTAGAAGGTGTTTATGCCATTCCTTAGATGAGCCTTCTCCTTGAACTATCTACTTCAGGCCTTGAAGACGCCTACTAGATTATTCTTGGCAAGACCTACAGTAGCAAAGAGCAGTGGTCAAAAGCATGACTTCTAGAGCTAGAAAGACTTGGTTCTGACATCCACTACAAACTTCTTACCAATTGTGTAAACATGATAGTCATTCCAACTTCATCTTGTTTCTTCACTTATAAAAATAGAGATAGTAATATTTCACAGTACAGTTGTTTGTAGTGAGAATTCACTACTGCATCCCAAACACTTAAAATGCCTGGATCAAAAAAAAAAAAAAAAAAAGAATATCCCAAGGACTAGGGATTATTAGTCTGGAGAAGGGATTATTCAGGAAGAGACACAATGTGAAGGCAATTCATGCCTGCAGAGGCATTACATATTCTGATTGGCCCTAACTGGAGAAATATACGGTACCAGATTCAGATTAATAATTAGATTTGTCTAACAGAGGCACAAGTAGAATAAGCTGCTTTGGGAGATTCTGAGAGGCCAGACAACCGTTTAGGGAGAATGTTAGAGAGCTATAAATGAAATGACTGTAGAAATCTCTCCCAATCTGAGATTTGTGTTAAAGAAAGGCTCAAAAGGAGAAGTGGAACTTTCTTAGGACAATGCTTCAGCACTCTTATCTTACCCTTCCCAGATGGTTATAGCAACTTGGCAGGAAAAAAACAAACAACAGAATTACAGACAATCAATGCTATTAACCACCAGATTACAGGCCAGTAAGACTGCATGGAAGCAAAGATAAATCAGCCAATTACCTCTCACTTCCTACTTTTAAGCACTGTTTGGAGGTTAGTAAGAGGTGGTGACTTCCAGAAATTTCATTGTGGCCTTTTGATAGTACACAAAGAAAGCAGTGGGAAACTTACTTTTTTCTTTCATCTAAGTTTCTACTTTAAGAGTTAATTATGAAGCCTCAAATCTTGCTTCAATTTTAACTAAGACCAACTGTTCAAGTTTTTTTCTTATGTGTTTTAGGAAAATTACTTGGCAGATTACCAACCTTTTGACAGTCTGTATCATCCTAAGATCTATATTCTCTGCCTTTATATTACACTCCCCATACTAAGTACATGATAAAAGCTATCAATATTGAGGCATCTGTGCCGTAGATGTGTAGATGTAGATGTAGATGTGTAGATGTGCAAAGAGCTTAGACTCAGCCATGAACTAGCTCTCTGGTCTTAGACAGGTTTTAAATTTTTCCCTAAGCACTAATTACTTCATTTTTTTTTTAAAGATATTGACCTGCCCCAAAACACTCACATGCAAATTAAACTGCAAAGTATACATGGAAAGGATCTTACATACATTAGACACTCAAATATTTGTTAAGAATGATCTGATATAATGATATGAAAACAAATTCACTTCAACAAAATTCTTGCAAAGAATACTACCAACTACATGGAAAAGATTCCCAATTAAAGTTCATTTTATGAGTTCATTAAAATTCACCATTTCTAGGGCAGGTTTCTTGGTGTCTTAAGGCAGTAAGATAACAGAGGGGTGGTTCTCATTGTCATCACTCTTTCTTACTACAACTCTGCAACATTTTATGTGGTTAATAAGAAACTTTAATTATGGGCCCTATTTTCCATCCCACCCTCAACCTCACAATGCAGAAATAACTCCATGAAGACTATTTAACCAGCCATCTCACTAAATATAAGAGTCCTTGGCCACATGTAGTGGCTCACACCTGTAATCCCAGCACTTTGGGAGGTTAAGGCGGGTAGATAACTTGAGCCCAGGAGTTCAAGACCAGCCTGGGCAGCACCGCAAAACTCCTCTACAAGAAAATACAAAAATTAGCCGGGTGCAGTGGCACTCACCTATGGTCCTAGCTACTTGAAGAGGCTAAGGTGGGTGGTCACTTGAGCCTGGGAGGTCGAGGCTGCAGTTAGCTGTGATCACACCACTACACTCCAGCTTGTGTGACAGAGTGAGACCCTGTCTCAGATATAAATACATATATTTATATATATTTATGAGGACTTATTTTTTAGGCATTGTAAATAACTATTTTGTTATTATTTTGTTTAGACATCTGAGAATCCAGGATGTCACTGCTCATATTTTAATGATGAATGGAATTAAAATAACTTTAGAGAATCATTTCAGTATTTGATATCCATTGTTACCTATCTGAAAATGATGGCAAAAGTTGTTTAAAAGTAATAACATAAGAACCAGGCATGGTGGCGCATGCCTATAGTCCTAGCTACTCAACAGACTGAGGTGGGAAAATCCCTTGAGCCCAGAAGTTCGAGGTTGCAATGAGCCATGATTGCACCACTGCACTCTAGCCTGGGCATTAGAGACCCCAACCCTAACTCAAAAAATACATAATAACATAAGAAACCAGAGGTAGTGATGAAATCAGTCTTTGTCACTGCTCTTAGATTTCCGCCTTCATTCAAACAAGCTGATCTAGCAACCAATCTTTGAAAAAAGGAAAAACTTTCCTTTCCCCTTTTCTTATTTCCTGCTTGAAAGAACTGGTGTTCTTCAATTCTCTGGCATTCTTCAATTCTCTGGCATGCTCAACCAGGTAAAGAGGCAAGAATGCTGAACACAGAACAAGAGGGAACCCAGGGATCCGGTCCTGGCATCACTTATAATTAACTGTATAACTTCAGGCAGGTTTTTAACATCTCTGGACCTGTAAAATCAGGAGTTTGATTAGAATTAATCAAAGTAGCTTAATAGGCCTAACAGTCTATGAGTCTGATAGTCACTTGGCAGCAGCCAGTGATCTACTGACTAGAAATCATTTGTGGTGCAAGGGACTCATTTTGCAACTCAAGACTTTTGAATTCTTAGCTTCCTCATTATTACAGTTTTGAAATTTGAGTCAGGGTTTCTTATCCCAGTAAGATGTTACTATGACAAAATAAAAAGATTTGCCATAACTTTAATTTTTAAAATAAAACATTTTAGGCCAGCACAGTGGCTCAGGCCTGTAATCTCAGCACTTTGAGAGGCTGAGGCGGATGGATCATTTGAGGTCAGGAGTTCGAGACCAGCCTGACAAACATGGTGAAACCCCATCTCTACTAAAAATATAAAAATTAGCCAGGTGTGGTGATGTGTGCCTGTAATCTCAGCTACTCGGGAGGCTGTGGCAGGAGAATCACTTGAACCCAGAAGGTGGAGGTTAAAGTGAGCCGAGATCACGCCACTGCACTCCAGCCTGGGCAACAAGAGCGAAATTCCGTCTCAAACAAAACAAAACAAAACAAAAATAACATTTTATATATTTAAAATTTTGTTTAGGAACATATTCTCAAAGTCGATGTATACACAAAGTGAAAGACACCTATTAACGCATAATGTATATTAATTGTGACCCTGAAGTACAAAAGTTCAAAAATAAAATCTAGCCTGCTCACATTGACCAACAGGATCACAGGCTATGATAACATCAAAATAAGTCAATTTCTAACAAACACTGACTTAGTTCAACATTGTGCTAACTTGCCAAAGTTGCCTTTCTTGAGAAAAAATGCTGTACTGAGACCCCTGAAAAACAAACAAACAAACAAAAAAACAGTCTGCTCTAGTAATTACCTTACACAAAACACAATCTTGGCCTATCCCTCTATCTATCTATGACTCTTTGGAAGCAAGACCTTATATTAGCGTTCTGGATAAACCAAAGAGTAGTGGACTATGGATACTAAAATTCTCCTCCTCTACTCCTAAGATTCAAAGCTATTGATAAAGTACCCAAATCTCTGATGAATAAAAGGGGAAAGCAGAAATTAGGTCACATACTATATGCCTTTAGGAGTCTGATTACCCTAAAGCCTGTGACCATTTTGTTGTATAAAGGAAAAAGAGGTTAAAGAGCGAACTCTGCTTTCCATTATGTTGAGCTTTCATCATAAAAGGCTCTGAACAGAAAGAAAGTAACTCAGACTTAAAAAAACAAACAAACGAACTTTGGCTGGGCGCGGTGGCTCATGCCTGTAATCTGAGCACTTTGGGAGGCTGAGGCAGGTGGATCACTTGAGGTCAGTAGTTTGAGACCAGCGTGGCCAAAATGGTAAAACCCTGTCTCTACTAAAAATACAAAAATTAGCTGGGTATGGTGGTGCACGCCTGAAATCCCAGCTATTCTGGAGACTGAGGCAGGAGAATCGCTTGAACCTGGGAGGTGGAGGTTGCAGTGGGCAGAGATCATGCCGCTGCACTCCAGCCTGGGTGACAGAGCGTGACTCTGTGTCAAAAAAAAAACCAACCAAACAAACAAAAACAAACTTTAAGAAGCATCCCTATGATATTACACTTTGCATAACAAATTTACCAAGGTTAGGAACAGTTAGCTTATCTGTACCTTCACTTCTACTCTTACAAGAACTATATTTGATGCCCACATGAGATCATTGAGGATAATCAAAATATCTTTGGGGCCAATGAATACATATTTATATTAAAGGAAACTCAGTATTGGGGGAAAGGACGTAGCCATAAACATTCTGGCCTTCAGAGGTAGGGTCAATAAACCTGTAAGTTACTTGCTTTGGCAATCAAGTTTTGCTATGTAAAGTATCTTTAAGGGAGAACAATTAGAAAGCCAAAATACATCTTCATCTCTAACTTATGCCCACTTTTCCAGTTCCATATTATTAAAGGCCTATAAGACATTCTCTTTACAGTAGGTGTCAGCCACCCAACTGAAACTAAATGGTTTTCCTTAAAAAATACAATTTTTCAACTGTTTAGTGGAAATGGACAATATTTTCTGATTCTCCCAAGCAAACTTCAGATTTTAAAATTTTTTATTCTAACATTGTTATCAAATCCTACCTGTTCTTCTATTGTCCATTCCACTTCCACAGCTATCAATTCAGCTCAATATTTATAAGAGCACTATCACTATTTAATAGTCACTGTGCTCAAGCTAGCCTATATCCTAATGACTTCCTGTACTAATTAAATTATCACCCCGGGGTTAATCAATGTCCTGTCAGGCATCCATCCCCTCACTTCCACCTACCAATCCTCGCCTAGGACACCACCTGGTGGTCAACAACATGAATTATCCTTTTCCCCACTTCATTTCTTCCCCACTGGGAGAACAGTACACCTGCCTTACTAGTTTTGCTTATAGTTCAACTAATTCAAACTTAGAAATCTTTTTATTTGAACACATACATCTCCCTCAAACTTCTTCCACTTTTCTCTATCTTTCAGGTACAGCCAGGCATTACAAAAATTTCCCTTTCCTTCTGCCCATACTATAAGTGATCCAAAAAGCTTCCCTCATTGCAGCCTAATATACACTGCTTTTCCTAAATCTGGCTATAAATAAGAAAATGATATAGTGAGCTCTGAAGTGATATTAACCTTAATAGAGAACCTGAATCCATAACTTCCAAACTTTCCCTTTAGAAGCTCCAAAGTTTACATCTATCTTTTTTGGTGAGGGGGTGGCAGGGGGTTGAGACAGGGTCTCGCTTTGTTTCCCAGCCTGGAGTGCAGCAATAAAAAGGAACAAACTATCGACACATTCAACAACAGTTGAATCAACAGTTGAAAAGTATTACACTAAATGAAAGAAGTCAAACACAAAAGACTGCATGATCTAATTTTTAAGGAAATTCTAGAAAAGGCAAAACTATAGCAATAGAAAGCAGATCAGCGGCTACCAGAGGCCACGGGTTGGGTAAGAGGGACTGACTGCAGCCAAGGGGCATGAGAAATCATTATTTGGGGGTAATGGGAATGTTCTATATAATGACTGTGTTATTATAAAACTACACATTTTTCAAAACTAGTCAAGATGTACACTTAAAACTGGTGGATTTTATTGTTAAGTATCTGCTAGTAAGGTTGACAAAGCATTAAAGAAACAATGTTACGAAAAAAGTTCTCACTTAGCCCTCTTTCTCTTGAAGTTTTCCAATAAAATCTGCTTTACTTACACTTTTTCTTTTTAACATAAAAGTCTATAATCCCAGAATCACTAGCAGTAAATTCTTTAATGTTCTCTGATAAAGGCTAAAGATTAAGACAAGGTACATAGCTGCACTGTCGATCTTTACTGCCAACTAGTTTGGGTAATAATCAGTGACCAAATATTCTTTTTATTTCAAAGATAACTAATATAGGCTGGACACGGTGGCTCACGCCTATAATCTCAGCACTTTGGAAGGCTGAGGTGGATGGATCACTTGAACTCAGGAGTTTGAGACCAGCATGGGCAACACAGCAAAATCTCCTCTCTACAAAAAAAAAAAAAAAAAAAAAAAAAAAAAAAATTGGCCAGACATGCTGGCATGTGCCTGTAGTCCCAGCTACTCATGAGGCTGAGGTGGGATGATCACCTGAGTCTGGGGAGGTTAAGGCTGCAGCGAGCCATGATCGCACCACTGCACCCCAGCCTAGGTGACAGAGTAAGACCCTGTCTCCAAAAAAAATAAAATGAATATACACATAAATATATGGTACTTTTCCTCATTTAAATTTTTTAAATTTTAATTCACATCATTATTTTGACAGGTTTAAAGTGATTTACTGTCCATTATCTATATGTTTTAAATATCATATTTAGGTAGGAAAGGTTTAAAGTTCTAGACTCAATATTTATATTTCCAGGTAACTTAATAGCCAATAAAAAAAAAACCTTAGGAAAAGTTTAAGGTTCTAGACTCTGTATTTATATTTCCAGGTAACTTAATATCCAATAAAAAAAAACCTTAGGAAAAGTTTAAGGTTCTAGACTCATTATTTATATTTCCAGGTAACTTAATATCCAATAAAAAAAAAAAAACTAACTGTGCCACAAGCAGACACAGAATGAAAATGATCAAATAAAAACCTTAAGGAATACACAAAAGTAATGCTGAAAGATAGTTGAATGGTAACTTACAAGGCAGACTTAGCCCACAAATGTGTTCAGTGTGGCTGGCCTATCTGTTAAAAATCAAGAGATTTCTCATCTAGATTTCCAGTTTCTCTTGAAAAAAATCAGAAGCTCTGGCAAGACTGTGCCCACAGTACTAAATTTCAACCATCAGCTAAAGCTAAGACATTGTCCCTGTTAAACAAAGCAGGAACTCCTCAGTTTGTCCAAGCTCCGTAACACTTAAGTTCATTCATTGTCACTACCCGCATGGCTACGCGTACCTGAGTTTTCAAACCCTAGCAGGACTATTTCTTCTATGTGCCTCAACTAACCATAACTGAGTTATATGGAAAAAGTTTATCCTAGATTTAATACGCCTGGTTTTGGGTAAACCCAAAACAATCTGTTTATTAATAGTACACTATAATAATGTATATGCTGTACTGTGGCATGCAAAATGTATAATGAATGCTGCTGATGTACTACAAAGTATATGAAAATTACAACCAACTTAGTGTACTTCCATGGTAAGCACAGACAAACTCAGATTCTAGAACTTTATTCACTACATTCATTAATGTAAGAAAGCCATTTCCATGTGCAAAATCAAAACAGTAAGAAACAAAGCATCTTAACTGCTCTACCATAAAACTGACCCTTTTAAATATACAGAAAGAATACATGAAATATACTTAAGGTTTTAACGAAAGGATAAAATAAAATATAGCAATATGTTAGGAAGGAAATAGGAATATAATTCTAAGCATTCATTCATTAGCTATAATTATTATTTACCCATTTGAAAAGGGGAAAAATGCTTTTACCACAACTTAAGGTATTTGCTGAGATACCTTTTTAGTTACCAAAGGAAAGTCTGGAGAGTCCTTGGTATGAAAAACAGTAAGTTAACAGAAAAACAAAATGTAACAAACTTACCCGCTCCACAGTTCCCTCCTCTCCCGGTAGACATGCAGCAGCAGCAGCAGCAGCAGCACAAGCTATTTCCATCATAGCAGAGCTGGTAGGGGCATCAGTTGTGGATGAAGACCTGGGTCGGCCTGACTGCATAACAGCTGTCATCTCCTGACCAGACTTCCTGTTGATTTGGGGACTTCCCTTTGGGGCCTCTGGCTTGCCCCGCCTACTATGCAAGCTTGTCCCTCTCTTCATCTTGGGTGGCACTCGAATCTGCTGCAGGACACGATTCAGAGCTGTGGGGTGGGTGGGGACACCATCAATCTCAGCACATGAGTTCTGGCTTTCCAGATCCATTTCAGGTTCTGGATCTGCCTGAATTTGCTGCACATCATGTGGAGACACTGACGACCTCCTGCGCTGGTGCTGGAAGAGATGCTTCAAGCCTTGGCCAATCACGTTAATGTTCTCCAAAGCATTGTGGGTCATTTTAGACAATTTTTGTTCTGATTCTGTCTGCTTTCTGGCCTCTGCATCTTGGGATTTGCCTCCAGGATCAGGGTCCTCAAATAACTGTTCACTGCCCGAAGGCTCCATCAGTAGACTTAATATACTTATTTGCAAACTCAAAAAAATTTTTTAAACACACCGAGAGTGTCAAATTAGGTAGGCATTTGCTTCAACAGTGACTACGCATGCAGCTGTGAGACGAAGGCTTCATGCCTATCTAATGTTAAAACAAACAAACAAACAAAAAAAAACAAAAACCTTATATTATAAATCCATGCAGAAACTCCAGTGTTAAAACAAAGAAAAACATGCTACTGGCCAACAAATAGGCACTATCATTAAGCAATCTTTAATCAGAAGATTAAAAGACAGTTTTCTAGATAGTGGGTAATGATTATTTTTTAGAATGAGAGAAAAAGCCCAGAACAAGTCCATAGGAAATTAAAACAATGTTCAAAAACAAAAATCCCTAAAAGATTCAATATATACAGAATTAGATATTAGAGGAGCCATCTTGGAATGGACACTATAATGGTAGTTGACAGAACAGCCATTGCTTGGGAAATCAAGAGAACAGACCATCAAATAGGTTTACTGTAGCTGAGGCAATTTAATCCCTCTCATTCATAACCACGGTTAATTATTCACAGGCCGAAACTCAGTATAATCAAAGAACAACAGTGAGAAATGGATATCCCAATCTAACTATATGTGGATTTTAATGGAAAACAGAATCTGTGTTACCATTCATATTCATCAAGTTCACTGGTAACTAGAGATGACAGGTTTGCTCTTTTGAGAAGAGAATGGAAATAAAAATCCTGTAAATTGAATTCTCTGCTGAAGCACAAATGACCTTTCTGGCACCATATGAGTGAATGGTTCAGACAGAATCAGAATCAGAGACCAGAGCTTTGCTCAGTACCAGCTATCAAGAAAGGAGATTCAAAGAAATCCCTTTCTCTATAGTGTCATCCCTGACAGAAGCTTCCCATATATCCATACAAACTCAAAAGCAAAGTAACTGGGTACGATAGAAAAGTAGAGAAAAAGGAAGGTCAAACAGCAACCATATACCAGTATTAAATGCAAGAAATTAAAAGGAAGCTGAAACTAAGAGATGTAAAATCAACGCAACTGCCATGGTTACTAAAATCACATGCAAAAAAAAAAAAAAAAAGGAGGGGGGATGGGAGATGGTGAGATTTTTCCTAATAGAAAGTGTTTATTTTTGTACTGCATTTGTGCAAATATATAAGACAAAATTATAAACATGCACAGAAGCTGCTAGAGGATGCAAAATATGATGTAGGAGGTTATTTCCATGTTTTTCTTCAACTTTTTGTTTAAAGAACTTTAAAACTCCCTACATTACCAAGTACTTTCAACAATTTAAGCCACTACCAATGAAGCACCATGGTGCTCCTGTTCTGGGAATATGCGGACTTGCTGCCACCAAGTGGCAATCTAGAATGCCATAAATTAGCTGAATAAAAGAGTTCCCTGTGAACTCAAGGCTACTAGAGTTTAGTGGAATGGGAATGCAAACTCACTAAAGTTTTGTTCCTGATGACTACTCTCAGAAGACTTTTTTCAAATATTATATGGGCACTGTCATTGTGGCTCCACTGTCCATATTCTTTCATGCCTGTGATTCCATTGCCTAACCTCTTCATAACTGAGGAGCATAAACAGGGAGACAGGGATAAAGACATTTGTCTCTCTCTAGTACCTTCCTACTTTCTAAATGCCACAAATTTGTTTGTTCCTAAACTAGGCAAATTAATAACAACCATGAGAATGGAAGTTTCATTGCCTTTCACCCAAATTCTTTGTGGCTCCACTGAAGTCTAGCCATCCCACTGTGGCCTGTTACCCTTTTCCTGATTGTGCATTGCTTTTGTTCATCTCTTTCCCTTTGGGAGAGCCAAGAAAGAAACTCTTGCCCTTATTAGATCAATGACTGTCCTGGCCTCTAGTGTGGTTTTCTGGGGCTCCTTGTGGGCAAAAATTTTGCAATAGTGTATATATTTAATTATCCCCTTCTAACCAAACATGAAATAAACACATAATACAATGTTACTCTGATTTTTTTAAATAATAGTAATTATCTCACCATTCCTCATGAGTTTGTCTTGCTGGCTAATAGTTACTGAAAGAATTGAGTTCCTCAGAGGAAAAGGGCTAATGTAACCAAAATAATCCCCTATCTGTGTATATCAACTCATCTCTTCTTGCACTGGGCTACTTAGATCCTGAGAAGATGGGAGGGTGTGAAAGCAGCAGAACAGTACTGAAAAAGTAGTTTACTTTTTCCTCTATTTGCACATTATTAGCTAATACAACTGATTTTTGTTGTTGTTGTTGGAAGTAAAATGTATAAAATATGTTTATCCCATGAGATTAAAAGACAGCAAGAATAAAGGAATGATGTCAAGGTTAGCTGAGGATCATTCTACTTGTCTCATATGCAAAGGTACTAGGAATTTATTACTCAGCAAATCTACTTATTTGGGCACTATTATAAACTAATCAACTGGCCATCTGGTTGCTGCCTATTTAAAAAATAGAGAATGTGGTACATTCTGAATGTCAGTAAATTCATTTGAGATTTCACAAGCATTTGTAAAACAATTTATTTTTGTTTTTGTTTTTCTGAGACGGAGTGTTGCTCTTTCACCCAGGCTGGAGCGCAGTGGCACAATCTCGGCTCACTGCAGCCTCTGCCTCCTGGGTTCAGGCAATTCTCCTGCCTCAGCCTCCAGAGTAGCTGGGATTACAGGCGCGTGCCACCATGCACAGCTAATTTTTGTATTTTTAGAGAGATACGGTTTCACCATGTTGGCCAGGCTGGTCTCAAATTCCTGACCTCAAGTGATCCAACTGCCTCAGCCTCCCATAGTGCTGAGATTACAGGTGTGAGCCACTGCACCCGGCCAAATCATTTATTTTCAAATAATTCAAAATGATGATTGTTTACAAGGAAATGTTAGCATTTCCTGGGAAAAGCTGGCAGTAAGGTGTTAATTTCCATTCCAAGACTATCTTCGCAGCTGCAAAGAATAAGCAACAAAACAGTAATAAATTCTTGGATTTTCAAAGGCAAAACTTACCTTAATCATACCAGCACACAGCCTCACTTAGCATGTAGCCCTAAAGAAACCTAAATTGAGCTTTAAACATCAAGTTTTAAGGTAATAATGTTGAAAAACAATCTACCGTACTGATTATAAAATGTAATATGGTACTTACACTTGTAGCTATCATCTGCATAATAGCAGCACTAACAAACTAGTTAAGGTTTTGAAGGCTGCTAAAATTTTCTGCAGGCCAATAGAAAATCTTTAAAGCTACCAAGGTCAAATGCTGTGGTAAAAATACCAACAATAGTGATGCTGCAATAATTAACTCTATAAAATTGCTGACAGTAAGAATGCAAGCACAAAAGAAATTCAATAATCTCAAAGTTGTATAGGGATACCCTTCTTTTCTTCTGTATGTCTTACAGAAGCTCAAACGAATATGAATAATAACTGTTGCTCAGTTTATAAAACTCCCCAATTAACTATTTATTTATTTAGAGACAGGGTCTCCCCCTGCCACCTAGGCTGGAGTGCAGTGGCACAATCTCAGCTCACTGCAACCTCTGCCTTCTGGGTTCAAGCAATTCTCCTGCCTCTGCCTCTCAAGTAGCTGGGATTACAGGCGCCCACCACCACACCTGGCTAATTTTTGTATTTTTAGTAAAAACATGGGGTTTCACCATGTTGACCAGGCTGGTCTCGAACTCCTGACCTCAAGTGACCCACCCTCCTCAGCCTCCCAAAGTGCTAGGATTAAGGGCATGAGTCACCGCGCCCCACCCAATTAACTAATTTTAGATCCCTGGTTTAACACAAATGAGTTTAACTGCATAAGCCTATCAAATGCTTTTTGGTAAGAAGGAAATGCTGGCTACTCTTTATTCACTCAGCTTCTCTGAAAAGTAAAGTTATTATAAGTAAACCAGACAGAGAAAGAGAAAAAGGAGCAAAAGGACACAGGAAAAAGGGGAGAGGTCAAAGGAGTGAAAGGGGAGAGGCAGAAGGAGCAAACGGTGAGAAAGGGGGACAAAAAACGCAGCCACCTACCAACCAGGCATTTCAAATAATTTGGTAAGTTCTCAGAACTTTCAACAATTAACTTTTCTAGCACAATTTTACTGAAGACCTAATATGCCATTAGCTCACACTCAGAAAACAAGTTGTTCTAAATTAGTATCAGAAATAAGTGAAAAAATTATGTTTTTAAAATCCATCAAGGAGGATTTTAAAAAAAAGGATCCATTTAGGAGGGTGCTCCACAAAATCATAGCAAATTATATACAAATTGCCTTGTCTTTTTTTCCCTTAAGTTTTTCTTTCCAATTTTTTAGTTTTTTGATAAATATGGTGACCAAAGCTTTTTGGTTTGGACATGAACCAAGTTAAATTTCACTGACTACAACAAAGCGTTGGATACTTGCCTTCATCACTCTTCCTTAAGCACTTCTAAGGTGTACAATCCTTTTAGGAAAAGCTGAAAAGCAAACATTAAGAATTACAAGGTGAGAAACTTAGATGGGGAAACTTACCTTTTATAGATATGCAGAAAACAACTGAAAGTATATCCAACAAAGTGTTAATAGCCCTCATCTCTCACTGGTAGAAGTAGGGTTTTTTTCTAGTACTTTACAGTATTTTCTAATTTTTTGAAAGTATAATCAAGAATAATTATAATTAAGAAAGAAAGTATGCTGGAAAAAATATTAACTTAGCACTTAAAAAAGATAAAGTGGCAAATATTTTAAGAAGCAATAAATATTTTAACACTATCATACTGAATAAGAAATGGATATTCCATTAATTCTAATCTTAAAGTAACATGAAATATAAAACAGGTACATGAAAACACCACAATTTTATAAGTAAATTTTTTTTTTCAAGTAGTTTCCTATTCTGTATCTGCCATTCTCTATTCAAAGGCAATTCTAAAAATCCTATCTTAGGCCAGGCATGATGGCTCATGCCTGTAATCCCAGCACTCCGAGGCAGGATCATCTGAGCCCAGGAATTTGAGATCAGCCTGGGCAACAGTGACACCCCATCTCTAAAACAATTTTTAAAGATTAGCCAGGCATGGTAGTGCACAGCTGTAGTCCCAGCTACTTGGGAGATTGAGGCAAGAGGATGTCTTGAGCCCAGGAGCTGGAGGTTACAGTGAGCTATGGCTGCACCACTGCCCTCTAGCCTGGGAGCAAAAGCCAGACCCTGTCTCAATTTTAAAACAACAACAACAAGAAGAACAAAACATATCTTGGCAATGCGGAGTGACTCACACCTGTAATCCCAGCACTTTGGGAGGCCAAGGCAAGAAGGCTCATTTGAGGCCAAGAGTTCAAAGACCAGCTTGGGCAACACAGCAAGACCCCATGTCTCTACCAAAAAAAAAAAGGTTTTATTATTTCTATTTATTTTTATTTTTTGGCTAACCTTCCGTATTCACTAAATTTTTTTAAATTACAAACCAGAGCCACCATGTACAACTGGGAAATGGAAGCACCAAAATTAAATTTTTCCTGGAAAACTTGCTTCTGACAGGTATTACCAGAGAAGCAATTTAATTAGACAAGTATTTTTGAGACATCTGCCATGTACCTAGCATTATACAGACCAAATAAAGCATATGACCCTGCCCTCAAGGAATTAATCTAGGACAGAAAATAAGATGTCCATACATGAAACATACAGAAAACAGCACAAAACTACACAAGTGGTGAAGTGTGTAAGAAAGACTGCAATTACCATTAGAAGTCAAGAAGATCAGTTAGAATTGGATTTGTTTGGGAAAGCCTGATGAAAAAAGCGGCAGCTTTTACTGAGCTCTGAAAGATGAGAAGATGGATGAATAAGCAGAAAGATGTGGGCCAATACCTTCAGCCAGCAGGCAGTAAACACAGTATGTTTGGGCATACTGTAAAGAGGTCAGATGGACCATACTGGTGGATACACATTTCTGAATAGGGGAAATAATATTAAATGGGTAAGGCTGGGAAGTTAAAGAGGGCTTCAAATGTTAGGTAATTATTGAGTATTTATATTAAATTGCATTAAACTGCACTTAGGTGAATATTATCTCTAATCCTCACAACAACCCACAAGATAAGGGGGTTGTTGAAACCAACCAATTTACAGTTGAAAAACCTAAGGCCAAAACAGGCCTACTGACTAAAATTTTGACTTGATATAACAGAAAATAAAGAGCCACTATAGGATTTCCAGGATATAAGACATATTTTAGGCCTAATGATCATGTAAGATGCATGAGAGGAGGGAAAGATGATAATCAGAGAAATTAGGTAAGGAACTTATAATAATTTAGAAAAAGACGAAAAGGAAGAGCTGAGCCCATTGGTATGGCTGGGAATGGGTCATGAAAAAGTAAATGGAAAGGAATGAGCACACAAAGTACTGAAGAGTCAACAGGAATTCCTCATACCATTGTGACAGACGCTTAAAAAGCATCTGATAAAACGAGTATTTATAGTTTTCAGCTGGAAATGTATTAAGAGTACAATCATCCAATTCATCCTCCTGCATCTTATTTCAACAATTAAATGTCATCCATACTTCATTTAGCCCCAGAGAAATTTATTGCCTTTTAGCAAATCCTATGGGCTCCCTCTAGACGGTTGTGAGAGCTATTTCCTTGCATCCAGCCTTGGTAAGATGTCCCTTATGCCTTTAGACCTGCTTAAATATTTCTCTACTGTCTCACTACCCTGGCCGAAGATGTTACAACTATGAAATTTCAGTTTTCCTTTCTTTTGCACCTCATTTATGCCACAATAAAATGGAAACGTTTTAACTACCCAAGAAAGCTTCTCTCTCTTTCCTTTGATCCTCTTGAAATCCTTTTTCCTAAGGTCCTTAGTGAAGATCTTATTATGACCACTGTTTCCTATTCATGGCTGTGTTTTCATGCGGTCAATAAGTTTTTCTTTTCCAAACATAATTTAAAAAAAATTAGTCACAGTTTCTCTCATTCTTTCATATATATATATATACATTTTAATGACGGGCTTTTTCCATCTATTAGCATATGCTTAGTTTTTCCTAAATAATTATCTAGCTGAACTAGCCCCACCCAGCAACCCAACACCAAGGAGACAGATACTCTGTTTTAGAATCCAGAGAGATATATCAAACAACATTTAATTATTAAATAATAACATGTGATGAGGTTTCTATAAAGAATAAAAATACATAATCAGGGCATATACTTGGAAGTCACAGGGTTCCAAGGTTCTTGTACTGTCCAAGAGTGTAAAAGCAGCAAACAATCTGCAATATGTTTTTAAAAAGTGTATTTATTTAAAAAATCCAAAGTGCAGAACCATGTATATATCATGCTACTACTTTTAAAGGAGTGAATACATACTGCATATGCACAGACTATTTCATTCTGGAATGGTGGACAGGTAACTGGTAACTAATGTTACTCCAGAGGGAAAACACACACACTAAATAGAAAGGAGAAAGAATTAAAATATTCAAATCCAAAAAAGAAGAGAAAACAAGATTACAGAACAAATGAAACATATTTAAGAAGCAAAATATAAGATGTCAAACATAAATTCAAATAACTCAGTAGTTACATTAAATGTAATTGGACCAGATGACAAAAATTAATATTTAAAAAAAAAGTAATCAAGAATCACACTTAAAATTACAGAAAATAATTCAAAGTATGGGAAAAAGTCATACTAACAAACTGAAACACAGCTGCTCTAGCTGTATTAATTCTATTCAAAGTAGACTTCAATACACAAAAGCATTAATACCTATAAAGGTATAATTTATCAGGAAGATGCAACAATTTTAAATTTGTATGCATGTAATAACATAGCCTCCAAATACATAAAGCAAAACTTAACAGAATTATAAACAGAAGTGGGAGAAAAAATCCATAATCCTAATAAATTTTGTATTCTTCTCAGTAGGTGATAGAACAAATGACTCAAATAAAGGGAGAAGGTAGAAATATAGATTTGAATAGCATGAACAAACTGGACCTAAATAAGACATTAATATGACACAGCACCCAATAATTGCAAAATAGATACTCTTTCAAGCAGAAAGAGATCATCTACAAAAATTGAACATATGTTGAGCCCTAAGGCAAGTGTCACAAATTTTAAAAAAACTGAAATAATACACAGTATATTCTCTGACCACAATGTGGATTCCTGACGTTCAAAAAGAGCTGGGAGGAAACCACTTTTTCCTCCTTTTCTTTTTTGTTTACTGCTATCCCAGCCTCCAGGCAATACAACATTTATGGAGCAACAGCTAAGGCTAGACAGGCACCTAAAAGCCTTGTCTCTGACCAAAGGAAACAGTCCCAAGAGCGTGGAAGAATCCCAGTGCAGACAGGAAGATTAAACCAAAAATTCTGACAAACTGCTGAAGACTGAATGTAGGTTAGAATCAGAGTGTGAAGTCCTTGAGGGCTGCAATCATAGGAGAGTTCCCATTCTCTTATGGGCTTTTCCCTCCAGGAACCTCAAAAGGCTCTCTAATGCACGGGGAAGCAGGGAGGAAGTAGAGAAAGCTCCTCCATCTCCACTCCTGTGGAGCTAATGAGGCAAGAGCAAGCAACAATACCAAACCAGCCTATTTCCCTTAACTCCCTGTGGAAAAAAAGGCTTAATCAGCAGGGAGCAATTTCTAGTGGAATCCCACTACAGCTGGAGGAAGGAAAGGAGGCTGACACCCACTTTTCACCCATATCCATCTTCACTGTTTCTCTAAAACAGCAATAGCCTTAATGCAGGCAGAAAGAGCTGGAAAAAACCTTAGCTTGAGGATACTACTGAAACCCCATAGCAGCTGGGGAAAAGAAGGGAATAGTCTTGTGAAGGCCACACCCCCAAGACCCAGGTTCTACTATCTGCATAAATCTGAGGCTTAACCAGAACATCACAGAACTCCCCTCACCCTCCACTAACTCACAGGCTTTGAGTAAAAACAATGTAATACACCTGAGAGAGCTGCAAGACTCAGACTCTCACGGAGAAACAGCACAAAGGAAAAACCCAAAGCCAAGCAGGAAGACAAAAACAAGGTATTACTGGGAAAATCTGAAGCCTCTAGTTCCCATGGCAACAACAAATGTCAACTGCAGTAACCATAGCAATAATAAACATCAAACACAGCCCAATGCCTGAACAGATTAACATAAATCTCCACCCTAAAGGACTTGCAGGAAACTAGCAGTCTTCAATAAGCATATCAAGTATATACCTCAGTATCTCCTGCCATATACAGCACATTCAGCTTTAAACAAAAATTATGAAGCATGGCAAAGGCAGTAATAAAAACACAGCTCAAAGGGACAAAGCAATTATCAGAGCCAGACTCATGTACGACATAAATGTTGGAACTACGAGACAGTAAATTTAAAACATAATTAATATAGTAAAAACTCTAATGGAAGAGGTAGACAACATATGAGATCAGACAGGTAATTTCACAGAGAGAAATGAAAATTATAAAAAATCAAGTGGAAACCAAATTAGAAATAAAGACATAGTAATGACAAATGCCTTTGAGAGGCTTATCAAGTAGACTTGAAACAGCTGAAAAAAGAATCAGTAAACCTGAAAATAGGCTAGTAGAAACTACCCAAACTGAAATATAAAGGGGAAAGAGATTTTCCCACCTGGAGAACATACAACAGCTGTGGGAGAAGTCCAGAAGAAGAGACAACAGAGAAGAAATATTTGAATGGCCAAGAACTTACCAAAATTAGTGATAAGACACTAAACTACAGAGTAACAATAAGAAAGTCTGAAAACAGGCTGGGCATTGTGCCTCATGCCTATAATCCCAGCACTTTGGAAGGCTGAGGCGGGAGGATGGCTTGAGCCCGGGAGGATGGCTTGAGCCCAGGACATCAGCCTGGGCAGCACAGGGAGACCTCATCCCTAAGAATAAACTAAAAAATCAGCCGGGAATGATGGCACATGCCTGTGGTCCCAGCTACTTGAGAAGCTGAGGTGGGAGGACTGCTTGGGCCCTGGAGGTCGAGGCTGCAAAGAGCCTTGAGCGTGCCACTGCATTCCAGCCTGGATGACAGGGCAAGACCCTGTCTCAAAAAATAAAAGAAAAAGAAACTGAAAATGCCAAACAATACCAAAAAAGGGGGCTGGGCACCGTGGCTCATGCCTGTAATCCAGCACTTTGGGAGGCAGAGGTGGGCAGATCACAAGATCAGGGGTTTGAGACCAGCCTGACCAACAGGGTGAAACCCCGTCTCTACTAAAAATACAAAAATTAGCCAGGCGTGGTGGTGCGTGCCTGTAATCCCAGCTACTCAGGAGGCTGAGACAGGAGAATCACTTGAACCTGGGAGGCAGAGGATGCAGTGAGCTGAGATCGCGCCAATGCACTCTAGCCTGGGCGACAGTGAGACTCTGTCTCAAAAAAAAAAAAAAGGATATCTAGGCATATCATATTCAAACTGCTGAAAGCCAAAGTCTATTGAAGGCAGTCAAAGAGGGGAAAATATGTTACATACAGAGGAATAAGGATATAAGATTACAATAAATTTACCATCAGAAACTTTGTAAGACAGTGGAGTGACAACTTTAAAGTGCTGAAAAGAAAACTGCCCATCCAGTATTCTACATCCAGTGAAAATATCCTTCATATGTACAAAATAAAAGCTTTCCTCCAGACAAGCAAAAATAGAAAATTCACTGCCAGGAGACCCATCCTATAAGAAATATTAACAGAAGTCCTTCAGGCAGAAAAATATATAAAAGTGAGAAGCTTGAATCTACAAAATGAAGAATAAATGAAGGTAAAGTATAATTTTTTTTATTTTTCATTGCTCTAAAAGATAACTGCTTAAAGCAGTAACAATGTATTGGATAAGTACCACACAGGTAAAAGTAAAACACTTAACAACAACGGCACAAGGGAAAAGAGGGAAGAACTGGGAACACACTATAACCATACTTTAACTAAATGCAAAGTGGCAAAACACCTAAAAAACTCAGGTTATTTTAAAATGTATAATGTAAACAAAAAGGCAACCACTAAAAATCTTTTTAAAGAAATCTAAGTGATAAGTCAATAAAGTAAAACAGAATTAAAAAAAAAAAATCACACCAAAGGAGGCAGTAGGAAAAAAACCACACAGGCGCATGCCTATCTATAGTCCCAGCTACTCAGGAGGCTGTGGCAGCAGAATTATTTCAGTTCAGAAGTTTAAGACCAGGCTAGGCAACATGGCAAGACCTCTTCTCTACAAAAAATAGAAAAATTAGCTAGGCATGGTGGCACACATCTATAGTCCCAGCTACTCAAGAGGTAGGAGGATCGCTTGAGCTCGAGTTTGAGACCAGCCTGGGCAACATAGTGAGACCCCATATCTACAAAAAATTTAAAAATTCACCAGGCATGGTGGTGTGCACCTGTAGTACCAGCTACTGGCGAGACCGAGGTGGGAGAATCACTTGAGCCCGGGAGGTCCAGGCTACAGTGAACCATAATTATGCCACTGTACTCCAGCCTGGGTGAGAGAGAGACCTTGTCTCAAAAAATAAAAAAAGAAACAACAAATGCAACAAATAGAGAAGAGCTAGCAAGACGGTAGGTTTTCATCTAATTATACTAATAATCACTTTAAATGTAAATAGTCTTACCAGTTAAAAAACAGATTGTCAGACTGGGGGGAAAAAAAAAAGCAAGACCAGGCCGGGTGTAATGGCTCACACCTGTAATCCCAGCACTTTGGGAGGCTGAGGCAGAAGGATCGCTTGGGCCCAGGAGCCCAAGACTACTCTGGGCAACACGGTGAAACCTTTTCCCTACAAAAATACAAAACATAGCTGGGCATGGTGGCATGTGCCTGTAAGTCCAGCTACTTAGGACGTTGAAGTGGGAGGATCAATTGAACCCAGGAGGTCAAGGCTGCAATGAGCCATGATCTTGCTACTGTACTCCAACCAGGGTGACAGAGTGAGAACCTGTCTCAAAAAAAAAAAAAAAAAAGCAAGATCAAGCTATATTCAGTCCACAAGAAGCCTGCTAAGCAAAGATTTAAAGAGGAAAAAAATAAAACAATGGAGAAAAATATACCATACAAACACGAATTAATCAAAAGAAAGCTTGTGTAGCCAAATGAATTGCAGACAAAGTATATTTCAGAACAAGAAAGATTGTCAAGGATAAAGAGGAGTGATCTGGTTTGGCTCTGTGTCCCCACCCAAATCTCATCTTGAACTGTAATCCACACATGTCAAGGGAGGGACTTGGTGGGAGGTGATTGGATCATGAGGGTGGTTTCCCCCATGCTGTTCTTGCGATAGTGAGTTCTCATGAAATCTGATTGTTTAAAAGTATGTGGCAGTTCACCACCCCACTCCTGCTGCCATGTAAGACATGTCTTGCTTCCCCTTCACCTTCTGCGATGACTTTAAGTTTCCTGAGGCCTTCCCAGCCATGTGGGGCTGAGAGTCAAATTAAACCTCTTTTCTTTATAAACTACCCAGTCTCGGGTAGTTTTTTATAGCAGTGTGAAAATGGACTAACACAGAAAATTGGTACCAGGAATAGGGTACTACTATAGATACCAGAAAATGTGGAGTGACTTTGGAACTGGGTAACAGATAGAGGCTGGAAAAGTTTGGAGGGCTCAGAAGAAGGCAGGAAGATGTGGGAAAATTTGGAACTTCCTAGAGACTTGTTAGATTTTTACCAAAGTGCTGATTGTGATATGGACAATGAATCCAGGCTGAAGTGGCCCAAGATGGAGATGAGAAACTTATTGTGAACTGGAGCTAAGGTCACTCTTGCTATGCCTTAGCAAAGAGACTGGTGGCATTTTGCCCCTGCCCTAGGGATCTGTGGAACTTTGAACTTGAAAGACATGATTTAGGGTATCTGGCAGAAGAAATTTCTAAGCAGCAAAGCATTCAAGATGTGACCTGGCTTTTTCTGAAAGCATACTGTCGGCCAGGCACAGTGGCTCATGCCTGTAATCCCAGCGCTTTGGGAAGCCAAGGCAGGTGGATCATCTGACGTCAGAAGTTCGAGACCAATCTGGCCAACATGGTGAAACTCTGTTTCTACTAAAAATACAAAAATTAGCTGGGCATGGTGGCATACACCTGTAGTCCCAGTTTGGGAGGCTGAGGCAGGAGAATCACTTGAACTGGGAGGCAGAGGTTGTAGTGAGCCAAGATCGTGCCATTGCACTCCAGCCTGGGCAACAGAGTGAGACTCCATCTCAAAAAAAAATAATAATAATGAAAACGTTAATTATATGTCATGTGTTCACAAAGAGTCTGAAATTGGAACTTATGTTTAAAAGGGAAGCAGAGCATAAAAGTTTGGAAAATTTGCAGCCCTACCATGTAGTAGAAAAGAAAAACCCATTTTCTGGGGGAGAAATTCAAGCTGCTGGCTACAGAAATGTGCATAAATAAATAGGAGCCCAATGTTAATCGCCAAGACAGTGTGGAAAATGTCTCCAGGGCATTTCTGAGATCTTCATAGCAGACCTTCCCATTATAGGCCCAGAGGCCAGGGAGGGAAAAATGGTTTCCTAGGTGGGACCCAGGGCCCTGCTGCTCTGTGCAGCCTCAGGACATGGCATCCTGTGTCCCAGCTGCTCCAGCTCCAGCCGTAGATAAAAGCTCAGGCCATTGCTTCAGAGGGTGCAAGCCCCAAGCCCTGGCCACTTCCATGTGGTACTGGGTCTGCAGATACAGAGAAGAACTGAAGTTTGGGAACCTCCACCTAGATTGCAGAGGATATATGGAAACGCCTGGATGTCCAGGCAGAAGTCTGCTGCAGGGGCAGAGCCCTCATGGAGAACCTCTACTAGAACAGTGCAGAGAGGAAATGTGGGATTGGACCCCCTACACAGAGTCCCCACTGGGACACTGCCTAGTGGAGCTGTGAGAAGAGGGCTACCATCCTCCAGACCCCAAAATGGTAGATCCACTAACAGCTTACACCATGCATTTGGAAAAGCCACAGGCACTCAACATCAGCCAGTGAAAGCAGCTGCAGGGTCTGGACCCTGCAGAGCCAGAGGGGCGGAGCTGCCCAAGGCCTTGGGAGCTCACCTCTTGCATCAGCAAGCCCTGGATGTGAGACATGGTGTCAAAGGAGATTATTTTAGAGCTTTAAGATTTAACAGTTGCCCTGCTGGGTTTCAGACTTGCATGGGGCCTTGCAGCCCCTTCACTTTGGCCAATTTCTCCCTTTAGCAAAGAGAGCATTTACCCAATGCCTGTACCCCCATTGTATCTTGTTAGGAACTAACTTTTTATTTTACAGGCTCATAAGTGAAAGGGACTTGCCTTGTTTCAGATAGGCTTTGGACTTGGACTTTTAGATTAATGCTGGAATGCGTTAAGACTTTCGTGAACTGTTGAGAAGGCATGATTGTGTTTTAAAGTGTGAGAAGGTCATGAGATTTGGAAGGGGCCAAGGGTGGAATGAAATGGTTTGGCTGCCTCTGTATCCCCACCCAAACCTCATCTCGAATTGTAACCCCACATACCAAGGGAGGAACCTGGTGGGAGGTAATTGGATTATGATGGTGGCTTCCCCCATGCTGTTCTTGTGATAGTGAGTTCTCACAAGATCTGAAGGTTTTACAGTGTGTGGCAGTTCTGCCCCTGCTCCTGCCACCATGTAAGACGTGCCTTGCTTCCCCTTCTGCCATGATTATAAGTTTCCTGAGGCCTCCCCAGCCATGTGGCACTGTGAGTCAATTAAACCTCTTTTCTTTATAGATGACCCAGTCTCAGGTAGTTCTTTATAGCAGTGTGAAAACAAACTAATACAAGGGGTATTATGATAATAGGGTCAGTTCTCTAAGAAGACATAACAATTCTAAATGTGTATGTACCTTAAAACAAAGCTTCAAAATACATGAGGCAAAACTGATATGACAGAAAATAAAGACAAATCTACAATTATAGTAGACTTTTAACAGTTAACCCTTAGTAATTGATAAACCAAGTAAGCAGATTTACCAGGCACAGTGGCTCACCATGGTAATCCCAGCACTTTAGGAGGCTGGGGTGGGCAGATCACTTGAGGCTAGGAGTTCAAGACCAGCCTGGCCTACATGGCAAAATCCTGTTTCTACCAAAACTACCAAAACTACCAAAATTAGCTGGGCTTGGCGGCATACACCTGTAGTCCCAGCTACTCAGGAGACTGAGGAGCGGGAATCACTGCAACTTGGGAGGTAGAAGTTGCAGTGAGCAGAGATCGTGCCACTGCATTCCAGCCTGGGTGATACAGTGAGGCTTTGTCTAAAAACAAAACAAAACAAACAAACACACACACACACACACACATAAGCAGATAGACGTGACCTCAACAGTTCAGTACTATCATCTAATTTGACCTGAGTGACATTTGTAGGGCACTCCACTGAACAACAGCTGAATATACATTCTTTTCAAGTACACATAGAACATTCACAAAGATATACCATATTCTGTGCCATAAAAGAAATCTTCAAGATAAATAAAAATAATACAAAGTACATTCTCAGACCATAATAGAATAAAACTAAAATCAATAACAAAATATATTAGGAAAGTCTCCCCAAATATGTGGATATTAAACAACACACTTCTAAATAACCCATGATTAAAAGATGAAGTCATAAGGATATTTTAAAAATATTTGCAAGTATAGCAGGAAATAGAAAGGAAGTTTATCTACCTTAAAAAATCCTTGCAAAGTAAACAAAAATACAACATTATCAAAATTTATAAGATGCAGCTAAAACAGTACTTAGAGGAAAATGTATAGTCTTAATTACATCTTATATTATAAAAGAAGACCTAAAACCAACAACCTAGGCTTCTACCTTGGCACAGTAAAAAAAGAAGAAGAAATTAAAACTAAAACAGAAGGAGGCCGGGCGTGGTGGCTCACGCCTGTAATCATGGCACTTCGGGAGGCTGAGGTGGGCAGATCACGAGGTCAGGAGATCGAGACCATCCCGGCTAACACAGTGAAACCCCATCTGTACCGAAAACACAAAAAAATTAGCCAGGCGTGGTGGCGGGCGCCTGTAGTCCCAGCTACTCAGGAGGCTGAGGCAGGAGAATGCCGTGAACCTGGGAGGCGGAGCTTGCAGTGAGCCGAGATCGCACTACTGCACTCCAGACTAGGAGACACCGCAAGATGCCATCTCAAAAAAAAAAAAAAGAAGGAAAAAATAATAAAAATTAGAGCAGAAATCAACAAAACTGACAAAAGAAACACAATGTAGAAAAACCAATGAAAGCAAAAGCTGGTTCTTTGAAAAGACTGATAAAATTGATAAACTTATAGCCAGGCTATCCAAGAAATAAACAAAGACATAAATTACCAATATCAGGAATGAAGGAGAAAGGACATCAATACTGATCCAATAGATGTTAAAAATAATAATAAAAGATATTACAAACACCTCTATGACCCTAAATTTGATAGCTTAAATAAAATAAACCAATTCCTTGAAATATGACATGAACTACAAAAAATATAGAAGGAAAAACAGGTACCTAAACAACTATTGAAGAAAGTGAATTTGTAATTTTAAACTTCCCAAAAAAGAAAACTCCAGACCCAGAAAGTTTTAATGGTTAATTCGACCAACCATTCAAATAAGAAATAATAACAATTCTACTCTCTCTTGCAAAAAAGAGAAAGGAACATTTCCCAATTCATTTTATGAGACTAACATTACTCTAATACCAAAACAAAACAGACACTACCAAAAAAAAAAAAAAAACAACTCTGCACGCAGACCAGTATCTCTAATGAACATATATGCAAAAACTTTTAACAAAATATTAGCAAATCAAATACAACATTATATAAAAAGACAATGCATCTAGGCTAAGTAGGGTTTATCCCAGGGATGCAGGGCTGGTTCACATTCAAAAATCAATGCAGTTCACCACATTAAGAAACTAAATAAGAAAACCATGTGATCATAACAAAAACACAGAAAACGCATTAGATTATTCCAGTATCTATTTACGATAAATACTCCCAACAAACTAAGACAGACAGGAACTCCCTTAGTTTAATAAGGATATCTACCAAAAATCTACAAAATCTAGCAATGTATAAAAAGCTGAAAAATCTAGAAAGAATAATATTATAGGTGGAAAAACACTACCATGATTTCAGGAGTGAATGGAGATACAGAAAGAAACATACAAAGTATGGACTAGTCTTCATCTGGCATCCACACAGACAGGGATCTTTTGAGTAAAACTGGGGAAAATAATTAAATGTTTGAAACTTACAAATCCTAGGTATATGATACATATGCAGGAATAAATTCTAACAATGCCCAACATCAGGTGTTTTTTTTCTTACCTTTGTTTTCAGGAACATACAAATTAAATCCAGAGTTTGCATTGGTAGTTTTTGCCTTGTCTTCCCTGCCTCTCCCATCTTCTCTCACCATTCCTGAAGGGTAACCGCAAGAAAGGTGCTAGGTCATTCTGCCTTGATTCTAACACTATTTCTGCATCTTTTCATCTGAAATCCAAAATCTGGTATAGGCAGGCAGCTGATGGAGAACTGAATCCTTTATTTTAGTTTTCTAACTTAACTGCTGGACTAGTAAGAATGAAACCTCTTTACTCTCAAAATACTTCCTTCTTTGATGCTACCTGTGACCCAAAAATTAGACCCCTTTGTTATTCCAAAGAAATACCCTGTTCCTAGAGGGGTGCGGTGGCTCACGCCTGTAATCCCAGCACTTTGGGAGGCCGAGGCGGGAGGATCACGAGGTCAGGAGATTGAGATCATCCTGGCTAACACGGTGAAACCCCATCTCTACTAAAAATACAAAAAATTAGCCAGGCGAGGTGGCAGGCGCCTGTAGTCCCAGCTACTTGGGAGGCTGAGGCAGGAGAATGGCGTGAACCCGGGAGGCGGAGCTTGCAGTGAGCCAAGATCGCACCACTGCACTCCAGCCTGGGCGACAGAGTAAGACTCCGTCTCAAAAAAAAAAAAAAAAAAAAAAAAAAAATCCTGTTCCTTTTTGAAAATAAAATTTAAAAGGTGAAAGAGGGAAAGGATGCCTATAAGGCTCTGCATATCTAGAGGACAATCTGTCTGAAAAGCAAAGCTAGATTATGAATCCTAGCCTATTAAGAATGTTCAGCCAGGGCAACATGGTGAAACCCTGTCTCTACAAAAAAATACAAAAATTAGGTGGGTGTGGTGGTGTATCCCTGTAGTCCCAGCTACTCAGCAGGCTGAGGAGGAGGATCGCCGGAGCCCAGGCAATGGAGGTTGCAGTGGGCTGAGATCATACCACTGCACTCCGGCCTGGGCAACAGAGCAAGACCCTGTCACACTCACACACACACACACACACACACACAATGCTAGAACTACTTCCATAATGGGCCAGGCCTGAAGTCTCATAATTGATATAGATGAGGATTTTAAATATGAATCAATAAGCAAGCCACTTGAGCAATCAACAGAAGAAAAAAAGGAGGAAAGGTGTGAGATATTCTGAGGGAAAAGTACAAATAATCTATAAATATCTCTATGTCTATAGACATTCCCAACTACCCTAAATATTACTTTTTTACTCCCATGAGTATACTTATCTCAAAATGAAGGTGAGGAAAGGCATCTAGCTTTCCTCAGAAGTCTGTAATTTTCAAATGCTTTTTGAAATAAAGATACATAAATAAATACTATCATTGAAGTATATAAATCAGATATATACTATCAAAACAAATAGTTAATAACCAATGGAGAGAAGGAAAGAAGCAGCATGAAACTGAAACACACTGCATTAGACAATTCAGTTAACCCTCACTGATGTAGAAGTACCTCAGACAAGGGTTGTGACAACTTCAGGGGTTGATAATAGAATGTCCCCGGAGAGCCTAAGTGTCTATGATGGCAAGAGTCATGAAATATCAGGTAAAATACCCTGAAATTCAGCCTAATCTCACCTCCAATAGAAAAATATCATGTCGAGACAAGTCTGGGCAACATAGGGAGACCCTGTCTCTACAAAAGAAAATTTTTAAGTGGCCAGGTGTGGTGGCACGCACCTGTGGTCCCAGCTGCTCAAGAGGCTGAGGTGCGAGGATTGTTTGAGTTGGAGACATACAGGCTGCAGTGAGCCGTGTTCACATCACTGTACTTCAACCTGGGCAACAGAGTGAGACTCTGTCTCAAAAAAATAAAAAGAAAAAAAAAAAGAAAAACATCAAACATCATGTGACATATGTGGGGAAAAAAAAAGGTCAGTGTCTCACAAATACTTTAGTATTTGGCAGTCAAAAGGGGTTGGGGGAAAAATTCTCTTTTGGGCTGGGCATGGTGACTCACTACTGTAATCCCAACACTTTGGGAGGCCAAGGCAGGCGGATCACTTTAGCTGGGCATAGTGGCACGTGCCTGTAGTCCCAGCTTCTCAGGAGGCTGAGGTGGGAGGATCCATTGAACCCAAGAGATAGAGGCTGCAGGGAGCTATGATCACACTACTTATAGAAGTGAAACCTTAGCCATGTTTTTCAGATCTTAAAAACATCTCCAATTTATGCTTTCTCCTTCACCATAGGTCATTTGAAATGGTTTCGAAGGTAACACATACTTTACGCTTTGCTACACTGAAAATTTATTCAACAGTTCTATTCTTAAAGTTATTTCTTTCTCGTGCTTCTATTTTATAAGGAGCAACATTTTTCCAACCACCTACTAAGGGAATTTGTGATTTAGCAACATCTTTTACCAACCAGTCATTCACACTCAAAACAAATCTTTCTCTTGACCTCCCTGTTTTATAACACATTACTAACCCAGTAATAGGAAACCCAAGAGTTAAAACAAAAATAAGAAAGATATGATCAAGTTCAGTAGACATTTATGACTTTGAAGAATGCTGGCCAGGCATAGTGGCTCATGCCTATAATCCCAGCACTTTAGGATGCTGAAGCAGGAGGATCATTTGAGCGCAGGAGGATCACCTGAGCCCAGGAGTTCAAGACCAGCCTGTGCAACATAGCAAGACCTCAATCTCCACTAAAACAAAACAAAACAAAACAAAAAGACAGGAGGATCGCTTGAGCCCAGGAGTTCTGGCCTGCAGTGAGCTATGATCACACCACTGTACCTCATCCTGGGTAACAGAGCAAGATCCTGTCGTTCATTCATTCATACATACATATATACATACATAATTTTGAAAAAAGAATGCTGTCTCCTCAGTCATGAAAATTGTTTTATTAAACTTCCTATGTTTACTGTAATCAGATGCAGCCAAAGAAAAAGGACCTTACAAAAGTAGGTAACTAAAAAAAACATGTAGTTACAGTGCCTTGGCTCAAACAGATGCTGAATAAATGTTATGTGAACCAATGAGCAAGTAAACATGTGACTACGGAATAAGAGTGAGTTACATTAAAGTCAGAAATATGGTCAAGTTAGAGTGTCCAGCGAAGTGATAATAATTCAGAGATTTGTTTCACAGATTGTATTTTATTTAAGCATACTTACTCCCTGACTTAAAAACTGTTTAAGTCATATGCTCCTAATAGTGCTTAAAAATCTATTGCAAGAAATTAGTTCTCCAAGTACATATAATGTACTCTTCTTACGTTTGGCTTCATTCATTAAACCGAATTATTCTGAGGTCCATCTAGGTTATTGAGAGTATCAACTGTTCTTTTTATTGCCGAGTAGTATTCCATCATATAAATACACCAAATTTGTTTATCCATACACTTGATGGATATGTGAGCTGTTTACAGTTTTTAGCTATTACCAATAAAGCTGCTGTGAATGTTTGTGTACAAGTCTTTTTTGTGGATATACAGTTTCATTTCTCTTGAATAATTAGAAATGGAATGGATGAATCGTATGGCACCTTCACATGTACTTTGAAAGAAACTGCCCAATTGTCTTCCAAAGTAGTTGATCCATTTCACATTCCTATCGTCAGTGTATGAGAGTTCCAAATGATCCTCCATTCTTGTCACCATGTGACTAATCCTATTCATTACAGCCATTCTAGGGAATTTGCAGTGTATCTCATTATGGTTTAAATTTATATTTCCCTAATGACTTACGACTTTGAGCATCTTTTCATGTACTTATTTGCCATTTATATTCTTTGATGAACTTCATTCAAATTGTTTCCCCCTTTTCTTATGGGGTTATCTTTTAATTCTTGAGTTACAATTCTTTATATCTTCTAGATACACATCCTCTGTCAGATATATGTTCTGCAAATATTTTCTCCCAGCCCAAGGCCTACTTTTTCATTTTCTTAAAGGTATCTTTCAAAGATTAAAAGTTTTTAATTTTGATGAAATCCAATTTAGTGATTTTTTCCCCTTTATACTTCATGCTTTTTGTGTCTTAAGAAATCTTTGCCTACCCCAAGGTCACTAAGATTTTCTCCTGTATTTTCTTTCTGACAAAAACTTTCTGGAGTTGTATGGTTTTAGCTCTTCAAGTTAGGCCTATGATTTATTTGAAGTTAACTTTTGTGTCTGGTGTGAGGTAAGGGTTGAGGTTCTTTGTGTGCGTATGAATCTCCAATTGTTTTAGGACCATCTGTTGAAAAGAGTGAATATACACAGGATAAAAATAACTCCACTTCCATTCTATTTAACCCCTTCTCCTATAATAAGTCCCCTAGCTTAGATTATATGAGCCATCATTATAAACATTCCCTGCCAATCTAACTCTGATTCCATACCTGAACCCTTACAGGTGAAAGTACACTGTACAGTTGAAAGTACAAGGAAATACACAAATCTGTGCCAACCAATGAAACTTTAAATTCATGTCCACTAACCTCAAATGAGCATTTGATTCTACTCTGTAATCTGACTGTTTCTCTAGTCTATTCACTCCCATATTCTCATGGACTATTTCACACTTAACTCTCTTCAAATCTAATACTCCCTCCCCTACCTTCATTCCTCTTATGACCTGACTTCCTACATCATTGAAACATTCGGCTAATATGGCTCACTCCTCTACTAATTGTTGGTCCTTGAGCAAATTACTTGATTTCCAAAATGGAGATAAAAATATTGCCCATTCTATGGTCTTATTGTAAAGAATAAATGACACAATATATACATGGAAAGCACTTAATATACAGGCTGGCACAAAAGAATACTAAGAGCTACTATAACTTTTTCTTACTGCTGCTACTACCATTAAACATGTACCACATCATGATCATAAATTTAACAGAGCAAGATTAAGGATTAGACTAGTGCATTTATTTGTAAGTATCTCCATATCGGCTGGGTGCAGAGGCTCACACCTGTAATCCCAACACTTTGGGAGGCCAAGGTGGGCAGATCACCTGAGGTCAGGAGTTCGAGATGAGCCTGGCCAACATGGTGAAACTCCACCTCTACTAAAAATACAAAAAGCTGGGCGTGGTGACTCATGCCTGTAATCCCAGCTACTTGGGAGGCTGAGGCATGAGAATCGCTTGAACCCAGGAGGCAGATGTTGCAGTGAGCTGATATCGTGCGCCACTGCACTCCAACCTGGGCAACGGAGTGAGACTCCATCTGAAAAAAAAAAAAAAAGTATCTCAGCCAGGCGCGGTGGCTCACATCTGTAACCCCAGCACTTTGGGAGGCCGAGGAGGGCAGATCATGAGGTCAGGAGATCGAGACCATCCTGGCTAACACAGTGAAACCCCGTCTCAACTAAAAAAATAAAAAAAATTTAGCCGGGGGTGACAGTGGGTGCCTGTAGTCCCAGCTACTCAGGAGGCTGAGGCAGGAGAATGGCATGAACCTGGGAGGCAGAGCTTGCAGTGAGCCAAGATCACGCCACTGCACTCCAGCTTGGGCAAGAGTGAGACTCCCTCTCAAAAAAAAAAAAAAAAAGTATCTCTACATACACACACACATACGTATATATACCCATGTATATATACGTATGTGTGTGCATCCACTGAAGGGGATTACATTTAATTCAAGATTATAAATTATATTTCTTTTTTTTTACTTTTTGTGCATAAATTTTTTAAAACTTTTATTTTAGATTCAGGATTACATTAGCAGGTTTGTTGTGAATTCTATTTCAATTAACATTTAGATTAGGTATCATTTGAAAACTCTTAGTATTTTACTAACATGTCTGCATTTCTTTCTTAAGATACAAAATCTGTAGGAGTCTAATTCCTGATAGAAAAAAAATGTGGAAGGATACTACCACCCCCATCAATTCATGTTCTTCTACTTATACTGTTCAAATATGGAATGTCCTATTCTCCTCTGTCCTTTCAAACAATTCAACTAAACAAATGTTTAAGTGCCTTAAAAATGCAAGACATTATACTATTTCAGCTGGGTCAATAAAAATTAGAAAAGAATCTTAGTTTTTTTCTCTATGCTTTCCTGAAACCAGAAGAGAGATTATTTTATAACCAACACACTGATGTTAACAGTATCTGTTTACGCCAGACCTAAGACATAGATGTTTAATTTCACATTGTCTTCCTACCAGAGTCCCTTCTGTGAAATAACTTGCATCCAAAATATTAGAATTTGCTGCTGAGATCAGGCAAAGGCTTAATCTCTGAAAAGCATTCATAGAAGATTAAACCAGTGAATTTACAACCTGTTCAACAGTGGGGCTTCTCTGAGTTTTTCTCCCCGAGCAATCTATACAACAGTTTTCCAAACAATAGTTGCCGAGACCAGCTCAGTGGGGGAGACCCTAACCCAGGGGAGCTAGAGGAATTAAAGACACACACACAGAAATATAGAGGTGTGAAGCGGGAAATCAGGGGTCTCACAGCCTTCAGAGCTGAGAGCCCCGAACAGAGATTTACCCATGTATTTATTAACAGCAAGCCAGTCATTAGCATTGTTTCTATAGATATTAGACTAACTAAAAGTATCCCTTACGGGAAACGAAGAGATGGGCCAAAATAAAGGGATGGGTTGGGCTAGTTATCTGCAGCAGGAGCACGTCCTTAAGGCACAGATCGCTCATGCTATTGTTTGTGGTTAAAGAATGCCTTTAAGCGGTTTTCTGCCTTGGGTGGGCCAGGTGTTCCTTGCCCTCATTCCGGTAAACCCACAACCTTCCAGCAGGGGCGTTATGGCCATCATGAACATGTCACAGTGCTGCAGAGATTTTGTTTATGGCCAGTTTTGGGGCCAGTTTATGGCCAGATTTTGGGTGGCCTATTCCCAACAAACAGTCATAATGTATTCATTCCCAGGATCACTACTAAGCACATAAATAAATCAGTACACAGCCAAAGCCATCCAAACATGTTTTGACAGATCCAGGCCAACCAATTGCAAAGCTTCTGAATACGCACACCCTACAGGCCTACGTACCACTAGCCTTTGGCTCCAGTGTATACTCCTTTCCTTCCTGTAGGCTTAGTTCTAGCTTTTGAGGAAAGAAAAATAAAGCCATCAGTTGAGTGGATCAAACTTCCAGCAGGGCAAAAAGACAAAGACTATCACATAAATCCCTTCAAAAAAACATCTGCTTAGTAAAAAGGCAAGCAACTTAGTTATTAAAGGCAACGTAACAAAAATTCAGTCTATTTTAATTTTCAAAGATTGAAAGAATAAGAAAATATTCAGATATGCTATCTTAATCAAATTATAAACCACAAACATTAGGATGGCTACTATCAGGAAAACAGAAAGTTTAGTGTTGGTAATGATATGCAGAAATTGGAATCTTTGTGCACTGTTGATGGGAATGTAAAATGGTACAGCCACTGTGGAAAACAGTATGGTGGTTCCCAGAAAATCAAAATTAGAATTATCACCTAATCTAGCAATTCTACTTCTGGGTACATATACAAAAGAATTCAAAGCAAGGCCTCAAAGAGATACCTATACACCCTCACAGCAGTATAGATGAATAGGCAAAATGCAGCATATACATACCATGGAATGTTATTCAGCCTTAAAAAGGAAAAAAATTGCCGGGTGCGGTGGCTCACGCCCATAATCCCAGCACTTTGGGAGGCTGAGGCAGGAGGATTGCTTAAGCTAAGGAGTTCAAGACCAGCCTAGGCAACATAATGAGACCTTGTCTCCACTAAAAATTCAAAAAAAATTAGCCGGGTGTGGTTGCACATGCCTGTAGTCCCAGCTACTTGGGAGGCTGAGGCAGGAGGATTGTTTGAACCTGGAAAGTCAAGGCTGCAGTGAGCCCTGATTGTGCCACTGTACTCCAACCTGGGCAACAGCGTGAGACCCCGTCTGAAAAAAGGAAAAACAAAGTGGTGACCAGGTGCAGTGGCTCATGCCTGTAATCTCAACACTTTGGGAGGCTGAGGTAGGTGGATCATTTCAGGTCAGGAATTTGAGACCAGCCTGGCCAAAATGGTGAGACACTGTCTCTACTCAAAATACAAAAATTAGTTGGATGTGGTGGCATGTGCCTGTAATCCCAGCTACTCAGGAGTCCAAGTTAGGAGAATTGCTTGAACCCGGGAGGCAAAGGTTGCAGTGAGCCAAGATCACGCCACTGCACTCCAGCCTGGGTGACAGAGTGAGACTCCGTCTCAAACAAAAAAAAAAAGGAAGAAAATTCTGCAGTATACAACAACGTAGATGAACCTTTAGATGAATCTTGAGGGCAGACATTATGCTAATAAAATAAGCCAATCACAAAGAGATAAATAGTTTTGGTTTTACAAGACAAAAAGAGCTATAGAGATGGCTGGTCCTGATGGTTACACATTATGAATGTATTTAATACCATTCAACCATACCCTTAAAAATGGTTGAGATGGTAAATTTTATGTTATGTGTTACCACAATCTTAAAAACTGAAGAAAAGAGTTTTTTAAAAAATCATAAACCAGCTAGCATAAAGAACAATATAGCTCAAGGCCAAACAATGCCTATTTTGTTTTTAATTTTTAACTTTCTGTCGATGTTGACTCTATTAAATGACGTATTTCTGAGTAGTGAGGTCATTTTGGTCTTAACATTTTATAAAATTCTAGAATAAAAATAGAAGGCTTATGGGAAGAGAGGAGATTGTTGGGTAGGAGGAGTATATTATTAACCACTCCAAGTGTCAATTAATAATGCATCCTTAATTATTTGCCAACACACAAGAAACATGGGCAAGGAAACAGCATTTCTGGGAAGCACTACAATTACTGATTCAATCATTCATAAAGTATTTTTCAGTACCTATTCTTTGGTTAAAACCGGGGTATAGTGAGCTATGACTGTGCCACTGCATTCTAGCCTGGGCAACAGAGCAAGACCCTGTTGCTCAAAAAAGAAAAGAAAAAAAAAGAAACACCAAAAAAATGTAGTATACACTGCAGTATATAAACAAATACAAAAATCTAAAGGATAGGGATAGTACCTGGAAGCATACCCCTATGAGAAATCAGTACCTACTTATGTATTTACTTGTATCTTAAGAATAAAATGGCCGGGCATGATGGCTCACACCTGTAATTCCAGCCCTTTAGAAGGCCAAGGCAAGAGGATTGCTCGAGCCCAGGAGTTCAAGACCAGCCTAGAGAACAGTGAGGCCCTGCCTCCACAAAAAAATAAACTTAAAAAATTAGCCAGCCATGGTGGCACACACCTGTAGTCCTAGCTACTGAGGAGGCTAAGGCAGGAGGATTGCTTGAGCCCAGGAGGTCTAGGCTGTAGTGAGCTATGACTGAGCCACTGCATTCCAGCCTGGGCAACAGAGTGAATATGCACACCCCACCTCAAAAAAAAAATCAATAAAATAATATCAAACTAAACAAAATAAGAGGATATATCTAAATCTAAGCAATCCATTATCTCCTCCTTTTGGTTGTCATCAAAACATACCTGAAGATTGATACATCTAAAACCTAAATCACGATCTTCCCCTAAAAAGAAAAAAACAAAAAAACCTGTCTTCCTTCAGTATTCCTTTTGTCAGTAAAGAGCACTAAGTTAAATCAGAAATGTAGGACTCCTCTCTTCTCCACTTCATATTCTACCCATCATCAAGTTCTGCTGACTATATCTCCTAAATATTCTTAAATGAACGCCGTTCTATCCTCTTTACCAACACAACTCTGTCTAAAAGAGACACCATTACCTATCACATGGACAACCAAATTCCTAACCAATACCCCTACATCCACTCTGGTACCCCTTCGAGCCATTCTTTGCATTTCAGTCAAGTGTTCTTATCAAAAAAGCAAATCTGCTGGGTGTGGTGGCTCACATCCCAGCACTTTCGGAGGCTGAGGTGGGTGGATCACTTGAGGTCATGAATTCGAGACCAGCCTGGCCAACATGGTGAAACCCTGTCTCTACCCAAAATACAAAAATTAGCCGGGCATCGTGGCACACAACTGTAATCCGAGCTATTTAGGAGGCTGAGACAGCAGAATCGCTCAAACCTGGGAGGCGGAAGTTGCAGTGAGGCAAGATCACGCCACCACACTCCAGCCTGGGCAACAGAGTGAGACTCTGCCAAAAAAACAAAAGGAAAAAAGAAAAAGAAAATCTGACTATGTCCTTTCTTGCTTAAAAACCCTTTAATGGCTACTTACTCCTCTTAGGATACTTAGAATAACGGCAAAAACTTCTTAACACGACCTATAAAAACCTAACAAGGACAGGCCTCTCTCTTCACCTCAAACCATGATCTTTTTCTCTCTCTCACTGCTCAAGCCATGCTAGCCTTAATTAGGTCCTTCATTTCACCATTCTCCCTTCTACCACAAGGCCTCTGCACTTGCTGTTTCTTCTGTCTGAACAACCATCTCCCATCTCTCCTTTCTTTGCCAAGTTAACATCTACTCCTCCTTCAGATCATAGCACAAGTATCATTTCTTGAGGATGCCTTCTCTAATCTAGTCAAATCTCACTAATATAAGTGTTACCCAATACCTACTCTTATGCCACTGTCACAGGTGCAATTTAAACACTTAATTTGACATTTCTGTCTTCTCCACCAGACCCTAAGTTCCATAGGGGAAGGGTATCACATCAGTTTTTGCCCCACATAATATCCTGTTGCCTAGGTGGCCCAATAAAAATGTGTTGCATGAATGAATAAATGCATGAACCACGCTCAAGAATCATCAGATATGTTCCAGACTGCCTAAGTCAAAGTTCAGTTGCCAGCAATCACTAGGTCAAACTCCTATCACCATGATCTTCACTATACTAAATTTTCTTTGGCAAGGTCCCTTTAGCTAAGATAATGATGTTTACTTATGACAGGCCTTCTTCTGGTGGCTTCCTATTTACATGAAGAAACCATCAAAAACTCAAACTCCATCGAATAAAATAAAGCAATCTAAGAATGTCTGATTGTAGCTTTCATAACAAAACTATAAATTAGTTTTTTGAGTTTTTCTTAACACCTCACTGAGTTTTTCTTAATATCTCATTTTCTTAATACTTCATGTCAAGTCCCAAAGCAAAGACAAATCATTCCTCGTTTGTCTTGAAATCTGAACCTCTTACTCAACTTATCCCAAGATAAATCACTGAAAATAAAACCCTACTAAAAAATAACATTTAAAGAAGTTAAAGTCTCTAGACACTTAAAAAATCAAAAGAAAAAAAACTCAGCAGAAAAAGGAGAAGAAATGAGGGCAATGTTTGGATGAAAAACCCTCTTTGACCACACAAAACAAGAAACACATCTTCCCCATGAATTCTGGCAAGGTCAATTCTCAGCCTCATTCACAAAATTCTTGGATAGCTTCCTTGGCCTAAAAACAACAACAACAAAAAAAACCCCACATGATTTCACAGTGACTATTCTAAAGCCTGAGTATGGATATGGTTGCCTAGGAAAATTGCCCATTTCGATGATAAGCAAACAGTTCTCAGTGATGTTTCAATAATTTTTCTTAAGTCATAAAAATAGTAGATATAATAATTCATTTTTAAAAAGGTAAATGAATGGAAAATATAAGATCCTGTTTTAAACAGAAGCTGCAGTATCAGAAATTAGAGATTTAGGAAAAGATAAACATTTCTAGAGAAGTAATGAGAGTTAAAGAAAACACTGGTTCTTCAGATTCCAAAATGGCCAAATGACTTAGCAAGAAAGTTTAGTAATACTATACCAATGTCAATTTCCTGGTTTCGATATTATACTACAGTTACATAAGATGCCACCACTGGGGGAAGCTAGGGGAAGGATTCAAGGGACTCTGCTATTTTTGCAACTTTCCGTGAATCTACAATCATTTCAAAATAAAGTTTTAAAAAAATATTAGTGGGGAATATTCAGGATAATACAACTGTAATTTTAAGTAGTGTGTAGCACTTTCCCAAGCACTGTGAGTCATTCTAGTGAATTTCTGAACCTGAATGGATCGTGGGAACTCTTGGATAGGTAGCCAGTGGTCAGGAGCACAGGTAGCGAAGGGACCTCCAAATTTGTGGCTGGTGTCTTTAAGTGAGGATAGTCTTGTGGGGGACCATGACATTAACCTATAAAGTCTATGTTAACTCCCAGTAGTGTCAAATTCCATTGCAACAACTTCTAGGTAATCTACTAACAGTATTTCTTTTTTCAAAAACACTGCTCTAGGACCTACAATTCAGGTTTTCTAAGTCCCAATTTCAAAACTATGAATCAACGAATAATGCATTAAATGTCAAACAGGATTTCAAACATGTATGAGCAATGAAAAACAACAGTTAAGAAAGTTAAGAATTGGTTCTCAAAATAAAGCAATGTTATACAACATCATGAATTTCTCCAATAAAGATTAAGTGGCCTTGGGCTTTCAAGTTTTAACTCTGGTCCAATCGCCAATGAAATTATCTAACTTTCCTCCTCAACTAGCTGATTCACTAAATTAGCAAAACATGTAGATGAGGTACTTCTGTCTCTGAGTCAAGAAATTCTTTTAGGGAGTCTAAAAAGAAGAGTGAATCTGTTGTGCCTAACCCCTATTAACCTCAATAGGGATGGCACCAGGTTCAAGAGGCCAAAGAAGAGACCCAGAACCAGCAAACGAGACATGGGATTTTTTTTTTTGAGACGTAATCCTGCTCCCTCACCCACGCTGAGGTGTAATGGCATGATCTCAGCTCGCTGCAACCTCTGCCTCCCAGGTTCAGGCAATCCCCCTGCCTCAGCCTCCCAAGTAGCTGGGACTACAGGCATACACCACCAAACCCGGTTAATTTTTTTTGTATTTTTAGTAGAGGGGGGTTTCACTATGTTGGTCGGGCTGGTCTCGAACTCCTGACCTCAAGTGATCCACCCGCCTCAGCCTCCCAAAGTGCTGGGATTACAGGCATGAGCCACCACGCCCAGACCAAACATGGGATTTTATTAGGGGCTTACCTACAGGGGAGACAGTCCAGTAGCGGTGGGGTGGACAGAAGAACTTCCTTACATACAGCCCAGTGGCAGTGGGCTGGACAAGACATCCACCTTAACTACAGTCCAGTGATGGCAGGCTGAACAACATATCTATACTGCCCAGTGGCAACGGACTGCCTAATTATAAACAAAACATACAGGAAGCAGAAAGAATCAATAATTAAAGAGAAAAGCTACTATGAAACTACTATTCTCATTGATTTAGATACCTCTTTTTATATACCACCTTGTATTTGTATAGTACTTTGTAATGTCCAAGTAACTTTTTTTTTTTTAATTTTTTTGTTTTTGTTTTTGAGACGAAGTCTCGCTCTGTCACACAGGCTGGAGTGCAGTGGTGCGATCTCAGCTCACTGCAAGCTCTGCCTCCCAGGTTCACACTATTCTCCTGCCTCAGCCTCCTGAGTAGCTGGGACTACAGGCACCTGCCACTACGCCTGGCTAATTTTTTGTATTTTTTTAGTAGAGACAGGGTTTCACCTTGTTAGCCAGGATAGTCTCGATCTCCTGACCTCATGAGCTGCCTGCCTCAGCCTCCCAAAGTGCTGGGATTACAGGCATGAGCCACTGTGCCCAGCCATGTCCAAGGAACTCTTAACACATTATCTCAATTGATCCTCACAATAATACTGTGAGGTACTTGATGTTATTTCACATTTTACAGATGAGAAAAATGAGCCTAAATGGCATGCTGAAGGTCACACAGCCAGCAGGCAGAAAGGCGGGAACTTACACTCTTGACTATTCTACCACAGGTGTCCCTCTAAATGAAGGGAAGTTTTACAATGCTAACACAACTTTCTGAATACCATCCTTTTCACATTTTACAGATGAGAAAAATGAGCCTAAATGGCATGCTCAAGGTCACACAGCCAGCAGGCAGAAAAGCTGGAACTTACACTCTTGACTACTCTACCACAGGTGTCCCTCTAAATGAAGGGAAGTTTTACAGTGCTAACACAACTTTCTGAACACCATCCTCCATATCGCAGCAAACTATTAAACAGCTTCAAGACATACTGAAAAATTAGAATCAGTCACAGAATTACAGGAACCTTAAGGATCATTTCTAGTATAATTTCCCATTTTACATTTTTGGTTTTTTTGAGACAGTGTCACTCTGTCACTCAGGCTGGAGTGCAGTGGCAGAATCTCAGCTCACTGCAACCTCTGCCTCCTGGACTCTAGTGATCCTCCCACCTCAGCCTCCTGAGTAGCTAGAACCACAGGTGCATGCCACCACGTCCAGCTAATTTTTTGTATTTTTGGTAGAGACAGGGTTTTGTCAGGTTGCCCAGGCTGGTCTCAAGCTCGTGAGCTCAAGCAATCCACCCACCTCAGCCTCCCAAAGTGCTGGAATTACAGGTATGAGCCACCATACATGGCCGTTATTTTTTCTTATAAAATGTTTTCTGTACTTAGGATCAAAAAAAATTTTTTTCAGGGTCCTCACATTTTAACATCTGCAAGCATGAAAGAAGATCAAGAAGCTGAGAAAATAAAAGGATGAAAACATACAAACCCTGAATATGTTTTGCCTGACTTCCCCTTGGTCCTCAAAATATTTGTTGGAAAAAACACTTTCTTATTCATAGGCATAGGTCAAATTTAAGATTTCTTCTGATAGTTTTAATAACTTTTCATTTTAAATAAGTGATTACCTTAGATTATCTACAAAACGTGTTTTTTATTATTGCTTCTCAAACTGTTGAAGCAATTAATATAAACATAGTACATGGTAAACTAATAGAAAAATAATATGAAGGAACAAAAAGAATCTTGTAGGCCATAGCTAAAAATTTTCAAGATTTTGACTTGCTCATAGTATAATTTCCTTCATTTTGACAAAAACATTACAAAATTCTCAATCTACTCCAATAACCACATGTAAATCTTACTCAAGGAGAAAAAGGTGGTATCTCAAAGTCACATTCCTTTTCATTACAGAAACATTTTTTAAATATGTAGAGGTTTTTATTGCTTAAACTTATTTAAGCACGTAAGTCACTATGAAGCAAATATAGAAACACAAATGATGTAAGTATGAGATAAACTATAAAAAATGAATTCAGGCTGTGTGTGATAGCTCACGCCTGTTATCCCAGCACTTTGTTTTGGGAGGCTGAGGCAGGAGGATCACTTGAGGCCAGGAGTTTGAGAACAGCCTGGGCAACATAGCAAGACCCCATCTCTATGAAAAATACAACAATTAGGTGGGCATGGTGGCATGACCCTATAGTCCCAGGTACTTGGGAGGCTGAGGTGGGAGGATTGCTTGAGCCTGGCAAGCCGAGGCTGCAGTGAGCCATGATCTCACCACTGCACTCCAGCCTTGGCAACAGAGAGAAACCCTGTCTCAAAACACACACACACACACACACACATGCGTATATACATGAATTCATGGTCTAGGAAATTCACCTTTTGACTTTTTTGTTCTAATTTGATACTGCCTCCCTTCTGTTCTCTGCCTAAAAAATAAACATATCTAGGACTCTGCTCAATTAATTTTTCCCTCTTCATAGTGCCTGATATGGTGCTCAATAAATAAATGTTTAAACTTAAAAATTTCCCACTAATCACTAGCATACCATAATCCAGCCTCCATGACTGGGAAGCTACATGGCAACTTATCTCACTACATCAGTGTAATTGTAGAATTTTTGATCTATCAATTGCCAATGATAACTGAAAAAACCTGTTTTGGGCACCAAAGCAAGGGTTTCATGACATAAAGCAAAGAAGAAATTAATTACTGATAGCTTATTTAATCTAACACAAATATTCAAAAATTTTAAAAATACATATGTTAAAGAGTTCAATATTTTCCACCCTCTACCCTCAGGAATCAACTACTCCTTACTAAGAACCACCTACATATAAAAATAGATGTTTCATACCTCAGTGTCAAAATTGAACTCAAAATATTAAGTGAATGGAATTTTTTTTTTTTTTTAATAGAGATGAGGTCTCTATTGCCCAGGCTGGTCTCAAACTCCTGAGCTCAAGCAATCCTCCCACCTCAGCCTCCCAAAGTGCTGGGATTACAGGCATGAGCCACTGCGCCCAGCCCGTGAGTGGAAATTTGTCTACAGTATATTATGACGTGTATGGGGGAGATGGGGTGGGAGGAAACGGGTAATAGTACATACATTACTATCAAGATACAAATATGTGTATATAAGTATGTTTGCACCTGAGTCTACAGTGTACATCAAAATGTTAACATTGATTATCACTGAAAATTATCAGAGAAATTATAACTTTCTGAATTATCTAAGCATTTTCTATAAAACAAACACATTATTATTTTTTTTTTTTTGAAACGGAGTCTCACCCTGTCACCCAGGCTGGAGTGCAATGGTGCGATCTCAGCTCACTGCAACCTCTGCCTCCCCGGTTCAAAGGATTCTCCTGCCTCAGCCTCCAGAGTAGCTGGAATTACAGGCGCCTGCCACCACACCCAGCTAATTTTTGTATTTTTAGTAGAGACAGGGTTTCACCACGTTGGCCAGGCTGGTCTCGAATTTCTGACTTTGTGATCTGCCCACCTTGACCTTCCAAAGTGCTGGGATTACAGGCATGAGCCATCACGCCCAGCCACTTTTACAATCCAAAGACAGTAAAGCATTTACTCCACTAACCTAGGAATGTGTGGACTATTCAGGATTTGAACAAGCATGCTTTTCCAACCATCTTTGTTTTCACATGAAGTAACATAAGGGGGAAAAAATAAACCAAATGTGGTTACTATGGGACTAAGACCTGCATGATATTCCTTTGGTGCTCTGAGAAGTTGGAAGCGGAGTGAAGGTATGCAGAAACACAAAATAAGTATTAAAGAATTATTACGTACGGTGGCTGGGCACAGTTGCTCACGCCTGTAATTCCAGCACTTTGGGAGGCCGAGGCGGGCAGATCATGAGGTCAGGAGATCAAGACCATCCTGGCCAACATGGTGGAACCTCATCTCTACTAAAAATACAAAAATTAGCTGGGTGTGGTGGCATGCACCTGTAGTCCCAGCTACTTGGGAGGCTGAGGCAGGAGAATCACTTGAACCCAGGAGGCAGAGGTTTCAGTGAGCCAAGATCGCACCACTGCACTCCAGCCTGCCGACAGAGCAAGACTCCATCTCAAAAAAAAAAGAATTATTACTTATGTCAAGAACCTTTCAAGTGATTTATAATCTCATTGTTAAAACAAGACTTTAAATATAAATAAGATAACCCTATTAAAAAACAGGGAAAGAATTCAAATAAACATTTCTCCAAAGAAAATATCCAAATGGCCAACAGACACATTAAAAGATGCTCACCTTGTTAGTCATTAAGGAAATACAAATAAAACCACAATGAGGTACCATTTCACACCCACTAGGATGGTTAAAATCAAAGTATAACAAGTGTTAAACAGAAGTAGAAATTAGAACCCTCATACACTGCTGGTGGGAATGTAAAATGGCCCAAGCAGTTTGTTTTTGGAAAACAGCCTTACAGTTCCTCAAAATGTTAAACATAAAAGAGTTACCATATTTCCTAGCAATTCCATTTCTAGGCATATATGTATAGTTCACATAAAACCTTGTACATAAATGTTCCTAACAGCATTATTCAAAATGGCCAAAAAATGGAATCAATGTAAATATTCATCAACTGATGAAAAGATAAACAAAACATGCTATATTCTCCATACAATGGAATCTTACTTGGCAATAAAAAAGAACAAAGTACTGATACATGCTACAACAAAATGGATAAATCTGGAAATTATGCTAAGTGAAAGAAGCCAGTCACAAAGGACCACATATGGTATGACTCCATTTATATGAAGCATCCAGAATAGGCAAATCCTTAGGAACAGAACATAGATTAGAAGTTATGCAGGGATAGAGCAGGTGGGGTGGAAATGTGGAATGACTGCTCAATGGGTACAGGGTTTCTTTTGGGGGTGATGAAAATGTTTTGGAATTAGGTTGTGGTTATGGTTGTACCGCTCTGTGAATATACTAAAAACCACTGAAATGTACACTAAGAAAAATGAAGCTTAAGGTATACAAAATATATCTCAAAAAAGCTGTAAAGCAAAATGTTAATAGGAGAAATGGGTGCATGGCATACAGATACTCTGTACTACCTGCAATATTTCTGTAAATCTGAAACTTCTAAAATAAAAGGTGTATATACAAATTAGGAAACAAGACACATAATAAATAGCTAAAGTAAGGAATGAGCTAAAATAGCACCACAGAACTTTGAAAAGATTCACCCACAGTGTTTCAGGTTTTAAAATAAGTGCTGACTAAATATTAGATGGAAACAAATGAGGTTAGGCCTCATCCACAGGCATAGCACAGATAGAAGGAAAAATAGAATTCAAAGACCTGAAACAAGCTCATCACTCACCTGACCAAACAACTTCCATTTTCTTACTTACACACAACTTTCCAAATAAATTTATTTTCTCACAACCCAAAAACTTTCAGAAATGTCTATGTGGAAAAATATACACATGCTGGTAAACAACAGTGTCACTTTATCAATGTAAATCTAGTCCCTCTGCACCTTGGATTAGGATTTTATTAAGAAAGCATTTTAACACAGTTTTGCCATATCCATTTCTAAAAGTCTAAAGACCTTATTCTCTATAGCTAAGACGTTATTATCATAGAATTTAAGATTCAATTCGGGTGAAACCTAAAAGATGTCAAGATTTGTTTTTATTGTCTTCTCCATATGAATAATAAAGCACTCAAAGTGTTCAAAAAGAAGATACTGACTGGAAAGGGACATAGGGAATTACTAGGGGGATAAAAATGTCCTATATCTTTACTTTATTCTTGGTTATACTGTACCCATACACTGTTGTATGCATATGTAAAAATTCATTAAGCTATATATACATCTTTGATCTGTGGATCAAAAGATCTGGAAATTATACCTCAATATTAAATAATGAATTCTTTTTTTTTTTTTTTTTGAGAAGGAGTCTCGCTCTTTCACCCAGGCTGGAGTGCAGTGGCGCGATCTCGGCTCACTGCAGGCTCCGTCCCCCGGGGTTCACGCCATTCTCCTGCCTCAGCCTCCCGCGTAGCTGGGGCTACAGGCGCCCGCCGCCTTGCCAGGCTAATTTTTTTGTATTTTTTAGTAGAGACGGGGTTTTAAGTGTTCCAACAAATTACCTTATTATCCCAAAGCATGTGATGTAAGAACAAGATTTTGTTTTCTTTTAATAAAAAGAATCAAGCATGGAGAAGTAAAGCAGTTTGCTTTGGTACCCCAAAAATCAAAAAGAAAAACAAGTCTCCCAACTCTGTTCTATAATCTAAACTTCATGCCTCACAGAGATTGAATCCTGAGATTCTACTGAGAAGGTGAAAAGAAAAAGGGGAAAAGAGCAGAATAAAAGAATAAGGGGAAAAAGAACAGAACCAATCCTCACTCAATAAGTCACCCAGAGAGTCCAGGCGCAGTGGCTCACGCCTGTAATCCCAGCACTTTGGGAGGCCGAGGCAGGCGGATCACCTGAGGTCAGGAGTTCAAGACCAGCCTAACCAACATGGTGAAACCCTGTCTCTACTAAAAATACAAAAATTAGCCGGGCGTGGTGGTGCACGCCTGTAATCTCAGCTACTCAGGAGGCTGAGGCAGGAGAATCGCTTGAACCCGGGAGGTGGAAGCTGCAGTGAGCCAAGATCGTGCCACTGTACTCCACCCTGGGCGACAGAGCGAGACTCATCTCAAGAAAAAAAAAAAAAAGAAAAGGCATCCAGAATAAGGCTAAAAAAACAGTAAGAACCAAATCAACATCCTCTCCATCCCCACCCCAACACGCCCCCAAATGCCATGTCCTTGTTCTCAAAAGAGAAAATTATTTTATCTAGAACTAGTTGTGAAATAATGCAAAGAATGCAAAAGAAGTTATCAGGTTCATGCTCTCTTTAAAAACCATCACAGTGCTACCACCTCTTGCATCCTTGTGCAGTTTTGTAAAAGAGTTCTAAGGTACCATACTTTTTACTATATTTTTCCTTTTTTTCATATGTCCACATGTCTATAGAGAGAAGGTTGGGAGCCCACATAGGCCTCAACAGATTGATACGAAGTATGGCTCTTATTTCAGTCACAAAATTTTAAAGTTGGACTAGGTCTGAGCAGTCAATAATCCTAAGAGACTTGCCTAAGATCTCACAGCTTAACAAGTGACAGAGTCAAATCAAAGTTGAATCTAGCCTTCTATTCACCACACTACACTTATACCTATGCCCAATTAGAAACTAGACAGTACCTTATCTAAAGTGATAATTGCACTCAGGAAAAAAATAGTTTATATTATCCAAATTCTCATAGCCATCTGTTCCACAGCATCAGTTTTTTAATAAATTTATAAGAATTATAACTACTGTCTGGGCACGGTGGCTCACATCTATAATCCCAGCACTCTGGGAGGCTGAGGCAGCCAGATCACTTGAACTCAAGTTCGAGACTAGCCTGGGACACATGGCAAGACCCCATCTCTAGTGAAAATACAAAAAATCAGCCTGTAGGAGAATCATCTAAGCCCAGGAAATCAAGACTGCAAAGAGCTGAGATCACACCCTGCATTCCAGCCTGGGTGATGGGAGTCAGATGCTGTCTCACAAAACAAACAAAAAAGAATTTTAACTGTCAATTAGGTTATGGTCAGTACCTTCCTTTTTTCTGTAGTAAAATCCCCTTGGTAAACTGATTTAATGCCAAAAGGTTATTTGGTAAATAAAAAGTAAAGGCAAACAGAGGTGAATGGTTTTAAAGAATATGTTTGGCAACCAAAGACATTAATACAGTCATTTATCCATTTGGCAAACTTTGAAATGCCTACTAGGTGTCCAGGCACTATATTGGACCCAACAAACACAAAAGATACAGGAGACTTTGGTCTAGGTAGGGAAACACCACAAAGTGGTAAGAGCTATGATGGGAAACCTGGGGTGCTAAGGAAGCCCAGAGGAACAGCATCTATCTTAATCTGGAGCGTCAAGAAGTCAGACTAGCCTCTTACACTCCCAAACAGTAAGATTTGCTCCAGAAAGCTCAGGCTTCTCAACATTCATTTTTTTTTCCCCTGTAGTGGTGCAAGGCGCAATCCGGGCTCACTGCAACCTCTACCTCCCAGGCTCAAGAGATCTTCCCACCTCAGCTCCCACTGGGAGTACAGGTATACGACACCACATCAATTTTTTTTTTATAGAGACGGGGTTTTGCCATGTTGCCCAAGCTGGTTTCAAACTCATGGGCTCAAGTGACTCGCCTGCCTCAGACTCCCAAAGTGCCGGGATTACAGGCGTGAGCCACCACTCCTGGCATCCTTGTACTTCTTAAAATAAGGATGTATTAAGTTTATTACCAGAAAAAATATGGATGGCTATCAAAATAGCCCAAAGAGGATAGGGAGAAAATGATGAAAGCTTGAACTATAAGGTCTGTAAGAGCAGAAAATTGATCTTATTTTCCACTATATCCCTAATTCCTTGTATAATGTCTGGCACATAACAGATGCTTAACAAATGTCAGAATAAATGAGTGAATGAGTGAATAAATGAACACTCTTAAGGCTTAATGGGGAAGACACATTTCAGAAGTAAAACGAAAGAAATTAAAGATAACCCCAAGTTTTGTAGACTGATTGGCTAAATGAATGATGAGCCATTAATCAAGATAAGTAAAACCAGAGGAGGTATAGGTTTACGGGAATGCAAAAATATCACTGCAAAATGCCAATGAATTTGGTAGAAGACACACTAGGTTTCAGGAACCAGCAGGATCTCAAAATGCAGATGTCCAGCAGGCAGTAGGGAAGTGCAAGCTGAATGTGCAGATCTGAGTGTCATCTACGTGAAGCTTATATCAGAGATCACAGCTATCATATACCATAGTTTATGGACTCCTACTGCTCTTAATCAACAACAGAATAAGATATGCAGATCAAAACGGAATACACCCACTATTCTGGATGCCCTGACACCCAATCTGACCTTTATCCTACTGATTTCTAAACTTACGATTATGAAATAAATACACATTATGCTTTAGAGACTTCATCTCTCATTTGTTTCCTAATGGTATACAAAGACCCACAGCCATATATATACATATACATACATACATATATATATATATATATATATATATATATTTTTTTTTTTTTTTTTTGAGACAGAGTTTCGCTCTTGTTGTCCAGGCTGGAGTGCAATGGCTCTATCTCAGTTCACCACAACCTCTGCCTCCCGGGTTCCAGCGATTCTCCTGCCTCAGCCTCCCGAGTAGCTGGGATTACAGGCATGCGCCACCACGCCCAGCTAATTTTTTATTTTTAGTAGAGACAGCGTTTTTCCATGTTGGTCAGGCTGGTCTCGAACTCCCAACCTCAGGTGATCCACCCGCCTTGGCCTCCCAAAGTGCTGGGATTACAGGTGTGAGCCACCACTCCTGACCATATTTTATATTTTCACTATTTGCTACAGACAGAAATCTTGGCTCATAGATCCAGGAAAGATAAGAAATTCAATACATTTGGCATTATTTACCATAAAGATACAAAATGTATATACTGGTTTTATTCACTAAAAACAGGCAAATTATCACAAAATAATGGTTTGTCACATGCTACTGATTTTTTAAAGTTCCTGTTTGAAACTTAAAATACTTTTGAAAAACAAATGTCTTAGGAGGCCATTATTTATCAACAATATTTTTATAAATGTTTATTCTCACTATAGGACAGGAAAAATTATTATTTGATACCTGTTTCACCTAATTCCAAGATTGCAACATCATGATCCTTCCAACTGTCCTCACCTACACAAGTCTCATCCTTGTCCAATTCATCCTACCTATGAGTTAAAAAAAAAAAAAAACACTTCTTCATTTCCTTTGTTTCAATTCTACCTCTCGAAGTCCACTCTTCATATCTTAAACTGACCTTACTCAAAACTAAGCTTGTCTCCAAAAAGTCAACAAATGGGTGGGGCTAGTCTCACAAACACAGAAACACAAATGCATGATTCAAGTATCTCCATGCTTTCATCCATGTTATTTTTCACACTTGCAATGATAGCCTTCTTCTTCAACATTCCAAATAGAGAACACAGACCAAATCCTCCTGTAATCGCTTCAGCAGTCACCTATTCTCTTCCTTCTTTATACTTCCATAATACAAACCATACGGCCTTCAATAGCTAGTTTTCCTGTTTTCCTCTTTCCACACTGGTTTCTTGAAGTGCCATATCAAATCTAAATTCCTTAACAATACCATTAGTATTCAATAAATACTAATTCAGTGACAGGTTTAAATCTGTCTCCAAATAAATAATCTAGTCCTAACCTGGTGTGGGTAGAAAATCTAACGTAACTCTACCAGAGTAAAGAAAGAACATATAGCCAAGCAAATAACTGGAGCCACAGAAGTTGGCTTATTTCACAGCACTTCTCAGTTCATCCTATCTGGTGACTCCATTGGCTTATTTTCAAGAAACTGACTTTAAGGCCACAGTAGAAACAAGTTTTTAAAAAATAACACCAGAATAAACTGAGTCACTGAGTCAGAGCTAAAAAAGAAGTGATTCTAAAGATGACAGATGAAGACTCTAGGTCACACAGACAGTTGGTGGCATACAAACACTAGAACAGAGGCTTCTAACTTCTAGAAGAGTAACATATTTATTGTGTGCCTAATATGTGCCAAGAACTCTGCTAGGCACTATGTTAGGCTAGTACCCATTCTTGTACATCAAGATACTTCCCATAGATGTTCTAAAACATTTAAAATATTAATTTAAGGCTCACATTCTAAGGAAATCCCTGTGTTACGAGAAGACAACACCCACATCTCTAACAGATACATTAAAATAGGCAGGCAGACGGGGGGGAAAACCATACAAGCAGGAAAGAATTTGGAATTTCAAACAATTTACTCTTCCTTTTCTGGCTATGAAAATTCGCATGCTATTGTTTACCAATAAAGAGATTAAGACCACCAAAAGGCATTTCTACCCAAATTTCATGACCCAACATTTCGGAAAAAATTAGCGTTATTCCCATCAGAAAAAAATTATCTGTTTTTGTCACATCACATGCAGAGCCATCTGAGGACAAATGTCTAAGCAAAAAAAGAAACAATACTGGAACTTGATAAAGACTCCTCATGAATATGGCATTTAGCTGTTCTTTTCTTTTCTTTTTTTTTTTTTTTAAGATAGAGTCTCGCTCTGTCGCCCAGGCTTGAGTGCAGTGGCACAATCTTGGCTCACTGCAACCTCCACCTCCTGGGTTCAAGCGATTCTCCTGCCTTAGTATCCCAAGGAGCTGGGATCACAGGTGCACACCATCATGCCCAGCTAATTTTTATATTTTTAGTAGCGACGGGGTTTCACCACGTTGGCCAGGCTGGTCCTCGGACTCCTGACCTCAAGTGATCCACCCACCTTGGCCTTCCAAAGTGCTAGGATTACAGGCGTGAGCCACCGCGCCCAGCCTAGCTGTTTCAATGGAACCTTTCATCAAAGGATCTCAAAACAAATGTTACTGACATTACCAATAACCAGATTGGTGACACTATGGCTACAGAAATAAATATATCAATGACCGAAGGAATTCAATACTGATATTCTGAAACCTAGCCCTCCGTTCTAAAAACAAAATCTAGTTTTATGTATAGTAGGGTGGTATAAGAAACATACATATTTGGTCTTTGTCCTTGATTACTGGCAGAGCTCCTAAAACCCTTAGGTTTTCCTCAATAACAGAAGCACTTTTTGTTATTCATAATGGATTCCTTTCAACCACACCTGAGTTTATACTAATTAGGTGACTCTTGGTGGGCCTCTAGATAGCTTCAGGATAGGGCTGGTTGCCAGGGGAACCAACCAAGCGATTAGAGCATTGGAACTTTTAGTCCTCCACTCCTCAACCTTTGGAGAAGAGAGAGGAACTAGGGACTGACTAAATGATGGGGTTTGGAAAGATTCCCAGGTAGTGAATACATGGAGGTGCTGGGAGGGTGTTGTGCCCAGACAGGACATGAAAGCCTCGCACCCCTCCCCCATAGCTTGCCCTACGTATTTATTTCATTTAGCTGTTCCTGAGTTGTAACCTTTATAATAAATTGATAAACATAAGTAAAGTGTTTTCCTGAGTTCTATGAGTCTTTCCAGTGAATTAACGAACCTAAGGAAGGGGTCACAGGAACCCCTGAATTTGCAGCCAAGCCAGACAGAAGTATGGGTGGCCCAAGACTTGTGACTATCATCTCAAGCAGCGGCAGTCTTTTGGGACTGAGCCCTTTAACTTGAGATCTGACACTAACTCCAGGTAGACAGTGTCAGAATTGAATGGAATTGTTGAACACTCAGTGTCAGAGAACTGAATAAATGGTGAATTAGGTGTGGTATGGAAAAACCCCCATAGGTAGTAATTCTTAGGATATATTTGTAAAGCTTGATGATACAAATGGATTTGTTGATATAACCTCCCAACTTACCTTGATGCACATGTACAAATAGAAAACCCAAAAATGTAAGCAATGCTGTCAAGAATATTGCTACTAAAAATAACTGGCATTAATTTTATGCCATCTACATGCCAGGCATTAAGCTCAGCATAAATTATTTGCAGTGTACAAAACTCTGAGACACAGATACTGTCCTCAACAGAAGAGACAATTAAATCTCATAAATGTCCCACTATACACAGCAAGTAGCAGAGTTACGAACTAAAGCTAGTTTTAACACATAAATCCCTGCCAACTTCTACATTACAGCAACCTTTACTTTTTATCATGTAGTGTAAAATTATAAACTTTAACAATCCTTGAGGACAGCATCCTCAAAATATGTTCTTGAAAGACTAGTCTTGAAAACTTCTCTCAAATAATAAAAATAAAATATAGAGAAATCACATGTACCTATCTAGTATTCTACTTGTCTACTTTACACATTTTTTTAAGAACTGCCTTTTTCAGCATTATACTCTTGCTGACTGACAAACATTTCATTTTTTTCTCCTCCAGTTAATAAGAAACTAAAGTCATCAAGACACTACTTTCTCTTCAGTACCAGTATCAGCAATGAGGAAAGAGTCACTAGAAATCAGAAAATCTTACAACTTCTCAATATATTTGGATAGTTACATTTCCAAGTATTATCTTCAGTGGCAAAACCCTAATTCTTCAATTGTTTTTCATTAGATATGGTGGCTAATGAGGCTGGGCAGCGTGGAAGCTCACGCCTGTAATCCCAGCACTTTGGGAGGCTGAGCGGGCGGATCATGAGGTCAGGAGATCGAGACCATCCTGGCTAACATGGTGAAACCCCGTCTACACTAAAAATACAAAAAATTAGCCGGGCGTGGTGGCGGGCGCCTGTAGTCCCAGCTACTCAGGAGGCTGAGGCAGGAGAATGGCGTGAACCCAGGAGGCGGAGGTTGCAGTGAGCCCAGATCGTGCCACTGCACTCTGGGGTGGGCAACAGAGCGAGACTCCATCTCAAAAAAAAAAAAAAAAAGATATGGTGGCTAAAGCTCTCACTATTCTGGTCTCATTCATCTAGAAAATTTAGATTATCCCTGTCCTATTAAAGTGTAACATCCAAGAATGGATACAACATATATATAATCTGACAGTCCAAGAACAAAGGGACTATTACTTCTTTTAATCTAGCACTGTACCTCTGTAAGTGTTCACCAATGTTAGCTTTTTTTTAACAGCCAAATCATGTGACTTACCTTAGATTATGGGACTTGTCAAATGAAAACAAAACTTTTGAGCCAGATAATTTCTGTTTAAGAGTAGGATCTTGCCTGGGCACGGTGGCTCACACCTGTAATCCCAGCACTTTGGAAGGCCGAGACAGGTGGAGAGCCTGAGGTCAGGAGTTCGAGACCAGCCTTGCCAACATAGTAAAACCCCATCTCTAACAAAAATGCAAAAATTAGCCAGTTTGGCCAGGCTGGTCTCAAACTCCTGATCTCAGGTGATCCATCCACCTCAGCCTCCCAAAATGCTGGGATGACAGGCATGAGCCACCGCACCCAGCCTATCCTTGGAAATTAATGGAGCTTTAAATCTAGTGGAAATGACACAGAGTGGGGATAAGACTTGTTAGTGGTCTCAGGACTAACATTGGTTGTCTTAATGCAGTGTGGGCATATGAAAAACCCAAAAGAAAAAAAATCACAGGAAAAACATAACATGAAACACTATGCAGCTGAAAAAAAAAAAAAAAACTGACACAAGTTGGCCAGGTGTGGTGACTCACACCCATAATCCCAGCACTTTGGGAGGCAGAAATGGGAGGATTGCTTAAGGCCAGGAGTCTGAGATCAACCTGGGCAACATAGCAAGACCCTGTCTCGAAAAATTTTTTAAACTACCCAGGCGTGGTAGTGCATGCCTGTAGTCCCAGCTACTCGGGAGGCTAAGGCAAGAGGATCCCTTGAGCCCAGGAGGTCAAGGCTGCAGTTAGCTATGATCACACGCACCACTACACTCCAGCATAGGTGACAGAGTGACACCATGTCTCTAAAAAATAAAAATAAAAAATAAGTTTAAAAATACTGTTTTTTAATGACACAGGTTATAAGTAGCATAGGGTTAATCACTAGTCCAAAATGCTTGGAACCATAAGTGTTTTAGATTTCAGATTTTTTCACATTTTGAAATATTTGCATTATACATACCAGGCAAGCATCCCAAATTCAAGCAGCATTTCTTTGAGTGTTATGTTGGTACCCAAAAGATTTCAGATTTTGGATTTTCAAATTTGGGATGCTCAAACTATATTTTATGAGGAAGAAAGCAAGGTATAGAACTGTTTGAACAGTAGACCTCTATTTGAGTTTTTTAAAGGTAATATAAATATATATGTATATATACACACACATATGTACATAAAATATCTGGAATGAGACACAAAAAGAGGTGAAAATGGTTGTTACTAAGGAGGAGAAGTAAGGACCAGGAATCAGGGATTAAAGTGAGACTTTCTATGGTTTCAACATCTGTATATTCCTATTCAAAATGAGTTTGAAATAAAAATGTTAAAAACTTCTTTTAGACTCATATTACACACAACAGAATTCTCAAAGTGGCTCAAAGCTGTTATTTCTACAAAGTACCTAAAAATTATTGTTTGCCTACCAGCACCTGGCATAATGCCTTGCCTATAATAGATTCTCAAATGTCTTCTGACTCAATTTACTATGGAATCAATTCCACAAGCTGCCACTTATGGCATCTAAGAATCTAAAAAACAGCGGCTAGAACTGAGCGCAGTGGTTCACACCTGTAATCCCAGCACTTTGAGAGGCTGAGGTGGGAGGATTGCTTGAGCCCGGGAGTTCAAGACCAGCGTTGTCAACATAGCAACACCCTATCTCTACAAAAAACAAAATAAATAAATAAAACATACAGGGCAGGTGCAGTGGCTCATATCCATAATCTCAACACTTTGCAAGGCTGAGGTGGAATGACTGCTTGAGACTAGGAGTTCCAGACCAGCCTGGGCAACATAGCAAGACCCCATCTCTACAAAAAATACAAAAATTAGCTGGGTATGGTGGCGCACACCTGTAGTCCTAGCTACCTGGGAGGGTGAGGTGGGAAGATGGCTTGAGCCCAGCAGTTTGAAGTTGCAGTGAGCTATGACTGCACCACTGCACTCCAGCTGAGCAAGAGCAAGACCCTATCTCTAAAAAAATAAATAAAATAAAATAAAGTAAAAAGTAGAAAATAAACTTCATATATTTGAACCTTTCTCTTCATAATCAAAGTCTGTCAGATAATTGCTTAACTCTGTTTTCCTTATTCTCCACAATATTTGAGTACTGTCTTAAGTTGTCGGAAAGGAAAATCAGCTCATAACAACCTTCTTTGGGTTTTCCATATGCCCACACTGCATTAAGATGACCAATACTAGAAGCAGGCATGGTGGCGCATCTGTAGTCGCAGCTACTCAGGATCTAAGGTAGGTGGATCACTTGAGCCCAGTAGTTCATCTAGCCTGAGCAATACAGCAAGATTCCATTGCTATTAAAAAAAAAAGATTGGCCAGGCGCAGTGGCTCACACCTGTAATCCCGGCACTGTGGGAGGCTGAGGCAGGTGATCACCTGAGCTCAGGAGTTCAAGACCAGCCTGGCCAACATGGCGAAACCCTGTCTCTACTAAAAATATGAAAAAAAATTAGCTGAGTGAGGTAGCCGGCACCTGTAATCCCAGCTACTCGGGAGGCTGAGGCAGGAGAATCGCTTGAACCCTGGAGGCAGAGGTTGCAGTGAGCCGAGATCACGCCACTACTCTTCAGCCTAGGGGACAGAGCAGGACTCCGTCTCAAAAAAAAAAAAAAAAAACACCATAAACACACCCAAAAAAAGATTACCTACACCAGTGTGAGACCACTAACAAGCCTTGGCCCCAATCTGTTACTTCGTTTCCACTAAAACATAAACTCCATTAGGGTAGAAACTTTAATCCACTGTAACTCCAACACCTACAACAGGGCCAACAAATATGAAAGTAATCAATAAATTTTTTTTTTAATAAATAAATGAAGAAAAAGAGGTCTTCCATAAAAGCCAAGAATAAGTTATGTCTAACCACACCCACCCACTTTGGTTATTTACATAAGCTCATCTGGCTGCGTATGCTACACAGACTGGATACTTTTACCAAAGAATAAATAGGGCTGCTGCCGTGGCTCACGCCTGTAATCCCAGCACTTTGGGAGGCCGAGGCGGTCGGATCACCTGAGGTTGGGAGTTCAAAACCAGCCTGACCAACATGGAGAAACCCCGTATCTATTAAAAATACAAAAAATTAGCCGGGTGTGATGGCACATGCCTGTAATCCCAGCTACCTGGGAGGCTGAGGCAGAAGAATCGCTTGAACCTGGGAGAAAGAGTTGCAGTGAGCCGAGATCACACAATTGCACTCCAGCCTGGGGGACAAGAGCAAGATTTCGTCTCAAAAAAAAAAAAGTTTAAAATATCATTGGTCCTTAAAGTTATACATTCATTCTTTTGATAATTGCTATGTTGAACACAACCTGCTAACTGCTTTACAATGATTTAAGTAAGCACTAGTGATTTGAACCCAGGTTTAATGCCTGGCTCAAAAAAAAAAAAAAAAAGAATAAATGTAAGTGTGAAGAGGTTCTCACAAGCCCCCACTGACAGAACAAAGACTATATTTAAAGTGTCTTTCAGCCCTATAACCTAAGAAAGAAGAGTAGCTGACAGCCAATTAGCTCCTAGCCAATCCTTACATTTTTTCTTTTTCATAATAATTGCTAAGGACAATTTTTAAAATCCTGAAGACATGAATCAAAAATTAAGGAGCCAGGTTCAGTGGCTCATGCCTATAATCTCAGCATTTTAGAAGGCTGAGGCAGGAGGATTGCTTGAAGCCAACAGTTTGAGACCAGCCTGGGCGACATATGCAGACCTCACCTCTACAGAAAAATAAATAAATAAAATTTAAAGAAATAAACCCTGAAGGGCCAGGCGCGGTAGCTCACACCTGTAATCCCAGCACTTTGGGAGGCTGAGGCGGGAGGATCATGAGGTCAAGAGATCGAGACCATCCTGGCTAACATGGTGAAACTCCATCTCTACTAAAAACACACAAAAAAAATGACCCGAGCGTGGTGGCAGGTGCCTGTAGTCCCAGCTACTCGGGAGGCTGAGGCAGGAGAATGGTGTGAACCTGGGAGACGGAGCTTGCAGTGAGCCGAGATCGTGCCACTGCAGTCCAGCCTGGACAACAGAGCGAGACTCCGTCTCAAAATAAATAAATAAATAAAACCTGAAGATCTCCTCAAACTAAATTTTCCAATATTACTTTAAATGAATAATTAATAAAGACAGTTGTTAATAATATTACTTACATATCTTAAATCTTCTCCTGCCAAGAACATCTACCCAGAGTTACAGATTTTTATCTGAGTACCCAGTCTCATCAGGGTTTAGGAAATGTTTTGCATTTGGAAAGACAACATCTCCAATCAGTCTTTAACCTCCAACTGCTCCACTAAAACTACTCTTTATCAAGGTTACCAATAACTGCCACATTGTTAAATCAAATAGTTAATTCTCAACCCCATCTCAATTGTAGTATCTGACACAGCTGATCACTCCCTATTCCTTGAAACACTTTCCTCATTAGACTCCAGGATACCCTCTAACCTAGTTTTCATCTTACCTCTCCAGCTACTGCTACTAAGTCTTCCTTGATGTTTCCTTCTCATCTTCCCCAACTCTAAACTCTAGAAATTAAGTTCTTCAACTGCTTCTTACTTCCATCTCTACTCACTTAATTGGAGATCTCATCCAGCTTTCTGGATTTAAATATAATCCATTTTAACAATACCCAGAGGAATATGTCCAGCAGATCCTTCTCTCCTGAATTCCAGATTCACAAACCCAACTGTTTACTCAACATCCCTAAGTCTTTTTTTTTTTTTTTTGAGACAGAGTCTCACTCTGTGACCCAGGCTGGAGTGCAGTGGCGCAATCTAGGCTCATTGCAACCTCCACCTCACAGGTTCAAGCAATTCTCCTGCCTCAGCCTCCCAAGTAGCTGGGAATACAGGCGTGTGCCACCCCGCCCAGCTAATTTTTTGTATTTTTAATAGACATACGGTTTCACCGTGTTAGCCAGCGTGGTCTTCATCTCCTGATCTCATGATCCGCCCGCCTTGGCCTCCCAAAGTGCTAGGATTACAGGCGTGAGCCACTGCGCCTGGCTTTTTTTTAATTTTTTTATTTTTATTTTTTTTGATACAGAGTTTTGCTCTTTTAGCCCAGGCTGGAGTGCAATGGTGCAATCTCGGCTCACTGCAACCTCTACCTCCCAGGTTCAAGTGATTCTCCTGCCTCAGCCTCCCAAGTAGGTGGGATTACGGGCACCTGCCACCATGCCTGGGTAATTTTTGTACTTTTTTTTTTAGTAGAGACGGGGTTTCACGACATTGGCCAGGCTGGTCTTGAACTCCTGACCTCAGGTGATCTGCTCGCCTTGGCCTCTCAAAGCACTGGGATTACAGGTGTGAGCCACTGCGCCCGGCCAACATCTCTAAGTCTTAACAGGCATCTTTAATTTATGTATAAAACTGAGCTTCTGTTACTTCTCCTGCAGACTTGTTCCTCTTTCTTTCAGTCTTCTCCATCTCAATAAATGACAACTGCATTCTTCCAGAAACTCAATACAAAAACCTTAACTCTTTCCTTCCTTTCACAGCACATATCCAATCTATCGGCAAAACCTGCTGACTCTACTTGAAAAATATATCCAGAATCAGATCATGTGTTACCACAGTCACTGCTACTCTCTAGCACAAACCACATTTTCTCTCACCTTGATTACAGTAATAGGCTCCAAATTAGTATTTCTGCTTTTGTCCTTGTCCAATCCACCACTATCTACTCAGCAGCCAAAGAAATGAAAATGTCAAAATATAAATCAGATCATGTCACCCCACTCAAATGCTCCAAAGACTTCCTATTTTGCTCAGTGTAAACGCTAAAGTCCTAAAAAGACCACCAGCAGCAGCAGCAGCAGCAGCACCTGGGAGCTTACTAGAATTAGGCCCTACCCCAAACCTATGAAATTCGAGTCTGAATTTTAATAGGAACCCCCAAGGTAATTCATGTGCACATTAAAGTTTGAAAAGCACTCCCATAAAGCACCACAAAATAAGGACCCACCCTCACCATTCCTCAGGCAAGCTTCTGTCTCAGGACATGTACACGGTGATTCACTATGCCTAGAATGCTCTTCTCATATATGTGTATGGCTCACTCCTTCACCTCTTTCAAGCCCTTACTCAAATGTCACCTTCTGTGTGAAGCCATCTGTGAACACTCAACCCCTTCCCCTCAATACATTCTATTCCTGCTTTCCTTTTACTTTTCTCTTTAGAATTTGTCATCATAAATTTTAAAATGACATTTATGCATTATTTATTTATTTCAGGCCAGGCATGGTGGCTCATGCCTGTAATCCCTGGATTTTGGGAAGCCGAGGTGGAAGGATCACTTGAGACCAAGAGTTCAAGACCAGCATGGGCAACATAGTGAGATCCTCATCTCTACAAAAAATAAAAATATTACTGATCACAGTGGCATATGCCTGCAGTCCCAGCTACTTGAGACACTGATGCAGGGGACTGTTTGTGCTCGGGAATGTGAGATTGCTGTGAGCTACGACTGCACCCTTGCACTCCAGCCTGGGCAACAGAACAAGACGTTGTCTTAAAAAAAGGGGTTTCAGAAAGAAAAATTGAGTCTTTGAGTGATAACAATAGATATACCTATAACTGTCTACAATGCAATAACAATCCTTTACATTGATAAAAATCTTTCATGCAAATTTTCTCATCTGATTCTCAATAACCCCATGAGCTGTGTAAAGCAAGTAATGATAAGCCCATTTTAAAGGTGAGAAAACAAACATACTTTAACTCTCAAAGCATGGAAGTAATAATGTCAAACCTGGGACTGAAGTCTCAATTTTTAGTTCAAAACTCTACAATATCACACCTCCTCTTGCCAATGAAACTGAACCAGACTATGAAATCATACAGCCATAATATTATGCTAAGGTTACTAAGCTTTCCTAAACCATCCAGTGTCTATGCAGAATGAGAACAAATTCAGTTTACCCAAGTCACAATTTCAATTTGAGAAATAAGAATGCAAGCTACAGCTGGGCACGATGGCTCACACCTGTAATCCCAGCACTTTGGGAAGCTGAGGTGGGGGATCACTTGAGCCCAGGAGTTTGAGACCAGCCTGAGCAATACAGCAAGACTCTGTCTCTATTATAAAAAATAAAAAAATTTAATTTAAAAGAAAAAAATTCAAGCTGCTCCCCGTTACTTGTAAGTCTAATCCCGTGTCTAATAACATTCAGGAAGAATGTAGGAAATAAGCTGTTTCATTATATACATTAAGAAAGTTCTTGTTGAGCTACAGTTGCTAGAAAAAAAAGAGAAAATGGGAGAAAGGAAGATGACACAAGTAAACGAATGAGAACTGAGTCATAGAGAGGAAAGTATAATTACTTTATACTTTTCTGAGTGCCTGGGTGATGTGATTTTGCAGTAGAAGAAAAAACGACATACCTCCTCAAAATCCCAGCAATAATTGCTTCCCTTTCTTTGCATAGGTGAGGATGAACAGTTGTAATCCAAAAGGTTTCCCAAAAAGTTATTTTTAAAAAAGACATAGAAACAGAAGATCCATATGAAAAAGAGATCCAATCTGGGAGGATGGACACTGTGTCTTCTAAATCTTGTGACCAAGGGCAACTGTTCACCGAGCGTCAGCATCTGAAGAAAGTGCTAACTGTGGATGTGTCTTCTCCAGAGATTAATACCTGCTGGGACAAAGGAGCAAGAAAAGGAGAAAGAACTACTGAATGCAAATGACTGTCTGACAAACAATGACAGGCTGAGCATCCCAACTTTGAAAGGCCAAAACCCAAAATGCCCCAAAATCTGAAAACTTTTTGAGTCCCAACATGATGCTCAAAAGAAACACTCACTGGAGCATTTCAGAGTTCAGACTTTCCAACTAGGGATGCTCAACTGATAAGTATAATACAAATATTCCAAAACCTGAAAAAATCTGAAATACTTCTGGTCTGAAGTATATCAGTTCTCAGGCTGCAAATTTTTTTTTTTTTTTTTTTGAGACAGAGTTTTGCTCTTGTTGCCCAGGCTGGAGTGCAATGGCGCAATCTTGGCTCACTGCAACCTCTATCTCCCAGGTTCAAGCGATTCTCCTGCCTCATCCTCCCAAGTAGCTGGGATAACAGGCGCTTACCACCATGCCAGGCTAATTTTTGTATTTTTAGTAGAGACTGGGTTTCACCATGTTGGCCAGGCTGGTCTTGATCTCCTGACCTCATGATCCCCCTGCCTCAGCCTCCCAAAGTGGTGGGATTACAGGCGTGAGCCACCGTGCCCAGCCTAAAATTTTTTAAATTAACATTAGTGAACAAAAAGTGATCACATGGAGGTAATACCAGTGACCACACCCAGCTGGCACTGAGTTATCAATGACAGCAATAAGCAAAAGTACACTTTGGCAGGTAATCCAGCTCTCTCTCTGATAATAGTAAAGAAAATATTAAAATCTATTTCAAGTTTTTTGTAGCAAAATGAAGGTCATATCACACAACGAATTATAGATAAATATTTGTCTGCAGTCTGCCAAACAGAGCAACCATTCTGGCAACTTAATTTTTTTTTTTTTTTTTTTTTTTGAGACAGAGTCTCGCTCTGTCACCCAGGCTGGAGTGCAGTGGCGCGATCTTGGCTCACTGCAAGCTCCGCCTCCCGGGGTCACGCCATTCTCCTGCCTCAGCCTCTCCGAGTAGCTGGGACTACAGGCGCCCCCCACCACGCCCGGCTAATTTTTTGCATTTTTAGTAGAGACGGGGTTTCACCGTGGTCTCTATCTCCTGATCTCGTGATCCACCCGCCTCAGCCTCCCAAAGTGCTGGGATTACAAGCGTGAGCCACCGCGCCCGGCCCATTCTGGCAACTTATAAAACAAATATTGTAGAACTACTAATGCAGATGTCAACTCTCAGCAGAAAATGTAGAATAATCACATAAAAAAAAACATATGTAGGTTTTGGCAGAGAAACTAAAAGTTAACATGAAAACAAAGGGACATAAATGTTAATGACATATAGGGTGGTTTGCATACCTTTTTAGCTAACATACGGAACAAGAAATCTGTTATATTCTGGCAACAAATTAAGGCAGTATTTATTGATACCTGCTACATCACTGCATTTCTATCAAACCACAAATTATACAATATATAAAATGAAATACATTGGATGGAACTAGCAGCAGTCAAGACACAGCATAAGGAAAGATGAGTGAATATAAAGACACAGCAATAAAAACTATCCAAAACGAAACCCAAAATATAAGACCAAAGAAAAAGAGCAGAGCATCAGTAAGGTATGGGACAACTTCAAGAAACCTAATAATATATATGTAACTGGAATCCAAGGAGCGACATGTGACTATTTGGAGAAATAATAGCCAAAAATGTTCCAAATCTGATGAAAAGTATAAACCCACAAACTCAAAAAGCTTAACAACAAGAGCAAAAAACTCAAAAGAAAGCTTATACTCCACCAGGGCACAACAAAATCAAATTCCTTGAAACCAGACATAAAGAAAAATCTTAAAAGGAGCCAGAGGAATACGGAACGAGAGAAAATATTTACAGATCATCTATCATCCAGAATATACAGAGAACTCTTAAAACTCAAAACAAAAACAACCTGATAAAAATGGGCAAAGGATATTTCTCCAAAGGAGATATATGAATGGCTGATAAACACATAAAAAGATGCTCAATATCACAAATCATTAGGGAAATGCAAATCAAAACTATAATCAGATACCACTTATACCCATTAGGATAGCTTATGATCAAAAAAAAAAAAAACAGAAAATAACAAGTGCTGGCAAGGATACGGAGAAAGTGGAACCCTTGTGCACTGCTGATAGGAATATACAATGGTACAGCCACTGGGGAAAACAGTACGGAAGTCCTAAAAAAATGAAAAATAGAATTACCATATGATCCAGCAATTCCATTTCTGGGTTTATAGCAAAAAAAGATTTAAAGTGGGGTCTGTAAGAGATATCTGTACAGTCATGTTCACAGCAGCATTATTCATGATAGCCAAAAAGTGGAAGCAACTCAAGTGTCATATGTCCATGAACAGATGCATGGATAAGTAAAATGTGGTATATCATATACAATGGAATACTATGCAGTCTTAAAAAGGAAGAACATTCTGAAAAATACTACAACATGGATGAACCTTCAGGACATTATATTAAGTGACAGGAGATAGTCACAAAAAGAGAAGTACTGTATATTTCCACTTATATGAGGTACCTAGGGTAGTCAAATTCAAAGACAGTAGAATAGTGGCTTCTAGAGGCCAGGGGAGGGGGTCTGGGGAGTTACTGTTTAAAATACTTTCAGTTTGCAAGATGAAAGGAGTAATGGAGATGGATGATAGTGATGGTTGTACAACATTATGAATGTATTTAACATTACTGAACACCACACTTAAAAATGGTTAAAATCAGCCAGGCGCGGCAGCTTACGCCTGTAATCTCAGCACTTTGGGAGGCCAAGATGGGCAGATCACCTGAGGTCAGGGATTTGAGACCAGCCTGGCCAACATGGTGAAACCCTGCCTCTACTAAAAATACAAAAAAAAAAAAAAAAAAAAAAATTAGCCAGGCATGGTGGCACATGCCTGTAATCCCAGCTACTTGGGAGGCTGAGGCAGGAGAATCGCTTGAACCCGGGAGGCGGAGGTTGTAGTGAGCTGAGATTGCACCACTGCACTCTACCCTGGATGACAGAGTGAGACAATCGATCAATCAATAAGGTTAAAATGGGACAGGTGTGTTGGCTCATGCCTGTAATCCCAGCACTTTGGGAGACCAGCGTGGGAGGATTATTTGAGCCCAGGAGTTCGAGATCAGTCTGGGCAACATAGTGAGGCCCCATTTCTACGAAAAATTGTAAAAATTTGCCAGGAATGGTGACAGGCACCTGTGGTCCCAGTTATTCAGGAGGCTGAAGTGGAAGGATCACTCGAACCTAGGAGAGGTCAAGGTTGCAGTAATCCATGTTCACACCACTGCACTCCAGCCTGGGTGACAGAGCGAGACGCTGTCTCAAAAACACACAAACAAAAAATGGTTATAATGGTAAATTTTTAATTATATGTATTTTACCACAATAAAAAAATATATTTTTTGGGCTGGGAGCAGTGGCTCACACTTGTAATCCCAACACTTTGGGAAGCCAAGAGGGATCAATCACTTGAGGCCAGGAGTTCAAGACAAGCCTGGCCAACATGGTTTCACCAACATGGTGAAACAACATGGTGAAACCTCGCCTCTATTTTATTTTATTTTAGAAATAAAAAAATTAAATTAAAAAAAGAAAATATGTATTTTTTGAAAGAAAAATAAAAGCAGCCAGAAGGAAACAACTACACATTACATACAGAAAAACCCAATGAAAGCAGATTTCTCATTGGTACAATGCAGGCCAGAAGATGGTGAAACAGCATCATAAGGAAAACATCAACAGTAATTACATATCCTGTGAAAATAGTTTCTAAAACTAAAAACAAATTAAACTCTTCAGATGTCCAAATACTAAAATGATTCATTGTCAGCAAATGTGCACTACAAGAAACATTAGAAATCCTTCAATCAGAAGGAAAATCATACCACACAGAAATCTAGAACTATACAAAAGAACAAAGAGCACCAAAAAAAGGTAAAATATATGAATAAACAAAATATACATGCATACTGGACAAAGACTTTTATAATAGTATGCACAGAATTATTTACATTATTAAAATAAAGAAAAAAGCAGTATCAAGAATTTTCAGGCTGGGCATGGTGGCTCACACCTGTAATCCCAGTACTTTGGGAGGCTGAGGCGGGAGGATCGCTTGAGCCCAGGAATTGGAGACCAGCCTGGGCAACACAGAGCAACCCCATTTCTACAAAATAAAATAAAAAAAGAATTTATACATATCTTCCAACATACTTGTCTTCCACAAACTTCAAAGTACCCTGATTATTAGAACTCAGTTCCCATCACACTTTCCTATAACTCAGTCAATATTATTTCTTCTTTATAAAATGAAGCTCTAAAGTACAAGCTATTTGTCTGATAACAGAGTCTTTTGAAGAAATAAAATTAAAACTAAAATCTCCTTGTTTCCAGCTTAGTATTCTACTACATAAACAGTGGTTTTCAAAACCTTTGAAGGGCTTGCCTACAGAGAAATTCTTTGAGATAAAAAAAAATGGTGGTCAATATATAATTTATCGATTTTTTTCACTGTCTCAATGGAACTCAAAAGTCATTTACAAATGAGCTACAGCAGGCAGGGGGTAGTGGCTCATACCTGTAATCCTAGCACTTTGGGAGGCCGAGGCGGTTGCTTGAGCGCAGGATTCAAAACCAGCCTGGGCAACATGGCAAAACCCCATCTCTACAAAAAATGCAAAAATTAGCCAGACACGGTGGGACACACCTGTAGTCCCAGCTACTCAGGGAGCTGAGGCAGGAGGATCCCTTGAACCTGGGAGGTCCAGGCTGCAGTGAGCTTTGATTGCACCACTGCACTCCAGCCTGGGCGACAAAGTGAGACCCTGTTTCTAAATAAATAGGTAAATAAATAAGCTACAGCAAAGAATGTTCCTTGTTTTCAAGAAATCTGAAAAACAACAATAGGTTTCAATGAATTGGGCAGGTTGCCCCAAACTGGCAAAAGAAGAAAACTTTTGCCAAGTCTTCCTGAGGAAAATGAATTTGTCAAAGCAAAGGTGTCAAAGCAATCACTGCAAAACGAAGCTTTGGGGTCAGGTGTTGAAGTAGAAAAAGGATCACCTGAGGTCAGGAGTTCAAGACCAGCCTGGCCAACATGGTGAAACTCTGTCTCTACAAAAACACAAAAATTAGCCAGGCATGATGGCGGGTGCCTGTAATCCCAGCTACTCGGGAGGCTAAGGCAGGAGAATTGCTTGAACCCAGGAAGCAGAGGTTGTAGTGAGCTGAGATCACGCCATTGCACTCCAGCTTGGGTGAGACAGAGAGACTTCATCTCAAAAAATAAAAAAAAGGAAAACAATATTTGATGCCATTCTATCATAGTTCAAACCTGAGGGAATGTGGTTAGTCAGAATAAAATCTCTGTAACATCATTGATGCCAAATAGATTACAGAATGGGAATCCTGCCTACTATCCCTCTGAATACATAACGGGTTTTTTTGTTTGTTTGTTTTTTGAGACGGAGTCTCACTCTGTCACCAGGCTGGAGTGCAGTGGCGCAATCTCGGCTCACTGCAACCTCCGCCTCCTGGGTTCAAGCAATTCTCCTGCCTCAGCCTCCCGAGTAGCTGGGATTACAGGCACCCACCACCACGCCCGGCTAATTTTTGTATTTTTAGTAGAGACATGGTTTCATCATGTTGGCCAGGATGGTCTCGATCTCTTGACCTCGTGATCCACCCACCTCAGCCTCCCAAAGTGCTGGGATTACAGGCGTGAGCCACTGTGCCCAGCTTGAATACATAATGTTAAACGCAATTCATACACTGGGAGACTGCTTGAGACCACTAGCAGACCTCATAACTCAACTGCACAGTGAGAGAACACCTGCTGCTCTCAGACAGATAACTGAATGGTTCACATAACCCAGGATGTTCTTCTGACAGAATTCTAGAGGAAGGCTATCTACTGTTACCCTATCTGGACCAAAATTCTTTATTCTATAAAGACAACAAGAAAATTATGTGATTTCAGTATTCACTAAGGAATACCATATTCCAGGATAAAGTAGCATTCTTTCAGCACTTTATCCAAAGTCAAGCCATTGGATAACTTTCTACTTTATATGATAATAAACTTATCAAAAGAAACACAGTGGTTACATACTCAAGAGAATTGAAAACGTATGTTCAAACAAAAGCTTATACAAGAATATTCAAGGCAGCATTATTCATAATAGCAAAAAAGTGGCATTATTCAGAACAGCCTACTGATGAACAGGTACACAAAATGTGGTGTATCCATACAATGGAATATTACTATGCCATAAGAAAGGAATGAAGTACTGATACTTGCTACAACATGGATGAATAAAAACACTGTTAAGTGAAAGAAGCTAAAAACAAAAGGGCAGGCAGGGCACAATGGCTCACGCCTATAATCCCAGCACTTTGGGAGGCTGAGGTGGACTGATCACTTGAGGTCAGGAGTTCAAGACCAGCCTGGCCAACATGGTGAAACCATTTCTACCAAAACAACAACAGAAAAAATTAGCCAGGTGTGGTGTGTGCACCTGTAATCCCAGCTACTCGTGAGGCTGAGGTGGGAGAATCCCTGGAACCCGGGAGGCGGAGGTTGCAGTGAGCCGAGATCACACCACTGCACTCCAGCCTGGGAGACAGAGTGAGACTCCGTCTCAAATAACATAACATAACATAACATAACATAACATAACATAACATAACATAACATAAACAAAAAAAACCCAAAAGGCCAGGTATTATATGATTCCATTTATGTGACATGTTTAGAATAGGCAAACCCACAGGACAAAAATCAGACTGTGGTTGCCAGGGAACAAAGAGAAGGACTGATTAATAGGTATGGGGTTTCTTTTTGGGGTGATGAAAATGTTCTAGAGTTTGACAGTGGTGGTGGTTGCACATGTTACACTGTGAATGAACTAAAAGCCACTTAACTGTAGATTTAAAATGGTTAACTACATATTTCAAATCATAAATGGTATTTTATAGGAATCTTACCTCAAGAAAAAAAAAATACTGGGCTAGGCACACTGGCTCACGCCTGTAATCCCAGCACTTTGGGAGGCCAAGGAGGGCAGATCATGATGAGGTCAAGAGATCGAGACCACCCTGGCCAACATGAGGAAATCCTGTCTCTATTAAAAATACAAAAATTAGCTGGGCATGGTGGCACGCACCTGTAGCCCCAGCTACTCAGGAGGCTGAGGCAGAAGAATCACTTGAATTCGGGAGGCAGAGGCTGCAGTGAGCCAAGATTGCGCCACTGCACTCCAGCCTGGCGACAGAGCAAGACTCCGTCTCTCAAAAAAAAAAAAAAAAAAAAAAAAAAAACAAAAAACTTCTAAATGTTATTTATCTTGTACCTATATCTCCCACTCCTTAACAAAATACTGTGAGCATTAAAAAAAAGACCACTCAAAAACACTTTTTAAAATATAATATATTGACATTCTAAAAAAGGCAAAACTATAGAGACAGTTAAAAGATCAGTGAGGTTGCCAGAGGCTGGTGTGAGGGAAGTAAATTGGTGACAGACAAACTTTCCAGAGCTGTGGAACTAATCTGTATGATACTGTAATGTTAAACATAAAATACTAGAAGTCTGTCAAAACCCATAGAAATTTATATCACAAAGAATAAACTTTAATGTGTGCAAATTCTTAATTAGGAGATAAAGGTAGCTTAGCAAAAAATGCAGAATGTGACAAAATCTGAATCTATTACAAATATACGAGACTTCAGGAAGTAAGTAGGGAAAGCTACTGACCTAAAAAACATTAGAAATGAGTGCTGTCTATAAAACTAAAGGCAAAAAGAACTATCTGTAAGTCTCTAGTTGATAAACTAGTTTCCCACAGGTATACAGATTAACAGTTCTGAAACCACTATACCTGTATGCTGGAATTGAGTAATTAATTCTGGCAGATGGTGGGAGGCAGGTTTTTCACTGGTGAAGCAGGAGGTTACATATAAGCAAGGTAAGGTTAGAATGATACATGTGGTAATGAATTAGGGTTGGAGACATCATGAAGTCATGTTTAGCTTAATAAAGACACAGTTACATATAGAAACATATATAGATATGTGTATATACACAGGTTAATATGTACACATATATCTCCTTCCTCTGTCACTTGAGATGGCCTAGAAGCAACAACACTTCAGTACCAACAAGCACACCTATCACCCAGATCTTTGTTTGTAACACCATTCTTCAATAAAAGGTACCAGGGCTCTTTCAGAAATGACTGATTACAGGACTGGAGCAGAAAATATACAAGATGAACCTTAGAGCATCTTATGTTGCCAGAAAGTAAGAAAGTACACACACAATGATGGAGATATGTCAAAGAGAAAGGATACAGGACCCAACTTAAAGAGCTCCCAATGGCCAAAGCTGAAATAACTTAGCAATGAAATTTAAGTAGATACACCATCCTTAAGGAGGTAGAACATAACTCATCACCACTAAGTGTGGGCTGTACATAGTGATGATTTTCCAGAGTACAGTAGGAAAGAGAGGAGGAAAGAGTAACTTTGCAGAAAACAAACTCTGCCTCAAGCCAGATGAGCAGGGTTAACATCAACACTGATAAGTCATACTGGTAGTATACATCCCTAATATGTGATGAGAATGACACTTTAGCTCTGTGGTCTTCCTTCCAAAAGCATATTACATTCTTGGCCTAACCACAATAAAAACATCAGATAAATCCCAAAGAACGTTCTATAAAAATACCTGACCATGGCTAGGCACAGTGGCTCACGCCTGTAATCTCAGCACTTTAGGAAACTGAGGAGGGCAGATTGCTTGGTTCTAGGAGTTCGAGACCAGCCTGGGCACCGTGGTGAAACCCCATCTCTACAAAAAGTACAAAAATTAGCAGAGCATGATGGCACACATCTCTGGGCCCAGCTACTCCGGACATTGAGGTCGGAGGATCACTTGACCCCAGAGTGTTGAGGCTGCAGTGAGCTGAGATCGTTCCACTGCACTCCAGTCTTGGTGACAGAGGGAGATCCTGTCTCAAAAAAAAACAAACAAACAAAACCTGACCAGTAATCTTCAAAACTGCCAAGGTCATTAAATACAGGGAAAGTCTGAGAAATTGCCACAACCAAGAGGAGCTAAGGAGACATAATTACTAAATGTAATGTGGTATTGTGGATAGGATCCTGGGACAATGAAAGAACATTAAGGAAAAAAACCTGTGGAAACCTGATAAAGTATGGTCTCTGTGATAATGTATCAATATTGGTTTATTAATACCGACAAATGATCACAGGAATGTAAGACGTTAATAATATGGGAAACAGTGTAGGATAGGTAGGAACTCTGCACTATCTTCTCAATGTTTCTGTAAATCTAAATTTTAAAGTCTATTTTTAAAAATTATAACAAACTTATGATCAACGGCATCCCTGGAATTTTACTCAGTGCATCTAGGACACAAAAGATACTTAAAATATGGTCTTTGCCTTCAAGAAGCTTGTTGTCGCAGAGTGAAGACAAATGCTCATGAAACTAGTATAAAATACAAAAATAAGAAAAAATTAAATTGAAGAGTAAAGATAAAAGTATATTAAGAATATAAAGAAGGTCTAGAATTATCAGGAAAGATTTGGTCAAGGAGATAAAACTTGAATTTGTACCTTAAAATGTACTTCAGAGTAGCAAAGTCAAAAAAAAAAAAAAAAAAAGGCCAGGCACGGTGGCTCACGCCTGTAATCCCAGCACTTTGGGAGGCCGAGGCGGGCGGATCACGAGGTCAGGAGATCGAGACCACGGTGAAACCCTGTCTCTACTAAAAATACAAAAAAATTAGCCGGGCGTGGTGGCAGGCGCCTGTAGTCCCAGCTACTCGGAGAGGCTGAGGCAGGAGAATGGCGTGAACCCCGGGAGGCAGAGCTTGCAGTCAGCCGAGATTGCGCCAGTGCACTCCGGCCTGGGCGACAGAGCGAGACTCCGTCTCAAAAAAAAAAAAAAAAAAAAAAAAAAAAAAAAAAAAGAATAAACTAAGCTCACTTACAAGAACAACCAGAAGGGTGAAGAAATAAGAAAAAGCTAACAGAAATTAAAATGGCTGGGGCATGGTGGCTCATGCTTATAAACCCAGCACTTTTGGAGGCTAAGGCAAGGAGAATCACTTGAGGCCAGGAGTTTGCCTAGGCAACATATGAGACCCCATCTCTCTCCATAATATCTTTAAAAAAAAAAAGAAAAATAAAAACATTTAGCTCTGAAAAGTGAAGACTTAAATAGGAGACATAATAGCAGTGCTCAAACACTTTAAAGGTCATGTGGCAGAACTAACAGAGTTACATCTATACCCATTTAACTTACAAGCCAACCTCTGGCAAAATGTGACCAATGCTCAAGGACAAAGAGAGTGACAGCTGTTCAGTGGAGCCACAACAGGAAATGCCAATATGGAAAGACAGGAAGCAGGTGGCTAAGTTCTCTACAACTTTTCAAAGGACAGTATGTATGTGAGCCCAAAGAAGTAAAAATCAGATTCTAATTCTGCAAATGTTTACTGACTATCTTAAGTGCCGGGCTCTTTCAAATACATTATCTTGTTTAATATTCACAACACATCTATGAGCATGTATTAATGTAATAGAGGCTTAACATAAAAATAGAATTAAACCCTGCATGGAAACAGGAACATATCAAAATTCTATACCATCCCCCACTCTCTGATAGGGACTCCACAGCAGTTTTAAAAAGCCAAATAGTCTGAAGGCCCAGATACCTATATAACATTTTATTTCCTCTTGCTCTTTCCCTCCGTCAAGCTCTGTGGCTCTCAGCCTTTCATATTCGTAAGAATTTTATACAACTATATATACAAAAACATGCAGACAATACTTTTTGAGCAATTTATGGAATTTTCAAGAAGAGTTTTCATCTTACGTGATTTTTGCCTCATGCACTAACTTGAGGACCTAACCCTGGGATGAGGTGCAACTCCACTGCAGTCTTATTTCATGGGTACTGTAAGGCAGGATCAGGAAGAGGAGACGGAAAGGTACCATCCTATTACATGAAGAACAACATTCTAACAAAGACATAAAATGTACTTACATAAAATGTAAGAATGACATGTTATGTGGGTAAGTTCAACACTGGAAAACAAGAGCAGCTCATCTGCACCTGCAGACCTTTGCACTCACTGTTCATTTACCAGGAAAGCGCTACCATTTTTCAGGTCACAACTCAAATACCTTCTCCTTAGTGAGGACTCCTCTCACTAAGTAACCCTCCACCCACCTTTCATTCATTCACTTGTCACATCAGCTTGTTTTATTTTCTTCATAATTCATATTAGGGGTCAGCAAACGTTTTCTATAAAAGGCCAGACTATAATCTATAGGCCGAATCCACCTTGCCCCGTTTTATAGGGCTAAGAATGGTTTTACATTTTTAAACGGCTAGGGGAAAATATTTTTAAAAACTCATTAATATTCTGTGAGGTGAAAATTTTATGAAATTCAAATTTCAGGGTCCCAAGTTTAACTGGAACATAAACATGTTTGTTCACGTACTGTCTGTGGCTGCTTTTGTACTAAAACAGAATTGAGTAGTTGGCCCAAAAACCCTGATATGTACTGTACTTTCTGGTCCTTCACCAAAAAAAGCTTACTAACCACTGATTTATATCATTATCTGAAATGATCCTATTTGCTTGTTTGTTGTATATTCCTCATTCCCATACATACAGAATAAAGCTTAATTAGGGAAGAGGCCTTGTCTGTTTTGTCCCAACAATGTAGCCCAGTACTTAGAAAACATCCTAGAACAAAGTAAGGGCTCAATAAATATTTGATGAATTAATGAATGGTCCATAAGTGCCACTCTGAGGAGCTTAAACCTAAGCCCTGAGCCATTATATGTTCTCTACATTTATGAGAGGCATAAGCAGTCTTGCAGAAAAGGGGAAATATTCTACCATCAAGAAGGACCAGTTTAAAGTAATGGTGGTTGGTCACCAACTAGTCTAGGGCACTGGGGTTCTTCATCAAAGTGTAGACTACAGGTCTTTTGTGCTCATAAAAGAGCCCTACTGCAAGGTGTCACAACAGTGTCGGCGGTCTGTGCTTCTGTTTATCTTAAGATGCAAATGCTCTGAGAAATCTCATTCTTACACCCAGTACACAGCACTTACACCATACCAAATCTTAATCAATGCTCATAATTATAACAGACCTACATCACATGCTAATGAATTTTTAACGCCTAAAATTTTCCTATGCTGCTGATCAGCAATCTATAAGCAGCTCAAAACTCTTTAGAAATTAAAAGGTTACCACCCACAGACCAGAAGCAGCTTTTTAATCTTTCTACACTAACCAGAGAGTGGGTGTGTGATTGCAAAAAAATACAAGCCAACTCTGTTGGTAGAGGGCAAGGTTACTGTTAAGTTAAAATCCCATCTATAAGCATCGTTTTGTCACATGACACTAGTAAAACTACCACCTACTCACAATTTGAGTTTCAATTTCCTAATATACAGAGAAAAAAAATGTATCTCCTGGAACATATCAAAGTTTTGTTTTATTTTAAAGCAGCTATCTGATATTTAAGCCCTGGATTTTTTTTTTTTTAAGAGCAGAATAAGCTCATTTAGGAATCCACACCTTTTATAGAGATGCTTATGGTACAGGTACCTCTGACGGCTAGGCTCTACCAACACTAACGTGTAACGTGTCACAAAAGCCAACGGGCGTTGCGGGGGCCGGGGGTAGCCAACAGCTCAAGTGAGCTGCTTCACTCCGCGGCAGATTCACCTGGGGATTCCTCACCAAGAATGTTAAGGGACGAACCAAACCAACCACGAATGATACCCCTTTACCGAGGCTGAAAAAGCAGAGATTCGCAAGCTATAAACGGATCTGTGGCCCTTTAGGGAAGGTGCAACTCGCTGCACCTCTTTCCCCTATCCTACAGGGGTTAACAGGGGGCATCCTGAGGCCAAGCCCAGCCAGCTCCTTCTCACATCCCATCTCCCACCACCTATTCTCCCCAGTACGCCAGGCTCCCTCCTCCCCTCGACAGACAGTTCAAAATCAAAACAAAAGGTGCAAAACTGGTTTCAGGTGGAAATGGCTGAGTCCTGGTGGCTAACTTCTGGGACGCCATGGCGATCGAGGGCTCCTAAAACCCCAGATCCCGACGGAAACCGGCTGCTAAACAGTCCCTCGGGCCTCGGCCCGACTTCTCACACGCCCCTCCCTCACCTCGGCCCTGGGATGCTGGGAAGGGAACGAGGCGAGGGGCTGGAGAGGGGAACCCCAGGTCAAAATGACAGCGGAATGTGCCGGGAAAGGAAAGAGGCCCCGTGGGATGCTTGGGGGGTCGAGTCCTAGGCCCGGGGCTTCAACCTCGAACGGGGGCGACGGCGGGTCCCAGCCCCGACAGGCCGCGAGCGGGAGGCCAGGCCCGCGTCCACTGCGCCGCCGGGCCACGCTCCCTCACGACTGTCCCCACCCACCGCGGAAGGCCGTGAGGGGGCCGCGACCGCCGCCAGCGTCCGGGGCGGGGGCGCTCACTCACCGGCGGGGAGGGGAGGAGCAGCCGGCGTCTCCGCCAGCGCCGTCGCTGGAGCTCAAGCGCCTGCTCCTTCCACTGCGGCCGCCGCACCCGGTCCATCCCCCACAACCACCCCCCCTCCCGACCCTCCCCCCGCGCCGCCTCAGCAGCCGCCGCCTCAGTCACCGCCACCGCCGCCGCCGCCTCAGCCCCGGCGCGGGAGCGCGAACCGGCGCGAGGGAGCGAGAGCGCGCGCGCCCCCGCCGCAGCCGCCACCGCCCACAACCCTCTCCCCCGGCCGGCGGCGCACGCGCAAGGGAGCGGGCGGACGGGCGCGCGCACGCCGCAGGGAGCGGTGATGGGCCCTGGAAGGCGTGGCCCCGCCCCTAGCCCGCCTACCCACGCGGTCTCTGGGCTGGTTGAGCTGCGCCGCTGCAGATAGTGCTGAGTTGCTCCAGGTGAGCTTCTCCTGTCAAAAAGCTCTAGGAACCGAGCCACCCTCGCCCTAGGAGCAACGCCCCTGAGTAATATGGGGTTTCGTCGGATTTCTGCCCGCCGCTCTGGATCACACGTTTGTTCTCCCTATTTGAGTCGCAACGCTTTCCTTCATTCCACCTAGCAGGCTGCTTGGAAAAGGGCAAAGACTCATTATTTTGCACCAGGTATTACCACTGAAGGGATCGTAAGCAGCCACCAGCCAATCCCTTTATAATTCCCATTTTCCTAATTTATTTTATTTTTATTACTTATGTAATGAGGCTTCTTCCGTGTTCAAGGAGCTGAGAGTATCATATGGGGTCAACGGAGTCCCTGGCCTCGTGAAGTTTGAGATCTGGTGGAGAAGGAAAAACTTCATGGGAGAATCAGACAAAATTAAGTTTTCAATTAGTAAAAATCTTCTGAGAGGTATATGGTAGTAAGAGAATCTTTATGGGGGAATTGATTTAGTTGAGGATGAAGAGGGTAGAATCTGAGGAATTGAGTTGGGAGGAGTTAGTTTCTCCAAGGGGTGAAGTCTTGGCATGGCCAGAATGGGGAGCGCTAAAGAACATTGAATGTGGAGTAGACTGCGAGTGTGGGAAGAGGTAGGCAAGAACAGGTGAGGATTGGGGACCTATTTATTTATTTATTGAGACAGAGTCTTGCTCTGTCACCCAGGTCACCCAGCCTGGAGTGCAATGGCTCAATCTCAGCTCACTGCAACCTCTGCCTCCTGGGTTCAAGCGATTCTCCTGTCTCAGCTTCCCGAGTAGCTGGGCTACCGGGGCGCGCCACCACGCCTGGCTAATTTTTGTATTTTCAGTAGAGACGGGGTTTCGCCATCTTGGCCAGGCTGGTCTGGAACTCCTGACCTTGTGATCCGCCCGCCTCGGCCTCCCAAAGTGCTGGGATTACAGGCGTGAGCCACCACACCTGGCCCGATTTGGGACTTTAATCTGAGTGCTTGGGAGAAGCTATTCAGGTTTTTTTCAGCAGGGTTGCAGGGGAAATAACTTGATCATTATGTCTGTTTTTTGTTTTTGAGAGGCAGGCTGGAGTGCCGTGGCGCGATCTCAGCTGACTGCAATCTCCGCCTCCCAGGTTCAAGTGATTCTCCTGCCTCAGCCTCCCTAGTAGCTGGGACTACAGGCTCACGCCACCGCACCTAGCTAATTTTTTTTGTATTTTTAGTAGAAACGGGGTTTCACCATGTTGGCCAGGATGGTCTCAATCTCCTGACTTCATGATCCACCCGCCTCGGCCTCCCAAAGTGCTGGGATTACAGGCGTGAGCCACCTTGCCCCCAGCCCATTATGTCTGTTTTTAAGTTACTTAGATAGCAACGTGAAGAGTGGTCTGATGGGAGTCTCAAAGTTGGGGCCGGGAAGCCAGTTAGGAAGCCACTGGCCACATAGTCAAGGCAAGGTAGGAGGGTAGTGGCAGAGAAGAGCGCTATTTAGTGGTAAAATGGACAGGACTTGGCAATAAATTGAATGAGGAGTGAAGGAGAAGGAGGTGGCAAGGTTTACCTAGATTTGAGGTTGGTGGAGGATGCATTTATAGATTTCAGAAGCACTGAAGGAGCCACCTGAAGTAACTCAAAATGGATGATAAACCTAAATTTAAAAGCTAAATCTATAAAAAAAAATTTTAGCAGAAAACATAGAAAAAGTATTTGTGACCTTGGGATAGGCAAAGATTTCTTAGGACACAAAAAGTATGAACCATAAAAAGTGATTCATGGCCTGGCTCACACTTGTAATCCCAGCACTTTGGGAGGCCAAGGCAGGCAGATCACTTGAGTTCGGGAGTTCAAGACCAGCCTGGGCAACATGGCAAAATACTATCTCTACAAAAAATACAAAAGTTAGCTGGGCTTGTTGGCACGTGCCTGTAGTCTCAGCTACTTGTGGGGCTGAGGAAGGAGGATCACTTGAACCTGGGAGGCAGAGGTTGCAGTGAGTTGAGATGGCGCCACTGCACTCCAGCCTGGGTGACAGGGTGAGACCCTGTCTCAAAAAAAAAAAAAAGCAATTGATAAGTTGAACTCTATCAAAATTAAAAACTGTTACTCTTTGAGAGACATCATTAAGGAAATGAAAAGGCAAGCCACAGGTGGAGAGTTTGCAATAGAAAGCATTAGACAAAAGTCTTGTATGCAGAATACATAAAGAACTGTTATAAATGAATAATAAGCCAGCCCAATAAACCAATGGGCAAAGGCTTTTTTTTATATCTTGTACATAGTTCACAAGATACAAAAATGGCCTATAAGCAATGAAGAGATTATCAACATCTTTAGTCAACTAGGGATTTTTCCATTTAAAACCACAACACTCTCATTAGGATAGCTAAAATTAAGACTGATGACCCAGCAATCACACTCCTACAGGTCTCCTTTACCATACTTGATCTCTAAAGGCTGACAGTAACAGACCAGGGACCCTGTAATCCCAGCACTTTGGGAGGCCAAGGCAAGAGGATCGCTTCAGCCCAGGAGTTCAAGACCAGCCTGGGCAACCTAATGAGACCCCATCTCTACAAAAAAATTTTTTTAATCAGCCAGTGTGGGAGTGTACACCTGTAGTCTTAGCTACTGGGGAGCCTGAGGCAGGAGGATCCCTTGAGCGCAGGAGTTCAAGGTTGCAGTGACCTATGATCGCACCACTGTACTCCAGCCTGGGTAACACAGCCAGACCCTATCTCTTAAAAAAAAACGTCTTTGGCTGGGCGCAGTGGCTCACGCCTGTAATCCCAGCACTTTGGGAGGCCAAGGCGGGCAGATCATGAGGTCAGGAGTTTGAGACTAGCTTGGCCAACATGGTGAAACCCCATCTCTACTAAAAATACAAAAATTAGCCGGGCATGGCAGCGTATGCCTCTAATCCCAGCTACTTAGGAGGCCGAGGCAGGAGAATCGCTTGAACCTGGGAGGCGGCGGTTGCAGTGAGCCGAGATCATGCCATTGCACTCAAGCCTGGGCGACAGAGTGAGACTACGTCTCAAAAAAAAAATTTAAAGACAATAACAAAGTCATACTTTCACTTAACATGATATAACTATCCTGCATACTATTGAAAACATAACAACACTTTTCCCAAGGGGATGCAAAGTCCTCGAGTGATGTTTCTTCTCCACCTTTGATGTCTTATAACTTAATACTGCAATATAAAGTTACCTATCATTAATACATCTCCATCTTGTAGTAGCAACCGAACTTCCTGCTTGGTAATCAGGATTAGTCACCTCAGCCAGTAGAGGAACTTCCTACTTTACCTGTTGATTCAGAGGCATGAAAGACCCAAGGTGGCCAGGTGACCGCCTCAACTCCCAGTTCAATGGAAATGTTGTTGGGTCTCCTGGTGGAAGCATTCCTTCTTTTGGAACTAAGACCTCTTGGTCAGAGCTTCTGGCCATTTCTACTTTCAGGCAAAATGAACAACCAAGTACACTGTTCAAAGTTCTGCCAACTGGGGGAGGTTTTTTTCACCATTATTCTTCAGGGATGTCCCAGAAAGGGATACTAGTTTTTTTTCACCTGGTGCCCACATATTGTGCAGAACCATCATAAACCTGGGCTATAAACCACAACTGAGTTTTCCCTTCTTCAGTCAACTGGTCGTAAGGAATGCCCCATGAGGCCATAGGTGCAGGATGGGGGAGAGAAGGTGATGTAGCAGGAGTGGGGGCCATGGATATTTGGGCCACTTCCTCGTGCAACTTACCTATGCCTTCAGGGCCCATTTGAGCCCAATCTCATATATACCACTTCAATTTGATAATGGAGTGTTGCTGTGAGTGCACAACTTTATAGCTTGGTGGATCAGATAACACTTAGTTCATGATGAGCAGCTCAGGTCACATGGTAACTTGATGACCCACGGTTAACTATTCAGTCTCTGCTGAGGCCCAGCAAGCCAAACGTTGTTTCTCAAGAGGACAATACTCATCTGCAGGGCTCCAAAATCTTAAGGGTCTGCAGTGTGATTCACATACAGTGGCCTGCCAAAGGCTCTAAACAGCATCTCTATCAGCCCCTTGCAGAATGAGACTCTGGGTTGGTTTTCAGAAATTGTGGCCCTAAGGGTTCCTTTCAGGACAGACATAGAAGCTTCCAGGTCATCTATGCATAGCTTAAAGCTTTAAACACTTAAAGCTGGGAATTTGAAACCCTGAGCTCATCCTTTTCTTTGCCTACTTTCTTCAGTGCAGTTATGGCCAATGCCATTCTGTTCCTTGGTTTAACTAAAATATTCTAAGGTAACAAATACACAGTCACTCATAACCTTGCTTTCTATAGGTGTTTCATTAGGCGTATTCAATGCTTTATCATGCCATGGACTCCCAGTGCCCTCTTCACCAGTGGAAATAGAGTCACTAGTGCCTTTAAATGTCATCATATAAGAATTCATGAAATTCAAGAAATTCAAGAAAACGCAGAACCAAATCAGAAAACTCATCCTCAAGATTCCATTCCTCTAGAGCCACTTTCAGTACCAAATCGGTATCACTCAGGGTTCCAACAGAGAAGCAGAACCAGTAGGAGATATACAGTGAGATTTATTTCAAGGAATTGACTTATGCGGGGGGAGGCAGGCTGATTAGGCAAGTTGGAAATTTATAATGCAGGCAGGAGAATAGGCTGGAAATTTCAGGCAAGGGCTGAAGTCACAGTCCACAGGCAGAATTTCTTATTCAGAATTTCTTCTTCTTCAGCTTTACTTTTAAAGACTTTCTACTGATTGAATCCGAACCAACCAGATTACCTAGGATAATCTTTCTTACTTAAAAACAATTTATGAATTTTAGTTACATCCACAAAAACACCTTCAGGCCCAGCATAGCGGCTCATGCCTCAAGCCCAGAAGGTCGAGGCTTCAGTGAGCCATGATGGCACCACTGCACTCAGCCTGGGTAACAAAGTGAGACCCTGTTTCAAAACAAAAACTACCTTCATAGCAACTCTCAGGTTTGTATTTGATTAAATAACTGGGGACTATAGTTCAGCCAAGTTGATGCCTAAAAAAGGCTATCACGTATTTACCCAAGACAAACGAAAATATACATTTATACTAAGATTTGGGGGGGGTTAAAGGTAAAAAATCTTTCTGTAATTGAGAAAGGAGTCTTGCTATGTTGCCCAAGCAAGTCTTGAATTCCTGAGCTCAAGCTATCTGGCCACCTTTGCCTCCCTAAGTGCTGGGTTTATGGGTGTGAGCCACTGTGCCTGGGTACACCAAAATTTTTAGAGAATATTGACAGTATCTATTCACAGGATCGCAAAACCTGAAATGTCTCAAATACCCATCAACAGGTGAATAGATGAACAAAATACATTCAATTTACTCAGCAACAAAATATTCAATTAAATGAATATTACTTGGCAATGAAAAGAAATGAACTATCAATCACTCAATAGAGTGCACGAATCTCAAAATCATTATACTAGGTTGGTGCAAAAGTAATTTCGGTTTTTGCCATTACTCACTGCATTACTTTGGCAAAAACCAAAATTACTTTTGCACCAACCTAATAGCAGCAGAAGCTAAAAACAAAAGAATACATAATGTGCAATCCCATTTACACAACATTCTAGAAAAATGCTAACTAATCTATAATGACAGCAAATCAACAGATGCCTGGGACCAGATGTGTAGGGAGACGTGAGAAAAAGGGGCACAAAGAAACTTCTGGGGATGATAACAGTGATCTGCATGTTTTTTTCTTGGTTTGTTCGCAACAGGGTCTCACTCTGTTGCTCAGGCTGGAGTGTGGTGGCATTATCACAGCTCACTGCAGCCTCGACCTCCCAGGCTCAAGCGATCCTCCCACCTCAGCCTCCTAAGTAGCTAGAATTACAGGCATGCACCACCACATCCAACTAATTTTTAAATTTCTTTTGTTGGGTCTTGCCATGTTGCCCAGGCTGGTCTTGAACTACTCCTGGGCTCAAGTGATCCTCCCACCTCAGCCTCCCAAAGTGTTGGAATTACAGACATTAGGCACCACAAGAATGATCTGCATCTTGATTATGGTTGCGGTTGTATGGGTGTATACATAACTTAAAACTCATCAAACTGTACATTTTAAATAGGTACAGTTGATTGTATGAATAGATATACAGTATACCCTACTAAAGTTGTTATTTTAAAAAATTCATTAGATGAGATTTAGAGCAGATTAGAAGCAGCAAAATAATGGATTTATGAACGGGAAAACAGGCAACAGTAAGTATTCAGATGAAAGCACAGAAAGAAAAGAAAGGAAAGAAAACTCAGAAAAGAGCATCAGAGAGAAAGGAGGCGCCGTGATAGGTACTGCTGCAAAACTATAATGTGGGAGAAATGCTGCTGTGCTGTTGTTGAAAACATTATATGAGGCCGGTGTGGTGGCTCATGCCTGTAATCCTAGCACTTTGGGAGGCTGAGGCAGGCGGATCACCTGAGGTCAGGAGTTCAAGACCAGACTGGCCAACCTGGCGAAACCCCGTCTCTACTAAAAGTACAAAAATTAGCTGGGTGTGGTGGCGCGCACCTATAATCCCACCTACTGGGGAGGCTGAGGCAGGAGAATCACTCGAACCCAGAGGGTGGAGGTTGCAGTGAGCCAAGATCATGCCACTGCACTCCAGCCTGGGCGAAAGAGTGAAACTCTGTCTCAAAAAAAAAAAAAAAGAAGAAAAGAAAACATTATATAAATAATTCTGGTTTTGGTGAGGCAATGTCTAGCATTCAGACACTTAACCAATTAATTTTAAGAGTATAGAAATCAGGGCCGGGTGCAGTGGCTCACGCCTGTAATCCCAGCACTTTGGGAGGCTGCGGTCGGTGGATCATGAGGTCAGAAGTTCAAGACAAGCCTGGCCAAGATGGTGAAACCCTGTCTCTACTAAAAACTACAAAAATTAGCTGGGCTCTGTGGTAGGCACCTGTGATCCCAGCTACCTGGGAGGCTGAGGCAGGAGAATCGCTTGAACCTGGGCGGCAGAGGTTGCAGTGAGCTGAGATCATGCCACTGCACTCCAGCCTGGGCAAAAGAGTGAGACTCTGTCTCAGAAAAAAAAAAAAAAAAAAAAGAGTATAGTGTTGGGAACAGGGACCCAAATCTGGCCATAAACAAAATCTCTGCAGCACTGTGACATGTTCGTGATGGCTATGACACCCACGCTGAAGGTTGTGGGTTTACCATAATGAGGGCAAGGAGCACCTGGCCCACCCAGGGCGGAAAACCGCTTAAAGGCATTCCTGAACCACAAACAATAGCATGAGTGAACTGTGTCTTAAGGACATGTTCCTGCTGTAGATAACTAGCCAGAGCCCATCCCTTTGTTTCAGCCCATCTCTTTGTTTCCCATAAGGAATGCTTTCAGTTAATCTATAATCTATAGAAACAATGCTTATCACTGGCTTGCTGTCAATAAATATGTGGGTAAAACTCTGTTCGGGGCTTTCAGCTCTGAAGGCTGTCAGCTCCCTGATTTCCCACTCCACACTCTATATTTCTGTGTGTGTGTGTCTTTAATTCCTCTAGTGTCACTGGGTTAGGGTCTCCACAACCAAGCCAGTCTCAGCAAGTGGTATCCATACATGGGGCTCGAACCTGGGTCGAAGTGTCGCCAGAGCGATGGTTGGAGAATGTGGAACTAAGCTGGAGGACACCCGAGTACTCTTAAGCAATCCCTGTGGCAAGTAAGAAGGGGAGCTCGGAAGCATCAGGGTAACAATGAGACAAGTGTGGGCTCTGGTTCATTCCACCTTGGACCCTTTTCACCCTAATGATGAGGAGGAAGGAAAGTATAACGAAGTAACAGAAGACATGACAGAGCAGGTTTGTTTGCCAGCTAAAGCTAAAGCGGCAAAGGAGGAAGAGGTTCCTCCCTACCCTTCTGCACCCCCTCATTATTTTGAAGAAAAAGAGTAGCCTGACCCTCCAGATCTTTCTTTTCCGGAGGACACTGGGTGAAAAGTAGTTGCCCCAGTGACTGTTTGAGCAGTGCCTCGAGCGACCGCTCTCGGTTCTATTCAAGCAGGAATCCAGCAAGCTAGAAGAGAGGGTGATTTAGAGGCTTGGCAGTTCCCTGTTGGAATACACCCCCCAGATCAACAGGGAAATATTATAGCTACATTTGAGCCTTTTCCTTTTAAATTGCTCAAAGAATTTAAACAAGCTATTAATCAGTATGGACCAGGTTCTCCTTTTGTAATGGGACTGTTAAAGAATGTTCCTGTCTCCAGTCAGATGTTGCCAGTGGGGATGACAGGATTACTTCTAGGTAGATCTAGTTTAAATTTAAAAGGACTGCAAGTATATACAGGAGTCATTGATTCAGATTACAGTGGGGAAATTCAAATTGTTATATCTACTTCTGTTCCCTGGAAAGCAGAGCCAGGAGAGCGCATAGCACAGCTCCTGATTGTGCCATATGTGGAAATGGGGAAAAGTGAAATTCAACGAACAAGAAGATTTGGAAGCACAAATAAACAAGGCGAAGCACCTTATTGCGTGAATCAAATTGCTGATAAACATCCTACCTGTGAAATAACTATTCAGGGAAAGAAATTTAAAGGTTTGGTAGATACAGGAGCAGACATTTCAGTCATTTCTCTATAGCACTGGTCATCCTCCTGGCCAATTCAACTCGCTCAATTTAACATAGTTGGAGTTGGTAAAGCCCCTGAAGTTTATCAAAGTAGTTATATTTTGGACTGTGAAGGGCCCGATGGACAACCTGGGACTATTCAACCAATTGTAACTTCTGTACCTATAAATTTGTGGAGGAGAGATTTATTACAACAATGGGGAGCACAAGTTCTAATTCCAGAACAATTATATAGCCCTTAAAGTCAACATATGATGCATGGAATGGGGTATGTCCCTGGTATGGGACTAGGAAAAAATTTGCAATGTTTGAAGGAACCACTTCAAGCTGGAAGAAAAAGTTCCCGCCAAGGTTTAGGGTATCATTTTTGATCGTGGCCATTGTTAAGCCTCCAGAACCTATACCTTTAAAATGGTTGACAGATAAGCCAATTTGGATAGAATAATGGTCGCTAAATAAAGAGAAACTGGAGGCTTTAGAGGACTTAGTTACTGAACAATTAGAAAAAGGACACATAGCTCCAACATTTTCCCCTTGGAATTCTCTAGTCTTTATTATTAAGAAAAAATCAGGTAAATGGAGAATATTAACTGACTTAAGAGCTGTTAATTCAGTTATACAACCTACAGGGGCATTACAGCCAGGATTGTCTTTTCCTGCTATGATTCCGAAAATTGGCCTTTAATAGCCATAGATTTAAAAAACTGTTTCTTTACTATCCTCTTAGCTGAGCAAGACTGTGAACAGTTTGCATTTACAATTCCTGCAGTAAACAACCTGCAGACTGCTAAGCATTTGCATTGGAAAGTATTGCCACAAGGCATGTTAAACAGTCCAACAATTTGCCAGACTTATGTAGGGCAAGCAATTGAACCTACTCATAAAAAATTTTCACAGTGTTACATTATTCACTATATGGATGATATACTTTGTGCTGCCGCCACTCGAGAAATATTACTCCAATGTTATGATCACTTGCAAGACTCTATTTCTCGTGCCGGTTTAATTATAGCTACTTAAAAAATTCAGAATACTACTCCTTACTCCTACTTGGGGACCGTAGTAAATGACACTACCATTGTGCCACAGAAAGTAACCATATATGTTGGGATCAATTGAAAACATTAAATGACTTTCAAAAATTACTAGGGGACATTAATTGGATATGGCCTGCTCTAGGCATTCCTACCTATGCCATGAGTAATCTATTTTCTATCCTTAGAGGAGATCTTAATCTCACTAGCCCTTGGCAATTAACAAATGAGGCTGAGGCAGAGTTACAGCTGATTGAAAAGCAAGTCCATAAAGCTCAAATGAATAGAATAGATCGAGAGAAGACGCTAGATTTGCTAATTTTTTCAACTCAATATTCACCTACTGTGTTATTGTCCAAGAGCAGGACTTAGTAGAATGGCTTTTTCTTCCACATACTAATTCACGGACTTTGACCCCTTATTTGGATCAAATCGCTGCTATGATAGGAGATGGGAGAACTCGGATTGTTAAATTACATGGATATGATCCTGGAAAAATTATTGTCCCTCTTACAAAGGCACAAATATAGCAAGCTTTTATAAATAGTCTTACTTGGCAAACCCATGTAGCTAACTTTGTGGGTATTTTTGATAACTATTTTCCTAAGACAAAATTGTTTCAATTTTTGAAATTAACTAATTGGATTCTCCCTAAAATAACTAAATTTAAACCAATTGAAGGTGCTGAAAATGTCTTCACAGATGGGTCTAGTAATGCTAAAGCTTCTTATTCTGGATCGAAAGGTAAAGTTTTCCAGACTCCCTATACTTCAGCTCAAAAAGTGGAGCTTGTAGCTATAATTGAGGTATTGACTGCTTTTGATATGCCTATTAATGTGATTTCTGATTCTTCATATGTGGTTCATTCCACACAATTAATTGAAAATGCTCAGTTACAATTTCATACAGATGAACAACGGATGACTTTATTTACCCAACTGCAAACAGCAGTTAGGAGTAGAATGCACCCTTTTTACATTACTCATATTCGGGCTCATACACCTCTTCCAGGAACTTTGACTGCAGGGGATCAAATGGCTGATCGCCTAGTTGCTACTGCAATATCTAATGCCAGACACTTTCACAATTTAACCCATGTTAATGCCTCTGGTCTCAAATGCAGATACAGCATTACCTGGACAGAAGCTAAAACTATTATCCAGTGATGCCCAACTTGTCAAATGGTGCATTCTTCATCTTTTACAGAGGGAGTTAATCCTCGAGGATTGAAACCTAATTCTCTTTGGCAAATGGATGTCACCCACGTTCCCTCATTTGGGAGACTAGCTTGTGTACATGTATGTGTGGACACCTTTTCTCACTTTGTCTGGGCTACATGCCAATCAGGAGAGTCTTCTGCCTGTGTTAAATGTCACCTTTTGCAGTGTTTTGCGGTGATGGGCTTTCCAGCTTCTATTAAAACAGATAATGTCCCAGGCTATACTAGCCAAGTTCTAGCTACATTTTTCTCTATATGGAATATTAAACACATTACTGGCATCCCATATAATTCTCAAGGACAAGCCATAGTGGAAAGAATGAATCCCTCCATGAAACAGCAGTTGCAAAAGCAAAAAGGAGGAAACAGGGACTATGGGATACCCCATATGCAATTGAATCTAGTATTATTGACTTTAACGTTTTTGAGACCACCTAAAGGTCAGATGCTATTAGCAGCTGAATAGCATCTACAGAAACCAGCTGCAAAGACAGAAGCAGAACAACTGGTTTGGTGGCGAGATCCAATGACAAAAAGTTGGGAAATGGGTAGAATAATAACTTGGGGTAGAGGTTATCCTTCTGTTTCTCTAGGACTGAATCAGCAGCCAATTTGGATATCATCAAGACACCTGAAACCTTATCATGAGCCAGATGCCAAGGAAGAGATTCCGGGAGGATCCCGAGGATCCCCCAGTTGCAGCCATGTTGAGACTGACGCTGAGAAGGACCCCACGAGCAACACCCATCGAACACAACCACCTACCTGGGGACAGATCAAGAAGCTGTCACAGATGGCAGAAGAAAACCTAAGGAAAGTGGGACAACCAGTCACAATGAGTAATTTGATAGCTATGATAGTGGTGATCACCATTGCCGTGAGTATTCCTTCAACAAGGGCTGGCACAGAGAACAATTATACTTATTGGGCATATTTATCAATCTTAGCTGGCAATAATGTCTGGATGTAATCACTCTATGACACAGTTACACGTGCTTTCTGGTCTCAGTATTTACCATAATAAATCTGCTCCTATAATTGAGGTATACTGCCCTCAAAAACCTATTTGTAGACAGAATTGGACCTGGCTAGAAATAATGAACGTATTTGTTTGGGAAGATTGCAAAACAGGCAGAGGTGCTGTGCAACAATTCCTATGGAATCATTATTGATTGGTCCCCTAAGGGGATGTTTAGCTTGAATTGCACCTCTCGGTCTGTGTGCCACAGCCACACTATGTTCAGCTGGTCTGAACAAAATGATCAAATGGTAGAAATGGTAAGAAGTGCAGCAAGAGTTCCTATTATCTGAAAACATGGTGGTATAGTGGCACCTCAACTTCAAATGATATGGCCCGCTCTAGGAGCTTAACATAAGGATTTGTGGAAACTATTAATGGCTCTTAATAAGATCAAAATTTGGGAGAGAATAAAAAAGCATCAGAAGGACACTCTACAAACTTGTCTTGGATATTGCAAAATTAAAAGAACAAATATTTAAACATCCCAGGCACACCTGACCTTAATGCCAGAAATAGGAGTGCTTGAAGGAGCTGCAGACAGATTAGCAGGTAGTAACCCATTAAAACAGATAAAAACACTTGGAAGCTCTGTGATTTCAATGATGATTGTGTTTTTAATCTGTGTTGTTTGTCTTTGTATAGTCTGCAGCTCCCGACTCCTGCAAGAAGTAGCTCGCCATGATAAAGCCACCTTTGCGTTTATCATCTTGCAAAAACAAAAAGGGGAACATGTTGGGAACAGGCCCCAAAATCTGGCCATAAACTGGCCCCAAAACTGACCATAAATAAAATCTCTGCAGCACTGTGACATGTTCGTGATGGCCATGACACCCACGCTGAAGGTTGTGGGTTTACTGTAATGAGGGCAAGGAACACCTGGCCCACCCAGGGCAGAAAACCACTTAAGGTGTTCCTAAGCCACAGACAATAGCATGAGCGACGTGTGCATTAAGGACATGTTCCTGCTGCAGATAACTAGCCCAACCCATCCCTTTGTTTCAGCCCATCCCTTTGTTTCCTGTAAGGAATGCTTTTAGTTAATCTGTAATCTATAGAAACAATGATTATCACTGGCTTGCTGTCAGTAAATATATGGGTTAAACTCTGTTTGGGGCTCTCAGATCTGAAGACTGTCAGCCCCCTGGATTTCCCACTCCACACTCTATATTTCTGTGTGTATGTGTGTGTATGTGTTTGTGTGTGTGTTTCTTTAATTCCTCTAGTGCTGCTGGGTTAGGGTCTCCACGACTGAGCTAGTCTTGGCAGTATAGAAATCAGAATATTAATTTGGCAACATTTGGTAACATCAAGGCAGAATATTTATCAGAAATCAAATGTTATCACCAAAAATCTACTATACTTTGTTACCCAGGAGATGCAATACAAAACCCATTAATTAAAACATTAACAGATACTATTAAAATACTTTGGGATAAGGTCAGAAATGCTAAATGTTACTCATTATTTTAGACACATTACCTGATGTGAGGCTATAGTGCAGATGATTATGGTTAGAGTTGTGGTTTTCTAAACTCAAATACTTCTATATGTGAACATTTTGGGGAGATTTTTGTCACAACTGGAGAAAGATTATTTTTAAATTTTAGTAAACTACTTACAAAAGCTGAACTAGACAAAAATAATTCAAGAAGCTAGAAATATGACAACATGGTGCAAATATATGTGGAAAGTGTAACATGGCAATAGGAAATCCTTGAATAAAAAAAAATATATATATATATATATATATATATATATATATATATATATATACCATAAAATGTAGAATGGTATGTTCTGTATCATTCTATATTCCTTTTCTAAAGCATCTTTATTATTATTATTTGAGATGAGGGGGAGATCTCACCATGTTGCCTGGGTTGGTCTTGGACCCCTGTCTTCAAGGAATCTTCCTTCCTCAGCCTCCTGAGTAGCTGGGATTACAGACACATATCACTACGCCCACCTTAAAGCTTGCTTGCTTGCTTGCTTGCTTTTTTTTTTTTGAGACAGGATCTTGCTCTGTTGCTCAGGTTGGAGTGAAGTGGCACAATCATGGCTCACTGCAAACTCCACCTCCCAGGTTCAAGCTATCCTCCCACCTCAGCCTTCTAAATAGCTGAGACTTCAAGCATGCCACCATGACCAGCTAATTTTCACATTTTTTGTAGAGACAAGGTTTCACCATGTTGCCCAGGCTGGTCTGAAACCCCTGGGCTCAAGCAATCCAATCTGCCTCATTCCCCCAAACTTCAGGGATTACAGGCATGAGCCACTGCACCCAGCCTAAAACCATTCTTTAAACATGACAGTGAACAATGCAGTCAAAGTCTCCTTAGACATTACTGAATTTTAAAAATATATTTTAAGAACTATACAGTTGGCACGCAGCAGCTCACGCCCGTAATCTTAGCACATTGGGAGGCCATGGCGGGCAGATCGCAAGGTCAGGAGTTCAAGACCAGCCTGGCCAACATGCTGAAACCCTGTCTCTACTAAAAATACAAAAATTAGCCTGGCTGGTGGCGTGCACCTGTAATCCCAGCTACTTGGGAGGCTGAGGCAGGAGAATTGCTTGAACCCAGGAGGCGGAGTTTGCAATGAGCCGAGATTGTGCCACTACACTCCAGCCTGAGCAACAGAGCAAGACTCCATCTTGGGGAAAGAAAGAAAAAAAAAAAGAACTATACATCTACCAAAAGCTTCAGTTAAATGTTTGGGTATATTGAAAACACACTGGATATAAATTTGAAACCACTGTTAAACATGTGATGAGAAAATCGAGTTGAGACTGCCATGCCACTGTCAACTGATGGGTTCTTGGGCTTTCAATGCAACAGAACATTGACATGAGGCCAAAAGAGTTTTCTCAAAGCTTCACTGGAGCTTTTGTCCAGCCATAAGGGAGGCAGAACGAGAGAGAAAGAGAGAGAGAGAGACAGAGAGAGAGAGAGAGACAGAGAGAGAGAGAATTCCCTGAGAGACTCCACCTGTAAAAGAGCAGGTAGGACTTTTTTATTAGGCAACGTACAGAACTGACATCAGGAGTAGAGTGTACACAGGCTGGGCAAGGCAAACGATGTGAGGGGTAGGGTAGCAGGTCAGCATATCTAGTTGTGATGGTTATCTTGAGTAATGGGCCACCTGGTAGTCTGGCCTGTGACAACGAGACTATAAATCAATTATCCAGCAGCATTCCTTTCTGAGGTGGGACACTCTGCAACCTTGGTTATCTCCTAAAGCCAGTTCCTGGAATTCTTTAAGTAAAAAGACTATTAGCAGTGAGGTAGTGGTATGGGTTTTGTGATCTGTGGGAATGCTCTAATGGGGGTGAGCCAAAGCCAAGCCCTGTCTCTACTGTGTCTCACCAGTAAAAACACAATTACAAACAGCATGCAATGCTCTTTTTTGTGATGATGGTTAATAAAGAATACAGGTTCTAAAATACCAGCCAAAGTTCTACTTTCAAACATATGTCTAAATTTATTAGCTTAGTACTGACCTGGTATGATGCTTTAAGTAAAACTGATGGTTTAAGCAAAATGACAGAGAAAAATAAAAATGCAATATCAAAAAATTTTAATGTACATAATGCTCTCAAAAACCTCAAAAGGATTAAAAAATTCATTTTTTTTCCTTTTTTAAAAATATATATTTTTCGGGACAAGATCTCAAGCTCTTGGCCTCAAGCAATCCTCCTGCCTTGTCCTCCTAAAGTGCTGGGACTACAGGCATGAGCTATTGTGCCTGGCCTAAGAAATTCTTCAAAGAAAAGCTAAGTGATAATGCTTACAAAAAGATAGATTACTGAGTTTAAAATAAATTGCAGAGTCTCTTGACATTCCTTTCAATTTCTCCTGCATAGAGAATATTAGAAAAAGGGGATTTCAATTGCGAATACCTCAGCCCATCTATGTTCCAAAACTAAATTTTAAAATCAATTTATTTTTTATTCTACATTGGAAACTGCAATGTCAGTGTTTTTTCTTTTCTTTTTTTTTTTTGGATGGAGTCTCTCTCTGTCACCCAGGCTGGAGTGCAGTGGTGTGATCTCGGCTCACTGCAACCTCCACCTCCCAGATTCAAGCAATTCTCCTGCCTCAGCCTCCTGAGTCGCTGGGGTTACAGGGATCCACCACTACGCCCAGCTAATTTTTGTGCTTTTAGTAGAGATGGGGTTTCACCATGTTAGCTAGGATGGTCTCAAACTCCCAACCTCGGGTGATCCGCCCGCCTCGGCCTCCCAAAGTGCTGGGATTACAGGCGTGAGCCACCACACCTGGCCAGAAAGTGCAATATCATTCTAAAAATAAAAGTTTACAATACTGAAAGAAAATAATGCCCTTTTCAGTCTTCTAATCAAGATCCTTACTATTTAAAATGCGCTCCTGGAATAGCAGCATCAGCATCACCTGGGAGCTCTTCAGGTGTGCAGAATCGCAGCCCCACTCCAGATCAACTTCGTCAGAGTCTTCATTTTGACATGACCCCCAGGCAATTCATTTGCATATCACAGTTAGAAAAGCACTGGACTAGATGACATATGCAACCTGAAGAATTATAGGAAATATGAACTTCAACAGCTATTAAAAATTTATAACTGAAATTGACTAATGAATATTAGTTAATGATGATATTGATGAGAAATGAACAGAGAGGAACTAAAAATGTTGTTTGTTAAAATCTGGCGTAACTTCTGCTGAAGTATTGCAATGTCTTTGCAGCAATAATTGTATATTTATTTATTTATTTATTTTATTTTTTTGAGACAGAGTCTCGCTCTGTTGCCCAGGCTGGAGTGCAGTGGCGCCACCTCGGCTCACTGCAACCTCCACCTCCTGGGTTCATGCCATTCTCCTGCCTCAGCCTCCCAAGTCGCTGGGACTACAGGCGCCCGTCACCATGCCCGGCTAATTTTTTTTTTTTTTTTTGTATTTTTAGTAGAGACAGGGTTTCACCGCATTAGACAGGATGGTCTCAATCTCCTGACCTCGTGATCTGCCCACCTTGGCCTCCCAAAGCGCTGGGATTACAGGCGTGAGCCACCGAGCCCAGCCTATTTATTTATTTTCATAGAGACAGAGTCTTATTATGTTGCCCAGGCTGGTCTCAAACTCCTGGACTCAAGCAATCTTCCTGCCTCAACCTTCCAAAATGCTGGGATTATAGGTGTGAGCCACTGCAGCAGGCCTGCAGCAATAATTTATCACATTTCCAAATACTTTGTGTCTCTCAGTATGTATTTCACTTTGCTAATATGGGTAACCAGTAAAGAACGTAACTTCACAAAATAAAAGTTAGTAGAAACGAATTAAGGTCTAGAGTGACAAAAAAAAGACTGTTACATCTAGTAACCATAATACATGGGAGCAAAGAAGCATTGAAACTGCCATAAAGAATTTTATTTCCATGGAAGTAAGATAAATGACTGTTGTATAGAAAACTATCATATACTAGTGACTGAATTTCTCGGCTGGGCCCAGTGGCTCATGCCTGTAATCCCAGCACTTTGGGAGGCCGAGGTAGGTTTATCACTTGAGGTCAGGAGTTCAAGACCAGCCTGGCCAACATGGTGAAACCCTGCCTCTACTAAAAATAGAAAAATTAGCCAGGTGTGGTGGTTTGCACCTGTAATCCCAGCTACTTGGGATGCTGAGGCACGAGAATTGCTTGAACCTGGGAGGCGGAGGTTGCAGTGAGCAGAGATCATGCCACTGCACTCCAGCCTGGGCCACAGACTACATCTCAAAAAAAAAAAAAAAAAATTTTTTTTTGACACTTCATCTTAGCCAAAAGGCCAAGAAGTGATGTGACTTAAAATTTCTAATTATTGTGCTAGTTTTTCTTACTTCAGGGCCTTTGCTTATGCTATTTCCTGTTCCTGATACTCTTTCCTCTCCAACAGAGTTGGTTTCAATGGTTCAGGTCTCAGCTTGAATGTCATTTCCTCAGGGTGGCCTTCCCTGACCCCACAAAATCAGCTGCTCTTATGACATTCTCTCAAAACACTCTGAATTTCTTCTTGGCCCAACATACCCATAACTTCCCCTTACATTTCTGCCTTCCTCTCTGGACTGTAAGCTCCACCAGTGCAGGGACTTTGTCTCTCTCATTCTGAACCCACTGACCTCCGTGTATCTTTAGGGGCTTAATAAATATTTATTAAATTAATTAATATGTATTAAATTAATAAATATTTATTAAGATTTATGAATGAGTGAATGGTGGTCCTAGTCATATTAAATGAAGTATAATCCTGACTTATATTTACATAACTCTTTTCTCTTTTTAGCACATTTTTGCTTCTATTTTCCCATTTGACCCTCCAAAAACTCAGCTCTCCCTGGTGAGCCTCTCTCAGTCCTTAAAGTGCACATGAGATCCCCTAGCTCTTAGGTGTGAGCATGGACTGGAGATGGATGGCCTGCCTTCCCATCCTAATTCTGCCACTTCAGACCTGTGTCTTGGGCAAACTCCCTCACCTCTTTGTGCCCCAGTGTCTTCATTTGTGCTTACCTCATAGGTGTACTATGAGGAGCAAATGAATATATACGTGTAAAGATCTTGAACGGTGCCAGATACCTAACAAATGTTAGCTATCATTCCAGGAACAGCATAAAGATGAAGAGTATAGGGGCCAGTATTACAGATTAGGCGTCCCCAATAATGTGCTGAGTAGAAGCTGGACACAAAACAGCACATACTGTGCATTTCCATTACATGAAGTTCAAGGATAGGCAAAATTAGCCTATGATGACAGAGTTAGGTTATAATAGTAGCGGGCGGAGGCAAGCACGCTGACTGGGAAGTACATAGTAGTCTTCTCGGGTGCTGGAAATGTTTTGTATCTTGATCTGCGTGGTGGTTACACAGGTAAGTATGTCTATATAAATGTTTTTTGTTTGTTTGTGTGTTTGTTTTTTAGATGGAGTCTCACTCTGTCATGCAGGTTGGAGTACAGTGACACCATCTCAGCTCACTGCAACCTCCGCCTCCCAAGTTCAAGCGATTCTCGTGCCTCAGCCTCCCAAGGAGCTGGGATTACAGGCACATGCCACCATACCTGGCTAATTCTAATTTTTGTATTTTCAGTGGAGACAGGGTTTCACCATGTTGGCCAGGCTGGTCTCGAACTCGTGACCTCAGGTGATCCACCCACCTCAGCCTTCCAAAGGGCTGGGATTACAAGCATGAGCCACCGCACCCAGCCAGAAATGTATTCTTAAGATTTGTGGCTGGGTGTGGTGGCTCACACCTGTAATCCCAGCATTTTGGGAGCCCGAGGCAGGTGGATCACCTGAGGTCAGGAGTTCGAGACGAGCCTGGCCAACATGGCAAAACCTGGTCTCTCCTAAAAATACAAAAATTAGCTAGATGTGGTGGTAGGCGCCCATAATCCCAGCTACTTGGGAGGCTGAGGCAGGAGAATCACTTGAACCCGGGAGGCAGAGTTTGCAGTGAGCCGAGATTGCACCATTGCACTCCAGCCTGGGCAACAAGAGTGAAACTCAGTCTCAAAAAAAAAAAAAAAAAAAAGAAAAAAGAAAAAAAAAGATTTGTGCACTTTAATGTGCAATTTTTACCTCATTAAAAACTGTAGACAAAGTGTTAGATTGTGACCACTCCTTTTATCTTGGTATGGATTTTTCCCCCAACTTCTCTGCCTTCACCGAGGACCTCAGAGGGGATCCTGGATGAGGATTAATCCCCTTCCCCTTGTTTCTTTCTGTTGGCACTCAGTAAACCACAGATCTCTTCCACCAACCTGGCCTTTACCTGAGAAAAGTGGGACAAGGCCATGTCTCAGGAGGCCCAGCAAGTAAGGTGGGGGCATAAACACACATGACTTCATCCATAGTATAAAGACCACTGCCCTCCCTGGAAATCAGACAGAGCCAGTGAGACAAGGCCGCAGTTCCAACCCCCATGGTCTCCACCCCCATCCCAACAGAGCCAGTCAGCTCCAGGGCAACAGAACTCCGACATCCTCCCTGCTGGGGCCTCACGGTCAGGATTGCTAGTGATCAGGATCTCAGGCATATTGATCTAGTTTGTTTTCAAGTGATAGAAATCCAAAGCAAATAGGCATATGCAAAATCAGAGCCATTTATTGGGAGAATGCTGGTGTGCTTATGGAACATAGCCTTGGGAAGTGCAGGGAGGGCCTCAGAGACAAGTGGGCCCTTGGACATTTTCTCCCCTCTCTGCTTCTCTTAGTTTTATCAGATCAACTTTCTCCCCATAATGGGGGATGTGGCTGCCATTAGTTCCTGAGCCTCATGCTAGAAAACCTGTATCCTGTGTCAGTCCAGTCCAGCAAATCTGAGGGAAAGGCTCTGATTGGCCCATTTTGAGTACAATGCCCATCCCTAGACCGATCAACTGTGGCCATGAGCGTATGACCAATAACACCCACTGAAATCACATAGTGGTTAGAAAGCAGAAAGGAACAGGTCCCCAAAAGAAGGTGTTGTTCCCAGAAGAAAAGGGGGTGCTGGGCAGGGAAGACAATATCACAGATGTCACAGTGGTGGGACAGAGAGGGATACAACTAAGTCCATGAAGCCTGGCCTGTGTCTCTTCTAATTAAACATAACCTTCTCAGTCCCTGTTGTCCCGTAATCCAGAGACAAGGTCAGCAGTATCCTACCTTTGAGATCCAACTAACTCAGCAAGTAGTGGGAGGGGCACCAGAGAAAAATCAGGTCCTGTCTCAAGCCAGGACCCTCAGCCCTGTCAACAGGACAGTCCAAGAGAGTGGTGGAAGCTCACCAGGCTGGGCCCCCACAAACCAGTCCTGATGCCACAACTAACTCAGGCTGGGCCTCAGTATCCTCCTCTGTAAAACGAGAGCCGTTGAGCTACCTGATTAGAGAAACAACATTGAGTTCCCGAATGCCAAACAGCTTGGATTTAAATCTCAGCTCTAGGCCTGGCATGGTGCCTCATGCTTGTAATCCTAGCACTTTGGGAGGCTGAGGCAGGTGGATGGCTTGAGCCCAAAAGTTTGAGACCAGCCTAGGCAACATGGCAAAACCCCACCTCTACAAAAAATATCAAAAAATTAGCCAGTCATGGTGACGTGCACCTGTAGTCTCAGCTACTCAGCAGGCTGAGGTGGGAGGATCATTTGAGCCCAGGAGGTTGAGGCTGCAGTGTGCACTCCAGTCTGGGCAACAGAGAGACCCTGTCTCAAAACTCAATCAATCCATCAATCTTAGCTCTACCCTTAGCAGCTTTGTGGTCTTGGAAACTTTAAAAAATTTTTTACTTGTTATTGGCCGGGCCCAGTGGCTCACGCCTGTAATCCCAGCACTTTGGGAGGCCAAGGTGGGCAGATCACAAGGCCAGGAGATTGAGACCATCCTGGCCAACATGGTGAAATCCTGTCTCTACTAAAAATGCAAAAATTAGCTGGGCGTGGTGGCACATGCCTGTAATCCCAGATACTCAGGAGGCTGAGGCAAGAGAACCCCTTGAACCAGGGAGTCGGAGGTTGCAGTGAGCCGAGATCTTGCCACTACACTCCAGCCTAGCAACAGAGCGAGACTCTGTCTCAAAAAATAAAATAAAATAAAATAAATTTTTACTTGTTATTTTGAAAAGAATTTTAAATTTACAGGATATTTGCAGGAGTAAGCCAAATAACTCCTATATACCCTTAACCCAGATTCTGCAATTTCTACCATGTTGCTGCACCTATTTAGTCATTCTTTCTCTCATTTTTTTCTGAGCTATTTGAGAGTACATTGCATATATCATGTCCCTTTACCCTTCACAGTTCAGTGTATTTCCTAAGAGCGGGGACTTTCTCTTACATAACTGCAGTGCAGTTATTAAATTCAGTAGTTTTATTATTGATAATGATAACTTCTCATTGACATAAATAATAAACGTTAAAAATAATAGTTTCTTTTAAAGACTAACTTCCTCTTCCTTCCTTATTTGGAAATGTTATTACTTTTCTAAGACCTTTTGCAAGTAACTTCCTCTTTTCCTTTTGTTCTCCATTGCCTTTACCTATTTAGGAAAGTTTTAAGTTGTTAGCCAATTGAGTTTAGCTTAAACTGTAAGGTCCGGCTCCAAGCAACGAAGAGAGGACACAGCAGTAAGGATTCAATGTGTAAAGGATAAATATTCCTGCCTTTCTTTATTCATCGTGCTCTCGTGGCAAAATTGCTGATGGGCAGCATCCTTTCTGCAGAAAGTAAAATTGCCTTGCTGAGAAAACTTTTTGTCTGAATGCTAATTTTTCCTTGTGGCACCAAGGAATAAGCATTTTGTTTTCAAGAATCACGTGACCCACCCGGGCACACGGGGTGGTCTGAAAGGCAGGGCTGTAGGGCTGCCCAGGTGAGCCCTGGTGGACAAGGAAAAAGGCTTCCCTCTGAAGCTCTCAGGGCCACCAGGTGGGTGGTGGAGCCCACAGGTGGCTTTCCCTTGGATCCCTTTGGAAGCCTGAATGGAGGGGTGTGGGTGGGGGAGGCTGGAGGCAGTGAGGCTGGTGTGGTGGCAAAGTTCACTTGAGCCCACTCCCAGGTCAGGAGCAGAGTCAGGGTTTGAAGGCTGTGGCCCAGCAAGGGGGCTCAGAACTATTCCACAGTGCCCACGGCCCTCAGAATACAGGCTCAGCTTCTGTCCTGGGACTCGAGCTCTCCCAATCTGGCCACAGTCCCACCTTCAGACTAGCACATCACTCCAGCAAGCCACCCTCAGTCATCACCGGGCTTTTGCAGAGGCTACCCTCCTGCCCTTGTCCCTACTTACTTAGGTGACCTCTCCTCACACTGCAGGGCTCAGCACACTGGCCTCCAGAAAGCCTTGCTTCATCCCCCACCCAGCACTGACCTGCAGACCATCGGGGTTGTTGGTTAAAGGACCAAAGTCTGGACAGTAGGAAGGGGTTTTGACATCTAGTGCACAGCAGGGTGACCAGAGTCAATGAGACTGTGTTGCATTTTGCAAAACAACTGAGAGAGTCTGTATCAAATGTCTCTCTGCATTTAGATTGGAGAGGACGAAGGCCCTGAGGTCCAAGAATGTGGAAACCTGACAGTGGACACCAACAGCTGTGGAGAGAAGCTGGGCGAGATGCCCATGCTGCCGTGTGTCCAGCAATCCTGCTTTATCTTTTTAAATAAAGGTGATTCCTGATAACACTACCATTTCTTGCAAATCTTGTAGTAGCATTGGAAAGGTGGCAGATGAGTCACAGGCAATCTGCTGCTTTGCGCCCTCCCTGCACAGAACGGGGGCTGTGCACACCCTAGTTTAGGCAGTATGCAGTCATGTGATCCTCTCAGTTACTCAGAAAAACTGAAAGGAAAAGAGACCTCAGAGAAGTATCAGGGTGACCCCACCTGCAGAAAATCATTACCAGTGGCTCTGAAGGGCTGAGGCTCTGAGAGGGTGCAGGGGCAGAGTCCCACACATTGTGCATGGCCTCCCCACACTCACGCTGCCTGGTGAACATTTTCAGAAGGACCAGTGGCCCCTTCAGTTCTCGCCTGACTGTGTTAATCATGCTGAGAGGTCTCTAGGAGGATCCTGAAGTCCTGGGAGCCAGAGTGTGCTGGGGTCGAGTGGCATGGGGTCAGAGTGGCTCCCATCAGGGAGCTTCCTCATGTGTTACTAAGAAGTTTGAGGGAGGTCCAGAAGGCCCTGCCCTTGTGCATGGCCGGTGCCTCAGTGTGCACAGCCTAGAACATGCTGTGACCCTGCCCACTACTGATGGTGGCCAGGGACTGTCCTGGAATTCCACTGGTCAAATAAGATTCTCCTTCCCCAGTAAAGAGCAGGACCAGGAAGCAAGAAGTGACCTGGGGAGAGGGTGAGAGTGCTGTGGGGCTCCTTGTCTCCCCAGTGTGCTGTTGTCCATAAAATCCACTTTGGGGTTAAGGGTCTCCCAGGTGTGAATACGAAAGAAAGAGAAAGAAAGAAAGAAAGAAAGAAGAAAGAAAGAAAGAAAGAAGAAAGAAAGAAAGAAAGAAAGAAAGAAAGAAAGAAAGAAAGAAAGAAAGAAAGAGAAAGAAAGGAAAGAAAGAGAGAGGGAGAGAGGGAAAGGAGGGAAGGAGGGAGGGACAGAGGGTGGGAGGGAGGGAGGGAAAGAGAGAGAGAAAGAAAATAAAAGAAAGGAAAAGGAAAGAGAAAAGGGAAAGGGGGAAAGGAGGAAAGGCAGAAAAGAAGCTGATCTTTCTCTTTCCTTCTTTCTTTCCTTTCTTCCTCCCTCCCTCCCTTCCCTCCTTCCTCTCTGTCTCTCTCTCTCTCCCTCTCTTTCTCTCTCTCCCTCTCTCTTAGAACAAGAATTCAAGGGGAGCGCCACAAAGAGAGATTTCACAGAGAAAGTGGATTTAGTATTAAACATGTTATAATTAAGCTAAGAGGCTACAATTAGGACTCTTAGTAATGAGGGGAAATCCATATGCTTGTTATGTCAAAAATGTAAGTAAGCCAATTACATATTCTAGTACAATAGATCTGTGCTAGAAAGTCAGACCAAATATGAGACCAATTAAGACGAGGCATGACTTTAAACATATAATGGATGATAAATCTAAAAACTCATTTTCACAGGAAACAGTTTGACGCAGGGCTGGTATGGATTCAATGTGTCCAGTTTTATGTCTTGGATCCATAGGGGGAAAGTTACGTAATCATATTAACCTAAATGCTAGTTATTTATTTTACTTTTCTTATTTATTTTACTTTTCTGAATCAGCACACAAAGCATGAAAAGCTTAATTGTATTTACAGAAAATATAAAAATAAAACAATTTAAACAAGCTAGAGTTGACAGAATTTGGACAATAGGTGGGAAAAGGCCATGTAAAGTTGTCAGTGGGTTCTTCGCTCATACCACCCTGAATGTGCCCGATCCCGTTGGATACAGCTGTCAGAGGCTATGGGACTTAGGAGTGGTACGCAGATGTCATTTCCCCGTGATGGCTCCTGAAATAGAGCTGAGAAGACAGGTACAGAGTTATAAAGGTGACCTCTAAATGAAGTTCACTACAGGAGGTGAGAAACTGTTACAATGAGTGTAGCCAGGGCATGGTACAAGTGAGCTAATTCCTCAACTTTTATGAAATTATAAATCTAGAAGTAGGGGGCTTACTCATATTTAGAGTTTTGAATAACTGCCAGAAAAATTAAAAACAGAAATGATTGAAAATATTTAGTGTGTTTCAGCTGGGCGTGGTGGCTCACACCTGTAATCCTAGCACTTTGGGAGGCTGAAGCGGGTGGATTGCTTGAGCTCAGGAGTTCGAGACCAGCCTGGGCAACACGGTGAAACCTCGTCTCTACTAAAATACAAATAATTAGCTGGGCGTAGCAGCATGTGCCTGTAGTCCCAGCTACTCGGGAGGCTGAGGCAGGAGAATGGCTTCAACCCATGAGGCTGTGGTTTCAGTGAGCTGAGATCGTGCCACTGCATTCTAGCCTGGACAACAGAGTGAGACTCTGCCTCAAAATATATATATATATTTAGTGTGTTTCACGGAATGGGCGCTTCACACAGGTGCTGGATGAGGCCTCCTGGGGAGATGGTGTTGGAGCAGAGCCCTGCAGGAAGCGTGGGAGTTAGCCCCGTGGTGTGCTCTGGGAACAGTGAGGGCCACTTTCGTCCCACAGCCAAGTGCAGGGTGTGTTTCAGGTCAGCAAGGAGTGAGGTTGGTCCAGGAGCAGCCAGCGGGAGAGCAATAAGAAACAAGGTTAGGAGGGAGGCTGGGGACCAGCCTTTGGGTTTTATTCTGCATGTGATGGAAAACAACGGAAGCTGAGTGGGCTGGAGAGTCACAGGACGTGGCTGCTGATGGCAGAATAAGGAGAAGACGGCTGGGTGCAGTGGCTCACGCCTGTAATCCCAGCGCTCTCGGAGGCTGAGGCAGGCGGATTGCTTGAGCCAGGAGTCCAAGATCAGCCTGGGTAACATGGCAAAACCCCGCCTCTACTAAAAATACAATAAAATTAGCCTGGTGTGGTGGTGCACACCTGTAGTCCTGGCTACTCAGAAGGCTGTGAGACAGGAGGATCACTTGAGCCCCGGAGGTGGAGGCTGCAGTGAGCTGAGACAGGTTCTTTCAGATTGGCATACATGTTAAATACAGGTTAGCATCCTAAATCTGAGAAGTGTGAAATCCAAAATGTGCCAAAATTTGAAACTTTTTGAGCACCTACATAACACTCAGAGGAAATGCTCTATTTGAGCATTTGGGATTTTGTATATTTAGATTTGGGATGCTCAACTGGTAATTATATATAATACGAATATTCCAAAATCAAAAAAAAATTCAAAACACTTATGGTGTCAATCATTTTTTAGATAAGGGGTACTCAAACTTCATGAATAATTTCCAGCATCAGTGAGGATGTAAGCATGTGGAGTAATACCCACTCCCCAAAACTCTTCGTGAGCACATGGATTAGTGTAATTTCTCAGAGGGAATTGGGAAGTATCTATCTAGTATAAAAATTTCATATTCCATGAATCTCTTTCCATTTCTAGTAGTTTGTTATGTAAAATACTTGCACAATTAGAGGAAATATAAGCACAGATTGTCTATATAGCAATGTTCCTTTTTTTTTTTTTTTTTTTTGAGTTGGAGTTTCACTCTTGTCACCCAGGCTGGAGTGCAATGGCCCGATCTTGGCTCACTGCAATCTCTGCCTCCCAGGTTCAAGCCATTCTCCTGCCTCAGCCTCCCGAGTAGCTGGGATTACACGCACCCACCACAGTGCCCGGCTAATTTTTTGTATTTTTTGTAGAGATGGGGTTTCGCCATGTTGGCCAGGCTGGTCTTGAACTCCTGACCTCAAGCGCTCCACCCGCCTTGGCCTCCCAAAGTGCTGGGATTACAAGGGTGAGCCACTGCACTCAGCCTGTAGCAATGTTTCTAATAGAATAGAAAGTAGGGACAAACCGGCCTGGCGCAGAGGCGGAGCTTGCAGTGAGCCGAGATTGCACCACTAAACTCCAGCCTGGGCGACAGAGTGAGACTCCGTCTCAAGAAAAAAAGAAAAAGAAAGAAAGAAAGTAGGGACAAACCAAATTTCCATCATCAGACAAATAGATACACAAATAATGGTGCACTGGATATCGCGCAGGTTTTAAACATCACAAAAGAGCTCTGCTTCTGACTTCCAGCGATACCATGCAAGTAGGTAACAGATGCTTTACACTGGGTTTTCACTTGGGAACTCTGTGTCTAGCTTGGTTTCCTGATTTTTCAATGTCACTAAGTGCAGCTTTTGAAAAGCAATTCAATTTATGGCCAAATGAAACTTTAAAATGTGTCTTCTCAAAAGCCAGTTCTACTTGTTTCCTATCAAATGTATCTGTTCATCCGCCTGCCCATCGGTCTGTCCCCCCATTAATGGATTTGAGTGCCCTCCACTGAGCTGACAATCAATTCCATAACTTCACTGTTCCCAGTTACACACTAAGTGTTCAGCAAATCACTCTTTTTTTTTTTTTTTTTGAGATGTAGTCTTGCTCTGTCACCCAGGCTAGAGTGCAGTGGTGTGATCTTGGCTCACTGCAATCTCCATCTCCCAGGTTCAAGCAATTCTCCTGCCTCAGCCTCCCGAGTAGCTGGGATTACAGGTTTACCCCACCACGCCCAGCTAATTTTTGTATTTTTAGTAGAGACAGGGTTTTGCCATGTTGGCCAGGCTGATCTCAAACACCTGACCTCAGATGATCCGCCCACCTGGGCCTCCCAAAGTGCTGGGATTACAGGCGTGAGCCACTGCACCCCCCCAGCAAATCATTCTTGATTGTGATGATGCATTTGTCTCCAATTTCCCCCCCAACCTTATTTATTACTGTTCTCCCCAGTGCACCCACAATCCATCCATGCAGGTTTATTTACTTCCCCAAGCTTCCTGTTTTTACTCCTATTTGTACCTATTCTCCAAGACAAAAAAAGAAAAAAGAGAGAAACCTAGGATTTTAAAACTCTGTTTCAACCCTCTCTTCCTCCAAAGACATTGGAATTCTTTTTTTTTTTTAAAGACAGGGTCTCGCTCTGTCCCCCAGACTGGAGTGCAGTGGTGCCATCATGGCTCACTGCAGTCTCAAACTCCTGGGCTCAAGCAATTCTCCCATCTCAGCCTCCCAAGTAGCTGGGAACACAGGTGTGCACAACTGCGCCTGGCTAATTTTTTGAAATTCAAATTTTAAAAATGTGCAGCTCAAAGAAAAGGGTCTGTAGACTGAGACGGTCTGTGGACGATTAGACTTACGGTCTTTGGCCCCCAGAGTAAGCACTCTAAATATATTCATTTATTTGTACTACAAGGTTGTGACACTTGGGGGAGGAAGGGGCCAATGAATGATGATTTCATAGAGTATGTTCTGAGATTTCCTGAGATGTCTGGCTGTGATTGCTTTCTTGTCATTCCTTCTTACCTCTCAGACCACACGCCTGGCCCTTGGCTGAGGTCCTCGGCAGTTGTGGCCGTGCCCTTGCTCCACTGACTCTCAGCCCACAATTATTCTCAGGGACCCCGAGGCAAGCAGTGAGGGGCTACTCCCCAAGGAGAAAGGTGTTCTTGGGGAGATGCTACAAGAACCTCCTGGCAGAGTTGAGGATCCTTTCTTGGGCAATCTCTCATCATTTGATCAGCACACTAACCCACAGAGGGTGCAGACACGAACACAAAGGAAATGCCTTCCAGATGCTACTGATGGGTCAGACGATTGGGCACATCTCCCTGATTTATGAGTGAATGTGTGTAAATGTTTGAGTGTGTGGGCATGAATATTCATATGTGTGTGAATATGTGAGTCTATGTGAGTATATCAGTGTACATGTCTGAGCACTTCAGTATAAGTGTGTGTGTATGTAAGTCAAATCTGAGTATGAGCAGGTGTGAATGTTGTGTGTATATGGGTATGGCTGAGTGGGTGAGTCAACATCTTTGCAAGCATGTGTGAATGTGCATATGAATGAGTACATGTATGACTGTGAAATATAAATATTAAGTTAGTGAGTGAAGTGTGGGTGTGTGCATGTGTGTAAGTGTGTGTTGTGTGAATGTGTGTGAATAGCCAAGTGTGTGTGAGCGTGTGTTCATTGGATGTGTGTGAGTCAACATGTACGAATATATCAGCCTGTGAATGTTTGAGTCTGTGTGTGTAACTATGTGTGGATGTGAGTAATGAGTTTGTAACTGCATGTAAATGATTGCAAGCAAATGTGTGTGAGCAGATTGAATATATATGTTTGAGTGTATGATTATACAAATGTGTACATTATTGAGCATGGGTTTAAGTGTATGGGTGAACCTGTGAACATTTGAGTGTGTGTGTAACTGTACGTGGGTGAGTGACTGAGTGTGAACGTATGAACATGTGGATACAAATGTTTGAGTATTAAGGTATGAGCACATGTATGTGTGTGTGAGTCCACATGTCTGAGTGTGTGGACATGTGAATGGAAATGGGGTGAATGAGTGTTTATGTGTAAGCATGTGAGTGTGTGTAAGGAGGGTCTCTGTAGCTTTAGTGGGGCAAGTGAGTGGCCCACCATAGCTGGAGAGAAAGCCCTGGTTCTCCCTGGAATGTGGAATGTGGAGGTCAGGTACCTCCAGGCAGGGAGTACTAGGTCCCCACACATGGGAAGTTCACCTGCTCAGGGCCAGCACCTGGATTGCGCCCTTGGGATCCTTGGCCTCCTGCTGCCAGCCCACTCCTGGAGGTCAGGGCAGAGCTCCTGGGCACACGTCTCCTGGCTGGGGCCCCGTCTTTCTCTCAGAGTCGAAGAAGCCAGGAGTCTCCACCTCACCTTTGCACGCACGTTTGCATCATTATAATGTCAGTGGTTCAAGTCTTACCTGCCCTCATTACATTTTTCCCACTGGCCTCACAGCAAAGGCCATGGAGGCAGGAAAGGCTGGGTGTGTTCTGGAGGTTCCTTTGAGAACTCTGCTTCCATTTGAGAAATCACCGATTAGCTGCCATGCTTTGTCCTGAGACCTAGAGTCATTGGCCCGGCTAAACTCCCCAATCCCATTCCTAGTTTGAGACCTTACAGGTGGGAAATGTTCCTCAGGCTGCAGATCTAATTGTAGCCTGCAGTTCACCCAGTCTTCCCGACAGCCATTAGCAAGCCCCTTTCAGAGTCTGTGGGGCCTGACTTCAAACAGTGATGCTGGGTGTGATCGGCTGTGTGACCACAGAAACTGAGAGATTCCCTCTCAACTCCAGTTTACTTATCTGGCAAGGGCCGCTGGAGAGGCTGCAGGGTTCTTCTCACCTTTCAGGTGTCAACCCAAGCTTCATCTCCTCACATAATTCCCTTCCTCCCTTATTCTCCATCACATAATCCCGTTTCTTTCCCCTATAATGCAATCTGTAGTTATCTTATTATTTTATCTGTTTGTTGGTGTGTTTCTTGTTGTTTCAGCCTCCATACTCCTCTGAGGCAGGCACTGAGTCTTTCCTGGTCACGGCTGAATCCACAGCACCTAACACACCGCGTGGCCCTTAGTAGGTGCTGGACAGATACCCAGTAACTATTCACCGGCAGTAAATGAACTCGTGCATATGTCTCTTGGAATCAGCCACCCACTGGGACCTTCCCTTTGAAAACTTGGGTTCGACATTTACTGCTTTGAGTCCTCAAATCCGCTGGTGCAAAGATTTGAGAACTGTGCTTTTTCACAATTCAACTCCAATTTTTGGTCCCGGGTCTGTAGTCCACCGTCGCAGGGCCCTGGTTGTTTCTGGCTCTACAGTGCCACCTGCAGGCTACAATTAGATCTGCAGCCTGAGGAACATTTCCCACCTCTAAGGTCTCAAACTAGGAATGGGATTGGGGAGTTTAGCCGGCCAATGACTCTAGGTGACCAGGAATTGCTAAAGTGAAAAAGTGACCCTAGAAGATTCTCATAGACAACTTGGTGGTAAATGATAGGAAACCTCTCTTCTCCCACTGTCCACTTTCTCGAAGAATCTCCTAGGGTTTCAATCCTCAAGTTGCAGGGGTCTCAGAATCCTACCTAACTCCTCTTCCTCCCCACAAGCGTGCTTACCCTGAAGCCTTCCATTTCAGTGATTTCTCAGGCCTGAAATGCTGGAGTCATCTTTATTTATCCTATACCCTACGTTTAGTCCATCAGCAAACCCTGTCTGCTCCATCCTCCAAAGACATGCCTAGAGCCTGACCACTTCACACCACCTTCTCTGCTCTTACTGTGGTGTGAGCCAACATCATCTCTCAATTGGAAAACATTCCTCCCTAGACATTTCTCCAAAGAAGATATACAAATGGACAACGAACACAGGAAAAGATGCTCAACATCATTAGTCATTAGGGCCATGCGAATCAGAACTGCAGTGAGATATCCTTTCACACGCATTAGCCCAGCTTTTATTTTAAAAATGAAACATAAAAAGTGGTGGTAACGATGTGGAGAAATTGGAATGCTTATACATTGTTGGTAGGAACATAAAATGGTGCAGCTGCTATAGAAACAGTATGGTGATTTCTCAAAAAGTTAAACATAGGCTGGGTACAGCGGCTTATGCCTGTATTCCCAGAATTTTGGGAGGCCAAGACAGGAAGATCACTTAAGCCTATGAATTTGAGACCAGCCTGGGCAACATAGGGAGGCCCTACCTCTACAAAAAATTGAAAAAATTAGCTGGGCATGGTGGTGCATGCCTGCAGTCTCAGCTACTCAGGAGGCTGAGGTGAGTATATCATTTGAGCCTGTGAGGTTGAGGCTGCAGTGAACCGTGATTGTGCCACCGTACTCCAGCCTGGGTGACAGAGTGAGATCCTGTATCTAAAAAAAAGAAAGAGAAAAGTTAAACATAGAAGTACCATATGATCCAGCAATTCTACTTCTCGGTATATACCCAAAAGAACTGAAAGTAGAGAATCAAACACATACTTATACAACCATGTTCATATCAGTATTCACAATAGTTAAAAGTTAGATATAACCCAAATGGCTATCAACAGATGAGTGGTTCACCATGAGAACCTGATGATGAAATGCAATATATCTATGTAATGAAATACTATTCAGCCATCAGAAGGAATAAAGGAATGAGTACTGATACATCCATCAACATGGAGGAACCTTGAAAACATTGTGTTTAGTGGAATAAGCCAGATCCAAAAGGCCAAATGTTGTATGATCCCACTTATATCAAACATCTTTTTTTTTTTTGGAGGTGGAGTTTCACTCTTGCAACCCAGGCTGGAGTGCAATGATGCGATCTCGGCTCACTGCAACCTCTGCCTCCTGGGTTCAAGTGATTCTCCTGCCTCAGCCTCCTGAGTAGCTGGGATTATAGGTGCCTGCCACCACGCCCAGCTAATCGCCCGGCTAATCTTTGTATTTTTAGTAGAGACGAGGTTTCGCCATGTTGGTCAGGCTGGTCTCGAACTCCTGACCTCAAGTGATCCGCCCACCTCAGCCTCCCAAAGTGCTGGGATTACAGGCGTGAGCCACCATGTCCAGCCTATATCAAACGTCTTGAACAGGCAAATTCATCAGTACAGGAAGTAAATTAGAGGTTACCAAGGACTGCAGGGGGGAAGGGAGAATGGGGCGTTATTGCTTAATGGGTTCAGAGTTTTTGTTTGGGGTGATAAAACATTATGGAAATATAGAGTAGTGATGACTATATGACATTGTGGATGTACTTAACACCGCTGAATTGAACACTTAAAATGGCTAAACCAATACATTTTATGTTATATATGTGTCACTGGTAAAGGGTCGTGACTGCCAGTTGTCCAGGTTCTTGGTGTTTTGAACAAAGAATTGAACAAAATGCCCAGCAAAGCAAAGAAAATGAAGCAACAAAAGAACAAAAGCAGGGATTTATTGAAAACGAAAGTACACTCCACAGCGTGGGAGCGGCAGGAGCAACGGCTCAAGGGCCAGCCATACAGAATCTTCTTGGGTCAAAATACCCTCTAGAAGTTTCCCACTGGGCACTTCATGCTTACCTCATGTAAATGAAGTGGTAGCCCGTGATCAGTCAGGTTGCTTTTTGCAACCAATCAGAGGCTAGGGTGAAGTTACAAAGTTATATTTCTATGCAAAAGAAGACTCAGCTGCAATCAGTCTGATTGGTTGTGGACAGCAACCATTCAGAGGCTGGAGTGAAGTTACAAAATTGCAAAGGAAGACTCAACTGGCAATCAGTCTGATTGGTTGTGGACAGCCAATTTCCCATCTGCTGTCCAGAAAAGGCTGGGGGTTTGCAAAAGGAGTAGCCTCTGGTCGTTTTGTTACTTATGCATGGAAAGTTAGGGTTTTCCTTTCAAGTTAATTGGAGGAAGTCCGGAGTGAGGCAGCCTTAGGTTCCCTGCCTGCAGACTCTATTCTCCTGCCTCATATGTTTTACTGCAGTTTTTTTCTTCTTCTTATTCTTTTCTTTTTTTTTTTGAGACAAGTCTTGTTCTGTTGCTAGGCTGGAGTGCAGTGGCGCAATCTCGGCTCACTGCAACCTCCGCCTCCCAGTTCAAGTGATTCTCCTGCCTCAGCCTCCCGAGTAGCTGGGACTACAGGTGCCTGCCACCATGCCCAGCTAATTTTTGTATTTTTAGTAGAGACAGGGTTTCACCATGTTGGCCACGATGGTCTCGATCTCTTGACCTCGTGATCCGCCCGCCTTGGCCTCCTAATGTGCTGGGATTACGGGCATGACCCACTGCGCCTGGCCAGTTTTTTTCTTTTTAAAGCAAGGGGAAAATGCCCCTCCGTGGTCTCCCTATCTGCACTCCCCACACAGTAGCCAGAGGGGTCCTGTGAAACTCTGTCACCTCCAGCATCTGGTCAGAACTGCCTCTGTCACTCCCTCAGAGTAAAGGCCAGGTAGCGCTCAAAGCCCCTCAACACCTGGCCCACGTGTCCTCCCAGCTTCCTCTGGGCCTCACTCCCTGGACGGACGCTGCCTCCTCGCTGCCCCTCTGACCCGTGAGCGCTCGTGCCCCTGCGGCCTTGCGTGGCTGTTCCCTCTGCTGGGAACTTTCTCCTCCCAATATCCACACAGTCCGCCTGCTCCCCTCCTTCAGGCCTTTGCTCAATGTCCCTATTCAGTGAGGCCTTCCCGGGCCACCTATTGAAACCCACCCCTATACTCATCTCCACCCTGGCACCCCAGCCCCTTCCCTGCTTGATTTTTCTCTGGCCGCCCTCGGCTACATGCATATTTTACTTATTTATCTGCTTATTGTCTTGTCTCCTTTCACATAATTTGAGCTTTAGGAAGGCAGGGATCATTGTCCCTGTCCAGTTCACCGGCACATAGTAGACACTCAGCAGTGATTTGTTGAATGAATGCATGAATGAATGCCTACAGATGGGAGTGGGCAGGCTGTGAGGCAACAGAGAGTACGCGGACTGGGGATTATGGGAGCTCAAGTCCCGGCTAATGCTCTCCAGCTGGTTTTTGTCTCGTGGGAAAGCATGTCATTACTGCCCAATTGACTATTTAAGAGAAGCCAGAAATCTGGATTTTTAGTGAAATTCTCCAATGTTTCAAGCACTGAGAACTAGTGTAGGTTTATAAAACATCTTGAAGACCAAATGATACCTGTCTATGTGCCAAGTTTGGCCCATGGACACCTGGTGGTGGCAAACGGTGGGTGCAGGGTGTTCAGATTTTTCTCCCCATCCCTGCCTCCTCTCCTGGGCTTCAGACCATCCATCTAACCAGCTGCCTCCTGAGCACCTCCACCTGGATGGCCTCCCAGGCTTTCAGAATCAACAGGTTCCACCCTGAATTCATCCTCCCTTACCCTCAACCAGAATCTCCGAGCTCCTCATCTCAGTGACGCCCCCAGCCCTCTTCTCTCACTCACCCCCACATCTTGTCTCCTAAATCAATATTTCCCAGCTTGCCCCCGCTGCCTGCCCTGTTCCCAAGGCTCCTGCCAAGGCTCAGGCCCCCATCATCTCACTGGATGCCTGTCCTCATTGTCTCTTCACAGACTTAGCGGCTTCACTTTAAGATATAATTGGGGGAGTGGGTGGAGCACACCACAGTCTTGTCAGCTCAGGTCCTGCAGAGATCTTGATCTGGCCTTGGGGTAGAGGGATTATACATACACACACACACACACACGTATATACATGTACATCTATAAAAACATATATATCAAATATGTATATATGTCAAAGTGTAAAAATCTGAAGTGTATAGCATCTACCCTCCTGTGCCACCCACATCAGGATTTTTAAATAGCATCTACCCTCCTGCACCAAGAAGTAGAACACTTCCGGTTTCCTAGCAGGCTCCCTCATGCCCCTTCTCAGTAAACACTGTCCCCCCACTCCCCCAACACTGTTATGACCTTTATTACTGCAAACCAATGAAACCCCTCCTAGAATTTCACATGAATAGGATAGTCCAGTTAGTAGAATTTTATGTCTAGCTTTTTTTTTTTTGCTCAGTATAATGATTCTGAGAGTCATCTATGCTGTGGTGTGCACAGGTAGTTTGTTCTTTTTATTGTATGGATGCGCCATTGTGTAAATTGATCACAATTTGTTTATTCAGCCACCCACTGATGGCTATTGGGCTGTTTCTGGCTTTTGGCAATTATGAGGACGTCTGCATGAACTTCCCTGTGGCAGCCTTTGGTGGACATAAGTCTGCCTAGAAGCAGAATTTCTGGGTCCTACCTTAAGTGCATGTCTGCCCTTCATGTAAAATGACAACAAGGAAAAGTGGCTATAGCTTGTACTTTGCATTCCCTCCATCATGGAGTGAGAGTTCCAGTTGCTCCACAGTCTTGCCAATACTTGACATTGTTGGTCTTTGATTTCATCCGTGCTTTATCTGGAGAGTCCAGGCATGCTTATGGTTGAAGTCTCCGCTCTCAGCTTCTGCCTCAGTCTTTCTTCAGCCAGTCTGACCTGATGACCTCTTGCTTTCCTGCTCCTAGAAATGCCCCTGTGCTTTAGGGGACCCCTCCAGCTGCTTCTCTTCCCATGGGGCAAGGAATTTGCAGGACCCAGGGAACACCCCTTCTTGGGGCACTCCCCATCCCCTTCTAGACCAGGTCATGAGTATTCAGTACCTGAAGATTCTCTATTCCCATGTCCCAGTGTCCTGAAGCCCATTTCCAGGGCCTGTGTTGGCCTCTTTCCCAGCCCATGCTCCTAAGGGCAGACCGTCCTCTTGAGGTGGGAGAGCGGCAGGACTTGTTTTCCAAGCCTCAGTTACAGACCTGCTAATCAAGACAGGATATAGCAAAGAAACTGGCGCAAACCAGCTAGCACCAGGATGGTGATGAAAGCAACCTCTAGTTGCCCTCATTGGTCATTATATGCTAATTTTATAATACATTTGCATAAGATACTCCCACCAGCCCCATGACAGTTTTCAAATGCATGGCAACACCCAGGAAGTTACCTTATATGATTCCTGGAACTCCTCACCCATTTTCCAGAAAGTTCACGAATAACCTGCACTTTATTTAGTGTATAACTAAGAGAGGGTCTAAAAAGAGCTAGCCAGCAATGCACGAGTGCTACTCTGGGCCCCTCTGCCTGTGGGAGAGCCCTGCTCTGTCTATGGGGCAGAGTTTTGCTGTACACTGCTGCTCTAATAAACTTGCTATCTTTCACTGTTGCTGGCTCTTGAATTCTTTCCTGAGTGAAGCCAAGAACCTATCAAGGCTAAGCCCTAACTTTGGGGTTCACCTGCATCACTCTGGCGTGTGTACCACTAGATCTGAGGGTTGGCCAAGGACAGCTGCAGGTTGGCGTGTTCATCTGCAAGGGTGTGAAGACCTTAGCTGTAGAGGATGAAGCCCAGGGTTAGGAAGAGAAAGCGAGTGGGCTGCAAGCCGGGGCGACTTTCCCCACACTCACATGTGGAACTTCCGGGATTCCAGTAATCCCAGATTTCCACCTAGCTTCCAGGCTATTATGCAGCTTGGACTTCTGTAACAAAGTGCCACACACTGAGTGCCTGAAGCAGCAGAAATGTATTCTCTCCACCTGGGATCAGAAGCTCAAAATCCAGGTATCAGCAGAGTCGGTTCTTTCCAAGGGATGTGAGGGAAGGATCTGTTCCACCGAACACCCATGAGTCCAGCAAACCACCAGGAGCAAGGAGAGACCAGGTGTTCAGTCCTACAGTGTCACCTGCGGGCCTTGTGACCAAGCGGCCTCATTGTCCTCTCTGGGCCTCAGTTTGTCTGCAAAATGGGAAACTTAGCTCAAGATAAAAAACCTGGTTTTTGTCTTCCTGTCAGATCTCATCCATACGTGTTTTGTTTGTTTGTTTGAGACAGGATCTTACTCTGTCACCTAGGCTGGAGTGCGGTGGTGTGATCTTGGCTCACTGCAACCTCCACCTCCCGGGCTCAAGCGATTCTTGTGCCTCCATCTCCTGAGTGGCTGGGATTACAGGCATGCTCCACCACACCCAGCTATTTTTTTCTATTTTTAGTAGTGATGGGGTTTTACCATATTGGTCAAGCTGGTCTCAAACTCCTCAACTCAAGTTGATCTGCTCACCTCGGCCTCCCAAAGTGCTGAGATTATAGGCATGAGCCACCATGCCCAGCCCCCAGATATGTTTTGTTTGACCTACATAGTGATGTATAAACTTTGAATTGGTTGCCAACCTGTAAAAATCAAGAAATTTCATCTAAAACCCAAATTTCTGGCCTCTTTTGAGAAATGAGCCCTTTTTCTCTTCTGGCTGTGATTGGCTGGGCAAAGTTGTGGCAGCCCCTTTTACAGGCCTCCAAAGGCCTGTCTTAAAAAATCTAAGCTTTGGCTGGGTACAGTGGCTCATGCCTGTAATCACAGCACTTTGGGAGGCTGAGGCAGGCAGATCACCTGAGATCAGGAGTTCAAGACCAGCCTGACCAACATGGTGAAACCCTGTCTCTACCAAAGACACAAAAATTAGCCAGGTGTGGTGGCGGATGCCTGTAATCCCAGCTACTCGGGGGGCTGAGGCAGGAGAACTGCTTGAACCCAGGAGGCAGAGGTTGCAGTGAGCCAAGATTGTGCTGCTGCACTTCAGCCTGGGAGACAGAGGGAGACTACGTGTCAAAAAAAAAAAAAAAATCTAAGCTTCAAGTCGGATGGAGTGGCGTGCTCCCGTAGTCCCAGGTTCTCAGGAGGCTGAAATGGAAGGATTGCTTGAGCCCAGGAAGGCGAGGCTGCAGTGAGCTATGATTGCACCACTGCACTCCAGCCTTGGCGACAGAGACAAGACTCTGTCTCAAAAAACAAACAAACAAACAAACAAAACCCCACTAAGTGTTGATGAAAAGGATTCCAAGAGGTAGGGAATAGATCGCCAGACAAAGCGATTAAAAATACAGGACTCTCAGTGTGGCACCTCTAGGTGGGGACTTGAGGAGCTGGGTTTCAGGGAGGGCTGCACAGTTCAGTGCAGTTCTGAATTGTACCACCATGGGGAAGCAGAGCCACAAAGTTGACCTGAATGGTCCGGTCTGGTTCCTCTGCCAGGACCTCGGGGGCCAGGAGTTCCCGGGGCTGCCTGGAACTGAGGAGTGGTGGGAAGCTGAAAGGAGATGGAGGAGGGAGGAGCTGGGGACTGTGCCTGACCCAGTGTCCAACAGCTGAGGGAGGCCAGAGGACGTAAAGTTCCTAGTGGGTGCAATCAGAGCAGGCTTCAAGAAAAGGACAGGCCTTAAAGACTGGCAAGATTTGGATAGAAACTGGGGACGGCCCTCTGGGAGGGAGGCATGCCTTGAGCAAAGGTTTGCAGAAGGAATGAGCTTCATGGGAAGTATGGCCTTGCCTGAGGCAGGGTGACAGTGTCTGAAATTCTGAAACACACCTCAAGACATTGTTTTAGTCATAATCAAGTGACAGAAACCCACCTCAAATTGAGTCAAGAAAAAAAGAGGGCCGGGTGCAGTGGCCCATGCCTGTAAACCTTACATTTTGGGAGGCCGAAGAAAGAGGATCACTTGAGCTCAGGAGTTTGAGATCAGCCTGGGAAACAGGGTGAGACCTTATCTGTACAACACTTTTTAAAAAAAAATTAGCTGGGTATGGTGGCATACACCTGTAATTCCAGCTACTCGGGAGGCTGAGGGGGGAGGATTGCTTGAGCCTGGGAGTTCAAGGCTGCAGTGAGCTATGATCACACCACTGCACTCCAGCCTGGGCAGCAGCATGAGGCCCTAACTGTTAAAAAAATAAAGAAAAAAATGAAAAGTTATTCCCTCATGTAACTAAAAAGTCCATCAAATGATGTCATCATGCATCTGCCTCTCTTTATCTCTCAGCTCTGCCTCTCTCTATAGTGATTTTGTTCCAGGCAAGCTTCCTTCTCCCAGTGGCAATGTGGCTGCCCACAGTTCCAGGCAGACTCCCTAAAACAGCTTAGCCACCACCAGCAAGAGACAACCTCATTCACAGTGACTCCACAGACATCCTGGGGATCACTGATTGGCCTAGACTGTGTCATATGCCTATCCAGAAGCTAGTTGCTGCAGCTTTCATCGATATGGTCTCAGTCACAGGCCACCTCTGGTATGGGGGTAGATCTGTCCACTCAATGCCCCTGGACTGATTTTGGGGTTGGGGGTGGTCTCCAAAAGAAAAGCAGGGTGGTCTCAGAAGATGGGACAGTGAGTGCTGGGCAGACAAAAAGAAGAGGGGTCCCAACCAGGTTTTCACCTGTGGAGCAGGACAGAGTGGGGCATGGAGTTTATTCTTGCTGTCTGTCTGTTCATTTGTTTGTTTAGCTTCTATTTATTTGTTTTTAATTTTTAATTAATTAATTAATTTTTTTTGAGACAGAGCCTCACTCTGTCGCCCAGGCTGGAGTGTAGTGGTGCGATCACAGCTCACTGCAACCTCCGCCTTCCAGGCTCAAGGGATCCTCCCACCTTAGCCTCCTGAATAGCTGGGACCACAGGCACACATCACCATGCCCAGCTAATTTTTGTATTTGTAGTAGAGATTGGATTTTACCATGTTGGCCAGGCTGGTCTCGAACTCCTGGGCTCAAGAGATCTGCCTACCTCGGCCTCCCAAAGTGCTGGGATTACAGGCATAAGCCACCATACCTGGCCTGTTTGTTTAGCTTTTAAATGTGAATGTGTGTGTGTGTGTGTGTGCGTGTGTGTGTGTATGTGTGTGAGTATGTCCATGTGAATGTGTGTGTGTGTGTATGTGTGTGTGTATGTGTGTATGTCCATGTGAATGTGTGTGTGAATGTGTGTGTATTTAGGTGTTCATCCTGGCCCAGACTTCCAGTGTGCCTTGCCTCGATGGCTGCAGCCTGAACTCACTTAAAAAGTAATTCATGGCAGCTACCATGTACCAGGAACAGTGCTGGAAGCTGAGAGCACTGCAATGAGCAAAAAAGATAAAGTCCTTGCCTTCCTGGATTTACATTCTGGCGGGAGAGACAGATAAAAACAGAGACCATTAAATACACAATGTGTTAGGTAATAAGTAAGAGAAGGTTGATCGGTATGTGCACAGGTGTGTATATGTGTGCATGCCCATGTACCCATGTGTGTCGTGTGTGTGCATGCATGCATATGTGATGTTCCGTACAGGATGGCCAGGAGGAGGAACATTTGAGCAGGGGTTCAAAAGAGGTGAGTAGTGAGCCAAGCAAAGATCTGGGGCCAGCAGTCCAGGTGGAAGGAACAGCAAGTACGAAGGCCCTGAGGCAGGAATGGGCACGGCGTTTTCAGGTATCAACAAAAGTCCTCTGACACTGAGCTAAGGGGAGAGTGGCGGGAGGGAGGACAGCGGAGTACAGGAGGCAGGTGGTGGTGCAGGGCCTTGCGGGCCACTGTAGGGACTTTGGCTTTTACTCTCCCCAAAACAGGGAGCCCTAGGATGGTTCTGAGAAGTGAAGGGACGTGATCTGACTTTGGTTTTGAGAAAACTGCCTGGCAGCTGTGTAGAATGTAGATCACAGGGGCCAGGGCACAAGCAGGGCGGCTGGAGAGGAGGCTGCTGCAGTTGTCTGGGTGAGCGGTGAAGGCGGCTGGACCAGGGTGGCAGCTCTGGAGGTGCACAAACGGGTGGAACTCCAAGTGTATTTTGCAGGATGAGCCAATACAATTTGCTGATGGATGGGGATGGGGCATGACAAAAAGAGAGGAATCAAGAATGATCCAAAAGTTTTTTTGCCTGAGCAACTGTTAGGTTAGAGTTGCGTTTTCCAGAGACAGAAAGATTACAACAGAAGCAGTCGGCAAATATTGGGAACATACTATGTGCCGAGGTTACACCTAGGAGCAAGGCAACCTTGTCTTGGAGCTTGGCAAGACAGACAGATAAGAACCACTGAACAAGTAGGTAGAGGAGAAAATACCAGCTGGTAAGAAGGGCCACTTAGAACAACAGAACAGGGTGATGGGAGTCTGCATTTTATTCGAAGAGCAACCAGGAACTGTGGGAGGGTTTGCAGCAGAGAGTGACAGAATCTGCTGTACCCTTTAGAAGACCACTCTGGAATAGACTGTTGGGGGCAAGATGAGACAGGCAGACCCGTGGGGAAGCTGGTGAGGAGGCTGCTGAGGCCTGAAGGTGGGAGACGGTGGTGCCACCGTGGAAGACCTCTAGCAGAGGAACAGGGGTAGGAAACTGACTCCTGTTCTCTGTGAGAGGCATTTTAGGAGCATAGTGGCATCACTGTCCCCCTTTCAGGGGCTTGGACAGGTGCCTTTGCCCAGGGAGTCTCAACTCCCCAGTCACTGCCACTTCCTCGTTGACTGTCGCATCCTCACGGATCCCTTCGTCACCTTTTTGTTTCCCTATAATCAACTCCATCTCTGAATTTGCTTTGTTTCCTCAGAGCTGCTCCACTCTGGCTTAAATCCTGTTGTTCCAGATCCCTTGCCCACCAGTACGCCCTCCTCTCTGGTGATGCCTTTCCAAAGCTTCTCCTGGGGTTGCAGGGTGGGGCTCCCATCCTTACTATACCCTGCAGCCCCATTTCTGCTTTTCACTTCTCCATCTGCAAAAACACTCCTGGCCATCTCAACACTTCTTTCTAAGTATCAGTGTTAAATCACAACCAAGTGTGTGCACAGCACTTTACAGTTAGCACCATTCACCCTCCCATTTCACAGCCCAGGAAGGTGGGCCCTTGAGGGGAAAGAACCAGCTGTGGCAGACACCTGGCTTTATCACTTCCTAACTCTGACTCTGGGCCAGTCCTTTTGTTATCAACAAAGCCAGTCCCCCAGAAGATGGAGCCTTTTCCTGTTCTGTGCTGCGAAGCCAATACACAAACCCAAAAGTAAGCATGAAACAGTGCATGTTTTATTCGATGGCATTTATTGAGAAGTGGGAGTTTGGCTCACAAATCAACTTCTCAGATCCTGAGAGCTGGGAAACCGTAGATACAGGCTTCATCTTTAATGAAAAGGTTGGGCATTAAAAGCAAGGGGAGGAATATCCATGTCTTTTCTGGAAACGGGAGAACTCCTTGGAACCAGAGTTACTACCTTCCTTTTTGTCCCTTTATGGTTTCTTCTGGCCATTGTCATAGCAATGTCAACTGTCATGACACTGATGGGAGTGTCATTTAGCAAGGAAATTATACTATAATGAAGTTAGAGGTTCTTTGGAGGTCAGGTGAGCTGCCATCTTGGATCTCACCAGTTTCAGCCAGTTTGGTCACAAAGGTGAACTTCTGGCCTTGGCATCCTGTTTTTTAAAGATAAGCAGAGTTAAGGCAGGGCAGAAATTCAGCTAGATCACGTAGGCATTACACTGGTTAACACCATTTGGTGCCTCAGTTTCCTCAGATGTAAAATAGGCATCACAATTATTGTGGCACATGTGAAGGGCCAGCACAGCCCACAGCACTTGGAAGTTGCTCGGTAGGTAAGAATTCCCTTCCCTACAGTTAGTTACCTGGGCAGGAGTTGCAACTCATAGTCCTTCAGATGAAACCAGCCATGGACTTGTTTTATTTGGCTCACATTGTGGCTTCTCTAATCTGAATTTGGATGTTTTTAGAAGCGGCACACATTTCCAGGAGGCCAGGGACCCCACCACCCCTCATATTTCAAAAAATACCAGATAGCTCCCACATATCTGTTCACTGCTTAGCCCTAAACGCATTTGTGGCAGATTGTATTTTCCAAGGTGGCCACAACTACATCTCCCATTCCACATACTCTTCATGCAATGTGACACTGACAGCCCTCCCATCGAGAGGTGGGGTCTATGTTTTCTCCTCAAGGATCAGATATGTGAGTACAGCACAAAGAATGCTATGTGGCTTCCAAGGCTAGGTCATGTAAGGCAATACAGTTTCTACCTGGTTCTGTTGGGACACTTGCTCTTGGAACCTAGCTGCCATGCTGTGAGGAAGCTCAAGCTACATGGAGAGGCCAGGTGTAGATTTTCAGCCAGCAGCTTCGGCTGATGTTTCAAATATCCAGCAGCAACCACCAGGTATGTGAGTAAGGAAGCCTTTAAAATAACTCAAGCTCTTGGATTGCAGCTACATAAAAATACCTCCAAGCAAGATCCACGTTACCATACCCAGTCAACCTCCAGGAGACTATAATGACCGTTGTTGCTTTTAGCCAGGAAATTGCACGGTTATTTGTTACTCAGCAATACACTCCTTTACTACGGCCAAAAAAAGGCAGAGTTAGAAATTGAATCCAGGACTGTCGGTTTCCAGGACTTTCCAGAACTCACATAATCCACTTATCTGGCAGTTGTTGGATCTATTGTTTCATTTAGGGAAACAGACAGTGAGGAGAAATGGCTAAAATAAAAGAACTTTTGAAGAGGAAGGAACTCAACTAACCACAGCAACATGGAGTCTCGTGTTCCATGAAGAACACGTATAAGCCCCTGCTGTGTATTCCAGTGGGATGCTGGACACCCATGGAGTTGTGAAAGTAAACCAAGGACGTAAGTATTGTGATTCTGATTATATCCCTAGCCACAGTGGGACCTTGTATCCAGTAGTGCTCAATGCATGCTCACTATTCAGGATGAAGACAACATTTGAGCTAGAACCAAGAAGTCTTGTCCACAGCAATAAACAATGTAGTGACAGGTGCAGTGATGAAAAATAAAGCTAGGTAAGAGGATAGTGAATGATAGGAACTGCTGTTTTAGTGTGGGTAGCCAAGGGAGGCTTCTCTAAGGCGGTGAAATCTGAGCTGAGGCTGGACGGAGGGAGCGAGCCATGGAGCTCTCTAGGGAGTATCTGGATGGAGGGAATAGCAGGTGCAATGGTGCCAAGGTGGGACTGGGAGGCCGGATGCTGGTGAAGAGCAAGTATGGAGGACAGCAGAGGAGACAAGCTCAGACCGATGGGGGTGGACTGCGTGGGCCTGGTAAGGACTTGCCTTTTAGTCTGGGTAAGATGGGGAGCTGCTAAAGGCAGGTGGAGGAAGAGGGTAGCCTAAGCTTCCAAATGATCACTGTGGACATCACCAGGAATCCCTGACTCTGCCACTCAATGCTTCCTTTCTGCCTGTGGTATAGAGGCCACTAGCTTCCTTTTTTTTTTTTTGAGACGGAGTTTCACTCTGTTGCCCAGGCTGGAGTGCAGTGGCATGATCTTGGCTCAGTGCAAGCTCCGCCTCCCGGGTTCATGCCATTCTCCTGCCTCAGCCTCCCGAGTAGCTGGGACTACAGGCGCCTGCCACCATTCCTGGCTAATTTTTTGTATTTTTAGTGGAGACGGGGTTTCACCGTGTTAGCCAGGATGGTCTCAATCTCCTGACTTTGTGATCCGCCTGCCTTGGCCTCCCAAAGTGCTGGGATTACAGGCGTGAGCCACCACGCCCGGCGGAGGCCACTAGCTTCTCCAGGCACACTACTGGCCACTCTGCAACTTCAAAAGGAGGGAAGAAACTTGTTTCCAGCAGGTCCAACAGTAGTCCTGAGCTTGAAGCCCATTGGAAGCTCTCCTAGCTTCTGGTGGTGGCTCGCAGTCCTTGGCATTCCTTGCCGTGTAGATGAATCTCTCCAGTCTCTGTCTATATTGTCACATGGTCATCTCTCTGTGTCTTTTCTTCTCTTCTAATGAGGACACCAGTCATACTGGAATGAGAGTATACCTAGTCAGGTATGACCTCATCTTAACATACAACTGCAATGACCCTAATAAGGTAACTTTTTGAGATAGGAGGGGTTAGGACTTCGACATATCTTCTGTTGGGGGGACACAGTTCAACCTGTAACAGGTTTCTTGGGGCCATGGTCCAGTTGTTTGTACTCACACTTCAGACAGCCATTGCCCAAGAGTTGTCCCCTGTGGGAAGACATTTGGGGTAAGGTGGCACCCATATGCCAAGGACAGGTCTCAGGAGAAGGGGGCAGCTGTGCTCTTCAGCAGCCAACACTCACAGCAGCTGGGGAATGGGTGTGTCAGCAAGTAAAGGGGATATGGGCCTAGCACCCACAGGATCTAGATGGGCAAATTGTTTAACCTCTCTATGCCTCAGTTTCTTCAGGTGGAAAATAGTTGTAGAGTGGCTGCCTCAGGGATAGGTTAGGATGGAAATAATTCGTATTCTTAGAACAGTGCCTGACACATGGTAAGCCCTTGGAAATGTTAGCTATTATTAATGACAATTTGGGCCTCTGGGAAGCAGCAGGATTCATTCCCAGCTCATGGTCTGGCCTCTGCTCATCCTTCCTGACTGACTCCAAAACATCCCCGAGAAGTGTTAATTCACTACAAACAAAAACACGAGACAGGCCCTTCAAGACCATTGAATGCAGTCCTCCATGACTATTTCACAGATGGAAAAACTGAGGACAAGCAATGAATTTCTCAAGTAATAAATGACAGGCAATATGGTGGTGGTTAAGCGAAAGACTTTGGACTCAGACAGACCTGGGGGCTTGAATCCCAGCTGAGTGACCTTGGGTCAGTACATCTGCCTCTCTGGGACTCAGTTTCCTTGTGTATAAAATGGGTAATGATTGTACCTATGGTTGAACATTACGTGATGCTCTCTAAATGTTCATTCTGTATTAGCTCCTGTGTCATACCAATGTTATTGTGAAGCATGGGCACATATGTGGCCATTCTGGAGGGAAGGGGACGTTTTCAGCTACCAGGACACCCTGGCCTGAGAGGTTTTGGCTCCAGGCCCCTCACCCTGGCTCTAGTCCTGCTGTGCTGTCTCCCATCTCAGCAGAGGCCTCTGTCTGGCCCAGGCTGTGGCCCTCCCAGGAAGTCGATACCCTGAGGCTGACACACACCTCCCCAGCACCTTTGAGCTGCTTAATTGTATGGATGTGGTGCTGCCGCCATGGCCTCGTTTTCATCAGAGCTGTGTGGCCACAGCCGTGCTTGGTTGAGAGGTACATTCATTATAGAGTCAGCTTTTATTGGGATTTCCAGAGGGCCTGGGGATGAGGAGTGAAGCAAGCAGGCACGCTTCCTCCCCAGGGTGCAGCCAGGCTTCTAGTCCAGGCTGCTGATAATAACAGCCAACATTCACTTAGGGCTTACTGTGTGCCAAACGCCATCCTAAAGGCATTACAAATTTAACTCACAGCAGCCCTATGAAGTTAGGATTATGGTTATTATCCTCATCCCCATTTTACAGGTGGGACAACCGAGGCCCCGAGGAGTGAAGTGACTTGGTCAAGGTCACTCAGATAACAAGTGCAGCCAAGGGCTCTAGAGCCTGGGTGTTTAACCCCTGCCCTGTGCTGCCTCAGTGTTGGTGGTGTTGAAAAGTGTGATGTCAACAATAACATAGCAGCTTCCATTTACTGTGAGTTAGCAGGAGCCAGGCATAGCACCACGTACCTCTAGGTACAAACTTTATTCCACCCCAGCTCTGAGATAAGGGTGAACAGCCCCATTTTATAAATGAGCCATGTGGGCACTTGGTGGGGGAGGATGAAGGCACTTGCTCAAGGCCACACAGCTCATTGAGGAAACAGCTGTTTTGTTTTTTACTCCAGGCAGGTCCTGCTCCAAGCCTAGGCTCTTAACTGACATCCTCTGCTGCCTCACATTCTCTTTCTGTTTGACTTCTTCGGGAGGTCACTGCCCGTCTCTGGGCTTCAGTGCACCTTTTTTTTTTTTTTTTTTTAATGTAGAGATTTGCTCTATTTTTTAATTTTAATTTTTAAGAGAGATGAGAGTTTCACTATATTGCCCAGGCTGATCTTGAACTCCTGGGCTCAAGTGATCCACCTGCCGAGGCCTCCCAGAGTGTTGGGATTACAGGCGTGAGCCACTGTGCCCGGCCCCTCAGTGCACTTTTCATCCACCAGTGTGTCTTTCTGAATTCCTAAGTGCCTAGACTGGAGTTGAGGGCTGGGGCAGGTACAAAGGAGGGAGGGGATGCCGAGGTCTCTGCCCTCGGGGTGTCAGATGCCTGACTCCATCCCCAAGGCGGCATTTCTCCCAGCACCTCTTACTGGTGGGGCACAAGCCAAGCTACCTGCAGCATGATACCTGGAGTGCTTGTTAGTAAGGCCGGTGCCAGCCCCAGAAATTCTGATTCAGGAGGCCTAGGTTGGGGCCTAGGAACCTGCATTTAAAGAAGCATGCCAGGGGATGTGGATACACAGCCTGCACAGGCCCCATGGATTCAGATTCTGCCCGACTCTGCTCTTAATTAAAGTCTTACAAAGAGAATACAAAGAATCAAGAAGGTGATTTTCATCATTTAACAAACTAATTCAAAATTAAACAAGTTTTAAAAATTATGAAGATAACGTGTGTTCATGTTAAAACATTCAAACAGTATAGGAGGATGAAGTCGTAACTTTCAGATTTTCTCCCTCCCACTGTCTCCTGGAACTGTCCAAAAGAAAACCACTTGCCAAATGCTCATTGATCACCCCCTTTGGAGCCTGGGACAGCAGGAAACCAGACAGATGCAGTCCCTCGCCCCGACCACGGCAGTTGATGTGTATGGAGTGCTTACTGTGGCCAAGCCCATCCTACCTACTTCCCCATCCTTACAGTGGTGTCACAGGCAGTCCTATGATTGTTTTCCATTTATAGACAAGAATGGAGTTTATTGCTGAAATCATGATTTCCCGAAGTTTGTCCCAGTTCAATCTGCATCAGAAACACTTGAGCCTGCCATGCAGAATGCAGATTCCTGGGCTTCAACCTGCCAACTTCCTGGAGCGGAGCTAGGAGGCTCCATTTTTGTGCACATGCCCCATTTTTACCTACAGATTTTCTGACCCCCATTAATTTTGTTTTTTTGTTTTTTTTTTTTTTGGAGACAGAGTCTCACTCTTTCACCCAGGCTGGAGTGCAGTAGCGTGTTTCGGCTCACTGCAACCTCCATCTCCCCAGTTCAAGTGATTCTCATGCCTCAGCCTCCCGAGTAGCTGGGATTACCGGTGTGCGCCACCATACCCTGCTAATTTTTGTATTTTTAGTAGAGACAGCTTTTTGCCATGTTGGCCAAGCTGGTCTCAAACTCCTGACCTCAAGTGATCCACCCGCCTCAGCCTCCCCTAGTGCTGGGATTACAGGCATAAGCTGCCACACCTGGCCTCCCACTAAATTTTGAGAACCACTGCCCAAGCTGTGGTGGGAGGTAGGAGAATGAAGGGACCATGGAAATGGTGGGACTTCAAAGGGGCTGAAGCCTTCATGAGGAGGAGAGTCAGGGCAAAGCATAGAGCTAGGATGGCGCTTTGGTGGGTTTCTTCCCAGTGGTGTAGCTGAGCCCCAGTACATGCCTAACCTAGTTCGTGTCTGCCTCCTCCCAAGGCTGTTAGCCCCTGAAGCCTCTCTTCTTCCCAAGACATGCAATTCTCCCAGCCCCCAGCCTCCAGGCGATCCCAGCTGCTTCTGTTATATCTTATTAGTCAAGTGGAACATTAATTAAATGTGAGAATAATAGACCCAGAGTCCAAAAATATTGTAAAGCCCAAGGAAGAAAAGAAATCCTTTCAAAGGGCCCTGCAGTAGCCGGAACTCTTCATTATGTCACAATAAGGAAGGCTGTTACCCTGAGATTCCCACTCTGCCAGGTGACTTGAGGCAGCAGGCCTTGGGATATGTGGCAGGGTGACATGGGGGTGGGGAGCCTGGGGAGCCAGGAGCAACCTGGGTCACCTGGACTACCAGCGGACTCCACAAGGAGGGCCACAAGTGCTTTCTGGGAAAATGGGACCCTCTGGGAAAAGAAGAAAGTTCAAACTACCCCTCTGCACTCCATCCTCACCCTCCTGACTTTTTCCCCTGGTGAACTCCTATTCATTCTTCAAGGCCCAACCCAAAAGCCCCCACCTCTGAGAAGCAGAGTTAATCCTTGCATTCCCTGAGCTGTGGCAGAACTGTGAACTGCTCTCAATTCAGGTTCTGGGTCACATAGTTATTTCAGGACATTATTCCCATGTCTGTCCCCCCTCAATCCCCGCAACAAGACTAACCCAGACTAAAGTAACTTTTCCCACCTCAGGGTCCTCAGGACAAGGCCTGACCCTGAGCAGGTGTGTGTGAACATTTGTTGGAAGAACCAATTATTTTTGTTAATACAAACCCTGGTGCTGGCCAGCTCTGGTTTCAAACTTTTTTCTTTCTTTCCTTTCATTTCCTTTTGTTTCCTTTCCTTTCCTTTCTTTATCTTTCCCTCCCTCCCTCTATTCCTTCCTTCGTTTTTCTTTCCCTCCTTCCCTCCCTCCCTTCTTTTCTTTTCTTTTCTTTTCTTTTTTTCTTTCTTTTCTTTTCTTTTCTTTCTTTCTTTCTTTCTTTCTTTCTTTCTTTCTTTCTTTCTTTCTTTCTTTTTTCTTTCTTTCTTTCTTTCTTTCTGCTATGTTGCACAAGCTAGTCTTGAACTCATGGGCTGAAACAATCCTCCTATCTCAGGCTGGGATTACAGGCGCACGCCATCACACCTACCTCAACTCCTTCTTTCAAACAAAATCTTGCCCCCATGTCCAGCTGGTGCAAAGCAAGCAGATGGTAGCTGTTTGAACTTCTTTAACTGACATTCGAGGTGCTTCATGATCTCAACCTAATCTCCCTCCTCAATAGGGCTTCTCAAGTATGTTTGCAGGCCACCTGCATCAGAATATTCTGGGGCCCCATCCCAGACCTGCGGAATCAGAATCTCTGGGAGTCTGAGGATCCCAGTCTATAGATAGTGCTGGGGGAGAGGGAGGAGGTGGTGACAGGTAGGGGATTTGTCAAGACTCAGATGAAGGGGCTCTGTCAGAAGTCAAGAATAGACATGCCTCTCGTCAACCCCTAGGGCTGCAGTTTTCTCCCTTGCCAAGTAGTAGAGTTATCTAAATTCAATACAGTGCTCATAATGAAACAATCAGAGTTATTACACACTCTGCTACCTACTGGCAAATCCTCTAATTGAGGCAGCTGCCCTGGGAAGCCTGAGACACCCGGTGTGGTCCACCTTCACCCTGCCAGAAGGAAAGGGGCTATGAAGCTGGAAGAAAGCTTGAACTGCTTCATTTCTCCAAGATCCTAAAGCTGGGCATACTGCCCTGGGAGGGCTGGGGTGGTGGTTGAAGGAGATCTGGAATTGTGGCTTTTAGAGTGGACCTCCACAGAGAGCCCCTTCTGTAGCCTTGCCAGCCTCTCTGAGCCCTGAACAACCTTCCTTTCTCTGCTTTGAGCATGCATACCCCACAATGGTTTGGCATGGAGGGGCCTTTCCCAGCCCTGCAGGTGGGGCCCCTCCCTGTCCTGAATGTTCCATGTGCCCTTCACTCCCCACACCTTGACACTTTTGGTCCCCTGTCCTTTAACTGTCCCTCCTCTCATTTCTCCACCTAATAAACTCCAGCCCATGTCACCTCCTCTGTGAGACCTGCCCTATTTCCACACCTCTGGCAGAAGGATCTCTCCCTCCCCTGCACTCCCACAGTACCTTACAATAACCATACAAACAGCAGCTAACAGTTACTGAGCACTTACTACAGATCCTGGCCTCTGTTTCCTGTCTGAAGGAGAGAAAGCGGAAGAAAGGAGAAAGTGTTCTAAGATGGCTTCATGAGGTCCCTGTGTTCTCCAATTTGGTGTGAGAAGCAACAAAACAATCCCCTTATTTCAAGAGGCATGGATGTGGCCCAGGAGGCCCAGGCAAGGGGAGCTTGCAGTGAGGACCCAGGGGTCGCAGACTGTGGACCGCTGACTGCAGAGCAGTCAGGGACGAGGCCAGCTCAGGGGAAAGATAGTGTGGCAGGTTGTATTTTCAAGATGGCCACAGCTTCCCATCGCATGGGCTCGTGTTGAGATGTTGCTGCTCCTTTCATAGAGAGGTGGGACTTATGTTCTCTTCCCTTGAATGTGGCATGTGCCTACAGCACAAAGATTCTCCATGACTTCTGAGGCTAGGTCATAAAAGGTGAGACAACTTCAGTCTGGTTCTCTTGTGTTGCTTGCTATTGAACCCCAGCCGCCATGCTGTGAGGGAGCCCAGGTGACTGGGAGACGCCACAGTCCTCACTAAGGCTCTAACCAACAGCCAGCATCAGCTGCCAGACGTGTGGCTGAGAAACCTTTGAGATAGCTCCAGCCTCAGCCAGTGTCCAACTGCAACGGCACAAGGGACTCTGAGCAAGAATCACCTGCCGGAGCCTAGTTTACCCCAGAACTGTTAAGAGAATAATGGTTTGTAATTGTAAATTTTGGGGTGATACCTTATCCGATAATAGAAAATCAGAACAGATGGGGACGCCTAGGACTGACTGGGTCGGGGGGCAGGGATATTCTGAAGTGGGGGATTCCAAAATGACCAAGACTAGGTTTCCACTTCTTGATAGAAAGGGGGCTTGAGGTAGAAACAAAATTCCAACCTAGAAAGTCACAATTTTTGCATATTTGGCTTTTAGACTGGAAGTCACAGGTGACTGTTATGTGACCTTGGGCAAATCACTTTCCCTTTCTGAGCTTTTTGAGCTCTGATCTCCAAAGGGGTAAGAATTCCTCCTTGTGAGATCATTTTGTAAGGATTACAGGAGATCACGGATGCCAAGTGCCTGGAGCTCACCTGGCACCCCAAGTGTGCTGAGCGTAGACTGGGGTTGGGGCCTCTGGCCATCCCCTTTGCCACCCCCCGCTGTCTCTACTTCAGGGTCACGCTGATGCCTGGACACTTGCATGCAGCTCCTGGGGACACACATACTCCCTCTCCCTCCTCCCTTGCTGCTGAAACAAGTCAGGAGCCAGGCGATCAGTGGCCAGCCCTGCCTGGGCGAGCTCTCTGCTCATTACAAGTGCCTGCCACCTCCGCGTCCCACCTATCCAAGGACAGCTCAGCGGGGACCTAATTCAGAGAAGGAATAAAATAGCCAGGAGTCTGCTTCTCTCACCCCCTTCCTGTCCATGCCCCCATCTGCCCAGAGCCAGAGACCTTACTGCTCATACTGTTCTCAGGAGATAGTTAAGGTCTCCTGCCTGGAGGCCTCAACATTCCCCCCTAGGGGGTCTTGAGAGTTCCGCCCAGTCGTATCCTCTGCTGGTCACTTAGCCTAAACATCTACCATTAGTCCGGATGGCAACAAGCTGTCTATTGGGCACTAATTGTGTGGCAGGTGCCTTACATCTCAATCAACCTCACCCAATCTCTGTGGTATGAACTACAATAAGGTCAATTTGAGAGAGAAGAAACTGAGGAGCAAATAAGTCACTTCTCCTGGAGAATAGTTGGGCTGGAATCAGGCTGGCCTTATTCCCAGGGCTGTCTGCACTCGGAGGCTATCAAAATAGTATCCAAATTCAAGCACCCTTTTGTCTGGTGATCAACAGAAGAAATCCTGGGGTTTTGATGAAGAGATAGGCAAATAGACCTATTCATTTATTCTTTCATTCATTCTCTACTTCAGCATCTACTAAGTGGTAGGCTCTGTTCTAGATGAAGGGATAGAGCAGTCAGCAAAAGGAATTCCAAGAGTTTCCAATCTAGTGGCCCAGAGAGGTGACATCACTTGCCTCAGGTCACACAGCCAGAAAGTAGCCATAACCAGAGGCAGAAGGGGTGATCAGAGGGAGAGGTCTGGTCTGACTCCCTAGGATCAGGCCAGCCAAGGCATAGAGGGCAGGACATACCTTGGCAACAGGCTGGCCAGGGTTCCAATCCCACTACTGCTACGTCCTCATCATGCAACTCTGGGAAAGCCATTTTGCTTTTTTGAGGCTGTTTCCTTGTGGGTGGAATGGGGATAGTCAGAACCATGGTTGAAACAGGCCCTGAGAGGATGAAACAGGCCCTGGTAAATGTTGGGGACTGGCCCTTCCCTTTCTCCTTCCAGTGAGGGTTTCAGGCTTCTTCCACCTCCTCTGTGAGCCACCTTGGCCTTGGTCAACCCTCATGAATGTGGAAGAGATCTGAGTGTATTGTGGCCTGATCAGCCACCTCTGCTTCCTGTATCTCATCAGCTTGCTCCTAGGGTCCTTGGGCATGAGGTGGCAAAGCTCTACAGCAAATAAAGCACAAATTATTTAAAAAATATTAAAGAGATAATGGTGGTGTGTGGAGAATAGATTGGAGGTGGGGGGCATATCTGTCAGCTATTTCACAATACTTCTACATAACAAGCCACCCCAAAACCCGATGGTTTCAAACAATGATCATCTCATCTCACAGGCCTGCAGACAAGTTGGAGTGGCTCTGCTCCAGCTGTATCTGATTCTCCTTCCAGCAGCAGCAGGTGAGCCAAGGCATGTTCCAGTGGCCATGGCAGAAGCACAAGAGGGCGAGTGAAAATGCTCTTAAATCCCAGGTGGGGGCCCACTTATGCTCCATCCTGTTGACCAGTGCCATTCAATGGCCAAGGCCAAGGTTAAGGGAGACGGAAATCTATCCCTCCCTTTGGCAGAGGTGTGGCTGCAGGAAGAGGCGAAGAATTGGGACTAATTTTCAATAATAGGAGGAGGTGAGGAAGAATTATGTCTACTTAAGAGGCCCCCATAGACATCCAGGTGAGCAAGGATGGACCAGACTGGCAGCGGTGGCAGTGATGAGAAATATCTGTTGACTGAATGAATGCTCAGACCCTTAATTCCACTCCTAGGAATTCATGCTAATAACATAATCTAAACTGTGAAGATATTCATTACAGCATTGCTTATAATAATAAAACATGGATACAACTTAAATGTGCATGAAATATAACTCCTAAATTCTAGCACCTTAAAAAGTGTAATAGAAAGAGACTGTGCTTTGGACTGACGTGGTGGCTTACACCCGTAATCCCAGCAGTTTGGGAGGCTGAGGCAGGAGGATCACTTGTGGACAGGAGTTTGAGACCAGCCTGGGCAACATAGCAAGACCTGTCTCTGCAAAAAATAAAAAAATTAGCCAAGTGTGGTGATGTGTACCTGTAGTCCCAGCTACTTGGGAGGCTGAGGCGGGAAGATCACTTGAGCCCAGGAGTTTGAGGTTATAGTGAGCTATAATTGTACCACTGCACTCCAGCCTGGTGACAGAGTGAGACCCTATCTGAAAAGAAAGAAAGAGAGAGAGAGAAGAAAGAAAGAAAAAGAAAGAAAGAGAGAGAGAGAGGAGAAAGAAAAAGAAAGAGAGAGAGAGAAAGAAAAGAAAGAAAAGAGGGAGAGGAGATGACTGTGGAGTCAGATAGACCTGAGTTTGAATCTCAGCTCTACTGCTTTTGAGACGTGTGACCCTGAGAAAATCACTTCACCTCTCTGAGCCTCAGGTGTGGAGGAAGGAAAAGTCACGACTTTCTAGAAGAGGACAGAAAAAGTTCACTGGCATTAGAAGAGGCTTCCTAGACAAGTAGGACTCAAGCTGGGGAAGGAGGGATATGACTTGGAGAGGCAGATGGAGAAGGTAGGCTCCCCAGATGGGAGGGACACGCGTCCAAAACTGCTGATGGCAGGAACAACATGGCATGTCTGTGGGAGTGAGGAAACTGTAGGATTGGAGCTGAGGTGGAAGAGGAGTGGTGGATATGAGGTAGGATGGGGTTGAAGGACCTGACCGCAAAAGACCATGAGTGCTGGGCCTCGAGACAGAGCACCGTGGGGTGGGATCAGTGAGTGTAGGTGTGGCCCTGCTTTGGGCTTGACCTTTGTTTCATGGGCTGTGATGCAACAAGAGACTTCTTGTTCTGGGGTAGTCCCTTTTGGACCACTAGACATTCTTACATGTAAAATATAGTCCATTATGTTGTTAATGAACTTCCTTCTCTCTTTGCTTTTAGGGCACTTGATGTCACTGTCCCATTTGGCCCTCACAGCAGCCCACATGGTGGGGAATCATCATTCCCATTTCTTCCTCTTTTTTTTTTTTTTTTTAATTAAAAAGTTTTAGGGCCAGGCACGATGGCTCACGCCTGTAATCCCTGCACTTTGGGAGGCCAAGGCAGGTGGATCATGAGGTCAGGAGATCGAGACCATCCTGGCTAACACAGTGAAACCCTGTCTCTACTAAAAATACAAAAAGAAAAATTAGCCAGGTGTGGTGGCAGGCGCCTGTGGTCCCAGCTACTCGGGAGGCTGAGGCAGGAGAATGGTGTGAACCCAGGAGGCAGAGCTTGCAATGAGCCGAGGTCACACCACTGCACTCCAGCCTGGGCAACAGAGCAAGACTCCATCTCAAAAAAAAAGTTTTAAATTTTTGTAGAGACGGGTCTCACTATGCTGCCCAGGCTGGTCTCGAACTCCCAGGCTCAAGCAACCCTCCCACCTCAGCCTCCTAAAATGCTGGGATTAAAGGCATGAGCCACCGGGCTGGCTTCTTTTCTTTTCTTTCTTTTTTCTTTTCTTTTCCTTTTTTTTTCTTTTTTTTTTTTTTTTGACAGGGTCTCACTCTGTCACCCAAGTCGGAGTACAGTGGCATGATCGTGGCTCACTTCCGCCTTGACTGCCCAGGCTCAGGTGATCCTTACTCCTCGGCCGCCCAGGAAGCTGGGAGTACAGGCACACGCCACCATGCCCAGCTAATTTTTTGTAGAGACAAGGTGTCACCATGTTGTCCAGGCTGGTCTCAAACTTCTGGATTCAAGCAATCCTCTCACCTCCACCTCCCAAAGTGCTGGGGTTACCAGTGTGAGCCACCATGTCTGGCCTTTTTATTTTGAGACAGGGTCTTGCTCTGTCATCCAGGCTGGAGCGCAGTAGGGTAATCACAGCTCACTACAGCCTTGACCTCCAGGGCTCAAGTGATCCTCCTTCCTCAGCCCCCTGAGTAGTTGGGACTTTAGGCACGTGCCACTATGCCCAGCTAAATTTTAAGAATTTTTTTATAGGCCGGGTGCGGTGGCTCACGCCTGTAATCCCAGCACTTTGGGAGGCCGAGGTGGGCGGATCACAAGGTCAGGAGATCGAGACCATCCTGGCTAACACAGTGAAACCCCGTCTGTACTAAAAATACAAAAAATTAGCCGGGCCTGGTGGCGGGTGCCTGTAGTCCCAGCTACTCGGTAGGCTGAGGCAGGAGAATAGCGTGAACCCAGGAGGCGGAGGTTGCAGTGAGCTGAGATCGCGCCACTGTACTCCAGCCTGGGCGAACGAGCGAGACTCCATCTCAAAAAAAAAAAAAGACTTTTTTTATAGAGATGGGGTCTCACTATGTGCCCAAGCTGGTCTCAAATTCCTGGGCTCAAGCTATTCTCCTGCCTCAGCCTCCCAAAGTGCTAGAATGACAGGTGTGAGCCCCTGTGACTGGCCTTGATTCTCACTTCTTAGATGAGGCCACTGAAGCTTAGAGGTTAGACTGAAGTCTTGTCTGAGGCCACACAGTGCCTACCTGTTCCAGCAAAGGGGTTCTTTGCCTTCGCTTGGAGTCCCTCCTGAGGGGTGTGTGTGTGTGTGTGTGTGTGTGTCTGTGTGTTGTGCTTGTGCCTGTGAGGCTGTGTCTTTGTACATTTGGGCATATCTGGGGTTCTCTTCATGTCCCTGTGCGTTTCTTTTTGTATAAATGACTGTGTGTGTCTATTGTGTGTCCCTGTGGTTCTGTGTGTGTGTCACTGTCTCCTCGTATAAGTCCTATGTGTGTCTGGGTCCCCATATGTGTCTCTAAAGGTGTTTCTCTTGGTATCTGTAACTTTGCGTGTCCATGTGTATCCTTGTTATGTGCCCTGTGTGTCTTGTGTCCGTGCACCCTTGTATGTGTCAGAGTCCCTGTATTAGGAGCTGCGATGCCAAATGAATGACATCTTCTCCACCCCCACCAGCCTCCTGGGCTCTGTCTCCAGCATGAACCAGCCTGGTGGCTGTGACCTGGCCAGAGCAGCTCAACACTCAGCATTCCACCCCAAGCCCAGGTGAAAGTATCACGAATTTGTTAAGCAATCGAAGCCCAAGCTCCCATCATCCCAATAGCTGCAGTGAATCTATCTGTAACTTCTCTGGATACACATTAAAAAATAGCTCTCAGTAATAGGGTGGGGAGGGCTGATCTGTCTGCATGACTCCAGTCAGAATTTATTAAGCTTTCTTTGTTTAATTTCTTTTAATTTCCCTACCTACTGGGCTCGAGTGGCTCATCAATCATGGGATGCCTGCTGTGTGAGGTACATCCTCAGTGCTGCCGTGTGACATCCGGCCACGCCTGTCCCCCAAGAGCAGACAGTGCCCAAGTGTCCTGTCCCTGCTTCATGCTGAATCCCTGATACCATCAAGCTCATCCTTCATCAGAACTTTGTCATGACCACATTCCTCTCTGCATTGTGAAACATTGGCTGTAATTGCCATTGGCCAGGCCTAGATTGTGGAAGAGGAGGGCTTGAGAGCAGCTTTATGGGTAGGGGTCATCAAGTGCTGGGCTCCTCCTCAGAAGCCCTTGCTTGCCTGAGCATCATTCATGGCTATCCTGAATTGCCCTCTGGCTGCAAAACCACTAAAGAAAAATCCATTGGCTGTAGCCAGCGGGCTCTCAGAGTAGCCCTGGTGATGTATCCAGCCTCAACCTTTGGCATGTCTAGACCCAGGATGCTTGTGATAGATGGCTCCTGCCCCACCTCTCTGCCCTAGCTATGAGCCAGAACTAAGAGCAGCCCTGCCTTCTGATTTCTCCCCACAGTATCCATGACCTAGAGCTATATCCACAGGTAACTCTTGGCCAAGTGCCGATGAAGGTATTAGAAATTGTGAGCGCTGGGTGGGTCTGCAGGAAAAAAGGGAGTCTTTTGCCCTCAGCCAGACCCACAACTCTACCTGCACATAGTGCTCCTGGCTGAGTGCCCTACCTGCTCTGGCCTTTCCAATGTTAATCACCCTCCAGGCTCCTGATTAGCCTCACCTCACAGTTCAGGCTTGACTGGGCATCTCCTGTCTGTGGAGACTGCTTCCCCCATAGCACATGATCAGTGCTATGTGTCTTGACATATAATTGTTCTTTAACTGTTTCTGCTGTTTTTTGTTTGTTTGTTTGTTTGTTTTTCTTGTCTCCCAGCTTCCCTATGAGCTCCTTGGGGCAGGAAACCAGTTCACTTCTGTCTCACTCACTCACTCACTCATTCATAGACTTGCTTATGCATTTATTCACTCCCTACTCACTCTTCCACTCAGTCACCTAAAGCATATTATCCTTAAAAGTGTTTCGGCCTCCCCTTGATGACCACATATGAATGAGACCAGAGAAATGACCCATCTTTTGAAAGTCCAGGTGAGATATTGCTCACAGGGGCTAGCCTGAGTCCCAAGGCCCTAGCCTTGATCTTGATTTATCTCCCAGAGACACATGAGACTTTGGATCACTTCCCCAATGGGGACACTTCTCAGGTAGAACTGGAGCTCCTTCTGTAAGGTGCAGAATAGGTTTATTATTATTATTTTTTAAAGTAGCTGGGCCTTGGTGAGCCAGCAGGCAGGACAAAGCTCCCCGAACCCCGCCCCTTCCTGGCCAGCTGTACTTTCAACATCTGAGAGAGTGTATAACATGGTGATTTAGAGTCAAAGACTTGGTCTTCCACCTGATGACCATGGGCAAGTTGCCCAACCTTCTGGGTCTCAGCTTTCTCATCTGTAAAATGGGATTAACTGCAATACTCACATCATTCAATTTTATGAAGATTTAATGTAATAATACATGTACAACACTTTGCATAAGGACCAGAATGTAGTAACCAATTAGTGTTTGCCGAAAATTTTAGGTTATTATCATCAGTATGTAAATATTATTATCATCCTCATTTTACAGAAGAGAAAACTTGAGCCCTAGAGATGTTAAGTGATGTACCTAAGGCCTGCAGTGAATCAGTAGCAGAGTGGTACTCAAGCACAGGCCTTCAGAGTTTGAGGCAGAGGCTAAGGCCAGGGAATGTGGCTCCCTTTTCCTGCCCTGGCATGGAATAAGCCATGGCCCAGCCATGGGATCCCTTCACATCTTTGAGTTTCATCTGTTAGTCATTAGGTTGCAAGTGACAGAAGGAGTAGCTCAAACTGAGTTGAACAAAAAAGTAGTGTATCAGCTTCTGTAACTGAAGAGTCCAGTGATATGTTCAAACAGTGTCATGGAAAGCCAGTTACACTTTCTGGTTCAATTAACTTTGTGGTGGCATCATTCATAAGCAGAATCTTTCCATGAGGTAGCAGAAATAGTGCCCAGTAGTGCTTGGCTTGCATCCCTACACCCCAAGCATGAAAGAACACTTCTTCCCACACCGTTTTAGCAAAAATCTCAAGTTTGAATTTCATTGGCCTGGCTTGGCCATACATCTGTCCTTGAACCAGTCCCTGTAGATGGGAGGTTCACACTCTGATTGGCTAGGCCTGGGGCACAAGGATCCCAGGGTGGTGCTAACTCCACATAAACCAACAGGCCAGAGAGCAGGGGAGGGTAAGGACCCCTTGGAAACCCGGGGTCCTGTTATAAGAAGGAAGGGGCCTGGAGGCTGAACAGACAAAAATAATATTTACCTATACAAATGGGAATAAGACTTTCATATTTCTTGTGAGAATTACTTGTGATCACGTGGAGAGGATTTCTGACATCTTTGGGCCTCTAAGTGGGACTCTTTTTTTTTTCTTATCGTCCTTGATGTTCAATTGACCCAATTGTATCCCCTTGCCCTTCCCAGTCCTCAGATCCTTCTTCCAACCTCTTCCCCATCTCAATCTCTCTTTCCTGAAATCATAGCCAGGATTTGAGTCCATGACTCCCCTGAGGCCCCAGTACAGAAGAGGAGGCCTTATCAGTCAGGATTGGTGACAACAGAACCCAACTCCAGCGAGCTTAGCTGAAAAGGGGGATTCGTTGCTCATCAGCAAGACCAAAAGGTCAGGCTTGAGAGCAAAAGGAGGCCCCTGCAAGGGTCCAGCTGGGCAGCAAGGACTTCTCAACCATCTTGTTCCTGTGCTGCTGCTGCTGCTGTGCTACAAATGTCCCTGCGGCAACTCTGCCATCTCTCTGCTGGAGAGTCTAGGTCCCAGGAAACAGTGGGAGCCACTGCTTGGCCCTGGGAGGTGGGACAGCATGGCAGGTATCCTACCAAGGCTGCATGTAATGCGAGGAAGGAAAACGCAAAGAAGGAAAGAGCTGTCCTTCTGCTTCCTGGAAGTCAAAAGGTGAACACAGGTGACCAGAGCACCACAGTGTCCACTCCAGATGCACACGTGGGTTCTCAGGAGGGCCATATTAAAGGTCTCCGTCCGCACCTGCTGGGCCCCTCCTCCTCCATCTGTTGTCACCCTGACTCAAGACCAGTGTTACTGGTATATTAATACTTGCTCCCCCATTTCCAATATTCAGGGTGCAGGCGCCAGGTATTCTGAGGACAAGCTCTTAATTAGCCCAGAACACTGGGATAGAGCCTGCCTGTGGCTGACAGCAAAATAAATATACCTAAATTGCCAACGTAATTTGGAGTCGGTTTTCATTTTTCTCCCGTAATAAGAGAAGCGATGGCAGGGGTGGGGGCTTGTTATCTCTGGCGGGCCTGATGGATGATGAGGTGTCTGATCCGCCGCATCTGTCAGCTTCCTGGCGGCAAGACATTTATTGCCCACCCCCACCCCTACTCCCACCCTGGTCCACCAAACCATTTCCATCCTCATCAGAATTAGCATATATTCTTTCAAGATGATCTAAAGACAAGCTTCATGATACGTATTTCTACAGTCAGAGTCTCACTCCTTCTCCATCTTGGGCACTTGAGACATCAGATTCTGGGTTAAAGGATGGCTTTGGGTATTTATTCCTTCAAAATACTTTCTAATAAAAAGTTTCTATAATTTAGTGAGAAGAAGATTTAACCAAACCATCAAAGAGAATTTTGCAAAAGGAAAATAAAATTCTCCACATTCATCACCATCCTAACGCATTAGCTATTTTCATCTAGTGGGGTAGAGTGGGGCAAGCTTTGCTGTAACATAGATTTGAGTTCAAATCTGAGCTCCTCTATTTCCTGGCTTTGTGAATTTGAACAAGTCATTCCTTTTTTTTTTCTGTGAGACAGTCTCGCTCTGTTGCTCAGGCTGGAATGCAATGGCACAATCCCAGCTCACTGCAACCTCCGTCTCCCAGGCTCAAGCGATTCTCCTGCCTCAGCCTCCTGAGCAGCTGAGATTACAGGTGTGTGCCACCACACCCAGCTAATTTTTGTATTTTTACTAGAGACAGGGTTTTGCCATGTTGGCCAGGCTGGTCTGAAACTCCTGATCTCAGATGATCTGCCCGCCTCGGCCTCCCAGAGTGCTGGGATTATAGGCATGAACCACCTCGTCCAGCTGCTCTTTCTAAGTCTTGATTTCTTTAAACAGGGAGAGTAATTCTGACTTCACAGGGCTGTGCGAATTAAATGAGAAAACATGTTCAGGCCACCCAGGTGTTGGGCCCGTTTTCCCAAACCTTACCTGTTTCTCCTTTCCAGCATTCACCATTTCCTCAAAATCCACTGTGCTCTGCGCTCTGTGGGAGATGAACACAGACCCTGCCTTCCAGGAAATTCCCTCTGCTCTGTGAACACATGTTAATTTACCAGATTAGCTAGCAGAAAATGAAGAAGGGAAGTGCAGACAGGTAGTTTTGAAGGGAACAGTGAGGTTGTCCTATTCATGGATAGAACATTCGATCTAGAGCTATGTTCTCTCATCAGATGAGGTCACCAATAACCAATTGGACCCTACTCCGGCCACTAAATCCTGCCTTAAACTAAGCAATGGATACATCTGCCCACGTGTATGCAATGACCTGTATACTTAGGCACAAACACACATGCACATGTGTGCAACATACAAACATGAACCCACACATACATATACACATATGCACATGCACACACAAAGCATAGGTGTGCAAGCACATGTGTGCTCCTTATAGACATGGACCCATGCATGTGCATACACATACATATGCATGTACATACATATGCATGTACACACACAAGACACATGTACATGTGCACAACATACAGACATGGACCCACACGTGTATACACATGCACACAGGTACATCATATGAAGGTGCAAATACACATACACAATCACAGGCACCCACACAGATGTGTACATGCTCTGTGTCAGCTAAATGCCTCAGACAATGCTCCCAGAAGTCTCTCCTGTGCATCCAGCTCCACACCAGCCCCACAGCCCCCAGTGCCCTTCCTGAGCACGAGCTCCACTTAGCAAGCTCCAGCTGGGCAGAAAATTGTTCCTTGGAAAAAACCTGGCTCATATAGACCGCAATTGCCTGCTCAGCATGAATGTAAGACCTCATAAGGGGCACAGGGGCTGGGCTGGTAGGGGCTCATGGCTTCTACTTGTCGGCCAGGACTCTGGGTTTGGGAGCCTGTCTTGGACCCTGAGCCCAGACGGGGCCAACTCTGCCCAGCATCTCACAGTGATAAGCTACCTCAACAGTTCTTGGACATTATGCATCACTGGACCATACTGCTCTGTGGAGATAGGGATGAGGCACCTCTGCTCAGGAAGGTACTCGAACAACTTGGCCTCATCCTCTTGTCCTGACTGTCCTCATCCTTCAGGGCCTGGCTTTTGCAGCACCACTCCCCCACAACCACCTTCAAGAAGTCCTCTCTGCTCTGGCCTTCAGGTCTCCTTGTGCACCTCCAAGTCTGCTCCCCACATTGTTTCTCTCTCACACAAATATCTTGTTTCTCTGGTGTCTGTCCAGAGATCATGAAGTGCGGCTGCCCTTGCACCCCTCTCAGCACAAAAGACAGGCCTGGGCAGCTTATGCTCACTCACTCCAGGCTGAGTTCATTCATGCATGCATTCATTCATTTGACAAATCTTTAACGAGTGTCAGCTGTGTGCCAGGAGATGGCACACCGCAGGGAACAGATAGACCAAGTCTTTGTCCTCATAGAGCTGACGCTCTGGTGGGAAAGGCAGAAAATAAGCAAAAGCAAAAGGAAATAAATAAATATCCAATCACACCCAGTGATAAAGGCTGGGAAGGAAGAGAGTGTGATGGGTATTTATTTCAGCAAGAGAGGTCATAGAAGGCTTGCTGGCATGCTCCTTCATCCAAGGTCACTGCAAGACTCACCCAACAAGCCATCCCTGGCCCCTCAGGCTGGATCTGTGATCTCTCCTCATGGCCTTTAAGCACATGGCTATAATGTAATTTATGTGGACACATATGTCTCCCCTGCCAGACTGTTAACACCTTCAGAAGAGTGTTTCTCTCTGAATCCTCTTGTTGTCCCTAAAACTCAAGAGTGAAGGACATTTGCAGCAGACTCTGAAGAATAAGTAAGTGGCCTGCAGGTGTCAGAGGTAAAGAGAAGGGCAAAAACATGGAGGTGTAAAATTGTACAACATGTTTGTCAAATGGGTTTCACTGGTTGATGTGGAGAAGACACGAATATGGAGGGAGGGGAGAATTGGCAGGAGAAGAGCCTGATTGTGCCCCAATTATAAAGTGTCTTGAATGCCAGGATATGCTATATGGACTCAGTCTTAACAGCAGCAGGGAACCACACAGGTTCATTCTCCTCCATCCCCTGGCACCTGCCACATTGCCTACATGGAGAAGGTGCTCAATAAATGCATATGGGATTGAAGGGCACTGGAGGAAAAGGACTGAGTTAGTTCTGTGTCATGAGCTGGGCAGTGACCAAGGGTGGTCTAAGTGGAGTCAGAGTGGTCAGCTGCCAAGAGTCCTCCTGGCACCCAAATAGCCCTCCCTTCCTATCACAGCGTCTGAAATCACTCTGTTAGTGAGTCATTTATTAGGCGCTTTGGAAATGGAGCTCCCCAAAGTCTCCAGAAGACAATACTCTCTTAATGGTGATTTACTGCCAATGAGACCAGAACAAGATGCAGAGGGTGGGGGTGGGATGTGGAGTGGAAGATAGAGCCCAGTCTGGAGACCGGAGTTCAGTCACTTCCAGTTCCTTTAGAGCAAACCCTGACCTGGCTGGTGTGAAGGAAAGACACTGGGTAGAGCACTGGACTTAGGTTGTTGCTAATTCACTAAGGGACTCAGGCAGCCTTTCTCCCCCTCGGAGTCTTGGTTTCTTCATCCCTGCAATGAGGCTGTAGGGGACCTGTGTTGTTTTACCTGCTCAGCATTCAACTCGTCCTTTTCTGGAAGGCGCACCCCAATATGGCTTTGGAGAACCCTCCTCAGTCCATGCTGTTCAGATGGGGCTGACTCCAACCTCCAGCCCCAGGCTTGGCTAATCTGAATCATGATGATTGGTTTAGTAATGAGTATGTGACCTCAGCTGGGCCAATGAGAACTCGACTTTTGGGAAAGAACTCTTATTCTCAGGGTAACTCAGCTGGGAAAATGGGATCCTGGTGTTGCCCATGACCACTTCTCCATCTTTGAGGACAGTCAGCCTGAGAATGAAGCTATCTAGAGGAAAGTAGAGATCACAAGTGGAGAAAAGATACAGATTCCTATAGTAACACCAATCGGGCCCCTAGATTCTACCATACTTGAAGCTAGTTCAAGTCTTTATATTTGTGGTTATATGGACCAATACATGCTCCTTTTATTTTGCTTAAGCCAATTTGGGGTGAGTTTCTCTCACTTGCAGGTGGCAAGGGGGATTACCTCAGGGAGGGGTCTCTCTATTCTGATGACTGTGTAGTTTTCTCTGGCTAAGCTGATTTGTGAGGTACTAGCATGTGACCAGGCTCAGTGAGGTGGGCAAGAAGGCCTGGTAAGGTGTATGGGGTGACAGTAGACACAGGCTGAGCCCAGTGGAGCACATATAATTCAGAAGTTGGCTGAGCAGAGAGAGACAGGACCTGAGAGGAGAGAGTGAACAGAATAGGGGGTAAACTAAGGCAGGAGAGTGTCACAAAGGAGCAACTGTACACTTATAATTCACCAGGCAGCCAGATGGATGATCTGAAAGAATAAATCAAGGTCGGGCATGGGGGCTCATGCCTGTAATCCCAACACTTTGGGAAGTCGAGGCAGAAGGCTCACTTAAGCCCAGGAGTTTGAGACTGGCCTGAGCAACACAGGGAGACCCTGTCTCTACAAAAATAAAAACTAATTAGCCGGGCTTGGTGGTGCATGCCTGTGGTCCCAGGTACTTGGGAGGCTGAGGTGGGAGAATCACATGAGCCCAGGAGGTTGAGGCTGCAGCCTGGGCAATAAGCAAGACCCCATCTCAAAAAAAAAAAAAAAAAAAAAGAAATCAGATTGGACCTCTCCCCTCCTTTAAATCTTCTATTTTCCCATTGCCTTGAGAATAAAATCCAAACTTCTTATTCTGCACAGCCAGCAAGGTTCCCGTGAGGTCTGATCCCTTCCATCTTTCTCTTGCATCTCCCTCTGCCGCACTGTGTGCCCAGGCCTAGAGCCATGCCGGAGACCTAAGTACACATTGGAAATATTCGTTGAATAATGAAATCAGTGAATGAAATGAGAACTGAAAAGTATTTCTGGTGGATTTAGCACCAACAGTTATTGCTCAATTTGGTAAAAAATCTCCAGTGGAACAGGTAAGGGGGAATCTGGATTAGAGAGATTTCCACACGGAATTTCTATGGATAAAAGGCAGAAAGAGTCAATAAATGGACTCTTCTTTCTGGAATTCCTGAGATAATTTTTGTGATCCTGGGGAAGAGAAGATCTTCATTATTTTGACAGCAAAAGCAGAATATAAAGGAAAGAACTGAATATATAACAATAACTACATAACTATAATTAAAAAGCCATCATACAGGCTATACACAAAACTACACATGTGATAAAGTTACATAGAACTAACTATACACACACACACACACACATGTCAAAGTAAAACTGAGGGAACCTAAGTAAGATCAGTGGCTTCTGTCAATGTCACTGTGCAAGTTGTGACATCATACCATTAGGAGGAGCTGGGTGAACTGTACCCATGATCTCTTGGTGTTATTTCTTACAACTGCATGCAAATCTACAATGGTCTCAAAATTAAAAGTTTAAATTAGGCTGGATGCAGTGGCTCATGCCTATAATCCTAGCACTTTGGGAGGCCAAGGCAGGCGGATCACCTGAGGTCAGGAGTTTAAGCCTAGCCTGGCCAATATGGGGAAACCCTGTCTCTACTAAAAATACAAAAAAAAATTAGCTGCACATGGTGGTGCACGCCTGTAATTCTAGCTAGTTGGGAGGCTGAGGCAGGATAATTGCTTGAACCCAGGAGGCGGAGGTTGCAATGAGCCAAGGTCGCACCACTGCACACCAGCCTGGGTGGCAGAGCGAGGCTGTCTCTTAAAAAAAATAAAAAAGTTTAAATTTAAAAAACCCACCATAGACAAAATTCAAAAGTAAACTCAGTGAGACTGCTTTAGGCCTGTCTGCAGCTTAGGGTTGTTAAAGACTCTTAACTATCTGCAGGACATCTGTGGATAGGGAATAGGGAGTAGAAAGGCTTTGAGAGGGAAAAAGAATTCACAGAGGCAGGAACTAGGAAATCAGAGCCTACCCTGAGACTCAATACACCTCCTACAAGGAGTGTGTGTGTCAGAGTGAGTGTGTGAGTGTGTGTGTCAGTGTGTGAGTTCGTGAGAGTGTGTGTGTGAATGTGTGTGTGTGTGACAGTGAATGTATGCATATGAGTGTGTGTGAGTGTATGAGTGTGTGTGTGTGTGTATGTGTGTATTGGGGGTGGCACTGGGAGTTAGAAATAGTGTACATACTAACCATTAAATTATCCCATTGTTCATTTTCAAAAGCATAGCTGTATTAATCTGATAAGCAACTACAGTCTTGAGATTCAAGCCCATTTGCCTTATCAGAGAAAAAAATGCATGAGAGAAAAATATATGCAACACACTGACTAGATTCTAAGCTCTGTGAGAGAGAGAACAGGGTCCTGACTTCTTGCCCTGCTGGGCCCCTGCTTTAAAGTGTAGGTGTCATTATTATTCAGATATGGCGAGGCCAACAGATCTTCGTTACTTACAGTTCCTAAGAGGAGTGGGCACACCAAGATCTGCAGAGCCATGGGGGAAGCACCGGGGTCAGTCAGGAGGCACAGGGAGTAGGGGAAAACAGGAGAGAAAGCCTTTCTTCTGGCTTCCTCAGGGAGGAACGGACAAGACAGAGTGAGCAGGTTTAGGATTGGCTAGTTTGGATAATTTCAGTGGGCTCTGGGTCATCGGGGCTGTCCCCTAGTTGTCTAGGGGGTACGTCGCCCTGAGGTGACTGGGGAGGTGGATAGTGGCCCTGAGTGTGAGAACTCCATAGAGAAGGTGGTGGGGAGAGAAAGCTCTGGATTGGTTGGTTTGCGCATGAAAGGGGCGCCCCTAGGAGAGTTGTTTATTTTCTAGGAGGTGGCTAACCCTGGAAGTCTCTCCAAGGTCAGCAAGACCTCAGATGTCAAAGCATCAGAAAGAAACACATGGTGAGTACAATCCCCAAGGTCTAGAACAGGTCCTGGTACTTATGAGGGGCTCAGTAAATATTTGTTTAGTGAGGGAGAGAAGAAAGGATGGAAGGGAGGAAGGGAGGGAGGGAAGGAAGGAAGGAAGGAAGGAAGGAAGGAAGGAAGGAAGGAAGGAAGGAAGGAAGGAAAAGGAAGGAAAGAAGGAAGGGAGGGAGGGAGGGAGGGAAGGAGTTGGCTTGCTAAGGACACTGCAGACGCCTCTACCATCCTCTCTGGTTTCAGGGGCTGCATGGGAGCTCTCCTGACTCCTCCCGATCCAACCAGGACCTATCCTCCAAACAGGCCACTCAAAGCCCTGATGATAGAAAGGCACCTAACAGGCTCATCGGGGGGCAGTGTTGCAGCCATCTCGCCCTTCAGGAGGCAGTTTGCCATATGCATCCATGCTCATCAAGCCTTTGGTGCCTTAGGTGGGATTTTGGTTGTTCTTGTTGTTGGGAGTTTTGGTGCTGTTTGTTTGTTTGTGGATAGTAATCCTGCAGAGAGAAAATTCAAAGAGGGCTAACAGCTGACAGTGAAAAGCAAACGTCTCCACAACCCTCTCTGTCCTCCCTTTCCCTGGCTTCTAGGTTTCCTTCTGCATGGGTCTTGTCTGAGGACATAAGAAGGCTATGTGTGGTGGCTCAGGTCTGTAATCCCAGCACTTGGGAGGCCAAGGCTGGAGGATTGCTTGAGGCCAGGAGTTCAAGACTAGCCTTGGCAATATAGTGAGACCCTGTTTTTACAAAACAAAAACAAAAATCTAGCCTGGTGTGGTACTGGTGCGTGCCTGTAATCCCAGTGCTTTAGGAGGCTGAGGCAAGAGGATTGCTTGAGCCCAGGAGTTTGAGGCTGCAGTGAGCTATTGATTGTGCCGCTGCACTCCAACCTGGGCAACAGTGCAAGACCCCATCTCTAAACAGTAACAAAACAAAACAAAAAGAACATAAGAGCCTGGCAGCCCATCTTCCTCACACTCCACAAATTGCAGCATCGTGTACACATAGTTCTCTACTCTGCTTCTTGGAGCTTATTCCACATGAGTGCATATGGAACTGCCTTATTCTTTTTTTTTTTTTTTTTTTTTTTTTTGAGACAGAGTCTCACTGTCGCCCAGGCTGGAGTGCAGTGGCGCGATCTCGGCTCACTGCAGGTTCCACCCCCCAGGGTTCACGCCATTCTCCTGCCTCAGCCTCCCGAGTAGCTGGGACTACAGGTGCCCGCCACCTCACCCAGCTAATTTTTTGTATTTTTAGTAGAGACAGGGTTTCACTGTGTTAGCCAGGATGGTCTCGATCTCCTGACCTCGTGATCCGCCTGCCTCAGCCTCCCAAAGTGCTGGGATTACAGGCGTGAGCCACCGCGCCAGCCTGCCTTGTTCTTTTAAAGGCTGCATAGTACCCCACAGTTTTAGACGGGTCTTAGTTGATTTAAGTGTCCCCCTCCTAATGGACAGACATCCAGGCTGGTTCCAATTCTGGCTTCTATAAACCATGCTGCACTGAATACCCTGATGTATACATTCTCATGTATACAGGTGGGAGAATCTGTATGATGAATTCTGAAAAACAGAATTGTCTCATGGAAGGTACATATGTGTTAAATTTTCAGATTGCCACCCAAAAGATTGGATCAATTTACACCCTCATCATTGTGTACAAAAGACAACAGGTCTATCTGATTTCCTCTTAGCTAGGGTGGCGTTTCTTCAAATCCTGGAGTCTAGTTGAGAGACCAAGCCTGAGGTTTCATGTTTGCAGTCTGCCCTGAACCAACCACCTAACTCTGAAGGCACAGTGTGCCTGGGAGTCAGGCCATCTCTCCAGACCTCAGTTTCTTCACCTAAACATGAGGAAAGGATTCTAGCTCTGATCTAAAGTTCCTCTGGCCAGGCAGGGTGGCTCATTCCTGTAATCCTAGCACTTTGGGAGGCTGGGGCAAGTGGATCGCTTGAGGTCAGAAGTTCAAGACCAGCCTGGCCAACATGGGGAACTCGTTTCTACTAAAAATACAAAAATTAGCCAGGTGTGGTGGCATGCATCTGTAATCCCAGCTACTTGGGAGGCTGAGGCAGGAGAATCGCTCAAATCCAGAAAGCAGAGGTTGCAGTGAGCCGAGATTGTGTCACTGCACTCCAGCCTGGGAGACAGAGACTCCATCTCAAAAAAAATAAATAAATAAATAATGAAATAAAATGAAAATTCCCTTTCACTTCTAACCTTCAAAGTCACTTTGCCCCCGCAGGCCTCTGTGTCCCTATCTGTAAAGTGGGACTAATAGTCCCCACCTTGTTTATCTCCCTGGTGATGAGAAGGCACAATTAGACTGTGGGTGTGGATGTGCCAGGAAAGTTGGATATTCCACCAAGGGAAGGAGTAACAATTAAACACCTTTGAAATCTTTTGTCAGATCACTAGGGTGTCCTGGGAATGCAAGTCCTCATTAAAGTTTTAGACTGAAGAAATACTGTATGGTGATGAAGCAGAAAATCGCTGGGACTGTCCAGAGGTAGGAGATGCTTTCACTGATGTGTTCCCTCTGCCAAAAATGTGGTTCCCTCTAAGTGGACCTGGCCAACTCTCCTGCATTCCTCAAGGTTCGGCTCCCTTTTCCCTCTGTGAACCTTATGGACATTTCCTGGCAGACTCAGTAGCTCTAGTTCTGAATTCCTTACCTCATTACCTTGCATCCAGACTTTTATCCTAGCCCTCATCACCCTCCACAGTGACTCTGTTTTCTCCCCGACTACCTCCAACCGCCTGCCCACTGCCTGCAGGTGAGTTGTTGCACACTCCTTGTCAGATTCACTCTGTTTTTCAGCCTATCTCCCTCACTGCCTCTGAACTTTTTGAGGGCTGGGGCTGAGCCTCATTCACTTCTAGGCCTTCAGGACCTACCAAGAAGCCTGACACCATAGTGGGTGTTTGTTAAATGTTTCGAGATGGGCTGCGTGTGGCGGCTCATGCCTGTAATCCCAGGACTTTGGGAGGCCAAGGAGGAGGATCGCTAGAGTCTAGGAGTTCGAGACTAGCCTGGGCAGCATAAGAAGACTCCATCTCTACTAGAAATAATAATAAAAAATAGCCATAAAAATTATGGTGCCTGGCTGTAGTCCTAGCTACTTTGGAGGCTGAGGTGGGAGGATCCCTTGAACCGGAGAGGTCAAGGCTGCAGTGAGGTCAGATTGCACCACTGCACTCCAGCCTGGGTGGCAGAATGAGACCGTGTTTTAAAAAAAAGTTTCAAGATGGAGGTGGTCCCCAGGGCTAGATGTGGCAGTCCCACATCTGGGACTTTGGGAACTGATTAGGGGGACAAGCTCCTTGGCACCCATGTGTTTCTCCTCCCTGCTTCCCCTCCCCTCCTTTGCTAGAGTTGGGTGAACTCCAATAGATTTCCTGTGCAGGGGCTGCAGACTCAAATGTTCCTCCTCAGTGACAGGGGCAACACATGGGGAGACATTAGGGAGTGGTGGGGACTGTGGTGGCCGAGGGCAGCCAGGCTCAGCTCCAGCTGGCTGTTGGCAGGAGGAAATGTGGGCCCATTCTTTTTCAAGAGAAGCCATAAATCCAAAATTTTCTAAGTTATCTTGGTTTTAAAATGTTGGTTATTCAGATTTTTTTGAAAACACTGTGGAAGTCAATCAAAAGTGTCCATGAACTGGTTGTAGCCTACAGGCCGCCAGTTTCGGAATTCTGAAAGCTTTCCTCTCTGCTCCTATTGCACGGAGGAGAAAACTGAGGCCCAGAGAAATGGAGGCACTAGCCAGGAATGACACAGTTAAGATTAGCACCCTGGAGCCTGCCAGGTGGCTCACGCCTATAATCCCAGAGGCGCAGGAGGCTGAGGCAGGAGGATGACTTGAGCCCAGGAGTTCAAGGCTGCAGTGAGCCGTGATCGCGCCACCGCACTCCAGTCTGGGGGACAAAGCGAGATCCCATCTCTTAAAAAAAAAAAAAAAAAAAAAAAAGTAGAGCTCCGCTCCCACTTGCCCCCCATTCCCTCCCTCTCTCTCTCTCTTTCTCTCTCTCTCTCTCTCTCTCGCCCTACTCTCGCCCGTGTGCATTCTACACTGGTTCCGCGGCCGTTCCCCTTTGGTGTGTGTCTGCCCTGTGTTTCTCCGTCGTCTCCGTGTGGATCTCGGTCTTTGTCTCGCCCTCTCGCTCTCTCGTGCGCCTGTGTTGAATCGTGTGCTTCTCTCAATCTCTCTGTCCCTCCCTTTGCCCCTTACACGCGTGTTCTCGTCAACAGATCTCCAGAGATGGTGCAGAAACGACCCCGCGCCTGCGCCCCATCCTGCGGCTAGTGCCTCCGCGCCCCAGCTCCGGTCCCCACCGTCCCCGCCCCAGATTTCCGGAGGAGCGGGAGGGCGGGGTCCCGCGGGGCCGGCTGCCGTCAGCGCCCCTTCCCGGCGGCCGCGACCCCTCCCCGCTGACCTCACTCGAGCCTCCGCCTGGCGCAGATATAAGCGGCGGCCCATCTGAAGAGGGCTCGGCAGGCGCCCGGGGTCCTCAGCGCTGCTGACTCCTGACCTGCCGACTGCGGATCCCGAGTCCGTGGATCCCGGACCCATCCTGTGGAACCCACTCCCGGCAGGTAACCGCCCCAACCCCTCTCCTTCCGCAGACGGCGTCCGGGAGCACTGGAAAGGGAGCCCTCTCGGTCCGCCCTCACCTTCGGTTCTCTGAGAGCTTCCTGGAGGGAATGCACATGCCGGCCCATGCACATGCGGGCGCTGCGCTCGCACCCCCGGGTCCTCCCCGAGCGCGGGCCGGGGACCCGACGGGAGGCACGGCGCGGGCACATCGGAGGCTCTCGCTGCTGGGCACTCAGCGAGAGTCCGCAGCGCAGGGTGGGAGCTCCGTGGCACCCCGTGCCCGGGTGCCGCGGGACAGAGCTGGGTATTCAGGGCGTCGGCGTGAGAACCTGGGAGTTCGAATCCCAATCTCAACGCTAGAAATAGAATTTCTAGCGTTGAAATTAGGATTTTAGCGTTAGAATCAGATTCCTGGCTTAGTCATGAAAGCTTAGCATTAGAAATAGAATCTTAGCTTTACAAATAGACTTTGAGCTTTAGAACCTGAATCTCAGCGATAGAAATGGGATCTTCGCGTTGGAATGAGGCCGTCGGCCATGGAGCTTGGAATTAGAACGTGGCGATGGGGACCTTTGGGGTAGTCTTGGCGGGGACGCAACCGTTAGCGTCGCGACTGTGCCTGGCGCTGCAATCTCAATGGTTGCACTCCCGGCGAGGCAGTCCCAGCTTTGGTTCCCCCAGCTCCGCGTCACATTAAAGGGTGGCGGTGGCGCTGGCGATGGGGTTCCTACGGCCTCCTGCCTAGTGCAAGCAGAACTGGGCGCAGGCACTACAGGCACCCGTGGGGGCGAGGACTCCTAGAGGTGACAGGTGTGGACGCAGAGCCGGGACGAACCCGCCCCTGCTCCCGCCCCTGCACAAGGGGCAGTGGTCCTGCTTCTGGGAGGGCGGTTGAACTGTGCGTAGTTTATTTCTGGCGGGCGTCGGGGGGGGAGATGGAGCGGGATGTGCTGCGATTCGGTGCGCTCAGGCTCCCTCTGTCCCCTAACCCAGACGCCGCGATGCCCGGCCCTTGGTTGCTGCTCGCCCTGGCTTTGACCCTGAACCTGACCGGTGTCCCGGGCGGCCGTGCTCAGCCAGAGGCGGCCCAGCAGGAGGCAGTGACGGCCGCGGAGCGTCCGGGCCTGGATGACTTCCTGCGCCAGGTGGAGCGCCTCCTCTTCCTCCGGGAAAACATCCAGCGGCTGCAAGGTGACCAGGGTGAGCACTCCGGTGAGTGGATGGGGATGTTGGGGGCTGTGGGGCTACGCTATCGGGAGAGCAACGGAAGCCTGGAGGCAGAGGGGAGGGGAGGCTTGGTCATCTAGCCTCCTGCCTTTCGGAAGCTCAGAAACCCCCCCTGGCCGCGCCTAGGCGGGATCTGGAGTTGACCATTCCTCGGGGTCAGATTCCTCCCCTGTCTCAATGCTGGGAATATTTCACAGAGAGCAGGCCCTGGGTGGGGAAGCTTCTGTGTGCTAGGGAGAGAGTTTCTTCGTGTGTGACAGTTTGAGTTACTACTGTCTAGGCATTTCTGTGCCAGACACTATTCTAAGCACTTCAAACACCTTATCACACTGTTTAATCTTCCTAACAACCTCTTAGTTAGGTACTGTTATTACGATTTTACACAGAAGAAAACTGAGGCTCCCAGAGATCAATTGAGTCGCTTATGGTCAGACAACTAGGGAGTGCCAGAGCTGGGATTGGAACCCAGAGGCAATGCCTTTGACTATTGTGTGAATGTGTGTATCTGTGAGGCCTGAGGGGCAGGTACAAGACCATGCCTCTGAGTGGGAGCTGCAGGAAATATACCCTGCCTGGGAGAAAAGCTGGAGTGGGCACTCAGGCGTCTGCCTATTACATGGGTCGGGGCCCCTCACTGATCTCTTTCCTTCCCCAGCGTCCCAGATCCTTCAATCTGACTGGCTCTCCAAACGTCAGCATCCAGGCAAAAGAGAGGAGGAGGAGGAAGAGGGAGTTGAAGAAGAGGAAGAGGAAGAAGCGGGGGCTGTGGGACCCCACAAACGGCAGCACCCTGGCCGACGAGAAGATGAGGCTTCATGGTCAGTCGATGTAACCCAGCACAAGCGGCAGCATCCTGGCCGGCGCTCCCCCTGGCTTGGGTATGCTGTCCCGAAGCGGCAGCACCCAGGCAGAAGGCTGGCGGATCCCAAGGCTCAAAGGAGCTGGGAAGAAGAGGAGGAGGAGGAAGAGAGAGAGGAAGACCTGATGCCTGAGAAACGCCAGCATCCGGGCAAGAGGGCCCTGGGAGGCCCCTGTGGGCCCCAGGGAGCCTGTGGTCAAGCGGGCCTCCTGCTGGGGCTCCTGGATGACCTGAGCAGGAGCCAGGGAGCTGAGGAAAAGCGGCAGCACCCTGGTCGGCGGGCAGCCTGGGTCAGGGAGCCCCTGGAGGAGTGAACCCAGTTTTCCCTGAAGTCGAGTTAGTGGTCTAAGGATGTCTTGAGCCCTGTGTGCCCCACCATTCATGACCTCTGCATTCTCTCATTAGATCCCTGACCATAAGCCTGAGCCCCTCCCTCCCAGCCCCATATTCACACACATCCCAGCCCCTGGCCTTGCCCTCTTCCTTTAGGCATGTGAGAAAATCAGCCTAGAAGTTCAAACCCCACTTTCCCCCACTTAGCACCATAGGCAAGGGGGCAGATCCCAGAGTCCCTCTCACCCCCACCCCCACAGGCCTGCTCCTTCCTTAGCCCTGGCTAAGATGGTCCTTCTGTGTCTTGCAAAGGCTCCCCAAGTGGGACAGGGAGCCCCTGGGAGGGCAGCCAGTGAGGGTGGGGTGGGACTGAAGCATTGTATGCAAATCCAGCTTCCATCCCCTCCCCAACCTGGCAGGATTCTCCATGTGTTAACTTCACCCCCAGCACCCAGGATCTTCTCCTTTCTAGGCATCCCTTTGTGGGTGGGCAGAGCCCTGACCCACAGGTGTGTTACTGCTTGGAGAAGCATATGTAGGGGAATACCCTGTGGTGTTGTGCTGTGTGTGGCTGTGGGATAAATGTGTGTGGGAATATTGAAACATCGCCTAGGAATTGTGGTTTGTATATAACCCTCTAAGCCCCTTTCCCTTGTCGATGACCGTCATCCTAACGATAATAAAACTGCATCCAGATAATCATGGAGCTCTGTGGTTGCTGTTCTGTCGCAGCTGGCATGGGATTCTTCTTTCGCATTGAGAGGGATATTTAAAAGGGGATGGGACTAGAGTTCTCAGCTCTGCTGCAGAGGGAATCAGGGACCCTGGGGGGATGACAAGTCCTCTCTACTGTCCCCATTTCAGAACACACTTGGGAGGTGGATGGGGTTCTGGAGCCCATTTGACTCCTGGGGAGACTAAGGCCTGGAGAGAAGGAAGGGCTTGCCCAAAGACACACAGCTGGCTGAGGTGGAGCCATGGGTCTGAGAGGCCAGCTCAGGGATTTGCCTTGAGTTTGCCTGATTTGGGAGGCGGGGGTGGTGGTGAGAGGGGAGGTTTGAGGGGAGGACTAGTCTGGCTCAGGTCTGTAATCTTCATGGTTCTGTTGACAGTCTGTGTCACCAAACAGCCTGTTAACGAACAGGAACAAAGAGGGCGGAGGACCAGGCTGCAGTCAGGAGACAGAAACCAGGGGTCTTCTGGGGCTCGGTGCAGGACAGGAGAGAGTGGTGTGAACTAGAGTTAACTGAAGAAATCATGTGAAGACACTTGAATTCGAAAACTTTAAGAAATGTCGTGTGATTCTAATAATAATATTAATAAAACAAATACACAACACTTTATGTGTCAGACACGGTCCTCAGCACTTTCCGTATATTAATTATTCTAATCCTTGACAGTCCTTCCAGATATTAATATGCCCATTTTACTAATGAGGAAGCCAGGGTACAGCAAAGTTAAGTAACTTGTCTGCGTTGAATTTGGCCCACTCATGGCCAGTTCGCAACCTCTGACTGAAACTAAACCCCCACATCTCCTTAGTCTTAGACTTCGAGTTAGTTAGATGATCCTCTGTTTGGTGGATGGATGGACTTTTCAACTTTGCTACAAACAGCTTTTGGTCACCTTCTGGGGCAGAGGGAGGCAGGAGCAAGAAGGGTGTCCAAGACCCAGCTCCTCTTCCTTTGGAGCTCATGGTTCAGGTGGGTTGGGGAATGGCGAGACTGGAAAATCTAGGGTTGACAAGATGCATTCACATTTTTCCCATAATGCTCTTAAAAGCCCTCTGAGGTATTGAGCATTTGATGGATGAGAAACCAACACCTCCTCCTTTTCAGATGAGGGAACCAACACAGAGACAAGGGTCCTGCCCCAGGGTCAAGCATGGAGATCTGGCTTTCCCCCTGGGCTTGACTCTCCACACCCCTCAGCTGCCTTCTGGAAGCCCTTAACCACCTCACTGTCCCCGTCAGGGAAGTGGGCCCTAGCAAGATTCCCTCTGTCCATAGACCGCCTCTGAAGGCAGGCCCTCTAAAGAGAACAGAGGCCGCTCATGGAGTGCTCTCTGGGTGCTCAGCATTCACACACACTTTCTCATTGGCTCCTTGTGACTGCCCAGGAGGCCAGGCTTCCATGTCCATTTGCAGTTGAGGAAAGTTGAGTTGCAGCTGAGTGTGGAGAAGTTAAGCCCAGGGACACATCCCACCCTCTCCTGCTGTCAAACTTCATTGATTTGTGAGGTGTGGACTCTTCCACAGAAATGAGACCATTTGATGAGTAAGAAGCCCGCTCCCTCCAGCTCTTTAATGTTTTCCCCTTTGCCCCTATGAGTGATCATACCCGTGCACCATAATAAAAAGGGTTGGGCTTTTGCCACAGCCTGGACAAATGCTTTAGCCAGTTTGAGTCTCAGTCTTCTCATCTGTAATATGGGCACAATAATCTTGGCAGCCCCATCCCCCTCAGGATTGTTTTAAGATTAACTGAGATGAAATGTATGTGTACAGCTCCTGGGACGGTGCCAGGCACTGAGGTGATTCTTGATAAATGGCATTTTTAGTTCTAGTGCTCCACGATAGAAGAGACTTAAAATTGAAATTTGGAAACCAATTGTTCCTCCCTTGCTTCATTCTCCAATCACAAAAGCGAACAAAAACAAAACAAAAAGTTGACGGGGCTTTATTACAAGTCCAGGCCAGGCATTAGGGCAAAATGGTCTGCTTGCTGCTCTCCAAACGCCTCTCTCCTCCTCCTCACCCTTCCCCCCAACACACACACAGCCTCTGCTCTGCCCAGGATGCTGTGCCTGTGATGCTCTCTGTACACTTCTACATTTCCCAGCCTCCCTTGCAGTTGGGGTGGAGTCATGTGACTAGTCCTGGCCAATGGGCTGTGAGCAGTAAATGTCACTTTCCAGTTTAGGCAATTAGAGCTGGTGTGCCTCATTCATCTTTTTCTTACTGTCATGGTGGATGAAAACCCACATGTAGAGATGGCAGAGCACATGATAGATGGATTCTGAGCCCTGGCTTCACTAGATGGAAGTTAGGCACTACTCACCACTTCAGACTTCTCATGTGCAAGAAATAAACATGTGTGTGTTAAGTCACAGAGATTTCAATTCTGATAAACACAGATGCCCACTCCATTCTCTTCTCACAGAAATCCTTCCCATCTTTTCCTTCTCACATGTGTCTGCTTTCATCAATGCTGCCTAGATCAGGGCATGGCATGAAATAGGTGCTCAACAAATATTTGCTGAATAGATGTTGAAAGCTTCAGGTCACTTCTATCTTAGTCCCCCAGCCTGACTTCCAGGGGGTCCCTACCGTTGAGGGGCTTCCATCCAGTGGGGAAACAGACAAGCAAACAGATGATGACAACTTAGTGTGAGAAGTGTGGGGTGTCAGCTGAAGAACCAGGAGGTTCACAAATTTGGAAAGGAGATTTTTATTTCTTATAAAGGGTTGCAGCCTGCAGGAGGCCATTCTGACAGTCTGAGAAGGACAGCTTCCAGCCAGAAACCAGAAACAACACTTCGAGGGAGGGGTAAAGGGAACGGAATTTATGCTGAGATAGTTAACAGGTTATAGGAGGAGCTGTGGTTATTCATGAAGGGGAGGCCTGGGCATAGTAGTAGGCTAACATGCATGCAACATACATCTCATGTTCACTTTGGGGTGGAGACAACAGTTAAATGTATTACAGTTAGGCCCTATACATCAAAAGGTGATGCTGAGGACACAAAGGCCCTCTGTGCCCCGCCTTTGTAGACTGGCCAGAACCACTCTGCGGTTGGTGGTCTTGTATCAGGAAGGACTGCTGGTCAGTGGCTGTGTCAAAACCACAGAAATGGAGAGGCAGCATTCGGCAGTTGGTTGATGTCAGCATTGGAGCGAGTCTTTCAAAAGGGTTGGTTTCTGCTAACCCTTAGGGAGGAAAGGCTAGTGGTAGTTATGGAGGGAGGGGATGTAACAGGGCATGTCTGACCTCCCATTAGGAAGTCAGTTTTTAAGGTTACCCTGGGGTCTCCTTAACGGAGAGAGTCCATTCAGTCAATTTTGGGGCTTAAGATTTTTTTTTAATTTTTCATGGGGAATAAAGGATGCAAGAAGAACAGAGATGAGAGAGCAACTTGGTCTGGTTGAGGAAAGAAGACTTCCTGAGAAAGGTAACATTCAAGTAAGCGATAAATAGGAGAAAAAAACAGTTAAGGCAGAAGAAAGAAGATCAGCAAAGGGCTTGGTGGGAGACATAACGAATTCTTGGAGTTGCTAACATCTGAAATCTTCTTCCCTATCTCCTAGCTCTAAGGGGACAAGCCGTGTTCCCCATGCTTCCTGGTTCAGGCCACGCTCCACAGTGGGACTCCGATTTCCACAGCTTAGAAGCGTGAGAGCAGTGCGGATTGGGGTGGAATGAAGGAAGCCTCCCTGGGGGAAGGGTATTTGAGTTGAGCTTTGAAGGATAAAAGAAAAATAATTTTTTCTTTCTGAGCCCTTACTCTGGGGCCAGACATTGGAAAAAACACTTTCACATCCATTCCCCAGCATACAGTGGGTGATCTGTAAATATATGTTGAATGAATAAATTACTCATCATAGTCATTTCCAGTGTAGAGAAAAGGAAAAAGAGAAATGAGGTGACTTTTCTAAGTTCATTAGCCTGAAACCTTGGAGTTGTCTCTATACTTTCCTTCCCTTATTACCCACATTCAATTCTTCCTATGTCCTGTAGATTATACCTCCTAAACATGTCTCAAGTCCACCTACTTCCTTCCAACTCTTCAGCTACCATCCCAGCCACCATCACCCCTCATCGTGAGACTGCAGAGCCCCTGCTTGCTGGTCTCTGGCTTCTACTCTGGTCTCCCAAACCTATTCTCCACACAGGAGCCAGAGGGACCTTTCTGAAGTACAAATCTGATCACAGAACCCAGCGTGCTTGGAGCCCACCAGTGGCTTCCATTTCACCTAGGAGAAAATCCAACTTCCTGACCATAGCCAAGTGGCCTGCTCAGTTTGCCTCCTTTTTGTTTCCTGAACATGCCTCAGGGTCTTTGTTCTGTTATTCCCTCTTTTCTCCTCATTATTTCTGCTTTATCTCCTAGTGTGCCTTCCTGTACTGTGGAGGTTGGAAAGCAGAAACTACATTTGCAGCTCCCGTGCAGCTAGATTTTTTTTTTTGGATGCACAGTAAGTTCTCCACGTGGATGCTGTCATGTGAGATTTAGAAGGCTCTTTGATGATTCATTCTGGAAAGCAAGATGATGGTGATGGGTTTCTGTGGTAGTTTCCCAGTGTCCAGCCCCCAGCTTTGGGGTTTCTAGGGTCCTCAATGGCAGCTTCCCATCCAGTTTCACAGCTACAGGGTGTGTTCTTTTTTTCTTTTTGAACAACTTTGTTGGTCTACATATGCATACACACACGCACACACACACGCACACACATACGCACTAACAGCTTTACTGAGATATAAGTGACGTACTGTACAATTCTCCCATCTAAAGTGTACAATTCAATCGTTTTTAGTAAATTCTCAGATTGTGCAACCATCAACACAATCAATTTGAAAATATTTTATTCACCCCAAAAAGAAACCCGGTACACTTTAGCTATCTCTCCCCCAGTCTTCCCATGTCCTCCCTCAGCCCCTGACAACAACTAGTCTATTTTCTTTCTCGATGAATTTGCTTGTTCTGTACATTTCATAAAAATTGAGTTATACAATATATGACCTTTTGTGTCTGGTTTCACTTAGTATAATTTTTGTTTTGTTTTTTGAGATGGAGTCTTGCTCTGTCACCCAGGCTGGAGTGCAGTGGCGCGATCTTGTCTCCCTGCAACCTCTTTCTCCCAGGCTGAAGCAATTCTCCTGCCTCAGCCTCCTGAGTAGCTGGGATTACAGGCACCCACCACCATGCCCCAGTGAATTTTTGTATTTTTAGTAGAGACAGGGTTTCACTGTGTTGGCCAGGCTGGTCTCGAGCTCCTTACCTTGAGATCCACCTGCCTCGGCCTCCCAAAGTGCTGGGATTACAGGCATGAGCCACCATGCCCGGCCAACACTTCGCATAGTATTTTTAAAGGCCATCCATAACGTAGCATGCAGTAGTACTTCATTCCTTTTTTATAGCTGAACAATATTCCACTGTATGGAAATACCACATTTTGTTGATGTATTCATCAGTTGATGGACATTCAGTTTGTTTCACCTTTTAGCCATTGTGAATACTGCTGCTATGAACATTTGTGTATAAATCTTTATGTGAACACCTATTTTCAGTTCTTTTGGGTATAGACCCAGGAGTAGAATTGCTGGATCATATGGCAATTCTGTTTAACTTATTGAGGAACTGCTAAATTGTTTTATTGTATTATATTTTGCATATCATAAAACTTACCCATTTCAGGTATATAATTTAGTGATTTCTTTCTTTCTCTCTTTTTTTTTTTTTTTTTTTTTTTTTTTGAGACAGTCTTGCTCTGTCGCCCAGGCTGGAATGCAGTGGTGCGATCTTGACTCACTGCAACCTCCGCCTCCCGGGCTCAAACGATTCTCCTGCCTCAGCCTCCCGGGCAGCAGTGATTATAGGCACGTGCCACCACGCCCGGCTAAGTTTTGTATTTTTAGTAGAGGTAGGGTTTCACCATGTTGGTCAGGCTGGTCTCGAACTCCTAACCTTGTGATCTGCCCGCCTCAGCCTCCCAAAGTACTGGGATTACAGGTGTGAGCCACCGCGCCTGGCCTAGTGATTTCTTTAGTAATCTTACCAAGGGGTACAACTCTTACCATAAATGAGTTTTAGAATATTAATAATCCTGATGGTGGCCTCCTGATTTCTCACCTTCCTGATTGGAAACAGAGAAAACAGCTTCCTGCAAGCCTACTCTCTAAGACCTGCAACAATTTTATAAGCACCTAATTCCAGAGCAATACTCAAAACATTCATCAGCCGGTCCAAGACAGGCATTAGCCGATCAGTACATGTGCCCCAGCTGGATGGACAGATTCTGGCTTGACATACCTGTGAAGCCATAGCAGCAGTGCAAGGAGCTGACAGCCAGCCCTGCTGGGTCAACCCTTCCTGCCTCCTGTTAATGTTCCTAAAAATGGTTTCTGTTTGCTGTGCTGCATCCTGATGATCCACATTAGATAATACCTATGCTTCCTTAGCTGTCATTTCAGACAACACCTTGTCAGAATGTGGCCCGGCATCCCTCTCCTTGCTTGCAGCTATCACAGTTTGTAATTACATCTGTCTCAGGCTGAGTTTCCCAGCACCACACTCTGAGACAAAGATTTGAGTGTAAGTAGTTTGTTTGCAGAGTGAGCCCAGGTCTGGGAGCGAGGGAGTGATTCAGGGACGGGAAGGGCATGATGTGGAGTGCATTCGCGAGACAGTTATTGCTGTGGGCAGCTGGGGCTCCATCCTGTTAGGGGTCCTTGGGAGATTGTAGAACAGGCCTCAGAGCTATCCCACTTGATTGGATAAGGAAGCTAGATATTTATATCTTCCAATTCCCATGGATTGGGGTTGAGAGGTTCAAACTTCCAGCTTGCCCTCTGCGCCAACCTTGAGAAGGCCCTTAGGTGAAGAATCTCAGGATACCATTGGCATTCACCTCAAAGGTGAGAGCTGAGGGGTTGAGTGAGGTTCCCACAGCATCTGCTGCAGGCTTCAACAGCGTCTGCTGCAGTCTTCTTGGGTGGCATTTCATTAATGGCTCCTCCCTCATCAAACTCTAGGCTCCACATACCCCTGCAGGACCAGCACCTGGGACAGCGCCTGGCACAGAGCAAGTGCTCAGTAAACATCTGCCAAATGCATGAAGGAAGGCTGCATGAATGAAGGTAGAGCTGGGACTTGAGACCAGGCTGGCCAGATTCTAGGGCCCTAGAGGGAGATGGTGGGGCAAACCAAATACTGTGGGGTGCTGTGCAGTTAGTATAAACCTGTGAAGCCAGCTCCAAGGATGGCTGCCAAGCTGAGAGCTCATGTGCAAACCAATGTAACATCTGTCCAAGTACCCTACCTTTTAAATCACCTTGGAAGTCACCAAATGGCCCTCCGCTGGCTGTCAGTTTCCCACTCTGCACTGTGTCACTAAGAAGCCACCATGTGTTGGGCCCTGCACGAGGCACTTCCAGCACCATTAATAAATACCCTCAGTTTATGGCGAGAAAGGCCTGGCTCAGCAAGGTGAAGTGATGTGCCCGAGGCTCACCAGAACTGTGCCTGGTTCTGAAAGGGTCCAAGTCCACTGGTCTTTCATCTACACTTGCTGTGCCTCACCTGGGCAGCTTTGATAGCTGGGGAACCTTTCTTCAAGGAGCCGCCTCTCACATTCGGGGAAGGTGCCTGTCCTGCTTTGCTGTGAAACACCTCAATGTCACGACTTCCTCTGGTATGTTCTTTAATTAATTATTTCTCCAAACCTAAGTTTGATTAATTGGATGCAATCGCAGGACTGGTTTGATGAGAGACTCAGTTCCTGCTTGGGGCCTCTCGGGTGGCACAAGAACATGTGGGGCTTCTTACCTGAAGGATGTCGGCAATTAGAGCCCATTTTGACTGCCGGGGTATGAGCTGACTGCCTCGGAGAACATCAATTAGCTCAGTGGCTAAATTGTGCTGAGAGTTATCGGTTACCAAGGGGACCCGTGGTCAATGCCAGGATTTAAGTGGCTCTTGTCTTCGGGGATCATCTTTCCTGAATCGCGGCCACGTTCTGGGCCTGGTAATTATCAGCAGGCTGATTAGGCCTCGTCCATTATAGAGAGTGACTTCCTAATCGCCAGCTGCTGGGGAGGAAAGTGTCTCAGCTCCGATGCAGGTACACCCTGTCCGACATGCCAGAGGCTGGCACGCACACACTGCAAGGCTGCTTTGGGCCTGTGGCCAAAGAGATGGCACAAGGCACACACTGGGATTAGCTGGGTTTCCCCTGAAGAAGCTCAAGGTCTCAGGGCAGCCCTGGAGATCATGGAACCAGGCCATTCCTGGCAGGTTAAAGATGATCTCTGAGGGGATGCCTGGCCTGGGAAGAAAAGGGAGCCCCTACTAGTGCCAGGTGCAGAGCCAATGATTCTAACAGTCAGTACTTATTGAGCACTTAGTATGTGCCAAGCATTGCTCTGGCCTCGCCACAGAAAACAAGTCATTTGATCCTCTCTAGGGGGAAACTGAGGCACAGGGTGTTTAGGTGGCTTGCCCACACATCTGAAATTTAAATCCAGTCAGTCTGCTTCCAGGTTGAACAGCTGCAGGTGAACAGCATGTTGGCTCTCGTGCTTGATGTATACCAGCTGTTCTTGAAGTTGTCCTATTATCCTTTCAGGGAACCTTTGCGGTCTTCACTTTCCCAACTACATGTCTGTGTGAGGCCAGGTTTTCTTCATATACTTCAACCAAAAAACCAGATTAAATACGAAGCAGATAAGGGAAGCCAGAACCTATTAAGTCAGATTTTTTTTAAATATGCAAGAATGTAAAGCAATGCTACTCTTCTCATTAAATTGTCCTTTCATTTTGGAAAATAGCTAATTTTCCATAAAAATATGTTATTTATGTTAATAGATAATGGATTAGATAGTGGATTTGTTATTGCTATTTCAAAATTAATAAATAAGCATTTTTAAAGCTCTCATTTTAATTTCTAGTATGGGAAATATCAGTAGATATAATCCACATAATACAAAGTTCCTTGGGGTCCTCAATAATATTTAAGAGCGTAAAGAAGTTTTGAGACCAAAAGATTGTGAATCATTGATATATTCAGCATATTATATATCAGCAGTTGATAATTAATGCCCTCCCTCGGGGTGTGTGAGTTATTCTGTGAGTTTTGTTTTTGTTTTTGTTTTTTTTTGAGACACAGCTTTTGTTTTTGTCACCCAGGCTGGAGTGCAATGGCACAATCTTGGCTCACTGCAACCTCAGTTTCCGAGGTTCAGGTGATTCTCCAGCCTCAGCCTCCTGAGTAACTGGAATTACAGGCCTGTGCCATCACACCCGGCTAATTTTGCATTTTTAGTAGAAACAGTTTTCACCATGTTGGCCAGGCTGGTCCCACGGACTCCTGACCTCAGATGTTCCACCTGCCTTGGCCTCCCAAAGTGCTGGGATTACAGGTGTGACCCAGCCTGTGAGTTCTTTTGAAAACTGGTTGTTAAAAAGAGCCTGGCACCTCCCCACACCCGCTGTCTCAGTCTCTCTCTCTCTCTCTCTCTCTGTCTCTCTGGCCATGTGATTGCTGCAGACACAGGCTCTCCTTCACCTTCCACCATGAGAGGAAGCAGCATGAGGCCTTCACCAGATGCAGATGCCCAGTTTGAACTTTCTAGCCATCAGAATCATGAGCCAAATAAACCTTTTTCCTTTATAAATTACCCAGCCTCAGTTATTGCTTTATAGCAACACTAAATAAGAAGAGCTAATACATGGCATTTATCTGTGCTAGGCATTTTCCTAAGTATATGATGTATTTTGGCTTATTTATTATTTGTTTGTTTTTGTTTTTGAGAAGAGTCTCACTCTGTTGCCCAGGCTGGAGTACAGTGGTGCGATCTTGGCTCATTGTAACCTCCACCTCCCAGGTTCAAGCGATCCTCCTGCCGCACACCACCATGTCTGATTGATCTTTGTATTTTTTGTAGAGATGGGGTTTTGCCATGTTGCCCAGGGTGGTCTCGAACTCCTCACCTGAAGTGATCTGCCCACCTCAACCTCCCAAAGTGCTGGGATTATAGGCGTGAGCCACCACGCCCAGCCTGTTTTGACTTATTTAATCTTCACATCCCAGGAAGTAACACAATTATCCCCATGAGGCAACTGAGGCACAGCTTCCTTGGGCTTAAGTCTCGTGCTGGGCTGGGACATGACAGAGCCCCAGTGTGAACCCAGGCCTGCAGGCTCCAGAGTCTGGGCCTTTACACACCTCTGCACCACATCCTCAGGCAGCTTTGCTTACACTTATGGAGAGCACTTGGACCGAGCTAAGGACTTGCCTGTTTTAATCGCATCATCCTAAGTTGCCCATGGTAAGGAAATTTTTGCACAGAGAGATGTGTACTTTGTCTGAAGTCACACAGCCAGGAACCAGGTGCGGGGATCGTTGATTCTGAGCTCTGAGCCAGATCCAGATCTGACCAATCACCCCGACTCCCACCTCCTCAATCACAGCCACAGTGATTGGCTCAAGGGTGGGTGAAGCCAAGTCAGAATGAGAGTCAACTCCTGGGCCTTTACTGGAATGTTTGGTAGAGGCCCTCTATTTCCCCTCAGTTACCAAACTGATAAGATTTACGCTTGCTCCGCTAAAGGCTGTCTTACCTGTGCAAAGAAGAAACCCATTCACTGAGAATGAAGCCAACCAAGAGAAGACAGTCAAGAGATGGAGAGAGACTGACATCTGCTGATTTTATTTGAGCACCTGGGTCCATCCATGCCTAATACCCTTGGCCTTTTCAGTTACATGAGCCAATAAATCTCATTTTTACTTAAGTCATTTGCATTTTTTTCAAATATAACAGAACGAGTTCTGACCGATACAATCTATAAACATCAAACTAATTTTAGCATGTTTCTGAGAGGGGAGTGCTTCTTCCTTTCTCTCACCCATACCGCCTGCCGACCACCTCCCTGGCCCCTACCCAGGTGAGAGAGCTATGCTGGGGACGGCTCTAGTCACTGTCTAGTATAGTTTCCCTGCCACTTATTTCTCCAAAACCATGATAGCTCTTGTCAATAACAAACATTTATTAAGACCCTGCTGTGTGCAGGGCCCTATTCTACTCCTAGCTTATTGCTTGGTGCCCTCAGCTGCTGACTGGCTTGGCTTTGGGGATGTCTTCCATTTGCCCTCCAAACCCATTCTCGGCCCTGCCTGTGTCTGGGTGGCGGATCTCTACGGACTGCCCCATGCGGGTTCCCTCCCCTTCAGATTCTGGTGTGGTTCAGATCAGACAGAGAGAGGAGAGGAAAGAGGCACGTCCACTCCCCTCCCTGCCTGCTGCAGTTTCGCTCCATTCTTCCTCCTGCAGCCACAGCTCCTGCGGGCAGCCCTCCCTGACGGCTCCAGCTCTCTCGGGGTTCTGGCAACACCACCCCTCCCTTGCCCCTCCCGGCCTCAGGGTGCTCGTTGCTCCCCACTCTGTCTCAGGCTCTTCTCCTGACCCTGTCCATCCCATCACTGGGCTGTCCTCAGGTGCCCCCCCTTTCAGTGGGGGGCTGTTTCCTGCCAGGGTCCCAGTGGACACAGCCTTAGAAGACATAACATAGCAACACAGTGAAGACAGGCCACTCTGGCTTATAGAATCATGGGAGGCTTTTTTTCATTTTTTGAGATAAAGTCTCACTCTCTCGCCCAGGCTGGAGTGCAGTGGCGCAATCATGGCATGGCTCACTGCGGCCTTGACCTTCTCAGCCTCAGGTGATCCTCCCGCCTCAGTCTCCTGAGTAGCTGGGACTATAGGTGTGCATCACCACATCCAGCTAATTTTTGCTTTTGTTTTTGTAGAGACAGGTTTTTGCCATGTTGCTCAGGCTGGTCTTGAACTCCTGGGCTCAAGCAATCCTCTCGCCTCGGCTTTCCAAAGTGCTAGGATTACAGGCATGAGCCACCATGCCCCGCCCTTATGGGAGACTTTAACAGCCTCCTTATGCCCATTAACGCCAAGGGTAAATATTATTATTGTTATTATTATTATAATAGTGACATCTTCTGAGCATTCACTATGTCCTGGGCACTGAACTAAGAACCTTATTTACGTTATCACATTTGATCCCCACAATGACTTTCTCAGGTAAATATTGCTATTATTCTCACTTTCCTGATTAGGATACTAAGTTTCAGAAAGGGAAGCTACTTGCCTAGGATCATACAGCTAGTGAGTTGCTAAGTGCTATAGTTTGGATGTCTGTCCCCTCCAAACCTCATGTTGGAATTTGATCTTCAATATTTGGGTCATGGGGATAGATTCAGCCATGAACAGATTAATGCATTCCCTCAGGGGTGAGTGAGTTCTCGCCCTGTGAGTTCTTTTGAGAGCTGGTTGTTAAAAAGAACCCAGCACTCTGTGCTTACTCGCTCTCTCTTTGTCTCTCTCTTTCTCTCTCTCTCTCTCTCCCTCTAGCTCTCTCTCTCACTCTCTCTCTCTCGCTGTTGTTTTCTCTCTGGCCATGTGATCTCCGCATACACGGGCTCCCCTTCACCTTCCACCATGAGAGGGAGCAGCCTGAGGGTCTTACCAGATGCAGATGCCCAGTTTGAACTTTCTAGATATCAGAATCATCAGCCAAATAAACCATTTTCCTTCCTAAATTACCCAACCTCAGATATTGCTTTATAGCAACACTAAATGAACTAAGACACTAAGCCAAGATGGAAACCCAATTCTGTATGACCCCAAAATCCAGGGTCATACAGGGAGGGGAGTGGAAATGCCCCGACTTTTCTCTCCTCTCTGATCTTCTAAACCACTCCAGAATCTGAAGGAGAGGGAACCTGCATGGGACACTCCGTAGAGATCTGCCACCTGGACACATACAGGGCCAAAAATGGGTCTGGAGGGCAAATGGAGGACATCCCCAAAGCCAGGCCAGTCAGCAGCTGGAGTCCCTTAACTACCACCCTGTAGACTGTGTGGCAGAGTTCAGAATCAAATTTCGACTTGCGATTTCAATTCTGTCTCTGCCTTGCCCTTCTGACAACCTCCTCTGCTATCACTTGGCATTGCTGAGGCAGTATCCCTCCTACATAGCACCAGCTCCTGCACCTGGGTGAGCCTCTCCAGCCCAAACACAGGATGACCGCTGGGAGAGAGACGTCCCCTTCTCATGCCCCATTGTTCCTCTCAGGGCCCCAGCTGTTAACCAAGACCCAGGCAGAGGACCTGACTCACCTTCCCACTGAGGCTCATCCTGAGGAGAGACTGATGGTTTAGTATTAACCCCAATAACAGGAATAGCTTACATTTATCAATCACCTGCAATGCCCTGTGCCCACACTAAGCACATCATATGCATTGTCTCACTTTATTCTCACATAGAGCTTTGCAATGTAGGTACTACAGCTATCCCACTTGACAGATGGGGACACTGAGGCTCAGACACATTAAGTAGGTCAGGCAAAAACTCAAGATTCCAGTTTTCTTGACTCCATGTGCTTAACTTTTAAGACATGCTACAACTGTGTCAACAGTTTCCTAATGAGTTACAGCCAAGGGAGCAGTTTCTAGAGGTACAGTCAGTAAGACTAGGCTGTTTCTCTTTGTGTGGCTCATGAAGTCTCCTGGTGGGTTCAAGGTCTTCTATGTAAAGGACTCTGTGTGTGGGGAGGGTCAGATACTGGGGTTAATATCAGTGTTAATAACTCTCAAGCTCACTTTGAAAAACAGTCCGGATGCTTCTCTCTTCTCCAGAGCAAGCAGCTGTGCATCTCTGAAGAAGTGAATGTTGATGGGTCTAAAACAATCATAGAAATTCAATTTTTTTTCTGGTATTCTGTTTAGGGGTGTTTGTGTCAGTCAGTGATATATGATGGGATGTCAATGGGGACTTTGGGAATAGATTTCCTTGCTGATAAAACAGAGGCACCATGGCCAAAAAAATAAGTCCCCTTCTTCTGCTTGTGTCATCATGGTTTTAAGTGATGACTGGCACTTTGGCAGCCATTTTGTGACCATGAGGGCACAAGCCTGAGATGGACGTCAACTGACAGGAAATGGCAGAGCAGAAACATGGATACATACGAGTTCTTGACAATGTCATTGAGCCGTACCACAAATACTTCACCAACTCTGAGGCCACCCCACTGTCTGGACATCTTGTTACATAGGACAATAAAATCGGCTAATTGTTTATACAACTGCTAGTTGGGGTTTCTGTTACTTGTGGCCAGAACAGCCTGATTGGCCGGGCGCAGTGGCTCACACCTATAATCCCAGCACTTTGGGAGGCTGAGGTGGGCAGATCACCTGAGGTCAGGAGTTCAAGACCAAGCTGGCCAACATGGTGAAAGCCTGTCTCTACTAAAAATACAAAAATTAGCCAGGTGTGGTGGCACACGTCTGTAGTCCCAGCTACTCAGGTGGCTGAGGCAGGAGAACTGATTGACCCTGGGACGTGGAGGCTGCACTCCAGCCTGTGTGACAGAGCAAGACTCCGTCTCAAAAAGAGAAAGAAAAAAAAAAACCAGCCTGACTGCTACAGAATCTGACATTTTCAGCCTCATCATTTGCTACTTTCCAGTTCTCATGCTCCCCACCATCTGCTGTCACTCCCCTTAGCCTCTCACTGTCCCCAAACATACCATGCCCTCTCCTGCTCCCACACCTTTGCCCCCACCATTCTGCCTGCCAGGAATGCCCTTGCCCACCTATCCCTTAATAGCCAGCAACTCAATGACATTACTGTATCTGGGAAGTCCTTCCTGACACCCGTGGCTGGGATTGATGACCCTCCTCTGTGGTTCCAGCTCCCCCTTCACAGCACTGACCACCAAGGGACATGTCTGTCCCCCACTGACCTGTGAGATCTTTCAGTAGGGAAAGTGGGAATTATGTCCCTGGCACTCAGGAAGGATGCTGCTCAGGAAGGATGCTACTCAGGGCTTTCATGGGTTTATCATGTCCTGAAACAGTCTCCAAAGTTATGCCTGTCCATATGAATATGTGTGGCAGAGTGAGTTTGTTAAAAGCTCAGGCTTTGGAGTTAAACAGACCTAGGTGTGAGTTCAACTAGCTGAGTCTGACGAGTACACTAACAAGCCACAGCACCTCTAGGCGCTAACAACCTCTCTGTGTCTCAATCCACCTACCTGCAAAGTGGAGATGGTAAACCTGTCTTACTAGGGCGTGGTGAAGATTAGATAAGGCATGTTAACCACTTAACTTTGTGCCTGGCACGCAGCAAATATTCATACATGCCAGCTCTTGGGATTATTACTTTATTGGTTTGCATTTAATTTGTGTTGGGGGAAGAGTTTTGAGCTTTTACCAAATTCTCAAATGGGTCTATGATCCAGGAAGGTCAAGAACCACTGGTTTGGAGAGTACAAGGAGCCCCCAGTGGGTCTGCTGGCTGTGATGAGTACACTGCCATAAGTGTTCACATAGCGGCTTTGTGGCGTCCACTTTGGGGTACTGCGTAAGTGTTCCTCTGTGGGTCAGGGTGTGATCTTGCCTGTGATGAATTCCCCCTCCCAAGCCCCTGGGTCCCTGTGACCTCCAGGGCTCTCCAAATACCTCACTAGCACCGGCAGAGAGCAGAACTAGGAAGTGGGGCTGCTGTTGCTTCTGCAGAGAACGTCCCTCATTAGAGCAGAGAGAAGCAGCAGCTCTGACAGGGGCTGGACAGGGGCAAGGCCCCTTTGTGTCTGGGCCTGATGACTCAGGGAACATTGCACTTCTGAGGACATCATTGTCAGCACAAAGCTGTGGCTCTGACGACAGAGCCCAGGCTCCTCTGGATTGGCACTGTCCTGCCCCCTCCAGCCCCCTTGATTGCTCAGCCGCCTTTCCTATGACTGCACCAGCATTAAAGCTGCATCCGTAATAAACTGTCCTTTTACTCACTGGTCCTCCCAGTGGCCAAGAGAGGGTAGACTGTGATCCCTGTCAGAACCCTGAGGCCCCAGTAGACTGGGCAGAGCCAAGTTTGGTATTCAGATCCCCCTGCTCCAAACTCTTGCGGAGTGGCGGGCAGAAGTGCACACTTAGTATCAGGCAAACGAGGGTGGGTCCCGGCCGTGCCACTCTCAAGCCGTGGTGTTGGGCCAGCTGTTTCTATTTTCTGAGCTCCAGTTTCTTCATCTGTAGGAAGGAGATAAATAGTCACAACTGAACCCCCTCCTCCCCTGCCTTGCAGAGAAATCATTCTAAAAGTCAAATCTGATTATGTTGCCCTCCTGCTCCCAGCCCTCAGCAACACTCCCTGATGCTCAGGATGAAGGTCAAGTTTCTCAGCCTGCCATTCAAGGCCCTTTGTAATCTGGATGCTGCCCACTGCCCTGGCCACAGCCCTACCACACATTCCAACCAGTCACAAATCAAACCGCTTCTCTCCTCAGCCCACTCAATTCTGTTTCCTTTACCAGGAATTCTTTCTGCCTCTCTTTTAAAATCACCAGGAAAATCCCTGCTTCAAACTCAATGCAGGTACTTCCTCCTCCAGGAAGCCTTCCATGACCTCCTACTCCCTCTTTCCACATTGCCTCAGGTGCCTCCTCCTGGCTTCCACCTCCCAGAGCTAGTGGACTTTGTGCTAGAATCCTGGCATTAGAAAGAGCCTTAAAAGTTCACTGAAAGCAGTGCATCTCCAAGTGTGGCCCAGCATCATCTGGAAACTTGTGAGAAATGTACATTCTTGGGTCCCACCCCCAGACCTACTGAATCAGAAACTCTGGGAGTGGGACACAGCAATCTGTGTTGTAACAAAACCCTCCAGGGAATTCTGATGCCCAAATTTCAGAACCACTGGTCTAATGCAGTCTTTTGCAACCATGCTAGGGTTCTGCATTTGCGGTGCCCCAAGAAATCGACTAGCACGTGGTCTGGGCTCCTGCACCTGCTACAGGAGAAAGAGGCCCCTGCTGAGCTATTGGTACCCCTGTGTGCCCAGCCACCCTTCTTCCAGGGGCCTCTAGCTAACAGAGTTGTTACAGAAGAGAGTTCTCTCCATCACATCCCATTCTCCCACTTCCTGCAGACACATGGCCAATTTTAAATCGTAACTTTCTTTTATTGGCAAAGAAGAAATTTTGGCACCTGTTTCATATATTTCTCATCAGCTTCTCTTCATCCCAATCTCGCCCGGCTGGGGCCTGCTGCACTTAAGAATCGAAATACTGGTCATCTGCCTCTTAAGGAAAATGCTGTAAATTTCATGGGGCTCATCTCAGATGCACCAAATGTTACCTGGAAAAATACATCTTTCCTCCTCTTCTCCTGCTCAGCAACCTGCCAGTGTGGTTCAGAGGGTTGTAGTTGTAAAGGTCTCAGTAGTCCATATGGTTTCTGAACCAAGTTCTCTTCCCATTAGAAGAGTCCAAGTTCCCTCAATTCCCCTTTTGCCACTTTTGGAATTGCTAACCTGTCATACTTGGAAGTTCTTCTTGGCGTCTAATCTAACTCTTTCTTGCTATTGCTGGCTCCAAACCAGCCTGTCACATATAGAGGAAAAGTATTTTTATCTCTGTTTTTCGGCTCTGGAAACTAGCACAGGACATGGCACACAGTAGGCACTTGATGTTAGTTTAGAAAATAAGTGAATGAATGAATGGGGAGATTAATAATAACAATTGCTGATGATGAAAATGAACATTTAGGCTGAGGTGAGGGAATGGTTTGAGCCCAGGAGGTCAAGGCTGCAGTGAGCTATGATCATGCCACTGCACTCCAGCCTGGGTGATAGAGCAAGACGCTGTATCTAAAAAATAAAAAAAAAGTGAACATTTATTCTGAGGATTATGTTAAGTGTCTCAGATATGTTCAAACACCCAACAACCTTATGAGGTAGATACTATTTTATCCCTGTTTTACATAGGGGAAAACTGAAGCTCAGAGACTTTAAGCAATTTGCCTAAGGTCACACAGCAGTGTCATGACAGAACTAGTAATTGAACCCAGCTGAACTAATTATACAATTGAAAGATCACTTCCTAGATTATCCCTTGAGTGTTACTTTTCTGAGGGGCACAGCTGTTGCAGGAAGCCTCTAGCTGCTGGAGTTTCAGTGTGAGTGAGGGCCAGGCAGAGACAAATGAGCCCCACACTTTTCCTTTGATGCAAAGCTCCTGAAGACAGCTGGAGAGGAGGAGGAGGAGGCGGACAGAAGCCGGGCACACCAGAGGAGACAGAGATGTGGCGTCAAAGGCAACAAGCGCTGACAGGTCTGTAAGAGGCCCCTTCTCTGTCACTGGGCTGGGGCTTCTATTAGAGCAAAGCTTCAAAACCAGTGACAAGCCAGCAAAAGACAGTGCTGGCCTGCTCCTGCTGCCAAAACACTCATTTTCTTGACTTAACACCCCTCTTTCCTTCTTTTTTTAACCCTTAAGCTTATCATCATTTTTAATATTTTAAATTTACTCAGGTAATAAAGACATTACCACCTTAAAACGTATATAATATACAGATATGTAGAGCCAAAATTAGAGCTTCCTTGTATAACTCCCCACCTCCCAGCTCGAAGATGTTGCCACAGTTCAGTTCGAAGTTGGTTAGCCTGGTTTCTCCAGAAATGGGGCTCAGGGCAAGGATGAATGTGTGGCTGCTTCCTTTGGGCAGTGCAAGCCCAGAGATGAGCCCAGGATAATCACAGGCCGAGAAGGGAGCAGGGAGGCTATGGGAAGGGTGGTACCATGAAGCCATCACTCCACAATCACCCTCATGGCTGCTCTGGAGGCACACCCACCTCACACAGAACACCTCCAGGAAGACTGCAAGGAGAAATCCAGCCTCAGATAGTCCAGAGAAAGATGGAAGGAGAGGGGGTTTATCCACCTGGATCCCTCCTGTCTCCTGGGTCTCATTAGTCAACCTTGGTTCTGTGGCCAATGAACGATTAATTCTTTTGTACTTCTGGCACCATTTGGTCATTTTGGGGGCTCTGAGGTCTTTCCATCCCACACACTGTGGGGTGTGTCTCAAATACGGATGTAAGTCTTATTATTACTCAAGTACAGTGAGACCAACAGCTCAGGAGACGACTGCCAAGGAAAAGAGAGTTTGTTACTCACAGGTCCCAAGAGGAGGGGGCATGCCATGCCAGGAAGAGCCACAAGGAGAAGCATAAGGGTCAGTCAGGAGGCAGAGGGTATGAGGGGCAAATGCGGCAAGATCCTTTACTTTAGTTTCCAGGTAAGGCAGGGTAAGCAGGCTTAGGATTGGCTAGATTGAATAATTTCAGCAGGCTTTGGGGCATAGCGGCTAACCCTAGATGCTTGGTACCTGGCCCTGGAGTGATTAGGGCAGGAGAATAGTGGCCTGGAGTGAAAGGGCCCAGAGATAAAGGGGGTGGGGGGGTGGGGGCTGTGCATTGATTAGTTTGCTTGTGAAATGCACACTCACAGGCCAGTCCTTTACTATCTTTTGGCCATCCCTGGGAGGAGCAATCCCTCCAGGGTTACCAAGGCCCCAGATGTCAAAGCATCAGAAACATAGAAGATAGAAAGGTACCATTAATACAGGGAAGAACCAGAAACTCTGGGCAGGAGCTGGTGGATCTAGCTGCACTGTGGTGGCCAAGGGGGAGGGTCCTGCACTCCCAGCAGGACCCAGCAGGGACAATGTCCTCTGCCTACTGCAACCTCTTTGACCGCAGCTCCTCCTACTCTCCCCTGATTCACACCATCCTCCTTAGCCTCCTTGCTCTTTCTGGAACATGCCAGGCAACAGGGACCACGGCTGTAACTTTCTAGATCATTTTCTCTACATTTGTACACAGTCACATGCACATATATTTGCACGCTATTGTCTCAAGCCTTTTCTGATACCACCGCACATCTTAGAGCTCTCCTCATGTCAGTCATTAGATATTTCCCTTGTTCTTTTTAATCACTATAATGGTTGATGCATGGGTGCATCAAAAGTCACTTATGCACACCCCTATGGATGGATATTTAGGTTATTTGCAGCACTTCCTGATTATAAACAATGCCATCATAAGCAGTCTTGCTCCTGTCTTTGTATAGACATGAGAGTTTCTGTGGGATAGAACACCTACAAGCAAAATCGCTAGGACAATGGGCATGGGTAGTTAACATTTTCACAAATACTGCCAACTGCTCCATAGAAAGCCGCTCCCAATTTATACTCCCACCCATAGTGAGTGAGGTTTCAGAGAACTCATTTCTCCACACCATTTCCAACAACAGCTATTTTCAGTGATTAATCTTTTTGAAATCAATCTATTTCATTTTCTTTTTTCTTTTTCTTTTTTCTTTTTAGAGGTGGAGTCTCACTCTGTCGCCCAGGCTGGAGTGCAGTGGTGGGATCTCGGCTCACTGCAGCCTCTGCCTCCTGGGTTCAAGTGATTCTCCTGCCTCAGCCTCCTGAGTACCTGGGATTACAGGCATGCGCCACCACACCCAGCTAATTTTGTATTTTTTGTAGAGATGAGGTTTCTCCATGTTGGTCAGACTGGTCTTGAACTCCTGACCTCAGGTGATCCACCCGCCTCAGCCTCCCAAAGTGGTGGGATTACAGGCATGAGCCACTGCGCCCGGCCTTAATTTTTGTATTTTTAGTAGAGACGGGGTTTCACCATTGTTGGCCAGGCTGGTCACAAACTCCTGACCTCAAGTGATATAGCTTGCCTCAGCCTCCCAAAGTGCTGGGATTAGAGGTGTGAGCCACCATGCCTGGCTGAAATGAAATCAACTTCCTTCCTTCCTTCCTTCCTTCCTTCCTTCCTTCCTTCCTCCCTCCCTCCCTCCCTCCCTCCTTTCTTTTTCTCTTTCTTTCTTTCTTTTTCTTTCTTCCTTCCTTCCTTCCCTTCCTTCCTTCCTTCCTTCCTTCCTTCTTTCCTCCCTTCCTTCCTTCCTTCCTTCCTTCCTTCCTTCCTTCCTTCCTTCCTTCCTTCTTTCTTTCTTTCTTTCGTCTTTCTTTCTGACTTTCTTTCCTTCCTTCCTTATTTCTTTCTCTCTTTTTCTCTCTTTCTCTCTCTCTTTCTTTCTCCTTCTTTTCTTTTCTTTCTTTTCCTTCTCTTGCTCTGTTGCCCAGGCTGGAGTGGCTGGCACGATTTTGGCTCAAGCCAATCTCAGGTTCAAGCCATTCTCCTGCCTCAGCCTCCCAAGTAGCTGGGACTACAGGCATGCACCACTATGCCCAGCTATGAAATCAGCCTATTTCTGGTAGCCACTCTATTTGATTCCAAAAATGGCTTGAAGTAGTTTTTACTCAAAAAAATACCTGAAGTTCCTCTTTGGCAAGGATCTGCCAACATAGGCCATGTCTGCCCTCAAACCATGAAGAAGGCATCCTGGTCATCACCAAGAAGTACTACATGCACCCGGGCAGCAACTTCCACACACACACAAGCATGTGTGCAAGGAGATCACCATCATTCTTGGCAGGAAGCTCTGCAGCCAGACAGCAGGCTATGCTATGCACCCAATGAAGCAGATTCGAGAGGCCCAGGGAGTGCCAGCTCCACGAGTTTGCCGGAGGAGGGAGAAAGAAGAGAGAATTCTGTTCCTGAGGTCTCAGCCTGGGTGAAGAGATCACTGAAGCAGATCCTGACACTAAGGACATGCTGAGGCTTCTGGGCTTCATCAGTCTGTCCAACCTGCAGGTCACTCAGCCTGCAGTTGGGATGAATTTCAAAATGCCTCATGGAGCTGTTTGAATATTTCTATTCTGGTATAATTAACATTTCCAATAAACCTGGGACAACAGAAAAAAAGAAAAGGAGGCAGTCTAGAATTGAGGTTAAATTGTTTGGACTCTACAATGACTACTTAGGCTCAAATTCCCACAACACCACTTAAAGGCTGTGTGACCTTGTCAGGTTTCTTAACCTCTCTGGGCATTGGTTTCTTGGTGGTAGAATGAGAATAATAGTGTTGCAGTGTATGGCAGCCATAAAAATCCATCTCTCAAATTTCCAAGGATGGGATCATAATTGATTGGTTCAACTGCTTCGCTCTGAAGGAAGTGCAACATTTGCATTGAGAACAGGTTCCCACGGGCTGCTCCCAGCCGGTGACTGAGTGTCAAGGATTCTAATGCAGGCCTCTTCCTGTAAGACAGGACTTGCCATGGGCCTTGCTGACACTTAGAACTGCGTTGCAATTTGAGATTTTTCCTATCTGTATGAGTTTCCTTTTGCTGTATAACAAACTAGCACAAAGTTAGTGGCTTAAAACAATGCACATTTATTATCTTACAGTTCTGGACACCAGATGGTGGAAATCAGTTTCATTGGGCTAAAGCCATGGTGTTAGCAGGGTTGGTTCCTCTGGAGGCTTTTGGGGCAAATTCATTTCCTTGCCTTTTCCAGCTTCTGGAGGCTGCCTGCATTCCTTCATGATGGCCCCTGCTTGAGTCACTTTTGCGTCATTGCTACATATTTCACCTCCTCCTTTGATCTTCTTGCTTCCCTCTTTTATAAGGATGCTTGTGATTACATTTAGGGCCCACCTGGATAATCCAAGATAATCTCCTCAAGATTTTTAGCTTAATTATGTCCGCAAAGTCCCTTTGGTCATGTAAGGTCACATTCCTTGGTTCAGGGGATTGGGACACGGGCATATTTGGGGGCCATTATCAGCCCACTACCCTCCCCACCTTCCTTCTTTTTCTCTCCTTCCCACAGAGGTCAGACCTGCTTCGACTCTCCCGGTTGCCTCCAGACAAAATATAGAATGCTCAGTCAAATTAGAATGCCAGATTATCAATGAATACTTTTAAATATGAGTATGCATGGGACATACGGCATAGGACGTAGTTATAGTAAAATGTATTCATTGTTTATCTGACATTCAAATTTAACTAGATATCCTGTATTTTTGTTTGCTAAACCTGGCCACCTTCAAGTAGTTCCTTCCCCATTTTCTTCACAAGTATTTCCCCCAATAAATCTCTTGCACGTCTGATCCCCCGTTCGTGTCTGTTTTGCAGAGGCCCCCAACTAGTACACGAAGAGAACTGAATGAGAGAACACACAGCAAGATCACAGAGCAGTGCCTGTCCCAGGAAGTAATCGTTTGCTCTTAGCCAGCAGGCACAGCCAAATATTACCAACTAGTGTGTGAACCTAGGCTGGCTGACTCTCTAGTCTGGGCTACCTCACCCCTCACCCCTATACTTAGCAGGTGCTCAAAACACATTTCATGAGAGAGGTATGTATTTGCATGTTTACAGATGAATTCTGGGAGGACGCCAAGCATTGGTGGTTGCCCTGGAGAGGGCCTGGTGGCCTGGAGGAGAAGTATGAAAGTGAGACTCACTTTGGCTAAAAGACCTCACCTACCCACCTTTTGAATGGGAACCATACGATTGTTATTACCTATCACAGAAGTTAAAATTTAAACTTATTTTGAATTGAACTAAATTCATTGCAGTTTTTATATCCTGGAGGCTCAAGGAGTAGAGGAGACCCAACTAGGAGCCATTGAACTGACGGAGGCCCCACATTTGCTCTGAGAGGCACTGGTTAGAGGTAGCAAGTGTTCCCACAAGTTCCTAAAGGTGCTTTTTTTTCCACCCAGCTGCTCCCGAAAGTACTTTTGAAAGACCAAGTTCTTGCACCAATGCCAAACAACCCTTTGATGTCAGACGACCCTGAGGATCTCCCTAATCATCACACGGCAGTGTTCCCAATCCATCTAGGGTCTTCTTTGGGAGGCAAGGAGCTGGCGTGGAGGCAAAGGGCATCTTTCACCTCCCCTCACATTTTGCCCACCAGCAAACGAGGAGGAGGAAGGGCTTGTGTCAGGGAATTGGATCACAAAAGCTCAGCACTCAGAGAGGCCTAAAGGTCAGTGCAGGTAGGAAAATTCTCCCTAACCTCCTTCACCCAACATTTCCTTAGTCCATGCTTGCCTGCCTCCAGGGATGGGGACCTCATTCTCTCAGACACAGGGCAGCTGTTCTAACCAGCACAGCTCTGCCAGGAAGAAAGTGTTTTTCTCTCTGAGCTGAGACCTGGCACCCTCTGACTGCCCCCTGACATCCCTGTGGGTCCTTGCTCTGCCCTCTGGGCTCCCAGGCCCTGTGAGCTCACTGCAGAGGAGCCCGCAGGCTGCCTTCTCCAACTCTACAGAGACTGGGCCCTTCCTCGCCTGCTGCATGTCCTGGGCAGGCTCAGCCTGGTTCTCCTGCAGGACCAGGCACCTAGGAATGGGATGACAGCCAACAAGTCTTCAGAAAGCCCCTGGCAGGGCTGGAACTCTGAGAAAGGGGCATGATAGTTTGCGGGAACTCCCCTGGATGAGCCCTGTGAAAGCCTAAGTATCCCATGCAGAGGTCAGATGGTCTTAGGTAACCAGAATCCCAGGTGCCCCACCCCCAATTCTGCACCTCTCCAGCCTGCACAGGGCTGGGTACTCTTAGCCAAAGTCAAAGCTGTGGCACTGGTGTCTCCACTTGAACGCCTCCTTCTGTTAACTTATTCTTTTTTCTTTTCTTTTTTTTTAAAGACTTACTTATTTTTATATTTTAATTTAATTTTATTTTCTCTAATCCCATGACAAATTTTAGAAATGACTTATTTTGGCTTGGTGTAGTGGCTCAGCCTGTAATCCTAGTGCTTTAGGAAGCTGAGGTTGGGAGGATCACTTGAAGGCAGGAGTTGGAGACCAACCTGAGCAACATAGTGAGTGAGACCCTATCTCTACAAAAAATTAAAAAATTACCAGGGTGTGGTGGCAAATGCCCGTAGTCCCAGCTACCCGAGGGACAGGGGTGGGTGGATTGCTTGAACCCAGAAAGTTTGAGGCTGCAGTGAGCTATAATCACACCAATGCACTACAGCCTAGGCAACAGAGTGAGGCCCTGTCTGTTAAAAAAGAGACAGATAAAGAGAGACTTATTTTTAAAAGTAAAAAAATCCAGAAGATCCAGAAGTAGCTACTTTGACGAGTTTCTCGAGTGTTCTGCTAGAGCTTCTCTAAGAATTTATAGCAGATCCGGGCCGTTCTTGACCTGGGAGAGATCCCCCATCTCCCTTTACGTGCAACCCTGGATGGCAGCTTTTATTCCCCGACTGCACGGTCCTTTGCCGGGTGTCCCCACCTATGCCACTGCTGTGGTAGGTTGGCCTTGGTTCTGCACAGAGTGATTCTGAGCGGTCCATAGGTTTAAGCTTTAACGATGCAGTGTTTATTTAAAAGCCTATTAAAGAAAACAGACTAGTGCCTCCAACCCATCATTTCACACCTGCCTCGAATGGGGTTAAATTTTTTTTTTTTTTTTTTTTTTTTTGTGAGACGGAGTCTCGCTCTGTCGCCCAGGCTGGAGTGCAGCGGCGCGATCTCGGCTCACTGCAAGCTCCGCCTCCTGGGTTTACCCCATTCTCTCGCCTCAGCCTTCCGAGTAGCTGGGACTACAGGCGCCCGTCACCGCGCCCGGCTAATTTTTTGCATTTTTAGTAGAAACGGGGTTTCACCGTGTTAGCCGGGATGGTCTCGATTTCCTGACCTCGTGATCCGCCCGCCTCGGCCTCTCAAAGTGCTGGGATTACAGGCGTGAGCCACTGCGCCCGGCCCAGAATTCTTTCAAGTTCCACCTGGAGCGCCCCGGGCCTCTAGTGGAGGAAGGCAAGTGTCGGGCGCCCCCTGCTGGCGGGAGGAGCCGCGCTCTCTCGCTCAGGTGGGATTTGCTCCGGGACTCAGGGTCTCAAAGTGCCGGAAATGTTGGTTGCTCCAGGCTGAATAAGAACAGTTAACAAGAAGAGGCTATTTAAAGCAGGCGGCTGGGAGCATAGGCTCAGGACGCAGGCAGAAGACGATGCCCCAAATTCTGATCCTCAAAGTGCCACCCAGGCCCAAACAAAAATAGGAGCGGAAGACAGCGGCCAGACACCATGGGGGCGCGGAGAAGGCTCTTATTAAAATGTCTAATGCACTTGGTGATATTCCTGTTTTATCCCCGATTGAAGTCTTACGGTCCCCACACATGGTCTTCTGCTCATGAAGGTGAAGGTCATTCATAGCACAGTAATTAATTCATTCAGCAAATAATTCCTGGGCCCAACCCTGTGCAGGGCACTGAGGGATAATAACAAAAAGCATAATAGCTCACATTTATAAGGTCTTATGCAGCACACAGGAAAGTAATGAAGAAAATAATAGGCTGGGTGCGGTAGCTCACGCCTATAATCCCAGCACTTTGGGAGGCTGATGGGTGGATTGCCTGGGCCCAGGAGTTGGTGATCAGCCTGGGCAACGTAAGGATACACCGTCTCTACAAAAAATAAAATTAGAAAAAAATTTAGCTGGGCATGATGGTGCACGCCTGTGGTCCCAGCTACTCTAAGGCTGAGGTGGGATCGCTTGAGCCCAGGAGGTTGAGGCTGCAGTGAGCCATGATTGCACCACTGCTACAGCCTGGGTGACAGAGACTTTGTCTCAAAAAACAAAAAAACAAAAAAAAAACAAACAAAAAGAACAGAAAATACTAACAGCTCACACATTTATTGAGTGCCAAGCGCTGTTCTATGTGCTATGCACTATTAACTCTTTTAATCCTCATGCAATAAGAGGAAGGTTCTTATTATTACCATTTTGTAGGTGAGGAAACTGATACACAGAGAAGGCAAATAACTTACTCAAGTTCTCACAGCTGGGATGTGGTTGATGCATGGATGACTAAGACAGGGCTCCTTCCTTGGAGAAGCCCACAGTCTAATTCGGGTGACAGACCTGGGACATATATATATGTAATCAAGGACTCACAAGGGATGAAGTGTCATCTTTGTCTGGGAGGGTTAGAGCAGAGCAGACCCTTTGAAATGGGAGTTTGTCAGGCTCAGAGGAGATAGGAGAAGAAGGAAGGGCACACTAGGCAGAGGAATGGCAGGTGCATAGGTAGGGTGGCAGGAAAGTGGCACAGCTTCTGCCATAAATAGAACACAGTCTGATTAGAATGTGAAAGACACCGTCAGTGCTAGAAACCTCTGTCTGGAACTGACCATGAATGGCACTCTGCCCGAGGCTCTGTGAAGTGCACCTAGGGTCTCGAAATCAGGGGTCACACTTCTGAGACATGACAGCATGCTTTCAGGGAAAGGGAAGGAGAACTGGGTGTTCTCTGTGTCTGCTTTGCCATGAGGCAGGGTCCAGCGGGGAAGAACACCCTGGAGGCACCACGTGGCTGGCTCCTGCCCTGTTCCTCCTATCAGCTTGAGCCAGACGAACAACTGGCTTTCCAGATGACCCATGTCCAGCCTAGGGCCTGCCCCTGCTACACACCAGAGTAGGAAAAAGAGAATGTGAAAGCCTGTCAGGTAGGAGGACCAAGGCTTCCATCCTGGCCCCACAAGTCCCTTACCCTCTCCAAACATCAGCTTCCTGATGTGTAAATTGGTGACTAACAGCCACCTTGCAGGGTTATCATTTTCGTTAGAATAGAGCTAGGTATTGGTGGTATACTGAGCACAAAAATGGCCCAGTCTCTATCATGGGCTGAGTCGTGCCCCACGTCCCATTCCTATGGTGAAGCCATAACCCTCAGTACTTCAGAATGTGACTGTATTTGGAGACAGGGTCTTTAAACAGGTGATTAAGTTAAAACAAAGTCATTAGGGAGGGCCCTAATCCTTATAGGAAGAGGGAATTAGGACACACACACACACAGGGAAAAACATGTAAAGACACAAGGCAAAGACAGCCAAGGAGAGAGGCCTTGGAAGAAAACTACCCTGCTGACACCTTGATCTTGGACTTCCAGCCTCCAGAAGTATGAGGAAATAAATGTCTGCTGTTTAAGCCACGCAGTCTGTGGTACATTGTCATGGCAGCCTAGCAAACCCTCTGCCTCTTTTAGTTCCTTCCAGAAAGAGGTGGGTCTATTTCTCCTTGAATCTAGGCTGGCCTTGGGAGTTGCCAGTAAAAAGCTGGAATGCAGCAGAAGTGATAATGTGACAGTCTGAGCTTAGGCCTCAAGCGACCTCTTGTGCTTCTGCTTGTTGTCTTTTTGTGAATAAGCCCGGGCCAGCCTGCTGGCAGTTGACAGAGAACATGGAGGAGAACTCATTTATCCTGGTTCAGGCCATTCTAGATCAGTCAGCCCCAGAACAGGTGAGAGAGCTTTGCTAAGATCCACAGAGCTGCCCCTGCCCTCAGTCCACAGCCAATCTCAGATGCACGAGAAAGCCCAGCCAAGGCCAGAAGAACTGCCCAGCTGATCTGTGAACTAAGAAAAGTAAATGCTTATTGTTGAAAGTCAGTAAGTTTAGGGATGTTTGTCACACAGCAATAGCCAACTCTGCAGCTTCTGTAACAAGTGACTCCCCTCCTGAAACCAGCCTCCTAACTCTCAGGCCATGTGGGCCAGTGCCTAGCACAGGAGGCCTCTCTCTCTTCCCAGAAGATACCCTGTGCACAGTGATTTTGAGGAGCTTATCAGAGATGGGCACAGGAGCCTTAGAGAAGAAAGGAGGCTCTGCAGAGATGAGAGACCAGTGGGGGTGTGGGAGGCTGCACAAAGACAGGCCTAGCTGGGTTTTAAATCTAGATTTGATGGCAAATGTTGTAGCACTTGGATTAAGAAAATTATCTGAGGCTAGGCACAGTGGCTGACACCTGTAATCCCAGCACTATGGGAGGCTGAGGCGGGTGGATCACCTGAGATCAGGGGTTCGAGACCAGCCTGACCAACATGGAGAATCCCCATTTCTACTAAAAAAATACAAAATTAGCCAGGCATAGTGACGCATGCCTGTAATCCCAGCTACTTGGGAGGCTGAGCAGGAGAATCTCTTGAACCCGGGAGGCGGAGGTTGCAGTGAGCCGAGATCGTGCCATTGCACTCTAGCCTGGGCAACAAGAGCGAAACTCCATCTCAAAAAAAAAAAAGAAAAGAAAAGAAAAGAAAAGAAAAAAATTACCTGAAATAGACTGAGACCAGGGAGGGTGGGTCCCCAAGGACACGGAGATGTTATGTAGAAAGAGAATTATATGCCACTGAGAAAAAAGCAATAGCCGTCCACTACAACACCAAGAATGATGGGGATGTAAGAAGGAACACCCAGTGAGGAGTAGGTGGGATTTGGCTACTCGCAAAGGCAGTGGGAAAGGAGCCCTAATGTGCAGGGAAAACCCTGGCCTCTCCCAGATGCTTTTCCACGTCTTTCATCATTTTTAGCGTCTCATGATCCTTGCAAGTTCGCTGTGTTTAGCCATACTGGGTTGATCTATTGGGCAGGAAAGTACTAGGCAGAAACCTAACCTAAAGATAGGCTAGGACAGCTTCTGTTCTCATGACTGAGAAAAACAGAGAGGTGTGGAGGGAGCAGAGAGACAGAGACAGAGAGAGGAAGAGAGAGAGAGAGGAAGGGAGGAGCTGAGGCCATGAGATTTTCTTTTTTAATCCAGGGGGATCATCTCCCTGGGCTGGTGACACTAGGTATCAACTGGGTTACACACTGTGGGTATTTGGATGGAGGCTGTCACACCAGCTTGCTAAACTTGGTAACCTGACAGCCTGACAAAGGCTCAGCTAGAGGTTTTCACGGAGTTTGGACCTCACTTTGTAATAGGTTCATTTGCCTGACATGCAGCAAGTCAGTATACCAAGACCAGGGATTGCAGCAGAGAAAGAGCTTAATAATTGTGGGTAAACCAAACAGGGAGCCAGGAGGAAACCTCAAATCTGCCTCCCCAAAGAATTTAGGACTAGGGATTTTAAGGGGTTTGGAGTGGGCCAAAGTGGGGAGGTCGTTGATTGGTCGAAGAGTGAGTGCAGGGTGAAGTCCTGGGACAGGGAGATGAAGAAACTGCATTCTCATGCTGATCCCGTTCCTCTGTGGGGGTCTTCATGCTGGCTGTCCTCCGCCACTCTGCTGGAATTTGGGCACTGAAGAACATCTTAAGCAATTCTTAAATAAAAGCTTTATGATTCTAACCCCGGTGGTCCTATTTATAGGAACAATGGGTTTGCAAATGGTCAGTGTCTAGTGTTACACGACTTTTTGGCCAAAGCACAGCCTGATTAACACTTAATTATAAACTATATTTCTGCCCAGAAACCAGCATGTGATTCTTGTTATCCCTGTAAGGATGGTTTCAACCTGAGAAAGAATTTCAGGCAGGGATGGCCAGCTGTCCACCAGAGATGTGTGCTTCTCTTCCTGGTGTAGGCTGTTAAAGAGATGTGGCTGCCAAGCCAGGGCTGCACTTCCCAGCCCTCCCTGCATCTGGGAGGGCCTGTGTGACTGGTTCTTACCAATGAAGGTGAGAGGGAGTGATGAGTTGCTTCTGTTCAAATGGATGAGAAGTGGAGGTACTTTCTCCATTCTCTCTTCTTCCATCTATTGGCTGGACACCAACTCCCACATGACCTTGGAAGCTCCATATTGAAAATGACAGTGGCTTTATTGTGAATGAATGACTTCATGGAGAGAGGTCTCCTCTGCCTTCCCCGGAACCCCCCTCCCTGCCAGGGACACCAGCATTGGCCATTACTCTGTGAGGTGTGGGCTGTCATCATCCCCATTTTACAGAACTGGAAATGGATGCTGAGAGATTAACGAACTTGCCTGAGATTGCACATTCACTCATCGAGTCCTTCAACAAATGTTTGTTGAGGGCCCATTATGTGCCAGCACAAATTTAGGCAATGGGCGGCCAGGTGCTATTGCTGTGCTAATCCCTGTGTATATAGCCCCCATTGTTAGTGCGTATATTTGCAGGTAGGAGTGGCTTAATGGTCCGATAAAATCCACCTGTGAGCAGAAGTTAAAGGTGTCAGGTTTCACCTTGCTCAGTTAGCGATAGCCTTTTACATCTGGTGTCTTGCCATCTTTTGATTTCCATCTGATGGCCACCTATACAGTGAGTGTGTGCCTAAATGTCCTTTTTCTTTATGTAATTATAGGAGTGTCTGTGGAGTGTAAGCTGCTTCCAGTGTCTCTTTAATTTTAAAGCCATCTCCCGGTTTTAGTAGCTATTGAGAGTCCCTTGGTATCTCCCACTTCTGATTTCCTCCTGAGTTGTAGAGGTGGTAATGAATGTCTCCACGAGCTTTCTGGATTTCTGTGTTGCTTTAACTTGGGTATGTTTTGTGTGTCACTGGTTATGTTTCCTGTTAATGCCTCTACTTGATCCCTAAATTTTGTGGTCGCTGAATTATCTTTTTGGTGTACTGATACATTAATACCTTAATTTTGTTTTATGATTTATATAGTTCCTCCCAGTAAGGTTTAGACCGCATGTCCTTACCATTAATTTAAAAGTTATTTTGTGCTGGGCACGATGGCTCACGCCTGTAATCTCAGCACTTTGGGAGGCTGAGGTGGGTGGATTACCGGAGGTCATGAGTTCGAGACCAGCCTGGCCTGCATGGTGAAACCCCGTCTCTACTAAAAATACAAAAATTAGCCGAGCGTGGTGGCGGGTGCCTGTAATCCCAGCTACTTTGGAAGCTGAGGCAGGAGAATCGCTTGAACCCGGGAGGTGGAGGTTGCAGTGAGCCGAGATCACACCATTGCTCTTCAGCCTGAGCAACAAGAGCGAGACTCCATCTCAAAAAAAAAAAAAAAAGTTGTTTCCATTTGTGTGACCATAGGGCTATGCCATATGGAATTGTCCATGAGTTTGTAAAAATGTATTTTTTTAAATTTTCTGACACTGTCTTACTACTAGGACAAAAGCAGTCAAGGCTGCATGCTGTACAGAGGGTGATACACCTGCCATCTTTGGGATCCTTTGGTCCTGGGATCTGAGTGTTCTGCTGGCCTCGAATCACAAAGGCTGATCCTTCTGTAAACCAGGTGCTGGGCAAGACATTAGACCAGACTGGGCCCCATTTACCTATATTGGCATGGATTGTCCCTGTCCTCAAAATAAACTCCAGCAAGTCTGTTTCAGTCTTGTGAATGTCCTCAGTGAGGAAGCCTCAGTGGTTTACCCTTAAAGCCGGTGTCTCAACCCTAGATGTACCATTTCCATGTGAGGAGCTTTGGATCAATTTGGATACCTGTCAGTTCCTCAGGGCTCAGTTTTATCCTGTGAAGGAGAAGCATATGGCATGTAATTGTAACATTGTTGTTGCCAATCAGAGGCTCAGTGTTTTGAGGGTTTCATATGTAAGCCATATGTATTTTTCAAATGGGCTGTATTTGTTGTTAGAGTATGGGAATTTTGTTGTCCAAACCTGACCAGTAGGAAGGATGTAGAATCTGGTTTCCTTGTCTGTAATGACTGTGTTCCATATTCATCACTCATCAGAATTCCTGACTTAAGTGGTGAATCTGGAGTTGGGTGATGCTGTGTTTGGAATGTGGCAATGTAGTCTTTGAGTGTTTCAAGTGCTTGTGTCTGTTTGCTTCCCCATGTGAAGTCTCAAGTGATTCTCCTGGTTATCTTATAATTGGTTTCAGGATGATGTTTAAGTAAGGTGTACGCTGCCTCCAGGACCCAAATAAACCTGTTCATCTTGGTGCTTCCTGTGAGTTGTTTGGCACCTTACGGGCTTTTATTTTATTCTTGAGACAGGGCCTGGCTCTGTCGCCCAGGCTGGAGTGCAGTGACTTGATCTTGGCTCACCTCAACCTCCGCCTCCCGGTTCAAGCGATTCTCCCACCTCAGCCCCCCAAGTAGCTGAGATTACAGACGTGCACCACCACAGCCGGGTAATTTTTTTGTATTTTTTGTGGAGATGGGATTTGGCCATGTTGCCCAGGCTCGTCTCAAACTCCTGGGCCCAAGCGACCTGCCCACTTTGACCTCCTAAAGTGTTAGGAATACAGGTGTGAGCCATTGCACCCAGCCAAGGACTTTTATTTTATCTATCATTGTGATCAGGATTTTTCTCCCTTCCAGTGACCACTGTACTACTAAAAATTTGCAATTGGTGTCTGGGCCTATGGTTTTATCTGTATGAATGGTCTAGCCCAGTGATCTTAAGTGTGTTATTAATTGGGAATTTTTTTGCTTAAGTTTTTCCTGGTCATCGTTTACCATTATAATGTCATCTATGTATGATATTTTTAGTGATATATATTTTAATTGATCTATGTGTGATGATGAAATGAAGTGAACTATTACTGAATTATTTAATTATCTTTGCAGTAATCTTTCAAATTGGGTATTTTTTGCCTTCCCAAGTAAAGGAGCTATTTTCCTGACTTTTTTTGTTTATTGGTACGGCAAAGAACATGTCTGACTGTCTATGGTTACACAGTACTTGCCACTGGAGTTAGTGATCTTATTAATGACATCTTCTACATCTGGAAATGCCTCAGGCATTTTGGGTGAGAATATATTTAAATTTCCATAATAAAGTCTATAGCTCCTTTTTTGTTTTAGGACAGGCCATACTGGCCTATTAAAGTTATTTGAAATGCCAATTGTAATCACATCTTTCTTGCTTCCTTGAGGAATTCTAGAATCTTTGTTTTTTGTTGGTTTGTTTTTGAGACTGAGTCTCGCTCTGTCGCCCAGGCTGGAGTACAGTGGTGTGATCTCAACTCACTACAACCTCCACCTCTCCGGTTCAAGTGATTCTCCTGTCTCAGCCTCCTGAGTAGCTGGGAGCACTATGGTATTTGCTCCATTATCCCACAGATAGAGAGGAGTCAGTTTGCATCTGTGGTCTGTCTTTAGCGAAAGTTTGTTCTTAGTTGTCGTAATTCTGCTTTGATGTATTCTCGGATCTCAGTGATGTCCTGAGGGCTGTCAGGTCCATGGTCATAATCTATAACTCTTTTTCTAGTTATTATAGGTCTTGCCACATGTGCCTGCCTCCCAGGGTCATCATAATCTCCCGGGTCCTCTGGATGGGGGGTTTGGTCCCAGACATTCCTCTTCAAAAGTTACATCTGAAAAGGATTTACTTTTCCTTAAAATTCTATGAACTAGCTCTTTGCCTTTCTGGTGATCCCTGTCTGTCTGTAAGATGCTTTGCATTAAAAGTGAGAGATTTCTTCTTTTGTGGCTCTGCTAATCAAAGGTTTAACATTTGGAGGGGTGGGCCTCGAGTCTGACTGTACATCCTTAGGGGATAGTACAGGGAATCATTTCCTGACTTCCAACTCTGTCTGGTATTCAACACTAAGTACCGTATTTGGGTGACAAGCCTTCTGGCATGCCTGCTTAATTTTCTTTCCTAGGGCCCACATTATGCAATATTAATAGCTACTTTATATAGTTTCTTAATAATAAATATTTCCATTTCCTACCTTAACCAATAGTATGAGTGGAGGTTATTGATGTTCCTTTCTTTCTGCCAGATTAAAGTTGTTTTGCCAACCACTGTCTCATAAGTTGAAACCCTGTTTGGTACGAGCCCTTCCAGCTCCACCAGCTTCCTACCTTGGCGTCAGCCCAGACTTCATCGGCCTTTGGATGTGCACGACATGGGTTAGTTCCACCCCACTACCCAAGGTTTTCCTTGGGGAGCCAGACTTTCAACATGAAATGAGATTATCTCTTTTTAGAGATGGTGGTAGGTTTGTTTCGCCAAGTGGCTTGATTTTTAATTTAAGTTTTAGTGGAGGATTTGGCTTTAGGAATTTTCCCAATTTGGTTATCACAGTTATATGATTATAAATGGCTGCTTTTAGTTTTGGACATTTGTCTGACTGAAGGACAGCTGCTAACTACACCAATTGTTGTGAGCAGTGCAAGGTCAGGCATAACCAGGTCCACACACATTTGTGCCTTTCCCAAGGTCAGACTTTTATTGATGCTTATTCAATCATAAAAGCCATGAGCTACAAGGAGTTCCCAAGGAGGCAATTCTTAGTATTACCCACTCACTCAGTAGTCAGAGCCACGGGCACATAGGTCCAAGCCGATCCACAGGTCAGTCAATATTGCAAACCGTCATAGCAGTATACGTAATTAATATGTAAATATTATAGATTAAAAATTTCACATCAAACAGAGTAACATTTAAAACCAAGGGAAAGGGGATAGGAAAAGGGGTTAATGAATCATTCCAAGGAGAGCTGGACTGGTTCATTGATGTGAACATAGAGAGTGTTCTGGGCTGATTCTGACGGTCATCAGTGTCTTGCAAGGAAGAGTCCTTGATTTGGGTGGAGCTTTCAGTGGCAGATGCCGGGTGCTGACCATGAGTGACAGCAAGACAGTGTCTGGTGAGATGCCTGAGTGGAACTGCTGAAGTCCTGCTTTTTTTTTTTAAATGGTCCTTGAGTCTTCTGGTGAAAGCTGATAGTAAAAAGTGTGTGTGGCCATACCCTTGCCTGGTTGGGTGCAGTTTCTATTGATGAGGCAGACATCTGGTCCCTGTTGGCATGATGCCTTTTGAAATGTAAGATGGAATCTTTCTAACATGGAGTTACTTATATCAAGGGCACTGTATATAGGCAGTGAGGTGGTGAGAAGTGTATTCTAGATTCCGCATATTCTAGATCCATTCCAAAGTAAAAGCTGACAGGACTTGCTGATGGGTTAGAAGTGGGATGTGAGGCTGGGCACAGTGGTTCACACGTGTAATCCCAGCGCTTTGGGAAGCCGAAGTGGGTGGATTGCTTAAGCTCAGGAGTTTGATACCAGACTGAGCCAACAAAGTGAGACCCTGTCTCTCTCCAAAAATATACGAAAATTAGCCGGGCATGGTGGTGAGTGCCTGTGGTCCCAGCTACTCGGGAGGCTGAGGTGGGAGGATGACTTAAGCCTGGGAGGCAGAGGTTGCAGTGAGCCGAGATCGCGCCACTGCACTCCAGCCTGGGTGACAGAGTCAGACCCTGTCTCAAAAAAAAAAAAAAAAAAAAGTGGGATGTGAGAGAAAGAAGTCAAGGATGACTCCACGGTTCTTGGCCAGAGCACATGGATGGAAGAGCTGTGGGAAGAGCAGGTTTAGGGGTGGGGCCCCAGAGATAAAAGAACCCAGGGCTCTGTGGAAGGTCCAAGGCTGGTCCAGAACATGGCAGCATGTTGTGCGTCCTGGCTCCCTGTTATCAGCTACTTGGCAAGTCCCTGAAAGAGGAAAGGGGCAGCAGTGCAGAGGCGTGGTAGAGGGACTGAGTCTCCCACCCCAGGCTGCTGGGATGCTCAGCCTCCTCCGGTGGTCAGCAGGAGGGAGCCTTGGAAGTTTGGAGATAAACCAGCAGAACCATGTTGGCTTTGGACACCCGGGTTCTCTGCAAGGTTCTAAAGTGGCCAGATGCCGCCCCCTGGTGGCTGGCAAGGCTCCTTACAACCCTCACTGACCTGCTAGACAGCCCACAAGCTAGAACTAGAGGGGGCCCACCCCCAACTGTGAGCAAGGTGGGGGTTCATTTGAGGCTATGAGCTGGGGCAAACGACTGCCCTGGGCATGAGGCTTTTGAGCCTGTCAAGTGCCTCCCTTATCGCAGAAGAGCAAACAGGTGCACGAAGGGGAAACAACTTTGGAGAAAGGGGTGGCTTGGGGACCCCATCCCCAGTTTTGCTTTCTGCTGATTTTTCAGTCTTCTCCTATTTTCCTTTTCCTTGATTTTTTTTGACTTAGATATTTTTGAGAAAAATACATATGGAGGAAAAAAAGCAATTTAAATCATAGGCAAAAAGCCTACGTTGTGGAAAGTCAGTCTCCCCACCACTCCAGTTTCCCTCCCCAGAGGTGCCCGCTGTTACAGTTGGTGTTTCCTTCCAGGGACTCAACATGCATCCTGTCACCTGAATTTCTGAAGGGTTTACTATGTGCCATGCACACTTGGCATTTCCGACCTCCGTGCCTCTTCCCAATCCAGCAGTCAGAGGTCACATCCTGTCCCTCCCCTACTCAGTACTTCCCCCAGCTCCCACTTCACTCACAGTTAAGGCCAAAGTCCCTTCGATGGCTGTGACCTCCCCTCACCCTTGAGCTCTCAGACCTGATTTCCCATAACTCTCTCCCTCACTTCCTTTGCTGCAGCCACACTGGCCTCATCACTGAGGAGAGCAAAGATTACCTGGTGGCCACAAAGCAGACCATCTAGAGGCGACACTCCTCATCTGAGGAATTCAGAAGTAATTCAACTTCCCTCTGATCTAAAGCCGGCATCTAGTACCAGGCTTCCTTCCCCAAAATGTATAAGAAACCAGAATTTCTATACATCTCCGAATGCATGCATGTCAAAACTCATTGTGCAACCCTTGCTGACATCAAAGCACCAACATGTCTACAAGTGTAACCTTTTTTTTTTTTTTTTTTTTTGAGATGGAGTTTTGCTCTTGTTGCCCAGGCTGGAGTGCAATGGCGTGATCTCGGCTCACTGCAAACTCTGCCTCCCGGGTTCAAGTGATTCTCCTGCCTCGGCCTCCATTTATTATGACCGATGTGGCCAACATGGTCCAAATTACCCTTAAGCTCCCGCTTTAAGGTCTATAAATGCCCCTAAGGAAAATCCACTGTGGTTCACACAGTCCTCTCTTGCTGAGGCGCCGGCCACACTCTGATGCAGGGTTCTTTCTATCTCATAAAACTTTCCCTTTCAATCCTATACTGTTGTGGGCAAACTCTTAACTACCTGCGAGCCAATCACTTTCCATTACCAGGGCTCTGACATCTCACCCAGGAATTACTTTGCTTATTGTGGTAAAACATACACAATACAGTGTTTATCATTTTAATCATCTGTAAGTGCACAATTCAGTGGCATTAAATACAGTCACAATGTTGTGTAACCAGCTCCACTATCTATACTTAAAACTTGTTCATCATCCCTTATAAAAACTCCGTACCCTTTAAACAATAACTCTCCCTCCCCTCACCCCGGGAGCCTTTATTTTATTGTCTGTCTCTATGAATTTGACTATTCTGGATATCTCACCATAAGTGGACATATATAGTATTTGTCCTCCTGTGTCTGACTTATTTCACTAAATGTAATGGAAAAGATCCATCCATGTTGTATCAGATATCAAAGTTCATTTCCTTTTTATGGTTGAATAATATTTTATTGTAAGCATAGACCATGTTTTGTTTATTCATTCATCTGTTTGAGAAAGAAAACCTTTTTCTGAGAAATGCTAACCCCTTTAAATTACCAGGCCCAGAAACGCATTTAAACTGTAACAGCAGGCCGGGCACGGTAGCACACGCCTGTAATCCCAGCACTTTGGGAGGCCGAGGCGGGCGGATCACTTGAGGTCAGGAGCTCAAGACCAGCCTGGCCAGTATGGTGAAACCCCATCTCTACTAAAAATACAAAAATTAGCCAGGCATGGTGATGCATGCCTGTGATCCCAGCTACTCGGGAGGCTGAGGCATGAGAATCACTTGAACCTGGGAGGTGGAGGTTGCAGTGAGCTGAGATCGTGCCACTGCACTCCAGCCTAGGCAACAGAGTGAGATTCTGTCTCAAAAAAAAAAAATTAAATTAAATTAAATTAAATGTAACAGCAGACTGGGTTCGGTGGCTCACGCCTGTAATCCTAGCACTTTGGGAGGCTGAGGTGGGCAGATTGCTTGAGCTCAGGAGTTCGAGACCAACCGGGCAATATGGTGAAACCCCATCTCTACAAAAAATGGAAAAATTAACCAGGCATGGTGGTAGGTGCCTGTAGTCCCAGCTACTTGGGAGGCTGAGGTGGGGAGATCACCTGAGCCCAGGATGTCGAGGCTTCAGTGAACCATGATCACGCCACTGCACTCCAGCCTGGGCAACAGAGTGAGACCCTGTCTCAAATAAATAAATAAAAATTAAAAAATAAAATGTAACAGCAGTTGCATCTCACTCCTCCTTGAGCTAAATAATTACCTCTTGAACCCACTTGCTGTGCCAGCTCTGACACCAAGTAGCCATCAAATGCCATACACCCTATAGTTCAACAATATATAGCCAATCATTAGCCAATGTTATTTCTGTAAACCAATGAGAATTCCTGGTGAACAACTTCTGTAATTGTAAGCTCTCCGGATTTGTCCTTTTTTTCTCTCTCTCTTTTTTGAGACAGGGTCTCAGTCTGTTGCCCAGGCTGGACTGTGGTAGCACGATCATAGCTCATTGTAACCTCAAACACCTGGGCTTGGCCGGGCGGTGGCTCACGCCTGTAATCCCAACAGTTTGGGAGGCTGAGATGGGAGGATCACTTGAGGTCGGGAGTTCAAGACCAACCTGACCAACGTGGTGAAACCCCGTCTCTACTAAAAATACAAAAAATTAGCTGGGTGTCGTGGCACATGCATGTAATCCCAGCTACTTGGGAGGCTGAGGCAGGAGAATTACTTGAACCCGGGAGGCAGAGGTTGCAGTGAGCCGAGATCATGCCATTGCATTCCAGCCTGGGCAACAAGAGCGAAAACTCCGTCTCAAATAATAATAATAATAATAATAATAAAATAATAATAATAAACACCTGGGCTCAAGTGATCCTCCTGCCTCAGCCTCCAAAGTAGCTGGGACTACAGGTGCACACCTCCATGCCCGGCTAATTTTCTTTCTTTTTTTTTTTTTTGAGACAGAGTCTCGGCTGTGTTGCCCAGGCTGGAGTGCAGTGGTGTGATCTCGACTCACTGCAGCCTCTGCCTCCCAGGTTCAAATTAGTCTCCTGCCTCAGCCTCCCCAGTAGCTGGGATTACAGGCATGAGCCACCACGCCTGGCTAATTTTTGTATCTTGGTAGAGATGGGGTTTTGCCATGTTGGCCAGGCTGGTCTCAAACTCCTGACCTCAGGTGATCCACCCATCTCAGCCTCCCAAAGTCCTGGGATTATAGCTGTGAGCCACCAAGCCCAGCCGCAGCTAATTTTTTAACTCAATTTTTTTTTTTTTTTTTTTTTTTTTAGAAATGGGGTTTCACTATGTTGCCAAGGCTGGTCTCAAACTCCTGGCCTCAAGCAATCCTTCTGCCTCAGCCTCCCAAGTAGTTGGGATTACAGGCATGAGCCACTGTGCCCAGCCTCATCCTTTTTCTCGTTAAAAACTTGGGCCTCTTGTTTGTTCTCCAGAGCACTTGCCAAAACAACTTGGAAGTGTACAGTCCCAGGGTGCAGTCCTCAACTTTTGCATTTGAATAAACTCTCTTTAAACTACATTCTGAGCTAGTGACATAGCAAGACCCCACCTCTAATTGTTTTTCTTCATTAGCTAGGTGTGGGGGTGCATATCTGTAGTCCCAGCTACTCAAGAGGCTAAGGTGGGATGATTGCACCACTGCACTCCAGCCTGAGTGACAGAGTGAGACCCTGTCTCTAAAAACAAACAAACAAACAAACAACAACAAAAAGACTGCATGCTGGCTCTTTTGATTATTCTATGTTGACATGTTGATGGACATTTGAGGTGTCTCTATCGTTTGGCTATCGTGAATAATATTGCTATGGACATGGGTGTTGGCCTCATTACTTTTTCTGCAACCTGCCCTGCACACTTCCACATGAGGACTTTGCAGTGGCTGTTCCCTCTGCCTGGAATGCTCTTCCCCAAGGCATCCACATGGCTCACTTTCTTCAAGTCTTTGCTCAAATGTTGCCTTCTCAATGAGGCCTACCCTGACCATGCTATAAGTTCTGCAACCTGGCACTCCTTGTTCTCTTTACTCTGTTTTTTTTCCATAGTACTTACCATTTTCTAATGTGCTATATAATACACTTATTTAGTATATTAATTGTTTAGGATCTGTGTCTCTCCATGAGAATGTCATCTCCCTGAGGGCAAAGATCAATGTCTGTTTTGTTTATCTCAGGCACTCATGTAGGTAGGTGCTTAATACATAGTTTGTTGAATGAACTTAAAATCACAAGCCTAAGTCATTTGTTGAGTTACAGATTTTAAACTGGAGTCACGAGACGAATGTGTTAGATGCTCTAACATGCCAAACTCTCTTAAATCCCTCAAATACTTAAAATACCATATACACACAGATTGTTTCAAATCTGGGTTAAAATTGAGGTTAACTTCTCAACTGGCTGAAGGTGCGTATTTCTGAAGATGTAGGTCAGGGAATGAGATCTGAAGCTGCAGACAACCAGCGTGACTTTTTCTCATGACCTGAGGACCACGCTGTGCTCTTGATTCTCCTCCTCCCTGCACTTAGGGCCACCGTGCAGGTTGTGTGCAGCACAGTCGGGAGTGGGGTGGGGATGGGGGTAAGCGGATGCTGAAATCCAGTCTGTGCCCCACTTGCCAAATGCAGGGCTTCAGTGCCAGCACAAGGTTGTGTCCGTTGGAGAGAAGGGACTGGTGCCTCTTTCCCATTTGCCACAGGCCCCGACGGGCTGGGAGTGGTCCTGCTTTGTCAAAGAGAATGCCAGTCCACTACCTGCAAACTGGTTGACTTTGCAGCTCACATCTCCCAAGTCAGTTCCATGTTTCCTGCTTTTCAGGTTTGCTGAGGCTGTTCCCCCACCCACTATTGGATTTAATGAATCTAGTTGCTATGTGATTCTATTCTGAGTTCTTTTTGTAGACATCCCATCTGGCAAGGCCATGACTCTCAAAGCTATTTCTATGACACCAGATTGGATCCTCACACCCTCATGCTATTGTCTGACTCAGCGCAACACAATAGCCAAGGCATCTGAATCACACCGCTCTTCCTTTTTCTTTATTTAACAAACATTTACATAGTCCTTCCCCTGTGCCAGGCGCTGTTCTAACACTTTCCAAATATTAAGCTATTTAACCCTCCAACTTAAGAGGTGAGTACTATAATTATCTCATTTTACAGATGAGGAAACCAAAACTCAGAGAATTTAAGTGACCCGCCCAGGGTTCATTCACGTGGCCACAGGTGGCAGGGATGGGATTCAAACCCAGGTCGACTTTTGCTCCATCTTCGCTTTTTTCTTGTCATTCTTTCCCTCCCGCTTCCTCTTCCTTTCTCCCCTCGTTTTCTCTTCCTTCTCATTCCCTGCTTCCTTCCTGACAGGGCCACAGCAACTGCCACCTGCTTCCCTCAGACACTGCCCAGCCCAGCATGCCCTCCCTCCATCCTCCAGGCAAGGCTCTGCCAGGCTGTCCGTCATCACCCTCGTTTCCGTGTGCCAGCAGACAGGGTGTGCCAACCTCAACCCCCTCAACCCACTGGCTCAGATCACAGCAGCTGGCAGAGGCCTAGGAGCTGGGGCCAGGCCAGCCTGGAGGGCAGTTGGCCCTTCAGGAAGTTACACGATGTGCCCAGAACTTCCCCAATGACGTTTGTGTTACCCATATCATAATTTATTTTCTTGCCCAGGGATTTTAATGTGGTGCCAAGATGTCTTGTGCTTGGGATAAACTTAGACAAATAAGAGCCAAGAGAAAGTGAGACAGTGAGATAGAGAGAGGGATAGAGAGACAGAAAGACAGAGAACCCTAAGGCAGGGGGCAAGGGTGAAGAGACTCAGCTGTCCAAGATTCTCTCACTAGAAGTGGCTGCCTACAGTTTTGGGAACAAGGAGGAGTGGCTTGATATCATCCCTCTATGTGTGAATGAACTTTTCTCTGAGTTTCCCAAAGGACTCATGTTCTTCTCCATAACTATGCCTTTGCCTATGCTGTTCTCCTGGCCTGGAAGGCCCTTCCCAATCGTTTCTACCCAAGGACCATGCTCATGTGCTGCCCGCTTTTGGGAACCCTTTCGTGAATTCCTGCAGGGGACTCTGCTGGTCTCTCCTCTGACACCAGAGCATCTGTGTGCACGTGCACACTTCCATTTTGAACTAATTGGCTTACATCCCCTCTCTATGCCCAGTACAGGAGTGGTGCCTGGAGGAGGCTGAGGAGGTACAGGAAGTCTATCAGCACTTCACAGAGGAAGGAAAAGTGGGGATTGTGAAAGCCTCAAGGCAAGGTGACTCTGGGTTCAAGGCTCACCAGCTGGTGACCCTGGGCAAGTCACCTAACCTCTCTGTGCCTCAGCTTCCCCTCTATAAAATGGGAATAATATTACATTTTGTACAGTTTGTACATCACTGGGTTGTGTGAGAATGAAATGAGTTAAGATATGGAAAGCACATAGAACAGTGTCTGGCGTGTGCAAATCCCTCAGTAAATATTAGTCATTATTATTATTATCAAACTGGAAATAGTCATAGAGTTGCCTAAAGGATTAAAGAAAGTACTTTTGATGAAGTGTGAAGCATATAGGAAGGTCTTTGTCATTATCATTAACAACATCGGCCGGGTGTGGTGGGGGGCGCCTGTAGTCCCAGCTACTCGGGAGGCTGAGGCAGGAGAATGGCGTGAACCTGGGAGGCGGAGCTTGCAGTGAGCGGAGATCGCACCACTGCACTCCAGCCTGGGGGACAGAGTGAGACTCCGCCTCAAAAAAAAAAAAAGAAACTATATCAAGAGCAGTGCTCAATCCACTGTGATTTCCAGAATTAACTTACAAGTTGAGGCCACATTGCTATTGCTTTTTTGAGCAAATGAAATGATGAATATGATGTTTTTTTCTTTTCTTTTCTTTTTTTTTGAGGCGGAGTTTCGCTTTGTTGCCCAGGCTGGAGTGCAGTGGGACAATCTCGGCTCCCTGCAATCTCTGCCTCCTGGGTTCAATCGGTTCTCCTGCCTCAACCTCCTGAGTAGCTGGGATTACAGGCGAGCGACACCACACCCGGCTAATGTTTTATATTTTTGGTAGAGACAGGGTTTCACCATGTTGGCCAGCTGGTCTTGAACTCCTGACCTCAAGTTATCTGCCCACCTCGGCCTCCCAAAATGCTGGGATTACAGGAGTGAGCCACTGCGCCCGACCAAATATGTTTTTTGTAAATGATAAAATGACAAGCAAAAATCATGATGGTTTAATAAACGTTCATTGCCCGACCCAAAACATAGTCCTGCCTGTAAGTGTGGCTCGTTCTGGGACCTCGGTGGCCTCAGACTTTCAAAAGGGTGGTTTTACTCCCAAAGTCCTGGCTTTTGGGACCTAAGGCAGAAGCTAGTGATGGAGACGGGGAGCTTGGCATGTTGCTTTGCTTCTGACAGGTTAGGAAGCCTCTTCCTTGTCTCTATCAGTAAACAAAGGGAAGTCATTATTCACTCCTGCAGACATTGTAACGTTTAAAAAAAATTGGCCATCAGATTGAGAGAAAAGGCCAAGTCACTGGAGCCAATTTCTTTTGTACAGATGAGAGAACTCTGTGAGAAACAAAGGGAAGTCATTATTCACTCCTGCAGACATTGTAACGTTTAAAAAAAATTGGCCATCAGATTGAGAGAAAAGGCTAAGTCACTGGAGCCAATTTCTTTTGTACAGATGAGAGAACAGATGAGAAAGGGGAAAGGACCTGTTCAAAGCCACAAAGTAAGGTACAGCCAGGGCTAGAACCCAGATCTCTAGATCCCTAGTTCGCTGCCCTTTCACTGGTGATTGCTTTCCAAAAACTCAATGCTCTCCAAGTCCGGAGCCCCATGTCCTTAAATGGAAGGTGATGGAGGCTCAGTGCTCCTGTCCAGAGACCAGGTGGGGAAGACTTTTTGGAGGCAGGGAAAGTGAGATGGGCAAAGCCAGTATGCAGGACACCCTCCTACCTACCGTGCAATTACCTCAATCTTCACAATCCTCTGAGGCGGAGACTATCATTATCATCCCCATTTTACTTCTGTAAAAGGGGGCCAGTAACACTGCAGGGATGTAAACGGAGGCCCAGGATCGTCCCATCGTTCTCTGCAGCTCTTGCTCCTGCAGCCTGGCCATTGCTAAGGTCCAGAACGTGTGCAGGGCACAAAGCAAATAGGTCTCCGGGACTGGGATGAGGTTTTGCCTCTCTATACCCTATGGTACCCAGCACGGCGTAGGCACGGGGTAGGTCCTGGCTGATCAATCGTCCTGCCTTTTGAAAATGCCATCTTTTCCACAGGTTTGGCCATGCTGTACACCCCCGGGATACACCTTCTCATACCAAGTCTCCACTCTCATGTGGTTCTATTCTTGGACTTTCCATCGCCTCCACGTCCCCTGAATATTTTTTCTGTCTCTAGCTCTCAGGAACTTTGACTCCTTGGCTGCCTTATTCTTTGTGCACGTTGGTCAAGAGCCAAAGATCTACTGGTCTCAGCTTTCCCACCTGTACAATGCGGTGCAGAGCCATTGGCTGGCTTTGACGCGCTGTTAGTTCGAATTCGGGACGTAAGAACCGCACAAAATTACCGAGCCCCACCTCCTCTCCGCCCCTCTCATCCCCGCCCTGGTTCGGAAAGCGCCTGCGCAGAAGCCGCCGGCCCGCCCTCCACTATTCGAATACGTATCCTCCCTTTTCGCGCCCTCGAAGACTCGGCACTCGACAGGCGTCTACCAGCCTGTCTTCCGGTTTCGTCGCCGCCGCAGGCGCACCTGCCGAGTTCCGAGCGACTGATGGAGATGGCGGCCGCGGCTGAGTGAGGGACGGTGGAGGCCGAGAGCCCGGGCCCGAGGACGGGACAGACCTGCGTGCCCGCAGGAGCCCGGCCGGGTACAGAGGGTCAGGCCCTGTCTGGGGGGCGGGGAGACGACTCCTCCAGAACGGAGACGGGCAGGCCGTGTGTGGTTGTAGTGGGTGTGACGTGAGAGGTGGGAGATGGGACTTTCAGGCCGTGCGTTTAGCTTGTGTGTGCCTGTGATGGTTGGGCTCTGTGTGGTTGTGCGGTTACGCGGGGCGTATACACTTGGGTTTGGTTGTGCAGCTGTGGGGGGGGTGGGTGGGTGCTTGTCTCCCGAGCGGTTGTGTTTGATTCTCTGGTTGTGTAAAGCTGAAGCGTTTGTGTTCTGAGTTTGTGTGGAGATGTTTGGAATGTTTTGTGTGGTGTTTGTGCGATGTGTGACGTTGTCATGCCTGCTCCATGGGGTTGAGTCGTTCGTGTTGTGTGTGGTCATGCGACGTGTGTATAATCGTGTTAGTTATGTGGGTTGTGGTTGTGTGCGGTCGTGAGGCCGGGTTGAGTGCGGCTGTGGGATGTGTCGTCGATGCGGCATGTGGCGGGGTGACATTGCTGGATGTACGGTTGCAGAACATGTAGTTTTTTTTGTTTGTTTGTTTGTTTTACTTTTTACGTGATTTAGAGTGCGAGGGGCTTGCTTATGTGTTCAGTTATGGTTGTGGGGTCCGATTCGGTGGTTTGTGTTAGATTTCTTTATGGTGTATGCTTAATTATATGATTTTGGAGTTCGTTCATTCCTTCGTTCATTCATGGAGCTTTATTGTGCTTCTTCATTATGTGTGCCAGGTACTGTGCTAAACCCTGGGGAGACGGCGAAGCGGAAAACAGAGTCTGTGCCCTCCTAGATTTTAGTCTTACTTGGTCACTTCACGTATGTACCTGCGGTTGTAAATTGAGATGAGTGCTGTGAAGGAAAGGTCCATTCTGATGCTCTGAGTAAGAGGCATTTCTTTGAGGAAGTGAGGTTTGGGTTTGGGCTGAGGCGTGAAGGGTGGTTGTATGGCATGGATGTGGTGGGCTTTGTGTTTGATTTGTGGTCGTTAGGGGTGAGTGCGTAGGAAGAAAGGGAGCTGTCAGAGTCAGCATCAGAGGAACCACTGGCTGTGGAGGGAACAGGCCAGACCTAGAGCTGGTATATTCCAGTGGAAAATTTATGAAGTCACTGGGTTTCTTAACTAGAGGGAAAAAATAGGGACCTGGTGTCTCATTTGTTTATTTTCTGAGTTGCTGCCACCCTTCAGCTTTGAGGACTAGGCAGTCCCTCCTCGGTGGTCTTCTACAGTCCATCCAAAGCTGAGAGTCGCACATCTCCCCTCACTATATACTGTGGCTTGTAGCCCCAGGTTCTTGGGGAGAAATTTCTCTGCTTTTGTGGAATGGTTTTGTCTCAGTTTCTCTTGTGACTGGGAGTCTTGATGAGGTTACATTGGAAGTGACTTTGCCATGGGCCAGTAAGACAGAGAATGTAACTTATTAAGCCCTGAAATGTTTAGGCACCAAATCCATTTATTTATTTATTTATTTATTTATTTATTTATTTATTTATTTACTTTTTTGAGACGGAGTTTCGCTCTTGTTGCCCAGGCTGGAGTGCAATGGCAAGATCTCGGCTCACTGCAACTTCCGCCTCCTGGGTTCAAGCAATTCTCCTGCCTCAGTCCCCCCACTAGCTGGGATTACAGGCACCTACCACCACATCCGGCTAATTTTTGTATTTTTAGTAGAGATGGGGGTTTCACCATATTGGCCAGGCTGGTCTCGAACTCCTGACCTCAGGTGATCCGCCTGCTTCGGCCTCCCAAAGTGCTGGGATTACAGGCGTGAGCCACCATGCCTGGGCCAGCCTTTTATTTTTGAAGCAGTGAAAACATCAGGTTTGCTACTTAACTGTCACTTAATGGCTTATAAGCTCTTATCAGGGTGCAGTGGCTCACACCTGTAATCTCAGCAGTTTGGGAGGCTCAGGCAGGAGGATTGCCTGAGGCCAGGAGTTAGAGACCCGCCTGGGAAACATAGCAAGAATGTGTCTTTTTATATAATTTAAAAAACAGCTGGGTGTGGTGGCATACTCCTGTAGTCCCAGCTTCTTGAGAGGCTGAGGCAGGAGGATCACTTGAACCCAGAAGGTCGAGGCTATTGTGAGCAATTATAGCTCACTGGGTGACAGAACAAGATGCTGTCTCTTAAAAAATAAAATCTAGTAAGCCCATTAGAGATAAGTGCTCTACAAATATAAAATAGATTTTTTTCTTTTTGACTAGTAGGTTTCTAATGTTTCTCTTTAACTGATGTTAGGATTTTTGATTTTTTGTATGTTTTTATGGCAGATACTATATCTTTTTCATCTTTGTATTTCTAACACAGGTGTCTTACAAGTATCAAGAACTTACTATATGTGGTTGAATAAACAATCAAGGTAAAGAGCATCAAGTAAAAACTTCTGTTTGTTGATAAGTACTTCAGACATTCCCCCAGTGGCTAAAGTGGCATATGAATTATGAAGTTGGATCATTTGGAATGAATGTAAGAGAATTGCCAAGGTATTGTTTGCTTATTTCAAGAATCTGTGCTTCCCACTTCATTGAGTTGTTGTTCTCCAGTGATGTTTTCACATCTTAGGTTTTGCAGCTTGCTTGATCTAAGGATTTGAGAAAGAGTTTGTTTTCTCAGACTTGCACTGAACAAACATTAAGTACCCCGTTGAACTGTGAAAAGAATGAAGAAAATCCTCAATTGCTACCAGTTTGCCTGAATCGGCATTTTTTCCCTTCTTCCTTTCTTTCTTAGGGCTCCTCCTACTCCAGAGAGGAAACCTCATCCAGGGCCATGAAGCCACTTCCTCGCCATCTGTGTGCTGCTTGATTAAGCTAATGCTGCGGGAACCATGGTTCCTTGGGAGGAATCAAGCTGACTCTTGGCATGAGATCCCTGCCTTCCTAGGGTTGAGAGTGGCACCGCCATGGCTTCTCTGGATGACCCAGGGGAAGTGAGGGAGGGCTTCCTCTGCCCTCTGTGCCTGAAGGATCTGCAGTCTTTCTATCAGCTTCACTCACATTACGAGGAAGAACACTCGGGGGAAGACCGTGATGTCAAAGGGCAAATTAAAAGTAAGAGGCGAGGACCTTGCCTATCCCCTGCTGTCATTGAGAGCTTTAACTCACGGGATAGTTCTCATCAGCTTCGGTGTTGCCACAGGAATATGATAATAGTAGTAGCAAATAGATGACTAGTGTTTGTCATGTGCCAGGCATTTTCAGGGTCTCCCTGTTTATTAATTTCATTTAATCCTCACAATAACTGTGTGGCTGTGAGCCACATTTCGAGCCAGACACAGGGAGATTAGATAACTTGTCTGAAGCCACTCAGTGAAACACAGTCTGACTTTGAATCTAGTAAATGTAATTGCTGTGATTTGGCTTGACTGTTCTTTAACCACCAGCCTAACAGGCTTTGGAGAGGAATTTCTTTCCTTTGCTATGATGATGGAGGCACATTATGCACCCATTTTACCTGTCACAAATTTAAGCCTTCCCACCATCCTTCTTTCCCCAATTGGTATCTTGCCCTCTATAGCCCAGAAAAAGGAACGTCATAGTTGAAGAACAAAAGAAACAACCTAATAACCTTGGTTTTTGAGCTTCCAAGAGCTCAGGTCTGAGAGAGTTGTGGAAAGAATTTTTCTTTTTTTTTTTTTTTTTTTTTTTTTTTGAGACGGAGTCTCGCTCTGTCGCCCAGGCTGGAGTGCAGTGGCGCAATCTCGGCTCACTGCAAGCTCCGCCTCCCGGGTTCACGCCATTCTCCTGCCTCAGCCTCTCCGAGTAGCTGGGACTACAGGCGCCCGCCACCACGCCCGGCTAATTTTTTGTATTTTTAGTAGAGACGGGGTTTCACTGTGGTCTCGATCTCCTGACCTCGTGATCCGCCCGCCTCGGCCTCCCAAAGTGCTGGGATTACAAGCGTGAGCCACCGCGCCCGGCCGGAAAGAATTTTTCAAAGGTACTTTTGACTATACATATGTTTATTGTATTTCCTGGACATCAAATTCTAACCTCCAGATAAGATGCTGTTCCTCTGGGCGGGCACAGTGGCTCATGCCTCTATTCCCAGCACTTTGGGAGGCCAAGGTGGGCAGATCACTTGAGCTCAGGAGTTCAAGACCAGCCTGGGCAACATGGCGAAACCCCGTCTCACAAAAAAATAAAAAAAAAACTAGCCAGGCATGATGGTGTACGCCTGTAGTCCCAGCTACTCAGGAGACTGAGGTAGGAGGATCACTTGAGCCCAGGGAGGTCAAGGCTGTAGTGAGCGATGATTGTGCCACTGCACTCGTGCCTGGGCAACAGAGAGAGTGACCCTGTCTCTCTCAGACACACACACACACACACACACAACAAAGATGCTGCTCCTCTGGAACTTACTTTTGTAGTTATTCGGCTAACTTGCTTCTCACAGCTGGAAGCATTTCTGAAGGCCATGAGATTAAAAAGTTCTGGATGTTGTATTCACAGTCATTATTGGGAGGGAAAGAAAGGAATGATCATGTATTTCTAAGTGGACTTTGGCTTTCAGACAGGTGAATCATATGCACTTTGTAATCAGATGTTTGTCCCTAGAGTCCCACTCTCTCTCTTTTCTGTTCAGTAAAAAAGAGTTTCTAAAAGCATAAACAGTTATAACTTCTATCCAAAAACAACAAAGGCAAACATTTCTGAAATCCTGAGGGCTTTGGTGGATGAGGTGGCTTCTGGCTGTAGAGGCTGTAGAGCAGAGCCAAAACTATTAGGAGGGGGAAAAAATGCTGTGCTTTATAGTTTTTAGAGTTTCTTTCACAGACATTATTATTTCATCTGACTCTCCTAAGATCTCTGCAAGAAGGTGATTGGTCTTATTTTATAGATAGTAAGTGAAGTGAGGCTCAAGAGATGTTGAGTTACTTATCCATGGTCACACAGGAATTGGCAGAGCTAGGCCTGGAACGTAGGTCTTCTATCATCTGTAAGTCCAGTGCTGCCCTTTGCACGTGACATCACTGAGGGTGAGAGGCCCGGTGTTCCAATCACTGCATGCATTGCAGCTTCCTGGGGGAAATGAAGCAAAAACAAAACTAAAACACCTGATTATATAAGATTCCTTTGGACAACCAAAGAGCCTCCATCATTTTCAATTAGCTTCCAGTCTTGGCGTCAGCTGAACTAAGTCATATACAATGCCATTGCTCAAACTGGTGATACCAGTGGGTAGAGAGGTTAGACAATGTTCCCAGATTCCTATAGTGACCCTTTTTTAAGAGGAAAAATGTTTAAGGTTATTTAGAGAATACAGATATGGGAATCTATTTAAGGAATACTAAATAGAATGGAAATTTTGTGCCTTGTGAAAGAAACTTGAAAGGATCCTTGGCTGGGCACAGTGGCTCACACCTGTAATCCCAGCACTTTGGGAGGCCATGGCGGGAGGATCGCTTCAGCTTAGGAGTTTGAGACCAGCCTGGGCAACACAGATCCTGTCCAAAAAGAAAAAAAAATTTTTTAATTAGCTGGGCATGATGACATACACTTGTAGTCCTAGCCACTTGGGAGGCTGAGGCAGAAGGATCCCTTGAGCCCGGAAGGTTGAAGCTGCAGTGAGCCATGATTATGCCACTGCACTCCAGCCTGGGCAGCAGAGTGAAACTCTGACTCAAAAACAAAAACACAAAATAAAGTTACTTCGTTACTTCAGCTGGATGCGGTGGCTCACGCCTGTAATTCTAGTACTTTGGGAGGCCAAGGCAGGAGGATTGCTTGAGCTCAGGAGACCAGACTGGGCAACATAGCGAGACCATTTCTACAAAAAAGTAATTTAAAAAAATTAGCTAGTCATAGTGGCACACACTGGTAGTCTCAATTACCCAGGGGGCTGAGGTGGGAGGATTGCTTCAGCTCGGGAGATCAAGGCTGTTAACATTCTAGCCTGAGCAACAGAGTGAAACCATCTCAAAAAAAGAAAGAAAAGACCTTCTTGGTTTTTCACTTTATTTCCCACCCTGCCTTACCCCCGACATCTCTACCTCTAGTACTATTAATGACTGTGTCTTTAGTTAGACAGGAATTCTTGATTATGTTGCAGTTTTCTGCATTTCAGAATCAGGAAAGTAAAGTTTTAAGGATTGACATGAAAGGTTTTTTGAAAAGCCCTTTAGAAAGCAGATTACCTCTCCATTTGGTCTTTTGATTCTTAGAAATGTTATGACATGGTTAGTTTTAGGCAAGTGAAAAGTTAAAGCCAAAAGAGTGAACCTTAGTATTAGGTTTTGGGGGCAGTTCAAAAAAGTAGACTAGTCATTAGTAAAAAGTTAGTGGGTTCGAGGCCCAGTCCTGGTTCAGCTCCAGTTTAGCCCATTTTCAGTAAGTAGAAGAAAAGATAGCTGAAAATTGACTGTGGCTTCTTGCTTTGTTAGTGTTTTTAAAAATATATGGGATTATTCTTAATTGGCCTTCTCTGGAAAGGCTGTGTCCATTCTGGGAAGGTTGCCAGGCAGTTTTTCTGTCTCCTAAAAGTGGTTAAATGGTATAGATTGCCTGTTTAACCTGATACTTTAGTCTTGTTTGCAAAAATGAATTGTTATTTGCTAACTCACATTCCTGTTTGCTAGACCCTTTGTTCACATCGGGCAGTTTTCTCTCCCCTGTTACTAGAAAAGACTGCTTTAGGCCAGGGACAGTGGCTCATGCCTGTAATCCCAGCACTTTGGGAGGCCGAGGTGGGTGGATCACCTGAGGCCAGGAGTTTGAGACCAGCCTGGCCAATGTCGTGAAACCCCGTCTCTACTAAAAAAAATACAAAAATTAGCTGGGTGTGTTGGCACGTGCCTGTAATTTCAGCTACTCGGGAGGCTGAGGCAGGAGCATCCCTTGAACCCCTGGGAGGCAGAGGTTGCAGTGAGCTGAGATTGCTGCCATTGCATTCCAGCTTGGGCGACAAGAGTGAAACTCTGTCTCAAAAAAACAAACAAACAAAAAAAACGACTTTAGTGCATTTTAAAGGATGTCCTTTTGTTTTGGTATTTTTCCAGTTTGGACAAAGCTGTCCCACAGTGACCAATAATCAGGAAGTTTGCTTATTGGCTTGACTGTCTTAAAAAAAAAGACAAGTGTATTCTTATCAATCTCACCCTCTGCCTGCAAGCCTGGGCAACATCTCTACAAAAAAATGTTTTTTAAAAAAATTTACCTAGTCATGGTGGTGCACACCTGTAGTCCCAGCTACTTGAGAGACTGAGGCGAGAGGATCACTTGAGCCCAAGAGATTGAGGCTGCAGTGAGCTATGATCGGCCACTACACTCCAGCCTGGGTGACAGAGCGAGACCCTGTCTCTAAAAAATAAATAAAAAGTAAAAGTAATGATATCATTTTATATTCAGTCTGATATTTTCTACTAGATTCTGGTGGAAGAAAGGGATAGCAGTCATCCAAGATTAAAGAACATTCATGAGAGAGCGACTTAGAACTGAGACTTCTTCCCACCCCACACCAGCTGATTGTTCAGTTTAACAGGTGGTTCTCTGCACCAGCACAGGTGGCAGAACCCATGTTGTGCAGAGGCATAGTTTGTGAATCAGCACTAGCGGGGGAGAGCTAGAGCTCTCATTTCAGGCATGTGAGGTGTCTACTTCCAGCCCTGCTGTTACCTGTAAGCTCTGTGATCTTAGGTGAAGCAGGTTATACACCGTCTTTGATGTCGTTTCCTCATTTGTAAGTAGGGCTATCACCTGCCTTATAACATTGTGAGCATGAACTGGCATAATATATTTGCAAGCACTTTGCATTATGCCTGGTACATACAAGGGCTAAATGCAGGAAATGTTCATTTTCTCTTCTTAACAAATCTGGTTCTGTTTGTGTTATGTTGTAGATGTTATATCTGTTTCTAGAAGCTTTTTGCAAATATTCTCACATGCATTCAATAAGTGTGTGGGCAGTAGTGGGGAAGGAAGAACTCTGTGTCCAGTTAAGCCTATGGGGAACACCAGTCCAGGGATGGAGGTTTAGCTGAATCCCATCCTGGAGGTAAATGAGAATTTACTCATGAGTTTCTGGGGTAAATGAATTAGTACTATAGAACTTGGTTTTTTAAAAAACTTTATTTTAACTGAGGTGTAGTTTTTAAGTGTACACTTTAATTTTTTTTTTCTTTTTTTTTTTTTGAGACAGGGTCTCATTCTGGTTGCCCAGGCTGGAGTGCAGTGGCACAATCTCAGCATCTCAGCTCACTGTAGCCGCGACCTCCTGGGCTCAGGTGATTCTCCCACCTCAGCCTCCCAAGTAGCTGGGACTACAGGTGCATGCCACCACACCCAGCTAGTTTTTTGTATTTTTAGTAGAGATGGGGTTTTGTCATGTTGCCCAGGCTGGCTTGAATTCCTGGACTCAAGCAATTTGCCTCCCTTGTGGGATTACAGGTGTGAGCCACTGCGCCTGGCCCAATTCAAAAAGTTTTGAAAAATGTTTATACCTACTTAACCACCACTCCAATTAAGATAAAGAAGAAAACACTTCCATCACCCTGTTTTCCTCATCAAATTTGATTTTAGCACTTTTATTTAATTGTGCTCTTAAATTTGGCAATGAGCAGTAATTTAGCCCATATGTTAGCTGCCTAAACCAATTTAATGCTAATATTGACTAACCAGTGTATTGCTCTGTGGTATTTGTAATATAGTGTTTATGTGCTTGTTCCTGCATTTTACTTGGGATCTAAATATTTCTGGTGCATTTTTAAACAAATGATAATTATTTCGTCAATTCTTGTTTTTTGAGATTTCTTTTGACTCTTTACTGGGTGTTCTTCATGGCTCATTTGTATTATTTGTTCCACTTTTCAAGGTCTTGTCCAGAAGGCTAAGAAAGCAAAGGACAGGTTGTTGAAACGAGAAGGGGATGATCGAGCAGAGTCAGGGACCCAAGGATATGAGTCTTTCAGCTATGGAGGGGTTGATCCTTACATGTGGGAACCCCAGGAGCTTGGTAAGAAAATTCATTTATTCATTGAGCAAGTGGTTATTGAGTATCCGCTATGTTCTAGGTAAAGTTTTAAGAGTTGGCTGAGGAGGCATCAGTAAACCATAATGGTCTAAGCTTCTCATGGACCTTATGTCCTTGTTGGGGGAAGAAAATGGAAGAGAACCAGCTGAGCATCCACTTTGTGTTAGGCACTACATTAAGTTCTTATACCTGTGGTCTTGTTAGATCTTTACTGCACCTCATGAGAACCTGCCCAGGGACAAACAGCGAGTAAACTGCAGAAGTAGGGTATGAATCCATATCTCTCTGACGTCAGCCCAGGCACAGAGTCCATTAATGAATCTTTCCTCTCACATAGGACATTACCTGCCCAGTGACAGGCACTGGTTTATGCAGCTTACTTTTTTGGATAATTATAGTAACATCTACCTACTTTCATGTTTTTGGGATGATAAAAATTCTCTAAAATTTATTGTGATGATTGTACAACTCTGAAAATGCTAAAAACCACTGTATTTGCTTTAAATGGTGTATGTATGTGAATTATATCTCAATAAAGCTGTTTATCATGCCACTCACACTTAGTTGAACTATCTAACATATCTTTTTTTTTTTTTTTTTTGGACACAGAGTCTCACTGTGTTGTCCAGGCTGGAGTCCAGGGCTCCATCATGGCTCACTGCATTCCAGGCTCAAGTGATCCTCTCACTTCAGCCTCCTCAGTAGCTGAGACTACTGGTGCACACCATCACACCTGGCTAATTTTTGTATTTTTTGTAGAAACAGGGTCCTATGTTGCCCAGGCTGGTCTTGAACTCCTGGGCTCAAGTGATCCTCCCATCTCAGCCTTCCAGAGTGCCAGGATTACAGGCGTGATCCGGATATGTATGCCTGCCTACATATCCTTTAACTGTCTAATGATAACAGTCATTAACATAATAAAATATTTTCTGTCCATGAAATGGGTAGTTATTCCTTTATTTATTTATTATTCCCTTGTGATTTATTCAATTTTCATGTTTATGGTCTTGTTCACCTTTCACAAAAGCCTTGTGGAGTAGTGGTCCTTTTTCCCATTTATGGATGAGGAAACTGGAGCTCTAAGAAGGAAAGCAAAATTTACCCAGTCTCATCCACTGTATCTTTTTAGTGCCGTTATACAAGGTGTCTCTTTGAATAAGGAAAGTCCTACAACTGTGCTGTCCATTCGGTAGCCACTAGTCGTGGGCTATTTAAGTTTAAATAAATTAAAATGAAATAAAATTAAAAGTCACTTCCTGTACCACACACTAACCACATTTTAAGTGTTCTATGTCCGCTTGTGGCTATTTGCTACTGTATTGGAGAATGGAAACATTTTTATTATTGCAGGAGAAAATTGCAGCAGGGCGCAGTGGCTCACCCCTGTAATCCCAGCACTTTGAGAGGTCAAGGCGGGTGGATCACAAGGTCAGGAGTTCGAGACCAGCCTGGCCAACGTGGTGAAACCCCATCTCTACTAAAAATACAAAAAAATTAGCTGGGCGTGGTGGCACATGCCTGTAATCCCAGCTACTCGGGAGGCTGAGGCAGGAGAATTGCTTGAATCCGGGAGGCAGAGGTTGCAGTGAGCCGAGATTGCGCCACTGCATTCCAGCCTGGGTGACAGAGCGAGACTCTGTCTCAAAAAATAAATAAATAATAATAATAATACATATATGTAATTATGAGATACATATGAAAGCCAATCCAAAACATGAAGGAGAAATTTTGGACACATGAATTCTTATTAGCTTTGTTTCATGATTGCCCAGGTGAGATTACTGGGGTGATTTTCTGATTAAGTTGCCAGTTGCAGCAACTGAAGACAGTCACAAATTGTAGAAGGTCAAGTGAATGGCAATTTTTAGAAGTTAATATTTATTTATGATAGCTTGTTTGTGATACCTTGTTTCATGATTGCCAATGTGAGATTACTAGAGTGATTTTCTGATTAAGTTGCCAGTTGCAGTAACTGAAGTCACAAATTGTAGGTCAAATGAATGGCAAATTTTAGCAGTTAATATTTATGGTCACCCCTAAGAATTCTAAATTAAAGTTTAATTAGATGTTAGAGTATGATTAGGGAAGAAAAGACATGTGGATGGTTAAGAGTATAGCATGTGTGGCCAGGTGCAGTGGCTCACCTGTAATCCCAGCACTTTGGGAGGCCAAGGCAGGTGGATCACATGAGGCCAGGAATTTGAGACCAGTTTGGCCAATGTGGTGAGACCCTGTCTCTACTAAAAATACAAAAATTAGGTGGGTATGGTGGCACATGTGTGTAATCCAAGTTACGGGAGGCTGAGGCATGAGAATTGCTTGAACCTGGGAGGTGGAGATTGCAGTGAGCCCAGAGATTTCGCCACTGCACTCCAGCCTGGGCGACAGAGCGAGACTCTGTGCCAAAAATAAATAAAAAGAGTATAGCATGTGGAGATGCTGATCGAAGGATACAAAATTTCAGTCGGGAGGAATAAATCAAGAGATCTGTTGTATAAGGTGGTGGTTTATAGTTTTTTGTTTGTTTGTTTTTCTGAGACAGTCTTCCTCTGTCACCCAGGCTCGAGTGCGCTGCTGTGATCTTGGCTCACTGCAACCTTTGCCTCTGGGTTCAATTCTCGTGCCTCAGCCACCTGAGTAGCTGGGACCACAGGCATGCACCACCATGCCCAGCTAATTTTTGTATTTTTAGTAGAGACAGGGTTTCACCGTGTTGGTCAGACGGGTCTTGAACTCCTGGCCTCAAGTGATCCATGCTCCTCGGCCTCCCAAAGTGCTGGGATTACAGGCATGAGCCACCGCACCTGGCCTGATTATAGTTAATAAAAAATATCTTGTATTCTTGAAAATCAGTGAGAGTAGACTGTGTTGTCACCACAAAAAGTGATAAGTATATGAAGTAACGCATGTGGTAATTAGCTAGTTTAGCCATTTCCCAATGTATAAATATTTCAAAACATCATGTTGTACACGGTGAATATATGCAATTTTTATTTGGCAATTAAAAATTTTTTTTAAAGTATGGCATGTGACAAATTCTGTTACATTGTGTCTATAAATGAATAGGTGATCACTGGGAAGAGGACATGCACTGAGTGCGGGAGGGTTGAGGGCAATATGTTTCTGGAACAGGTGAGACTGAGCAGGGGATATTTCAGTTACTCAGACAGTAAGCTATTTGTGTTGCAGACGTTTGTCCTGGGTTTTGGCTGCTGGACTGAGGAAGGTATCAGCTTAACTAGCTCCCACAAGGGAATCTATCAGCATTTACATTTTTTTGGCCATTTTGAGAATTGTCCATATCCTGAGGAAAAACCATATTGTATCAGATTTATAAAGTATAAAACAATAAGATAATTCAAAAATTTTTAAATCGCCCATAATGTTACCACCCTGTTTATTTAACATTGGCATGAGAGTCAGTTAAGACTTCACAAATTTTAACTTATTTAATCATCGTTAACAACTCTGTGAAGTAGATACCATTATTATTCCATTTGATAGTTGAGTACTCTTAGAGTTACAGAGATGTTAAGTAATTTGTCCAAGGTTACACAGTGTGGCAGAATTGAAACTTGAGCACAGGCTGACTCCAGAGTCCATGCTCTTATCTACTATACTCTCAGGTCTCTCATATGGTACTTGGTGGCCTCTAAAGGCAGTTAACAATTTAGCAGATTTTCTTCCATTTGCTTTCCTGGTTTTTGAATTTTTGGTAAGACTCTAAAATCCTAGAGTTTTTACTTGCTTTTGAAATATATAAATTTTTTTCTTTCTGAAATTGGTCTCACTCTGTCACCCAGGCTAGAGTTCAGTGGTGGGATCATAGCTCACTGAAGCCTCCAGCTCCTGAGCTCAAGCCATCTTCCCACCTTGGCCTCCCAAGGAGCTGAGATTATAGGCGTACATGCCCATGCCTGGCTATTTTTTTTTTTTTGGAAAGAGACGGAGTCTGACTATGTTGACCAGCCTGCTTTTGAAATTCATTGGGATAAGCGGTAAGGTAGAGAGGCTCCCTCAGAGAAACTGTAAGTCATTTGTCTCCCTACCTTCTTTCCCTCTAGGTGCTGTGAGAAGCCATCTTTCCGACTTCAAAAAACACCGAGCTGCTAGAATTGACCACTATGTTGTGGAAGTCAATAAATTAATAATCAGGTTAGAGAAGGTAAATTTTGCTCTCTTAAAACATTTTTTTCTGCAAATACACATTTTCTGGGGAAAAATAATCACATTTCTATAGCATGTGTTGTATATATCATATACATCTGATGGTGGCAGAGAAACACCTTCTCTAGAGAGGTGCAAAGGACATGGTGGACAGTTCTAGCCTGGGCCAGCATTCCTGAAGAGAATGGCCCAGGTTGACACACTTGCCACGTGCTTAGCTTCCCTTTTCCCACCTATGAATCCCACTCAGGTACCGGAAAACCTTTCTTCCTTCAGATTCTTCTTTTGGGTGTCCCAGGCACAATCATCCAGTGAGGCGTAGTGTGTGATGGCAAACAAAGAAGCGGTGACCAGGTCTCACGGGTGTATTTTCATCCTAGTTGTGCTTGTTGTGTGTAACCTGGATTGTGTGCTGGGCATAGTAGCAACCACAAGTACAGTTCTTTATATGTACTTTGTAAGGCAGAAATATGTGGCCAGTTTTAGGGTCCAGGAGCACCATGGAGAATGGAGAGTTTTCCACTGCTGTCAATCGTTAACCCTACCCATCCTTGCCTACCCCTGGTTGTTACTAAAATGGGTAACTGACAGTAAAGGGATTAGAAGTGGGTCATAGGAAGGGAGGTGGGATCTAGATGCAAAACTAATACCCTGTCCCATGTGAAATTGTTTTTGTGATTTCATGGAGTTGGGGATGACAGATGAGACTTGAGGAATCCAAATGTGCTAATTTCCTGCTTGATGTATTGGGAAGTGTGGAGCATGTATACATCACCTGGTTAATTTCATTTGGCACTATTTTCTTCCGGTCAGCTCACAGCATTTGACAGAACAAATACTGAGTCTGCAAAGATTCGAGGTAACTTTAAAACTTTGCTCACCTTCATCTTACTATCTTTTTTTCCCTGACCAAAGCTCTCTTTAAAATGGCCTGGTTTCTTGTTGGTCTGCTCTTCCCAAAGCAATAGAAAAGTCTGTGGTGCCTTGGGTCAACGACCAGGATGTCCCTTTCTGTCCAGACTGTGGGAATAAGTTCAGCATCCGGAACCGCCGCCACCACTGCCGCCTCTGCGGGTCTATTATGTGCAAGAAGTGTATGGAGCTCATCAGCCTTCCCTTGGCAAGTAGGTGACTTGGACGTAGGGCCCTGGACCCTCATCTTCTTTTGGGCCTAGCTTATTTGCTAATTACCACTGGAACCGTGGAACCTTTTTGTTAAATTAATGGCTCATGGAAATCTTCATTCATTGAGTTGCTGATTCTGTGAAACCCACTACAGGCTAGGTACTATGCTGGGGGCCAGGGATACAGTGGTCTATAACAGGGATTGGCAAACTTTGTAAAGGATCAGATAGTAAATACATTTAGGCTTTGTGGGCCACATATGGTTGCTGTGACATTTCTTCTTTCTTTAAACAACCTTTTAAAAATGTGAACACTAGACTGGGCACAGTGGCTCATGCCTGTAATCACAGCACTTTGGGAGGCCGAGGCAGGCGGATCACTTGAGGTCAGGAGTTCGAGACCAGCCTGGCCAACATGTTGAAACCCTGTCTCTATAAAAATACAAAAATTAGCCTGGCGTGGTGGCATGTACCTGTAGTCCCAGCTACTCGGGAGGCTGAGGCAGGAGAATTACTTGAACCTGGGAGGTGGAGGCTGCAGTGAGCTGAGATTGAGCCACTGCACTCCAGCCTGGGTGACCGAGCGAGACTCCCGTCTCAAAAAAATAAATAAATAAAATAAAATAGCAAAGTGAAAATTATACTTAGTTTGAGAGCCATATAGAAACAGCCTGCAGACTGGACTTGGCTCACAGGTCATCTTTTGCCCATTTCTGGCCTATAAGCCTATAAGGCACTGTCCATTCTTCCAAGGAGTCTAGCATCTATCAGGGAATATAAACTCACAAATAAATAATTGCTTTCTAAAGAGAGACGTACAATGAAAGAGATTGTGTCAGGAACTCAGGAGAGGCTGACCAACTTTTTGTCTGCTCTGCTTGGAAGTGGCAAGTGTGACTTTGAGAAGAGGGTCTTGAATATAAGCAGTGGGCTAGTCCCTTCCTGTGGGATAAGTCACAGACAACTCACTGCCATAGAGAAAAGACTAATATCATAATATGAGAGATGCTGAGTGCTGTGGGCTCAGGGACAGTGAGAGCATGGATGCTTAGGGCTGGGAGGTGATGTTCGAGAAGAGCCTTAAAAGATGAGTAGGATTGCAAAAGAGATGGAGAAAGAAATTTTAGGTAGAGTGAAGAGTAGGAGCAAAGGCATGGAATTCTGGAAAGCCCAGGGTAGGTTAATAGATGAGCAAATAGAATAGTTGGGGGTGTGTGGAGGACAAAGTTTAGGTGGAACCCGATCCTCCAGGACTTTGCAACCAAGCTGAGTAGAAGTTGCTGAAGATGATCTCGTTGACTTCTGGGAAGTTTGGGGTAAATTTGCAACACTACAGAGTTCTGCTGACTGTGCTGTGGTTGGCCATGGGGTGTCTGGATGATGTGGGGACAAAAACAGATGCTCTTCTGTTCAACTCTCACATATACCAGGTCACTTTACCTTGATACTTTCTCCCTGAGACCAACTCCCTGTCTCACATGAGACTTTATAAGCTGTCTTTTTGGGACACTATTCACCCTTCTTCTCTTGAGCTCTTTAGCCAGCATTTACTGGGCAGCTGCTGTGGGGTGGCCCTGCTGGATATGTTAAGGGTACAAGTGTGAGTAAGACACAGTTTGTACCCACAAAGAGTCACAGGTTCCTAGGGCAGCTCTGGGGTGTACATGTAACTGTACACAGGGAGAAGAATGGAAAGTGCTCCAAAATGGGCAATGTGGTGGGAACTGATGGGAAGGATGGATAGTTTTTGCCTCAGGGAATTGGAAAAGGCTTTCGTGGAGGACCTGCCATTCAGAGAGGGTAGGAGCCAGTTGTTTGGGAATAGGGAGAAGGCTGTGGAGGAAAGTCTCCTGGGAGAATGTTGTGTTGGAGGCACAGGGCAAATGGAGGAGAATGGCAGGTGGAAAGGCAAGGCTGTTTGGATTTGGAGGGGCAGCAGTGGAGTCCTTTCCCACCAGAGTCTGACACCAGGAAGGCAGAGGGGCAGTACTTGCCCACAGCTGGAGCCTGATCTTATTACTCTCCAAATAAAACACCTGTGGACTGACACCTTGAGGTCATGGGTATGGTAATTGGATGCTGTGGGGGTCATTGCTGCCTGTTGGTGTTATGGTTACAGACAAGCTCACCAGTGCCAGCAAGGAGTCCCTGAGCACCCACACCAGCCCCAGCCAGTCACCCAACAGTGTCCATGGCTCCCGCCGAGGCAGCATCAGCAGCATGAGCAGTGTCAGTTCGGTCCTGGATGAGAAGGACGATGACCGGATCCGCTGCTGTACACACTGCAAGGACACGTTGCTCAAGAGAGAGCAGCAGATTGATGAGAAGGAGCACACACCTGACATCGTGAAGCTCTACGAGGTGATTCGCGCTGTCTGGTCTTGGGTCTAATTTCTTAGGCAGATTTGGCTGTTTGTTACATACACTCCTGCAGATTCTGGAGAATGCTTTGGGAAGTTGCTCGTTTGAATTATTTGTAGTTCCTGTTAAAGGCCCATGTTATGATTTCCCAGCCAGGGCCCTGTGTGAGTCAGAGTCATCCTGGGTGTGTTGCAACAAACTCATTTCAAGTGGCCTTCCTTGGCCACTTGAAAGCAGGAGGGTGGAGGCTTTGGTGGCCCAGAGGCAAGAGGAGGAAGGGCAGTTGCCATGTGGTGTAGACAGGTTCTGTGGGGAGGGCAGAAGCTAGAGATGTTCATAAACAGTGGGCCAGAAGAATCCTGGGAAACTCACTTGGGAGTGTTAGACTTTACAAGTTTTAGAAAGTTCTACAAGTTTTCAGGCTTCACTAGTTTACTGAGTGTCCCCTTCTCAGTTTGTCCAAATGCCTCAGCTGTCGTTACTATGAGTGATCCCACAGCCCCCCTACTAGATGCATACTCTGAGAGGAAATAGTGTGCAAAGAATATCTGGGAGTGAGACTGGCTTGGTCCCTTAATGGCCAGGTGAGACCTGTGAGCTGAGGAGGACTAGCCAGGTGGACTGGGTGGGAGGCAGTAAGAGAGGCAGGGAAGAGATCAGCCCTGGCAGAGGAAGCAGCTTGTGCAACATTCTGAACAGAGGAAGAGTGTAATTTTGCCTAATGACCGCTGAATAGTCATTGTTAGCAGTTCTGCAGGTCATAATGGCAGTGTATCTGGAATCCCCGTGTAAATACTCAGGCTACTAGAAATGGTGTTAATTAAGCCCCATGTTGGGTTGCAGATGTAGCCATTCTCCATCCTTTGTGTGGAGTTCACGACCTGGTATCTCAGTTCTGTGAATACCCACGGTGCTTGTGCCACCTTCTCTTTTGAAGTGAGCCCTGGCAGTGCCTTGTGCTGGTTTCCTATTGTTGCCTGGCATCACTTGGCAGAGAAAGAAAGTAGCAGCTAATTCCTTTTTGTCTTGGTAGACACCTTGGCTTGTGCCCTGGAAGCCTTGCTCCTCTCAAAAACATCTCGCTGGGAGTGGTGGCTCACTCCTATAATCCCAGCACTTTGGGAGGCCAGGGCAGGCAGATCATTTGAGGCCAGGAGTTCGAGACCAGCCTGGCCAACATGGCAAAACCTCGTCTCTACTAAAAATATAAAAATTAGCCAGGCGTGGTGGCAGCGTGCCTGTAATTCCAGCTACTCAGGAGGCCAAGGCATGCGAATCGCTTGAGCCCAGGAGACAGAGGTTGCAGTGAGCGGAGATTGCGCCATTGTACTCCACCTTGGGTGACAGAACAAAATTCCTTCTCAGAAAAAAACAAAACGAAACATCTGGTCAGAAGCTCCATTCTCACTTTCCTTCCTACAAAATTTTCTGCTTGGAAAGTAGGCCTATAAATCAGGAAATTGATAACAACAATTAATGTGTTAGAAAAGTGAACATTTTAAATATATCTCTGTTGATGGAGCCTAGCTTCTGGGTAGGTGTTTCTATATCTTGAGCATACCACTTACCTCTTTGTTTTTGTTCTTAGAAATTACGACTTTGCATGGAGAAAGTTGACCAGAAAGCTCCAGAATACATCAGGATGGCAGCATCATTAAAGTAAGCTATTCATCTATGTTTTCCTAATCCAGTGGTGACTGTTTTCTGGCATTTTAGGTCAATTCTCCAGTAGCCAAAAATGAAAATCTTAACTTCAACCGTGCTTTTTTTCTGAGACCAGCTGAAGTTGTTTTTTTTCCACTTTTGGCTGTTATGAAGAGAATCATCTTCATGTCTGTCCTTTAGTGGGGTACATGTTACCATCACATGAGCTTGTAAAAAGACAGCCACATTCAGTTGACCTTGGCTATTCTGACTGAGCAGGTTTGGGAAGGGCCTCAGACAATAGGTACTGCTGCTGAGTGCAGCATCTGGACAGAGCAGAAGAAGGGCAGTGGGTCTCATGCACATGTCTGGGTAGATGCCACTTGAGTGTCACATTGAGGTGTCAGGGCTTAAAGCAGGCATGTCCATTAGAGCAGGGGCTGGCAGACTGCAGCCCATGGGCCAAATGTATCCTGACATCTGCTTTTTTTTGTTTTTGAGACGGAGTCTCACTCTGTTGCCAGGCTGGAGTGCAGTGGCGTGATCTCGGCTCACTGTGACCTCCACCTCCGGGTTCAAGCAATTCTCCTGCCTCAGCCTCCCGATTTGCTGGGACTACAGGCACGCGCCACCACGCTCAGCTATTATATATATATATATTTTGTTGTTGTTATTGTTGTTGTTTTTTTTTTTTTTTTTTTTTTTTTGAGATGGAGTCTTGCTTTGTCGCCAAGACCAGAGTGCAGTGGTGCAATCTCGGCTCACTGCAACCTCCACCTCCTGGGTTCAAGCAATTCCCCTGCCTCCAGCGTCCTGAGTAGCTGGGATTACGGGCGCACGCCACCATGCCCAGCTAATTTTTTTATATTTTTAGTAGAGACAGGGTTTCACCATGTTGGCCAGGATGGTCTTGATCTCTTGACCTGGTGATCCACCCGCCTTGGCTTCCCAAAGTGCTGGGATTACAGGCGTGAGCCACCGTGCCTGGCCAACATCTGCTTCTTTTTTAAAATCGAGATGTAGTTCACACACCCTAAACTTTACCCTTTTAAAATGTACAGTTCGGTGGTTTTTAGTATATTCATAAAATTATGCGAACATTACCACTGTCTTCATTGTAAACATTTTCATCACCCCAATAGGAAACCCCATACCTATTAGCAGCCACTGCCCTTTCCCCATCTCCCTGGACACCACTAATCTATTTCCTGTCTCTATCGATTTGTCTGCTTTTGACATTTCATATAAATAGAAGCATAAATATAAAATCTCTCTTGTCTGGCTTCTTTCACACAGTGTAATGTTTTTAAGATTCATCCATGTTGTTGCATACTTCATTCCATCTGTATGAATGCATTGCATGGATACTTGTCACATTTTGTTTATCCATCAGTTGATGAACATTTGAGTTTTTTCCACTTTTGGCTGTTATAAATAATGCTCCTGTAATATTTGTTTACAAGTTTTTTTTTTTGTTTTTTTTTTTTTGAGACGGAGTCTCGCTCTGTTGCCCAGGCTGGAGTGCAGTGGTGCAATCTCAGCTCACTGCAAGCTCCGCCTCCCAGGTTCACGCCATTCTCCTGCCTCAGCCTCTCCGAGTAGCTGGAACTACAGGCGCCTGCCACCACGCCCGGCTAATTTTTTGTATTTTTAGTAGAGACAGGGTTTCATCGTGGTCTCGATCTCCTGACCTCGTGATCCACCCACCTTGGCCTCCCAAAGTGCTGGGATTACAAGCGTGAGCCACGGCGCCCGGCTGTGTACAAGTTTTTATGTTTTTTGTGTAGACATGTTTTCATTTCTCTCGGGTAGGTACCTAGGAGTGGAATTGCTGGGTTTTATGGTAACTATATATTACCATAGAGTAACATTCCATAGAGGAATTGCTGAATCGTTTTCTAGAATGACTGCACTATTTTGCATTCCCACCAGCAGCGTATGAGGGTTTCACTTTCTTTATAGCCTTACCAACACTCGTTATTGCCACCTGTTTGCATAAAGTTTTATTGGAACACAGCCATGCCCATGTTTGATTACTGTTTGTGGCTGCTTTTGCACCACCACGACAGAGTTGAATAGCAGCAACAGAGACTGTGTGGCCTGCAAAGCTGAAAACATTTATGATTCAGCTCCTTATGGAAAAAATTTGCTGATCCCTGCTTAAGAGCATTGCTTTTTCTGAAGCTTAGTGTTCGTGACCTAGATGTTAAAGTGCTAACTACTAGAGTCATATCCCAGCAGTGTTTTCCCAACCTGTAGGAAAAGAATTAATTATGGTATCCAGTGTTATTAATTTCAGAGTTTTCTGTCTTTGTCTTAAACCTGTGTTGCCTATCTGCCACATTTAAAGTGATGCATGTAGTAGTAGATGTGCCTTGTTTGAAAACAAAACCATGTATATATATATATATATATATATTTGGTTTTTTTTGTTTGTTTGTTTGTTTTTTTGAGACCGAGTTTTGCTCTGTCGCCTAGGCTGTAATGCAGTGGTGCGACCTCAGCTCACTGCAACCTCCGCCTCCCAGTTCAAGTGATTCTTCTGCCACAGCCTCCTGAGTAGCTGGGATTACAGGCACCCACCACGATGCCTGGCTAATTTTTGTATTTTTAGTAGAGACGGGGTTTCATCATGTTGGCCAGGCTGGTCTCGAACCTCCTTGGGTACTTTTGAGTGAGAAAAGCCAAGTAGCTTTCTGCTCTTAATGTAGTGTAACCACTTCTTACATCTTGTTAGATATAGTGGAATTGTTTAGGGAAAGTAGGCCAGAGTAAATTCAGCCGCATTTGTTTTGGTGATGAGCATAAGGGCTAGTCCTTGGAGGCCTTGGCATGAATCTGTCCCTATTGCATCTGCAACTCGAAACATCACTTCCACTTGATTCATTCATTCCAAGAGATGGACACTGCATTGTATCCGAAAGTCTGAAATGCCACCTTTAGAGAATTAACTGCCTTTGTGAGGCCTTACACCTTTAGCGTCCTTCTACACTACGCTGTTCAATCTGCACCATGAAACTTAGGTCATGTGTCTCTGGTTTCTGCTTAGTGCTGGGGAGACAACCTACAGTCTGGAACATGCCAGTGACCTTCGAGTGGAAGTGCAGAAAGTGTATGAGCTGATAGACACTTTAAGGTAAGGTCTGTTAAGTGGTATCCTGCCAGCTGGTGGAATGGAGAAGATGCTGTTCTAATGAAATGGCGAAAGCAGACCTGCACTCACTCAGACTTCTGGTGATGGGGCAGTGGGTGAGGAGGAGGGCAAGGAAGAGTCCAGCTCTGGCAGTTAATGCATCTCAGTGACTTTTGTTTTGTTAAGGATTTCTAATGTTTGCTATTATTAAAGAAAGAGGAGCTGGTTATTGACACCTATCACGTGCCTGTCACTGGCTGTTTTCTCTAGAATAGCTCATTTATTCTACTGAAGTTACCCTGCGAGGTAGGGATTAACATCCTATGTCAAAGGTGAGGAATCATGTCACAGATAGCAAAAGCTGTGGAGTGAAGATAGAAACTCAGCTTCTTTCTTTGTGTCTGTGCTCAAGTCCACAGCTGCTTTTTAACTGTGGACTGGCCGTTGGGGTTAAATTAGCCAGTGACTCAGAGGGAGAATAAGATGAGGTGCCTTTGTCCATCCAGACATACAGCACGGGCTACGTAGTTGCAGGGCCTGGTACAAAATGAAAATGCATGTCCCCTGTTCAAAAATTATTAAGAATAAAGACACTAACAGCAGAGCATTAAACCAAGCATAGGGCTCTTTTAAGTGCCAGTCCTTTCCAGTTGCATAAGTTGCTCACCTGTGAAACTGGCTCTGCATGTGTAGTCAGTCACTCCGTAACAGTGTTGTGCGCCCTTTGCTAAGGCCTGTGTACAGCCAAAGGGTAAGAAATGGGCTTTGCCTTCAAGGAAACTTCGATGGAATCACTTGCCCATCTTTACACACCTTCCTGGCATGAAAGCCTGGCAACTCCAGATGTTATACTTTTCACCCTTGTTTCTGAAGCTGACAGTGCTCATTACATTCATGTGTTTGTTCCAATTCAGTAAGAAGATCTTGACCTTGGGCTTGAACCAGGACCCTCCACCACATCCAAGCAATTTGCGGCTGCAGAGAATGATCAGATACTCAGCTACACTTTTTGTGCAGGTAAAGCCATCCTGGGTTGGCATAAATGTTGCACTTGGCCTGTCCTGCTCTTTTGCTTCCCAGGAGGCAGATCCATGCCAATGACTTGTTTACTTCCTATTTATACATTTATTATTTTTTGAAATTATGAATGCATGATGCCACACTTAGAGAAAAATCTGTATTTCAGAGAAAACTAAAACTACTTTTAATCCTATGTCCCCATTACAATCACTCATTATTCTGGTATGTTTTCTTTTTTCCCATTTGTATTTTTTATATACAGTAGTTACGATACTGCATATTGACTGTATATGCCATTCTTTAACCGTTTTTCTTTAGTTGAACATTTGATAGAGTAATTTTTTGCTGCTAAGTGTTGCCATGATAGTAATACTGGTACTTAGTATTTCTTCCTTAAGATAATCTCCTAAGAGACTCTTCCTGAGCCATCAGCTGGGAGGAAACAGCCGATTAAGGGCAGACTAACCTAAGTGGTTAGATCTGAATTGTGTCTTTCTACCCCTGAAGGCCCCTTCTGAGAGAGTCACAGTTAACCACCCTTGGGGCTCCCTGACAAAGAGATCTGTTTTTTTTTTTTTTAATTAAAACAAAGTGGTTTTTTTTTCTTTTATTAAATAGAGACAGGGTCTTACCATGTTGCCCAGGCTGTTCTCAAACTTTTGAGCTCAAGCAGTCAGCCCACCTCGGCCTCCCAAAGTGCTGGGATTATAGGCGTGAGCCACTGCACCCAGCCAACAAAGAGATCTAATAGATAGAGTCCTGTTAGGTTAGTTTTCTAACTGTGTAGTATAGAGAAGTAGGCCCTTCCTCACTTTGATTAGTGACTCTATTCAGCAATCATTTGTTGAGTGCCTCTTATGTACCAGGTAGTGTTTTAGGTGCTGGATGTCCTATAGTGAACAAAAAAGACCAACGTTCCTGTTCTCATTAAGGTTATGTTCTAGAGAAGGAGAGAGATCATAAACAACTAAAATATCTAGTATGTAAGATAGCAAAAGTGTTGTGGAGAAACTTACAGCAGGGAAGTGTGGGAGAGAGGGCTGGGATTGAGGTTTGCTAAGTTAATAGGATGGGCAGGGACAAGACCTCATAGAGAAGCTAACATCAGGTGAGTAACTGGGAGATCTGATGTTGATCATTTCATAAGGAAAATGCAGGCCCATTTGGAGTTGACTCTCTCACCCAATATGAGTTCGCTCCTTTCTAGCTGCTGTCAAATGATGTCACTCTCTGAGAATAGAGTGGCTCAGCTTAAGCAGACTTTCATCATGGGGCTTAAGGTTCATTTTTTCTCTAAAAGCGTTTAAGTGTAAAATTGTCTGTCACTCCCTGCAGGAAAAGTTGCTTGGTTTGATGTCACTGCCAACCAAAGAACAGTTTGAGGAACTGAAAAAGAAGAGGAAGGAGGAAATGGAGAGGAAGAGGGCTGTGGAGAGACAAGTGAGTGAAGCCAGGGATATGGGGCCCGCTTCCTCCTGTGGCTCTCAAGCACAGAGGCTGCCATGGGCACCCAGGATGTGTGGGGTTGTAGTGAATCAGAACCTGTCTCTCAAATGTGCATATGTCTTCTGTTGTGTTTCAGCCTCACTTTCATCTATGGGAACTAGAATAATTGTTTTTCTCCCCAGGTCCTATTTTTCTTTCAGAGCTTCTGCTGATTCTCTCATGGCTAGAATACCACAGAGATTGACAGTTCTCCCTATGGCAGGAGTTGCAGAGGACCAAGACGTTAGGAAGTTCCTTGTAGAACATATCGGTATATGCAATATTAAACAGAAAATTATATGTGTATTTAACGCTGCGTGAGATTCCAGTGTAGATGAGGGGAGCAGACCTTAGAGGTTTAAGAAAAGTATACAGACTGTGAATCTAAGATCAAGAAAATCTGATGCCCTAACTTATTCATTATATTTTATTTTTGAAAATCAGGGTCTCCCTTCTGCCCACATATACACAAAAACATGACTTGATTTTAGCAGTTGGATATCTTTGTCCTGAGGTGAGAAATTGGAGTGTCACTGGCACAGGGATAGAGGGACAGCAGAGGGTGGGTGACAGTGTGGGCTGCTGCCAGCATGGTGACTGTTTCTTCTCTCTGCTTTGCTCTCTCCCCAGGCTGCCCTGGAGTCCCAGCGAAGGCTTGAGGAAAGGCAGAGTGGCCTGGCTTCTCGAGCGGCCAACGGGGAGGTGGCATCTCTCCGCAGGGGCCCTGCCCCCTTGAGAAAGGCTGAGGGCTGGCTCCCACTGTCAGGAGGTCAGGGGCAGAGTGAGGACTCAGACCCGCTCCTCCAGCAGATCCACAACATCACATCATTCATCAGGCAGGCCAAGGCCGCGGGCCGCACGGATGAAGTGCGCACCCTGCAGGAGAACCTGCGGCAGCTGCAGGACGAGTATGACCAGCAGCAGACAGAGAAGGCCATCGAGCTGTCCCGGAGGCAGGCTGAGGAGGAGGACCTGCAGCGGGAACAGCTGCAGATGTTGCGTGAACGGGAGTTGGAACGAGAAAGGGAGCAGTTTCGGGTGGCATCCCTGCACACACGGACTCGGTCCCTGGACTTCAGAGAAATCAGCCCTTTTCAGCTGGAGCCCAGTAGAGAGCCTCGCACCCACCTTGCTTATGCTTTGGATCTAGGCTCTTCCCCAGTTCCAAGCAGCACAGCTCCCAAGACCCCTTCACCTAGCTCAACTCAACCCAGCAGAGTGTGGTCTGGGCCCCCCGCCGTTGGCCAGGAGCTCTTAACCCAGAGCAACGTGCCACAGCAACATGAGGGGCCCTCGTTAAACCCCTTTGATGAGGAAGACCTCTCCAGCCCCATGGAAGAGGGCACTACTAGTCCTCCTGCTGCAGGGGTTTCCTTAGACCCTTCAGCCCGCATCCTGAAAGAGTACAATCCTTTCGAGGAAGAGGACGAGGAGGAGGAGGAGGCAGTGGCAGGGAATCCATTCATTCAGCCAGACAGCCCAGCTCCTAACCCCTTCAACGAGAAAGACGAACATCCCCAGCAGAGGCCCTCAAGCCCTCTGGTTCCTGGCAACCCCTTTGAGGAACCCACCTGTACCAACCCCTTTGAGATGGACAGTGACAGTGGGCCAGAGGCTGAGGAGCCCATAGAGGAAGAGCTCCTCCTGCAGCAGATAGATAACATCAAGGCATACATCTTTGATGCCAAGCAGTGTGGCCGCCTGGATGAGGTAGAGGTGCTGACAGAGAACCTGCGGGAGCTGAAGCACACCCTGGCCAAGCAGAAGGGGGGCACTGACTGACCAGCAGTGGAGAGGGCACCTTTGGGCCCAGGGGTCTGGCAGGAGCCAGTGGAGCAGGACAGAGGGCAGGCGGGATGGATTGGGAAGGTGGCAGAGTGAGAACTCAGATGCACACAGGTGAGGGGCAGGAATCTGCTGTTTTGTGTTGCGCACTTTGAGGTATTTCCACTACAGTTGAATAATAAAATAGAAACTAGGACAGGGAGAATCAGCATTCAGTTGCTGTTTTTCCTGTTTATTATTACTATCTTTTGTAATCGGAGGTTTACCCCTTTTGAAGGGACTTTACATTTTTACTACCGAGATATAACTAAATGCAGCTCTGTTGGGCCCAGGGCAGAAATGGCTGCTGTGTACCTCTTGGGTCCATTTGCTACTGCCTAGTCTTGGTTCCTTATGCAGTATTATAGGGCAGCCTTTTTAGAGCCCTTCCTTTAGCCAAGACAGAGAAGGTAGATTCCATTGAGCTATATTCTGCTCTGACAGAAGTCCATCCCTAGTAGGCTGTGAGTTCCATTTCACCTGGGGCCGCCTCTCCCCTGCTCTGCGCTTCCTGTCTGTACAATAGAAGGGGGAGGTGCTGCTATGAAGGGGAGAGTTTAGACCCAGGAGAGCCCAGCACCTCTTTTTAAGGTGGGGTGATGGGAATATTTCACCAGGGTCTATTTTCTCAGTTTAAGTTCTTTTTTGTCTCTTTCAGGAAGTTAAGCTCCCAGTGCAGGGTATCAGTGCGAATCTGGTCCTGAGCTTTTTAGAAAATAAGAGTAGTGGCCGGGCACACTGGCTCACGCCTGTAATCCCAGCACTTTGGGAGGCTGAGGCGGGCGGATCACAAGGTCAGGAGATCGAGACCACCCTGGCTAACACGGTGAAATCCCGTCTCTACTAAAAATACAAAAAATCAGCCGGGCGTGGTGGTGGGTGCCTGTAGTCCCAGCTACTTTGGAGGCTGAGGTAGGAGAATGCTGTGAACCCGGGAGGCAGAGCTTGCAGTGAGCTGAGATCGCACCACTGCACTCCTGCCTGGGCAGCAGAGTGAGACTCCATCTCAAAAAAAAAAAAAAAAAAAAAAAAAAAAAGAGTGATTAACTTTTTGGTTGATATTAGTATTATTTGTGAGAAGAGTTTCCCCACCCTTGTTCTGACGGAACAATTGTCTGTCACTGGAAAAATCTCCCTCCAGAGCTTTGGCAAAGTTACTCTGCTCTGGGTCTGTTTAAAAGGCCTGGTCTCTAATTTAGGAATCGGTGATTTGGAAGCTTTTGCAGAACATCACCAGAAGAAGGGAAGCTTCCCAGAGTCAGAAGCTAAATTAAAATGATTTCCAAGGCTATTTGATGAGCCTTCTTCCCTTTTGGTTCATTGTGTCCTGACTTGGGGCACTGATGAGATTTTTTATTTTTCTTGAGATAGTTTCACTTTGTTGCCCAGGCTGGAGTGTAGTGGCATGATCTCAGCTCACTGCAACCTCCACCTCCCCGGTTCAAGTGAATCTCGTGCCTCAGCCTCCTGAATAGCTGGGATTACAGGCGTGGGCCACCACCCCTGGTTAATCTCTGTATTTTTAGCAGAGGTGGAGTTTCACCGTTTTGGCCAGAGGCTGGTTTCGAACTCCTGGCCTCAAGTGATCCGCCACCTTGGCCTCCCAAAGTGCTGGGAATACAGGCGTGAGCCACTGCGCCTGCCCTGATGAGATATTTTATTACCAATGTTAGTATTAAGAACCTGAAATGTTTGAAGAAGCACAACCCAGGATCGTGCTGGTAGCACCACAGTACTTAAACTATTGGTCAATTAAGGCCAGAAAGGGAAATTGTTAATTTAGCTCTGGTGCTTTGGTTTACGGGAACATAACCCTTAACTGACATCTGACATCATGATAGCCACATGTGCTCAGCTCTGGGTAGAGTTTCTGCAGTTACTCATCTTAACTAATGAACAATAACTGACCACTAGTCACTTTATGCCATGTAACTAGCTGTAGGCCATACTTTCACTGGTTACTGGTGTGAGAGCTGAAATTCATTTTGTTACATTCTGGTGAAGACCCCTCTTGATAATGGGAATGTTTTAACTCTCTTGATGAAAAAATAATCTGTATTTGTGTTGATGTTCACATTTCTGTAGCACATTTCTTATCCTTTTGGTTGAATGAAAAGATCTTGTATAGGGGTGTGGAGACGGGGAGTGGGTAGAAGTGTGTGAAGGACCCTTTGCATTTGGAATCTGTTCACAAACAGCCATATGAGTGTGTTAACGAATGTCAGCCAGTTACCAACCCTACTGGTTGTTATGGGTTGTTTTGAGAAGTTGGCAACCAGGCATCTAAGATGTTGCCTGGTACAGGCCTCTTTTCTTCCCTGAGGCCCATGACATTTCTCAGTTACTCTAGAGGGTTTCTCAGATGGCCAGTAGGCTCCTCCCTGCTTAGGCTCTCATTTCTCTGAAAAGAGGATGAACTGAAAAGCAGGTAGTTCCAGAAGCTAATTGCTGCTTTCCATCATAATTATTTTTCTTGTGAGAACATTTCTCTTTTAATTTGCTAGTGATTTTGATTAAGACTAATTCACTAAACATACCCCTTCCCTCAAATCACCTCAGGTAGCAATCTGTAAGTAACTAAAAGAATTGAGAAACACACAAGAAACATTTTTTTAAACTATTTTTAAAGGCCTGGCCACGTGCAGTGGCTCACGCCTATAATCCCAGCACTTTGGGAGGCCAAGACAGGTGGATCACCTGAGGTCAGGAATTTGAGACCAGCATGGCCAACATGGTGAAACCCCGTCTCTACTAAAAATACAAAAATTAGCTGGGCGTGATGGCAGACGCCTGTAATCCCAGCTACTCAGGGAGGCTGAGGCACGAGAATCGCTTGAACCTGGGAGGCAGAGGTTGCAGTGAGCCAAGATTGTGCCACTGCACTCCAACATGGGTGACAAGAGCAAGACTCTGTCTCATAAGAAAACAAACAAAACTGACTGATTGAATATACTAAACCAAACTAAAATCATATTCTTTTGATTAAGTTTATCCATGGCTGTATTCTATGAATTCTTCCATTTAATTCTTCCATGATTATCTTCTCCTGTAAATATATACATCACAGGAGTTAGAATTCTCTACCCATCAGCTGTACCATGTCGCAGAATTCATGCAGGCACAAAGTTGGAGTTACAGAGATGGGTTGACAGCAGGGAAAACTTGGCCTATGTATTATAACCACAACTTCACGTTCTTACCTCATGTGAATATTCACCCTTTCTTTAGTCTTCCAAGGCAAACAGCCCCGTCTCATCACCAAATGAGCAAGGTCTTGATATGGAATAGCAGATCTCCCTAGACACAGATCATGAGAAAAGATGGAAGAGACTTAGGGATTCAGGCATCAGATGAAGTTGGCTTTTCCCTTTTATGCCTTGTTTGTATTTCCTCCTGTCTAATACACTAAGGATACTTACTCATTGTACTTGCAGCTCAATATGTCTTTGCTGTTCAGATACTAAAATGTACCTCTGAGTCATTGTGAGCTGTGTGGTAGGTTGGACATTGGCATAGTTGGTGATGGGACTCAAAATGAAAAGGTGGTCTCTTTACCAGGTCACAGACTGTAGCAGATTGTGCTTGTTATCTGACAATGACTGTCACTTTGAGGGTCGTTGATTTGCATGCACTACTCTGGGGCCTTGTATTGGAGCCTTTTTTAAAAAAAAATAAAATCTGAGATAGAGGTTGGGTGTGTGTGTGTCTGTGTGCACGTGTGTTACAAGTGAGATCATCAGATGACATCCCTTCTTTCTTGATGACAACCATCTGAGTATCAGAATAGTTCCAGCACTTGTGTTGTTTGTCTGGTTAAGGCCTCTGGAAAAAATGAAGGTCACTGGGTTCTGAACAGGGGATAGATACGGGTTCCAGTTCTGCCCTTATTCCCAGTTATTCCTGCAGTGCTGGTTAAATGAACAGTTTTACACAAGTATAGTGCAGATCCCTTAATGATCCTATCATCCCTGTTTCACACTGGAAGAAACTGAGGCTCAGAGATTGAGGAATCTTGTAACTGCCATCTGTGCCAGTCATCACCTCTGCATGACCACATTTCCCTCCATTAGCACTACCAGCATGCCTGTGAGGTAGTTACTCAGCTGTTTATCTGACCCCAGACATAGAAAAGTTAAGAGAGATAAGCCTGGCTTAGGCCACACAGCCAGTCAGTGGTGGAATGAGGATTTAAATCCAGATCTGCCTGACTTACTTTGCCCTCAGTAATAAGTAGCTGGGTCAGTTAGTGGTGTGGTGGTGGTAGGTGCTCAACAATTGTGTCAAACTCAAAGAGGGCAGAAAAGGGCAATGGGGAATGAGGTGGGGTGCTGCTGAGCTGGTTTCTGATAGTGACTTTACCTGAGTCTGTGAAACTGAGACCTCCTTAGGGCCTTAAGAAATGTAGATTCTTGAACCAGGAGAGTATAATATGTAGTGCTCACTGTAGGCTAGACTGAGTGCTAAGTATTATGCATGACTTACCTCAGTCTTCCCAACAACCCATTTACAGATGCAGATATGAGTGAGTGGTGAAGTTAAGCTTGCTTAGGATTGCACTGCTGGGTTTTCAGCCTAGGTCTGTCTGACTGCAAAACCCAAGCTGCCCTAGATTGTGTTGTATGTGGACACCCATGTTTCTAACGAATGGGGGTGTTTCATCCCTAGTAAGTGCCTCCTGTGGACTTTTAAGATGAAAAACTTCTGCCTAACTCTTCAGGAAGCCTAGCGTAGTTGTAAAAATACTTCAGAAAGCACTTCTGGTTTTAGCTCAGACACGTAGAGTTTGAAAGTTATCCTATCCTTACCACAAGAAAAAGCTGGGCAAACTTAAAATCACTGGCCTTTCTTGGTCCCATTAGAGAGCTGAGTGTGCAGGTCACACTGCCATCCCAAAATCTGGAGAGAGGTGAGTCCAGAGAGTAGTGAGCAAGATCTAATTGCCTGGAGCAGAAGCCACGGGAGCCATAGCTAGTAGGAAAACTTAAATGGTAATTTTGATGAACTGCTGGAGGTTGAGTGTGGACTAGCATGGGAGTGAGCAACTCCCTCTCACCCTCAACGCTTTCCTGGGTTTTACCTTACTTGGTTCTATTGGTGAAGAGCTGAGAAAGACCCTCTGGTTACTCTGGCAGGGGAAAGAGAGAATCATCTTTGTAATTAGAGCCTTCTCCATAATAAAGCTTATTCCCCAGAGGAAAGCACTTTTTCACAGAGCCTTATCCCATCTGGAGGAGGGCTGGGTCATGTAAGGGGGTACAAAGGGGAATTAAAAAACACTTGTGGGCCAGTGCGGTGGCTCACGCCTGTAATTCTAGCACTTTGGGAGGCTGAGGTGGGCAGATTGCTTGAGCCCAGGAGTTCAAGACCAGTCTGGGCAATATGGCAAAACCTCATCTTTACAAAAAATACAAAAATTAACCAGGCATTGTGGTACATGCCATAGTCCAAGCTACTCGGGGCTGAGGTGGGAGAATTGCTTGAGCCTGGGAAGTAGAGGCTGCAGTGAGCTGTGATTGCACCACTGTACTGCACTCTAGCCTGGGTGATAGAGCAAGACACTGCCTCAAAAAAAAAAAAAAAAAAAAAAAAGGAACACTTGTGTAGGTCAGAGCCCAAGGACACAAGCCCACTAAAATGCTGAGATTTAATCATAAGATTATAGAATGCATCACCTCCCCCATGTTTTTCCACCACATCAACAGGACTCCAGGATAGTAACAGTGAATTATAGCTGGAAGAGCTGCAAGACACGGACTCTCAGGAGGAATATCGAGGGAAGCCCAAAGGTAAGAGGAGATAAACACAAAGACACTAGAGGAACTGGAAGCCTCTGACACCTACAGCTATGGCAAACATTAAACACAGCTCTCAACTCTGAGCCAGATTAACATAAGTTCTCATTCTAGAGGCTTATTTACCCCAGTTCCTATGGCCCAATAGAGTGGATATTCTACCTTCAACAAAAAAATTATAAGCATGCTAAAAGGCAAGGAAAAAAACCCAACAATCAGATGAAACAAAGCAAACATCAGAATCACACTCAGATATTGGAATTATCAGACAAGAAATTTAAAATGTGGTCTGTTAAGGGGTCTAATGGTAAAAGTAAACAACATACAAGAACAGATGGGTAATGTAAACAGATAAGAAAACTAAGAATCATGCCAGGTGCAGTGATTCACACCCGTAAGCCTAGCAGTTTGGGAGGCTGAGGCAGGCAGATCACTTGAGGTCAGGAGTTTGAGACTAGCCAGGTCAACAAGGTGAAACCCCCTCTCTACTAAAAATACAAAAATTAGACTGGGCACAGTGGCTCATGCCTGTAATCATGGCACTTTGGGAGGCCAAGGCAGGTGGATCACGAGGTCAGGAGTTCAAGACCAGCCTGGCCAACATGGGGAAACGCTGTCTCTACTAAAAATACAAAAATTAGCTGGGTGTGGTGGTGGGCACCTGTAATCTCAGCTTCTTGGGAGGCTGAGGCAGGATAATCATTTGAACCTGGGAGGCAGAGGTTGCAGTGAGCCAAGATAGTGCCATTGCACTCCAGCCTGGGTGACAGAGCGAGACTTCGTCTCAAAAAAAAAAAAAAAAAAAATTAGCCAGGCATGGTGGTGTTCACCTGTAGTCCCAGCTAAGTGGCAGAGGTGGGAGAATTGCATGAGCCCAGGAGGTGGAGGTTGCAGTGAGCAAAGATTGCATCAGTGCATTCCAGGCTGGGCGACAGAGTGAGACTTTGTCTCAAAACAAAGACCCTAAGAATCAAAAGGAAGTGCCAGAAGTTAAAACCTTAAATGAAAAATTCCTTAATGGGCTTATCAGTAGACTGTCCACAGCCAAAGATTCAATGAATTTGAAGATAGGTCAACAGAAACTTCCCCACTAAAATGCAAAGAGAACCTCCATCCCCCCGCCAGAACATTCAAGAACTATGAGGCAATTTCAGAAGACATAAAATGCATTTAACTTGAATACTAGAAAGGGAAAAGAGTGAAGAAGAAATACCTGAAGTAATAAATGGCTAAGAACTTTACAAAATTAATGACAGACATGAAATCACAGATCCAGGAGGCTCAGAGAACTCCAAGCAGGACAAATACAAAACATCTACAGCTCTGCATTACCTTATTCTAACCCCGTAAACCAAACACAAAGAGAAAATTGTGAAAGAAGCTAAAGGAAAAAGCCATCATACCTATAAACACAATTGCAGCTAATTACTTCTTAGAAACCATGCAACCAAAAAAAGAGTGGAGTGAAGTATTTAAAGTGTTGAAAGAAAACACCAGGGCCGGGCGCGGTGGCTGACACCTGTAATCCCAGCACTTTGGGAAGCTGAGACAGGCGGATCATCTGAGGTCAGGAGTTTGAGACCAGCCTGACCAACATGGAGAAACCCCGTCTCTACTGACAATACAAAATTAGCTGGGTGTAGTGGCACATGCCTGTAATTCCAGCTACTCGGGAGGCTGAGGCAGGAGAATTGCTTGAACCTGGGAGGCGGAGGTTGCGGTGAGCCAAGATAGCACCATTGCACTCCAGAAGAGAGGGAGGGAAAGGAAAAACACTAACCTAGAATTCTAAATCTGGCAAAATTACTCTTCAAAAGAGAAGGAGAAATAACTTTCAGATCAAGAGTACTTCAGAAATGCATCTTTTTTTTTTTTTTTTTTTTGAGACGGAGTCTTGCTCTGTCGCCCAGGCTGGAGTGCAGTGGCGCGATCTCGGCTCACTGCAACCTCCGCTTCCCTGGTTCAAGCGATCCTCCCACCTCAGTCTTCTGAGTAGCTGGGACCACAGGCGCTGCTACCACACCAGGATAATTTTTGTATTTTCAGTAGAAACGGGGTTTCCCCATGTTGGGCAGGCTAGTCTCGAATTTCTGACCTCAAGCGATCCTCCCGCCTCGGCCTCCCCAAAGGCTGGGTTTACAGGCGGGAGCCACAGCGCCTGGCCCTAGAAATGCATCTCACCCATAGTTTGTTTACGAAAAAATTGAGGTCCTGAGTTAAGTGGCTGAATTTAGGAAGGAATTGATCCCACACTGTCTTTTTTTCTTTTGCTAAGAAGTTTAAGTCAATGTCAGAAAGTGCAGTTTGAACTCTTCATGATAAAACTGGAGATGTTCAGGGAGAAAAATGGACTTTAGGTTCAATAGACGTTATCAGCTGACTTGGTATCCAAACTCAGCTTTCCTGATTATTTCTTATTGCAATGTCTGACTTTTAGCCTTGTAAAAATATTTTCCCGTGGGTGGATGGGGAAATGACTAATTTACAGGACGCGACAACCTAAACCTTCCAAGGGGAAGGCCTCCTAAAGCGAAGATGCACACACCGGTTCTCGCCGCGCCGGGTGGAAGGCCGCCTACAAGTCCCAGGGTGCTCCGCGGCGTGCGCTGCCCGCCGGGAAGCGTCTCCTGTGCGTCTGCGCGGGAAGTGGAACCTGGCTCTGGGGGAGAAGCGGCGTGAGATCCGCGCGGGTTCTAGCTAGTTCTTTCTCGTCGCTGCTCGGCTCGCGGCCTGTGGGGTCGGCCCCGCCACCGTCGCCGCCATGCCCATGAAGGGCCGCTTCCCCATCCGCCGCACCCTGCAATATCTGAGCCAGGGGAACGTGGTGTTCAAGGACTCCGTGAAGGTCATGACAGTGAATTACAACACGCACGGGGAGCTGGGCGAGGGCGCCAGGTCAGTCGCAGCCCCGGCAGCCTGGCGAGCCGTAACCTGCTAGTCGTGCCAGCCTGCTGGTAACGTGAGCTCCCGAGTCGCTCTGGGCGGCCGCTCAGCCCCGGGGCGGGCCCCCCAGGTCGGCGCTGTTACCCCCATTTTACAGAGGTCCCAGACTGAGGCGGACGGCGGGGCCCCCGCCGGGCCGGCTGCAGTCGTGACGAGGTTTGGGGGGCGGAGGACAAGAACCCCACTCCTGGATCTCCTTCCTCCGGCGCGGTGGGCGAGGCTGACCCGAGGGAGGCCACCAGTTCCCTTGGCTCCTGTGGCCAGCAAGGCAAGCGCTGGGGAGGGGCAGTCGCAGATCCTCTCGGGGTGACGGGGGTGACACCCCAGGACGAATCTGAGGATAAAATGAGAGAAATAACAGCGGCGAACACTGATCATGTCTCGCATAGTTCTGAATGCTTCTCGCGCTTTCTCTCTTCTGATGCCTACAGAAGCCCCAGCTTATCCCCACTCTAAGGCTGGGGAACCGCACAGAGAGGTTAAGTAACTTGCGGCTCCACGAGACACCATGCCAGCCAGTGAGCGGTGAGCCGGGCAGTGTGGCCGGGAGTAAGTGAAAACGCTTCCTTCGGGACTCAAGGTTTGGAAGGAAGTGATTACTTATGTCAGCTGTGCAGCAGCAGACCCTACCCCCACTAGAGGGAACTATAGGGGACGCCTAGGATGTCTTTCAGCTTGGAACAGAGTAGGGACTCATTGAATGGCAGTTGGCAAGTGAAAGGTTTGGATTGATCCTGAGGCAGCCCTAAGCAGTGCCTTAGGCTCTGCAGGTATGAAGTCTACATTTATTGAGTACACTCTGAGTGCTAGGCTGTGTGCTGTGTGCTGGGAGTTCAGCAGTGATGGAAGAGGCAGCCTTAGCCTGCAGAAACTGGGACTGGGTGTATGCTAGATCAAAATGAGGCGTGGGGGCGGGGAGCAACTTCTTGTGGGGCATGGTCCCCTTGGTGACGGACCTTCACTGCATGGCCCTTAAAGAGAACCGGAAGCCACTTCCTAGCCATTTGCTCTGCGCAGGTGAATCTGAGAACTTGGACCTGATTGCCTGGAATCAGCTGGCTTGATGGCTTCCTGGAAGACTTGGTCTTAGTCTTAGGGTGTATGGGCACCCAGATACTCCTTCATAACCTACTGCACAACTGTGCACACCTTTGTCCCACGGCACCTGCCAGGCAGATAATGGGAAGGGGTGGGGGGTCTCGGTGCGGCCCGCAGCGAGCTGGAGAGCACGTGCCCTATCCAGAGGGCCCTTCACTGTTTGGCATTGCGGGCTCCGTGGAGAATTTCTGATTTGTCAAGAAGCTGAAATCCAGATTTTTATGTAAATCTCTGGCGTTTAAATGGCCAGCCAATCAAAATAAGCCTGTGAGCCTCTTACTCACATTCTCAGATATTTTAATGTCCTCTAGGTAAATGAGATACAAACAGCCATTCACTGTTTCTTTGTTCCTGGTGGTAGGGGCTGGCCTGTGCCACCTGTGCCCTCTGTGATCTTGTACCCGTGCGTTGGAGTCTGTCTGCCTTGCTCTGGCTAGCCGCACTCCTCCCCCAGTCCCCAGCCCTTGTTTGTTCATGTGCCCTCAGCACTTCAGCTGCCCCACTGGGACCTATCTCCATCCCAAGTGCCTGTGACCGGTCCAGCTAGTCTTTGGGTACCTGCTGGGGGCAGTGGGAAGGTGCCTTATTTAGTATCTGAGGGCCACGTCCTTACTCACCTCTGCCAGGTGTTCTACCCTAAACAAGTGGCCCCCAAGCCTCAGGGTGAATTTGATGGTGACAGAACAGTGTGATCGAAGGCCAGACTAATCAGCCCAGTTAGACCTGGGGCAGTTTACTTAACTTCTGACCTTAGTTTCCTTAAACTGTAAAACCCCACCTTCTGGGGTTGGAGAGTCAGGTGCCTAGCAAAGTGTCTGGCATATACAGCAGGTGCTCAACTCAAGGTTCCTGCCATTATTAACTTTCGTCCTGTGTTTCAGCAAGAACCATTTTAAGATCTCTGTTGCATTTCTGTCCTAGTAGTTTAAAGTATGGGAACGTCTCACCTGGCTATGTCCTGGTTTATTTGTAAAAAGTTCTGTGACACTGGGATACTCTGCAGTGGGGTGGGAACTGATCAGAGGCCTCCTGTGCCCTGGAAGGTAAATTCAGCCTTTGAGCTCCCAGGCCTGTGTGCTGTGGGGATCTCCAAGGCCTCCATTCCTCCCCTAGAGGCAGCAGTTTTCAAGGCTTAACTATTTACTTATTTATTTATTTATTTATTCATTTATTTATTCAGATGGAGTCTTGCTCTTGTCACCCAGGCTAGAGTGCAGTGGCGTGATCTCGGCTCACTGCAAGTTCCGCCTCCTGGGTTCACGCCATTCTTCTGCCTTAGTGTCCTGAGTAGCTGGGACTACAGGTGCCCGCCACCACGCCAGCTAATTTTTTGTATTTTTAGTAGAGACAGCATTTCACCGTGTTAGCCAGGATAGTCTCGATCTCCTGACTTTGTGATCTGCCCGCCTCGGCCTCCCAAAGTGCTGGGATTACAGGCATGAGCCACTGCACCCAGCGGCTTAACTATTTAATTTGAGTCTTATACCCATATAGTTAAATAACATCCTCAGAGAGCCGCTTTTTTTTTTTTTTTTTTTTGAGATAGGACCTTGCTCTGTCGCCTAGACTGGAATGTGGTGCAATCACAGATCTGGCTCACTGCAACCTCAAACTCCGGGGCTTAAGCGATCCTCCTGCCTAAGCCTCCCAAGTAGCTGGGACCACTGGCATGTACCACTATGCCCAGCTCATTTTTTATTTTTTTATAGAGACAGGGTCTCCCTATATTGCCCAGGCTGGTCTCAAACTCCTGAGCTCAAGCAGTCTTCCTGCCTGGGCTTCCCAAAATGCTGGGATTACAGGTGTGAGCCACTGCACCTGGCTGAGAGCTACTTGTTGATTTTTAGCTTTAGGTGTTATCTGTGGACTTGTCACTATGGAATGTCTCTCACCATCATTGCTACTTCTCACCCCCAAAACCTCCATACTCTTCCACCCACTCCTCCCAGTATCATTATTCCAAATTTTGTATAGGACGATATTCAGCGTTCAGATTAATATTACTTTGTAACTGCTATAGAGCCAAATAGAATACTGTAATTATGCTTTTTTTTTTTTTTTTGGCAAGGCCTTTTGTTTTCTCTGGAGTATAAATCTGTTTAAATCTTCTAAGTTTAAAGGTGTTCCTCCACTCCTAAATTGTAAAACTGTTCCCCCATGTGTAAATACATTGGTCTCATTATTTTAAAATTGTGGTATAACCTAGATACGGTGCACACCTGTAAGTATACAGCTCCATGAACTACCACTCATGTTTACACCTTGTCTTCACGACACAAATCACGATGTAGTACCTTTCATGATTTCATTTTCAGTGGTGCTTTGGCATTGGTGTTAGGTTAGCTTGCAGTGCAGGTTGGGATACAGATTTCTTTCTCCTCAAATGCCTGCCCAGGGGTCCCCACGCCATTCAGGGAATCTTCTAAGAGGATCCCTGCGAGTTTTTTCTCAGCCTTTTTGGGTCCTCAGAGAATCTGATGAAAATGCTGGACTTTCTCCCTAAAAAAATACCCATGCATAAAATTTTAGGCTAAAAACTCTGTTTCATAGGCTTCATTTCTTCCCTTTTGCAGGAAATTTGTATTTTTCAACATACCTCAGATTCAATACAAAAACCCTTGGGTGCAGATCATGATGTTTAAGAACATGACGCCGTCACCCTTCCTGCGATTCTACTTAGGTGAGTGGGGCCCTTGCCATGGTCCAGGGGCTGTCCCAGACATGCCTGGAGAGACTGCATCCTTCCTGCGGGAGCGTCAGGATGAGCTGCAGCGCGCGCTGTCATGGTGTGTCTGTGACTCCTGCACCTTTGGCTTCCCCATACCGAGGCACTCAAAGTCCCTTGTCACACCAGGCTGTGATGCCTTTGCTCAAGATTGTTCCTGGCCTGGAATCCCCTTTCTACCTGCGTTTGCTTATTTAACTGAAAAAAAAAAAAAAAAAAAAAAAAAAAAAAAAAAAAAATTCCTCAGGGCTCAGTATGGGCACCACTTCTAGGAAGCCTTCCCTGCATCCTAGAGTGACCTCCCACATGCCCCCAGAACCCCTCTGTCTCAGTTCTGTGTGTGTCCTCTGAGGACTGCATGCACTTATACGATGCTGTTCATGTTTGGACCAGGCGCTAAGTGATGTTTATTTCATTAAGTTTGGCTCCATGCTGGAAAACGAGGAGGGCAGCTGTTCTGGCCCAGCTCTCAGACACTTTGATCCTGAGCAAGTAACAGACCCATTTTAAAGTTTGTCACCTGAAGGCAAAATGTCTGCCTTACATGGCTATGAGAATCAAATGAAGTGTAGGTTGGGAAATGCTTCAGGAAACAAAATGACCATGTTTTTTCATTCATTCCACCAATATGTAACATATGTTCCCTAGGACCAGGTGCTGGTCCGGAGGCTGGGATGTCAGGAAGCCACACAAAGATTTCTGCTGCCCTGGTGGAGATTATATCCAGCAGAGGGAGACAGAATGAACAAGAAATTTTAACAAAAGATTAGGGCCAAGCGCAGTGGCTTGCACCTGCAATTCCAGCACTTTGGGAGGCCGAGGAGGGTGTGTCACGAGGTCAGGAGATCGAGACCATCCTGGCTAACATGGTGAAACCCTGTCTCTACTAAAAATACAAAAAATTAGCTGGGTGTGGTGGCAGGTGCCTGTAGTCCCAGCTACTTGGGAGGCTGAGGCAGGAGAATGGCGTGAACCTGGGAGGCGGAGCTTGCAGTGAGCTGAGATCGTGCCACTGCACTCCAGCCGGGGTGGCAGAGCAAGACTCCGTCTCAAAAAAAAAAAGATGAGTGCTGTGGGCCTGGTGGCGCAGTGGCTCACCCCTGTAATCCCAGTACTTTGGGAGGCTGAAGTGGGTGGATCTCTTGAGCGCAGGAGTTCGAGACCAACATGGGCAACATGGTGAAACCCTGTCTCTACAAAAAAATATTTAGCCGGTGTGGTGGCATATGCCTGTGGTTCCAGCTACTTGGGGGGCTGAGGCAGGAGGATTGCTTGAGCCTGGGAGGCAGAGGTTGCAGTGAGCCAAGATCGCACCACTGCACGCCAGCCTGGGCAACAGAGTGAGACCCTGTCTAGTAAAAAAAAATAGATGGCCGGGCACGGTGGCTCATGCTTGTAATCCCAGCATTTTGGGAGGCCGAGGCGGGCGGATCACGAGGTCAGGAGATCGAGACCACGGTGAAACCCTGTCTCTACTAAAAAAATACAAAAAATTAGCCGGGCATGGTGGCGGGCGCCTGTAGTCCCAGCTACTCGGAGAGGCTGAGGCAGGAGAATGGCGTGAACCCGGGAGGCGGAGCTTGCAGTGAGCTGAGATTGCGCCACTGCACTCCAGCCTGGGTGACAGAGCGAGACTCCGTCTCAAAAAAAAGAAAAGATTAGTACTGTGAGAAACAGGACAACAGGCAAGGTTGGAAGGGTGGCCCTGTGGCAGTTTGTGCATGTGAGCTTTGCTTGTGTTTTTAAAACCAACTTTATTGAGGTGTAATTTACTTCAGTGTGCTGGTAATGGCACACCCAAGTAGCACGTGCAGCTGGATGGGTACTGGCCGTTGCTATATACCTGTACACTTATGTACATGCCCCAAGATGCAGAATGCCCCAGCACTGCAGGAAGTTCCTTAGTGCCACTTTCTGGTTAATTTCCCTTCCACCAGAGGCAACCCGTTATCCCTTCTTTCACTATAGATGCATTTTGTTTTAGAATGTCATGTAACTAGAATCTCACGGTATGTGTTCCCTTGAGCCTGGTGTCTTTTACTCATGTTTTGAGATTCACCCAGGTTACATGTTTCGTGGTTTTTCCTGTTTCTGGCTGGGTGGTATTCCATTCTGTGAATGTACCGCAGTGTGTCCACTCGCCTGTTGATGACCCTTTAGATTTTTGTAAGATGCCGAGAGAGTTAGAAATATGAGATTTATGAGAGAGAAGACCTTGAAAGAAACCAGGAGAGTGAGGAAGCCGGGCAGGGAAAATTGCCAGAACTACAGGTGAGGACGACACAGCTCTGGGAGCGTTGGCCAGCACAACAGGACATTCTAGCCTTGTGTTGGGTTGTGAAGGCCAGACCCCAGGCCCCGAACAGGGAGAGCACGGGCTACCCAAGTGCTGCGCAAATCCCAGCAGTACTCTACAGGGCTGTCAGCTCAGCGGCAACTCCTGGGAGGTCCTTGCTTGAAGGGAGGTTTGAGTGGCGGGCCTCCTGGCTGCCAAGAAGAAAGTTACAGTAAACGTGCATGTAGGCTGCGCAGGTCTCTGTCTGTGGACAGAGGCATTCAGGCCTCCTGGGGGTATACCTGAGTGCAACTCCCAGGTCACAGAGCAGCTATGTATTTAAGGTTCTCAGGCACCGCCTTTCCAAAGCGATTGTGCCGTGTTGCACTCTAGTCACAGGGTGGAGTTCCAGCAGCTGCCCGTCCTCGCTCATGCTGGTATTGTTGTATTAATGTCCCAGGACTGCCGTAACAATTGACCACAAACTTGGTGGCTTCACACAAATGTAGTATCTTGCAGATCTGTGGGTTAGAAGTCCAGCATGGGCTGGAACCAGTGTCAGCAGAGCCTTCCATCTGGAGGCTTGAGGTGAACCCACGTTCTTGCGTTTCCTAGACTCTAGGGCCTGTCCACATTCTTTGGCTTGTGGCCTCGTTCTTCCATCTTCAAAGCCAGCAACCTTGCATATGCGGCTGTCCCTCCATCCTTCCACCTCCCTCTGACCACAGCCCGGTCAGGTGCTGCAGTTGTAAGGACCCATGGGGTTAACCTGGGCCCACTGGATGATCCAGGATCCTCTCCCCAACTCAAGGCCCTTAACTCGAATCACATCTGCAGAGTCCCTTTTGCTGTGTAAGGTTCTGGGGGTTAGGACATGGACATCTCTGGGGACCATTATTCTGCCCACCAAATTGTCTTTTAAATTTTAGCCATTCCATTGGGTGTATATCTCATTGGAGTTTTAATATGCATTTCCCCCAAGTATCTTTTCCTGTGCTTATTGGCCACTCAGATATTTATTTTGTAAACAGTCTGTTTGAATGTTTTTGTTTTTTTTTTTAATTGAGACAGAGTCTCGCTCTGTTGCCCAGGCTGGAGTGCAGTGGCGCGATCTTGGCTCACTGCAAGCTCTGCCTCCCGGGTTCACGCCATTCTCCTGCCTCAGCCTCCCGAGTAGCTGGGACTACAGGTGCCCGCCACACCACGCCTGGCTAATTTTTTGTATTTTTAGTAGAGACGGGGTTTCACGATGTTAGCCAGGATGGTCTTGATCTCCTGGCCTCGTGATCCGTCCGCCTTGGCCTCCCAAAGTGCTGGGATTACAGGCATGAGCCACTGCGCCCAGCCTGAATCTTTTTTTCCATTAAAAAAAAAAACAGGCTGCTTTCTTGTCAAGTTCTTTATGTGTTCTGGGTGCATTTCCTTTGTTGGAGATAATGTCTTGTGACTGTTTTCTCTGTTTGTGGCCTGCTTTTCATTTTCTTAGTGGTGTCTTTTGAAGAGCAGAAATTTCAATTTTGATGAATTCAGTTTATCATTAAAAAAAAATTTTTTTTTTTTTAAATCAAAAAAAACAGTGAGACGGAGTCTCACTGTTGCCAAGGTTGAGTGCAGGTGCATTCTATCCTAAATTCACTTATTTCCAGTAGTTTTTATTTTCTAGATTGCTTAGGATTTTCTACATGCACTGTAATAATGTCATCTGCAAATAAAGACAGTTATATTTCTTTTCCAATCTTTTTTATTTTGTCTGAACTCACTGGCTAAAGTGGCAGTAATATTTTGCATTTCTACTAGCAACGTATGAAAGTTCCAGTTACTCTGCATCCTCACTAGCACTTGGTATTGTCTGTGCTTTTAAAATTTTAGCCATTTGCATATTTTGTTATGGTTTTAATTTGCATTTTCCTAGTGACTCATTGAGATCTCATCATTTCGTATGCTTATTATTAGCCCTTCAAAAAAATTTAAAATGTTTATTCAGTGATGTGGTTTGGATCTGTGTCCCCACCCAAATCTCATGTTGTTATAATTCCCAATATTGAGGCAGGGTGTGATGGGCCTGCTCCAGTCACCGTGGGGGCAGTTTCTCATGAATGGTTTAGCACCATCCCCTTTGGTACTGTGGTTGTGATAGTGAGTTCTCTTGAGATCTGGCTGTTTAAAAGTTGTGGCACCTCCCCGTTGTCTTTCTTGCTCCTGCTTCCACCATGTGAGACTCCTCGCTCCCCCTTTGCCTTCTGCCATGATTGGAAGCTTCCTGAGGCCTCCCCAGAAGCAGAAGCTGCTGTGCTTCCTGCACACCCTGCAGAACCATGAGCCAATTAAGCCTCTTTTCTCTATAAATTACTCAGTCTCAGGTATGTCTTTATAGCAACGTGAGAGAATGAACTAATACATTCAGATGTTTTGCCCATTTTATTAGTTGGATTGTCTTATTGAGTTGTGAGTTTTTTATATATTCTGGATATAAGTCCTTTATCAGATATATGCATCATAAATATTTTCTCCCAGACTGTGGGTTATGGTGTCTCCTGTGTTGTAAAAGTTTTTAATTTTGATTTTTCAATTTATAGTTTTTTTTCTTTTATGGATTATGTTTTTAAATGTCATCTCCAAAATATATTTGCCTAGGTAAGGTCGTGACAATTTTCTCCTGTGCTCTCTTCTAGAAGTTTTATAAAAGTTTGAGCGCTTACATTTAGGTCTCAAATCCATTTTGAGTTTTAATTTTTTTTTTGAGGTTGAGTCTCGCCCTGTCGCCCAGGCTGGAGCGCAGTGGCACGATCTCAGCTCACTGCAACCTCTGCCTCCAGGGTTCAAGCTATTCTCCTGCCTCAGCCTCCTGGAGTTTTAATTTTTAAAATTTTAATGTTGTGGGTAAAAGTCTAAATTCACTTATTATTAGCATATAGATAGCCAGTTGTCCCAGCGCCATTTGTTGAAAAGATTATCTTTCTTCATTGAATTATCTTGGTATCTTTGCTGAAAAGCAGTTGACCTTACAAATAAGCGTTTATTTCTGGACTCAGTTTTGTTCCATTACAGTGTATGTCTATTCTTTTTTTTTCTTTTTTTTTTTTTTTTTTCAAGACAAAGTCTCACACTGTCACCCAGGCTGGAGTGCAGTGGTGCAATCTCTGCTCACTGCAACCTCTGCCTCCTGGGTTCAAGCAGTTCTCCTGCCTCCCAGCTAATTTTTTGTATTTTTACTAGAGATGGGGTTTCACTATGTTGGCCAGGCTGGTCTTGAACTCCTGACCTCATGATCCACCTGCCTCAGCCTCCCAAAGTGCTGGAATTACAGGTTTGAGCCACTGCGCCCAGCCATATTCTTATACTAGTACCACACTGTCTTGATTATAGTAATTTCAATTTATTGTAAATTTGAAATTGGAAAGTAAACGTTCTCCCATTTTCTCGTTTTTCAGAATTGTTTTGGCTCTTTTGGGTCCTTTGCATTTCCATATGAATTTCAGGCTTAACTTCAGGTGTTACAGAAACACTGCTTGGGATTTTGATAGGGATTTAATGAATCTGTAGATCAGTTTGGGGAGAATTGCCATCTCAAGAATATTGAGTCTTTCTATCCATGAACGTGGAATGTCTTTCTATTAAAATGGCATTTTTTTTACAAATCTAAAGTTTGTGCTTGCTCAGGTCTAAAGAAAAATGGAAAAAGGAAGGGTAGTATTACGGATTATGTAAACAAATATATCTATTATTAAAATGTTTCTGCCACTAAAAGCAAGTCCCAAATTACAACTTTTTGAGGCTGAGTGTGCTGTGAGTTCTGTTTCTCTTCTGCCCTGTGCTTTCCGTTTCCAGATTCTGGGGAGCAGGTCCTGGTGGATGTGGAGACCAAGAGCAATAAGGAGATCATGGAGCACATCAGAAAAATCTTGGGGAAGAATGAGTGAGTTGTTTGGTTTGACCTGGAAGGAGCAAACTTCTCAGCCCAGAGAATTTGAGGAAGAAAGGGGTGTGTGGGAAGGGTGTTGAGAGGTAAGATTCTCTGACAGTGAACCCCAGACACTAACAAGAGCTGGGGCTGTAGAATCAGTTCTTTCTGATGTTGCTCTTTACCAAATCATTAAACCTCTATAAGCTTTATCTCCCTAGGCTGTACAGTGTGAGAAGTACCTCTCTCCCTCTTGCGGGGGACGGGAAGCTGAAATGCAGCTGACTTGTGGCCCTGTGCAGCTGCTAACCCTTCTCTCCTGGGAATCTCAGCTTGGAGCTAGCAGACATCTAGCCCCAGGGCTCCTGGTGACAGGTCTTTCTTTCCATGAATGAGAGGAGACAGAAAGGGAGGGAAGCCGAAAAAGTCTGTCTTTGAGAAACCACACAGAGGCCTTTTCAGGCTCCTTTATCTTGTGATTGTTTGTCAGAGCTGTGAGCCCCACCTGCGGCAGCAGATAGGCTGACCACACTGTGTAGGCTTGCTCCTGTGTGGTCTGAGGGGACAACAGCAGGCCTTCTTTCAGCCCTCTCCTCAGGGGCCAGCAGGGAGAAAGCGATAGGCATTGACAGTGAGGATCAGGTTAGAAGGCAGGAGATCCAGGTGTCCCTGGTGGATGGTGGGGTTGTCTCGGCTGAGAAACTGCCCTGTGCCTGCCACTCAGAGTTGCCAAATGCTTGGTTGCCGTCTGTGCTCTTTGGCAGGGAAATCCTCAGGGAAGAGGAGGAGAAAAAGCAGCTGTCTCACCCAGCCAACTTTGGCCCTCGAAAGTACTGCCTGCGGGAGTGCATCTGTGAAGTGGAAGGGCAGGTGCCCTGCCCCAGCCTGGTGCCATTACCCAAGGAGATGAGGGGGAAGTACAAAGCCGCTCTGAAAGCCAGTGCCCAGGACTAAGGCCCATGGTCACTGTGGGCTGGGGTGATGGTGTCTGACCAGTGGGGAGATTGGAGTGGGATTACTTTGGCCCAGGGAAGCCCCTGGTTCTGTCCCTGGAGACTCTGGAAATCCTTTTGCATTAAAAGGACTTTATACACCTGTGTAAAAGGATGTGCGAGAGGAGGGTCTGAAGCTGAGCTGCTAAATGAATATCCCTGCTCTGCTGGTCAATAAAACGCCTCCTAATAGCAGCTTGGTGTGTATCTGGTCCTAGTGAAGAGGAGGGCCTGTGTAGTAGAAAGGCTTTGGGCCTGGGAGGTTAAGGCCACAGCCTGTTGACACCTGTTTTGGTCCTGCGACCCTTTGCTGGTCTCCGCTGGCTTTGAATCTTCCTCTGGCCCCTACTCTGGAGAACATAAGGGCTGCTGTGTTTGAGTCTGGCTAGCACCGTCTGTGGTTGGCAGTGTGGACACTCCTCCATTCAGTTCCTTGGGGTATTTTTCAGAAATCCAAAGGCAACCCTTTGTGCAGTGCTCACTTTTTTAAGTATAGTTGATTACCCTTGCCTGCTGGGGGGCCTAGCTATGGGCCAGAGATGGAGGAGCCGCAGTGGCTGACAGGCCAGCCTCACTCAGGCACATACCTGCTGACCAGTCAGCCACTGCCAACCCGTGGCCCAGCCACTGTGTGCATTAGCAGGGAGGTTTGTAGGCCATGGAGGAAAAGAGGAGACACCACCTGGTGGAGACGTTGGGGCCCTGCTGGGGGGATGGTGTCTATAGCTGGCCACCTGGCTCTGCTGGCTCCCTCAGGCCCTGCTTACCAAGCTCTGGAGGAGGGATTGCTGCATTACTGAGCACCTTCCTTGTTCTTTCCTCATAGGACAGTGATGTTACTGTCACTTTAGTTATGCTAAAGTGGAGGTTTCAGCCTCCAGAAGACAGCAGAGCCCTCTAGGTTCACCTTAAGAATAGGTTTAGCTAGGCTGGGTGTGGTGGCTCATGCCTGTAATCCCAGCCCTTTGGGAGGCTGATGTGGGCAGATAGTTGAGCCCAGGAGTTCGAGACCAGCCTGGGCAACATGGCAAGACCTTGTCTCTACAAAAAATACAAAAATTAGATGGGTGTGGTGTTTCGCGTCTGTAGTCCCAGCTATTTGGGAAGCTGAGGTGCGAGGATCTCTTGAGCCTGGGAGGTCAAGGCTGCAGTGAATCATGATCGTGTGCTACTGCACTCCAGCCTGGGCCACAGGGCAAGACTGTTTCAAGAAAAAAAAAATTTAAAATAAGTTTAATTATAAAGTGAAGGACCGGGTGGACCATGGACCCCTAGAAACTCGGCCAAGGAGACTTGACTTTATCTGATACAGGAAGACAGTGGTTAAAAGAATTAAAAAAGGACAGTGGTGCTTGACCCAGCAGGACTGAAGTTTTCATTCCTCTACCTGTGCTGGGGCCTTGGTCAAGTCTTAAAGCTTTCCAGGTCTGTAACTGGTTTTGTCTGTAAAATGGGGAAAAGGTTACCTTTTCTGCCACATGAAGTAGCTGGCTGGTGAAATGATGTCATACTACAATGTGTTTCATTATCTGTTGGAGATTATCCATTACATTGAGCAGTTTTGGATCTTTTACATTTGATGCTCAAGTTTGATTCTGTACCAGATCTGGGTTCGGGTTGATGGCTTGTCGGGGGTGGGAGGGGAAGGTGGGCAGAGACTGATGTATAGTGGACAGGTGTTCCTTGAGTGACAGACTTACAAAGGGAGCGTTTAATTGAAATCTAGCATCTTGTCTCTCTGCGATCAGCATTTTGGCTGGGTGGAAAAAGCTCTCCTCCACAGAGAGCCCTCCCATGTCTGTTGGTTTCAGTTCCCCACCCAACTGACTGAAGTCTTGACCTTGATACCACCTGCCTGGGCGTTCTACTTGGCTGCAAGGGCTCTTCAGAAAGCACCTAGTTCCTTTTGGCTTTCATCTGCAGTGTAGATCTCCATAGCTAGTGACACAGAAAGCCTTATGAGAGTATTCCTTCCCTCTAGGGCCCAAAGAGGCTGCTAACCCAGCAGGAATGTCTTGAACCAAAAGGAGTGGTGACCCTTCTCTGGACAGAATAAATGTCTAGTCCCTAATGGGACAGAAAACTAGGGTTTGAGTTCAGGCTTGACACAGGAGTGATGGGCAGTAACGTGGACAGCCCAGACCCTGAAGGGACATGTGTGGAGACAGCAGCATTCCTATGGTGCAGTTACTGCTTGTGTGGCCAGCTTCACAGACAGCAGATAATTTGTGGAAATAAACGTTATTTTCTTTTTTTGTTCCCTGTAGGCTACTTGATCTTGGATAGTTTCTCTTTAAACCTTTGTCTTTCCCTATTTTGTTTAGTAGTGATGAAAGATGGGTTTGAAATATACAGAAATGGGAGAAAATTAGAGAAAATGTGAGGATTTTATAATAACATGTTCTTAATTTTATTTGCACAAGCAGTGTTCACAGCCTTATTCTTCTGAAGTGACCACTTTTCTTCTCTTTGAGGCACTACCTGGCAGCACCATCTAAACCTGAATCTGCTGTGGTCCCAGTTACTCAGGAGGCTGAGGCAGGAGGATCGCCTGAGCCCAGGAGGTTGAGGCTGCAGTGAGCCATGACTGTACCACTGCACTCCAGCCTGGGTGATGGAGTGAGGCCCTATCTGGCTGCCAGTGAGTTCTGTCATGCATCAGACTTTGGACCTCAGAATTTTTACCTGGAACATGAGAGGTCAGATGACATAATGAATATGTTCTAACTTCTGAAACTTTTGGAGCTTATTTTTGCCCTTGATAGCACGTATCCTTAGATAGGCCTGTCTGTAATGGCATCTGAATGGTCCAGCAGCCTAACTGTGCTCTGCTCCAGAAACATCTGTGTGGCTTCCCTACCTCCACACCAAGGAGCTGCCCTGCTGGGTTGATGTAAAGACTGTCCTGCCAGGGTTTCCCACTAAAGGTATTAACAAGCCCAGTGGACCACAGAGGGCCCAATCCCTCTTGGACGCTAAGGCTAAGGTACGAGCCAGAGAGCCATAGAGACAGGACCACCAGGATGCTTCATTTCCACAACACAGGAGAGCGCTGCATTGTCTGGGGGCTAGGCATTACTACTATCATGAAGAAAAATGAAGAGCAGGATGCACGTTAGTCTTTAATTCACTTTTAATAGTATAAACCTCATTTAGGTAGTAGTATTAAGCCACAACAATAATGCCACATTGAAACAGCATTTAATAAAATGCATAAAGCTAATTCATGCACTGTAATACTCTATATACAAACACAACAATGCAAATTCTTCTTCAAGACTGAAGACATTGATTAGATATAAAATTCAGTTTAAAAAGAACATGCTATTTTTTAAATGCCATCACATAAACAAAGTGATTTCACAGGGAGAAGAAAGCTGTATAAAGCTGCAGCTTTCAACAGGTTTTAAACCTGGCATTAAAATGTAATGGCAAAACCAATATTTTCTATATTGTGAAGGGCAAAGATTACAGAAACGGTCCCAAGAAAATCTAACACCCAAGTTTTCCTTTGATAGATGCCTTTAAAAGGGCTGGTAATGCAGTTACATTCTAACAGAGAAGTCCAAACTACAGGTAAAAACTACGGCTTGTACTGTGAAAAATGTGCAGCTTTTCAGTTATAAAACTAGTTGAACACTGGTTTACAAGATAATCCGTAGAACAGAGACTGTAGAAAAATATTCCAGCACTTGAGTTGTGTGTGGCAGCAGCATTTGAGTCCATGAATGCTATGGTCATGAAAATAATTGATTATACTTTCCTAAAGAAAAGCCATTTTTTAATGCAAAGTCTACTACTTCCAAATGTTATTCCAAACATTAAATTTTAACAGTCTATCAATCAATAAATGTTGAACATTTTTTTCTATTTTGCATGTATAAACATCAAGACACCAAAATTATTTATAGCTGGGCATTAAAAATATCTGACATTTTTCTCCCCTCAAAGATACTTTTCTTAAGCTCACCAATTTATTTGTAGACTGCTGTTAAGCTAAATAGCCCCAAAGGAAACTTTTTATTTCAATTCATTTAGAGACTGTCAAGTTTCCAATTGCATTTTAACTAGAAAGCCACTTTCAATAGCGTGATTGTCACGACAGGCTATGACGGGGAAAGGTCGCACAATCTTGTGGGATGAGGCCAGTGAAATAGAAGCTTTCTCTACATCAAAAACAGGGAAGCTGAAGGCTAAATGACCCACTGTCTCACAAAAGGCACTGAGTACTATGGTCTCATAAAGTGTTTTTAAAACATTTTGATAACTTATTTTAAAAAGAAAAAGAGTAACCTGTGGATTATGTGAGTTTTTGCAGCAATCCAGTGATTCCTTCCAACAGGCCCCTGCTTCCCAGGTCTATGTATGGGCAACTACTGCTGGGCCAGGCCCTGGCTCTCAAGGGCCGAGTCTCAGTTTAAGGCCAGATTAAGGGGGAAAATTCATCTGAATAGACCTGGACAAGGAAAATTTGGTATCTGTAGCTTTTAAGGGCACACATATCCATATTAAAATGCAATTCTTATCTGAAAATTTAAAATCATAATTTATAGAAAGGAGTTAAAGTCATTTACATGCTTACAGTTAGAGAAGTAACTTGAGATCTGTAGCTTATATGCCGCAAAAGTTAGCCATCAACATCCATGCTTAGTTTTAAAGAATAATACTTGGTAGGTTGTTTATTTTTAACTGGCGATAGAAAGATGGGAATTACTATTTGTTCAGTCATAGGACAGTGCCCCACATCTTGCTGACTGAGCACAACGCAAGCCTGGAAAATTGCTACCATCTTTGGGAGTCAGGCCTCACTGACAGACCCTTCTGAATCTCTGACCGTGGCGCCTGTCTCTGGGCTACTCAACAGAGCTGAATAGCTGGGAATGCTGATGGCTCAACCCAACTGCCAAGTTCCTTCCCAGGTAGGGCCATGAATAGGTGCATGAAAAGGTTAAAAATTCCCACTTAGTTTTGGATATTAAAATAAACTGTCTTCCAGCTTCCTGGCTCTTGTCTGAACCTAGAGAATATAGGGAAATGTCACCCTGCCAGAACCTCTTCTGCCTGGAATTCTTCCTTCTGCAGAGTGGAGATTCTGACTTCATGGCCCTTCCCAGGCAGGCTCACCCAAAGGAAAATGGAGTGAAGAAAATCACCAGCAAATCTTCCCTGCCAAGGGACCTTGCAACACCCACATCAGTTTACATTAGCAACTTTATGAAAAACTCTCTTTAAAACATAAGGAAAGTTTGGATACATGTCTGTATACATAATATACATCTATGTACACATACACACACTATATACACTGTACATAGAGGATATAAACACATGTACATTCATTCAGTCTTACAGCCTAGAAACCTGTACACGCACAATGCTGCTGAAGGGACCCAGGGCCGGACATGCGAAGTGCACGCTGGTGGGAGGCACACAATGAGAAGGTCCAGACCCTGTGTACAAAAGACCCAAACCAACCCTGTCTTGATGAGGGGTTGGCTTTAAAAACTTACATCAAAGTTAAGACATTGTCAAAGAGCCTCATAACCGAGAGAATGGAAGCTGGATAAAGGAAGCACGTGGGGCATCTGCTCTGCTGGCTCAGGCATTCCCAGGGCCCAATGGGCACCGCCCTCCCTGGCAGAAAAGTGGCTGTCAGATGATGAGACTTTCCATGACCTGGACTAAGAGAGGAGTTAAAATGTTACCTATGACCCCATTGCACATAAAGTCATTTACATTGGAAAGTGGGCAACAAACTTCTGGACTCCAATGAGATCAGGTCCCAGAACATGGATGTACAGATGTGGCATGAACTGCTGATTGCAGCCAGGGGCTGGAAGCCCTGCAGAGGGCGGGCTGTGAGCAAGAGTGCTCTGCAGGAAATGTCCTCAAAGGACTATGAAAGTAAAAGCACTAGAAAGAGCTAGAGTCCTTAGAATTTTTTGCTCCTTGCCGTAACTATCCCCCCAAACACGACAGCTAAGTATGTGTGTAGCGTGGATATTGCCTTGAGATTAATTAGGGAGCCTAACGCATCCACTGTTAACACCATGGCTGGTGTCCTAACTGCCTCAGAAGAGTCCACATTCAACACTGACAATGACAAGCTAAAAATCAGTCCCTCTTGAGGGCAATTACACATCTTAGAAGTGACTACACCTGAAATTAAATATAAAGCCCAGAACAGCAAAAGAACCTCAAACCACAGCCTTATGGCAAGGGTTAGACAATAAATAATGTAACCCCTCAGGACACACAGAAATGTCAAATTAGGAGAGTATGGTAGGTAACATACTTCCTTAAAAACACCTTCCAGGAATAACTTGAAAAGTATTACTTGCTCAACTAATTTGGTCTTTCAAAAAATCTCTACCTGTCCTGTTTTATGCTAATGTGTAATGATCTCCACCATTTTCAACATCTATCTGTCTTAACCCAACATTATCTGAGATACTTCTAGAAAAGAGCCCACTTAACTGATGACAGCATGTGTCTGTCCCACCTCTCTGAGCCAGCTGCCTCTCCTCACTGAGGGAGGAGCGGCCAGGCCAGTATAAGAGGGAGCATGAACGTGGCTCCATGGAGTTCAGTAGCCACAGGACAAGTCTCACTTCATGAAACCCAGAGTTTCACAAACTGCTAACAAGGGCTACAAGCCCTGTGAAAGTTGGAGCCCAAATATTTGGTTTGCATCTCTTTAAGTAATTCTTGACTTTGGCTGACTTTCCTTAACCAACCTGACAGGAGATGAAATGGACCTGCAGTCAAAGGCTTCAAATGAGTTCAAGCAGCAAGAATTCAGGTTATGTGGACATGATCCTTAAAGAAAAAGCCACTTCAAAGTAAGGCCAAGAGGATCTCAGAAACCAACCAAGAGATGTTCAAAGCCCAAAACAGTCCCTGGAATCAGCCATCACCCAGCAAGGGGACTTAAAGAGCAGGACCAGGTTAGAATCAGCACCTTTCCAAGCAAAATCACATTTTCTGCAAGGTTGTTTCAATAGAGCCCCAACACTTCCTTATCCAACCTGAGTCTAAGCGGCCTACTGGCTGCCACTGAATGACCTGGGAATGAGAGGAGGGGCTGGTGGAGACCTTTTCCCCAACACCATGAACTGGGATCTGAAAGCTGTCATGCTTGTATTCCCAGGAACTGCAACATGGCCCTCATGGTCACTCTCAATCAAAACGACAGAAGGCAGGCAACAATCTGTGTTAGAGGCACAGCTGAGCTTCAGGATGCCTGCTACTAAAATCCTCACAAGCAGAAATGAAACAAACCTGCCCTAATTCCATTGTCTCAGCTGGTTTTTTTGTCTTAATTTTGAAACTGAGAACACATCAGGGTTAGAAAAGTAAAAATTACTTTAAGCTGGCAAAATTAAATCCTTTCCATCATTTTATAATGGCCACCCCCACTACTCTCCAAAATTTGCTGCCAAGGCAAGAATTATAAAATGATATAATTAAATCCAAACAAGAATTTAGAAGTTGGAGACACTGTTCCCACCTACCCTACTAACAATGACTTGCATAAAGTGCTGCTAACCCTTCAGGATCAAGCATCCTGTTCTGCCTTAAGCCTGCAGCAGCTTCCGTTCTGTCCAGTGTGGCACCACAGGGGCGTCTGTAGCTGGCCAGACTGCTCCCTGTGGAGCACATGTGTGGCACCAACCTGAGCCGGATCAGAGCACCTGTGAGGCAGGGGAGTGTCCAGGGATCTTTTTGGATATCATTGGATTAACAAATCAAGAGAAGCAAATTTAACCCAACAGGGTGTATTTTCTTAATCTGGACTATTTAAAAAGCAAAAGACAAAGCAATTGACCTGGTCTTCCACATGCCACTATTCTCAAACAGGAAAAGCTTGCTATATATTCACATCCGTGGGAATTTATGGGTGTTTGAAGTTAGACATAACTTCCTTTTAAGCACATACTCTGTTCTTGCTGTAAACTCTGGTTGCTACAATTTATGAGGAGAAAGACTATCACCCTGGAAATTGAGGGTTGTTTTTAAGGAGCAAGCAGCCTGCATTTAAAATGCTCTGGGATGGTCGGCTAGCACACACCTGGGGGAACCAAAGTGCACAGTGTGCTGGTAACATTAACAGACTTGCCAACAGAGATGCTGAGTCTACACACATTTTTAAAATATCTGGTATTTAAGGTCAACAGGAAGAAATTGTCCTGAAACCTTCCATTCAGCTTTACCAGGCCCTGACCACTCTGGCCAAGCGGCAGCAGGCTCCTGCTCAGCCCCAATCCAGCCTCAGTTCTTTCTGATGGAGCTGCAGAAACACAAGCCCTTTTCAAGGGGGCATTTGGAGTGGAAAGCCCTGGGAAGGTAACCCTCACACTCCAAGGCCACACTCCTCCATCTGGACAAACACGCAAGCACCCCCAATTGTATTGGAAGTACTGTCAAGAGCTCAAAATGCCCACCTTGTGCTTTTTGGTCACAAGGCTCCACCTGCCACGAGCGGTGGATGTGACTTGGGGATGTTTTCACTTGGAGGAACTGTACATCTCATTTGGCAGTTAATGTCTGACTAGTTGCCATCCAATTCAGATAACCAGTCATCAGAGGAGAACCCCAGGTTCTACAGGAGTCTGCAGATGCCCATCAGAAACCAGGACCAAGTAGTCAGGGAAGCTGACAAGTGTCTGCTCTATGGCTAGAAGCTTCTGAACTGGGTCACCACCGACTGTGCTACCACACTCCCACTTACTGCATGATGCAAATGAGCCACGTTTCCATTCACAGAATTCAGTTCAACTCCACATGTGCACACAATTAGGAATGATGCCTTCTTTTCTTAAACATAAATGATTGTCTCCTGTACCCTAGTGAGTTTTCACAGAAATCATTAGCATTTCGGCAAAAGACATATACAGTTTTCCAACTGCCCTGCCCACAGGCAAGATGTTGCTAACATTACACATTGATAAGTGCTTAGAAAGTGCTAATATTATTACCCTGGTAATTAGTATCTATAATTCCAAGGACTTTTTATATATATATATATATACACACATCCTATTCTCTTAGGTTCTTTCAGTTTTCTTTAATACTAGTCTCTGACATTATAAAACCTTTTTTTTGTTTTTTGCCCTTTGAGAATTTCTAAATACAAATTGAGTTAAACGATTGTTCCAAAATCTGCTGCTTCATCAAAAGGCATTAAAACATTTCTTATGTCAGGAAAGGATCCTACTAGTCTTTTAATTGCTATTGTCTGGGATTAACAGATAAGGAGAAACCAGACAGGAAATGGCTAACATATAGAAATATTTGCACATACCAAAATACCACTACTTTTCTTTTCTTTGTATGTGAACGGTCCCAGGAGGATTCTGTTGCTCCTTGGCAGGTGTGTGGTGTGCGCTATAGACTGGCTCCGGTGATCTGGCCATTATACTCTGCTGTCTCCATCTTGAGGATGTAGGGGATTATGCTGTCTATTGAAACATTGCCAATGAGACCAGTAAAAAAAAGTTCTTCTGTTATGTTGGAGCTCATCAACCTGAGTGCCGGCAGGCGAACGAGGATCCTGGCCAATCTATAAAAGGGAGTGTCATTAGAAAAGGAGACTGTTTGATGCCCTTCAACCACAGCTCAGCAAAGGCTCCTGAGCAAAGGCTCAGCAAAGGCTGTCTCTATTGCACAGAATCAAACCAAACGGATCCACCATCCACCCACCTCTCTTCTGATTTCAACAGTTCCTCTTAACAGAAATTTATCATGAGAAAAAACCAAATGAGTACAAAATGTATGTACAGATATGTTCCCTTCACTCTTGTTTATTCCAACTCTCCTCTCCCCTACCAAAAAGAGAAAACCTGGAAATTCATCAACAGAGGACAGGTTAAAATAAAATAGGAGTCTTCATATGATGAACTGCTAGAGACTCATTTAAAAAACGATAATACAAATCTGTATTTACTGATGAGGAAAGACATCCATGACATATTGCTCAATAAAAATTTAAAAGGAGATTATAAAACAGCAAGTATAGATGTGTATATAAAGTATTGGGAAAATGTTCACCACAATGCTAACAGTTGGGCTCTGGGTATTGGGATTTGAGGTGATTTTTTCTTATTTTTTGTACTGCTCTAATTTCCAGTGCTCATTTAGCATTATAAATAAAGCAGTAAAATAGCTTTCATTTTGAAGAAACTTGGGGTGGAGGGTGCACCACGACGCTGCCCTGGAGGGCCACTGAACACTGTGTATCTCAAGTGTCCCACGTGACGAGGCCATTCCCCAGCCAGGACTGGATCCCAGGTGAGCAGGTGGAGCATGTGCCAGGACTCTACTGCAGTGCCGTGTGTGACAGCCCAAACCGGAAACACCCTATCTTTTCATTAGCAGGGAAATAGGAACCACAGAAAATGAAGAAGAGTATGTGTTGTTATTGTATATTACATGAAAAAAGGTTACAAAACCTTTGGTATTTTATGATCCCAATTACAATACATAAAAAAATTTCTGGAAGGGAATACGCAAAATGTTAATAGTAGGTATCTCTGGATAGTGCTTTTTTGTTTTTTTTTTTGAGACAGCGTCTTGCTCTATCATCCAGGCTGCAGTGGAGTGACGTGATCACAGCTCACTGCAACCACAGCCTCCCAGGCTCAAGTGATCCTCCCACCTCAGACTTCTGAGTAAGTGGGACTACAGGTGCACACCACCGCACCTGGCTAATTTTTCATTTTTTTCTCATACAGATGGGGTCTCACTGTGTTGCCCAGGATGGTTTCAAACAATCCTGCTGCCTCAGTGTCCCAAAGTGTTGGAATTACAGGTGTGAGTCACCACGCCCTGCCCCTGGATGGTGCTTTTTAAAAAGTTTTTCCTTTTTCCTTTCTAGAACATTCTAAATTTTTCTAGAGTGAATACTGCTTATTTTTAAAATGGGAAAATGTATTCATACTATGCAGGTAGCATTCCAGCACCAGCATCCATTCACTCAGCCACAATGAGTCCCTGTGCTCCAATCTTGCAGGGCACACAAAGGTGTAAGGGACCTGCCATCTCAGCTGGGCCTTAGGGGCTGGCTAAGATTTCTATCAGCAGAGATACAAAGAATGGGGAGGGATGGGAGGCATTTCAGGAGGAATAATCAATATGAGAAAAGGCACAAGGATGGGGAAGAGTCAAAAATGGATATTCCAGACAGTAAATATCAAGATAAAGAAAAAATGAATATGCAAACAGGATGTAAAATACTCTAGGGCCTTTTGAGAACTATCTCGAGTGAATTTCTGAGCCCTATAAGGAAGCCTCCCTTATCATTTTGGGCTCCAAGTAACCTGTCGTCACCCTACCCAACCCTGGGTCCCTGACTGGACAGGAGTGACTCATGATGTTTTCAGACACATAGCTACTTTCCAAGGCCACAAAATTGCTGATGTTAAAGTGATTCTTGAGTGTGCTGTGGCTCTGCCAGTAGCCCCAGAGGGTGATTTCCAGCCATCTTTTGGCCATGGGAACTGTGGGGGAGCAGGCCTGTGACCTCCTAGGAGGACAACCTGACTGTACACCTGGCTGGATGTATAAATTCTGGGTGTGGGTGCATTCCCTGACAGTCCCATTCTCTATGTATTGAGGCTGAAGTTATTCTAGATTCATGATGAAGTCTTCGATGATTCTAGTAGAAAATGGATCTTGCTTTTGTAAAAGCCACATCTGGGCAATAGAAGTGTGCCAAAAGGAGAAGCAGGCTCTTGTCTACTAGCAGGACCAGCCAGCCATAAGACACCCCCAGTCACACCAGAGAAATGACTGGGACTGTCCTGGTTTTAGTGCTGAAAGACTAAAAGCTGGGTACCCTGCTGGGGGGCAAAATCATTTGAGAAGCACTGGGCCAGAAGGGGTAGCCCCCAGGGGCATCTGTGTTCCATGGGGCCCCTGGAGACTAAGGTCTGTGCAGAGGACACACGTCAGGAAGGTGGGCCCGTGTGTCTTCCCAGGCTGTCAGTTTTGTTCCAATGTTTATTTTAGGGGGACACGGTGGGGAGAGAAATAGGAAATACTTTACTTGAAAGAGTCTCAGAAATTCATGTAGCTTCTGGTAGGTCAGAAGTTGTCATAGGAAAGCAGCACTCTTCCATCCTTGGCTGGAAAGCCTGCCAACGCATTCTGACCTTTGGCAGATCTGAACAATTTTCCTGCCTAAAGCTGCATGAGAAAGGCTTTTTTTTTTTTTTTTCCGAGAAGGAGTCTCACTCTGTCACCCAGGCTGGAGTGCAGTGGCGTGATCTCAGCTCACTGCAACCTCTGCCCACCCCACCGGGTTCAAGAGATTCTCCTGCCTCAGCCTCCCCAGTAGCTGGGATTACAGGCGCCTGCCACCGTGCCTGGCTAATTTTTTTTTTTATATTTTTAGTAGAGACGGGGTTTCACCATCTTGGCCAGGCTGGTCTTGAACTCCTGACCTCATGATCCACCCGCCTCGGCCTCCCAAAGTGCTGGGATTACAGGCGTGAGCCACCGCGCCCTGCCCTAATTTTCATACATATATTTTTGCTGCACATTAATTACAAATAATACCACTAATTTGCACCCAAACTTTTTTTCCATCAGTTTATCTGAGGGTAAAATGACTTTATATAACTCATCCACTCCTTTATAGGGGTCAGATTTGATTTCTGTCAATAAGAACTTTTCTGTCAAGTACTCTAGCACTGCCTCTTCAATGGATGCTGACCAGAGGAGCAGACCTTTCAAACTATTCTGGACAAAGGAATCTCCATGAGAACTCAAGCCTCATGTACAGTGTTAGCCCCAAAACAGGCCACATAGCATCTGTTCCAACTCCTCCAATTAAAGAGTAGCAATCTGAGGCCTCGCTCACGTCGCACAGCAAAACTAGAACCAGCCACAGTCCTGGCCCTCCTACTGGCACTGTCTACAGTCTACACCACCTCTCGCATTCAAGAATTATCTCTAGCTCTTGGGAGCTTGGAAAAAACAAAGAAAACTCAAGAATTAGAGTGTGATCCAATGGAGGCTCTATCATGCTGCTAAAAATGGAAAGGTTAACATAATTTGTATTAGAAACTACAGACTCAGCCACACTCCTTGCAGCCCCAAGCAAGAGCGCATATGCCTGAATGCCTCACCGGTAGGTGTCTTCCGAGTAGGTTTTCTGAACATAGTCCTGCAACTCCATCTGTGCCTTTTCTTGGAATTTTTCAATCTGGCTTGTGCTGGTCAAACCTGGATGATCTGAAAACAGAAAAGTACCCCCCCCAATTCCCTCTGTATTTGAAAAGTCTCACTTGTAGACTTCTTAGTATTTTTAGTCAAACTTCTGCAAACTTCTTAAGTACAACAAATTGAACTCAAAGACTGATCTAGTTTGGGTATTATTAGAACATTGGCTTTTCCTCTGTTTTCTGCCCAAGCCTGAAGCTCCTGGGAGCAGGTCGGGGACCCTGAGTGTATGCCAGTCTGAACAGCCCCACATGATTGGTTCTGGACATCTGGCTTCCTACTACCCTAGAAAACACATAGTTTTAAAAACTATCACATAAAATTAGAAATTGTCATTTACTTTCTAAATAATTATATAATTTGTCCCAATTTTATTAGCTATTTTGTTGTTTGTGAGTGAAGGGCTGGGAAGGAAGACAAAAAGGTTAAGCTGTGTCCAACCCCTTACTGTGAGGTGAAAAATTAGCCTAAGTGACTTTTCCAGAGGCCTTGAAAGAATAGTTAATAAGGGGAGTGAGGCCAGCCCAGGCATCATGATTGCTGCCTCTTCATCTCCTGCAAACATACCTTTTAGCATGCTCTGCAGCAGCTGCTGCTACTGCTATACAGTCTGTGGGCAAACAGGTGGAACTTCAATGTGTACTGAATTATATGCGCTAATAAAACTTGGAAACTGGCAAAGGGCCAAAAAAAAAAAAAAAGAAAAAGGACATTGGGTGGTAGCACACTTTTGTATGCTGTAGTCTTGTTTGGCCAATGGTTTAATTAGGACACAGATTAAATCTATTCAGTGCGTGACATCATCAGGCACTGCAGCATAATTCTTTGGGGCTGTAAAGGCAAGAATTTAAAAGCGTTTATGTATTTATCTAGCAAAACACCTATCATAAGACCACTAGGTCACATACAATCTGCAGGGCTCTTTCTACACCACTGATGACAACATGTTCACGTTCAGAAACATCAGTAGATACAGGTGGAAAAGGGTCATGCGTCCCCACCACATATCTTACCGGGGCTAAAGAGAACTATAGCTTTAAGGTATGCATACTCATAGCCATCTATATCCAGCTTCGCCATGCTGTTACAGAACTCCTGCAGCTTCCAGATGTGCTCCATGACTTGCTTTATCCGGTCACCAGAAAGTTTATCTAGAAACCAACATCACAGATCCTGAGAAAGGCTGGTAAGAACAATAAAACCAGCTTATTTGAGGGGCTACATATGTAAAGAAATGGGACCATTTCACTTTTTAATGAAAAATCAGTAATCTCAAGGTGAACAAGAGCTTCATTTTCCAGCTGCAGATGAAGTGACAAGAGGTACCCAAATTCTGCTCCAATATGGGTTCTGCCTCAATAACAAACTCCTAGACCAGTGATTCTCCCTGACCCTGCTGCCAGGCAGCTGGCCTGTAGGTGTACATTGTGAATTCCTTTTATTCTGTACCTGAGTAATAATTCCTTTATTCTGAAGACTCACAGCTTATATACTTGGTTAGGTTTTTTAAGTCTCTGCAGGCACCTGAACATTAAATGCTGGTAATTTTTAGTTGTCAAAACAATTTTTTTTGAGTTGGGTGTCTTACTATGTTGCCCAGGCTGAACTTGAATTCATGAGCTCAAGTGATCCTCCCACCTCAGCATCCTGAGTAGCTGGGACTACAAGTGTGCATCACCATGCCTGGCTTCAGAACAATTTTATATGTTATTTCATTTAATCCTCATGACAATACTTTACTGGCAGTATTAGTATTATTATACTCAGTTAAAAATAAAACTGGCCAGTTGTGGTGGCTCGTGCCTCTCTAGTCCCAATGTTTCGGGAGGCCAAGGCAGGAGGACTGCTTGAGGCCAGGAGTTTGAGACCAGCTTGGGCAACATCATGAGACTCTGTCTCTACAAAAAACAAAAAAACACACAAAAAAACCCAAAAAACAACAACAACAACAAGAACAACAATAACAAAACACCAAAAAACAAAGAAAACTAAAGCTCATTTGTGAACAAATCTTACTTAACTTCAATAAAATGTTGTAAGGGTTTTTTTTTTTTTTTTTGAGTCTCGCTCTGTCCCAGGCTGGAGTGCAGTGACACAATCTTGGCTCACTGCAGCCTCCGCCTCCCAGGTTCAAGCGATTTTTCTACCTCAGCCTCCCAAGTAACTGGGATTACAGGCACTCACCACTATGTCCGGCTAATTTTTGTATTTTTAGTAGAGACAGGGTTTCACCATGTTGGCTAGGCTGATCTTGAATTCCTGACCTCAAGTGATCCACCTGCCTCGGCCTCCCAAAGTGCTGGGATTACAGGCGTAAGCCACCACACCCAGCCTGTTATAGGGTCTTTTAAACTTCACCCTTACGTAACTATTCCAAGGAAATAACTAGAAAAACAATGTATGACTATGTCACTCACATTCCCAGATATCAAACACCTGGAATGCCCAATTAAAAGTGAAATTCCAAGCCTAGGCAGCATAGCGAAACCTCACCTCTATAAAAAAAATACAAAAATTAGCTGGGTGTGATGGCACATGCCTGTAGTCCCAGCTACTTGGGAGGCTGAGGCAGGAGGATCACTTGAGCCCAGGGGTTCAAGGCTGTAGTGAGCTATGATTGCTACTGCACTCCAGCCTGGCAACACAGAGAGACTGTATCAAAAAACAAACAAACAAAACAACAACAACAAAAACTTCCACTTCAGCTACAAGTGTCGATTTTCAGTGTTACTTCAAATCCTGGGCATGACAGTGGTCTTCAGAGTGTTGCGGACATGCTACACATGGAGAGACTACAATGGCTGCGTCCTATTCCTGACACTGCTGGTGTTTTGAACACCAAATACTAGATAGTTGCCACAGATCTCACTAGAAAAGTTATTTGTTCACTCTTAAGGAGCAGGCTGGGTGAGGTACGTATGTCCTGGACTAGGGGGTCAGCATGATGTGGGTTTGTGCCCTAGTTTTTTTTGTTTTTTTTTTTGAAATAGTCTCACTCTGTCACCCAGGCTGCAGTGCAGTGGCGCAATCTCGGCTCACTGCAACCTCTGCCTCCTGGGTTCAAGCGATTCTCATGCCTCAGCCTCCCGAGTGGCTGGAATTACAGGCATGCGCCACCATGCCCGGGTAATTTTTGTTTTTTGGAGACAGAATCTCGCTCTGTTGCCCAGGCTGCAGTGCAGTGGCGTGATCTCGGCTCACTGCAACCTCCGCCTCCCAGGTTCAAGCGGTTCTCCCGCCTCAGCCTCCCAAGTAGCTGGGATTATAGATGCCCACCATCACGCCTGGCTAATTTTTTGTATTTTTAGTAGAGACGAGGTTTCGCCATGTTGCCCAGGCTGGTTTCGAACGCCCAAGCTCAGACAATCCACCCGCCTCGGCCTCCCAAAGTGCTGGGATTACAGGCGTGAGCCACCGCACCTGGCCTTTTTTTTGTATTTTTAGTAGAGAAGGGGTTTCACCATGTTGGCCAAGCTGGACTGTCCTGACCTCCATTGATCCCCCGTCTTGGCCTCCCAAAGTGCTCGGATTAGAGGAGTGAGCCACTGCACCCAGCCTGTGCCCTAGTTTTTGTATTTACTGTTTCATCTGGGCAAGCCAGGGAACTAATCAGGGCCTCAGTTCCTCCATAGGGAAAAATGAGGTAATAGTCCCTATTTTATAGGGTTGTGAGGATCTGTGAACTATTATACATGAGAAAAGTAACCTGTCAATGAAGATGAAAATATCAGCTGTGATTATTTTGAAAACATCACTAAATGCCTATCAAGAAGTTGACCTTTTCCATTTTTTTCTTCGTATTAATCGTATGAAGAGGGCAGTCTGGCAAAAATTTACATATTCTGACTGATAAGGGGTCCTGTAACATTCATTCATTCATTCATTGAGATGGGATCTTGCTCTATTACCCAGGCTGGAGTACATGGAATGATCACAGCTCACTGCAGCCTCAAACTCTGGGCTCAAGCAATCCTCCTGCCTCAGCCTCCTGAGTATCTGGGACTACAGGCAGATGCCACCAGGCCTGGCTAATTTTTTGTACTTTTTGTAAAGACAAGGTCTTGTTATGTTGCCCAGACTGGTCTCAAACTCCTGGGCTCAAGTGATCCTCCTGCCTGGCCTAACAAAGTGTTAGGATTACAGGCGTGAGCCACCATGCCCAGCCCAAAGGTTCCATAACTTAACAGTCAAACTTCTCTCAGCCTATGGATGCTGTGGGAAACTGAGGCTATCCAATTTGCTATGTTGCCAGCCTGGGTCAACAAAGGTGTCTTTGACATGAGTCTCCAACCAGGGGACTGGGCTCTGCTCCATGGCCACCAGGCTTAACCAAGACACACCCCAGCCCCAAGTCCCTGTGCCCTACCTTCCTGGATGCTGTTCTGCAGGTGGTTGACGATGGCAGCCAGGATGGTGGAGAGACTCATGACCTGGGCACACTGGGCCAGGCCGAGGGTGAAGAGCTCATTCCAGCAGGCCCGCACCAGGCTGGTGTTGCAGTCCTGCCTAGGAATATAGAGAGGAGCCTGAGTGTGGTGTGTGTTGGCATTTCTCCAAGGTTGTGGGGCATCCAGGCACTAAGTCCCAGCATTTCCCAAACAGGTGAATTCAGCAAGTGTTTGTTGAAGTGCTATCCAGGATCATTCTTCAATAAAAGGGTGAAGTCTATGAATAAGTCTATGAATGTTTTAACTAAAGTCCTTCTAATGATCAACTATTCTCTTAAAAAACATTCTTTAAATAATAAAAAAATTTTAATAGGTATGGCCAAACCATCATTACCTACAGCCTTCTAAAGCCTCAGCATCCTGGATTGGCTCTGTCCCAGGAAATGGTATCAGTTACTTACGTCCTGCAGCCAAGGTCATGAGAGGCTATGGGGACCAAAAGACTAAGAGCTGAGTACAGATTCCGAAGGGCAGAAACATGCCCTGCAACCTTGCAGGGCAGGAGGCAGGCTTTGTGCTGGATCCGAGACTGAAGCAGGGAGGATGAGGGTCCAGCTAAGGCCGCTGCCAGCCCTACCCTGGCTAACTTCTACTCAGGTTAGTCAGCAAAGTTGGCACATCACAAAACAATACATCCTTATTCTCAGAAACCCCTAAATTGCATTCCCTCACCTGTCTCAAGATTTCAGGAGGCCAGAGAAACTGGGCTGTCTTGACAAAGCTGTTTCTTCCAGTTGCCTTAAGTGTGGCCCAGCCACAGGAAGGCAGTGAGAACCAGGGCTACTGCACTGTGTCATTCCCAAATGCCCCAGATGCACGTCTAGTATTTTACTATGATCACTGCCCTGAACGCTAACTTATGAAAAATAGTACATGAAACGTAACTGAAACCACTTCAAATGTGGTAGCACATTTTATCTAGCCCGGACTGAGAAACTCTGTGGAGGAGGTTCCAAATTACCCAACTAGAAAAAGTACACTCAGGGCAGTGGGTAACTACGTTTTGACCTCATTTAAAAAATCTCAGGTACCTATCAGTACTATTAACTGTGGACTGTGGTGTTATTTAAAAAAAAAAAAAAAAAGCCTGAGGTTACACCACCTACCACACAGTAGCAAGGGGTAGGCCATTCTCCCAAAGAGCTAACAATGAAACTCCTAATACTTGTTTAGCCGTCACTACCTGTCTAATTCTCCCTGGAGAATGAGACAATTCTGACTGCCTTTCCTTTAATCATGGAGGGAGGTGACCATTCTAACAACTACTCAGGACACATCCCATACCACCTGACCCACAGAACCACACTGCCTTCTGCTGAGTCCCTTGCATACCAGGCACTGGGTTAAGAGCTTTATAGATCTTAAACCCACGCAAGGATTCTACAATGAGAAACTGGAGGCTCAGAGAGGTAAAGTGACTTGCACAAGGCCACATAGCTGACAAGCACTATTCTTATGGCCTGACAACCAGCTCTGTTTGCCTCAAAGACAATAGTGTCAACTACTAGACAACCCTGCCCTCCATTCTAGTGTTTTCCACGTATTACCTAAGGATGGTTACTCTGCAATATGCAATGACTCTCATTGTATTTCCATTTTTATATGGCTACTTATCTTTCAACCAGACTGCCAGCCACCTGATGGCACACTGGCAGAGCCAATGTCGGGATTTAGAGGAGAAACATACACAAGTGGTACTCAAGAAAGCAAGAAAAAGGGGGGGTTTCCTGTAGAGATGACACCAGGATCTGTACTACTCAATGTGCCAGTTGGCACTGTGGCTTGTGTGAGATTGTAAATCCATGTTTGAGGAAACAGCTGATTCACATTCACCTTATTAAGGCCTAGGCACAGTTCCCGGCCTGGCTTCAGTTTGTGAGTCACACTGTGCATAGCACAGTGCTGGGGACTACCCTGGCCTTCTACATTCTTCTCCATCCCCAGCTCCCAGCACCAAATCCTTGGTGTATCTAGGAGGCTCCATAAAGGTTAGAGGAACACTGCAGAACTGGCAACTTGTAATCCTGCTACCAGTCCACTACCTATATTTAATAAAAAACTCAGGGTCCTTTGAATGAGGTCATAGGAACAGTCAAACTAGATGGGCCCTCAGAGTTCTTCCAGGTCATTCCTAGGGAGAGGAAGGCCCCTGCCCAAGGATACATGCACAGAAAGTGGCCACTTACCCAAGTGCCTGAAAGGCTGGGATTGACCGAGCCCAGTGCATTGAGAGGAAAAGCAGACGGGATGCAGACTCACAGATGTAGTGCACGTTGAGGTACTCTGGCATTGGACTGGGCATTGTTAGCTGGAAAAGAGGAGGCACATGGCACAGGAGGTGAAGGAAGGACAGGGGATGGCTTTGTCTGTCAACATGTATCCCTGTCATGCTTCAATAGCAGTGGCATCTAGAGTCGCTGTCTGATTCTGAAGTCCCATGCAGTCAGGGGGCCTGCACAGACTCCCCATGTTTTCTTGCTCAGTGAACTAGGGTCTAATGGGCCTTGGAATGTGGTCCATAAGCCTAAGGGGTATCTTCCCAGCCCACCCCCACAAAAACATACTCCTCAAGTCTTGCCTCAGCTAAACTGTTATTTGTTCTATGGCAATTCCATTTTGAGCCATAGGTTAAGGTCTAAATTAAATCTGGGGAACAGGGGCCAGGTGTGGGTGGCTCATGCCTGTAATCCCAGCACTTTGGGAGGCTGAAGCAGGCAGATCACCTGATGTCAGGAGTTCGAGACCAGCCTGGACAACATAGTGAAACCCTGTCTCTATTAAAAATACAAAAACTAGCCAGGTGTGGTGGCGTGCACCTGTAGTTCCAGCTACTTGGGAGGCTGAGGGAGGAGAATCGCTTGAACCCAGGAGGTGGAGGTTGTGGTGAACCAAAATTATACCACTGCACTCCAGTATGGGTGACAGTGAGACTCAGTCTCAAAAAAAAAAAAAAAAAAAAAAAAACACAAAAATCTGGGTAACAGGGACCAACTTCATGGACTAGCAGGCATTTTGGGAGATGGTCTTAAAGTAGCAGTAAGTAAGAGCTAAGCAGCTCATGTGATAGGAGCACTTTGGGAGGCTGAGGTGGGAGGACTGCTTGAGGCCAAGTGTTTGAAACCAGCTTGGGCAACATATCAAGGACCCCATCTCTACAAAAAATAAAAATAAAAATTAGCTGGGCATGGTGGTGCATGCTTATAGTCCTAGCTACTTGGGAGGCTGAGGCAGGAGGATCACCTGAGCCCAGGAGTTCAAGCCCAGCAGTCTGAGGTTACAGTGAGCCACAATCACATCACTACGTTTCAGCCTAGGTATTTGTTAAAAAAAAAAAAAAAAAAAAATTCTGAGGGAAAAGGAAGACTCAGCAGTCTGGAGACCTAGAGACTGAGAGGGCTTCAGGTACCCTCTGAGTGTCCTGTAGAAAAAGTGAGACCAGTGAATGACAGCACGGGGAAGACCCGTGAGGCCTTAACAGCACTCTTCAAGGGATCTACTTTCTGTGGCTCTAGAGGGCAGAGTAGTGAAGATCAATGGCTGGCTGCCTGCTTGTTGTAGATTTTATATGAGGGTTTCTATGACACAGAGAAGAGACAAAAGTGCCTGCCTGAGCCCATGGGGCAGCCAGGCAGTCACAGAGAGGCAGAGGCAGAGCATTCAGCCCTCAGCAGTTACCACTATGTCAGCCTGTCTTAGTAATGATGGGCCACGCCTGCTTCAAGGTTACCTTCAGAACCAAATGGCACTGTGAGCAAAAGACAAGTGAAGATGCTTCATAATGGGACTATCATTCTGGAATACAAGATCCAGTTTGAAGTCATAATATCAAATACCAGATTGAAGATGAACTCACTCCAAGGTTTCATTTTGACTTATTTATTTATTTTTGAGGCAGTTTCACTCTTGTTGCCCAGGCTGGAGTGCAGTGGCGTGATCTTGGCTCACTGCAACCTCTGCCTCCCAGGTTCAAGCGATTCTCATGCCTCAGCCTCCTGAGTAGGTGAGACTATAGGCATGCGCCTCCGTGCCCGGCTAATTTTTGTATTTTTAGTAGAGATGGGATTTCACCATGTTGGCCAGGCTGGTCTTGAACTCCTGAGCTGAAGTGATCCATGTGCCTTGGCCTCCCAAAGTGCTGAGATTACAGGCATGAGCCACTATGCCTGGCCCCAAGGTTTTGATTTTTAAAACTGCAGACTGGCTTTGGTACAGAACCTATCCCCCAGCAGGTTGGGGGCACATGGTTAGGCTGAATCCACTCACCTTAAATGTGACGTGTGTGTCTGAAAGGAGGGGGCCTTCAACCTCAATGATGGGTGTCGACTGGTCTCTGCTGATGACGTGGATGCTCCCTCCTCCACTGGTGTCTATCCCATCTGCCAAGCTTGGAGAGGAGGAGCTGTCTGTGGTATTAAGTGCTTTAGCTAAGGTATCAAATGCCCTGTGAGCAAAAATGAAACGTGTAATTGTGAATCTACAGCTTTTAGGGGGAACAGAATTCTAGCTATGATTTAGAAAAACTACAGTGGGAAAAGATAATTAAATTCTACTTTGTGAGGGAAACGCTAACAATGAAAGCTTCTTTTTAAAATTTTTTTGGGATAGCACAGAGGCTGGAGTGCAGTAGCAGGATCTCAGCTTACTGCAGCCTCTACTTCCTGGCTTCAAGCAATTCTTGTGCCTCAGCCTCCTGAGTAGCTGGGACTACAGGCACACGCCACCACACCCAGGTAATTTTTTTCATTTTTTAGAAACTGAGTCTTGCTCTGTCACCCAGGCTGGAGTGCGGTGTTGTGATCTTGGCTCACCGCAACCTCCACCTCCTGGGTTCATGCAATTCTCTTGCCTCAGCCTTCCAAGTAGCTGGGACTACAGGCACACACCACCATGCCTGGCTATATCTTTTGCCACCATGCCTGGCTATATCTTTTGCCACCATGCCTGGCTATATCTTTTGTATTTTTAGTAGAGACGGGGTTTCACTATGTTGGCCAGGCTGGTCTCAAACTATTGACTGCAGGTGATCTACCTGCGTTGGCCTCTGAAAGTGCTGGGATTACACACGTGAGCCACTGCATCCGGCAAACAATGAAAGCTTGTATGTATTATCTACACATCATCTTAAGCGCTGAGCTATGTATTATCTAACTTCACGGACAATTTCTTTCTTTTCTTTTCTCTCTCTTTTTCCTTCCTTCTTTTCTCTTTCCCTCCTTCCTTCCTTCTCTTTCTCTGTCTCTCTTTTTCTTTCTTTCAGAGATGGGGTCTATCTATCTATCTATCTTTTATTTACTTTTTCAGAGATGGTCTCAAACTCCTAGGACCAAGTGATCCTCCTGTCTCAGCTTCTCTAAGTGCTGGGATTATAGCTGTGAGCCACTGCACCTAGGCCCAATTTCTGTTTTTCACAAGTACCCTCCAAAGGTAAAAATTATCTTCCATTTTACAGATGTGAATGCTGAGCTTACAGTTGTTAAATAACTTTTCCAAGACCATCCACATAGTAAGTGGTAGAACCAGAATTCTACCTAATTCAAATCCCACCCTCTTTCCACTGGACCTAGATCTTATTTGTTACCAGACCACAAGTGAACAAAGGACTGGAACACTTGTATAGTTTCCAGCTTTGTATCTGGCTGGTCTGGCATGTTAGCAGCAGAGCACAAGAGCCAAACTGCAGAGAAGAAACATCCTTAGTAGCAGTTATCGACGTCTGGCATTAGCTCATACTATCTATCAGCCACTAACAATCTAGTTACTTTGGTGGATTTAAGCTCTGAATTCATTACTAAGAAAAAACATACATGAGGGCTGGGGGTGGTGGCGCACGCCTGTAAACCCAGCACTTTGGATGCTGAGGCGGGAAGATCACTTGAGCCCAGGAGTTCTAGTCCAGCCTAGGCAACATGGTGAGACCCCATCTCTATTAAAAAAAAAAAAAAAGAAAAAATATAGATGAGAAAAATAGGTTAAAACAGAAGTAGGAAAGGGAATGAACTCTTAATATGCAGATGCATTATTAAACAGTAATTAATACAAATAACCACTGTCCACTAGAGCTTTCCTCCTACTTCTACTGATTTACTCAATTTCCTTTTCCATGGTTGGGAATGAAAAGAAGTTTTGATTGTTTTATACTGTATAACGTAGGTGGGTCTATGTTCCCATAGTTAAAATTTGAAAGAAGACAGATGTGCAGGGTCATTGTAACAATTTTATCATCCTTAGTTAAATACAGCACAGGTACCAACATGCTGTTTTCCACCCTCACAATAGAGGGAGGGTGTCCAGGCGAGGAGGGGGGCCTCCACCCTCATGGGCTCGTACCGAGTTATCTCACTTGCAGACTGGTCCTCTGGCTGGATTTCTGAAGTGTCACCGTTGTTCAAAGATTCACTTAGGTTGGCAAGGGAGGTCACTACATTTGCCAGTGTGCCCAGAGCTCCCTGGCTTGTTTCAGCCTATTAAACAAAAAAATACTGACATTAAAAATGAACACAGATATGCAAATGACTCTCAGGCCAATGAAGTTATAATGCTGGTTCAAAAACAGCTTCGAGGAGAGGGGAGTGTGACTACAAAGGGGCAACACGAGGAAGATCTTTTTGGTGATTTAACAGTTCTGTATCTTGGTGTGGTGGTATTTACACACATCTAGATATGTGACAAAATGACACAACAAAAACAGATAAATCAGACTTCATTAAAACTGTTGTGCTTCAAAAGAAATTGTCAAGAAAGTAAAAGCCCATAAAACAAAAGGACAATTCACAGAATGAGAGAAAATATTTGCAAATCATATGTCTGATAATGGTTTAGTAGCCAGAATATCTAAGGAACACTAACAACTCAATAATAAAAAGACAACCCAATTTAAAAATGGAAAAAGAGGCTGGACGCAGTGGCTTATGCCTGTAATCCCAGCACTTTGGGAGGCCGAGGCAGGTGGATCACCTGAGGTCAGGAGTTCAAGACCAGCCAGGCGAACATGGTGAAACTCTGTCTCTACTAAAAATATAAAAAATTAGCCAGGCATGGTGGCAGGTGCCTGTAACCCCAGGTACTCAGGAGGCTGAAGGAGGAGAATCACTTGAACCCAGGAGGCGGAGGTTGCAGTGAGCTGAGATTGTGCCACTGCCTGGGTGACAGAGTAAGATTCCATGTCAAAAAAAAAAAAAAGGAAAAAGAGCACTTTGCGAGGGCAAAGCAGAAGGATCCCTTGAGCCCAAGAGTTTGAGACCAGCCTGGGCAACATGGCAAGGCCCTGTCTCTACAAAAAATAAAAAAAAAATTAGCCAGGCATGGTGGTGTGTGCCTGTGGTCCCAGCTACTTAGGAATCTGAAGTGGGAGGGTCTCTTGAGCTCAGGAAATCAAGGCTGCACTGAGCCATGATTGTGCCACTGCAGTCCAGCCTATCAGACAGAGTGAGACCTTGTCTCAAAAACAAAATGAAACAACAAAACCCCAAAGATAACAGACATCTCTCCAAAGAAGATATATAAACAGCCCACAAGCATTTGAAGAGATGCTCAACATCATGAGAAATGCAAATCAAAATCACAATGACATAACACTTCACATCCACTGGGATGGCTACAATCCAAAAGATGGATAATAACAAGTGTTGGCAAGGATGTGGAGAAATCAGAACCTTCCTACACAGTTGGTGAGAATGTAAAGTGGTACAACACAAATGTCCATCAATTGACTAATGGATAAATAAAATGTGGTATAGCCATACAAAGGTGTATTATTAGGCTGGGCGTGGTGACTCACGCCTGTAATCCCAGCACTTTGGGAGGCCGAGATGGGCAGATCACCTGAGGTCAGGAGTTTGAGACCAGCCCGACCAACATGGTGAAACCTCAACTCTACAAAAAACACAAAATTGGCCAGGAGCAGTGGCTCACGCCTGTAATCCCGGCACTTTGGGAGGCCGAGGTGGGCGGATCGTGAGGTCAGGAGTTTAAGACCAGCCTGACCAACATGATGAAACCCTATCTCTACTAAAAATACAAAAATTAGCTGGGTGTGGTGGCACACGCTTGCAATCCCAGCTACTCAGGAGGCTGAGGCAGGAGAATTGCTTGAACCCGGGAGGCAGAGGCTGCAGTGAGCTGAGATCACGCCATTGCACTCCAGCCTGGGCGACAGAGCGAGACTCCATCTCAAAACAAAACACACAAAATTAGCTGGGTGTGGTGGCACATGTCTGTAATCCCAGCTACTCGGGAGGCTGAGGCAGGAGAATTGCTTGAACTCAGCAGGCCTTCGGAAGTTGCAGTGAGCCGAGGTGGTACCATTGCACTCTAGCCGGGGAAACAAGAGTGAAACTCTGTCTTAAAAAAAAAAAAACAGAGGTGCATAATTTGGCAATAAAAAGGAATGAAGTACTGATACATGTTATATCACGATGACCCTTAAAAACATGCTAAGTGAAAGAAGCCAGCCACAAAAGACCATATATTGTATGATTTCCTTTATATGAAATGTACAGAGTTGACAAAACCATAGAGTCAGAAAGCAGATTAGTGGTTGGTAGGGTTTGAGAAAAGGGAGAAAGGAGGAATGACTACACAATGGGGTTCGGGGTTTATTCTGAGGTGACAAAAATATTCTAAAACTAGATAGTGGTGATGGTTTGTACAACCTTGTAAATACACCAAAAACCACTACGTTATACACTAAAAGTGTGAGTTTTATGGCATGTAAATTATATTTCAACTAAAAAAGAAAGCCAGGGGTAGTGGCTCATGCCTGTAATCCCAGCACTCTGAAGGGGCTAAGGTGGGTGAATTGCTTGAGTCCAGGAGTTCAAGACCAGACTGGGCAACATGGTGAAACACCGTCTCTACAAAAAAAATACGAAAAATTAGCCAGGCGTGGTGCTGTGCACCTATAGTCCCAGCTACTCAGAAGGCTGAGGTAAGAAGATTGCTTAAACCTGGGAGGTGGAGGCTGCAATGAGCCAAGATCATACCACTGTACTCCAGCCTGGGCAACAGAGCAAGACCCTGTCTCAAAAAAAAAGAAAAGAAAAGAAAAGAAAGCCAGAGATATACTCAAACCAAGGTATGTACGCACAAGGTTGTGTCTTGATTACAAAATGAAAAACTAGAATCAGTAGAAAAGGTCATAAACAGAAATGATTAATAAATCACAACAGACACATAGAATATTGTGCAGCTACTGTAAGATCCTCATAACAGAAAGGTATGTTGAAGGAAATGAAGTTGAAGAAGAATGAAATATAAAAAAGACAGAACAATACATACGGTTTGTACCAAAGCCAATGTCCTGGTTGTGATACTGTACCCTAGGTATGTATGACATAACCACTGGGAGGACCTGGGTGAAGGCTATGTGGGAGCTCTGTAACAGCGCTGTACTTCCTTCACAGTAAATTATTTTAAATGTATAATTACTTCAAAGTAAAATTGGAAAACAATTTCTGAAAGTAGCTTCCTGTGGGTGCTTTGCATATGTTTTATTATTTGTATCAAACTTCTGTGGGGGGTATTGTTGTTTCCATTGTACACAGGAAGGAATGGGGTAGACACAGTCTGCCTCTGAAGCTCTTTCTCTTGATTCCTGAAATACCATACAGCTTTGTGGTCATTCTCCTCCAAAGTGACAATAACTAATTCCTAACCATTAACATTTATTGAATGCTCACTGTGTACCAAGAAATTTATAAGTGCAGGAAAGAAGCATGTGGCTACCAAGAGCAGTGTCAGACTCTGAACCCAGGTATAGCCAGCTCTGGAGTCTTGGTTCTCATTCCCAGTCTCTGTGTGGATGGCTCAATAGAATGGTTGCTGTGAATCCCTTGGTAATCTGTTTTTAAGGTTATCTGGGCCTTACTTTCAGGCTTACGCTTCCTCTGCATTCGACCATGCAGTCAGAGCCACTGTTGTAGAATGTGTGCTGGTGATAAGCTAGGCCCACAATGCGTGATCCAACAGCTCCCATCATGCATGTGGCCCCTGCCCAAAGACAGAAGGTGCAAGGCCCAGCCTGAGGACCAAGGCATGCAGGGCAGCTCTAAATTTTGTCTTCTCTTTCCCAAAAGAGGATGCCCTGTAATGCCCTGAATACACCCATGAATGAGACTGTGAACAGATGAGGAGGAAGCCTGCAGGCCTTGCTCTGGTTCTAATGGTTGCAGCAATGCCAGTGTTCTCAATTACCAAGTCACCCTCTTAAGAGTTGTGGCTTGCTGCTACTACTTCCTCATTACTTGGTTTACATCAGGAGCACCAAGATGAGAAAAACAGTGAGTTCTCTGGCCTGGAAAAAATCCCCCTCCTTGGTTATCTTCACAGGAGCCAGCAAGTCTCCCCCTTTTGGACTGACAAACATCTCTGTCCACAAGTTAAATCCCTATGACTGATCTGCTCTAGCAAAGTTTTGGAATTGACAGATTCCTGGCTGAGCTTCCTCCTGAAGATCATCTAATAAAAAGGAACTTGGAGCTTTTGCAAAAAGGCCATCTCATAAATAGCCCTTTCCTTGGTATGCTAGTAGTCTGCCAATGTGTATAAGAGAAAAAGAAAACTATAACAGAAAAGAGAACCACCGAATGTCCACCAAATTGACCTCTAGACTGACATGTTACAGTGATTATGACCAGCCAGCTCTGATCTGAGAAGCCATCAGCATCTCTAAAACAAATCACAAGATAGCTATCACAACAATAAGGAGACCGAGACGTAGGTCACGCTTTTGATGTGGTATCTGAAGGCCAGGAAGAAAGTGGTGCATGCAGTTAGAGAAGCAGCCTGCAATGTCAACATAAAGGATGAGAGAAAGCATGAGTAGAGAACGTCACCTTGGAATCCGTGGCCAGGAGAACTGTACCATCCTCACGTATCAAAGGCTGCTGGATGTTCACAAGCATCCCTGGATCAAGAAGACCTGTTTGTCTATTTAAGACATAAAGAAACTCAGGGTAGCTTCCAACATTTTATGCACAGTATGATCATGCTGCATTTACCTGTCCTTCCACATTTGTGAAGCTGTCTGAATAGTACTCAGCCACTTAGTGACTAAGCAGAACCCCCACCCATCTCTTCTGCAATGAGATGTACATAGAGTCAGGTTTACAAATTGAGACAGGATGAAATGCAGATGCATCCCCCAGGGCTTTCCAGGACGACTACAGACTGTGGCCATTCTGCCAAGAAAAGTTAACTTGATTTTCAGAAAATCATCAAGGCATCCTCAACTCCAGCTCTCTCTCTGATATATTTTGGATTGCTTGTTTTCCCCTCTTTCTGTTCCTTTTAAAGTAAGTTCAATAGATTATATTAAAAAGAATGTACGAATTAACTGTAGCACTGAGACCTTATCTCACTTTAGGCCTTTTGTGTGTACTGCAGAAATGCCCCAATCTTGAATTATAAAATAATTGTTTTCCTGTATGAATGATGCCTAAATTGCAGGACATAATCTGAATTCAAGGCTAGGAGAATTTCTGACCCCATCATAAATCAGGCATCCTTAGGCCTGTCCAGAGGTGTGACTGAGCAGCTCCAGAAGGGGTAGAATTAGGCAACACAACGCTGGAGGCTATGGCAGATGGGTGGGAAGCCACAACAGTGCCTGTTATAGGACATGTCTGTGCCTCCTCCATCAGCTGCAAAGGCTGATTGCAGTGAGAACAAGGGACTGACCTTGCTCCATCTTTGTCTGCCACAAACGTGGGAGTGGCTATCAGGGGACTTCTCAGGTCTTTCCGGATATAGATTTTCTCAGTTGAAGCAGCACAATTGCTTGGTTTCTCCCGTTGCACATCGAAGGGCTTCCGTTCACTCTGTACAGCTTAAATCACAACATAAATATTTGTGTTTAGAGAAACAATTCAAATCAATAAAAACCACACCCCTTGTGGTAAAGTAAGGGGTTTTCTTTAGTAAATCCATTACTGCAGGGAGGATGACTCTGGTGCTAGGTTCATCTAGCTCAGCTGTCACAGTGGACTTTTCGGCCAGAGAGAAGGAATAAAGCCAAACCATGCCATGTCAAATCTAGCGGCATAAAAAAGACCTCATGATGGGTGGTACTCCCTGCTAAAAAACTGCAGCACAGCACCTATGTGGCCTATGGAAGCACCCATGAGCCTTCTGGGCCATTTTATTAATTTTATGTTATTATTTTATTTTTTGTAGAGATGAAGCCTCATTATGTTGCCCAGTCTGGACTCATCCTGGGCTCAAGCAATCCACTCACCCCAGCCTGTCAAAGTGCTGGAATTACAGGCATAAGCCACCGTGCCCAGCTGGTTTTTACTTCATGCTGCTAACAAAATAGACCCTTTCAAGGATAAAGAAATGCTCATCTTTGGGCCAGGGGTGGTGGCTCACGTCTGTAATCCCAGCACTGTGGGAAGCCGAGACGGGTGGATCACTTGCCCAATATGGCAAAACCCGGCCTCTACTAAAAATACAAAAATTAGCCAGGTGTGGTGGCAGGCACCTGTAATCCCAGCTACTTGGGAGGCTGAGGCAGGGAGAATTGCTTGAACCTGGGAGGTGGAGGCTGCAGTGAGCCAAGATGCAGTGCCACTGCACTCCAACCTGGGCGACAGAGCGAGAGACTGCCTCAAAAAAACAAACAAAAAATGCCCACCTTCAAGTGGGCCCTTAATAGAATGCATTTCCTATGCCACAATTTGTAGAGGAACCCTTCTAATTTCCAACTCAAGTCTGAATAGCTTCTGCAAACTGTTTAATGGTTGTCAATTTTATATCATGCTAGCAAACTCTCCTTTTAGCAGTCTAATGTAAGAGCAGATATGCATGTTAGAAGCAACTGAAGAAAATTAAAGCTTTTTAAAGACAAAAGTGATGAAGGTCAGGGACTAACATTCAGATATGCTGCTAATCAAACTGCTATCCAGTTAAATATTGTGTTTGCAGCTACAGCTGTGATCACAAGAAAACTGATTTCAGTCATTGCTCTGGGTAAAAATATTCATCATTGAGAAAAAGGACAGCTTGGCAATGTGGGCCAGTCCCACACCAAGCCAGAGATTTATTTATTCACTTTGGGGAAAGAGCAGTATCATTAGATAAAATAAAAACATCACACCAGGCAGAAATTAGGTTGATATTTCTAATTTCTCAAAAAATACATTTCCATTTATTCTCCAGTGAATTTTGTGGATTCCCGTTCCCAGAAACGTCAACATCAATACGGAAATATATTGGTTTTCAGAGTTTCTAGAAAACTATGCAAAAGATGACAGAACAATGCAGCATACTCAGCGGAAGCCTGCAGTCCTGGGTCCTCGGCCACCAGCCTTGCCAGGCTGAGTTGCATGCCTTGCTCTGCTAAGCTCCATTTTCCTACTGTGGTTTAAGCCTAACTCCACTCTCCTTGGATTTCTTTGTGCTGTCCATCTTGGGTCCTGGTCTTCATGTTTTCATCACTAGCTAGGGAAGTGACCTCCATGCTGATTGGTCCCTGAAAACCCCCAAAATTCTGTCTATGGGAGTGGAAAGGAGGGGCCTGAGACCTTCCCTGGCTGCCCCACACATCCAGGAGCAATAGCTTTCTCTTTAGAACCCCAGCTACACAGAGGCTTGGCAAAGGACCTTATCCCAAAGAAAGTAGAGGGGCTAAGAAGACAGGGAGTAGGCTTATGTAATCCTCAGGAGCAATATATAAGTAAGGTGATTAAGTAGATCACAGATGAGGACCCTGTGGCTGAGGCTACGTGTGTCCTCAGGCGTCATAGCTCTTAGTGGCACACCTGGAGGTAGATTTGGTATCAGCTTTCCTCCAAAGCCTGTGTTCAACCCACTCCACTAAGCTGCCTCCTGATGCATCTGCATTAAGGCTTTCCACACACACAGCAGGAGGAGACCAACCCCCACAGCGTTGGCTCTCAATCACCTAGCTGACCCATGAGGTAAACCAAAATGAAGCCTGAGTGCATATTTTTTTCTTAAAGTATTTTAAGGCCAGATATAGAAACCTTATTTAATAGACTCTTGTTTACTCTCTCCCTCCACATTAACTCATGTGGTTTTTAAATATTGTTACTCACATTCCATTTTCATGCCCATCTCTAAGCATTTTTTCAGCCGGCAAAACTGACAGCGGTTCCGGTGATGTTTATTGATGATGCAGTCTTGGTTGCTCCGGCAGCTGTAGGTCAAATTTTTCCTCACACTCCTTTTGAAGAAACCTTTGCAACCTTCACAACTGACAGCCCCATAGTGACGGCCTGAAACAGGAGAAAGAATACACAAATATTTTGTGACTATATTTGTGGATTCACCAAAGAGGTGATCTGTCAGTTCCTGTGCAAGTGATGGGTGCGTACACTGTTAGGTGCCAACAGCCATGTGGCCTGAGCATTAAGCATACTGGCCACACCCTTCACGTAATTTCTCTACAATCTTTCAAGTAGCCTTATGAGTTCATGATGGAAATACTGAAGCTCAGACGGGTTATATGACAGCTGGCAGATGGCATGACCTTAGTGCTCTTAGTATACAAATGGTCTAACATACAGTAGGAGCTCACAGGTGACGGCTGAACTCTACTGTCCACTTGAACACACCTTGGTCCTATTCCTGGAGATCTGGGCTTGTGATGCGGCTCAGGTCCCGTTCTGCCACGAGTGGCACATAGCAGACACGTGCATGTGTGGCTTTGGCAGAGGGTCTCACTCCTGCATTTAGCCCCTCTCTCTCTGATTCACGTCCTGGGCCCTAAACCTCCCCTGGGGAAGCGGGATAGTCACAGGGAGAAGCATGGGGACTGTGACTGCCGAAGCCCACAGCAAAAGAGGATTACCATATGGCTCCACCTGGGCTAGCTACTCAGAGCTTCTAGAAACACAGTTCTAGGAATGCATTTATTAAACACAGTTCATTTTTCTAATCTTGTTTTACTTTGGTGTCTCTTTTTATTTTTGATACATTGTAATTGTCCATGTCCATATTTATGAGGTATAATTTGATATTTCAATATATCCACATGTTGTATAATGATCAAATCAGGTAGAGTGACCATCACCTTACGCATTTATCATTTCTTTGTAATAAGGACATTCAAAAGCCTTTCTTCTAGGTATTTTATAATATGTAATACCTTATTGTTAGCTATGGCTACAGTGCAATAGACCAGAACTTGTTCCTACTACTAAACTGTAACTTTGTACCAGTTAGTCAGTCTTTCCCAACTATCTCTCACTTTTCCCCTCCCCAGTCTTGGTGCCATTATTCTACTCTCTGTTTCTATGATATCGATTTTTTTTTTTTTTTAAGGATTCCACATGAGTGAGATCGTACTTGTCTTTCTGTGTCTGGCTGATTTCACGTAACATGATGTCCTCCATGTTCATCTATGTTGTCACAAAGAGCAGGATTTCATTCAGTTTTATGTATTCCACTGTGTTACATACCACATTTTCTTTATCCATTCATCCGCTGTTGGATACTTAAGCTGATTCCACATCTTGGCCATTGTAAATAGTCATGCAGTAAGCGTGGGAGTGCAGATATTTCTTCAACATAATGATTTTATTTCCTTTGGATATGGATCCAGTACTGAGATTGCTGGATCATGTGGTAGTTCTATTTTTAATTTTTTGAAGAACCTCCATATAGTTTTCTATAGTGGCTGTACTAGCTTACAATCCCACCAACAATGTGTAAGTGTTCCCTTTTCTCCACATCCTCCCTAGCACTTCTTTTCGTCTTTTTAATTGTAGACATTTTTTCTTTTCTTTTTTTTTTTTTTGAGACAAGAGTCTTAGTCACTCAGACTGGAGTGCAGTGGCGTGATTTCGGCTTGCTGCAACCTCCACCTCCTGGGTTCAAGTGATTCTTGTGCCTCAGCCTCCCAAGTAGCTGGAATTATAGGTGTGCACCACTACACTAGGCTAATTTTTTTATTTTTGTAAGATTTTATAAAAATAAAATCTTTTATATATATATATATATATTTTTTTTTTAAGACAAGAGTCTTGCTTTTGTCACCCAGGCTGGAGTGCAGTGGTGCGATCTTGGCTTACTGCAACCTCTGACTCCCAGGTTCAAGCAATTCTCCTGCCTGAGCCTCCCAAGTAGCTGGGATTACAGGAACTTGCCACCACACTCAGCTAATTTTTGTATTTTTAGTAGAGACGGTTTTACCATGTTGGCCAGGCTAGTCTCGAACTCCTGACCTCAGGTGATCCACCTGCCTTGGCCTCCCAAAGTGCTGGGATTACAGATGTGAGACACTGCACCCTGCCAAAAATTATATATCTTATAAAAATACAAAAATTAGTAGAGATGAGGTTTTGCCATGTTGGCCAGGCTGGTCTCGAACTCCTGGCCTCATGTGATCTGCCCACCTCGGCCTGCCAAAGTGCTGGGATTATAGGCATGAGCCACTGCACCCAGCCTGATTATAGACATCCTAACTGGAGGTGATACCTCATGTGGTGATTTGCATTTCCCTGAAGATTAGTGATGTTGAGCATTTTTTCATATAACTTGGCCATTTGAATGTCTTCTTTTGAGAAACGTCTATTAAGGTATTTTGCCCATTTTAAAATTGGGTCACTTGTTTTTTTTGCTGTTGAGTTGTTTAAGTTCCCTATACGTTCTGGGTAGTAACCCTTTGTCAGGTGTACAGTTTGCATGGTATCTCCAACTTTTAATTATCAATGACATTAAAAAGTGCCCCTGGCCGGGCAAGGTGGCTCACGCCTGTAATCCCAGCACTTTGGGAGGCCGAGGCAGGCAGATCACAAGGTTAGGAGTTCAAGACCAGCCTGGCCAATATGATGAAACCCAGTCTCTACTAAAAATACAAAAATTAGCCGGTGGCAGACGCCTATAGTCCCAGCTACTCGGGAGGCTGAGGCAAGAGAATCGCTTGAACTCGGGAGGCAGAGGTTGCAGTGAGCCGAGATCACACCACTGCACTCCAACCTGAGCAACAGAGCGAGACTCCCGTCTCAGAAAAAAAAGTGGCCCCTCCTTCAGTTTAGTTTTCTTATTCACAAAGTACTTTCACATACATTATGCCCACTTGTTTCCAGCTGAGACTGACCATGGACATGCTCTTCTGATTCTGTCTTGTTTATATAATCCAATTTCATAGCTACATTGCCAAGGAGGATATATTTCACAGGATTACCATTTAAGGTGGCTACAGAGAATCCATTGTTCTAAGCTCTAGTATGCAAAACCATTTTCCAAGTGTGCATCTGGAATAACTCAGTCTTGTTCTTTTAAGAATAGTTGTGGTAAAGTGCCTTCTATAATATTGTTTTTCCTTTCTTTGCAGTATATTTCCTTGAGTTCTCTATCCCTTTGAGTGACACTAATATCAGGAGACAATGGCACCAAGAGCCTGTGACCAGGCCTTTCCTTTAAGCTCAGAAGAAGACTGACAAATGGGGAAGCCAAGCAGATTCTATGGCCCTTTTGTTATGTTCATGCTTCACTCATTTGTTCAGAAGTTTGTAGAGTGCCTTTCCTTGCTGAGCAAGAAGACACGAATACAGAGATAGATGGTAAGACATGGTTTTTGGTCTGACATTCTGATGGGGAAGACAGGCCTGTAAAGAGTGAATTATATGAGTATGCAACAAGTGATTAGAGAAATCTGTAGGAAAGGGCAATCAGAATCACAAGCAGCACTGTCTATCTGCCTATTGGGGTAGGTGAGGGCTTCAGAGAAGGGATTGGATGGGTTGGGTTTACCAGGACAAAGGGTGGGAGCAGAGGCAGGCACTATTGGCAGATAAATGGTGTCACCAGCATGGAAGGGAAATTGGAGCTTCTGATCTTCTGTATTCTGTAGATGCTTGCCTGGGGCTGTCTTCCTAAGAGGCTTGGGCCAACCTCCTTTTTAAAAAACAAAACAAACAAAAACCAGGACTACAGTGTCCAAAGTTCCTGTGAATTTTGTGACCACAGAAGAAAGTGGAACCAAGCAGCCGTCACAGAACACAGGCCTGTGCCCCTGGCATCCCTGGTACTGTGTTCTTGTAAAATACTTCTCCATTCCTTCCTGTCTGCCTCACTAACCTTCTATGGATCCCCAGTACAAGCAGGCCAACACTTGAATTTTTGGGCCAGACATCTTCTTCAGTCTCACTTTACCCAATCGTAATCACAGAAGCCTATGAGCTCTCTCTCAAGGACACCATGGGTATACACCTTAAACTCTAGGTCCTGGCTCCACTTGCTGGAATGCCCTCCTCCTGCTCCAACCAACATGTACACAATCACCAAGGCTCCCAGGTGCGACTGCCTCTGTGGGGCCTTTCCTGACCCTGGGACACTAGCTGTAATCACATGCCTCCTCCTGCTTCATTACAGCAGTTATTTATAGTGGGTTATAGTGAGGGGATGTTAAGAGATAGTTACAGTTAGGATGAAGGGGGATTATACAAATTATACATCTTGTAAAATAGCCAAGTGCTGTACAAATGTTAATGAGATTAGAGAATGAGTACTTTCTTAGCAGCACATAAATACTACACACTCAACCAAGATTTACAAATCACAGAAATCATTTCTTGACTTTTCCTTTTGATGTCTAATTATCTGACAAACTACCTTACTTATTTACATCATTACCCCAATAAGAAAAGTAGAATTCATGTGTGAAACCTACAAACGTACATAAAATGGTCTTTCTAAATAAACTACCACCCCACCTCACAACAGTTACTTCATGCTGTTGGCCCATTACAAGTGCCAGCATAACCTGGAACTACATACCGGAGGCTTTGTCGCCACAGACCACACAGTACTCTACCACCTGGGGCCGCTGGACGTCCGTCTTCCCCAGTAAACGCTCCACAGAGGCAGAATCCGTGACAATCTGAGAGAAACCAGGAAACAAACAGGGGTGCCAATTAAAAATCAAATCACTGCCAGGCACGGTGGCTCACGTCTATAATCCCAGCACTTTGGGAGGCCGAGGCGGGTGGATCACTTGAGGTCGGGAGTTCAGGACCAGCCTGGCTAACATGGTGAAACCCTGTCTCTACTAAAAATACAAAATTAGTCAAATGTGGTGGCGGGCGCCTGTAATCCCCAGCTACTCTGGAGGCTGAGGGAGGAGAACTGCTTCAACCCGGGAGGCAGAGGTTGTAGTGAGCCGAGACTGCACCACTGCACTCCAGCCTGGGCAACAGAGTGAGACCCCATCTAAAAAACAAGCAAACAAAAACCCAGATCAATAAGCAAAGTAATGTTTAACTACAAATTCTCAATGTTGGGTTTCTAAGCAGGAGAACTCTGGACAGAACTGGGAAAATTCCAGAAGACAACCTAATCTGACACCTAGAATGGCTCTGCCACTCATCCGGACTGCTCATCAGCTGGGTGGTTTCCCAGGGTCAGGCGCTGGTTTCCACTGATCTACTCTATCTGGCTACTACAACCACCCAAAATTGTGGCCCATGTGGGGAATCACACACAGATGCTTCAAAATGAAGATATTTAAGATTCTTCCCGTAACAACTTGAATGTACGCAAAGAGGTGTATTGGCAGAGAAATAACCAAACTTTATTAATTAAATAACTAGGACTCTGACTGAGGCAGCTGGTGGTGAGATGACGAGAACAAATGACCTTTGAAACCTGCTATCTTCCCCTCATTTGTGGTGATTTTCTAGGTGACAGCAATTCATCTGGGAGAATACTATAACTGGTATCAATATAAGAAAGTGAAAAATAGCTGTTATTTTAAAATGTACTTGAACTTGAGCCAACAATAAGCCTTAAAATGATTTATACGTGGTGGGAACACATACAGAAATCATTAATTAGAATCACCTCTTGTGAAACATGCAACAAAATCAACAGCCATTCTTTCACAGACAAGGAGTACTCTAAAGAAGGAGGAAGGAATTCTGATTTCAGATGATCACAATGTACTCCGGGAAAGGAAGGATGAGACAGCATTTAGTAAGTGCAGCGTAAGATGTCTAAAACAACAGTTCTGAAAGCTGAACATATTGGCGTTCTGATCCCAGCTCAATCAGAAGACAAAAAAATTCTTCCCTTCCTTAAGTCTCTTCATAGTAGAACCTCCCCACCCAAAACAGAGATTCTAAGCAGCATTAAATCAATAGCCAAAAGGTGGAAGCAACCTACATGTCCACCAACAGATGAAGAGATAAAATGTGGTCTATATACAGAGTGGAATTCTACTCAGCCTTTAAAAGGAATGGAATTCTGACACATGCTACAATATGGATGGGTGAAATAAGCCAGTCACACAAACGCTGATTTCACTTATATGAGGTACCTAGAGTAGTCAAATTCATGGAGACAGAAAGTAGAATGGTGGTCACCAGGGGCTGGGGAAGGGGGAGAGAAGACTTACTATTCAGTAAGTACAGAGTTTCAGCTTAGGAAGAGGAAAAGAGTTACACAGAGCTGGATAGTGGTACAACAATGTAAATCTACTTAATGCCACTAAACTGTATACCTAAAGCTGGTTAAGATGATAAGTTTTATATTATGTGTATTTTATCAAAAATTAAAAAAAAAAAAAGAAACACGACCCTGACGAAGCATGCTCCGTGCTCAGCCATCATGGGATACTGACCTTAAGTTTCTGTTCTCTAAGTGTTGAGTTTGGAGATTCTATGCTTCCCAGACTCATGCTAGCAACAACCCTGCTTTCCTTCAATGTCTGCTCTTTTCCTTGCTATAGACTGTCCTCAACCCCATCGTGCCTTGACAGAGCAGGAAGAACCAGGGCAGAGACAGAGACAAGAATTGAGGGGCCCAGGGCGAGTAGTACACAGTGGCAAGTAAAGACAGAATGAAACGCTGGGGCCACAGACCTGATGATCTGGACAAGTCGGTTCTCACCTGGCTGTAGTCAGCCCTAGGTGGTACCTTTAAAATATCAAGGGCTGCCACTTGATGGCCTTAGGTAAGAACAATTCTCCAGTAGCCTCAGTGCTGGCTTGCTCATGTCAGTCTTCTGTGGCCACTGACTTCCTGGTTCTACTTCCATCCTCTCTGAGTATTATAGTTGACTGTCTTCTGGGCCTTGCCACTGGTTTGCTGGTTTATTACTTTGGCCAAAGCAGCAACCTGCCATGCTTGCAGGTCCCCAAAGAACCTTCCAGGGATGGATTTGGCCTCGAAGGCAGACGTAAGAACAAGTCAGGAACAAGTTCAATAGCACAAGTGCTGAAACAAATACCTGTCCAAAGGCCTTACCTGGATCCTGCCAGGGACGAGGTTGTCTGAGGTGGTGAATATGAGTTGCTTGGCGCTGGATGTCTCTGGGGAAGCCAGGATCACCTTCCCAGTTCCAGCTCCATCTGGGCTGGTCAGGATGAACTGCTGTTTGGGGGATCCGGAGGCGTCCACTGCGGTGACTATCTGGATCTTCTGTCCTGTCTGCTGGTCTGTGACAATCTATAAGACACAACATGGAGGCTGCTCTCATGGAGTGTCACAAGACCCATGCATTTGCAGGTGGTGCTCAAAGTGGTGACTGCCAAAAACCAGTCCTTGAATTAATGCTGTCTAACATGCATTTTCACCAGTTCACGGTGAACTGAGAAAAATAAAACACGACAGTGAGCTTTTCAGAAACAAATTTTCATAAAGCTAATTTTAGTCTAGGACTGTATCTTTCCTGTTTTTAGAATTAAAACGCCCTTTCTTTTATGAAATGAAGGCAGTAATAAATAATAGGTTTAACTTTTTGAAAAGTCCTTGTCCTCACCTAGTAACAAATGTAGGCAATCCTAACTCTTTTTGAAATGCTACTGATCCACAAAATCCAAAAACTTGGGAATGAGTGCTTCAAAGACGGCGTCTTTCTAAAAGGTCCTGTAAATAATATTGCCTTAGGTTGAGAGAATACAGGGAGACCCTTGCTGACACACACTCAACTCACCACTAATTGACCACCCACCTCCTTCACTCCCACTTCCTGACTCTGAGGTCTTTTAAGGATAGAGACTACACCTGATTCACTGCTATATCCCCAGGGCCAGCACAAGGCCTGGCACAGAGAGAAGACAATAAAAGATCATAGGATGCACCGAAGAAAGTGGGCACTGACTCTGGAGAAGTCTTGACCCTTATTCCTCTGGGAGTTCCCACTCTTCAGGAGTCTCGCTGTCAAGATTCCACTTCTTCACACAGTCCTTGTCTAATTGCATCAGTCACAACAAAAACAGTTGCTATGACAAGAATGAACTCTCTTATTCTTGCTCATGAAGTTCTTTGAAGTTGTTCTAATCCCCGTCCTGCCTCTCTCCTAGGCCAGATGTTCCTGGCTAGCAGCACTGCCACCTCTCCCTCCAGGCACCAGCAGACCCTTACTGCAAAGAAGACTCTTGAGCTGCTGCTGCTGCTGTGTTGGGTGAGGGGAAACGTGCTATGTCTCTGGCTGGAACTCAGTTTCCTACAGCACAGTACATTTATGGGCAGGTCTAGCATCTGCACCACCTCTTGACAGACTTTTGAAATGGAACTCCAGCTGGGTGCAGTGGCTCACGCCTGTAATCCCAACACTTTGGGAGGCCGAGGTGGGAGGATCACCTGAAGTCAGGAGTTCAAGACCAGCCTGGTCAACATGGTGAAACCCTGTCTCTACTAAAAATACAAAAATTAGCTGGGCGTGGTGGTGGGCGCCTGTAGTCCCAGCTACTTGGAAGGCTGAGACACGAGAATCGCTTGAACTCAGGAGGCGGAGTTTGCAGTGAGCTGAGATCGTGCCACTGCACTCCAGCCTGAGTGACAAAAGGGAAACTTCATCTCCAAAAAAAAAAAGAAATGGAACTTCAAGGTTGAGATAACAAACTCACACAGTCTAACACAACAGCTTGGCTAACTGCAATACAGAAAATAAGACAATGTTGGCTGGCTCAAAATAAGATGACATAGGCAAGAAAAGATTCAATCACTTAAATGTTTACTGAGCACCCACTACGAGTCAAACACTGTTCTGGGTACTACGAATAGGGATGTGAACAAAAAAAGGTCCCACCATCATGGAACTAAATTTCTATTGGGGGAAACAGACCATGAACTCTGAATAAATAATATCAGTCAGTGTAAATGCCCTGGAGAAAACAAAAAGCAGAATAAACAGAGAAAGCATGACATTGGGAAGGAGACAGGGATGCAACTTTAGGAGGAAAGACATCTCTGAGTATGTGACACTGAGCAAAGACTTGAATCAAACACAAGAGGAAACTGCAAAAATGTGGCAAAGTGTGCCACAGGGCACAGCCAAGTGCAAGACCAGAGAGGCAGCAGAATAGGATGACAGATCCAAGAATGAATCCTCAGCTAATCATGGGACAAACCCCAGTATATCATCATCTCCAACTAAAGGGGCAAAAGATGTTTAAGGCTCAAGGAGAATGGATTTGGAAAGAATGAAAGGAAGAACTTTCATCGTTACAATCTGTGACATGCCCAGAGTCCCCCAGAAACATAAAACATGAGACAGAAAACCTTGTGAAAAGAATTATCTTAAAAAAAAACTTTCCTACGCATGGCTCAACTGAAAGATTGCAGACACAGGCTGGTTGACACATCTCTCAGCTGCCACAGAAAGGATTCTTGCCTTAGATAAACAAGATGGCCTTTGGAAGCCCTCATAACCTGAGCTCTGTGAGTCAAATGTCTATCAATTCTTTTTTTTTTTTTTTTTTTTTTTTTTTTGAGACAAGAGTCTCGCTTTGTCACCCAGGCTGGCATGCAGTGGCATGAGCATGGCTCACCGCAGTCTCAACCTCCTGGGCCCAAGCAATCCTTCTGCTTCGGCCTTCTGTGTAGCTGAGACCACAGGCGCATACCACCACACCCAGCTAATTTTTTAGAAAAATTTTTTGTAGAGATGGAGTATCATTTTGTTGCCCAGGGTGGCCTCAAATTCCTGGGCTCAAGTGATCCTGCTGCCTTGGCCTCCCAAAGTGCTAGGATTCAGGCATCAGCCACCAAGCCCGGCTCATGTCTATCAATTTTTGTTTCCTTCCTAAACTGTTTTCCCTGTTAAGAAATGACATAGTTATGTGATTGAGAGGGGTCTTCGATTACCAACTAAAACCAAGGCAACACTAGTAATTCCTTTGCCCTTTTGTGTTCAGAGATGACACATGCTGTGCCAGAGCACACACAGATAACCAGCATGTCATTTCTTGTATGCTCTTCTCTAGTCATTGGGGTTGAGGTATGGCAAGTATGAGGTCAGGGTACGGTATTGGGAGGTAGAAGTTACTGGTTCCAGACAGGGACAGCAGCTCTTAGTGGCAGTATATAACATACTTCAAGGCTTAAATTTTTTTTTTTTTTTTTTTTTTCGAGACAGGGTCTTGTTCTGTTACCCACGTTGGAGTGCAGTAGCACGATCCTGGCTCACTGCAGCCTCGACCTCCTAGGCTCAAGCAATCCTCCCATCTCAGCCTCCAGAATAGGTGGGACTACAGGTAAGCACCATCATGCCTGGCAATTTTTTTTTTCTCTAGAGATGGGGTCTCACTATTTTGCCCAAGCTGGTCTTGAACATCTGGGTTCAAGTGATCCTCGTGCCTTTGCCTCCCAAGGAGTTTACAGGTGAGAACCAATGCACCTGGCTAGATTATTCGTTTCTTTTTTTCTCAAAGACTCACGCTTATAAAAATTCAATGAATTACTTATAATTTTGGGGTTTTATCTTCACCCTCCTAAGACATCTGTATCCTCTACTTAGAGAGATCACGCCCATGAAAAAACTAAAAATGCAGGCAGAAAGAAAAATCTCCCAAATACCCTATTGGAACACAAGGGTGACCATTAGGCAAGACCTTGTTAACAAACACAGATTCCTATTTAATTACCTAGAGGAAACATCAAATTGCACGGATATATCCAAGCTCATTAAAACTTAAGTTGGCTGTGGAGGAGAGGTATTGTGCATAGAACTGTGCCCCCTGAAAAGATACATTCCAGCCATAATTCCCAGTATCTATTAATGTACCTTACTTGGAAGTAGGGCCTTTGCAAATGTAATTAGGATAAGATGAGGTAATACTGCATTAGGGTGGCCCTAATTCAATGACTAGTGTCCTTATAAGAAGACCATGTGGCAATGGAAGCAGAGACTGGAGTGATGCAGCTGCAAGCAAGTGAGGAATGCCAAGGACTGGTGGCACCCACCAGAAGGTAGGAGGAGGCAAGGAAGGACACTCTCCTAGAACCTTAAGAGAGCATGGCCCTGCTGACAACTTGATTTCAGACTTCTGGCAACCAGAAGGTTGGGAAAATAAATTTCTATTGTTTTAAGCCACCAAATTTGTGGTAATTTATTGTGACAGCCCTGGGAAACTAATACAAGAGGCAAATTTTATTTAATTTCTTTACTTGGAACAAAAGTTCTTAAATTCCTGTCTGTAAACTATAACAAATTGGGGGGAAGGGAGGAACGTAAGAAGATATGTGTTGTTTTCTGTGATTTTTAAGGCCCTCAATAGCCTACCTATACAGTCAGGGCTGCTATAATGCTTGTTGTGAAAAGATGAATTTGTTTTAACATGATCGATATGTTAGTAAATAATTTGAGTATAATGCAAATTTTGTGTTTATGCGTGGTTTCTTCCATGAATAACACTAGGTAAACAGAAAACGACACTGAGGTGAAGTGATCCATGCAGGGATACTCAGTGCACATGGTATGAGTCACATTCAATCCATCTGGTGATTTCAGGTCACCCCATGTCCACCACTCACAGTAACTCATGAGACGCAATCCTCCCTACACCTACCTCCACAAAGAAACTACAAGGCTTTTTCTAGGTAAAGTGCCGTATTTACTTATTTATTTTTGAGATAGAGTTTCGCTCTTGTTGCCCAGGCTGGAGTGCAATGGCACGATCTTGGCTCACCACAACCTCCGCCTCCCAGGTTCAAGTGATTCTCCTGCCTCAGCCTCCCGAGTAGCTGGGATTACAGGCATGCGTCACCATGCCCAGCTAATTTTTTGTATTTTTAGTAGAGATGGGATTTCTCCATGTTGGTCAGGCTGGTCTCAAACTCCTGACCTCAGGTGATCCGTCCACCTCAGCCTCCCAAAGTGCTGGGATTATAGGCATGAGCCACCGCGCCCAACCAAGTACCGTATTTATTATAGTCACTACGTATTTTAACCACTTGCAGGTTTTATTAGATTTGCTATCTGTTTTTTAATACGTTACTGATAAAGTTTTTGAGTATTGTGTCACTAATTTCATTTTTTCCAGTCAGTCCTGTGGTTTTCATTGCACAATTTGGCAAAGTGTGGGAATTTTCAGGAACACACGTCACATTATAGCAGAACTGACTTTACTCTGCTAAGCTAAGGTCCTCTCTAGTTCTAATCCCAAAGGACCCTGGAATGATCTTATACACCACCATTCTCCCCAATGTTACCCACTCTGTTCCAGCCAGCTCAACATCTCTGTTGCAAAGAAGAGCCTGCCAATGAATGGCCTGCAGGCAAAAACCAGCCACTGGATAACTTGTTTGACTACCCAAACTTTTTTTTTTTTCCTTGGGACCAGGTCTTATTCTGTCACCCAGGCTGGAGTGCAGTAGCACAATGTTGGCTCTTTACAACCTCCACCTCTCAGCCTCAAGTGATCCTCCCATCTCAGTCTCCCGAGTAACTGGGACTACAGGCTCGTGCCAGAAAGCCTGGCTAATTCTTGTATTTTTTGTAGAGATGATGTCTCACTAGGTTGCCCAGGCTGGTCTTGACCTCCTGAGCTCAAGCGATCCACCTACATCGGCCTCCAAAGTGCTGGGATTACAGGTGTGAGCCACTGCGCTCAGCACCCTAATTTTTTTAAAAAAAAAAAAACAACTGTTTGCTAACATCTAAAAATTGAGTATTTCCCATAATCAAAATCAAATTTATAGTTCTCTTGACAAACTGGAAGCTCAGGTCATCCTGGGCTCAAGTTCTCCCCATGGTGCCAGGTGGCTGGTGCTGCGTGTGGGTTGGCTACCTCTTTAGATGAGGTAGCCTCTCCATTTTATCCCTGTCATTACCTTGCCACCTCTTTCACTGTAAACACCTGTGACAGGACTTGGTAGCTACAGACATGAATAGGAATGCTTGCTCTAGTACTTCCCAGCTGTGTCAACTTGGAGCAGTTACATAAGCCCTTGAGCTCCATTTATATATCTATGAAAAAGGATGACTAGGAAAGTGAAATGATGTGATGTGTGTGAAACTGCTTGGTACACTGCCCAGAACATGACAGGACCTTGGTAAAGTATTTCTTCCCTCTAAGCTCTCACATACTCCTTTTCTCAGTCTTGTCTTATCCTTTTCATCTTATCAAATCGCTCCTGATGAAGAAGTCAAGACTTTTTACCATGGCTTACTCATTCTTTCATTTATTCCTCAAATATTTACTGAGGGTCTACTCTGTCAGACAGTGTGTTAGACAGTGGCATATGAAGATGGCTCCTGCCCTCATGAAACTTTTAGTTCAGTGGAAGAGACTGGCAATACACAAGGAAACAAACCAGTCAGTAAACAATTTTAATTTATGGTACATGTTATGAGGGAAAAGATCAGGTTGGGGTAACCCTGAATAACAAAAGTACTTAACTTTAGAAAGAGAGGTCAGGGGGCTGGGCACGGTGGCTCATGCCTGTAATCCCAGAATTTTGGGAGGCCGAGGCAGGCGGATCACGAGGTCAGGAGATCGAGACCATCCTATCTAACATGGTGAAACCCCGTCTCTACTAAAAATACAAAAAATTAGCCAGGTGTGGTGGCAAGCACCTGTAGTCCCAGCTACTCAGGAGGCTGAGGCAGGAGAATGGCATGAAACCGGGAGGCAGAGGTTGCAGTGAGCCAAGATCACGCCACTACACTCCAGCCTGGGCGACAGAGCGAGACTCCACCTCAAAAAAAAAAAAAAAAAAAAAAAAAAAGGAGAGGTCAGGGAAAACCTCTGTGACAAGGTGACATTTAAGACGAGATTTGGGCTGGATGGCACAGTGGCTCGCGCCTGTAATCCCAGCACTTTGGGAGGCCGAGGCAGGCAGATCAGCTGAGGTCAGGAGTTCGAGACCAGCCTGGCCAACATGGTGAAACTCTGTCTCTACTAAAAATACAAAATTAGCCAGGTGTGGTGGCGCATGTCTGTAATCCCAGCTACTTGGGAGGCCGAGGCAGAAGAATCGCTTGAACCTGGGATGCAGAAGTTGCAGTGAGCCAACACTGTGCCACTGTACTCCAGCCTGGGTGACAAGAGGGAAATGCCTTTAAAAAAAAAAAAAAAAAAAAAAGGCCAGGCGCGATGGCTCACGCTTGTAATTCCAGCACTTTGGGAGGCCGAGGCGGGCGGATCACGAGGTCAGGAGATCGAGACCACGGTGAAACCCCGTCTCTACTAAAAAATACAAAAAATTAGCTGGGCGTGGTGGCGGGCGCTTGTAGTCCCAGCTACTCGGAGAGGCTGAGGCAGGAGATGGCGTGAACCCGGGAGGTGGAGCTTGCAGTGAGCCGAGATTGTGCCACTGCACTCCAGCCTGGGCGACAGAGCGAGACTCCGTCTCAAAAAAAAAAAAAAAAAAAAAAGATTCAAGGCTGAGGAGACAGCAGCCAGTTAAATGTTTAGTGTTCCCAGCAAAGAGAAACGTTCTGGTATATGGAAAGCCCTGGGAGATGAACAATCTCTTGGGAACTGCTATCAGGTCCATGGACAACCAGCATGGCCCAGGAACCTAGAGAGGGAGGTGCGACAGCCCTGCTGCAAGTTTGGATTTCTTTCTGAGTACAATGAGAATCCCTTCAAGGGTTTGTCCCCCGACCCAAAACCAGCTCTTCAGATTTCCTATACTATTTATATACACACACACATACCCACCCACCCACTCACATACCTACATATACACAATTTCCTATAGTATATATAGAATTTACATATAGAATATATGTAAAGTTTATAAGATAAGTCAGGGTATATTAGAGCATACCAAAAGATAATAGCAAAGATTACTGACTAAAAATAAAAAGGGTAAAAATAACCTGCTTTAAAAAAGGTTTGCAAAAAGGTAAATAAATCCTGACCTTTGCAAAACGGTAAATAAATCTTTTACTTAAGTATAAATTTTAGCTCATATGAATAGTTTTGAGTTACTATTTTAGTTTTTTGAGACAGGGTCTCCCTCTGTGGCCCAGGCTGGAGTGCAGTGGCATGATCACAGCTCACTGCAGCCTCAACCTCCTGGGCTCAAGCAATCCTCACACCAAAGCCTCCCAAGTAGCTAGGACTACAGGAATGGCATGTCTGGCTAATTTTTTAGTTTTTTTGTAAAGATACAGTCTCACTTTGTTGCCCAGGCTGGTCTCGAACTCCTGGGCTCAAGTGATAAGCCTTCTTCAGCCTCCCTAAGTGCTGGGATTACAAGTGTGGGCCACTGTACCCAGCCTAAATGGAGGATATTAATCCAAATATATCAACAATCACTTTAAATATGAATTGATCCACATCCACCAATGAAAAGACAGATTCTCAGCTGGGTAAAAAAACAAGACCCTTATGAAATTATACAGGAAGTAGGAAAAAAATGGGAAAAAATCAAGACCCCAATACATATTGCCTACAGGAGACCCAATTTATAAATAAAGACACAGACAGATGCAAAATAAAGGGATGGAGAAGCTGACAATGGTGCACATTTGTAGTCCCAACTACTTGGGAGGCTGAGGCAGAAGGATAGCTTGGGCTCAGGAGTTTGAGGTTGTAGTGCCCTATGATCCTGTCTGTGAATAGTAAAGGCACTCCAGCCTGGGCAACAGAGCAAGATTCTCCTAAAAAAAAAAAAAAGTTGGCCAGGCATGGTGGCTCACACCTGTAGTCCCGGCACTTTGGGAGGCTGAGGCAGGTGGATTGCTTGAGCTCAGGAGTTTGAGACCCACCTTGGCAACATGGTGAAACCCCATCCCTATTTAAAAAAAAAAAAAAAAGCATTATGTGTGTGTGTATCCAGGCATGGTGGTATGCGCCTGTAGTCCCAGCTACTTGGGAGGTGTAGATAGGAGGATGGCTTGAGCCTGTAAGGTAGAGGCTGCAGTGAGCTGTGTTCACGCCATTGCACTCCAGCCTGGGTGACAGAGCAAGACCCTGTCTCAAAAAAAAAGAAAAAAATGTCAAAACATAGAGAAAGTTATACCATGCTAGAAACTAACACTAATAAAAAGAAAGCTGGAGTAACTATAGTAATTTCAGACAAAGCAAATTTCAGAACGAGGAAAATAAACATAAAGGGAAGTGGTACATAATAAGAAAGGGGTTGGCTGGGCATGGTGGCTCATGCCTGTAATCCCAGTACTTTGGGAAGCTGATGCAGGAGTATCACTTGAGGTCAGGAGTTCAAGACCAGCCTGGGCAACATAGCAAGACTCTGTCTCAAAAATAAATAAAAAGAAAGCAAGCAAACAAGGGGTTAATTCTCCATCGCTTCTCGACCTTTTGGCTAAGATCAAGAAAGGAGTTAATTCTCCAAAAAGACATAACAATGTAAAACATATATGCAACTAACAACAGAGCATCAAAGTGAGGCAAAAAAACTGATAAAACTGCAAGGAGAAAAACAGAAATCAACAGTTATATTTGGCTTTTTGATTCAGCTTGTTGAGATAACAATAAATCTCTGTCATCAATATATTATCCCTTCCTCCCAGCTTTTTGCCTACAAGCTTGATACACCTACCTTCTCTTTGTTCAAAGAGGTGAAAACACTCAGTGGGCCAGAGGCAGGTTCAGAGCCCTAGGGAAGACAACTTCCCATAAGTGAATATCGATTAGTTAATAACAATATTAGTAATAAGTTATTATATAATTAGTAAATATTGAACATTATTATGTGCCAGGCACCATTCTAAGCACTTTATAAGCAATATCCCTTTGATTCTTCATAATAACTTTGCGAGGCAAATACTACTATTATGTATATTTTCCAAATGAAGAAAGTGAGGCATTAAAAAGTTAATTGACCAAGGTCAAAAAAGCTAAGTGGGGCACTGGATTTGACTTCAAGTAGGGGCCCTTGCTCTTAATTACAGTACTAAGAAATACTGCCTCTCAATTTGGAAGCAAATAAGTAATAAAATGGTACTTCATCTCAACAGTTTGAAACAACAGTTCAGGCTTTTGCTTTAAATGGAAGTTGATTAAATAAATGTAAGCATTTTTTATTTTTTTTTAAAGAATCGATGAAGTTGTACTGTATTTGATGCCCAAAAGGCACAACTCCTTAGTGAAACCCTTAGGAAGGTTTGTTTTTGGAAAGAGTTCTGGAAAGGCAGGGTTGCCATTGGCAGGTTGCAGGTACCTGAATGCGCTGAGGTGAGGCTACAGCAGAGTCAGTGGAGATTATCTGGATGCGTGGGGAGGGGCTGGTCATCCCTGGAGATTCCGGCCGAGAGGTCTGTGTACGTGTTACCTGTGGGCGAGAAGTGGGCTGGATCACAAGGGGGTTCAGAATGATGCCCAGAGGTGGCCTGAAGACCATGCCTCTTGCTTTCACTGTGGCCTGGAGTGATGAACTTGTGTGGTTCTGAGGTATGGACCCAGAAGGATGACAAAGGAATCAATGAGATGTTGCTACACGATGCCCCCCAGGAAAATACAATCTTAAAACAGCTGTTTCTAATGTTGAAAATGTAAGAAGAAACCAAAGGAATTTGCAATTGTGCTCTGCACACTTTAATAAAGTAAAAACCTACCAAAATAACATTTTAAAGATGATCTTTGAATGTTATCCCTGTCTCCAAAGCCACCTGTAAAACATTCCTTTAATCTGGTTTCCCGAGAAAGGCTCTTACAACACAGCAGGGGATGACAAACAAAACCAACATTACACTGAAAACTACTGGGATTAGTACTCATAAAAGGGTTCTGGTAATTTCTCAGCCCCAATGGGATGGAGCTGGGAAAAGCCTGTCAGGACCATAGGGTCTGAAATTTAGTCAATACCTATCCCAAAGGCAAGGTACAAGGTGCTGAGTGGTCACCTGGGTATTTGAAGCAGGCAGATATATTTTTTCTTGATAGAAAGCGTATTGTGGCTGGGTGTGGTGGCTCACACCCATAATCCCAGCATTTGGGAGGCCAAGGTGGACAGATCACTTGAGGTCAGGAGTTTCAGACCAGCTGGCCAAAATGGTAAAACCCCATCTCTACATTAAAAAAAAAAAAAAATTAGCCAGGCATGATGGTGCGTGCCTGTAATCCCAGCTACTCGTGTGGCTGAGGCAGGAGAACCGCTTGAACCAGGGATGGGGAGGGTGCAGTAAGCGGAGATCGTGCCACTGCACTCCAGCCTGGGTGACAGGAAAAAGTGTATCGTGGGTCGGGGGCGGTAGCTCACGCCTGTAATCCCAGCACTTTGGGAGGCCGAGGCGGGTGGATCACTTGAGGTCAGGAGTTAGAGACAAGCCTGACCAACATGGTAAAACCCTGTCTCTACAAAAAAAAAAAAAATTAGCCAGGCATGGTGGCACGTGCCTGTAATCCCAGCTACTAGGGAGGCTGAGGCAGGAGAATCTCTTGAACCCGGGAGGCGGAGGTTGCAGTGAGCCAAGATCATGCTATTGCACTCCAGCCTGGGCAACAAGAGGGAAACTCTGTCTCAAAAAAAAAAAAAAAAAAAAAAAAATGTGTATTGTGAACACTTCACAATAAACTCTCCCTAAAATTAGAAGAAAACAGTTCCTAATTCTGTGAGGCCAATATTACCCGATACTGAAACCAAAGACATCACAGGAAAAGAAAACTACAGACCAATATCTCTTATGAATAGAGACACAAACAATCCTCTACAAAACACTAGTAAACCAAATCCAGTGGTATATAAAGGATTATACACCACGAATAAGTGGGGTTTATCCCAGGAACGCAAGCTTGTTCAAATATGAAAATCAAACAGTTCTATACATTGCATTAAAGGAATAAAGGACAGAAGCCACATAAGTATTTCAATTGATGGAGAAAAAGCATTTGACAAAATCTAACAACATTTCATGATAAAAACACTCAACAAACGAGATATAAAAGGAAAGTTCTCAATCTGATAAAGGGTCTCTATAAAATACTCACAGCTAACAGTATACTTAGCGGTAAAAGACTAAAAGCTTTCCTTCTAAGGTTAAGAATAAGATGAGGATGTCCGTTCTCTCTATCTCAACATTACACTAGGGGTTCCAGCCAGGGCAATTAGGAAAGAAAAATAAAAACATTCAGAATAGAAGGGAAGAAAACTATCTCTGTTTGCAAATAACATGATCTCATATACAAAAAATCCCACAGAATCCACAAAAAAACCCATCAAAGTGAGTAGACGAGTTTCAGGGTTGCAGGATATAAGATCAAAATACAAATATTGGCCAGATGCAGTGGCTCAAGCCTGTAACCTTGGCACTTTGGGAGACTGAGTAGGAGGATCACTTGAGGTCAGGAGTTTAAGACCAGTTCGGACAACAAAACAAGACCCATCTCTACAAAAAAATTAAAATATCAGCTGTGTGTGGTGGTGCATGCCTGTAAGTTCCGGGTACTCATTAGGTTAAGGTGGGAGGATTGCTTGAGCCCAGTTGTTCTAGGTTGCAGTGAGCCATGATTGTTGTCACTACACAGCCTGGGCAAGACTCTTTCAAAAACAAAAAACAAGGCCAGGCACAGTGGCTCACGCCTGTAATCCCAGCACTTTGGGAGGCCAAGGCAGGTGGATTACCTGAGGTCAGGAGTTCAGGACCAGCCTGGCCAACATGGTGAAACTCCATCTCTACTAAAAAATACAAAAATAAGCTGCGTATGATGGCGGGGCCTGTAATCCCAGCTACTCGGGAGGCTGAGACAGGAGAATTGCTTGAACCCAGGAGGCGGAGGTTGCAGTGAGCCAAGATCGCGCCATTGCATTCCAGCCTGAGAGACAAGAGTGAAACTCTGTCTCCAAAAAAAAAAAAAAAACCAACCAAAAAAAAACAAAAAAAGCAAACAAACAAAAAAAAACCCAAAACAAAAACACAATAATCAATTGTATTTTCATATATTAGCAATGAGCAATCTGAAAATGAAATTAAGGAAGCAATCCCACTGACCATGCATCAAAAAGGATAATATATTTAGAAATAAAATCAATTTAACAAAAGAAATGCAAGATTTGAAAACTATAAAATATTGCTATGAGAAATTTAAAACACCTAAACAGGCTGGGCATGGTGGCTCACGCCTGTAATCCCAGCACTATGGGAGGCCGAGGCAGGTGGATCACGAGGTCAGGAGATTGAGACCATCCTGGCTAACACGGTGAAACCCCGTCACTACTAAAAATACAAAAAATTAGCCGGGCATGGTGGCGGGTGCCTGTAGGCCCAGCTACTCAGGAGGCTGAGGCAGGAGAATGGTGTGAATCCGGGAGGCAGAGCTTGCAGTGAGCCGACATTGTGCCACTGCACTCCAGCCTCAGTGACAGAGCAAGACTCCGTCAAAAAAAAAAAAAAAAAAGAAAAAAGAAAAAAAAAACCTAAATAAATAGAAAGACATTTGTGACTTAATATTGTTAAGATGGTGATATTCCCCAAATTGATCTACAGGTTCAATGTAATCCCTATCAAAATTTCAGGTGCTTTTGGCCGGGCACGGTGGCTCACGCTTGTAATCCCAGCACTTTGGGAGGTCGAGGCGGGCGGATCACGAGGTCAGGAGATCGAGACCACGGTGAAACCCCGTCTCTACTAAAAATACAAAAAAATTAGCCGGGCGTGGTGGCGGGCGCCTGTAGTCCCAGCTACTCGGAGAGGCTGAGGCAGGAGAATGGCGTGAACCTGGGAGGCGGAGCTTGCAGTGAGCCGAGATTGCGCCACTGCACTCCAGCCTGGGCGACAGAGCAAGACTCCGTCTCAAAAAAAAAAAAAAATTTTTTTTCAGGTGCTTTTTTGCATACATTGACAAAATGATCCTAAAATTCATATGGGAAGGCACGGGACCCAGAATATCCAAAACAATTTTGAAAAAGAACAAAGTTGGAGGACTCACACTTCCTTATTTCAAAACTTATTTACAAAGCTACAGTAATTAAAAGTGTGGAATCCAGCAATCACACTTCTGGGTATTTACCCAAAAAGATTTGAAATCGGTTTATTGAAGAGATGTCTGCACTCCCATGTTCTCTGCAGCACTGTTTGTAATAGCCAAGTTACATAATCAACCAACATGTCCAACAACAGATCAATGAAGAAAGAAAATGTGGTATATACACACACTGGAATACTATTCAGCCTTTAAAAAGAAGGAAATTCTGTCATTTCTGACAACACGGACGGAATTGGAGAACATTACGGTAAGTGAAATAAGCCAGGCACAGAAAGACAAATACCACATGTTCTCACTTAAATGTGGAATCTAAAAGAATCAAACTCATAAAACCAGAGTAAAATGGTAGTTACAGAGGCTGAGGGGCAGGGGGAATAGGGAGATGAAAGTCAGGTCAAAAGGTACAAAATCTTAGACAGGAGGAATACTTTTCCTTTTTTTTAGACCTATTGCACAGCATGGCGAATACAGTTAATAATAGCCTACTGTACATTTCAAAATTGCTGAGTAAATTTCAAATGTTCTCATGGCAAAAATAAGTATTTAAGGTAATGGATATGTTAATGAGCTTGATTAAATTTTTACACATTGTAGTCACAGATCATAGCATCACTTTGTACTACAAATATATGCAATTATAAACTCAATTTGTAACTTTAAAAAATCGCAGTACTGGCATAAAGACAAGACATACAGACCAATGGAATATAATAGAGAACGCAGAAATAAACTCTCATCTGTATGTTCAAATTTGATAAAGGTGCCACAATAATTCAATAGGCAAAGAACAGCCTTTGACAAATGGTGATGGGAGAAGTGGAAATCAAATGCAGGGCAACAAATCTGGACATCTACCTTGCACTATTACAAAAAAAATCAAAATGGATCAAAGATCTAAATGTAAGAGTTAAAACTATAAAACTCTCAGAAAACACAGGTGTAAATCTTCGTGAACTTGAATTAAGGGATTGTTTCTTAGATGACACCAAAAGCAAAAGTAGCACAAGAAAAATCAGAAAATAATCATCAAAACTAGAAACTTTTTTTGGGGGGGGACAAGATCTCTTTGCCTGTGCTGGAGTGCAGTAGCACAATTATGATTCACTGCAGCCTCATCCTCCTGGGCCCAAGCAATCCTCCCACCTCAGCTTCCTGAGTAGCTAGGATCACAGGTGTGTGCCACCATGCCAGGCCAATTTAAATTTTTGTTTGTTTGTTTTTGAGATGGAGTTTCACTCTTGTTGCCCAGGCTGGAGTGCAATGGTGTGATCTCGGCTCACCGCAACCTCTGCCTCCTGGGTTCAAGTGATTCTCCTGCTTCAGCCTCCCGAGTAGCTGAGATTATAGGCATGAGCCACCACACCCGGCTAATGTTGTATTTTTAGTAGAAACAGGGTTTCTTCATGTTGGTCAGGCTGGTCTCCAACTCCTGACCTCAGGTGATCCACCCACCTCGGCCTCCCAAAGTGCTGGGATTACAGGTGTGAGCCACCGTACCTGGCCTTAAAAAAAAAAAATTTTTTTTTTTTGAGACACAATCTCACTCCTGGATGCCCAGGCCAGAATGCAGGGGCACAATCTTGGCTCACTGCAGCCTCAACCTCCCAGGCTCAGGTGATCTGCCTACCTCAGCCCCCCAAGTAGCTGGGACTATGGGCGTGCACCACCTAATTTTAAGTATTTTTGCAGAGATGAGGTCTCCCTATGTTGCCCAGGCTTGTCTCCAACTCCTGGCTCAAGTGATCCTTCCTCCTAGGCCTTCCAAAGTGTTGGGATTACAGGTGTGAGCCAGCGTACCTGAACTCAAATTAATGAGTTTTGTATTTCAAAAGACATCATCAAGAAAGTGAAAAGACAATCTATAAAATGGAAAAGAAAAAAAGTGCGAATCATATATCATTACAACTTAATATACAAGACAAAAATCCCAATTTAAAAATGAGCGAAAAGTTAAACAGAAATTTCTCCTAGAAGATATACAAATGGCCAATAAGCACAGGAAAAGATGTTCCAAGGTCATTAGTTGTTAGGGAAATGCAAATCAAGACCATGATGAGATACCACTTCATATCCACTAGGATGGCTACAATGTTAAAGATGGACAGTAACAAGTATTGGTGAAAATGTGGAGATGGGAATCTTCATACATTGCTGGTAGTAATGTAGAATGGTAGTTGCTTTGGAAAACAGTCTGGCTGTTCCTCAAAGGGTAAAAACACAGTTGCCATATGACCCATAATTTCACTCCTAGATATATACTCAAGACAAAGAAAAACACGTCTACACAAAAGCTTGTACAGATGTTCACAGCAGCATTAGTGATAACAGGCAAAAAGTAGAAACAACTCAAATCTCTCTCAAATGATGAATGGATAAATAAAACATGGTATATCCATGTAATGGAATATTATTTGGCAATAAAAAGGAATGAAGTGCTCATACATGCTACAACATGGAAGACTCAGCCACGAAAGACCACCATATATTGCATGATTCTATTTATTTAAAATGTCCAGAATAGGCAAATCCATGGGGACAGAAAGTAGATTAGTGGTTGCCAGGTGATAGGGGAACAGGGGTAGCAAGAATAATTGCTAAGAGATGTGGGTTTTTTAGTGGTGGCATGATAAAAATATTCTGGATTTAGATAGTGGTGATGGCTGCATACTCTTGTGAATGTACTAAAACCCACTAAGCTGTATATTTTTAAAAAATGAATTTTATGGTATGTGAATTATATCTCAATTTGATAAAATATTATCAATTAATTCATTACTGGGCTACTAAATTTTTTTTCTTTCATAAGCATACATTTTAACAACAACAAATTCACTACAATGAAGTCAACAGAATCCAGTATTTTTACAGTGACCTTTAGCTTAAAAAATATGGATTAGCTCTCTCTTGGCTAAGAAATAGGCAGGACAAGCACAACCATTTTATAGGAGGTATGGTGAGGCTGAGATTCTGCAAGGTATGTCTCCCAGGATCCATGTACACATAACTGCTAGCTCTGTTTATTTATAACTGAAAAGAAAAGGCTGGCCAATCACTTTATCAGAGCATATTCATTGAATCCTTTAATAATGAACATTTAAAATTTTGGTTGAGTCTATTAGTCTGCAAGTTAATTCTGCCAGTTTCAGATACAGTTATGTGTTACTTAAAGACAGGAATATGTTCTGAGAAATGTGTCATTAGGTCATTTCATCATGTGAACATGATAACATGTACTTACAACAAACCTAGATGGCATAGCCTACTACATATCTAGGCTATGTGGTATAGCCTATTGCCCCTAGGCTATAAACCTGTAAAGTATGTGACTGTGGTGAATACTATAACCGACTGTAACACAATGGTAAGTATCTGTGTATCTAAACATAGAAAAGGTACAGTAAAAATACAGTTATAATCTTATGGGACTACCTTCCTTCCTATAGGCACTCGAGCACTGACAGAACCGTCATTATATGGTTCACATTTGGTTTGTGACTGTACTGAAAATTCTTCACTGGCAGAATAACAGGCCAAATTTTGGCTCAGGTCCTTACTTTATTTGCAAGAAGTTTTAAAACCATCAGCATTATTGGAGTACCCACAGGCTATGGAATCTGACAGACCTGGGCTCTGAAACTTGTACTGTTGCCTTCAACAAGTCATTTAACCCTCTAGCCAGGCGCGGTGGCTCACACCTGTAATTTCCAGCATTTTGGGAGGTCGAGGTGGGTGGATTACGAGGTCAGATCGAGACCATCCTAGGTAACACGGTGAAACCCCGTCTCTACTAAAAAATTAGCTAGGCATGGTGGTGGGCGCCTGTAGTCCCAGCTACCTGGGAGGCTGAGGCAGGAGAATAGTGTGAACCTGGGAGGCGGAGCTTGCAGTGAGCCGAGATCGCACCACTGCACTCCAGCCTGGAGGACAGAGCGAGACTCCGTCTCAATAAATAAATAAATAAACCCTCGAATAGCTGAAATGTGAAACTTCAAAATTTCCTCAAATTCAACATGGATATATTGTTACTACTTTATGGCACTGGTGTGAAGGTTAATGAATAATAAGTTAAACATTAGTTATATTCAGCAAATGGTAACTGATACTGTCACAAACCTTCTGAAAATTTTTCTAAACCTGTTATAAACACTATATAAGTGTCTTTGCTACACATGATACAATGTGCTAATGTGTCTCTCAAACAGAAAATTCTTTGTATTTTATTTTAAAATATAATATTAAATCCAACCTCATATCATATACAAAAAATTAAAAAACACAGGTGCAAATCTTCATGACCTTGGATTAGGCAATGGTTTCTTAATGTATTACACTTGAAGCAAAAGCAACAACAACAAAATACATAAAATGGGTTTTACCAACATTAAAATCTTTTGTGCTTTGAGACAGAAAGTGAAAAAGAAAACTGATACAACACGAGAAAATAATTCTCAAATCATATATTTGATAAGGGACTTTTATTCAGAATATATGAAGAACCCTTATAACTCAACGAAAAGAAGACAAAAACCAATTACAAATGAGCAAAGGGGTTGAACAGACATTTCTCCAAAGAAGATATACAAAATGGCCAATAAGCACTTGAAAAAATATTCAGTATCACTGGAAATACAAATGAAAATCACAATGAGATACCATTTCACACCCTCTAGGGATGGCTACAATAAAAAAGATGCAGGATAACAAATGTTAGCAAGGTTGAGGAGAAACCAGATCCTTCATACACAGCTGGTGGGAACATAAAATGGTGCAGTCTCTTTGAAAAACAGTCTGGCGGTTCCTCAAAAGTTTGAAAACAGTTACTATTTGACCAGCAATTCCACTCTTAGGTGTACACACACACACACACACACACACACACACGTAATGAAAACGTGTCCACAGAAAAACTGGTACACAATGTTCACGGCATTATTCCTAATAGCCAAAAAGTGAAAACGCTCAAGTCCATTAACTGATGAATAAAATGCGGTATATCCATACAATGGCATAATTATGCTGGTAAAAGAAGCCAGTCACAAAAGACCATATATGATTCAATTTATATGAAATGTCCAGAACAAATATAAAGGTAGAAAGTAAATTAGCAGTTGCCTAGGGCTGGGGGGTGACAGCTAAGGAGTGTGGGGCTTTTTTTTTTTGAGGGGGTAAAGAAGATGTTCTGAAATTAGGTATTAGTGATGGCTGCACAATATTGTAAACATACTAAAAGCCACAGAATTGTACACCTTGAACAGGTGAACTGCCAGCCTGGGCAACATAGTGAAACTTGGTCTCTATTAAAAAATTTAAAAAACTAGCCAGGCGTGATGGTGTGTGTCTGTGGTCTCAGCTGCTTAGGAGGCTGAGGTGGGAGACTCACTTGAACCTGGAGGGTTGAGGCTGCAGTGAGCTACGATTGTGCAAATTCACTCCAGCCTGGGTGACAGAATGAGAACCTATCTCAAAAAAAAAAAAAAAAAAAAAGTGAATTGTATGGTATATGAATTATATCTTAATAGAGCTGTCAATTTTTCTTTTCTTTTTAGAGACAAGGTCTTGTTCTGTCACCCAGGCTTTAGTGCAGTGGCACAATCATAGCTCACTGCAGCCTGGAACTCCTGGGCTCAAGCAATCCTCCTGTCTCAGCCTCCTGAGTAGCTGGGACTACAGGTACTCTCCACCACAGCTGGCTAATTTTTTTTTTTTTTTTTAAAGAATTAATAGGCTGTGTGTGGCAGCTCACATCTGTAGTCCCAGCACTTTGGGACGCCGAGGTGGGCGGATCACGAGGTCAACAGATTGAGACCATCCTGGCCAACATGGTGAAACCCCGTCTCTACTGAAAATACAGAAATTATCTGGGTGTGCTGGTGCGCACCTGTAGTCCCAGCTACTCGGGAGTCTGAGGCAGGAGAATCGCTTAAACCCGGCAGGCAGAGGTTGCAGTGAGCTGAGACTGCACCACTGCACTCCAGCCTGGCGACAGGGTGAGACTCTGCCTCAAAAAAAAAAAAAAAAAAAGAAAAAAAGAATGAATAAACAACAACAACGAATTCAATCCATGGTGTAAGGGGCTGGGGTAGAGTTCATCTTTAAGGAAGAAGGTGCAGGTAATGATTGGGAAGGGGCATAAGGAGAGCTTCTGGGCTGCAGGAAATTTCTATTCTGTTCTTAACCTGGGTGGTGAGTATATGGAAATGTTTTCTCTGTGATAATTCATCATAAGCTGATGAATTTTAAACTTAGGTATGTTATATTACAATAAGAAGTTTATTTAAAATCAGTGCGCAGATAAGTGGATAAAAAACCAAAAATTTAAAAACACTATTCAAAAAGTATTTCACATATCTCAGAGTTTTCTATGTCATTAAGACAAAGTGACAGTGGTCTATGCTTTACTTGAACCTGGTAAGCACTTACTCTGTGCCATGTTGGGGTTGTGTGCACAGGGCAACCAGATGTGGCCCTGCCTCTAAGCTGCTGTAGAGGACGAACAGCTACTGGAAAGCACAGGTTGGGTGCTGAGACCGCTATTCCTTGGCTTTGCTACCTTGCCTGAGGTACAGTTTAAACTCCCTGGATTTTGGCTTCCTCACCTGTTCAGGGATACACCTGCAAGTTTTATTTATTCCCTTGATATGAGAAGCCCAAAAGGCCTTTTACCTGAGAGGGGGCATGGGCCACACTGGCAATGGGCTCCCTGTAGGCTCAGCAATAAATTTAGATTGAGTGAATAGCCCTGAGATTCAGTGAAAAGACGATTAACTCTGGAAGTGACAGGTTAAACAGAAAATGTTTGGGATCCCCTACTCCTGAAGCCATTAGAAAAAAGGTATGTTCTAGTGGCACCAGAGGCAGTTGAGATATGGTCTTGCATGAAGGCAAAGTGATGTTATGATGAGACCGGTAAGAAATTCTTGCAGTTGTATGAATTTACAGTCTGACAATTATGAACAGACATCAAGGCAGGAAATCTACTTTTTTTCCCAGAAACATTTGTTTTGAGATGGAGTTTTGCTCTTGTCGTCCAGGCTGGAGTGCAGTGATGCAGCTTTGGCTCACTGCAACCTCCGCCTCCCAGGTTCAAGCGATTCTCCTGCCTCAGCCTCCCGAGCAGCTGGGATTACAGGCACCCACCACCATGCCCGGCTAATTTTTGTATTTTTAGTAGAGACGGGGTTTCACCATGTTGGCCAGGCTGGTGTCGAACTCCTGACCTCAGGTGATCCGCCTGTCTTGGCCTCCCAAAGGGCTAGGACTACAGACGTGAGCCACCATGCTTGGCCTTTTTTCCCAGAAACATTTTATTGAGACTCATCAGCACAGCAATAAAAAGTCAGTTTGGTAAAAAGGATATAAAAATATTAGATGCATTTCTGACTAGTTGAAGCTTCTCCTTTCTATTTTTTCCTGCCTAGCACCTCAGTGCCTAATGTCAGTCTTGGCCTCTGCCTTATCCTATTTTCTACCCTTTCAACCTGCTCAAGTTGCAAAGGACAGGATCACTTAGCTTACACTGTATAAATGCCTGACAACACCCAGGTGTGTTATACCTTGGTTAGGGCATTTTACCTTGACAGGAAAACTGCCAGTCCAAAGGACTCAAAACCATGGGCAAGCTGGGCGTGAAATATCTTTAGACACAGACCTTCCAAGGCACGGTCTCCAACTCATACTTAAAGGGTAAAATAATCTGTTCCATTTCACATCCTTTGTAAAGGTAACCACGCTTGCCGAACACACAAATGTTTTATTAAACACTAAATAATTTAATAAAAGCCATGCTCCTCTGGCCAGCCTTTCCTGACACCCCTCAGGTTAATACAAATGCCCTCCTCTGGGTTCCCACAGTCCCTGCACCTTAGTACTCTCCACAGAGGACCACATTTCCTATTTCTCTGTTTATTCCCAAGGCCAGGCACATATTAGGCCCACAATGAATGCTTAGTGAATGAACACTCAGGGAATGAATACCTTAGGGGATGAATAAGCAGTCTCTGTCTTACAGCCTTTGATTCTGGGACTCTGCCTAGACTTTGCTTTGCTTTACTCTACTCTTGTGCCTGTCTGCTAATTACACACCCTGGAGGTACAGCACAACACCTGTCCTGGCAGTTCATTATATAAACCAAGGAGTACTGGCTTCCACTGACACAGGTGGGTTTATGAGGCTGCTGAGGAAGTTCATACATCTTCACCCTGGAATGAGAACCTCCTCTATTCCATAATGGCATGACATTGCTTTGGCAGCAGGGTTGTTGTTGTTGTTTTTTGTTGTTTGTTTGTTTGAGAAGGAAATAATTGTCAGGAAAAATTTCTGAGGTTTATATGCAATCACTTGCTGAAAAATGAACATCTAGGCTGAAGAAGATGCTCACAGGCCAGGTGCGGCAGCTCATGTCTATAATCCCAGCAGTTTGGGAGGGTGAGGTAGGAAGATCACCTGAGGCCAGGAGTTTGAGTACCAGCCTGGACAACATTCCAAGACCCCAACCCTACTAAAAATTAAAAACATTATCCAGGCGTGGTGTCGCATGCCTGTAGTCCCAGCTGCTTAGGAGGCTGAGGCGGAAGGAGCACTTGAGCTCAGGAGTTTGAGGCTACAGTGACAGTAAGCTATGATGGCACCACTGTGCTCCAGCTTTGAGATAGCAAGACCCTATCTCAAAAAAAAAAAAAAAAAGAAAAAGAAAAAAGGGATTAAAAAAAAGAAAAAGATGCTCATATCATTGAGTTAAATGTGCAATATTAAGAGTTTCTAAATCTATAATTTATTCTGGATTTTGGCTACAAAAATTCTCATGGGTTATTAATAGGATAACAGAGTTACACTCTGAAAAAACAGATTGTGCAGATCTAGTCTTACAAATCTCAAACAGAACTCAGTACTTCTTAACACTCCAGTGAAATCATGAACAATGCAAACCCTTAAGTAGGGTAAAGGGTGTCAGGCAGGGGACACCTCCAGCTTGAACTGAAATGTACCACATACCCTCCTTTAGTTTATTTCAAAGGACCATTAAATAGTAAGTGTGTTGAAGGGCCAATGGGCAAAGAGGTTAACCCCTTTTGTGCAGCAACTTGCATCAGTGAGAAGAATCCATAGGAGGCTGCTGACTTTTACGTGCAGTTCCAGTCCTCAAAGGACTGGAACCTTACAGTAACAGTGTTCGTAAAGAACTACTTCTCTTGATGACATGTATATCCAGCTCTTCTTTACAGTAAAGCTAATGAGGGAATGAAACCTAAATATTATAAACCAGCATCATTTACATCAGAATTGATTAGCCAGTTTTGAATTTTACAGTTGGCAATAGAGATTTTAAAAAGATAAAACTTAGGGCTAAATTTCTTGTCACAAAAAAAACAAAAATCCCAAGTCAACAACCACTCCCCACAATTATGTAAAACAATGAGATATTTAAGAGCAATATGGTTTATAAACTGTTCACAGGCAGAGTAACCTGCCAAAAACAACAAACAACTTTTGCCCCACCTGAATTTACCCAGCATATTCAAATACAAGTTCCTATGAAGAAACGATTTGCTAAGAGCTTAGCATAGCAAGACATTAAATTGAATTTCTTCAAATATACAATAGGTGTCTAAATCCACTGCTATTATACTAACTGCTGTAAAAATAAGTGCCTACTGAAATACACTGCATTACAAGGCTTCTCCCAGAAACACAGGGAAAGAGAACAGACTTCAATACTGCAGTCTTGTTTTCTTTAGGACACTCACACTTACCATGCCAATGGCTCCCTGCAGCTTTATTTATATTTTTCCTCAGCAACCTCCCAGGCCAAAGAGAGTCCAACCCAAAAGGCCAGAGGTTGGTTGAGGGAACTCACAGGCATTTGCTTTCAAACCTTGCCAGTGCAGATTCCATTCACCAAAACCAGACAGGGCTGTTTAAAGATGCCCTCTCTGTGACCCAGCTCTGCGGAAGGTCAAGTACACTATCACTGCCTGTAACCAAGGAAGCAAAATCGACATGTTCCTGCTGTTTTGCCAGCTGCTGAAACAGTTTGTCTAATAATATGACTAATTCCTTCTAGGGAAGATGTACTCTGCTTTATAAAGTTCTCCCTTCACCTAGATTGCTGCCATTGTTAAACTCTCTCTCCCTCCACCCCTTTCCCCTTAAAGATCACCTTTCCTCAACTGAAAGTTCACAAGAATGTTACCATGGAGTCCAACCAACTCAAAACATTTTTAAATCTACAAGGAGAGGAGGGAAGACTTGGAGAGCCCAGAAACACCACGTTCTGCATATAGCATCTTCAACCTAACAGTGCAGTAATCTAATATTCTTCTTTTTATTAAATAAAGACAAGGTCTGTCACTCAGGCTGCAGTGCCGGTGGTGCAATCATGGCTCACTGCAGCCTTGACCTCCTGGGCTCAAGTGATCCTCCTGCCTCTCAGAGTAGCCAGGACTACAGGTATGTGCCACCACACCCAGTAATTTTTTTTTTTTTTTTTTTTTTTTTTTTTTTTTTTTGAGACAGAGTCTTGCTCTTGTCGTCCAGGCTGGAGTGCAATCTTGGCTCACTGCAACCTCCACCTCCCAGGTTCAAGCGATTCTCCTACCTCCACCTCTCGAGTAGCTGGGATTACAGGTGCCTGCCACCACACCCTGCTAATTTTGTATTTTTAGTAGAGATGGGGTTTCACTATGTTGGCCAGGCTGGTCTCAAGCTCCTGACCTCAGGTGATCTGCCTGCCTCAGCCTCCCCAAGCGTTGGGATTACAGGTCGTGAGCCACCACGCCCAGCCAAATTTTTTCTTTTATTTAGTTTTTGTACAGACAGGGTCTTACTATGTTGCCCAGGCTGATATCCGAACTCATGTGATCCTTCCACCTGGGCCTCTCAAAGCACTGGAATTACAGGTGTGAGCTACCATGCCTGGCCCTAATAAAGATAGGAGGTCTTTACAAGTTCCTCTTTCACTTAAAGTGTAGGCAAGAATATATGGACTGTATTACACAGAAAAGACCCACAAGAACAACAAAACTGGGCTCATTTAACCATATCCACCCAACATGCACCAGGCACATGAATACAGGATTGCAGTCCTGCTTCCCTTGGAGGATTGCAGTCCTGCTTCCCTTGGAGGAGAGCAGGGAGTCAATCAGATTCACTGGTCTGAGAGACTTGGCACTGGAAGCTGGAGGTCCATCTCCAGGCTTTGTGGTACTGGCTGTACAGCCATAGCTTCACCAGACTGGCTCTGCAGTGTCATTCTGGGTGTTGTTCCGGGCTGCAGAGCTACTTCTCAAGTTCTCCCACTGTAAAGTTTATCTGTCTGTCTATATATACATCTGTCTGTCCATCTGTGCATCTTTTCATCCTCACGTGAATATACTATTAATTTATAATACGGAAAGATCAAAAGCAATTTATATGTCCCAAACTAGGAGACGGGTTAGTAAATTATGCTATGTTTCCGGGATACAGAAAAATAACGATCAAAGCAGGTTATGTGGCAACCTGGGGAAAAGATGATGATATTTATTCTGTGTAATAACATTTTATAAAAACACAAGACACAAAGTTATATGCACACTGTGATTACAACCAGATGATATGCATGTGAGAAAAGAGCAAAAGATTTATTCATTCAATAAACATATCTTGATTGCTCACTGTGTTCCAGGCACTGTATTTCAGGCACTGGGAACACAACAGCAAATGAAACAAAGTTCTGGTCTTCCTGGAATCTACATTCTAATGTGATGAACAAATTAAGTATATATGTTCGTAGATAATGAGAAGCATTATGGAGGAAGACAAGTACAAATAAGGAGATTAAGAAGTGACAGAGGTAGAGGTGGAAATGATTATTTTTACATAATGTGGTAATAAAGAAATCAACAACTTTTATAATTAAAAAAAAAACTTTCGAATACAAGGCTACCTTTTAAAACCAGCAAATACTGCTACAAATTAGCAGTATGAATGATCTTATTTTCTACCCCACATCTGAAATTACTGGTGTTCTTCATATTTTTCTTCACTTTTAAAAGAAAAACTTGGCAGGGCATGGTGGCTCATGCCTCTAATCCCAGCACTTTGGGAGGCCAAGGTGGAAGGATTGCTTACGCCCCGGAGTTCAAGACCATCCTGGGTAACACAGAGAGACCTCATCTCTATAAAAAATAAAAAAACTAGCTGGGTGTGGTGGCATGTGCCTGCAGTCCCAGCTACTTGGGAGGCTGAGGTGGGAGGACTGCTTGAGCCCAGGAGATTGAAATTGCAGTGAGCTGTGTTCCTGCCACTGCACTCCAGCCTGGGTGGCAGAGTGAGAATCTGCCTCAAATAAAAAATAAAAACTCTTCTTACCCATCTAAGAAATAATATGGAAACTTTTTTTCTTGGTAAAATGAGGTATAAAAGTCTACTGTGGGCCGGGCGCGGTGGCTCAAGCCTGTAATCCCAGCACTTTGGGAGGCCGAGGCAGGCGGATCACAAGGTCAGGAGATCGAGACCATCCTGGATAACACGGTGAAACCCCGTCTCTACTAAAAATACAAAAAATTAGCCGGGCGAGGTGGTGGGCGCCTGTAGTCCCAGCTACGCGGGAGGCTGAGGCAGGAGAATGGCGTGAACCCCGGGGGGCGGAGCCTGCAGTGAGCCGAGATCGCGCCACTGAACTCCAGTCTGGGCAACAGAGCAAGACTCCGTCTCAAAAAAAAAAAAAAAAAAAAAAGTCTACTGTGAAACATAATTATCAGTCTCCTTGCCTATTAATTGCTACTAAAGATTTAAAAAAACTAAGCTGCTTCTGCAATTACAAAGCTAACCTGAATCATCCTGGTGGGCAGCTGATTACATGCAAACACACTACACTTAGAATTACGTTCACGTTTGGGTGGCACTCCTATTAACAATTTCCCTGGAGAAATCAACTGCAATGCTCAACTTGTGACCCTGAGTAAGATGTTACCTTCTCCCACAGCAGATGCTAATTTTAATTTTTTATTCTGGTAGACAAAATGCTTTCATTTTCTAATTCTCTATTTTCTGTGACCAATAAAAGGATATGCTTTCTAAGGCCTTTATTAAACTATCAGACACTAAAGGTATCCCTCAAGACACAGATTTCAAGAAAGGAGATGTTTTCTATGACAGAATGTCATTACTCTGTGGCAAGACATACCGTAAGAAATCATTTTGGCACAACACTTCACATAAGGTATGGATCTTTTGCAAGGACATCATCCTTCCTCAATTTTCTCCTTCTTAATAATTCCTCCTGTCAACTGTTTTTATCATATTATAAGTAAGTCTAGTCTCACTTATTCTAACATTAATTCCATTTAACATTTATTCCAGCTGACTCTCTACATTTCATCTACAAAACAGTTGTATCTTCTTAGTACCCTTATTTAAGTATGTACTTACTTAAGAAGTATGTGACTTGTCATATCATCTTTGGTAGTTATGCCTAAGCATTTACATGAAATACATATTATTTCATAATAGGTTGCTTTCCTTTTATTTCTCCTGAATATAATTATTATTATATATTGATTTTTGTAAGTTATTTGCATATGAATGCTTATATTTTCTATGAATATCACCTTGGTACAGTAAAAGGGTCTTTCAAAAAATACTTTTTAAAAAGGGGGCACTGAGTCTGAAGGAACTGGAAACCCCTAAGAGGAAGGTTCTCACAGTATGTACTCGATGCATACCTGCTGAATTAATAACTGATCTAGTTAATGGTGCTACTTCTTGCATATGAAGTTATGTGACTGTTAAAAAACTGTCGGAAAAAAAAGCAAAACCCTTAGAAGACACACTTTGACTCAGATAGCTTTTAATTTCAAATTCTACTTGTAGTCTACAGAGATACTCCTACATACAAGCCCAAGGAGGCATATATAAAGATGTCCGTCACTGTACTATTTATGCTTGAGAAAATCTGGAAAAAACTTAAATGTGCATCTAATTGGAAAATACTTCAATGTGCAAACTTAAATGTGAATCTTAGAGGAGTAGCTAAATAAATATAGCTCTAATCTATAAAATATGAGAGTAAAAAGGAATTATGTGTATCTCTAAATCTGAGACAGTTAAAAAAATCAGCTTTCAGAACATCATAACCAGTGTGATTCCATTTAGTTTAAATTTTAAAAACCTATATATTTCTATAGCTACATAAACATGGATGTAAATACTTACAAAATTCTGGAAGAAAACATAAACTAAAAATAAATTAAGCCAATTTCAAAGAATCAGTATCATAAAGATCAGATCCTCTGATTACATTGTGATTAAGTTAAAACATAACAAAAAGGTAATTAATCACAAATGTAAAACCCAGAGCTACAAAACTTTTAGTGAAAACACAGGAGAAAAATGTGACCTTGGATTAGGCAAAGATTTTAAAATATGACATTAAAAGCATGATTTATAAAAATTTAAAACAATCGATAAACATCAAAATAAAAAAATCTATTCTTCAAGAGACTGCCAAGATAATGAAAATATAAGCCACAGATTGGGAGAAAAATATTTGCAAACCATGTATCTCATATAGGACATGTATCTTATCCAGAATATATAAAGAACTCCCAAAACTCAAGAAAAGAAATAACTCAATTTTAATAATAGGCAAAAGATTTGACAAAACACTTCATCAAAGATGATATATGGATGGCAAATAATCATATGAAAAGATGTTCAACATTATTAGTCATTAGAGAAATGCAAATTAAAATTACAATTAAGAGCTAGTACACATCTATTAGAATGCTTAAGAGTAAAAAGACTGACAATATTAAGTGTTGGCAAGGATGTAGAGCAACTAGAACTCTCCTGCACTGCAAGTAGGAATATGAACTCATATAACGACTTGGAAAACAATTTGGTAGTCTCTTAAAAACAAACAAACAAAAAAAACATATGATCCAGCAACTCCACTCCTAGCTATCTACCCAAGAAAAAGAAAAGCGTATGTTCTCACAAAGACATACACAAATGTTCACAGCAACTTTAGCTGTATAGTAAAAAACTGGAAGTAACCCAAATGTCTATCAACAGGTGAATAGATTAAGCATATCTATACAATGGATACAACGTAAAATGGAATTAAATACTGATATATGCAACAACATGGAAGAGTCTCAAATAACTTTGCTAAATGAAAGAAGCAAGACAAAAAAAGTGGACACATTCAATGATTTCTTTAATAGAAAATTCTAGAAAAGGCAAATCCATCTAAAACAATTAGAAGATCAGTGGTTGCCTGGGGATAGATGTGGCTAGAGCTATACTCAGAAGACAATATACAGCCTAATGCTTATATTAGAAAAGAAGAAAGTCTGAGATATCAATAAGCTGAGTATCTATCCTAAGAATTTACAAAAAGAATAGCAAAATAGGTGCAAAGAAAGTAGAAAGAAGAAAATAATAAAGACAAATTAATCAGTGATAAAACAACTCTGGTGAAAATGACCAGGAAAAAAAGAGAGATGACAAATAATACTAGGATTGCAAAGGAGATTCTAACTGGAGATACTTCAAACATTAAAAATACAAAACAAGGCCAGGCATGGTGGCTCACGCCTGTAATCCTGGCACTTTGTGAGGCTGAGGCGGGTGGGTCACCTGAGGTCGGGAGTTCGAGACCAGCCTGACCAACATGGAGAAATCCCATCTCTACTAAAAATACAAAATTAGCCAGGCATGGTGGCTCATGCCTGTAATCCCAGCTACTCAGGAGGCTGAGGCAGGAGAATTGCTTGAACCCGGGAGGCAGAGGTTGCAGTGAGCCAAGATCGTGCCATTGCACTCCAGCCTTGGCAACAGGAGTGAAACTCCATCTCAAAAATAAAAATAAAAATAAAAAATAAAAAAATACAAAACAAGGATGTTCTAAAAACTAGACGCCAATAAATTTGAAAACTCAGACAAAATGAACAAATTATTTGAAGAAGGTACAATTTATTAAAACTGAGTCAATCACAACTAAAAAATCCGAATAGTCTTAACCATTAAAGAAATTCTATCAGTAGTTAAAAATCTTTCCAGGCACCAACAGTTTTACTGGTGTGTTCTATAAGCATTTAAGGACCAAATAATTCTCATTTTATATACATTATTATAGGAGGTAGGAAACAAGGGAACCTTCTCCTAACTCATTTTATGAGGCTAGCATAAATTTAAGAAAAATTAAAAGTTAATCTCACTCATGAACACAGATGCAAAATTCCTAAACAAAATGTTAGCAAACTAAGGTGTGGGTGTGTGTGTGTGTGTGTGTGTGTGTGTGTGTGTATAAAAGAGTATAATCCAGATTAACCTATCAAGTTGAGATTAATTGCAGAATACAAGATGGGTTTAATATTACAAAGTCAAGCTAATTCACATTAACTGATCAAAAAAGAGATATCATATGATCATCTCAGATCATAAAAAAAAGAGCATCTGACAATTGAACTCATGGAGATAGAGAGTGGAATGATGGTTATCAGAGGCTAGGAAGGGTAGTGGCGGGGATGGTTAATGGGTACAAAAATATAGTTAGATACAATGAATAAGATCTAATATTTGATAGCACTGCAGTATAATTACAGTCAGCAATAAGTTGTACATTTCAGTATAACTGAGGGAGTACAACTGGAATGTTCATAGCACAAAGAAATGATGAATGCTTGAGGTAATGGATATCTCATTTACCCTGATGTAATTATTACGCATTGTATACTTGTACCAAAATATCTCATGCACCCTACAAATATATACACCTACTATGTATTCACAAAATTAAAAATTAAAAAAATTTTTTTAAATAGCATTTGATAAAATTCAGTATTTGCTGAATATAACAACTTTTATTCCAATGTCCTTAATCAAAAAGGCTCATAGCAAATTGTTGAAATCATTCCTTTTAAGATGAGCAACAAGACAAGGATGCCTGTTATCAACACTTCCATTCAACACTGTACTGGAGATCTCTGCCAGAATAAGGCAAGACAAAAACATAAGCATTGGAAAGAAAAAGATAAGACTGTCATTAAATCATAGATAACATAAAAATCTAAATGAATTTATTAGAATTCGTAAGAGCAAGATTGTTAAAAAAAATCTATAAACAAAATCATTTACATTTCTATACACCAGTGAGAGAAAATAAAATTTCAATAAGATATTTACAAATCGCATCATAGAACATAAAACACTGGGAAATAAAGATGTGCTTAATTTTTGCAGAAAAAAAATCAAAGAAAATTTAAATAAATTGAAAGATTTTTCCATGATGGATCGGAAGACTCAATATGATGAAGAGATCAATTCTCTCTAAATTGATTCATTTAAGTATTTGCAATTCCAACTCTGAAAAGTCAGCAGTCAGCAGGTTTTTGTTTCTATATGTGTATAACCCTAACAAGTTAATTTAAAAATTCAGAATGGGCACAGTGGCTCACAACTGCTTGAGCCCAGGAGTTCCAGACCAGTCTGGGCAACATAGCAAGAACCCATCTCTACAATACTAAATAAGTAAATAAATAACTGGGTATGGTGGCGCACAGCTGTAGTCCTAGCTACTTGGAAGGCTGAGGTGGGAGGACTGCTTGAGCCCAAGAGTGAGGCTGCAGTGAGCTACAACCCTGTTGTTGTACTATAGCTTGGGCGACAGTGTGATGTTGATATTAAGTGTCAACTTGATTGGATTGAAGGATGTAAAGTATTATTCCTGGGTGTGTTTGTGAGGGTGTTGCCAAACGAGATTAACATTTGAGTCAGTGGACTAGGAGAGGCAGACCCACCCTCAATCTGGGTAAGCACCATCTAGTTAGCTGCCAGCCCAGCTAGGATAAAAGCAGACAGAGGAACATGGAAGGACTAGACTGGCTATGTCTTCTGGCCTCCATCTTTCTCCTGTGCTGGATGCTTCCTGCCCTCGAACATCAAACTCCAAGTTTTTCAGCTTTCAGACTCTTGGATCTATACCAGTGGCTTGCCAGGGACTCTCGGGCCTTTGGCCACTAGTCACTGAAGGCTGCACTGCTGGCCTCCCTACTTTTGAGGTTTTGGGACTCGGACTGGCTTCCTTGCTCCTCAGCTTGCAGATGGCCTATTGTGGGACTTCACCTTGTGATCATGTGAATCAATACTCCTTAATAAACTTCCTTGCATATACACCTCTATCCTTTTAGTCCTGCCCCTCTAGAGAGCCCTAATACAGACCCTGTCTCAAAAAAAAAAAAAAAAAAAGTAAAATAAATAAACATTTGTATTGAAGATCCTTGGACCAAGAGTATTCAAGACACTCTTAAAGATGAAGAATAAAGTTAGGGAAACTCAATCTTATTATAAATCCTCATCTCATATTCAAATGTCAATTCCAGGAGGCCCAAAGGCCTAAAGCCAAAACTTTAAAACTTTTGGAAGACAATTTAAGAATTACAACCATGAGAGGACAGGAACGGTGGCTCATGCCTGTAATCCCAGCACTTTGAGAGGTGGATTGCTTGATTGAGCTTAGCAGTTCGAGACCAGCTGGGCAACATGGCAAGACCCTATCTCTAGTAAAAATTCAAAAAATGTGCTGGGCATGGTGGGTACCTGTGGTCCCAGCCACTTGGGAGGCTTAGGTGGAACAATTGCTTGAGCCCAGTGGGGTGGATGGTGTAGTTAAATATCACCACTGCACCACACTCCAGCCTGGATGACAGAGTGAGACCTCATCTCAAAAAAAAAAAAAAAAAAAAAAAAGAATTATGATCATGACGGTTTCTGAAACAAGATACAGACAGTGCAAACCATGAAAGAAATGATTAATAAATATAAAATATCACAGAGTGAAAAGACAAGCTATAAGAGAAAAGATATTTGTGGCCGGGCGCAGTGGCTCACGCCTATGATCCCAGCACTTTGGGAGGCCAAGGTGGGTGGACTGTCTGAAGTCAGGAGTTCAAGACCAAACTGGCCAGGATGGCACAACTCCGTCTCTACTAAAAATACAAAAAACTAGCCAAGTGTGGTGGCGCATGTCTATAATCCCAGCTACTCGGGAGGCTGAGGCAGGAGAACTGCTTGAACCTGGGAGGCAGAGGTTGCAGTGAGCTGAGACCGTGCCACTGTACTCCAGCCTGGGCAACAGAGTGAGACTCCATCTCAAAAAAAAAAAAAAGAAAGATCTTTGCAAAGCATACAACTAACAAGCAGGTAGCAACACAAATATATAAAAATTCTTACTAATTAATGAGAAAAAACAAACCAAAACAAAAATAGGTTTAAGAACATACTTTCTTAAGTGAGGAGGCACAAACAGTCCATAAAATACAAAAGCATGCTCAATGTCATTAATGAGGAAATGTAAATGAAAACCACACTGAGCAATAATTTCATAGCCACCTGATGGGCAAAAACCTAAAGAGATCACACCATGTGTTAGCAAGAATATGAAACATCAGTAACTCTTATCCATCCAGTGCTGATGGGAACAGACAGTGTATAATTACTTTGGAAACAGTTTGGCATTATTAATGTTGAACATGTACATCCCCTACAATCAAGTGTTCCCCCATTAGCTCTATATACCCTAAAAGAAGCTCCTGCACAAATGAACCAGAAGACATGTACAGGAATGTCTCCTGAAGCACTATTCCTAATATCACTCTCATCCTGTCACCCCACAAAAGGACAGATGAACAATCCAAATGTCCACAAGCAATAGAATCAATACTTGATGGTATATTCATATAATAGAAAACTATTCCTAGTGAAAATAAATCAACTTGGAGATTCATTTATCAACATGGATAAATCTCAAAAACAATGCTGAACAAAAGATACAAGCCATAGAGAAGAATACCTATAAAATAATTACTTTTAAAGTTTAAAATAAAAAAATATGTATCATTTAGGAATATACATATAGGTGGTAAAAGTCATGGATGAAAGCAAAAGAAAAAAAAGGTTCAAGAAAATTCAGCACAATGGTGATACGCTGTTACTAAAGAATAAGAGAAAGCAAACATTACAGCTAATTCAAGTTCCCTCTCTCTGCTCCTTTTTCCCTATCTTCAGAGGACCCTCCCCACCTCTATCCAATCCATATGCACATCTGAGAGCCATGGGCTTGAACCCCAACAGATAATTTATTCAATTTCACAGGAAAATGCAGTTAGACTTATCTACTTACTTGAAAATTGATGTTTACATCCCTGAAATTTGACATACCAGATACATACCAAATACTACAACTCGGGAGGGTTTGAGTGCTTTTGTTAGTGATTGTTTGGAAACAACTGACACTCAGACTTGCTCAAGTGAAAAGATTTGTTGAAAGGATACTCACAGAACCCAATCTCAGTATGTACAACCAGGCTATATGGGAACTAGGGAACTGTCAAGCAGCTTCTCTCTCCATCTCTTTCTGGGGCCACATGGTCCCAGAAACACCTCTTTGCTTTCTTCTGAGAGTCTGGTTACTCTGCAGGTTTTCTCTAAAGACAAGCTTTCCTGGTTTCCATGTTCCCTAACAATTTGAACTTACATATGGTATCAACTCAAGCCCTGATCCTATATGATCTTACAACTTCAGTGTCCAGTGCCACCTATTGCTAAACCATGTGATGAGTAGACAAGTTTTTTAACCCTCACCTGTGCCCTAGCCCTATAATTATGAAAAATTACAGTACCACTTCATAGGCTTTGTGTTTTTTTTTGTTTTTTTGTTTTTTTTTGAGATGGGGTGTCATTCTGTTGCCCACGCTGGAGTGCAGTGGCGCGATCTCGGCTCACTGCAGCCTTGACATTCTGGGCTCAAGCGATCCTCTCACCTCAGTCTCTCGAGTAGCTGGGACCACAGGTACGTGCCACCACGCCCGGCTAATATTTTGTATTTTTAGCAAAGACGGGATTTCACCCTGTTAGCCAGGGTGGTCTTGATCTCCTGACCTTGTGATCCGCTCGCCTCGGCCTTCCAAAGTGCTAGGATTACAGGCGTGAGCCACCGCGCCCGGCCTAACTTTTTAATTTTTTCAGAGACAAGGTTTCACCATATTGTCTGGTCTGGTCTTGAACTTCTGGGCTCAGGATTATCTGTCTGCCTCAGCCTCCCAAAGTGCTGGGATTACAAGTGTGAGCCATCGTGCCCTGTGGCTTTATGTTAAGACTAAATAGGATGATACATGTACAGTGTTTAGCAGTGCCAAGGCACAAAGTTTAATAGCTATTATTGTTACTATGGTATGACCTGTTGCAAAGTTAGTTCTATAATGTGAATCTGATTCTATAAAATTGTCAATAGAGACATGATGCCAGTGTAACAGTAGAAATCAGTCTGATTCACAAGTGATAGCTCCCAATTCCTTAATGCTTTGTATCACACCAAGGAATAGCCACAGAATGCAAAGTATACTGGCCAGAAAGCTACAGGGAACTGTGTCACACATGATGCCTATTCAACCAGGTTCTTCATCTTTTCTCAGTCTGGCCATGTGCTGTCTTGAAAATGCTCATTGCATGGTTCCCCTCCATCTTTATGCATTTCTCCCAAAGCTTTATGCATTTATGCAATTACCCAGCATCGTTAACCTTTCTTCACAACCCCTGCCATAAAGCTACCTTCACTTCATTTTTAAGATGAAATCTTGTACTTACTCTGTTTATTAGGAATTTAACATGTTTTGTTAACTGGGTATTTAACTAGTATTTTTATTAGGATTGTTATTATTTTTGTTAGTTCTCTGGTCTATTCCAAGCCCTATTTTTCCATATGGCTTTCTGATTTTTAGTGGGTAGAAGTACGAGATTTTTCAGAAATGCATGTATAACATAATAGTAGAAGCACTTGCTTTCCAATTCTTAAGAGTAAGAATTTTAGGCTGGGCACAACAGCTCACACCTATAATCCTAGCACTTTGGGAGGCTGAGGCAGGAGAAAGGCTTGAGGGCAGGAGTTCGAGAGCAGCCTGGACAACATAGTGAGATCCTATCTCTACCCAAAAAAAAAAATTTTTTTTTTTTAATTAGCTGGTGTGGTGGTGCACACCTGTAATCCTAGCTCCTTGGAAGGCTGAGGTGGGAGGACTGCTTGAGCCCAGCAGTTCAAGGTTACAGTGAGCTGTGATCATGCCTCTGCTCTTCAGCCTAGGTGACAGAGTGAGACCCTGTTCCCTAACACCCCCAACCCCAACGCCAGAAAAGAGTAGGAATCTTAACAACTCAGCCCATGAGGTATAAAACCAAGAAAGCCAGGGTTCACGTAGTATATAATATGGCCACCTAAGGAAATTCTACAGTAGGGACTATGGGTGGCAATGGTTTTAAAATAGGGAACCACCCCAAATTTGCCCACCATCAAGGAAGAGAGCTTGGTCTGTCAGGGCAGGAACTGACTGTGGCAGTTTGCATTATCGGTAGGCTTGTGATTCAACCCCCAAAGATAGGTCATTCTCTTGCTGAAAACTCTCCAATACCTCCTCAAAATATATTTTATGTGAAATAAAATACAAACTCTTGACCATGGCCTATAATACCCAGAACGATCTGGCCGTACCTCCCACTCTGACCGCATCTCCTATCACCTTCTTCCTCCCTCCCTGCACTGCTGCCACACAGGACTCTTCATTATTCCTTTATTCCTTTATTGTACCAAGCATGCTCCTCCATTTCTTCCCTGTCTGAAGTGTTCCTTACCTCTGTAACCGCCACCCCCAGACACTCACACAAATAATTCTCTCACTTCATTCAGGTTTCTGTTTAAATGTTGCCCTCTGAAAAAAATCTCCCTGAATGTGCTTAGACAGTAATTCCTGTCACTTTCGATCCCTTCCCTTTTCTTTATAGCATTTACTGCTCTCTTCACATTTTATTTTTGTTTAGATGTTTATTGTCTGTCTCCTGATAGAATAAAAGCTTCATGTGAACAGAATATTTAACTTGAAAACTGTAACAATGCCTAGTACACAGTAAGCACTCCTTAAACAGCTGCTGAATGGATACGTTAATGAAATATTTCTGGAATACCTTGCAGTCCATCAATGAACAATTTCAATTTGGTTTACTAATAGTAGTACTTTCCCTGAATTCCAGTTAAGTATAGAAAATACTCATGTATTTGTCTCTATCCCTTTACCAAGCCACATTAAACAATGAGTAAAGGAACAAAAACAAAAATGTACAAACCCACGAGGACAAAAAGAATAGTCAAGGAGATGTAGTGGATCACAGATGCTGACATACTTTTGGAGGATGGAAAGCAGATGATGAAGTGGAAACTAATTTAGGAAAATGGACAAAGCCCCAAGTGACTATGGGGGGATATTAATGAGAAGCAAGCTGATTTTCACCCCAGAACCTTGAAAAGGCTCAGCCCCTGGTCCCACAGAAACCTGGGTTGAGAAGCAGGCCCTAAACCAGAGGACTGGCTGAATGTGGTACAGCCAGGTAAACTCACCATCACCACCACCTCTCATACCACTGCAGAACAAAGGAGGTATAGTCTGTGGATAACTTGAACCAAAGAGTGAACCGAAGAGGTCCCAGACCCTGAGACATCAAACACATCTTCATATGAAGGAGGGCGGCCCTGTTCTTCGGTTTTCACAGAAGTAAACCAAGTGAAAGTATAAGCATTGCAAAGTGAACCTCCAACCCCCATGCTGCCAACCCTATCCCCTGTGCCATAGTTTTAAAACAAGCAAGGACAAAAAGACTGGCAACAAGACAAGTGGTACCCTGCAGATAGTAAACTGAAGAATTTCTGCTGGAAAAAACTGAATGGCCCCAGAAAGGAAACCTATGGACGAACAGTCCTCAACTTACAGTGGTTCAACTTACTTTATGATGGTACAAAAGCAATACACATTCAGTAGAAACTGTGCTTTAAATACCTAGATGACCATTCTGTTTTTGGCTTTCAGAACAGTATTTAATACTAGTATGTTACATGAGCTATTCAACAGTTTATTATAAAATAGACTTCGTGTTACATGATTTTGCCCAACTGTAGGCTAATATAAGTGTTCTGAGCATGTGTAAGGGATGTTAGACTAAGCTATAATGTTCCATAGGTTAGGTGATTCAACAGATTTTCAAGCTATAATGAGTTTATTGGGGCATAACCCCACTGCAAGTTAAGGAACATTTGTACCGAAGTTTAGGGTGTGGGTGCTTATCCAATCAATCCACAGTAAAATCAAGCTAGCTGATGAGGCTTACACATGTACAAAAACACTTTTTTGGGGTTTTTGTTTTCAGTTTTAAGTCCTTCATTCTTTTTTTTTAATGTTTTTATTTCTTGTGTCACCCAGGCTGGAGTCCAGTGGCATGATCATAGTTCCCTGCAGCTGAGCTAAAGTCTGTTATTATTCTTTTTTTTTTTTTTTTTGAGACAGAGTCTCACTCTGTCACTCAGGCTGGAGTGCAGTGGTACAATCTCAGCTGACTGGAACCTCCGTCTCCCGGGTTCAAGCAATTCTTGTGCCTCAGCCTTCTGAGTAGCTGGGACTACAGGCACACACCACCATGCCCAGCTAATATTTTGTATTTTAGTAGAGACGGGGTTTCGCCACGTTGCCCAGGCTGGTTTTTAACTCCTGAGCTCAGGCAATCCGCCCACCTCGGCCTCCCAAAGTGCTAGGATTATATGCATGAGCCATTTTGCCCGGCTACATTACTCTTAAATATGGACCAACAATGAGGATCATTAGCCATTTGAGGAAAGCTTCCACAGGAAAGAAAGGAACTAAAAGAAACAAAAATGAATTTGGATAAAAGCAACTATGTAAGAAAGAAGAAAACTAAACAGAATAAAAAACTGCAATTAACACTCTCAGAGGATTACAACAAGCTACTGTACCCATGAAGAAAAGTTGCTATAAAAATAAATGGAGAAAGAGTTCCCAAAATTAAAAATAAGATATCAAAAATGAAAATAAAATTGAAGAAGCAATAACAGCCAGAGCTGAAAGCCATCTGCCACAATGTATTACTTTCTATGTGCTATGCTTTACATGCAGTAAATCATTTAATTCTCACAATAATCCTCTAAAATGAATTCAATAATTAATCCTACAGTTGGAGAAACTAGCACAAAGACATTAAGTAACACACTCAAGCACTAGTCAGTGATGAAGACAGATTCTAAGTCAGGAAATCTCACTAAAAGTAGAAGCTGGAGGCAGATGGAAACACAAGAGAAAATGAGAGGAAATGAAAGGATTAGTTCAAGAGACCCAGAATCCAACTAATTAGTTGTTCTGAAAAGAGACTAGAAAAAAACTGAGGGAAGAAATTAACTAAGAACTAGCATAAAACAATTTCCCAGAACAGGAGGACATGAACTTTGACTGAAAGAACCCTCTGAATGCACAGTATCATTTATGAAAAAATATATATATCAGGGGACATGACTGTGTATTTCAGAACAGAATAGAAAAGATCTTAACAACCAGATTGGGAGGGAGAGGAAGAGAGGTCACTCATGTAGATAAGGAATGACAATGGCACTGACTATTATACACAAAAGCAACACTAGAAAATGGAAGACAATAAAATGATGCCTTCAAAATTCTGAGGTAAAATTATTTTCAACTTAGATTTCTATTCCTCGTCAAACTATCAATTAGCCATTTACATGTAAATAAAAATATGTTCAGACATATAAGATTTTTGAAAATCACCTCTGATGCACCCTTTCCTAGGAAGCTAATACAGGACGCTGTCCATCAAAAAAAAAAAAAAAAAAAAGAAAGGAAGGAAGGAAGACAGACTCAAGAAAACAAAGAATCCAAACAAGAAAGAAGTACAGGATGACAGCCGTGCACAGTAAGTTCAAAGAGCAATCAGTAGGGACTAGAGCAGGAGGTCAGAGGCTTTTAGAAGGAGTGTTTTCACAGGAGAAAAAGGAAACTAGAAATTCTTCTGATTTGTATAGAAAATAGTATCTGGAGAGTTTTACAACTATGTTGGAGACACTAGGAAGTATCTGTAATAGTATCATAATTATATAACACAGAACACCGATTTATACAAACAGGATATAATTTTATTGGGAGGGAAGAGATGTGAGAGTATGTGGCACTGAACGAACACTAAAGTCTCTTCATCTAATGGGAATAAAAGTGGGGGCATTATTACAAATGTTAACAGAAATAAGAAAAGATTACAAACTAGTACTATGAACAATTATACACTGACACACTGGATAGCCTAGATGAAACGGACAAATTCTCAGAAACACACAACCTACCAGGATTGCATCATGAAGGAACAGAAAATCTGGGCTGGGTGTGGTGGCTCATGCCTGTAATCCCAGCACTTTGGAAGGTGGAGGTGGGAAGATTGCCTGAGCCCAGGAGTTCGAGATCAGCCCGGACAACATGGCGAAACCCTGTCTCTAAAAAAATAAAATAAAATAAAAATTATATTAAAAAAAAAAGAAACAAAATCCAAATAGACCAATAACGAGTAAGAAGATAGAATAAGTAATCAAAAACTTTCCAAAAAAGAAAAGTCCTGGACCACATGGCTTCACTGCTAAATTCTACCAAGCATTTAAAGAAGAATTAACACCAATCCTTCTTAAACTCTTCTAGAAACACTGAAGAGGAGGGAACATTCCCAAACTCCCATGAGGCCAGTATTATCACAGTGATACCAAGCCAAAGACACCAAAAGAAAACTATAAACTATTCTCTTTCCTGCGGACACTGGTACAAAAATCCTCAACAAAATACTAGCAAACTGAATTCAGCAGCATATTAAAAAATACAAACCATTACCAAGAGAGGTTTGTCCAAGAAATGCAGGAGTGGTTCAACATATGAACACTGATCAATGTAAAGTACCTCTCATTGAGAGAATGAATGGAAAAAAACACATGATCCTCTGAACTGATGGAAAAAAGAACTTGACAAAATTCAATAGCCTTTCATGATTAAAACATGTAACAAAATAGGAATAGAAGGAAATTACCTCAACATAACAAAGGCCACATATGAAAACCACCTGTTTCATCAATGAGCTAACACCACACTCATTGATAGAAGATTGAATACTTTTCCTCTAAGATAAGGAACAAGACAAGAATGGCTACTTTTGCCACTTGTACTAGAAGTCCTAGCCAAGGCAATTAGTCAAGAAAAATAAAAGGTATCCATAGAGGAAAGAAAGAAGTAAAATTATCCCTTATTCACAGACGACAGAACCTTGTATGTAAAACTCTAAAGATGACCAAAAACTTTTAGAATAAAACAAATTCAGCAAAACTGCATGTTATTACACATAAGAATCAGTAACATTTCTGTACACTAACAATGCACATCCCAAAAGGGAAGTTAAGAAAACAATTCCACTTACAATACCATAAAAAAGAATAAAATGTTCAGGATTAAATTTAACCAAGAAGCAAAATTCTTAGAACATTTTTTTTTTCTGAGACAGAGTCTCGCTCTGTCGCCCAGGCTGGAGTGCAGTGGCGCAATCTCGGCTCACTGCAAGCTCTGCTCCCCGGGTTCACGCCATTCTCCTGCCTCAGCCTCTCCGAGTAGCTGGGACTACAGGTGCCCGCCACCACGCCCGGCTAATTTTTTTTTTTGTATTTTTAGTAGAGACGGGGTTTCACAGTGGTCTCGATCTCCTGACCTCGTGATCCTCCCGCCTCGGCCTCCCAAAGTGCTGGGATTACAAGCGTGAGCCACCGTGCCCGGCTAAAACATTTAAGTATACGCTTAAAACGTAAGTATACACTGGTTGGACGCAGCGGCTCACACCTGTAATCCCAGCACTTTGGGAGGCCAAGGTGGGCAGATCACTTGAGGTCAGGAGTTTAAGACCAGCCTGGCTAACATGGTGAAACCCTGTCTCTAGTAAAAATACAAAAATTAGCTGGGCATGGTGGCACATACCTGTAATCCCAGCTACTTGGGAGGCTGAGGCAGGAGAATTACTTGAACCTGGGAAGTGGAGGTTGCAGTGAGCCTAGATTGTACCACTGCACTCCAGCCTGGGTGACAGAGTGAAACTCCATCTCGAAAAAAAAAAAAACCAACAAAAAAACCATAAGTATACACTGAAAACTATAAAACACCATGGAAAGAAATTAAAGACAACATAAATAAATGGAAAAACATCCTGTGTTCATGGATTGAAAGACTTAATATTGTTATGATGTCAATACTATCCAAAGCCATCTACAAACTCAGTGTAATCCCTATCAAAACCCCAATGATGTATTTTACAGAAATAGAAAAATCCATTAACCTTCATATGGAATCTCAAGGGACCCTGAACAACTAGACCAACCTTGAATAAGAACAAAGTTAGATATCTCGTACTTCCCAATTTCAAAACTTACTACAAAGCTACAGTAATCCAAACAGTGTGTTACTGGCATAAAGAGAGACATATAAACAAATAGAGAGCCTGAACCGTGAGGACATTATGCTAAGTGAAATAGACCAGTCACAAAAAGACAGGTTCTGTATAATTCTTACAGTAGTTATCAATAGTCAAATTCATAGAAAGTAGAAGAGCAGTTGTCAGGGTGGGGGAAGGGGGCATTGGGGAGTTGCTGTTTAGTAAGTATAGAGTTTCAGTTTTAGCAAGATGAAAAAACTGTGAAGATCTGTTGTACAACAGTATGAATATACTTAAACTACTGAACTGTATACAGAGACGGTCTCTGACTTGATGATCTGACTTATAATTTTTTGACTTTATGATTGGTTTACTGGAGTACAAAATGCATTTCAGACTTCTGATGTTTTTGACTTGTGATGGGCTTACCTGGATGCAGCTCCACTGTGAACCAAGGAACATTCGTACTTAAAAATGGTTAAGATAGTAAATTTTATGTTATGTGGTTTTACCAATATTAGAGGAAAAAAAAAAAAGGAGAGCCAGAAATAAATCCGTGAATATATGTCAAATTATTGTTGACAAGGATGCCAAGACCATTCAATGAAGAAAGGACAGTCTTTTTAACAAATGGTTCTGAGACAACTAGATATTCACATGCAAAATAATGAAGTCAGACTCCTTATACAATACCATAAAACTGGATCATAGACCTAAACTCTAAAATTTACTCTAAAATTTAGTACTAAATGTAGAGCTAAAACTCTAAAATTATAAGGAGCCATGCACGGTGGCTAATGCCTGTAATCCTGGCACTTTGGGAGGCCAAGGTGGGAAAACTGCTTGAGCCCAGGAGTTCAAGACCAGCCTGGGCAGCATAGCAAGACCTTGTCTAAAAAAAAAAAATTTTTTTTTTTAATTAGCCTGGCATGGTAGTGTACACCTGTAGTCCCAGCAGTACTCAGGAGGCTGAGGCGGGAGAACTGCTTGAGCCCAGGAGGTCTATGCTGGATTAAGCTGTTTGTGCCAATGCATTCCAGCCTGGGTGACAGAGCAAGACCCTGCTAAAAAAAAAATCATAGAGGAAAATCTTCATGACATTGGACTTGGCAATAATTGCTTGATTATGACACTAAAAGTACAAGCAACAAAAGAAAAAACAAATTAAACTTCATCAAAATTAAAACTTTTTTACATCAAAGGACACTATCAAGAGAATGGAAAGGCAGCCCACAGAATGGAAGTACTTGCAAATAATGTATCTGTGATATGGTTTGGATCTGTGTCGCCAACCAATCTCATGTTGAACTATAATCCCCAGTGCTGGAGGTGGGGCCTGATGGGAGGTGATTGGATCATGGGGATGGAGTTCTCATGAATGGTTTAAGACCATCCTCTTGGTGCTGTTTTCATGATAGTGAGTGAGTTACCATGAGATCTGGTTGTTTAAAAGTGTGTAGCACCTCCCCCCACTCTCTTGGTCCTGCCCCTGCCATGTAAGACACCTGCTCCTGCTTTGTCTGCCACCATGAGTAAAGCTCTCTGAGGCCTCCCCAAAAGCAGATGCTGCCATGCTCTCTGTACAGCCTGTGGAATTGTGAGCCAATTAAACCTCTCTTCATTATAAATTACCCAGTCTCAGGTATTCCTTTATAGCAATGCAAGAATGGACTACTACAATCTAATAAGGGCTTAATATCCAGAATATATAAAGAATTCCTATGACTCAATGACAAAAAAACCCTCAAACTACCCAATTAAAAAGTAGGAAAGTACTTGAATAGACGTTCTCCAAAAATATATGAATGGCCAACTAGCATATGAAAAGCTGCTCAGCCTGGTGCACTGGCTCATGCCTGTAATCCAGCACTTTGGGAGCCCCAGCCGGGTGGATCACTTGAGGTTAGGAGTTTGAGACCAACCTGGCCATCATGGTGAAACTCTGTCTCTACTAAAAACACAAAAATCGGCCAGGTGTGGTGGTGTGCGCCTGTAATCCCAGCTATTCAGGTGGCTGAGACATGGGAATCTCTGGAACCCAGGAGGCGGAGGTTGCAGTGAGCCGAAATGATGCCACTGCACTCCAGCCTGTGTGACAGAATGAGATACTGTCTCAAAAAAAAAAAAAAAAAAAAAAGTGAGAGAGAGAGAGGGAATGAGAACTTTTTTCCTTAATTAAAAGAAATTTATGGCTGGGCACGGTGGCTCATGCCTGTAATCCCAGCACTTTGGGAGGCCGAAGCAGGTGGATCACCTGAAGTCAGGAGTTCGAGACCAGCCTGACCAACATGGGGATGCCCCATCTCTACTAAAACTACAAAAATCAGCCAGGTGTGGTGGCGCATGCCTGTAATCCCAGCTACTCGGGAGGCTGAGGCAGGAGAATCGCTTGAACCCGGGAGGCAGAGGTTGCAGTGAGCCGAGATCATGCCATTGCACTCCAGCCTGGGCAACAAGAGTGAAACTCTGTCTCAAAAAAAAAAAAAAAAGAAAAAGAAAAAAGAAATTTAGGTAAATTAATTTTTTAATGTGAACAACAACAAAAAAAGAAAAGCTGTTCAACATCACTAATCATTAGGGAAGTGCAAGTCAAAACCACAATCAAATATCACTTTACATCCATTAGGGTGGCTTTTATCAAAAAACAAAACAACAAATAATGTGTTGTTGAGGATGTGGAGAAACTGGAACCCTTGTGCACTGCTGATAAGAATGTAACATGGTTGCAGCCGCTGTGGAAAACAATATAGTAGTTTCTCAAAAATCAAATGTAGAAACCATAAGATCCAGCAATTCCACTTCTGGGTATACAGATGCTCCTTATGATGAGGTTATGTCCTGATAAACCACTGTAAGTTGAAAATGTCATTAAGTCAAAAATGCATGTAAGACTAGGCATGGTGGCTTATGCCTGTAATTCCAGCACTTTGGGAGGCCAAGGCAGGTAGATCACCTGGGGTCAGGAGTTTGAGACCAGCCTGGCCAACATGGTGAAACCCCATCTCTACTAAAAATACAAAAATTAGCAGGGTATGATGGTAGGCGCCTGTAATCCCAGCTACTCGGGAGGCTGAGGCAGGAGAATTGCTTGAACCTGGGAGGCAAAGGTTGCAGTGAGCCAAGATTGCGCCACTGCACTCCAGCCTGGGCGCAGAGCAAGACTCCGCCTCAAAAAAATAAAGAATAAAAAAATGCATTTAATACACTTAGCCTATCAAACAGCATGGCTTAGCTGAATTTATCTTACATGCTCAGAACACGCACACTAGCATACAGCTGAACAAAATTATCTAACACAAAGCTTATAATGAATTGTTGAATTTCTCATGTAATTAAATACTGTACTGAAAATGAAAAACAGAATGGTTGTATAGGTACTTGAAGTATGGCTTCTACCAAATGCATATGGCTTTTGCACCATTGCAAAGTTAAAAAATTGTAAGTTGAACCATCATAAGTTGAGTACCAACTGTATACCCAAAATAAATGAAAGCAGGGACTCAAGATACTTGTATGCCTACGTTCACAGCAGCATTCCTCAAAGCCAAGAGGCAGAAGCAACCCACATGCCCACTGACAGATGAACAGATAAAATGTGATACATAAGTAGAATATTAGTCTTAAAAAGGAAGGAAACTCTGACATATACTGTAACATATGACACATGCTACAACATGGATTAACCTTGAGGACATTATACTAAGTGAAATAAGCCCAGTAACAAATGACAATTACATGATTCTACTTATATAAGGTACCTGGAGAAGTCAAATTCAGAAACACAGAAAGAATGGTGGTTGCCAAAGGCTATGGGAATGAGGGGAATGGTAGCTGGTGCTACATGGATACCGAGTTTCAGTCTGGAAAGAAGAAAAAGTTCTAAAGATGGATGGTGGTGATGGTTACAGAACAATGTGACCAATAGCTAATGCCAAAGAACTCCACACTTTAGTTAAAATGGTAAATTTTATATTTTACCACAATTAAAAACAAAACAAAAAAAGAATTCGTTATCACCCCCCCACCCCCCACCCCCGAAAAAAGATAATATCTAAGCCCAATAAATCAAGAATTAGAAATAGTGGGGTAAAGACATTTTTTAAAGCATGAAGTTAAACACCAGAAGAAATAAAATTTAGAGGAGGCTTGGTGATAAAAAGAGTGGTTCAGAAACCTGCTGTTTTCTGCTTTAAGCCTAATATTGTATTGGTCAACTTTTAAATGTATGTATATGTACTACTTTGACAAGAAAATGAAAATTTAAACATCCAGTTGGAGGGCAGGATTAATCAAATTCAGTCCTAGTGAGTTAGGCATTCCAGGACATTGAAAACCCAACTTTGCTTTTTCCTCCTTGAGGACACGGCCTTGCCAATACTGCATTTCGTTCAAGAACTGGGAGAGCTCTATGTTTTTAAACATTCCCTTACATGGAAATGTTAGTTTTCTGCAATAATGATGTAAATCCGGTTGATAAAAAGAATAAAGAGGTCATAAGAATTTGGCTATTTTCTCAGCCATGGCAGGCCTTATTTGATGGCTGACAGCCCCTTACATAGCCCAGGGATCAGGGAAAAGAGTTGTAAAGCCACCTCACTTCTATTGCATAAACATACATGAAACTTACAGTTTAGGTGTATGAGTGATTTCTTTCTGCCAATCAGTAAGCACTCAAAATACTTCAGCAAGTTAACTCCTAAATTTCTCCTGACTCAAAATACAGAGTTTAAAAAGTATCTTTATTGGTCGGGCATGGTGGCTCACGCCTGTAATCCCAGCACTTTGGGAGGCCAAGGTGGGTGGATCACAAGGTCAGGAGTTTGAGACTAGCCTGGCCAACACAGTGAAACCCCATCTCTGCTAAAAATACAAAAATTAGCCGGGTGTGGTGGCACGTGCCTGTAGTCCCAGCTAACTCAGGAGGCTAAGGCGGGAAAATTGCTTGAACGGAAGTGGTTGTTGCAGTGAGCCGAGACCACACCACTGCACTCCAGCCTGGGTGACAGAGTGAGACTCTGTTTCAAAATAAAATAAAAAAAAAGATTCTTTAGGCAATGAAGAAATACATAGTATATGTATCTATATGTCTGCTTTAAATTTCCAGTTACAGAGGGAAATCTTAAATGCTTAAAAAATACTGAAGCCCCTTTAGAAAATTTCATTCCTTTAATATATGAAAAGCAAAATTAATTCCAGTGTTAGACATGATTCAAGCTCTCACTGCTTTGGTTACCAATTATCATCTGCCACCTTATCTCTCCCATTCTCAGCTATTCCTTTTTCTAAAAAATGAACCACATTGTTTTTTAAAATCAAGTTTCACAGTCATTTCATTGTTAATGGACATTTGGCTGACATTCCCACCAGCAACGTATGAGGTTTCCAATTTTTCCACTTCCTTTCCAGTGTTTACTATCTGATTTTTATATTCTAGCCATTCTAGTGGATGTGAAATAGTATCTCACTGTGGTTTTTAACGAAAATTAATGAAACAGAAAATAGAAAAACAATAGAGACAATCAAACCAAAAAGCTGGTCTGTTGAAAAAAAAATCTAGTTGACAAACGTTTAGTTAGACTGACCAAGAAAAAGAGGGCAGACTCAAATTACTAGAATCACAAATGAAAGAGGATAAATTACCACTGACCTTACAGAAATAAAAAGGATTATAAAGGAATGCTATGAAAAACTGTACACCAACAAATTAGATAACTTAGATGAAATGAACAAAGTCCCAAAAAGACAAATTACTGAAACTGACTCAAGAAGAAATGGACAATATGAACAGACCTGTAACAAGTAAAGACTGAATTAGTAATCCAAAAATTACCTGAAAAGAAAAGGCCAGGCCCAGATAGCTTCTCCGCTAATTCTACAAGATTTTTAAAGAAAAGTTAATACCAATTCTTTATAAACAATTCCAAAAAACAGAGAGGTCACACAGCTTTCAAGTGGCAGGGCCAGGATTTAAATCTAGGCAATCTGGCTCCAGATCTACACTGTTGACCACTATATTCAACTGTCTCTCTGAATTACTAAATTTGAGCACATTATAGGACATCAAGTTATTTCGTATCACCCAACTTTTGTAGTTTACCTTGGTATTTGCCACTTAGATGGTCTATGGAGAAAAAAGCTGAATGGGGACTCTAGATAACATCATTTACATAATCCACAATGTTGCTGTATTTCATGGAGCAAAAATGCATGGCACTTACTAAAGCTCATTTCTAGAACGACTTATTTTAGAGACAGGTTCTCACTCTGTCGTCCAGGCTGGAGTGCAGTGGTATGATCATAGCTCATTGTAGTCTTCAACTCGTGGGATCAAGTGATCCTCCAACCTCAGCCTCCAGAGTAGCTGAGACCATAGGAAGGCGCCACCACGTCCAGCTAAATTTTTTGATTGTTTCTAATAGAGACGAGGATTTAAACCCCAATCTGTCTGATCTCACAGCTCACAATCTCACTCGATAGAGTCTCTTTCTACCAAGATCCTGTCTTTCCTATTCAACTAGTGTAGCCTATCTCAGGCTTATCCCGTTAAGAGAGCTCTGGGAGAGCAAAAGCCCTGTCCTATTATCCACCAGCATATCCTCCCTGGCCTACGGGAAGGGAACGGGTATGCTCCTTCATTATCTGCTGATTGAGTAAACAATTATCCAAAACTGACTGTAATTATCTCTCAGTTTGGATACTTTATTCCCACTCCATTACTGCTTACCATTAAAATGATGAAGTGTAGGCCCTCTTACTCATTTAGCTAATCAAATATCATACATAGTTATTATATGCAGTTTAAAATTACTAAGCTCAAAAATTCAAAGGACGCAAATACATACTTATTCCTTAAAATAACACTAAGGGGCCAGGCATGGTGGCTCATGCCTATAATCCCAGCACTTTGGGAGGCTGAGGCAGGCAGATTACCTGAGGTCAGGAGTCCAGGACCAGCCTGCCTGGCCAACAAGGTGAAACCCTGTCTCTACTAAAAATATAAAAAATTAGCCAGGCATGGTGCCCCACGCCTGTAATCCCAGCTACTCAGGAGGCTGAGGCAGGAGAATAGCTTGAACCCAGGAGGCGGAGGTTGCGGTGAGCTGAGATCATGCCATTGCACTCCACAGCTTGGGCAACAAGGGCGAAACTCCGTCTCAAAAACAAACAAACAAACAGACAAACAAACAAAAAAACAAAAAAACCCAGCAAGGAAATCTAGGAAATATTTTAAACAGGAGGATTGTTTTTGCACTCAAAATTGAGACTGCCTTTCATTATTTTGAGTCTCTAAAAATGCTTTTTTTTTTTTTTGCCATGGGAAACAACAGTTGTACTAAGTTAATATATGAAATTCTACTGCCTGAAGGAAATAAGGTATTTGGCAGAAAATTTTAGTAGCAAACTTTTTGAATGCACACAAAGAACTTACATTAGCCTATATTAACCTCTTTCCTAAAGAATTAATGATGTTGCCTGATGACTTGTGATATACAAAGAAAAAGAAAGAATGATGACCTCTTAGGGCAGCAATCCATATAGCAGTTTCCAAATCAGCCTCAAGTGGAAACACAAGATATTTGAAAAATTAACAATTATTTTCAAGGTAATTATTCCTATCACAAAATAAAGCAACAAATAAATATGGGAGTCCTCAAATAATGTTGTTTTGTTATAATGTTTATGAGAAAAAAAGTGATTCCAGGCCAGGGCCACAGTCTGTGGGGAGTTTGTATGTTCTCCCCATGTCTGCATGGGTTCTCTGCAGGTATTCTGGCTTCCCCCACCACATGCCAAGGATGTGCATGTGAGATGACTTGGTGTGTCTAAATTATCCCAGTCTGAGTGAGTGTGGGTATGTGTGTGAGTACATCCTCTGACAAGATGGTGTCCTGGCCAGGACTGTTTCTGCCTTGTGCCCTGAGCTTCCAGGACAGGATCCAGCCACCTATCACCCTGAACTGGAATAAGTGGGTTGGGAAATGAATACAAATTATTGTAAAATAAAAATTCATGGCTGGGCATGGTGGCTCACGCCTGTAATCCCAGCACTTTGGGAGGCCAAGGCGGGTGGATCATGAGGTCAGGAGATCGAGACCATCCTGGCTAACACAGTGAAACCCATCTCTACTAAAAATACAAAAAAAAAAAAAAAAAAAAATTAGCTGGGTGTGGTGGCGGGTGCCTGTAGTCCCAGCTACTCGGGAGGCTGAAGCAGGAGAATGGCGTGAACCCAGGAGGCAGAGCTTGTAGTGAGCCGAGATTGCACCACTGCACTCTAGCCTTGGCAACAGAGCGAGACTGTCTCAAAAAAAAAAAAAAAAAGAAAAAAAAAAATCATAAAGTCCACAGTAATCATACCAAATGCATGACAATAAACTATGTAGTAAGAAAGCACTCAGTGAGCCTGTCATACTTGTGATTGACTGCATAGTGGTAGGAGGTACTCCTGACAATTTTTGTTTTGCAAACAATTATTCCTTCATATAATCCACCACCATGACTGCCGTCACTCACTGATTCACCAAAAATTGGGTAAATAATTTTGCTTATATTAGTCTTTAATCTTAAAAGTATGTATAGCTCACGTTTATTTCAATATTTAATATTAGAGCTATTCTGTATCTTTACTTAGAAATTTGATTTTTTTTTTTTGACCAGAAATATGCCATAGGAACTTAACTCTTGATTAGCCTAGGGTAAAACTGGTTTTGTTATACGTGGTTTCACCTAAAGCTGGTTTCCAAGAACCCACTGATAATGTTAAATGAGGACTTGTTGTACAAGCATTTTAATCCCAATACTTCTGTAACTCTGATAGCCCATTCAAAAATATAATAATAAAATATTTGTCAAATCTATTTTCTTTTTCAGTTAATATTAATCATTATTTGCTGGGTGGGGAGGGGGGTAGGTAACTAGTTACACTGTTGCCTTTAAGTTAATGGTTGATCTAAAAATCTGAAAAATCTGCTCACCATTTTTATTGGTTTAAACTGGCATATGTATACTTAGTTTTTGTTTAAAAAAATCCTCTCTTTGAATGTAAATTTGTGTCTGTGCCCTAGAAATATGAGCATTATTAAAAAACGCGACTTTGGGAGGCAGAGGTGGGCGGATCACAAGGTCAGGAGATCCAGACCATTCTGGCTAACACGGTGAAACCCTGTTCCTACTAAAAATACAAAAAATTAGCCGGGCGTGGTGTGGTGGGCGCCTGTAGTCCCAGCTACTCGGGAGGCTGAGGCAGGAGAATGGCGTGAAGCCAGGAAGCAGAGTTTGCAGTGGGCCGAGAGCACGCCACTGCACTTCAGCCTGGGAGACAGCGAGACTCCGTCTCAAAAAATAAAAAATGCGAATCTCAACCTTTTGGCTCCTGGTTGCCGCAGGACCCATGGTTAATTGGAGGAGCTTTGGAAGTGAACAGACCTGTGTCAGCATCTTGTCCTGCTATAGAGTGCCTTTGCCTAATTACTTATTTTTTGAGACTTGGTTTCCTTACCTACTAAATGGGAATACTGACAGTACCAACCTCAGAAAGTTATTGTGAGGATTAAAGCCCTTGCATAGGGCATGGTACAGAATGAATGCCCAACGTATGCAATTAGTGTTGTAGCTTTACTATGCGTTTCATGTCAAGTTGCCTGCACACACCAAGCTACTGAATGCCTATGTCCTTTTACATACGTTTCTGACTTAGGATGCTCTCCCCAGAATCTGCCACGAAGTTCCCCACCCCACTTACTTGGGTCTGACAAATGCTTACTCATAATGGAAGACCCACCTCCAGGATCAAATCCCTCACATGGAATTACACTTCTCCACCTATTTTATAATAACTCCTTAACCAGGCCTCGAGTTCACTAAAGGAACAACCCATGACTCAATCACCCCCATATATCTCAGCACTTAGTACAATCCCTGGTCCATGGCAAATGGTCAATGACTGCTGAATGGACATAATCAGGTCTTCTACTGTTCCATAATATTAACAGGGAATCAAGTGTACAAGAAACGAAGAGACTTGGAATTTAAACTATACCCACAAGGTTCAATAAGAATCCGATTCTACTAGTTTTTGGTTCAAAGTAAAAGTTCAAGTCACCTTATTAAAAGCAGATAGGCCACCCTACTCATGCAAAAAAAAAAAAGTTACAAATAAATGTTCTTGTCATTTTTTTCTCCCATGACAGCACCCTAGGACATATCACATGCTGACCTCCAAGGGACTGTTTTGAAAAAAAATGAGCACACTGATTTTTCTTTCCTTTCAAAAGTGAGGGTGCCAGCTACTGTGCTAGCCCCTGTCACTCACCTCAGCCACCTGCTGGGTCCCCACTCTGTGCTGAACCAGCCCCTCCATATTTGTAGCCATGGTGAAGCAAGATCATTAGAGAACCTGTTTGGAAAGATGTAGCAACTTCTATCAGGTGGGGAGAAACCAGGCTACTTGAAAAATATTAGTAATCAAAATTCATCTTTGGTACTGTCTTGTGTGGATTTTGCCCTCTATAGCAGACAGATCTAGCAAGCTGGACATATCTGTATATGCTGCACCAGCTCCTTCAGTTACAGGTACCAAAATTAATTTGCAGCAACACTTCAATTAAGAAACTTCCACTGACAAATACAGACAAAGATGAAATTGGAAATTTAATTATCAGGTCTCCAGGGTTGTAATAGCTTGGTTTACCTCACAGGGAGGTGGGAATCACACCGTTTTGGATAGCTCCCTGTCACAGTATGCTGAATAAGAAGGTGGATATCTGAGAATGGTGCGAGATCAACTCTGGATAGAGACCTAGATGGCTATCATCAACCATATTTCTTTTGCTAGTGGCAAAGTGAGAAGCAAAACCCTGCTTGGTGCTAACATACCTCACTCATAGGTTGAAAGGCAAATACTATCACTAACAAAGCAAGAAGCGAAGAGACAGCATTACTAAAGTGTGCTAACAAGAATATGGTACCCATACATATATTAATTTATATTAAGTCCTCATTAAATTACAAAACCAGATAATTCAGCTTTCTACTAGTAGCAAAAATAGATTTGATGTCATTATTTGTAAAAATTGAGAAAGATCACCTAAAGATCAAAGAGTGTGCTAGTCTCCTGGGTCAAGACATTTGAGTACCAGCATTGCTGAAGGAGCAGACTTCCAGTCTCTTCTGGTCATGAGAAAGCTCTCCTGAATATTTCCTAAGCCCTTTCAAAGGCTCTACCACAAAGAATTCAGTATAATCTAGACCCAATTTCTGGACAATTCACTATTGACTGTATAGGTCCCATGGTCCACAGGAGAATAAAGCTCAAATCTATTTCCAAGATTTACATATAAAAACTATACAGTATAATTGAGTGTGCAATATAGAAGATTACAGTTCATTTGCCTGCCCTCCCTCAATCACAAAGTGGATTATCTTGCAATACAATTTTACAAAATATTTTTCTGTAGTTCCTATCTAAGGTATTATAATCACTGATCTCTATGAAGCTTTTTAACTCTGGTAACTTTCTACATCATTCTATTTATTATTAGATAGCCACCTCTATTATGATAATTCTAATTCACATATTTTATTGCCAGAATGCTAAGAGAAAGAAACAGGAGGATGAAACTGTGACTGACAAATATGAAAGACCTGGCTCCTGTCTTCAAGGAGTCAAAATTCTGTGACAGCAGATACTGCACCAACTTCTACAATGACATGAGACCACCAGTATCAGTTACTCATCTTCACAAAATATGATTAGGTCTGAAACTGAGGAGATAAGTTTTCTTTTTACAGATGGTAAAAACTTAACTTTTACTTGTTTCTAGAAGAAAAAAAACACAAAGAAAAGTCAACTGACTTGTTAAAAATACAAGTATTGCATGTAAAAGTCTAGAGTCTGATTCTTCCTCAAAACAGAAAATAAGAATTTTTAAAGAAATGGATAGCCAGTAGGTACTATACATTAAAAAATAAATCTAAACATGTGGCTGCAACTAATAATTTTTATCACTTTTAGATGTCAACAGAATTTCTCCTGTTATTAACTATAGTTCAATGTAAGAAATATGTGAATTTGAATTATTACAGAAATATTGTTAGGAAAATATTATTGAATAGTATAGAAACAAAACAGTACTAGAAAGGTGTATCTTTCTATTGGGTTCCCTAAAAGAGGTGGCTTGATACATCAAATTATGAGTCAAAGTGGATTTTATAGATGACAATCTGATTTAACGGAGGCCTAGTACAGAAACCTTTCTGTAATAATTCACTTTAACACTAAATTTGCAGGATCAATCAACTTCAGGTAGGGCTGGGGATCCCAAGATAAATCTAACAACAGGTGACTATTGTCTTAATATCTGTTGACAGATATTAAGTCACAGAGAAGAAGCAGTAAATCTGTTTAAGTTTAGAAAAGCTAAGTATTCTGGACATTAATCTTTTGTTGATAAGTTATAAATATCTTCACTCACTCTGTGGTTCATCTGTTTACTTTCTTTAAGGTGTCTTTTGATGAATAGAAGTCCTTAAATTTAATAAGGCTAAATTTATCCCTATTTTCTTTTACAGTTTGTACATTTATGAAAATCCTGTCCTATCCCAGGAATGTAACTGTATATATTTTCTTAGAAATGTTCCAGTTTTGCCCCTCATATTTAAGTCCTCAATCCATCTGCAAATTGATTCTTGAATTTGATGAGAAGGATCCAACTAATTTTTTTCCCATGTAGATAATACATTTACCATTTTCTATTCCAGAAATAGTTCTGGAAAATGGATTATCTATATGGGGAAAATCTATCCTTTTCCCCACTGATCTGAAATGCCATCTCTGCCATTATCTGTTTCTCCTATATATGTGGATATAACTGCAGGTTCTCTATTCTATTCCACTAAGTTCTCTTTGTCTTTCTCTTGGTCACCACCACTATTTTTTACTGCAGTGTTAGCGTAAGTCTTGCTCTCTGATAGGACAAGTGCCCCCCACCTTGTTCTCCCACACCAACTTCCTGGATCATCTTAAATGCCTCTCTTTATACACTTGAATTGAGCAGCAACCTTTCTTATACACTTGAATTCTTACAATTCTTGATCTCACTGTTGGTTTTCTGCCTTCAAAGCAGCGTCAGGCATCATCAACAGCAGCTTTGGAAGCTGCTTAAAAATGAACAAGCAGGAATGTGCACCTTCTGGAAAAACAAGCAGAGACAAAAAAAATGAGACTAAGAGTGAGAGAGAAATTGAAAGGGAAACTATGTTAAAGCAAGTGCTTTCAATAAAGACTTAAATCCAGTCAGAGGAGGTAAGTGAGAAGTAGTTTCAAAAAGTATTTTCTATTACTTTTGAAAATAAGTCACAAACCATAGCCTATTCTCATATAAAAAAGGAAGACAGAGGCTTTTTCTTCCAGGATATCACAATGTAAGAAGTAAAACAAAATCTTCAAGTGATGTCAGGCAGTGGGGCAGGGTGGACATTTAACTAAAATGCACCCAGACAAAAAAGGTAACATCAGGGGATAAGACTCTCACCTGAGAGCTTCTCTCACTGCTACCGCAGCCATAGGCGGTCCTAGAGACAGAAAGATCACACAGTGAGAAGGAAGGTCATACATCTTTGAAAAAGTACCACCAGGTAATGGTTATCAATTAGGAGATGTCCCACTAGAATAAGAGGCTCCAAGGAACAGTGGGTTGTGTCTAGATGTAGTTTGAAAAACTATCTTCACTAGCACAATTTTATATATGTATATTTTTTGAGACGGAGTCTTGCTCTGTCGCCAGGCTGGAGTGCAGTGGCGCGATCTCAGCTCACTGCAACCTCCGACTCCCTGGTTCAAGCAATTCTCCTGCCTCAGCCTCCCTAGTAGCTGGGATTACAGGCATGCGCCACCACGCCCAACTAATTTTTGTATTTTTAGTAGAGACGGGGTTTCACCATGTTGGCCAGGATGGTCTGGATCTCCTGACCTCGTGATCTGCCTGCCTCAGCCTCCCAAAGTGCTGGGATTACAGGCATTAGCCACCGCGCCCAGCCAATCTGGAAAAAAAAAAAAAAAAAAATCCTATTGTTTTGATACTACAAAGTATAGAAATAAAGCTTTTAAAAACAACCTTCTTGGCTGGTGGAGCCAAGCATAACACTAATAGCAGTAACTAACACTAAGTGGTTACTATACACAAGGCATTATATTAACAAGCACTGTGGACAGAACACTAAACTCGCTCTTGGTACAGAAACCTGAATCTTAAAGGCTAGTACTTGACCCATTCAGCTTATTAACCTTCAAAGATTGCCTCCCACCCCCACAATAATGTTTAGGGGAAAGAACCTGATTAGCTGCCAAAAGAAGTATAATACTGAGTACCTTAAGTTAAAAAAAAAGTGCTACAGAAGATCTTCCTCTGGTGATTTTACTAATCAAGTCCAACCACCTCCATCAGTTCTTAAGTAACTGCTATGAACTAGGCAATGAACCGACTGCTGAGAATTAACAACAAGGAGGAGAAAGAGGAGAATAAACAGTCCTTGTCCTTGATGAACTTATGAAGGAAACTGAAGTATCTACGCAAAGCAAATGCTATGAGTGTCCCAAGGAAGACACATTTCTCTTCGCCTGTGAGAACCAAAGAAAACGTTACAGGAGAGGAATTATTTAAACTAGGTCTTGAAGGAAGAGTGGAAATTTAGCAAGGAAAGACAGATGGATGACAAGAGAGTTCTAAGCAGAGAGGACAGCTCATACAAAACTGGCAGGTATGAGGAAGAATGGCATATTTGAGGAATGGCAGGCAATGTGGTGTGGAATTATTACAGAGACCAGGGAAGGAGAGAGGCTGACATTGTAGACAATAGAGAATTATGATGCACTCATATCTGGATCTTAAAAAAAAAATTTAGACTGCAGTGTGGAAATGATAGAAAAGACAGAGACTGTAGATGGGAGGCCAGTTAGGAAGTGGTAGCAATAGTAAAGTCTAAAGATGAGGGCGGATTCTTAAAGTAGTGTGTTTTTCCTGGATAGCACACAAATGACAACAGGGCACAGTATATAAAAACTATTTCATATCCAGCCTGGGCAACATCGTGAGACCTTATCTCTAAAAAAATAAAAAAACTGTAATACAGACCATAGAATGATAGTAGTAAATCATACTTGGTTGGCCTTATGTGACAGGTTTTATAAGAAATTCTTTCAAATCCAAGTCGATCGATATCACCCCATCAACAACAAAGAAGCAGAGAACACAACAATGACTTTGAATTAGCTCTTCCAGGCTCACAAAGTGATAGCTAACTAAACCTTGCAACCAGAGTTTCTGTAGTGAAGTAGGGCACAGACTTCACTGCAGTGAAAAGCTGGGCTCTGGAAACACCTGAATCTCCAGTTTCCGGTAACAATGAACAAGTCCTGGGACAGAGAGACGCTGCCTTCATTAACAGGAATGAGCGAAGCTGCCTTTCCCTCCACAATCAACTGATTCAAATCATCCATATTTATGTGTTACATGGCTTATAAATAAAACATGCAAAGTATCTACTGTCTTGGTATTTCCTTAGCTAAACAACTATATTGGGTTCTGGGGCTCAGGCACTAAGCTGATCTCTCAGATACTGACCATATGAGGTTATAGTGAAGATTAGATCTTAAATGTGTATGCGTTGTGCTTGGGACATATAAATGCAACACATGGTAGCTATTATTGGTGAAAGGTGATGGTGCCACTTTTGCTTTCTCAAAGAAATCTGAAAGTAACTCAAACTGTAAAATGTGTATTATGATTAGGAATAGGTCTCTCATTTTGACATAAGGCTCACATGAAATTTAACTTGTATACACATGGAAGTAGTATAACACACACACAGCCAGGGGCGGTGGCTCATGCCTGTAATCCCAGCACTCTGGGAGGCCAAGGCAGGCAGATCACCCGAGGTCAGGAGTTCGAGACCAGCCTGACCAACATGGAGAAACCCCATCTCTACTAAAAATACAAAATTAGCCAGGCATGGTGACATATGCCTGTAATCCCAGCTGTCTGAGGCTGAGGCAGGAGAATGGCTTGAACCCGGGAGGCAGAGGTTGCAGTGAGCTGAGATTGAGCCACTGCACTCCAGCCTGGGCAACAAAAGTAAAACTCTGTCTCAAAAAATAAATAAATAATAAAAAAATAAAACATACACACAAAGCATTTGTAATTCGCCCTGTTAAACTGTACAACTGGGCAAAACAATGGGGCTAAATTAGGAAAAAAATCTTACAAATATTTAAAAATAAACCAACACCTAATAACTACTTGCAAAATACTACTGGGCATAGAACTCTTGATAGGTACAAGGTATTCAGTGTAAGTCTTATTATTCTGATTGTTAGAAGTCTGTTCATATTCATGGGAAAATAAAAATGGAAGGATTTAGCCTGAGACAGGATATAAAATAAGAAATGCATAGCTTGAAACTTGCAATCGTAGATCAAGACTTGAAAGTAGAAAATGGAATTCAAGTGGCAGGTTTAGTGTAATACAAATGTTCATCAACAGAAAACATACTCACTGGGATGCCTCTAAGGTTAAGTTTAGGTATACTTCCTGTGAATGGAAAGCCAATTATTTATTTAGACTCAAAGTTTACTTAGCTTTAGGGTCAGGTAATTTCTTTTCCATTGTGACCCTTCATAGGAAAGTTGTTTCTTCCATATTCAAAGCAATTGTAAAAAAGGGCAGCAATGATATGTATATGCTAGAAGTAGCAAGGTTGGGTGAGTGACTAGTAGGGAAGAGAAGTGGCTTTCACCTAAATGAAGTTCTTATATATTTACAGTATCAGAGCAGTTCTACAATTTTCTGTGTGGATACCTCCCCTAAAAAAGTCACTACATACTGTGGATGATTTTTTCTCATCCTACCAAGAGCCCAAGTGTAAGGGTGATGTGGACTTTCTTCATATCTATCAATAAGAGCCAGGGTAGATGGATGGAAGGAAAGCAGGATAAATTCTCTGGACATCCACAATGTGCTCTAAATCAAACTAGGCATGATTTAATCCTTAGCATACCTTCTGAGTATGTAATATTAGCTCACCAATGAAGATGGAAGTTTTTTCTGAGACTCAGCACTTATAACTCGTTTCAAATCATCCAGCTAGTAAGCGATGGAGCTAGGATTCCAACTGAGGCCTCTTTGACTCTAAAATCGCAACATTCCCTCTAGATCACAGTGCCCTTCAAAATAATTTCCCAGAAAAAAGGAAGTCAAGGAGGGAATGAAAAAAAAAAGTGACAGGAAAGAATTATCTAAGGGAACAAATTGCTTACATCAATAAGCTGGATTATTTAATAACTGATACACACAACCACTAAGTCCTAATATGTGACTTATGTTTCAGTATTGCTAACAGAAATTTCTGAGGCTGCTCCACCTAGGTAGTACCATGGCAGTTCTTTTAGAACTTTGAACGCATTCTTCCCTTAAAACTTAACCTACACAATAATCACATTAATTAAAATAGTGAGAACAATTTTACTAAGTAAAACTTTTTACTTAACTACGACACGCAAATACAAAAGGGCACAAATCAGCCAGGCTCGGTGGCCCCTGCCTGTAATCCTAGCACTTTAGGAGGCCGGGGTGGGTGGATCGCCTGAGCTCAGGAGTTTAAGACCAGCCTGGGCAACATGGTGAAAACCTGACTCTACTAAAATACAAAAAATTAGGGCATGGTGGCACACGCCTGTAGTCTCAGCTACTCAGGAGGCTGTGACATGAGAATCCTTTGAACCTGGGAGGCAGAGATTGCAGTGAACCAAGATCGTACCACTGCACTCCGGCCTGGGCGGCAGAGGGAGACTCCATCTCAAAAAACAAAAAAGGCACAAATCATAAATGAACAGTTTGATGAATTTTCACTAACTGAATACACAGAACACACATGTAAATGCCACTCAGATCAGAAAACAAGACATTATCAATACCCCCAAAAGTCCCTCTCACACCCCTTCCCATAGTCATTAACTTCTCTTCCCTCTCCTGACTTTTATACCATTGGCATTACTTTATAATATTATTGCACTGTTTATAATACACTTTTTGGTGTGTCTGGCTTCTTTTGCCAAACATTATTTTGTAATAACCATGAGAATCCATTTTCACTGTCGTACAGTATCCTAATGTACGACTATGCCCAATTTATTTCTCCATTCTATAGCTGATGAACACTTAGATTGTTTCTAGTTTAGAGTCCTTATGATTAGTGCTCCTATGAACATTTTCACACATGCCTTTTGATGTACTGCTATCTTTTCTTCGTTTGAAAATTTTACTATTTTTAAAAATTAACTTTATTTTTAATTTTTATTCTCGAGAAAGTACATCATTTCTTTAGAAAAAAACATGTATTATAAATTTATTTTATTTTTAAAAATCTGTATTATATTAAATAAGTCAACAACACAGTCTAATTATTAGCCTTTCCAGTTAAGAGCTGACATATACTTTGTGACATCTGCTTTTAGTCTTGGTAAAGCAATCAATTAAAAGATGATTTTTTCAATTCCAGGGTTAGTCATCTTATCAACCTAATAAAAAGATGCATTACAGACACCATAGTGGTGGGACAGGGGACAAGAACGAGTGTGGTACAAATGACATATCCAAAATGTTCTAGAAATAATACCTAATCAGATTCACTATACAACAAATACCACTGGGGGAAATGCAGCATGAAGCCCGCTAGTATTGTGTAACTTCTCAAGAGCCATCCAGCCTCAGTTGTTTTTTTTTTTTTTGAGATGAAGTCTCGCACTGTCGCCCAGGCTGGAGTGCAGTGGCATGATCTTGGCCCACTGCAACCTCCACCTCCCGGGTTCAAGCAATTCTCCTGCCTCAGCCTCCCGAGTAGCTGGGATACAGGCGCCTGCCACCATGCCCAGCTAATTTTTTGTATTGTTAGTAGAGACGGGGTTTCACTATGCTGGCCAGGCTGGTCTTGAACTCCTGACCTCATGATCCGCCTGCCTTGGCCTCCCAAAGTGCTGGGATTACAGGGGTGAGCCACCACGCCTAGCCGTATGTGAATTTTTCTTTTTAAGGAACATGGGTGGGCAGTCAGGTAGGAAACTTTTCCCCCTGCGTAGCTTTTATCAATATATGAACAACAAAGGTAAATAAAGCGGCTCCCTGTAAAACCAGGAAGCCTTCAAGCTTGAGTCTAGCCCTACCAGCCTCTCATTTCTCCTCTTCACTTTTCAGCAGCAGTCACCCCATTTTCCAGGCCCCAAGACCTTTTCTCACACCTCTCACTAACCCAAACAGGGGGAAATATTCTTTTACACTTGGGCACTTGGAATGAAATTCCTCTTCATCTACATGTTAACATTTCAGGGATTAGAATCTTTGGAGGTACTGTTAATAATTATGGAATACAAAGTTTCACCTCCTATTAAAGGACTTCAGGCCTCTTATTACAGTGAAGGAGGTACTTTTTATTGCCCCTAAAAAATCACACTTGCCTCTGAGGCTGACTGTTATCATTACAGGCCAACTGAAGTCCAAGGGTAACTCAGAAAAAACAGTTAAGTGTCTGAGCTAGCCTATTCCCTGTCCTTAACAATTCACCTCCCATCCTTCTATTCTAAGACTTCCAGATACCAGGGGTCTGCATCTGCATTTACTGTCCCTTTAACAAATGCCTACGCCAATGCCCTGATCTGGATTTCATCCCTCTAGTCATTCCTGCTCCTCATCATTGTTGAGCTGTGCTAGTCGAGCTGTTGTTCCCGGGCAGTTCTTCCTTTTGGTATAGAGCTCCTGCTGCTTTACTCTCTAGCACTCAGGACCTGAAGCGAGCAAGCGGAGTAGGCCTGCTACCTCGGCTAGCAGTAGTGGGATATGGGGAAACAATGGCAAGATGGGAGAGAATGACAGGGAATCTCAGCCTCTGGCATGTCAGGTTGAAGGCAAGCAAACCTCCAACGAATAAGGAAAAAGATATCTTTTACAATGTGTAACAGGAGCACAAATGTATCCATTAGGTTAAAGATGATGATCGCACAGGGAAGAAAAAAGGCATCACTTAAGGCCCTCATAATTAGCAATAAAGTAAAAAGAGGTAAACAAAAATCTACCAGGGGATTCTTACATCAAGTATGAGGCTGGACTTGAGGTCTAAGACCACTTCCAATTCTGAGATTCTAGGATTCCTTCACAGACTCCCCCCCATGTGGTATTTATTAAGATGATATTTGTATAGGAGATGGTTTGGGACTAAAGGAGCATATGGCTTATAGGTAAGAGAACTCAACAATAAAAATCCCATCGGAGGGCCCTTGATATGCGGAGACACTCAGGCAGCTAGACACAGGAGACCAGTGGCTCAGTGCCACGGCTGAAGACAGGGCTGCTCCACGAAGACTCACCTCTCTTGTTCTCAAAGTCATTCAAACAAGTATCCGCTATCCTTGGCCCCAATCTCAATGCTGGCTCCCACCTCCCTGTTTGACAAATGGGGAATTATAAGCCTCAAGAGAGGCTACCAACTCCAGGTTCTGAAGCCAGGCCTTTCTGCCTTCATAGCCCAAGCTCTGTCACTGCACTGCCCTGCCATGTCACTCCTTGGAGACAGATGCTAAAAACTTCCCAGCTGCTGGGCACGGTGGCTCACACCTGTAATCCCAGCACTTTGGGAGGCCGAGGCAGGCGGATCACAAGGTCAGGAGATTGAGACCATCCTGGCTAACACGGTGAAACACCGTCTCTACTAAAAATACAAAAAAATTAGCCGGGCGTGGTGGCGGGCGCCTGTAGTCCCAGCTACTGGGGAGGCTGAGGCAGGAGAATGGCATGAACCCGGGAGACAGAGCTTGTAGTGAGCCGAGATCGCGCCACTGCACTCCAGCCTGGGTGACAGAGCAAGACTCCCAAAAACAAAAAAAAACACACAAAAAAGACTTCCAGCCATCCTCATAAAGTGAGGAGGTTGTTACACACAGGGATTTTCTATAAAAGAATGATCATGAAAACAAAACTTCAAAGTCACTGTGAATACAACTACTGAAAGTAATAAATAACTTAATGCTGTAAGACAATATATAGCTGTTTTACTAAACTAGCAAGCAGTTCTTTGGTTACCCTGAGTAATTAGCTTAAGGAACTGAACAAATGATACCAAAAATCTATGAGCAAGACAGAAAAAAAAATCCAAAAATAAACAGTTAAACTATTATTATTTTTAAAATACCATAACAATATCTTATTTTAAAAGTTTTACAATATAAAATAAGTTAATACAAATGTTTTATTTACTACACTTTCGAGTAGAAACTTGACGTATACTTAACAAAATTTGCTTTTAACCTTGGTAAAGCAATTAAAAGGTGATTTTCAATAATTTCATTAAATGAATCAATTTATCTTTAGAAAGATAAATATCCCAAATTAATGGCTACAGAGACTTTCAGGTCCCAATTCCCTGCGAACCCACTGGAGGCTTGTTCCTTCTCTCCAATCCCCTGTGATGGTGAGACAAAAATCAGAATATTTGATTTCAAGAAAATCATGGTAGCTTGGTGCTTTGTTTCTTCAGTTAAAGTAAATAACATGATTATGTTTGGGCTATTTCTTTTTTTTTTTTTTTTTGAGATGGAGTCTCGCTCTGTCGCCCAGGCTGGACTGCAGTGGCGCAATCTCGGCTCACTGCAAGCTCCGCCTCCTGGGTTCACGCCATTGTCCTGCCTCAGCCTCTCCGAGTAGCTGGGACTACAGGCGCCCGCCACCACGCCCGGCTAATTTTTTTGTATTTTTAGTAGAGACAGGGTTTCACCGTGGTCTCGATCTCCTGACCTCGTGATCCGCCCACCTCGGCCTCCCAAAGTGCTAGGATTACAAGCGTGAGCCACCGCGCCCGGCTGGGCTATTTATTTCTTCACATATGAACTTATTAACTTTCATGTAGTTAAACTTGTAATTCAATCATAAAAAAATTAGTGGGAAAAACTATTGAAATGGGTCATTTTATCCATATTTATGTCTCCAGGAAGTGGCGTATCTGTCAGAAATCACTTCCTAAATTCAACCAAATACCATAACAGACTTATTATTGCTGGCAGTGCTATCTGAATTGCCAAAGAGGCTCACATAAAAGGTATCCATCAATGTACAGCAACTTAGTTATCAGTGACATCATAAATTATCAACAATTCATTCAACAAATAGTGCCAGGCACTCTTCTAAGTGCTGGATAAGTAATGGTAAACAAAATGTATTTCTGCTCTCACAGCTTACAGTGTGGTAAGGACAGACATTAATCAAATAATCACATAATAGAGTGTGTAATATAAAGTGAGATAAAGATTATAAAGAAAAGAAACAAAAAGAGTCTGATTTAGACTGGCAATGGGAATTAGGGAGAACTTCCCTGAAGAAGTGATGCTTGGGCCAATATCTAAGGTAGGGTGGGGGTGGGGGGTAAGCTTACACTGTAAGCTACACTGGTCAAGGAAGTTGAAGGTAGGCCAGTGTGTCTAGAGCACAGGAAGCTAGGAGTACCACAGATAAGAAAATAATGAAAAGCCTTGGAAAGGTTTTTAAACATGGAGCAGGAAGCCTCTGCCATTACGTGGGTTCTAGTGGAGCCTGAACAACATACTGCCTGTAAGAGTTTTGTAAATCATAAAGCACTCTATACTTTGGTTAGTACTATTTAGTTCCACTATTTTGTTTTCCAAACTTTTGTCCTGGATGCCATGTAACTAGCTGAAAGCACAGAGCCAAAACTAGAATCTCGGTGTTCGAATCTATTTTGTTTTTGCCCCTACACCACACTGCATAAAAATTTTATTGTTTATATCACTTAATTAGTCCAATGTCTATACTAGTACTTCACAATGACAACAATAACTCTATTTACACAGTATTTACTACATGTCAGGCACTTTTCTAAGCTCTATTATTTACATTAACTCATTTAATCTTCAGTTCAGAAAGGAAGGTTCTATTATTGTCCAGATGAGGACAGTGAGGCTAGGAAAGGTAGCTTACACAAAATCATACTGCTAGTAAAAGTTGAGAGTAGCTAACCACAACACTAAAACATTTTATGTCTGTGTATGTATGTGTATAAATATCTCTATCTCAAGAGAGAAAAAGAGAGAACTCACACACAGAGAATTATATTCAACTCCAGCCTGGGCGATAGAGTGAGACCCTGTTCTCAAAAAAAAAAAAAAATAAATCAATCATATTCACATGTTTGAGGACCAGTGTCTTAGTCATTTTTGTATTCCCAGCCTAGCACATAGTGCCTGGAGTATTCGTAGCACTCAGGAAATATTTGATGAATTGAAAATGTATACAAGAGGCTGACGAAGGATTTGAATCTGGAAGTAAAGTGAGTTTCTGAGGCCCTCCTCCACAGTCATGTATTCATCAGTAATTCATATGAAGGCTGTATTTTCCTCGACTTTCTTATTATATTGAAGATTTGTTCCTCACTACCGTTGCTATATTTCACAGCCTTTGGCCTGGAGACAGAGTGGGATAATGGACAATTACTAGTTTCAACCAGCTCTCCAGCCACAAGCAGCCAGTTCTGGATCACATCAAATGCTCTTCCTCCAGGGCCGTTACACGGGCTGTCCTGTCTGGAATGCCATTCCTCCCTTGGGTTCCTCTGTTCAAACATCACTTACTCAGAGAGGCCACCCTGACCATTCCATCTAAATTAATGCCTCAGGTCTTCTTCAGCAGGTCATTTGGCTTCTTTTCTTCCACAGAACTTATGACTCTCTGGAATTATTTCTTTGTCTATTCACCCCCCAGCCCCCAACTCTAGTGAGGACAGGGGTCTTGTACAGCTAGTTCTCCAGATGTATCCCCAGTGCCTAAAAAACTAAGTCAACATGTATTCAGCGAACGAATGAGAAGAGAATCACCCCGAATTGTGCTCTCTCAAACCCCAAATATCCTTACTCTAGCCTCTCCTGGTGGCTGTAATCCCATTTTTAACAATAACACCATTTTCAAGTGACTCTGAGGCTCGCAAATTATCATTGACTCCATTTTTCGAGTAGAGCCCCACAAACAATGCTCAGAAGGGAGGTCCGGCCTGGCAAGAATGCCCATGCCCCCCATTTACAGTTGATAAAATTGAGCCTCATTATGGGATTCGCCAAGGCCGCTGGGAAATAACGAGCAGGAGCCCTGAAAAGTGTCCTGGTTCCGAAAACCTCTTCCCACGAGAGCGCATCGTGGACTCGAAATGCTTCATCACCTTTATTACTATTGTTCCTCAATACTCATTTCGGGACGCGTTCCAGCCGGAGGGAAGCAGCCAACCTCCGGACTCAGGACCAGGCGCCGGCCTCTCCACCCTGCCGCGCCCCTCTCGCCCCGCCCCCGGCCCCGCCCCCCCCGACCCGGCCCCACTCCGCGCCCCGGCCTCTACTCCCACCCCGCCAGGGCTCCCGCGCCCCATAAGGACAACCCTCTTCCGCCTCAGCCAATCAGCAAAGCCTACGGGGCGGTGCCACAGGCCCCGGACCTCCTATCTGGGCGCCAATTGGTCAACCCACCCGTCGCTCACGAGGTCGCGCCTCGCACCCGCCTTCCTCCTTTTCCTTTACCCTCCCCTTCAGAAAAAACAGCGGTTGGGCTACGACGGCCGCCAAAGGCTGACTAGAAGCGGAGGGGTGAAAAGCCCGGGAGAGAGGGAAGAAGGGACTGCAGGAGGGAGGAGGAGGAGGATAAGAAGGAAGGGAGCCCGCCCAGCCGAAGCCATCTCCATCGAGAACAAAATGGCGGCGCTGGCGGAGGGCCAACCGTGAGGCGGGGCCGCGGCCATTCCCCCTCCGCCCCCACCCTTGCGCCGGCCGGGCCGGTCAGGGGGAACCCGCTCGCTTCGCCCGGCCGCGGGCGGGGAGGGGAGGGTAGCGGCCCGGCCCACTATGCAAAGCGCCGGGCGCCGCCGCCGCCACCCCGTGGCAAAGGTAAAAGGGTCGGGTTCAGCCGCCGCTGCGGCGCCTCCATGTCCGCGCTCCAGGCCCGCCCCCTCCGCCGCCAGCCCGAGCCCGCCCGACCCTCTTTCAATTTTACCTCAGGATTTGGCGCCAAAGCGGCCTCGAAGCGGGTCCCGTGTCTGCGGCGGGCGGCCCCCGGCGCGGAGGGCAGGGCGCGGGGAGCCCGGGCTCCCGGCGTCGGCGGATGGCGGGAGCCCAGGGGCCGCGGGCTCGCGGGGCAGCGGGCGAAAGACGAGACGCCGAGGTGGGAGCGGGGTGGCGGGGACGGGCCCGGGGGCGCCGCCGGGGTCGCGGAGAAGGGGGGGTTTGTTATTGTTTTTGTCAGTGAAAGGTCAGAGTTCGTGACCCCGGTGCCGCCGCCGCCGCCGCCCGCGCGCTGGTAGGAGGAGGGCGAATGTTCTTCTTCCTCTTCCCAGCGCCAGCCTCGCGGCGGCGGCGGGGGGCGGGCGAGCACGCGATTGGCTGAGGCGCGCGCGCGCACCGGAACGCCGCGGCCGGCGCTCGGTCCATCCGGCCCGTGTGCTGTGGGGCCCCGGGCGGTGGCGGCGGCGGCGGCTACGTAGCTGCCGTCGGCCGCGGCCGGGCGGGCGGATATGGGGCTTAAATGCCGCCCGCGTCGGGGCCTAGAGGCTGAAGAGCTGGTCATCCTAAAAACTCGTGGACGTCGCGCACGGTTATCCGGACGCAGGCCCGCCCCTCGGGGAACCGCGAGCTTCTCGCAGCTGGGTGGGAACCGTCCTCGCAGTGGCGGCCTTCACCCTGGCTTCTCGCTTAGCCAGGGCTTCTGGAAGGCTCGTAAAGTGTCTGTTGATGGAAGAAGCCGGGCCCTGACTGGCGCGACGGATTCGCCCAGCCGCTCAGCAGAGCGTCTGTAGGTCGGAAGTGGGGGTTATATTGGGTGGGTATTGAGCTCTTCGGCCCTTCCTCGGTACTGATAGTTTTTAATTTAGCTTTTAAAGGTCTAAAGGTGCGCCCGCTCTGGCCATCTCAGGTGAAGTGTTGAAACGCCCCAGAACCTATAATTTTTGGTTTCTTAGTAAACACACGATCCAGATCTTGTGTAATTCCATGCCCCTCCTCCTCGAGATTTGAAAGTAGTACATGGTAATAGGGATGTGTAAAACAGCTTTTAGCAGCATTGCTTAAGTTTATTTGAAGAAAATGGCCTGTCTTGATCTTAAACTCTTGGGCTGTAGGTTTTCCTTACATATTTCTCTCTTTTATGTTGTGGTTTTGACTTGCCTGGGAAGGTGCAGGGGCTTATTTATCCTAAATGCCCTGAAGTGTTTAGGCTACAGGCTGTAGATCTTGTACTAACTGATTTTTTTCTTCAGTTTTCTTGCTTATTAAGAATAAATATTGACTCCAGAATGGATGGGTTAACTTTTTTTTCCACACATTATCCATTTGGGTTTTTATCAGGATGACTCCAGCTTTTAGTATTTTTTTTCCATAATCTTATAATATTTCTATTTGGTAAGAAATGTTTTAAACACCTATTTCCCCTTCCTCCTTTTTCTCACGTTGCAAAATTGGGAAAAGAGCTGGGTTCGTTTTGTCATGGTAAAGCACAGCTCTTGAAATTGGAAGGGGCCTTAAGGGAATGGGGTCAAATTTTTTTCTTGCAGAAAGATTTTCCGATTTTAGGGGTGAAGTGGGTGAGAACTAGAAAGGTCAAGTGATGTGCCTGAGATGCAAAAGTAATTGCGTTTTTGCATTGTTGAAATTTGCTGTTTGATATTGGAATACATTCTTAAATAAATGTGGATCATTTTAATACGCATTTCTCACTTTATTTTTTTTGCTAATGACTTGTTACTTGCTGTTTATTTTAGAATATGCTTTTTGTCTAATGACGTTAGATAAAAAGCAAATTGGAGCGGTTTTCTTATTCGAGTTCAAAATGGGTCATAAAGCAGCGAAGACAACTCAAAACATCAGTAACACATTTGGCCCAGGAACTGCTAACAAACATACAGTGCAGTGGTGGCTTAAGAAGTTTTGCAAAGAAGAGAGTCTTGAAGATAAGGAACGTGATACGGGCCATGGGAAGTTGACAACGACCAATTGAGAGCAATCATTGAACTGTATGAAAAATTACAGAAGAACTCAGCGTTGACTATTCTACGGTCATTAGGGTCGTTCGGCATTTGAAGCAAATTGGAAAGGTGAAAAAGCTTGGTAAGTGGGTGCCTCATGAGCTGAGCGGAAATCAAAACTATCGTTTTGAAGTGTAGTCTTCTTTTATCCTACGCAACAACAAACCATTTCTCAATCGGATTGTGACATGTAATGAAAAGTGGATTTTATACAACAACCAGCTCAGTGGTTGGACCAAGAAGCAGCTCCAAAGCAGTTCCCAAAGCCAAACTTGCACCAAAAAAAGGTCATGGTCACTGTTTGGTGGTCTGCTGCCGATCTGATCCACTACAGTTTTCTGAATCCTGGCAAAACCATTACTTCTGAGAAGTATGCTCAGCAAATTGATAAGATGCACCGAAAACTGCAATGCCTGCAGCCGGCGTTGGTCAACAGAAAGGGCCCAATTCTTCTCCACGACAACGCCTGACTGCATGTCGCACAACCAGTGCTTCAAAAGTTGAAGGAATTGAGCTACGAAGTTTTGCCTCATCCACCGTATTCACCTGACCTTTCGCCAACTGATTACCACTTCTTCTAGCATCTTGACAACTTTTGGCAGGGAAAACACTTCAGCAGGATGCAGAAAATGCTTTCTAAGAGTTCGTCAAATCCTGAAGCACGGATTTTTATGCTACAGGAATAAATAAACATTTCTCATTGGCAAAAATGCGTTGATTGTAACGGTTCCTGTTTTGATTAATAGAATATGTTTTAGCGTAGTTACAATGATTTAAAATTCGCAGTCTGGAAATTTAACTTTTGCACCAACCTAATATTTCGATGGTAAATCCTTGCAAGCATGGGAACAATGCATTTGGCCCAGTGCTTTGTGGTTGTGTACTCTTTTTCTTTCTTTTTTTAATAGATGGCGTTGGCCGGGCATGGTGGCTCACACCTGTAATCCCAGCACTTTGGGAGGGTGAAGTGGGTGGATCACCTGAGGTCAGGAGTTCAAGACCAGCCTGGCCAACGTGGTAAAACCCCATCTCTACTAAAAATACAAACAAATTAGCTAGGCGTAGTGGCGGGCATCTGTAATTCCAGCTAGTTCATGAGGCTGCGACAGGAGAATCATTTGAACCCGGGAGGCGGAGGTTGCATTGAGCCAAGATCATGCCATTGCATCCAGCCTGGGCGATGAGTGAAACTCTGTCTCAAAAAAAATAGTTGGGGTCTCACTGTGTTGACCAGGCTGGTCTCGAACTCCTGGCCTCAAGTGATCTTCCCATCTTGGCCTCCCAAAGTGTTAGGATTACAGGCGTGAGCCACCGCACCCTGCCTGGTTGTGTACTCTTTCAAATATTAAGTTTTTAATGTTAAATGCTGCTTCTAGATACACTGTAAAAATTCACCTATAAATGAGTTTTTTTATTAAAAACATTGCAATTGTACTAGACTTTAAATACTAAGCAATAATTCAGGCTTTGATGTTGGTTTATAGTTTTCTCATTTCTTTCATTTAATAGCTCTTTAAAATGAAGCAGTTACTTCTGTTTTCTTGAGGTGCAGGAACTGCGGCCCAGATAGGTGTCCTGCACAATGTTACAGGTCCAATAAGTGAGACTGGGGCTCTGATCTAATCCCTTTGACATTAAAGTTTGTGCAGTAAACCAGCTATGTCAGTTTGCCACATTTGTAATAGTGTTCAATAAATTTTCACTTAAAGGTTTAATATTAAAAGTAGTAGCAAGAATTCATAACCTTAATTGGCTTTAACAGCTTTTCTTTCCCTGAAAACAGATGCATGTGTACACATGCACACAGATTGCTTACAGTATCAGCACATAAAAGGCCTTTGCACATTGAAGTCGGCACTGCTGTGGTGCCTTTTTTTTTTTTTTTTTTTTTTTTTGGCTTGGTGTTTTGACTGCAAGTCTTTTTGGATAGAACTTTAGAGTTAGAAAGTAGCTAACACTTGGATGGGTTTTATAGGCACAAAAAACAAGTCTTTTACTAGCTGTACTTTATTTTTTGAGTTCTTATTAATGAGCATCCACCTTTGCGTTGACAGTGATTTCAAGATTGCTTTATCAGCCTTTAAAGGATTCTTGACTAGGCGTGCACATCAGAACTGCCAGGTCCCCAGTGGTTCTGAAGCAGTAAGCTTTGGGTGGGCTGTGGCATCAGCACTTTCACTGGGCTTCACAGATAATTCTGATGCATACTCCAGGCCTGAACCACTGATCAATTTGAAACATGCATAACAAAGCAAAAAAAAGTTTTGTTTCACCTTTTGAAATACAGTTAACTGTTTTACCATGCCAGAGATCGTTCAGAGAGACAGGTCCTTGCTCCGGAGTGATGATATATATCTGGCAGTACCCAGCCCTTGTGTGTGTGCATTAGCTCAGCACCTGCCCACACTGCGAGCCCCGGTAAGATGTGCCTTGTCCTTCACTGTTTCAGCCCTTAACACAATACCTGGTACAGAGTATGTAATGGGCATCTGTTGAATGAATGCTTTTCCCAGTAGCAGTGTATTCATACAATATTAATATAATTGTCCCCTGGTTTACAGATAAAAATGAAAGCACTAAGTGCCCAGTGAGTGAGACCCAGGTGTTCTTCCTCCACCCCTAGTGGTCCCCTGGGCAGGTCTTTTTTTTTGTAACACTCACCAGTCTGTTCTGTAGTCAATCATTGATTGACTTGTCTGTAAACTTGAGAGCAGGAACTGTTTCATAGTTTAATTAGCACAGAGTAAACATGTTTGCCATGCAAGGTTATTTTGCATCTGCATTTAAGTGATAAATGTTGAGTCAATGAAAAGTTTTGATTAAGCAATAGTTGTAGATATGCTAGGTTTTTCAAATTAATATCAAGTGGAGATTGTTTTTACTTTTAAGGGTATTGCTTTTGTGATAGCATAAATAATCGTTTTCCTTTTTTGTAATGTAAATTAATTGCTGGCAACTTTTGTATTCCCATAGACTGGGGAAGCTTAATTGCCTTTATAAGTACTTATGTACAACTTTGTATCAAATTTTCTTTAATAGTTTATGCTTTAGTACTATATATGTATTAATAATTTTATCTGACTTCTGTTTATATCGTTTGTACAATTACATGGTTGTAAAATAAACTTTTAAACCCCACGTAATTGCTGTTAGCCACCCATCCCCTACCCCCTTTTTTTAACCATGGAATGAGTCTGGTACAGTGGCTCACGCCTGTAATTCCAATGCTTTGGAAGACTGAGGCAGGTGGATTGCCTGAGTTTGAGACCAGCGTGGGCAACATGGTGAAACACTGTCTCCACTAAAATACAAAAAATAGCTGGAGGTGGCCTGCCCTTGTAGTCTCAGCTACTTAGGAGGCTGAGATAGGAGGAATGCTTGAGCCTGGGGAGGTAGGGAAGTCAAGGCTGCAGTAAGCCATGGTTGTGCCACTGCACTCCAGCCTGGGTGACAGAGCAAGACCCTGTCTCAGAAAAAAAAAGTGTGGAATCTGGACAGATAGATATAATGTCTGAACAGCAGATTGCACGTTCCTTATGCTTAACACCTTATCCTGTTTAATCTTACGATAACCTTGTGAAGTAGATGGTATTATCCTGTTTTTACAGCTAAATAGGCCGAGACCTAAACAAAGAGAGGATGATTCCTCCAAAGTTGCCTGGCTAGCAAGGGGTGGAACATTTATTAGTAACTCTTTCTGCTTGTTTCTTCTTTTCTGTCCTTGAGGGCCGTGAGAGGAAGAAAACTCTTCTACCCATCTCCATGCTCTGTTAAAGTCAAGCTCTAGCACAGCCTGCCAGGCTATTTGGGGAGGCCTCAACTTCTATATAAATGGCCCTTGTTCTTCCCAAGAGGAGAATAGAGAAAGGCTGTTTTCCCTGTGGTGGATTAATGGTATGAGAATGCAGGGACACCAAGAATGCATTTCCTAGCCTCTTCCTGAACTGCTTTTCTGAGACTCACACCCCTTTAGTCTCTGGGGCTTTCTGGGCCTTGAAAAAGTGTTACTTCCAAGTTGTACTTGGCTCAAGTATCTTAGAGTAGTAGTTCTGTCCTTTGAGATAGGCATGAACCTCTTTGAGAATCGGATGGAAAGTTATATTCTCAGAAAAATGCACTGACCCTTGATCCCTGTTTTTAAGAGTATGTGTTGTTCCAAGGGATGTTTTTTGTTTTTTAAATGTTACTTAAGTAGGAACTGTCTGTGTCAATCTTAAGAGGTGGAGGGGAGAGTTCTACTGGTGAGCATGTAGACTTTTAGCCATTTGTTTTCAGTTAAGTATAACAACCTTGGTCTTAGCCATGCATGTGTCCCCGAGTCCCCAGCCTCTTCTAGTTCTTTTGTTCCCCTTCATTGCCCCTCCATACCCCCACCAGAAAGCTTATTTTCTGCTATCATGGGGTTAGGGAGTCTTAGGATGTCATGATACCTCACAGAGATTCCTAACTGATCCCCCTGTCTTCAGTCCCACCTTGGCCTTCCAAGACACCTGTGCCTCCAGTTTGTGAGCCTCCAGGGGCAGAAGCCCTTTTGTGTCTTCACTGGCATCCCCGTCTGAGGCACTTTGGTGATTATTTTCTTGTGTCTGCATGTTATATCTTCCAAAAATGGGTTGACATTTTCTATACCTTGTGTCTCCTCTGGAACTCTATCCTTTGGGTTATATCTTTTTATTCATTTGCTGGCTTTAGTGGATTTGAGGAGGGAGCTAAGAAATGCATGTTTTCTAGTTATCTATTGCATAATTAATCACACCCAAACTCAATGGCCTAAAGACTAACAGTCACTTTTTTTTTTTTTTTTTTAAATGAAAATCTTTCAATTCTAGGGAAGTCAAGTTCTCTCTTGGCATCCCTCATGGTCACGTGGCTGGAGTCATCTGAAAGTTTCGCTTATACGTCTGGGATTAATACTTGCTGTCAGTGTGAATACCTACATGTGGCCACAAAATAAGATTCAGGGTCACACTGACCTGAATTCAGGGTCACACTGAGTAGTACTGTAGCTGCATTTTTAAAAGAGCTGTCTAATTTTATGCCTATAATAACTTTCATAATTACATTGTTGGAATAATCAAGTCTCATGCTTTAAAGCATAGCCAATTACTGTAGCCTTCAAGAAGTAATTTGTTTTCTCATGTATGCTGCTCACAACAGGATAGCTCCATTACATATTCATTAATTCTAGTGTGGCATTGTTAAAGGCTGGTAAGTATAGGCCACTGGATTTGAAGGACCACAGACTTACTGGAGATGACAATTCTTGAACATCCTGGTCTCCCGCTTGTATCTGTTACTTAGTTCTAAGGAGCATAGGGCTTATTGACTACACTTTATCACAAGATAGATTTTTGGATACAGCTGTTGATGAACATACCGAAGATGAGATTTGAATATTGATGAGAACTTGAGGTCATTTAGGGCAGTTTACATTTGAGTGGGTAATCTTTATATATAAACAAAGGTAGTCATCACTGTTGAAAACGCTTTAGGGCCACCTGGCATGAAACGTTTTAAAGTTCTACAATAGAACTTTAAAGAACTCTCAGTTCCTGAAGGATTTTTATAATGTATAATTTACAAGTACAGATAAATGGGGTTTTCTCTTAATTGCTACAGTATCCATTTCTGAATCAGAAGAATTTGTGTAAACTTTACCATGAATTTTATATCTTTTTCCAAAACCTTGTTACAGTTTTGAAGCCAGCCAAAAAATAAAACTGGAAACATGTCATTACATTTCCAACCATTTTGCAACCCATTCCCAGAGTTTGAAAAACGGCTCCAAGCTAAAAAAAAAAAAAAAAAACAAAAAACAAACTTGTTTTCAGCTTGCTTCATACAGATTTTATTTTGTGCAAACCTCTCTTTTGCTCTTGTGGAAGTGCTGCCTCTCTACACTGGCTCTGTCACAACAGCAGCATGAAAGACGATCAAAATTAGAGAATGAGGCATGTTGTCATTCTGCTGTCAACACAGAATGCCCCTTCCGGTATGACAGCTTCAAATGATCTGGACAAGGAAGATCCCAAGTCCATGTAGAGAATTTGTTCTGCAGAATCTCTCATGTGATCACTAGGATATTATGAGGGTGGTCAAAGGGTCATCAAGCTTCTCCAGAGGAAAGTTTTGTGGAAGATGTTTAACCGGCTGGGTGCCACGTTGGTGGTAGTCCTGTGTCTACCTCAGTTAGACTGGTTTTCCTCCTCAAATATTATTGTGGGCATGTATTTCTCCTGCAATGTTTGGCATAGTGTCATAGTCTAAAAGGCTTCTTATAATCTTGTCTGATGATACCAGTGCCAGTTCTCATGCCTTATAACATTTTCAGATACTCTTGGGTCTCATTTTCTTCAGCTAAGGATCTGAATATTCACTGCAGATACACCTGTAAACTGCCGCTTCTACCACAGACTCAGTCTGGTGACAAACCGAGATCACTGCCAATGACTGAACTAAGTTTTTATTCATTATTCACGGTAGCTGAGCTACCACCTCCTCTATCTTCCCTCCTACCTCCCTCCATCCTGCCTGTGCACAGACTCTCCTGAGGTGCTTGTAGAAACTGAAGATGCCTGGACCCCACCCCAGACTACCTACCCAGCGGGAACCCCAGGAGGTGAGGTGTGGGCCACAGGAGGAGCCTTGAGGAAGTCCCCTCTAGCTCTCGTAGAGGAACAGCCAGAGAGCCAGAGGGGACTTCCTCAAGGCTTCTTGGCAGGGAGGAGCAGCCTTGGTAGAGTGGGGCACTACCAAGGATGGGGCAGCCTTGGTAGAGTGGCCTCATTCTGGTTGTAGCATGTTGCAAATTTGTGGTCTCGCCCCAGACACACTGCTCTGACTTCACATGACCCACAGGCTCTGGAGTGTGCATTGCTTGCATTGCCTTATGTTTCTGAAAATAGTCCCCCTCCCCTGGAGGTGCATCCCCCAGGACACAGAGGTGTTCTGTGAACATGCACACCCTCTTCTTGGAACTGGTGCAACAACGGTATGGCTGCCTTCCTAATACAAGACTTGTCAATTCACATAGAATACATGTTAACCATAACCTTCAGAATTGTCATACACAATACAGATTTTTTTTTTTTTTTTTTTTTTTTTGAGACGGAGTCTTGTTCTGTCGCCCAGGCTGGAGTGCAGTGGCGCGATCTCGGCTCACGGCAAGCTCCACCTCCTGGGTTCACGCCATTCTCCTGCCTCAGCCTCCCGAGGAGCTGGGACTACAGGCGCCTGCCACAATACAGATTCTTAAGGGTTTGATTATGTAGGTTGAGCATCCCCAATCCAAAAATTTAATCTGAAATGCTCCAAAATCTGAAACTTTCTGTGCACCTACATGACACTCAAAGGAAATGCTTATTGGAGCATTTCGGATTTTCAGATTAGGGATGCTCAACTGGTTAAGTATCTGCAAATATCCCAAAATCTGAAAAAAATTCTAAATCCAAAATACTTCTTGTCCTAAGCATTTTGGATAAGATGCTCAATCTGTAGCAAGTAACAAAGAATTTATGAGGTTATTGTTGTTTATAAATTCATCATAGAAATTCTGCTGTTTCCTCATATGAGAAAAATGTGCTAAATCCATGAAGTCACTTAAAGACTCCTCATATTTAAGTATGCATCTTAATATGTCAGTTATTGAATAACACTAGGAGTGTATGTTAAAAAAATTTTTTTAAAGCACGTATGCTTTGGGTTTTAAATATCTAGATTCCCACATTCAATTGAGGTAAATCTTGTGCATATGATTGTAGAAAAAATAGAATTATATTCATATTTTTACAATATATTGAAGTTGGGTTATGTGCATGGATTGTAAACTGTGATAAAATTTAATGATTTTTGCTTGGATAATGAAATGCAAAATTGAGTTTGTCTTAGTGTCCTATTTATTCTGACTTCAGAGGAAAAGGTCCTACTGATTGGTCCTCTGCAGCCAGAGATTTCTGTCAAATTTAGGAAATAATTCACATTGCAGGTGTCAGAGAATTGCTCCTAGTATCAGCTCATACACATTCAAAAGAGACATTATAGTGAAGCAGTTACAAAGGTGGGCTTTGCCAATTTTGTGTGTGACCCTGGACAGGTGACTTCAAGTTTCTAATCCCATTTCCTTATGTGCAAAATGGGGGTAATAACTCAACTTACCTCAGCAGGTCCCTGGGAGAATTAGATGAAATAACAGGGTTAAAGTGCTAGACACTTCTTTGTTGCTAATAATCATACAAAGTTCTCCTAAGAACCTGAGAGGTCAGTAATGTTTTGCTACTGATTTAACAATTGTCTTTCATTAGGAGCCTAAAAGATCAATGATATCAAATCAGCTTTCCCCGTGCCACTTACCTTAATACTTAGCAAACATATATAATAGATGCTTAAATAATTGCCCTGTAATAAGTATTCTATTACAGATCATCCCCAAAATATAAGAAAAAGCATAGCCCTTGTACTCTGTTAATCCAAACTATAGTCTTTCCAGAAGATTTGGTCCAGAGAGTGGACATCGACGAATCCCCAGCAGCCGCCCCCACAGCTGACTGTTCAGGAGTTGGCAGGTATAAGTAAGTGTGAACCTGGAGAGTGGGAAGGGCCTGTGGGTGCTTCTAAGAAAAAGCTAGCTACAAGAAGCCAAGCTGTCTGTCCTTGGTGGCTGTGAACAGGGAATTTTATAGTGTAGCCCCAACCATCAGTGGCAGTCAGCAATAAACTGCTTGGGAACCAACCCTGGAATCAAGCTGACACTGCATGGCAAGTCAGAAAAACCAAATCCCCCTGCTTTTGGATTTCATTTTAACTGATTTCCAAATTGTTTAAACCAGATTGAGATTGGTTTCCATTTACTTGCTGCTGAAAATAAGACATTTTAGTGTAGATATATCTGTCCTCTCCTGACCATGAGTATGTGGAGGCACAGAAGCTTCCATGATCATAGAAACCACAAAACAGGCTAGGGGGCAGTGGCTTATGCCTGTAATCCCTGTACTTTGGGAGGCCGAGGCAGGTGGATTGCTTGAGCCTAGAAGTTCAAGGCCAGCCTGGACAACATAGACCCAATCTCTACAAAAAAATAGCTGGGCGTGGTGGCACCTGCCTGTGGGCCCAGCTACTTTGGAAGGCTGAGGTGGGAGGATCACTTGAGCCTGGGAGGTCGAGGCTACAGTGAGCCATGACTGCACCACTGCACTCCAGCCTGGGTGACAGAGTGAGACCCCGTCTCAAAAAAAAAAAAGAAAAAGAAAAACCAAGAAACACAGGCTGAATCAACAGCAGAATATTCCAGCACGTTGTTGACTGACCTGCATCAGAAAGAAACTCAGGTTCCAAGCCTGATCCTACCACCTTAGCCCAGGTGGCCTCAGTCACCATCTAGGGCTTGCTTCTGTGTTCAGTGTATACTGCTGCTAAAAACAAAGCAAATGAAAGGCTGGACTAGAGAAAAAAGGACTCTGTTACCCTTCAATTGCTGCAGCAGAGTTGCTGGGGTCCTCAGCACTGGCGTGCATGGTGCACGCCCAAAGATCAGAGCAAGCATCAGCCCATCAGGCCACACATTTTCCCAGAACCAGGCTGCATACAAGGGAGAATAAGTCTATTAGCTAGTCAGCCTGCTCAGAAAAACTTAAAGCATATTTCTGATATGTAAAGGAATTATTATTATTAGAGACAGGGACTTGCTCTGTTGCCCAGGCTAGAGAGCAGTGGCATGATGATGGCTCGCTGTAGCATCAACCTTCTAGGCTCAAGTGATCCTGCCTCAGCCTCCCAAGTAGCTGGGACTACAGAAGCGCATCATCACACCTGGCTACTTTTTGTATTTTTAGTAGAGACAGAGTTTCTCGCCATGTTGCCCAGGCTGGTGTTGAACCCCTGGGCACAAGCAATCCACCTACCTTGGCCTCCCAAAGTGTTGGGATTACAGGCGTGAGCCACAGCGCTCAGCCAAAAGAATTATTATGACCCAGGAACATACACTACTATGTATGTTTCTGGTGTGCTTTGTATTAGTAATAAGGAACAGAATTCTTCCTACCTACTAAGACCAACCCAGACTCAAGAAACACTTCAATCTGCAGGGAAAGTGTGAAGCCAGTATTCATGTGAAATAGGTGCTGCTTGTTTTCAGTAAAACTTTGAGTTTTATTATAAACCTTTATTGATTCTGAGAAGCAGGCAGAGGCCAACCCTGCGAAGGTCTGTGCTTTCCTGAGGTAATTAAAATGAAAGAGATTAAATTCCACAACCAAAGTTCAGCCTTACTGTGTTTGTTAGGGTTTCTCTTCCTTACCATTTTTTTTTTTTTTGAGACATGATCTCACTCTGTTACCAGGGTAGAGTGCAGTGTCATGATCATAACTCATTGCAGTCGTGACCTCCTGGGCTCAAGCAATCCTCCTGTCGCAGCCTCCTAAGTAGTTAGGACTATAGGCATGAGCCACTATGGCTGGCTGATTTTTAATTTAGAGTTAGGGTCTCACTATGTTGCCCAGGCTGGTCTAGAACTCCTGGGCTCAAGCAGTCCTCCTGCCTCAGCCTTCCAAAGTGCTGGGATTACAGGCACGAGCCACCACACCTGGCCCCAATTTTCATGGATAAGGAAAAAGGTCTTCTGTGTATTGTCTTCATTTTGTACTGTTAAAGAGCAGGGCCCACGACTTTGATAAACCAGTGGGGAAGGGCATGGTGTTATTATACAAAGTAAAAGTAAAGTTATGGACCCTGCTCTTTTCAGACCACTTTCACAAACATTTCATTTGTGCCTTTTCCCCTGAACCTGTGGGAGAAGCTAGAATGATCTCCATGTAATAGAAGAAGACACCAAAGCTCAGAGCAACTTAAGTGAGTGGCTCGTCTATGCTGCTGCTTCCTGATAAACATGGCCTTTGCTGGGGGTGCACAGTGAAGGGGCTGCTCTGTGCCCAGGGAGCAGAGGGGCAGAGCAGGTATTATGGGGGACTTCAAGCAGCATCTCCGTGGTGTCATGGCTGGTCATATCCCCAGCATCTGGATCCAGTGGGAAGGAGCACCCTCTGACCAGGTGGGGTGGCTTCATCCCCAGTAGAAAAGGTAGTAGAAGTTAGCCTGAAATGAGTACACAAAGAACCACAGGAGGGACATGTAATACAAGGTCCAGATAAAAGGTAATCCCTTGCCCAGTCACACACGAGCCCCTGCCAGTTTCCTTTTACAAAACCCATCCAGTGTGTTTTTAATCTATAACCCAGACATTTTTATTAGGGTAACTATTCACTGAGAAATAAAAGCCCTATTACCTCTTTACAGAGCATCCAAAATAGGATGATATAAAGTAAAAGAGGCCTTCTGATAATTTTCAGACCCGTAATTCTATCTGGAACTCAGAAACTGACCAGGGCGGCAACATGAGCAGACTGGGGAAACTTCCCCCTGCCTGGTACTGAAGTCCTGCTCTGCTCAACAGCTCTAGGAAGCCCATTTCAGTATCTGATGATGAAAATGATTCAGTTGGAATTAAGCCCTCAAAAATTAACAAAAACACTGTCTAATCACTTAGTTTGAATCATTAGTTATATGTTTAATGCAAACATTTTAAAAGAACTGCAAACTGGAAAAAAAAAATTCCCCTGAAATATTTAATGCAAATAAGTCCGGAGATGGTGCTTTTTACAAAAAGTTTGTCAGCAAATGCCCTTTTTTGTAGGGGACAGGACAGCAACAGAATGGGGACAGGATATCAGACAATTCATTTTTATTGCAGTAAGAGTAACAAGGAATCCCACCCCTCACATGCCCTTTGCTTTATGTAAAAACCTGTCCAGCAGAATGAGCAACAGTCACCCTCAAGAGCCGATTTAGCCCTAAGTGCCCATAGAACAGCCTCAGGCCACAACTTCTGTGCTCCCTCGCTGTGCCCAGAGCCATCTGCCAAGACCAGGAATTCAACTTTGGAGTCTAACTTTTTTTCTCTTTTTTTCACCTCTCAAAAAAATAAAAAGCCTTCAGTAATACAGCCCAAGGATTACCGTGTGTCTAAAGAAGGATAGATTCCCATAAACAATGTTGTCAGCTTGAGTGAGGTAAACACAGAAAGGCACACAATAAATTAAAGCAGACCCTGACTCTTCAGAGGCTCTGCGGTGACCTCTGGGGGGCCAGATCTGCCAGTGGCTGCGTTTCCAGCACTGACATAGTGTTGAGGACTGCTCTGGGGAGGAGGGACCCCTCCTTTAATAAGTTATGTTAGTATACAGGTCACAAGGTCGACTGGAGGAGAAAATCCTCCCCTTCCTATCTGGTGGGGCGCAGCCCCTCTAAAGTGATGTGTGCTTGCACACCAGCAAGCCACAGCCAGGTCTGCACAAAATCAATTTTATGTACACCCTTGTTAGAAAACTGGTGGCACATTAGTCCACAGGATTCCATCTGTTATTGACTTAAGTAAATCACTTAGAAAACACAAAATTGGAGGTTGCAGCTCCGTAAAATAATAAAGTGCTTTCGATGAGAGTAGCTGTTACTGATAGCTTCTCATTTCACCTGAGGCACCACAATCAATTTTTGAAAGGTGATAAGATTTATCTTGAGTAAAAACTGTAAGAGCTTCTTTCTACTAAAAAGCCTGCATTTCTAAATATACTTTTCTATTGGTTTCCACATCTTCATCTTACTAAATTTTAACTCACTGCAGGGTAAGGAAATAGTTTATTACCGGGTGGCGGGTGGGGGTGGGGGTGGAAAACAACAGAAAAGGAGAGGTCCATAAATATCCCTTAAGGGTTCCACTCATGAAGATGTTGGCAGGGGCAGGGGCAGGGGAGTGGTGGGGCGGTTATAGCAAAAAGGTCAGGCCTCATTGCTGAATCCAGGTGTGTGTCCGGATGACTTGAGCCACAGCTTAGCTTCTAAAAGCATTCACATATTGACCTAAGAATTTGTTACAAGTCCACATGCTTGATAACTGCTATAACACACTCGCATCTTCCATGGCCTCGATCCACCTATAAAACAAAACAGAGGGGACATTTGGTTTTGCGGCTCTGCCTATGACTCTGGTCACGGAACCTAGAAAAGACTGGACTAGTAGATTCCTCTTAGTTTGAAGTCAAGGACCATGTCGTATTCCTATTTGTTTCTCAAACATGTTTTCTATATTCAGCAAAAGGCCTGGAACACTGCAAAAGTTTACTGAATCAATGCATGCTTGATTCATGAATGAATCAAAACAGTCTAAACATGATTGTGACAAAGAACAGGTAGTTCTGCAGTTCTGCTATGGCCCAAAGGGACCTAATGGGATAGGAAGAATGGAGCAGAACAGAAGCCAAAGCCCCAAGAAACAACTTGTTTCTTTCTGAGAGAACAAAAAGCTATAAGACTAATTAGTTATTTTGGTACCTCTGAGCTGAATTGGTATCTTCTGCTTTGAAGCTATAAAATAAGGTTTTCTTGTGGTAAAGGTGAAAAATAGGTCCTACTTCGCTGCTGCCCTCTTCCTTTTCTGGAGCAATGGTGAAACCTAGCAGAGGCATACTCTCCATGGCCACTTTGTCCTGCAGAGAACAGAAGGAAAAATTGACATTAAACACCGCACTCTGCATAGTCATGTACTGTTATCTCCAATCTGAGATGCGTGAAGAGTGCCTCTGTGTGGGCTGTGCTTTGGCACCTGCGGGCTCACCACACACAAACTGTTGACCCTCGCTTCCCCCCAGAGCCAGCCCTGAGGAAGGAAAGAAACTCAACACTGGCTGGGCATGGTGGCTCACGCCTGTAATCCCTGTACTTTGGGAAGCTGAGGCGGGTGGATCACCTGAGGTCAGGAGTTCGAGACCAGCCTGGCCTACATGGTGAAATCCCATCTCTACTAAAAATACAAAAATTAGCTGGGTGTGGTGGCAGATGCCTGTAATCCCAGCTACTTGGGAGGCTGAGGCAGAAGAATGGCTTGAACCCAAGAGGCAGAGGTTGCAGTGAGCCGAGATCGCACCATTGCACCCCAGCCTGGGGGGCGGAGTGAGACTCTGTCTCACATATTGTCTCAACATACTGTGACAGTTTATCAGGGACCAGGCAGTTACATTTTCATTATCTTTAATCTTCACAACAATCATAGAAGGTGTCACTCCCATTCTAAGAAGAAACCAAGGCTCAAAAAAGGTTAATTGCCCAAGATCACACAGCCAGTACCAAGAGCAGATCCAGAATTTGCACTCATGACCACCTTCTAACCCCACATTCTTTCCATGGATTTGATCAGTCAGTGACTCAGTTTTGTAGTTACTTCTGATCACATATTCTATACTCATTCTTCCAAAACCTCATTTACAGTATTTCAATATGGAGCACTTGCACTGTCTGTGCTATAAAGTTGCTAACAATTTGATGAGATATACCCAAAGAACACAGATGGATCTTAGACACATAGTGCTCAGTGGAAAAAGATTTTTATATATAGGTAAAGACATTTTTATACACAGTTATGTAAAAACATACATGTTCATAAACAATACAGACTTTGTAAAAACACATAAAGAGATATAATTAAGCATATTAGAATGGTGGTGGGAGGAAGAAGAAGGGGAGTACAGTTTGTGTATAGAACAGAATCAAGCTGGGCACAGTGGCATGTACCTGTAGACCCAGATACACTGAAGGCCAAGGCAGGAGGACTGCTTGAGGCCAAGAATTTGAGTCCAGCCTGGACAACATTGTGAGACCTCATCCCTAAAACCCCAGAAAACTAAAAAAAAAAATATTTTTTAAAAATAAAAGGAATCAATTCTCAAGGATTGCTAGATCAGAAAAAGCCTTTGACAAAATTCAATATCCATTCATGGTGAAAACAAAAACAACAACAACAACAAAAAACCTCTTAGCAAACTAGAGTAGAAGGAAACTTTGTTAACTAACAAAGGGCATCTATAAAATACCTACAGCTAACATCATACTTAATAGTGAAACACCAAATGCTTTTCCTTAAAATTGGAAACAAGGCAAGAGTGGTGTTCACTCTCATCAATTCAATTCAACATTGTACTGAGGGCCCTAACTATTACATTAAGGAAAGAAAAAGAAATAAAGACATAAAGATCAGAAAAGAGGTAGAACTATTTGTGCTTGCAAAAAAACACAAAACAACTACTAGAACTAAAAATCAATTTAGAAAGGTCACAAGACAATCAGTTTTTATGTGTATATAGTAGCAGCAACTAGAAAATAAACTCCATTCAAAATGGCATCCAAAAAGATATTAAGAAATATATTAATAGAAGTATAAGATGTCTACACTAAAAACTACAAAACACTAAAAGAGAATTCAAGGCTTAAATAAATGAAAATCTATGTACCATGTTCATGGATTGAAAGATTCAATATTACAATGCCAGTTCTCCCCAAATTGGTCTATAGATTCCATAATCCCTATCATAGAAATTGGTAAGTTTATATGAAAACATAGAAGACCTAGAATGCCCAAGACAATTTTTTTTCTTTTTTGAGACAGAGTCTGGGGAAAAAAAGTCTGACTGGAGTGCAGTGGTGTGATCTCGGCTCACTGCAACCTCTGCTTGCTGTGTTCAAGCGATTCTCATGCCTCAGCCTCACAAGTAGCTGAGATTACAGGTATGCACCACCACACCTCCCTAATTTTTTGTATTTTTAGTAGAGACGGGGTTTCATTGTGTTGGCCAGGCTGGTCTTGAACTCCTGGCCTCAAGTGATCTGCCTGTCTTGGTGTCCCAAGTGCTGGGAGTACAGGCGTAGGCACCTTTCCAGCCTTGAAACAGTCTTAAAAAAGAACTAGGTTGGAGGACTTACACAACCTGACTTCAAGACTTACTATAAAGTTATAGTATTTGAGACAATTTGGTACTGGCATAAGGATTGGTAAATATATGAATGGAACACAATGGAAAGTCCAGAAATAGACCTCTATTTATTCCATCATTTGAGATTTAACAAAGACACTGAAGCAATCCAATAGGGAGAGGCAAGTCTTTTCAACAAATGGTGCTGGAACAACTGGATATTCATAATGAAAAAAAGGAACCTCAACTCCCATGTCATACCATACACAAAAATTAATTTGTGATAGACCTAGAAGTAAAAGCTAAAACATTAATGCTTTCAGAAAATAGAGGAAAATAACTTTGTAGCTTGCAGTAGACAAAAATGCCTTAGCACACAGAAAGCAACAGTCATAAAAGGAAACACTGACAAAGTAGACTTCCTCAAAGTTATAAACTGCTGTTCACCAAAAGATTCATTCATTCAGGCCGGGCGCGGTGGCTCACGCTTGTAATCCCAGCACTGGGGGAGGCCGAGGCGGGCGGATCACGAGGTCAGGAGATCGAGACCACGGTGAAACCCCTTCTCTACTAAAAATACAAAAAAAATTAGCCGGGCGTGGTGGCGGGCGCCTGTAGTCCCAGCTACTCGGAGAGGCTGAGGCAGGAGAATGGCGTGAACCCCGGGGGACGGAGCCTGCAGTGAGCCAAGATCACGCCACTGCACTCCAGCCTGGGTGAAAGAGCGAGACTCCTTCTCAAAAAAAAAAAAAAAAAAAAAAAAAAAAAGATTCATTCATTCATTCATTAGAAAATGAACAGGCAAGCCACAGACAGGGAGAATATTTGTAAAACATTTATCTGACAAAAGCCTGGTATATAGGATACAGAAAGAAATCCTATAACTCAATCACAGGCACAATCTACTTTAAAAAAATGGACAAGAGATCTGAATAGACACTTCTCAAATGGAAATATGAGTGGCCAATAAGCACATGAAAGCAATCATGTGCTTAATATCATTAGTTACTATGGAAATCTAAATTAAAACAACACTGAGTTCCCTCAACACTCCCCACCAGAATGGCTAAAATTTTAAAGCCTGACAACACCAACTGTTACCAATGATGTGGAGCAACCAGAACTCAAATTCACACACGTTGTTGGGGGAGTGTAAAATGGCACCCCACTTTGGAAAAAGGCCTCACAATTCCTTATAAACCAAATATATGCCTGCCTTATGATCCATCAATTCCAATCCTAGGTAATGACCCAAGTGAAATAAAAATTTATGTTCCCACAAAAACCTGTATGAAAATGTTTAAAGCAGTTTTATTCATAATCACCAAAACCTAGAAGCAATCCAAATGTCCTTTGACTGGTGAACAGCTAAACAAAACTGGTATATTCACAAAACGGAAGACTACTCAGCCATAAAAAGAAGTGAACTACTGCTATATGCAACAACATAAATGAATCTCAAAAACATCATGGTTAATAGAAGTCACACGATTCCATCTGTTTGAGGATCAAGAGGCAAAACTAATCTATGGTGGAAAAAAATTGGAACAGGGTGTTGCCTCTGGGGACGGGATGATAATGGCAATTTGTAGGTGTGTGCATTAATCAAAACTCACCAAATAGTATATTTGAGATTTGTGCACTTCATTATATATAAATTAGACCTCAAAAGGAAAAAAAAAGGTACAAAAACATTGAATTCATAGGGGTAAGTATATTTTGAAAAACATCAAAGTAAAAGGTATAGAAGGATGAATAGATAGGTACTTGACAAAGGAAATGTAGGAAATGTTAATTGTACAATCTAGTTAATGGTCATATGATAGTTCACTGTAAAATTATTATTATTATTTTTTAAGACAGTCTTGCTCTGTTGCCCAGGCTGGAGTGCGGTGGTGTGATCTTGGCTCACTGTAACCTCTACCTCCTGGATTCAAACGATTCTCCTGCCTCAGCCTCCTAAGTAGTTGAGACTACAGGTGCGTGCCATCATCCCCGGCTAATTTTTGTATTTTTAGTAGAGACAAGGTTTCGCCATGTTGGCCAGGCTGATCTCTAACTCCTGGCCTCAAGTGATCCTCCTGCCTCAGCCTCTCAAAGTGCTGGGATTACACGCATGAGCCACCATGCCCGGCTAGTTCACTGTAAAATTCTTTCAACATTCCTTTATGTTTGAAAATTTTTATAAACAATAAATATAATAAAGAAATAATAAAATGTTGGAAAAAATAGGCTGGGCACAGTGGCTTACACCTGTAATCCCAACACTTTGGAAGGCCAAAGTGGGAGGATCACTTGAGGCCAATAGTTCGAGAACAACCTGAGCAACATAGTGAGACTGCCTCTACAAAAAATAAAAAAATTGGCCGGGCATGGTAGCTCACGCCTGTAATCCCAGCACTTTGGAAGCCGAGGCGGGTGGATCATGAGGTCAAGAGATTGAGACCATCCTGGCCAACATGGTGAAACCCCGTCTCTACTAAAAATACAAAAATTAGCCAGGCGTGGTGGTGGGCACCTGTAGTCCCAGCTACTCAGGAGGCTGAGGCAGGAGAATCACTTGAACCCGGGAGGCGGAGGTTGCAGTGAGCCGAGATTGCACCACTGCACTCCAGCCTGGTGACAGAGTGAGTCTCCATCTCAAGAAAAAAAAATTCAAATAAAAAAATTAGCTGGGCCTGGTGTCACACACTTGTGGTCCCAACTTCTTGGGCGGCTGAGTTGGGAAGATGGCTTGAGTCCAGTGGTTCAAAGCTGCAGTGAACAGTGATCACACCACTGCACTCCAGCCTTGGGCAACAGAGCAAGACCCTGTCTTGAAACAAACAGAAAATGTTGGAAAAAATAAAGATTCCTATGTATTTTTGATAGTCGCTTTCTCCCAGGACTGTTACTAAATAGCAAGTTGCATCAGCTCTAGGCCACCTCAGGGTGCATGACAGGGGTGTGCAGTGGTGCAGACAGTGCAAACCAGCTATCCACTTCATCAGAACCTTTTTTTCTTTGATGGTATTTGAAAGCTTTGTTCCATCGCTGGAACAGGTTTATTGAGAAATTATGTAAATTCCTCTTTCTAGAAGAAACTGCTTTGGAGTCATACTTAAGTCCATCATTCAGTCATTCATTCATTCATTTTATTTTTCGTTGAGATAGGGTTTCACTATGTTGCTCCGGCTGGTCTCGAACTCTTGGCCTCAAGAGATCCTCAGCCTCCCAAAGTCCTGGGATTATAGGCAGGAACCACCATGCCAGGCCCCTAAATCCATCTTTTAAAATAAGCTTATGCTGTCACTTCCATGACAACTGTTCAGTTTGTTTTGGAAAGATAAAAATCCCCCACAGTGTGGAAGACTCCACCTGTGGACACAGGCAAAGGCCCCTCAGGGTGGGGTGTGGCTCACCGGGTACCCAAGCCACTCAGGGCTATGGCAGATCCCCTGTCTGCCTGCTTTGCTTAGAGTAAACAGATGTGGGGCCTTGCTAAGTGTTTAAGTATGGCTCCAAAGCAATTTCTTCTAGAAAGCCATCCTCTGTGATCCCTGGGGATGGGCACACGGCAACCTTCACAGTTGCAGGTCCTTCCAGAGGGAAGCTTCATGCCCCAAAGAAGGAAGTGCCTTCTGCACATTTGCTAGCATCTGTGGCCAGGGGAGAAGAGCCAGCCCTATCTGACAGGCATATCCCAGTGGAACAAAGCACCCGCCCTCTGCAGCTCATCAGAATACATTTAACTCCCATTTTCAAAGCTGAAACTATGCCTGACCACCTAGAAGCCACCAGCTGGTGGAGCATGGAGAGAGAAATGTTTCACATTATCCAACAGGTTCAGCCTCGGTCAGGGCCAGACAGCACCCTGCTACACAACCACAGCCACACATCTGTCTACTCTGGAAGTAAGCTTGATTTCCAAGGCTCTCTCACCTAAAGGTATTCTATAAAATACAGATTTCAGTTTTCTTTAGAAGAGTTACCAGAGTTACCCTATAAAAGAAATGGACAGACAGAAAGGGAGTAGCTTCCTCCACACTGCTGAATTTTGCCCCAAGCAATCTAAGTAGACAGTAGGAAGGCGTTTTCTTTTGTGGCATGACTGGCTTGTCCCGTCTTTGTCCTAGATGCTGGGCCTATGCCATTTAAACACTTTGCAGCACAGCTTGGCATGTCCGTACCTTCTTATCTCCACAAAGAAACTGCAAATTCCTTAGATTTTGAAGTGGTGTGTGGTTGTGTAGCCACAGCAACATTGAGCACATGGCATTGCTCACTAAAGACTTGACTGCCACGAGAACTGGCTCAGCAGCCAGGACTCACACAGCCTTGCAGGTGACAGGATGTGTGCAGGCCCCAGGGGGTCATTTCACAGGAGAGAGGAGAGGGGAGAGAGTGCAGATCACTACTACCTCACTGGCCATGTAGGTGTAGAGAACTTTGCCTTTGATGACAAACCAGAGCTTCTTCCAGTGCCGCTTGCCCCTCTTACACCGGCTGAGATAGCCACTGATGGCAGAGCCCTCTCCAGAGGCAGCCACCTGGCAGGAGGGAAGCAGAGCGGTCAGGCCACCCCGGTGGTCAGGCACAGTTCAAATAGAGCACAATTCAAAATGACACTGCAAATCATTTGGCTGACTACTTATACTGCTTTGACACTGGATAAGGTCTCAGGATCTACCCAGTACCAAAGTCAGCAAGATGGTGCTTCACGCTTTGAGAAACAAGATTTAATGAATGGACCCGGATGACTTTGGGAATGCTGATGCTGCCCTCTAGTGGTGTTTCAGATTCTTGGTTCCCTCTCTCAGCCTCAGCCCCTCAACTCAAGAAACTTCGTTCAGGTACTTCGGCGAAAGCTTCTTCCTTCTAAAATTAACTCTTGCACTTTCAACTTATCTCTTCCTCACATTTAGGGAGGGATCCTCTTTGTATTGTTACCTAAAAGGTATTATAGTCTCCTGCCTAGTGGGGTGTGTGCAGCGTTAAGTCCTTTTATTATTATTACTACTCTTTGTGGTGGCGGGGGGGTAGTAGTATTCTGTCCACAGGCTTCATGTGGTGAGGAACGCAGGCTTGGAGTTAATACCAACCTGGATTTCCCATCCAGGCTCTACCAATTACTAGGTGGTTAATGATGAGCAATTTGCTGACTTCTTCTAAGTCTCAATTTCCTCATTAGTAAAAGAGGAATGCAATGTAAAAAATGTGAGCTTTATACATATATGTCATTATGAAACGATCTCTAAGACAAATTAAGTGGAGAAAACAGAAGAGATTCTGTATAATATGTTGTCTTTTGGGTAGAAAAAGAAGATCTATGAATGTACATCTGTATTATGTATGTGCATGAAAATTTCTAGAAGGATCCATAAGAAACTTGATGGCGGTGGGACTGAGGGAGGCTGGGAAGGATGAGAAACTCACTTTTCATCATATGTGCTGTTTTGTACTTTTTTGGGAAAAATGTTTAACCATGTATGTGTTCAGGTTTTTTGAGACAGAGTCTCTCTGTGTCACCAGGCTGGTGTGCAGTGGCGCCATCTCGGCTCACTGCAACCTTCACCTCCCTGAGGTTCAAGCGATTCTCCTGCCTCAGCCTCCAGAGTAGCTGGGACTACAGGTGCATGACACCACACCGGGCTGATTTTTGTATTTTTAGTAGAGACGGGGTTTCACTGTGTTAGCCAGGATGGTCTCGATCTCCTCACCTCACGCTCTGCCCACCTCAGCCTCCCAAAGTGCTGGGATTACAGGCGTGAGCCACCGAGCCCGGCCGTATGTGTTATTTCCAAGATTTTTAATTTGCAAAAGGAACAAGTTAAGGGATAAAACTGTACCTATTTAAATTTTCCATTCTCTAACACTTTTAAACCCTTGCTACCTGCTACTTGATATTAATGGACTAACTTGGAAGCAGCTGATCACACTTGTGGACTCCTTGTGTATTCACAGACATACATTGGTCTGTGGTTGTGAATGGAAATACAGACATACAATCTGGTCCTATTTGTGGGATACAACTGAGTTTAGCCAATTCTGAAGTTTCTTGCGGAGCCCATGGCCTCCAGGGACCTCAACACCTGAGCCGGGTTGGGACCCCCTAGGATGAGGGGATGACATGGAAGGACCAATCCAGGAATTTGGCTCCTTTAGACTGAAGAGCCCCCATGATCTGTGCAGTCTGCTTGGGTACTAGATCTAGGCTATGGGGCAGGAGAAAAAGGAGAGAAAAGAAAAGAGGAGGAGGGGAGAGGTAGAGAGAAGGATGGGAAAGATGTCTCCTAGCACCATCACTGTCAAGTCAGTCCTCGTAGCTGGGATGCTTCCATTAGGAATGCTCTGTCTGGAAGAGACTGGTCAGGCTGGGACAGGGCAGGGTCTGACTCCGTCTACCCAGGACAACCATGAACCTTCCAAATGCCCTACTTCCCACTTGGGTAGCCCTGCCTGCTTTACCTCTGTCAGGGCTGAAGGGACTTTCTTCTGCTTCTTGAAGGTCGAGGGGTTAATGCTCTGGAAGACGGATGAAAAGGCACTGCCTGAGAAGCGGGGTGCAGAGAGTGGGAAGCTCATGCTCACAGGCCGCTCTGTAACCGAAAGAAGCCATGGGGAAGGGAGGTGAGAGGTGTGCCTGTGGCTTGTCTTTGGAATGCTGATTCCTGTAAAATCCCTCCAGGAATGTGAGCCATGGGGGGTTAAGTGGGACCTGAAAGTCAAGCACTCTCCCTCCCTCCCACAGGAACAGACAAAGGCTATGGGGGCTGGGGAGGGGACGCTTTTCCAGGGCGCTGGACCAGCCCTTCACCTCCAGGCCTCCAGGTAGCAGGGACTGGGCTGTCTTCTCTGATGACCTTAGTCTAGCCCCGTGGAGTGGAGGCCAGGGAGAGACTTTAGTTTTAGGCCCAAGATACACCTGCTCTCCTTCCTGGGAACTTGACCCTGCTTGGGCAAGGCCTGTCCCTTCAGCATTGACCAGGTCTCTCAAGGGCTGGCTCAGCTTCCCAAGGCTCCTGTGTGGAATAGCTTCACCCCTCCCTGACCCCAGCTCCTCTGCTGCCAGGCTTATATAGTCCTTAGTCCCAGAAAGGTGTCACAGGACACAGGCCTATGGCACACTTGACAAGAGGGCCTCTATGGTAAAGGACACAGGAGTTCCCTGCCTCTGTCTCCTTACAGACACACTGATTCCTAAGCTTAGCTACCCACAGAGCTCTTCTTCTGGGGACACCAATCAATTTTCCACAGAATCCACATATTGGGAAATGGTGCCCGAACCTCTATTTCCTCCCTCCATGGAGTGAATAACTCCCTCCAGGGAAAGCGGTTTCAGGCATGAACCATGGACCACAGAGAAGCCACTGGAGCCTGGGGAGAAGCCACCAGGCCACTTGGAAGAAGGCAAGTGGTCCCCAGGTTACCTCTCATCAGGCCCGGGACAGCCCTGCCCCGCTTCTTCAGCTCCCCGAAGCAGCCATCGCAGACCTTGGCCATCCTGTCCTTCAGGTACTTCAGCGGGTACTTGTTCCGCGAACAGTTCCGGCACACGATCTGCAGGCCCAGGTGGGAAGATTCTCACCCCTCTCAGTGCGTGCAAAGGAGACCTGCACCCCTCCCCTCCACTCCCTCTGCTAATCCACCCACAACTGCCCCTAGGGAGCCCCAGGTTCTGAGCATGGAGCTGTGCGTGTCCCCTACTTTTCCGGCAAGGCTTCAACTTGTTTCTGAGCCAGTGCCTATCTGCTTTTCTGATGAGCCTGCACCCTTAACCACTACATGATACTTTTTTCTCCAAGCACAATAGCCATGTATGCTACGGTTTTCTGTTGAAAACATAGTGGTGTGGAAGAGGACTTGGAGCTCTGGTTTGACGATCTATAAAATGGGAATTAGCAATCTGTACCTCCCGGGTTGGTGTGAACATGCCTCACTCTGGGGCTTACAGTAGCTGTTGGACATCCCTGAGCCCCTGGCTGGGCAGGGACATGCCCTTCCCCCACCCCACCCCCACGCACACACTCACCCCAGATGGAGCGACTCACCTTGCCACAGGCGTGACAGTGATGACGCCGCAGGGTGAGGGAGAAGTCGCAGCCGCAGTTCATGCACATCATGACGTGTGTGACAGGCACCAGGGTGGGGGGCCTCTCCCCAAGGCTAACCCCCAGCCTCTCTCGTATCTGCAGCAACAGAATTGGCTGAGTAATGTGGAATGTGGCCAGGAGACCAGCCAGATGCACAGCCCAGTGAGCCCTGCCCTGCTTCTCTGTGCAGGGTGTGTGCGTGTGTGGGTGAGTGGGTCTGATGCTGAAGGCACCCTCCTGCACCCTCCAGGATGCTCACCCTTGGTTGGGAAACAGCCAGACTGTGAGAACAGGGCTGGGGGTGCTGGGCTCCTAGGTTACACGGAAGCCACCCCTGACTAGGGTGGGAGCATGGCAGGGGTGTGGGGGGAGCCAGTACCCCACTGACAGGAGCTACACGTCCATCTGGGTGTGAGTGGCAACAGCAATGCCTGCCGCCCAAGGAACCCCAGGTCTCTGAGGCTGGTGGCCCCTGGGCCCTGCCCACCCACTCACCTCCACGCTATGGTGGAATGCAGCCAGAGCCTGGGCCTTGTAGTCCTCAGGGAGGGCTCTGCTCAGACAGCCATACCACTCGTCCCTCTCTGCACAGGAGCTGCGGGCATGGGCTGGAGTGAGCAAAGGCAGGAGCAGCTCTGCCTCCCACCCTCCATCTCGGCACGGATGAGGTTCTCACTCAGATGCCCCATCCTCCTCCCTCGAGCCTGTACCTCTCACACTGCCCAGAACCATAAGCAAAGAACAGATCACCTGCCAGACTAGGTTTTCTAGCAGACCACCAGTCTGTTAGCTGTCCTTGGGCCTGTTTCTTCTTACACTGGAATAATAATATTCCCCTAACTCCCAGGGCTGCTGTGGGGATGAAGGGAGATGTGGGAAGTGGAACCACATTGTCAACATTGTGCAAAAGCAAGAGACATTAGGAAGGCCCAGAGGGTCCCACACTTTAGGAGAAACGAGCTGGCAGGGGACAGAGAGCTGGGTACCTGTGGAGGACGAAGGGTAGGTGGGAGCTGGCAAAGGTAAACATCTCTGTCTCCCACCTTCCTCATCTCCCCAGATAGCTTCCCAGACAGTCATCTGACAGGCACTTTCCAAGTCCCTGCTCTGCACCAGGGAGGGCTTCTTGAGTGGCAAGAGCTACGCCTGGGCTGTGTGCCAGGTAGCTGGGTGGAGTTCTCAGAGTCTCCACTAGATGCCGCGCCTACACCACAGGTAAGTGTGCAGCCTGCCCCGGAAAGCAAGCATAAGGGCCTGCTGGCCTGGGCGGGAGCAGTGCTGCAGGGCAGAGGCTGAATCAGCATTGTGGGCTGCAAGACACCATGTCCCTAAAAGCTGATGAATGGGTCCTGCTGTCCCCTGGGAGCTTCAAGTGTGAAGGGTCTGGACTAGCAGGAAGGTGACTGGCATGCTAAAGGCCACTGTCCTTGCCCTGGGAGATGGGCAGCCCCACCTGAAGGCCCATGTGTGGATCGTCACCACCTTCATGTCATGGCCGGACTAACAGAAACTATATGCTGGCAGCCTCCTGCCCTTGATTTTATCACAAGGAGAGGTGATGGCCACGATCCCCACCCAGGCATCACCTCCTCCAGGAAGCATTCCCTCACTCCTCCAGATGGGGCAGTCCCTCCTTTGGGTTTCCAAGCCCTCTTCTACTCCCTCATGCCGTAGACTGTAACAGATAAAAGCTCTGGTCCACACAGTCCTGGGTTCAAACTCCAGTTCCACCTCACCTGGCTGTGTGACCCTTTTGCAAGCCTCAACTCCCTGTGCATGGAAGGAGCCGCAAACCCCAGCTCTAAGGGTAGTGATGAGGATCCCGGCGGTGTCTGGGGCCTGACAGGTGTCTAATGCCTGTTACTGTTGTCATTACCACTGTTAATTGTTACAGCAGTTACTGCCCTGCATCTGAAGCAGTTTACAACTCTCCTACCTGTAATGTGGGCTCCTGGAGAGCACAACAATGGCTAAATTGTTGCCAGACCTGTCACTGAGGTGTGGCTAATAAATGCTTAAATTTTTTTTTTTTTGGAGACAGGGTCTCACTATGTTGCCCAGGCTGGTCCCAAACTCCTGGCCTCGAGTAATCCTCCAGCCTCAGCCTCCCAGAGTGATGGGATCACAGGTATGAGCCACCATGCCCCACCTAATAAATGATTTTAATGAGAAAATGCATCTATGAGAATGCATGTGCACGAGTGCATTTAGATCCCATTTCACACTCAGAACCGCCCAGTGCAGGATAAACCCCCACGTGATAGGCATTGCTGCCATCCCAGGGTCATGTGCTTGCTGAGAGGAGACACCCAAGCCCCAGAAGCCTTGCTGACCCCTGCCATGCACGTCCCTGATTGAAGAGCTGCTCTTGGCTGGAGCCATACCTCCCTGGTTTCCAAGCCCCCGAGCGCTTGAGCTTACCTTGCCCGGAGAGAAGGAAAAGGGGATGCTCTTTAAGGTCATGGTCTAAAGCCAGAGATGAGGATCCCAGGCAACCTGAGGACCTGGAGAAATGCAGACCTTTCTGATAGAAAGGCCATGCCCCCCTGTGGTCTAAATGTTTGTGTCCCCCCAAATTCAAATGCAGAAATCCTCTTCCCAAAGGCGCTGGTGTTGGGAGGCAGGGCCTTTGGGAGGTGATGAGGCCATGGGTGTGGAGATCTCACGAATGAGATTAGTGCCCTTATACAAGGGGCCCCAGACAGACCCTTGCTCCTCCCACCACATGAGGTAGCACTGTCTATGTGAGAAGGCACCGTCTTTGAACCAGGAAGCAGAACCTCACCAGACACCGAATCTGCCAGTGCCTTGACCTTGGACTTTCTGACCTGCAGCCTGTGAGAAATTTCTGTTGTTTATAAGCCACTCAGTGTATGGAATTTTTTTTTTTTTTTTTTTTGAGACGGAGTCTTGCTCTGTCGCCCAGGCTGGAGTGCCGTGGCGTGATCTCAGCTCACTGCAAGCTCCGCCTCCCCGGTTCACGCCATTCTCCTGCCTCAGCCTCCAGAGTAGCTGGGACTACAGGCGCCCGCCACCACACCCGGCTAATTTTTTGTATTTTTAGTAGAGACGGGGTTTCACCGTGTTAGCCAGGATGGTCTCGATCTCGTGACCTTGTGATCCACCTGCCTCGGCCTCCCAAAGTGCTGGGATTACAGGCGTGAGCCACCGCGCCCAGCCTGGTGTTTTTGCTATAGTGGCCTGAATGGACTAAGACAACACACAGACAGGGCAACGTAAGTGATGAACGCTCACATATTTTTTTTTTCTCTCATCTTCTAGACAGGAAAGAAAAAGTCCACTTTATGAACAGCAGCCCATTGTTCTGTTTTTTTTTTTTTTTATTTGCCTTAACTTTTCGTGTTGCTGTGGAGACCCAATCATCCATAAAGAGCTCCACAAACACGAGACATTGCCATTGCCGTATTTAAGCCACGGGCTCTAGAAACCCCTGAAGTTACATATAAAATGTTATGAGTGTGTACATTTTTTGGGGGGAGAAAAAACACTGAAAAGAAAAGAAGTCCTTTGACCCAGAAGGATACCAAAATAAAAACGGCACATCCTTATCTGTTGTTATGAACCTTCCCATGCTCAGACCTCTGCCTTGTGCGCCATCCTCCCTCCACCTGCCCGTACCTCGCAGACAGCATCAGGCAGGACTCAGAAGTCTCAATCTTTAGAGCGTAGGGAACTTTCTCCATCACAGGGCGGCTGACCTGGAAAACCAACAGCAGCCTCCTTCAGGGTGGGGCAGGGAGGGGCAAGTGCAGACCGGCTTCTCCTGGCAGCAGATGAACAGAGGGACCGTGTCCACCTACTGCCGTTCTCTAGCCTCAGGGCATACCTTTCTGTGATGGTAGGTGCTGTGGAACGTGCCTGGCTGCCAGCTCCGTCATTCTTAGCCACTCACCCACTGCTGCGAAGGCTGCAGAGCGTCACGCTCAGGCCCAGCCTGGGCAACCCCAGGTGCACTGTCATGTTGGACAAGTACCTGCCCAGTGACCACGTCTCCCATGCCTTTTTCTAACAGGCTCCTCGGTGGAGCCTTTGGTTCCAAAAGGGAACAAACCTCCGTGCTGAGAAAGGTGCTTCCTCCTTCCCCTTCCCCATGGTAAAGAGCCTACAGGATCAAGAGAGATTGCACAGTGCCTCTCTCAGCTCTCCTGGCCATCCCTGCCTCTGCCCTTGACAATGACAACCGCCTGCAGCTCCACTGTCCCACCTCAGTGTTGCCCCCTCTGACTTCAGCCCCCTGTTGCACCAGAATTAACTTCCTAAAACCTCCTGCTCCTCAAGGTCCCCAACAGCTCCCAAGTGTTCCCATCTTTGGGACCAAGTTACACGGAGCTAAGCCCCACACATATGCCCATATTCACAGCAGTATTACTCACAATAGCCTAAAGGTGGAAGCGGCAGAAGATTGAATAAACACCATGTGGTCTATCCACACAACGGAAGGAAAATTCTGACCCATACTACAGATGACAGGGATCAACCTTGAGGACACTGTGCTAAGTGAAACAAGGATCAATACTGTGTGACTCCTCTCATTCGACGTACCCAGGGTAGTCAAATTCATGGAGACAGAAAGTAGAATGGTAGGTGCCAGGAGCTGAGGAGGAGGAGAATGGAGAGTTGATTCTTAATGTGGGCAGAGTTTCAGTCTGGGGAGAGGCGAGAGTTCTGAGATGGATGGTGGTGCTGGACACACAGCAGTGTAAATGTGCTTAGTGCCACAGAACTGTATATTTAAAAATGGTTACTTTTAAAATGATATATGTATTTTATCACAATTTAAAAAATTACCAAACACCTGCTTGTTCCCCCAACCCGGGCCCTTCTTTATGCATTTTCCTCCTCATAGGATGCCCCTTCCTCCCTTCCTTCCTGATCCAACCAAATATTATCCACTGTAAGGGTTCAGTCTCCTCTTCCAGGAAGGCCTCCATCCCCTCCCCTTTCCCTGGGCAACTTACAGCACAAACTTGTTGTAGCCCGACACTGTTTCCGCAGGGCCTCCCTCTTCCAGCTGGTCTGGGTGCTCCTAGGAGCAGGATGCTGTCCCCTTCTCCCCTGGGGTCTTCCCTGTCCCCCACTCCTGGGGTACCTGGCACCAGATATTTACCTTCATGTTGGCCACAGCCAATGTGTTCTTCAGCCGGTACTTCCCATCCTTCTGGGGATAGGTGTACAGGAGCACATCGTTCATCTGGAGAGAGGGAAACCCTGTTAGAGGCCCCTGGCCCTAGAAGGCTGCGCCAGGCTGCTGTCCTCAAAGAATCCCTGAGCTCCGCTGTGCACAGGCATCTTGTATTCCTCAGGAACCCCCACAGGTGAGCAAAAACATTGTGGCCAAAATGTGAGCCCCTTCCTTGCCACTCTACTCCTGGTTCGATGCTTGAGAGGAATAAATGCATATGCCCTCAAGAAGTCATGTGTATGTTCACAGTGGCTTTATTTGTAACAGCCAAAAAGTAGGGACAATTCCAATGTCTATCTGCAGGTGAATGGATAAACAAACTGGTCTATCCATATACCACAGAATACCTTATAGCAGCCAGAAGGAACACGCCACCAATACACACCACTACATGGATGCATCTCAAAATCATGCTGAGTGAAGAAGCAAGGCACAAGAGAGTATATGCTGTTTGATGACATTTCTGTGACACTCCAGAACAGGCAGAACTAATCTAAATAGGGACAAAAGTCAAGCCAGTGGTTGATGGGGGCCCCCAGGGTTGGGAGAAATGAACTCCAAACAGGCACAGAGGAACTTTCTGGCGGTTGGAAATGTTCCACCCCTCGACCCAGGTGGTGGTTACACTGTGATATACACTTGTCAGTACCAACTAACACATACATTTAAGGTTGATGCATTTCACTATAAAAATTAAAGCTCGATAAAGTATAGCTAAGGAAGGGTTGGGAGACACCTTGAGGAGAGGGAAGTGGTGGGCTCTGCTTGCTGCTGTACTTCCAGGTCCCTTCACAGAGTAGGTGCTCAATTAATATTTGTTGAATGAACAACTAAAGCTCTCCCCACAGCAGGGCTTACATGTAATGAAAGTCACTTTATCTCCTTAGGAGAGAGTATTTCTGTTTAGCTAAACGGTTTCAGGTGTGAGAAGATGACATCACGCTCAGGGTTGTAAATCCTGACCATATTATGGACCAGCGTTGAGACTACGAGCAAGCCCTTTCCTCAGCTGAGTCTCAGCTTCCTCTGGGAAATGGGAGACACCACCACCATTACTTTATCATGGACACAGAGAGAATGCCCTCTCCATATGTGACCAATATGAACCTGGGGTGAGCCCGTTTCACATGGGGCCAAATGAACCAGAATAAGCCCACTAAACATGGAGCCAACATGAACAGGGGAGTCCTCTACACATGGCACCAACATGAACCAGGGGGAGCCCTGTACACATGGCAACATCAACCAGGGCAAGCCCTCTCCACATGACAATAACATGAACCAGGGTGAGCCCTGTACAAATGACGCCAACATCAGCCAGGGTGAACCCTGTACACATGGCGCCAACATGAACCAGGGTGAGCCCTGTCCACCTGGGAACGTGAACCAGGGTAAGCCCTTTCCACCTGGGAACATGAACCAGGGAGAGCCCTGTGCACATGGCACCAACGTGAACCAAAGTGAGCCCTGTACACACGGTGCCAACATGAACCAGGGTGAGCCCTGTACACAAAATGCCAACATGAACTACGGTGAGCCCCAGACATATGGCGCCAACGTCAACCAGGATGAGCCCTCTACACATGGTGCCAACATGAACCAGAGAGAGCCCTCTACACATGGTGCCAACATGAACCAAAGTGAATGCTCTACACACAGTGCCAACATAAACCAGAGTGAGCCCTGAACACATGGCACCAACATGAACCAGGATAAGTCCTGGACACATGGCACCAACGTGAACCAGGGTAAGTCCTGGACACATGGCACCAACGTGAACGAGGATAAGTCCTGGACACATGGCACCAACGTGAACCAGGGTAAGTCCTGGACACATGGCACCAACATGAACCAGGATAAGTCCTGGACACATGGCACCAACGTGAACCAGGGTAAGTCCTGGACACATGGCACCAACGTGAACCAGGATAAGTCCTGGACACATGGCACCAACGTGAACCAGGATAAGTCCTGGACACATGGCACCAATGTGAACCAAGGCAAGTCCTCTACACACGGTGTTGACATGAACCAAGGAGAGCCCCGCAGGCATGGAGAAAAACATGAAGTAGGGGTGTGTAAAGATGGAACAAGACAGTGCATGTGAAAAGTCAGAATGAATACTTCTTTTCCCTGGATAGACAGAGCCTGCTGAGGGAACAGAATGAGTTTTCCCACAGCTAGCTCTTCTCCGGACTCCAAGGTTCCAGCCATGACAATGCAGGAGACTTGGCCCACCACCTACCCCCTCATGGGACCTCAGGAACCCCTCCCTCTCTCTGGGCCTTGCTGTGTCCCAATAGAGTTGGAATAGGTGGGGGTTGGTGCACTTTCCTGTAGGGGCTAGGTATTGAATGTTTCAGTCCTCTGCTTCCACCCCTCAACTACGCTGCTGTGCAAAGCAGCCACAACCTATGATGGAATACATGTGGCTGTGTTCCAACATAACTTTATCAACAAAAATTGGTGTCTGGCTGGCTTTGGCCTGCAGCTCTACTTTGTGAAGCCCTGTTCTTGCCCTGCCTTCTAAGAGTGACAGGCACTACGGTGCATTGACACTGATTCTGGACCAGGCGCTGGACCAAGCCCCTGACTTCACTCCTACAGTCCTAACGTGCACTCCCACGGCCCTAACGTATAGGCACCATGATCATCATCCTCATTTCCAAGAGGGAGAAACTGAGGCTGAGAGAGGCCAGAGGCCATGCCTGAGGTCACAACTAGCAGGTAGTGGAGCCAGGGGTATGGCTTGATGAGTGTCCCTCCAGTGTGCTCGGGAGGGAATGTCAGGGCTGCTCTCACAGTGAACCTGCGCACAGGTTCATGAACCTTGCCCATGAACCCTCCCAGCCCCAGGGAACTGACCTATGTCACTCGGGAGAGCAGCCCCAGCCTCTCTGTGATGGCCCCTCAAGCTCCTGCTGCCATGGCAACTGCCATGAGCACCCCGAGGTTTCCTTCGCGGTTCAGGACCAGGCTACCTCCTAATTTGCCCATGGCTCTCCTGCCTGCTTCAAAGTATATGCTTTACAGCCCCAGCTTGGAGGAAGGAGGAAGAGCCCATCATGAATGGGTAGGGGGGGCTTTCCACTGTAAGGAGCCACCAGGGGGCAGCCCCACCTGCAGCTCAGGGACGTCAGGGCCTGGTAGGACACTTTCCGCAGTCTAACAAAACTGCTGGGCGCGGGCACCCAGATACCCCAACTCTGTTCTGCAGTTCAGATTATTTTCTGAAACTGGCATCTTTGAGGAAAAAAAATTCTTCCTAAGTGTGTTTGTTCACCATGGCACTCCCTGGCTTGAGCACCTGTCGGTCCGCCCTCCTCCCATGTATGCCTCCATTAGAGAGTTATCAACACTGCTCAGTGGAAGGGCTGCGCCGAGCCAGAGGAACAAGAGGACCCAGCTTCAGACTGTGGGGCTTATGGCCTAATCACAGCGGGGTAATCAGAAGGACGCAGGCCTATCCCTGAGGGAAGGAGATCTTCTGATAAAGGGCCATGCCAGATGGGGCGAGTGTGGGGGAGAGGAGAAGCCGGGCTAGAGGAGGAGGAGGGAGAGGGGAAGCGGGGGTGGTGGCTAGGCCTCCACAGAAGGTGCTATCTGAGCTTGGCTTGAAGGGCAGGAGCTGGCACCCTTCTCAAAGAGCTTCAGATGTGTGAGGGCCAGTGAGCCAAGACCAGGGACAGATGAAGTAGAGGACGGGGTGAGGACAGATTGGGGAAAGCCAGGCTGCTGTGTCTGTTCCTGGCATTCGAGGTCCCTGGGAGAGGCGCAGAGATCAGAGGGGCGTGGCCAGAGGAGGTGGCCAGATGCAAATGGCTGAGGGGCCAAGACAGAGCTCCGCCCTGTGCCATCTGCCGCCTCACTGCTTCCCTTGTTTTAAATATCAGGGAGCTGAGGCTCGGGGAGGTAATGGGATGTGCCCATGGGTCTCACACCAGTCGCTGTCAGAGCTGGGGTCTGCATCTGGTCTGCCTCCCCATTGCCATCCGGTATGGCCTCCCTTTTGCGTCCTGAAGAGGGGGAATTCACGGGGACCCAACTCCCTGCAAGGCTGTGCTGGGGCAGGGAGCTGTGAGATCTGTAGCTCTAGATAGAGAGGGAGGACCTGTGCCCCATGGAACAACTGTCAGCGGGAAGGGAGAAACGTTATAACTACTATCAGACAAGCGGCTTCTACCTGCCAGGCACATAATTAAATGCCAGGAATTTAATTCTCAAAACCACCCAGTCTTTCCACTTTCCTGGGGGGAGACTTGAGGCTTGCACATGTCTGTGAGTTGTCTAAGGGTCACAGAAGAAGTAAGTATCCCATGGGGCAGGATCTAACCAACTCTGTCTGGCTCATTACCTGCCCCTACATTCAGGGATCTCTCCTCAATGGAGAGAATTTTTTTTTTTTTTTTTTTTTTTTTTTTTTTTTTTTTTTTTTTTTTTTTTTTGAGACAGAATCTCACTCTGTCGCCAGGCTGGAGTGTAGTGGTGCAATCTGAGCTCACTGCAACCTCTACCTCCCGGGTTCAAGCAATTCTCCTGCCTCTGCCTCCTGAGTAGCTAGGACTACAGGCACACGCCACCACGCCTGGCTCATTTTTTGTATTTTTAGTAGAGACGGGTTTCACCATGTTCGCCAGGCTGGTCTTGAACTCCAGACCTCGTGTCCCGCCTGCCTTGGCCTCCCAAAGTGCTGCAATTACAGGCAAGAGCCACCGTGCCTGGCCGAGAATTTTTAAAATTTAGACTTGTCTAACATGGAATAAAAAATGTCTTCCACTACTGGACTCCAAGACCCACAGCAGGGCAAAGGCCATGTCTACACACCAGCACAGTTCCTGGCATGCAGAGGAGATGGACAATAAGCTGCTGAATGAATGAATGTTACAGCAGGCAGTGAGCTCCCCACTGCCTGGTGTGTAAGCAGAGGTTAAAAAAAAAAACGACCTACAGAAAACGACTCAAGCATCTGTGGGGGCTTTGAAATCCTTCTGAGAACCCCAACCTAAACCATGCACTGCTTGGCTCTCAGATCTCTCTCAAAATCCCCCCCTGGGGTCCACTCTCCTCTTGCCTGCAGCTAAATCTCATCCACTGCAGCACCGACCAGCCAGAGTGAGGGGTTCTCATGGGAGGAAACGAATAGCTCTTAGGAGGGAGGAGAGGGAGGGAGACTCTGGACTTGGGTCACCTAGTGCCTCATGCAGAGCCTGAGGCCACCAGCCATCGGGGCCCAGCATACCCTGCCAGCACTGCAGGCTCCACACTTCCTGGCCAGGCTCAGGATTTCTCCACCAGTGCCACCAGCTCTCTCTGGAATTCAGCCCTCAAGCGGCCCCTCTATGGGCAGGGTCTATTTGGGGCATGGAGAAGACCCCACTCACGAGCAGAAGGGTCTGGCTGCAGACAAAGACTTCTTGAGGCTCACAGAGCTCCTCCAACACACCACACTCCTCATACCTCTATCCTTTGCTTAGGCCCTTCCCTCTCCTGAAATGCCCTTCCTTGGTGCACCTGCCAAACTCCCATCCTTCCTCCAGGGCTGAACTCGGGTAGAATTTTCTTCAGAAAACATATGAAACACTGAGCATGGTGTGTGCACCCAGCAGACACTCCATACATGGCAGTGCTGCCGTGGCTGTGGCTCCTCTTCTCTTTACCCCCCGCCCTCCTTAGTCTTCTTTGCTTCCACGGCACCCAAGATCCCTCCATATCGCGCTCATAACTCTGCATTTACAATGGGCTGTCTGCTTGCTTCTCCCTCCCATTGGACTCTGAAGGCTGAGGGCAAGACCTGGGATTTTTCTTTCTTTGTTTCCAGCACCAGCACACACGAGGTGCTCGGTCAACGCCTGGAACAGAGAGAGTTCATAGACTCTTACCACAGCCTATCTCTCCCACTGCACATGGTGCTCTAACGAAGTATGAGGAAGCTGAGAGAGGCAGCCGTAGCGGACAGGAACAAGGAATGACAGCAGAAGCGCGGGAGCAAGAGAAAAACTGTGCCCAGCAGAGGGCTTAAAAGGCATGGCCACTTGGGGGTCTCAGGACTGGGGCACTCAACAGCCACTAAGGCCAATAAAGCTATACCCTAGGCCTGGACACTCCCTGGTATGCAAGACTCCAGTTGTCCATAAGCAAAAATGTTATATGACATCCTGTCTCCTGCACAGTAGAGAAAGTGCTGGACTTGGGTCACAACGCTTGGCTCCCTCCTGGGCTTCTGCCACCATCCTCCTGGGAGGCCTAGCTACGGCAACTTTGGACCTCAGTTCTCCGAGCATTAGATAAGGTGGTTGACAGACATTTAAGGTGGGGATGTGGGCAACTACATCTCGCCAACATTCCACTCAAAATCATTCAAATAACAAATGAGCGGTGGGCTGTGGTGTCCAAGGGTGAAGCTCTCAGCTGTCCGGAATGATCCTCACCCCAAAATGTCTGCTCTGTTCTACTCTCCTCTCACCCTCTTCCACTTGTCCTTGAATAAGGGCCCTAGAAAACCTCACGGAACTTGGCAGTTCCTGAGCAGGGCTTGGGGACCGGGCACTTACCAGAAATAGATGCCGGGGCCGTCTGTTTTTCCCTGTTACTTTCATCAGCGTCCCTTCCTTCAGAAACTCCTGTGGGGAGAGAAGCAGAACTTGGTGGTCAGGCTGATGCCCCCTGAATCCCAGACAAGGGTGCGGGGGAGGCCCCTGAGTGGAAACTTAAATCATAAAGCCTCCCAGAGAACCCGAGAGCAGCTAGCAGATAAATCTCTGCTCATGAGAGAGGTGCTGTATATGCTAGAGCAGGGCTTCGATCGCAGTCCTGAAAGACACCACCCTGAATGTCATAATCCCTAAAGTCTAAAATCCTTAACATCAAAAATTCCAAAAATCACGCTGGGTGCCATGGTGTGTGTCTGTAGCCTCAGACACACTTGAAAGAATCACTTGAGCTCAGGAGTCCAAGACCAGCCTGGGCAATTTACTAAGACCCTGTCTCAAAAAACGAAACACTCACAAAATTCTGAAAATCGCAATCACAGGAGAGCTGCATTATGTTAGGTGGAATTATTACCCTGTTATTATCTTTGTTTGGAAATTAAGTATGATTTAAGGAGATGTGTGCAGGTGCCAAGTCGACAAGGGTTGGACTTGTGATGGTTAATTTTTAGGCATCAACTTGACTGGATTGAGGAACATCTGGAAACCTGGCAAAGCAATTCACCATGCTCTGTATTACATTCTGCATCATTTCCAATACTGGAGGTATAAACTGTATACAGACTTTTACAGGGTCCTAATTCATTTTATGTATTTATTTATTTATTTTTTTTTGCAAATTTGGCTTCCTGAAAAGTGCATTATCACAACCAGGCATGGTGGCTCATGCCTGTAATCCCAGTGCTTTGGGAGGCCGAGGCGGTTAGATCACAAGGTCAGGAGTTCAAAACTAACCTGGCCAATATGGTGAAACTCTGTCTCTACTTAAAATACAAAAATTAGACGGGTGTGGTGGTGCACGCCTGTAGTCCCAGCTACTCGGGAGGCTGAGGCAGAAGAATCATTTGAACCCAGGAGGCAGAGGTTGCAGTGAGTCTAGATCGTGCCACTGCACTCCAGCCTGGGCAACAGAGCAAGACTCTGTCTCAAAAAAAAAGGAAAAGAAAAGTGTATTATCACAATGTTGAATTTGTGTGTAAGCACTGTGTACGTACTTAAAAACACAAACTTCTTTAATGAATGGAGATATCCTCTTTGTACATTTGCATTTGTGAAAGATAAAATTTCCTGAGATCTTTGCTCTGTGGGTGGCTGCATATACTGTGGTGACACATCACAGTTTTTAACTGAGCTCATCAAAAGACTTTGGTTATTTGTCATGGTATTTCAGATGACCACAGTTATAAGGCTGGGTACATACAATTACTAACCATAATGACATACACTGATATATTTCCCTGTTTGACCTTTTTTTTTATAAATATGGTTTGTGTGCTCATGACTATTTGACCCGTGGAACTATTGTTAGCATACAGCAGCATTTATGCTTGCAAAATTATGTATGTTCTTAGTGCCTATTTGATTGTATAAAGTGGCCTATGAAGTATTCTGTTATGTTTTTATGTTTCTTAAATAAATTCCCACTGGGCACACTGGCTCACGCCTGTAATACCAGCACTTTGGGAGGCTGAGGCTGGCGGATCACCTGAGGTCGGGAGTTTGAGACCAGCCTGACCAACATGGAGAAACCCCATCTCTACTAAAAATACAAAACTAGTCGGGCCTGGTGGCACATGCCTGTAATCCCAGCTATTCGGGAGGCTGAGGTAGGAGAATTACTTGAACCTGGGAGGTGGAGGTTGCAGTGAGCCGAGATCACACCACTGCACTCCAGCCTGGGCAACAAAAGCTAAACTCCGTCTCAAAAGAATGAATAAATAAATAAATATATAAGTTCCCTTTTTATTTATTATTTTTATTTATTTATTTATTCTTTTGAGACGGAGTCTCGCACTGTCGCCCGGGCTGGAGTGCAATAGCGCGATCTTGGCTCACTGCAACCTCTGCCTCCTGGGTTTAAGCGATTATCCTGCCTCAGCCTCCTGAGTAGCTGGGACTACAGGCCACCACATCTGGCTAATTGTTTGTATTTTTAGTAAAGAAGGGGTTTCACTATGCTGGCCAGACTGATCTCGAACTCCTGACCTCGTGATCCACCCGCCTCAGCCTCCCAAAGTGCTGGGATTACAGGCGTGAGCCACCATACCCGGCCCCCTAAATTCCCTTTTTAAAAATATAAGTATCTTTTAAATATTTTTCTAAATTATTTTTTCCAGAATTATATTTTTGGGATTTTGATCTTTTGGGATTTCAACATTTGGGATCATGGTGCTCAAGACTGTGTCTTTCAGGATTCTGGGTGGTCCAAGCCATGACTCCCTCCTTGATTTGTACCCATGAGGAGTCCATTCAGAACAGAGCCTCTGAAGGTCTACTAAAACAGCCGAAGACCTGGGAACAGCTGCTATCGCCCCCTTAATTCTGGAGATACAAATAGACGTTTAAGAAACAATTTACCAAACTCATGATCCTGGCCAAAACACTAAATGTAACTTTACAGAATCTCAGTCCCATGAGACACCTGCTAATCTTGAGTAAAATTCCCCTGAGCATGTACTTTCATTCCTTTGTCTCTTGTCCTTTATGGAGCATAACTGGTACTGAACATTTTTACTGTTTTTAAGCTGAGTTTTACATTTTCCATTTGGAAGCTTTAAAGAGAGTGGATTTATCTCTTCAAGAATGTTATTTTTAAGAAAATTTCCAGGGGCTTGCTCTTGGGAGATCATTTTCTGTTTTCCCAGCAACTCTGCACTGAAAATACTTGGTGCTTCCTCTTCTTGGAGGTGAGGAGAGCCACAGGCAACACGAAAAAAAAAACTGGCGTTGAGTCTTTAACTGCTCTGCAGGCAACACATGGGGTGGAGAACCCCAGGGAAGGCAGCCGAGGGCTGTGGCCAGGAGAATCCAGTGAGCCCACGCCCACCCGCCTGCCTGCCCTCCACGGGTAGACAGCACCTGCAGCCAGGCCTGTCTGGGGCCAGCCCAGTGAACAATGGGGCTTATCGGAGCCTCGCCCAGCCACCCTCTGCCCCTGCCCATGGTGGCGGCACTCACCCTTCCTGGCTGGAGGAGATCCCCTTGGCTCCGGACGCTGTGCTCAATGTGGACCAGCTTCTGCAGGTTTTCCTGTGGGTGGGAATGGGGTGAGGGGGAGATGGTCAGGGCCCCTTCCAGGCGTCTTATCTCCTCTGTAAGGCATGGCATTGCTTCTGTTTCAGACAAAAATGAAGCCCGGAAAGGCCTGCCCCAAATCCAACCTCCTGTACGAGGCAGGACTGGGACCCGAGACTGGGTCTGCAGGGAGCCACTGCCATGGCTCTGTGTGCTGTGGAGCCGGCTGCCTGGCCTCGCTGTGCTGTCCGGCATCCCTGTGTTTCTCTGGACAACTGCTCTTATGCTCTCTAAGCCTATGTCCCTCATGAGACCTGGAGCATGGGGACTTCACCGGACCCAAGGCTGGCTTCAGGCCCTCCTGGCTTGTAGCCCATAAAACACAGCACCTGCGGAGGAAACTGGATCCCGACTCTGTGGAGCCTCGTGGTTAGAAAAATAAGTGTGCCCTGTCAGTACCTCACTGGGTTAGCCACAAAATGTAAAGTAACAGCCCCCTGTCTCCTCTGCACAGCACCCCACAATCCTAGATACAACAAGCGCCCACCCCGTGGGCAGGTGCCCCCTGAACCTTACACAGGGCAGGTTCTTAAGGTGTAAGGTGAGCATTGTGGGTAGAGAATTTGCCCTGAAAAGTCCTTTCCATTATCTATGGTTTTGGGCATAAAATCCAATGTAGTAAAAAATGAATAATTGTGGTTCCATTTCCACTTATGATGTAGGAAGTACAAGAGAACACTGCTCTCATTGTAGTGTGAAAAAGCCAGATAACCTTCAAAATCATAACTACGCTCCAGCCTGTGGGAGAGCTGGGGTCACAAGGCAACCAAGTGAACTGGGTTCCGCCTGGCAAGCCTGTCCACAAAGGAATGAGATGCAGGAACTGACGCACCTTTGGTGACACACAGGAGGCAGAGGTGGCTGGTGTAAAGGAAGGTAAGAAGAAAGCAGCGAAAATGTTAATGAATTCTTAAAGGACAAGTGTGAGCTGGTGCCAGTTTAGAGTAATGGGGAGTTGCAGACCCGAGGGAAATCTGTCCTCACTTGCAAGCTCTCATCCACGAGTCTCTGCCACGTGCCCACGAGAAAGACAGGGGCAAGGTGGGGCCACATGCAAAGCCCTGCCCAATTCCTCAGGCCTTCTCTCATGCAAGGCTTCAGTTCCAGAAGGAGGCCAGGAGACCTCCCACCCCCACAGCCCAGGTAAAGATCTGCTGCTCTAGGGAAAGAGAGCAAAAGCTGCACCCTAGGAGGGGGGCGGTAACCCCTTGTACCCAGTACTATGCACCAGTACCTTGCTGGGGGATGGCCAGAAACCTAAGGCCAGCCACAGGGCCACAGAGCTCAGCGCCGTGGAGGGGAGGGGCAGGAATGCTGTGAGAGCCTGGCTCACAGGCCCTGCTTCAGATGGAGGCATGTGGCCACCGTAAGCCCAGCACTGAGTAACACAGGGCAGTAGCCTGCCTCTGAGAAGGGCAAGAGCATGGGGAGAGGGCCTTCCTGTGGTGCAGGCAGGGCTAAAAGCTGAATATGGAGCAGGAATGAAAGAAAAGCTCTCTGACCTACCCCACAGGTCACAGCAGCCCCCACTGGAGAAGCATGAAGCCTGGCAGTCACTGAAGGTTGATGACATGGCAGCAAAACCGAAACCCAGATCAGGTGCCGACTGGACTGACCCGACTGCCCTGTACCCTACCGTGAACAGCCATGACCAAAAAAGAGGCCTGCCCCACCCTGAGGGGTAAATACGATTTACCTCAGTCTCTACGGTGCTTCTACACATAATGCCTGGCCTTCAATAACAAGTTATGAGGAACGCAAAAACGCAAGCAAAAAACTCCCCAACCCCAACTCATTTTCAAGAGGAGAAAGCATTCCATCAAACCAGAGTGAGAAGGGACACAGGTGTCCGAGCCATCAGACCTTGAAGTAGCTCTGATTGGTGGGTAAAAGGACCTCACGGGAAAGGTGAACACCACCCACGAGCAGATGGAGGATTTTGGCAGAGATGGAAACCATACATGAGAGTCCAATGGAAATTTTAAAAGTAAAAGATCAGTATCAGAAACAAAGAGTTCCGTTGACAGGTTTAGCAGCAAACGGAACACAGCTGAGGAAAGACTCCATGAGCTTGAAGGTAGATCAGTGGAGATGATCCACACTGAAACACAAAGAGTGGGAAAAAAGAACAGAGCATCCAAGAGGATTTCCTAAAATTAATGAATGACAACAAACCACAGATCCAAGAAGCTCAAGAATCACAACTGGATAAAGAGCACCCCATCCCCCACAACACACACACAGACACATCACAGCCAGACTTCCCAAAATCAAATCATAAGAGAAGACCTTAAAGGCAGCCAGAGAAAAGGGACACATCACACAAAGACAGACACTCATCAGTATCACAGCAGACTTTCTGCCAGAAACGATGTACACCAGAAGACAGTGGAGTGGCAGCAAAGAAAAACTGTCCATCCAGGTTTCTACACCCAGGAAAAATATCTTCCACAAATTAAGGTAAATTGAACAATTAAATTAATGGGTGGTAGGAACGAGGCTTCTCACTGTTGGAGTGAGAATTTACAGATAAGCAAGAGAGGAGGCTAGTGTGGTCATGATCAGAATGGGAAACATTGGTAAAACCTCATGGTAAAAAAACAAATACATAAAATACAATAAAATAAAAATAAATAAAGGCCAGCCATACTGGCTCATGCCTATAATCCCAGCAGTTTGGAAGGCTGAGGCAAGAGGACTGCTTGACACCAGCCTGGGCAAAATAGTGGGACCTTGATCTCTACAAAAAATAAAATAAAACTCATGGTTAGTTTAATATTCAGATACAGATGGTTATGTACGGAAATATCCACAGATATGGGTATATGCAAAGGCTGGTATACACATATATTCCTTTGCTGTCAGCTAAGGAGGTGTAAAAGAAATGATACCACATTACCAGTGAGTGCACCTAATGCCTGTATCTTGGCTTCTAGTATTATTATCCAATTAATGCAACCAGGGCTCCATGGAGAAATGATTGATTCTAAGACTGGGGCAGGAAATACACAAGGTGAGTGATCCTGGAGCACCTTGCACTGCCAGAAAGTAAGGAAGTTCTCAAAACACACACACACACACACACCCTGAAATCTATATTGATGGCACCATGTGAAAAGGGCACAGAAACCAACTGAAAACGCTCCCAATAGCCAAAGCTGAAACAATTTGAGAAATAAAATAAATAAGGAAGTGTTGGATTATAACAGTCCATACTGATATAAATGACTTCTTTATATATAATGACTAGATACACTAGCCAATGAGGGAGAAGAGACAAATCTCCCAGGCAGAATTCCACATAACCTAGGTAGATACGGTACCCTCAAGGGGAGGGAGCATAATCCCCCGCTCCTAAGAATGGGCTGCACAAACTGACTTTTTTCCAAAGGGCATGGAAAAGGCAGGGGTGAGACAGAGCAGCTCCACAGTGGAGAAACCTGCCACAGGTGACTTCAGCCAGGTGACCAAGGTCAACATCAACAGTGGTAAATCCTGTTGCTGGTATGTGCCCTTCATTAGATGGGATGAAAAGTACCTTGCTCTGTGAGCCTCTTCCCAAATAGCCATACACCCAGTCTAATCATGAGAAAAACACCAGACATTTCCACCAGAAGGGCATCCTGCCATATACCTGACCATTACTCCTGAAAACCGTCAAGCTCATCAAAAGCAAGGAAAATGAGAAACTACTGCAGTCAAGGGGAGCCTAAGGAAACAGGGCCACTAAACAGCATGTGGGATCCTGGATGGGACCCTAGAACAAGACACCAGGCAAAACTAAGGGAATCTGAATGAGCTAGGGTCTTCAGTTAATAATCCTGTATCAATATTTGTGCGTTGATGTAACAGATGTAGCATACTAATAAAAGACATTCATAACAGAGATCACTGTGTGGGGGACACATGGGGACTCTCAGTACTATCTTCTCAATCTTTTCTGTAAATTTAACATTGTTTTAAAAAATAAAGTCTATTCAGAAAGCAGAATGATGGTTACCAGGGGCTGGGGTGGAGACTGGAATGAGGAATTAGAGTTTAATGGGGAGAGAGTTTCAGTCTGGGAAGAGAAGTTATGGAGATGAATGGGCTGAAAGCTGCATGACAATGTGAATGTGCTTAATACCTCCAAACTGCAAAAGAGTAAATGTCCCAGGCAGAGTTCCTCCCCAATCCAAGCAGGCATGGGCTAGGGGCCTCTGGTCCAGAACAGGCCTGGTGCAGCTGTCCACAGCTGGCCCCTGCTTCCCAGCACAGCGTCCAACTTCAGCCTTGGAGAAAGCCAGGAGGGTGTCTGGCCATCGGCTGCTCCGGTTCCTCCTCCGGGTGGGGCTGCGTGTGCAAGCTCCCCGTAGGAGGGAAGACGTATCCCTGCCTGACCTAGTTTTTCTCTCTGGAAGCAGAGGCAGCCCCAGCTAAAGGGAAATGTGGAGAACCCAGCCCATCTGCTGCTATTCCTCGACAGGGTGCTGGACCCCAAAGCACCTCTACTTTTTGGCTGTGTTGAGGGACTCTCACTGTATGTACAGGAGGCCAAAATGAGGAGGGGCAGGGAGGTCAGTGCAGAGCAGAGTGAGAGGAGAGGACCAGATTAAAAGGGCATGTCTGACCCACACGGAAAACGGCCCGGAAACCGGCCTGTGTATTCATACTTAGCTGATTCAGCCTCCACTCTCAGTCTACCCTTCACCAGCCAGCCCGACCTCTCTCCCTGGACTCTGATCCTACCTTGCCATCCTGTCCCCATCTCCTAGCCACCTAGCAGGTGGCTCTCTGAACTCCAGGATGTACCGTCCAACCTCCATGTCTTTGCCCAGGCCAGCCCCTCTTCCTATCACCCCTTTTCTCTCTCTGCCTTCCTGGCATGTGTGCAAATCCTCCCTATGGGGACACTTCCAGTCATCATTTTTTTTTTTTTTTTTTTTAAGATGGAATCTCATTCTGTCGCCCAGGCTGGAGTGCAGTGCCATGGTCTCGGGTCACTGCAACCTCCGCCTCTCAGGTTCAAGCGATTCTCTAGCCTCAGCCTCCCGAATAGCTGGGACTAAAGGTGCGTGCCACCACATCTGGCTAAGTTTTGTATTTTTAATAGAGACAGGGTTTCACCACGTTGGCCAGGCTGGTCTTGAACTCCTGACCTCAAGTGATCCACCTGCCTCGGCCTCCCAAAGTGCTGGGATTACAGGCGTGAGCCACCACACCCGGCCCGTATCATCTCTTCTGGCAACCTCGGCTGGAAGGGCCACCTCCCTTCTCTGAACCCTGTGGCATTCTCTCCCACGACATCTATCATGGTCATTTGCATCCACATATTTAATTACTCCACTAAGCGGAGGTTTCCTCAAGGGCTTGTATCTCCACTCCCCAACACAGCACAAGGTCTGACACATAGCAGGTGTCCAATAAATGCAATTTCCCTTCCTCTTCTGCCTGTGGATGACTCACTGTACACATGCCCTGTGTCTCTGCCACAGCAAAGCACAGCACCTCCTCAGCACACATGGCTATCATCTCCCTTCTGTGCCTGCAGAAGATGTGACTACCTGGTCACTGAACTCTTTTCCAGTGACCTAGGACTCAGCTTGGAACCATTCTCCAAGTTTTTTTTTTTTTTTTTTTTTTTTTTTTTTTTTTTTTTTTTTTTTTTTTATTTTTTTTCTGAGACGGAGTCTTGCTCTGTCGCCCAGGCTGGAGTGCAGTGGCGCAATCTCGGCTCACTGCAAGCTCCGCCTCCCGGGTTCACGCCATTCTCCTGCCTCAGCCTCTCCGAGTAGCTGGGACTACAGACGCCCGCCACCGCGCCCGGCTAATTTTTTGTATTTTTAGTAGAGACGGGGTTTCACCGTGGTCTCGATCTCCTGACCTCGTGATCCGCCCGCCTCGGCCTCCCAAAGTGCTGGGATTACAAGCATGAGCCACCGCGCCCGGCCGGAACCATTCTCAACACAGAGCGCTGGCATGCCTACAGCTTAGCAGGACAGTGAGCATGTGGACGCAAGTAACCCTGGTGACCACCTGAATGGAGCTGGGATGCAGGATCAACTCTGCCCTCTAGCAGACAGGGTCACATACAGTCAGAATCAAATCTGTGTTTAGAGCCACGTATTCTAGTGGACTAGTGATTCTCAAACTTTTGTAGTCCTAACATTTACCCAGGGTGCTTGTTAAAAATGCAGCTCTCTAGATCCTACATGCAGAAGCTCTGGGAAGATCTAAGGTGTGCCCAGGAACTAGGAGTTTACAAAGCACCCCAGGTGCTGATGCGGGTGGCTTCAGACCACAGTCGGGGCATTGCTTATCAGGTCTCCACAAGTCTGCAGCCCCTCTCATTGTTTGAACAGTGAACCGGAGGCGCAGAGAGGGGCACACAGTACCTGAGGTCACACATCAAGAGTCAGAGCCAGAACCCATGGCTCTCTGCAGAGTCCCACAAGAGAGATGGTTGCCTGCAGCCCCTAGGAGTGGGGCATCAGAAGGCTGACCGGAGCTGGTGGGGAGGTGCCTGGAACCCGTGTCTGAGGAAGGGGGCCACCGGGCCGCACTCACCCCTTGCTCCATGCTGTCGTTGGCACGGTCTGTGACTTTGGAGATGAGGCTCAGTGCACCTGGGGAGGGACACAGAGCAGGAGTTGGGCCATTGCAAGAGGGGCATCAATTTTCCCCACTGTAGTGTCAGGTCACAGGCCTCAAGCCCAGCTTGGCCACTACTGCCTAAGTGACCTTGACAGTGATTTGACCACTGTCATGCATGCCACAGTTTCCCTGGCTGTAAACTGAATATGTTATAATAGGGACCACCCTGGCAGGTGATACAGAGGGACAGCCACATCGAATTGGAAGGAAACAGGGAGACTGCGGTGAGCTTTTCAGACCCGGCACCACCCCTCCTATCACCAAATTCTGGTGACCCCCCCATCCCCTCTGACGGGATGTCCTCCTATCCTAGGATGTCCCCACAGCTTAGGTGACGGAGGACCCATCTCAGAAGAGCTGGCGGCTCTCACAGAAGTCCCAGACGTGTCATATGCAGAATCCACCCAGCTGGTGGGGAGGGGACTATGTCCTGGGCCTTGGAATCGGGGCAGGGTCCAGGCTTTGGCACAAGGAGGCAGAGCAGGCTTGAGTACCTCCCTCCGCGTTCACGCTGGACTCACCCTGTGTGTTGTCGTACTCGGCAGAGTCCGGACAAAGGTTGTTTAAATAGTCTGTTGGCAGGACAAGAGCCAGGAGTCAGCTACTGGCGAGGTCAGCCCCTCCTGCCCACAACTGTGGCCACCCCCTCTCTTGCCAGAGTTGGAAGTTCGAGAAGAATGAGGCATCTACCCTCTCTCCCCTGCTGGCCGCATCACAATACCATGTTAGCATGAAACCAGGCCCCCAGGACCACTGTCAGCATTGCTGCCACAGCTGCTTGTCCCTCACTTATCCAACAGATACCCACTGAGCACCTGCCTGGCACTGGGCCATGCCTTGGAGACAGATACAACAAGGTGAATCCATCACAGCCCAGTGGGGGCGACAGGCGTGGCAATCAGCACAGCCGAGTGTGTTGTGTAATGCGTTCACACTCTCCAGGCTCCACATCCTCCAGCCCCTCCCCAGTGACCGCTCTTCCATCTGCTCGTTCTATTCTGGCCATGATGGCTTTCTTGAATGTGCCAAGCTTGTTCTCACCCCAGGGCCTTTGTACTTGCTGTTCCCTCTGCCTGGCACTCTCTTCAGATCTTCATATGGCTCATGTCCTCGCTTTACTGAGATCTCTGTCCAATGCCGCCTCCTCAGAGAGGTCTTCCCTGATCGCTAACACAGCAGCCCTGTTCCCTCTGTCTCCTTAACTTGCTTTATTTTTCTTAAGAGTTCTTAAAAGACATTATCTTTTGGCTTTCTTATTTGCTTGTCTAGGGTGTAAGCTCTATAGTGTCACTGAGTTTGCTGTTCAATTTACTGCTGCATCTCCAGCATCCAGCATGGGACCTGGTATATAGTAGGTGCTCAATAAATAGTTCTTGGATTAGATGAATGAATTCTCTAGTCCTTGGCCCTAATGTATTTTTGAGGAGCCCCAGTTGCTACCTGGAATTACATACCCATGCCTACATATGTACTGTCTGTCTCTCGCATTAGGACATCAGTTGCCCAGGGCAGGGGTCTTTGTCCATTTGGGAGGCAGTTGAATAAATGGGTCTGGAGCTCAGAACAGAGGAGTGGGTGTTTCCAGCAGGCAGAGATAGGAGAAAGGGCATAAAGAGGGAAGGGAAGGGGACCCAGGACTGAGCCCTGAGAAGCTCTGACGTTTATGGGGCAGTGGAGATGGGAGGCCACCAGCACAGACAGAGAAGGGACAGAGAGATGGGAGGGAAGTGGGAGAGAGTATACCACAGAAACCCCGGGAGGAAAGGACTCGAGAAGCAGGAAGTGGTCGTGGGTCCAGCAGGTCCAAGGCTGAAAATGTCCACTCATATGGCCACGAGGAGGACTTTGATGACAGGCGTGGCTTCAGTGAAATGAGGAGATGGCCGGCTGAGGCAGGGAGGAAGTGCAAGCTGGGGAGGGGTGTCGTTGGGTTTTTGTGTTTTAGGATGGGGGGTGGCCACTGGAGGGAGCTTTCTAAGGTGGCAGGAGGTGGTTCAGGGGGCTCAAAGCTCAACTGGAGGGAAAGGTAAAGGCAGAGGCCACCCTTCCCCAACACCTGCCTGCCATGGTGAGAGGCGAGGTCGCCACAGTCCCCTCCACCCCTCCTCAGGGGCCTTCCCTGCCCCGCTGCCTCAGTCCCCACTGACCTCCTGTGGGGCCCACCTGTGAGGAGCACTTGGTACTGGAAGAGGCGTTGGACCACCCGCAGCAGCCGATGCTTCGCAGTCTGGCTGCCTCCTTGTACACTCTGCTGCTCTCAAGACAGGAGAGGAGAAACCTTATCAGAAACCCCTCCTGAGGGCACCATGCTCACAGCAGCCCACATACACTGTCCCATCCACACCTCTTCCCGGGCCAGCTGAACTTCTCCCTCATCTCCAAAACCAGGTTCTCCTCCTGCGGGAAGCCCTCCTGGATTAGCCCGGCCTGCTGTAACTGCTCACTCCATCATGCTCCCAGTTGGTGCTACACTCAGTATCAAGCCTCTCCTAGTCCCTGCTCTGCTCTTAATGTTAGCAATGGAGGAAAGCTCCCCCTTTTTCTGCCCAGGAAAACTGGATCCCCAGTTTGTGGCTAGTGTTGGGAATTTCCTTGAACACTCCATGGCTGGGGCTCTGGCTTGGTTGATGCTTTTCAACTGAGACAAGAAAACTACCCGAGACCCTTACTGTGAGTGGCACTCACTGCACTGTCATCTGCTGCCCAACAGTGGATGTTCTGGATTCTGGGTTCTCCTTCCTGATGGGTCATCCTCTCATCCCTCTGGCCAGGTCTTCCCTGTCTGCTCCCCAGCCCAGACCTACCGAGATGTCCCACTGATTTGCATTAAGCCCTTTGCCCACCTCAACCCCTGCATCCTTACAGCAGGGTCTCAGAGGACCAAGGGACCCACCTCAAATTCACGGACAGCAGCTGCCAGCCGGGGAGAGTGGAGGCAATTCTCACTGAGCAGACCTAGGTACCTGTCGAACTGCAGGATGTGAGTGGCGTGGTGATCAAACCCCTGCTCCCGGGCCAGGAAGACGTCAGCTACCTTCTGCTGGCTCTCCCTGCAGCCAGGGATGGGAATAGGACAGTGAGAACTCAGCCTTGTAACCAACACAGGATTAGAAGCGGGGGCCTGGAGTCATATCCCTGGGTGCAGATCCCAGCTCAACCCTTGTACAGTTGTTTTACTTTGAGCAAATGACCTAACACTTCTGAGTTCAGCTTTCCCGTCCATCAAATGGAGATACCATTTCATATGGTGGTGTTTTTATCCGTCCCCATTCCCCCAGTGCAACAAAAGTGGAGCCTGGGGGTCCAGGGACTGCTCACCAATTTGACAGCCTTTCCTCCAGCTCCTCCAGGATGCCTTGATGAAGGTCGTGGATGGCTGGGAGTTCACTCAGGCCCTGCCTCAGCTCCTCCCGGGCCAATGTGTCTCTGCCTTCATGGTCCATGTCATCCAAGGCCCTCATGACAGCTCCGTGGAAATCCTGAAACACCAAAAGGCCTGTTACCCACAGGTTGATAGGACTGAGCACAAGTCCTCCTTGGCAGATTTCCCCTGGCGCTTTGGAGCCCTGGCATCTGTGAAGACAGCAGTGAAGCCTTAAGCCAGTGTCTCCAGACCCAACAGTCTCACCTACAAAGCAGAGATGACCACATGCACCTGGCGACGATAGGGCTGCCTGAGCTGACACCCAAAGAGCACCCAACCCAACGCCTGGCACAGAGCAGGGCTCAACACACACTCACTCTCCTCTCGTTGTGGTCACTTGGTGAACACTCTTCTTTTACAAGATAGGGGAGAGATTGGGTAATTCCTTCTATAATGAAGCAGAAGGTTTTGCTTTCTCATTATCCATCTTTGAAGAGGTTCATGCGCTATGTAGTTTCAAAACGAAGTCTAAGGAAATTATAGGCATCCACCCTATGGTATATTAAGCAGTCACTAAAAATGATAAAGGTGGTGGCTATGTAGAAATATTCACATCATAGTGTTCAGCAATCAAGAAGGGGTGCAGAGCTGTTTCCACACCCTGATATACTGTGTAAAAAGTGAGCAAAGGAGAAACCTCAAAGAAAACAGGACAACATGCAGAGTGGCTGTGTCACAAGTACAGAATTAGGAATGACTGTTAATCTTTTTGTTTCTATTTTCTAAAATCTATCATGATCAATGTACTTCTAAAACTAAACTCAATTTAATAAATATAAAAATTATATATGGGAGCTGGGCACGGTGGCTCACGCCTATAATCCCAGCAATTTGGGAGGCTGAGGCGGGCAGATCACCTGAGGTCAGGAGTTCAAGACGAGCCTGACCAACATGGAGAAACCCTGTCTCTACTAAAAATACAAAAATTAGCTGGGTGTGGTGGCGGGCGCCTGTAATCCCAGCTACTCAGGAGGCTGAGGCACGAGAATCGCTTGAACCCAGGAGGCAGAGGGTGCAGTGAGCCGAGATCACGCCACTGTACTCCAGCCTGGGCAATGAGAACAAAACTCCGTCTCAAAAAAAAAAAAGTTACATCGGGGTTCTCTAGTCTGTTCCATGTATCCTATTTTTAATGCAAGTACTATGCTGATTTGGTGACTAAAACTTCGTAGTAAATTTTGAAGTCAGGTAGTGTGATGCTTCCAGCTTTGTTCTTTTTGTTTGGGATTGCTTTGGCTGTTGGACGTCTTTTGTGGTTCCATATAAATCTTAAGACTTTTTTTCTATTTTTGTGAAGAACGTCATTGGTATTTTGATAGGGATTGTATTGGATTTATAAATTGCCTTGGGTAGTACTGTCATTTTAGCAATATTAGTTCTTCTAATCCATGAGCATGGAACATCTTCTCATTTTTGTCTGCGTCCTCTTCAATTTCTTTCATGAGTGTTTTATGGTTTTCCTTGTATAGATCTCTCACTTCTTTGGTTAAACTGATTCCTAGGTATTTTATATCCTTTGTAGCTATGATAAATGGGATTGCTTCCTTGATTTCTTTTTTAGATTGTTCACTTTGGGTATATGGAAATGCTACTGATTTTTGTATGCCGACTTTGTATTCTGCAACTTTGCTGAATTTGTTTATCAGTTCTATTAGTTTCTTGGTGGAGTCTTTAGCTTTTTCTGAGTATAAGATTTTGTCGGCTTTTACATCAGCACTTTAATATCAGCACTTAGGGCCAAGGATGAGGGATCACTTGCACCTACGAGTTTGAGATCAGCCTAGGCAACATGGCAAAACCCCATCTCTATGAAAAATACAAAAATTAGCTGGATAGGGTGGCAGGTGCCTGTGGTCCCAGCTAATTGGGAGGCTGGGAGGATCACTTGAGCTTGGGAGGTCAAGCCTGCAGTAAACTCTGATTGCACCACTGCACTCCAGCCTGGGTGACAGAGTAAGACCCTGTCTCAACAAACAAACAAATAAACAAAAAACAAAACAAAAAACAGATCTTGTTGCCTGTGAACCCAGATATAAATCCACACAATCACAGCCAACTCATCTTTGACAAAGGTGTCAAGAACATACACTGGGGAAAGGACAGTCTCTTCCATAAATGGTGCTGGGAAAACTGAATAACTATATGCAGAAGAATGAAACTAGACCTCTATCTATCACTATACACAAAAGCCAAATCAAAATGGATTAAAGACTTAAATCTAAGACCTCCAACTATGAAGCAACTAGAAGAAAACATTGGGGAAATACCCTAGAACATTGGACTAGGGGAAGATTTTCTGCACAAGACCTCAAAAGTACAGGCAACCAAAGTGAAAATAGACAAATGGGACTACATCAATCTAAAAGGTTTCTGCACAGCAAAGGAAACAATCAACGAAGAGACAACCCACAGAACGAGAGAAAATACGTACAACCTATTCATCTGACAAAGGATTAACAACCAAAATATATAAGGAGCTCACACAACTCAAATAGCAAAAAAAGCCCAAATAATCTGATTTAAAAATGGGCAAAAGATCTAAACAGATATTTCTCTAAAGAAAACATACAAATAGTCAATAGGTATATGAAAAAAGCTCAACATCCAATCATCAGAGAAATGCAAATCAAAACTACAACAAGGTATCATCTCACCCCTGTTAAAATGGCTTTTATCAAAAAGACAGGCAATAACAGATGCTGGCAAAGATGCAGAGAAAAGGGAACCCTTGTCAGCGAGAATGTAAAATAGTACAGCCACTATGGAGAACAGTATGAAGGTTCCTAAAACACTAAAAATAGAACTACTGGGAAGATCACTTGAGGCCAAGAGTTCAAGACCAGTCTGGGCAACATAGCAAGATCTCATATCTTAAAAAAAAAAAAAAAAAAATTAGCTGGACCTGTGCCTGTGGTCTCAGCTACTAAGGAAGCTGAGGCAGGAGGATCACTTGAGCCCAGGAGGTCAATCCTGCAGTGAGCCATGACTGTGTCACTGCACTCCAGCCTGGGTGACAGAGTGAGACCTTGTCTCAAAAAAAGATAAAAAAAAAAAAAAAAAAAGAAGAACTAACAAGTGCTCTAGCAATTCCACTACTGATTAGATATTTAAAAGAAAGAAAACTAAATATATCAAAAAGATAGCTGCACCCCCTTGTTTTTCGCAGCACTATTCACAATAACTAAAGCATGGATTCAACCTAAGTACACCTCAACAGATGAATGGATAAAGAAAATGTGGCACATATACACAATGGAATAGTATTCAGTCATAAAAAGGATGAAATCTTGTCATCTGCAGCAACACAGATGGAACTGGAAGTCATTATGTTAAGTGAAATAAACCAAGCACAGAAAGACAAATATTGCATGTTCCCACTCACATGTGGTAGCTAAAAAAGTGGATCTCATGAAGATAGTAAGTAGGCTGGTGGTTACCAGAGGTGGGAAGGGGGTGGCAATGAAGACAGGATGATTAATGGCTACAGATGTACGTTTTGATAAAAGAAATAAGGCCAGCCACGGTGGTTCACACCTGTAATCCCAGCACTTTGGGAGGCAGAGGCAGGTAGATCACCTGAGGTCAGGAGTTCGAGACCAACCAGGCCAACATGGTGAAACCCTGTCTCTACTAAAAATACAAAAATTAGCCAGGTGTGATGGCCGGTGCCTGTAATCCCAGCTACTCGAGAGGCTGAGGCAGGAGAATCGCTTGAACCTGGGAGGCAGAGGTTGCAATAAGCTGAGATTGCACCACCATTGCACTCCAGCTTGGGCAACAGAGACTCTGTCTCAAAAAAAAAAAAAAAAGAAAGAAAAGAAAGAAAAAGAAATAAGACCGAATATTAGATAAATCAGTATAGCAACTATAGTTTACAATAATGGATTGTACATTTTGAAATAGCTAGAAGAGGCCAGGCATGGTGGCTCACACCTATAATGCCAGCACTTTGGGAAGCCAAGGCCGGAGGGCTACTTGAAGTCAGGAGTTCAAGACTAGCCTGGGCAATATAGTGAGACTCCGTCTTTACCAAAAATTTAAAAGGTTGGCTGGGCTTGTTGGTGCATCACTGTAGTTCCAGGTATTTGCTGAAGCAGAAAGATTGCTTGATCCCAGGAGTTCTAGGCTGCAGTGAGCTATGGTCATGTCACTGCACTCCAACCTGGGTGACAGAGTCAGACTCTGCCTCTAAAAAATAAATAATAAATAAATAAATAAATAAAATAACTAGAAGAGAATAATTTGAATGTTTTCAGCATAAAGACAAATATTTAAGGTGACACATATTCCAAGTACACTGATTTGCTCTTTACAAATTATATAAACATATTAAATGATCACATACCCTGAAACTAAGTACACCTATGATGCATTTTTTAATAAATTAAAGAATAAAAATTTATAAAGAATATAAGGTTTCTTTCTCACAAGAAAAATATTTTATCTTCAAATATATTTGCTCTTGCATGAGGCCTAGCTCTACAGTTTTAAGTACACGGCTGGGGTGGGGGCAGGGAATCCTGAACCCACCTTGAGCTGTGGAGCAATGCATATTGGGAAAATCCTAGGGTCAGAGATCATGCACTCTTGCCCAAATGGAGAGGTTCAAATCACCCTCAACACTCAGGAAAGATGATTCCTCTACCTTGTTGGATTGTCTCCCTGATGGGGAGCTCACTATGGGGCAAGACATTTCACCCCACTGCTGGTCAGTTTTCTTTTTTTCTTTTCTTTTTTTTTTTGAGATGGATTTTTGCTCTTGTTGCCCAGTCTGGAGTGCAATGGCACGATCTCGGCTCACTGCAACCTCTGCCTCCCGGGTCCAAGTGATTCTCCTGCCTCAGCCTTCTGAATACCTGAGATTACAGGCACCTGCTGCCACGCCTGGCTAAATTTTTGCATTTTTAGTAGAGACAGGGTTTCACCATGTTGGCCAGGCTGGTCTCAAACTCCTGACCTCAGGCGATCTGCCCGCCTTGGCTTCCCAAAGTGCTGGGATTACAGGCATGAGCCACCGCTGGATAGTTTCTACTGCTGGGAAGATCTTCCTTAGGCCAGATGCAGTGGTTCACATCTGTAATTCCAGCGCCTTCAAAGGCCGACACGGGAGGATCGCTTGAGCTTAAGAGTTGGATGGAGACCAGCCTGGGCAACATGGCGAAACTCTGCAAAAAATATAAAAATTCTCCAGGCATGGTGGTGCACGCCTATAGTTCCAGCTACTTGGGATGCTGAGGTGGGAGGATCACTTGAATCTGGGAGGTCGAGACTGCAGTGAGTTGTGATAGTGCCACTGCACTCCAGCCTGCGTGATAGAGCTAGACCATGTCTCAAAAAATAAAATAAAATAAAATAAAGGTCTTTTGTATATAAGGATTGAAAAGTAGAAAGTGCCTGAGAGAGAGGATGGCCAGCCCTTCCTCCAGGAAGCCTTTCTGGCCTTCTCTCCCCAAGTGAAAGCCAGAGGCTTTTCTACTCCTCCCTGCAGGGGAACAGTGAGGGGTAGAAAAGAGGACAGGGAGGTGGGATGGGACAGAGAGAGGGAAACGGGGACAGAGAGAAAAAGAAAAACAAGGAAACAGATCCAGTGAACAGATATGAGAGAGAGGGAGACAGAAAGAGAAAGAGAGAGAGAGAGAAGGGGAGAATGGGAGGAAGAGAAGGAGGGAAGTAGGGAGGGGGCATGAAGGGAGAAGGAATAAGGGCTCCAGGGTGAGATGTAGAGACTGAGAGACCCCCTCGCACTGTGCCTCCAACATCTGCCCAGAGGCGTGTGCCTGCACCATCAGACAAGGAGAGCAGATGTGGAGTTTAAAAAGGTCTGTGCTTCCTGAACACCTCATCCTGTCCTGTGCTGACCTCCTGCTGATAGCCTGCTCTGCCCGGAACTATGGGGAGGGCACATGGAGGATGGCCCATCCTGGCTTGCAGTCCCAAGGAGGGAGGATGAGCTGGTTCCTGCCCGAGACTGGCTAGCCCCAGTCCAGCACAATTCAAGGTCTTCGGAAACCTCTAGCCCCAACGTGAATGTCAGAAACCCTCGAGGGGCTGAGTCTTAAACTAATGAATGGACTCTCTGGGATAAAGGTATATGTGTTCCTATGAGGAGGCCACATAGCTAAGCCATAAAGAGAAACTGAATGTCCTTGTACAGAAGCTATCAGAGCCTTTCCTGAAAGGATGGCCATCACCAACATGACTCATTTCAAAAACTAGAGTGTAATCAGAATTGCCACAAACATCCATTCTTAAAACTCATGCATTGGCTGGAAGTGCTGAGTGCCAGTCTCACCATCCATCACTCCCTGAAAGGGTTCTGCTGTCTCATCAACTCATCAACTTGGGCCTATCATCACACCTGGGGGTCCTGGCAGCCATCTGAGAGGGAGGAAGTGGGTAGGAGGCACCCATCCTCATTCCTGTATTCATTCAGCAAATATTCGGAGTGCCCGCTTTGCACCAAGCCCGGAGGAAACAGTGGGAGCATGGAGAGATGCACTTCTGCCCTCAGAGAGTTTGCAGTCTGGGTAATTGTTCCAAAGCCATGAGTAAAAAGATTATTTCAACACAGGGGCCTATGTTGTGATGGGGAAAAGCATAGGACCCAGCAAACCAGAGAAGGGAGACCTGGCTTGGCTGAGGGAAAGCCTTCCAAGGAGGCAGTGCCTATGTCGAGACAAGAGGTAAGCATCCCAGGCAGAAGGGATGGCAGGTGCAAAGGTCCTGAGGCGGAAGAGGAGCTGAGGGGTGGAGCACAGTTCAGGCGGAGTGTGTGGCCGTGTGTGCAATGATCGTGTAACGCTGAGAATATACTGAAAACCATGAAGTTTTACACTTTGAAGGGCTGAAATATACAATATGAGATTTATATCTCAATGAAGCTGTTAAAAAAAAACTGGGTAAGGAAGTCACAGATTGAGAGAATATGCACAATCCTCAGATCTGAAGGTGGACTTGTGTCCAGAATACTTAAAGAGCTTCTAAGAGCAATACAAATAAGATATCTCAATTAAAAAAAAAAAAGCAAAAGAAACATTCAAAAGCATTCCCAAATGGCTAATAAACAGAACAAAGGATTCAATTTTATTAATCATCAGGGAAATGCAAATTAAGCCACAGGGAGACACCACTACACAATCGGCAGAATGGCCACGAGTACAGAGGCCGACAATACCAACATGTTGGCAAAAGTGTGGAACAAACACTGGTCTCATACACTGGAGGGGAAATATATTGTTTTAACCTCTTCGTTAACCTATCTGGCAGTTTCTAGTAAAGCTACGTCTATGCTTATCCTGTGACCCCACAATTCCTCTCCTGGGTAAATACCAAGGAGAAATGACTTCAGATGTTTATGGTGACGTTCACAGCAGCTTTCTAACAGCCCAAACTGGAAGCCATCCACGTGTTCATGCACAGGAGCACAGACAACCCGACTATGGGCTATCCCTACCAAAGAACACTGATACCCATGAACAGCTGGCTAAATCTCACAGACTGTTGCGCTAAAGCAGCCAGACACGTAACAGTACATAATTTATGATTCCATTCCATCCAAGAACAAGCTAAACCAATCTCATGTGACAGAGAGCAAAACAGTGGTAACCTTTGGGAGGGTATGACAGGAATTTTCTAGGATGATGGAAATGTTCTATCTGGGCGAGAGTTACAAGTGTACAAACATACGCCCCTGGGGGAGGGAAGACAAGCAAGGGCTCCCCATTTTTTTCACCTATCCTCCAAACTCTTCGTGGCCCCTCCTGCCCTCAGCACCAAGTTAAACTCCTTGGCCTGGTGACCATGTCCCTGCAGGAGCTGGTGCAGCTACCTCTGCAGCTTACTGCTCACTTCTGTGTAACAGTGGTTCCGCAATTTGAGTGTGCATCCAAATTACCTGCCAGGCTTAGGAAAACCGATTGCTGCCCACCCTCCATTCGGCCTGAGTTTCCATTCAGCAGGTCTTGGCTGGGGCAGGGTAATTTTCATTTCTCACAATTTCCCAGGTGATGCTGACGCTGCTGGTCTGAAGACTATGCTTTGAGAACTACTGCTTTCTATGAATCCTCTTCTCCAGCCTCTGTGTCTTTGTTCTGCACTTCCATCATCCAATATACATCTTGCTGATCTTTCAAAGCTACTTTAAAGACCACCTCCTTCATGGGGCCCTCCTGGGTTACTTCAGCAGTCAGTCTAAGGGCCTCTCAAGTGTCCTACTCCAGAAATTTGGGGTCACATCCTGAAGGGAGCTACTCTAATCTCAGAAATGTCTTTGAAGTCTATTATTTTAACTTAAAAAAAAGAATGCATATTTTACATTAGTCTCTGAAATATATCCGTATCTAGTTTAACTTATTTAACATTATGTATCTGGAGCAAAATGGAGGTTTTTAGAAAATACGCCATGTTTAGCCAGAGGACTTTGGCCCTCCTGGGCACCTACTGCACAGCTGGGGCTGGGTTACATGTATGCCAGTCTGAAAAAGCAACAAAATATTGCATTGTCAGACTATTCACATATCCTGCATGTTTCTGTTACCTCCCCTCTAAGAGAGAGCAGTGTGCCTCATTCACTTGTTTTCGACTTCAGATTTGTTCACGACTGTGCTTAATGTCTGGTACGTCAATGATTAGGCTGTTACAGATCAATTAAGTAAAAATCTCCGAGGGTGGAACCTCAGCATCTGTGGTTTTTTTTTTTTTTTTGAGAAAGGATCTCACTCTGTCACCCAGGCTGGAGCACAGTGGTATGCTCATAGCTCACTGCAGCCTCAAACTCCCAAGCTCAAGTGATCCTCCCACCTCAGCCTCCCAAGTAGCTGGGATTATACGCATGAGCCACCATGTCTGGCTAAAAAAAAATTTTTTTTTTTTTTTTTTTAGTGATGGGGTCTCACTATGTCCCAGGTTGGTCTCAAACTCCTGGCCTTAAACAATCTTCCCGCCTTGGTCTCCCTAAGTGTTGGGACTTCAGGTGTGAGCCACCATACCGGGCCTAAATGTGCCATTCTTAACTGGCCTCTGGGCCTTTGCAAATGTTGATCCCGTTGCCAGGCACAGCCTTCTTCACTGCACCCTCACCTGGCTATTCAACACATTTTCCTCTGGGCATCCCTCTCTAACTCCAAGAAGACTGGACTGGATGCCTCCTTCAAGCCCCTAAACCTCCGTATACCCCCCACCACTGCGTTACTATTGTTCTTTTTCATGCCAATCTCTCTCTCTAGACCATCAGTGCCTTGAGGGCAGAGACCTTCCCTGCCGTCACTCCCTGATACGTCACCAGACCAGGTGCTCAGGAAGTTTATTTTCTTATTGTATTTTTTTTTTTTTTTTTTTTTTTTTTAGGGACAAGGTCTTGCTATGTTGCTCAGGCTGGAATGCAGTGGCTATTCACAGGTACGATCAAGGTACACTGCAACCTGAGCTCAAGTGATTCTCCTGCCTCAGCCTCCCAAGTAGCTAAGACTACAGGCATGCACCCCCATGCCTGGCAGGAATGTTTTTTTGACTGAAGAAAGGATAGGACTGCTGGGAGGAGAACTTGCTCCACCCTCACTCATTCACTGGATACATACTGAGCATCAGCTGTGTACCAGGCATCATAAGCCACTGGGAACAAGGGTACAGGTCCAGCTCTTTGCCCTCAATGAGCTCAGAGTTTAGTGATGAAGGCAGACAGCAAACAAGCACCTAAAAAGAGCCCCAAAACACATGACGCAAAACCTGACAACTGACGGAGAGACATACAACCCAATAATCATGGCTGAGAGGTCAATATGCCTCTCTCAACAATGGACAAAAAGTGAGGATGCAGAAGACTCAACAGGATCCGTCAGCTCGACCTACGCAGCATCCACAGAACACCCCACCCAACGAGAGCAGAGGGCCCATCCTTCTCAAATACACATGGAACATTCTACAGGTAGGCTAGGGCATATGCTGGGCCATAAAATACATTTAAATAAATTTAAAAGGACTGAAACCATACAAAATATGTTTTCCAACCACAATGGGATTAGCAGAAGGATAAATTAGACATCAGCAGCAGGAGATGTGGGAAACACACAAATACTTGGAAGTTACACGACACAGTTTTAAATAATCCATAGGTCAAAGAAGAAATCACACAGGGGATTATTAATAGAAAGTATTGTGAGCTGCATGAAAATGAAAACACAACATAACCAGTCACAAATACATAAATTAGGTAATTTCAAACAGGGAAAGGTGGTGTGAAGAAAATGAGGTGTGCGACAGAGTGCAGAGGAGGGAAGTACACCCACAGCATATCACCCTCCCTGTGTCCACACCCTTGGCACAGCCTCATCGGAGGGGAGAACACGTCCCTGCCCCTTACGCCTTTGGGCCTGGCCATGGCACCTGCTGCTGCCACTGGGGTGTGTGTGGAAAGGATGATGTGCCAGTTGTGAACTTGATTCTAAGAAGCCCTCTGCTGTTTCTCAGGGTACATGCTGCCCCTTCAGCCTAGGCCCCAGGATGAACACACAAGAAGCAGAGCCACCAAGATGAACCCAGCTTTCACTCAGCTTCCTCTGCAACTAGGAGTACCCAAGGATATGAAAGGAGAAATTTGACAAGTGGAGCTTTCAAGGGGACTAACCCAGCTGAGAGGCATGACCTGTTGCTTTTCTACCTTTCTCCTTCTTTCTGCCTGGGATATAGATGCAATGGTTAGAACTGCAGCAGCCATCCTGTGTTCATGAGAAACCTTGGAAATGGATGCTGCAGAAGGAACTTTAGTCCCTGAGACTGTGTGGAGTTGCCAAATTTGACCTGGATCTCCTGCTTCTGGATTTATTTCACATGAAAGAAGAATCTCTAAATTACTTAAGCCATCGTAATTGAGTTTTTCTTACTAGAAGTCAAACACAATTCCTAACCAACACAGAATGTTTAGGAAAAACTTCTGTAGTAGACTGTCTTTTCCAAAAATACTCACAACAATATCTCCTATCTCAGTGGTCTTTATACAATGTGAGCTTAATATTCCTCCCATTGAATAGGAGAGACTACGTCCCCTCCCGTTGAACCTGGGTAGACCTTTGTGACTGTCTTAACTCATAGGGTATGGTGGAAGTGGTGCTACAGGACTTCCAAGGCCAGATCATAAAAATGCCATGCACTTCTACCTGCTCAAGAGGGACACTTACTCTTAGAACCCAGCCACCATGCTGTGCAGAAGCCCAAACTCACGTAGGCAGAGACCACATGGAGTGGCCACAGACAAGTGTTCTGGCCAACCTTCCGGTTTAAGTCTTGGACAACAGCCAGCCTCAACCACCTGATGTGTGAGTGAAGATGTAGGGAGCCGAAGTCCCATGGGACATGACCAACTCAGCATTCCGCTGGAGGCTATATGATCAAAGAGCAAACTGTTTATCATGAATGCAGGATGTGGGCAAACTCACGACTGCACCTGCCGACAGAAGGTTTGCTGGAGGCAATCACTCCCTGGCACTGAGGTTATCTACCACGACATCTAGAGAAAGCAGTCTTGCAAGCTTACTCTGGAGCGAACAGCTGACCCCTTCTTCCACCTCCCTCCTCACTATCTCTTTTGCCTAATAAATACAGAGGGCTGTGTAAAGCTCTGGGCCCTTGTCCACTAGAGGCAAGGTGCCCCCTGACCCCTTCTTCCAAATATACTCTTTTGTCTACTATGTAACTCGCACAGACCTAGGGGGACTGAACAAAGGGGGCGAACGTGGGAATAAAAGACAAGAGACAAAAGAGTATATTTGGAAGAAGGGGTCACCTTGCCTCTAGTGGACAAGGGCCCTGAGCTTTACACAGCCCTCTGTATTTATTAGGCAAAAGAGATAGTGAGGAGGGAGGTGGAAGAAGGGGTCAGCTGTTCGGTCCAGAGTAGGCTTGCAAGACTGCTTTCTCTAGATGTCGCAGTAGATAACCTCAGCGCCAGGGAGTGAATGCCTCCAGCAAACTTTTTGTTTGCAGCGCAGCCGTGAGTTTGCCCATATCCTGCATTCATGACAAACAGTAGTTTGCTGTTTGATCATATAGCCTCCAGTGGAATGCTGAGTTGGTCACTTCCCATGGGCCTTCGGCTCCCTACATGAAGACACTAGGAGCTGGGATCACCCAGCTCCTAGCCATCAGGTCACCCCCAGTCTTTGAGTCTTCCAGCTGAGGCCCCAGACATCATGGAACAGAGACCAACTCCCACTACCATGCCCTGTCCAAATTTCTAGTCCAGAGAGTCTGTGAGCATAAAAACATGCTTGTCTTATGCCACTAAGTTCTGGGGCACCACTAGTTTGAAGTGGTAACACTAGAGCTGAGACCTGAACGGGAAGATCAGGGGTAGGACATTCCAGTAGAGGGAAGAGCAAAACTGTGAGATGTGAATGCATTCGTAGTATCTGAAGAACAGTAAGAAGGCCAGTGTGGCTGAAGGCAGTGATGAAGTAAACGGTAAAGGAGGTACTGCCAGAGAGGTGGACAGGGGCCCCGTCATGTGGGCCTCCTGTGTGAGGAAACTTCTCCTGGGGCAGGATGGTGACAACTTCCAGAGTTATCTCCCAATCAGCAAACTGGCTTCTGAACAGGCCTTCTGAATGCCTTAGCCCAAAGGAGGGCTTGGTAGGAACTTTTGGCTTCTTCTAGGAGAGACTTGTTTTAGATGAAGAAACAGAGGATAGAAGGTGTCCAGGCACCGCACCTGTTCAAAATCTCTAGCTGTTCACCATATACAAAGAAAGGCATAAGCTCCTTGGCCCAGCATTTTTGGTACTTCTCGATCTGGTCCTAGCCTTATTTGGGGATCCATTACTTGATCCCTGATCCTACCTCCTACCTGGCTTTCCAAAATTTTCTATGTTCTAACCATGTGTGATGATGTGTCATTCTCCAAACATACCATGAGCCTGTGGGCATTTGCTCATGCTGACCCCCTTACTCGACACGCCCTCTTCCACCACTACCCTGGCCTGGAGAACTCCCTGAGAGTCCATCTCAACGGCACCTCTTCCGCAAACCTTCCTGCATATGTCTTTCCCTCTCTCATGCCCCTGCAGATTCTGCATAAAACTACAGTTCTGCAAATTATACTTACACAGAGTAATGAAAATTGTCTGTTCACATACTGATTTCTCCTCGCCACCTTCTCCCTCTCTCCCTGCAAAAGGAAACCTACTCAAGGGTAGGTTCTGAGCCTTATTCAGCTTTGGGGCTCCAAGACCTATTTCAGTGCCTACAGTAAACATCCTGTGATGTTTCCAGAATGAATGGTCAATTCAGATGGATAGATGAATGGATGGATTGCTGGTTGGATGGGTAGATGAGGAATGGACGGATGGTTGGATAGGTGGGTAGACATCTGAGTAGTAGATTAATTGGGAGTGAATGAGTGCATGGTTGTGTCACTTGATGCATTAGTAGATGAAATGACAGATGAGTGGGTGAAAGGCTGGCTGGCTAGGTGGATGGGTAGAGACTGACAGACGGGCAGGTGAGGAATGTTCTTATGACTGGGTTCCTGGAAGGATGGAAGGCAGCCGTTAAACCAGAAGTCAGTAAGCTTTTTCTGTAAGGGGCCAGATGATAAATATTTTAAGTTGTGTGAGCCACGTGTGGTCTCAGTTGCATATTCTCCTTTGTCTTTTTTCACAAATGTTTAAAAATGTAAACTCCATTCCTATGGAGCCCATAGGCTACACAAACCCAGGACTGTGGCCATCAGGATGACTAGAATTCATGGAAGCCATTGAGTTAGCTATAGCTACCATGTGACAAGCACAGGGCTGCACCTCAAACACAGAAGGCCACTCCCCGCCCCCAACATCAATAGCACAATGAAGCCAGGACCTTTCCTGCTGGGGAGATTTGGGAGGCACCGTCAGCTCCTCCTCATCACTGGACAGCCTTGGGATCTCAACAGCACCAGTCTCTAAGAGGAAATTCTGAAGAACTTGCCAAGCTTAGCAACCAGTGATAGATTCGAAGCCGGGGAGTGGTGAAGATTGCCCCAAAGTCTATGGGTCTCCTTTAAGACTCATGTCCCTAGCTAGGACCTGGAGTCACACTGGGAGATGTCTGCCCTCTCTATTCCCGTAAGCACTGATATGATAAAATATAGCTCCAGACCCCACGACTTCCTGCAACCAGCTTCTGAGTGGTGACTTTTTTTTTTTTTTTTAGACAGAGTCTCACGCTGTCACCCAGGCTGGGGTGCAGTGGCATGATCTCGGCTCACTGCAACCTCCGCCTCCTGCGTTCAAGTGATTCTCCTGTCTTAGCCTCCTGAGTAGCTGGGACTACAAGCACCCACCACCATGCCTGGCTAATTTTTGTATTTTCAGTAGAGATGGGGTTTCACCACGTTGGCCAGGCTGGTCTCGAACTCCTGATCTCAGGTGATCAGCCCACCTCAGCCTCCCAAAGTGCTGGGATTACAGGCATGAGCCACTGCGCCTGGCCTGAGTGATGACTTTTATGGGCTCTCCCTTCACCCCATCCTTAGGATATTATTATGGATTACCAGGGGCTTCAATGTCTTTCCAACTGGCAGGAAGCAGAGCAAACATAGATGCAAGTTTCCCAGTTAAAGCCCTCTTAAAAAGTCACAAAACAAAATTGCCCAGCCCCTCTGTCATGCTGTCAGCCCAGAAATAAGGGAGAGAGAAGAAAAAAAAATGGGAAACTGATCCTTCAGGCCTTTGCCAAATAGATCTTTTAGGTATAAAAGCTGAATGGGGGCTGGTACATTTCATACTTGAGGGCTTTGGGGTTCAAGAGTGCACACAAGGCTTTTAACCTGCGGGGACAAAAATGAGAGGCCGAGAGCACCAGACCAGAGTAGTGCTCTATCCGCCCTCCTGGGGTCCTGGCTGCTATCAGCTCACGCAGGGATGTGATGCCAGGGTGACATTGCTGATAGGGACCTCAGCTGGGTTCAGCAAGAGGCCTGGTTTGGTGTTGAGTGCGCTGGTACATCCAGAGATGGCCCCTGCCCCATGGAGCTCTGAAGGCAGCCAGGAACACCCAGTGAATGCGAGGGGAGTGGCCTGGGAGCCAGGAGACCCGGCGCTTGTCCTGGCTCCACCACTGTGTGACGCAGGCCATGTCACCTCCTCTGGGCTTCCACATCACCACCTACAAAATGTCCAGGTGCACAGTCCCAGCTCTGACATTCTTGGAGATGGTGAATGATTCAAAGCACCATAGAATCCAATGCTCAACCATGGCAAGAGTGCAAACTGCCCAGAGAGAGCTCAAAGGAGCAGGGAGCCTGAGTCCGCCATGGTCCCCTACTTCCCGAGTCTTTGCTGTGCCCTCTTCTCACGCTTCCCTATGGCCTAGCCCCAAGCATCACCTCCTCAGGGAAGCCTGCCCAAGGTTGTTGGTCACCCCCCTCATCCGTCCCCTTTGCTGGCCAGAGAGCTCCTGGGGAAGGGCCCTGTCTGACCTGTCTTCCCATTCTCCAGTTCTTGTCACGCAGCGAGAGTTCAAAACAATGTCTACTGAACTGAATTGAGCTGACTGCAAAGGCACACTCTGCAAGCTGTCCTGTGAGTTATGAAGGGGAGCAGTGCCTGATGTTCAGGCTGTCCCCAAGTCTGGCCTCCTTTCCTCTGAAAGCCCAAAGGAGCCCCTCACCACCAGCTCAGGCACTACCGCCCTGACGCTAAGGAGACTGAGGAAGACTCTTGATACCCTCAGCTGCTCTGTCACCAGGCAGACACTTTCTCCATACGAACATAAACATCACACACACACAGGTACACAAACTCACGTACACAAACTCACACATAGCAATGCCCAGAAACACTCCACTGTCCTCTTCCTGCCTTTCTCAGCAAGAGGGCTAAGGAAACCTCAAACATCCTGCCCAAAACCTCAGACCATGCCCCCACGACCCCATCCCTGAGCAAGGAGACGCATCCGCTGTCTGCCCCCGGAAGCACATTAATCAGGAGACGGACTTCCCTGAAAAGCCTCGGTGAGTGCTTGCCTGCTGCCAGGCCTCTGTTAATGGAAATCACCTCTGTCTCCACATTGCTTTCCTGCCTCTTATATCACAGACTTGTAAAACGGCAATTAGTTTTGGACAATTAAAATGATTAACTCACCAGATTTAAGTGCTGGAGCATCTCCACGTATCTGCAGAGGGAAAGAGGGTTGAGGCTGCATTAATCCCCATCCTGTGTAAGCCCAGGAGGGTGACGTTTTGTTTATAAGCTCAAGGCCACAGGCAGCTCCTTGGGGACTCACGCTTTCTCTGAAGATAGCAGTTCCTGTGCGATGACAAGGGCTCTGGACTGTCCTTCCAGCTGTGGGAGGAAAGAGAGCAATCAGGTGGGACAGGCATCAGTGGTTTCTGGAGGAGGCCACCATGCTGCTGGAGGCAAGTTCCAAGCGTTTCTCAGACCATTTCCTGGCACTCATAACCTGTATGTTCTTCAACAACTTATTTAACCTCTCTGCACCTCAGTTTCCTCATCTGTAAATGTGGATTTTATTTTAAAAATGTATTTATTTTATTTGAGACAAGGTCGTGCTCTATTACCCAGGCTGGAGTGCAGTGGCGTGATCTCAGTTCCCTGCAGACTCGAACTCTCAGGCTCAAGCGATCCTCCTACCTCAGCCTCCTGAGTAGCTGGGACTATAGGTATGTACCACTACACCTGGCTAATTTTTAAAATTTTTTGTAGAGACAGGGTCTTATTACATTGACCAGTTCAAGGCTGGTCTTGAACTCCTGGGCTCAAGCAATCCACCCACCTTGGCCTCCCAAAGTGCTGAGATTATAGGCGTGAGCCACTGAGCCCAGCTGTAAATGCAGATTTTAACAGCACCTAACTCTGAAGGTTGTTGAGCTAATGCCCAGCATGGCACCTGGCATTTAGTAAATGCTCAATGGCCATGATGATGGCATGACCTTTATATCCCACTTCATGACCCCACCAATCTTGAGCAACCTGTGGTTCCCTGTACTGAGGAATTCTCTCTTTTCTCTTGCTTTTGTACATGCTGTTCCCTCAGTGTCCTTTCCCCCTCCTCTACCTGGCTAACTCACAGTCATCCTGTAAGACTTAGCTACGGGAGCACCTCCTCCAAGAAGCCTCTCCTGATCCTCCCCGCTCAACGGGCTGGGCTAGGCATCCTTTCTGAGCATCCCCCTCTCATGACACTTATCATTACTGTGAAACAATTACATCTCTCCAGGAGGACAGGGACCAGGAACTCCCACCTCTGCATGACCAGTGCTTAGCATATGGTAGTTCTCTTTGTTGGCTGAAAGAGTGAGTGAGGAGTGAGTGAGTGAGTGAGCAAGCGCACATTCATTCCCCTTCGGAAGCACTAACTCTGCAGGCTGACCTCAGATGGTGAGCTATTTAACCCATCTGAGCCCCAGTTTCCACACCTATGTGATCTGGAAATAGACTGAGATTATGTCTATGAACAGGAAGGATGGGCTGGGCTGAGCCAGATGCCTGGGCCTTCTGCCACAAGCAGGCTCCTGCTAGGTGGCCCCAAACCTGCCAGATATCAGACACAACTAGTGGCCGGGATCCAGAAATGCAAAGACACGCTGTGGTGGCCTGACGAAATAGACAGGGGAGGCTGTGAACGTGCAGGCATGGCTGGCAGCGGGTGGCCCATGGCAGAGCAGAGGGCACTCAGCTGGGAACACCTGCCTCCTGGTACAACTCTACACAAATCACTTTCAAGGTCAAGCCTCAGTTTCCCCATATGTGGACAAACTAACTTCTAAATTCCCTTCTGTGCTAAACCTTGCGTGTTACTAAACTTAAGGAGCCACTCGTCAAGTGAGTGATCCACTCTAGTGATGAGAAAATCACTGCTGAGAAAGTCACTGCATAGTGTTGTGGTTAAAAGCATGGGCTCTGAGGCCAGGCACAGTGGCTCACGCCTGTAATCCCAGCACTTTGGGAGGCTGAGGCGGGTGGATCATGAGGTCAAGAGTTCGAGACCAGCCTGGCCAACACAGCAAAACCCTGTCTCTACTAAAAATACAAAAAAATTAGCCAGGCATGGTGGCGGGCCCTGTGATCCCAGCTACTCGGGAGGCTGAGGCAGGAGGTGGAGGTTGTAGTGAGCCGAGATTGCGCCATTGCACTCCAGCCTGGGCAACAGTGTGAGACTCCATCTCAAAAAAAAAAAAAAAAAAAAGCATGGGCTTTGGAACTAGGCAGTTTCCTGCCTCTAACTCTTATTTGTTGAACAAGTCATTTAGCTCTCTGTGCCTCAATTTTCTTACCTGTGAAATGGGCACAATAGGAAAATAGTATCCAGCACATATGCATGTCATAAGGATCAGATGAGTGTCTATATAGAGAATCTCTCACACTTGGAACTGTGCCTGGCACACGGCAAGTACTATGGAATTATTGGCCATCATTATCCTTGTTGTTTTTGTCACTGAGGTGGTGCCAGGAACAAAACCAAGTAACCAGGGATAGAAGAAGGAAAAAAAAAATGTATAGAGTCGAGTAGGGGAAAGGCCTTAACTGCAAAATGAAGGCTGGGCCACTCCTCTGACAGCAGCAGCAGAGACAGTGGAAAGCAAATGGACTCTGGAATCAATCTCATCCATTTCAAACCCAGCTCCAGCACTGTTTCACGGTATGACCTCTGGCGAGCCCCTATCTCTGAGCCTCAGTGTTTTCGTCTGAGATCTGGTAGAGAATAACCAACCCGGTCTCACACACTGGCTTCTTGAGGATGCCTTCCTGACTCAGGGCCTCTGCATGTGCTGTTCCCTCTTCTTGCAATGCTCTTCCCCAGATCTTTTCACTTGTATTTTCTGGTTCTTTTAGGTCTCTGCTCAAAAGTCACAACCTCAGCACAGTCATCCATGACTGCCTGACCTAAAGAACACCCCAAATCATTTTCCAACCCGGGGTTTCTCTATCTTGGACTGCTGACATTCTGAAGAATAGTTTTTGCTGTAGAAGCTGTTCTTATGTATTTACAGGATAACCAATGGCATCCCTGGCTTCTACCCACTGGATGACAATAGGAGCCTCCACTCCCTCAACCCCCACTGTGACAACCAAAAATGTCTTTAGATACTGCCAAATGTCCTAGGGCTTGGGGTGGTGTAAAACGTCACCCCTGGTTAAGGGCTCCTGCCCCATCTTTATCCTGCTGCGCTTTTCATCAGAGCAGACACACACCAGAGCAGCCTGGGCTTTCCCCTCTGCACTCAGCCTTCCTCACTCTGGATCCTCAGAACGTCGCCACAGTGGCACAAAGACAACTATGCTGGAAGTCAAGATGCCTGGATCCTCCCCCAAACAAGGCCATGGGTGGCTGTGTGACCATGGGCGAGCCCCTCTCAGATGCCTCCGTTTCCTCCTCTGGCAAACAGGTGAGGGTTCCTATCCTGCCAGGATGAGATGAGATGATGGATGGCAGCCGTCACACTATACCCAAACTTCTGGAGTTGCCATCATTACCACTGTTACAATCTCCAAGCTGTCGAGGACAGGCTTTTGGTAGGGTCCAGACACGGGCCCCTCTGCACGTCCCACCCAGCCCCTCCTGCTAGACGTGCAGATTCTGGGTGGGACGCACGGGGCAGTCCTGCTTCAGTGACTCTGCGATGATGGATGTGTCTTCACCAGGCGGCCAACGGGGAGGCCTGGCAGGCTGTATGCCCGAGGCACGCAGAAACTGCTTCTGGGCGTTGCCCAACTGGGCCATTTAATATAGATGTTTGTTTAACCAGGAAATGAACTCCGAGGCTGACGGCAGCGTCCAGGGACAGGCTTCTGGGAACAGGGCTCCTCCCAGGAGCGTGGGGGTTGGGGGGTGCCAAGGCCCATGCTATTGCTATGGCATTTCTCAGGCTGAAGCTATGGGTGTTAACATCAGGCCACCTGCCCCTGCCTGAGGCTGTCCCCAGGGCCACCGGCCTCCTCCCTGGTCCCCAGCAAACCAGCTGGTTCAACACTTGGCTATTCTGGGACCCGAGCAGGTCGGGAGGGGTAGTTCTTCCTCCAGGGAACCTCAGTGTTAGATAGTGGGTCACACAAAGAGTCAAGAATCTGGGTCCTCAGTCTCCATGGCTTAGTTTTTCCAACTGTAAAATTGGGTGCTCAGCCTCCTTCTAGGACATCAGTTCCCAAAATACAGCCTGAGAACCTCCCTTTTCCAACTACATATCTGTATGAACCTGGATATTATTCATTTAAGTCAACCAAAACAATTCCAACCAACTGAGTGGGGAAGCAGATAGGTGAATCCAGCTACCTTCTGTTCAGCCAGACATTAATATTTGTAAAATTGTAAAAATGTCACTCTTCTCCCTGTTTTTTCTTGATTGTTTTAGAAAATAGGGGTTTTTTTTCACACAAAAGTGCTACTTATATTAACATGTAATGGGTTTGTTATTTTAAAATGCATTAAAAGATGTTTCAAAATTTTCTGATTGACTTTCTAATGTGGTAAACATTGAAGAGATGTGATTCATAGAAACAAAAACTCTTTGGGGACCTTGATCATTTTTAAGAGGGGAGGTGGGTCTGAGACCAAAAAGTTTTGAGAACCACTGCTTCAGAGGTTGTCACACAAAGACAGCAAAGGGTTGTGGGCGGAAAAGCTCTTCGTAATCAGTAAAGAGCTACAGGGGAGTGTAGCATCGCTGTATTATTACAGGGGCCAGGGAACCCCAGGCCTTTCAGCCTGTCCCTCAGGATGGTCCCCAAGTATTCCCAGGGTCCACACAATCCTTCCCCACAATGTCCTACCTGTGGGAGAGGAAGGAACAACCTCAAGATGCCTGTCTTGTCGCCTCCCCTCTCTGTGTACAGGCCTCCTGGGTCCACACCTCCTCAGCCTTTAAGATGGCGCAGCCTGATGTTAACAGCCACCTCTTTCACTGGTCTCTGCCAGTCCTTTGCCAAGCTCCATGCCCCCAAAGCCTCTGTGACTGGCTCGGCACATGCCCCCATCAGTTCACACCTGTCTCCCTGCACCTGTGGTCACTGGGCACTCCAATCTGAATGCCCTGTGCTCACTTCCTTGAGACCTCCCTCCTCCTCAGATGTCTCTCAGCAGTGTGTTCCTCCACTCCCTCCAGCCTGGGCCTCACCCACACTCCACACTGCTCTGCCTCTGAAGTCCAGGCTTCCCACCTCTCATCTTGGACCCAAGCTCTGACCCTCCCTGTACCATTGACTGACCTGTCTCTCACTCACTCTGACCTCCAGCCTCCTAGCCATTCCCACAGCCTCCTTCTTCCGTCACCTGCACCCTTGAGTGGCTGCAGAGGCTCCCAGCGCTTACAGAAAGGGGCCCCTGTGGCTCAGCTCAGGGCTGTTCCCAGTCCCCTCTACCACTCCTCCCTGCCACATGGAGCTCCAGGTGATCCCTTAAGCCCACTCTATTTTTTCCTACCTCTGGGTGTGTTTGGCTTACACAGTTTCCTGTGCCCAGAATCCCCACAGAGCCTCAATAAACATCTCTAGGTCACAGGCTACATCTGAGGTGTCCCTGATGCCCCATATGCGCCAGCCTCCTCAGCCATGCAGCCCCCTAAAATAACCCACATCCACACACAAGGAAGGGGCCACCTTCCATGGCTGTTTCAAGCCCTGGGGAAATTTTCCTTGTGAGTCTTCTATGTGTTGAGGGTCCCAGGAAGGAGCCAGCTGGAGTATTCTGAAGTCACATCTGGAGACAGGAGAGTGCTCAGAAACCCAGATACATGGGGCACTAGGCTCCAGGAGAACACAGTCTCCAAGTCCCCTGGGGACCACCAGGGCAGGCAGGGAACACAGGTCGGGGTTTCCAGCACAGCCTTCAACAGCTGCTGGAAAACTCAGAGACAGGTACTCAGGGAGAGGTGGCTCACTCTTTATCCCAGCTGTCACCTGTGTTCCTGGTGGCAGCACCGCGGGAAGAGGAGGCAGAGGAGAGTGCGTGCCTGCCAGGACAAGTGAGGGGAGAAGGAGGGACCCAACAGTGGCCCCCTGGCTTCCCCACGACAGCTGGTCAGTTTCCAGATCATGCTGACTAGTCCAGTTCCTGAAGTTAGGCTGGTGTGAGTGTGGGTTTGGCCCAGCTACTTAAAAGACCTTTAATTTTGGAGAGATCTTTGGTTCTGGCTACAGTCTGTAACAAATTTGCAGAAGCAATGGGCTATCTTGGAACACCCTGAATGCGGGATCAGGAGGCCTGACTTCTACTCCTGACTTGGCCTCCAACCTGCTGAATAGCCCTGAGCAAGGAATGAGTGACAAGCTGCAGTTTTTCTTCCAGTGATCTCCTATATCACTGAAACTTCGTTGAACAGTAGCTTGCCACCTCTCCTTCCCTCCACCCCCGGCAACCACTATTCTACTTCTTGCTTCTGTGAATTAGGCTAATTTTATTTTTTAGAGACTTAGGGATCTCATTCTGTCACCCAGGCTGGAATGCAATGGCATCTGGGCTCAAGTGATCCTTCAGCCTCAGCCTCCTGAGTAGCTGGGACCACAGGCATGCACGCCATCACACCCAGCTAATTTTTTTATTTTTTACAGAGACGAGGTCTCACTATGTTGCCCAGGCTGGTCTCCAACTCCTGGCCTCAAGTGAACCTCCTGCCTTGGCCTCCCAAAGTGCTGGGAACACAGGCATGAGCCACCATGCCTGGCCCTATATTTTAGACACCTCATGTAAGTGGAATCATGCAGTATTTGTCCATCTGTGACTGGCTTATTTCATTTAGCATCAAGCCCTCCAAGTTCATTCACATTGTTGCAAATGGCAGAATTCCCTTCCTTTTTATGGCTGAATAATATCCCATTGTATACACAGACCACATTTTCCTTATCCACTCACCGAAGGATGGGCATTAAGAGTGTAGATCTGGCCGGGTGCAGTGGCTCACACCTGTAATCCCCGCATTTTGGGAGGCCAAGGCAGGTGGATCACCTGAGGTCAGGAGTTCAAGACCAGCCTGACAAATATGGTGAAACCCCATCTCTACTAAAAATACAAAAATTAGTCTGGCGTGGTGGCGTGAGCCTGTAGTCCCAGCTACTCGGGAGGCTGAGGCAGGAGAATCTCTTGAACCCAGGAGGCGGAGGTTGCAGTGAGCCGAGATCACACCACTGCACTCCAGCCTGGGTGACAGAACTGTCTCAAAAAAAAAAAAAAAAAAAGTGTAGCTCTTACGTTAAACGTTCTTGCCACGGTGAAAAGAAACAGTGGTCTCTAAATGCTCCTTTCAGCTCTCTCACCTTCTGGAATCCTAAGAGAGCGGCTGTGACTGTGATTAGCAGCTCCCCATGTTTGATGGCAGGAAAGGGCCAGTGCTGGCTCAAACAAGACACAGCCCTCCCCATCTCACTTAATTCCAGAAAGGTCCAGCCATGACTTCAAACAGCCGGCTAATGGCTGGATTCTATGCCTTCATCCCATCTGTTCTTGCCTCCTATAAACTTTTCTCCTCCTTTCTAATTAACTACATTCTGCTCTCTTCCAAGGAGCACTTAGGCCTCACCACCTCCTGGAAGCCTTCCCGACTGCTCTGACTCTTACAACATAGAACCCTTCCACTGCTCATGGTTTAGTTCACATCGCTGGGCATGAGGGTTGCCCCTGAGACCTAAAAATAAAATCCTAAACTCCTCAACTGACTGAACAAGCCCCCTCTTGATCAAGGGGACCCCAGAAAAACCTTAGGTTGAGTTCTCAGTCATGACGTGATGGGTGGTTGGAACACATCATTATACTCCTTCCCTCTTTCAGTTTAGACACAACATCTGACCAGCACTAATGTTAAAATAGAGATCATAAGACTGACAGAACGGAATCTGTGGCAATAAGATGCCAAATTATAAACAAGACCTAAGGCTGTGCCAGGCAAGGGTTAAGCCATGTACCCCACACTTAAAGAATGAATTTTGTTCTCACTGCCATGAGGTTTTTCTTTTTCACCAGCAGCTAAACAAGCACTGGCCTCAAGATAAGCAATGCTGAAACAATTGCAGCTCAGCCACCATCAGACACTGACTAAGCCCCCTGTTCTGCCAGCCAAGCTACAGCTTTGATTGGATTGATTGGACAAGAGACTGATTTCTATGATTTTCTCCTAATAAGAGACCACCCACCATGGACTGGCTCTGGCTGGTTTGAGGAGGCTGTGCACTGAGTGCCTTCATGCTGCCCCTGCTTCGTCTTTTGACATATAAGACCTAACTGTAATACATTTAAATGTTAAGTCTCCACCCCAAAGTGAACATGAGACACAGGCAACATGCATGCTTGCTTATCACACGTGCACAATGCCTTCTTTTATGAATATCCATAGCTATTCCTATAACTTGCTGAATATGTAAACTTGTCCAACCCCTGCAGCATAAATTCCTGTCTTACCCCTCCCTCCCTCAAAGCAGGCGCTTTGACTACCTGCTTTGAGCACCTGCTAAAGGCTTTAGCCAGAGGCTACACCTCCCAGCCCATGAGAACAGCCACCTTACAGGCTGCAACCCCTTATAAGAAATAAAGTCTCTTCTCCAAATTTATAGATCTTGCCATTTTTCAGTTAAATTCCATAACCCTTCCATCTCATGTGCAACCTTGGTTCATTTTTTTAAAATATGACATACAACATTCAGAGTAGATAAAATATGAATATAAAGTTTAAAGATCATCACGTGAATTGCTTTTTCATCCTCCAACTCAACTGTAAGTTCCCCAAAGTTGGGACCCCATTAGCTTCTTCTATGGCATCTCCTAGAGCCGAGGGCACCACGAGTGCTCCACATAGACTGGGTGATTCCTGCACATGGACCAGAGTTCAGACTTCCGTGAGCACACGTGAGTCACTGAGGATCTTGTCAACAGGCAGATCTGGGTGCAACAAGTCTGGGGTGGGAGCTGGGATGCTGTGTTTCTAATGATCCCCCAGATGCTAGGGTGCTGTTGGTCCACATGTGGCACTTTGGCCATAGGCCATGAAGAGAGAGAGAGAGTGACCACCGCCAAGTCAGGAAGGAGAAAGCAAGACTGAGTATCACCTGTGGCCTACATCCCAAACACTAGGGCAAAGGGCATGTCTGAGACTTAACAGAGAGGAAACTCAGCCACAGAACAAGCTCTCCCAGGGCCAGGGGATCCTAATCTGACCAGCCCTTTGGCCCTGGTTGCCTTCCAGCCCCTCAAGGCTCTCAGCAAGGGGTGTGAGGCATACACGTACCCAGGACACCCTCCAGAACCTTGGAGTCCCTCTTCTCTCCCGTCTCCTCTGAGTTGTGTCTGCCTCCCTCCCTCTCCTCTGTCACCCGTCTTGCAATGTCTCTTGTGTTAGTGTACTGAAATGCAGCACTCTCTGCATGGCTATGGGGGAGCCAGGGTGAAGCAACCGGAATATTAAAAATACAGGTTGGACTCCCAGCTCTGCCACTCACTGTGCAGAGTAAGTTACACAGAGCCAAACAAGTGTTTTCATTTTATTAAACTGTCGTCAGGCATTCGAGTTTGTTTTTCTTATGTAAATGCAGGAACTAGGTCTAATGTATTCATTTGTTTATTAACTTATTTGAAGATATTCATTGACTACATCTTAATGTACTAGGCAGCAAGGACGCACCCATGAACAGGATAAACACAGCGTCTGCCCTCCTGGAACGACTGCCAGGGAAAGGCAAACAATGTGCAAGAAAACAGAGAAATAAAGAACAAGACTACAGCATAAGGAAATAGCCAGAGCATGGCAGAAGATCTAGGAGCCCTCTCTGAGGGGGTGACATTCAAATTGAGACCTGTAGCCAGCCAGGCAAAGGGCAGGGAGTGCGTTTCTGGTGGAGGAAACTCCAATGGCAAAGGGTCTGAGGTGGGTTTAAGGAGCAGACAGAACTCGTTTTGTATCTTGCATGATGTCTGGTCGAAGAACTAGGTGTCTACTGAATTTTCTTTGATCTGTGATTAAGACATGGTAATAAGAAGATGACACGTCAGGAATTCAGATCTTCCACATCTACTGCTAACATCCAGAATAGCAAACACAGGAAGCAGACAAGCCAGGGATGGGAAGAGGATGAGCTCGGTATGGGATGTGTTGAGTTTGAAACATCTGTGGGGCTTCCAAGAAGGTCCCTAAAGGGCACCAAGAAGCTCAAGTCCGGGGTCAGGCCAGATGGTGTGCTCTGGGATGCCACCTGCGTAGGGCTGGCCATGGCTGGAACGGGCTGCCAGCAAAGAGGACACAGAATGAGGGATGGGGGCTGGGGGCAGCGGAGCCTTGGGAAATGCCGAAGACAGCAGAGTGGACAGAGTTGCACAGTCAGAAACAAAGGAGAACTAGGAGAGGACTGTCAGGCAAGCCCAGGGAAGAGGATGTTCCCAAGGAGGTGAGGCCACCAGGACTGAGGCTCAGGGCTTGTGTAAGAGGGGTCTGAAGTGGACGGCGGAAGGGGGCCTGGCTCCTGGATGTCGGGAGGGTTGTGCAGCACCAGCGACAGCAGTAAGGGAGGCGGAGGAGTGGGGGAGGCTTCAATATGACTATGGCCTGAGGTAAGACCTGACGAATCTCTCCAGCCCCCGCTCCTCCTTCTTTCCCCAACCTCACCTCCTCCAGCCACAATGACCTCCGAGGCTCTGGCTCACAGACTCATCCCCGCCCTCCTGCCCTTGCACTGCTCTCCTCTGCCTGGAAGGCTCTGCCCTAGGGCTTCACAGTGCGGGCTCCCTCACACCATTCCGTACCTGCACAGATGTGTCTTCCTCATCCAAGAGCCCCTCCCTGGGAATTGGAACCCTTCTGCACTATTGGCAGGAATATAAGAGGGTGCAGCTGCTGTGGAAAACTATATGGCGGTTCCTCAAAAAACTAAACACAGAATCGCCATATAATCCAGCAATCCCACTTCAGGGCATATACTTACAAGAACTGAAAGCAGGGTCTTAGAGAGATCTGTGCACCCACATTCACAGCAGTACCATTCGCAACAGCCAAGAGGTGAAAGCAACCCATGCATCTGTCAATGAATGAAGGGGCAAACAAAATACAGTCCACCCATACAATGGAATCGAACTCAGTATTAAAGAGGAAGGAATTCCGACCCATGCTACAGAGTGGATGAACCTTAAGGACATTATGCTAAGTGAATTAGCCACTCATGAAAGAATGAATACTGTAGGATTCCACTCATGTGAAGTCCCTAGAGTAACTGAACTCACAGAGACAGAAAGTGGAACAGTGGCTGCCAGGGGATAGGGGAGGAGGAATGGGGAGTCAGTGTCTAAAGGGGGCAGAGTTTCAGTTTGGGAAGAGGAAAAAACTCTGGAAATGAATGGTGTTGATGGCTGCATGGCAATGTAATGTGCTTCATGCCACTGCACTGCACACTTAAAAATGGTTACGATGGTGGATTTTATGTTATGTGTATTTTCCCACAATTTTTTAAAAATGGAAAAATGAAGGCATTCTGTGTCTAAGATGCCCCCACCCCCAATCCCAGGAGCTCTGTTCCCCACAACCATAGCCAGTTTTTGTGTTTGTTTTTTGTTTTGTTGTTGTTGTCTTAAGACAGAGTCTTGCTCTGTCGCCCAGGTTGGAGTGCAGTGGCACGATCTTGGCTCACTGCAACCTCTGTCTCCCGGGTTCAAGCAATTCTCCTGCCTCAGCCTCCAAAGTAGCTGGGACTATAGGCACGTGCCACCAGGTCCAGCTAATTTTTTGTATTTTTAGTAGAGACGGTGTTTGACCATGTGAGCCAGGATGGTCCTGATCTCCTGACCTCGTGATCCGCCCACCTCGGCCTCCCAAAGTGCTGGGATTACAGGCGTGAGCCACTGTGCCTGGCAGTCAGTTTGTTTTTTACAGCACTTGTTACCACCTAATCCCACCTTAGGAGTTTTCTGGTTTCCCTTCCATCCCCTTCTCTAGAATGTGAAACTCCAACAGGGCAGGCAGGGACTGGTCTGACTTGTCACTGCTGTGTCTTCAGCCCTTGAAAGGGTGCTTGCATGTTGGTCCTCCCTGACAATGAGCCAGGCACAGAGTAGACGCTCAGTACATACTTACTGAATAAATAAGTTTCTGTGGAAGAAGAGAAGGGACCGGGAGTAACTCAGTGAAGACGCAGACAGAAGAGCGGCAGACAGTGGAGAAAGTTCATGTTCACTAGGAGATGAGTATTGTCTTCTGAGAGTGGGAAGCACAGGCTGTGGTTCAGAGCCCCTTCCTCGGGGCCCAGGCGAAGCAAGCATTTGCAGTGGAGCCAGTGTGCAGCTGTGCATCTAGGTCTAGAAGTCCATAGCACAGAGAAAGTGCATGGTGGTGTTTAACCCCAGCTGGGGACTGGTCCGATGGCAACAACCAGGGCTCAGGTGGACCCTTTAATTGGGGGCAGATGGTCAAGGCGAGGCTACAGGCGCAAGGACCAGGGACACCGGTCAGCCGGCCCGGCAAGAGCAGAGCTCTGGGCATGTGGGCCCGGCTGGGCACGAGCAGACCTGCCACAGAGGGCCTGACAACAGCAAGGGTCTGTTCCAGAAACAAGCCAGACTGGGAAACAAATGTGGCCATGAGACTCAGGTGAGGGAGGGGGTCCCTGGGAGGGGCCGCTGGCTACTGGGCTGGTCTCAGGGGAGCTGGTATTTAGCCTGAAAAGGCCCCATTAGACTCATTGTCAGGGAGAGCCGACACATCAGCGAGTCTTTGAATGTCTCCTTTCATAAGGAGGCTATTTTTAAGTCTTTCTTGCTTTCTTTCTCTCCCTCCCTCTTTCCTTCCACCTACAGCCTTTGTGTGTCTACGAGTGGGAGCGAGGAGAGGTCAGACATGTGGGTGGACCAGTGGGGCTCAGCCTCCTGTCCTGCTCCCAAAACCTCTCCCATCATGACTTGGCTGCTCCAAAACATCCAGGAAGGGTAGGGCTCACTAATGTACCCTCAAACACACCTCCCGGGGCCCACGGGGTGACCACTCCTCACTCACACCTTCCCTGGTCTGCTCTTCTGAGGTGGCAGAGACAGAAAATCTTGCTCCCACGTCCCACACAATGTGACTAGGGCATGGAGATGAGAGGTCTTTGCCTTTTGGAGAAACTGAATTCTCAGCCATAGTGGAGGACAAATGAGGATGGAGACATGACCCTTCTCCCCACCCCCACCCTACCAAAAATCTTCCTGCAGAAAAGAGGTGGGGAAGGTCACTCACTCGGGAAACCTCCCTTCCCATCTCCACAGTGGTTCCGTGGTTGGGGAGCTCTGGGCACGAAGGGTGGCCAGGGAGTCTGCTGTCACAGCCTGTTGGGGGGCTGTTACATGGCAGTGGATATGGAGATTTAAAATGTGCCTGCTCTGGCTGGGCGCGGTGGCTCACGCTTGTAATCCCAGCACTTTGGGAGGCCGAGGCGGGCGGATCACAAGGTCAGGAGATCGAGACCATGGTGAAACCCCGTCTCTACTAAAAATACAAAAAAAAAAAAATTAGCCAGGCGTGGTGGCGGGCGCCTGTAGTCCCAGCTACTCAGAGAGGCTGAGGCGGGAGAATGGCGTGAACCTGGGAGGCGGAGCTTGCAGTGAGCCGAGATTGCGCCACTGCATTCCAGCCTGGGCGACAGAGTGAGACTCTGTCTCAAAAAAAAAAAAAAAAAAATGTGCCTGCTCTCTGGTCCATTGATTGCCTTCTGGGATCTACCCTTCAGAAAATCTTTTATGTGCATAAGGAGGTGTGTAAACAAGTTCACTGCAATGCTGATGGAACTAGAAACACTGTAAGCATACTGCAGCAAGGAGATGGCTAAATAAACCACAGCACATCTGGAAAATGGAATACTATGCAGCCAGAAAAACATTTAACTCAGAACTCTATGTATCAATGTGGAAATACCTCTGGGATATTACTGAAGGAACCCAACTAAGTTACTCCAGGTTTCTTATAGTTTGATATCATATATGTAAAAATAACAAATCCACAAAACAATCCACTGTGTGTTTAAGGGAATGGGGAATAGGAATGAGAGTTCGAGGGGATTTCACCCTCATCTGCAGTGATTTACATGTTCCATGGAAGAGCATGCCTCGTGCAATTAAAGTGTAGGTTTTGACTTCAATTCTGGTAAATAATGCCTCACAAAGAAGAATGAGGGGCAGGAGGGCAGGGATGTCCAACCCTATGGCTGATGAGAAGTCTGGACTCTGGAGAGTGAACTGATCTGCTGGAAAGATGAGCCTAGACTCACCCAGCCCCTCCCTGCTCTTGGGATGACCAGATGCTCCTGCCTCTGACCCTGGCCCTGTTCTGGCTGGCCACAGGCTCTGCCTGGCTCTGGCCCCCACAGGACACATGAAGGATCCCTGTCCAAGGCAGGGCTGCCCCAGCCTCATGACCCCAGTGCGTCACTGCTGAGTCCCGATTGAACTTGGGCAGGTTGCTTCCCTGTTCAGGCTCCCAGTCTCAATCAAAAGCTCTGACCTTTGTATGCTTTTTTACTGAGTGGTAGGCATTGTTCTAGGTCTCCTTAGACTTATTTACCTTCGTAACTATTCTGAAGCGGGTACTATTACTACTATCCCAACCTTACAGATGGGGAATCCTATGAGCAGAGTGGTCAGGAAGTTGCCCAAGTCACTCAGCCAGCAAGGGACAAAGCTGAGTCTGAACTTCTTAGTCCCTAGGCTGCTCTACCTCTTGCTAGCTCCTTATTCCTGGGAGTGTCCAAGCAGTGGCCAGGAGACCAGATCCTGGGTAATAGCCAATGTCCAGGGCCCCAGAATTGCACATTCACACCTTTAGAATGGTCCTGGGCAGGACAGGCCCTCTCTTCCCATACTCCCCCTCTGTCTCAAGGATTCAGAAACAATAGATAATTATTACACCCCTATTGTATGGCCAGCACTCTCACATTTGTGTTCCCATTCAACCCTCCCACAGCCCCACAGTTACTATTAGTGCTCTCTTTCAGAGATGGAGAATGACTGGACTGCAGTGACACAGCCGGAAAAAGAGATGTGGGGGGTCCCAGAGGAGGGTTTAACAGAGAACTCGGTGACCGTGGTGGGGTACATCACAAGGGGGGGAACTCTGAGGTACAGAGAGTTGTACACGGTGGGCTCCACTGCTCCATCAGCCCTCCGACGTTCTCGCAGCCAGTACCCAATTCCTGGTTTCAGGGTGGGGACCAAATCTCTGACGGCAACTATCTCTTTCTGCTCCCAGATTCCATGACCTCAGGGATGCCCAGAAAAGACAAAATCATCTTTAAACGGGCACGACTAACTCAAGGCTCTCCTCCCTTCTCCACAAGGAGACAACATTCCTTCTTGGGAGAGGGGGAGGAGTGGAGGGGTCAGAGAAGGCCCGCAGTGATAGACAGCACTGGACTTGGAGCCAGCCAGAGCTGTGCTTGAGACCTGACCCCTTCATTCACTAGCTGTGTGGCCTTGGGCAAGTTACTTAACCTCTCAGAACCTCTGTGTCCTCAACTGTAAAACTGGGATAACGGTGCCAACTTTGAAGTTGTTGTAAGGAGTCAAGGAGATGACAAACATGGACAACCTTAGGACAGTGCCAGATACATGGCTCAGTACCTAAAGAGGAAGAGGCAGCAGGGAGATGAGTGAGAGGGGAAGGGGACAGGGAGGGTGTGAAGGAGCCACTGGAGAGAGAAGGGACTGCAGGGGAAGAGGCAGGAGAAGAGGGGAGTAACTCTCTTGAGGGCTCCTGTAGCACTTGGTAGGTAACTTTATGAAAACACAGTCCAGAGAGATCAACGGATTTTTAAAAGAAATCACCTTTATGGAAAGAAAATGAGACATCCCCATTTGGCCAATGCTTGGTAAGCGTCAGGCACCTGTGCTGAGTACATCCACTTGCAATGGTCTTTAATCAATGTGGCAAAACTAACCTAGGCTTGGAAGGGGAGGATGATGGGGAGTAGGAGGCAGGTGCAGAGAAAGGTGCTGAGGTCTGTTGGGAAGCAGGGGAATGGGGCGCTTCACTCTCTGCCTCTCCAGCCACCTCTCAACATGCAGGCATGGCCTGGAAGATGGGTGGGGTGGGTGGGGGCATTTCACCCTTCCTAGCCCATTTCCCTGCAGTGGTCGTGTCCCCTGCAGAACAAATGCCTGAGCCCCATATTGCCCCGTGATGTTTCCTGGGATGCCACCTACCAGCCACGTGCCCTAGGCTGGTTCTTCACCTCTGCCCGTTTCTGCAAATGTACATTGTGGAAAGGGATTCATGACTCCGAGAAGGGGTGCATGGAAGGGCTGGGACTGTCAGTGAGTGGGTGAAGGCCGGCTCACCATGAGTGTCCAATAGAGAGCGTATATTACCCCCATCAGCACTGATGCACCCGTGCCCAGCAATGAGGTCTGGGTCTTCACTGTGACGTGGCCCCCAACTCACCATCAGCCTCTAGACAGCAACCTCCCTCCAGCAACTCCATCCCCTCACAGCACTGCTGCAGGGCCAGGGAAACCAGCTTTCATCTAAAACGGTTTTCAGTTCACAAAATTCCCTTATAGCCTTTAACACATCTCACCCTCATGATTTCCACTTCACAGAAGAGGAAACTGAGGCCCAGGGTGTCCAAGGTCATTAGAAGCTAGGCTGGTCTTCATTCAAATCAGGCAGCTCTATTCCACATCATCCACAAAGGCTCCAGAAAGCCCCAAACTTCGTCAGACTCCAATGGATACCAGCATGAGCAGTTGCCCTTGCATCACCGAGGCCGGTCCCCAGAAGGCGATGCTTCCTAGAGCCCTGATGCTGACTGTCTCAGCCCCTACATCCAGCTGGGGCCAGCTATCTGCAAACAGCTCCCTCCGCACCAAGGGAAGGAGCAGATCTGTTACAGCCATCTCTCCACCTTCATGTCTCTGATGCCCACGGCCTACCTGTGGGGTGCCCTACCTTGTGGGTGAGGCTGGGGTCTCTTGAAGCACTGTCCTCCTCCTCCGAGCTTCTCTGCTCTTCATCCGACGTAAGGTCCTCTTTGGGGGCTGCCGACGAGATGGGACAGACTTTGTAGGGCTCTGTGTAGGCGCTGGGTCAGAGCAGGGGAAAGAAGGGTTAGAGCTTTTTGTTTAGCAGAGGCAAAGTGAACCTACCAGGGGTCCCATTCGTGCCATGGGGACAGAAAATGAGTAGCAAGACTCAGGCGCAAACTTCCTACTTCCCCACCCCCAGCCATACTGGCTTCCATTTGGAGCCCTGAACACACCAGGCTCTTGCTGCCCAGTGCCTTTGCACACGTTAAGGCAGACTCACTTCCCTGCAGACAGGGGGCAGGCTCCCCTGCCAATGGAAGGCCCGAATAACTCAGGATGCGGGCAGGAGATGTTGAATCTGGGTGGTCTGGGATCTGGACTGGCCTGGTCAGGCAGCAGGTTAGTCCTTAAGCTGGCCGTGTGCTCTAGGCCTGAGTAAGGGATGCAATGATGTGGTAGACAGAATCCAGGATGTGTGTTCCAGCCCCTAGTCCCGGCCTTGCCATTGGCTAGATTGCAGACAAGACATAGCTCAGGGCATCAGTTCCTACTCAGCTGCACAGCAACAAGGATTCCTGTCTCACCTTCTTGGCAGGTGATGTGAGCATCACAGCTCATCTAGGTGTGACAATCTCATATCTCTACGCCTGTGACTACTCCACAGGCATTGCCAGTAAATAATGAACACAGCAGTCAGTACATATTTACTGATTGTCTGCTTTAAGCAGGCATGGGCTAGACATCGAGTAAAACATTGGTGAGTGAAGCAGACATGGTCCCTGTCCTCAAATGTGAACAACTCGTGCACAATCACAAACTGTGATCCCCAAAGCGGGGGCTCTCAGCCCTTCTCTCTACACAGCAGACTGATTATTCCACAAAAGACTGTGCCCTTCTCCTGCCCAAAAACCTTCAGTGGCTCCCTCTTGCCATTGGCAATGTGGCCCCAGACAACTCACAAACCTTTCTTCCTACTCAAAATTTGGTCTTATTGAATCCTTACCAAATACTCCTGCCCTCTGGGAATGCCTGGATGAGATACTGGAATGACTGACGGATGGCAGGACGGAAGGGAGCAGCCACTTCCTGGACTGCCTGGGCCAAGCCTTCCCTCAGGCCCTGGCCCAGGCAGGGGGAAGCGAGGCGGGTGGGGGACATCAGGGGAGGAGAAACAGCCTTAGGGAACAGCTGAGCTAGGAGCCTATCCTGGAGCTCCCCAAGTATCCTTCATAGGAGCCAGAACCACAGATACCTAACTCCAGAGTACCTGTAGCCTAAGCAGCTTGGGGTTCTGCCAAGGCCAGAGTAGGGTCCCCTGCTCCACAAGGGGCTATAGGGCCAGACAGAGCAAGGACAAGGTGGCCTGTCTCTGCCTGGGCCTCCACTGACATAATGGGTTGGAGGTGGGGACTGTGGCTGCACACTTGTATACAGAGGCAAACCCAGTCCTCACCAAGGTTGAGCCAGACTTAACCTACTAGCCAACAGGCTACCCTCTGGTCAGACCTCTTTCTTCTTCCTTTTCAAAAACATTGCTTTTTGGCCTTTTCTTTCAAATGATGAGGTGTTTTACAACAAGCCATATAGCTACTACCAAGGTATACAGAGAAATAACACGCCGCCAGGCTTGCTGAGGTGTGCCAAAGCCTCCCTCCTGTCCCAGGGTCACCTCCACCTCCACTGCAAGTCACCATGCTGCCAAGGGCCACCAGCTCCCTCCACTGAGGAGCGGTCCCCAGCCTAACGGTCAGGGACAACTCACCTGCTCGGCAGAGCTCAGATCAGGCTCAGTAAAGTGACTACATGGACTGGTCTCACTCCCCTCCCTCCAGAGCTGCCTGCATCAATTTGCAACCCTTTTTCCAGCAGACTTGGAACGGAGTCCTTCCCTCCTGAGAGAAACAGCCACCTCAGGCAGCAGGAGCAGGTGGTGCTCTACCCAGGATAGGCAGTAAGGATGAGGGACGCAGCAGTTAGCAGCGCTACTACTCCTCCTCCACATCCAAAAGGAAGGTGCATGCCAGGCAGAAAGCCAGAAACCCAAGTGTCTCCTAAAACAGCCACTACGTGAGCGTCAGGCTTACCTTCCTCCCGGGCTTACCTTCAAATACCTCCCAACCATACATCTAGCATCTCTAGCACAGCCTCTGCTGGCCAGGCCACCTCCTGCCTGAACATCTGTAACTGGTGCCTTCCTGAGCTCTCTGACTTCACCCTGGCTGCCACCCAATCTGTTCTCCACCCAGTGGCCATAGTGACCATCTCAAAACCCAATCTGATCGTGCTGTCCCCTGGCTTAACTTTTTCAGGGGCATTCCAGGGCTGCTGGGATTTGGCCCCAAGAGCTCAGCCTGTCTAGCAAGCCTGTGGGACCTGGGGAGGGCAAACTGGGTGCCCTCAGCTCCTGCTGCTGCTGCTGTGGTCTCCCCAGCATCAGATGCTGCTGGGCATCACAGAACCTGGGGGCTCTGCCTCAAGCCAAGCAGGGGGTGGTTTCCATGAAGCAGAGCCATGGGTGATATGGGGGAGAGGGCTCACGCAAGCCAAACCCCTGGAGAGGGGAAGGAGATAGCTCGAGGTCACGCGGCAAATCTGAGCTGACATACGCTGCCTCTGAAGGTGCCTCTCTCCGTGCTTGGTCCCTTTTAGAGACCTGACAGCAGATGCAGTCGGGGCCTGTCAGTGCACTGATATGTGGAGTTGGGTCCTGGGTGGCCCTTTGCTTTTGTTGTTATTTTACTTCTGAAAGTCAGTGGAGTGCGGAGATGAGGGCTCATGCTCTCGAGTTAGGCTTCCTGGGTTCAGATTCTGGCTTGGCTATTTGTTGGCTGTGTTTAACTTCTCCAAGCCTCAGCAGTGCTCAATTCACAGTGAGTTACATAACATCAGACATTCAGAATAGTGCCCAACACATGACAACTCAGTAAACGTCAGCTTTCTTCATGATCAGCTCTGTATTCTCCTGTCTCTTCCTGTCTTTGTGCTTCCCAAACCCGAGCCACTCCCCCGTCTTCAGCGTGGCCTTTGCTGCCTCCAGCTGTTCTATCATTTGCCTCACGTTTTCTTTAAGTCAACTCATTCATAACACTTGCTACCAACTCTGGCCTCATCCTAAGTGATAATACCTGTGAGGTCATACGGTGTATTCTTTTAACACTGTATTTTTAAATGTATTATTATTTTTAGACACAGGGTCTTGCTCTGCTGCCTGAGCTGGAGTGCACTGGTATGATCATGGCTCACTGCAGCCTCACCTCCTGGGCTCAAGCAATCCTCCCGCCACAGCCTCTCTAGCAGTTAAGGAGTACAGGCACACACCACCATGTTCAGCTAATTTTTAATTTTTTTTTTTTTTTTAAAAAGGGGTCTCACTATGTTGGCCACACTGGACTCTAACTCCTGGGTTCAAGCAATCCTCCCACCTCAGCATCCCCAGTAGCTGGAATTATAGGTATATGCCACCACACCGGGACCCTTTTAATACTTTAAAATAAACCGTATAATGATTAAATTATAATAATGTGTTTGACTAAAGTTATCTTGCTCACATTGGAGGTGCACAGACCTCACAGATGAACCTGGTTACTTCTGATCCTCAATTCAGCCTCAGCTATGGCAGTTGTGGAGCCCATGCAGATGGCCCTCTTCTTATTCTACTTCTTTATCTGATTCTGTTTTCCAGAAAGATCACTAAAACAGATGTTAGGGGCAAAGGTTCAGGCGCTCTGATATTTCTGACTCATTTATTTCACTGTCCTATTTAGGAATTATGAGTACAACAAATAGGGATTAGTCACCATTAGAAATGTGCTGGTTCCTGCCTTCAGGAAAGTGAAAGACGTTTAGGTTCTCAACACTTAAAGGAAGCCCCCTTGAAGCCCAGAGAGTGGACAAACCAGACTCATTGATGGGGCCATTGGGCCACAGTCCATGGACAAGACATTCCTCTGGGCCAGAGCCATGGCATACCTACGGGTGTCAAAATGTGGACTTGTGGGGTCTCACCCCCTGCCAAAAGCCAAGCCAGTCCCACTCCTGTCATTAGGCGTTTCTTCCCATTCCCTGCTCCCAGATGCACTTCCCCTCCTCCCTTGACCCCCTCCTGTGTTTTGAATTTCTGTTCACTTAGAATTGTAAATGTTTAGTTGTGACCATAACGTATTGTTTGGGTCAGTGTCCCTTTCCAATGCATACTAATATGTTGCGAGAAGTCAGGGACCCCAAACGGAGGGACCGGCTGAAGCCACGGCAGAAGAACGTGAACTGTGAAGATTTCATGGACATTTATTAGTTCCCCAAATTAATACTTTTATAATTTCTTACGCCTGTCTTTACTGCAATCTCTAAACATAAATTGTAAAGATTTCATGGACACTTATCACTTCCCCATCAATACCCTTGTGATTTCCTATGCCTGTCTTTACTTTAATCTCTTAATCTTGTCAGCTGAGGAGGATGTATGTCGCCGCAGGACCACGTGATAATTGCATTAACTGCACAAATTGTACAGCATGTGTGTTTGCGCAATATGAAATCTGGGCACCTTGAAAAAAGAACAGGATAACAGCAATTGTTCAGAGAATAAGAGAGATAACCTTAAACACTGACCGCCAGTGAGCCGGACGGAACAGAGCCATATTTCTCTTCTTTCAAAAGCAAATGGGAGAAATATCGCTGAATTCTTTTTCTCAGCAAGGAACATCCCTGAGAAAGAGAATACACGCCTGGAGGTATAGGCCTATGAACGGTCCCCCAAGGTGAGCCTGTCTTTTATGGTCAAGACTGCAGGGGTGAAATAGACCCCAGTCTCTCATAGCACTCCCAGGCTTATTAGGAGGAGGAAATTCCTGCCTAATAAATTTTGGTCAGACTGGTTGATCTCAAAACCCTGCCTCCTGATAAGATGTTATCAATGACAATGGTGCCCGAAACTTCATTAGCAATTTTAATTTCGCCTCGGTCCTGTGGTCCTGTGATCCCGCCCTGCCTCCACTTGCCTTGTGATATTCTATTACCTTGTAAAGCACTTGATGTCTGTGATCCACACCTATTCGCACACTCCCTCCCCTTTTGAAAATCCCTAATAAAAACTTGCTGGTTTTTGTGGCTTGTGGGGCATCACGGAACCTACCGACATGTGATGTCTCCCCTGGACGCCCGGCTTTAAAATTTCTCTCTTTTGTACTCTGTCCCTTTATTTCTCAAGCCAGCCGACACTTAGGAAAATAGAAAAGAACCTACGTGAATATTGGGGCAGATTCCCCGATACTAATATATTATAGTTATCATATATGAATATATTTAATGACATGGAAAAAGTTGTGGATTTTCTTTTTTAAGTTTCTTTCCCTTTTTGGGGGGAGTGGTTCAAGCTGTAATGGACCCAGATGGAACTTATAACGTGGGCCCCACGTGACAGAACCAAATTCATGTATCACTAAATAAAATCTTGTACACTGAGGTATAAAAAAAAAAAAAAAAGAAGAAGAAGAAATGTGCTTTTACTGTTGATCAAGGGGTACAAAGTTTCAAACAGGCATGAGGAATGGGTTTTGAGACTACTGCATAGCAGGGTGACTGCAGTCAATAACAAGTATTACATATTTCAAAATAACTAAGAGTAACTTTTCTCTCTCTCTCTCTTTCTTTTGAGTACAAGGGTAACTTTTCTTTCTTTCTTTTTTCAATTTATTTTATTTTTTTTGGGGGGGGTCTCGCTCTGTCACCCAGGCTGGAGTGCAGTGTGATGTGATCTCCGCTAAGTGCAACCTCTGCCTCCTAGGTTCAAGTGATTCTTGAGCCTCCGCCTCTCGAGTAGCTGGGATTACAGGTGCAAGCCATTATGCCCAGCTAATTTTTGTACTTTTTAGTAGAGACGGGGTTTCACCATCTTGGCCAGGCTGGTCTTGAACCCCTCACCTCAAGCGATCTGCCCGTCTCGGCCTCCCAAAGTGCCAGGATTACAGGCACGAGCCACTGTGCCTGGCCAACTAACAGTAACTTTCAAATGTCTTACCATAAAAATGATAAGGCGATGAATACATTAATACCTTGATTTAATTATGCCACATTGTATACGTATACTAAAACATCACATTGTACCCCATAAATGTATAGGATTATGATTTGTCAATCAAAAATAATAGTAATACATTTTTAAAGGTCTAGAAATGTCTTTAAAATATGCACCTTCACAGCATGAAAGTGCAAGTATGATGCAATGCCTTTGCAGAGTCAATGAAAAAATGGCAGCAACAGACCTTATCTTAAACACAAGTCAGCAGTAAAATAAACAAATCAAAATGTTCTGATACTAAAACCAAGAATGTCAACACGGCTGCTCCTACCGACCCTGGTATTGCTACGAGGTTGATCATATACAGGGGAAGGAAACACCTCTGAGAGATAGATGTTAACCTCTTCCCAAATGCTCTGACAGACTGGCAGAATTGTGTCCTGGGCAAGTAACCATGTCTTCCCTTGGGGAAAAAGACTGGGAACACTTAATATCACATCTATCTCCCCAGTCTGCCAACAGAAACCTCTGAGATGAGTACTCTGCTCGGTATGGTCAAAGGAAGCCTGAAAGGCTCTATGTTTTCAGCTCTGGTGCCTGCCTGGTTTTTCATTCATTCAAAAAAATCCTATTAAGAGTTGTCTGTTCTAGACTGTACTATAGGTACTGAGGGTACAGTGTCTATAGCCTCTCTAGTCAAAATGCCCATCATAATCATAACTGAGTGAGGTGTTATCTTCAGGTGGATTCCTTGAGCATACCAATATATTACATATGAGAAAGCCCTCTAACCCAACTACCTACCCATCCATTCATTCACCCATCTATCTATTCATCTATTCATCTGTCTGTCTATCTATCTATCTATCTATCTATCTATCTATCTATCTATCTATCCATCCATCCATCCATCCATCCATCCACCCACCCACCCACTCACTTATCTATCTATTCATCCATCCATCCATCCATCCATCCAGCCAGCCACCCACCCACCCACTCACCCACTTCAGGACACTGGACATCTGACCATCCACTCACCCTTCCAGACATCCTTCCATCTACTCACTCAGCCATCCATCCTTCTCACCCATCCCCTCACACTCACTCACCAAATATGGCTCAGCTTCTACTTCATGGAGCTAACACATGGAGGGATCAACGATGACTAAAGTACTCTCCCTGGCCTCAGACAGAGTACAGTGCAAATTACTTCTGAGCCCAGAGAGAGTACAGAGCAAAGTGTTCTGAGCCTACCCTCTTCATCAGCACTTTGCACTGTACTCTGGGTACTTTACTGTACTCTCTGGCCTCAGAGGTGGAGAGGATGGGCTCAGACAGACTGCCTGGGTGGAATCCCAGCTGTGCCACTTCAAGCAAGTTTCTTAATCTCTCCGTGTCTCAGCTTTTTTTTTTTTTTTCAGTTTCATCTATAAAACAGGGGTGATAGTAATATAGGTATAGATTATTTAGAGGATTCGTTGAAATAATGCAACAAAGGCACTCAGAAGTGGCACAAAGAAGGTCCTCATTAGATATTAGCTAGTGGTGGTGTTTCCATAGCCTGACAGCAACAGACAAAATAAGTTTATCAGAATAGCCCATCAGAACAATGAAAATGCAGACTGCCCCATCCTTCCATCAGCTGGTATCTTTCTGCTCTCTAGCTGACACTAAGGGTGGTTCACAACCAGTAGAAAGGCCCCCATCTGTACAGTACCTTACGACTTACAGGCAACTTCGTATCTGTTTCCTTGCTGAAGTCTCCCAGTTGCCCGGGGCTCAGTGCCTATGTTTTCTCAAGCCCCAAACCAGGACCAATGATCTGAAACTTTGCTGTATGTTAAGTGAGGAAGGACATTTGAGAGATAGTTTGGAGGCCAAAAGGATGAAATTTCAGTAGGGTTCAGTTGCTCAAGCCTGTAATCCCAATACTTTGGGAAGCTGAAGCAGGAGGATTGCTTGAAGCCAGCAGTTCAAGACCACTCTTGGCAACAAAGTGAGATCCCGTCTCTAAAATAAAAAAAATTAGCTGAATGTAGTGGCTCATCCCTATAGCTATTAGCCTCAGCTACTTGGGAGGCTGAGGCAGGAGAATTGCTTGAGCCGGTGGGGGTTGAGGCTGCTGGTCACACCACTGCACTCCAGCAGCCTGGGTGACAGGGCAAGGCCCTGTCTCTAGAACAAAAAAAAGGATGACATTTCTAACCATTATTTCAAGAGTTTAAAGGACAGAAAAATCATTTGATAATTTTCAACATCCCTTCATGATAAAAACTCTCAATAAATTAGGTACAGAAGGAAAGTATCTCAACATAATAATGGCCATATATGATAAACCCACAGCTGACATCTTACTGTTAGCTTTTATCTTTTCCTCTAAGAACTGGAGCAAAACAAAGGTGTCCACTCTCACCACCATTCTTCAACATACTACTGAGAGTCCTAGCCAGAGCAATAAGGCAAGAGAAAGAAATAAAAGGCATCCAAATTAGAAAGGAAGAAGTCAAACTGTCCCTGTTTGCAGATGACATAATCTTATATATAGAAAACCCTAAATACTCTACCAAAAACCTCTTAGAGCTGATAAATTCAGTAAAGTTGCAGGATACATAAGCAATATATAAAAATCCGTAGCATTTCTATACATGAACAATAAACTAGCTGAGAATGATTTTTCAAGAGCTACGAAAAAAATCACAATACTACATTTACAATAGCTACAAGAAAAGCCCAATCTAGAAATAAATTTAACTAAGAAGGCGAAAGATTTCTACAAGAAAAAACATAAAACACTGATGAAAAAAAATCAAAGAGGATACCAACAAATAGACATTCCATGCTCATGGATCAGAAGAATTACTATTGTAAAAATGACAATACTTACCCAAAGCAATTTACAGATTCAACGTAATCTCCATCAAAATACTAATGACATTCTTCACAGAAACAGAAATTAAAATTCTAAAATTTACGTGGAGCCACAAAAGACCCAAATAGCCAAAGCAATCCTGAGCCAAAAGAATAAAGCTGGGGGCATCACATTACCAGACTTCAAAATATACTACAAGGCTATAGTAACCAAAAAAGCATGGCACTGGAATAAAAACAGACACACAGACCAAGGGAACAAAATAGAGAACCCAGAAATTAATCCATATATTTACAGACAACTAATGTTTTGACAAAAGTGCCAAGAACACTCATTGGAGAAAGGACAGTCTAAATGGGGCTGGGAAAACTGAATATCCATATGTAGAGGAATGAAACTAGATCCTCACCTCTCATGTTATAAAAAAATCAACCTCAAAAGGGATCAAAGACCTAAATGTAAGACCCAAAGCTATAAAACTAGTAGAAGAAAACATAGGAGAAATGCTTCAGGACACTGGTCTGGGAAAATATTTTATGACTAAGACCTCAAAAACACAGGCCACAAAAGTAAAAATAAACAAATGGGATTCTATCAAACAACAAAGCATCTGCACAGCAAAGGAAACCATCAACAGAGTGAAAAGACAACCTACAGAATGGGAGAAAATATCTGCAAACTATTCATCCGACAGGGGATTAATATCCAGAATAGATAAGAAACTCAAAGGTCTTAACAGAAAAAGCATACACATACACAAAAACCCAATCTGATTAAAAAGATGGGTAAATGATATGAATAGACATTTCTCGAAAAAAAAACATACAAATGGCCAACAAGTATATTTTAAAAATGCCCACATCACTAATCACTAGGGAAATGCCAATCAAAACCACAATGAGATATCATCTCACACCTGTTAGAATGGCTATTATCAAAAAGACGCAAGATAACAAATGCTGGCAAGGATGTGGAGAAAAGGGAACTCTTCTACACTGCTGATGGGAATGTAAATCAGTAGAGCCACTATGGAGAATAATATGGAGATTCCTCAAAAAACTACAAATAGAACTACCATGTGATCCAGCAATCCCACTACTGGGCATTTATCCAAAGGAAAGAAAATCAGTATATGGAGGAGACATCTACACCCCCACCTTTACTGCAGCACTACTCACAGTAGCTGAGATACAGAATCAACCTAAGTATTCAACAACAGATGAATGGATAATGACAACGTGGTATACATACACAATAGAACACTATTCAGCCATAAAAAAGAAAGAAATCCTGTCATTTGTGGCAACATGAATGGGATTGGAGGACACTATGTTAAGTGAAATAAGCCAGGAACAGAAAGTTAAACACTGCATGTTCTCACTCATATGTGGAAACTAAACAAAAGCTGACCTCATAGAAGTAAAAAGTGGAGCAGAGGATACTAGAGGCTGGGAAGGATAGGAGTAAGGTGAGGATACGGAGAGATCTGTAAAAGAATAAAAAATACAGCCAGATAAGAGGAATAAGTTCTAGGGTTCCATAGCACTGTAGGAGGACTACAGTTATCAATCACATATTATATAGTTTCAAATAGCTAGGAGGAGGATATTGAATGTTCCCAACACAAAGAAATGATCAATGTTTGAGATGATAGTATGCTAACTATCCTGATCTGATCTATAAATTACATATATCAAAACATCACTATGGACCTAATGAATATGTACAATTATTATTTGTCAATTTAAAAAATAAAAGAGGGCCAGGTCTGCTGGCTCACACTTGTAATCCCAGCACTTTGGAAGGCTGAGGCAGGAGGATTGCCTGAGCCCAGGAGTCTTTGAGATCAGCCCTGGCAACATAGCAAGACCTCCCATATCTACAAAAAGTTAAAAAACTAGCTAGGTGCAGTGGCGCACACCTGTAGTCCTAGCTACTTGGGAGGCTAGGGCAGGAGGATCACTTGAGCCCAGGAGGTCGAGGCTGCAGTGAGCTATGATCACACCACTGCAGTCCAGCCTGGGCGACAGAATGAGCTCCTGTCTAAATAAATAAATAAATAAATAGTAAAAAGAAAAGAAACAAAAAATAAAGGACCAGTGGTCTGTTGTACCTTGAATGAGATCTTTCCAGGAAATTCTGGGCATGTGGTCATTACAGGAGTAATATGGTCCCACCACTCAATAAGTTTACCTGGAGAGTCACATTCTGGGAAAACAGGAAAAGGGCCAGGTGGTCAGCATTGTAAGTTTAGTGACCAAGTAGCCCAGAATGTTGGCATCACACAGAAAAGAGTCACTGTGTGACCTTAGGCAAGCCACTCAACCTGTCTGTTTCTTACCTATAAGGTGGTGATAACTATGGAGGTTCACTGTGGGAGTCAATAAGAACACGATGGTGAAAGCGGACATGGCCTGACATACAGCAGGTCCTTTCTGGCCAGTTCTGAAGAGCCTGCAGAAGGGCCAAGTTCTAAACCCCTTGCCTAGTCTCCCTGGGACTGTATCCACCCTCTGAGTCCACTTGTGCTGTAAAGGGAATATCAATTAAAGCTGCTCAGAGGCTGTTACCTTAAACGACCTTCCAAATGTCCTTCCAAAGGACTCATTTGGAGCCTAGTCCTTTTCGGCAGCCTAGAGTTGTAAAAGGATATGTGCCTCCACGTGGGGAGACGAACGCTGTGTAACCCGGCCTGGTGCTGTCCAACTCTGACCATTTAATTCCGTCCTATGTAACACTCGTTGGGAGCCATAACTCTGAATACAGCCAAAAGGGCCTAATAACTCGTAAAAAAAAAAAAAAAACAAAAACGGAACGCTTTTCCCCCTGGGAATCTCTCAGTGGGCACTCCAACCTCAAATTCCATCCTTACTGGTGTGGAGATTCATGCGAATGGGGCCAGATTGCAGATGTAACTTCTCCCAGCCCCTCCGAGACAGGTTGGGACCTTTCTGAAGCTCACCAGCCCAGCAGGGAGGGGAAGGGGGCTTCGGGGCTGAGCTCTCTGGGAGCTGGAAAGTTTGAAATGGAGGAGACAGGCTGGCAAGAATGAGTCTCCCAATTAGCAGAATAGCTGGAAGAGCTTGTAAGTGGGCGGAGGGGAGGGCTGGATACCGGATAGAGATTTCTAAACCCTCAGACATTCGCTCCATTCTCTTGCTGAATCCACCCCTCAGCGCCCCAGCACCTTCCCAGTACTAAACAGTCCCTCCAGGACTTCCCCTGGTGGCCCCTTCTGCTCTGATGCTTCCTTGTCTACTTCCTCACAGGGACACTGCAATCTTTGCAGATGGAGCTATCATTTGCACTGTAACTGGGACCACCAATGACAAAGCACAGCGCAAATGTGATACTGTGGAAAGAGCCCAAGAGGACTGGAGGTCCTGGATTCCTCAGTAAACCCCGCGTCATCAGGGCTACGTCGTGGCTGTCCTGGGGAGGCTCAGTTTCTAAATCTATAAAACTGAGGTGGAGGTTGGACTCATGGGTCAAAGCACAAAACACTCAGACATATGAAACTGTGTGCTGAGACCAGACACACACATCCCACAGCCTGGGGGCCAGGCCCTGAGAGCGCTGCCTGCCTGGTGCCTCCTCGTGTCTGAAGTGAGGCTCCCTTTCACGCCTCTCGGAGAGAATGCGTCCTGCACCCAGGGTCAGCCAAGGGATAGCATTGTAATGGTTCCCAGAAACATGACCAAAGGAGAGACTTTTTTAAAAATTCAATTTCCATTTCTCACTAAGTAAAAACAAAAGTTCATCCTTGTTTTCTGACCAGAGACATCCCCACCCCTCCTCTTAAAACGCAGCAGCATCAATGGTTTCAGAGGGGTTTGTTTCCTTTTTATAACAGCATTAATGAGATATGAGTCACATACCATGAAATTTGCCCCTTTAAAATACAATTCAGTGCTTTTTAGTATATTAGTATATTTAAAAGAGTTGTGTGACCAACACCATTATCTAATTTTAGAATATTTTCATCACTCCAAAAAGAAACCTCATTCCCTGCTAGGCCCCTCAGCCCCTGGCAACCACTAGTCTACTTCCCGTCTCTATGGATTTGCCTATTCTGAACATTTCATTACATGAACTCATACAGTATGAGGCCTTTTGGGTCTGGATTCTTTCACTTAGTGTGTTTTCCAGGTCCATCCATTTTGTAGCATGAGTTAGCTCTTCACTCTTTTTCATGGCTGAATAATATTCCACAGTATGGATAGATCATACTGCTTATCCATTCAACTGATAGACATTTGAATTGTTTCTTTTTGGCTATTATGTATAATGCTGCTGTGAATATCTGTGTACAAATTTTTGTATAGACATATTTTCCTTTCTCTTGGGTATATACCTAGAAGTGGAATTGCTGGGTCATATGATAAATCTATATTTAATGTTTTGAGAACTACCAGACTGTCTTCCAAAGAGGCTGTATCATTTCACATTCCTACCAGGAGTGTATGAGGGTTCTAATTTCTCTACAGTCTTGCCAGCACTTGTTATTGTCTGCCTTTTTTTCTTATCTTAGCCATCCCAGTGGGTTTGAAGTGGCTTTATAGGGATTTTCAAAGAATTTTGTTTCTTTCTGATTCCATCTCAGCCTCCTCCCAACCTGAGCAAACACTATTTTTCCTAGCCAAAGATAAAAAGGGAAACATAACTGTGACCATGAAGGCTTTATTTTCAGATCATCAAGTGAGGCTCAGAAGTCCAGGGGGGAAAAATTTAAACTTTTAGAAGATCTTCAGGAACCTCATAAAATTATAACATAAAGAGGTAACATTCAAGAACAATATGTAAGCCAGAGCCACAAACCTACCAGTGTGATGGTGTCTCAGGCTCTCTCTTTGAGACACTGGAAGTGCCTTGGGCAACTTGAGGTAGTAATGCTGGCAGCAGAGGCCAGAGTCAGCATTTCTGCTACACTGTTGGTTCACAGGCCTGGCCTAGCCGTAACCACTGGCCCTAACATTTTGGTCATCTCTGGGACTGCAGTAGAGGACAGTGGTAAAGGGTATACATTTTGGGATCCGACTGTCTGATGCCAAGACCCAGTTCTGCCACTTATCAGCCCAATGACCTTAGGTAAGTTGCTTAACCTGCCTGCCTCAGTTTCCTCATCTGTAACATGGAGATGATATCAGTCCTTAAATTCCCAAGGTCTACGAGGGTCTATTTAGGGATCAGATGAGATGACATCTGTAAATGAGGTATACGACCTGTGTAACACAGTACCTGCTGGTTTTATTTTACTAGAGTCCGTCTGAGCTAAAGGCCAGTCTGAATTCAACAGGCAGAGCTCCTCAACGCTTACAGACCTGGGTTCTGGTCCCACCTCTGTCACCAGTGTGGGCCCCTTCCCCTCCAAGGGCCTTAGTTTCCCCATCCGTAAAATAAGAGAACTAGAACTAGAGGCCCTTCTCACCACGATGCCCTGTGGCTTTATTTTATGTCCAGAGCTGAGGAATTTTGCTCGAGTGATTCCTGCCACATCTTTGGCATTATTGACCAGCCTACGTGGCCAAACCAACTCCCTGGCCCATGCATACATTTGCACTTTCCCATCTATGCCCCTTCCAAGACTGTTCAAGAATTTCTTCCCACCCTCCCTTGCACTTGCCCAATACCATCCCTCCCACCCCCCACCGCCCCCCACCGCCACCAAGGTCCAACCCAAATACCACCTCTTCCAAGAAGCCTTCTGTGTCTCCAGCAGGAGGTGCTCCCGTTGCAGTTTACTACAACGACTCCAGTTAATTTACGTTCCTATATTAAAGTTCCTTGAAGGTGGCAGTCACGGGCTTGCTATGCATTTCTGTGTCCTCCATGAAGTGCACACAGTAGGTGCCCAACAAATGACTGTCCTATCCCAGTTTCCCCATCTCATCCCAGCTGATGGAGGTAACTTCCTCCCACCACCCAGGGGGAGGGCGTCTCTCTGCCTGCACACATAACACAGTGCCTGGCTCACGGTGAAATGGCATCACAGGTGCTGCCACTGCTGAGAACACTGTGTCCAGACAAGTATTAGGAGACAAACGAGCTTCCTTCCTTACCAGGCCACGCTTTTAAATCACTAGGAAATGGCCAGGGTGGGAAAGGGAGAAGCACCCCATAGGATGGATCTGGTTCTCCCACAGATTCAGCTGATGCTGAAGGATGGGTGGTGGGGACTGCCTTGGTTTCCTCATCTGCAAGATGAGCGCTACAGTTGTGGGTCCTGAGCACCTAACTCCAGCCCAAAGCAGGAGGAAACTCCGACGCATCTTTCTCCTGCAACCTCCGCTCTGGGAGTCAGAGGAACCCAGACCACAGGCGAAGCAGGAAGGGCTGGGGAGTCACTGCTCCTGCCTCAGGCAGCTGGGGAGGATGCAGCAGCTGGAGATGCACGGAGGACACTATAATTTAATAACCACACACCACATCTGAAGCTGCCAGGAGCTATGAGAGGGGCAGCCTGTGGTTTCCAAGTGTGGTGGTCTGAATAACAATCCTCTTCTCCCACCCCTCCCTTCCACACAGACACAGCCAGCCAATACTAACAACAGCAGCAGCGGCAACAGCAGACACAGAAGCCAGCATTTTTTTAGGGCTTACTATGTGCCAGGTGCTCTATGGCTTCTTCCCAACCACTGTATCCTGTAGACATTAACACTCCCATTTTATAGATGGAGAAACAGGTGCAGAGAGGCTAAGTTCAGGGCCAGGATCTGAACACAGGGAATGTGGTTTCAGAGCTCCCCCCTGACAATAAGTCTGTGCAACCTCTACTGTATTTATTCATTTATTAAGCACTGAGCTGAGCACGTCCCAGGGGCTATCTTGTTTGATCCTTTCAACCACCTTAGTGAGGGTTAGAAGCACTTTCAACCACTTAGTGAGGTAAGCACTATTATTATACTCATCTTTCGGTTGGAGAAACTAAGGCTCTGTGAGGTTACATGACTTGCCCAAGGCCCACTCTGCTATATTCCCCTTCCATCAACCTCTCTCAGACAAAACTACAAGCAGATGGCCCATGGCTGGACCCACACACTGGACACATCCATTCATTCGGTTCACTGTCACCTCCTCTGTGCTGGGCAGTACCAGTACCAGGGCAGAGCAGGACTCCCAGCCCACAAGGCACGAAAATGTGTGCGAGGTGCCAGGACACAGAGGAGTGTCCACAGAGCACCTGTAGGGCAGGTGGGCACAGGCCTTTTGACACACATGAACAGGAGGGTCATCTGTGGCTGGAGTGGGATGCCTGGATGGGGGATGCAGAGGGAATCCATCGCACAGGGCCAGACAGAGACGGACACACTGAAGCTCAGGCTCAGAAGGGAAGGGCCTCACACTTGGACCCAGACACGTGATAGTGCACACATGCTCTTGTCATGTCACTCATGTGGTCTTCCCCCAACTCCATCTGCCTCCTCTACTCCAAACACAGAAGAAGCATTTTCAGAGGATGCCACCCTTTGCCAAGGGCTCTAAACTCTATAAATCCATGCTGCTCCTGAGGGCAGGGGCTGCATCTGATTCTGCTGGTCCCTAGAGCCCAACTGAGAATGGATGCCTGGAAAGTGTTTGCTGACCTGAGCTGATCTGACTTCTCACACCAGCCAGGGCCCAGGGTCCCCTCCTTTCCAAGGCCAGCTCAACCCTTACCTCCTACTCTAGGAAGCCTTCCCTGACTACTAGCTAAGCTAATGAGGCTTAAGCTTTAGGTCCTACACTTGCATGGGTGGGTACCTTTCAAGGTTCTATGAGTATTATAATCTTTTTTATTTGCATAAATTTAAAAAATAACCTACATACTATCAGTATAGTCAACATAGAGCCCATTTCTTACAAGCTTTTAATTTTCACACACTTCTTAAGGAAGCTTTTTGTGGTATAAGTGAGGTGCCTAACCTGTACCCCATGGGTTCCAGAGCTGCATGGGGCTGGCCTGGCCTTTTTGCATCTTGGTTCTCCCATTTGGGTGCTGTACTCCATGACGGCAGTGAGCCTTGCGGTGTTAAGGCTGCAGCAAGTTACCTACTTAACAGGTGGGGGCAGTGAGGGCCAGAGGGAAGGATGAGAAAGCAGACCAGATTTCCACGGCTCCCAGAAGCCTCCCTGCAGAGTGGGTCAGCCGTCCCGGGGTTCAGGCGTTCGGGGTGTGGCAGTCTTGGAGGGAAGAGGCGCGGGGAAGGGCAGGGCTGCCCGGGAAGTGGGACTTTTTCCTTCCACAACAACGAAAAGCCCCGTCCAAAGGGTGAGAAGAGAGGCACCGCCCTCAGCCCCACATGTCTTCAGGGCTCACAGTGGCTGGCTGCCCCTCCTCCACCCACCTCCCAGGACTTGTCTTGCATTTCCTGTAAACACCGACACTTCCTCCCTGGGGAGGGCCTGGCAGTGTTGGGGCCACACCCTGAGGCTGACAGAGCCCGGCAACAATGGCTGGCCCGGGGCTCCAGCTGGCCACTCCACACCCAAGGCCTTCCCAGGGACCCAGAGAAAGGCTACCCTTTCCTAGAGCTGGGCAGCCCAATGCCCCCATGCCACAGATGGACAACTCAAGGCTCAGAGAGGAGGGGAGGCATCTGTCCTGGGCTACACAGCAAGTTTACAGCCAAAGGCAGGGTTATGACTTGCTCATCTCTACACCTCAGCGCCTCATCTGCTGACCGTGACACACTGAGCTCTCGAAGGTGAGAACACCCGGGAGGAGCTCAGACTCCAGCCAGCCTGCCTAGATTTCCAAAACTTGGTTCTTTGCCACTTATCAGCTACACAACCCTGGGCAAGTTTCCTGTGCCCCAATTTCCTCATCAGTAAAGCAGGGATAATAACAGTACAGACCTCACCAGGTTGCTGTGAGGATTTAGTGAAGTGATATATACAAAACACCGAGAACATACAGCAGCTTTGTTGCTGTTCCTGTTTTTAATGTTTACTGAAAGCTCCAACCAGGACAGACTCTGAGTCTCCAGGCCTCCATCCCACCAGGGATGCTAATTGGGCTCGACTTTCCAACTTCAAAGCAGTTCAGGGTTAGAAGCACTGTTCTGGGAGTCAGGAGACTCCTGCTCTACCAGTAACTCACCCCGTGATCTCAGACAAAAACACTTCCCTCCTATGTGCCTCAGTTTCCTCAGCTATAAAATGGAGACTAAAACCCTGCTCTATCTCATGGGTGGCCAGGAGGTAAAATGAGACAACAGACAGAAAAGCACGTAGAAAAGTTCCAGTTGATACATTAGGTGTTTCAGGTGGGGGTCGGCATTTCCAAACAAATTGTCACAAAAACTCATCTTCGAGGATAAACCCTGAAAGTCTTTATCCGTATCATGTTAATAATCTGGCTACACTGAGAGCTTATGTGTGCCAAGTCCTGGCCAAGTGTTTACCAGCAGGATCTCATTCATTCCTCGGAACAACTCTCCCAGCAGGTTATTATCATTCCCATATCACAAAACAGAGGGATGGAGGGGGACAAAAGAGAGGGATGGAGGGGGACCCCTAAGTTCAGTCTCCTTTGATTTGTCTTAAACCTGTTACCTTCGGCTCTAAGAACAGGCTGAAGAGGGTTTCCTTACAGCCCAGCTAAGATCTGCACAGCACTTCACAGTCTACAAACATCTCCACATATTTCATCATGGTTGATTCTTCCCGCAAACATGTAAGGTAGGCATCGTCACCAACAAAGAGAAGAAAGCAAGGCCTAGGGGGCTGAGTGACCGCCTGGATCCCACAGTCACACAGTAGAAATGGGATCTCTGGCCCCACAGTTGGGAAGCTTCCCCTTTGTATGACAATGCTTCTAAATCTCCTGCATGAACCACAGAGGACCTGGACAGTGGCTCCTGACTCTGGACCCAGCACAGGGACATGTCAGGCAACTCCCTGTGGACCTGGGGTGCCTTGTGAGCAGTTTCTGAGGCCTGTGGCCGAGTGTCTGGAAGTATTTATGAGCTATGCAACTAAGCCTGCTTTTTCAGTCAGTAATTGCTTTGAAATATGGGTTCTGGGAGTTTGGCTGCAGTGCTAGCTGGCACAGCCTTCTCCCCACATGCCAGGACAGAGACCACGACAATAGAAAGCTGGGAAAACCACCCACCCCACAGACAATTCTGGCTTGGGATGAAAGCAAGCATTGGAAGAGGGGCAATGAGCTGAAAAATAGAACCCTTGAGGATGGCGCCCTCCTCCCTCAGCCCCATTCTCACTAGTACAATCTTTCAGCCCCCCAAAGAAGCCCCTGAGCCCCCAAACCACACATGCCTCTCCCACATTTCAAGCATTTTCTTCTTCCATGTGACGATCGCACCAGGCACCCGGGTTCAATTAACACGACGGGTGTGCCCCTAGCTAATGACTTGGGAGATAATTCCGACATGAAACAAGCTTGAAGTTTCATCAAATAGGGAAGAGGTTTTCTAAGAATCAGTCACCTTTATGTCAATAAACCACAAGGCTTGGTGAGTGTGAGTTCTCATCCCTTACTTACACCCAGTCCCAAACCCAGCCTCTGAGCAGCACACACCTCACTCCACATCCTTCATGTCTACCTGCTGGGCCACCTGTCCCCCAACTTCAGTCATAGCCCCTCTCCAGATTCTGAAATTCACTCTGCCACTAGTCAGGGAGGACCTGAGGAACTTGATTCTGTAACCCAGCGTCTAAACGTAAAGTGTATTCAGGCAGTTTTCAAACTGTAAAGTTCTATAAAACAAAGCATGTTGCAATGAACACTGCTCCAGACCTGTGGGTGGATGACTATGAAGCCTACCCCTGGGGATCTTGTTTCTGATGCAAAGTCCACCTTTAAGTGTTACCAGGCTCCAGGTCTGGGTCTCTGTCTTGATAAACTCTCCCACATCCCAGCCTCAGTAGATGGAGTCCTGCTACCTTCACCCTGCCTGCATCACCTGTTCCCAGACTTCTTAGTTCAGGGAAACTTCTTAACCTTTCAGAGTGCCGAGAGGAACCAAAAACTAAAACTGCAACAATGCAACAGCCTTGCAGCGGGAGCAAGAACCCTGCCCCTGGAGGTATTCAAGCACTGGCTTATTGAGAACTGAAGCATCTGGGAAGGGGAGGGGCATCCCCATCACTAAAAGTCCCTTCCAACCTCAAAGTGAGTAACTTCAGTAGTTTCAACTTAAACCTTTCAGAGTACAATAAGTTAGGGGTCGATGTGGCCAACAAGTTGAGGATGATTTCAAAATGCAGCTGGATGAAACCCTTCCTGCTGTCTAGACTAAGCCCAATCCAAGGGTGCCTTCAGAACCTTTACAATGGAAAGGACCTGCAGTGGGGTGAAGGCATCAGGGCTTTTTTTAGCATGTACAGGCGACAGAAGAGGACACAGACACCCAAAACCCACAAGCTGTAGGCATTTTCTGAGTGAGCGGAGGCAGAATTTCTGCTAACTCTCAAATCCCAGGAGGCCCAGAAGTTAGAAGCTGGGCTGAGGTGGCCACCTTTCGCTGCTACTCCAGAACCGAGGCATAGGGACTTCCCTGCACACCTTAGAAGGTAATGGGACACCAGCCATGGGCTAAGGCTCTGACCAGACCAGCAGCATTTAGTTAAGGGGAGAGATGAGGGCAAGACTTTCCAGGAACAAAAAAGATTTGAGCGCAGTCTATTGAGGAGAGACTGGGGCTTATGATTCGAGCACAACACTGGGCTAGCTCCTTCTAGACACTGTCTAATTTAGCTTTCCCAACAAGTCTATGAGATAGGAATTATCAACTCCATTTCATAGATAAGAAAACTGAGGCACAGAGACATGAAGTGACTAGCCCAAAGTCATACTGTCAGTGAACTATGCAGCCAGGGTTTTATGCCAAAGCTGACTAAAAGGCAAGATACTCAGCACCGCAACGCACCTCTGCCTGTCTGGTCTGGCCATCCCCAAGGGACCCTTCTCCCCATCCCTTCCTTTGCACAAATACAGCAGTGTCAGTCGGGTCCCAAGGCTGTTTCTCCTCTGCCTTCAGCTTGGCCCCAAGATTCCTGGGATGGACCTGACCAAAGGGAGGTGACTTTTCCACGCAGCTAGTTAAGAAGCCACACGGTACAGGGCAGTGTTTCTCTAAGGGGGAACCTGGGAGTGCCTGGGGGAGTCTGTTACAAACGCAGATTGCACAGCCATACCCCACACCCAGTGAATCCGAGTCTCAGGGGAAGGGCCTGGAAATCTGCATTTTATATATAATATATATATACACACACACATATATACATATATGTGTATATATGTGTATATATATGTGTATGTATATGTGTATATATAGGTGTATATATAGGTGTATATATATTATGTATATATAGGTGTATATATATGTATACATGGGTGTATATATATGTATACATAGGTGTATATATACATATATATATATATATTTTTAATGCCTATTAAGATGTGAGAAATGCTACAGCTGAAAGGGTCAGGACATTCAGGTTCAAATCCCAGCTCCCCTAGCTGTGCAACCCTGGACAAGCCACTTCGCTTTTGTCAGCCTCAGTTTCTTCACTTGTCTGGTTGGGATAGGAATCCCATCCTTCCAACTCACAGGGTTGCTGTGAGTTTCAAAGGAAGTTAGAAAAGCGCCCTGGGGGCTGGGCGCAGTGGCTCACACCTGTAATCCCAGCACTTTGGGAGGCCGAGGCAGGCAGATCACCTGAGGTCAGGAGTTAGAGACTAGCCTGGCCAACATGGCGAAAACCCATCTCTGCTAAAAAATACAAAAATTAGCTGGGTGTGGTGGTGCATACCTGTAATCCCAGCTACTCAGGAGGTTGAGGCACGAGAATCACTTGAACCCAGGAGGCAGAGGTTGCAGTAAGACGAGATCACACCACTGCACCCCAGCCTGGGCGACAGAATGAGACTGTCTCCCAAAAAAAAAAAAAAGCGCCCTCGGGATGCACAGGTATACAGCCCAAGCGTCCAGGGTTCCTTCCGGCCAGCAGACTCGTGCCTTGTCCATGGAAAGCGCTCCCTTGGTGGGGAGGGGCTGGCCGTGACCTCATCAACAGTGAGAGCCCACCTGGCATACCAAGCAGGGCTACCTGGCATCTGGGTGGCACACTGCAAGCAACACCTGCCGCAGAGCCTGGGGTGGACTCAGTGGCCGTCCCTGAGAGAGCGTCTACAGGGAAGGGGGTGCCCAGCCCCTGATTTCAAGGCTAAGAGGAAAAGACTATGGCAGCAAGGGCATCTGACATAGCACATCAGCCTTGACTTTCTCGAGCTAAAAACCTACTCTTGCCACACGCAGAGCATGCTCTCCAAGCTGCAGAGACCCAGGGGGCTCTCATGCTGTGGATCACAGTGCAATTCCGTTCACTATATATGGAGACCCTGCTATGTGCCAAATACTGTGCCAAGTTTGGGATGGGGACCCTTCCTTTCATCGAGAGCCACAGCCTAAAAAAGAAAAAGATAAATCAAGCAAAATGTCAAACATGAGAAAATAAGCAACTCAATTTAGATTCTCTTTTTCTTGAAGAAATATCAAGTATTCAACTCTCGGGATTTTAAAATTAAGAACAAGAAATATAGGACTTCATTTGATAAATATAACAAACACTTAAAAATTTACTTCTGTTTTCTATTTCAACAGTGAGGAGGAGGCCCAGCTCAGAGGTCTCATTGCAGCAATCTTAGACAAGGTGACCGCACAGAGGGGCCAGGGTTTGACACCTACCTTTCTGTCCACCCACCACCCACCCATTCTCACACCCAACACACAGTATCCAACAGGCAAGACACTTGCAAGACAGTGAAGGAAGGAGCGAGACAAGTCCCTGCTCCCTAGGAACGTACAGTCTAGCAGGAATTCCAACAGGAAAGCATACACACAGCCACCAACAGGGAAGATGGCAGAGGGTTCCAAAAGCTATCCGAGAAGGACAAGGAAGCTGCTGGGAAAATCCAGAGAACATCAGAGCTATCACAACCTGCCCACAGATAGCACAAAGTCTTTAGGGAGAGGGTGTGCCCGGGGGAGGATCTGAACACACAGAAAGAGTGAAGGCACATCAGAGTATAATGCAAAGCATGGCCAGGGGCATGTCGAGAACAGAGGGAAGCTGAAGAATGGGTCCTGACCAGTGTGAGAGGCCCTGAGGTGGGCTCTGGAACCCTGTCTAGGAGAGCTGGCATTAAGGAAAGGAAGTGTGCACCCTCCCAAGCCTGAGTGCACGGGGGTGGGGATCCGGTGGGGGTTTAGACACCTGCACCAGGTTGGTTTCTGCGACCGTGCCTGTACCTAGGCCCTGGTCATCTGGGAGGAAGTCACACTTAGAAGTTCCTGGTCCCCCAGTAAAGTCACTTCCAGCCACCAGGCAGCTGGCCACATCTTGAGGGAGCAAGGGACGTGGCTGTGGTCCTCAGGTCTGAGGTTTAAAGAGAAGCTCCCCTTGGACTCCTCAGAGGGAAATGGTAGAAGGGCCTGGCTGTGAACACCACTGAGTTGGTTTGAGGACAACTTGGCATTTCAACATAGGGACGTGTAGTTCTATTTCGCTGGGTCCCGGAAAGCTGCAGCTGCCCAAGCTGGGATGCCTTTTCAGGACAAAAGCACACCCCAGACTTCACTCTCAGGCACAGCGCTGTGCCGAGCAGAGACGGAAGCCAAACATCTGGATCTCAGCAACTGCCTGAGTCCTCGCTGGAAAGAAAGGACTGCAGAGGGCCAGGGCCCGGGACCCTGCACCCTGGGAGAGTAGGTGGGGGGCTTCTAAACCCCCAGGAGCAAGCACTCTTGAGGGAGTGAGTGGAAATGTGCAAGGAAGCAGGCAGGAGAGGGGTGTTCTGGGGGCAGGCACCCCCCACTCACACTGTCCAGTGACAGGGCTTCCTTTTGCACCCAGATCCCAGCCTGGCAGACTGCTCCAAAGCCCTGCCCCCACCGGTGTCCTTTATAGACAGGGGAGAAAGGACAATTGTCAGTGACACCCATGCCCTATAGCTGTGACTTTTCCTGTATCTTTTCTGAAATCTTATCCTTAAAAAAAAAAAAAAAAGCCTGATCCTTAAGTCTGTTCATCTCCTTCCTCTCTCCAGTAATCCATTCTGTGTCTCGGAATCTTGAATTATTCATACTGACCCATCTCCACTCATCAATCCTCCATAATTTGATACAAACCAGGACAGGGCAGCATTTAACCCAGTGGCCCCCCATGTTCCTAAGCACATGCCAACCTCATCTGAACAGAGGCGGCTCAGAAATAGTAAATGCTCATCCTGCATGTAACACTTTAAGATGGTAACTCCCTCTGTCTTCACTTGTCTTAATCATCTTCACGATGATTCCTCGCCACCCCTGGGTGACAGCACAGTTCCCATCTCAGATGGGCCCGGCTGAGGATGGCCAGGCAGCCCCTCTGCAGAGCACTTTGGCAACACGCAGCACCTTTCTGACCCTGCCATCTTGCCCATGGAAACATACTCAAACGCTGGAAAAGCTTCAGTTACAAATAGGTGCCCGAGTGTTCTTTACAAAACAGCCAAATATCAGAAGCACTCTAAATACACCATGAAAAGACAGGAGCACACTGATCGGGGGCACAACCATTCAATGGAGTATTTGCAGTCACCTGCTACTGCTGTGTCTGCTGAGCCTACCACAGCCTGCCTGAGAGTAACTTTTATTAATTTAGTAAGTTATTTTAAAATGTAGGCATTTATAATACACAGTTAAATAAAATAAGCAAGAGATCTTGTGCATGACAGGACACATCCACGTAAAACACACACTATATACACTCACACATGGCAAGAACAAAACACAACCCAATGCTCATCGTGATTATGCCACTGTGGTGGGGTTGGTTGGTTTTTGTTTTTACCTCCAGATATGTTCACAAATGTATGTAAATATGGATAAAGCTACTGACTGAGCCATTTTTAGAGTAGCAGAAGGCTGGAAATAACTCAGTATCTACCAATAGGTGACTAGATATTGGAATTCCTTGCAGTCATTAAAAAGAACAGGAGTGGATCTGCCTGCCCTGATAGGGAACAATCTATAAAGTAACAAAAGCAAGATCCAGAAGAGTATGTTCACTATGCTTCCATTTACGTCTAGAAAAAGTAGAGGGTTGGGGGGAGGGAGATAGAAATGTAAATGTAGGCTGGGCATGGTGGCTCACACTTGTAATCCCAGCACTTTGGGAGGCCAAGATGGGCAGATCACTTGAGGTCAGGAGTTCGAGACCAGCCTGGCCAACATGGTGAAACCCTGTCTCTACTAAAAATTCAAATATTAGCCTGGCATGGTGGCACACGCCTGTAGTCCCAGCTACTGAGGAGGCTGAGGCAGCAGAATTGCTTGAACCCAGGAGACGGAGGTTGCAGTAAGCCAAGATCGCACCACTGCACACTGTATCCTGGGCAAAAGAGCAACACTCCATCTCAAAAAAAAAAAAAGAAAGAAACATAAATGTAAACGTGCAAATGTGTGTGTGTTACCTGTACATGTCTGTACATGGATGCAGTAACTAGGCAGGGGGCTGGAGAACCAGGACTCGGTGATGTAAGAATGTGAGATTTGATTTTTCCCTGCAGATCTCAATTTTGGGAGTGCCTGTGGCTTTTTGTAAAATATTCTTTTTTTTTTTTTGAGACCGTCTTGCTCAGTCGCCCAGGCTGGAGTGCAGTGGCGCGATCTTGGCTCACTGCAAGCTCCGCCTCCCAGGTTCACGAGATTCTCCTGCCTCAGCCTCCCGAGTAGCTGGGACTACAGGTGCCCACCACCACGCCCAGCTAATTTTTTTGTATTTTTAGTAGAGACTGGGTTTCACCATGTTAGCCAGGATGGTCTCCATCTCCTGACCTTGTGATCCACCTGCCTCGGCCTCCCAAAGTGCTGGCATTACAGGCGTGAGCCACCACGCCTGGCCAACATTCTTAAAAAATGGTTTTGAACCAAAATGGACTGCCAAATTTCTCTCCCTCTGGACTGTCCTAGCAGCACCATTCTCCTCCTCTGTGGCAGAGCTCTGAATTGTTGAGACCTCTGTGCCCCTGTGCTGTGCCCCCAGGGCAGAATCTCTATACACTCACTAGTTAATCAGATTATCTTGAGGAGGTGAGAGTCATTCCAAAGCGGGTGGGGAAGGTCTGACGACAGTCAAACCTTCTGGGACACCCTCTACCCTCACCAGCTGGCATAGCAGGTCCCAGACCACAAACAGAGCTACTATTTGTACACTGGCTGCGGTCTACAAAACACCCTTCACATAACATGACCTTCATGACAGCTCTATGAGGCACCCAGCAGCATCTCCGTGTTACAGCCGAGAAGGCTGAGGCTCAGGAAGGTTAAATGAATTCCCCCAATTCCTCCCAGGTCGGAAATGATGGGTCAAATGTCCCCAGAAGCCTGTGCATTTCCCACTTCCCAGTGTTGAGAAACAGAGAGGAGGTGCTGGAAGCATGTGCTTTTCCTTTCTTGGTGCTAACAAACCCTTTTCAAATCAAACACTACCCTTTCAACCTAGATCCTTTCTGCTGCATTTCAATTAAACTTCCTGTTGTTTCTAACCCACTGGTACAAAGCTGTGCAACTGTATATTCCTAAGACCCCAAAGACAGGGCCAGAATAGAATGGGTGGACTTGTAGCCAGTGAATGCCCACAGAGGTAAGGAGGAGGCAGAAGGGGTAGGAAACTGCTGGTTCTATTGCATTTTCTCCCTATAGTTTTGGGAGAGAGGGATGTGAGGCCCCAGCAATGTCATCTGACTTTGTTTTACCTTCCATTTTCTCCCTGTTTGGACTGAAGTCTATAACTGGTCCCATTGTATTTCAAGAGCAGATAACTTATTTCTTTAGTTTCCCAGGGTCACAGATGGAGAGGAATTATGCCAGAATGGGTCATACCCAGAACCTCACCCAATACTGGATTTAAATAATGGGACTTAGGACTTCTGAGCTGACGAGATTCAAATAAGATTTGTTGAGCTGATGTTGTCACAGGATGAGACCTGGGGACCTTGGGATGGACTGAATGTATTTTGCATTTGGGATAGACCCGAATCACTGGGGGGTCAGATGGCAGACTGTAATAGGCAGAATCAAAGCCCTCAAAATGTCCATTCCCTAATCCTGGAACCTACAAATATTCTGCATCACTTAGCAAAAGGGGCTTTACAGATGTACTTAAGGTTGTGAAGGTTATGACGAGGAGATTACCCTTGGTTATCTGGGTGGGCCCAATCTAATCACACAGGTCCTTAGAAGCAGAGAACTTGTGCTGCCTGGAGTCAGATTCAGAGCACGAGAGTCAACTCATAACCCACCATTACTGGAGAAGTCCATGCAGAAAATAGGGGAAGGAGTGCAGGCTGCAGCCAGGGCAAAGACCAGCCCCGTGACAGCCAACAGGGAAGCAGGGCCCTCAGTGCCACAGGAGTGGACGTCAACTAGTGACCTGAATGGGCATAGCCTGGAATCTCCCCACAGTCTCTAGATGAGGACCCAGGCCAGCAGCCCATACCCTGACTTTGGCCTCCTGAGACCCTCAGTAGAGGACCTAGCTGAGCCCACTGGACTGCTGACCCACAGAGCTGGGAGATGAAAAACAGATGTTGTCTTAAGCCACTAAATTTATGGCAAATTGCCATGGCAGCAACGGAAAATGAGTATGTCACGTCAGACTCAGAACAGCCCTATGATATCACTTAGCTCATAACTTCATTTCTGGGGAAACTGAAGCCCCGAAAGAGAAACACAAGAAAAAGGCTACAAAGCAAGAGGCAGAGAGCAAAGAGCCTTTTCTGGGCTAGTTCCAATCTTAGAGACCAGACTCAGGGCTCTAAGCCCAAAACCCAACTGTGGAACACCGCGAGCACTTTTGTCGATGAGCATAATCAATCACTGCTGACTCAGAAAGCCTGCAAATACTTCACCGCCTATCCCCCTCTCCGTGGGAGAAGCAGGATCCACACAGAGCTGGGCTTTATACAAAAACCAGGTGGTCCTCAGGCCAAAGAGTGAGGACAGATGCAGGATTCTGAAAAGCCACAAAACCTAGGGAAGGCTAGTCCTCCAGCCAATGCCATCCAAATACACCCCGCCCCACCCACCGCCCCCGCCGCTGTTAGCTCTAATTAGCGGGTTCAAAGGAAACTAATTTCTGCCTGTCACCAAGGAATGGTGGATTAGAAGCAACTGAATAATGAATGACTGCTCCATGAACTGAGCAATCGCCCCACCTGGGGTTACAGGCAAGCCAGACTGCAGCCTCAAAAGACCTTGTTACACTCACACCTTCCCCTTCTCTAGCCAGGGGGACAGGAGCCTCCTATTTAGCCTCAAATAGTTTCAGTGAGGGCTGAAAGAGTCAGGGACAGGCCGATAAAGATGGCAAGAGCACGCATGGCCCCAGGCTGGGAGTCTTGGCACCACCGCTGACCAACACTCTCAGCCTCTGTTTCGACTCTCTGCACTTCACACCCTCAAGCTTGGGGCTTGAACTCTCACCTCCTTTCTGTCCCTCCCTGCTGCAAACAGTCTGGTCACTGTGTGTGTGTCCTTGGTCTTAGTGCACCCTAGGTCCCTTACACGCAGGTGCTTCTGTGCATGTGGTCCCCACTGTTCCTTCCATTTGGAATGTCCTTCCTTCCCTTCTTCAGTTCGCAAATTCTTACTCGCCCTTTGACCCCTGCTCAAATGTCCATGTTAACCCTGCAAGTGCCTCAGGGAGGCCCTTCTTCAAAGCACAGGGCTACTCCTTCTGTGCTGCCAGAATACTGCTCACTTTCCTATCATATTTATTTTAATCACATCTCATCAGCAATCGGGGTCTGCCTCTCTATCTCTCTCCTGGGCCTTTCTGAGGGTGGCCACTTGGCTACTCAAGGAACCAGGTCCCAGCACTTCTCTCTTCCCCTCTTGGCCTCAGATTTCTCCTCTGTAAATGAGGGGGTTCAGACAGGCTGGATGGAATCCTGAACCTCCCAACCTCAAGGCTGAGGAACACAGGAGAGCCAGAGAAAACTCAAAAGTCGGGCAAAGGCTGGCAAAGCATGAACTCTCCTCACTCACGGTGCTGCTGAATGGAGACCTCAGGACCTCCTGGAGTCTGGAGACCATTTGCATTTGGGGACCAGGCAGGTCTCCTCACCCCAGAGGCTGAGCAGCTGCCTAAGCTCTCTGATGCTGCTAAGCCATTGACTCACTCTGCAGCTCTGAACCCAGCCTTGACCTCTGGCCTCCAGCCGGCAAGCAAACTTGAGCTTGAACCAGGGACCTCCCTGGAAACCAGATGCAGCATCTACAAGGAGCTTCCCAGGCGGGGAGCGTGGCCCAGAACAATCTCTCGCCGTATGACATCACCCTTCTCTCTTGTTATCACTTAGAGCAGGACTGGGGTCATGGCTTGCCACACCCTGACCCAGGTCAGCCCCAGGGTCTCCGCGCTCTCACCACAGCTCCTTGTGGAACATGTGGCATGGAGGCTTCACAGCAAATGCCCCCGGGTTCTAAGTCTGACTCTGCCACTTGCCAGCTGTGTGATCCTGGACAGTACTCTGGAGCCTCGAGTTCCTTTCTGCTCTTAATCTCTGCCCCTTCCCTGGTATTTCCCAGACCCTCAGTCTTTCAGAGGCCCCTTTTCCTGCCCTCCTCTGATCCCTTCTTCATATCAGGTACAATCAAAATAACAATTACCAAGAACCTTCGCTGAGAACCTTCTGCAGGCCAGACCCTGCACCAAGCAACTGGCATGGGTTCTTTGCCACTGCACACTTGCCACCACCTGTTATCTCCATTTTACTGTCAAGGAACTGAGAGGCATTCTAGAAAATGGCTCACCCGTGGCCTTGCAAGGAAAATAACTGCCCGATTTCTCCCTGTTCTTCTTCAAGTCTTTGCTTAAATTTTGCTTGTAATTGGCATCTTCCCTTTTCCAAAGGGTGCTTACTGGGATAATCAATGCAGCTAACACGTATAAAAAAGCTTTGTAAGCTGTAAAGTGCAGTGCACAAGTATGTGGCTGCTACATTAAGGTTTCATGACCTCCTGAGCTTTCTCGGTTTTGTAGTGCAGCTTTTTTTTTTCCTTTTCTCTCTTTTTTTGAGACAGAGTCTCACTCTGTCATCCAGGCTGGAGTGCAGTGGTGTGATCTCGGCTCACTGCAACCTCTGCCTCCCAGGTTCAAGCAATTTTTGTGCCTCAGCCTTCCAAGCAGCTGGAACTACAGGCACGCACCACCACGCCAGGCTAATTATTTCATATTTTTAGCAGAGACGGGGTTTCACCATGTTGGCCAGGCTGGTCTTGAACTCCTGACCTCAGGTGATCTGTCCGCCTCAGCCTCCCAAAGTACTGGGATTACAGGTGTGAGCCACCTCGCCCTGCCTGTAGTCCAGCTTTCTGACCCACAGATGGACAGCCTCCCTGCTCACCCAGCCTCTCTGTGCACACCCACTGTGAGAGTGGCTCGCCATCTCCTAAGGCAGGGGCAACACTTGCCAGGAGAAAGCACCGCTCCGGTCCTCGTGTGTGCCTTGTGGGGCCTGCTCTGTGCTCTGGGATCTCAGACTGTTTGTTTGCCTCCTCTGCCATGTGATATCTCAGAGCCTCGGTTTTCCTGCCTGTAAAATGGGGCTGATGATCCTGGTCTTGCACGGCGGTTGGGAGGATTAATGATATCACATGTAATGCAGTAGCAGATCGCAAGGTCTGCTGAAGGTTGCTTGTGATTTACGTTGTTAACTTCATTTCCGTTCTTGTAAAATAGAAGGCAAGGGAAAAAATACAACCCAGGAATTTATGATCCAAAAGCTATTTACCCCTTAAACTGTTTCTTACATGCCCCACCTGTGGCTTCTCTCCCTCAACAGAACAAAAAATGAACAGGAGCTATTTTCCACCGCCCCTACTGTGTGTGGCACAGGGTTCTGCAAATGTCTGATTAAATTATTGGTAAAAAAGACTTATAAATATGTATACCTGACAGATAGCTCTTATTAAAAGCCCAGACTATGTGAGATGACGTAGGGTGTTCAAACTGCATTCCTCAGAAACCCTACGCTCCTGTGAGTGAGGACTCACAAATGTCTAGTTTGAATCTCATGGAGACAGACAGTGCTATACTGTTAGTAATAACGGCTCCAGTGCAGTGAGCACTTGCAAACTGCCAGGCTCTTACTAAATTCTTTGCAAGCATTAACTCATTCAATCCTCACAATAACTCCCTGAGGTAGCTATCTAGTGTCATTTCCCCTCTTCTAACAGATGAACAGACTGAGGCACAGAGAGGTTAGGTAATTTGCCCAAGGACACACAGCTAGTAAGTGGCAGAGCTGGGATGTGAACTCAGCCGTCCAACTCTAGAGAATGCATTCTCCCATAATATACTACTTCACAAAATCATTGCCCCTCAGCAGGCTCTTCGAGCAGCACTGCAATCTATAACTCCCAATTTTCAAGACTTCTACTCACCATGATAATCTAATTAATTGACATCCTATTCATTGTTAAAAATTTGAACTTATGAAAGAGAATTATAATAACAGACCCTTGGTTTCTATGTTGGGGTTCCAAGTAAGATCTGAAAAAGTATCCCGCTGCAACAGAAACTGAGAACACCACCAAGATTAAGTACGGGAAGGAACCCCAAGGAGGACCGCATAACCACCCTTCCCACCCCTTCAACCTGGCCAGGCCCTTGACTTGGGCAGGACTTCACACCCAGGCAGATTTCACACACCAGCACCCAGGGACTGCTGCCTTCTGAGGCTGCTTGTCGGCAGGTGTGTCTTCCAGCATTTCAGAGGATCTGGATGAAGCGGGCATTCTTCATGAAAGCCCTGCTGCGCTGTGCCAGGAGGGGCCTTTTGGAACTGGCCTCAGAGCTGGTACTGGATCTTCCTCTGGTCACCTCGGGCCTCTCCAGCCTTGGGGTCTGGAAACCTTTCAGGGACCATTGAGGCAGTATCTATAGCAGACCACTTGCTTCCTCAGGATGCTACCTGCCAGCCAAAAGTGACCCCAAGAGCTCAAACTTCCTGGCCTGTGGAAGCCTTGTGTGCTTAATTACTAATCATGATGGAGAGCTCACTACCTTACAAGACAACCCTGCTGGACACATCTCTCAGTGCAAGAAAGTCTCACTGTAATGGAGGAGGTTCCTGAGCAGATTCTGTAAGATAGAATTGTTTAATGTGTGTGTGTGTCTTGTTTTCATAATTAAAATCTTACAAGAAAGCCTCAAATTTCAAGTTCTTGGGTTATGCCTTGACCTGGAGATTTTGGGCCCTATCCAGGGCTCTAACCCAACCCTGTGCATGCAGAGAATGGGTCTGTTTACATAGGGACCAGTCACATCATCCCGAAAAACAACCTCAACTCGGGGACACTCATCTTGCCAGAAAACAGCCAAAGACCAAGCCTCTTCAACACAGGGAAGCACCATAATTCTTAGATGCAAGCTCGGAATTCCCCGACACATGGCTCAGTGGCTGCCTTCATCTCTGGAAGGCTGGACAGTCTTGGGGCATTCTCAGGGAACCAGATGAAACACATTAATTTGTCGCTCAAAAATTATTATTAGTTTATTGTGCTGCTGACCCTGAGTATTATAAGCATGGATAATAAATTCTCCAAGGGTCATTCCTGAGCATAGCCAGGCAATCTAAGGAAGCATAAACCTCCCGCATAAGATTGTCCCTTTGTTACCGCAATAGTGTGTGCCGTTCTTTTTCTCGACAGTTTTTCATCATTCCCTGGCCATGTGGACCCAGGCAAATGGACAGTCTCTGTAGGTTGTCCAATTCTGAACACCTGCATTATGAACATTTTCATCCTGAAGTTTCATACTCCACTGTGTATCCTTATTTGACAGCTGAAGAGTCAGGAAGCTCTCAAAGGGATGAACTAGAAAGAGGCAAGAACCATTCCTATAGACATCCTCCCTCTGGTCCTAGCTCCATCATTCTTACTGGCTTAAAAGTCATGCCGCCACTCTGAACCTCAGTTTTCTCTCCTATTAAAAAAAACCTGGATAACTATGCCCAAAGGGACATTCGGCAAATTGCATGCAATGAGGCACATAAAGAAGGAACCACACAGCAGAGCTGAGAGCCTGGGTGCTGGAAACTGCCTGGGTTAAAATTCTCGCTCTGTTGCTGACCAGCTGTGTGACCTTAAGTCCTCACCTTAACCTCTTTATACCCTAGTTTCCTGATTTGCTAAGTACAGACAAAAAAACAGCATCTATGTCTCAGGGTGGTTTTTCAGATGAATTGAGTTAACACATACAAACGGTCTGTGACAACAGCTGGTGCAGGGGGCGCTCTATGAAGCCTCTTACGTAGCAGTGTCTGTTTGCCTCAGCTCCCAGCACAAAGTACAAGGTTGACAATATTCTTTTTGAAGACCTGACTCAGCCCTGGTGTCTGCATTATCTCTCAAGACTCCTCACGGTGCTCAGTGATGAAGAGACCGTCGCCACCACTTGTACAGGTGAGAAAACCGGGGCTCAGATCAGAGGGCAGGGTCAGGGTGGAGGTGGACTTGAGCTCATTCCCTCGTTTTGCTGTGCCATGCTGCCTCTCTGGTTCTGCCATCTGTGGCCACCAAATACCACTGACCACCCTGAGAACCGTGACACTGGGAAGTTCCAGACTAGCCAGAGCTCTGGTTTATTCTGCACTGAGCCACTGTGCTGTAGCCACAGCTGGAAGGCCACCACACTACACAGGCGAACAAGAAGCTAAGCCTGTTGTCATGTCTTGACCCCTTGATGTTTAGGCACCTTTTTTTTTTTTTGAGACAGAGTCTCTCGCTCTGTCGCCCAGGCTGGAGTGCAGTGGCGAGATCTCGGCTCACTGCAAACTCCGCCTCCCAGGTTCACGCCATTCTCCTGCCTCAGCCTCCGGAGTAGCTGGGACTACAGGCGGCCGCCACCGCGCCCGGCTAATTTTTTGTATTTTTAGTAGAGACAGGGTTTCACTCCGGTCTTGGTCTCCTGACCTCGTCATCCACCCGCCTCGGCCTCCCAAAGTGCTGGGATTACAGGCGTGAGCCACCGCGCCCGGCATTTAGGCACCTTTCTGTAGTGGCTTCTTCACCCCACATAGCTGACAATAATTGTACTGGAGTACTAGCTGATCTTGGCACCTCCCACCCCTTGCTCTAAAATTTTCAATAGCTCCCTACTGCTTACAGATCAAATCAGTTCATCTGGAGGTACAAATCCAAATTCAACACACTCCTTTTGAAGAGCCTTCCCAGCCTTATTCCCTCCTACCCTCCCTCTGGTATGGCTGGGCCAGTCTCCTCTTGGTTCCCTGGACTAGCACGGTCTTCTGGGAAGAGCACTCAGATGGGGGACCTCAGCGCCACTGTTTCCAAACCACTCCAGAGCAATCATGGGTGGGAGAGCAGCCTGAGACCCAGCTGCTTAAAAATCACACAGCTTGATGAAGACCTGCGATCTAAATCCAAGCCTCTCTACACCCTGAGAACCACTTGGAAGGGCAAATACTCTTAGCTACAGTTTTGAACTACTTGCTGATCTTACCCTAAACATACAAGTCCAGAGAAATGATCTGAAGTGCTTAGATAATTCAAGTATCTTTGGATCGTAACACTTCTCTCCAATGGCACCTCTTTCAAGTAAAATCCAAATCTTTCACAAGGCCCCTGCCTATCCGACTTCCCATCGCCTTCTGCACTCCACCCACACTGGCCTCCTTACTTCTCTACGAACCCCACAAAGGCCTCCAGTCTCAGCACAAAGGGCCTTTGCTCCTGCTGTTCCCTCTGCCTCGGATGCCCTTCTCCTTGGGATGTCTGATCATCCTTCACGTTTCACTCAAGTTCATCTCTTCAGAGAAGCCTTCCCTGATCACCCTGTCTAAAGTGTGTCTTCCACCAGTCACTTTGTATCACATTGATTTTTTTATTCTTCTTTTCCATAAACTATAATTATCGTGTTCACTTATTAGTCTGTTTACTGTCTGCCTCTCCCCAGCACAAGGAGTCTGTTCACTGCTGTATGTGGAGCTCAGAGAGCAGCACCCAGCTCAGAATAGGTACCTGATACACATCTGTCCTCAAGGAATGCGTGGACTACCAACACAACTTTCCTCTTTGGCTGCATCCTATGCCTGACAGCCTCATCCCCATTTGAAAAGCTGGGGAAAGTGAGGCCCAAATACCTCAAGGAAATCCAGACTCAAGCTGGAACAAAGACTTCACTCCTCTTCTGGGGCTCAGCTGGTCAAGGAGACCTGCTGCTGATATTTTACCGAAGAACTCCAACAATAAGACTCTCTTCTATTAGCGAGAATTATATTCACACCTCCTACAGGGAGAAACCCTGCTTTTATGAAGGTAAAACCACATTGTGATTAACACTTAATCAGGATCTTATCTACATTACAGCTCTGCAAGGTAAAAAAAAATAGTTGGGGGTCTTAATATCATGCTGGTAATGTTACAATGAGTGTGTTCCTGACACGATTTTCTTATTAGGGTCCTTCCCTGTAAGTTTTATTGCATTTAATTAAAAATTATTACTAAAAGAAACAGCTGCAGATGGTCTTATTTTAAGTCAGAAAATTAAAAACTGAGTATTCTCATCAGTCAATTTCAACAAGAAGCACAGCCACATGCATTAGGATGTGATGGTTTTGAGATAATAATTTTCATGGCATTTCTAGGTCCTTTCAATGAAACTTAATGAAAGCTCTGCATGAGTTCATTTGTCAAAAACATAATAATAGGAAGGCTCCTGGCTTACAGGCAGATATAAAGATACCAATGAATACCACAGCTAGGATATGCCAAAAATCCAGCCACGCGGCTCTCAGCACCAATGGAACCAGTCAGCAGGAGGCTTAGCTGCAACTCTGTCACATTCCCACCGAGGATTGATAGCTGAGGCTGTAAATCACCTTGGTTTTACAAGGATGTGTTATTTGTTGCTGCAGCACTGTCTACGGTAGTAAAAAATATATAAAAGTCAGGTTTCACTCTCTCACAGAATCACTTCAGCAAAATATTTATGCATTCTAAGGAATCTGGGGGTGCACTGACAGGTGGGGAGGAGGAAGGAGGGGATGCTTATGCTAGATTTTGTGCTAGATTACAGAACTGCAATGGCAGTCGCTATTCTCGGTCTGGATGGCCCATACAATGACCTCCTCCCAACTTCATTATTCGGCTTGTCTCCTCTACTCTTAAAGAGTGAATTCCTATTATTTCTTGCTATGTCTTTTACTGGAAACCAACTCAAATCTTTTATTTGGGACCAGACTGTAAAAGACAAAAGAATGAAAAGAGAAATGCAAAGGCAGATGCAATCTAGCCCTGGAGTTCATCAATGTTGGAGAACTAGGGTTGCTGTGTACATCCTGGTGGCAGAATGCCACTCCTTCCCTGGCTGCAGCCACAGCCCCAGGTTGGTCATCCTCTCTTGAGGGGACCACTACAACCATCTCTTCATGAATCTCCCAGCTTCCCACCCCTCCATCCCCTCCATTCTCCACCCTGCCAGCAAAGTATCCATGCAGTGCACCACCCACACGATGGTGTTCCCCTGCTGAAAATCACTATGGACTCCCCCCTGCCCAGGGGATGGCATACACACTTGTCACGCTGATATACAAGGCGTTCTCAGCTGGGCCCACCCTGCCTTCCCAACTCCGTGCACCTGGGCTCCAGCTGAACACTTCGAGATCCTTTCGACCCTACAGACTCAAGCGCAGGCTTTTCTCTTCCCGGACTGTCTCCATCATGAACTCCTGCTCCCCATCAAGACCACTCGGCCGGGCGCGGTGGCTCACACCTGTAATCCCAACATTTTGGGAGGCCAAGGCAGGTGGATCACCTGAGGTCAGGAGTTCAAGACCAGCCTGGCCGACATCGTGAAACCCCATCCCTACCAAAAATACAAAAATTAGCCAGGCAAGGTCATAGGCGCCTGTAATCCCCTGCTTGAACCTGGGAGGCAGAGGTTGCAGTGAGTCAAGATCATGCCATTGCACTCCAGCATAGGCAACAGAGTGAGGCTCCATCTCAAAACAAAAACAAAAACAAAAACAAAAACAAAAAAAAACACCCACCTCAAATGTCCTACAGATACTGAAGGCTCCCCTACTGCCCACTCCGTAGCCAACTGGATATACCACTAACCAAGCTTTATCACTTTATCACCCTAGCCTCTAATTGCCTCTCTATCCATCTTTCTCCTCAGCCAGCCTAAAAACTCCAGAGGGCAGGGATGTGAGTACCTCTACTACCTAGAACAGCACAGACAATTCAGCAGATACTCCAGGAACGCTAGCGGACTGAGTGAGGGAGCTGGCTGGGCTCACTCACAATGTGCTACTGTTACACTCAGAAATGAGAGAGAGAGATGGTGTTTGTGTTTAGTCCTCAAGCCTTTCAACCCCATCTCCTCCATATAATCATCCTCCCTGTCTGCAGATGATGTGACCTGTTTTCCAGAATAAAGGTATTGAAGTACCTTCTGAATGAAGGCAGGCATTTTCATTGGAGTCTTATTTCTTGTACTTGCTCTCCTCTTTCTCCTGCCTCCATGTCAAAAGCCTACTTTTCCTGCAATGTCTACTCAAGTGCCACTTTGTACATGAAGCCATCCTGCCCGCCTCTGGACTCCTACTCTTCAGGTCCTGAGCCTTTTCTACCTTGCATTTCAGTGACTTGGGTCTAAGTCCTCTTCCTACCCCCAGACTCAGTCCACTGAGGCCAGCAGTGGTACATGGTCCCCCTCTCTCTCCTTCCACACATCACTCCATGCAATCCTTGCCCAAAATGAGTCATTTCACAAACAGCCATCACCAGTTAGCCAACACATTCACTCTCCTGGGTGTTCCTGCTCCCTCTCCTCATATGCAGGCTGCACAACATGGCCCAAACACAAACTCCTGGGCATGTCATTCGAGCTGCATTTCAACCATAAGCAGCTCTGTAACAACCCTGGGCTGGCGAAGCAGAATCCTTAACTGCTCTGTCTGCAATGCACAAGCACTCATGAGCTGCTGCCCTGGGCGGGTGGAATCTTCTGAGGTTCTCCTAATGAGCATTCCATCCCAAACAGATGGCATGCTCCAAACCGAGAACTCCTGGTTGCTCCTCAGGCACAGCTGGCCACGCAAGGGCAGGGGTCCCCACTGTGGCCTGCAGGAGGGAAAGACATCTGAGTACCTCATTAGCAAGTTCCAGCAAAGCTCGTCTTATTGATGAGTTGCCAGCAGAGCGACAAACCCACCAGCCAGCAGAAGAGAAAGGTGTCCTTTCACTTTTCCTTGAGTCTCCTGGACCAATAAGCAATGTTAACATTTTGGGGGTGGCTGTGCCACCCTGTCTCTTGCAAGCAGGACACTCAACAGGTTTGGATTAAGAATACCAGAAAACATCCTGGCTAATATGGTGAAACCCCGTCTCTACTAAAAAATACAAAAAAATAGCCGGGTGTGGTGGCAGGTGCCTGTAGTCCCAGCTACTTGGGAGGCTGAGGCAGGAGAATGGCATGAACCGGGAGGCGGAGCTTGCAGTGAGCCGAGATTGCGCCACTGCACTCCAGCCTGGGTGACAGAGCAAGACTCCGTCTCAAAAAAAAAAAAAAAAAAGAATACCAGAAAATGTGGCAATTTGCGACCACAGAAAACAGGTAGTAGTGGAAACAGCACTGGATTGAAAGTCAGACAGACTTGGGTTCTGACCTTGGTTTGGCCACTTACCATCCATGTGACAGAAGATAGTTCATGTCATGTCACCAGGCCTGTTTTCTCACCTGGAAAATGGGAACCGGAAATTCCTACCTAACTGTAAGTTATAAGTGAAATAACAAATACAGTCATAATAATAGAGACGGGCAGTTTTATTGTGATTATGGAATCATAAAACCCCTAGCCTTGCTGTCTTTGGTGTACGAGGCAGCTAATGACTCCAAATCAATATTGCTCAGATGTTGCCTGCAGCCCTGAACCCACCTCATGGGAAGTCAGAGGTACAGTTCATGCCACATCCCATGGCAAAAGCTTGCAAATTCAAAAGCCTGGTTTTACTGATGTGATGTAAAGCCCTAAGCATTAAGTCAAACATATGCAGAACAGTCGTTTTGTGTGTGTGTGTGTGTGTGTGTGTGTGTGTGTGAGAGAGAGAGAGAGAGAGAGAGAGAGATAGACAGACAGAAATACACATCAAGAGGAACAAGATTCTCCCTCCCAGGTTCCACACCTCAGGAATCAAATTCAAATCCTGCATCCACCACTAAGTGACCTTGGTCATGTCACTTAATAACAGCTAATGCTTACTGATCATTTTACCATGTGCTGTATTAACTCCTGTAGTCTTAATGACATTCCAAGGCAGGTACAATGATCATCTCCTTTTACAGATAAGGACACTGAGGTACAGAGAGGTCAGAAACTTGTTCTAGGTCACATAGACAATAAGTGTAGACCAATACCCAGGCAGCTTGGCTCCAAAGCCTATAAGCTTAGCTGTGGTGCTTTCACAGGCTCTCCTTGGGCCACGGTGTCCTCATCTGTAAACAGAAAAAGCTACCATAAATGTGTCAAGAACAATATGCACTAATGGGTGAGGGCAGTGGGGAGAGGGGCAGAGGGGAAGAAGAGGAGAGGGAGAGAAGGAGAAAGGGAGGGAGAGGAAGAAAGAGACAGCGAGAGAGAGAGAGAGAGAGAGAGAGAGAGAGAGAGAAAGCCAGTGTAGCAACATGTGCATGGTATAATCTGGGTGCTGGGCACATGGGCGTTCACACTAAAACCCTTAACTTCTCAACAAGTTTGAACATTTTCATAACAAAATGTTGGGGAAAAGTGGCCTCAGGGATCTGTGCTGATGTATAATGCTGACAGCTATCATGCAAAACACAAACATATGATGATGAAGATTTAAATGAGACATTTAGGACAAGTGAGTCTGTGGCGTGTTTTGCATAAAACAGGTATGTAATAACTGTATACAAAGCATCCAGCACTGTGTTGCTAAAAACAGGTATTTAATAAATGATATTTCTTTCCCCTTGTGAAGCTCAAAATCACCAACTCATCAATATACATTTATTAAGCTTCTAGTGTGTAACCAACATATCAGGGTGCCATAGGATATTCAGAAGTGAAGACTGGGTTCCCCTAGCCAAGACTACTGGTCAGTGACTTAGGACATAAGACAGCCTATCTGGAAACTAAGGGTGTTCGACTAGATCTCTGCTGAAAACTTTTTTTTTTTTTTTAAGTGAGAGTCAATTCAGGGAAAAAAGAATGCTTCAGGAATACATTTCATTTCATTTTTCTTTTGAATCAGGGTCTGCTCTGTCAGCCAGGCTGAAGTGCAGTGGCATGATGACAGCTCAATGCAGCCTGAAATTCCTAGCTCAAGTGATCCTCCCACCTCAGCCTCCTGAGCAGCTGGGACTACAGATGCGTACCACAATGCCCGGCTATTTATATATATGTGTGTGTGTGTGTGTACACACATATATATATATGTAGAGATGGGAGTGTATACGTAGAGATGGGAGTCTCACTGTGTTGTCCAGGCTGGTCTCAAACTTCTGGCTTCAAGTGATCTTCCTGCCTTGGCCTCCCAAAGCATTAGGATTACAGGCATAAGCCACTGCACTCAGCCCAGGTATACATTTTAAACTAAAGAATGATAAAACCTTCTTTTGTATACCATTGAAAAAAATGGACATAGGTAATACATTTATAAAAGATTGTTAACAGTATTACTATAGCTACTAACATGCTACTATCTATGCAAATCTGAAAGGAAGTAACTACACAGAAGAAACTTTACAATCAACCATTAGACCCTGAGTTGCTGCTCACCCAGTTTCAGGGTCGCTAAGGGCTCTCTGAATTCTATTATACACTGTTTCTTGAAGGGAGATACTTTTAGTAGAAAAAGGGCTTGGATTTAAATAACACTGAATCACACCATGAGAGAGTTACTTCCTTCTTAGTCCTTTTGGATTCTTCTGGTTTTGCCAGGTGGAAAGTCTCCATGTGGTGCAAGCATATCTTTAACACCTCTCCCTGTTTAACAAAGAGATCAGGCTTCCAGCTCCCAGCCTTGGCAAGGAATCACCTCAAGCTAGTCTTTACCCATGTTGTTTTACTGTTCTATCTTATTTTTACAATTGCCTTCTATTTATGGCAACTGATACTGTTTTTCCATTTCCCAATAGTGACAAAAAGTTTCCATTACATTTTTCTAAATAAAAAAGATGGGCTGATTTAAAGAAAAGTAATGAGTCAAAGTATAGGCAGTATAATGGAAATGGTAAATGCAGTCCAGGAAAGGTGAATGGTTGAGAAATACAAAACTGCTCCAACCTCACCATTTTACAGATGAGCAAACTGCGGCCCAGCCTCTTCCAAGGTCCCATAACAAGTGTTGGGACCTTAGGCTTTGAATCCATGTCTGGTGCACTGATCTGCCTTCGGTCAGGGCTATGGGTATTTATTTTGGCTTCTGCCTTTAATCCTCACACTAAAGCAAGGTATGGGGCAGGACAAGTAGTAGAAGGAGGAAGGAACTGCCTCCCCACCCTCTCATCCCGTCCAACCCCAAGCACCCCTAGGCACAGGTCTCAGATCAGCAGCATCCCCTCCACTCTGTACTCAAAGCCCCTATTCAGGCAAACAAGCAGGGTCCCCCGGCCCCACGGCAGTCACTCATGCCTCTTGGCGATATGCGTCTCAGAGCTCCCTTGCCCAGACCTGCTGCAGCCCAAAGTGGCGATTTTTCTCCCCCTTTGCTTTCATCTGTTTCATGTAGGAAAGCGGAAGAAAGCTTTGCTCACTGATTGATGTCCAAGAGGATGTGGTTCCTGTATGGGAGATTTATTCCAGTCAGTCTGGCCTTTGGCAAAATAGCATCAGAGTGGTGCAACCATGCTTTTGAAATTCAGAGTCTGACAGTTCAAGACACTCAACCAAGGCCCTAGGCTGTAGCATCAAATGTGAGCTAATGCAAAGAAAGCACCTAGCACAGTGCTTGGCACACAGTAAACAGTCACGATCCAGGAGCTTTAGTGTTGTCTTAGATATTTTATTCCCTATTGTCATAATTGTCTGGATGAAAAGGCCTCTTTGTTTTGTTTTTTGCACAAAGTACAGACCAAGGCAACAGGTCCTTCACATATAGCCAAGCAGCCTGTGCACTGCACACCCCAGGTGGCACCATACATAGACCAAAAGGTGAAGGAGTTGCTCTTGTGATTGTACAATGCGCAGCCTGCACAACCAGACCTGGTATCCCCTCACATAATTCACTACAAATTCCTGATCCAGAAGTCAAGAAGTCTGGGTTTGGACACTGATTTCTCCAGTAACTTACTGAGAGACCTTATGCAAGTGCCTTTTCCCCTCTGTGTCAGTTTCCTCTTCTGTAACAGGACTTGTGTCTGAAGTTTCCTCCAGCTATAAAATTCTGTGATTCAACAGAGGCAGATTTCAATTTTTGAAGGGCTATTGTAAAAAAGATGAAATAAGCTCCCTCACCTGGCTTGAGAGAGAAGAACCATGAGTTGGGGAGGGATATTACAGGGGAACAGTATATGCCTCAGTCACAGAGAAACTCTTCCTCATGATCAGAATACCCAGCACCCGATGAGGCAGCTCTGGGAGTGATGGGTTCCCTGTGGCTGGAGGATTTCAAGTACACTGAGTAAGCACCTGTTAGAGGTGGGCGGTCTCTTTGAGCACAGAGAGTTTATTGTTGCAAAGCTTGGTTCTGCCTTCCTCAGTGCTAGGAGGCACTCAGCTGGGGATGGGTCTTGTCCACCCCTGCCAATTGTTATTAATGTAATGAACTTGTTGACTCTGCCTCTCTACCCCTCTTGCAGCTCCCACGAGTCCACATTCTCCAAATTAAACTCAGTCCCTCGGGCTGTGCTGGTGTTTACCTTTGCTCTGGCAAAAAAAATCTTTTCATCTTAGAAAGAACTAATAAATAAATCGCCTTACCCAGACTTGGGATAGTGAGAAGATGGAGCCAGGACGGCGAACCATGCAAAATACTCAAGAGAATTATCCATGCAAACGCTTCCTAGCAGCTCTACTCCAACAACAGCAAATGCTAATTGCAAATCATCCTTATCTAGTCAAGACTGCGGGTCCCCTAGGAATTCCTAGCAGCAACAGCTGTGTAGGACTGGCTTAAGTTTCTGCACATGAGGGAAAAGAATCAGAGGGTTTCTTTTAAAATCACAACCACTTTGGTTTTTCGTTAATTCAGATCAGGTGCCCCCAAACAATGAGGATGGTTCAGGGCCAATTGCATCACCTTTAAGTTGTGTCCACAATTCCATGAGGAATGGCAAGATTTGGCAATTATCCACTCGGGATGATCAATGAGGGGCATTCAGTCAGTCTTGGGAAGGTGAGGTCAGAACACCCCCACTGTTGTTCAATAACTTCAGTGTCTCACTCTCACTTCCAAAGTGAATCAATTAAAAAAAAAAAACAACAAGCTTGGATGTAGCTCTTAAAGACTTCCATTCAGTAATTTAGCTCAGGGCACCATCAGCTCTTTAAACAATTTAAATAGTCTTTTCTAGTTCCCTGTTGAATACAGTGTATAGTTACTCAATAAAAAGGTATCAATCTCAATTTAAGGTATTTTCCTGATGTGAAAGATATTTAGTTTATCAAGATTCCAGAACCTTCTCTCTTGGTGACTGTCTCAGAGGCGAGTAGCAAAGCCATCTACCTAGGAGATAACGAGAACTGTCTCCCAAATTAATGTAAACAAAAATGCTTTCACATGTACCGTATTTGGCATCTTATACACTGCTTTCACACAGAATACCTCTGATTTTCTTTTCCTTTTTCTTTTTTTTTTTTTTTTTAGACAGAGTCTCGCTCTATGGCCAGGTTGGAGTACAGTGGCGTGATCTCGGCTCACTGCAACCTCCGCCTCCCAGGTTCAAGCGATTCTCCTGCCTCAGCCTCCCGAGTAGCTGGGACTACAGGCGTGTGCCACCATGCCCAGCTAATTTTTGTATTTTTAGTAGAGATGGGGTTTCACCATGTTGACCAGGATGGTCTCAATCTCTTGACCTTGTGATCTCCCCACCTCGGCCTCCCAAAGTGCTGGGATTACAGGCGTGAGCCACTGCGCCCAGCCTTACTCTGATTTTCTTAAACTCTCTACCATGAGGTAGCATGAGTCCCATTTCATGGGTGAAGTAACTGAGGCTCAGAGATATAAAGCCACTCACTCCAAGTCAACACAGCTAGTAAGAAACAGAGCCTGAGGCCGGAAAGCAAGTCCATCTGTCCCCCAAACCCACACTGCCTCTTGGATAGTTATAGCTGCCGAACAAGAAAGGAACTAGAATGTCAGGTACCTTTCTGTGTCCTGGTCTGCACTCTGCTGTTTGCTCTCAAAGGCGTTGAAGCTGCTCATGTCCACGTAGCCATCATTTTCGTTTGCTGTGGACAGGGCTCTGCTCTGATCTTCAAACAGCTTCGTGAACGCGCCAGCCCTGGCAGGTCTCCGGGGTGGAATCTGGATATTCTCATAGTCCGAGTTCATGGCTGGAATGTTCTCATAGTCTGAAGTGTCAGCGCTGGGGAAGGAGATGGACCGTGGCTTGGTCAGTGGCAAGGGCAGGAAGGGTGGCCGGGAGCGGTCTTCGAAGGACTCCACTCTGGACACCGTCCTGCTGAAGGGGACACCTTTCCTCTTGCCATCTCTATAAAAGATGAGGGAAGAGGGGGATTCAGAAGCCCGGAGCTTCCCAGTCCGAGACTTAAGCTGAGGGGAGTTACTGAGGCTTCTCCGGTCCACTTCCAGAATCCTGGAAGGCCCGTGGTAGCTGGATTCTGAAGACGACCTAGAGGAAGACACGTTCACATCCACGTGCAATTTGTTCTCCGTCTTCTTCTTAAACGTCAGTGCCAGGAACCGCTTAAAGGATGACTTCTTCTTTTTGTACTTGTCCGGGGAGTCGCTCTCGATCAGGAGTGAGGGAGAGCTCTTTGTGATGGGCTTCTTGGTGATGCAGGCCAGGTCGAAAGGAGGTGGGATGTCTACCATGGAAGAAGGCGTGGAGGTGCCGCTGGACGGAAGGTGGTTTCTCTGGGAGAAACTCCCAGAGGAGCCAATCACACATGACAGAGAGAGATTGTCCTCTTTCCTCTTTATCCTGTGGTCATCCAACCCTGACCCCTCAGCCTCCTGGTACACGGAGACCGGAATCTCTCGGCCTTCCACGGAGAATGACCGAGGGTATAAAGTAAAGGCCCTGGGCTTTGCTGGCAAGGCCCTGCTGGCTTCCAGGGCCTTCCCCTCCAATGACAAAAGCATCTTTCCTACCTCCTCTGTGGCACTTCCAATGCCAGGGGCTGACGAGCCCACCTCAGGTCCGGTTTCTTCAGGGACGGTTTCTGGGACATAGCCGGCCACCTTCCCAGAGTGGGGCCGGACCCTCGTGCTGGTATTCTTCCTGTCTGCGGGGACCAGGCCACCCTCTGCCTCACAGTTCATTTCTTCTTTCGAGCCATAACCACCCAGGGCGTCCGATGCAGCCTGCCCTCCTTCTCCAGGGGCCGCCTGACCCAGCAGGCCTGCTCCCATCACATAGGGGTTGGCCAATGCATCATCCAAGGCCTCCTCCTCCAGCACGACCACCACCACATCAGGGGCTGCGGGACCCTCTGCCGCTCCACCCTGTAGGGAGCCACACTGGCCATACGAAGCCCCCACCAAGGGGTTCTCCTCCGCACGCAGCCCCAGCTTTGGTGCCTGCTCTGATTCTAAATCTTTCGCTGATTCAGAAAGAGCAGAACAGCTCTCGCTGCAAAAAGAGGTGCTCTCAGTTGGGAAGAACTCATAGCGGCTTCCTGTGAGGGACGTCACAAAGTCCTCCGTGCAGTCATTCTCAAAAGGGACAATCTGACAGCTCTCCTCAGCGGGCTCATCCTGTGCACGGTCCTCCAGGGTGGTGACTGCCACTTCTTGGTTGGTTTTCTTCTCGTGGTCAGGTGGTTCACTGAGGTCAACCTGTTCCCCACCTGTGACACCTGTGGCCTCTTCACATCCCTCCTCAAGAACTTCAGGGCAGTCCGTGGCCGTCTCTGCCTCCTGGACCCCGGCCGGCTCCTCCTTCTCAGGGGGCTCCTCACTGGCATCCTCAGCATCCTGTCCCATGTCCTCAGTGGGCCTGTCAGGACCCGAACCCTCATCTGCCCCCGCTGGGTCTGTGCTGGCACAGCCTTCCTCATCCTCCTCCTCTGCCTCCCCGGGGGTGTCAGGGGGCTCGTGGTCCTCTCCATGGATGTGAGGCAGGAAGAGGTCGCTCTGGAAGACCCCCTCCCCAGCCCAAGGCCCACTGTCCTCCAGGCTGCACTCCCTGTGTGGCTGCACCAGTTTCTCTTCCTCCTCACTTCTGGACACCTGCTCCAGTGTCCCTGGCTCATCAGCGCAGCCCTCCCCTTCGTCCTCAAGAGCGAGGTCTGTGCCTTCCTCACCCTCCCTGCTCAGCACTCCTGCACCCGGAGCAGTGGGGGCCACTGAATCCTCACCAGCTCCCGTCCCCTCCAGGCTGCATGCTTCGCCTCCCTCCTCATGCTCCTCTTCCTCTTCCCCAGAGGCCTCTGGAGACACCAGGGCTTTGTTCCCCACACTGTCCCCATCCTTGGGTTCATCCTCCCTCAGCGGAGCCCTGGGGACCACGATGTAATCCTCGTCAGTCTCTGACTCAGAGCACTTTGGGACGGACCGGGGACCCTCATCAAGCCCCCTGTCTACACAGAGCAGCCGCCCGTTGCTGCATTTGTTCAAGCTGTCATTTAGGTACACACTGGCTCTCCACTCGTTTGGGGCAGTCAGCCTGGGCTTGGGGGCAATGGGGGGCTTCGGGCCCCTGAACATGGAGTTTGGACTGTGAAGACTCTCGGGCCTGGCTGAGGAAGGGAATTTGGGCGCGGTCACTGGTGTCAGTGGACTGGTAGTCTTTGGCTTGGGAGCGACAGGTGGTTTTGGTGAACCTAGACAACAAAAATAGAGAAAAAGTACAATTAACTTTATTTCCATTCAGAGTCTCCTACACACCACTTGCAGGGGACGCCGCAGATGGTTCCGTCCGCCCATGTGAAGCCCACCTCCTGTGCTTTGTGTTGGGCTTAAGCCCTCCACCAGAATCTTGAAAACCCCTTGATTTTCCACTGAAGATTCATTCTGTAAACAAAGTGAACAGACCTTCCTTCTACACGCAGCACAACTAACGAAAATCAACCAAATGAAATCCTGTGCTCCTCAAATGAAGTGTCCAGGTCAGTGCATTCATTCATCCAGCAGCTACTGATAAATACTTTCTATGAGCCAGAGACCAAGAGAAAAGGCTAAACTTGCCGTCACCTTCCCTGCTGCCCTCGTGGAGCTTACATCCCCACTTCTACAGCTGCTCCATTGGGTACCCACTAGCGACACGCATAGCACTGCAGACAGCAGGGTCTCCTAGGGTCAAGAAGAGAAAACAGACTCTGCTGAGAACTCACAGTTGAGTTAGAACAACTGGAGGGTAGCGCCGGGGACCCTTGGAATATTATGACTGAATAGCTGCCATTTCATCCCTTCATGAATGACACTCCAGAGGTTTGAAACAGTGATGTGTGCTTCTGCTGGGGGGTCACGTCTGGAATCTGCATGCTTCAGGACTGTGTCCAACCAGACCTACACCCAAATTTCATGGGCATGCAAATTTCATGGGAGAAATTATATAATACTTGCCAACATGGATATCTGCAAAATGTCTCTTCCCTGTGGATGCTGAGGACCTTCTGACCATGGCAGAATAAAAGATGTGGTGCAGACTACAATGCAACAGGAATTACAGAAACATGGGCTGCTGTGGCCAGGGAAGACCTCTTAAAGAAGGTGACATTTTAGCTAAGATTTGCAGGATAAGAAGGATCTAGAGAAGGGGAACGGTCAAATGAGTGGTTGCCAACTTTTGAGTTCAGCATCTCTCTGCCACAAGACTGCCCATGCCTCCTCCCTGGCTTCCCTGTCACCTGCCTGGCCCCCTACGCTCCCTTGCATACTGTGGGCATAGAATCCATCTCCATCCCAACATCTCTGTTTCAAAAGTACTGCCTGGATCCCCACCACCCATGGATTAGGACTCCCATGTTTCCCCTTCGGAAGGTCTAATCTCCCAGCTCCATTCCCACTAAGGCTTGGGTATGACACAAGTGGCCTCAAAATAACAGCCTGGCTCCTAACAGGAGGGAAGATGAAGCAGACTGCCGGGAGATCTCTGCCAGCAAACTCTTCTCTTCCCACGCATGTTAGGCCCAGTTTTGTCCCTGAAACATCTAACACCACTAATCTCTAATCCAGGGCTGTCCCTGGAATGTGAGCCACATATATCACTACATAGGTAATTTTAAATTATCTTGTAGGCACATTAAAAATAAATAGGTAAGGCTGGGTGCAGTGGCTCACACATGTAATCCCAGCACTTTCAGAAGCCAAGGTGGGCAGATCACTTGAGGTCAGGAGTTCGAGACCAGCCTGGTCAACATGGTGAAACTCCGTCTCTACTAAAAACACAAAAATTAGCTGGGTGTGGTGGCACACGCCTGTAGTCTCAGCTACTTAGGAGGCTGAGGCAGAGGAATCACTTGAACCTGGGAGGCAGAGGTTGCAATGAGCCAAGATTGAGCCACTGCACTCCCGCCTAGGTGACAAGAGCAAAACTCTGTCTCAAAAAAAAAAAAAAGGTAAAAGTAATTTTAACAATATATTTTATTGGACTCAATATATCCAAATATTATCATTTCAATATGTAATCAGTATATAAAATGTATTAATGAGGTGTTTGACATTCTTTTTTCATACTAAGTGTTCCAAATCTAATATGCATTTTACATTTGCAGCACATCTCAATTTAGACTAGCTACATTTTACGTGCTCACTAGCCACATGTGGCTGGTGGCTACGGTACTATCCAGCACAGCTCTAACTGGTTTTACACATCTCCATAGGACTGTACCACTGGCACCTCAATTTCAGTATTTCTGAAGCCAAAGTTGGTATCAGTGCCAATGGGTTTAAAGGTTAAAATAGCCACTGCATCAAACCCCTAATCCACACCATTTCATCCACATCAATGCCCAGGCCAGCCACTGACATCCATACAATGACCCAGAATCTTCTAGAAATAGTGACTATCAAACTCCTTGTTTCCGTACACAGTCACGTGTGTCCTAGTTTAGAAAAATGTCTATCCATATTAGTGAAAAACAAAACATTGGAGCTTAAAAAGATACGCTTCAGCTACCTGTTAGAGTAGGGTAACAGAGGGAGCCTTTGGAGCCTGGCTGATCTGGGTCAAATCCTGACTTTGCTACTTATCAGCTATGAAACTCAGCCTCAGTTTCTTCATCTGTAAAATGGGTGCCACACAGCACCTACCCTCAATGGGTTGTTTTAAAAATTAAAGGCTACATAATATATCAAAAAGGCTCAATAGCAGGTCTTTACATAGAAATAATAAATAGTAGCCGTTGTTCAGATAAAGTCCATCTTTGCCTACCCCAGATCTTCCCTTGGTTGAAGTCTTGCTCTACACTGATACACTACGTAATATGAGCTTCACACTGTCAACATTGGGTGGCAGGCATTGGCACGAAATTATTCTTTGGGGGTGGGACTCTCATTTCTCATCCTTAACAGGTGGGCATTTCACATGGGTGCCATGAGACATGACAAAGGGACAGGTGGGCCATGAAAAATGACCATCACCTTGGCTATATCACCCCCCTCCCACCCAATCCTTCATCCAATCAAGCTATTGATCTGCAGGCACTGTCTCCTAGGGAAAGGTTATGGTGGGTGTCTGAGGCATGATCCTGCAAGAAAATGACCTCCCCACAGGAGCCTCTGGGAATAGCAAACACTCAGCGCCTGTCCTGTGCTCCCAGCCCCAGGCACAGAGTGCTTCAGCCACATCCCTTCTGAGATCAAGGCAAGCCAAAAGCAGAAAAGCTTCATCTGACCCTCACTGAAGGATGAGGAAACTGGGGCACAGAGAGGGTGAGTGGCTGGTGTGGGGCTACCCAGCGAGTCCAGAGCAGGGCCCTGGTAGAACCTGCGTTTCCTGCTTTCTAGTGTTGTCATCTGACCCTCTGCCATCCCCTTTTTGCCACAGAGTGTTTCCTCTATGATGGAGACTCAGAGGTCCCAGCATCTGGTGAAGCAGAGAAGGGTAAAATGCAGGGAAACTAACACCAGGGTGACCAGAAACAGCTGGGCAGTTTAAAAATGTATGTAAGGCTGGGTCCAGGGCTCAGAACTACTAACTGACCAGAAAGTGAACAACTAGCTTTAATTTGCTCCCATTCAATTTCTCTTAGTCTAATTCCACTCAATACATATTTATTGAGTAGCAACTATGTGCCAGGCCCTAATCTAGATTCTTTAGATGCATCAGTGTTTGACAAAGCCCCCAGACTCAAGGACCTTGTACTGAGAGGTAGTGGGAGACATGCAAGAGAAAGGGTAAGTACATCACATATCATATGCTAGATGATGATAAAGTCTAGGCAAAATGATGAGAGTATTTTCTTTCTGCAATTTTAGATGGAGTGACCAGCATAGACTTCACTGAGAGGACATGTGAGCAAAGACATGAAAGTGGTGAGGAAAGCTAGGACTCACTTGGCATCCAAGAAACAGCGAAGAGGCCAGCATAGCCAGAGGGGAGCGAGTGATCGAGCAGGAGAAGCAGATGAGGCTAGAGGAATCATAGGAGGGTGCGGATTATGCAGGGCTTTGACTCGGAGTGACGTGGGAAGCCACTGCAGGGTTTTGAGCAGATGGACATGCACATTCTGGCTAATGTGTTGAAATAAACTGAAATGGTGAGGAAGGAAGCAGGGAGACTAGTGAGGAGACTCCTGCAATTATCCAAGCAGAGATGATGGAGGCTTGGACCAGGCTGAGGTGAAAAGAGGTCAGATTCTGAACAGGAAAGGAGAGCTGAAGGGATCTGCTGACCATGTGAATGTGGGGTGTAAAAGAAAGAGAAAAGTCAAGAACGACAGCAAGGTTTTGAGTCTGTGCAACTAGAAAGGTGAAGTTTCTGCCAACTGGAACAGGAAAGACTGCAGGTGCTGGGGAGGGAAATCCAGAATTTCAATTTGCACGGGTCAAACTCCATTCACAGTCACCTACTACACACTCTGGTGGAGATGTCAAGCAGCTGGAGATGTCAAGCAGGCTCTGGCTTCTGAAGAGAAGTCTGGCTGGAGGTCACCATCATAGAGATGGAATTTAAGGCAGGAGCCCGTTGAGATCACCAGAGGCATGAGTGTAGACAGAGAAGAGGGCAGGGCCAAGGAGGGAGCTCTGGGGGCCCCAGGCAGCAGAGATGAGGAGGGTGCAAACAAATCAAGAGTATGAGAGCATCCAGCTCTGCCCCCTCCTATTCACCTGCATCACAAAAGGGAGCCAGATGGAGCTCCTGACCTCAGCATCATGTTATCTAGGTCTAAGGGCAATTCTGCCTAGAGAAGACTCAGAGAGAGCATTGAGTGCAGGTTGAAGGACAGGAGGATTTTCACAATTAAAAAATAGGCTCCACCTGGATAGAGCATTCCAGGGAACTTTAGGGTATGCTGAGCTTTAGGGTATGGTAGGGCGAAACTATAGGCTAAATCAGAGCTGCGGTTTCCTTCTCTGGATTCGCTGTCCAGAACCCAGCATGGATGTAGCTGGTGGACCTTCTGGGCTCTCCTGAGTTCCTCTGGAGAAGGCTATGGTGTGAACCTTCTCCCTCCTTGTATCACGGAGCCTGGGGGTCGGTCCCTCCTCATACTGAGTTATTAATGCCCAGGGGCTCCTGGCAATTTGCTATGCCTGAGGATGACTCAAACTCCAAACACCCTTTCAGCCAAGATGGCAGGAGTTAACTAGGGGGTGGGGGAATCGCATTGACAGGAGGAAGAGATTTTTAACAGCTTCTAGTGATAGAAATCATCCTCAGCCAGCCCCCTGGTACCAGTTTATATTTTCTCTCTATATTTTAATTAAATATCTGTCACTCACATGTTCGTGCTTGCTGCTCCCTTGTCGGCTACGTAGAAGTTCAATTAGCAGGGGTATTGGGAGGAGCACTGGATGGGGAGCCAGGAGCCCTGATCTTCACACCTGGCTCTGCCTTAACTGGAGGTGTGATCTTGGGCAAGTCCCTTCCCCTTTCCGGGCCTCAGCTTCCCCATCTGTAGAGTGAGGGGATGGGACCAGTCAGTCAGTCTGGTTTGCTCTGGGCGACCACAGCCTTCTAAACTCCTGGCTCTTCTTAAGACATCCTCTGACATCCCATCTTCAGTTACAAAGTCTGTTTCAGCTGCAGTTCACTATATTCCCCCTGGACCTCTCATAACCATATGTTGCAAGAGTAATTATCTTCCAATTTCACCTTCCAATTACATCTTAATTTAACTTTCATTCCTGGGTGCCTGCTGGAATGTCCAAGCCAAGCCTGATGATTTCTAATTAGGCTGCTGTTAGGCTGGTCCAGTGATCCACGACAGGGCACTACCAGGAAGACAGCACAGGACAGTGTGGGAAGAGCATGCTCAGGCTCAGGAAGGCTGGGCTCCCATCCCATCTCTGCTATACGTCAGCTCTGTGATCTTGGGCACATCATTTTGCCTCTCTGAGCCTCAGTTTCCTTTTTGGTAAAATGATGAAACACTCCCTTTTTTTTCATAAGGCCGTTGAGAAGTTCAGGAAAATAACAGACATGATGCCTAATAGCCGACTGGCAAACATTTCCTACACCCTACTACATGTTAGGCACTGGATAAAAAAAGCAGGCTCTCAGGCTGGACAGTCTGTGTTTCAATCTTGTCTCAGCCCTTCAATAAGCCAGTGACCGTAAAATCTCTGCACCTCAATTTTCCCATCTATAAAATGGGGATGGCAATGGTACTCACCTCATAAGGTGACTGTGAAAACTAAATAAACTGATAGAAGTAAAACACCTAAAAGCAATACCAAGTACCCAATAAATATTAGCTGGTAAGTACCCAATAAATATTAGCTGGTATTTACTGGTTGCTCTGCTACAGACACTGTTCTTTCTAGGCACCTTACAAGTTTTAGTCTATTTAATCTTACCAACCCCATTTTTCAGATAAACAGGTGTAGAGAGGTTGAATAACCTGCTTAAGGTCACATAACTAAGCATATGATGGTTCTGAGATTCAGTCCTATGTAGTCTGTGAACCACCATGCCACGTGATCAGGAAATTCAGACCATGGTGCACGGTCTGAATGTGAGGCTGGTATCATTACCATCACATTGAAAAAGGAACCAGGTTTACACTGGAGACAAATTACAGGAAGGCTGAACCCAAGAGTGACAACAGCTAAGATTTCCTGGGACCAAACCTGCCTCTAAGTTTATTCCGACTCACTCCATCCCCCAGATTCTCAGAGAAGGGAGGGTCTGCCCAAGCCTCATGCAGGAAAACGTGGGAAAACTGGAAACGCTCTCACCATTGTTATAAAGCGAGTTTTATTAGGAGTGTAGGAAAAAGCTAGCCTGGCTCTGTTCAGCCACGCCAGCACAGGCAGGAGGCAACCCCCTTTCTAAGCAGTGGCTGGCTGGGCTCCGGGCCTCTGTTTCAGCCCCTTCCATTCCCGCAAAGTGGCACCCCCGATCCTGCTCCCCAATTCTATGACCCACACTCACTAACTGTCCAGGTGCCTGTATGCCCAGCAATAACAGGGCCTGGACACGGAAGGTGGCTGCCACACTCCCAGACTGTCTGAACGCGCAGCCTGCACCTCACTGCTAAAACAATGACTTTTTTTCATTAAAAAGATTTTTTAAAGAAAAAATCCTACACACACACACACACACACACACACACACACAGATCAGCAGGATATGGTTCCAAGACAGCCAAAATGGTGGCTTCCTGTTTCTTTAGGGATGTGTGTTTTGGAGTATGGCTTTGGACAAGGGTGTTGGTCGGGGAACGGGCTGCCTTCTACTAAATTCTGTGAGAAAAAGAAAATAGAGCGGTGATTGCTCCTTGGCACGCAGATGAAGTTAGCTGGGACTGTTCCCTTGCAAACTCTCATCTTAAGGGAACTTTCTGCCCTCCCCTTAGATGGAGTTGGGAATCCCGAGGACTGGGTTCCATGCACCACCCAACTCCGAGTCTCACTTTCTAAATCCGTTAAATGGCACTACTCTGGAGGGATCCCTGCGATTTCAAACACATTTTGATTTCACGGAATCTCTGAACTGCAGGGATGAGCTGGGGGAGTCAAATTCATAGAGCAGGAACGCGATGGACTGGGGGTGGGGGAACCTGGAGCGGCTCAGCGCGGCCGCGAGGAGCGTCCCCTTGGCATTGGGTCCCCTAGGGGAGGCACAATGGAGGCCCTCGGCCAGGGCGCTGCGATGGAGGGGTGCGCTATGTGGGGATTAATTCAGAGCTTTTTAGTCTCATCTGGAGAGTGAGCTCCAAGCCTCGGGGTCTAGGAGGAGAGAAGTGAGCAGGGATCCTTCTTCCGGTATGCCGAGTACTGGAGGGCTGGGAACTGGTCCCGGAGTCGGGGAGAGCTCCGGAACCGGCCCCGTGGGTCAGGTGTGGCCCCTGAGAGGTGAGCAAGGACCGGTCCGGGACGCTGGGGAATGGAGGGCAAAGGTTTTGGGGCCCGACCAAGTCGCTTTTGCGAAAGGGGCGTCTTTCTCCGTTGTGGACGGGACCCTCATTCCGGGGACCGCCGTGGGAGTGGGATACTGGCGCGCACGGCCAGGGCGCGGCCTCGCCAAGGCTGAGAAGGTCCCTGAGGCAGGGCGCTTCGGACGGGGGCCCCCGATTCTCAGCCTCCTCGGCGAGGGGACCCCGGAGCCGCGCATGCTTTGGCCAAGGCCGAGCGGCACGGGAAGGTCGGAGGATTTCGGGCAGCTAGTCCCGGGCGCCCCGGGAGCTCCAACTTGGAGCGCCCGGCCGGGGTCCCTCGCGCTCGTGCCTCGGCGCCGGAGGTCTCCGGGCCTCCTACCTGCTCTGTTCATCTTCAGCGCGCGGGGCCCGGGCCGCCGTCGGCGCGTCAGTCCGTCCGCCGGTCCCAGTGCGACTCCGCACACCGCCTCCCTCCGCGGCCGCCCCGCGGGGCCCGCACCCCCTGGCGCCCGCCCGGCCCCGGCGCGCCTCGGACTCCGCGCGGCGCGCAGAACAGTGGGGGCGCGGAGCGCGAGCCTCCGGGGCGGGGCCGCCAGGCGGGGGCGCGGGGCGGGGGAGGAGGAGAGGGCGCGAGCGCGGGGGCGGCGGCTGGGGCAGCGCCGGGCGTCGCGTCCGCTCCCGGCTCCGGGCGCGCTGCGCTCTGGCAGCCGCGCCTCCGCCTGCGCCTCTGCCTGCGCCGCAGCCGCGCCTCCACCCCTTCCTAGACATTTCCTCCGCTCCCGAAGAGGAAGGGATTTTTTTTTTTCCCCTGCTCGGTCAGGGATTCAGGGAGGCGAGGGCCGGGGCGTCCCTGCGCACATTTAAAGGGGCCGTGGCCATGGGCACCGCGGGAGGCGCTGGGGGTTCGAAGGACGAGAACTCAGCGAGTTGAGCTTCTGGGGTGTTCCTGGCTCCTTCGCCCAGCGGACCATCTATCCCTTTATTTTTAACTCTGGGCATTCGTTCAGTGCCGTGCCAGCCTCTGCGCTGAGCACGGAACAAGACAGCCCCAAATTCTTGCCCTCATGGAGCTTAGACGGGAGGAAGTCGCTGGAGACACCATTTCAAAGCGAGGGAGAGAAACCAGGGCCATGGAGCTCAGCGATGGCTCTCAGATGGCGCCGCACATTCTCGGGACCCTCCCCAGCCTCACTGAATCAGAAACCCCGTGTTTTATCAAACCCTCCAGGTTTGAGAACCACCGGAGTAGAGACTGGGTGATCAAGGAAGGCCTCCCTGAGGAGGTGACATTGGAAGGGAGACCCAGTTAATGAGAAGCCTTTCCTTATCCACTCAGCACACACCGCGTAGCCCCTCACAGGTACCTGCCTGGCGACATAGATGACTCAGACCAAGCCTTCACCCTCCAGGAATTCCCAGTTTGCTTGTCCACACAGACACAGGCAGATAGTTCTGCTACCCCGAGGCTCGTGCTGGGATGGGAGCGCACAGGCGCCTGTGGAAGCTCAGAGGACCCCAGTGGGGAGGGTTCAACCAGAGGAGAGGCCTTCCCAGTAGAGGGAATCGCTGGGACAAAGACTTCGCCGAGATGGGAGAAGGCCTGGCCTGCTGGAGGAGTGTCCAGAGGTGGTGCTGGAGGCAGATCTGATTTCCCCAGCTGTAAAATTAGGAACTGAATTTGATCCTTTCAAAGTCCTTTCCATCTCTGAGCTGCCCCAGAGTCCTTAATCCTCCAGGCTTCTGTGGAGAAATACTTGTGACTCGAATAGAAAATCTGTGGCTGAATTTGGTGTTACTTAGGCTCTTGATACATTTTATGGGTCCATGCATGGAGGTGTGGCAGGGATGGAGATGGAGGTGATGGTGGAGGTGGTAGAGGTGGTGAAGGTGGTAGTAGCAGAAACGGAGAAGGTGGAGGTGGTGTTGGAGGTGAAGGAAGGAGAGGTGGTAGTAGAAACTAGTGGTGGTGGAGAGGAGGTCGAGGTGGTGGTGGTGGAGGTGGAGAAGGTGATGGATGTAGTTGTGGAAATCAAGGCATAACTGGAGGAAATAACATACCCCATGGTAGTGGAAGAGTTGGAGGTGGTGGAATTGATAGATGATGTGGATGGAGTGGAACTGGAGGAGATGAAGGAGATGGTGGTGGTAGAGGTGGAGTTGAAGGAGGTGATGCAGGTGGTGGAGGCAGTTGAGACAGTCGAGGTGATGGAGATAGGACAGGTGAGGGGGTGGACTGAGTTGATGGAGGTGCTGGAGTTGAGTGAGGTGGTGTTGAGGGAGGTGGTAGAGTTGGTGGTATAGAAGATGTGGGCAGGTATATCTGTGTTTAAATGTGGGTACAAATGAGTGAATGGATAAATCGCTTCAATATTTGATGCAAAAAGAAAATATATATATTTTTAAAAACTGATCTTGTTTCTGAGATTAGCAATAAAAGCAAAATACCCTAGAACCCCCAGGGCAGGAGCAGGTGAGGGAGGCTCAGATAATTCAATTCACTGCCAGTGTTACTCTTCGCTGTCAGCCCGTGCAAAGGAGAAGGGAGGACAGGAAGAGACCTCAAGGCTTTGCTAAGCCCTTTCCACTACTGTTGAATTTGGGATTTGAGGCTAAGCAACGTCTACTTTAAAAGATCACAGCACCAAGGCCAGCTGGGAAAAACACAGGTCTGAACTTGTGTAGCTGAAGCCACACAATAGTGTGGAGTGATGGGCTAGGAAGTTGAAATGCTTATTCCTTTGTTTGCTGTTCCTAATAAGAGAAAATGGATAGGAAATACTGTTGGCTTTACAAACACCCACTGCCAATTTATGGGACTGAGCCATAGCCACTCACTGAATTCGGGGGAATGACTGCAGATACCCACAAAAGACATGATGTGTGGGGGTGATGACCATCATCGCTACTTTCTTGAGCCTTTAACATATGTTTTTGTCCCAAGAATTTTATAAGGGAGTTATATCCCCATTTCACAGATGGAAAAACTGAGGCCCAGAGAGAGGAAGTGACTTGCCCTTACAGTCCAGCCAGGACTCTCATCCCATTCACCCATTTACTACTCTGAATTCTTGCAGTCCTTGGCTTTGCCTTTTGTGGGCAAGAGACTCTCTGTGCTTTTCTGGAAGAGCCTGGAAGGTGGAAGACGGAAACCTCTAAGGCAGGTGCCAGCGGGGTTGACATCTGAGCAGGCTTTCCCTCTCTCCCCCTTTCTTTTTGCTCTTTCCATCCTGCCCTCTCTTTCTATCTACTTTGGACATCAGAATAGCCAGCAGCTACCAGCAACCTCGCGGTAAAAACCTAGCGGAAGCGTTGGAAGTGGGGGCCAAGGGGACCATCATCATGGTTCTGCCACATCCAAGGACCAGCCAGATGTCCGCCTCAGAGCCTGGGGAACTTAGGATCAAAGGAACTTGGATGTCCAGTGCATCAGCCAGGTGAGGAGACAGTGGCACTAACAGCAGGCAGTCGTAGCAATGACAGTGATAACAAATGCTGATAGTGGATGCCTGCTAAGCATCAGCTCTGTGCTCCACCCTTTCCATATATCTCATGACAATGTAAAGTGATTTTTATCATTGTCCCCATTTTACAGGTGAGAAAGCTGGGGATCAGAGGGGTGAGACACTTTCTCAAGACCCAGAGGCAGTGGTGGAGTCAGACCCAGGTCCGTCTGTCTCTAGGGCCAATGCTGTTTGCTGTATACCACATTTGCCCAAGATTACCATGGCAGAATCTTGACCAGAATCCTGGGCATTCCTTCCTTTCTTCAATTCATTCATTCAGCAAAAATGGAGTGCCTACTTTGTGCCAGGTGCCTGACCAGCTTCACAGCCCAGCCTCACCCTGTGCTTCCCAGAGCTCCCAGGCTAGCTGAGGAAGGCCACCCAACATCTAATTACCACCAGCCCAATGAGAGCACTAATGGGGAAAACAGACCTCCTGACTCCCAACCAGTGTTCCCATTATGGTATCACCCCTCAGGTGCCTTTAGACTCCTGGGGTGGTGATGACAGTTTTCCCGGGGGCTTCTGAAAACAAAGTCACCCCTCACTGCACCCTTTAAGACCCCAGGACCCTCCCCACACACAAAGTTCCATCCCACACACCTCTCACTCATGCACATGCGTAGTGCACCATTCTCCAAGTCAGCAAATGTTTCCCATCTTTTTATCATCCTTGGACAATCTGGGGCTGACTACCTCCCTGAACACGTCTCGGGTTATGGCAGCCCCAGCTCCAAATCGCTGAAATCCAGCTCCCTATTCCCACAGGCCTGAAGCCTTTAAGCCAGCTCCAAAGCTGGATGTGGCCACGTTCTCCAGAAACAAAAAAGCACCCCAGGTTCTGTGAGCTCATGTGAAAGTGCCCACCACCAAGCCTCCCAGACAGGCAGTGGGATGTGGTGGTCAGGAACCACATTAACTTGGGCGTGACCTTGGGTGAGTCACTAAGTCTGTTTCCTCATTTGCAAATCATAATAGCTGATATCTGCTGAGCTATATGCTGATATATTTGTGCATTCAATATATGTTTTGCATATATTACCTCATTTAATCCTCCTAACAAACCCATGCAGTAGGCATTGTTACTACCCCCATGTTACAGATGAGGCTGCCAGAATGCAGAGGCTAAGGTACTCACTTGCCCAGGAATACACAACTAGTAAGTGGTGGGCATGGGACCCTGGTTCTGGGGCTGGCCTTCTTACCTACTTCAGCACACTCCTCCCCACCCCCAATCAAATGGAAATGATAATAGTATCTCCTCAGTAAATGAGGTCATTCATCTAAAGCATTCAGTACGGCAGAGGGATACGGGGGGTGCTTAATAAATGATGTCTAGTACACAGTTGGTACACCATAAATGTGCACAAACAAAGTCAACTCACCAGGAACTGGGGCACACAACCCCCACAATCAGAGCATGAGAAGATCAGGAAGGAGCACTTATTGAGCACCATGTGCATGCTGGAATGAGCAGAGTTGGGGATAGTGGAGGGCAGTGCGGGAGCAGAGCAGCAGCGTGTGGAGGTGGCCTGGGCTCTGCTTCCTGCCCCCGCGCAGAAGGGGGTGACCCTTAGGGTTTGGTTTCCCACTGTGTGCTGGCCACCTTTGCATCCCGCTCCTGTGGCAGGGGCCCCCTGTGTTTCCCATTTTCTACGAGGTCCACCTTTTGTCACCTAGAAGAAAATGCATGCTATTAAGAAGGAAATTGCCCTGGCCCTGCAGCCTCTTCAGCTGCTGACCTCTTGGTCCCTGCAGTCTCAGACTGCTCACCCTGCAGTGCCACGGCTGTGACACCATCAGCCTCTGGGGCTTATCTTCCCCTGAAAAGTAATTGAGTTGCCTTCCTGGCTCGAGGGAGGACAAATCTAAGCCAGACACCTGCTGGGGGGGCAGGAGGTTGTGGGGGTAGAGGGGGGAGGGAAATAGTGTCTGAGCAAGGCTGCCCTTCCCTTCCCATGCTGCACACGTTGCTGGGGGACATCAGATAAATTTGGCTCAGACTCCCACCGCCCTGACCATGCTCACTCAGGCTGAGAGAGGAGCAGGTTCTCGACCACACCAGGTACTGGTTCTGTAGCCCTGTGCAAGTCATTTCACCTTGCTACACCTCACTTTTCTCCTCTGTAAAATGGGCATAATGAAACTTCTCTTGGGTTGAAGTGAGGATTCAGCGAATTTTAATTCTCTTCTCTCTTCACTTCCCTGTCCTTAAAGAGTTCATGGTGTGGTCAGAGAGAAGGGCCTGGGATCAGCTGACGGTGATGCAGGGCAGCTGAGCTGAAAGTAGGGGATCGAATTAAGCTTACCCCTAAGATGAGAGGAGGTGACATTTGGGCTAGGCCTGAAAGATCAGGCAGCATTTTCCAGGTGCAGCAGTAGAGTGGCCCTACTAGGTACAGGGAAACTGCCTGAGCAAGCACCTGGAGGGATGGAAGAGGAAGGCAGGTGGGCACGGTGAGAAATTTTCTTGGTCATAGCACAGGACATGCATGTGAAAGCTCTCTGACTGATGGTGGGCCAAAGATTTTGGACTTTACCCTGCAGGTGAAGAGGAGCCATAGTCTGGGGGAGGGGGTGACATGGTCAGACCTGTGTGGTAGAAAGCTATGTGGTGGCTGGAGTGGTGGATGAGTCAGAGGCGCGAGACCTGGAGGTGGGAAACCTGGAAGGCAGGAGCCGGGCTGCCACAAGAGGAGATGAGACCTGAATTCATGAATGCTTCTGACCCACGGGGGCTGCACGGGCTCAAATGCATGCTGGAAGGCTTCTAGAAGGAAGTGGACTTTGATCTGCACTCTCATCAGAGGCAAGGGCATTCCAGACAGGGGCAGGGATGGAAAATGGGGGCCTAATCTGATGAAGCTGGAGCATCCAGCGTGCCGGGTGGGAGTGCATTTGGGCGAGAGGGGTAGGCAGGGGCCTCAAGGTCTCGGTCCAGCAGTCTTCGGCTCTCCAAGGAAGGGCTGAGCTCTGGAGGAGGGGAGTCAGAGGCTGGGCAGGACCAGCTTGGAGTTTTTATTATCACTGGGTGGGATTTTTATCACTGGGTGGGATTCAAGGTCTGTGGAGGAAGCGGCCACCCTCTTCCGGCCAGCCATTTTTTTTCCTTGCACTGGCCTGTTTGGCTTTTTCCCGAGGCTGCATTTCCACAACAGCCCCTCCTGGCTGGCTGGGTGTGGGCACGGCTCCGCCACACACCCAGCAGCAGGGGCGGCTGGCCTTAGGCTTCCTGCCCCTCTCTGGGCAGGCGGACTGGAGGAAAACAGCCCTCAAGCCTTCTTCAAAACAGGAAACTGCTCTCCCTGCTTCCTGAAGGGCAGGAACTGTCCCTATGGCAACCATGGGACAAAGAGGCCACATTAACCCTTCTGAGGGCAGGCCTGGCTGAGAGCCTCTTCACCAACCCCTCCTGGGCATACAGGCGACAAGTGGGGGTCACATCCCCCAAGGGACACCCCCTAAGTCTCACCACCATTCCAAGGGAAAGGCAAGTCGATGTTATACCCATTGGATGGAGGGCAACATGGAAGTGAACTCAGAGGAGTGGAGAGGCTGGCCCTCATCTGGACCACACAGCGCAAGGACTTTGGGTTTCATTCTCTGAACAAAAATGTGGAGCCGCAGAGGAGGTGAAGCAGAGGAGGGATGGATTCTCACATTGTAAAAGATTTTCTTCTGGCCATGGGTGCTGCTGGGATTCAGTGCAGAGTGACAGGGACTTGGGACTCTGAAAGGTGTTTTTTCTGGGGGACTTTGCCCTGAGAACCCTGGAGAGACCTGAGTCATGGGGAGACATAGTCATTTGTTGTTGTGGAGGGTGGGGGAGGGTGGAGAGTCTGTGGCTTGCACCCAAATGTGGCCACCACTCAGGAGCCCAGCCTTCTCCGTAACCAGCTACCAGCCATCCCTTCCCCACCTCCAGTGGCCGCTGTAAGGATGCCACGAACACAGCTCCCAGCATTGTGGCTGCCCACAACAGCTGCTCACCAGTTGCTTTGGGAATAGCATCCTCCTTCCTTACCACAGCCTCTAAGCCCCAGCACCCCACCCACCTCATCACGTCCCCTTTCCACACCCCATCTCTCACCACCTCCCCCTTTTCACTCACTTCAGCCACACTGGCCTTCCTCTCCATCCCTGACCCTGCTCAGTCCTTCCAGCCCCAGGGACTTTGCACCTGTTATTTCCATCCCCTGGAAAACTCCTTCCTAAATGTTCACATGGCTGGGCTGGCTCCTCTCATTTCTCAGGTCTCAAATGCCCCCCTCACAGAGGCACCTCTGACACCACTCCCTAGTCCCTTGCCATCCCATCACCTAGTTCTCTTCCTTCTCTGCACTCATTCCTATCTGAAACTGTCCCATTTATTTGTCTGTGTATGTGCGTGCTGTCTCCCCGATTAGAATGCCAACCCCGGGAGGGCAGGGCTGGATCTTCCCTGGCAGCTGCTCCACCTCCAGCACGGAGAACATAGCCTGGCACACAGTAAGTGCTCACTCTAACATCTGCTCAGTGCAGGGAACCATCTCTCAAGAGGAGTTAGTTGGGGGCGTGGGGAGCAAAGATTAAACGTTCGCCGTATAAGAGAACTAACATTTCTTGAGGAAGTACAATTGCCAGGAACTTTTTGGGGTGCTGATTGCATTTGGAGGGATGTATTATTATCCCCGTTTTTCAGATGAGGAGACTGAGACTGAGAGAAGTAAAGGTTCACGCCAGAGGAGTTGAGGTTAAACCCAGGGTAAACCTGTGCCTTCTTGCTTACCCTCCCACCAAGCTGAAAGGGGCCTCATGCACAGAGAATGAAACAAGGTGATTTGACTTTCTGAGGAGTTGACAAGGTCACTGCCAAGCTCCACACCTTTGGGTTAAAGCAGGGGATCCCAAACTCCCTGATCTGAAGGATCTTCCGGGCTGGGTATAATACACATTTCGATGCCTGCCCCCAGGCCCAGTGAGGTGAGATTCCCTGCAGCTTGAATGAGATTCTTCGTTTGGAGAAACGGGGTTAAGGCTCTGGAGGTCCTGTTAAAAGCCTGGGGTTGGGGGAACACAGGGACTTCCTTCTCACCAAAGGGCCTGAAGTCCAAACTAGGCCATCAGAGGAGAACCCGGCCATTAATCATTCACTCAATGTGTGGTACAGTCTAAGGGCCAGGGCCTGTCCGTACCCTGCTGTGCCCAGCTAGGGAGCCGGGGCAGCTTGGGAAGGCCCTGGCAAGCAATTGACTCCAACTTCCTACCTCTGACAGCCACCTGTCCTTGAATTCTGGGGACGGGAAGCTCAGTCCTCACAGGGCCGACCCTTCCCTTGTGGGCTGGCTTTGCAGACCAGAGGTAGCAATGTCACCTTCCCCAATGCACCAGGAAGGGTGGTGGTTTAAAGAGAGGCATTTTGATGAGCCACCAGGACCGACTCCTGATTTATTTTCCCCATTCGAGCTCCAGAGTGGAGACTGCGTTCTCTCTGCCAGCCCTGTGGCAGAGGGTGAGGGAGGTAGTGACTCTGGAAAGACCATATTAATTAGCTTAATGAGCACTTGTGCATTTGTGTGCACAGACATGGGAGGCAAGTGTGAACCTCTGTCACTGACATCATTAATTGCTGGGGGTGCATCTCCCCCCACCCAAAACCCAGACACTTAGAGAAATGAATCAGGGCCAGTCTGGGAACACCATTAAAACACTTGGCTACTCTGGGCGCCAGTCCATTGCCCTGTGGCTGCTGGGGCTCTGTCCTTCAAGAAGAGGCTGCTGTCAACACACACAGTCCCTGCAGGAGCAGCCTCCAAGCTGCCTTCCAGCAGGGGGGCCCCAGGCTGAAGCCTGGTCCTCTACAGCTTAGGGGAGTCCCTAATGGGCGGGGGCGGGTGTGGGGAAAGCACCTTCTACCCCCAGCAGGAGCCGCACACTGAATGGGGCTGATTATTTCCTACAGCGTGATCTCTGACACTGGGATGGAGTCCCAGCCCCACCACTCACCAGCCCTGAGCCCCCAGAAAGTCCCTGTTCCTTCTGGGTGTCCCTCTCCTCATCTGTAAAATGAGGCTTTTCTGGCACCTATGGCACATGCCCACTAGGAAGGTGAAATAAGATAGTGACCCTGAAGCCCTTAGCCCGGTGCCTGGCACACAGGTAACTGTCGGCAATGTTAGATTTTTTTTACTGAGCATTGTTAACAAAGCCCCTGGCACATAGTAGGCAGTGAATTAGGATTTCATGTCTTTCAGCAGGTGGACCTTGTGTTTGGAGATCTAATCTACGTGCCATTTCTCACTGACTTGATAGTTTGGTTAACCAATGTTTAACCTTTTATAAATACCATTTGTTCACGTCTCACCTATAAACAGGCAGCAGCAGCCAGCCCTCGCTGTCCAGGCACAGCATCCCAGGGTCAAGTCAAATTCTTAAATTGGAAGCCCGAGGAGGATTTGCCACTGGCTATAAACACCTCCCTCAGGATCCAGACGTTCCCTGCCTGTCTGCGTAGGTGAGAGCTCGGGGCCTCCTCAAGCTGGTTGGGCTACTGGTGCTCCCAGTACCATAAGCACCCTGCACGTATGTATGTCATGTATATGAGCATGTATGACTCTTTTCATAGATGAGGAAACTGAGGCGCAGAGACTTGCTTAGACACACAGCTGGCAAGCAGCGGAAAGGTCTGACCCCAGGTCATTTGTGACCACACACCTGGTTTTAACTCAAGACCCTCCCAACCAAAATCGAGATAATTTTCCCTGAAACAGTGGCAGGCGCAGCACTTACAAAGGTGTGAAGGGGTCCCCTTGTGGCCAGGCACACCTGGGTGGGTGGTAGAGCAGTATCCATACCCCTGGCTTCTCCTTGCACCTGCATTTTAACCCCCATTTATCAGCACCCTCTTTACTCCAAGCATTGGGGGAAACCCAGTGGGGTCAGATGCATCCGACGAGCAATTAAAAGCAACACTGGCTCTTGCCTCACTCTGAGGATCAGAGATATAATTGGTGGGGCCCAGTGCGAAATGAAAATGCAATACCTTTTCTTCAAAAATTAAGAATTTCTAGAGGTCACTGCAGCATGTGGGGGTCTGAGCCAAGCACAGCGCCCTCCTCAATGTGGGGCCCAGTGTGGCTGCACTGGTTGCATAGCCATGGAGCTGGCCCGGCCCCTGCTCACAGCCTGGCACAGACTTGGAGCAAAATACACGTTTATTGAGTGAGCGAAATGGCATGTTCACCCTCAACTCTGTGAGGTGGACTCAGGATCATGAATTTGCAGATGGGTAAACTGAGGCTCAGGAAGGTTCCAGGTTCATCCTGCTCTACCTGAAGCCCAGGCCCCTGCCTCCTACTGCCCGTGGTTGCCCACTGTTCCATGCTGACCCTCATCCTGCCCTTTGTTTTCCTGATCCCAGAAAGAAGCGATAGTGTTTACCATGGGCTGGAGTTTATTTTATTTTTGTGTTTTCCAATAATTGATTCCAACAGTTCCTACAGATGTCCTGCAGAAGGAAAACATGTTTTGCTCGCTCAACCTTCGACTTCCTCATGGCGCCACAGTGGTGGGGGCCCACGGCCTCGAGGAAAGCGTGGGGTGACTTTTCCCTTGGTTATTTTTTTCCATCTCACTGTTGGGGGACAACAAAACATGTTTTCCTTTTTCTCCAAAGGAAATCGGAACTTTCTTATTGACTACTCGTTGCCTAAAATTCACCTTCCTTCTCCGTGATAATCTTGGATTGGATGAGATATGTAAGTTAACTTCAAAATAAAGGAATGTCCTTCATTTTACTAAAAGGACAACCATCACAACCAAAGATTTCATTCACATGGAGCCATCAACACCACTGAAATTCACCATGGCTTCCTCGTCAGTCTGTGCACACTTTTGAAGTGGCTTTATAATTTCAAGTTCACACATTTGGCCGGGCGCAGTGGCTCACGCTTGTAATCCCAGCACTTTGGGAGGCCGAGGCGGGCGGATCACAAGGTCAGGAGATCAAGACCACGGTGAAACCCCGTCTCTACTAAAAATACAAAAAATTAGCCGGGCATGGTGGCGGGCGCCTGTAGTCCCAGCTACTCGGAGAGGCTGAGGCAGGAGAATGGCATGAACCCGGGAGGCGGAGCTTGCAGTGAGCCGAGATTGCGCCACTGCACTCCAGCCTGGGTGACAGAGCGAGACTCCGTCTCAAAAAAAAAAAAAAAAAAAAAAAAGTTTACACATTTGCTCATAATGTTACCTTTTTCAAATGCATAGGGCTGAGTGAACATACACAGAGCCAATATTCTGGTCAAGTTGAAATGGCTGCTTAGAGGTCATGGGAACAGAATTAGGTGTATGGTGTGAGGAAGGGGTCAAGAATCTTTTTATTCCCATGGGAATGTCCAATTTATCCAGCACCATTTATTTAAAACACCCTTTCTCACTGTACTGCTGTGTCTCCCCTGTTATAAATTTGGGACTTCTATACATGTTGGGCTAGTTCTGGACTTTCCTTTCTGTTCCTTGGGTCTATTTGTTGATCTTTGCACCAAGACCACCCCGTCTTAATTACTATCATATCCACTGAAATTGAGAAATCATACTAGACTTAGTAACTCTCCTATTGTTGAACGTTTAGGTTGTTGCCAATGTTTTATTATAACTACTTGTGTAATACTGAGTCATAGCAATAAAGAAACAATCGTAGTTGAGATGGTGTGCCAGGCTGTAAGTGCTTTACATATATTAACTCATTTAATCTTCATAACAACCCTTGGAGAGAGATGCAGTTTTGGTCTCCTCTTTGAGAGATGAGGAATTCGAGGCACAGGGAGGCTAAGTCTTTTGCCTGCAGTCCTATGGCTTCTGCATGGTGGGCAGGGGTCTGAACCCAGGCAGACTGGCTCTGGAATCTGTGCTTTTATTCACTCGCCTCTATGGTAGGTGAGTGGATAAAAAGGGGGTTCATAAAGGAATGAATAGAATGGAAGTGACGATGCCTTTTTCATCTTCTTGAACTTATGAAGTGGCTCAGTGGCTGTGGGTCTGAGAGCCCTGGGAACCCCCACACCCCCTCCCAGTCCACCACTCACTGGCTACGTGACTTTGGATGAGTAATTACTTCTCTTTAAGCCTCAGGTTCCTTGTCTCTAAAATGGAAATAATAGACCTATTTGTCTGGATCATCCTGGGGCTTCAGGAACCAGTATAGTGTCTGCTGGTCCAGAGGCAGTTCCCTGAGGTCTTAACCATCTTGACAGTCACCCAGGAACCTTGGTGACTACAGAGGGCTCCTCCAAAAGAGCTCTTTGCTTTGTGGATATTCTAGGCTTCCTGCTGGAGCTGGAGAGACCTTCACAGATGGGGAAACTGAGGCCTGGAGAAGCTAAGGGCGTGGCCAGTGGGTACCCTGAACCTCCTTCTCACAATCTCTCTCTGCATCTGTAGATCCAAAGCTCAGGGCTCTCCTGGTCATCAGCTCACCAGGGTGGGTGCTCAGCCCAGAATGTCCCCACCCCACTCACTGGGCAGCTCCTTCTCCTCCTTCAAGGGCAGCCCCCACCTCACCACCCTGCATCAGCTCTCCTGATCTGCAGGCCTGAATGATCATCTTAGGATGGTGACTGCCTGCTGCAGTGGGACTGTGAGCTCCATAAGGATGGGCCCCTGCCATGGCTCCACTGACAGAACCTGGCACAAGGAGATGCCCAGAAGATAGCCACTGAATGAGTCAATGAGTCTTACTTATGAAGCAGTTACCAAAGCTGACCAATCATTCCAGTTTGCCTGAGACTGAGAGTTTTCCTGGGATGCAGGACTTTCAGTGCTAAAATCAAGAACATTCTAGGCAAATTGCGTGGCAAGTGTTGGGTTCAGGCTTTAGAGCCACCATTTGGTCTCATCCTCATGTTTTACACCAGGTTCCCTAGAAGGACAGCCTGAAGAAATGCTGTCAGCAGGGAGTGAGTGATGCAGGGAGGCAGGGAAAACACCACAAAAGGCTGTGTCCTCGCTGGACACTGGCCTCAGCCTGACCTCCAGGGCATCTGGAGGACACAGGGCACCACAGCATGAGTCCCACCTTGAGGGGGTGACTCACCCTGGAGAAGGGGGGCACAGTGCTAGGGGAGTGCCTGCTGGCCGCCAAGGGCAATGTTCAGGAGAAAGGGGCAGCTGTCAGCCATTAGCAGCCAAGGTCACTGCAGCCCCAACCTGGTCATACAGAGCCAAGCAAGGCCCCCAGTGTCCACTGCACTTCCTCACAGCTGCTAAGCGAGGTTAGCTGGGATTTTATCCCTCACAGCCTTTTTAACCTAAAACCCCTCAGAGGCTCCCACTGCACTGAGAATCAGATTCACGGTCCTCAGTGGCCCCATTGCCGTCCTTCGTCTTCACATTCCACTCTCCCCTCATGGCCCTCCCAGCCACCCTGGCACCTCTCTGGTCATCACACACGCCACACTTTGCCTGACTCACGGCCTTGCCCTTACCCATCTGCTGCCTCTGCTCACTCCCCTTTGCCCAGATCTTTCCATGGCTGGCTCTCTCCCATTCTCAGACGTCGGCTCTGATGCACCTCCTGAGAGGTCGTCCCCGGGGCCCTGCACACATCCTCCCAGTGCCCCGAGCCACTCTCCAGCGTGTGACTTGGGATTGTTTTCTCCACTGCACTTACCACTACCTGAAATTATTCTGCTTGTTCATGTCTTCAGTTGCTTTGTCTGTCTCCAACTCCAGAGTATAAACTCCATGAGGGCAGGGAGCTTTCTTGTTCTTTATTGTCCCTTTGGGCCTAGAAAGTGCCTGGCATTTAGTGGTTGGTCAATAAATATTTGTCGAATGAATGAATGTGTCCCTGGTTTATAGATGACAAAATTGAGACTCTGCAAAGTCATGCAACTTATAGGCAAGGTCATCTGCTGCTAAGGGTCAAGCTGACCCGGAGGCAGGCTCCCATCCCCCACGCGGCCTGCCTGCTAGCTTCCTGGTTGGCCCATGATGATGGAGATGGTGTCTGATTGAGCCACCGATGGCTCCCCGGCCCCTGGCTCAGGGAGAGCCCCTTGGAGCCTGTGCATGCCCTGCTTGCATTTCCTGGGGCTTCTGGAGCACAGGGAGCCTCTTCAGCCCGCATCACCATCCTGCGATCCGAACATGCTGGGCAGCACTGTGGGGAAGGGGGTGGGGGTGAGTGCTGTCTGCTGCCATGATCAATGTGAATAATAAACGTTTAGAGTTAATAAGCTCGAGTTAACTTCTCTTGCTTTAGTGACTAATGGGCTTCCCTGAGCCCATAACTCACGCTGTCGGCTGAGCCTCCCATCCCTCCTTGGCTTCTCTCATCCCAGCCTGCTGTGAGATGTTGCTGAGAAAGGAGGAGGGAGCTGGCTCAGCGGAGGCCTTATTTATGGCAGTGAACACGGTGCTTTCGGGTGGCAGCAGGGTCTTTCTGGCTGGTTTTTGGCTCCCGGAGAGGAGAAAGGGAGGCGAGGGAGGTTGGTGATCGATCGGCCCCTGTCAGCTGACTGGGGGAGCTTGGGCAAGTTCTTTCCCTTCCAGTTCCTCATCTGTCAAAGATAATAACCGGGGCTGTTCCAATTATCAAACTATGTGACAGATATAAGAAGTGCTGGACATTTGGGGAGGGCTTGCAAATGTTTGAAGAGTTGAGGGAGAGGAGGAGGTGGCTAGGAATGGAGATTGCAAAGATCTTGGCCCCTTGTTCCTCAAAGGGTGGTCCTGAGACCAGCAGCATCCATGTCACCTAAGGGCTTATCAGACCAGAACTACAGAATCTCAGCCCAGCTGGACCAGAATCTGCTGGACCAGAATCTGCATGTTACTAAGATCCCCAGTGATTCCTGTGCTTATTCCAGTCTGGGAATCACCTGCCGAGATGGAGCGTGGCCAGGCAGTAACTTTGGTGTTCCTGTTCACCAGTCCCTAGCCAAGAGCAGACATTGATAATCAATCCCAGCACTCTTGCTGGTGGAGCCTAGAAACCCTTTCAGCTTAGCATTCCTGGACTCCTTTACCACTGTTGAGAGCTGGCATGCAAGAAGGAAACTGTTTGTTGTCCTGGGCCTAGACTCTGCACCTCCAAATCTTTGACTAAGATTAGGAAATCCAGCCCAGTCTCTTCTGCAGTTTCTGGAAGCAGTACTATTCACAGAACAGGGAAGGTAGGATGAGGCACAGAAGAGGAAGATACGGGAAACAGAGGCAGGGAAAACCCACAAGGCTCAGTGAACAATGGAGTTCCTGCTAGCATGAAGATGAGAAGTGGGGTGGGCACTTGAATATCTCTTGGAAAGCCCAGGAGTAGAAGGTTCATGGTAAGCTGGACCCCCAGCTCAGCAATGAGAGGACAACCTTCTGTCCCAGTCCTTGGGCTGACTCCTGCCTTTGCTCATAATGAAGACATGATGGGCAGAGCTCCATAAGAACTGTTTAAAAGTAACTTTTAAGAATGAGTATTTGTTACCAAAATTATTAGAGCTATAAAAACCTATTGCAAAAGCCAAACAAAAGACATATGACATCAAAAAATTTACTAAGCTTGCTGCTAGTGATTCTCTTCCTCCGGAATAACTGATGTTAGCAGTTTAGTGAATATTTTTTTCCAGTTTACTCTTTGCTCTTTCCAACATGTTTACAAAAATAGGATCGTACCATATACCTGACTCTGCATCTTGTTTTTTATGTAATATATCATAAGCACAATTTCAGGTCCATACACATGTACACACACACACAACACACACAACACACACGCAGATCTAATTATTTTTATCAGCTGCTTAACATTTCATAGAACAAATGTCCCATAATTCGTTCAATCATTGCCTTAACGATCAACATTTAGTATATTCTTTTGTTTTTGCAACAAACATCCTTGTACATATCACCTTATGTGTCTGTATGGTTTTGCAAGATAAATTCTCCAAAGTGGAAGTGCTGGATCAAAGGGCATACACATTTTAAACTCAAATACAGATTAGTGTCGCAAAAGATTGTGGCAGCTCACACTTCCACCAGCCGCGTCAAAACTGCTCAACTGCCCCCACCTGGCTGGCACTGGATGTCATCAATATTTAATATTTTCCCCAATCTGATGGGAGAAAAATGGCATTTGGCATATCGTTATTCTTTTAATTTGCATTTCTATGACTGCCTGAGAGGTTGAGCATCTTTTCATTTGTTTATTGGCCATTTGCATTTCTGCATCTGTGAGTTGCCTGATCATCTTCTTTGTCCATGTGTCTTTATTTTTGTTTTGTATTTTTCTTATCAATTTTTAGGTACTCTTTGTATGTTGAGAATATTAATCCTTTGTCTATCTCATGTGTGGTCCACCTCTATGCCAAAAAGATCTTTGCAAGCCGCAAAAAGATCTCTGCAAGCTACAATTCTGCATGGATGAAATGCTGCAAGATGAAACAATAGGAATAAATGCAAAATCTTGTTCTTGGGTCTGCAAGCTCATGCTATCCTTGGATGGAGGAAGCGGGATGTGCTGACCATTCATGACATCAGAGGTTGATGAGTTCAGTGGGAGGTAACAGGGGGATGCAGCTGCTAAAACAGCTGAAAAGGGACCTTCGCATGCCTTCATGGAGATAGAGGGTTTACAATGTCCTTCACACCTCTGTGAAAGGAGCTCACTCTGAGGCCCTAGAGAAGGGTGAGAGGGCTGGAGCCCCCTTCCTGTGAGGAGTTGGCCCTGCTCAGTTTGGAACAGAGCAAGACCATCCCTGCCTAGGGGGAGCAGATGAACCTCTGTGCCCAGAGGGCAGAGTGGGGTCCACGAGACATCCCAGGGAGGTGAGTCCCAGCTGAGAGTGAGAAAGAACTTTTTCCTTAACCACCTACTTCCAGAATTGCATCCCAAGTGCCTCCTACCCCTTTTCTTGCTTTATCTTCTCCCTCGCAGTGTTTGCAATTTCTAACATACCATACATTTTATTAATTTTGTGTACTGTGTCCCCTTCCTAAAGTGTCAGCCCCATGAGGACGGGAGTGTTTGTTTTGTTCACTGCTGTGTCCCTCCCACAACCATTGTTATTGTTTCTCCCACTCAGAGCTGTGCAGAAATGGGATGAGCTGCTGAATAGGTAGTGAGAGCCCCATCAGGAGAGGCGAGCAAGCAGAATCTGCCTGGCCACTTAGCAGGCATTCTGTGCAGGGGGATCCCAGTATTCATCTGCAGTTTTCCTACCTAGGTGAGGTCTGGAAGGGCCTTTGGGTCAACAGGAGACCCCCCTGGGCCTCCCAGGGTGGCGAGGGGCCTGTGAGTCAGCCATCTGGAGCACCAGAGCTCTCCAACTGGGTCAGCTTCTGTTTATGTTCTTGTCCTGGCCCATCCTGCACCCCGGCCCCACCCTTGGTGAGCTTCAGTCCAGCCTCAACTCTCCTCCCAGCATGAGGCCCTCGTGTTTTGGAAAATCAACCGGCATCACACCAGACTGAAAATATCTCAAAATATCGCTTGCGACTTCCTCCTGCTCCCCGAGGCCCCGCCTGGGCGGGCAGCAACCTTTCCCTTGCTGTTGATTTTCAAGAAAGGCTCTTCCATCGCTGGGATGCAGGGAATTTCCAGTATTTTTCTTCCTCTGGCCTTTTTTTTTTTTTTTTTTTTTGGCCTTCAGAGGCCCACATTGTGTTGTCCTGACGCAGCTCCAGGCAATGTTTTGCCCCAAAGGCCTGGGCTGGGTCAGTGAGGTTTGGACCCGCAGCCCTGGCTCCTTGGGCGCAGGAACAATACCTCCATAATTCACTGAAAGCTCCCCTCGGATGACTTTTTCCTGTTGCTGATTGTCTCTGAGTTCCAGACCTGCACAAACTGCTTTTTCCCGCAGCTAAATTTAAAAGGGCCAGACCCTGGAAACAGTACACTAGGCTGCCTTCACCGTGGGGGCAAAGGTGGGGAGGCTGGATGGAAGTAGAGCCCTGAAGCCACCACTTCCCTGCCAGCCCTGACACACGTACACAGGTGGCTGCAGGACTGTCTTCATTTTAATTCCTCAAACTGCCCTTAGAGCCCCTTGGGCCACAGCCACAGATTTTGGACTTCAGAAAAGTTACTAGATCTGTAGAGGTCAGAGAGGCTACAGCCGAGAAGACTAAAGGAGTCACATGTGCTGTCCCAGAGCTGGGGAACAGGCAGGTCTGGAGGTCCACAGGGTGGTGCCAGATCCCACTGCGGGGTGGATTCAAAGGGCAGGAGGAGATTCCGCTCAGCCAGGGCAAAGCAGGGAGAGCACAGGCATCCAGGGGAACAGCTGATCCCCTGGTCACTGGAGGGTGCAGACACAGGTGGCATGCCTACCCACCGGGGAAGTGGTCAAGGGCTGACAGTGCCAGGTGAGGGTCAGGTGCTAAGAGGGCCCTTCCCGGTTCTTGCATTTGTGGCCACCCCAGGCCGGCAAGGAGGGGCGGCACCAGCCATCTCAGAGGTTCCAGCAGCCTTGCCCCCTGCCCACATTGGCCTAGCCTGTGGCTTTTGACAAGTGTGGAGTGAAATCCTCTGGGCTTGACTTCTAGCTTTGCCACTGACTTGCTGTGTGACCTTCCAAAAGCCTTTTGCTTCTCTCTGCCTCAATGTCCCCATCTTCAAAATGGGAATAAGAAGAAGCACTTACATCTTAGGGCTGTTATGAGGTGTAAGCAAGTTAATACTTATAAAGTGTTTATATATTTATTTATTTTTTTTTGAGACAGAGTATATCGCTCTGTCGCCCAGGCTGGAGTTCAGTGGCATGATCTCGGCTCACCACAATCTCCGCCTCTTGGGTTCAAGTGATTCTCCTGCCTCAGCCTCCCAGGTAGCTGGGATTACAGGTGTGGGCCACCACATCCAGCTAATTTTTGTATTTTTAGTAGAGACGGGGTTTCACCATGTTGGCCAGGCTGGTCTCAAACTCCTGACCTCAGGTGATCCACCCACCTCAGCCTCCCAAAGTGCAGGATTACAGACATGAGCCACTCGCTGCACGCAGCCCTGTAAAGCATTTAGAACAGTGACTGGCACCGAGTAAACAGGATTTGGAATTATTATCATTATTATTGAAGGACTCCAAGGAGGGTTTTCCCTCTTCATATGTCAGAAATGGAGGCTTTTTGTGTTACACGTTGCCATTTCTGGGGTCAAATTTAAGCCTCCCCCGGAAGGAGGAATAAATCCCCAAGGTCTGGGGACCCGGCTTGCTCCCTAATAGGCCGGGCCTGTGGCAGGGACAGCCACTGGACACATGGTTGAGTCACACGTTTGGGAAGGGGCACAGCCCCGAGGCCCCCTTCCCTCCATTCATTCCCTGCTCCTCTAGCCCACCCCTTCCCAGGCACTTGCATAGAGTGTGGGAGCTCAGCCCACCCGGCATCCCTGTCATCCTATCATCCTGGGTCAGCCACCGGTTTGCCAGGTGACCTCAGCTGGTCTCGTCATCTCTGTTTCCTCACATTCCAGGGCTGCTAAGAGGGACAGAGGACATGGTGCACAGTGGGGGCCGTGCCATGGAAAGTCCCAGGGGACAGAGGGCACAACTTGCTGCTGTTCCTAAGCCCAAGTACCCCGCTGCAAGGTGAGAAGGCAGTGAGTGCATCCAGACCCTGCAAGCGGGACGGGTCTGGCCAGTGCAGAGACGCCCCCCAGTGGACTGGAGGTGACAGGAGCACTGACCACACGTCGTAAAAAAAGAGTCCTCAGAACCTGGCTAAGGATGGAACAAAGGCTGGATCCCCCACTCGTTCCCACAACCCAGAGGACAAGGGAGAGGGAAGCGAAATATCACTGAGAGTGGGAACTGACACAACAAGCACCCTGAAATGAAAGGAGCACACCAGCCAAACCTCAGCACCCCTGGAAACGTGTTTATTCAGGGCCATTTCCCACACGCCAGAGATACATACATCATCTTAAGGATGTTTGCCACATCTTATTTATTGAATATCTTTCACTAAATCCATCCACATTTTCAACTTAGCTGTATTTAAAAAGGAAAATTCCAATTACTGCCTTGCTTTGCCATAAATATAAGGTCACTGTAAAATGGACAGACAGGGCATAAAGCTACATTGTTAAATTCTAGCCAAACACTGTTGCCTACCCGAGGCTGTGAGCTTGAGACCTGCTCTGCCTTAGTTAAAAGGGGAAAATGGACCAGTTTGGGCAACATGGTGAGACTCTGCCCTGTCTCTACCAAAAAAAAAAAAAAAAGAAAGTTATCTGGGCATGGTGGCACACCTGTGGTTTCAGCTACTCGGGAGTTTGGGGTGGGAGGATTGCTTGAGCCTGGGAGTTTGAGGCTGCAGTGAGCTATGATTGTGCCACTGCACTCCAGCCTGGACAAGAAAGCAAGACCTTGTCTCAAAAACAAACAAAAAAACAAATACAAAAACAAAAACCCAAAAAGGGAAATTGGCAAGCATCAAAGAGCTGTTAAAGTCGGGGTGGCAGCCACCTGAGACTCCTTGATGACATGGGAGGATGGGAACAGAATGGGAAGGAATATCTTTCTCACTCTGTTCCTTTGTGCTTCCACCTAAAATGAAGCAGTTTATGCTTGAAAATACTAACAAAGTGAGTCCAGGTACAGTGGCAAACGCCTGTAATTCCAGCACTTTGGGAGGCCGAGGCAGGAGGATCACTTGAGGTCAGTAGTTCGAAACCAGCCTGACCAACATGGTGAAACCCTGTCTCTAGTAAAAATAAAAAAATTATCTGGGCATGGTGGCACGTGCCTGTAATGCCAGTTACTCTGGAGGCTGAGGCATGAGAATTGCTTGAACCCGTGAGGCAGAGGCTACACTGAGCCAAGATCGTGCCACCATACTCCAGCCTGGGCGACAAAAAGAGACTGTCACAAACAAAAGAAAATACTAACGAGGTGAGCATTCCTGCCATCCCTTGAGAGTCCCCTCCTGACTGTCTCCATATCCCCAGACCAGCCTGCAGAAGAGTCCTGGATCTCAGGCTGAGGCATCTTAGGATGTGGGCCACGGCCCAGCTCTCAGGGGTGTGCGTCATTTCTATTACCTCCTTTACAGCGTACAGCCCCTCCAGGATGTTCCCCTTCCCCAGCAATCTCCTCCCTGAGCCGAGGTCCTGTCCCTGCCTCTTGTACCTGCAAAGGTGACAGGTTGGATGGGGGCCTGCAGAAGGTGGCACCAGCCCTCTCCGCCAGGCCATGCTGAGTGGGCAGCTCTAATAAGCACAAATAGAACCCAGTCCCCAGTCCTCCTCCTGAGCCTGCTCCTTCACAGTCTCTCCCATTCAGGAGAAGCAGCCCTATCTTTCCAAAACACTGACGTCATTCCTGCCTCCTATCTCTCTTGCCCAAAATCTGATCTGTTAGGACACCCTATTGCCTTGACCTTCAAGACACATCCACACTCTCTCTGCCTCCATCTTGCCCCCAGACAGTCAGTTCCTTCTGGCAGTCAGAAGGACTCTGCTGAAAGCAGGAGGTCCCTCTTCTGTTCAGCCCTCTCCATGGCTCCCACCTCAATTGTGGAAAAACCCAAAGTCCTTCCAGTGCTCCCCACACACTATTCTGTGTGATGCTATAGTGGTGGACATGTCATACATTTGTCCAAACCCCTAGAATGTGCAGCAGCAAAAGAGAGCCTTTATGTAGACTGTGGTCTTTGGGTGGTAATCATGTGTCAATGTAGACCCATTGATTGTAACAACTGTACCACTCTAGTGGGGAGGCTGACAGTGGGGGAGGCTATGTTGGGGGTGGTGCCAGGGGTACCTGGGAACTCTCTGTACCTCATGCTCAATTTTGCTGTGAATCTAAAGCCACTCTCAAAAATAAAGTCTAGTTTCTTTTTTAAAATGGAGAGAATGAGAGTCCCTTCCACTTGGAGCTCATGTCAGGCTGGAATGACAGCATGTGCGAATAGGCCTTAGTGCAGGGTCTGAAAGAAGAGCTCAGTAATGTGGAGACCAAAGGGACCACAAGGAGGGGAACTCTGATGGGGCAAAGTCACCCTCAAGGTGTGGCACATTTGTAGAACCTGCAGGCTTAAGGAGGGGGAGGAGTCATCAGAGACTCCTCCCCTTCTTTTGCCTCTAACCCAGTTTTTACAGATGAGGAAACAGGCCCAGAGGAGGCATGATACCATCCAGGCCACACAGCACAGGGAACAAATCGTGGCAACTATTGTTTTTGATTGCCCGGTAAGCTTTCCCATTCGCCTTCTCTTGGTAACAAACTCTGATGCCCTACATGTGGTGGGCATGTGACCCAGCCTGGCCAATCACAGTTCTCTGTCCCCGGGGCAACAGTGACTGGTTCTAGGAGTAGCCAATCCGAGCCTTCCCCGAGACTACAGATGCTGGAAGCATCACTCCTTTCACAGGAGAAGCTAGCTGCCACTGCTGTGGCCACAGCCAGGCTATGAGAGTCTGCGGAGGTGGGTAGAGATGAAGGCCAGGAAAGAGCCCCAGCCCCCTCATTGCAGATAGGCAAATACCACCCCTGCCACCACTTCCAGAGAGCAGTGATGCCCCCTGTAAGAAGCCTCTGCAGGCTCTATCTGCCCCCACCTCAGCCCAGCCCAGCCCATCTCACCACCTCCCCGGCCACACCTAGGACATGGTCCCTGGCAAGCTGCTCAGTTGTCTCTGGCTTTGGGTTCCCTGGCCTCGCTTTCCCCATCTGTGAAAGGGAGAGCTATTAGCACACATTACAAGGATTAAGGAGGGCAGTGGCTGAAAATGTGCCTGCTTTGGGTCTCAGTCCTTAGTGGGTGTTCAGTATGGGCTGGACCAAGGATGCTCAGAATGCTTCCCCTTCCCTTCTCCTTCCTACACCTAGAAAAGCCTGTCAGCCCATCTGCTCTGAGAGTTCACCTAGGGGCTTTGCCCGCTAGCTGGAACCGCCTCCATATCGTTCTGCCCTGTGACCAGTTGCCTCTTGCTTCAATATCCTAACTGGCCATTCCCATGACACCCACAGACTGAGAACCAAGGCAAGCTTTTATTTATTTTCTTGTTTCCCAGGGGAAAGCATTTAGAATGGCAAGATTAACCTGCCACATAAAGAACCACTAAATCTTGGAAAGCAGAAGAAGGAACTGGGAGTCCACTCCCACCTTCATCTCACTGGTGGGGAAGCTGAGGCCCACGGGACTGCCTCACCTTGGCCAGCACTTGCCTGCTTGAAGCCTCTGTTTCCCCGTTTGGAAAGGAAGCTGGCGGGCTCCATGACCCCTTCCAGGAGGCAGCTAGGAGTAGAAGGTGAAGGTTCACCTGCCAGATGGGAGAGTTGACAGCCAAGCTCAGCTGCTCACTCACTGGGGGACCTCTGACAACTTCCTGGGCTTCCCCAAGCCCATCTCCTCATCTGAAAAATGGGAGTGATTAAATTGGCTAATCTCAGGGGAAGAACTGTGCCCAGTGCCTGAGGAGGCACGTGTCTGTCTACTAAATAAATAGTAGCTATTTTTACTGGCTTGTTAGAGATTACAAGAGCAGGTATTTCAGGAATTCCAACATGTTTCTAGGTGACAGATGTGCAAGCAGTTAAGAACGTGCACTCTGGAGCTGGACCACCTGGGTTCCAGTCCTCACCCTGCCACTGCCTAGCTGTGTGATCTTCTCTCTATGCCTCAACTGAATTATCTGTAAAATGGTAAGAGAATTGACCTCATAGGGTTGTTTTCAACATAGCACACAATTCACACATTTAAAGTGTACAATTCAGTGGTTATTAGTATATTCATAGATAATGTACAATTCTGTGAATCACTACAGTCAATTTCAGAACATTTTCATTACCTCAAAAAGAAACCCCACACACTCTGGCAGTCACGCTCCACCCCTTCTCCGCTGCCCAGTCAGCCACTCATCTAGATTCTGTCTCTATAGATTTGCCTATTCTGGCCATTTCATACAATGGAATCACTCAAGGCCAGGCATGATGGCTTACACCTGTAATCCCAGCACTTTGGGAGGCCCAGGCTTGGGGGATCACCTGAGGTCAGGCGTTTGAGACCAGCCTGGCCAATATGGTGAAACCCTGTCTCTACTAAAAATACAAACAATTAGCTGGTGGTGCACCTGTAGTCCCAGCCACTCAGGAGGCTGAGGCAGGAGAATTGCTTGAACCCAGGAGGCGGAGGTTGCAGTGAGCCGGGATCACACCACTGCACTCCAGCCTGGGCCACAGAGCTAGACTGTTTCAAAAAACAAAAACAAAAACAAACAACAACAACAACAAAAAATGGAATCACTCAACATATGGCCTTTCAAGATTGCCTTCTCCCAGTCAATAAAATGTTTTCCAAGTTCATCCATGTTATAGTATGTATCAGTACTTCATTCCTGTTTGCTGGAGAATAATATTCCCTGCTACAGATTTACCAAAATTTGCTTGGCCATTAGTGTACAAGTTTTTGTGTGCATATGTTTTCATTTCTCTTGAGTGGAATTCAGCTGTTCCTCTGGTAACTCTATGTTTAACTGCTTGAGGAACTGCCAGGCTGATTTCCGAAGTGGTTGCTCCATTGTCATTCCCTCCAATAATGGATGAGGGTTCCAGTTTCCCCACATCCTCACCAACACTGGTTGTTGTTTGTCTTTTGATGACAGCCATCCTAGTGGTTGTGAAGTGGTGTTGCATTGTGGTTTTGATTGGTATTTCCCTAATGGCGAATGATATCAAATGTCTTCTCGTATTTATTGGGCATTTATATATCTTTGGAGAAATGTCTATTCAGTGGCTTTGTCCATTTCTTAATTGGGGTGTTTGTCATGTCCACTTTTATTAAACCACCTTCTGTGTGATATACATCTACTGTGTGCTGGGCACTATGTCATAGTCACATTGCATCCTCGCCAGTATGCTGAAAGGTAGATGTTAGTGTCTCCATGATACAGATGAGGAAACTGGGGCTGACAGAGAGAAAGTGACTTATCCAAGATTGCCCTGCTTTGTAGGGCAGGACTAGAACCTGAAAGCTTGCATTTGCATCAGAGAGACTGACAGTGCACAACTGAACAAAACCAAGTAGCAATAGGCCCCAAGAGGGAAATAAAATAGGTGACCTGCTGGCAGGAATCTGGGGGATGGAAATGGACAACACTAGCAGGGAGGGCAGGGGCCCCTCTGAGGAGCTGAGACTCACCGATGTAAGTTGCTGACCATGTGGAGATCCAGCGAACAAGCCTTCCAGGCAGTGGGAGTGGCCATGCCAAGGCCCTGAGGTTGGGGTGGATCCCAGCATGCCTGAAGGACAGAAAGAAGGACACCATGATGGAGAGGGAAGGCTGAGGGGTGGAGTGGAGAGTGGAGGGAGGAAGGTGGGCTTGTGTATATTCTGGTTGCACAGAGAGCAGCCGGGGCTCGCCAGCCCAGTGAGGATTGTTAAGGGCTGCCAGGCAGCTGTGGGGCATGGAGTCCCGGATCAGATCCTGCTCCACCACGGACGGGCTGTGAGGTCATGGACGAGGCCTTTCCCCACTCCCAGCTTCCGTTTCCCATTTGAAAATGGACCGCTGGGCGTGGGAGGCACGGAGGTGGGCATCACATGAGGCAAAGCCAGGTCAGCTCGGCGCCTGCCCCATGTAGGTGGAAGACAAGCACGATGATTTCCTCACCTGTACAATCAGGGAGAGGTGGGCTCTGCCTTCCATTTCACCATTAAACGGCCAAGGCCTGGTGTGTACTAGCTGCTCATTAAAAAACAGCTGACTGAATGACCAGCAATGAGTAAGGATTCCTGTAAAGATACTTGTGTGAGGGAGGAGCAAGGAAAGCCAGCGGGTGGTGTCCACTGTAGAGGGCTGTGCACAGGCAGATCAGCCTCTGAGAACTCTCACTTTTCCGTTTCCTCTCGGGCCCCTCCCTTTTAATTTGCTAAGAGCAACCTCCCTGCCCAAGGCTGTACCCTGAATTCTTGCCATAAGCTGGTTCTGTACCCAATCCTCAAATCTGGTGGCTTTCAAGCTTTCCTGACCACTTCCTTGAGGAAGAAATACGTTTTGCACAGTGAAGACGAAAGAACCCACTCCCTGCGTTTGCATGTTCCCTGAGCTCCACTCCTGAACCACTCCTTCACTTCTCACAATAACCCATGTCGTGCTGTTTTCCCCCCAAGGGCAGATGAGGAAACTGAGGCCTGGAAAGTTAACACACCTGGGGTCATGTGGCTGGGCAGGTGGGCTCCAGGGCTTGCATTTTTTGTTTTGCTTTTTTGAGGCAGTCTTGCTCCGTTGTGCAGGCTGGAGTGCAGTGGCGTGATCTTGGCTCATTGCAACCTCCGTCTCCCAGGTTCAAGTGATTTTCCCACCTCAGCCTCCCAAGTAGCTGGGATTACAGGTGTGAGCCACCGCACCTGGCCTGGGGCTTGCATTTTTAACCACTGTACTCATGGGTGACTGAAAGAAAACCTGTGCTTTATTATATGCAAGGCATATTTTCTATCCCAGCTGTCTCTTTCAAAATGCGCATCACAACCCACTCCATGGATTTTGCAATTCACTACTGGGTCACAAGCTGCAGTTGGAAACATCCTGTCCAGACCCAGGGCAGGATATGCTGAGATGCAGAATACCAAGGGCCTACCAACAGGGCATCTCCTACCCCCTGCTCCCCACCTCCCAGAGCCAGGACCCCTCCCTGTTGTCCTTCCCCTCCAACCCCACAAGGCCAGCAGCCGAAAGGACCCACTCTCTTTCTCACATATGACTGACAGCTTCAGGGCAGTTCACGGGTCCCCAGCAGCCCCTAAACCTAGGGAAGGGAGAAAGAGGCAGCAGGGGAGGGCCCAGCCAATCTCCTTCCTGGAAGGGGAAAGTCATTATGATGCAGCTGGCAGGAGCTGGATGGGCTTTCATTTCCCAAGGCCTGAGCTGGGGGCCAGAGGAGATTGCTCACAGATAGGGAGATGCTGCTGCTGGGGCTGATGCTTCATTCCTGCTCCTGCTCCTTGGCAGGCAGCCAAGCTCCTTAACCCTTGAGGGAGCTGCAGACTGGAAGCAGCCCGCAGCGGGGTGGGCCCTGCTGGAGTGCAGGCTGGCGTTATGGAAGGCAGGGGGAGCTCCTTAATCATTTTATTAATAGTTATTCTCACTTATGTTTACTAAGCATGAGCTAAATCCTTTCTCTGTATTATCATATTTCACCCACCCAATATCCCTGGGAAGTTGCTTATTGGGATCACCCTGTTTTATAGATAAGGAAGTGGCAGTCCAGAGACCAAAGCTGCTCGCCCATAGCCTCAAGGCCAGGGTGGGGGGGCAGTGCAGGGAGAAACAGGTGTTATTAATATTTATTGAAGGGGTAAATATTTAAGGGTTCTGGGTGAGGGGTGTTGGGGGTTTCAGCAACCTGCAGCCACGTATCTGTTCTGGATCTTTGTGGCCTAGGAGGACATCCCGGGCCCTCTGCAGAGGGGCCCCATCCTCTCAGGCACGCTGTGTTTTCCTGCCTCAGTCCATTCCTGGCACCTAATGCCACTGTTTTTTATCCATCGTCTGTGTGTTTTAAGACCCTGTGTCACTGTGCCTGCAGCCTGGCCTGCTGCTTTTCACTGTGAGAAACCAGCTTTATAGGTTGCACTTGCATCTGGCATCTTGCTGAATCCGTGTTAGTTCTAATAGTTTGTCTATTGATTCTGTTGGTTTTTCCAGGTAGATGATTAAATTGTCTTCAAATACTGACAATTTTATCTTTTGCTCTTACATCCTTCTACCTGTTTCAATTTCTTTCTGTAGAGTGTTGAAGAGCTCTAATGTATTTTGGACAGTGGTGTTGAAGTAGTATCCTTGTCTTTTTACAGGGAAGATTAAAACATTTAAAGTGTCTCCACTGCTGGGCGCGGTGGCTCATGCCTATAATCCTAGCACTTTGGGAGGCCGAGGCGGGTGGATCACCTGAGGTGAGGAGTTCGAGACCAGTCTGGCCAACATGGTGAAACCCCGTCTCTACTAAAAATACAAAAATTAGTCGGGCATGGTGGCAGGCGCCTGTAATTCCAACTACTTGGGAGGCTGAGGCAGGAGAATTGCTTGAACCTGGGAGGCAGAGGTTGCAGTGAGCTGAGACTGCTCCATTACACTCCAGCCTGGGCAACAAGAGTGAAACTCCGTCTCAAAAAATAATAATAATAATAATAAAGTGTCTCCATTAAGAAAAATATTTGTTGTGGGTTTTTCTTATATAAACTTCACTAGGTTAAGAAAGTGACCTTCTATTTCCAGCTTGCTAGACTTTACCTAATAAATTTTGTTCACCAGTCAAGATAGAATTTGATTTTTCTTATTTAGTCTATTAATATAGCGAATTATATTGATTTATTTTCTGATGTTGAACTGTCTTTGCATTGCTAGGATAAATCTTACCTGACATAATGTATTATTTAAAAAAATAAATATACCATCGGATTCAGTTACCTAATCTTTTATTTAGAATGTTTGTACCTACATTCATCAGTGAAATAAGCAATGAGATTTTCATCTTCTCTTCTTCATATGACCTTATCTGATTTTGAGGTACACTAGGCTCAGAAACAACCCAATTGCCCATCTACAGTAGAATGGATAAATATATTGTGGTATAACTGTACAGTGAAATTCTATAAACCAACACGATTGAATGAACTTCAATCACATACAACAGGATGAATTTCATAAACACAATGAATATAAAAGAACTCAGACACAAAAGAGTGTGCAGTATGTGATGCCATCTGAGTAAAATTTAAAAACAGGCAAAACTAACCTATGGCGGAGGCAGGTGATGATTTGCTCTGGATTCTAGTCATGTGCTGTGTTCGTCTATTCTTGCACTGCTATAAAGAAATACCTGAGACTGGGTAATTTATGAAGGAAAGAGGTTTAATTGGCTCATGTTTCTATAGGCTGTACAAGCATGGTGCCAGCATCTACTCAGCTTCTGGGGAGGCCTCAGGAGGCTCTTACTCATGGCAGAAGGCGAAGGGGGACCAGGCACTTTGCCTGGCGAAAGCAGGAGCAAGAGAGAGTGGGTGGGGAGGTACCATGCTTTACAAAAACCAGATCTCACAAGAACTCACTGTCTTGAGAACAAGATTAAGCTATGAGGGATCCTCCACCATGACCCAAACACCTCCCACCAGACCCCACCTCCAACACTGGGGGTTACAATTCAACATGAGATTTAGGCAGGGACAAATATCCAAACTATATCATAGGGGTATGTTTACCTTGAGAAATTCATTCAGATGGAGCTTAAACTCTGTTTACTTTTCTATATTTACATTGTACTTTGACAAAACTTACATAGAGCTTTATAAAATAAAATTTGCTATTTTTAGAAACAGCTTATAAAAGATACCCATAAACAATTTTTTTCTTTGCTTTTTTTTTTTTTTTTTTTGAGACAGAGTCTGGCTCTGTCTTCCAGGCTGGAGTGCAGTGGTGTGATCTCAGCTCACTGCAACCTCTGCCTCCCAGGCTCAAGCCATCCTCTCTGCTCAGCCTCTGGAGTAGTTGGGACTACAGGCTACCATGCCCAGTTAATTTCTGTATATTTTGCAGAGACGGGGTTTCACCATGTTGGCCAGGCTGGTCTTGAACTCCTGAGCTCAAGTGATCCACTTGCCTTGGCCTCCCAAAGTGCTGGGATTACAGGCGTGAGCCACATGAGCTATTTTTATTTTTTTATTTTTTTTGAGACGGAGTCTCGCTTTGTCGCCCAGGCTGGAGTGCAGTGCCACGATCTCAGCTCACTGCAAGCTCCGCCTCCTGGATTCACACCATTCTCCTGCCTCAGCCTCCCGAGTATCTGGGACTACAGGCACCCGACACTATGCCCAGCTAATTTTTTGTATTTTCAGTAGAGACGGGGTTTCACTGTGTTAGCCAGTCTGGTCTCGATCTCCTGACCTCGTGATCCACCCGCCTCGGCCTCCCAAAGTGCTGGGATTACAGGCGTGAGCCACATGGGCTATTTTAAACTGTAAAACCATATGGACCTGGGTTTTGGGGTGTGCATGTGTGCACATGCACATGCATAAGACTGCTGTTTCAATTTATTTACAATTCCAGGTTTTTTCCAGTTTTCAATTTCTTTTTGCAACAATACTGGTGTTTTTTTAAGAAATATATCCATTTACATTAGGGAGGTAATTGATATACCAATCAAACCCAAAAATATCAGTGGCTTAACACAATGAAGTTTATTTCCCGCTCTTGACATTGTCCACTGTGCGCTGGGGAAGGGCTCTGAGAGCCAGAACTCTCCCATCTCATGGGAGCACTAGGAGCTCAGAGTCCGCCACTGGCGCTTCTGTATCCAGCATTCTTCCCTGTGGAGAGCATGGGGGCGCTGCGGGGTTAGCTTTTACAGGCTGGGCCTCGAGGTGGTGAACTTAACTGCCACCCACATTTCATTTAGTCAGAACTTAGGCGCCTCCATGAATACATGGGAGAATGGGAAGCGTAACCGGGCTGTGTGCCCAGAAGGAAGGGAAATCATTTGGGAATACATGGCAGGCTTTGCCCCAGGTTTCATCTAGGTTTTCACATTTATTGTTGTCTGATTGTTCATAATAATATTTTAAAAAAGATCTTTATTTCCCTTTTTTTCCCAACCTGTTACATATCTTTCTGGGGGTCCATCTTATTAATTCATTTAAAGGACTAGTTTTGGGGTTTGTTCATCTTCACCATTTCATTAATGTCTGCATGTCTTTCTTATTTTTAGCCTTTTTTGGCTAAAAAAATAGGCAAGTAATAATCATAAATGTACTTAAAGCTCTACATTTTCTTCCAAATACTGTTTTATCTGTGTGCCACAAATTCTGACATTGTAGCATTTTCATTATCATTCAATTCTAAATATTTCTGAATTTCCTTTAGGATTTCAATTTTAACCAAAGACCTAGAGTGTTAAGATATTTTTGTTATTTGTCTCTAACTTCATTGCATCCTACTTGGAGAATATAATCTGTAAATTCCTTTGGATTGAATGAGGCTTCCTTTATGATCTAATACACGGTATATCTTTTACAAAGTTCCACAGGCGTCAAAAAAGAATGTGGGTTCTCTATATTTTAGGTAGATTCATATACATGCAGTCAAGCTCATTGATAGCATTATACAGATCTTTGATATCTCTGCTTATTTTTGTCTGCTTTATTAATTTCTGGCAATGGTATTTTTAAATATTCACTTCATTAGCTGGGTGCAGTGGTGTGTGCCTATAGTCCTACCTACTCAGGAGGCTGAGGTGGGAGGATGACCTAAGCCCAGGAGTTCAAGACCAGTCTGAGTGATATACTAAGACCTCATCTCTTAAAAAAAAAAAAAAAAGAAAATTCACTTTAAGTTGGTTATATTTTTTTCTTGATGTATTTTGAAACTGCATACATCCTGGTGCCTTTTCATTCTTGTTCTATTGTTTCTCTTATCCCTATATAACATCTTTCTCTATCCTCTATATTTTTGGTTTAAATTATATTTTGTCAGATATTAGGATTGCTATGCTAGTTTTTTGGGTTCGTATTTGCCTGGTATATATTATCTTCAATATTTATGTGTCTTCCTATTTTGACTGTCTCAAGTAGACAACATAGAGTCCGATCTTGTATTTTTAAACCTAATCTGAGAATCCCTACATTTTAAACATTTTAACAGCTTTATTGAGATATAATTCACATGCCACACAGTTCGCCCATTTAAAATGTAAAATTCAGTGATTTTCAGTATATTTACAAAGTTGTGCAACCATCACTACTAGTTTTATCATATTTTCATAATTCCAAAAGAAATTCTATATCCATTAAAAATTACTCCCTGTTTCTCCTGCCCTCCAGTCCTAGGCAACTACTACTCTAGTTTCTGATTTTATAAATTGGCCTATTCTGTATATTTCATATAAATGGAATCATATAATATGTGATCTTTTGTGACTGTTTTCTTTGACTTAGCATAATATTTTCAAGGTTCACCCATGTTGTAACATGAATCAAAATTGTATTGTTTTTACTGCTGAGTAACATTCTACTTTACGGATATACCATAATTTATTCATCTATTCATCAACTGATGGACATTTGAGTTGTTTCCCCTTTATGGCTATTGTGAATAATGCTTCAGTGAATATTCATGTACAAGTTTTTGTATATGAAAGTCTCTATTTTTTGATTGGCAAGTTTAACCCATTTACATTTATTATACTAACCTTATGTTGAGACTTGTTTTTGGTATTACTTTTTTACTTTTTTTTTTTTTTGTCTTCACTTGTTTCCCTTGGACAAACAAAGTATTCCTGAGCAGTCAAAAAGTTATATATTCTATTTTGGTCTTATGGTGGGTGCAGTGGGAGCGAGACTCCTTCTCAAAAAAAAAAAAAAAAAGAAAAGCCAAGTCCCAATCTATGTCAGAGCTGGTAAACGAATGAACCCCTTTACCCCAGAACCTCAGTTCCTCACTCAGATTTATTGTCACTCCACTAGGCAAATTCCCTGGCTAGAGTATGACCTTAAAAATCCCTGGGGGAAGCAGCATCCACCATCAGAGGGGGCCTCTCACAGCCTTGTAATCAGTAGTTTGGAGGGGAAAAGATGGAGCATTTATTTATTTATTTATTGAGATGGAGTTTCACTCTTGTTGCCCAGGCTGGAGTGTAGTGGTGCGATCTTGACTCACTGCAACCTCCGCCTCCCGGGTTCAAGCGATTCTTCTGCCTCAGCCTGGGGTTACAGGCGCACGCCACCACACCTGGCTAAGTTTTTCGTATTTTTAGTTGAGTTGGGGTTTTAGCATGTTGGCCAGGCTGGTCTTGAACTCCTGACCTCAGGTGAATCGCCTGCCTAGGTCTCCCAAAGTACTGGGATTACAGGCGTGAGCCACCGCATCTGGCCAAGATGGAGCTTTTAAATGGTCAAATGCACCTGGTAGTTGTCATCTGCTTTCGTCAACACCTTAATGGCAAAGCTTTTGCTGTCCTTCAGTATTAACCCCTGCATCTGCACCAGTGGCTGGGCTGCCACTGTGGCTGCAGTAAAGAGGCAGGTGAAGACTGTCCCAAGGCTCTGCTGAGGAAAGGCAGGGCGGAGCTGGGGAAGATTTCATACAGCTCTCTTCCACTGCACCCATCTCCTGTCCTCCTCAGGCTGCAGCCACCCACATTTCCCCCTGCAACCAAACCAGTTTTAGACACGTTTAGCCTTCCAGGTTTTTCTTAAAGGGTTTAGTTCCTGGTGTCCACACTTGCTTCATAGTTTCTCCGGGGCAGGGAAGGAGCCAGCAGTTCATGTTGGCTTGCCAGGTGGGTGAAAACCAGGCTGCCCTCGGTGGGTGTTTATATCTTGCAGAACAGATGTCCTGTTGGTTCTAGCTCTGGCCCTATTCATCTTTGGACACAGGGGTTCTTGGGGAAATTTCTGACTATGGTTTTTGGGATTCAGCCTAAAAATCCCATCTTATTTCAACAGAAGATTGCTGAAACCTGCCTGTGATTTCACTTTCCCAGTTTCAGGCCCTGGGACAGACACGCAGAGGTGAGGGACAGTGACTGAGCCTCTCTCAGGATTTGGGTGCAGGCTGAGCCAGCCCAAGCCCTCCAACCACTCCTCGCAGAATGTGTCTGCCACCTGCTCCTCACCCTGGGCCTTCGCCCTGATCTTATAAGAAGCGTGACTAATCAGAGACCGTCAAACGCTCTTCCAAAGTACTTTTACCATTTTGCACTCCCACCAGCAATGTATGGGAGTTCTAGCTGCTGCACATACTTTCCAGTACTTGGCATTTTCAGTTCAAAAAAAAATTTTTTTAGCCATTCTAATAGGTTTCTAGTATTATCTCATTTGTGGTTTTAATTTGCATTTCCTTAAAGACTGATGACACTGAACATCTTGTCATATTTTTTTTAACCACTATATATCTACTTTTGCAAAATGTATGTTCAAATATTTAGTCCTTTAAAAAAAATACAGGGCTTTCTTCCTGAGTTGTAAGGGGTCTTTATTCCAGAAATTTATATTTTTCTCCCAGTTTGTGGTGCACTGTTATATTTTCTTAAAAGTGTTTTTAGAGGAGAAGTTTTTAAGGTGAAGTCCAGTCCATTTTATTTTTCTTTTATTTTTTTCTTACTGTCCTAGGAAATTTTTGTTTTAAAATCACAAATATTTCCTTATGTTTTCCTCTAGAATTGTTGTAATTTTAGCTCTTAAGTACAGGTCTATGATCCATTTTGAATTAATTATTGTGAGTGGTATGAAGTAAAGATTGATTTAATTTTTCCCATACAACTGTCTGGTTGTTCCAGCACCATTCCTTGAAAAGACCACCTTGTCACCTATGTTGAGACAAGTGCTTACCACCTGGTTTCCCCTCCTTCCTCTTGTTTTTTAGCCCCTGAAGATTTTCCCTATGACCTAGTGAGTTCCCATATGCAATTAAAGGGGTATTTAATTTATGTTATCCAGTATTTCTAGTGTTTTGTAACAAGATGGTGTTTTCAGGCCATTTGGTGCACAGTGTTGCTGGAGACAGAAGCCTCGCCCTTGTTTCCCTCCTCTAGGTCCTGGATGCACCTCCACAGGGAGGGCTGGGAGGAGACCTTGCCCGCTGCTGCTGTGTGCTGACTGTACCGCCATCCTTCCTCTGGGCCTCAGTCTCCTTTTTTATAAAGTGAGGGTGAGGTGGGAGATCAGCAGGACTTGTTTTCCAAGCCTTGGTCACTGCCCTGCTGATGGAAGCAGATTGTAACAAGAATAACAAAAAAGCCGGCCCAAACCAGCTGGGACCATGATGGTGATGAAAGCAACCTCTAGTTGCCCTTGTTGCTCATTATATGCTAATTATAATACATTTGCATAGGCCACTCATAAGTGCCACGATAGTTTATGAATGATGCCACAGCAACACCCTGAACGTTACCTTATATGGTTCCTGGAACTCCCCGCCCCTTTTCCAGAAAGTTCACAAATAACCCACCCCTTATTTAGCACATAATTAAGAGTGGGTATAAACTAGCTCTGCTCTGTCTATGGAGCAGCCATTTTGTTGTAGCTGTTGCTGTAATAAACTTGCTTTCTTTCACCGTGGGCTGCCTCCTAAGCAAAGCCAAAAACTTTCCTGAGTTGAGCCCCAATTTTGGGGTTCACCTGCAGATCAAGGGGTCGGACACCATGATTCCTGGGTTTCCTCCTTGCCCTAGTTTTCTTGGACGCCGAGTCTATTCTTGCCCTCTCCTGGGCCTTCCACTGGGTCAGCCTGAACAAGAAAGGATTCTCAGTAATAAGGGGAGACCCTGCTCCCATTTCCCAGAGGCCATGGGCTGCTGACCATTCCATGTCTCCCTGACAGGCTGATAACCTGGGAGGTGAGTAATGGGATGCCGCCTACTCAGACACAGGTCACACACAGCAATGCCTCCTAACAAAACCCGCCCTGTAGGTTTTAGCTCTAGCTGCACCCTCACTTCCTCCAAAGAGTTTTCCTAAAAACTGAGTCTTGGCTAGAGGAAAGAGCTACTCCGTGGATGGAAGAGACGGGAAGGTAGTTGGTAGGGGCTGCCTGCAAACACTGGGGGTGAGGCAGCAGCAGATGTGCCAGTGTTTGCCCTAGAGGATCCATGTGCATCGGGCCACAGCTTTTTCCTTAGAAAGCTTTGGACCCCCCTATAGCCAAAACGACAACAGAAGGAAGCCTGAAGAGTCCAAAAACAGTTTATGGCTCAGTTCTCAGTTGATCGAGCACCTTTCCATCGTGCCTGGTTTGTTGGGGGCATCTTTGAGGGGTGAAGGCTTATCCTGCTCTCCTGGGGTTTCCATGGAGAGGGGCTTCCCCTTTTCTCCCTCCTCCCTAAGGTACATTTGATTCTGCAGCCTTGGACATTCGCTGAGCCTGTTCCACCAGTGGGAGGCATCCCGCGCATGAGCAGCTCATTTTTGCCCCTTTCAGTGTGGTGAGCCCCGTGGGTAGGGCCAGGACCTGCCCTTCAGAGACAGGTCTGTGTGCACAGTGCACGCGGCTGTTGACATGCACATGCAGACTGCTTGGCATACCCACGCAAGCACGCCTGAGCACACGGCCCACAGGGCAGGTCTAGGGTGGCAGGGGAGAGGCTTTGTTTCAGGCCCTTGCCTGAGCCGAGGTCTCCATTCCAGCCTTTACCAAGGTCTTGCCTTGGGGGCTGGAAGGTGCCTGCCTGCAAGGACAGAGGTGGAACTTTCTTTCCCTTGCCCTCCAATCCTTGTCTGTCCTTGTGCTCAGGAGGGGAGGAGGGGAGAGTGGATAGAGCACCTGGGACCCGTGATAAACATCAAGGTCCTTAAATATCAAAGATACAAGCTTACGAATATCGCAAATCATTTCAAATTCATTTCTAGAAGAACAAGTCTGTAATTCAAAAAAACATAAGCTTGAAAAATTCAGACTAAAAAAGCTTATATTACAGAGGACGCATAAGCATTTCTAAGTGCAACATCTCACTAAATGCTGCCTGCAGCTCAAGGCTTGAGCTCTGCTCTGGGCTGGGAGGAAAAGGTAGACCTTCTGGAGTCCTCAGCTGCTCCTGGAAAGGGCTCCCGTGAACCCAGACAAGACAGCCCAGTGTCGTGGGCCCGGAGCAGGGGTTAGGACGAGACAGCCCAGAGCCATGGGCCCAGGGCAGGGGTTCTCTCTGTCCCTCACGGGCACCCTCAGGGGCATGGGGAAACTTAGCATCCGAGAGGGGCTACTGTCTTGGGCCCCTTGATGCTGGTAAGGATTTCTAAGGCCTGTGGCTCAGGAAAGAAGCCCAAAATGCACCAAACGGCACTGTGGCTGGGCTCAGTGGGGATGTCTGCCCCCAGGAGGCCACAGGGTTGTGGCTTTCAGGGCATCACTGAAGGGTCCCTAGGGGTGAGCACTCTGTCATTAAGTCTCCCAGCCTGCACCATTCTCATCTTCCTCAGATCCCCCCTCAGTGATTTCTTCCCCATCACCCTCTTAACTCCCTTCTCACTCCACACTTGCTTCTTCTTGCCCCCTCCCTCCTTACTGGTTCCCCTCCCCTCTTCCTCCCTCCTTACTTGTTCCCCTCCCCTCCCTCCTCCTTACTTGTTCTCCTCCCTCTCCCCGCTTACTTGTTCCCCTCCTCCCTTCCCTCCTTCCTTACTTGTTTCCCTCTCCCCGCTTACTTGTTCCCCTCCTCCCTTCCCTCCTTCCTTACTTGTTTCCCTCTCCCTCCCTCCTTGTTTATTCCTTCTACTCTTCCTCTCTCCTTCTCCCCCTCCATCTTCTTTCTTACCCCCTCCCCTCCCCCATCACTTGTTTCTTCCTCTCTCTCCTTGCTCCTTCTCTCATTTCTCCCTTTGTCTCTTCTTCCCTGTCTTTGGCTTTTCTCTCTGCCTCGTCACTGTTCTCTTCTTGCTGTCTTTTCCACCTAGGCCATAGACTGAGCTTCCCCCACCCAGGAAGGCTATAGGAGGCCCATTTCAGTCCCATCTGGGCGTCCCAGGGCTTACTGGGTCACCTATCCTGGAGGGAAACATTTCCTTCCTTGAGCGTGGGAGGGCCTCAGCTGACTTAACTGGCCGCAGAGGAAGCTCTGCATTGGGGGAACCGAGTTTCCAAGGACTTGACCTGGGACAAGTCTGTTGGGGGCCTCTAGCCTCACAGAAGACAGACTGAGCTGGGTCTGTCCTTCCCCAGAGCCTCACCCCGATGCTGGAGGCCCACTGGTTTATTATAGAGGCTTGGAGGACAGGGTGGGAGACTGGGGAGGCAGGGCTGGGCTGGCAGGAAGCCCCAGCACCCCAGTCCAGGGCCTGGCTTACTTGGCTGCCGCCAGGATGGCGCTACTTCTTGGAGGCCTGCTTCTTCCAGCTGGTTTTCTTGTTGTCCCTCCTGAGAGGATGTAGCTCCACTTCAGGCTCTCTTGCCCTAAAGATCAAAATAGAGGGCCGGGCGGGGGAAGGGCTGTTCTTCACAATGCCCAGAGCCCAGGCTCGGTTGGGCCAGGACGGGCAAGGCCCTCTCCCTTGCACAGGTGAGGCTGTTGGGTGCTGCTCCAACCAGAGGGTCCCGGTGGCACCTGTGACCTTTCTACACGCTCCTAATTTTGCTTTTCTATCTTCATGAGAAGTATGTGATTTCCACGCCATGCCGAATGTGTGATTCATTTCATGGTTACCAGCACCAGCAAGTCAGTGGCTTTTAACACATACAGCAAGTTTCTTGCAAGGAGACAGCGGGGTAGTCTCCACCCTTCTCAGACTAATGGGTCTGGGCTGTGGGGTTTTGCTGCAAAGTCTGCAAAAGGCCTGCATCTCTACCACCCAGACCACCGCGAGCAGCTCCAGGGCAGCCTGCATGCCCGCCCAATATTGTGTTGATTACATGGGCTAGATGTCAGGGATGGTTGGACATGACCCAGGCCTAGGGGGAGTGACTTGCCCAAGGCCAAATAGCCCCGAGGTGGCCTGCTGTGAGCCACGCCCATTCTGGCAGCTGGTGTGGTCACCTACTTCTCAGCCTCCAGAGGTAACTCCTTCTCCACATAGTCTTCCAGGGCCAATGAGGAGCTGCTTCCTTGGATATCTTCTGACTCGGCTTTCTTGACTGATTCAGAATCCTCCAGGCTCAGGACAGAGTTGGGAACACTGCAGGGGAGGCAGGGTCGTGGGCAGTGCTCAGGACCCAGGGTGCACTGCATGCTGTCCCATCAGTGTTCTGGGAGCCTAGACAGACCAGGACACAAGTGCTTCTCCTCCTGAGGGCGGCGAAGGGAGAATCTGATCGCCTTGGGGACACAGTGACACGCTGGAGGTTGGCTTCCCTGGCTTCTATTTTGGGCTGGATTAGCCCTAACCCAAATGCTGCTACACTCGCACCCCCAACACTGACCATAGCAAATGCCTGAGGTGGGGTGGGAGGGCTCCGTAAGTGACCACAGGAGAGATGACAGGCGGCAAAGGAACTGTGTCATCATGTGTGATATTGTGGGCTGGACACATGTCCCCCAAATACATATGTAGAAGTCCTAAACCGCGAGACCCCAGAATGTGGCCTTATTTGGAAATAGGGTCGTTGCAGACATCATTAGTTAAGATGAGGCCACACTGGCGAGGGTAGGTCCAATCCAACATAGCTGGTGTTCCTCTACAAAGGGGAAATTTGGGAGAATGCCATGTGAGGATTGCAGTTCTGTGGCCACAGGCCAAGGAGCTACCAGGAACGGGGAGCAAGGCCTGGGACTGAGCCTCCCTAGCAGCTTCTGGGAGAGTATGGCCCTGCCCACAACTTGGTCCAAGCTTCTGGCATCCAGAACTGTGAGAGGATGAATTTCTGTTGTTTCAGCCACTCGGTTTGGGTCACCTTTGTGTCTTAGGCTGTTCAAGCAGCTATTACAAAATACCATAGGCTGGGTGGCTGTGAAACAACAGAGGTTCCTCTCCATTCTAGAGGCTGGGAAGCCTGTCATCAAAGAACCGGCAGATTCAGTGCCTGGTGAGGACCCGCTGCATCACAGATGGCCGTGTTCTCATAACTTCACATATGGAAAGGGGCGAGGGTCCTTCTGGGGCCTTTTATAAGGGCACTAATCCCATTCATGAGGGCTCCATCCCATGAATCACCTCCCCAAGGCTCTGCCTCCTAAACCATTGCCTTTGAGGTGAGGATTTCAACGCATGAACTTTGGGGGGACACAGACTTTCAGACCACAGCCCCTTGTTACAGCAGCTCCAGCAAACACAAACGTGGCTATTCCTCACCTTTGTGCCACACCTCACAGCTTTGCAGCTGTTCATTGTCAGTGTTTCTGAGTTACAGGATGTTTCTGAGATTCACAGCAGCCCTGGGAAGCAGGCAACTCTGGGACGTTTGTCCCATTTTCCTGACAAGGGCCCTGAAGTCCAGAGAGGTGAGAAGGCTTATTCACAGGCACATAGTAGGTCAATGGCAGAGACAGGACTGGCCCATGTATGCACTGTCTAGTCACTTGGTCATATTTACTGAGCCTCTACTATGTGCCCGGCCCTGAGGAGTTTACAACCTGGTGGGGGTCATGGGTAGCAGTATCTGGTGCTGAAGGAGGGGGCATGGCTTGGGGAGGGGTCTTGAGGTAGCTCTGGGAGTATGTGGCTAAGTCTGGGCTGGGGACAGGAAGTGGGTGTGGAGGGACTGTCCAGGCACGGGCCATCCTACAAGGCTTAGAGCAAGAAACAGTGTTTACAGGCTATCTAAATCTGTTTTGTTTGTATAGATCAAGCAAGCGAATCAAAGGTGACTTGCTTAAGGCCAGGGCCTTTCAGAGACAAGAGGAGACACAGCCTACCCCCCATCATTTCAAGGGCCCTAGAAAAACAAAACACCAAGAGATGCCGAAACAGGGCCTCAGAATCTGGGTATATGCACAATGTTTACATTTGGCAAATTAATGCCTCTTTGCAGCCTTTTAACTCCAATCCGGCCTCAAAAGGAGCACACACAGAAAACTAAGCTGACCCTTTAAACACCTCTCTTAGAGGCCTGCCTGAGGCCCTTTGAGAAGGGGTGGACTGTGGAAGTGTCTGGGCCTATGGTCCAGTCCCTGCCATTCTCAGGGGGTGGGGTGGGGGGCAGGAGGCACAGGGTAGGCTGATGGGTTCCTCCAGGGCCCCCCTAGAGCAGCAGCCCAGGGTGGATGGGGAGGAGGTCCTGGCAGCTCTGTTTGGTGTTGGGTGCTTGGGGAGTGTAGGGGAAAAGGCTCAGAAAGAAGCATGGTTCCCCTCACCTGGACATTTCATTCATTCATTCTTTCATTCATTCCCAGAGCACCTCCTCCCTGAGCTCAGCTCTAGGACTAAATACCTATAGCAGGCCCTGAGTTCACAGCCAGCCTCTCTGTCCCAGCAGTCAAGAAATGTCCCCACCCTGGGCACTGGCCTCCTCCCTGTTCTCCCTGTCTCCAGCCTCACCCTCTTCCATCCAGTGCCCCCACCCCACGCCCCACCAGAGGGCTGGTCCTCCTTGATCTGGCCTTGTCTCTCCCACTTAAAGCCAGTCTGTGGTTCCCTGATGCTTGCAGAGGTAAGCTTCAGCCCCCCGGCATGACGCCTGGGTCAGGGTCTGTCAGAATATGGCCCAAACTACCAGCATGTTTTTCTAACAGCCTGTCTTGGCAGCTCCCCTAAATCCACAGCCCTCCTGCTCACAGGTTCCTGCGGTGCACTGAGCCCTTGCCTGCCCTAGCCCCTCCTGAGTGCCTTTTCCCTCTCCTCCTTTGCTGGGCCTTCTTCTTATCCTTCAAGGCCAGCCTCCCAGGTCCCCTCCTCTGCCAAGCCCTCTGAGCTCTAGCAGAAGGCGAGATTTCCTCTACCGTCCCCTCTGCCTCCGTGCTTATTATGGTGCACTGCTCACAGCTCTATGAATCTGCCCTGCAAGTGCCTCGGCAGGATTTGGTCTCAGCGCCTTGGCACCTCCTGTGTCTTGCTCTTAGCCAGGCATGAGTGAGTGAATGAACAAATGAACCAAATGATGGGGACATCAGAGGACCATGAACGACCAGGCCAGCAGAGCCACACAGCTGTCCTGCTGGGGTGACAGGAACACTCATGTCCCTGCTGACAGTGGGCGAGGTGCTTCTCTGGAAGACTGATCTAGAGGTTGATTCTGAGACCATCCTTGGTCAGGGATAAGCAAAAAAGACCATCTGGGGCTTTGCAACAGGCCAGTCCCTCCAGGAATTTCAAAGCCTTTGTACTCACCACAGTGAAAGGAAAGTATCCACAAGAACAGGCCCTTGTCAGGTGTGGAGCCCACCTCCCCATGGCATTGCGGCTAGCCCACTGTTTCTGAGCCCCTGGTCTACTTCAGGAAGGTAATTTCTCTCTACTCAGCGCCCCCTCAGGCCCCAGTCCAGAAAAGAGGTAGTTTTAACACCATCCTCATCCATCTTTACTGTCTGCTCCTGTGACAAGCTCATGATACCCTGCTTAGCCCCAACCTAGTCCCTGCCAGGTTCATGAGTCTAAAGCGCAACTCTGATCAAGCCTCTCTCAGCTCAAGAACCTTCAATAGCTCCCCATTGCCTGTAGGATCAAGTCAGGAAAGCCTACGTCTGCATGCCCTTCCCCTGCCTGTCCAAGGGGCTTCCTTGGGCTGAGTGGGGTGTGGGGTTGCTGACATGAGCAGCCGGTAAGGGTGGATTGCTGTTCCTCAGAGCAGCATCGTAGAGGGAGGGCCTGGCGGTGGCTGGCTCCCTGCTGAGCACGGGGCCCGCTCTCCACAGCTCCATCCTTGGAGGGGTCTTGGTGTATGCAGCGGATGAGGGTGTGGGCCCCCTGCACTGCTGATCCAACTAGAGACCCGGTCTCCTCACCCTGTGCCCTCCCCACTCCCCTGCTTACCCCTCCTGCATCCACCCAGTCTCTTCCTGCCTCTTCTGAGGTGGGCAAGGGGCAGGGGTGCTACCAAGTGGCGCAGCTGTAAAGAGCTTCCCCTCCCATCTGGATAGCATGTTACAGGTTACAAAGCCCCTTGAGGCTCAAATTGGTGTTTCTGTAGCGCTCTGCCTTTATCAGGTCTCATTCCAGTTGGTAGTGTGGTCTGCATTTCACAGAGCCCTTGACAGTTTATACGGTGCTTTGTCCCTTCTAGAGTGTCTTATGGTTTACAAAGTGCTTTGAAGGGTAGGAAGCGCATTACAGTTTAGAGAGCACTTTACAGGGCTCACAGTAGCTTATGGAGTGCTCTGCTGTTCCGGAGAGCAGGCCCGTGAGGGCGCACAGCAGCGTAGAAGATGCTTTCTGGTTTACAGGGCACATTGCTGCTCCCAAAGCCCTTTGTGATTTTGGGGGCACGTGGCAATTTACAAAGGATTTTGTCTTTTACAGAATTCATGACAATTTGCAAAGTACTCTGTGGCTTACTGGGTGCATTAAAGTTTACACAGGGCTTTGCAGTTCACAGGACACATGACAGTTTAAGGAACACTTTCATCATCACAGGTGCAGTCATCTTTGACAGCTTCTAATCCTCTCAACTCACTCCTCTGAGAATGGTCCAGAAAGAACTACACCTCCATCCCACAAGGAGGGGACTGAGGCCCAGCAAGGGCAAGGCCAGGTTTGTGGCATCGCCTGGGCACACTGTCCCTCCAGGGCACCTCCTTACCCTGGCTGGGCCTCCACTTTCCCTTCTGTTATATGGGCGCTCAGGGCCCGGGGTCATCTTTTCTGCAGGAAGCTCACCCACCAGACTCCCACATTGCCTAGCAGCTAGGGTTGGAGCCCAAGGCTTCACTCTCCTCTCCCCACCACCCCATGCCAGGCCCATGGGCAGCACCACAAAGGGGCACCGCCAGGCGCCTCCACCCCAGACGCTTGTGAGGGCTCCAGGACACCAGGTCTGGCACATTCCCATCCTGGGGACCTAACTGGCTACAGGCGAGGCAGACAGTTGGCCAGTTAGCTCCAGTCCTAGGTAGATGGACACCAGCCTTTCCAAGAGGCCCTAGCAGGAGGATGTGACAATGGAGGGACAAAGCAGAGGCTCCCGGCCCTTGCTGGTCTTGTGTGCTCCAGGACATCTTCCACAGTGAGTCGGAGCTGTCGTCCTGACAAACCTGCCCGGCCACACTCCTCAAAGCCTCCCCCAGCTCTGGCCACACTCAGGAAGGGGACAGCTGCCGTGGCTGGGGGTCAGGCCGCCTGCACTTGGCCTCCAGCTACCCTGGTGCCCCACCTCTTCACCTACCCACTCTCTGCATCCTGGGTGCCAGCAGGCTGAGCTAACAGGGCCAACTGCCCTCCCTGCCTGGTGGGCCCTTCACGCCCCTGTCACCACTGTCACAAGTCCAGTTCTGGTCTCTTGTGTACCTTGTCCCCACTGCTGTATGAGTGCAGTGGGGCAGCACCTCTGCTTACTGGCATAGATAGGGGCCTGCAAATAGTGACTAGTGTGTGACCCCCCTCCCCTCCACCAGCTGCCCCTGAGGGTGATGAGGGAGGCAGGGGGAGAGCAGTGACTGTCGCGTGCAGGTGGACACAGTGCAGACTCATGAGCTCTGCATGTGTTCTGGGCTGTCCTTCTCAGCCTGGCTACTGCTGGCCGCTCGAAAGCTTTCCTGGCAGCTCCAGCCTCCTGAGCCCGGCAGGTGTCAGAACTCCCTCGGTCCCCTCCGTGTGGGGGCCTGGAAGCTTTCGGGAGTGAGGATGAGCCCTTGGCCTCTCTGGCCCCTATTGTGCTGGTGCCCAGATGGGAAGAGTCTGGCAAGGACAGGGGCTGAGCCAGATATGGACCCAGCGCCCCGCACAGGGCTGCCCTGGGGAGGGGATCACTATCTGCCACATGAGAAAGGAGAAAAGGCACAGGCTGAGTGGGGGACAGGGAGGCTCTAAGCCTCACACAGCTCTGGTCTCTGATCAGTCCTGGCCCCCCAGCTGGGCTGCTGTTTCCTGAGCTCGGAGCCTTCTGTGGCCTTATCTTGGTGCAGCCCACTGGGCCCGCCACTCCCAGAGGCCCCGCAGCCTCCCCCAGTTGTGTTTGGCCTGGCAGGCCCTCACCCTCCTGCTCTGTTTGTCAGAAGGCAGTCTACCTGCCAGGCGACAGCTGGCCCCAGCCCCTGCTGGAGCTCATGAGGCCCCTGTGGGGACCCCTTCTTCCCCAGCACCCACGGCCCGGCTCCTTTGTGGGTTCCTCTTCCTGCTCCTGGCCCTTGCCTTTCCATGGTGGCTTCACAGATGCCAGGCCCACAATGAGAACTCTTTCTGTGGCCAGCTCCTCTGAGGAAAGAGAAGGCTGAAGTGCCCCCAGGCTGGTGGCCACCCCAGCCTGACTGGACCCGGCTTCCAACCCAGCTTCCCTGCACCTGCTCTGCTCACCTATAGCTTTTCTTTCTTTCTTTTTTTTTTTTTTTTTGAGAAGGAGTCTCGCTCTTTCACCCAGGCTGGAGTGCAGTGGCGCGATCTCGGCTCACTGCAGGCTCTGCCCCCCGGGGTTCACGCCATTCTCCTGCCTCAGCCTATTGCTTTTCTCTCCACCTCCTCACCTCCACAGAAGGATTTCCTGGACTCCCCCCGCTACACTTGTGCAAAGCCAAGTCTACTCTGGGTAAGGAAGACATGATTCCCACCAAGCAACAGTGAGGGCCTCCCTTTCCTAGCAATCTAGATGCAAAGCTGTTGGCCAACATCCCTCAGTAAACGGAGGACGTAGAAAGCAATGTCAGCTCCCGGCACTGCAGACTCCCTTGCTCTAGGCATGGATACTTCTGATTTCACAGACTGTTTCCAGCATAATCGTCCCTCACGCTACCCCTTCCATGGCCTCTCACCATCAGCCTTCCAAACCTAAAGGTGAACATTTATTCTTTCTTCCAAACCATCCCTTAGCAACTGAGCCTGCTGAGACCTTGATTCAGCCATCTCTTCTCCCTCAAGGGCACAACTGATCAGCAAGCCTTCTATGTATTCATCCCGGTTGCATATTTAGAAAATAAATGGGCAGGCCAATCACAGAGGTCTGCCCTTTAGGCTGCTGCTGAACCTCACTCACTGGAGTGTGGCTGCAGAAGCTACTATCTGAACCACATGCATCCACCTTGTCCATGAGGACACTGTGAGATTTCACCAGCATCTTCTGGAATCCAGGTGATGCAGGCCAACAGCATGTCTTGTACTACTAAACCAGTCATCCTGCTGGAAGAGGAACTGGGGTGGATGAAGTACTTTTCAAACATGTCCACAAATTCTTCAACACTCTTTCCCCATCAAGAGGTGGTGTCTGATTCCCCCCAGCCTTGAATATGGGCTGGCCCTAGGGACTTCAGTGCAGTGGAATGTGTGATGCTGCATGACTTATGAGGCTAAGGCATGAACGGCAAGACAGCTTCTTGCTGGTCCTTTCCTGGGAAGCTCCCTCGTGGAACCCAGCCACCATGTTGTGAGGAAGCCCAGGCCACTTGGAAAGGCTACATTTGAGCAGTCTGGCTGACAGCCCACACTGACCACCAGGCATGGGAGTGCACAAGCCTTGGAGATGACTTAGCCCCAGACAACTTCTGACTGCAACTGTATGACAGACCTTCTCACTCCCGCCAAAAAAGAACCACTTAGCTGAGCCCAGCTGGCACCAGGACCATGACAGAGAATAATAATAATAATAATAATAATAATAATAATAATAAACGATTGTGTTGTTTTATCCTATAAAGCTTGGGTGGTTTGTTTCACAGATACAGATTATAGGAATGACTGCTATGGCAATGCTTTCAATTAAAGATTCCATTTCCTTTTTTCACCTAAGTGCTCTTAAACCATCAACCCACTTGGCTATTCTAGGATTAGGAGGAGTCCTACTGGTTAATAGTTTCACGAATCTGCCTCTTTTCATTTTCACGAACCTAGACCATCTTGTGTGCATGTTTCTAGTTTGTATGTATGTGTGTATGTTTCTATCTAGTCTGTGTGAGTCTGGTTTGTGTATATGTGTATAGCGTATGCATGTGTATGTGTGTCTAGTTTGTGTGTGTTTGTGTGTCTAGTATATGCAGGAATCTAATGTGTGTACATGTGTGTCTAGTTTACATGTGTGTTTATAGTTTGTATGTACGTGTATACTTTGTATATGTGTGTACCTAGTTTGTGTGTATGTGTGTGTGTCTAGTTTTCTGATTCTTTCCTCACCATTCCTGAACAATTGTTGAAGACTGTTGTAAGCATACCACTAAGTTCTTTCAGAATCCTTGAATATAACAAATTAGGAGACCAGAGCTCATTTTAATGATAATAATATCACTAACAAGGGTAGGTAGTAATCTCAGTAAATGTGAGCTATGTGCCAGCACTTCCCATGTGCTGACTCCTCTAATCCCCATAACCCAATACAGTCAGTCTCACTCTACAGACAAAGAAGCTGGTGCACAGAGAAGGTGAGTGTTTTGCACAGGTCATGCAGCTATGAAAGGTGGCCAGACTCCTCAAGCTGTCATTTCCTACTAAAGAGCATCTTCCTTTTGAGGACATCTAGAGCCAAATAAGAGCTATGTCTCTTTGTAACTACTTTCTGGCATCCTCCACTGTGATTGTCTGAACGTCTATGTCCCCGCAAATTGATATGCTGAAATCCTCATCCCTAAGATGATGGTGTTGGGAGGCAGAGCCTTTGGGAGGTAAGGCAGTCATAAGGGTGGGACCCTCATGAATGGGATTGGTGCCCTTATACAACAGGTCCCAGAGAGACCCTCGTCCTTTCTGCCACGCAAGGACACAGCAAGAAGGCACCATCTATGAACCAGGAAGCAGCCCTCGCCAGACACCAAATCCACTGGCGCCTCGGTCTTGGACTTACCAGCCTCCAGACAGCGGGAAATAAATGTTCAACAGGCTGAGACTTTCACTCCCCATGCACCATAGCAGGCTAGCCTTCTTCTGAATGTTTCTGAAAATCTCCTTGCTGGTCCTCTTTGGCATCTTCCTGCAGCCTCAGCTCATCTTCAGCCTGGGCCCTTCCCAACAGCATCCCCCTGTCCTGTCCTGTCCTGCCCTTGGTGCCTCTGTCTTTCTCCCTGGGATTGTTGGTGACTGGTCTTCAAGGACCACCAAGCCCTCTCCCTCTTGAAGTCTCAGGCAGTGGGGTCTCAGTGACTTTTCTGTCTGCACCTTTCAGCATCTGCCCCTCCTTACCATCCACAGGCTCCTCTTGGGCCTGCCTTCCCCGCTGAGTGCTCTGAGTTGTGGGGGTCACTTGGCATGATCTCCTCAGTTCCTCCAGAAGTGGGTTCCCCCACTCAGACAAGGCCCAGACTCAGCTTACTGCAGTAAGAAGGGCGTAAGGACTCCTAGAAAACTGAGGGTCCTATGTGGGAGTGGGGGGTGCCCAGACTCGGTGCTGTGGAGGTGCAAGTCACAGGACTTAGGGCTGCATACCCCAGGTCTGCGTATAAATAACACTTTCCACATGCCCCATCATTTGCTTCACAGTTCACAAAGCTCTTTAACAAACACACTTTCATGAGATCCTCAGAGCCTCTCAAGGTGGGCATTATTTCCTCAGTTTGAAGGTGAGGAAACAGAGGATTAGGGAGGTAAACTGACTCACCACAGTCACCCAGCCAGTAGAGCGGAGCAGGGGCTCCAACCTCATCCTGCAAGTGTCTCACTGCACCGTGCTGCCCAGGCATTCTCAAATCTGCTCATGTTCCCCTAAAGCGGTCTTCAGGCACCTCATGCAGCGCAGGCTCCTTCCTGGACTAGGATGTATTCTTCTTGAGCCACTCAAAGCTAGGTCTCTCGGCTCAAGAAGATCATCTCACGAGAGCTGGGCCCAGGAGATGCTCAACAAGTTGGCATCACCTAGTTGAAAGGCCCAAGCTCAGAGGCCCAGAGGTAAACTTAAGCCAGCACTTCCTGCTACAGTGGCCTGGGATCACTTCATGAATGGCCTTTGTCTGTGTGGGGAGGCTGAGGCAGGAGGATCACTTGAGCCCAGCCATTCAAGGATGCAGTGAGCTATGATCGTGTCACTGTACTCCAGCCTGGCCGACAGAGTGAGACCCTCTCTCAAAACAAAAACAAACAAACAAACAAACAAAAACAAAGCAGAAGCAGGGCCCAGCTTGCACATGAGGTGGTGGTAGGGTGTGGTGGGACAGAGAGGGGGTGTAGCCAGAGCTTCTGCCCACGAAATCTGTCTAGATTATTCCAACAGAAACAGGCACTGTGCAAGCATTACCATGTCCCTCTTTCCCCAAGAGGGCCCTTTTGCCAAACTTGTGTCCCAAAGAAACCCACAACATGGCCTTGCTCACACATCCCCTCCCACTCTGCACCCGCTCCCATCCCTCCCCTGCCCACCTGTGAAGTCCTCCTGCCGAAGTTTTTGCCATGTGTGCCACAGGTGGAGGCTTCCCACCTCCAGCCCCCCTCCCCACTCCATCCCTTCAGCCCCGCCTGCTCCCCTCAGTTCCCCTTTCACAGCCCAAGTCTCCTTTCTGCCCTCCATCCCTCCCCAGGCCCATCCCTCATCCTGAGTGTTTCCTGTTTTACCTGAATTTGTAGTCATCCGGCAAGAAGTAGCCCATCTTGCAATCCTGTTGAGACCGGAAGATCTGTTTCAACAGATTCTGCTTGCTGAGGCCATATCCATTCAAAACACGGCCCCCAAAAATGAGCTTCCCCCCGGCAAACATCTGTTGACAGGAAGGAAACGAGGAGAGATCCTCAGCACATCAGCACAGCAGTGTCCACCGATAAGACAGGCAAGTTCGGAATTTCACTAGGAGAGTGCCACAGGCCTCTCAGAGCTTGCGCCATGAGGCAGGCCTTGGGTGGCTGGGGAAGGAGTGCTGCCCTCCCTGAGTTGCCCAGGGAGATGTATGGCTGAGTCCAGTCCCTGCCCAGGCTGGGATGGTGGGGTTGCCCTATGATCTGGGGGTCTGGGCAGGGGTTTGGCTCAGCCATACCTCCCTGGGCAACTTGGGGAGGGCAGCACTCCTTCCCTTCTGCCTGCTTGGCCACCCAGCTCAAATGCACTTCACATACAGCCCCACAGAGCCCTGGGGCCAGAAAGGTGTTCCCCTGCTGTGTATGTATGTTTCGGCTCATCCTATGGAATGAGAACCCCTTGAGGGCAGGGCTCCCACCCCCATAGGTCAGTCCCTAACAAGTAGACACCTATCCAAATATTTCTGTGCAAAAATATTCATGACAGCATTATTTGTTATGGCAAAAAAATACGAATAACTTAAATGTCAACAAAAACAGCACAAATAGATAAAATGACAGACTCTTCACTTTGGGAGGTCAAGGTGGGCGGATCACAAGGTCAGGAGTTCGAGACCAGCCTGGCCAACATGGTGAAACCCCATCTCTACTCAAAATACAAAAATTAGCCAGGCATGATGGCAGGCACCTGTAGTCTCAGCTACTTGGGAGGCTGAGGCAGGATAATCCCTTGAACCCGGGAGGCAGAGGTTGCAGTGGGCCGAGATTACACCACTGCACTCCAGCCTGGGTGAGAGAGTGAGACTCTGTCTCAAAAAAAAAAAAAAAAAAAAGAAGACAGACTCTTAGACAGTAGTTAAAAATCAGGTGTTACAAACTATATAAGGACATGGGGAAATGCTCATGGTATTTTAATTTAAAAAGAAGAATTGCAAAGAATATATGCAGAAAAGGACTGCAAAGGTCAGACACCAAAATGTTAGCATGCAGTGGCCCTTGCAGGTGCCAGGTACATATCTGTAGGATGAGCAAATGAGACTCTCTGGGTGATCTGACGATGTCATTATTTTCTAAATTATATTTTCTAAGCTTTCCATAACGAACATATGTAAGTATTTACAGTGCACTGTTTTTAGGATAAAGCCATTTAAAAACAGATGAAGCGAATTTGATTTGCTAGGTTGAATGTCACCTGTCCCTTCAGCCTCCTGGGATGGGGGACACATAGGGTCCTGAGCTTCAGCGCCAGCTGCGTGTGCTGGGTGACTCTCGGTCAGTCTTTCTGCTCTCTGGGCCTCAGCCAGGGTGGGGAGATAATTCTGCAGCCCCTCCCTTCTTCTCCTCTCTCCTCCTCCTCCCACATGTGTGATTCTGCAGGGGCAGAGGTGGCTGCGGCTGGGGTGGCAGGCAGTGGATGGCAAGTCCCTGCTGGCTCACCAGAATCATCCCCTGCACCACAGAGTTCTTCTTCACCATCAGGGGAGGGTCCTCCTGCAGGGGGCTGTCCAGGTCATACTGCAGCAGGCGGTAGGAGTCATACCGGCACTACCAGGAGCGAAATAAGAGAACTGGTCACCCCCATGTCAAGAAGATGTACCTGGATTGCCATATTCTCAGCTAGGCCAGGTTCCCCCTGAGTCTTGGAGCCCTGTACAACTCCCTCTCCCCAACTCCTCCTGCTCCAGGGGCCCTTGGGCCTGCATGCACACCTCCCATGACTGTCCCTTGAGGATGCCCCTGGATCTGATTAGAGCCCGCTAGGGGAGAAGGCCATTTCCGAGATGGCTGCCCCACATTCGACGCCCACTAGCCTGGCTCTCTGGGGTCCACAGAATGTGACTGCTCCATTGCCCTGGGGGTAGCACTGCAGAGGTTTGAAGATGGGAACTGTGTTATTGGGTGGACCTGTTTCCAGGCTTTTGAGTCTACTTTACACAGCATAAAGAATTCCTCCACTCCCTACCCACTGCTGGCAAGCCCCTCAGGACCCTCCCAGTCACTATATCTAGGGAGAGGACCTGAACTGAACCCATACCTCAAGGTAGGGTCTGGGCAATTCAGAGGAAAGCTGGCCTCTCTCCCCTCCTTCTTTCTGGATGCCTCAGATCTATTAATACAGCCAACGTGCTGTCTTCCAATTTTATCTGCCTTTATTTCCAGGTGCCTCCAGCTATCCTTTCAGTCTACAATAAGAAACTCAGAACCACACCCAGTGTTCTAGCTGTCAGGGAAAGAGAAAGTCTGGGAACATTTCTGCATTCACCAAAGACACTCTAATCTGACACCTGCTTCCAAGTCTGTCCTCCAGGCCTGCTGCCCACTCCTTTATGAACTTCAACTGCCTCAGGCCACGCCCTGTCCTCACTCATGCTGCCCATGGCTGGGCTCGACCACCTGAGCACTCCAATTGCTTAGGGACAACTATTAGCGAACAATGACTAGCCCCATGATAAGCTAAAGTCAACTCTAAGTTCCCCTGTTGGCAGGAATTTTATGTCTCTACATGGACAGACACACAGAAGGAACTCAATACATGCTCACCAGATTGAACTAAATTGGAGGTTGGCTCTGGAAAACAAACACGGCTTTGCTGTATGGGATGAGTGAAAAGGCTTGTGGCTGAGTCTACACTCTTGGACTGAGATGGTTAAAGGGCTCTTGGTGTCTGCTCAGAAGGTCTGGAGCACAGACCCGAGGGTGGACATGCTAGAGTCAGGGAGGGGCCACTCCTGGGAGGAGGGTGTCCATGCAGAGCCCCCACCCTGGTGTACATGAAAACCCAGAACTCTGTGGCAGCAAATGGGAAATGGGCAAAGACAGTGGATTCTAGGAGACAGGAGGGCAAAGAGGGCTTGAAGGAAGTCACCACGTGGACACCCAGCTCATGTGCTCATGTGCCATCCTTTGTTCCAGTTGGTCTGGGGTTGGGGCCAGCCTTCAAACTGTGCCAATGCTGCTGGGAATGACTGCATGCTTGGAGGATTACATAAGCCTGATAGGTGGGAATGACTCTACTGCAGCGATGAGTAGGCAGGAGTGCGTTCCATGGGCCCGAAGACTCCCTTTAGACCTCAGCCGCAACCAGCTGGGACCTTGAGCAGTGCTTCTTCTCTCCTGTCCCCCTTTGCACAGGCCACTGCCTCTTCTAGGAACCTTAATCACCTGCCAAAAACCCACTCAACCTAGATGGCCCTCCGGACCCCCAGGAGGCAGCAGGCACATGTTCCCAGGCTCCTGTGTACCCAGAGCTGTCCTCTCATGGCCTCACTGGCGGTGCTAGAGTTGCTGCCACACTGGGAGCTCCTCTAGGGCCCGGTTTGCATCTGAGTCATGCTAGGTGCCCAGGGCCCGGCCTATGCCCAGCACACAGTGGGTACTTGTGACAGTCTACAAGTATTTTCAGAGCCCTGAGGATTCAGTGGTGAGCACTGCCCGTGCTCTAAATATTCACACCAACGAACAGTCACAAACTGGAAGGAAAGGACAGTGCCCTGATTTTGTCTCAAGGGTCAGAAGAGGGCCTGGCCCTTATGTGGTGACATTCACCCTGGAACTAGAGGATGAGTGGGAAGGAGAGAAGCAGGGGGAGGGAGGACACTGCAGACAGGAGAATACACACAAAGGCTCCAAGGAGAAAGGAGCTGAAGGAGGGTGGCCCCTCAGGCAGGTGCTCAGCCAGTCCTAGCACTGTGGGGATCTTCTAGGACTGCCCCACTACCCCTACCCCTGGCCTCCAGGGCCTCCTCACTGGGCCCAGACCAACCTGGATGCAGGGGGAGCCACGGCCCCGCTGCTGGTGGTTGTAGAGCGTGTTCAGCAGCCACTGGAGCTGCCCAGTGCTGGTGTAGTTCTGGCTTGAGATGATCCCAAACACCAGCACTTGGCTGGGGTCTCGGGGCGCCAACAGGAAGTGCTCCAGCTCCACGTCAGAGACCAGGGGCGCCTTCACCAGGCACTTGCAGCCAGCACGGGCGTCTTCCTCGAGCATGAGCTTCCGCAGCACCAGCGGGCAGTCTGAGGGCGAGGCTGCCCACCTGGTGGGGCTGCGCCCCTCGCGGGCCTTCCCTCTGCAAAGACGAGCACAGTGCACAGGGGCCCTCAGCAGGTGGTGGAGGTCTGTGGTTCCCAGAGCCCCCTGGCTCCTGATGGTCAAAGGCCCTGCTGCAGGCAGATTTTAGTCTGGGCCTTGCTGCCAATGTGCTGCACCACCTTGAACAGGTCCCCAACCTCTCTGGGCCTCTTTCCACGGTGCCAAATGAGAGTAACAAGTTAATCCTTTGCCCATCCATTTGGTCAAAAAATGCTTTAGTGTCATCCTTAACTCCTTTCTCTCACACCGAACACATCCCATCTAATCTGTCAGCAAGCTTGTCCTCTCTACACTCAAGACAGACCCACAATCTGACCACTTTTCCTGCCCTCCACCCCCACGGATGTGGTCCAAGCCTCCTTCATTCTTGCCTGGCTGCCTGCAAATGCCTCCTAATGGGTCCTGTGTTTTCTTCCCTGGCCTGTCTTCAGTCTGTTCTCCGACCAAGGGATCCTGTTAAAACCTAGCTCATGTCATGTCACTACTCTCTTCAAAACCCTCTGGTGGCTTTCTACCTTTTACAGAATAAAAGCCAAAGTCCCTGCCATGTGCTTCAAGGCTGCAAGAATCTGCCCCCTGCATTTCGTCCTCCTTACATCTCTTACTCTCCAGCATTCCTGCCTTTGCTCACTGCACTTCAGCCACACTGGCCTCCACTTGTCCTTTAGTCTTGGAGGACAGTGGCCTTTGCTGTTCCTCCGTAGAGCCATTATGTCACTCTCTCAAGGCTCTGTCCAAATGTTACCTTCTTAATGAGATTTTCTGAGTGACCTATTTCATCCCTCTTCTCCCAAGACTCTTTCCCTTCCCTGTTTTATTTTTCTTCTTAGCATTGCTTGCTATCTAACACATCTTTTACTTTTAAATTTTATTATTGCACTTCTCTGTCCTACTAGAATGCAAGTTCCATGAGTACATGAATTTGGTGTGTTTTGTTCAGTGGAATAGAACAGTAGCATTTGAAAAATAGTAAAGATTCAATAGAGATTCAATAAATATTCAAACCAATATTTGCTGGGCCCCTACTATGTGCCAAACACTGTACTGGGTTGTTGTGAGGGTTGTGGTATTTACACGGGAATAAGCGCCATCCAAATAGAAAGTGCTGCTGTGATTCTACCTTTATCAATGTCTATTCCAAGACTGTGGATGCTGTAAAATGCTAAACATGACGAAAGGCAGTAGCATGTTCAGCATTTTACAGCATCACAGTCTTGGAATAGACATTGTCTTGGTTAATTTTATAACAACTCTGTGCAATAGGCAGGACAGAAACTCTTATTGCCATTTACAGATCAGAAAACAGAAGGTTCCCACCAGGTGAATGGGTGCCCAAGTTCATATGGTAATTAAGTGGCAAGGGCTAAGATTAGAAACCAGGACATCCTGAAACAAGAGCAATGCAAGATGAGCATTATTTCTCAGGGGGTATTAATACTGATAAGTACTTGCTGAACAAACTTGTTAAGAATATCTCTTATTCAAGAACCTGCATATCTGGGGCAGAGCAGGGGGTGGGGGAGGCTGGGTCTATTAATTATAACTTATCCAGGGATAAGTTCAAAATAATCAAAGGTTTAAACATGGGACAATTAAGCCATAACGTTTCTATTAGAAAATATGGGGAAATTATTCTATAATTTTGGAGCAGGGAAGACTTTTTATAATTATGACTAAAAAATCCAGAAGTCATACTAGAAAAAGATTGATAAAGTCAACTACATGAAAGAAAAAAGCCTCCAAAATCCCTCTGTGGCAAAAAAATACACATACGCAAAAAACCAAAACTATCATAACCAAAGATGAAAGACAAATGACAAACCAAGAAACATATTTGAAACCCCTACCATAGAACAGTGGCCGATGTCTCAACTATGTAAAATACTACAAATCAATTAGAAAAAGTTAATAACCCAATAAAATATGGACAAAGGTAGTGAACAAATAATTCACAGAAAAGAATATAGGTTTTAAAAATTATAAAGGAGGGAGGGTTGGGTGTGGTGGCTCACACCTGTAAGCTCAGCACTTTGGGAGTCTGAGGCAGGAGGATCACTTGAGGCCAGGAGTTCTAGACAAGGCTGGGCAACATAGCAAGACATCATCTCTACTAAAAATTAAAAAATTAGCCAGCCATGGTGGCACATGCCTGTGGTCCCAGCTTCTTGGGAGGCCGAGGTGGGAGGAATGCTGGAGCCCAGGAGTTCGAGGTTATAGTGAGCCATGATCACACCACTGCACTCCAGCCTGGCAGACAGAGCAAGACCCTGTCTCTAAAATAAATAAAAATAAAAATTTAAAAATAAACTCATAAAAAGAGGGGAGTGAAGCCACCAAAAATGGTGGTTACTCTAATTTTGGAACTCAAAAACCACATCCGTTGACTAGATCAACAATGAAGCTGGCACACACTGTCAGAAACAACTTTATCCAGGGTTCTGGAATCTAATCAAAAAACTTGCAACAACCAGAAGAATGCTTAATTAAGAAAGGTACTGCTAAATTTTGGTAAGAGAGCATTGTAGCATTTTTAGCTTACTCCCCTGCCATCCCTCATAGCCCTGCTCAGTAGCATCCATGGAATGACAGCCCCTGTTCCTGGTGCACCTTGCTAGTACCAGAGGGGACAATATGAACGTTGTTCTCAAGGAATTGTGGTTCTGTGGGCTGGCCTGTCTGGAGGTTCCCTGAGGGATCAGCTCAGAGCTTGACTTTGTTTTGTCTGCCTTGCAACTTTCTCTGGGCTAGAGCAGCCCTTCCTGGGAAGCATCTGTCAGGTGTATTTAAAGACAAAGATACCAGACACAGCCTCCTGGTGCAAGGTGTAACAGATGAGGCACAGATAGGTAGGCTAAAAAGCCTGGGAAGAAAGAGGTTGGGGAAGGAGGTATATGGGGGAATAAGGCTTTGAAAGGCTCACATGCATACCAGGAAATATAGATACCAGCTTTGGAACCATGTTTTGAAAAGGCCCGAGAACACACTAAGCTTTCATCTCTGGCTGACCATTGGACTTTTTGAAAGTAGAAGGTGAAGGCTAATGCAGATTAGCCTTGATGTCAACAGCCTGACTAAAAGCATTGAATGAATGTCTCAACACAGAGCCAGTCTGCAAAGACTGGAAGAGTTTTGTTTTTGTTTTTGTTTTGGCTCCAGATAATCTCTATCAAATCACTAGCTGACCACTTACCTAACTGAATGGAGACTACACATTACAAATGGTACAGTCTTTATAAAAATAGTTTGGAAAAGTAACTAAACAATAAACAGCTACAAATTACAACAAGCAGCAACAACAAATCTTAAGGAAAAGGGGAAATTTGATTTCCAGGGTTACCACATTCTAATATTTAAAATGTTCAGTTTTCAACAACAACAACAACAACAAAAAACCTGAGGTATGCAAAGAAACAAAAAAGTATGGACCACTCACAGGAAAAAAAATTACTAGAAACCCTTCCCAAGGAAACCCAGATATTGGACTTACTAGACAAAGACTTTAGATCAACAGCTTAACTATATATATATTTATTATTATTATACTTTTAAGTTCTAGGGTATATATGCACAGTGTGCAAGTTTGTTACATATGTATACATGTGCCATGTTGGTTTGCTGCACCCATCAACTCATCATTTACATTAGGTATTTCTCCTAACGCTATTCCTCCCCCAGCCTCTGACCCCGCAACAGGCCCTGGTGTGTGATGTTCCCCTCCCTATGTCCATGGGTTCTCATTGTTCAACTCCCACTTATGAGCGAGAACATGTGGTGTTTGGTTTTCTGTCTTTGTGATATTTTACTGAGAACGATGGTTTCCAGTTTCATCCAGGTCCCTGCAAAGGACATGAACTCATCCTTTTTTATGGCTGCATAGTATTCCATGGTGTATATGTGCCACATTTTCTTTATCCAGTCTATTATTGATGGATATTTGGGTTGGTTCCAAGCCTTTGCTATTGTGAATAGTGCAGCAATAAACACATGTGTGCATGTGTCTTTATAGTAGCGTGATTTATAATCCTTCGGGTATATACCCAGTAATCAGATTGCTGGGTCAAATGGTATTTCTAGTTCTAGATCCTTGAGGAATTGCCACACTGTCTTCCACAATGGTTGAACTAATTTACAATCCCACCAACAGTGTAAAAGCGTTCCTATTTCTCCACATCCTCTCCAGCATCTGTTGTTTCCTCACTTTTTAATGATCACCATTCTAACTGGCGTGAGATGGTATCTCACTGTCATTTTGATTTGCATTTCTCTGATGACCAGTGATGATGAGCATTTTTTCATATGTCTGTTGGCTGCATAAATGTCTTCTTTTGAGAAGTGTCTGTTCATATCCTTTGCCCACTTTTTGATGGGGTTGGTTTCTTCTTGTAAATTTGTTTAAGTTCTTTGTAGATTCTGGATATTGGCTGTTTGTCAGATGGATAGATTGCAAAACTTTTCTCCCATTCTGTAGGTCGCCTGTTCACTCTGATGATAGTTTCTTTTGCTGTGCAGAAGCTCTTTAGTTTAATTAGATCCCATTTATCTATTTTGGCTTTTGTTGCCATTGCTTTTGATGTTTTAGTCATGAAATCTTTGCCCATGCCTATGTCCTGAATGGTATTGCCTAGGTTTTCTTCTAGGGTTTTTATGGTTTTAGGTCTTACATTTAAGTCTTTAGTCCATCTTGAGTTAATTTTTGTATAAGGTGTAAGGAAGGGATCCAGTTTCAGCTTTTTACATATGGCTAGCCAGTTTTCCCAGCACCATTTATTCAATAGGGAATCCTTTCCCCATTGCTTGTATTTGTCAGGTTTGTCAAAGATCAGATGGTTGCAGATGTGTGGTGTTATTTCTGAGGCCTCTGTTATGTTCCATTGGTCTATATATCTGTTTTGGTACCAGTACCATGCTGTTTTGGTTACTGTAGCCTTGTAGTGTAGTTTGAAGTCAGGTAGTGTGATGTTTCCCACTTTGTTCTTTTTGCTTAGGATTGTCTTGGCTATGCGGGCTCTTTTTTGGTTCCATATGAAATTTAAAGTAGTTTTTTCCAATTCTGTGAAGAAAGTCAGTGGTAGCTTGATGGGTATAGTACTGAATCTATAAATTATCTTGGGTAGTATGGCCATTTTCATGATATTGATTCTTCTTATCCATGAGCATGGAATGTTCTTCCATTTGTTTGTGCCCTCTTTTATTTCATTGAGAAGTGGTTTGTAGTTCTCCTTGAAGAGGTCCTTCACATCCCTTGTAAGCTGGATTCCTAGGTATTTTATTCTCTTTGTAGTAATTGTGAATGGGAGTTCATTCATGATTTGGCTCTCTGTCTGTTCTTGGTGTATAGGAATGCTTGTCATTTTTGCACATTGATTTTGTATCCTGAGATATTGCTGAAGTTGCTTATCAGCTTAAGGAGATTTTGGGCTGAGATGATGGGGTTTTCTAAATATACAATCATGTCATCTGCAAACAGGGACAATTTGACTTCCTCTTTTCCTAATTGAATATCCTTAATTTCTTTCTCTTACCAGTCACTCACAGCTTCCCTTGGCTAGGAAAGGGAAATCCCTTGACCCCTTGTGCTTCCTGGGTGAGGCAACACCCTGCCGTGCTTCAGCTCGTCCTCTGTGGGCTGCACCCACTGTCCAACCAGTCCCAATGAGGAGTACCAGTTACCTTAGTTGGAAATGCAGAAATCATCTGTCTTCTGTGTCGATCTCACTGGGAGCTGTAGACCAGAGCTGTTTCTAATCAGCCATCTTCAACCACTTAACTATATTTAAAGCGCTAAAGGAAACCATGGAAAAACAACTAAAGGAAACCAGGAGAACAATATCTCACCAAATAAAAAATATCAATAAAGAGACAAGAATTATGAAAAGTAATCAATCAGAAATTCTAGAGTTAAAAAGTAAAATAACTAAAATAAAAATTCAATGATAGATCTAAGCAGGCAGAAGAAAGTGTCAGCAAACTTGAAGATAGGATAATTAAGATTATTTAGTCTGAAGAGCAGAAAGAAAAAAGAATGAAGAACAATTAACAGAGCCTAAGATACCTGTGGGACAGCATCAAATATACCCAAGACACATAATAGGAATCTCAGAAGGACAGGAGAGAAAGGAGCAGAAAGAATATTTGAAGAAATAATTGCCTAAAACTCTCCAAATTTGATGAAAGACATAAATCTACATATCTAAAAAGCTTACCAAATTCAAAATGGGATAAATTCAAGGAGATCTACATTGACCCACATTATCATAAAATTATCAAAAGACAAAACATCTTGAAAAAATGGGAGAAGCAACTCATCAAGTTCAAGGAATCCTCAATAAGATTAATAGCCAATTACTCATGAGAAATTATGGCTGCTAGAAGGCAGTGGGAGGACATATTCAAAGTGCCGAAAGAGAAACAAGAAAAAAAAAAACCCTTGTCAGCCTGGAATTTTTTTTTTTTTTTTTTTTTTGAGACAGGGTCTCATTCTGTTATCTGGGCTGGAATGCAGTAGCATGATCACAGCTCACTGCAGCCTCAACCTCCAGGGCACAATGATTCTCTCATCTCAGCTTCCTGAGTAGCTATGATGACAGGCATGTGATACTACTGCTGGGTGTTTTGTAGAGACAGGTTTTTTGTAGAGACAAGTTATCACCATGTTGCCCAGGCTGGCCTCAAACTCCTGGACTCAAGAGATCTGCCTGCCTAGGCCTCCCAAAGTGCTGGGATTACAGGCATGAGCCACCACACCCAGCCTCAGCCTAGAATTCTATATTGAGCAATGTTATCCTTCAAAAATGAAGGAGAAAGTAAGACATTCCCAGATAAACAAAAGCTAAGAGAGTTTGTTCTCAGTAGGCCTGCACCACAAAACATGCCATGAGTCCAGGTTGAAATGGAAAGATACTAGACAGTAACTTGAAGCTATATGAAGAAATAAAGAACACTGATAAAGGTAACTACATAGGTAAACATAAAAGAAGTTTGTCATATTTTTCAGTTTGTAACTTTTCTGTTTTTTTCTGTATGATTTAAAAGACAAATACATAAAACATAATGGATAAAGATGTTATTTATAACAATGTCAACATAAAGTAGAGAGGTGGGAATGAAGCTGTACAGGAGCAGAGAACTTTGTATGCTACTAAAGCTAAGTTGGTATTGATTCAAACTAGATTGTTACACATTTAAGATGTTACTTATAATCACCAGGGTAACTACAAAGAAAATAACTAAAATATACAGAAAAATAAATGAGAAGGAATTCAAAACCATACAGTAAAAAAATCAATTAAACATACAAAAGGTAATGATGGAGGAACTGAAAAACAGAAAGATTTCTAGAAAACTAACAGCAAGATAGCAGAAGTCCTCCCTAGTCAGTAATTACTTTAAACATAAATGGATTAAAGTCTTAAACAAAACTCAGATCAGCGGAATGGAAACGCAACTGTAACCCAACTACATGCTCCCCACACGAGATGCATTTTAGATTCAAACATACAACTAAAGCTGCGTGCAGTAGCGTGTGTCTGCAGTTCCAGCTACTTGGGAGGCTGAGGTGGGAGGCTCTCTTGAGCCCCGGAATTTGAGTCCAGCCTTGGCAACATAGTGATACCCCATCTCTAAACAAACAAACATACAGCTAAGTTTAAAACGAAAGATTGAAAACAAACTTCCAAGCAAATAATAACCTAAAGGAAAAAAAACCCAGGAGTGGTTATACTAATATCAGACAAAAATAGACTTTAAGTAAAAAATTATTATGGGAGACAAATGAGGACATTATATATCAAGAAGACAGTTACTCTATCTAGAAATATAACAATTGCAAACATATACACATGTAACAATAGAGTCCCTAAATATATGAAGCAAAACCTGACAGAATTGAAGGAAGAAATAGGCAATTTTACAGTAATAGTTAGATACTTTAACATCCCACTTTTGATAATGGATAGGATAACTAGACAAAAGACAAATAAGGAAATAGAAAACTTGAAGAACGTTATAAACCGACTAGAACTAACAGACACATATAGAACATTTGATCCGAGCACAGCAAAACACACATTCTTCTCTATTGCACATGGAACATCCTTCAGGACAGACTATATATTAGACCACAAAACAAATCTCAGTAAATTTAAGAAGACTGAAAACATTATAAAATCTCTTCTCCAAGCACAATGGTATGAAATTAGAAATCAGTAACAGAAAGAAATTTGGAAAATTCACAAATATGTGAAAATTAAGCAACACATTATTAAACAACAAATGGGTCAAAGAAGGAATCTCAAGGGAAATTAGAAAACACTTTAAGGAAATGAAAACAAAAACAATGTACCAAAACTTAAGGGATACAATGAGAGCAGTAGTCAGGAATATTTATAGCTGTAAATGCCTACGTTAAAAGAGAAGAAAATCTCAAACCAATAATCTAACCTAACCTTAAAGTAGAAAAAGAAGAACAAACTAAACCCAAAGCTGGCAGAGGGAAGAAAATAATAATGATTGGAGTCAGTAAAGGTAAATAAATAAAGAATAAATAAACCATAGAGAGAAACAACAAAACAGATGTTGGTTCTCTGTATAGAGCAGACTAAATATTTAGCTAGACTGACTAAAAGAGAAGAGATGCAAATTACTACAATAAAAAATGAAAGTGGGTCATTACTACCAACCTTACAGAGTTTAAAAATTATCAGAGAAAATTGTGAACAATTGTATGCCAACAAATTAGATAATCTAAAAGAAATGGACAAATTTCTAAGACAGACAAATGATCAAAACTAACTCAAGAAGAAATATATAATCTCAATAAGCCTCTAACAAGTAAAAAGATTGAATCAGTAATCAAAAATCTCCCAAGAAAAGCCTGGAACTAGATATTTTCACCTGTGAATTCCACCTAAAATTTAAAGAAGAACTAACACCAAAACTTTCTCAAACTCATCTAAAAACAGAAGAAATGGAAACCTCAGCATTACCCTGATACCAAAGCCAGACAAAGACACTACAAAAAAGAAAAACAGACAAATACACCTTATTAATATAGATGTAAAAATTCTTAGCAAAATACCAGCAAACAAAAGTTTGACTAAGATGTCATATTAAAAATTGTTTATAGAATATATGTCATATATATAAAATACAAAGCCTGCCTTTGTCTTCCTAGCCTCAACATTTTGTTAAAAAGGTCAAATCTGAGATTCCTATGTGATCAATTACTATTTTTGCTGCACTTATGTAAATGACCAGACCAAAACTGATGAGACTAAACTTATTTTACAAACAAAATTGCCTTACTCTGATTGTCTTTGGTAGAAATTGGGATGACTGAAGAGAAAAATTATGTTTCCAAAGGAAATATACCTGTTATTAGATTGTAGCCCTGTGCATTGTTTTCAAGTTTTTATTATCTACCTGTAGACTAGACTGGATCCTAAATTTGTCTTGGTTCTTTCAATCCAGTTTTCTCTCATTGAATTACTAAGGGCAGGAACCGTGCTTTCCTAAAGACCTGTAAACTGAGGCTAGATAATTTGGTGTAAATTTCAAAAGACAAGGTTTACGCTTAATGGGTGGGCCACACAGAGAGTTAACAAAGCCAGCTGGTGCCATAACCACTATAACCAGAGATATTCAAGCTGCAATATTGCCAACTTCATGCTGTAGACAGCTTTTCCCAAGACGCCAAGCAAGACTTCATATCATAATGAGACTCTTACCCCTTGTAATACCTACCTTTTTGACTGAACAGAGTAATGGCTGTAATCAAAATTTCACAGTCAGTAACTGCTATGAGTAACTTGGCAGAACCGAACCTAATAAATCCTTTAGGCCACCTAGTCGGTAACTTTGACAACATCCCTAACTTGTTCAAATTGTACTAAAAGTCTCTTTTAGAGTTGCCACTCTTTGCTTTAATTCAACCCAGTCATAAAATGCTACTCAATAGCTAGAACAGTTCTCACCCAGTTCCCAGTTCCCCCAGTTCCCCCAGTTCCCAGTTTTGATTTGTTTAGTTAATTGCCCTTAGGCTTGGCTCTTGGTTCAAAACTGAATTTAGGATACTGTTGCTGGTTATTTTTTGTATTATGATCTTTAAGCTTTGTTCTTGTTGCCTGTCTAATATTTGTAAAGCCAGTTCTTCCAACAGGATAATGTTAGCTCAACATTTTGAGATGATTGCTTAATGCCCATGGGTCTAAGAAGGCACATGCCTGTAGTCCTAGCTACTCAGGAGGCTGAGGCATGAGAATCACTTGAACCTGGGAAGTGGAGGCTGCAGTGAGCTGAGACCATGCCACTGCATTCCAGCCTGAGTGACAAAGTGAGACTTGGTCTCAAAAAAAAAAGGTCGGGCACGGTGGCTCATGCCTGTAATCATAGCACTTTGGGAGGCCAAGGCAAGTGGATTACTTGAGGTCAGGAGTTCAAGACCAGCCTGGCCAATATGGTGAAATCTCATCTCTACTAAAAATACAAAAATTAGCCAGGTATGGTGGCACATACCTGTAATCTCAGCTACCCAGAAGGCTGAAGCAAGAGAATTGCTTGAACCCAGGAAGCAGAGGTTGCAGTGAGCCGAGATTGTGCCACTGCACTCTAGCCTGGGCAACAGAGCAAGACTCTGTTTCAAAAAAAAAAAAAAAAAAGTGAAATAAAAACATATTCAGGCAAAAGCCAAAAAATTCCAGCATACTCTAAGAAGAATTTGAAGATAGCTATTCAGACAGAAGGAAAATGATCCCAAATGGAAGCATGAAGCAAAAAGAAAAGAAGGCACAAATGTCTAATACTAGTTAATGTGAAAAGGAGTATCATCACAGATCTTATAGTCATTTAAAATATCACAAGAGAATATTTTGAAAAACTTTATTTCAACATATTTAAACATTTGGATGAAAGGGATAAATTCCTAGAAAAAGCCAACTTACCAAAATAGACACAAAAAGGAACTAAAAATCTGAATACTCTTACGTGTAAAATAAAGAACAAAGAAAAGAGTAAATATGTGGGCAAATCTAAATATAAACTGTATAATTATGTTCATAATAGGCCAGGTGCGGTGGCTCACGCCTGTAATCCCAGCACTTTGGGAGGCCGAGGCAGGTGGATCACTTGAGGTCAGGTGTTCAAGACCAGCCTGGCCAACATGGTGAAATCCTATCTCTACTAAAAATACAAAAAATTAGCCAGGCGTGGTGGTGGGCACCTATAATCCCAGCTACTTGGGAGGCTGAAGCAGGAGAATCATTTGAACCCAGGAGGTGGAGGCTGCAGTGAGCTGTGATGGCACCACTGCACTCCAGCCTGGGTGACAGAGCGAGACTTCGTCTCAAAAAAAAAAAAAATTCATAACAGTGTCTCATGGGGTGGTTTATAACATATATATAGAATTAAAACACATGACAACAATAGTGCAAAATAAGGGGTAAATGGACAAAGTATTCTAAGATCATTGCATTGTCTGCAAAGTAGTAAAAATGCTAGATTATATTATACTTTAGTAATTAATCACGGATTTGTGTTATAGTCTCTGGAGTAACCACTAAAGAAATACTAAAATAATGTTTAAATATTTAAATAATAGGTGGAGAAACTTAGAATAAAAAAACAAAAAATCTTTCATTAATACATAATCAGGCAAAAAAGGAAAGAATAAAGAATACAGTGCAAGTGAGTCAAACAGCAAACAAACAGTAAGGTGGTACAAATATTTAAGTAATTATATTAATGTAAAAATATTAGCCCAAATATTTAAGTAATTATATTAATGTAAAAAGATTAAATAATTAAAAGACAAAGACTGAAAGACTGAATTGAATTAAAAAACAAGAAATATATAATTCTTTCAAGAGACAGACCTTAAAATAAAGGAGCAGAAAGGGTGAAAGTAAAAAATTGAAAAACAAAAAAAGATATATTATGAAAAATAACCAGAAAACTGATGCAATTATACTAATAACTAGAGAATATAGGCTGTAATACATAAAACATCTCTAGAAATAAAGAGAGTTCTTAATAAAATGGAAAATTCACAATGTTTACAATTTTAAGTTTGCATTTGTCTAATAACATAGTTTCAAAATACATACAGCAAAAATTGACAGAAATAAAAGGAGAAATAGAGAGCTCCAAAATTAAAGTGGGAGATATTAACACACTTCTATCAGTAAATGATACAAATAAGAAATTATTTGTAAGTATATATAAGATTTAAGCAATATGATTAATAAATTAAATTAATAAATTTGACCTTACATTTATAAAACGCTGTATCAAAAAACTGCAGAATATGCATCATTTTAGCTCTGCATGAAACATTTACCAAAATTGACTACGTGCTGGTCCATAAAACAAGTCTAAGCAAATTTCAGAGGATTGAAATTATGCAGTTTTTTTCTCTGACCACAACACAATTTAATGTTAAAAAGAAAAAATGATAACTAGACAATCCCGAAATGATATAATTACGTTACACACTCTAAATATCCAACAGGACAAGAAAGAACAAGAATGAAAAATATAAAATATTTTGAGCTTAATAATTACCATATGGCATATCAAAGCTTGTGGGATGCAGCTAAAACTGGACTTTGAGGGAAATTTATAATATTATACGTATATATTCAAAAAAGATAAAGAAAAAGCCCAATTATCTAAGCATCCACCTCAGGAAGTCAGAAAAAGAATATAAAATTAAACCCAAAGAAAGTAGACAGAAGAAAATAATAAAGATAAGAGTAAAAGTTAATAAAGTAATAAGACAAATGTATGAGAAGATCAACACAATTAAAATTTGGTTCTTTGGAAACACTAATAAATCAATAAATCCTGGGACTCATCAAGGAGAAAAGAAAAATGGCAAAAATAATTAACACTAGTATTGTAAAAGAGGGTATCACTAGAGATCAATATAGTCATTTAAAACATTGCAAAAGGATCTTTTTAAAAACTTCAACGTAGGCTGGGCGCAGTGGCTCACACCTGTAATCCCAGCACTTTGGGAGGCCAAGGCGGGCGGATCATGAGGCCAGGAGATCGAGACCACTAAAAATACAAAAATTAGCTGGGTGTGGTGGCGCATGCCTGTAATCGCAGCTACTTGGGAGGCTGAGGCAGGAGAATCACTTGAACCTGGGAGGCAGAAGTTGCCTTGAGCCAAGATGGCGCCATTGCACTCCAGCCTGGCGATAGAGCAAGACTCCGTTTCAAAAAAAACAAAAAACAAAAAACCAACTTCAACATATTTAAACATTTAGATAAAACGGTAAATTCCTAGAAAAATCCTACTTATCAAAATAAACACAAAAAGAAATCTGAATAGTCCTATATCTAGTAAAAATAAAAATTTTAATTAAAAACTTCCACGGAAAGAAAATCCCAGGAAGAGGTGACTTCACTGGCAAATTCTATCAAATATTTAGGGAAGAAACAATCCATATGTACACAAAGTCCACTAGATAGTAGATAAAGAAGAAATACTTCTGACCATAACATGACAAGAAAGGAAAAATTATTGACCAGTCTGCCTTATAAGCACAGAACAAAAACTCCTAAAGTCTAGAAATACATAAAAAGGAAATATATCATGACCAAGTTGAGCTTATGTCAGGAATATAAGATTGGTTGAACATCTGAAATATATCCATATTAATATCAATATAATTCACCACAATAATAGAATAAAGGAGGAAAATTATATGCTTGTCTCAATAGACAAAAACATTACAAGAAAGGAAAACTACAGACCAATAACCCTTATGAGTACAGATGAAAAACTCTTCAACAAGATACTAGCAAATTGAATCCAGCAATACAGAAAAAGAATAATACATTATGATCAAGTGGAGTTTATCCCGGGAATGCAAGACTGGTTCAACATTTGAAATCAAAGTAATTCACCATATTAACAAAACAGTCTAGAAAGAGACCCAAGGGTGCAATTCACCATATTAACAAAACAGAGTCTAGAAAGAGACCCAAAGGTGCAAAGATAATTCAATGGAGAAATTTATCTTTTTAAAAAAAAAGTACTGTTGAAACAATTGGCTATCCATATGTAAAACAAACAAACCTCAATTCATACGTTATACCTTATATAAAAATTAACTCAAAATGGATCATAGACCTAAATATAAAACATAAACTATAATAAGCTTTTAGAAGAAAACATAGCAGAAATTTTTGTGACATTGGGTTAGGCCAGGAATTCTCAATCTTGGCACTATTGACATTTTGGACTTCATAATTATTTGTTATGTGGAGCTGTTTTGTGCATTGCTGGATGTTTAGCAGCATCTCTGTCCTCAACTCACTAGATGGCAGTAGTACCCCCTCCCTAGTCGTGATAATAAAAAATATCTCCAAACATTGTCAAATATCTCCTGGGGGGCAAACTCATCTCTGGTTGAGAAACACTGGGTTAAACAAAGGGTTTTTAGACATGACAACAAATCACAATCCAGAGAAAAAAAAACCTATTTTAATTAGACTTCATCCAAATACATTTTACTCTGCAAATACACTGTTAAGAGAATAAAAAATTAAGCCAAAGGCTGAAGAAAATATTTCAAGTCACATATCTGATAAAAGACTTATACCCAGAATAAGGAACTCTCAAAACTCACAATAAGAAAACAATCCAATTTTGAAATGTGCAAAAGATTTGGATACTTCACCAAAGAAAATATGTGAATGGTAAATAAGCCACGAAAAGATGCTCAACAACTTTAGTTATTAGGGAAATGCAAATTAAAATGATAATGGGATATTACCACATGTCTATCGAATGGCAAAAAACCAAACCCCAACAATATCAAGTGCTAACAAAGATTTAGAGCAACTGGAACTCTCATACATTGTTGGTGGACATGGATAATGGTACAGCTACTTGGGAAGACAGTTGGCAGTTTCTTACAAAGTCAAACATGCATTTACTATAAAACCAGGCAATCTAGCTCTTAAGTATTTACCCAAGTGAAATGAAAACTTAGGCTCACATAAAAGCCTGCTCACGAGTATTTATAGCAGTTTTATCATAACCAGAAAAAGCTGAAAACAATCCAAATGTCTTTCAGTGGTTGAATGGATAAACAAATTTTGCCCATCCATGCCATGTATTATATACAGAAAAAAATTAACATTAGAAGGCTTGAGGCTGTTATCTTTAGAAGAACTTCTTTAGAACATTAGCCCTTGGCTGGTGTCTGGGAACTTGGCACCCTGCTCTATGCCTAGACTGCAAACAATGTGATTTATGCTGAACACCTGTTTTCCTTCTGGCAGCCTGGAATTTTGCTAGTTGCTAGGCTTAGGGTGCTTATGGGACCAGTACCTACTAAAAAGCTTGGGTTTGGGTCCCTAGTGGGCTTCCTTAGCAGAAACATTGCACATGTTACTGCATTTTTTTCTGCTAGAGAAAGGAGCATGCTAGGTGTGTCCTCTCACTGTGCACCAGAAGACACACCTGTGTCCTTCAGATTCTACCTGTGTCTTTTTCCTTTGCTGATCATATCATGTATCCTTTCACTATAATAAACCTTATCCATGAATACAACTATATAATGAGTCTCATGGGTCCTAGTAAATCTCTGAATGTGGGGGTGATGTTGGGGCCCCCTGAGACAGAACACTACTCAGTAATAAAAAGAAATGAACTGCTGATCCATGTAACAATATGGATGAATCCTACATGTATTACACCAAGTTAAGAAGATAGATTCAAAAGGCTGTATACAGTAGAATCCCATTTACACGACATTCTGGAAAATGCAAAACTATATCTACAAAGAACAGATTAGTGGTTGTCAGGGATTAAGGGCGAGGGAAGGGTTTGACTACAAAGGAATAGCATAAGGGAATTTCTTTCTCTTGGTTGGGGGGTGATGGAATCGTCCTGCATCTTGGCTGTGGTGTATGTATGTATAGGGAAAAACAGAGTATATATAGGGCTTGGTACTGTTCACAGTTTCAGACATCCACTGTGGGTCTTGGAAAGTATCCGCTGAGGATAAGAAGGACTGCTGTATTTAAAATGGTCAATAAACAATGGAGGGTGCTCAGCCTCTATAGTCATCAGGGAAATGCAAATAAAAAACCATTTCGCCACTAAGACAACACATTTCATCATTACAGCATGGCTATATTAAAATGATTGACCATACCAAGCATTGGTGAAGATGTGGAGCAACTGAACTCGCAGACACACTGCTGGTGGGGGCAGGACGTAAAACAACCATGGTGGAAAACGGACAGTCTGTACTAGAAGCTGAATATACACACACTCAATGACAGCAATTTCACATCCAGGCATATGCCAATCAATAGTAGCACAGTTTGCTACTACCTAAACCACCAAATATTCATCAACACAGAATGCATACTTTCTGGTGTATTTACAATTGATTATTATTACTATTTTTGAGACGCAGTCTCGCTCTGCGCCCAGGCTGGAGTGCAGTGGCGCGATCTCGGCTCACTGCAAGCTCCGCCTCCCAGGTTCACACCGTTCTCCTGCCTCAGCCTCCCGAGTAGCTGGAACCACAGGCGCCCACCACCACGTCCAGCTAATTTTTTGTATTTTTAGTAGAAACGAGGTTTCACCGTGTTAGCCAGGATGGTCTCTATCTCCTGACCTCGTGATCCGCCCGCCTCGGCCTCCCAAAGTGCTGGGATTACAGGCATGGGCCACCGCACCCGGCCTACAATTGATTATTATAAAGTAATGAAAAAGAAGAAACTATTGCTATACATAACAACATGCACAAATCTCACAATCATAATGTTGAGACAAAGATGCCAGACACCAAAGAAGACACACCAAAGAGATCTATTTTAATCAGGGTTTAGAAAACAATAAAAACTAATCTCTGGTGTTAGCAATCTTCCACCTGGGAAGGAGGGTGAGATTGGTCATTTGGATGGGACAAAAGGGGGCTTCTAAGGAGCTGGTAATGCTCTATTTCTTGACTTGGTAATTATAGGATATGTTTACTTTGTAACATTAATTGAGCTACACACTTAGGATTTGCTCATTTTTCTGTATGCCTTTTATATTTTTTGAAAAGTTAAAACATGAAAAATATTTTAATACTTTTTTAAAGTTAAAAAGAGATAAATCCCAGGCCAGGTGCAGTGGCTCACGCCTGTAATCCCAGCACTTTGGGAGCCCACGTGGGTGGATCACATGAGGTCAGGAGTTTGAGACCAGCCTGGCCAACATGGCAAAACCCCATCTCTACTAAAAATACAAAACTTAGGCAGGCGTGGTGGTACATGCCTGTTGTCCCAGCACTAGGGAAGCTGAGGCAGGAGAATCGCCTGAACCCGGGAGGCAGAGGTTGCAGTGAGCTGAGATCGTGCCACTGCACTCCAGCCTGGCTGACAGAGTGAGACCCTGTCTGAAAAAAAAAAAAAGATAAATCCGATGCTGTCACTTCCTTATGGAATGGCCTTCCATAACACTATCAAGGCTACATGACCAAACTCCTGCCTACATCTCGGTTGTCAATTCGCGTCATTGTCCCCTTCTCCACCACACTCCAGCCTCACTAGCCTTCTTACTCTCTCACACATACCAGCCTCACTCCTGTCTCAGTGCCTTTGGACTTGCTGTGCTCTCTGCCTGGTGTTCCTTCCCCATATCTGTTCCTGGCCACCTGTTTATCATCCTTTGCATCTGGGTTTCAATATAATCTCCTGAGAACTGCCTTCCCTCACCCTCTACCACAGCCCATCCCACGCCACTTTCCAGCCACTCTCTATCCCATATGCCAGGCAACATTTTCTGTAGAAAGCCAGGTAGTGAATACCTGACGCTTCGCAGGCCTGACCCTCAGTGTGTCCACTGTCACAAGGAAGCGGCTGTAGATGATATATGAATGAGTGGGTGTAGCCGTGTTCCCAGAAAGCCTTATTTAGGGATACTGACATTTAAATTTTTATATCATTTCCCCTGTCATGAAATCTTTTGATTTTTTTCCCCCTTCAAGCACTTAAAAATATAAAAACCATTCTTAGCTCACCAACAAAAAATTGGCAGCTGGGCCAAATTTGGTCCATACCCAACCCCTGCCCTAACACATTACTCCAATTCTTTTCTTCCTAGTCCTTATCGCTGCCTAAAATTATATCATTTGTTCATGTGTTTATCTCCTCACTTTACTTGCCCTTGGAATTTAAGCTCCAAAAGAGAGGGGCCCCATCTGTTGGGTTCACTATCCTGTGCCCACTGCCCATCACAACACCTGATGCTGCGGAAGACATGAAGGACCAAGCCAACCTGGATGTGACCTTGGCTTTGGTATAGATTTTGGTGGTCTTCTTCCGAACTGGGCTCACAGGAGCAGACTCAGGCTTATCCTTCAAAGTCTCTGCAATTGAGGATTCCAGTTGGCCTGACTGAGATCGTAAAAGAATTTCTCCTGAGCATAAACTTAGCTTGCGGAGCCGCTTGGGATGAGTTCCGGATCTCATCTTGAACCGAACAAATTCTTCCTCCTCCTTTTTGGTGGGATATTCAATGGTAAACAGACCTGTTAACAGAAGACACTGCTGTCATTTTCCCTTCATGGCCAGGACTCCTCTGCCTCTGGTTCCAGACTGGAAACATCTAAGTGCACCTTGACTCACCCCCATCTCCTTCCCTCCGCTCTGACTGATTCTCCGGCACCTCCCCTCTGCTGTCCAGTATAGTACTCTTGTCCCAGTGCACTCATCAGTGACACTGCCAAATGTTGGGTTGTAAGAATGTAAGAAAGAATAGGTCTCCTTTCGTACTCATTCTTCAAGACACCTAGCTTCAATCTCACTCTCCGCACCCATGCTGGGGCCTGTTCCATTCAGCCTGTGTCCTCCCAGCACCAAATGTAGAGGCTAACTACACAATGCATTCCTGACTCATGCTGTTCCTTCCTTGAGAATGCTGTTCCCTCTGTCTCCAGCTTTAAGTCAATTCCATCTACTTTCTTTGTTGTATTGTATTTATTTATATTCTTGTCTTGCTTTCCCTACTAGACTGGAAAACTTCTAAGGCCAGGGACCTCTCGTCTCTTCACTCACCAGCGTTTCTCAAATGTGGGTACTGAGCATGCAGAGGCACCCCAAGACAGAATTCCCAGCCTCCGGAAATTCCCAGTGGGGGAGCACGATGGGGGGCATAGTCACAATGCTAAGTAGTAAGATGTATAATTAGAACATGTACAAAGTGCTGTGGGATCCTTTCTTTCACTTGTGTGGAAAAAAAAGAAAAAATAATTAAGTGCTATGGGAGCCCAAAGGAGGTGTGACCCATTCTGCTAGGGAAGTCAAGGAAGGCTTCCCAGAGAAGGGGGCCATCAAAGTCTCTGGGGACAAGGAGAAACTCCCCAGAGAGGCAGTGAGGGGAGCACAGCCCCTCTATGCCCAGCCAGGGGGTGGCACAGAATAGGGGTCAATGTATCCTTGTTCCCAGGCCCATCAGCAGTCAGGAGAGGGGCTCAGAGGTGGAAGGGTCCTGAGGTCACCCATGCTGGCCTTGGGGGATCTCTGTGGGCCTAACAGGGACAGCCTAGAGAGGTGACTGCATTTTTCTCTTCTGAGATCCACAAAAAGAAGGGAGGAGCAGGGGCTCCAGATGGATGATGGGTGATATGAGAAATGGAGCTAAAGGTGAATGTAGATGTGGGGTGGGGACCAAGAGGGACACTGAGAAAACCAGGAAAATAAAACAATCTCATGGAGATGTGCAAGACACTCCGGGAGAAAGCTCAGAAATGCAAGTGGGCCCATGTCACTATTCTTAGCTGTGTGGCCTTAAGTGACCTGAGCCCAGTGATCCCACCTAAAATGGGGAAATACCTCTGCTATGCCTACTTCCCTGGACATTCAGACTAAAGATGGAATGGGCGGTAAAGTAAAGGTCTGTCTCTTGAGATGACCTGCCAGAATCTCAGGACTGGGGAAGCCAGCAGATAGGCCTTCGCCCACCTTTCAGCCTCCTTACCTGCAGCCAGCAAGATAGAACTAATGAACTGAGTCACTGTCTTCTGAAACCGCTTCTTGATCTCAGCCAGGGCTCGGCTCATCTTATACACCTTGTCGTCCATGTTGCTGATTCTGTGGTTCAGCTGGAGAGAGGCAAAGGGGAAGGCAGGTGTCACCAGCCCCTCAAGGAACCAGCTGCCTAGCCCAGGATAACTAAGACTTGCTCCGGTTCAGAGGATGTGCTATTGCCGCCGCTCCCCGCACCCCCACCCCCACCCCGCCACCTGGAACACACCTCTCTCCCTCTCAGTCCAGTGAGTTCCTGCACACAGGCCCAGGCCTGACTCATGGCCTCTCCTCGGAGAGTTTTCCTTGATTCAACTGGGCAGAACTGCTTCTTGCTTTAAACTCTCATCATGCTCAATGCAGCTTGAAGATGGAAGTTAGCACTTTGCCAAGTGATAGCTGTGTTTGAGCCTATCTTTCCACTAGACTGCAAGCTTCTGGAGGGAAGGGACCAAGTCTTGGTCTCCTGTGTGTCTGAGTGTTTGTCATGCAGGTGCTCAGTAAATGCTATTGCATTCGTGAGTAAGTGGACGATAAAGCCTTCTGCAGAGCTTTCTCTGCCGGCCTCCCTCTGCAGTGGATGCTGCGGTGCATCCCCCAGGAGCCCCTTCATCCCTCTAGCTGTCAAAACAGTGGCTGCTGACATTGCCCAGCTGAGAACCTGCCTCTGGCCAAGGTTACAGAGGCTGACTGGTCATTGCAGGTCACAAAGGCCCAGGCCTCTTGCTTCCATTTGGGATTATGCTGAAGGATCATTCTGACTCCAGGGCTCCCCACGGGATCGCTGAGGCCTCTGCCATGGTTGCCCTCTCCCTCTGCCTTCCTTCAGACTCTCAAAGGGGCTGTTCCTAAGAGCAGTCCCCAGTAAACTCCTGCATACTTGGCTCCATTCCACAGTCTGTTTCCCAGAAGACCCAACCTAAGACCTGCTCTGAACAGCTGGGGTATGTCACTGGCACTGCAAAATCAGGCCCAGTTTCCAGAGGTAATTATATTCAGTCTTTCTCTCTAGGAAGCCTTCCCTGATTTCCTCAGCCAATAGCAACTGCTCCCTCTGCTGCACTTTCACACATGTCCCTTCCTGTCCTTTCTGCCTGGCTCCTGGTCATTTTTTTTTTTTTCACTTCCTTTGTCCCTAAACTCATTTAGCAACTTGAGAGGAAGATCTATCATTTCTACATCTCCCATGTAACATAGAGAAGGTAGGAAAAAAAACTGTCTTCTGTGGAATTTAAGCCTCAAGTGGCAAGAGTGGGGTGGGCAGTATCAGATTTCCTGATGAACAACAAAGTCAGCCCATGAGTCCTTCTTTACGCTGCAGGCAGGAAATCTATAAAAGATGTCCCCAACAAATGGCAAAGCCTCAACCGTCCTTCTGGTTCTTGGCCCCAGTTGCTGCTTCTGCGCTCATCTTATTTATTTATTTATTTGAAATTTATACCCAGCCTGCTTCCAAAAAGGACCTGAGGTGGCACACTGGGCTAATAAAGCATTTAAACAGAGGCTGTTGTCTCGCTTCCCAAGAGCTGCCTTGATGGAAATATTTAGTGAGGAGCCAGGCCTCAGGGCTGTAAAAGCTGGGACTGCCATTCTGCCTGTCTCTCGATGGGTGGCTCTTTCCAGGGCAATGGGTGTCTGGGGAAGCCATTTAACAAGCTTCTCAGTGACAGGGACTCTGAGGGAGGAGGCTGCTCCTGCCCCCACCCCCAGCCTTACAGAGGCGACCATGGTTTTGCTAACGAGTGATCACCGACCCCAAAAAAACACCCACAGATGGAACTGAATGGACTGTAAAAGTCCCAGGGTGGGAATGTGTTAAAGCCGGGCAGGCCCTTATGCATCACTACACAGATGAGGAAACTGAGACCCAGACAGGGAAGGGACTGGCCCAAGGCTCTATGGCCTCTTCCTAGCCGAGACTCTCTGCCAGCCCCAACACTCGGCACATTTTCTTGGAAGCTCCTTGCAGCTCTCACGGTCCAAGAATGCAAGATGAGCTAATTTTCTAAGCCTCAGGATTTCATGTAAAATATCCTGAGACGCTTAACCACATGGTTAAGGTCAACATTTGGAAATCCCATTACCCACAAGAAAGCATATTTACTCATTGTTTCTGTTTATCTTGTTAGAAAGTTGTCATACATAGTACACATGCTTGCACTCTCAAAGAGGTTATGATCGGAACACTTTTTTGGCAAGTCAATCTTGGTCAACATCTGTTTCTGCTTTCTATAACGCAGCACTGTTTTCAGAGTCTGTCTCAATGTATTGGTCTGTTTGTCCCTATGTTACGTTTCCTTAAGACAGTTATGCTCTTTGAATTACTGTGTCATTTAAAAAAATCTCTCAGTCTTCTACTACACTGTCAAACCATGCCTTGATAAACTTCCCTTAGTAGAGACTCTACCTTCTAGCCCAGCATGATCCACTAGAAATATAATGTGAGCTACACATGTAGTTGAAAACATCCTAGTAGCACATTAAAAACATTTTTAAAAGGGAAAATTAATTCTAATTATCTATTGATTTAAACCTAGTATATCAAAAATAAGGTTATGTCAACATATCATCAAAATAGTCAATTATTAATGAGAAATTTTACATTTTCAATTCACACTAAGTCTTTGAAATGCAGTGTGTGTTTCCATGCAGAGCCCATCTCCATTTGCACTTGTCACATGTCAAGGGCTCAACTGCCATGTGTGACTCATGGCTACAATATTGGACAGCACAGCTCTAGACTTCTAATTCCTGCATGAGGAGGTTGCTTTAAGGTAAGAAAATAAGACTTGAATTCCTAGGGGCTTTTCTAGGCCTAAGGGGCTTGTTGGGTACACAGACTGAGAGTAATTTTTCTCAGCTGCTCATGGAGGTCTTGAATTGCTTGTATCTTGGTTCTCAGCTGCATTCCAAACTTCAGAGATAATCAGACAAGAGGTTGCCAGAAAAATGAAGCATTGCCACAATTTTATGAGAATAATTTTCTAATATCCATTGCCTTTGATAAGAAAAGTAGACTCACATTTTTAAAACGCAATCTAAAAAGGTTTCCAAGAAACATAGATACGTGACTTCATACCCAGTGCATACTTAATCACTTAACAATAACTTTTTCTGGCCAGGCACGGTGGCTTACGCCTGTAATCCCAGCACTTTGGGAGGCGGAGGCGGGTGGATCATCTAAGGTCAGGAGTTTGAGACCAGCCCGGCCAACATGGTGAAACCTTGTCTCTACTAAAAATACAAAAATGAGCTGGCGTGGTGGTAGGCACCTGTAATCCCAGCTACTCGGGAGTCTGAAGGCACGAGAATCACCTGAACCTAGGAGGCAGAGGCTGCAGTGAGCTAAGATTGCACCACTGCACTCCAGTCTGGGCGACAGATAAGGCTTGGTCTCAATAAAATAAAATAAAATAAAATAAAATAAAATAAAATAAAATAAAATAAAACCAATGGCCTTTTAGAGTGAGAGTGTGGAACCAAATTGACAGGGTAGATGGATCAATAAGCAAGATCATTCATCTCAGCCCAGATGGACTCAAACTCTTGCGGGTAGTTTGCTCTTTGAAGTAACCAATGCATGCCAGATTCACAGGCACCTGCATTTCTCTGGTACTTCCTCTCCTCCTCTCCTAGCAGATTCCACACGACCCTCTGGCACACCACAAGGGTCAAGCTAGATGATCATTGGTGCCCATGCTTTTGCCCCTTCCATTAGATTGAGAGAATTTCAGAGTTTAGAGGGAATGAGACTTCTTTATTTCTACATCTCCAGCAGCCAACTTGGCCTGCGGCAGGTGCTAATAAATGTTTATTGAATTTGTTAATGAATTAATGAAGGTGAAATGCTGCTGGAATGAAAATGTAGTGGGAAAAAAAAAAAAACAGATGCAATGCTTTCCTCCAGGAATAACAAAGGAGACCCCTAACAAATGCCCACGCCCTATGTCCTTATTGGACATTGGGTTGGTTGCCCTTGCTGGGCTCTGCCAGCTTTGGGCGTCTGTAAGCTTGTGGCATACAGTGGCAAATGCCCACACAGCTTAAGAGCTTCTTGTTCAGGATGATCATATAATCTATCATCCAAATCAGGACACTTTTGAGGGGGACACATAGTGCCATTTACGATTGCTCCAGGTATATAATTGCTCTGGTATAAACTAGGACTGGCTCTGGGCAAACTGGGAAGTATGGTCACCCTGCTTTTGCTTCTAGGAGCCTTCCCTTAGTGGGCAGAGTGCCCTGTGGGGAGCTCAAATAGTCTGCTCTACCCACCTGAGCTTTGGTTACCCCATCTTGTGTTGAGGTCAAGTGTTCTCTTTTGGGATATACACTCAGGGTGTAGGGACTGTGTCCTCTTAATCCTCTCCACCTCTCTCCCTGATATTGACTTGACATCACCAGATACACAGTAGGATCCATGATGACGCACTGAATGGAAGAATCAGACTCCCAGTCTCCACTGTATTCTCATCCACCCAAAAAAATATTTCGTAAAGACTTAATTTGAAGTAGTCCTCATGCTGGGCCCTGGGACAACAGACATTAGAGGGAATCACAGGGAATTTTCAATTTGTGGAGAAGATAGACTTGAAAATAAAGCAGTCTAGAATGGAGGTTGTCACGGCCAGGGGGGCTGAGCAGAGGGAGAGACTGACTCTACCTGGGATGGGAAGAGGATGGTAGAGAGAGGGTCATCAACATGCACTGGTAGTTTTCTACTCAGCATCATTTCTTCTTCCGGTAACAGCACCTTGATTTTCCTTTAGGGAAACTCTTCTGCTTTATCCTTTGCCCACGTGGTTCATTTGAGAGTAATCTGACACATTGGCCCCCAGGATGGACATGAGCCTCGAGCCTAGCCAATGAGAGCAATACATACTCCTGGCCACAGGGAATGTTTCACGCATGGGCAGTTAATAGAGCCAATGAGTGTTGATGTTGGCATTTCTACTGGAGTGTTTAGGAAAGAGAAGCCCTCCTTCTTCCAGGGGATCTAAAGCTGGTATAATAATAACCCAGAGATGTTCATGGTCATCTTGTCATCAACAGGAGAGAAACTCCTTGAGAATGAAGCCAACAAAGAGGAAAGCAGAGCTAAGAGATGGGAAGATCTGGTGGAATCATTTCAGGGCCTGGATCCAGCCATGCCTGAAACGGTGTATTGACAGACTTCTCAGTTTATTGAGCCACTATATTCTTTTTTCATGCTTAAGCTAGTCCACACTGGATTCTGTCACTTACAACTGGAAGACTCTTAATTGATATAAGAAGTTTCAGAGGAAGGTGGTACTAAGAGTAGGCGGTGAATAATGGCAGAGGAAGAGGCAGGGCCTTGCATGGAAGGGTGGTGGGGAGTAAGAGCAAAGGCCCTGAGATGTGAAACAGCAACCCACATTGAGATGCCCAGGGGTCAGGGCTGGGTGCCTGGTCTGCCTGGCCTTACCCGTTTGTCATATGCCATTCCATGGGGACAACTGTTGGCCGACACAGTGAGTGTTACTGTCTCATTCAGGGAGGTGAAGGTGACTGTGATGGAGTCCTGTCCCAGCACCTTTAGTTTCATTTCCTCATTCACCTGTAGATGAAGAAACAGTACTCAGAGAATCCCTGCTTCTATGGCCCCAGCCACCCCTTCCTGACCCACCACGAAGCACAAAGCCCCTGTTGGCTTGGGGCAGAAGATTTGTAAGAGCTTTCCAGTTCTTGTGTTAGAATTCTGCTTCATGGAGAAGACAGTAAAATTCCAGGCTCCCCTAGGGGACCCACTGAAAAAGTAAATGATGCTTCCTTATTCCTGCTCCTTCCCTTTCCAACTCAGGCATGAAACCCACTGTCAAAGAGTCACAGGTGTCTGGCAGATGAATCAGCTTCAGTTCTGGTAAAGATGAATTGGGAATGCAGCTTGGATCAGAGGGTAACCCTTTATCCCTGAATCAGACAGATGTGTCCACTCAGGCACAAGGTCTGACTGTGACTCTTGTCCTACAGTGGTAGGAAGGTGACCACTTGGCAGGAAGTGCTGGAAAGCCCTCTGCAGATGGGTGGGAAGATGTCAAAGAGGACCCAGAATGGCCTGGGCCACACATACTCAGCCCCTTCCACAAATATGTCATTACTCTTCCCCTGAGGAGGAGCCAAAGATGGGTGGAAAAGCGGCAGCTACTCTTTATCATCACTTCCAAAAGATACCCAGCCAGAGATGAGAACCTCTTCCTGACATTAATTACCAAGTGATTAATCCAAACCGTGTGCACTGTGGGAAGATAGAAATGGGTGTGGGATGGGATGCCATAAAGGAGGGGAGTCTGGGCAGGGTTTTGAAGAAATTTGGGAGGACATTTGCACTGGCAAAGAGAGGATGGGGTGCATTTCAGGCCAAGGGAGTAGGAAAGGTGAGACATGTTCAAAGGAGTGAATATTCCTGAGCAGAGGTGTGGTCTGAGGAATCAGAGCATAAGGAGGAGAGTCAGTGGCCAGTGTAGAGGATGAACCAAGAGGACAAGAAACAGGAGACTAAGGGTAGGGGGCTGGAGCCCTCCCACGCATTCCAAGTGCTTGTGTCCACAACCCTTACTGTGGGGCTCTTCATCTCAGGCCAGCTTGAGTTGCTGCTATGTTCTGTGATCTTTCTCTGAATCCCAACACTTGCCCTTCTCTCACAGTTCTTATCTGTGTCTACCCTGTGTTCTTATTACTCCCTTAGACTTTTGAGTTCCTTGACGGGTTTTGTTTCTCCTTCCATCCTCTGATTGGTAATTCTCAACTGGGGGCAATTTTGCCCTCCAGAGGCTACATTTGGTGATACCTGAAGATATTTTTGGTTGTCACAACTGGAGAAGGGGATACTACTGGAATCTAGTGGAATGCTAAACATCTTACAATGCACAGTTATACCAAAGAAGTATCCATCCCAAAATGTCAGTAGTGTCAATGATGAGGAACTCTGCCACAGATAAGTGACAAGCACACTTAGTTGCTTTACTAATAAGTTTATTAATTTATTATTAATAATTCAGCCCTGTTTATTATTTGTTATTTAATAAATCTTTGGTGAATAATTATCTGAACAGCCAAATGAATGAAAAAAAAGTTTGTATCTATCAGTCACTTTTGACTTCTAGATTGTTTTATTTTATAGATAATAAAGTTATAAAAATAAAAACTGAGGAGACCAATATAGAATTGCTAATTTTTATTATTGCCACACATAGGCATTAAAAATAAAGCTATCAACTACTATAACTGTGACTTCATAAAACACATTTTAACAGTAAAAACAGAATAATATTAATAATAAAAATTACACAGGAAGGATATTACCAAGAAATGTCTGTAAAGCAGCCAATAGTTTAGGCTGGTGAAAAGTTCCCTTCAGCCAACCTGGACCACCATCCACCAACTTGGGAACCTCTGAATGAGATTATGAGCTCCTTCAGGGCAGGATTCCTGTCTTCTGGGTAGCCCTGGGCTTTTAATGCTAGGCAGTGCATGGCAGGATGCCAAGGCCCTCCCTGTGACAGTAGTGCTCACTGCCACCCAACCTGTGCTGCCCATCCCTACCTTGTATTCCAGGGAAAGCAGGGTCTCTGTCCTGGAAGTCCAGCTCCATTTGTGGACTACATAGCCCTGCTGGTCATTGGTGGTCCCACCTTCCTCATCCAAGATTAAGACATATGGGCAACTAGAAGAGATACAGAAGTGAGTAGCTGCCACTGGGCCCCTGAAGGAAGCTCTCATCACTGCAGGCTATGGGCAGGCAGGTCTGTAATACTAAGTCCCAGGCTGGAGGAGTGGTGGAGTCCTGAAGGCAGCCTTACTTTCCCCACTTGCTATGGTCTGAGGCCGCTTAACACCTGTTGATGCTACCAGAGGAGCCTATTCTGAGAGAGATGATGAAGGCTTGGGCCAAACCCAAGAGGGGAAGAAATGAGATTTGTGCTCTGTTGCCTAGTAGCCTGAGTATATAACAGGCACCAAGATGGGAACTGGAATACCTGTAACATAACAGTAAGTCATTTCTTCCAAGAACAGTTCCTTATGAAAAGCCAGGCAAAGCCAGGCAAAGCCAGACATGGTGGCTTATGCCTATAATCCCAGCACTTTGAGGGGCTGAGGCAGGAGGATTGTTTGAGGCCAGGAGTTTGAGATCGTCCTGGCCAACACAGTGAGACCCTGTCTCTACAAAAAGTTTAAAAAATTATCTGGGCATTGTGGCGCATGTCTGTAGCCCCAGCTAATCCAGGAGGCTGAGGTGAAAGGATCACTTGAGCCCAGGAGTTCGAAGCTGCAGTGAGCTATAATCATGCCATTGCACTTCAACCTAGGTGACAGAGAGCAAGACCCTGTCTCAAAACAAAAACAAAAACAAAACAAAAAAGAAAAGTCAGACAACATCCCTTTGGCTGGCAAGAATATGCACTTCTCTTAAAAGATGCCACAGAAGTAGTGTGTTCATGCCTCTCCTTCACCCACTCCCAGTATAAAACATATTTTTTCCACTAAATAATTCTTCCATTAATATAACTAACAATCAAGATCTTAGTGCTCTGGGGTACCAAGTGGAGTAGGACTTGGGAAGGTGTCCTTCTCATTGGCTGTGACAGAGATACAGCAAGGAAGGGCTGAGCCTTAAAGTTCCTATGTCCCTGCAGAAACAGCCTCAGCCCTACCTCACTGCCTTACTAGACCTCTGGACACCACCTGGCTTCTTCTTTAACCAGGGACTCATAGTCACCACCTCAGTCCTCCCTCCATCACCCTCAGAGGTACTTCCATGAGACTAGTACTCTCCCAGTCCACTTACCTGGTTTTTAGGTTGTAGTGAACACAGCCCTGACCTTCAGCATTGAATAGGGCCAGCAAGGAGAATCCAGGTATGTCATTAAAGAGGCAGGTGATGGTTCTCCCTCTGCAGCATGTGGGGATCTGACATATAGCGATGTTTCCAGAGGGATAGCTGGCAGAAATGTTCAGGTAGAACTAACAGAAAACTTCCCTGGTTCTGCTCTCAGTTGTCCCATTGAAGCAAGTCCACATGTCAAAGTGTTAGCTATTTGGTGCATCATTCTCCATCTTCAAACACCCTCCTTGCATTTTGCATAAGTAATAATTACATGATTATGGAACACAACGATGACCTAGCTGCTTTTCTGTATCTTCTATTTTCTCACAACCACCTTGTGGTAGGTACTATTATCTTCCTCTCAAAGATGAGTAGGGTCCCCCTGGGTCTAATTGGTTTCCTGAGACATGGAACTTTCGGTATAAAACCTAAAAAGTCCCAGGCAAACCAGGATGAGTTGGTCATCCTATAGATGAGGAATCCAAAGTGCAGAAAATTATCTGCCCCATGTCACATCACGAGGAAGTGGCAGAGCCAGGATTTGATCTCTGAGGCCAGCAATATTTCTAATGCTATCAGGCTGCTCCCACTTCTGACCAATCAAGGAGGACAGGTAATGTCTCCTTATTCATTTTCTAGTAAAGAGGCCCCAAGAAGCACTGGTCCTGACCAAGGAGGACATGGTGTGGGCAGCTACTGTCCTGTGTGCAGGAATTTCACAAGCAGTACTCCCAACACAGAAGCATTTCAGAATGAAAGCAGAAAGAAAAGGAAATGAAGAAAAATGAAGATTCTCAGGGACGTATGTGAGGCCATCAAGCATACCAACATATGAATAATAGGAGTCCCAGAAGGAGAGACAAGAGAAATTAGGGTAAAAGGAATATCTGAAGAAATAATGGCTGAAAACTCCCCAAATTTGATGAAAGACAATAATATACATGTTCAAAAAGCTTAGCGAACTCCAAGTAGGATAAATTCAAAGATATTCTCATTGAGACACATTATAATTCAACTGTCAAAAGACAGATACAAAGAGGGAATCTTGAAAGTAGCAAGAAAAAAGAGATTCATCATATATAAGAGAACTTCAATAAGATTAATGGCTGATTTCTCATCAGAAACCATGGGGTTAAGAAGGCAGCAATATGAAATATCTAAAGCCCTCGAAGGAAAAAAATAAAACTGTTGATCAACAATTCTATATCAAGCAAAATTATTCTTCAAAAGTGAAGAAATTAAAATATTCCCAGATGAACAAATATTGAGGAAGTTAATCACCAGTAGACCTGCCCTGAAAAAAAATGCTGAAGGGAATCCTTCAGGCTGAAATGAAAGGACACTAGACAGTGACTCAAATTCATACAAAGAAAAAAAGAACACTGGTAAAGTTAACTATATAAGTAAATATAAAATCCAGTATTGTATTTTCAGCATATAATTTTTCTTTTTTTCCTATATGATTTGAAAGATAAATGCATAAAACAATAATTGTAAACCTATGTTAATGGGCACACAATGTATCTATAAAACATAATTCTCTGATAACAAAACAAAGGGGGAGGGATATAGCTATATAGGAGCAGAGTTTTATATATTATTGTGGCTAAGTTATTAATTCAAACTAGTATGTTAATTGTAATACACAGGTATACTAGTTTCCTAGGGCTATCATAACAAAGTACAATAAACTGGATGGCTAAAAGCAACATAAATTTATAATCTCACAGTTCCAGAGGCTGAACGTCCAAGATCAAGGTGTCAACAGGGTTATGCTTTGGAAGGCTCTGGGGAAGAATCCTTCCTTGCCCCTTGTAGTTTCTGGTGGTTGCCAGAAATCTTTGGTACTCTTTGGATTGTACATGCATCATTTCAATCTCTGCCTCAGTCATCACATAGCTTTCTTCTGTGTGTGTGTGTATGTGTGTGTGCGTGTGTGTGCGTGTGTGTGTGTGTGTGTCTGTTTTCTCTTCTTATAAGGACACTAGTCCTTGCAGTAGGGCCCACCCCAACAATATGACTGCATCTTAAAAATTACATCTTCAGAGCCCCGATTTCCAAATGTGGTAATATTCTGAGGTTCCATGTGGTTACAAATTTTGGGAGACACCATTTAACCCATTATACCAAGACAACCCTAGGAAAATAACTTTAAAATACGGAGAAAAGGAAATGAGAAGTAAATCAAAATGGCATGCTACAAAAAGTCAGACACAAAAAGTGGAAGTAATGAAGGAACCAAGAAACAAAGATGGTATAAGACATATAGAAAACAAATAGAAAAATTAAAGAATTAAGTCCTTCTGTATCAGCAATTACTTTAAACAGAAATAGATTAAACTCTCTAATCAAAAAGGCCAGAGCTGAGGCATGAGAATCGCTTGAGCCCAGGAGGTGGAGGTTGCAATGAGCCAAGATTGCGCCACTGCACTCCAGCCTGGGTGATAGAGCGAAACTCAGTCTCAAAAAAAAAAAAAAAAAAAAAAAAAAAGCTGGTAGGATAAATTTTTAAAAGCCAAAACAATTCAACCATATGCTGTGTCTAAGAGACTCATTTTAGATCCAAAGACACAACTTGGTTGAAAGTGAAATGATAGAAAAAGATATTCTATGCAAATTATAACCAAAAGAAAGTAGGTGTGAATATACTAAAAGCATGCAAAATAGATGTTAAGTTAAACATTTTTACAAGTGACAAAGAAGAACATTACATATTGAGAAAAGGGTGAATATGTTAAGAATATGTAACAATTATAGAGATAAACACACCTAATAACAGAGCCTCAATATATATAAATTTAAAAACTGACAGAATTAAAGGAATAAATAGTTCTACAAAAATAGTTGGAGACTTCACTACCTCATGTTCAATAATGGATAGAACAACTAGACAGAAGATCAATAAAGAAATAGAGGACTTAGGCTGCTTGCAGTAGCTCACGCCTGTAATCTCAGCACTTTGGGAGGCCAAGGCGGATGGATCACCTGAGTTCAGGAGTTTGAGACCAGCCTGGCCAACATGGTGAAACCCCATCTCCATGAAAAATACAAAAACACTTAGCCAGGCATGGTGGTGCATGCCTGTAATCCCAGCTACTCAGGAGGCTGAGGCAGGAGAATCACTAGAACCCAGGAGGCAGAGGTTGCAGCCAGCCAAGATTGCACCACTGCACCCCAATCTGGGTGACAGAGTGAGATTCCACCTCAAAAAAAAAAAAAAAAAGAAAAAGAAAGAAAGAGAGGACTTGAACAACACTGCAAACCAACTAGAACTAATAGGAACATACAGAATCCCACCCAACAACAGCAGAACACACATTCTTCTCACATTCACATGGATCATTCTCTAGTACAGACAATATGTTAGGCCACAAAACAGGTCTCAATAAATTTTAAAAGATTGAAACCATAGAAAGTATCTTCTTTGATCACAATGGAATGAAACTAGAAATCACTAACAAAAGAAAATTGGGAAAATTCAAAAATACATGAAAATTAAACAACACACAAACAACAGATGGATAAAGAAATCACAAGGGAAATTATAAAATACTTTGAAATGAATGAAAACAAAACACATCAAAACTTATGGGAGAAAGGCAAAGCAACACTCAGAAAGCAATTTATAGCTGTAAATACCAACATTAAACGAAAAGAAAGATCTCAGATCAATAACCCAATTTTCTACCTTAAGGAACTAGAAAAAGAAGGGCAAACTAAAGCAAAGCTAGCAGATGGAAGAAAACAATAAAGAATCAGAATGGAGAAAAACAGAATTGAGAATAGAAAAATAGAACCAACAAAACCAAAAGTTGCATCTTTGATAAATCAAGAAAGCATAAACTTCTAGTAGACTGATTTAAAAAAAGAAAGACTCAAGTTCCTAAAATCAGAAATAAAAATGGGAACTTACAGAAATAAAAAAATCCTAAGACAATAATACAATAATACGAACAGCTGTACACCATAAAGTTAGATAATCTAGATGGACAAATTCCTAGAAACATATAAACTACCAGAAGTGACTCAAATAGAAATAAAAAACCTAAACAGAACTATAGCAAGTAAGGAGATTAAATCATTAATGAAAAATCGCCCAACAAAGAAAAGCCTAGGACCAGATGGCTTCACTGGTGAATTCTATCAGACATTTAAAGAATTAATACCAATCCTCCTCAAGCTCTTCCAAAAAAAATAGAAGAGCAGACCTGAACACTTCCTAACTCATTCTATGAGGCTAGGGTTATCTTGATACCAAAGCCAGACAAATACATAAAAAGAAAACTTCCCATATCCCTTATGAATATAAACATAAAATACCTTAACAAAATACCAGCAAACCAAATTCAGCAGCAGCCTATCAAAAGGATTATACACCATGACCAGGTGTGGTTTATCCCAGGAATGCAAGTATGGTTCAACACACAAAAATCAATGTAATGTACCACAGTAATAGAATGGTGGGGGTTGGGGGGAATCATGATCACCTTAACAGATAAAGAAAAAGCATTTGACAAAATTCAATACCCTTTCATGATTAAAAAAACACTCAACAAATTCGGAATAGAAGGGAACTCCCACAACATATTAAGAGCCATATATGAAAAAACTCACAACTAACATCATAATAAATGGTGAAAGAATGAAAACTTTTCCTCTAATATAAAGAACAAGACAAGGAGACCTGCTTTCACCACTTCTACTCAAAATTGTACTGAAAGTTCTGGCCACAGCAAATAGCAACAACAACAACAAAATAATAAAAAGCCTCAAAATTGGAAAGGAAGAAGTAAAATTACCTCTGTTGGCAGATGACATGATTTTATATATAGAAATCAAGAGTCCACACAAAAAAATCTAGAGCAAACAAATAAATTTAGAAAAGTTACAGATATAAGATCAAAACACACAAAAGAGTTGTCCCCATGAACACAGGATGTCTTTGCATTTATTTAGGTCTTCTTTAATTTAATTTGGCAATGTTTTGTAGTTTTCAGTGTACAAGTTCTGTACCTCTTTGTTATTTATTCCTAAGTATTTTAATCTTTTTGATGCTGTTGCAAATGGCATAATTTCCTTTTGTTCATTGATTTTTTGTTCTTGTTCATACACCATTTTGTATTGCTTGTTGCCAGTGCTCATGGGTTGGAAGAATTAATATTGTTGGCCGGGTGTGGTGGCTCATGCCTATAATCCCAGCACTTTGGGAGGCTAAAGTGGGCAGATCACTCAAGGTCGGGAGTTTGAGACCAGCCTGGCCAATATGGCCAAAACCCATCTCTACTAAAAACACAAAAATTAGCCAGGTGTGGTGGCACACACCTGTAGTCCCAGCTATCTGGGAGGCTGAGGCGGGAGAATTGCTTGAGCCCGGGAGGCAGAAGTTGCAGTGAGCTGAGATGGCACCACTGCACTCTGGCCTGGATGACACAGCGAGACTCTGTCTCAAAAACAAACAAACAAACAAACAAAAAACTGTTAAGGGTATTATTCCCCAAAGGGATCTACAGAATCAGTGCAATGCCTATCAAAATCTTATTGGCTTTTTTTTGTAGAAATGGAAAACCTGACCTGAAAATTTACACTAAATTGTAAGAGATTCCAAGCAACCAAAATAGTCTTCAAAAAAAAAAAAGTGGGAGGACTCACACTACCTTATTTCAAAACTTACTACAAAACTACAATAACCAAAACAATGTGGTACAGGCATAAAGACAGACATATGTGTTAATGGCTTAGAATTGACAGTCCAAAAATAAACCGATACATCTATAATTCTATAGTCAATTGATTTTTGACAAGAGTGCCATGACCATTCAATGGGGAAAGAATGCCCTTAAATAAATGGTACTGGGACAATTAGCTATCCACATGCAAAGGAAAGAAATTGGAACTTTATCTTAGACCACATACAAAAATTAACTCAAAATGCTTCAAAGACCACAAGACCTATAAGTATAAACCTCTTAGAAGAAAATACAGGGGGCCGGGCGCAGTGGCTCATGCCTGTAATCCCAGCACTTTGGGAGGCCAAGGTGGGCAGATCACCTGAGGTCAGGAGTGAGTTCAAGACCAGCCTGACCAACATGGAGAAACCCCATCTCTACTAAAAACACAAAATTAGTCCAGCGTGGTGGTGCATATCTGTAATCCCAGCTACTTGGGAGGCTGAGGCAGAAGAATCACTTGAACCCAGGAGGCGGAGGTTGTGGTGAGCTGAGAACACGCCATTGTACGCCAGCCTGGGCAACAAGAGCGAAACTCTGTCTCAAAAAAAAAAAAAAAAGAGGAAAACACAGGGGTAAATGTTATAACCTTGGATTTGGCGATGGTTTTTTAGACATAAAGCCAAATGGATAAGCAGCAAAAGAAAGGTGGAAAAAATTGGACTTCATCAAAATTTAAAAATTTTTGTGCATTAAATGATGCTACTGAGAGAGTGAAAAGGCATCTGACAGCATAGGAAAAATACTTGCAAATTATATATCTAATAAGCATCTAGTATCTATGCACAATATGTAAAGAACCCTTACAACTTGTTTTAAAGAAAGACAACTCAATCTAAACATGAACAAGGACTTCAATACACATTTCTCCAAAGAAGATATACCAAAACACACACACACACACACACACACACACACACACGAAAAAACGCTCTACGCCATTCATCGTTAGGTAAACATAAGTAAAAGCCACAGTGAGATACCACTCACACCCACTAGAATGAATGAATGAACATTGAGACGGGTCTGGGGTCTGAAGCTGCCAAGTGCAAACCGATTATAGCTTAGAGCTTTATGATATTTCCAGTGCAGACATATCTTTTTTTTTTTTTGAGACGGAGTCTCGTTCTGTCGCCCAAGCTAGAGTGCAGTGGCTTGATCTCGGCTCACTGCAAGCTCCGCCTCCTGGGTTCACGCCATTCTCCTGCCTCAGCCTCCCAAGTAGCTGGGACTACAGGCGCCCGCCACCACACGCAGCTAATTTTTTGTATTTTTAGTAGAGACGGGGTTTCACTATGTTAGCCAGGATTGTCTTGATCTCCTGACCTCGTGATCCGCCCACGTTAGCCTCCCAAACTGCTGGGATTACAGGCATGAGCTACCACGCCCGGCCCAGACATAAAATTTTTGCCTGAGAGCTTGACCAGCAATCTCTGTGAAAACAGAATCGACTGCTGAGCCCAGTGTTCTATGGAAGCCATTATGTGAAAGAAGAGTTTTCCAAACATTTTCTGTACTTGAGAGGGATCAAATAGCTGCACATGTGTTCTGACCATTTGAACACAGTAACACAGAATTTCTCCTTTAAGATCACTGAGTTCAACTTCCTCATCTTATAATCAAGGGAAGTGAGGCACAGAGATCAAGTGACTTGTGCAGGGTCACCAAAAAGAACTGAGCCCAGAGCCCTGGTCTTTTAGGACTTCCAAAGATAAGAGCATTAATTGCGAGGATGTGATCATTGCTGGGGTGTGAGTCAAGAGTGCCAGTAGCAATGGATCAAAAGTTTGGGGGATCTCTCAGACCATTTGAGGGTGGGGGGTGGGAGGGTGCTCAGAATTCTGGGACAAGTGAGAGAACAGAGATTCCTGCAGGCTAGGGTGCTGTGCTCTTATCATACACAAGCCCATCCTCCTTTCTGATGCCCCTGATAGAAGACTAATTCATAGACACAGCTTCATGAGGAGCTCAGGGAGATCATCCTTTCAAATGCAGCGAAGAGTCAGAAAGAAGCGGGGGTGGGCCACAACACAACCCATTGCAAGCAGCAGCGGCTCTCGAAGGAGTCAGCTGTGTTCAATACTGGAGGACGCGCTGCAAGCAGGGCCGAGCAGAGTGTGATGAATGGATTCATTTATGGTCTGAGAAACAGTAACACCTCTTTGACAGAACGCTTAAATCTGAATTCCCAGTTCAGTCAAGAGGAGGCCAAAGGACGCAAGGGGGCTGCTGCCAGGAGAGCCTGGTTGGGGGGCTTGGTGTTTGTGAAAGTGGTTGGGACAGCCCAGAGACACGTCCTGTCCTCCAAGAAAGGGGCAGGGGATCCTGAGTGCCCAGTGATTTTATTATTAAAATGAGATCCACTTCCATCGCCCTCTACCCTGCTCTGTGCTGGAGGAAATAATCCTTAAAGGTATAAAAATGGTACCCAAGAAAAGACCCTAAATTGAGGCAAGGAGGCCCTGAACCCAGGCCTAGCTTGGCTACAGAATTCCTTTTGTGGCATACAGTCAGTCACACCATGCCTTTGGGTCTCAGTTTTCCCATTTCTACAGTGAAGGAGCAGAAACAAATGACTCTGTTTCCTATCCGTGACATTTTATGTAACTCTAGACTGCGTAACCTGGAATAAGTGCTTTGCCCTCTCTGGCCTCAGAGTCCTTGCGGCCAAATGAATGAGACATCTGTGATCTGGTGCAGCTCTAGAATATGTTGGGTTTGGGCAAAAGGACCCCCACAAAGAACATAGGGTACAAGGTGACTTCCTACCCAGACATTCTCTAAAGGGAGCCCTCTCTTTTGCTTTTACCACCCAAATTCAAACTCCTTCTCTTCACTTTAAAAGGAGCAATTAAAGTTGCTCCCTCTGAAGTACAAATGGTCTATTAACTTCATTATCTGAATTCATTGCATGTGATAAATACTCGATACACATCTGTGAATGAAGAAAATAATCAGACTCAAATCACTCTGAGGTATGCACAGCCCTCAGGGCTCACCCTCCAAGGAGATTTGTCTTCTCAAACTCAGATCCAAAGACAGGCTTTGGAGGTTGGTAAATGCCCTGCAATCACAGGTAACGCCTTACAGGCATGTGTAGATAAGTGCTTATTTCTAGGGAGAAGGTCTATAGCTTTCATCAGATTCTCAAAGAGAAAATGTGTCTCCTTTTGTTGCTCCCACACCCAAGGTTGGGACACAACTAGCACTATGCTCATGAGCCCAGTCAGATCTCAACTGCAGAGCAGTCAGGGCCCAGGAGATAGCACATTTGGGGTGAGGTCTCAGGCTCCAAGGATGTGGATAGGTGAAGTATGCAAGGACCACAGAGCTTAACCACTGAGCCAGAGAGAGAAGGATGAAGGTTCCCAATTGTTTAAGGCCTCCTAACTCACTCCTCTCCACTAGACATGATTTGTTTTGTGTCTTTAACCTCATCTCAACTGAGATGTCCTCAAAGGCAGAGACTTTGTCTGCATTCCCAGCCTGCACTGACAAGCTTCTCACAGGTAGCTGGGGTTTGGTATGTTCATGTTGATCTGAACTGAACTTGAGGCTTGAAACTTATTACTTCCTCCTCTGACCTCCTGAGTCTGATCTAGACAAACTCTTAATACCCAGGAGACCCATCACCAGGCTTCTCTGATAACTAAAAGGCCCAAGGAAACATTTAGGCTGTGTCAAGTCCTGGACTTCTCTGGGGTTGAGTAGCTGGGGAGATAGGGTGGCACCAAATAAAAGGATACTAAACGAAGGAGGAGCCGTCATAGAAGGTGTAATGAAACTTGAAGGCCTTCTTGGGTGCCTTCCCCTCTTGACAATGCCGACTGAAATGATGGTTGGCGGAAGATGGGTGAGGGGTGGGGGTGAGAGTCTGAGCACCTGCAGTGGGAGGGTAATGTAAACCCGGGGTCTGAGAGTCTCCTTTGTGGGCCAACATTAGATGAGAGGGCATCTTTGCCTTGTAGTTTCGTAAGATCATGGGGTAGGAGATATTCCTCCCTTTCCACGTGGCCCTTTCGGCCTCTCTGCAGAGAAGGAGACCAATATATTGTCTAGCCTTTTGGTTCTCACGCACCAGGGATGCTCTCTACAGCCCCTCCTTTGTGCCCAAGACCCCTATCCCATTCCCCTGTCCCCAAAGTACACGTTCCCAACCCATGCTCCCTCGTCCATAAAGGTAGTTTTTGGGAAGAACTGGGAAGTTCCCAGTGCCCATCTAAGAATAGCCCTTGCCTGATTTCCACCTGTGCCTGAGGGTGAGGACCTATGGAGTGGGACTGTGTGTGGAAGTAGGGGGGTGGGTCCTGGCGGTTTGAAGACCTTGCTCACCCCACTCCTGAGGTTGTGGGGAAGAGAGCTTCCTTCCAGAGTGTCACAGTGAGGAGGCAAAAAGTGGCTGCCCTCTCCCCATGTTCTGGCCCAGCAACCCCAGGAGATGTACATGACTAAGCTATTAGATGTGAACAGGCCCTTAAGTCCTTTACACCCAATGGCCTGGGCCCTCAGAGAAATGTTGAGTAAATTGCTAGGGTTTGTGGGATGGCCCCACAGAATGATAAAAACCACTAATCGCTCATATCAAGGGTCTTTTTGGTTTGTTTTGAGAGGTTTTTGTCTGTCTGGTAGAAGATCTGGCAAATTAAGTTAAGAAGCAAACAGGGCACAAAAGCCCTAAACGTAAGGAGCCAGGCAAAGGGGCATCCCCGGCAAGGTGCTGCAGAGGCAGAGAGCATTGCGGGGCAGGGGCAGGAGGCAAGCCACTGGAGCTGTGTGAGCTCAGGCAATTTCTTATTCACATACCTGCTTAGGCTGCCTCAGTTTCCCCATCCACAAAATGGGCATCAATCCTGTCTTCCTTGCATGGTTGCAGTGATACTGTAGGGAAGATGGTGAGCAGGGAAGGACATGAGTGTGTGTGTGCCTGTGAGGGATGCTGCACCTGTGGCTGTCATGGGGAGTACCACATAACCCACGCTCCCAGGCGGCATGTCTCACACACTTCTGTGACTGTCCACTCACATATACATAGGGACTCCCAGCTGGGGGCCGGGCTTTCTGAGAACCCTTGCCTCCCCCGACCCAAGCACTGAGGTGCTCACATGTGGCGACACAACTCCTGCAGCTTCTCCCGGGCCCCAGGGCAGGGGTCGCTGAACTCCAGGCTGTTGGCAGGGGTTCCCACTCCTCGATGCGGAGGCGGCATGCTGACATCTTCTATAGTTCTAGATTTGCCTGTAGTTGGAAGGCAAGAAGTTAGAGAGATGCCCAAGACCATGGGAACCCACCTTTTGTATCAGCGTGACCTGGATTTGAGACCTGGAGTCAAAGGAGATCATTTTGGAGCTTTAAAATTTGTCCCGCTGGATTTTGGACTTGCATGGGCCCTGTAACCCCTTTGTTTTGGCCATTTTTTCCCATTTGGAATGGCTGTATTTACTCAATACCTGCACCCCCACTGTATGTAGGAACTAACTAGCTTGCTTTTGATTTTATAGGCTCATAAGTGGAAGAAACTTGCCTTGTCTCAGATGAGACTTTGGACTGTTGGGTTAATGGTGAAATGAGTTAAGACTTTGGGGGACTGTTGGGAAGGCATGATTGCTTTTGAAATGTGAGGACATAGTCAGGCATGGTGGCTCGTGCCTGTAATCCCAGCACTTTGGGAGGCCAAGGCAAGCAGATCACCTGAGGTCAGGAGTTAGAGACAAGCCTGGCCAACATGGTGAAACCCTATCTCTACAAAAAATACAAAAATTAACTGGGCGTGCTGGTGTGCACCTGTAGTTCCAGCTACTCAGGAGGCTGAGGCAGCAGAATCTCCTGAACCCGGGAGGTGGAGGTTGCAGTGAACTGAGATCACACCACTGCACTCCAGCCTGGGGTGACAGAGTGTGACTCCAACTCAAAAAAACAAAAAAAAAAAGAAAGAAAGAAATGTGAGGACATAAGGACATGAGATTTGGAGGAGACAGAGGCAGAATGATACAGTTTGGCTGTGTCCCTACCCAAATCTTAACTTGAATTGCACCTCCCAGAATTCCCACTTGTTGTGGGAGGGACCCAGGGGGAGGTAATTGAATCATGGGGCTGGTCTTTCCCATGCTATTCTCGTGATAATGAATAAGTTTCATGAGATCTGATGGGTTCATCAGGCATTTCCGCTTTTGCCTCCCTCATTTTCTTTTGCTGCCATGAAAGGTGTGCCTTTCGCCTCCTGCCATGATTCTGGGGCCTCCTCAGCTATGCGGAACTGAAGTCCAATTAAATCTCTTCTTCTTCCCAGTTTTGGATATGTCTTTATCAGCAGTGTGAAAACTAATACAGGAGGGGTTTCAGAAAACGGTTTTTCAAGACATTGTGTTTACCAGGGGACATGGGGCCGAGAAGAGCAGGAGAGCGGCATCCTTTAAATGTCAGAATATTGGGGGTATCATTGATGCTCACCAGGAATTGTTGACTGGTCAGTTATCAAACAGAGATGTTACTCATACTGCGAGTCATTCATGACGGATGTGTCAGGGACTGACTTGTGCAAAGTGATGAGACTGGCCATGTCTCCCCGGGTTCCAGGAAAAGAGAGCATTTTCAGGGCTGGACTGCCCTCACTGAATTGGACCCTTTTGATTCTCTTGATTAAAGACACAAAGTCTCTATTTCTTCTCAATCAGCTTGAAAACATCTCTGATGATGGCTAATCTTGGGTCTTCTGGAGGGAGCCCAAGTGCCATAAGCACAGATCACTGTCATCTGAGTCTCTGCAGACCGGATGACAATGATCTGCATGACCTGGATGACAACGATCTATGCCTGTGATACTAATTTTCACAGCTGTCCTCCATGATAGGTGTCAGGTGGTATGAGGATGTGGTCATGTGGAGTCGTGGCAGTGATCCTCCCACCCTAGGTTCCAGGGGCATCTATTTAGTCATTTGTGTCAGGTCCTACCTACACTGAACCTCTGACTCCCACCCAGCTGCAGCCTCGAAGTATGCAGGCTCAACTTCACCTTGGATTTGAGGATGAAACCTGGCTTTGGGTGGGGGCATTTCTCAGGCTCTAACTGAAGCCCTGAGGGCCTCAGAATGGAGCCTTCCTTGCTGCTGGTGAAGCCTGGGGATTTCTGGCCAGTGCTTGGGGACCATCTCTGGTATCTTCCACCCTGAGTGGTTCCTGGTCACTTCCCCCACTTCTCCTGCCAACAGGGACCAGAGATTGAACCCTGAACTCAAGCCTAGGGCCTGAGGTCCAGCGACCTGCTGGCAGGCCACCTGGAGCATCTGCTGGATTGAGCCTCTGTGTCTGGCCTGCCCCAGGTGCCTTGGGCTCCTCAAAGGTGACGGTCTCTCGCTCTGACTAGGAACTGCTATTAACAGTTCTCTTCTTGTAACGTTGGACACCTTCGAGAAATAGCTGCCGTCCCCTCAGGGAGTAAGCCCAACTTCTGGAGCTGATGCTCAAAGTCAGTCTGGCCCCAGAACTGTCAGCAGGTGAGGTGAAATAGCATGTGGACATGGAATGGATGGTGGAGGCCCCCACACCCAAAGTGATGTCAAACCAGAATGGCTATAGCAAAATCAGGCATCATTCATACATATGTCATAGGACAACAGGCATAAACTGGGACATTGCTGGGCTAGAGTTACTTATGAGCTATGAGGCAAGGCTAATCACCCATGCTAGCATGCATATGTGAGCCTAATTCCTAAACAAGATTAAGACCCTATAATGCAGCATCACTGAATATACATCCCAGTGTCAATGGACGCAACAAGGCAGCTAAAAGTTGGGTGGCAAAGGAAAGCAGCCACATAGACAAGAGGCCAATAGACATGTAGCAGTCCCCCAAGTCCTTGAGAGATACATTCCAGGACCCCTAGTAAATGCCTGAAAGCATGGATAGTCCCAAACCGGTCTATGCTATGTTTTTTACATGCACACCTATGATAAAATTTAATTGGTAAGTTAGACCCTAAGAGATTAACAATAACTCCTACTGAAATAGAACAATTAAAACAATATATTGTAATAAAAGTTAGTTGGAGGGGTGGGGAAAGATGGCCAAACAGAAGGCTCTACTGATTGTTCTCCTCAAAGGAACACCAAATTTAACAACTACCTACACAAAAAAAGCATCTTCAAAATAACCAAAAACCAGGTGAGCACTCATAGTACCTGATTTTAACTTCATATTGCTGAAAGAGGCACTGGAGAGGTAGGAAAGACAGTCTTGAATTGCTGACACAACCCCTCCCCATCCCCAGCAGCAGCTGCATGGCACAGAGAGTCTATGCATTTGGGAGAGGGAGAGTACAGTGATTGTCAGACTTTGCATTGAACTCAGTGCTTTCCTGTCACAGTGGAAAGCAAAACCAGGCTGAACTCAGCTGAAGCCCACTCATGGAGGGAGCATTTAGACCTGCCCTAGCCAAAGGGGAATCACCCATCCCAGTGTCTGCATCCTGCGTTTTGGCAAGCCCGTCCACTGTGGGCTCTGGAGTTCTAAATAAACTTGAAAGGCAGCCTAGGCCGCAAGGACTGCAACTGCTAGGCAAGCCTTAGTGCTGAGCTGGGCTCAGAGCCAGTGGATTTAGAGAGCATGCAACCTACTGAGACACCAGCTGGGGCAGCTAAGGGAGTGCTTGTGACACCCCCCGCCCCAATCTCAAGTGGTGCAGCTCATGGCTCCAAAAAAGACCCCTTTCTTCCACTTGAGGAGAGAAGAGGGATGAGTAAAAAGGACTTTGTTTTGCATCTTGGATACCAGTTTAGCCACAGTAGGATAGGGTACCAGTCAGTGTCATGAGGCCCCCATTCCAGGCCCTACTCCCAGATGACATTTCTAGATACATCCTGGGCCAGAAGGGAACCCACTGCCTTGAAGGGAAGGACCCAGTCCTGGTGGACCCATCACCTGCTGACTGAAGAGCCCTTGGGCCCTGAATAACCAGCAGTGATACCCAGGTAGTAGGCTGTGGGCCTTGGGTGACACTCTGAGACATGCTGGCTTCAGGAGAGACTCAGCACATTCTCAGATGTGGTGGTCACAGTGAGGGACTCCTTCTGCTTGAGAAAAGCAGAGGGAAAAGTAAAGAGGACTTTGTCTTGCACCTTATGTACTAGCTCAGCAATGAGGGGGTAGAGCACTAAGGGGCTCTTGGGGTCCCTGATTCCAGGCCTTGGCTCTCAGATGGCATTTCTATACCTGTCCTGGGGCACAGGGGAGCCCACTGCCCTGAAGAGTGAGTCCCAGGCCTAACTGAAGAGTCCTTGGACCTTAAGTGAACAATGGCAGTAGGCTGGCAGTACTCCCCATGGACCTGGTGGTGGTGGCCAAAGGGTGAGACTCCTCTGCCTGTGGAAGAGGGAGGGAAGAGTGGGAAGGACTGTGTCTCACGGTTTGAGTGCCAGCTCAGCCAAAGTACAATAGAACATCAGGTAGATGTTGAAGGTTTTTTACTCTAGTCCTGGCTCCCAGACAACATTTCTGGACCTGCCTGGGGCCTGAGGGAACTGTCTGCCCTAAAGGGAAGAACAGAAACCTGGCTGGCTTCACCACCTGCTGATTGTAGATCCCTAGGGCCTTGAGCAAATATAGGCAGTAGTCAGGTAGTGGTTACAGCAGGTCTTGGGCAAGACCCAGTGCTGTGCTGGCTTTAGGTTTCATCCAGTGCAGTCCCAGTGGTGGTGGCCACAGGGGTACTTGTGTAACCCCATCCCCAGCTCCAGGTGGCGCAGCACAGAGAGAGACTGCGTTTGTTTGGGAGAAAGTAGGGAAGAGAACAAGAGTCTCTACCTGATAATCTAGAGAATTCTCCTGGATCTTATCCAAGATCACCAAGGCAGTACCTCTCTGAGTCTGCAAGAACTACAACATTCTGGGCTTGGGGTGCCCCCTAATACAGACATGACTTAGGTCACAACACCCAAACCCTTTCAAATACCTGGAAAGCCTTCCCAAGAAGGAAAAGTACAAACAACCCCAGACTGTGAAGACTACAATAAATACCCAGCTCTTCAATGCCCAGACCTGATGAACATCCACAGGCATCAAGACCATCCAGCAAGACATGATTTCACAAAATGAACTAAATAAGGCACCAGTGACCAATCCTGGAGAAACAGATACGTTACCTTTCAGACAGAGAATTTAAAATAGCTGTTTTGAGGAAACTCAAAGAAATTCAAGATAACACAGAGAAAGAATTCAGAATTCTACCATTTAACGAAGAGATTGAAGACATTGTGGCGATTCCTCAAGGATCTAGAACTAGAATTACCATTTGACCCAGCAATCCCATTACTGGGTATATACCCAAAGGATTATAAATCATGCTACTATAAAGACACATGCACACGTGTGTTTATTGCAGCACTATTCACAGTAACAAAGACTTGGAACCAATCCAAATGTCCATCAGTGATAGACTGGATTAAGTAAATGTGGCACATATACATCATGGAATACTAGGCAGCCATAAAAAAGGATGAGTTCATGTCCTTTGCAGGGACATGGATGAAGCTGGAAACCATCATTCTCAGCAAACTATCACAAGGACAGAAAATCAAACACCGCATGTTCTCATTCATAGGTGGGAATTGAACAATGAGATCACTTGGACACAGAGCAGGGAACATTACACACTAGGGCCTGTTGGCGGCGAGGCGGGGGTTGGGAGCTGGGGGAGGGATAGCATTAGGAGAAATACCTAATGTAAATGATGAGTTGGTGGGTACATGGCACATGTACACCTATGTATCAAACCTGCACGTTGTGCACATGTACCCTAGAACTTAAAGTATAATAAAAAATAATAAAAATTTAAAAAAGAGACTGAAATAATTTTAAAGAATCAAGCAGAAATTCTGGATTTAAAAACGCAATTGATGTGCTGAGGAATGAGTCAGAATCTTTTAACAGTAGAATTTATCAAGCAGAAGAAAGAATTAGTGAGCTTGAAGACGGTCTCTTTGAAAATACAGTCAGAGGAGACAAAAGAAAAAAGAATAAAGAATGAAACATGGCTACAAGATCTAGAAAATAACCTCAAAAGGGCAAATTTAAGAGTTATTGGCCTTTTAAGAGTTAAAGACGAGGTAGAGAAAGAGACAGGGGTAGAAAGTTCATTCAAAGAAATAATAACAGAGAACTTCCCAAACCTAGAGAAAGATATCAAAATTCAAGTACAAGAAAGTTACAGAACACTAAGCAGATTTAGCCCAAAGAAGACAACTTTAAGGCATTTAATAACCAAACTCCCAAAGGTCAAGGATCCTAAGAAAGGATCCTAAAAGCAGCAAGAGAAAAGAAACAAATAACATACAATGGAGCTCCAATTGTCTGGCAGCAGACTTTTCAGTGGAAATGTTGCAGGCCAGGAGAGAGTGGCATGACATACTTAAAGAGCTGAAGGAAAAAACCGTTTACCCTAGAATAGTATATCTTGTGAAAATATCCTTAAAACATGAAGAAATAAAGACTTTCCTAGACAAACAAAAGCTGAGGAATTTCATCAACACCAGACCTCTCCTACATGAAATGCTAAAGGCAGTACTTCAAACAGAAAGAAAAGGTGTTAGTATAAAACTCACTGGTCATAGTATAGAGAAAACCAGAACATTACAACACTGTTACTGATGTGTGTAAGCTACTATTATCTCAAGCAGAAAGACTAAAAGACAAACTCATAAAAAATAATAGCTACAGGTCAGCATGGTGGCTCACGCCTATAATTCCAGCACTTTGGGAGGCCGAAGCAGGCAGATCACTTGAGGTCAGGAGTTCAAGATCAGCCTGGCCAACATCTCTACTAAAAATACAAAAATTAGCTGGGTGTGGTGGCATGTGCCTGTAGTCCCAGCTACTTGGGAGGCTGAGGCAGGAGAATCGCTTGAACTCAAGAGAAAGAGGTTGCAGTCAGCCAAGATGTGCCACTGCACTGCAGCCTGGGCAACAGAGCGTGACTCCGTCTCAAAATAACAATAATAATAATAATAATAATAATAATAATAATAATAATAATAGCTACAACAACTTTTCAAGATATCGTACAATAAGATATAAATAGAAACAACAAAAAGTTAAAATGTGGGGGGATGAAGTTAAGGTGTAGAGTTTTATTAGTTTTCTCTTTGCTTGTTTCTTTGTTTATGCAAACAGTGTGAAGTTGTTATCAGCTTAAAATAATGAGTTATAGGATAGTATTTGCAAGCCTCATGGTAACCTCAAATCAAAAAACACATAATGGGTACACAAAAAATAAAAAAAAAAAACAAGAAATTTAATCATATCACCAGAGAAAATCACCTTCAGTAAAAGGAAGACAGGAGGGAAGGAAAGAAGAATGAGAAGAGCACAAAACAACCAGAGAAACAACAAAATGGCAGGAGTAAGTCCTTACTTATTAATAATGACATTGAATATAAATGGACTAAACTCTCCAATCAAACGACATAGGGTTGTCGGATGGATAAAAAAACAAGACCCCATGATCAGAAGCACACTCTACTTATAAAAACGCACATAAACTGAAAATAAAGGAATGAAAAAAAGATGTTACACACCAATGGAAATCAAAAAAGAGCAGGAGTAGCTATACTTAGACAAAATAGATTTTGAAACAAAAACTATAGAAAGAGACAAGGAAGGTCACTATATAATAAAGAAGTCAATTCAGCAAGAAGATATAACAATTGTAAACATATATATACCCAACACTGGAGCAGCCAGACATATAAAGCAAATATTATTAGAACTAAAGAGAGAGAAAGACACCAATAAAATAATAGCTGGAGATAGCAACACCCTGTTTTCAGCATTGAACAGATCTTCCAGACAGAAAATCAACAAAGAAACATCAGTCTTAATCTGTACTATAGACCAAATGGACCTAATAGATATTTACAGAATATTTCATGCAATGGCTGCAAAATACACATTCTTTTCCTTAGCACATGGATCATTTTCAAAGCTATATCATATGTTAGGTCACAAAATGAGTCTTAAAACATTAAAAAAAAAAACCTGAAATAACTGCAACCATCTTCTCTGACCACAATGGAATAAAACTAGAGATCAACAAGAGGAATTTTGGAAACTATATAAATTCATGGAAATTAAACAATATGCTCCTGAATGACCAGTGGGTCAGTGAAGAAATTAAGATGGAAATTTTAAAAATTCTTGAAGCAAAAGACAATGGAAACACGACATACCAAAACCTATGGAATACAGTGAAAGCAGTACTAAGAGGAAAATTTATAGCTGTTAAGTGCCTACATCAAAAAGAAGAAAAACTTCAGCCCAGGCACGGTGGCTTACTCCTGTAATCCCAGCACTTTGAGAGGCCGAGGAAGGTGGATCACTTGAGGTCAGAAGTTCAAGACCAGCCTGGTCAACATGGTGAAACCCTGTCTCTACTAAAAATACAAAAATTACCCAGGCATAGTGGTGCATGTCTGTAATCCCAGCTACTCAGGAGGCTGAGGCAGGAGAATTGCTTGAACTCGGGAGGTGGAAGTTGCAGTGAGCTGAGATCACACCACTGCACTCCAGCCTGGGGCAACAGAGTGAGACTTCATCTCAAAAAAAAAAAAAAAGAAGAAGAAAAACTTCAAATAAACAACCCAATGATGCAACTTAAAGAACTAGAAAAGCAAGAGCAAACCAAACACAAAATTAGTAGAAGAAATAATAAGAGCAGAAATAAACAAACTGAAACAAGGAAAACAATACAAGAGATCAATAAAAACAAAAGCTGTTTTTTTAAAAGTTAAAAACAAATTTGACAACCTTTTGCCAGACTAAGAAAAAAAGAGAGAAGACCCAATTAAATAAAATCAGAGATGAAAAAGGAGACATTACAACTGATATTGCAAAAATTCAAAGGATCATTAGTCCCTATTAGGAGCAACTATATGTCAATAAATTGGGAATCTAGAAGAAATGGATAAATTCCTAGACACATACAACCTACCAAAACTGAGCCATGAAGAAATCCAAAACCTGAACAGACCAATAACAACTAACGAGATTGAAACTATAATAAAAAGTCTCCCAGAAAAGAAAAGCCTGGGACTCAATAGCTTCACTGTCAAATTCTACCAAACATTTAAAGAACATACCAATCCTACTCAAACTTTTCTGAAAAATAGAGGAGGAGGGAATACTTATAAACTCATTCTATGATGCCAGTATTACTCTGATACCAAAACCAGACAAAGACACATCAAAAAAAGAAAACTACAAGCCAATACCACTGATGAATACTGGTGCAAAAATCCTCAATACTAGCAAATTGAATTCAACAACACATTAAGAAGATCATTCATCATGACCAAGTGGGATTTATCTCTGGGATGCAAGGATGGTTCAACATATGCAAATCAATCAATGTGATACATCCTATCAACAGAATGAAGTACAAAAACCCTATGGCCATTTCAACTCATACTAGAAAAGCATTTGATAAAATTCAACATCCCTTCATGATAGAAACCCTCAAAAAACTGGGTATAGAAGGAATATGCTTTAACATAGTAAAAGCCATATATGACAGACTCATACCTAATATCATACTGAATGGGGAAAAAGTGAAAGCCTTTCCTCTAAAATCAGGAACACGACAAGGATGCCCACTTTCACCACTATTATTCAATATAGTACTGGGAGTCCTGGCTAGAGCAATCAGAAAAGAGAAAGAAATAAAGAGCATCCAAATTGGAAAGGAAGAAGTCAAACTATCCTTGTTTGCAGATGATATGATCTTATATTTGGAAAAACCTACAGACTCCACCAAAAAATTATTAGAACTGATAAACTCAGTAAGGTTGCAGCATACAAAAATCAACACACAAAAATCAGTAGCATTTCTATATGCCGACAGTGGACAGTCTGAACAAGAAAGTAAGAAAGTAATTCCATTTAAAATAGTCAGGAATTAAACAAAGAAATGAAAGATTTCTACAATGAAAACTATAAAACACTGATACAAAAAACTGAGGATGACATCAAAAAATGGAAAGCTATTCTATGTTCATGGATTGGAAGAATAAATATTGTTAAAATGTCTGTACTACCCAAAGCAATCTACAGATTTAATGCAATTACTATCAAAATACCAATGGCAATCTTCACAGAAATGGAAAAAACATTCCTAAAGTTTATATGGAACCACAAAAGACCTAGAATAGCCAAAGCTATCATAAACAAAAATAATAAAACTAGAGGAATCACCTTACCTGACTTCAAATTATATAACAGAGCTATAGTAACCAAAACAGCATGATACTGGCATAAAAACAGACGTGTAGACCAGTGAAACACAATACAGAGCCCCAAAATAAATCTATACGTCTACAATGAACCCATTTATGACAAAGGTGCCAAGAACATACACTGGGGAAAGAACAATCTTTTCAATAAATTGTGCTGGGAAAATTGGATATCCATATGCAGAAGGACCCCTATCTCTCACCATACACAAAAATAAAATCAAAATGGATTAAAGACTTAAATCTCAGGCCACAAACTATTAACTACTAATAGAAAACATTAGGGGAAACTCTCCAGGACGTTGGAGTGGGCAAAGATTTCTTGAGTAATACCCCACAAGCACAGGCAACCAAAACAAAAATGGACAAATCAGATCACATCAAGTTAAAAAGCTTCTGCACAGCAAAGGAAACAATCAACAAAGTGAAGAGACAACCCACAGAATGGGAGAACATATTTGCAAACTACCCATTTGATAAAGGATTAATGACCAGAATATATAAGGAGTTCAAACAATTCTATAGGAAAAAAAAAATCTAATAATCTGATTGAATGATCTTTCAAGCTCATTCTTCTCAAAAAAAGACAAAAATGGCAAATAGGTATATGAAAAGGTGCCCAACATCACTGATAGTCAGAGAAATGCAAATTAAAACTACAAGGTGGTATCATCTCACCCAGTTAAAACGGCTTTTGTCCAAAAGACAGGCAACAACAAATGCTGGTGAGGATATGGAGAAAAGGAAACCCTCATAACTGTTGGTGGGAACGTCAATTAGCACAACCACTATGGAGAACAGTTCGGGGGCTCCTCAGAAAAATAAAGATAGAGCTACTATACAATCCAGCAATTCCATAGCCGGGCGCGGTGGCTCACGCTTGTAATCCCAGCACTTTGGGAGGCCGAGGTGGGCGGATCACGAGGTCAGGAGATCGAGACCACAGTGAAACCCCATCTCTACTAAAAATACAAAAAATTAGCTGGGCGTGGTGGCGGGCGCCTGTAGTCCCAGCTACTCGGAGAGGCTGAGGCAGGAGAATGGCGTGAACCCGGGAGGCGGAGCTTGCAGTGAGCCGAGATTGCGCCACTGCACTCCAGCCTGGGTGACAGAGCGAGACTCCATCTCAAAAAAAAAAAAAAAAAAAAATCCAGCAATTCCACTCCTAGGTGTATACCTGAAAGAAAGAAATCAGTATAATGAAGAGATATCTGCACTCCCATGTTTAGGGCAGCACTCACAATAGCCAAGAATTGGAAGCAACCTAAGTGTCAATCAACAACAGATAAATGGATGAAGAAAGTGTGGTACCTACACGTAATGGAGTACTAGTCAGCCACAAAAAGAGAATGAGATCCTGTCATTTGCAACAACATGAATGAAACTGGAGATCATTATGGTAAGTGAAATAAGCCAGACACAGAAAGGCAAACTTCATATGTTCTAATTTATCAGAGCTAAAAATTAAAACAATTAAACTCATGGAGACAGAGAGCAGATGGTTACCAGAGGCTGGGAAGGGTAGTGTGGAGTGGGGAGGGCTAATGGATACAAAAAAACAGTAAGAATGAATAAGACCTAGTATTTGATAGCACACAGGGTGATTACAGTCAAATATAATTTAATTATATATTTTTAAATAACTAAAAGAGTACAATTGAATTGTTTGTAACACAAAGGATAAATGCATAAGGTGATGGACACCCCATTTGGCTTGATGTGATTATTGTGTGCCTGTATCAAAATATCTCACGTAACCCATAAACATATATACCAACTATACCCACAAAAATTTAAAATTAAAAAAAGTTATATGAATGTGGTCCCTCTCTCTCTCTGCCTCAAAATATCTTAATATTTTTGGACCACAGTTGACCATGGGTAACTGAAACCACAGAAAGGGGAAACCCTGGATAAGGAGGACTTCTGTATTTAACTTTTGCTTTGAAACAGCCTTGCTCAAGACATCACCCTCAGGTTCACTAGGCAGAAAAAGTCATTAAATCACCAGGTGTCTTGAGGGTACTTTCTTTTCCCTCAAACTGACTGTGGGATCACAGGGCCAGATCTAGGGCCAGCTCAGGAGGGCACATGATAATGGAGTACTAAGCCAGGCACACATGCAATGGTGTGCTGGCAATGGTGCTGTGGGTTATTGTACCACAATGAGATGAAGCACATCAACACAGGTAAAGCAGTCAGGTAGGTGTGGCAGCCGCTGAAGCTACTCCGTGCCCGGAAGGAGGAGGTCAGCTCCTTTAAGCAAGGTATTTTCTGTCTTACAAGTCCACATCTGTATCCCCAGCATTTGGTACAGAGACTGACAGTTAGCAAGTGTTCAATAACCATTTGTTCAATAACGGAAAGAGTATAGGATGAGCTTGATATGGTGAGTGATGAAATACAAGGCACGTCCATGAGGACCATCCCCCTTTTACCAACATGGAGGTGAGGGCTGAGGAAGGCAGGTCAAACAGCGAGCCAGGGGCGGGGGCACGGAGGAAATCCAAGCTCCTTGGCTTCCAGCCTTACCTCCAGTGTCTGTGGAAATCAACTGGACAGCCTGAGCATTCCTGCCTGCCACCCACCTTCCCACCACCTTCAGGAACATGGTCCTCTCCTACCTACCCTGTCCCCACAACCCAGCTGTCATGGCTAGCAGGGTGGGCCTGGGAGTTCTGCCAGGCCTTGCCCTGCTGTCTGTAGCCCCAGCCTGTCTCTCCTCTGAGCTTCTTCTTGAGCAGCTGTTGTTACACTGGTTGTCTTTGTCTGCCACCTGTTCTCTTCCTGAAGCCTCTCCTGTGTGTGTCTTCCTCAGCAGAATAGGAATATCTTCTATGTCTTTGTTTCCTGCCCACACAAACTTGCCCAATTTGGGATGTGCAACTGAGGTCTACCAGGTTTGGTATCCAAATACCTTTCTTCAGATACCAGTTCCCCCACTTGCTGTGTGACTGGACAGAGCTGTCTGAGCAGAGGCGTGAGTTTGGGATACTGTAGGGATGGAAGAGATGGGTTTGGTGGGATGTTGTCCCAGGGGAGGGATGCCACATCGCTGGGAATATAGGGCATGAGCAAGCTGAAATGATGAGCCCATGCTATGCAGTGATAGGGCTGGACTGTGACAACCCTTCCATGAGCAAATCTGTGTGGAGAGCTGCTGGATCTCCAGGCAGAGCCGCTATGTATCCTTCTAATCAGAAGACCAAATCAAACCATCCCACTGACCTACACAGGGTAGACGGAAACCTATCCCCCACCCCACCGCCACCACCAATGAATGGTAGGCCATGAGATCTTGCTAGGAACCATTTTTACCTATTTTCTTCTTGGCTTCTTTTCCAGTAGAGAGGGAAAAGCTCAGACAGTCTGTGGAAGAGTGGTAGATCAGCTGGTAAGGCGAGTTCACCCCCATGGCGCACATGTTTGCGAGGGACTCTGGAGTGGGAGAGAGAGATTCTTCTTTCAACTGTTTACTTTAAATTTTATTAGCCAAAAATGTAACATGGATTTCTTGTTCTAGTAGTAAGGTGGGTCAGATACTGTAAAGTGCCGCGTTGTTACAAAACGCCTAGATCTTGGAAGAAGGAGATTTTGCAATGCACTGGCAGAGCAATTAGGGGAAGTCTTTACAGTTCCCCTCTGCAGTGCCCCTCCTCCCCAACCCTCTCAAGAGGGGGACTGGAGCAAGGAACAGCAAGCAAGCACAAAAAGTGATATTACTCCAAGGGCACAGGCAGGTATCAGTGCTGCACCAGGTCAAGAGGATAAGCCTTGGGCCAGCAAGAAGGCAATTAAGAATCATCTATTCCCCCTTATCTAAGCCACAGAAATCAGATGCTTCTTCAATAATATATCAGTCTCTTGCAGAATCATACCATCTTGTGTAGATTCATTTGATATCTGACCACTTAAGAATTAAAATGTAGCACCCTTATGGCTAGTGGAAAATCTTATTCATTCTTACACAAACCCCACCAAATCATTTGTTTATTCCTCCTCCAAATCTAGTCATTTCACTGGTTAGGCATGAAACCATTGTTAGAAAATTTTAGGTAATTCATTCATCACAGCTCACTCAAATTCAAAAAGAAAATGGCAAACTTGACCTCCTAAGTGGACAAAGACTATAGAGATTCCACAATGGATGATAAAACACAAAAGTAATCACCTCTGCTAGTGATCCAGAAGTTGAAATTAAGACAACTTCAGGACCTTCTAACTTGGTAGAAATGAAAAGAACTAACAATAGCCAGTAATGGTAAAGAAGGAATAAAACCCATTAACCCTGTTGGTGTAGAGAGAATCCAAATTAAGTGTGATTTCAGAAGAAGAGCTATATATATATACTGAGACCTCTGCTCCAATAATCCCTCTTCTGTGAAGTTAACCAAATACAACAGAAATAAGAAGCCAGGTGCATAAAGTTGCCTATTACAATATATATTATACAAATAACAAAAAGCCTGGAAACCTAAGCATTTAAGTAAATGCGGAACATGAACATTACAAGGATGCCCACTCAAAATGACAATTATTTAAAGTATGTAGCCATGTTGGAAAATAGTTGTACTCTGTTAAGTAAAAGAAACTAAGAAACAGAAAAACTGCAATACTCTAAATATGTATACACACACACACACACACACACACACACGAGCACAGGAACCACAAAGGAAACTGCAAAGGTGAAAAGTAGCTCTTATATAAAGATGGCAGGATTGCTTCCTCTTTTTTGCATTTTTATTAATAATATTGTCGTCAACTAAAAATAAAGGAGCAGTCTGGTTTTCTTCAGTGACAAGCCAGGGCTAGTAGGTATCAGGACAGGAGGGAAGACTACTTAGCACAGGGGATATTCTGGATACAGCTTTTTTTCTTTTTCTTTTCTTTTTTTTTTTTTTTTTGAGACAGTCTCACTCTGTCATCCAGGCTGGAGTGCAGTGGCACAATCTCGGCTCACTGCAACCTCTGCTTCCCAGGTTCAAGCGATTCTCCAGCCTCAGCCTCCCGAGTAGCTGGGACTACAGATGTGTGCCACCACGGCTGGCTAATTTTTTTGTATTTTTAGTAGAGACAGGGTTTCATCATGTTGGCCAGGCTGGTCTTGAACTCCTGGCCTCAAGCAATCCTCCTGCCTCAGCCTCCCAAAGTGCTGGGATTACAGTCATGAGCCACCACACTCGGCCTGGTCCCAACTTTAAAAGAAGTTAACTCTAGACCTCACATAAGAGGACGGTCCTGAAAAACATAATTCATGCAAAACAAATCATCAGAGTTTGAATCTTCTTTTTTATGCCCCAGGAGCACTATCTAAGTAAAGTCCTTTTAGGATGAATGAGTGTTTTTCCAAAAGAAATGGATCACTCCTTCATTTTTGTTTTGCTACTTAGATTTTTGTCTTTAAACTCTAGGCTTATTTAAAGAGAGGGGCGTCTGCACCAGCAAGTGCCAACAAGACAGGGAGGCTTGCTAGGGAGTGTGATGGAGAGGGGCGCTCTCAGCAATCAGCTGCTGCTGCAGCAGGACAGCAAGATACAGAGATCACCCAAAAGGCCCCCTGCCCCCAGCTCAGCTTAACTCTCTTCCCATTCTCCTCCCTTAGATGAATTGCAGCCCACAGAGGATGCCAGAAGCCACTGCGCCTCCCTCATCCTGAAAGCATGCTGAAACACTTTATCAGAAGGAGTGTTAGTGGTGAGGACCATTTTCCTTTTAAAGGTAAGGAGACATGATATTCAGGTAGGAGTGGCTCAGGCAGGTGTGAGGTCCGAGGGATGGGCTGGAGCTACCCTGACATCTGCCATGGGACTCTCATGCACGTGCAACTGACTGCTTAGCAGCTGTGCCCCCAAATGAGGGAGATCTTTAAGCCCCAAAACAGAATGCAAGGTGCAGAGCTCTGTCTGGCGATCACCCACCTGCACAAATAATTACAGCACAGCTAGAGGACCTAGAGCCTAGCTGGTCTCAGAGCCTAGCTGATCCTAAACAAAACAGGCACAGTGTAACTTCCCCTAAAACAGAGATCTTCATTTCATGGTAAACACTGTGGGGAAGAGTGTTTTATCACAACTTTGTCTTAGAAAAGGAAGCCAAAATTTATGAAAATAACATTTTATCTTGTATTTTAAAAAATTAGTTGGTACTCTAAGAACACACTAAGTCTTACAAAGAAAATTAAAATGACTGCTGGGTGTTTCAAGGCAGTATGGTTTCTTTCTTCCTCAATGATTGTATTATGGCAATAAAACATAAGGCCCTTCATGTTTTCCTTTTGAAAAATTATTGAAGAGCTTTACTTCTTTTTATTTTCTCTCCATGGAGTCATGATCCTGCATTCGGTTTTCCCTTCTGCGGCAGGCGGCTAGTGCTGCTCCCCCGCCCCCCATCAGGCATCAGGGGCATTGGAGGGGCATTCTGCAGCTCTCCAGCATCACTTTCATTGACTTCATGAAATCTTACATTTTTTTCCCCAAGATCTGCAATTTTTCTATGCAATTTATTTGCACTGTATGTGTGTATTAGCACATGTTTAATCTCTGACCATCAGAGGAGCCTGACAAAGATACTGACTCAGTGGACAGGGAGAGAGACTAAATGGGGACTGACTCTACAGGTGAGGGCAAATAGTTGGGAGATAGAATTTTTTTATGCTTCCTATAAAACCTCTCGTCAGTGAGTACTTTTAGGCATTCAAAAAGAACACCTGTGTATTTACCGAGCTTAAGACATAAAACACTGCAGAGCAAAAACCAAATAACTTGATTTAAAAATGGATTAAGGACCCAAATAGACATTTCTCAAAAGAAGAGATACAAATGGCCAATAGGTATATGAAAAAAATGCTCAATGTCAGTAATCATCAGAAAAATGCAAATCAAGACCACAGTGAGATACCACGTTACACCTGTTATAATGGCTATTACCAAAATGACAAAAGCTAAGAAGTGCCGGCAAGAGTGTGGAGAAAAGGAAACCCTTGTACGCAGCTGGTGGGAATGGAGATTGGTGCTGTCATTATGGAAAACAGTATGGAGTTCCTCCAAAATTTAAAAATGGAACTACCATATGATCCAGCAATTCCACTTCTGGGTATTTATCCAAAGAAAATAAATCAGTATTTCAAAGAGATATCTGCACTCCTATGCTCATCGCAGTATTAACAATAGCCAAGACATGGAAACAACCTAGTGTTCATCAAAGGATAAATGGATAAAGAAAATGTCACACACACAGACACACACGCACAAATATGATTCAGCTATTAAAAAAGGAAATCCTGGGCTGGGCGTGGTGGCTCATACCTGCAATCCCAACACTTTGGGAGGCCAAGGCAGATGGATCACAAGGTGAAGAGATCGAGACCATCCTGGCCAACATGGTGAAACCCCGTCTCTACTAAAAATACAAAAATGAGCCGAGCATGGTGGCGCACGCCTGTTGTCCCAGCTACTCGAGCGGCTGCGGCAGGAGAATGGCGTGAACCCGAGAGGCGGAGCTTGCAGTGAGCCAAGATCGTGCCACTGCACTCCAGCCTGGCGACAGAGTGAGATTCCGTCTCAAAAAAAAAAAAAAAAAAAGGAAATCCTGCCATTTGCTACAACATAAGTGAACCTAGAGTACATTATATCCTGAATGACAAAAAAAGCCAGAAAAAAAAAAGATAAATCCTGTATGATCTCACATATATAAGGAATCTAAAAAAGTCAAACTCAAACTCATAGAAGCAGAGAGTGAACGGTGGTTGACAGGGACTGGAGGGTGGCAGCGGGGGAGTGGGAAGATATTAGTCAAAGGGTACAAACTTTCACTTATAAGAGGAATGAGTTGTGGAGAACTAATATATAGCATGGTGACTATAGTTAATATCACTGTATTGCACACTCAAAATTTGCTTGGGGAGATTTTGTGTTCTCAACATACACACACACACACACACACACACACACAGAGACAGAGAGACAGAGAGAGAGAGAGAGAGGTCACTGGGTGAGAAAAAAGCAACAAAAAGAACATTACAGACTCAATTGCTTGCTGTCTTCCAGATCCTGTTCCCCTTCTCTCTCCCCAGAGATCACTTCCTCGAATTTCCCCCTTCATGCTTTTATACTTGTACTTTGTGTAATGTACCTATAAATGATATATTACTACTTTCCATGCTTTTAAACTTTGAAAAATAATATCCTCCCATAGCTTCCTCTTTTTTTTCCTTAATACTATCATTGGAGATTTCTCTCTGTGAATATGCTTTAGTGCCTCACTCATTTTCATGATTATGTCCCACTGTCTAAATGGACCTTAATTTATATCTTTTTCTCCTGTTGATAAACATTCGGATTAATTTTTGCCAGTCCAAAGAATTCTGCAATAAACATTTCTTTTTTTATTTTTAATTTAAAGATAGTCTCACTACGTTGCCCAAGCTGGTCTTGAACTCCTGGACTCAAGGGATCCTACTGCCTTGGCCTCCCAAAGTGCTGAGATTACAGGCATAAGCCACCATGCCTGCCTGCAATAAACATTCTTGTATGACTTCTGGAATACGTGTGAGCTTCCCTCAGGCTGTGTGACTCGAGTGCAGCCTGTGGACTGCCACTGACCCACACAGGCCATGACCAGGTGAGCACAAAAACTGAAGGTGAGCACTGAGAGGCCTGTGCAGCAACTTGACACCGCTGTGACATTTATCATGTGTTTAAAAGGGTCGGTCCACAACACACTGGAAATTTTAAACATGAGTCCTTCACTGCACGTAGCTTGAAAGCACAGCTCTAGGGAATGACCTCTAAGAGGAACTGCTGGGTTGTGAGGTATAGCCGTCGCCCACTCAGCAGATACCACCAAACCACTCTCCACAGGAATTGCACCAATTCCTCCACTCACCCGAAGCATTTGAAAATCCCTGTTGCTCCACATCCACCTCAATTCTTGGAAATGTCAAACCTTCAAACTGCGGGTTTTGCCTTTCCATTGCATTCCTGCTGATATTGTTTGCACTTCTTACCTAAGGGTTGAAGCTCAGGTACCCACCTTTCCACAACTGTCCGCTGCTGTAGCCACTTCTCCCAGCTGTGCCAATCAGGCAGTTGAAGGCCATCTCCTTGGCGTTGAGGTGGAGGAGCTGGCTGGCCTCCACAAAGCGCCTGGTGATGTCCAAGGGGTTGGCATCCACTAAAGCAATGATAGAAAGCAACACGTGTCCCTCCTAGCACAGGGCTAATGCTTCCAGAAAAGGACCTCTGTAAATGGCCCAGGAAAGAAGGGTAGAGTGCTATTCCTAGGATATGCGGGGGTGAGGGGGCTACTGTGAAAGGCTCTCAAGCTCTGAGGACCCTTCAGGTGTCGCTTTGCTCTCCTCCCTTTGCCTGTCTCTCTTCCTACCCATAGGCCTGGGTACCGATGCTATTGGTTTCTGAAATGACGCAGCATCCAGAAGGCTCCATCACTGGTGCTGCTCTAGGTCCTGGCCTTGATCCTGGGATGACACCTTCACTTTGGAAGGACCCCAGTTCTTTTTTTTTTTTTTTTTTTTTTTGAGATGGAGTCTCGCTCTATCACCCAGGCTGGAGTGCAGTGGCATGATCTTGGCTCAGTGCAACCTCCACCTCCTGGGTTCAAGCGATTCTCCTGCCTTGGCTTCCTGAGTAGCTGGGATTACAGGTGTGCACCACTACGCCCGGCTAATTTTTGTGTTTTTAGTAGAGTCAGGGTTTTACCATATTGGCCGGGCTGGTCTCAAACTCCTGACCTTGTGATCCTCCTGCCTCGGCCTCCCAAAGTGCTGGGATTACAGGGGTGAGCCACCGTGCCTGGCCTGGGACCCTGGTTCTTATGACTCCCCCTTGTTCTGGCTCTACTGGGCTCCATCTGGCTACTTCCCAATCAGCCCTCCTGATTTGAAAACTTCACATGCCACTCGGACATGGATGCTATCTCCCCACCTCAGCATCGTTCTCACAATCACTACCCCTCAGTGTCTCTGACCTTGCACCGTTCCTATTACTAACCTTCCAATCTGGACTCTGCAAAGCTGGGGCAATGGCAGGAAAAATGGGAGAACAGGGAGGAGTGAGAGGATGATTCCAGGAGCCGCAGAGGGAAGGCATCCAATTCCTACAGCAGACCCACGGTTGCCACCTGTTCCCAGCATGTGCCTCTGAGACGCCTGTCTGTAGTGGCTGTGGTGGGCACATACACAAACATCCGGGCCTTACCCGACATAGACTCCACCATGGCCTTCATCTTCAGTCTGAGGAGCTCCGTCAGCAGGTGGATGGACTGCTGCTGAAACCTGTTCAAGGTCTCCTGGTGGGCGCGCACCTGACGGGCCATGGTGGGAGAGGGGGCGGAGCACTTGGCTGCCCCAGTGGTTGCCAGCAGCACTGGACGTGGTGGTGCTGGTGGTGGTGGAGGTACTGGCTTCTTCAGTGTGGGGACCTGCACAAAGGTGGGTTCCATGAGCACCACCAGGGGGGCTCCAAAGCTGATCTCCAGGCCCAAGATGTCAGACGGGGTAGGCACTGAAGGGTCGCTGATGAGCTCTTCCCAAGTGAACTCAAAGATGTTTCTGATGCCCTTTGGTATAGAAATGCCTGCATTCTGGCACATCATGAGGAGTTTGGAGATGCGGGCCAGTAGCTTGGGGGCCATGGCTGTGTATTGCTGGTATAATTCTAGGTTACTCTTGATGTAACTCATGAGAGGGATCTTCAGCTACAAAGAGAGCTCTCTGAGAGGTGACTTAGAGCAAAAGTTCTTCCCTATGGTGAAGGCTTGGAGATGGACAGAATGGATGTGCTGAAGTGGCCCTTACAGGTCATTGAGCCAGTGGTTCCTATCCGGAAAGGACAAGAAAAGAGTTAGTCACTCTCCCCATAGTAGGGCAAGGGGATGTCCCCCATCCCTTACCTACCCAGAGACACCATCAGAGAGACCAATGTTAGTGAGTCACTTTGGGAAGGGTCTGGTGATAAGTATGGTTCCAGGAAAGCTTCAAGGACAGTCACATAAACTGGGTACAGGACCCTGGGGGGGGGGCTGGAGGAATGGAAGGGCTGGGGAAGAGAGAAAGGTCCCATTGCACCTTTTGTAGCTAGAGATCCGAGGGTGAAAGATCTGCTTGTGGTCAATCAATAAGAACCTGCAAGAACAAAAAGATGTTTCACTGGTTCTCTTTGGAAGCAAGGGATGCAGAAGCTCCTGGTTGCAATGCCAAGATGGGCATGGAATTATCCAACATGTACATCTGAGGGCAGACAGGAAAGAATGAGGACAATGCATTTACTAAGCTCAATCACTAATATGATTTGCCAAATTTCATCAAATCCAAGACATTAGTGATCAAAAGATGCACCATCTTATAAGAAAAAAATGAATGTAAGCTGCCATTGACTGTAAGACATATCACAATTTCAGAGATGTTAAAGTTGGAAAATACGTGCCTGAAAATCAATGGACTATAATAAATATTTTTCCACTTTAATACCACAGTAATGTTTACCCTGACATATTTCTACATTGTGTTTTATTCTTACCTTCTTAACTTATGCCAAAAATAGACCACTGGTTGAAGAAAGGAAGCATAAAGAACAATTTAATAAGCAAAAAAATGTCTAGAAAAACCTGTAAATACACTGGTAGAGTTTTGTAACCAGATCCCAAAAGTTTCATTTTTCTGAACAAAATGAACCTGATAGCAGTCCTTAATAATATATCAAATTAAAACTAGTCACATCTTATGCTACACAAAAATGATTTGTTTCTTGTAAAATTCCCAAGGGACTTTATGAGAGTGTGAGCCTCCGTGAAAGACTCAAGAATCCAGAGCACGTAGCAAAGATCAACCCGAGGGAGACTTAGAGGAGGAGGGGTGGGGGGGTCTGTCCTCTCTGCTGATGGCCATCTCCAGCATCTTGATGCAGAGTCAGCGAGTTGTTCCTGTTGTCCAACTCCAACGACCCTAACCAGCTCACTTACCAGGAAGGGCTGCTGGCCCAAGCCTTCTGACCACACTTGTCAGTGAGTGCAGCTGTCCAACCATCTCTTCGACCACCTTTTATCCTGACAACCACTCCAGCCAACACACCTATGTCTTCTTTTCCACTAGACAATGCTCCCTTTCCCTTTTCAAACTCTGTCCCCCCTGGAGCCACCCCAAGTTCGCCATTCCAGGACGGCCTGCCTGGTGCCCACCTTCCGTGTTTACAGGGCAGGCTCATGGCCATGAGCTCGTGTGCCCACCCAGTGGTGAGAAGGCTATCATCTTTCTTGTTTTGCTGAGGAATCAGAGCTCTTGGTCAGGACTCACCCATCTGCAGACTCCTGGCACAGAGGCCTTTCCAAACACCACACTAATTTTTCATGGCCTCTGACCTGCCTCTGTCCATCTATCAGTAACAAAATCTCCAAGGAACATGAGCCCCAAAGAGCAAACCCTTCTAGCATCCTACTGGTTTGCAGATACAGTGGCTTCCTACACCTATTTGTTGACCCCCTGGCATCTCCATTCCTCAGCTTTGCAGATTGGGAAAAAGAGCTTTGTTTTTGAAATGATAAGTCCACAGGACAAAGAAACCACTCAGAATCCCGGTCATCTGGGCAACCAGCCAGAGGGATCCAATCCTGACTGTGCAGGGCAGATTTTTTTTTTTAAAGTCGGGACTCAAATGAGAAGAAGGAGATAACTAATATAAGTCTTGAAATATTAACTGGTTTGGGAAACTTATCCCCCCTGCCACCTGTTCCTTTGTTTTTTGAGGTTAATTTTGAAGATATATCTTACAGATAAAAGCTGAATTTTCGAACAGCTTTATTGAGATAAAATTCACATACAGTCCACCCTTTTTAACATGTGTACAATGGCTTTTAGTATATTCAGAGTTGTATAACCATTACTATCTAATTTTAGAACATTCTATTGCCCTCATACAAAACCCATCATCAGTCACTCCATTTCCCCTCACCCTCAGGCAACCATTCATCTAGTTTCTGTCTCTATGGATTTGCCTGTTCTGGACATTTCATAAAAACAGGATCATCAACTATGTGTTTTTTTTTTTTGTGACTGTCTTCTTTCACTTGCTGTAATGTTTTTTAAATTCATCCATGTTATATAGCATGTATCAGTACTTCATTCCTTTTAATGGCAGAATAATATTCCACTGTGTGGATATACCACAATTTGTTGATCCACTCATTTGTTAATGGGCATTTTGGTTATTTTTATTTTTTGGCTAATATGAATAGTGCTATGAATATGCATACATAAGCTTTTGTGTGGATGTATGTTTTCATTCTCTCACATATGTATACCTAGAAGTGGGATTGCTGGGTCATAGGGTAACTCACTGTTTAACTTTGTGAGGGCTTGCCAGACTGCCGTATCATTTCACAGTCCCACCAGCGGCGTTATGAGAATTCCAATTTCTCTCTTTGCCAGCACTTGTTATTATGTGTTTTTGACTCTAGTGCTATCCTAGTAGATGTGAAATTATGTCTCATTGTGGTTCTGATTTGCATTTCCCTAATGACTAATTTGTGTTTCCCTAGGCATCTTTTCATACGCTTATTGGCCATTTTATATCTTTTTTTTGAGAAATGTGTATTCAGATCTAAAATCTGTTTTAAAAAGCAATGCCATTTTAAATTAAATGTGAAGATAACCTATGTTTATTACTGTATATTTACATCTCTTCAAAACTCAGAGGTGACCATATGACTACACCCTGGCCTGAGATGCAGATGAAGCTCCTGGGTAAAGGACCCTGAGAAATCTGTTTGAAGGAGGCTGCCTTCAGGGAATGAACAATTTTTTTTTTTTTTTAACCAGCTGACCTCTCTAGTCCTTCTTGCCTGAAATGGATAAGATGGCTGCAGCTCCAGCAACCATTTTGAGCCACGAGGTTACTCTGAAGAGGGAAACCTCGCATTAAAGGTGGCCAATGTCAACAGCAGAGCCTGGGCTCCTGATGACATTGTGGCACCCACACCAGCACTTAACCATCCACCTCCAAGCTTTTTCCACATGCAAATGAACCTCTAATGCCTTTAAGCCACTTTATTTAGCTCTCTATTCTGGCCAATGAAAGTGATTCCCCACTGACCTACCACCATGTTAGATCATCACTCCTTCCTATTTATCCGATTTCTATTTTGTCATTCATTTTTCCTTCACTGAGACATGGATCTTGACCTAAAGTAACTCAACAGTGAACAGGCAGAGCAGACTTACAAAATCGACATATGTGATAAGGGTCACACTAAAGAAAAATGTACAAAGGCCATGAAAACAAAAACAAAAAGGAAAGAACTGGCACTAGACAGTGTTCTAAAAGATGAGTAAGAAGTTGCCAGGCAGTTAGGAAGAAGACAGGCATTCTAGGAAGAAGGAACAGCACCTACAAAGAGATGGTGACATCAGAAACATGGTGGGCTCCGAGGACTGCACGCACCTCAGTATGTCTGGGGTGTGGGGGGATCCGTGGGAGAGTAGCAGATGAAACTGGGAAAGTGGCCTAGAATCAGATCTTGCAGGGCCTTGTATGTCATTCCAAAGAATTTGCATCTGCTATATAATCAAATACTCCATGCAAATATTGAAATGTATTGTCTTTAATGGCTAATTGTGTCCCATATGGTCTCATCTCTGCAATTGGAGGGCAGGGACCATGTCTTCTCTTTTACAATCTCTACAATGCTAAGCCCAGCGCTGCTACTTGCCAGAAACGGAAAAATATCTGTAGCCTTAAAGTCAGCCACATAGCCTAAGGGACCTACGCAGATGGCTATAAACAAAGCTTCAAGATGCAATTCCCACAAAGAAATGAAATGTATAAGAAATGTATAAAGGATATGAGGGATGACCATGGATGCAGCACCTTCTTCAATCAACAATCTGCTGCATGTCTCCACTGTTTCCAGTTAGCTTCTGGGACAGGGATGGGGAAGGCATGGGCCCTGCTCTTGAGGGGCTCACAGTAGAGACGGGAGAGACACACACAGAAGGCTACAGTAAGTCAGAGTGCTCTCTGCAAGGCGGAATGAAACCCAGAGAAGGAAGTGTCACTGGGAGGCCAAGAGTTAAGGTTCTCACGTCACATGAACGTGTGTTCAGGTGATGTGACCTTGAGCCCAGCCTTTGATCTGTGTGATGTTCCCAATGGCCACGTGTGACACTAGTCCCCATCTTCAAGGACTGTGAGGATTAGTGAGATGATGTGTGTGAAGGGTCAGCACACACGCAGCACACAGTTGAATGTTCAGTAAATGTTAAGTAGAAAAAAGGTCATTATTTGAAGTGGTCAAAGGCTGTATTCCAGGCGATGGGCACAGCTCTTGTACAGGCTGAAGGCTCCAAACAGCCCTGACAAGTTTGTGGAACAGCAAGGAACTGGATGCCGCTACAGGATAGTGTAGACGTGGGGAGGGTAGGACCAGGTGAGAGGAGCCTGAGCTTGATCTTGTAGCTGATGGGAAACTACTGAAGTTGGCAAACAAAGGAGGCATCTGCATTGTAGGGTGCTCCTTCCGCTGCTGGCAGCATGGAGGGAAGTGTGGTAGGGTGAGTGGATATGGACAGCTGCTGCTAGGGGTTAGCCAAGGATGTGAGCTGCACCCATAGCACACTTATTTCTGCCTACGATCAAAAAGCATGTTCAGGCCGGGCATGGTGGCTCACACCTGTAATCCCAGCACTTTGGGAGGCTGAGGCGGGGAGATCACCTGAGGTCAGGAGTTCGAGACTAGCCTGGCCAACATGGTGAAACCCCATCTCCAGTAAAAATACAAAAAGTAGCCAGGCGTGCTGGTGCGCACCTGTAATCCCAGCTACTCAGTAGGCTGAGGCAGAAGAATCGCCCGAACCCGGGAGGCAGAGGTTGCAGTGAGTCAAGATCGCGCCATTGCACTCCAGCCTGGGCAACAGGAGCGAAACTCCCATCCCATCTCAAAAAAAAAAAAAAAAAAAAAAAAAAAAAAAAAAAAAAAAGAAAAAAAAGGATGTCCAGTCCTAGGAGCACCTGGAAGGCTATAAAAATGCACAGACCCAGCAAACTGCCAGGGGTACATGGTGGTGCTAAAGCAGGACAGGGAGGAAAAGGGAAGACGTTCTGAATGAGCTTCAGGAAAATCAAGGGTACCCGGCCAGAAGGCAGCTGAGGGGAAATGGGCATAGATTTAAAAGCAGAGAGAGGGCACACCTCCACCCCTTTACTGGCACTGATCCAAAACACATTTTTTGGTCAAAGTATACACAGCTGTATACTTAAGAAGAAAATCAAACTAAGCCTCCTCAGGTTATCTGGTCATGGCATTCTCTGCTATTTTCTCTAGTTTCTGGCTCTCTGATTTTAATCAGAAACACTTCTGATAAGGGCAGCAAGTCCAGATGTCAGCGCGTGACTGCAATTTGTGAGCAGGCACGGCTTTAGGCTAGGACAGGTCTGAGAATCAGCCCTCACGAGATGCATAAAAGAAATGGAGGTGGGCCTAGGAAAATTAATAGATGCTGTTCTCTGTACTGTTAAGCATATAAAACAGCATTCTGGACAGATGCTTGGCAGAGAAAAGGAAAGAAGGGCTCTGATAGAGAGAAGTGGATCTTAACGTGAGCAGGGTCGGGGTCACTGCACGTAAGATTGAGCTTAACTTCACGGGACGCCAATGTTAATGTGACACTGGAATCTCATGGTGGCCATCCTGGAGTGGATTCTCAAGGAGATTCACTGCGGTATCAAAGGGTCCTTACTGTGATGGGTCTCCTGAGAAGACCCATCAAGAAACATAAAATCGACCATCTCTTTGACCCAGTTATCCTGCTTACGAAAGTGGCACCCCAGGGGACAGTTTCAAAATGGGGGGAGGAGTGTCAGGGAAGGTATCTGTATAAAAATCGACGTTTGTTAAACCATACTAAAAGATGCTTATAGCCACTTCATTCCCTGTAGTGAAATAATGATGTACATTAAGCTGATGAACTATTAGGCAACAATTAAAAATAACTAGGAAGCTCGGTTTTAGAAATGTTAAAGAAAGAAGAACCAAATGGTGTGTATACACTGATTACACATTCCATGGAAACCTGTGCAGATCATAAGTTGGACACAGAGATACAAAGCCTTTTCTTTTTAAGGAAAAGGTGATTATTTTTGGAAAAGCAATAAAACCTGGGTTCCCAGCAAAGACAGTGGCACAGTTATCAGACTCACTTGCAACCTGGGAGACCTGGGCTGGGAGCAAGGCCCACTCTTGTATTTTTTGGTTTTCAAAAACCCTGAACAACTATGGCTGTGCGTGGAGAGGGTGGTGTGGGGTGGGGTGCAGGGAGGTGGACTCTGTTCAACCTCAGGGAATAATGACCAAAAAAAAAAAAAAAAAAGGCAGGGGTGAGGGGGAAGGAATGCAGTACACCCCACAGAAAATGCTTAAAACCTGGCCAAACTGTTACCAAGCATGTGAGCTTTCAGAGTTAGGGAGAATGTGGCAATTAGAAATGTAGTGGAGGGCCAGGTGCAGTGGCTCACACCCGTAATCCCAGCACTTTGGGAGGACGAGGCTGGTAGATCATCTGAGGTCAGGAGTTCGAGACCAGCCTGGTCAACATGGGTGAAACTCCATTTCTACTAAAAATACAAAAATTAGCCAGACATGGTGGTGCATGCCTGTAATCCCAGCTACTTGGGAGGCTGAGGCAGGAGAATCACTTGAACGCGGGGAGTGGAGGTTGCAGTGAGCCACTGCACTCCAGCCTGGGCAGCAGAGTGAGACTCCATCTCCAAAAATAAATAAATAAATAAATAAATAAATAAATAAATAAATAAATAAATAACAAAAACAAAAGAAATACAGTGGAGAAAGAAGCTGTTTCAATTGAGGGTGGAACAGATGCGATATTTCTGGCCACTCCTACCACTGGACAAAAGCACACTTACTATGAGTGACTATATAGATGCAGCCTGGAATTTACTAAGAAACACCATAACAGAACATCAATAGGCCAGGGTGACAGGTTTTCACTACAACACCTTACTTCCTTTGAACATTGGATTTTCTGGTTTTCCTAGACAATGACCTACACCAATCACACCATCCCTGGCCTCTCGCCCCCAGTACACACACGTTAAACATGAAGATAATGTACACAGCACCGGGACAAAACACCTCACCCAGCCAGCTAACAGGGGGAGGCAGGATGACTGTGGTAGTTTCATCTACTCTCATCTTTTCAGTGGGTCAATGAATTCCTTTCAATGATCATCACTCACCTTAGCCATGTAGTTTTTTACAGGAACTGCTTGCCGAATAACCGACTTAGTTCAATTTACTGACTTAAAAGGACACAGTATGGCATGGGCTACTCCAGGTTGTGTTAACTGTAAAGACCAGTACCCATCCCCGTTCCAAATTCTAAACTCTACTACCTCATCGGTATGTCACAACAAGGTCAGCTGAAAACCTCCCTGTGGGCTGCACTTGAGCTTTCACAGGGAATAAACGACCTCACAAGTCTGGCAAATGTATGGCTAAACGCAGCAGGAATCTCATGTATATGGATCTGAATGTTCTTTGGGAATTCTGCAGCAAACAAAATGATTTATTGAGCCAATTCAAACAAACTCTATCAAAACACACAAAGGCCTAGAGGAGAGATTACAACGAAAGTAAATAATTCAAGGTAATTTTTGATCTAAAGCATTTTGCCTAGCTCTACAAAGGCATGAATGAGGTGTGGTCACGTTTTTGTATAGGAGGTTTTGCCACTACTTGCTCCCAAGTTAAACATGGCCACAGAGTATTGTGAATGTTTAACGTATGCCTGGGAGAAATTTATTGGCCAATACTTTAGTTACTAATGGGAGGATTATGTATAGTCAGACCATAAAGCATGTAAAAGCAGATCACTTAGAGCTGCTCTGTCCAGGACAGCAGCACTAGATGCATGGGCCCTTTGAGCATCTGAAATAAGGTTAGCATGACTAAGGAACTGGGTTTTATTTTTTCAAACTTGACGTTCAATTCAGTTATTGAAAAACTTTACTATGTTTAAGTATCTTTGGAACAACTTGGATATGAATTTGTGTTTTTCAACTGCATATTTTACAAAATCTAAATACAGATCAAGTATTCCTGGTGAAACATTAGCATCCAAATTGAGATATGCTACAACCGGATACACAGTGAGTTTTGAATTCTTAGCGTGAAAAAGAATAATTTTAGATCTCACTAATAATTTGCATATATTGAGTACATGTTGAAATATTTTGGATATGCTGAGTTAAATAAAATATATTATAATTTCACTTTTTAAATATGGTTGCTAGAAAATTGAAAATGACACTCTGGGCTTATTTTTTTTTATTTTGAGACGGAGTTTCGCTCTTGTTGCCCAGGCTGGAGTGCAATGGCGCGATCTCAGCTCACTGCAACCTCTGCCTCCCGGGTTCAAGTGATTCTCCTGCCTCAGCCTCCCAAGTAGCTGGGATTACAGGCATGTGCCACAGGTTTATTTTTTATTTCTGTTGGAGGGTGCTGTTTTGAGTATGGAGCTGACATCTAAGAATTCTAATGCCATCTGCTGGATACACTGGTACAAGACAGGCCCATGTCACACAGTAAGATTGTGATGGTGTGTCAATACTCAAAGAACTGGATCTGAAACAGAAAAGGGCTCACAAAACACTGAACTAAATTATACTGTTAAGAGGGGATTATAAATAGGTTTATTTCGTTTTTGAAATCCCAGAGGAAATGTGACTCACAGTTATTAGATAACAGTGACCATGAGCCAACGAGCACAACTGCTTCGCCGTCCACCCGGATGCTGCAGGCATGGATGTGGTCACGTGGGATGGAACCTTTGTGATGCTGGCTCCCACACCTACAGCTCTTCCTGCTGCCTGCCTTGGCCCTGTCTCCCTTCTCCTTTCTACTCCACAGTCAGCCTCGAGTCCTGCTCTGCGTTACACACACATCCTCTTTCCATCTTTCTTTGTCTATTCATTTTTTTTTTTTTGAGACGCAGTCTTGCTCTTGTCGCCCAGGCTAGGGTGCAGTGGTGCCATCTTGGCTCACTGAAAGCTCCGCCTCCTGGGTTCATGCCATTCTCCTGCCTCAGCCCCCCGAGTAGCTGGAACTACAGGTGCCTGCCACCATGCCCGGCTAATTTTTTGTATTTTTAGTAGAGACCGGGTTTCACCATGTTAGCCAGGATCGTCTCGATCTCCTGACCTCGTGATCTGCCTGCTTTGGCCTCTCAAAGTGCTGGGATTACAGGCGTGAGCCACCGCACCCAGCTGTTTTCTACCCTTTCTTTTTTCTATTTTTCCTATGATTCTAGCATGTCTAATAATTCTATTTTTCTTTTTAGTATTCCAATTTTTCTTTTTGTCTCCTCCCTCTTTATCCTACAAGCTGTTTCAGTAGGTTTTGTAGTTTTAGCTCTTACATTTAGGTCTTTGATTCATTGTGAGTTGATTTTTTGTATGTGGTGTGAGGCAGAAGTCCAAATCCATTCTTTTGCATGTAATATTCACTTGTCCCAGAACCATTTGTTGAAAAGACTGTTCTTTCCCCACTGGATGGTCCTGGCACCACTGTCAAAAATCAACTGACCACAGATATATGTTTTATTTCTGGACTCTCGCTTCTATTCCACTGATCTATGTGTCTATTCTTATGCCGCTACCACACTGTGTAGATTATTGTAGCTTTGTGGTCAGTCTTGAAATCAGGAAGTGTGAGTTCTCTTTGTTTTTTCTCTAGATTGTTTTGACTATTCTGGGTTCCTTGCATTTCCATGTGAATTTTAAGATTAGCTTGTCAATTTCTGCAAAAAAGGCAGCTGGGTTAGTTGGTTTTTATGTGTATTTATTAAAAAAAAAGCAATTACCCGATTAGGCTGACAGAATGATTAGGCTGACCATTAATAGGACTGGCAACTTTATCCTCGGAGTTTAGAGGTAAGTTTGTAAGAATTCAGGATGTTTGTCTAAGATTGCTTGATACTAGGGCAACAAGACTGAGAGCAGAAGGCACTAAGAAGACTGTCTAGGGGTTAGACCTCAATTGTGTTTAAGTCTGAGATCTGCCCCTTAGGTACCATATGACCCTGCACAAGTCATCAACCCCTCCACACTCCAGTGTGTTATCTGTAATGAGGATGGGGCACTCCCTTCCACACTGCAGCACTGCGGGAACAGAGACAATGCCATCGCAGAGGATCCGCAGGGGACAGGCTACTTCACTCACTCTCTCCTTCCCACTCTTCAGAGAACATCAAGGACTTGTGCTACCACATTCTCACAGCACTCACTGGCCTGGGAACCAGCTGTGGGAGCCCTACGGGCCTGGTCATCAACTCTCAACTGCTTGTCTGCAGCTGTAGGAACCCTCTGAGGTGTGGTAGGTAGAGGATGGGGTGGGTGCCCAGGCACCCTGCTGACTTTCTAGAGCCCTGCCCACCCCCAACCCTCTCCTTATTACTAATGACATGGGAACCCACCTGCTCCACTGTGCAGCCCCAAGTCTGATCCAAGTCAGGCTCCTGAATGTGGGGAAGCCAAGCATGGGGGCGACAGGGAGGTGGGATGCGCTGAAAAGCTCTAACCATTGCCACTAAGGCGCATCAGTCTCTGACCAGGTCCAGCGGCCTCCACGTATGTCCTAGTCCTTCAACACACATTTACTGAATGCCCACTGCACACAGGAGTGTAGGTAACAGCATGGTATGACAGTAAAAGTAAGTAAACGACTCCCACTTCTACCTTTCTGGACTATGAAGAGCTCCTCCTGGTCTTCCTTATCATTTCCTATGTGATTACTTCCGGGTCGTCTTGGAGAACAGAGCATTTTGCCTCCCATGCAGTTTGCCACTGCTGACAGGGAGAAATTCCTCCTCACCTATGGTCCATCGGCTGATCTGGAAGCTGAACCCTTGGAATAAAGACACCTGCATGCTAGTATTTGCAAAAGGAATGGAAAAGAACCCTTAAATATGAGTAAGTTGTGGGAGTAGATATGAAACAGATAGGGTTATAAGCACATCTCAGTGTCAAATTTTACAGAATAAATACTTCTATTCTATCGCAGTTCACATGTAAATCCTGGTAGGTATGTCCCTATCCCACTTAGAATAAAATGAACAGCCAAGTGGCCAAAGTTTCCATAACTTTCCTCCTTGCTGACAAATCCAACCTGAAGTCTGTGCCTCCTAGGGAAAGGACAGGACAAAGGTACAATTCAGTTCCTAAAGTTATTTCTCCCTCTCTGGGAGAGAAAGGCACTGTCAAAGTACAAACCCAAGTCAGCGTGCTTTGAAAGATCATGTCACTTGTTTGTAATAGGAAATCATGTCATCCAGAGTTTTGAAAGTAACCGTGGGGGCTTGTGGTGGGTTGTCGGGGGCAGGAGTGGGTGACGTATATTCAGGGCTAGGTCCGTGGCTCTGGTCAGGGCACTGCCCTAGGTCACTCTGTGCTGGCCCAGGCCTGCTCCATGCCTGGCTGCTGGAAAAACCAGTTCTCTTCTGACCCACAAAGTAATCTGACGGTGGGGCAAACTCAGGATCTCTCTCAGCCCGGAGATCTGACTGCCTCTTCGACCAGTATCCAAAGGAAAATTCTGGTAAAAATAAGAAAGTTATTAGAACTGATTAACGAATCAGTTGAATTTATTGTTACTATTATCTAATTGTTTCATATATTTCTTAAAAGCCACCACAAATTATCCAAAGAATAAGAATGGCAACAGCAAAACTATATTACAAGGTATAAGTAATACCTACAACGAGTATAAAAGACCAGGCTAAGAAAAGGGAGTGACTACCTCTAGATGGGGAAATACAGAAAAAGAGAAATACAGACAAATTATCTGCTTGACATGACATTGTAGGTATTTCATACCAAAATACAAATTTTGTCTTTTATTGAGTTTTGGGAGACACAAAAGGGACCTGCCCAACCTTGTCTGGTATTTCACCTCTATTTCTAACAGTGGCTCTTGCATTTCTCTTACTTTAGCTTTGGATCTTATCAGCTCAGACAGCATGGGCTAATGTTCTACTGAAATGATCTTTTTCAAAGAGGCATAAACCATAGTCTTCCAAAGAGAGGCTGCTGTGGACACTCTGGAGAATTTATAGAAAAAATGCCCAGGGAAATTCCTCAACGGAAGCATGTGTGAATCCAGGTTAGTACACTGGCATGTAGACCATTTTCAACTGAACATAAAAGAGCCTGCTAAAAACAGAGCACATGAGAACACCAAACTTTCATAATACTTTAAAGGCAGGTCCTGTGAAATGGCATTCCAAAGCTGTAAAACCACACAAGGCAGCACGAAGTTAAAACTTACCCCAAGTGCTTCTGGAAAAAAAACCATTTTCCATTCACTGGAGAGTTCTTACACCTCAGAGCCCACCTCCCTTACCTTTTCCACGGTCCCACTCCCGGATGTGTGGCACTCCGGGCTTGGTGTCCTTCCTCTCCTGGACAATGACTTCTACTTTGCTACTCTGGGCAGCAGGACGTGGAGTTGGCACAGCCTCTGGCTCCGGTGGCAAAGGCCCAATAACATCTCCATCTATTTTTTGTAAGAGAATAAGACACTGTTATAATAAAGCCTAAAGCTATTTTTAAAAATACAGAACATGCTTATCCTGAAATTAAAGTAACCATCAGTATTTATGAAGTACCTAACATGTCCCAGGCAGTGGATTAAGTCTTTTGTATACAACAGGTCATTTAATTCTTTTAACAATCCTAATAAATTCAGTATTTCCATATTATCCCCATTTTATAGAGGGGGAAAATTAAGCTCAGAAATGGTACACAGGTAGAAAGTGATACGGGCTGGAGTCCTGGGCTGGGCTGGACGGATTTTAGTCTCTGTGCCCCTCACTATGCCACTCTGCTTCTCCAAACTGGCAATTGCAGGAACAGAAATCCCCAAATCACTCAACCAACATCACAATCTCAGGCGAAGCAAGCAGAGCCAAGGGGATGAAGAGCTGGGGTCTGGTGTAGGCTGCTCAATTTTGGTCACATTTTTAAAATGTAAAAGAAAAATGGATTTTTAAAAAACACTGTGGTGGCACTTCACATTTTCTGGACATGACACATGTTCAGGAGATGGAGCAAAATTAGAGAAACAATCTGCACAGCTTAACATGTTATAGAGTGAGCATTTATCTGAAACTAAACAGATGGTTTTCAAATTCCTAAATGTTTCTGGTCTGTTTTGTTCAGACGTTAGGAAATGGCCCATGGCTTCACATAAGCTTTGTGAGAGCTGGAGAGCCGTAGGTCCCTTCATACCCACACTCCCCCTTTTCCTTTGAGTAACAGAATGCCCCCAGGTTTCAGCTGAGCATGTGGCCACCTTGCTGGAGAGGCCATTTCCCAGCTTCTCCTATAGTGAGGTGTGGCCCACAGGACTGAGCTCTGGCCAGCGGGATGTAAATGCATAGGTTGTATGTAACTTCCCACTCACATCTCTAAAAAGGAAGGTAGCTCCCCTTCCCAGTCTCCCTGCCTACCCCTAGGCTGGATCATGAACAGGTGAGCAGGGGAGCAAGCTTTGACTGTGCAGAAGAGAAAAATACTCTAGGAAATGGCAGAAACAGCAAGACTGGAGGAAGCCTGGGACTAGATGACCATCCAGGGCAGAGCTACTCACCTGCCCTGGATACCCACTCACCCACCTACCTCCAAGCTGTTAAGTAGAGAAACAGATCTCTATTTTATTTGAGCCATTCTATGTAGGAGTCTCTAGATTGATGGCAATTTAGCCTATACTACCACAACTCATGCAATAAGCTATTCTGACATAGCATTTAATAGTGTTTCCAAGGGGAACCATGCTCCAAGTTCCACATCACCAACTTCTGGAGCACAGTTCTTTGGTAAGCTTTGGCAAGCTGTCGATATCTGTATTTCTATATTATTTTACTATGTAACTTTATGAATATAAATTTCTTTAAAGTAACCAATAGCAAAAAATTTAAGTCTAAAACATATATATGCAAAACTAAACTTTATCTCAAAATATTTCTTTACTAAGTCTCAATTACAAGACTACGCCATTCTAAGATGCAACACAATGTATTGTTGCTTCATATCCTCATCTATAGCCTAAAAATATTGAATGTCATTCTGTATCACCTTGGTTATAAAAATTGCTCCTGCCAGTACCTCAAAGGTATACTGTTTCCTTAAATATAAAATTAAATGGCTAATTTTCACATTGCCAACCCTATTAGCAAGACATCAATGGAAATAAAATTTTCCCTTTTGAAGTTCAGCAACATAGTCATAATATACCTCTATTTTCTTCTTCTGCTCCACCTTCTTTTGATTTTTTCATCTTTTTTTGTCGAAGTTTGGCAAGTCTTGCCTCTAAGATAGCCTTTCGCTTTTCCTTTATGTTTTCTCGTTTTGTTCTCTGATCTGTTGTCTGAACAGAAAATCAGAAAATTATTTGCTTGAAGCCAAATTTGCAATATTCCTGTTCAAAAAGATGAAATTTTCTTCTAAAAATAGACTAGTTAATTGATCTTCAGGCCACCTCTAAGAAGCTATCCTTGAGATCCTTACAATGAAGCCCTATGAAGTACTCTTGTACGAACCCTCTGATGTCTTACAAAGCTTCATAAGAGTTCACAGAGCATCTTGCAAGCCTTAACACTCAAGAAAACCAACCCATTCCGTACTACACCTTAATCCCTTAAGTATTCTATTTTCCCATCCAAGCCACTCCAAAAGTACCACATTTGGCACCAGATTTAAAACATCAAAGTTACACAGGTTACTTGTGAGCAGTTATAAAATCTGAAACACAAAAATAGTATGGCAAATACCTTTATGCAATTCTGAATATCAATTTTAATTTCTAACTAATTTACTAGGTTTTTCTGCAGTATGGTCCAGCAAGAAACCAAGCGCTCACATCTTTCCTCACAGTCACTTGGGATTTATCTGTACCTGTTCACGCAGCATCTCTAAGGTTTTCATCTGCTTGTTTCTCAACTCTTTGTCTCGGGCAAAAGCAAAATACCCAACGCCAAGTTGCCGGGCCTCTGAAAGAAGTACAAATTACCCAAAAGATTAGACTGTCCTGATCATTCAACTACACTCAAGCCACATTTCCTACCAAAGCAAAAAGAAACACAGTGATATTTGGCACAAATTTTAAAAAGAAAAAGAAAACAGCTAAGTGAAGAAACAAAAAACCAAAGAAACACAAAAATTAGACCAGGTTTTCGTCCTGTTTGCCAAGGGAAGCATAACAAGGGTTCATTTGCTTTCAGCCATGGGCTGTCTCCACTTCTCTCGGAGAACAATCTCTTGGATTACCAGACCCTCTGTCAGGAAGATATTCCCAATGTGAGTATTTTAAGGCTATTAAGGGAACAAAGGAGATATTTTCTATTTCCAAAGCAGGATCTTTAATTTCCATGTAAAAGCTATTGCTTTATGAATACTTCCCTTTATGTTTGCCATCAGTTTAAGATTAAAAATAAGATTTGCAAAGCTGCAAGAAAATAGTCATACCATTTTCCCGAATGTCTTCATAATGTATGGGCCCCATGGGCCTCTTCAGGGCCTCTCTTTCTTCTTCCTCCCATTGTTGGCGCTGAAGTTCTTTTCTCATATCTTCAGATAATAGGGTTTTTTCATTAGCAGGACTAATAAAACTAGCAGGAAAACAGAGCAAAAACTATCTTCAGATAAGGATTGAGATATCAGTGTTTAAGTACTGTCAGTTGCATCATGGATAAGTAATACTATTTGATAAAGAAAACAGGGAACTACAGAGGCTTTTGACCCACAAGACTGCTGGAAAATCAATAAAACGGCCTTCGCCTTTTTTTTTTTTTTTTTGAGACTAGTCTTACTCTGTCGCCCAGGCTGGAGTGCAGTGGCACGATCTTGGCTCACTGCAACCTCCGCTTCCCAGGTTAAAGAGATTCTCCTGCCTCAGCCTCCCAAGTAGCTGGGATTATAGGCACCCACCACCACATCTGGCTAATTTTTGTATTTTTAGTAGAGACAGGGTTTCACCACGTTGGCTAGGCTGGTTTTGAACTCCTGATCTCAGGTGATCCGCCTGCCTTGGCCTCTCAAAGTGCTGGGATTACAGGAGTGAGCCACTGCGCCCAGCCAGCCTTCACCCTTCTTACTCAAGCACCAGACTTGTTACGTTAGCATGACGGAATCTTGCCTGAGCACTCAAGACAAAAAACTTTCCTTCCACCCAGGTCCTGGGCTGACCAGATGGGAGGTGGCCCAGGCAGGGAAGAGGAACTCTGGGTCTCCTCCTGTGGATGGTCTCTCATCCAGGGACATGAAAACTGCTTAACACTGTGGCCTGAGTGGTGTTTCCTGTCCTTGCAGACGGCCGGGCCCTGAGAGGCTCAAGGTTTCCATTCTCCCTTTTTTTTTTTTTTTTGAGACGGAGTCTCGCTCTGTAGCTCAGGCTGGAGTGCAGTGGCGTCATCTTGGCTCACTGCAGGCTCCGCCTCCTGGGTTCACGCCATTCTCCTGCCTCAGCCTCCTGAGTAGCTGGGACTACAGGCGACTGCCACCACGCCCGGCTAAATTTTTTTTTTGTATTTTCAGTAGAGACGGGGTTTCACTGTGTTGCCAGGATGATCTCGATCTCCTGACCTTGTGATCCGCCCACCTTGGCCTCCCAAAGTGCTGGGATTACAGGCGTGAGCCACGGCGCCCGGCCTGCATTTTCCCTTTCTTATGACAAGCCAAAGGCTACCTGCTGGATGCCTGAACCTGCAGGACTTGGACAAGGTGGAGTTTCTCCCAACACTTTCCACATAAAAGTTCCTGTGGTAAGAGGAATTTATTCCCCTGGATGTTTCAGAGTTATCTCTTAGGTCTTATGTTTTAGAGTTACCTCTTAGGTCTTAAGTTTTAGAGTTATCTCTTAGGTCTTAGGCCCTGCTGAAAAATCCAGTTATAAGGCCCTTACTTCAAAAATGCAACGATACATAAAGAAAAAGTGAATTAAGTTCTCTCCCTGGAGCCACTTGTTTGTGGGATAATCAAGTGTATATTCTCAAACCACTTTTCTCCACAAAGGCTGGTTTGCTGGTTTGGTTTGGGCTTATTCTGTTACTCTGTAGTCAGACATCTTTCCAAGTGAAAGAGACAGCTCTACTCATCCACCAGTCACGTTGTTCCCCAAGTGTGGATTATGTGTGTACGTGCATGCTAACCACTAAAAAGTGCTTCAATCAATCAATCAATCAATATCTCCTTACTGGAGCAACAGAGATCATTAATTATAAAACAGCCTCCCCTCACAAAACAATCCCTGTGGCTGCATTTCAGACCTTGGCAGAGCTCTGCATACCACACACACTTACAGTCTCCCCTGAAGATTTTTATCCATCTCCAGCAGATCTGGCAAATCCTTTCTCATACAGCGCCGGGAACGCCCCAAAGAGTCCACATAATCCACCCTGAAATGAAAGCAAAAAGATGTGAAGAAGGACTTGTACACATGTACAAGCCCCTAAGTCAGGGAGTAGGTGAACAGTGAAGGGGGAAGATAGGCCGCACTACCAAGAAAAGCCCTCAACCTCAGAGACCACTACCACTGATAGGAATATGCTTTTTAAAGCTGACACACAATAAGCTCATTGTGCCCCTTACTAAATATTAGTTTTAGAAACTGTTAATAGTAATTTTGATCATTTATGTCTTTGATTTCACAGATAAATCACCCACATAGAATTTTGCTGCAGCATCTACGAACTTAATCTAGTTGAGAAAATTCCAGACATTTTATCAGTATCTTAATAACTTTGCCTTGTGCCTGAGATTCTTAACTTGCTCATTTCCTCACAGTCTTCAAGTCTGACTTTTTATTCTTTCTCTTATTTCCTCTAATTGGTATAATTCTACCCAATGTATTAGCAATCTCGTAATGTAAGAAATGCACAGTATTTTTCAGAGTTGGACTCTTCTTAATTAGGAGGAAGCCAAACACCATACCTCTCTTCTCATCTTTGCTCAAACTAGACAGTAGTCAGACAGCTAAGCCAGGCAGATAGCAAGGCAAAGTGAAATATTCTGACTTCCTACAATAGAAAATATGGGCAGATTTTCATGAAAAACATCTCATTTGTATTATGACGCAACAGATATTTTACTTTTTAAATTATGGGCAGAGAATCTCCTAGAGCCTTTAGCAGGGTACCAAATACATAGTAAGGTCCAATAAGTACTGGCTGGCAGACCAATTCAAGGTCAGATTCAGCAGGTATGTGGCTTTGCTTTTGTTAGCAATTTTTTTTCCTCTCAAGCAATGCTGATTTCAGTTGTTAGTTGTGATTTAAAAACTGAGTGTTTACTCTAGTACTGAAGTTGATTATCACAAGAAATAAAACCTCCAACTGCAGCAAGCAGTTTCTTTCTTCCTCTTTTTTCCCCCCAAATGGATGGGGGTAGAAAACCATCTAGCCAGATGGTCTGTGTAATTATTTACAGTATCTTTATGGAAAGATTTTCTACCACCTGGAATTTAACTATCAAAAGGATTTTACAAGCAATTACAATTCTGGAGCTTAATTTCAAAACAAAAAAATGTGTCAGAACTGCTTGCAGAGCGTCTTCCTTCACCATATGGTGGCATGTGACACCTTCAATTGCCCTCCAAACTCTTCAAATCACTGGCAAATTGCTTGTAATCACACAGGCATTAATAAGCAAAAATTTTTAAAAAGACATTAGACCTTTCAAAGGAGATGAGATTTCTGCTATGAAAAGCAATCATAGACCATTCTGTTTCTGGAGAAGGCCTCCAAAACATACAGATCCCATTAAATAGAAGTGGCAAGACAGTAGTCAGCCACGGCTCCATCTAATCAGCAATCACTCACTGAGCAAACCCCTGCAGGCACACAAAGCTTTCCTCAGGCAAGGAGAGTAATACAAGAGGGCTAACAGCCATGCCATCTTCCAAGGGTCTGGGGAAGTTAAGGCACACACCCATGAAACGCTTATTAACAACACTGGGTACGTAAAGACTACCAAAAGTTTGCTAAAATCTTTTTCTGATAATGAGGCCTAGTATGTGTCAATAATAAATAAAAGGTAATACCCGAAGAGCAGGAAGTATATTAAGTGCCACCTGACTTCAGAGGAGGGAGCAATCACTTAGACATTAGAAATGATAGGCCAGGCATGGTGGCTCACGCCTGTAATCCCAGCACTTTGGGAGGCCCAGGCGGGAGGATTGCCCGAGCCCAGGAGTTCAAGAAGAGCCTAGGCAACATAGTGAGACCTTGTTTCTACAGAAAAAATGTAAAACTGAGGCAGGAGGATTGCTTCAGCCCAGGAGGTCGAGGCTATGATGAGCCATGATCATGTCACTGCACTCTCACCTGGGTGACCGAGTGTGGAGACCCTGCCTCAAAAACAAATAAAAAAGGAAGAAAGGAAGAAAGAAATGATGAAAAAAGGCACCAAAAGAAGAGACTGTATGTTCTTCTGTTTTGGTTCCTTATAGCTTGCAGGCTGACGCCTGCTCCAAATGGTATCAAACTATTTAGATGTAAGTTTTTAAGAAAGTAGGTAAGAAGGTACCTGTTTTATCCCAATGAGAATGTTATTTCTAAACCAACATGGACACCCTCAGTAGAATGAAGATGCAGTTTCTCTGCCATCCACAGTAGCTGGGACTGCTCTCTTCATCTCATCAATGACTGCCCACAGGGCCAAAGGCTGACAAAAGATCAACGCCTGCTGCAAAGAGTCCTGAGCAGTTGCTAACAAATGCCCACCATGAGGAGGATATTTGAGCCTTGAAAGGAGGATAAGAAGGATCCCAAAGGCAAGAGGATGGGTTCCCAGGAAATTGTCAGAGCATCGGTACAGCTCTCAGCAATTTCAAGCACTGCTGAACAGTTTCCAAACAATAATATCTTAGGTAGAAAAAAATCATTGTAACAGAATTCCCATTCTGGTCTCTCTACTTATTGATACAAAGTCTCTTTAAGGAAAAGACGAGTTTGGTTCTTCTATCATTCATCTACATATAGGCAAAATTCAGGAAAATGTCAATAATAAAGGTTTACAAAATGCCTGCTTATACTCCACAGGCTGCACTTTCTTGTGTAGCCCAGAACACTTACTTATTGAAGCGGGGGGTTAAAGCAAAGGGCCATGGGAATGAGGCATTATAATCTCTATTTTATAACGGAAGATCCTGAGCCTCAAAGACTGAGGAACCTGATTAAGATCATACAGCCAGTAAAAGGTGCAGCTGGAACCGTCCAAGGCCCACGAGTCCACACCACAGTGCCAAACAATGTCACAGGCGGAGTAAAACACACTGTGCCACCTCTGCCAGCTTCCTTCTCCTAGATGACAGCTCTCCACCATGTCAGAACGAGAACATGGGTAAGGCAGCAGCACAGGTACAAAAGGAAGGCACTCTGCCCGCACTGTTTCATGTTAGTGAGCCAGGCAAGCCAAGTCTGCCAGGCACTGGGTCTCCTTGAGCCTGGCACAGGGCTGGGCACACAGCAGAAGCCCAGTCAGTATTTGTAATTATATGTAATTATTGTAATTATGTCTTCATTTGAGCTACTGTTTTTACAACTATAATAACCTAATCCAACCTAACTTAAAGGGAAGTCTCAAAAGAACACCCAGGAAGAATAAAGAGAAATGGCTTGATAACAACCCAACAAAATCACTCCCAAAATGTCAGCGCAAGTCTGAGGATGTTCCTCTGAGCTAATCCATGATGTTACCAACCATTCTTCACTGGGGTCTTGGGGAGGAGGGCTCTCTCCCTCAGGAAGGTTTTCCTCATCGTCGTCCCTTTCTCCTGCCTTTTGAGAATCTCTATGGGCACCAGATGCCTCCATTTCTTTGCGCTTGTCTATGATCTTCTGCGTGAAATCCACAAGGTACATATCCTCCACTTCTTCATCTAGGACATAAAAATCAGTTTTCAGACATCAAAAAGGAAAATCACACATGGAACTGACAAGAAGCAGTCACATTCATTGCCTGGTGGCCCCATCACCCCTGACAGGTCATCAGCCAATGCCTCCACTCCCCAAACGTTTACAAAGACACACAGCTACCTTGGGAACTGACATATACTACACAAAAAAATCTTGAAAAAGCCTAAAGTTTTCTGTCGCCTCATCAGTACACTACCTGAGTGAGCAAAACTATCTTAGAATGTCATTTTAAGATAACACAAGTCTGATTTTATGCAACTCATCCAACCAATTACATCATACAGAAGCAAAACTGTATTTTCCATGTCATCAGATCGGGACAGTAGAACTTCTTGCTTTAGGCGTTATATATCTGTCTCATCATGTGGGCTGGATCACTAACCCTGATTATACTGCTGTGATATGTGTTTTAAAGGTCATAATACAGGTAAAAGAAGTCATCTGAGTTCTTGTCAAGCCAATGAACACCAATTCCAGGCAAGGCATGGAGCCAGGCCCTGCAGGGCATATACAGATATGCAAGACACTCTCTGCCTGCAGGGCTTATGGTCCGCTTGAGGAGCTAAAACACACACTGAAAGTTAAACAATCCGTGACTTACCTAATTTAACCCAGGATAGCTCATGTAGCATAAATAATGTATACCTAAAGTTTCACAACGCTGGATTTAGGACACAGTCATTTGAGTCTTTTTCTCTGATGACAGAGATTAAGCTATATTGAACCCACATTAGGCTCCCTATTACCAGGGGTGGTGTTTTCCCCACCTTAAGGTGAAGAGAAACTGAGGCTCCAAAATATAACTTGCCCAAACTTGCAGGTCTGACATATCTATCAGGAGGTGGGCTTGCTGGCTTTGACAAAATCAGGTCTCTACACTCACACTCCTTTGGACCTGATTTCTATATTAACAATATAAGTAAAGTTTGAATCAAAAGAGAAAAGAATTTAATAAAATAAACTTTTTTTTTTTTTTTTGAGACTGAGTCTCACTCTGTCACCCAGGCTAGAGTGCAGTGGCACTACCTTGGCTCACTACAACCTCCACCTCCTGGGTTCAAGTGATTCTCCTGCCTCAGCGTCCCGAGTAGCTGGGACTACAGGCACCTGCCACCATGCCCGGCAAATTTTTGTATTTTTAGTAGAGATGGGGTTTCGCCATGTTGGCCGGGCTAGTCTCAAACTCCTGACCTTGTGATCCACCCGCCTCGGCCTCCCAAAGTGCTGGGATTACAGGCGTGAGCCACCACGCCTAGCCTAAAATAAACTTACTTTAAAAAACCACAAAATACCTGAAATGGAGAGGAAATGCAGTCTGAGTTATAAGGCCATAGGCTAGTGAGGCCTCCTGGTAGGCGGCCATCCTGCTGCCCCTTCAGGAAGAAGGCAAAATCTCTCCCACAGTACCTAGCTTTGTTGAGTGTCTGACCTTCCTGTGCTGGGCTCCTGCTATACAACGAAAGTGCCCCTGCTATCTGGGAAGAAGCGGCCAGGGACCTAGGACCAGCCTGGCCTCTCTCCTACTGTACCTGGGCCCCAGCCATGCTAGGCTAGGTGACTCTGTTGACCTCTGGCCCTGCCCTCCTTGGCTGGTCTGCTTACCAATCTACCCCTGCAGGATCCCTTTCTCCAGCTTGTCAAAGCTAAGCCCAACTTCTCCCAAGAGACTTCCCTGATTACATATTCACTTTCCCTGCCTTTTGGGAATGAAATAGGTACTGCCTCATAAAATCTCTTCTACTGTTGTCTAATTATGGATTGGGTTTTTTCTGGGGGGTATGAGAAAAGGGTTTTTTTTTTTTTTTTTAGAGACAGGGTCACACTCTGTCACCCAGGCTGGATCATAGCTCACTGCACCCAGGATGCAGTGGCATGATCAACAGCTCACTGTAACCTCAAACTCCTGAGCTCAAGCCTCAGGCTCCTAAGTAATGGCACTATAGGCATGAAGCACCATGTCCAGCTAATTTTTAAATTACTTTTTGTAGAGACAGAGTCTCACTATGTTGCCTGGGCTGGTCTCAAACTCCTGGCATCAGGTGATCTGCCTGCCTTGGCCTCCCAAAGTGCTGGAATTACAAGCATAAGCCACTACACCCAAACAGATTTAAAGCAATTATAAGCACAACACAGAAAAAAAAATAGAAAATAAAGGGAAAATAGGGAAACAAGAAACATAACTCTAGCACCTGACAGAACCAAAATTCCACGCAGCCCAACCCACCCTGTTTTAGCACAGCTGTAATTGTAGCTAATTGTGGCCTACTCAGACCTTGTTCCCTAACTTTGCTTTGTTCTGTGTCATTTTCCTCCACCAGATGACCCCGCCTTGAGGGCAGAGGCAGAGGATCTGGCTTCCAGTACTTGTTTGTCCCTTCCAGGCACCTAACATGCTGCCAGGCACCCACCAGACAATTGGTAAATTATTGCTGATTTTCTTGTCTCTGTGCAGCCACAGAAAGTAAAATTTTGACGTCTAAATTTTCTCTCTACTCCTACAGTTATTTTAACAAGTAATATAATATCAAAGGGCTGTATGCATTACAGAAAATAAAGTAGAAATAAAAAATTTTATTTACCTATAAAGTCTCCTTTAGTCATTTTTTCATATAATTTGGCTTTTTCTTCCAATTTTTCCCTAGGAGAAAAAAAATACAAGTATCAGAAATGGTCTTATAACTGTTCATCCTGGTTGCCCCCACACTCCCTGCCTTACAGGTACCATCTGCCCATGAGGCCCAGCCTGTCAAGACAACCACAATCAGCACAGACCACACCATCCTGAGGAGACCCTCAGACTACCCTGCCCCAAGTCTGCTCTGCCAAGGAAAACAGAAGCTCCGTGAGTGCATGGCTTGTGTCCTCTTATTTATTACTTGGTCCCAGGGCCTAAAATAACACTTGGCACACAGTAGGTTCTCAATCAATATTTGATGAATGAATAAGTGGATCAACTGACTTAAGAATTCAACAACTGAATTTAACTGCCAACTTAAAACAAATATCAACATTCCAACAAAGCAGCCTCTCTGCTCACAGTTCTGATGACATGTATTTTTCAGTGGTACAGACCATGAGAGGGTGAGCAATTCTTTCTTCTGGAAATACTTAATGATGGTAAAGAGAAGCCCCAAAGAGGTCATCTGCGAGTTCTCTTGTGAATGATCACTCTTAATCACAATGTCAGAAACACTCCTCTTTTATTTTACACATCCATTCACCAAGTACTTATTGCATAACTCCTACCTGCCAAGCACTGTTTTAGGCACTGAGGACTCACAGGAACAAGAAAAAGTCCCAGCTTCCTGGGAGTTCCCATTCTAGAGATGGAGAAGGACAATAAATAAAGCAATGAAAGGGAGGACCTGAGACTGTGAGAAGAGCTGTGAAGGGAACAGACGCATGCCAGCAGATAAGCCCCTTGACATGCAGTAATGCAGTGCATGGTGGACCGGCTCACTCAAATCAGGCTTCTAAGATCCCTATTTTGGAGGGCTCTTAATGTAACTAGCTGGTCATCAGAAGATCTTACTGTTTTAATGAAAAGAAAACTAGAAAAAATTTAAAAGTCAAACAAAACACGAAGCAACAAGTGTCAGGTTAGAGTGAGTGGGCAGGACACTGACTGACAGAGGGCAGTCAGGGGAAACCTCTCTGAACCTGACAACTGAGCCACAGCTTGCACAGCAAGAAGCAGCCAACCACAGGAGGATCTGGGGGCAGGGGAGGTAGGTCAGAAAAAGGAAAGATTAAGTGAGAATGAGCTTGACATTTTCAAGAAAGACAGACCAGTAGAGCAGAGGGTGCTGAGCAAAATAGAGAATGGTGCAAAATATAGATAGAAACAGGCAGGGACGAGAGCACATGAAAAAGGATATGAAACTTGGTGCAGTGTAGGAACAGTTTTCAGGGGTCAGGAACAGTCTACAAATAGATAATCGAGATCAAGGAAGGTGTCAGGCAAACGGCCGCTAGATTTAGTGGATGAGGATGTCACTAGTGACTTTAAAGAACAATTTCTTCTGTTGAGTGAGAAAGATGGAATTCAGAGCATGAGAGCAGGGACATTGCCTGCAACCTCTAAGTGCCAGACACTATGTATCTCCTTTAATTCCCTGAAGGACTTCATAACCTAAATATTAAACACCTCACTTCATAGATAAAGAAAGAGTCTTAATGGATAACTAACTTGCCCAAGGCCTTCTACCTCAAAAAAGCCTGGGACTGTGCTTGTGTGTTCTGAGCTCTGGAGGGAGACAGACATCCTGCAGATGTCTTGACTGCCACAACACAGCAAAACCAAAGTGCTTCACAAAAGTTACTGCATAGAAAAAGCAAAGTGCCAAGAAAAACTCTTGATACACAGAGCAAAATAATAAAAGATCATGGTAACTTCGGACAAAATTAAAATTCTGAGAATATGTCCAAGAGTGGGAAATGTCTCAAAACTGATCATATCTTTAAGTAAAGCCTGAGGTCTGTTGGGGACAGGTCAAATGCTAAGAAAAAGTCCCCAAATGGACTAATATTCTGCCTTCTATCTTCAGACCCAAGATTGCTGAGCAACCTTGGCAACTACTGTTTGCGACCACAGAATTTTATTATTCCATGTATCCAAAAGCACATGTAGCAGTCATGCCAAACATTAAAACTTGGGATTCTGAGGGTGATGCTGTCTTTTCTTTAGAAAAATAATAAAGATGGAATGACAGAATTAGAAAAATCATCATTCTGAAACCAGCAATGTGATAACTGATAACTATCAAGACTCATCAGTGATAACAAATCATTGCATGGAAACAAGTTGGTGAAGAGGATATTCACACAGTGTCCAAATTTCCCACTTTAGATTATTATTAATTACAAATTGGGGAGGCACCTTTACAGTGGTGAAACCAAGCATACATACGTTAACCAAGTAATCAAACCTATCACCACCAATAATGACTCAAACTGACCTTATGAGCCTCCTGATGTGATTCAATGGGAAGGACACACCACTGCCTACATAGTATTCTTACCAAAAACATTTCATATGACTCTAATTGGTTGTGGTACACTGCAGAAATAACTGGCCTGGACCCTTTAAAAACGTTAATGGCATAACAGACAACCAAAAGGCAAGGGAACTGTTCTAGATTAAAGAAGACTAAACAGATTTCACAACTACAAACAATGTGTAATCTTTGAATCCCAGATTTTTTTTTAAATCTATAAAGTACATAATTGTACTAGGACAACTGGTGAAATCTGAATATGGACCACAAAATAGATAATACTAATTTATCAGTGTTAAATTTCTTGGGTATGATAGCATTATTGTGGTTATGTAGGAAAATGTCCTTGTTCTCAGAAGATATATGCTGAACGATTTAGAGAGAAAGTATGAAGCTTAACAAAGTCTCTCTACACACACGTGTGTGTGTAAGAGAGAGAGACAGAGAAAGCACATGTGACAAGATGTAAACTGGGAAATTTAGGTGAAGAATATTAGAATGTTCTATGTACCCTTGAAGTTTTTCAAAATTAAGGGTGGGGGAAAAATTTAGGGTTTCTAAATTCTAATGTCATCCTGCCTAGCCCACACCATGGGGAAACTTCTTAAAAATGTATTGATCATCTTAGTGTCTAACAAAGGTTGAAAGCAGGAATGTTTCATCTTACAAACTGTGACTATGTCTTACCTTTTTATAAGACTACAGATATATCTGCAAATTATATTATTTTTAGAGTACTTAGAGCATTGGGCTAGAAGGATGTTAAAAATAAAATTTGTAAATCAAAAAGGACAAAATTTGAACTTCCATTTCTCTGCCTGGGTAGCCTCAAAGCTAACTATATTTACCAGAGCTTATAACTTTACCTTGCTTTGTCTAAAGTCTTCTGTTCTTCAATCTTCTGTTCAGCATCCTTCTCAGCTCGATTTGAAACGCCTACATTCTGTTTGCTCCAGATACTTGGTTTCTGGAGAATAATTTTAGAAGACAAAACAGAACCACATGATTGCCAAAAATTCTCAACTTGTGCATCAGGAAAAAAAAACAAAGGAGATCAAGAGCTCTTATGAATCAATGGAGATAACTAGATAAGCTGTGTCTTACAAAGATACTGACTATACGTGGCAAGCAGGAGCTAAAAAAAGAGCCCTCAATTATATAAATAACTTTTTTTTTTTTTTTTTGAGACAGGATCTCACTCTGTCACCCAGGCTGGAGTGTGGTGGTGTGATCTCAGCTCACTGCAGCCTCATCATCCTGGGCTCAAGTGATCCTCCCACCTCAGCTTCCCAAGTAGCTGGGAATACAGGTGCACACCACCATGACCAACTAATTTTTTTTTGTAGAGACGGGGTTTTGCCATGTTGCTCAGGCAGGTCTCGAACTCCTGGGGTCAAGTGATCTGCCTACCTCGGCCTTCCAAAGTGATGGGATTAGAGGCGTGGGAACCACGCCCAGCCTATATCGCTTCTTGAGTGCAGAATCACTTCCTACTATCTTTTATCTCCTGAATGATTACAACCTAAATCAAGACTAATGAAAATGTACATATTACAGAGAATTAGTAATACAAATAGTAGACACTATTACCTATAAAACTGGAAAAATCATTCACAGCTCTTATACACCCTCATATTTTCTGCTATATTCCTATATTATCTAATTGTTTATCTCTATTTGGATACCTAACACCTATAGAACCAGATAACCTTCCATCTGCTTATGAAATGTAAACAATTCACGTTTTTCCAAAAGAAGTGCTAAAGAATTAGCACATTACTATGTACTTTTACCTAATCTTACTAATTTCTATTTTAATAACATTTCATGCAGATGTTAAATACAAGACAGAGATTTTTCCTTAATATTTATGTGTACGGATACCACTGACAATTTTAAAACACTTAAATATGGTATAATTCTCCCATGTTTGGAACCCATGGAGATAATTAGATCTTATTTTTTACCTTGTTAGTTGTTTTTGGTTTTCCAAAAACTCCAGAATCTTTTAGAAGTTTTTCTTGTTTGAATTCTTCTTGCTTTCGGAAGAGTTCAGCCTTAAGATCTACCAACTAGAATAAAAGCAGTAAGTAAACAAAAATATTAAATTCTTGCAGGTGACTGGATTGCTAAATTATTATAATTTCCAAAGGAATATTTCAAGTTCCGCTAAATGGACAAATATGGCTAAAAAACTAAATGTTTAAATAACTAAATGTTTAAATGTAGAATCCAGTACACAAATTAAGCTAAGTCATGTTTCATTCTACCTCTGCTGCAAATGCATTTTTACTCTAACTTTCAACACTCGAGGCTTTCCTTAGGCAAGGAGAAAGTGATAAAGCAAAATCAACTAATGAAGTCTGCATCTTTTAGTTTCAGATTAAACTTGCATTATTAAGCACCTTCTCTCTGACTAGCACTGCACTCATTTAATCATCACAACTTATTTCTACAGGGAAATGCTGTAGAAATAACACTGAAGAGCAGAACATAAACATGAATTAGACATACTCTCTGCCTCAAAGAGCCTACAATGTAACAAGGAAAGTAATTTATAATACCAGCAAAATTAACAAATGACTCTAGAGTGGAACAAAGTAGCACATAAGTTCAGATAAGGGAGCATTTCCTTCTGAGCAGTGATCAGAGAAAGCTTAGAGCAGAGCCTTTAAAGACACATTATTTCAACAGCTAGAAACAAAATAGACTGGGTGAATTATAACAGCTCCACATTTGACTTAATCAATTTCAAAAACCGTAAGCTTGGCTGAATCACACGGTTCAAGAACAGGAAAGAAGGCCAAGGCATAGGGAGTGGGGCAGTTGGGTGAATATTAGTACCTTTCCCTCAGCTACATTAGTCACCCCTGGCTACTCTGCAAAAAAGGATATAACAACAGTTTCCTTTTTAAGGGTCCAGGTACAGCTGCTTATATGGGTCCAGGTAAAGCTGCTTTTATGGATGGGCATTTGTAAATCAGATACTTAACCAATGACTTAATCATCAGATACTTAAAAAAATCACTTTATTTGTTAAGGAATATAAAAATGGCTGAGTTCAATTTCCATTTTGGAAGAAATCGATTTAAAAGGTAACCATTTAATAATGCAAAGGGCAGTTTCATTGCAGACCCTAATACTGTAAATTCTTAAAAACAAATGAAAAACTTCTACTTTTTCTTTTAAGCTTACTTAACCACACCAAATTTTCCAGCCACATATCTTCCTAGTCTACAATTGCCTTTAACTTTAAAAGATGCTCAAAAAATTGTAAATTCTCAAATAGCATTCTTATTACAATTATTGCTAACCTGTCAGTATAGGTTGGCTTTAACATTTATAGCTTTTTGGTTCCTGATCTTCAAACGAACATAATAACTAGTACCAATTTTAACCAATACTAGTTACCAATAATAACTAGTACTCAAATATTGGGACACCTATATGTTTTCCTTCGTACTCACTTTGTGTCCTAATACTTTGAAGTAAGTTCAAGATTAAATCAAAGGTTGGGCAATTTGCTCTGATGATGAAAAGGCAGCAGCTTTGGAGTCAACTACACTGAGTGAGCAAGGGTCTATCACTAAGATTTCTTCCCCCCCTGCCCCCCGCCCCCTAGACGGAGTTTCGGTCTTGTTGCCCAGGTTATTGCACGCACGATCTCGGCTCACCGCAACCTCCGCCTCCCTGGTTCAAGCGATTCTCCTGCCTCAGCCTCCCATGTAGCTGGGATTACAGGTGTGCGCCACCACGCCCAGCTAATTTTTTTATTTTTAGTAGAGACGGGGTTTCTCCATGTTGGTCAGGCTGGTCTCAAACTCCCGACCTCAGGTGATCTGCCCGCCTCGGCCTCCCAAAGTGCTGGGATTACAGGCGTGAGCCACCACGCCCGGCTATCACTAAGATTTCTGTCTGTAAGTTGGGGAAAGCTACTTCATCTTTCTAGGCCTCAATTTCATCATCTATAAAACGGAGATATTAATAGCGCCTACCTCCTAAAGCCATCGGGAGGATTCAATGAGATAGTGCATATAAAGTGCTGGCACAAAATGTGTACTTAGAACAAGTTTTCTTTCTAGAGTAGCTGATTTAATAAAACTGCTTACATCCTTTCAGACCTCACAGCTCCCTATGGCTGCATTAAGAACTATTTAGTTCCAAGGAGGGTACGCTGGGCACTTTCGGGTCCTGCAGAATATGTCACACTCTAAAGTTCTGGGAGGACTTTGCGGGTCCCTGGATGGAGGAGAAACCAGGAAGAGGATATGTCTGCATAGCAAAAAGAAGCTAGGGCTCCTCCCGACTGTAAGGGAGAAGGCTGACGAGGTGCAGGTCCTTGTGGGCAGGGCAGAGGGGAGGTAGGGAGATTCCTGACCCACGAGACACCAGGTTCAGATACGTGTCCGAGGGTTCTGGTCCGGGCGCATGTCAGAGGAGAGTAGCCCTGTTCAGGGTCTTGTAAGAAAACTGAACTGGATTCCCGCCGGAGAAGAAAATCCAGTTCAGGGGTTCCTGTTTGAGGGAAAAGGTCAGGTCTGTGGGTCCCCGAGTGAAGAAACAAGCTAGGTCGACATTCTTGTCTGATGGAGAGAGGGTGAACCCGGAGCCCGTGGAGTTACCTCATACCCTCACTCACCGAGGAGGCCGTGACGTCCAAAGGCTTTTTCCTACGGTCCATGGTCGTGCCAGAGTGTCCTGGCCCAGGAACGACCCTTCCTACCCTACACAGGCCTCGTAAGCCTACCTCCGCCGCAACCGGAAGTGTCTTCGATGGCGACACTGAGTTTGCGTGAGTTTGCGGCGCGAGTTTGTCAGCTCAACGCCATCTTGAGAAGGTCAGAGTGTGGTGCGTATTCCGTTCGCCATCATTTTGGAAAGGTCAGAGAGTGCGAAGGTTGACGCTAACTGCTAAGGTCATCTTGAGGGCGGAAGGTAACGAAGATTGGTGTGGGCGCCATCTTGAGAAGGGCGGAATAAAGCTTTTGATTGTGATAGACGCCATATTGGGTGGGGCGGATGTGGCGTTGGGAACAAAGATAACGCCATCTTGGGGAAGGCTGACGGTTGAGTGAGTGAACTCGAGCGTCTCGGGAAAGGTGGATTGGGAGGATCGGAAGTATTTAACTACAATTCGAGGACCTGCTGCCTGGCACTTTTCACACGCTAAATAGTTGGTTCTTAAAAGAGCGTACGAGATAAGGATTATTATATTAATCTTAGTAGAAATAACAAGAATAATAGCTAACATTAATATAGTGCTTATTATGTGCCACTTTACATATTTCAGCTCTTAAGAACGTGAATTCCTGGGCCGGGCGCGGTGACTCACGCCTGTAATCCCAGCACTTTGGGAGGCTGAGGCGGCTGGATCAGGAGGTCGGGAGTTTGGGACCAGCCTGACCAACATGATGAAACCCTGTCTCTACTGAAAATACAAAAAAAAAAAAATTAGCCGGGCGTGGTGGTGCGTGCCTGTATTCCCAGCTACTCAGGAGGCTGAGGCAGGAGAATCGCTTGAACCCGGGAGGTGGAGGTTGCAGTGAGTCGATATCGCGCCATTGTACTCCAGCCTGGGCAACAGGGCGAGACTCAGTCTCAAAAAAACAAAACAAAACAAAACAAAACAAAACAAAAAACGTGAACTCGAAAGCTGGCTTTCTGGGTTGGAATCCCTGCTTCACGGCTTACTGCCTGTGTGACCTTGGGCAAGTTACTTAACTTCCCTGTGCCTCAGTTTCCAAAGGGGGATAAAATTTTATTTACCTCATGGGTCTTAGTGAGGATTAGATGAGTTAAATGAGCTAGTCTTGATAAAAATGTTAATGATTATGGTAGACATACTAATCACCCTCGCCCCCACTCCCAGATGTCTACCTTCGAATCCCCAGAATCTGGATATATGGTGACCTTTATATAGCAAAAGAGAATTGGCAGAGATGATGAAATTAAAGCGATTGAGATGGGGAGCTAGCCTGGATTGTGCAGGTGGGTCCCCTGTCATCGAAACCATACTTATAAGGGGGTAGACAGGATGGCCAGAGTCAGAAAGAGATCAGAGATGCTTTGAAGAGGGAGAGTGGGACCACATGCCTAGGTATGCAAGAGGCTGCTAGAAAAAGCAAAGAAATGGGCCCTCCTCCAGAGTCTCCAGAAGGAATGCAGCATTGCTGACACGGTGAATTTTAGTCTTGTAACACTCATCTCAAACTTCTGACTTCCAGAACTCTAGGAGAATACGTTTGTGTTGTTTTAAGCCACCAAACTTGTGGCAATTTGTTAACAGCAGCAAGACGAAAGTGATAATGATTGTAACAGTAGCATTTAGTACATGTGGGGCATGTGTATGACTCTTTGCATAGATTATATTATATAATCCTTGCAAGAATCCTAGCAGCGAAACTATTATCCACCATATCAGAGAGAAGAAAAATGAGGCTCATCACATCCTCATCTCATCTGGCTTGTATGGAGAAAATGGGAAAAGGGAAAAGGAGAGGGGAATTGAGGCAGTTGACTGTGTTCAGTCTTATTTATTTATTTTTCATTTGTTTATTTCTCCAAGTCCGCCAGTCTCTGAAATTAGAACAGTAAGCAATATGAGATAATCGGGCCTAATAATGTTGTGATTCTCTTTTCTTAGTGGAGTGGAATGTTCTGTCCCCACAAGAAGGATTATACCTTATAGACTTGTCTTGTTCAGATTCTGTATTTACCCATTTTATTGAAACACACTAAATTCCATGTATTTTTGTTACAAATCTTCTGAAAATGTGAAACATTAAAAGGTATTAATAATACTTTTTTTAAAAACGAAAAAAAATAAGGCTCAGTTGCTTAAATGGCATGCCAGAGGTCATTTTCCAGCTAGCAAGTGAGGGAGCCTTCAGTTAAAAAATAACTCAAAGACATTGAGTTAATTATTGGCATATTATTTACTTGTAACGAGTGGAAACAATGTAGATTGATTTCATCTCAGAAAGCGAGGAAAGGATTTATATAGAAGAAACACGGCTTCTAAACTATGAATGTTGGTTTTCTTGCCTAGCTGGACCCTGGCAATGAGGCCAGTGAGTGTTCTGATCCTGGGAACCTAGAAAGAAAGTAATTCTAGTTGCATGTGAATGTCCCTGAAGACCATGAGAATTTAGCTTCCTCTGCACGATGCCTGACAGGGTCCTTGGTTGTCATCTCCATCTTAGCGATGCAGGTTTGCACCCTCACCCTTGTCAGAAATTCTCCCTAGAGTGGCATCCAGCTGATTGTAACCACCTCCCAAGCCACTTAAATGACCAGGAGCAAGCTAGTGAGTCCCCTTTATTCCCAGGCTCACTCATTTTGCAGGCTGCAAAAGCACAAAAAAACTTAATCTTGCATTGACCAGAATGCTCCCCTGTCATGCAAATGATTTTTCACATATCCCCCCATTTCCTCAAACTCTCCTCTTTCTTTATGTGTTCCAAGCATCTGGGTCTATCTGGAATTGCCTTCCTCTACCAAGTACAAAAATTGAAGCCCAGCCCAGTATGTTCTTTACCCAGTCACCCTCTAAACACATGGACCTGGGTTTGTTCTGGAAGAAAGAGAGGGCAGGGACATCCTAGTCTGGTGAAAAGAGCACAGGATTTCCTCCAAGGCCACTAGCACTCAGTTCCAGCTACGTTCCTTTAGTTAGTTTGGCAGCTCCCATCTCTCCTCTGAGCCTGGGTTTTCTTACCCAGTTGGGCACACAGGATGTTTGAGATAAAGAGTGTAGAAATGGTTTGCAAACTGAAAATGCTGTGCACGCATCACTTGCAGGATAGTTTTGCTCAGTGCCAGTTTTCTCACAGCAGAAGGCGTGTGCGTACCAACAATCTGTGTTATGACACTGCATATTTTGCAGTGTTTTGACCTCCAGTTTGTCCTTAGCCCTGTTGAGTCCCAAGAGAGTGGGACTGGGTGGGAGATCGATTATCTTCTTCCTTCTTATATCTTATTAGATTTTAATTATCCAAAGTCTTTTAGGTGCTTTAAATAAAGGGGGAGAGAGGAAACCTTCTGAAGCAGACGACAATTATTTCCCCCAAGCACAGCCACCAAGCCATGCTCTTATTTTGAATGATCTGCGTCATTTTCCAACATGAAGCCTCAAAAGGACATGATTACAGGCTGGACTCACCAACTGTAGCCTGTGCGGCTATTGTAATGTTTTAATCAGTGATTAAGTCAAGAGGTTTAATTTAGTCCCAGGCTCCTTTAAGCTTGTGAAAATGGTTTTCTGCTTCCTCAAACTAAAAATGTGTCTCTCCCCTATGTGTCCAGCCCGAAGCATCTTAACCTTTGTTCTATCTTCAACACCGCTAGCTCTAACAATAAATTACTCAGCAGTGAATGAATTAGCTGAGTCCAATGTGTGAAAAAAGATTAGGTTGGACCTAGGAAAATTAGCTTCTAAGCACGGGCACAGGATGAGGCATAAAGATACCTGGACTCGTGCCCTGCATGACAAAGAAGCTAAGCTTCATTAGCGTCAGTCATGACATCTGTCATTGGCATTATCTCATTGAATCCCTGCGACAACCTCAGGGGCAGATGCTATTATTATTCTCATTTTGTAGATGAAGAAAACTGAGACCCGGAGAAGGTAAATAACTTGTCCAAGGTCACACAGGCAGTCTTGGTCCCAGGATTTGAGTTGAGGCAGCCTAGCTCTGGGATCCCCACACTGTCCTTCCTCCCTCGCTGGATCTGGGACTACATTAGCTTTGCATTCATTCATTCATTCGTTGGTTCACTCTGTTGGGGAAAGGGAAAAGGGGAAATTTTAGGGAGCTACCCCAGAATATTTCTGCAGGAGGGACCTGTCTTTAGGTCACTGCAAGCAGAGATGACTAAGGAGGTGAGTGCCAGGAGTCCTGACCATGCAAGCTAGAACTGGACAAGGATCATTTGGTGTCATGGAGAGCCCAGCCGAGCTTGCAAATCTGGAGTAACAGGATGGCTTATGGGGCTTCTTCTGCAGCCTGGGGAATTGGTGCCTGAGGCCATGGCCAGAAAAACGAGAGGTGCTAAAAACTATAGCCTCAAACTGTTAATGGGGGCCCAAGTGCTGCCGCCCAACCTCAACCCAGTGGCCTACTATGAGCAGGAGAAGATGCTTTATAGTGCTCAAATCCACCCGACCCCACTGGATTTAGAGAGGCAGCAGGGAAGTGGTAGAGGGAGCTGTTCACGTTATGAGATGTTGGCCTCAGAGAGAGGGACGGGAGGGACATTTCTCTAAACTCCTAAAGCCAAGTGAGGGGCTCCAAAGATGAGGAACAGAGGTCAAATCAGAGACCTGGCAGTGTCATGGTGGGGAGTCTTGAAGGTGACCAAGCTGAACCCAAGAAGTAGGAAAAAGCAGAGAAACGTCACAGCAAGAAGTAGGGAAAAGCAGAGAAGCATCGCAGCAAGAAGTAGAGAAAGCAGAGAAACATCACAACTAGAAGCAGCCCTGGCTCCCGACCCTTCTTTTTGGCCCTGCATTAGTTTCCTAGGGCCACCATAACAAAATATCACAAACTAGATGGCTTGAAACAATAGAAATTTATTGTCTCACAGTCCCAGAGGCTGGAAGCCCTAAATCAAGGCGTCGCAAGGCCAGGTTCCCTCTGAAACCTGTAGTGGGAATCCTTCCTTTCCTCCTCCCAGCTCCTGATGGTGAGTGGCAGTCCTTGGCTTTCCCTGGCTTCTAGATGCGTCCCTCCAGCCCTGTCTTCACGTGGCCTTCTCCCTGTGCCTGTCTTCACATGGCCGTCTTCTTACAAGGACACCGGTTATATGAGGTTAGGGGCCCACTGTACTCCAGTGTGACCTCACCTTAACTGATTGCATCTGTAACAACCCTATTTCCAAATAAGGCCACATTCTGAGGTACTGGGGGATAGGACTTCAACAGATCTTCTTTTAGGGCGGGGTGCAATTCAACCCAGAACAGGCCCCCCGTGTCAGTCTTGAAAAGGACCAGCAGAGACCCTCAGTACTGATGGGAGAGGGGACCTGAGACCCATCCCAGAGAGCCGGGGTTTATAAACTGGCTGAGAAGGGGACTGCCAGAGGGGTCATGAAGGAATGACGGCAGTCGGGGGCCAGAGGGGCTGCCTGAAGCGGAGATGGGACAGAACAGAGCTGCTCTGTGTGCACGCCCTGTCCAGGCCTAGCTGCTGGGGAGCCGGCTGCCCTTGCCTGCCAGTGAGGCCAGTCAGTGGGGCGCAGCAACCCTCACCCCCCACAGCAGGAAGGAGGAAACAAACTTTGGTTGGAACCACGGTGGGGCACAGGCAGGAACTAAAGAGTGAAAAGGAGAGCACTCACATTTGGGGAGGCACACAGAGAAGACCTTCTTGTCTTGCAGGGGCTCTGGGGAGCAGAGCTATCTGGGTGGAATATGGCCAGATGTCAGCAGCACCCAGGCCGGCAGGCTCACATGGCTGAAGGAGTCAGGATAGGATGGAGGCCAGAGGGCATGGAAGTGGGGCACCCACATTTCCTGGTGCTTGACAGGCCACTTATAGGGACTTGGCGTTTACTTTGTGTGAAGTGGGAGCCATGGAGGGCACTGGGCAGAAGAGGTCTGTGGCCCAACTTAGGGCTTCATGGGATCCCTGTGGCTGCCAGATTCAGAAGAGACTATTTTAGCCAGAACAGTTTCCTATCTGCATGCTTCCCACGGACACACAGCAAGCGAGGCGACGATGTACCTCTGTTTTAAGGACAGGTGTATGCCTAAGAGACCAGACGGATCATGCTTTATGTCCACTAACTGTGAGCCTTCAGATAGCAGCCACTGTGTGCCAGGGACTCTGTTAAGTATGTTATGTATTTTTTTCTTTGAATAAACTTTAAAAAATTTTCAAACACCTTTATATATACAGAAAAGTTGCAAAGATAGTGCAGAGTTCCCACACACCCCACACTGTTTCCTGTGTTGCTAACATCTTACTTTACTTCATCGTCCATTCATCACAACTAAGAAACCAATCTTGGTACATGCTGTTCATTAAACTCCACCCTTTACTGGATGTCACCAGTTTTTCCCAATGTCGTTCTCCAGACCAAGGTCCCATACAGGACACCACATTGAATTTAACTGTCACATCTCCTTAGTCTCCTCTGGTCGGTAACAAATTCTCAGACTTTCCTTGTTTCTGATGACCTCAATCGTTTTAAATAATATAGATCAGGTATCTTATAGAATGTGGCTCAATGTGGATGTATGTGATATTTTTCTCAGAGTTTGCATGGGATCATGAGTTTTGGGGAGGAATACCGCAGAGGCGAAGTGGCATCTTCATCACATCATATCAGGGGGATGTGCTGTTGAAATGACTTCATGGATAGTAACCTTGGTCACCTGGCTCGAGGTAGTGTCTGCCAGGTTTCTCCACTGTAAAGTCACTTTTCCCCACTTTCCTTATCTACTCTTTGGAAGCAAGTCACCTAGATCAGCCCACTCTCAAGAGGCACTGTAAATAGTTTTTAAAATTTTATTTTTAATTGACAAATAATAACTGTACGTATGTATGGTGTACAAGAGATGTTTTGATAGATGTTGACAATGTGGAATGATTAAACTGGGCTAATTAACAAATCCGTCACCTCACATACCTCTTTTTTGTGGTTAAATCATTTAAAATTTACTCTTTTAGCAATTTTGTAATATACAATGCATTACTATTTATTATGGTCACCGTACTGTGCAGTAGATCACTAATGCTTATTCCTCCTGTCCAACTGAGACTTTGTGCCCTTTGATCGACATCTCCTTTCCCCCTCCACCCCTCTCCCACAGCCTCTGCTAACCGCCATCCCACGCTCCACTTCTGTGAGTTCAGCTTTGTTCGATTCCACATGTAAGTCAGATCATGCAGTGTTTGTCTTTCTGTACTTGGCTTACTTAACTCAGCATAATGTCCTCCAGGTTCATCCACATTGTCAAAAATGACAGATTCCCCCTCTTTTTAAGGCTGAATATTTTCCATTGCGTACATCTATGCACCAGATTTTCTTTATCCACTCATCTATTGATAGACACTTAGGCTGGTTTCATATCTTAGCTATTGTGAATAATGCTGCAATGAACAAGTGCCTACATCAAAAAAGAAGAAAGATTTATAACAAGTGCCTACATCAAAAAGAAGATCTCAAATAAGTAACTTAACGTTACAACTCAAGGAATTAGGAAAAGAACAAACTAAGCCCAAAATCAGGAGGAGGAAGGAAAGCATAAAGATCAGAGTGCTTTACATATTTTAACTCGTTTATGTTTCACTGCAGCCTAAGTTGCGGGTATGTTAACATGTCCACCTCACAGATGAGGGAATGGAGGCTCAGGGAGTTCCACTGGCCCACCCACAGCGATGCAGGAGCGCCTAAGCTCGCAGTCCCCTGCCTCTCCCAGGAGACAGGGCTCTTGGACTTGTCTCCCCTGGTTCACCATCTGCTCTGCATCCTCCCTGCTGTCTTTACCCTTCATACGTGCAGAGATGGAAACAATCCAAGTTTCTGTGTGGCCCTAACAGTCTGATATGAGACTGTACTTGAAAGAAAGAGGTCCCTCAATCACATTCCTTTTTGTAGACACATGGGTCTCAGCCTGGGGCCTGAGCTATTTATTGCAAATGTCCTGATACCCACTTTAATTTCCTGCCTGGTCTAGACAGACATAGATAGAGACAGTGCTAGGAGGCGCTCTTGGGGAGGGGTGTGCTTCTCCATAGAAGGACCATAATGGTGGTGGCCGCCTCCTCCTGGGTCCTGCAAGAGAGAGGCATCAGGGAGAACAGTCCTGGGGACAGTGACTTGAAGGAAGGGAGCTAGGGTCGCAGTTTTAAAGGAGGAATGAAGGCTTGCCAGCCCCTGTGGTGCTGTGTCAAGAGAGGTAGATGCAGAAGCTGCCTGGGGAAACCGAGCTCTGTTCTCGAGCACACACCTTCTTCATCCTTTCATTCCAAGGAGCCTCCACCCAGGCACCCCAATGCCACCTTCCTCCCAAGAGTTCATCCCTAAAAACAGCATGCAGGGACTTGACTGTCCTTACACTTTTATTCGTGCATTTGATAGTCAAGACACCTTCTAAGTGACTGTTCTCTACTGTGAATTGGGCCAAGTGCTCTCTGTACACTATCCCATTTGATCCTCATAGCAACCTGTGAGTATTCTTGTTCCCATTCTGCAGATGAGGAGATGGAGGCCGGGAGAGTGAAGGGACTCACAGTTGGTACTGGAACCAGAAGTAAAATCCAGGGCTGTCTGACTGCAAAGATGGCTCTTTATATCCATTATTTATCTGGTCCTCATGTTCCTTACACTCCAGAGGGAAGCCAGACGCCACCCCTACCACACCCCCACAAGGAAGCAGGGCACATTACATCACGGTCATTGCTGTGAAGGGATCATGGCAATGTGGTGCGATAATAGAGAATCAAGAGGTGGGAATGAATCTAACACAGACTGCGATGAGTGAAGGTGTCTCGGAGGAGGTGATATTTAAGCCATAACTGAATACCTGGAAGAACCAGGAGAAATGCATTTAAGGATTTAACAGCAAGTGTGAAGTCCTTAGGTTGGAAAGAGGTCCAGAAGTGGGTGAGAGAGAGAAGTGGGATGTGAGGTAGGAGGGGTGGTGGGCAGGATCCAGGTCCTGTGGGGCTTTGTAGATCAAAGTAAGGGACTGGAAATTTATCCTGAGTGTGATAGAGGCCATTGGAAGGTTTTCAGAAGGACAATGACAACATCCTTCTCTCGAGCTGCCCACATTTTAGAACAGGGATTCTGAACTTCAGCACTACTGACATTTGGGGCTGAATAATTCTTAGTTGTGGGGGCTGTCCTGTGCATTGTAGGATATTTAGCCACATCCCTGGTCTCTCCCCACTAGATGCCAGTACTAGCTCCCCACCCTACTCCCCGTGGTGACAACCAAAAATATTTCCAGACATTGCCTCTTGGAGAACCACTGACTTAACATATCAGAGGTTTATTTGTTGCTCTCCTACACATGGTGACTACGTTTCTTAGTCTGTTTGTGCTGCCATAACAAAATACCACAGTCTGGATAATTTATAATGAACAGAAATTTATTTTAGCACAGTTCTGGAGGCTGGGAAGTCCAAGGTGCTGGTGTCTGGTGAGGGCCTTATTGCTGCATTATCATATGGTGGAAGAACATCTTGTCTGCACAGGGTTGAAGGTGGAAGGACAAAAGAGAGCAAGAAGGGGCTGAATTTGCCCTTTTATGACAGCATTAATCCCACTCTCATGGCTTAATCCCTTTTTAAAGGTCCCACCTCTTAATACTGTTACAATGACAATTATACTTCAACATGTGTTTTGCAGGTCACCTTATTCAAACCACAGCACCCAGGTATTGGGACTTACTGCATCAGGTGGCTCCACCATCTCAGAGCCCTTTGCTTCCATATCATAGGCCAGGGAGATACCACAGAAGATGGCATGGGCTGTTTGATAGCCAGGTCTGGAAGCAAGTGTGTACACTATTGCCATCCACATTCCACTGGCCAGAACTCAGTGTCATGGCCCCAGCCTGTCTGCAAGGCTCCTGGTTCCAGGAGGAGCAGATGATTTGGGTGGCATAAAGACTTGCCTCTGCACAATGAACTAAGCATTTCCTGACATGCTCCACTGAATGCTCACAACACATAAGCGGGTGGCATTAAACCCATTCTTCCAAGACTGATCTGTAGAAGGGGTCAGTGGTCAGGGCAGGGACATGGGGTCCCAGGTGAAAGCACCCAGGACCAGGCTTCATGCAAAGCTCCCTGGGCCACAACATGAGGCTGACACATGCAGTAGATGGCTACAGTTTGTCTTGATAGCATCCCACCCTCCTTTGCTAGCAAGAACACCCAATTTTTGTCTGGGGAGCTAGCCTCCCACCATTTGTCCAGCTGAGGTTCCCCACTCAGGTTTAGCACATGACCCAAGTCTGAGCCAATAGGTGTGGTGCATTCCTCCAGGCACTGTGCCTGCTCGGCCAGAGCACACCTCAGGGTTGCTGCTGGGGATGAGGGGATAGAGACTTGTCTTTTCTCAGCTGGGCATGAGCCTGATGCTGCTGGTGGCCTGCCTGGGTATTTACATTTTTTTTTTTTTTTTTTTTTTTTGTAGAAACACGTCTCACTATCTTGCCCAGGCTGGTGTTGAACTCTTGGCATCAAGTGATCCACCTGCCTTGGCCTCCCAAAGTGCTGGGAATACAGGTGTGAGCCACTGCATCCACTCACCCTCAAACTTTCTAATCACACAAACCAATAAATTTCTATTTTCTGTCACTTTCAACCAGGACAGTGTTGAGCAACATAATACATGTTCCCCTCAAGCCCAGAGATACTTGGGAACTGGGAAGGGGCTGAATCTGCAGGGGAGATGACCTGTGGATCCACCCCTGGTATGTGTGGGAATACCAGGGTTGGAGGAAGGATGCTGAGATCCAGGGCAACTAGAAAAGGACCCTAGTAACCCTAATATCAGGACAAAGTCACCCTGGCATGCCACCCATGACTTAGAAGTTCAAATAAAGCAGTATTTATTTCTTTATGTTCCAGCATATGAATCACTAACCTAACTTTCCTTGACCACAACTCTGAGAAATAGATACCTCTGTGAGCTCCATTTTACTGGTGAGAAGGCTCAGAGAGGATAAGTGATTGACCCAAGGTCATGTAGCTTGTTAAATTGTGGAACTGGAACTTAAAACCATGTTTCTCTGACTGCACAGCCCATATTTTGTTTTGTTATATTTTTCTATATAATAAATTCTAACATCTTCCTAAACTTGTTTTAAAAGATAAAGCCTTTTGTTTTCATCCAAGGCTGGAATTTATCAGGCATCCAGCGCACCCCGAGATAGGCTTGGGGAAGCCAGACCACATCTCCCCTTTTCTCTTCCCTCCTAGTCCCCCTCCCTCAGGTCTGTGTTTGGGTAACACACGCCTTCTGTAGAGAGTACATATTTAAGCATTCCCAGGGCACACAACATCTGCTGCGTTGATACCAGCATTCCCTCCTGCAGGTGCGTGGTTCGGCGTGGGTGAGACAGAGTGTGGTGAAGACACGCTATAAATGTCAGCATGATATTCACACCCGACTGTCTAAGAATTAACAAGCCTTTGCAGAATGGCTTCTGTCGGCACCCCACTGTGTGGAGAGGACACACCCCTTCAGGCATGGTGCGTTTGCGTGATTGGCACAGAGAACACGTGAGGTTGTGTTTAGGAGTTGTATTGGATGTGAACACACTATCTGCACACACTTCACAATCAGAGCCGGGCAACCAAGCCTCCCAGAGCTAAGGGAGTGAGTCAGCCATTGGCTGCCGAGGAACAGAGAGGCATGATGATGACGATTTTTCTTCAGGTGGAATGCTGCTTCCTGCGGCTGGAAGAAAAAAAGTCCTCCTGGTAATTTAAAGGAAACAAACAAACAGACACACCCCAAATCAAACCGCACCTCTTATAAGCTCTAGGGAGGATCATTAGTATGAGAAGTATTTTATCATTTAAAAAAATGGGTTTATCTTTGTGTAAACAAATCAACAAAGAAGCCTGTTTATTTCTCACAATCAATTCTGGACAAATGTTATAGATGGAAAGTTTGTGTTCCCCCAAAATTCATATGTTGAAATCCTAAATTCCAACATGATGGTGTCAGAAGGTGGGTCCCTTATGAAAGAGGCCCCAGAGTGCTCCCTTACCCCTTCTACCATGTGACGATACCTAGAAGGCACCATCTATGAACAAGAAAGCGGGCCCTCACCAAACACCAATTCTGCTGGCATCTTGACCTTGGACTTCCCAACCTTCAGAACTGTGAGAAACACATTTCTATTGCTTACGAGCCACCCAATCTAAGGTATTCTGTTATCACAGCCCAAATGAACTAAACCAAGAAGCAAAAGTGTGAGTTTTGTAATGGCTTCTGCTTATTCTTCCCCTGGTCCCTCAGAAGGACCAACTTTTCACTCCCTCTGACTGTCTTCACCTGAGATAGGTTCCCAGACATTAACCTATTGCATTGTTATGGAATGAGACAAGACAGTGAGTATCTTGCTGGGACATAGGAATAGGGACAAGGCCCTTGACGCCAGGTCTAGAGGGCCAGTGGAGACCTGAAGTTTCTGTTTGTTCAGTATCCATTCTCCCTTCTGGCAGTAGCGCCCCAATTTATTGTGGGAAGCCACAACTTTCTCACTCTCAGATTACATGGTTTAGGAGGAGTTGACCCCACATTTAGCTCTAAGGTTTCAGATTTGACCCAGGCCTAGCCACTCAGCAAATTCCATTGCCATAACCACTGTCATTATTTTAAGATGGGCACATGGCCCAAGTTAGTCCAGTTAGAGACAATCCTGGGAACTTAGCTGGAGCTACTGAGAAAGAGAAGGCTTCTTTCCACTGATGTTGCTAACTGCAAAGAGGTGAGACTGTGGCTTCCAAAAGTCTTCTTGCCACCAAGAGGAGAGAGCCCATCACAGAGTAAAGTTGACCTAAAGGAAAGTAGAGCTCAGATTGGGAGCAAGAGAAAGCTTCTAGATGACATCCATTGGGTACCTACATCCAGGCATGCCTGAAGCTATTTTTGCCCTGGGATTCGTTAGGTGCATGAGGCAATAAATCCCCTTTTGTGTTCAAACCAGTGTGAGTTGGGTTTCTAACACTTTCAACCAAAATAATCCTGACCAAGAGGAGGCATTGATTTGACCAAAAAGTCAAAGCTCTCAGGAAGTTGAGGACAGGGCTCGGTTTGAGGGCAGATTAAAGGAGCCACTTATGGCCAAGGAGAGGCAAAGCTTCAGTCTGACGGATGCTAAAACCTGAAGCCCAAGACTAAGAGTTTCCCTTCATATTGGGTGGTGATCAAAACTAGATGCTCTGTGAAAAGATGCTCAACATCATTAACCATCAGGGAAATGCAAATCAAAACCACAATGAGCTATCACTTCACACCCACTAGGATGGCTAGAATGGAAAAACCCTCAAAAACAGAGAATGAATATTGGCAATAATATGAAGAAATTGGAACTCTCATACATTGCTGGTGGGAATGTAAAATGGTGCAGTCACTTTGGAAAACAGTGTGGCAGTTCTTCAAACAGTTAAACATGGAATAACTATATGAGCCAGCAATTCCATTCCAACCTAGATAGTCTAGAGATCTGTGTCTTAGTCCATTTTGTGCTGCTATAACAATACCACAGACTGGGTAATTTATAATGAACAGAAATTTATTTGGCCCACAGTTCTGAAGGCTGTGAAGTCCAAGACTGAGTGCCTGTATCTGGTGAGGGCCTTCTTGTTGCATCATAACATAGTGGAAGGCAATACATGGGCAAGAGAAAGCAAGACAGGGCAAGAATGGGCTGAACTCACTTTTATAACAAATCTACTCCTGCAAAAACTAACGCATTCCTACAGTAACAATATTAATCCATTCATGAGGGCAGGGCCCTCAGAACCTAAACACCTCACATTAGGTTCCATCTCCCAAAACTGTTGCATTGGAAATTAAGTTGCCAAGACATGACCCTTTGGGGACAAATTTAAACCACAGCAAACTGAAAACATATTTGCACAAAAGCTTGTACAGTGGATGAATATTCATAGCAGCCTTATTCACAATAGCAAAAGGGTGGAAACAACCCAAGTGTCCATCGATGAGTGAATGGATGAAGAAAGTGTGGTATATTCATACAGTGCAATATTGTTCATTGTTAAAAATGAAGTACTTACCAGTCATGCTCATGCTACAACATGGATAAACCTCGAAAACATTGCACTAAGTGACAGAAGCCAGTTGCAAAAGGTCACCTGTTATATGATTCCATATATAAAATATCCAGAACAGGCAAATTCACAGAGACACAAAATAGATTAGTGATTGCTAGGGAATGGGAGAGGAGAATTAGAACTAACTGCTAAAGGGTTTGGGATTTCTTTGGGAAGGTTAGAAATGTTCTGGAATTAGACAATGGTGACGGTTGCACAACATAGTGAATGTACTAAAAACCACTGAAGTTTACACTTTACAATCATGACTTTTATTTTATATGAAGTGTCTCTAAATACATATTGTATTAAAGAAAAAAACTAGATGTCCTAGGAGGAGCTGGAAGAAGCCAGGCAGCACCTAGTTCATGTGGATGAAGGTTGGTTAGAAGAAAGCAGCCCAGAAATGAATGGTTGGGTAAGAATATAAGGGGTGCTTGGGATCTATGACCGACCTTATTTGTTTTAGAAATGCCCTGTTAATGCATTGGTTGAATGCCCAGCACTTGGCCTCCAAGAGCCCAGCATGGATGCTCCAGAAGTCAGCACTCTTCTGGGTTTGCCACAGTGTGGGGGAATTAGCCTCCAGCTTGCCCAGTGAAGAAAGCTCCTGCTCTCCAGGGAGCTAGAGCTCTGCCTACATTGGAGGTGAAGAATAGTATACTCTGGTACCAGGAAAAAAACTTGTATGTGGCAGATAAAAACTGAGGTCAGGAACTCAGAGGAGAAAATGGGGTACCAGGATCTGTGGACTGAAGAAGGACCATGCCATTTAACTCCAGCTCCCCTAGAAGAAACACTTTGGTAAGATCATCCCTCTGTGTGTGCCGTGCTGTAAGGCTTATGGATTCCCTTGATAACATACGAAGTGATGCTGCCACTGTCAGTGCCCTCCTGCTGGTGACTTCTTATTGAAAACACCTGTGTCTCTGCCTGCGGTGGTTCTCTGGTTGCGGGAGTAAGCTCAGCCGAGGCAAAGGGCAGGCTGGAAATGCCTGGGAGTGAATGCCCAGGAGCAGCCCTCAATCAGTGATCAATGGCAGCTGGTGCATAAATACCCCAGCTCCCTCACCGCTCGTGGGATGGGGGTTGGGGAACAACAACCTCTCAAAGGTCTCCAGCAGAATTGAGCCTCAGTTGCCCACAGTGGTAACTTGCTCATTAGTACCATCATTGCTCTCTCTCACTTCCCTGTGTGGGTTGTGAGACAGAATCTTGGCTTCTGAATTACCTACCGACTAAACCACTTGCATGGAAATCTTAGTCTCAGAGTCTGCTTCTAAGGGAACCCACACTCAGAAAAGAGGTAACATTTATTGAATGTTGACTGTCTTCCAGGGATTGTGCTGAAGTTTACACAGAGTGTCTCATCTACCCTTACAAAACCTCTGAGTTTGGCATTATTATACTCACTTACCAGAGGTCTTAGCCAGCTCGAACTATCATAGACTGGCTGGCTTAAGCAACACACATTTATGTTTGGCAGTTCTGGAGGTTGGGAAGTCCAAGATCAAGGCAGCAGCAGATTCAGTGTCTGGAGAGGGCCTGCTTCCTGGTTTGCAGATGGACATCTTATTATTATGTCCTCACATACAAAAAGTAAGCTCTGTTATGTCTTTTTTTTTTTTTTTTTTGAGACAGAGTCTTGCTCTGTCGCCCAGGCTGTAGTGCAGTGGCTCAATCTCGGCTCACTGCAAGCTCTGCCTCCTGGCACTAATCCCATCCATGAGGATTCTATCCTAATGACCTAATCACCTCCCAAGGGCCCCACCTCCTAATGCCATCACATTGGGGATTAGGATTTCAACATATGAATTTGTGGGGGAACACAAGCATTCAGCCCATTGTACCAGATGAGGAAACTGAGGCTTGGAGAGGTGCAGCAACTTGCCTGCTGGCCTGACAGCTCAGATTCAAACCCAGGCTCAGCTAGTTTCCAATGGAATCCTCTGCAGGTTCGTACAATGCCATGAACCTCCCAGTATGTAGGCTTGGTCTAAATCTCAAGTAGATTTTGTCTTGAGTGTTGATTCTGATTGGGCACTGTGCTGAGAAGGATTCTGAGGTGCTATCCCAGCTCTGTGGTCAGGAGTGAACCTTCATCACTGGTGTCTTCTCAGCTTCTCTTTCTCCTTTATTCTGGAAAATGACTCCTCTCTGACTTCATGTTTTTCTCTGGGCTGCCCGTCCTGGTAACAAAGAGCCCCCCTTCCACTGAATATATGACCCCAGCAGGCCAATCAGAGGCCTCCCCTGAAGTTTTCAGGATGGGGAGGGGAAGCATGCTGTCCATCTTACCTCTGAATCATGAACTGGGAAGGAGGTAACTTCAGAGCTGCCAGCTGCCATCCGCAGGAGCCCTGCCTGAAAGAATGCTTGCAAACATACAGATACCTAGAGGAGAAATGAAGAGGGGAGAAAGGGGTCCAGTGAGGTTCCCAGGAGGGCCCAGGGGCTGCGCTGCTGCCTGCAGCTTCTTCTTTGGTTTTCTGAGCTACTCCAGTATCCATATAACAAACCCCTTTTTGCTCAAGCTGGTTGGTCATTTCCAACAAAAAGAGTCCTGACTAACAGAGTGCCATCATTGATTAGTAATGTCTGCCTTGGGTGAGTGAGTGGGGAGCAGAGTTTCATACAGCATATATTTCCCATTCCTGGCTAAGAGTTTGTCTGAGACAGTGAACATGTCCCGTGACTAATATTCTTTAAACAATAAGAATATTACTTATCAATTCATTAACAAATATGTATTGAGCACATACATGCACACAGTCCTGTGCTAAGTGTCTCGGCACCATAAGACAAGGAAGGTAAACAGAATTCACACTGAGCACCTACCATATGCTGGTTGCTTCATATGTGTGCTTTGTAATTTCCTCTAACTATTATAACACCTGGGCCTGAATGGTTTAATTATCCCCACTTTATAGAAGTTGAACTGAGGACTCAAGTCCAAGCTTTTGATCTCTGGTCTGAGGCTGTTTCCAATACATCCCTCACTCTTTCATTTCCTGAGTTATTCCATATACATTGATGCTGGCTAATTATAAAAGCAACAGCAGCAATGACAACAAGAATAACAGCTGGCACTTACATAATCTTTATACACATGAGGCATGGTTCTAAGCCCTTTGCCATACTTAACTCACTTGGCCATTTACAATGTTAAGCAGAAAGGCAGGAAAACAGATAAATCCCATGTGTTTACCTACTTCAAGGAGATCGTGGTCCAGCAAATGAGATAAGCGCCTAGATGGGTAATTGATAATTTTGTGTTCGTGTCCACGCTCTCAACCCAAAGAATGTCAAGACTCAGCTCAGGCATCACCTCCTCCAGGAGACCTCCCCTGACTCCTGTTTGATGCTTCCCCTGGGCACCCATGACTCCTAGGTGCTGGGAAGCCCTGTCTGGTTCATCTCCAATGTCCAGTTCCCAGCATAAGACCTTGCTACACTGGGTGCTGGGCGTATTTGCTTCATGACTGTATGTGGGGAAGTCCATGGGGATGGGTGGAGGCAGGAGGAGATGCTGACCGTCCCGTGGGGAGGGGGTTCACAGAGAAGGCTGCATCAAGAAGGGATGCTGGGTCGACTCAGAGGTGAGAGACACTAGGCCACTTTCATATTGGGAGGGCTCCTGATGTCGTAAATCATGGAGAAATAATGTCACAAAGTGGCATATCTTTAAACAGTTCAAATGAATGAATGAAGACTTTTAACAACATAACCCCAAGGCATGAGAAGGTGTACTTGAGGGATGTGTTCCTGAAGACGTTGCATAACTGAAAACTCGTAATTCAAGACCAACATGGACACTTCTGCTTACTGCCAGTGTGGCGCCACCGTGTGGCAACAGTGCAATGGGACTCACAGACCCAACCTGCCCACTATGAAAGTGCTACAGGACATTTAAATTTCCCGCTACTGCTTAGATTGTGTTTGAGGGGCGGGAGATAGTGGGTAGGAAGATTTGTATTATTTCCAGTTTTGCATTTAGAATGAGACTTCATTAATATTTTAACACAACACTGCCTCAAATTCACATAAAATGTAACCCCCATCTCAGGAACATCACCAGTGAATGTGTGAGGGCCCCTGTGAATGTGAAGATGGCACAACTTACCACTCTCCAGCCCCTGACAGATCCTGGGAGCTGCCATGCTCACATTGTCCCATGGTGACACATCATCCACACCCTCTTTCCCACTGGGTCCAGCCACCAGGGCATGGAGGCATGAAGCCAGAGTGGCCAGGTTCTGCCACACAAGCAGTGTGCCCCACAGGCCTGGGGGTGCCATCCATGTGTAGCAATGACCCGAGCACAGCCCCATCAGAGGCAAACCCTTTGCTCTCAGGCTGTCTAGCAGCCCTACATCAGTCTTGAGTTTTGGATCCAAGACAGCATCTCAGACTATCCAATCACTAATCCAATGAATGAATATTTATTGAGCATTTACTGTGTGCTGGCTACCGCTCTGGTGCCAGGAAAGTTCTTGCCCCATCTTGGGTCGAATATTCACATAGCCCATTTGGACAGTATTAAGGAAGTTCCAGGTCTTGGACTTTCTTGCAGGGGCAGAGATAAATCTTTCAGTGTTCAACGGTATTTAAAAAGCACCTCCTACATGCGAGGAACTGTCCTAGGCACTGAGCAGTGAGCAAACCAGGTAAAGACCCTGCCCTTATGGAGCTGCCATTCTAGCGGGGAAAACAGAAAATAAACAACATAAATAAGTAAAATACACCAGACTTCAGCGATTCTATGATGCTGATTTCCCCCTGACATTTAACATTTCTGAAATCAGAGTGTGTCCTACATTCAATGGTATCTTAGTCTTGTTCTGCCGTTTAATTGACATGTTTTTCTTTCTTTATGGTGCATAAACTAATAGCTCGTCTTACTACTGATGACATCTGAATTTGATGAACTGCACAGTAAGTTAGACCATGTTGAGAAATGAGAAAGCTAAGCAGGGAAGGAGGGTGGGGGTGTTGTGGAGGGTGCTGCATTTACAGTCCTGGCAGATAGGCAGAAGGTGAATTTCAGCAAAAACCTGCAGGAGGTGAGGGAGGAAGCCGCATGATGTCTAAGGGAAGAGCACTGCAGCAGAGGGAACAGCATATGTGAATGCCTCGAGGCAGCAGAGTGCCTGGAAGAGTGGCGAGGCCCATGTTGCTGGAGGAAAATGAGTGAGGGAGGTGAATAGAGGATGAGTTCAGAGGGGGAACAGAGGCCAGGTTATTTTGCCTTTAAGAGCTTTGTAAGGACTTTGGTTTTTACTCTGAGTAAACTTCCACAGCAATATGGATCTTCTGACATCCACTTTGTGGATCTTCCAGAGAAGATTTTTTAAATGTCCCAGACCAACTCAGGAGAGTGGTGGAGCTCAGATCCTGAGCCAAATCTGACTCTTAAGGCTGTGGTCTCTCTTGAGCAGGCAGATGAGTGACCAGCACAGGGGAGACGAGTGGGGGTGGTTGAGGGCCCAGCCAGGCAACAAGGCCTCATCTGGCATAGACGAGGCTCTAAAGTCCAGGCCGGTGGGTGGTGTGACTAGGGCACAGCCTCCTTGGAATCTCTCTTATAGAGTCCCCCAAAATTCACACAAGGAGCACCCCTTCGGCCGGGCGCGGTGGCTCACGCTTGTAATCCCAGCACTTTGGGAGGCCAAGGCGGGCAGATCACGAGGTCAAGAGATCGAGACCACGGTGAAACCCCATCTCTACTAAAAATACAAAAAATTAGCCAGGCGTGGTGGTGGGCGCCTGTAGTCCCAGCTACTGGGAGAGGCTGAGGCAGGAGAATGGCGTGAACCTGGGAGGCAGAGCTTGCAGTGAGCCAAGATTGCGCCACTGCACTCCAGCCTGGGTGACAGAGCGAGACTCCGTCTCAAAAAAAAAAAAAAAAAAGGAGCACCCCTTCAACATGCAGTTCTTGCAAGGAGCTCTGGATTAAATGAGCTTGATTGTCAAGACAGTGATGCCACCAGAATATGAGTGTTTATCTTGCGGCTCAGAGACTTGAGTAAATACATTTCACAATTAGTGGCTAGTTTATGTAACAGTAATGCCCTAATAAGCCAACTCACAGGATTATCTCTGGGACTTCTTAAGTATTAGGAGCTCCAAGTTGGATGCATGGAGCACACAGTATTCCAGCAAATCCTCCCTAGCCCTTCAGGTGTAAGTAGACAGGGAGGGAACAGAGGGTTGCCCACATCCCAATCCTCCCTTCCTCTTCTCTCTCTCCTTTCCACTCTGGAGCAAGGCTGAACCTTGCCAGTTCGAAGACTGCAGGCCTTAGCTGTGGGTAGTGGCAGATGAGACAGGCCAACCATTCCAGAATGTTTCCCTTTTGTAATAGATTGATTGTATTAATGGCCTCCCTGTGTCTGCATCTCTCTGCGATATGACCTTGCAGCTCCTCCTATATAAAGGGGAGTCAGTTTTCCTGCCACTTGAATGCGAGCTGACTTCCTGACTTGACTTGCCAGGAGAATGTGGCAGGGGTGACTGTATACCAGTTCTAAGCCCAGGACTGAAAGGTGCTCCCATGCTTCCTCTCACTCTCATGCCATGAGAACAAATCCTCTCTGTAGCCTGCTGGAGGGTGCTGAACCACATGGAGGAGAGCCCACGAGTCCCGGCATACATCCTGCACTAGCCTGAAGCAGCCATCTGACCCCGAAACAAGGGAGAGAGCCCAGGACAGATTGGCAGGGCTGCCTACCTGACTGTCAGCTCACCTCAGATACGTGAGTGAGCCCAGCTGAGACCAGAGGAATCACCCGGCTGATCTGTAGACCTGTAATCTCATAAGCAACATTTACTGTTTTAAGCCATTGAGTTTGTAGTGTCTGTTACACAGCAGTAGCTAACTGACATATTTCTGTTCTGAAGTAGTTCTTGATGGACGGGGGTGGTGTGACTCAGGATGACTTAAGATATAACGTCTCATTGTCCTTTTTTTCTTGGCAGTCAGGAGGAAATAGGGCTTCTATCCTGAAGAAATGTCAGGATATTTGTATGTTACTGTAACAGGATAAAAATGACCAAAAATGACTGTGACAGGGAAAAGAAATGTAACAAGAAAAATGTGTCAGGAGGCAGCATTCACTGACATGAAGTTCATGCACATCTTTTTTCCCCCACAAGCAGTGGGGATACCTGTGTAAGCAAATACATTAATACTGCTGCTATAACAGACATGCTCCCTGGCGCTGACAAGCTCACCCACAGGATCCCTGCTGGAGTGGGAGGATGTGAGTATCCTTGCATCTTTGTTTGCTGACAAGCACTGAGAAGTGGCCAGCTTTACTGTTGCCCTTTTTTTTTTTTTTTTTTTTTTGAGACGGAGTCTCGCTGTCGCCCAGGCTGGAGTGCAGTGGTGCGATCTCAGCTCACTGCAAGCTCTGCCTCCCGGGTTCACGCCATTCTCCTGACTCAGCCTCCCGAGTAGCTGGGACTACAGGTACCCGCCACCGTGCCCAGCTAATTTTTTGTATTTTTAGTAGAGATGGGGTTTCACCGTGGTCTCGATCTCCTGACCTCGTGATCCACTCGCCTCGGCCTCCCAAAGTGCTGGGATTACAGGCATGAGCCACCGCGCCCGGCCACCATTGCCCATTTTTGCTAAACCTCTGTTGTCTTGGAAACTTCCTCAGCAAAGATTGCAGCCGTGTAAAAAGGAAAAGAGATGGAGAGGACTTTTTGAGTTTATCAGGAAACTCAGTGAAAATGTTGGCCCTCCAGCAGGCTAGATCAGGTGTTTGTTTGTTTGTTTGTTTGTTTGTTTGTTTTGGAGACAGAGTCTCCCTCTGTCGCCCAGGCTGGAGTGCAGTGGCGCAATCTCAGCTGACTGCAACCTTTGCCTCCTGGGTTAAAGCGATTCTCCTGTCTCAGCCTCCTGACTAGCTGGGATTATAGGCATGTGCCACCAGGCCCAGCGAATTATTATTATTATTGTTTTTTTTTCTGAGATAGAGTCTCGCTCTGTCCCCCAGGTTGGAGTGCAGTGGCGCGATCTCAGCTTACTGCAAGCTCCACCTCCCGGGTTCATGCCATTCTCCTGCCTCAGCCTCCTGAGTAGCTGGGACTACAGGTGCTCACCACCATGCCTGGCTAATTTTTTGTATTTTTAGTAGAGACGGGGTTTCACTGTGTTAGCCAGGATGGTCTCGATCTCCTGACCTCATGATCTGCCTGCCTCGGTCTCCCAAAGTGCTGGGATTACAGGTGTGAGCCACTGTGCCCAGCTGAATTTTTGTACTTTTGAGTAGAGACAGGGTTTTGCTATGTTGGCCAGGCTGGTCTCAAACTCCTGGCCTCAAGAGATCTGCCTGTCTCGGCCTCCCAAAGTGCTGGGATTACAGGTGTGAGCCACCACACCCAGCCTAGATCAGGTTTGTTCTCATGGCATGAGAGTGAGAGGAAGCACGCAAGCTCCTGTCAGGCCTGGGCTCAGAACCAGCACACAGTCACCCCTGCCACATTCTCCTGGCCAAGTCAAGCCAGGAAGTCAGCTTGCATTCAAGTGACGGGGAAACAGACTCTCTCTTTAATGGGAAGAGCTTCAAGGCCACATTGCAGAGGGACTCCGACACAGGGAGACCCAAAGAAAAGGCACCAGCTACTTAAACATTTTTAACAGTTCACAGATTTCTTCACTTTCTTCCTGGATGTAGGTACTAGCATTACCATTTCATAGATAAGGACACTGAGGCTCAAAGCAGTGAACTGTGCAAGGTCCACAGCTGCAAGGGGCAGAGCAGAGTCCTTAGGCTCCAGCCTCTGTGTCTCATGCTCTCTCGGGGGTTGGGGGTTCCTGAAGTGATGGAATCAGCTTGCAATGGCCTAGTTCTTCGGCTTGGGGGTGGGTGCATGGGTGTTCGTTCATTGCATTACTGTTTCTCCTCTGTGTGTGTCTGGGATATTTTATAATTTTCTTAGTAGAAATGGAAAGTAACTACCTTGTGTTGTTTACCGAACCACAGATGCTGCATCTTGAGCCCCCAGTATATTCTTTATGAGCATCTTTGTGCACTACTCATAAAAATTGAGGAAAACAGCAAGAAGGGCAAAGGGAAAAGCAAAGAGAAGAAACAATCTTGGCAAGAATGGGGCCAACCGGCCACATCTGCCAGGGGCTGCCCCAGGCTTTGCAGACCAGGTGCCTGAGACGCTCTAGCAGTAAGGTTCTGCGATGCCCTGATTTCAGTATTTGGGCCTGTTTTCTACGAAGAGTGGTCCCTAGCCTGGGAGGAAAAGGCTTCTGGCAGCCTCTGTCTGTGCTCCGTGGGAGGCCCCAGCCTCTTCAGGCCACATTGCCCTATCCATCTGGCAGTGCCCGAGGCCTTCTTCTTGCTGCTGGACGGGCCGGCAACTTCCTGCCCCTGGGAGCAGCCCTAACCAATGGCTGAAGATAGTAGGGAATAAACATGCCTGCTCCCTTTCCCCTCAGATACAACACTGTTAGCTCTGGTCCTCCCTGGCTCTCAGCACATCTCCATGACATTCCGCTCCAGTTGCCTGTGGAGGTGGCTGGCGCCTGAACTCTCTTGGTGGGCTGTCTTCCCCTCCCTGCCTCACTAGGCCCTCTCTTGGCAGTGCACCCTGCCTCCCCTCCCAAGGAAAATGCCTGCACTTGCATCCCTGCCTCAGGGTCTGCCTCTGAGGAAGCCTGAACCAAGACAGAGGAATATTTTCAACAAGCCATAGAGGTCCTTTTGAGATCCTCCCCTCCCTGCCCCACTGAATTGAGAACTCCTTCAGCAAACCACCAGAAAGTCCAGGTATGCCACCCTGTCTGCACAGGGGCAGTGGAGAGCGCACGGCTTCTGAGGCAGCAGCCTGGGATGAACCTCTAGCAATTCCGCTCACCAGCAGTGTCACCTCAGATAAGCTACTTAAGGTCTCTGGGCTTCAATTTTGTCACTTGTCAAGGAGGAAGTCCTCATCCCCCTGTATCATGAAGATTCAAGGAGAGACAAATGGACTCACCCTGAACAAAGATGAACACTGAGCAAAACCTCGATTTATGGTTTCAAAGATGTCAAGAAGTATTACCTTAATATACATGTCACAAAAATCCTTGTCAGACTCTGTTCTGATTTCCTTGCTATGTAGGTCACATAGCAAGTAAATGCCTAAAAAGTACAATTTAATGATCCTTTCGTAAAGTCCTCTTCCCCTGGGCTGGAATGATGTTCTGGAGTTATAAATTAGAAGGATGCTGGTACCCTACCTAGCTGGAGGAGAGACATAAATCATGGTACACTGTGAAACGAGCACTAAGAGATGTCTGTCGTGGGCACTTGTGGGGTTTGGTTGTGGGATCCCCACGGGGCCTCTGGTTCTGGGACCCTCATTTCCCTCCAGAATCCACCCCTGCCCACTCCAGACCTTCTGGCCCCCCATGGGTGGCCATGTGACTCCAGCTGGGCCAATCAGAGCTGTTGATCCCCTGGCCAGAGTGATTGGTTCAAGAACCAGCATGTGACCCACACTGGACCGTTGAGAATCAATTCTGAGACCTTGTTTGGCAACCACGAGAGGGAAGCTGTCTGCTGAACTTAAAGCAGGCAGGGTAAAGACAGGGGCTCCTGGAGGCTGTTTGAGAGTGAAGGAAGGTGGGATCAATAGACAGCTAGAGACAGGGGCCTAGCAGCACGGTTTCATCCTTTGCCTCAGCTGCCTCAGAAGCCTGTGTCTAACCCTTGAACTTTTCTACTACGTGAGCCTGTGAATCCTCCTCCTCATTTTTTCCCCCTAAGCCATTTGCTACCAAAAGTTCATGCCTTCTGTGAGGTCTGTACAAGTCACAAAGAAGGCACGGGGAGGAGGTTAGCACTTCATGAAAGGGACTGGGTAAGCCTTCTGAGGAATGGAGCATGTGATTTTAGGCTTCAAGGGATGAATAGAAGTGTTTTTTTGGTGACCAAAGCAGGGAAGGGCATTTGAGGCAGAGGAAATTGCACACAAAGGCGTGGAGGTGGAAACTAGGAGTGCTTCTGTGTGGCTGGTGTACTGAAGATGAGGCAGAGGTGTGAGCAGGGGACAGATCATGGAGCTTGAATGCTAGGCTAGGAGGCTTTTCTCCTGTGGGAGGCCTTGTCAGGGGTTGGAGGTTTAGGGGGTGGGTGGGAGGATGGGAGTAGGGTGAGGGCAGATGCCTGTGTGTGGTAAGCAGAAGAGAGGGTGAGTCAGACCTTGCTGGGGCCGTGGAGACTTAATGAGTGTCTCCTGCAGAAAGTATCTCCCCATTGCCTGCAAGCAGACATCTTAAGGACTTAATATCCTAAGATTTCAGCTGGAAACGCGTTCTGTGAACACGTGGCAAAGCTGATGTCTGAGGTAACCTGGACGAGCTAATCATCTGGCCCACCTACACAGCCAAATCTAATTAACTATGTGTTTAGCATTCATGTGGAAGAGGAGTGGTGTTGTCTAAGGAAGGGGAGAGGAAGATGAGTAGCAGCTTCGGCCTCTGCTCCACTGCCTGAGCATTTGCACTCAGCTGCCAATCTTGCACCCCACGCCCACCCCCCTAAGGCAGCCCTGCAGTTACCTCACCACTCTCTTAGAAGTTACTAGGGCCGGCAGGGCGCGGGGGCTCATGCTTGTAATCCCAGCACTTTGGGAGGCCGAGGCGGGCAGATCACGAGGTCAGGATATTGAGACCATCCTGGCTAACACAGTGAAACCCTGTCTCTACTAAAAATACAAAAAATTAGCTGGGCGTGGTGGCACGCACCTGTAATCCCAGCTACTCAGGAGACTGAGGTAGGAGAATCGCTTGAACCCGGGAGGCGGAGGTTGCAGTGAGCCGAGATTGTGCCATTGCGCTCCAGCCTGGGTGACAGAGCAAGACTCTGTCTCAATAAATAAATTAATTTAATTTAATTTAATTTAATTTAAAAAAAGAAGTTGCTGGGGCTGGCCAGATGCAGTGGCTCACGCTTGTAATCCCAGCACTTTGGGAGGCTGAGGTGGGCGGATCATGAGGTCAGGAGATTGAGACCATCCTGGCTAACATGGTGAAACCCCATCTCTACTAAAAATACAAAAAATTAGCTGCGCGCGGTGGCGGGCGCCTGTAGTCCCAGCTACTCAGGAGGCTGAGGCAGGAGAATGGCGTGAACCCATGAGGGAGAGCTTGCAGTGAGCTGAGAGCACGCCACTGCACTCCAGCCTGGGCGACAGAGCGAGACTCCGTCCCAAAAGAAAAAAAGAAAAAGAAAAAGAGATCAAGACCATCCTGGCTAACATGGTGAAACCCCATCTCTATAAAAATAATAAAATTAGCTGGGCGTGGTGGTGGGCGCCTGTAGTCCCAGCTACTCAGGAGGCTGAGGCAGCAGAATTGCTTGAACCCGGGAGGCGGAGGTTGCAGTGAGCCGAGAGCACGCCACTGCACTCCAACCTGGCGACAGAGCGAGACTCCGTCCCAAAAAAAAAAAAAAAAAAAACGTTACTGGGGCCCACCCTTTGTGGAGCCCCCTGTGGAACAGCCTCCTTAAGGGTGTCACCCCTACCTCAGTAGCTTCTCAAAGCTATCCTTTCAAACCCACATGTTTCCCCCAGGGACATTTTAGCAGCACTTAGACATTGGTGCCTTAGACATCTTCTGACTCTCTGTCCCCTTGATCCAGTTCAGGGGCCAACAGGAGACTCCTAAAAACCAGAACTCAGGGACTGGGACAAAAATGCTGAGTGGGTTGCATGAGGCCACACAGCCTGGAGTTGACCTCAGCTCCCCCTGACACAATGTGTGGTCTGGGACTGGCCCTGCCACCACTGGGAAGATGATCAGAAATGCAGAATCCCGGGCCTTGGGACCTACTGAGTCAGAATCTGCATTTTAACAAATCTCCAAGTGACCCATATGCACATTGAAGCTTGAAAAGTAGTGCTGCTCTGTACGTTGCATGGAACTAGCCAAACAAAAAGAAGAAAAGTGGCAAAAACTAACTTTGGCTGGGTTGAAACAAGGAAATTAGAAAGAGTTATTGTTTCTCTTCTACACATTCCAAAATGTGATTATATTACTTTTGTAATGAAAAAAATAAACGCTTAAAATTTAAGAAAATCTGAGACACAAAATTACACAATGTCATAAAACTAGTAAATTATGAAATGGTTATTTGCATTTAAAAGTAGGTCCCATTTACAATCTGTTATTGCTTTTTGCTTTAATTGTTCTTTCTTGCTTTCTTATTTCTCCTCCCTCCCTCTCTTCCTCCCCGTGCCTTCTTCATTTCTTTTAAAAGTACCCCAATGCCAGAAGCAGAGGTGCTTTTGAAGGCAGGCTCAGGCCTCACCCCCTTGGGAATGGCTGGTGCAGGGAAGGGCATCTTCTGTCTGCAAAGGGAGCTCATTATAATATAGGTCTTATCAAAAGTGAATAGGGATGAAAATTTCCATGTTTATTGAAATGAAAAACAACAAATGATTTAAGGGTTAAGTGTGATTTGTAACTTGCCTTTTCTCCCAGGTGATCTCCCTTCATTAATTATGTTTCTGTCTACACAGGATGAAGACCCCTTCCCTTTCCCAAATTTCTCAAGGTTTTTAAGCCCCAAAACTGCTGACTTCAGACTTGGCCTCTTTGCCTAGTTTACTCTTACTTGTCCTTCAGCACTCAGCATGAATGTCACTTCTCAGGGAAGCTTTCCAAAACCCCTTAGTCCTGTATCAGGCAGAGCTCTCGATTGCAAGTGGTGGAAAAACAAACTTAAAGTGACTTAAGTCAAAAAGGGTGACTGTTGGTTCAGATAATGGAAAAGCCCAGCTAGTATCTGGCTTCAGGTATAGCTAGATCTAGGGTCTCAAATGACATTGCCAGAAGCTGCCTAATGACAAATCTCTCACTTTTCCTCTGTGAGGCTCCAGGCTTAAGCAAGGTCTACCCTGGGGCTCCTAGGTAAGCTCCAGATATTTGAGCTTCCAGCTTAGAAACCCCAATTGAGAGAGAACAACCCTCTTCCATTTGAATGGTTCCTTGATTAGTGTCTGTCTCCATCGAGATTGAAACCCTAAGAGCAGACATTATGTGTGCTCACAGTTAAGAGTATCCACGATGCCTGACACAAAGTAGGTGTTCATGAAATATTTATTGAATGAGTGGACTCACTCCAACTGCTTTAACAACAGCTCTATTTACTCACATTTACTAGGGACGATCTGGAATGCTGGCAATTGGCCTCCCCATTTAAATCAGATTTGGCCACTGACATAGCCAGAACCTCTGTCCCAGCTGTGCCCTGGGACAATCTGTGCCAAGGAAATGCTGTTCTGCCAAACTGGGGACATCTGCCACATAGCTGAAGGCAACTAGAAACTTGTCAGCTAGTATAGCCCCTGGGGTGGGTTGGCAGCAGACAGGGTGGGGGAGAGGGGGAGATTTTGGATTCTGCTGCACTGTAGTGCCTGGCTTCTGAAAGCAGATTATCTCGAGCCTCACAGCCTCCCTGTATGGTAGTGTGATTGTATTCGTTTATTTTAGAGAAGAAAGTGAGGTTTGGAGCAGCACACAGCTTTCCCAGCTCATAGCTTGCAGAGCCAGTACTAGAATATAAGTCTTCTAGACCAACTCAGGTTCAAATCCAGGCTCTGCCACCAGCTCGCTGTGTGACCTTCAGCAAGTGTCTACCTCTAGGAGCCTCAGTCTCTTCATCTGTTAAATGGGCCTGGTTATTCTACCTGAAGAGAGTGTTTGGGATAGTGTGGGCTCTGTGTAGCATGCAGAAGCCCTGATCATGCAGTAGGCACTTGACTTCCTTCCTTTTGTAGAGATCGTTCCAGCTAATGCCTCCCTGGCGGTGACTGAAACAAAGAAGTAAGCTAATGGGGAATGCTGCCAGGGGGTTTCTTTGCATCCAGCTAGAAAATGAATGATCACACCTGACCATAGGACACACTTGTCACTCAAGACACAGTCCAGAAAGCAGCCTCCCCGAGGGTGGCACCAGGCCCTTCCCATCCCAGAGTCTTCGCAGTAGTCAGGGAGCTGATCGTGTTTGGTCACCAGATGACCACTGAGGTCCAGGAGATGAGAGCCACACTTGCACTGCAATGTGGGCCTAAAGACTCATGCCCAAAGGATCTAACGCTCCTTATAACAACAGCTCCATGTGCAAAGCCCCCAGGTGCCTGCAAGGGACATAACCATTTACAAGAGTCACTGCACGTGGAAAAGCCAAACATTATGATGTCTCCATCAGACACTTGTCACTCCTTCGTGGTCCTCCCAGTCCAGGTCTAATTCACCAATCAAGGGTCATTTTAATATAAACGATGTTGCCTGGCAACACAGATGACATTCAACCTTTATATGGTTTCCAGGATTGACAGAGCTGGTAAGTTAACGCAAGGTCCAATTTGTTCTTAAGAGGAGAAAGGGTTTCTTAACTGTTTATCCACAGATATTTGCTAATGGCCTCCCTCCCCGACATGTGTGAGTGCATGTGTGTGGGCGTGCATGTACACACACACACACACACACACACACACACCTGCCCTTTCCTTGAATCCTTTGCTCTCTCCCCGTCTCCTAGTGGCATTCATTGTTTCAGGGAAAGAATGAAAGGCAGAAACATCGGGGGCAGGGGGGCAGAAATCTCTGAGTTTCAAAAGCCAAAATTTTTTAGTTTCAAATGCCAGAACTTTGAATTCCAAGACCAAGATTTTCCTGCGCCTGGCCTTTTGGTTTTCGGAATCCAATCCCTGAGCCAGAGCATAGGTTCACGTTCTAATTAATAGATTTGGAAAGAACAGATGAAGAACTAGGTGACCTGGACCTCAGAATATTGAACAGTTTCCCACCTGAGGAAGTGTGGGATGAGGGGCCATAATGAGCAGTGGGGTCCCGGCAAGGGGCCTGGGCCTGCGGCGCCCTGGCTGTCCTTGTCAGCCCCAGTGAGGACCATTGCTCAAGGGCAGCAGGAGGATGCCAGCTGTGCCCTGGGTTGTTCTCAGCTGCATTGGACTCACCTTGTGTGTTCACCCCTGCTCGCCTACTCCAGCTGAGCCCGGAACCTGGCAAGGTACTGAGGGAAGCGCGGGATCCCACACTTGGGTGCTTCTGAGCACGGCCCACCTGAGGTCTTCCCTCCTCAGTGGGGAACCTTAGCCCCCCCCACTCCTGGGCCCCTACACCTCAAGAAGATGCAGGCGGATGAGGCTTAGTGGTGGTGGTGGTGTGTGTGAGGGAGGGAGACAGGAGGTCCCTGAGGGAGAACTGCTGATTTTTTCTTTTTATTTATTTATTTTTTTGAGATGGAGTTTCACTCTTGTTGCCCAGGCTGGAGTGCAATGGCACGATCTTGGCTTACTGCAACCTCTGCCTCCCGGGTTCAACCGATTCTCCTGCCTCAGCCTCTCAAGTAACTGGGGTTACAGGTGTGCACCACCATGCCCAGCTAATTTTTGTATTTTTAGTAGAGATGGGGTTTCACCATATTGGCCAGGCTGGTCTCGAACTCCTGACCTCAGGCAATCCGCCCGCCTCTGCCTCCCAAAGTGCTGGGATTACAGGCGTGAGCCACTACACCAGGCCTGCTGATTTGATTTCAAATTAGAATTCAAAGAACATCAGCTTTGGAGTCAGCACTGTCGGGCTGAAACCCCATTTCCCTGTGGGATCGAGGGCAAGGTCATTAGTTCATTCAACACATGATCTTTGCGGGGTTATCTCTCTGAGCGCAGGTTCTGGGGTCAAGCTGCCTGGGATTCCCAGTTCTGTTTCTTCCTGGGGCAAGTTATTTCATCCCCTTGTGCCTCGGTTTCCTCATCTATAAAATGGGAACAAAATCAATACCCACTTCTTAGGGTCATTTTGATGTTTAAAGGCCTTAGTAATATCTAAAGAACTCACAAAGTGCCATGCACCTAGCAAATACTCCATAAATGTTATGTACTACTTCTACGTGTCAGACTTTTTTCTATGCAACAGTGGTACAGGAGTGAACAAAACAAAATAATCAATGGCATGGAGCTTCTGTTCAAAGGAGGGAGACAGATAATATCAGACCAAATCTAGTATCTTTATTTGGAAGAAAGAAACAGGATAAGGCTCAGGCAGTTCCTTTACTCTCTGAGCACGTGCCCCTCTGGGGTTAATGAAGGAGCCCATGCACCTGTGTTGAGCACAGGCCTGGCATTTAGTTGGTGCTCACTAATGGTGTGCCCTTCCCCTCCCTGCCTACTCTCCTGCACAGCTGCCCATGTGACTAGCCAGGATCTACCTCCTCCCCGGCTAGAAAGCCCTGGCCATCAGGAGTGACAGGAGAATCAATAGAATCGCAGATACACAAGAAATTCCCAGAAGCAGGTTCCCGCCAACCAGATGTTCCCACGCCTTTCTCAGGCAGATTAGTGTCCTAGCAACTGGAAAAGGGGAAAATGAAGTCTGTTTTTCTCTGGGAATAGAATGGACAAAAGACATTTGTGTAAGTTCAACCTTCTGGTAAAGCCCCAGGCAGGAAACACATTTGGTGATGAGAGCATTCGGTTCAAGACCCCCTTTCATCACTGTGATGTTGACCAGGTCAATTTCCTGCTTCAAGAGCCTTCAATGGCTCCCTGTTATCCTTCAGATAAAAGAGGACTCTTGATTTTCTCCACCAAACCTGTTCCCTTGCTATCCTCCTGACCCTTCCTCATCTGATGTAGGATGCGCCGATCACCCAGAAACCTGGGAGTCCTCCTTGACTCCTCCTGTGCTCTCCCTCTCATGTGCAGACCATCCATGTGTGTCTATTTCCTTCTCCATCAGTTATCTGGCACGACAAGGCTGCTGTGTAACAAGCAACTACAACTCTTAGTGTATGCAACAATATGCATTTGTTCATGTGTCTGGGGTCAACTAGGCAGCTCTGCTTATCTCTGTGGGGCTCACACATGTGTCTGGGATTTGGCCGGCTGTGGGCTGATCTAGGTTGGCCTTGGCCTGGGGCAATTCTACATGTCTCTTCTTCCCCAGACTAGTCCCATGGCCAGTGATGGTGGAGGCACAAGAGCCAGCCTGCCCCCAAGGGCACAGGCCCATCTCAGTCTCTGCTGATGTCACACCTGCCGGCATTTTATGGATCAAGCAAATCATGAGGCCAAGCCCAGCATGGGGTGGGGATGCTGCGGAGTTAAATGGCAAGGAGGAGGCTGCAGGGGGTGAAGAACGAGGACCGCTGAGTGTAATCTCCCCCACCTGCTCTGCATTCCCAAGCCACTGCCTCACTCCATGCCACCTACAGCTCAACTCTAGACCTCACCCAACCTCTGACTTCCACCCCACTTTCATCCCCCCCCTTACAGGCCATTCCCCACCCAGAATCCAAGGCAACTTCTAGAAATGTAAATCTGACTATGGCAGATTAAAATCCTGCTTAAAATCCTTCCATGGCTTTCTGTTGCCCTTGGAATGAAATTCAAACTTCTAACTGGGACCTAGAAGGCCCTTGGGATCGGGCCCTGCCATTTTTCCCAACTTCACTTCTGACCACTGTCTAATTCCTCTGAGTCTTCCAGCCATGGGGTCCTCACTTAGTAATGAGCTAAGGTGGCTCCTCTCTTAGGGCCCCTGTACTTGAACATTCACTGGGCCCAGACACTCTCTTCTTACCCCTCTCATGATCGCCTCCTCACTCCAGTTAAATCTGCTGAAATGCCACCTCCTCAGTGAAGCCTTCTCTGATGATCCTTCCTGAAGTCAATTCTACTTCGTCTCTGCCACATCCCCTTTTTGTTTTCTCCTCACCACCCATTTGTTCATGTGGTCTGGGATCAGCTATCCCAGGTAGTTTTAAGCTTTTCCCCCATTTTCTTCCCTGCTTCCCACTAGAATGTAAGCCCCATGGGGGTAAGATTTTGTGCATCTTGTTCACCCTTATGCCCCGTCCTGTCACATAGAAGCTGGTCATTGTGGATGAAGAACTAAAGTACATGTTTCTCATTCCAGCACTCAAGGTGCTTAATATCCTGTTCCTGCAAAGACACCAGGAGGAGTGGGGGAGAGGGGAAAAAACAGCGTGGGTCTGGCCTGTCCAGGGGGATGGAGACCTGGGTACAGGATGGCAGCTCGGGAGTCCATAGAGACACAGTCCCCAGTGCCACCTTCTAGAGTGACTAGGAAGTACAGTCATTTCTGAGCCCCAGTCAAACCCCAGGGACATCCATTCCACACATTTTTCATGAGCATCTTACAGTATGCTGGGAACCAGGCTAGGTCTTTGGGGACCTGAGGAGCTTTAAGGGAGGACATTCTTCTCCTTCATCCAGCAAACACTTAGCAGCTCTTCTGCACCATCCCAGTGACAGGTGTTGGGAACATCCTTGGGCATTTTCCTGCCAGTCCTGTCTCAAGTTGGCCCATCTACCTGACTCTTCCTGCCCATTGCTGGCCCCCCACTCCTTGGAAGCAGGGACTTCATCTAAGACCTCCTGGCACCTGCACCCTGGCACACAGCATGGAGCTGGATAATAGGGCACTCTTGAAGACTGAATTGGACCCAGGATCATTTGTTAATGATCAGGTGACTGACAGTCTGCTCATTAGCATACAGTGTGACCAGGCTGCCCTGGGGAGAAAATCACCTCAGGTCTGAGGAAAGTGCTTGGCACATAGTAGGTGCCAAATCAACTTTTAATGTCCCCATTTTGGAAGCCCCTCCCCCTACCTCTCACAACCCCAGTCATGCCCTCTCCTCTATGGAACCTGCCCTTTCTCTCCTGTTGTAGTGGATACCGTTGGTGCCCCACCCAGATCCCCATGCCAGATACTGCACCCGTCTCCCCACTGCAGGGGGGGTTGGCTGTGAACATCTCACAGCAGCACCTTTCTCCTGCAAGTGGCCCTTAACTGACAGGAGCTTCCCAGGAGGATGTCTGGGAAGTTGCGCTTTTCCCATGGGATGGTGGAAAAACCTCTCTGGTATGGTTCTTGTTCCAGAGCTCCCACGGGGTCGGGTGAGGCTGGACTTTTCCTTTTCTCTTCCTTTACCGGTTTCTCCCAAGAGCTCTCCCTCAATAAACGCTTGAGTACGAGTCTCTGTCTAAGGCTTTGCCTCCAGGGAACCTAATCTAAGACAATGCATTTTAAATATATGTCTTTTATGTGATGTAAGGCACTTCCAGGCTTGGACCCTGAAACCCTCCCAAACCCCATTCTGTCTCCTGTTTCCCCTTCCATCAGCTTCATGTGTGTGATCGTGTTGAAACAATGGGTCACAAGATTGGGGGAGCTGGAGCCCTGAATCTCTGCATGGGGGGGTGACTTTGGACTTTATATGAGTGAGAAATAAACATCTATTGTATTTGTGGGAATCTGTTTGACCCAGCAGCTAACATTACTATGACTCATACAGTTGAGGTTAAGTCATTTTTGACCCTCAAGTCCTGACTGATGCTGCGGAAAGAATGCGAGACCTTACAACTTTGCCATACACACTGTGTGACCTTGTGAAAGTCATCCCACCTGAGACTCAATTTCCCCACCTTTAAAGGAAAAAGGCATAAGTCCTTCCTCTGAGGGTCATTGTGAGCATTAAATGAGATAATACTTAGCCATGGTGCTGAGCCTAGCAAAAAAACAGGGGTTTGATAAATGCTAGCTCCTTTCCCCTAAAAGTTCGTGATGCCGTCTCCTGAGTTTTGAGTCACACTTCCTGGGCCCCAGCCTCTTTGTGACCATGCTGGGTGGAAGGGTCTATGGCTGTGGGAAGTGAAAATAAAATCCTAAGCTCCCAACCAACTGAATGGACCCCCTCTTGGTTAAGGGGACTTCAAAAAAAATGAGTTCCTGACTGCAATGTGATGGGAGGTCAGACCTGCCTCATTCTACTCCCTCCCTGGCTAACCGCTATGAGGCTTTCTTCCCTAAGGGCTGCACAGAAACCAGTCCTTTCAAAAGACTCACCACACCACTGATTGCAGCCAGCTGCCTAAAGCTGCCCTTCACTTTTGCAGTTTCGACACACAACCGGCCAGCATCCTTTCCTGATAAGAGACCAGCGACCACAGAGTGGTTCTGGCCAGAATATGGATGCTGCTCAGGGAGGGTTTTTGTGTCCTCTGCTTCACCTTTTGACATCAGAAGGCTGAAAACCCCACCCTGGGATCGTGCTAATACCACCCTTTTTTGTACCTATGACCCATGAAGGGGCTCAACTGTGCATGTGTGTTTCTTCTTTGTAACTATTCATGGCCCCTCCTATGGCTTATTGAGTATGCATATTCAGCCACCCTATTCAGCATAAATCCCTGTCTTATTCTTCTGATCTCAAAGTGCCTGTTTCCGGCTTCTGGCCAGAAGCTATGCTTCCCAGCCTGTCAGAATGGCCACCTGCAGGCTGCAACCCTTTATGAGAAATAAAGCTCTCCTTTCCAAATTTTTGAAGTTTTTCCTTCTTCAATTGATAGCTACCACAGGTTTTCAGCCAGTTTTTTCACTTGAACATGAACACATCACACAATGTCACCCACATGTGCCTCCTCTTCAGCTGTCTCCACGGTCACTGCTCCAGTACAGGCCTCCATGTCATCACAGGGACCATCACATCAGCCCCCACACTGGTCTTGCTGCCACTAGCCTTGCTCCTTCCCATCCATCCTCCCAAAGGCCATAGGGTGAGGTCTCTAAAGCCCAGATCAGTCTATATTATGCTAATATTAAACAATTTTCTTTTTGCTTACAAATTTCAGTTTACTCATCTGTAAAATGGGAGGGTTGAGTAGATGAACTCCACTGCTTCTTCTATTTTCATGATTTGGAGATGTGGTCCCTACTCCTTTGGCTGGCAGATAAGGTATACTCCTTATCAGTCTCAATAGGTCTTCATTACTCTCTCTCCCATGATCTGTGTGTGCAAATATGCTGCTCTATTCAAACTGTTCTCCTTCTGGTTCCCCAGGGCCCCTTCCTGTCCCTGCCCTCTGGCCCGTGTTTCACATGTCCTCCTAGCAGGCTGACTGTACCTCCTGTGAAAATCTTGCCCATCACTAAAGGCTCAGCTTAAATACCACCTTCAACATGAAGCCTTACTTGAATTTCAACAGGATGCTACCAGATTTTTCTCTCTCCTTAAGTCTTTACTAAATCATACAGTGGAAGGGGCCGTGCCTTAATTATCGGTGTATCTTGCATGGAACACAGTCCCTTGTGCTTAATAAGTGCTCTAAAAATGTTTATCGAATTGATTCTATTGTATATTCGCCATCTTACTATTTGTTTTCTATCTGTCCCACCTGTTTTGTTTCCTCTTTTTTCTTTCCTTATCTTGGATTAATCAAGAAGCAATTTTTATTACAGTTGATTTTTCATATCCGTGGGTTCTGCATTGTGGATTCACCCAACTGTGGATCAAAAGTATTTTTAAAAATTGCCTCTACACTGAACATGCACAGACTTTTTTTCTTGTCATTATTCCCTAAACAATACAGTATAATAACTATTTGCATAGCAGTCACATTCTGTTAGGTATTATATGTAATCTGAAAGTGATTTAACATATATGGGAGGATGCGCACAGGTTATATGCAAATACTGTGGCTATCTCATATCAGGGACTTGAGCATCTGCAGATTTTGGTTATCTTTGGGGAGATCTTGGCACTAATCCCGCCCCCCTCCGCCAGATTCCTGGGTGGCTGTATTTCATTTCCCCCCATGTTGGTTTGTTAGTTATACATTATTAGACAATTTACTTAGTGGTTAACCCTCAATATTATAACATGCATCTTTGACTCATTAAAGTCCAATGCAAATTTGTACTTTTGTCACATTAGAGACAATGCTAAGATCTCAGACTATTTTAACTCCATTTACACTTCTCCCATTGTTCTCATGCATTTTAATTCTACTATATTTTAAACCACAGAAGACATTATTATAGCTGTTTTTATACAGTCAAGTTTATTTCAATTTATTCCAAATTTACCCTTCATTCCTTTCTGCATGTTCATATTTCCATCTGGGACTATTTTACCTTCCACTTGGAGAACTCCCTATAGTATTTCTTTCAGTGTGAGTCAATTGGTAAAAATTCTTTTAATTGTCTGTGTCTTTATTTTGTCTTCATTTATAAAGAATATTTTCTCTGAGTACAGAATTTGAGGTTGGTAGTTGTTTCCTTTCAGTATTTGAGGTTGTTCTACTGTCTTCTACTTCTAGCGTTTCTATTAAGAAGTTAGCTGTCAATGTTATTATTGATCCTTCAAAGATGATGTGTCTTTTTTCCTCTGATTGCTCTATTTTTTTGCCTTTGAATTTTAGCACCTTTACTTGTATATGCTTAGGTGTGGTTTGTCTTGTATTTATCCTGCTTAGGGTTTGTAGTGCTTATTGGAACTGTGATTTGATATCTTTTTATCAACTTTGGAAAATTATTGATTATTTGTTCAGAAATATTGATAGTGCATTTTATTTGTTTCCCCATTGGGCCTCCAGTTATGTGTACGTTAGACCTTTTCACTGTGTATCATGTATCTCTTTCCTTTATTTTCTGTTATTTTTGCTTTTATTTTATTTTTTTAAGAGACAGGATCTTGCTCTGTTACCCAGGCTGCAGTAGCGTGATCATAGATCACTGCAGCCTTGAATTCATGGGCTCAAGCCATCCTCTTGCCTCAGGCTCCCAAAGTGGTAAGATTACCAGGTGTGAGCCACTGTGCCCAGCTTTATTTTTGCTTTTGATTCTGGAGATATTTTTCTGCATACATATCCATCTTTCAATCCACTAGTCCTCTTTAGGTGTGTCCAATTGTCTGTAGACCCATCTAGTGAGTTATTTCCTGAATGACGCCAAGAAGTTTCCTGGACTAAGCCCCAATTTGAGGTTCACCTGCCCTGCCACAGCCACACAAAAAACTGTACATGAATGTTTATAGCAGCTGAGATGGGGAGTTTTCTGGGTTTTAATTCAATTGTTCAGTGATATCCTTGAGGACCCAGTTCTTTCTTTCTCTCTGCTTCCTAATCACCAAAAACTGGAAATAACCGAAACTGTCATTCAGTTGGTGAATGGACAAACAAACTGTGGTACATCCACATAATGGAATATAACTTAGCAATTAAAAGGTATATTAGTCCGTTTTCTGTTGCTTATAACCAAATACCTGAAACTAGGTAATTTATAAAGAAAAGAAATTTATTTCTTCCAGTTCTGGAGGCTGTGAAGTCCAAGGTTGAGGGGCTGCATCTGGTGAGGGCCTTCTTGCTGGTAGGGACTCTTTGCAGAGTTCCAAGGTGCTGCAAGGCATCACATGGCAAGGGGGCCGAATGTGCTGGCTCAAGTCTCTCTTCCTCTTCCTATAAAGCTCCTAGTCACACCCCTATGATAACCCACTAAGCCATTAACACATTAATCCATGGATGGATTAATCCACTCACGAGGACAGAGCCCTCATGACCCAATCACCTCTTAAGGACCCCATCTCTCAATACTGTCACATTGAGGATTAATTTCAACATGAGTTTTGGAAGGGACAAATATTCAAACCACAGCAGAAGGAATAAACTACTTTCATCTACAACAACAAGAATGAATCACAAATGTATTATGCTAAGTAAAATAAGCCAGACTCAAAAGGCTTCCATACTGTATGATTCCATTCTGGGAAAGATATGACTATGGAACCAGTAAACAGATTAGTAGTTGCCAGGAGCTGGGGGTGAGAGGAGATGTTGACTACAAAGGGGCTTGGCAGAATTTTAGGAGCAGTCAAACAGTTCTATATCTAGATGGTGTGGTGACTACACCAATGTATACATTTGTCAGAACTCACAGAACTGTGCACTAAAGAGGGTGAATTTTACTTTATGTAAATTATACCTTAATTAAAAAAATTACTAAGCTGAAAACTTAGATTTTAAAATGCCAGACTCTTTCTAGATAAAGTCTATAAAAATCCATGTAAGACAATAGAGGTAAAACAAAGGAAGAAACAAAACAAGCTTGGTTATGTGATGTAAGTCATAAAAATAATTTTTAAAAGTGGACATTTAGGCAACACTTACTGTGTGTCAGGCTTTGTGCCAAGCAGTTTGCTCACATTGGCTCATTTCATCTTCATGGCAGTCCCAGAGCTAGGGAGGTAGGTTCCTATCTTATACATGAGACCACCAAGGCATAAGAAAGTCAGGAAACTCACTCAAAGCCGGACAACTAGAAAGTATCAGAGCCAAGCCTGGCAGCCACTCTCTCTGGCTCCTCGTGGATCACCTGAGGTCAGGAGTTCGAGACCGGCCTGGCCAATATGGTGAAACCCTGTCTCTACTAAAAATGCAAAAAATTAGCCAGGCATGGTGTTGCATGCCTATAATCCCAGCTACTTGGGAGGCTGAGGGAGGAGAATCGCTTGAACCCGGGAGGCGGAGGTTGCAGTGAGCTGAGATCACACCACTGCACTCCAGCCTGGGTGACAAGAGTGAAACTCTGTCTAAGAAAAAAAAAAAGAGAGAGAGAGAGATACACATCTTTCTTAACCACAGAGCCTCCAACAAGTCACTTTCCCACGTTCAGCCTCAGTTTTGTCATCTGTGAAATGGAGCTATTAGCATCCTTTCTTCTTTTATGGTTTGCGAAGAAAAGACCATGATTGGCTTTAAAACGAACAAACAAACAAACGTCACAAATGTGAGAGAGTAAACAGATGATTTTAGACATTTCTGGTCTCCTCTCAATATGAAATCTGTTTATTTAAAGACATTTCTCTGGAGATGTTTAGCGCACCCCCATGGGCACTGAGATGGGTTAAGGTCAGGAAAGCAAGGCAGTTTCTGATGCCCCCATCTAGAGGGGCAAAAAACAGCCCCACAAATGTCCCAGGATGGAGAAAAGGAGATATTCCAGGACTCCTCCGCATAAAGTCTTCTGTGAGTGAAAAGGAATCGTGGTTGGGTGAGGCCCTGCAGCCTGAGGAAGGGTGAGGTCTCTGAGAGCAGGTCCACTGCATGGACTGCCAATAAGAGGGCGAGGCAGGGATCGGGCCTTGGCTTTGCTGAGGAAAATGTGCAGGTTTGCTGTCAGAGCTAAACTGCAGGGGCTGACAACAGAGAAGCTAATTCTGGCCCCCGCATCCTCCTCCTCACCCTCCCCAATCTGTGCTGGGCCTCTTCCCTGAATAACTGTGGCTGAACTGGTATTTAGAGAATAGTAATTTCCATCCGACTCAAAAGCTGGGCTGCCTGGGGCTCCTCCTGAGCCCTTGTTCTGGCCCAGACACTAGAGGCTGCTGTTTCCAAAAGGGAGTCAGGCTATGCTTTTCCCATGATTGCCTGGTGGTGATGTGAGAGAAGAGGAGGCAGCTTCCAGCTTCAGGAGCTGGAGGGGAGGTGAAGGGCAGCCTCTATTTCCTTTCACTTCTCAGCCCTGACTGGACCACACAGAGAGCATCAGACTCAAGGGAAGCCAGACAGGAGAGGGCACCTGGGCCCCCATTCTTGCTCTGCCCCACCTCACTGAGTGGCCTTGGATGAACCATGTTGTAGCCCCTGTCTCTTCTGCATTTGGCAACAGCTGCAGAATCATCTTAGAATGAGGTTCCTTCCAGCTGTAGGTGCCTGGGATGCCTTTCATGGAACGTCCCAGGCCCCTTACCTGCTTGTATCTCAGCCACACTGCAAGGTTAGGGGTTATAAGCACCACTTTAAAGATGGATAAACTGAGGCTTGGAGAGGTGCAATGACTTGCCTGAGGTCAAGTAGCAAATAAAGTGTTCCCTTAGGATGTGAGCTCTGTGACAGCAAGGATTTTCATCCAAATCAATGATGTACTCAACACAAAGTACAGTGCCTCCCATGTAGCAGATGTTCAACAAATACCCAGCGAGCGAATGAATGGAACAGTGGAGTTGGGAGCTGGGATTTGGATCTGCAGCTGGGTGACTCCTAAGCTTTTGTTCTTTCTAATGCTCAACATGGTCTCCAGGTAGACCTACTGAAAAGATGTGGATTATCTTTTTTGGAAGAGGAAGGACATATAAAAATATACAATATGGGTTGCCTGATAGCAATCATCAGGGAAGGAGCAAAGTGAAAGCTCAGGGTAATGGGGAAGCCAGTCCCAGACTTAGAGCTTGAAAAGAGAAGCGAGGTGTGAGGCCTTATACAGGAGCTTAAACCAGAATGTAAAGGCTTTTCTGGAGCTCTGCTGGGTCCTGCAGTAATTGCAGAGTGATTGTCAGTGCATAATTGCATGCAAATGTCCCCCAGAGAGCCCGCTGGCACCAGGGCGATTACTCTTGCACAGGGACCTCAGAACTTTTGTGATCTCTCACTCCTATTGATAAAACTATTTGGGAACATATGCCCTCAAAATGTGTATGTACTTGTAAACTGAACATATGTACCATTGTCAATCCATATATTAAATACCAGTAAAGCTCCTTTCTTTATAATTTTAGATAATAAAAAGAAAGATAAGTAGTAATAGTTCCTTCCTGCATCCCAGTGCTTTGGCTCAGCATCTCCTCCCTCACCAGACCAAGTTGTGCCCAGCCCCCCTCCAAAGGCCGGCAGGTTCCTGGGAAGTGCACCAGCCCTCTCCCTCCTCTCCCCAGGAAGCTCTGGCTGGGGGCCTGGAGGCCAGACTGGGGCTGAGCTCCTGCCACCTCTTGGTGAATAACCTTGGCTGAGCTTGGTTCCTGCCTGTGACAGGTCTTACAGTCCTCACCCAGCCTCCTGCATAAGGTCATGCTGAGATTCACTCCAAGGCCGTGGGGTGCAGTGGGGAACACACCCTGGGCACCACCAAAACAACAGCAATGAAGGAGGCCTTCGGATCAGCTGGCACTGCTTTCCCTGCAGCTGTAGTTCCTCAGGTGCCTCTCCCATTTCCATGATATTAATACAACTAATAATAGTGGCAAACACTTACATAGCACCTCCTGTGAATCAGGACCAAGAGCTTTACATGTATTGACTCATTTAATCTGCACAACAACCTTATTAGGGAGGTATTTTTAGTATCACCATCCCTATTTCACAGATAAGAAAACTGAGGAATAGTTCAGGAACTCACCAGAGGCCACACAGTTTGGAGAGGATTTGAGACCAGATAGCCAGTTTCCTGTGATTTCTCCTCCTATTTCTTTTTTTTCTTTTTTAAGTTCCAGGGTACATGTGCAGGATGTACAGGTTTGTTACACAGGGAAATGTGTGCTATGGTGTTTGGCTGCACCTATCAACCCATCACCTAGGTATTAAGCCCAGCATGCATTAGCTCTTTTTCCTGATGCTCTCCCCCCAGCTCCTCCCCTATTTCTATTCCTCTGATTACATCTTCCTGTTATGGCCCCATCACCGCTACCTTTTCTCTTTGTCCACTGCTCTTGCTGCCATTCTAGTTACTATTCTTATTATGTGATCCCCTCAAACACTGGGCTTCTGTTCGCACCTTCTCCCTTTACTCTCCCTACCTGATGGCTTCGTCTCCTCCTTTATTCCTCCCCTTCCTACTGCAGTTCTTCCTATTCACGTCACCATTCTTTTTCTTATCACTATTCTGAATAGTACCTTTCCCAGTATCGCTCCTTTTCCTACTACTACTTCTTCTATCCCTCCTCCTGGTAACTAATTTCCTCTCTGACTCCTCCTCCTCTCTTACTACTTCCTCTATTCATAGGACATCCTCTGTTACTCTTCCTCCTCTTCCTTCCTCTAATGCTTTCTTTCCTTTCATGGGTTTCTAGAATAGCTGCAAATTCTTTGTCACTCCTCCCATGAGAGGTGGGGTTCCCCCCTCCGCTGGAATCTAGGTGGCTTATGACTGCTTTGATGGATACCGGATGGTGGGAAGTGCTGGGACACGATTTCTAGGCTAGGTCATCCAAGGGGATGCAGCTTTCACCTTGTAGAGCTGGAACACTCGCCCTTAGAGCTCAGCCCCATGTTAGAAGTTTAACTGCCCCGAGGCCACCATGCTGTGAGAAAGCCCAGGCCACATGGAGACACTGTGGTAGGCACTGGGGCAACTGTTCCAGCTGAGTCCAGCCTTTGAGTCATTCCAGCTCAGATGCTAGGCACCAGTGAGTGAAGACCCTCCAGATGATTCCAGCCCCCAGCTATTGGGTCAGCCCCAACTCCACCCCACTCCACCCTTTGAGTCTTCCTAGCTGACGCCCTAGCCCATGTGGAGCTGAGACATATTCTTTCTGCCTTCTGTGCCCAAATTCTTACCCCTAGAGCTCACGACCGTAATAAAGTGATTGTTCTATGGCACTTATGTTTAGAGGGGCCTGTTATGCAGTGTTAACAGGACCCCCACCTCTTCTCATGGGGAGTTCCTGGGCCAGCACCCTGCCCTCCTAACTGGTCTCCTTTGCTGGGGCCTCCTTTCCTGGCACTGGTATCTTCGCTTCTCCCATCAGCAGTTCCAGCTCCGTCATCCTCAGAGCAGTGGGCATCCTAGCTGTGGAGGCCATCAATCTAAGCGCAGACAGGAGTGATTCACAATGCTGCTGCCGGGGGAGGCTCACTTCCTTGTCAGAGCTCACAGCCATTAAGACAAGCTCTGGAGTCAGCACTCCTCAGACTCAGGCCTGCTTGCTGATCTGCCCCTCCCTTACTCAACCTCCGGGCCCTGCACCCTACTTACTAAAGCGCTTAATAATTCAGGATGAATACAGGGCTGCAGTGTGACCCATCGAGGGTCTTAGGAACATAAATAAGAGACAAGCGTATCGATGGACTTTGTGAGCAGCACTGTCTGGGGATGCTGTGGAGCTAGGCAGATTTGGGTTCAAATGCCCATTCTGCTACTCCTGTTGGTGTGACCTTGGGCAAGACATTTAAACTGTCTGAGGCCAAGTGTCTTTATTTGTGAAATGGGGCTAATTATATCAACCTTGCAGGATTATTGGGGACCTAAGATCATTCCCTTCCTTACAAAAGTGGAACTTCTGCATGCCAAAGTTCGGATGGCTTCACTGACGGTATGAAGATGCCCGGGATTCCACCACTGAACTCTCTTTTGGAACACAAGCAGCTGGGCCAGCTCTACTCGGCCCTGTTAAGGCATTATGATGATCTCTAGTTTGCAGATGGGGAGGTCTGAGGTTCAAAGAGACAAGGTGATTTGCCCAGAGACAGACAATTTAAACGTGGCAAACCCAGGGTTCAAGCAGAGGCTGCTTGCTTTCCTCCCAACCCTCACAGGGGTTACCATGTGCTCTGCACTGACCACCAGGGTCATATTTCACTGTGCTGTTGACCAGCAAGACCCTCTTTCTCTCTGAGCCAGAGCAGGGAGAGACAGCATCCTGGCCTATAGGCTGACTTGACTGGGTGGGAGGAGGCAGCCTTTACTAAGGTATAAACACTTTAAATATTGTAAAAATTTGTCTGTTTTAATTTCAACTTATGGCCGGGCGCAGTGGCTCACGCTTGTAATCCCAGCACTTTGGGAGGCCGAGGCGGGTGGATCATGAGGTCAGGAGATCGAGACCACGGTGAAACCCCGTCTCTACTAAAAATACAAAAAATTAGCCGGGCGTGGTGGCGGGCGCCTGTAGTCCCAGCTGCTCGGAGAGGCTGAGGCAGGAGAATGGCGTGAACCCGGGAGGCGGAGCTTGCAGTGAGCCGAGATTGCGCCACTGCACTCCAGCCTGGGTGAAAAAGCGAGACTCTGTCTCAAAAAAAAAAAAAAAATTCAACTTATTTTTTGTGTAGATAATGCATTTCTAGAGTTCAAAATTTCAAGAGGCACAAAGGCGGATTCAATGAAAAGTGGGCCTCTCCTACCTGCCCCTGGCCTCGTGAGTCCTCTTTTAGAGAGGGCTAGTGTTTCAACTAGAGATAGTTCCCCACAGATCTGAGCAAATATGAATGCAGCTTTCCCTCCTTTCTGCACGTTATAAATACTGTTCTTCACTTTGCCTTTCTCACTTAATAATGCACCTCAGAAATGGCTCCCCATTGGGACACAAAGAAGGCCTTCCTCCTTTTCAGGGCTGTGTAGTACTCCATTGGCTGGATTTGTGTGTGTGTGTGTGTGCATGCACACACCTGTTCTCTACTCATTCCCATGGAGAAAGCAAATCTGACTTCTGAAGATAAGCGTTTCTGCTCCATCCCCAGGTGGTTCATCACCATAGGCTCTGAGATCAAATGAGCTCAGCTGCCTCAGCCTGGGGGCGGGAATCATTATTATCTCCACCACTCCAGCCTTTGCTGTGTCCAAACACAAGCTGTGCCCCCTCTGGGCCTCTTAGGCCTCATCAACAAGATGCAACCCTGAGGCCTCCTTCCCAGGAAAGAGCTGAGGGCTCCTCTGGAGGGTCCTAGATCGCTGTTGCCTCTTACAAGCCTGAGGCCAAGGGGCACTCACTCAATTCATTGATTTTTTTCAGTAACTTATTTACATTTTCCTTCACCCATTTCCTCACTTATTAATTTACTCACTGATAAAGTCACTAATTCATTCATTCATTCACTCACCCATTCACTTATTGACACATTTATTCAGGCCTTGATCCATTCACTCGTACATTCCTCCATGCATTCATTTGCTCATTCACTCACTTACGCACTCATCCATATACCTGTGTATTCACTCACTCATGCACTGATTCATTCATTCACTCACTTATTCACATATTCATTCATTCACTAATTCGTGGTGATTAGAGTCATTTGGGTATGAGTTGGAGAGCCCTGGGATGGGGGAGACTGAGGACGGTATGTGAGGCCGCTGGATGTCAGCGAGGATGCGAGACCGCTGGGGCGCCTTCGGGCTCCCCTCCAGCCGTCCTCCCAGAGCCCGCCCCCGCCGCCACCCCGCCCCCCGCGCCCGGGAAAGCGCGCGCTCGAAGAGCGTCGCTGCTCAGCCGCGGGCTGGGGAGCCGGAGCGGAGCGCCTGGCGGCTGCCCCGGCACCCCCACCCTCGGCGGCCGCCCATGCCCGCGGCGCCCTGGGCCCGCGGCCCTCCCCAGCGCTGCGCTGCGCCGCCCTGCCCGGCGGGGGCGGGGCCGGGGCCGGGCTGGCGAGGCCGGGCCGGGCCGCAGGGCGGCCGCGGGGATGCGGGGCTGGCGGAGGAACCTCGCGCTCTGCCTGCAGCGGCTGCCGGACGAAGGTAGGTCGCGGCCGCTGCCCAGCCGGTGAGCGCGGGCGCGGCGCGGGGTGCGGAGGGCGGACCCATAGCTGAGCTGGCCCGGGGCGCCGGGGAGGGTCCCCGCGTGAGGCGAAGACAGGCGCCGGCACCCGAGGGGGGCGCCCCAAAGTGGGGAGCCTGGAGGATCACCGCAGGACGCGAGCTGTGGAGCGGAGCCTGGTCCCGGAAATCCAGCAGTGTGGGCGCGCGAGTGTGGGACCCGGGGCAGGGCGCCTGCCGGGGGCTGGAGCGAAGGGTCTGAGCCCTCGAGGGGCCACCCACCGGCCCGGCCGGCGGGTCGGGTTCCTGGAGCGAGCCCTGGCTCGGCGACGCGGCCACGTGCCTCACCTGCTCCCTCCAGCCAGCCCGCCGGGTGTCGGGATGTGGCCGCGTTCACGGTGGGGGTCCTTTGGCCCCCGAGGCTGCGGTCCGTCGCACCCAACTTTCCTTTGAACGCCCGGCGCCACCCCTACGCCGACCCCGGAGTCCGCGGTTACTCCAAGTTGCGAGGAGGCCAGGGAGGGGGCTGACCCGCCGCACTGCCCCCTGCCCGGGCCTGCCCCTGCCGCAGCGCTGCGGCTCAACCCCAGAGCGGGGCCGCCCGGGCTGCTCCCCGCTTACCTGTTGTCTGACCGCGAGGGGGCGGGAGGAGGAAGGAGGACCCGCGCCTGGGTCCTGCCACTGCTGAGGAAAAGTTTGGATTTGGTGCTAATGAAGAATTTCCAGAACTGAGAGTCGGGGGCAGGGTGAGGTCACAGTGGTGGCTGCCCACCCCCTGCTCACTTTGGGGGGCATAATGGCTGACTTAGAGGCCCCGCAGACTGTGCACATCGCCCCTGCCTTTGACCTTCACAATCACTCCTTAGGAGGGCGCTATTTTTCTTTCACTTTACAGATAAGGACACTGAGCCTCAAAGAGGTAAAGCCCCTTGCCCAAGGTCACACAACCAGCAGGTGGTAGAGCTGCCCGGGAACCTAAATCTATGTGACCCGCAAGCTTTTGGGAGTTTCCAGGCCTCCCACCTTCTTCCAGTCTGCCCACCAGGTTGGGCCTCTCTCAGTCTAGTGGGAAAGTTTCCATTGCCAACCCAGGCCCAGAGCTCCTGTGTGGGTCTTGGGGGAGGGTGGAGGAAGACGGAGAGAGCTGGTCCCTGCCCCTCCTGTCCTGTCCCAGGGCCAAATAGGGTCTGTCATCTCGGCCCCACTGAGGTCCTGGGTTGTGAGGGGTTGCAGGCAGAGCCGTGGAGGGTCTTGCTTAGACAGCCATTAAGCCTTAGCAGGTGCCTCAGACCCTGGTGGGCCTATAGGTGTGCCCAGTGAGGGAGCAGACCCTCCACTCCTCGTCTGACCTGAGTTGGTGCGGATGGAGCAGCATTAGGCTAGAGAGGGGGCCTAGGTTTCCTTCCCTGAGATTGAGGGAGGAGGCAGGGGAGAAGGGCTGCCAATAAGGAGGGGGGCGGTGTCTTGGAGGAGTGCCCCTACTCAACGGAGCCGCCCCCAAGGAGCAGGGCTAAGTAAGAAGGAAATCTTGCAGAGCCAGGTGCCCACCACTAACTTTCGTCTGAGCATGCCCTGTGATCTTGGACAAGCCTCTCTCAGGCTCACTTTCTGCCTCTTTAAAGGGGTGGGGGGCAACCTGTCCTGTTGGGGCCCTAGGAAGGATGAAATGAGGCGCCCTGGCAAAGCACACAGTCCAGAACAGGCTTGGAAGTGGGGGCTGTAATGTCCTGAGAGGGATTATGTAGCTCTCTTGCTCCTGACACCCCCTGCCTCGTGTGTGTGCGTGTGTGTGTGTGTGTGTGTGAGAGAGAGAGAGAGAGAGAGATGGGTGAGGCAGGTGGATGATGTGTGCAGAGTGCGTGGAGACGTGGGTGGCGTGTTTGAGATGCATGTGGGTGTGTACAAGGCATGTGTGTGACATGTATGAGGCATGAGAGTCTTGTGACATCAACAATGGCTTTGCCCACACTGAACACATCTCTTGAGAGAAGGCCAATGCCTTCCTCAATGCCAGGAGGTGCCCCACATTTGGATTTTCCTTGGAAAATCTGAGTTGGGATTGATCCTTGAGCTTCGCACTAAATCAGAGGGTGGCTGGTGTATCCACCCGCGCTGGCAGGAAATTACTATTTTAAAAAGGCAAAATCTCTGGCTTTCTCTGGGCCACAGGAAAATTAGTCCCCGTGGGCTGGGTCTCAAATGAGAGGTTTGGAGATGTGAGTCCTGCTTGACAAGAGGTTGTGGGGAGAGGTCAGCCAGGCCCAGGAGTGACAGGGATAGATGCAGGGACAGGGCCATCCACCTGGTATCTCTCAGAGAGGGGCCCCAGCCAGCGGGAGGGATGTTTTGAACAAGACCAGCTCATCTGCCTACCAGGTTGTATAATTTAAGGCCTCAACAAAGAGGAGTGGGCTTGAAGACCAGACTCATGTCCTTCTTAAGTCCCTCTGGTTACTAACTATGTGACCTTGGGGAAACTACTTAATTTTTCTGAGCTTCAGTTGCTTTCATCTGTAAAGTTGGAGGGGCAGCCTCGCGGGGTGGTCAGAAAGAGTCAATGCTAATATATCCTAGCACAGGACCCAGCACATAATAGGTGCTTAAGAAATGCCAATTCTGTTCTCCCTTTCTTGATTATTATATCTGATTTAACTTCAGATTTGGAGAAATGATCTGATGCATTGTTGGGCTCGTTGGTCAGAGGAGAACTCAGGGCTCAGGGTGGATTTCTGGGTCATGAGTGGCCAGCTCGAGATGTTCCACTGCTAGGGTTTGGGGGGATCCGGTAGGTTTGTGTCTAACATGTGGCTACTTGAATTCATGGCCTACTCTTGCCCAGTGAGATTGGACAAGACACACCACAGACTTACATAGCACATGTGTCAGAATCACTCACACGGGGTTTAGAATCTTAAACAGCAGTCATCTTCCTTGAAGAGAGACACATGTAGCTGCTGGGATTGGGATACGCTGTGATTCTTGCTTTATGATGTTTTTGAGTTGTGTGTGTATGTGTGTCTGCGTGTGTGTGACTGTGTTTGTGTGTGACTCCACACTTCCCAAGCACTGGGCACCTTGAACTTTTGTTATCTGAGGGATTGGGGGTAACTTGAAGCTAAGGACTGGCTTTTATTTTTCTGATTGTGCAGAGACCAGCTGGAGCTGACACACACACACACACACACACACACAGAGAGAGAGAGAGAGAGAGAGACTTGTGCTTCAATGAACCTCCCCTTTGACATTTTCTTTCTTTTATTGCAGCAAATGCTTCCAGAGGACCCCTTTCCAACTCCCCCTCCCCAGGCTCTGGCTGGTCTCTGTGCACAATCAGAAAAATAAAAGCCAATCCTTAGCCTCAAGTTGCCCCCAATCCCTCAGATAACAAAAGTTCAAGGTGCCCAGTGCTTGGGGAGTGTGGAGTTGAGGGCGGTAGCAAATTCCTATCAGGGAGACTGCTCAGAGGAGGAAGGCGCTGCGACCCAGTTGAGAAGGTCAGATTTCCACCGGCACATTCTTCCTGTGGTGTGGCCTGATTAATTTCCCTCCTTATGCTGGTCCTTTCTGTCTCTAATAGACCCTTGGAATGTTAGCCAGAAATGTTATAGAAGTCATCAGAGGCTGGGCACGGTGGCTCACGCCTGTAATCCCAGCACTTTGGAAGGCCGAGGCGGGTGGATCACGAGGCCAGGAGATCAAGACCACGGTGATACCCCGTCTCTACTAAAAATACAAAAAATTAGCTGGGCGTGGTGGTGGGCACCTGTAGTCCCAGCTACTCCGGAGGCTGAGGCAGGAGAATGGTGTGAACCCGGGAGGCGGAGCTTGCAGTGAGCCGAGATTGCGCCACTGCACTCCAGCCTGGGCGACAGAGCGAGACTCCATCTCAAAAAAAAAAAAAAAAAAGAAGTCATCAGATCCAACCCTCTTATTAGAGAGGCGGGGGAAACAGATGTAGCAAGAAGGAAACAACTTTTCATTCATGCAACAAATATTTACTGGGCCTTGTTCTGGGTGTTGGGAGATAAAACTGTGAGCAAGAAAAAGACCCTGTGAAACAGAGTTTACATTCTAGAGGGGGAGACAAAGAACAAGTGAACAAATAAATGTGAATGGAGAGTTTCAGAGAATCATCAATGATATGAAGACAACACAGGAATACAGGGTGATGTAGAAGACAGTCCCAGGGGAGGGGGCTTCTATAGTAGGATGGCCTAGGATGGTCAAGGAGGCATCCCTGGAAGGTGACTTTGAGCTGGCACTAAAGAGTGAGAAGGCCCAGCCACACCAAGAGCAGAAGGAAAAGCAATGCAGGCGGAGGGAACAGCAAATATAAAGAAAAGCCCTGGTCTTCAGGGGGTTGTGTGGGGAGGACAGTTTGACCTGTTGGAGGAAGAGAAAGAAGCATTGAGGAAGGGAGAGAATGATAAGGTTGGAGGAATCAGATCATGAAAAGTCAGATGAGTGTAGGGCCTTGACTGCCAGGGAAAAGAGTGTGGATCTTATTGTGATGGGAGCCCTTAAGGAGGAGCTCCAAAAATGACCAAAGTTTTGGCTGATAGAGATGGTAGTAGGGAGTGGCATCCCAGGCAGAGAAACAGCATGAGTAAGGGGGTGGAGGTGAGAAAGCTGTGGGAGATAAGGCTGTCAAGGTAGTTAACCAAAGGCTTTGAAGTCTTGGGGGGAGGGGATCTGTCCAGGGTGCTGATAGGCACATCCGGCGTTTCTGCAGTTACGGACTGTTAAGGGAGCATGGTTGTGTGTGCGTGTGTGTGTGTGTGTGTGTCCCCCTGTGGTACCCAGCTAGCTGATGTGTCCCTATGCCGGTTACCTAGGAGACAACGGGAAGACGATAGGGCGGCTTTCGATTGGCTCCTCACTCCTGCTGCTCATTTCCCTGTCAGAACCGCAGGCAGAGGTTACAAATGGTCCATGCGGTCATGCCAAATGCTGGAAGGGGAGCCATGAATGTTCATTGCCCCAGGTCCTGTGTGTGTTTGTGTGTGTGTGTTTGTGTTTGTGTGTGGTTGCCAGTGCGTGGGTGCATACACACTTCCTGAATAAAGCGGCATCTGGAGCTAATGCACTTCCTGCTGTGAAACATCTGCTCATTGCCTTAAATCAGGTAGTGGGAGCCCAGATAAATTTACAGAGAACCAGTTAGACTTTGGAAGGAATCTTTTGTTTGGGTTTAATAACTGCAGTGTCAACACCGGAGCTGATTTTAAATGTCTCCTTGTACCTCCAAAAAATGCAAATAAAGCTTTGAATGGTGGAAGTCATTTCCCATGCCATGGATCATGATGTCAGCATGCAGAATTGCTCCCCCAACCCCCACCCCAGCTGCGAACGGTGATATAGATTGTAGACTTGTTTTTCTTACCCTCTCCTTTAAAATCATCTCTTTTTCTTTTACTTTGTGGGTAAAAGGACAAGGAATCTACACTCTAATTTGGCTTAGAAAGGTGGCGGGGAAACACAAAACCCATCAAAGTGATTTCTTTGCAGTTGGCTTTCTAAGGCAGCAGCCTGGGTAGGCTTGGAAAATAATTTTTTTAAAAAAAAACCAAAACACACAAAAAAAGCCTCGGGACTGCAGAAGATTTAGCATTCTCTGTCTCTCTTCCCCTTGCCCTGCCTCCACTTTGCAGGGGTTGGCGGATGATGCGGTTGGTGAGGAAGGAAACGAGGATTCCCCCTCGCATTCTTGGCTTCTCTGTCCTTGGCTCAGGTTTTGGCATGCCATGCATGAGCTTTCTCTGCCTCTTCCCTGCCATCCTAATGGGAATTTTTCTTCCCTGTTGGAAAAAATTATTGTATGCCTTCCACGCAGTTCCCTATTTCTCATGTCTCTTCCACCACTGATCAGAGATGTTTTATCTGAAACCCATATTGGAAGGTGGTTTTCACCTGTTTACACATTGCTTATTATGCTCCATTACTTAAAGTAAGGTCTCATGCTTTAATGCCTTCACTCAAAAGATGACTGAAGGGGACCCCAGGGCCTTTGCACTTGCTGTTCCCTTTGCTGGATTGATCTTCCACTGGTACACTAACTCACTTCATTTAGATCTATGCAACTGGCTGGGCGCAGTGGCTGCTCCTTAATCCTAGCACTTGGGAGGCCAAGGCAGGTAGAACTGCTGGAGCTCAGGAGTTTGAGACCAGCCTGGGCCACATGGCAAGACCTCGTTTCCAAAAAAAAAATTAAAAAATCAGCTGAGTATGGTGGCGTGTGCCTGTAGTCCCAGCTGCTCAGGAGGCTGAGGGAAGAAGATTACTTGGGCCTGGGAGGTTGAGGCTGCAGTGAGTCATGATTGTGCCACTGCACTCCAGCCTTGGGGATGGAGCAAGATCCTGTCTCAAAAAAAAAGATAAAATCTATACAACTGTCCCCTCCTCAGAGAAGCCTTCCCTAACCATCCCACATAATATAACAGTCCTTTGGTCCTATGAGTTTCCTATTCCTGCCGGCCCTTTGCACTGCTGTGTTTTATGTTAAGTGCTCATGTATCACCTTTCTCTCCCTCTAGTAAGTGCTGTGAGGACTGTGCTTGTGTCTATTTTGCTCTCCACTGTATTCCCGGTGACTAGTATATTGCATGGTACACAGTAGCTGCTCAACAGGTATTTGTGGAGTGAGGGAGTGAGATGGGCCTGGGGACAGTGTTGAACCAGAGAATGTGGGCTTTATGGGTTCCTGGTTCAACCACCAGGGTTTCTGATTTTTCTAGAGAAGCTAAAAATCTAGAGTTTAACATACTGTCTCTCTCAATTTTAAAATGTTAACCACCAATCTAAACAAAAAACCCTAAGGGGTTTCAAACGCACTCCCTTTTGCACTGGATTTAGCCCAGGAGTCCCTACTTTGATGCATCTGGTACTCAAAGCCCTGTGATTGGCTGCAGTAACCTTTCTTCCCTCCTTGCCTGCCAGAGGGCTTGCTGCTTCCTACCTCAGAGCCTTTCTCAGGCAGCTGCCCCTGCCTGGAGTTCCTCTCCCACCCTCTTCTTCACACTATAAATGGTGGTTTCCTCCAGTTCTGACCCCAAGGCCAGGCCTGTGGTTGCAGCTTCCTGTTGTCCCTGCTAACATGACAGAATTAGCCCCTCTCACTTTGTTGGAACAAAGGCATGTGCTTGTATCTCCATCATTGGATATAGAGCCTCATGGGGGCAGGGACCCCGCCCCATTCCTCCTTGAGTCTGAAGTGCCCAGCTTAGAAGCCAGCATGCAGTAGGTGCTCACTAGGTGAGTGGTGAATGAAATAAAGAAGAGAAGGGGGAGGAAGCAACCTTTGCAAGCCAGGCCCTGGGCTGCCCCTGTTCACATCCGGCCCTCACCATGGCCCTGCCACGAGGATGCTGAAGCTCAGGGAAAATGGCTTAGCCGGAGCTGCTGGTGTGCAAGGGGCAACCTGCGGAGCCAGGCAGCCCCTCCCTGCTTGTGTGCATCCCCACGCAACTTGCTCTGTGGCTGTAGCACCCATAGGGCCACACCAAGTCTGGGTGGGTGTCTCAGACAGTGCCTGAACCAGGAGCATAAGTCTGTGGTCCTTCCCAACTCTGTGAGTGATTCCCGTGGTGACTGTCTGACCTTTCGGGGCCTCAGTTTCCTACTCAGAAAAATCAGAAAATATCTCTGTCCCAAGGGGATGCTGTGTGCACCTAATTTTTAAAAATGGAGGAGAAAGTGGTTTGAAAGTGCAGATGGCTTGTACCTGTGGAAGTCCCTGAAATGGGTGTGGGGGAGGGGCTGAAGAGTGTACTGGAGCAGGGGGCTGCACTGATGAGAGTGTGTGAGGTAAAAAATAATGACAATAATAACAGCCAGGCGCTGGGCACACACCTCTAATCCCAGAGCTTTGGGAGGCTGAGGCAGGAGGACAACCTGAGGCCAGGAGTTCTAGACCAGCCTGGGCAACATAGACATCATCTCTACAAAAGCACAAAAATTAGCTGGGTGTAGTGGCGCACACCTGTAGTCCCAGCTACTCAGGAGGCTGAGGTGGGAGGATCACTTGAGCCCAGGAGTTCTAGCCCAGCCTGGGCAACATAGTGAGACACCATCTCTACAAAAAAATACAAAAATTAGTCGGGTGTAGTGGCACACACCTGTAGTCCCAGCTACTCAGGAGGCTGAGGTGGGAACATCACTTGAGCCCAGGAGTTCCAGGCTGCAGTGAACTGTGATTGTGCCACTGTGCTTCGGCCTGGGTGACAGGGTGAGATTCTGTTTAATAATAATAATAACAGCTAACCATTATTAATGGTTTACTCCATGCAGGCTAAGCGCTTTGTATATTAACTATTTTAATTTTCATAACAACCCTATAAGGTAGGTACTATACTTAATCTCACTTTTCAGATGAGGAAACTGAGGCAGAAAGGTTGAGTGACTTGCCTGAGGGCACACAGCAGCTAAGGGGCAGAGCTGGGATTTGAACCCAGGTTAGAGGCTGTGCTTTTAACCACTGGGAAGTGAATGAGGGCCAGGTTTTCCATGTGGCTCCTGCAGGGTCCTTTGGATGTGCTTGTCCTGGTCCTAGAGTGGCCCTGCCCTGGCCCCAGGTGGAGCTCCTCTCCCACCCCAGGATTCACCCTTGTATTGATGTTGATCCCAAGAGACTGAGTCTCAGTCTGGGACTCTCCAGACAGGCCTCAGGCAAGGTGAGGGAGCGCCTCTTTCCCCAGGGAAAGAAGGCTGCCACTAGGAGTCACGCCTGCTCCCAGCCTCTGCCCTTGGTGTGGCAGCAGGTCACTGCTTCCCTACACACCTGCCCCGACTCTACTCTTTCTCCTGGGGCGTCTGATCCACATCCCCAGAGCCCAGGGCAGGGCTGAGAGAGGGCCAGGGCCCCTTAGCTCCCAGCACAGACTGGGCCAGTGTTTAGCAAGACTGTGAAAGAGACCCTTGTTTACTATACCTGCTACCCTGGGAGAGGGGTAGGGACAGACCAGAGTCAGAGGCAGAGAGACAGAGCACCTGTCCTGGGAGGGCTCAGAGCAGTACTTGAGGGCTGGGGAGACCAGGTCTCTTCAGGGCCATCCCAGGCACAGAGAACAGGCAGGTCTAGGCCCTCAAAAGGCAGGGCTGCGCCTCGCCAGGAGAGGAGTCACAGGGAGGCAGCAACTGCAGTGAAAGGCTTTCTGCTGGTCAAGTTGGCTAGGGATGGGCTGGGGGCTTTGAGGGGGGTGAGCCCCCCACCATCAGGGTCATGCAAATAAAGCCTGGATGAGCTTTCACTGGGGGTGTGGTTTGAAAGTTTGGGCTAGAGTGTAGCTCTCAACTATTTGGGCCTGGGTGGGGGTGTCTTTGTGTTGTCACAATCACAGCAGGGCTGCTAGCCTTTAGTGGGAGGGTACCAGAGATGCTGTGTCTCTGGCATATCCAGGGCAGTCCTACCCAAAGAACTCTCCACCCCAAATGCCAGCAGCATCCCTATTGAGGAATCTCGATGCCTTTAGCCTCCAGAGCATGGGGGATGTTGTCAACCTGTAGCGCACCTGAGCTGTGAGAAGGGAGGCGGGCCTGCGCCTTGTGAACCATGATGGGGTGGCATCGTTGCTGGTTTGTCACACAAAACCCATATTCAAGGTCATCTTGGGAGAACTATAGGAGCGCTGGACCCACATGGTGACTGTGTCATTGGTTTGTGTGATGCCTTCTGTCCACTGGCCAGGACTGAACGAGGCTTGGTGATGCACACAGCAAATGGTCATAAGTTGTCCTCGTTTGATTCTTGAGTTGCCGGAAGCAGGAGCCATGAGGATCAGTCATGTTCATGACCCAGTGGGGAGGCCACTAGGCCTGTGTCTGAGAAACCAGACAAGACACTGAGTCAGAGGAAAGTCGGAGTGGCTTTTGGAGCAAGTATTTATCTCAGGAATGTTTTTTTTCTCCATAATACAAATAATATTCTCTCAAGATGTAAGCCAAAAGCAGAGACAAATACTGTGCTCCACAGGTTAGATTGAGAGGCAGACAAGGGTGTCAGGAATTTGGCACCTGAGCTGTGCTGGGCTGAGACCCCAGTGGCTGGGGAAATCCAGGCCACGCTGAGCTGGGTTGGGGATGGCATTAGTTCCCAGCAGTGTCCACATGTATGTGGTGACACCAGGCTTGTCCTGGCCTATGAGTGTACCAGGCAGGGGTGCGACCAGTGGAGCAGGTAATACTCAAATTAGATGGTGGCAGCATTGTGGCTCCATGTCTTTGTTCTGGGAGAAGGGCACAAATCAGATGGTGGTAGCATTGTGACTCCAAGTCCTCAGTCTGGGAAGAGGATGCTAATCAGACAGCAGCAGCATTGTGGCTCCACGTTTTTGCTCTGGGAGGAGGATCCTGGCCAAGAGCCAGGATCATGGGGTTTTGGGGCCAGAATTCCAAAGAACAGCGTCAAGCAAGATACTAGACTGCAGATGGGGAAATGGAGGTAGCAGCCTATTCTTTGTGCTAGGCCACCACAAGGAGTCGGGGGAAGCGTGGCTTGTTGGGTGCCTGGAAACCCAGAGCTTCACATCTGACATCGAACACTCCCACTGGTGCTGGGAATTGGGGCTCCTAATATCTGGCCAGCTGGATTTAGTGAAAAGAGCCTAAACCGTGAGGACAGCTAAACATGGGTTCATGTCCTGGTAGGCAACCTTGGGCAAGTTCTCTCCTCTCTGAGCCCAGTTTCTTCAGTAGAGTGTGTGGGGTCGACTGTTCGAAGAGGCTTCCCAGGGCCTGATGGCCTCTCACTCTCTTTCCCCCTCTCCTTTACCAGCTGGAGACACAGAGCCTGTCCATGCAGGTCTGCTGGCAGGAGACTCGGCCTTGGGGCTCTTTAAACTTGGATGGCACCTCCCAGGGTGGGAGCTGTGGAGCCTCTGAGCCCTGGAAGGCCCCATGGATCATCAGCCTCTCAGGCACCTACTTCTGCATGGTCCTATCTGTCATCCTTTCTCTGAAAGTTCCGCCACCCCAACTCTGAGCTGAGCTCAGGGACCCAGCCTGGGAGCAGCTAGGACAGGCCTGAGTGTGGAGGGGGCAGAGATGCCCCTCTATGTGGAGCTGCTGGATGCATTTGCATGGCCATTTACATTTTACTGAGCAGCCTTATTCATATTACTTAAAGTCATCCATTCAATCAGCAGACTTTTTTGGGTACCTACTATGTGCCAGACATCAGAATACAGAGCTGAAGTAGATAGACAAGGTCCCAGATCTCACAGAGCAGAGCAGACAGATGTGGATACAGAGGCCCGAGAGGCTGCTGCTTCTTCCCTTCCTCTTGATGTGCCTCCTGGGCACCAGGTGCTCACATCTCCTCTCAACTTTTCTTGACATCTGGTCTGCCCCAGTTTACCTACTGGGACTCACTCCTGTGTAGTCCTTGCCCTTGAGTGGCTGTACTCCCGGAGGCTCCTCAGGGTGCATGGCACTGGGAGATAGAAGGCCCACAGCTTTCTCTGAAATCAGGAGGTTGGAAAAGAAGGCAAGAGGCATGGTTTGGCTAAAACCCAGGCTCCCTTCCAGAAAGTTAGCTAACTTTTCCATGTGCTGAGTCTATAGAACTGTGAGGAAATATTCATTCTTTATTCCATTTGTTCTTTCATTGAATAAATCATTATTAAGCCCCTATTGCATTCTACATACTTCTTTTATATCATTTCATTTATCTTCCCAGAAGCCTGACTGAGCATAGGTCTGATTATTTCCATCTCACAATTGAGAACCCGAAGCACAGAGAGGTTAAGTCACTTGCCCAAAGATGCGCTGCTGGGAAGTGGCAGAGCGGGGATTTCAGCCCAGGAATGTCTTTCTGCCAAGCCAAGGCTCTTTCTGTGTCCCCAGGCAGCTTCTCCTGGAAGTATAGTGCTCAAGATCATACAGGGAGTATTAATACCACAGGAGTGATGGGGGGCATTCAGGGAAGGAGCGTGGAATTCTGTCTGGGGCTGGGGAATTGGAGTTGACATTTGATCTGGGTTTTCAAGAGCAAGTGAGAGTTGGCCAGAAGGAAAGAGCAGGGAAGGGCATTTAAGGCAGAGGGATCAGCATGTGCAAAAGCACAGAGTGGGGAGAAGTGTGCTGTGCCCACATCTGAGTGGTGTGACTGACCTGTCAGCTGTGTGAGGCGCACATGTGGAGGGAGACTCCGCAGAGGTGGGTTGGGGCCAGATTGTTGAGGGCAGAGATAGCCACATCTGGCTCACAGGTGGGTCTTGTTTGACTCTAATAATGGCTTAAAAAATCAGTTACCAGTAAGTTTTCAATGGGGCAGGACGTTCAAATACAAAAATATAGATTTACTACTTTCTTTGGAAGATCGGGCAACCCTGGGTTTGCATTTTTGCTTTCCCCCCCGAGGGCACATTGTCGTACTCTCCACCCAGCCCCTTTATACACTTAATCACCTGCTCAGCTGGTAGAGGCCTTTGTGTTTGAGACTTTGAACTCACTTGCTAGATGAATTTGAGCTTCATCCCCGTTAGTCGGTTGAAAGGTTTTCAAGCAAGAGTGACATCTTCAGAAAGCTCCTGCTGGCTATTAGAGGGAGAGAAGCAAGTGGAGGCAGGGCGACCCCTGAAATGACCGTCCTTGTTATATTAGGAGCATTTGCTCAGCATTTCTGGGAGCCTCATTCATTCTGTCTCTACTCCTTGTAATAACCCTGCAAGGTGGGGTATCAGCCTGATGAGATGAGAGTAAAAGTCCAAATGCAGACGTGATGAAGAAAAGGATTGAAACATTGGAAAATACAAAGTAAAACATTTTGTATAACAAAAGAAATCATTCAGAAGTTTCAAAGACAAGACACAGTTGAGGAGGGGTGGTATTTACAACCTACATCCCAGATAAAGTGTGATATTCTGAGTACACAAAGATCTGCAAATCAATAAGAAAAGTCAGCGTCCAGGAGCCTGGGAACAGGCCTGAACAGGCAGAGATTAGAAGAGGAAACACAGGCAGCCAGAAAGGGCTGAAAGAAGGCCAGCCTCACCTTCTCAGGGATCGTTCTGTTAGCATTAGGAAAACACTCCTAAAAGCCACGTGCAATATCAATTTTAATGGGAAATTTTAAAATTCGTGGTGTTTAGCTGGGTGTGGTGGCTCACCCCTGTAATCCTACCACTTTGGGAGGTGAGGCAGGAGGATCACTTGAACCTAGGAGTTTGAGACCAGCCTGGGTAACACAGTGCGACCTCATCTCTACAAAAAATGCAAAAAGTAGCCAGGTGGGGTGGTTCATGCCTGTAGTCACTCGGGAGGCTGAGATGGGAGGATTGCTTGAGCAGGGAGGTTGAGATGGGGGGTCGAGGCTGCAGTGAGCCATGGTCATACCACTACACTCCAGCCTGGGCAACAGAGCGAGACCTTGTCTCAAAAAAAAAAAAAAAAAAAAGTGTAGTCTGTAGTGTTGGTGGGATTGTGGGGGAGGTAGAGGCTGACATCTACAATAAGTGGATAGTGCTATTGTGGAGGTTAGTTTGACAGTTAACCGGTCGATATGGCAAGTGCTGACACTTTTTGACCTGGCCATTCCTTCTCCAAGTATCTATTCTAGAGAAAAATTTATTACAGATGCACTAGACAACATGAATAAGGATGTTTGTTGCAGTGTTAATAAAATTTTAAAAAGGAATAAACCAACTATCTATAGGCAATTGGCCTGAGAACTCAGTCACATTGTTCAGGTAAAAAAAAAACTCAGAAAACATCCTTGAAGAACCTTTCTTCAACCCCTGTCTTCCATCTGCCTAGTCCCCACCTCTCTCGTGGTAGGCAACCACCAGCATCCATTTCTAGACTATGCTTCTAGAAATTTCTTCTATGCCTATAGAAGCAACTGTGAATACGTATCTTTCCCCCTTTTTACACAAATAGTTGTGTACTATCATGCACTTCAACACTTTGCTGTTTTATCATGAGGTATCTTGTACACAACGAAGAGTGATGGGTACATTTGTATTTTTTAAAGAGCAACATAAAGACGTCCCCAGTGCACCTGTCCTCCAGCTAAAGAAATAGGACGTGTCCAGCACCCAGTGCTGCATGGCTCCCCAAGAAGGCTGTTCCAGTTTATGCTCCCACTTAGGATTTGTGTGAGTTTGCAAAAAGGATAGACTTGAGATGGTTTTGCTTGTTCAAGGTCCCGAGTGAGTAGGCGCGTTCTGTTCAGCCCCAGGCCTCACTCAGTGGGGTGGAGACCACAGCCTGGAGGAGAGGGATGAAGGCAGATTTTGGGGGGCTGGGTGTGAGGGGCCTGCCATGAGGCCCCTGTCTTGGAGGTCCCTGGATGGATAGTCCTGGAAGCTGGGAGCCAGCTAGAAGCTTGCTGGAGAATCCCCTGTGTGGGAGGTGTGGGGGGCCCTTCAAACAACCACTTTTCAACCAAATGAGCAAATGCTTCCCCTCTGTCATCCAGGGATGGTAATTAATCTAGGGTGAAAAATGAATTCTCCCAGGAGGCTTTCCTGCCAGAGACCCTGGAGCCTTAAATTTACTGCTTGCCTTCTGTGCTGACAGAACTGAGCCTCAAGATTTATATCCAGGGGTTTGTGGGCAGCTGGCTCTGGGCCAGCGGGAGTCCTGAAGGGCAGGCGGGTGGGTGCAGCTGTATTTTACAGTGAGGCTGGACCCCAGAAGGGTGCACATCAGTGGCCACCTGGGTCCCAGGAGAGGCCACCCACCTTGAGTACGAGTGGGGAGGGGCTTGAGGCTTATGTCTGAGAACAGCAGAAAGGACCTATTCTCAGAGACCACTCGGCTTGGCTCTCCTGGGTAATAGGTAGGGAGACAGTGTCCAGAGAAGGAGAGAAGGTGGCCCAGGGTCCCAGGGGAGGCCAGGGTTCCTCACATCCAAGGAGTCAGACTCTAGCTTGAGTGACTTGCGTTTTGCTGTTCGTTTCTTCTAATATAAACCAGGCTGAACCACAGAACTCACTAAACAACTCTTGACTGAGTGCCAACAGTTTCTTGGGAACAGAGCAGTGACTAAGACCTCAGTGAACTCTGCCCTCCAGAAACTCATAGACAGAGCTAGCGGTCTCCCAGGTGGGGTGCAGGAGCCATGCCCAGGACAGTCTCCTGAGGAGGAGGTTGGGAACAAATATGAAGAGCTTCCATTTACATTTATCTTCTATCACAGTTTAATTTGTTTCTCTTTTTGGGTATGTTGTATAATGTGCATGATGTGCAAATATAGTAATACATGGTTACTTTATGAATAATATGTATATGTCACTGCAGAGGAATGCACATTTTTTACAGGCAGAGTGCAAGATTGAAAAGGTTTGAGGAGGAGCCCTGCCTACCTGTTGGGAGTATAGCAGTTGGAAGGACCCTGAGCTGGGGTCTTGGAGGGCAAAGTGCACCCAGCATTTACTACCGTGTGCTGGGCAAAGGCACAACCCTTTCTGTACAGGCCACGATCCTACCAAACAATGGGAGGCAGGGACGGTTAACCTCATTTTGCAGATGAGAAGATTGAGGCCCAGAAAAGAGAAGGTTTTTTTTTGTTTGTTTGTTTTGTTTTGTTTTGGAGATGGCATCTTACTCTGTCACCCAGGCTGGAGTGCAGTGGCATGATCTCAGCTCACTGCAACCTCCGCCTCCCAGGTTCAAGCGAATCTCCTGCCTCAGCCTCCTTAGTAGCTGGGACTACAGGAGCCCGCCACCATGCCTGGCTAATTTTTGTATTTTTAGTAGAGACGGGGTTTCACTATGTCACTATGTTGGCCAGGCTGGTCTTGAACTCCTGACCTCAGGTGATCCACCCGCCTCAGCCTAAAAGAGAAGAGTTTTGCCTAACTTAGTACCTGAGCTAGGATTGGACTCTTGGCCCTCCTGTTGGCCAGTTTCATGGTTCCTCCTTTTTTCTACATTTCTAATTTTATAAAACCACATAAGATGTTTGTTGCACATTTAAACTAGTTTTAATACTTAAGCACAGCAACATCAATAAACAAAGACATTGCCATGCAGTGAACTTCCTTCTCCATACAGAACTGATATGGACACATTTCTCTGGTTTCTGGCTATCTTTAAGAAAATAAATCCTCTTAAGTGAAATGACTTTTTCTCAGATTAAGCATGTAATTGTTGTTAAATATAGACTATTTTGAAAATAAAGACCAAGAAGAAAATGAAAATCATCCTCCACCTGCCCCCTCCCCAGGGCCACTCTGGTATATTTCCTTTCAGTCTTTCATCTATCATTTATTTTTGTTGCTGTCATACCACACACATTATTTTATGTTTTGTTTTATCTTCACCTGGCTTTATAGGATCAATATTTCCCTGGATTATTAAAAGCCCTTGAGTTGCAGAATGTGTCATGGAGTGGTCATTCCAGGCATGGTTTATTTACCTGCTCCCCCATGGTTGGACATCAAGTTTGTCCCAGCACTAGACTTTTTTAATAAGGCTGCAGTAAGACTCACCTTTCCTGGGGTGGCCATCAGTCTATAATGCAATTCATGTAGGCTTTCCCCCCACAGATGTTATTTCTTACCCTTGTCATTTTTAAGGGCCACATTATCTCCTGGAGTATGGCTATTCCTCATATTCTAGGCCATTTATCCCTCTCCACATTCCATGAGGCCTCCCCACTTCCTCTGGGAAGTGCCCCTAACCCCAGCACCTTTGATTCAGGGAACCGGCCTCCAGGGGGAGGACAGGACTGTTGTCACCATTGCCCGAACCCAGGCATTTGCTGCCTCTCCTGCCTGCCTCCTGGCCCTGGCACCCAGCCCTGCAGGCGGATTCCTTCTTTCTTCTTTCATTCATTCTACGACTGTTTAACTCACACATGCCAGTCACTAAGTGCTGGGGTACAGTAGTGAATAAGACTGAGTCTTTGTCCTTGTGGAGCAGAGAAGATGGACCAGAAACGGGACAAATAAGTAAGAATTCACTGGGGGAAGAAGTGCTGTTTGGAGGACAGGGCAAGAGGATGAATGATAGAGGTTGATGGGGTAGTCAGGGAGGGCCTTCTAGAGGAGGTGACATTTGTGTGGGGCCCAACCAAGGGAAGACCTGGAAGAAAAGTGGTCCAGGTAGAGGGAACCACAGGAGCAAAGGCCCTGGGGCAAGAGTGCGCCTGGTGTGTTTGAAGAACGGAGGCCAGTGTGGTTGCCATGCTGTGAGAAAGCCAGAGAGTGAAATGGGGTAAGGGCAGAGAGCTCAGCAGGGGTGCCAGGCCGATGGAAGGAATTTGGGTTTCTTCTGAGCATCGTGGGAAACCTTTGCTGTGCTTTAAGCTGGGGGGCTGACGTGGGACCTGATTTCTCATTCCTGAGACCTTGTACCTGCTGTCCCCTCTGACTCTGTCATCTTTAGGCTGAAGGGACCCTTCATTTCCTCACCTGTAAAATGGAATAAAAATGGTACCTCTCTGCTGGAGAGGTGGTGAGAGTTAAATGAGCCAGTGTGACGGTCAGTGCCTGGTATGCAGTGGGTGCTTGGTTGAGCTAGCTGTGTATATTCCTCCTGAAGGAAGCTGCGGGGCTGAGGTTTGCTCGCTGTGCAGAGTTCACTGGAGCTGCTCTCTGGTCTCTTTAAGCCTAGCCTGCCTCCTCCTTGCAGCTCACGCCTGTTTCCTCTGACAGTCACCCTAGGACAAGGTGGCTCTGCACAGCTGCAGTCCCTTTCCCCTCCAGCTGCCTCGGTCCCAGAAGTGGGGGCCTAATGGGCCTGTGTCTGCTCTGAACTGTCCTTTACGTGTGAAATGGGCCAATTCTACCTCCCAGAGCTACAGGGAGGCTGTGTGGGCCCCATGGGGGCTCAATAACATCAGGTTCAAATGTATTAAATCAAACACCTTTAAAAATAATATTTTATGCTGAAATCTCCATAATATGGCCAGGCATGGTGGCTCACGCCTGTAATCCCAGCACTTTGGGAGGCCCAGACAGGCGCATCACGAGGTCGGGAGTTCAAGATCAGCCTGGTCAATATGGTGAAACCCCATCTCTACTAAAAATACAAAAAATTGGCTGGGCATGGTGGTGGGTGCCTGTAGTCCTGGCTACTCGGGAGACAGACAGGAGAATCATTTGAACCCGGGAGGCAGAGGTTGCAGTGAGCTGAGATCGTGCCACTGCACTCCAGCCTCGGTAACAGAGTGAGACTCCACTCCAGCCTCAGCAACAGAGTGAGACTCCATCTCAAAAAACCACAACAAAAAACAACTCCATAAGATTTGTTTGGGAGTGTGTGAGTGCCTTGCCTCAGTCCTGGCCCTGCAGGCATCCTGGAAAGAGGTGGCAGGTGGCCCCTTGGGGAAAATCAACAGCAATTGCATTGGATTCTGCACTTAATTTAATGAAAAGACCCTGTAGGGAGGCAGAGGCAGCGAGGCAGTGAGGCAGGGTCTATGGGCTGCAGGCAGGAGTGATTCCAGGGGAGATGTATGGGTGCTTCATAAAAGATTCAGATCTAGGCTCAGTGCTCTGGGATCCTTCTCTGCAGTCTGAGAGGCAGGTGTTCTAGGGCTCCCAACAGCTCTATTTGCTGTGCGAGCCTGGGCAAGTCATGGCCCCTCTCTGGGCCCTGCAGCACCACTGGGCATTCTGGAGCCCCTCCTCTGCCCATAGTCCGCGGTCCCAGCCTACTGCCCACCTCCCACTGGACATGTGTTTTACAAGGATTTCCACACAGTGAAATCCTCTTCCTTGTTGCCAGCACCCCTTCCCCACAAGTTGTTTTTCCATGTTACAGAGGAGGAAACTGAGGCTCCAAGAAGTCCACTGATATGCATAGAGTCACGCAGCAAGCCTGGGGCAGCAATGGGGTCGTGTGGCCCCTTCACAGAGTCAGGAGCTTCCACAGTGGGCTCGAAGGACACTCAGGACTTGGATGAATGGTGACTTGATTCTCCACACAGCCCCACGTGGAGTCTGTTCTGTTGTGTTTTATTTTCCCTTTCAATAGAGAAGGGCCAAGAGAGTTACGGGACCGGCCTGGACCCCACAGCAACTAGTGTCAGAGCAAGAACGTAGTCACCTCCTGGTCCAGCCTTTCTCTCCGGCTTGTCACAGAAGTTCCTGGGCCTCTGTGACTTGAGCTGAGCTACTCCCCTCACCTACTGTGTGACCCTGGGCAAGTGACCTAACCTCTCTGAGCCACAGTGTCTTTGTCTATAAAATGCAGATGGCAATATGCCCACCTTTCAGGGTTGCTGGGAAGATCAGATTTTGGCAAGTGGCCTAGGATAGCAACTGGCATCCATTTCCTCTTGGAAAAATTCTAATTCTAGGGCTGCTCAAACTATGGAGGAAATCTGACTAGAAAGGAGCCCCTCCTTTTCACAAGTTTTGGGCTTTGCCGGTGTGGCCCCTCCCAAGAGGGAGGCGGAGGGAAGGAACTTGGCGTACACTGGTGGTTGCAGATGGCAGGCAGCTAATTTATTTACCTCTTTCTAATAAATATGCATGACACATAAATAAAATATCTCACTTGTACCACTCCACCCAGATCCCGGCAGGCAGTGACAGTCAGCAGCGTAGCTTAGAAGCAGGCCTCTGTGAGCATGTGGAGTCTGGCAAGGGGGTTAATGAGCTGATTATTCTTCCTTTAACCTAATTTCTTGCCACACATCCAGCAGTGCTCAGAATTCCCAGTTAGGAGGCGCTGGGCTTTCCCTCCCGGCCTCCCAGCCTCCCAGCCTCCCAGCCTCCTGGCCTCCCAGCCTCTCGGCCTGCCAGCTGAGCTCTGGTGAAGGAAGGCCACAGTAGCTTTTGCTCCCCTTGGAGCCGGGCAAGACTGGACTGGACTTCCCTGGGAGGTGGTGGGCCCCATCAAGGTTGCTGTCAAAAGGGCTCCTGTTCTGGCTGGGGGTTGGACTAGGAGGCTTTCAGGACATCTCTCCAGACATCTCTCGTGATGGTTTGACCACTGAGGTGGGCCTAGGTTTGTAAACTTGCCCTACATCCGGTTCATGCACTGGCCTCATCACAGGGCTCCCAGCCCCCAAAATCCCCCCCACTACAGTTAGTCTCTCCTGCTGCTCTTACCCAACTCATCCACGAGCCAGGAAATCCAGTCATAAGACAGGGCAAGAATTCATGGAACTGCCACCCCCAGAGCCGAAAGAAAGCTGGAGAGGGGTAGGGGAGCAAAGACAACCTATGGAGTGAGAAAGACCTGGGTTCCACTCCTGCTCAGCCACTTGCTCTGAGTGTCAGTGTCTTCATCTAGGAAATGAATACATAGTCAGTGTCTACCTAACATGGTTGTTAAGGCTTGTTCACACATTCACTCAACAAATGTTTACTGAGCAGCTGCTATGTGCCAGGCACTGCCTTAGGCCCTCAGGGCCCAGTGCTGAACACGACAGAGACTAGGACCTTGCCCTGATGGATCTTAAATTCTAATGGGCAAGCCAGCCAAGCACATGTCAACAAATAGATGTGCATGCTAATTAGGTCATGGAGTGAAAATAAATGAAGCAGAATCAGGGGATAGAGAGGGAGGGAGACTCCCTCTCAGCTGAGATGCTTGGGGAAAGACTTCCTGAATGATGAGAAGGAGCCAGCCCTGCAAGGAACTGCATGCACAAATACAAAGGTCCTGAGGCGCAAACAAGCTTGGCGTGTTCAGGGAAGACAAGGGTGGCTGCAGCACAATGAGGTGAAGTGGCTCTGGACACGAAGCAAGTATCTGTTGACCTTCCCTTCCTCTCTTTTCCAGACCTCCTGCTTTAATCCTTCCTGTAATCTAGGAGTGAGGGTCAAAGATTCCTAAAACATCCAAGCTACAAAGACTTGGTGATTTGTGCAAAGACCCCCTTTAGATCCATCCAGATGTACCTAAATCTTGTGGGTGGCCTCTGGTCTCACCCTGTGCCTACCTTGCAGCTGTATTTAACACCTATAGAGGAAGACAGACAACTCAATAGAAAATTGGGCTAGTGACTTGAGCAGTGATCCAAGCGGCCAGTAAATGCATGAAAAGGTGCTTAACAGTTTCTCACGTGAGGAAAATGGAAATTAAAACCACAGTGGGATACCTGCCAGGAGGGCTGACATTAGAAACTTTGACAATACCAAGAATTTGCACATTTGCGTGCAAGTCGAGCTGTGAGACTCTTATACCCTGCAGTGGGAGTATGACTGTGGCTTTCCTGAGGAGTCCCTGAGATACAAGGAGCAACATGTCACGCTCCCTGACTGGTATCTCTCTCGTCTCCCCTAGCCTGTCTCCCGGGCAGCCCTGCTGCTGGATTCCTTTTCCCACTACTTCTCCCCTCTCTCACAGTCTTTCCTCTGTTGCCCTACTCTTCAGCTCTGCTTCCAAGCTTGCAAACACCAGCATCCAAAACAGAGGCCAGGCCAAACTCTATCAGCTGAGCCACGACCACCTGTTCCTTCTCACGCCTTTCCAAGAAGGCAGTAACAGGCAGGCAGTGTTAGGTTATAAGTGGTAGAAACCCAACCCCAACTTGCCCAAGTGAGAAAGAGAACTTCAATGCGCATATTGGCGTCAGGAAGGGCTGCATCCAGGGTCTCAAGGGACAACATTAGAGCTTGGTCTTCCCATCCTTCACTTCTCTCTTTCTCTGAGCTGTTGGCTTTGCTTCGGGCAGGCTCTCCAGACTTATATCATTCTACCTTCCAGCGGACAAAGAACATGCAGGTGGCTCCAGCAAAAGTCCTGGGGCTGTCTCCTGTTGGACAGTGTGGGGTCATGTGCTTGTTCCTCAGCCAGTCACTGTGGTCTGGAGAAAGGACTGCTCTGATTGGATAAACCTGGCTTATGCCCATCTTGGAAGCAGTGTCAGCCCTGTGAACCACATGGACAGGGTTGGGGGAGGGAGACCCCCTCTGCAGTCAGTCTCTCCTGCTGCTCTCACCCAACTCATCCATAAGCCAGGAAATCACATGGACAGGGAGTGGGGGAGGTGGTCTCCCCAGAGCAAAATCAGGGTGCTGTTACCAAAAGGAGGTCTGAATGCTGGATGGGTAGAAACAGCTGATGTCCACTGTGGGAGCCTCAGTTCATTTGGATGAGGAGGGTGGGGCTCCAAGAGTGTATTAGTCAGAGTTCTCCACAGAAAGAGAACCAATAGATCCATCCACCCATCCGAACATCTATCTATCCACCCATCCACCCATCTGCCCATCTATCTATCCGTCCATCTATCATGTCTATCCAGAGAGACAGAGAGAGAGAGGTTGATTTAAAGGAATTGGCTCACGCAGTTGTGGAGCTGGCAGTCAGTAATCTGCAGGGCAGCCCAGGCAGGCTCAAGCAGGGTCTCTATGTTGTAGCCTTGAAGACAATTCCTTCTTATTTAGAGAATCTCAATCTTTGCTCTTAATTTCACTACTGATTGCATCAGGCCCACCCACATTGTGGAGGGTAAAATGCTTTACTCAAAAGTCTGTTGATTTAAATGTAATCACATCTAAAAAATACCTTCACAGCCACATTCAGACTATGTTTGACCAAACAACTGGACACTAAAGCCTAGCCAAGTTGTGGGGTTTTGGGTTTTTTGTTTGTTTGTTTTTTTGCTTTTGAGACAGGGTCTTATTCTGTGGCCCAGGCTGGAGTGCATGAAGTACAGTGGTGCGATCTCAGCTCACTGCAGCCTCAAACTCCCGGGCTCAAGTGATTCTCCTGCCTCAGTCTCTCAAGTTGGAACCTCAGGCATGGGCCACTACACTGGCTAATTTTTTTATTTTGTGTAGAGACAGGGTCTCACTATGTTGCCCAGGCTGGTCTGGAACTCCTGAGTTCAAATTATGCTCCCACCTCGGCTTCCTAAAGTGCTGAGATTACAGGTGTGCACCATCGTGTCCAGCCCAGCCTGGCCAAGTTGACGCATAAACGAACCATTACAGGGAAGCAAAGGTGCTTATCCAACACCATGAGGCAATTTAAAGATGTGTGGTCCCCTTCCCACCTGAGCCTGGGAGAAACCACTCAGGGAAGGGCAGGAGGGGCCATGGGGCCTTAGCAGAGGGAGAGGGAGGAGCACCTTCTGGGGCCACCAGGACTTGGCAGAATGTGGTCTCCATGGGCCACTTGTAAATGTATGTTGGCTTAGCACCTGCTGTGGGTGCTGGGGTATGGAGGTGACCAGACCCAGCCCCTGCCCCACAGGGACCAACATGAAGTCCTGTGTTGGACACAGTAGTTCTCTGAGCGCCCTGGCATGTGGTGACTTAGCCATCAGCCTCTGTGCTGAAAGGAAAGGCTGCCATACACTGCCACAAAAGCCACAGAGGGAACCTGTTACCCGTGTGATGGACAGCCTCACCCCATCACCCCACCCCGTATGGCACCGAGTACAACCCAAAGGCCAGTCCAGGAATGGCATGGAAGGATGTGGGGTTCTGGCTGCTTCTGCTGCTGCAGTGCTGTGAGCCCCGGGGAGGCTGCTTCTCTCGGCCCTGGTCTCATGGTCAATGGGATACTGGAGAAATCAACATTTGATAAGGGTTGATGGCACATTTTGTGTTCAGCCCAGAGCCAAGCTGAGAGGAATATTCCAGAAACAGAGGCTTGGGGAGGAAGGCCACTTTTCCCCAGGCAGGTGGCAGAGGGGGTTGTGAAGGCGGGAGACTGAATGCCAGCCTGGGTGGGCCTGACTCCAGGGCTGTGGCGTTCTCACCTTGGTGGGAGACTCAGTAGAACTGGCGTTGTTGGGCTGTGGTTGCTGTTTTCAGTACCAACCATAGAAGTTACCACAATGCCTCCCACCTGTGAAGGGCTTTCCCGCCTGACAAAGTTCCTACATGCCTGTCCTCCCATCCGATCACACACGAGCCCTGGAAAGTTTGCAGGAAGGTTGTCTCAGGGACATTTTTAAAAAATAACTTTGTTGAAGTCTAATTTATATACAATAAAACACACTCATTTTTAGTGTACAGTTTAGTATGTTTTGACACGTGTATACATTTTTGTGTAGCCACCAACCCAATCAAGGCATAATTAGAACATTCCCACCAGACCTAGGCCGCCACTGATCTTCCTGTTGGTATGTATTCAATTTGTCTTTAAGAGTTTCATATAAACCGAATCACAGCGTGGATATCTTTTGTCTCTAGCCTCTTTGGCTCAGCCTGTTTTGAGACCCACCTATGTAGTTGCGCGTGTCAGTGCCTTGTTCTTCCAGGGAGTGGATGTACCTCAGAGCGTTCATCCATCCACTTGTTGGTGGGCATTTGTGTGGGTTCTAGTTTGGGATGCTGTGGATTAAGCCACCCTAAACATTGATATGCAAGTGTCATGTGAATATGTGTTTCCTTTCTCTTGGCTAAATACCTAGGAGTGGGATTGCTGGGTTGCATGCTAAGTGTGTGTTTAGCTTTTTATAAGAAACTGTTAGGTCCACTTTATTGGAGAGGAAATTGAGGGCCAGAGAGAGGAAAAAAAAAACAGCTGGCCTGGGTCACCACATGTGAAAATAATCCAGCTCAGACCACAGCTCTTCTACCTTGCTGCTGATTCACCTGACAAATAAGGGAGAAAAAACCCATTCCTTCATAAATTCTTTTTTTTTTCCTGAGATGGAGCGTTGCTCTGTTGCCCAGGCTGGAATGCAGTGGCACGATCTCAGCTCACTGCAACCTTTGCCTCCCAGGCTCAAGTGATTCTCCTGTTTCAGCTTCCCGAGTAGCTGGGATTACAGGTGCCTGCCACCACACCTGGCTAATTTTTGTATTTTTTAGTAGAGACGGGATTTCACCATGTTGGCCAGGCTGGTCTTGAGCTCCTGACCTCAGATGATCCTTCCGCCTCGGCCTCCCAACATGCTAGGATTACAGACGTGAGCCATGGTGCCCAGCCCCTTCATAAATTCTTATTAGCACCCACATATGCACCACTTCCCTAAGTCCTCATGACAATCCTATGAGATAAATCATGATATTATCCCTATTTCCCAGATGAAGAAGTGAGGCTCAGAGAGGTGACAAGACTTGCCCACAGTCACTAGCTGGTGGTGGTGTAGCTAAGGCTCAGACCCAGGTCTCTGTGCTCTTGGTCTTTGCAGCGCAGCAACTAAAGATGCAGGAAACACAAGACAAGCTCCCCTGGCCCTCGTCGATGACAGCGCTCATCGATCACCACAGTTCTTCCCAAAGGCTCAGCCTCAGAGGCTTTCTTAACATGGAGCTCCACAAGGTGGAGAAGGCAGGAAGAGAAGGGCAACGAGAGTCTGCCTCTGCTCAATGTCAGAGTCTAGGTCTGTCCTGCAAAGGAGGACCCCTCATCAGCCTGAAGGCTGAGCCAGGGAGACTTTAAGCTCCCATCCTCTTCACCCCACAGGCCCTGGGTGAGGATAAGGCCACTGTTCTGTTGCAAGTGAAGCCAGAGCTGAGAGGGTGTGCACCATCCTTAGCCAGCCCATTGAGGTGGGGACCATGATGACATCAGGGCAGAGGGACACTAAGCATCCACTGTGTGCCAGTGCCCTGCTAGATACTTCACAAGTGGGACCCCCAGCCTCACATGCAGCTAGGGTGCATGTGAGCAACTTGGCTTAGGCCAAGGGATGAGTTGGTTTTACTTGGGCCTGGGGTGTTGTCCGTTAGTCAGTATCTTCCCAGAGGCCATGTCTGCTGGGACACCATCTGGGTGACCTTTTATCTTATTTTGATAAAGCTGTCCTGAGCAATTGAATGAGCAACCTTGAGCTGAGTCCAGAATGAAAGGACCTTCCAGGTTAAGGCAACTTCCTGGAAGTGGGAATGTCCAGCTTTTGATTGGAGAGGAAGCAGGGCAATGGGGCACACTAGGATGGACACTGTCATTTGACTCCACTGAGTGGCCAGGAGCCAAACCATCACTGCATGTGTCTCTCTCTGCTTTGTCTCTGTGTCTTCCTGTCTCTGCCTCTCTATCAGCCTCTGTCTCTTTCTGGATCTCTTTCTCTTGGTTATCTGTCTTCTTTCCTTTTTCTGACTCACAAACATTTTTCTGTTTCTCATTGGTTTCCTAAGAAAGAAACATGCACCATTTGTCTCTTATCCAATTCATCATGAACATCACTAGTAGAAATAATCAACACAAAATAAAAGTGGCATCAACTAAAACTGTGCACGGTAAAAATAGTTATTGATCTAAAAATTGACAGACGAATCCAATCTCCATACCAACATTAAATTCTGCAAAAATTTGATGGGAGAGAATTGGAGCCGAAGGAAATAATGAGCAAAAAAGGAACTCCACAGTGGTAGAAGTTGTCTACAACTGGCATAGGAGCTACGAGCAAAGAAATGTGTTGATGAATCAAATCCTCATTACAAACTTTAATTAGGAAAGACTTCATGAAACCTATCTCAACAAAGCAAGACCGAAAGTGGAAAAACTTGAAAGTGGCCTAACTGTGCTTTTTAGAGGATGAATCAGTGGTTCAAGTGGTTGATGGGGTTCACACAGGACAGGGCTTCCTTACAGTCATCAAAGTCGGTAAAATTCATACATTGGTATTTGAGATGTCCTTGCTGTCTAGCAGTGGGGTCAAAATGGAACCTACGGCCTGAAGAGAAGATGGTGCCTGCGAGGTGCTCGGCAAATGTTGCACCAGTGAGGCCATGTTTGTTGACTGGCCGGTGTTGCCCGATGGTCAGGCTGTACGTGGCAGGAGAGCACCTGTAAAATGCATATCTGATATCATTACTTCCTCTCTATGGTCAGTGGCTCCCCACTGCTGTGAGGATCAAGTTCAAAGTCTTCCCATGGCCCTCCGGCCCAGCGTGGCCCGGCACCAGGCCTCTCTCACCCTCGCCTCTCCTGCCCTCCTTGCTCACTGGCCTTTCAATTCTTGGGGAAAAACAAGCCGAATGCGAGGCCGCGTAATGAAGTGGGTTCCAATCCAGCCTCAGCTGCTGATGAGCTGTGTGACCTTATGCAGGTTATTTAACCTCTCTGCGGCCCAGTTCTCCATCTGTAGAATGGGACTCACAGCACCCGCGTCGCAGTGCTGTCCTGAGGATGGACGGAGTGAATGCAGAAAAGCTTTGAGAGTCACGCCCATTGCGTGGAAGGCTCAGCCTGTGCTCACTGTCAGCCCACCCTACATCCTGCTCAGGCTCTTCTATCTGCCTGGGGTCCCTGGTGTGGCTAATTCCCACGGATCTCCAGACCTTGACCCCAGCCTCCTGGAGTTGCTGCCTGCTACACCCTCTCACCACACCCCCGATCCACTCACTGCCTTTTATAACACAACAGTCCTGAGCTCCACAGGGTGGGTCCTCCCATTTCCAGTACTGGCCATGGCTGCCTGCACTTAGCAGGTGATTAACAAATCACCACCTTAGGTGGTGAGAGGGTGGGGTCAAGACTCACCTACCCAAGCCTGTCCTGGCTGATAAGGGGGCACAGCCTCCATGCAGCTGCCATCTTCTGTGACTTCTCACACAGAGGATGGGCCTGAAGCTCCCCTTTTCTCCTGCCCGCCTGCCGGTCTGCCCCTCAAGCTCTGGGGAGACAGGGCGGGCCTCAGCAGATGCCCCAGAAGATGCCAGCTGCCTCCCTGAGGACAGCCCCTCAAGTTGCTTCCTCTCCACCGTTTTGTTAAAGGGCCTCACCTTCAGGGTGGGTTCTCTAGGCTGCCAGCCTCGGCTATGGGATTCCAGTGACTGGCGACGAACTCCCACCCTCCCGTCCAGAGTGCCTCTATAAGCCCAGCATTCGCCTATTAAAGCGAATATCCCACAGGACAATTCTGTAGAAGACTGGCATCAACTGAGGGTGGCCTATGGGCCGGCTGCTATGCTGGGGGCTTGCTGGGCCCCCACCTCAGTTACCACACACCACTCAAAACCAGCAATGGGTAGAGAGGTGGGATCCACCCATTTGAGGCTGGCTTCTGGATTCCTCACCCCACGTGTGCTCAGCAGACGTCTTAGACCCCAGTGTGGCCCCAGAACCTTGTGAACTGGAATCACCTGGGGGTGGTGCGGGCATATTCAGAGTGCTCATCCCAGGCCTGAGCCCAAACATAAGGAACCAGCATTGCAGGCAGTGGCACAGATGCATCTTTTTTCTCTTCTTTTACTTAAAATTATAAAATATACGTGTGAGTTTAACACAGAGATGCAGCGTAGAGAGTGATGAAAAGTAAACACCCTTATTAACCACTCTGGTTGAGAAACAGAACATTGCCATCCCCTTAGAAGATCCCCCCACCTTGCCACATGGGCTCATCTCCAATTGCATCCCCCTCCTGCTCCCCCAGAGGTACCCACCCTCCTGACCTTTTTTGAAAATCATTCCCTGGCTGTTCTTTATGGTGTTATCGCCTTATGTGTATCACTGCACAGGGAAGTTTGTTTTCACCTGTTCTTGAATTTCCTATCAATGGAATAATATAGCATATATTCACTGTCCAGCCCTTTTCATTCAGCATGATGTTTTTGATATTCATCCGTTTTGTTGTATGTTGCGCATTCTTTTTCATTGTTATGTAAACTTCCATTGCGGGAAGCCAGAGTTGGTGGCCAAGATGAGCTTGCATGCAGCCGCAACACTGATGAAAGGCTGCTCGGTTAGGGATGGCACCTTGCACTGGGCATAGCGTCGAAGCTTCACTCCAGCCAGCTTTCTGGTGGAGGACACGAATTTCCCTGATGAGCTGGACATATCCTTCTTTGCCCAGGAAGGTATCCTCCATGAAGAACTATCCACATACCCGGACGAAGTTTTTGAGTCCCCATCAGAGGCAGCACTCAAGGACTGGGAGGAGGCACCGGAGCAGGAGTACCTCACTGGCGGGGCCCTGGACCGCAGTGAGCTTGAGCGCAGCCACCTGATGCTGCCTTTGGAGCGAGGCTGGCGGAAGCAGAAGGAAGACACTGCAGCCTCGCAGCCCAAGGTGCGGCTGCGACAGGAGATGGTGAGCACCGCGGGGCCGCGGCGGAACCAGCGCATCCTGGTGCGGGTGCGCAAGCTCTTCGCCCGGGAGAAGCGACTGTATGGGCTGAGCGTGGTGGGACGGCTCACCAACCGTACCTACCACAAGCACATCGACGCCTTCGTCAAGCGGCAGATCGAGGACATGGACAGCCACAGGCCCTTCTTCACCTACTGGCTCACCTTCGTGCACTCGCTCGTCACCATTCTAGCCGTGTGCATCTATGGCATCGTGCCCGTGGGCTTCTCACAGCATGAAAAAGTGGACTTGGTGCTGTGGAACCACTGGGTCTACGAGAACGTCAAGTACGTGCAGCAGAACTTCTGGATTGGGCCCAGCTTGGAGGCCCTCATCCACCTGGGCACCAAGTTTTCGCCCTGCATATGCCAGGATCCGCAGGTGCACAGCTTCATTCGCGCAGGGCGCGAGCAGGTGAAGCACTCGGCCTGCTGCATGCACAACGACAGGTCGGGCTGCCTGCAGACCTCGGAGGAGGAGTGCTCATCCATGCTGGCAATGTGGGTGAAGTGGCCCATCCATTCCAGCGCCCCAGAGCTTGCCGGCCACAAGAGACAGTTTGGCTCTGTCTGCCACCAGGATCCCAGGGTATGTGATGAGCCCTCCTGGGAAGACCCCCATGAGTGGCCAGAAAACATCACCAAGTGGCCGATCTGCACAAAAAAAAAACAGTGCCGGGAACCACACAACCCTTCCCCACATGAACTGTGTCATCACAGGACGGCCCTGCTGCATTGGCACCAAGGGCGGGTGTGAGATCACCTCCCGGGGGTACTGTGACTTCATGAGGGGCTATTTCCATGAGGAGGCCACGTTCTGCTCTCAGGTGCACTGCATGGATGATGTGTGTGGGCTCCCGCCTTTCCTCAACCCTGAGGTGCCTGACCAGTTCTGCCACCTGTGGCTGTCCCTCTTCCTGCACACCAGGATCCTGCACTGCCTGGTGTCCCTCTGCTTCCAGATGACCGTCCTGCGGAACCTGGAGAAGCTGACAGGATGGCACCGCATAACCATCATCTACCTGCTGAGTGGTGTCACTGGCAACCTGGCCAGTGCCATCTTCCTGCTGCACCCAGCAGAGGTGGTTCTGGCTGGCTCCCAGTTTGGCATCCTGGCCTGCCTCTTCGTGGAGCTCTTCCAGAGCTGGCAGATCCTGGAGTGGCCCAAGCTGCTGGCTGTGGTGCTCTTCCTCTTCACCTTTGGGCTGCTACCCTGGATCGACAACTTTGCCCACATTTCGGGGTTCATCAGTGGCCTCTTCCTCTCCTTTGCCTTCTAGCCCTACATCAGCTTCGGCAAGTTCCATCTGTACTGGAAATGCTGCCAGATCATCATACTTCAGGTGGTCTTCCTGGGCCTCCTGGCTGGCCTGGTGGTCCTCTTCTACTTCTATCCTGTCCGCTGTGAGTGGTGTGAGTTCCTCACCTGTATCCCTTTCACTGACAAGTTCTGTGAGAAGCACGAACTGGTCGCTCAGCTCCACTGAGCTGGCTGCGGGCTCCAGGCGCCATGCGCTCCAGCAGGCCAGAGCCAGACACGACAACCCTGAGCCTCACAGGCTTACGGGAGTCACCTGCTCCATGTGGGGACTGGCCTGTTTCCTGAAGACAGACCTCTTGTGCCTTGTTCATTTCTGTTGAACCCCTCGTACTGCTGGGCATTTATTGTACTACTTCCCGTGATAATCTTCTAACTTGTCTCTTGATGACCACCTCATGTGGCCAGTGGATGGACTGGGAGCGTTTTAGGAAAAAAAAAAGTTCCATTGCATGAATATGCCACCATTTTTATTGATCTCTTCTACTGTGGTTGGACTTTCAGTTGGTTTCAATTTTTGACTTTTATGGAAAATGCTGCTGTGAATACTCTGGTGCCTAAACATGCCTCTGGTACCTAAATGCATACATTTCTGTTGAGTATATACCATCAAGTGGAATCACCAGCCCATAGGCTATGCATATTTTTAACAGCTTTATTGAGATATATTTTAGAATATACATATCTTGAAATTTTAATGGATACTGTCAAACACCTTTCCAAAGTAGCTGTACCACTTTACATCACCACCAGCAGTGTCTGAGAGTTCCAGTTGCTCCACATCCTCAGCAATCCTTGGTACTGTCAGACTCCTTACTTTTGTTTTGCCATGAATTTATATTTCCATCAAGCTTCCCAGGGGATTCTCAACTCTTGCTGTGTATCAACACCACCTGGTGAGCTTTAAGAATACAGACCCTGGGACCCTGCCCAGGTTATTCTGAGTCAGAGTCCCCTGAATCAGGGTTGGGGCACAGATGTGTGCAGATTGAACAAGCTGTACTCCCTCATGTTCCCTACAGTAAGCCTCTGTTCCTCCAGCTCCCCTGCCAGGTGATGGTTCAGCTTCTTATTTATCCCTGGTTCTCGATGACCACTTTACTTAACCTCAGGCTGTCATTCTTCAGGCATGAGGCCCTTCTCTGGCGGGAGCATTGGTTTCTGTCCAACTGCTGAGATCTTGTCTGTGCCCCGGTGTCTTGGGAGGTGCGGTGTGGGTAGGGATCTGAGGAGGGGGTGGGAGGCATTGGAGGGCAGCTTCATCCAGTGCAGACGGTGGCTCTGAGGGTCCCCTGGTTTCCACTGCGACCTTCATAGACTGTGCCTTAGTGACAGCCGTGCCTGGAGGGAGGGGAGATCTGACGGGCGCTACTTGAGGGTAATGGGTGACACCAGGGTTGCAAACACAGATGCCTCTGAGGCCAGGCAATGTGAGTGAGGAAGGTGGGCCTGGAATAAAGCACACACATGCCCAGGCACACACAGACACACACCTGCACATACAGACACTCTCCTAGACACATTCTCTCACACACACAGAAAAGCAGAACATCCAAGCCAGCCGTTCTCAACAGGGGGTGATTTTTTTTTCCCCAGGGGACATTTGGCAATCTCTGGAGACATTTTGGGTCGTCACAAGTGGGGAGAGGGTGTGTGCCACTGGTATCCAGTGGTAGGGGACAGGGATGCTGCCAACACCCTACAGTGCACAGGACAGCTTCCCACCACCACAAAGAATTGTCTGGCCCAAAATGTCAATACTGCCTGAGGTTAAGAAACCCTGACCTAAAAAAAGTTATCTGTTTCAGCTCACATGAAAGTTTCCTTCATTTCAAAAGCAGAACTTTTACCTTATAGCTTTATTTTAGGTTGAATTGCACATCAGGTCGAGCGCCAGCTTCTCACTACTGGGTAGCTCCGGTAAAAGCAGTGCCTCTTGGGCTATCTGGGGAAGGCCAGTATTTTCTTTTTACTTTCAATCCACTGGAGACTGATACATTTGAGAAAAATACACTAACAATGAGTTATTGAAAAATGAAATTAAAAAAACAAAGACATGAAAAATATAAGCCACTGATCAGGCACTTGGATATTGTGGCAGTGTGTGAAATTGCTGTAATAGTTTCCAACCGTTGGTTCCCAAATGTTTGTTTCCAAACGTAGCAATCACTGTCCAGCAACAGCTAGTTCAAAGACAGGACGGGACCTGCAAGTGCACTTCGCGTAGCTCTGCTTTTAATCTGACTGAGGCTCTGATGGCCTCAGCACCCCTGGTCCCGGCCCCAGCTGGCCCAGACACCCTCCACTGTGCCCAGGGCAGCTCCCCTCCTGGCCCCCTGGCTCTGACTTCCTGCTGCTGCTTCAGTGTAAGGGTCATGACGCCATCCCAAGTGGGCTGTCTCTGTCGGCAAGATGCTGATCTGGGGTCAGGCTGGGACACACATGCTCCGAAGACCAAAGAGGAACAGCTCTGTGATGCTGGCAGGAAGGAGGTGACAAAGGGGATTGCATCACACACACAATTGAACGTTAGACACCCTGTTTTCAAAAGTCCTTCCTCCTCTGGGGCATGTCTCCCCCATCCTTCCTCTCACCTTCACCCCATTGCCACAAGCCCCTCTTCCTTTGCTTGGGCTCTGGGGCCAGACAGCCTGGGTTCAAATCCCAGCTCTGCCACTAGTCAAGTGGGTGACCTTGAGCAAGCCATGTCACCTCTCCGAGCCTCAGTTTCCTCCACTGTAAAATTGGGACAATTATAGTCCTCGTGCAAAGGTTTTTGTGAGAGTTAAATGAGTTCATATACATAAAGTGCTTAGAACCGGGCCTGGCTCGACTTCTGCCTCTGCCACAAACCAGCTGTGGGACCACGGCAGGTCACTTCCCTGGCAAGTGGTGGTCCTTGAAGTTAAAAATGCGGCCTCACAGGGTGCTTGTGAGGCTCTGGAGGAAAACGCATATAAAAGGTGCAGCACAGAGGCTGAGACTGGAAGGAGCTGCACCGGTCGCAGCAAGAGGGGGTGGTGGAGGAAGCGGCGCTGGCTTGTGTGTGGCTGGTGTGAAAATATTGCAGCACCCCCACACTGGCTGGGAAACAACTGGTTCCCCAAGGTCTCCCCACCCAATGTCTCCAGGTCTCTCCCCCAGGACCCTTGGATCTCCCACAATCCAGCAACCAGAACTTTAATGTGTGGCCCAGCAGGGCCCTGGCCATCCTGATTGGCCAAGCCCATTGCCCTGCCTGTATCCCCTAGGCCTCCCTGGGACTCCCCCAAGGCAGCGGACTAGGCACCAGGCCCTAAGGATCCAGTGGCTTAGAAAATGTGCCCTCTCTCCTGGCCTCAGTTTCCCCATCTGTAAAGTGGGTGGGGTGTCGTTTGGACCAGAAGCTTTCTCTGACACAGCCCGATTCTAAGAATCCAGCCTTCTGCAACCATGTTAATCATTTTCTTCCCCAGAAGTCGTAATTCCAGGCAAGCAGGCACAACTCAGTCTTGGCTGTCACTTCTGAATCAGGGACAGGAAGGAGGCCCCGAGTCCACTGCAGAAGATGGAAAGTGGGTGGGAGGCAAAGCCCCACAAGGCGGGGGCGTCTGGGCAGAGTGGGGAAGGCTGTCACTGCAGCCCCTCCCCGTAATCCTGATGGCCCAGCTTCTGCCTGTCAGCTGGATTTATTACTCTGCTAGCTGCCCGGCCAGCATTTTCCCCAGCATTTTCCCTGCATTACCCCTACAACAGCCCTAGTGAGCAGGTGAGGAAGCCGAGATATGGAGAGGGCAAGTGATGCTCTGGAGGCCACACAGCTGGTGAAGGGCAGAGCTGAGGTTGGAGCCTTGGTTGTCTGACTGCACGGCCTGCCCATGGGGGTTGTTTGCTAAGTGCTCATGGTGTACTGACCTCACGCTCCACATCCAGGTCCAGAAAGCTGGAACACATCCCTAGCTACTTCCTCCCTCACTCTCACCTGTCCCAACCTATGTAGGGGCCCCATCCCATCTCTCTCTCCCTCCTACACAGGCATACTTCTGGACCCCTTCCCAGTTTTGCTCTGTGGCTGATCCTGGCACTAGTGTTGGGGGTGGGGATGGTCCACTTCCAATCTCAGACCCCAGACCTGTGCCACGTGAGTCAGGTATGAGTCCCAAGGAGACGCTCATGACAGAATGAGAGAGCACAGGCCTCGGAACAAGACGGCCTGGGTTTTAATCCCAGCTCTGACACTCCCTTGCTGTGTGACACTGGGCAGGTGACTTAACCTCTCTGAGCCTCAGGTTCCTCCTCTGTAAAGTGAACATACTTCTCCTGGCCTCACAGGGCTGTGTGTGTCTATAATAAGTCACTACTTTTCTTTAAAACATGTCCGCGACTTGCTGCCTCTTATGGACCTGGTCTGCGTCCCGGCGTCTATTAGTTGCATGGTTGCAGTGGCCTCTTCACTGGTCTTCCCACCTCCACCCTCACTCCCTCCTCAGTCTGTCCCTCCTCTGCAGCCACAGGGATACTGTTAAAACCTAGGTCAGATCACTCCCTCCTCTATTCAACACCCTCACATGGCTCCCACCTCCCTCTGAGGAAGACCAAAGTCCTCACTGCAGCCAACCTGGCCCTTGGTGGTCTGCCCCTGGGACCTCCCTGACATCCTTTCTGCTACTCCCTCCATCACTCAGCTCCAGCCCTGGCTTCCTTGCTGGGCCTCAAACACACCAGGCACAGTCCTGCCCCAGGACCTTTGCATGGGCTGTGTTCTTTGCCTGGCTCAGCAATCTGCATGGTTGGGCATGGTTGGGTCCCCTATTCCCTTCATTTGTGTGAAGACTTGATCACAGAGACCTCCCCCTACCTCATAACCATCTCACACCACTTCATTTTTCTTCAAAGCACTTATTTCAACCTGTGTTGTATTACATATGTATCATGTCTTTGTCTCTCTGTGTAGCATGTAAGTGCTGGAAGCTTTATTCACTGCTGGAGCATGAGAGCTGCCCAGCACATGAGCAAGTGAATGAATGATGGGCACTTTGAATGCTTTGGGCCTGGGAATAAATGCTACTGGATTATACTGCTGTCATCATCATTACTGTTTCTCTCAATGCTCCCACTGCCAGGGCCTCATGAAAATCCTTGTTTGAGGACTAGAAGAGTCCCCAATGCATGTTGTGACCTTGTTATCACCCCTGGTTTTCCTTGTCCCTGGACTGGTGGCATCATCCTGAACGTCGTGCTGTCTCTCCTGACTCCTGGGATGCCATGACTCCTGGGATGCCATGTGATACTGCAGCCCAGAGGCATGCAGGGTCCCCAGGGAGGGCATGAGGGATGGTTGGCCTCACTGAGCGGGATCCCATGCTGCAGAGGCAGGGGGTTTAGAATGACTTGTAGCTAGGATTCCTCTTAGGGGCCTGCTCTCTTCTTCCTTGTAGGTATTTTTTCCAGTGCTCAGGAACAGATTGGAAGGGTGTTTGGAACCAAGGGTCCTGGGTTTGAGTCCTAGCCTTGCCCTCACTGCTGAGTGAGTTGCATAAGAATCTGCCCCAAACTGAAAGGGAAATCGAGGGGAATCATTGAATGCTCCAGCTGGCCTCAAGGGGCAGGACTGAGGGCAAAGAGCAAAAAGATGCCTCAAGGCTGGGCAGTTGACGTTCATTCGTTCATTCATTCAAGTGAGTCCTTTGGGAGCTACAGAAGATTGTAGAGAGGGAGAGAAGTGATGTGACCATTTCACAGATTATTGGAGGTGAGGTTGACCCTACCTTTGATTATTGGACCCCACCTCCAATAATCAGAAAGGACCTCAGAGAGGGCCAACTTCCTAATTTTACAGTGGGGAAACTGAGGCCCAGAGTAGGCAGAGAATCATCCCAGGTCACACAGTGGCCATGTGACTGCATCTCTCACTGGAAGCCATGGAAAGGGGAGTTTTCCAGGGTTAAGGGCAAGATTGGAGGTCTCTGGAGCTAAGGGCAAGATTGGAGGGGTCAGGGGCTGTGAAAAGGAGCTTTTAGGGGGTCACGGCTTGCTTGGTGAGCAACACGGATGGCTTACACTGTCCCTTTGAACACTGAATGATCTGAGGTCCAATGATGTTGATCGCCTTGCTCTGTCCCCACCCTGACTCTGATAACCTGTGGTTTGGCTCCACTCGCTGCCGTGGCTTCTGTCTATAGTTCTGGCATTGTCTGCTGCGGTTCTAATGGCCTGTGGTCAGACCACAGTGTGGTGGGTATGGATCCATGAGCGTAATGCCCTGCAGTTCTTGAGCCACCATCTGGGGCTTCCTGAGGCTAACATTCTGTGGCTCCAGGGTTTCAATTTTGTGTGCCCCTGTGGGCTGTCGCCCAGTCCTGTGGTGTGTGGCTCTGCGTCCCTGTGGGCTCTGTGGCCTTGGGAGCTCTGTGGCCTTGTGGGCTATCACCCAGTCCCCTGTGGTCATGTGGCTCTGTGATCTTGTCTAAGAGCCCTGTGGCTCTCGTGGTCTGTCACCTAGTTTCCTGCTGGACTCTGATTCCCACACTACGGTGGCTCATTTGAATGGCCAGAGTCATGGGACTTTGTCCAGGTCATTGACCCTGCTGACCTGGAGAAAGATCACACAGATATTGGCCATCCTGCAGGAAGGCTGGGCTGTCTGAGAGCCTCAGGGCACTGCTGGGATGCGCTCCTCCCTTTCTTCATCTGGGGCTAGAAGCCTCCGTGCCGTGACCCACAGGAAGCAGCACCCAGAGATGGCCTTGCCACTAGCAAGCTATGAGTGAGCTGTGTCACCTCAGGCACCCTCCTTTCTCTGTGCTTGAGCTTGGCAGTTTTGCGGGTGAGATGCATGGCATCATAGGGGCTGTGCTGGTGACGAGATGGCCGGGACAAGCTCCAGGGCCCCTCTGTGTGGGCTTCCAGTTTTCTGTGGGCCGGGTGGGAGGTACAGACCTGCAGACTGCCCTCAGGAAGGGCAATGCTGGGACGTAGCTCCCTGCAAGGGTCTGTCACACCCACTTTCCCAAGGCAGTGCTGTGCTGCTGGCCACTTACACTGAGGATGCCAAGGCCCGGAGTGGGTAAATTTTACACAGCCCCTTCTCATCCTGTGGCACAACCCTGCTCTCCCACCTCTCTGGGCCTTCAGGACTTGGGGTGTGGGATCTGTTGGGGAGGTAGGGAGAGAGGAGGCAGGGTCCTGCCCAGCTGTGCCGGTCGGTTCTTGTTGCCATGTGGAGGCTGGAGGCCTCTTCCTGTGTTTGTGAGGGCCTGAGAAGCCCTGTTAGTGTGGGGGTCCAGCTCCACTCCAGCCACCGGCCCGACAGGCACATCTGCTAAGTGGGAACAGCAGCCCTGACTGGGAGCCCAGCACTTGGGTTCAAGCCCTGACTCTGCTTTCAATGGACTCTGTGACCTTGAGCTTGTTTTTTCCCTTCTTAATTAACCCACCTGCCAGAGAGGACAAGAACCCCTCATGTAACACTGTCTCCCCAAGGGTAGACCCAGCCTTTGCCCCTTTCCCTTAATTCTTGCCTCGTTTCCCAGATGAGGGTCTCACTGGCTAGTGCCCAGGGAAGAGCGGGAGCCTGATCCCACTTCCCACTTCTGACCTGGAAGAGCCCTCCCAACCCCCAGAAATGCCAGGCAGACCCCCTGGCACAGAGACCCTGAGTCACTGGAGCTCAGCTGCCTGGCCATGGGCTGTGCTGTGCCCCTTGTGCTTGGTGTGCCGTGTTTGCTGTATTGAGTCACACCACCCACACGCTCGCACGGAGCTGAGAAAGTGGCACGTCTGTGTTTAGAATAGCAGGGTGGGTCCCAGGGTGGGCCTGGCCAGCACCTGATTCAGACTCCCACTCGGCTCCAAGCTGCATGACCTTGGCCTTCTGCCTGATCGCCCCATTCATGAGTGTAATCAGGCCCCATGTAGTGGGGTGTTGGAGAAGGTTAATGTGCATCCGGGGCTGGGAACAGTGTCTGCCTTTGCCACAGAGTGATCATTAACGTGATTCATCTTTCTCCTCTTTCCCCATTTTTCAGATGAGGAAACTGAAGCTCTGCAAGAGAAATGCCTGGTACATAATTTTAAGACAGTTCCCACGCACGGAGCCCTTGCAAGCTCCAGACTTGTGTCATTTTCATGAAACTATCACACTGCCGGGTGCCTGTGTGATGCTATACTTATTGACTTTAGGGATGGCTAAGCAGCATGGGATTTGAATCCAGCACTGTTTGACTCCGAACCCCCTCAGCAGGCCATCCCCGCCTGAGACATGGCAGGTGTGGGGAGGGAGCCTGGGGTCAGAGTGGAGGAGGTGGCCGGCACTGCCGTGGCCTGGCTTGAGGAGGAGGCCCGGTGGAGCTGCAGCCCCGTGGCACACAAGGACCCTAGTGGCATTTCCGACACCTCCACCCACGCAGCCCACGATTTAATCTGTGTGCTTGTGAATGGTGCCTGCCCAGGCTTTTGCTCCTAATGATTGCTCTTTAAAGGCAGTGCCAGGAATATTAACAGGCATGCCACCTGTTTCTTGGCAGGTGGCCCTGTGGGTGCACCTGTCGGCCAGCCGCCCTAGCCCATATTGAAAACGCTTGGTGGCATTTTCTTTCTTGGCTCGGGATTGTCTGGGAGCCATCAGATGGATGAGCTGCTTCCCCTGGCAGGGTTTTAGCCTCCCTTGGGGCTGCTTCCTCTGCTTCCTGAGCCTCAGAGCGGGTCTGGTGAGAGTGGAAGGCAGGAGATGGGTAGGGGTGGAGGGGTTTATTAGAAATCCTTCCTCTGCCACTTGGTAGCCATGTGAAGCAGAAGCAGCCGCTTTCTTTCTCTGAATGGCAGTGTTCCCATCTTCATTATAGGGTAGCAAGGTGACAGTGACTCTCCACCCCAGTGTTCAGTAGAATCACTGGGGAAGCTTAAAAAGTGGCCACTGCCTGGATGCCACCCCCCAAGTTTCTGATTCAGCACTAATTCTTTTAAGCTCCCCTGTAATTCTAGCAGCCAGGTGACATCACCTTATGATAAGGTGAGGCTTGATGACTGTGGAGCCCCGAGTTCTGTGCCCTTCCCCTACACCCCTCCTCCCTGCCTTCTCCCTCCAGCAGCCAGAGGGATGGTGTTAAAGCCCCAGGCAAAGCTCCCACATCCTCAGAGGACAAGCCAGATCCGCAGGAGACCCTGCATTGCCTGCCCTTCCCCGGACCGTCCAGGCCCATGCCGCTCCTCTTCCCTCAGGGGCACACTCTCCCCCAGCCCCCGCCCGCCAAGGCACCCTCCCTCTTTTAACCCTTTCTCTAAATGTCACCTTTGTAGTGAGGCCTTTTATGACTCCCTCTTTTAATTTTTATTTTATATTTTAAATTTTCATTTACTTCCAAATAGCACATATAACACAGGAATACCCCTGAGGCATTTTAAGGGAAAATCGCAGACCTTTTTTTTTTGTTTCGTCTGTATCTCCACAGATAAAGACTTTTTCTCAACTCTAATTACAACAACAGCAGCAACCCAACAGAATTAACCATAATTTCTTCATATCATCTCGTACCCAGTCTTCGTGCAATTTTCCCTGGTTGTCTCCAAAATGTCTTTTCATGATCGGTTTATTCAAATCAGGATTCAAGTAAGGTCCCTTGCCGCATTTGGTTGATGAGTCTCTTATGTCTCTTAATCTGTAACAGTCCCTTTTCCCTCTTTTTTTTTCCCCCACTCTCGTTATTTGTTGGAGAACCCAGGCCATTTTTCCTGTGGAATGTTCTTGTGGTATCATTTAGTTCATTCTTCTGCCCCATTGTACTTTCTCCCAACTGATATTTGGGGCTAAAGCTGGATTTGATTCAGGTCCAATTTTGCAGGAAAGAATCCATCTCAGGGAATGCTGTGGGCTTCCTTCCACGTCCCATCTGGGGCCCGTAAGGCCACGTAGTTCCACTCTGGGTGATGCCGAGACCTGTCCGGGAGTCCGAGGACCGTCCGCCTCGTCCCTCTGTCACAGAGTCAGTGCCGGATCCTTTATTTCACTAGGATTGCAAAAAGGTGGTTTTCCAATTCCGCCATTTCTTCAGCACTTATCTGCTGTGGTTCTTCTCTGAAGGATGCCTTTCCCTTATTAGGGCCTCCTAAAACGCTGCGTATACAGGAAACACAGGCAATGTGCTTCATTCTTTACCTTCATGTATCTGTTCACAGAAAAATGATGTGGTATCTTAACCACCCCCAAAGGAACCAGCCAGCTTTTATTTTTTTCTTTTCAGAATCAATAGGAACACATGGATCTCTATAGTTATGTAGTCATGATTCTTTTCTGATGTTCAAGTTGTCCCAAATTTGGCCGGTGGGAGACCCCTCCAGCTGGCTTCTGTGTCCTCCCAACTTTCCCCACTCAGACCCTGAGCACTTCCTTACTTTCTGAGACTACAAGAAAGGCTCATCTTGTATTTTCCCTGCCTCAGCCCTACAATCATCCATTGCTTTCAGGAGTCCTGGGGGTCCTTTTGCTGGGCAAAGGAATTTAGAGTCCAGAGTCTGGGTTCTGGGGGGACCAGCCCCTTTGTAATTGGCAACATCAACTTCTGTACTCCAGTACTCCTCACTTGCTCTGTTTATTTCTTGCAGCATTCACCTCGCAACATGTTGCATCCTTTACTTATCTGTTACATCCGTCATTTACCCTGTCTTCCTCACTAGAATATTAGCACCTTGAAGCCTTGGTGGCTGTACCTCCACGCTTGGCACACAGAGGGTGCTGAATAAAGATCTGCTGGATGAGCAAATGGATGGAGAGATGGATGGATGACCTGCATCTGCCCACATCCTCCCCCTCCCCCAGCCTGGATAAGCAGTCAGGAGGGTCTGCCCCCAGCCTCCTCTCTTCCACCCACAGAGCCAGCCTTGGCGGCCTTGGTCTTATTTAGATCAGTAGAGCTGGGCAGCAGAAATGTCACAGCTTGGCCCGTGGGGAAGAAAAGGCCAAGAAGATTAAAGGCATCTCTGATGAGATGCTAATTTGTTTCGGGAAGCAGGCGGGGGTGGCAGCAACCTGGGGCCTCTGGGGCTTTGTGAAGCTGAGGCAGGAATGGAAAAAGCAGCATTGGTGGAGGCTGGCCTGGATCCCTCTGTGATCCTTTCCCTTCTTTAACCTATCTCCTGGGCTCTGTGCAGCCTCAGTTTTGAGGAGAGCCAGATAGTTCTGTGTTTGAATCCTGACTTGGCCACCTTAGTGGCTGTGTGACCTTAGGCAACAGGGGGAACCTCTCTGGGCCTTGGGACCTAGAAAGTGAGAATGCTACAGGGAGGATGAACTTAGGGAAGACCATGGAGTACAGCCCATGGAGGCCAGAGAATAGCAGAGACTTGCTCGAGGCCACACAGTAGTGCACACTGGCTGGGGCCTGAACTCAGACCTCCTGGCTCCCAGCTGGGCTGATCTGCCCTTGCTGTTTTCTTGATGACTCAGCCTGAAGCATCGTGGGTTCATCTCCTTTAAGGGGGCCTCTGTTGCCTCACAATTCCCTGGGGCTGCTGTCTGCAGAAGGAGCCTGCAAAAATCTGGGGAGCACAGGGGAGCCTGGCAGGTGTGGCTCAGGTAATGAGCAAGCTTCAGATGGCTGGAACCTAGGACCCCAAGCCTCCCTCTGCTGTCATCCTGATCTTCCAGTCGAACTGCTCAGCTGGGGCCCCTGCACCCAAAGGAATTCATATCCAGCTGCGGCCTCCTTAGACTAAAGTTGAGGGCCCAGGGGTCCTCTGCTGAAGGTAGAGTTTGGGGAACATATTATTCCGTGTTCCATTTCTCATTCACTAAGCCCTTGCTGTGCCCCTGCTGTGTGCTGGAATCTGGGACTCTGAGATGAGGAAGACACTGGATTAGTTAGGATACTTTTGGGCCCAAGTTACCAAAAACCAAACCCAAACTGGCTTAAGCAAAGAATGGAATGTACTGGCTTAAGTTCAAAAGGGATATCCAACTTCAGGCATGGTGGGTTCCAGGTGCTGAGATGCCGTCATCATCAGGATTGGATTTGTCTTTCTCTCTCTTCTTTTTTGGTGCCACAGTGGCCGCCAGCAGCCTCAGACTGACACGGCTTCTCCACACCTCCAGGAGATTCCCTTTCCTAGTGGCTTCATCCAAAGCCCCAGAATAGCATCTCACTGGGTTGACTTGGGTCATGTGCCCATCCCTGAGCTGCTTGCCATGGCTGGGGGTTGGGGTAGGCTGCTTGGTCTGCTTTGGGTCAAGGCCCTCCTGGAGCTGACAGACAAAGCTCCTCCCCTGGGTGCAGGGAAGGAGCGGCTCCCCAAGGGAAATGGGGGTGACATTGCTGGAAGAAAAGGGGATAGCAGTCTGGAGAAGCTGGACTGCGCATGGGGAGGAAGCATATTGACTGTATACTGTGTACATACAGATGCTTTTTGTTTTTGTTTTGTTGTTGCTGAGTGTTTTAGACAGGATCTCCCTCTGTCACTCAGGCTGGAATGCAGTGCTATGATCAGAGATCACTGCAGCCTCAAACTCCTAGGCTCAAGTGATCCTCCTGCCTCAGCCTCGTGAGTAGCTGGGACTATAGGCATGCTCCACCATGCCAGGCTAATTAAAAAAAAATTATAGAGACAGAGTCTCACTGTGTTGCCCAGGCTGGTCTTGAACTCCTGGCCTGAAGTGATTGTCCCACCTTGGCCTCCCAAAGGGCTGGAATTACGGGTCTGAGCCACCAAGCTCGTCCTCAGATGCCTAGCATAAGTCATCAAATCATAACTGGCCTCGAGTTCTCCCCAGCCTCTGCTGACACAGGGATGGGGCTGGGAGTTATGTGGAATCATTATTTCTTTTCCTGCAGCACTACGAGGTGCAGATTCTTGACGCCAGTGTTCAGACGGGGAAACTGAGGCTCAGGAAGAAGCAGCGTCTGTCTCTGCCAGGAGTTTTTAGAGGACAGGGACCATGTCTTCCTCAGTTCTGCTTCTTGTGTTGCACCTACTGTAGCCAGGTAGCTCCTCAGTGGGACCTGGATCTTCTGGGATCTGTGGAGCCACCTCCCAAATTAGCTCTGAGCAGGCTGAGCCCTAGTGACTTCTGGTGGATCCTGCACCCCCAAGACAGACGTGACACATCATGCCCTGAGCTTGGGACGAGACAGAGAAATACACCGACCATTCCCTCCCACAGTTGTCTTCTCTTGGGCCCAACATAATGCTGGGATGCCACCATTAGAAACTACTGGATCACAGCATCTCTCTTGGCTCCTTTTTTTTTTTTTTTTTTGATAAATTCTTTATCAGCACACACCTTGGCTCACCTGCACTGCTAATTTACCAGACCCACCAGGGTCTACCCAAATTCCACTTAAACCAAGGAATTGGCCCTTGGTCCACTTGACTTCCCAAGGTCTGCTTGAATTCCAGTTTCACTTGGAACTCTGCAACACCAATCTTAAGATAATGCTCTGTGTTTTTAATGAATGTGTGTGAGGAGCTTCATGTTCATTTGATCTCGTTTCACTCTCACAGCATACAGGAAGGCACATCCTATTATCATCTCCAATTTGTAGGTTAGGAAACTGAGGCTCAGTCAGGTAAGTAACACAGTCTTGTTGCACAGCTAGAAGGTGGTGGAGCTGGGATTTGAACCCAGGCAGGCTGGCTCCACCGCCCACACCATTAAACACTCCTGAGATTGCACGTAACAAGTATTTTGCCCCCTCCAAGTCAGTGCCAGGCGTAATGGACAGATCCACCCTGCCCTCGGAGTTCCCCTTCTTCATTTGACCCAGGACAGCTGTAGGTGGCAGGTAGGGCGAGGTTATCCCTCTTGCAGCTGAAGAGCTAGGGGGCCCCAGGGAAGGGAAGTGGCCTAAGTCCACATAGTCAGGGAGTTTTCAGGCTGGGCTCTGTAGTCAGTTTTGCACATAACTGTAGGTTCCTGCAGTGGGCCCTGAGGCCTGTGGGGTCTCTGGGGTAGGTGTGTAGGGGACAGAGACCCAGAGCTGGATCTGGAGCTGGCAGACCCACCTCCCTATGCAGGTCTGGATGTGGTCCTGGGAGTGTCCTCACCTGTAAGGCCTGAGACACAGGGCACCCTCCAGGGTTAACTGGTGACAGGAAACCCCACCAGGTTGGAACTCTGCCTCTCCCGCACCCCGGGAGCCTCGGCCTCCTTGTTTATTTATTACTTATTTATTGCTGTGCTCTCCACATGTCAATTTCAGCTGGCACTGCAGACCACCTGGGCCATTTCTCTTCCTACCAAAGGCGCTGATGGAGGTAGGAAGTGGCCTTATCCATGGCCAGAGCTCCCAACCGTGCTCTGCCACTTAACAGTCTGAACAACCCCAGGCAACGCAGCCTCCCCTCCCTGGGCTAAGCCAGCGGCGGGCTCAGCCCACAGCCTGGCCCACAATAGGGGTTTTATAAGGGGTGCTCCCTGGGCCTAGGTGTGGCAGTGGCCTAGTCTGGTGGCTGGGACCTGAGACCTGTTTTGCCGCGTGCATGCTGTGTGACTCTGGTGGAGTACCGCATCTCTCTGAGCTTCAGTTTCCTTGCTTGTAAAATAGGGATGTTCCTAGGACTACCTTCATGCACTCTGATTTGATATGATAGTTCATGGAACGCATCAGATTCCTGACTTTCCTTTCTTCACCTCACTGGGCCTCCCATCCCCATTCACACACAACGGGTTGGGCTCCATGCAGAATAACCACAAAACTAATAACGGTTACATATTATTTATCTAGCACCTACTGTGTGCCAGCCTCCGCTAAGTGCTCTATGCTTGTGATCTCGTGTAGCCCTGCCATACTGGAGGCAGGAACTGTTAGCCCCATCTGTCAGATGAGGAAACTAAGGCACACTGAGTTGGGATTTGACCTCAGATCTTGCCATCTCTAAAGGCATGTGTTCTCTGCTCCCTTCCCTTCCTCTCTGTTTGCACAGCTAAGCCACAGCTTTGCTGCTCCTCTAGAGGCTCACGCCTCTCATCTGCAGAGGAGAGGCTTACAGTGGGGATGGGACAGGGTCTGTGGCAGTGGGGCAGCCCTCACGCTGTCCTCAGGTCTCGAGAAGGAGCTGGGTGATGCCGTTCAAGTGCCCACTTCCTGCTTCCTTGGCTAGCCCTGAGAGGCCTCTGCCACCCACACCTTTAGGATGAAGACTAAAAGAATCCCTCAGCAGAGTCTGGGTAAAGGAGCCCAGAACCCCCAGCCTAGCTGAGTTGCCCCAACAGAGCCTCCCTGAGCCTCACCTTCTGCCAGTAGTGCCTCCTGACGCTTTGGGCTGGAATCCATGTGCTGTGGGGGCTCTGAGCCTGGGGCCTGCTCTCTCTTTGTTTAAAATTATTTGTCTGCAAGTTTTAGGGAGGTAGCGTGGTAGGGCCAAAAGGAGACTCCTGCATGGAATCAGAAGGGCTGGGAGATTACTGAGAAGGGAATCACTTCCTTGCTGTGTAATTCATTTTTATTACTGGTTGGATCTGTGTATCCAGAACTGCCCTGTGTTCCATCTGTCCTAGGAATCCTGCGTGCTGGTGAATGCTAGGCCAAAGGATTTCAGAGATAGGATTGCTGTGAAGTGATGGGGATTGGCAGGAGTTCTGCATGTGGGGGAACCCTCTGACTTTCTTAAGGGAGGCTCTCACTGCTGGTTCACAAGCGAAGCCTGATTTCTGTGGCAGCCATGATTCCCGAGCGGATGTCTTGCCCTTCCTATGAGTGTGGTCTGTAGCCTGATTCATCAGAGGGGCTTTCATGGTTTGGGAAAAGGTTGGAGGAAGCATGAACACCTGCCTTGGTAGAGAGAGGGCAGGAACCTGGGGTTCTAGAGCCACGTCTGCAACGTATGTGCTCTGTGACCATGAGCAAGTCACTGCCCATCTGCCTCAGTCTCCCCTACGGCAACACTGCCCTGCCAAACTCAGGGTCAGGATGTGGGATGAGAGAGAAGGCTAGCCGTGTGTACGACAAGAAGGGATGCTGGATGTGTTTTCTGAGCACTCACACATAGTCCCCAAAACTCCACCCAGCCAGCAGTTTGAGCAGCTTCTCTGGGTATCCCCATGTTACATGTTATAGTTGTAGGGGTTAGGAGTTAAGAGGTGGGGCCTGGGTCTCCTTGTTCTACTCTGGTGGCCCTATCACATGCCCAGTGCGGCATTGCCTGCTGGGGACACAGGACAAGTGGACTCTTGTCCTTATCTCCGAGCTCCTTAGTCTTGGGGGCAGGTAGATAATCTCAACCTAGTATTAAATGTGTTGAGATCCAGCAGGCGGGGTGCCCTGAAGGGAGCAAACATTCCCAGACAGAGAGGATGCATGGAGTCCCACTAGAGGGGAAGGACATTCTAGGGGGAGGGCCTTGCAGGTGCAAGGCTTGGAAGTGTCAAACAGCCAGCCCAGCGAAGAGGGGAGGAGGGGATTGGTAGATTTCAGCAAAAGGTGGGGTGGGCCAGGTGAGGACTTTGGCGGGAAGAGGACTTGAGGGTGGGGCCCGATGGAGGTTTGCTGCAGAGGCTGGAGCATCCGGCGCTGCACTCCCCAGGCCCGGCTGCTGTGGAGGAAGGGCCTTGCCGCCACCAATGCCACCGCTGGCTCCGGGGAGGATTATCTATTTTAGCAACTCCAGGAGGGCGGAGGAAGGGAGCGCCCAGCCTGTGCCAGTTAGCGCAGGCAGCTCTGGAGCGGGCACAGGAGCGCCGGCTCCAGGCGTGGGAGGCTGGGGCAGGCTGCACAGGGCTCTGCCGGAGGGCAGGAGGGCACAATGCTGGCAGTGTCACTCAAGTGGCGGCTGGGCGTGGTGAGGCGGCGGCTCAAAGGTGCCGGTGAGTCTGAGTGGAGGGCGAGGGGCCCAGAGGGACTTCCCGGGCCCCCTGCCTGTCCTCAGTCACCCCTGCTCTCCCTCCCCCTCTCTCTCTCTCTCTCTCTCTCTCTCTCTCTCTCTCTCTCGGAGCCTTTTGGGTTTCTCTGCTGCATTTCTCTCTCGCCCTCTGTATCTCTGCCCCAGACCGCTCCAGTTCCCTTCCCGGTCTCTCCACCGCTCTGCTTCCTTCTCTCTCTCCTCCATCTCTCTGTCTCTGTCTCTCCACTCTCTCTGGGTCTCTTCCTCTCTCTTCCACTATCTCTCTGTCTCCCTCTCCTCTCTCTCCCACTTTCTCTCTGTCTGGCCTCTGGGTCTTTCTGTGTCTCTCTCTCCTGCTGTCTGCCCTCCCTCACCCGGTTCTCTGCCCCCGCCTCTGCTCTGCCTTCTCTCTCCCACTCTGTCTGTCTCTGGCTTGCTCTTCTCTGTTCCTCTTACACTGTCACTGTCTCTCCCTGGGTCTCTCTGGACTTTCCTGTGTGTCTCCTTCATCGCCCCCACCCCTTCCCAGGGCATGTCCCCAACAGCCTTTTCTCTCCTTCCTGTTGAGGCCGTGGGGCTGTCCAGATGGGCTGGGGTCACCTGGCAGGGGCGCTGTGTGTGGGGGAGGAGGGGTGGGAGGGAGCCAGGGGCTGTACGTGGGGAGTTGGGACAGGGGGACATAGGTGAAGGCTGCCTGGCTGTGGGCAAGACTCTATGCTGAGCCCCAGCCTGTGCCAGGTCCCATCCCTGGACACATGCTCAGCCCCTCAGAGTGCTAGGAGGGGGCTTAGGGTGGGACCAAGATTGGAGTGGGGGTGGGGAGGAGCTGGAGTTAAGCCCCCCAGGCTGTGTGACCGCAGGCTTCACCTATGCTGCCATGTCTCCTACAGCACGGGGAGGAGGGAGGTGGTGGATTCACGATCTCTATGCTTCGGGCTGAGGACCAAGAATCATCTTACTGTCAACAGGAACAGCAGTGACAGACATGCACTCAGCACCACCATGTGCCAAGCAGTGCACTCACTCATTCATTCCTCACAGTAGCCCTGCAAGGCTGGTCCCGTCCTCATTCTGATTGTGCAGAGGAGGAAAGTGAGGCACAGAGCGGCTAAGTAACTTGCCTAAGGCCACACAGCTGACATACTGAGGCTCTCTCCAGCCGGTGAGCTTGTAACTGAGCATTTTCCAGACTCTGAGGTGCCTGCACAGGGAGAGTCTTCCTCAGGGAGGTGGCGGGGATGGGGGTGGGTGTCCACGGGGCAGCAGAGGACTCTAGGTCCTGCACTGGCCTCAGGGCAGCTGGTGGCCTGACATCCTAGAGGTCCCTGGAAGCCTGGTCCACAGAGGCAGAGCAGCTGGTGCCTGGAGAACATCAGGAGCAGGCTTCTCCTTGGGTCTGGCCAGAGACTCCTGTGCTGAGACCACCCCCGCAGGAGACACTCCCTCCCCCCATTGAGGCTGCTGTCATCTGTTCAGGTCCACAGACCCTAAGAGCCCAATGGGATCCTCCCAGGCTGGAGGGACAGATGAAATCCTGGGTTGGCTCCAGATTTGAGCTTCCCCAGGATTTGGAGAGCAGCCTACTAAATGCTGTGGATCAGGCTCTGCATCTTGGAGATGCAGGAAATGCTTGTATTGGCCCAGACAGACCAGGGTTCAAATCTTGTTCTGGCTCTTACTCCCTGTGTGGCCTTGGACGGCTTCTCAACCTCAGTTTCCAGCCCTGTTGAAGTGAGCCCAAGAAAAACTGCCCTTCTGAGATTGCAGCGCCAATTGAGGAAGTTTGGGACACACAGTAGACTCCTGGAATTTTTAATTCCATCTTCCCCTTAGTGACCCAACCACTTAACTTCCTCTCCCCATGCACACACCACTGTCCCCAGGGCAGTCACATCTGGGGCCAGCATAGCTCTTAATAGAAAATAAGCAAAGGAAAAAGGAGGGCTCAGCCTGGTTGATTGAGGACACACTGTGCGCAGACTTGAGCCAGGCTCCTGCCGGACCCCTCTCCACTCCTTCACGGAGGGCACTGAGGGAGGCACAAGGAACTTGATTTGCCCATGAAGTGAGCCTGCACATTCACGAAAATGAAACCTCATGGAGAAGCATCTAAGAGATGTGGGAGAAGGCAAGGTGTTTCTTCTGTCTTCTTCTTCCAAATCTTTTTTTTCAAAAAATGCCTGGGTAACATTTCTCCATTTCCAGCCTATATTATTTTAATGGGCTGTCCTGTTGCTCATCTTTTCTGGGTAAGGCCCCCAGGTTTCTCAGTCTGTGAATACTTGGGCGGAGGTCCCTGAGCCACATGGCCATGTGAGACCCCTCCCATGTCCTCCAAACTGAGACTCGAGAGTGTAGTTATTGCCTCTAGAAGGAAGCAATGACTTTGCTTGAGAGAGGTCAAAAGAGACTCCCAGAGCTGGGTATTTAAGGATGAGTAGGAGTTTGCCAGGTAGATAAGGCGGGGAGCAGCTCATGAAAATGCCTGGAGGTGGCCAGGCACGGTGGCTCATGCCTGTAATCCCAGCACTTTGGGAGACCGAGGTGGGCGGATCACTTGAGTCAGGAGTTTGAGACCAGCCTCGCCAACATATAGTGAAACCCCATCTGTACTAAAAAAATACAAAAATTAGCTGAACGTGGTAGCACGTGCCTGTAATCCCAGCTACTTGGGAAGCTGAGGCAGGAGAATAGCTTGGACCCGGGAGGCAGAGGTTGTAGTGAGTCAAGATCGTGCCACTGCACTCCAGCCTGGGTGATAGAGCGAGACTCCATCTCTAAAAAAAAAAAAAAAAAAAAAAAAAAAAAAAGAAAAGAAAATGCCTGGAGGCTTGAAAGATCTGCCTCAAGACCCCATGAGAGCTTTGGTCAGCAAGAAGGGTGTGGGGAGAGAAGGGAGGCAGGGTGGAGGAGGTGAAAGGCTGTAGAGCTTGGACCCTGTCTTGGGGGCAGTGGGAGCCAGGGATGGTCCTTGAGCAGGAGAGAGTGGAGGACTGCTTCAAGTGTTAGAATAGGATCTGGACCAGGTATGGTAGCTCACGCCTATAATCCCAGAACTTTGGGAGTCTGAGGTGGGCAGATCACTTGAGGCCAGGAGTTCAAGACCAGCCTGCCTAACATGGTGAAACCCCATCACTACTAAAAATACAAAAAGTAGCCATGTGTGGTGGCGCATGCCTGTAATTCCAGCTACCTGGGAGGCTGAGGCAAGAGAATCGCTTGAACCTGGGAGGCGGTGGTTGCAGTGAGCCAAGATTGTGCCAAAAAAGAAAAAAAAGAGAGAGAGAGAGAAAGAAAAGAATAAGCTCTGGCTGTGGTCTGCAGACCATAGGTGGGATTGGAGGAAGGAAGTTTGGGTGGGGCCCAGGCAGGAGGTGAGGAGCCAGGACTGTAGGGTGGGCAGAATCGGCGGAGAATAGCCTGTGTCATTTACTCATTCAACAAATATTTATTGAGCACCTATTATGTCATAGGTATTGTTCTAGGCCCTTGGGGTGCAACAGGGAACAAGACAGACACAAACCCCTGTCCTTGCCCTCCTGAGCTTTGTCTGCCTGTGCCCACTCCGTGGTGCTTATCTGTGATTAATTATTCACTCCCTCCTTCTGCTCCTTAATGAGACTCCCCTTGGCCTCCCACACGCCACCACATCCGGCTCCTGGCATTTCTCCTGGCAGCCACATCAGGGCCTCAAATCTGACTCCCAGCGTGGAAATGAGCCCTCTCTCTCCAGTGCCCCACTCCTAAGCCTCTGCCCTCCTCCATGCCTGGGGGCACCAGAATTTCAGATCAGCTATGGTGGCTCGGAGACCAGGGAATTTTTTTTTTTTTGAATCAAGAAGACAAGGGTAAACTCTCACCCTGGAATTGCAGAATCCCGGCAGCCTGGAGTGAACCTCTAGATCTGTTCTTTGTTTCCCAAGCATTTATTGAGCACTTGCTGTGTGCCAGGCACTTCCCACGTACTTTCTCACCCTTGCAACAGGCCTGTGGGTTATGAACTAAATTGCCCCATTTGCAGTTGAGGAAACTGAGGCTTAAAGACAAAGTTACTTTCCAAGGTCACACACCTAGGAAAGAAGTAGTAGAGCATGAGACTACCCAGGCCGCCTGACTTCCAAGTCCAAACATTTCACCCCGGGGGCGTTCCTTCACGGTCAGCTTATTCAGCCTCCCCTGCTGGGTGCAAGGGACCCCTCGGTTGTATTCCCAACATATGGCCGCTGCTCTGCTTTCCCCAGGCTCCCCCAAGTCCTCTGCCTTCTCTCTGCTTCTCCTGACCCGGGACAGCGCTGCAGAAACAGCGATGCCTCTCCACAAGTCTCCCTGCTCCAGCCTGAGTGAGCCCCGCTCCCCGCAGGACAGTCTCCTCCCGCTCTCTGCCTGGCTGTCACCTCCGTCCACACCCCATCCGCTGTATGTCCCTGTTGCAGAGCAGAGCCCAGAGTGGAGCCCAGGGCCTGGGGAGGTCTGAGCCAGGCAGAGCAGACAGACATGCCAGGCCCCTCCCTGAATGCCCCAACTGCACATTGGCCTTGCTTGTGCGTGTCTCCCTCTGGAATGCATGCTGATGTCTTCAGCTCAGGTCCCGGCATTGTCTCCGTCTGTCGGCTTGAATGTTCAGTCCAGCAGGACCATCTGCCTGTCTTAATTGTCCAGATCATTGTGAAGGCTCCCAGCCCTGTCTCCCCACCCACTGGGGAGATGGTCAGATGGAGCGGAAAGCACTTCCATCAGCCAAGAGGCTGATCGCGACTCTTCATGGGTCCTTGGCAGGTCCGTGTTCCTCCTGGCCTCAGTGTCACTTCTGGGCCCCCGGCCCCGCTCTCCCGGGCCTGAAAGCCTTGCAGCCTCCCCACTCCCGCCCACTCACTCCCCTTGGGCCAACCTTGGCTCTCTGGTTCCCACATTTTGCTATCTTGGCCGAGGTGACGGTGACTCATAAGCAGATGTGGTGGGCAGGTGGGCGGGCAAAACGGGGCACATGGCCAGCAGCCACCAACAGCCACATAATTGGGGCTGCTGGGGTCCCTGTAGGATGACCTTGGGCAAGATCCTTGCGTGTCGCTGTGTCTCAGTGCCCATGTGCAGAGTGGGTTTGTTGAGGAAGGTTTGTTTGGGGTTTGTAAGCAGCCGAGGGTCATTTGGAATTCAAGCTGGGGATGGAGGTAAAGGGGTTCCAGGCTGGCTGAGGCCAGAGCTTGAAGCAGCCCCCAAAGACCGCAAGCCCTACTTCTCCCGCAGCTGTGCATGTACTCCCATTTTATACATGAGGAGATGAGGTTGGTTTTGCCCAAGGTCATCTAGCCAGTCAGAGGTGGAGGTAGATCTAGGACTTGAACTCAGGGCCCCTCTGAGGCCCCAGCAGTGCTGCTGCCGGGAGGGTGGCATACTGTAATGTTCCTCATGCTTCATCACCACACTGGTGTCTTCTTCTAGGGGTAGATGGGAAAGGAAGAGTGTGGGACGGCCAGTGAGTTGACACACAGTGGGACTGAGAGGTGCTGAGGGCTTGGAGCCCTAGATGAGGCCCCAGCCAGCGGGAGGGCTTCCTGGGGGCAGCAGTCTTGGAGGGCTTGTAGGACTTGGCCTGGCAGACAGGGATTAGGAAGAGGGCATTCCTGGAGGATGGTGATAAAAAGGCTCAGAGGTGGCAATTGGCTCTGCTACTTGGTGCTAGGAATGGGAGGCGGGGAGGCTGGAGAGGGCTGGTCAGTTTGGGGCGCAGGGGCTCAGCTGCCAGGCAGCAGGCACTGACCTGGAAATCCCAGAGTCAAGCGCTGTCCTCAGACATGTGGTCTCTGCCAGGGCCCACCCCCAAACCCTGCGGGGCTCGCACCCCGATACCTCTGCCGATCTCTCTGTCATATTCTCAGCTGGGTGGCCTGGGGTCCTTGGATGGCCCTTCCTATGTTCTCACCCTGCCTGAGGGTCCACCGTGGGTCCACAGCTCCAGGGTTCTCTTTCAATATTCAAGTCTACCATGAGGACACGGAATCTGGTGATCACCACGTCCACCAAGCCCTTTTGAGAATGTGTGTGAATTGAACTGTGATTTAAGGCTTTGGAGCCAGAGAACTGAGCTGTCTCTGGGCTCCAGTTTCCTTGTCTGTAAAATGAAACGGTTGATGATCCCAGCCAGCCTCATGGGACTGAAGTAAACGCCCCTGGAGGTGAGAAGTAGTATGAAATCTGTAGGGTGCCGGGTGGCTGCCAGCCGGGATTATTATTATTAGAGGCTTATGTTCCCATTTTCTCTGAGCCTCAGTTTCCCCACTTGGGCATAGAGGATGTCTGTCCAGCATGGTCAGATGTTGTGGCATCTGGGAGGATGGTTTGTTCTTCCTGGTCGGGGGAGCCCCCCAGGAGGTGGCCCCAGAATAACGGGGTGAATGGCCACCACCGTATTCAGCCACACACTGGGTCTCCACTGAAGCCACATCCAGACTGAGCTGTGGCCTCTCCTGCCAGGGCTCAGAGGCCATGATGTGGGACCAGGGGGAGCCATAGGGAGGCAGGCTGCAGCTGGGATAACAGAGTGACTCTTACCCCTTACAACTGTTCAGGAATAGGATGGGCTGCTCAGAGGTGGTGAGCTCGCATTTATGGGGGTGTACAAGCTGTACTAGACAGCAGAGAGGATTCCTGCATTCTGCATTGAACTACAGTGTTAGAAGGGATGAATTGCTGGTTTCTTTCCAATAAGGCAATTCAGAGATTATGTACATTCATCATATATTTCTCATTCATTCATTCTGGAAACACTTGTGTAGCACTTACTGTGTGCACAACCCTGCCCTGGGCATGGGGTTGAAATCAGTGAGCAAGACAGCTGTGGATCTCCCATTTAGTGGAAAAGAACAGGTGGAGGAAGGGCCAAGAGGAAAGGCATTGAAGGAAAGGCTGAGGGAGGTAAAGGAGACACACCCCACATGGCCAGGGTGGGCCTCTGGGTGGAGGGTATTAGACTGGACTCTAAGGATGAAAGTGAGGAAGAACATTCCAGGCAAAGGGAAGAGTCTGTGCAAAGGGCTCGAGGAGGGGGCACCTGGTTCTCACGGTCTGGCTGTCTGCCCATCCTAGTTGGGCCACTTTACCAAAGCCCCTTCCCCTCTCTCGACCTCATTTTCCCACTGTAGCATGGGAACAGCAATGTCTATCCCATAGGACTCTTGAAGGATTCCATGAGACAGTGTACATAAAGTGCTGCGTACCCAGTAAGCGCTCAGCAAATGCTGGCCCTTTCCTTCTCTCTAAGGCATTTGCGTTTGGACGGAGGGTCATGCTTGATCCATGGGTGGGTGGTGGGACTCCGGGCACAATGTTAGCCACAGGCTGACCCTGGGACCAAAGCTGGTCACAGGCACAGGATGACAGCTGTGCCCACCCCTCCCAAAGCCTGATCCACCGCCCTCATGCCTTGATTACCAGCCACAAGGGGGAGTCGCTGCATTAACTCCAGGGTGCAGAGGTCCGTGCACTGCTCCTGACAGCTTGGCCTGTGTACAGCTGCACAAGCTCTCTGTGTCTTCACCTGAGGGGCCGTCGGAGAGCCAGCTCCTTCCTAAATGTCATCCACATGGCCGGTCACAGTGCCAGGAATGCCACAATACAGTGCCAGGAATGCCCTGATTCAGTGCCCTCTCTTCTCTGCAGAACTGTGTCTGCAGAACCCGGCCCTGCGTGCCTAGCCAGCCCACCTGCTCTTTAGGGCCCCTTTTGGTGGTGCCTTTCCTTCCCACTTCCCACCCTCTGCTCAGGCTGTGCCCTCTCCCTGGAAGTCCCTGCCTACCTCACCTTTGAGTGTTGAGTTTCTTTGTCCCTCGAGGCGTGGCTCAGACACCGCCTCCACCGGCAGCTTTCCTGGACTCCTCCTCTGACCATCCCTGCCTCTGTTCTGGGTGGGTTTGTGGCAGATCCTCTTTGGATGTAGTCCCTTTTACAAGAGATGCTGACATTTAGACATGTGTAATGTTCTTGGCCCACAGTAGGCCCTGTGTGAGCAGCGGCTGGACTTTGAACTTGGGTTTCTTGAGTCCGAGCCCAAGACTTTCTCTAGGACAGGGCAGGGAGGGGCCGCTGCATCCTGAGATTGGATGCTTAATGCTGCTTTTTCCTGGAGCTGAGCCCCAATAGCTTTGTCCATTTATTTCCATGTTTTGCTTTTTGTTAGGAAGGCAGAGAGAGGGCTGGTGGACAGTCAGAGCAGCCCCTGAGGGGAGGAGGATGGGGAGGGTGGACAGACAGCGAGGCCCGACCCCTCACCCAGGAGCGCTCTGAGCACCCATTCAAGTCAGTTTTCTAAGACACTTCGCCGACCCTATCCCTCTCTCCCTCCAAACTCTTCCAGCAGCATCCTCAGGAGAGAGTTCCAACTTCTAACATGCCATTTGAGGCACCTATTTATTTTTAATTTTTTAACTCCAAGTTCCAAAGCTTGAGCTAAATTTCTCAGTTCAAAGCACACATGGTTCTGGGCCATCCCAGTGTCAGATCTGGCTCTGTATTATCTTATTTCTTCTCCTTCATGCCCTATCCCCACCCCCAATTACTTCCCTCTAAACTTGCACTTGAAATAGGTGAAATAGGTCTTTCTGTCTGTGTGTACCCTTGCAGCATAGATAGTGCTTTATGTGTCTGCTTTCAATACATAATGACACCACATTTCAATACATAAATGATACCACAGGGTAGATCTCATTCTGTCTCTCTTCTTTCCTTCCTTTCCATGGTCCCTCCCTCCCTTTCTCCCCTCCTTTCTTTCTTTAATGTGACACTAGGTTTTCTAAGATCCGTTCATGTGGCTGCACTTCTAACTGCTGTGTCTCTAACCGCTGTGTCACACTCCATGGTGTGCAGTCACCACGTTACCTGTCCCCTACCCTAGGATGGAGTCCCAGGTCACCTTTACCAACATTCTCAAGAGTTCATGCCCCTTAGGGACCTGGGTAGGGGATAGAGAATTACTCTGCAATAACTTCCAAGAGTGAGGGTGCTGGGACACAGGTGGCCAGACATGGAATTTCTCCTAACACCACCAGGTGCTGCCACTGTGGCTGCCTCAGTTTACCCCCCACCAGCTGTGCTGTGACTTTTCATCTCCATCTCCCCACATCTTCACCAGATCTTGGTTTTGTCTGCATTTCTAGCATTTGCCATTTTGAAGAGAGTCAAGTGGGAGCTCGCTGTTTCTGTTTTCACTTCTCTGGTGACAGTTAGTTGGGACGCCTCTGGATGAACTTGGGGCCATTTGCCCTCCATGCTCTGTGCCTCGCCTGTTTATAGCTGGTGCCCATTTTTCTTTTTCTTCCTGTTTTGCATCAAGATACATCCTGACTCCATGCTTTCTGACCTCTCCCACTGGCAATTCCTCAAACGTGCCCTGTTGGCTGTCATTAGAGGAGCTTTGATGCTCAACTGAAGGGGAAAATGAGGCTCAGAGCAGAAGGGACCTGGATTGCAGATCTCCCGCCTCTGAAGTGCCTGGCCCATTTCCTCCCTCAGACCCCTCACCCCCGTGCCATCCTGACCCTTGCAGCCCACTCCCGGTAGTTGTCATTGCAAAATAGAAGTTAGGTCACACCACGACCCTGCTAAAAACCCTCCCCTCACACTCAACAGAATCCCACCTCCTCTCCTTGGCCTCAGCCAACCTTGTCTCTGTGCCTTAGCTACACCTGCCCCTCAGCTGCTCCTGGTACCCAAGCTTGGTGGGCCTACCTGGAACCTCCTCCTCCCTTTGTGCCTTCTCATCCAGCTCCAGGCAGTTACTGCAGAGCAGTCCCCTCCCTCTACCTCACCCACAGGTCCTTACAGGGTGTGAAGATGCTGGTGAAGGAGACCTGGAGCTCAGCTTAAAAGTCGCCTACTCTGAGAGGCTCTCCCTGACCACCTGCCTTGTATTCTCTGTGCCAACATTGTGACTGTGTCTGTCACAGCCCTCAGGACCATCTCGAATGCCTTCTGTCTGTCTGTCTGGTTTTCTTGCTGGATCTCTGGTCCTCCCTAGACCAGAAGCTCTAAGAAAGGAGGGTCTGCCTGCTCTGTTCACTGCTGAAACCTCTGGCCCAGCTGACCTCTGGAAGGTAGTAGGTGCTTAGTAAATATTCTCTGAGTGAATGAGTGACCATAGAGACAGGGCAGGGCCATGATCATGCTGGCCATCTCCCTGTGCCCACATGCTATAGGTTTTTAGGTGTTTTGCTCATTCACTGAGCTTCTCAACAAAGACCTTGTTAGTACAGACAACTTCATCATCCACATTTTAGAGGAGAAACCTGAGGCTCAGAGAGGCCCACTGTACAGTTGTGCTCCCATGTCCTCTCCTCCAGGAGGGAAGCTATTGTGGGTATCAAGGGAAGCATGGAGCCCAAGAGGGAGCCCCTGGGAGCTGCCCCATCCGTGGCCAGGCCCCTGGCCTGCTGGTGACTTGACCCTGCCCAGTCAGGGGTTCCCAGCCCCTCTCAACATGTGTTTGTCTCTGGCTGGCTGCGTTGGTCCTCCTGACTCTGTCTTCACATGCCTGGGCTGTGGAGAGTGGTTCCGTATGTGCATTTCTCGGGGCCACTGGGTGGGGATGCTGTCAGGCAGGCCTGGGTTCAAACCCTGGCTCCCCTTGACATTCTGCCTAAGGGCAAGTGGCTTCACCTTTCTGGGCCCTGGCTTCCTCATCTCTGAAGTGGAGATGTTCCTGGGATGAAATGAGAAAATGTGTGTAAAATGCTGGTCACAAGGCCTGGTGCGTGGAGTCTCTGCTCCGATTATGTTAACGGTGGCTCTTCCCAACATTCTGGAAACCCCCACTCCTGAGCCTGTCCACACGGCTGCCATGCTTTGCTCTTGTGGCTGTCGGAGCCTCCTTGGCCTATGGCCTTGCGTGTTTTCCTGTAGGCTGGCAGGCTCTGTGGGTCTGAGGCCCACAGCTTGGGGCAGCCCACTGGGTGGCACTACCCCTGAAGCTCCTCCCAGCCTTCCCTGCAGTCAGGTGAGGGGCCGTGAGGGCTGGGGAGATGTGGGATACCTTGGACAGAGTGGGGACAAGACCAAACAGCGCCCCCTAAGAGGGGGTCACCTAGTGCCCCTCCCCTGTGGCTGGTGGAATCCCAGACTGAGCCTCAGTTTCCCCATCTATAAAATGGGTACAATAATGCCCACCTGGCTGAAATGTTTAACAACAAGATGCAGGTTCTGAGAGGACCAGGCAGGGAGGGAGCAATTGTCCTGGCCCGGCCCCTGGGGTGGAGGGAGGAGGGTCGGAGGAAGAAGCAACTGACAGCCCAGAGCAATAAAGGTTTATCTCTCTTGTCCTTGAATTGCCATCGCTGCCTCCCTCTCACCCAGACTTCATTTCCGGCTGTCACTCAGGGCCCCTGGTGGGCTCAGGACAAGGCTCGCCTGTGTTATGACGGACTCAGCCCTGGAGTCTGAGATGAAGGACGGAGGCCTGGGTCCAGGCCCTCGCTGTGCTGGTGGGGCACCCCTGACAAGGCCCTCTCTGGGTCTCAGTTTTCCCATCTGCGCAGCATGGGCTTGGTTCTCAACCACAGTGGCCACTAGCCTCTGGGTGGGAGGGGCTAGGGGTCTTAGGAACCCTGCAGTGTGAGAGGCAGCCCCACACAAGCAGAATGCCCCAACTCTAGTGCCAGTGGTGCCCCCACTGAGAGACAATGTGAGGGCCCTGCAGGCCTGGCCCTGCGTTGGGAAGAGCATGTGGTGACCATGAGTTTGCAAAACCCTTCCAAGGTTTCCCACCCTTACTCCTCACAAGGGGCAAGTGAATCTCAGACAGATGTGACTTGCCCAGGGTCATGCAGCTTGTGGGTGGTGGAGCTGGGATTCGAACCTGGGCATATCTGACCTGTGTGCTTAGCTCCCTTGAAATTCTGTTTCTGGCCTGTTTGGCGGCGTTAGTTTAAGACTTTTGGCAGGGAAGTGGGTGGATGAACGCTTTCTGTTTCATTAATACATGGTCTTCCCAACCCTAGGGGGTAGATATTTTTATTATTCTCATTCTACACCCGAGGAAGCTGAGATCCAGAGAGATTTGGACAAGTGCCCCGATCACACAGGAATCCATCTTCCAATTGTCTCACAAACCTGGGGACATGGAAGTGTCAGGGCCCCTCCTGACCAAAGAGGGGCTGCCTGCCAGCTCAGTGGCCCTGCCATCTCCCCTGGGCTGCTCAGTCCCCCTCACGTGTCACCCACAGCATTTGAAACATGGAGCAGTCAGATGCTGTCCTCAGGAGCCCCTGGTGGCCTGGGTGCTTGGCAGACCTGGCTTCCAGCCACCTTGCATGCCCAGGCAATCTGTTCCCCTTTTCCTCTGCTTCCCTGAAGTTGGCAGCATTGGACAAGAAGGATCGTCTTTGGAGGGTGATCAAGCAGCAGCTTTGCCTCCTCTCATGTCCTAGAAGGAGCCCTTGCTGCTCATTCCTAGGCCGCCTCCCAGACGGAAATCCTTCTGTCACCTACTGTCAGCCTGCACTCTATGTTTGAGGTGCTTGCAAAGCTGTCTCACTCCGCTGCACTACAGCTGTCCTTAGCTCTCCATTTCCTGCAGGATGAAAGACAAACTCTTCAATACAGTGCTCCTCAAACTTCATATGCATCACCTGAGGACTATCTTAACATGCAGCTTTTGATTTGGCAGGCCTGGCGGTGCCCGAGCATCTGCGTGTCTGACAAGCTCCAGGTGATGCAGATGCTGCTGGTCTTCAGACCGCACTTGGAGGAGCGAGACCCTAGTAGACCACCCCGGGCCTGGCTGTATCTCTGTTTCCTTCTTTGTCTCCTCACTTAGTCATGTGGGATTTCGGCCATGGACTCACACACATGCAATGGCTTTTTCCTTCGTGGACAAACTCCTTCCCATCCTTCAAAGTCAGTCTAAAAAACCCTTCTCAGTGGACTCCCAGACAGAGCTAATTCCTCTTCCTCTGCACACCCAGAAGCTTTACAAATCCCTGAAATCCTGAGGCCCATAGCAGTGCCATTAAGAATAGCAGTGCCATTAAGAATAGCAGTGCTGGTGCCAGGCCTCCTGAGTGTGAAACTTGGCTCCACCCTTACCAGCTGTGTGACCTTGGGCAAGTTGCTTAACCTCTCTGTGCCAAGTTAGTTATTTAAATTCTGTCTTGTTCCAAAATGGACCAATAATTGCTTCTGAACATGCACTTGGATAAAATCAAGTGAAAACGTGCTCAGTAGGGTGTCGAAGACAGAGGGCAAAGGGGAGATGCTGTTTCCCATCTGCCTCTTTGTGTCTTGGTCCTACATTGCATAGCATGGCAGGCACTCAGAGAAACGCCACACAGAAGCTCTCCCATAATCCACGGCATGAGCTTTCCAGGAGCTTGGGGGTCCACAAAAGTAAACTCCAAAGGAGCAGTGAGAGAGACAGAAATGTGGCAAGGCTTCCAATTGCCAATCTTAATCACTCATTTAAATGCACCTGTATGGAGAGCAAATTTTGTTTTGAGAAGGAGCAGATACAGGAGTTTGAGACCAGCCTGGGCAACATGGCAAAAACCTCATCACTACAAAAAATGTAAAACTTAGCCAGGCATGGTGGTGCCTACCTGTAGTCCCAGATACTAGGGAGGCTGAGGTGGGAGGATCATCTGAGCCTAGCCAGTGTGTTGCAGTGAGTGGAGACTGCGCCACTGCACTCCAGCCCAGGTGACAGAGTGAGACGCTGTGTCACACACACACACACACACACACACACACACACACACACACACAAAAGGAGAAAGAGGGAGAAAGAAGGGGCAGATCTAACTCCAACTGCCTGGGTGCCATGCGCCTGTCCTCCCTGACTGAAGAGGCTGTAGATGGAGGGAATGGAGGCGAGTGGGGTGAGGGTCTGTTAGAGCAGTTCACATGCATTCCTTCCTGCGTGGTTGAAGCTAAGACTGCTCCAAAGTGGCCTCTGTGCCCTGGTGAAGGTCAGGGTCTTCATGGCGAGCCTCTCCCTGACCACTGCCAGGGTACCGGTGGCCAAATTGAGTGCGTGTACCCCCGTCCCTGCATGATTTGAGTCGTCCAGCAAATGTCCACTAAATTCAGGTCTTCCTTCTGCAACCTTACCCTCACCACCCACCCTGTGGCTGAGACCTTGGCATCACTGCTGGTCAAGGGAAACTTGCCTGGCACCTGGACCCTTCCCCAGAAACAGATCTCAAGTCACCCAAAGAGGAAGGCACCATGGGAAGTGGGTGACAGGGCAGGGTCTTGAGTTTGCAGATACAAAGGCACAAGTAGCCCTGCCCCAGATTTAGAACCTGGATTATTCTAAAGATGCCACTAGTGTTGGGCTGGCAGGAGGCAATGTGGGCGGCCCAGGAATTGTGGCTAAATTCCATGCTGGGGTCACTGTTCTGGAGGGAACCCACAAGAAGCCTCGGGTCCATAACTACCAGGCAGCCCTCTCCCACTAGCTGCAGGACACATGGAAGAAATATGAGGCTCGTGTGTTCCCACGTGGCCAGGAACTCCATGGGAGGCAGGACTTGTCTGTCTGATTCTCTGTTGCCAGATGCACTGTGCAGTTGTACAGGTTGTTGACACCCACCATTCAGTGCCCTGTCACCATCACCCCACCCTTCTTGGTGTCTGACCCTCAGTTGGTGCCAGCACACACTGGTGGGATGGAGGGCAGGGGAAATTGGGTGCAGCCTGCCACCCCTTCTCACGGACAGGTAGAGGAGGACCCTCGGGTGTCCATTAAGATCAGCCTGGTCAGTCCTGAGCCAATGTGGAGGAATCCCAGGAGTGTGCAAGGCTAAGGCCCAGCTGGGTCTGGGATGGGGCAGAGCCTGCCAGGTGTGGCCGGAGCCTGTGACCAACTGGCCCTGCCTATCAAGCCCAGAGGCGGGCAGATCCTCCACCCAGCTCACTTGGTCTTCACAAAAAGCTGGGTGGCCACTCCATGTGGCAGGCTGCTGGATTCATCTTCCCTAAGTCCCATCTTACCGAGAGAAAACTGATACCTAGGAGAGGTAGTTGGAACATTGGTGGGAGGGCTCTGGAGGGTCTCCAGGCTCAAGGGTTTCTAAGCTGAGACCTGCAGAGATGCCCTGGCATTGTTCATGCAGTCAAAGAGTCTGTGCTTCATCTAGCTTATGTCCTGGGGTTCTGTGCAAATTCTCTTGGAATCTGCCACTTACAAAAAAAAAAAAAAGTTTGGAAAGCACTGTTCCCTGTCTCCAGATGAAAAAACTGATGCCTAGTGAGGGCAGAGTCGTCTGCCAAAGTCCCAGGGCAAGTTAGGAGCAGGCTCTCTCTCTGCCTGAGAGTCCTGGAGGAAGCCCCAGGCATGCCACCTTCAAAGACCCCCTGTCCAGACCCAGGCTGCAGGGGTGGGGCATATTGGACCCTGTCCTGGAGCCAGCCTTGACAATAGCCATGTCCCCTTTAAGCAGAGAGCCGCCCGCTGCAGTGGGTGGACTCGGTGCCCAGCCAGTGGGAGCTGTGAGCTTCCCTCCCACAGCCCCTCCCTGGGGAGGGGAGGGAGGGCCAAGCAGCGTGGCTCCCGAGGGAGTTGGTGGGCAGCAGGGGAGACAATAGCGAACATGCTGTGTGGGCTCAGCCGGGAGACCCCTGGAGAGGCGGGTATGTAATGGAGGATCTGTGGGCAGAGTGATGGGGCTGAACACATAGATCCCTCTGGAGCTGCTGCCCAGAGAGAGGGGACTGGATGGCTGAGACCTGGGACTGCCACTCCCTGGAGACCCAGGGTTTGGGGAGGGTGGGGCAGGACACTTGCTGGGGCTGTCTGTCTGACCCTGGCCACTGTCCTGCAGCAGGATGGCTGAGCCTCCCCCAGGGCTGTCCAGCACAGGCAGGCAGAACAGGCGGGTCTGGAGGTTCCGAGGGCAGTGCTCAACCTTGTAGGAGGAAGGCTGGTCCCATCTGGGTGTGAGCGAAGCCTTTTGCCCAATGTCAGGATCTGCACAGCTGCCTGGTGGGAGTGAGTGTCCGACCCAGAGGGGTGAGAGCCCAAGGCCCATGGGCAAGGTGGTGGTGAGGAGCTCCTGTGCCGGCACAGGTGGGCAGGAGGCTGGATCTCAGCAGAGGGAGAAACTCTGGTTTGGGGGTCTGACTGGTGAGCCCCTGGGGCTCTGGGAATGTGTGGGATGGGGGATCACAGCTGCCACATTCCTGGGTGTGCTGAGGCTGGGACCCAGGGGAGGGGCAGACACGATTGTTCCATCTGTCTCTCCAGCCTCAGCCTGGGCTTACCTTATTCCTCCAAAGAGGGAGCTTGGGGCCTGGACCAGAACATACCGCATTCACTGCCCTGGGGTTGCCTCACTGGTTTCTTCCTACGCTCTTGACATATCTTTGCACAACAGCTCCAAGGGCAGGGACTGTGGTCCCAGTGGACAGAGGAGGAAACCAAGGCTCAGGGAGGGCAGTGGCCGAGCTGGGATTGACACCCAGATGACTTTTACAGCAGAGCCCCCAGCCCTGCTTCTGAGGGCCCAGTGGACTTTGATTCCCACCTCCCTTCCCATGGCAATGAGCAGAGCCAGGTCACCTCTGGACCCAGCCTTAGCGACCCAGAAAAAATAACACTAATAATCATAATAGCTGGCTGTTGTCGAGAGCTTCCTCTGGGCCAGGCTCTGTTCTAAGCTTTCTGTGCATTTTCTCATTTAATCCTCATAACCACACTGCCACTTGGGTACTGTTATTCTCTCCATTTTACAGTTGGGAAAACTGAGGCAGAGAGATGCTAAGTGACTTGTTCAAGGTTATATAGCCAGAAGTGACAAAGCTGGGATTTGACCCGATGGGCCCACCCATCGTTGGCAACTGCACTGTAAAAGGAGGCTCTGCCTTCTTGGCCTGGGCACATCTGTTCTTTCAACCCAAGGCCCAGGTGAATGGGGTCACCTTGGTCTGCTGTGGTCAGGGCCACAAAGGCAGCAGTGCCCTGGAGACCTTACCTGGGGCACTGCCAGGGAGGCGTCTCCCCCTCCTCATGGGCCTATGACCTCCGTCTCGGCCCAGGTTCAGCATCAACTGCCTGGGCCTTTGCCCAGTCTCCTTCCTGGCCTCCTGGCCTCCACCCCGTTGCTGCCATGGGAGGAAGCTTGCCAAAACTCAAATCTGCTCAGCTCCTGAGCCTGGCATTCAAGGCCCTTCCTGACCTCTCTGACATTTTCTCTCTCTGATGACTTACTTGACTTTTACCCTCACCGCTGTAGCGCCCACCCTAGGTCTCCTCCCCAGATCACAGAACCTCATGATCACACTTGCTTCAGTGTGCATCAGCACCAAGGCTCTTCTTCCAAAAAGTGTAAAGATGGAGCTTCAGGCACAGTGGGATCCAGATGCTCAGGTAACATCATTAGGACTCTGGGTCTCTTTGTAGCTTGCTCTGCTTCACTTTAGTGAGCTTCATTTCCAGGCAGACTCTCTCCTCTCCTTGAGAGTTCCTGGCACCTTCAAACGTATGGTCAACCAGCTCAGTCATCCCTAAGGAAAGAGAGCCTATTTCCAGTAGTTCCAGCAAATGCCCCAGAAACGGCTCTCATTGGTCCAATTTGTGTCACATGCCCACCTCTGATGGATCACTGAGCCTCTGATTGGCCACGCCTGGTCATGTGGCCTCTCCTGGAGCTGGTAAGGGCAGCCATATACCTCCACATTTGGCAGAGAAGACTGCAGCCCTGAGAAGTCAGCCCACTGGCAGTGTGCCTCAGTGAGTGCCAGGATTGGAGCTGGGCTCTGTGGACCAGGCAGCCCTGTGCCCTTTCTCTGCTCCTGATGGACTCTGGGTGGGTCCCTTCTCAGGCCCCACACCCTGGGCATGTCCAGTCTCGCTCCAGGGAGTCTTGTTTTCCTGTCACTAACCCCAGAGCTCTGTCAGGAAGGGATCGTGACCTGTCTCAGTTGGCCAGGGCTGGGGCACACAGTAGGCCTGAACACAGATTTTGGCAGGAAGTCCCTCTCCTTGTTCACTCTCCTGCCTTGAGGACAGGAGGCCTGCTCTGACTCCGCAGCCACAAGGACATCTTTGTTCTGGGCCTGCCAGGTCTGAGCAGGCACTTGCTGCCATGCTGGGGGCAGGGAAGTCTCAGTGGGTATGGGTGTACGTGTATGAAGGTCCCCCTGCTGTGCCCTGGGCTGCCCATTCCTCCGAGGGGCCCTCACCAAGCCTACCCCTTGGCTCTGAAACTCCTCGGGCAGGCCTGGCCTCCTACTCCACAGCAGGGGCTGTGGCCATGGGGGATCCTTCGCTTGAGTTTGCATCTGTCTCTTCCTAGTCTCTGACCTTGAGAAACTCATTCCGCCTCTTTGATTCTCATTCTCCTAATCTGTAAATGGGAATTGAATTAAAAAAATATTTGCTGAGCATGTACTACATGCCAGACAATGTTGTCTGTGCTGCACACAGCAGTGAGCAGACAGACAGAAGCCCGGCCCCCTGGAGCTGACATCCCAGTAAAAATAGTCGTAAACAGTTAGATGGTGTTGATTGCCCAGAGGAACATGAAGCAGGGAGGGAGCGGAGAGGAGGTGTGGAGGTACAGAGTGCATGTGTAAGTTTAAACAGGCGGATGGGGAAGGTCCCCCTGAGGAGGTGACATTTCTACAAGTTCCTGAAGGAGGTGAGAGGGGAGTTTTGATGATGTCTGGGGAAGAGTTTTGTGGGCAGAGGGAACAGCTGATGCAAAGGCCCTAGTGGGGTGTGAGTCTGGTGGGCCTTGGGTCGAAAGGACAGATATGCCCAGGCCAGGGAGGCTTCACCTCCATTTAGAGTGCAGTTTCCAAGGTGGGGTGGGCCCATAGGGTCAACTCTCAGCTTTGTCACTTCTGGCTGTGTAACCAGGAACTAGTCACTTAGCATCTCCGTGCCTCAGTTTTCCCAGCTGTAAAATGGGGAGAATAACAGTGCCCAAGTGGCAGTGTGGTTATGAGGGTTAAGTGAGAAAATGCAGTGTGCTGGAATGGAGCCGGCCAGGGCGAGCATCAGGAGGTGAAGTCAGGGGACCGAGGACTAGTTGTGGTGAGGACTTCTGCTTCTACTCTCCCTGATCTGGACTTAGTCTTCTTGTGATTGCAGGCAGCCACCACTGGGAAACTGAATGGTTCTCTAGGTGACCCTGATTTTGAGGTCATGCTCCTTGAGTTTGCTGGTTTTAGAGTGGGGCAGGGGAGCAGGACCCAGAACGCAGAAGGCCAACCCCCAAATTGGTCCTGTGCCCCCGCTCTCCCATGGTGGGATATTGGCCTGCGTGTGGCTCAGGCCTGCTGGGCAGGAGCCCCTCTCCCTGTGTGGAGGAGGATTGTGGGGGTGCGGCCTCTCTAGGTGATGCCATGGGTCCTGCTAGCCCTGATGCACCCAGCCTGTGAGTGCCTGAGCCCTAACTCAGGGGCTCTTGGGGTACTGGAGCTGTCACCTTCCCAGTGCCCTGGTGCTTCTCATTTGGGGTCTGTTGCCCTCCTGTTTGGAGGGAAAGAGCAGAGCCGAGGGTTCAGGGCATGGTCTGTTGTGAGGTCAGGGAGCCCTGGGTTCCAGGTGCCTCTGCAGCTCACTAACTCAGTGGCTTCTCTGGGCCTCAGGCTCCCTATCTGTAAACTGGGGACAATCGGTGAGCCTCCCTCCTGTGGTTCTTAGGACAGTTAACTGACTTAGCATCCATAAAGTGCTTAGAGCAGGCCCGGCCCAGGGAAGGGCGCAACACTGGGTGCTACTTATTAAGGTTCTATTTTTTTTTCTTTGCAATCCTTGGCAACAAATGAATGAGGCTTCAAATTTTTAAATCTATTGATGCATTTCTTTTTGTCTCCCTGAAAAATGTGCTTCTGCCGAGCCTATCTGATCTTTCTATGCTGCTCTCCCTATGGAAGCTGGGCTTCCTGGGAGGCTTGTCACCCGTGGGGATTGGAACTGTCATTCAGAGGTCAGCCTGTAACTGGCTTTGAGGCATCTCCATCGAGCCCTTGGCCTGTTCCAGCCCTCAGTGGCTAGGGAGGAATGCCCAAAGGAGCTGGGGCTCTGCCTGGAGCTGAACAGCCCCGGGGCTGCAGGCATTACAGCAACTTCCAGGCTTGCATGGATGGGGGAGTAGGCAGGAAGGTGCCCAGAGGGTAGGGCCAGACCCCTTAGGGAGCCAGAAGGCCTGGGCTTCAATCCTGGCTCTGCCACTTAGAAGCTCTGTGCCCCTCGGCAGTTCCCTTGACCTCTCTGTGCCTCAGTAGGCCTGGGTTCAAACCCTGGCCCTGCCCTTTATCATGGGATATCACTTAACCTCTCTGTGCCTCAGTTTCCTCATCTGTAAGATGAGAATCATGATTATACCGCCTCAAAAGTTGTGAGGATTAAATGAGATCATGCTTAGGAAGCACAGAAACTGGCACTTAATCACTAGGAGCTGTCATCATGATTGATCTAGGAAAACCTTTCAACAAGGTGAGGGAAGCAGGCAGGGAGGGAACCGCCATGTTTTATGGTTTCTGTGCACACTTCCCCACAGTTCCTCCAGCAACCCATAAGGTGGGCACCAGTACCCCCATTTTGCAGAGGAGAAGTCTGAGGCTCAGAGAGAAGTGACTTGTCCCAGATCCCTTAGCCAGTTGGCAGCCGATTTAGAATCAAAGTCCCAAGTTGGACTGACTCCAAAGCCTATCCCTCCCTTCCCACCATATCAACGATCCCTTCCACGGTGGAGCAAAGCTGGCCGGGTCTGGACCGTCACTTGGTGGAGTGCTTAGCGCCCAGGGTCCTCTTCAGCACCCAGGGTCCTGGTGTGCTGGCATGGTCCTGGCTGACAGCTCACCGTCCCTGCAAATCATGTCCTGTTTGCCCCAAGTGGAGCCTCTGGGCATTTGTTTTCTCAGTGGTCCCTTTTGAGATGCTGAGTCCTCCCTCCAGGAGGCTCACAGAATAGGGCAGCAGTCAAAGCCGGTTGACTTTGTAGTCCCGCCCACTCCCCCACGCTTCTTTCCAGCCACCCCGCTTAGGCAGGACCCTGGCGAAGGCAGCCTGGCAAGGAGTTGACTTCCTTTTCCCTTTGTCAAAGCTCAATAGCCCCCTGGGGCCCCAGAGAGCGGGAGATAATGAAGGCAAATTAGCCATGATTTCAAGAGAAATAAAATAAAAAAGAAGCCCACCCACCCCGGCTGCAGCGTGGGCCTGAGTACCAGGTGTACAGGTCTGAGCTCCAAGCACGTTTCTCCCTCTGTCCCTCCTCCCCTGACTTGCACACCCCACATTTGCCGGGACTGGCTGGCACCACTGCGGAAATGAATTTTCCTCTGAAGCGAGTTCCTACAGGACGATTGACTGAAGGCAAAAGCTCATAATTGCCCATTGCTGGAAGGAGGAGACAGGGAAAAAAAAACATGGATAAAAATATCTCTGTTTTTTATGCACGTTTCCAGCTGAAAAGTGGTGGGAAAGATGTTTTTGAAAAGGCTTCATCTCTAAGCATGTAATTACCAGGTCCTGGAACAAAAAAGAGAGAGTGAGAGAGAGCAAGCATGTTCTCAGAGGAAGGGGCCTAGGGTCTGAACCCCCAAGGGGTTTTCTATAAATAAAGTAATCCCCTCAACTTCTCAAGCTCTGGCCAGCTGTAGTCAGCCATGAGAGAGACACCCCCATTTTACAGAGGGGGAAATGGAGGCGCGAGTCACACAGCCAATTGGTAATTCTAACCCTATTTTGATTCTTGGTTTGGATGCTGCCTCAGTTCCCCCCCATCTGAGGATGTTTGTGAAAGAGAGGCCCTATGTCCCCTCTGAATAGGCATCAGCAAACACTGCAGCATTCCTTCCGGGCACCTTTCTGACTATGCCGGGGGATCTTGAGTGCTCAGAAACCTCTCATCTGGCAACTCGCCTATCAAGAATGGCTTCTTTTTTTTTTTTTTTTTTTGAGACGGAGTCTCGCTCTGTCGCCCAGGCTGGAGTGCAGTGGCGCGATCTCGGCTCACTGCAAGCTCCGCCTCCCGGGTTCACGCCATTCTCCTGCCTCAGCCTCTCCGAGTAGCTGGGACTACAGAAATGGCTTCTTGACTTCCACAAGAGGCCACCAAGGGCACACCCTGAGATGCACATGCATTCCCCAGGGAAGTCTCTCGAGGCCTCGCCTGCTGCCCACTGACTTTTTGCGCACAGTAGTATGACTTGTTTTGTAGCACACAGTCAAGTCTCTGACAGCTGGGAAAAGAGACGGCTCACAGCCTGAACCCCAAACCAGCCAAAAATTGTAGCAGGAAGGGAGTTGCGGCCACTCGGTGTTGAGACCAGCAGACTCTTGCACCTCCGCCGTCCCTAAGGTGTCACTGTAACCCAGTTTGTCACCTGGTAGTGCACTGGAGCAAAATCTGAATATTGGGATAAGGAAAGGGAAGAGAGGCAGTGTCAGAGACAAACTTGGAGGGCACCACAGAGACCCAGTGCATGGGTCCTCCCCTTTGCTAGCCAACATCAGGCACCCTGTGCTTCAGCATCCAGCTTTTGGGGGTTCCATTGTTCTCCCCGTCTGAATTTCTGACTTGTTTTTACAATTAGGGCTCACAGCTCCACATCCACTCTGGGATTCCACTGCTCTGAATTTGGTGAACTTGGGCTTTGGCTTCCTTATCCTTTCCTTAAGAGATAATCCTTCTCCCTCCCCCACTTTCCTCTTAGGATTCATAAACCTGGAGCTAGCAAGCTTATCTCTGGTCTTCCCAAGACAGCTGGAGAGAGAGAGGGATTTTCCAGGGACAGAATCTAATCTGCACAGGATAAGACATATTTTAATTCCAGAATTGCCCTCATAAAATACCGGAGACATTCACTGTCACACAGTTGATAGAACCCAGTCTTTTTGATTTTATTAGCTCAGAAACATCTTGTTGAATCTAAATGAAGTGCGTATTAGGAAACCGTAATGGGAGGCATTATACTTAATGGGGTGTTGCCTGAATCCGTTGCGGCTGATGTGAACTGGAGGTGGAAGGGGAATGAGCGGAGCTGCTGAGGACCCAACCCCAGGGGACCTGGAAATGATTCCTGGCTTAACTGCTATTTGATTTGTTATTTATCAGCCGCTGGCAAGCAAAGAGAGCCCAGCCCTGGTCTGGCGGAGCACGGTAGTTGGCGACTTGGACCTTTCTCAGTGGTTACAGCTGCAGGTGGGAACACTCTCAGGCTTCCGTAGGCCCAAGTTGAGCAGCAACACTAACTCAGGCTGAGCCCCGCCCTCAACTCAGCAGGATCCGGCCCGGAACCAGGTTGAGCCCCACCTCCGACTCAGTCTGAGCCCCGCCCTTAACTCAGTCTGAGCCCCGCCCTTAACTCAGGCTGAGCCTGGCCCAGACCCAGGTTGAGCCGCTCCCCTAACTCAGGTTGAGCCCCGCCCCTGACCCAGGTTGAGTCCTCTCCTGACTATAGAGCAATGGTTCTCAATTGGGGGCGATGTGGTTACCCTAGGGCACATTTGGCAATGTTTGGAGTCATTTTTGTTTGCCACAGATGCTCCTGGCATCTGGTGGTTAGAGGCCAGGGATGCTGCTCAGCTTCTTACAATGCAGAAGAGAAGCCTCCACCACGGGAATCATCTGGCAAAAAATACCCATAGTGCGAAGGCTGAGACACCTCCCGTAAACTGAGCCCTGTTTCCAGTTCTGGCTGAGCCCCGACCCTGGCCCAGACTGAGTCCTGACCTTGACTCAGGCCACTCATACTCTGACTGACCCAGCCCTGGCTGAACCCTAATCAGACCCTCCCCTCATGAAAAAGACCTGGCTGGAGCAGAGTGGGGGAAGTGGCCTCTGCCACCTGTGGGCACCGAACCTTCTCCCATCCTTTCTCCCGCTGCCGCTGAGGATGGGAGGGCGCGTGGGCCGCTGGGTCAAGTCTCACTTTCCATGGGTGTGAGGTTGGGGAGGAGAGCGAAGTTCCCACAGCTGGCAAATGGCAGAGCCAGGATCTCTACTGAGGCCTGGCTGACCCCTGAGCCTCTTCTGCTAACACTAGGCTAAGCTGGAGCCGCAGAGGTTGGGGTGGCAGGAGAGCCCTTCTTCAAGGGCAGGCGGGGGCATGTGCGGGCTCAGACGAGGCCTGAGGAAGGAGCAGAAGGTGTCCAGGAGGGCTGAGCCATGAGGCAGCACAGGGAGCCCACCAGCTTGATGGTGTGTCCCTTCTCACTTTGGCAATTGTTCTTGCCCGTGTCAGCCCAGTACTGAGAAAGGAGACTTAGATGAGGAATGTGAAAAAAATAACCCGGTCGATGGGGCCTCAAGCACAGGGTAGAATACGCAAAGAGGCCTGGGGTCTGCTTCCAGCTCTTGGTGGACGCTGCTTTGGACAAAGACCTCCCTTTTCTGAGCCTGTTTCCTCGTCTGTCAAATGGGTGTGATCACAGCACCTACCTCCTCCCAAGGCCACTGTGAGAAGTGAATGAGATGGAATGAGATAATGTGGTGGTGTGCACAGGGCATGGCTGCTGCAGGATCTGTGAGTTTCCTTCCCCTCTCTGTCAGCACATAGAGGAGAAACCAGAACATGCCCCATCAGGCTGAACCCTGCCCTTAACTCAGGCAGAGCCCCACAAAATGAGGTATGTGCAAAACGAGGGATGCTGCAGGGGGACTAGGGCCCAGCAGGTGACCAGACAACCTTCCAGCTTCAAACTCCTTTGAAATGCTCAGGTGCATCACAGAGGGGGAAAGTAAGGAAAACCTCGGGCATCAGAAATGAAGCGAGTGAGAGTATCAAGGAGATAAGGATGTCTGTGTAATCACCCCATCAACTTTGTAAGGGAGGTCTGGCCAGTCCAATAAGGCAAATAAGAGAAATGAAAGGCATAAAGTTTAGAAAGTAAGAAATAAAACGGTCATTTTCACAGGTGATATGATTATATAGAAAATCCAAAAGAATCTATGGCTAAACTTAGAATTAATACGTAAATTTAAAAGTTCAGAATATGTGCTCGCTTAGGCAGCACAGATACTAAAATTGGAATGATACAGAGAAGATTAGCATGGCCTCTGTGCAAGAATGACACACAAATTTGTGAAGTGTTCCATATTTTTACAAAAAAAAAAAAAAAATAGAAAGAATGAATAAGACCTAGTATCTGATAGCACACTAGGGTGACTATAGTCAATAATAATGTAATTGTACATTTAAAAATAACTAAAAGGGTTTAATTGGATTGTTTGTAACACAAAGGATACATGCTTGATGTGATGAATACCCCATTTACTTTGATGTGATTATTATGCAGTGTGCACCTGTATCAAAATATCTCGTCTACCCTATAGATATATACACCTACTACATACCCACAAGAATTAAAAATAAATTTTTTAAGCTCAGAATATAAAACGAACTGTATATTTTTACACAAGGAACAAATAATTAGAAAATGAAATTTGAAAAAAATCCGATTTCTGTAGCTTTAACATACTTTAAATGCCTAGGAATACATTTAATGAAAGCGGTATAAGACTTTTTCTCATACAAGTACACAGTGTTCTTAGGAGAAATTGAAGATAAAAATGAATGGAGGAATATACTGTAATCATTGACTGGAAGATTCAATATTGTCTCCCAAAGAAAAAGACATCAATTCTCCACAAATGGGCCTATAAATGCAATGCATTTCCACTCAAAAAATAAAGAGAAATGGAAAACGAGCGGGATGAGTGCAGGTGATGCTGGGGCTTCTCTAATGGGGTGGCAGCAGGAATGGGAGGGGGGATGTTTGTGCATCTGGTAGCCGAAGGCTTGGGTTTTAATGGCTCAGAGCTACAGGAAAAGATACCTTGTACTTTCCCAAGTTGGTACTGAGACCCCGGCACAAAGCCAGGACCTTTGGAGAGATCTACCCTCAGTGAAAGAGGAGACTTGGAAAATATTCACCCACCTATCAGGGAGCTAAAACAAAAGCTTATCTGTCTCAACTCGGCCTCCAGTGGTCTCCTTTGAGGATTTGTAATCTAAGGTGTGCCCCTTGTTTCTGGTGAATGTTAGAATTTATAATACCACCATGGTTCTGGAATCTTTGAGCCAAGATTGGTATTTACAATACCATGGGGTATTGTAAATTCTAACAAGTGTTGTAAATACCCATAATCATTGGTATCAGGGTAATGATACTTTGGCAAGCACCCAGGGGAAGAAATGGAAAATTCTCTCTGGACCCTGGAGCCCTACAACCAGGCTGAATAGAATTCCCGCAGTTGAAGCCCCACTAAAGATGAGCTTACAATCCAACAATTACCAACCACACGAGGTAACAGTCTACTGTAAGGGAGAGTCATCAGACACCTAGGCAGAAGAAATACCTCCCAAGAGTTTGAGATAATGGAAAAATAGAATAATAGATGAATGCTCAAAAGATTTAAAATTATTAGAAACATAAGGAGCAACAGAAAAAGAAAGAACAAAATATAAAAACAGAACAAAGATAAAAGCAAAATAATCAAACAAAGCTTTCAAGAGCCATAAATGTACTGTTGGAATTAAAATTTGGGATGGGTATTAGACTAATAGTTATGGTATTACTTTGTAAGGTGGGATATAGTACTTTTGTTATATAAGAAATATGTTCCTATTTAGAAATGCATATTGAAGTATTTAAAGATGGAATTGCATTATGCCCAGGATTTGTTTTAAAATATTTCAGCATAGATAAAAATAAATGGACTAAATATGGCAAAGTGTTAATGATTGTTAAAACTACCTGTTAGGTAAATCCAATTCATTATACAAGTGTTTTTCTTGTTTTTTTTTTTTTTTTGAGACAGAGTCTCGCTCTGTCGCCCAGGCTAGAATGCAGTGGCACGGTCTCGGCTCACTGCCAGCTCCGCCTCCCGGGTTCATGCCATTCTCCTGCCCCAGCCTCCAGGGTAGCTGGGACTACAGGCGCCTGCCACCGCGCCCAGCTAATTTTTTTTTTTGTATTTTTAGTAGAGATGGGGTTTCACTGTGTTAGCCAGGATGGTTTCGATCTCCTGACCTCGTGATCTGCCCCCCCTTCGGCCTCCCAAAGTGCTGGGATTACAGGCGTGAGCCACCGCGCCCGGCCACAAGTGTTTTTCAAACTTCAGTGTGACACAGAGTCACCTAGAAGGCTTTTCAAAGCACACATTATTACATCTGACAATGGATTTGTATCCAGAATATATGAAAACTCAATAACAAGGAAACAAACAACCCAACTTAAAAATGGGCAAAAGCTTTGGCACTTCCCCAAAGAAGATACAGATGAATGGCAAGTTAAAAAAAAGTGCCCAACCTCATTAGTCATTAGACAAATGCAAATTAAAATCACAGTAAGATACCTCTGCACATGTATTAGCATGACTAATTTTTTTTTTTTTTTAATTAGGGAGATAGGGTTTTGCCGTGTTGCCCAGGCTGGTCTTGAATTCCTGGGTTCAAGCAATCCTCCTACCCTGGCCTCCCAAAGTGTTGGGGTTACAGGTATGAGCCAATGTGCCCAGCCTAAATTTTTTTGTTTAAACCCTAACTGATATTACCAAGTGCTGATGAGGATGCACAGGATTGAAACTCTTTTACATTGTTGGTGCAAAATGGCACAGCCACTTTGAAACAGTTTGGCATTTTCTTATAAAGTTAACCATATTCTTGCCATACCACCCAGCAATGCCATTCCTGGATGAAACAGAAACTTATGTTCAAACGAAAACCTGTATGCAAATGTTTATTATGGCTTTATTCAAAGTCACCAAAAATTGGAAACACAAGTCAATAGCTAAACAAACTGGTACATCCATTGGATGCAACCCAAGTCATCCATAAAAAGATGCAAACTACTGATACACACGACACTGTGGCTGAATCTCAAATGATTATGCTAAATGTAAGAAACTAGACTCAAAAGCGTACATACTGAGTGATTCCACTTACATGACATTCTGGAGAAGACAAAATGATAGAGACTGAAAACAGATAAGTGCTTATGGGGAACAGAGGATGGGGCAGGGACTGACTACAGTGGAACATCAAGGGAGAATTTTGGGGGCCAATAGAAATGTTCTAAAACTTGGTTGTGGTGGTGGTCAGGAGACATTTTCCAAAGCTCATCAACATGCTCACCACAAAGAGTAAATTTTACTATATTTAAATTTTTATTTATTTTTATTTTTTATTTTTTGAGATGGAGTCTCACTCTGTCACCCAGACTGGAGTGATGTGGCGTGGTCTTGACTCATTGCAACCTCTGCCTCCTGGGTTCAAGCGATTCTTCGGCCTCAGCCTCCCAAGTAGCTGGGATTACAGGTGCCTGCCACCACGCCCCACTAATTTTTGTATTTTCAGTAGAGATGGGGTTTTGCCATGTTGGCCAGATTGGTCTCGAACTCCTGACCTCAGGTGATCCGCCCACCTTGACCTCCCAAAGTGCTGGGATTACAGGTGTGAGCCACCATCCCCCGGTCTAAATGTTAAAAAGTGGAGAAAAATATAAGTTAGACTAATATACTAATATACACACACATACAGATTCCTGGAGCCCACCCCCACAGTGCTTCCTTTTTCAGGTCCTAGTTGGGGCCCAAAATTTTCCTTTCTTACTTCCCTTTCCTTCCTCCTTCCCTCCCTCTTCCCTCACCTGCCCTCCCCTTGCTTTCCTTCTTCCTTTCCTTTCCTTCTTCCTTTCCTTTCCTTTCAAGTAATTAGAAAATGAAATTTGAAAAACAATCCAATTTCTGTAGCTTTAACACACTTTAAATGCCTAGGAAAGGCAATACCTTGGAAAGGAAATCCCATCCCTTCCCTTCCCTTCCCTTCCCTTCCCTTCCCTTCCCTTCCCTTCCCTTCCCTTCCCTCCCCTCCCCTCCCCTCCCCTCCCCTTCCCTTTCTTCCTTCTTTCTCTCCCTCTTTCTTCTGTCTCTGTCTTTCTCTCTTTTTGAGACAGAGTGAGGGTCTCAGAGTCTCTCTGTCACTGGAATGCAGTGGCACAATCACAGCTCACTATACTTTCAACCTCCCAAATTCAAGTGATCCCCCTACCTCAGCCTCCCGAGTAGCTGGGACTACAGGCACGCACCACCATGCCCGGCCAATTTTTGCATTTTTTGTACAGATGGGGTTTCACTATGTTGCCAAGGCTGGTCTTGAACCCCTGGGTTCAAGTGATCCACCTGCCTTGGCCTCCCAAAGTGTTGAGATTACAGGCATGAGCCACTGTGCCCAGTCAAGAATTTACATTTCTGACAAGTTCCCAGGTGCTGTGGGCCTGGGGACCACATTTTGAGAATCTCTGCATCATACTGTTCTACCTTCTTTATGTTTGAAATGTATGAAAGATTTTCTACTAACTTAAAAGAAGCAAAAAAGACAGATTTCATTGCAGATTAGACGTATCTTAGAGAGATAAAGAAGACATGGAAAATATGAGAGAATGGTGGATGTGGGTCATGGAGAATAAAATGGAAAGTTCTAAAGTACATCTATTAAGCTTTTCAAAAGAGAGATAGCTGATGGAAACAATATTTGAAGAAACACAAGGGAGCGCTTTCTCGAATTAGAGTGAAGGAGGACAGACTTATCTCAGGCTGCCTAGAACACCTGAGAATGTGATTCGTAAACTGTAAAGTGCAGTCCTCACGAGGAAGCATTAATCAGGTCCACCCAGGATTGAGTTTCCTCTTGGTCAGAGCTGTCTCACATGAGCTGTGCTGCCTGCGTGTGAGAGAGCTCCCCATCCCGGCAGGTTTGTAAGCACAGCCCTGGGTAGTAGAGTCAGCAGAACTGGGTTCTAATGCAGATTGCATAACTCTCCAGCTGTGTGACAATGGGCATGAGTTGGCCTTCTCTGAGCCTCAGCTTCCTTATCTGTACAGTGGAATAATCTGATCCATGGTAACAACATTGACAGGGTTGTTGAGACAGTGAACCACAGAATGGCTGTGAAGCTCCCAATATATAGCGTAGTGCTCAAATAATGTTATTCAGCCCCAAGGGCAGGGGCCAGGCTTTCTTTGGGAGGAGCAGCCGTGAGGGTTCTCCAGCAGAGAATCGGGTGGAGCTAGTGGCAGGAGGGAACCCATCTTACAGACCACGTTCACGGAGTGGAAAATTACCGAAGCAGAGGAGGTCTGCAGGAATGGAAACGAAAGTGGAACTCGGCCTTTCCCTCTTTCTCCCCTGCAGACGATGGGCCCTACTCCAAAGGAGGCAAGGATGCAGGAGGGGCCGACGTTTCCCTGGCGTGCCGCAGACAGAGCATTCCAGGTAATGAGGCTTCCCTCATTCCCTCTTTTTCTGCCCTGGAGGCACAGAGAGCCCTAGGTGGGGGTCAGACGGCAACAGCTCTGCCGCTAACTTGCCCTGTGACCTTAGACCAGCCACTTAACCTCTCTGATTCTCCTCTGTAAAAAGGAGGTGATCATCACGCAGGGCAATGCAGCAGAGTGCCCTACTAACCAGGTGCTCGCCTCACTTATCTTAGAGCTGGGGGCCTGGAGTGGCCCCAGCTGCCCGCTCAAGCCCCCATCCCCATCTGTCGGCAGAGGAGTTCCGAGGGATCACTGTGGTGGAGCTGATCAAGAAAGAAGGCAGCACGCTGGGCCTGACTATCTCAGGTGGCACCGACAAGGATGGAAAGCCCAGGGTCTCCAACCTGAGACCTGGGGGACTTGCAGCCAGGTGAGAAGTGGGCTTGGCATGGTGGCAGGAGGCGGGTGCAGAGGCAATGATGGGAGCCCAGGGCCAGTGGAAAATGTACTGAAGGTCTTAGGCAAAGCAATCAGGCAGCTGTTTCCAGGAGCACCCATCAACTTGGTGTCTGCAGAGGGAAGGCCTCCAATGGAGGCTGTAATTCTAGGCCCTGGCTTCTCTTTTCTTTTACACCAGGGCCTTTGCATATGCAGTCCCCTATGTCCAAAAGCCTGTTCCCCACAGCATCCTCCTGGCACACTCCTCTTTACCCCTCCACGCTCAACACAGAGGTCACTGCCTCCAGGAAGCCCTCCCTGACCCCAGGCCAAGGCAGCTGCACTGCTCTGTTCCTGAAGCCCCACATGTACATTTCTGCACACATTGTCTGATTTCCCCTATCATTTGCCCCTGTGGCTCCCTTGGATTATGAGGCCTGGGAGTTAGCCTCTCAGTCACTGCCTCCTTGGGCCTCACACAATGCAGGTGCAGATAAATGTCCAATTGAACAGAAGGAAGGTTGGTGGCGAGAAGTCAGGAAGAGCATTAGGGAATAGCAAAGGATGTGATGATCTGGCCACTCTGCAGGCTCGTCTGAGACACCCCTGCACAAGGAAAAGCAGACAGACCAGTGTAGGGGGAAAGCCTGGGACCTGGGTGTCAGTCTCTGCACTCTCTTACGCGCTTGTGTGATCCCGGACAAGTGTCTGACCTCTCTAAGCCTCAGCTTCCCCGTTTGTGAAATGAGGATCTAGTGATCATAGGGATTCCAGAGGAGGGTGGGTGTGAATGCCAGGACTGCATGGGCCAGCACCTGTTACCATGTGTGCCCTGGCCTTCCTGCTCTAGGAGTGATCTGCTGAACATTGGTGACTATATTCGGTCTGTGAACGGGATCCACCTGACCAGGCTCCGCCACGATGAGATCATCACCCTGCTCAAGAATGTGGGCGAGCGCGTGGTGCTGGAGGTGGAGTATGAGCTGCCCCCGCCCGGTGGGTGCCCTTGGACGGGGAACTTTCTCCACTGCCTCGGTCGCGGGTGGACACGGCTACCTCCCCACCAGGGCCTGGGTGGTAGGGATCGTGCCAGATGGAGTGGGTGGAACCTGGAGACTGGCCACAAGCATCCATACCTCGCCTAGGGGCTGTGCCTACAACCGCAGTATGCTGTCACCAGGAGGTGGTGGGACCCTATAGCCAATGTCATTTTACATATTTAGTTTCCAGATGCTTTTCCTTTAGCGGGGAAGGTTTTGGAAGCATTAGCTGAATAAGTTGTTCCCTGAGCCTACCACGCCCACACTCCACTGCCCTGCACTAAGTAACGGTGGTGTAGGGTTTCACCTAGCTTGGGATTTTCAAAGTTGGTCTAAAGTCATGAAGTTTGAGTAACTGTCTGGAATTCAACCCTGGCCTGAGCCTACCAGCCATGGACTCAAGCCTGAGTCCTGCCGTCATCTCTGTGAACATGGGCAGGCCCTTTCCTCTCTCTCAGTGGTGGGCTAAGTGGGATTAGGGGAGAGGATCCCTCTAAGCCTCACTTGTTTGACCTGTAAAATGGGCAAGGGTCTACCCTCCCTGTAATCTCTGTGACTGATCACCCAGTCCTCCTGGAATGAGCTTTGGGCACGTCTGCTGGCCTGGAGATGCGACTGAGGGACTCAAAGGAGTCCTCCATTTCTCCTCAGCTCCTGAGAATAACCCAAGGATCATTTCAAAGACAGTGGACGTCTCCCTCTACAAGGAGGGCAATAGCTTTGGCTTTGTCCTTAGAGGTCAGTGAAAGAATTGCCCTTGGTATTGGGGCAGCAAGAAAGAGGCTAATACTAATTCCATGTGTGCACTGTTTTGCTTTGAATGTAATTTATGTATATCTCAGTTCTGACTTTAAGGAACACAGGACAGTTAAGGTAAGTATTCAATGGGAAAATCTGCCAAGCAATGAAGTATGCTTGGTTGGGGAGAGTGAGAGGAGAAAGTTGTACCGGAAAATGATGGTGAAAGCTGCTACCGAGATTGAGAACAAAGTTTGGAGCTTCCTAGAGATCAGGGAAAAGGGGAAATAAGGTGAGGTCGCAGAAGGGAGGCAAGCCATTTAACAGAGGACTTTGGTCACGTTACCCACCCCTGGCACCATCTCTTGGGAGGGCGTATTTATTGTTGGTGTCTCATAAGAGGGTCCGTGAATAGCAAGGACAAGGTCCTCAAACAGGTTTTATTGAAGGATCCTGTTCAGGGGCTGTGCGGGAGCCTCTGGATGGGAAGGGGTGGGTGGATGATTCCTGCTTCTTGTCAAATCCTGTCCAGGAGGTGCCCATGAAGATGGGCACAAGTCCCGCCCACTTGTCCTGACCTACGTGCGGCCCGGTGGCCCTGCCGACAGGTGAGCCGAGGCAGAAGAAATCCATACACTGCACTGACCTGCCCCAACTCCCCTGCGAAGAAGGTGGAATGGGGTCACCATGCCCGTTCCCCAGATGAAGAGATCGAGGCCCTGAGGGAACACTCCCTGCCCAGTGTCATTCAGGGAGTTGTTGGTGGAGCCGGGATGTAACCTCAAATGAGGGAAAACTCGAGCCCTTTCTTCCCCAACATCCTGCTGTCTCAGGGGTTGGGGTGTTTGGAGAGGGGCAGCCTTGGTGTCGTTCTTCCCTTTCCTTCTCCTTAGTTTTCCCATCTGTGGAATGGTCCCTAAGAGTTGCTATGAGAGATTTGGGGGCATACTGATTGGCCACTGCTGTAGCCCTCTGTGACTCAGTCTCCTGGGTCCTGGCTGATCGACCCAGCTCGGCACCCCTGGGCCCAGCCCAGAAAGGCCAGGAGGAGAGAATGTGGGGAAAGAACATGTCCAGTTCCCAGCCCCTGATCCCCTGGCCTCCCCAGTGGGAGATTCCTGGCCATTTTAAGAGAAGCCTGGAACGGCCTTGTCAGAAATCTAAATCTGTCCTTGGGACAGGGCCCTGTGATGAGCTATTCATAGAACCCCCGAGAATAGCTTTGGCCACCTGTTGGGAGAGGCGTTCCAGGCTGGGGATGTGACCCAAACCGAGGTGAAGCCTGCTAGGGCCCCTCCCCTGGCCCCTGCTGAGTTCTTTCCCAGGCGTGGGTTGTCATCAAGCCAGAATCACTGCTGAGAAACCAGGGTGAAGGTGGAGTAACGGGAAGGGACCAGGACAGCTCAGACCAGCCCGCAATGCTGTGTGGCGTGGGCACAGCTCGCACCCTCTCTGGACCCTGGTGCTCTCCTTTGTCCTTGAGGCAGGAGTTGGGGGTGACGCTTAGCACCCCCAGCTCAGACATTTCAGGGTTCTGCACTGAGTCTATGAATTACTGCCCATCCAGAGGAGTGGCAGGCGGCAGAGCCACCCCATCCTGTCTTCATCCCCCTTTGCTTTATGCAGCTCCCCACTCCTGGAGTGGCTCATTCCTTCACTCACTCATGCGCCCCTTCACCCGTCCCCTCCTCCCCTTCCTCCTCCACCCACTCCCCGCTTCCTTCGTCCTGCACTCCCCGCTTCCTTCGTCCTCCACGCCCCGCTTCCCAGCACCCTCCCAGACAGGCTGTGCCCAGTGCTGCTGCTGGGTCAGGCTGGTGACCAGCCCTTCCCTGCAGGGAGGGCTCCCTGAAGGTGGGCGACAGGCTGCTTAGCGTCGATGGAATCCCGCTGCACGGGGCCAGCCATGCTACCGCCCTGGCCACCCTGCGGCAGTGCAGCCACGAGGCACTCTTTCAGGTGGAGTATGATGTGGCCACCCCTGGTGAGTTGGGGGCCTGAGTGTGTGGGTTGGGGCAGGAGGAGGCCTGGGATGGGGGGAGGTGGCAGAGGCCATGGATCTTTACCACTGCAAAGGCTGCATGACCTTGGGCCAGTCACAGCCTCTCTGGGCAGTAAATAGTATGTGCTAGGCGTTGTTTGATGCACTGGGGATCCAGCCTAGAACAACAGAATTGAGGTCTCTGTTCTCACGGAGCTGGCATTCTGGTGGAGAGAGGACGGTATCCAGAATAGATAAGATATGGTGTATGTCAGTTGGCAATAAGTGCTGTGGAAAAAAGAAAAGAGGCAGGGGAGAGAGATGGGACAGGCTAGGGGATGCTCTCTCACTAGGGGAGTGAGGGAATGAGCGAGGCATGGAATGTCCAGGGACAGCATTCCAGGAGGGCGGAAGAGTAAGTGCAAAGGCCCTGAGGCAGGAGCGTGGCTGGCATGGTTGGTCATAGTGAGGAGGCTGCCGTGGTTGGCACAGGTGAGTGAAAGGAGGTGAGGGCAGAGCGGGGTGAGGTGGAAGCTGGGAGGCCATAGGAAGCGGCAGCAGCTGTCCAAGCAAGAGCTAAGGGACTGAACCAGGCTGGTGGCTAAGGAGGGGAGAAGGCGTGGGATTCAGGAAATATGATGACAGTCCAGCTGGCCTGATCTGCTGAGATTTGGACATGGGTGGGTGAGGGCGGGAGCTAAGGGTGCGGCCAAAGTTTTAATTTCCAGCCACTGGGTGTGTTAATGGAGGTGCCATTTTCTGAGATGGGGATGGGTTGTAGTGAACAATTTAGTGCTGGTATACCACAGGCTCTTAATAAACTCAAGCAAATTCATATCACCCAGCAAAGCCCTGGGATCACAGCCCCTCAGACCTGAGCTCCTGCCCCTCCTCCACTGCTGTCTTATCTGTCAAATTGATATAACATTTGGTAGAAGATAAAAAAAGAAACAAAAAAAGAATAAAAAATTATGTTAATCAAATGGGTATAACAGTTTCTTCCAGGCAGCAAGGGTTAAATCAGGATAGCAGGGTAAGGCTGGGGAGGAAAGTGCTCAGTATTTGCGTTTCAAACTATTTTTCTCCATCATGCCAGACACGGTGGCTAATGCTTCGGGACCCTTGATGGTGGAAATAGTCAAGACACCCGGGTCCGCCCTGGGCATCTCGCTCACTACCACCTCCCTCCGGAACAAGTCAGTCATCACCATCGACCGCATCAAGCCAGCCAGCGTGGTGGACAGGTAAGGCACACCCTGGGTGCTGCCACCATGGAGGTGTGTACAGGGCAGAGGCGGCCCAGAGCTTTGTCTGGCCTGGACCAGCCTCCACCTTCGCTCCCCTGCCTGGCCAGGAGTGGAGCCCTGCACCCTGGAGACCACATCCTGTCCATCGATGGCACCAGCACGGAACACTGCTCTCTGCTTGAGGCCACCAAGCTCCTGGCCAGCGTGTCGGAGAAGGTGCGGCTGGAGATCCTGCCTGTGCCCCAGAGTCAGCGGCCACTGAGGCCCTCAGAGGCAGGTAGGTCCCCTCAGTAGATCTCAGGGCCCAAACCTGGGCAGTCATGAGGCCTGAGAGGCCCGGGACCAGAACCCTGGGCAGGCTGGGAGGAGCAGGCTAAAATGTACTAGGACAAATCTTCATTTGCACAGGGAAGCTCAAACTATTAAGAGCAGCAACTGAGGGCGGGAAGGTGGGGCAGAGAAACAACTTGAAGGTTTGAATTGAGTCTGCTGGCATAGATGCCCCCAAAGCTGGTTTCATCACTGGTTGCATTAATAGGAGTATAAGGGCTAGAATGAGGGAGGGAACAGTCCTGTGCTCTCTGCTACTCAGAGTTTAGATCCTGGGCTCTTCTCAGTGACTCTCAGCAGATCCAGAGGAGGCAGCTGGGAAGGTAGAGAGGGCCTGGAGTTTCTCCTTTGAAGAGCCAGGGTCCCCCAGCTATGAGCAGGGAGCTGGGTGCTGGGCATTTCCAAGAGCAGAGGAAGTGGGTGGTCTGGGGGTCCAGAGGGCACAGCTGGGGTCAGGGGCAGGGTGGAGGGTGGCCACAGAGGGGCAGCTCTCAGCTCAGGGCAGGAAAGCACCTCCAGCAGCCCAAACCTTGGGCCTTAAGTGAAAGTCCCATCTTTGCTCCCAGCAGCTGGACAAGTGTCTTTCCCTCTCTGAGTCCCAGTCACCTCATCTGTAAAAAGGAGGGAGGACCTCTAATGCACAGACATGGGGGAGGCTGAAGGAGATAAAGGACAAGGCACAGCCTAGGCCTATAAATCCTAGCCCTAAGGGCAGAGTTGGAGGGTGAGAAAGGAGTCTGTCCACCCCACCCTTTGCAAACCCCATCTTCTGGAAGAGAACGGAATCCCCTACATCTGATTGGGAGGACAGTTCTTGGGGAGAGTCCATCTCTATGGTCTCTTCCAGCTTCTGAAAAAGCCACACTGAACCACAGTCTAGGGACTGATCTGGGCGACATTAGGGCTTGGAACGGTGTCATTCATTCTCGTACCATTTATCGAGCATCTACTGTGTGCCAGGTTCAGTGCTGCGGCCTGCACGCCTCATTACTTCCTCATGACACCTCTCTGAGGTTAGTCTTACTGTCCTCCTACTTTACAGGGAAAGCTGAGGTAGCATTGCAAGGCTACACACCTGCTTACAACCCCTTGGCTCTCATTAACTGAGCTTCTACTAAGTGCCAGGCACTGCTCTAAGCATGTTATATTATTAACTCATTCTAACCCTCCCCATTACCCTAGGAGGTGGCCACTCTCTTGGTCCCATTTTACAGATAATACCACTGAGGCACAGACAGGCCAAGTGACTCCTCCAGCTCCCTCAGTTGGTCAGTGACAGAGCTGGGATTTGGCCCAGGCAACTGGCTCCAGAGTGGGCCAAGCCCTGGGGAGGGGGGCTGTGGAGATGTGACTCAATGAGACAGAATCAACGGGCTGAGACAGTTGAGTCCTCACCTGTCCATCTGTGCAAGAGGAGAGCTGGCCTGGGGCGGTCTGGGAAGAGGTGTTGCACGGTGGCCAGTTTGGAGGATCAGGTGGAGGAAGCAGGGTCTCCTAGGGGGTTGGGGCGGCGGGGGTTCCCTGGGAACTTGGAGCACGAGTGTAAAGAATTCACTGTGGATAAGGCTGAGAAGAGTTGCAGCCTGGGAAGGGGGAGCAGCCTCAGCCCGTGGTGCACTTCAGCCTTGGCCAACCCAGCAGGGAGCCCTGGAGCAAAGGCTGTCCTGGAGAGTCCAGCGTGGGGCAGAAATAGCCAGGCCCTAGTGCCCCTGGTGCTCAGCCACTGGCTGAGGCTGCCTGGGCTGCAGAGCCACTACATATCCCCAAAGTGCTGCAGCTGGACACTGTCTGCCAGCTGCACTCATCACCAGTTCTTTCTTGGAGAAACTTCATGGGCAGCACTCATAGCCGTAAACCTCTCCGGCTCCAGGGCAGGATGCCTGTGTCTCAAATCCCTGCTCCACAACCTCCCAGCAGTGGGCCTCGGCCTGGCCTCCTTTCCTTCTCCTGTCCCTGCCTCTTAGGTTGCCATGTGGCAGCAGCTGCACTCTGAACACAGTGCCCGGCACATTGTAGGCGTCCGGGACATGTGAGCAGAATACTAAATGCCTTGCCTGGCTCAGGGGAAGCGCGAGGATCTTCTGGTTCTTGCTTTCCTGGCTTCATAGTGCCCTCAGCCACTAACGCCTGCACCTCTCTTTCCTCTTTCTTTGCTGGCTACAGTGAAAGTGCAGAGGAGTGAGCAGCTGCACCGCTGGGACCCCTGCGTGCCCTCCTGCCACAGCCCCCGGCCCGGCCACTGCAGGATGCCCACCTGGGCCACACCTGCTGGCCAGGACCAAAGCCGATGTAATGTGCCTGCCCTGCTGTAGCTCAGCCAGTCTTATAGCCTTTCCTAGGGAGGGGGTGATGCCTGTTGTCTAAGGGAAGAAAACTCAGACTCAGAGATTAGGGAGCTGGGTGTGGTGGTTCATGCCTGTGGTCCCAGCCACTCGGGAGGCTGAGGTGGGAGGATCGCTTCAGCCTGGGAGGTTGAGGCTGCAGTGAGTCAAGATCACACCGCTGCACTTCAGCCTGGGTGACAGAGCGAGACCTCAACTAAAAAAAAAAAAAAAAAGAGATTAGGTGGCTTGCCTCATTGTCATCTAGCATGCCAGTGGCAAGATTGGCCCCTGTCCCTAGTAGCTGAGTTTCACAGGGTCTATGGAAACCCTGCAGTCTTTGAGACCCAGAGAGGAAAGGGACTTGCCTGAGGTCACACAATGAGTAACTGATGTGAAGGCGGAAGGCATCCCCATCTCTCCCTGTGGTTGGGTGGCTTCCCAGCACCCACTGTGTGGCGGGGTGGAGAGCCTCGGCTGGGGTTCACAGGGCTGTGCTCTCATCTCCTCAGCCTTGTCTTCAACTCCCTTTTCCTCGCCGACCTTGAACCACGCCTTTTCCTGCAACAACCCCAGCACCCTTCTCCGTGGATCCCAGCCCATGAGTCCTCGAACTACAATGGGGCGGAGGAGGCAGCGAAGAAGGGAACACAAGAGCTCGTGTAAGCTGTGGTCTCTTCCCTCCTCCTTTGCCTGTATGTCTGAGAGTGAGGCTTGCCAAAGGGTGTATGTCGGGGCGAGGTGAGATATTTTGGGCAGAGCTCCAGGTGTATGCGTGGGAATGTTAAACAACATGAGTGGAACACCAGGCTGTCATGGATGGTTGGGCAGGTTGTGCACTGCTCAAGAGGACCACTGAGGGGTGCCAGTTACTTTGTACACTTTTATTCGTGTATTTTTATTATGAAAATTCCTAGCACTTGGTGATAAAATCCTTGAGGAAAGGAAGTCTTTTCAGATTTGCATGAAGATTTCACATTTTTTGCCATTCAGTCCTGATTCATTCATGGATAAAGTCTCAGTGCTGCGTTACTATATCCTTACCACCTCTCTGCCATTTGTTAATTTCCCCTAAGACAAAGACATGGCCTGAGACTCTAGCTGTCCAGAATGTAATAATTTCCAGTCTTACTTCTCTGCTTATTTATTATTCAAAATTTCCCTTTTGAAATAAAGGTATTTACATGTTAAGAAAAGTAAATCAATAGAAGACAAATAGTAGTGAATGATAAGGCAGGAGCCATGTGGAAGTGGCAAAACACAATAATGCCTAAAATTTTGAAACCCTTCTTGGGAAGAGTCTTTCCTTTGTTGATGCAGAAAGGGTTCTCAGCCTCCTGCCACATGAGCTACAGAGGCCTCCAGGAAGGATAGAAGATCAAACTGGGCCATTTGAGATAGAACCAGGTGAAAGAAGAGAGGAGGAGTACAGGTCACCTGGTGTCTGAAAAAAACTAAATATGGTTCTACACTTCCTGGCAGCCAAAGGGAAATGGGAAACAGATTTCAGAGTCAGATGAGAGATAAAGTATACCTCTACTAACCATCTTTCCTGGCCACCAAAGTGGGGAATATGTAGATGAAAAGATGCAGAAATGCTGTTCATAGGTGGGGGATGTGGAGACTGGAGGCTCTTGCGACTCCTCTGCCTGTCTCCTTCTTAGGATGTGTAACTAAGAAAGTACTATCATTATTGCTGTTGATAATAATTTATTAATTAATTCAACCAAAAAATTTGACCTCTTATGTACCATTTTTATCACTGGGGATATAGTAGTGAAAAGAAAAAAATAGGCCGGGCATGGTGGCTCATGCCTGTAATCCCCACACTTTGGGAGGCCCAAGTGGGCAGATCACTTGAGGCCAGGAGTTCAAGACCAGCCTGACTAACAAGGTGAAACTCCATCTCTACCAAAAATACAACAAATAAGCCGGGTATGGTGGCACACGCCTGTAATCATAGCTACTCTGGAGGTGGGAAAATTGCTTGAACCCGGGAGGTGGAGGTTGCAGTGAGCCGAGATGGTGCTGCTGCACTCCACCCTGGGCGTCACAGTGAGACCTTGTCTCAAAATAAATAAATAAATACATATAAAAACACAATATACCTAAAAACATAATGTATTACACATTTTGTAATGTATAATATACAATATAATTTAATAATATAATATGACACAATAATATAATTAGTAATGAAATGAAATGCCAAGTAAATTTTGTTTGATAAATAATAAATGACTTCCAAGATTCATATTAATGATGCAAATATATTTCATATATGGAATGTAAAACAATATTTATTAAATAACATTATGTATCAAATAGTTAAACAGAGTTGCCTTATCACCCAGCAATTCCACTCCTAGGTATATGCCCAAGAGAAGTGAAAACATGTGTCATCTCCACCTAAAAACTTACACATAAATGTTCATAGTAGCATTATTCACTGTAGCCAAGTGGTGGAAGGAACGCAGTATCCACCAATGGATGAGTAGATAAACAAAATGTGGTGTATCCATACAATGGAATATTATTCAGCCACAAAAAGGAATGCAATTCTGATACCTGCAAAACATGGATGAACTTGAAAACATTATGCCAAGTGAAAGCAGCCGGTCACAAAGGCCACATGGTGCATGATTCTGTTTATATAAAGTGCCCAGAACAGACAAATCCAGAGATGAATAGATTCGAGGTTGCCTAGGGCTGAGGGACATAGGAAGATCTTCGGGGATGGCTGAAGGGAACAGGGTTTCTCCTGGAGGTGATGAAATGTTCTCAAATGCATTGTGGTGATGTTTGCATAATCGTGAATACACTAAAAACCATTGAATTGTACACATTAAATAGGTGACTACTGTGGTATGTAAATTATATCTCAATAAACCTCTTACCAAAAAGCAGAGTGACATAATATAGTAGATACTACAGTAGATCACAGCACAATAATAAAATAAAATGACCCTGCCCCCTAGAACCTGTTTTACAGCATGACGGTCAGTCCCAGCCACTGTCTTCCCTAGTCCTTGCTGCACCCCACGAGGTGGGAATCACGATCCCATTGTTCAGATGAGGAAGCCAAGGCTCAGAGTGAGCTGTGATCTGCCTGGTCCCAGATTGAGTCAGGGGTCCCATTTCCTTGCTCTCTGGCTCCAGTGCCTCGGGCCCCGGGATGGGCAGGCCCTGGCAGGAAGACCTCCGTGGGGCAGCTCACCTGAATGCTGGGCCCACCTGTCCTGCAGTGTCACTGGCCTCCAGCACGGTGGGGCCAGGCGGGCAGATTGTGCACACGGAGATCACGGAGGTCGTGCTCTGTGGAGACCCCCTCAGCGGCTTTGGCCTCCAGCTCCAGGGCGGCATCTTCGCCACCGAGACCCTGTCCTCCCCACCCCTCGTGTGCTTCATCGAGCCTGACAGCCCGGCTGAGAGGTGAGCCTCCTGCCCCCTCCCTACTGAGCCTGCCACTCTCTAACTGAGAGAAACTGAGTCACAGCACCAAGCCCTAGCTTCACAAGCATATCTCACTTAACTATAGCATCAGCCCCAGCACCAGCCCCATTTTACAGATGAGGAAACCGAGGCTCAGAGAAGCTGACTCACTTGCCCAGGATTACACAGCTCACCCATGGAATCCCAGGGCTCGAACCCCTGTCTGCCTGAAGGCAGAGTCCTCTGTATGTACATCTTGTAAGGCCCATGGCATCATCCCCATTGGACAGACAGAGAAACTGAGGTCCAGCAAGGTCCAGCCCTTAGCCAGATTCTTGAGGATACACAGGTGGCCAGGGCAGAGCTGAGAGTCACCCCAGACCAGGAGGTGAGGCCCAGGTTCAGTCCTGCCCTGCATGGTGTTCTTGTCTCCCAGTGGACCTGTCACGGAGCCTTTTCTCTCTGCTGGGCCTCCTGGGTTCAGGTGTGGGCTGCTGCAGGTGGGGGACCGTGTCCTGTCCATCAATGGCATCGCCACCGAGGATGGGACTATGGAAGAAGCCAACCAGCTCCTGCGGGATGCCGCGCTGGCCCACAAGGTCATGCTGGAGGTGGAGTTCGATGTGGCAGGTGAGTGAATAGCCCAAGCTTCCTCCTCATGTTTCAGGGCCCTGCACCCCTCCTCTCTTTATCCTGCCTGGCCTGTGCAAACGCTCTGCCCCATCCCCCTCTGTGCCCAGTGCCCTTCTCCCAGGGGCTTTGCAGCTTATAGTGGGAAGGGAGGCCTTGGCACGGGAGGGAGAAGTTTCCACACCAGGAGACTTTTGCAGAGGGGCAGGACCAAGTGGGGGTGGGGATGGGGAGCTGAAAATACTCCAAGCTCCTTCTCAGCCTGGGTTAGGCAAAGAACCTCGAACGACAGTTTGGGTCAGAATTCTGCTTCTGTGATCTCAACACTGTGTGGCTTTGGACAGGACACTCCCTCCACTCTGTTTCCCCATCCGTGAATAGTCGATACGATCTTTTCACTATAGGGGCAGTACTTGGGTTAGGTGAGACATATGTCCAAGAGAAATGAAAACATGAAAATACCCAGCCCCGGCCTGGCACATAGTAGGTGCTCAGGAAATATGTGCTAGATTCACACTGGTTTGTTAGTCTGTGGGGAGCTGCCTTCCCGCCCACCACACCAGCTGACAGGCATGAGGCCTGGTTCCAGCCCTGATTCTGGTCTGACTAGAGCAGGTCAGTTGTTTTGAGCAAATCTGTCAGCTCACTCTGCCTCAGTTTCCTCCTCTGTTGAGAGGAAGCAGGGAGATGGGATTAGGACTGTGACTTTTGGGGTCACTCCCAGCACAGCCAGAATGGGCATGGGGCTGGGGTTCGCTGAGGCTCCTCCTCTGGGTCCTCACATTGGTCTATGTCCATCTACCCCCAGAGTCCGTCATCCCAAGCAGTGGCACCTTCCACGTGAAGCTGCCCAAGAAGCGCGGCGTGGAGCTGGGCATCACCATCAGCTGTGAGTCTCCTCCCGCTGCTGTCTGCCCCTGGGAGTGAGCTCAACTGCTGGGGAAAAAGAGCTTGCCAAGCTCAGACCAGCATTTCCATGGCGTGAAACCCTGCAGGGCCCGAGGAAAAGGCTTGGGGGTGTGGGGAGGCTGGCTTTTGCGGACCCAGCTGTGTGTTCTCAGTGAGACCTCAGCTTCCCAAAGCCCCAGCTTCCCGTTCTGCACCATGGGAGTCCCCTGGCCTTGTGGGTCTCCCAGGGGGCTTGTGAGGTGCCCACGGTGAGAGAGCTTTGGAAGGTGACAAATGTGCAGGCTGGGTTTGGTTTTCTGCCTACTTCTGTCTGTGTTCCCAGAGCCCAGCAAAGGCCTGGAACACAGTAGGTGCTTAATTCATGTTTGTCAAAGGAATGAAAATGAGGAATGCAGAAGGAAAACGTAGAATGGGTGAGCATGGGAAAGGTGAAAGCCCTCCCGTGGCTCCCATCTTATTCTGAGTAAAAGCTGAGGGACTCGAGCCCCAGTGAGGCCCTCTGTGCTCTGGACCCCATGACCTCTGACCTCATCTCCCGACTCTCCCCAACTCAAGCCCTCCAGCCGCAGCTGGCCTGGCTGCTCTCTGCCGTGCCTGCCCCTTCCTGCCTCTGGGCCTTTGCATCTGAGACTGTTCCTCTGGCCTCTTCCCTACCTCCTTCAGGTCTTTGCCCAAATGTCACTTGACAAGGCCTTCCCCGACCACCTGACTGAATATTTACCGCCCTCGACACAAGCCCATTTCTCAGGTTTCTCTGCAGCTCACTTCATCAGTTTAAATGTTGTTGATTGTGACCACCACTGGAGTGCCAGCTCCAGGAGGGCAGGGAGAGATTGCTGTCTGTTTTGTTCACTTCTGTGTCCCCCACCCCCAAGCACACAATAGAGCCTGGGTGCTGGCCCTGAGCCCGGTGCTGGGGACACAGACTCCAAGCAGACAGCCCCCCTCCACAAAGAGCTCGCAGTTTGCTGGGGGATGGGCTGAGCAGGAGGAAAGAAGAGCTGGCATTGGAAGGGCCATGCTGGATCTTGTGCCTGTGTTATCTGGTTTACTCTCACCACATCCCCATGAGGTCTGCGGTGCCACCCCCATTTTACAGGGGGGAAACTGAGGCACAGGGAGGTGCGCTGATTTGCTCACGGTCACCCAGCCAGGAAGCAGTGGGACCAGGATGTGAGTAGGACCAGTGGCTCCGAGTCCACACTCAGACCCCTGGGCCTCGCCACCCCACCCCAGGCTGAGGCCACCAAGGTCAGATTCACGGCCTCTTTTCCTCCAGCGGCCAGCAGGAAACGAGGGGAGCCCCTGATCATCTCCGACATCAAGAAGGGCAGCGTGGCACACAGGTCGGGGCACTGGGGCACAGGAGGGGAAGTGGCCAACAGCAGTGAGTATGGCACCTGCATGCAGCAGTCTCCTTCCACCCCCTCTGCCCCCGACTCATGCAGGACGGGCACCCTGGAGCCAGGCGACAAGCTACTGGCCATTGACAATATCCGCCTGGACAACTGCCCCATGGAGGACGCCGTGCAAATCCTGCGGCAGTGTGAGGACCTGGTGAAGCTGAAGATCCGGAAGGATGAGGACAACTCTGGTATGGTCCTCACACTGCCTCCTACCTCCAGAGGCCCACCGTTTGACTAGCGGGTTCCCAGCTTGCAATTCAGGGCTCCCTCTAGCCGAGGAAGGGAGGGTGGTGGGTGCTGCTGAAGGCTGGCTGGAATGAACAAATGAAGGAGGGGGCAACACCACAGACTTCTCACTGTCCCCGGCGTCTGGGGCCCTCCAGAGCCTCTGTGAGGTGGACAGGAGTTTGAGACACTCCCGTAGCCTCCACGTCTGGCATCAAGCCTGGCAGAGGAGACCTACCGGGTGCAGCTGGTGCAGCTAGTGGAGAGATGAGTGGGTAGGGCAGGGGAAGAGCGAGGCTGCCCTTTTGAGTGGCAGGCTATGAATGGATAAGCAAAGACTGCAGACTCAGGCCCCACTGACACCAGATAGTGATATAAATGAGTGAGAAAAGCTGTATGGATTGGAGAGGGGAAAGGGACGGGTGAGGACTGCGCCAACTGGAAAGCGAATCCCTGATGAAAGGGGCAGTCTCCAAATCACCAACTCTGACCCTGTGAAAGAAGGTTACTGTGGGAGGTAGATTTCTTTTCTTTTCTTTTTTTTAAGAAAAGTTGGGCCAGGTGCAATGGCTCATACCTGTATACCCCTCCCTTTGGGAGGGCAAGGTGGGTGGATCACTTAAGCCTAGGAGTTCGAGACCAGCCTGGGCAACATGGCAAAACTCCATCTCTACAAAAAATATAAAAATTAGCTGGTTCTGGTGGTGCATGCCTGTAGTCCCAGATACTTGGGAGGCTGAGGTGGGAGGATCACTTGAACCCTGGAAGCAGAGGTATGGCAGTGAACTGAGATCGTGCCATTGCACTCTAGCCTGGGCAGCAGAGCAAGACTCTGTCTCAAAAAAAAAAAAAAAAAAAAAAGATGATCAGGGGTTCCCTTCGCTTCCTGCTGGCTGCTGGAGGAAAAGAGGCCACTGTTTCTTGTCATCAATGTTGTCATTAATGTGGGTGAGGTGTGATGTTTCTTTTCTTTACTGGTATTTGGGCAGAAGATGGCCTCAGGGTCCCCAGGTTGTGCTACATGAAATCAGAGCATGAGTGACTGGGTGAATGAATGAATAAATAAGTATGAGTGAGTGAATGAGGCCAAGGCTTTAGGGAGCTGGGTAGTCCTGCCCCTTGGGGGCCTCCTCCTCATGGGTCCCTGTGCTTGCAGACGAGCTGGAGACCATGGGTGCCGTCAGCTACACAGTGGAGCTGAAGCGCTACGGGGGCCCCCTGGGCATCACCATTTCGGGCACGGAGGAACCTTTTGACCCCATTGTCATCTCAGGCCTCACCAAGCGTGGCCTGGCTGAGAGGTGAGCTGGGGCTCTGTGGGGACACATGGTGGGCTCGAGGAACACAGGAAGCAAGAACTGGGGCTATGGCAAAGCCAAGCAAGATTCTGACCTCTGTTCCAACATTGACACTGTGGGTGACATCGGGCCAGTCACTTCCCTTCTCTGAGACTCAAGTCCGCATTTGTAAAATGAGTGTCAGCCCCTGCCTGCCAGGGCAAAGCCCCACACCCCAGCAGACCTCCTGGCCCCAGGTAAGCACTGGGCCAAGATGTGTGTGTGCATCTTCCTGCTCCTACCTGTGCCTGGAAGGTCAGCCCTGCAAGGCTATTTGGAGCGCCTGCTGTGTGCGGAATAGGATGGGGCAGTGTCCCAGTACCCTGGTCCCAGCACTGCCCAGGGCTTTCCTGAGGCATTGGGGGACTGTCCCTGCTGCCCCTAGACTCTGAAACTGTGGCAGCTGAGGATGCTGTAAGAATGGAGCCCTGTCCCAGGGTGAGGTGGAGGTCAGAGATGGAACCCGACCCCCAGTGTGGGTGAGACCGAGCCTTCTCCCCGCAGCTGGGCAGGGATGAATCCGGCAGGCAAGGAAGCAGTGAGCTCCCAGCACAGCGACGAGCGGGCTGTAAAAGGAGAGCCTGGTGGGGGCTGCAGGGGCAGGACGCGTCCCGGAGGAGGGTACCGCGCAGGAGGGGCGGTGACTGGGCGGGTGGGGAGAGGATGGGAGGGATTCCGGGGCGTGGACCCCGCTCCTGGAGCGTCCCCTGCTGGACGCTTGGCAGACTGCAGAGGTCGGTGTGGGACCTTTCTGACCCCAATGTCTTCATCAATTCGAGCATGTACTGGGCACCTACTGTGTGCCTGGCCCCTCTGTCCTGGATGCTGGGGCTGTACAGACAACCCTCCTGCCTTCGCCGGGCTGATGTTGCTCAGTGCTGTCCAACTGAAATATAATTTGAGCCACAAATTTAATCAGACACTTTCTAGTAGCCACATTTGCAAAGCAAAAAAGATGAAATTCATCTTAAATATATATTTAGTTCAACATGTAATCAACATAAAAACCATTAAGAACATGTTTTATATTCTTTTTCATGTTACACCTTCCGTATCTGGTGTGAATCTTTTGCTTTCAGCACATCTCAATTCGGGCAGTCACATTTGAGGGGCTCAGCAGCCACCTGTGGCTGGTGGCTGCCATACTGGACACCACAGCTCTGGTCCCCTCCCTGAACCCACGATTCCCTGCCCCGCTCACTGCCCTCATCCCCGGGGAAGTGCAGGGCAATGCCCAAGCATGACTCTCTAGGAGCTCCCATCTGGGGTGACATCTACAGCCCCAGAGGTTCAAGACCCCCGACCCTAGTCCTCTGCCTCCTTTTCCTTCACCTGTCTCAGGTCACTCTAAGCACCTGCTACAGCTTCTCCCCTGCTCAGCCCTGGCTGCTCCTCAGAATCACCTTCCTGCCCCATCCCCACAGGTACCATTTAATTGGTCAGATGTGGGGCCCAGGCACCTGCCGTTTCAAAAAGCTCCTCAGGTCATTGTAATGGGTGTCCAGGTAGAAAACCACTGGGCCACAGCAGTGCTGCCTCCTGGCCTCACCAGCCCTTCATGTCCTACTGTGAGGTCTGCTGGGCGCTGGTGATTATGCCCATTCTCCAGGTGGGAAAACTGAGGCCCAGGAAGGGGCAATGGCTACCAAGGGTGTCTGCTGGAGGGAAGTAGGGATCCATTCCATTCATTCACTCCTCAGTGATGATTTGATAATAAAATTAGTATTACCACCCCCATTTTACAGATGAAGAAACTGAAACTCAAGGGTTTAAGAAACTGGCCCAAGATCACATAGCAAGTATTTGGCAGCTAGTATGTGGGATTCTCAAAACCTGTGTTGGACACTGGTTCCAGAACCTGATTTTGCAGTCAGGTGGGACAATCCCCTGCCAGGTTCTAGACTTTATGTCTCTATTAATGTGATCCAAGATCATAGTTGCGTGCTTTTGTTTTGTTTTTGGCAGCTGGGTTTAACTGGGGTCAGCCAGACTTCTGCCTTGTGGCTCTCCTGGATTCCCTGAGGGCAGACTGCCACTCTGAGGCCCTGAGTGTCTAACTCCCATTCTCTGCCCTGCATCCACTCCTCAGGACTGGTGCCATCCACGTGGGGGACCGCATTCTGGCCATCAACAGCGTTAGCCTCAAGGGCCGGCCGCTGAGTGAGGCCATCCACCTCCTGCAGATGGCTGGAGAGACTGTCACACTGAAGATCAAGAAGCAACTAGACCGTGAGATTCGCTTCATCCCCTGGGAGCCACCCAGCAGGTTTAGGAAGGGCAATCCCTCTGTGCCAGGCTTTGCCTGCACACCCTCACAGAGTCCTTACTGCAGCCCTGTGGAGGCAGGCCTGCGATGGCAAAGGAGATAGGACTCAGAGAGGGGAATGATGAGCCCAAGGCCACACAGCTGGCACGGGGCAGAATCTGGGTCTGAGCCCTGATCTTCGTTACTTCCTGCCTCTTAAGGTGCCCACGTGTGTATGCTTCATGCCCATAACTCATGCATTCCTCAGTTGCCCCTGAATATGTTCCCATGCCTTGGTAGAAAGGCCACCATAGGCAGTGGAAAGGGCCTGACCTAATCCAGGCTCCACTGGTGCTCACTGTGTGATCTCGGGCATGCTGCTCAGCTTCCCCGAGCCTCAGTTTTCCCATCTGTGAAACAGGTTTGCTTATTAGTGTGCCACGGCCATATGTCAGCTCAGAAGGGCTTACTGCCTGTGAGTTTCCAGACCAGGCTGAAATGCAGAAACTGAGGCTCGCTGTGAGTGTCTCTGAAGTCAGAAGTGACACCCCTCTCTCCTCCCAGGCCCCCTCCTACCCCGCAAGTCGGGCAGCCTCAGTGAGACCAGCGATGCTGATGAGGACCCAGCAGATGCCCTGAAAGGAGGCCTGCCAGCAGCCCGCTTCTCGCCAGCGGTGCCCAGCGTGGACAGTGCTGTGGAGTCTTGGGACAGCTCGGCCACCGAGGGTGGCTTTGGGGGCCCAGGTAATACCTTGGGGCCCTTGGACAAGTGACACGCTCTCTCTAGGCCGCCCCAGCTGCTGGGCCTGTGCAAGACTGTTCTTGTGCCTGTTCCTCCCTCTTGTGTTCCTCTCCTGGCATCCTTTAGGGGCCCTTCCTGAAGGAAGACCTGATTTGGCTCCATAAGCCGCTCTCAGGGCCCCTTGCTTCTGGGAGCATGGACTGCAGCCATATCTTTTGATTTAGAACCATGGGTCCCATGCTGGCTGCTAAGCTTTCCCCACTGTGAAGTTATGGACAAAGTTGGTCTTTCTTCTACTGTATCCTTCCTTCCTAGCCCAATGTCTGGCACACAGTAGGTGCTCAACAATGTTCATTCCATCCAGTTGAAAATAGGGAGGCCAAAAGCCCCCTCCCACCCCAGCCTACAAGACCCGATGTGGGGCAGACACCCTGGGCTCCCTCCCAGGCCAATGCATGTTGAGACCCAGAGGTGGCCTCAGGGAGGCGTCTGAGTCTGGTGGCTGGCTGGCTGGCCTCAATGACCCAGAGCCACTGGAACTCCCTATGGTCCAACTCAGAGGACTGGGTGGGGTGGGGGCAAGGCCTCTAAGGGCCATAGGTGGCTGCCAGCCCATTCTTGCCTGCAGATACCTGCCCTCCCTGGGCCTCAGCTTCCCCATCTCCAGCTCTCTGTCAGCATCTCTCAGCTCACTCCCTGGGGCTGGACCTTCAGAGCTCCCAAAGGCAGGGAGTGGAGGGTGGGCCACATGTTCAGCCTCCTTCCCTGGCGGGGTGATGGCCAAGCCCAGGCTGATGGAGTTGAGACAGAGTCGCAGAGTCCTGGGCATTAACTTCTGGATGACCAGGAGCTCCAGGGAGATTCTGAGAGGCAGAGGCCCTCAGAGGGCTGTGTAGATGCAGGCCCAGAGAGGAGCAAAGACCTCCCCAGGGTCACTCAGCACAGCTGGAAATGGGGCAGGCAGGAGGGCAAGGTGAGGCCGCAGAGAACACAGAGGCCCTCTCTCCACCACCAGGGTCCTATGCACCACAGGCAGCAGCCCGGGGCATGACCCCCCAGGAGTGGAGGCCTGGCCGGCTGAGGGGCAGCCCCCCACCCACCGAGCCCCAGAGGACGAGCTACACCCCGACCCCAGCTGACGAGAGCTTTCCAGAGGAGGAGGAGGAGGAGGAGGAGGAGGAGGAGGAGGATTGGGAGCCGCCAACGAGGTCTGTGGTGGGAGCACCGTGAAGGAGGAGGGAGTCGTAGTGTCTTGGCTGGGGTGGGCGAGGGTGCCTGTGCCAAAGTGGTGGGGGAATGGAGAGTCTTGGTGAGCTCCTGAGGAGGGATCCTCCATCAGGGATGCCTGAGGAGAGAAGCACTGAGCAGAGCCACCTCAGCCAGGCTGAGACGGAGGGAAGGGCAGACTGGTGGAGGGCACGGCAGGGACGAAGGTATAGAGGTGGAGAGCAGCCTGGTTTGTCCTTCCCAACTTTGGTCATCTCCTGTTCTCAGAAGAGCAGCAGCAGACTCAGAACTTGAACCCAGGCCCACCTGACTTACCTCAGATGGCCTGATGGCCTCCTGCGAGGGCCCTCAGCCCACCAGCACCATTCCTGGGCTGTGCTGAGTGGCTTAGCTGCTGGAGAAGGCTCCTGCAGAGAGCAGGCTGTGGAGAAATGCTGTTCCTCATCTGGCCCAGGCCACCCTCCCATTGTGGTGCTTTTGATCAAGCGGTTCCTTCTGCCTCGATGCCTTTCCCCTGGTCTCTCCTGGCAAATCCCTACTCATCCCTCAAAACTCAGCTCAAATTCCCCTGCCTCTGGGAAGCTTCCCTGTCTTTCTCAGGCAGAAGGGATTCCTCCCTCCCTCCTGGTACCCACAGCTGCACCTACAAGTCTCCTGGTAGCCTAACCACCTTGTGTCTATCTGGCTAATTACTTGGCTGTCATCTCTACTGCGTGGCACCCCAGCTCCATGCGTGGCCCCTAGTAGGTGCTCAGCCATATTTTGCAAATGAATCTCCAGCTCTGTAAGAACAGGGGCCACACTTTATTCTCCTCCATATCCCTGTGCCCAGCAGAGGACTTAGCTCAGGAAATGTTTGTGGAATTGACTTGAATGGAGCAAGTGTCCTTCAGCCTCTGTCTTTTCATCTGTAACATGGAAAGGGAAGGAGGCAACACATCCTTGTTCCTAAGCTCCCTAAGAGAGCAAAGCTTGCGTGCCTTTGTAAAAGAGCAAGTGCTGGCAGGGCACAGTGGCTCACGCCTGTAATCCCAGCACTTTGGGAGGCTGAAGTGGGCAGATCACAAGGTCAGGAGATTGAGACCATCCTGGCTGACACAGTGGAACCCGTCTCTAGTAAAAATACAAAAAGTTGGCCAGGCATGGTGGCGCGTGCCTGTGGTCCTAGCTACTCGGTAGGCTGAGGCAGGAGAATGGCGTGAACCCGGGAGGTGGAGCTTGCAGTGAGTCGAGAGCGCGCCACTGCACTCCAGCCTGGGTGACAGAGCGAGACTCTGTCTCAAAAAAAAAAAAAAAAAAAAAAAAAAAAAAGAGCAAGTGCTTTGTAAATCACAGCATGCCTTGTAACCGTCGAGGCCTTTGTCATTAGCAAGTGGCTTTGTGAAGTGTGAAAATGTGAGTTGTGAACTTTCTGAGACTCAGTGTTAGAACTGATGATAACAGGCTCATACAACCTGTGATGGGAGTAATGAGTGGTTTCGACCCCTTCCCCTGCACAGATATTTCATCCTCTCCATCCATCTGTGTCCTTGCTGGCTCCAGCTCTGTCCCTGTCACTGTCCCACGGTGCCGTGTGTCTGGGTGGGGCCAGGGGCCGTCCTCTGGGACTACACCATGGATCTCCTCTCTGTCTGTTCGTCTGTTTGTCCTCTGTCTCTCTTCCTAGGCATCCTGTGTCACCGCTCTCCACCCCGTCTCATCTGCCCCTGTTCTAACTGGCCACCGACAGTCCTGGTCGCCCCTAACTGCGTCTTTCCCCTATTCCGTGTCACCAACCACTGCCCTGGGGCCCCAGAACTGCCACCGAGGACGCCCGCCTGCCTGCCCGCCCACCCACCCTATGGCCCCTCGAGCCCAACGCTGGGCCCTGGGGCCCCGAAGACTCCTCAGGCCCCAGCCCGCCCACCTGCCTGCCAGGAGTTGACGCTCTCTGGTTCCTACGTTACAGCCCAGCCCCTGGCCCTGCCCGAGAGGAGGGCTTCTGGCGCGTGTTTGGAGAAGCTCTCGAAGACCTGGAGTCATGTGGTCAGTCAGAGCTGCTGAGGGAACTGGAGGTATGGCTGCCTGCCCTGCAGGCCTTCATGGGGCATCCGGGGCTGTTCACTCTGGTGTGTGTGCAATGGGAGGAAGGCATGTTGATGGTATCATGCTCATGTGTAATGTGTACGTATGCACTCACCTGGACACCCTGTGGGAAAAGGTATCTTCACATATGTACAGACTGTGCATGGATTCATGTGCAAGTGTGATTGAGAGCACGGTGGTACTACACATTATCTGTGTGGACATGGAATATGTGTGACATCATCATGTGTACATTGGGAGCATATGTGTATGCATGCATGTGAACATAGTCATGCATGCACACTTGCAGAGTGTATTTCAGAACACGTGTGTCCGAGTGTGCACATGTAGGTACACAGGGGCAGTTTTAGTATCTTTTTATGTACGTGTGATACATGAATGTGGTTGTGGCCATGCCCTGTGGAAGTGTGTGAGTGTTGACATCAGTGACAACACAGGAGATAAGGGGCTGTGGGAAACCAGAGGTGAATGTGGCTTTGTGTAAGGTCAGTATTGCTCAGTGAATAGAACAAGCTGCCCAGGAGGATCCAGAGAGGATCTCGCTAAGTCACATCCTAAGCTTCTACTCTGAGAGCAATTTTATTTTATTTAAATCTCTATTTTATCTGTGCTTTAGCCCCCTTTTTATTCCTAATATTGTTGATTGGGGTCATTTTTTTCTCTCCATTAGTCTTGCCAATTACTAGGTTGCTCAAAGAACAAGTTTTTGGCTTTATTATTTTCTATTTTATTCATTTGTTTGTTTAGCTTTGATAGTCTCTTCCTTCTACTTTATTTATGCTTAAGTCATGATCCTTTTCATGGTTTCTTAGTGCCTTAATTTTCAGTCTTTCTTGTTTTTGAATAATGTATCTTTTAAAGCTATGAATTTACCTGTAAGCATTGCTTTGGCTGCATCCCAGATTTTGCAAATGCACTTTCCACCTTAAATTAAATTCTGTTTTGTCTCATAATAATATTGTTTCATTAAATTTATTTTAGTGATTATTTGCCTGTCTTTTTTTTCCAATTTGCTTATTTTCTCTCTCTCTATTTTTTTTTTTTTTTTTTGTGAGACAGAGTCTCACTCTGTCACCCAGGCTGGAGTACAGTAGTGCAGTCTCGGCTCACTGCAGCCTCCACCTCCTGGGTTCAAGTGATTCTCATGCCTCAGCCTCCTGAGTAACTGGGATTAAAGGTATGTGCCACCATGCCCAGCTAATTTTTTCTATTTTTAATAGAGATGGGTTTTCACTGTGTTGGCCAGACTGGTCTCGAACTTCTGGCCTCAAGTGATCCACCTGCCTCAGCTTCCCAAAGTGCTGGGATTACAGGGTTGAACCACTGTGCCTGGCCAATTTGCTTGTTTTCAAATTTACTGTATCATTGTTTCAAATGTGTCTCTGTTGTATACTATACATAGTGGGTTCTCTTTTTTATTAAAGATGAATTTAGTCTATTTATATTTGTTGTGACTACTAATATAATTAAACTTTTCAATCAGACGTACACCTGAAAAAATATATAATTAAACTTAATTCTAGTCTATAATTTATACTTCCTATTTATCCTATTTTCTTTATACTTCTTCTGATCATCCATCTTTCCTTTTTTCTATTGATCCATTTTTCATCACTGCTCACTCTCTCCACAATCTCCAATTTGGAGATTTTAAATTTTATTTGTATTCTTGTAGCGATTATCTTTAATTCATTTGTTTTACTTTCAACATTCAGTTTTTACATTGAAATCTTTTATTATTACCTAAGTGATACATGTGTATGGTGCAAAATTGGATAAGCAAAGTAGAATCAAAATAAGTAATAAAAAAATAAGTAAATCAAAAAATAAGTAAAAATGAAACTTAAGGACACAACATTCCTACCACCCATAGATCACTACTGTTACTGCTTTAATGAGTTTATGTGTATTTTTAAGATAATGAAATCATGATGTATGTACTGTTGTGTAGACTGCTTTTTTAGCTAGCTACTTCATTTTTCCATTTCAATATATTTTAATCTTTCCTAATACCAAGACCATATTCAGATTTCCTCAGTTGGACCCAAATTGTCCTTTACACCTGGTTTGTCCAAACCAATGTCTAATCCATGCTTGGAGCTTGGTTATTATGTCTCTTAAGTCTCTCTTAATTTTAGTCCAGTGCCTTTTAAATGATACTAATGTAAACTTTCTGTTTATCAAGATAAAATTCATGTATAAAATTTATAATTTTAACCAGTTTAAAGTGTACAGTTTAGTGGCTTTTGTTGTCTTCACAATGTTGTGCAATCATCAGCACTATCTAATTCCAGAGCATTTCTAACACCCCAAAATGAAAACTTGTACCTTCCAATTCCTCCATCTTCCCATCCCCTGGCAATCGCTATCTACTCTGTCTCTGTGGATTAGCCTATTCTGGCTATTTCATAAAAGTGGAGTGTGTATTTGACTCTTTGTGTCTGGCTTTTTTCACTTAGCTTCATGTTGTGGCATGTGTCAGTACTTTATCCCTTTTTATGGCTAAATAATTATTAGGATAGACCACTGAAGGGAAGGCCATGACCTTACCTTACATTTTCAATGTATTTTCTGAACTTGGTTTTTCTAACAAGTGTAAGCAATACCTTTGTCCCCTCTTGAATAACACAGGCACTATAGAATTCTTTCGCTTCTCTCCAAACTACCTCCTCTCATATCCCAACTTGCTTATAAATTGCTCAAAATTCATGAACATGGGGTTTTATTAGAATATTTGACCAATTTCTGTTATCATCTTTGCTTCTTGCATACCCCTTTTTTTCTGAGCTCATCCTTTAAGATAGTCTTTCACCAAGGGCCTTTAGGTGGTAAACTGCTTTAGGCTCTGTGTTCTGAAAATGTCTTTATTTATTTTTTTTCCAATCAATTTAGAAGTTTATAAATGTCTTTATTTCACCCCTGCTCTTAAATGATAGTTTAGTTGACTATGAAATTAAACATTTACTCAGCGCTTTGAAGATATTATCCTGTTGTCTTCTGGCAATGATCGTTGCTGCTGTTAGGTTCATTGTTGTTCCTTTGAAAGTCCTGTGTCTTTTCTTTCCAGGAGATTTGAGGATTTCTTTCTCTGTGATGGCTGACTCTCTTGCTCTGATGTGTCTCAGTAAGAGTTTATTTGTCTTACTATAGACTCAGTCTGTTTTTTCAGTCTGAGGACTCATGTTTGCCTTCTATCCTGGAAAATTCCTAGTCATGGTATTTACAATATTGCCTCCTTCTTATTGTCTTCTTCTGTTAAGGTATGTCGGACAATTGTCCTCCATGCATTCTACCCTCCATGTCTCTTAACTTTTCTTTCATATTTTCTCTGCACTGTGTACTAGCTGCTTTCCTTAATCTGTCTTCCAATTCACTAGTCCTCTCCTTGGCTGTATTTATTCTACTGTGTAACCCATTTCTTAGATACTGTGTTTCAACTTCTACGTCTTTTATTCCTACAATTTTTTTTAAATCTTCATAGTCTTTTTTTAATGGCTTTTGCTTTTTATTTTCTTATTTTTCTACACATCTTAAACCAAGCTTCTCCAACCTGTGGCCCACAGGCCACATATAGCCCAGGATAGCTTTGAATTTTACACAAATTCATAAACTTTCTTAAAACATTATGAGATTTTTGTTTGCAATTTTTTTTCTCATCAGTTATTGTTAATGTTAGTGTATTTTATGTGTGGCCCAAGACAATTATCCCACATGGCCCAGGGAAACCAATAGTTTGGACACCCCTGTAAACAGACTTATTTCAAGTTTCTTTTTCTTTTTTTCTTTTGAGATGGAGTTTCACTCTGTCGCTCAGGCTGGAGTGCAGTCAGTGGCATGATCTTGGCTTGGCTCGCTTGGCTCACTACAACCTCCACCTCCTGGGTTCAAGCAATTCTCCTGCCTCTGCCACCCGAGTAGCTGGTGACTACAGGCATGCGCCACCACACTTGGTTAATTTTTTTTTTTTTTTTTTTTTTTAGTAGAGACAGAGTTTCACCATGTTGCCAAGGTTGGTCTTGAACTCCTGATCTCAGGCAATCCGCCCGCCTTGGCCTCCCAAAGTTCTGAGATTACAGGTGTGAGCCACCATGCCAGTTCTCAAGTTTCTTTTGATTTCACTATTATTTTTAGTTCCCTGGGTATGGATTAGCCTACTTGTTTTGTCTGTGGGCAGGTGGGCTTTTTCCATCTCATCACTGCACTGCTTCCACCTGTGGTCTCTTCCCAGGCACCCGCCTTGCTGTGCTCCGCGTTGTGGATGCATCAGTGAGATTGCTCCTCACTTTGTCTCAGCTGTGGCCTTTGAACTTCACCAGCTCCAGACTGGTTTTGACAGTAATTCCTCAGCTCAGTGTTTCTGCACTATTGTGGAAGGCAGATTCTGGCCCCACCCTCATGTGGAGGTCACGCTAAGGGTTCTAGTTTGTCACAAGTGATCCTCCCGCTCCCCGCCTGTTCAAGTCCTGGTGGTTCCTTTCTTGTATCCCTGTGGGCAGACATTTTCCAGTCTCTATCCAGCAATGAGACGGCACTCGCTTTCTGGAATGGTACCCAGTTTCCTGCTTTGAGATAGCACTGTCTTTTCCCTGAACAGTACCCCAGCTCCAAATGTGTATGTCTCGTTGTTACCTTCCATGGGCCACTAACTTCCATAAGCCAGACGGTTCCACTCCTGCTCATGCCTGTCTCTGAATTTTTCTTTCTTGCTTTGAAAGTCTTGTTTATTTAACAAATTGTTAAATCTATCATCTCTATGTGTGTGAAGGGAGGTGTGAACTTCCTGTATCAGCTCAGTCTACATTTTAACTGGAAGTCCTTGAATTCTACAATTTTAGGGGTCCAAGACCCTGTGATGCCTGGACTCCCCGATTCTGTGTTTTAATAACTCTTATTATCCCAAAATGAGGAGTCTTGGATCTTTCCTTTTGCATGCTGGCTCCCAGGCAGGTGCAGATCACTTCTAAGATGTGAAAAAGGTGCTTCTCTGCCTCCTCATTCAATAGCCTCCCTTGGTTTCCTATCTTCCTCCCCACTCCAACCTAACAGTTTGGCCCTAAAACAGTTTTTATTTTTTAGCGATAGGATCTTGCTCTGTTGCCTAGGCTGGAGTGCAGTGGCATGGTCTCAGCTCACTGCAATCTTCACCTCCCAGGCTCAGCTGATCCTCCCACCTCAGCCTCCCTAGTAGCTGGGACAACAGGCATGCATCACCACACCTGGATAATAATTGTATTTTTTGTAGAGAGGTTGTCTGGCTATGTTTGCCCAGGTTGGTCTCCAACTCCTAGGCTCAAACAATCCTCCTGCCTCCACCTCCCGAAGTGCTGGGATTACAAGCATAAGCCACTACAACCAACATAAAACATTTTAATCATAATCTGCTTTCCCTTAGGGGATCCCTAAAAGACCAACCCCCTGCACCCCAAATGGTCAGATAGAACTGTGCATTAATAGTGGGAATTCAGATACTGTGATGGATAGAAGGAGAGATGTTTCTAGGCTGGGGAGACAATTGTGTGCCTGTGAGATTGTATGATGTCAGAGTAAGAAGTCCATCCTCCCCTCCCAGCAGCTCCAGCACCCCCGCCTCCATCTCTGGATTTCCCAGCCTGAGTGTGAAGCTGTTTCCCTCAGGGCCACACACTCCTGGCTGGCAGCTTAGAGCTCGGCATTTCCAAGTGCTCAGCCCTCCCTCCCTGAGCCCGTTCTAACTCCACTCCTTCTCTCATTCCCCACTGGCACCATCCTTGTCCCAAACACCACTGTCTTTTCTTTGGACCACTACATGGCCCCTAACAGATCTCCCTCCCAGCCTACACTCCCGCTCCTGCAGCCCAGTCTTCATGTGGCAGTCGGAAGATGCTTCTAGATCCACACATTGGTTATGTCACCTTCTCTGCCTGGCTTCAGTCCTTCAGGGGCTCCCCGCTGCTCCTGGGATGAAGTTCACATTTCTTACTGTGGTCTAGAGGGCGCCGCAGGACTGGGCCCTCAGCCACCACCAGCTGCCGAGTTTGGTTCCAGATCCCCCCACCACAGGGCTTTGCACGTGCTGTTTCTTCTGCCAGGGACTCTTTCCTGGGCCTCTTCGTCCTTGTCCTTTCAATTTCAGCTCTGGATGCTTCCCCACCCCTCACAGGACCAGGGCCACCTGTCCCAGGCTCTCACTTCCCGAGTGCCTCACCTCTATAACACTTACTTCAGTGCATAATTTTATTTTATTTATGTTGGCGATTAGCAATGTAGCAGAGTGGTTAAGAGTCCTGACTTTGGGGCCGGGCGTGGTGGCTCTCACCTGTAATCCCAGCACTTTGGGAGGCCAAGTTGGGTGGATCACCTGAGGTCAGGAGTTCGAGACCAGCCTGATCAACACGGAGAAACCTCGTCTGTACTAAAAAAGAAAATACAAAATTAGCTGGGCATGGTGGCACATGCCTGCAATTCCAGCTATTCAGGAGGACGAGGCAGGAGAATCGCTTGAACCTATGAGGCGGAGGTTGCAGTAAGCCAAGATTGTGCCATTGTATTCCAGCCTGGGCAACAAGAGCAACACTTTGTCTCAAAAAAAAAAAAAAAAAAAAAAAAGAGTCTTGACTTTGGAACTAGACTCTGGGTTCAAATCTTTTTTACATCTCTAAGGAGACAAACAGTTTCCTCATCTGTAAAGTGGAAAAAAGTGATATTAACTTGCATCATTGTACTGTAGAGAATAAAAGGAGTTATAGGTGTAAAGTGTTAAGAACTGACTTAGCCCTGGGTAGGCACGAATGATTAAGTGCCAGTGATTATTATTCTCATTGTTAGTGTGATTGGTTCATGACTTCCCACTCCACCACCGTTGGACCCAGCCCCAATGGGCAGGGACCATGTCTGTCCTGTTCACCATTGTCCGCTTTGTGGCTGGCACATAGTAGGTGTCAGTGGATGCGGACTACCTAATGGGGCAAGCCAACAAGCATCTGAAAGAAGGGCTGTGTTCCTGCAGGCATCCATCATGACGGGCACCGTGCAGAGGGTGGCCCTCGAGGGCAGGCCTGGCCACCGGCCTTGGCAGAGGGGCCGGGAGGTACGATCCTCTCCTGCAGAGATGGAGGAGCTGTTACTGCCTACACCCTTGGAGATGCACAAGGTAGGCACAGCGGGTGAGCACAGGAGACCTGGACCTGTGTCCTAGTGCCATGAGCACCGTCGTGGGACTCCAGAGGGGCCCTGCCCCTCTCGGGGCTTTATTCTCCTCCACCACAAAACCGGGTTGAGTTTTTCAAAATGCTCATTATTTGGGTGACATGCACACTCACACACATGCACACCTGTGATTCACACTGGGCTATTATTAATATTTTTCTTTAAGTAGATGTGCTTTTTTTTCCCCCACTTAAGTTATTTTATCTATATATTTATTTTTTTGAGACAGGGTCTGGCTCTGTTGCCCAGGCTGGAGTGCAGTTGCTCGATCATGGCTCACTGCAGCCTTGACCTCCTGGGTTCAAGCGATTCTCCCACCTCAGCCCCACAGGAAGCTGGGACCACAGGCATGCACCACTATACCTGACTAATTTTTGTATTTTTTTAGAGACAGGGTTTCAACATGTTACCCAGGCTGGTCTCAAACTCCTGCGTTCAAATGATCTGCCCACCTCAGCCTCTCAAAGTGCTGAGATTACATGTGTGAGCCACTGCGCCTGGCCTTAAGTTATTTTATATCTCATACACACATATTTATATATAACATAAACCCTTCTACATTTGTGTGACGTCTATGTATCTCACACCTTTACGTCACTACCTTCAATGAGAAGCCAGTGTCTTGTGCCATCTATAGGTCATTATATAAAAACAAGATACAAGTTGGGCGCGGTGGCTCATGCCTGTAATCCCAGCTCTTTGGGAGGCCGAGGCGGGTGGATCACGAGGTCAAGAGATCAAAACTATCCTGGCCAACATGGTGAAACCCTGTCTCTACTAAAAATACAAAAATTAGCTGGGCATGGTGGCACGCGTCTGTAGTCCCAGCTATTTGGGAGGCTGAGGCAGAAGAATCGCTTGAACCCAGTAGGCGGAGGTTGCAGTGAGCTGAGATCACGCCATTGCACTCCAGCCTAGGCAACAGAGCAAGACTCCATCTCAAAAACAAAAACAAAAACAACAACAACAAAAAAAGATACGGAGGAGGACAACCCCTAGCCAATGGCCCTCAGAAGCTCTGAGCAGTTCTTTGGTAAATGGGAATGAGTGAAGGTCAGGGGAGGTAACAGCGCCCTGGCCAGGCCTCCTCCCTGATGGAGCCAGAGGACAGGAAAGGGCTGAAAGGAAGTCATTCCTAAGGGCTGCCTTGTGCTTGAGTGCTGTGGCCTAGAGCATCTGCTGAGGGAGAGAGGAGGTGGGGGCAGGGGTGGCTGAAGGCCCAGGGGCAGGAGGCTGGGGCACTGCAGCCTGGAGGGTGTGGCTGGCCAGAGGCGCTGAATGCCAGACCAAAGGACCTGGGCTACTGTGAGAGGCTGGGGGCAAAGGTCGAGTTCCAGGAACCTCCTCCTCCTTCTGCTTCCAGGTGACCCTGCATAAGGACCCCATGCGGCATGACTTTGGTTTCAGCGTCTCAGATGGCCTCCTGGAAAAAGGTGTCTACGTCCACACTGTGCGCCCTGATGGGCCAGCCCACCGCGGGGGCCTCCGGCCCTTTGACAGGGTCCTGCAGGTAATGCTGGGGCAGGGGCTCCATAGTGGGGTGGCATTGTTTCCTAGCCTGAGAGTGGAGAAAGAGCCTGCATCTATCGCCTGTGAAGAGGGCAGGACAATGCAAGTCTGAGTCAGGTTAGCCTAAGTTGCATTGCGGGCCCCAGCACCCTGAGCCTCAGAGGCCGAGCACACACAGACCTTTTTTCTTACACCCCATGCCCACTGTGGGCTGGTGGAGGCCTTCCTCTCCCGGGGCTGATGGAGCATCCGCCCATCTTGGAATTGACCCTCTGAGACACATGGCCTCCTCAGACTCCACAGCAGAGGAAACAGACTGGAAAGTCACGTGTAGATTTTTTCTGCCTTCACCCAGAAGCAACACTCATCACCTTGCTTCACAGCCAATGGACCAAACCCCTCATGTGACCTTCCTAACCGTGAAGGAGCCTGGGAAGCGTGGGGCATCGTGCACTGGGCACTCCGTGCCGCCCCTTTTCATGCCCTGGCTATTTTTGCTCCCTCAGTGTGTGTTTTGCCATATTTATATGAAATTTACTCAATTCATGTTTTCTCTAAATTGATGGCACTTTTTCAACTTACATTGACTTTGAAAGGAAACTTTTTGTCTCCATTAGGAGTGAAAATCTTGCACCCCTTGCTTTGAAATAGAAAGTGGGTGTAAAATGCAAATAAAATAGAAAGAAGATAATGTCACATCACACAGTTCTAGGCAGGAGGCTCTCTGAGTGTGTGGTCTGCTCTTTCATGTGAGAAAGGGAGAAAAGCAAGAGTTAGAGGGGTATGAAAGGTATACCTGCCCCTTCCTAGGACTTTCTCTTTGATGAAACCTAACAGAAGGACTGAGAGAGAGTTAGAGGAAGAATGTTCCTCTGTGTGTGGTGCTGGAGGTGTCAGGGCTTGTGTCAAGGCTGGGGCAGGGCCCATCTTTAGGACATCACATGCCTCTTGCTCCCTTCAGCCCAGCAGGGCTGACACCTCGGCTGTGTTCGCTTGCTTGTGCCCCATGCAGGTCAACCACGTCCGTACACGGGACTTCGACTGCTGCCTGGCAGTGCCACTCCTGGCCGAGGCGGGCGATGTCTTAGAGCTGGTCATCAGCCGCAACCCGCACACAGCACACAGCAGCCGGGCCCCCCGAGCGCCAGGCCCCAGCAGTCCCCGGATGCTCTGAAGTCAGCATGTGGGCCGATCTCCTAAGGGGCCACCCAGGCAGATCCTGGCTCCCAGACACGTAGCTGGGCTGGAGAAGCGGCCACCCACTCATTCGTCTGTTGGTCTGGCAGACTCTGAGCCTGGGATGATGCTTGGTCTCTGTTCCCCAGGTCTGTGGTGACTGGGGTGCCAGGCAGGGAGGTCATGCCCTAGTTGGAGTGACAGCTGGGGTCTCTCGCTAAGTTGGGTCTCCAAGATGCCCAGAGGAGCCTCCCTTAAGAAGGGTTGGCACAGGCTGCTCAGCCGAGGAGAGAGGTCTGGGGGCTGTCCCAGGTCTCTGTGGGGCCTCCTTGGAGAGGTCGAAGATGTAGGGAGCACTTCCTCCCAGCAGAGCCATGGAGCTGGAATGAGCTGCAAGGAGGAGGGAGTTCTCGGTCACAGGAGGTGAGCAGGCAGGAGCTGGATCCCCCAGCGCAGTCATGCATTGGGGCATGAGGCATTCCCATGATGCGTGCACACGCGCTCGGGGGTTGGCTTCCTGATGGGGAGCCACTTCGTCTAGAGACTCGGCCACCAGGAAGGATGCTGCTTCAGATGGGAGCCCAGCTCCTTCGCTTCTCCAGAATGGGGGTTTGGGGCTTGCTAGTCCTGAGATTCTGAGATTCCCAGAATCTGGTCCCCACTTATGAGACTCTTAAGTTGGGGCTTCTGGGATCCCAGGAAGTGCTGGCCCTTTGATTCTGAAAGTGGGTGATTCTTTCATTTCAGCATCTCAGTCTGAAGCTTCTGGGACTTGAGACTGTGGTTCTGGGCCCATTGGGCAGGCTCTATGGGCCTTGGGCTCTCAGCCCTCCTGCTTCTTCTGTAGGCCGTGTGGCCACTGACCCATCTGCACGCCCGCACAGCCCAAGCCCCTCCATGTGGGAGGGGTCATTTTGGGGCAAAGGACCCTGGAGCTTCCATTCACCTGCCATCCAACGAAGATTGAAAAGCGATGGACGCAGGACCTGTGAGGCGGTAGCGCTCCTCTTTACAGCCAGATTAGTGGAGGAAGAGGAGAAAGAGGGAGGGAGATGGGAGAGAAATGGGCCAGAGAAAAAGATGGGACACTCTTGCCCAGTGGAGGGTGTCCAAAGTGCTTATTCAAAGAAGTCTATTCCCACTTGAAATCTGGAAGCACCAGCATCCCTTAAAATCATTGTCCTCAATGTCCACAAATCAGAGACCCTCTTCATTTTGAGAAGGGTGCGGGCCTCCCCTGGTGGTCTAGCGAGTGGTGCCTGGGATGGAGTGGGCAGGCGGGTGTAGCCAGGGCTGGGGATGTGCTTTGCCTGGCCCAGTTCTCACAGGGGTCTCAGGAAAACGGGGCACCCACTCCCACCTCCATCTGTCTCCAACCTGGGGTCCCTGGAGGCCAGAAAAGTGCTCTTCCATTTGAGGGAACAGATGAGGAGTCAAGAGGTCTGTTCTTTTCACCCTGGGTCTGTTACATGTTTGCTGTGTGACCCTGTCTGGGTTGGACCCCAAGCCCCTCTGGACGATCACAGGTGGACAGTCTGATCAGACACAGGCCTCCTGGTCAGGGCCAGAAGTATCTCTGCCGACCCACCAAGGCCCCCTTGGGGATCTGCCCACGCTGTCTCCTGGTGGCTTGCCTCCCTTACCCCTCCCCTCCACTTCTCCGAGCCCTGCCCCTCGGTGCCCTCCCTGAGGGCCCTGCATGCTTGTGCCTGGGGTGCTCAGCGCCTCTGCTATCTTGGATTCCTGTGTACTCAGCCCAGGGTGAAAGGGCACTGTCTACCTGTCACAGGGCACCAAGTGAAAGCCAAGAGCCCTCACTTTTGGGGGTGAGGGACAGCACAGCAGAGGTGTGGCTTCTGGACGAAAGCAGCCATAGCTGTGTGACCTTGGACAGGTGGCTCAGCCTCTCTGGACCTCTGCTAAGCAACAGGGCTGGACAGGACACACTCTCAGGGCCTCTCGGCTTGGGAAAACTGCATTGACTCCAGGACTCCAGGCGAGGGAAGATGCACCCGACTCTTAACTAATACCCCCTCTCCCTCCTCGGGCTGAGGCCTCTGCCATTCTCCCAAACGTATGCAATCAGGCCCGCGGTGGGCCTCCCAGCCACGCCGGCCTCCTCATATGCAATATTTCTTCTGGCTTCTCATGGGGATGGTTCATCCCCGACTTGACATTTCCTGACACCCTTCCCCAGTGAGCACCCTGCCTGCCTATGCATTTTGAGAACAGCCCCTGTGACATGTCCCCTTCTACCTGCCCCCTCCCCCAAAGCTGTATTTTTCTCTGGCTGAGATTAGAACATATTCCTTGTAAAGTATTTTTCTACATTGGGTTTTCTTAGGGCTCTTGGGAAGCACAAGGGGCTGTATTGCAAAGGCCGCTTACGGTCTGTTTGGGGCCCTCGTCTAAGTCTTTGTCCCACCAGGGGTTGCAGTGGCTTGGGGGTAAGTGCTATGGGGATGATTTTTTAAAATAAAATTATTTAAATCCACCTAGAGTAGAAGTTTGCTTTTTAAAAAAAATCATGGGTTGGCAAGAGTCAGCTTCTGTATGGGTCTGGTGACAGCTCACCTGCTTTTGATGATTCATTAATTCAAAAAGTTTGCCATTTGCTTCCATCATGCAGCCCCTGGGCGACATGAATCAGACAGATTTAGGTCATGTCTGCACATTCTGGTGGCAGGCAAACAATCAACAAGTAAACAAATAATTATTTCAAAAGGCATCAAGTGCAACAAAGAAAACGAAGGAGTAATGGGGTAGAGGGACCAGGGTGAGGGGCTTTAGCTCACAATGTTAGGAGGGGTTTGTCTCAAGAGGCGACACTTGCAGTGAGACCTGAAGACAGGAGCCAGCCTCCATGGAGACCTGGAGGAGGAGTGTCTCAGGCAGCGGGCACAGCCAGTGCAAAGGCCCTGAGATAGGAACGAGTTTGACGGTTTCAAGGAAGAGAAAGAAGGCCTGGGAGGGGAACGGGGCTGGAGACTAGGTTGGAGGTAGCAGGGATCAGTCGTGAAGGCTTGGGTAGGGGGAACAAATTTGATTCTCTGTGCAGCAGAAAGCCAGAGGCAGGCAGTGGTGCCTGCATATGGAGTCTCTTTAGCCCAGGCTGGGAAGGTAGTGGCAGGGGGGCAGCCTGGGGTCTGGCTGCTGCCCTGGAGTATCCAGAGAGTGTCTAGGGCAGGTGAGCTGCAAGGTCTGGGACCCAGAGGCCAGGGCCAGGCCCCACTGGGGAGGCCACAGTTCTATGAGCAGAGGAAGAGCTTCTTTTCCAGGAAGCGAGTTTTCTGTCTTGGGAGTGGTGTAGGCAGAGGAAAGGCCAAGGCAGACAGCAGGCCCTGCTCTAAGCGCTTTGCAAGAGCTTGCTGGATCCTCCCAATAGCCTTCGGAGGTGGGCTCTATTCTTGTCCCATCGTTACAGATGAGGAAACAGGCACAGACAGGTTGAGTAACTTGCCCAGCCCAAGGCCACACAGGTAGTAAGGGATGGAACCAGGGCTTGAACACAAGCCACATAGCGAGAACACATAGAGGGAGGGAGGTAGGCAGAGGCTGTCAGAAAGAGCCAGAAAATGGGGGTAGGGTGGTCTACTCTAACATTGTCTAAAAATGAGTTACTGAGAATTTTGTCTGGTTAGTTGGGCAAAGGACTCAAACGACTCCCGAGTTTGTCCATCCCAAAGGGTGGGGGGCGCTGTTGGCAGGAAGGCTGCCCCAAACATGGACCTGTTCTGACCCCAGAGAGCCCCTGACTGGGTATTAATGAGTGCCTGCACCTGGTGGTGGGGGAGTGGGAGAAGGGCAATCAGGTTTGCTCCTCCTCTACCCTTTCCCCCACCCCGCCACCCGCTTTCTGCACTTCTGGCAGGGCAGCCCAAGGCTAAAAAGGAGGGACTGAAAGCCGCAGCAGGTAAGCACCTAAGGCTAACAGCATCACCTCCAATCATCCCGGTGGCCTTGATGGGGACAATGGTTTATTCCAGATGGGGAAACTGAGGCTCAGATGACTGCTGCCAGATCTCCCAGCTGTACAGGGCTGGGCATGTAGCAGGTAGAGCCAGTAGAGCCAAGAGCTCATGGGCCTGGGTGCGAATCCAGGTTCTTTCATGGACTTGCTGTGTACCCCTGAGTGAGCAAGCTGCTTCCTCTGCGAGCCTCCATGTCAGAACCTCTAACCTGGGAAAATACCTACCTTTGAGGGATTGGACGGAAAGCCCTTTATAAAATGTAATGCGTTTGCCAAACGTTGCGGGGGAAATACCTCACCAGAACACAACCCACACATGTTGGATGTTAAAAAGGAAATGTTTATTTTCATGTTATAAGGTGATTACAAACTCCTCTAAAAAAAGCAAAGATGAATTTAAAATATCGATATACATATTTATCTAAAAAGCAAAAGAGAAAAAAACCCCTGCAAAATACAGGGAATCATGTCATAAAACATTATTTATACACAAAAGCTTGTATACTGCAAGACTGAACTACACACCAAGGATCTTGTTCAAATACAAATGTTCCTCCTCAGAAAAGTCTCTTGTTGGTTGATTTTTTTTTATAAAAGTTTAAAATATCTTAAAAATATTTTGAAGTTTTAAAAAAATGTCCTGATGAGCCAGACATATTTCTGGAAGGAGGCAAGACCCATGTTCTCAGCTTTCTCTTGTGCTAAATACAGAGTCACAGTTGCTAGGGATTGGGAGATTAATTGGGAAAAAAAAAATGAAGCCAACATCTAAATTTGAAGTCAAATATATAACAGGATGCTCCATCCCTCGGAGAACACGCCAGAACATGTCTGTAGTGACACCCACAAGAGAACAATGAAAAAATGCTTCCTATTACAACAATATATATTCTGAGGGTCAGGGAGAGAAGGAAAGGGGGAGGGCTGCCCCCTGCTTTCTGGACTGCCCACCTCTACAAGTTTTGCTCTCTGGGTTTGTTTTGTTTAGTCTTGTGGTTTTGTACTTCAATTTTTGCACACAGTGGTATTTACCGCGTCTACACAGACAGCCTGGCCTGGGACCACATGGGTCTGAGGGAGGGATGGGAACTCAGGCCACCTTGAAGGATTTTCTCTTGGGTCCTTTCCTGGCTTGTGTCTGAATCTTGGGTGGGGTGGGGTGCGGGGAGCAGTTAGGTGCCTCTGCCTTTAGACTGGCTACCCAGAGCATTTCCCCAGGGAGAGGGGCTGTGCTGGGAGATGCTGGCTGGGTCGGGGACCAGTGTGGTGGTACCCGGGTGATACAAGAGTGCCCTGAAGTGGGCTGGAGGGGCCATGCTATGCTCTCCCCTTGTGTTTCCCCACCGTCTTTGGGGGTGTGCTGGAGGATCCAGGGGACAGTGAAGGAGCTGCACATGGCCCAGGGGTTATGCTGCCCTGGAGAGAATCCAAGGCCACTTTCTGCTGCCTGGAAACTCCCCGCAGAGCCTCGGGGTCAGTCTGGAGCCAGGGCGACTTCATCTAAATCCTGCCCAAGATCTGGCACACCTCTGGCTTCTCTGCACCTCAGTTTCCTCTTTCACAAACAGGGATCTCAATTCCCAGCTCACCAAGGGCTGCTGGGAGGAAGGAGGGCCCCGTGCAGGGCTGAGGTGTGCAGGTGAGGCCAGAGTCACCCAGCTCACTGAGCCACAGCATGGTTCTGATTCTGCGAGGATGGTGGGGGTGTGGCTGCTGCTGCTCCCCTCATCCCTGAACGTGGAGGGGAGGGCATTTCCTTTTCCATAAAGGCTTGTCTTTTGTTGTCAGGAAGACCTTGAGGATGTTGCTGAATGTAGCCCTGGTTATACACACACCATTCCCTGCACCTACCTCGGAGAACCTGCAGCTAGAGCTGTTTCAAGAAAATCCATTCCTGGCTCACAGTGCCTCCCTGGGCCTCAGTTACCTCATTTACAACAAGGGCGTTGGGTTAGGGGACCCTGGAGGCCCTTGGCTCCCTGACCGTCAGGAAATCTCCTCTGCGGCCCTAGCATGGCCCATCTCAACGCGGTATCTCCCACTTCTTCATCTTAAAAAGTTGATTTAAACAACTCCCTCGCTTCCTTTCCAGATCTGGCTGGCTGGGCTATGTGCGGGCATCAGCATTTCTGACCCATCCCAAGCAGAAAGCAGGTGAAGTACTTTGCCCATTCTCTATAGACAGGTGGACCAGAGTCATGAGCTCTCATGGAAAGTTTCATTTATACGGAGACATGAAGGTTGAGCATTATTACACAGGTACTCGCAGAGCTACGCTCTGCACACAGAGCCAGGGCTGGCTGGGTGAGAGGGCTCTGATTGGAGACAGGTGCCTTGGGGAGAGTTGAGGAGCGACTTGGGGAAGGTGGCTGGCCTTCCTTCCAGGCGGGGCCTGGGGACTTGGTCTGCATGTGTCTTTGGTCTAGAATTTGGTCTGAGAATCTTATAAGAAGAGGCCTTCCTCAGGCCATGTCCAGAATGTTGCAATTTGCCTACCAACCCAAAATACTGTGGCCTTTCACCCAGGGAGCCCCCGCTGGGGAGATGGAGACTGAAATGACCACAAATGCCCAGGTAGCCACTGCATGCCAAGTCCCCTCTTCCCCACGTGCCACCTGCCCTCAATCATTGACAGTGGTTAGTTTACTAAAGTTATATAAGACAAAGGAAAACAGGTCACAATGCTACTCCATAAAATCAGGGAAAAAACAGTAAAATCAAATCAGACACAATGGCAACCATAAATACATAGAAAAATAGGAACAAGATAGAATCGTTGAGAGTTTGGAATAGGACTGGGTGTTGTTTGGCAGAGTAGATAGCTTTGGAAACAGTGAAATATGTATGCCTGCCAAAGATGGGGTTCAGAATTGCCCCTTAGGAGGGGAGCACCAAAGGCTTACTCCTCCTCCCAAATTTAAGAAGGGGGTTTCCAGGGTTCCAAGAGCCCCTGCTATGAAAATTCTGCGGTCTGCACCCCTCGAGGCAGTGACTGCCTTTGTGCATGGTCATCTTTCGGTTTCATTTAGACTGAGCTTGGAAGTGACTGTTCAAATGGCACAGTTTAGGTCCAAATAGGGGCTGGGTGGGGGTGTGTCTGCCCGTGGGATTTGAAAGGTATAGTACCTTCTCTCCTGGTTCAGAGACAACCTGTGCTCCACATAAGACCCTTGATCAAGCCAGTTCTGGGGGGCCAGGACCTTGACAATCCCAACCTTCTAGAAAACTCTCCTAGGCCTTCTCTTTTGGGTCCCCAGGTGGTGAATGTCTGTAAACCCAGCTATTGCAGGGGTTTTGAAGTGAAGAGCTTTGTTATATTCTAGGTCAGCACCACGGGCTGCCCTTGTTCTGAACTGGGAGCACTTCCCCCAGTGGAGGATCCAGACTCAAAAGCTGTTCTTGGTGTGCCTTGCTAGGTGCCAGGGCAGCCCAGGGTGGCATCTTTAACGAGGGCTTCACAGGAGTCTCCCAGGCTGAGAGTGGGGAGTGGGGAGATGAGGAAAGAAAGCACCCCTCCCCGACACCGGGCCCATCTGCATGCCTGGGGCCTATATCCTTTGGTCCACTCACCTCCCTACCCCTCCCCTAGTCCCTCAACAGGTATGTCATGCTTCATTCCTGCAGGCAACTTTAAGAGATGCTGAGATGTTGCTTGGGGAATGACCAGAACCTGCTATGACCCCAGTTCAAATGCAACAGACTCATCTGAGCCCTGAGACCCCAGCTCCTGCCGGGAGAGCCTCTGCTCTTTCTCTGCCTAGAATGCCCCAAGAAGGACTGTGGCCTCCTGTGCCTTCGCCACCTCTTGTGAGGCTGAGTTGTGAGCCTCATTCCTGCCAGCCTTCTTGGATCTCTAGCAGCTCCCTCTCTGGCCAGTGGTTCTGACGGTCTACTGACTATCCACTCACCATCTCAAAATTAAAAGTGGGATTTTGCTTCTGGTACAAGTTTCTACTGCTCTTAGAATCAGACTTCTGCTATAGGGCCTCCTCATTCAGCTTCAGCTAGTCTCCTTTATGTGAAGGGCTGGTTCATTCCTTTGGCATCTCTCTTCTTCACTAAGCCAAGTTTAATGAGGTATCTCCTCACAGCCCTCCTTTCTCCTTCCCTCTGAGTGTGCCAGCTAATAGGTCCTCTCTCCTGCTATTTCTTCCATCTGAACCAGGATTTGGAAGGTGTACCACCTTAAGATGGGTGTAGAGTCCCAGGAAAATTCCATCCTGCATTTACTGGACAGAACTTTCCGCCAGCTACACAGCACCGAAGAATTGCTTTTGAAAATGAGATCTATTGCTGGCAAGAAGATCAATTCAAGTGGTAAAAGTATATGACAATCTCTAAGTGTATATATACTTGTATGTAAAAAAAAATACAAAGAAAAATTTACCAAATTCCCATAAAATACATCTAATTCAGTATGAAAGCTCTGCCTCTCCACGGACATCTTCCCGTGGGTTTTCTTTTTGTACAAAATATCCCCCAAATCAAAACAAAACACACACACACGATACACACACACACACACGCACGCACACATACCCACAATTACATTTTCTGTGACAATTACAAAAAAAAAAATCCTAGTGCAAATATAAAGCTCTGTAAACCTGGTCCTATGAGAATCTAATGTTAGTAAACAGCAGGAAAGCCGCCGGCCCCGTCGACCCGAGAGAGCTCACATCATGGTCTCCACAATGATGTGGGTCGGTTTCACGAGAGCGCCGTTCATGACGGTGCGAGAGTTGTAGGGTGTGGCTCCCTCGCGCTCCACAGCCCAGCGGTTGGGTTCCCTTGGGGTCAGCAGGTACTTGACTCTCTGGAGAAGGATGACAGGAGTGAGGGGGGACAAGTCAGGCGGCCTGGTCTCCCCTTTGCTGGGGCCATTTGCCTCCTCCTGAATTGGTTCATGTGCTGTTTGGTCTTTGGTAAACTCACACCCTCTCTGATTTCCTGTTTTTGTCCTTTTTGGAAATAATGGAATTGAACTAAGGCGTTCCTAAGGTCCTGCTAGGCCCTGACTCAAGGCAGAATTCCTGTTGGTGGTTTCCTTCCTCGGCCAAACCACTGCTTACACTGCAGAGACAGGTCTTCCCTAGTTTCCTGAAGGCATCCAGTCCTCCCAGCAGGGTTTACATCTTAAGGGCTTGGAGAAGCTGGCTTGCATTTGAGCTGCCCTTCCAAGAGACAGGAGCTGCATGGGAATTCTAGATCACTCCTGAGCAGGGTGAGTTTTGTCCTCACAGTTGGTTGAGTGTCCCTCTCCAAGGATACCCAGAAAACCCATGTGAGAACTGGGACTCAACCAGACTCCCACTCCCCAGTCCACCTCTTGCCAAGTGTCAACTCAGAGACTTGAATAGGCCAGCAGTTGAAAAACAAACAAACAAACAAACAAAACAACAAGCCCTCTTTCTAGGCATTTACATTTAACTTAGGTATGTTACAAATTTCTAAAAGCTGATTATTAAAAGCTACAGTATTTCATTTAAAAACCCAGTTTTCGGTAATCCCAGCACTTTGGGAAGCAGGAAGATCGCTTAAGGTCAGGATTTAAAAGCAGCCTGGGCAACACAGTGAGACCCTAACTCTTAAAAAAAAAAATTAAAAATTAGCCAGGCATGGTGGTACGTGCCTGTAGTCCAAGTTACTCGGGTGGCTGAGGAAAGAGGATCACTTGAGCCCAGGAATTTGAGGCTGTGATTGTGCCACTGCACTCCAGCCTGGGCAAAGGAGCAAGACCCTGTCTCTATTTTTTTTTGTTTGTTTTTTAAATCCAGTTTTCCATCTTTTCTTGAAAAGCTGCAAGATCTGGCAACTCCGGGCCCAGGTCGCCTCCTTGTGGCACCTTCTTTAGTTTGCTCCCAGCCCTACCCCTGTGGCTTCCCTCACCTGAGCCACCTGCCAACTCTCCCTCCATCACTTTGCCTCTCTACATCCATACAATGGGCTGTGCCTGGGAGGGCGGAGGAGAGTCAAACCCCCAGGCAGCCACTTGGGGCTCTGCCTACACAGGAGGCTTAGGCAGAGCTGGAACCATCCTGGGGCAGAGATCTGGGTTTGCCAGAACCTGGCTCAGAGAGAAGCTCATGGCTGGGAGGCCACCTTAATGACCTTGTGCAGGTGGGAGCCCCTGAGGGGCACATAAAGAAAGATAGACAGATGGTGGCTCAACTGCCTTCAGAGGGGCCTTTGGTGAAGTCAGATTGGCACAGCAGGACAGGGTACCAGTGTGGGGTGAAGCCTGCCCTCACCCACTCCCCCACCTCTTTCCTCCATGCAAACCCCACTCCACCCAAACTTCTAAATGTGGGCTTGACCAATATTTTAAAATGAGGATTTGAAGGACACTAAGTTAGTGACCTGTTGGGTGTCCCCCTGAACCAATGGTATGTAATTGCTGTGGGCACTCACCAATCAGAGCAGAGACCAATCAGAACCTTTAGAGACCCCTTGCTGTGCCCTAATGAACCCTTTGGCTTCTGGACAGTAAGGACATTGTGGAAATTCTGGCTGGGTTGGCCTGGAGTACTGAGCGGTCACCTGGAGGGCTCAGGACAGTCACTGTTCCCTGTCTGTCCCCAGGCCCAATATTTCAGTCTGTTAACAGCTCATAGGGCCATTCAGCATTCTGGCTAAAGACTGGTTGGGGTCCTGCCCTCTGTCCTCTGAAAAAACAGAATGGGTCAAAAGCTCCACGATAACCCCAGGGGCCTCCCCAGTTTCAAGGATTTCTTCCTGCCCTGCTAGCTTCCTCAGTCTCCCCTCCCTCCCCTGCCACCAGCACCACCTCCAGGCCATTCCCCTGCCCAGGAGGAAACAGGACCCAGCCCAGCAGGGAGCCAGGGCCCCAGGACATCCTGGCTCCAGATTTTTAAAAGAGAATAACAATAAAAACAGCCCAGAACAAAACAGTGCACTCTTGGAGCCAGTCCAAGCTCAAAAGGTTAAGGGAGATTCTGAGAAAAGAATTTCTTGGAAAGAGTCGGGCCTTTGCCAGGGCCTGGGATCTCCAGGGCTGTTGGAGGAATTTCTGAGAGGAGGCTGAAGGTAGGTGGGGCCAGGGGAGGCCCCGGCAGGCACAGAGGCAGAGGTCTGGCTGCCGCCACAGATCCGGAGAAGACCCCAGCATGGGCTGGGATGACCCTAAATTCGGCTCCTCAATAAGAGAAGGCATCTGGGTGGGGCTCAGGCTTCCTCCCTAGGCTCCTGGCTTTGTCCCACTGCTTCAGGAACATGGCCCACTGGTCCCAGGATGAAGCCCCAGCTCTTACCTTGGCATCCAAAGCTACAGTCCCCTCTCCAGCCACACTGCCCACCCCCACCCTGCCAATACCAGGAACACCTTCCCTCTCACATTCTCCACCTGGCAAGTTCCTCCTCACCCCACAGCCCAGCTTCCAATGTCTCCATAAAGCCTTCTCCTATGTGAACGGTACTTGCTTCCCGTCTTCCCACAATGCACTCTCCTGCCCACAAGCTGAACCACTGGATGGGTGAGGGAACTATGGCTCAGAGAGGGCAGGTGACTTGCCTGAGATCACGCAGCAAACTGATAACAATCACCTTTGGCCTCGCGCCTCCCACCTCCCCTGGCCCTGGGCCCAAGCACTTACCACAAGGAACGGCCCCTCGGTCTGGCAGAGGCGGATGACGATGACCAAGGGAACACAGAGCATGGAGGAAAGGGCTAGGCTCCAGCCCAGCCCAATGGCCCAGTTGGGGTACACGTATGTTTTGTTGTAGGTCAGGGGTACGTACTTGACGAGCGAGAAGATGAAACATCCCTGAGGAGAGATGGGAGCAGTCAGGAGAGGGGTCCTGGGCATTGGGGGGTGGGGAGCTTCTGGGACCAGGAGTGGCCTCAACCCGAGGGAAGGGTCTCTCTCCTTGGGAAAGGACTGGCTCAGGCCTCACACCCCTCTCTGCTGCCATAAGGATCTCCCCCCGCCCCCCACCCCGCGGTGAAAACAGAGTAAGTCGTTTCCCTGCTCAAAACCCTTCTGTGGCTCCCAGTGCCAGCAGATGCAGCCCAACCTCCTCGGTGCGGCCGGGAGTGTCAGCAGAAGCTGTACCCCTTCCTCCCTCATCCGCCTCAGCTCTCCCTCCATGTCCACACTCCAGCCACCCTGAAGAATTCCTTCTAGCTCCTCTGCCACTGATCTCTGGGTCTTGGCATGGGCTGTTTCCTCTGCCTGGCCCTCTTTCCCCCTCATCTTCTTCTCACCCTAACTTGGCTCCACTGGGCCTGCCTTACTTGCCCAGGCACCACCCAGACCTCTCCTTCCAGAAAGCGAGAGATTGTAACCATCTCTTGGGCACACGTGTTCTGCCAGACTGTGAGTCTGAGAGTAGGCACGTGTGTGTCTTGTCCTTTTTCTTTAACACCCAGTGCAGCTCCAGGTACATATAACAAGTGCACCATAAGTGCTAGCAGCATAGATGAAAGCCTTTCTTCCCCCACTGCCACCCTCCATCTCTATCTCTGAGCCACCAGCAGCAGGGTCCTGGGCACCTGGGCCTTGCCCTGTTGGGTGTCCACAGCCCAGCCCTGGGTCCATGCTAATGGCTAGTGGCCATCAGCATGCATGAATGGTGGGGTGGGGTCAGCCCTGTGCCTCTCAAGGGAGCAAAGCCCCCCGTTCTCTGTGAGAAGAGCACCTAAGGCTGGCTGGGGGCTCCCGGGGCTTCTGCTTCTAGTCAGAATGAGAGCATCTCTGAGGAGGGCCCAAGGTGGCCTTGGATTGGTCCACAGTGTGAAAATGGCCTAACACTTCAACACCTAGTAACTGGGATTTGACAGGAAGATGCATCTTTCTAAAGCAGAGTCGGTGATGGGGCAAGGGAGAGCACTAGCCTGCAGGCATCTTTTACTGGGTACCTACTGCACGTCTGGCCCTGCTGTTGTTCCCGTCCCTACGTGTAGGGCTGTGGCTCAGATGAGTGAGTCCCAAGAGATGCTGCCCTGGGCCCTCCCAAGCAGGAGGAGCTTGCAGCCAGTGCCTGCCTGTTTCCCATTCCTCTCCATGAGGGTGACCTCATCTCACCACCTGGGAATGCAGCCTATCTCTGACGTATCCAGCTCCTCAGGGAGAGAGATAAGGAAACCGAGGGTCAGAGTGGTGAGAAGAGCTGCCCACAAGCAAACATTAAACCAGAATGAGAACACAGGTGGGCCAACTAAACTCATCTCCAATGATAAACTTGCCAATTGTTGTGGTTACTGGCTCTTACCATTACTTATTTTTGTGGGAGAAAGTCTGTACTTCAGAGGAAAAGGCTTCATGCATATTAAATAGCAGTAACAGTCTAAGGTCGTCAGCTGCCCCCGGGGTCCTCCTTCACAGTCTCCTGGTTTTACAAGTGGGGAAACTGAGGCCCACAGAGGGAAGTGACTTGCTTGAGGTCATACCATGAGTTAACAGCAACATTGACTTAGTCTGGCCTGACAGCAGGTCACGGAGGGGAGGGCCTATTTGTCCTCAGCACCTGTCTCCTAAATCCAAGGAATATTGGGCCATTTGTGCCCCCCATAGTGGAGCTGTGAATGGCAGGACGGATGTTGTCTCCCTGGCAATAAGCTCCAATGGTCACAACTGATTGCAAACCCTGACGGCTTTGCCATGGAGGAATTCTCATTCACTGGCACCTTGGAGTGGGACCATGAAGCAGACTGCACGGGCAGGTGCCAAGGCCAACTCCAACATGGCGGGTGAGAGCATCCTTGTGGGAAGAACAACGTGGCACACCGATGCCCTTGGGCCTGGGTGAGTCCAAAGCTTCCCTACCCTTGGGAGAACCCAGGACTTCCCCTCTCTAAGCTACTACCCCCACCTCTCCATGGAAACACTCCATTTCCAGTGTCTATGAGCTCTCTACTAGATATCCCAAACGCCCCTCTACTTCCCCAGTGACCCAAACTGAGCTCATGAGCTCTGGAAGGTTTGGGGAAAGAACGTGCTTTCAATTCTGGATCCCCTGGATTTCTCAACATGCTCCAGATATACCCTCCTCTTTTAGGATGCCTTGGCCCTGCACAGGCTGGCTCCTCTGCCAGAAATGTCCTTCCTGTTTTCTCCTCCTGACAAATTCCTACTTATCCTTCAAAACTCAACTCAAGTTAACCCCCTGGAGCAGCCTTCCTCCCCTCTCCCAGGCAGGGCTGAAGCTGGGTTTATTACAAGCCCACGCTGAACAGATGCTGCATGAAAGATGGTTTAGCGGGTGAAAATGTCAAGCCCCAGGGAGAAGAGGCCACCAGCCAGAGCCACAGAAATGGAACTCACAACACAGAGAACTGGAGTGATCACAGCCCAGCTGTACTTCATCCAGGGCCCGGGCCGATAGCCAATCATGTCCTCAATACCATCATAAAGGTTATCACCTCCTGCAAGAGACAGAGGGGGACATTTGCTGACACAGCATTCAAGGCCAGCAGCAGCTCAGGGGCCATGAGGCGGGTCTCTGGGATCTGATCCAGGCCTCTGCATCTCCACACCATGGATATCCAAGTGCGGCAGAAACAGACATTTACATGAAATTCAAATGTAACTCTGCATCTTGGATTTTTCTGGCAATCTGAGGCACACCCCAAACCCTAGGTGTGCAATCTTAGGGCATAGCCCAAACTCAAACCCAAAAAGGGAACATTCCAGGTCCTGCACAACCAGATTCTGAATCTGTGAAAACATCCAGTCGCACCTCACACCTTTAGCACCAGGAGGATCTTCAGCGTGGCTACAGTGAGATTATTTGTGTAGTCTAGGTAGGGAGGGCCTACTGTTTAACTCAAATGAGTTCCCGTTAGTATTCTCTGCTTCTGAAGCTTCTAAGTAGAGAAGCCCAAAGGAGAACCTTGAGAAAGGACATGAAAAAATCTGTACTCACCATATATCCAGGCAATAACAAAACATTCAAAGAATGCAACCCACAAAAGGCATACACCGCTAGCTGCATAGTAGTCAAAGAGCTGAAACACATACATGCCACCCTGTGAAGAAAAAAACCACAGAAGGTCAATTTCCTACCTAGTCTCTAATTTCTTTCATATACAAACAGCTCTGGCATATCAACAAGATAAAAAACCCAAGAGAAAAATGGGCAAAGATTCTGACGACCAGATAAATATACAAAAAGATGCTCAACTTCATGTTTGACAAATGTAACTAAAAACACACATACAGATAAACAAAAGCAAAATGATGGGTCCATGGGAGCCTGCTTCCCAAGGAGGTGCTTCACACCAAGTGCAGCTGACAGAGAAGACTCCAGGGTCACCCAGCTGCTCAGTGAGTGGCCCTGCAATCTGACTTCTGGGGTGGGGGTTCTTACAAACACCTTCAGAAAAACACTTTTACTTCTGATAAGGAAAAATGGTAAAGTGAAGCCCTGAATTAGGTTTTCGGAGAATTGTTAAATGGGACCCATTCCTGGGGAACAGGGGAAGTGGTGGGGGGGCCTGCAGGAGAGAGCGTGCCCTGGCTTTGATGCGAGGCTTCCATTCTTAGTACAGTCTTTATCTCATCTGGCTTGCCTCTTGCTAGACACGTCTTAGACGTTCCTGTTCCCTTCTGCTCTTTGCTTCCCTTGTCTGCATCTGAAATCACCCCTCCTCCTGGCCCCTGCCCACCCTCTGAATAGTGTATGTGCCCCCTATCAACCCATACCCACCAGGACTTGGCCCTGTGGCAGGTGACCTGCAAGGTGGCGCACCTCCACATGGCGCTGTATTTCCTGGGAGGCCTGCGTTTACCCTTGAGAATGTCTCCACCCCACCCCCAGGCCTGAGAAGGGCACACAGTCAGGGGTGAACAGAGTTGTTGTGAAATGGATTTCAGCTGAAGATCCTCTTCCCAGGACAGAGGGCAGCAGGTGGTCACAGTGTTGCCACAGCAACTGGCAAAATAATTGGGTAGTTTGGGTCAGCTGTGGGCTCGTGAGCCCCTTCGTGCTGCCCCCAGTGTTGGTCCAAGCAGGACCCCTGAATTGGGTGGGGCTGGGAGATGAAGCCCCTGCCTGGCCCTCTCACCCAGCTGCTGCCTCCACTATGGCCTTGAGGAGGGCATTGGAGCACCAAGCCCGAAACACAGGTGAGAGAGCCACCTACCTCCGTCACCATCGTCAGCCCCAGCAGGTAGCTGATGCTACACACGAAGGCGATGAAGATTTCCCGACGATAACCCTTCCTTAGGAAGGATGGGTAAAGATCAACCAAGGATGTGATCTGTCCTTCGACTTCAACAAACTGAGGAGGGGAAGAGAGAGAGCTGGTGAGCAGCTGACGCTCAGGCCACCCTTGCCTGCTGCTCGGAGGGAAGGGCCCAGGCACACACAATGCAGGAGTAGATGAGACCATCCTTGTGTCTGTAATTGGCCTGTGAGATCAAGTCCAAGTGTGGGAGCCTGAACTCCCTGGCTGTGCCTGGGGAGTCCCACCTGCCACTCCTCAGAGCCAGACAATGCAACATGCAGTGGTCCACACCCAGCTGGCCAAATATTCCACACCTCTGCATCTTCGCTTAGGCTGTTCCTGCTGCCAGAATGCCTTTCCCCATCCTCCAAAGCTCAGCTTGAGAACAACTGTGCCTCTGAAGCCAATGCTGACCCTCTGTCCTGGCACATTCAGGGGCATGAATGTGTTGCCATGACAACCTCCCTCATTGATCTCCATCCTCTTGGAAGATAAGGGTGGTATCACACTCACTTTTGGGCTTCGAATGCCCAGCCCTGCCAGACACATTGGCTGCTCGGCAAATGTGATGAATGGGTGGACCTTAGCACCAACTTGCTTGGCAGGTCAGGGGAAGTCTGAGCCTCAGTTTCCCCATCAGTGGAATGGCAGGCAGTTCAGGTTAGAGTCACACAGTGGCTTTCAATCCTTGGGGGATCACAAGCCCATGAGAGGACTTTGCATGTGTGCACACACGCTGTGTAACCACCTGCTGCCTGGGACTCCAGGAACCCATCCCTGGGCTCCCAAAGGAAAAGCAGCTGGTTGGAAAAGGCCCTTCTGTAGGTAACATTTCAGGGGAATTCTCAGTCTTTCTAAACCTTTCCATCTCTGTGCCTAACCATTTATCTTGGGGGTTGTTCCACATCATTACACAGAAAGCTGCCTCATTTTTTAATTGACAAAACTCCACCCTGTGGGTAGGCATCGCCATTGATCTAATGCCCAGCTGATGGTCTCCAGACTCAGCTCTGCCTCTCCTCCTGTGCGCAGGCATCTGTGCATGTAGCACAGTCTTAGAAGAGAAGCTTTGGGGTTAAAGAGCACACAGTAGCACTTTAAATTTGGATGGCTACACCCAAACTTCCCTGCCAACCAACACACCCTCCAAGGCCTATCTGATTCCTTCAAAAGTCGAAGAGGTTATCCAACCTGGACCCAGATGTTCTTTCATCTGAACGATGCTTTTGGGAAGGACGTTTCCCCAGCATTCCTACCAGACAAATCTAACCCCTTCCTCCTTTGGGACGCATTGCAGGAAAATCCAGGGAAGGAACACAAACGAGGAAAAATCCCTTTCATGTGCTGACAGGGGCTGGAGAGATGAGACTGCCACCAGGAATAAGGGAAAAGATGAGCAGGAGGCTCTCGAGAGGGATCCAAGAGAAGGGGCTGCTTTTTTGACCTCTGACTCATGTGTCTGCCGAAGGGGTTTTGAACATAAATTGCCACTGAATTATAGCAAACCTGCAGCTCAAACACTAAGCTTCAAAAGGAGTTAAAAACAAAGGTTCTTTCCTTTTTTGAGACAGGGAAATTAAAGACAGAAAGGTCCAGTGTCGCTGTGAATCAGGGCCAAGACCAGCACAAACCCCCATTTCTCAGTTCCTGGTGCTTCCGGAGAACACTGCCCTCCTCCACCAGCCTCTTCGGCCCTCCCTCACTTAACAGCTGTGTGATTGGCTTCTCCGAGCCTCACTTTCCTCTCTTGGGAAATTCTCCCATTTCCCAAGAAATGGGAGAATCTTGCCCACTTAGCAGGGATGTTGAGAAAGATTTGAAATTATTAGAGTAAATCTGCAAGTGGGAGATAACTGTTAACCCATGTCAGCGGGCTGGGCGAGCTCTTTGGGTGCAGGAGGAGTGGGTTCCAACTGTCATCTCCTCTCACAATTTGTTAAAAAACCATGTCCCGGCTGGGTGCAGTGGCTCACGTCTTTAATCCCAGCACTTTGGGGGGCCGAGACAGGCAGATCACCTGAGGTCAGGAGTTTGAGACCAGCCTGGCCAACATAACCTGTTTCTACTAAAACTACAAAAATTAGCCAGGTGTGGTGGCACACGCCTGTAATCCCAGCTACTTGGGAGGCTGAGGCAGGAGAATCACTTGAACCCAGGAGGCAGAGGTTGCAGTGGGCCAAGACTGCACCACTGTACTCTAACCTGGGCGACAGAGCAAAGCTCTGTCTCAAAACAAACAAAAAACCGTGTCCCTCTTGGGTAGCCTGGGTGGCAACAGGCATCTGCCTCCACATGGCTGACTCCTCTACCCTGTCTCACCAAGAAATGCAAGCAGTATGATGGCTCTTAGGCCAGACGGACTGCTCCCACCAATGGTAGGAACCCCGATGAGTCAGGGTCACACCCCCCGCTCCCTTGCCCAGGACGCAATAACATCAGCGGGAGGCCTCTGCCTGTTGGCTGTAGATCTCCGTACTTCTAAAAGGAGGAAGTTATTTTGGGGGAATTCAAGGGGAAGGCCAACTGGGACAAACTAGCAGGTAAGAGACGGTTTCTGCAGACAGGCGGACCCGGCATCAAGCCCTTAACTAGCTGTGTGGAGGCTTGGCTAAGTTCTTGGTCTCTCTAAGTCTCAGTTTCCTCAGCTATAAGAAGGGTAAAAATAGTACCCAGGCATCACAACACTGCAGCTTAAGGAGTTCATGTATAAAAAGCCAGGTGCAGGGCTGGCAGGAGGGCAAACTGGGGAGTCAGGAGTCAGTGTTGAATGGGGACAGAGGTTCCATTTGGGAAGAGGAAAAAGTTCTGGAGATGGATGGTGGCGATGGCTGCACAATGTTTGAAGGTACTAATGCCACTGAGCTGTGCACTTAAACCTGGTTTAGATGGTAAATGTGTGTATCACCCCAAACACACACGCACATAGAAGCCTGCCATGAGGCCTGGCACCCAGCGAACACCTCTTATGGCAGAGGGCTCTGATCCTGTCATGGTGCTGGCGGTGGATGAGGCACACTGCTGGCATCTGCAAAACTTTCCCCATTTCCCCAAGTTCACAAAGCAAATAGATGCAAAGGAGGAGGCCCCACCTGTGCTATCAGATTCCCATCCTGGTTCCCTGGGACATGGGGCCTGGGAGACCAGTGACTTAGGTTCAATTTCTACCCTTGTCCCTGGCAGGTCATCTAACTGCTCTGAGCCTTGAGTTCCTTGTCTGCAAAGTAGGAGGAGTGGCTGTGAGAGCCCACCAGATTCTCTCCGTGTGCCACTGGCACGGGGCCTCCCTGAGAGATGCGTGTCCTCCACCAGGCCCCACTTCCTGGGGAGAAAATCTAATGAGTGACCACCTCCATCTGCTCAGGGAGCCATTTCCAAAGCCCAAGTGGCCTATTTTGGGCCCATGAAGATGTCACGCCTTGTCATTTATTAACCTGTTTTTATTTTTTTCTTTCACTTAGAGCCCTGGAAGAAGTTATAAAAGCCATTTGCTTGGGGCCTCTGAAGGCCAAACTCATTAACTAGGAATGATTAATGGAGTCCTCCTGCTTGTTTATTCAGCTCAAGTCTATCAACAACTGCAGAAGTATTTTGTTTTCCGTCTCCCTGATGTTTTCGTTCTGTCTTCTCTGCTAATCCTGCCCCCTTCTCTGCCAAATCCCCTGCTCTGCTCTTGACCTTGCTGGCTGGCCGCCTCCTCTCTCTGGACTCACCCTGCTCTGCTTGACCTTCAGAGACTTTTCCCCTACCAGGTTCTGGGGACCCACTTGGGACAATGACTCTGAAGACTGTGGCCCGCAGGGAGGGGGACAAAGGGCTCTCCCGCCCTGGCTGCAGGCTCCAACCTCTCAGGGGGTCTCATTTGCTCAAAGGCTTCCCAAGAGGCATTCAGACCTCCAGACCCAGACTACACAGTCTACATCCTACCTGCTTCTCAGCGGCCCACCTGCGTGGCGCTGCCTGAGGGACTCATGCTGGCCTGGGCACACAACCAGCCTGTCCCACACGCCATAAGTCCCTACTCCTGGAGTCATGTCTGTGCTCTGAACTGTTGTTTCAACAAGACCCTGTCAAAAATACACCTATTTCCAGGGAAAGGGGCTCAGGAGCGCAAGTGAATTGTCCTCCGAGCACTGCTGACTACCCCGCACTAGGCACTGGCTACTCTACAGCCAGATGCAGCCACTCATCGGCTCTCACTGGCATTCCTTGGCCATGAGTCACCTTCTAGTGGAGGCCCGAGCCCTGAAGGGGTGGGATGCGGGGTTTAGAAGTGCAGGAAAGAACCTCAGTGGAGACAAGAGTCCTGCCTTGGGAGGGCAGAAGCCAGGACAGCCAGAGGTCAGGGTGGGTTTGAGCGAGGCTCCCGGCCTGTGCGGTGTATGAAGCATGGGAGGGAGCCAATGCCCGGCCCCTCGCATGCTCCAGGGAACACAGAATCCTGAGTGTGGCGTAGGCTTCTCCTGGGCACTTGCAACTGATTACGATGGCCCAGACAATGATCGGCTCACACAGAAATGTGGGTCCCTTCTCTGTATCGCCCATCTGCCATGTCCTCCTGTGCCCCACCGACGCTCCACATCATGACTTATTGAGTCATGACCTCCAATTTGTCATTTGTGGCTTGTCTGTAACCACAAACCCTGGTTGTCCCTGTTATAACCCACCCACTCTGAGAACCTCTGGATGCCCCTCTGCTAGCAGACAATGTGCCATGCCACGTCTTGTTTGCACTCCATTAGGCTAAATAATTATCTTGTTCAAATGCACTTTCTGGGGACCCAGAGCTTTTTCTATTCCTGGTGTCCTGGAAGAACCCTCACAGCTGAAGCACTGGCAGTCTGATTGGAGGGGGGAAGGGGGTTGACCACCTCCCAGGTGGAATAAGGAGGCTTTCCCAGAGTCAGGTTCCCCACAGGGGCAGTCGCCCCAGGGCCATCCCTTATACGCACCTGGCTATCCAGTCCAAGCAAGAGAAGCATAATAAAAAAAAGAATGGACCAAAACGTGGGCAGCGGCATCATTGTCACAGCTTTTGGGTAGGCAATGAAGGCCAGGCCAGGACCTAGAAAGGAAAGAAAATGGGGAGGGGCACAGGGGAGGAGACATCAGCCACCAAGCCACTGGGAACCCTGGGCTCACACAAAGACACTCAGACCCAAATACAGCAGGGAGCCAGGTCTGAACTCTGGCCTGGGGAAAGAGACCAGGCCTGTCTCGCTTTTGGGTGGGACACGCTGGGGCTCAGGAGGGGCCCGGTTTTAGCATCTGTCTCCTACACAGCACACGTGGCCTCCTCACAAACCAGCATCCGTCGGGGCGTGGTTATTTGGGGTAGGACGCAGACTGAGCCTGGGGCTTAGTCTGCAGAGACAAAGGAAAGGGAGGATCCTCCCACCCCAAAGCAAAGCCATCGAGTGGACAGCCTTTGCTGGGAGGAGGCATGGGAGCGTGGTGGTGACCTGACCGCCCTGTCTCCTTTGCAAAGGGAAGGTTTCTATTTTTGAGTTAATGGCTAAAACACCACAGGAGTGGAAAGAAAAACCAATACAAAACCATGCCCATTAGAAGGCCTGTCTCTTCAGGGGTGCATTTGCGGGGCTCTCCCTGGCAAGGTCAGAGCCAAGCCCACGAGGTCAAGGTTGGGCCAACCAGGGCCCAAAGCTGAGGGAATGTGGGTGCAGGGGCAAGGTCCCAGGCCTGAAGCCCTGAGGCCTGCATCCAAGTCATCCTCTTCCAATTTCCTGTTTGAATCACCCCATACCCTCTCAGGGCCTCAGTTTCCCCACCTGAAAAGTAAGGGGCAGATGGCCATAAATGACTCACAAGGAGCCTTCCTGTATTGATTCTTAGAGGTAGATACCATGTCACTAGAAAAGGGCTCTGGGTTTCAAAACAGGGGCCTTGGATAGAACCTGAGGGAGAGCTGGAGAGCTGGGAGCTCTGTCAGCTCAGGGGACGTCTCTGATGGGAGACATTCCGGAGACAGAGAGAAATGTCTCCTCTTGTCTCCAGCCTGCCTGAAAGCGGATGCCAACGGAAAGAATTTAGTTGTTAACTGAGACCTGTGGGTCTGAGAAGCGAGGGCAGCAAAAGAAAGCAAAATCTACAACTAAAAAAAAAAAAAAAAAAAAAGTCAAGAAGCAGGAAACAAAAAGGGCCAGAGCAGGAGCTGTTCAGCAGGGATCAGAAACCAGACGAATGGCTCAAGAATGAAAAACAAAAAGCAAAACCCAACTTTACAATAAATTGGAACCAGAAACCACATTATATGGTGTTAACATCCCCAGTGTGGCAGGGAAGGGTGCGTCCTTCTACAATCCAGAGAAAACCTGACCAAAATATATCCTCGAGCAGCAACAGAGTGGTTGGTCACTGAGATGCTGGAGACCCCCACCAGGAGTGGGGGTTACCAAGCCCAAAACTGCTCAGAACATGCCTAAAAGAACCAGGGCTAGGTTCAGAAAAATATGGCCTCCAGGACCCGGTGAGATGACTTTTGAACCGAAGTTGAAGTTGGAGTCAAAAGCCGCAGCGTTTCCACCCAGACGGGCCCCGCTGGTTCCTACAGAACATCAGCGCTGGCCCTGACTGGTCCACACTCAATGAGGAATCGAGTCCAGCCAGCTTCGAGACAGATGCAAAATGGGCCCCTACCACCCCCAACCCACCAGGGACGTTGTGAAGATTCTCAATTCGCTCGTTTCTGTATTTTAGTTTTGCCTTTCTCAAGCGAGCCTCTGGGAGAGGGTCTGAGCGTCTTTCTCTAAAAGTGCATGGGGAACTCAAGAGAGAGAAGTCCAGGAGACATAATCCAGCCACTCCGAGAACCTCTGGATGCCTCTCCGCTAGCAGACAATGTGCCATGCCACGTCTTGTTTGCACTCCGTTAGGCTAAATAATTATCTTGTTCAAATGCACTTTGCTCAATATGGTGCTTGTTAAAAGCTTATTAGAGAAATAATCACCCTTGATGTGCCGGCTGTTCAGACATCACCATGGGGAATAAATGACAAGGTGTTTGAAGTGGACGGGAGGAAAAAACAACTGAGATTGACAATATGTGTGTCTATGAAAATACTTCGTTGTCCGTGGAGGAAGATATATTGTATGTACCTATCTGTATCTCCCATTGCCAAATTCACTCCCTACTCCTGGAGATTCCCACTCAATTGCAATTGGTTTGCAAGCCTTCAGCTGAAAGCAAGCCATCTGCAGAGGAGGTATAAATCATCCCTGGCTCCCCCTCAGCACTCTAACTGCCAAACTCCCAAAGGGGCGTGGGGACTTCTGGAGTTACATTCTGCGTCCTCAGTCTCTGGCCTGCTTTTGGGGGCTCTTTGGGCTGGGTGGAGGGAATAGTACATCTGAGGGTCCACTTTGGAAGCAGGGACAGTGGAGAGGTGTGTGGGGGTGACGTGGATTTGCCAAGGGGGTCTTGCAGTGTTGTCAGGGGTCTCAGGATGGGGCTGAGCAGTGCGCATCTCTGCCAAGCAAAGAAGACAGTGAGGAGGGGCCAGGGGCTCTGGGAGGTCACAAGGGCCAAATTCTCACACTGGAAGGGCCAGAGGTTGTTGCATGTGTCCAGGGTGGGCTGAGTGGCAGGAGGGGGACACCCTTGTGTCAGAAGGCCTGTCCAGCATGTGACAAGTGGAGAAATAGTGGACAGGATGTTCAGAAAGCCCTGTTGTAGCCCCACCTATCCCAAGCAAAGCCCTTGCTCTCGGGTTGCTGGTCTCCTCATCTGAGAAGGGAACATCTGGACACACGATGCTGAGGCACCTTCTGACCCTCCAGTGCTAGGGCTCTAGGACTCAGGGACTGGGACACTGCCTCATGTTCCAAATACAGATGGCACAGGAGGTCAAGGGCAGTGGAATGGCAGGGCCTCCGGCTATGTCTGACCCTAGTCTATGGTGGTCCCTGAAGTTAATAACCCTCATGCTCTCCCATCGGCTTGGAAGGAGCCTCAGCCCAGGACCCTTGCCACCTCCAGGTAGCCCCAGGGAGGTTGTATGAAATTAGGACATGGACGGGGTGGGGCTGGGGGCTCAGCATGTAAAATAACAAAACCAACTGATGACCACCCTCCAAGTGAACTGTGCAGGGCCGGGTAAGGGTGGAGAGGCCGGAAAGGTGGACTTTGAGGATCCTGGGAGTCTGAGGGAATCCCATAACCCAAGCCACTGCAATTAAAGCTACAGGCCCAGGACCTCAAGCAGCCATGGCCAAGTCCCAGAATGGAGGCACCTGAGAGACTGCAGATTCTAGCAACTGAAGGCCCCATGATTCTCAGGTTCCAGAAGCACCTTGCTGGAACTCTGGGATCCCAGATTCCTAAGGTCCCCATCTGTGCAGAGTCCGTGATTCTAAGACACTGGCATCCTCCATGCCTGTGACTCCAGGTAGCCCGAGGAAGAGTGCCTGGTCAACCGGGCCCACACCCCGAGGGGTGACACTGTGCTTACAACCCACCCCCAGTTGGATCTGCCACCGTCCCAGTAGGTCGTCCCCTCATCCGCCCCCTCCCCCCACACACTGCACCCAGTGCCTACGGTGGTGGTGCCTGACACAGAGTGGGGACTCATTCACGAAAAATCGGTGGAATGGATGAATGCGTCTGCTTAGAGGGAGCGCGCTGGGAGCAAAGTGCAAAATACAGAAACCAAGGCTGAGAAGGTGGTGATGGAATGCCGACTGGTGGCTGACTTGGGCCTGAGTTAGGAAAGTGGTTTCTGTTGTGGAAACCAGGAGTTTGCTGGGGAAGGACGGGGGGCGGGGAAGACCACACTAAGGTAGCTAAAAATTCCCCAACTTAACCACCCCCCATGCTTTTGCCACCCCTCGGGCCAAATTGCAATAAAAATGTTTAAAATTTGGCTTTTGTACTCTTTGATATTTGGGGGACATCTTGGTGGCGGGGGGGTCCATTTTAGAAACCAGGCTCGTCCCCCCTCAAAGCCCCCTGGGGTCTGGCTTCATGCCTGCAGTACTTGGCTTACACACTAGGTGGCAGTGCCCACCACCACTGCCACCGATACCACCGTACCTGACTCAGCCACATCAGCAATGTCCACCCCTTGCTCTTGTGCCATGAAGCCCAGGATGGAAAAAATTGCGAAGCCAGACACAAAACTGGTACCACTGTTCAGGCATCCCAGCAGCATACAGTCCCTAAGTTACACATATGTCAGGGAGCAAGTTAATTCACAACACAAGGAAGCCACGCTCCCTACTTCTCTTTTTCTTTAAACATCATCATCATCATTTCTGAAGTCCACCAGGCCCGCTGGCGCAACACTTGCCTGTACGAGTTGTACTTGTACTTGTTGTAGCTCCCCAGTGAGGTCATAGCCCCCAGGCAGATGGCGTAAGAGAAGAATATCTGAGTCCCAGCGTCAATCCACACCTATGTGCGGGAGGGAGGTGGCAAGGAGAGAGAGGAGGGCTGTTAGAGCTGGCTTCCTGGAGGAGGCAGCGAGGGTTATGTCCACTTGGCGATGGCCTGGGGACGGGACCTTGCACATGCGAATGGAACATTTATGCTCGAATCCAAGGTGCCTTTCGAGGCAATACTGAGCTGCAAGGAGCCCCAGAAATCAAACACCCCACCTCCCAGCGACCTAGCATCAGGGTTAAGAGGCTTCAGAAGCAGATGGATCTGGATTCCAACCCTGGAATGACAGTGGGCAAGTAAATATCACTCCTGCAGCCTCAGTTTTCACATCTATAAAATGGGCTCCATTGCCCTACCCCATAGAGCTATTTCCCAGGTTCAGAGTGGCGATTCAGCCCAGTGCCAGTTACATGGCAAGCCCGTAAGTCAAGGCTGCTGTCACCACCATTGTTGTTACTGTTTGCGGACCCCCAAGTTAGAATGCAGAAGGAGTTCCCAAGGAACTACGCAGGCAAAGCTGCTCTCCAGAATCTTCACTAAGCAGCTCTTTCCCAGCTGTCCTCCAAGGTCGGCCAATCCCTCTCCCACCTGTGTCCTATCCAGGGGGAAGGGCAGTGGGGAAGGAGAGCACAGGCCCTTGGGAAGCAACTGGAAGGCCCTGGGGATTCGGGTCCTCAAACAAACCCAGAAAATCTCCCAGGGCTTTCTCCACCTCCCCGAGGTCACAAGACTAAGTGCCAGAAGGTGGGCTTTCGGTATCTGCCCCTCGACCCTCCAAGGCCATTAACTCTGAATTCCACCCACAGCCAAGGAAGCCCGCAGGCTCTCCAGGCCCCGAGTCTCCCATCCCCAGGATGCAGCAGCGCTTGTGGCTGCAGTGGGCAGAAGCTGGGTCCAAGGGGGAGACTTGCTCATCAGAAGATTTCTCCCCCTTACCTGGTGCAGGGCCTAAAGCAGCCTCTCTAAGTGGCCAGCCTCAGACGTCCTTGACATGAAAAGAGATGCACACAGCTAGAAAGGTCCGTCAGCACCGTGGACAGGCATACCTGCCACAGGCCCGGTGGAAACGTACCAGGGAGCGGTGGCCCAGCTAGACCTGTGCACCGAAGAACCACGGAAGATGTGCTGCCAGTGGCTTCTGCACCCTGCCCTGTCCTGTGCCGGCCCAGCCCTGGATGAGAGGGAGGACGGTGTGTCCCAGCCCCGCAGTACCTGTGGGTCCTCAAGGCGAGTGATGTCAGGATACAGATAGAACTTGATGCCTGCGCCCGCGCCCGGCAGCGTCAGCCCTCGGACCAGCAGCACCAGGAGCATGGCGAATGGAAAAGTGGCTGTGAAGTAGACGACCTGGGAGGGCGAGAAGGATTCAGGGGGCCATGGGCATCACTTGTTGCTGCTAAGTCCGAGCATCCTCTCAGAGAGGCAGAGGGGAGCACTGGTCAGGATCAGGGGTTCTGGAGCCAAGTTTGCTGTCTCACTTGCTGTGCAGCCTTTGGCGCATTGCTTAACCACTCTGGGCCTCAGTTGCCTCATCTGTAATCTGTGTATATACAGGTACCTACCTCACAGATTTTTTTTTTTTTAATTGGAGATGGAGCCTCGCTCTGTCACCCAGGCTGGAGTGCAATGGCACGATCTCGGCTCACTGCAACCTCTGCCTCTTGGGTTCAAGTGATTCTCCTGGCTCAGCCTTTCGAGTAGCTGGGATTACAGGTGCCCACCACCATGGCCAGCTAATTCTTGTATTTTTAGTAGAGACAGGGTTTCACCAGGTTGGCCAGGCTGGTCTCAAACTCCTGGCCTCAAATGATCCACCTGCCTCAGCCTCCCAAAGTGCTAGGATTATAGGCGTGAGCCACTGCGCTGGCCCACCTCACAGATTTACTGAGATTAAATGAAAAACATCCTATAAATAGTTTGTCCCAGGCACCATCTAAGCACAAAATACAGTGGTGGATAAGGCAGAAAACAAATCCCTGCCTTCGTGGAACTGACATTCCAGGGCGTAGAGGTGGAAAATGCAAAATCAGAGAGTAAGCTATCAAGTGCATGTGTACAAGGCTCAGCCTAGTGGTTGCCAACCATGGCATGTGCCCATGGCATGCAGGTCACATTAGTTAACAACTAACTACAATGTTGGTATGATTCCTATGGTTAGGGATCAGATAAGCAAGGGTTCAAATCCCAGCTCCGTCCCCTCATTTGCTGTGTGATCTTAGGCACATTGCTTAACCTCTCTGGACCTGTTTCCTCATGAGTAGAATTCAGATAAGAGTAATAGAAGCCCCTCAACAAGGGGTGAGCTGAGGATTCAATGGGATGATGCTTGTAACACTGCCACTCAGTAGGTACTCCAGAAAGGGGGCCTCTTGTTGACACTGATTTTGCTGGAAGGGCGAGACCTTCAGGGAAGAAAATGAGGCCTCTCAAAGGCCCTTAACTGGGAATAGAAAAGGCTCCCGGCTTCACCGGGCGTCTCGGAGATCCATGGCCTTCCCTGGGTCACACTGCATGTTCCAGAGAGGCCAAGATGAGGTGTGAGGTGGGGACTAGAAATGATGTGGCCATCTCCTCCCAAAGACCTTCTCTCCTCTTGTCCTGCAAGCGGTTTGTGGCTTCAGTTCTCATGGATGGATTTTCCCATCTTATTCAACACAAGGAGTTTCCAGACAGAGTTTACGCCTGGGAGGAGTTCAAAGGTGCCTGGCTGAATGGACAGGTAGATCCTAGTGTTTCAGGCAGGCCACTGGCTGAGTAGGAACGTCCCAGGCACAAGCCCACTTCATCCTTACCACGCCCCCCAGGACAGTGGTTTACAGTGGAGAAATTGAGGCTCGGTGGGCTTTAAGGACTTGCCCAGGGAATCAATGGAGTCCAGGATTTGAACCCAGAGCCTGTGGAGGGCTAATCTCTGTGCAGAAAGGCATGAAGTGTTTTACTTCGACATGCAGAAAGTCATGGTGGCCACCTTGAAACACTGAGACTGGCTGGCAGAGCCCTGGGCCACATCTGGGAATCAGGGGACCTGGGAGGAACCATTGCACAGTCAATGAACTGTGGAGTGGAAATTGAGATGAAGAGAACAGGACGAATGTGCCCATGGAGTTGGGGGTGCAGTGCCAGGGCACTGCTGGGGCCCAAGTATGTAACAGACACTGACCGATAGTGACAGAGCCCAAAACTCACCTAGCTGGCACCAGGACCCTCGACAGAGCAACTTCTTGTGGCCATGATCTCTTTGAGTAGAAACAATGAGAAAGGGGCTTTGGAAAAGGGCAAAAAGGAAGCTTTCAGGGCCTGCTTAGCTCAGCTGCCCTCAGCCCAACAACCCCTAGGCAGCGTTTATTGAGCACTTACTGTGTGCCTAGCACTGTTCCAAATGCTGTGACGTCTATTCTCACTGGCCCGTGCCCTAACCCTCTGAGGTAAGTTTTATTACTATCTGCATTTTGCAACAATAAAACTGAGGCCCAGAGAGAGTCCATCACTTGCCCAGGGTCACGTGGCCTTAAGCAGCAGAATGGGGACCTGCCCCACAGCCCACACATAGCGGACCGGCAAAAAGCCTCCCACAACTGACAGTTTACTGATTCTCCCGAAGACCAGAGGGCAGCCAGTAGGGAGGCCCTCGGGTCTGAATCTAAGCTTAGAGGCTGGCTTGCCATGAGACCTCCAGGAAGCCGCTGTCCCCTCTAGACTCTGTTTCCCCACCTGGAAGTAAAGGGCTGGGACCGTAGGAGCTCGGAGGTTGCCTCCCACTCTGCCAATCTAGGTCGAGGGGTAGAGAGGCTGTGGGTCAGCTGGGGAGCCGTCTCTACCAGGGGTTGCAAGCTGCCTCTGCCACCCCTTGCTGGTGACCTGGGCCTCAGCTTCCCCATCTGTCCACTGAGGATAAGGGAACGCTGACCTTGCTCGATGGCCCCTGGCCTGCGGTGAGCATTCAAGAAGCCTCCTTGGCCGGCACTGTCAGGATGGCTGTGCAACACTGACAGGGTGGGCCCTACTCCTGCCTCTGCCCCCGGGCGTCCTTTGTTCCTCCAGGCCTCAGCTTCTCCAGCCACCGCCATCTCTTCTCCTTGAGGCCAGGAGCCTACATGATTTCCCGAGGATAGGAAAGCAGACGTGGAGGGTGGGGCCACATCAGGAAGCCACAGAACGGGGGAAAGAAGTGAAAAAAGAAAACCAACCTGCCTCTCCCTTCCTGAGGACAGGCGGCCAGGCGGCCAGGCGCCCCAACCAGTTCCCACCTCTGGGTCCCTTTGTGGGCCACACCCGGGCTGGCGAACAATAGCTGCTGACAGCAGCCCCGCAGGGGTCTCCAGAGGGCGGCCACTTCAAAGCCAGCCAGGCCTCCACTGGGCCAAGCAACCGGTCTGTGGCCAGAGGGCTTTGTGTCAGGGACAGGGGTGTGGAGGTGACTTTCCTTGTTTTCACGTAGTTAGTTTATTTAACAAGCACTTATGCAGTGCAGACTTTGTGCGGGGCACTCAGCTAAGAGCTTCATGAGTTTTAACTCATTTAATCCTCAGACAACTGAGAAGAGCCAGGCACCAGCCTCACCAGAATTTTCTAGATGAGGAGACTGCCCAGAGATGTGGGGGCACCTGCCTGCAATCACAGTTACTGGTGGTAGATGCGAGATGGATCCAGGCCAGCTGGTGTCAGGTCCCCACACCTTTGGGATGTGTGTCATTGTTCCTCCCCAACACTGGTCATGCCACCACAGCCGTGTGAAGGGAAAATAAAATCTCAGGACCCCAAACTCACTATGCAGAAGGAAAAAGTTAAGCTTGGGAACTGAGTCACACACACGCACAAAACTGGCCTGCCTTCTGTTCTTCAGCAGAGTTGTGAGATACAGGCCACATATCTCCCCAGGGCGGCCTCCCTCACCCTGACAATGTAAACTCACAGCTCATCTTCACAGGTACCGGACAAAGAGACAAGAAATTAGCCATCCACCCACACATCTAGGCATGTGTCTCCTTCCTCCACTGTGTGTACACCCTACCCTGTGGAAAATGTGTGTATTCTCTACCCTATGGAAAATGCAGATTTGCTGAGAGACACCACGCATAATTACCTGAATTACCTGTTCCTCCGTCCTCTCCTGCTATTTCCCCTTACATTTTTTTTTTTTAGACATGGTCTCTGTCACCCACGCTAGAGTACAATGGCACAATCAAAGCTCACTGCAGTCTCAACTTCCCGGGCCTAAGGGATCCTCCTACCTCAGCCTCCTGAGTAGCTGGGACTACAGGTATGCGCCACCATGCCCAGCTAATTTTTGTATTTTTTAGTAGAAACAGGGTTTTGCCATGTTGACCAGGTTGGTCTTGGACTCCTGAACTTAAGCAATCTGCCCTCCTCGGCCCCCCAAGTGCTGGGATTACAGGTGTGAGCTACTGAGCTAGGCCCCCCCTTTATGTACTGAGGTTCTCAAAACCCTCTTTGGAAAAAAGTGCAGACCACAGATCCTACTGTGGCTCGTGTCTCCTTTTCCTGGGCACATCTTCAATCTTGGCAAAATAAACCTCTAAGCTGATTGAGCCCCCTGTCTTAGATGGGTTTTGGTTTACAGTAGCAGGTTTGAAAGCCACCCTTGCTTTGCAGAATCTGCTGCTCCGAGAACAAGCCCCTGAGAGTCATGCTTTCAACTTTTCCGTGGCGCCCCCGGGATCCCCAAGGGACAGGCTGATGCTAGCCGCTGCCAGGGGCCTCTGGTGGTGGCCCAGCAGGCCTTCCCGTGGGACATGGTATTTTTCCACTCTTGCTGGTGAACCTCCGTGGCTCCTCTGAGCCCTAGACCCAAAAGCCCTGTGGCCCAACTGTCCAGGAAACTCGCAAGGACAACTTTTCTCCATCCCCTCTGGGCAGTAGAAAAGAGGGTGGCTGAGCAGCAGGGGGAGCCTGGCATCCTTTGGGAGGTAAGGGTCTGGGCAGCAGGGCTCGCCATTGATCCCAGAGATCCTAGGCAGGCCCCGAGGGTCCTCAGCGCCCCGGCTGTTGGTGAGGAGCTTCACTAACTCATTTCAAATAAGGGGAAGGTGAGGCTGAGAAAGTGAAAGGGCCTTGTCCAAAGTTATGCAGTTTGGGGGATCCAGAGCTAAAAGGATCTGGCTCTGACTACCCCCTGCTTTGTTTTTAACAAAGGCAAAAAGAGCTGCTCCAGAGGCCGACAGCGAAGAGCCCCAGCCTCAGTGAATGTCCGTGCTCTCTCCGGGGCCTCCTCCCTTGTGCGTCTGCAGGGCTTGCACTTCCTATGTGAGTGTCTGGATCTCTGCCCCCTTCCCAGACCCCACTCTGTGACAGCAGGGACGTACCTGCCACATGCCCTACTTACTGCATCCTCAGGCTGGCACGGGGGTGGGCACAGGAGGTGGAAGAGTGTGGGGCACCCAGCTCGGGAGTGGGGCTGCCTGGGTCCAAATCCCAGCACAGCCACTGACAAGCTGTGTGATGCTGGGCAAGGTAATGAGCCTCCCTGAACCTGAGTTTCCCCATCTGTAAAATGGGACTAATAACTGCACATACTCCAAACCATGAGGAGGATTCAATGAGCTACCTAGCAGCACTGAGAATACTACCCGACACTCACAGGCTACTGTGATTTCCCCACCATTATCACTATTTGTTGAATGGATTAATGGCAGCCTAGTTTCAAACTCCTGGAATAGTGAAAATTACAAAAAAGGAAACTGCAACCTAGAGGCAAGGTGACTTGAACTCAGATCCTGAGCCTCTCAGGCTGGGGCTCTCCCTCCATTACCCTCCAACTCCTCCTTGCTGGACTAGACACGAGAGCAGGGCCTTGGCAGGATGAGGTCCGTCTGCTGCCTGTGGGCCCAGCTCCCACGTCAGCCACAAACCTGGTCTGTGGCCAGGGCTGGAAGCCATGGCCAGCGAGCAGGCAGCCTCTCAGCCATGGGGCTTGAGGAAGTCCACAGAGCCTGACTGTGTTTGTCTTGGCTTCTCTGGCCTGGCCCAGGCTCTGCTATTGTTCTGGGAATCACGCCCACCCCTGGGAGGCCTAGAACCACCCCACAAAGGAGGTTGTTGCTAAGGGTGAGACGGGAGGACCCCTGGAAGGTCACGTCTTTGCTCGGCCACAGCTGCAGCCTGGCACCCTCTCTCTGGCTTTGACGGTATTCTCCTGTGTTCTGCATTATGTCTCAAAAGTTGTTCACTGTCCCTGGCAGACATCAGCCTCCTCCATCAGACTAGGTGCTCCCCAAGGGTCTGGGTCAAACACACCTCAGGGCCTTTGCACAGGCTGTCACTTCTACCTGGAGATTTTCCCCTCCACATACTCACCTGGCTCAGCCCTTCACTTCCTTCACATCTTTGCCTAGAGTCACCTTCTTGGTAGGCCTTGCCTGGCCACCCTATTTAAAATTGCTCCCAACACTCCCCATTCTCCTTCTCTGCTTGACTTTTTCCCATAGCTCGCATCCCCATTTGACTCCTATACATTTTTCCCATTCGTTTTGTTACAACCTGACTCTTCCTGCCAGGCCATCAGCTCCTGGAGTACAGGAATTTTTGTCTGTTTTGTGAACCACTGCATGTCCCCCAGCCCTGTTTCTACAAAGCACCTGGCACACAGTAGAGGCTCAAAAAATACTAGCGTGTACATAAGTGACGATGTTTCCAGCACTGCTCAGGACCAGTGCTCCACAGAAACTTTCTCACTTCTGTGTGGGGAAACTGAGGCAGAGTGAAGAAGGGCATGGTGGCGTGCGCCTGTGGTCCCAGCTACTCAGGAGGCTGAGGTGGGAGGATGGTTTGAGGATGGCTTGAGCCCAGAAAGTGAGCTGAGATCAAGCCACTGCATTTCAGCCTGGGCAACAGAGCCAGACCCCACCTCAAATTAAAAAAAGAAAAAAGAAGAAGAGAACTAGCATTTCCAGAACTATCTGTGCCAAGCATTGTGCCAGGTGTTTAACACACCTCATTTTAACCCTTACTATCACCTATTTTATAGAGGAGGAAACTGAGGCTCAGAGAGGAGGAAGTGACCTTGGACAAGTCACTTGACCTCCCTAAGCCTGAGTTTTTTCATTGTTTAAAGAAAGGAATAAAATGGTGTCCTTGTAAGACAGAGAACCAGGGTGGCACAGTGAGGGTGCTCTCCAAGGAGGTGCAGGAGATACCGATGTCCCCTGCTCCCACCTGTTCCGGGCAGGACCATGCTCACTGGTGTGCAGGGGCAGGTGTCCAAGGCCTGGACTGCTTCCCTTCCCCCAGGGGCTTCAGGATGGCAGGGTAGTTCTGCCCCAAGAAACAAGCAGAGGGCACTGTGTGTGTTGGAGGGGGGTGCACAGGATCACCCCCATTCTACCTCTTGCAACCCTGGAGTCCCAAGTCTTGCAGGGTAAGTGACTGGAATAATTACTTGGATCTCTACAAATCCATGATTTCGCCTCTTTAGGGGCTCTTTATCCAGGGAGAGCACATTCCTCAACCCTCAATTCCACTCTGTGGCTGGGGCAGCTAAGGTCACTGCCCACAGCTCCACCTGGAATGCTACCTTAAGACACTCCTTTGACTTTTGGGGGTTTTTTGATCTTAAAGAGATGTTCCCTCTTTTGGGATGTGAGTCACTGGGGAAAGCGTCGACAGGGCACCATCTAAAGGCAAATGAGCAAACGCCTTTGTTCTTTATAGCTTAGGGCCCTGGGTTTAGGCTCACACCTGTGATCGCAACATACTCCTGCACTAGACTGTGGCATCAGCACAGCCATGACAACAGCCAGTGTCTAGGTTATTAGGGAACAGTTTGGCTCTAATTAGTAACAGGTAACGTTTCAGTTATTGGTTAACATTTTCACTATTGCTAATACATCAGTTATACCTAAAACCTTAAAATTACAAGCTAACACTTTACATTTGTTAATCACTGACATTCTAGTCACTATGTGACATATTAATCAGCAGCAAACACTCCAGTTATGAATAATACTTTGGTTAACAGCTAACACCCTGGCCATGAGTGGATGATTTAATTATCAGCTAACACTTTCCTGAACAACTAACATTGGAGGTGCCGGCTGAAATGTTAGTTATAAGATAACTCAGTTAATCTGATTTAGCAGCTAAAATCTAAGCCAGTGCCTCTCAATCCATGAAGTGCACTTGGATTATCTGGGGATAATGTTACAACGCAGCCTTTGAGTTTGTAGGTTTGGGGCAGGCCCACGAAGCGCCCTGCAATGCTGATGGGAATGCTTGTGGCCCCCTCTGCAAAGCGAGGGTCCATGCTGTGGCTAATGGCTCTTACCACGGTTACTGGCTAACCTCCTGTTACCAGCTAACCTATTTATTAGATATCCAACATTAGTTATCTGCTACCATCTGCACTGACTGCCAATACCTCGAGATGAGAAAGCTGTGGTGGATGGGGGTAGCTCGTGTAGGCTCCTGCGAGCCTGACGCTTCAATATTCAGGAATTCTGTGAGCTGGTCATTAAACCATCGACAGCTTGAAAGCAAACATGGTGGGAGCACGGACACCACGAAATGGAGAAACGCTACAAACCTGGGTTTTACTTTTTTCCAGAGGGCGGGCTTAGCACACCAGCACTGGCCACCTCCCTCCTGGGGCATGGCTAATTACAGGCAGGAAGTGGGGGAGAGGGCCAGCCTGGCACAGCTCTCCAGGAGGCAGGCGACGGACAGAAGTCCAACTTACCTTCCCGGTGGACCTGACGCCCTTCCAGATGCAGAAGAAACACACTAGCCAGACTAAAAGAAGGCAGAGAGCGAGGTCCCATTTCAGAGAGCCTGGGTGGTCGATTCCAGGGGATAAGCTCAGCACGTTGCGCCTTGAAGCAAACACAGAGCCAGGAGTCAGTGAGGGGCCTGGCCCTAGAGTAGAGAGAGCCAGGGCCCAGACATTAACGGGCTGGGGGTCAAATCCCACCCGAGGTGCTGCATTTACATAAGTCACCTCACCTTTCCAAACCCAGGAATCCCCATTTGTCTTGAGACAGAGTTGTTGGAAAGAAAAGAAAAGGATGGACTCAGACTCCGGATTCAGGCAAACCCAGGTTCAACTCAGTCTGGCCTCAGGCAAGTTAAGGAACCCCGAGCCTCAGTTTCCTCATCTGTGAAATGGGCACTGATTTTCTGCCGGGATTTCAGCAGAACCTTCTTCAGTGCCAACCGTGGGCCAAACACTAGGTTCAAGTCTCAGCTCTACTGTTTGTTCCGTCACTGACAGAACAAAGTTAGCCAACTTTCCCAGACCGCCGGCTCCTCATCTATAAAGTGTTGCCCTCCCCCAACATTGTCCCTTATTATTTTATTCATCCCTGTGTAACCTGGATCTCTCACTAAAATGTAAGTCACATAAGGTCCTAAATTCACCTGGGATGCAGCTAGCACTTGATAAACCTTTGCAGATGTAACTGTGGTGTTCAGATGCCCAGGGAAGCTTCAGGCACACAGCCGGCACTAAGCAGTGCTGGTTTCCTCCCTTGCCCTGCCAGGGTTTTGAGGGTCTCAAGAGAGAGGCAGGTAAACGGTTTTAAGGATAATTGGCACGGGACAGCCACCAACTCTGCCCAGGATGACACGGCAGAGCATGGGTCTTTGGAGTCCAGACTTAAGCTTCCCGCCAGTCCGAGCTGATTCCTGCTGCCCTGCTAAACAAGCACACAGGTACCTACTCCCAGACATTCTTATGCACGACAGCATCTGAAGCAGGCCAGGGCGGTGCAGGGTACTGACAGTCCAGGCCATGAAACTTGATGCCCAGAAGTGGCACCCATGGTCCCAGAGCTCTGACTACTGCCACAGTGATCGAGGACAGCCACACTGAGCACAGGGACATCGGCCCTGCCCACTGGGCCTCCCAGGTTACCTGTCCACCACCGGCTGCTGGCCACAAGAGACAGGGTCTGCATGCTCCAGGGTGTTTGCGAACCCCTGGAAGAAGCTGAGTTTCCTTCTAATGGGAGTCAGCTCCCTGTTTGAAGGTCACACTCCCATGCAGGAGGGGCAGGGAGTGAAGTGTGACTCTGTGCCTCAGTTTCCCCTTTTGTAAAATGAGAATAACAGCTCCTGCCCAGGATGCTCTTGGGAAAGCATTCTGGAACATCCCAAGCTTTCAGCCAGTCTGTGGGATTACCCCCATAGTCAGGGCTCTGGTTCTTGGAACACACACCGGGCTAGACCCTTTATCATTTTTATTTTATTTTTTTTAGAGAAGCTTCAACATAAGGACTTTGAATAAATCCAAGATTCCCTTCTCAACTGGCATTCAAGCAAGGCCTTTCTTTAGTTTACTGCTGTGTTCCCAGCACCTAGAACAGCATCTGGCCCATTGGAGGAGCTCAATAAAGACCTGTTGAGTGAATGAGTGAATGAACGGACTCAACTGGGAGGACAGCAAATTCACATGTCACTGTAGGACCAATCCGTGAAATACTCCCACTAACAGCCATAAGACAGGACAGCTTTTCTTTGCCCTCTTCTTGCTGGTCACAGCGTCACCAGTGGGCTCCCCCTGGCACCAGGGATGTCAACATCATAATGCTGACGGACCACATAAAAGCTACCAGCAACCACCTGCTTTCCAAGGCCTTTTCAGTTTATCTCATCTGATCCCAGGAGTAGAGGCCATTCACCCCATTTTACAGATGGGGAAAACGAAGGCTTGGAGGGTCCACTTGCCCATGGTCACAGAGCCAGCAGGCGACACAGAGCTGCCACCCCAAGCCCACGCCTGTCTGACTCCAAAACCAGTGCTCTCTCTACTCCACTACACTGTTGGTCTGATTTTAAGAGAAAACAGAGCCTAAATTTTAACAATCTCTTCAGTCCTCTGCTATATGCTGGGATCACCTGGCACCTTGGGGCAGGGGGCATCTCTATAGGGCAGGCTGGTGGCCAACCGCATCCCAGCTGGGGCCCTGCCAAGCATGTGGATCCGGCGCCTGCCACGGCTTTAAAACAAAAAGCCTTTCCTCATTCTGCAGGGCTCAGCACCTTCAGTGAAAGCCAGCGCAGGCTGGGCAGTGGCCCAAGACTTCCTTGTGAATGGGCAGCACCAGGACAGGAGGAAGAGCACCTTTCCACCATCTCCCAGGCCCACCAGGTGCACTATCCTCGGTCTCAAAGGAAGCCTCCCTGAGGTTCTGGAAGACTCACTGTAGAGGCCCTGTCTGTCTTCCGCTGTCCTGTCCCACGCTGGGGAAATGTCTGTCTTTCCCACCAGACCCTGGACATCCCAAGGACAAGGGCTTTATATACTGATGAGATGCCCAGTCACAAGACAGCCTTTCCTTTGATTCTTCAGGGCAAGCTGGCTGAGAGGCTTAATACTCCAGAGCCCTGATTCTGACCATACCCAGCCTGCAGCCAGCTCATCTAACAGCATCTGCCCTTCTCCTACCACCATGCTGGTCAAACCAGTGGTGCCCAATACTGATGGGAGGCTGCCACACTGGCTTGATCAGGGCAGCTGACCAGCTATGGAGTCTACAACAAAGAAAATGAGTCCTCCACCTCCTTCTCCACTGCTGGTGGTAGTCCCTTTGTAGGACCTCATAGTGCCATCCAGGGACGTTTGCTTTGATCAGGCAATTCCATTCCTAGGATTATCTCCTATAGTTACACCTGCATGGGTGGCCAGAGACATAGTACTCCCGCCAAGCAGTGCTGTCTGTAGAGTGAAAGACTGGAAACGACTCAAATGTCCATCAAGAGGAGCTTGTAAACTGTGGAGCAGGCACACACTGGAATACAATGCAGCGGTGTAAAAAAACGGGAAAGTTCTCAGTGTTCTACTAAGCAACTAGGTCCTGAAGACAAAATGCAGGAAGAGGAGCAAGGTGAAGAACAGTGCATGAGACACGCTCCCTGCTGTGTAAAGAGGGAGGAAGACACAGACACATTTGTACTTGAATACACACACACTATTTTTGGCAGGACACACAAGCTGGTGGCAGTTGCTGCCTGTGTGGGGGAGGGGGACGCACTTTGCAATGTATTTTTGCACTATTTCAATGTTTTTAATGTGCACATATCACCTTTATAAAAGTTATTTTAAATTCTTGAAAAGCTTTATAACGGGCCATGTGAACGTGCTAGGACTGAAACCAATGTATCTCATCAATCAGGATTTGTCACAACACAGCCTGACACAGGCTCAGGGCCAGAGCAACTGACATTCTTTCCAAAGACATCTCAGGCAGCCATGCAGGCTGAATCTCAGGCAGGCCCCTCCACAGTCCCTTCCATGTCTGACTTCCAGGGTCTTCCCAGCCAGAAAGCAGTCGATCAGGATCCCAGCCAATCCCTACCCAGCGGTGAGGGTGTGCTCAGTAAACTGTAGAGTGTCATGCCGAGGGAACGCCATGGCACACTGCCACTCACCTGTGCCTCCTAAGCACCCCAGGAGGAAGCTGCACAGGCTCCCCACAGTGTTAACACAGCTCCCCCAGTACACTGTCTCTAACCCCTGTCCAGGCCCCTGACACCCCCAGGATGATTTCCAGCAGCCTCTTCACTGGCCCTCCTCCCTCCACTCCTGCCCCAACAAGTCAGAGGGAATCTATCAATACCTATGTCAGGCCACATGCCTCCTCTACTCCACATCCTCCCAGGGCTCCCGCTCCCCGGCCAACACGGCCCTCCTGACCTTGCCACTCAGACTCACTTTTAAGAGTGAGTGGGTGCCAATTAGTAAACACATAGGTCAACGGGTGTAAAGTGGAAGTGTTCTGGGCAGGCTGGGGGTGCGGGCGCCCAAGCCCTACCCTCATCCCCCAGACTCACCATCACTTCCTCCTCCTTCAGCCACCCTAGCTGCTATCTGGGACATTCTCTGAACAGGTTGAACGCGATCCTGCCTTAAGGCCTTGGACCTAACTGCTTCCCTCGGCCACTTGTTCCAAAGCTCCCTCGCTCCTTTCCTTCAGGTCTCTGTTCAAAGGCCACATCCCCAGGGCAGCTGTTCCTGGCCACCCTCTGTAAAAAACATCCCTGGTCACTCTCCTTCCCCTGTCCTGGGCCTATTTCTCATCACTTATTGCTTTTATATTATAATTTTATATGTGTTATCTATTTGTCTGCCTGTCCCACTAAAATGTCAGTCCCAAGAAGGCAGGGTCTATGTCTGTCTTGATCACTGAACAGTGCCTGGTACGTAATAGGTGCTCAGCTGACATTAGTTGAGTAAATTAATTATACCCATTTGGTTGATGGGGAAACTGAGGCTCAGACAAGTTCAGGAATGCACCTGAAATCACTCAGATAGAAATCAACCATGGACCTGGTTCCTTTTTTCTGATGCCATCCTGGGGACCAGCCACCTCATGTGCTGGGCATGGTGCCGGGGCAAGGGCCCCAGCATCCCCAGCTTCCTCGTCTCTCTCATACAGAGGGAGGAGACTCCAAGGTAAGCTGCATTCTTGTCCAAGAATAGTAATGATTCACTCCAGGGTGGGATCCAAAAAAGAATTGCCTGGACGTCTGTTTTGAGTCGGCCGCCCTGCTGCCGTCCAGCCGGCACTCAGAGATGTAAATACGTCCTCCTAGCCGGCCAAATCGTTTCCTTTTGACTTCAGGCCAGCCATTTATTGGCCATGGCTCTCCCCTGGAGACTAGCAGAGGCAACAATTATAAAAGGGCCTGTCCGCCCAGAGCACGGGGCCGTGCAGCCTTTCTCCACCGCCTCCTCCTTCCGACAGCTGCAGGGGAAGATTGGCTGAGCAGGCCTTGTTTGCAAATATGACTCATTTCTTTGATTCTAATAAAGTCTAATGATACGTGCCGAGCTCCCAGGGGGCTCTGGAGGAGCCTAGGAGGAAGGCACGGCTCCAGCCTGATGGAGGGCATCTGGCCAGGTCTGGCCCTGCCTGTCCTCCAGGGCGACCTTGGGACAGAGGTGACCCCAGACAGCAAGGAGCAGCAGGGGACAAAAGCTCTGCTTCCCCATCCCAGAGCAACTCGGCGCTCAATTATAAAGCCAGCATGGGGCCCCAGCAGCTTCTCATGAGGATCTGGGAAAGAGCAGCTCACTGGCTCCTGCTGAGAACGGTGACTTAGCACTGCACACAGGGTGGGTGTAGGGGGTCCAGGCAGAGAGAAGACCCCACAAGTAACCTGGGAGTGGGGAGACACACATGTGGCACAATGTGACCTGTGACCATGGACTTGGGCTCCCAGGCCTGGCCCGGGCTCTGGGCTGGTGGCTGGTGAGGACATAGACAAAAGGTTAGCTGGAGGCAGGATGCAGTGCTGAATGCCAGGGCTGGAAGCTTTGCTCCTTCTAGCTGTGCACATGACCTCGGGCAGGGCACTGCACGTCTTGCATCGTCAGTGTCCTGTGGCCGGCCCCCTGCAAAGCGCATCCCTGGTCTTAGCTCCACAACACTCAAGCCAGGCTGTGAGTCATTGGGACCATGCTACTTCTGTTTACAGAGGAGAGAAGAGGGCGTGGAGAGGTGAGGTCACTGTCTCAAGGTCGCGCAGCTGGGATGTGTGGGAGCCAGAGTTGAGCTTTGTCTCCCCCCACAAGGAAAGGCGAATGTCACCCATTGCTGCTCTGCTGCCTCCTCTGTGAAAACAGAGGGAGGAAGGGCTGGCAGGGAGCATCAATAGCGACCTTCCCTGCCCAGAAGAAGCTGGGAGATGGCTCCGCTCCCCTGGTGCCTCGTACCCCTGACTTCCAGAGACTACTGAGCACCTGCCAGCAGCACCTGCCGAAGGAAAGGATGGGCCAGGGACCTATGCATCTGGGGCATATAAGAGGAATGAAAGGAAGCAATGGCTGGGCCTGGGCTTCAGCTTGAGGGTCACCAAGACCAACCTTCGAGGGTATCCTCACTGCTCTGCCGCCCAACTGGCTCCCAGACAGCAACACGCAAAAAATCCCAACAAGATTCACTCGAGAGAAACCCCAGGGTCAGACGCTGCAGGGTTGGTGGCTATCTTCAGGTGGATTCAGATAAGTTTGACCCCAAAGGGAACCCAGACCTGCTGAAGGCTGAGGCCCCATATACAGTCAGTGCTCAGCATACATCCAGCCTCTCTTTCCCACCACTGTGTTCCTTAAGGAATGTCCAAAAATCACATTCAATTCAGTCACACCACCTCCCTTCTCATATATCTTCCATGGTTCCTCCTCCAAGAGAACAAAGTTCAAATGTACCCGCCTAACATTCAAGGCTTTGACCCTTCTCCCTGGCCCTACCTATCCCTCACCCGTGCATCCTATGCTCTAGCCAAACCATCCCAAATACTCATGTGCTTTCAGAATGCTGACTCTGCATGGGCTGTTCCTCCTACCTAGACTGTCTTGTCACTCTCCTTTTCTGCCTAGTGAGCTTCTATTCATCCTTCAAAGCCCAGCTCATATGCTCTTCCATCTGCAGATAGGGAAGTGAGACAGAGAGAGGTAGTGATTTGTTGCTCCACGCAGGTGGATGAAGACATGCAACTAATGAGGAGATTCAGCACCCAGTGAGCACTTGCTGTGTTGAAATTGTCTCAATCCTTTCTGCCAGGGTGAGATCATAGCATGGGAAAAGCCATGAGAGGGTTCTGAGCTGGGAAATAACAGGCTGGATTCAGAATTGGTTACAGAGGTGCAAGGATAAGGCACGGAGAGATCCAAGAGGCCAGTGCTGGTGTCCAGGAGAGTGATGGGGGTTCCATGGGGGTGACAGTGCATGGGGACAGTGCTCAGATTCTAGGTATACTCTGAAGGGGGAGCCAAGAGGATGTATGAATTGGATGTGGGATTTGAGGTAGAAAGAAGAGTTTTGGATGATGCCTAGCTATTTCTCCTACTTAGAAAGCCTCTGCAGAGACTGAAAGAAATGACAGGGGCAAGTTCCTAGTACTATGCTCACGGGAGTCAACTATTCCCCACTGGTTCTCTTGCCTTTCCACCATTGCATGCCAAGAAAAGAGAAGGCTCTTGAAGGCAGGAGGCCGGGTCTTTCTTGCCCATAGCACCTGGCTCAGGGCTGGAACTGAGCTGTCCCCTGGTGTAGTTCTCTGGCCTCGCCCTGTGCTGTGAAGGCAGGTCACAGGAGGCAGTGCTGATCTTGCCTAAGCCTGCTTTCCAGGCTCCTGCTCCGTGGCCCTCAATCTTCCCCAGGGTTCTAGAAAGAGGGCAACTTATTTGTGAATGTTCAGGTGGTCTCACAAAGCTCTGCTGGAATCTGGGGCTGGGGGTCCAGGGGTAGGAGAGGTGTGAGAGCCGGAGCGGGAGGTGAGTACCAAGCTGGCAGCCAGGGCTCTTTGGACAGAGCAAATCCACCTGGATCATGCAGAAGCTTGGGAAGGTGCCTGCAGAACCAGACACTTTCCAAAGATAAATACTGTCTCGGTGTCTTCCAGGCCAGAAAATGGAGCTGGGGTGCTCAGAATAGAGATTCTGGAAGGCAAGCGTCCCAGAATACCCCCCAAGGGCCCAGTCCCTCTGGAAGGTGTGAGTGAGGACTGGCCAACCTGAGGACCTCACACTGCTCCCACATGTTCCTTCTCTAAGACCCCTGGGTCCGACAACAGCGAGACAAGCAGAGCCCAGAAGAGGATGGCCCCTTTACGATAGGGGGTGATTCTTTAGGTTCATAACACTTAAAGAAACTGCCCTGAGGGGTAGTTTTAGGCACTATGAGGGCACTCGATAAATAATAATGGATTCTGGCCAGGCATGGTGGCTCACACCTGTAATCCCAGCACTTTGGGAGGCTGAGGCAGGCAGATCCCGAGGTCAGGAGATTGAGACCATCCTGGCTAACATGGTGAAACCCCATCTCTACCAAAAATACAAAAATTAGCTGGACATAGTGGTGCATTCCTGTAATCCCAGCTACTTGGGAGGCTGAGGCAGGAGAATCGCTTGAACCAGGGAGTCGAAGGTTGCAGTGAGCTGAGATCATGCCACTGCACTCCAACCTGGCAATAGAGTGAGACTTTGTCTCAAAAACAAAATAATAGTAATAATAATAATAATGGATTCTCAGGGCTGGCCACCCAGGATCTCATGCAGTCAGGGCCATCCTACAACCCTGGGACGGCAGCACTGCCATTTCCCCAGGTGCAGGTGACAATACCACGGCCCAGAGAGCAGGACATTTCTGCCTAAGCTAGAAGTGGCAGAGTGAGGGTTCGAACCAGGCAGACCAGTCAATGTCTGAGGCAAGGAGGTCCCAGCAAATGCCCTCAGTAACTGGCTGAGCGCCAGCGTCCAGGAGTGGGGCAGGCCCGGTTTTCAGGCCACGCCAAAAACAGCAGAGAAAGGACAAGGCTGTGCCTTGGACCCCATTCAAGTGAGAAAAAGGAAGTGCCAGCCTTTCTTTGTCTGTGAACTCAGCTCCCCAGGGGGTGGGGAACTGAGGGGCGATGATTGTGCTTCCAATGTCCCTTTTGTTTGTAAGTGGAAAATACACACACAAGAGGAACCCCCAGTGACAGTGGGCCTAAGGACTTGCCCTGAGCATACACTGAAGGCCTGGAGCAGCGACAGTGATATGGACCGCCCAAGTAAGGGCTCCACACCAGTGAGGGCAACCGACCCCTTCTTTGCCAATGATGTCCCAGTCCTGACCTCAAAGCATGGCTGGGGCCAGTCGGTAGGCTGCTCCCTCTTCTCTGGCCCATTCCTGCACCAGCTCCTAAGAGGTCGGTAGACACCTTGAAAATGGCAAAACCACACACAAAAAAGACAGGGACTGTCCTCTCATGATGATTCAGAACCAGAACCACCCTCTTCCTTAACAGCACCCCTGCCCCTGGCTCACAACCTTCACAAGGCCTCATCTCAGTTATTTCCAGGGTCAAGGGGCTGCACTTGAGTGCTGAGCCCCAAGGCTGGCTTATGAAGAAGAGGGAAATGATGCACTAGCCTATTTTTGATCAGCCTCTAAGCACTATGTTAGAAGAATTTCTCCACATATCAGCTCACTCAAGAGCTCCCCAAAATCAGGACTCCATATCCTGCCTTTCTGATGTTTGTCCTCTGTATCCTCCCTGTAGTTACTGACTACGGTTCTTCACTCCTCTCATGAAGAGACAGAATTTATTTCCTCCACCTCTTGAATCTGGGTTTGTCTTGTGGCTTTCTTTGGCCAAGGGGACATGAATAAAAATGATACAGACAGAGGCTTGAAAAGCACTTGGGTTTCGGGGATTGACCGTTTCTTATTCCTAGAGTGCTTGCTTAGTGGCCGGTGACAAGCCCAGGCTAGCCTGCTGGGTGATGAAACCACAGGGACCAGTTGCCCCTCACACCCCAGCCAATAGCCAGCCAAACCCCAGAAGAGCTACCTAGAGGACCTACAGCTGCCTGCAGACACATGAAGGAGCCCAAGACCAGAACTGCCCAGCCAAGCTCAGCCCAAACTGCCAACAAGCAGAACAATCAAGACCTAAATAAATGGTTGCTTAAAGCCACCAAGTTTGGGGATGGTTGTTACATAGCAAAAGCCAACTGATGCATGTTTTTCACTCTACCTACTCACTTTCCACTTAACTACTTCAGCTTCATATATGCATTTTTCTCTGTGCAATAACAGAGAATATATTTTTTCTAAAATACATTAAGAAAACTGTATCATTTTTAGACAACATAAGTATGCATACCTGCCTCACAGGGTAGTAATGATTCATTCTTTTTATCTGACAGGTAAAGAAACTGAGGCTCAGAAAGGAGGAGTGGCTTGCCTAAGGTCAAACAGCCAGTCAGTGGCAGAACTGGGATTCCAGTCCTGTCTATGGCCAAAGGCATAAATTTATCTCCAGATCTGCCCCCTCCTTCCACTCCCCCAAAGACAGTGGCTCCCGCATCCCAGGGGAGGAGATAAGGAAGTGAGCCATCCTCTCTGCCCCACCCATGTCCTCCTCCTTGCTTCAGTGAGGTGGCCTTACTCCCAGAACTCGATGACAGGAGAGGTGAAGTTGGTGGAGCTGATGGTGATCCAGACACTCTTGTTCTTGCGCATGGTGTCCTCCATGCAGTGAGGCGTGTTCCAGCTGTGGTTGCAGTGTGCCCAGGGCAGCTCCTTCTGGAAGGACTGGAACAGGTAGTATGTGGCCCAGGCCAGGATGACGATGTAGTAGACATTCAGGAGGGACACAATTACAATGGAGGCATAGCCGATACCTGCAGGTTGGGCAAATGAGATGAGTAAACATCTGAGGGAGGCCAGACCTACCATGGCCACATACTCAACTGGAAGGCCATGGTATCCCCAGGCCCCAAGCCACAAGAGGCCCTTCAACAGTGACCACCAAATATTTATAGGGTGAATCGATGGCTGGTTGAATGGAAAGGTGAAACAACAGATGGTTAGATAAATGGGATGGATGGCAAGGGGCAGGGGGTATAGAACAATGAATGGATGGCTAGATGGATGGATAAATAGATGGATGGATGAAAAGATAGATAATAAAGAGGATGGTTGATTGGATGGTTGGATGTTTAGATGGATGGATGGATGGATGGATGGATGGATGGATGGATGGATGGATAGCTGAACTGATGAGATAAATAGATGGATGAATGAACAGATGGATAGTTGGATGATTGAATCAATGGCCAGATGAATGGATAAATAGCTAAACTGATGAGTGTTGGAAGGATGGATGGCTGAACTGATGAGATAAATAGATGGATGAATGAACAGATGGATAGTTGGATGATTGAATGAATGGCCAGATGAATGGATAAATAGCTAAACTGATGAGTGTTGGATTGATGGATAGATATTCATTTGTTGCATAGATAATCAGTTTGTTAGATGGATGTATGGATGGTGGTTGGTTAGAAGGTTGGGTAGATGAATGAAAGGATGAATAGATGGATAGATGAATGGAAAATGGATGGATAGTCTAATTACTGAGTGGTTTAATGGAAGAAAGGCTTAAGGATAAATGGATTTATGTGGATGACCAAATGAAGAGACTCACATATGTTCCCATCTCTGCCAATTAAATCATAACAGTGATTATTTTGTGTGCATACTAAGTACTAAACATAGGACTAATGAAGCTACCATTCATTTGATGCTGACTGTATACAAAGCACTTCTACGTGGCTATATTATTTTGTCTTCATAGCAACCCTGTGAAGTAAGCATGCAACTATATTTCTATTTCATAGATGAGAAAATTGAAGTATAAAGTGACCTTCTCAAAGTCACAAAACTATCAAGGGGAGTTAATGAGACTTGAACCCAGACAGAAAGCCTCCTGAACCTGAATGCTTATCTGCTGCACTCTACTGCCAAGCAGCTACAGGCTTCTCTTTTTTCTTGTCTAGATGCAGGGGGTACAGGTGCAGGTTTGTGACAGGAGTACATTGCATGAAACTGAGGTTTGCACTTCCATAGATTCCCGTCACCCAAGCAGTGAACATAGTATGCAATAGGTAGTCTTTCAACCCTTGCTCCCCACCTCTTTTGGAGTCCCCAGTGTCTGTTGTTCCCATCTTTATGTCCCTGTATACCCAAGGTTGAGTTTCCACTTATAAGCAAGAATACGTGGTATTTGTTTTTCTGTTTCTGCATCAGTTCACTTAGGATAATGACCTACGGCTGTATCCATGTTGCTGCAAAGGCCATATTGCTATTCTTTATAGCTGCATAGTCTTCCATGGTATATATGCACCACATTTTCTTTATCCAGTCCACCACTGATGGGCACCTAGGCTGATTCCATGTCTTTGCTACTGTGAACAGTGCAGCTGCAGGCTTCTCTATGCAACACCCTAGGGAAGTGGGCATGCTGGGCCTGACTGAGCAGCTACTGCATGCTAGGCACTTGCCACAACTCCTTTCCCTCTACTCCTAAGCGGCAGCATCCGCATCACACTGGTACTGTACTGGCTGCTATCTTGTGTCAGCACAGAGCTAAGTGATGTGCATGAGGCTCCAATGGACCTGGCAGACAATAGGTGCTCAATAAAAATGTGTGGAACTGATGAGAACCAGGCCCCAAGTGACCTCTGTCCCATACTCACCAGAGAACAAGGGGCAGATCTTTTCCCAGCAGGTGATGCCCCCTTCAGAGGTGTACTGGCCTATGATGATCTCCAAGAAAAACACAGGCAGGCCGCTCCCAAACAGGAAAATAAAATATGGTATGAGAAACGCACCTGTAGAGAGCAGAATGGGCAAAGGTGAGGCTGTGGCCACGGCAGTGCCGACGCAGAAGGCTCCCAAGCCTTCCCAGCCAATGGAACCAGAGAGAATGCATGAGGGGCATGAGGCTCAAGGCCAAACTCTTGGACCTGGTGGGAAATGCTCCAGGCCCGGCCCACCTGGCCAAGTGGTTTCACCTTTCCAGTGTGCCCTCCCTCTCTCCTTCAAATCTACCAGGGACTTCAAGCCTCAGAGCCTTCTTCTTTTTTTTTTTTTTTTTTTTTTTGAGGTGGAGTCTCCCTCTGTCACCCAGGCTGGAGTGCAGTGGCGCGATCTCGGCTCACTGCAAGCTCCACCTCCTGGGTTCACGCCATTCTCCTGCCTCAGCCTCCCAAGTAGCTGGGACTATAGGCGCCCGCCACCACACCCGGCTAATTTTTTGTATTTTTTAGTAGAGACAGGGTTTCACCATGTTAGTCAGGATGTTCTCGATCTCCTGACCTCAAGATCCGCCCGCCTCGGCCTCCCAAAGTGCTGGGATTACAGGCATGAGCCACCGTGCCCGGCTGCCTCAGAGCCTTTGTGTCAGCTGTGCCTACTGCCTGCCTGTCTCCTCCACATCCGTCCCTCTGAACAAGGATGGCTCGGCCTCTAAGACCCACTCACACGTCGCCTCTTTGTTGGGGCCTTCACCTACCCTCCCCAGGCCTGCCCAGGGCAGGAGGCAGAAAAGCACCAGCTAGGAAGGGTGTGGTGGTAAGGGGCAGAGGGTAGGCATCTCTGGTGGGGGTAGGACCAAGGGGAAGAATGGGGGGGCAAAGCATCGGGACTGGGGATCCTACCTGGTGTCCACTAATGGCTTCAGCGGGTCCATAAACCCTTTGAAACTGTGGGCAACTTGGGTCTAGTTTATGTGCTTTGTTCTGGGGAGCATCTAGGACACTCATCAGAGTCCCAAAGGGGCCTGAGACCTACAAAAGGTTAAGAAACCAGGCTCTAAGGGAGAATTCCCCAAAAGGTGGTTCTACTAATGTGGGCGGCACAAGGCATGCCCATCTCCGCTGACACACAAGCCTTTGACAACAAGCCGTCACCAGCCATGAGCAGTTCCTCCCTATCCAGTTCTCTTCAACCCCGTCATGGCACCAGCAAGAAAGCATCATTAGGTGCTGCCTGACCTCAACACAACCCCATAACAGAAGACCTGTCAGAGGGTTCCTGCTCGGAGCCTTCAGCAGGCAAAAACACAAAAACAAAAGCAAACCAAAATCCAAAAACCCAAACCAACCAACTCATCAACCCAGCCAAGCACAGTCATTACATTTAAAAAATATCTTCACTGTACTTTTTATCCCTGGATACCTTTGGAGCATGACAAATGATACCAGTTTTCCATCTATAGCGGGAAACAGAATTTGCTTTCTGGAGTACATTTGGTAAAGTTAGAAAAGCAAACATGAATGTTAAAGGAAATATAAAGAAACAGTCAGAGGCAAGTAGACATGGGGGACAGATAAGGAGGTATGTGAATGTCTGGGGCTTAGGAGACACAAGCCTGGCCTTGTCCTGCCTCTTTGGAGATGGCAAACTGGAGGATCACAGAGGATGAGGGACCTGCTCAAGGTAACACAGAAAGGCCCTGCAGAACAGCACCCTGATTCTCAGTCGGGCTTATCCCCTGTCTCTAAGGGTGGGGTTGGCAGGGGCATGGCAGGCTGACCTCATGGAGGTCAAGGGGGGGCCAGAGAAAGCAGGGCACAGAGAGGCCACCCACGCTCTAGTTCCAGCCTCCAGCTCCAAGGCCGCTTTGTACTGGAGGGGCTCCCTTGTGGCCCAGCCCAAGCTCACCTCCACCATTCTTGTAGCAGAGGTACGGGAAGCGCCAGACGTTGCCCAAGCCCACGAAGCCGCCAGCCACAGAGAGCACAAAGTCGATCTTGCTAGACCACTTCTCCCTCTGCGGAGGTTTTCCCTCAGCCTCGTCCTCAGGCCGCGTGCCTGGGCTCTTCCCCGGTGAGGGCTTCAGGATGTCCTTGTGGAAATCTTTCAGACACTGCAGCTTCTCCTTGGTGGCCATCTCCTTGCTTTCTATGGGGGACAAAAGAGAAGCATCCTGCAGCTGATGAGGGACCACCTATGTGTCTCGGACACAATCTCTGCTTCTTCATCCATGAGCCAGCTCCCACCTGCCCAGGTCTGTGGCAAGGGGCCTGGCATCCCTGTCTGTCCAATGCTCTGACAGCAACATCAAGAGTCATTCAGACCCCTTCATGGACCAGGGACCTCAAGATTCAGGCTGTGGACACTTGCAACCCACGGAATCGGCAGGTTCCATTCCCCGGGCACCTGCTGAAGAGAAGTGCCAGAGGCCCCCAGGTTTGTCGTCTGGGTGTCACACTTCAGCCTGCACCCCAGCCCTAGCATCATCTTTCACAAAACACAACACACCCAGGCAGTTCTAGGCATCTGCCAAATAACAGCCTGCAAGCAGTTTCTAGAAATTAACAGATACTATTTTCTAAATTTGGATTTGTATTAAAAAAAAATGGAGGCTCCTATTTCGCCAATGCCTTAATACAGTGCCCAGCCCACAGGGATGACCATTTATAACTGTAAGTTAAAAAAGTCAGATAAACGGAAATGAATGAGGAATGGGGTTTCAGGCTGGAATGGAAACAATATTTGAGATGGGTTGCCATCCAAGTATAGAGAATGGATGTTTATTAAATATATTTGCAATTTATTAACCAGTCACATCTCTAGCAGAAAAAAATAAGGGATTTGCACTGGTGAGGATTATGCAAGAGTGCTTGTTAATCCCCATTTGTCCACCCTTCTCTAACCATCCTCTCACTTGCTCTGATTCCAGGGGCTGACCCTGTAGATCCTATAAGCCAGGTTCCCTTGCCCTCCGGCTCCCTGTTGGGTTTGGCCAACGGGAGGCCCCAGAGAAGGTCAAATCTCTAAGCCCCCGGAGCTGTTCATGGTTACCCTCAGCTCACTTATGCTTGGCCCCCAGTCTAGAGGGAGGTCTGCCACCAGCCAGGCCAGAGCCTCTTCTTTCTGTACTTCCTAAGGTCCCCAAGTGCTCATTCGCTCTGGCAGCTCAGCCCCAAGGGCCACAGTCACATCCAGTGCAGCTGTCTGTGCAGAAGGTGGATACCCCTGGCTCTCTGAGAACTGACAAGGTTACCAAGAGCATCCTGATTTCTAGCCCACAGCGTGAGGAAACAGCTCAAGGCTGGGTCCCCCGCCTTCAAGGGCTGACCCACAACATAACAGAGGGACACAGAAAACGGATGAGCTGGGAAAACCAGAGCTACTAGGCCTACTTGCCCCTCTCTGAGCCTCAGTTTCCCCATCTGCAGAATAAAAAGGATGACAGCAGAAGTGGCTGACTCAGAGCCAAGCAGTCCGGGACACAACTTGTCTTCGTGATCAAACTGGTGGCCAATACTGAAATAATCAGATTTCAGAGAAAAGTCAAGAATTCTAAGTTCTCTCGAAAAATTGGAAGGTTGGACCACAGCGAGCTCATACTCCTCATGGCGATCGCTGACTGGAACAGATGTGACCACCTTGTCACACGACCGCACCCTGGCCAGCTCACCACCCAGCTCAGGACACACTCGCTTGGCTGGCTCCAGTGGGCATCTGAGTTTGTCTTCTCATCAGAGAACCAAACACTACCTGAAAGTATCTTGTTCAATTCCTCGCTTCCCTGTCGTCTATCTCCTCAACTAGAATAGAGGCTCCTGGGGACAAGGACCGCACCTGCCTTGCTCACAACTGTGTCCCAGAGCCAGGCACCATGCCTGGCACACAGTAGGGTGTCAGTCAAGAGTTGCTGGGTAGGTGGATCCCAGAGTGGCATCCACAGGCAGCTGGTGGCAACTGCAAACCCTGGCTTTGCCAATCCTGTGACCCACAGGCGAGTCACTTGGCCTCAGGGCCTTGCAGGCAGGGTGAGGCAGTAGCTGCCTGAGGACTTGGGGTGTGGAGAGGGGATGTGCTGCTGGCTTGGCCCCATCCGTTGGGCCCACTGGGGCTGTGCTCGAGGAACAGAGGCACAAAAGCACAACAAAACCCCCGTTTCCCCCACACCTCCTTCCTCTCCCTGGCTCGGGGTGGGGGACCCCAATTGTTTCACTATCTGGCAGCTAGCAGACCAAGAAAGGCTTCCTGAAGCCTCTGGGCAGCTCATGGAGCCCTTCCTCTGTCTGCCGGAGCATCCGCGCCGCCTTTCTCTGCCCTGCTCCCTCGGGGCCGGGCGCGGGATTCGACAGGCCAATGGCTACTGTAAAAATAGTCCTAGCGGCCAGCATTGTTCCAGCATTGACTTGCACAGCCCCCCGATGGTTATCAGGGCAGCCCATTGTGGGCTGGCTCGGTGGGCGCATAATTGGAGGATGTGAGACTCAACTCCCTCCGAGTGAAGGTGTTTCTCAGGAAATGACCCTGGAGCCTCCTCACCCAGAAGCTCATGACCTCATTGGCAGCTGGGATGGGCCAAGTCCATCTCCGCTAGGAGCTGGGGTCTGCTTCACTGTGGCTACCCTGAGAGTCCTGGCTCTGCCCTCTGGGCACGCAGACCCACTTGCCACACTAACACTCAGAGAACCCTCTAGAAACATGGAGGAGGAGCAGCTGGGGTTCCCCAAGTCCCTTTGCTGTAGGCTCTGGTTTCCTACAAAATGAAGCCTCCACCCCCTTCCACACTCAGGACCCCATCGTCCCACCACCTGGGGCTGAGCCAGGATGGGGGTAGCGGTTTTCAACAGGGCAGAGTGGGGACCTGTCATGTGCCTGGCATGGTGGGGGTCTCCCAACTCCTTATTTCTAAGGTGCACCCACCTCTCCACCCATAGGGGCTGCAGTCACAGGTCCACCTGCCTTGAAGAACACACAGCCAGCAGCCCTGCCCCTGAAGAAGCCCATTCCAGCAAGACCCGCCTGTACATTCCTGGCATCCACCCACATCTCTCTATCGCCATGGCAACCACGAGCTACAGGCCCCTCAGCCTTTGCATTGGCATCTGTGGCAGCCTCCTCACAGGTCTCCCTGCTGCTACTCTGCCCGCCCCTGATCTATTCTCAATGCAGCAGCTGAAGGCAGATTAAAAAGCAGAATCAGGTCCTCATGCCCCCGCCCAACCCTTTGCTCACCCCTAGAAGAAAACACAGGCTCCTCACCATGGCCCACCAGGTCCCAGCACGTGCCCCTGCCGACCCTCTGGCCCCATCTTCCCTCTCCCCTTCTCCTTGGGACATGGGCCACACAGAACTGCTTTAGTCCCTCCTACTGCTCGGGCTCAGTCCCCTCTGAACCTTTCCACTGGCTGTTGGAGTCGCAGTATAAAAGGCCCCCTGGCTCCCTGCCAGCTGCCCCAGGCACCCTGGCGCCTATAGGGACTGGAATATAAGCCTCAATCCAGAAGCTGAAAACCACTTCCCAAACAGGTGACCTAAGGCAGGTCACTCAACCCCACTAGTCTTCGGTGTCCTCATCTGTAAAGTGGGGTAACTGTACCCTCTCTGTGGGAGTGTTGTGAGGGTTAAATGACGGGGGTGCACAGAAGGTGCTTAGAACAAGATATGGCACACACTCCACACACAGCAACTACATTATGACTTGCGACTATCTCCTCTTATTACCGCTATCACTACTAGCCAGTCCACCCCTGGCCTTGGGGTATATAAAGCCTTCATCCGCCCCAGGGTGAGATCAGTAAGGCCCAGAGATGACAAGAGATTCCCTGGGGTCACTCCGCTGGGAGTAACAGTGACCATGATGTATCCAATCCCTTAGGAGCTTAGCCTCCACTGTCCGTCTGCGGCTCAGTCTGACCTCAGAGGACACCCTCCAGGGAGTCCCCGGAGTATCTCCGTGCACCTCTGCAAATTTGCAATTAGGCCAGTCACCCCAGCCTCCACACACACACACACAACTGGTCACCCCGCTGCGCAGTGAGTACTCAGGAGTGAGTCCTCCTCCACAGGCGTCCCTGCACCCGCCAAGGGCTGTTTTCCTTGGCACTGGGCCCAGGGTTATTTTGCAGCAGCCGAGATACATAATTCCCCATTTTAAGAGCTTCCTCTTTGGTTATTACAGCTACAAGTGATTAGAATGGACTGATACAGAGGCTCTGGGATGAAGCCTCTCCCTGTGCCCAGCTAAACATTCTCCTTGTCTCTGTGTTCCAGAGGTGACAGCCAGAGCCAGCCGTGCCTGAAACCAACTGCAGATCACCTGGTCAGATTTGGCACACAGGCAACCAGATGCGGCCCTGTGCCAGCGATGCCACGGCTTGACACAATATCCCTTTGCTCTCTCCCTGTTTAATATTAAGATGTGTGAGGACTTATTCTGGGGGCTGAGCTGTTTATGAACACAGTTTCCTATTCTCCAACACTCTTATTGTGGAAGAGACTTCGGTAGTTTACAGATAAAGGAAGCTGAGGCTCACGCAGGGAAGTGAGCAGCCTGGCTGAGGCTACACACACGGGTGGAACGGAAAGAGAGGCTCAAGGCTAGAGTTCCCACCTGGCCACCTGGGCCTCTGGCACTGAGCAAAGCTTAGCAAGAGGAAGTCTCTGCACTGCTTGCAAATGGGGACCCCTATATCTTGCTCTGCCTCCCTCCCGGCGCCCGGAGCACCAGCCAGCTGGACTTTGAGTTGAGTTGCAGATGCTGCCTCCCCCAGCATCTACCACCTCAGTCCAAGGCTCTGGGGGAAGTCAAGCCCTTGCCTCTTTTTTTCCTGGGCAACCTTCCCAGAGGCTTGAGAGTTCTCCGCACCTGCCCTGCCATCCTGCATACCCTGAACTTCTCAATTTAACAATCAGTGTCCTACATGTCTCTTTCTGGTGGAGAACAATGATTTAAATCTCATATTGTCAATGGCATAACCACTCAGGAGCTTCTGCCACGCTTTTAGGGAGAGGCCAGGTCCTTGTCTGTTTCCTATTTAGCCTGCTTCTCCCACCCCAAACTGCCTAGCACGTAGCTGGCCTTTAAGAAAGATCTCTGGGCCAGGTTTCTCAGCAAACCTCTTGGGCTTAAGCAAACTGATCTGCGGGTTGGGCAAGCAGCTCCTAGAGTCCCAGAACAGGGGCAGGAGGAGACCTGGATGACATCCATTCTACAGGTGGGGAAAACTGAGGCCTAAACAACTCCCCGCCCATTGGGCTTGCTGTGGAATCAAGTGCCTGGCTGGACCCCTTGCCCTGCCTTTTCCACAGCAGGCATCTCTCTCCTTTCCTCACTTTTCCGCCCATTCCAGAGCCAGATTTTGGGCTGAGGCCATGACTAAGCTGTGTGACCCAGAGCAAGTAACAACCTCTCTGTGCCTCAGCTTCCTCATTGGTAAAAGATGAGGGTAAAAACAAGACCAGGGACTAAGTAGGATGATGCCTAATGTTATTCAGCACAGAGCCTAGCACATACCAATTGATCAATAAATAGTAGCTTAAAAAAAAAAAAAACAGTCAGCCACATTGCAATTCTATTATACTTTGTGGCAAGCATTCTACCCTGTGTTTGTTTTAAAAAAAGAAAAAGTGGGCCAGGCGTGGTGGCTCACACCTGTAATTCCAGCACTTTGGGAGGCTGAGGCGGGAGGATCACTTGAGGTCAGGAGTTCAAGACCAGTCTGGCCAACATGGTAAAACCCCATCTCTACTAAAAATACAAAAAAAAAAAAAAAAAAAAAAAAAATTAGCCAGGTGTGGTGATGCACGCCTGTAATCCCAGCTACTCAAGAAGCTACGGCAGGAGAATCGCTGGAATCTGGGAGGTGGACACTGCAGTGAGCCAAGATCGCACTCTAGCCTGGGCAACAGAGCAAGACTCCATCTCAAAAAAATAAAATAAATAAAATAAAATAATAAATAAATAAATAAATAAATAAGAAAAAGTGGATGGTTGGAGGTATTGGGGAATTGCTGGTCAAAAAACACAAAATTTCAGTTATGCACCAGAAGTAAGTTCCATAGATCTATTACGTATGTCATGGTGTCATGCTGATTAAAATTAATAACGTATACTTGAAAACTGTTGAGCGTAGATTTTAAGTGTTCTCACTACGCACAAAAAATGCTTAGTAAGTGAGGTGATATGTAAGTTAATTGGCTTGATCTAGTCATTCTACAACATATGCAGATGTGAAACATCATGTTATATACTATAAATATATACAATTTTTATTTATCAATTTTAAAACTTCCAGCCTGGGCAATATGGCAAAACCCCATCTTTACAAAAACTACAAAAATTAGCTGGGTGTGGTGGCACGTGCCTGTAGTCCCAGCTATTTGGGAGGCTGAGGTGGGAGAGTCACTTGAGCCTCGGAGGTCAAGGCTGCAGTGAGCCATGATTGCCCCACTGCACCCCAGCCTGGGTGACAGAGCGAGACCCTGTCTCCAAAAAAAAAAAAAAAAAGTTACTTTTAAGAAAAAGATAGCTGTGTTTATTAAGCACTGACCATATACACAAGCAGAATATGCATCTTTTTAAAAAGAGCACCGACTACAAGCACATTTTCATTTTCTTAGCTAATCCCCTCAGTGGGTGCTGCTACCATCCTTCCTGTGCTGATAAAGCACAGAGATGTGAAGTCACTTGTCCACAGTCACACAGTGAGGAAAAGGCCACTTAAGCTCCAAATGCCCCCCAGCTCTGTCTTGGCCTCTGAAGTCCATGTTCTCAACCACTGTAGCTGCTATGGGTCACCTGCTTTACAAAATGAAATGGGGTCTGGTGTCTTCAAGGAGCCAGCTGCAAGCCGGCTGACAAACTGGGGAACTAGGCAAGGGCAAACAGGGAAGTGAAGGGCCACAGGATGGAGACGGGGCTCGGGAGGCTGGACAGGGCCTGGGGAGCAGTCAGTGCCAAGGGCCACATGGCTGGGCCAGGCCAGCTGATGAAACAGCACAGACTCAGGCAGGACAGATGGCGTGCTGGACTGGAGCCCTCCTCTAGCAAACAGGGAGGTCTGATGGGGCTCCCTGGACCACTGTCTCCATAGATTCTGGGCTAGGTACATCTTCAGTGAGCAGGATGGCCAGGATCTATTAGTAATACCTGCCAAGGGCACTCTCCTTGGCCCTAGTGTTTAACAATTAAGCACCAAAAAAAAAAAAAAAAAGGGAGTTGTTGTTAAGAGTGCTATTCCTGGGTGGGCGTGGTGGCTCACACCTTTAATCCCAACACTCTGGAAGGCTGAAGTGAAAGGATGGCTTGAGGCCAGGAGTTCCAGATAAGCCTGCGCAACACATTTGGACCCTGTCTGTACAAAAAGTTAAAAAAAAATTAGCCAGGTGTGGTCATGTGCACCTGCAGTCCCAGCTACTCAGGAGGCTGTGGTAGGAGGCTCACTTGTACCCGGGAGTTGGAGGCTGCAGTGAGTTGTGATCATGCCACTGCACTCCAGGGTAGGTGACAGAGCAAGACCCTGTTTCTAAAGAGATGAAAAAATAATAATAATAAAGTAGAAACACTTTCCACCACTCTAAGTGGAGTAGCTGTTTTAAGCAGAAATTAATCAAAGGCTTTTTTTTCTCTTTTATATATATTTTAAAAGTACACCTTTAAGAGACTGAATCATTGAATTGTATCATGTGGTCTGTATCTGTTGGTTATCTGCTCCCAAGGAAAGGCTAACTCAAGCGTGGCGAGCTCCAAAGCTTCCAGAGGCCTGGCGGGCGAAGGACAGGAGTCCACTGGGGTGGGGAGGTCGCAGGGAAGAGTGGGAACCAGGGGACAGGAGGAGTCTAGACTCTCATAGGCAGCTCTCCTTAGCTCCCACTACTGCAGGTGCCTTTGGGACTGGGGGCCACTGGGGCTGGATCCTCCAACCTCTCAAGAGATGTTGAAATCTGGGTTGTATGCACACACACATTTTTCAGTTTCTAAACCACCACCTGGGTCAAACACAAATGCAGAGGGGGCCAGACTCAGCCTGTGGCCAGTTTGTCCTCTTTGGTCACACTATTGCCCCCAGGTCACCTAAGGTGGCCGTGGCAAAGAGAAGAATGGGCTCGTGCGGAGATGCTGACCAGGCTGGCCTACAGCCCTGATGGCTTGTACCGATGAGGTCATCCAGGAAGCCAGGCATTGTTTTGCCCGGAACAAAGCCGAAACAATGAGCAAAAATATTCTGGTGGTAGTGAAAGTGAATTCTGTTGAGGAAATTGTTTCAGCATGCCATCTCTGGGACAGAGGCTTGTTATCTACCTGGGGTTCAGCATCCTCGGGTGAGGTCCTCCCCTCTCCTGATTTAACTGCAACCTCCACCCCACCAAAGTATGGGTCTACCCTCAGAGACCCCCTACCTCTGCTAGAAGCCTCCTGCCTGGATCACACTTAGCCCTCAACCTGCAGAAAAGCCTCTACCTCACCCCCAGCCTCATCAGCCTTGCCTTTCACAGATCAGGAGGCTGAGGCTCAGAGAAGGGGGAAGGCTTATCCCAGGTCCCACAGCTACAGGACAGTGGGCCAGGATTTGCACCCACGTCCCAACTCCATGACCTTGGTGCCACCCTGGGGCAAGGTGACCTCTGGACGGGGACCAGCCAGACCATGTAGTTCTTCTTATTCTGTGGTTTGCTGGGGGAGAGTGGATGACAGTGAGCAGGTTTTGCAAAGAACAAGCCTCTGGAACAACGCCAGGGGTGGCGAGACACTGTATGAGTCCAATAGACAGCCAACTTGTCACCTTCCCCTCATAAAAACATTGGCAGGTGAACACAAGGTCTGGGGACTGGGTCCAAACTGTTTTATCATCTCCTTGGAAGTGGCAGGACCTGGCCCAAAGCCCCAGAGAACCACAATCTGGCAGCAGAGGAGAGGCAGCAAGGAGAGTGCCACCGTGCCAGCTGCAGGGGGAGGGGTGGAGGCACGGCCGGCTCCCGGTGGCAGGATGGCCTGGGAAGGGCCGGGATGAGGCAGGGTGGCTGGCACTGCCCCAGATGAAGGTGTTTGAGGCACACATCATACTCCAAACGGAGGCGCCCCACAGCAGAGCCCAAGCAGCTAAGTTGGCGAAAGGGCAGTGGGCAAGGTCAGAAAGCTGGGTCATGCAGGCCAAGTCACTTCCCCTCTGCAGCTCAGAGGTCCAAGCTTAGAACAAGGGTTTGAGTGGCTTTGGCAAGCAGTGGCTGTTAACTCACCCTACTATGTGCCAGGCATTGCTCTAGGAACTGGAGACAGTGGGTGAGCCCTACCAAGCTGACCTGCAGAAGGAGAGATAGACACTAAACACATAAATGAGCAAATATTTACGACAGTGCCCAGCACACAGAAGGCCACAAAGTAGGCCCCTCTGCGGAGGTGACATTTCATAACAGCAGCAGCTCGCTGAAGACTCACTGTGGGCAGGCCCTGTGCCAAGCCCTTTCCAGGCACCAACTCACTCACTTACTCCTCACCAGCCAGGATGATGGAAAGAGGCCCAGAGAAGTAAAGCCACTTGCCCAAGGTCATACAGCTGGGATTCAAACCCAGAAGCTCGGCTCTAGGGAACAAGCTTTTAACCACACTGAAGCTGAGGCAAAGAACTGGGGGCAGTTCTCTGTTCTTAGAACACTGTTCTAAGAGCAGAGAACAGCAGATGTAAAGAGGGCCATGGTGCACATAGTGAAGAAACAGAAAGCCAGCGTGTGGCAAAGAGGAAGAGGGGACAGGGCCCCCGAGGCCAGAGTTAGAACTGGATTTATCCCAAGTTTTGTGCTGCCCCAGTGAGGGCTCAATGCTTTTGGCTAAAAGCCCTGGATTGTCCCTGACCACCAACCCTTCCCTTCTACTCTGAAAGGGAACTTAAGGGCCCATGTTGGGTTTTTCCCTGCAGGTACTTATGACTTTGAGACAGAGTCCAGCTCTGTTGCCCAGACTGGAGTGCAGGGTGCGATCTCAGCACACTGCAACTTCCACCACCTGGGTTCAAGGGATTCTCGCTTCTCAGCCTCCTGAATAGCTGGGATTAAAGGTGTGTGCCACCACGCCCAGCTAATTATTTAGTATTTTTAGTAGAGACGGAGTTTCACCATGTTGGCCAGGCTAGTCTCAAACTCCTGACCTCAAGTGATCCACCCACCTTGGCCTCCCAAAGTGCTGAGATTACAGATGCTCAGCTAACACTTTCTGGTGGGGCCTGTGGAGTCGTTAAGCCCACACCTCAGCCGCCTGGGTTCCTCACCATGAGCTGAGAACCTGCGGGGTGGGTGGCCAGAATGTCTTCCCCTTGGCCAAGGACCTAACACCTAAGACTGTTGGCACAAACACAGCATCCTTGTGCAGGAAGCCCAAACCCTGCCGGCTCCATGGGTGAAGCCATGCTTTGAAAGGAACAGGGCCACCCTTTGCTGTGATGTGCTCTTGGGAAGTCATCTGCCCACTCTGCTCTGAGCAGGCACTCGCTTACCTGGGGCAATTCTCCCTGGGGGAGATGGCGGGAGGGAACAAAAGCTCTGGCCGACCGAGCACCTGCTACACACCTGGCCCAGGGCCATCACAGGGGTACTGGGTCACCTTCCCACCTTCACAGCACTAACGACTAGAGAAGGAGGGAGGGGCTCGTTTTGTTAAAGAAATAAAAATTATTCTACAAGTTCAGAGGAAGGACGAGGTTCTGTGTCTGGTCAAGGGTAGGCTTCAAAGACGTCTCTGGTCAAAGAGCCCCTGAGAGCTGGGCCTGACAGCCTGGACACACACAGGAAGGTCAAGTCCCTGGGATGCTGTCTGAGGGGACCCTGGACACCACTCAGTAGACTTCCAGGGCACTTGGTACCCACAGCTGGGCTGGAGGAGAAAGAGGAGCTTGGGGAGGGCCACCAAAATGCCTACCTTGGGTACTTGGAGGCCTGTTTCCACAGCCAGAGGCAGGGCCAAGAGTGGCCCCATCTGCAGATTCTGCGCACATCGGGGCTTCTCCTGACCTGGGGAGAAGTCGCGCACTGTTGGACTTGCTCTTAAGGCTGGGGTTTTGGGGTTGCTTTCCTGTTGCTATGTGTTTAGGCCAATAACAGCACAACGGCCACTCTGCCTGCAGCCCTGCTTCAGGGTGCAGGGGCTGGGTGAAGGGTCAGAGGGAGCCAAGCCCCTTTTCCATCTCCTTCCCCCATGGCCCAGGGCTGGCTGGAGTCAGGCTACTGCAGGGGCCCCTGGAGCCTGCGGAAGGAGTGGGTGAGTCAGCAGGCAGCCACCTCCTGGCACTGACTCACCAGCAACAGGACAGGGCTGTCACTCTTGCTGTCAGCTTCGCTAGCAGCCCAGGCCTCAGCCTGGTTTTGCCGGAAATGGGGGCGGGGTAGGGTAGACCATGAGCCTGAAACAGGCTCTGCAGAGCCCAGGATTATTTCTGGAGGCCACAAAAAAGAAACTCAAGAAAAGAGAAAGGTTAGTTGCCATTTCCTTGACCTTCTCCTTTTAAGCTGTAAGAAGCCTAAAGCCCTGCTCCTTGTTGGCTATGAAAAGCAGAGGGCAGCCCCTCCCTTGCTCTATAGAAACTGGAAGGATATAGGCCCCAGTGACAGAGTCAGCTAAGGGTGCGCGTGCAGGAGCCGGGCCACCCCCAACTCCGTCACTGTGGCTCTGCCGGATGCCACAGTGCCATGGAAACCAGTCAGGGCACTCTGCTGTACAGCCTTGGGCAAGTCGCCTTCTTTCTTCAGCCTCAGTGTTACCCTCTCTAAAACGGGCACAATACCCCATCTACAGTATGTGAAACTCCTACCTCATTAAATGTTTGCAAACAACCTCCTGCTCCTTGTTCCTCTTTTAAACATGTTTTTCCCCCTGACAAGGACGTACTTTCTTCTTCCTTCCTACCTCCGCCCCACCTCACTCGGACTTAGAAATTCAGCTCGACCAGAGTGTGGTGCTAGAGGAACCAAACAGCCTGGGATTTAGCAAGACAGGGTGGGGAACTAGCACTGTTGGTCACTGGTGCCCGCTGTGTTCTGGAGCACAGGGGCCTGCTCTACTTATCTGGAAGCTGATTCCTAGGCCCCCTCCACCATCCAGAACCAGCCCAAGACCCCCAGGGGTTGCTGAAGCACACGCTGTGGTTTCTCAAGCCCCAACACCTTGGCTTGTGTTGTGCCCTCAGCCCGGTATACTCTTCCCCTGCCTAATGAGCAGGCACCCCTCACAGCCTCTATGGGACAGCCTCCAGGACAGCTCTGTCCCTGCATTCCCAGCCTGTACTGTTGCTGTCTGTTACTCCCCAGTCACCCGGGTCCTGCTTCCTGACATCTAGTATTAATACAAGGCCCAGCATGATGAGGATTTTTCACATGGAATGTTTAGGGCTCAGGGCTCTGGGGACACTCTGCATAGGGACAAACAGCCTTCCAGGCATTCTGAGGGCTCCTCTATGGGGGCGACAGAGCAAACTGCAGTGACAGATGCTGGGGGCTGTGGACAGTGGGGACGGGTGGACCAGGATGTGCTCCCAACATCTGAGCACAGTTTCCCATCAAATGGTCAAAATTCTGCAGATGAACCCCAGATCTTTAGGAAATCACTTCTCATTAAACAATATATCCATTCCTGAGCATCTTCCAATAATGACTTTGAAGTTAATTTTTCCTGCCCCTAAAGGTTTGCCAAGTGCCAGGGGATGCCCTGGGATCCCACACAAAATCAAAGACTCACAGTGGGGCTTCAGAGGTCTTGGCACGTCCACATCCAAGCCCATTTTACAGATGAGGAAACTGAGGCCCAGCCCATACAGCAGATCAATGACAAGACAAAGCTACAGTCTCTAGCCTCGTCCACAGATGGCCCCATCAGAGCTGGAGGGAACTCATTTCACAGAGGGGAAACTGAGGCCTGAAAGATGTGGTGGAGGGGTGGGACATTCCCGACAACCCTAACTTGGTGGGATACAGGGGACGCCAGAGGCTGAACATAAGCTCTTCTTCCAGACCTGGGAAGAACATATCTAATTCTGTCAGGTTGGCAACTGTTGGTGCAGCGGTGGCAGCGACTTCCAGCACTACAAGATGGTGCCTAACAGCGGCTACTGCTCAGCCAGAAGAAAAGCTCAGCACTAAAATCCACACTCGGGTGGGGCTAGGATGCAGGGAGGACTGACACTTCTCAACGGTGGTCTTCCTACGTGCAGAGGCCATCTCCCAGGGCAACCCCCAGTGGTAGCCATCTCCCTCAACTTTCCATTGCAATTTAGCTTAAGCTCTGGGGGTGCTGGGGACATGGTATACCTTCTGATGGCCTGTCACTCGTGGTGTGGCCCAAGAGGCCACACCAACCATTGGAAACTCCTTGGAGGCATGCCGTGACCTCTGCTCCCACCTGCTTAGCCGGGTTTGTTTCTAGCAAACCCCAAATGCCTGCCATGTCAGCCCCCAGCTCAAGAACTATCAGTGACTCCCAGCTGCCTAGATAATAATCTAAACTTCTCGTCTTGGAATCCCAGGCTCACTAGAGTTGTCTGCCTTGCCCCCAATCTCTGCCACCTTATTTCTCCTTTTGCCCAGCATGAGTCTCCCCAGCACTGCCCCTTTCAAGTCTGTGCTTGGTTTGTGGGTTCTCTTACATTTAGGTAGATCCCACCCACCTTGAAGACCCTGGCCCAAGTGTCACCTCCCTGCAAAAGCCCTTCCCGCCCACCCAAGACTCTTCCGTTTAGCATCCTCCAGCTCAAATCACCCCCACCGTTCACCAGACACTGGACTCTCATTCAGAACTGTGCAACTTTGGATAAAGTTCAAAGTTCTCCTTGGGAAACCTCAGTTTCTTGACCTGTAAACGGGCCTCATAATCTGTAAAGTCATTCATTGCTGAAGTTTCTGGGATCTTAGGAGGGACTAGTGGATGACCAAAATCCTCACATGAGGAACATCAGAGTTGCCTGAGACACTGGCTAAAAATGCAGATGCCTGGGCCCATGCATACCACTGTCTAAAAATGCAGATGCCTGGGCCCATGCATACCTACTGACTGAATTTTCAAGGTAGGGGCCCACGAATCTGTCCTGTTTAACCAGCTTCCCAGGTGAATCTTAAAATCAGGTGAGGTTGGGAATGGAGGTGCTAATAATGAACTGGGAGGCACTTGGGCCAAACATGAAACAAAATCAGCTCAGGAAAGAGATTAAGGCTGGCTGATGACAGTGTGTGCATGTGATGCATGTGTGCACACAGACGTCTCATCTGCCAGACTGTGAGCATCTAGGGGCTGGGCCAGGCTGAGTTTCACTTCTGCCAGCCTCACTAAGTCCAGGATCATCCCGATAGCCATTTATCCTGGACTTGAGAGGTTGCCAGAGAGTCTCTTATTCCCTATTGCTGCTGCTCCTCACCAGGCCCTGGCAGATAAAGACCTTGGCCCTCATTTTACAAATAAGGAAAATGAGGCTCAGAGGAGAATGACCTGGCCAAGGTTACTCCATAGCGAGTGGCAGAGCCCAGATGTGGACCCAGGACAGAGCCAACATGCCTTTATCCACTTGCTAAAGAGAAAGGGAGTTTGAGAAATCAAGGCAAGGGCTGGCAGGGGTGACCTAGGGCTTCTGGAGCTGGATAGCTGAGTGGGGCCTGCATGTTTGATACTGGGGGGAGAAGCCTTGGAGACCAACCCCGATTCCTGGGGGTAGGGGGGTGCAGAGGGAAAAAGAAGCCTGGCCTTGTCTCTGTAGCAGGCGATGGGCACAGTTCAGCTGAGCAGGCCCCAGGCAGTGTCTCTAAGGACAGGAATGAGCTGCAAGGCACATTGCCTGGGGCTTAGGGGCTCCCCTCACTGTCACCCAACCGAGAGGAGTCACTTTCTCCAGCAGAGGCAGCAGGTGGGACTCCCCCAACAGCAGAAACACCTGTCCCTTAAACACCACCTCCCCAGGCATAGGGAACAATGGCAGGAAAGGCCACCGGAGGCTCTGGTGACACTGCTTGACCAAGGTGAGGCTTGCCTGCTCTGGACTGTGGTTTAGACCTGCTCTCAGGAGACTCAGCAGCCTGGAGGTGCAGGGTCCCAACTGTACCTCCCACACACCTGCACACACAGCCCCTCTCTCAGTGAAGGCACCCTCCCCAGGAAAATTGTACACCATAAATAAACCTGTCTGTGCTTCAGGTTCCTCAAATGTAGAATGGGAGTAATAACAGTACCTAAGTTGTGAGGCTGTTGAGAGATTAAAGAACCAAACATGTATGGACTGCTTAGAACAGTGCCTGGCATATAGCAGGCACTTAGAAAGTTCAAGCTATCAGGATGACGACAAAATTGACCGGCATTCTTCCTCAAATCATGGGCAGCCTGGACTCCGAGCCGAGGCCCTGCTGAGCATCTCTTGGGCGCCACGCCCGCCGAGTGCTTTACAGATCATCTAACAGGGCCAAGACCAGGGCTCAAACACTGGCCAACCGGTTCTGAGATTCAGGGTGTCGCCCTAACACCTGGGCCTCCTCCTAGCTGCCCCCTCCCTTCTATTCCAACTGTCTCTCTCCCGGGCCTCTCAGGGGCCAGCCTCCTCTTCTGCAGTGCATGTGACTGGGGGATCCTAGGGTCCCCATCAATATTCTTGCTGAGCAATGTGGGTCCCCTGGGTTGGTGGCTCCCTGGGGATCTGAGCACAGATGTGAAAAGCTGCCATCACCTCCCTCCCCTAGCCCTTAGGGTACAGTTAGGGAAGCATCTCAGGGCAGAAAGCAGAGTGGAGGAGCCAGGGGCCAGATCAGGGCCTGCAGTTCCCCATGCAAAGTACTGAGTACCCTTCTGGCCCTTGGGATGGTGGCATCTGCTAAGCTGGGGAGGTGGAAGTTACAGGGGCTGGGAACTGGACACGAGAGTAGAAAAGGACTTTGCTGTGGACCTGCAGAGCGGCCCCAACAACCCACAGGAGGGAACAGCAGGGCAGCTCCTTGGAGCAGGGTGGCCAGGCAGCTTCTCTTCACCTGCTGGCCCCTGCGGACACCTTGGGCAGCTGGAGAGAAAACCTGCAGGAGAGGAATGTCACCTTGCTGGTGGCCCCCAGGATGGCTGCAACTGCAGAAATCAGACACTGGGACCCCTCAACATGGCAGCTTTGAAACCCCACAGCTCCTGGCTGAAGGTCCTTGGGCACCGGGGACCCCTCCTTTAGGCATTATTGAATGATAAATCATCCCAACTACTCAATGCCCAGAGTTCACATACAGTAAGGAGACAGAGGCCTGGGAAGGAAGGCGGGGTTAGCCAGGAAGCTCTGAAGCCAGGCTGATGGGGCTCAAACCCCAGCTCTGCAACCCTGGGCAGCATATGCTCTGTGCCTCAGTTTCCTCACTTGTAAAACATGGCTGATAATGGCATCGACCTCACAGGGTGGATGGCGATCACACAAGGTTAATTGCTCAGGACAGGGCCAGGTGCCCAGAGAAGTGTATGTTAAAACTCCACATGTGAAGGGGAACATCTACTCATGCTGGGGCTAATCTGGAAGAGCTGCCTGCCTGTAGCAGGACTCAGGACAGCTACAATTATTGCAGTTGGCTCTTAGGTCTTCCCAAAGGGCTTCTACTGTGTGGCTGTCCAAGGCCAGGCTGTGGGCTATGCCACTTTGGAATGAAGCCTTCCTCAGCCCACAGTGTGAGGTGTCCTTGCCTTCTAACATTACTGCCTTACAATTTTGAGGGTCTTATTATTTTTGGTATGTGGTTTCTCCTTTTACATCATGGTGAGAGCAGTTGTCACTTAAAAAAAATCCCCATACGGTGGTAAAATTAAAAGTGTGCCAGCCAAGGGCAGGTCACTCCACCTCTCAATCCAAATTTTGTTTTTGAATTTAAAGTAGCTTGTGAAATTCAACAGTATCATCTGGCCTAATGTCTCCATTGCACAGGTGGGGAAACTGAGGCCCAAGTGGAGAAGGGCTGCTTGAGCCTGGATGAGAGCCTTGGTCTCCCGTGTCCTAGGTCTGGTCTGGATGTCCAGTTCCCTCCCCTGCTGCCTGGATGTCCTAGGACCAGCAGGACTCCCTACTGATTTGGGGAGCTCTCTCCCAGGCCTAGGAAACAAAGAGCCCCAAATCCTACGGAGGTCCTTGGCCCCAAGGGAGGGTTCCGCCGACCCCTGTCCACCTGGTGACCCACCTTGGGTCAGCTCAGGTACTCAGAGGATGCCTCCAGCAAGGATTTGGGCTGAGGTGGGAAAACAGAGGCTCCTATTGGTAGTCTGGTGGGGGCGACCTGGGCAAGTATCCTCAGTGAGAGGAGCCATGCCCTCCTCTAAACTTCGGGCCTCTGGGGAAGACCTTTGTCCCACTGGGGGCTCTGGAAGGGCCACCCAGGTTGCCAGGAGTTAAATGTGACCAAAGGGCTCCCACATTGGCCCCCTGCACCCTCTCACTGTGGGCAGAGTCCACTGAACCCCATTTCCCAGGTGACTGCAGCTGCTGGTGACCTCACAGAGCATGAGTCACAGAAGGGAACCCAGTGTGGTTCTGGAAAGGGGCAGAGGCTCTGTGAGCAGATGGGGACATGGGTGGACAAGCAAGCACTACTTACTCACTGGAGGCAGGGGAGACTGAGGCACAGAAGCAGCCAGAGAGTGCGGAAGACACCCAGCACCCAGGGTCTCTGTGCCTCAGAATATCTGAGCATGAGGTCACAATGCCCCTTCCAGCACAGTGCAGGGTGCTGGGAGGCTGTGTTTTCCGGGAAAGTATACCACATAAGAACGCTCTGCAGCAGAACTAAAGCCAGAGAGGGGTTCCTTTATCACAGAACCCCTCATCGCCACGCCGTTTCTGGGAGGCCCTGCCATTCCCGGGCCCTGGAAGACACATTCCTGCTCATCCTCAGGTGCACCTTCCCCTGGGAAGCCCGCCCAGAAGTTTCTTCTTCCTCATTAAGACCGCAGGAAGCTCTAGGGCGGGGCCAGCCCTCCTCCCAGGTAGGGATGAGGAGGGTCCCGGCTTATTGTCATAGCAACCCTTGGTTCTCCTAATTCCACCTGTTCTTGTATAACTGAAATAATAACTGCAGCTGACATTGTCTGTCTGGCACTGTGACGGGCACTTTATAATTCTAGCTAATAGAAATGTTTTAATCAGGCTAAATATTTTTTTCTTTCCTTAAATCATTTTTCACTGATTACACCTGCTTACTTTTCTCCTAATTAGTCTGAAAGTAGCGAGACTTTGTAGCATCTTAGAGTCTAATGGGGCTTAAAAGCACACTCGAAATGCTTTAAATGTATGCAAAATCCTCCAACCTCGTGGCCAATCCCAGCTCCCTGGGCTGCAGGCGTGCATGTGCAGTTGGGGGATCAGCAGGTGGACGCATTATTTTACCCAATCCTTAACCAGCCACCCTTTGAGATGGGGGGGGACTTACCCTAAATGGAGATGAGGAACTATGGCTCAGAATCAATAAGCGACTTGACCGAGGTTGCACAGCCAGGAAGTGGTGGACTGAAGTCTGGATCCGTAACCACTGCGCTCTGGGGCACCGCCTGGCTGTGACCTTAGATACCAGGAAGTCTCTCTCCCTCAACCTGACACAGGGGGAAACTGAAACCAGCAGGAGGCAGGGGAATTATTTTTCAAATTAACTCAAGGATTAGAATCCAGGTCTCTTGAATCAGCCCAGATCAAAAGTATTTTCACGGACCGGGTGGCAGCTGGCCTCAATCACAAGAGCAGCAGCTAACAACCCTGGCTGCGCGAGGCCCTGTGCTCAATGCTTGCAAGGATCTTCCCATTTAATTAATTATACTCATAATTGGTGAGAGTCCTGCATACCTGCCGTGATTACTAACTACTGACCCCGCAGGCTAGGGAAGAAATGTTTAGCCATTTAAATTCAGACTGGCCAGAGAAATTAGGTGGCTGATATCCAGGGGTGTGACTAATCTCGACAAAACTGATGAGGAGAAGGACCATGGGTAGTCTCCCAATCCACATCATTTTCGGAAATGCAATTGTTGTCTGCCACCCTCCATGCCCCCTGAGTCCCCCACCCACCCCTCACCTCCTTAGACCTTCCTTTCACTCCTGCAAAGTGTCTCACCCACTGCAGCCCAGGGTGTAATCAGCTTATTCTCCCGTCTATAGCCTGTGCCATCTGAAAACGGCTCCCTTTACTCCTTGGGGGCAAGGATACCTGAGATTTAGGCCACAACTATATATAGCCAAGAAATCCGTCCTTTTTAATTGACTCATCTATTTATTTGGTCAAGCGGTTCCTGCTGACCCCTAGATGGCCGAGTTCTACATAATTCCTCCCGACAATGTGTGTGGAGAGGAGGGGCCCTCCCTGCCTCTGCTACTTGGGCTCTGTATTCCCAGTGCAGGCAGCTCCTGCGGGACTCTGTTTCCCAAATAAGGTTTGCCTAGTTCCACCCTTCGCCTATGCTGCATCACCTAGAAGGTTTTAGTTGGAACCTAACACTGCACCCCTTGCCAGCTGCAAGTGGTGACCTCAGGAATGTCACTTCCCCCTGGGGGGCTCAGTTGCATCATCTGTAAAACGGGTCATCACGAATTACACAAGGAAGGTACAAGGAAGTGCCTCGAATACACAATTGGATTTGCTCTCAGGAGAAACAGGATACTCTGTGCCCAAGAAAGATTAGCCATCTTTCATTGCATGCCTTCGTTCAACCAACACTTGACCTTGACTCCGCCCCTTCTTAGCATCCAGCTAAGTGCAGAGAGAGGCAGAAACAAACAACCCTGGGCTCCAGATCTGCCACACTGGGAAAATACCAGCTGAACGGTTTCTCCAGCCGGTGTTGTGTGTCAAACAGGCAGCTTCGACCGAGCTTCCTTCGACAGCGCTGCGTCTCCGTCCCCTCCCTCCCAATGCACTTCACGGGCTCCCAAAACCACGTGAGTCAGCAAACTGGGTTAGACACCTCGTTAGAGTGGGTTTCCTCTGGAGACTTGTGGCCGTGCCTGTGATTCTCCTGCAGCCGTGTTTGGGTGAAGGCAGAGTTTGTCTGTTCAGAAGCCAGTTCTCAAAACAACAAGCACTACCTTTAAGGGACAGTTGGAAGCATGAAGGCAGAGTTTGTCTGTTCAGAAGCCAGTTCTCAAAACAACAAGCACTACCTTTAAGGGACAGTTGGAAGCATGAAATAAGGATTCCTGTTTCTGGCTGGTTCCCCAAAGTGAATCAAGACCAACCACTCTGAACAGATCCGAGGTCACTGAGCCAGACCCACCCCCACCCTCACCCCAGGCAGCTCCTCTCCCCTCCCCACTGCCCAGAGCAGGACACCCCAGCCACGCTGCACCCCTTAGGGCTTCTAGAAAGTCACTCCAGGCTTCCACTCTCTACCAGGCCTTTCCACGGGCTGTTTCCCCTACTGGGAATGCCCTCACTGTCTGGTGCCCAACTGGCATATTTTTGATATTCAAGACCTCTGGGAGCTTTTTTTTTTAACTTTGCGTGCCCAAAGAACCTTCAAGAGACCCTCCCCACCCCTGACAGGGTCCTGATTTGTAGCATCTTCCCACACAAGCTCCCAGGCTGGACAGAGGACAGCACATTTCTGGGTCCCTAGCCCCAGCTGGAGCCTGAACCACAGCAAAAGTCCGTAACTTTTGGATGACTGATCAGACTTTCAATTCTCAATGTTTATGTGCTTAGAGATTTTCCCCAAACTTCCCCTGACGTGAAACACTCTTGCCGGGGCCTTTCCCCTACTCAGCAGAGCTGGCAGGGGTTTGAAAAGGTGACTTTCTCAAATGGACTAGAAAGGCCAAAGGGAAATAAAAGGTCTCGACTCCATGACCTTAAGCTGGGACAACCCTTCTCCCCAGAATCATCCTGCAGGTCCAGAACCCAGCCATGAGACTTCCAGACTCGGCCGCATAGGGATCGCTTGGCCCACAGAAGGCCACACTCCCTGATTTTGTCTCCTTTAGGGTGAGAGACTTCACTGAATGTGTGGATTGTTAAATGTCAGTAAATCACCCCGAATTATGACCAATATTAATTAATAAGACACATTTGGTATTTTCAAAATACCAAAATTGCTTTCTCCTATATGCACTTGCTAACCCAGTAGATATCATAGGGCCCATTTTACAGATGGGGCAACTGAGGCCCAGGCAGAAGATGGACTTGCCCAAAGAAGTAGCAGCAAATACTATTCTCTTGACAGCACCACAACAGGAAGGTGGTTCTGAGAGGAGCAGAGGCCTGAGGTCTCAAGGTGCTGTGGGACCTTGAGCAGGTCACTGCACTTCTCTGAGCCTCAGAAGGCTTGTTATGAGGAGAGTGGATGAAAAGGTGGAGGCAGACAGGCTCATGAGCCCATAGTCACAAACAGCTTCCTTCTACCCACCTGAGACAAGGCCCAGCCTCCTGGCTCTTTACCAACTGCACTGTGCCTGGTGTATAGTGGTTGCTCAATATTTACTAAGTGAATGAATGTTGTGTCACAACATTCATGTGTGAGTGTCTCACACTCTTCCCAGGTGTGAGATCACACCGAGGCATGAGAAGGCCTGGCACAGCAGTGCTCCCTCCCCTGGGCACACTGTCTGTCCTTCCGGAGGCACTTCGTCCCCTTCTTCCTATCCAGAAGACACCTCTTGCCTGCTGGCTGTAGAGTCCTTTTGAAGTCCTCTGGGTTCCTCTACAGTTTTTCCAAAGCAAATGCCCATTACTAAGGGTGTCACGAGGACAACACACATGCCACCTCTTCCCACCTTGCCCCCTTGACAGACATTGCTAATCAATCCTGGCTTCCTTCTCATTGAGGTGGACCCAGTCTTGGATTCCTCATCAGAATCTGGTCTCTCTGGGCCCCCGGTAACTTAAGGGACAAGAGACAGACCCTTGTCCGGGAACCCTTGTCCAGGACAGGCAGGATGCCCAGAAGAGACTTGAGGGGCTGTGAGACTAGCAGAAGCTCTCAGGAAAACTCAACCCGGAAAACATAAATGAGAACCTAGCCCCCTCCTTGTGACACAGGTAGCAAAGGAGGTAGGAGGTGTGAGTCCTTTGCAACACAATGGCCCAGGTGGGACCCTACAGAGCAAGAGGAGTGAGGGTGGGGATTTGGAGGTGGGAGCCAAGCTGGGGCTAGCAATTGAGAGGATGAAGAGCAGGGATGCAACTCTACCTCTGGCTGGGAGGAGGATGGGGGTGAGAAGCAATGACAGGAAGCTAAGGTGGCCTGCGTGCAGGCCCCCAGAGGGTGAGCCACTAAGCGGCCAAGCTGGGGTGGGGCCTGGACACCGGCCCTATGCCGCACGTGCTCTGTGCCTGACTTAGTGGAGGACACTCAGCTCAGAGGAGAGATCTGCACCAGGGCACCCTCCTAAATCGAAGGGGTGGAGACTCACCCAAGCTTGGCACTGCCACCCCAAGAACCTACCCTGGGAATAAATGATTTGTTCTATTCACTCTTTTTTCCATGGCGAATCAGAGGGTTAGTGACTTGTCCCAGCTCTGCCAGCAAGTGCGTGGAGATATGAGTAGATAGAGGCACCCTGAGAGTCCCTGCAGGCAGCTGGGTCTGAATACTGACCCCAGGGCACCTTCCTTCATGGGTGCCTGAGGAGCCAGCCCTCCAAAACCCCCGAGGCTGTCTGCAGCCCCAGGGATCCTGGCAGTGCTTGCTTTTTAAGTCCAGGAGGTTTCTGGACTTAATTGTCCACTGACTTAGAACACATAGACAGATGGAAATGCCTTCCAGGAACTCCCCTCAGACTTCACTGAGGTGGGCAGCCATGGTCCCGAAAGTCCCTGTCCATTTCTGAAAAAGCCCCCTCCCTTAAGAAATCCCCCTCCGACCCCTGCTGGGTCCAAGAGCCGAGACGAGAAGATGCACCCAAGACGTCCTCACTCCACCTGAGGCCCAAGCTTTCCCGCGAGGCTAAGGCCAGAGAGGAGGCACCTGCCTGCCCTGGCCCCATCTCCCAGCAGCAGCTGTGTGCAAAACCAAAGCCAAAGATGTGGGCTAAACCCAGGCTCCTGTCCTGACATGTGGCTGACTTCCAGTTTCTCACTGCCTTCCTGAGCCCCAGTTTTCTCACCTGTAAATGGGGGGCAGTAGTAACTACCCTACAAGATGATGTAGGTATCAAAGCTGGAAAAACCGTGCAAACTGTAGAGGGCTGCAGATGCGATTACTTGGCATATATTCAGACTTCTCTGAGATAGAGGCGCCAAACATAATCACAATAATACTAGCAATAACAATGATAACTTCATTTATTGAAGAACTGTTCTGTGCCGTTCTGAGCTAATGTCCACAGTTAGAACTGCTAACTTTCACGGTTTTTCTTCCCTGACCCTCACAACCAGAGAAGGGAGCTTCTACATCAGGCCCATTTTGACAGAGGACACTGAAGCCCACAGAGAGGTTAAACGATGTGCCCAGAGACACAGAGCAGGGTAGAAACTGAATGACATTCACACTCAGGCTCACGGGACCCCTGAGCTCAGGTCCTAACAGTACATCTCCTCTAGAGGATGGGGTATATGTTTTTCAACCTCGAGTCTGGCCCAGTACTCAGAGCTATTTTTTGCTTACTGGCTTTTTCTTATCTTCCCCAAATGAGAAAGGCTGGCAGACTGGTGGCTGCTTCTCTGGGATGAATTGTTTTAAATCCTGTTTCCTACAGTCCCGAAGGCAGGAGCTCCCCAGAGAGGTGCCACCCCTCCATTTCGATGCCCCAGGGCTGTCACTGATATCAGGCCAGAGTGAAAATGAGGGCAACCTCTGTGGGGTCAATGATTCATCAACACGTACCCGGCATCTCAAACACGTGCACCCCATTCAACCAGCAAGCCCACTTCTTGCTTAGATCAACGTGTAAAGACGCCCACTCAAAAGAAGTTCACTGGCTTCAGCTTTGCCAGACAAAAAAGTTCTGGAAATTGGCTGCACAACGCTTTAAATCTACTTACCATGACTGAATTGTACACTTTCAAGGGGTTAAGATGGTCAGCTTTACGTTGTCTTTTACAACAATTGAAAATAGAGGCCGGGCGTGATGGCTCATGCCTGTAATCCCAGAACTTTGGAAGGCTCAGTCAGGAGGATCACTTGAGCCCAGAAGTTTGAAACCAGCCTGGGCAACATAGTGAGACCCAGTCTCTAAAAAAAAATAATTAGCCAGGCATGGAGGCATGCATGTAATCCCAGGTACTCAGGAGGCTGAGGTGGGAGGAAGGCTTGAGCTTGGAAGGCCAAGGCTGTAGTGAGCTATGATCACACCACTGCTCTCCAGCCTGGGTGACAGAGCAAGACTCTGTCTCAAAAAAAAAAAGCAGAGTGGTTTACAAGAGAAACTGTAACCAGCCAATTTCCCATCACTATGGGATTAATTAAATAAATACTGGTTTATCCAAACAAATCAAGGCTTACAACAAGGTCAGCAAACTGGCCATTGGGCCAAATCCAGCAGCTTGTTTTCTCTTGCCTTAGCCTCCAGAGTAGCTGGAACTACAGGCGTGCACCACCACGCGCGGCTAATTTTTGTATTTTTAGTAGAGATGGGGTTTCGCCATGTTGGCCAGGCTGGTCTTGAACTTCTGACCTCAAGTGATCCGCCCGCCTCAGCCTCCCAAAGTGCTGGGATTACAGGTGTGAGCCACTATGCCTGTTCAAGAATATATGACTTTTATAACCAGAGTAAACAATAAATACCATTTTATTACGGTCTTGGGCCTTTTAGGAAGCGAATGTTGAGGTTGGCACTTTTGTTGAACAGGCCTGAGGTGGCCTTTTCTACAACACTGGAAGTCATGGGCCTGTTATACCAACACTCCTACATGCACCAGTTTACAATGGGTGTGGGGCGTGGGGGCAGACGCCCCGTGGGAGATCTCACCACAAGCCCAGAGAGGGTCTCCCTGTTAAGAATCTTCTTCCTTCCTTAAGTTGCCCCAGGCACCAGGAGGTGAATCTGATTTCTGGACTTGGCCCCATAGCTGAGGGGGTGGGGAGTTGCTCTAGGGGGGCTCACCTTGGGGGATAAAATGAGAAATTGCATGTGGGGTGCTTGGCACTGATGTGCTAGGCCTTTTGCGCACTTAACCTCACTGTGCTTACAAAGTGATGAGGTTACCCCCACCCCAAAATCCCAGTATCACTGTCTTTCTAACCCTCCTGGGTGCCACTATTGCTCCATTTCAAGGGTGGGTTACCTGAGGCTCAGGGTAGTTCAGTGACTCCTCCAGGTCATGAAGCCGGCAGGGGCTGGAACTGGGATTTGAACTAGGGACTGCCTGACTCCCCAGCTCCATGGACTCCACTACATGGGTTGCCTCCTGTCAGCAATACTTTTTTGGGCTGGTCCATTAATAGTTCAGGCTCTGCTGAACAACCAACACACATTCACATATCCGTATCATGCCCTTTTCAGATGAGAACCTGAAGGTCAGAGCCCTCAAGTGACGTGCCCAGCGAGGAGGGCGCACACCTAGCAGTGCTCAGACTTCAGAGGTGACAAGGTCTGTTCTTCCACCCGGTTCCTCTAGACACCCCTGCTGTGTCAGGGGGCCGAGGAGCCCTTTCAGAAAGTGTTAAGCCAAGAGGGCTGCTTGGAGGAGGCATCAGATAAGTCTGAGGGCAAACCTGCCTCTCAGGCTTTTCTATCAAATGGGCTCCCAAGCACAAATACATCAGCAAGCCTCAAAAAGAGGAACATTGGCAACCTCTGTTTATTGCCTATAACAGCCCATCCCAGGCAGGGCCCCTTGCACAAGACTCTTTATCTGGAAGCAGAACTCACATTCCAGCCTCACAGCAGCAGGAGCCTCATTTCCCAGCTGCCTTTGACTACTCATTAACCAGGAGGAAGGCCTGGGGGAAGGGGAAGGGGAAGGGGCTGGACCCAGAGGCCGTTCCCAGCCTGGGGAAGTGGGCTAGAGTCAGCTCAGTCAGGTTCAAATCCTTCCCAGCTGTGTGGCCTTGGGAACAATCAATTCATCTCTCCAAGCCTCAGTTTTCTGATCTGTACAATAGGGATGACATCAGTGCCCGCCTCACAGGGCTCCTGAAGAGGCTGTGCATGAGTCTGTGACATGTTTAGCAGTGCCTGATGTGCAGTAAGCGCTCAATAAATTTGTCATATGTTTTCAAAAAGAGTAAGAGCACACCCACTTCTTTGGGTTGACAGAGTTAATACAGTAAACCTCTCGGCAGCATATGAGCATGCTGAGTCCAGGAAGTGGTAGCAATTATTATTATTGATGTCTATAATTATTATGATGACGCCTGTGGAGGCTGACATCGAGTAGGTCACCTCCATGCCTGCCCAGCGGCTGGCTGGGTACACACCCCTGCCCGATGTCACAGCACAAAGAATACGTCTCCATGGGGTGGGGCTGCTTGTGACCAAGCATCCTAGGCCAGCCGGGCTTGATGAAAAGGAAGGACTTGGTCCAGCCGCTAGCAGTAGCAGGCTGAGGAGCTCTGGGCCACAAACAAACGCTTGTCTAGTCCCGGCTTCACAGGGGACCCCACTCCAACCAATCCAAACCCTGGACCAGTGGGAGCTTAACCTTCCCCTTAGAAATTTCTTCCCAGGAAGCTAGGGTTTTCTAATTCCAAAGCAGAGTCCACAGTGGGTCTTGACATCAATGTAAGGGGTCAAGGCCATCTTTTTCACTAAAGGAAGACAGAGCAGACCGGAGCACAGCAGATGGCGAGTACAAGGATTATCTGAGAAACTTCAGTTTCAGGGTTTGAGTTTCACGTGCGTGTTTGTGTACATGCGCACACAGGCCACATCCCATTGTAGAATGTATTTAATGAATGCTGAGGATTAAATAAGGAAAGCCCCTAGAGTAGGCAATGTCTTAATCAGTGAAGAAGGCATCCCTTAAACTCTTTTTAAAAACATAATGACGATCCTGAACTAAAAGAAAAATAAAGCCGCTGTAAACACTGAGACAATCAGCGCAATGCCATTAAGATCCACAGATAACAGAATCACGTCAGTGTTAAATCAGTGTCCTGGGGTAGATAACTGTGCTAGGGTTATATAAGAGAATGGCCTTGCTCTTTTTTTTTTTTTTTTTTTCAAGACGGAGTCTCGCTGTGTCACCCAGGCTGGAGTGCAGTGGCGCGATCGCGGCTCGCTGCAAGCTCTGTCCCCCGGGTTCACGCCATTCTCCTGCCTCAGCCTCCGGAGTAGCTGGAACTACAGGCACCCGCCACCACGCCCGGCTAATTTTTTGTGTTTTTTTTAGTAGAGACGGGGTTTCACCGTGTTAGCCAGGGTGGTCTCGATCTCCTGACCTCGTGATCTGCCCACCTTGACCTCCCAAAGTGCTGGGATTACAGGCGTGAGCCACGGCGCCCGGCCTGGCCTTGCTCTTATGAAAGACCTGAAGGATTGAGGTGAAGGGGCATCATGCCTGCAATTTACTCCCCAATGATTCAGCAAAAATGGAAGAATGTTCACGTGACTGTTTTTATTTAACATATTAGTGAGAAAGAGATGAAGCGAATGTGGCAAATGTTACCCATGGGAAAATCTCAACGAAGGGCATAATGCGAGGCCACTGTAATACTCTTGCAACTTTAGCAAAAGTTTTCCATTTTACTTATTTATAATCTTATTTATATTATTTTTAATTTTCGCTGAGGCGGGGCTCATTATGTTGCCCAGACTGGTCTCGAGCTCCTGGCCTCAAGCAATCCTCCTGCCTTGGCCTCCCAAAGTGCAGGGATTGCAGGTGTGAGCCACTGTGCCCTCGGCAACATCGTGAAACCCCATTACTACAAAAAATACAAAAATAAGCTGGGCATGGCGGCACGCACCTGTAGTGTCAGCTACTAGGGAGGCTGAGGTGGGAGGATCACCTGAACCTGGGGAGTTCGAGGCTGCAGTGAGCCCTGATGACGCCACTGCACCCCAGCATAGGCAACAGAGTGTGACCCTATCTCAAAACAACAACAAACCTTTAACAGAGACAGAGCCAAGCTCAGACCCCAATCCTCAGAATCAACTCAGTGAGGGCATCCTCCCCACGGCAGACTTGCCCCAGGCTACTCTGCAGCACAGCCAGGACAGGGCCCAGGCTGGGTCTCCAAAACCAGTGCTTGGCCCATTTGCAGGGCCTACCTGTGCCCTCTCTGGCACAGACTGGCTGGGGACCAAGCAGGCACAGAGTGGCCAACCCAGGCCAGGGGATCTGCCACCTGGAGGTGAGGTGTGGACAAGGTCTGTGGGCCTCAGGGGTCCTGTCTTGTCCTCCTAGAGCCTGGGGGAGACACGGAGCTCCTGAGCCCCCCACCTTGGGTCACTGCACAACGTGTGAGATGCCCATCCCACCTGGAGGTCCAAGGTCACTTACGTTTGGGAGCTCCTCAGAAGGGCTGTGGTTCTGGTTCTGGATCTATTGCAAAGAGAGGAAGCGAAGACGGAAGAAAGAGATCTGGTCAGAGGCAGACTGTGAACAGGGCCCCTGATTTTCCACCCACTTGTAACCACCGGACGTGTGTGCTGGGGAGGGGTTGACCAATCCCCTTGGAAGGCCAGAACGCTGAGGCTCACACATGCAGACTCACACATGCCAACACAAGCTCACATGCAGACGCACACTCAGACACATGCGTAATCATATGCAGACTCCCAGCCCCACACACTTGCCTGTGTCAGCCACACACACGTTCACAGTCACACACAGACCCACATGGGACACACACTCACACATGCACTCCCACTCACTCACACACGCCCCTCTCTTGGATGCAGGGTCCCCAAAACTCAGTCAGCAGCAAGAACCAGAGCATTGCCCTTGGTCAGAGGGGAACAAGGTTTCAGCTGCAAATGGATAAGCTGTTCCACAGCCCTAGCCACAGAAAGCCCACACTCCTGAGCACCCCACCAGCTCAGTCACGTGGCCTGACTATTCCCAAGGGGGCGCAGGGACACACCAGGGCCAGAGTGAGGGGCCTTGGAGAAGATCCTTGGGGGATGTGGTATTCACCAACCAGTTCAGGGGCGAGAATCACTGTGCCCAGGAAATCTGCCGAGCTTTGCTGAGCCAAGCAGTCCCAGACGTGACTAACCCGGAAGACAATTTTTTTTTTTTTTTTGGGTTCTGTTGTTTTTTTCAGTAGAAGCTCAGTTTGGGAAATAGGCAACTGGGGGCAGATCACCTCCTCCTACCAGCAAAGCTCCTTGCCCTGAGGCTGGAAGGCTCTCCTGGATTCCTGGAATCTAAGCGTACAAAGTCAGGAAATGATTTCTTCTCAAATGAGATATTTTCAATGAACTGTTAAACTGGGATCAGCAGAAATGGGCAGGGGGTATCTCTGGAGGAGAGGGCATGGGAGGGTGGGTCTGGGAGAGCAGACAGAGGCCTCCAGGACCCCTTTCCTTGCTGTAGCTGCAGCCCTGCCCTGGCAGCCTCCTTCCCAGACCCAGAGGCGCACTTGCCAGTGTCAGTAAATGCCAGTCCCAGCAGCCTACAGAGCTCCCTGTCCCCCAAATTAGATGACCTCATTGCTTCGTTAGGGCCTCCACATTCAACAGGCTCACACTGGCGCCCACTGGGTCCAAGGCACTGTAGAGTAGGAACAGTCAGTCAACAACTTATGGTGCACTTACTGTGCCAGGCACTGCACTGGACACATGAAGCTCAGCAGTGGATGACAGAGCCAAGGTCCCTGAGCTCAAGAAGCCTGAAACCACGGGCTAGAGGCTGGGCACATGAGAGGCCACCAAGCCTTCATTCTGGGCTCTATGAAGGCTGGGGTAGATTAGTGATGTCTGCTGTGGGTTTGGGTGGTGGAAGTAGCAACATAAACCTTGCTATCCTAGACCATACACAGGGAAGTGGGATAAAGTGAAAGATGAAGGCAGCCTGTTTAAAGCACAAGGTTAAGAGAATCAGAGGAAGGACAGCATAATTCTGTATGGGGCAAAACCTTACCAATTACGAGAGGCCAGCCCATCTCATAGAGGAGGATAAGAATGGCACTAAAGGCCAGGTGTGCTCATGCCTGCAATCCCAGCACTCTTGGAGGCTCAGGCAGAAGGATCATGAGCCCAAGAGTTCAAGACCAACCTGGGCAACACAGGGAGACCTGTCTCTACAAAAAAATAAAATTTAAAAATTAGCTGGGTATGGTGGCACATGCCTGTAGTCCCACCTACTTGGGAGGCTGAGGTGGGAGGACTGCTTGAGCCCAGAAGTTTGAGGTTGCAGCGAGCAGTGATTGTACCACTGCAGTCCAGCTGGGGTGACAGAGTGAGACTGTCTCTTAAAAAAAAAAAAAAAAAGAATAGCACTAAAGTCCATATATCTAGCCTGCTGGCACCCATGCCCCTTCTGGGGACAGCCTAAACCTGTTCCAGCAGGAGACCCACATAGGCCTGCTCTCAGCCCAAGGGGTCTAGATGGACTGACCCCACCTCCTCCTCCTAGGTGGACACGTGAGCCAGCCCTAGCCAATCAGAGGGGGCTGTCATGATTGGTTCAAAGATAGGCACTTGACCAGCCTGGTCAAAAAGAGTGATGCCTAGGACTTTTGCCAAAAATATTGGTGAAAAAGAAGGCTCCTTCTTGGTTGAGATGGCTACATTGGGGCAGGGGGCGACACTACACTGGTGAGCAGCTAGGGCATCCATGGAGAATGAAGCAGGCATAGAGAGACACAGAGCCGGGAGACAGAGAGAAAGAAACTGAGTCCCGATGACATCTTTCAGCACCTGGACTCAGCCCCAGGCTGAAGTATGGCCCCGGGCTTTTAAGTTAAAAGAGTCAGTAAATGTTCCTTTTTATTTTTAATGTCAGTTTGGGCCGGCTGTGGTGACTCATGCCTGGGAGACACAGAAAGACTCGTCTCAAAAATAAATAAATAAAATAAAACTAAAGTCTGTTTGAACTGATTTCTGCCATTTGCAAGATAAGAATCCAGACCTATACCCTGCCTTGAACTTGCTGCGTAATTTTATGCATGTCTCTGACACACTCCTCCCATTATAAAAAAGAGGAAGGATGCGGATGACAGAACACCTGAGGTTCCCGCAGCCCTGGCACTCTAGTTATCACAGGCAAAGATTAGGCCTGACCCTTCCCCCAGCCCCACCCCCGGCCCCAGGCACACAGCCAGAGAGGTCATCAGCCCTTCCCAAAGTTAAACACAAAGTAGAATTGCCTGGAGGGCTCTTGAAAACCCAGATTGCAGAGCCCTGCACCCAAGGTCTAAATGAGCAGGTCTGGGGTGGGGCCTGAGGTTCTGCATTCTGCAGGCTCCCACGTGATGCCCATACTGCTGGGCTAGGGACAGCATTTTGAGGACTCAGAGTCACTACGTGTTCTACTTTTCCCAGTTTGCTGAGGACAGGTGCTCAGTGCAAAAATAAAGCCCCAGCCAGCAGGAGACCACAACCTCTCTGTCCTCAAAGCAGACGGCGATTACGGAGAATGCCTGCGTGGCTGCAGGCATGAGCCAGCCTTTAAACAACGGAAGCAGCAGGTCCCAGCTCCTGTGGTCCCATCACTGCCCCTTCCAGCCAGCTGTGTTCCCTGGAATGTATCTAAATAATGGGGGAGGCTGTCAGAGGCTAAGGTGCCTCCCTGGGCTCCAGCAGGCTCCAGGCTGGTTTTCCAGGCGCCCAGAGCATCCCCGATGGCTCCCCGACTCCCAGGCATCATGCCAGCCCCAAATCCCGCTGTGGGCCTTGTCCGGACACAGTGACCCAGGCCGCCCTGCTGTCAGCAGCCTGGCTAGCCCTGGGCTCTCCCCTGATTTACATCCGACTTGGCTGCCTTGAAAAGCCTCCTGTGGCTTTTGGAGCGAGGACACTGTTCAGTAGTAAAAGGCTTCCCCAAGAGCAACCTTTCCAAGGTGGCGCTGGTCCAGCACGAATGCCAGCAGGCTCCCAGCTGTGTGACCTTGGGCAAGTTACCTGCCCTCAGCAGGGCCTCGGGTCTGCATGTGCAAAATGGGAATAATGGTGTCTTTGGTGAGGATTAAGGAGAGGATGTTGACGAAGCACAGGGTCTGGCTTTTAATGCATAGGAGGCACACAACAGCACTGTTTATCTCCTTGACTCAAAGAGTGGTCCCCAGACCAGCACCGTCCACAGTGCCTGGGAGCTGGTTACAAATTCAGGGCCCCAGGCCCCACTTAGGCCTGTTGTCTCACTGTTGTCACCAGGCTGGAGTGCGGTGGCATGATCTCAGCTCAGTGCAACCTCTGCCTACCAGGCTCATCCTCCCAAATAGCTAGGACTACAGGTGCATGCCACTACGCCCGGCGAATTTTTGCATTTTTTAGAGATGGGTTTTGCCATGTTGCCCAGGCTGGTCTCGAATTCCTGAGCTCAAGCAATCCACCTGCCTCAGTCTCCCAGAATACTGGGATTACAGGCATGAGCCACCATACCTGGACGAGTTTTTGCTTTTCTTTTTTTAAAAGTCTGTTCTCATTGATATTCTACCAGTGGTAGAATAAGAATCCACGTTATTGTTCCTCGAGGCAACGTTCTTTACTAAAAGCCTGTTGCTACAGCTCTGCTCAGATCGGGACACCTCCTTTCAGAGCCAGGGCTGGGACATCTTGAAAAGCCACCAAGAGGACGACTGCACCCTTAAAGGAGTCCCGCAGGAACAGCACCCCGTGTGGTGGCACGCACTTCCACGATGGATAGAATGGTCTTTCCTCCCTTTATTCAGAAGGTATTTCCCTTAAACACAGAACCTATCTGGGCCACCCCTTACAGGACCAGAGAGGAGAAAGGACTCACTTAGGTCACATAGCAAGCCAGAGGACAGGGGCATTCTAAGCCTGGTGTTGCAGTGCCTGATGCAGGGCCTCTGATTTTAAAAGGGCATTAGCTATGCATGTGTAATTTTTTGTCTGACATCCATAGCCCTGCCAGACAGACAGCTCCATGAGGGTACAGTTTGGTCTATCTTGTTCACCAGCCACATTCCCAGGGCCTAGGACAGGGCCTGGAACAAGTAAATATTTGCTAGATGGATGGATGGATTGATGGATGGTGACGGGTGAATATAATTTCCAAGCCTGGAGCCACTCAGATGTTCAAACCATAGGTTCCCATTTCAGAGTAGAAGGAGTCAGGCTCTCTTGATTTGTATGTTGAGCAACCACTGTGTGCCACACCCCTAGGCTGGATGCTGGGGCATCCATCCCTCCCCTTGATGTGTCCCCAGTCAGGTGCACGGGTATAAGGTAAGACCATAAAGGTCTGAGCCCGGGCCAGAGGAAAGGACCACAAGGCTCAGAGCAGGGCGAGCTGAAGTCCACTTTAACTCACGTCATCTTTTTTGAGTGCTTACTACGTGCCAGGCACTGTTAAGAGGCTCAAGGAATGCTTCCCAGAGCAGGCAGCTCCAAGCTCGCCCCTTAAGAGTGGGAATAAGGAGTGACGGGAGGAAGGGCCTTGTGGGCTGAGGGACCAGCATGGGCAGGGCTGAGAGAGCCGGACGCTTGGTCTAGCTAGGAGCAGAAACCAGGCAGACTACAAATGAGGAAAGAAGTTGTGGTAGGTGAGCGTGAACACCGGCCAAGAGCCAGATCGTGAAGGGCCTCCAATGCCAGGCTAAGGAGGTTGCACTTGATTTCACAAAGCACTAGGGAGCCACCACTGAAGGCTTTTGAGCAAGAAAGTGACATGCAGAGAGCTGGTCCCCAGATGGTACAGAGAGGTATCCAGGAGGCACAGAGGCTAGTGAGGAGGCTGTTGTCTTGGGCTGGTGTGATGTCCACCTGCAGAGGAGACACCAGGTGTCATCTCTGAAGGAATGAATGTCCTTGAAATCATGACCTGAGTCTTCTCTTCCCTCATGGTGCTGACTAGCCTTGCGGCAAGAGAGGAGGTCCCTTAGGACCTCCCCCTTCCGCCACCCTTCACCCAGTAAGCATGACTCTGCTGAAATCGCTGGCCAACCACACTCCTCCACCTCTAACCAAGCAACTGGCAGCCTTGGGTTAAGGACTTTCCACTGGAACATGGCAGTGAGTCACTTGGCATTTATGTGCAAAGAAAAGTCCTGGAAAGGAAGGGCCTCTCAGGGCATCCCAGCATGAGGAGGGACCATGCAGAGAAGTGGTCCTGAGCCTCTGGATCGGGAAGGACCCAACGTGAGCAGAACCCCGAGGGCTCAGCCCTCTGCCTTCCAGCCTAGGCCTGCTCAGATACCTGCTGAGGGAGGAAGCCTTCCATTGCCAGCCCAACCCTTCTCCTGGAGACCACCAGCCCTCTCCCTACCTTCCACATTCTATTCCATGCAGTGGCTAGAGCTGCTCACCACACTCCTTCTTGAGCTTTCCAGGAACCCCATCCTGGGTTCTGGGGGTGTCTCCTGAGCAGCCAAACCATAAGGAGTCTTTGCAATTGATACAGCTTTGCCCTCCCACCCCCTTTCCCGTGACCTGTGACAAAACCAGGATGTGAGAGTCATGAACAATATCATCGAAGGTTTGAGGCAGAGGCATTAACCCTTTTTTTTAAATCCCTCCCTGTCAAGGGGAGGTTTCACATAAGCAACGAATGATGGGTGTGGCTGGGAGGGGGGAGCACAGGGAGCCACATCTGTGAACAATGGCTCTGTTTTTTTTTTTTTTTTTGAGATGGAGTCTCACTCTGTCACACAGGATGGAGGGCAGTAGCGAGATCTTAGCTCACTGCAACCTCTGCCCAAGTGATTCTCCTGCCTCAGCCTCCCAGGCAGCTGGGATTACAGGTGCCCACCACTGCACCTGACTAATTTTTGTATTTTTAGTAGAGATGGGGTTTCACCATGTTGGCCAGGCTGGTCTTGAACTCCTGACCTCGTGATCCGCCCGCCTGGGCCTCCCAAAGTGCTGGACTTACAGATGTGAGCCAGTGTGCCTGGCCAACAATGGCTCTTTTGATGGCTTTATCTTCCTGTGTTGATAAGTGCCTCCCTCGGGCCTCAGCGTCCTCATCCATAAAGTGGGTGGGCAGAGAAGGTTAACTGGATGATCCCACAACCCCAAAGTCCCCACACTCCACAGCCTGGGGCTGCTCTCCCTCAGACCTGAGGCGGTGTTCCCAGACTGGATTCTTGGCCTGCCTTGGCATAAACCATCTTAGATTGTTCATTAACCTCCTCCTGATACAGATCTCCCCTCCCTCCTCGAGCACAGGGGCTGTTTATTCCTCCCTGCCCTCTTGGCCCTGGCCCTGTGCCTGGCACACAGTAGGCACTCATGAACGTTTGCCATGCAGCCAGCAGGACGAGGATGGGCTGAGGCATCAGGTAGACTCTGGGTCCAGCGCTCCTTCCACCCTTTTCTAGAAGAGTGCGGGCTGGGGCCATCCACTTTTCTGATGAACTCATCTCTGAGACAGGAAGGGGGATAAAGCACCGTGGATGCTCAATAAATATGAATTCCTTCCCTTCTCAGAATGCTGAATCGGCTCAACCGGCTCCTCTGCATCCTCCTGGGCAAGTCCTGGGTGGGGGTATTTCATTTACTGAGCTGGCAGCACTGGGGGTGATCACACAGGACACGCGAAGTCAGTGGCTCCCAAATACAGGCTGGCTGTTTGGAATGGCCTGGCAGATGCGTGGGTTCTGACATGCAGTCCACATGGCCTGCTATTGGAATAGACCAAGTGGCAGAACCAAGAACAGTAGCACGCCATTTTTGTTAAAAACAAAACAACACTGTCCGGGCGCAGTGGCTCACGCCTGTAATCCCAGCACTTTGGGAGGCCGAGGCAGGCGGATCACGGGGTCAGGAGATCGAGACCATCCTGGCTAACATGGTGAAACTCCATCTCTACTAAAAATACAAAAAAAATTAGCTGGGCATGGTGGCGGGTGCCTGTAGTCCCAGCTACTTGGGAGGCTGAGGCAGGAGAATGGCGTGAACCCAGGAGGTGGAGCTTGCAGTGAGCCGAGATGGTGCCACCGCACTCCAGCCTGGGCGACAGAGCGAGACTCCGTCTCAAAAACAAAACAAAACAAAACAAAACAAAACACTACAGCTAGCTTCTAAACAGATCCCAAATAATGCCTGGATCAAAGAGAAAATAAAAACTTAAGTGAAAACTGATCCAGTAAGTAACAAAAAGGAGTCTATGTCCATATGGACACCTGAATAAAGTTTAAGCTGTATGCAGAGGGAAATGTATAACCTTATATTAAAAAGAGATATGATAGACTGCCCAGCATTTTGGAAGGCCAAGGCAGGTGGATCACTTGAGGTCAGGAGTTAGAGACCAGCCTGGCCATCATGGTGAAACCCTGTCTTTACTAAAAATACAAAAATTAGCCAAGTGTAATGGCACGTGCCAGTAGTCCCAGCTACTCAGAAGGCGGAGGCAGGAGAATCGCTTGAACCTGGGAGGCGGAGGTTGCAGTGAGCTGAAGTCAAGCCACTGCACTCCAGCCTGAGTGACAGAGCAATACTCCGTCTCAAAAAAAAAAAAGAAAGAGATATGATAGACTGTCAATCAGGCAGGTGGACAAACTGAAGATCAGATTGTACTTTTTTTAATGATCCGAAAGGATCACTTTTTAGTTTATGCAGTTTTGTATTGCTTGAGGTATATTACTTTTATAATTAAAAGTGAATGGTTTACCAGTTTCTCAAAAAGTTAACACATATCTACTACCTTATAACCCAGCAGCTTTAGTCCTAGAGAAAGGAAAATATATGTCCACAAAACGACTTGTACAGAAATATGCATATAGAAGCTTTATTAGTAATAGCTGCCCCCCAACTGGAAACAACCCAAATGTCCATCAACAGCATGGATGAACGCATTGTGGAACATCCATACAATGGGAGACTACTCAGAGATTAAAAAAAAAAAAAATCAACTCCTGATATACTCAACAGCACAGATGGATCCCAGCAATGTGAGGCAGAAAAAAACAGACACAAGAGTATACACTAAATAAGTCCATTTATATGAGGATTTAGACTGGCAAAACTAATTTATGGTGACAGAAATCAGAAAGTAGGCCTGGTATGGTGGGGCATGCCTGTAATCCCAGCACTCTGGGAGGCCTGCAAAGGTGGATCGTTTAAGCCTAGTAGTTTGACACCAGCCTGGCAACACAGCAAAACCCTGTCTCTACAAGAAATACAAAAGAAACTAGCCAGGTGTGGTGGCATGCGCCTGTAGTCCCAGCTACCAGGGAAGTGTGGCGGGAGGATCATCTGAGCCTGGGGAGGTCGAGGCTGCAGCAGAGATCATGCCACTGCACTCCAGCCTGGGAAACAGAATAAGACTCTGTCTCAAAAAAAAAAAAAAAAGAAAAAGAAAAAGAAAAAAAAACAGAGAAAGTGGCTGTCTTGTGAGGTGAAGAGCACAAGACAACTTTCTGAGGTGCTGGAAATGTTCTATATCTTAATTTGGGTGGTGGTTACACAGGTGTATACATTTGTCAAAACTCATCAAACCGTAACAGAATCTTTGCATATTACTGCATGTAAATCATAACTTAATTTAAAGACATTTTAAAAAAATCATCTGAGGTGGGAGGATTGCTTGAGCCCAGGAGTTCAAGACCAGCCCAGGCAACATGGTGAAACCTCATCTGTACAAAAAATACAAAAATTAGCCTGGAGTGGTGGTGCATGCCTATAGTCCCAGCTACTTGGGAGGCTGAGGTGGGAGGATCACTTGAGCCTAGGAGATCGAGGCTGCAGTGAACTGTGATGGCACCACTGCACTCCAGCCCAGGGAACAAAGTGAGACCCTGTCTCAAAAAAACAAACAAACAAACAAACAAAAAAAAACTTTAAAAATACAGATTCCCAGGCTCCACCCCCCTGGAGGTTCTGATTCAGTATGTCCAGGCTGGGCCTGGGAGTCTGAATGTGTTTGTTTGTTTGTTTTTAAGTATCCCAGGCAATTCTGATACCTGACCACAGTTAGGGCAGCCCACCTGCCTCCCCCATCATTCCCTCCCCACTCTTTTGTTTAAGGTGGTTTATTATTTGTATGTTGTTTTTTCCAAGAGAAAGTTGGTTGGCCACACCACACTGGAGCTTTAGAAACAGAACAGCAATTCCTCACTCTCTGCTTTCCCTCTCGTAACCCTAACTCCCACCCTTGGCATCAGCCTCTGCCCAGGTTTCCAAATGAAGCCTCTGACCAGGCAAGGCAGGAAAGGAAACTCCGCAGACCCGTCCAGGACTGGCATAACTCACCTAGAGACACTAGGGCTGTGTGCTCCAGCGAGGTCAAAGCCAGCAAGTTAATGGCCTGTGTACCGGTTAAATAGCATGTCCAGGCCTTCACCCCCATGTTTACAGAAAGAGTTCAGGGCAAGACTCATTGGTACAGAAAATGCTTAGTGGCTCGGTGACTCTCAGTCTCCTGGACCCCAGTTCCGTTCCTTACTCACCATCAGGGGTCTCCTGGGCTCCAGGCTTGACTGGCTTCTGCCCCACTATCCCTAAACCCAGTATGACTCCTGCTGCCATCAGGAGAAAGCCCAAACCCACTTACACAGCAATCAAGGCCCTCCAGCTGGGCACGGTGGTTCACACCTATAATCAACACTTGGGAGGCTGAGGAGAGAAGATTGCCTGAGCCCAGGAGCTTGAGACCATCCTGGGCAACATAGTAAGACCCTGTCTCTATTTTTATATGTGAAAAAATAAAACGCACCCCCACCATCTGGCTCCTGTTCCTCTCTCCAGCTAGGACCCGGGGAACCTGTTCTACAAACATGCTTGGCTATTTCACACCACTGTGCCCTTGTAGCTGCTCTGCCCCCTGTTGAAAATGCCAGCCCATCCTGTTTCTCCACCCACAGACAATGGCAACTCCGATACTGTGTCCTCCAGGAGTAGAAGTGCCTCCTGCCCACTACCCCACCCTCACTGCACATTCAGCTGCTCCTTGGGTCTTCTTCACTGTACCCTATGGATGGTAATGGCCATTGCAGCTACCACATGCTTCTACCTCTGGGACAGGAGCTCCTAGAAAGCCAACACTCCACCTTGAACCCAGTGCCGGCCCAGAGCTGACCTTAACCAAGGTCTATTAATCAACTAAATGAAGCACATTAAAAAAGCACTCTCGTTCTTACTTGAAGGCTTCCTTAGGCATTTCCAGATCCACAGCTCCTGCCCAGAACCCATAAATTCAAACGAACGCTCTGGCCAAGTTGGCAAACACAGGAAAGTGAGATGCAGCCGCAAAGAATCTGACTCTTGCTCATGACCTTCTGCAGAAGTGAAGAATCAGCATGTACCTGCCAGGGTGGCCCTGGGATTCCAGGCCAACCCCAATTCCCAGGCAGACCCCCTCTGGCTGCAGCTGAGCTGCATTCCGGGGAGCCCTTATAATTTACTTCTCAGCTCTTTTCTATATACGGGAATGTGTTCAATGACTCACAAGTATCTTATCATTCAGGACCTTTGGAAAGACTTTCAGAGAAGTACAGCTCCCAAATCCTTTGACAAACCGACAGGCAGACAAGTTCAGGTTAGAAAACACAGTCCCCAGAGCCCGGACTGCCTTGTGGAGGGCTGGCCCCTGCAGCAGAATGGGTAGCAGGGCTCGGGGGAAGGCACAAAGGGAGAATGAGTAACTAGGGACAGAGGCAAGGTGCAAATGGGTCCCATAGGCTCACTCTCCTGCCCTGAGGACTGGGGCACCTTTGTCCCTCATTTTCCCCAGGCCCCGGTTCAATTTCAACTCCCCAGGATATCAGTGACCAAAGCCCCATGGGGCCAAAACTCACAGCTGAGCTAGGGAAAGCCTTTTGAAACTTAATTTCGTCCAATCAAGGCAAAGTCCCTTAGGTGGCTCTCAGTTTGTCCATCTATAAAATGGGTACTTCTCACCAGGCCTCCAGACTCTGAAAAGCAGATGTGGCCCAATCACCACAGGTTGAGGTGATGGGAAGGAGGCAGGGGAGGATGATTGCAGCTGAGCCATGGGTTAGTACAAGGGTATCCCCAAAGGACAAAGCCTCCAGAATGCACCTTGGCCCTTGCCATACACCACAGTGACCCAGGACCTCGTGACACCCTCTAATCAGCAGCTCTACAGCCGAGCCCGGCTTTACAGCTTACCACAAGCTTATTCAGCCTCATCTCCCTCAATCCCCTCAAGGACGTAGTGAGGCCAGCACTGGCGTCCTTGCTGCCCAGGCAGCCAAACCGAGGCTCAAAGAAACCAAGGGAATCAACCAAGGTCACCCGCCCATTAAAACAAAGCATAGGACTTAAATCAGTTCGCTGGGGACAAGCTCCTATCTCTGGTCCCTGGATTACTCTATAACCAGTCTGCCCCACCCATTTTACAGGTCAGGAAACTGAGGCTGAAAAAGGGTTGCCCAAGGTCAACTGGGGGCTGAGCCAGACCTAACACCTCCCACCATTCTACCAGTCCCACCCTGTTGGGGGTTCTTAGCCGTGCTAGGCCCCCGTTTGGATCCTCTCCAACACCACCTTGATGAAATTCCTCCCCCACCCCACCTCCTCATGCCCACCCCACACTCCCTGGGTGACTCCCTGGTCGAGAGGGAGGCAGGTGGTTGCTAAGCACTCACCCGCTCTCTCTCTCATAAAAATAAACTCCTTCTGGCTAGGAGACTCTGGACAAGATCCCCTCCCTTCTAGCCAACAAAAAATTAAAAAGAAATTTTAAAAAGATCTCCTCAGTGACATTTACTTGAACGTCAGCTGTGCCAAAGCGGGGGCCAATTTATTGAAGTCCAAATGGAGCCATGCGCCAGTAAACCTCAGCCCGAAGACCCTCCATTCAAGTGTCTGGGCAATTACTGAGCTGATTTACTTCCCCAGACAGGAAACGGGGGCCCAGGCTGCCTCCCAAGCTTTTGGGGCTGGTCCTGGGGATGCCGGGATCTGGCAGAGGCCCAACAGTGACCAAAATAGCCAGGCCGGTGGCCCTGCCCGGCACACACCTCCCTGCCTGGGAGAGCTGCCCACAGGTCTCCTCTCCAGTCCAGGCTGAAGTCCAGGCTTAAGCTTTGAGGCTGTAGGAGGAGGTCCCTGGGATTCTCTCTGTGTGGCTTCCCTAGTGGGAGGGAGATGAGAATCTCCTACTCAAAAGAGGAACCCACAGAAGGAAGAGAAATAGTCTGGAGGAGGAAGTGTCCTGCTGGCCCTGCCGGCTGTCCACTACCCCTTGGCTGCCCCTCTGGGCCTTGGTCCCACCACTCAGGACTGCTGGACGCTGGTGCTGCCACCTGCACACCACCTATGCAGTGCATGCACCTATGGAGCCACGCTGCCCTATCACCTCTCCCCACTCAGCGCCGGCCCTGGAGAACCAGCTCTGGCCATTTGACCCTCTAGGCACCAGGTACACCCTCTTGGGTACAGCCGAGGACACACAAGTGCCCACAACCAGGGACCTGGAGACACAACCACACTCAGGGACACGCACGTGCACCCAGCCAGGGCCTGGAAGACGCAGCCCCCCACACACAGATTCATGCAGACACAAACGGGGACACACAAGAGCACACATCCAAAGACAGCACACTCAGGTATCACACACAGAGAGGAACACACACACAGCCCAGCACGCAGAGAATAACAGACATGCACCGGAACACACATGTGCACGCTGCTGGGGACACGGTGAAACAGCCACCCTCAGAAACACAGACACAGGGATACGGAGGCACATGTAGGCATCCTGACGGAGACAGGCACACAGATATACACCCCCCCCCCCCCCACACACACACACACACTCTCCTGCCGCCCACACCAGGGGCCGGAGCCCTTTCGCCGGGGAAACAATAACAGCCCCGCCAGCGGGACTGAGCAGGCGACCCTCGGTCCCTTCCGCGGTGGTGAAAGGGGCGCCGGATGGGCGCACGCGGAGAGGAGGAGGCCGGGACTGCGGCGACGCGGGGATGGGGAGGGGCTGCAAACGGCGGGCAGCGCCGGCTGCGCGCCCAGCTCCCCGTCCCTCGGGTACCTGGGTGGCTGCGGCGCCGTCCGCGCTCCGCTCGGCTGTGCCGGGTTCCGCCGGCCGGGGGCTGCCTGCCCGCTCGCTCTCTGACCCGCGGGGTGAACGCTCCGCACTCCCTCTCGGCGCAGCTTGTCCGCTGGGCTTGCGGTCCTCGGGGCTCGGCGTTGGCGGCGGCGCGAAGGAAGCGGTAATTTATAAGCGGCTTCTTCCTGACCTCGCGTGTCTGTTGTCTGAGCAGGCAGCTCTCAGCATCACCCATCCTGCTGGGTGGAAAAATACCAGCTCGGCCGGGCCGGGGGCGGGGCCGGGGCGGGGCCGGGGCGTCTAGCCCCGCCCCAAGTGCGGACACACGCGCGCACACACACACACATGCACACACACACACCCATACACGCACGCGCGCATGGGCTCGGACACACAAAGAACCCGGGCTCGCCGAGCGCGCGCGCACACCCTCATGCCGCGCGGCGAACGTTCGTTGCCAGGTGCGGCAGCCCGCCCTGGGCGCCTCCTGCCTGCGGAAGAAGAGCAGGACAGACCCGACCCTACCCGCCTAGTCCTCTCCTTCACAGCAGTCTCCAAACTCCACCCCTCGCCTCTCCGCCAGGCTCCTAGGATGAGGCCCAGGGCTCCTGGAGCAGCCAGGTGCAAACCAGACCGGGCTCGCGCTCCACTGCGCTCCCCTGGGCGATCGTCCACGTTCTGGGAGACTCGGTACGCCCCGGGAGGGTGGCCTGAGCTTGTGGTGTGAAGCCAGGTACAGAGCTCCAGAATCCTGGCCTTGCCATGGCTGTGTGACCCTGGGCAAGTGATTCACAATTTCTGTGCCTCAGTGTCCTCATCTATAAAATGGAAAGGAAAATAGTAGCGCTTGTCTCCTCTGGCTGTTACGAAGATCCAAAGTTAACAGCGTAGAGAACTCGGAACGCACCCGGCATCTAGGAAGTGCCAAGCCAGTGTCAGCTAATGTGACTATTTTTAAATGGAGATGGGGAGTGTGCCATTATTCTTGTCCTTATTTGAATGAACGGGCCCTCAGGGACCATTTTCCACGGCCCTGCCCTGGCAGTATGAGAGGGAAACGCTGTGAGAACCCCGAACCCCAGCTTTCTCCTGTCCCCTCTCTCTCTCTCTGCACCTGGGAGGCAGGGAGGAGAGAGCCGATCCTTCCACCATTTACACGGAGAATAAAAGAAGAAATACTGGCCAGGCGCTGTGGCTCATGCCTGTAATCCCAGCAGTTTAGGAGGCCGAGGGGGCAGGTCACCTGAGGTCAGGAGTTCGAGACCAGCCTGGCCAACATGGCGAAACTCCGTCTCTACTAAAAGTACAAAAATTAGCCGGGCGTGGTGCCAGGTGCCTATAATCCCAGCTACTCAGGAGGCTGAGGCAGGAGAATCACTTGAACCAGGGAGGCGGAGGTTGCAGTGAGCCGAGATCACGCCCCTGCACTCCAGCCTGGGTGACAAGACTGAGTCTCAAAAAAACAAAAAAGAAAAAAGAAGAAGAAGAAGAAATACCACACAGGTCTGACCAAGAGCCGCCCCCACTCAGGCCAGGATCCCCACCTGGAAGGGCTCTGCAGCTGCTGTCCCTGTACAGCCCCAGGATGCTAAGGAGCATCCCGAGGTGACACTGTCTCTCCCTGGAGGCCCCTGCCGTCAGACTCCAACCTGACCTTCCAGTGGGTGCTCCTCATACTGGCTCCAGCCAAGCCAGATGAGGACCACTGGGCACATGCCCTTCCTTGCCTTCCTCTGTCGCCCTTCCCACCCTTCTCTGCTGGCCCCAGGTGTCCCCTTCCTCCAGGAAGCACCTGGGGACCAGCAGTGCCTCTAGGGTCCCAGGGGCCCACATGACATCAGCTTCTGGCCACCTGAGCACTCTCCTTTGAGTTCAGGGTCACTGTACCATTTTATAGGTGAGAAAACTAAAGCTGAGGAAGAGGAGTGACTGGGTCTCCCATATCCCTCTGCTTCAGATATGAGGTTCCCTCATGAACTGCAGGAACAGATGTCAAGCAAAAACTCCTCAGACAGCCTGTGCATGTGTGGTTGCACAGGGCACAAAGGCTGAAGCAAAGGAGCAGGTCCTAGCGTGGGGAGGGGACTCCAGGGTTGAGGTTTGAACCAAAAGGAGGCTTTGACTAAGCCATGAGCAGTGAAGCCGGCAGGAGAGGAAGCAAGTTCTGGCAGAGGTGCCTGCCGTGTAAAGGCCTGAGAGCAAGGTTGTTGGTGGCAGGGCTGAGTTTGAGGGTTTGAGAGAGTGAGCAAGGGCAGTGGCTGTGGGAGGAGGGAAGAGTTATGTGTTCAGAGCTGCAATTTGGAAAGACCCATGGGATCCTTTGACCTCCAGGTAGGCCAGCAGAACCTCTTGCAGGTAGTGCCAGCGCAAGACACGAGTGAACCATCTATCTAGTTACCAGCTCCATGAGGGATGGGATCTGTTCCTTTTGCCTCCATCGACTCCTGGAGTCTATCATAGGCCTGGCACGCAGTAGGTACTCAATAAGTGTTTGCTGCATTTATTTTAACGTACTTTTCTTTTTCTTTTTTTTTTCTTTTAAAACGGAGTTTCACTCTTGTTGCCCAGGCTAGAGTCCAATGGCGCAATCTCAGCTCACTGTAACCTCCGCTTCCTGGGTTCAAGCGATTCTCCTGCCTCAGCCCCGCTAGTAGCTGACATTACAGGCATGCGCCACCACGCCTGGCTAATTTTGTATTTTTAGTAGAGATGGGGTTTCTCCATGTTGGTCAGGCTGGTCTCAAACTCCCAACCTTAGGTGATCTGCCTGCCTCGGCCTCCCAAAGGGCTGAGATTACAGGCGTGAGCCACCGTGCCCGGCTTTAACTTACTTTTCTTTGGCACTTAACTATGTACCCTGCACAGTTAAGTGCATTTTAATAAGTTAATCCTTTTCATCCCGACAACACCCCTATGAGATTGGTACAATTATTTCTTCCGTTTTATAGAAGGTAAAACTGAGCCACAGAGAAGTTAAGTAACTTCCCCGAGGTCACTCAGCTGGCAGATAGTAGAGCTGGAATTCAAACCTAGGCCACCTGGCTCCAGAGGTTACAATCTTGAATGAGGGGATTCTGGGTGGGCGATTGCCAGACAAAAAACCCAGCTCCAGGGAGAGAAAGGAGGAGAAGGCAAGAAGAGCCCCAACCTCAGCCCCAGGGAGAGGTGGCAGATGAGGTGGAAAAGTGATGGTCAGACCGGAGAGGGGACCAGGAGGAGCCAGTGCCAAAGCTAGAGGCATACACAGGGTGGAGAGAACTCAGTGCGGGAGGCCACAGACCGTAGCTCCACCTCAGCTCTGTGGCTTCCCAGCTGTGTGACTTGGGCCGGCAGTCCTGCTCTCTGAGCCTCAGTTTCCTCATTGTAATATGAGATAAAATGCACCCTGCCTCATTGAGCCATTCTGAGGAGAGGGGAGGTCTCAAACTGGAGGCTTTAAACTGAGTCCAGCTCCCAGATGCGCTTCTTTGGCCGCCACTGGGCTTTAATGTGTTTGGAGTTAATTTTTATGAATAAAAGCTTGGAAGATTTCACATTTAAAAAAATCTGCCCAGGCTGGGCAGCAAAGTAAAATTCCATCTCTACAAAAAATTTTTTTAGAAATTCGCTGGGTATGGTGATGCATGCCTATGGTCCCAGCTACTCAGGAGGCTGAGGCAGGAGGATCACTTGAGCCTGGGAGGTCAAGGCTACAGTAAGCTATGACTACACCACTGCACTCCAGCCTAGGCGAGAGAGCAAGACCCTGTCTCCAAACAACAACAACAACAACAAAATCTGAATGCCTGGTTTATCTTGAAATATGGCAAAATGGGGCCACCCAGGCCCATTACCCCCCTGTCTACAATGTCCTGGAGCTGAGGGGCATTAGCTACCCTCTCACATGGGGACATGGGCTCCCCAGGGTGCCACCGCTCCCTCCTAGCTAGTTTGCTCTTTTCTGTCACCTACCGGCCCTTGCAGGGAACTGAATTTGAGACCCATGATGCACTTTGTGCACCCTGCCCCCTTGAAGATAACTGTGAGTACCAAGGGAAATGAAAAGCTTTGGCAACAAGGAGGGAGCTTCAGGGAAAGCCAGGCCGAGATTCCCCTCAGAACCATAGACTAGCCTGAAATTCCACTGGGACTAATTCTTCTCATTTCAAGAATGAAAATCGATTGCTGGACAGAGCTCCTGGAGGGCCAATTTTCAGGCTGTAGTCTACAGCCGTCCACGTAGAGGCAGTGAATGAGATTTTTCAAGCCTACTTTATAATTACTTTCTTTAGCAGCTCTCAATAGTAATATAAAATTGATCCAGGACTTTGAACAAAACTTCTCGTCCCTTTCTAGAGAAGAGTTTGTCTCGTCTATCAGGCCACCAACAAGAGTTGCTGCAATGCCTGCGTGAGGTGCAGCCCACGCTGGGCCACCGGGCCAGCTCAGGGATCCTGCTGGAGATTGAGGATTGTCTGGTCGGCCTCTTACAACTCTCAGAACATCATCCCTGGGAGCAGCCCTGAAGAGACCAAGGGTCAGTGGCAGGGCTGCTGAGTGGCTGCCTCCCTGACCTGGCCAGCATTTCCTGGGCACACTGCAGTGTGTCCACATCCCTGGGTGTGTAGGTGGCTGCAGAGCCTTGTCAGAGCATCTGGGCCTTCAGGAATCTGCTTCCTGCCCACCACCCTCCTCTTGCCTGCTTGCAAATCTCAGCTCCATCCCTCATGGGCTGTGTGACCTAGAGTGAATATGTGACCTCTCTGTGCCTCGGTTTCTTGATTTGTACAGCCCGATTAATCATAACCCCTCTGCTGCAGATTGTTGTGTGGAGTGAGTGGAGATGATTGATGTGAAGCGTCGAGCCAGGTCCCTGGCACACAGCCTAGCACTCTGGAAAGCAGGACGCCCACCTACCCCTGCCACCTGTGTGCTCCAGGCTTTCTTGCCTCCAGGCCTTCACCCTTGCTGCTCCCTCCTGCCAAGCACTCTGCCCATTGCCCTCCTGCAACCTGGGTCTGTGCCAAACTTGGAGCCCCAGAAAGGGAGCACCCAGGAAGCGGGGATGCCAAGCAGTCCCAGCATGGGGCCTGGAGCACAGTGGACCCCAGGAAACCCTTGCAGGATGTGGTCTGTGGGTGGCAAGTGCCTGGGCTCACTTCCTCTTCTCCCTCAGTGGGCACAGCAACACTGCCCCAGAACGGGACAGACAGGGAATGTGTCAGTGCTGGAGACAGCTCTGCAGGGGACCGGGGACCCACAGCACTTTATTCATTCACTAGCACTGCAGACAGATGCTCTCCAGCTTCACAGCCACCCCAGGCCAGGCCATGTTCTCTCCCTTCTGGGTGACTGCAGGGGATGCCTTCTTTCCTGGCTTCCTCTCTTCCCCGACAGCCCATCTCCACTCCTGGGACTCTCTATGGTATGTAGCCATTGCAGCAAACAATTTGGTAGTTTCTCTTCTTTTCTCTTCTTTCTTTTTTTTTTTTTTTTTCTGAGACAAAGTCTCTAAAAAATGCTGTGTTGCCCAAACTGGCCTTGAACTCCTGGGCTCCAGTGATCCTCCCACCTCAGCCTCCTAAGTAACCGGGGCTATAGGCACACCAGCACACTCAGCTACTCTGGCAGTTTCTCATAAGGTTATAAATTTCTTATAAGATTAAACACAACACTATGAGCCAGCAATTGCACGCTCAGGTAATTGGCCAGAGAGAAATGAAAATGTTTGTTCACCCAAAGACTTGTGAATGGCAATGATATTCATACAGTCCAAAATGGAAACAGCCCTGGTTGTATCTATCAATAGGAGAATGGAAAAACAGATGGAAGGACTGCAACTCACAGGTGAAAAGGAACCGGCCACGAGAGGCTCCAAACCAAGGGGGCAGAGGGGTGTGTCTCCAAAACACCGAGCCCAGTGACAGAAGCCAGAGCCACAGATCCACAGATGCCCTGCAGTGGGTCCCTTTACATGGACTTCAAAGTCAGGCAGAGTGAATTGAGGGTCATGGGAATAGGAGCAGTGGTTGCCTCCACAGGTGAAGTGGGATGGGGTGAGGTGGAGTGGGGTGCAGGATGGGGTGGGGGTTGGGGTGAGGTGGAGTGGGGTGGGGGATGGGGTGGGGTGAGGTGGGATGGGGTGGGGTGAGGTGGGCTGGGGTGGGGTGGGGTGAGGTGGGCTGGGGTGGGGTGAGGTGAGGTGCCGTGGGGGATGGGGTGGGGTGGGTGGAATGAGGTGGGGTGGGATGAGGTGAAGTGGGAGGGTGGGATGGGAGATGGGGTGGCGTGGGATGAGGTGGGGTGGGGAGGTGGGATGGGAGATGGGATAGGGTGGGATGAGGTGGGGTGGGGTGAGGTGGGGTGGGGAGTGGGGTGGAGGATGGGGTGGGGTAGGGTGAGGTGAGATGGGGTGGGGGACAGAGTGGGGTGGGATGAGGTGAGGTGGGGTGCAGTGGCATGGCGTGAGGGGGTGGCATGTGGTGGGGGGTGGGGTGCAGTGGGGTGGGGGGGTGATGTGGGGTGGTGTGGGGTGGGTGGGGTGTGAGAGAACCCCCGGGATGGGAAGGGGTTCCATCCCTACCTGGGGCAGGCCACACCAGTGTGTGCCGTCGCATTTCACTGTAGGAAGTGTAGACCTCAGTAAAAATCCCAAGGAAAACACCCAGACCCACTCAGGCTTCCTTCCTGCTTTGAACCACCCCATGGCCCCCACCACACTGCCACTAAGCCACACTCCTGGCAGCCTCTGAGATACCCCCTACCTGAACCTCCGCCACTCTCCTCCTCTGCCTCCCTCTCTCCCAGCCTCTCTGGCCCCCTGGCTTTCCCTCCAACTCCAGGCTCCCCTCTTTCTGCCTCAGGGCCTTTGCCCCGTCTTGCTCCCTGCCCCAGGCTCTTCCCCTTAGCCCTTCCCAGGACTGGCTCCTCCTCCCTAGGCCTCAGCTCCAGTGTCTCATCCCCAGAGCCCTTCCCTTCCCAGACCACCATGTCTCAGACAGCCCCGGCTGCCTCCTCCCTCCCCTGCACCAGCCCTGAGCCATGGCCTCATTTTATTCTCATTCTAACTTGGATAATGGGTGAGTGGACCTTGATCATTTACATATTGACCTGTTTATGTCTGTTTTCACACTAGACTGCCCACTTCATGTGTCCCCAGGGCCTACAGCAGTGGCCAGCCCCATGGCAGATGTCCAACAAATTCTGCTGAATGAATGGAGCTGGAGCTGCCTACAATTTCCCCCCACACTCCCACCCTCCTTCCGCAAATGGCAAAACTAACCATTTGTGTAGTTGTGGAGAAAGGGGCCAGTCTTTAAGACTGTGCACTCGGCTCCACCCACAAGAGCCCCTTCCCCTCCCCATCTCCCCTGCAGAGACCTGGTTCCAAGCCCTGAGTGGATCCTTAGTGGCTCTGTAACCCAGAGGGGCCTCCACCTCTCTCTGCCTCAGTCTCCTCATCGATGGCATGGGGTTAGCCAAGGTGACCTTCCAGCCCCGCTTCAACTGAAAAGTGCATGTACTCACGGCGGGATGTCGTTAACATACGAATTTGACTCAGCAGGTCTGGGGTGGGGTTGGAGATTCTGAATTTCTTTTTTATTTATTTATTTATTATTTCTATTTATTATTATTATTATTATTATTATTATTGAGATGGAGTTTTGCTCTTGTTGCCCAGGCTGGAGTGCAGTGGTGCGATCTCAGCTTACTGCAACCTCTGCCTCCTGGGTTCAAGTGATTCTCCTGCCTCAGCCTCCCGAGTAGCTGGGATTACAGGCATGCGCCACCATGCCCGGCTAATTTTGTGTTTTTAGTAGAGATGAGGTTTCTCCATGTTGGTCAGGCTGGTCTCAAACTCACAACCTCAGGTGATCTGCCCGCCTCAGCCTCCCGAAGTGCTGCAATTACAGGGGTGAGCCACTGCACCCGGCCTTCTATTTATTATTTATATTTATATTTGTTATTTATTTATTTATTTATTTATTTTTGAGACAGGGTCTTGCTCTGTCACCCAAGCTGGAGTGCAGTGGCACAATCACAGCTCACTGCAGCCTCGACCTTCTAGGCTCAAGCCATTCTCTCACCTCAGCCTCCCAAGTAGCTGGGACTATAGCCATGAGCCACCATGCCCAGCTAATTTTTGTATTTTTTGAAGAGACGAGGGTTTCACCATGTTGCCCAGGCTGGTTTCAAACTCCTGAGCTCAAGCAGTCCACCTGCCTTGGCCTCCCAAAGTGCTAGGATTACAGGTGTGAGCCATCACGCCCCGCATTTTTATTTTGTTTATTTTTATTTTTTGAGACAGTCTCGCTCAGGTTGGAGTGCAATGGTGTGATCTCAGCTCACTGCAACCTCTGCCTCCTGGGTTCAAACGATTCTCCTGCCTCAGCCTCCGGAGTGGCTGGGATTACAGGCGCCTGCCACTACATCCAGCTAATTTTTGTATGTTTAGTAGAGATGGAGTTTCACCATGTTGGCCAGGCTGGTCTCGAACTCCTGACCTCGTGATCTGCCCGCCTCAGCCTCCCAACATGCTGGGATTACAGGTGTGAGCCACTGCGCCCAGCCAAGCCAAAAGCCTACAGCACCCGTTATTTCCAGGCGGTCTCCCATCTAAGTACTAACCAGGCCCAAACCTGCTTAGCTTCCGAGATCAGGCGCGTTCAGGGTGGTATGGCCATAGACTGCTTTTTTAAAATAGAGACGAGGTGTCTCTATGTTGCCCAGGTTGATCTCAAACTTCTGGGCTCAAGCAATCCTCCAGCCTTAGCCTCCCCAGTTGCTGGTATTACAGGTATGAGCTACTGCGCCAAGATTCTGAATCTCTAACAAGCTTCTGGGAGACACCCCAGGCTGTGGGTCCACAAGCCACAAAAGGAGTCCTGAGAATGCAGGCAAGAGGCTCTCAAAGACCGGCCCCCAGACTAGCAGCTTCACCTGGGAACTTGTTAGAAAAGCAAAGCCCCAGCGCAACCCAGACCTCTTGAATCAGAAACTCTGTGGTGGGACACAGTCCTATCTAACAAGCCCTTCAGGGGCTTCCAAGGCAGCTGGCGTTTCAGAACCACTGCTACAGGAGGTACCAGTTCTCAACCTTGGTGGCCCAAGGAGAAACTGAAAAAATTCTGATGCCTGGGGTCCCACGCTCAGAAATTCTCATTTAAATGGGCATGAGATGGTGGTGGCGGCTGCTGCTTCTTTTTCTTCTTCTCCTTCTCCTTCTTCTTCTCCTTCTTCTTCTTCTTTCTCCTTTGTTCTTTAAAATAAAGCTCTCCAGGCAACGTGAATGTCTCATCAGTGCCGGATCCTTGACCTAAAGGGTGCTGGGCCTCCGAGCATTCCGGTGGCCCAGACACCCCCAGGCAGGCCTGATTCCTCTGCATTCTTGCCCAGGCCTCCCAGTGACTGCCTTCTTATATTTGGTTATTTTTCCCTCCCTCCCCAAACACAACAATTCAAAATATTCTCAGCTCCCAGACCATAAACAAAGCAGGAGAGGCAAGCTCCCTGACTGTTTTGTTCCCACTTATGGCCCGATCCAAGGCTGGCCTGATTGGGCCCTCGGGACTGGTCATCTGAGCCGGGGTGGGGTGGGCCCCGTTCTCAGGCTGCCCCAGCTCCACTCCTGGATTCCCAGGATCCCTCAGCTCTAGATGACCCCAGGTATTCCGCAAAGCCACTCCCCAGGGAAACAGAGGTCAGCAAGTGACTTGTCCCATGACACAGTGCAATGCCCAGAAGTTCCCTCTGATCTGTGGTTTCTAGCCTTGGGGGCAGATGTGTGGGCTCTGGGATTCAGAGAGATGTGTGTTCAATCCCAGGCTCTGCCCCTTAGCAACTGTGACCTTAGGCACAGGATCAGCCCCAAATTGAGCCTCATTTTGTCCATCTGTAAAATGAGGATGACGCTAGAGCCCCGTCAAGGGTGAATGTGAAGGTCAGAGCCTGCACAAGGTGAGTGTTCATAATTATCACTGTCATTCTGATGATTTCTGCCAGGATGGCAAAACCAGCAAGAATGAGCCAGAAGAGAGGGGCAGGGGGCACAGGAGGTTGTCCATCTGAGTCCCAGGTGCTTGACCTGGGCCCAGGGGCTCATTTTGGAGTATGGGAAGGGAAGAGACAGGTCCAGGTTACCAAAGGGGATCCTAGACAGGCCCTGGGGAAGGAGAGAAGCTAATACCCTTGTTGTGCAAGTGGCACCGCGGGTGGAGGTGACACTTGTCACATGGGAACTTGAACCTGGTCTCTAGAGGCATTATCATCCCTCGTGCTTTGATGCTATTTGTAGACTTTAAGCCTGTTATTCTACACTTGTGTATTGAAAGTCTCAGGCCTAGCACTTTCCTTATTTGACAAACGTGTTGTCCCCTGTGGGTCAGTGGTCGAGAAAACCACTGGGATGACACCAGGACACCCCTGACACTGGCAGAGTTCTACCCCGAGATGGCAAATGCTGCCAATACTGTCTCAGTATTGAAAAGTTATATGTCAGGCTAATATGCTGTTAGGTACAAACTACCCTGCCCTCCCGCCTTGGTGTGCTTATTTTCATGGTGAGCTGGAGGCCAGCTTAGAATGTAAATTCCCAGGCTCCTTGGAGCTGGATCCTGCAAGTGGCGGCTGGGGAGTGCCAGCCCCTATCTGAGGCCCTGGCCTGTGGCCTGCCCCGCACCCCTCTTCTCCTGCCATTCCAAGCTCTGTCCTCCCCCTTGAGCAGCTCTGGTCCATGCAGAGGGACAACCCACCTTCCATTCAAGCTCAGCCCCCAAGCACAGCCCCCTTGTCCACCCTTAAGCCTGGGTACACACCAGTGTGCCTCTCCGCCCTCAGCTGAATGAATGGGGCAGAGGCCCACGGGCAGGGACTCTGGGGCCTGGGGTACCCAGGGTTCAATTTAGAAGCTGGAGGGCGCTGGCTCATGATGGTCACATCCCTTGGACCCTGTGGAATGTGTATATGACCTTGTGGGAAGGTCTGCAGCCACAGGAGGGCCCCTCTGGGAACCCATAGGCATGGTCTCCTCTGTCTGGGGCCTAAGGGTAGTCCTAGTGCCTCCTGCACAGCAACAACGCAGAGCCGAATGCAGGAAAGGGCTGCTCATGGAAAGACACACAATTTGTGTTGTCATTATTATTATATTTATTTATTTATTTTGAGACAGAGTTTTGCTCTTGTTGCCCAGGCTGGAGTGCAATGGTGAGATCTCGGCTCACTGCGACCTCCGCCTCCCGGGTTCAAGTGATTTTCCTGCCTCAGCCTCCCAAGTAGCTGGGGTTACAGGTGTGCACCACCATGCCCGGCTAATTTTGTATTTGTGGTAGAGACTGAGTTTCACCATGTTGATCAGGCTGGTTTTGAACTCCTGACCTCAAGTGATCCACCCGCCTCAGCCTCCCAAAGTGCTGGGATTACAGGCATGAGCCACCTCGCCCGGCCTCGTATTATTATTATTGATGGTGACGTGGAAAGCCTCCAAGGATGGCCCTACATATGGCAGAGAAAAACAGGAACTCACAATCCGGCAGGGGGAAGGCATAATATTTACTGAGCTCCTACTGTGTGCCAGGCACTGAGCCAAGTGCTCACAGATGCTCTCTCATGGACCTCTCCTAATAGCCTGGGAGGAGGGATCCATTTCGTGGATGAGCTGGGATTTGAATCCAAGTGTATCAGACCCTAAGCTATGAGCCCTGCTCCTTCCCATGGGCCAGAGGAGCAACAAAAGCTAAGAGGAGATGACAGAGCAGCAGAGATGGGGCAGGAAGGAGATCGCCACACAGCCAGGATGAGGGTGAAAGGGGTGTCTGGTTTTGGACATGAGCCCTATGACCTCTGTCATTTAGTGTGTGACCTCACTGACAAGATGCGGGGCGGCTGCCTGCAGGGACCCTGATTTTCCTTACTGATGGTCTAGGGAAGTGAGAAGGAAAAAAATCTTCACTTGGGTTATAATAACCTTTTTCGTAAGCCAAATTTTGCCCAAGTCCAGCTGCCTTGGAGCACAGTCATAATTCTGCAATTCACCGGCTGTCACTGCTCGTGCTTACGACACACATGCTGAATCTGTTTGTTCAGCCTTCAGGGTTTAATGCCCTGCTGTGTCCGTGTGCTCAGCTCATAGCCACCATGCATGACTTGGGACTTCTGAATGGGACCAAGAAGTATCTGACATGTGATTTCCTGGAAAGCACATAGGAGTTTGGCCCAAATCCAGACTTGGCAGCTAACTTGCTGTGTGACTGTGGACAAATGACTGAACCTTTCTGGGCATCAATTCCCTCAAACATAGAGGGAAGGTGGGCAGGGATGGGACACCCACCCCTGAAGCCTCAGTCATGAGAAGCATCCCAGAATGAGACGTATTCAGGTAATAAGGGAGTTTTTCTCTTTCCTTTTTGTTATTTAAAAAATGTAATAGTTTTATATATTTTTGGGGTCCATGTGATATTTTGATACCTGTATATGATGTGCTGTGATTAAGTTAGGGTAATTGGGATCTCCATCACCTCAAACATTTATCTTTTCTGACCAGGCATGGTGACTCACACCTGTAATCCCAGCACGTTGCGAGGCTGAGGCGGGCAGATTACTTGACATCAGGAGTTTGAGACCAGTCTGGCCAACACAGTCTCTACTAAAAATACAAAAATTAGCCAGGCTTGGTGGTGTGCGCCTGTAGTCCCAGCTACTCCGGAAGCTGAGGCAAGAGAATAGCTTGAATCCTGGAGGTGGAGGTTGCAGTGAGCTGAGACTGTGCCACTACACTCCAGCCTGGGTGACAGAGAAAGACTACATCTCAAAAAAAAAAAAAAAAATTCTCTTTTCTTTGTGTTGGGAACATTACAATTCTTTTCTTCTAGCTACTTTGAAATATACAATAAATGATTGTTAACTATAACTTCCTTATTATAAATTTTCTCTTTTCAATTCTCATTTATTCAGTTGCTCAATCAAGAAGAAGCTGCCAGGTGCAGTGGCTTATGCCTGTAATCCCAGAACTTTGGGAGGCTGAGGGGGGTGGATCACCCAAAGTCAGGAGTTCAAGACCAGCCTGGCCAACATGGTGAAATGCCGTCTCTACTAAAAATACAAAAATTAGCTGGGTGTGGTGGCAGGCGCTTGTAATCCTAGCTACTCAGGAGGCTGAGACAGGAGAATCCCTTGAACCCAGAGGCAGAGGTTACAGTGAGCCGAGATCGTGCCACTGCCCTCCAGCCTGGGCAACAAAGAGTGAAACTCTGTCTCAAAGAAAAAAAAAAAAAAAAAGAAGAAGAAGAAGAAGAAGAGCAGCAGCCTCAGCGAGGTGCTCCAGCATCTTCACCCCCTTGGTCACTTGCTCATCTCCTTTATGAACAAAAGTGGCCCCAGATCAGAGCCATCGAGCACCTGCAGCCAGCAAGGTTGGCTGGTTTTCATTGTCTGCATTTTTAAGGCATCTTCTATTTATAGAAAGGATTGTGGTCTTGCATTTGTAGCAGTGATGAAAGCTTTACTTTTTGGCAAAATGTGTGCAAGTTGTTTAGAAGTGAGTCTGTTTGAAAAAAAAATTGAATGAATAATGATTTAGGAGGTGAGTTTGTTTCCTAGGGCTGCTGTGATGAAGTGCCACAAACCTGGTGGCTTAAAACAACAGAAATGTGTTCTCGCACAATCCAGAGGCTGGAGTCCTAAGTCAAGGTGGTGGCTCCCTCTGAGGCTCCTGGTGGAATCCTTCCTTGCCTCTTCCTAGCATCTGGTGGCCTCTCTCAGTCCTTGGCGTTCCTTGGCTTGCAGCTGCGTCACTGCACTCCTGGCCTTTGTCATCACATAGCCATCTTCCTCTGTGTCCCTGCATCCAAATTTTCCTCTTCTTATAAGGACTCTAGTCTATTGCGTTAGGACCCACCCTAATGACCTCATCTTAACTTGATTACATCTGCAAGGACACTATCTCCAAATAAGGTCACATTCACAGGTAGCAGGAGTTAGGACTTCAACATCTCTTTTGGAGGAAACACAACGTGACCCATAACAGATGGGTTGCAGCAAATGGAAAATTTATGCAGGAAGACCTGACAGCTAAAAGTCTGGGGAGTGCTGCTCAGGCCAATCTCTTGGGAGAGGGACTCCAGCCCTGTGCAGGGTGGCTGGGGGCGACTTGGACAATCCTGACGTCTCTCCCTGAGTCATGGTTCCCTGGGGTTTTCAAACTGGGTTCCATAGAGTTCCTAGGAGATCTGGGGAGATCCAGATCTCCAGACACCCAACATCACCTCCACTTTGCTCCAACCACTATAGGGGCAGCGGCAAAATAGTTTGTTTGACTAAAAGGCACCCAAATAATTTTAAAGATAAAAACACTTTAAAATCATCAGGTTAGGCCAGGTGTGGTGGCTCACACCTGTAATCCCAGCACTTTGGGAGGCCGAGGCAGGTGGATCACCTGAGGTCAGGAGTTTGAGACCAGCTTGGCAAACATGGTGAAACACTGTCTCCACTAAAAATATAAAACTTAGCTGGGTGAAGTGGTGTGTGCCTGTGGTCCCAGCTACTCGGGAGGCTGAGGCATGAGAAACACTTGAACCCAGGAGGCAGAGGTTGCAGTGAGCCAAGATCTAGCCACTCCACTCCAGCCTGGGTGATAGAGCGAGACTCTGTCTTTAAAAAAAAAAAAAAAAAAAAAATTAGGTTAGAGGATCTGTGTCTCCTCCCAGCCCCACACATTCTGATTTTAATGTACCCTCTTGCTCTGGCTAGGAAGAAAGGACCAGGGCAGCTGCTTAATTTTCTCTGGGAAGAAAGTATCTATTTGCCTATTTACACAGATTTCCGCCTCAGGAAGGGCCCCCGTCTCAGCTGCAGAGGGAGTAGAAGAACTCAGCTTGGGCAGTGTCCCCTTTTGCTCCCAGGCTCCCACCACTCTGGGGACCTTTCAGTTCCTCTGACTCGCAGCTGCCTCCCTTCTGACCACAGGGAGCTTGCTCACACTGTTCCTTCTGCTGGGAACATTCTGACGCCCTTCACTTGGCAGATTTCTGTGCATCCTTTGGTCCTGCCTTGAGGAAGTCTTCCCTGGTACTCCCTATGTGAGCAAGACCCCACCTCATCCTGTTTCATAATCTATAGAACTGTGGTTCATCCTGGGGTCCACATCAGACTCATCTTAGGAGCTTCTTAAAGAGATGTCTCGCCCCCTGAGATGAATTCATGTGGTGTGGTGTGAGTCCAAGAGTCTGCCTTTAAGAAACTCCCCAGCTCACTCTCATACACAGCCAAGGTTGAGAGTCACTAAGAATTACAATGATCCAGGCCAAGTGCAGTGGCTCATGCCTGTAATCCCAGCTCTTTGAGAGGCCAAGGCGGACGGATCACCTGAGGTCAGGAGTTCGAGACCAGCCTGACTAACATGGTAAAACCCTGTCTCTACTAAAAATACAAAAATTAGCCAGGTGTACTGGCAGGCACCTGTAATCCCAGCTACTCAGGAGGCTGAGGCACGAGAATTGCTTGAACTCAGGAGGCGGAGGTTGCAGTGAGCTGAGATCGCACCATTGCATTCCAGCCTGGGCAACAGAGCGAGACTCCATCTCAAAAAAAAAAAATTATAATGATCCAAAGAACCCTTTATCCACGATTTCCATATTCAAAAGGTTTTGAAAAACAAAACAAAACAAAAACTCAAATTTGGTGGCAAAACTTGAAATTTTGTGAAACTATTTAGAAACAATTTAGCTCATATACTGTGGTTCTTTTCCTATTCTTTCTTTCTTTCTTCTTCTTCTTTATTTTTTAGAGATGGGGGTCTCGCTGTGTTGCCCTGGCTGGTTTTGAACCCCTTGATCACTCAAGTGATCCTCCTGCCTTGGCCTCCCAAAGGGTTGGAATTACAGGCTTGAACTATCATGTCCAGCCCACCTACTGTGAATAGTCATAGATTTTGCTGTGGAAATATCAATGTGATTGATTATGGGAGGCAACTCCACACCCCACTGGGGTGACGTGTAACACTTAGGGAACATGCTCCGAGTTGTCCTTCTGATAGTCAGACACATTTGGACTCAGGAACTTGGAAGGGGAACTGTGGACTCTGGACTATAGTTGATGATGGCTGACGTTTCTAGACCGTATCCATGTGCTGGGCTGGAGAGAAGTATTTTATGCTCTGTCTTCTCGAATCCTCATTACCTGGGAAGAAGGCATAATTTCCAAACACATTTCATGAGGAGGAAATCAAAGCTCAGAGAGAGAAGTAACTGGCCCAAGGTCTGACACCTGGAAAGTAGGAAGGATGGAGTTCCACCCAGGCAGGCCCCAAAGCCCATTCATTTCACAGCCTTGGTCCTTAAGTGGAAACATCATTTGAGGGATGGTGCCTGTGGCATCTGTGTGTGCTGCTAGTCGGGATGAAGACCAGGTCTGCGTGGCTGACTGTTGGCTCCTGGGACCCAGCAGGGTGTCTGGTGTGTGCTGGGGGCTCAGAGTTCCCTTGGGCCAGGCTGGCAAAGCCGGCGCTCTTGTCCCCTTTCCTCGGAGACCTGCATTTGGCCAGGTGCCGTGTGCCTTGGCCATCCTTCAAGCCCGAGGGACAGATTTAGTGCCCTTAATCCTCCTCTTCAGTCAAGCCCCTGCTTGTCACCAGCCTGCCTGGGACCCTTGGAGCAGCCCTTCTGGTGAGGCCTGTCTCTCCAGGCTCAAAGGCCTGAGCTCTATCCATAGAAAGGAGCCGAGCAAAGGTACCTCAGTCTGGGTCTGTGGAGGGGGTGCTGGACTGGGAGTCCACCCGGCCATTTTGTTCCTACTAGCTGGGTGACCACGTGGCAGATTGGGAAGTGGCCGTAATACTTGACAGCCCTCCCCGTCAAGAGGCAGGATGCATCTGGGCTGACCCTGTGTCTTGCTTGGGGTAAGAGAATGTGGTGAGAACCTGGGTGCCTAGAGGCCTCTCAGCTTCTGCTCTTGACACCAAAAGTAGCTGAGATTACAGGCGCCTGCCAACACGCCCGGCTAATTTTTGTATTTCCCCTGCCATGGGGATCAGAGACCATGTGGGGGGGGGGCCCACCCGGGGGGGCCCACCCGCTGACTACAGACTCATAAAGAGCCCCTCCAGGCCAGCAGCAGACCCACCCAACTGAGCCAAGCCCAGACGGCCAACCTGCAGAACTGACAGCCAAATAGATCTTCATTGTTGAAGCCCTTTACTTTCTGGATAACTTGTTACACAGATTAAGCTAACAAACACCTTCCACTCCAGTCTTCTCTGGGCTGGTGAGGAGTAAATAAGATTACACTTTGGACAGTGCCTGGCACAAAGGATGCCCAATAAATGCTGATATTCTCCTGCTTCTATGTCAAAATACTTGTTATTGATCCAAAGAAAAGGAAGGAAGCCTCTCCTCATGGTGATTTTTACCACTATTACATTTCACCCGGACTGGTTCCCTTCTCCTTGCCTTGGTTAAGGGAGAGGCTCCTGTTGGTGCTTTGGGGTTAGATGTCCCTCAGGAAAGCCTTCCTAGACCAGGATGTTAGACCATGGTGAACTCACAAGAACACCCAGGAAAAGCATTCATTAAGAGACACAAGAATTCCAACTTTGAAGGAGTCAGTCTCAGAAGAGGAGCTCATCAAAAAGCCTGAAGAGGAATGGCAGGAGGCTGAAGGAAACCAGAAGACAGGGTGTCATGGAAGCCAAAAGAAGAGTGTGGGAATCAGGAGGGAGGGAGGTGAACAGAGTCGAAGGAAGGCTCAATGCAAGAGGATTAACGGGTGACGTGGATGTGCCTACCTGGAGCTCAGCCCTCCCTGGCCCTAGCAAGATGGGATTCCATGGAGTGGAGGCGCTGGAAGTGGCTCAAGGAGGAAGCCACATGCGCACGTGAAGGCCTGAAGTGCATGCATATTATGTTCTCAAATATTGTCTTATGTGTGTGTTTCTTCAGCTTCCATCCAGGATTGCCTTCTGTGCTAGGGACTGGGGGTGGCAGAAGTAAATAGGACAATCTGCGCATTTCTCTAAGAGATGTGAGGTCCATCAGGAAACACAAAGATGAAGGACGAATGAATAAATGACAGATGATGAGTGAAGTCTCACTGGGGACCCCACCAAGGGACCCCAGCACAGAGAGTAGGGCAGCCCCACTGGCATGTCCGAGCTGTGTGATCTTGGGCAAATGACCTCACCGCGTGGGCCTCTGCATCCTCACCTAGATCGCGGAGCTGGGACAGCGCCCAGCACTTTAGGCTCTTTGGTAAGGAGGAGCGGTGAGATCCCACAGAGGGACAATGCTGTGGGTGTGAGCGGCTCCCCTTGGCCGGCAAAGCCTCCAGGGAGCTCTGCGCTTCACCTTTTTTTATTTTTATAAAACATGTCTGGGCTGGCGTTGTGGCTCATGCCCTGTAATCTGAGCACTTTGGAAGGCCTAGGCGGGTGGATCACGAGGTCAGGAGTTCGAGACCAGCCTGACCAACATAGTGAAACCCCGTCTCTACTAAAATACAGAAATTAGTCGTGTGTGTTGGCAGGCGCCTGTAATCTCAGCTACTCAGGAGGCTGAGGCAGGAGAACTGCTTGAACCTGAGAGGTAGAGGTTGCAGTGAGACGAGATCGCGCCACTGCACTCCAGCCTGTGCAACAGAGCAAGACTCCATCTCAAAACAAACAAATAAACAAAAACCATGTCTGACCAGGTGGATGCCTGGTTTTATGTTTCTTTTTAGAAGGAAAAAGGAAGTGGAGAAAGGCTTACATGGCGGGGGGTGGAGGCAGGAGGAAGGAGGGGATGGGGGTAATGGTAGCAGCAATGTTGTCTTTGTTTGTCATCAATTCATTTAATCCTCACAATAGCCTAATGAGACTAGTGCTATTATTAGCCCCAGTTTGCCAACAAGGAAATAATCTACCTGGGAGTGGGTCAGTGGCAGGATTGGAATCCTGGCCGCCTGACTCCAGAGGAGGAACAGAGTTGGTGCCTGTCTGTGCAGACAGCGCCAAGGATCAGGAGCTCACAGGCTTGTGCAACAAAGGGTGGCTCTGTCACCCAGGCTGGAGTGTAGTGGCACGATCTTGGCTCACTGCAACCTCTGCCTCCCGCATTCAAGAGATTCTCCTGCCTCAGCCTCCCGAGTAGCTGGGATGAGAGGCATGCATCACTACACCCAGCTAATTATTTTGTATTTTTAATAGAGCCAAGGTTTCATCATGTTGGCTAGGCTGGTCTCGAACTCCTGACCACAGGTGATCCTCCCGCCTCAGCCTCTCACAATGCTGGGATTATAGGCATGAGTCGCCACGCCTGGCTGCTTCCTGTTCCTTCTTAGGGCTTCAAGGCACCAGGTGATCAGTCCCAACTCAGTCTCTCCCCCAGACCCCTGCCACCCTTGGAGACTGTCCTAATAGGAGCCCAAGACCCTAGCCCTGACTTGGGTCTCACCTCCCTGTCAGCAAAACTGGCCTGTCCTGTGTTCCAGGCTCAGGGCCACAGCTGGGCCAGGGCTCCCTGCTGTGGTCATTTCTAGTAAGGGGGCAGGAAGGGCATGGTCATGAGAGTATGGCTCCTGGGAGTCCCACTAGGCCCTGTCCTGGGTGCTTGGGCCTTCTCTGTGAAATGACATCCTGGCCAGGACCCCAACTCACAGGGCTCAGCACCTGTTCCTTGGGGCTCTCCCCTTCCTCCAGCCATTTTGGGTACAATCACTGCAAAGGCTGAGTGGTGGGCTCTCAGGCCCGGGGCTAGTGGCTAGGAACAGCTTGATGCTTTGAGCAGGCACCAGCCAGCCTCCCAGTGGCTCCCTGGAATCTTGTGGGAAAAGCACCTGTGTGAGCATAGAATGTGCCATGGAAGATGCCAGCCATGGCCCGGGAGAGTTAGAGGCCCTGTGATCCTGTACAACTCAGTCATTGCCTTGGGTCAGGGGTGGAGCTGACTTCAGAGCCGGGCCAGGCTGACCCCTCTCTCAGGAAAGCTACAGCTTAGTGGGCATGGGGGCCTTGCCCAAGACCACACACAGGTGAGTGGAGGGGAGGGGAGGAGGGGTTCATCAGTGTGGTCCTTCCAGGCATAGCAGCAGCGCTGACATTGCCACCCCAGAGCTTGGAGCCAGGGAGAAGGCAGTTCCCTCTTTCCGCAGTGCTGTTCCCACAGGCCCCCTGCGCAACCTCCGCCTCATGCTGGCAGCTCACAGGGCTGTCTCCCACCCTCCCCACCCCGTCTTCCCCCACCCCCTGTCTACTTCCCAGGGTCTTTCCTGAAGATCTCCATGGCTGTTTCTTCAGGCTCTGTGGAGACTTTCTGCATCCCCTCCCCAGGGCAACGTTCACACCGAAGTTGTGCTTGCCATGTGTTGATGCGTGTCACCCTCCGGACAGCTCCATAAGTGCAGGCTCTACCCTCCCTCTGTAAAATGCGGTCTCCACGCCCCCTGCCACAGGGCCATGTGGACCTCCCATGGTGCACCTGGGTCAGTGTGGGGAAAGACCCTGGAGCAGACCTCGTGCCCGGCCAGGGCCCAGCATGTGTGGACACTGTCACTATGACTGCTACGGTCCCAGTTGCACAGACAGGGAACGGGCTCCAGGGGCCGAGGACACAGCTCATCAGGACAGAGCTGGCGGGGCGCAGCAGGGGTGTTCTGGCTCCCAAGTCCACCAGGACCACGGTGTTAACCTTTCCACGGTTTGGCTTTCACCCATTTACTGCATTCAGTGGATGTTGGCCAAGTTGCGTGGGAATCTAAGACTGAGACATTGCATGTTTGATTTAGGTAGGCAGAACTTTCCATCTGTGCTATGAAGTGCTGACATGGGTTTCCAGGGACAAAAGGGACTTCCTTCCTGGGTGGCTTTCTCCCAAAAGAAATGGCCCCACAAGCCTCAGCCTCCAGAGCTGTCTCTGAGTCTCCCCTCTGTGTCCACAGCCCTGCACCAGCCTCCTCCGTGGTCTCCTGGTCTCCATCTCACTCCTCTCATACTCTCAGCTTCTCTAAGATGCTTCTGCCCTTACCCCTAGAATCTTCAGTAGCTCCTCATTGCCTGTGGAACAGAGAACGATGTCTCTTCCAAGACTCCGGTGGCCTTCAGATCTGGCCCCACCCTCCTTTCCAGCTCTCCTCCTCCTTCTTCCTGCCCACATGTGCCTGGTGCTCTGCCCTCCTTGTCCTTGCTCCCTGTGTGCCCCACCTGACACTTTCTCCAGCCTCCACTGAAATCCCCTCTACGCTCCAAGCACTGAGCACCACCCCTCTCCGTGAAGCCTTGCTGTATCTCCCCGCCCAGTGGAATCTCTCACACACCAGGTTCTGCCCATCCTGCCCTCGCAGCCTTTCCACTTACAGAGGTTTGAGGCTTGGACCAGCCAAGAGTGGGAATCATTCCACCGCTCTGATTTTCTATTGCCCCATCTGGAGAATGGGGTTTGAGGCCACCAGCTGTTCCCCAGACCTGCTGGAAGGCCCAGATGCAAAAGACCCTCACCATCTCCAAGTTCCAGAAATGCACTATGTCCACCCCTGGCCTTGTCTTCCCAGTGGCCGCCCCCTTTCCTCTTGGCCAAGAGAACTCTTATTTAGGGGAAGGGGGCAATAGGCACCACCACAGGGGACGTATCTGTATTGGTTCAGCAGTACCATCCATCCCATTCTCTGTGGCCAACAACAGGCCTGTGGTGGGCATGTGACTAGGTTCTGGCCAATGAGATGTAAGAGAAAGTCTGTGTGGGGCCTTTTGGGAAAGATTTCCCATCTGGAGAAAAGAGGGATTCCTCTTTGTGCAGGGGAGGCATCCATTTCCCCACTTCTCCCAGCTCCAGGGCTGACCGGTGAGAAAGTTATGTGCGTGCGTGCCTGCATGTGTGACTGTGTGTATATGTGTCTGCCTGTGTGTGCATGTATGCGTATGTGTGTAGGGAGTTGCAGGGGCAGGGAGAACAAGGGGGAGATTGAAGGGGCTGAGATCAGAGGAGGCAGGGGCTGGATGACATAGCCTCAGAGGCCATAGCCGGGACCTTAGATTTTATTCATTGTACCCTCAACCCTTTTTAATAAAAATGTCCTAAAATATAGAAAAATTTAAAAACTATAGAATAAGCACTCATTCTAGGTTCCACCACTGTTCATATTTTGGTGCATTGCCCTTTCTTTGCCGAGCCATTGGAAGGTAACTTGCAGACTTCGTGCCTCCTACTTCTACATATTGTCTTTTAAAGGCAAGGTTGTTCCTCCATCTAAGCACAATACCATTGTTACCAGAGAAAATCAAATTCAAATACCTCCCTAATACTCAACCCATATTCAAATCCCAAAATGTTTCAGATACCCGGGTTAGCTGGTGGACTTCCTTCCTTCCTTCCTTCCTTCCTTCCTTCCTTCCTTCCTTCCTCCCTCCCTCCCTCCTTCCCTCCCTTATTTCCTTTCTTCCTTCCTCCCCTGCTCCCTCCCTCCCTTCCCTCCTCTCCCTCTTCCTTCCTTCCTTCCTTCCTTCCTTCCTTCCTTCCTTCCTTCCTTCCTTCATTCTTTCTTCGCTCTCTTATTCCCTCCTTTCATTTCTTTCCTAGGATCTAGTGAAAATTTACATGTTGCACTTGGTTGCTACGTCACTTTAAATTCTTTTAAACTCAGACAGTCTCCTACTCATTATCCTTGACATTGACTTTTTATTTTATTTATTTTATTTTGAGACAGGGTCTCACTCTGTCACCCAGGCTGGAGTGCAGTGCTGCAATCACAGCACACTGCAGCATCACACTCCTAGACTCAAGCGATCCTTGCGCCTTAGCCTCCTAGGAAGCTGGGGCTACAGGTGTGCACCATCATGCTTGGGTAATTTTTTTTTTTTTTTTGAGACAGAGTCTCACTCTTGCCCAGGATGAAGTGCGGTGGTGCAATCTCAGCTCACTGCAACCTCCACCTCTGGGGTTCTCAGTCTCAGTCTCCTGAGTAGCTGGGATTACAGCGCCTGCCACCATGCCTGGCTAATTTTTGTATTTTTAGTAGAGACGGGGTTTCACCATGTTGGCCAGGCTGGTCTCAAACTCTTGACCTCAGGTGATCCACCCGCCTCGGCCCCGCAAAGTGCTGGCATTACAGGTATGAGCAACCACGCCCAGCCAATTTTTTGTTTTTAAATTGTTTGTAGGCCAGGTGCAGTGGCTCATGCCTATAATCCCAGCACTTTGAGAGGCAGAGACAGGTGGATCACTTGAGTCCAAGAGCTCAAGACCAGCCTGGGCAACATGACGAAACCACGTCTCTACAACAAATACAAAATTTAGCTGGGCGTGGTGGTGCATGCCTGTAGCCTCGCTACTTGAGAGGCTGGGAGGATCACTCGAGCCCAGAAGGTGGGGGTTGCAGGGAGCTGAGACTGTGCCACTGCCCTCCAGCCTGGGCAACAGAGCAAGACCCCCGTTTCAAAAAAAAAAAAAAGATCTGGGCTCAAGAGATCCTACTGCCTCAGCCTCCAATGAACCACTGCACCTGGCCCTAACATAGACTTTTTAAAAAGCTTATTTATTTTATTATTTTTTAAAAATATTGAGATGTGCCAGACATATAGGGAACAAATCTTAAATGTGCAGCCCGGGAATTTGTACATGTGTAATCACCCAGATCAAGATACAGAACACTTCCAGCCTCCCAGAAGGTCCTTCTGGCTCCTGCCAGGCAATCCCTACCCCCGCCCGAGGCACCCACAGATCCTCACTTCTATCAGCACAGATTGGTTTAGGCTGTCCTAGAACTTCATGGAAATGGAACATGCAGTGTGTACACTGTGTCCAAGGCCTCTTTTGCTCAGACAAAGTGAGCGCTTCTCCACATTGTGGAGTGTGTCCTGCAGCCTTTTGAGCTGAACCGTAGGCACTCTGTAGATGAAGCACGTTCACCCATTCTCCCACTGAGGGCTATTTGGGGTGTGTTTGGCAATTGTGACTCTAATGAAGAGTCCAGGACAGTTGTGGTATCTGATGGTTTCCTTACAGTGACATTTAATGGGTTCTGCCTCCCTGACTTTGTATAAAGAGAAATGCCTTGAATAAGTTGAGCCCAAGTGTGGCTGTGTCTTCTTTATATCTCATGCCACCAAGAGGCCCAAAATGTCAGGTGGTCCCAGTGATTTCAGATTGGTCAGGTGGGGACCCCCCAGATCTCTCCACTCTAAAGGTAAGTTTTCATTTTTATGTCAGGGTCAGTGGAGGGTTTCGAGCAGCCAAGACACGATCTGATTTATCATTTGTAGAGACCCTGCTGAGCTCCATTTGCAGAATGGATTGTAAGGCTCGGGGCAAGGACAGGAGCAGGAAGACCTGTGAGGAGCCTACTGCACCAGTTCCAGCAGGCGATGATGGTGCCACAGTGAAGTGGCTGGGTTCTGAGTAGTGTGGTGCTACCCCTAGCACCTGCATACAGAAGGAGCTCAATCAATGTCAGCTGCCTGAGCTGAGCTTCCAGGGGATGGAGATCACAGCCGGTTCACCTTTGTGTGCCCAGCCTGGGGCCTGGCAGAGAAGATGTGCCGGTCCTACTTGGGTGTGCTTGCATTCGGGGAAACCTTGGCTTATCAGGTTTGATTCTGAGATGCAGAAACAGAACAAATGGTTACCAGGCAGGCCTTGCAGCAGCTTCTGATTGGGAACATGCTCAACCCCTCCTTCCTGAACACTATGAATCACCAGGGAGGCCCAGTGTCTCTCCTCTGCCTTCAGGGAGCACTATGCACGTCACCCCAGAGTGACAAACAATGTCTGCCTCCTGGGAACACAAAGTTCCCAGCTGGGGGCTGGAACAGAGCACTCTCTCCCCTGCCTAGGGCTCAGGCTCACACCTCCCTACTTTTTGTCTGGGAGGTGAGGATCAGGCCTCTGCGGCCCTGTGTGTGATCTTTACTTGGCCGGCCATCCTCTAGCAACCTGGGGCAGCCTCTGCCTGAAATCCTGCTGGCCCCAAGGGACATGGTTGGAGCTCAGGTTGTTCATATCAGTTACCTATCACTGTGTAACAAATTGCCCCAAACAGAAAGACTCGAAACCATAACTGTTTGTTATATTCTGTGGCCAGGAATTTGGGAGTGGCTTAGCTGGGTGTTTCTGCTTGGGGGTGTGGGGTGGTCTCTCATGGGTCACTGTCAAGGTGTCAGCGGGGGCTGCTGCCATCGGGAGGCTTGCCTGGGGCCAGAGGTTCTGCTGTCCAGGCAGCTCACTCACAAAACTGGAAGTCGGTGCTAGCTGTTGGTGGGAGGACTCAGTTCCTCTGCACAGGGTGCCGGACCCGTGGCTTCCCCTAAAGGAAGTGGTTGCAGAGAGTGGGGTAGAAGCTGCAATGCCTATATGACTTAACCTCAGAAGTCACATACCATCATTTCTGCAATATCCTATGGGTCACACAGGTCAGTCCCCTTCAGTGTGGGAGGGGCCCACACAGGGTGTGGCTGTCAGGAGGTGAGAATACCCAGGACCCAGCTTGCAGGCACACGGGCATCAGAAGGCAAAGAACAGGCAAGAGCCTCACCAGCCCTCTAGCCTCCTTGCCCATTTTCCAGGCATCCTGTGTGCCAGGCACCATGCTAGGCCTTGGGCATCCAGTGGTGAAGCGAGCAGGCCTGGCCTCATAGAGTTTCCAGTTAAGCCCAGAACTCTCTCCATGCAGAGGATTCATTCAGTGAACAGAGCCCTATGCACCGCGCAAGGATGAACACAGCCACCAAAGCCTGAAGAAGCCTCTTTAGCAAGAGTACTGCACACAGCCAAGTCTCAAATTCACAACCAGAGGTGCCAGGAAAGCTGGGCCGAAGGGCAGCAGAACCTCAGAGAACAGAGAAAGCTGGATCAGAGGGAGTCAAACACACATTCTTTCCCTGAAGGAATCAGGGAAGGCTCAGGAGGAGGTGGCATTTGAGCTGGTTTTGACGTCCAGGAGAATTTAGGCAAGTAGAAGACAGTGTCACATGGGGGTTTAGGGCCTCTGACCTCATAGGGTTAAAGTTATGATGCTGAGTCTGGGAGAGGGCCTAGAGATGACCTTGAGATAAATACCAATAGTAAAGGTAGCTTCATCCAGCCAAGCAATTTCCACACATCATCTTACTGCTGCGGGCCCATCATACGCCCATTTAGCAGATGAAGAAACAAGGCTCACAGCTCAAAGCACTGATCAAGGTCACAGAGCCAGGCCAAGCCAGGGCCAGGCCTATTCTCAGGCCTTGTAAGTGGATACCCAGAGCCCAGATGCAGGTGTGGCAGTTCTCAGCCCAGCTCCCAGAAACGTGTCGGGCTTCTGGTGCTGGATGGACCTCTCTTCTCCCTGGGCAGCAGACGCCTCAGGCCAGGGCTTCACAACAGAGGGAGGAGGTGGATGGACTCATGTGTGGGTCAGCCTCCGTGTTCAAGGTCAGCCATGTGACTGATTAGTGGGGCCTGTGAGTTGCACGGGAAGGGATTTGCAGGGATTGCTATGGAGTGAAGTGTCCTCAGGCCTGACCTCTTTCCACAGGGGTAGCTACAGAGGTCTGGCTTACTAGTGGGCTAATGAGCTCTGGGGCCCCAAGTCTCAGGCTCGCCACACAGACCCCCACCCCCGGTCCGCCTCGAAAGTTAGTGATGACCTCAGTTGTTTCCACTGCTGGAGGAGTGTCTCAGTGCACCAGGCACTGCACAGAGGGCTTTATGTGCATGTGTGGCTGCCTTGAATCCCCTCAACACTCCTCCATGCAGGGGTTGTTTCCCCACTTCACAAATGAGGAAACTGAGGCTTGGCAAGGTTAAGTAGTTGCCTGAAGGCATGTGCAACCCCAAAGCAAGTCCTGTCAAAATACACCTCCAAAACAGCACTTATCCCCATTATCTCTCGCCTGGACAGCTGGAGAGGGGAAGACTGCTGATGCTGAGCAGGTCAAATTTTAACAAACCTGTATCTTGGATCAGTTGAATATAGACTTACCAGGCTGGGAGTGGTGGCTCATGCCTGCAGTCCCAGCGCTTTGGGAGGCCAAGGTGGGTGGATCACCTGAGGTCAGGGGTTCGAGACCAGCCTGGCCAACATGGTGAAACACCATCTCTACTAAAAATACAAAAATTAGCCAGGTGTGGTGGCGAGCACCTGTAGTCCCAACTACTTGGGAGGCTGAGGCGTGGGAATCTCTTGAACCCGGGAGACGGAGGTTGCAGGGAGCTGAGATTGTGCCACTACACTCCGGCCTGGGTGACAGAGTGAGACTTTGTCTCAAAACAAAAACAAAAACATACACCTACCTATGCCTCCATGTCTTCACCAAAGCTAACCACTGTCTGGAACTTGATGCTTCTTGTTCAACGTATATTTTTATTCTTTTACTATTAATACATATGAATGTATTGACAAATAATATATACCAAATGTGTGTTTTTTAAATCTTCATGTAAAGTGGATCACACTGAATGCCTTCTCCTGGAACTTGCCTTTTCTCCTTCCATCGTGTTTCTGAGGCTCATGATGCCAGCACGTGTAGCTGCCATTCATGCATTTTCACTGCTGTATAGTACTTCATGCAAGGCTGCAACCCCTTTTGTTGTTCCTGTGTTTGACTCCCTCTGATCCAGGTGGCATAATTTGGAGTCCTATGTTACAGGTGGGAAAACTGGGGCTCAGAGAGGTTAAGGAGGCTGTGTGGGGTCAGCCAGCTTCTCAAGGGCATAAAAAACTCTGCTGAGCTCCAGGGGATGTGGTTCCCAGGCTCCTTTATATTCAATGATGTGATCAAAAAGGGGAAGAGACATTCAGTTGGCCTAGCCCTGGGACCACCTCAGTCCTGGGGGGGGGGGGCAGGAAGGGGGGCTTGACCTGGCATCCATTGGGCAGGTGGCCAAGTGATCAGAAACCACTCCCGGCCCCAAATCCATCCATGGCCTCATTTCACCCTAGAGGTAGCTTGGGGACACAGCATGCAGGCCACAGAGTGGACACTGGCTCCATAAGACACCTCCTGCAGGGATGACAAATAGGAGAGTCCTGAGCTGGATGCAGTAGCTCAGGCTAAGACTCGAAGCCTCAGTTTCCTGACTGGTAACACAGGGATCATCACCATACCTGCCCAGAGGAAGGCTGGAACACTGTTCAGGGCATTGAGGTGCCTCTATCCCAGCTTCGTCTGTTTTTATTCATTCACTCATTCAACAAGCATGCGCTGGACATCTGTTTAGGGGCAAGTGCTACACAGGGCTCTGGGGGGCTGAGAGTGACTGAGAATTAGGATCTAGAATGTGGCAGCAGACTAGCTGTCATCACAGAGAGGGTACTGGCTGTGTGACCCTAGGCCACTCTGCTCCCTCCGCACCTCTTTCCTCCCTTGTGGGATGTGCTTTGGGAGGTGCCTAGACCGTTACCTGGCTATAGGAAGTGGGGCTGTGTCTTTCCTCCTGGGTTCCCAGGCAGAGGGAAGGCTACAAAGCCACTGGTGAGCATCTCGGAGCCTGAAGCCGCCGGCTGCCGGCCCTGTCCCCAAGGTGGGCGGGCCCTGGTACGTGGCCGTGGACATACTTGGGCAGTCAGCTCATGCCCCAGACATGCAGGCATGTCACTGCAAGGACAGCCCGAGGAAAACCCCTCCTCCTGCTGTCTCTGCCACCCTCCTCTTCTCCTCCTCCCTCCCACTCCCCGGGGTGAGGCAGCTGCTTCTCCCAGAATTTCCACAGCCTGCCCTGGCTGCCCACCCTGCAAAGACCATCAACCCTTGGCGCCTGCACAGGCCCTGCCCATCCTGGCAGGGGCAGCTGCTGCCAGGGGAGCCTGCCCACCCTCACGTCGCTCAGGCACCAGCTTGACACAAACACAGACCGGGCAGGAAGAGCCAATTCAGGTCACCCTCAGCAACGGCTCAGGGCTCAGGCTGCCCAGGCCCTGCTGGGAAGCCTCCTGGGGTGTTGCTCAGTGTCAAGGCCCCCACTCCACCCCTGTGGTTTATCTGTTTCAGAAAGACCCCATGGTGAGGGGATTTGGGCTGAATAGACGCCCTACCCCAGCTGGAGAGACGGCAGGTCTATTCAAGAGCCTGGGAATCGGGTCGGACAGCTTGGGTGTTGACATCGGTGCTGCTGCCACTTGGGCTGTGTGACCTCAGGCAGGCTGCCTGCTCTATCTGAGCCCCGGCGTTCTCTTCTGTCCAGTGAGGACCCCTTGCATGGGGGTGTGGGATTCCATGGGACATGGAGGGGGCAGTGCCCCGCAGAGGGGCTGGCATTGAGGTCAGGAAACAGAGTTTAGGGGCAGGGTGGGGAGTATGTCACATGACTTCAGGATGAACGCCGACAGCAAGGGAAGCGGGACTGGTAAGTGTCATGGTGTGGAGGTGTGGGGGCAGGTGGCAGAGGGAGAGAGCCAGAGAGACAGGGGGAGAGAGAGAGAGAGAGAAGGCAGGAGAGCCTAGAGAGACAGCCAGTGAAGCAGCCAGGGAGGGGGAGCTTCTGCTGTGGGTGGGGCACACTGAACCTTCCTGAAAGGCTCTCGAGCTGAGCTTGGAGGACTCCATAGAAGGGTTGGGTTTTGGGCTGGGGAGAGGGTCCAGTGAGAAGTTGATTGTGACTGAGGACAGGAGGGTGACATGTCCCCCAAACTGGTGCTTGTTGACGCCAGCAGGCAGGCCACTTCTGGAGGGCCCTGAGGATGGTCCCACTGTCCTTCCCCAGCCATGGACCACCAAGGGATGGAAAATCATGTATGCAGAAAGACAGGTGGAGGAACTGAGGCACATGTGTAGTATCTACCTCCCTTTCAACCTCCTCCGGAACGGCCCAGTTGTTCTCTTCTGCCCTAAAACGTCCTCGGAGTTTCTTCTTCACCAGACAGAGCCCTTGGCCCTCACCCACCAGCCTTGGGTGGGCTGCCGTGTGGAGGCCCCAGCAGTCTCAGAGCTGGGTAGGAGGAGGAGGGGCTGCAGAGCCTGGACCCTGTGGGCGGCACACCTCTGGCTGAATCCGTGGGGTGGGGAAATTTCTTACCCTATCTCACCTGCCGAATGATCTCAGGCAAGTCGTAAGGCACATCCGGCTTTGACTGCCCGTTGGTGGAACAAGGTGGTCTCTGAGGCATTTCCAGCTGCACATTCTCACCTTTGAGAACCCCAAATGTCTGTGGCAAAGAACCATGGATATGTGTTCTGCATCTCAGAGATGATGAGAGAGAGTGACAGAGAGGAACCCAGACAGAGAGTGGATACCCCACAGAGACAGCAGGCAGAGACGGGATGGAGCAGAAAAGAGGAGAGAGAGGGGGTGGGGTGGGGAGAGAGAGAGAAGCCTGGGAGTCAGATACAGTCAGGGACAAAAGTGGAGGGAACAGAATCAAGTGCACACAGGTAGACACGGGGGTGGGGATGCATAGATTGGAATGTGGGGGTGGGGAGCACCAGGGAGCCCAGCAGCCCCGTCCCCAGACGGCAGGCACAGGGCCCCAACCTGGGGCAGCTGGAGGCAGCAGCTGAAGCAGCCTCAGCCTACCGAGCACTCCTCCCTGCCCACCATGTCTGGCTTGGACCCAGTAGGACCCCTGGGGTGAGGAAAGGGGAATGGAGGGACAGTGTCAGCTAGGAACCACACTGCTTCCCCAGGTCTGAGAAGTAGGATTGGGAAAATGTTTCCAGAGCACCTGCTGTGTGTTGGGCTCTGCTGGGTCCCAGCTGTGCAGATTTGGAGGAGTCATTTTTCTCTCTGCATCTCAGTTCCACCATCTAAAATGGGGATGTTCAGAGATCCTGTCACACAACGGCTGAGTGGTAGGGTCCAGGGACGGGGCTGCTTGGAGTGAATCCCAGCCCTGTCATGTATTAGGGCGTGGCCTTGGGCTGCTCACTTCACCATCCCGTGCCTCAGTTTCCCCATATATAAAGTGGGGGTAATCCCAGTCCTTCTCCTATGGCGTTGCTTTGAGGACTAGATGAATGAGTGTACATGATGTCATTGCTTCTGCATGCTGGTTGTGCCCCAGGTCACAGAACAGTTGGGAAAAGAAAATGAATCCTGCTGGTAATATGCCTGGCTGCATGTCTAGAGCACTGGAACCATCCAATAAATTACATCACCCTTAATCTCCAGCAGGAACCTGTTTTGCAGATCAGGAAACTGAGGCTCAGAGAGGCAAGGCAACTTAGCCTAGACCAGGCAGCAAGTGAGTAGTGGACAGTGATATAAACGCAGGCCTGGCTGATCCCAGGTCTCCGGCTCTGTCCAGGAGGGTGGCATGCCTGAGGCTTTGAAATACAAATAAGATTTCAGCAGGTAGTGGGGTGGGGCTGGCCCAAGAGGCTTCTGGGCTGCTGGCCAGACCGGAAGAGCATGAGGCACTTATGGGGAATCACCTGTCACGGGGCCGGCCGGCCGGGACACCAGCTGAGGCAGTAGGGGAGTGGCTGAGGGCAGTAAGGAGCCATCAGAGGCTTTGAGCAGGGGAGGAGCTGCTCAGACAGGGGGTCTGGGAGCCATGCACTGGCCACTGTGGAGGCAGAATGAATGGGGGTGCTATGGAGAAGTGCTGGGCAGCTCCCCAGGGGGGTCAGATCAGACAGTGCAAATGAGGTAAATGTTTTCCATATGTAATAAGGCCAAATAGAGTGCCAGAAGCCACCTCATGGAGGCAGGGTTTCCTCCCCGTTTCCTTCTCACCCAGTGGGCACAGCCACGGGAGGCTGGCCATGTGCCGGGTACGTGGCTTATAAAATCACCACCATAACCTCACGAGGGGCAGAGGTTATTGTTCCCATTTTATAGATGCAGAAACAGAGGCACACAGGGTTAACTCCAGATCTGAGTGGCCTCTGCTCTCTCCCTCCTGGCCCTAACCCACGGTCCAGGTAGCAATAAATGGCCCCTGGGTTCCACATTGTGGGATGTTCAGAGGCCGGCAAAGACAAGCCGATAGTGGAAGGGCTTTCCCGGGAGGGACCCAGCCGAGGAAGAGGCTGAGAGGTGGGAATGGGCAGGCTGGAGAAGGCACGGTGGCATCCCTCGGGACTCTCAGTAAAGGTCTCAGTCAACAGGTGAACAATACCTGCGACACTAGAACGATGAGTATGCATGATGATAGCAGCCCCATTTCTCACCAAGGCTCGTGAGGTAAGAAAAGCATTATGCCTATTCACGAATGACAGGCAGGTATCATTGCCCATTTCACAGATGAGGAAACTGAGGCACGGGCTAGGGGCTGAGTTGGGCCAGAGGCCTAGGGCTTTGGGAGTCAGGGTGTGGGGAGGTGCTGGTGGGAGGAGTGCTCAGGGCCTGAGAATTGCTCCTAGTAAGAGGACAAAAGCTGAGAAACCTAATCATGAGTTTACCAGCCTGGGGATTACGGCAGTGCTGCCGGGGGCTTGCCAGGGAAGCAGGCAGGTAGCAGCAGGCCTCCTGGGGCAGGGCAGGTGGAGGGGGCGGACTGGGCTGGCATTTCCCAGGCTGTGGTGTCTGCGGGTCACCAGGCTCGCTTGTGTCAGCTCACTTTGTAAAATGTCTTCACAGAAGTAGGGAACCCTGACTGTGCCCTAAGCCCAGCTGTAGGAACTTTGCACACATCAACCTTCACAACAGCCCTCAGACAAGACAGGGGTCCTGCTGCTTCCCTTACACTGTACAGGTGGGGAAACTGAGGCAAGGAGACCCACCTGAGGGCATACAGCAATGAAGAGGCAGAGCCAGCATTTGAACCTGGCTCACATGGTCTCAGAGTCCTTGTGCTTAGCTCTTCTGCTACCTGATGCTATGGCCTAGGTTAGCTGATTTATTTGCTTATTTATTTTAGCCACAGGGTCTTGCTCTGTCATTCAGGCTGGAGTACTTTGGTGTGATCATAGCTCACTGTAACCTTGACCTCCTGGGCTCAACGATCCTCCTGCTTTGGCCTCTTAAAGCACTGGAATTCCAGGTGTGAGCCACTGCACCCAGCCTGCTCATTTATCTTTTTAGAGACAGGGTCTCGCTCTATTGCCCTGGCTGAAGTGCAGTGCACAATCTTAGCTAATTGTAGTCTCAACTTCCTGGGCTCAAGCCATCTTCCTGCCTCAGCCTCCCAAGTAGCTGGGACTGCAGGCACAAGACACCATGCCCAGCTTATGTCAGCATATTTAAAAAAGGAAACAGCACGTCATATCTGAGAAGAGGCTGCTATAAACAGAAGGTACCATGAAAACAAATATAATAAAGATAGGACACAGTTCTCACATTTTCTGTAGATGCTGTTACCTGGGAGAGTTCAGAGCCAGAGACCTGCTTGCTCTTTGCTAAAAGGTCAGAATAGCAAGTGGCGGAGGGGAGACAAGGTGAACTCGCGGGCCAGGTGGCAGGCCGGGACAGCATCTGCAGGGGACGAACTCTCTCCCAGGTGAGTCTGTTGTCTTTAGGGCTGTGCCAGGCTCTGAGTCTCCTGACTCGCTTAATCCTCACCACAGCACTGAGAGTCCCCATCCAACAGGTGGCAGGAGGGAGGCTCAGCAGGGTTGGTCACTTGCCAGAGGTCCCAGCCAGGTGGGGCTGAGCTGAGGCTGACCAGCCTGCCTGGATTTCTTCCCAAGCTCCTGTGGGCACTTCAGGACCTGTCCATTCCACAAACATCTGCTGAGCAACATCCCCTTGTTCACTCCAGATGCCAGGCCAGTGTGGTTCCTGTTCTGGGTACCTGGAAGGAAGACAGACCCCAAACCAGACCCCCTCCCATGAGGAGGCTCACTCAGCTAACTCAGCCTGGGTCTAGGAAGGCTTCCTGGAGGAGGTGGAGCCCAGATGAGTCTGGAAGGAGGAGGAAGAGTTGGCCCGGCATTAAGGAGGCCTGAGCCCGAGCTTCACAGAGCACTGGGAGCGAGCATGGCCACCCCCAGGAAGTCACAGTCTGGTGGGGAAGGGGGGGCTAGGAGGGCTGTGCACAGGAAAAGCCAAATAGCCAGTATGACCCAATTACCTTCCTTGGAAAGTGAGCCCCCCTCCAAGAAACTGGGAGGCCCTGGGGGTTTCAAGCCCACTGCAAATCTTTATTTTAATTTTTAAAATTAATTCAAATTAATTTAATTAAGTTGCTCTACCTGCTCATAACAGGTACCAAAAAACAGATGCAGAGCTGAGAGGGACTTTGTGCATGTCCCAAATGTAAATGACGGGGACATGGAGGTCCAGAGAGGGCAATGGATTTGCTCAAGGTCACACAGCAAAGCAGTGGCTGGCAGGGGCTTACACTCAGCTCCTCCTTCCTCTCTCCTCTAGTATTCTTTGCCCCCTCATCCTTCAACTACCACCCCAAGGTGCTTGGCCCTCACTGTGCTTCCTACAGATTTCCTGGGTGCTTGCTCAAGTCCGTGTCAATCTTGAGAACTCTGGGATGAATGCCCGTAATGGTAATAATAGTTAACCTTCCTCAGCACTTACTGTGCTAACTGTTTCATGTGAGTTACCCCTGCCCCCAATACTTGCAGAGCCTTATGAGGTGGATGCTATTACCAGCCCCCTTTTACCAGGAAAGAAGGCCAGAGGGGTAACGTAACTGGCCTGAGATGGCACAGCAAGTAAGTGGCAGAGCTGGACCTGAGCACAGGCTGGCTGGCCTCCGGAGCCTGCCTGTGGAGCCGTCTAAGTCCCAGGCATTTAGTGACCTTCACGGTCCACACAGACCGACACATCAACAGTCCACTCTAACTGCGTGGAGGATGCTCCCATGGAGACAGTGTGCTCAGGTAAGAGGCCAGCTCCACCTCCTGGCTGCTGGAGTCATCTCCTGGCATGGACAGCTTCGTGTTCCCAGTTGTACCTTTTCCTTAGCAAGTCTTCACGCTGAGCTGATGGGTGTGCCAGAAGAGAGAAGGCACTGGTGAGGACCTTGGCTGGCAGGTGGGCTGGCAGCCCCCAGGTGGGGTGCAGCCCCTCCCCAGCCAGCATTGGCTCCTGGCACAGGTGCTCATGCCCCTCTGTGCCACCCTGCCCCAGGATGGCACCGGGGCTGGAAGGTGCGGTTCTCAGCCTCCAGGCATGCTCTGCCCACAACTGCCTCTACCAGCCTGTTGGAATGTGGAGTCCTGGCATGGCCAGGAGGCCCAGGTGTGGTGGGTGAGGCCTGGGCAGAGTGAGGAGGGGGTCTCCCATGGGGAGGTGGAGCTGGCACTGGAATAAATGATCACTGCGTTTGAATCCTAGCTCTAAACGTCTTAGCTGGGGAGTTCTGTGTGAACTGCTAGAGCCCTGGTCTTATCTGTTAAGGATGCTACTGCCAATTCCAGAGTTTGTCTCTCCTTGAAATGAGAGAATTGGAAAAGCAACTACTTAGTGCCAAGCACATGGTAGATGCCCACAAATGATGGTGCGTATTCCTGTGTGAACCCATTCTGCCTCCTGGCCTCATTGGACATCCAATCCTGATTAGTGGGAGTGATGCCTTGTAGGTCTGGGTTGAGGAGGATTCCAAGAACCAATCTGGTCTCAATGGGAAAAAGGTCTGTGTTAATTATGTCTGTCATGCAGTGCAAAAGGGCAGAGAAGTATGCACGCCCCGGAGTCACCATTGTCCCCTGCCCCCTCCTCTCCCCTCTCCTCCCCTTCCCCTATCGCCTTCCCTCCTCTCTTCCCTCCCCTCCTCTCCCCTCCCCTCCTCTCCCCTCCCCTCCCCTCCCCTCCCCTCTCTTTCTCCAGTTTCTCATGACTCTGCTTTCAAAATATGTTCAGAAGCCAGTGACTCTTTACCATGGCCACTGCTACCACCTGGTCCAGCCAGCATCATCTCTCTTGCCTCCTCCCTTGCTCCTTCCTCCCTTACCCATTCAGCCTCTCCTCATAGGGCCCAGAGGGATCCTGTTAAACCCACGTCTACCCTCGTCCCTGCCTTGGCAAGCAGTCCCGTGGCTGCCTTTCATTTGGGATGGAAGCCCAGGTCCCCACAGTGGACTGAGTGGTCTGACCCCTGACATTCCCACGCCTCTTCTTCCGCCTCTATCCTGCTGGCTCACTCTGCCACACTGGCCCCCCCCGCTCCCCTCAGGTGTGGAGTGCATGGCCCATGGCCTTTGCTCTTGCTTCCCCTGTGGGGAATGCTCTTCCCCCAAATGCCCACGGGGCTCACTCCCTCACTTCTTTGGCCTCTGCACAAATGTCCTAGTGTGAGTGCAGCCTCCCTGCTATTTAAAATGGCAGCCTCACCCTCTGTGCCATCCCTACACTCGCCTCATCCCTCTCCCTGTCTCATCCTTACCCATCCCCATTCCTACCCACCCCCATCCCTACGCCCATCTCTTTATGCTTCTCTGTAGCTCTCACCACTTCCTAACACTCTGTGCATTTTCTTTCTTTATTCACTTACTGTTTAATCTCCCTCAAGCTCTGCGTGGGTGCTGAGGCTCTATGCTCCAGCCATCGGAACGGCTGGTCTTTCCCCAGGAGCCCCTGCTCCCTGGGCCCTGGGCCCTTGCATATACAGTTCCTCTATCAGGAAATCACCCTGTCTTTTCCATTCGGCTAATTCTTCAGTATCTTTTAGGTCTCTGCTTTGATGCCACCTCCCCAGCTCCTTTGTTTCTGGAACAGCCAACATGGGGGGCCTTTGAGGGCAGGGGCTGTGCACACTGAGTGCATTATTGTGTCCACGGTGCTGCCCAGGCCCTGATATACAGCAGATGCTCAATACATGCTCAAGGAAGGGTTTGCTGGCACCCAGAAGCAAAAGAGCATGTGCCTCCTGCTGCTGAATCCCTTTCTGCTGTCCTCTTGGGAGGGGAGTACCATTATTACTAACGATGTGTAGTAACTGTACAGCCACTGGTAGTTCCTTTCTGAGGCACTTTCATGCTGTTATTTCCTAGCTACTTAGTGAGACAAGCAGCTCACAGGCTGCTACTAGGAGCGGCTCAGATAGGTCAGGAGTGTGTGTTCTAGGTCACACAGCTTCACATTTCCTGGCCAAGGAGACAGAGCAAGTTTCTCATCCTGGAGGCCCCGGGGAGATACATGTGGTTCCACCGAAGGCCCAAGGGTAAGGGTAGGGTTCAACACCTACAACTATGGCAGCTGGATAGTGTGTCAGTGGCTATACCATGGGGGCTGAAGGATTCCTCACAATCTGGAAATCTGAATGATTTGGCTCCAACTGGCAAGAGGAGAAAGTACGCAGAGCCTAGGGTAAAAAACAAGAAGAGAGGAAATTAGGGTTGGGTTCCGCCCACGTCAGCACCCTCACCCCCGCCCTACGATTCTGTTCCATAACCTCTGCACAGAATGTGCACACGCCAGATCCCTTTGGAACATCTCCCCAGAATATTCCAGGCCTTTCCTGTGGTTGAGGGGACGGGTGCTAGGCATATCCTTTTCTCCGGATAATTTTTGGGGGACATGACCCTTAGTGGGCCAGGCATACTTGGAAAAGTCCCTGGCCTTCCTTCCCCAAACCTCTTAGGAGTTATCTGTGGCCTGTTTCACTTTTTCAGGCCCACTGAGGAATTTTCGAGATCACCAACACTTGGAGCTTTAAAATTCAAAACACATTAAACGGTAAATGCTCCCATTACTGACAGAAATCTTCCCCAGTGCTTCATGAACTTGCAGACAGGACTGACACAGCTAAGCTTTCCTGACTGATTCAGGGCCATGCTGTCTACCAAAGGGCTAGCTGTTAAGACAGTGAGGATCAGGGACATTTGCCCTCGTACTGAATGTCCCCGGCCACAGTACTTACATAGTTCTTACATGTACCTTCCCCCTCGGTGACATTTTATATTTTCCAAAGATGGCCACAACAGCTCCCATCCCATTCTTCTTGTGGTGTGACACTCACACCCGTCTCTGAGAGGTGAGGCCACATATTCTCTCTTCTTGAATTTGGGTGGGCCTGTGACAATGGCAGGACAATGCTGAGTGGTTACGTCATAAAGGCAATACCCCTTCCATTAAATTCTCTTGGGATGCTCATGTTTAGAATCCAGCCACCATGTTGTGAGGAAGCCCACGTCACCTATGGAGAGCTACACAGAAAAGACTCAAGGCCCCAGGCACTTGAGCTGAAGGATGAACAAGAGTTAGTCAGCAGGGGAAATTGGGGAAAGGGTATCTGGTAGAAAGAAGGAACAGCTTACGCAGAGGTTCAGAGGCAAGAGAGAGCTTGGCACATTTGGACAGCTGCAAGAGGTGCAGGGTAGGCAGAACATATAGCGGAGCCCAGGGGTGATGGAGAGGTTGGCTGTGGCCAGGTCACAAAAGGCTACCAGAGACTGATATGAGGGGAATGGGGAGCCATGGAGGGTGGTAGCCAGATGACTACAGTGCTTTAAAAAACTTCTAAGACTCCAGCTGGGCAGAGAATCCATTGGAGGGGCTGAGCCTGGAGGCAGGGCGAGGGGTGGGGTGGGGTGGGGAGTGAGGGAATGAGCACCAGTGGGGGTCTAGACCAGCGCAGCGGCAGTGTGGATGGAGCGTGAGAGCTTTAGAGGTGGGTGTGAGAGGCGCTGGCACCCAATGGGTCTCTTGGCCAGGGCGCAGGCTCGTTATATTAATTATTAAAACCAATGTGTACTTTGGCCTGGGTGTAGAGAGGGAGTGCATAGGTATTTGTGTCATAGCATGGCCACTTGGGATCAATCACTGGCAACTGAACAATGATTTGGGGTCAGAGCTGTGGGCCACAGGGGACACGGATCCCAGAGTCTGCAGGACCTTGAGTGGCTCGCAGTTCCCCTCTTATTGCAATTCAGCTTCCATGACCGAATGCCTCCCGCTTGCCTCCCGCATGCCTCGAAGATCGTCATGCCATTATCTCATTTAATTTTGGTGGCCTGTTTATTAGTATAAGCTAGGGGTCTATTCTACAGATGAGGAAACTGAGACTCAGATAAGTTGGTAACCAGCCCAAGGCCACTCAGCTGGGAGGAAGCAGAACTAGAATTAGAACGGAGCATCTTTTGGAGGATGTGGAATCCACCAGCCTCAGGGAATGTGGACTGGTGTTTGGATTTGAGAGGAACTTTTGGAGGAAGGAAAACATTGTCCCTACAGGCAAGATGCAGGCTCAGAGACATTTCATTGGAATGTCAAAATAAATGGGCCTGAGTCAATGTCTGGATAAACCAAATTCCAAAGATTCTGTTCGAAGCAATGATCCCACTGCTAATAACAGAAGAGAAACTGGGAAAGCCCTGGCTTCTGCCGAGCCCTAAGAGGAAGCGGGGGCCCAAGACAAATGGGGAGGATGTGGTTAGTCTCCAGCCCAGACGATGGTCGGGGGGTCAGAAGGGCCTCCTGGAGAAATTCTATCCCAAGACCTGCTGTCTCCTTGCTGACCATTGGAGCTTTCCAGAAATTCAGAGTCTGCATTTGGCTGAGGTCTGGGTCTTTAATGATTAAATTGGCACTAGGGTGCGGAGGCCCGGGGTAGCTGCTTACCAAGGCACAGACGGTCACTCCATCCTTGAGCGGGGCAAGGTTTAGAGGTTCACGATTGCATCTCTCTCATTGTACACGTTTTCCCTGGACATGGCCCCCTGTCCCCCGTGACTTGCCCTGCTAAGGGACTTGATGCTGCCTCTGGGCCGCCAAACCTACCATCTGCTTCCTCAGAGTCCAGAGGACCAAGTCTCAGGTCCCCAGGGCTGCTGTGATCTCTGCTAAACACCACCTGCTTCTCCAGCTGTGCCTCCATGGCCCTGCTCATCACCTTCACCCCTCACTGCAAGGAGGCCAGGATCGAAGGAGCCTGAGGCTGAGTGCTTCAAAGCTGTGTGACCTTGGGCAGGTGCTTCCATGTCTCTGTGCCTGGGCATCCTCACCTCCAACACAGGAGGGTCATGGTGCAAGCCAGCAGAGTGTGTTAGAGCAGTGGGTGCTGACCTTGGATTTGGCTGGGGTTGGGGTTTGTACTAATTAACTGACACCAAGGTAGGGATAGGGGCTTGTTCAGTTCACAAGACACAGATGGTCCCTCCATCCTTGGGGAAGGGCAAGGTTTAGAGCTGTGTGGATTATCTCTTTCTGATTGGATGTGTCTTCCCTGGATATGGTGTCTCTGTCTCCTGGACCCGACCTGCCAATCTGGCTGCTGGGTGCAATCTCTGGGGGAGCAGCCCAGGATCAGCCCTTCTGGGACTCCACCTAGCCATCAGGACTGCTCGAAGCTCCCCTGTTGATTCCAATGTATAGCCAGCACTGAGACCAGTGTTTCAGATCACTGCCTTTGGCATCAGACTCACGTAGGTTCAAATCCTGACTCTGCTTCCATTGCTGTGTGACTTCCATGTTGGGCTTGGTTGGCAATCTCTCTGAGCCTCAGTGTCCCCCTCCCTCAACTGGGAATGATACTTTCTCATCACTGGGCTAAACGGACTAAGTCACATAATTTGGGTGAATCACCTATACCTAGAGCCCAGAAAATACACTAACTAAAATAATCATGCTCACAGCAGTATTGACCTTGCCAAGTGGAAGAGAACACTTGATTTGAGACTTAGAAGAAGCTCATCGGACCAGGTGCGGTGGCTCACGCCTGTAATCTCAGCACTTTGGGAGGCCGAGGCAGGCAGATCATGAGGTCAGGAGATCAAGACCATCCTGGATAATACAGTGAAACCCTGTCTCTACTAAAAATACAAAAATTTAGCCAGGCATGGTGGTGGGTGCCTGTAGTCCCAGCTACTTAGGAGGCTGAGGCGGGAAAATGGCATGAACCCAGGAGGCGGAGCTTGCAGTGAGCAGAGATCGTGCCACTGCACTCCAGCCTGGGCAATAGAGCGAGACTCCATCTCAAAATAAATAAATAAAATAAAATAAAATAAAATAAAATAAAATAAAAATAAAATAAATAAAAGAAGCTTATTAAAAAGTGCTTTTAGAGCAAGCTCAGAGGCTGCAGCTGTTGAGTTGAAATCCTCTCTCAGCAGGACTTGCTTGATATTTTCCCCCTCCACGGAAGGCTCTGAAATGAGTGCCACTCATGTTGACGTGGGTGGTTAATTCCACGTCTGTGTGGGGTTTCTGCTTGGAAAAACAGCGGGGCCTGCAGTGTTTGACCCACTGATGTTTCTGCAGAGAGGGGCCTTGGCTATGGCAGCTAATCAGAGCGCCCCTGCTTCTGCACAGGGCCCCTGCAGCGCTCTCCCTGGGCTGCAGGAGGGAAGGTGAGAGGAGGCGGAGTCGGATTCACCCTGCTCAAGTGCACACCACGTGTTAGGCATTTTATGTTCACGAGTGTGTGTCCAGCACTTCCTACTTGCCACATCCTGTTGTAAGCATTTTACCTGCCTTTCCTCATTTCACTCTCAAAATAACCCTATGAGACTGGCACTACTATCCTCCATTTTACAGATAGGGAAACTGAGGCCCAGAGCAGTCACGTAACTTGCCCAAAGCCACACAGCTGGTCAATGGCAGAGTCAGGATTTGAACCCAGGCCAGCTGGCTTCAGGGACCATGCTCTCAAGTGCTCTGCTGGGCTATGTCTGTTACTGAATTTGCTTTTCAGGCTGCACGCTCAGGACAGTTGCCAACAGTCTACAGAAAAGGAAACTGAGGTTCAGGGAGCTGAAGCCCCAGGGCCACCCAGCTGGCCAGAGACAGAGATAGGAGTTGGCCGGGGCCACCTGCTTCAAAACCTATCTTTGATCATCTGTGCTGGGGCGTGAGCATCGAGTTCTTCACGCCTTCGCTCTCTGTAATCAGTAGTTATGGAGTGTCTACTGTACACCTGGCCCTGTTCTGGGTCCTGAGAAGGCAGAGATGATACAAGCCCTCTGCCCCCAAGGCCTTCCCAGGTGATAAGACACTCAAATAACTAACTACCCCAGGGTCTGGAGGAGAGACTGATTCTGTCTGCAGTTGTCTGGAGGGCAACCACGATGAGGTGGTTTTCAGCTGGCTATCAAGGGATCAGTAGGAGTTCACCAGGAATCACCAAGGAGTGGAGAGGAAGAAATTGAGTGTATGGGGGAGTGGGCTTACTACAGTTCTGGCAGGAGCCAGGGCCTTGAGCAGGGCCGGGGGTGGAGACATGCCACCTCTGGCTGGGGCCCTGGGTGGGGAATGTGACTTACCTCAGAAATCCTGACCACAGGTGGTCAAGGCCGTGAACTCCACCAACGTGGATACAGTAGAGAGAAATGGCAGTGGAATTGAAGTCCGTGATGCCAGCTCCACTGCTCCCCAGGCAGCTGGGCAAGTCACTTCTCATCCTTTTAAGCCTTAGTTTCCTCTTCTGTAAATGAGGACCCTAATATCCACATCTATCCGTCTCACGGCTAGCCGATGACCTGGCTCTGCCTTTTCTTCTCATCCTGTCCCACCCTCTGCACCCCGCTTTGGCTGTGCCCGCTTCAGCCTACTCCCCAGCCTTTTGGTGCCCATGCATTTGCCTGTCCACTCAATTAGCCACTGATGTCCACTGGAGGGAAATTCCTGGAACACATTTCTAACCCTGGCACTCCCCTGTTCAACTTCCATGGCTCCCTATTGCTCCAAGACCACAGATTCTTAGAGCTCTGGGCCTTCTGCAAGCTGGCCATACCTGTCCTCTCTCACCCCCACCCTTGCTGGGCAGGAGACTCACGCTCCAGCCACAGAACACATATGCCCTCTCCAGGGAGGCCACGCCATTGTCATGCCTCTGGGCCACAACACATGCTGTCTCCCTGCCTGGGATGCTCATCTCCCAGGGTCTGGTGAAACCTCCACAAGCCAGGTTAGTATCCATGGGGCTGAGATCTGGGGGATCCAGAAGGATGGGGAGAGAAGAAGTGTTGGGTTGTTGCCAACACCTTTTGCCACAAACAAGGTTCTCATTCAAGCTGGCAGCCAGACCCCAGGGCCTGGGGGGTGGGCACCAGGCCCCCAGGAGGAGGCAAGGGGACCAGGCAAGCCCCACAGCATGGTTTCTCAAGCTGCCAGGACTCTGGAATGTGCAGTTGCATCCCGTCTCGTCTGCGGTCGGGGAAATATTTGGCTGAAAACAAACACTCTCATTCCTGATTAGGGCAACATCAAGGACCCTCTGACCCAAGCGAGAGGTCTCACCCTGAGGGTGAGCCTGGTCACATCCCTTCTCCAGGAGGCCCACCTGGACTGTGCTGTGTGACGCCTGGTTACTCACTCCCCCTCTCTGTGCTCCTGTGTCTGTGCTCAGGGGAGAGACAGGATCCCACAGAGTAGTCCTGCACATGTGAGGACTTTTTCTTCAGGTTCTATTTGGGTGCTGTTTTCAAGGGGCTGGAAACACCTGAGGAGGAACCCCTGGAAGGCAATAGATCCCCCAGGCAGGCCTTGACCCTTCCTGGAGCCAACCTCAGTGGCAGGTGGCTAGGAATGGTTTTTCCCAGGAGAGGTGGGGCTCCTGGAAACTCAGATGTGCAGATTTGGTTGGGACCAAGATGTGTAGATCTCCTGTCTCCCTGTCTGTCCCCTTCGTACTATACCTCCAAGCCTGGGGTGCTCACTTCCTGTCCAAGTAGCCCATTGTTCTGCTGGGTGTCAATTCGTCTTCACCCTACCTGGAACTGGCTTCCCCTTAATTCCCCCCTTTCCTGCCATCACAGGCCTTAGGGCCCTGACCCTCCACTTCCTCGCCCAGAGACAGCCCTGCAGAGGCCTGAGTATGCAGTGTGCCCCTGCTGCCACCCTGTTCTTGAAGGTTCTGTGGTTTTCCACACCGGCCAGGAGCACCTTCAGGCTGGCACCTCAGGCTGAGCCAAACTGGAAAGTCAGGAAAGTTGGCAGGGGGCATGCAAGGCAGGAAAGAAGTGTGTTTGAAGGAGCAGTTTAAGCCCAACGGACATGGTTCTAATCCCAGCCATACTACTTTTGGGCTGTGTTGCTTTGGGCAAGAGACTCAAACTTCCTAAGCCTCAGTTTACTTATCTGTAAGATGGGAACAATGAAAGCATCTAGTTCATGAGGCTCAAATAAGAGGAGCTGTGGGAGACTTTTCTGTGGCTCCAACATATGATGCTCCTCATGCCCCTGCCTCAACTTCCTTACCCCAGTTCTGCCCTGGAACCAGCACTCGGCCCTACGGGATGACCCCTTCCTCCCATCACACTATATCCTTCCCAGCCACCATGCCTTTCTATCCGCTGTGTCCTCTGCCTGGCCGGCTCTTCCCTCTTCTTAGCCTAGCCCCCTCCAATGCATCATTTGAGAAGGGCACCATTCCCTTCCTTTCCTTTCTCAGGCAGAATGCATCTCCCTGCTCCCGGTTGCCCACAGTCTCCATGCTGGAGTGGTTTCGAGGAGGGAAAGCTGGAATATGGAGCTTGATGCTAGCCCTATGCCTTTTGGTTGCAGGACTCCGAATGAGACCCTTCTGCTCCCTGAGCCTCAGTTTGGCTCATCTGAGAAATGGGGACAAGAACCAAGTTCTTGCCCAGTGCTCTCACACATTCTGTGACCCACAGAGGTGATCCTGGCACACAAGTGCAGCTTTGCCATATGGGCATTTCCTGGAAAAGCAAAGCAAAGTGGATCTAACCCTCGGGGCCCAAGCAGTGAGGTTATGTAAGTTCCGAAACTTATTTTTCCCCGTAATTATGACAGACTCCTGGAGCCCTGAGTGAACGGGCCCTGGCCCCAGCCCTTGCTTCTGCGCTTGTTGGGACATAGACCAGAATTAATGTAATTATCAGCTTGGGCCTCCTTCCAGGTAGGCCCTGCCAGGGTGCCTCCCTCTGGATTTCATTAAGTCTCCTGTCAACATTGTCCGCTCAGCGCTGTTGGTTTCCGAGTCAGCTTGCGGAGCCGCAGGAGGAACGGGCGCCAACCCCAGCCCCGCGTGATGGATTTTGTTTACTCTCTTCTTCCCACAGATTCCTCCTTTAATAACCCTGGAGCCAGGAGGCAGGGAGGCGGGAGGCAGGGTCTCGGCGGAGGCACTGAGGCAGCTCTCCTGCAGGGCTGCAAGGGCCGTGTGGGCAGCACCAGGAGGGCACTCTCTAGAAAGAAGCTACGTTTTAAGGAATAGAGGAAAATTTAGTTGATTCCAGGGGATCAACTTTCGGGAGGGAGCTAAGTGGTTCTGGAAGCTCTGATTAGGCTGAGGCTTGACCCTGGTCACACACGGCACCCTAGTCCTGGTCGCAGACAGGCCTGATCGTGGTCCTAGAGCCCTGACCCTAACCATAGACTAATCCACCATCCTAGCTCATGGGATGAATGCAAACCTGGCCCCTGTCTGAGCTCAAACATTAACCCAGGCTTGGCCGGGCATGGTGGCTCACGCCTGTAATCCCAGTACTTTGGGAGGCTGAGGTGGACAGATCACCTGAAGTCAGGAGTTTGAGACCAGCCTGTCCAACGTGGTGAAACACCATCTCTACTAAACCTACAAAAAATTAGCCAGGCATGGTGGAGTGCACCTGTAGTCCCAGCTACTGGGGAGGCTGAGGTGGGAGGATTGGTTTGCTTGAACCCAGGAGGCAGAGGTTGCAGTGAGCCAAGACCGCACCACCGCACTCCAGCCTGGGTGACAGAGCGAGACCCCATCTCGAAAATAAATAAATAATAAATAAATTAATTAATTAACTTAACCCAGGCTGAATCCTAACCCAAGTTATAGACTGGGTCCTGAACCCTAACTGAATCCCTGATCCCCACTCCAGACAGCCCTGACTGTGGTCATAGACTAAGCTCTAACTCCAGTCCCAAGCTGAGCCCTGGTCCCAGATGCTGCCAGACCACACACCAAGTTCTCAGATTCTCTTTTCACAAGGCCTCCCCTTTCAGAGTATAAACCTGTCTCCTGAAGAAGAACCAAGTCAGCCTGTTAGTGCTCATTCCTTGGTCAAGAAACAGATGCTCTTGAAGGAATGGATCATGGAACAGCTTAGCCTTGAGGGGTAGGAGTCAGAGAGAAGCAGAGACAGTTACTTCCAAACATGGAAGCTGAGCTGGACAAGTAGCCCACCAGAGGAATAGAAAAGTGGAGAAGAGGAAATATGGTATTGGGGGACAGGGCAGCACACTGCTCTGCTAAGGACAGTAGCTAGGAGCTTTTTAATATGCCCTATTGAGAGTCATTCATTCATTCAGCAAACACTGAGCACCAAGCACTGAGCACCACCAATGAGCCTAGTGTTCGTCCATTCCACTGTGCATTCAGTAAGCATGTATTATGTGCTACGGAACCCACATTCTGTTTAGTTGGGGGTGGAGGACTTCTCAGTCGGTGTCTCCAGAGTTACAAATTACCCTCCTCCCTCTCCTTCCTTACACCACCACACCTACACTGTGGATTCCTATGGCACTGAGAAATGAGTCTTAGAGTCAGGCAGACGGAGCAAGTCACCTTCCCTCTTGAACCCTCAGTTTCCCCATTTTTTTTTTTTTTTTGAGACGGAGTCTCGCTCTGTCGCCCAGGCTGGAGCACAGTGGCGTGATCTTGGCTCACTGCAAGCTCCGCCTCCCAGGTTCATGCCATTCTCCTGCTTCAGACTCCTGAGTAGCTGGGACTACAGGCGCCCGCCACCACGCCCGGCTAATTATTTGTATTTTTAGTAGAGACGGGGTTTCACCGTGTTAGCCAGGATGTTCTTGATCTCCTGACCTCGTGATCCACCCGCCTCAGCCTCCCAAAGTGCTGGGATTACAGGCGTGAACCACCGCGCCTGGCCAGTTTCCCCTTTTACTAGATGGGCAGTTGTGCAGTGTGAAGGAGATAACAGTTAAGACCACACTTAATGCAATATGAGGCATACAGTTGGAGCTTAATAAGTGTTGCCCCTTCGTGGACTGCTGGGGTCTTTGGGAGGATGCAGTCACTAATGCTACACATGGCAACAGTGATTGCCCAGTGGAAGGCCAACGACTGCTGTCTGGAAGGCTGGGCCTCAGTTTCCCCATCTGTAAATTGTGGGGTTAGACTCGATGGTCCCTTTATTCCAGCCACCCCTGGATGCCCTGTAGCTGGATTTCAGAGGAAAAGGTGATGGCAACACTCAGTCCCCGGATCCCCTGAACTTGGCTATGGGCTGAGCTGCCCCGGAAGTCAATCTGTGACAGAACAGAGTCCAGGGCGGTTATAAACCTAGACCAGTGCATTCTGCCCCCGGCACTCCCAGCCAGGGTTGGACTAGAGCTGACCAGCCCAGAAGTCATCAAGGCCACACTGGTCTTGACCCAGGTTCAGCAGGTAAGAGTATGGCCTCAGAAGGTCACCAACCCTCCCCTGCTCTAGGCCACAGTTTTCCCATGCCTCAAGTAGGGCAGTAGAAGGAGCACAGTCTTTGAGGCGCTGATAGGTTTCAGTGCGAATCTTGACCTACCCCACACATGCTGGATGACCTCAGCTAACTTACTTAGTCTCTCTCAGCCTTAGTCTTCCCACCTGGAAAATGGGATGATAAGATCTCAATTTTAGGACTATGATTGAGAAGTGGAGGGGATGGTGACAACAGGCTCAGGCAGTGCCAGGTATACAGCAGGTGCACTATAGCTGCAGGCAGGTGTGATCACTACTGGGCTTGAGCAGGGGCGTACACAGTGTTTCATGGCAGTGTCCTGGGTGGCTGGAGTCAAGAGAAGGACCAGACAGGATTTGGGGCCCCACTTTCTTTCAAGGACAGAAATCTTTTGATATTTTTTAATCTAATAGGTTACTCTGTAAGAATTCATTTGAAGAAAGAGGAAGGAGGCTAAAAAATATTGCCATGAAAAATGTTTAAGGCTACTGGTTAGATGAATTTCCAGGGCTGGCCAGGCACAGTGGCTCATACCTATAATCCCAGCACTTTGGGAGGCCGAGGCAGGTGCATTGCAGGAGCCCAGAAGTTTGAGACCAGCCTGGGCAATATAGTGAGCCCTCATCTCTACAAAAAAATAAATTAAAAAATTAGCTGGGTATGGTGATATGTACTTGTGGTCCCAGCTACTGGGGAGGCTCAGGTGGGAGGATCGATTGAGCCCAGAAGGTTGAGGTGACTATGAGCCATGGTCATACCACTGCACTCTAGCCTGGGCAATAGAGTGAGACCCTGTCTCAAGTAAATAAATAAATAAATAAATAAATAAATAAATAAATAAATGAATTCCCAGGGCTGAAACACTTACTGATTAAGGGCCTATTTCATGCGTGGCCCTGGGAAGGCTCTTGGGAGCCAATAAAAGGCTCTCTCCAAAATTTTTACTTTACTCATAGCCCTCGTGGGTGTCCAGGGGTCGTGCAGACTTGGGGTCCTTTCAGTCCATGGCAGTGAATTTCCCCCACAGTGCCCACTGATGATGGAAGAATACCAATTGCTGTGTGTCTCACGATGTGCTGGTGCCCTGCCCTCTGCAGAACATCTGATGGGCAAACAAGAGGGTAAACAGACTGGCAGGCACCTATTTCACAGATGGGGAAACTGAGGTAAGGAGTGGCAATGTGACCTTCCAAAGGTCACATAGTGACTAAAATGTGGAGCTGAGACTCACAGGCAGAGCTTGGTAGCCCTGAGCCCCGGGCTGTCCTCCAACCGCTGGAGCCCTGGCAGTCCAAGTGAAGCTGGATGGGACCTGGCTGCACATCTCTGCTCTCAGACCCCACCTCACATGTCACTCAGAGGCATCCTGCCTGGGGGGCTTGTTTTTTAATTTTTTTTGGAGGTGGGGGATGGAGTTTCTGTCCCCCAGGCTGGAGTGCAGTGGCACAATCTCAGCTCACTGCCAACTCTGTCTCCCGGGTTCAAGCAATTCTTCTGCCTCAGCTGCCCGAGTAGCTGGGATTACAGGCGTGCACTACCACACCCAGCTAATTTTTGTATTTTCAGTAGAGACAGGGTTTTTCTGGACTCGAACTCCTGACTTCAAGTGATCTGCCCACCTCCGCCTCTCAAAGTGCTGGGATCATAGGCATGAGCCACCAAACCCGGCCTCAGGCATTCAGTTCTGTGATCGACTTGCCTTGGTTAAACCAAAGGAGCAAGAAATTTGTGGCAGGCATTTGATCCAGAAATGGGGTGAGCAGATGTGAGAGGGGAAGAAGGAGATACTAAGGTGGGTTGGGGGATCTGTGAGCCAGGGGAATTCATGTTTATGGGGCACTTGGCACCATGCTCTCGGTGGCTGTTATTGCACCCATGGATAAGGACATTGAGGCAAAGTGACTGGCCAGCTGTGGAGCCAAGTCTGGCTTTGGGTGTCTATGGCTCCCTGTCCAGTGCTCTTTGCAAGGCCAGCGAGTCCCTGTGACCCAGGAGCCATTTTCTCCACCCCTTCTTGGGTGGCCCTCAGAGACTCTGTCTAGCCGCAGAGCCTTCCCTTCCCAGAGGGCCCCTCTCCAGGCCAGAATTTCAAAACTAAAGCATGATGCTCACCTGGGACCCCAGCAAACAGCACAGGGGCCCAAGCCTCTCCAGCACTGTAGCAGTGGGTGTGGCTCTCAGGAATGCTGGGGCTGCAACCAGACAGACCTGGGTTCAAGTCCCGGCTTCATCGTCTACTCCCTGTCATGAACTTGACCACATTATGCATCCTGGGGCTTGGTTTCATAATCCGTGAAATGCAGGCAAAAAATATGCTGGGGAGGAGGGGAGGAACTAGGAAGAGGAAAACTAGTAAAAATGAAAGTGGGCTGTGTGTCAGTCCATCTTTCTGACCATCCCACACAGACTCCAGGCATGAGAAAGGCCACTAGAAGATCAGGAAGTGGAGGATTAACCCAGGCGGGGCCCCTGCTGGGAAACACAGGGCTCTACCCTGCAGGACCTCAGGGCCAAATCCTGTGTTGGGGCCACAGGATTGGATTAGGCAGGCCTCTGCCTTTAAGGAGATCCCAGGCCAAAAGGAGAGATGAGTTAACCTTACCCAGTCTAAGGGAGAAGGTGGACATTCCATCCAGTCTCAGGAGGGAGGCAGATACTCCATTCATTCTAAGTGGGGGATTCAGACGCTGTCTAACCTGGGCAGGGGACCGGAGGAGGGAAGAGCAATTGAATCTAAGGAGGACATGAACAGTCCATCCATTCTGGGGGTGTGGGAGCAGTGGACACACCCTGTCCAGCTGTATGACAGGCAGCTTTGATTTTGTATTTAGTGTTTCTGCAGGGGTTCAGAGTACCTGGTGGATATGCGAGGCTGCATGCATTCCCCATCATTCAAAAACTGTTTATAAAGCAGCTCCTCTGTAATCCTAGCACTTTGGGAGGCCGAGGTGGGTGGATCATCTGAGGTCACGCGTTCAAGACCAGCCTGGCCAACATGGTGAAACCCTGTCTCTACTTAAAAATACACACACACACACACACACACACAAACACACACGCACACAAATTAGCCGGGTATGATAGTGGGTGCCTGTGATCCCAGCTACTTGGGAGGCTGAGATGGGAGAATCAGGGAACCTAGAGACAGTGGTTGCAGTGAGCCAAGATCACGCCACTGCACTCCAGCCTGGGAGGCTGAACGAGACTCCATCTCAAAAATAAAGTAACATAAAATAAAATAATAAAATAAAGCAGCTCCTATGTGCTGGCTTTATGCCAGGTACTGGACGGAGGGTGATGGCCTTTGAAGCTAGTTGGGTGCTTTGGAAGCAGGCAGTGAGGTGGGAGTTAAGGATCCTCTTTGGGATTCAGAATGCAGAGGGGAATGTGAACTGATAACTCCTCTTGGGGCTGCCGATGTCAGGAACCCAGAGCTCCAGAAGTTTTCCTTTAAGCCTTGTCTTCCCACAGTGCTTCCAAGGACAGGACACTGCGGGTACAGTTATCTGCTCTGTCACATCTGCACAGCATTGGTCATCTTGATCTCTTCAGATACTGGACACTTGAAAAGTTGTCTTAATGATCTATTGGTGCACTCAAACCACACTAAATTAGCTTTGTCATCTGGTCCAGGTTCGGCTGGGCAATTCTGCTGGTTTCATTTAGGCTCACCCAGGCAGCTGAAGACACCTTGGTGCAGCATGGTCTAAGCCGGCCTTGCTTGCCTGGGGTAGCTGCCGTTGGCTGAGCCGTACATCTCCAGCAGGCTAGCCTGGACTCCTCCATTGGATGCAGCCTTCCCAGAGCAAGCCACATGTGCAACCGCTTCCCAAGCCTGTGCTTACATTGCATTTGCTGATGTCCCATTGGCTAAAGCAGGTCATGTGACCAAGCCCACGGCCCGGCCCCCTGTAGGAGAGGATTACACAAGAGGGGTGTGGCTCCTGGGCACTCGTGGCTGTACCAACCTACGACCAACTCCCCTGAGCGCCAGGCTGTTTCCTGCCTCTGCACCATCGCCCAAGCTTTCCCCTTCACTTGTTATGCCCTGCTGGGCGATCTCCCACTCGGGCAAGTCACAAACTTCTCTGCCTCAGCCTCCTCCTCTGTAAAATGGGGATCACATGAGTTTAAGTTATTCTGAGGATTAAACGAGTTAACACACAAACATTTAAAACAGTGTCTAGCACACAGTAGGTCCTCCGGAGATGCCAGCCATCACTATCACAGTGGTGATTCTTGGTATGACGACCCCTGCCCTCTTCAAAGCCCCGTTTAAAGACTCTCCTCCCTGAAGCTGTGTCTGGTTCTCTCCAGCCAAGCATCCACCCCCAGGCCTGGCCCTATAATTATCTTTTCCTCATCCACCAACTCCATCTACAGTGGGATCCAGAGGGAAGGGAATCCCAGGGCCCTGCCCAGGGAGTGCGAACTATCTTATTTCCTCTGCAGTTAGGGAGGCAAGACAGTCCTCGGTGGCCCCATTTGACAGAGGTGAAAACTGAGGCTGTAGATGTGCTGACTTGCCCGGGGTTGCGCAGCTGGTAGGTGGGTGAGCTGGGAGTGGAGCCAGGTTGGGCTGTAGCAGCTGTGTTTGCCCTGCCTCGCTGTCCAGCTCCCACCTGGGCCGGTTGTCGGGGTCTCAAAGGGAAGGCAGATACGGGCTCTGCCCCACGGAGCTCACAGTTTGGTGGAGGAGGAAGGCTCAAGCAGAGAGCAGGAGGTGTGAGTAGCTCTGTGGGCTGTGGGGGCCAGAGGGATCCTCGACCCTGCGGGGTCAGAGCTGGCTGCCCAGAAGACATGAAATGGAATAAGCAGAGTGACATGTTCTGGGCCACTAACAGGGTGTGTGGCTGCCCTGACCACATCGCTGCAGCCACCTCCACAGCCACATCCCTGTGGGTCATGGGGATGTGACCCTCCCCACTACCTCCCATCACTGAGGACGCACCTCCTGGGCCTCCAGTAACTACCCAGGCCTCCACACCTGCTGCGCCATGATGGTGCAGCCCGCCTCCCCAACGCCTTCAGCCCTGTGGACGTTTTCTCTGGAGATTCCAATTCCCCAGCCTCCTTGAGGTCAGTGTCTGCCCAGAGCCTCCCGGCAGGAGAGAAGAAACCCCACAGCTCTTAAGGGAATGCCTGCCTGTCCGAATGGACAAAGACAAGCTGTGCAGGAACCTCCCCTGGGAGGACTGAGCCATCACCTGAGGAATGGGAGTCTGTGGAAACATGACTCGCCTCTGTGAGAATAAAGCCTTTCATCTGGACATCGAAATGGCCACCAGCTCCCTGAGTGACTTTGGGCAAGTCATGTCCCCACTCCAAGCCTCGGAAAGCCCACCTGTGAGATGAGGATGAAAATAACCCCGTAATGGGCCTGCCATCCCACCACCATGGCGTGCTCTACCTCGTACGTAGTCAGTATTCAGGGAATGGTGGTAGGGCAGTAGTGTGAATAGCTTTAAACTGGAGGAGCTTTTAAAAACCTCTAGAATCTCCTGGAAAGAGTGGGGAGCGCCTCAGTGGCCAGTTAATGCATTAGGTAGTGGCCACGACTTTCATTAGCATTTAAGGCATTTATGGAGGGCTTGCTGAGAGCATAGCAGAGTGCTGGGTATTGGAGCCCTGAAGAGTCATGTACAATCCACTTATAACCTATGCTTGCTTGCTTTAAAGAAATACTCCTTTGGCCGGGCACAGTCGCTCATGCCTGTAATTCCAGCACTTTGGGAGCTTGAGGCAGACGGATCACAAGGCCAGGAGTTCGAGACCCACCTGGCCGACATGGTGAAAACCAGTCTCTACTAAAGATACAAAAAATTAGCCAGGCATGGTGGTGGGCACCTGTAATCCCAGCTACTCGGGAGGCTGAGGCAGGAGAATCACTTGAACCCTGGAAGGGAGGTTGCAGTGAGCTGAGATCGTGCCAACGCACTCCAGCCTGGTGACAGAGTGAGACTCCATCTCAAAAAAAAAAAAAATTCATTTAATTGTATTTTACAGGGGGAGAATTTATATATAGGAAGATTACCCTGTGTCAGGTTGCTGGGGCTGCCATTACAAAATATCACAGCCTGGGCTGGGGGCTTCTACAACAGGAGTTTATTTTTTCGGTTCTGGAGGCTGGAAGTCCCAGATCGAGGTTTTGGCAGGGCTGATTTCTTCTGAGCCTCTCTCCTTGGCTTGCAAACAGTAGCCTTCTCCCTGCATCTTCACATCCATCTTCCCTCTGTGCCTGTCTGTGTCATTTTCTCTTATAAAGATGCCAGTCGATTAGGGCCCACCCTAATGACCTTGTTTTAACTTAGTCACTCCTTTAAAGACCCTGTCTCCAAAATACAGTCTTATTCTGAAGTGCTGGGGTTAGGGCTTTAGCGTAGGAATTGGGGTGGGGGGCGGGAGGAACAGTTCAGCCCCTAGCACCCCGTTTTAAGTTTACAGTCTGAGAAGCTTTTACAAATGCATATGCAACAGCCAAGATGCAGAGCAGATCATCGCCCCAAGGTAATGCCCTCACGCCCCTGCAGGCAGTCCCCACCTCGCACCCCCACACCAGGTGAAAATGCCTGGTGGCCTCCTGTCGTGCAGGCTTAGTTGGTCTTCTCTGGAGTGTCAGGTAAGTGGGATCGTGCCGTGTGTTCGTTTCATGCCTGGTGTTTTCCCTTCACAGAACGACCCTGAGGACCGTGAGTGTTGCTGCATGCGTCTGTGCTGTGTCCCTTTTCATTGCTGAGCGGTGTTCCTTTGTATGGATGTGCCACTGTCTGCTTCTTCACTCACCAGGTAAGGGACACACAGACAGTTCCAGGTCAGGCTCATGATGGGTATAGCTTCCACTCATATCTGGGCCCTGCTTTTCATTTGTAGTTGGTTTCCCCACCTAGGTATAAAATTGCTAGATTCCATGGAGGTGGGTGTTTAGCTTCATAACTGCCTTGCAGGGTGATTCTCACACCCCCATCAGCCGTGTTTGAGTCCTGATTGCTCCGACATTGATAGTTCAGTCCTTTTCACTTTAATTCTGAAGGGTGTGCACTGGCGTCTCGTGGTTTAACTTGCACTTCCCTGGTGGCTGGTGAAGTTGAGCATCTTCCCATGTGCTTATTGGTCATCACATTTCTTTTGACCATTTTTAATTGGGTTGTCATTTAGAAAATTGTGGTAAAAGATACATAACATACAATTTACCATCTTAATTTAATCAATTCGGTGACATTAAGTACATTCATGTGTTGTGCAGTTGTCACCACCATCCATCTCCAGAACTCTTTTTTGTCTTCCCAAACTGAACCCCTGTCCCCATTAAACACTAACTCCTCATTCTCTTCTCCCCTAAACTCCCAGCCCCAGGCACCCCCCATTCTACTGACTGTCTCTGTGAATGTGACTATCCCAGGATCCAGGAACTTCATACCAGTTGAACCATATAGTATTTGTCCTTTTGTGACTGGATTATTTCACTTAACATAATAGCCTGAAGGTTTATCCATGTTGTATGATGTGTCAGAATTTCCTTCCTTTTTAAGGCTAAATAATATTCTATTGTGTGCAGAGATCAATTGTCTTTATCCATTCATCTGTCAATGAACACTTGGGTTGGTTCCACCTTTTGGTTATTGTGAATAGTACTGTGATGAACATGAGTGTGCAAATATGTCTGTTTGAATTCCTGTTTTCTTTTCATTTTTTTGAGACAGGGCCTTGCTCTGGTACCCGGGTTGGAGTACAGAGGCATGATCTTGGCTCACTGCAGCCGCCACCTCCCAGGAGTGATCCTCCCACCTCACCCTCCCAAATAAGTGGGACTACCAGCATGCACCAACACACCTAGCTAATTTTTGTTATTTTTTGTAAAGAGAGGGTTTTGTCATGTTGCCCAGGTTGGTCTTGAACTCCTGGGGTGAAGTGATCCACCTGCCTTGGCCTCCCGAAGTGCCAGGATTGCAGGCATGAGCCATCATGCCCAGACTAATTCCTGTTTTCAATTTTAGGTAGTCATTTGATTATTGAGTTGTAGAAATCTTACTTTTGGATTAATATCTTAAAAACTATCACCAGTTAGCTATGTGTTAACTGCTTAGTTTTTCAACCAAACTTTAATCATCAGCCAGCCCTCACTTTCAGCCCAGATAGATGGACTTACGCTTGGTGATCGGTTAACTCCTTGTTTTTTAGCTAATGCGTTGGTTAGCAATTACCATCTTTGTCTTCAGCTAAGCATCATACTTCTCAATGCTTTGGTTATCAGCTAATGTCTTCTTTTTCAGCTTACACTTTAGTGGACATTAATACCCTTGTTAACATATGTTACCTCAACCAGATAAGACCTGGCTGCATTGGGAAAGGAAAGTGGGGGACTTGACAAGGAACATGAAGATATTAAAGGCAAAACCTCTGAGTTAATGAGGGGAGTCCTCCAAGAGAGTTCTTCCCTTCATGAGCTGGAGCCTGGCTCTCCATGAAAGCTTTCTGAATGAATGAATGAATGAATGAGTGCAGGAGTGGGTAGTGGGTGCAGGGCCACACTCCTTCTCCTGGGAATGGCAGAGCTTGCTTAGCCCCAGAGCCAGTGGCTTTCACTCTCACATCTTGTTGACAAATGATGTTACCCAGAAACGCTTGGAACGCAGTCATTTCAGTGGGGCATCTGGGGCCTGGGGACCATACTTTGGACCTTGGTATCCTCTGGCCCATGGACACCAGAGCAACAGCATCCTCTGCTGCACCCAGGCTGCCGCAGGGCTCTGATGGGTGCTCTGAATCTCCCCCTCCTGAGCCTTTTATTCCTGAGTTGGCCATGTGACCCCCGGTGGGATATGTGATCTCTCTAGACACATATCTGTGTGACCTGGCCCATGTGGGGCCCCCGATCCCATCTCCTGCCTTTGCCCCATTAGCGTAGGGCACTCTCAGCTGGCTCCCACCTCAGGGCCTTTGCACTGGCTCTTCCCTCTGCCTGAACCCTCTTCTCCCAGACGTTGGCTCCTTCCCTTCTTGGGGCCTCAGCCCAGAGGTCACCTCCTCAGAGATGCCTTTCCTGACTGCCCCTGGAGGCGTGGGGTCAGCCCAGCTGGCTGTACCTTCATTCCCTGGGTGGTCTCAGTGCCTGAGGGGGCACCTGCTCACTGTCAGGCCCAGAGTCTCTGTCCTGAGTGTGTGGGGAGCACAAGAGACTGGGCTGCAGTGTTCAGGACTCTCCACCTGCTGGTTAAACCTGGTAAGAAAACCATCTGCCATTTGCCGATGCCCTTAGAAGGATGGTATCTAAGCCAGATTTCACAGTTGGGGAAAAGGGCTCAGAGAGGGGAGTGGTTTCTCTGCGGCCACACAGCAGCTAGGGGTGGAGGTTGCACATCCACGCTCTGCTGGAACCCCCAACTGCCTCTTCTGGCTCAGTCTCTGTCCCTCTGGCTTCCCTAAGGTTGGCCTCTTTCTCTATAAAACTGGCCCCAGACTCCACAGAATAAGGCAGCCAGCGGGTGACAGAGGAGAGATCCTGTGCCTAGGAGGGAAGCAGTGTGACCAGGGACCAAGGAGCTGGGACCTAGGTCCACTCCGAGTGGCTGGACCCTGGATTTCTGTCACCTCTGTGTCTGAGTCCCATCTGCCTGTGAGTGCATAGGGGCTCCGTGTGGACTGGGAAGAGTGAAGTCAGGTGACCGACTCGCCCGTTTGTCTGGGACGTTCTCATTCTGCGCACTGCAAGTCTTGCCTCCTGGGAAACTCTCAGGACTGGGCAGATAGGGACTGCTGGTTGCACTCGAGGGAAGGGAGGGCCTGAGGGGAGGTCCAGCCCCTGCAAAGGCTGGGATGTGGGAATGGAAGTGAGTGAGCTGCAGACATGGCTGCCCCGGCTTGGGGAACCCCTGCTGGGCTTGGGGAGCAGGAACGAGAGAAAGAGAAGGAATGTGATACCAGAGGCCCCAAATGCCAAGCACAAGATTTGGGCATAAGGCACCCACGTGACTTCTTGCTAGCTGCTCCTGGAGGAAGGAGCTGTTGGGAGAAGAAAACTAAGCCCCTGGAACTGGCTGTGGGCCCCTCTACCCTCTGTAACCCTCCCTGGAGACAGAAGATGGGGGCTGATCCTCTTGCCCCACCAGCCCCCTGGGCGTTCTGACACACTGGGTTCTTTCTTAGAGAAGAATTCAGTAACAAAACACGAAACAACACCCCGTGACTCAGCCCCTGCTTGAGGGGCTTTGCAAGGGGTGGACAGAGAGAGAAGCTAGCCCCAGATAGCCGCTGCTCTGTCTGGGGTTCTGTAATTGGAAATGTCTTCCTGCCTGTCCCAAAGCCAGAGGCCATGGGATCCTGGGGTGCAGACTGACCTTGGTCTGCTCCTCCCCAGAAGGGCCGCACATGCCTGTGGTTTAGGGGTGTTGGAGGCTGAATACAGCCAGGTTCTTAGCTTGAAGCCAGCTCAGCTACCTAAAGGTCGTCAGGAGAAGTCCCAACAACAGAAACGGTGACTGCATTCCCAGCCCGTTTTACAAACCAGCTCACAGAGGTTGAGACAGGGCACACAGTCTACCAGGTCTCAACCTTGTGGATACTCCAGCACCCAACCCAGAGCCAGCTGAGTCTGAGTTCGTGAAATGGAGGAGGCCGGAGGCAGCGTATCAGCGTCGTGGCGGTGCCTTCAGCGTAGGTGAAATGGAGGAGGCCGGAGGCAGCGTATCAGCGTTGTGGCGGTGTCTTCAGCGTAGGTGGAATGGAGGAGGCCAGAGGCAGCATGTCAGCGTTGTGGCGGTGCCTTCAGCGTAGGTGGAATGGAGGAGGCCGGAGGCAGTATGGCAGCGTTGCGGTGGTGCCTTCAGTGGGCTCCGCTGCACCCGCTGCTCTTTCAGAGCTCCTCGGAGGGTTTCCTGAAGACTCCTGCTGCGAGTCTCTTGGTTCTCCCTGCATGCTCCCTGGAGCAGCAGCAGCCTCGCCTGGAACTTGGCCCTTCCTCAGATCAGATGCTGTGGTGGGGGGTGTGCTCCTACTTCTGTGTGAACACTCAGCCCTACCCTGGGATTCTGAGGCTCACTCAAGGCTGAAAAGTCCTGCCCTAGTCCAATGCAGGAGAGGAAACTGAAGCCCAGGGAGCTCTCCCTTGGTCATGGCAGAGCCCAGAACCCAAAATGGTTGTCTTCTAGCTGCACCTTCCTCTTCCTCTGGGCTCCCCACCAAAAATAGGTGCTTTTCTTGGAATAGGATAACTTCTTTTGCCTTGAAAGTACCTTACTGATGTTTCTCCCCCACAAGACTGGGAAGTCCTTGAGAGCAGAAGGGACATCGGCTTCATCCCTGTCTTCTAAGGCCCCATCGCCATGCCTGGCATGTGCTCATTAAATTAACGCCTTTTAAGAGCTCTCTTTTATACACTTTACTTACTGGCTAACTTGCTCTTCTGCTCCCCCACCTCCACTCCTTGGCAACATAACCCCCTCCATTCCTCTTGGGCACAGACTGGACAGAGAAGGCAGTGCAAGGAGCTGTGCTCCACGGCTGATCAGGATAGCCCAGCACAAGGTCCCCAGCTCAGCCCAGTGTCTCCCCCTTTCTCAGGGTCTCTTCCCAATCCAGTGAGTTTCTTCCAGCTGACAGGTTGGTTAAGCTAGCACGACACTATCCCCTGCAGTCTTCAGCTGCCATACTCACATTCCCATGTCCCCTCCTCCCTTTCAGCAGTGTCTCTGCCTTTCTAGGATGTCTCAGCCCTTCCAACCGCCAGGCCCCTGGCTCTCAGATGCTCAGAATTGCCACTGCTCTCCTTGCTTGGTGTCGGCCCATCTCTGCGCTCTTCCTTTCCCAATTGTCTGCACACTCTCCAGTGTTCTCACGCTGCTTCTCGTTCTAGGAGGGGGCTTTCCAACTCAGGACTCATCTGGATCAGGTGAGAAAAACTCCACAGCAGCAACGGGATTTAGACGTGGGCTGGGTGGGTCCCGCCCCTCCTCAGGGCCCAAGAAGTACAGGAGTGCACAGTAATCCCACGGGACAGGGCTCAGCACCACGTGATGTTTAAACGCCTCATTCTAACCTGTGCCAGAGAAAGGAATTAGGCTGCAAGTGACCCCGCGCCCAGGGCAGCCGCTAAACCGTTCAGCTCCCCTCCTTCCTCCCTCCCTGCCCCTGGCCTGGATTCTGGTACCAGCCTCCCCCTGGGCTCCCGGCCTCCAGTCTTACCCCTCTCCAGTCTGTCCTTGGCACAGCTGTGACCATATCTCACCATTTATAACAACCCCTTTATAAAGCCAGTCTGAGTCCTCAGCCTGGCATTCAAGGCCCTTGACGGTCTGACCCCAACTAGACATCCCGGCTTCATCTCCCACCAGCACCGCCCATGCGCCCTCGGACCCAGAGACACCGATCTCCAAACACAACTGGCCCTTCACACTTTGGGCCTCTGCGCTGCTGTTTCGTCCCCTCCTCAGGGCCATTCATCCCATTAATGACTCATTCCACACTGACTACTAACCCACTGTGAGAGGCCCTGGATACTCTGAGATGGAAGAACACAAATCTGTTCCCTGCTCTCATGACTCCTCCAGTCTGGGCTGGGGGACAGAAATGACTCAAAGGAGCACACAAATAAATGCACACGCTGGAATGGGGCTTCAGACGTGAGGGACACGACACTGGAGGAGTGGCAGGGGCTGGAAGATCCCGGTGGGCTCCCCAGGGGTGGTGTCTGAGTGAGAGTGAATCAGGAAGGAGGGCAGGTATAGAGTGTTCCAAGCAGAGGGAATAGCATGGCAAGGGCCCTAAGGCAGGTGGGAGCAGGTTGAGGCTGGCCGCACGCCTGGGCCAGGCTGGGCACTCAGAGCCTGCCCTTGGTGTTTGATGCTCCTGGTTGCCGGCCTTAAATTTGTAATAACTTTATCTTTGATTTTGTGATGTTTTGGGGTTTGTTTTTTTTTTTGAGATAGGGTCTCACTCTGTCACCCAGGCTGGGGTGCAGTGGCGCAATCACGACTCACTGTAGCCTCTGCCTCCCAAGCTGAAACACTCTTCCCACCTCAGTCTCCCAAGTAGCTGAGACCACAGGTGCACACCACCACACCAGGATCCTTTTTTCTTTTTTAGAAATGGGGTCACGCTATATTGCCCAGGCTGATCTTGAACTCCTGGCCTTAAGCAATCCTCCTGCCTTGGCTTCCCAAAGTGCTGGGATTACAGATGTGAGCCACTAGGCCTGGCCTGAATTTGTGTGTGTGTGTGCGTGTGCGTGTGCGTGTGCATGTGCATGCATGTGTGTGTGTTTGAGATGGAGTCTTGCTCTGTCACCCAGGCTGGAGTGCAGTGGTGCAATCTTAGCTCACTATAACCTCCGCCTCCCAGGTTCAAGCGATTTTCCTGCCTCAGCTTCCCGGGTAGCTGGGACTATGGGCGCCCGCCACCACGCCCAGCTAATTTTTTGTATTTTTAGTAGAGACGAGGTTTCATCGCGTTAGTCACAATGATCTCGATCTCCTGACCTCGTGATCTGCCCGCCTCGGCCTCCCAAAGTGCTGGGATTACAGGCGTGAGCCACCGCACCCAGCTGAATGTGTGTTTTGTAAGTGAAACCCTGTGGGACAGTGGAGTGTGTGCCCAGGGGACTTGGAGCCTTGGCTTGCTCACATGGGCTCCTGCCTCCTGGCACCTCTCCAGGACATTAAATGTCCCGCCCATGACCTCATCCTCTGGCACCCCAGGCCCCACCCAGTCACTGCTGCCGCCTTTCTCCAGGGCCCTGGGTGCTGGCACAGAGAGGGTCAGGATCGGGTACGCATCTCAGGGAAGGGCAAGGCAGGAGCAGTCCTTGCTCCACACTGGCAGCACTGGAAACACTGGGTGGGGAGCTCCAGATGGTGGGGGGCAAGGCACCTAACACAAGAGACCTGCCCCAGCTGGGCAGTGTCAGTACCGTTGTGGGTTGCCTGTCCACCATGCATTGGAGTGGCATGCCCACGGGAAGGGGAGATGCCTGACTTGGTCTCCCCACTTGTCCGCGGCGTGGCCTGCTGTTGGGTAGTTGGCAGGAAAGAAAACCTGAAAGCTGCTTCACACATGCCCAATGAGTAGGGGGGCCCGAGTCCCAGGCCCCTGGGAGGGTCCCCCACGAGCATCCCTGCACTCAAGAGAATGTGACATTAAATTGTAAACACAAAACACCATGACAGGCCAAGAAAAAACACCACGATGGGTCGAGAAAAAACGACGCAAGAATAGAAGAGTTTCATATTTTAGACTTTTAAGGACATTTCAAAACACAGCCTTTTGGCCGAATGCGGTGGCTCACACCCAGCACTTTGGGAGGCCGAGATGGGTGAATTGCTTGAGTCCAGGAGTTTGAGACCAGCCTGGGCAACATGGCGAAACTCCATCTCTACAAGAAATACAAAATTGTGGTGGCGCATACCTGTAGTCCCAGCTACTCAGGAAGCTGAGGAAGGATGATCGATTGAGCCCAGGAGGTTGAGGCTGCAGTGAACCATGATCGTGCTACTGCGCTCCAGCCTGGGAGACACAGCGAGATCCTGTCTCGGTAATAATAAGAAGAAATAAAATAAAACAGAGTCTTTTGAACAGGGCCCCAGATATTCATTCTATACTAGGCCCTGCAAATTAGAGAGTGGACCTGGGGCAGGACACGTTCGAGGACTCTGGGCAGGCACTGTGACCGGACAGAGGAAAGTGGGCAGGGAACAGGCTGCCGCCCACCAGGTCTGGAGGACTTGGCACATCCTCTGCCCAGGCTGCAGTGGTCAGAGTAATCAAATCCTCTTTCATAGGGAGAGGAAACAGGGCTCAGGGAAAGAAAGGTCTCTTTCCTCTGAGCGGCCCAGACCCTGTTTGGCTGCAAGCCGGTTCACAGGACACAGGCTTTTCTGGGAGTGGGGGTGGTCCTCACGCCCAGGGGTGCTCTTTGGGTACGGATCATGGTGGGGCGGTGGCAAAAGTGGGAGGGAGTGGCACAGATAGCCCGGGGTCTGGAGCCTGCCAACGCCCTGAGCCACCCACCAGCGTCCTGGCCCCAAATACCCAAACAGCCATTCTGAGCCTGCCCATCAGATAAAGGGTATTCTTACATCATGTCTCTCTCGGCCCCCAGCACTGATGGTGCCAGCTCTTAGCCAACCATAGGGGTGAGTTTCAAAACAATAAGAACAGAAGTAGGAGGATGCTGGAGGGGCAGATATGTTTTTCCTCTGACTTTCCTAAACCCTCCCACAAAGCCCCTCACTTCTCAGGGCCATGTTACTGTGGTAGAGAGAGACCAAGGACCAGCATCTGCAGGCAGACATTCAATCTAGCCCTGGGCTACAGGATCAAACGCAAGACACTCCGTTAAACTGGAATTTCAGATAAGCAAGCAGTTTTAAAAAATATATAAGTATGTCCCAAATATTGCATAGGACATACTTATACTAAAAAATTACTTATTGTCTATCTGAAATTCCAATGTAAGTGGACATCTTTCATTGTATTTGCTTAATTTTGCAATCTTACGTAGCCTGTGAGAGTTTCACCTCTCAACAGAAATCCCAAAACTATCTCCAGGGCCCCCGTGGTTCAAGTCCAGACACACATTTTCAAGAAGCCCCAGATGAGAGTGACACATTTCCCCATTTGTGATCCAAGGTCCAGACAGCGGAAGGTTTTGCCTGAGGCCACACAGTGGGTATCTGGCCTGGACACATGGGTGGTGCTTGGCACTTTCAGATGCCCCTCGGACCACCACTGGGTGAATTGGGTATTGGTGGCTCCATTTTACAGAGAAGGAAACAGGATCAGGAATGGGGAGGGTTTACCAGGACTCACAAGACGTCTAGCCCCCGTTTATAAGACTGACACTGACTAACCCTAACCCTAACCCTAACCCAAGGCTTCAGCCTCCCCAGTCACCACCCTCCTCCTGGCTTGATGGCTAACGATAGAAGGTTCTGGGAAATAGATGTGGTTTGAACCTCAGCACCTCCACTCACTGTCTGGGTGACTTGGGCCAGGTGCTTTCTTTCCTGGAACCCCAGTTTTATCATTTGTAAAATGGGGATGATGATGTGCCACCCTCCTAGAAGTAGTGGTGATGGAGTGAAGGAAATCTGTGAAGCTGATACCTCCTGCACATCCGGCCCTCAGTAGCTGCACCCAGCTCGTCCCAGCCACTCTCTGCCCACTCCCACCAGCTCTTTCCCCGAGTGCTGGCCCCAGAGGCCTCCCCTGATGTCAAGGCTGGGAGGTGGCTCGGGGGCCTAGAGGGAGAGACCACCACCACCACCTCGAAAGACGTAGAGCCAGAGCAGAGAGAACCAAGAGACTCAAGAGCCTGCAGAGCACCAGGCGCAGTGGCTCACTCCAGCACTTTGTGGGGCTGAGGCAGGAGGATTGCCTGAAGCCAGGAGTTCGAGATGCAATGAGCTGTGATCACACCGCATTGCATGCACTCCAGCCGGGGCAACAGAGTGAAACTCTGTCTCTAAAAGCAAACAACAAAAAAACCCAAACCAAGAGGCCGCAGAGCCCATCGCGTCTCTCACCTTTGCCCACCTCTCCTGTGCCTCCAGGCCTCTGCATCTGTCCCCTCTGCTCGTTATGCCCCTCTGCTGCCCATCACCAGGCTGGCTCAGAGTCTCCTGCAGGCTGGAAGCCCACTGCCCCCTGGCTTCCCTAGACTGCCCATATCTAGTGTAACTACAAGGAGAGTGACAATAGCTCATGCTCATCTAGTCCTTGGTAGTCACCAGGCACTTCTAAGCACTTTGTGTATGTGGAGTCATTTAACTTTCACACCAGCCATATAACATAGACTCCATTTTCACCTCCACATCACAGAGAGGGCAGCAGCTTCCCCAAGGTCATGCAGCTGGTCAGTGGCAGAGCCTGGGTCTGAACCCAAGCAGCATAGCTGCAGTCGGTCTGTGTTCCCAAGTCATGGCTCTGCTACTTCCCCAGCCCCTCACACAGACCCAGCATGTAGTAGGTGTTCAAGAAATCATTGTCAAATGGATGACAAGAAGTATCCTATCAGATTACACTTTGCTTTTTCTGGGTCTATGTTCCTGGTAAAATCTTTACTCTTTGAAGGCCAGGACAAGCTGGTATTTGTCTCATGACCAGCACAGAGCCTGGTACACAGTAGGTGCTCAATAAATGCTTCGGGAATAAACAAAAGAATGAATGAACCAGAGGAGGTGGTTTAGAGGCCCAAAAAGAAAAACAGCAAGGAAGGTGGCCCATAATTTCCCCTGCAAATGAAGCAGCAGTGAGTTGAACGTGGACACTAAGTCCATTCTGACAACCTTTGTTATGTGCTCGAGACGACTGGCCATGCAGGGTGACAAGGGGCACGCTGTCCAGGTGAGGAGGCAGCCGAGCTCCTGGAAGGACCCCAGAGAGTGTCCTCTCCAGCATGCTTCCTGCTGGGTCACTTACTCAGATTAAAAAAAAAAATTTATTGAAATATAATCATATGCCATAAAATTCAACCATTTAAAATGTACAGTTCAGTGTTTTTTTTTAGTTTATTCATAGAGTTGCATAACCATCACCACTATCTAATCTTAGAACATTTTCATCACCCCAAAAGAAACTCTCTACCCATTAGCAGCTCCTCCCCATCTCTACCTCCTGACCCCCATGCCCTGGCAACCACAAATCTACTTTTGTCTTTATGGATTTGTCTATCCTGGATGCTTCATATAAATGCAATAGTACATGATGTGGTCGTTGTGTCTGGCTTCTTTCACCTGCCTAATGTTTTCAAGGCTCATCCATGTTGTGGCTTGTGTCAGTACTTTATTCCTTTTATGGCTGCATAATATTCCACTGTATGGATACACCACATTTTATTTATCCATTTAACAATTCATGGTCACTTTTTCTCAATTCTTGGCCATTATGCATAATGTTGCTATAAATATTGGTGTACAGGTTTTTGTGTGAACAGATGTTTTTCTTTCTCTTGGATGTATACCTAGGAGTGGAGTTGTTGAATCCTGTAGGAACTCTACGCTTAGCATTTTGCTCCTTCTTAGTTTGGAGGAGGTCAGGAACTATTTAACAGTAATCTTTCTTGAACAATTTAAAAATACATTCCAACACCCAAGCCATCCTGTAGCATCTGCAAAGCTTGAGCTGGGCTCCAAATAGAGGGTTCTTGAAGGGACTGGGCACATCTCAGTGAGTTCAAATCCTGCTTTGCCATTTGCTGTGTGACTTTGCTCAAGTGTCTCCACCTCTCAGGATCGCAGTGTCCTCAGCTATGAAAGGGAGGTATTAACATCCAACTCGAAGGGATTTTGTGAGGATTAAATGCGATATCTGAAGCCTGTCCAGCATGCTGTAGGGGCTCAGTACAAGATGTGGATGTCAGTGCAGCAAACACATGTTTATTCCTGTCCTGTGCTGGCTGCTGTCATCTCACAGCTGGGAAGACTGAAGACCAGGAAGGATTAGGATTTTCCCAGAATCAGGGAAGTGAGTTCAAGTACAGGGGACCCTTCCTGTCCCTTAGACACATTTGAGACAAAGGAGGGGTCAGGTCAGAGCACCCCCAAGTCATGCTGAAGTTCTCACTTTGACCCCTTCTCTTCCCGCCAATTGAAATCATCAGCTGTGCCTTGGGAGGAGGAGTCTTCCCCTCTCTGTGCCTCGGTTTCCTCAATTGTAAAATGTACTTCCTTCAAATGGTGGCTGTGAGGATTAAGTGAGATAATGTGTGTAAGATTAAGCTCTAGAGGCTGGTATGTATGAAGTGTCCAGCACATAGGAGCTGTTGCTTCCAGCTATCAAGAGGGATGCAGAGGCAACAGTGAGAACTAAAACAGCAATCCAAAACCAGGCACACCCATCACAGTGGCTGAGAGGAGAAACACAGACAAATGGCAAGTTGGTGAAGAGGTGGAGCGACTGGAACTCTTACGTGCAGCTGGCAGGAGTATCAGACGGTATAGGCAATGTTGGAAAACTTGGACAGAACCTACCAAAGCTCAACATACACATATGCTGTGACCCAGCAATACCACTCCTAGCCGTTTACCCAACAGAAGCGTGTGCTTATGATCACCGAAGGACTTGTTCCAGAATGTGCAGCCCTGTTTGTAATAGCGCCAAGCTGGAAACAACCCACACATCTAACAACAGGAGACTGGGCAAATAGCCTGGGGTAGTTTTCTACAAGGGAATACATGACAGCATGTATGACCAGAGCAAACCAGACACAACCACCTGGGTGAATCTCACAGATGTGCAGTTGAGCAACACCAGCCAAGCACCAAGGGGTACATGGTGCAGGATGCCATTTGTATAGAGCACAGGACAGCTACTTCTCTCTGGAGTCAGAGTCAGGAGAGTGACCCCCGTGGGGGAAGGAGCATGTGGGGGCTTCTACAATGCCCATTATATTCTGCTTCTCATTCTGGGTGGCATGGGTGTGCTCAGGTTGTGAAAATGCATAAAGCTTTACATGCGTCATTTGTGCTTTTTTCTGCATGAATGTTTTACTTTGAAAAGTTTACTGAGAAATACAAGCTTATGCATTTTGCAAGAATGCGTGCAAAAGGGCAGGCATTCCACCCTGTAGACTGGTCACCTGTGTTGGCCAACTTCGTCACCTGCATTGGCAAACAGGAAAAGAGAAGAGTAAATAAGGAAATTGGCATGGAGGGTGGTGCTTGCCTGGGCCAATGAGGATCATGTGCCTGGCACATGGCGGGATGGGGGTGTAATTCAGTACTCAGCACTGAGGCTCAAAGGGAAAAAAAATTTCTGCCCTAGGGATGGGGCTTTAGCGTGACTGATAATTACAAGCTTAAAAAAAAAAGAAAAATGTAAATGCTTCTATGCTGAGGCCACACTTTCTTGCTCAACACCCCTCCTTCTGGCTTGCAGGTGTTTCCACTACTCTGCAGTTCCCAGTGTTGGGGACAGTGAACAAGTCCAGTGGTTACCATAGTAACCACAGTCCGTCTAATCCTAACTGCTTACCAACACTCCTTTGTGCCAGGCACAGTACTAGATCCTTTGCACATATATTGTTTCATTTGTTCCCTCGGGTAAAAGACAGGTGGGTAATTAATCTAGCAGTGGTAAAAATAACTTGGATTTAGAGATTGACAACCTGTGCCCGAACTTGACCCTGGACAGCTGCACAGCTGTGCAAAGGTGCACACGTTCCTGGGTAGTAGCCTTCTATTTCTTTTTTTTTTTTTTTTGAGACGGAGTCTTGCTTTGTCGCCCAGGCTGGAGTGCAGTGGCGCAATCTCGGCTCACTGCAAGCTCCGCCTCCCGGGTTCACGCCATTCTCCTGCCTCAGCCTCTCCGAGTAGCTGGGACTACAGGCGCCCACCACCACACCCGTCTCATTTCTATTTCTTGTCTGTAAACAGGGACAGTGACAATCTTGGCTGCTCAGTGCTGCCCCGAGGACTGGCCAGGCCAGGCATGCACAGTGCTCAGTGCGGTGAACCTGAGGCCCCTGTTGTTATTAGTAGGGCTGTGGTTTTGTCATTATTCCTGATGTGAAGATGGAGAAACTGAGGCTCACAAGAGGCGTTCGTCTGTCCAAGCTGCCTTGGAGTGGCCGAGCTGGGGTTGAAGGCAATCATGCCAGCTTCCAGCACCTCATCTTAACTCACCTGACCAGGCTTTCCCCTCCGGGACCCCAGGGGACACACACATGCTAGACACCCACATATGGCGGGTGGGACAAGTAAGTGAAGGCCTGGCCTTAACTATTTCCTTGGCTCTGTCTCAGGCCTGAGGCAACTGTTCCCCTCGCCCACGGCAGGCTCTCTCAGCTCCTTCCTTGAAACTCTGGGGTAGGGGTGGGGTTCTACAGGCCTAGGATTTGTTCCTGGGGTGGGAGATGTGCCGGGCCCTGCCCTGCATGCCCTCGTTCATCCCAATGACCCAGACCCTGTCTCAGCCTTGCCATTTGCTGTGGCAAGACACTCTAGCCCACTCACCATGTCTCTCTGGGCCTCAGTGTCCTTTTCTTTAATATAAGGTTGAGAACCACACTGGAGGATGCTGGTCTCTCAAAGTCCCTTTGGTTTCCTCTTCTGTCCCAAGAATCTTCCTCGGAGCTGAATTTGGAATTCAGCCTGCCTCAGGAGCCCAGAATGCCCCGGCCGACTTTCTGAAGATGGGGCTGGGGTTTTCATTTTAGAGAGGAGGCAATTCGCAGGAGTGGCTCCTGTGTTCCTTCCTGCGAGAAGTGCTTATGAGCATCTCCTGAGTAGGATGCAGAGATGAATAAAAGAGAGCCATGGCCCAGAGGGCCGCACCATATGAAGTGGAGGAGCACTGAGGCTTCCAGCCGCCATCAGACAGACAGACAGACTGACCCACTGCACCCAGCCCTGGGCTAGGCTCGCCTGCACTCTCTTCCCCAGTCGTACCAGGGGAGACATTGGGTAGAAGCCTTGTAATTGGAGGGAAGAGGATGTGACTGGAGACCTTGACACTGCAGGGAGAGGATGCTCGCTGAGCTTTCCAAGCCTGGGATCTTTGTTCAAAGGAGATGGAGCAAAAATTATGCTAATAGAAGTAACATCAATTTTTCCAACGAGCCAGCAGTAGTACAAGTGGCTGTTGAGTGTGCATGTCTGTGTGCATGTGTGTGCATGTGCATGCGTGTCTCTGTGTACGTGTGTGTGTGTCTGTGTCTGCGTATGTGTGTGTGCGCACGTGTGTGTGTGTGTTGAGAGATAAAGGAAGAAAACTCATTCTCATGAAGGAGATCTTTCCTTTCATTTTAGACCTTTTGGGTTTAAAATGGCAGCATAGCCCAGTGGTCAAGGGCACAGCTTGGTGCCAGCTGTGTCCTCTGGGTGAGTCCTCAACTTCCTCGTTCCTTCACCTGGAAGGTGGGGACACTGATGGCACTCACCTTGTTGGGTCGTCAGGGGAGCCGGTGGGTGGACACAGGGACGGTGTTCCTTACAGTGCCTGGCTCCTGGCGGGGCAGCCTGAGGGTTTGCTGTTACGAATGTTAGGATTTTAGGGCAAAGGTCTCCAAACTTGAGGGAGCATATGGCCTCATAGTTGAATACTTATTTGGAAAGTACAGATGTGATTACTGACCTAGTGTCTTATGTACATTATAAAACAAACTCAAAATGGAAACTAAAAGGTTCACAGATGTGTAATCTTTTCTTTGCCCACCCAGTGACTGCTGCCCGGAGCTCACCCTCTGGGCAGAGGGGGCTGAGCTGGGTGCCCCCATCCTGTGGGGTACCTGGCTGAAGTAATTGCAGAGCCCTCTGGGAAGTGAGGGATTAAACCTCCCTTAGGGTATTGGTGGGGAATGCGAGGCAGGCATTTGTATTTTAACATTTAATCCATGTGCCAAGGTCTGTTCTAAGCACCTCACAACAGCCACTCATTTCATCCTTAACAAGGAGTGTTTCTGTGTTAGCTCTGTTTTAGCAGAGGGGAAACTGAGGCGCAGAGCGGTTAAGTAACTTGCCCAAGGTCACATAGCTGGGAAGGAACAAAGCCAGGCCTGGTTCCAGAGCACATGCTGTCACCCACCACAGGCCTCCCAGAAGTGGAAGTATCTACCCATGGACAGGGCCCAGGGGAGAGCCCATGAGACTGACACCCCTGACTTCCCCAAGGGCCTGCTGCAATAGATGCCCTGACAACGATGTGATCAATGCGCCTGTTTATAGATGCAGAGGCCAAAGTTCAGCAAGCCGAGGGACCTGCCTTGGGTCTCCCAGCTGGTAAGTGGTGGAGCTGGGATTCGAACCCAGGTCCAACAGACTCCTCAGTCCATTGTCTTCACCACCAGCCGAGCTGCCTCCAGGAGAGCCCTGTTGTGGGAAGAGCACTGGGCAGGGAGTCCTGAGACCTGAATTCTAGTGCTGACTTTGCCATTGGCTCATTGTATTATCTCAGGCAATCTCCAGAGAGGGCCTCAGTTTCCCCTGGGTAACATGGGGAAAAAGTTGAACTCATTGGTCACTTCCAGCCTTTCAACCCTGATATTCCCCAGTGCATGGCAGGGGCAAGGGGCACCACCAGAGTCCAGGAGAGAGAGGCTAGTTGGGTTTAGGAGACCAGGAGGGCTTCCTGGAGGAGGTGAGACTTCAACTAACCTTGAGGAGGGGCTCCCATGGACACATTCTACATGGTCTGAGTGGTCAGCCCATTTTACAGAGTGAAAAGCAACCTGCTGGAGGCCACACAGTGAGCAAATGGTAGTCTCTGGATTTGTACCCAGGACTGTCAGAGCCCTGCTCTTCAGCACAGTGGACTGAAGGAGAGGAGGTGACCCCCACCCCAGGAGCCTTAAGACATAGAATACCAACAGTTAAGGCATAAAGCAGAGTGTGCCTGGCACACAGTAGGTGCTCAATAAATGTCTAAGGGAGGAAAGAAGGAAGGAAAGGAAAGGGCCCATGGCAGATTCCAGCCTGGCAGGCTTCCCACCCACCGGCACCACCAAGCAGCCAGGCCTAGCTGGGCCTCTGTGGGAACAGAAACCTGCAATATTTTGGGGCAGATTCAGATGCCACTGCACAGAGCCTAATTAGACTAATTAGAGCAATGTTTTCTGCTCTGCTGGCTGCTCAGCCCCTTGGTGTGTACAGCCCTGGCACAGGAGAGGTCACTACCTTCCTAAGGTGAGGGCAGGGCCCAGCTAGGCCCTGTGGAGTCCCTGGAATTCACAGCTTCAACTCAACCTGGTCCCCAAGGCAGCTGATACATCTGGGCCAAATCGTCCCGTGTGTCCTGGCTGGTGCCCACTGCAGAAGTGACCAGCCGGGGGTCAAGTGGGTCATGTAACTCAGGGCTCCCCTAGTGCAGCAAGGAGAGGAGCATACAGGCCACCCTGGGCCCCACCCCCACGGCATCCTTGATCTCCTTGGTTTGCACACCCCCTGAGACTGGAGGCTTGCTACCTCTCAGGCTGGCCTTGGCATTGCCCTCCTAGGCTGCAGAACAGGTCTGAGTGGGCTGCCTCGGCGCAGCATGGAGGCGCACCACACAAGTGGTGAAGCCCAGGCTTAGGAGTAAGACAGACCTGGGGGCAAGGACTCAACCTCTCTCTTCTTTAGTTTCGTGATTTATAAAATGAAGAGAGTCCTGGTGCAGTGGCTCACGCCTGTCATCCCAACAGTTTGGGAGGCTGATGTGGGAGGATTACTTGAGCCCTAGAGTTTAAGACAAGCCTGGGTAACAGAGTGGGACATGACCTCTACAAAAAATAAATTAAAACAAAATTGGCTGGGCGTGGTAGTGCACACCTATAGTCCTAGCTACTGTGGAGGCTGAAGTGGGAGGATTGCTTGAGCCTGGGATGTCGAGGCTGCAGTAAGCTGTGATCACACCACTGCATTCCAGTCTGGGCGACACAGCAAGATCCTAACTCAAAAAATAAAATAAAATAAATGGTGGAGAAAAAATGGCGCATTTCTCAAAGGATGGCTGAGAGAATTAAATGGGCTAATATATGCAAAGTGCTGAGGATACTGCCAGGCACAGAGTAGGCACAGTCATGCAATTATAACGACATTTTAGTCAATGGCCGACCGTGTAAATGATGGCGGTCCCACAATATTTTAATGAAGCTGAAAAATCCCTATCGCATAGTGATGTCTTGATGATCCTGATCCTATGTAGGCCTGGGCTAATATGTGCATTCGTGACTTCATTTTTAACAAAAAAGTTTACAAAGTAAAAAAAAAATTAAAGTTTTAAAATAGGAAATAGCTTGTAGAATAAGGATATAAAGAAATAAAATATTTCTGTACAGCCGTACAAGGTGTTTGTGTTTTAAGCTAAGTGTTATTAGAAAGGACTCAAAAAGTTTAAAAGTTTATAAAGTAAAAAAGTGACAGTAAACTAAAGTGAATTTAGTGTAGCCCAAGTGTCCAGTGTTTCTGAAGTCTGCAGTGGTGCACAGTCATGCCCTATGCCTTCACGTGCACTCACCACTCACTCACTGACCCACCCAGGGCAACGTACGTGCACTCACCACTCACTCACTGACCCACCCAGGGCAACGTCCAGTCCTGCAATGCCCAGTCCTGCCAGCTCCATTCATGGTAAGGGCCCTGTACAGGGGAACCACTTTTTATCTTTCACACCATATTTGTACTGTCTCCTTTTTATCTTTGGATATGTTCAGGTCCACAAATACTTCCCACTGTGTTCCCACTGCCTGCTGTGTTCCGTACAGTCATACACTGTACAGGTAGGTAGCCTAGGAGTAGCAGGTCATCCCATGCAGCCTAGGTGTATAGTGGGCTGTGCCACGTGGGTGTGTAAGGACACTCTCTGTTGTTTGCATAAGCAGATTGCCTAAGGACATATTTCTTAAAATGCTCCCCATCACTCGACACAGGATAGTGCTGACTTCTTCTGCCCTTCTGTGTGTGGAGTGGGGCATAGTGTTTGTCCTGCCTCCACACTGACACTTCCCGAGGCCCACAGCTAAGGTGGCAGAGCTGGGATTCTGACTCTGACTCTGCATCCAGTGCTCATCTGCCCTTAAGTCCTTTCTGCTCTGCTGGAGTTTGCTCTAACCTCTAGCTTTATCCGGGGCAGAAAATTAAAATAGTTCACAACTGGCAGGACAAAGCAACCCACTGGCATGGATGCCACAGCAAACAGCCAAGCTGGATGCTTCAGGGTGCCCAATGGCATCCCTGCTCCCGAGTGACATGTCCTGCCTTGGACTGCAGCTCTCTGTGGATGTCTCTGCCTCCTCTTCTAGGTCCTGGGCTCCTTGAGGCCTGGGCCACAGTCCTCCATTATGTCACCTCACCATGGCCCGGCACACAGGGTCCTGCCCATAGTAGGTTCTTCACATGCAGGCATTCATTCCAAGGCTACTTACGTGCTGGGCCCTACACTAGAGATGGGGGATGTGGTGGTCAGTTCCAGATCCCTGCCCCTTGGGAACCTCGTACTGTGGTAGGGAAGGTAGTCAGTGACAAGCACACAAATGCAGGAGATCCCTGCAGGGCATGGAGTGCCAAGAGTGAGATGCACAGGGAGCTGTATGGAGAGCCGCTGGAGTAGTGATTTGCTATTTTAGGAAGGAATTAGGGGAGGCCTTCCTGGGGAGGTGACATTCATGTCAGACAGATCTGGGGGCTAAGAAGGAAGCAGCCAGGGGAGGGGTGAAGGAAGAGGTGATGCAGTCAGAGGGGACTGATGTGCAAACCCCCATAGGTGAGACTGAATGTGGGGCGTTGATGGCTTGTAGGGGAGCCAGGGAGGGGCGGGTGGCAAAAATGCAATGATGAGCCCTGGTCAAGGGTATGGGGATGATGAGAATCAATGGAAAGGTCAAGCAGGAGAGTGACATCATCTCATTTTTGTTTTGAAAGAATCCATCTGGGCTGAGCATGGTGGCTCACGCCTGTAATCCATGCATTTTGGGAGGCCAAGGCCGGAAGATCACTTGAAGCCAGGAGTCTAAGACCAGCCTGGGCAACATAGTGAGACCCCATCTCTACTAAAAATAAAAAAATTTAGCCAGGTGTAGCGGTGTGTGCCTGTAGTCCAGCTACTTGGAAGGCTGAGGGGGGAGGATTGCTTGAGCCCAGGAGGTGGAGGCTGCAGTGAGCCGTGATCACATCACTGCACTTTAGCCTAGGCAACAGAGTGAGAATCTGTTTCAGAAAAAAAGAAGAAAAGTAAGAAAGAAAAAAGATAAAAGAATCCCTCTGGCTGCTGAGAGAAGAATGAGTTGCAGAGAGCTGGAGGGGATGCATGGATGAATGCAGAACGATTCCTCCAGTAGCTTGGAGTGAGTAGCTTTTACTTCACAGCACACTAGAGTAATTACCCTCATTACCCTTGTTCCTCTGAGTCAGCAGGACTTCCGGAAACCTGAGCTTTCTTAACAACAAAGCAGAAGGAAGAACAATGAATTCACACTGGTGAAGAACGGAACAATAGCTGGTGGTGCGCATGGGCACCTGTGGTGGAGAGTCAGGTCACTTGCCAAAGCTCCAACAGGCTCCAAGAGCTACACATTGAACTGAGTTAAATTTTAACAGAAGAAATCTAAAGGGGATAGTTTGGGCACGGCCCACAAATATACATGATCCATACTGTGTTTTATTTATTTATTTAAGAGACGAGGTTTCCCTATGTTTGCCCAGGCTGGTCTCCAACAACTGAGCTCAAGTGATCCTCCTGCCTGAGCCTCCTGAGTAGCTGAGACTACAGGTGTGAACCACCACACCTGGCCATACTGTGTTTTAAACAAATCTGAAATCTTTGCTGACATTTCAAAAGAAGACTTTCTGTAAAAATCTAGATATCTAGCTTCCTTGGAAAATTCCAGAGCTTTGGCAGCCCAAGGTCTGCATTCCCTCCTGGCCACAGTCAGGGAGCGGAGCTAAGTCTGCCTCTTTCAGATGTTTGCTGCAGTCCCCAACAGTCCTTACTGTCCTCCCAGTCTAGTCACTGGTTACATTAATGGTGCCCAGGGCATTTGAGTTTGTGATCCCTATTTTTGTTTTCAAACATAGAAAATTCTGATAATTCCAAGGTTTGGTGATGATGTGCAGCAGCTGGAATTTTCATCCTCTTCTGTGGCAGTCTAAACTCAGGTGGCCATTTTGGAAACTACCCAGTAATTTCCAGTAAACTTGGAATTATTTAGTAAATTAGAGACATGTTTAACATGACCTAGCAAGTCCTGTCCTGCCTTTATACCCTAGAGGAACTCATACCCACACCCACCAGAAGACATACACAAGCACAATTTGCTATAATCTAGAAGTAACCCAATGGCAGAAGAATGATAAATAGCTCTACGTTGGAATAGTATACAGCAATGAAAATGAATGAGTTATAGCTATGTGAATGAACAAATGAATGAATGGATGAATAAATGATGGAGACACAATGTGAGTGAAAAAAGCAGGTCTCAGAAGAATACAAACAGAATGAGTCCATTTCTGTAGAGTGTCCAGACAGGCATATAAAACAATATGCTATGTAGGGAATAGACTAGAGGTAGTACAATTAAAAAGAAAATCAGAGCAATAACGAACGTAGAATCCCAGCTAGTGATTACCTCTGAGAAAGGGAGAAGGATGCATAGTAGTAATGTTCTATTTTATAAGCTGGTGGTAGAAATTCACAGTTTGCAATATTATTATTATTTTAAATTATTATTAATATTAGTTGTTTTATAATTTTTTTCGTAAGATATATTTTGGCCAGTCATGGTGGCTCACACCTATAATCCCAGCACTTTGGGAGGCTGAGGCAAGAGGATTGCTTACGCCCAGGAGTTCAAGACCAGCCTGGGCAACATACAGTGAGATGCTGTCTCTACAAAAAATTTAAAAATTAGCCAGATGTGGTGGCTCACACCTGTAGGACCAGATGCTTGGGAGGCTGAGGTGGGAAGATCGTTTGAGCCTGGGAGGTCAAGGCTGCAGTGAGCCATGATAGTGCCACTTGCATTTCAGCCTTAGTGACAGAGCAAGACCCAGTCTCAAAAAAAAAAAAAAAAAAAGATATTTTGCTGAAGACAAATATAACTAGGGCAGCATAAATTGTATACATCTTAAGTGTTCACTTCAATGAGTTTTTACACTTGTAGTCGCCCTTTAAATTATCACTTGAACAAGATTTGAGAGATTTCCCACACCCCAGAAACTTCCCTTGTTTTCATTTGCAATCACCTTCAGCCCCCAGAAACTTGTGCGTTGATTTCTTTCTTTCTTTCTTTCTTTTTTTTTTTTTTTTTTGATACAGAGTCTCACTCTGTCACCCAGGCTGGAGTGCAGTGGCGCCATCTCAGCTCACTGCAACCTTCACCTCCTGGGTTCAAGCAATTCTCCTACCTCAGTCTCCCGAGTAGCTGGGACTACAGGCGTACATGCCACCATGACCAGCTAATTTTGTATTTTTAGTAGAGACGGGGTTTCACCATGTTGGCCAGGCTGATCTCGAACACCTGACCTCAAGTTGATCCATCCACCTCAGCCTCCCAAAGTGCTGGGATTATAGGGATTACAGGCGTGAGCCACTGCACCCCACCTTGTGCGTTGATTTCTTTCACCGCAGCTCAACTTTGCCTGTCCCAGAGCTTCACGTAAATGGACTTGTACAGGATGTTCTCTCTGGGGTCTGGCATCATTCCCTCAGAGGGCTGTTTTGGAAATGTATCCAGGTTATTGTGTTTATCAGTAGTTCATTTCTTTTTATTACTGAGTAGTATTCCATAGCATGGATGCTCCACAGTTTTATTTATCCACATCCCTGGTGATAGAAATTTGGGTTGTTTCCAGTTTGGGGCTCATATGTGTGTGACAGCTGTCACACGTATTTGCATATGAGTCTTTGTGGAGACATGTTTTCATCTCTCCTGGGTAAAGAAGCTGGGAGTGGAATGATTGAGTTATTCAGTAGATGTCTGCTTAATTTAAGGTATCTTAAAAATCCCATTAGCTGCCTGACTTTATAGGAAACTTCCCGATGTTTTCCCAAATATCTGCACAGTTCACACATCCTCCAGGAGACTCAGAGCCCCAGCGGCTCCTTATCCTCATGGCACTTGGTGTTGTAAGTTTTACAAAAAAAATGCAGCCATTCTGGTGGGTGTAAAATGGCATCTGGTTATAATTATAATTTTAACATTTTGTGTTTCCTTGGTGCTGAGCATCGTTCTATGTGCTTATCAGCCAGATACCTTCTTTTGCATCTGTTCAAGTCTTCTGCCATGTTTCACAATTCACAATTGGATTATTCATCTTTTCTTTTTTTTTTTTTTTTGACGGAGTCTCGTTCTGTCACATAGGCTGGAGTACAGTGACGCTGTCTCAGCTCACTACAACCTCTGGCTCCTGGGTTCAAGTGATTCTCCTGCCTCAGCCTCCCGAGTAGCTAGGACTACAAGTGGCCACTACCATGCTCAGCTAATTTTTGTATTTTTAGTAGAGACAGGGTTTCACCATGTTGGCCAGGCTGGTCTTGAACTCCTGACCTCAAGTGATCTGCCCGCCTCAGCTTCCCCAAGTGCTGGGATTACAGGCGTGAGCCACTGCGCCTGGCCAGGATTATTCATCTTGTTACTGTTCATTTGTAGTTATTTATATGTTCTGGAAATAAACCCTTTGTGACACACACACACACACACAAACATACACACACACACACACACACACAGAGTCAATATTGTTTCCCAGTCTTTGGTTTGCCTATTAGTTTTGTTAATGGTGTCTTTTAATGAGCAGAAAATTTGAACTTGGATGAAATCCAATTTATCCATTTTTTTTCTTTTAAAGTTAGTGCTTTTTGTGTCCTGACCAAGAAACCCTTGCCTCTCTAATGCTGCAAAAATATTAATGTGTTTCCTTTATAAGCTTGGCTTTGCTTTTTACATTTAGATCCATTTCAAATTGATTTTTGAATCAATTGTAGCAGTTGACATATATATTTTTTTCTATATCCATGTCTCATTGTTTTCAGCACCATGAGTTGAAAGTGCTTTCCTTGGCCAGGCATGTTGGTTCATGCCTGTATGAGCCAACGGCTCCCACCTCCTTTTGGGAGGCTGAGGTGGGAGGATCACTTGAGGCCAGGAGTTTGAGACCAGCCTGGCAACATAACAGGACTCTGTCTCTACAAAAATAAAAAAATTAGCCAAGTGTGGTGGTATGCACCTGTGGTCCCAGCAACTTGGGAGGCTGAGGCAGGAGGATTGCTTGAGCCCCAGCAGTTGAGGCTGCAGTGATCATGATTGTCTCAAAAAGGAAAAAAAGTGCTTTTATTACCCTATGGATTTGACTTAATTTGCTTTGACTTATTGTTTTAAAATTTTTTTTAGTGGTTATAATCCTCTGTCGTATTTATATTTCACATTTGAAAAAAGGCTGCCCTCTCAGTGCCACCTCTGTGCAGATATCGTGCTCAGGGCTGGGGAGAGTGTGGTGTTATGACAGCCCCTCCCTGGCCCTGTGGAGCTGACAGTCCAGCGATGAGACTGAGATTGCTGAGTCAAATAATGAGGTGGATATGGTTTCTCCCTCATGGAGGAGAAATTAATGGAAATCAATTGCTAAATGTGTGCTGAGGGAGGCTTTCCCAGGGAATACGTTAATGTGAATAAGATCTGAAGGTCTTAATGGACCACAAGCTCGAGAGGAAGGAGACCTTCCTCCTGTACATCTCAGACCCTCTCCTCTGTTCTGTCTTGTTTGGGGATCTTTGGCTCATCTTTGAGAAGGGGTCAGAGCAGACAGAGAAAAATCTAGAGGTGGCTACAGAGCAGGGAGAGGGCTGGAGGTCCTGTCCTATGAAGAGCAGGAGACAGGTAGGTCTGAGGTCCAAAGGGCGGAGCCAGGACACTCCCATCTTCTAGGTAGGCATAGGCAGGCAGACCTCAGCTCTAAGCAGGGAAGTTTTATCCCGGGCATGGACTGTTCAACATCTCTATAGGATTCCAAGGGAGAGAGAGGTTTGTCCTGAATCTCAAGTCCCCTCTTCATTATGGTGTATTATTTGAAGGCTTTCCGAGGCTTCCAACCCTCCACACCAAGTTCCTCTGACAATAATGGCCACCTTTGTCCTTGAGCTCTGTGGCCGCTGGTCAAGGCCCTCAGATAGGGACCTGGCCCTTCCAGGCTATTTACTGGAAGGACGCTTTGGTTCCCTTTCACGCCCAGCAGCAGAGTGGGAGGACCCAAGAAAGCTCTGCGGAATGTGCCGCCAGCCCCTTGGCTCTGTCTGGAATTTCACGGGGACATTTTGCAGTCACTAAACTTAGCACCAGTGCCTATGGCCTCTGGGTAGGCCCAGGCATGCCAGGGGCTAAGAATGAATCACAGAGTGAGTTGTCAGGAAAAAATGTGATGGGCTGGGCTCTGGGGACACATTTTACTGTGGGCAGGGGGCACGGTCCTGACAGGGAGTCTCTGGGACCCCTGGGATCTCTCCCATCCTGTTCTCCTTGGCCCACAGATGCAGCCCTTAGCCCAGAAAGGGTCTATGCTCCATGCTTTTGGGGGTGGGGCGTCTGGTCTATCATGTATTCCACAAATATTTATCGAGGGCCTACTATGTGTCAGCCACCCTGCCACCCCCTGAAGACTCTGTGGGGAATTTGGCAGACATCGTCGTGCCCTATGGAGTTTAGATTCTCCTGGGGAGGACAGATGGGTTCAGACCAAGGGGGCTATGGGAGCTGAGAGGTGGAGTCCCAGGCAGGGGAAATCAAGGGGAGATTCCTAGAGGAGGCGTCTAAATGGAGACCTGGAGGTGGAGGCAGAGGTCAGCTGGGGAAACGAAGGAAGGGTGGTTCAAGCCCTTGGGAAACTAGGAGCGGTTCCCTGACACCCGGCCCAACTGCTTCCCATCCTACCATGATGCCATTTGGACTTTTCGCCTGTTTCCTGGAGACTACGTCACATGAGAGAAAGAGGCCACTCTTAGGGGTTGGGCAGACTTGGTCTGGAATCCAAGCTCCCACCTTCTGTGTGACCCACAGTAAGCCAGCCTGCCTCTCTGAGCGTCAGTTTCCTCTTCTGTACAATGGGGGTAATAACGGGTCCTCCTTCCAAGGGCCACAGTGTACCTAAGTGAATGTGCTGGGCACAGTGTCTAATGCTCTGCAGATTGTCGGTAAAGGCAGCTCTTCCAATCTGGCCTGCAGTTCCCATCCTCCATCAGTCTGTGAGTGCTGCCCCTTCTCCAAAGCCCTACCCAGGGACTGGCCCAGGAAGGCAGTGGTACACGCTGCTGAGGCCAGGAAGCTTTGTTTTTCATGTAGCCCCGGGCCTGTGGCTTGGGAGGAAACGCCAACTACGTAGGGAGGGTTGCCTAAGTGCCTGGATTGAAACCCTCGTCCCCCCACCAGCCCCGCCTGCCTCCCAGGAGGACAAAGAGAAGGTCAGCCTCTCTTCTGTGGCCAGCAGCTGTCAGTGACAGGACCCAAGTGCTGTCCTTGGTTTCTCTCTTCTATGCGGATGTGGCCCTGGTGGCTGCCAGCCCTCAGATGGACAGGAACAGCTTTCCGCTGCCCTCACTCCAGGGACGCGTATGCACCACTGACCCACATCTGCCAACCAGTCCCACAGGATTATGCAGGCAAGGGCACGGGTCTGGGAAACCCTTTCCTGTCCTGTCTGCCTGTTTCAGGAGCTTCTCCAGGCCCAGGGGGTTGGGGGGTAAACCCCACTCAATGCTTGACCTCTTCCGGGACTGCCGGCCTCAGGAAATCCTGCCTATAATTTGTCACACATTCCCTCGAGGCTGCTAAGCTTTTATTTTTAGGATTTATTGAGAACCTCCTGTGTGACCCAGGGTCATCTCATGAATTACTCTACCCCGTAACCTGGCGGCAGGGTCATCCCCATGGTTTAAAGACAGGGGATCATGGTGCAGAGAAGTGAGGTGGCTGCCTGAGGTCACACAGCCAGGAGAGGGTAAGCTGGGAATGGAATCCAGCCTGCTGACTCCGAAGCTCACTGACACCAGGAAAGGACTCTGAGCTCAGCAAGGGAACCCCTACCTGTTACAGACGAGAAAGCTGAGCAGCATGAAGAAACTGTCAACAGCCATGGGAGGCAGAGCCCGGGTTTGAACCCGAGCCTGTAAACTGAGACCAAGGGCTCTAAGGGGACAAAGCCAGGTTGCCCGCAGGGTCTAGCAGTGGACACAGGCCAGATCTTGGACTCTGGATAATCCAGTTCAAATTCCATCTTGCTCTAGCACCGTGCAGCACACACAGTGAATGTGCAGTAAACATGATGGAGTGGATGAAAGCGAGGCGGGAGTGAGGATGACCTTGTGAGTGCCCTTGATCTGGGTGACCAGAATGACACACTAATGAGCCAGGCTGCCTGGAGCTCTCTTATCTTCATATTCAAATGGCACCCCCCCTCCCCACCAATTCCTCTGGCCATGGTTGATTGGGTTAAGGGTTGGCACCAACTGGGTCAATCACAGTCCACCCTCCCTGGCCATGGAAGAGTGGCCCAGGCATAGACAATCTAAACTGGGCCAATGAGTCTCAGCCCAGGAATGTTTTTTTTAAACTTGGGACACAGAAGGTTGAGTTCAGAGCCTATAAAATACGAAACTCAGGGGCCAGAGGCAACTATGTTTCCATTTATGTGGCAGCAGTGATGGTGACAGCAATAGTCTCCATCAGGATCGCTTTCACCCGCAAGTCAGAACAAATCTGTCCCTCAATGGCTTAATAACTAAAGTTATATTTTCCTCATGTGACAAGACATCTACAGACAGGTGACCACGGGCATTGGTTCAGCCACTCCATGATGTTAGAACTGGAATTTTGTGGTTTTCTTGCCTTTCTCTTATGGGTATTAGATGGCTGACTGCTTCAGTCATCACATCTGCATTCAAGGAAGGATAAAAAGGGGAAGGGCTAGGCCAGTTGTGTTTGACATTTTTTATCAAAGATACAAAAACTTTCCCAGAACTCGTAGCAGGTGTCTGCTTTCATCTCCTTGACTAAGATTAGGTCTCATGGCTGAGATGGTGAGGCTGGGAAAGAGCATCCTGCTGAAGAAAATCAGGGGTTTTATTGTATTTTATTTTATTTTAGACAGGGTCTAATCTCTGCAGCCCAGGCTAGAGTACAGTGGTGTAATCATACCTCACTGCAGCCTCAAACTCTTGGGCTCAAGTGATCCTCCTACATCAGCCTCCCAAGTAACTGGGACCACAAGCATGCCCTACCATGCCTGGTTAATTTTTTCATTTTTTTGTAGAGGTAGGGTCTCGCTTTGTTGCCCAGGCTGGCTTCCAACTCCTGGGCTCAAGTGGTTCTCCTGCCTCGACCTCCCGAAGTGTTGGGATTACAGGTGTGACCCACTGCAGGGCTCAGCCAGGGCTCTTTTAAATGAGAAGGGATGCTAGGTGGGCAACCACCTGCCTCTGTCCTGTGGCAGTCTTCAAGGAGTAGAGATAAGGGATGGGGAGAGGCTTATGGTGACATCTGGGTGGCTGATTCTAGATTTTGGCCCAAACTTTCCCTTGGATTCTGTGATTCCTTAAACACTACTTTTAGGCTAAGGTGATGTAAATGGGTTTCCACACTAGCTCAAGAACTGCTCTGGATGCCAGGCCCATTGGCCCCTTTTGAGGACAGTGGCTGCCTAGGAATCTGTGCCCATCAGGGGCCATGATTTGGGTCATGATCTGGTTACCATGCCAACAGTGGGTGGCCCAGTAACCTAGGACCCAGGACCTGGCAAAATGACAGTCTCCTCTCAGGGAGGGAAATGAAATGGGGTAGCCCAGCCCCAGGCTTCCCAAAGACAAAGGAAGTGGTCTCCAAAATGTGCCAATGTGCTGGGTGGCAGAGAGCAGCCACTACCCACTCGGGTGGAACAAGAACTGTGAGAGACTAAAAGGGCCTCTCTGGGGAATGCAGGAGACGGGGCCATGCTCAGGTCTGTGAGATCATGTCAATCTTGGTGCTCCGGGCAGAATTGACTTGATATGGGGATAACAGACTATAGAATATGATGACCTGGGTCCAAAGCCTAGCTCGTGTAGTTAGCTCTCTGAACTTCAGTTTCCCCACCTGTCAAATGCTGCCAATAATAGTTCCCATCTCTGTTGGAGATTAAATGAAATGTAGTAAAGCACTTGGCATACTGTCTAGAACGTGGTAAGTGCTTTAGAAATAGCAGTAGTTTCAGTAGTTTTCTAAAAAATTGTTTTTGTTTTAGAGATGGGGTCTTGCTATGTTGCCCAGGCTGGACTCAAACTCTTGAGCTCAAGTGATCCTCCTGCCTCAGTCTTTTGAGTAATTGGGACTAGCGGTGGGTAATAAATAGTAGTTTTAATATTATGATTATCATAGGCCCTCAGGAAACATTTGTTAAAAGGAAGTAAAAAGAATAAATTAGGTCCCAACATTAGCCTTGCCACAGCTTGGGGTCACAAATCTGAACATGATAGGGTGTTGCTGGGCTGGGCAGGAAGCAGTTGGTGTTCCCCAGCCCTCCTGGGTAGGCTCTGGCTGAGGGCAGCAGGATGACTTCACAGGCAGATGTTCCCTGTATCCTCTTTCGGATGAATGATGGCAGCATTTGCCACCATAACATGCTTCTGGAGGAGCTGCTGGACTGCCCCACATGGCACAGGCCAAGAAAAGAGCCTCTTGACAGCTCTACTCCAGTATCTAAAATGCACCAAACAGCCTTCCAGAAAGGCCTCCTCACATTCTCTGAGCAAAAGGCACCACTGCTCAATCAGAAACATGGACTCTGTCCCCGATGCCTCCTCTTTCCTCACTCCACTTCCAATCTATCCCAAGTCCCACGACTTTACCCCAAAGAGCTCTCTAGTCTGCACCCCTGTCTCTGATTCATCACCCAACATCCATCAGGTTGGCAGCTGTAACAAACAGTCCCAGGTCTCAGGGCTCAACACAAGGAAGGTTTGTCCTTTTCAGCACAGTCCAGTGCAGTGAATGGTGAGTCTCTGCTCCATACAGTCATTCAGCAACCCAGGCTCCTTCCAGCCAGTGGCTTTGCCACCCCCCAGGCCTTGGAGTTCTGAAGCGGACCCTGTGCAGGAGGCGAGAGGGAAAGAGAAACAGCCCAGAGGATTGTATGGGAGGGTTTCCTTGGCCAGGCCAGGAAGTTCCTTACATCACTTCTGCCCACATTCTATTGGCCGGAACTAAATCACATGGGCCTACCTCACTGCAGAGGAGCCTGGGAAATGTAGTCCAGCTGAGGGCCCAGGAGAAAAAGGAAGCAAGGCAAACACACAGCATTGTCTCTCCAGAAACATGCTTGTCCACATCCCCTTCATCTCTTGCCTGGTCTCCTTGAATTTATTTCGGCTCCCTCCCGACTCTTCTCCAAAGAGCAGCCAGAAGGATGTTTTCCAAGACCAGAATCTGATCACAGCCTTTGTCTGCTTCGAACCCTCCCCTGATTTCCCACTGCTAATAGGATACAGGCCAGCTTCCTTCCCAGCTAAGTTATGTGTGAACTGGCCACTGGTGACCCCTCCACACCCAGTTTTTCCCAGTTAAAAATCTCCCCGTTTTTCAGCTTGAGAATGTTGGTGATTTTCTTATTCAAGGTTTGCTCATTCAATAGAAATAAATATTTAAAAAAAAAATTAAGCTGGTCTAGGAGATCTTTTTAAGAGTTATGTAAATATAATATGAGAATGTATTTGGGATTTTTTTTTTTTTTTTTAGAAACTCAAGCCTTCTGAGTTTAGAAACTCAGGCCTTCTTTATTTCTAAAAGAAAAAAAAAAAATTTTTTTCCCCCTCAGACTAGGTAGGGTCAAATTGTGTCTCTGAAGTTCCATAGCAAACATTTGAACAATATATCTCCAGGCCTTGCTGTTCAAAGCCCCTTGCCATCAAATCTAATCTTAACCCAGCTTCCCAGCTGCAGGTGGTGATGTGTTGGTGAACTGGCTCTCTGGAGGCGGAAAAAATGTTCTGACTTGTAGAGTTTGCCAATTTCCATGGTGCAAATACTTCCACAGTGGCAGACTTCAAGCTACCAGGGTGACATTGTCAAATGCAGAGTTGGAAGAGAGATGCACAGTTGGCTCTCATCAGCCAGTAGGACCAGCCCAGAGACTCTGACACTGAGATAACCTGGAAATTCCCATTATGCTGATGAGCTAATTGAGGCTTGATGAGGTGATGTAATTTGCCCCAGATCACAGAGCTGCAGAGTGGCTAAGCCAGGATTCAAACCCTGCCTGTATGGATCCAGCCTTTGTATTTAAGCACCTTAGTTTCCTGCTCTTTCCTTCTTTCTCTTCCTAACAAACTCCTGTTCATTCCTCAAAGCCCTGCTCAAGAGCCCTACTCACCTCTCTGAAGCCCTCCCTGACTTCTGGAAGACTTATTATGCCAAATAATGTTTAGATATGATATGATATGATAGAGAAAGAAGTTGGAATGGAAAGGAGATTTTCTGGGGAGCTGAGGAGAGAGAAGTTGGGGGAAAAGAGTGGGAGATGATGGAACAGAAAGCAGAAAACAGGAAAAAAAGAAAAGCAGCAAAGGAGATGTAACATGGCCACTGCAGATGTGTTAAATATAACAGAAACTAAATAGCATGTCCTCATAAGGCTTCTGAAACATGCTGCCCAGGAATTGCAAACTCCAGTGGCTTCAAGGGACTTGCAGAGGATGCAAATCAGTGAAAACAGACCAGGTTTACAAGACAGCAAGGGGTAGCAGAGAGGGCACCCTGTCTAACAGGGACAGCCCCTGCTCAAGTCCAGGCGACTGTGGCCGGAAGACCCCAATCTCATGCTCCCTACACCCCAGCTCACTGGTCCTGGTCAGTCTGTGTACTTATTTATTTTCTGAATTGGGAATCACAGTTAGCAGCCTGATAGGGCTAGGGGTAAGACAAGAGAGGCACAAAATTTAAAGAGGCATCCAACAATCATTTCCAGATTCTGGGGGGAATCTCAGACAACTGGAAGGCAATGCCTCCCAACCTCCACACAAACACACACACTTAACAGGTGAGGAAACTGAGGCTCAGAGAAAGAAGTGCATTTGCTACTCCCTCTGCCTGGAGTGTTCTTCCCCCACTCATCGCCTAGCTGGTGCTTCTTCATCACTCTGCGCTGCCCACACTGGTACTCAGGGCATGGCCCCAGTCCCGGGCAGCAGAGAGTGCACAGGGTTGGGGTTTGCACTGACTCTTTGCTCCCCAGCTGTGTGGCATTAGGCAAGCTACTTTAGCACCTTGGTGACTCCGTTTCCTCATCAACATGATACTATGAGGTCTTCTTCTAGAATGCTCATCAAGATGAACCCGGAAGATGCCTGCAGAGCACTTAACACAGTACCTGTCCCAGAGTGGATGCTAGATACATGCTGGGCAAGATAAAGTAATGAGAAGTTGCAGGCATTAAGGATAGCCAGGTAATTAGGCCAGACTGCGGCCAGCTTGGAACACCACAGTGCTTTAGTGGGCACTGGGGAGTCATTGAAGGTACTTGAGCAGGGTAGTGACTGGCCGAAGGGGAGTGTCCTGGGACTTATTCTGGCACCGACTGTGTTGTTTATCAGTGGCTGGGTGAAGACCTTAGCTCCAGCTGAGACATGAAGGAATTGCCAAGAAAAGCGCCCCGGGAAGCCCTGGAACAATGGCTCCTCAGTGGCTTTTGTGGAGCCAGATTCCTGCTGTCCAAACCACCCCACTTCCTGCTCCGAACCTGCTGGGAGCTGCGGGAGGTGCCTTTATCCCCTGGTCATGAGCCAGGGGGGGAAATATGAATTCATCCCTGGGCCATTACCAAGCCCCATATCCAACCTGAAACCTCTGCCAAAGGTGCCTGCACAGGCTAAGGAGATTGGCAATCCCAGCCTCTGGAGCTTACTTAGGCAAACAGCGGCCCTAAAGGGTCTTTCATATTCCATGTAGATGGCTACAACCGACATTAGCGCTTTGTTTGCACTTCAAGTTCAAAGAAAGTTTAGCGTGTTAAGTCTGAGATTAAACTATCTGTGGTTAAGCTTCCGTATTAAAATAAAGGCCTCCCTGTCCACCAGTGGGCAGGTAAAGGCTATGAAAGTATATAGATTAGCTTGGTTTAGAAGCTTAAGATCATAGAGTCTTAGTCTTATCTCACCCCTCTGTTTGTTGTTAGCAAACTGTCACCTGGTTAAGGTAAAAAACATTCTTCTCAAGAGCACCCAGCTAACTCAGTGTCAGGGTGGGATAGAGTTTGCCTCACTGGATTCTCAGTTTTGAAGGCACACCACACGATAAAATCGATTTGTCAAAAAATCTTCGTTGAGTGGGTGCAAATTCAATGTGGTTTGTTTTCAAAGCCTGTGCTTAACTTAGCAAGATGAAAAAGAAAGAAGACTGTCTAAAACATGATACCTGGTTCATAATTCTGAAAGATTTTTTTAAAAATCTGGCTGGTTTTAAAGTTGTAGGTTTCCAACTTCTTAAAAGTTATTATTTTTTAAAAGGATAATTTATTTTGGTTCTTAACTTCAATGGAAACTGGTTGGCAAAGGGTCTCCATGATGACCACATGGGGTCATCTACTGGTTGGTGAATTGGCAGTGATAGTCAAACCTCTCAGGTCTAAGGGAGGAAATAGGTTGAGGGCAAGCATCCCCATCCCCCCTACATCTATGCTGTGCATGGGCTTTGGAGGAGCCCAGCAGTGACTACGACTCAGTCTCAACATCGGGAAACTCAGGGCCATCTTTTTCCAACCAAAAAAGTTCACTTCTATGTACCAAAGTCCATCTGTGGCACTTAAACTCCCAGAAATCTTTGTATGAGCACACAACCATATTTAGGGTGCCATATTTGCAGTGATGCAAGATTTGAAGCAGCCTAAATGGCCTTTAGATAGGTCAGTAAAAATGGGCACATTCAACCTGTGGCCCAGCACTTTGGGAGGCTGAGGTAGCAGGATCTCTTGAGTCCAGGAGTTCGAGACCAACCAGGGCAACATAGGGAGATCCCACCTCTTAAAAAAAAATAGCCAGGGGTGGTGGTGCGTGCCTGTGGTCCTAGCTACTCAAGAGGTTGAGGTGAGAGGATCACTTCAGCCCAGGAGGTCGATGCTGCAGTGAGCTGTGATCGCGCCACTGTACTCTCTGGGTGACAGTGAGACCTTGTCTCAAAAAATAATAATAATAATATGGGGAGCAGGGGCACATTCAAACAATTTATTGAGACCATCACTGAAAGATAAAAAAAGTGCAGCTCTATACACCAATACTGAGAGATCCAGAAGCATCGATCTGGGAAAAGGATGAGGGACAGAGCAGTTGCGGGCTGGTATTCTCCCTGGCGAGCAGGAGTGTGCACTCACCTTGTGCCTACGTGCCTACGTGCAGAAAACATTTCTGAGAGGACACAAAAGAAACGAATAGCTGGTCTGTGGGAGGGAGGCTCTGCCAGGGGAGGGAAAGGGGCTGACTTTTGGTTGGCACTAGTAGCTTTGTTTACCATGCACAGGCATTATTTTTCAATGAAAAAGAGTTCCTTATCCAAGAGGATTAAAAGCGCACACCCACACAAAAACTCCTACATGACTGTTCAAAGCAGCACTATTCATAATAGCCAAAAACTGAAAAAAACTCAAATGTTCATTAACTGATGAATGGACACATAAAACATGGTGTGTCCACACAATGGAGTATTATCCAGCCACAAAAGGGAATGAAGTACTGGTACATGCTACGACACGGATGAACCTTGAAAACATCATGCTAGGTGAAAGAAGCCAGTCACAAAAGACCACATGGTATATAATTCCATTTGTATGAAATATCCAGAATAGGCAAACCCACAGAGACAGTGTAGGGGTGAAGGAAAAACTTTCCATTCACTCTCAGAATGTTTGCTGAAAAATATCCTGCTTTAGACCAGTGATTCCATAGTCACCCACAGTCATTCCATAGTCTACAAATGATAGATTAAGAGGAGAAATGGAATACACATTATTAGCATGCACTGGGGAAATATTACAGAGTGACTATCCAATATCCCAATGAGGTATGGATGCTTTTCTACCCTACTTCTTAGGGGAAAGGGAGATGGGGAAGTGTGGATGATGTTAGGATAGCGAATGACTTTTAGGGGAATTCACTGGGCTTGAAGAACATATAATGGCCTGGGACAAAGTCTGTTGGGCCCGCAGAGCAGACAATGGTTTGTGACAAAAGTCTGTCCAGGTGTGTTGACAGACTTCAGTCTTCCTGCAATATGAATTCAGTTAAAGAAAAATCAGGGAAGGGACAAATGGTAATTGTTTTCTTCTTTGGTGAGTCCAGACTTTACGCAGATAAGGGAACGTGAAAGGCAAGCGCAGAGTTGGGGGAAGTCAGAGAGACCTTGAGGCTTCTTCAGTTCTTTGTGTCACAGTGCCATATTTTGGGGTATCTGTTTCTGAGTCCCCAAAACAGAAAACAGATTTGTGGTTGTCTGGAGGTGAGGAGGCTGGGGAGTGACTGCTAATGGATATTGGATTTCTTTAGAGGGTGGTGAAAATGTTCTAAAATTAGTGATGCATGAATATACTAAATATAGTAAATACCATTGTGAATATACTAAAAGCCATTGAACTGTACGCTTTAAAGGGGAAAATTTTGTGGTGTATGAATTGTATCCAAATAAAGTAGTCATTTAAAAAAGTAGTTACTATATGTACTAGTTTCCTAGAGCTGCTGTAAAAATGCACCAAAAATGGGCGCCCTCAACAGAAAGGCATTGTCTCACAGTTCTGGGTGCTGGAAGTCCCCTACCAAGGTGTGGGCAGGGCCCTGCTCCCTCTGCCTGCTTCAAGGGGGGCTCCTTCCTTGCCTCTTCCAGGCCTGGTGGTTGCTGGCAGTCCTGAGTGTCCCTTGGTTTGTAGACCCATCATCCCGGCCACGTAGCCATCTTCTCCCTGTGTGTGTCAGTGTCTGTTCCAAATTCCCCCATTTTATAAGGACACCCGTCATACTGGAGTGGAGCCCACCTTAATGAGCTCATCTTAAACTTGTTAAATCTGCAAAGACCTTATTTCCAAATAAGGGCATATTCCCAGAAACCTGGAGGTAAGACTTCAATGTATCTTCAATGCAAATGTATATCAGTGTAAATGTTTTTCATAAAGGGACTGTATCTGCCCAGCAGGGGAGAGAGGCCACATTCAGAGAAGGCTAGCATGATACACTTGGAAGACGGGCTGGGGCTATGTACGTTCAGCATAAAGGAGATCTTTCCTTGGGAATCAGGGATGGCTTCCTAGAGGAGACATTTGAGCTGGACTTCTTGTTGGGTAACTCTGGAATCAATTGTCTACAACAGGCTATTTTTGAAAGTGAAACGGTGCACTGCTAATCATCACAGTAGGACACCACATATAAACCAATGCCAGGTAAACCAGACTCTATGGTCATCCTGGTCTTAAGAGACAGTGAGAATTTGAATATGCAGAGATTGAGGAGGAGAGGAAGGAAGGGCATATCTGATGGAGGGAACAGCAGCTGCAAAGGTTCAGAGGCGGAAAAAATAAACAGCACCAGACGCATGCTGGGAAGATCTCAGAGTATTGGGAGGCTAGGAAGAGCCTTGAATGCTACCCTCAAGAGTTAGTAGTCCTCAGCCAAACTCCGAGACTAGTCCCTTGTGGTCAAACCAGGGGTCTCCTGGAGGAGGGGGCTTCCTGCTTCACTTTGAAGCCCTAAGACCATTGTGCCAAGGAGCTGCTGTGGAAGAAGGCACAGACACTATAAACCCAAACCAGAATCCCGACTACCACAGAGCCACTTTGCCCAGCAGCTCAGAAGCATGAAGCCAACTTAGAAGGCCTGGACAAGACCAGACACCCATGGATTAATCTGTGGACACGGGCCAGCAACCTGTGGAAAACACACCTTTCTTTGCTTCATGTCTCAGCTTTGATTAGAGTCTAGAAGCCAAGGGAGTGTCCGTTTAGTTGTTAAAATCTTCAACAAACTCTTTTTATCTTTCTGGAAACTTTCCTACCATGATGTTTAATAGCCCACGCCTGTGGTGTGTGTGTGTGTCTGTGTGTATGTGTGTGTCTTTTTTTCTTTTCTTTGTTATTTTTGGAAAGGGATGCGTTGAAGATATCAATTTCTGGATCAAGTGAAAGCTGGTTTTTAGTCACTTAATCCCTTGGAAAGCTATCAATCATCACGTTTATCTTGTAAAAAAAAAATTTTTTAAAGGGAAGTTTACATTTGGATGGGGTGGGATGCGGTGGTGGAAAAAGCATTTTACAGCAAAATGCTGAGGTCTGTGTGCCAAAAGGAGGACTCTGACCTTTCAGCCCACGCAGTGCACAAGGGCTGCGTGCTCTTCCCCAGGTGCATGGCTGCCTGCGAAGGGACCCACCTCCTTTGCCCCTTGCCTCCCCACCTGTGCCCTACACCACCAGGAGCAGCTCAGCCCTAACTGAGCCTTCCCTGATGCTCCACCTAGCGCCGTGACCACTCCAAGCTGGCTTCATTGTCCACTCTGCTCCCCAACTGATGAATGTTGGGTACCCGGAACTCAATCTGTTGCCCTTCTGTCTTCTCTGTCCATGCATGCCCCTTGGTGGTTTCCTCGCTCCACATGCTGATGACGCCAAACGTGCATCTCCTTGCAGATCCCACCCCAGGCTCCAGACCTGTGTGTGCAGCTGCCTCCTGGATGCCCCTCGGTTGTCTAACGGACATCTCAAACCTCACATGTCTCCACTTGAAAAGGATGAGTTTCATGGAACCTGAGCATGCCCATATGCCCCTACTCCCCTGTGAGCCCCCGCACCATGCCTGCTCTTCCTTCAGTTGATCAGGTGAAAACCTCAGAGTCACTTTTAACACCTCCATTTCTCTCGTGTGCCAACAACGAAATCATATCCAAAATCTGACCACTTCTCACCACTTCCACATGGACTGCTGTGTTCAAGCCACCATCGTCTCTTGCCTGCATTAGTCCAGCAGTCTCCTAGCTGACAATGGACTGAGATTCAGAATATTTGGGATCGAGTTCTATCCCTGAATACACATAGAATGCTGTTGACTTCATGATGCCTCCACTTCCTTATTGATAAAATGGGAGAGACATATATTCTGGACAACCTCTATCCAAATGAACTTTGCAGACCATGAAACATTATATAAATCAAACCCATATCCAAAAGAGACAGTGGGGGTAGGAAGGGAGGAAAGAATGAAGGAAGGGAGGGAAGGTGGGAGGGAGGAAGGGAGGAAAAAAATAAAGAGTAGAAGGAAGAAAGGGAGAGGGGAAAGAGGGAGGGATGGAAGAAGGAAGGAATGAAGAGAGGGGAGTAGGAAGAAAGGAAGGGAGGAAGGAGGGAAGACAGAAAGGAAGGAAAATGAAAGTCATTTTTTGGAACACTTGATCCCACAGGTCAATTGCATTTCTGTCACCATCTGTAGCATTGGGGTATAACCAAGAGTTTCTTTAATTTGCAGATGTGCCTGGGGGGACTGTGGGAAATGTGCGATTGTGCAAACCTAAAGCTGTCTGAAGAAAGCTCACCTCCTGTCCCCTGATCTGCAGGTCTCCCCATAGACAACTTCCCAGGTTGAGAGGATGCCTTGTTCCCTGTGGCCACAGACTCCATTCAGTAGGAAGAGGAGGGATCAAATTCAGCCACGGGACTCCAGGGAAGTCCACCCATGGCCCTGCCATGTAAGAAGGTGACCCCAGGACACAGTCTAAAAACTGCACCATGATGGACCATGTCATATCCTTGCCAGTATTTTCCATTCCTTTGGGTAGATACGAAGGAGTGTGATTGCTGGATCATATGGTGAGAATGTGTTTAGTTTTGTAATAAACTGCCAGACTGTCTTCCAAAGTGGCTGTGCCATTTTGCATTCCTATCTTGCTTACAACTCTCCCATGGCTCCCTAGTGCCCTCATGAGAAAGCCCAAATCCCCCAGCCTGGCTCATGAGAACCCTCAGAACCTGACCCTGGCCTTCCTCTGTGGCCTCACCAGGCCAAATTCAGAGTTCTCCAGAATTTGAAGGAAGTGATTACTCCTGGGAAGACATAGAGTGAGGCCAGGCCATGTGGTGACATGGGGTCACATGGATCTCGTGGCCTGACTCTGACTGCCAGACAGCACCAGCACAAGTGTCCATTTGCTGCTGGTGTGTCTTTCACACCTCTCAGGTAATTGATAGACTTTTAAAATATAGGATTTATTTTTTAGAGCAGTTTTAAGTTCATGGCAAAATTGAGTGGGAAATACAGAGATTTCCCATACACCCTCTAATATGGCTTGGATCTGTGTCCCCACCCAAATTTCATATTGAAATGTAGCCTCCAATGTTGGAGGTGGGGACTGGTGGGAGGTGATTGGATCACGGGGACAGTTTTCTCATGAATGGTTTAGCATCATCCCTCTTGGTGCTGTCCTCACGATCGTGAATAAGTTCTTGTTAGATCTGGTAGTTTAAAAGCGTGTAGCACCACCCCCCTCTTGCTCCTGCTTTCACCATGTGATATGCCTGCTCCTCCTTTACCTTCCACCGTGATTCTAAGTTTCGTGAGGCCTCCACAGAAGCTGAACAGATGCCAGCACCATGCTTACTATAGAGCCTACAGAACTGTGAGCCAATTACATCTCTTTTCTTTATTAATTACTCAATCTCAGGTATTTATTTATTATAATGCAGGAATAGCCTAACATCCCCACCAGAATGGGACGTTTGTTATAATCGATGAACCTATGTGGGCACATCAGTATCACCCAAGGTCCGTGGTTTAGATTAGTGTTCACTCTTGGTGCTGTGCATTCTGTGGGTTTGGACAAATGCATAATGTCACTTATCCAACATTATAGCATCACACAGAGTAGTTTCACTGCCCTAAAAACCCTCTGTGCTCAGCCTATTCATCCCTTCCTCTCCCCAACCCCTAGCAACTACTAATCCTTTTCCTGTCTCCATAGTTTTGCCTTTTCCAGAATGCCATACAGTTGGAATCATATAGTATGCAGCCTTTTCAGAGCAGCTTCTTTCCCTTAGTAATATGCATTTACATTTTCCATGTCTTTTCATGGCTGGATAGCTCATTTTTTTAGCACTGATTAATATTCCATTGTCTGGATATGCCACAGTTTATTTATCCATTCACCTGCTGAAGGACATCTTGGTTGCTTCCAAGTTTTGGCAATTATGGAAAAAGCTACTGTAGACATCCACATGCACTTTTTGTGTAGGCATAAGTTTTCCATTCCTTTGGGCAGATATCAAGGAATGTGATTGCCGGGTCATATGGTGAGAGTATGTTTAGTTTTGCAATAAACTGCCAAACTGTCTTCCAAGGTGGCTGTGCCATTTTGCATTCCTACCAGCAATGAATCAAAGTTCCTGTTGCTCCATATCCTTGCCAGTATTTGGTGATGTCAGTGCTCTGGATTTTGGACATTCTAATTGGTGTGTGTAGCTGAACTCTTTTTCATGGAAGAGTGGACTCAGGCTTGGAGTCCAGGCGGGCAATAGCTTCCAGCTAGAGCTGAATGGCTTTGCTTCTTTTCTTTTTTTTTTTTTTTTTTTTTTTGAGACGGAGTCTCGCTCTGTCACCCAGGCTGGAGTGCAGTGGCGCGATCTTGGCTCACGGCAAGCTCCGCCTCCTGGGTTCATGCCATTCTCCTGCCTCAGCCTCTCCGAGTAGCTGGGACTACAGGCGCCAGCCACCATGCCCGGCTAATTTTTTTTGTATTTTTAGTAGAGACGGGGTTTTACCGTGGTCTCGATCTCCTGACCTCGTGATCCGCCCGCCTCGGCCTCCCAAAGTGCTGGGATTACAAGCGTGAGCCACCGCCCCCGGCCTTTGCTTCGTTTCACCATCTTGACTTCTAGTTACCTTTCTTTATAGCACGTAGTGTTTACTTTCTAGATAAATAATAATATGAAGTTTCCTTCTGAAACAAATTTATTTAAGTTAAAAAATGGTATTTAGAGAAAACCATTAGGTCAAAAATAGTCTAGGTGGCACGTGGATAAAGTTTGGGGAATTCTCAATGAAACCATAGTGTTTGCTGTTCTCTGTACCCCCGGGCTGTTTCAGACCTCCCTGTCTTTGCTCTTGCTGTTCCTCCCACCTGGATCACCTTTCCATCTCTTTACTTGATCAATCTTCCTCATTCTGTGAGCGTCTTTCTCAGCCCCACCATCCTGCCACAATCCTAAGCTGACTGTCTTCTGTGATGCTCCCCAGCCCCTGAGCTGCTCTTCCTGGGGTGGAAGGGTGGTGGCAGCTCTTCTCCTCTGTCATTTATTGGTCTCATGGACTCCTAATGATCTCTTTGGAAGGGTGCCTTTCTTGCTAGACCAGGAGTTCCTTGAGGGCAGGGCATAGCTGGGACTTCTCTGTGCCATTTCCCTACCTCCAAGATGTTTGAATTAAAGAGAACTGGGCTGAAGGGTGATTCCAACTCACTGGCTGGTTCCCAGAGGTGGCAAACCCCAGAGGGGAAGTAACCCTAGGGAGATGGGGAATGTGGCCTTGGATGTTGTCTCCTCTGATCCCTTTGTCCTCCCCACCCCCTGCTTAGATGTGTCCTTCAGCTGCTCCGGGGGCTCCTGGGCAGGCTGCCTTCCAGATGCTGCTGGGCCCCCAACCACAGCCTGGAGCAAAAATGTGAAAGCACAGCTCACTTGCCTGCCATCTGGAAGGCTTGCTGTAGGATGTAATTCCTGTTGCAGAGCTCCCGGGGTCAGGTGGGCTGCCACCTGCAGCCCTGCTTAGCTTCCTCCCCTCCATGACCCTGCTTCTCTGACATCTTTGCCTCTTCCATCCCTTGCACATGAAGATGTGACGCAGCGAACCCAAGTTGGGATAGGTGTTTGGAGTTCTGGGGGCCCAAGCGGAAACATCTGGCAGGTGGCAGGATGCACAGGTCTGGAAATTGGGAGAGAGGGCGAGACCACAGATGAAGAGATCTGGGGGTCAATGAGGTGGTAGAAATCAGCTGAGGGGATGAGATCACCCAAGGAGAACCTGAGGACTGAGAAGAGGCTGAGAAATACCTCAAGCCCTGGCACTCAAGGCTTACCAGCCGGAGGAGGAGGAGCCAGCCAAGGGGCTTGAGGAGGAGCCAGCCAAGGGGCTTGAGGAGGAGCCCTGAGATGTCCAGGAGGAACTGGCCAGGGTGGCCGCAGGCCAAGGGAGGAGCACGCTTCTGAGCATCGGGAGTCAGATGGGACCTAGAGAGGGCCCTGGACTGGCCAGGCCTTAGACAGGAGAGGTCCCAAGGAGGGATGGAGACCAGGCCAGCACAGGGAAGAGGGAAGAGCCGGGATGGGCGACTCCTTCGAAAGAGGTGACAGAAAAACAGAGGCAGAGGCCAGAAGGGCCAAAAGTCCAGGGCGGCTTTTGTTGTTTGTTATTGGGATGGGTGCACATGGGACATGTTTAAATTCTGGTGGGAAGCCAGTAAGTGCTGGAGGAGGAGGAGCTGGAGTAGATGCTGGAAAAGGAGGAGAGAGGGGCCAGAGGCCGAGAAGCCCCAAGGAGCTAAGACACTGGCCTCGAGGAGGCCCACAGCCACATTCCCAGTGGCAAACAAGCAGAAAAGAGAAATGACGTCCCAGTGGGAGAGGCACGGTGGGGCTGGCGACTGGGGAGAGAGAGTGAGAGCACCCCTGCCTGTGGATCCCATGCCCCGTTTCCTGCTGCAGGTGGGAGGCCTAGGTGCCAGGCTGGAAGTGGTCACTGCCACGTGAGGGAGACAGAGCTGCCCTATGGACGGGGCTGGTGACAGCCCTGCCAATGCTGACCCTGACCAGAAGCCAGGGTGGCCACCAGCAGCTCAGGGCCGGATCTTGAATTAGAGACAGTTACAGAAGCTCTGCTGTGGCCCCTCCCCAGGACCAGGGAGAGAGGGAAGAAAGGAGGCACCACTGAAGGAAGCACTCAGTAGTTTCGGTCCGGCCTCACTGATTTCACCCTGGCCCTGCCCTGCTCCCACTGAGGTCTCAGAGCTGTGGTTTGGCATTCGAGGTCATGCCACTCTGGCTCCAACCCACCTCCCCTGCATCCCCCACCCCAGCCCTGCACAGAGGCAGCACGTTCTTCCCTCTTCCGTCAGCACCACCTGCCCTCAGTGTCTGCTTTTGCTCAGAGCATCCTTCCCTCCGAATTTGAGGACGGCAGCCTCATAGATACAGATTCAAGTGGCCCTGAATGTATGTTCCGAGTAGCAGCAGTTGCTCATGGATTTTAGAGGAAAAAAGAAGGTACAGTTTCTAAGTTGAACATAGGCAATTGATTGACTACTGTTCTTGTATCACCAGTTCCAGGAACATGAAGATAATAGGTGAGGGTTGCACTGTGCAACTTGTGATGGCATTTTAGGTAACTTAATCAGCTAGTCTTGAAATTACGAGGAAAGAAAGGACAAAAACGCCTCCATGGGCCTGATATATTTTGCAGGCGTCACATTCTTCAGACTGCTCTGAGGGACTTTTCGTTTTCATCTGATCATCCTGCAAGATTTCAGGGCCCTCCAGCCAGAGAGGGAGAATGCACCCCCATGGGGAAGGGTGGGTGTCTCAGTAGGAGGGCGTTAGAAAGAACCAATTATAGGATTGGGGCTTTGGGTGGGTGATTTGGGGAGAATCTGAGGAAGTGAGTGTTCATTAGATTGGCTGCTGTCAGAAAGTAGGGGCAGTCCTATGATTGTGGATCTCAATAACGCTGACCTGCAGGGAGGGAGACTAGAAGGAGGATGAGCTAGAATTGGTGGAGGCCTAGCAGTCACCCATTTAAGCCAAGGGAAGGAGTCGAGAGGGGGTGTTTCGTGTTCCATGGGTGATACAGGGACCGTGCTTCTGTCCAGTGACCTCACTCTGTCTCCCTTTATCTTGGTCTCAGAGTGCCCTTGGCAGAGGTTGGTTTCGTTAGATTGTTTATGTCCCACAGAAGGATGGCACGGCCCAGCTGTGAGCACTGAGCCAGCTTCCAGATGGCAGGAGCTGCCCCTTTTTTTCTCTCTCAGGCCTCACCTTTCAGAAGCCTCTTCAAAGCTTCTACAGCAAACACCTCTGTTTGAGAGTTTCATCTTTTCCTCCTCTGCACTTTAGAAACATTCTTTTAAATTTGTGTACAGCATACAGACCCTTCAGCGTGCTCATCTTAACAGCACAGCTCCTCCATGTTTTTTTTCATCTGCACGCACCCGTGGAGCCACCACCCGGATCAAGATCAAGAATATTTCCACACCCAAGAAGGTAAGCCACACCCACCCAAGGTGACCAACCCTGGCCTGTGTCAGTGTGGCCTCCCTGGAATGTCACATAAATGGCATCCCTGGGCGCATGCTCCTTCTGTTTACCATCTCGTTGGCCGGCTTTACCCATGCTGTTGCACAAGGCAGTGACTTCTCATTTTTATGGCTGTGTGGTACGCCATACCCAAAGGCCACCGCTGCAGTTCACTGGGAGCAGAAACGGTTTTCAATGCATCGTGCCAGGACTACAGGACGGCTGCATGGAGAGCCGCGAACCTCGGCCCTCAATTCGTCTGTATGTAAAAATGACTCGAGGTGGATGCCAGGCTTGGGCATGGAGCATGGAGACAGTCTGCATGGCCTTGTGACACAAGCGTTTCTTCAACAGGACACAAGGATCGCTAACTGGGAAAGAAGAAATTGATATGTTGGACTTCATTAAAATTAACAACTTCTCTCCATCAAAAGATGCCCTTCAGAAAGTGAAAGGGCAAGCCTCAGGCTGGGAGGAAATACTTGCAAAAGATTTCCCCCGTGCCTCCCATCTTGGCTTATCTCTCTCGGATGATTTACTAAGTACTTCAGCATGCACTCTTTTCCCTCTTCTTTTTCTCCTGAGATTCGGAAGACTCAAATGATTTAACTATAGGGTCTCAGGCTGGGCACGGTGGCTCACACCTGTAATCCCAAGCACTTTGGAAGGCCGAGGCGGGAGGATTGCTTGAGTCCAGGAGTTCAAGACCAGCCTGGGCAACATGGCAAAACTCTGTCTCTACCAAAAAATGACACAAAAATTAGCCTGATGTGGTGGCGCACCTGTAATCCCAGCTATTCCAGAGGCTGAGCTGGAAGGATCACCTGAGACCAAGAGGTTGAGGCTGCAGCAAGTTGTTATTGCACTACTGCATCCAGCCTGGGCAACGGAGTGAGACCTTGTTTCAAACAAAACAAAACAAAACAAAACAAAAAACCCTGTAGGGTCTTAGTTGCTGACCAGGGCTTTTGCAATTGTAATGGTCCCACTTGAGACTCCCACAGTCATGTTAATTCTGCCGGTAGGATTGCGAGGCAGGTGAGATCATTATTTCCACCTTCCAGCTAAGGCAGCTGAGACTAGAGGTGAAGGCACTTGCCAAGCTCACACAGCAACATCCCCAGCTGATGTTTTGGCTGGGCATGCCTGGTACAGAGTAGGTGCTGAATATGTGCTTGGAAGTGGATTTCTCAGCCCCAGGGCTCCCCAGGCCTGTGCATGTGTGTTGCAGGCAGGGAGACTAAGTATCCAGGAGTGTTCCTAGCAGACGACAATTTCCTCACTGGTTGTGAGTGCCAGACAAACACTGCAGGACACCCATAGGCTCCCTCCTAGTGCCAAGAAGCAACCAAGCCCCAAGACCACATCTCTGCCCTCAGCCTTAACCTTCTGTCATGGCCCAGGGACACCAAAGAGGGATGGCAGGACACCAACACAGTGCTTATTTTCTCTCCTGGGACTCTGGCCACTTTCCATCTGTAAGCAGTGCCCAGAGCCACATCCAGCTCCAAGGTGAACACATGGCCACTGCAGAGGGGAGCTGGCTCCTGCCTTGCCAGGTCTCTAAGCAACTCCACCCTTCAGGGGTGCATTGTGGCACAGAGGTGCCAACTGCTCCTCAGCCCCCACCTTCCATTCAGTGCCTGGCATTTCCTGCTGGGCACCGTGTGTCCTGTTCTTCCCATCATGGCTGCTGTTCCAGAATCCGCAGCCCTAAGAAATAACAAAAGGTCAAAGGAGAGAGCGAGAGGGCCCACCTTGCAGAGTCACAGGGAGGACGGAGGTGATGCGCACAGGGCCTGGTTTCTGCAGCGCGCAGGGTCCAGGGCTGGCTCTGTGATTTGTTTACTGTGTGGCCTTGGGTGGGTTTCACAACCTCCCTGAATGTCTGGTAGGGCTCTTTCTGAAGCTCATGACCAATCCCCTGCCCACTCAGTCCAGCAGCCTGGGCTTGCAGGCCTGTAATGGAGGGATGCCGGTAAGGGCAGAGCACAATAACATGTGTGCCAATGTAAACCATAAAGTATGGTGTCTTCATACATTTCATAAACATTTGCTGAGAAGCTTCTAAGTTCTGGGCACTGGGAGGGATCTAGGATGACTACAGCACCTCAGGGAGCCCAAAGCCAAGGGGAGGAGCCAGGACAGGGCCTTGCCATCTGCGCTCGCCCCCACCCTGTGCTCTGAGGACTGCTGCACCCTCAGGCTGTGGACGAGGAAGCTGAGGGTCACCCAGACAAGAGGAGGTGCTGGAGGTCACACAATGAATATGCCTCGCTGGCCTTCCCGTCTGGCATGTCTTCCTCTGCCCCCATCCAGGCAGGCTGGAGTTGGGTTTTGATGGAGGAGATTTTGGTTAGGAAGATGGGAGTGGTGGTGGCAGTCCGGGGCCAGTGGGAGGGACAGGAAGCACCAGATCAGTTTTGTGGGCAGCAAGTAGGTCAATGTGGTTAAGACCCAATTGTCCCTGGGGTAGCAGGACAAGCAAGGGGATGAGCAGGGAGACAGGGTGCCAAAAGGCTCTGGGGAGCCTGAGGCCTCAGCCTGAAGCCACAGGAGTGTCGCCTGCACATCTGGCCAAACCCTAAGCTCCCAGCTGGGGACACAGAGGAATTGAACACTTCTCTGACCCCAGGAGCTCATTGCCTTGTCAAACAGTCAGAGGTGAAAAAGGGAAAGTGCAGGTGGTTGAGGAGCCAGGGAGCCGCTGGCCCAGCCTGGGCAGCAAGGAGGGCTTTTGTGGGGATGCAGGTCCTAGCCTGCATCTGAAAAGCTGAACAGGAGCCAGGTAGGTGGAAAGGGGTGTGGAGGACCCAGAAGGAGCTGTGACAGCAGAGGCCAAGGCTCTGCAGCTGGAGCCAGCGCCTGCAGGAAAGGTGAGAAGGGACTCAGCCCAGAGGAGAGAGGGAACCCGCCCTGAGCAAGAGGAAAGATGCCTTTTCCTCAGGGCGGGAGTTGGGGGTGGGCAGAAGGAAGGAGAAGGCAGAGGGTGGTTTTGTGGATGCTGGGAGTGGGGTGCTGAGGACTGGATAGGGGACTGGGGTGACAGGAAGTACCTCTGTTCTCATTCCCACCATTCCTGCCACCCCCCTACCCCACTGCTCCAGCCATGTGGGTCCCCTGGCTGCCCCTCCAGCACAGCTGCCCTCTCCTGTCTCCAGGCCTTTGCGTGTGGGGTTCCCCTGGCCTAGAAAGCCTTCTCCCATTGTCTGCAGGGCTCACTCCTAGTCATCACTCACCTGTGCTCGTGTCTCCTCCTCTTGTGGGTCTTCCTTGGCCACCCCCTTCTCCATGACCTCCTGTTTATTCTGCTTTGCTTTTTTCCTGAGAACATACTACTTCCTGACATAGCATATATTCACGGTCTTATTTGCTTATTTTCTGTCTCATCCAATGAACATGTAACTCTCAGGGAATTTGTTGGTTTTGCCCTGGTTGTATGCCTGGCACTTAGTACCAGGCATGCAGTTGGTGCTCAATAAAAGGGTGTTGGGTAAAGAAGTGACCCAATGAAGCAGGTGAGAGGTGGTGAGATAGAGTCACTGGCAACTATCTTTTCTCCCTAAGACACAGTTGGGAATTATTTACCCTCTGGACACCGACGGGGCAGGCGGGCAGCCTTCCCCTGTGCCTTGAGCTCCTAGCTCTGTCTGCTCACCTCTGTGGAGATCCTAGGTTCCCACCCTTGGCCCCTGGTGTTGGCAGAAGGGGTCAGCTGGGAGGGACAAAGGGACTGTAGTTTTGCAGGAATGGGCATGGTGAGAGGGCTGGAGTTGAGAGGTTCAGTCCAGATTTCAGGAAGCTTCCACATGCTTGATCCCACCACTATTCCCAGTGCAGGGAACTCCTGGAGTGCCATCTCCACCAAGCTGGCCCTGGGAAAGGCCTACGGCCATTTTTGCAAATCAAGCACATATCTGAAGCCCCGTAAGCAACTGTGAAATAATATGAGGTGAAACAGTGGCCACTCTCAGGGAGTAGAATCAATAGGGGTGGGGGCAACTCAGACCTTCTTTTTTACTTCGTCATATGTCCTTTTATGCCATTTCAGTTTGTTTCAAAAATGAAAAATTTAGGTTTAAAAGAAATGAAGACTTTATCTTTCAGGTGATTTTTCCAACATGTGAAACAACACACAGGCAAGGGAGTCCACCCAGCATCGTTTGCTCCAGCAAGAGATCAGAGCGCCCTAGCTGAACGCCAGTGGGTGTTGCGAAATAGCCAGCAGGGCCTCCATGTAAGGGAATCCTGTTGACAGTAAAACAGAGTCAGGCGGCTGCAAGGTTCCGGCATGGTGCAGGGCACACAAAGCCCTCGCTGGGGTGCGGGTAGCATCACACGCTCCCATTTGTGTAAACGATGTTTAGAGTGTCTCTGGACCAGACACACGACAACCAGCAGCAGCGGCTGCCTCTGGGCAAAGGAACTGTTGTCCCGGGCTACAGGTGGGAGGGGAATGACTTTCTTTTTATGCTCTTTGGTACCCTTAAGATTTTGTATGGAACCTCCTCAAAAATAACTAGATAGAAGTTTAACAACAATTTGTTTTTAAAACATATCAAAGTTTTAGAAAGAATTCTTTTTGAAAGGCATGGGGGAAGGGAGATAAAAGATGACAGATTTTTTTTTCCAAGCACTGACGCACTCTTTGCCCAGTGGGTAAGTCACTGGCTGTCTCTGAGCATCAGTTTCTGCCAAGTGTAAAATAAGCCAAGTCTCCCTGCTCAACGTGAGCAGTGTCACACAACTCCAGGGGGTGCCATTCACATTGCAGTCCATGTGACTGATCCCCTTGCAATTGTGCAGTGCGCAATGTAGGCAACTGGAGGAGGTGGCCCAGATATGAGGCGGAAATGGGAGAGTGGACAGGAGAGAGCTTGGATGTCATGAGGGGTAGGGTGTGCACATGTGAGTGTGTGGAATGTGGCAGTGCGTTCCTCTGAGTGGGTGTGTACTTTCTGCTGATGTGAGTCCTACAGACACAGGCTAAGGAAGAGAGATCACCTCCTCTGTCCCAGGCTCAGGCTCCTGAGTCTGAAGAGCCAGGATTGAGAAGAGCGCCCACAGGGTGCTGAGGTTTCCCACTCCATCTTCCAAGGGCCCGCCACCCAGCAAGCTGTTTCTTCAGCCCTTCCCATGTTGGCTCAGAACCTCCATCCCCACGGGTGTGGTAGGAGAGAATTCCTCTCATCAAGATGCTTTCTGCTTTTCCAAGTGCAGAGTCAGAGCTAACTTGACTCAAATTCCAGCCCTGACTCTGTCTTTGTCACTTGATTAGAAACAGCTCTGACACTTTCTATTCCTGGGACCCTGGGCAAGGACCTTCAACTCTCCGAGCCTTAGTTTTCTCATCTATGAAACGGAGGCAGAGATCACGGCCACCGCACAGTGTTGCTGTGAGTGTTAAATGTCCAGTGAGGTTTGACAGGTGGAGTGACTCATGCCTGTCATCCCAGCGCCTTGGGCAGCCAAGGTGGAAGGATCGCTTGAGGCCAGGAGATCGAGCGTGGGTAACACAGAGAGACCGTGTCCCTACCAGGGCACGGTGGTGTGCACCTGTGGTCCCAGCTACTGAGAAGGCTGAGGTGGGAGGATCGCTTCACCTCAGGAGTTCAAGGCTGCAGTGAGCTATGATCGTGCCACACAGCATTGCAGCCTGGTTGACAGAGTGAGATCTTGTCTCAGAAAAAAAAAAAAAAAAAATTAATGTCCAGTGAGCTCAAGCACATAGTAGGCACTCAGTCAATGCCAATTCCCAATATTAGCTCCTATGGACTCTTGGGTACTCCTTATATACTCTGGGTGGGCTATGTTGATACAGACATAAAACACCTGGAAGGAAACATACCCCACACTCTCAGCAGTTGTTGTCTGGGGAATAGGAGGTGCTATTAAGCGCATGCATGATTTTTAAATCAGTAAAGGTGTTTTCATTCTGCAAAAGAAGAAATAAAGTGAAAAAGGAGAATAGGTGAAGCCCAGAGGAATTTTAGGGTAGTGAAACTACCTAGTATGATCTAGTCATGGCAGACACATGTCATGATACATTTGCTCAAACCTGCAGAATGTGCAACACCGAGAGTGAGCCTCACGTAGACTACGGAGTCGGAGTGATGATGATAGGTCAAGGTAGTTCACTGATTAACAAGTGCACCTGCTGGTGCCCCGTGTTGGTGGTGAGGACACTGTGTGTGGGGTGGGGGTGGGTGTTGGTGATGGGGACACTGTGAGTGGGGCCTTCTACCCTGGCCAGCTGGGTCCCTGACACAAGGCCAGTGCTCATAAACATTTGGGGCCTTTCTTACCTGGCCTGGGCTCTCTCATGAACCACAATGCCTCTTCCACAGTCAGGGGATCTGGGTACTGCCCTCTTGTGTAGGAAGAAGATGCCACCCCCTTACACCTTCAGCAGGGAGAGGCGTCTCTCAGGTTAAGACCTTGGGTAGAGGAGGGGGACATCTGTGTGCGAGGACCCCAGCTAGCCAGCCAGCCTGGGGCCAGTTCCTGGGGGCCCCAACTGATCCCCAGGATGATCTTCAATTATGTGCCAGCAGGCTGGGTCAGAGAGAGCCACACAGCCCCTACTGGGCACACAGATGGACACCTCTCCAAGGCCTCACAGTTAACCTCAGGATAGGGGTGCAGGGGCCCAATTCCCATCATCCTTCTCAGGTGGCAGTGAGTGGCCTCTGCCTCCTGATTGTTGTGTGACCTTGCGTGGCTGGCATCCTCTCTGGCCCATCAGGTTCTGTTGATCCGGGTTCCTGACAAGCCCCAGGGGCTTTCTGGGCTGGGCCAGGGGTCTGCATGGCAGGGAGGTGAAGCAAAGGTCTCCAGAGTGGGCTGGGGCCAAGCCTGGGAGACTTCCAGACAAGCGCCAAGGTGCCGACCCCTCAGACACGCTCCAGGCCTCCCTGGCAGCCTCTCGGTCGGTCCAGGCCTCTGGGGCTCACGAATGGCGGGGCCAGCAGATCTACAGGGGAGATGGCAAGACCACCAGGACTTGGCAGAAAACAAGCACAGGTGTCTTCTGCCAGGCTGCCCAGCCTGAAATCTACAAGAGGAGGAACATTTACAGGAAGTGGCTCTTCTGGGCTCCTTCACCTGAACCCTGAGACAGGAAGCAGGCTCTGGCCAGGGTGGTGTGATAGGTGGGTGGGGACCTGAGCCCCACTTTTAATCCAGCTCCTCTTCTACCCTGCTGAGTGCCTTCCGGTGCAGCACTTCCCTGGTGGAGCCTGGAAGCCCGAATCATCACTCTGTGGTCACAGACAGTAAGCGCCCTGTCCATCTTAGACTGAGAAGTCCACCCTGGAGTGACAGATGCCTTCAGGAATGGCTGGTAGTGACCATGGCTAAGAGTCTGTTCAGACAGGCATGGGCTGGAGTCCTGGCTTGCCCACTGGAGCAAGTGACCCTCCCTCCTGGAGACTCAGTCTTCATCTGTAAAATGGGGATGATACAAGTGCCCCTGCTGGAAAGATGTAAGGAGCTAATGTGAGCCTAGGTGTCAGTTGCTTGAACATTTAAGCCCTCAGTAAGCCATGGCCCTGTTACTATCCTTCCTATTCACAACAGCCATTGTGTTATGATTTTTAGTAGTAATAATCATCCTATTATCGCCCTGCCTTCATTTCCTCACCCCTAAAATGGGTACAATAAGCGGGCTGACATCATGGTGTTGCTAGGAAGGTTAAGTGCTTAGGGCAGGGTCTGGCACAGCATGAGCCCTCCGTAAATGACCGTCATTCTTATGATTACTATCATTGTTATAGTCTTCTAAGCGCTGGAAACGCTCAACAAGCCAGCACAGTCTCTCCAGGAAGCCGGCATTCCTACGCCTAAACTGGGAAAGGGAGGTTCAGGGCAGCGAAGCCACGTGCCGATCACACAGCGGGATGCGCTCCACGGCCTCCACGCCAAGGGCAGCCCCTACCCGCATCCCCTGCCCATCTGTGGGCGTCAGTGCCTCCAGGAGCTGGCAGCGGCCCAGGCAGCTGGCCGGGGAGGGAGCAGGCGGAGAGCGCACGCGGGGCTGCACGTGCGGCGCGCGCCAGGAGGGCCTGCGCGTGTCCGCCCACGCAGGGCCAGGAGGGTCGGGGCAGGCTGCGGCGGGGACTGGGTGCCCAGAACCTGCGCGCTTCCTGGGCGTTCTCACGGCTCTGCGTGGGCGGCGGCCCGAGCGCTGGCTTTGGGGGCATGGAGGTGCTGCGGTTGCCAGGTGAGAGGCATTGCTGTCGACTACCCAAGCCAACCTTCCCAAAATCCATACTCCCTGAGTCAGAGCGCCCAGGGAAAAACCAGAGTGGCAGACACGAGCTGTGAAGTCATCCTTTCTTTCTTCCACCCCCACCCTCACTTTCATCCTCAGCAACCCCTGTTGACCGTCTTTAAAACTGATTGCAAAGCCAGCCACCTCTTCACGGCCCGGCAGTCCCCAGGTATCCCTCCAGCCACCACCCTCTCCCGGGACTACACAGTGGCCTCCTCACTCCGCCAGTTGTCCTGCTGCAGCAGGCAGTGAGGCTGCTGTGAGCCACCTTGACTGTAAAGAGGGTAGAAAAAATAAGAAGAGGGATTGTTTGTGCTCATATTTGCGTAAGGAAGCTATAATACCTTATCCTGGTAGTTAGGTGAGCCCAGTCTGGGGCCCACTTAAGAAAAATAATGGAAAATTAGGTACCAAGATGAAAAAAGGAATCATAGGAAATTAGAAATTTTAGAAAGCTTACAAATGTCACGAACATCACAAAATCCAGAAAAATAACATTTTTATGAGTTGTCTGACATACTTTTATCCTTTTTTCCCCAACATGTCATTGATCACCTTTATATGATGACAATTTTGTCATATTCACAGAAAATTAAAAGATAATGCCGTCTTTCCTCTAATGTGGCCTATTGAATAAAGCTTAGGAAAGTTTCTTTCAGTTTCACAACTTGTACTTGGAAATGTTTTCTATAAACCCAGACACACACACACACACACACACGCAAGCACATTTTAGCACCATTGTCAAATTTGGAAAAACCTCCATGAAGTTTTTTCATATTTTGATTGGTTAGAGATATCCTCACTGCCTTTAGTAACACTATAAATCTGTGCCCTACAAACAGAAATTCTGATGAATTGCATTTGGTATAATCCTCCCCAAAAAGAAAAAAAAGTATTGTGTATTTATTATACACCCTGCATTACTGAGTACATTCCTGACAAGAAAGGGCTTTGTTTGGAAGTAGGCATGTGGACAATACACAGAGAAGCCAATCCTCCATTTACAGTCTTACGTAGTTAATGGTTGAAGAAATTTTCTATAGAGTAGCTTTTCCTTCCCTTTCTGCACACTTTCGGTGCTGGGGGTGCAGAGAATAAATTCATATCATGATGGGAACTCTGAGTCACTGTCTTTGAATCAAGATCCAGGTTAGTTGGCAAACTGAGCAGTAGGATGGTCCTAGAAACCATCTCCAACACCTGGTGGCTAGTGGTAACCTAACTATGCATGGAAGGACTTTGAACTGCATAAATTTAGCTCAGTAAACCCAAACTCAGTGTATTTTCAACTCTACTAACCCTAAGCTGGGTCCGTAAAATGCCCACAGCCACTCCAGTGCTAATCAGGATGAGAGAAAGAGCCAGAGATGAGATTCATAGTAGAAAATGACAGTGATTTTAGCTGTTCGCAGGTAAACTATATTACTTTTGCTAATTTTACACGTGACACAGTGGGGGACCGTATCTGGGGATGAGCCCGTGTGCAAAACTCTGAAGCTGAAGTTTTTGAACTTTATCATAAATCCAGTCCTGTGCCACACATTCCTCATCTGTAAAAGAAGGATAATTATAATACCACTACCTGCTTCGTAAGTGAGTTATTATATGCAAAGCACTCAGAGCCATGACTAGCAAATACAGGCATAGCTCAGAGGGACTGAAGGTTCTGTTCCTGCAATAAAGCCACCAATAAAGCTAGCATAACAATAAAGTGACTCACACAAGTCTTTTGGTGTTCCAGTACATAGAAAAGTTAATGTTTACATTATACTGTAATCAGTAGAGTGCAATAGCATTACGCTCTACAAGTGTGAAATAGGATTATGCCTAAAATAGTAGTACCCTATTGTGTGCAATAGTATTATGTCTAACAAACATACAGACCTTAATTTAAAAATACTGTATTGCCAAGAAATGCTAAGTATCATCTGAACCTTCAGCAAGTCCTAATCTTTTTGCTGGTGGAAGGTCTCTTGCCTCAACGTTAATGGCTGCTGACTTATCAAAGTGGTGGTTGCTGAAGGTTGGGGTGACTGTGGCAATTTCTTAAAAAAGACAACAATGCGCCGGGCATGGTGGCTCACGCCTGTAATCCCAGCACTTTGGGAGGCCAAGGCAGGTGGATCATGAGGTCAGGAGATGGAGATCGACCTGGCCAACATGGTGAAATCTCATCTCTATTAAAAATACAAAATTAGCCAGGTGTGGTGGTACGCGCCTGTAGTCCCAGCTACTTGGGAGGCTGAGGCGGGAGAATTGCTTGAACTTGGGAGGCAGAGGTTGCAGTGATCCAAGATCACTCCAGCCTGGTGACAGAGACAGACTCCGCCTCAAAAACAAAACAAAAGACAACAGTGAAGTTTGTGCAATCAATTGACTCTTCCTTTCATGAAAGATTTCTCTGTAGCCTGCGATGCTGTTTGGTAGTATTTCACCCATAGTAGAACTTCTTTCAAAATTGTAGTAAATCCTCACAAACTCTGTTGCTACCTTATCAACTAAGTTTATGTAATATTCTGAATTCTTTGTTGTCTTTCAAACAATGTTCACAGCCTTGTCACCAGGAGTAGATTCCATCTTAAGAAACCACCTTCTTTGCTCATCCCTAAGAAGCAACTCATCATCCACTTGACTTTTATCATGAGATTGCAGCAATTCAGTCCCATCTTCAAGCTCTACCTCTAATTCTAGTTCTCTTGCTTTTTCTACCACATCTACAGTTACTTCCTCCACTGGAGTCTTGAACCCTTCAAAGTCATCCACAAGGGTTGAAATCCACTTCTTACAAACTCCTGCTAATGTTGATATTTTGACCTGTTGCCATAAATCATGCATGTTCATAAGGCATCTAGAAGGGTAACTCCTTTCCAGAAGGTTTTCAGTGTACCTTGCCCAGATCCATCGGAGTACACACTATCTATGGGAGCTATAGCCTTATCGTGTCCGGAATTGGTGGGTTCTTGGTCTCACTGACTTCAAGAATGAAGCCACGGACCCTCGCGGTGAGTGTTACAGTTCTTAAAGGTGGCGTGTCCGGAGTTTGTTCCTTCTGATGTTCGGATGTGTTCGGAGTTTCTTCCTTCTGGTGGGGTTCGTGGTCTCGCTGGCTCAGGAGTGAAGCTGTGGACCTTCGCGGTGAGTGTTACAGCTCTTAAGGCGGCACATCTGGAGTTGTTCATTCCTCCTGGTGGGTTCGTGGTCTTGCTGGCTTCAGGAGTGAAGCTGCAGACCTTCGTGGTGAGTGTTACAGCTCATAAAGGCAGTGTGGACCCAAAGAGTGAGCAGCAGCAAGATTTATTGCAAAGAGTGAAAGAACAACGCTTCCACAGTGTGGAAGGGGACCCGAGTGGGTTGCCACTGCTGGCTCCAGCAGCGTGCTTTTATTCTCTTATCTGGCCCCTCCCACATCCTGCTGATTGGTCCATTTTACAGAGAGCCAAGTGGTCCGTTTTGACAGGGTGCTGATTGGTGCGTTTACAATCTCTGAGCTAGACACAAAGGTTCTCCACGTCCCCACTAGATTAGCTGGATACAGAGTGTGGACACAAAGGTTCTCCAAGTCCCCACCAGAGTAGCTAGATACAGAGTGTCGATTGGTGCCTTCACAAACCCTGAGCTAGACACAGGGTGCTGATTGGTGTGTTTACAAACCCTGAGCTAGATACAGAGTGCCGATTGGTATATTTACAATCCCTTAGCTAGACATAAAGGTTCTCCAATCCAAGTCCCCACCAGAGTAGCTGGATACAGAGTGTCGATTGGTGCATTCACAAACCCTGAGCTAGACACAGGATGCTGATTGGTGTATTTACAATCCCTTAGCTAGACATAAAGGTTCTCCAAGTCCCCCCCAGAGTCAGGAGCCCAGTTGGCTTCACCCAGTGGATCCCCCACTGGGGCTGCAGGTGGAGCTGCCTGCCAGTCCTGCAATGTGCGCCCACACTCCTCAGCCCTCCTCAGCCCTCCTCAGCCCTTGGGGGGTCGATGGGACTGGGCGCGGTGGAGCAGGGCACGGTGCTAGTAGGGGAGGCTTGGGCCTCGCAGGAGCCCACGGCAGGGAGGGGAGGCTTAAGCATGGCGAGCTGCAGGTCCCGAGCCCTGCCCCGCGGGGAGGCAGCTAAGGCCCGGCAAGAAATTGAGCACAGCAGCTGCTGGCCCAGGTGCTAAGCCCCTCACTGCCCGGGGCTGGTGGGGCCGGCTGGCCGCTTGGAGTGCCGTGCCTGCCAAGCCCACGCCCACCCGGAACTCGCACTGGCCCACAAGCACCGCGGGCAGCCCCGGTTCCCGCTGCGCCTCTCCCTCCACACCCCCCCACCCCCGCAAGCTGAGGGAGTCGGCTCCAGAAAGGGGCTCCCACAGTGCAGCGGCGGGCTGAAGGGCTCCTCAAGTGCCGCCAAAGTGGGAGCCCAGGCAGAGGAGGCACCGAGAGCAAGCGAGGGCTGTGAGGACTGCAAGCGTGCTGTCACCTCTCATTATGAAATGTGTTTCTTCAATCATAAGAAAGTCAAAATTACTCCTTGATCCATGGGCTGCAGAATGGATGTTGTGTTAGCAGGCATGAAAACAGCATTCATGTCCTTGCACATCTGCGTCAGAGCTCTCAGGTGACCAGGTCTATTGTTAATGGGCAGTCACATTTGAAAGGAATATTTTTTTCCTGAGCAGTAGGTCAACAATGGGCTTAAAGTATTCAATAAGCCATGCTGTAAACAGATGTGCTGTCATCCAGGCTCTGTTGTTCCATTTCTAGAGCACAGGCAGAGTAGATTTGGCATCATTCTTCAGGGCCCTACTGTTTTGGAAATGGCCAATGAGCATTGGCTTCAACTTAAAGTCATCAGCTGCACTAGCCCCTATACAAGAGAGTCAGCCTGTCCTTTGAAACTTTGTAGCCAGGCGTTAACTTCTCCTCTCCAGCTATGTAAGTCCTAGATGGCATCTTCTTCCAGTGAAGGCTGTTTCATCTACATTGAAAACCTGTTGTTAGTGTTGCCACCTTCATCAATGATCTTAGCTAGTAGATTTGGACAACTCAATGCAGTTTCTACATCAGCACTTGCTGCTTTTCCTTGCACTTTTATGTTACAGAAATGGCTTCTTTCCTTAAATCTCTAAATCAACCTCTGTTAGCTTCCAACTTTTGTTTTGCAGCTTTCTCACCTCTCTGAGCCTTCACAGAATTGATGAGTAAGGGCCGGGTGCGGTGGCTCACACCTGTAATCCCAGTACTTTGGGAGGCTGAGGCAGGTGAATCACTTCAAGTCAGGAGTTTAAGACCAGCCTGGCCAACATAGTGAAATCCCATCTCTAATAAAAATACAAAAATCAGCCGGGCGTGGTGGCATATGCCTGTAGTCCCAGCTACTTGGGGGGCTGAGGCAGGAGAATCACTTGAACCGGGAGATGGAGGTTGAGGTGAGCTGAGATTGTGTCACTGCGCTGCAGCCTAGGCAACAGAGCAAGACTCTGTCTCAAACAAACAAACAAACAAACAGACAAAAAAGAATGGATGAGTTACGGTCTTGCTCTGGATTAGGCTTTGGCTTAAGGGAATGCTGCGGCTGGTTTGATCTTCTGTCCAGACCACTCAAACTTACTCTGTATCAGCAACAAGGCTGCTTTACTGTCTTATTGTTTGTGAATTCACTAGAATAACACTTTTAATTTCTTTCAAAGACTTTTCCTTTGCATTCACAATTGGCTATTTGGCACAAAAGCCTTTGCTTTTAGTCAGTCTTGGCTTTCGAGGTGTCTCCCTCACTAAGCTTAATCATTTCTAGCGTTTGGTTTAAAATGAAAGATGTATGGCTCCTTCTTTCACTTGAACACTTAGAGGCCGTCACTGGCCTAACTTCAATACTGTTGTGTTTCAGGAAATAGGGAGGCCTGGGGTGAGGGAGAGAGATGGAGGAACTGCCGGTGGGTGGAGCAGGCAGAACACACACATTGATAGATTAAGTTCATGTCTTACATGGGCACAGTTCATGGTGCCCCCAAACGATTGCAATAGTAACATCAAAGATCACTGATCATAGATCACCATAACAGATATAATAATACTGATAAAAGTTCGAAATATTGTGAGAATTACCAAGACGTGGCACAGAGACACAAAGTGTGCACACGCTGTTGGAAACAATGGCGCCAAGAGACTTGCTCAACGCAGGATTGCCAGAAACCTTCAATTTGTAAAAAACACAACGTCTGTGAAATGCCATAAAGTGAAGCCCAATAAAACAATAAAGGCATGCCTGTCATGCAGATGCTAGGTAAACATTTGCCAAATTAATGAATGATGAAAGAGCCTTGTGAACTGTAAAGTGCTATTCAAATTCCTTAGTACAGCTAACAGCCGGCAGAAGCCAAACCAATTCATTGGGGTGCTCATATAGCAGATTTTTAAAAAGCGTGGCTTGAAGAAGGGAAGTAAAAGCTTGTCTGCAGCAGTGGCAGAATCTGCAGGCCTCCCTGGAGGATGGGGTGGAATGTGAGAAGGCCGTGGTCATTCAGCCTCCACTCACAGCCTCAGGAATGAGGACTCCCTGCCTCTGGAGGCAGTGGCTCCTTGGTCATCTAAACTCTCTCCCACCCCTGACTCCCATGCTGGCTTCATGTTTTTCTCCCAAGGTCAAAGAGAAGAGGATCCAAGCCAACAGACGGACATTCAGAAAGATGAGACGGGGGGAAGGTTAAAAGTCATCCCAGCCTTGAGAACAGAAAGAACAAGATGTTCAAAGTTCTCTGCAGAGCAAGCAAGGGGATAAGGAAAAGAGTGGGAAGTCATCGAGTGGAATATGAGAGAAATGTGGACAAAAGGAGAGGCAATCCGTGGAGAGAAAAAGCGGGGGAGTGGGGAAGGATGAAGCTGAGAGAGGCTCCTAAGCGTGGAAGGTGCTGACCTCTCCATTCTCTCAAAGCGCGGTCATTCATCAACATCCTCTGTCAGACACCTGCCGCTTGGACTACAGTAGAGAGCAAGACAGACAAAAATCTCTGCCCTTGTGGAGCTTAAATTTTGGTGGTGGAGACAGAAAATAAGCAGAGTATGAAAGTGTATGAAAGCAGTAAGGACAACGCAGAAAGTTGAAGTAGAGTGAGGTGGTTGGAAGCATCAGGGGCTATTTTCCATCTAGGAGGCGACATTCATGCTGAGACCTGAATGAGGATAAACAGCCAGTCAAGGAAAGATGAGGGAAGAGTGTTCCAGGAAGAGGAGTGGTGAGTGCAAAGGCCCTGGGGTCGGAATGGGCTTGGTGCGTTCAAGGGGAGGAGTAGAGTGAGCCCAGAGAGTGTGGCAGGGCATGAGTGGGACTGGGGGACAGGGCATCAGACACAGGATTTTTAGTCAGGGCAAGGAATTGGAATTTTGTTGTAAGTACATAGGGTTTCAAAGAAAATATCACATTCCGGTGTCCACACTGCTGGGGTGCTTTAGAGGTAGTGTTGAGAGAGAAATCAGTCATTCATAGAGGGTTCGTTATGAGCCAGGCTCTGGAGCAGGGTCTCTCGCAGCCTTTTTTCCATGTGATTCTTACTGGTAACAGAACTAGAAAGCCGCTGAATTCAAGTCTGGCATGTGTTCTACTATAACACAACTTCACAGCCTTTCCTAAAATGAATGTGGATTCCTTACAGTTAATAAAGTGCTTTTATTTGCACCTTACCTCATGCACTCTTATAGAGTGCTGTCACCTCTTTGCAATGGCCTTTGCAATGTTTCTGAGACCTTGAATGACAAGTCACAGCTCTGCAGCTGTTCTTTATCCTCAGCTTTCAGCAGCTTCTCTCTAAACAGGATCACTATTGATGTGAACTCGGAGTTGGATACAGTCAGCTTCCGTGGAAGTTAGAGGCAGGTCGCCGTGAGCCCATGTGGTGTCTTTGCGCAAATCAGAAAACGACTCCCTTTGCTCAAGATACTTCTAGCTTCCAAAAATGTTTTAATAATTATTTTGTTAGAATGTCCTTTGCAGCCATCTGCAAATAAATTACCTCTTTATGTATGGGAACCTACACTATTTTTGATATGAAAGAGGCCCACTTAAATGCAGTGACCTTGTGGAAGGCAGAACCTGAATGACTTTCACGATTTTCCACACCCCTGCACAAAATGTTTAGAACAGCAAAGCTATGAGTCCACGCAGAAAGGAAATCCATCTGGAAATGGCCACACTAGGACATATGCATGAACACATGCCATACCCTGGGGGTGACCACGACTGTCCAGGTTTTCCTAGAGCTGCTCCCCTTCACAGGACATTCAGTTCTGGTTCCCTCTCCCACATCGGCATGCTGTCCACCCCTCTGTAACACTGCCCTTCTCCTAGTCACATTATGCACCTGCTCCAGGGTGTGAAATGTGTTGAGCAATACTGGGTCCTTTTACAAGTTCTCCTGGGATTGTGAGATGAAGTCCCGGAACCGTGCCCTGGGAAAAAGCCCCCACTGTGACCCTGGGTGGTACTGGTCTCCAACACTCACCACATCCATGTTCCCCTGTGTGGCCAGCACCACTTCTAAGAACAAGGGCGCACCTTTGAATTCTTCCAGCTCCTAAATTTAGAAACATGGATTAAATCTAAATAAGTGGATAGTTATGTAACTTCTTGTCCTTTTTCACTACCCCCTCCCCTTGGAATAATCAGCCTTAATCAGCTAATGATGGGGCCCTGAATACAACCCCAATCCCCTGGGAAGCTATTGGGCTTACATAAGGAGTGACATTGGCTGGTGTGCTTTAAAATACATTCTCTCATTCTGTCTCCTCTCTCTTCTTTCTCTTTCTCAATCTCTCCTACTCACCCATACATTCTGACACAGACACACACACACACACGCATACACACACTCTCACTCCCCCAAACATGTCCATCAAATGCTGAAGCTGCTTAGCTAGTCTGGGATCAACTATATGCAAGCTGAGGGAAAGGGTTTACTCCTCAGGAGGTTCAAACTTACCACCTAAAAATAAATCACCTAAATCTGTAAATGACAGCTCATGCAGGAAGGAAGGGGGCTCTTTGCCATAGAATTATAGACTGTTTGAGGAAAAAGGGAGGGTCATTTGAGAACTTCCTAATCATCAGAACTGTCCAGCAATGGAATGGCTACTCTGAGGAAACAGTGAGCTTCCCGTCACTGGAGGTGAGTAAGCAGAAGTTGGGGATAATGGATAAGGATTCCTGCAATGAGCAGAGGCTAAATGGTAACTTTTGTGCAGGATCTGCTATGTGCCAGAAATTGTGCTCTACAGGTATTGTAATCAGATGACAAAAAAGATTCATCTCACATGCCAAATCCTACCTATTGGGAGTGGCTGCCTGGAGCTCTGGACATACAGAAAGATTCTGAGGCTCAGTGAGAAAGAATTTCTTGATTGATTAGCAGTGTCTGTCATGGCTGCAGGATAAGCGAACAGAAGGTATCGATATGCTATTTGCCAATGATTTATTTTATCATTTATTAATCCCTTTGTTGACGAGGAAACCAAGAATCGGAGGTCTGCGGTTGGTAAGCGGCAGAGCCAAGATTTGGACCCAGTCCAGCCAAGACCAGTCTGGCTTCAAACTCTATGCTCGTGGTCCCTATACTATTCTTCCCCTCAGTGATGTGAGGAATGGTGCTGGGGCTGAGTATACACCAGCCAGCTGTGTCCCTCATTTGCAAATGCTGTTGGCATTTGAGTTTTAGCCTCCGAGCTGTGGGTTCCAGAAGGTCATCTACTGGATCTGAAGGCTGCCCCAAGGAGAAGACACATGGGCCACTCTCTGACCCAGGACAGACTCACTCCGTTCATCACCCAGCTCTGACTCCCAGCAACACTGGGAAGTGGGCCTGCCATGGATGATCATCCTCACAGCACAGATGAGGAAACCAGGGCAACCAAGTATGGGCCATCTCTCCTCCTTGGATCCTGTGCTTGGTAGCACATGAAAGCCCAGCGTTCCTGGCCAGAGAGCACATTCTACAGCAAATACAGTGCAGAGGGACCCAGCAGGCACCTTGAGCCACAGCAGCCGCTTCTCAGCCCAGCTGCTTCCTGCCAGCTCCCTGAGGCCATTAGCACCATGCCATGAGTCTTCTGATTGGGTTTCAGGCAGCCCCTAGTTGCAGGTGGAAATTGCCCCTCTCCAACCACTTGATACCCCACATAGACACCTGTCCCTCCAGGTCTCAAATTGCTGGTGCCACAGCCAGATAACATCAGTACCTCTCTCCTCTCCTGCTGGCCTCTTTCCAACAATTTCTTACTTCCCTCTCATCAGTCTCCCATCCTTCCTGTGCCAGAGCCCTCTCACCCCTATTGTTCAGCTTCTGTCCTTACCACTTCCTATGGGGGAGATCTTTTACCCTAATCCTTGCTAAGAAACAAAGCAATCAGGAGAACAGAGAAGATTTCAAATGCCGAGAACTTAAGCATGCAAAGTCCTAGAACAAGAAGGGGAACATAACATGGGGCTGGTCCCTGTCCCAACCTTCCACTCTCTCCTTTGGTTCAAACTTCCACTCTCTCCTTTGGTTAGGATGGGGACATTGGCCGGGCACTGTGGCTTATGCCTATAATCCCAACACTTTGGGAGGCCAAGGCAGGTGGATCACCTGTGGCCAGGAGTTTGGACCACTCTGGCCAACATGGAGAAACCCCGTTTCTACTAAAAATACAAAAATTAGCCTGGCGTGGTGGTGGATGCCTGTAATCCCAGCTACTGGGGAGGCTGAGGCAGGAGAATTGCTTGAACCCAGGAGGCGGAGGTTGCAGTGAGCCGAGATCGCATTACTGCACTCCAGCCTGGGTGACTGAGCGAGACAATGTCTCAAAAAACAAAAAAAGATGGGGGACATTGAGATGACAAAGACAAGGCATACACATTAAGGCCACTCAGGACCATGGCTGGGACCTCAGAGTTAAATAATCCACAGGGCATGGCTGCTTTGGTATTCTGTCAGAAGGTGTCTGAATTGTGCAAGGCAGAGGGTAGGAGCCATGGCCGTGGAGGCGAGGAAGAGAGACGAGGTGTCTCCTCCCTGCTGAAATTTAACCTTGGTTCCTCTTCAAAGTGTCAAAGACTTTTACTGATGCTGCAGGAGTGCCTCCACATTTAAGATAAACCCCAAGGTTCACCCTTCCAAAGAGATAAGTCGAGGGTTGGAAGAGGTTTCTGGTTGCAACAGAGGTACCCTGAACTGCTGCTTCTGGAGTGGATTTGAGCATTTTTTCACAGCTTATTAACTGGAAGCTGCCTGAAAAATCAATGAGACCAGTCATTTCCAAATTCTTGGAATCAGATCACTTTTTGCAAACAAAATCTTTCTGGAAACCTCCGTTCATTTAGACAGAAAAAAACCCCACAAGATGTTGAGGTGGGATGGGTCCCATGACCCCTCCAAAATTACATGCAAAATTATGCATATGCATGAGTTTTCCCTGGCTGGGGTCCCTAGTTATCATGTGTCTCCAAGGGCTACCTGTCCCAGGAAGGGCTAAGGGGGTCTGGAAGTCCTGCGGACAGTCTAGGATACCAGTGATTGTCATGTCTATTTGTGTTGCCTGCTTGTTTTGCTGAGCTCTGTTGCTCCAGCTGACGTTTAAATGAGTTTGCATTCGCAGAGCCCACACCAACTGGTGCTGTGGGTGCACTGGGGGTGGGGGATTGAGGAGAGCCCAAACTCAACAGATGGAAGGGGCGTGGCTGCGGAGATTAATGTGGTCCTAGATCACCAGGAGTTGCCTGGGAGCATCTGAAATGCTTTAAAGAGACAAAGCAAGGTGCTGCTGTTAGACCTGGCATGTGGGCAGGACAGCCTAGTTCCAGGCTCTCTTCTTTCGATGTGCTATGTGGCTGGGAAAAGACTCGTTTCCTCTCTGTTTTCACTTGCGCCATGAGGACCAGTGTTTCCCAAAATGTGACGTTCATGGCACACGCCATGGCCTTAAATAACATCCACTTACTAATGGAGAAACTGCGTCTCTCCTGCTTCCTTTTTTTTTTAAATGACACAGCCTCAGGAGGTCCTGATGACATGCGCCCCTCCTGGTTCCTTTTGAACCTTTGATTCTGACCGCATCCAGGGTGGAGGCTCAGGGCGGTGCCTGTATCTGGGATACCCCTCTAACCCCTGTCAACCCACCTGGCAAAGCCCGGGCCACTGGCGAGCGCTGGGCAGGCCATGGTGCCGAGCTGGACAGTAACACATGTTGTTTTCTGTGCATGGCTGCATTCTAATTATGAACGGCGACACTAGTGCCCTTTCCAGCAGTGAAGTGAATGAAGTCTTCTAGATTTTTAAGTGATTTCAGTAAAGAATGTGTGTCAGCTTAACACACAATAGTAAGAAAATGTTAGTACAGGAGGGATGTGGCTATGACACAAATGTGGAGGTGGAAAAAGCCCGACTGGCTGACCTGCAGGGTTCTAAGAGGCACTGCCATGTTGGATCCCATCCACCTGGACCCCCGGAGAGGGTCCCAGGGGGCCAAGCCCTCCCAGTGCCTCCGGAGCAACAGGGGAATGTGGTGAGGTGGGTAAGGGAGATGCTTCTCAGGGTGCCAGGGGAGCTGTTCTGTGGGATCTGTGGAGCCAGGAAGATTGAGGACAATGAAAATCACTTCTGAATAGCTTAGGACATTGCTCTTTCATGAAAACAGTGTGGCTTTATTGTGAGAATGAAGGCAAATTCACAGCTAGCTACTGTGGGCAATATCCCTGGGCCCCAGGCAATGTTCGTTCCCACTTTGACCTGGGAGATCCTACCCCAGGCAGCAGCCTAGACTCCGGATTCTGGCATCAGACCTCCTGGGTGTGACTCCTGTGTTACCTGCATGAACCTGGGGTGCTCCTTCAAATTTGGATAGGGCCCTGGCTTGCAAGCAAGCGACAGAAAACAGGCTCAGCTAACTTCAGCTAGAGATATGGGGCCTTATAGGAAGTATGAAATACAATTCTTGGAGTCAACATCTCAAAATCTATGGGATTCAGATGAATGGGCCTGGGTAGCAAGGACCAGGAGACAGTCTTCAATGTGAAGCAGCCTCGGATGTGGCCTGTTTATGTCATATGATTTGAGTGGGACCAGCCCAGGAAAGTGTCTGATTGGCCATGCCCTGGTCATGTGCCTACCCCTTGGTCAGAGGAGGATAGGGCACCTTGACTGACAGTCTTGACCTGACTGCAGCAATGAGGGTGGGAGGTTTCCCAATGGGAAACTGGGGTGCCCCTCCTAGAAAAAGGGGTGAAGAATGCTAGGCAGGCAAGGAACACAAAAATGCACCACGCCCCTTGCCTCGAGTTCCTTGGTTTCCCCTTTATAAACAAGACTGAGTGTGGCTCAGCCCTTAAGGGCAGCTGAGGGATTCAATGATATCACACACGTAAGGGTCTGGCTCTCTGGAACTGACACTCCATAAATGTCAGAGATTGGTTTTTAAAATAGTTTTTAAAATTAAAAACAGTGCACAAAACAGCCACTGTCAGCCAGATGTGAGCCTAACAGATGCCACATGCTCCTTTTGGCTACACCACAGGGGCCTTCGGGCTGCAGATGTGGGTTCAAATCCGGACTCCACCAATGAGTAGCCATGAGGTGCCAGGCAAGTAACCTCAGCCCTCTTGGACCCAGTGGTCACATCTGACTGCCTGCTCTGCCTGGGCACCAAGCCCAAAGTCCAGATGTCAGCTGTCAGCACAGCCAGGCTGGGGGCTGAGGAGCCAGTGGGCGCCTCCCATGGTTCCATGGCTGTCATTTCTGAACATCAGTCTATCTGGAGAGGATGTACCAATCAGCCATACCACAAAATTGCGAAGTAACACACCACCCCAAAACTCAGAGGCTGGTGGTGGGAAGGCTGTATTCCTGCCCCTAGAGTGAGGTGGGGCCAAGGAGGGGAGGCCTGCCACTCCTGCACCATCGCCAGGGTGCAGAGGTGGTCCTGACCAGAACCACACATCCACACCAAGGACCAAGGTCCCAAATGCCCCAGATTCCTGAAGCTGGTGACTCAGCCAGGGCTCCTAAGCTTGCTGTTTCTGGTGGACACGGGGGCAGACCAGTCCAAGGAACTGGGTGAGTGAGGGATCTTGCACAAGAGAACCCACTAGTGAGCACCTGCTGTGCTCTCCACAGCTTCATCCTGCTGCCATTGACTCTGGAGCCAGAGCACTGAGATCAAACCCCAGTGCCACTGCCCACAACTCATATGACCTTGGGCAAACCAGTTCCTCTCTCTGTGTCTCGGTGTTCTTATCTGTAAAATGAGTTCCAATGCAGTTCTAGTGTCCAAGGGTGTGAGAAGGGTATCCCAGCTCCAGAAAAGACAGGAAATTTGCCCACCTTTCCTCTGCCTTCTTGTTCTATCTAGGTCCTCAGCTGATTGGATGGTGCCTGTTCACATTAGGTGAGGGCAATCTTCTTGAACTTTCTTGAGATGCAGAATTGACTTCAAGTGGCTCCTCTGAACTTCTCATGATGTGAAGTAACACTTCCTCATGGTATGCTTATGTGGGTTTAAATGAGATAAAATTTGTGGAGTACTTAGAACAGTTCCTGGCAGTAAAACCAAAGAAAAGAAAAGAAAAGAAAAAGCACTATGCAAGCGTTGGAAGTGTTTGCTATCTTCATCATCATCATTCTCGTCATCATCATCATCATTGCCGTCACTCTCATTACCCCTTTACCAGCGGTGGCAACCCTTTGGGTTTCTGGGATGACTTTAAAGGAGAGAAAGACATATCTGGCTTCAAGAATCTTAGTTTTGTATTTCCCTTGACCTCCCTGGAAGCCGAAGGATGTGTAGTGCTGACAGCTAACATTTATTGAGTGCTTGCTGTGTGCCAGACCCTGTGCTATGCTTGCTGCATGGATGACCTCACTTCAGTCCTACAAAGTAAGTGCTATTATTATCCCTGTCTCCCTTGAGGACCTGAGGCAGAGAAAGGTTAGGTCACTTGCTCCCTGCTTGTGCCAGTCAGGGCTCGTGTCTGCAGGCATTAAAGCAGAGCTTGGCCTTCTTAAGACGTAAAGGAATTTACTGGAGGGATATCAGGTAGCTTACGGAATCTTCAGGAAGTCTGGAGAACCAGACTCAGAAAAACAGGTAGGAGCCAGGATGGGGGAGGCTGAGGGGGCACTGCCAAGGGGCCACTCCCATGAGCTGGGAGCACCGACAAGAACAGGGTCTTTGCCATTGCTGGGCCGCCTTGGCTGCCACCATCTCTGTGCATAACTGCTCCTCCACCCCTGCATCTTTGCATCTGTCACAGCATATTTAGTTTCTGGGTCGGGGCCCATGATTTGGACATTAGGAAGGAGAGAGAGGGAGGATCTTGCCCTTTTGGATTTTGTAGTGGGAGGTGGGCCCTGCCTTCCCCAAAACTCCACCAGCAAGGGGACAGATTCACAATAGGAAGGGGGATGTATTACGCTGTTCTTGCATTAGTATAAAGAAATACCTGAGGCTGGCTGATTTATAAAAGAAAAGAGGCTTAATTAGCTTATGGTTCTGTAGGCTGTACAGGAAGCACAGCTCCAGCATCAGCTTCTGGGGAGGCCTCAGGAAGCTAACAATTATGGCGGAAGGTGAAGTGGGAGCAGGCATGTCACATGGTGAAAGCAGGAGCAAATTGGAGAGGGCGGTGCCACACACTTTAAAATGGCCAGATCTCGTGCGAACTCAAAGTGAGAGCTCACTTATCACCAAGGGGATGGTCCAAGCCACTCATGAGGGATTCACCCCCATGATTTAAGCACCTCCCACTGGGCCCCACCTCCAGCACTGGGGATTACATCTCAACATGAGATTTGGAGGCGACATCCAAGCTATATCAGGGGTCCGAGTAAAGAGGAGCCAGACAGGTGGCTAATGGGATGGCAGTCATCTCTGAACATCTGTCTCTCTGGGGAGGATGTACCAGTCAGCTATGCTATAAGAACACAAAGTAACACACCACCCCAAAACTCAGTGGCTGGAAACAAGAACCATTTATTGCCAAGAATCTGCAAGTGGACAGGTTAGGGGAATTTGCTCATGCAATTATGGAAGCTGAGAAGTCCCATGATAGGCTGTCTGCAAGCTGGAGAAACAGGGAAGCCAGTAGCGTGGCTCCATTCAAGGCCAAAGGCCTGAGAACAAAGGGAGCTGATGGTGCAACTCTTAGTCGGAGGCTGAAGGACTGAGAACCTGTAGTTCTAATGTCCAAGGGTGTGAGAAGGGTATCCCGGCTCCAGAAGATACAGGAAATTTGCCCACCTTTCCTCTGCCTTCTTGTTCTATCTAAGTCCTCAGCTGATTGGATGGTGCCCATTCACATTGGGTGAGGGCAATCTTCTTGACTCAGCTGCTGATTCAAATGCCAGTCTCTTCCTGAAACAAACTCACAGGCATACCCAGAAACAATGCTTTATCAGCTATCTACTTGTCCCTTAATCCAGTCAGGTTGACACCTAAGATGAACCATCACAACTGCTCTTGACACCTCTACCTACTAGCCGGGGCACCAAGGAATCCTTGGCTTGGATCACCTGGCTGTGGGGGTGTCTGTTGGTCCACCCAATATGTCTGTCAGCTGGCTAAGGAGACAGCAGAGCAGAAAGATAAAAACTGAGTCCTTGAGAACTTTCTTGAGATGCAAAATTAACTCTGAGTGGTTTCTCTGAACTGCTCATGATGTGAAATGGCAAACCTCTTTGCTGTTTAAACTACTTGTAGATGCTCCGTTTCTTGCAGCCAAAAACATCCTCTCTGACACAGTAGTTCTTGGATTGGGCTATTTCAAAGGAATGAGATGATAAGTAGAGCCAACACTTCTGGAGGGTTTTCAGGTGATGTCACTTGTCCCAGGTCAAACACGTAACAACACATTGCTGAGTCAGGATTTGAACCCAGCAGGCTGGCACCAGAGAAGCGCTCTAACCCGTAGCACCAGGCACAGTACAGGAAAATGCTTGACTCGTGGCACATACTATGAAGCAAATCAGTGACTCTGTTCCTTTTGAAGGCACAGACTTTGAAAATCTGATTTTAAAACTGTAAACCTTAGAGTCCTTCTACCCCCACCCCAATGCACAACCCCACCCAAGTTTGCAACCAGTTCCAAGGGGTTGGGGAGGACATACGTTTCTCTGCCAAAGATGCAGAAGCCTTTGGCACCAGGCCACAGGTGTGGGGTCAGGGAGGAGTCAAGGTTGCAGTGATAGTGGGCAGGGAAGGACCCTTTAAAATCCAGAATTTTAGCAGGTGCTGCCACTGAGAACACATTTGGGAGAGCCCTTTTGAATGTTGAGCAGGGATGGCACATAGTTTTTCTCTCTGGAGCCAGCCTTGAATGCCTGGTGGAAGCTGCCTGGACGCGTGCTATAAAGGAGCTGAGGCTGGGTGCGAGGTGGTGGTGGGGAGTGTGGGATCTCTGTGGGGTTAGGAAGTCCTGCCAACACTATGCACTTGCCATCCATTGGAAAGTGCTGGTTCAGAATCGGAGACCTAGGTTCCAACTCAGAGTTTGTCAGCTGTGGCTGTGTGGCCTCAGATGGTCTCCTGCCCTCTCTGGGCCCTGGCTCCTCTGTTAAATGAGGGGCAGCATCAGATGATTTCTAAACTGCTCTGTTGGCAAGGCCCCTCTAGACTGCCGCTCTCTAAATAAAACCTTCTCTCCTGCGTGGCCAGCCTGTGATACCGCGCCTCAGTCCACATGAATAGCTGAGCTGGGCATATTCAACTCTCCTCAGCTTTCTCTGCAGACCTCTTCAAGCACATGTCTGGGCCTTTTCCTCCTGGGTCCAAGAGTAGATGGTCTGAGTTCCCCACGGACAGCTCACAGGCTCCCCCACGGGATTCAGGAGTGGTCGGAAAGACAGGAATCAGCTCCACCCCTGACACCTCCCCCCCCACTGCTGCTGGGATGCCCCTCCACACCTCCACCCATCCATGCAGTGCAGGACCTGGGGCACCTTCCACCTCCCCACTACTTACTTTTGAGAGTTCCCTCCCCATCTTGCACCTGTAGCTCTGTCTGCATTGCTCAGTTTAAAAACCAATAACATTTGATTGCTTTACTCCAAGTCACAGGAGGGCAGGACTGCATCTAATTATCGGTGTAGCTGGCACACGCCACCATCCCCAACCCCTTCCCAGCTGCTAGTGCTGGGTTATGGGAACCCAGCTGTGTGCCCTTGGGCGAGTCACTGAGGGTCTCAGAGAGAAGGAGTGTGTGGCTGCCCCCATCAACTGCTCCACCCCCAGGCTCCTCTTTTGCATTCCCACACCTTGCCCCTCAGAGTCCTCCCCAGGCTCCAAAGGCCTGCTTCCTGCAGTGCAACACTGGGCATCTGCTCCCGGGAACCCAGCCCAGCTGCAGGGGGCTGGCGGAGCAGGTCTTGGGCAACTTTGCCTGCTGCAGGCTTCTGGGCATAGACAACTTTTCCCAGAGCCTCAGAGCTAGGAAAAACTCCCAGTTCCTCCTCGGTGGTTCCCATGGGAATGCCCTGAGGTGCTGTTAAAATACAGATTTGCAGATCTCCCCACCCCACCAGACCTAATGAGTCAGCATTTCTGGGACAGGGCCCAAGAATCTGTATTTTAACATGTGTCCCAGGTGATACAGGAGACTGATCCAGCTCACATTTCTGCTCCAAAATTCCTTTTGCAGCACCCAACCCCACTTAAACTTCTGGCGTGGGGGATGGAGGCGAGGAGGCTTACTCCCTCCCACTCAGTGAGCCCACTCTGGGCAGCCTTGGCCGGGAAAGGCCCTCCTTCCTGGGGCTGCCCTCTCCCACCCCTGGGGGGCCTACTCGGGGTGTCCCTGCCCCTGCACAGCTCTCAGGGCCTAGGCCTCCCGCCACCCCACCACTGCCGCATCTGATTTTCTCTGGCTCAGCCACCTAGACGTTGAGGCTGGTGCAGGAGGGAGGGCTGCCTGCAGCTTATGGTGAAATGAGGGATGGTGGGAGCTGGGAAAGGGGACCCGGGGCCAGGCCTAGAGAGACAAAAACAGTTATATAGAAAACCAGGGTCAGAAATGGGAAGAGAGGCCAGGCACAGTGGCTCATGCCTGTAATCGCAGCATTTTGGGAGCCCGAGGCAGGCGGATCGCTTGAGCCCAGGAGTTTGAGACTAGCCTGAACAACATAGTGAGGCCCCATCTCTACAAAACAGGACATTTTTAATGAAAGGTGCTCAAGGTATCTCTGGGGGACAGTGGCAGTGGGCACACTTGGTTTAAAGCTTGCTCAGGGATGATGGGCAGCTCAGAGGTGAAAGAGATGAAGGGTCCTAGGTTCCAGTCCCACTCTGTCCTTTCCTGACTCTGTGGCCTGGGGCCAGTCACTTTCTGTCTCTGAGCCTCAACTTCCCCTCTAAACAATGCAGATACTCCTCTCCCATACCCATGGGTCTCTACGGAGTATTTAGAGTGCCATGAGGGTGAGGACACCAGGCACAGTGTGGCCACTCACTTGGTGACTGTGGCCTTCTCTGGAAATCCTGCACATGTGAGCTCCTGAGTCCTGGGCCTCTCTGTCCCTCAGCTTTCCTGTCCTGGCAACGAGCTCAGAGTCACTGCTTCTGCCACCAGCCCCCACTGGCCAGCTGTGATGCTGTTGCTGGCCACTCTGGCAGGGGCCCAAGGTCTCTCCCTTACCCTCAGCATCCACTTCCCCTCCGCTGTCCACGCCATGCCTCAGAAATATCCAATGGCTCCTGGCTCCCCAAAGGCCAACTGTGCCTTCTGCTCAGCGCACGCTCTCACCATCATTTTCTCATGGAAATTCCTCCAGATTGCACTGGAACATTGCTCCTTCTCGAAAATTTCACCTTTTCCCCTCTCCTCGCCCCAGCTTGACCAGCCATAGCCCTTCGTCTGCAAAACCTCTCTACATGTCAACCACTTCAGTTCTGTTCCTGGCACATACACTGTTACAATATATCTGCTGTATGTCTGGCTGTGTGCCCTCACTACTGTAGCTACACTTTGAACAGACCAGCTCTACGAACCTCAACTTCCCCACCTGGCAAGTGGGCCACACACCCACTCCCTCTCAAAGCTGTTGTGAAGATTTCAAATAATGCATGTCTGGCGTGGGGCAAGGTGCCCAGCACATGGTAGGTATCTAATAAATGGTGGTTAAAATGCTCACTCTGTTATCCTAAGTGAAGTCACTTAGGAAAAGAAAACCAAATACCGCATGTCTTCACCTATAAGTGGGAGCTAAGCTATGGGTCACAAAGGCAGACAGAGTGGTATAATGGACTCTCAGAAGTGGGGAGGGTGGGGGGAGGGGTAAGGGATTAAAAAGTCACCTATTGGGTACAATGTGCACTATTTGGGTGATGGGTATATGAAAAGCCCAGACTTCACCATACAATTTATCCATGTAACCAAACACTGTTTGTACCCCTAAAGCTATTGAAATAACAATAAATAAAAGTCTTTAAAATGTATGCTCTGTGCTGGAGGCTGTACCCCTAATGGTCAATGTGGTTGTGTTTGCTTGTGTGACAGGACACAGTGTTGATGTGCCCCTGGGAAAGTGGGCAGACCCCTCGCACCCACCTGCTCTCCCCAGCCCAGGAGAAGCAGGCTCCATCCCTCCTCCAGCTCCCAGTGGGTGGGGTTCACTCCCTCAGGTCAGCTGCCTGCTGGGGCCTCCCAGGAAGAGCTGTGAGCCCCAGCCCCCTTCCCAGCCATCGGGCCGGCTGCGCCCTCCTTTCTCTTCCCTCACCTCCGGGCCTCTATGGTCCAGCACAGTCTGCCCAGCTGCAGGACTCCAGCTGCAGGGACACCCCCGCTCTGACCTCTGAAGCTGATCCTCCTGTGTCTGGACTCCACTGAAGCTCTCTGTGTGGCTCGAGCTCTCAGCCTCCACCATCCCAGCTGGGATCTCCAAGCCCATTGTCCAGGGATTGCCAGGTGTCCCAAGCCTGGCCAGGGCCAGCCCTGAATGGGACTTCTGCTGAGACGCTGGGGGAACTAAACCTTCAATCTGCTCAAGAACTGCCTGGAGCTGCTGGCAGCCACCTTCCCATTGAGGAGGGTGAGTTCTCCTGAGAATGAAGCCAGTGCAGATGAAGCGGAGTCAAGAGAAAGGACATCTGTACTGTGTGCTCTCCAGTAAGTCACAGATTTCCATTTGTTCATCTGTCAATTGGAGACATAATTTGAGCATGTGGTTCCAGCCATGCCTGAAACCCCAGGGCTTGCCGGTTATAGGCAACAGTATGTCTCACCACCCTCTGAGCCAGGTCTTCTGTCAGAGGCAACGAACTGCAAGAGATTCCACTCATGCAACAGAGAAGGTGAGACACAAACCCAAACCTGCCTAGCAGAAAACAGCCCCCAAGATAGGGCATCCCAGACAGTTGAGTCCTTCCCACAACTCCTGGGAACCAAGGCTCACCCCGACAAAGACGTGGCCACCATGATAAAACTGAGGCCTGGGGGAAGCCACTTGCCTGAGGCGCTTGGGCAGTTGGTGGCCCATGTGGAATGAGAACCCAGGTCTTCTGACTCTAGCCCAGGCTGGCCCCACTCAGCTGCAAGGAGCTGCTTGAGAAGGTGCTCCCAAGGGGTGGGGGTGACCTGCTCCCCTCATGTTCCCAAGGCCTGGTACATGGTGGGTGCTTGCATGAGCTAAGACCTGGAGAATGAGTGGGATTAGACAAGTGGAGGGAGTGAGGAAGATGCTCCAGGTAGAGGGCATGGTAGGAGCAATGGCCTGAGATCCTTCTGTTCAACAACAACTACTACTACCTTGGCTATCCCCAGTGAGCGATCACCATATGCCAAGTGCCAGGCCAAGCATTTCACAAGCATTGCCACATTTAACTCTCACAACCACTCTAAGGAGCAGACACTGTTATCTGCCTTATTTTACAGATAGAGAAACTGGGGCTCAGAGAGGTTAAGTGACTCTCCCAAGGTCACACAGCCAATAGTCCGGGTTCAAATAAAGATGCTCAAGTCCATGCTCTTGGTAGCAACACAGACCTGCTTTCTCAGTGGGTCCTCTCCAGTGCTCCATTCCCTCACCTCAGGAGAGTAAGGGGTCCAAAAGGCCCTGGGGAAAAGAGACCAGGGGCAGGAGGGAAGCCCCCAACCCTCCTGCTGAGATGTCACCCAGGCCAACACCTTCCACACCAGGGGACTTCCCAGGGGCCTGAGCTGCCCATTCAAGCAGCCTCTCTTTGTGGTTTTGACTGTACAACGTCAAATGTCCCTGTCTCCAACCTGTCCTTGGTCAACCTTTAGACAGGCCCAGTCCCTGACACAGAACTGGGCACGCGGGTAGGGGATGGCTAGAGGTGAGTTAGGAGGCGGGGTTGACTCCGGAGGCCGGGACTTGAACTCCAGACCAGACTGAAGCAGGGAAGAGGTGAAAGCACCTCTCCATAAGACATGCCCACCAGTGCCATGTCAGTTCACCATTGCCATGGCAACACCCAGAAGTTACCACCCCTTTCCATGGCAACAACCCAATGACCTGGAAGTTATCACTCTTTTTCTAGAAATGTCTGCATAATCTGCTCCTTAATTTGCATATAATCAAAAGTGACTGCAGAACTGCCTCTGAGCTGCCACTCTGGGCACACTACCTATGGGGTAGCCCTGCCCCACAGGGAGCAGTACCTCTGCCACTGCTGCACACTGCCACTTCAGTAAAAGTTGCTAACACCACTGGCTCATCCTTGAATTATTTCCTGGGTGAAGCCAAGATCCGTCCCCGGCTGAGCTCCAATTTTGGGGCTTGCCTGTTCTGCATCACTGGGGCCTCCCTCGGGGATGGAGCAAATGGAAGGCAATAGCTTGCAGCTAGCAGGAGGAAGCCATGCCCACAGGGCAGTATGCAGCTGTCTGGTGGCTGCCTGCAGACCTCTGGGTTGCAATACACCTGCCTCAGAGGCAGGCCCCCCAGCCAGTGGGAGCGTGCAGTGGGGGCTGGACGACCACTTTGTGGGAAGACTGCTCCTTAGAGCCACAGTATTTGCAGATGATGACCACAATGGAAGGGCTGAGGCTTGCATGGCACTCACTGTGTGCCAGAAACGGTTCTAAGTGCTATCATGCACGTTTACTCAAGCATCCTCTTGACTGGGCGGGGTGGCTCACGCCTGTAGTCATCCCAACCCTCTGGGAGGCCAAGGCAGGAGGATCACTTGAGGCCAGGAGTTTGAGACCAGCTTGTGCAACACAGTGAGACGCCATTTCTACAAAAAATTTAAAAAGTTAGCCAGGCATGGTGACATGCGCCTTTTGTCCCAGCTACTCAGGAGGCTAAAGTGAGAGTGAAGGGGTGACCTGCCCCTCCACACCTGTGGGCATTTCTCGTTGGGTGGGATGAGAGACTGAGAAAAGAAAGAGACACAGAGACAAAGTATAGAGAAAGAAAAGTGGGCCCAGGGGACCTGCGCTCAGCATATGGAGGACCCGCGCCAGCCCGGTCTCTGAGTTCCCTCAGTATTTATTGATCATTATCTCTGTCATCTCAGAGAGGGGGATGTGGCAGGACAATAGGGTAATAGTGGGGAGAGGGTCAGCAGGAAAACATGTGAACAAATGTCTCTGTGTCATAAACAAGGTTAGAAAATGTGCTGTGCTTTGATGTGCACATACATCAACATCTCAGTGCATTAAAGAGCAGTATTTCCTCCAGCATGTCTCACCTCCAGCCTTAAGGCAGTTTTCTCCTATCTCAGTAGATGGAACATACAATCGGGTTTTACACCGAGACATTCCATGGTCCAGGGACGAGCAGGAGACACATGCCTTCCTCTTATCACAACTGCAAAGAGGCCTTCCTCTTTTACTAATTCTCCTCAGCACAGACCCTTTACGGGTGTGGGGCTGGGGGACGGTCAGGTCTTTCCCTTCCCACGAGGCCATGTTTCAGGCTATCACATGGGGAGAAACCTTGGACAATACCTGGCTTTCCTAGGCAGAGGTCCCTGCGGCCTTCCGTAGTGTTTTATGTCCCTGGGTACTTGAGATTAGGGAGTGGTGATGACTTTTAACAAGCATACTGCCTTCAAGCATTTGTTTAACAAAGCACATCTTGCATAGCCCTAAATCCATTAAACCTTGAGTTGACACAACACATATTTTTGGGAGCACAGGGTTGGGGGTAGGGTTACAGATTAACAGCATCTCAAGGCAGAAGAATTTTTCTTAGTACAGAACAAAATGGAGTCTCTTATGTCTACTTCTTTCTATACAGACACAGTAACAGTCTGATCCTTTTCTTTTCCCCACAGGGAGGATCACCTGAGCCCAGGAGTTCAAGGCTTCGGTGAGCTGCTATCTCACTGTCAGGCCTTTGAGCCCAAGCTAAGCCATCGCATCCCCGGTGACTTGCACATGTACGCCCAGATGGCCTGAAGTAACTGAAGAATCACAAAAGAAGTGAAAATGCCCTGCCCTGCCTTAACTGATGACATTCCACCACAAAAGAAGTGAAAATGGCCAGGTCCTTGCCTTAACTGATGACATTGTCTTGTGAAATTCCTTCTCCTGGCTCATCCTGGCTCAAAAAGCTCCCCCACTGAGCAGCTTGTGACCCCACTCCTGCCCGCCAGAGAACAATCCCTTTTTGACTGTAATTTTCCTTTACCTACCCAAATCCTATAAAACAGCCCCACCCCTATCTCCCTTCGCTGACTCTCTTTTCGGACTCAGCCCGCCTGCACCCAGGTGATTAAAAGCTTTATTGCTCACACAAAGCCTGTTTGGTGTCTCTTGTGAGCTGCAGTCTCACCACTGCACCCCAGCCTGGGCTGCAGAGCAAGACCCTGTCTCTAATACATAAATAAACATCCTCTCAGCAGTCCTGTGAGTGGGTGCTATTTTTATCCCCACTTCACAGATGGAGACACTGAGCTCGCGCAGGAGAGACTCCTGGCAGCAAGTTAGGGGCAAGGCATAAACCAAGATCTCAGCCCCATCAGCGGGTAAGGACTGGCGCAGGAGGCAGTCCTGGCATTCTCACGGCCCACTCCCTTCAGGAGGTCAAGTGTGGGCTCCTACCAATTGACAATGCCAGGGCCTAGTAGGAAAGAACACATGGGCCAGGAACTAACGTTGCGAGGAAGAAAACACAGAAGGTGCTGGGCGTGGTGGCTCACACCTGTAATACCAAGAGTTTGGGAGGCCAAGGCGGGTGGATCACCTGAGGTCAGGAGTTTGAAACCAGCCTGGCCAACATGACGAAACTCTATCCACTAGAAATACAAAAATTAGGCCAGGCGCGGCCATGGCTCACGCCTGTCATCCCAGCACTTTGGGAGGCTGAGGCGGGCAGATCACCAGGTCAAGAGATCGAGACCATTCTGGCCAACATGGTGAAACCCCGTCTCTACTAAAAATACAAAAATTAGCTGGGCATAGTGGCGCATGCCTGTAATCTCAGCTACTTGGGAGGCTGAGGCAGGAGAATCCCTTAAACACGGGAGGTAGAGGTTGCATGAGCCGAGATCGTGCCATTGTACTCCGGCCTGGCAACCGAGCAAGACTCTGTCTCAAAAAAAAAAAAAAAAAAATAGCCTAGTATGGTGGCGGGTGCCTGTAATCCCAGCATCCCAGCTACTCGGGAGGCTGAGGAAGGAGAATCACTTGAACCCGGGAGGCAGAGGTTGTAGTGAGCCGAGATCACGCCACTGCACTCCAGCCTGGGGGTCAGAGTGAGACTCTGTCTTAAAAAAAAAAAAAAAAAAAAAGGAAAAGAAAAAGAAAACACAGAAAGCTCTTCAAGACTGCCAAACTAAAATCACACAGAGAAACCGTTCTTCACTTTTTAAATTGGCAAAGACCAAAACAATCTGATAACATCTTGTGCTGGTAAAAGGTAAAGGGAACAGTGTCACCCAGACATTAGTGGGAGAGCAAGGGAAGGACACCATTAATCTGTCAAATGCTTGAACCCTTTGACTAGCATGTGGGCATGTGGAGCCCACAGTGTGAGAAAGAATGTCTGCTTAAAGTTATTCATCGCAGTGGTGTTTAGGGTAGCATAAGTTTGGACAGTAACAGGGAACTGGTTAAATAAATTATGCTTTATTTGTACAATGGAAATAAAGGAGTTCTTTACATGATGATAGGGAACTATCTATCTATAAGCTATATTAAAGTAAAAGGCAAGGTGTCTAGACCTTAAAGAACAAATTGATAAATTGGACTTCATCAAAATTAAAAATGTTCACTCAGCCAGGCACAGTGTTCATGCCTGCAGTCCTGGCACTTTGGGAGGCGGAGGCAAGAGGATCCCTTGAGGCCAGGAGTTTGAGACCAGCCTGGCCAACACAGGAAGACCCTGTCTCTGCAAAAAAATTTTTAAAAATTAGCCAGGAGTGACGGCATGCCCCTGTAGTCTCAGCTACTTGGGAGGCTGAGGCAGGAGGATCACTTGAGCCCAGGAGGTCTAGGCTGCAGTGAGCTGTGGTCGTACCAAGGCACTCCAGCGTGGTGACAGAGCAAGATCCTGTCTCAAGAAAATAAAAATGTTCACTATGTAAAAATCTCTGGATGGAAAGACAAGCCCCAGACTGGGAGGAAGTAGTTGCAGATCTGCAAATAATCCGATCTCTGATGAAGGACTTGTATCTAGAATGCGTAAGAACACTCTAAACTCAATAGTAAGAAAACAAACACTTCAATTAGAAAACCGGCAAGAAAGACATACAGATACTTCACCAAAGAGGATATGGGGATGGCAAATCCATAAGTACAAGAAAAGAAGTTCAGCATCATGGGCATCAGGGAGACGCAAATTAAAGCTACGGTGAGATATCACGACCACCTATCAAAATGGCTAATATAAAAACAGGAACAATGACGAATGCTAGCAGGGACACAGGGCAGCTGGACTCCTCATACTTGCTTCTGGGTATGGCTTCTCTGGAAAGTTTGTTATCAGGTTAAACACTCACTTACCATATAACCTGGCAATTATTCCTTCTGGGTATTTATCCCTGAAAAATGAAGACAGGTTTATGCAAAAACTTGTATATGAACATTTATCACAGCTTTATTTATAACGGCCAAAAGTTGGACACAGCCCAAATGTCTTTCAGCAGATGAGTGAATAAACAAACTGTGGGACACCCATGAAATGGAAGACTGCACAATAATAAAAAGGAATGGACTATTGACAAGCACAGCAACTTGAGTTGATCTTCAGGGCACTATGCTGAGCAAAACATGCCAATCTCAAAAGGTTATATACTATCTAATTCCATTTATGTAACATTGTCACAGTGACATAATTACAGTAATGGGGAACAGATCAGTGGTTGCTAGGGATAGGGTTGGGGGAAGGTGCGATTCTGCAGTGTTAACATGAGGGCATTTCTTTGTGGTGATTGGAATAGTTCTATAGCCTGATGGCTACAAAATCTATCTACATGGGAAAGTTTCAGAGAATTATGCACCAGAAAACAAAAACAAACAAAACAATTATTACATGTAAAAACTGGCAACATCCAAATAAGGTCTGACTTAGTAATACTGTACCCATGTCAATTTCCCGGTTTGACAATGTAGCATGATTATGTAAGATGTTAGCACTAGGGGAGCTGGGAGAAGCTGGGTGAAAGGTGCATGGGAACTCTGTACTATTTTTGCAACTTCATGTAGGTCTTAAACTATTGCAAACTAAAAAATTTTAAAGTAGGAATGGTTTGGGACTGTTTTGCTCAATTTGTTTTTTTTTCTTGCTGTAAAAAATAACAGCAAGGTGAAGAAGGTATGTAGAGAATACCATTTGTGTGAAAGATAAATTCAGGAGTCACCCTGTGTATGATAGAATATCTCTGGAAAGACACAGAAGGAACTGGGAATACTGGAGCCACATGAGGGGCAACCGAAAATGCACAAGGATGAGAAAAAGCCTGATTTTCCAGTTTTCCTCTGAGACTTCTGACTTTTTTACTGCAGGTGTCTACCACTGTCTTAGTTTGTTCTTGCTGCTATAACAAAATGCCATAGATTGGGTGGTTTTATAAACAAAGAAATTTATTTCTCACAGTTCTGGGGCTGGAAAGTTCAAGGCCAAGGTGCCAGCAGACTTGGTGCCTAGGGAGAGCCTGCTGTCTGACTCATAGATGGTACCTTCTCGCGGTGTCCTCACATGGTGGGAAGGGCAAGGGAGCTCTCTGGGGCCTCTTGTATAAGGGCACTAATCCCATTCATGAAGGTCCCACCTCATGACCTCCTCACCTCCCAAAGTTTCCACCTCCCAACACCATCACCTTGGGGGTGAGGGTTGCAACACATGGATTTGGCATTCAGACCATAACAATCACCATTTAAATTTTTAAATTTAATTGTCTTAAAAACTAAGAGTAGGACCCGAGGCAGTGGGGGAACTGTGGAGCCGTTAGTTTGGCTCTGAGATCCTCAAAGGGTCAGCCCAGTAAGGAGAGGAACAGTAGCCTGAGGACAAGGATTTTATCAGGAAGTCAATATTTTGTTAAGCTCAAGGGAGGCTGTACACACACACACACACACACACACACACACACACACACACAATTAATGGGGCAGGGAGGGCACTGGGCTGAGGTTGGCCAGACCTGGGAATTGACGCCTTCTTCACCTGTGTTATAACAACAGCAACAAGGGGTAGGCATCACAGCCTCCACAACGGTGGACACTCACCGCAGGCCAGGCACTCAGCTAAGCACCTCTCAGGGATTAACTCACGTTATCCTCTCAACAACATCACTGTACAGAGGAGGAAGCTGAGGCACAGAGAGGCAAAGAGACTTCCCCAAGGCCCTACCTGACTTTGTAGCCCTCTAACACCTCAGGCCTCCTGACCAGCCCAAGGCCCTGGGCGCTGAGGTGACAGGACACTGGGGTGGAGCAGCAGGATGGGCGGATGACAAAAGTCTTGAGCACTTGTTTGGCCCCAGGCACGGACTCACTCATGGAGCCTGCTGGGGAAGGGCAGGCAGACAGCACACAGGTCCCTGCGACGGCAAAGACGACTGTCAAAGAGGCAGATGTGAGCAGCCCTGGGCTGGGGCAGGGGAGGCGGGGGTGATCTAGTGAGCTGGGAAAGGCTGGGGCTTAGAGGCAGGTATTCCCCGGTAGACCCCAGCTCCAGCCTTGGCAGATGGCTCCTGTCTCTACTTGCCTTCTGATTCCTTCTTCAAAATGAGGAGCATTGCAACACCTGCTCCTGACCCAGGCTGCTGCCAGGCTCCAGGGCTCAGGCAGGGGACAGCAGGAGCTGCAGAAAGCCAGCTGGCTTCTAAACCTGAGAACAGCCCAGACCCCTATAAGCAGGTGTCAGGGAAACTTGTGACACACCCATGCATGGAATATCATTTAGCCAGGAACAAGAGCAATTACAGTCACACGCAGCACAGGATCTCCAAGAGTGATGAGCAAAAGAAACCAGGGAAGGAAAAGTACAGACTGGACCACCTCATTTACATGGAGTTTAAACTAGGCAAAACTCACCTATGGTGTTAAAAGTCAGGATCACAGGGACCTCTGGGGAAGAGGCAGAGAAGCTTTGGGGGATGGTGGGCACAGATGTGCTCACTTTTGACAACTCTTCAAGGGGCTGGGAAGTGGTGACCAAGACGGGTCCTCGCTGACCCCCAGTTTCCTCCTCTGGGAAGAGGATTTCACAAGTGGCCCTGCCTATTGAGGGTGTCGTGAGGGTCAGATGATGGCAGGTGACTTGTGGGTGTGGAGATGCCCCATGAGAGACCACCATGGAAATGGTGGGTCACAAATTTTTGAAGCAGAGGCCTCTGGCGGGAAAAGCTCCCAAGAGAGAGCCCCGTGTCCTCTTCTATCCACTGCCCCTGCCTCCAAGGCTGGAGGCCCTGGGCAGCCCTGGTGTGCGTGGGACCTAGGGGCCTCTGCCAGCTGCCCCAGCTTCCCTGGGCCTGGCTCCCAGAACTCTCACCCAGCAAAGCCCATCCAGCCTGAGCTAGGGAAGGATTCAGGGTGGAAATCCAGAGCCGGGGGCTGAGAGGGAGGCATCTCAGGCAGGGTGGCCGAAGGCTGGGGTGGGCAGAGGCCAGTGCGATGGTAGCCCTCCTCCCTCCACTCCTCAAAGCCCCAGCAACACTGCATCTCCACTGTGTTTCCTGGGACAAGCCACAGGGCCTCGCTGATCCTCAGCCTCCTCATCCATCAGGGGTCCGTTGTGGGGGTTAAATGAGATAATCAACTATTGGTGCTCAGTAAACAGCAGCCGCAATTGTTATTTTTACTGCTATCTCATTGTGGGGAAGACTGTCTAAGGCATAGAGATGGAGAGGCTGTGAGGGTCCAGAAGAAAGCTTAGATTCATACACTACCCTTGTATACACTTTGCAAGTGAGGAATACAAAACCCAAGGTCACAGGCAATTAGGCCAGGGATCCAGGGGGGCCCCCCAGGGCCCAGCCTCCTCCGTCCCTGCACTGGACATTCTCACGTGGGCAGCTTCCCACATGGCCACTCTGGAAGATGTACAGAAGGCAGAGAGGCTGCGGGCCAGCCTGGAGGCGGGTGGGAGATTCCCTGGGAGAGTGCACGCGCACACACACATGCACACACACTCGCCACGGTGGGAATCCCACGTTAGTTATTCTGTTTTAGGACTGGGAGCATAATACGGAGCTGGCTTGCGCTGGAAGAGTGGGAGACACAGATGCACCCTCTAGAACTGCCAGAGGCTTCTGCATGACTCAGAAAACTGGAAGAGGCCCCACTCACCATTGACTTCAACTCTTCATTTGGAAAATCTGTTCTTTTTACTTATGAAATATTTCAGACATATAGAAAAGTACAGAAAGTAATGTAACAAACACCTGTGGATTTCTCACTTGGCTCCAGTTCTTTATTTTAATTAATTCATTTTATTATTTTTTTTAGAGACAGGGTCTCGCTCTGTTGCCCAGGATGGAGTGCAGTGGTGTGATTACAATTTGCTCCAGGTTCAAGCTCCTGGGCTCAAGCAATCCTTCTGCCTCAGTCCCTCAAGTAGCTGGGATGTCAAGTACATGCCATCATGCCTGGCTAATTTATTTTTAATTTTTAGACACAGGGTCTCACTATGTTGCCCAGGCTAGTCTCCAACTGGCCTCAAGCAATCCTTCTGCCTCAGCCTCCTGAGTCCCTGGGATTACAGATGTCTGCCACCACAACTAGCTCCAGCTCCAGTTCTAACAGGTTGCTGGTCCTGCTCCTCCTCCTTCACTGATCATTTTCAGGATATAGTCAGAGCCCTCAGGCAGCCCTCTCTGATTGCATTCCTGTCTTTGTCTCCCTCCCCAGGGAATTAACTCCTTGAATCTGGAGTTTACCTTCCCATATTTGTTTTCACACATACATCTGTATCCATAAACATTGGTTTTGTTTGCTCTCAAACTTAATGGGACTACGCTGGATGAGTCACCCTTCAGCTTATCTTTTTGACTCAACATCACGTTATGGAGGCTCCTGCACACGGCTGCACAGAGCGTGAATCCATTCATCTGCAGTCTGTACATAAGCCACGATGCATGAAGCCCTTCTCCCGAGGATGGACTCCTAGGCCGTCTCCAGTTGTTTGCCCTCACAAGTCAGCTGAACTTGTCTTCCAGAGCACATGTGCAGAGTTGACCTCAGAGTGCAATGGCTGGGTCACAGGGTTAGGGCGTCTTGTGCTTCCCTTGATGATGCCCAACTGTTTCCAAGGTGGGGATGCCACTTCACACCCCCGCAGCTGCATAGACATCCCAGCATTCCACACTGTGAGCAGGCCAAACCCTCCCTTCTTAAATGAGTAGGCTGAGATTGTGGGGAGGCAAAGGGTCCAAGATACCGAAGTCAGGGGCAAAAGGAGCTAGTACTGGAGCCCAGGTCTATGTATGTTGCAGTTATCTATTGCTGTGTGACAAAAAACCCCCATGCTTAGTAGTTTGATTTTGCTCATGAATCCACAGTTCAGGCAGGGCTTATAGAGGACGGCTCATCTCTGCTCTGTGTGGTGTCAGCTGGGACAAGTTGGCGGCGGGGCGGGGGGGGGTCCATTTCCAAGATGGTGCACTCATGGCAAGTTGGGGCTGGCTGTGAGGGGGAGCTCAGTGGAGGATAAGGGTGGGATGAGGGTGGGATGAGAGTCTTGGTTTCATTCCACTCAGCCTCCTTACGGGCTGCTTGGGCTTCCTCAGGGCCCGTCTGGGTTCCGAGAACCAGTGTCCAGAAGCTGTCATGGTGGCTCTTCTGCCGTACTCCATTGGTCAAGCAACCACAGGCTGCAGATTCCAGGGGAAGGAGGGGCTAGGTTGCATCCTGCCTCTTGATGGAAGGGGCATCAAAGAATTTGGGGGTCATGTTTGAAAACTGACGCACCTGACTTCTACAACATGCCTTCAATAATGTAAGGTTCCAGATGCTCCGACAGGCAGAAGGTGAATGAGTAGCAGGGGCCGCTAAGGACTACCCTTGTAATGCGTGACTCCAGGTACCCAGAAGCACGCAGACCAACAGGGACCTGAAGCAGAGCCTCCCAGAGTCCTTGCTCCAGTGACAAATCTGTTGATGTGCTTTATTTGCCTGAAAGGAGAGGTTTTTATGTAAAAATAACTATCAGCTGTATCAGTCCGTTCTTCCATTGCGATAAAGAAATACCTGAGACTGGGTAATTTATGAAGAAAATAGGTTTAATATTGGCTCATGGTTCCACAGGCTGTACAGGAAGCACAGCAGCACCTGCTTCTTGGGGGGCCTCAGGAAGCTTCCAATCATGGCAGAAGGCGAAGGGGGAACAAGGTACTTCACATGGCCAGAGCGCGAGGAAGAGAGAGGGGAGGTGCCACACACTTTTAAACAATCAGATCTTGTGAGAACTCTATCACAAAAACAGCACCAAATGGGGAAGTCCGCCCCATGATCCAATCACCTCCCTCCAGGCATCACCTCCAACATTGGGGATCATAATTCAACATGAGATTTGGGTGGGGACACAGAGCCAAACCATATCGTCAGTGTTTCAAAACTGGTAGAAGATTTGGCAACAGTGAACTGTCATTTCCAGACGGCCTTGCTGGCCAAAATGAGGAGCGACCACTGGATAAATCCTCTGGTTTACTGCAGTCCCCCACATCCTGAACTGGCCGCTATGGGCCCTCAGGTTGGCAAACCCTAGTTCACGAAGTCTAAGACATTAGAAAGGCATTGGGGAATAATCGTTCCCCAGTGGTTATTACTGAACACAGTTCAGAGAGTACAGTTGGCAGACAAATGCATGGTGCTGATACGAAGCCCTCAGAAGATGTTCAGCTCTATAGGAAGAACAATCCCAGAAGGCTTTCCAGAGGAGGTGACATTTCAGTAGTCTTGAAAGATGAGAAGGATTTGGGAGGCCAAGGCAGGAGGATCACTTGAGCCTAGGAGTTTGAGACCAGCCTGGGCAACACTAAGACAGCATCTATACAAAATAATTCAAAAATTGGCTGGATGTGGTGGTGTGTGCCTATAGTCTCAGCTCTCGGGGGAGGGGACTGAGGTAGTGTTACAGTAGGTAGCTAGTCAGACATGAGCAGGGCAGGAGAGGGCCCTGCCTCCCGATCAGGAATGTGAAGTGATCATCAGGTGATGGTCAGGCGGTTGTTAACTGTCCCTCTAAAATAATGATAATTGGTTGCAGCCAGTGCAGGGAAAGCCAGTCTCCCAATAGATAGAAACACCTGAAGCTGGTGATCAGCCACTTCCTGATAAGATCTCAGGAGTTGGGTGAGTGGGCTCAAGCATGTGCATTAAGAGGCAGAATGGTGGGGTTTAATTGGTATATGACCTTCCTCTGGGAATGCTAGACTGATAAGGGAAGAATACCTCCAGTGAGCATGTGCACAACTCCAGTAAACACACTGTGTGGGTGGGCCACTGCGCATGTGGACAGCCACCCAAAGGGAAGAATCAGGGGAGAAGGGACACAACCCCCCAGAAGCACTCCAATGTATAAAACCCCAAGTCAAAGGTCAAACCACACACTTGCACCTCTCAAGTCGCCTGCCTGGCCCTCTTTTGAGTGTACTTTACTTCCTTTTGTTCCTGCTCTAAAACTTTCTAATAAACTTTCACTCCTGCTCTAAAACTTTCCTCAGTCTCTCACTCTGCCTTATGCACTTTGGTCAGACTCTTTCTTCTGAGGAGGCAAGAACTGAGGTTGCTGCAGACCCGTGTGGATTCACCACCACTAACTGTGGGAGGATCACCTGAGCCCAGGAGGGCAAGGCTGCAGTGAGCCATGATTGCAGCACTGCACTCCAGCCTGGGTGACAGTGTGATCCTGTCTCAAAAGAAAAGAAAGAAAGATGGGAAGGAGTTGTAAATATTCAGGCCTCCAGAAGCTAACGAGTTTGGTCTCTAGTTGGACATCTGAAATTTGAGATCAGAAAAGAAGCAGAAGCAAGTTTCCTCTGGATATCTCTCTCTGCAATCCCAAATCCAATCTCTGCAATCCCTGGTGGAAATAAAAAGCAAAAATGGAGGCACTAGTAGGTGATGATTTGAAAAACACCCAAAGATGCCATGATATTGTCCTCATTGCTGGCCATCCTGCCTCAAATGTCACCATCAGCACCATGGTGTAGATTGCAACATTCCGTAGAAAGCACTTATTACTTGAGGGGGAGGTCATTTCTTCACATAAATCACTCATTTGCCCATCAGTCTGAGGCAGTGTGGATTCATTAAGCCACCAGATTAGCTAGCATAGAGAAGGAGTGCCAGGAAGGAAACGGGGGAGTGAGTGTTGCTAAAGAGAAGAGAGCTGTCCTGGGTGGTGCTCTCTGCTGGGAGCAGAGCCCAGAGTGGGAGCCCTGAGCACACGGGGGTGGAGGGTCAGACAGGAGGCAGGAGGAAGAAGGTGAGAGCCTCAGGGGCCACCATTCTGCAGGACCTCAATCTCTCTTTTCCAACTGTAATTTCCTCTTCCACCAACCTTAGTGTGGACCTCTTCACACTAAAGTTCTGAAAGTCTAGGATTCCATAAATCTAATCTTCCAAAATACCATGATCCCAAGCTCTTATGGATTCTCAGAGTTGCAAGATCATTTCCTTAAGTATGGAGATAAAGATGATAAAGTATTGATTAAGATGGCATTATCTTTGAAAATGCCATCAAAGATACTGTAGTTCTAAGGTTCTGCTTCTAGGTGTGATGTTCTCCAGGGTCTAAGTTTTAAAATTCAGTCCTTCTAAGATTTTATGAAGCCATCAACATTTCCCATTTAGACTGAGCTGGAAGCCAGCAATCTGCAGTGAATCCAGTGATTTCTCTATGTGCTATCCGTACTGCTATTTTTCTTTACATTTAACGTTTAAATTTAATTTAAAGTTTTTCTTTGGACTTAATCTCATTCTAAATAATAATAGTACATGAAACTGTGAGTTTGAAGGACAAATTCTATTTTTCTAAAAACCGACCAAATAAGCTCTGGTAACGTAGCTCCTGGCACCTCGAACCATCTCAGGCACCGCAGGCAGTTGGGATACCACATTTCAGAAGCCATTGCCAAAAACGCCAGTCCCTCAACTCCCAACCTATTTCTGCAGGGGAGAGCAAAGCCATCCGTTTACAAATGGGCCGCAGGTCACACCTAGGGCAGGAATTCTTTGAGCACTGAGAATGTGAGGTCCACCCATGGGTCTCCAGGGAAGGTCATGCCCTGCTGGGTGGAGGTCGGAGTCTGGAGGTCGGGCGTCCTGCGAAGTGGAGTCTCTTGTGGACTGGAGCCAGCGGGGACCCTATGCAACACCGCCATCTAGTGGCCAGAGTGCAAGGCACCGAGGGCAGGAACATGGAGACAAGTTTGCAGGTCCTGAAACTGGGAAAGCTGGAGAAAAGATAAAGAGACTAATGATTGAGAAACAAATAATTCGATAAAAATAAAATAAATTGTAATATGGAATCTAATCAAGTCCTAAATGGGCAATACAGAAACAACTTATGTGTCCACCATGGGGGCTTGGTTAAATAAATTATGGGATATAATCTTAGGGAATAGTGTGCAGGCATTGTCATGAGTGCCATGAACGCCATGCTGACATGGAAAGATGCTCAGTTGAGTGGGAAAAAGAGCAGGAATCAGAGTGTCACCATGCAACTTATGCAAAATGTAAGTATAGATCAATTTCGGGCACACATCTAGAGAGAATGTCCCCAACTCACCATCTTTCCCAGGGCAGTAAGTGCACCCCATTTACATGGCTGCTCAAGCCAGAAACCTAGAAATCACTCAACCTCATGTCCCCCACTCTGACTGTTACACCAGTGGATCGCCAAGTCAGTTCTGTCTCTGAAGCCCACCCGCTTGTAGTCCTCTCCACGACCACCACCTCCAGCCGAACCAGCATCATGTCTGGCCTGGATGACTGCAGGGGCCTCCAACCTTGCCCTTCTGCATTTTTCAGCACACAGCCCAGAGAACAGCCCCAGCGCCAGCTGGATCATGTTGCTTCCCTGCTTAAACTCCTCCTGTGGTTTCCTGCCTCACTAGAATAAAAGCCCCCTCAAGCCAACCTTGTTCCATGCCGTTGACCCCTTCTCTCTCTGCTCCTGCTCACTAGGGTCCTTCAGGTCCTCAAATCTTTTGAGTTCTTTCCCATCCTGGTCTTTCCACCCCCTGCTGGTTCCCGGCCCTGAGACACTCCTGGCCCTGCCCCACCCCTGCCAATTTCTACTCAAACCTGGGCACCATGTCCCCTCCTCAGAGTGGGCTCTGTGAGTGATAAGGGATTTCATCTTTGTATCTTCTGATTTGTTTGGGGAGCAAGTATTATTTTGCTATGATCGAAACAATCAGATAATGTTCATTTTAAAATAAAATCAAATGTCTAGACCATTGGCACATGGTGAGTTCAGAGCAGGGGGAGGCTCAAAGGCCAGGGAAGGCTTCCTAAGGGAGGTGGAGCTTGAAGAAAAGGAAGCATTGAGCCCAGGAAGGCAAACAGAATTCCAGAAAGGGAAACGAACAAAGCCATTGAGGTGGCAGGGCAGCTAGAAGAGGGGGCACCTGCTGATTTTGCTTGTTTAACACCCTTAATTCTGGTTGTAACGCCCATTTTTTTTCCTCTGAGGATGCACATTTCCCACATCCTCAGATCATGTGTTTCCAGTGAGGCTGATTCTCATTATGGGTGTGTGAATTCAGCTGGGCCAATGAGAGCCTTTCCTGAGATTGTTGCTTCACCTATTGAAAAAAGTGTTGTCTTTCCAACAGAGTTGTCAAGCTGGAAGGATGCAAGCCCAATCTTTGCCACCACAAAGGAAGATAATAAATCCCATACAGGAGAAAACAGAGCCACAGATGGAGACAGTCACATTCCTGGTGACAGTGTTTGAGCACCTGGATCCAGCCCAACCTGAGGCCATTTTCTCCTAGGATTTTTAGATCTGTGAACCAATAAATCCCTGCTTTAGGGGTTGGGCTAGTTTATCGTGAGTGTCTATCATTTATAACCCCAAAATTCCTAAGTTCCACACTAAGCTGGCTGGAACAGAGGCTTGCTGTGGAAGACAGTGAGGAAGGCTGAGCAGACATGGCAGAAACAACAAATGTCATGGCCATTCTTTGGAGGTAAGGCCTTTATCCCAGTGGACTGAGGCATCTAGTGTGGGAATTGGAGACTCTGAATCCCTGAGCCAAGCCAGAAATCTGAAACAACGACAGGCCCTCTCTCTTGACTGCCCACAAGCCACATTCTGTCTTCATTGACCCAGAAATCCTTTGAAAGGAGACCCAGGGACAGAAATGGCCTGGAGCAGCTCCTGTTCTTGGCTTCTTGGGGCTTTGGAAGGAAACCATTTAAGTCTTCCCAGACCGCACTGGGAAGGCCAAGAATCCACAAGACAACTGACCAGGAGGAGAGATGGGTGAGGGTGGGGACCACTTGGGGCATTTTCCACTGCTCTTGCCCTGTTTGTTCGTGGTCGGTCTGACTGCTCCCGAGGGCCCTGGTCTCTGGCGGGGGCAGGGAGGGGGTGCTGCGGGGCTGGTGGAGGAAAGGGACACAGGCCTGTAGCTCTAGCCCAGAGTTGGGGCCCTCCTAGGAACTGCAGGATGGTGTGATACATGGAGACACCCCCAGGGCCCTGGAGGGGAAGTACCTATGTCCTGTGCCCTCCCATCATGCCTAGCACAGTGCCTGCCACAGGATTATATGCATGGCACTAGCTACCATTCAGAAAACAAATCCCAAGTGCCTGCTGGGAGTGAGTAGAAGAGGAGTTCACGAGGACCGAGGTGCGTGATCACGTCAGTGTCACTGACTTGTGCCTTTGGGGCTATCTCCCACTCCGGCCCTCCTGTAACCGTCACATCCGGTCTCCACAGGGGCAGGACTCCCTCTGAAACCTCTGGCCTGACACCAGCCACATACCACTTCCCAGCTTTTGAGAGTTGCAGCTGAAGATGTGAGCGAAAATCAATACATATGGGCAAAGATTCATTAAAATTCAATACTTATTCATTTTTTTTTTTTAACTCTCAGCAAAAGAGGCACAGAGGAGAACTTTCTTAATCTGATAAAGAGTTTCCATCAAAGACGTGTGTATGTGCACACACACACACACACACAGCTAACATCATCATTAATGGTAAAATACTGAATGCTTTCTCCTAAGGATAGGAACAAGAAATGGATGTCTGCCACTATCATTTCTATTCAGCATTATACAGTAGAGCCCAGTTGTTTCAATGAGGCAGAAATAAAAACAAAAATAAAAATAATAAACTTTGAAATGAAACATACAAACTCAGTATTTAAGATGATAATATTTTATATGGAAAAAATCCAAAATCCAATAATAACCTATTAGTATTAATTAGTAAGTTTAGCAAGATTGCTGGATATAACCAACATACAAAAATTAGTTTAGTTTGTATGTGCTAGCAACAATTACCAAATGAAAATTTTGATGTGCCATTTTCAATAATACCAAAATAATCATCAAATACTTATGAGTAAGTCTAATGAAAGAAGCACAAGACCTCTATGACAACACAAAACATTGTAGAGAAATTAAAGAAGACCCAAATAGAGGAGTGTAGACTGCTTGTTGTTTGACCAGCTTAATTTATTACAATATTAAGTTGCCAAATTGATCTGTATGTTTAATACAAACCCATTCCAGCAGGTATTTACAAGAAAGTTGGCATGCTGCTTTCAAAATTTATAGGAAATTCCAAGGACCTAGAATAGGTAAAGCAATCTCACAAGAGTACGAAGCTGGATGACTTACTGTACTGGATGTCAAGGGTTTTTTCTAAATCCAGGGTAAGAAGGCAGTGTGGCATGCGGTGATCCTAGTCAAGTGGACAGATACAACACAGTAGGGAGCCCAGAAACAAACCCACACGTGTTCAATCCCTGGATTCGCAAGAAAGATGCACAATTCAGTGAGGAAAGGTGATATTTAATAAATGGTATTAGTTCAATTGGATAGTCATATGGGGGAAAAATGGGCCTACCTCCTATCATACCCCAAAATTAATTTGAGATCCATCACAGACCTAAAGTAAAACAAAAAATCTTCTAGAAAACAAAATACAAGAATATCTTCATGACCCTGGGGTAGACAAAAATTTCTTAACCAAACAGGTTGAGAGACGTTTGAAATACATCTATGAAAAAAAAATACCAATATCCAGAACATACAAAGAACTTTTATAAATTAATAAGAAAAAGACAGGCTAGGCACAGTGGCTCATATCTGTAATCGCAGCACTTTGGGAAGCTGAGGCAGGAGGATCACTTGAGCTCAGGAGCTCGAGGCCAACCTGGGCAACACAGCGAGACCATGTCTCTACTAAAATTAAAAAAAAAAATAGCTTGGTGTGGTAGTGGCACCTGTGCTCCCAGCTACTTGTGAGGGTGAGGTGGGAGGATCGCTTGAGCCCTGGAGATCCAGACTGCAGTGAGCCGTGATCATGCGACTGCACTTCAGCCTGGGTGACAGAGCAAGACCCTGTCTCAAAAAGAAAAAGAGAAAGAAAAAGACAGACATCCCAGTTTTTAAAGTGGGCAAAAAGCTGTGAACAGAGACTGCACCAAAGAGCACATCTAAATAGCCAATTTTCATATAAGCATTATTAACATCTTGGAAGCGCAGATTAAAGTCACAGGAAGATGCCATCACACTCCTCACTAAAATGGCTAGCAGGTGTGGTACACTGGCAGATATACTGCTGTCAGCAGGTGTCCTGCAGCTGTCGGCTCCTCCAAGGTCTGCCTCTGCTAGGAGATCCACCCCGCCCTAGGTCATGGCCCTCCTGGGGCAGCCCAGATCAGGCGGCTGAGTGCAGCAGGGCTTAGAGGTCAGCCTTTTGTTTCCACTGGATGTGGGTCACGCTGCTGGGCAGTACTCACGCCAGCCAGCATCCTGCTGGGTTAACTGGGGCTTTGTCTAGCCTGTGTCACAGCTCAGCTCCTCTCTCTGCCCCATCTTGTTCCTTCCTTTTCTCTTCACAGGTGTGGATCCCCAATAACTATCTCCAGATCCAAACTCCATAGCCGCATCTGCTCCAGGAGAAACCAACCTGCACAGTGAGGATGTGGGTATGGAGCGACTGGAACTCTCAACTATTGCTGTTTGGATCATCAGTTAACACCACTTCAGAAAACTTTTGGCAGCATTATATTATATATTAGTATTCTAATGCTAAACTGAATCTACATAGACCCTAAGACCCAGCACATTCTCTTCTAGGTAGATGCCCAACTGAAATCAGTGCTTATGTCCTCAGAAGCCCTGTTCACAGAAGCTTGATGCGTAACAGCCACAACTGGCAACAGACCAAATGTCCATCACCGGGAGAATGGATAGACACGTGGGGGGCAGTTCAATGCAATGCTAACAGCACATCAAAAGGAAAAAGGCTGCTGCTACACACAACGTGGATTCAACACACAGGCTTTGTGTTGAACAGAGGAAACCAGGCACAGAAGAATGCACATATCCTGTGTGTATATACACAGTACACACAACTTGTGTGGCTACATTTACTTGGTGACCAAAACTAGGCACAACTAATCTGTAATGATAGAAGTCTGGAGAATGGAGAAATTGAGGCTGGAGGGAGCTTGCTGGGGAGCTGCAAGTGTCCAATATACTGATTGATCCTGGGGGTGGTTGTGTGCATATATACACAGGCAAAAGTTAAACTCTACTGTTAAGATGCGCGCACTTTGCTGAATGTTACACCTTGATAAAAAAAAAAAAGTTAAGAAATAGAAGAAGTTCCAAGCCTTCACAATGACCCACATTTATTGAGAACTTACTGTGTTTCAGGGCCAGTCATTTCATGCAGCAGATCGCTCCATGCACACACACGCACACACACACCAACAAATACATCCTCAACACACACACACCCCAACACATACATACTCCAATACATACACACCCTAATACACACACCCCAACACACATATATGCCCTCAACACACACCCCAACACACATACCCTCAAAACACATACACTCCTGAACACACACATACTCCAACACACACACACACCCCAATACATACACACCCCAACACACACACTCTAATACACACACCCCAATACACGTATACCCCAACACACACCCCAATGGACACTCCAACACACATCCCAACACACACATTCCAACACACACCCCAATACACACACACCCAACACACACACCCTAACACATACTCCAACACATATACGCCCCAATACATACACACCCCAACACACACACACAGCAACACATGCATACTCCAACACACACATACTCCAACACACACACCCCAATACACACACCAATATACACATACTCCAACACACACATACTCCAACACACACACCCCAATACACACATACTCCAACACTCACATACTCCAACACACATACCTCAGTACACATATGCCCCAACACACACACCCCAACACACACATCCCAAAACACACATTCTGACACACACATACTCCAACATACACACCCCAACACACACACAATCCCTCCACGGACACCAACACACATATACTCCAACACACATACTTCAACACACATACCCCAACACACGCCTTAAAACACATACCTCCAACATACACACAACCTAACACACACAGCTCAATACACACACAGCCCAATGCACTGAATACACAGACACACACACACACACACTCTCACGCACCCCCAGCTTCAAGGCACAGCTAAAAGCTGAGCCTGGGGAGAAATAAGAACCGTAGGTGCAGTTACATGGTCTAAACTCTGGGATCCAGTCGTCTTGTCCTCAAAGTGGAAGTGATACTGGTCCTCACCTCCCAGAGATATTAGGGACACAAGATATTAGGCACATTCCAACACACACCCCAATACACACACACCCAACATACACATACCCAACACACACACACCCCAACAAACACATACTCCAACACATATACGCCGAATACATACACACCCCAACACCCACACACACAAGATATAGGGACACAAGACATTAGGCACAGGGCCAGGTGCACCCAAGGCTCTCAGAATGTAAGGACTGGCCATTGCAGGCCCTGCTGAGGGAGGGCAGGCCCGAGGAACACAGGGTGTTGTGGGGAACACAGGCAAGGAAGTTACACACGTGGGACCTGGGAGGGTTGGGGCAGATATTGGTATAAATCTTTGCATCACTTATTTCGGTTTGCAAATCCCATAAGTGCTGGTTCCTTCTGCAGCGTGGGAGGGCTGATTACACTAACTCCACCTACAGAGAAACCAAGGCTTACATTGTTGGGGGCCGGGGGAGAGATGAACGATTGCGTATCAGAGGACTGGCAGGTTTGGAGCTCACAGAAGCCATGGATCACCACGTGGGAAGAGGTACAGCCAGGTGAGGAACCTGAGGTACAGAGATGGCAAGTGGGTGGCCCCAGGTCACACAGCAACTTAGTGGTGGGGCCAGAATCTGCTCAAAAATAAGATTTTAATTCTACACCGAAGATCGGCTGTTGATGCAACATGGAATGAAGGTGAGGTGGGAGAAGTGAAAAGTATCTCTGCTTTCTCCCCAGTTCCTCAAAGACCAGTCTCCCTGTTGACTAAAACACCCATGCAGCTCCCATGAGAACAGAGACCCAGTCAGGTTCCTGTCTTGCTGGAAGGCTGTTGAAGATGCAGACGGGAACCACATGCAAGACATCCTCCAGCCACACTCACAGCATTCCAGCCAGAGGGACTAGAAGAGAACTCAGACCTCCTTAGTGTCACCCTTGAGACACAGGCAAAGACATTCCCAAAGATCTAAGGCCTCAGACCAGGCCATCTGGGAACAAAAAGATGGAAAGTCCCAGATCTCAGGGCTGGGCTGTCAGGTAGACAGCAGCCCGCAGTAGGTAAGCACGCTGTAGACTCCAGAAAGCCCAGCCATCCCACACACGAAACTGAGGCATGGCCAGCATGAGCTTAGGGCTGCCTTCAGATGAAACTCTCTTGGCAGTGGATGAGAGAAGTCCTAGCAGAAGCTGGACCTCGTGCCATCCCTCAAATTTCAAACTGGGCTGCTTATGTGGTGACTGGTAGTTAATCCACTCAGCTGGGACCCTGGGCCTTCTGGCTGTCTGGAAGGCAGGCAGAGGAGGATTTGGGTTCTGGCTACTCAGCCAAAGTCCAGTGACCACTGGAAAACTGTGCAACAGACATACCACGCCTGGCCAGGTCTTTCCAACATATCAGCCCCAAGGCCTTCCCACAGCCTTGCTTGACTCACCCTGCGCCTCTTGGCTGAGTGAGCCCCGCCTTCTAATGCCTCCAGTTCTACTGTGCGACCAATCTTCCTATCTAGGGCCCACCCTACTTCACCCAGCACAGAAGATGCCTCTACTGTTTTCCAACCTGGACATCTTGCTCCCACCCCACCCCCTCTGTTGCCCCCACCAGTTTCTCCTCAACCCCACAACAAGGACCTAGCAAAGAGGCCTAGGGGCTGGGGCCATTGTCCCAAGCACATCTGAAGGGTGTGAGCACCTTGTAACGCCCTTGAATGCTTCCTGGTAGGGACGATGAAGTAACTGCTCAACTCAGCTATCTGACCTTCCCCCACTGGGGTCAGCTGTGGAAGATTAGAGGATGCAAGTGGGTGGCAGCGTCTTCCTACACTCCAGACACTCCTAGTTCTTGAGGTGAGGCTGATACACAAGAAAGGAATGACCACCCAGCACTGGGGACACATTTCAGGCTGCACGAGAAAGATGGCCTCCCTCAAGTCCGCACAAGGTAATCAGGTCTTCATTGGAAGCAAGTACAGCTCGGGATCATGGAGATTCAGGGACAGGCTTGGAACTCAGGTGGCCTTACAGGATATGGAAGTCAGGGCTGAAAACAAACTGAGTAAAACGCAAAACAGCTGCCTCGCTGGGGCCACGCATGGCAATCTGCCTCTCTGTGTCTCTTTCCCTAGCTCTCTCTGTGTCTACCTCTCTCAGTCTCTTCCTTCATCTGTCACTCTTGGGCTCTCTGCCCTCCTCTTCGTCTCTCTCTTAGCCTTCCTTTGTCTTTCTCTTTCCCCTTTTCCTCCTCTCTTCTTTCTTCTCTCTTTCTGCTTCACCTTCTTGCCACCGACTGGCTTCCTCTGCTTTCATTCTGCTTCTGCTCCCCATGACTCTGCATGGCCAGTGTCCAGTGCCCAGGTCTGTGAATTCCTTTCCTGGCCCTTCTGGCCACAGCACACTGTCCCCAAAGGAGCCCAGAGAAGTGAGGCTGCAGAGTAGCTGCACTCTACCCCAGAACCCTAAAGACAAGAGAATTGAAGAAGCTCAGAGAGGATCTAGTCCACTAAAAAGCAATTAAGATATAATTTAGATACAGTAAACTGCACACATCTGAAATGTACAGGTTGATGGCTTCTACACGTCTACATGCACATAATGCCACCCACATCAAGACATGCCACATCTCCAGCTCCTCTGAAAGTTCTTCTCCCTATCCAGTCAATTCCTACCTTCCCAGAGGCAGCCACTGGTCTGAATCTTTTCACCATGTTTTTTTTTGTTTGTTTTTTGTTTTTGTTTTTGAGACGGAGTCTCACTCTGTTGCCCAGGCTGGAGTGGAGTGGCCTGATCATGGCTCATTGCAAGCTCCGCCTCCCGGGTTCACGCCATTCTCCTGCCTCAGCTGCCCAAGTAGTTGAGACTACAGGCACCAGCTACCATGCCCAGCTAATTTTTTGTATTGTTAGTAGAGACGGGGTTTCACCATGTTAGCCAGGATGGTCTCGATCTCCTGACCTTGTGATCCACCCACCTCGGCCTCCCAAAGTGCTGGGATTACAGGCATGAGCCACTGCACCCGGCCTCTTTTCACCATGTTTTAAAACTCCTTTTGCAAAATTCCGACAGTAAGAGAAATCTGACATAATTGACTCCATCTTGCTTCTAACCTTCAAGCTGTCCTTGGTCAATCATGGTGTGGACCAAGCTAACCTTGGGAGGAATTTATAGTTTAACCTATAGCAAGGATGATGATAACCTATCCCAAAATTAAATTGCCTTTATAAAACTAATGAAAGACCACAAGGCTAGGGCTATGAGGGAAATTCTGCTAAGATGTACGTGTAGTTAAATGTAACCAGCCATTGTCCCAGAGGTCACAAGATTCGGAACGTCCCCTATTACTCCTGTAGATAACATCACTATTGCAGAGCCTGAGATTGACCTTTTGGGATGTCTTTTCAGACTCTTACATTTCTCATGACTGGCTGACTCCACCCAGACCTGTGGTTCATCCAGTTCTGTGGCCCCCACCCAGAGGCAGACTCAGCACCTGAAGACCGTCTTCCATACTCTTATGATTTCGTCCCCAACCAATCAACATTCCCCATTCCCTAGACCCCTGCACACCAAACTATCCTTGAAAAACCCTAACCTCTGAGCCTTTGGGGAGACTGATTTGAGTAATAACTGTCTCCCGCATGACCGATCTCCTGTCAATGAAATGTCTTTACTGTAATACCATTATCTCAGTAAATGGATTTCGTTTGTGCAGTGGGCAAGAAGAACCTGTTGGGTGATTACAGATTTGTCCAGCACTGTCCAAGGGAGAGAATATGGTCATGGGTTCTTAGTTTCTCTTTCTGGTTGGGCCAGTAAAGCCGCTTCCTCATCCCTCTTTTCCGCTTATCACTAGAGACAGAGATGAAAAACCATGGCTTCAGACTGCTAAAAGCCTAAAACAAAACAAAACAGAGAAACAACAGCAACAACAACAACAAAATAAGGTGGACTGGACAAGCTTAAGCTCATAGACCTTACTGAAGTGGACTCACGCTGGATGCAGACCTCTGACTCAGATGCATTATGCTCAGCATAGTGTATTGTTGTATGTATCTGCAGTGTCTTAGTCTGCTTGGGCTGTCATAACAAACACCACTGGCTGGGGGGCTTAGATGACAGAAATTCATTTTCTCACAGCTCCAGAGGCTGAAGTCCATGATCAAGGTGCCAGCCAATTTGGTTTGATGAGGGCTCTTTTCTTGACTTGCAGACAGCCACCTTTCTCACTATGTCTTCATGCGGCCTCTCCTCAGTGTGTACATGGAGTGAGGCAGAGGGGGTGAGGAGAGGGAGGGGGAGGAAAGGGGAGGAGGAGGGTGCTTTCTGGTGTTTCCTCTATAAGGACACCAATCCTACTGAATTAAAGCTTCACTTAACTTTAATTATGACCTCAGTTAACCTTAATTATTTCCTTAGAGGCCTCATCTCCAAATATAGACATACTGGGGTTAGGGCTTCACCATACACATTCTGGAGGGTCAGAAACATTCTGTCCATAACAAGCAGTTTGTTCCCTTTATGGTTGAGTTGCAGAGTAGTATTCCATCACATGGATTTGTTGTATGAATATATCTCAACTGGTTTGTTCATCACCTGTTGAAGGACATGTAGGTTGTTTCCAGTTTGGGGCTATGTATTATGAATGAGGAGAACATTTGTATAACAGTCTTTGTGTGGACCTGGATTAACCAACAAAGGGAATGCCCTGGAGCACACAAATGAAAACTCCACTGGTGGTGAAGTCTTCAGGAATGGCTCCATCCAGAGGCTCCAGACTGCACTCCATTTCTCTACTATGCTTTCAGCTATATCTTTGTGTATGCATGAGGCTGACCTTTCCATCCCTTCTTACAGCTCCGTCTTTCTCCTTTGCTTATTCAATCAGCAAAGATTTATGGAGCCAGCTCCATGCAAGCACTGCGCTATGAGTGGGAAACAATGGGTGAGTAAACTCTGTCCTTGCCCTCTTGGAGCATATGGTCTAGTGAGAGACACGGACAGATAGACACATAAGCCCACAAGTGCTATATACAAGCCCACAGCTCCAAGTGAGAAGAAGGATTCTGTAAGATGAAAGTCCCAGCTACTTGGGAGGCTGAGGCAGGAGAATGGTGTGAACCCGGGAGGGGGAGCTTGCAGTGAGCCGAGAATGCGCCACTGCCCTCCAGCCTGGGTGACAGAGTAAGACTCCGTCTCAAAAAAAAAAAAAAAAAAAGATGAAAGGGAGAGATGTCAGTGACTCTCCTATCTCGGGACACTGGGGTCAGGCCACAGAGTCTTTTGTTGCTTTCAGCTCTGTGTTTTTCTCTGTTGCGTCTGTCTTCCCGTTGCTGCCCCAATGAAGTCTCCTAGATGTCAGATGTCCACACACAGCCTATTTGTTTGCTTTTGATCACAGACTTGTTTGCAAAGCAAGGCTTGTGAAAGCATTCGTAGTCCAACTAGATGATTAAAACCCTGCAGGAGAATTTCATGTCCTTGGGGCTGGGGAACTCAATGTTCCACATTGGTGTTTCTCTCTCCTTAAGGACCTTCCATGTAGCTGCTGGGGCTGGTGGGATGGATTATTTATTGGCCTGATTAAATGTGTCCTTAAGCTATAAAACTGGTGCCAGGGTCTTGGGTCACACTTACAGCATGAGACTGATTTGTCTCCTGAGGGAAGAGCTCTAAGAATTGTGGCCTGTCTCTCCTCCCACATGATTTCAGGACTGGGAGATTCTGGGTAAGCACGAGTGTTCTGCCCCAAAGGGTTTTTACTCAAGGGAGTCTTCATTTTACAACTATTCCATTTATGCCTGATGCACACCAGGCATTGGGCCAGACTCTGGGCATAGCAACAAGCAGGACAGACTCGGCCTCTCCCCAGAGGAGCTCAGAGCCTGGCGGGGGCAGATACCCATGAAACCATCACTCATGTGTTACATAGGTAAGTATAAACCACGGTGACTGCCACAAAAGAGGGACACAGGGTTTTTAAGTGACCATATCGGGGGACTTGACTTAGATAAAATGTCTAGTGACATCTCAGCTATGGAGACCTGAAGGATGAGCACAGGAAGGGAGGGGAGGCAATGGAACAGCACATGGAAAGGCACCAAGGGAAGAGGAATCAGGGCACAGTGAGGAGGTAAGAGTAACAGCACGGACTGAGCAGAATGAGAACAGGGAAGAGTGGTTCAAAAGTGTAGAGGGAGGCCGGGCGCGGTGGCTCACGCTTGTAATCCCAGCACTTTGGGAGGCCGAGGCGGGCGGATCACGAGGTCAGGAGATCGAGACCACGGTGAAACCCCGTCTCTACTAAAAATACAAAAAATTAGCCGGGCGTGGTGGCGGGCGCCTGTAGTCCCAGCTACTCGGAGAGGCTGAGGCAGGAGAATGGCGTGAACCCGGGAAGCGGAGCTTGCAGTGAGCCGAGATTGCGCCACTGCACTCCAGCCTGGGTGACAGAGCAAGACTCCGTCTCAAAAAAAAAAAAAAAAAAAAAAAAAAAGTGTAGAGGGCCAGTCACACCAGGCCCTGTGGAGTCTAGAGTTTATTCTTAGAGCCCTGGGGAGCCATGCAAGTGTGAGCAGAAGGCTGGTGTCACTCCTCTCCTTGACTACCACACGAGACCTCCCACAGGCAGGCTCTTCCTCTGACCCTTCCTGCTGCAGGGTCTTTCTAAAGCATCTCTTATCCCACCATTCCCAGCCTTAGAACCTGCCAATAACTCTTCACTATGGATGCAACGTCAAATCTCCTTAGCGAGGGCTTGAGGTCAGAATAGTTGGTCAAGACTTTGAAGAACAAGCAAGTGACTGGGAGTTTGTTGGAAGTCATTGTTTGCTGTCTTTCTTTTCCTTTGAATAATGTAGTGCTATGAGCTCCTTTTGGGCAGAAGTCATGATACAACCTTTTCTTATATTCCCAACAGAGGCCAAAGCATGGGCAATATTGTCATCCTCATCATCATTATCATCATCATCATGGGCTCCATTAATTAGGCCAAGGATTTTATATGCTGTATTGGTTAGCTGTTGCTGTGGAACTTAACAGCCCAAAATAGTGATTTGTAATCACAACCATTTATTTTGGTCACAATTCTGTGGGTTGACAATACAAGTTGGGTTTGGTGGGGCAGTTCTTCTGGTGTTGACTGGCCTCTCTAACATGTCTGTGGTTAACTGTGGGCCAGCGGGCTGCCTCTGCTTCTGGGGATTGATTGACTGTTGGCTGGGTCAGTGGGGATGACTGATTAATATGTCTTCATCCTTCAGGTGAGATTGGGCCTCTTCATATGGTAGTGGCGAGGTCTCAGCATAAGAAGAGATACCTACTCAAAGTGAGAAGGGATAGTCAGTTGGCCACATCGAGTTACAAGGCCATCCATATTGAAGAAAGTGAAGAAAGAGACTCTGCTGCTCGACAGGAAGCATGGCAAAAGGGCATGGATATGGCAGGGTGTGAAAAATTGGGTCACTTTTTAAAACAATCCATTTCACAGGTATTATCTCATTTCCTCAGAAAGATAAAGTCGAAGCTCAGTTTTACAGGTAAAGCAGCTGAGGCACAGAGAAGAAACGGAGTTTGCTCAAGGAGCTGCTAATAGAGTTGAGATTCAAATCCCGGTGTTCATGACTCTACAGACAACACGTTCTTAATCCCTGTGAGTTACTGCCCACTCCACTCACAGACAAAGACCTAAGGAGGTCAGCATCCCAGGAGGCCATTGTCTTTGTCATCATTGCCATCATCATCACCATCATCACATTTATTGAATAGCTGTGATGTGCAGATGCTATCAGTGCTTTACATGGATTAATTCATTTATTATAATTCACCCAATGTCCCTATAAGATGTACATTAACGATTTTCCCATGTAACGTGGGTCAGGATTAGAAATTTCATGACCATTTCACTCATTTTGATATTCTCTCTATAGCACAATGTCTGGCACGTAGGTCATACCCTCTTACCAAATGTTTGCTGAATGAATGTGGGCAGAAGTAGGGGAGTGAACAAGGCCCAAGGCAAACAATCATTAGCCCAAAGTCACACAAAGCAGGACTAGACCTCAAGATCCCCCATCTCCTTGCCATGTGGCCCCTGGGCAGCCTTGTTACCTGGATCTGCTGCTGCTCCACTCCCCCAAGGTGGCTGAAAATAGAAAACAAGGTTTGGGATGTGCTGTTCGGTCTTCCAACAGGTGCCCCCAAACCAAACATAGTCCCAGAAATGTAAATCCGAGAATGTTTTGAAACTACCTAGCACAGTGGAGACAGCACTGGGCTCAGAGTCTGAAGACCCATGTGTGCCACCCTTGGTTGATGTGTGATCCTGGATGGGTCACTTGGAGAAGACCAGACTTTCCTCACCAGAAATCCAGGGCTTCAGATTTTACATCTTGTTTACATCCCAGGACCGTGTTGGAGAAGAGAGGAGCTCACAGATGCAAACTCTCCATGAAGCTTGTACTTGACTCAACTCATGGACCACTCCGGGTTCACTCAGCTCCACTGGTTGCACCCCCACCAATACCCCCAGCTCACTTGCTCAGGGGAGCCCAGGCCCCATGCCAGCTCATCTCCTAATTGCCACGGGCTCCACCTCCCACAGGGCGACATCTGCACCTAGGCCTGGCCTCTTACCCTCCGTGGAACCACAGCAACTCTGGTGCCCTGGTCCAACCTGACTGGTCACGCAGAGCCTCTGGCTCATCTCACTGTTTCTAGACCCAGATGAAGCACTCTGCCCTGGGATGTAGCATTTGGCTTCCCCAGCAGATGTCTGAAGGGGCCACAACACTTTCAGGGGAGTTAAGGCCCGTAGGGTCAATTTGGACCAGTGAAAGGCAGATGATGGAAAATCACCAGGAGATGCTTTTTTCTTCCTCTGCTAGTCTTGGCTCTCTGGAGATGTTGCATGGCTGAGTGACCTGGTGTGTTTCACTCTGAAGCTGTGACATGCTCAATCATGCACCACCCTGTGTTGTTTTCTTTCTCTCCTTCCCTGCTTCACTTCCTGTCTTCCCTCAGTCTTCCCCCAGCTCACACCCTGGAATGACACATAGGTACCTGAGCTTCACTGGAGGCTGTGTGGGCTAGGCAACCTAGTCTAAGATAAAGAGAAGAATTTGAGAAAGTTGTCAATTTGCAACCACTCAAAAAATCAGAAGAAGACTGTATTTACTGCTGGCAAGGATATGGAGCAACCGGAATGCCCTTGTACGCTGCTGGTGAGAATGTAAAGTGGAACAGCCACTTTGGAAAATGGGCAGTTTCTTAAAACATTAAACATAAACCTACCATATGGCCCAATCTTTCCACTTCTAGGTATTTATCCAAGAGAGAAAAAAATACATATGTCTACACAAAGACTTGTATGAGAATGTTTATAGCAGCTTTATTTATAATAGCCTCAAGCTGGAAACAACTCAAATGTCCCCCAACTGGTGAATATATAGACAAATGGTGGTATATTCATACAATGGAATTTTACTCAGCAATAAAAATGAATAAACTCTGGATACATAAAAGTGTGAATCTCTAAATAATTACGCTGAGTGAAAAAAGCCAAAGAAAGTACTGTTTGATTTCATTTACATAAAATTCTAGAAGATGCAAACAAATCTATAAAAACAGAAAGTAGGCCAAGGATTGCCTGGGGACGGAGTGGAGGAGGGGCGGGTTATACACAGGAGGGCACGAGGGGACTTTGGGGGCAATGGAAATGCTTGCCATCTTGATTATGGTGATGATCTCAAGGGACCACCTTCATAAAGATGTGAAAAGGGGGGAAAATCACCAGGCCTATAAGTGAACCCAACCAAATCTTTAGGGGAACCATCACTCCAATGCTATTTAAAGCATTTCAGTGCACAGAGAAAGAAGGAAAGCTTCCAAATTCCTTTTGTGAAACTAGCATAATTCTGATACAGAAAACCTGGCAAAAAGGGCCCATTAATGAGGAGTGTGCCGCTCTGCGCACACCTGTGGAGTTATTATTGACTCTGTAAATCAGCTACACTGCAGCTGACCCAGTTTCACAATTTTTTTCTGTCTTTAGTTTCCAGAAATTTAATTGCATTGTGTATTCCTGTGGATCTCTTTGGGGGCATTCTGTTTGAGGAAAGCAGCAAGCAGGTTTACTAGATTGGATCAAGAGGGAAGAGGAAGGAGGCCAGCCTCAGAGGCTGATCCCAGTGAGAGGGCTTCTCCTAGAGGGGAGCTGGGGCCAGGAGCCTCCAAGACCTGAGCGTGGGCTCACTGATGTCCCTCTCACCTCTCTCTGCTTGTCCCTCCCACCCTGACCCACCTGCTGCTCTCCATGCCCATGGCTCCCACCTCTGTTTGTATCTCCACTGTCTCTTGCCTTTTCTTTAAAAATCTGACAGTCTCTGAGCCCCCTCTCCCTGCAATCCATCCTCCATGATGCCAGAAATCCAATTATGTAACAGAGCTAGGATCCAGCCATTCCTCTGCTCGCTTCCTGTTAGGGGCTGAGCTGCATCCCCTTTTCCACCCCAGAAATTTTTATGTTGAAATCCTAACCCCCAGTATATCAGAGCATGCCCATATCTGGAGACAGGACCTCTAAAGAGATAGTCAAGTTAAAATGAGGCTGTTAAGGTGGACCCTCATCCAATCTGACTGGAGGTCTTATAAAAAGAGGAGATTGGACACACAGAGACCCCAGGGCTTTGCATATACAGAGGAGAGACTGTGAAGACACAGTGAGAAGGTGACCACCTGCAAGCCATGGAGAGAGGCCCTGGGAGAACCCAAACTTGTCAACACCTTGATCTTAGACTTCCGACCTCCTGAATTGTTAGAAAATAAATGTCTGTTGCTTAACCCCCTAGTCTGTGTATTTTGTCATGGAAGCTCTAGCAAACTAATACTGTCCTCATCTCAGACTCTGCTTTCCTGTGGCCCACAGAACAGGTGCAAACTTAGGACTGCACAGCCCAGCACCGCAGCCTCCTTCCCTGCAATGCCTAGCAACACTGAAAATACTGCACCAAGTTGTTCTTGTCTCTGCCTCTTTGCAATGCCACTCCCTCTGCCTGGGGCGGCCTCCCCTCCTTCTTGTCAACAGGCAGTGGCTCTGTTCTGCAGGTCTGACTTGTACATCCACTACCTGCACTCAGCATAGGACCTGGCACTGGGCAGATGCCCCTGAAGGCTTAGAGGGAGGAAACAGAAATGTCAGAGGGGCTGCACTGGTGGACACAGGCAGGCCTGCTTTGTGGGCGTACCACCTGAGACTTACACAGCTTCCACGTATCTCTCATTTAGGTCAATGTTTTCTTCTTCTTCTTTTCTTTTTTTTCTTGATGCCCAGTAAAGTTCAACTTTATTGTAAATTTTTTGTTTTTTGAGTCAGGGTCTCGCTCTGCTGCCCAGGCTGGAGTGCAGTGATGTAATCATAGCTCACTGCAGCCTGAACTCCTGGGCTCAAGCGATCCTCCTGCCTAAAGTTTTCTTCTTACTTAACCTTGGTTTCTCATTTTTCTACAATGACCATGAACTTTTCATCATAATAACAAAAAGAAAAAAAGGAGTAATAAAGATAGTACATATGATGAAAAAAAATCACTTTTCAAACACCCAACACATACTCAAAGTACAAATGACATGGTTTTCTTCTATTTTTCATATTATGCTCCTGTCTGCAATCCATAATCATCTCTCTCCAAGTTCAGGAGATCCTCTGAGGCAGGTTCGGTGCTACTGCGACTCCCCTGAGTAATATGAGCACAGACTTCCCAAGCTCAGATAGGAATCAAATTGTCTTGGGAAGAGACTTGGAGCGGAAGAAGCTAGTGACCTGGAAACACAAAGAAAAACCTCGACAAAAGCCTACTCTCTCACCAAATGGCCAGGAAAAGGCAGCTTAGCAAGAGAGAAAACTTTTAGGCAACCTGTTCTACTCCAGCTAAACACCACACAAATCACACAAAGCAAATGGTGTTTGGGAGCCTAGACGCCCCCACTTGTGAGGCTGTAACAAGGATCCCAGTAGCCCGGCTGGAGCGGTATCCAAGAAGGCCAAGTAGAGAGCCGAAGCCCTCACCCTCGCTGGCTGGCAATCAGCTCATCCTTCCCCACCCTCATGGAGGCCACTCACATGGAGACTCTGGATTTTCACTCCCACCAGCAATAATGTGGCGTCTCTCCCTCTCTTCACTCTCCAGTGTGTCCAAGGAAGTCTTGGGAGGGTCAGGACTTTCAGCAGCACCCAGCAGCGACGAGGCCACCTCCATCGAACTGTCAGTGAGACTGTTGGAGAGAAGGAACTGTTACCCCCAACTTGGCAGTAATGAGAACCCCCACACGTTGGTGTCAGCGGAGGCTGAGTGGGAAACCTGGACTTCTACTTTCACATGTCAGCCGTGAGGAGTGCCACACACGTGCCCCTGTGGGAACAGTTCAGAGAAAGCTAGCTGCAGAGAAGGCTTCCGTAAGGCCCGAGTCTCATCGAAATATAAAAATTTCCAGGTTTTAATAAAAATTCACTTGACATATCAAGAATCAGGAAGATCTCAAATGGAATGAATAAAAGACAACTAATCGATGCCCATACGAAAGTGATGGAGATATTAGAATTATCTGAAAAGGATCTCAAAACAGCCATAATAAAAAGAACAGAAAGAAAGCTATAGAAAGAGGAACTTTGGAACATCAGGAAAAAAGAAAGAATATAACAAAAAAAAGGGGTAAACCAAACAGACTTTCCCTTTCCCCCAGATAAGCTTCCCTAAATCATGTTTGATGGATGGAGCAAATATTACAACACTGACTGCTGTGGTTCCACATGTATGTAGAAGAAAAATTTAAGACAGCTATTAACAGGTGCAGGTAAAGGGACAGAAAGGGAGCTAAGGTTTCTATACTTCACTTAAATTGGTAAAATAATGACATCAGTAGGCTGATAAGTTATGTATACACAATCTAGTACTTAGAGAAACCACCAAAAGTCTATATGAAAAGATATACCCAAATACACTATTGATAAATCAAAACAAAATTACTTTTATTTTTAGAGATAGGGCCTTACTCTGCCACCCAGTCTGGAGTGCAGTGGTGTAATCATGGTTCACTGCATCCTTGATATCCTAGGCTCAAGTGATCCTCCCACCTCAGCCTCCTGAGTAGTTGGGAATACAGGTACATACCATGGAACCTGGCTATTTTTTTTACAAAGTTTTATGTAGAGCCCAAGTCTTGCTATGTTGCCCAGGCAGGTCTCTAATTCCTGGGCTCAAGGGATTCTCCTGCCTTGGCCTCCCAAAGTGCTGGGATTACAGGCATGAGCCACCATGTCTGTTCTAAAATAGAATTTTAAAAATGCTAGTGTAACACACAGGAAGGCAGAAGAAAGTAAACAAAGAAATTTAAAACAGAATCTGGGTGCTTATAGTCCTAGCTACTCAGGAGGCTGAGGTGGGAGGATCACTTGAGCCCAGGAGCTCAATGCCGCAGTGAGCTATGATTGCACCGTGCTCCAGCCTGGGTGACAGAGTAAAACCCCATCTCATTAACATAATAATTAAAAAAGAATTAAAAAGAAATTAAAAACAGAATAAACAGACCATTTAAAAATGACAGACCTAGCTTTATAATATCAATATTTATATTAAATATAAATGGGCCAGCTACACCAATTAACAGACAGAGATTGGCACAGTGGATTAAAAAACATGACCAACTTGGCTGGGCGCAGTGGGTCACACCTGTAATCCCAGCACTTTGGGAGGCCGAGGCGGGCGGATCATGATGTCAGGAGATCGAGACCACTGTGAAACCCTGTCTCTACTAAAAATACAAAAAATTAGCCAGGTGTGGTGGCAGGTACCTGTAGTCCCAGCTACTCGGGAGGCTGAGGCAGGAGAATGGCGTGAACCAGGGATGTGGAGCTTGCAGTGAGCCGAGATTGCACCACTGCACTCCAGCCTGGGCGACAGAGGGAGACTCCGTCTCAAAAACAACAACAACAACAACAACTACAACAACAACAACAACTACAACAACAACAACAACTACAACAAAACATGACCAGCTCTATGATGTCTACAAGAAACTCACTTCAAATATGATGATATAGACAGGTTGAAAGTAAAAGGATGGAAAAAGATACATCATACAAACATTACTTAAATGAAAGGAGGAGTGTCCATATTAATAAATGGTAAGGTAGACTTCAGAGTAGAGGAACTCAGAGATGAGAGGGACATTATATAATAAAAGAAAAGATAATCCATCAAGAAGTCATAGCAATCCTAAATGTGTGTACACCAAACAAGGGTTGCAAAATATGTAAAGCAAAAACTGATAGAACTGAAAGGAGAAATAGACAAATCCACAATTATAGTTGAAGACTTTGCACTGCTCTTTCAACAACTGATAGACCAACTGTATGGAAAATCATCAAGGATATAGAAAACTCAACAACACAACCAACTGACAGGATCTAATTGGCATTTATAGACCACTGCACCGCCAACAGCTGAGTACGTATTATTTTTAAGTGCCCACAAGACACATATCAAGATATACCATATCTTAGGCCATGAAAAATGTCACCGAGTTTAAAAGAATTGAAATCAGACACAGTATTTTTTGAATACAATAGAATCAAACTAGAAATCAATAACAGAAAAATAATATGAAAATTTCCAAACTTGTGGAAAACAAAAAGACATACTTCGAAATAATCAAAGACAAAGTCTTCAAGGAAATAAAAAATCCATTGAATTGAATGAAAATATACAACATACCAAAATTTATGGGAAACAGCTAACACAGTGCTGAGAAGGGAATTTACAGCACTAAGTGCAAATGTCAGAAAAGAGGAAAAGTCTCAAATCAATCATCTAAGCTCTCATATCAAGAACCTAAAAAAGAAAAGCAAGACAAATCCAAAGCAAACAGAAGAAAGGAAACTATAAAGAGCAGAAATTGATGAAACTAGAAACAGAGGAAATCAATGAAACAAAAATCTAATTCTTCATACAAAATTAATGAAATTTCTAACCCTCTAGAAAGGCTGATAGAGAAAAAAAGAAAAGCCACAAATTACCAACATCTGGAAGGAAACAGGATATTACTACAGACCCTACCCACATCAAAACAATAATAAGGGAATAATATGAACAACTCTATACACATAAATTAGACAACTTAGATGAAATGAAACAACTTCTCCAAATACAAAAACTACCACAACTCACCCAATATGAAATAGATCACTTCAATAGTGCTCCAATATTAAGGAAGTTAAATTTGTAATTTGAAAAAACTGTCAAAAAAGAAATCTCCAAATATTCAAAGAAGAATTAACATCAATTCTATACAATCTCTTCTAGAAAATAGGAGTGTATTGGCCAGGGTGCAACCACTGAAACAGAACCAGTAAGAGATACATACTAAAGGATTTATTGCAAGGAATGGGCCTACACTACTGTGGAGTCTGGCTGGGCACTCTGAAACTGGGCTGTCAGTACAGGCAGTCTGAACCTCTTGGGCACAACATGAAGCTGCAGTCCACAGGCAAAATTTCATGGAAATTTCACAGGAATTCAGGGAAACTGCAGTTCTGCTTGTAAGATCTTCCAATTGAATTATGCCCGCCCAGATAACCAAAAATAATCTATGTTAAGACAACTGATTATGAGTGTTAATCACATCTACAAAATACCATCACAGCTACACCTAGATTAGTGTTTAAATGAATAGTGGGGGATGAAAGCCCAGCCAAGCTGTCAGATAAAACTGACCATCACAGTCCACCCCTTGTCAAGTTGGCACCCAGATCATCTCCCTAAACCATACATAATTATCCAAATAAACAAGATAGCCAAGTCACACTTCCATCTAACATGATACAAACACCCTGAGTACAACTGAAAACACATTAACCCTTTTCCCAGAGCAGTGTGCAAAGTCCTTGGGTGATGTTCACCCTTCCGTTTGGTAAACTGTAAATACTGTGATGTAAAGTTAACTATTATTCATACACCTTATGTCATATGATAAGGGCATAAGGAAGGTAAGAAAACAAACATATTTGCTTAACAGATGTATACCAACATGTTCATAGCAAAATAAGGAAGAAACATTTATAGCTATTACAGTCCTCATTTCTGCAACTGCACATGGTCGTAGCTGGCATTTATAACCACCTTCTTCCACTAACCATTCCATAGTCCCTCTGCCTTCAGCAAGCACCTCAGCTGGTCATGCTTTTTTACCTAGTAGAGTGACCCAAACTTTCATTTTTGAAGGGTGTAGGCCATTAATAGCTCTGCCTGAATTGGGTTGACAGGACATGGTAGTACTAAGAGAAGCCCTAATAGAGCTCTTGTATTTCAGGTATGCTCTTCCTTTCCTTACCAATGGCAATATTTGGCATATCTCTATTGCCATGGCATGCCATGTACTACCAGTGTCCTCTTTGCCAGGGGTCCCCAACCCCTGGGCTGTGGACTGGTACTGGTCCATGGCCTCTTAGGAACCGGGCCATACAGCAGGAGATGAGGGGCGGGTGCGTGAGCATTACCACCTGAGCTCCACCTCCTGTCAAATCAGCAGCAGCATTAGATTCTCATAGGAGTGTGAACCTTATTGTGAACTGCACATGCAAGGGATCTAGGTCGCGTGTTCCTTATGAGAATCTAATGCCTGATTATCTGAGGTGGAACAGTTTTATCCCTAAACCATCCCCCAACCCAACCATTTGTGGAAAAATCGTCTTCCATGAGATGGGTCCATGATGTCCAAAATGTTGGAGATGGCTGTTCTTTGCCACTGAAAACAGAGTCATTAGTGTTTTAAAATCTAATCAGAGAACCAATTCCAGAAGACCTTGAACCGATTTGGAAAACTCTTCCTTAAGATCGTGATCCTCTAGAGTGACTTCTAGTACCAAAGTCTGTATCAGCCAGGGTTTGAACAAAAAGAGCCAGTAGGAGATACATATTAAGGGATTTATTGCAAAGTATTGGCCTACATGATTGTGGAGACTGGAGGGCTGTCAGGAAGGGGAGGCTGGACTTGGGCATGAACTGAAGCTGCTGTCCACAGGCAGAAGTTCTTCTTCAGAGAAGCCTCAGTTCTGTTCTTAAGGACTTTCAACTGATCAAAGCAGGCCCACACTGATTATCTAGGGTAACCTCCTTTACTTGAAGTCAACTGTTCACCTTTGTCCTAATGATGCCATGAAGAAGACCCAGAATGTACATTTTCTACCACTCAGCTGTGTCTAACACAGCTAAAAAGTGTAGGACCTGATCCTGAATTGCCTTTTCTGGAAGCATTTCTGCAAGGATTTGAGCCAATTCATTCTGGGAACGTCGTTCTGAGGAGCCGGCTGGAGCTAGAGACGCTGGAGAGGGAAACTGGCTTGGCCAGCCCTTTACAAACAGCCCTTGTCCAAGTGGTCCCTATCCCAGGAGCTCGATATTGAGACTCGGCATCCACTGTGCAGCCAGTGCCTGTTTAATCATTCCTGCAGCCAGCAGGGAAGGTGCTATGATACCCAGTTTATAGATGAGTCTCAGAGAAGGGTATTTATTCAAGGTCACACATTAAGTGACTAACCAAGCTGTTGAACTCCAAATCCACCCTCCTTCCATTATACTGGAACCCATGACCTCCGATCCAAAGACCTCAAAGAGCCCAGTACCTTTATACCATTGGGAAGAGTGGTATTAGGGGACCCCAGAAGATAGGGGGTGAGGACTGCTCTCAGTCCATGTGTGTTGGTGAGTTTATTCAATGAGAGTCCCACATTCATGTGGCTGCAGAAATTGGCTCAGACACAGGCATGTGACTCAAACTAGGCCAATCAGAGTTAGTCCTGGGACTTTTGCTGAAACCATTTAGAAAAGATGCCCTCTTTCTGTTGAGACTCTGTGGAGTGGATAGAATGTTAGCTTGAAGCTCCTGATGGCATCCTGCCATTCCATAGGGAAAAATCTACTTGCTACTGCAGTCAAGCCAGGGAAAAGCAGAGCCAAGACATGGAGAGAGATTAATTTCTGAGAGTCTCTTTGGAGGGTCTGGATTCAGCCATGCCTCTGTAGGCCTTGATTTACACAACACCCTTGACACACAGCTCATCACCTTTTTAGTTGCTCTTCTGTTCTTGGGCTGAAACCTACCTCCCTAGAACTTACACTGACTAGTTCTAGCTCTACTAATCCAAGGGGCAGCAGAAGGCTCTGAAGGCAAATAAATTGGTTTCAAATCCCAACTCTGGCATTTCCTCTTCAAATGTCAATTTAAAATTGGAAGGAGAATACCTACATTAGAGGGATGTTGTGGGGATGAAGGACTATCACAAGTGCTTTGTTTTGGTTATCTTGTCATATTGCCACTCTTATAGTCATTGTTATCTGATTGTGAGTGCCCAGACAGCAGGGACCTTGTTTTATTCCACTCAGCCTCCCCAGTACCTAACAATACTTGGCACAGAGTAGGTGCTCAATAAATGCTGGTTGAAATAATCTCCACCAGAGAGAGCTACTTGGGAACAGCTGTGATATCATTCCAAATCTTCTGTTCTTGTCCCTGCTCTCATCCTCACCATGTCTTTACATAACGCGGATGGTTTTCCTTCTTTAAAAAAATTGTACCAACTCAATTATTTTGTGAATATTTATCAGATAGAAACAAAAGAATGAAAATAAGCTACCACAGTACCAAAAACCCAGACGTTTGGGGTTAGTTTTCTAACACAATACTCAACTATTTTACTTATTTCATGTTTTTCTTAAGAAACAAAACAAAAGCAATCTGCCCTGCAATTTGGACACTAGATCCTTTTTCTCACAGCGCCTCTTGCCGTTTGCTGGGAGTGGTGTGGGCATGCTTGGCAATCATGAGCAGCTGCTGACATGGGACAAGTGGGGAATGGGAAGCAGCTGCTTGGCCCACGCTGTCTCCTAAGCCCTAAATTGGTGACGAGGTGTCGCAGACAAAAGACAGGCAGTTATGGTTTGGGCGGAGGCTCCACAAGCAGCAGTGAACTCCTCTTGCCAAGTTCACCCAGCAAAGCAGAGTCCGCCTGGCTGGCCACAGTGTGCTGGGCAGCCACTGTCCTTAGAAGCAGTATGCACCCAGAAAGATAAGCCCACCAGGCCGAGCCACCATCTCCCTCTGTCTGATGGAGGGACAGAGGGAGGAGGAAACATCAGCTGAAAGGCACTGATGCAAACGAGAGACCTCATCTTCATCTCTTGTCTCACAGTGGCCGAGTAGCTCCATGTCATGATGCCACTCCACACAGCAGCCAGAGTCAGTCACCTTCTGAAAATACAAACTAAATCAGGCATCAGCAAACTTTCCTGCAAAAGGTCAGAAAGAGAGAAAGTATTTTAGGCTTTGTGGGCCAGCTGGTTTCTGTTACAACTACTCAGCTCTGCCTTGTAGTGTGAAAGCAGCCATAGACAACATGTAAATGAATGGGTGAGGCTGTGTTCCAGTAAAACTTTATTTACACAAACAGGAGGTGGGCCGACGTGACCTGTGGGCTATAGTTTGCCAGCCCCTGGATTCTATCATTGGACCCTCTGTTATGGCTCCTCATCCTCTCAGAGTAAAACCCAGCTACTAACTGGGGGCTTCAAGGAGTTGCTGAGCTTGGCCCCTGCTGACTTCTCTTCCTAGACGCCGCTCCCTGGTCACAAGCCAAGCTCATTCCTGCCTCAAGGCCTTTGCACTCATGGTTTCCTCTACCTGTAACACTCCCCTACCCCCACTCCACACTTTCATATGACTCACACAGTCCCAGTATTAGGTCTCAACACAAATGCCATTTCCTCAGAAAGGCTGTCTGTCCCCTCAGCCTTCTGAAGTGACTGTCACCTCCCTTCCAGTCCCTTTTATCACAGCACACTGTTTCATGTTCTACATAGCACTCATCACACTTTGTAATGATCTCTTCTGTTTAGTTGTTTACTTTTTTATTGTTGTTCTCACCCCTAAGCTCTGGCAGGGTAGGGAGCCTCATCCCCAGTGCCTGCTGCCCATACAGTTGGAGTACAGGAAATATTTGGAGAATGAATGAATATGCGAATGGATGGAGACCTCAGTAACCTCCTAACTGGTCTCCCTCATCCCCTCCCTCCCTCGGTTTCATCACCCACTCTGCGGACAGAGATATCTTCTAAAAATGGTTATCACATCACGGCCTGTCTGCATTAAACTCTCTAATAACTCTCTAATAACTTCCCATTGCTCTTAGAATAAAACTTAAACTTTGCACCATCGCCCCAGGGACTCTGCAAAGAGGGCCTCCTGGCTGCTTCTCCCAGCCCATCTCTCCCATTCTGAAGAGGATGCTGCCTGTAGGGTCCATCGATGTGACCCCAAAGGGCGCCACTTGGCACTAAAGGTGTTTTTGCACTGATATCAGAAAATAGGTTATGTTCCAGGAATCCTCTCTGAATAAAAGAATGAGGCTATGAACACCTGACTCATGAGAGGCTGGGAAGTCATCCAGTTTCCTCATCTCACCCCACCCAGGTCAGGCTCTCTCCTGTGACATGCTTGGGTAGAAAGAGAGAACGTGCACGATCTTTCAGACTGACGCCAAAGCCCAACAGGGCTCACGCCTTTGGGAAGGTGGGGGTCATGGAATGGAGAGCTTCAAGTGCTTTTTCTGGCCTGACTGAAAACTACTTGCAAATCAAAGTGAAAAAGAGAGGGGTGGGGCTGCTAACAGAATAAGTATTCAGACTTGTGGACTCCTTACGCAACCATGTAGTTTATATTGCTTTCTCCAAAGTTGAAATTCCACTTGACGAAATTCTAAGCAGAGATGAGATCATGTGGACAGCCCACAAGGGTCTATATAGCTCATTGCTTGGGCTATACTAAGGTGAAAGATTAGAAAGTTGCCACCTCATGTCATCTTCTCAAATAGGCCTGGAGAGTAACATCAAAGTGGCCAAAAGCAGTACCAATTTTCTAAGTGACATTGCACAAAGTATGTAATCCAAGTTACAAGAATATCTGTATTTTTTTTTCATGAGAGTTAACAAAAGTATTTTAGGTGGTGGTAAACATGGCCCATGAGTCTTTCTGTTTTTTCTGAATTGGCCTTCCTGAAAAGATGATCACTAGTGTTCTGCAGTGCAGTGTCATCAGCAAGACACAATGTACACCCCACTTCTGGTCATTTTTAAATCTAGGCCAATGCACCTGGCATCATACCTTTTCCAACTTATAAGTGACCACTTGGACCCACTGTCCTCTCTGATCCTAGTTGATCTTGACTTGTTTTCACTTTATCTCATTTCCCCTATTGTGAATATTTGCTTCCCACCCTGAATTCCTTGCTCTTTCTGACTATCTCTGGATTTTGCCCTTTCCTGACACCTGGATCCTGGCTCTCCTTCTAGGAGTTTAGCCCAACTTGCTTATACCACCTTCCCTTCATTCCACCATTTCCTGGGGCCCCAACTAATGCCCAGACAGATACACCTTGGCCCTCAGCCCCTGAGTACAGAAGAGGAGATCATGTTAGGTTATAATGACATTGTGAAGAACATGACAGACATGGTCTGCCCATCACTGCTCTTTCTTTCTTTCTCTTTCTTTCTTTCTTTCTTTCTTTCTTTCTTTCTTTCTTTCTTTCTTTCTTTCCTTTCTTCTTTCTTTCTCTCTTTTATGAGACAGAGTCTCATCTGTCACTAAGGCAGGAGCGCAGTGGCACGATCTCAGCTCACTACAACTTTTGCCTCCTGGGTTCAAGACATTCTTGTGCCTCAGCCTCCCATGTACCTGGGATTACAGGCACGCACCACCACACCCAGCTAATTTTTTGTATTTTTAGTAGTAATGGGGGTTTTGCCATGTTGCCCAGGCTGGTCTCGAACTACTGAGCTCAGGCAATCCGCCCGCCTCGGCTTCTCAAAGTGCTAGGATTGAAGGCATGAGCCATCGCACCCAGCCCATCAGTGCACTTTCAACCTTGTCTACAACATCCCATCCACCACTTCTCCTCCTCTACCACAACACCTCCAAGGACAGGAAACTTACAACTTCCTGGGACTGTCCTTTTCACTTTCTGACAACTTTATCAGAAAGCTCCAGCTGTCAACGAGCTCTCAAGTCCTGAAGTAATCTGTTTCCTGCAGAGTGCTGATGGTGTGGTGTGAACTCCAAGGCAGCTGTCAACATACACTCATTCCCCTATCGCTGGCTGAGACTCCTGCTGGAGCATGCGACATAAGTTAATCACTTCCACTTCTCACCAGCGCGGCTCCTTGTCCTTTTTCTGCCTCTGGCCATTCATGCTCAGCAGACAACTGATAGCCACAGTACTGACTGGAACATGGGCAGGATTCCGGGCCGGCCAGATATAGCCCATTATCGCTGCAGCTACAATGTGCAAGCTCATTGAGAAGTCAGGGAACACTTTATCAATGAGGAGGCCGTCCCAGAAGCTCTGGTGTTGGGTTTCACGTGAAGGGATGAAGGTGAAGAGAAAGGCTCCAGAGATAGCAGGGCCTGCTTATCTGAAATGTTTCCCCCAGTGAGGTCAAAGTGCCACAGCCATCTCAGGTGGAAATGAACCATAGAACATCAGAGCTGGAAGATCTCGGAGGCTTTACAGAAGGAGAAAATGAAGCCCAACAAGAGTACCTGGATTGACCAAGGTCATATAGGGAAACCATCTAAGAGACTCAGGTCTCCTACAAGAAAAGGAACGGCTCTTTTGCCCTTTGCAAGCTGAATCAGAGTTTGAGAGGGAAGAGAAGGGTTTTTGAAGGTCTTCATGCTTTGCATGTTTGCTTTGAAAACATACAAGAGGGTCAGTAAGGAGTCAGGAATGAGCTGTTTCCTCAGAATCCCAGTTCACAACTCTCATTACTAGATGACGTCTTGAACATATCCCTGAGATCCACGTGGAAGTAAATATAAATCCACTTACTTGTTGGTTTAATCTATAAATATTTATTGAGCAGAGTCTCATTCATTCCTTTAGCAGGGCCTGTTCCCAGCTGCAGAGGTGAGCTGGGCATACAGTTCTCACTTTCATGGAACTCAGGTTCTAGCCAGGGAGATGGGCAATAAAAAACAAATAAGTGAATATAGAAAATGAGATGGGGATACGTGCTGTGAAATTTTAAAATGCAGATTAAGGGCATAGGAAGCTCTGGGGACATGGGGTTGCCATTGATAATAGGGCAGTCAAGGAAGGTATTATGGAGATGCTGATATTTGAGCAGAACTCTGAAAAAATGAGGAAGCAAGTCTTAGGGCCATCTGCAAAAGGTACTGCTGGCAGAAAAACCAATGGAGCAAAGACCCTGGGGCAGGAGTGAGCTTGTCACATTTAAGGAACATCAGGGAAACCAGGGAAGCTAGAGCCAAGGGTGCGAGAAGGAAAGGGGTCAGAGATGAGGAGGGAGGGTGGAGAGTTGGTTGGGGGGCAGATCATGTAGGGCCTTGTGCACTGCTGTTGGGACTTTGGATTTGTCCTGAGTAGATGCAAGTCACTGAAATCTTTTTAGCCAAGAAGTGACATGACCTGACTCTCCTTTCCAAAGGTTGCTGAGGCTGCAGGGTTGAGAAAGAGCGGCAAGAAGGCAAGGGCAGACACAGGAGGACCACTTCTGACAATGGTGATGAATTGGACATGGGGAGGAGTCAAGGGAACACAGAGGTTTTGGCCTGAGCTCATGGACAGACAGAGTTGTCATTTACTGGGATGGGGAAAAAAGCAGGAGGATCAGGGTGGGGTGAGAAGAGAGCCAGGAGCTTGCTTTGGGTCATGTGTAGTTTGACATATCTACAATCTCTAAGGGGAGGTTGCAGGCAGGCAGCTGAATATAGAGTCAGGCGTCCAAGAAGGAGGTTAAACTAGTAATACTGATTTGGAAGTTGTTGACTTACAGGAGGCATTTAAAACCTGTGTGTGTCAGAATGAACATCACCAAGGGAGTGATTATGGTCAGAGAAGCAGAGACCCAGGCCTGAACCTGGGAGCCTCCAGCATTCAGAAGTCGAGGCAGTCAGGAGACACCAGCAAAGGAGACTGGGAAGGAGTGGCTGGCGAGGGAGGAGAAGCAGAGGAGCGGTCTGCAAGGGGAAGAGAGGGCTTCAGGAAGGTAGGGCCCACAGCCATGTCTACTGCTGCTGATGGGCCAAGAGAGAATGAGGAGTGACCATGGTCCCTGGGATTTAGCCACTTGGAGGCGCATAGCTGGCCTTGACAAAATATTTTGGTGGTGTAATGGGTACAAAAGCCTGTTTTTGTGACTGGGATGAGAGCAATAGGAGAAAAGGGGCATGAATGATTCTTTTGAAAACTTTTATTATCAAGAGGAGCAAGGAAATGAGGAGCTAGGTGGAGGGGGTTGTGGAGTCAAGAGGGAAAACAGCACTCTAAGTTTCTGAAAATGCTGGCCCTCTTCACACCTCAAGTTTCCATCAGCCATGGACCTGTGGGCTTCTGGCCACATCCTCTCTTGCCCTCCCTCCTTCTTATCACAACTTCACTGCCGCCATCTATCTGCCTTGGAGAACTTCAGGGTCCATCTCAACATTTCTGTGCAGTTTGGTTGGGAGAAAGATATTAATCAGATAAATACACCAGTAAATATATGAAGGCGACTTACTATAAGCATCAAATGGAAAAGCAGAGTGTCCTTTGAAGGAGAATCATAGAGGGAAATGGTCAATATGAGGGGGCTTGGGGAAGGTCTCTCCAAGGAAATGGCTTGAAAGCTAAAATCTGAAGGATGAGTAATAATTCACCAAATGAGAAATGATGGGAAGGGTGTTCATAAAATGTGGAACACCTGATTCTGTCACTGTTCGGGGTGCCACTATGTAACCCATATGGACGTAGAGGGACTGAACAAAGGGAGCGAATGCAGGAATAAAAGACGAGACAAAAGAGTATATTTGGAAGAAGGGGTCAGGGAGCACTTTGCCTCTAGTAGACAAGGGCCCTGAGCTTTACACAGCCCTCCATATTTATTAGGCAAAAGAGATAGTGAGAAGGGGGGTGGAAGAAGGGGTCAGCTGCTCAGTACAGAGTAGGCTTGCAAGACTGCATTCCTTGAACAACAGGCTCTAGATGTCACAGTAGATAATCTCAGTGCCAGGGAGTGATTGCCTCCAGCAAACCTTCTGTCGGCAGGAGCAGTCGTGAGTTTGCTCACATCCTGCATTCATGATAAACAGTTTGCTGTTTGATCATATAGCCTCCAGTGGAATGCCAAATCCCACGGGCCTTCAGCTCCCTGCATATCCCCCTTTCTGTTTATGAATTAATTGAAAGAACGTAAGGCCAGGCTGGGCAGCTCTTATTCTCCGATTGGCAGTCCATCTGATTTTACAGACTATAAACAGAAGACAGAGACAAAACAACATTATTCCAAGAACCACATAAAAGATGTAACTGTGGTGCCTTAGATAGTTCCAAGGGTTGAGACTCTCCAGGCCTTGCTGGAATCCAGTCCAGTCTTCTAAAGAAGGCTCAAATTCTTGAGTTTGCCTATTTAAATCAAGAATTTTTTTTGTAATTCACCAATATCAAGGGTGATGTTGGATGTGACAGCTCCCTGAAGATGGGCTTCCACAAGGTCCCACGGATACTCACTTTGGTTATATTCTAAGTTGGTTACACAAATATGAGTGTGAGTAAAATGAAAACACAATTGCTGCTGCAATTGCAAGCTTTGTACTTGTTCCCCTAACCATAGAACCATGGATTTCAACATTGCCACTTCAGTTTGTAACTCAGTGTTAATTTTATTCTGAAGTAGCCACGCTTGGCTGGCTGTGGGTGTCCAGTTCTCCATGTACTGAGCTGTTTGAATAGAACTATGCAATCTACAGAAGATATCACAACAGAAGTTATTAGTGTGATCAAGGAAACAATAGCAAAAATTATCATGCCTAAGGCTCTATGGACACAATGAGTTAGCTGAGTTAGAAGAAGTTTTACAAAATGCAAAGCAGATGTGGCAGCCCAAGTCTCAGAAAGATTAACAGGAATCCATAGCCCAGGGATGAGACCGAAAATCATTAAGGTGGAGATATTACATGTTTGCAATGTGCTATGATTAATGCAGTGATATAACTGGCAAGATTTACAGGTCAATTGGGTATTATTTACCTAGAGCTGGTCCTTCTTAGCTGCCAAAAAGACATAAGGATTAAAAACACAAACTGTAAATTGAGTGGTGATACTCTTTACAAATGTAACATTAGAACTGTATCGTGACTCCGGTTGGCCTTCTCTCCATCTTTGCACTCAGGCTTGGCTGATTCATGGATCGTATCAGAGGGACTGGGCCCATGGTTGGCCACCCTGGATTCCTCCAGTCTCCCATTCCATGGTCGCACGCACCTTGAGGGCACCCACACGGTTTGTCCATCTCCTGTAAAAACACAAGCATACCTTCTTCCCCTCGTCAGTAAATCCACTGGACCTTTCCATCGTCCTTTTTCCGGGGACTTCCATAACACTTTTGGATAAACTTTCCTCTTTTCCTCTAACACTTGCCAATGTCTTTCTGCTGGAGTCTTACCATCCATACTAGGAGTCAAAAAATTTAAAGTAAATAAGGCTAAATATAGTTTTGATTAAGGTGGTAGTTGGCCTCCTATATCCCCTTTTTGTTTTTTCAGCATGCGTTGTAATATTTGATGTGCCTGTTCTATAATGCCTTGTCCTCTAGGATTATAAGGAATTCCCGTTTTATAGGTTATAGCCCAAAGCTGTAAGAAATTTTGAAAAGCATGACTAGATTAAGTGGGTCCCTTGTCAGTTTTTAATTGTTTAGGTAGCCCCATATGAGCAAATGATGACAGTGTAGCTGTACATGAACAGCTGTCTCACCTGTTTGGCATGTAGCATGCAGCATGTGAGAATAAGTGAAACAAATTAAGCAGTTCTGGGTCTAGTGTACTTTTAACTGTAGCAGCTTCTATGCAATGGGCTACATTTACAACATAAGCTGAATCACAGACAATGTTGATAGGATCTGAAGCTGTAAGCTGTAAAACCTGAATGACTAAAATTAGCTCTGAGCATTGAGCTAAAGCACCAGAGGTCATTATTGTTAGAGTGTGTTTAGGTCCATAGATAGCGGCATGACCTTTGGGAGAGCCATCAGTAAAATAAGTCTGTCCACCTGGAATAGGCATGTGATGAGTAATCACAAGAAGAATGAAAGAATGGATTTTATAAAATTGTAAAATGTTGTCTAAGGGGTAGTGGTTATCTATAGCACCCACGAAATCTGCAAAAGAGTTTGCCAGGCAGTCACCATTTCCCAAGCTGCGGCTTGTTGCTGGGAGTCTAGAGGAACAATAATTTTGTCAGGATCATATCCTGTAAGCATTTTTGACCTATGCCTGCTCATAGTCACAATTTGTGTAATTAAAGAAGGAGAAACTTGCAAGGTTTTGACTGTTTGATTAGGTAGAAAGAGCCATTCTAATGGTAAGGCAGTGGGCAGAGGAGAAATATCAATGACCCCTGTCAGAAATCCTGACGTCCTAGCCCTTTTCTATCTGTTTTTCCAGTTACTGATATCGGGTTAGGATTTCACTGTAGAAACCTCCTCAAACCTTTTCCACTCTGATATCCCATGTTCTTCTACATTTTAAATCCTGAGTTATCAAAGTTTTCATTTGTAAGTCTCCTATCCCATGCTGTAAGTAAGTCTCAATCCCATAAATTGATGGCTATACTTGCAACATAAAGCTGAAGAGTACATGACTGTCCATCTGGACTGAGACGAGGTAAAATCTCAGCACTCTGTTGAACACGTTGAGCTGTTCCTACTCCCACTAAGGATGTAGAAGTTAATTGCAAGGGCCAGGATGGGGGTAATTGTCTTTAGATATTACTGACACATCAGCTTCCGTATCCATAAGCCCATAAAATTTATTTCCTTTAATTCGTACTACACAGGTGGGTCTATTAGAGGCTATGGGTTGGGATGGATAGATTTCCCATTTGTTGTGCTCCCAAACCCTTTATTTCCTCATTTCTCCTTTCATGGAGAGGGGTGTAATTTGCAGGGAATAAGCAAAAATTGAGCAATATATTCTCCAGGTTCAAAAACCCAAAGATCTTGTGACATTAAAACTACTTGAATTTCTCCTTCATAATCAGAGTCAACAACTCCTGGGACTACAGTAATGCCTTGCAAGTTAAGGCGGCTTTTGCCTAAAATTAGTCCTGTGTATCCTGTTGGTAAAGGTCCCCAAATACCAGTGGAACTTTGATAGGTTTGTCTCCACCAACTAACGATACCTCTTCTCTGACTGGGAGATCTAATCCTGCACTTCCTGGTGTTCCTGGGGGAAGGGAATCAATGTACCTCTGGGAACCCATCCTTGAAACAGGGTTGAGGTTTGGACTGGGAATGCCCTCATTGTTTGTGGGGCTCGAGTCCAGACCCCCGTCTCATTTCCCAACAGGGGTGTGCCAATCTGATGAAATTTTGAGCAGCACTGATTAGCCCAGTGATTTCCTTTGTCACAGCGAGGACAAAGTCCTGGCATTTTTTCCGCTGTGGGGCAGGGTGGGGGGAACTGCATTGTAAGATCCTTTCTGTCCTGAGATCTGCTGGCATTCCTTTTTTAAATGTCCAGTCTTTCCACAATTATTTTCCCATTTTAGGGCTTGACCCTTGGCTCCTTTTAGATCTGTCAACTACTAAATTAGCCATCGCTTCAGCTAACAGTGAAGAGCAATGAAGCTCAGTTCCTACATCTTGACGAGTTCTGAGAAAATTTCCCATGTTTTTTGTACATCTCACAGGTGCCAGTGCACATTTACAATCTGCATTTGCATTATGCATAGCACCAAATACAGATTCTAGCAATCCTAAGGTGAACGGGCTCTGTACGCCATTATTTACCACACTTGCTTTTAATTCCTTCAACAAATTATCAGGCCTTATGGAAATCGGAAAAGCGCAAGGTCCTAAGGGCTCTCCAGATATGGCAGCAGAGCATAAAATTCTTTGTATGGGGGTTTCTATTTCTGCTACCAAAGGAGGCGGTACAGATGTTTCTGCAATTGGAGGAGGGAGTATAGGTCAATTTTTATCCTCCCTCTCCTGTTTTTTATTTTCAATTGGAGCTGTGGGTGGGACAACATATTCTTTCAGATTTTTAGGTTCAGTCTGCTGTCCTGAAGAATAATAAGGAGAGAATGTCAGAAGTACAGTATGAACTAAAGTCCAGGTGAAGAAAACAGAAGAATCAACTTTAAGACCTTTTTGATGAGCCCATTTTAATCCCTCTCCTGCTCTGTCCCAATTTTCCACATCAAGAGTGCCTGCCTGTGGAAACCATGGGTTATGCATAGTAACATTTTGTGGCTTCTGCAGGAGGTTAGTTAGTGCCTGCAAATTAACCTGAGCTCCAGACTGTCTCAACAGAACTTTAAGCAACTGCACATAGTGTTTTTCTTCAACAGACAAATTCTTCCCCTTGTTACCTCGGTTCAGAAAACTTCCCGTTCCCAGCACTTCTTTAAAGCACTACTCCCAGTACCTCCTTAGGGCACTGACCTAAGTGATATACGCTGCTGGCAGACTCGTCCCGGGGTCCCCGTTCACATTTCAATTTCAGTTCCTCTGCTCCAGCAGACCTTCTTCTTTCATGTCCTTGTAGTCCCTGTGTTCGGACTGTCGCCTGTTCAAGTGCCACTCGTAGCCGGCATGGACCTAGGGGGACTGAACCAAGGGGGCGAACCTGGGAATAAAAGACAAGAGACAAAAGAGTATATTGAGAAGAAGGGGTCAGGGGGCACCTTGCCTCTAGTGGACAAGGGCCCTGAGCTTTACATAGCCCTCCATATTTATTAGGCAAAAGAGATAGTGAGAAGGGGTGTGGAAGAAGGGGTCAGCTGCTCAGTCCAGAGTAGGCTTGCAAGACTGCATTCCTCAAACAAGAGGCTCTAGATGTCGCCGTAGATAACCTCAGTGCCAGGGAGTGATTGCCTCCAGCAAACCTTGTGTTGGCAGGAGCAGTCGTGAGTTTGCTCACATCCTGCATTCACGATAAACAGTTTGCTGTTTGATCATATAGCCTCCAGTGGAATGCCGAGTTGGTCGTGTCCCACGGGCCTTCGGCTCCCTGCAATAAAACTAGGAGCAGTGATTGAGGACAGGACTGGAGGCAGGCTAGGCCCAGATACTGCAGGGTCTGGTAGACTGTGTTAGGGAGGCTTTTGTTGTTACCATTCATTCCAAGTACAATGGGCAGCAATTCAGTGAGCAAATTGTTATGTCTGCCGAAATGGCCCATTTTTCTGTGCTTGAAAAGGAAGGAAAACGTCAGAAGCAAGACACTAGGCTTCCTTGAGGGAAGGAGGAGAGACGTGGGGCATCTTATTCTGGGCTCCCCAAGAAGCAGACCTTCAGTCATGGATTTGAGTGCAAGTAGTTTACTTCATGCCAATCAGTAGTGTAGGGGAGTGTGAACCGAGACAGAATGCAAGGAGGCAATAAAGGAATTGTTAACATACAAGCTACCCCCATGAGTACGTGGAGCCAGTGGAGGACACAATGATATCCTGACGTCCTCCATGACATCTTATCTGAGGTTGGGCTGGTTGAGGGCTGCATTTGGGGATGTGGCATTAGTACTCTGGCACTTCTAGGCTGCCATGCCTGTGGTTACAGCAGGCTCCAGCAGCCAGAGGAAGCCCTTGGCAAAGAGATGCATGTGTTGGCATGTAGAAGTCAGGCCAGCTTGCATGGGAATGCTGAGACCTAGGGGATACTGCTTTCCCATATTAAGTCCACTCCCTCCTGATACTGCTTCTTTTAGGATGTTGCCTGTCACAGTTTCTACAAAGAAGTTAAGAAAGAGGGTTTGTGAAACAAGCTACAGACCCCATCATTACCATGAATTCTATGGTCATCATTGGTGTTCATTGTCCCTGTGTGTCACTACTCATTCTGCATAACCCTCATACTTGACCACCACTCCTGCATATTGAGCTTGCTGGTCTGCTGAGGTAACTGGGTCATCATCCCTAGAGGTTTGAAGCCCTGGTCACTGTGCACTGGGCAGACTACCATTGCTGCAATTGCCCATAAGTGTTGTCATTGGGCTGTGAAACAGCAAAATGAGCCCCACTGAATCCCCTGAGCTTTGGGGCATCCTCTTCTATGACCCCATTATCTAGCAGTAGTGCTATTTCCTCATGATAGGCAGAACCTGATATTCCTACAAGCGTAAGAACTCCTTTCTTTGCCTACTGCTCTGTTGGCATGAGAAACCTAAAATGACAAGGAGCAGCTACAGCTTTAGGCATCCCTGGGATAAGTATCTTCTCCCCATCAACCCCAGACATGCTGAGGGACCAGCATTACCGGTCCAGTGGAGCCTAAAGTTAAAGGCATTCTTGAGACGAGTCATTGTGTACAATGGTGATGGGGCCACTTCTATTTCCACTGCTTGTTTCCCATGTAGTCTATCTGATGGGGCCCCAGCTCCATATAATGCCTGCTGTTTTGAAGTATACATTGCTTCTCAAAAGTCAGCACCCTAAAAGTGAAAATGGCAGAATAGGGAACTACAAAAGCCCATCCCTCCATAAAAGGAGAAAATAAACTGGCAAAAGCAATCAGAATCAACTTTATTGGAAATTGGGAAACTAACTAAAAGTTTACAGCAACCAGGACAATATTTAATCAAGAAAAAAAGAAAAAACAAAAAACCACCAGAATCTTGATAATAGAGCTTCATGGTATTTAAATTACCCTGGCTCAGCAGTGGCCTTGAAGATAACAACCAACAACCCATATTCCTTGTATAGGCTCCTAGTACATAAGGGACAGAATCGACCTAATTTCCAAATAACTGTGGTTGTTTGTTTTGACCTGCCTTGTGGCTCCCTGAAGAATTGACTCATTGCTGAGATCTCCAAGGGCTAAGGCAGCTACTCAAGGGGAATTTGCTGAAAATTTTAAAAGGCAAATGTAACAGCTGCTGCCACTTGGGGCAATAGATAACAGTTGGGACAAACTAAAGACAAACCAAAAGAGGGCCAGGCACGGTGGCTCACGCTTGTAATCCCAGCACTTTGGGAGGCCAAGGCGGGCAGATCATGAGGTCAGGAGATCGAGACCATCCTGGCTAACACGGTGAAACCCTGTCTCTACTAAAAATACAAAAAATTAGCCGGGCGTGGTGGCGGGGGCCTGTAGTCCCAGCTCCTCGGGAGGCTGAGGCAGGAGAATGGCGTGAACCCGGGAGGCGGAGCTTGCAGTGAGCCGAGATCGCGCCACTGCACTCCAGCCTATGTGACAGAGCGAGACTCCGCCTCAAAAAAAAAAAAAAAAAAAAAAAGACAAACCAAAAGATTGGGAAAAAGGAATGGGGATTAAAACACATTGGGAAATAAAGGCTTTGAAAAGCTCTCACATATTTGTGGGAATCTAGAAGCCTGCTTGCATGCCCAGAACTGGGTGCATGCTCAGGAAAGACCTGAGAAGTTTTCACTTCTGGCTGACTTCAAGGCTCTCCACAAGGAGGAAGTAAAGACTAAGGCAGAGTGGTAAAGTGCTTCTCCAAGTGCTGAAGGTGTACTCCAGCATGCACATAGAGTCCATTTGCTGACACCAAGAGATTTTATTTTCTTTTTTTGTTCCAGGCAAAGAATACACGTCTATATTTAAATCACCAGCTGACCACTAGAGTAACAAAACAAAGACTTCAGTGGCTATATACAACAACAAATAAAGTCTTTACAAAATTAATTAAAGAAAGAGAACTAAGCAATCAAACAACAACAATCAAAAAAGCAGCTGCAATAAACCCTGGTGGGAGGAAGATGATTTCCAGATGTGCCATATCATAATATTCAAAATGTTCAGCTTTCAACAAAAAATTATGAGTCATGCAATGAAACAAGAAAGTGTGGCCCATACACAGGAAATAAAGAAATAATAGAAACAGTTATTGAGGAAGACAAGACATTGAACTTACTAAACAGAATATAAACCAACTATTTAAAATATACCCAAAGAGCTAAAGGAAACTATGTACAAAAAACTAAAGGAAATAATGAGAATTATATTTCAAAAAATAGAGATTACCAGTGATATGATAGAAATTGTAAGGGGAACCAAGGAGAAAATCTAAAGTTGAAAACTACAATAATTAAAATAATTTTTTTCAGAGAGATTCAACAGCATATTTGAACAAGTAGAAGAAAGAATCAGCAATCTTGAAGAAAGATCAATTGAGATTACTCAGTATGAGGAGCAGAAAGGAAAAAAATAAAGAAAAATGAATAAAGCCTAAGAGACCTGAGGTACACTTTCAAGAGTACCTAGGAGTTTCAGAAGGAGAGGAGAGGAGAGGAGAGAGAGAGAGAGAAATAATAGTTGAAGTAATAATGGCCAAAATTTGCCAAATTTGATCAAAGACATGAATCTACACATCCAAGGACCTCAAGTCTCACTGAAACACTTCATAATCAAACTGTTGAAAACCAAAGACAGAATCCTGAAAGCAGCAGAAGAGAGGTGATTCATCACATACAAGGCATCCTTAATAAGAAATACAGCTGGTTTTTTATCAGAAACCGAGGAGGCCAGAAGACAGTGGGATGACTTACTCAAAATATTGAAAGAATAAAATGGTTAACCAATACTTTTATATCCAGGAAAAATATTCTTCAAAAATGAAAGAGAAATGAAGACATTTCCAGATAAAGAAAAACTGAGAGAGTTCATTGCTAGTAGACCTGCCCTGCAAGAAGTGTAAAGGAGGTCGTTGAGATTGAAATGAAAGGACACTAAAAAGTAACTTGAATCTACATGGAGCAATGAAGAAAACCAGTATAAGTAATCATGTAAATAAATAGAAGAGTCAGTATAAAGGCATTTGTGGTTTGTAACTCCTCTTTTTTTCTATATGATTTCAAAAATAACTACATAAACAAATAATAATAAATATACATTGATGGGCACATGATGCATAAAGATGATGACAATAACAACATAAACAGACGGGAGAACAGAATACAGAAGTAATGTTTATTATACTATTGAAATTAGTTGGTACTAATTTGAACTTATCTAATTGTTATAAATTAATTGTAATCCTCAGGCAACCACTAAGAAAATAACTAAAAAGTATATAGTAAAATAAACGAGAAGGAAATCAAAATGGTATATGGAAAATATTTATCTAACATAAAAGAAGGCAGCAATGAAATGAAATTGAGGGACAAAAAATATGAGATATAGAAAAAATAGCAAAATGGCAGGAGTATGGCCTTCTCCATCAGCAATTACATTAAATGTAAATGGTTTAAACTCTACAATTAAATGACAGATTTTTCAGAATGGGTTAAACAAACAAACCATGATCAAACTCTATACTGTCTACAAGAGACCCACTTTAGATCCAAGGACATGAATTGAATGAAAGCGAGAGAACAGAAAAAGGCAACACATGCAAATAGTAACCAAAAGAGAGTTGAAATGGCTATACTGATATCACACAAAATATACTTTAAGGTATAAATTGTCACAAGAGACAAAGAAGAACACTGTATAATGATAAAAGGGTCAATCCATCAAGAATATATACGAATTACAAACATATATGCACCCCAAAAAAGAGACCCAAAATATATGAAGCAAAAACTGACAGAATTGAAGGAAGAAATAGACAGCTCTACATATTCTAGATATTTCAACACCTCACTTTCAATAATGGATAGAAAAACTAGATGAAAGATAAACAAAGAAATAGGAGACTTGAACAAGTTTATAGTGTTATAACTATAACTATAGTTATAGTTATAAACCAACAAGACCTACCACATATACAAAACACCCAAGGAACAACAAAACACATATTCTTCTCAAGTGCACATGAAACATTCTCCAGGTAGAACATATGTTAGGTCACAAAACAAGCTGTAATAAATCTTAAGATTGAAATCATAAAATGTATATTCTCCAATCTCAGTGGGATGAAATTAGAAATGAATAACAGAATAAAAACTGGAAATTTCACAAGTATGTGGAAATTTAAAAACACACTCTTAAATGACCAATGGCTCAATAAAAAATCACAAGGGAAATTAAAAAATACTCTGAGATAAATGAAAATAAAAACACAATAAAAAATTATGGGATGCAGTGAGAGCAGTGTGCAGAGGGATATATATATATAGCTGTAAATGCCTACATTAAAGAAGAAAGGTCTCAAATAACCTAACTTTATGCCTTAAGGAAGCAGAAAAAGAAGAGCAAACTAAATCAAAGCAAGCAGAAGAAGGGAAATAATGAAGATAAGAGCAGAGATACATGAAATGGAGTAGAAAAACAATAAAGAGAATCAATGAAATTAAAAGTTGGTTCCTTGAAAAGGTTTTTTAAAATTGACAAACCTTTAGCTAGATTGCCTAAGCAAAAACAGAGAAGACTCACATTACTCAAAAAGTAGAAATAAAAGTGGAGACATTACTAATGACCTAACAGAAATAAAAGAGTATAAGCAAATAATACGAATAATTGTACACCAACAAATTAGAAAACCCAGATAAAATGGACAAATTCCTAGAAACATACAGACTACCAAAACTAACTCAAGAAGAAATAGAAATGCTGAATAGACCTATAACAAGTAAAGATATGAAATCAGTAATCAAAGAACTTTTAACAAAGAAAATCTCAGGACCAAATAGCTTCATTGGTGAATTCTACCAAATGTTTAAAGAAGAATTAAAATGAATGTTTCTCAACTCTTTCAAAAAATAGAAGAGGCAGAAATACTATTTAACTCATTTTATGAGGCCAAAATTACTCTGATACCAAAGTCACACACAGATATAACAAGAAAAAAAACGAGAGGCTCATATTCCTATGAATATAGATGTAAAAATCTTCAACAGAATACTAGCAAACTGATTCTAGCAGCATGTTAAAAAATTACACCCCGGCCAGGCACAGTGGCTCATGCCTGTAATCCCAGCACTTTGGGAGGCCAAGGCAGGTGGATCACGAGGTCAGGAGATCGAGACCATCCTGGCTAGCAAGGTGAAACCCCGTCTCTACCAAAAATACAAAAAATTAGGCAGGCATGGTGGTGGGCACCTGTAGTCCCAGCTACTCGGGAGGCTGAGGCAGAAGAATGGCGTGAACCTGGGAGGTGGAGCTTGCAGTGAGCCAAGATTGCCCCACTGTACTCCAGCCTGGGTGACAGACAGAGACTCCGTCTCAAAAAAAAAAAAAGTATGTATATATACCCCATACCAAGCAGAATTTATCCCAGAAATGCAAGGGTGGTTCAACATACAAAAATCAGTCAACACAGTACACCATATTAATAGATGAAGTAAAAAAAAAAAAAAAAGCCAGTGATAATTGATGCAGAAAAGGATTTGACAAAACCCAACACTCTCTTATGTTAAAACAAACAAACAAAAAACACTCAGCAATCTGGGAATAGAAAAGAAGTTCTTCAACATGATTAAGGGCACCTATGAAAAATCCAGAGTTAACATTAGACTTAATGGGAAACCTACAGAATGGGAAAAAATATCTTCAGACCACTTACCTAATAAGAGATTAATATCTAGGATACATAAGGAACTAAAACTCAATAATGACAAAACAACTCAAAAAATGAGCTAAGGGCTGGTTGCTGTGGCTCACGCCTGTAATCCCAGCACTTTGGGAGGCCAAGGTGGGTGGATCACGAGGTCAGCAGTTAGAGACCAGCCTGGTCAATATAGTGAAACCCTGCCTCTACTAAAAATACAAAAAATTAGCCGGGTGTGGTGGCATGTGCCTGTAATCCCAGCTACTTGGGAGGCTGAGGCAGGAGAATCACTTGAACCTGGGAAGTGGAGATTGCAGTGAGCTGAGATAACGCCATTGCACTCCAATCCGGGCGACAGTGTGAGATTCCATCTCAAAAGAAAAAAAAAAAGAGCTAAGTACTCAAATAGACATTTCAGGAAGATATAGAAATGGCCTATAAGCACACAAAAGATGCTTATCTTTATTAATCATTGGAGAAACGCCAATCAAAACTACCACGAGGCTGGGCGTGATGGCTCATGCCTGTAATCCCAACACTTTGGGAGGCCGAGGTGGGCCAACTGCTTAAGCCCAAGGCTCAAGATCAGCCTGGGCAACATGGCAAAATCCTGTCTCTACAAAAAAAATGCAAAAATTAGCTGTGCATGGTGATGTGTACCTATAGTTCCAGCTATAGGTGCCAGGGCAGGAGGACCACTTGAGCCCAGGAGTTTGAGGCTGCGGTGAGCTGTGATTGTGCCACTGCTCTCCAGTCTGGGTGACAGAGTGAGACATTGTCAAAAAAAAAAGGAAAGAAAGAGAGGGAGAGAGGAAGGAAGGGAGGGAGGGAGGGAGGGAGGGAGGAAGGAAAGGAAGGAAGGAAGGAAGGAAGGAAGGAAGGAAGGAAGGAAGGAAGGAAGGAAAAGGAAGGAAGGAAGAAAGGAAGGAAGGAGGGAGGGAGGGGAAGGGAGAGAGGGAGGGAAGAAGGAAAGAAGCAAGGAAGAAAGGAAGGAAGGAAGACGAAGGAAGGAAAGAAGGAAGAAAGAAAGAGGGAAAGAGAGAGAAAGAAAGAAGAAAGAAAGAAAGAAGAAAGAAAGAAAGAAAGAAAGAAAGAAAGAAAGAAAGAAAGAAAGAAAGAAAACCACTGTGAGATATCACTGCCCAGCCCCTAGAATGGCTATGATTTAAAAAACAAAAAATAACAAATGTTAGCAAAGATGTTGAGAAACTGGAGGGAGGAATGTAAAATGGTGCTGCTGCTGGGAAAAAGAGTTTGGCTATTCTTCAAAAAGCTAAACAGAATTACTATATGAGCCAGCCATTCTGCTCCTAAGTACATACCCCAGATAACTGAAGACAGGTGTTCAAAGAAAAAGTTCTACAGGAATTTCATAGCAGCACTATTCACAACAGCCAAATGAATAAACGTAATATTGTATATCCACACAATAGGACATTATTCAGACATAAGAAGGAATGAAGTACTGATTCATACTTCAACTTGGATAAAGACATTTTGCTAAGGAAAGAAGACAGACACAAAAGGCCATGACTTGCATGATCCCATTTATATGAAGTGTCCAGAACAGGTGAATCTATACAGACAGAAAGCAAATTAGCTGTTTTCAGGGGCTGAGGAGAGGGGAAAATGGGAATGACTGCTGGATGAGTCTAAGGTTTCTTTTGAATGAATGAAAATGTTCTGGAATTAGATAGTGGTGATGGTTGCACTATCCTGTGAATGCACTAAAAGCCACTGAATTGTATATTTTAAAATGGCTAAAATGGTGAATTTTATGTTATATGAATTTTACCTCAATAAAAAACAGTATAGCATGCCAACCTTGCCAGGTCTCTCCCCTAGGCAGGCTCATTAGCTGTGCTTCTAGCAAAGAGCCAGCAGGCAGCTTCTGCTGATGCCTTCCTTGGAAAAACCTGTCTGTTCTGTGGCCATGTGCCCATTTTCATACAGCTTTTGCCATGCGCTGGGTCCCTTGGTGTAAGAAGAGGTGATACGGAATCCTAGGAAGGTAAATCAGATCCTTTGTGAGTTCTCAGACGGTGGTGCTGGTCAATGCACTGTTGGCGGGAAAGGCAACGAGAAGGAGAAGTGGGGCCAAATGGCCTGAACTGTGAAGGCCTGAAGGGATAAGGTCAGGTGTCAACAGCGCATATTTCAAAAAAGGAAGTTCAAACTCAAGAAAATTTTCCTGGCCGCACACGGTGGCTCACACTTGTAATCCCAGCACTATGGGAGGCCGAGGCGGGCAGATCACGAGGTCAGGAGATCGAGACTCATCCCGGCTAACACGGCGAAACCCCGTCTCTACTAAAAAAAATTCAAAAAATTAGCCGGGGGTGGTGGCAGGCCCCTGTAGTCCCAGCTACTCGCGGGAGAATGGTGTGAACCCGGGAGGCAGAGCTTGCAGTGAGCCGAGATCGAGCCACTGCACTCCAGCCTGGGCAACAGAGCAAGAGTCCATCTCAAAAAAAAAAAAAAAAAAAAAGAAAAGAAAGAAAGTGAAACAAAAGAGAAAAAAGAAAAATTTCCTGAGATGTCCTAGGCCATACAAGCACTTTTGGGATGGGGCCCCTAGAAAAACAACATGACTTTCCACCTCTGTTAAAAGCCAAAGCCTCTGTTTTTGGTGCAGGATGGTGATCAGTTTACATACACTGTCTCTATTGATTCTTTCAGCAACTCTTTGGGATACATGTCCTCACTGTGCAAATGGGAGAACTGTTTCCTGTAAAGCTAAGTAACTAGGGTGTGATCGCAGGGCTGAGAGGTGGAGGTGTCTGTGAACAGGGCCGCTGCTTTCCGTGATCCATGCTCTTTCTGCAATGAAGTTTGGCCGATACACGGCAAATTGGCCACCACTGACTGCTCCAGGGCTCCTGGCAGACATTATTAATCAATCACAGCTTCTTTTCCCTCCGAGTGTGGACTTAGCTTTACCATCCTCCGCAAAACAGCCCTCGGGCAGCCACTATTAACCATAACTGGCACATCAGATGAAAAATCCTCTGCCATCTCAGCATCACACACGAGTTTGTCTCCCTCTATCTGAACTGGCATGTCCTGAATCTACCTTTAAGCCAACAGAAGAGTCCAAGTCAATGCAAAATACCGCTGTAGAGGATGTAGCCATTTCTTGCCAGAGGCCTAAATGAGGTGTAGTTTTGAGAGCCCGGGGAACAGTGGGCCAGTTGAAGACGAACGGACAAGTCAGGAAACTGAAAGAAGGCAGGGGACCAGGGGACCAGGGGACCAGGGTCCCAGCCCCCTGTCTGCTTCATCACCAGAACCGGCCAATCAGTGCCAGTAATTGGAAGGGGCACATGACCTGGGCTGGGCCAACCATAATGAATCCTGGGGCTTTGGTTGGCATTTCGGGAATGAGATGGGTGACTGAGCTGCAGAATGTCCACTAGGGGCTGCTGCGCCATCCTGTCACCACGAGGGGAACGAGGGGAGCATCTGACTGAGAATGGAGTCAATAGCAGAGTGAGCAGAGCCAAGGGACGGAGCAAGACCGATTCTTGGTGGCATTGCCTGCGCTCCTGAATGCAGCCATGTCTACGGTCAGCTCCTGCTGCTCTTTTTTTTTTTCTTAAGCCAGTTTGAGGTTTTATTTTGTTGTCGTTAATTGCTAATGAAAAAGTCCTTGATACTGTCATCTATTTGTCTCCCATAACTGTTCTCTGCCTCAATTTTCATTAAAAATTATGCCCTTGGCCCAGTGCAGTGGCTCACACCTGTAATCCCAGCACTTTGGGATGCTGAGGAGGGAGGATTGTTTTTGAGGCCAGGGGTTTGAGACCAGCTTGGGCAACATAGTGAGGCCCGTCTCTACAAAAAGTACACACACACACACACACACACAATTAGCCAGGTGTGGTGGCACACATCTGTAGGCCCAGCTGCTTGGGATGCTGAAACTGGAGGATTGCTCAAGCTCAGGAGGTCAAGGTTGCAGTGAGCCGTCATTACGTTGTTGCATTCCAGCCTCGGTGACAGAGCGAGACCCTGTCTCAAGAAAATAAAAAAATGCCCTTCATCATTGTGGACTGAGCATCTCTCCCCTATCTTTACCCAAATTATTACCCCCTTCTCTGCTCTTCCTGCTGTATGCCGGCCTAAAGGACCTCCTGGGTTACCTGCTCCAACCACCCCCACCGCCACTTCAGGTTTATGACAGGAAGCCACCAGGTGAGCCTCTGAGTGTCTTTTAGAAAACCTCCTTCTATGTCAGGAACTTTGTATTTATCACCCCATGTTCCCTATGAAGAAATCATGGCATAAACTCTTCAGAGAGCAGTGCCAGGAAAACGTAGGTGCCACTGTTATCCCATTTTCACAGTGGGAAGCTGGGGCGCTGAGAGATTAAGTTTCTTGTCTAAGGTCATGCAGTTGTTCTGTGGGGCCAGGATTTAAACCCAGAGTTTCATCATTGCGGTATCCTGTCCCATTCAGTGAGGGGCCACCATCACTGTAGTCAAGCAGCCACTCCAGCGGGCTGATGTGTGATGGCCTTCTTGTCCCTGACCACCCGCCCTTCCAGCCTTCCCATCTACCAGCTACCCCAAATCTTCTTTATAAGGAGTCATCTACAACTGGAGAAGAGGGAGGGTGGCCATGTTCAGCCCCTCTGCTCTCAAATGCAGGCGTGAAAACCGTCACCTGGGATGACTCGAAGTGAACTTGCTCCACAGTTATCTTTTTCAGCACACTCGGCTTCAGAATCAGCAAAACCTGATGCGATAAAACCTGGGTCAATCTGCACTTTACTATCCTGCTATCTCTGTTAACAACCGTTTGACAGTCCTACCTAGGAGGTGTGGCTGAGAGGAATCATGAACCCGGAGTTAAGACATACATCCCAGGCCTGGCCTATGGACAACTTCAGGTCACTTTCTTCTCTTTCCTCCGCTGATCATCACTTTGTACATCTGTAAAACTGGGAAGTGGAGAGGTGGGGTCTGATAAGAGTTTTATTTCCCAAAGAATTTTCAATAAATTGAAAAAGAAAGAAAACATAGAAGGCTTCCCCCTCCTGGGCCAGTAATTTTGGGAATACGGTGTAGAACAAAGTTAAACAAAACTATATTTCCTACAGGACTTCTTGGAAACCTCAGTCTGCTCTTACGAATTGTGGGTCCTAACAGGGAGGTAGACCACGTAGCACTTCCCACACTTCCGCAACAAAGGAAACCTTCCTGGGTACAGTATCCTGGGGCTGTGTGGTGTGAAACAGACTTTGGGAAAAGTTAGATGTGGTCATCTGCAGGATCCCTTTCAGCTCTGAGAAGTTAAAACTCAAAGTGCATTATTTTGACTTAGGGCTCTGTGAGATGCTGAACTATATGTCCTGAGTGATGAACAACCACAAAAATCATGGTCAGTAAAGTTAGATGAAGTTCACTCGTAATTATAGAATTGTAGTTGCTGTGTGTCATGGATGGTAATGGCCCAACAAACAGAACTTTCGATGGCCTTGGGTCTTGCTGGGCAACAGGGAGCTATGCAGTAAGCCAGCCTCGCAATTCCTTTTTTGGAAATCTGAGGATATATAGATGACCCTTTCCACACCCCCAAAGCCTAGGTTGAATATAAAGTCAGAAGCTCATGGCTTAAGGAAGGTGCCTTAGAGACTCTGTGTTGCAAAATCAAAAAGGCTTTGAACTTTAGGAGAAGGACCAGACACAGAAAAACAAAGGTCTGTTGCTGTCCGTGTTGTCTGGAGGAAAGCCAAAAGGCAAAATGAGCTAACAAGCGTCTCTGTGAATCCTCCTGAGGAAGAAATCAATTCCACAGCAGCCCTGATTACTAATTATAAAAATGTGCATAATGTCATTGACACTCTATTTGGGGAGTTTTCTTTATTGTTTTATTTTGGTGAGTACAGAAAGTACCCATAGAGGAGAAATTAATGGATTCACTCTTGATTGAAGTCCTCCAAGTCAATTTTCACTCAAAATTGAATTTTCCCACCATGAGAGTTCCCAGGAAGCAGAGGGGTATAGGGCAAAGAGTGTGGCTTTGGAGTCAGACGTTTATTCAACAAATGTGTATTCCAGTGGCCACTATGTGCCAACCACTGAGAATACAGCAGCAAACGAGAGTCAGAAATCCCAGCTGGGTGCAGTGGCTCACGCCTGTAATCCCAGCACTTTGGGAGGCTGAGGTGGGAGGATCACTTGAGTCCAGGAGTTCAAGACCAGCCTGGGCAACATAGTGAGCTCCCATCTCTACAAAAAATTTTAAAAATTAGCCAGGCGTGTTGGTTCATACCTGTAGTCCTAGCTACTCGGGAGGTTGAGGCTGAGGTGTGAAGCTTGCTTAAGCCCAGGAGTTTGAGGCTACAGTGAGCTGTGGTGGTGCCACTGCACTTTAGCCTGGGCCACAGAGCTACACCTTGTCTAGAATTAAAAAAAAAAAGTCTCTATCCTAATAGAGCTGCCACCCTGGCTCTGTTGCTCATCAGCTGTGTGAGCTTAGACAAGTCACTTGATCTCTCTGAGCCTTAGCTCGTTACAGCATGGTCACAGGATTGTTGGGAAAGCTAAATGTCAGATCTTATTTGTAGTGTGTCTGGCCCATGGCCTGACACATAACCAGCCTTCCAGTAATGGTAGTCAGAATTCTGACTCTTGCAGCCAGAGGAGGAAAAGGGAGTTTCGATGGTTTCAGGGGGTTTCTCTCCAAAGGCTAAGCCTTTAAGGGAGGTATAGGATGAGCAGGGGCATCTGAGAACAACAGTATACCTCCATGAATAAAGCCCTGCTTTTGCTCTCTGCACCTCACCTAACCCCCCACTCTCTCCCAGGTTCACCAGCATAGACAGGTGCTGGGCTGCTGAGCCCTAGGCCCCAGGCCCCTATCCAGTTGGCTGTGTTTTCACACAGAGCCAGCTTCCCAGTCACAAGGTCAACCCCACCTGCCCTGGCCTCCTGGGTCCCCTCCAAGGTTGTAGACATGCCTCCATCCCAGCCTGGAGCAGGCATCCCTGTCAGGCACTCAGAGGCCATCAGGAGGCAGGTGAGACAGATCTATTCCCACTATACCCAAGAGCAGCTCAGTCACACCCCTGGGAGGCTGAAGACAGGGGCTCTGTGCTTGGCCTGCCACTCTCTTGCCTCCTGCCATGAGCTGCTTACCTCTGCCCTCTGAGTCCAGTTCTTCCTCTGTAGACAAAAGGGGTTTGATCAGACCACCCTATGGTCAGACCCCCGGCTTCATCATTCTGCAAGGTCCAACTGCTCCTCACACAAAACACCTGGCAGAAATTTGGAACCAGTCAAACCTCAGTTTGCTCAGTGTTATCTCCACTGTATGAGCTCAGTTTTTCTGTCTGCAAAAAAGTGGGGTTTATAATCCCCACTTTTAAATCAAGACTATTGACACACTGGAAGGAATGTGGGTCTTGAGTCGGATAGGCTTGAGTGCGAATACTGGTTTTGCCATTTGCAAGGCCACTCACTTTCTCTCTCTAGTGAAACTGAAGCCTCAGTTTCTTCATCTGCAAAAGAGGCCTGTCGTATCTCCCTTGAAGAACTGTTGAGGTAAATGAAGCAAGCCATGCATCACACCTGCACATAGCAGAGGATTAAGGCTGGGGAGCTCTTATTATTGTGGTTGTAAGTTACTCTAAAATGAGGGCCTGGCTAAGCTGATACCATCCCCAATTTCGACCACTGTGCTCACCCTCTCTGGGTTTTGGTGCTGGGGTTTCTCCAGTCTCTCCTCAGTAACAGAGCTTCCTGTGGCTGAAAGCTACATCCAGAGGGATTCCAGGGGCTCCCAGGATTTCTTTCAGGCTACAGAGTCCATCATGGTCCATGCAACCCTTCCTGTTGAAAGTTATATTCTCAAATACATATGAGGTGTCCTCAAACATATAATAGCCTCCCTCCCTGTCCTCCTGGCTCGTGTGCTGTAGCAGACATAAATCCCTTCTGTGTGTCATTCCAATCTCACATTTTCTCACCCCACAGAGCCCTTTGTCCCTGCGCACTACTGCACAGCTTGGATTGTCTATTCAGAAGAGGATGTGGCGCCAAAAGGGACTAGAATCTCTGAATCTTAGGGTTGGAGGAAAATGAGTGGTACTTAGTTGAACCCCTCTTCTGATTGAACTTTCTCTACCCCACCTTTTGACGAGGGTTTATTCAGTCTATTCTTACTTCCAAGGAAGGGAAACTCACTAAAGAGAAAGGTGGGGCATGTCATCACCCACATAGTTGCCAGTTAGCTGACTGGTTCTCTTGGAAAAATGACATTCAACAGCGACAGAAAAGCTTCTATCATGGGCAAGCCATCTGGGAATAATAGCTCCAGAGAAGAATACTGTTTTCTTGTCCACCCCCTCCTCAACTCTGCACTTTGTGGTCACAAAAAAATGAAGATATGACATTTTTTTCTCTAGAATAACACAACTTTGTTAATGTGTCTCTTTCATTCACCCACCCACTAAACATTCCCGTAAGGAATCTACTTCAGATGCCCACAGAGAATGCATTTCAATTCCCAACATAATGAGCCAGCTTCCAGAAGGAGGAGGAGAACCATTTAGAGGCACAGAAAAATCATACCCTCCGCCAAATACCCTTTTCCACCTTCCAACGGGGAGCTCAGAGCCATCCTAGGACGTGACTCAGTGGGGAGCATTGTTTTCATTGTGCAGCTTCAGAAACTGAGGCACAGAGAAGTGAAGGTCACCCAAAAAATGTGAGGCGTGAGCAGCACTAAATCCCAGGAATCTAAGACCTCCCAGCATAGTAATTCAGCCCCTAGGATAAATGTTTGTCTTGCTAGCCAGGGAAATTTACTGTGGCCTTTACAGAAGGCTTCTTCAGGCTCAAGATTATAAACAGGGCAATAGGACCTGGCAATTAGTTGAGTGATTCACTGGCAGAGAAAGCTTTCAAGTAGGGAAAGGATCAATGAGGTGAAAAAAAAAGAAAAAAGAAACATCTTTTAAGAAGTTGTCACCCCGCACCCCCACTGCCTTACATTGTTTTAATTCTTCATGCTCAGTGTCTTCATTAAACATTTTTGAAGTGGGTTTTTATTTTGTTACCTTGTTTTGCTTTTTCTGTCAAGGTTATTTGATCTCATCTCCAACTTAGATTACTTCTCAGGTTGAACTGAACACAATCCTTGCCCAGTGAAACAGACAGCCTTCTTGCTTATGGGAAGTATAAGCTTATGGTCCATGCAACCCTTCTCGTTGAAAGTTGTATTCTCAAATACATATGATGTGTCCTCAAACATATAATACCCTCCTTCCCTCTTCTCCAGGCTCATGTGTTGTAGCAGACATAAATCCTTCCTGTGCATCATTCTAATCTCACATTTTCTCACCCCACAGAGCCCTTTGTCCCCTCCAAGAGGCCATGAATTAATAAAAAACAGATAAATGAAATAAATAGTAAATGATTAAAAAAAGATAAATAATTTAAAAAAGAGATAAATAATAAATGACTGAGAGGCCATGGAATAATAAAAAAACACAACTGGAAATGGCTGAGATACAGCGTGTTCTGTTTTGCTGCCATGCTGAGGCCATGGACACAGGTTGGCGTGACAGCTCCGAGGGAGCCACCTGAGGAGTGGCCAACTCAGCAGCTTCTCTCCTTTATGCCCCTTGTTACCAGCAGTGGAGACAGCATGGGCTTTCCAGCTCTGCCATGTCCTTGCTGCATAACTTCAGCAAGTTGGGCAAGCTTTCTCAGTCAGTCCTGCTCACCGGCAGGCTCCGTGGGGGTGGGGCTGTGCCTGTGGTGCTCAGCACTGTCTTCTTAAGCGCCTAGCAGATAACAGGCATTCAGCACATTTCTGCTACGTGAAGGAACGGAATAAGAATATTCTTACCGCTGTTGGTGGATCATGGTGAGGATTAAATGAGAAATTGTAAATAAAAGCCTAGAGTGTTTTAGATGTGCATGACACAGTAGCTCTTCCACTGCCAGACGCCTTCCTTCAGTGTCAGCATGGGGAAAGAATCCAGATGTTGCACTGAAGAGCCCCTTGTTCTGCAGATGAGCAAACGGAGCCTCAGATCTGTAGATCTGTTCATTTGTGCATTCATTCATTTCACGTAGAGGGGACTATCAAGACAGAAAGAGTCTGCATGCTTATGAAGCTTACATTCTAGTGGGAGGAGACAGTAAATGAGTAGACAAATATATAAACAAGAATAGTGTCACATACTAACAAAGTGCTATGGCGAGCAAGAACACAGGGGAGTGTAATGGAGGGGGGTTGGGAATGGAGGGGTCCACTGCATGGGGACTAGGTGTGGCCTCCCTGTAGAGGAGGCATAGGATATAAAAGTGGACCTGAATGACCAGATGGAGAGAGTCATACCAAACTCAGGGGCAAGAGTGTTCTAGAACACTGCCTTTTGGGTGTTTGCTCTCACTGGTCTTTTTTGTAGGAAGCGGGGACATGACTTTTATCTTGACATAATTTCAGACGTACAGAAAAATTCCAAGCATAGTACAAGGAAATCTCATCTTCTCAATTCGCTAATTGTTTACGTTTTGCCTCATTCTCTGTCCTCTCTCTAAGTATACAATATACACATCACACACATACACACACACACACATTTTCACAGAACTATTTGAGAGTGCACAGTGCGAACATACTGCCCTTTCACCCTGTACTTCAGTGTGTACTTCCTAAGAATAAGAACATTCGCTTACATAACCACAGTCCATATCTAATCTACAACGCATGGTTAAATGGTATCAATTGCTCCAACAATAACTTTTTTAAATTGCACATATTTTTCCAGGCCAAGGGTCATATATTACACTGAGTCCTCATGTTTCTTTAGTTTTCTTTAGTCTGGAACAGTTCCTTAGCCATTCTTTGTCTTTCTTGACCCTGACATTTTTTAAAGAGTGCAGGCTGGTTATTCTGTGAGACGTCCTTTCATTTGGGTCTGCTGATATTTCCTGAGGATTAGTTTCAGGTGACACCGTTGTGGCAGGAACACCACAGAAGTGATGTCGTGTCCCCCTCAGTGCATCACAGCAGGAGGCACGTGGTGCTGTTTGTCCCTACGTTGGGGACGTTAACGTTGGTTGATTGGTTTAGGTGGTCTCCTCCAGGTTTCTCCACTAAAAAATTGCCTTTTCTCCCTTTTTAATGAATGAGCAATTTGTGGGGAGGCACTTTTAGAATGTAAGTGCTCTGATCCTCATTAGTTTTAGCATACTCCATCTTCTACAACTTATTAGTTGCCATTGTACTGTAAGGAAGAGCTTTTCCTTCTCCCCCATTTACTTTATTTATTTATTTTTATTTTTTTGACACAGTATCTTGCTCTGTCATCCAAGTTGGAGGGCAGTGGTGCAATCACAGTACCCTGCAGCCTTGACCTCCTGGACTCAAGGGATCCTCCCACCTCAGCCTCCTGAGTAGCTGGGACTACAAGCACACCACCAAGCCCAGCTAATTTTTTGATTTTTTGTAGAGACAGTATCACGCTATGTTGCCCAGGCTGGTCTCAAACTCCTGGGCTCAAGCGATCCTCCACCCTCAGCCTCCCAAAGTACTGGGATTTCAGGCATGAGCCACCACGCCTGGCCCTACCCATTTATTTATATAATCATATGTTTCTTTACATAACTATGAACTCATGGCTTTTTATTTTATTCACTAGGTTATAATCCACTGCTGTCAGACCATCTCGGATTTGACCAATGAGAGCCCTTCAGACTGGGTTCTGTGTCTTTTTACACAGCCCCACCATTCTTCAGGTATTTCCTTGCCTTCTGGCACAGTAAGATGTTTTGGGCTCATCTGGTACTTTCCCTGCCCCAGCCCTGGAATCAGCCCTTTCTCCAATGAGCCTGGTTCTTTTGGTGTTAAAAGATATTTAGAACCCAAGATCTGGGGGCTGGGTGGGCTCCTGCCACCCAGTGTTACCACTTCCAGGACCTCTCTGGGGACAGAGCTAGAAAGCTTCTTGAACTCTGATGTGCATATGAGTGACTAGGAATATTGGTGAAGTGCAGATCCTCATTCACTGGGTCAGATCTGCCCACAGGGGTGCATTGGAGACTCTGCCTGTCTCACAAGCTTCCAGGGCATGCAGATGATACCGGTCCACAAGGCTCATCTTGAGCACCAAGGATGTAGGACAGTGGTTCTCAAAAGTTGGTGTGCATGGGAGTCACCTGGAGGGCTTGGTAAAATACATATTCCTGGGCCCTACTCCCAAAGTTTCCAATTCAATAACCTTGGGCTAGGACCTGAGAATCTGCATTTCTAACAAGTTCCCAGGTGATGCTGTTCTTGCTGATCTGAGACCACACCTTGGGAACCACAAGATCTAGGACACTGGTTCCTAAAAGTGACTACACATTGGAATTCTTGGGGAGGTTTTGTTTCCGTTTTTGTTTTAAAAATGGATCATTAAGGCCCCAGAGATAATTTAACTGGTGTAAGATGTGGCCTCGGCATTGAGAGTTTTATGATCTCCATGAGTGGTTCTGTTGCTCAACATGATTTGAAAAGATTGTTCTAGGAAGAGGCAGGAGCAAATGCAAAGGCCTTTAAGAAGAAATGAGCTCGATATTTTCAAGGAATGGCAAGGAGGCCAGTGTGGCTGGACAGGAGTTGAGGCCAGAGAGGCCAGGGCGGATTGAGTCAGGAGGCGGTGAGATGGGTCAGGATTGTGGTTGTTACTCTGGTGAGACAGGCAGCCACCAGAGGGCTTTACACAGAGTGATGTGATCTGAAGGCCTTCACCAGGGCCTTCATCCAGCAGTTTCAAGGCCAGCTCTCCTCCTGTCAGTCAAGCGCTTTCTACCCAAAGCAGTTTGGCTTGTGATGAGTAAAGGATGAAATAGCTTCACAGCCTTCTCTAAGTGCTCCCCATACTTTAAATCTTGCCCATGGATTTTGTTCAGAGTTACTGTCCAAGGCTTTGAAACCCTTGAAGGGTAAGTTTAGGCACAGTAATAAAGTATTACATCATGGGAGAAGGACTTGTGGATGAGGGGCATTCAGGAGTGCTTTGCTTTAAGAAAACTTCACATACGTTGCACAACTGTGAATATACTTAACAGTACTGAACTGCACACTTATAAAATGGTTAAGATGGTAAATTTTGTTATGCATTTTTTACTATAATAAAAAATAAAAATTAAAAAATATATAGTCACGATACTTTTACAAATATCTACTATACTTCACTAACACGAAAGTGACAGAAAAAAAATATGCTGATAGTATAAAGAAGCTAAAATGTAAGATGATCAATTGATGCACATCATTTACATGTTGAGCAATTCTCAAAGATGTCAAGGGGCAGGAATGATCCTTTGAGGAAAAGTAACTTAGACCAAGAGAATTTTAAAGCTTCAGGAAAGGCTGATATTCATCACGTATATGAAGACAAGCCTGCCAAGCACTGAATTCTCCGATTTGTTCATTTTTCCTTGTTCTTCAGGAAAGTCAGCATGGGTATTTCATTACCATATGGAAAACTATGTTGTACCATTAAGAATAATAAAGAATTCGGCAGGGCACGGTGGCTCACACCTGCAATCCCAGCACTTTGGGAGGCTGAGGTGGGCGGATCACCTGAGGTCAGGAGTTCGAGACCAGCCTGGCCAACTCGGAGAAACCCCCATCTCTACTAAAAATACAAAAACTGCCGGGCGCGGTGGCTTATGCCTGTAATCCCAGCACTTTGGGAGGCTGAGGCGGGTGGATCACGAGGTCAGGAGTTTGAGACCAGCCTGGCCAGCATGGAGAAACCCCATCTCTACTAAAAATACAAAAAAAAAAAAAAAAAAAAAAAAAAAAAAAAAAAAAAAAATTAGCTGGGCCTGGTGGCACACGCCTGTAGTCCCAGCTACTTGGGAGGCTGAGGCAGGAGAATTGTTTGAACCTGGCAGGCGGAGGTTGCAGTGAGCCGAGATTAGGCCACTGCACTCCAGCCTGCGCGAGAGAGCGAGACTCTGTCTCAAAAAAACAAACAAAAAAACAAACAAAAAAAACAAAAATTAGCCAGGTGTGATGGCAGGCACCTGTAATCCCAGCTACTTGGGAGGCTGAGGCAGGAGAATCGCTTGAACCTGGGAGGCGGAGGTTGCAGCAGTGAGCCGAGATCGCACCATTGCACTCCAGCCTGGGGGATACGAAGGAGACTTCATCTCAAAATAATAATAATAATAATAATAATAATAATAATAATAATAATAATAAAGAATTTAAGCCAAGCGTTAAGAAAAGAAAGAATGTATAAACCTATGAGCTTGGGAAATGGAAAAAGTTGGGGACAACTATTCACTTTAACAAAATCATTCTTTCTGTGAGGCTTTGCACCTGGTTTCATCTATGAAACAGTGTTCTTCTAGGGCACAAAAAGCACTCGACACAGTGTTGCAGAAACATGACAAGCCTAGAAGAGGCCGGCTAGAGGCCTTCTGCAATGCCAGGTCCAATGGTGTGATAATAGCTTGGAGATTTTGCTTATCTGCTTTATCTCCCAAAGGGCATTGCACAATATCAGTGTGCTTGGATTGGACAGGATTCCAGTGACACGGTTCATGTTCTATTTTGATTCTGGCAGTTGGTAACCTTTCTTCTAGGAAAGGGGAAATAAAACACCCCATTGGTGATATTCCGTTGTTCTGAGCATATGAGGGTGGTAAGGCTGCCGGGGGCAACTGACCAGAGGCAGGTGTGGTCCCTGGGTCATTTTTAGCCACACTCCCAAGCCCGATATCTGGCAGGGAGGTCTGTAACCAGCTCTGTCAACCTGGCATGAGGATGACCTGCCCTTTCCCTTGGTTATTCAAGTCCCAGGTTTTTCCTGAGCGGAAGCTGACAGTGACGTCATTGTCTCGTGATATTGTCGGGGTGACCTTGTTCATGGAGCTGGTTTCATCCATTTCGCTTCTACCTTGAAGCTGAACTGAGAAAAACATTGCTGAGAACCACAGAGCAGGAGGGCAGAGGACCCTGCAAAGGGGAGGCTCCCCTGTTCCCTCATCTGATTCCCAAACCCTTATCATGACCAGCTGTTAGCCAACCCAGTTTCTAGCAGAACTCAGCCTGGAAAAGTCATACAGGAAAAACAATGCAAAGAGAGATCGATGAAAAAATTTTTTAAACATGTTGTAGTAGACTCAGCAAGGCACAAACTATGGATTAATGAAGAACAGCTTGGATCCTTGTTATAAAGACAGATAAATATTTACAGGTGGTCTTTTCAGAAAGGCATTCAGGAGGAGATAAGAAGTATCCTATTTAGAGCTGCTGGCCCAATTAAGGGAATCAAATATGTCCTGAGCTCCAACTCCATGGCAGGACCTGAGCTCCATCCTTGATGGACATCTTTTCATCCTCAGCCCTTCTTCCTGAGGTGGGCACTGTCACTATCCCCATTTACAGAGGAGGAAACTAAGGGTCAGAGAGCTGAAGTCTGTTATTCAGCTGGGAAGCAGCAGTGCTAGGGTTCACATGCATGGTTTTTTCACTCCAAATCTGTAGGCTTTTCCTAGCACACACCAATGTCGGCTTTCAGATACTGCTACCAAGAACTCCAAACCTCTCTTTTAATCAATAGCAATAGCAGAGTGATCGAGCCCTTTTCCTGAAACTCACATTGTTCAAGCTCAAAGGACACTGTATAGATGAGGACTCCAAGGCTAAGAGCAGGAAAAGGGATCTGCTCAACAGGATGGCAGAATCTGGCCTCAGGCCCCAAAGAAAGCTCTGTCCACCCATCATTCAACCACGTGCACAGAGCCAGTGCAGCAAAACCCATCTCACCTAGAGTGCGGCTTTGTTGGTGATCTCGGTTCAGCAGGATATGGGCACCACGGGAATGGTATTTTCCCTTACAACTTTCTCCCTGGGGCCTACATATTATGTAGCTATTGTAGGGTTGGAGTTCCACAAACTGGATTTCAGAGCTTGCTGGCCAGTATTAGCTCATGTTGATTGCAAAGCAAGGACTGAAGTGGAAAAGCAAAAGAGCACAGCACCACCTCGTGTTGGCAACTAAGACATGCAGGTTTAGGAGTAAAAACAACTCCCTGCGATTTCCCTTCGTGTGAGGAATGGAAGCCCAGAATGGGCGAGGAGCTCGCCAAAAGTCACAGAGTACAGGGTGATCGAGCTGTCTGATGGGTGTGATTTCCAACTCTGTGCTCCTCCCACGAGGCCTGGCCAAGGGAAGGAAAGCACAGTCTTCCCCTTCCTGAACACTAGCTTGCGCAGAGTCACCATAGCGCCCGCGAACTCAGAAGACCCTTTCCTTCGAAAAGGGAAAGGACGGTGAAATGCTGGCCTGTGATCGGAAGGGGACTGTGTAGCTGCAGGAGCAGCACACTGCACGGCTCCAGAGGCTACAGCATGAGCGGCACCACTGGAGCTGGGGCACACAGTGGCCCTTATTTAGGCTTAGAACTAGATTAGCCTGAACTCGCGGTGGCCTCAGGCAAGTCTATTTCACTGTCTTGGGCTCTTCATCCCCTTCTGTGAAACGAAGGTGCTGAATGACGCCTAGACTTCCGAGGTCTCAGACTTTTGGCTCACTCTTCCCCTGCTGACTGGCCTCCTTGCCCACCCTCCACCAGGAAAAGCCTCATCTCAGAGCCTCTGCATAGCCTCCAGTTTCTGGAAGAATGCTGTTTTGTCAAATTCCCTCGGGGCCTGTTCCCTCCTGCTGTTCAGATGTCCACTCAAACGTTCTCTGCTGAGACAGACCTCTTCTGAGCCCCGTCCCTCCTCACCCCCCACAACACCATGTCACCTCCCATCTCCTCACCCACTTCAGGTCTTTCCCAGCTCTTAGCATCGTGCACATAGTTGGTCTTGCTCAAGCCTCTGTGGACAGATCCTGGCACATAGCGGACATCTGAAAATAACTTTCAATGGAACAAATCAAGTTATTTCAAATTCACTATTCTCCTGAAAACTATCTGGGGAGGAAAAGAGCAGGGACAGTTGGAATAAGCTGAAGGAGTGGCCTCCCAGTGCCCCTTCCACCTCTGTGCCTCTGACGCTGGTGTCAGTGATTTGGCAGTAACATCCCAGCACCACCCTAGCCTGCTCCTAGGGCCACTTTCCAGCCCTTCCAACTGACCTTAGGACAGAAGCTATTTGTCTAGCTGGTACGTGACACAGCAGGGACTCACAGCCAGGTTTCTCTGACCCTGCTGCACTGCTAGACCCTGTATGTTCAGTTTTCCACCTCACTAAGGGTCACTCTGGGGCTTGTGTCAACACTCAGAGCCCAGATCCCTGGAGCATTGCAGGTGGGTGGGACGAGCACCAAGAAAACATTCCTCTGGAGTAATCAATATCAGGAACTGCAATGGGGCATGCTGCCTCCACATCCAGACATTTCTAGAAGCAGCCAAGAAAATAAGAACCAACATGCTCTGGTTTATTAAAATTGGGCAATGAATCTAAAAGGAATTTAAAGCATTTGGCCTTATCTTCCTCATTTCTTGGTATTAGTTTTCTATGTAAATTAATAACTAGTTAGGTATCTGGAGTTGGCAAATACTGACACTTTCAGGTAAATGGTAATGGGGAGGATGGCCACGAGGGTAAAAAACGGGGGAGCATTGTCCAATTGTGGAAAGGAAACCACAAGTGTCTGGAAAACAACGTGCAAAGTTCACCTTCTTTCAAACTCCCATTTGAACCTTCCATCCACAGTGCTGATCACAAAGTCCTGTTGCACTAGTCTTCTTGTCATTTAAATATTCATTCAACATTTATTGAAGACAAATTCTTGGCCAGGCCCTGTGCCAGGGGTTGTGAATATGGTCTCTGCCTGTAAGCAGCAATTTGTCTCGTGGGGCTTAGTGTTCTTCAGTCCACTCTGTTCAACTAGCCTGCCCTCCCAGAAGCTCTGAGGACCCCCTGATACCTACCCCCAGCTTAACAGCCCTCTTGTGTTGCAGATCTCCTACCTAGGCCCCTCAAAAGGACTCGGGCTACCATCAGGCCCAGTCAGCCAACAAATCTGAGCTCCACCCACACTGATCCCCACACAGGTTGCTCCAGAACCTCCTGGATTCCAGAGCAATAGCTTAAAGTCAGTGTCAGTCTGAGGTGTGTTCCAAGAAACTTGTTACTAATAGCAAAGTACCAAAGGGATTTATTTTTCTGTAAGTTGGGGCAGACTAAAAGTTTTCCTGTGTAATAGGCATTGTGTCCAGCTCCATTTCCCCTTCCCTCTGGTTTCCTTTAGAGAACGACCCCTCCTTCTACACTCAGACCATACCGTTCAGGTGGGGATAACCTTGCTCTTAGTTCCAGGAATGGGCGTGTGACTGAGGCCTGGCCAATCAGAGCCCCACATTCTCATGGCCGTAAAAACCAGCCCACAGATAGGCACAGGGACCAAGCAAGGAGGATGAGACCACTTTAGCTGGAGGGCAGGTAGGCTGGAAGTCTGCATCCGCTAAAGGGAAGAGCTTGCCCACAAATGCAATCCACGTAGTTCAGCAGAGCTGAGTGACAGAGAAACATCAACTGTGCTTCTTGATCTAGCCAGGATGACTCCTGGAACTTTTATTAATTTTCTACATTGAACACAGCTGAGCATTACTCACACCTAACATCTGTTCAAACAATGGAACATTTCTCCCTTCCTGGCAGCAGGCTAAAAGCAATATGGGCAATAGCTAAGTATTATTTGAGACAGGGTCTTGTTATGTTGCCCAGGCTGATCTTGAACTCCTGGGCTCAAGTAACCCTCCCGCCTCAGTCTCCTTAGTGGTTGAGTTTACAGGTGTGCGTCACCACACCCAGTTTAGCTGATTAAATAAAAGGGTGTGTGAAACCACTTTCTGCCTCTTGGTGTGAAGGATAGTACTCTAGTTTGGGTAAATCTTCAAAAATCACTATTTGAAATTCATCCATTTGTAGCTAATGATTAAGTTTAACTTGGGATACTCAAGTTACTTTTCATTTTGGGCACATTTCATCTCAAAGATGTGGTCCCATATTTTGTCCATTTTTCTTTGTGGGAGGCAAGGGCAATCCATATCAGCCTCTCATAAAACAACCAAGACCAGGATCTAGGCATGATACTTGCTGAAGAGGCTTCCCTTAGGCTAATCTGACACCTCATTGCAGAAACCACGAGTCACCAGCTCCAGTGACCACTGGCCATCCAGCTGGCTGGAGCCGAGTGCTCTGCAGACTCAGAAGTCCAAGGCGTGGCTCCCAGGGGCCCTCACAGCATAACCCCTCAGTGGACAGCACTCCGGCAGAGGAAACCTCAATGTAGACCGTGGCAGGGCCCTGCTTGAGCTATCTCTGTTGTGGATTGAGTCCTAGCTCCAAAAGTACTCACACATTGCTTCCCCTCCCTCCATTTCCTAACACATAGGTGGCTATTCTGCAGTTAACCTTTTATTGTCCCTCCCCTTGTATCTTAGCAGCTAGGAAATGAAGTGGGTTGGTATGTTTTAGTTGTGTGTGCATGAGAGTAACGGTGTCAGATATTAAGGTTCATGGGTTTTAGAAATGTGTATAATCAAGTCCTCACAGCCAAAAGTTTTAGTGTAAACTATCACTTCCAGGAGAAAAAGGAGAAAGATAACTAAGAATGAAGAGAACAAAGTGTCCAGGAATTCAGTGTGACTATCAGAAACCACTAAAAATGAATGCAGTGCTGGGAGAACTGCAGACTGGCAGAGCGAGGCCAGATGGCCTGTCACCCCACGCCGTAGTGAACAGCAGGAGCCAACAGACTGCCCAGAGCCAGGGCCTTGGCACCACACCCACACCACAGGCTCACACAGGTAGGAGGCAGGCAGGTTCAATCTTGCTGCCACGTACTAATGACCACAGGTGGCTTGAGGTCTTTGAGGTTGTTTCTTCTAACATTCTGCAGGAGGGAGTTCATTTTTCAATAGTGACTGGGCTGCTGTAAACAGGTTATCTCCTGGGACCACTACAGCTTAAGGACAAAGCGTGGGGATGGCACAAGTGAAGGGAGTCTCTCCTGCCTCCTCACCTAAGATAAAGCCTCCATCAGCTCGCCCACACTTGTTTTTCTCTTCTCCATGAACTTGCAGGGGCATGTACCATTAGTAAGGAAAATAAAACCTTTTAAATATGTTTACTGAAAGCATCTTTCTTGCACAAGGCTTAAAGTACTGTGCATTTGTGAGCATATCGTGCTTGATAATGAACACCCACACACATTCAGCTCATTTACAGACAAACCATCCACAAGTTGGATTTTCTACATTTCAAAATGGAACGACCATAGCGGAGGACGTCAGGTTCTAAGTCCTGTCTTGATAAAGTTTGAGAGATTGTAACACGCTTTTACTTTCCTCTTTAGGTTTTAAGCATTATGTGTTGACTGAAGCTAGAAATAAAAATAGCTTTGCTTTTAGCCAATTTCTGCTTTACTGTGTCACTGAGACATGTTGTTTGAGACCCCTCATCATTAATGGCCGATGATCCAAGAGTGGAAAAATGGTTTGAGTCATAATTATAAGCAGGTTATGATCAAACTGAACGTCTGACCTTAGAATTAAATCAGGCCAGAGAAAAGAGAAATCATGCTTTGCTCTGTCTTCTATTGCAGGGTTAATGTTTACAATGTCCCTCTGCCCCTTTCTCCCATATTTGGGTGCTCTTCCCCATGCTTCTATGGCATCCTGCATGTGCATGATTCTATCAGCACTAATCTTACTGCCTGCAATTGTTGGTTTAAACATCTGCCTCCCCAGAAGACTTGAGGGCAGAAAACTTTTTTTTTTTTCTGACACGGAGTCTAGCTCTGTTGACCAGGTTGAAGTGCAATGGTGTGATCTTGGCTCACTGCAACCTCTGCCTCCTGGGTTCAAGAGTCTACTGCCTCAGCCTCCTGAGTAGCTGGGATTACAAGTATGCGCCACCACACCTGGCTAATTTTTATATTTTCAGTAGAGACACGGTTTCACTATGTTGGCCAGGCTGGTCTCATACGCCTGACCTCAGGTGATCCACCCGCCTTGGCCTCCCAAAGTGCTGGGATTACAGGTATGAGCTACTGTGTCTGGCCCAGAAGGCATTTTTATAAAATTCTGGTCCCCAGCACTCAAACCTGGTGCCTCAAACACAGTAGGTGCACTGCAAATGTGTGCTAAGTGAAGGTAAGACATGTGCTCACTTTAAATAATTCACAAGACAGAAGACCCCACTAAAAAAATCTACGAGGAAACACCAATTTAAAGAAAAAAAATCAGTAAAATATCTGTGAGAATAATGGAGCAAAACAAGTCCTGAAAGAGTTCTGCATCTTGGGGGTCGTATTTATTGGAAGAGCTTGAGAAAAATGAAAATACCATTTGGCTTAAGAAATTGTGAGTTATCTGCAAAACAACTCATTTCAGGAGTGGAAGAATCCTCGGAATTATTTCTTAATATCAAAATGTATGCAAGTTTCTCTTGTGAATGTTTTGTACTTTTAGAGAGGCGACTGTACAAAGTCTCCCGTTTTCCATACAGGACAAATTCTTTGTTTCAGCCAACTCTCAGTGGAGGGGCAACCAGGACAACGCCATCTCCCCGGACAAAGAGCATTGGAATATTCCGTTTTGTTGACTAGAAGAGAAAAAAAAAGAACATATTTATACAATTGTGTATTACTGCTTATTGTTTGTGACAGAAATGTTAAAAAATGGATTCATCATGACACAAAAAAATTGGATTAAAAAACCTGATCACTTCCCTTGGTAGCATCAAGAACCAATCTATCAACTGCTTCCTTTCGACAATTGTGGCAGAGACTGAGCTACCCATTAAAACTCACTCTCCTCCTCCTGGGCACACAGCTGGACTATGTTTCTTATTCTTCCTTGCAACCAGATGTAGCCATCAGATTGCTTTAACCAATGGCAAGTAAACAGAAATGACAGGACTATATCCAGACTGACCCAGAATGCCCCTCTGCGGTCGTTCCTCTAACACTAAATGAACTAAGATAATGGCAAGAGCTCAGGGGATGGCAGAGCCACTGATAGGTGAAGCCTGGGTCCTTGACTTACCACCTGGAAGAAACCTATTGTGCAGACCTAAACCCCACCAGGGCTGTCATATGGGCAAGAGATCAAATCAACTTCTAGTTTGCTGAGCCATTATGTGTTACTTCTGTGTGCTACTGTGGTCACACATATGGAATGGATTCCTTGAAGCATGAGCTTAGTGGTAAGGCCTTGGGCAGTAGAGAAACACATGAATGTTCAAAATCCTAATATTATGCATTGGCAAAACATTAGATAAAACTTGGAATGTAGCCCAAGGGGCTCCTAAACTTACGAGCTCTGGGAGAAGAGGCTGGAAAAGCCAAATGTTAGTAGGTGTTGCTGTTAGCCTAATGCATTTAGCAGGGCAGTAGAAGAAACAGAAAAGCTCAGGCAAGAACTAGTTGGTTTTCAAACAGAGATGAAAAGAAACAGGATTCACAGGGTTAGAAAAGCCATTGGCTTTTAGACCCCAAGTTACAGAAATAAGTATGAAAAAAGGCTTTCAGAAACAAGGCCCAGTAAAATCTCCCAGGTAAACAAACTCAGCCCTGAGGCAAAGATTAGATTAAGGGTGCTGTCTTTCCACCCAAACTTTTGTAGCAAATGGCCTCAAAGTAGTCAACATTAATTTCAGAAAGCAGAACAGGGGTGAGAAACTGAAGAAATAAAGCAGTCCTATAAACTATGCCTAGGGAAGAGCTTAGGTTACTGACCCTTTGAATCGTTTGGATGTAAACGGCTCAGAAACCTATGTTCTAAGTTTTTAAAGAAATTGCATTGCCAAAGAAACCATAAGCCTGGCCAAAAAAAAACCTCTGACTATTTGAGTCTTCCAGCATAATAGAAGTTGGCCCTGAAAGCTCTGCAGACCCCATTTAGGGTTGCCAGATTTTGCAAATAAAGATGTAGCACGCACAGTTAAATTTAGTATAAGTTCCAAACATTGGATGGGACATATTTGATCTAATTGAGGGATTTCTGCTGCTACCAGGACAGGGAGCATTCATGCCTTCCCAGTGGGATTCACCACTGTTAAGGACCAGTAACTGTCTTAAGTTTCTCATTCCTTCCTTCTCTGGGAAGAGAGTTTTTGTGGTGGTGGATATCCTGTCCCTTCTGTGTTTATCATGAATGTGGGAGGGGTAAATTATTCATCTTCTTTGGGGATAGGTCTCTGTACAAGTGACCACATGTGGTCTGACAGAGAGAACCGAAAGTCACGTGGCAGTCCTGCACCCTGAGCTGGATATCCTGCTTGCATCCTTTGGGGGTAGAGATGTGTTCTGTCTGGGAAGTAGGATTCTGCAACACCCACTATTGTTGATCTCTGCAGCAACTTGGTCATCAAACTCACAAAGCTCGGCCAGGCGCAGTGGCTCACACCTGTAGTCCGGCATTTTAGGAGGCCGAGGTGGGCAGATCACGAGGTCAGGAGATCGAGATCATCCTGGCTAACATGGTGAAACCCCGTCTCTACTAAAAATATAAAAAAAAATTAGCCGGGTGTGGTGGCGGGTGCCTGTAGTCCCAGCTACTTGGGAGGCTGAGGCAGGAGAATGGCGTGAACCTGGGAGGCGGAGCTTGCAGTGAGCCAAGATTGTGCCACTGCACTCCAGCCTGGGTGACAGAGTGAGACTTCGTCTCAAACTAAAAAAAAAAAAAAAAAAAAAAACTCACAAAGCTCAAGATAGCCAAAGGCACACAGCTTTATATAAAGGAAACACAGCACATGCCAGCTGGGCAGCGGCAAGTGTCTCAGAAGTCTTTACGGCATTCCAAGGATTCTTCTCTAGCTACCCAAATGACTGCTTAGTTAGCAGATGGGTGCAGGAGCCACCCTGGCTTAACTGCCCCAAGCTCCACACCAGAACCAGTATCTTTTACAACAGTTTCATAAATGTGGCTTCACAGTCACCGAGGGTGAACACTCCAAGGGTGCACTGCTCTCAGGGAAGACCATTGCTATGGGCTCCTAACAGTATTCAGAGCTCATTCACAGTTCTCTCAGTTCAGATGCAGTTTACAAACCAGGGGCCTCTTTTTAAAATACAGCAATATTTTTTATTAACACAGCTGACATTCCAATTTTATCTGTTTCTAGGGAAAATGAACTGGTAAGTTAACCCATGGTCATTTTTCCATAAATAATTTTTTTTTTTAAAGCCCTCTTTGCTCACAGGTATATATAGACACTGGTTGCCAGGGTGGGCAGACCATGGCAGAAACTGCTAGCTGTTCATAAAAATTCCTTCTTCCTTCCTGGGCACACAATTCTACTATATTTCCCAGGCTCCCTTACAGTTGGCTAGGGTCATATCCCTGAGTTCTAGCCTAAAAAATTTAAGAAGAGGTGTAGTACCTCCAGGCTGATTCATAAACTTCTCATGTACACTCCTCCACTCCTTTTTGCTCCCTCTGGCTGGATGTGAAATGACGACAAAAGACTTAGGGGTTGGTGGAGCCACAAGACACAAGGAGTCTGGGTTCCTGAATGACTGCGTGGAGGAAACCTACCTAGAATAATTATGTCAGTTGAGAAACAAACTCCAGCAGCGCAGAACCACTGCACATCTGTGACTCTGCTGAGCCAGTACATGTTTAGGGGGTACCTGTTACCACAGTCTAGCCAACACGAACTAATATGCCCACAAGAGTATACTTTCAACAATCCATGTGTGAGGAATCTCCCCTGGGCTGTCTGGTCATAACACCCAGGCAGGAGATCTGGCTACAGATAAATAATTCCTGAGAAAGGAGACTCTAGTACAAGGAGTTCAGTGTGTAAACTTAAGTGCTCTAGGTTAAAAAAAAAAAAAAAGGATGCTATAAACTCAGTATCAGAGAAAAGTATTAAATTTTTCTAGTACTGGTGATGAATTTCACCCGGAATTTTTTTTTTTTAAGTGTGCATGTGTGTCCGATAGGTGACAAGGCTTGGATCTGCAGTCCTTGCAATGAAATAGAATCTTCTGTTTAAAAACTATTGAGTCAACCTGCAATGAAATCTGAAGTCCATTCACACAAACATTTAGAGTGCCCATTATGTGTCAGGTACTATGATAGGCAGTAGGCACACAGAGATGAATAAAACATGGACTGTCCTCCTAAAATCCCCATTCTAGAAATAAAAAGAGAGAAAGTACGAATTTATTCTGCAGATATACTCCCACATAAGAAAAAGATAAAATTGAGATTTCTCCTCTCTGGACAGGGCATCTCTGTAAAAAAGGCAGCAGCCCCAGTCAGGAGCTTATAGCAGACTTAAACGTCTCTGCCTGACGGCTCTGAAGAGAGCAGCGGACCTCCCAGCACAGCGTTCGAGCTCTGCTAAGGGTCAGTCTGCCTCCTCAAGTGGGTCCCTGACCCCTGTGTATACTGTCTGTTGGCTCCCAGTTTGGGCCGACAGACACCTCATACAGGAGAGCTCTGGCTGGCATCTGGCAGGTGCCCCTCTGGGTTGAAGCTTCCAGAGGAAAAAACAGGCAGCAATCTCTGCTGCTCTGCAGCCTCCGCTGGTGATATCCAGGCAAACAGGGTCAGGAAACTCCAGCAGACTGGCAGCAGAGGGGCCTGACTGTTAGAAGGAAAGAAACAAACACAGATGTGCTAAAAAGAATTAGCATATCTACTCAAAGACCCCATCTGAAAGTCACCAACATCAAAGACTAGAGGTAGATAAATCCACAAACACGGGGGAAAAACCAGCACAAAAAGGCTGAAAATTCCAAAAACAAGAACGCCTCTCCTCCTCCAAAGGATCACAACTCCTCGCCAGCAAGGGAACAAAGCTGGACGGAGAATGAGTCTGACGAACTGGCAAAAGTAGGCTTCAGAAGGTGGGTAATAACAAACAACTCCAAGCTAAATGTGCATGTTGTAACCCAATGCAAGGAAGCTAAGAACCTTGAAAAAAGGTTAGTCGAATTGCTAACTAGAATAACCAATGAAAGAAGAACATAAATGGCCTGATGGAGCTGAAAAACATAGCACAAGAACTTCATGAAGAATAAACAAGTATCAATAGCTGAATCAATCAAGTGGAAGAAAGGACATCAGTGATTGAAGATCAACTTAATGAAATAAAGATAGAAGACAAGATTAGAGAAAAAAGAATAAAAGGAACGAACAAAGCCTCCAAGAAATATGGGACTATGTGAAAAGAACAAATCTACATTTGATTGGTGTACCTGAAAGTGACGGGGAGAATGGAACCAAGTTGGAAAACACTCTTCAGGATATTATCCAGGAGAACTTCTCCAACCTAGTAAGACAGGCCAACATTCAAATTCAGGAAATACAGAGAACACCACAAAGATACTCCTCAAGAAGAGCAACCCCAAGACACATAATCGTCAGATTCACCAAGGTTGAAATGAAGGAAAAAACGTTAAGCCAGACAGAAAGGTCTGGTTACCCACAAAGGGAAACCCATCAGACTAACAGTGGATCTCTCTGCAGAAACCCTACAAGCCAGAAGAGAGTGGGGGCCGATATTCAATGTTCTTGAAGAAAAGAATTTTCAACCCAGAATTTCATAACCAGCCAAACTAAGCTTCATAAGTGAAGGAGAAATAAAATCCTTTACAGACAAGCAAATGCTGAGGGATTTCGTCACCACCAGGCCTGCCTTACAAGAGCTCCTGAAAGAAGCACTAAACATGGAAAGGAACAACCAGCACCAACCACTGCAAAAACATACCACATTGTAAATAACATTTACACTATGAAGAAACTGCATTAACTAATGGGCAAAACAACCAGCTGGCATCATAATGGCAGGATCAAATTCACACGTAACAATATTAACCTTAAATGTAAACGGGCTAAATGCCCCCAATTAAAAGAAACAGACTGGCAAACTGGATAAAGAGTCAAGACCCATCAGTGTGCTGTATTCAGGAGACCCATCTCACATGCAAACACACACATAGACACAAAATAAAGGGATGGAGGAATATTTACCAAGTGAATGGAAAGCAAAAAAAGCAGGAGTTGCAATTCTAATCTCTGATAAAACAGACTTTAAACCAACAAAGATCAAAAGAGACAAAGAAGGGCATTACATGGTAAAGGGAACAATGCAGCAAGAAGAGCTGACTATCCTAAATATATATGCACACAATACAGGAGCACCCAGATTCATAAAACAAGTTCTTAGGGACCTACAAAGAGACTTAGACTCCCACACAATAATAGCGGGAGACTTTAACACCCCACTGTCAATATCAGACAGATCAACGAGACAGAAAATTAACAAGGATATTCAGGATTTGAACTCAGCTCTGGACCAAGTGGACCTAATAGACCTCTACAGAACTCTCCACCCCAAACCAACAGAATACACATTCTTCTCAGCACCACATCACACTTATTCTAAAATTGACCACATAATTGGAAGTAAAACACTCCTCAGCAAATGTAAAATAACAGAAATCATAACAAACTGTCTCTCAGATCACATTGCAATCAAATTAGAACTCAGGATTAAGAAACTCACTCAAAACCACACAAATACATGGAAACTGAACAACCCGCTCCTGAATGATTACTGGGTAAATAACAAAATGAAGGCAGAAATAAAGATGGTCTTTGAAACCAATGAGAATGAAGACACAATGTACCAGAATCTCTGGGACACATTTAAAGCAATGTTTGGAGGGAAATTTATAGCACTAAATGCCCACAAGAGAAAGCAGGAAAGATCTAAAATTGACACTCTAACATCAAAATTAAAACAACTAGAGAAGCAACAGCAAACAAATCAAAAGCTAGAAGAAGACATGAAATAACTAAGATCAGAGCAGAACTGAAGGAGACAGAGACACGAAAAACCCTGAAAAAATAATCAATGAATCCAGGAGGTGGTTTTTTGAAAAAAATCAACAAAATAGACCGCTAGCCAGACTAACAAAGAAGAAAAGAGGGAAGAATCAAATAGATGCAATAAAAAATGATATAGGGGATGTCACCACTGATCCCACAGAAATACAAACTACCATCAGAGAATAATATAAACATCTCTATGCAAATAAACTAGGAAATCTAGAAGAAATGGATAAATTCCTGGACACATACACTCTCCCAAGTCTAAGCCAGGAAGAAGTCAAATTCCTGAATAGACCAATAACAAATTCTGAAATTGAGGCAGTAATTAATAGCCTACCAACCAAAAAAAGTCCAGGACCAGAGAGATTCACAGCTGAATTCTACCAGAGGTACAAAGAGAAGCTGGCACCATTCCTTCTGAAACTATTACAAACAATAGAAAAAGAGGGAATCCTCTCTAACTCATTTTATGAGGCCAGCATCATCCTGATACCAAAATCTGGCAGAGACACAACAAAAAAAGAAAATTTCAGGCCAATATCCCTGATGAACACCGATGCAAAAATCCTAAATACTGGCAAACTGAATCCAGTAGCACATCAAAAAGCTGATCCACCACGATCAAGTCAGCTTCATCCCTGGGATGCAAGGCTGGTTCAACATACGCAAATCAATGTAACCCATCACATAAACAGGACCAATCACAAAAACCACATGATTATGTCAATAGATGCAGAAAAGGCCTTTGATAAAATTCAACACCCCTTCATGCTAAAAACTCTCAATAAACTAGGTATTGATGAAACACATCTCAAAATAATAAAAGCTATTTATGACAAACCCGCAGCCAATATCACACTGAATGGGCAAAGCCTGGAAACATTCCCTCTGAAAACTGGCACAAGACAGGGATGCCCTCTCACCACTCCTATTCAACATAGTATTGGAAGTTCTGGCCAGGGCAATCAGGCAAGAGAAAGCAATAAAGGGTATTTAAATAGGAAGAGAGGAAGTCAAATTTTCTGTTTGCAGATGACATGATTGTATATTTAGAAAACCCCATCGTCTCAGCCCAAAACCTCCTTAAGCTGATAAGCAACTTCAGCGAAGTCTCGGGATACAAAATCAATGTGCAAAAATCACAAGCATTCCTATACACAAATAACAGACAAACAGAGAGCCCAATTATGAGTGCACTCCCATTCACAATTGCTACTAAGAGAATAAAATACCTAGGAATACAACTTATAAGGAATGTGAAGAACCTCTTCAAGGAGAACTACAAACCACTGCTCAAGGAACTAAGACAGGACACAAACAAATGGAAAAAGATTCCACGCTCATGGATAGGAAGAATCAATATCATGAAAATGGCCATACTGCCCAAAGTAATTTGTAGATTTAATGCTATCCTCATCAACCTACCACTGACTTTCTTCACAGAATTGAAAAAAACTACTTTAAACTTCATATGGAACCAAAAAGAGCCCACACAGCCAAGGCAATCCTGGGCAAGAAGAACAAAGCTGGAGGCATCACACTACTTGACTTCAAACTATACTACAAGGCTACAGTAACCAAAACAGCATGGTACTGGTACCAAAACAGATATATAGATCAATGGAACAAAACGGAGGCCTCAGAAATAACACCACACAGCCACAACCACCTGATCTTTGACAAATCTGACACACACAAGCAATGGGGAAAAGGTTCCCTATTTAATAAATGGTGTTGGGAAAACTGGCTAGCCATATGCAGAAAACTGAAACTGGATCCCTTCCTTACACCTTTTACAAAAATCAACTCAAGATGGATCAAAGACTTAAATGTAAGACCTAGGACCATAAAAATCCTAGAAGAAAACCTGGGCAATACCATTCAGGACATAGGCATGGGCAAAGACTTCATGTCTAAAACACCAAAAGCGATGGCAACAAAAGCCAAAATTGACAAATGGGATCTAATTAAACTAAACAGCTTCTGCACAGCAAAAGAAACTATCATCAGAGTGAACAGGCAACCTACAGAAAGGGAGAAAATTTTTGCAATCCATCCATCTGACAAAAGGCTAATATCCAGAATCTACAAAGAACTTAAACAAATCTACAAGAAAAAAACAACCCGATCAAAAAATGGGCAAAGGATATGAAGAGACACTTCTCAAAAGAAGACATTTATGCAGCCAAAAGACATGAAAAAAAGCCCATCATCACTGTCATTAGAGAAATGCAAATCAAAGCCACAATGAGATACCATCTCATGCCAGTTAGAATGGCGATCATTAAAAAGACAGGAAACAACAGATGCTGGAGAGGTTGTGGAAAAACTGGAATGCTTTTACACTGTTGGTGGGAGTGTAAATTAGTTCAACCATTGTGGAAGACAGTGTGGTGATTCCTCAAGGATCTAGAACTGGAAATACTACTTGACCCAGGAATCCCATTACTGGGCATATATCCAAAGGATTATAAATCATGCTACTATAAAGACACATACATATGTATGTTTATTGCGGCACTATTCACAATGGCAAAGACTTGGAACCAACCCAAATGTCCATCAATGACAGACTGGATTAAGACAATGTGGCACATATACACCATGGAATACTGTGCAGCTATAAAAAAGGAGGAGTTCATGTCCTTTGCAGGGACATGGATGAAGCTGGAAACCATCATTCTCAGCAAAATATCACAAGATCAGAAAACCAAACACCCCATGTTCTCACTTATAAGTGGGAGTTGAACAATGAGAACACATGGACACAGGGAGGGGAACATCACACACCAGGGCCTGTCGGGGGCTGGGAGGCTAGGGGAGGGATAACATTAGGAGAAATACTTAATGTAGGTGACGGGTTGATGGGTGCAGCAAACCACCAGGGCACGTGTATACCTAGGTAATAAAATGCACGTTATGCACATGTAATCCAGAACTTAAAGTATAATTTTAAAAAAAAGATAAAGAGGCCGGGCGCGGTGGCTCACGCTTGTAATCCCAGCACTTTGGGAGGCCGAGGCGGGCGGATCACGAGGTCAGGAGATCGAGACCACGGTGAAACCCCGTCTCTACCAAAAATACAAAAAAAAATTAGCCGGGCGTGGTGGCGGGCGCCTGTAGTCCCAGCTACTCGGAGAGGCTGAGGCAGGAGAATGGCGTGAACCCAGGAGGCGGAGCTTGCAGTGAGCCGAGATCGCGCCACTGCACTCCAGCCTGGGTGACAGAGCAAGACTCCGTCTCAAAAAAAAAAAAAAAAAAAAAAAAAAAAAAAAAAAAAAAAAGATAAAGATAAAATCATTTACAGCAGAATAGGTTTTACTAGCAAAATATTGGAAATGACTATCTGTCCATCAACAGGAAAATAGTTAAATTATGGTACATCTATACAATGAAGTACCATAAAGCTAAAAATGAAAGCACAAGGAAACTATATATGAAAGGGAAAGAGCATTGTGATAAAAAAAAAAAAACAGGGGAAGGGAGAATAATTAACATTCATTAGCATATGCATAAAGACACGAGAAGATTCTCAAGAAACCAGTAATAGTGCTTATGTCTGGGGGTGGGGTGTAAAGATGATGAACAGAGGCTGGAGTGGAAGACATTTTACTATACTGTGTTCCTTTCTGCATTTTGTAATTTTAAGACTGTGTGAGTCTAGTATCTATTCAAAAAGTTAAATTAAAATGGAAGCAATTTAAAATGAGTAAGAAAAGAAATATGTGTTAAGTACTATATGGTGACATGGACCATATGGTCTCAGCATGGACCATAAAGAGTTAGTTCTGTATGAGGGGGCAGGTCTAGTGCTGCTCTAATACGAGTGCCACTAGTCACACGTGGCTCATTAAATTAAAATTAAATAAAATTAAATGTTCAGTTCCTTGTCACACCAGCATCCATTTCAAGTGCTGAATAGCCACACGTGGCTCATAGCTCCTGTAATGACAGCATAGATAGAAATTTTCACTACTGCGGACAGTTCTATTATTACAGTGCTAATCTACAGAAAGGTCTAGAAGAGCCATCTGATGCTGTAGAAGGCCTTCGGGCAAGCAGAGGGAGCAGAGGGCTTAGTTACAAAAGGGCACAACATCCCCAAAAGAAACTGTCTGGTGAGCCAAACTACGAGGTGTTTGGTGAAGGAAGGTAGTACACATGATGGACAGCCGAAAAAGTAGGCTGGGTCAAATAACACAAACTGTTCACAATCTGTAAAATGGAAACTCCAATTATGGAGGACAAGAATCAGAAGAGTAAGACTGACTGCTTTCCATCTTCCCATTTATAAGTCAGCAGTCAAATTAATTATTTAGAAGTCAATTATGTAAGTTATAGGGGAAAAAAAAAACCCAACAACCTGATGGTTTATGGGTCCCCCACACTGTTTTGGTGGTAACGTTGATGTTCATTAGTTATTTCAATAGATGAGAGAGAGAGCAAAATGTAAAATGGGCCAAGGTAAGAAACCATTTAGTCTGGTTTCCCATCTTGGAGAGGAGTAACGAGCGCACAGGAGAGTGAAGTAGTTGTTCTCCATGGCACTGAACCAGATGCAGACACTCTCCATAATATCACTGTCTTTCCTTTCTATGTTTATAGTTAATACACATTTACACACTAAAGTATTCTCAGTCATCCAAAGATTCAATTTTAAATGTTTTACCCAATACATCATGGCAATGTGAAAAAGAACTCATTAACTAAACAGACTTTGCTTACTGTTCTGCAGCTGCAACTCTAGGCGCTAAAGAGGCCACATGCACGCAGCATGCAGCGTTCAGGAGCTAACCAGCCCCAGTAGCCTTTCAAGGCAGCAATTAATCTTAATGGAGGTCAGTAACTACTGAGATTCTGTTATAGACACTCCACCCAGAGAAATGCACCCATGCACAGACACATAGCACCTTCAAACAGTTTTAGGAGGAACCGCACTTGGAGCAGACTACTAGGGATGACAGAGGTGGACCCTACTGTTAGTTCACTGCAAACATGGAGTAAGTGGCAGTGTTCCCCTTTCTGTAATAGACGCCACAGCTGAAGAGTCATTTCTGTCACAAGCAGAATTCAAGACAAGAGCATCAAAATGTTTATGAAGAGTCTACTCTCATGGTAAAATTCTTATGGTAATAATGTTACATGAATAAACAGAATATTAAAGCCACATATTCCATATTTTATCACATTTAAGATATCATTTGTAAGCTTAGTTGAGCTAAAAAAGGATAAATTTTGCCAATTAAACTATGACACAATTCTTTTTTTATCACATCACCTGTAAGATGCAATCAGATTTTTGAGATGCTAAAATTTAAGAAAAAGTGCATCTTAGAATTGGTACTTATGATTGTGTCCATGTTAAGAAAACAATAACAACCACCAAACAACAGTTACTAAATGAAATTCCTAAAGGGGAAAAAAACGCAGATTTTAAAAAATGCTATTCTTTCTTGGAGAAATAAGCCAGTAAAAATACATAAATAAAAAAGTAAAAATTAAAAAAAAAGAAAAAAATGCTAAATGTTTACACTTAGAAGGAGAAAGAACACTAGCAAAGAGTCAGGTGTGGTCAGAGAGAGGAGGAAAGCCAGGATAAAGCAGAACTACAAAATCCAATGAAGGCTAAGAGTTTAACAGTTACAACGTGCCTGTCACTAATCTGAAGGCTTTTCATGTAGCCCTCAATGAATCCTCCACAGTTGTATGAAGTGGGTCCTATTATTATTCCCATTTTACAGACAAGGAAGTATATCCACAGACAGGTTAGGTGAGCTGGCTCAATTAAAAAGGTGGTAAGCAATGGAATCAAGATTTGAATCCATGTAGTCTTGTACTCTGAGCCCACATTTTAACCACTATGCCCTGGCAGGGTCAGAAACTGTCTTCCCAAATCTTAAAAGACCTTTCTGCTACGGCCTGGCACAATGGCTCACACCTGTAATTCCAGCACTTTGGGAGGCCAGGAGTTTGAGACCAGCCTGGCCAACATGGCGAAACCCGTCTTTACTAAAAACACAAACATTAGCTGGGCGTGGTAGCACATGCCTGTAATCCCGGCTACTTGGGAGGCTGAGGCACGAGAATTGCTTGAACCCGGGAGGTGGAGGCTGCAATGAGCTGAGATCGCCATTGCACTCCAGCCTGGGTGACACAGTGAGACTCTGTCTTTAAAAAAAAAGACCTTTCTGACAAGATCATTGGTGATACTAATAAATGGTTTTTTTTAAACATTGAACAAATAAAATGAATCTGCATAGCTCAGTGAACTACTATTTTCTAAAGAACCAGTGCCTGATGTAACCAAATCATGCATGAGTAAAAGATCCATTTGAAGTGCAAGGCAGATTAATGAATTTTCACCTAACAAGAGTACGAAAAGTTTACTGTTACCGTTTCAGATTCCAGATGGCAGATAATCTTTGACTGACTACCACTTGTTCAGTTTGGGTGTAGTATCAAAGGTGGAACATCCACAAAACATACTCCTTCCTTTCCAACTACCTATCTGTGTGGTCAGATTTGCTTCAATTACAACAACATCACATGATAGATTTAACGCAGAAAAAAGATATGAGAATCTTCTAGCTGTCATCGATTAAGCGGGGCATTAAAGAGATTTGCAAAAATGTAAAACAAAGACATTCCTCATTAAACATTTTGTTTTAGAAAATAGTTATTGTTCATAAAAATGTTACTTACAGTAACACGTGATAGGTGTTTTTTTTGTTGTTGTTTTTTGAGACAGAGTCTTACTCTGTCCCCCAGGAAGGAGTACAGTAGCACTATCTCAGCTTACCGCAACCTCTACCTCCCGGGTTCAAGTGATTCTCCTGCCTCAGCCTCCTGAGTAGCTGGGATTGCAGGTGCCTGCCGCCACGGCCAGCTAATATTTTGTATTTTTAGTAGAGACAGGGTTTTGCCACATTGGCCAGGGTGGTCTCGAACTCCTGACCTCAGGTGATCCACCCGCTTCAGCCTCCCGAAGTGCTGGGATTACAGGCGTGAGCCACTGCGCCCAGCCTTTTTTTTTTTTTGAGATAGCGTTTCACTCTTGTTGACCAGGCTGGAGTGCAATGGCACAATCTCAGCTCACTGCAACCTCCGCCTCCAAGGATCAAGCAGTTCTCCTCCCTCAGCCTCCCAAGTAGCTGGGATTATAGGTATACGCCACCACACCCGGCTAATTTTTTGTATTTTTAGTAGAGACGGGGCTTCACCATATTGGTCAGGCTGGTCTCGAACTCCTGACCTCAGGTGATCCACCCGCCTCGGCCTCCCAAAGTGCTAGGATTACAGGTGTGAGCCACGACGCCTGGCCAGGTTTTTTTTAATGAATAAATATTTAAAAATTTTTTCAGTTTCGGTTTCTAATAAATTAAGTATTAATAGATCAAATCCATAGAAAATGAAAGAACACTGTCCACTATTACTGTTACACACTACTATACATAGCCACCTTGCATTGTTGTATCTCACTGAATCTGGGAACCCTATGAAGTAAGTGGTAGTATTCCTGCTTACCAACGAGAAGTCAGCTAACTTAATTCGCTTGCCCAAGGTAGCCCAAGTAGGAAGTGGTCAAGCCAGCACTGGCAACCAGGTCTGTCAGATGCCAGAACCTTGCTTTTAATTGCTGTGCTCTACTGAGTCCATAAGTAGGTGTCAAAACATGACAGGCTTCCCATACATATGGGTTAAGGTGTTCGAGAGAGAACAGCTGATATTTGCAAAGCAATGAATAGAATTGTATGACTTACTTTATATATCTCTTCATATGTTTCTTCATCAATTTCTATAGTAGTCACAGTTTCTTCCACATCTCCCAAGATCATATTTAAATGTTGATCATAAGCCTACAGTGGGAGGGCACAGAACCAAGAAATTTAAAAATCAAATTACAAAAATGATAAAGGCTTAACAATATGCAAATTGCTCAATTACAACTAAGGCATTTGATACTTACACCACAAACTTTTACACACAAATAAAAAGTAATCCTACTGTACTAATATACTGTTTCTTCACAAGTCATTTCCAATGATTACTTAATTGACCTGATAAAAATATAAAAGTGCTTATATGGCCAAAAATAAATTTACTTCAAATCACTTGAAATTATTTTTAAAGTCTCCACCCCACTTGTTATCTAAGGCAGTCACATCATTTATAGTATTTAATTATGAAAAACAGCAGATTCATCTTCATCATTTATCAATAGACATCCTTCAATTTCACCTATAACAATGTGACAAGAAAAATACAGTAAAGAAGATAAAATCCCTTGTTTACTGGTAAGATAATGGCATTGCAGTCTTCTAAAGGCACACGGTAAACCACATGTCGCAGAGAGAAAGTAAGTAGAGCAACACCCTGCCCATTTCTAACCTATCCAGAACTTAAATGTATTTAGTGCCTGTGGGCTCAATCAATAAATGTTGCAGCTAAGATATTCAATCCAAGCTCCAAAGTTCACTCGTTTTACTGAAAGGTGCACTTTCTGGGACCTTGTTCAGAACTCACGTTTACTTCTAACAGCATGTTACATGGTTCGCCTGCTCACATCAAAATAAAAGTCACTTGTCAGCCATGTGGGGAACTGCTAAGCAGGGCACACTAACAAAAGCAAACATGTATAACTGAGAGGCACAAAACAAACAGAAAGTTGGGGCCATTTAGGATAGAGACCATCAAGTTTACACAGGGAACTGAAGAAGCCTCCAAGAGCCACAAACTTAAGTAATTAAACTCAATTCCATTTGTATTTCGAAAGTTACCACTATTCCTTTCCTGGAGTCTCTCTTCCTTTAAGGCCAGCTGTAGATTGTCTCCCTGGGTCCCTATTTCCTTTCCAAGCCCAGAGGTTCTTTATCTTTAGGTTTTGTGAAAGGTAGAACCACAGTACTTAAGAGTGGGGCTCAGGTCAGACAACCTAGATTCAAATTCTGGCTCTCCCTTTACTGTCAAGTGACTGTACCTTTCTGAGCCTGAGCTTCGCCTGAGCTTCCTACACTGCAAAGCAGGAATAATTAGTATGTATCATCATAGGGTTGTTATAAAGATTAAATGAGATATCACACACAAAATGCTTAGGATAATAGTACCTGGTCTATAATTAATGCTCAATAAATGTTAGCTCTTTTTAATCACTTTAGGGTAGAGTAGCAACACTAAAAACAACACACTTAGGAAAGTAACAAGTCATTAAGGAGAGGCAAAACCTTCAGGGTACTCTATGAACAAATGGGATTATTTCAAGGGACCAATTCTACAGATATTTTGCAGATATGCACAAAGAAATACGTACAAAAATGCTTACTGCAAGTATTTATGTATTTGTAGCAAGAAATGAAAAAAAAATCGATCACTATCATATACAGAATTCTAGGTAGTCATTAAAAAGAATAAAGGAAAATTAAATGCACTCATGATCAATAATTTCCAAGAAAGATTAAGTGAAAAAAAAAAGGTGCTGAAAAACATGTATGGCAAGATCCATACATGTAGAGGTAAGGTGTACATAATGCAAGTATGTGCATATGTACATATATGAGTGTATATGTGTAAACATACAGAAAAGATAACCCAATTTTTAAATTTTATTTTTTGTAGAGACAGGGTCTATGTTGCCCAGGCTGGCAACACAGAGAACTCCTGGCCTCAAGTGATCCTCCTGCCCCAGTCTCCCAAAGTGCTGAGATTACAGGAATGAGCCACTGCACCTGGCCAAGATAATCCAGTTTTTAGTAGCGATTACCAGTAGAGGAAATGGGATTTCACTTTTTACTCTAGATATTTTTGTGCTGTTTAACTTTTCATAATAAAACACATATTTGTGTTTTAAATTTAAAAAACATTTAAGAATGGAGGACAAATAAATATTATTTACAAATAAACAGAAGGGAAAAATGAAGGGAATAAAAATGTTCTATAATAGACGTATTTCTATTAAAAGAAAAAATGTTAAAAATGTGAATACATGCCGCTTTCTTTGGCTTATGGAAATATGGGTGACTTTCCACTACCCTCTCTTCCTTCAAAACACCCTTTCACTCTGGACAGGTTTTACATTTCAAGGGAGTCGGGGTAGGAAGGAATCTGATTTCAAGGCAACTTGATAAATTTACTTACATGTAATCTGCCTCGAAGCTCTCGGTCATTTCTCATTTTCACATAAATTCGCTCATCTAGGCTGAGCCTGATAAGATCCAGGGGCTCCTCTACAGTGTTGGTAGTTTGTTGCTGATAAAAGAAACAGGCTTAGTAATGTAGTACTAGAGTTAGAGTAGTGCTTAAATCACTGCTATGCTGTGTGACCATGGGCAAGTTATTTAACCTTTTTCTGCCTCAGTCTCCTAATCTGTAAAATGGAGATAATAGTGCCTACCTAATACTGTTTTTGTGAGGCTTAAGTGATATATATGAAGGCTTAGAACAGAGCTTTTCACATAGTATATGTATATACTATGTTTTATATACTATATACTATAATATATACTATATTATATACTATGTTTCACATAGTATATAAATGTAGGTTAAAACACACATACATAAGAAGGAGTTACACAGCAAAATAATCATGACTATGCTTTGTTCCCTCAAAATCCAAACTGCCTGACCCAATTTCAGGGTATAGGGTCTCAGGGACTTTAGCTTTATCTCAAATATTATGTAATCATTGGAAAAACACTCACTTAATGCCTACCATACACTAGTCAGAATGCCAAGTAGAGGTGTAGGTTTATGGGAAGATTATGAATTCAGCACAGGTTGAGTTTAGGCTGCCAACTGGCCAGTAAGATGAATATATTTAGTAGCCAGTATAGAACACTGGTTGAAAGCACTGGCTTAGCCGGGCATAGTGGCACATGCCTGTAGTCCCAGCTACTCCAAGAGCTGAGGTGGGAGGATTGCTCGAGCCTGGGAGGTGGAGGTTGCAGTGAGCCAAGATCGTGCCACTGCACTCCAGCTTGGGCAACAGAGTGAGACTGTCTTTAAAAAAAAAAAAAAAAAGGAAGCAAGCACTGGCTTTGCAGTCAGGCAGTCCGGGTTCAACTCCTGGCTGTGACCTGACACTTATGAACTGAGATTAAAAATCATGCCATCTGTAATTCTCAGATTCTTCATTTGTAATTGAGAAAGTCACAACCTTCTTTCTGGGTTCTTATGAGGATTAAACTAGTTAATGCATTCGAAACAGTGCCAGGAAAGCAGAAAATATTAATACTTAGAAATGGTTCCTATTGGCCGGGTGTGGTGGCTCACGCTTGAATCCCAGCACTTTGGGAGGCTGAGAAAGGCAGATCACCTGAGGTCAGGAGTTTGAGACCAGCCTGGCCAACATGGCGAAACCCTGTCTCTAGTAAAAATACAAAAATTAGCCGGGCGTCGCGGCACACGCCTGTAGTCCCAGCTACTTGGGAGGCTGAGACAGGAGAATCGCTTGAACCCAGGAGGCAGAGGTTGCAGTGAGCTGAGATCGCGCCATTGCACTCCAGCCTGGGAGATAGAGTGAGACTCCATCCAAAAAAGGGAAAAGAATAGAAAAGGAAAAGAAAAGATTCCTATTAATATTATATTATTAAAGAACTGCTGGAAACATTGGTTTTAGAGGTCAGGGCTAGGATGACTTGGGGTCACCCACATGGAAGGGATAGTTGCAGCCGCTAAGAGTTAGAAAGATCATTCAAGGAGAGCTTCTTCAGTAAGTACACAAGGCCAGTGGAGGAAGGTAACTGAATTCGTAACAGGATCTGAAGATTCAAAAGGCCTGATGAGAGAAAAAAATAACCTAACTCAACTGGTCCCTACATCCCTCAGTTCAACGGTGTTTGTTAAAGACTCAGATAACCAACTGTTATATTACAATGATAGAGAAGTCACAATCCCCACCCTCAAGGAGCTCATTCTAATGTGGAGAGGCATACAAATAATTATAATACTGTAAGAATATGCACATGAAAGAGCCCTACTGCTACCTAAACCTCTGTCTGGGATGCCCACTGTCTGCTCTTTTCATCCTGTAGCTTTAAATATTGGCTTTTCAAAGAGGCTTCCTCTGATCATCTAACTCATTCACTCAAATATTTGTTGAGTGTTTCCAGCACTGTTCTAAACCCCAAAGACAAAAGAATGAACAAAACAAAATCCCTGCTCTTATGGCACTTACATTCTAGTGGGGAGAGATACACATTAAACAAAGATGCATACATTTAATATGAAAAAATAACTGTATGAAGAAAAATGAGGCAGGGTAAGCAGAGTAGCGGGAGTGCTATTTGGGCAGAAGTCCTCTCTGAAGAGGTCAGTAGAAAGTTTAAGTTGTGGCATGATCTCCAAAGATATTTGAGGAAGAAAAAGACCAGGTGAAAAAGCTTCTAGGACCATCTGTTATTCTGCATACCAGTTCCTTGTTTCCTTCATAGCACATCACAGTTCCTGTAAGTCTTACATATTTACTTTTATCTGTTCTCGTCGCGAATATAAGCTCCAAGTAATGGCAAGGATCACTTATATGTCGATGTCAGTGTCCCTGGCCCTTAGAACAGTGTCTAACCATACAAAGCTCAGGCTCACTCTATCTGCTGAATGAGTAAATAATTGTTGCGCTCAGTAATGATAACAACTCTTAACTTTATTATCTGGCTTTCTATTGGAATCCTGACAGCTCCGTGAGGCAGGCAAGGATAATAATCTACAGATTAAAAAAAATGAAGCGAAGAGTGTGAGAATAGTCATCAGGTGGGCTTCTAACAGGAAAAGGTCTCAGGGACTGCGGCAAAATTCGGAGGGGGGGGGTTACGGAAAGGACGGGGTGGATTAGGCCACGGTGACTTGGAAAGAGGAGGCACGACTGGCCATTTTTCCTGAGTCTGGAAAAAGCAGCCTAGTACAAGAAGCTGCTTCGAGCGACCTCCTTAAAATACACTCACCTGGTCTACGTCGTCCGCCATGTTTCAAACCCTGCGCCCTTTCCCGCCTCTCGCGAGAACACAAGAGCAACGCCAATCTCCGGAAACGTGAGGATACAATACACCGGAAATAGAAAACTGCTGTGCTCTTTCCTGCTTCCGGCGGTTTTTTAGTGGCCACGGGTATGGGGTGGAGCTTCCTTTAGGGGCGTGACTAGGCCTCCAACTAAGAGGCGTGACCACACGCGCCCGCCTCGGGGCGGGGGCGGCGTTCTAGCGCATCGCGGCCGGGTGCGTCACTCGCGAAGTGGAATTTGCCCAGACAAGCAACATGGCTCGGAAACGCGCGGCCGGCGGGGAGCCGCGGGGACGCGAACCTCGCAGCCAGAAATCCAAGGCCAAGAGCAAGGCCCGGCGTGAGGAGGAGGAGGAGGGTGAGAGCGAGGCCCAGCGGGCTTCGCGGGAGACGCCGCCGGTGGGCGGAGGAGGCCCGGAGGCAGGGCGGGAGTCCAGACGCGGAGGCCTGGTGGAGGTTGCTGCGCGCTTTCCGCGCCGTGGGGGCAGCCCGGCAGGCCGCGGCCGGCCCTCCCCGCTGTCCCCGCGCCTTTGTCCTCCGCACTCAGAGCGGTTTCCCGCGAGCCTCGCCCGACCCAAGCTTCTGCGTAGCTTTTTTCCCCGCTCCCCGTTGTCCAGAGGATACAGATGTTCAGGGTTGAACGCGGAGAAGGCAGTTATTTGTGTCCCAGGAAGACGGACGGACGGACCAGGACGTAGAGTGATGCAGTGTGCTGGCTCACTAATGATAACTTCAGCTGAGTCTCACCCAGAGTTCCACAGTGGGATCCCACCTGACTTCCCCCATGGATATTGGATAGGCTTCTTACATTTGTCATGGGCAATGCAGAGCTCATGGTTTTCCCCTTTAAATCTATGCTTTCCTCCGTTTTTCCAGTCTCAATACTTGTTATAAAGCAAAGCCCACCTCTTTCTTATGTCCACACATCCACTCCGTCAGCAAGTCCAGTCAGTTCAGCCTCAGAGTGTATTTCAAATTTGTCCACTTTATTTCCATGGCCACAGCCCTTGTCCAAGTCACCATCACCTTTCAGTTGAGTGACTGCAGTTTCCTCTTTACTGGCCTCCCAGCTCTGCATCCAGCAACCCACATAATCTTAAAAAAAAAAAAAAAAAAAAATCATGCCATGCTCCTGCTTTAAACTCCCCTTGGTTTTCCATTGCTCTTAGCTTAAAATCCAGTTGTCTTATCCTGGCCTACAAGATGCTACATGTTTTGGCTCTTGCTACCTCTCCTGTTTCTCTTACCACTTGTTTCCTTGCCAGATACCCTCCTTATTGGCCTCCTTTCTCTTCCTCAAATATGCCAAGTTATTTCTTGAGCCTTTTCCTTTGATGTTGCTTCTGCCTAGAGTGATCCCCCCATGACTTTTGCCAGGGCTGATTTCTTCTATCTCTTCAAATCTCAAGTTAGACGTTCCTTGAGCAAACTAAGGTGGTCCTTCCCAGATACTCCGCGGATACGAAAACCTGTGATGCTCAAGTACCTTGTATCAAATGGCCTAGTGTTTCCATGTAACCTATGCACATCCTCCGACATACTTTAAATCATCTCTAGATCACTAATAATACCTAATACAATGTAGATGCTATGGAAATAGTTGTCATGCTGTATTTTTAAAATTTGTATTTTTTTTCCCGAAATATCTGTGGTTGGTTGAATCTGTGGATGCGGGGCCCGTGGATTGGTAGGGCTAAGTGCTAAATAAATATTTATTTTTTATTTTTTTCGAGACAGTGTCTCACTCTGTCGCTGAGGTTGGAGTGCAGTGGCGTGACCTCTGCCTCCCAGGTTCAAGTGATTCTCCTGCCTCAGCCTCCCAAGTAGCTAGTAGTACAGGTGCCTGCCACCACCATGCCTGGCTAATTTTTGTATTTTAGTATAGATGGGGTTTCGCCATGTTGGCCAGGCTGGTCTCAAACTCCTGACCTCAGGTGATCCGTTCGCCTCGGCCTCCTGAAGTGTTGGGATTACAGGCATGAGCCACTGTGCCCGGCTGGTAAATATTTTAAATAATTGCAAAATGCAGGCTGTAGAAGGAATTTCTGGGTCTCCTGCAATAACTGGGTAGAAGATTAGGTAACCGGCAAAGGCTATCACCCTAGATTCTGTTTCTATACCAATTATAAGTTCATCATCCATTAGGAAATAGTGAAATGGTAATAATTCCTAAACTTAGGAGGCGATTTACCTCATATGTAATATTACGAGTTTCCATTTTGTTCATTCATTTACTCATTCATTCAAATAACATCTTTTGAGTATCTACTATGTGCTGTACATGAATGAGTTGACATGAGAGATAAACATATCTTGGAGGATCATAGAGTAGTGTTGACATGACATTTACATGTAAAACACTCAAGGCAGAGTGTGCTAAATATTGTGGAAGAAGGTACAAGGCTTTGTAGCTTCCAAAGGATTAATCAAGTTTGACTGGCGTGATCGGGGAACGCTCTCTGAAGTAGTTTGGTCTGTGATTTAAAGGATGGTTGCTATTTTAGCAAGGGGTCACAAAAAGGGGCTGGTATTCTAGTCAGAATGTAATTTGGATATATGGCAATTAAAAATTAAAGGTTTTAATCTGATGGAAATGCTACCTGCATTCTTCCCAGCTCAACACTTCACCTCGGTTCCAGCTTGGTAGAGCTTCAATTCTTAGTTTTATGCACTTGGGTGAATTATTTTGGACAAATGTTTTAGCCCTTCTGAATTTCCTCTATGAAATGTAATAACTGCCTTGCAGGGTGGCTGTGAGTTTTCAGTGGGATAGCATATAAAGCCAAGAGCTTTAGTTTTACTCATGTTAGGTAATTAGTTGGGCTAGCTGGTGTCATTCAGCCTAAACGGAGGTAAGGATGCACCCAAGTTTACTTTGCTAGCCAGAGGAGCTAGCAGTCAGTTCCCAAGGCAGCTTCCAGGATCTGCAGAGTTACAACCTTTGTTGTGGTTTGGTGGTTTTGTGGGGAAGCATAGACTTAGCAAGTGTGGTTTGGGCTGCAGATGACAATAATTTGGTGACTATCAGTGTAGTTTCTAACACTGTAATAGTGTAGGTTTTAATAGCACCCCTGTACATGCAAATGAAGGTGATACTTGGCTGCTTTTGACAAATAGGAGAAAGAAAACAGGCTTTCACATGATTTCCTTTGTGTTACTAAAGCACCTCTGGTTTCTTTTCTTCTCTATATTAACACCTTCAGTGATATCCAGTAATTCCTTCAACAGCTGTTTATTGAGCGCCTACTATTTTCAGGCACTGTTCCAGGTACTAGGATAATAGTAGTGAACAAGACAGATGAGGCACCTGCTCTCATGATTATAATCGGTGGGGGAGGGGTAGGTAGAACAGATAACAAGTTAAAAAAAAACGGATTCACATGATGATAAGAGCTATCACCCTGTGCTAAGACTGCTGTGATAAAACTTATTTGGGTACATAGCAGAAAATGCTTCTATAGATGGAAAGAAAAACCCTCAAACTTATATGGGGCTGGGGAAGAGGCAGCTAAATGGGAATCAGTGTCAGGGAAGGCCTTTGTAAGGAGGTGGCATTTTGAGGCATTTAGTGTAATTTTGAGCCATTCATAGGAAGTTCTGGGGAAAAGAGTTCTAGGCAGAGAGAACAGTGTGTTTAAACACTCTTAGGAGGGAATGAACTTGGCCAGTTGGCTGGACACAGTGAGTGAGGGGCTGGGTAGGAGAAGTGAGCAAGGGCCTGAGCTTGGATACCAAGCTAAGGAGTTGGAATTTTATTCTGAGTGCTACGAGTTGCTGCTGGAAGGTTTACTCCGGTGTTCTTATTAAATCCCAGTAGATGGGCAAGCAGACCACAGTGGTAATTCCTGCCCTACTGAAAGAACGCTGAACTCAAGGAGGCTAGTTAGGCATATTAGATAACTCAAGATTTTGGAGAGTCCTGGAAAAGAGTCTCTAGATGCTTAGGGACCAAAAAATAGCAAAGAACAGAAAGTCACCCATATTTCTGCCATCCAGAAATAGCCACCATGAAATAGTAGTCTGTTTCCTTCTAGTCTGTTTTTTATGTAGCAGGAAGCATATTGTAAAATCAACTTTGCATGATTAACGTTACATCATATATCGTTTTTCTTTATCTTAAAGGATGACTCAATTATATTTTGTTGTGTGGCTCTGCCATAAGTTACTTAACAATTATCTCATGGTTGGACATTCAGATGATTGTTAGATGCTTTTGAATACTATGAACATCCTTTTGATTCAGTTTTTGTGTTTCCTTTTTCCCCCTTTCCCTTTTAACTCCTCTACCTTTCTCTTTAAACAGGAATAAAAGCTGTGCTTTTTAACCAACTAGAAAAGTTTGTGATGCCTCTGAAGTATCCTCCTACGTGCATTTTTTTAGATTAGTAGAAATTGAAGTGTTTAGCATCTTTGCCTATTATTAGAGGGCTAACTACCATTGTAAGATCCAGAAATCTTGATTTTAGGGGCACCCTCCTCAGACTGTCAAATCTTAAGCTTTATGCAGCCTCTGGCCTTGGAATAGGCAATCTGTTCTCAGATTTGAAAAAATTAATTTTGAAATAATTTGTACTTCAAAATTTTTCCTTATTTTTTGGTTTCCATTGCAATGTTTAAAAATGGGAATGCATAAATTCCTTTTTTATAAAACATTTAAAGAAACAACGGAATCAGTGATTTATCTAGGATTAAAATAAATGCTCCTTTGATATGAATTTTATGAACATTTAATCATGATTTCATTTAGATCAGAAGGGAGAGTCTTTTTTTCCCTCATGCAAAAGTATATTCTTGTGGAATATAAATACCTATCCAGAGAGTCAGCAAGACAAACAATGAAAAGACTGAATTATTAAATAATTTTATATTTTAGGTTAATATTGCAATCTCTTTTGAAACCTCAATAAAAGGTAGAATATTTTTATTTTCTAAAATTAATTGAAGCAGAGTCATGCAAAGACAAAAGATTTATTTCAGATTCAAGATAATTTGTGTGAATATATTTGCAAAATAGAAAACTATCCTTCCCTGCTATATTATTTATTAAAACTAATCTATTAATATAATTATTATATATAAATAAACCATAATTTTAGATATCCCAATTTGACTAAAACCAGCAGCTTATGCATTTTTTATTTCCCTTTAACAAAAAAATAATTATTTTAAGAAAATACTTTTGAATTATTGCTCTCTTTTTCCAAGTGTAAGTTTGCTGAGGTGGTTGGTATATGAGTGCCATTTGGGTTACATTGGAAAGGTTTCAGAGTAGTATGTGTTTTGAGCAGTTTGGTCTTGAAGGTTGGCAGAAATGTAGATTAATAGGAATGATGTTGTGGTAAAACTTTGACATGTTTATGTACTTAACATTTTACTTGAGAGGAGTATATTATTCCTAAGACAAACAATTAGTTTTGGCAGATAATAAATAGGGTGCTAATTAATGGATGTTGTATTTTCCTGGCAGGAGGTTAGCTGACATTTAAGATCTGGAAGTTAGGTTTTATTTGAGTCCTATGGTATTTTCTCTAGTTATAGGAGAAGTAAAGTGCTGATAAAGGAAGATGTTTTTTGCTGTGAATATAGACTAGCCGCAGGTGGGAAGAAGCTGAGAGCTGATTGCTGACCAGACAGGGGATTGTGAACCGGTGATGGAGATGGGGTTTGGAGACAGGTCATAGAGCCGTTTTATGCCCCTGCCCATAAGCTGCGCTGCCTCCACCTTTCCTTCCACCCCTCACCTCATGTTCTGTGTGGTCACCTAGATGCCTTTGAAGATGAGAAACCCCCAAAGAAGAGCCTTCTCTCCAAAGTTTCACAAGCAAAGAGAAAAAGAGGCTGCAGTCATCCTGGGGGCTCAGCAGATGGTCCAGCAAAAAAGAAAGTGGCCAAGGTGACTGTTAAATCTGAAAACCTCAAGGTTATAAAGGATGAAGCCCTCAGCGATGGGGATGACCTCAGGTGAGATGCCTGCAAAGCTTTGTCTCGGGTCTTGATTTTTCTCATCAGAGAATTGTGAATAATGAAAACCTCTATTCTTACTTGTCACTGGGGTCCATGGAAGATTGGATCTTTAAACTCTTCTAGGTACAACTCAGACGAGTAAGAGCTGGCAACTTTTCAGATAAGAACAGTGACAGCGTGCAGAAAGTGATTTATTCATGCTTCTACAGCTGGACAGTGGCAAAAGCAGGAGAACCCAGGTCTTCTGACTCCTGGTCCAGTGCTCTTTCTACTACACAAAAATATTAGATATATACAAAATATTACCATTCCAGCTTTATCTCATACTACTGTCCTCAAGCATGCTCTTCTCTGGCCAACCTGAGCTTCTCATCATTCAGTGAACACATTCTCATACTTTCTACACCTGCATTGTGCTCATGGTATTCCCTCTACCTGGAGTGCTTGCTGGCTTCCATCTTGAAGATGCAGATCCGAAACCACCTACTCCAGAGGCTTCACTGATTCTTCCCCCTTCTCTCCTCTGATTTCCTGTAGCGCTTCTAGGGAGTGTGATATGTCTGCCAGTTATAGTTACCATGCCACATACCCAGGCTTACTACCCTGTGACCTCTCAGAGGGCTGGAACCATGTGGGGTTCATTTTCATATGCCCTGTAGCATCGATTGCAGGGCCTTTTATTTGGCAGAAACTGAACAAGTATTTTTGCAATGAATGAGCATTTATATTAATATGTTGTGAACAATGATTGTGAGCCCAGGGAACACTTGATTTTCTGCCTCCTAAGAAAGTTGAGGGGTGGGGAGAAGAGGAAGAACAGAGGGATAGTGTTTCATTTGCTTCATAAACAAATCCTCACTGCCAGTATCAGCTTTTCCAGCAGCCTCTAGTCCTGGCATGGGAGAGTAGTCCATTAGAGGGCACAGGAAGGGACACGAGACAGCATGATGATTTTCTGCCATGGTTCATCTCTTCTCCTTTTCTCTAGACTTCCCTTCCCTTCCCATCCCGTCCCGTCCCCGTCCCCGTCCCGTCCCGTCCCCGTCCCGGTCCCGTCCTTAATGGAGTCTCGCTCTGTTGCCCAGGCTGGAGTCTAGTGATGCAATCTTGGCTCACTGCAACCTCCGCCTCCCAGGTTCAAGTGAGCCTCCTGAGTAGCTGGAACTATAGGCGCCCACCACCACGCCCAGCTAATTTTTGTATTTTTAGTAGAGACGGGGTTCCACCATGTTGGTGTCGAACTCCTGACCTCAGGTGATCTGCCCAGCTCAGCCTCCCAAAGTGCTGGGCTTACAGGCATGAGCCACTGCGCCTGGCCTTCCCTGGACTTTTCTGAAGAATGCCTCTGAACTTACTGTTTTGCAGTTGCCTCCCCTCACTAGTTGAATTCTCCAGAGACATATACATAGTGATAGGCCATGATACTGCTAAGGAAAGCTCTGGGTCCCCCTTTCCCTCTCCCCTGAGCATTGACTGTGGTCATTTCTGCTATGTTCGTTCTAAGGGGAAATTTTTATTGCTGGTGTTTTGAGAGAAAGTGGTACTCTAAAAAAAGAGTGTATTATTAGAGCTCAAGATTGATGATTGGTATTTTAAATGTTTATGCCAAAATCCTAGATAATATTCTCACTTGGTACCAAGTGCCAAAGTTGACACAAGTTAAAAGTAACTGGATACTCTAGACACATTTTATATATGAATTTGCAGAAATATATTACGTATCAGCAAGTACTTAGCCTTGAGCCATTGTTTAGCCAGCTACTTATCTATGTTATTATCTACTTAGCTAGCTAGCTGTCTATGTCTCTTGTCATTTATGACTCACTTATGTGTAGTCACGTCCCTGCTTGAAGTTAGAATGCTATGAACTTCAGTCTCCTTACATCATATTTCTTAAAGATGGAAAAGAAGTCTGAGTAGGCTTATAGTAGGATATGTAAATGTAGATTTTATTCTGTTCTTTCTGGCCTCCAACTGCACATATATCACACAGATATCACAGTTCTGGAACTCATTATTTTGGTGTCTTCCAACTTTTCCTTGTCATGTCCAGGCACAGCTGTGTTTTATTTCACACGATCTAGAGTGTAGGTTTTTTGACAGCACATCTGGTATTAATTAGACAGATGATCAGAGCACATCTTGATGAGATTTGGAACACATGTTGATGGAGGAAGTGAGGCTCAGAGCTTACTAATCATCTTTAAATAGTTGCAACAGATTCTCAATAAATAGGAGGGGTTTTAAAAATTCCATTTAGCTTGAATGGAACACTAGGATGTCTGACCTTCTTCATCTTCCTTCCTGTGGTCTTTACACAGGGACTTTCCAAGTGACCTCAAGAAGGCACACCATCTGAAGAGAGGGGCTACCATGAATGAAGACAGCAATGAAGAAGAGGAAGAAAGTGAAAATGATTGGGAAGAGGTTGAAGGTGAAACATCTTTCTTTCTTTTCAGAACTGTTTGGTTCTGTTTGTTTTTTTGTTTGATTCTGTTTGGAGTCAAATCACTAATTGCAATCCTTTTGTTTTTTAAGCTAATTAGACCACAGATAAGGTTGTACTAGGGACTTGCTGTGATACATATGGAAAAACTCATGGCCAAATTACCAAAGAAGGCTGTTGACTCTCTTCCTCTGGTGACTGTCAATGGGGTAGATATAAATAGAGAGGCAGCACTATTTAGGAGAAGGAACACAGGCTTTGAAAGTAGTTAGAACTGGGTTCAGCGCTCAACTTTGCCACTTAGGTAGCAGTGTGAGTGAGTAATTTAATCTTGAGCAAGTAACTTCACCTCTCTAAACTGAGTTTTCTCATTGGTAACACTCTGTAAACACTGAATGTTTAGTGTGAGCCATTCACAGTATAGGCTGTAGGATTATTGTGGGGAAAAGAAAGTTTGCAAATGTAATGGGCCTAATGTGTCATACACTCACAGTAAATACCAGCTAATGTTATCATCCCTGATTCCTTCTGTCTGGCCTGACTTTTCCTCACCTTTTTGTTTTGAAGGTGTTTAAATTTATAAAAAGAGTGAAAAATGTAATATATGTCCTCTTCACCTAGGTTCATTAACATTTTGCCACATTGAATGTATGTTTCTCTCTGTAAATATTCATTGTGGAACCATTTGAAAATAAGTTGTAGATATTCTGATATTCCACTGCTGAATACTTCAGCATGCATTTCCTAATAGACATTCTCCTGCATGACAAAATGACCTCATCACACCTAAGAAAATGAAAAATAAGTCCCCAATTGTTATAAAAGCATCCTTTATGACTGTTTCTTTTTGCACACAAAGATCCAACCAAGCCTTGTATTTGGTCTTTATGTCACTTTACTCTCTTAATATAATACAGCAGTAGTTCCCACCCACTACCTTGTTTTGCTTTTCATAGCACTGCCTTTTTTGAAGGGTCCTAGTCTTTTGTTTTGTAGACTGTCTCATGTTCTGGTTTTGTCTGATAAACAGTCACACATCTCATGGTGTTGTTAAACTTGTTTCAATATCCCCTGTATTTCTTGTAAACTAAGTCCAAAGATGTGATTTAATTTTGATTAAACTTTTATTTTTTTTCCAAGAATCCTTTTTAGATGATGCTTTAAACCTCATCTTGCATTCATTAAGCCACCTCTAATGTCAGGTTGTTCCTCTTCTAGTCATGCTACCTTTAAGCTAGCTGTACTACCATGTCCTTTTGACATGGCCTCATTAGTCTTTGAGAACATTTTGTTCAGCTTATGCATTTCTTACGTTAGACTTGAAACCAGCCTTTTTTTCTTCAAGAAGCTGTGGTTCATTTTAATAGAGATTTGTGTATAGAGACCAAGATCTGGCATTAGATGCATTCTTTGCCAGTGAGCTGTCATGGCTTCTAGGCCCAGAGCCTCTTTTAAGGAACTTTTGCTAATGAAGTTTTCAATTAGATCCAGTTCAGCAAATTCAGTCCTTTTCAGCTACTGTATACAAGCAATGTAGGGGGTGAAGAGATGAAAAGTATGTATTTCTTGCCACTTACAAGTTTATAATTGAGAATGAAAGACGAACACCTGAGTCATGACTATACAAAGCAAATTATGCTAATTGTCATTGTGGTAATACAGAATACAGAGAAAAGGAGATTATTCTCATTTGGGTTTCTTTTTTTTTTTAAAGAGTTTTAAGTATATACATACATGCATGAGTGTCAGCTTTTTGATAGAGGGGTCTGTATCTGATTCAACCCAGTATCTCTATGCTTTAGGTCGCTTATCTAAAGACTGCCTGGGTTGTGTGGGTTAAATGAGACACATGAATATATAACACTCAGCACACTGCCTGGCACATGGTAGGACTCAGGGCAGGGCATGTCTAGGGGTCTCTGTGGGCTGTCTCCCTCACATTCATGCCTCACTTCCTTCCCAGCAGAACCTTGATTCTGTTCAGTATAGTAGCTATTATTATTGTTATTACTATTACTGATTTTTTAAAATGCTTGTTGATAGAACTTAGTGAGCCTGTGCTGGGTGACGTGAGAGAAAGTACAGCCTTCTCTCAATCTCTTCTGCCTGTGAAGCCAGTGGAGATAGAGATTGAAACGCCAGAGCAGGCGAAGACAAGAGAAAGAAGGTAAGCTTAGGCCCTTGCTTCTAGGCTCCTGTTACATGCGGTAGGCAACAGCTGCTGCTTAGGAGGACTTTGGAGAAACTTGTAGGGGACCAGGACTGAGTATCAAAGTGGTCGAGAACCTTGGGTCAGGAACCTGATTTACCTTTAGAGACTTGAATGAGACACCTTCATGTCCTGGCTGGGGTGGGGGATGAGGAGAGGGAACTCCTGTGTGCCAGGGATTGAGCAGGCCATCCGTTGTCTTACCTAATCCTTAGAACAGTGTTATGAATGAGGAGCCAGAGGCTCAGACACTAAGTAACATTTCAGGAGTCACTCAGCCAGTAATGGAAGAGCTGAGACCTAATCCTTCTCATTGACTTGGCATTCACATTTTCCCTACCATGTCACGCTGCAGGACTTGAGGCAGTGCCAGCCGTGGTAGGGAGCCCCTATCCTTCCCAGCATCCCAGAGTACCTCTGCAGCCTCTGATGGTTTGGGAATTCCACTGTGCGATGGGCACATTACTAGGCACAGAAGAGGGAGATAGTACAAATCATTCAAGAAGTGTCAAGTTGTCTTGAAGATTCATGGGATACAGACTGAAAAAGAGATTTTACACTAGAACAGTGTCACATAAATGATGGTGTGTTAATTTAACGTTAATAAAAGTAATGGTTGCTAAGGAGAGAGTAGTTGGAAGAGTTGGACAGCCAGAGAAGACTTCCTGGAAGAAGTGAGCTTTGAGGCACGTAGGTGAGGTGTGATCTGCTGCTGGTTGAGAGGAAGGTTGTCTGGGTACAGAATGTCCCAGGCCAAGTTTTGCTGGTGAGAAGGAGCCAAAGAGCCTGCAGGAAATAGCTGGCTTGAAGATGGACTTGAGTAGCACAGCCTTGTGTAGGGAAACAGGGAGAGTGATTCACTGTCATCTGAGGAGAAGGAATTGCCTGGGGGAGTGGAGTCTGGTTTCAGTTCCCCCACTTCATTCCCAGATTTTTCACTATGTGTTGCAGTGAAAAGATAAAACTGGAGTTTGAGACACATCTTCGGAGGGCGATGAAACGTTTCAATAAAGAGGTCCATGAGGACACACACAAGGTAAGGGCAAGGAATGTTGGGGAAGGACTCTTCCTTGTCAGCGGAAAGAGCTTGTGCTCACCGAGGCTTTATTTCTGGCTTTGCTGCTCACTCTGTGGCCATGGCAAGTTTCTTAACTCTCTCTGAGCCTTTGCATCCTCATCTGGGAAGTGGGGGTAGTAGTAGTGTCTGCCTTGGAGGGTGGTTGTGTATTATAGGTAAGGTAACTTGCAGCACAATGCTTGGCATGCAGCAGAGGCAAAATAAAAAGTACTTGCCTTCCATCTCTCCTTTCAGCCATTTAATGTCATTAATTCTAATCCCAGCTGCAGGCACTGGCTTTTGACTTTAGCTGACAGTTATTGAACACCTGTACACACCTAGCAAGGTGCTTGGCATGGTGGGGATAGAGACTTGGATAAAGCTTATTTCCTACAATTGAGGAGTATCTGATCTCTAGATGGAACAAGGACTTCTAAACAGAGAAACTCAAGACTATGCCTGGAACAGTGAAAGCGATCAGCGTGGCTCTGTGGAGCTGGGGAAGGCTTTATGTAAGGGAAAGGATTAGAGCCGGGTCTAGGAGAAGACGTTGAAGACTCTAGCCAAGTTGTGGAGGGGACGGCGAGGTGCCCAGCTCACCTGCGTGTGTGGAGTGTGTAGGTGTTCGGGGGTGGGGGTGAAGGGAGGGTGGGCTTCAATTTCCCTTTGATGGATGGTGGGCTGCCAGAGAGGATAGTGATGGGATGGGTGTGTTGCTTTGTGTGCAGCTGCTGCAGAAATCTAGAGGTGCAAGGACAGTGACGAGGTTAGAGAGGGGTCGCCTCCCTCACCCAGGCCTGGGGCACGAAACGAGACAGCTGTGTGCCTTTCACCTCTTGTTGGGTGCTGGAGGTGAAAGAAAGGGAAGATGACTCTCAGGTTTGAGGCCTGAGTGAGGAGAGAGAAGCAGCACTATTGATTAAAATAGAGAGACTGTTAGTGGGGGAGGAGGAAGCCAATGTTGAAGGGAAAATGACACAAATCAGTGTGTGAAAAGAGGGGAAGAGGTCATATAATCATTTCAGTAGGTGGATGAAGGGTGGGTTTTGGGGTCAGAGGAAGGGCAAAGATGTGGAGCCTGTGACAGAGAAGGTTAGGCTCAAACAACCAGAGAGGTGGCGAGAACAGCCCAGTGAGCCCAGTGAGGTGCGTCCCGCCAGCTTCCACAGGCTTCCAGCAGTCTCTCCAGCTCCACCCCACTTGCCTTTCCTTCTAATCTCGTGGAGCAAACCCCAGACATGGCAGCATTTCATCCAGAAATCTTTCAGTATGTATCTCTAAAAGACAAGACCAAAACAAAAACAGTTTGTATTTTGAAAACAAAGCAATTTGTATTTTGAAGCTTTGAGGTTTGATGATTCCTTTGAAGGAATGAGTATACAGAGAGGCAAAAAGAGAGTCAAAGACAAGCTTGGGGAGTGGCCAATACTAGTATTTTTACTTTCTTATATGTAGAAATGGCAACACATATTTCTTGCCCACAGGATGTCTTGACTTTGGCAGCAAAAGTTCCTCCTGGTGTCCGGCCTTCCTTCCATGCTGCCCCTTCCTCCTTTCCTCTTCACAGGTTCACCTTCTCTGCCTGCTAGCAAATGGCTTCTATCGAAATAACATCTGCAGCCAGCCAGATCTGCATGCTATTGGCCTGTCCATCGTCCCAGCCCGCTTTACCAGAGTGCTGCCTCGAGATGTGGACACCTACTACCTCTCAAACCTGGTGAAGTGGTAAGGTCCTCCGCTTGTCCTGCAGAGCTGGGGAGTGTAGGATTTGTGTTTCTCTCAGAGGCTGGGTTCAGGTCACTTCCGCAGACCTTCCCTGAGGCGGTAACTGTGTATCAGGTGGTGGGCATGGCATTGAAGATAGAGAAATGCCAGGTATGATCTTGCCCTGGTAGCGCTGCCAGACTGGTGGGGAGACAAATACATACTAGGTAATTACAGGATGGCATGAGGAGTGCCCTGGAAGGGGTGTTCTGGGGACTGCAGGCTCACATAGCAGGGGCGCTTTTCTCAGCTGGGAGGTCTGGGAACACTCCCCAAGGAGGTAAAGTCTGAGCTAGGTCTGTAGTGATGATAGGAGTTAGCTAGACGAGCTGGGGAAAGTAGGACAGAGGCAGGCGGGTCTCACGATTCACTCCCTCTTTTGATTTTCTTGGCTGGAAATGAAAATTCTCGTTTGCCCTGACCTCTGACACAAGGAATGCCTGCTTTCTCCCCAGGTTCATTGGAACATTTACAGTTAATGCAGAGCTTTCAGCCAGTGAACAAGATAACCTGCAGACTACATTGGAAAGGAGATTTGCTATTTACTCTGCTCGAGATGATGAGGAATTGGTCCATGTAAGTGATTCCTCCCGGATCACTGTTTTTTTATCAGTACTGTTAACTAATGATAATGGCAGCCATGTGCCAGATGCCATTCCAGGTGTGTTACCGACACTACCTTATTCAGTCCTCATAATGACGTTGATAGCTGCTGAAGCCAAGAATAGCTACATGATGCCTCTAAGATCTTTTCCTTGGTGAGCCTGAGAATCGAGATTGGGATCAGAGTCTGAGTGGAGGGCCTGTATGCTTTCCTCCCTATTGCCTCTAGTTCTGGTGTACCAAAAAGCTCGTAGTTTTGCGTCAGATGTGCTAGAAATATTTTCATTAATTTTTCCAATTTTGTCTTCAAAAGTCCCAAGGAAATGTTTTTTCAAATTGGATGCTGAAGTCCTTCAGAACGTGTTTTTGTACCTCACATCTGGGTGTTGACACTGGCAGGCAGCAGTGCAGTGAGGAGGGTTCTGTCCATAAAAAGGAATCATGATGGCAGAGTGCTCCAGGGACAGTCAGGCTTTATCAAGTGCCTACAGGCACCTGTAGGTAAGGTTCTGTCTGAATAAAACAAAAACAGAGATGGAAATATGGTTTTATCCCTAGAAGATTCCTATTAATCCATACAGTTCAATCTGGGAGTCCCAGATTCTCTGTTTGAAGAAAAATATGGTTGACATCTTTAGTTCTCTTCTTCCGTGTTGGCTTTAAAAAGTCTAAGATATTTGGCAAGGCTGATAATTATGTTATAATATGCTGCCAATTTTTTGTTTGTTTGTTTTTGTTTTTGTTTTTTGAGACAGAGTCTCTCTCTGCCACCTAGGCTGGAGTGCAGTGGTGCAATCTCAGCTCACTGCAACCTCCACCTCCTGGGTTCAAGTGATTCTCATGCCTCAGCCTCCCAAGTAGCTGGCATTACAGGTGTGCACCACCATGCCTGGCTGATTTTTGTATTTTTAGTAGAGATGGGGTTTCACCCTTCACCCTGTTGGCCAGGCTGGTAACTCATTAATATTTTAGTATTGTCCTCCCAGACTTTGTTCCTGTGTATGTGTGTACGTATGTATTTGTTTTGTTTATTTGTTTAAGCAAAATAGGATCATACAGCTTTTAAAGAGGGGGTACAATTCAGTGACCATTTAGTACATTTACAATGTTGTGCAACTACCACCTCCATTTCCAAAATGTTTTTGTCACCCCCAAGGGAAACCCTGTATATACCCATTAAACTCCCCATTGTTACCCCCCCATCCCTGCTCATGGCAACCACCAATCTGTCTTGTGTCTCTGTGGATTTACCTATTCAGGATATTTAGTATAAAAGAAATACACTATGTGGCCTTTTCTGCCTGTCTTTTGCTTAGCATAATGTTTTCAAGATTCATCTGCATTTTAGCGTGTATCAAACAATATTTCATTAATATTTATGGCTGAATAATATTCCATTACATGTATATGCATTTTCTCTATCCGTTTATCCATTGGCAGACATTTAGTTAGTTTTCACCTTGTGGCTGTTGTGAGGAGTGTTGTTGTTAATGTCTGTACATATATTTATTTACATAGCCTGTTTTCAGTTCTTTTGGGTATATACCTAGGATTTAAATTGCTAGGTCATATGTATATTCTATATGTAATTTTTAGAGAAACCACCAAACTGTTTTCTGCAGTTACTCTACCATTTTACATTCCCACCAGCAATGAACAAGGATTCCAAATCTTTACCAACACTTGGTTATTTTCCGATGTTTTGATTATAGCCATTATGATGGGTGTCAAGTGATACCTCATTGTGGTTTTGATTGCATTTCTCCAATGACATGATGATGAGTGTCTTTTCATGGGCTTCTTGGTCATTTGTGTATCTTTTTTGAGGACATGTCTGTTCAAGTATTTGCCTATTTTTTAATTATGTTGCCTTTTTGTTGATGATTTGTAAGAGCTCCTTGTATATTCTGGATATTAGTTACCTATCAGATACATGCTTTGCACATGGTTTCTCCCATTCTGTACGTTGCCTTTTTACTTTCTTGATGAAGTCCTTTGATACGCAAAAGTTTTGAATTTTGACAAAGTCCAAGTTACCTATTTTTCTTTTGTTCTTTGTGCTTTTGGTGTCATATCTAAGATTCCATTGTCAAATCCAAGGTCATAAAGATCGACCCCTGTGTTTTCTTATAAGAGATTTATAGTTACTGCTCTTACATACGTTGTGAGTTAATATTTGCACATATCAGGTAGGTGTTCAATATCATTCTTATGCATGTGGATATCCATTTGTCCCAGCATTATTTGTTGAAGAGACGATTTTTTCAATGGGGCTTGGATGGTCATGGCATCCTTTTCAAAAATCAACTGTCCATAAATGTATGGGTTAATTTCCAGCCTCTCAATTCTTTTTTTTTTTTTTTTATTAATTTTTTTTGCATACAAAAACAATAAACATTTTCTAAAAATACATACAAACAAAAAGATGCGTATCAAACATATCAGGAAGGTTGCACATGGGAAGTTGGGGAATAGAAATGGGGGTGGGAGTTAAAATAAATGAGAGAGGGACTTTATATGGATCAGTGATAATAACTCAATCCTCTATTTGACAAAGAAGAGGGAGAAGGAAGAGGAAGAAAAAGAAAGTGGGATAAAGGATCAGAAAGGGAGGAAAATAGAAAAAATTAGAGTATGACTCCAGGGTAGACCTGTTTTGTTGTCATTGAGTTGGTTGGTTGGTTTGTCTGTTGTATTCTTCATGTTTCGCCAAGTTGGCCAGACTGGTCTCGAACTCCTAGCCCGAAGTGATCAACCCGCCTCGCCCCCCAGAGTGCCGGGACCACAGGCATGAGCCACCACGTCCAGCCCCCACATTGCTTCTGGCCTCCGTGGTAGACCTCCCAGACGGAGCGGCCAGGCAGAGGAGCTCCTCACTTCTACCCAGACACGGGGCGGCCGGGCAGAGGGGCTCCTCACTTCCCAGACGGGGCGGCCAGGCAGAGACGCTCCTCACTTCTTCCCAGACGATAGGTGGCCGGGCAGAGGCGCTCCTCACTTCCCAGACGATGGGTGGTCGGGCAGAGGCGCTCCCCACTTCCCAGACGATGGGTGGCCGGGCAGGGGCGCTCCTCACTTCCCAGACGATGGGCGGCCGGGCAGAGGCGCTCCTCACCTGCCAGAAGATGGGTGTCCGGGCAGAGGCACTCCTCACTTCCCAGATGGGGCAGCCGGGCAGAGGCGCTCCTCACTTTCCAGACGATGGGTGGCCGGGCAGAGGCGCTCCTCACCTCCCAGACGATGGGTGGCCGGGCAGAGGCGCTCTTCACCTCCCAGACGGGGCGGCCGGGCAGAGGCGCTCCTCACTTCTTCCCGGACGGGGCGGCCGGGCAGAGGCGCTCCTCACTTCTTCCCGACGGGGCGGCCGGGCAGAGGCGCTCCTCACTTCTTCCCGGACGGGGCGGCCGGGCAGAGGCGCTCCTCACTTCTTCCCGGACGGGGCGGCCGGGCAGAGGCGCTCCTCACTTCTTCCCGGACGGGGCGGCCGGGCAGAGGCGCTCCTCACTTCTTCCCGGACGGGGCGGCCGGGCAGAGGCGCTCCTCACTTCTTCCCGGACGGGGCGGCCGGGCAGAGGCGCTCCTCACTTCTTCCCGGACGGGGCGGCCGGGCAGAGGCGCTCCTCACTTCTTCCCGGACGGGGCGGCCGGGCAGAGGCGCTCCTCACTTCTTCCCGGACGGGGCGGCCGGGCAGAGGCGCTCCTCACTTCTTCCCGGACGGGGCGGCCGGGCAGAGGCGCTCCTCACTTCTTCCCGGACGGGGCGGCCGGGCAGAGGCGCTCCTCACTTCTTCCCGGACGGGGCGGCCGGGCAGAGGCGCTCCTCACTTCCCAGACGATGGGTGGCTGTGCAGAGGCGTTCCTCACTTCTTCCCGGATGGGGCGCCCGGGCAGAGGCGCTCCTCATTTCTTCCCGGACGGGGCGGCCGGGCAGAGGCGCTCCTCACTTCCCAGACGGGGCAGCCGGGCAGAGGCGCTCCTCACTTCTTCCCGGACGGGGCGGCCGGGCAGAGGCGCTCCTCACTTCTTCCCGGACGGGGCGGCCGGGCAGAGGCGCTCCTCACTTCTTCCCGGACGGGGCGGCCGGGCAGAGGCGCTCCTCACTTCTTCCCGGACGGGGCGGCCGGGCAGAGGCGCTCCTCACTTCCTCCCGGACGGGGCGGCCGGGCAGAGGTGCTCCTCACCTCCCAGACGATGGGAGGCCGGGCAGAGGCGCTCCTCACTTCCCAGACGATGGGTGGCCCGGCAGAGGCGCTCCTCACTTCCCAGACGGGGCGGCCAGGCAGAGGCGCTCCTCACTTCCCAGACGGTGGGTGGCCGGGCAGAGGCGCTCCTCACTTCCCAGACGATGGGTGGCCGGGCAGAGGCGCTCCTCACTTCCCAGACGTTGGGTGGCCGGGCAGAGGCGCTCCTCACTTCCCAGACGATGAGTGGCTGTGCAGAGGCGCTCCTCACTTCTTCCCGGATGGGGCGCCTGGGCAGAGGCGCTCCTCATTTCTTCCCGGACGGGGCGGCCGGGCAGAGGCGCTCCTCACTTCCCAGACGGGGCGGCCGGGCAGAGGCGCTCCTCACTTCTTCCCGGACGGGGCGGCCGGGCAGAGGCGCTCCTCACTTCTTCCCAGACGGGGCGGCCGGGCAGAGGCGCTCCTCACTTCTTCCCGGACGGGGCGGCCGGGCAGAGGCCCTCCTCACTTCTTCCCGGACGGGGCGGCCGGGCAGAGGCGCTCCTCACTTCTTCCCGGACGGGGCGGCCGGGCAGAGGCGCTCCTCACTTCTTCCCGGACGGGGCGGCCGGGCAGAGGCGCTCCTCACTTCTTCCCGGACGGGGCGGCCGGGCAGAGGCGCTCCTCACTTCTTCCCGGACGGGGCGGCCGGGCAGAGGCGCTCCTCACTTCCTCCTGGACGGGGCGGCCGGGCAGAGGTGCTCCTCACCTCCCAGACGATGGGAGGCCGGGCAGAGGCGCTCCTCACTTCCCAGACGATGGGTGGCCCGGCAGAGGCGCTCCTCACTTCCCAGACGGGGCGGCCAGGCAGAGGCGCTCCTCACTTCCCAGACGGTGGGTGGCCGGGCAGAGGCGCTCCTCACTTCCCAGACGATGGGTGGCCGGGCAGAGGCGCTCCTCACTTCCCAGACGTTGGGTGGCCGGGCAGAGGCGCTCCTCACTTCCCAGACGATGAGTGGCTGTGCAGAGGCGCTCCTCACTTCTTCCCGGATGGGGCGCCCGGGCAGAGGCGCTCCTCATTTCTTCCCGGACGGGGCGGCCGGGCAGAGGCGCTCCTCACTTCCCAGACGGGGCGGCCGGGCAGAGGCGCTCCTCACTTCTTCCCGGACGGGGCGGCCGGGCAGAGGCGCTCCTCACTTCTTCCCGGACGGGGCGGCCGGGCAGAGGCGCTCCTCACTTCTTCCCGGACGGGGCGGCCGGGCAGAGGCGCTCCTCACTTCTTCCCGGACGGGGCGGCCGGGCAGAGGCGCTCCTCACTTCTTCCCGGACGGGGCGGCCGGGCAGAGGCGCTCCTCACTTCTTCCCGGATGGGGCGGCCGGGCAGAGGCGCTCCTCACTTCCTCCCGGACGGGGCGGCCGGGCAGAGGCGCTCCTCACCTCCCAGACGATGGGAGGCCGGGCAGAGGCGCTCCTCACTTCCCAGACGATGGGTGGCCGGGCAGAGGCGCTCCTCACTTCCCAGACGGGGCGGCCGGGCAGAGGCGCTCCTCACTTCCCAGACAGGGTGGCCGGGCAGAGGCGCTCCTCACTTCCCAGACGATGGGTGGCCAGGCTCCAGCCTCTCAATTCTATGCTGTTGGTGTACATGTCTGTTCTTACGCCAGTACAACACTGTTTTGATTACTATAGCTTTGTAGTAAGTTTTGAAATCAGGAAGCCTCAGTGTAACTTTGTTCATTTACAGTGTGCTTTGGTTATCTGGGGCCTCTTGCAATTCCATCTGAATTTGATGATCTGTTTTTCCACTTCTGTGCAAAAGCTGTTGGAATTTTGATAGGGACTGCACTGAATCTAGATTAATTTGGGTACCATTGCCATCTGGTTATTAGGTCTTCCAGTCCATAAGCATGGATGTCTCTCCTTTTATTTTTGTCTTTAATTTCTCAGCTGTATTTTGTAGTTTTCAGTGTATAGCCTTTCACCTTGGTTAAATTTTTTCCTAGGTACTTTATTCTTCTTGATGCTCTTGGAAATAGCATTGTTTTCTTAATTTCTCTTTTAGATTGTTCATTGCAAATGTATAGAAACACAACTGATTTTTTTGTGTTGTCTTGTACCCTGCAGCTTTGCCGAATTCATTTATTAGCTCTACTAGCTTTCTTGTGCATTCTTTGAAATTTTCTTTGTATAGGATCATGCCATCTATGAATAGATCATTTTACTTCTTCCTGTCTAGTTTGCATGCCTTTTGTGTCTTTTTCTTGCCTAATTGCTCTGGCTAGGACTTCAAGTACAATGTTGAATAATGGTGGTGACAGCAGGCATTCTTGTTTTGTTCCTAATAATTAGGGAGAAAGCTCTCAATTCACCATTAAGTATCATACTACCTCTGGGTTATCATGTTGACTCAATTCCCTTCTATTCCTAGTGGTCTGAAAAAATTTTTTTTTTTTTTTTTATCATGAAATCCTGTTGGATTGTCTCAGATGCGTTTTTCTTTGTCAGTTGAAATGATCCTCTGGATTTTCTTTCCTTCATTCTATTAATGTATATTTAATTGATTGATTTTCTTACATTGAACCATCCTTGCATTCCTAGGATAAGTACCACTTGGTCACGTTGTATAAGCCTTTTAACATGTTCAATTTGTTTTTTAGTATTTTATTCAGGATTTTTGCATCTATATTCATAAATTGGTTTATTTTCTTGTGGTGTATTTGTCTGGCTTTGGTGTCAGGGTAATGCTTGCCTCATAGAACAAGTTAAAAAATATTTCCTCTTCTAATGTTTGGAAGAGTTTGAGAAAGACTGAGGTAAATTCCACTTTAAATGTTTGCTAGAATTCACCAGTGAGGTCATCTAGTCCTAGACATTTCTTTGTTGGGAGGTTTTTGAGTTCTGACTCGATCTGTTGTTACAGATCTGTTCAGATTTTCCATTACTTCTTGAGTCAGGTTTGGTCATGTGTATGTTTCTGGGATTTTGTCCATTTTCTCTATGTTGTCTAATTTGTAGGGATCATACAGTTCTGTAACCTGATTTTTTTCCTCAGCAATGTACGTTGATAGATTTCTTACTAAAGGTGGTGACTGTGTATGCTTGGGTAGCACTAGACTGTTTCCAGAGTCCTGTCACCTGTGTTGTCTAATCCTCTTTAGAGTCCTGTGAGGAAGCCGAGGCAGGGATTATTCTAGATGCAGAAATCCAGGCTTAGGGAAGTCACTCAGCTAGCGGTGAACACTTAGTTATCCAGACTTCTGGACCTGTGCTCCAGTGCCATGCTATACAATAAGAAACTGAGAAATTAATACTGGTACAATGCCGTCGGCTAAACTACAAACATTATTTGGATTTTCCAAGTTTTCTCACTGATATCTTTTTTCTATTCCATGATACTAGTTTGCACTTAGTCATCGTGTCTCCTTAGTCTCCTCCAGTGTGTGACAGTGTTTTGGTCTTTCCTTGTCTTTCATGACCTTGACACTTTGGAAATTTTTAGCCGCAGAAGAAACAAGGCAAAAGCAATCATTTATCTCACTATAACAATGGCTTCTCACACCAGACTTTCTCCCGAGGCTGTGGCAGTAATCAAGGAGAGATGCTGGGACCTGGAGACCCATGTAGGAAGGCCTTGCCCGAGTACATTATCACTGTTGCCGTTGGAGGTCAAGTCCCCTGAGGGGCTCCCAGACTTCCAAGTTAACAGCGTTCAGAGCTGCAGACTCAGTTAAAGATTCAATGTGGGGAAAAATGGAAAACAGGGAACAGACTTAGGTGATCTGACGATAATGATACTTTCTACTTCTTCTTCCCAAAGTGGTATTTCATTTTATTATTTTAGTCACAAACGCAACACATATTGACTACAGAACAATCAGAAGATAGGTAAGCAGAGAAAAAAATCCTGTAAACACCCATAACCCAGTATATGGATGCTTTTTCAAATATACATGTATGTCTAAATTTATATATACATATTTTTTCTTATAAAAATGTAATCACATCATACTTTTTAAAGGAAAATTTCTATTTTCCTTTAATATATAATGAGCATGTTCCTGTTCTTCTACAAAGATAAACTTCTGCATCATCATTTTTAACAGTGTCTGGAGTTTCCATCGCCTACTGTTAGACAGTCTGGCTATTTCCAGCTTTTCCCTGTCTTGAGCAAGCACCATTGAACTCATTATATCTTTAATTACTTTCTTAGTATAACTATGTTCTTCCTTTTCATCATAGATATTCTTACTGATTCTCCGGGCTCTGCAGCTCTTGACCCGGCTGGTGTTGTCTCTACAGCCAATTCCTCTGAAGTCAGCAACAGCAAAGGTGAGGTGCTCAGGGCTGCCAGAGAAGAGGAGCAATTGACAGGAAATTGTCACACTTAAATTGATCATTATTATATTTTTTAAGAGCTGGTATTCATGGAGTGTGGGTTCTTTCGAGCCTTGCACATACTGTGTTAGGGAAGACTTGGGCATGTGAGTGGGTATCTAGCAGCCTGAACTTCACATGTGCAGAGTGGCCTGGGAGAGGCCTCGGCCCAGTGTTGCTTTTGTTTCTGTTCTGTAAATTGGGTGGAATGGTGCCTGTCCTTGCTTGCTCTGTGGAGTGCTGATGAGTGAAGCACTGTGGGTTTTGAGGTGGTCTGGGTTAGCTTCAAGAAGCTAAATGCTGTACTCACTGGGGTATTGGCATTGTGTGAAGCCTGATGGTCTAGAAGCTGATTTTCATAATATCTGTATTCTTAAAACTACAACTGTCCATAAGTATTTGTTTGCAAAATGCGTATGTCCAAGGTGGGTAGTAGTACTGCTGAGGAAACTGAAACTCAGAGGTTAAGGAATTTACCTAATTTACATAACCAGTAAGAGTTAGAACTGGAATTCAAACCCATGTTTGGTTGTCCAAATCCCATGTTCTTTTCTCTTTACAGTTAGGGTGAAAAGAATTATACTGTGGCCTTATCTAAGATGCTACAGATTTTAGCCAGTACATGCATACAACCCTGAAGGATAGCTGGTTGATCACTGTCTGAGCTGGGGACATCTTGATGTATTGGTTCTCTAGCTGGTGACTTAACCCTATTAGATTACAGGATTTCTATCATATCATTAGCAAAAGAGGGGAAAAAAAAAAAGTAAAATTTCTTATTCTGTTTAAGGGAAAGAAACCTTCCAAGGAGAAATTGACTGTGGATCCGGGAGGCTCCTCAGAAACTTCCAGCCAAGTTCTAGAAAACCACACCAAACCAAAGACCAGCAAAGGAACCAAACAAGAGGAAACCTTTGCTAAGGGCACCTGCAAGCCAAGTGCCAAAGGGAAGAGGAACAAGGGAGGCAGAAAGAAACGGAGGAAATCCTTCTCCAGTGAGGAAGATGAGGGCCCAGGAGACAAGCAGGAGAAGGCAACCCAGCCACGTCCGCATGGCCGGGAGCGGCGGGTGGCCTCCAGGGTGTCTTATAAAGAGGAGAGTGGGAGTGATGAGGCTGGCAGTGGCTCTGATTTTGAGCTCTCCAGTGGAGAAGCCTCTGATCCCTCTGATGAGGATTCCGAATCTGGCCCTCCAAAGCAGAGGAAGGCCCCCGCTCCTCAGAGGACAAAGGCTGGGTCCAAGAGTGCCTCCAGGACCCAACATGGGAGCCATCATAAGGACCCAAGCTTGCCAGCGGCATCCTCAAGCTCTTCAAGCAGTAAAAGAGGCAAGAAAATGTCCAGCAATGGTGAGAAGGCAGAAAAAAGAAGCATAGCTGGTATAGACCAGTGGCTAGAGGTGTTCTGTGAGCAGGAGGAAAAGTGGATATGTGTAGACTGTGTGCACGGCGTGGTGGGCCAGCCTCTGACCTGTTACAAGTACGCCACCAAGCCCATGACCTATGTGGTGGGCATTGACAGTGACGGCTGGGTCCGAGATGTCACACAGAGGTACGACCCAGCCTGGATGACAGTGACCCGCAAGTGCCGGGTTGATGCTGAGTGGTGGGCCGAGACCTTGAGACCATACCAGAGCCCATTTATGGACAGGGAGAAGAAAGAAGACTTGGAGGTAAGGCCTTGGCTGCCAGGGGTTCCAAGACCCAGTCAGGTTATTAATATTATTCCTGGCCTGGCGTGGTGGCTCACGCCTGTAATCCCAGCACTTTGGGAGGCCAAGGCGGGCGGATCACGAAGTCAGGAGATCGAGACCATCCTGGCTAACACAGTGAAACCCCATCTCTACTAAAAATACAAAAAAATTAGCCAGGCGAGGTGGCAGGTGCCTGTAGTCCCAGCTACTCAGGAGGCTGAGGCAGGAGAATGGTGTGAACCCCGGGGGGCGGAGCCTGCAGTGAGCCGAGATCGCGCCACTGCACTCCAGCCTGGGCGACAGCGAGACTCATCTAAATAAATAAATAAATAAATAAATAAATAAATAAATAAAATTATTCCTGTTTTTGAGCACCTTATATATGCCCAGCACTATGTTGGGTGTTTTTAATGGGTTGTCTCATTTAATTGTCACAGCCATATAAAGCTGGGACAGTTGCTGCCTTAATTTTAGTGTAAAAAGTCGTGGAGTTGAAAGATGAACTGCCACGGTGTTTGAGCCCAGGTCTGTGTGGCTTTGGAGCCTGTATACTTTTAGTTATTGCCCACTTATAAATTTGGAGCTTTAAAATAATTTATGCAAGTAATATAACTCAGACTGAGTGAAGGAAGGAATAACCCATGAATATATTCTCCCCTCTCCCCCATCATGCGTGAATGTAAAGATGCATGTGCAAACACCCCTCATACATAGAACACTCACCTCCTGGGAAAGAGGGGTCTCGGAATGAGACAGTATCTTCAGTCTGTTGAGAAGGCAGACCGGGAGGCAGAGACTTCTAGAACATAACAGCTATGTCACTTGATCCTAGAACCAGCACTGACACCAGGAAGAGTGCCCGAGCCGCCTGTGTGTACGGCAGTGGTGGTGTTGGGTGGAGCTTGCCATTTCTACACAGGAACATGCCCAGATTTGTCGCAGGTTTATTTCCAATCACTCAGGATAGGTAAATTGCAGATTTATTAATCATTTCCTATAGGAGTGCAACGCATCCCATATTGAGTGTTTGCTCCAGGGGTGTTTTTGGTTCATTTTACTTAGTAATGACAGGTTAAGTGGAAATTATGCAGATGATATCGTAACTAACCTACCTAAATCTCAGTGGAAGCTGAACGTGCAGCGTCCTCTCCTACTCTCAGCAACTCCACATTGCCAGTCCTTACTAGTCTGTTTGGGTTTTTGAAGTGATGCCGAGGGCAAGCCTTAGAGAGCCTGGTGAACAGGGTGACTTACAGCAGTGAATTGCCTACTGAGAAATGAGCAATCTTAGAGAAGGGCAGAGAGAACACTGTCATAGTGGACGAAGAGAAAAGTCGCAGGGTGAGAACCACTGCTCTCAATTTCCTGTGAGAGCAGGCAGGTAAGCTCACGTTCTAGAAGAGGATTGTCCCTTTGAAATAAGACCTTACTGAAGAGCACTGTGTGTTTTTCTTCCTTGCAGACCTTTAACAGAGCAGGCACTGATCTGCTGGGGCTGGGTTAGGTGTCTAAGCATTCAAATAGGTTAGACAACTTTTTGAAGTTGCCACAATCCACAGATTTATTTGATTCTTTATAGCTTTTAATTGATCTGTAACCGACTTACTGGATGGGGTTACAGATGTGATGTTACAAAACCATTAGTGTTCATGAAACCTTGGCTCCACCATCTGTTGTCAGAACAAGTTAGTCTAAGGATCATCTCCCTCGAACTTCATTTCCTCTTCTAAATAACATGCTCAACCTTGTCTGTCTGGCCTTTGCAGTTTCAGGCAAAACACATGGACCAGCCTTTGCCCACTGCCATTGGCTTATATAAGAACCACCCTCTGTATGCCCTGAAGCGGCATCTCCTGAAATATGAGGCCATCTATCCCGAGACAGCTGCCATCCTTGGGTATTGTCGTGGAGAAGCGGTCTACTCCAGGTGCGTGAGGCAGCCTGGTTGGCCTCAGGGGCTTCCCGATGGCGTGGGATTAGCAGCCTTCTTCCTAGGCAAGGGGTGCTGATGGGAGCTCATCTGACTGGACAGCATTCTCGGGCTGAGCCAGTGTGCGTGTGCTGTGTGTGTGTGATGTGTAGGAGAGAAGAAGATTGGAAAATTAAAACAGGGATTAAAAGAATGGCAGGGGAAAAAAACAGTTACAAGGGAAAAGAAAATACAAAGTAGGAAAAATAAAATTTAAGATAGGGCAGTATAAAACACACCCCACAAATATAAGTCAAAAACATACAAAAGGAAGGAATAAAGGATTTGATTATGAAAGTTAAAAGTAAGTGGATTTTTCATGGCTACAGAGCCCTGTTTGGGATGAAAAAGTTCTGGAAATGGATGGTGGTAATGGTTGTACAATGTTGTGAATGGACCTAATGCCACTGAACTACACACTTAAAAATGGTTAAAATGGGCCGGGCGCGGTGGCTCACGCTTGTAATCCCAGGACTTTGGGAGGCCGAGGCAGGCAGATCACGAGGTCAGGAGATCGAGACCATCCTGGCTAACATGGTGAAACCCCGTCTCTAGTAAAAATACAAAAAATTAGCCAGGTGTGGTGTCGGGCGCCTGTAGTCCCAGCTACTCGGAGAGGCTGAGGCAGGAGAATGGCGTGAACGCAGGAGGCGGAGCTTGCAGTGAGCCAAGATCGCGCCACTGCACTCCAGCCTGGGTGACAGAGCGAGACTCTGTATTAAAAAAAAATGGTTAAAATGGTGTATTTTATATGACTGTGTTTTATACCACAGTAAAAAGAAATAGCTAAAAAAAAGTGGAATAAGAGCAAAAAACGAATAAAAAATATATAAAATTAAAATTGAAAAATGTTAATACAATTTTGAGGTAAGAAAAAATAGAAACAGGAATTTTGAGAAATGAGAATAAAAAGCAAGTAAAATAAGTGATTTTAAAAGACATGGGATGTACAAGACCAAGAAATAGGAGATGTTCTTAATAAATGAGAAAACAGGAAGGTACAGAAAAGAGAAAAAGGAAGCGTAGGAAACCCACTTGAGAGTGGGTGATTTGAGTCCTCCCACTGGGGATGACTTCCTGCTTGTCAGCCCCCCATGGGTGTCATACTGGACCCTCTCTTCAGGGCTCTGCCCTGTCTTGGAGCTTTCTGTTTGATGTCGGGGGGCATGACACCCTGGGCAGGGGCAGGGCTTTGCTGTTCTGGGACTTTAGCACCCAGCAGTCAAAGGCAGCAGGCAAAGGCAGCAGGGGGCCTGGGCTGCCCTGATAGAGGCTTCCTCTAGAGTATGTACGGGTAGTCGGGAGAAGTTGGGAAGAGAATGCCAGCGTCATCCAGAGGCACCATGTCGGTGATAGAAGGAAGCATTAGAGGTGCGTATTTATTGATTTATTGTGGTAAAATATATGTAACATAAAATTTACCATCTCAACCATTTTTTAAGTGTATAGCCTACAGCATTAAGCACATTCACACTGTCATCCAGCCATCACCACCATCCATCTCTGGATTTCTTTTCCTCTTCCCAAACCAAAACTCCCCATTCCCCTTCTCCAGCCCTGCACCCACCATTCTCCTTTCTGTCTGAGTGTGCCTACTATAGGGACCCATGTAGGTGGAATCATGTGGTATTTATAGTCACATTGTGACTGGCTTATTTCACTTAGCATAATGGCCTCAGGGTTCATCCATATCGTAGCATGGGTCAGAATTTCCTTCCTTTTTAGGCTGATACTCCGTTGTGTGGGTGGACCACATTTTGCTTGTGCCTTCATCCATCAATGGGCATTTGGCTTGTCTCCACCTTTTGGCTGTTGTGAATTATGCTGCTGTGAACATGGGTGTGCAGATAGCTCTTCAAGATTCTGCTTTCAGTTTTTTGTTTGTTTTTTTGCATATACCCAGTACAATTACTAGGCCAGATGGTAATTCCCGGCATTTTTTTAGGAACCACCTTACCATTTCCACTGCGGCTGCACCCATTTTACATTTTCACCAACAGTCCACAAGGTCTCCACTTTCTCCACATCCTCACTGACACTTGTTACTTTCTGTGTTTTGGTAATAGCCATTTTAACGGGTGTGAAATGGTTAGAAGTTCACATTTATTCTGAGAGGACTGTGTCCATTTCCCTGCTGTTTTCCTTAGGAAGATGTCCAGATGCTGCCTGTCAACCCCTAAGACCCCTTTTTTACCCGCTCCTGTTTGAAGACCACGACCATGACATAATCACTCCTCTGGGCAGTCAAAGATGTTCCGCCCCCAGTGGGAGCATGAGTGGAGCTTTGAGCTCTGGCAGGTTGGTGCTACTGGCAGAAGCGCTGCTCTGGCACACAGGAAACGTCTGGTCGTCCCAGCAACCATGTGCGGTAGAAAGGATAAGCTCACTGTCCCTAGTTGATAGGTGAGGACACAGATGCTCCTTGACTTAGGATGAGGTTGGATACCCATAAACCCATTGGAAGCTGAAAATAGGACATCCTAAGTTGAGAATGCATTTAATATACCTAACCTGCCGAACCTAACCGGACCTCATGTAGGTGGAATCATACGGTATTTATGGTCATTTTGTGACTGGCTTATTTCACTTAGCATAAAGTCCTCAAGGTTCACTCCTGTTTTATGTAGCATAAGTCATAGCTTAGCCAAACCTCCCTTAAACGTGCTGACAACACATTAGCCTACAGTTGGGTACAGTTGTCTAACACAAAGCCTGTAATGAAGTATTGAATATCTCATGTAATTTATTGAATACTGAAAATGAAAAAGAGAATGGTTATATGGGTACTTGAGGTACAGTTTCTCCTGAGTGCATATTGCTTTTGCATCATCATAAAGTTGAAAAATCTTGAATCAAACCACTGGACTTTGGGGACTGTGTCTGTACTGAGGCTCAGGAAGGTAAAGTGACTTGTCCAGATGGCCCAGCCAGGAAGTGGCACAGGCAAGGTTCAACCTCCATCCATTGTGCTGTGCTGAAATTCAGCCTCAGATTCCCCTGTGGGTAAGGGCCTGAACCTGCACTAGGAGGAAATGGGGTGCCCTTGCTCGTTGGAGCCGCTCTCTGGATAGAGTGAAGGGGTGCAAACTAACGAGATGGGCGTGCCTTATTAAAGATGGCTTGGCAAGGGAGGGGTTGAGCCTCATTGGAAAGTAGATTTGCACGTCCTTGGTGAGCTCTTAGCTCTGGACAAAGAGTGAAGCCAGAGGATCTTTGCCTGCAGGAATCATTTGACTGTTTCATGTGCGTGTGTCTTGATTCTGTGATAGCTTGTTAGCTTATTACAGTTGGTTTCTCTGCAGCCTTCCTTTGGGTTCACTGTTCCCTCCTCTGGACACTTCCCTCCCCCACATGGTGTTAACAGCAGATCAGAGCCTCAGCAGGTGCTTGCTTGGTGGTGGTAGTAAACGTGAGTAACTGTGCCTGCACACAGCAGCCTTTACCCCATCCTGATAGGCTGCAGCTGGAGCTCTCACAGGCTCTGGACAGCAGAGAAGAAAACCTATGAAGGGAAGGAGTGGTGGAAGCAAGGCACGAAGGCTGCAGAGTAACTCCATGCAGATTAGGGTTTGTAAGTGGACACATCCCCCAAAAGACAGGCAGTCCACATTCAAGGCTGTTTGCCTAGCACAGCTCCTCTGGGCCCCCTAGGAGCCCGGCCTGCTCCAGGGTGGCAGAACCTGAGGAAGGAGCCTGCAGGGCCACGCTCTCACTGTCCTGCATTCCCGCAGTGTGGCTGTGGGCTGAGTTTGCCTTTGTGTCCTGTGTTGGTTCCGCAGGGATTGTGTGCACACTCTGCATTCCAGAGACACGTGGTTGAAGAAAGCAAGAGTGGTGAGGCTTGGAGAAGTACCCTACAAGGTAACTGGAGCTGGGGGGTCCCTGCGGGGAGTGGTGACGCAGGACTGTAGCTGAGTGAGAGAGCCGGGGGCAGAGAAGTGATGATGAGGAGCCTCCCAGTCCTGCCTGGGATCCTGATCAGAAATGTCTCACTTTCCCGGCTTGAGCAGGATTCAAGGAGGAGAGAAACATTTAAATTGTCTTATTAATAAGACATTTGTAAGAAATGGATCTTCCAAAACACAAAAGAAATCTAGGCTAAAAAGTAGGCCTCAGACTCCTGTTGTGAGTTCACAGGTTCTACAGGTTGGAATTGAGTTACTGGGTGGTCCTGGGAGGTCAAAGCCCTGCTTTATAGCAGCACGTTCTCCAGTCAGATTGCCTTTCTGTTTGGCAGTTCACTGAGCATTTTGCATGTGTGTGATCTCTCTTGCCTCAAAAGCCATAGGAATTGGCATTATGATGCCCATTTTACAGATGAGAAAACTGAAGCTCAGGGCAAGTGACTTGTCCAAGTCCCCAGTTAGAAAAATGGCAGAGCAGAGTCCAGGTGAGAATCCCAGGCTCTGCCTTAAAGCCAGCGCTCCTTTCACACTGTTCTGCGGCACTGTTAGGCCTGTTGCCCTTGAGGAACACAAACCAAGTGAGGTCCCACAGAGACTATTCACAGGACACACAGCTCAGTACAACCAGCAGAGTGCAGTGGCTGATCACAGAGACCATTTACTTCTCGTCAGACCCCAAGAGTCCTTGGGGGTTGGTTGCAAGACTCCAGGAAGCTGAGTAGGGAGTGGAGGGAGGGGCCTCTGCTTAGTGGGAAGGGCTGCAGGCACTGGTTGCAGTCACTGCAGCAGCAGGCTGGAGTGTGTGATGCCCCCTGCCCGGGCCTGCAGGGCTGCTGAGGATTTTCTCTGCACCATCTCACCTATCTTTCATGCTGGAACCAGCATAGCACTGTCCAGTTGAAATGTAACATGAGCTACACATTTAAATTTTTTAGTAGCTACATTAAAAACCAAAAACAGGTGGAATTTTAACATTAATATATATAAATGTTATATATTATGTTATATATGTGTGTGTGTGTATATATATATCCAGATATATCTAAAATACTATTTCAGCAGTAAGAAATATTTTAAAGTGTTAATGAGATATTTAAATCCATTTTGTTCCTAAGTCTCTGTAATCCTCTGTGTATTTGACTTTCTGTACCTCAGTGCAGACCAGCCACATTTCAGGTGTGCAGTGGCCACATGTGACTGGTGGCTGTCATGGTAGCACACAGTTCTGGAATAATCTCAAATCTCTCAAATTCACCCCTTGTTCTGATCCCCACCACCCCAGCTCCTGCCTCAGTATCTTTTGCTTGGGCAACAGCCACAGCCTCCTTCCCAGCCTGAATCCATTCCCCCGTCAGTCACTAGGCTCTTTCTGTGCATCTTGGCCATCCTTGCCCCACCCTGGCCAGTGCCTTTAGTCCGAGTCCCGCACTCTCCCCATGGTGTACAGTGATGTTCTGGTGCTCACTGCCTCTGCATTCCAGAGGACTTCAGAGGCCCCAGGTCCCAGTGTTCTCCCACCTCTGTGCCCTGTGGGGTCCAGCCCTGTTCTCTTGGGCAACCCCTTGCCCCTTTAAGCCTCCGCTCAGGTGGAACCTGTTCTGAGCAGCCTTTCTTGCCTCCACTGTCCTCAGGGCTGGGCAAGGGCTTGCCTCTGAGCTCCCATTCCACCCTGTACTCTTCACGCTGAGTTGTAGCTGTATCTCTTCCTCTGCAGGAGCCTGAGCTCCTAAGAGCAAAGACTGTCTCCATTCCATCCGTCCTTCATGACTGGGTCATGGCCTGGTCTCCAAGAGATCCCAGTGTAAGTTTACTGAACAGTGCTGGGTGAATGGCTTCTCAGAAAGGGACGGTTGTCAAAACTCAGAGTCCCTCAGTCCCTGAAGTGGTGACAGAGATGGTGCGCCCAGAGACCGTGGCAGGAACGGACATGAGAGCTCGCAGGCCACCCCCAACCTGGGGAATGGTTTTTCACATTTTTAAAGGGTTATAAGAATGAGAAGAATAAACAATATGTGATGGAGGCCACGCTTGACCCTTTACAGAACAAGCTTTTGGGCCCCTGCACTAGAGGAAGTCTGTATGCTGAGGCCCAGGGGCCAGCCCTCAGCCGCACGCCCATGCCTGAATCTGCTAAGAGTTACGTGACTCTGTCCTTGCCGGTCCTGCGCCCCTCTCACCACTTCACTCCCCAGGGAAGATCTTGGCCTTGTCCACTGCATGCTGTTGGGGAGCACACTGGGGGTCCCGAACTGTCAGTGCTTTCCAGGCCGTGTGAACAGACATAGGTTATATGTTGAGACACAGGCTCTACTGATGGACAGTTAACTGAATTGTAAATCCTGGTTCTTGTCACCAGCCATCAGCTCTTAAGTGACTTTGTGTCTCAGTCACTGCTATGAGTGATGACAGCACAGAATATAGGCTAGTGGATGAAAGTGCGGGCTCTGGCCTTTATGAGCTGTGTGACTTTAGGCAAATCATTTACCCCATCTGTGTTGTTCATTTGTAAAATGGAGACAATAATAAGACCTACATTGTGGGTTTGTTGAAAAAATTAATAACATATAAAGCACTGAAGATAGGCTGGGCACAGTGGCTCATGCCTGTAATTCCAGCACTTTGGGAGGCCAAGGCAGGTGGATCGTTTGAGACCAGCCGGGCCAATATAGTGACACCCCATTTCTACCAAAAATATAAAAATTAGCTGGGCATGGTGGTGGGTACCTGTAGTCCCAGCTACTCAGGAGACAGGCACGAGAATCACTTGAATCCAGGAGGTGGAGGTTGCAGTGAGCTGAGATCACACCAGGGCACTCCAGCCTGGGCAACACTCCGTCTCAGGGGGAAAAAAACAAAACAAAACAAAAAAAACACTGAGAATAGTGTCTGGGACAGAGAACACTCCATAAATGTTAGCTAGTGCTTGTAGTAAGAAAAGGAGAGCATCCGGGCACGGTGGCTCACACCTGTAATCCCAGCCCTTTGGGAGGTTGAGGCTAGTGGATCACCTGAGGTCGGGAGTTCGAGACCATCCTGGCCAACATGGTGAAACCCCCGTCTCTACTAAAAATACAAAAATTAGCCGGGCGTGGCAGCAGGCGCCTGTAGTCCCAGCTACTTGGAAGGCTGAGGCAGGAGAATTGCTTGAACCCAGGAGGCAGAGGTTGCAGCGAGCCAAGATTGCACCACTGTACTCCAGCCTGGGCGACAGAGAGAGACTCCATCTCAAAGAAAAAAAAAAAAAAGGGAGAAAAAGCACCCCAACTGGTAGGCGTGTTGTGAGGGTTCACCAGGTACGAGGCATGCAGCACTGGGCATGGTGCCTGGCCCGGTGCTGAGGAACTGGACGCTTTTGTTGTAAACTGTGGCCGTGTCCTCTGGTGCAGATGGTGAAAGGCTTTTCCAACCGTGCTCGGAAAGCCCGACTTGCTGAGCCCCAGCTGCGAGAAGAAAATGATCTAGGCCTGTTTGGCTACTGGCAGACAGAGGAGTATCAGCCCCCCGTGGCCGTGGACGGGAAGGTAAGGGCAGCATCAGAAGGGCTCAGGACCAGGCTGCCTTGTTCCCCTGCTGGCCAAATCCTGACATGCTCACCCACCACAGGTGCCCCGGAACGAGTTTGGGAATGTGTACCTCTTCCTGCCCAGCATGATGCCTATTGGCTGTGTCCAGCTGAACCTGCCCAATCTACACCGCGTGGCCCGCAAGCTGGACATCGACTGTGTCCAGGCCATCACTGGCTTTGATTTCCATGGCGGCTACTCCCATCCTGTGTGCGTGAGGGTCCTTTGATGGAGGCTAAACAGAGGGATGAGGAGGGGTGGCTCCAGAGATGGGGATGGAAAGCTGGCATGGGGCTGCTGGGAGTTGAGGCCTGGTGGCTTCAATTTTCAGGATGTTACCCTGGATTTGCAAAGTCAGTGCTTTACCAATTCTGGCTTCCCACCAGAGGGAACAGAGCCAGTGAAACTAGCATCCTAATGCTGGATTAAAACATTCTTCCCAGGTTCAGGGACTCACAGGCTAGTGAGCAGAAAACAGTCAGCATCCTTCCTGGGCAGCTGCCTGGTTAGTGAGCTCTGTTCTGTGATGGGTGAGGCTGGATAGGGGCTTTCACCCCAGCTTTCTTAAGCAGAGTCTGGGGAGGAAGAGGCAGTGCCAGTTTCCACAGGCCTGCCTTCTGCACAGAGGGTGTGGGACACTGGCTGACCTGGGACATCCTTCAGGACCCCTGGTGCTCAGATGTGGCCCACTGTCTTCTGCAAACCGAGGAGGGAGGAGAAGCAGAGCAGGCAGCAGGCTCAAGGGTTGACATCGCGTTGTGTCCCCACAGGACTGATGGATACATCGTCTGCGAGGAATTCAAAGACGTGCTCCTGACTGCCTGGGAAAATGAGCAGGCAATCATTGAAAAGAAGGAGAAGGAGGTAAGTGCATAGGCAGGACTGAGGAACAGCAAAAGCGGGAAGCAACACTCAGCGGGTGGCCTCTTCCCTCCCCAGGCCGCCTCTGTGTGCTCCCAGGCTCTTCCCAGCCCTCTGACATCATGGCAGGCACCTGAGGGAGCAAGCACTGAATACAGCAGGCTCCTGCCCACCCCACAGACTCACTGTTACTGTCCCTGAGGACCCTGGGTCCGGGCTCTGGGGTCTGCTGCCCCTGCTGCCCACACCTGCCTCTGTCTTGAATCGCCTGTGTCCAGATTCTGGAAGACCTCACCCACTAAAGATTTTGGAGTCAGTAACGATTAAAAAGTTGTCTGTTTTTGTGGCTTTCAGGTATAGTCTATCACTTTGTAAATCAGATCAATTTTTTGGAAGTGAGACTTGGTGTGAAGGACAGGCTATATCTTAAAAGTGGTGTATATATCTGTCTTTGTGTTCAGTTTCCATCTTAATATTTTTCCTGAAAATGTCAGTGCTTAACACTTTTCTCCCACTTCATTTTTGCCTGCAGAAAAGGGAGAAGCGGGCTCTAGGGAACTGGAAGCTGCTGGCCAAAGGTCTGCTCATCAGGGAGAGGCTGAAGCGTCGCTACGGGCCCAAGGTCAGTGCAGGTTCTTTGCAGAGAAGACAAGCCCAGGGTCAGTTTCTTGGAGATGCAGCTCAGAAAGGCCTGGCCCAGGTTCTGCCCCAGCATCAAGTCAGGGATAGCTTTGTGTTAGGACACCTCAGTCTTCTGTGTCTAAGGCTGCTTGTTTTTACCTTGTTGGGAGAGGTGTCCCTGGAGTGAGGCCTCAGCTGGCTCTTCTGCCCCAAGCCCTGTCCCAGTGTCCCTGTTTCTACTGTCCGCATGAGCGATGCCATGGGTCTGATTTGGTGCTGAACACATAGGGAGGGCCAAGTGTCCTGCATTTGGTGCACCCTTCCGCCTTCCAGTGTTCCCAGTGCCTGTGACCATCCTGCAGGCCTGCAGTGGCCTGCTCAGTACCTCTCTCACAGCACCTGCCATGTGCCAGGCCAGGCTTGGACACAGGTGTGAATTTGACATGCAGTCCTCAAGGGAGCCCCTCCCTGGGGAAGATGGACCCTAGGCCCAGTTACATGGTGTAGTCAGTGCTGTGTCAGACACAGCAGAAACTGCTCTGGCATGTTTTGTTCCCTCTCTCCAACCCTCTGTTCTGCCTGTTTGCCTTTCAACATTTTTTTTGTCACGCTCCTCATTCCAGTCCCTCTGGTGGAGAAAAGCCCTTCATCTGGCTTTATGTTCTGACCAGCTCCTTGCCGCCTTCTCCATCCAAACCCTCCCCAGCCATCCCGGCTGGCAGGGAGTGCTGCCTCAGATCTTAGGGCTCCGAGGGCTGAACTGTGCATCTTGCCCGTTCAAGACATCATGTGCTTTTGTCCAGAAATGAGGTAGCAAATGCAAGGCACGAATCACAGGCACCCCAGATGAGGCAGTGTGCTCCTAGAGGGCAGCTTCCTGCCCAGCCATCATCCTTGTGTCCCCCAGCACTCAGCTCATAGCAGGTGCTCCAGTGTCTGCTTGGATGCACCCCAGGCTGGGAAGGCTCAGTAAGAAGGGTCTGGGCTCTCTCCCCGCCCTGTCCCATGCCCTTGTCCTCCCAGAGTTACACAGCTTAGGGCAGGCTGAGAACTTGCTGCATCTTCATGGGGCTTCCTGGTATCTGATTACTGACCCTTGCCTGTGTCCTCCCACCACTGCCACCTGTCCAGAGTGAGGCAGCAGCTCCCCACACAGATGCAGGAGGTGGACTCTCTTCTGATGAAGAGGAGGGGACCAGCTCTCAAGCAGAAGCGGCCAGGATACTGGCTGCCTCCTGGCCTCAAAACCGAGAAGATGAAGAAAAGCAGAAGCTGAAGGGTGGGCCCAAGAAGACCAAAAGGGAAAAGAAGGCAGCAGCTTCCCACCTGTTCCCATTTGAGAAGCTGTGAGCTGAGCACCCACTGGAGGGGCACCCACCACTTGCTGCTGCCCCGCTACAGGTCCCACACCTGCCCCGGGCATGCCCAGCCCCTGGTGATGGGGGCTTCTCCGCTGAGAAGGTAAACTGAGGCAGCATGCACTGAGGCGGGGTCAGGGGAGACGAGGCCAAGCCGAGGAGGTGCTGCAGGTCCTGTCTGGCCCCAGCCCTTGTCACATTCACCCAGGGTGAAGCCTTCAAAGCTTTTTGCTACCAAAGCCCACTCACTCTCTGAGCTACAGAACACTTGGCCAGGAGATACTCTCCTGCCTCCTAGACCTGTTCTTTCCATCTTTAGAAACATCAGTTTTTATACGGAGATTTCTGGATGGTGGTGCATCCATGAATGCGCTGATCGTTTCTTCCAGTTAGAGTCTTCATCTGTCCGACAAGTTCATTCACCTAGGTTGCGGACCTAGGACCCTTTCTCTGCAGGCCACTTACCTTCCCCTGAGTCAGGCTTACTAATGCTGCCCTCGCTGCCTCTTTGCAGTAGGGGAGAGACCAGAGAAGTACAGGTCATCTGCTGGGATCTAGTTTTCCAAGTAACATTTTGTGGTGGCAGAAGCCTAAAAAAAGAGCTAAAATCAGGAAAGGAAAGGAAAAATACGAATTGAAAATTAAGGAAATGTTAGTAAAATAGATCAGTGTTAAACTAGATTCTATTCATTACTAGATAAAATGTATAAAGCTCTGTACTAAGGAGAAATAACTTTTATAACATTTTGAGAAAAAAATAAAGCATTTATCTAAAGATTTGGCTCTATATTTTCTTTCAGATTTTTTTTTTTTTTAAGAAGGGGTCTTACTGTCTTGTGCAGGCTGGACTCCTGGGCTTGAGTGGTCTTCCTGAGGGGCTTTACCTCAGCTGGCCCTCACAACCACCGTGTGTGGTAGAAAGGCATTATTCAGGAAACAGTCCCAGCTCCTCAGGACTGCAGGCACCCACACACCACTGCCTGTGCCCAGCTTTTCAGATTTATATCGGTAAGAACACCCAGGTGACAGGGCAATTTATTCTTATGTTGAGACAGCATGAAAGATTCCATTTTGTTTTCATGGAGGCTGGGAATTCATTACATATGGATTTTTTTCTGTATTTAGTGAAGAGATCTTAATCTTTGAGAGGAGCCATTAAAAATCGGAGTCACTTTTATCCAAGGGAAACAAACAAAACACTTGGGTTATGACTCATATGTGGCAAGAGGCTGGCTGGAACCTCTTGTTAACAAGAGAAACAGACTGGGGTTGCTATGGAAACTGGTCTCATACTTCCTCACCAGATCTCGGCCCTCCTAGAGGCAACTTGTTTTCTGTGTTTTTTTTTTTTTAATATTTTTTGAGACAGGGTTCCACTCTTGCCCAGGTTGGGGTGCAGTGGTGTGATCCCAGCTGACTGCAGCCTCCACCTCCAGTCCTCAAGCAATCCTCTCACCTCAGCCTCGTGAGTAGCTGGGACCATGGGCATGCACCACCACGCTTGTCTTTCTGGGGTTTTGAGATGATGGCATTGCCATGTCTCTGCAGAAATAACTTCAGGCATATGTCAGCTACAAGGAGGCATTATTTAAATGAAACAGTAGGTTCTGAGAAACAGAAGAGTAGGTTTTGGAAAGTTATCACTCACCTGCTTGTAAAAAATAAAGCAAACTGCTAGCATCAGAGTGGGCAGTTAGCAGCCTTCCTTCAGAGGAGGAAGCAAAATGAATGAAAAATTAATGCCGCATGTGTCAGGCATTCTATGGTCTTTGTCTCATTTGGCCCCTCACAACCTTGTGAGGTGGACAAGTGTTGTTCCCATTGTACCGATGAGGGAACAGACTCAGATCGTTGATTTACCCAACATCACAGCCAGTATGTAGCAATCTTTGGCTCAGAACTCAGGCCTCCCGTGTCAACTCAGGATGCCTTTGGCAGTGGAGCACACTGCTGCCCCTTCCACTTCTAGCACATTCTGAAGATGCATGAAGCCTGAGTCATTCACTTTAAATCAAGCCAAAACAAAGTGGGCTTCAGTATGGAAGACTTCTGAGTGCAAGAGATACTGAGTTGCCCTTAAAAAAAAAAATTAACCACTGAAAGCTCAGATTTCCACAAAATTCAGTTCTCAATAAATCCTATGGCTGAATTCTTTACAGAAATTTTGGAAAAAATGCCCAAAAAAAACCTGAAACTAAAAATAGGATGTTTGTCAAAGTCCCATACCAGAAGATATTTAGAAATTTCAAAATTTTTAATAAAAAATACAATGATATTACAAATTTGGTTTTCCAAAGCTTTCAAATTTTTCTTAACATTATTTTTCTCTTTAAGAACACTTTTGAAGTCGGCAGTAATTTAAAATCCTTATTAGAAAAAAACCAAAGCCCAAGGATTCTGCATTTAGTCATCATCTAGGTATACTGTGTGTTTTCCGAAAGCATCCTTTAAGAGTTTGGGGATTTGATGAAATTGCTCATGTAATAAGCAGTTAGTGAATATTATTGAATCCTAAACCCAGATAAGTCATCTTGGGCTGGCTGTGTTTTTCATGTGAAGAAACTCATTTATAGCACAGGCACCCCAGGCCAATCCAGATGATTACAGATCACTGGTTTCAGAAGTTCTGACCCCTTATTCAGCTACCAAATACTTAGTTGCTAAAGGAATTACTCCCAGCAGGCACAAAACGGTTTCTGAATATGACAGAAAAGGTATACAAAGAATCATTTAAGACATCCTGGTTACAACATACTTTAAAAGGGCGTGAGAGTAGTTGGGGAACTTAGAAATTCTGTGACTTAGGTGTGGGTGGATCTTATTTAGGAGGACTAAAGCTATGGACACAACACGTGAAAGAACCACTCAGAAGCAGCCCTAGGAGGCCCAGGTGCCCACATCGAAAGCACTCCCGGGTGAAAGCAGCCAGGCAGGTGTGGGCATCGTACAGCAAGCCTCAGGCCTTAGTTCTTGATTGTGGTTGACGGGGGGTCACCATGAAGGAGCCCATTTAGTATAAAGCTTCCAACCTTTTCTCTTAATCATTTCTTTAATCTTTGAAACCATCTTCAAGTGCATAGGGGAGTTTCCGATGCCAGAGGTTTGCAAGTGCTTTCTCCACCCTCTCTTCCTAGAGTGAAAACAAATCCTTTTGCTAATACTTGTTTCAAAAGCATCCATTGTAAAGCTTCTCAGTGACACAAAATACTGAGAGGTAACTTTTTATCAGTCAAACCACATACCCCAATTTAACACCTTTCAGTGCTCTGAATTCAATTGACAGACTAAAGGGTGTTTCCTGTAACAGTCTGTAATATTAATCATTCAAGTGTGTTTTTTTGTTTTTTGTTTTTAAATCTTATTTCAGAAAACTTCCTCTTGGGGTAGGAAAAGTACACACGAAGCAGCAAAGTAATGAAGAAAAACTTAAATAGGACTTTCAGCGTTCCCACACACTACAAAGATTCTGCCAAGCCATAAGATAAGTGTGAAGCCCGTTATATGTCCAGCTTTTCTCCTCAGGACATCTTCAGTGTTTCTTCTCTTTCAAACACCAAATCAGGTTCTAGCCACAGACTGTGTCTTGGGTGTGCCTGCTTTGCGGGGTCCATGCCCAGTGTGTCTGCTGGTGACCCAGGACTCAGCAGTAATGACTAACGGCCGCCCTTCACGGTCAGATGTGCTTGGTGGTGGTGGCAAAGCATGGCACTTGTGTGCAGTGATGAGAAGCAGCACACAGCAAGGCTGAGCCCTTTATCAGCAGGCCTCCGTAGAGTGTGTCTGCGTCATCAGCTGCCAATGGGCTGAGTGGCTGGCCGTACCCACTCAGTCCAAGAGAGGAAGGAAACAGCAGGAGAAGCTGTCAGCTTGCCATTCATGAGCTGCTGCTGCCCACCAAAGCTGCTTACTGGCAAAAAGAGGTGTGGGGAAGACATGAGCTGGTGAACACCAACCTGGTGCACATGCTGCCAAGTCTGGCCCCTGAAGAGGAGAGGGGGTGCAGAGTCCAAAACCAACCGGGGCTCCTGCTCTGGCATGGAGCTGGGTCAGAGGTGAGGGAGGACCTGGATTCTAGGGCTCACGCAGGTGTCGGGCGGGTGCCAGGATCTTTTCACTCCAACTTTTTGGCTGGCACCCGTGTCCGAGCAACAATGATGGGCACAAGGGCCAGGCCGGCAATGAGGAGGGCCCACAGGGGTCGGTAGAAGAGCCAGCCAGCCGCCACGGTCAGCAGGGTCAGCGAGGTGGCCACGCAGAAGGCAAAGGCTTTCAGGCCAATGTTGACCAGGTCTCGGAAAACAGGAAACCAGTCCACTGTGGAAAGGAGAAAGGTGATGAGGTGCCACCTGCTCTACACCTCACCAGCTCAGCAGATCGCTCCCGTCCCTAGATGAGGATGGGCCCATGTTGCTACATGCATGAGGAGGGGAGAGGATCAGTGGGGTGGAAGGCAAGGAGCCTCGTTCTGAGAGCTAAGGGAGCACAGGAGCCTCTGCTATGAGCTGCGTGGTTGGGCCCATTGTCTAAGCCACCCACTCTACCCTGCTCCAGGGGAGAGGATGTAGCAGTGCTTTGTAAACTTTAATACTTTATGTGGAGAGTAGTCTGAGGCCAGTATAAAGACATGTGCCTGTAATGCTAGAAATAACCTGGGTCCTGCACACATACAAGAGGCTGTGGGTGGAGCCTCCTGTAGGTGCCTATTTGGGCCTCTCAGCCATTCCTAGAGGTGTTGGTTCATTCATGCAGCAGGATGTTACTGATGATTTATGTGCTCAGCACTGAACCAGCAGGTGCTAGAGGAAATAAATTAGCCTAAGCATTGGCCTCTCCTCAAGAATCTCACAGACTATTGGTCCAATAGGATAAAGCCCAAAATCCAGCTAAATTCATGAGGAATTACCCTATTCTTGCCTTGTGTGACCTCTCCAGGTTGGCATTCCATAGCTGATGTCCACTCAAGGAATCTTCACTCAGTTCCCAGGAGGCCACCAATGGTCTGGAATCACTGGGTTTGCAGAGCAAGCCCTGGTGCCCCATCCTGCCTGCAGCACACCCTGCAAGCCACTACCTGGCCTCATCCTGATCTGTTCCCATACAGCACTGCTACTCAGCCCTTATAATAAGCAAAGTTTACGTTTCTGAACGTTGCCTATGTGCACCATCTCACGAAGCGCTCATGCCCACCCTGTAAGGTAGGTACTCTTCTTAACTCCATTTTACCCATAGGGTCACTGAGACTCAGGGAATTAAGAAACTCACCACCAGTCCTCCTGTTAGAAAGTGCCAGAACCAGGATTTGAACTCAAGACCGTATGGGCCCAGAGCCTGGGTTCTGAGCCGTTGCTCTGAGCCTTGTCTGTCTCTTGCTGTGGAGTCTTACACACGTTGGTATTTATCAAACGCATGGGGGACTGTGTGCTTCCCTGCTGCGCTCCTGACTCTCCCCACCCACCCTGGGGGTCCCTCCACGCTCTTAAGTCTGTCCTGAGCCTGGCGCATTCCAGTTGTAGAGTGAATTGGGATCACGGACATCAGAGATCCAAAGAAGGGCCCACTGAGACAGACATGAGGAAACCGAGGCTCCAGAAGGGAACTGGTCTGCCCAAGGTCACACAGGCAAAAAAGAGGACTCCGTTTAAATGCTGATCTCTCGCTAATGTGCCCACCACGTCACTGGTCTTTCTGAGCTCAATTCAGCTGTCCAAAGAAAGGCTCAGGGAAAGAGTCCTTCCCTTCCCGGGCCTGTTTTCCCAACTGTAAACAAAGGAAGTGGTCCCCCCTAGCTCAGACAGCCCAAGATGTGCAGGCAGACCTCTTCTGACTTGTGCATGTTGAGTGGGGAAGAGGTTTCTGTTGGCACCCAGAGAAGACTTGACCCAATCATGTGACTGGAAGGGACATACAACAGGGAAAGGCTTGGATGGAGAGTCCTCTGAGGAACCCCATCCTCCTGGGCCCAGAACATACTTAGTCACCCTGGGCACTCAGATCCCGAACCACGCTGGGCCACGGGGCTCCTACTGGGCTCGCTGGTGCCAACCTCAGGTCAAGGAGTGGCCCAGAACTCTCCTTCATGCTCCAGACTTGCTGGCTGCCCCAATCTAGCCCAGGTTTTGGAGTGAGGAAGGAAGCATGATAGTTTTGGGTGTTTCCTATTTGCCACATTTCATACAACGCTGCATGTGAGGGGTGAGGTGACTGAAGCTGAGATGGGAAGGGAAAGGCCAAGCATCCAGAGCTTGGACGTGAGAGATTTCAAATGCAGGTCTGGCAGGCTCCCATGTGGTATTCAATTGTGGATCAAAGGAATGAGCAAATGATCGAGCGAGCAGATAGAACCTTCAGGCTGTGGAGTGAGACCAGTGCCCCAGAGTCAGCCCCACCCAGCCTCGCCCCTGGCAGCTCCTGCCCTCAAACCTGCCTTCCTCTGCTCCCTCATCCCAAGGCTATGGAGCGGGGACACAGAGATGAGCCAAATGCCTGGTATCTGCACAAGGGCCATCCCATCAGGCCGGAAGGGCTGAGATGATGTGACAGGCAGAGGAGGCCCTTTGGGGATACAGAAGGGAGGGCAGTGACCCACTCCGACACCTACCCAAGGTGTAGAGGATCCGTGTCATAAGGTTGAGGCCCATGAACATGGCCATCCAGCCGGCTGCCCGCAGGCCCCAGGTCTTCATGGAGTTGCTCCTTAGTTCTCTATGAAACATCTCCTGCAGGACAAGGTGGGGGCAGGTCAGGATGCTGAGGGCCAGCAGCGTACCCAATCGGCAGGGCAGGTCCTGAGGGGGCTGTACCAACTCAGGAGCTGTTGGCCATTTCTGAACAGGCCAGAGGGAGGTGGGGCAAGCCTCCTACAGGGCTAAGTCCTTCTGCCCATCTGGCAGAGCACAGGGCAAGGCATGAGATCTCTGTGGAAGGTACGGGCCTTCCTCAGCTCAGAGCCTGCCAGCACCTGGAGCCCTCAGCCCACAGTCTCACCTGGAATGAGCAGGACCCTCCCCACCACCCCTGAGCAGGTTTGAGCATGCCTGCTGGGCAGCATGCTCTGCGCTGTGTGTGATCTGTTTAATCTCAGACCCTCTCCACATGGCTTGGGGACACTGCACCCTCCTTCTCAGGCTCCATCGCTGTCGCTGCCCCTCTTCCTGTCCATTAGATGCTGCAGTTCTTTAGCTGCTTCAGTCCATACTCTCTCCCCGGACATCCCATCTGCTTCCTTGGCCTCCATATGCCGTGACCCTCCAATTTAAAGCTGCATTTCTGGCCCTCTCCTGGGCCTCACAGCCCTGCGGCTCCCACCACCTCCACCGCCTCCTCAACGTTTCCACTTGACATCTCAGCCTGTCCAGTGCTGACACTGGCACCTTCTCCATCTCAGCACATGGCACACCCACCCACCCACTCACATCTATGGGAAAGACATGACCTGCTCCTCCCCTACCACCCCATCCAGTCCAGGCCACATATTCCCGAGTCTCTCACCACTGATTGCCTGCAGGAGCCTCACTGGCCCTGCTTCTATTACCCACTCCGTGTTCTCCACACAGCCACCTGCCAGAGCCCTGCCACACCTCCCGGACACCGACCCTGCTGCCGGTGCCCTGACCTTGCTGGCTGCTGTCCCCAGTCCAGGTCGAGCGTCCTTGCCTCTGTGTATCCGTGCGTGGGTTTGCTCTGCCTACAGCGATTGCCTGTAGTCATGCCTGGCCAGCTTCCTACATATTCTTCGAGCTTTGCTTGAACCCCATTTCTTCAGAGGGCTTTCCCTGACCCTCTGATCTGAATCGGGCCCTCTCTCGGAGTCCATAACAACAAAAACAGGTCACATTTATCACTCACCATTTATCTGATACTGTCCTAAGTGTTTACAAGTATTATTTAATTCTCAGATTCACTCAATGAGGTAGGAATACTTACCTCCACTTTACAGACGAGGAAACTGAGGCTCTGAGAGGATAAGTCATGTGCCCAAGGTCTCACCTCAAGCAGTTAACTAAACGCTACATTTCCAAGAGCAGGGAGCATGTCTGTGAAGTACCTGGTGTTCAATGAAAACTTGCTGAATGAATGAATAATCCTCAACAACCAAACCAGTTAGGGATGTTGTGACTATTACTAATAGTAATTAAACATTTTCTCCTTCACGAATGAGGAAACAGCCTGAGAGATCAGCACCAGCTCAAGGTCCTATAGCAGGTGGGAGGCAGTGCCAGGGCCGTATGCAGTGTGCCTGCTTGGGCAGCTGTACTCTCCTGCCCCTGGGACTGGAATCGGGGCATCCTGACTTTTGCCCTGAGCTGCCTGCCTGGCTCTGGGCCTTTTCTTCCACTTGGCAGAGACCCTAGACCTTGTGTGGGGGTGGGGGCTGGGCTGGAGGAAGACAGGGCTTTGGGGCTGCTAAGCAGCAGGAGGCCCAGGGGGTGAGGAGGCCGCCTGAGCATCTGCACTGCAGGGCCTTCCTTTCTGGGGCATAACCTAAGCCATGGGCCCCATCCACTCCTCTCTGGAGGGGCGGCTCTGTGAGCTGGGCCTCAGCCCTGGGAGAGAGAGCAAGGCCTGGACTGGGCCTCCTAATTTTAGAAACTCACTGGGGACCCTCAGCTGCTGGTGGAAGGGTGACTCATGGCCTTTTAGGCTGGGAGGTGGCAGCCCTACCCTGAGGTTGGTAACTGGGCTCCTGGGCAACAGCCTGACCACACCCTAGCCCTGGCCAGGTACCAGAAGTTGGTGAGGCCCAAGCACCACCACACGCTGGAGGCTAACGGGACAGATGGCTGCTGAGGATCTAGTAATAGGAACAAAAGGTCACAGCTAACCCCTGACACCTGTCTGCTGCCTTGCCCCTTTCTGGCCCTTCTGGAATGAAAACTCCAGCAGTCCTGGTTAGGGCAGGTATAGAGTGCCCCACCAGGGATACCTGTGTTCATCAACAACAGAAAAACTAAAGACTCGATTTTTCTGCTGCAGAGAAGGATTGCCTACCTAGAGAAGACAGGCTAACTTTTAAGGCATAGAACTGAACTAATCAGCACATCTTGGCACCCCTTCTCCTTGGGACCCGGGGGAGGCATAGCCCTCCCTATTTACAATGGGAGAGGAATACTCAGGTAGCTGAGGCCCAAAACCCTTCCCCACCCTCCTGATGTTCTGGAAGGACACAGACTTTGGTGAAGACCCCCCACCCACTCCCTCTCCCCGCTCTGGGCTGTGACCACAGCACTCTGGGTGCCCCCTTAAAAGGTGAACCCTTTCGTGCCCGGACTGGGCGGTTCTTGCTGGAACTGACTGACCACTGATTCTTCCAGGGTTAACCCCTTCTCATCAGCAAAACTCACTTGTCAGAGGCCCTGCTTGATCACTGTAGAAACGGATGTCCTATTCTGACATCCACTGGTATCAGAGCACCTGTTCTCCTCTTTCCAACACTCGGCACAATGCATCAGTACTTACGAGTTTCTGTCACTCTCACTCCTCTACCGGACAGTCTGTGAGGCACAGTGAGTTTAGTGCCTAGCACAGTCCTGCACACTGAGGGTTCATGACAGACTCAATATCCACAATCCAAAAACCCAAACGCTGAAGTGCTCCAAAATCCAAAACTTTCTGAATGCCAATATAACGCCACTAGTGGAAATCCCACACTTGACCACATGTGATGGGTTGCATTGTATAAAATCACCTTCAGGCGATGTGTACAAAGTATATATGAAACATAAATAGATTCTGTGTTTAGACTTGGTTCTCATCCCCAAGAGATCTCATTATGTATATACAAATATCTGCAAATCCAAAAAAATCTGGAATCTGAAACACTCCTGGTCAAACACTTTGATGAGGGATACTCAACATTCTGCTATTTCTTCTTCTTGCCTCATTCACTGGCTATGACCCCTGGTAGTGTGATCTTATTAAATAACCACTAGAAGGAAGGAAGGACATGCTTGTTCCCCTACTGTACGAGTGGGGCACAGCACTCACCTCTGCTGAGAAGTCCCCGTGGTGCAGGAGCAGTAAGGTATCCCCAGACTTGGTGGAGAACGGGACTAGCTGGTCACCCCGCTGCCGGGCAATCACAGTGACCTGGTCAGAGGACCTGGTGTTAGAGCTGAGGGGTGACCAGTGGGAGATACGCCCACGAGAGCCATGGCCCACCCTCCCGGGACTGGGTGCCGGCCGGGGAAGTGAGCACAGAGACCCTGGGGCTTCTCTCTCTATACATCCACTGGGGGTGCATCCATCCCTGCAGCTCTGGCTGAGCTGCTCCATTCAAAGCTCCAGGCAGTACCTTGGGCAGTGGGCAGAGCAGGGGATAGGGCAGAACTGCACATAGGCCAGGAACGTAAGACCAATTATTGACAGATCAAAATGGGCTTGGGGAGAGGGTCTGTGTGTGACTGGAACACCTGTCATAAGGCACGACTGTGAGACCCCTTTTGAGCTGCCCTTCTTAACATGGGGTCCATGGATGGCTGTGGGAACATGGAGCTCTGAAACTGCTCAGAAGCATGGCTGGCTGAGAGTGCGTGCGAGCATGTGCCTTTCCCCAGGGAAAAGGGGGTCCCAGCGCTCCTGACATTGACCAAGGTGTCTGTGTCCGGGGAAGTCGTGAGGCTCTGACTTAGTGTCTGCCCCTGGGAAGCCAGGTTACCACGTGAGCTGGGCCCAGGTCAGGGTCATCGCCGCTCAGTCCAGCATAGGAAAAGGAGATGCGCAAGTCTCCCACCTGGGGGTGGAAGAGAAGCAGGGAGAGTGAGGAAGGGAGTAGCTGGCCCAGGCTCAGGTCCAGGATGCCTCGGCTACGCCCCTCAGGCTCTTCTCCCACCTCCACACCCGTGCCCAGCCTGTGCCGTCACCCAGAGCACCTCTCCCACTCCAGCTGCACTTGGCCAAGTGCAGCTGTGCATGCAACTGAACTAAATCTGCCTGGCGCAGGAACCTGATCCTAGGGCCCTGACCCTCCTATTTGGAAAGCCCAAGCCTCTCCGCGTACCTCTGGATACTTGGGATTTTCGCTGTGGTAGAAAAAGTCTCCACGGCGAATGATGTCCACGTGAGGGTCCTCCAGCTTGGACAGGCTCAAGGACTTGAAGTTGTCGACTTTGTCGATGAGGCCTGAGGGGGCCAGAGTGGTTAGAAATCCATGGGACCAGGTGAAAACTTCAATCTGAAAAGTCCCTGGCCTGACCCCCTTCCACCACGCCCTTGGAGCCTGCGCATGTGGCACTCCCGCCTGCAGTGCCTTTTTCTGACTCTGTCTCGTCCACGGCTTCCCCTGGGTTAGACCATCTCCTCCAGGAAGCTTTCCCTGTGCCCACTCCCACCAAATCAGAATGACCACAGCACTGGGAGTGGCCTTAGCCCTTTTCCCTTCCATCAAGGTTATGGCCATCCACGTCCAAGCCTGACTCGCCTCCTGGGTTGAGAGCTACTTGAGGACAGGCCCAGCTGGCACAGAGGCACCATCCAGCAACAAAGCAGACAGCGGCCAGGCCAGGCCCAGGATCATCCAGCCTCCCCAGGGCTACCTGGGCCCTTGGTATCTTCTCCCACCTTCATGGGTCAGGCCCAGGAACAGAGCCCCAGGGTTACTCTGGCCCATGGTGCCACCTTATCCCTTGCAAGCTTCTCTTTGGAGTCAATGGGGGGTGCCTGTGATGAGCTAGTGCCTTCCTGGGACAGGTGGAGCTCAGAGGGGGAGCCCTAGGCTGAGAGCACTGAGCCACCTCATGTCTACTACTAGCCGGAGTCTGCTTGAGGAAGGACTGTCTCAGCAGAGACTACTCAGCAGACACCAGCATGCAACAGGGTGAGGATGCATGCCTGAGTCATTCTCTGGAACAATCCAGATTTCAGAGGAACCTGGTAGGATGGAGTGGGGTGGGGTTTCTACGTCAGCCCTTGCTTCCTGGGGATTCGCCTTCCCCTCGCCCCCCAAAGCATGGTGCTGGGAAAGGTGCAGACTGATCCTGTGCCTTTAGCCATCTAAAGGCTGAGTGCTGGGAGCTCCGGCCCTGGGAGAGGCCTTGTGCTTCTGGCATGAGCTCTTCTGGAGAGGCCTGAGACTTACCTGACGAGAGGAAAAACCTGCCAATTTGAACAAAGGGGGCTGTTGCTGTGAATGACTCCACTGCCATGGCACTGTGGGAGAGAGGAAGCTGTCAGAGATGGGCACTAGTGTGGCAGCTGCCTGGGTCCCTTTGGATTGTTTGTGCTGGGCAGGGTCCCCACCTGGGGGTTCCTGCAAGTCCAGATTAGCCCAGGCACAGCAGACATCTTGTCTTGTCCACCCCCAGGGGCCCTGTGCCCCCTCCTCTGGGCTGAGCGCCCTCACTCTGTCTCCTGTTCCCTGGAGCTTCCTACCCTCTTGCCTAGACCCCTGCCAGCCTGTCCTGCCCCACCCACCGCTGTCAGATATATCTTGCATGGACTTTACACCCCTCACCAGCCCCTCCCAGAGCATTCCATTCCCTGACCATCTTACTGGCACAGCCCAGACCATTGCTGAACAAGGCCTGCTCTCTAGCCACACCCAAGTGTTATGCCCGCCTCACCACTGGCATGCCGTGGAGCTAACCTCCCTCTGCTGAAATCCTGAGAAGCCTGAACAAATGCCGCTGCCTCTGGAAAGTCTGTCCTGATTGTCCTCCCACCCATGGCAAACCATTAACAAAATGCTTCCCTGGCCCCGTGTGTGCAAATCCCCTTAGACGCTTAGTGCAGGCCTTACATTTGTGCCTTGTTTGCGGGGAGCTTGTCTGGGGTCAGGGGAGATAGGTCTCTGTGTTCCTGGTGCCCAGCACAGGGCTTGGTCTCAAAACCACGTCCCACATTTTCAACCCATGAGGCAGGATTAACTCAATCCTGTTATTCAGATGAAGAAACTGAGGCTGGAGACCTGCCAGCGTAGACAAAGCTGCACTCAGGCCTGGGGCCTGGCTCTCACCTGGGGTTTTTGTGGCCAATCTCTCGGTCGAAATTTTTGCTGTTGATGATTTCTGACCTCCATTCGGTGTCTGCTCAGGGAGAGGAATCAACTCAGAGCCCAGGTAGGAGTGGCACGTGGCTGAGACTCACCAGCCCAGCTCCTCCTATCTCACAGCCAAAGGGGTGGGTCAGGGAGCCTCAGTGGATGGGTGGGAGAGCAGGGCTCTGAAGACTGGCACCCAGGGATCCCAATGCCTGGTGCTGAATCCTTCTCATGGCCCCACCAACAGCCCTGCTGTCCAGCCACTGCTGTGGGCCCCCACCATGGGCAGAGACCACGTAAGGGGCCCAGCACTCACTGTAGGAGTACCTCGTCTCCTTCTTCACCTGCCCATCCTCCGTGTACTCCCTGCAGGGAAAGCAAGGCAGCCACGGGGGGTTAGCCTCGTCGCCCCAGGCAGTGTAATCTCTAAGCATCTGAGCAGGAAGCAACCTCAGGGCTACCAGATCAGACTCCCCAGATGGGGCAGATGCCTTCTCTACACCAGCCCCAAGACAGGGCACTCAATCCTGACAGCCAGCCAGCTCCTGCCCTCCAAGGCGCTGCCTGGAGGAAAGCGCTCTCCCATCCTGAGCTGAAATCTGCCCCCACTGGCGTTACACCAAGGGGCCCAGCCCTGCCCTTTGGGCTCAGAGATCTGGCTGCATCCTCTGTTCCAGGACAGCCCTGCGGGGGACCTCCTGAAACTGCCCTTCTCCTGCCCCTCCCACCACCTCCCCACCCGTCGATCACAGTCCATATGATTCAGGTGGGGCTGAACCCACCCCCCAGCTCCAGGTGACCCCAGCCCTGGTCAACGAGAACCTGCCCTGGGACTCCTGTCAGAAACGATAAGCTGTAAGTGGAGAGAAGATGGGACCAACACGGCTGATGGGAAGGCTGAACACAGAGATGCAGTGAGGTCTCGGGGGTGACATGCTGATCCTAATGACAGTGTTTCAGGCCTGCTCCAAGTCATGCTTCAAGCTTATGCATCTCTGGAACTTCCCAGATGTGGGAGCAACTCAATCCCCCTTTCCTCTTGGAGCCACTCTTCACTGGATTTTTGCCACTTCCAAATCACTGGCTATTAATTTGGGGATAATTTCACACTTTTCTGATAGGAAGATGTTATACTTGAATTTCAAAGGCATCAAAATGAAAGGTATCTGCATGTTATCCTGACACCTACACTTCACTCCTCCTTTACCCCAACAGAGTTTTCACCCCGACAGCTCACCTGGACTCCTCAGTTTCTACCCATTGGTACATCTCCACGTGCCTTCGCAGTTTCACAGCCGGAAGATGGACTCCATAGTTTGGATCAGACAAAAGCTTCAAACAGAATCAAAGAAACCAAAAAAATAAAGGATAAGATTCATGTCAAACACATGAAGAAATGCTCATCATCACTGGCCATCAGAGAAATGCAAATCAAAACCACAGTGAGATACCATCTCACACCAGTTAGAATGGACATCATTAAAAAATCAGGAAACAACAGGTGCTGGAGAGGATGTGGAGAAATAGGAACACTTTTACACTGTTGGTGGGACTGTGAACTAGTTCAACCATTGTGGAAGTCAGTGTGGCGATTCCTCAGGGATCTAGAACTAGAAATACCATTTGACCCAGCCATCCCATTACTGGGTATATACCCAAAGGACTATAAATCATGCTGCTATAAAGACACATGCACACGTATGTTTATTGCGGCACTATTCACAATAGCAAAGAGTTGGAACCAACCCAAATGTCCAACAACGATAGACTGGATTAAGAAAATGTGGCACATATACACCATGGAATACTATGCAGCCATAAAAAATGATGAGTTCATGTCCTTTGTAGGGACATGGATGAAACTGGAAAACATCATTCTCAGTAAACTATCTCAAGGACAAAAAACCAAACACCGCATGTTCTCACTCATAGGTGGGAATTGAACAATGAGAACTCATGGACACAGGAAGGGGAACATCACACTCCGGGGACTGTTGTGGGGTTGGGGGAGTGGGGAGGGACAGCATTAGGAGATATACCTAATGCTAAATGACGAGTTAAGGGGTGCAGCAAACCAACATGGCACATGGATACATATGTAACAAACCTGCACATTGTGCACATGTACCCTAAAACCTAAAGTATAATAAAAAAAAAAAAGAAAAAAAAGATTCATGTCAACCCAGAAAGCCTGGCTCAGGGGAAGCTGGACTGGAAGAGGAAGAAATAGAGAAGGGGACAAGGGTAGAGAGCCCTACACTGCTTTGCAGGGGAGAATCGAGGACACTCCCTGTCCCAGGTTCTTTACACACAGTGCCTATGATCATGACCCTCGCAGTATAGGCCCGGGCTGCATGGCCCAATGGCATGGTGCCAACAGCACACAGGGTGTTCAAGTAACAGGAAAGCTCTGGTGCCTGGGGTAGTTTTGTGGCCTTGCACTGGACACACATGGTCATCAGTCATGAGAGCAACTCCCTGAGTGCCAGCCACTGTACCAAGACATTAGTTACCTAATCTCACCAAATCCTCAAGGCTGGCCACAGCTTGTTACCATTACCGTCCCCATTTTATACATGAAGACACCGAGACTCAGGATAGACAAGTCCACACAGCTGCTGAGCGGTGGAGTCAGGAATCACACCCATGTGTGACCATCTCCAAGGCCCATGCTTTCAAATCCTCAGCCAGACAACATTCAGGATGAGCCCCGAGCCATTGGCAGGTCAGCATCCCCTGCCAAGCCTACCTTGGATGTCCGCAAGGCACCAATGATGTGCACCAGCCTTCCTTCATTCTCCGGAGCCACACTGTGGATGCTGTCGGGGGACACCACAAGCGAGAGCCCCTCAGCCAATGAGGTTGCCGCCTTCAACGCACGGCCCTGGGAGCAAAGGGGAGTGGGAATTTCAACAGCTCAGGGGTGGCTCAGCATGACTGTGCTTGTTGCAAAGTATTAGGGTAGGATGGGGCCTCAGGGAGCACTGAGACCCATCTCCCCACTGTACAGTTGGAAAACTGAGGTCTAGCAAGTGGAGAGTAAGGACTGGAACCCAGATTCCTGCTTTCCCAGGCAGACTTCTTCCCACTGCCCCACTGGTACCCACTAGCCCCCACAAATCTTAGCACTGCCCCAGTGGTGGGAACAGCTGATGTTTCTGCCTGCCTGTCCCTTTCTCCCCATTTTTCTCTGCCTTCTCTTTTTTAATTTTATTTTTATGTTTAAGTTGTTTGTAGAGATGGGGTCTTGCTATGTTGCCCAGGCTGCTTTCGAACTTCTGACCTCAAGCGATCTTCCCTCCTTGGTGTCCCAAAGTGCTGGGGTTACAGGCCTGAGCCACCATGCCTGGCTCTCCTCTCCCCTACTCAGCCCATGTGGTTTACCTAGGTCGATCTGAACCCTTGTTCAAATTATGTGACCCAGACCTTGCCTATCAGAACATGTGAGTGACCCCTGGCCATGGAGACTGATTCAGAGGACTGAGAGCCAAGCCAGGACACTGAGAGATTGCCCTGTAACTGTTGCTCAATTGATTTAGAAATATACTGTTGCATCATGAGGTCCTATTAAAAAAAAAAAAGGAAAAAGAGAGAGAAAGAAACGAGAGAGAGAGATAGAGAAAGGAAGGAAGGAAGAAAGGAACGAAGGAAGGAAGGAAGGGAGGAAGGAAGGGAGGGAGGGAGGGGAAAGGAAAAGAAAGAAGAGAAACAAATGGTTTTTCTCTTCCCTGGGCTGAGTGGTTGGACGTAAGCCAGTTGCTGGGGCCACATTTGCCATCACAGATGAAGTGCCTGCCCAAGAAAAACATCATAATAGAGAAAAACAGGCAAAAGATGAAGAAATGGAGATTCCTGGTGACCCAGCATGAACACCTGGATCCAACTACGCCTGAGGCAGGTGCTAACCCCTGGATTTTCAGGTGTGTGAACTGATCTACTCCCCTTCCTGCTCACATCAGCTGTGGGATGGATCACAATGGAAAAAACTGTGATTAACTCAGTATCCTTCTTTCTCTTTTGTAAAATCTAGGCCCTTTATTACCAAATCCAGCCTCTGGGTTCATGGCCTTTGCTCTCTGACATGGTGGGGACTCTCACTCTGCACAGGAAGACCCCAGACATTTTACCTCATTGGTGAAAATTAGGTAGAAGGAGAGCAGGAAGGCCATGAGCCCCACGAACATCCCACCCGAGGTCTCGCTCAGCCGCTCCAGGAAGCCTGGCTGGGAGCTGGTTTTAACTTTGACGTGTTCTCTCCGGGTACTGGTACTGGAATACTGAAGAAAAAAAAACATAGCCACAGAATGAAAATTAGTTTTTCAAAATAAATTAAATTTGCTATTTATTCTCAGTTTTTTGTTTTTTTTTTTTTAGTTTTAACTGTATGTGGTAAAAACACACAGATATTCAATGTGCAGTTTGGCAGGTTTCCACAAAAGTATATTCCATTTGACCAACATCTAAAGCAAGGTACAAAATATTTCCATCACTCCAAAAAGTTTCTTTGTGCCCCTTTCCTGCCAATTCTCTGAATTTGAATCTGAATTTGAATTTCTCCCACTGTAGATTAGTTTTGTTTCTTCTACAACTTGAGAAAACTGGAATCGGGGCACCAACTCCTTTCTGCCCAGCTTCTTGGACTCAGAGCACTGCTTTTGCAATTCATCCATGTTGTGGTGTTTATCAGGAGTTTGTTCCTTTTCATGGCTGAGTAGTGTTCCACTTATGACTATACCACAATGTGCTGAATCATTGGTCAGTGGATGGGTATCTTGGCAGCTTCCAGGTTTTCGCTGTTATGAATAATGCTGCTGTGAATATTCATATATGAACCTTTACGCAGACATGTGCTTTCATTTCCCATAGGAATATACCTAGAAGTACAAATGCTGGCTCACAGAGAAGATACATGTTTAACTTTTTATGAAACTGCCAAGCTATTTTACAAAGAGGTTATTAGAGATGTATTTTTAATTAAATTCAGCAAAGAGTGGCTGAGCTTTCTGAGAGCAGTGCTAGCTCTTGTGGGGTCAGAAGTAGTCTTAGGGCAGTGAGGTCACAACCATAAACAATATTAGAAGGTCACACAGAGTGTCCTGTGCGAGGGTGGACTCGGTGCTCAACGAGTGACCCCTTCTACCTGGGTATCAAGGCAGGCTCCCTTGAGTGGAATCTTAGAGGCAGACCTTAGGAGAAGAGCATCCCTAAAGGGAGAACCACATCAGCAGTGATGAGGAAGTAGGAAGTGGTTCTGGGGGAGCAGCTGCCTATCTGCTTTGGCTGCGTTGTGGGAGCGATGGAGGAAGAAAGGGCTCGGAGCTAGGCATTTCTGGGCAGGTTCACAGTGGGCCTCAAACTCAAGGGTGAGTGGATCAGGCTTTGGTCAATAACAGAGGCATGATTTGGGGTGCATCCACTGCTGATCAAAAGTGTCATCGTCTAGGGCAGGATTCTGGAGCCAGAAGAACTGGGTTTGAATCTACGCTCTGCCACATACCAGCTACGGGGTTTTGGGCAAGCAATTTCACCACTTTGTGCCTTCCATTTCCTCTGTGCATAGGGTTGTGGTGAGAACCAAAGAACATAGTTATTGGGGGCTCAGGGCCTAGGGAGTGGTAAGCACTGTACACGTGTTAGCTAGTAGAAATGTTACCAGGTTTCCCTACAACTGATACTGGGCTGGCACCAGGCTGGGGGTGAGCTGACAAAAGTCACAAAGATGTAAAGTGGGGCCCAGCTAAGACAGGCCCCATCCTGGCACTGGGGGCCAGAGGAGTGAATTGAGTCAGAGTCTCTGCTTGGACAAAGCTGATGGCACATTCTGATTCTGATTGTCTTTGAGTATCACCAGCCAAGGCCTCCAGTGACCAGATGTCCATGAATCCAGAAGTCGTCTTGACTTTCCATGCCATTTGGAAACATTAGGTGAGTGAATCACCACATAGGGGCAGGTGACCATCACAATGATGACAATGGCAAACACACCGGTCTATCACAGGCCAGCCCACAAGCAAGCCCAAAGAGCTAGATGCCATAACGACCCCATTTCACTGATAAGAAAATCGGGCTCGGGGTTAAGTCATCTTCCCAGATCACACAGCTTCTAAGAGGAAGAGTTAGGATTCAAATCCGGGCAGACTGGAGGCTACTCTCCCATTACTCATTCCAGTCTGTGCTCCGCATCTCTTGGGCTACAATATGAGTTGAATGTTGGGAGCCAGCTGCAGGCAGCAATAGGAAAAGAAGGCGTGGCTTCCTCTTGGGCCTCCCCTCAGCCAGCATCAAGATAGGGGGCTCAAAGACGGCCTTGGAGGGAAGGAAGAGAGGTACAGGAGGGTGCCCCTCAGGCTAGGCGAGGGGTGAGGTGGGCAGTGATATGACATACCCAGCCCACATTCCGAACCAAAATTCCCAGTAAACATGGAGGATCATAAAGGATCTATAAATCCACACATATTTATATATACATATATTATGTATTACATGTATACACACATTATATAAACACACACACACACACACACAGACATCCCCAGTGACACATCCCCTCCCAGTCCCAGCACTCAGGAGTCAGAAGAAATGAGCAATGAGTGGTGGGAACAGAGGCTGACACATAGGCCCTGGAAATGGACAGAACTGGGTTCGATGCCCAGGTTCACCAATCACTTGCTGTGTAAGCCTGGGTAAATTGTTCTACCTCTCTGATTCTGTTTACTCACTTACAAAGTGGAGAGGGGAATAGTACCTTCACCACAGGTACTGCTGCTGCTATACTGATTGTGAACCCAGCTACTGGATGAATCAAAAAATGCTTGGCAGCAGAGGATACTCAAATGCATGTATATTCCTTGGTGAGGGGTCAAGTCTCAATGTACCCAAGATGATCTCTATCCACTGGGACCATCTGTGCTACCCTGCGAGGACAGGCTTGTTTTCAAGTATTAAGTACCTACCACACACCAGGCACTGTGCTAAGCAGTCTCCCTTAAATATCACAGTAACTGATCCATGAGGCTACATAAACCTGGAGAGATGAAAGCCACACAGCTACTGGGTGGAAGAATCTGGATTGCCCCCAGGTCTCCCTAACTCCAAAGCCTGCCCTTTTCAGCATATTCCCGTGTCACAGCATGCCAAGCTGGCCACGAGAGCTTGGGCAGGTGCCTTCCCCTGCTAGGGAAGTTCCCCATCTGTAAAATGTGGTGGTGGTGGTGATGGGAGCAGACGAAGAGTCCACATACTACAGACAGGCTGGTCTCCTGACTCTCTCGTCTGGCCAAGCCTGAGTCTCTTGGAATACCTCTGAGGCCTTTCTAAAAGGTACAACATTCAAAAAAAAAAAAAAAAAGGTACAACATTCAAGGCTTCTAACCCTCCTGTGGGCCCGAAATGTCCTGGGAGTGTGGATGATACTAACCCGAGACAAAGTGTACTAGGGCTGCGGGTGATGCACACCCTGGCCTCTCAAGGGGTGTGGGAGGCAGAGAGGACGCTTGGGGACAGAGGCGGTGTCTGGAAATAGGGTGTGACAGACAAGAGGAGAGCTGCTAGGACACTCTACCAAAGCAGGAGAGAGGGTGTGTCTGGGGTTGGCTGGGCTTCTAAGCGGGCCCTAGAAGCACTTTCACAGACGAGCGGAGAGGTGAGTCACCAGCTTCTCCCACACCCAGCGCCCTGGTAGGAGGCGCTGCTTGTTGAATGAATGTTGGGCTTAAACAGTTTCCCGAGAAAGGCTAGTCGCAGGGAGAAGAGGCCTTGAAGGAACAGCCCTCAGCCAGGCCTTCTCCAGCCAAATCCTTGCTAGGAGGAGGAGGGGCCCCGACAGTAGAAAAATGCTCCCTCTCCCCCAACTCCTTCGCTCCCAGGCCAGCCTAAGCTTTCTGCAGCATCACAGCCTCGGTTTACAGAGCCTCGCGGAGAGCTCTCTGCTCGCCTAGACAGCCCTGTCTGTCCATTGCTGGACAGTTCCACTTGGGCTGGAGCGCCTTCCTCCCTCCCAAGGGACTGGCCCCCTCTCTGAGGTCGCGTCCAGCTCTCATAATGCGCAAGTTTCAGGGCCCCGAAGTACAGGAGGGAACTGGGAATGCAAGGAGGGGCCGCGGAGAGGCGTACAAGCAGATCCCAGTACGGGAGCAACACCTCCGAGTCCGAGTCCGCCTCCGCACGAACGCCGAGGACGAGGCGGGCCAAGGAACACGGACAAAAGAAGCCTGGACAGGCCGAGAGATGAACAGAGGGATGAGCTGGCGAAGGCAGAGACACGGCAAGCAGAGGGAGATGCGGGCCCGGCCGCACGGAGGAGCTTCAGGCGGCGAAATGGACCCAGAGGCCCCCGGGGAAGAGCCCCAGGGCGACGGGGAAGCCTGGGTGTGGCCCGGCTGGCCCGGGGATACTCACATTCGCGGCCATGGTGGGATCCGGTTCGCTGCCGCCGCCTCGCGCTGTTCAGCTAGGAAGTGGGCTGACGACTGGAGCGTGGTGTCCAGCGGCCTCTTGCCAGCCCCAGCTTCGAAAATCCGCCTAGACTCCAGGACCAAGCGGGACTTAACAGCAGTTACTGCCCCCTGTGCCCAGTGTTTCTGCGCATGCGCAGACGAGACGACCTGGAAACGATAGGGTCCCGGATGTTGCCGTACCTCATTGATGCGCCTGCGCACTGCAAAGCTTTCGGGGAAATGTAGTTTCTACTGCCTGGCGAGCTGTCGAGGGGCGCGCGACCTGCTGGGAAATGTAGTTTCCGGCCGAGGTGGGCCTGGCCGCGGTTGCGAGGGCGCCGAGGCAGGCGCGCGGCGGGCAGGCCTGGGAGGGGGCGGGTCCGCGCGGGCTTCGGAGGGGCCCGCCCTGCCAGAGGAGAGGGAGGTCACGGCGTAAAGGTGCAGCTGCCGCCACCGCCGCTTCTGCAAGGTCTCAGGGACGGGCTGCAGCCATGTCTTATTGCCGGCAGGAAGGTAGGGAGGGCGGGCTGCCATGGAGACCGGCCTACGAGGGCCTGCGGGAGACACTCGAGCCCCGGCGCCCCGCGACCACGCCGGGCGCGGGCCACCGGAGGCGCGGTCCAGGTGCCCACCCTGGAACACTCGGAGGCGGGCCGGCTGGGGGTCGCTACGCCTGTTTTGCGGATGAGAAAACCGAAGCTCTGGGGGGAAGGGGGCTGGTCCAAGGTCACAGTGAAGCCCGAACCCTGACCTCAGAGGGGCCTGTGCGTAGGAAGTCGTAAACTAGGTCCGGTTGGGGCACGGGAAGTGCCGAGCACGTTGCGTGTGGCTCGAAACTGGGAATGTATGGTGGTTAATATTAGTACCGCTCCTGCCATACCCCACGTGTTTCCATTTTGCACGCGCCTTTAAGAGGCGCGTCCGGAAAAGTTGCCACTCGGGGTAGCGTGTGCTGTGCTGGAGTGCTAGGAGTTCCACTAACGGGAATGTTTTTGAGCCCCCTGCTACCTATCAGGAACTGTTCAAGGAAGCTTGCTTGGCTTGTCTCATAGATCTCGCTGCGATCTTTGTAAGTCAGGCTCTGTTGTTGGTCACATTTTACTGAAGAGTAAAGTTAGACACAGAAGACTTGGCTAAAGCCACTCAGCCAGCAAATCGTGGAGCTGGGGTTTGAGCCTGGGCATTGTGACCCCAGAACATCCTTATCCAATCTAGTGCCCAGTGGATTGCAGGGAAAACCCTGCCTACCTCCCACCCCAAAGTTGAGCTCCGACCACCTATTGCTTCCTTGATGTTACTCTACCCAAGAGCTCAGAAGTACCCGAGCCCCAGGTCGGAGGGCCTCCCCGCACACACTGCCACAAACTGGCCCCTTGGGCCTGAGCTCCCACCTAACCCCTCCAGGCCCCGGTATCCAGTGTTGTAAAATGAGATGTTGGGCTTCATTGATAGAGCAAATATTCATGAAGCACCTCCTCTGCGCCAGAGAAGGGGGATGGATGGTTATAAAACTACAGAGAGAGTTGGAAGTCCCCCAGAAATTCTTTGGTGAATACTCCAGCTCCGTCAGTTAATTCAAGCAATCTGAAGCCCAGAGAAGGAGGTGGCCTACCTGTAGTTACACATCCAGTTAGGAGAATAGCTCAGCCTAAAATGCTGAGCCTTTTCCCTGGTAGCCCTGTCTGCTTCTAGAACCTCTCCTCCTCTGGGTCGTAAAGCTATAAGACTCACTCTTTAATGAGTACTATTATATTTCCGCTGATTACTACTTAACGTGTGCCATAAGCAAAAGTCTTCTGCCCTCACCACTCTTGTTTTTAATTTCGAGTCTTTCTCTAATTTACTTCATTTAGCAAGTAATTTTTGAGCCTTTGGGTATAATGAAGCTGTACTGATAAACAAGACCCTCCTTCTCTTTGAGGATTTACAGGAGGCAGTTTTCTCTGGAAAGTGGAGGCTAGGTCCATCTGCCTCCAAAACATGGAGCTCTATCTTTTTCTGGTTCAGAGATCTCTCAGTTTGGAGATGAGTGAGAATTGAAAGCACTCACAGGCCTTCTTAGTATTTATCTTATACATACCATTGTCCTCTTAAGAAGTCCCTGACTTTTTTTTTTTTTTTTGCCCCCACTGATCCTTTATGCTTCCCATAGGATTTTAAAAAAATGATCCCAAACTTCTTACTGTATCAGAGCTTATGTGATCTGGCCCTGTCTGCCTTTCCAGCCTGGTCTCTTCCCACCCTTTTGCTGCCCAGCCTCTAGCCTCTTGGCTGTTCCCTTGGTTTGGTATATCCTGCCTTCAGCTCTTCCATGGCTGACTCCTCATCCTTTAAAATTTAGCTCCAATATCACCTCCTGACCCTTTGTGTCTTTCACATCCTGAAGTCTCTGAAATGACCTTTTTTATTTTTTGCCATCTTACTTCCTGCCTGTCTTCTCTCACTAAGCTGAGAACATCAGATGGGCTGTGGAATCCCCAGCATCTAGCACAGGGCCTGGTGTACAGTGGGTGCCCAAATGTTTATTGAATCATGTTTACCTGCCCTCTGTCCTGAGTGAATCACTTGCCTGTGCAAGTTTATCTCAGGGGTCCACCTGCTACCTAGCCTTCAGGTTAAACTCCTTGGTTTGGCACGCAAGGGCTCTCAGCCTCGCACCCCGGCCTTGGGCTAGCCACACTTCTCCCATGTCAGCACCATAGTGTTTCTTTCTTAGTTTCCTCTTCCTAATGCAGAGCCTGCCCACTCCTGTTTAGTCAACATTTATAGAGCACATGTGATGTGCCAGCCATTGGGCATATAGTGGTGAGCAAGGTGACACATTCTCTGTCCTCCTGGCATGGTGGAAGAGATTGCCATTAAAACATCACCAGACGAATGCATGATTACAGACTGTCGTAAGTGACATGAAGGGAAAGCCCAGCATGCTATGATCATTTAGTGAAAGGCTGTATGGAGTCTGAGGAGGCTTCCTGAGGCTTCAGACATCCTTTTAAATGCCACTTTCTTAAGAAAACCTTTTGCAATCCTCAACATGTTTGAGCAAACACTACTTAAAACCCTCCTTTTGCCCTCCAGGCCTTGCCCAGGATGGTTCCTTTTGGAATGTCTATTTCCCTCCTTCCCTCCCTGAAGCTCTTTGTCAGGGACAAAGGTAGGATCCCTCCCCTTCCGTCTTCTCCACTGGATGCCTGTGTCGTATTCATCTGTGACCACCAGGTACTACCACAGAGCTGGAGCTAAGGAAGGTTTGTTGAGCTGAGCTTCTAACACTTGCATTCTTTTTACACTGTGTCTGAAAGCTATTTGTGTATTCTTCACAGACACTTGATTCTGAAAGTTGTATCTGTCAAAGGGGTTAGATTCTAAACATGAATGTCCTTAGCAGTCAGACTTATCAAACTCTTAGAAACCCCTTACCTCACTCAAAATACACCACAGGCACCACTCCCTCTGACTTTAGATCTCTTTCTTGGGTTGGGCTTCAGAAAGTAGTGGTTGGAATTGTATCGTAGGTGTATTGAATCAACTTAGCCAAAAACAAAAGAAGGTAAGTCCTTAGTGCAGGTCGCCATTCTCAAACATGACCCTGGGGAGTCAGCATCCATGGGAGACAAGAAACTGCTTCCTCTGCAGGACACGGGCATTCCTTCTGGGGTGGATGCGCTGAGAGATTCTGGCGTGTAAAGATCCTGCCCTTTCATGGGGGAAATCAAACTACTCATCCAAGGGATTTTTTGGTCTCACTCACTTAATGGTGATAACCATTCTGTCTTCCTGCTTTCTGCTGGGACTACGTGACAGAGCAGGAGTAGCGTCATCTCGGACAAACACTGGCACTTTAAGTTCCAGCTCCCTTTGTAGCCTTATGCATTTCAAGGAAGTCACTTCTTTTCTAACTACAAGCAGCCAGAAAGAGCAGACAGTAAAACACAGATAAGACAGCTGGGACACAGAGGGAGGTGGGGGGAAAGTCTCTTGGGTGACTGCCAAACTTCACCCTCATACAATGGGCCGCAGTAAAACAGTGGGCCTTAATAAGCACATTCCTTTCCCTTCAGGTGCACTAAGATAGGGAAGCTAAAAGCAGACTTGGGGGATATGCCTGCAGCTGCAGAAAGATGTATGGAAACAGACACACGACTCTGCCTCCCAGATAAACACAACAAAGAGACACAGAAGCAGTCCAAGCCTCTGATAAACTCTCCTACCCTGAATCCTTAAAAACTCTTAGTCTGTAAGAGAGTGTGGCTCTGACCTAACTCGGCCAGCAGCCCCTCTCAGGTTTAAAATAAACCTGTCCCTGTTGACTGAAAAGCCACCCTTCGTGTTTCTCTCCTCTTTAATTCTTACGCTGCAGTCTTCATGCCCTAATCCAGAGTTGTTTCTCCATTTTTTTTGCACAAATATTGAACACCCACTTTGTCCTTGACACTGTTCTGGGCTCTCAGGATACTGCAATGAACAGAATAGACAGAAATCGCTGCCTCTGAGGAGCTGACATTCCCATGGGGGCATCAGGTGGTAAACATACATAGTATGTTGGGTGAGGAAAAGCACTTTGGAGAAAGATAAAGCAGGATAAGGGAGATGGGCAGTGGTCAGGGACGGTGGTATCTGAGCAGGAGGTGAAAGCAGGGAGAAATCGCTGTGAGGGTACCTGAGGGAAGGCAAGGTGCTCCTGGAGGACAGAACACCCTGTGCAAAGGCCAGAGGTAGGCATGTGCTCAGCATGTTCAAGTAAAAGCAGAGGCCAGCGTGGCTGGAGTGGAGGGAGTGATGGTGGGAGATGGGGTCGAAGAGGTGAGGGATGCAGCTCTTTCTGGGTGTACTTGAAGATGGAGCCATTCTAATTTGCTAATGGAGATGTGAGAGAAAGATGGATTGGGGTGGCTCTACCGAGAGTAAAACTAAACAGCTGGGGGTGGAAGTTGTCTTGGTATCTGACTGCTCATTCAGTTCTGTTCTCAGCCCCACCCTGAGGTCCTGCTGGCAGAGTAACCCCTCGGGCCTCCAGTTCCCCACTCTGACCAGGGTTCTGGGGTGGGGACTGAGTTGATTCTGGGTGACCTCCTCCTTGTGCACTTTGAGTTCAGCTTTCTTCACTGGTTAAGTCAGAGAGCACTCGACCATCAGCTCTCCCATTTCCAAAACATTATTGACATCTCTGAGCCTGTGATTGTCTCTTTTCTTGGCCATGCTATCCTTGATACCCTTTAAAAATTACTGTCGAGTGGGATTCCAGCTGACAGCAGAAACTCATTTCACCTCCCCAACCACATGAGGTAGGTAGGTGGAGCTGGTGGTAAGGCCTGGTTTCTGAGGCCCAGATGGTACCTGAGCTCACACAGTGGGAAGTGCTTAAGCCCAGATTTGAACTCCAGTTCTCAGACTGTCTGTGATATTGAAGCCACTGTGTGCCAGAGGGTTTCAGGTAGTTTTCCACTTCCTTCAGAACATGCATATTCAGCTGCTTTTAAAGCTTATCTTAGAAATAAAAATACAAGCACTTTTAAATTTTATTTCTCTGGAGAAATTGCTGAGAAATGTCAAGGGAACTACTGGTCTAGCTGATTGTCCCACTAGTTGGCATCTTATGACTAGTCTGACCAGTTCTTTCTTTCACAGTTAGGTCTGTTAGGAATAGGTAAGCCTTGTCCTTGCATCAGTCCTTGAATTGACTTTTAAACATTCCAGAAAGCAAAGGCCCTCCAGGACAGGCATGCAGTGGACAGTTTGCAGGGGACACACTCGGGATCTTTCAGACCAGAGTTCCTGTTCCTGTTATGCCTTCATTTACTGCATGTCTTTTGGTCTGTTTCTCAGATCCTGTGGTCTCTGTAAAACGGAGCTAAAGTAATACCCACCAGTGAACTCACAGATGTAATAAAACACATTGCATGGGACAAAAATGTGTAAAAGATACAGCTGTTACCGTTCTACCTTCGGTTCATTGTGAACTGTGCTGCAAGGGAAAATGTCCAGGAAGGCACGTGTGAGGACTTGGCCCAGTGGGAGGGACCTGGAATTCTCAGTGGGATTGTGCTAGGCTGGTGTTTCCTAACCTGGCTGTGTATCACAGTCACCTGTGAAGCCTGTGAGCTACATGGACGTGGCAGAGAGCTCGATTCAGCTTTTCTTGGGTGAGGCCTGGTCTCTCTGTGTATGGCAAACCCCAGGAGGGCCTCATACTTTACCACGTTTGGACCCTTTGCTTTCTGTGCCTGTGACTGGGCCTCACTATTGGGCCGCGCTGAGCTGCCATCTCGGTAAACAAAACTGCCAGAGCTGAGTTGCGAAATTTGCATCAGCTCATTCTGCTTAGCGTTCAACATTTTTACAGGTTGCGTTTGAGTATTTTGGAAACTGGCCAGAATTACCAAGGTTGCTAGGTACTTTAACAAGCCCTGGCTGCCTGGTCCAAAAGCTTTCCCAAGTCAGCCACAGGGGAAGAGCAGTCTTCTATTGGATGACATGCAAGGTGTTGAGGCAGAGACCAGCTCTGGGAGCAGAAGCCTCCAGTGGGTTGGGGGTCCTGGCCCTGTGTGTGCTGAGGGTTTTTTGTTGTTATTCTGTCCTAGTGTAAGAGACCCTGTGCAGTGTGGGCATGGCGTAAGGCACCGAAGTGCCCTCCCTCTGTCCCCTGAACTGTCCTTCTCACTGGAGATGTTGCTCGGTTTTTGTTGTCACCGCCCCCTGCCTTCCAGAAGCCTCTTAATTACTTCAGCCCAAGCATGGGCCCAAACCTTTTTCCTTGCTTTCCCCTCAGCATACCTGTGACTGAACTTTTCTAAATATAAACAAAAAGTATAAAGTAATCAGAGATGCCTGCAGCTTTCACAGAGCTACGTTTCTGCAGGTTAGGCCTCTGCGCCCACAGTAGCCACTCACTCAGAGCCACGCACTGTGGCTGTCTGCCAGGCACTTTTGGCCATACCTGAAGAAGTCTTCTTAAATGCTTGGCACCTCCTATCCCCTTCCAGATGAGGGTCCCAGTACCCCAGATCTAGGATCAGAATGCATGGTCAGTTGGTCTGTAGAATTTGTCATTCACCTTCACCAGGAAAGTACAAGAAAGATCTTGTTTACTTGGCAAACATTTCACTTGATTCTAAGCTTTTTGGGGCAGAGGTTGGGTTGGAATTTATTGTATTTATTCATTGCCCAAGGTGCACAAGCTCTCAGGCAGTGCCCAGTCATGCTAAGTGCTCAGTGTCAGCTATCATTATTCTTGTGCAAATGTTGGTGCGGGGCAGTATGGGTGTGTAGAAAGGATCTCCAACAGTGTAGACTTCAGAGAATCCTGTCCTGTGTGGCCCAGCAAGTTCCTACTCAGAGCCTCAGGCTCACCACCATTAAAAGGGGATGCTGCTACCTCCCTCTCAGGGTGGCGATAGGATGGAGAAATGAGCTCACATGGAGGACCAAGAGATGGACTGGCTCTGTCTGTTCTCCGGGGACAGCTGGAGAAACTGATGACCCACCATGCACCATGGGTTACTAAGGACAAGGTGCTCCTTGCCCACAGTGGGAATATCTGACGCATACCTGTGGTGTGGTTAGCTGATGGCCAAAGTTTTTAGGAAGGTGAGGTAAAGTATTGACAGCTACAAGGTGTAGCAGAGAGGGCTGTAAGGACCTGCCTTCTGCTTAACTCAGCCTTGGTTTTCTGCTGTACTCGATGGGGGCTGAGGGTGATAATACTTCATAGGGGGTCACTGTAAGGCAGTTAATGCACCCACCCTGGTTTGGCCAGGACTGATGTGCTTTTCTGTGCTCACCCAGCCTCCAATGAGGAGAAGCTCCTAATATAAAATGCATTTGACTCTCACTGGTCTGTTTTCCTGGAGCCCTCAGACATTCTGGCAGCCAGGCCCCAGGGGAGGGCTCTGGTTGTGAACAAGGTGCTCTGTACTTTAGGCCTGCTGGCTTTCCCATGCTGGTCCTCACAGGACCACAATCCTGACCCTAACCACTGTTGGGTTTGTCCTAAAAAAATAAACTGCAGATGGTCACAGTTAAAAAGATCTGAGAAGTGCTCCTCCCACTGCACCCCTCCAGTTATTATACTTGTTGGGAAATGGTCCCCAGGCCTCTTGGACTGTGGGGAGTGGAATGGCTGCAGTGTTCCTCACCTTCATGACCCTTCCTTCTTCCGGCCAAGGTTAGGAGCCCAGAGGCCTAGTGGGGGTGCTGGCTGTGGGCACTCTCAGACCACCTGTGTCCTCAGCCTTTCAGAGGCAAGGGCCTGTGGCCACAACAGCTGTGTGGGCTGCAGTGATCTGTAGGCTGAGGACCCACATCACTGCACACTCAATTTGCCAATGTGCTCAGTCTTCCTCCAACTTTTTATGCATTCTGAGCCCTGTGGGTAAACCCCTAGGACACTCTTTTTCTTCAGTGCTTTTTTTTCTGCCCTGCCCCTTATCCATCCCCTTTTGTTTCCTACCCCTAGCATATGAGAGCAGTTTGATGCTCACCTCACATAGGGATGGCATATGGGACAGTCTTCAAACTTGGTTTGTAGTTCAAACTTGGGTGGCGGCTGCTTTGGGTTTAAAGCTGATTCACTGCTCTTGAATGAAACATTTTTTCCTCTGTTCTCCAAACACTAGGGAAGGATCGAATCATATTTGTGACCAAAGAAGATCATGAAACTCCAAGCAGTGCAGAATTGGTGGCTGATGACCCCAATGATCCATACGAGGAGCATGGTAAGTGACATGTGGCCTCCCAGGGACCCACATCAGGGCACTGGGGGGAAGCTCAGTGTTCTTAATTCTTTTCCCATGTTTTCCTAGCCAAGGCCGAGTTTTCAGGTATCTATTCTCAGCCATAGACTGTCTCTGAGGGCAGTGGTTTATATTCCTCAGAGGTTTGAGGGACTGTGCTTTCCAGCCTTGTTCTGATGTACTTCCCTGGCACAACAGTTAAGTTTTGGGAGAAGGTGTTAGTAGATTCCAGCAGTTATAGGTAGGTTAAGGTGACAGGGCTTTTGCTCAGACAAGTTGCTGACTGAATTCTGCCACATCTACCAACTTTATTAGCAAGTAGACAGTCATGCACCTTGTTCTGTAAGGTTGGTGAAGTCCCTGCTGTCTCTAACTGCTCCAGCAAGCACCTTACATGAAAAGGTCACTTGCCACAGACAGCTTTCCAGCAGCGGGATTCAACTAACCTAGTCAGAGCTGTTGCACACTCCTTGGTTAATGGCTGAATATAACAGTGGCCGCTTAGGCCTAGGACATTGTTCCAAAGGATTTGGGCTGCTAAACTCACTAGATACTTACTACTGTAGCCTGTGTGAGGTGGATGTGTGTGTGCAGTGTCCATGAACAACCTACGTATTGTACAGTACTCAGTTCACCAAATCAAAAACCACTTCTGATGTCCATGATGACAACTAACCTTCTAGTGCTAATTGGTAATTGAAGAGCTTGAAGCAGCCACCTCGAGAATATGGGCTCCTGACTGGAATTTCTCAAATGCTAACTGATGTGTATATTCCTTCTGCAGGACCCTTCGCTTGTTGCCCTGACTGCTCCTAGGGGTTAAAGCGTAAAATACATATCCAGTACCCAGTGGGAGCAGTGGGAAATGCAGACCTTATACAAAGTGTTAGCATTCTGAGAAAGACAGCTGCAAGGGTAATCTTGATCAGGGCTTACATGTCAATTCTAGTACCTTGCTTATCTTTAGATCCATATTAAGCACACTTCATTAATTGATCAAGACTGTGGAGGCCTGCAGGACAAATCGGGCCTTGTTTTGTTTGCCTCACAGTGTTATTAAAAACAGAATGTATCTGCCTTTAGACTGGGCTGCCCCCTCCAGATCCCACCATTCTTTACAGTCCCTGTTGTTTTTTTACCTGCTTCTGTCACTTGCAATATATCTGCTTGGATTGTAGGTATCCTGTATGATGCATTTGGCTTTACAGCCCCTTAGAGTGAATACTTTGTACAAAGAAGCCTATAAAACACAAAGAACTCTGGGACCCAAGTTTCAAGCTCTTAAACTGCAAAATTACTAAGTGGACCAAGTAAGCCACCATTTTATGCCATCTACCTGCCTTCCAGCACCCAGCTCTGCAGCTGAGATGGTGCTTGGAATAGCTAAGAGTACCAAGAAAAAAAGGTGGCAGAATTAATTTTCCTAGAATCAAAACATCAAGAGGGCCTTAAAGATCATCTGATCCAATGAGAAAACTGGGGGCCCAGGCGGAGGGCGGAGACTGACTGAGCCAGAGACTGGAACTTCAGGCCTTAGACTGCATGTTTGACAACACACTGCATCTGAGCTTTATGTAACATGCCAAAGGTACCCTCTCTGTGGATTTATATTGTGTCCCTGAAATGCAAATTGGCACCATGTGCTTTGTGAGGAGGTATCTCATTCCAGCTCACCTGCCCCTAAGAAATAATGAAACAAGGACTCCTGGGTTATAATTTTTTTGTTCTTTTTAATCAACCACCTGGTCAGTTTGCACTGGGTTATAATTTTTAAATGTCAGTATTACCTCTTTTGGAAACTGGTTGTGCAGGTTTGTGAGCAGATTTGAAGCTCCAGGAAGCAGCATTTGCAAATGTTTTTCCAGCACTGAGGTCCCTGTCAAGAAGTGGTGAGATGTAGGGGAAGGGGCATGGACTCTGGGAATCCTGTCAGCCCAGTCTGCAGTCCTCACTTGGACCATGAACCCCAGAGACTGCATGAGTAAACTGGGGTTAGTAGCACCCACTGCAGAAGGTTGTCAGAAGGCTTATGTGAGTTACCAAGCATAGCTTAATGCAGGAGAACTTGATCTGCAACTGCTGATGGTCCTGGGGGTTTGCTGCCTGCTAAGGGGACAGCACTAGTTGGCATCGTCCTTGCTATCCCCATTTTACAAGTAAGGAACAGGAATAGCTACAGCAGATCCATTGATCAGTGGAGCTTCCCAAGCTGGAATTGAGAGGCAGGTGGGGTTTCGCCTAGGACTTTGGATGTTAGTGCAGAGTATCAGGCTTGGGTACCGCCCTGGAGTGAAGAATCGTGTAATGTCATAGGACCTTTTAGAGGCTCTCTTAGAAAGTACTTTCAGTCTCTTAATAAGAATCATGTAAGAAACTTCTATATGAATCATATGTCTGTCACAAAGCTGAAAATGAAGCCATCATTTTGAGAGCATTTTGGAAAACCAAGAAATACTATTTAGATGTGAATAAAGTTCAGTGATAAGGTATAAAAGTCAAAAGAAAGAGGCCTATTAATATAGTGAAAATGAAAACCCATCTATAACCTTGCTTCCTCCCCAACACATATGTGCAGTTTAACAGATTTGGTTGATTTTTACAAGAATGTACTATCACTAATGGTATGCCACCAGCTTCTCATTGTGCAGCATGTCTTGGACATCTTTCCTCGTCAATACATAAGGAGCAACCTCCTCCTTTTCACCATTCCCCAGGCTATGCTGAGCTTCTGAGAGCAGCTTCAGGGCAAGAGGGGCTCAGGGGGCAGGGAGTATGGGGGTAGGGTGGTCCTGATCATCCATATGGGGAGGGGGTTTAGAAAGAGGAGATCAATACCTCAGTTCCTTAAAGTGTTTGGGCTTTCAAAAAGCTCTTCACTAACCATCCAAGTGATCTCTTCTTCTTTGGATTACATGGGTCCCGGTATTTAATTCTTGGAGCACAGCATCAGAGCACTGGGAGGTGGCTTAGAATAAATTAGTGTCACACATGGAGAAATATGTCATTGGTTGCTTCTCTCCCAGGTGGGCCAAGGAATGCTGGAATATGTGCTAGGCTTTAAACCTAATCCAGATCAAGGTGTGGGTCCATAGGCAACAATAGTTCCTGTTCTGCACCGCCTGAGTAGCCTGTGAGGACTGGACTAGTTTTGTATTTTCTGAAACTTTAGAGAACATCTCTCTATCTTCCTGTTCTAGGATTGATACTGCCAAATGGAAACATTAACTGGAACTGCCCATGCCTTGGGGGAATGGCCAGTGGCCCCTGTGGAGAACAGTTCAAGTCAGCCTTTTCCTGCTTCCACTACAGCACGGAGGAGATCAAGGGGTCAGACTGTGTAGACCAGTTCCGGGCCATGCAGGAATGCATGCAGAAATACCCAGACCTCTATCCCCAAGAGGATGAGGATGAGGAAGAGGAAAGAGAGAAGCAGCCAGCAGAACAAGCAGAGGAAACAGCTCCCACTGAGGCCACTGCAACCAAAGAAGAGGAGGGGTCAAGTTAATGAAGGCCACGAGGCACTGGGCTCCAGTCCTTTTGGAGTGGACCTTTTGCAAAAGGCCTTGTCGTCACCTTCCAAGAAAGTGTCTTTCCCTCTGTTGTCCTGTGCACTGTAATATACAAAATAACTTATTTTGATGATCAGGGTCTTGACCTCTTGACATATACACTGAAAAAAAATGGGGGTTGTATGTATGTGTGTCCTACCTAAACCTGTGGCCACCACTTTTGAATTCTCAGATTGCCCTGAATTTTGCCACTTTTAAATAACGTGCTGAATAAGCTCAGCAACTAAAAACCATTACCCAAGAACGTTTCTTGTGAGTGAGCTGATTTATTCTGATTCATTATATTCCTTTTGGTAGATTTTATACCCCTTGGAGAAATAATACAAGTAATAGAAACAAAAACATCTTCTGTTAAAAATGCTGGGGTGGGGCCATATCTACTAGCAGAGGTCAGATGGTCAGATACAATTTCTGCAAACCAATCTTGACCTTGAGTATGTGAAGGGGTACTGTACTTCATTCCTGATACATTTTGGTTTCCATGTTGGTGTTGAGCTCCTGGTTTTCTGTGTTTGGACGATGAAGATTTGGACCCTCCCATTCATAATCCCTTTCTAAGTGAAGGGAGAGGCTGGCTTGGCTGTTCCTTGTTATTCCGTAAGCCCTGGTTTGGGGCCCATGTTCACACTGGCTCTCAGTCTAGTCAGGTGCAAAGTTCTTGAGAGGTAGGGACCTAATTATTACCAGAGTAGCAGCAAGAGAGGAAATGTTGTGAATTAAGTATTCAATTAAAAGGAAACATGATTTATACCTGATTTTGAATGTGTCCTTTGTTTTCACTAGTTAAAAATGTTTTCTGTATAAAAAAGTATAAATTATGAACAAATCAATTGCAATTCCTCTTGAAATACTGGTAAACCAATTTTAGTCTGTTAAAATTTTCTCTGTTGAGTTCAAAGGAAGCTCACTTTTTCGTATGTGAGCAGATGCCTTCACACAGACATTGCAGTTAGTCTATGAGGTGGGGAAGGCTCTTCCTGTTTGAAAATAGATTAACTTGCCTAAGGTAACTGCTAGACAGTTTTCAGGCTGTGGCATAGTAATGCCTCATTTGTCTTCAAATGTGTTATTTATGTAAAAAATTACCTTAAAACTTAGTAGCTTGAAACAAGGAATCTGGGCATGGCTTACCTGGGTTCTCTGGCTCAGTGTCTCATGAGGCTATGATACTTGTAGTCATCTCAAGGTGTGACAGGCCTTTCAAGGTCGCTCAAAGTGGTTTCTGGGAGGGTTCAGTGGATTGAATCTTGTGGGTTGTGGATTGAGGGCCTCAGTGCCTTACTGGCTGTTGGCCAGACACCTCCTTCAGTTCCTTGCCACATGGTCTTTGCCTTAAAGGGTCAGCTCACAACATGGGAGGTGGCTTCCATCAGAGCAAGCGAGAGAGCAAGATGGATGCCAGAGCCTTTTCATCACCTAATCTCAAAACTGACATTCCATAACTCTACCATAGTCTATTTGTTAGAAGTGAGACACAGCCCACACTCAAGGAGAGGGACACAAGAACATGAGTAACAGAAAGCTGCCTGCCACACTGGAGAATGAGGCACCACCACGTTAAAGCTTGAAAGCTTGAAGGCATGGTTAAAATGCAAGGATTTGTGGTTCAGAGGTATATGGAGGTAGAGAACTGCTTTCTATATCCAGAGCTTTTTTTTTTTTTTTGAGACGGAGTCTCGCTGTCGCCCAGGCTGGGGTGCAATGGCGCCATCTTGGCTCACTGCAGGCTCCGCCCCTCCAGGGTTCACGCCGTTCTCCTGCCTCAGCCTCCCGAGTAGCTGGGACTACAGGCGCCCGCCACCTCGCCCGGCTAATTTTTTGTATTTTTAGTAGAGACGGTTTCACCGTGTTAGCCAGGATGGTCTCGATCTCCTCACCTCGTGATCCACCCACCTCGGCCTCCCAAAGTGCTGGGATTACAGGCGTGAGCCACCGCGCCCGGCCCCAGAGCTTTTTTAAACCTTGCTTGATTAGGAGCTAAGAACCTGGAGCTGGCCAAGTATGGAAGGTGCGACAGACCCTAATGACTTCTTTTAACAGAGTTTTGCACATTTAAAAACCATATTTCTCTCGTTAAAATTTTGGTCACAATCAAGGTGTTACTGTTTTGTGACCATGTCATGTACCCCATTTATTTGATGCATTCATGGAATCTACAGTTCCAAGCCCTAGGGACATAGAGTGATTCATTCATGGTACTGCCCATAAAGCTACAATCTAGCCAGGAAGTCAACATTTACTAGAAAGCAGAAAGGAATGGATGAGTGTTACATAATGGTGCTGGATTTTCAGGGCTAGGTTCTTCCGGCCATGGTAACTTACAGCAGAGATTCTCAAACTGCCCAACTCGACTTGGGTTAGGCAAAAGGTTCCATCCTTTTCCACTTTTCAGTGGAAAAACAAATTGGTGATAAGGAATTGGCACCGTATAAGCAATTGGAAGTGGGTGGAGATTATGCTTTACTACAAGAGGTTTGGATAATTCATATTTAAGTTGCTGTGTATCTTTAAATGTAAGAACACCAACAGATCAAAGAGTTAACGATTCAGATAAATGCAGGTTGATAATTTTTAAAGAACAGCAATAATTGAAACAAAGCGCTGCTCAAAATAACACTGACTTGAAAATGCAATTACCAACACAGTGTTTTATGTCTGTTTTGTTTTGTTTTGTTTTGTTTTGTTTAAGAGTTTCGCTCTGTTGGAGTGCAGTGGCATAATCATGGCTCACTGCAGGCTCAACCTCCTGGGCTCAAGTGATCCTCCTGCCTTAGCCTACCAAAGCACTGAAATAGCCTGTTTTGTATTTTTGTGATATAGGCAAGTGCAGCATATCAGCCAAGCTTCTTAATAGAACACTACACTCTAGTCCTTAGTTCTAGGACTGTACAGATTTTAACTTATGTATTTATTTTAGAAACAGAGTCTCGCTCTGTTGCCTAGGCTGGAGTGCAGTGGCACAATCAGCTCACTGCAGCCCTGGACTCCTGGGCTCAAACGATTCTCCCATCTCAGCCTCCCAAGTAGCTGGGACTATAGGCGTGCTCCACCATGACTGGCTAAGTTTTTTTTTTTGTAGAGATAGGGTCTCACTATGTTGCCCAGGCTAGTCTCAAACTTCTGGCCTCAAGCAATTCTCCTGCCTCAGCCTCCCAAAACACTGGGATTACAGGTGTAAGCCATCATGCCCAGCAGAGACTCATTTTCACATAACGGTTGCTTTCTTGTAGTTTTGAGACATTACGGGTTACTAAAATATTTTGAAGTTAAAATCTGAAGTCTGGTATAAAATGGCATAGTAATTGCACATGAACAGGCTGGCTACAGCTAAAAGCAGCTCTTAGATTTTCATAGTGGAGCCAGAAAAGCAGAAATTTCATTCCTTGCCTTTTTCATGAAATAACTAGCCCAAGGTTATATTGTTAATGGATAAGATTATTGTGAGGGATAACTCAAATGAGAAATGATGTTGCTGTCTTTGAGAACCGGGGATTTTGGTGTGGGAGAAATGAATAAAGATGTAAAATTGATAAAGTGTAGTAAAATCCCTTAGTTCACAGTTGGAGTTTGGATTATCAGTGTAAACTCGATGTATTTTTTTAAATAAGACTTTTTAGTTTTTCCATGGAAAATGCCTAGAAATAAGTCCAAACCCAATAGTAATGCATTTCATTACCACCCAGATTGTGGTCTCCAGCATTTTTATTAAATGGTCCCAAGACGTCTTCAAGTCTGAGACACACGTACACGATGAGCTTGGAACTTCTTATACTAGGAAGTGTGGATGCTATGCTATCAAACCTATGAGGGTTGTGTCAAAAAACTCAGGAAAGATTGAATAGACTACCATTTGCCAAACACAGGACAGTCTGATCATCAGTAAGGATAATAATTGCGATATACTGAAATACATTAAATATATTTAAATCCATGAGCTCCTAGTGCTGCAGAGATAACTCGGGTCACGTTGGATAGTGCTGGGAAACATAGTGAAATGGTGACAACCAAGACTGCCCCGACTACTTGGGATGCAAGGACACCCTTTCAAAAGACATATCAACCTATCGCGATGTATGTGCTATATTTGGACCTGATTCAAATAAACTGTAATGAATATATATATATATATATATCTGTATCTCAGGAAAATGCGAACATTGAACACTTAATATATCAAATACTGTTAAATTTTCAGTTATGGTAATGCCACTGTGATTATGTTTAAAAAGGAAAATCACTACATTTGATAGAAATACATTGACTTTTGTTGATGAAGTTATATTACTAATGGGATTTGTTTCAACATAAGATGGAGAAGTCGTAGGTATAGAAAAAAGAAGATTGGCTGTAAGTTTATGACTTTTGAAGCAGGGTAATGAATGCAAAGCTAATATTATACGATCCTTTCTGTTTTTGTGTGTATTTCAAGTTTTTCTATAATAAAAAGTTTAAAACTTGGAAAAAGATACCATAAACAGGGTAAAAAACAGTTGCAAACCCAGAGAAGGTATTTGTAGCACATATGATTGGCAAAAGATTAATATATAGAATATCTAATGGACTCCTAATAATAAAACTACAGATAACCCAATAGGAAAATGGGCAAAAGACATGAACAGACTATTCACAGAAAATGAAACAAGAATGTTTAACATTCACTTGGAAATACATTTATCCTCATCATTCATCAAGGAAATACAAAATAGAAAATAAAATAAGTTACAATTTCAAACTTACCAAATTGCGGAAAATGAAAAATGTTGATCACAGTGTTGGCTAAGATGAAAACTCTTACACATTGCTGGTATGGGAGGTAAATTTATAAAACTATTTGGAAAACAATTTAGCATAAATGAATGTAAATAAACACAGGCATAATTTAGGAACAAGTAAATTCTGTGGTATGGACCATAGAGAAAATATGGCACATATGACCAGGAAATATCTTTTTTTAAAAAAAAGTCCCCAAAACATTTATTCACCAAACTTCCTAACTCAATTTTAAGCAAAATATAACAATGAATTAATAATCTGTGCAAGTGCTGACAGGCATGCAGACTGGTGTGACCTCTATGGAAGAGATTTTGAGAATATCTAACAACAACTACAGATGCGCATTTACCTTTCGAGTAGGTAAGCCCACTGCTCGGAATTTACCCTGAATCCACATCTCCACAAATAAAAAACAAGATATGCACAAGGTTATTCACTGCAGTATTAGATGTAATAATACAAGACTGCAAACATCCTAAATGCCTATCTACAGGAGACTGGTTGAATAACCGCGGTACATTACACAATTGAGTACTATGTAGCCATAAACAAGAATAAACATCTCCATGAACTAATATAAACCAACTTACAGGCAATGTTAAGTGAAAAAGTAGATATGGTATGTCCACTCAAAAGGCCTACAAGTTACAGCACTCAGTAAAATTAAGTATGCCTATAGTCCAGATCTTGGTTTCCAAAAACCAATCTCTCATTAAAAGGGCTCCTTGGAAAAATGGCTCATTCCAGGTCAAAGGCAGAGGAAATGCAAGATGAGCCTGGAACATCTTTTTGTGCCAGAAAGTAAGAAAATGCTCAAAGATGAATGGGGGCATGTCAGAAGGACACAGCTATATCTGTTAATAGTATAGCACCCAGAATACATAAAGAACTCTTACAACCCAATGATAAAAAGTCAAGTAGGCTGGGCGTGGTGGTTCACGTCTGTAATCCCAACACTTTGGGAGGCCGAGGCAGGAAGACACTTGGGAGCCTGGGAGGCCAAGGCTACAATAAGCCATGACCATGCCACTGCACTCCAGCCTGGACAACAAAGTGAGACCCTGTTTCAAAAACAAACACAAAAAACACAGAAAGCAAATAACCTAATTTAAAAATGAGCAAAGAATTTGAATAGACATTTCTCCAAAGATATATAAATGGTCAGTAAGCACATCATAAGAGGCTCCTTAACATCATTACTCACTCAGATACCTACCACCTTCACACTCACGATGATGGCTGTAATGTGAAGAAACTCAACAAAACAAAAAGCCAGGCTGTGTGTAGTCCTCACACCTATAATTCCAGCACTTCAGGAGGCCAAGGCGGGAGAACTATTTGAGGCCAGGAGTTTAAGACTAGCCTCGGCAACTCCTGTCTCCAAAAAGTAAAATAAAAACCAAATATGGCTTTACAATGTTATTCTTTCCAGAATTTCTGATAATTTCAAGTGAGAGAGGTAAACATTTTTAGTTACATGATCAGATACCCCATACGATTCGCAGACAATTTAATGTATCTCCAATCGGATGATTTACCGTAAAGAAAGCCACCAAAAATTGTAAGCAGTCTGGATTCGTGTTTATTGAAACCAGTAATTAGAGACATCTTTTTTTCCCCAGTTAAGGTTCCACATAACTGCATACTGCACCTGCATAGAGCCACATCCCTGGACTAAGGCTGTGGGGGATAATCTGCAGTCATAATTTTAAGTTAGAAGCACCCATAAATGTAGTATATAGACGACAGTGAACTTTCACTTACAGCATCAACATTGTTAAGGTCATGATGTACAGAGCAGTCACTTTCAAATTCATTAAATTAATAAAACATGACAACGTCTTCAGTTTAAATACTGATTTTAAAATGCCCATAAAAAAGTGCAAACAACATAATCTAGCAGCCTATCTGTTGCATTTTTAGGAATGACCAATTCATGGTCTTTATCTTGGCCATGTATTCAAAAGTTGGGCTTTTCTTTGATTTTTTTATTTTAAAGACAAACAGCAGATGTAGCCATTATATTGTATATAAATGTCATAAAACTGTCGTTTACAGTCTACCATACAAGTGTATGCTGCAAATAAAATGAATTTTACTTTAAAATGTAAAGGCTGTCTATTATTTGGCCTTTGGTTTCAATGCTTGAAAACCCCAAAATAACAAAACTCATCTCCCTTCCTCCCACCTCCCAAAAAGAACCCTGCAGCTCCACAGACTAAGTAACCCCACCTTTAGTGTGACCATAAGCTGTTTGGCATCTATTGATGACCAGGAAACATCTAAAACAATATTCAAAGGAGCCTTGTTTACATGTTCCTAAAAGATTGGATAAAGATATTTTGTTTGATTCATGCAATGTCATTCTATAAGAAGTGCTGATGAACTACAGCTTCACATGTCAACAAGGATTATTCTCAAAACAGAAGGCTTAGTATAGAAAACAACTTTCCAGGAATGAATCCAGAATGATTCCATATATATATAAGCTGTGAAATTAACAAAAATCTTAAGATATATTTGTATAACATATAGCAAAAACTTTAAAATGAAAAGAGAAATAACAACACGTGATTTATTTAGGAGATTTTTGGTTCCATGCATTCAGAAAAAGATACACAGGGGCTTCAAATACATCAATAAACTCCCACTTTGTATAAGCTAAGTGGTGGCTTTGGTAGGGTTAATTCTTTTTAATATAATAATTATTATTCTTTAACATCAATTTCTCAAAAGATAATAAAGAGAAATAAAACTTCAGAGATCCCTTGGAATATTTTGGGGGCATTTGCAAAGTAGGAGTCTTTTTTTGTTTTTCCATGTGGAAAGCCAATTGTCCCACCATATTTGATAATTGACTTAAAGTGCCACCTCTGTCAACACTAAGTTTACACATACGGGTGGATTAGTTTCTCGACATTCTGATTCGTTGGTCTAATTGTATAAACCTACATGAACACCACATGGTTTTATTTACTGTAACTTGAAATTATACTTGATATCTAACAAGCCAAGCTTTCTGTCCTTTATTTCTCCTCTTCTTTTTATCCTCTCCCTTCCCTACTTCCTTTCTCTTCTCTTTTCTTCTTCTGTCTCCAATGTTTATTGTTATTCTGGCTGCTTGTTCTCTAATATTAATTTTAAGATCAGATTGTAAATTTCTAATGGTAATCCTTTTGAATTTTGATTGTTTATTAATTTGGGGGCTGATAGTTATTCAGGGGATTCTGTGTCTTCCTATCCATGACTATAGCATAACTCTTATTTGGGCCTTCATTTGTGTTTTTATTAAGTTTTCCATTTAAGTTTATATACATTTGTCCTAGGTACCATGTACTATGAATGGTATTCTTTTTAAAAATTGCATTTACTATTATGTATTTGCTAGGGAATGAGAATACTGTTGAGTGAATATGGATTCTATATATAGCCATCTTGCTGAAGTAACTCCTTATTTCTACAGGTTTCTCATGCATACTGTTGAATATTACATTTTGAAAATCGTATGATGTGAAAAAGGTGATTTTCCTTTCCAATAGACTTAATTTTTTTCCTTTCAAGCATCCCTTACAATACTGAATAGCAGAATTTCACATCAGCACCACCATGGACGTACTAATGAAAAAACTGCCTATCTACTTTGTGCATGTTAAACTCCAACCTAAAGGACTTTGGGATTGTGAAAGATATCAAAACTGAAGTTTGGGACAGGAACAAATTTTCTGTGAAGGAAGGATACATATCTTGAGTTCAGTTCCTGAACTCTAGGAACTACTAGCTTTATAAACCCTGGATATAAATAATTCAATTTATACAAATATCTTTTTTTGTTAAAATGGGGACAGCGAGTCCTAATACCATGAAGCACAGAAAGTAAAGTATTCAATTTTTGAATTAGAAACACAGCATAAAACAATGCTTATTATAATAACAGAAGGAGCACAGGACATCACAAAATCAGTATTTCTCATGAGACCCTGTGGCCTAACATAAACCTAAGATGCTTTTCTCTTAAATGTACAGTAGTGGTGTTTCTGCTGACATAACAGACTAGAGACACAGAAGGACCTTCTGTTACAAATACGTTATAAGCCATTCAGTTAATAGGGTTGCTCCTAAAAAAAAAAAAAAAAAAAAAAAAAGATGTTATAAGCCATGTATAAAGTAACCTTATTTTAAATGCGCAACTGAGTTTATAAAATAGTATGGAAAATTCTCAGGGGATTAAAATGAAGAAGAATCTGGAACTAGGAAACCAGGTTCCCCTTAGTTTGTTTGTTTTTTTTTAAGTAATTTTAACTTTTAGATTCAGGGGATAGATATGCAGGTTTGTTACATAAGTATATTGTGTGATGCTGAGGTTCAGGGATATGAATGATCCTGTCACCCAGGTAGTGAGCCTATTACCCAATAGGTGGTTTTCCATTAAGTCCTTGCCCCCATCTCCCTCCCTCCTCTAGTAGTCCCCAGTGTCTATTGTTCCCACCTTTATGTCCCTAAGTACCCAATGTTTAAGTTTCCACTTATAATGAGAACATGCAGTATTTGGTTTTCTGTTCCTGTGTTAATTCACTTGGGAGAATGTCCTCCAACTGCAACCATATTGCTGCAAAGGACATGATTTCATTCTCTTTTATGACTGAATAGTATTCCACGGGCTATACGTACCAAATTTTCTTTATCCAGTCCACCATTGATGGGCACCTAGGTTGATTCCATGTCTTTGCTATTGTGAACAGTGCTGCAATGAACATACAAGTGGATGTGTCCTTTTTGTAGAATAATTTCTTTTCCTTTGGGCATACCCCCAGTAATGGGATTGCTGAGTCACATGGTAGTTTTGTTTTTAGTTCTTTGAGAAATCTCCAAACAGCTTCCCACAGTGGCTGAACTAATTTACATTGCCACCAATAGTATATAAGTTTTCCCTTTTCTCTGCAGCCTCTCCAGCATTGTTATTTTTTGTCTTTTTAATAACAGCCATTCTGACTGGTGGGAGATGATATCTAATTGTGGTTCTGACTTGCATTTCTCTAATGATTAGTGATATTGACCATTTTTTCATATTTGGCCCCTTGTATGCCATCCTTTGAGAACTGTCTGTTTACGTCCTTTGCCCACTTTTTAATGGGGTTGCTTTTTTTTCTTGTAAATTTGTTGAAATTCCTTAGAGATGCTGGACATTAGACTTTGTCAGTTGCACAGTTTGCAAATTTTTCTTCCATTCTCTGGGTGTCCATTTACTCTGTTGATAGTTTCTTTTGCTGTGCAAGATCTCTTTAATTAGGTCCTACATGTCAATTTTTGTTTTTCTCGTAGTTGCTTTTGGGAACTTAGCCATAAATTATTTGCCAAGGCCAATATCCAGAATGGCATTTCCTAGGTTTTCTTCTAGGAATTTTATAGTTAGAGGTCTTACATTTAAATCTTAATTCATCTTAATTTTTGTATATGGTGATAGGTAGGGGTCCAGTTTCATTCTTCTGCATCTGGCTAGCCAGTTATCCTAGTACCATTTATTGAATATGAAGTTCTTTCCCCACTGCTTATTTTTGTTGACTCTGTCAAAAATCAGATGGTTATAGGTATGCAGCTTTATTTCTTGGTTCTCTATTCTGTTCCATTGATCTATGTGTCTGTTTTTGTACCAGTACCATCCTGTTTTGGTTACTATAGCCTTATAGCATGGTTTGAAGTTGGATAATGGGATGCCTCTGGCTTTGTTCTTCTTGCTTAGGATTGCTTTGGCTATTTGGGCTCTTTTTTGGTTTCATATGAATTTTAGAATAGTTTTTTCTACTTCTGTGCACAATGAAGTTAGTAGTTTAATAGGAATAATGTTAAATCTGTAGATTGCTTTGGGCAATTTAAATGATATTAATTCTTCCAATCCAGGAGCATGGAATGTTTTTAAATTTGTTTGTGTCATCTGTGAATTCTTTCAGTAGGGTTTTGTAGTTCTCCTTATAGAGATCTTTCACATCCTTGGTTAGATGAATTCTTAGGTATTTTATTTGTTTTGTGGCTACTGTAAATGGGATTGCCTTCCCAAATTGGCTCTCATCTTGAATGTTACTAATATATGGAAATGCTACTGATTTTGGTACAATGATTTTGTATCCTGGAACTTTACTGAAGTCATTTATCAGGTCTAGGACCCTTTTTTTGGAGCCTTTAGGGTTTTCTAGGTATAAAATCATATCGTTGGTGAAGAGGGAGAATTTGATTTTTTTCCTTTCCTATTTGGATGCATTTTGTTTCTTTCTCTTGCCTGATTGCTATGGCTAGGACTTCTAGTACTATGTTGAATAGGAGTGGTGAGAGTGGGCATCATTGTCTTGTTCCAAGTCTTAAGAGGAATGCCATTTGATATCATGTTGGCTGTGGGTTTGTCATAGACAGCTCTTATTTTGAGGTATGTTCCTTTGATGCCTACTTTGTGGATGGTTTTGTTGTTGTTGTTGTTGTTGTTGTTTTTTACCATGAATGGATGTTGGATTTTATCCAAACCTTTTTCTATGCCTATTGAGATGATCATATGGTTTTTGGTTTTAATTTCATTTCTGTGGTGAATCACATTTATTGATTTGTATATGTTGAACCAACCTTGCATCCCAGGAATAAAGCCTACTTCATCATAGCGAATCAACTTCTTTTTTTTTTGTTTTTGAGATGGAGTCTCGCTCTGTCGCCCAGGCTGGAGTGCAGTGGCGCAATCTCGGCTCACTGCAAGCTCCGCCTCCCGGGTTCACGCCATTCTCCTGCCTCAGCCTCTCCGAGTAGCTGGGACTACAGGCGCCCGCCACCACGCCCGGCTAATTTTTTGTATTTTTAGTAGAGACGGGGTTTCACCGTGGTCTCAATCTCCTGACCTCGTGATCCGCCCGCCTCGGCCTCCCAAAGTGCTGGGATTACAAGCGTGAGCCACCGCGCCCGGCCGCGAATCAACTTCTTAATGTGCTGTTAGATACAGTTTGCTCATATTTTTTTGAAGATTTCTGCTTCTATGTTCATCAGGGAAATTGGCCTGAAGTTTTCTTTTTTCTTTCTGTCTCTGCCAGATTTTGATATCAGGATGATGCTGGCTTTGTAGAACGAGTGAAGGAGTCCCTTCTCCTTGATATTTTGGAATAGTTTCAATAGGATCTGTACCAGTTCTTCTGGGAGATACTTTAAAAGCCCTAAGTAAATAGATGTCCTCTGTTCAGTATAGGAAGTCACAAAGTTTCTGAGATTTCAATTCTCAGAAACATGTCAGTTTAAACATTCATTGCAAATCCAATCATAATCTCAGCAGCATTTTCTAAATAACTTGATAAACTTAATGTAAAATGTATTGGAAAGGCAAAGATTTCATTATCCAAAACAATCCTGAAAAAGAGTGAAGCTGGAGGACTTATACCATTTCACTTCCAGTCTTATTACACAGAGACTCTAATTGGAACAGTGTGGTATTGTCAGAAGGACAGATACATATATTAATGGAATCAAATAGATACCAAAGAAATATACCTTCTGTGTATATGGCCAACCAATTTCTGACAAAGGTACAAACCAATCCCATGAAAAGGAAAGTTTTTCAACAAATGATGTTGAAATAACTGGATATCCACATGAGAAAAATGAACTTTGATTAGCACCTCACAGTATACACAAAGTTTAACTCAAGACAGATAATAAATTTACCTACAGAAGCTAAGAATATAAAGATTTTAGCAGAAAAAATGGATACTGTCTTTACAATTTAAATAGGCAGAGATTTCTAAAGACACAAAAGGCAATAGCCATAACAAAAAACGATAAATTAGGTTTAATAAAAATCACATTCATCAAAAGTCACAATTTAAAATATTAATAAGAGCCATATGCTGAGAAAATATTCAGAAAGCACTTACCTGCTTTATTTAGACTTGTATCTACATTATACAAAGAACCCCTTAAACTCAAGTGTAAAAAGACATAAACAGAGACTTTACAAAACAAGACAAATAGGTAGCCAATAAATGAAAAATTGCTCACTACCAAAAGTCCTTAGAGAAATGCAATAAATATGCCAATGAGATTTCATTACACATTCACTAGAATATCTAAGATGAAAAAGGCTGAAACAACAAAAATATTGGCAAGAATGTGAGTCAACCATCATCTCACATATTGCTGGTGGGAATGTAAAATGATACAATGACTCTGGGAAAAGTTTTAGCAGTTTAATTGAGTCAAATATACACTTGCCTTTCTCATTTTTTTGTTGGTTTTGTTTTTTTTAATTTAGACAGGGTCTCGGTCTGTCACCCAGGCTGGAGTGCAGTGGCCCAATCTCGGCTAATTGCAACCTCTGCCTCTTGGGTTCAAGCAATTCCCGTGCCCCAGCCTCCCAAGTAGCTGAGACTACAGGTGCATGCCACCACACCCAGCTAATTTTTGTATTTTTAAAAAACACTTTCTAATTTTATTTTTATTTTATTTGTTTTTGAAACGGAGTTTTGCTCTTGTCCAGGCTAGAGTGCAATGGCATGATCTTGGCTCACTGCAACCTCTGCCTCGAGAGTAGCTGGGATTACTGCCGCCCACCACCATGCCCAGCTGATTTTTGTATTTTCAGTAGAGACATGGTTTCGCCATGTTAGCCAGGTTGGTCTCGAACTCCTGGCCTCAAGTGATCCGCCCTCCTTAGCCTCCCAAAGTGCTAGGATTACAGTGTGAGCCACCACACCCAGGCTTACACTTACCTTTTTATTCAACAATTGCACACTAATATATTTATCCAAGTGGACTGAAAACATCACCATAAAAAAGACTTGTACATGAATTTTCAAAGCAGTATTCATGATAGCCAAAAATTGGAAAGAATCCAAACGTTCTTCATGTTAAGAAGCAAGTGAATGAGCAAATCGTGGCATTTTAATTCAATCAAACGCTACTAAAAAATAAAAGCAAAAATAACACTCCAACACATGGTAACATGGATTAATTTCTCAGACATTATTAGACACAAAAGAGTAAATAGTGTCATATTTTAGTTCTATGTCCTAGAAAACTAAAAAATAATCTAAGGAGAAAATGATCAGAGTGGTGGTACCTCTAGAGTGGGAGGACTTGACTGGCAAGGGATATGAGTGAACTTCCCGAGTCGATGGAAATGTTTTATATTGTGATAGGCAAGTGAATTGCACAAGTGCTTCAATTATCAAAATTGTATGGCTAAGGTTTGTATATTTAAATAAAGTAGGTTTTGATTCTACACTGAATTATAAAATGATGATGATGAGGAGGAGAATGAAGATGATTAACAAAGGGATTATAGCGAGTGGGTGGAGATATAGATGATAAAAGAATGGAGAATTAATACATAAGGAACTCATATAGCCCAGTTGAAAAAAAAAATAACCTGAGTTAAAAATGGGCAAAGGACCTGAACAGACATTTTTCCAGAGAAGGCACACAAATGGCCAACAGTAATATGAAAAGGTGCTCAACATCACTAATATTGGGGAAATGCAAATGAAAACCACATGAGACATCAAAAAGACAAAAGCTAACAAGTGCTGGCGAAGATGTGGAGAAATGAAAACCCTTGTACTCTGTTGGTGAGAATGTGAATTAGTACAGTCATTCTGGAAAACAGTATGGAGGTTCCTCAAAAAGTTAAACCTAGAACTACCATATGATCCAGCGATCCCAGTTTTGTATATACATCTAAAGAAAATAATCAGTATCTGCAGGATATATCTGCACCCCCATATTTACTGCAGCATTATTCACAATAGCCAAGATATAGAATCATCCTAGATGTCCATCAGCAGATGAATGGATAAAGAAACTGTGGTATACTGTATCTATACAACAGAATGCTATTCGGCCATAAAAAATGAAGGAAATTCTGCCATTTGCAGCAACATGGATGAACCTGGATGGCATTATGCTAAGTGAAATAAGCCAGACACAGAAAGACAAATACTGTATGATCTCACTTATGTGTGGAATCTACAAAAGTCAGACTCGTAGAAGCGGAGAGTAGAATGGTGGTTCCCAGGAACTGAGGGATGGAGGAATTGGGGAGATGTTAGTCAAAGGGTACAAACGTTCAGCTGTAAGATGAGCAGGTTCTGGGGCCCTTGTGTACAGCACGGTGACAATAGTTAATAGTGTATTGTGTGCTTGAAATTTGCTAGAAGAGTAGATCTTAAGGGTTCTCTCTACAACAAGGAAAAGATAACTACCTGAGGTGAGGGATGTTTTAAGTGGCTTGATTGTGGTCATCGTTTCACAAAGTATATGTATATCAAATCATGTTGTATACCTTAAATATATACAATTTTTGTCAATTATACCTCAATAAAGCTAAAAAAAGAATGGCAGAAAGTTTATAATTGCTGAAGCTTGTGGATGAATACATATTCACTAAGTTATTCTGTATATTTTCTGTTTTTAAAAAATTCTACATTGCAAGAAGAATAAAAAAAGAGAAACCAATAATGATTTTTTTCATGTCCAATGCACACCTTTAGAATGGTGTTGCTTAATTGTAGAAAGTGATAAAGAAAATTTCTTTTCAAACCTGGGAACACAGGCGTAACTAGGAGACTTGATGACTTTCTTACTTGCTTACAGATTGCTGCTTGAAGAAGAGCTGAACTTAGCTGGCTGCTGTGTCTGCTAGATGGGGCCTCTCTGCTGCCTGCTGTAGGAGACAAACTTTGTTGGTTGGTATGTGTGGTTACCACCCTTTATGCCCATCCATCTGCTGCTCAGCCTGTCTGGTTGGCAGCCACAGATCAAGTGGTCCAAATTTCTGATGAGGGGCAGCAAGGGCTGACCTGGGCAGTAGACCCCACACGCCATGGACTGGGTCAGCTCACATTACTTATAGACAAGTGATGGCTTATGGCACTTTTTATTAAGCCAATAACCTCAGTGGTCTGTATTTTGCCTAGCAAGGTACATATTAAAGTATTTGCCTCAGCATTTTAGTTTTTCCTCTTTCAACCTCCTTGAATGGGGAGAATTTTTGGCCCATTTCTTGCTTTCTTTCTAATTAATTTTTTAAAAATTGAGAGTTATTCAAGATCAAGTTGTATAACATTTTTGCTTTTACAGAATGATCACATTTGAAGCCTGGGGGTTCCTCTACTGCCAGAGAACCTTTTGTTCACACCACACTGGTCCATCATGATGTACTTCTCCTTCGTTGTGCTGGAAGTCTCAGGGATTGGGTTTCTCAGTACCTCAATCTCTCAATGCAAAGCTTCCCGCCCCTCGGGGCATGTTCTCCATCTCCTGAAGGGTCTGGGCCACCAATCAGCAGGGCCAGGCTGCACATTTATATCACTTTTAGGGCCACTTTAGGGATTCCTGGAAAGTGGGGAAAAATAGGCTCCAAAGGGACTTCCTCCCTTCCCCCATGGCCATAAGAGGTATTCTACCTTTTATTTAACCAGAGAAATCTGGAAACCTGAACTGAGAGAATGGAAGTCATGGGATACATGACCAGTACCACCTGGAAGCCACGTGCTCCCTGTGAGAGCAGCCCCAGGGATGAGGGTGCCTCACACACTGTGGGGAGAGGACACGCAGAGCCCCTTTTGAACTAGCGGGAGGTGGCAGGAACCTCTCACTCCAGAGTGGAGGCATTACAAAGTGTGAGGTGGCGTTGGACTAATTTGATTTTGGGACTGAAATTAGAGAATTTGTATTGTCTACATGACTTCAACCCTTCCATTCCCTCCATGTGATGTGACAAGGGAGCTTAGAGCAAGTTTTGAGCACAGCTCTTCCCATATTTTTTTTTTTTTTTTTTTGAGACAGAGTCTCACTCTGTCGCCCAGCCTGGAGTGCAGTGTTGCAATCTCAGCTCATTGCAAGCTCCGCCTCCTGGGTTCAAGCAATTCTTCTGCCTCGGCCTCCCAAGTAGCTGGGACTATAGGCACACACCACCACACCCAGCTAATTTTTCTATTTTTAGTAGAGACAGGGTTTCACCATGCTGGCCAGGCTGGTCTCAAATTCCTGACCTCAGGTGATCTGCCCACTTTGGCCTCCCGAAGTGCTGGGATTACAGGCTTAAGCCACTGCATCTGGCCACCCAGATTGTTATTATTCTGAAGAGAATCCCGTAAAATTAAGAGGCAGTAACATTTTCTTGTTACTAAAATACAAAGAATGTGATGTGATGATAAATCGAAGTGGAAGCTGTTTAACAAGAAAATCACACTTCTTTTATTTCATAATTGGGTTTATCAGGGAAATTGATTCTCACACAGGACTGTTTGGGTTAGCATTTGTTGTGTCTTTGGTTCAGTATTTGTGATGAAGCACCTCTGCATTTTCCTATTTCCTTACCTCGGAATAATAATCTCCCTGCCCTTCTTTTTTCTCAAAATACACGTAAAATATTGATCCTACAAATAGCCAAGTGTAAGTGAAGTATACAATCTTTTCAATTTGCAAAAGCAATATGTAATTCTCACTCACAGTTATTTGGGGAAACAGCTCCCATTCATATAACCGAATATTTTTCAAGTTTTTCTTCTTCTATCCTGGAATTCATGTTTTCACAGCATCTCTGTACTGGCATCTAGTTGGTGATTTTGCCTTCCCTGACTGTGTCAGACATTTATCTACAGTTCCCTGTAATTCTCAGCTCAAATTGTGCCACAAGGTAGAGCATTTTGCTCCATATACACATGGTTCCAAATGTACTTGCATGGTGCACTGTAAATATCACCTCTCAGAGCCCTTTTGTGTTGACAATAAAGGTGAATTTGGCATGTATGATAATGACAAACCAAAATATGCTCTTTCATGTATCTAAGGCACCTTCCTAGGCCGGGCGCGGTGCCTCACGCTTGTAATCCCAGCACTTTGGGAGGCCGAGGCGGGTGGATCACGGGGTCAGGAGATCGAGACCATGGTGAAACCCCGTCTCTACTAAAAATACAAAAAATTAGCCTGGCGTGGTGGCGGGCGCCTGTAGTCCCAGCTACTCGGAGAGGCTGAGGCAGGAGAATGTCATGAACCCGGGAGGCGGAGCTTGCAGTGAGCCGAGATTGCGCCACTGCACTCCAGCCTGGGTGACAGAGCGAGACTCCGTCTCAAAAAAAAAAAAAAAAAAGAGTCAGACCTTATCTGCATTTCTGTCTGGGTCCTAGGCTCCACACCTAGTACATAATTAAAATCCCTTACTTACCAAGGTTTTCACCAAAAGTAAAAGTCATAAGAGTTAATGTTGTAATATGTAATTGAGACTACTGAAAAAATAGCTTTACATGCAAGGCGTGTAAGGAGAATGAAATGTTTTTTTGTAAGAGATTATAAGAAAGTATGGTAATGTAAATTTTTGCCTAGGTTAGAGGGTTAAATGATTGTTTTAAATTAAATACGTTTGAATAAGTTGTGGAAGGTTTGAATAAGTTGTGGAAGGTTTATAAAAATTAATTGTAAGAGGCCGGGCATGGTAGCTCACACCTGTAATCACAGCACTTTGGGAGGCCAAGGCAGGCAGATCAGGAGGTCAGGAGATTGAGACCATCCTGGCCAACATGGTAAAATCCCGTCTCTAATAAAAATACAAAAAAATTAGCTGGATGTGGTGGTGTGCCTGTAGTCCCAGCTACTCGGAAGGCTGAGGCAGGAGAATTGCTTGAACCTGGGAGGCAGAGATCGTGCCGCTGCACTCCAGCCTGGTGACAGAAAAAGACTCCATCTGAAAAAAAAAAAAAAAAAAAAAAAGAAAAAATTAATCGTAAGAGATTCTATGCATAAACATATTGGCTAAAGTTAAAATGGCATTACTCAGTTTTTTCCATAAATTGGACATTGGAATAAAATCACGACAGAGTTTTCTTAGAACATTGTTCTGCTCTGAGAAAAAATTTGTAAAGAGTTACAAAATGTTTATAAAAAATTTTACCTTACGGTCAAACTAATTTAAACAATAGATTTATAAAATATTATTAAAAGCTAGCTTTAACATTAAAAATACACAAATGGAAACATAAAATTTGGTTTTCTCTTTTAAAAAGGATTTTTATGTAATATTAAAAGATAATGAAAGGTTTTTGTTTACCTTTTAAATAAACTACAAAAGAAATAGTGGGGGAAAGGAAAGGAAGGAGACAGAGTCAGTTGGCCTCATGCTATCTTCACTGGGTTTTGTTTGGAAAGCTGAGTCTCCTATCAGACTATTGCTTTTTCCTTTAAAAAATTTTTGAGTTATTTTGGCTAAATGAATGACTTATGATAACCTAAGATTCTATTTTGTAATATCCAATATTTTAAACCTTTGGTATTTAACAAGCCTTTCAAAATCAAGCTCTAGATTATCATGCTAAATCAGCCAATACTAAGTTTGTTTAAATATAAAATTTGAATGAACTCCATGGTCTAAGTCAAATTACCTATGATAATCCATTAGTTATCAATGCTATACACCTAAATTGGAGAAATGACTGGTATTCAAGAGGATATAAGTCCAATATTAAGCATGGATTCATAAAGAAGCAGGACTTAAGAATCTTAAGATTTTGTTGTTGGGGGTTCTTCATTCCATGACTCGTCATGGAAAAGATAAAATGGTCCAAGTCGAATATATTGATGTGGTGACTTATAAATGGTGGAAACAGTTCAAAACCAATGTTTGGTTCCATATTCCTGAAAAGACAATCAAAGGTTCAGGTACATCTGGTTACCTGATGGGCCATTTAAACATTTATAAAGGTACTTCATTCAATTGTTATTTTTCAACGCACCCTATCTGGTTGTATAGGGGCTTTCTCATGCAAGAGGGCTGATGTAACAGTGGATTGTTATGCTACAGTGTGTTTTCACCTGGTGGAGAAAGCTTCTTATGGTTCACTGAGGACAATCCCTTCACAATCTAGAACCCAAGGGTTGGATCTTCTGGCAACATCAGAGAGGGACTGTCCTTGCCATCCACACCGCAGCAAAACTTTGGAGACTTGAATCTTGGGTTAATACTTTCACAACTGAGAAGGGTCCCTCCACACTCCTGGAAGTGTACACCCACTGGAACCCTTAGGGTAGAGCTAACCAGGAAAGTTTCTCCCCAGAAGAAGATGGTATCCTTGATGTGAACAGCTTTTCCCAAGATTACTGATCAAAATTTCTTCTATCATGAGACTCTTTATCTTTGAATATTTTTTCCTTCTTTATGCCTCTATTAACAATAGGAATGAAAATGGGGTCTATTTGTACACTTACAGGGTATACTTTTATTTGTGAAGGATTTTACAGCCAGCCTTATACATGAATAAACTTATACTTTAATAGATAAAAGATGAAGGCCCAATGTAGGTGAGAAACTTTAGTGGTATATATGTTGCCTCATAATCAGTCAAAACTCCCCTTAATCTACATCATGGATTAAAGAGAACATTGCCAGGAGGCCTTCACTCTATAAGAAGGACATCATTTGTTAGGTCCTTTTTCCATGGTTTAGAATAAAAGAGGCAATAATTAGAAATGTCTCCCTCAAAATAGGCTCTACAGCAAATTCTACTTTAAAGGCTGTCGTTACACAACAGACTTTAAATTCTCTTGTGAAAGTTATGCTAAATAATAGAATTGGCTAAACAGAAAAGTACCTGCACAGCTGCTGACACCTGTGGCCTATGGAGAAATACATCAAATATAAATTATAAAAATTCAGTTGTAGGGGATTAATGAAGAGACCACTTAGTCAAGCGAGTAGACTCTTTATCTAGCACATTCTTTAATCTATTTAATTTTAGGTGTTTTGGTTTATGGGGACCCTGGGTGAGGAGCATACTCCAAACTCTTGGTATTATCATCCTAATAGTCATAATAGTCTCCCTGGTGTGCTGTATTCTCTCAAAGGTTGTAAATGCTTGCCAGACATCTCTGGGACATCAAATGGTCTCTCTTCAACTGGAATGACAAAGGCTGAAAGAAATGGGTGACCATGAGGACACTGCAACTTATGAATGACGTGCTAAGACCAGAAACCCAAAATGATGGTAACTGAGTGACCCTAAGTTTTGTTCACACTCTCACCTAAGTGAGAACCTAGCCAAAAGGGGGAGTTTTTTAAAACAAAATTATGGGAAGCCATTATTTTGGACTGAGCTCATGTGCTAGGCCCCAACAAACCAACCAAACTAAAATGGAGTGACTCATGCTAAATATGACATAATCAAGCTAAGGCTTTAAGAAAACACATAGATCCTAGAACAGACCAGGTTTTGTTTTTCTCCTGTAAACAGGATGGTCCAGCATAAGGTATTCTCTACTCAGTCCTTATTCTCTCCTTGCAAAACACGCTATTCTGTTTCCCAGTAGGTTTCAAAATCATATAAGTGCATTTACAACAGTAATAGTAACATCGATGACTAAAGTTTTGGTCAACCTCTCAAAATTGAGAAAATGACCAAAAGGGGGGAATTGTTAAAGCAAATAACAGCCCCAGAAGGACTCTGTACTTCTATATTTGAGTCCTCGTGGATGAACTGTAACCTAGCTTAATAGTCAGACAAAACTGAAAACCTAACTTAATAGTATGCACCTGTAACAATAGCAGAGTGTTGCCCAATCCCAGGGGCTATACTTCAACCACTCATAGACTACTGAATGTTCAAACTGTGTTCAAGTAAGGCAAATGCTGAGCTGCATGTAACCAATCCCGCTGTTTCTGTATCTCACTTCCAATTCCTGTCCTTTTTTGTCTATAAATTTGTTCTGACCACGAGGCATCCCTGGAGTCTCTCTGAATCTGCTGTGATTCTGGGGGCTGCTCAATTAGTGAATTGTTCATTGCTCAATTAAACCCCTTTAAATTTAATTCGGCTGAAGATTTTCTTCAAGAAACAAAGGAACTGAGACACCACCAGGTTATGGAACTTAACCAATGTCACACAGCCAGAAGTGGAGCAGCTAGGATTTGAACTTGAGCAGGCTAGTTCCAGAGTCCATGCTCTTATCACTACACTGCCTCTGAAATCAGACTAGCAGGAAAAGAGCAACTGGTAATCGGATTTGTGTAAGAGACTGGAATATGTAAGTAAGGTCTCATTTCTGCTAGATTTGAATTCTGCTTTGGCTTATCGAAAGGCTTAGTGATCCCACTTAACATGCATGTACAATGTGCTGTGCAAGGTTGCAAAGGAGGAACTATGAAGGTTTTTCAGGTGGTCCTGGCCAAAGTAAGGGTGTGGACAGAGAAGCAGATTGAGGAGCCAGGTGACTGGGGAAACAGAGGAGCATTTATTGATAGTAATTACTATGCATTTAATGTTGAGACTATGTACACCATTGCATTTAACCTACAGGGAACACATTTATTGAATACAGAAATTGCTGAAACTAGTTCAGCTTTGTCTTAAGAAATGACTAACATTACTCTTACTATAGACCATCATCATCTTTTCTCCCATTTTTTTTTCCACACCCAGCCACTCTACCTCAGAAGAAGGCCAAGCCTCTATGGAGCTGTCAGTGGCGTCTTCTGTTGCTAGGATTCACTATCTTCAACCTTTCCTCTCACTGGTTCTATAGCCACTGAACTGTGAGCTCCTTGAGAACGGTGACATTGCCTATCCTGCTCGTACATCCCTCCACTACTGCACGTATCCCCCTGAGCTGTGATTTATCCCCAGTCATTCTTGAAGTCAGGTACCTGTTCTTATCTGTCTGTGTAATCTAGGCATTTATGACAGTGTCTGGCACAATGTGTAGCTGGTCAAAATACTGAATAATCAAATACTTAATAAGGTTTGTTCAGATTTTAGGGAAGCAAACTAAAAGATATCCAAATGTTTCTAAGTTTTCTAGGCTCATTGATGAAGGAAAATAGACAGGAATTTGAAGCTGAAAATACTAAATTGTTCTTAGATTATGTTCCTGGACATTTCCTGTCCTGTATTTATTCAGAACACTGAAAGAAGACTGTTGATTTATGCCAAATGAAAAGCGAATAGTCCATTTGGGGTGGTGAGGCTGCTGGAGAGCTGGTGATGTTCTGCTTGTTGATGTGGATGCTGTTTACAGAGAGGTGTCCTGTGTTTACAGAGACTGTAAAAACAGTGAGCTATATATTAATGAGGTAGACTTTTCTGCATATATATCTCAATGTTCTTAAAGCAAATATTACAAATCCAAAATGTATTTTTCCTATAAAATTTAAATTTAATATTACTTTAAACTGTCTTTCTCTTCAATGAGAATCAAGTTAGTAAGGATCTCAGAGGTCATAAAGTCTACCTCTGTCCTGACAGATGCTTACATACATGCACAGAGTAGGTTGAATATTAGTACCCTTGAAATGCAAGAGAGAAGCTGGAAGGCATAGTTCATTAGTGATAGAAAATCATACTTTGCAATCACCATAGTAATAAATGATTAGGGCAAGTATTTTTGGGGGGTGTTTGCAGCACTTTAATTATCAAGATAATATAAAAATACATTCAAATAAATGAAGAAAAATGGGCAAACAAATGGACACATTATGAGGATTTCTAAGGTTCAATTAACACGTGAGAACTTCTCAACCTCTCAGTCATCAGGGAAGCCATAAGCCACTGGATCCATAAACATTAAAAACTCTCACAATCCTAAGTGTCAGGGAGAATGCTGACCATCAGAAGTGCTGGGAAAAGCTCTTTACAAAGCTCTTAAGTAGCATCCACTAATGCCAAACATCCCCATGAGCAGCGACTCCAATCCCAGCTGCGAAATGCTCAGGCTCAACTCAAATGAGAGGCAGGTGCATTCATAGCAGAGCTAGTCATGATGGCCACACAGTGAAGGCAGCAAATGCCCACCAGCAGCGGGGTGGTTAAATGGTGGTGGTGCATTCACCAAAGGTGTAGACCAACCAGCCACTCCAGGTCCACTGGGATCCGCAGGACTTTGTAGACACAGGCCCCCTATAAATCCATCACTTGGGGCCCGAGTCTTTTTGTCCGTAGAGCCATCCCCCTCTTGGTACTGAGATGTCGTGGTGGAGACCAAGGATCCCTCGAACTGGTCGAGGGGTGGGAGGAGCTCTGTGAAGTTGGGGAATGACTGTCTGGCAAGAAATTGGAGGCATAAGGGCTCTGAGGTCACAAGGGGACTAGGGCTGGGGCCGGGAGTGATCTTAAGTTTGGGATTGGGCCAGGACCTGGGATTGGGGCTAGGACTAAGCCTGGGCCTGGGAGTAAGCCTGGCTTGGAATCAGGCCAGGGCCTAGGATGGAGCCTGGACCTGGGATTGGGCCTTGGCTTTTGAATGGGCCTGGAATGGGGCTGGGATTGGGCCAGGGGCTAGACCCAGGGCAGACAAACGCCCTCCTGGCTCTGCACCCAAAGCTACTTGAGGCCTGGTGGAGGCTGCAGATCATGGGTTCCACCACTGGGAGAATTCCCAAGGGGCCAGGCTGATGGGGGGCAGAGGCCGCAGCTTCAGGGAAAGGGGGCACAGTGCGAGCTCTGTGGGCTCTGTGGCCTCCTGCCCAGGGCTGCACTGGGGCGGCTGCTGCTGGGGCTGCTGCTGGGACTGCTGCTGCTGGAGCTGCTACTGGGGCTGCTGCTGCTGGAGCTGCTACTGGGGCTGCTGCTGCTGCTACTGGGGCTGGGGCTGCTGTTGCTGGAGCTGCTACTGGGGCTGCTGCTGCTGCTACTGGGGCTGGGGCTGCTGTTGCTGGAGCTGCTACTGGGGCTGCTGCTGGAGCTGCTGCTGCTGGGGCTGCTGCTGGAGCTGCTGCTGGAGCTGCTGCTGCTGGGGCTGCTGCTGCTGCGGCTGCTGCTGCTGGAGCTGCTGCTGGGGTTGCTGCTGCTGGGGCTGCTGCTGCTGGAGCTGCTGCTGGGGTTGCTGCTGCTGGGGCTGCTGCTGCTGGGGCTGCTGCTGCTGGGGTTGCTGCTGCTGGGGTTGCTGCTGCTGGGGCTGCTGCTGCTGGGGCTGCTGCTGCTGGGGCTGCTGCTGCTGGGGTTGCTGCTGCTGGGGCTGCTGCTGCTGGGGTTGCTGCTGCTGGGGCTGCTGCTGCTGGAGCTGCTGCTGGGGCTGCTGCTGCTGGGGTTGCTGCTGCTGCTGGGGTTGCTGCTGCTGAGGTTGCTGCTGCTGAGAATGCTCCTGGAGCTGCTGGAGCTGCTTCTGTAACCGCCGCTCCCGAGAGCATTTGGCCCGGCGATTCTTGAACCACACCTGCACTTGGTACTCCCCGAGATTGAGTATCTTCGCCAGCTTTTGTCGTGTGTCATAGCCTGGGTTCTGTTCCCCCTTAAAGTGATTTTCTAGCACTTCCTGCTGTTTCCAGTTGTAGACTGTGCGGTCCTGCCGCTGTCTCTTTGGAAGGCCTGGGGACAGTGGAAGGCCTTTGGGATGCCTAGGGTCTTGCATCCTGGGTCCTGCTCTGTTCTTGAACATAATTACGGCAAATATTACCAAGCTGAAACTACTGACTAGAAGTTTATTGGTAAACAGGATATTGACATTGTCTCAACTTTTCTTCCCACACATTTATTCATTACAAAGGGAAAAGATGCCTTACAGTATACCACAAAGTGATCAGAGTTAACAACACCAATAAAACAGACATTATGCATCCCCTAATGTGATACACTAGTACGGGATACGACTTCGCCTACATAATGTTCCCTCCAGACATACATATCCAGAACCTAATCATATGAAAAGAGAAAAACCAAAATCAAGGGACATTCTACAAACAATTCCACAACTGCTTTCCTCTTAAAAAATGTCAGTATTGGCTGGGTGTGGTGGTTCATGCCTGTAATCTCCACACTTTGGGAGGCCAAGGTGTGCGAATCACTTGAGGCCAGGAGTTCCAGACTAGTCTGGGGAGCATAGTGAAACTCTGTCTCTCCAAAAAAAATAAAATAACATTAGCGAGGTGTGGTGCCACATACCTGTAGTCCCGGCTACTTGGGAGGCAGAGGAAGGAGGACTGCTTGAGCCCAGGTGGTTGAAGTTACAGTGAGCTATGATCACACCACTGCACTACTGTACTTCAGCCTGGGCAACAGGGCAAGACTCTGTCTGCAAAATAAATTAATTAATTAAAATTAAAATAAATGGCAGTATCAAGAAAAACAAAAACAAAGGCTGAGGAATTGTTTCAGATAAAAAGAGACTAAACAGATGATTAAATACAATGTGGGATTCTGAATTAGATCCTAGATTGAAGGAAAAAAATTTACAAGGAACATTATTTGGACAACTGGCTAAATTTGTATATAAAATGTATATTATGTAATATTAATGTTAATTTCCTGAAATTGATAATTATATTGTGATTATGTAAGAAAATAATCCTTGTTTTGTTCTTAAAAGATCGAAACCTTTTTTTTCTTTTCCTTGAGTCAGTTTCACTCCATCACCCAGGCAGTGCAGTGGTGTGATCTCAGCTCACTGCAACCTCCACCTCCTGGGTTCAAGCGATTCTCGTGCCTTAGCCTCCTGAGTAGTTGGGACTACAGGTGCGTGCCACCATGCCTGGCCTGGCTAAATTTGTATTTTTAGTAGATATGGGGTTTTGCCATGTTGGCCAGGCTGGTCTCGAACTCGTGACCTCAAGTGATCCACCTGCTTCAGCCTCCCAAAGTGCTGAGATTATAGGTGTGAGCCACCGCACCCAGCCAGGTCTGAAGTATTTAGGGGTAAAGCATCACTGTATCTGCAAATTATTCTCAAATAGCTCAACAAAAAATTAAAAGTAAATAAATAACATCAAATAATATGTAGAAGTCTAAACCAGATGTGGCAAAATGTCAATACTTGGCAAATGTAAGTGAAGGACATACAAGTATGTATTATTCTTGAAACTTCCCCATAGGTTAGAAATTTTTCAAAATAAAAAGACAAATGAGATATAGAAGAAGAAAATATCTTACAAGCAACAGTCTATCCTTTCCCCAAATACCTCCGATCTTAAGAAACTTACTATATCTTTCAAGGCAACCCAAGCCATTATTACAATACACTGGACCCAAAGACAAATGCCCTGCTACTCTGTCACCTGGGCCATCAAGTGGCCCTGGTTCTGCCACAAATAAAATCATCCCTCCTCCCAAATAACAGCTCCTTAGGTACTTGAGTATGATTTCATTGTGCCTAGCTATTTCTTTGTTTTTGGGGTCAAACATTTCCTGTCTCTTTGTACATTATCCTGCGACATGGTTTCTGGTATACCTATGGTTTTGGTGAGTTGCTCAGTGCACTTCCTGTAGTCTGCCAATAACCCATTTAACACTATCCACAAATGATATTATATGTGGATAAGGTGATCTCATTAGAGCAGAATCACTCAATTAAGTCTTTACTTCTATTTCCCAGGCTAAGACCACATCAACTGACAAATCATATTACTTCTAAAGTCAACTAGACCTTCGTCCTTGTGCAGTTTGGATTTTGGAAGTGCCTTAGAGCATGTCTTGATGATTGCCCTTATTAAATGTCAACTTGTCAGGTTAACCTTACATTCCGGTCTGTCAAGAAAACCTCAGTTCTCAGTTCTCATTGTGTTACAATTAAAATGATGGGACATGGTCAAAGACAGTACCTCATCCTCCCAATTAAATCACAAATCATTAAAGGGCAGGAACCACAGCTAATATGTTCTACATGTCCCCACATTCCATAAAACAGTGTCTAATGGAAGATATTATATGTTGATTTGCTTGTTCACTGATAAGGAGGGTTCATTTTAAATGTAGAAGCAAGTTGAGACACTGACTTAAAGATGCCTAACAAGTAGACATTGTTTTGTAACTACAGAATAAGTGAGAATATTTTAGTTCTCAAGGCCAATTGGAAAGTAATAAAGAGCAGGATCTTGGTTTTCATTTAGATAAAATACTAAAAATTAAAATTAAGAAATCAAAATCCTTTAAATACAAAATTATATTGCCTTTTTCTGAATTTCAAAGGAAAGAAACAAAGGGTATGTATGAAATTGCAACTCTAATTCAGTATCTTTACTCATAGTATAGAAATTAAAAATCTTTTCTTTTCAACATTAAGAATACTACTGAAAAATCATTATATCAAAGCCCTGGCCATTCAAGGAAAGAGTCTATTGCATGAGAGTTTCTAAATGTAAGCATCCAAACATTTTTATTTTAAACAACTTTAGAGAAATTCCTGAGTTATTGCACTCATGTCTTCTTAAATCCAATTTAGTCTTTGACGTCCATAAAAATGAATCTGATCCATCAAGAAATTACTGCTTCCTGCTATACTACAATGAAGTCCTAGAGAAAATGGAGCCAGCCAAGGCTGTCCTATCCACAACAAATAACTCCCATAGCTGCCCCTCTTATAGTTTCTCTGTGCTGCCCTTCCATATTCCTTATCATGCTTCATCAGCCTATCAGCCATTTTCCTTCATGTCTCTAATTGTCTACTTTTAATTTTGTTGAGTATTTGGAAAACTTTTTTTTTTTTTTTTTTTTTTTTTGAGACACGGTCTTGCTCTGTTGCCTGGGCTGGAGTACAGTAGCATGATCATGGCTCACTGCAGTCTCAATCTTCTAGGCTCAAATGATCCTCCTGCCTCAGTCTCCTGAGTAGCTGGGACTAGAGACACATCACCACACCCAGCTAATTTAAAAGTATTTAAAATTGTTTTTGTAGAGATGAGTGTTTTGCCATGTTGCCTAGGCTAGTTTCAAACTCCTGGCCTCAAGCAATCCTCCCTCCTTGGCCTCCTAAAGTGCTGGGGTTACAGGTGGGAGCCACCATGCCCAGCCTGAAAAATAATTTTTAATTTTTTTGAGACAGAGTCTCACTCTATCACCCAGGCTGGAGTGCAGTGGCGTGATCTCAGCTCACTGCAATCTCCACCTCCCTAGTTTAAGCAATTCTCCTGCCTCAGCCTCCTGAGTAGCTGGAATTACAGACACCTGCCACCATACCTGGCTAATTTTTGTATTTTTGGTAGAGACAGGATTTCACCATGTTGACCAGGTTAGTCTTGAACTCCTGAACTCAAGTGATCTCCCACTTCGGCCTCCCAAAGTGCTGGGATTACAGGTATGAGCCGCTGTGCCCAGCCTGAAAAATAGATTTTTAAAACTTACCATAATCTTGTATAAATTAAGAGCTCAAAAAGCTTTAAGTAAAAAAACTATCGTTTAGATAGCTGTCTCACTAATCAGTGACTCCCAAATGACATTATCATTAGTGCATTGACTGGCTGTCCTCTATTTTGGTATCTGAGATGCCATTTTTAGTCATATTCTGAATGTTGGTTATAATGAAAGTAAATGCTATTTATGTAAGATCCATATTTATCTTAAAGCATGCTTTGATTTCTTCATTGTGTGTAATTTCTTTTGCTGTCTACTCCCATTAACAACAGTAGTATGAGCATTATATTCTAAGAGAAGCATTCCCAACTTCTAAAACACAGAGAAATTATTTTTAGCTATTATTAAGCTAAGACAATTGCATTTAAGCCTTTTTGCAAATTATTAATTAGTACCATCTCCACAACAGGAAAAAATACCATGTAAGAATCTTTATATCACATCTCTTGACTTGTATCTAGAATATATAAAGAACATTTACAACTCAACAATAAAAAGACAACCCAATCAAAAATGTGCAAAGATGGCTGGGCATGATGGCTCATGCCTGTAATCCCAGCACTTTGGGAGGCCAAGGAGGGTGGATCACTTGAGGTTGGGAGTTCAAGATCAGACGGACCAACATGGTGAAATCCCATCTCTACTAAAAGTACAAAATTAGCTGGGTGTAGTGGTGTATGCCTGTAATCCCAGCTACTTGGGAGGCTGAGGCATGAGGATCATTTGAACCCAGGAAGCAGAGGTTGCAGTGAGCTCAGATAGTGCCATGCACTCCCACCTGGGTGACAGAGTAAGACTCTGTCTCAAAAAATTAAATTAAATTAAAAAAAATTAAAAATGGGCAAAGACAACAATGAACAATCCCAAAAGGAAACAAAAACAATTATCTTTACAATTGCATCAAAAAGAATGAAATGCTTAGGAATAAACTTAACCACAAAGGCAAAAGACTTGTACACAAAAGACTTTCTAAACAAAACACTGCTGAAAGTAAAGAAGGCATAAACGAGAAAACATACTGTGATCATAAATGGAAAGACTTAATATTGTTAAGAGCAGAACACTACTTAAAGCAATTTACAGATTTGATGCAATCCCTATCAAATCCCAATGACCTTTTTTATATATTTTTTTCTTTTTTTAAAAAAAATAGGTGGATGGATTCATTCATTCATTCATTCATTCATTTTTTGACATGGTGTCTTACTCTGTCACCCAGGCTGGAGTGCAATGGCATGATCTCAGCTCACTGCAACCTCCAGTTCCTGGGTTCAAGCGATTCTCCTGCCCCAGCCTCCCAAGTAGCTGGGATTACAGGCGTGCACCAGCACACCCAGCTAATTTTTCGTATCTTTAGTAGAGAGGGGGTTTCACCATGTTGGCCAGGCTGGTCTGGAACTCCTGACCTCATGATCCGACCACCTCAGCCTCCCAGAGTGCTGGGATTACAGGCGAACCTATGAGGTTCACATCATCCTAATACTGAAACCTGGCAAAGACAACAAAAAAGGAAAAAACTTCAGGCCAACACTCTTGATGAACACTAATGTAAAAATCCTCAGCAAAATACTGGCAAACTGAATCCAGCAGCACAAAAAGCAAATCTACCATTATCAAGTAGGCTTCATCCTGGAATATAAGGTTGGTTCAACATATGCAAATCAATAAACATGATTCATCACATAAACACAACTAGAGACAAAAGCCACATGATTATTTCAATAGATGCAGATAGGGCTTTTGATATAGTTCAATATACCTTCATGTTAAAAACTCTCAATAAATGAGGTATTTAAAGAATGTACCTCAAAATAGTAAGAGCTATCTATGACAAACCCACAGCCAATATCATACTGAATGGGGAAAAACTGAAAGCATTTCCCTTGAAAACTGTCACAAGACAAGGGTCTCTCTCTCACTACTCCTATTCAACATAGTATTGTTAGTCCTGGCCAGAGCAATAAGGCAAGATAAAAAAATTAAAGGCACACAAATAGGAAGAGAGAAAGTCAAATTATCCCTGTTTGCAGACAACATGATTCTATATCTGTAAAACCCCATAGTCTTAGCCCATAAGCTCCTTCAGCTGATAAACAACTTCAGCAAAGTTTCAGGATACAAAAATCAATGTGCAAAAATCCTCAGCATTCTTACACACCAACAAGAGCCAAGCCAAGAGCCAACTCAGGAATGCAAGCCCATTCACAACTGCCACAAAAAAAATATGTAGGAATACAGCTAACCAGGGAGATGAAAGATCTCTGCAAGGAGAATTATAAAACAGTGCTAAAGAAATCAAAGATGACACAAACAAATGGAAAAACATTCCATGCTCATGGGTAGAAAGAAACAATATTGTTAAAATAGCCATACTGCCCAAAGCAATTTACGGATTCAATGCTATTCCTATCCAACTACCATTGACATTCTTCACAGCACTAGAAAAAAATGATTTTAAAATTCATATGAAACCACAAAAGAGCCCAAATAGCCAAGGCAATCCTAAGCAAAAAGAACAAAGCTGGAGGTATCACATTAACTGACTTCAAACTATACTATGTGGTTACAGTAACCAAAACAGCATGGTACTGGTACAAAATCAGACACATAGACCAATGGAACAGAATAGAGAGGCCAGATTTAAGGCCACACACCTATAACCATCTGATTTTTGACAAAGCTGACAAAAACAAGCAATGGGGGAAAGAACCCCCAGTTCAACAAATGATGCTAGGATAACTGGTTAGCAATATGCAGAAGATTGAAACTGGACCCCCTTTTTACACCATATACAAAAAAAAAACTAAAGATGGATTAAAGACTTAAATGTAAAACCCAAAATTATAAAAACTCTGGAAGACAAGCTATGCAATACCATTCTAGACATAGGAACGAGCAAAGATTTCATGACAAAGATGCCAAAAACAATTGCAACAAAAGCAAAAATTGACAAATGGAATCTAATTAAACTTGAGAACTTCTGCACAACAAAAGAAACCATCAAAAGTGTAAACAGATAACCTGCAGAATGGGAGAAAATATCTGCAGACTATGCATCTGACAAAGGTCTAATACCAGCATATATAAGGAACTGAAATTTACAAGGAAAAAACAACCCCATAAAGAAGTGGGCAAAGGAGATGAACAGACACTTTTCAAAAGACACACATGTGGCCAACAAGCATAAAGCTTGTCAGTGATACTGAAAAGCTCAATATCACTGATCATCAGAGAAATGCAAATCAAAACCGCAATGAGATACCACCTCACACCAGTCAGAATAGCTATTACTAAAAAGTCCAAAAAATAGCAGATGCTGGCAAGGTTGCAGAGAAAAGGGAACACTTATACACTGTTGGTGGGAGTGTAAATTAGTCCAACCATTGCTTAAAGCAGTGTGGTAATTCCTCAAAGAGCTAAAAGCAACACTATCATTTGACCCAGCAATCTCATTACTGTGTATATGCCCAAAGGAATATAAATCATTCTACCATAATGACACATGCACATGAATGTTCATTGCAGCACTATGCACAATAGCAAATACATAGAATCAACCTAAATGCTCATCAATGACAGATAAAGAAAATGTGGTACATATATACCATAGAATACTATGCAGCAGTAAAAAAGAATGAGATCATATCTTTTATGGGAACATGGTTGGAGCTGGAAGTCATTATCCTTAGCAAACTAACTCAGAATCAAAAAACCAAATATTGCATGTTCTCACTTATAAGTGGGAGCTAAACAAGAAGAATTCATATACAGAAAGAAAGGAACAACAGACATTTGGGCCTATTTGTGGGTGGAAGGTACGAGGAGGGAGAAAAGCAGAAAAAAAAATAACTATTGGGTACTAGGCTTAGTACCTGGGTGACAAAATAATATGTACAACAAACCCTTGTGATATGAGTTTACTATATAAAAAACCTGCACATGTACCACTGAACCTAAAGAAATCTAAACAAAAGATGTTATCAAAGAATTAAAAATAATAGCAAAAAGGATAATGCAAGAATTAACCCAGAAAACCAAAGATCATAGACATACAGAATACACTAGCCTGCAAACACAGCTACACAACTCAAAAGACAGCAATTCAAGACAAACAGATAAACCTAGAAAGTCTGATAGAAAAGTTCTAATATGGAGAGACTGGTATGAAACAAACACAGAGGCCATAATCAGCAAAGTGACCCTGCAATTTTCCTAGAATTGAATGCCACTCTCTGTAAAGGATGTTAAATGGTCAAGGTGCTATACATTTTTTTGTGTGTTTTTAATGAGGAATTGAAGCCCACATTGTAAAAAGCAGAAATAATCCCAGGTAGTTTTGAAGATTAAAGAACCATTAAAAATTCTTGTAATGAGATTTACTGAGATATAATTCACAAACCAGAAAATTCATTCTTTTAAAGTATAATGTTAAGTGGTTTTTAGTATATTCACAGAGCCATACACTTGAAAATTGGAAGAAACCTTAAAAATTATTTTACTGTTTCCCAAAGTATGCTCTATGGAACCCTTCTAGCCCCACAGGCTATTGTATAAATAGAAATTTTCCTGGTCAAATAAATTGGTAAAACACAGCACACCTGCATACTCTATATTCCCCTTGAAGAACCATAGGGAAAAACTAAAGTCCCTAAGAAGTTCCAGGATATCCCAACTAACTCGACACAGCACCTCTTTTCACGGAACATGTACTAACAGCCCATGAAATCAGGGCTCCAGAGAAGGTGCTTCAGAAAACCCTGGTGGGTTCCAATCCCCTGGCATTCCAGGTTAATAAAAAGAGCACCAAAGAAGTCCCACTGGCTTGACTGATATCTCACAGCTCTTTCAAACTGTCTGATATGAAAGCAACCATTGGGAAGTATATTTTTACTGTTTATGGCACAGCTAAAACCAGAAAACAGATCTCCAGACTTCTAGTCCAACGTTCTCTCTAAAACATGACGCAGCAAAAACTGAAGCTCTGACACACTATGTCAATAAATTCCCATGGCTACGTCCTCTACAAGAAACCACAGAGAAATGAGGACTACTAACTAAAGAAAGAAAGATAGGCACAGATTTAAGGAGCCAGTGTGCCTGAACATTGTAAAGAAAATCTAATAGGAATCCTAAATGATAAAATGATAACAAAATTTCATAGAAAAGTTCTCAACAAGGAGTAAAAAGCTAGAAATGCTATTTTCTGAAATTAGCCTCTATATCATCCCTCAAAGGGAGTTCACCATATACCTATTAGCACTAGAAAAGTGAGAAAGAAAAAATACTTGGAACATGCACTGCATAGATATGTGAAACTAATATCTACCAGAAAAACTTGTAAAACAAGTAAAACTAAGATATTTTAACCTGATATAAGAAAAAGCCTTCCCCAAAATATGTAAGCAGAGACAGACACAAACAAGAATAATAAACACAACCTTGAAAGGCAACGGAAAAAAATACACATACATCATGCACTCAATTATAGATGAGTGAAGAAGCTAAACGCCTCTAGGAGAAAGAAATTCACTGGTTGGATTGAGAAACAAAATAGAACAATCTTCTTCCCAGGTCACCCTGTTCCACCTGCAAGCCCCACGGAGATCAGATCTTTTCAGTACATGTGGCTTTTCTCCATTCTGAGTTTGTATGCAGGCTCATCCCTCATGCCCTGAACATTTAAGAGCTGAATACTGTAAGAAAATTACCTCTAACTGAAAACTCCTACTGACTCTTCAAGAAGCAGCCCAAACAGCCCCACTTCTGGGTCATCTTTCCCAGCTGTAGGGGGTCGCACCATGGTTAAGTTTCATGATTCTCTGTGTTCTGGTAGCCCTCTTTTTATGATTCTCAAGGGCCAGTGACCTCTGCATCTGCTATGTGTCTGCTGCCCATGCATCTGGATTGTCCCCAATGCACAGTGAGCTCTGTTACTTCACTTTTAGGTCCACAGCCCTAAGAGCAGTCACAGCAGTGCCATCGCCATTACTGCCAACAACTGGGCACTCACTCTGAGCTTTGTACTGTACGCACCTCCTGGATTACCTCCCTTAATCCTAACAGCCAAACCCTGCCAGGGTACCACTGGGATCCCCATCTCACTGAGAATGGGAAGGAGGTTTAAAGAAGTGCAGGGTCTTGTCCAAGGTCATTTGACCAGAGTGGAGGGGCTGGGATTCACCCCAGCAGTTGCCTCCAGGGGTGAGCCCTGACCCACGAGCTTCTGCCAGGCAGAGGACAAGGCCTCAGACAGAGTAGGCCTCACATACAGTTTACTGAATGACATAAGATTAATCATAATCAGATCATCAAGACACATCATAATGAACATTTAATAAAACCTTTAGGCTCCCAAACACTCTCAAGTGAAACAAATATAGAAATCCAAGCCAAATTTCAAGGAATACAATCAAACCACTAATTCTAGAACACTAATATCAAACTATTTGATATCATAACAAAAGTGTTACGATAAAGCATTAACACAAACTATAAAGAAAACTAAAAATAAAATGGAAATTAAAAAACAAGTTGATTTTAAAAAATCAAATCTCTCTTACAAAATAGATAATCAAAAGTTTAATCACAAAATGAAGAAAACACAATAATACACTTCTACATATCTGAAACTAGTATTCAGTTATATGTTTAGGAAGTAGTAAGTAGAAGTAAAAATGGCAGATAGGAGGCAGGACTGAATTGCAGCTTCCACTCGGACAGAGCAGCATGTGGAGACTCGCATCATGGACTCTTGCTCCAGAACTTCTGCAAGAATATACCAGGAAAGCCGAGAGAATCCACAGACCCTCTGAAGGAAGCAGATTGCTCCTGCAGGGCCCAGGAGACAGCCAAATACCGTAAGTGCCCAAATTGTGAAAGTAGGAAAGGGGGATCATCCACCCCAAACATACACCTTAACTGGGGAACCCGAAGATAGAGATCTCACAGGTGAAGGATTTGACCTTACCTGCAATTGATTCAATTTAGAGAGCCGAGCAAAATACAGGAAGCAGTAGGAAAAGCCCTGTGGGTTCTCTGGGTTCCCAGGAAAGCCACTTCTGACTTATCTCACAGGGGTCCTTGAGGAGGGCTGCCAGAGGAACTGGGAAAAGGCCACAGGGAGAAGGAAACCTCCAGCTGAACTCTAACAATTCCAAGCGAACTCAAAGTCTGCTGGCCAGAACACAGGGGAGGGTGTGAAACCCGTGTGCAGACTGGACAGGCAGGGAGGCATGAAAGCCCTGCTTGCTTTCTCAGCTGGGAGGCTGGTAGCCTGGGGCAAGTTCTCAGTCCTGTTCACACATAGCGTGGAAACAAACTCAGTGTTATTGGAGAGGGCACAGTGGGACTGAGACTAGCCATTTGGGTTTTGTGGGAACTGGGTGAGGCCTTAAGTGCTGGCTTTCCCCAACTTCCCTGACAACCTGTATGACACAGCAGAGGCAGCCATATTCCTCCTGGGAATGTGACTCCATTGATCTGCGAACCACACCTCCATCCCCTATAGCAACCACAGCAAGCCACACCCAAGCAGAGTTTGAGCTCAGACACGCCTAACCCTGCCACCACCTCATGGTCCTTCCCTACCCAGCCTGGTAGCTGAAGACAAAGGGCATATTATGTTGGGAACTCTAGGGCTCCACCTACCACCTAACCTTCCAGGTACTATCACAGCTGATGCTCTCCTGAAAGTGCCACCTCCTGGCAGGCAGCTAATCAGCACAAAACTAGTGCATTAAACAACCAAAACCAAGGACCCTCACAGAGTCCATTCCACTCCCCTGCCACCTCCACCACAGCAGGTGCTGATATCCACGACTGAGAGACATGAAGATGGTTCACATCACAGGACGCTGTAGACAACCCCAAGTACCAGCCTGGAGCTTGGCAGCCCTGCTGGATAGCTAGGTCCAGAAAAGAAATAACAATCACTACAGTCAGGCTCTCAGAAAGCCACATCCCTAGGAAAAGGGGGACAGTGATACATCAAGGGAACTCCCTGTGGGACAAAAGAATCTCAACAGCAGCCTTGAGCCCCAGATCTTCCCTCTGACATAGCCTACACAAATGAGAAGGAATGAGAAAAAAACTTCTGGTAATATGACAAAACAAGGTTCTTAAACATCCACCCAAAATCACACTAGCTCACCAGCAATGGATCCAAACCAAGAAGAAATCCCTGATTTACCTGAAAAAGAATTCAGAAGGTGGATTATTAAGCTAATCAAGGAGGCACCAGAGAAAGGTGGAGTCCAATTTAAGGAAGTAAAAAAAAGGGATACAAGATATGAGGGAAGAAATCTTCAGTGAAATAGATACATTAATAAAAAACAATCACAACTTCAGAAAATACAGGATGCACGTAGAGAAATGCAAAATGTTCTGGAAAGTCTCAGCAATAGAATCAAGCAAGCAGAAGAAAGAACTTCAGAGCTCAAAGACAAGGTTTTCAAATTAACCCAATTCAACAAACACAAAGGAAAAAATAATACAAAAAAAAGGAACAAAGCCTCCAAGAAGTTTGGAATTATGTTAAATGACCAAACCTAAGAATAATTGGCATTCCTAAGAAGAGAAATCTAAAAGTTTGGAAAACATATTTTGGGGAATAATCAAGGAAAACTTCCCTGGCCTTGCTAGAGACCTAGACATCCAAATACAAGAAACTCAAAGAACACCTGGGCAATTCATCACAAAAAGATCATCGCCTAAGCATGTTGTTGTCAGGTTATCTAAAGTCAAGATGTAGAAAAGAATCTTAAGAGCTGTGAGACAAAAACACCAGGTAACCTCTAAAGGAAAACCTATCAGGTTAACAGCAGATTTCTCAGCAGAAACCCTAGAATCCATAGATGGAATTCAGGCTCTATCTTCAGCCTCCTCAAACAAAACAATTATCAGCCAGGAATTTTGTATCCAGTGAAACTAAACTTCATAAAAGAAAGTTACAGGCTTTTTCAGACAAAAGCTGAGAGAATTCACCACTACAAAGCCAGCACTATAAGAACTGCTAAAAAAAAAAAAAAAAAAAAAAAAGGTTCTCAATCTTTTTTTTTTTTATTATACTTTAAGTTTTAGGGTACATGTGCACAATGTGCAGGTTTGTTACATATGTATACATGTGCCATGTTGGTGTGCTGCACCCATTAACTCATCATTTAGTATTAGGTATATCTCCTAATGCTATCCCTCCCCACTTCCCCCACCCCATGACAGGCCCCAGTGTGTGATGTTCCCCTTCCTGTGTCCATGTGTTCTCACTGTTCAATTCCCACCTGAGTGAGAACATGTGGTGTTTGGTTTTTTTGTCCTTGTGATAGTTTGCTGAGAATGATGGCTTCCAGTTTCATCCATGTCCCTACAAAGGACATGAACTCGTCATTTTTTATGGCTGCATAGTATTCCATGGTGTATATGTGCCACATTTCCTTAATCCAGTCTATCCTTTTTGGACATTTGGGTTGGTTCCAAGTCTTTGCTATTGGGAATAGTGCCGCAATAAACATACGTGTGCATGTGTCTTTATAGCAGCATGATTTATAATCCTTTGTGTATATACCCAGTAATGGGATGGCTGGGTCAAATGGTATTTCTAGTTCTAGATCCCTGAGGAATTGCCACACTGACTTCCACAATGGTTGAACCAGTTTACAGTCCCACCAACAGTGTAAAAGTGTTCCTATTTCTCCACATCCTCTCCAGCACCTGTTGTTTCCTGACTTTTTAATGATGGCCATTCTAACTGGTGTGAGATGGTATCTCATTGTGGGTTTGATTTGCATTTCTCTGATGGCCAGTGACGATGAGCATTTTTTCATGTGTTTTTTGGCTGCATAAATGTCTTCTTTTGAGAAGTGTCTGTTCATATCCTTCACCCACTTGTTGATGGGTTTGTTTTTTTCTTGTAAATTTGTTTGAGTTCATTGTAGATTCTGGATATTAGCCCTTTGTCAGATGAGTAGGTTGCAAAAATTTTCTCCCATTTTGTAGGTTGCCTGTTCACTCTGATGGTAGTTTCTTTTGCTGTGCAGAAGCTCTTTAGTTTAATTAGATCCCATTTGTCAATTTTGGCTTTTGTTGCCATTGCTTTTGGTGTTTTTGACAGGAAGTCCTTGCCCATGCCTATGTCCCGAATGGTATTGCCTAGGTTTTCTTCTATGGTTTTATGATTTTAGGTCTAACATGTAAGTCTTTAATCTATCTTGAATTAATTTTTGTATAAGGTGTAAGGAAGGGATCCAGTTTCGGCTTTCTACATATGGCTAGCCAGTTTTCCCAGCACCATTTATTAAATAGGGAATCCTTTCCCCATTGCTTGTTTTTGTCAGGTTTGTCAAAGATCAGATGGTTGTAGATGAGCAGCATTATTTCTGAGGGCTCTGTTCTGTTCCATTGATCTATATCTCTGTTTTAGTACCAGTACCATGCTATTTTGGTTACTGTAGCCTTGTAGTATAGTTTGAAGTCAGGTAGCGTGATGCCTCCAGGTTTGTTCTTTTGGCTTAGGATTGACTTGGCGATGCGGGCTCTTTTTTGGTTCCATATGAACTTTAAAGTAGTATTTTCCAATTCTGTGAAGAAAGTCATTGGTAGCTTGATGGGGATGGCATTGAATCTATAAATTACCTTGGGCAGTAAGGCCATTTTCATGATATTGATTCTTCCTACCCATGAGCATGGAATGTTCTTCCATTTGTTTGTATCCTCTTTTATTTCATTGAGCAGTGGTTTGTAGTTCTCCTTGAAAAGGTCCTTCACATCCCTTGTAAGTTGGATTCCTAGGTATTTTATTCTCTTTGAAGCAATTGTGAATGGGAGTTCACTCAAGATTTGGCTCTCTGTCTGTTATTGGTGTATAAGAATGCTTGTGATTTTTGTACATTGATTTTGTATCCTGAGACTTTGCTGAAGTTGCTTATCAGCTTAAGGAGATTTTGGGCTGAGACAATGGGGTTTTCTAGATATACAATCATGTCATCTGCAAATAGGGACAATTTGACTTCCTCTTTTCCTAACTGAATACCCTTTATTTCCTTCTCCTGCCTAATTGCCCTGGCCAGAACTTCCAACATTATGTTGACTACTGGATACATAATGAAATGAAGGCAGAAATAAAGATGTTCTTTGAAACCAATGAGAAAAAAGACACAACATACCAGAATCTCGGGGACACATTCAAAGCAGTATGTAGAGGGAAATTTATAGCACTAAATGCCCACAAGAGAAAGCGGGAAAGATCCAAAACTGACACCCTAACATCACAATGAAAAGAACTAGAAAAGCAAGAGCAAACACATTCGAAAGCTAGCAGAAGGCAAGAAATAACTAAGATCAGAGCAGAACTGAAGGAAATAGAGACACAAAAAACCTTTCAAAAAATTAATGAATCCAGGAGCTGGTTTTTTGAAAAGATCAACAAAATCAATAGACCACTAGCAAGACTAATAAAGAAGAAAAGAGAGAAGAATCAAATAGATGCAATAAAAAATGATAAAGGGGATCTCACCACTGATCCCACAGAAATACAAACTACCATCAGAGAATACTACAAACACCTCTACGCAAATAAAGTAGAAAATCTAGAAGAAATGGATGAATTCCTTGACACATACACACTCCCAAGACTAAACCAGGAAGAGGTTGAATCTCTGAATAGACCAATAACAGGCTCTGAAATTGTGGCAATAATCAATAGCTTACCAACCAAAAAAAGTCCAGGACCAGATGGATTCACAGCCGAATTCTACCAGAGGTACAAGGAGAAGCTGGTACCATTCCTTCTGAAACTATTCCAATCAATAGAAAAACAGGGAATCCTTCCTAACTCATTTTATGAGGCCAGCATCATCCTGATACCAAAGCCTGGCAGAGACACAACCAAAAAAGAGAATTTCAGACCAATATCCTTGATGAACATTGATGCAAAAATCCTCAATAAAATACTGGCAAACTGAATCCAGCAGCACATCAAAAGCTTATCCACCATGATCAAGTGGGCTTCATCCCTGGGATGCAAGGCTGGTTCAACATACGCAAATCAATAAATGTAATCCAGCATATAAACACAACCAAAGACAAAAACCACGATTATCTCAATAGATGCAGAAAAGGCCTTTGACAAAATTCAACAATCCTTCATGCTAAAAACTCTCAATAAATTAGGTATTGATGGGATGTATCTCAAAATAATAAGAGCTATCTATGACAAACCCACAGCCAATATCATACTGAATGGGCAAAAACTGGAAACATTCCCTTTGAAAACTCACACAAGACAGGGATGCCCTCTCTCACCACTCCTATTCAACATAGTGTTGGAAGTTCCGGCCAGGGCAATCAGGCAGGAGAAAGAAATAAAGGGTATTCAATTAGGAAAAGAGGAAGTCAAACTGTCCCTGTTTGCAGATGACATGATTGTCTATGTGGAAAACCCCATCGTCTCAGCCCAAAATCTCCTTAAGCTGATAAGCAACTTCAGCAAAGTCTCAGGATACAAAATCAATGTGCAAAAATCACAAGCATTCTTATACACCAATAACAGACAGAGAGCCAAATCTTGAGTGAACTCCCATTCACAATTACTACAAAGGGAATAAAATACCTAGGAATCCAACTTACAAGGGATGCGAAGGACCTCTTCAAGGAGAACTACAAACCACTGCTCAATGAAATAAAAGGGGACACAAACAAATGAAAGAACATTCCATGCTCATGGATAAGAAGAATCAATATCGTGAAAATGGCCATACTGCCTAAGGTAATTTGTAGATTCAGTGCCATCCCCATTAAGCTACCAATGACTTTCTTCACAGAATTGGAAAAAACTAAAGTTGATATGGAACCAAAAATGAGCCCGCATTGCCAAGTCAATCCTAAGCCAAAAGAACAAAGTAGCAGGCATCATGCTACCTGACTTCAAACTATACTACAAGGCTACAGTAACCAAAACAGCATGGTACTGGTACCAAAACAGACAAATAGACCAATGGAACAGAACAGAGCCCACAGAAATACCACACATCTACAACCATCTGATCTTTGACAAACCTGACAAAAACAAGCAATGGGGAAAGGATTCCCTATTTAATAAATGGTGCTGGGAAAACTGGCTAGCCATATGTAGAAAGCTGAAACTGGATCCCTTCCTTACACCTTATACAAAAATTAATTCAAGATAGATTAAAGACTTAAATGTTAGACCTAAAACCATAAAAACCCTAGGAGAAAACCTAGGCCATACCATTTGGGACATAGGCATGGGCAAGGACTTCATGTGTAAAACACAAAAAGCAATGGCAACAAAAGCCAAAATTGACAAATAGGATCTAATTAAACTAAAGAGCTTCTGCACAACAAAAGAAACTACCATCAGAGTGAACAGGCAACCTACAGAATGGGAGAAAATTTTTGCAACCTACTCATCTGACAAAGGGCTAATATCCAGAATCTACAAAGAACTCAAACAAATTTACAAGAAAAAAACAGCCCCATCAACAAGTGGGTGAAGGATATGAACAGACACTTCTCAAAAGAAGACATTTATGCAGCCAAAAGACACATGAAAAGATATTCATCATCACTGGCCATCAGAGAAATGCAAATCAAAACCAAAATGAGATACCATCTCACACCAGTTAGAATGGTAATCATTAAGAAGTCAGGAAACAACAGGTGCTGGAGAGGATGTGGAGAAATAGGAACACTTTTACACTGTTGGTGGGACTGTAAACTGGTTCGACTATTGTGGAAGACAGTGTGGTGATTCCTCAAGGATCTAGAACTAGAAATACCATTTGACCCAGCCATCCCATTACTGGGTATGTACCCAAAGGATTATAAATCATGCTGCTATAAAGACACATGCACACGTATGTTTATTGCGGCACTATTCACAATAGCAAAGACTTGGAACCAACCCAAATGTCCGTCAACGATAGACTGGATTAAGAAAATGTGGCACATATACACCATGCAATACTATGCAGCCATAAAAAAGGATGAGTTCATGTCCTTTGTAGGGACATGGATGAAGCTGCAAACCATCATTCTCAGCAAACTATCTCAAGGACAAAAAACCAAACACCACATGTTCTCACTCATAGGTGGGAATTGAACAATGAAAACACTTGGACACAGGGTAGGGAACATCACACACTGGGGCCTGTCATGGGGTGGGGGGAGTGGGGAGGGACAGCATTAGGAGATATACCTAATGTAAATGACAAGTTAATGGGTGCAGCACACCAACATGGCACATGTATACATATGCAACAAACCTGCACATTGTGCACATGTACCCTAGAACTTAAAGTATAATTAAAAAGAAAACCCAAACATATACAGCCAACTGATCTTTGACAAAGCATATAAAAACATAAATTGGGAAATGGACACCCTGTTTAATAAATGGGGCTGGGAAAACTGGATAGCCACATATAGAAGAATGAAAATGGATCCCTATCTCTTACCGTATACAAAAATCAACTCCAGATGGATGAAAGATGTAAATATAAGACCTGAAACCATAAAAATTCTAGAAGACAGCATTGCAGAAACTCTTCTAGACATCGACCTAGGCAAAGAAAGAATTCGTGACTACGACCGCAAAAGCAAATGCAACAAAAACAAAAAAGGGACCTAATTAAACTAAAAATCTACTGCTCAACAAAAGAAATAGAGTAAAAAGACAACCCACAGAATGTGAAAAAATATTTGCAAACTACGCATCCAACAAGGAACTAGTATCCAGAATCTACAAGGAACTCAAACAAGAAAAAAATCTAATCAAAAAGTGGGCAAAGGACATAAATACACATTTCTAAAAAGAAGATATACAATAGCTAACAAACATATGAAAAAAATGCTCAACAGTACTAATCATCAGGGAAATGCAAATTAAAACCACAATGAGATACCACCTTACTCCTGTTAGAATGGCCATTATTAAAAAGTTACAAAACAATAGATGTTGGCACGGGTGTGGTGAAAAGGGAATGCTTATACGCTGCTGGTGGGAATGTAAATTAGTACAATCTCTAAGGAAAACAGTATGAAGATTCCTTAAATAACTAAAAGTAACTCTATCATTCAATCCTGCAATCCCACTACTGGGTATCTAACCTAAAGGAAAAAAGATCATTATATGAAAAAGACACTTGCACACATATATGTTTACAGCAGCACAATTCACAGTTGCAAGGATGTGAAGCCAACCTAAGTGCCCATCAACTAATGAGTGAATAAAGAAAATGTGATAAATATACACCATGGATTACTACTAGGCCATAAAAAGGAATGAAGTAATGTCTTTTGCAACAACCTGGATGGAGGTGGAGGCAATTATTCAAAGTGATGTAACTCAGGATTTGAAAACCAAAAACCAATGTGTTCTCACTTACAAGCTATGAGTACATAAAGGCACACAGAGTGATATAATGGACTTCAGAGACTCAGAAGGCAGGGAGGGAGGGCGGGAGGGCAGGCAGGCAGGCAGGCAGGGAGGGAGGGCGGGAGGGCGGGGAGGGAGAGAGGGAGAGGGGGAGAGGGGGAGAGGGAGAGAGGGAGGGAGGGAGGAAGGGCAGGGAGGGAGGGAGGAAGGGCAGGGAGGGAGGGAGGGAAGGAGGAAGGGCAGGGAGGGAGGGAGGGAAGGAGGAAGGGCAGGGAGGGAGGGAGGGAAGGAGGAAGGGCAGGGAGGGAGGGAGGGAGGGAAGGACGAAGGGCAGGGAGGGAGGGAGGGAGGGAGGGACGAAGGGCAGGGAGGGAGGGAGGGAGGGAGGGACGAAGGGCAGGGAGGGAGGGAGGGAGGGAGGGAGGCAGGGAGGGAGGGAGGGAGGGAGGGACGAAGGGCAGGGAGGGACGAAGGGCAGGGAGGGAGGGAGGGAGGGAGGGACGAAGGGCAGGGAGGGAGGGAGGGAGGGAGGGAGGCAGGGAGGGAGGGAGGGAGGGAGGGACGAAGGGCAGGGAGGGAGGGAGGGAGGGAGGGACGAAGGGCAGGGAGGGAGGGAGGGAGGGAGGGACGAAGGGCAGGGAGGGAGGGACGAAGGGCAGGGAGGGAGGGACGAAGGGCAGGGAGGGAGGAAGGGCAGGGAGGGAGGGAGGGAGGAAGGGCAGGGAGGGAGGGAGGGAGGAAGGGCAGGGAGGGAGGAAAGGCAGGGAGGGAGGAAGGGCAGGGAGGGAGGGAGGAAGGACAGGGAGGGAGGGAGGGAGGGAGGAAGGACAGGGAGGGAGGGAGGGAGGAAGGGCAGGGAGGGAGGAAGGGGAGGGAGGGAGGGAAAGAGGCTGGGAATAAAAAATTACACATTAGGTGCAATGTACACTAGCCGAGTGTCCAGTGCACTGAAATCTCAGAATTCACCACTATATAATTCACCAATGTAACAAAAAAAACCAAAAGAACAAAAACCACTTATACCTCGAAAGCTATTGATATAAAAATTAAAAAAAAAAAAAGACCAAGGCAACAGGTCCTTCACATATAGCCAAGCAGCCTGGGCATTGCACATCCCAGGTGGCACCATACATAGACCAAAAGGTGAAGGAGTTGCTCTTGTGATTGTACAATGCGCAGCCTGCACAACCAGACCTGGTATCCCCTCACATAATTCACTATAAATTCCTGATCCAGAAGTCAAGAAGTCTGGGTTTGGACACTGATTTCTCCAGTAACTTACCCAGAGACCTTATGCAAGCACCATTTCCTCTCTGTGCCAGTTTCCTCTTCTGTAACAGGACTTGTGTCTGAAGTTTCCTCCAGCTATAAAATTCTGTGATTCAACAGAAGCAGATTTCAATTTGTGAAGGGCTGTCATACAAAAGATGAAATAAGCTCCCTTACCTGGCTTGAGAGAGAAGAACCATGAGTTGGGGAGGGATATTAGAGGGGAACAGTATATGCCTCAGTCACAAAGAAACTCTTCCTCATGATCAGAATACCCAGCACCCGATGAGGCGGCTCTGGGAGTGATGGGTTCCCTGTGGCTGGAGAATTTTAAGTACACTGGGTAAGCACCTGTTAGAGGTGGGCGGTCTCTTCCAGCAGGGAGAGTTTATTGTTGCAAAGCTTGGTTCTGCTTTCCTCAGTGCAAGGAGGCACTCAGCTGGGGCCAGGTCTTGTCCACCTCTGCGGATAGTTTATTAATGCAATAAACTTGTCGGCTCTGCCTCTCTACCCTTCTTGCAGCGCACACAAGTCCACATTCTCCAAATTAAACTCGGTCCCTCGGGCCGTGCGGGTATTTACCTTTGCTCTGACAAACAAACCTTTTCATCTTAGAAAGAACTAATAAATTAATAGCCTTACCCAGACTCGGGGTAGGGAGAAGATGGAGCTAGGATGGGGAACCATGCAAAATACTCAAGAGAATTATCCATGCAGACACTTCTAGCAGCTCTCCTCCAACAATAGCTAATGCTAATTGCAAATCATCCTTATCTAGGCAAGACTGCGGATCGCCTAGGAATTCCTAGCAGCAACAGCTGTGTAGGACTGGTTTAAGTTTCTGCACATGAAGGAAAAGAATCAGGTTTCTTTTAAAATCACAACCATTTGTTTTTTCGTTAATTCAGATCAGGTGCCCCCAAACAGTGTAGATGGTTGAGGGTGAATTGCATTGCCTTTAAGTTGTGTCCACAATTCCATAAGGAATGGCAAGATTTGGCAATTATCCACTCGGGATGATCAATGAGGGGCATTCAGTCAGTCTTGGGAAGGTGGGGTCAGAACACCCCCACTGCTGTTCAATAACTTCAGTGTCTCACTCTCACTTCCAAAGTGAATCAATTTTTTAAAAACCAGCTTGGATGTAGCTCTTAAAGACTTCCATTCAGAAATTTAGCTCAGGGCACTGTCAGAGGCATTCAAACCAGAGCGACTCCGTTTCGAGTGAGGGCTAGGAAAATGAGGCTGATACTTGCTGCGCTGCATTCCCAAAAAGTTAGACATTCCTAGCCTCTTGATGTTTATAGTTAAGGGAACAAATTAATAATGTTTACTAAACAGACCCAGACTTGGGAGTTTCCAGATATTCTGATATCTGGAGAACAAAAGCATTCCTAATTTTGCTTTAAAAATTATTTTACTTTAAAAATAATATTAATTCTTCACGCCTGTAATCCCAGCACTTTGGGAGGCCGAGGCGGGCGGATCACAAGGTCAGGAGATCGACACCATCCTGGCTAACATGGTGAAACCCCATCTCTACTAAAAATACAAAAAATTAGCTGGGCATGGTGGCGGACGCCTGTAGTCCCAGCTACTTGGGAGGCTGAGGCAGGAGAATGGCGTGAACCCGGGAGGCAGAGCTTGCAGTGAGCCGAGATGGTGCCACTGCACTCCAGCCTGGGTGACAGTGCAAGACTCTGTCTCAAAAAAGAAATACTACTAATAATAATTCTTGCAAAATATAGTAATTAAGAAAATTAATCCTTTATCACAAACCCTTGTAGCAGAGCACATCTCCTGAAAATCTTTTTTAATCCTATATATATACAAGCATTGTACCTAGGGTGGACGTGTTTCTCCTCTTATGTTCAGGAACGCTCTACTCTATCCATGAAGTAGCTGTACTTTCATTACTTTACTTTCTTTTTTTTTTTTTTTTTTTTTTTTTTTTTTTTTTTTTTTTTTTTTTGAGACGGAGTCTTGCTCTGTGGCCCAGGCTGGAGTGCAGTGGCGCAATCTCGGCTCACTGCAAGCTCCGCCTCCCGGGTTCACGCCATTCTCCTGCCTCAGCCTCTCCGAGTAGCTGGGACTACAGGCGCCCGCCACCACGCCCGGCTAATTTTTTGTGTTTTTAGTAGAGACGGGGTTTCACCGTGGTCTCAATCTCCTGACCTTGTGATCCGCCCGCCTCGGCCTCCCAAAGTGCTGGGATTATAAGCGTGAGCCACCGCGCCCGGCCTACTTTACTTTCTTAATAAACTTACTTTTACTTTACACTGCAGACTTGCCTTGAATTCTTTCTTGAGTGAGATCCAAGAACCCTCTCTTGGGGTCTGGACTGTGACCCCTTTCCTGTAACATATTTCTCTTGACCACAGAAGGGCACAAAAAGCATTAAACACTCTCTCTAAAATTGCTGATTGAGATTTGGTATTTAATAGCTATGAGCAATAAGATTAGATAGATGTTTTTTGTTTTGTTTTGTTTTTTTGAGATGAAGCCTTGCTTTGTTGCCCAGGCTGGAGTGCAGTGGCACAGCTCACTGCAACCTCCAACTCCCGGGTTCAAGCAATTCTCCTACCTCAGCCTCCCAAGTAGCTGGGATTACAGGTACCCACCGCCACATCTGGCTAAGTTTTGTATTTTAGTAGAGATGGGGTTTTGCCATGTTGGCCAGGCTGGTCTCAAATCTCTGGCCTCAAGTGATCCACCCACCTTGGCCTCCCAAAGTGCTGGGATTACATGTGTGAGCAACCATGCCTGGCAAATGTGGTTATGTTTTGTTACTGCTATGACAATTAAGTGTGATCGAGAAGCACTGGGATGGAAATCAGGGGACCTTTCTCCTTGCTATTTTGTTTCATTTTGCACACTAAAAAAACAAAATAATTCTTTCCTTTATTGGACTAGGGCAAACTGGCTTTGCTCCCCTGCTATTGCCCAGAATCTGCTTGCTCTGGTTATTCCCATCTAAATCCTCCTCATTTCCTTGCCTTATTCAACATTTTTTTGTGTTGGAGTCCATGTTGTGGTTTATCTAAGATTCATGGCTCGGTTATAAATTTGTCATTTGGATAATGTGCATCATGTTTGATGAGAAGAAAGGAAGAAAAAGAACTAGACATACTAGATGATCCTTTGATGCAAGCCCGCCCTGGTTCAGTGCGCATTTTTGGGTGGAGCAGAACCTCCTTCTGTCAGCTATGAAGGTTCAGATGCATCGGTCATTTCTCCCTCTTGTCCACCTGAAAGCTCTATTGAGAACCCTTCATCCCCTCCTTCTTACCCGTCTAGTCCCACTCTGTACCCACCACTCCCTGAGGAACTTAGCACAGCAAGTACCACTCATAGTGGAGCCTCATATCAGCCTCCAACGGGAAACCTTTGTCCACTTAAAGAAGTGGCAAATGGGGAAGAAGGCACTGTGAGAGTACATGTTCCCTTTTCTATGTCTGATTTGGCTCTATGCAAAGAGAAGTTTGGTCTTTTCTCTGAAGATCCAGGAAAACTCATAGATGAGTTTGAGAAATTAACTTCAGCCTATAGTTTAACTTGGCAGGATCTTCATGTTTTGTTGTTTCTATGTTGTATGGTGGAAGAGAAACAATGCGTTTTGGGGACAGCTAGGGCCCATGCAGATAAGGCATTGGCTCACAACCCGAACCATAATATGTATGGCAGGATGTATAGCAGTTCCAGATCAAGATCCAGAGTGGAACTATCAAAGGGCCAGTGAAGACTTGCAGAGGAGAGCTCATATGGTCACTTGTTTATTGGAAGGGATGAAGAAATATATGAAAAAGCCTGTTAACTATGCAAAGGTTAAGGAAGTTTCTCAGGGTAAAGATGAGAATCCAGCTTTGTTTCAAAAGCATTTAGTTGAGGCAATCAGGAAATATACTAACACTGATTCTGCCCCAAGGGAAGGACAAACCCTTTTGGGAGTACATTTTATAACCCAGTCTGCCCCTGATATCTGTAGGAAACTATAAAAAGCAGCTATGGGTCCCCAAACTCCTATGGAACAGCTTCTGGATTTGGAATTTTTCGTTTTTAATAACAGGGACAAAGCAGAGGAAGCAGAAAAAACAAGATGGACCTCCCCCAAGGTGCAGCTCTTGGCTGCAGCCTTAAGCTGCAGATTAGGGATTCCTGGGCTGGAGCTGATGGGGTTGCCCTCCTGGCTCTTGGCCTGAACAAGGGAAGCTGAAAGGTGGGAAGGCCAAAGCTGGATGTCTGAGTCACTGTGCCTTGTGCATAAATCAGTGTGCACCCTGTAAGAAAAGTGGTCATTGGAAGAAGGATTGCCCAGTGCTCCAGAGGGAGCCACTGGCACCTGAACCAATAACGGCCAAAATAGCCAGACAAACCCAAGAGTGACGGGGGCCCAAGGCCTTCTGCCATAGCTCCCATCAGACAACTAGCCATATCTCTGGAGAAGCCTCGGTAACCCTCGACGTGGCAGGTAAGAATATTAACTTCCTTCTGGACTGCTTACTCTGTTTTGGCCCATTATAATGGGCCTCTGTCACCCAAAAACTGTATGGTCGCAGGGTAGATGGACAAGCCCAGAGACACCATTTGACCTAGCCTTCAAGCTGTTCTTCAGAGGCTTTGGTTTTCTCACATGCCTTTCTTATCATGCCTGAGTGCCCCACCCCTTTGTTGGGAGGGGATTTGTTGACTCAGCTGCAGACAGTGGTATCTTTTGGAAATCACAAGGCAGATGAGGAACTACTCCTCCTCCTTTCCTGTGATAAGGGAGGAAAGTCAATAGGGAGCTTATCTACTTTACCTATTGAAGTAATCTCCCAAGTAGATCCTATAGTACGGGACACTAAGATTACAGGCAAAATGTTAAATGTTTCCCCAGTTTACATCCAACTTAAGCCTAGTGTCTCATACCCCTGGAAGAGACAACACCCCTTAAAGCCAGAGGCACAAAGAGGGGTCCAACCATTAATAGCTGTTTTTGCAATTTGGGTTGCTAAGGCCCTGTGAGTCTCTTTATAATACGCCAGTCTTACCAGTTAAAAATCCAAAGCCAAATAGAGACTATAAATTTGTTCAAGATCTTCAAATTGTCAATAAGGCTGTCATTCCCATACATCCTATAGTGCCAATCCCTACCTGCCATTAGCCAAGGTCCTTGGGGATGCCAACTGATTTACGATCTTAGATCTTAAGAATGCCTTTTTTTTTTTTTTTTTTTGCATTCCAGTACACCCTGATTCACAATTCATTAAGTGGACTGATCCCAATAGTCATTTAGTTTTTCAATTAACTTGAACAGTTCTTCCTTAGGGGTTTAGGGACAGCCCTCATCCATGTGGAAATGCACTGGCTAGAGAATTAAAGATGTTACAATTAAATAAGGGCAGTATTATTCAATATGTAGATAATCTGCTGATTGCTAGCCCAACCAAAATAAACTGAAATGAAAATACCACCATGTTGCTAAATTTTCTGGGAGCAAATGGGTATAAGGTTTAGACGCATAAAGCCCAGATTTCAACTCAAGAGGTTAAACACTTAGGATATGTCCTAACCCCTGGCACCTGGGCAATAGCGCCAGAACGAAGGGAAGCTACCTTGGACATTCCAGAACCCCAAACTAAAAAGCAGCTGTGGGCTTTCCTAGGGATGGCAAAATTCTGCCATTTATGGGTGCCTGGAGTTGGACATATAGCCAAGCCTTTATATGAGGCTCTAAAAGGAGCAAATGTAAATCCTTTTGAACAGGATAATAACTGTAAACAGGCTTTTAATGCTCTCAAGGAGAAACTGGGATCAGCTCCAGCCCAGGAATCCCTAATCTTGTTAAGCCATTTTTTCTTTATGTGGGTGAAAAACAAGGAACCGCCCTGGGTGTCCTTGTACAGAAGTTAGGATATATTCCCTGACCAGTGGCATATTTTTCTAAGCAATTAAACCATGTCCCTTTGGGATAGCCTGGATGCCTCAGGGAAGTGGTAGCAACTGCTCTTTTAGTAGATAAAGCCAATAAACTGGTTTTGGGACAACATCTGGATGTTTTAACCCCACATTAAGTACAAGTAGTCCTAGAAGCTAAAGGACACCAGTGGATGACAGGGGGATGTTTATTAAAATATCAGGCTTTGCTGCTAGGCGCTCCTAATATAACACTTAAAGTATGCCAAACTGAATCCACCTACCTATTTGAATCCACCTACCCTAGATCGTTCTTGTATACAAGTTATGGAGCGAGTTTACTCCAGCCATCTGGATTTAAAGGATGAGCCTCTAGATAATCCAGAGGTAGAATGGTTTATAGATAGAAGTAGCTTTGTGCACCAGGGAAACAGGAAAGCTGGGTATGCTGTTGTCAGTCAACATGAGGTAACTGAATCCCGGGCCTTACCAGCTTCTACCTCAGCTCAAAATGCAGAATTAATAGCTCTTATCAGAGCCCTGCAATTGGGAAAGGACTTAAGAATTAACACACTGATTCTAAGTATGCCTTTCTGGTAATTCATGTTCATGCTGCTATCTGGAAGGAACGGGGACTCCTAACTGCTAACGATTCCCCTATAAAACATCATTAAAAAATTCTGAGTCTACTGAATGCTGTTTTGCTGCCCAAGAAAGTAGCTGTAGTCCATTGCAGAGGACATCAAAAAGGAGACTCCAATGCGGCTAAGGGAAACTCCTTTGCAGATGGAGCTGCTAAGGCAGCAGTGTTAAAGGAGCCAGCTGAACTTGTCAGCATGTTAGTGCCCTCAGCCACAGTAATGACAGAACTCATAAACTAAAGAGGAATGACAATAGGCTAAAGGTCAGGGTTTAATTCAAGATCCTTTTGGCTGGCTTATCAATAACAACAAATTGTTAATACCAGGTGCTAATCAGTGGAAAACAGTCAAGCATTTGCATGACTTTACTCATTTGGGAAGAGATGCCCTGTTTCAATTCATGTCTCAGCTTTTTATAGGAAAAGGCTTACTTAAAATAGTAAAGCAGGTAACTCAGGCCTGTGAACTCTGTGCCCAGAATAACCCTAATAACCAATCTTTATCTCCTCCTCTAGTAAGGCCTGTTCAGCATAGGGCAACATACCCTGGTAAAGACTGGCAAATAAACTATACTCAAATGCCCCCCATGTAAAGGGTTTAAATATTTATTAGTATTTGTTGACACTTTTACCAGTGGGATTGAGGCTTTTCCTATGCAGTCTGAAAAGTCAATTGAGGTTTCTAAACTCCTACTGAAGGAAATAATTCCTAGACTTGGGCTGCCTAAGAGCTTACAGAGTGATAACGGTCCATCTTCCACAGCAACAATTACCCAAAACATATTTTCAGCCTTAGAAATTCAATACTGCCTTCACTTGGAGTGGAGGCCACAGTCTTCAGGGAAAGTAGAAAGAGCTAATCAAACTCTAAAACGGACTCTTGAGGACTAAATAGCAGCTCTGGACAGAGCAGCATGCAAGCTTGCATTGTGAATTTTAGCTCCAGATCCACTGCAAGAACAAACCAGCAATCCTGAGAGGACCCACAGTCCCTCTGAAGGAAGCAGTGCTCCTGCAGGACCTGGGAGACCCCCCAAATACTGTGAGTGCCCCAACTGCAGAAGTGGGAAAGGGAGGCTCTCCTCTCCCAAACACACGCCCCCACTGGAGAAACTGAAGTTCTGTTTGTGGGAGAAGTTTCCGACTTTACCTGGAGCTGAGTCAAGTTAGAGAGCCTAGCAAAATACAGGGGTAGAGGAAGCAGCAGAAAGGTCCTGGGAGCTCACTGGGTCCCCAAACAGCCCATTCCTGCCTGACACCACAGGGATCCCACAGAAGGGTGGCCAGAGGGGCAGGGGGTAAAACTCCGCAGGGAGAAGGAATTCTGTAGCTGAGCTTTGTAACAATTTGAACGGGGCAAGAAGCCTCCTGGCAAGAACTCAGGGGAGGGCGCGAACCTGGCAGACTTCACAGGCAGGGGGAAGAACTAAAGCCCCTTTCTCTCTCAGCTGGGAGGCGGAAAGCCTCTGGCAAGTTTTCAAGCCCGTTTTGCCCTCTGCCTGGAAACAGACTCCAGGCTGTTCGGGGACACACGGTGGGAGTGAGACTGGCCCTTCCGTTTGCTTGGGAGCTGTGTGAGGCCTGTCACTGCTGGCTTTCCCCCACTTCCTGGACAACCTGCATGACTCAGCAGAGGCAGCCATAATCCTCCTAGGTACACAACTCCAGTGACCTGGGAATCTCACTTCCATCCCCCACAGCAGCCACAGCAAGACCTGCCCAAGGACAGTGTGAGCTCAGACACCCCTACCCCCACCCCCACCTGATGATCCTTCCCTATCCACCGTGGTAGCAGAAGACAAAGGGCATTTAAGGAAAACAGCACCTCCTGGCAGGAGGCCAACCAGCACAAAAATAGAGCATTAAACCACCAAAGCTAAGGACCCTCATGGAGTCCATTGTATCCTCTGCAACCTCCACCAGAACAGGCACTAGTATCCATGGCTGAGAGCCCCATCGATGGTTCACATCACAGGACTCTTTGTAGACAACCCCCAGTACCAGCCCAGAGCTGGGTAGACTTGCTGGGTGGCTAGACCCAGAAGAGAGATAACAATCACTGCAGTTCAGCTCACAGGAAGCCACATCCACAGAAAAAGGGGGAGACTACTACATCAAGGGAACACCCCATGGGACAAAAAAAGTCTGAACAACAGTCTTCAGCCCTAGACCTTCTTTCCGACAGAGCCTACTCAAATGAGAAGGAACCAGAAAACCAACCCTGGTAATATGACAAAATAAGGCTCTTCAACACCCCCCAGAAATCACACTAGTTCACCAGCAATAGACCCAAACCAAGAGAAAATCCTTGATTTACCTGAAAAAGAATTCAGGAGGTTAGTTATTAAGCTAATCAGGGAGACACCAGAGAAAGGCAAAGCCCAATGTGAGGAAATCCTAGAAATGATACAAGAAGTGAAGGGAAAAATATTCAAGGAAATAGATAGCTTAAAGAAAAAACAATCAAAAAGTAAGGAAATTTTGGACACACTTTTAGAATGTGAAATGCTCTGGAAAGTCTCAGCAATAGAATTGAACAAGTAGGAGAAAGAAATTCAGAGCTTGAAGACAAGGTCTTCGAATTAACCCAATCCAACAAAGACAAAGAAAAAAGAATAAGAAAATATGAACAAAGCCTCCAAGAAGTCTGGGATTGTGTTAAATGACCAAACCTAAGAATAACTGGTGTTCCAGAGGAAGAAGACAAGTCTAAAACCTTGGAAAACATATTTGGGGGAATAATCAAGGAAAACTTCACTGGCCTGGCTAGAGACCTAGACATGCAAATACAAGAAGCACAAAAAAAACCCAGGAAATTCATAGCAGAAAGATCTTCACCAAGGCACATTGTCATCAGGTTACCCAAAGTTAAGATGAAGGAGAGAACCTTAAGAGATGTGAGATAGAAGCACCAGGTAGCGCCCATAAAGGAAAACCTATCAGGTTAACAGCAGATTTCTCAGCAGAAAGCCTACAAGCTAGAAGGGATTGGAGCCCTATCTTCAGTCTCGTCAGACAAAACAATCACCAGCCAAGAATTTTGTATCCAGCAAAACTAAGCATCATATATGAAAGAAAGATACAGTCACTTTCAGACAAACAAATGCTGAGAGAATTTGCCATTACCAAACCTCCACTACAAGAGCTGCTAAAAGGAACTCTAAATCTTGAAACAAATCCTGAAAACACATCAAAAGGGAACCTTTTTAAAGCATACATCACATAGGACCTATAAAACAAAAATACAAGTTAAAAAACAAAAGCAAAACAAAACAACAACAACAACAAAAACAAATTACACAGGCAAAAACAGCAAGATGAATGCAATGGTACCTCACATTTCAATACTAACATTGAATGTAAATACCAAAATGCTCCACTTAAAAGATACAGAACCACAGAATGGATAAGAACTCACCAACCAACTATCTACTGCCTTCAGGAGACTCACTTAACACACAAGGACTCACATAAACTTAAAGTACAGGCATGGAAAAAGGCATTTAATGCAAATGGATACCAAAAGCGAGCAGGGGTAGCTATTCTTACATCAGACAAAACAAACTTTATAGCAACAGCAGTTAAAAGAGACAAAGAGGGGCATTATACAATGGTAAAAGGCCTTGTCCAACAGGAAAATATCACAATCATAAACATATATGCACCTAACACTGGAGCTCCCAAATTTATAAAACAATTACTAATAGAGCAAGAAATGAGATAGACAGCAACACAATAATAGTAGGGGACTTTAATACTCCACTGACAGCACTAGACAGGTCATTAAGAGAGAAAGGCAACAAAGAAACAACGGATTTAAACTACACCTTAGAACAAACGGACTTAACAAATACACAGAACATTTCATCCAACAACAGCATAATACACATTGTATTCAACAGCGCATGAAACTTTCTCTAAGATAGACCATGTGATAGGCCATAAAATGAGCCTCAATAAATTTAAGAAAATTGAAATTATATCAAGCACTGTCTCAGACTACAGTGGAAAAAACCTGGAAATCAACCCCGAAAGGAACCTTCAAAACCATGCCAATATATGGAAATTAAATAACCTGCTCCTGAATGAGCATTGGGCCAAAAATGAAATCAAGATGGAAATTTAAAAATTCTTCAAACTGAATGACAATAATGACACAACCTATCAAAACCTCTGGGATACAGCTAAGGTGGTGCTAAGAGGAAAGTTCATAGCCCTAAATGCCTATATCAAAAAGTCTAAAAGAGCACAGACAATCTAAAGTCACACCTCAAGTAAACAGAGAAACTAGAACAAACCAAACCCAAACCCAACAGAAGAAAGGAAATAACCAAGATCAGAGCAGAACTAAATAAAATTCGAACAAAAAAAGTACAAAAGATAAATGAAACAGAAACCTGGTTCTTTGAAAAGATAAATAAAATTGATAGACCATTAGTAAGATTAACGAAGGAAAGAAGAGATAAAATCCATATAACCTAAGAAATGAAACAGGAGCTATTACAGCTGACACCACTGAAATACAAAAGATCATTCAAGGCTACTATGAACATCTTTATGCACATAAACTAGAAAACCTAGAAGAGATGGATAACTTCCTGGAAAAATACAACCCTCCTAGCTTAAATCAGGAAGAATTAGATACCCTGAACAGATCAATAACAAGCAGTGAGATTGAAATGGTAATTTAAAAATTACCAACAAAAAAGGTCCAGGAGCAGAAGGATTCACAGCAGAATTCTGCCAAACATTCAAAGAAGAATTGGTACCAATCTTTTTGACACTATTCCACAAGATAGAGAAAGAAGGAACCCTTCCTAATTCATTCTATGAAGCCAGCATCACCCTAATACCAAAACCAGGAAAGGACATAACCAAGAAAGGAAACTACAGACCGATATCCTTGATGAACATCGATGCTAAAATACTAGCTAACTGAATCCAACAACATATCAAAAAGATAATTTACCATGATCAAGTGGGTTTCATACCAGGGATGCAGGGATGGTTTAACATATGCAAGTCAATAAATGTAATACAGCACATAAACAGAATTAAAAACAAAAATCACATGATCATATCAATCGATGCAGAAAAAGCATTCAACAAAATCCAGCATCCCTTTATGATTAAAACTCTCAGCAAAATCAGCATACAAGGGACATACCTTAATGTAATAAAAGCCATCTATGACAAACCCACAGCCAACATAATACTGAACACAGAAAAGTTGAAAGCATTCCCTCTGAGGATGGGAAAAGACAAGGATGCCCACTCTCGCCACTCTTCTTTACAGTGCTGGAAGTCCTAGCCAGACCAATCAGACCAGAGAAAGAAATAAAGGGCATTCAAATAGGCAAAAAGGAAGTCAAGCTGTCACTGTTTGTGGATGATATGATTGTTTACCTTAAAAACCCTAAGGATTCCTCCAGAAAGCTCCTAGAACTGATAAAAGAATCCAGCAAAGTTTCCAGATACAAGATTAATGTCCACCAATCAGTAGCTCTTCTATACACCAACAGCAACCAAGTGGAGAATCAAATCAAGAACTCAATCCCTTTTACAGTAGCTGCAAAAATAAATAAATAAATAAATAAAATACTTCGGAATATACCTAACAAAGGAATCAAAAGACCTCTATAAGGAAAACTACAAAACACTGCTGAAAGAAATCATAGACGACACAAACAAATGGAAACATATCCCATGCTCATGGATGGGTAGAATCAATATTGAGAAAATGACCATACTGCCAAAAGCAATCTACAAATTCAAAGCAATCCCCATCAAAATACCACCATCATTCTTCACAGGGTTAGAAAAAAACAATTCTAAAATTCGTATGGAACCAAAAAAGAGCCTGCAAAACCAAAGCAAGACTAAGTAAAAAGGACAAATCTGGCAGCATCACATTACCTGATTTCAAGCTATACTACAAAGCCATAGTCACCAAAACAGCATGGTACTGTTATAAAAATAGGCAAATAGATCAATGGAACAGAATAGAGAACCCAGAAATAAACCCAAATACTTACAGCCAACTGATCTTCAACAAAGCAAACAAAATCATTAAGTGGGGAAAGGGCACCCTTTTCCACAAATGGTGCTGGGATAATTGGCTAGCCACATGTAGGAGACCAAAACTGGATCCTCATCTCTCACCTTTTACAAAAAATCAACTCAAGATAAATTAAGGACTTAAACCTAACAGCTGAAACTATAAAAATTCTAGAAGATAACACTGGAAAAACCTTTCTAGACATTGGCTTAGGTAAGGATTTCACGACCAAGAACCCAAAAGCAAATGCAATAAAAACAAAGATAAATAGCTGGGAACTAATTAAGCTAAAGATCTTTTGCATGGCAAAAGGAACAGTCAGCAGAGTAAACAGACAACCCACGGTGTGGGAGAAAATCTTCACAATCTATACATCCAACAAAGAACTAATATCTGGAATCTACAAGGAACTCAAACAAATCAGTAAGAAAAACCAAACAATCCCATCAAAAAGTGGGCTAAGGATATGAATAGACAATTCTCAAAAGAAGATCTACAAATGGCCAACAAATATATGAAGAAATGTTCAACATCACTAATTATCAGGGAAATGCAAATCAAAACCACAATGTGATATCACCTTACTCCTGCAAGAATGGCCATAACAATCCCCCAACAACCCACCACACAAAAAAAATTAGATGTTGGTGTGGATGCAGTGAAAAGGGAACACTGCTACACTGCTGGTGGGAATGTAAACTAGTACAGCTGCTATGGAAAACAGTGTGGAGATTCCTTAAGTAGAACTACCATTTGATCCAACAATCCCACTACTAGGTATCTACCCAGAGGAAAAGAAGTCATTATTCAAAAAAGATACTCGCACACACATGTTTATAGCAGCACAATTTACCATTGCAAAATTGTGGAACCAACCCAAATGCCCATCAATCAATGAGTGGATAAAGAAACTGTGATATATATATATATTTGGTATGTGTGTGTGTGTGTGTGTGTGTATGTGTGTGTGTGTGTATGTATATATACACCAAATATATACCAAATAACACCATATTACCAAACTGTGACATATACATATCACAGTTTATTATATATAATCACAGTTTATATATATAATATATATCAAATAATACCATATTACCAAACTGTGATATATATATATCACAGTTTATTATATATATGTCACAGTTTATTTTTTATATACATATGATGGAATACTATGCAGCCATAAAAAGAAATGAATTGACAGCATTTGCAGTGACCTGGATGAGACGGGAGACTATTATGCTAAGTGAAGTAACTCAGTAATGGAAAACCAAACATCATATGTTCTCACTGCTTTGTGGGAGCTAGGCTATGAGGATGCAAAGGCATAAGAATGATACAATGGACTTTGGAGACTTGAGGGGAAGAGTGGGAGGGGGCGGGGGATAAAAGACTACAAATATGGTGCAGTGTACACTGCTCTGGTGATGGGTGCACCAAAATCTCACAAATCACCACCAAAGAACTTATGTAATCAAATACCACCTGTGCCCCAATAACTTATGGAAAGGTAAAAATATAAAGAACTCTTGCTAAACTATGACAAGAAACATCAGAAACCTGGCTGTATTTATTACCTGTAACCTTATTAAGAGTTCAAGTGACCCCAAAGGGAAATCTGCAGCTCAGCCCTTTTAAAATAATGTATGAAAGGCCTTTCTTAACTACAGACTTCCTAATAAACATAAATACTTTCAAGCTACAAAATTATGTAATCAACTTAGGATAAGTGCAAAAAGCAATCCTTAAATATGGAAATCAAAGACTCCCTTCCCTCACTAAGAGAGTTTTGTTACAACCAGCCAGGAGATAGGGTCCTACTGAAAACATGAAAGAAAAGATCCCCAGCAGATCAACTTTCCCCAAAATGTAAGGGACCTTATCAAGTTATCCTAAGTACCCCAACTGCAGTTAAACTTCTGAAAATAAACAGCTGGGTCCACCTATCTCAAATTAAACCCGTCTCTTATAAAAAGTCCCACAGGCTGACGGAACACGAAAGACTAATCATGTTTATTCCTGTAAGCCAATCAGTGACCTCCAACTCCTGTTCAAAAAAAATACAAGAGATGGGTAACATAAAGATATGGATTGGCATTCTACTTTTGGGTATAAGTTGGAATCACGCAGAGAGTATCTTATTTACTGAGTGGGCACAGACTTTGGCCTCTCTACAAAATCAAACTGTCGGGTATGTGGAAAATTGCTCCTTTCCTCCACTTCCGGGTGGCCCTGGCATATTCAACTGGCCAACCTAAGTTTATGGGGATTTTATTATGATTGGAAAACTAAACATTATAAACACAGCCCCTCTTTTCCCATGTATCATAGCCACATGGGCCTTAGCCCCTTCTCCTCCTATGAAGAAACAAAACAGCACCTTTTTAATCTAATTTAAAAACAGCTAAACTCCACCCCAACTTTAGGTTATGCTATATATAGTGAACTTGGGCAAATGACAGCTGTTTGAGTGCAGGTATCAGGCAAAGCACCTCTATGTTTTAAAAGGCACAACAGTTACCACTAAACTGGAACCATAATATGGATGGCTCTCATCTCAACAGTGTAATCAGACCCTTCTTTTAACAGACCAAATGTGGATGGGATGGCAAGATAATTTACCAAAAATAAGTGCCTACCCTTCTCCTTGGGATGGTTATGGGCTTGCAGAACTCACGGCTGGCCATACTTACCTTATAACCGGACTAAAAGGTGTACATGTGGTCATCCTTACCTCCGGAGATCTATCCTCACCAAATTGGACTCTCTCCCATCTAACTGGGAAATTGTGAAAGCTCACCATAGGCAACAAAATGGTTCTATTCAATGGCTGTATTTTCCTCACAGGTAGCTACAATCAGTATCGAGTTACAAGTTGAAGCCTTGTTACTGAAGCACATGGCTGCAGTTTTCAATAATACACCCCAGGCCCTTACCCTCCTGAGGAAACTTCTCCGATTAGGCAGGTAGTCTTACAAAACCATATGGCTTTGGACATTTTAACAGCAGCCTAAGGGGGGGACTTGTGCTTTAATCAAAACCGAATGTTGTGTGTATGTTCCAGATTATTCACATAATATTACTCAGACTATAAAAGCTTTAGACGGCCGGGCGCGGCGGCTCGACTGTAATCCCAGCACTTTGGGAGGCCGAGGCGGGTGGATCACGAGGTCAGGAGATTGAGACCATCCTGGCTAACATGGTGAAACCCTGTCTCTACTGAAAGTACAAAAAATTAGCTGAGTGTGGTGGCGGGTGCCTGTAGTCCAGCTACTTGGGAGGCTGAGGAAGGAGAATGGCGTGAACCTGGGAGGCGGAGCTTGCAGTGAGCAGAGATCGTGCCACTGAACTCCAGCCTCAGTGACAGAGGGAGACTCCATCTCAAGAAAAAAAAAAAAAAAGCTTTAGACACTCATATCTCTGCCATTAATGCGCTATCAGTCAACCGTTTATCAGCTTGGTTCCAACAACTGCCCAGTTCTTGGGCCAGGACCCAGGCTGAATAGGGGTGATGATATTCCTGCCCGTTTAGTTTACTTGGAATAATTTTACTTATTTTGCTTTGCTGTTCTGGAATATATTGCGGTTGTACTCTTTGTGTAGAAATGCAAGACAAGCTCACTCAATGCTTTCTTAAATTGAACACTTATTTATCTTCCAGACATCACCTTTTGTCGGAACTTGGGAGTTATAAACAACCTTAACCATACCAATGCTCTCTAACTGAGCTTCTCCCTACCCTGAATGCAAGAGACCCTAATTTAGGCAGGAATATCATCACCCCTATTCAGCCTGAAAAAGTTACAGAAGACAGATCTTCGTCCCTCTGCAACCCCCAGGATTAAGGGTCCTTTTGTAAAGGGAGGGGGGAGATATGTCAGAGGGATTCAAACCAGAGCAACTCCATTTCGAGTGAGGGCTAGGAAAATGAGGCTGAGACTTGCTAGACTACGTTCCCAAAAGGTTAGACATTCCTAACCTCTAGATGTTTACAGTTAAGGGAACAAATTAATAATGTTTACTAAACAGACCAGACTTGGGAGTGTCCAGATATCTGGAGAACAAAGGCATTCCTAATTTTGCTTTAAAAATAATATTAATTCTTGCAACATATACTAGTTAAAAAAATTAATCCTTTATCACAAACCCTTGTAGCAGAGCACATCTCCCGAGAATCTTTTTAATCATATATATATAGGATAAAATATATATTTTTAATGTATATATATTTTATATATATATAAAATATATATTTTTTATGTATATATATTTTATATATATATAAAATATATGTGTATATATGTATATATAAAATATATGTGTATATATGTATATATAAAATATATGTGTATATATGTATATATAAAATATATACAATGCTTGTGTGTGTGTGTATATATATATAATATGATATTATATACACACACACACACACACACACACACACGAGCATTGTACCTACAGTGGACGCATTCCTCCTCTTTCAGGAACACCCTACTCTTTCTATGGAGTAGCTGTGCTTTCACTACTTTACTTTCTTAATAACTTAATACAGTTGCTTTTACTTGGCACTGTAGCGACTCACCGTAAATTCTTTCTTGCTTAAGATCCAAGAACCGTCTCTTGGGGTCTGGATTGGGACCCCTTTCCTGTAACAGCACCATTAGCTCTTTTTTTTTTTTTGAAACTGAGTCTTGCTCTGTCGGCCAGGCTGGAGTGCAGTGGCGCAGTCTCGGCTCACTGCAAACTCCACCTCCAGAGTTCAAGCGATTCTCATGCCTCAGCCTCCTGAGTAGCTGGGATTACAGGTGCCTGCCATCACACCTGGCTAATTTTTATATTTTTATTAGAGACAGGGTTTCACCATGTTGGCCAGGCTAGTCTCAAACTCCTGAACTCAAGTGATCCACCTGCCTCGGCCTCCCAAAGTGATGGGATTTCAGGCATGAGCCACACCATTAGCTCCTTAAACAATTCAATAAAATTTATTTTCTAATTCCTTATTGAATACAGTGTATATTTACTCAATAAAAAGTATCAATCTCAATTTAGGCTATTTTCCTGATGGTGAAAGATATTTAGTTTGGGGCCAGGCATGGTAGCTCACGCCTGTAATCCCAGCACTTTGGGAGGCCGAGGCAGGTAGATCACGAGGTCAGGAGTTCAAGACCAGCCTGGCCAACATGGTGAAACCCTGTCTCTACTAAAAAAATACAAAAATTAGCCGGGTGTGATGGCAGGCACCTGTAATCCCCGCTACTTGGGAGGCTGAGGCAGGAGAATCACTTGAACCTGGGTGGCAGAGGTTGCAGTGAGCCAAGATCGCTCCACTGCACTCCAGCCTGGGCAACAGAGTGAGACTCCGTCTCAAAAAAAAAAAAAGATATTTAGTTTGGCAAGATTCCAAAACTTTCTCTCTTGGTGACACTCTGAGGGGAGTCACAAAGCCATCTACCTAGGAGATATAACTGTCCCCCAAATAATGTAAATAAAAATGCTGTCTTTAGGAGGCCGAGGTGGGCGGATCACCTGATGTCAGGAGTTCGAGACCAGCCTGGCCAACGTGGTGAAACCCCGTCTCTACTAAAAATATAAAAATTAGCTGGGCATGATGGTGGGTGCCTGTAATCCAAGCTACCTGGGAGGCTGAGGCAGGAGAATTGCTTGAACTCAGGAGACGGAGTTTGCAGTGAACTGACATGGTGCCACTGCACTCCAGCCTGGGCGACAGAGTGAGAGTCTGTCTCAAAAAAAAAAATGCTCTTACGTGTACCATATTTTGCATTTTATACACTGCTTTCACATAGAGTATCTACTCTGATATTCTTAAATATCTGCTGTGAGGTAGCATGAGTCCTGTTTCATGGATGAAGTAACTAGGGTTCAGAGATATAAAGCCACTCACCCCAAGTCAGTGCAGCTAGTGGGAAACAGAGCCTGAGGTTGGAAAACAAGTCCATCTGTCCCCCACACCCATGCTGCCTTTTGAATAGTTACAGCTACCAAACAAGAAAGGAAATAGAATGTCAGGTACCTTTCTGTGTCCTGGTCTGTGCTCTGCTGATTGTTCTCAAAGGTGTTGAAGCTGCTCATGTCCACATAGCCATCATTTTAGTTTGCTGTGGACAGGGCTCTGCTCTGATCTTCAAACAGCTTTCTGAACACACCAGCCCTGCAGGCCTCCGGGGCAGAATCTGGATATTCTCATAGTCCGAGTTCATGGTTGGAATGTTCTCATAGTCTGAATGGTCAGCGCTGGGGAAGGAGATGGACCGTGGCTTGGCCAGTGGCAAGGGCAGGAAGGGTGGCCGGGTGCGGTCTTCGAAAGACTCCACTCTGGACACCATTCTGCTGAAGGGGACACCTTTCCTCTTGCCATCTCTATAAAAGATGAGGGATGAGGGGTATTCAGAAGCCTGGAGCTTCCCAGTTCAAGACTTAAGCTGAGGGGAGTTACTGAGGCTTCTCTGGTCCACTTCCAGAATCCTGGAAGGCCTGTGGCAGCTGGACTCTGAAGAGGGACCTGGATGAAGACATCTTCACTGCAATTTACTCTCCATCTTCTTTTTTTTTTTTTTTGAGATGGAGTCTCACTCTTATTGCCCAGGCTGGAGTGCAGTGGCACAATCTCGGCTCACTGCAACCTCCACCTCCAGGTTCAAGCAATTCTCCTGTTTCAGCCTCCCGAGTAGCTGGGATTACAGGTGCACACCACCATGCCTGGCTAATTTTTGTATTTTTAGTAGAGACAGGGTTTCACCATGTTGACCAGGCTGCTCTCGAACTCCTGACCCTAGGTGATCTGCCCACCTCAGCTTCCCAAAGTGCTGGGATGACAGGCATGAGCCACCGCACCTGGCCTCTCCATCTTCTTAAACATCAGTGCCAGGAACCGCTTAAAGGATGACTTCTTCTTGTACTTGTCCAGGGAGTCGCTCTCGATCAGGAGTGAGGGAGAGCTCTTTGTGATGGGCTTCTTGGTGATGCAGGCCAGGTCGAAAGGAGGTGGGATGTCTACCATGGAAGAAGGCGTGGAGGTGCCGCTGGACGGAAGGTGGTTTCTCTGGGAGAAACTCCCAGACACGACAGAGAGATGTTCCTTTTTCCTCTTTATCCTGTGGTCATCTAACCCCGACCGTTCTGGCTCCCAGTACACAGAGACGGGAACAGGAATCTCTTGGCCTTCCATGGAGAACGACCGAGGGTATAAAGTGAAGGCCCTGGGCACTGCTGGCTTCCACGGGCTTCCCTTCAGTGACAAAAGCTCTTTCCTGCCTCCTCTGTGGCACCTCCAATGACAGGGGCTGAGGAACCTGCCTCAGATCTGGTTTCTTTGGGGGCAGTTTCTGGGATGGTTTCTGGCCACCTTCCCAGAGTGGCCCTTGTGCCAATGTTCTTCCTGTCCACTGAGACCAGGCTGCCCTCTCCCTCACAGTTCACTTCTTCTTTTGAGCCATAACCACCCAGGGCATCCAATGCAGCCTGCCCTCCTTCTCCAGGGGCTGTCAGACCGGCAGGCCCACTCCCATCACATAGGGGTTGGCCAGTGTGTCATAAACGACCTCCTCCTCCTCTTCCCCCTCCTCCTCCCGGGAGGCTCACTCCCATCACATAGAGGCTGGCCAGCGTGTCATCCATGGCCTCCTCCTCTTCCTCCCCTCCTCTTCCTGGCAGGCCCACTCCCATCACATAGGGGTTGGCCAGTGTGTCATCCACGAACTCCTCCTCCTCTTCTTCCCCCTCATCCCCGCGGCAGGCCCACTCCCATCACGTAGGGGTTGGCCAGCATGTCATCTGCAATGACCTCCTTCTTCTCCTCCTCCTCCCCCCCTCCTCCTCCTCCGGCAGGACCACCACATCAGGGACTGTGGGACCCTCCGCTGCTCCATCTTGCAGGGATCCACGCTGGCCACACAAAGCCTCAACCACGGGGTCCTCCTCCGCACACAGCCCCAGCTTTGGTGCCTGCTCTGATTCTAAGATTTTCACTGACTCAGAAAGAGGAGAACAGCTCTTGCTGCAAAAAGAGGTGCCCTTGGTTGGGAAGAACTCGTAGGGGCTTCCTGTGAGGGAAGTCACAAAGTTGTCCATGCAGTTGTTCTGGAAAAGGACGATCTGGCAGCTCTCCTCGGCAGGCTCATCCTGTGTGCGGTCCTCCAGGGTGGCAGCTGCCACTTTCTGGTTGCTTTTCTCCTCACGGTCAGGTAGTTCACTGAGGTCGACCTGCTCCCCACCTATGAGGCCTGTGGCCTCTTCACATCCCTCTTCAAGAACCTCAGGGCTGTCCGTGGCTGTCTCTGCCTCCTGGACTCCGGCCGGCTCCTCCTTCTCGGGGGGCTCCTCACTGGCTTCCTCAGCATCCTGTCCCATGTCCTCGGTGGGCCTGTCAGGATCCGAACTCTCATGTGCCCCTGCTGGGTCTGTGCTGGCACAGCCTTCCTCATCATCCTCCTCTGCCTCCCTGGGGGTGTCGGGGGGCTTGTGGTCCTCTCCATGGATGTGAGGCAGGAGGAAGTCGTTCTGGAAGACCCCCTCCCCAGCCCAAGGCCTGCTGTTCTCCAGGCTGCACTCCCTGTGTGGTTGCACCAGCTTCTCTTCCTCCTCACTTCTGGACACCTGCTCCTGTGTCCCTGGCTCATCTGCAGCCCTCTCCTTGGTCCTCAGGAGTGAGGTCTGTGCCTTCTTCACCCTCCCTGCTCAGCAATACTGCAGCTGGGGCAGCAGTTGCCGCCGAGTCCTCACCAGCTCCTGTCCTCTCCAGGCCACATGCCTCGCCTCCCTCCTCACGCTCCTCTTCCTCTTCTGCAGAGGCCTCGGGAGACACCAGGGCTGCGTTCCCTGCACTGCCCCCATCCTTGGGTTCGTCCTCCCTCGGCGGAGCCCTGGGGACCACCATGTAATCCTCGTCGGTCTCTGACTCAGAGCACTTTGGGATGGACTGGGGCCCCTCATCAAGCCCCCTGTCTACACAGAGCAGCCGCCCATTGCTGCATTTGTTCAAGCTGTCATTCAGGTACACACTGGCTCTCCACTCGTTTGGGAAAGTCAGCCTGGGCTTGGGGGCAATGGGGGGCTTCGGGCTCCTGAACATGGAGTTTGGAGTGTGAAGACTCTCGGGCCTGGCTGAGGAAGGGAATTTGGGCGCTGTCACTGGCGTCAGTGGACTGGTAGTCTTTGGCTTGGGAGCAACAGGTGGTTTTGGCGAATCTAGAGGACAAAAATAAAAGGAGAAAAAGCACGATTAACTTTATTTCCATTCAGAGTCTCCTACACACCACTTGCAGGGGACGCTGTAGATGGTTCCATCCACCCATGTGAAGCCCACCTTCTGTGCTTTGTGTTGGGCTTAAGCCCTCCACCAGAATCTTTAAAACCCCTTGATTTTCCACTAAAGATTCATTCTGTAAACAAAGTGAACAGACCTTCCTTCTACACGCAGCACAACTAACGAAAATCAACCAAACGAAATCCTGTGCTCCTCAAATGAAGTGTCCAGGTCAGTGCATTCATTCATCCAACAGCTACTGATAAATACTTTCTATGACCCAGCAACCATGGGAAAAGGCTGAACTTGCCGTCACCCTCCCTGCTGCCCTCATGGAGCTTACATCCCCCCTTCTACAGCTACTCCATTGGGTACTTACTAGCTACATGCATAGCACTGCAGACGGCAGGGTCTCCTAGAATCAAGAGAAGACAGCCTCTGCTGAGAACTCACCGTTGAGTTAGAATAACTGGAGGGTAGAGCCAGGGACCCTTGGAGTACTATGACTGAATAGCTGCCGTCTCATCCCTTCACGAATGACACACCAAAGGTTTGAAACAGTGATGTGTGCTTCTGCTGGGGGTCATGTCTGGAATCTGCATGCTTCAGGACTGTGTCCAGCCAAGCCTCAGTCAGGTGGGGCCCCTGAGAAGGGAGCGAGGCCTGTCTGTGACGTCTGGGAGTGGAGGGCAAGGGTTTGGGGACCCGACCAAGTCGCTTTTGCGAAAGGAACGTCTTTCTCCGTTGTGGAAGGGACCCTCACTCTGGGGACTGCCGTGAGAGTGGGATACGGGCTCACACGGCCAGGGCGCGGCCTCGCCAAGGCTGAGGCGGGTCCCTGAGGCGGGGCGATTTGGACGGTGGGGGGGGACCCCGATTCTCGGCGAGGGGATCCCGGAGCCGCGCATGCTTCGGCCAAGGCGGAGCAGCACGGGAAGGTCGGGGAATCCTGGGAAACTCGTCCCAGGCGCCCCGGGAGCTCAAACTTCCAGCGCCCGGGCGGGGTCCCTGGCGCGCTTGAGTCGGCGCAGCCGGAGGTCGCGTGGGCGGCGGCCGGGGCAGCGCGTGGCTTCGCGTCCGCTCCGGGCTCAGGGCTCCGCGCCGGCCGCGCCTTCGCCTGCGCCTCTGCCTGCGCCGCATCTGCACCTCCGTTCCCTCCCAGACGTTTCCTCCGCTCCCCAAGAAGAAGAATTTTGTTTTTGTTTTCCTGCTGGGTCAGGGATCCAGGGAGGCGAGGGTCGGGGCGTCCCTGCGCACATTTAAAGGGGCCGTGGCCATGGGCACCGCAGGAGGCTCGTGAGGTTTGAGGGACCAGAACTCAGCGAGTTGGGCTTCTGGGATGTTCCTGGCTCCTTCACCCAGCGGACCATCTATCCCTTTAACTCTGGACATTCGTTCAGTGCCGCGCCAGGCTCTGCGCTGAGCACAGAACAAGACAGCCCCAAATTCTTGCCCTCATGGAGCTTAGACGGGAGAAAGTCGCCGGAGACACCATTTCAAAGCGAGGGAGGGAAACCAGGGCAATGGAGCTGAGCCGTGGCTCTCAGAGGGCGCCACGCATTCTTGGGGCCCTCCCCAGCCTCACTGAATCAGAAACCCCGTGTTTTTATCAAACCTTCCGGTTTGAGAACCACTGGAGTAGAGAATGGGTGGTCAAGGAAGGCCTCCCTGAGGAGGTGACATTGGTAAGGGAGACCCAGTTAATGAGGAGCCTTTCCTTATCCACTCAGCACACACCGCGTAGCCCCTCACAGGTACCTGCCTGGCGCTCGGCGACATAGATGACTCAGACCAAGCCTCCACCTCCCAGGAATTCCCAGTCTGCTTGTCCACACAGACACAGGCAGATAGTTCTGCTACCCCGAGGCTCGTGCTGGGATGGGAACGCACAGGCGCCTGTGGGAACTCAGAGGAGGACCCCGGTGCGGAGGGTTCAACCAGAGGAGAGGCCTTCCCAGTAGGAGGAATTGCTGGGGCGAAGACTTCACCGAGGTGGGAGAAGGTCTGTCCTGCTGGAGGAGTGTCCAGGGCTTTGGCTTGGTAGAGGTGGTGCTGGAGGCAGATCTGATTTCTCCAGCTGTAAAATTAGGAACTGAATTTGATCCTTTCAAAGTCCTTTCCATTTCTAAGCCACCACAGATTCCTTAATCCTCCAGCCTTTTGTGGAGAAATACTTGTGACTCGAGTAGAAAATCTGTGGCTGAATTTGGTGTTACTTAGGCTCTTGATACATTTTATGGGTCCATGCATGGAGGTGTGGCAGGGATGGAGATGGAGGTGATGGTGGAGGTGGCAGAGGTGGCGAAGGTGGCAGTAGCAGAAACAGAGATAGTGGAGGTGGTGTTGGAGGTAAAGGAGGCAGAGGTGGTAGTAGAAACTACTGATGGTGGAGAGGAGGTCGAGGTGGTGGTGGTGGAGGTTGAAAGGGTAATTGACGTAGTTGTGAAAATTGTGGTGCAGCTGGAGGACATAATATATTTGGTGGAAGAATTGGAAGTGGTGGAATTGATAGATGATGTAGACATGGTGGAAGTGGAAGAGGTGAAGGAGATGGTGGACATGGAACAGGTGATGGAGTGGATTGAGTTTATGGAGGTGGTATAGATGACAGAGCCAAGGGAGGTGATGGAGGTGGTGGAGATGGTGGAGTTGAGGGAGGTGGTGGAGGTGATAGAGGCAGTCGAGTGATGGACGTGGGACAAGTGATGGAGTGGATTAAGTTGATGGAGGTAGTATAGGTGATGGAGTCAAGGGAAGTGGTGGAAAGGATTGAGTTGATGGAGGTAGTGTAGGTAATGGAGTCAAGGGAAGTGATGGAGGTCATGGAGCAGGTATATCTGTGTTTAAATGTGGGTACAGATGAATGAGTAGATAAATTGCTTCAATGTTTGATGGAAAAAGAAAGTATGTTTGTAAAACTTGAGCTTGTTTCTGAGATTAGCAATAAAAGCAAAAAACCCTAGAACCCCCTGGGTGGGAGCAGATGAGGGAGGCTCAGATAATTCAATTCACCACCAGTGTTACTCTGCTGTCGACCCATGCAAAGGAGAAGGGAGGACAAGAGGGACAAGGCTTTGCTAAGTCCTTTCCACTACTGTTGAATTTGGGCTTTGATGCTAAGCAAAGTCTACTTAAAAAGATCATAGCACCAAGGCCAGCTGGGAAAACCACAGGTCTGAGCTTGTGTAGCTGAAGCCATACAATAGTGTGGAGTGATGGGCTATGAAGTTGAAATGCTTATTCCTTTGTTTGCTGTTCCTAATGAGAAAATGGATAGGAAAGATTGTTGGCTTTACAAACACCCACTGCCAATACTGGTGGTTGTATTTATGGGACTGAGCCACAGTCACTCACTGAATTCAGGGGGAGTAACTGTAAATACCCACAAAAGACATGATGTGTGGGGGTGATGACCATCATCGCTACTTTCTTGAGCCTTTAACATATGTATTCATCCCAAGAATTCTATAAAGGAGTTATTATATACCCATTTCACAGATGGAAAAACCTGAGGCCCAGAGAGGGGAAGTGACTTGCCCTTACAGCCCAGCCAGGACTCGCATCCCATTTACCCATTTACTACTCTGTGAATGCTTGCAGTCCATGGCTTTGCCTTTTGGGGGCAAGAGCCTCTCTGCACTTTTCTGAAGGAGCCTGGAAGGTGGAGGACAGGAACCTCTAAGGCAGATGCCAGCAGTGTTGACATCTGAGCAGGCTTTCCCTCTCTCCCCCTTTCTTCCTGCTCTTTCCATCCTGCCCTCTATCTACTTTGGACGATCAGAAGGCCAGCAGCTGCCAGCAACCTTGTGGTGAAAACCCAGCAGAAGTGTTGGAAGTGGGAGTCAAGGGACCATCGCCATCCAAGGACCAGCCAGGTGTCCACCTCAGAGCCTGCTGGGTATGTGACAGAGCTGTGCCCATGCCCAGCTTTGATCCCAGAGGTTAGGATCAAAGGAACCTGGACATCCAGTGCATCAGCCAGGTGAGGAGGCAGGTAGTGGTGCTAATAACAGGCAGTCATAGCAATGACAGTAATAAATGCTGACAGTGGATGCCTGCAGAGCACCTGTTCTGTGCTCCATCCTTTCCATACATCTCATGACATATGGAGGCTAGGCAGGGCCAGCTCAGAGTTTTTATCACTGGGTGGGATTTTTATCACTGGGTGGGACTCAAGGTCTGTGGAGGAAGTGGCCACTGTCTTCTTCCAGGCAGCCATTTTTTTCCTTGCCCTGGCTTGTTTGGCTTTTTCCCAAGGCTGCATTTCAAAACAGCCCCTCCTGGCTGGTGGGGTGTGGGTACAGCTGTCACACACCCAGCAGCAGAGGCAGCTGGCCCTAGGCTTCCTGCCCCTCTCTGGGCACATGGATTAGAGGAAAGCCCCTCAAGTCTTCTTCAAAATAGGGAACTGCTCTCCCTGCTTCCTGAAGGACAAGAACTGTCCCCATGGCAACCATGGGATGAAGAGGCCACATTAACCCTTCTGAGGGCAGGCCTGGTTGAGAGCCTCTTCACCAACCCCTCCTGGGCGTGGCACTATACAGGCAACAAGGGAAGTCACATCTCCCAAAGGACATCCCCCAGTCTCACACCATTCCAAGAGAAAGGCAAGGCTGAGATGTTATACGCATTGGATGAAGGGCAACGTTGAGGTGAACTCAGAGGGGTGGACAGTACAAGGACTTTGGATTTTATTCTCATAACAATGCAGAGCTGTAGAGGAGATAAAGCAGGTGAGGGACAGATTCTTTTTTTAAAAAATTAATTTATTTTTAAATTACACTTTAAGATCTGGGGTACATGTGCAGAATGTGCAGGTTTATTACATAGGTACACATGTGCCATACTGGTTTGCTGCACCCATGAACCCATCACCTACATTAGGTATTTCTCCTACTATCCCTCCCCTAACCCCCAACCCCACAACAGGCTCTGGTGTATGATGTTCCTCTTCCTGTGTCCATGCGTTCTCATTGTTCAACTCCCACTTGTAAGTGAGAACCTGCAGTGTTTGGTTTTCTGTTCTTGTGTTAGTTTGCTGAGAATGATGCACTTTTATCCATGTCCCTGCAAAGGACATGAACTCATCCTTTTTTATGGCTGCATAGTATTCCATATGTGCCACATTTTCTTTATCCATTCTATCATTGATGAGCATCTGGGTTGGTTCCAAGTCTTTGCTATTGTGAATAGTGCTGAAATAAACATGTGTGCGTTGTCTTTATAGTAGAATGATTTATAATCCTTTGGGTATATACCCAGTAATGGGATTGCTGGGTCAAATGGCATTTCTGGTTCTAGATCCTTGAGGAATCGCCACACTGTCTTCCACAATGGTTGAACTAATTTACACTCCCATTAACAGTGTAAAAGCATTCCTATTTCTCCACATCATCCCCAGCATCTGTTGTTTTCTGACTTTTTAATGATATTCTCACATTTTAAAAGTTTTCCTTCTGGCTGTGGGCACTGGTGGGATTTAGTGCAGAGTGACAGGGACTTGGGACTCTGAAAGGTGTTTTTTTCTGGGAGACTTTGCCCTGTGAACCCTGGAGAGATCTGAGTCATGGGGAGAGGTAGTCATTTGTTGCTGTGGAGGGCGGAGGAGGATGGAGACTCTGTGAAGCATTGGTGTTAATTCTTCATTAAACATTTCATACAATTTATCAGTGATGAATCCTTCTGGTTTGGGGTTTTCTTTGTGGGAAGTTTTTTGATTACCAAATGCATCTCTTTATTTGTTGTATTTCTGTTCAGACTTTATATTTTATTAACAGCTTTGTTGGTTTATAAGTGACAAAATAAAGTATACATACTTAAAGCACACACATTGTAAATATCAGCATGTGGACCACATGTGAGGCAGAAGCCACAGCCACCCCACAGCCTCCCTGTGCCTTTTTATTATCCCAGCTTGCCGCATCTTCATGGCTCCAAGGTCCATCTTCAGACACTCATTCATCTCTGTTTTATCTTTGGAGTTTGAAACTCAAAGCTCCAGTTTTATGTGTCTGGTTTGAATTAGATCCTTGTGTTATCTCAGTAGTTATAGGGTTAAACTGTCTACTGTATACTTCTTAGTAACATGTTTCAAAGTAAATAGACTTAACAGAAAAAGCATAACCCCATATGATTAAATGAACCTAGAAAGCTTATCCCCTATGATGGGATTAATCATTTTAAAAAGGATATGCTTATCTTAAGAGACATTATGCATTACTGAATAATTAGGGATTTATTGTCCTTCTCCCACATGGATGTTCAGACCTTGATCATTCATTTTTCAGTACTGACTAGCACTGAAGGACTGATGGTGGCGTAGCCATTGTCCACCAGCATCTGGACTCAATGACGGACTGGATCACTGTTCCACACCAGTCCTGAGCAGGAGGCGACAACACGGTCCGAATCATACACAATCACAAAGCAACTCACGAGCAGAAGAATGGTCTGCGTGGCCATTTTTTCTGGGGGTGCTTTTGGAGAAAGGTTGGTGCTGTGAAAATGCTGGGACTCCCTGTTATGCCTGGACAAGAGAATCACCATGTATCCACTGGAGGGGCCCATGAGCCCTGCAAGGGAGACATCCTGAAGTGTCATCAGTGTGAAAACTGTCTGCCCAAGGAAGCAACTCAGGGTCCCAGCAGAGCAGGATTGAGTGACAAATGTAAGGCTATTTGAGGCAACATTTTTGATGGGAAGAGTGGAGACTAAGAAGCTTTCACTAATGGATATGTGGAAGACCCACAGAAAGAGAAAGCAAAGTGGTTCGTGATGTGAGAATCTTTGAACACTGCCAAACAGGAGCTTCTGGGGCTGCAGGTGATGGCCGGGAGGATACTCAGCAGGCAGATGGTGGAAATGGAGAGGCCTCTCATCAACCTGTACCTGTAGATAACTGACTTATGTTTGATGTCATCCCCTGAATCCTGAGACCCGAAAATATCTGTAGCTATGAACCGTGTGGGTAGCAGCAATATGATATGGATTAGAGCCACATGACCAACGATCAGGTCAGTGGGCTTGGTCCTGTGCTTGAGAAGGCACATGAGGACGTGGAAGAGAAGGAGCATGGCATTGGCAGAGATCCCAATGCCGACTTCAGAGAAAGCAACATTTCTTTTGGCTATGAAACTGTAAAGTTTGTTGTTTTTATTCATCTTATGGGAAAAATAAGCACATAGTGAATGTCTAAGAAGCAAGAAAAATTATTTCTTACAAATATTACCACTTCCTTCAATCTCAACCAACATTATTGCCATCATCAAAATACATGAATTAATCCTGATCCATCTTTTCCCTCTTCAGTACTGAATCCCCTCTTCACACCCTCCTGGAAGCCATCCCCACCCTCTCTCTTCTCCCATGACTATGCCATCATGGCTGGACTATGATTCCCATTGCTGGGCTTCCACATTACTTGCATAGTACAACTCCCTATTATTGGGAAGGCATTTTCTTATTTTTATCATAGTTCTACTTCTTCGTAGGCAGGAGCAATGAATTGTTTCCATTTGTATTTGCAGAAACCTGGTAAAGTTCCAGGTACAGTACACAGGAAGGGCTCTACTATTTTTGGTGAATTCAATTCAGGAGAATTTCACAGACATGGAAATGAGACCCCCTCATACAATGAGTATCAATGGTATAGCCATGTATACAGTTACGTTATCTCAGTGCTATCTTCATTTTGGTTTCTTTATTGCCAGGCAAATACTTTTTTTTTTTTTTTGAGACAGGGTCTCACTCACTCTGTTGCCCAGGCTGGAGTGCAGTGCTGTATGTGATCAAGGCTCATTGCAACCTGCAACCTTCACCTCCTACCTGGGCTCAGGTAATCATTCCACATCAGCCTCCTGAGTATGTAAGTATGATTAAATACTCTTAATCATAAGAGATTAGATGTTGGTAAGTGTGGACTCTGAAGTCAAATGCCTTGAACTAAAACCCCAAACTGACATTTACTAAATGTGTGATCTACAATTGTCACCTATATATCTAAACCCTGATTATCTCACCTATAAATACAAAGGACCATATTACTTGCTTCTAGAGATGTTATGTATTAGTCTGTTCTCATACTGCTATAAAGAACTGCCTGAGACTGGGTAATTTATAAAAGAAAGAGGTTCATTTGACTCACAGTTCTGCAGGGCTAGGGATGCCTCAGAAAACTTAGTCATGTCAGAAAGAGAAGCAAACACTTCCTTTTCCACATGGCAGCAGCAAGGAGAAGTGCTGAGCAAAAGGGTGAAAAGCCCCTCATAAAACCATCAGATCTCATAAGGATTCACTCACTATCTCAAGAAGAGCATGTGGGTAACTACCCCCATGATTAAATTACCTTCAACTGGGTCCCTCCCATGACATGTGGGGATTATGGGAACTACAATTCAAGGTGAGATTTGGGTGGGGACACAGAGCCAACTCATATCATTCTGCCCCGGCCCCTCCAAAATCTCATGTGCTCACATTTCAAAACACAATCATGCCCTTCCAACAGTCCCAGCAAGTCTTAACTCATTCCAGCATTAACCCAAAAGTCCAAGTCCAAAGTCACATCTGAGATGAGGCAGGTCCCTTCCACCTATGAGCCTGTAAAATCAAAAGCAAGTTAGTCACTTTCTAGATACAATGCAGATACAGGAATTGGGTAAATACACCCATTCCAAATGGGAGAAATTGGCCAAAACAAAAGGGCCAAGGCCCCAAGTAAGTCTGAAATCCAGCAGGGCAGCCAAATCTTAAAGCTCTGAAATGATCTCCTTTGACTCCATGTCTCATATCCAGGACATGCTGATGTAAGAGATAGGCTCCCATGGTCTTGGGCAGCTCCACTCCTGCAGCTTTGCAGGGTAAAGCCCCCCTCCCAGCTGCTTTCATGGGCTGGTGTTGAGTGTCTGCAGCTTTTCCAGGTGCACAGCACAAGCTGTTAGTGGATCTACCATTCTGGGGTCTGGAGGATGGTGGCCCTCTTCTTACAGCTCTACGAGGCAGTGCCCCAGTGGGGACTCCAACCCCACATTTTCCTTTCCCATTGCCCTAGTAGAGGTTCTTCATGTGGGCTCCACCCCTGCAGCAAACTTCTGACTCGACATCCAGGCGTTTCCATACATCCTCTGAAATCTACATGGAGGTTCTGAAACCTCAATTCTAGACTTATGTGCACCTGCAGTCCCAACACCATGTGTAAGCCACCAAAGCTTGGGGCTTGCACCCTCTGAAGCAATAGCCTGAGCTGTATGTTGGCCCCTTTTAGCCATGGCTGGGATGCAGGGCACCAACTCCTGAGACTGCACAAAGCAGCAAGCCCTGGGCTTGGCCCATGAAACCATTATTTCCTGCTAGGCTTCTGGGTCTGTGATGGGAGGGGCTGCTGTGAAGACCTCTGACATGAACTGGAGACATTTCTCCCATTGTCTTGGCAATTAACATTTCACTCCTCATTACTTATGAGGATTTTTGCAGCTGGCTTGAATTTCTCCCCAGAAAATGGGTTTTTCTTTTCTATCATATAATCTGGCTACAAATTTTCCAAACTTTTATGCTCTGCTTCCCTTTTAAATATAAGTTCCAATTCCAAACCATATCTTTGTGAATACATAAAAGTGAATGCTTTTAATAGCACCAAGTCACCTCTCAAACACTTTGCTGCTTTGAAAATTCTTCCACCAGATGTCCTAAATCATCTCTCTCACGTTCAGACTTCCACAGATCTCTAGAACGGGCAAAATGCTGCCAGTCTCTTTGCTAAAATGTAGCAAGAGTCACCTTTACCCCAGTTCCCAACAAGTTCCTCATCTCCATCTGAGACCACTTCAGCCTGGACTTCATTGTCTATGTCACTATCAACATTTTGGTCAAAGCCATTCAGTAAGTCTCTAGGAAGTTCCAAACTTACCCACATCTTCCTGTCTTCTTCTGAGCCCTCCAAACTGTTCCAGCCTCTGCCTGTTATCCATTTCCAAAGTTGCTTCTACATTTTTGGGTATCTTTACAGCAGCACCCCACTACCTGGTACCAATTTACTGTGTTAGTCCATTCTCACACTGCTATAAAGAATTGCCCAAGACTGGGTAATTTATAAAGGAAAGAGGTTAATTGACTCACAGTTCCACAGGGCTGGGGAAGCCTCAGGAAACTTACAATCATGGCAGAAGAGGAAGTAAACATGTCCTTCTTCACATGGTGGCAGCAAAGAGAAGTGCTGAGCAAAAGGGCTAAAAGCCCCTTATAAAACCATCAGATCTCATGATGACTCACTCACTATCTTGAGAACAGCATTAGGTAACTGCCCCATGATTAAATTACCTCCCACCAGGTCATTCCCATGACACGTGGGGATTATGGCAACTACAATTCAAGCTGAGATTTGGGTGGGGACACAGAGCCAAACCATATCATGGTATGCGTGCAAAAAAATTAAGTAAATGTATCAAATATAGATAGTTCCTGACAAATAATAATTTCCACTGAAATTGCAACTATTATTTTTATTATTATATAATTCCTCATACATGTGATTGAGAGAATGCAGTCATTTTAATAAATTTTCAGATTTGTTCATGCCTACAAGACCAAGGAGAAATGAATGCCAAAATAGTAAGACTTTCAACAATCTCTGTTCTTAGGACATTGATGGAATTTAAAACTTTTTATCTGAATCCCTGAAGATATTTATATAGTTGGAACTCATGCCAGAAAAACCTAGTCTAAGTGAGTAGAGTCATAAATTATTAGCAGGACCACATTCCAAAATTTCTTCTCTCTTCATTCTTAGGCACATGAAAATAGTGGTAAATATATTCATAATTTAAATAGATTAGAATAATTTTTCCACAGATAAAATTGGAAGACATCTCTCCATTTCTACCATAAAAGGTGGTTCTCCATAGGAGTTCAACCTTTCATATCTTCTTTAAGTCAGCAAGGATGTTTTCCCAGTCATGGGGTCCAAGTGTTAAAATTCTACTAAGAAATTTGTTAAGAGCTAGTTGTGGAATATTTCACATGATTAATACAGCTATCTACTTATTTATAAATGTGAGGTACATAACATTGCATAATTGGTTCAGTCACATATTTTCACAGATTTGTCATCAGAAAATCAATAGTGTCAGTCTAAATTAGGGCATGTGGTTCTTTTTTTTGTTTGTTTTTTTCTGAGACAGAGTCTTGCTGTCACCCAGGCTGGAGTGCAGTGGTGCGATCTCTGCTCACTGCAACCTCTGCCTCCCAGGTTCAGGCAATTCCCTTGCCTCGGCCTCCCAAGTAGCTGGGATTACAAGTGGGTGCCACCATGCCCAGCTAATTTTTGTATTTTTAGTAGAGACAGGGTTTCAACGTGTTGGCAAGGCTGGTCTTGAACTCCTGACCTCAAATGATCCAACTGCTTCAGCTTCCCAAAGTGCTGGGATTACAGGTGTTAGCCACCATGCCTGGGTATATCTTTTTATAGTTGAGTTTAAGAGGTTCTTTTTACAATGTAGATACAAGTCTAAAGCAGGTGAATCCTTTCTGAATATTTTCTCTCAGCATATGCCTCTTATTAATACTTTTAATTGTGACTTTTGATGATTAAATGTGGTTTTTATAAAACCTAATTTATCTTTTTTTTTTTTCCTGTTATGGCTATTGCTTTTGTGTCTTAAGACAGGGGTTCCCAACCCCTGGGCCATGGTTTGTGGCCCGTTAGGAACCAGGCCACACAGCCAGAGGTGAGTGGCAGGCGAGCCAGCAAAGCTGAGCTCTGCCTCCTGTCAGATCAGCGGTGGTATTAGATTCTCAGAAGAACGCGAACACTATTGTGAACTACACATGAAAGGAATGTAGGCTGTGTGCTCCTTATGAGAATCTAATGCCTGATAATCCATCATTGTCTCCCACCACCCCTTGATGGGACCATTGCAGGAAAACAAGCTCAGGGTTCCCAATGATTCTACATTATGGTGAATATGTGTATTAGTCAGAGTTCTCTAAAAGGACAGAACTAATAGATGAATATATGAAGGGGAGTTTATTAGGAGAATTGACTGACATGATCATAAGCTGAAGTCCCACAATAGGCTATTTGCAAGCTGAGGAGCCAGGAAGCCAGTCCGAGTCCCAAAACCTCAAAAGTCGGGAAGCCAATAACGCAGCCTTTGGTCTGTGGCTGAAGGCCCGAGAGCCTGTGGCAAACCACTGGTGTAAGTCCAAGAGTCCAAAAGCTGAAGAACTTGGAGTCTGATGTTTGAGGGCAGAAAGCATCCAGTACAGGAGAAAGATGAAGGCCAGAAGACTTAACCAGTCTAATCCCTCCATGTTCCTCTGCCTGCTTTTATCCTAGCCGCACTAGCAGCTGATTAATGGTGCTCACCCAGATTGAGTTAGTACCTTTGTCAGAAGTCAATTGACTGTACACACAGGGGTATATTTCTTTGGTATCTATTTGATTCCATGAATATATGTGTCTGTTCTGACAATACCACACTGTTGCAATTAGAGCCACTGTGTAACAAGACTGGAAGTAAGGTGGTTTAAGTCCTCCAGCTTGATTCTTCTTCAAGATTGTTTGTATAATGAAATCATTTGCATTTCCAATACATTTTATATTAAGCTTATCAAATTCTATAGAAAATTCTGCTGAGATTATGATTGGATTTGCAATGAATGTTTAAACTGATATGGGAGAAATGCAATTCCAGAAATGTGATGCCTTTCTATATATGAACATGGGATACTTCATTATTTATTTAGGTCTTTAAAAAGATCTCTCAGAAGAACTGGAACCAATTTTACTAAAACTATTCCAAAAAATCACAGAGAAGGGGCCTCTTAACTCATTCTACAAAGCCAGTATCATCCTGACACCAAAATCTAGCAGAGACAGAAAGAAAAAAGAAAACTTCAGGTCAATATCCCTGATGAACACAGATACAAAAATCTTCAACAAAATATTAGCAAACTGGATCCAAGACCACATCACAAAGTTGATTCACCATGATGGAGGCTTTATTCGTGGAATGCAAGGTTGGTTCAACATATGCAAATCAATAAATGTGATTTACCACATATACAAAATTATAAACAAAAATCATATGGTCATCTCAATAGACACAGAAAAAGCTTTTGGTAAAATCCAACATCCCTTCATGATAAAAACCGTCAACAAACTAAGCATCAATGGAAAAATACCTCAAAATAATAAGACCCATCTGTGACAAACCCACAGCCAATATACAGAATGGGCAGAAGCTGAAACTTTTTTCCTTGAGACCTGCAATAAGACAAGTATACCTACTCTCACTTCTATTTAACCATAGGTCTGGAAGTACTATGTCAGAGCAATCAGGCAAGAGAAATAAATAAAAGGCATCCACGCAGGAACAGCATCAAACTATCTCTCTTTGCTGATGATGTGATTCCATACCCAGAAAACCCCAAAGACTCCACCAAAAGGCCCCCTAGAACCAATAAACTACTTCAGTAAAGTTTTGGGATACAAAATCAATGTACGAAAATCAGTAGCATTTCCATATACCAGTAACATTCTAGCTGCGAGCCAAATCAAGAAAACAATCCTATTTTCAGTAGCCACAAAAAAATATGTAGGAGCACAGCTAACCAAGGAGGTGAAAGGTCTCTACAAGGAGAACTACAAAACACTGCTGAACGAAATCAGAGATGACATAAATAGATGGAAAAATATTCTATGCTCATGGATTGGAAGAATCCACATTGTTAAAATGGCCATACTGCCCAAAGCAATCTACAGACTCAACAGTATTTCTATCAAGCTACCAATGTTATTCTTGACAGAACTAGAAAAAACTATTTTAAAATTCATATGGAACCAAAATATAGCCTGAATAGCCAAAGAAATCTTAAGCAAAAAGAGCAAAGTTGGAGGCCTCACATTATCTGACTTCAAACTATACTATAAGGCTACAGTAACCAAAAGAGCATCACACTAGTATGAAAACAGATACATAGACCAATGGAACAGAATAAAGAACCCAGAAATAAAGCTGCACCCCTACAACCATCTGATCCTTGACAAACTCGACAAAAATAAGCAACGGTGAAAGGACTCCTTATTCAATAAATGGTGCTGGGATAACTGGCTATTCATATGTAGAAGAATGAAACTGGACCCCTACATATTACATAGAAAAATCAACTCAAGATGGATTAAAGACTTACATTTATGACCTCGAACTATAAAAATCCTAGAAGAAAACCTAGGAAGTACCCTAAATATCCTTGTTAATATCAGCTTTAGCAAAGGATGTACAGCTAAATCCTCAAAAGCAATTGCAACAAAAACAAAAATTGACAAATAGAACCTAATTAAAATAAAGCACTTCTGCAGAAAAATAAAAGATCCATCAACAGAGTAAACAGGTAACATACCGAATGGGAGAAAATATTCATAAGCAAGCTGTGCATCTGACAAAATCCTAATATCCAGAATCTATAAGGAACTTTAACAAATCAACAAGCAAAAAAGCAAATAACCCCATTAAAAATTGGGCAAAGGACATGAACAGACACTTTTCAAAAGAAGTCATAGAAATGGCCCCCAAACATATGAAAAATGCTCATCATCTCTAATCAGAGAAAAGCAAATCAAAACCACAATGAGATATCATCTCACACCAGAATGGTTTTATTAGAAAGTAAAAAAAAAAAAATAACAGATGTTGGCAAGGCTGCAGAGAAAAAGGGACATTTATACCCTGTTGGTGGGAGTGTAATTTTAAGACCAGCCACTGGGGAGAGCAATTTGGAGATTTCTCAAAGAAATAAGAGATGAACTACCATTTGACAAAAACATGGAATCAACCCAGGTGACCATCAATGGTGGACTGGAAAAAGAAAATATGGGACAAATACACCATGGAATATTACACAGCCACAACAAGAAAGAAATCATATCCTTTGCATCAACATGGGTGCAGCTGGAGGCCATTACTCTAAGCAAACTAATGCAGAAACAGAAAACCAAATACCACATACTCTCACGTATAGGTGGGAGATAAACATTGAATACATATGGACATAAAGATGGGAACAATAGACACTGGGGCTACTAGAGGAGGGAGTGAGGGAGAAGGCAAGGGCTGATAAACTACCTTTTGGGTACTATGCTTTCTACCTGGGTTACAGGTTCAGTCATACCCCAAACCTCAGCATCACACAATATACCTTTGTAGCAAACTTGCACATGTACCCTCTGATTCTAAAATAAAAGTTGAAAATAAAATATCTCTCAGTAAACTTGGCAGTTTTCAATCTAAATATCTTACAAGTTTTGTTAAATTGCCCCTAAGTAGTACATGTTTCTTTGATGCCATTTTAAGAGGGTGTGATGTATATTTTTATATATTGGTGGGTTCAGTATCCTAAAATATTCACAGAGTTGTACAACCATCACCACAATCAATTTTAGAACATTTTGATAACCTTAAAAAGAAACCACATATCATTCAGCAACCATTCCCAATTTCCCCTCAACCCTCTAGGCCTCCAAATACTAATCTATTTTACATGTTTATAGATTTTCTTATATGGGACATTTCATATAAATGATATTATACAATAAATGGACTTTTGTGGCTGGCTTCTTTCTCATAACGTTATGTTTGCAGGTCTATCTATGTTGTAGCATATACTTCACTCATTTTTATTACTGAAAAATAATGATTCAGATAGATATGCCACATTTTATTTCCCTATTCATCAATTATTACTTATTTGGGTTGGTTTCACTTTTTGACTACTATAAATAATGCCACTGTGAACATTCATGTAAGCTTTTTTTGAACAACTATTTTCAATTTTCATGAGTATATGCTAGGTGTGAAATTGGTGGAACATCTAGTAACTATTTAATATTTTTGGGGAAATCTCAAGAATATTTTCCACAGCAGTTGCATTGTACATCCTCATATATGAAAGTTCCAATTTGTTCATATCCTTGCCAACACTTGTTATCTTCCATTTATTTTTATTATAGTCATCCTAGTGGTTATGAAGTAGTATCTCATGGTTTTGACTTGAAATTTTCTAATGGCTAATGATATTAAGCATCTCTTTTTGGGCCATTTGTATATATTTTTTGGACAAATGTCTACTCAGATACATTATAGACTGAATGTTTGTGTCCCGCCAAATTTTATATGTTGATATCCTAACCCCTCCTGTGATTGTATTAGGAAGTGGCACCTTTAGTAGGTGGTTAGGTCGTGAGAGTGGAGCCCTCATGAATGAGATTAGTGTCCTTAGTAAAGAGTTCCTAGACAGCTTCCTCACCCCTTCCACTATGTGAAGACACAGTGAGAAGAAAGGGACCAACAAGTAGACCTTCACCTTTCCCTGAATCTACTGGTGCCTTGATCTTGAACTTCACAGCCTCCAGATCTATGAGAAGTAGATTTCTGTTGTTTATAAGCCACCTAGTTTATTGCATTCTGCTATAGCATCCCAAACAGATTAAGATGAGATCCTTTGCCTATTTTTAAAAACTAGGTTATTTGTCTTTTTATTATTGACTTGTAAGAGCTCTTTGTATATCTTGGATACAAGTCCCTTATCAGATATATGGTGTGCACATATTTTCAGTTATATCTTTGGTTGTCTTTTCACTTTTTAAAATAATATTCTTTAAAGCACAAAGCTTTTGATTTTTATGAAGTTCAATTTATTTTTCTTTTGTTGTTTATATATTTTATATTGTATTAGAAGGCTTTTTCTAGCCCAAAGCCATGAAGGTTTACTTCAATAGTTTCCACTACAAGGTTTGTGCTTTTAGATTTAACATATCAATTAACGATCCATTTTGAATTCATTTTGCTTATGGTATGATGAAAGAGTTCAACTTTATTCTGTTGCATGTGAATATCCTATTGTTTCAGAACTATTTATTAAAAAGATTTTTTTCCAAATTAACTATGTGGTACACATATTGGATATCCTTAATCATCTCTTAATGATTACAGGATGTCTCCTCTTTTGTTACTGAATGGTGATCTGTGCTTTTCCTTTTTTTCCCTAATCAGTCTAATTAGAGTTTTATGTATTAATTTATTTATTTCAATAGTTTTGGGGGAACAGGTGGTTTTTTGCTTACTTTAGTGGTGATTTCTGAGATTTTGGTCCACCTGCCACCCTAGCAGTATATATTGTACCCAATGTGTAGTCTTTTATCCCTCACCCACCTTCCACCCTTCCCCCAGTCTCCAAAGTCCATTATATCATTCTTATGCCTTTACATCCTCATAGCTTAGCTCCCACTTATAGGTGAGAACATGATATTTGGTTTCCCATTCCTGAGTTACTTCACTTAGAATAATGTTCTCCAACTCCATCCGGTTTTCTGCAAATGCCGTTACTTCATTCCTTTTTACAGCTGAGTAGTATTCCATGGTGTATACATACCATACTTATTTATCTACTCATTGGTTGATGTGCACTCAGGCTGGTTCCATTTTGTTTGCAGTTGTGAGTTGTGCTGCTATAAATATGTGTGGGCAAGTGTCTTTTTCATATAATGACTGCTTTTCCTCTGGTAGATACCCAGCAGTGGGATTGCTGGATCAAATGATAATTCTACTTTTAGTTCTTTAAAGAATCTTTATACTGTTTCCTATAGTGGTTGTACTATCTTACATTTCCACTAGCAATGTAAAAGTGTTCCCTTGGCCAGGTGTGGTGGCTCACACCTGTAATCCCAGTACTTTGGGAGGCTGAGGTGGGCAGATCACGAGGTCGAGAGATCAAGACCATCCTGGCCAACACAGTGAAACCGCATCTGTACTAAAAATACAAAAATTAGCTGGGTGTGGTGGTGCATGCCTGTAGTCCCAGCTACTGGGGAGGCTGAGGCAGAAGAATCATTTGAACCTGGGGGGGTGGAGGTTGCAGTGAGCCAAAATTGTGCCACTGCACTCCAGCCTGGTGAGAGAGCGAGACTCCATCTCAAAAAAAAAAAAAAAAAAAAAAAAAAAAAAAAAGTGTTCCTTTTCACTACATCCACACAAACAACATTTTTTTTTTTTTTTTTTAAATTATGGCCATTCTTGCAGGAGTAAGGTGGTATCTCACTGTGATTTGCATTTGCATTTCCCTGATAATTAGTGATGTTGACAGCATTTTTTTCATATGTCTGTTGGCCATTTGTATATCTTCTTTTGAGAATTGTCTATTCATGTCCTTTGCCCACTTTTTGATGGGATTATTTCTTTTTCTTGCTGATTTTTTTTGAGTTCCTTGTGGATTCTGAATATTTGTCAGATTTTGTGGATTCTGAATCTTTGTCAGATGCATCTTTTGTGAATATTTTCTCCCACTCTGGGTTGTCTGTTTGCTGATTATTTCTTTTGTTGTGCAGAAGCTTTTTAGTTTAATTGGGTCCCATCTATTTGCCTTTGTTACATTTGCTTTTGGGTTCTTGGTCATGAACTCTGCCTAATCCAATGTCCAGAAGAGTTTTTCCAATATTATCTTCTAGAATTTTTATGATTTCAGGTCTTAGATTTAAGTCCTTCATTAATCTCGAGTAGATTTTTGTGTAAGGTGAGAGATGAGAATCCAGTTTCATTATTCTATGTGTCATGTGCCAATTATCCAAGCATCATTTGTGGTATAGGGTGTCCCTTCCCCACTTTATGTTTTGTTTGCTTTGTAGAAGATCAGTTGGTTGCAAGTATTTCACTTTATTTCTGGGTTCTCTATTCTGTTCCATTGGTTTACATACCTATTTTTATACCAGGACCATGCTGTTTTGGAAACTATAGACTTGTAGTATAGTTTGAAATCAGGTAATGTGATTCCCTCAGATTTGTTCTTTTGCTTAGGATTGCTTTGAGTATTTGGGCTCTTTTTTGGTTTCATATGAATTTGTGGATTTTTTTTCTAATTCTGTGAAAAATAATGTTGATATTTTGATGGGAATTGCATTGAATTTGTAGATTGCTTTGGATAGTATGGCCATTTTCACAATATTGATTCTTCCAATCCATGAGCATGGGATGTGTTTCCATTTGTTTGTGTCATCAATGACTTCTTTCAGCAGTTTTTTGTAGTTTTCCTTGTAGAAATCTTTCACATCATTGGTTAGGTATATTCCCAAATTTGTTTTGTAAAAGGGATTGAGTTCTTGATTTGTTTCTCAGCTTGGTCACGGTTGGTGAATAGCAGTGCTACTGATTTGTGTACATTTATTTTGTATCCTGAAGCTTTACTGAATTCATTTGTCAGATCTAGGGGGTTTTTGGATGAGTCTTTAGGGTTTTCTAGGTATAGGATCACTTTATCTACAGAGATAGTTTGAGTTCCTCTTTACCAATTTGGATGCCCTTTATTTCTTTCTCTTGTCTGATTGCTCTGGCTAGGACTTCCTGTACTATGTTGAATAGAAGTGGTGAAAGTGGGCATCCTTATCTTGTTTCAGTTCTGAAGGGGAATGCTTTCAACTTTTCCTCATTCAGTATAATGTTGGCTGTGAGTCTGACACAGATAGCTCTTATTACCTTGAGGTATGTCCCTTCTATGCCAATTTTGCTGAGAGTGTTAATCATAAAGTGATGCTGGATTTTGACAAATACTTTTTCTTCATCTATTGAGATGATCATATAATTTTTGTTTTTACTTCTGTTTTTGTGATGTATCACATTTATTTACTTGCATATGTTAAACCATCTCTGCATCCCTGGTATGGAACCCACTTGATCATGGTGTATTATCTTTTTTATATGCTGTTGGATTTGGTTAGCTAGTATTTTGTTAAGGATTTTTGGCATCTATGCTCATCAGGGATATTATCTTTAGTTTTCTTTTCTTGTTATGTCCTTTCCTGGTTTTGGAATTAGGGTGATATTGACTTCACAGAATGATTTAAGGAGGATTCCCTCTTTATCTTTTGGAATAATTTCAGTAAGATTGGTACCAACTCTTCTTTGAATATCTGATGGAATTCCACTGTGAATCCACTTGGTCCTGGACTTTTTTTGTTGGCAACTTATTACTGTTTCAATTTTGCTACTTGTTATCATTTGGTTCAGAGTTTCTATTTCTTCTTGATTTAATCTTGGAGGATTGTATATTTCCAGAAATTTACCCATCTCCTCTACATTTACTAGTTTGTGTGCATAAAGGTGTTCATAGTAGCCTTGAATGATCTTTAGTATTTCTGTGGTATTGGTTGTAATATCTCCCATTTCATTTCTTTTCTTCTTTTTTTTTTTTTTGAGAGAGTCTCGCTCTGTCGCACAGGCTGGAGTGCAATGGCACGATCTTGGCTCACTGCAACCTCCACCTCCTGGGTTCAAGTGATTCTCCTGCCTCAGCCTCCTGAGTAGCTGGGACTACAGGCATGTGCCACTATGCCTGGCTAATTTTTTTGTATTTTTAGTAGAGATGGGCTTTCACCATGTTGGTCAGACTGGTCTTGAACTCCTGACCTCTAATGATCTGCCTGCCTCGGCTTCCCAAAGTGCTGGGATTACAGATATGAGCCACCGTGCCCCGTCTCCCATTTCATTTCTAGTTGAGCTTATTTAGGTATTCTTCTTTTCTTGGTTAATCTCATTAATGATCTATCAATTTTGCTTATCTTTTCAAAGCACCAGATTCTTGTTTTATTTATCTTTTGTATTTTTTGTTGTTATTTAGTTCTGCTCTAACCTGTTATTTTTTTATTTTATTTTTTTTTTGAGACAGAGTCTTGCTGTCGCCCAGGCTGGAGTGCAGTGGTGCAATCTCGGCTCACTGCAGGCTCCGCCCCCTGGGGTTCACACCATTCTCCTGCCTCAGCCTCCCGAGTAGCTGGGACTACAGGCGCCCACCATCTCGCCTGGCTAATTTTTTGTATTTTTAGTAGAGACAGGGTTTCACTGTCCTATATTTTTTTAAATTTATTGAAGTTAATTTTCACCTTTTTTTTTGGTATCTCCTTGAGTAGTTTAATAATCAACCTTCTGAATTCTTTATCTGGAAATTCAGAGATTTCTTCTTGGTTTGTACCCATTACTATGTAGCTAGTGTGATTTTTGGGGGGTGTTACAGAACTCTGTTTTGTCATATTACCAGAATTACTTTTCTGGTTCCTTCTCATTTGGGTAGACTATTTCAGCAGAGAGATTTGAAACTCAAGGCCTTCTGTTCAGATTCTCTTGTCCCTTTGGGTGATCTCTTGACGTGGTACTCTCCCCCTTCCCCTAGGAATGGGGCTTCCTGATAGCTGAACTGCAATGATTGTTATTTCTCTTCTGGGTCTAGCCACCCAGGGGGGCTACCAGGCTCCAGGCTGGTGCTGGGAGATGTCTGCAGAGTCCTGTGATGTGGTCTGTATTCAGGTCTCCCAGCCGTGGATACCAGGTTTCTCAGGTGATGGGCGGGGCCATGAAACTCCCAAGAGTTTCTATGTTTTGTGTTCGGCTACCAAGGCGGGTAGGGAAATGCCATCAGGTGGGGGCAGGGTCAGGCAGGTCTGGGCTCAGACTCTCCCTGGGCAGGGCTTGCCACAACCACTGTAGATAATGGGGTGGGGGGTGGTTATCAGGCCAATGGGGTATGTTCCTTAGGGGATCTTGGCTGCCTCTGCTGTGTCATATAGTTCACCAGGGAAGTTGGGGATAGCCGGTAGCAAAAGGCCTGACCCAGCTCCCATGCAGTTGGTGAGGCTGGTGTCATGCCCACAGTGCCCCACTCAGACCTTGCCGCAGGCCATGAGCTACCTCGCTGAGAAAGCAAGCACAACTTTCGGACCTCACCCCTGTCTGCCCACTCTGTTGGCAGCAGCTCCCGCACTCATTCATATCCACAGCAGCTCCTGCTCGTCCCCCAGACTCTGTTCAAGAAAACTTGTGCCAGTCAAAATCACTACCAATTTAAGTTGAGAGCTTCTTTTGCCCCTCAACCTCTCCCCAATTCCACTGTCTGCCTTCCCCAAGGGTCTCTGTGAGATATAGTCAGGGATGGCTTCCCTGGGCTTGGTTGCTTCGAAATCTTGGTTATTGTGAATAGTGCTGCAACAAACATGGGAGCACAGATATCTCTTCAAAATACTGATTTCCTTTATTTCGTGTACATACCTAGCAGAGGGATTGCTGCATCATATAGTAGCTCTATTTTTAGTTTTTTAAGGAACCTCCAAACTGTTCTTCATAATGATTGTACTAATTTATATAACCACTGACAGTGTACAAGAAGTTAAATCCTTCTTTCATGATCTAGATTTTCAGATTCCCCAATGGGGATGTGTGTTCAGAGGGTGGTTTCCCCCCTCTCACACTTTGGGAACCTACAGGTTTTCACCTGTTTCACAGAATTTGCAGTGGCGTGTCACTTCTTTCAAAGGATCTGTGAATTCTTATGGTTTTCTTGGTATGTTCCTGCAATGGTTCTTGGAGCAAAAGATCACAGTGTAAGTCTCCACATGCTGTTCCATCCACCCATTTGGTAGCTGCACATTAGCCCTGTCTCCTACCCATCATCTTCACCTTTGATGTATAATACTTTTCATGTACTGTTGAAACTGTTTGCTAGTATTTCATTGAGGATTTTTGCATCCACATAAATCATGGATATTGGCTTGTAAGTTTTTTTTTGTGTGACGTCTTTGGCTGTGGTATCAGGGCAATGGTGGCCTCATAAAATGAGTTTGAAAGGTTCCTGCTTTATTTTTTGAAACAGTTTAAGAAGCATTGGCATTAATTCTTTTTTGAATGTTTGTTAAAATTCAGCTGTGAAGCCATCTGGCCCTGGGCTTTTCTTTGTTGGGAAGTTTTGGGTTGCTAATTTAATCTTGTTTGTTACTGGTCTGTTCAGGATATCTATTTGTTCTTGATTTGGTTTTGGTAGGTTGCATGTTTCCAGGAATTTATCCATTCCTTCTAGGTTATCCAGTTTGTTAGTATATAATTCTTCATAATAGTCAATTATAATATTTTTATTTCTGAGGCATCTGTTGGAATATCTCATTGCTGATTTTTAATAGGATTGTTTGTAACACACAGATAAATGCTTGAGGTGACTGATACTACATTCACCCTGGTGTGACTATTATGTATTGCACGCCTGTATCAAAATATCTCATGTACCCCATATATACTGTAACTATTATGGGTACATAGTATATATATACAAAAACTAAAACTAAAAAGATGGTAAAAGATGAGTTAGTGCATTATATTCAAAATAATTAATCATAGTACACAGGGTATCTCAAGATTTATGTGCCAGGACTGAGAACAAATCACAAAGTCTAACTATAATTCAAAATACTCAATATATGAGAAACCAGGAAAATGTGATCAATTCTTTTTCTTCAATTTCAAAGGCACATGTTCCAGATGTGCAGGTTTGTTACATAGGTAAATGTGTGCCATGGTGGCTTGCTGCACAGATCATTCCATCACCTAGGTATTAAGCCCAGCATCCATTAGCTATTCTTCCTGATGCTCTCCTTCCCCCGTCCCCACGAGAGTCCCTACATGTCCCCAGTGTGTGTTGTTCCCCACACCCCATGTGTCCATGTATTCTCATAATTCAGCTTCTACTTATAAGGGAGAACATGCAGCATTTGGCTTTCTATTCCTGTGTTAATTTGCTGAGGATAATGGCTTCCAATTTCATCCATGTCCTGATCCTTTTTATGGCTGCATAGTGTCCCATGGTGTATATGTAACACATTTTATTTATCCAGTCTATCATTGATGGGCATTTACATTGATTCCAAGTCCTTACTATTGTGAATTGTTCTGCAATGAACATACACATGCATGTATCTTTACAATAAAATGATTTATATTCCTTTGGGTATAAACCTAATAATAGGGTTGCTAAGTCAAATGGTATTTCTGCCTCTAGATCTTTGAAGAATCCCCACACTGTCTTCCACAATGGTTGAACTAATTTACACTCCTACTAACAGTGTAAAGGCATTCCTTTTTCTCTGCAACCTCACCAACATCTGTTGTTTTTTGGCTTTTTAGTAATAGCCATTCTGACTAGCATGAGATAGTATCTCATTGTGGTTTTGATGTGCATTTCTCTAACGATCGGTGATGTTCAGCTTCTTTTTCATATGCTTGTTGTCCATGTGTATGTCTTCTTTTGAAAAGTGTCTCTTCATGTCTTTGCCCACTTTTTAATGGGGTTTTTTCTTTCTTATAAATTTAAGTTCCTTGTAGACTCTGGATATTAGAACTTTGCCAGATGGATAGATTGCAAAAATGTTCTCCCATTCTGTAGGTTGTCTATTCACTCTGATGATTATTTCTTCGGCTGTACAGAAGTTCTTTGGTTTAATTACATCCCATTTGTCGATTTTTGCTTTTGCTGCTATTAATTTTGGCATTTTTATCATGAAATCTTTGTCTGTGCCTATGTCCTGAATGGTATTGCCTAGATTTTCTTCTAGGGTTTTTATACTTTTGGGTTTTACATCAAGTCTTTAATCCATCTTGAGTTAATTTCTGCTTATGGTGTAAGGAAGGGTTCCAGTTTCAACTTTCCACATTTGGAAAGCCAGTTCTCCCAGCATCATTTATTAAATAGGAAATCTTTCCCCATTGCTTGTTTTTGTCAGGTTTGTTGAGGATCAAATCACTGTAGGTGTGTGGTCTTATTTCTGAGTTCTCTATTCTGTTCCATTGGTCTATGTGTCTGCTCTTGTACCAGTACCATGCTGTTTTGGTTACTGTAGCCTTGTAGTATAATCTGAAGTCAGGTAGCATGATACCTCCAGCTTTGTTCTTTTTGCTTAGGATGATTTGGCTATTCAAGCTCTCTTTTACTTCCATACAAATTTTAGAATAGTTTTTGTAATTCTGTGAAGAGTGTCAATGGTAGTTTAATGGTAATAGCATTGATTCCACAAATTACTTTGGGCAGTATGGCCATTTTCGCTGTATTGATTCTTCCTATCCATGACCATGGAATGTTTTGCCATTTGTTTGTGTCCTCTCTGATTTCCTTGAGCAGTGGTTTGTAGTTCTCCTTGAAGAGGTCCTTCACTTCCCTTGTTAGCTGTATTCCTAGATATTTTTTTCTTTTTGTAGCAATTGTGAATGGGAGTTCATTCATAATTTGGCTCTCTGCTTGCTTGTTGTTGGTGTATAGAAATGCTAGCAATTTTTACACATTGAATTTATATCCCGAGACTTTGCTGAAGTTGCTTATCAGCTTAGAAGCTTTTGGGCCAAGACAATGGAGTTTTCCAGATATAGAATCATGTCATCTGTAAACAAAGACAATTTGACTTCCTCTCTTCCTACTAGAATACTCTTTATTTCCTTATCTTGCCTCATAGCTGTGGCCAGGACTTCCAATACTATGGGAGTAGTGAGAGAGGGCCATCCTTGTCTATGCTGGTTTTCAAGGAGAATGCTTCCAGCTTTTGTCCATTCAGTATACTATTGGCTGTAGGTTTGTCAAATATGGCTCTTATTATTTTGACGTATATTCCTTTAATACCTAGTTTATTGAGAGTTTTTAACATGAAGAGAAGTTGAATTTTTATCAAAGGCCTTTTCTGCATCTATTGAGATAATCATGTGGTTTTTGTCTTTAATTCTGTTTATATGATGAATCACATTTATGGATTTGCGTACGTTGAATCAACCTTGCATCCTGGGGATGAAGCCTATTTGACTGTGGTGGATAAGCTTTTTGATGTGCTACTGGATTAGATTTGCCAGTATTTTATTGAGGACTTTTGCATCCATGTTCATCATGGATATTGGCCTGACTTTTTTTTTTTTTTTTTTTTTGTATCTCTGCCAGGTTTTGGTCTCAGGATGATGCTGGCATCATACAATGAGTTAGGAAGGAGTCCCCCTCCTCAAATTTTTTAGTAGAGATGGTACCAGCTCTTCTTTGTACATCTGGTAGCATTTGACTGTGAATCCTTCTGGTCCTGGGCCTTTTATTGTTTGTAGGCTATTTATTACTTATTCAGTTTTGAAACTCCTTATTGCTATGTTCAAGGATTCAGTTTCTTCCTGACCTAGTCTTGGGAGGGCATATCTGTCCAGGAATTTATCTATTTCTTCTAGATTTTCTAGTTTATGTGCATAGAGGTGTTCATTATATTCTCCGATAGTTAGTTGTATTTATGTTGAGTCAGTGATAATATCTTCTTTGTCATTTCTAATTGTATTTATTTTTGTCTTCTTTATTATTCTAGCTAGTGTTCTATGTATTTTATTTTTTTTTTAAAAAAAAACTATGGATTTGTTGATTTTTTTTGAATTGGCTTTTGTGTTTCAGTGTCCTTCGGTTCAGCTCTAATTTTGGTTATTTCTTGTCTTCTGCTAGCTTTGAGGTTGGTTTTCTTTGGTTCTCTCATTCTTTTAGTTGTGATGTTAGGTGTTAAATTGTGATCTGTTTAACTTTTTAATATGGGCATTTAGTGCTATAAATTTCCCTCTTAATACTGGGACAGTGTCCCAGAGATTCTGGTAAATGCCCCAATCAAATGGCATTTTATCTTTGTTCTCATTTGTTCCAAAGAATTTCTTGATTGGCTGGGCGCAGTGGCTCACGCCTGTGATCCCAACACTTTGGGAGGCCAACGCGGGTGGATCACGAGGTCAGGAGATTGAGACCATCCTGGCTAACACAGTGAAACCCCGTCTCTACTAAAAAAGACAAAATTTAGCCGGGTGTGGTGGCGGGTGCGGTGGCGGGTGCGTAGTCCTAGCTACTCGGGAGGCTGAGGCAGGAGAATGGCATGAACCCAGGAGGTGGAGCTTGCAGTGAGCCAAGATAGCGCCACTGCACTCCAGCCTGGGCAACAGAGCGAGACTCTGTCTCAAAAAAAAAAAAAAAAAAAAAAACAAAGAATTTCTTGATTTCTGCCTTAATTGCATTAGTTACTCAGAAGTCATTCAGGTGAAGGTTATTCGATTTCCATGCAGTTGTGTGGTTTTGAGCAAATTTTCTAGTCTAAATGTGTAATTTGTACAGTGGTTCAAGAGTGGTTGTTATTATTTCAGTTATTTTGCCTTTGCTGAGGAGTGTTTTATTTCTGATTATGTGATCAATTTTAGATTATGTGCCATGTAGCAATGAGGAGAATGTATATTTTGTTGTTTAGGGGTGGAGAGTTCTGTAGATGTCTATCAGATCCATCTGATTCAGTGCTGAGTTCAGGTCTTGAATATCTTTGTTAATTTTCTGCCTTGGTGATCTGCCTAATACTATCACTGGGGTGTTGAAGTCTCCCACTATTATTGTGTGGGAGTCTACATCTCTTTGCAGGTCTCTAAGAACTTGCATTACAAATCTGGATATTCTTGTGTTGGGTGCATACACACTTAGGTTAGGTCTTGAATTGAACCCTTTACAATTATGTAATGCCCTTGTCTTTTTTAATCTTTGTTGGTTTAAACTCTTTTTTCTGAAATTAGGATTGCAAACCCTGCTTCTTTCTGTTTTCCTTTTGCTTCACAGATTTTTCTCCATCCCTTTATTTTGAACCTATGGGTGTCACTGCCTTCGAGATGGGTCTCTTGAAGACACCATACAAATGGGTCCTGGTTATTTGTCCAGGCTGCCACTCTTTGCCATTTAATTGGGGCATTTAGCCAATTTACATACAAGGTTAGTATTTATATGTGTGAATTTGATCCTGTCATGATGTTAGATGGCTACTATGCAGACTTGTTTATGTGGTTGCTTTATAGTCACTGGTCTGTGTACTTCAGTGTGTTTTTCTAGTGGCTGGTAATGGTTTTTCCTTTCCATATTTAGTGCTTCCTTCAGGAGCTCTTGCAAGGCAAGCCTGGTGGTGACAAATTCCCTCAGCATTTGCTTGTCTGAAAAGGATCTTGTGTCTCCATTACTTATGAAGCTTAGTTTGGCTGGATATGAAATTCTGGGTTGAAGATTCTTTTCTTTAAGAATGTGGAATATTGGCTCCCAATATTTTCTGACTTGTAGGGTCTCTGCTGAGAGGTCCACTGTTAGTCTGATGGGCTTCCCTTTGTAGGTGACCTGGCCTTTATCTCTGGCTGCCCTTAACATTTCTTCTTTCATTTTGACTTTGGATAATCTGATTATGTGCTTTGGGGTTGATCTTCTGAGTATCTTACTGGGATTCTCTGCATTTCCTGAATTTGAATGTTGGCCTGTCTTGCTAGGTTGGGGAAGTTCTCCTGGATCATATCCTGAAGTATGTTTTCCAACTTGGTTCCATTCTCTCCATCTCTTTCAGGTACCTCAATCAGTTACAGGTTCAGTCTCTACATAAATCCCATATTTCTTGGAGGTACTTCAATCAGTCATAGGTTCAGTCTCTTTACATAAATCCTGTATTTCTTGGAGGTTCTGCTCATTCCTTTTCATTCTTTTTTCTCTATTCTTATCTGCTTTATTTCAGAAAAATAGTCTTCAAGCTCTGAGATTCTTTCCTCCACTTGGCCTATTCTGTATTGATACTTATAATCACATTGTGAATGTCTCATGTTGCATTTTTCAGCTCCGTCAGGTTGGTTATGTTTCTCTCTAGGTGTTGTGGTCATTTGGAGGAGAAGACACACTGACTTTTTGAGTTTTCAGTGTTTTTGTGTTGATTTTTTCTCATCTTTGTGGGGTTATCTACCTTCAATCTTTGAGGCTGCTGACTTTTGTGAGATCTTTGTGGATGTTGTTATTTTCTGTTTGTTTTAACAGGCCACTCTTCAGTAAGGCTGTTGTGGTTTGCTGGGGGTCTGCTCCAGACCCTCGTTGCCTCGGTTTTTCCCATACCTGCAGGTATCACAAGTGATGCCTGCAAAACAGCAAAGAGGGAGGCCTGCTCCTTCCTCTGGAAGCTCCAACTCTGGGGCCACTGACCTGTTGCCTGAATGTGGCTGCAGGAGGTGGCTGAAGACCCCTGCTAGGAGGTCTCACCCAGTGGGGAAGGACAGGATCAGGGACCTACCTAAAGAAGCAGTCTGATGCCCTTTGGTAGAACAGGTAAGCTGAGTTGGAGAGGACCATTCCTCATCTGGACCATTTGTATTCTCCAAAGCCAGCAGGCTGGAACAGCTGAGTCTACCAAATTTCAGAGATGGTAGGCATCCCTCCCCCTGGAGCTTTGTGGGACAAAGCTCTCCCTGGGGGAAGAGATCAGAGCTCTGTCTGTAGAACACTTGCTGGAGTGGCTGAAGCCCCTGCAGGGAGGTCACACCCATTGACAAGAAATGGATCAGGGTCCTGCTTAAAAAAGCACTCTGGCCACAATCTGGCAAGGCAGCTGTGCTGTCCTGTGGGGATCCCCGCCTTGTTCAGACCACCTGTATTTTTCAAAGCTGGCAGGCTGAAACAACTGAGTCTACCAAACCACAGAGATGGCAGCCACCCCTACCCCTAGGAACTTGGTCCCAACTCAGGCAGACTCCAGCCTACTGCTGCTGGCTGGCTGGAATTCCAAGCCATTGGGTCCCAACCTGTGAGGTGCCATGGAAATGGGGCCTGCAGAATGATGCCGCTTGGCTCCCCGGACTCAGCCCCCTTCCTAGGGACATGCACAGACGAATCTTCTGGCTTGCCACAGATCCTGGGGCAGGAGTATGCAAAACTCCTGGGTCTCTGTGTGTGCCTGAGTGGCCACTCTGCCAAGACTCCACACAGGCCATGTATCGAGCCCAAGGCCCTGGTGCTGTGGGCTCATGAGGGGATCTCCTGATCCACAGGTTGCAGAGATCCATGGGATGAGCGTAATTTCTGGGGAAGGGTCACACATTGACTCACCACTTCCCTTGGCTGGGGGTGGGGGTTCCCTTGGCTCGGTGCTGCTCCCAAGTGGGTCATCACCCCACCCTGCTTCTTTTCATTCTCTGTGGGTCAAGCTATTTGCTTAGTCAGTCCCAATGTGAGAACCCAAATATCTCAGTTGAAGGTGCTGAATTCACTTGCTCCTTTCTTTCCTCTCTGTGAGTGCCACAGACTGCAGCTACTTCCAGTCAGCCATCCTGGCCCCTCAACAACCAAATGTGATAAATTCTTAGTATACCATCCATACAGATGCTGAAATACCAAAAAGGATTTCTGAAAAGACAGCAAAATATTACAGAAATAAGTGCAATTACTATTTCAGCACAAGATTTTGGTAGAGAGGAAAAGATTAGATTTTGTTAATTTGGGCTCAAAGCCAATGCATTTTTCCCTCTACCTAATGAAATATTACTGAATTATCATATGGTTTAGAGATTCCATATGTAGGGTTCACTTATACCCCCACATTTCAACACCTCTGAATCATGATGCATCTTATAATCAATGAAATACCATAGTCTAGGAGGTTTTTTAAGTCTTAGTGATATACAAAATCATGGCATATCTCACAATTCATTAGAAGTTTGATTTGATAAAATATGGTACATGACCCTCATAAATAGGTTTCCCTTCTAACTTGTTGGTTTAAAAAATAAAAGTAAGGTACTATGAGAGTAGGGACTCTGAATCATACCCTATCATATTCCTATTCCTTTCCCGTGTATTTGAATTTTTATTCTGCTACCTGAATTAATTTAAATTATGCAAAAAATTATAAACACTATACTGAAGAATCTTAAAGCTTATAAGTTTTTCTTTTTAGTTTGGTATCTGATAATATCAATTTATTAGAATATGTTTACATGAATTCCAAATTTTCCGAATTAATAGAATAATTCGGTACGTACTCAGGATGAATTTAGTGATTTACAAAGTTTCTTTTCCAGGTGATTTTCCCAAACTGGCTTTTCACCTGTATGAGTTCTCACATGTTGTTTATCCACGTGCATGAGTTTTTACATGCCAAGTAATTAGTGAACTCTTATACATTCTGATGAATGTAATAAATTGATAATGTTTTCTCCAGTGTAAATTATTTGATCTCTAAATGAGATCTTTACAGCTAAAGGCTCTGTGACATAATCATGAGGTTTCTCTTCAATGTGCATTCTCTGTGGTTAATGAGGTATCTAAAGAATTTAATACATTGACTATATTAATGAGATTTAGGAGTATTAGGAGTTTTTACATAAGTAAAAGAGAAGTTATTTTGAAAAGTTTTTCCACACTAATTACAGTTTGCACTGTATTCTCTCCAGTATGAATTCTCCAATACTAATGAAGGATGATTTATCGTTGAAGAACTGCCCACATTGCTAGCATTCAAAGGAATTCTTACTATTGTTGTACAGAAACTGAGCTACAGGTACAAGGTTTCTCACATTTACTACATTCATGGGGTTTGTAGTGGGTTGAATAGTGTCCACCTCCCCCTCAAAATTCACATCCACCCCGAATCTTGGAATGTAACCTTATTTGGAAATAGGGTTTTTGCAGATGTAACTATTGAAGATAAGGTCATACTGAAATTAGGATATGCCCTAAATATGATGACTGGTTTCCTTACAAGAAGAGTAGAGGAGACAGAGACACACACAGAGAAGAAAGCCACGTGAGGATGGAGACTGGAGTGATATAGCTACACATCAAGCAATGCCAAAAATTACTAGCAACCAGCAGAATCTAGGAGAAGGGCATAGAACAGTTTCTTCTTGAGAGCCTCCAGAAGGAACAAACTTCCCAAATCCCTTTATTTCGGACTTCTGGCCTCCTAAGCTGTGAGAGAATAAACTTCTGTTTTAAGACACCCAATTTGTGCTAATCTGTTTTGGCAGCTATAGGAATCTAATTTCCCCTCCTGTATGATTCTTCTGATATACAATAAAGTACGATCCACTGAAGAAAGCTTTGCCATATTTGTTATATTGATCAGGATTATCATCTCTACAAATTTTGGGTGGCTAAAGAATTTTAACTCCTGGTACTGTAGCTTTTCACTTTAATTAAAGTCATAGAAATTATCTCCAGCATGACTTCTCTAAGCACAATGAAGTGGAATTTTCTAGTGAAGGCCTTCCTACATTTATTACACTTATAGGAACCTCTACACTATGAACCTCTTGATGTCTTATGAAGTTTGTTATAACTGAAAGTTGTCCCACATTATTATATTAAAAAAAGTTTTACACATGCATAGGTTAAGCTAATAATTTCCCACATTTATTATGTTTACAATACTTCTTGCTAGCACAGTTTCTCTCAACTGTATCAAAATTACATTTCAAATGCCCTCAAATAACTATGAGATGCTGCTTTACTTGGAGGAATTAGCTTTGAGCTCAGATAAAAACTGGCTTCCAATTTTACTATATTCATTTCCTTTCTCCACAGTCAATGCTTTATTGAAAAGGAATGTACCTGGCTTCAAGTCTCCCTCTCCTCCTTTTGAAATAAATTGTACAAGGAGCTTTTCCTTGTTAATATTCTTTCAATCAAGTTACGAATAATCTTGTTCAGAATTGTCCTATTGTATGTTTCATGTCTCACCTTATAGAACTATTGAGAGCTCAATTGCAAATGACCTCTTCCCTAGCTGAAAAAGTACTCATTGTAAGGCAACTGGTGCAGAAATAAACGATTCAGGGAAGATAACACTAATTTCAAATATGATCTTGCATTATGCAGAAAGCCAATAAAACAAACAGAAGGAAGATGAAAAGATGAAAGAGAAAGTATATGGAACAGAGAGTAAGCACAAAGAGGACTGGACAGGAAATGGAGTTACTAGAAATAGCTGCTAGAGTGATGTCAGAAGGGAATGGCAGAATAAGGACCTCCAAAACTCCCCTACTCCATAAAAGCAATGGGAACACAGGCAGTAATTACTGAAATCAAGCCTTTCGGAACTCTAGAAATTAACCAAAATCTTATAACAATCCAGAGAGCATTTATTCAAGAAAATGGCTGAATATTGGTAAGGACAGCATTTCTTTTGGCATATAAATTGTTCTATTCTTACTCCTTTATCCCACCTGCACAGTACCTTTGAAAATCAAAAATCAGTAATCACAGTTAAAATCTGCAACCTAGCAGCTATTGGAGAGGAAGAACAGGTTGAAACACATCCAACACCCCAATCCTAGAGAACTGTCATTATTTAATCTGTCTGGAGCTTCCTAAGAAAGCTCCACTCAAAGGTCTTCTCTTTATTTTACCTCACTCAGATTTCCTGCAGTGTGAAAGGCCTTTTCTCCAGAGGCATTCATCAAAAATCATCAATGGCAAGTGTTTGATACTGCAGCTGCCTGAGGTAGTGATAAGAGTGGATCAAATAACAAGCTAATCAAAAAAGCTTTTAAAAAGTAAAATCCAGGGAGCAAAGTGTCCATGGGGGGCTTTAAGCATGCATAGGAATAGCATGCATACTCAGGACTATAAGTATGCTAGGAAAGACATGACAAGGCCCTAGGCTCTCACCTGAGGCTGTCCAGGAAGCTCTGCACGAGCCAGAAGTAAAGTCTAAGACAGGGGCATGAACTGCCTCTCCAAGTGTTGACAGCATGCCTAGACACACACACACACAAACACACAGCCCCTCAGTAGTCCAAGAGTCTTAGTTCTATACTTTAAAAAAATATATCTCCAATTCACAGCTGATTTGTATGGTAGCAAAACAGAGAATTCAGTGGCCACAAATGAGAACAACATACAGACTTTCCTGAATGAGCCTGATCCCATATCTCAGAGCCCACCAGTGTTAATACCCTGGGTGGGTATCCTTTCATCTCATTCTCTTTAGTCATAAAAAAGTATCTATCTATGGTCGTTGCCTCCATTTCCTCAACTTCTATTCTCCCAGAACATATCCAACTGGCTTCTGTTTCCTGCATCTGAAGGACAGGACACTGGTTCCACTGAGAGCCTCAAGTAACCTTCATGGTGCCAAATCTAATGGTTCCCTCTTAGTCACTCTCCTGCTCACTTTCTTAGTGGTCTTCAGTGCAAGGTGGCCCCACCTTTCTTCTTGAAATCATCTCTTCTCAGATATCCATGTCATTACATTTACCTCGTTTTCCATCTACCTAACTGGATGTTCTTTTCTGTCTCTGTCATAGACTTCTCCTCTGCTTCATCTCTAAATATTGATGTGCCCCAGGACTCACAGAAAGGCTCTCCATGCTTCTCTATCTGCACCCTCTTCCTGGCATTCAATATTATCCACATGCCTATGCCTCCCAAATGTAGATCTACTTCCCTGTCTTCTCCTGTGGCTTGCAGACCTCTCCACATGAATATCTAATAGGCAATTCAAACTTAACAATGGAAAAATAGAACTCCGCACACCAAAAAAAAAAAAACCCACCAATAATACTTTTCCTGCTACAAGTCTCTTTTCCTCTCTGTCAAGAATCCGGTGTTACAAACCCCCATGTTGCACATGCCAAAACGCAGGAATCAGATTTGGTTTCTTTTGTCCCTCATCCCCCATGTATATCCATCAGTAAGCCCTGCCTACTCTACAGCCAAAATAATGTATATCCAAAATTCAACCACTTTTATACCGCCTACTCATGCCATCATGTAATACAATATATATCCTATTGATACGCATGACTATTGTGGCAAGATCTGCTTGATGCTCACAAATCTTCCCCACATAAGAATACTACATTTCCCAGTCTCCTTTGCAGTTACTTTAAGACTATGTGACTCAGTCCTGGCTGTTGGAATATGCAACACTCAGTATATGCTACCTCTAGCTGAGCCCCTAAAATGTCCCACTCAATCTTCCTGTCACAGGTTAGAAGCAAGGGATGAGCATTACTTTGAGCCTAGACCCTGAGACACCTTCTGGAACAGCTGCCCAGAGTCACCTCCCAACCACATCACACCGTGTGTTGAGCAAGAGATAAACTTTTTTGTGTTAAGCAACTAAGATTTGGAAGCTTTTCTGGCACTGCAGCTAGCATGTACACCAATAGACATATAAACCACATGCAGAGATTGATCCACTTAGAACAGCAGATACCTCTGAGGGCTGGATTTCAGCCTAATCTGCAATTATTCTTATTTTTCACAAGGATAAGGAATACGTGTAGTTCAGGTGCAGATAACAAATTTAAAAGACAATTCCTGCATTCCCCTGCTCTTGCAGCTGGAACACCCTGTCTATATACCAACTGCTCTTCCCTCACTCACCCCCAGAGTTCCTTCATCTCCACGGCTTTGGTTCAAGGCTAGGGCAGGAAGGCAATTATGAGACACAGTCAGTAAATCAGTCCACAGTTACTTACCAGCACCCAACAGTCAGGCCCTGGGCATGGTGCAAGCCAGGCACCAAGAGGTGAATGAATCATGCTGTCTGGCCTTGAGCAGCTCCACAGTCTGGCAATTTCTTCCCAGAGTGACCACTCTTCACAAGAAACTGCTGTGTTAACAAGCTCACATGCTGAAGATGGATTTACCTGAGATCCAAGGTCATCCAGTCTCTAGATTTGTTTCTTCATCTTTGTCCAAAACTAGCAGAAGAAGCAGAACAGAAAAGATAATTGCATCATGGCTAGGATAGAGGAGGGTACTCAGATGGAAGAAGAGGAGGGACATAAAAGGAGTAGTTATCAAATGAGATAGACTTGAAGACTTGCTTAAGTGGGTCTTAATGACTGAGTAGGAGTTCACCAAGAGCACCTAGAGTAAGGGAAGGTGCATGCAAGCCAGAGGGACCCACATATGCAAGGGCACAGAGGGGTGAAATGATCTTTTGCTTTCAAAACACTGATGGCTTCAGTTTGGTAGAAACACAGGGTGTGGGAATGGGAGAGGCAGTCACGGTAGGCTCCTCTGTATGAACTTCGACTTGATCCACAGGGTTGTCACAACCCTGTGCAGACTTCGCCTTAGGGTGCCTGGTCAAACGGGCAAGTGGGACTGAAATCCGGTAAGGCTCAACTCACCAAATCATGTACCCTGTCACGGGTTTGGATCCACCAGGAGAAAGGGGTGCCACTTCCACAGTGCCCAAAGAGGCTGTGTGGTCTAACAGGAGCCCTGTTTATCCTGCCCCTGGCATCACAGCTTTCAAAGCCTTTTTATACACAAGATATCACTGTGTTCTCACAACTCCATGAAGAAGGCATTGAGAGCACCATTTTATAGATGAAGAAACTGAGGCTGTGATGTGAAAAGACAAAACCTACCTAAGACATTCCTAGAGAGGTCCCTTCAGGTTCCAGTGATTCCCCTTTGGCTACAAGATCCTGGGAAAACCAACAAAGCTCTTGGCATTTGTCCTCTAGCAATCTTTTCATCATGGAAAAACACACGTTTGATGTATACAACTGACTCATGGTGTACACCACATTACATGGCCACAAATACAAATTTTAAAAAGTGAGGTGAAATACTAACTACTTCTATCATTCTAAGATTTTTCCCCACCCCAGTAGATTGTCTTTGTAGGAAACTCATCTATAAAGGATGCCAGCAGAGACCAGGTCACATCTGTTTTAATTTTGGATGAAATTCCATTTTGTGGCCCCTCCTCAGATGGGGAGGTGCCTGCAATCTCACACATTTCAAATAAATTTTGCTGAGAAACCAGGGCAGGTAATATCTGATCTTTACCTAATACTAGCTTAGGGAGAAAATGGGACTTTGGGGAAAATTTCCCCAAATTTTTGGTTTACAAAAATCATTCTTGGTTTAAAAAATGAGAGCCCAACCAAGAGAAGGGAATTTCCCCTACCTTGGCCAAGTTCCCTAAGGCATCCTGGCAACAACACTGTAGGAAAAGATTGTGAGTGAATTAGGAACCTTAATGAGCTTCTGAGTAAAACGGCCTGGCTTGCTCTCTGAGGAGTAGATGATGGTACTGAAACCCTTGGGGCAGTAAGTTTCATAATACTCCTCTTCCTTTTTATATCTAGAAAATTTGTTCAATACACAAAATTCATTGAGAATTATACTAAAAAATATATGGGTTGTCTATAAAACAAATGCTAAGGGGCTTTCTAAAGGTTCCAATAACCAAGGCAGTTAACAGGCCAGTACTCCGCGGCCGTTAGAGAAAGCCTTCAGTACAGTTCTGGCGCCATCTCGTGTCTAACATTGAGCTCAGCACTTAGAAAATACACAGCAGAGGAATGTACTGGGAGGAGTGAGTGGCCAGGTGTTCCCGAAAATTTACAGAAGGGATGGGGAGATGCAACTGGAAAAGTAGTCTAGGGCCCGCTCCTCACGGTCTTTATCTCACAGGCGCTGGCAACTAAGCCACATGATCAGATCTGTGTTTTAGAGCAATTCAGCAGTAAGCACACAGGCACGATGGGTGACAACGGATCAGATACCTAAGGGCTCAATGCTTCATGCCCATGTTCACTGCCTGAAGTCTTGTGCCAAACCACTGGATCAGCAGCTCCTACCAGAATGTATGCAGGCATTACTGGTTGATTTGTTCACGTCTATATCCCCACTGCCTAGAACAGTGCCTGGTACCTAAATGTTTTTATTTTAAAATAAAAGGACATTTTTTCCATGTATGACTACATGATAACACTGTCAAAATACAGAGCCCCCCACCCCATCCAGCTGCACAGCAGCCTGAGAGGAAGGCATCGCTTTCCTCATTTTACAGATATAAACAGTGGGGCTCAGTGAGGTTGCCCTGGTAAGGGCAGAGGCGCAGCCCCCCGTGTATAATTCCTTCACTGCCAGGCTGCAGGGACCTCCAGCCTGTTGCAGGTAAACGAGCTGGACTTCGGGATCCAGACCAGGCTTCCCCAGCGTCCGCTGCGTCACGCACTGACCCTCTCTAGACCTCAAGGGCAGCATCTACACAGGAGGTGCCAGGACCGTTCTCCAAAAGCAAAGTCTTTAAAGTGACATTCCCCAGAACCCCCACCCGCTCCCAGGTGAACTGGACCCGAGGGACTTCAGCGGAAGACACCACATCCGATCCTACCCGAATATACGAAAAGCGGGCCCGAGCGGGAGGCCTAAGGCTCCGCACACCGTCTTCGGCCGCCCTCCCCGCTCTCATTTTATAAAATGCCGACGCCGAGGCCGCCAGTGAAAAAGATTCTCGTCGGCGGTTATAACTCGGGCCAGGGGAATCCAGGAGCCCTAGTTTTCCGTTGGGACGGAAACGGCGGAATCCAAAAGTGACAGTATGACAGGATTTCGAGAGCCGACAGACCAGCCCTCAACAATTCCCACCACTTCAAGTCCACCCGACCCGCTCGGCCTCCGGCTTCTCACCCGCTCGGCTCCGCTCGGCTCCACCCGGCTCCGCTCGGCTCCACCCTGCCCCGCTCGGCTCCACTCATTTCAGCTTGGCTCCACCCGACCCGCGCCTCGTCTCTGTTCGGCTCCACTCGGCTACTTTCGGCCGCGCCCCACTCCCTCGGCTCGTCCACTCAGCCCCATCCGCTCCGCTTGGCCCCGCCCTCTCGCTCTGCTCCGATCGGCCCGCGCGCTCGCCCTTTTTCACAGGTGGAGCAACGCGGGATGTCCTGTTCTCCCCGCCGGGCTCGGGTGGGGGGTCGTTTGTTCCATCTGGCTTAGCCCCCATTTCGGCCCACAGCGGGTTGCGTCGGGTACAGGTCGGCCCCATCGGGCCTGCTTCGCTCCCCTTCTTCGGTCACCTACGAGGTCAGCTCGTGCACCGGTCTCCCCCTCACCTACCCGACAGCTCTGGGGCAGCTCTGTTCGAAACGACCCAGGAGGGGTCTTGCAAAGTCTTCCATCATCGTGGGCACAGCGCAGGCTAAGGAACGAACTGAGCTCCGGGATATCTTGACTTGGCGACGCGTCTGGGGACCTCCACATCACAGCTGGATGCCCTGGGGTAGCCCTCTCACATCTGAGTCTCCCCATCTACAAAATGCAGCTGTTGCTAATTCTGCTCTCCCGGGCCCGGCGGGAGGATTAGGGGACAGTGAGCACTTGTTGAGCGCCCTCTGTGTGTAAGGCGGAGTGTGGACGCAAGGGACACCCGAGTGAGCGGACAGCGAGGTCAGGGCCCTGTGTATGGAGGCGCACACAGAGGATTAAACCAGCATGTTTGCAAAAACGCCTGGCCCTCTGCTTTTTCCGCTGGCTTTGTGGCGTTAAGCACGTGGTCTAGCCTCTCGAGCCGTTTCCCCTCCCTAAGATGGGCAGAGCTCCTTGGCAAGCAAGAACTGTCCATGTGTGCCTTGCCCTCCAGCCCCAGACATCTCACAGAGGCAGCACAGGTATCTGTCTCCTGCCCCATCCTTCAGGAGGTTGGGTCGCAGGAAGGATGGCCTGTTACAGTGACCCTCCGCATGACTACAATTCATTCCACAAACTTCTGAGGGCCTGGAACTCAATGTTGGGGAGACAGGGCAACAGTTGGGTACTTAAGTTGCAGGCTGCAGAAACTGACTTGGCCACTTTAAATAAAAACAATTTGTTGGAAGGATACTGGAGAGGTGGTGGAATACGGGAAGCCTGAAGACAAGGTTCAATAAAGCAGGAGTTGGGCTATGCCAGGTAGTCTTGGTGCCAAAGACCTCTGAACAGTTACCCTTGGACACTGCTGCTATGTGAATGCACGCTAACCCTTTCTGCTGTCCCCGTTAAGTCTCCAGAGAGCGGGTCTGATTGGCTGGGTGTAGGTGTCAGGAACTTCTTCATGTTGAACTAGGTCTTGAAGGATGAGTAGAAATTTGCTAAAGGGAGAAGGAAAGAACATTCCAGGTAGAAGGATCAGCATGTACATCACTGGAAAGAAATCTCAGGGCCATCTTGGACTTGTGCTTGCCACAGTGTGCCAGGTGCTTTCCTGGTCATGTCATTCAGTGCTCAAGAGAACCCTACAAAATGGATATGAATATTTTTTTGGAAAAAAGTATTATATTGTCTTTATTAAAATAAATGCTTTTATAAACCATTCAAGCTATATAGCAAAATGTTGCCAAACTGGAGAGAGGAGGGCAATCACTACAAACCCTAGTGCCCCAAACCCTAGAATTAATATTAGGCAACATCATTCCAGATGTTTTTCTAGGTATATATTTGGAAGGAGGAGTGGGAGTGGAAGAAAGGATGGGAGACGTAAGAGAGGGAGGATGGGTAGCAGGAAGGAAAGAAGAGAGGCAGTGTGCAAGGAAGGAAGGAAAGGAATTTTATTAAAATGAGATTATACTGTATATGTCAATTTAAAAAATAAAATCTATGAAGCATATTTCCATATGAATTTAACCAAAGGAAAGGAAATTTGAGTGAAATAAAAGCAGTTGTTAACTTTACATGTTTGATTTGTTAGCAAAATGCATATTTTTTTACAAGATCACTCCAGGTTTGTGGAGAACATTAAGAGATTAGGGGCCATCTCCCCCCTAAATTACATATTTAAATCCTAGCATTTATTTTTCCCTGTTATGAAGAATGAGAAAGTTAAGTCCTTCACACTTTCTATCATGCTCACACCTAACATACTGCTGTTGGGCTATTGATTCTATTTATTTATTTATTATTTTTTGGAGACAGAGTCTTGCCCTGTCTCCCAGGCTGGAGTGCAGTGGCACAATTTCGGCTCACTGCAACCTCTGCCTCCCAGGTTCAAGCGATTCTCCTGCCTCAGCCTCCCAAGTAGCTGGGATTACAGGCATGAGCCACCATGCCCGGCTAATTTTGTGTTTTTAGTAGAGACAGGGTTTCTCCATGTTGGTCAGGCTGGTCTCGAACTCCTGACCTCGTGATCCGCCCACCTCAGCCTCCCAAAGTGCTGGGATTACAGGCGTAATCTCAACCCAGAGGCCTAAACAATAATAGATTTTTCTTTTTTTTTTTTTTTTTTTTTGAGACGGAGTCTCGCTCTGTCACCCAGGCTGGAGAGCAGTGGCGCAATCTCGGCTCACTGCAAGCTCCGCCTCCCGGGTTCACGCCATTCTCCTGCCTCAGCCTCTCCGAGTAGCTGGGACTACAGGCACCCGCCACCAAGCCCGGCTAATTTTTTGTATTTTTAGTAGAGATGGGGTTTCACCGTGGCCTGGATCTCCTGACCTCGTGATCCGCCCGCCTCGGCCTCCCAAAAGATTTTTCTGTCACTTAAAAAAAAAGCCCAGAGGCAGGCTGCAGGGCTGCTATGGCAGCTCAACCATGCCATCGTGTCCCAGTTTCCTTCTTGTTTTCCATTTGGCCATCCTTCTCAAGATGGCTGCCAGAGGAAGGGAAAACTCAAGGAACTGAAAGCCCAGGGGCTTCCACCTACAACTCTTTCAACAGAACAAAGTCATGGCTGCCCCTAGCTGCAAAGGATGCTGGGAGATGTAGTTTCTGAAGTCAGTCACAAGACAGAAGTTTATCTTCAGGATAATTGAGATTTTTCACTACTTTTTAGTCTACAATAATGAAAACAGCTACACTTAGTCATTTACAGATATTCATTTGAAGTGCCATCTAGGGACTAGGCACAGAGCCAGCTGCCTTGTGTAAACTGGTGAACGAAGGGCTTGTCCTTCCCTCACCTGACTTACGTAGGGAATAGTCATTGTGTGCAAAGTACCTAATATCTATTACTTCATTTAATGTTCATAACAGTACTAGGAAGTAATTACTATTATCCCCATCCTACACACAAGTAAACAGAAGCTCTGAGAGACTAATAATCTATCAAGGCTCCATAATTATGTAACAGAGCCAGAATTCAAATCCATGTTGGTCTAGTCCAGAGCTTCGGCCATTAACTATTTCATACTAGTGAGTTCCATCCCTGGCTGTGTCTTAGAACCTCCCTGAAAGCTTTTTATATGCTCCACAGAGATTCTGATTTAAGTGGTTGGAGGTAGGGTTCAAGCATCAGTGTGTTTGTAATTATCTTATTTAATCCACACAACAACTACAGATGGAGGTATTTATCTTTCTATTTAAAAATCAGAGAAACTAAGACCCAGAGATGTGGACCCACTTGCCTAAAGTCACACAGCAATTCCACAGTGAAACTGGGATATATGGTCAGATCTATCTTCTCCAAAAAGCCATCCTTAGCTCCAGAAAAAGGCAGCCTCCCTAAAGCTGGGGGATATACTGGCCAACCCCTCTGCTCCAGCCCCAGAAGCCTCCCAGGGAATGTGTATGCATGAGGGGCAGAGTGCCAGGTGGCAACTAAGTGATAAACAGGCCAGGACATGCCAGGATGTGTGCCGGAAGCCCAGCCCGCTGAAGGCAGAGGTGTGGCTGGGCCAGGGTGGGGGCCGGACGTGGGGATGCACTTTTTCCCCAGCACAACAAGCTGTGGGCTTCCTCCCTCCCAGCTGAGCCCTGCCTGATATGGCAGGCCCAGAATGGGTCGCTAGCTAGAGACTGGAGGGCTGGCAGGAGGGCAGGGGCCCAGGGCCAGTCCCCAGAGGAAGTCACGTGGCTGGGGGCACAGGCATGACCCAGGAATGGTGAGGGGAGGGAGATATTTCAGGCCTGAGAGGAAGGGCCCAGCCCATGAGATGAATCACCCCGGCCGGAGATTATCCTGAGGAAGACCTTGGGGGTGGAATGGTGATAACTGCTCTCCTCCCGAGGTGACCAGGAGCCCACAGGCAGCTGGCCAGTGGCCGGTGAGGCAAAGTGTGGCTGGGAGCACACAGATGAGTCTAAGAGCGCCCACCAGCTCCAGGTACTTTCCAGAAGGGACTTCTCAGTGACCCTACAACACCAGGGGAAGCCCTGGAGACCAGCCACTTGCACAGGGTCACAGGGCCAGAGATGGGATTTGGAGTGGGCGTGTGCCTTTCTGTTTCTGCAGCTTGTCTTCCAGGGAGCTAAGACTGCCACTGCCCTCCTGCTCCAGGGGCTTCCTGGGTGGACATGAAACTTCACTGATAAGACACCAGGCTTTAGACTCCGAATAGCAAACCAGGTGTCAGAGCTTATGCTTGCTCCTGGATGAGGCACTAGACTTGTCCCAGCTTATTGCAGGCATGGGAAGTAGGGAGTCCAGAGGCTTACCCAGAACAAGGGGCTTACCCAGGATTCCAGAGCAGGCTGGACAGAGGCCAGTGGACCTGAGTCCTGCCTCCCAGCCCACAGATGATGATCTTCTGGATCTCTAAGCATGGCCATCAGCATCACCTGGGAACTTGTTAGAAATGCACATTTTGGGGTGCATTTCATTCAGCCCCAGATGGACTAAATGTGAACCTGGGCAGTGGGCATCCCTCTGAGCATTTACAAGCCCTCCTGCAGGGGATTCTGGTGCCAGCACATACACACACACATACACACACACACACATATCACTGGGTGGTATTTGGTATAAAATGGCCTCACAATGGTCTTTACCTCAAATTCAATTAAAACAATCCCATCCACCTGATGATCCATCCATGGGCTCACAAAACATGAGAATGCAGAGGTCCTTCAAAATCAACAGGGATTTGTTTCTCAAGCTTGAGGGATATGTGGGCTCCGGGGAAGCCACTTGTACACTACTCCCCCTGGCCAATAAACACACACAATGGTGGTTTAACTAATTTTTATTACACCATTGCTTAGATATGTACTATCATAAAACTAAGCGTAGGCTCTTATGCTATTAAAATCTGCAAGTTCCAGATGAAATATAAACTAATATAAACACTACAAAATCTAACTTTTAAATGAATGATAATTGACATATGCCAGAGAATGTTACTTTGCTGAAGCCAAGTGGCAGCTTGTAGCCTGACCATGGTGTCAACTGCCACCACGTGGGGCCCATTAAATTTGGCACCATCTATCACCCTCTGTCATGAGATGAATCAAATCTCCCAACCCCTTTCCACTAGCCCACCTCCTCCTAACCCTTTCTTCACACAGGGCAGGGGCTTCAATGCATTACTGCTTTCTTCTCCTGGGCTCCAAATCACAAAAGTGGTTTTCCTGGGAACATTATGACCATAAGCAAAAATGCAAACTCAAACAGGAAAGTTAATTAGAGGACAGTTCTCAGTTATAATGAGGTCATCCTAATAGTTTGAAATATGAGGATGTTAGATTCATGTTAAAATGAAAAAAAAAAAAGACCATTTTGAAATTCTCACTCTTGGAGCCCTGAGCATGCCTCTCTGGAAACCTGGGAGTCCATAGACCCCTTTTGAAGAGACAGAGACTTAAAGCTGGCAAGCCTTACTCCATTTCTGAGCTGGAGAAGTCAAGGCCCACAGAACAGTGGGGACCCACTGTTCCCTTCTCTGATCCCTCTAACCTCTATCAGCTGATTTCTCACTGGTATGAGGAAGAAGTGTCCCAGCCACCATTGTACCCAAATGCAAGGGGCTCCCCTGGGATGAGTGAGCCGCTCTCCCTGAGAAAGGTTTGAGCACAGTTGGCCACTACTCAGTGGAGATGGAATAGACTTCCCTCCACCTCTGCCAGGAAGTCCAACTTGGGAGGTCTTGAGGGGGACCTGGGCATCTGTTTCATACCCAAGTAATTTGGATGCACATGGAAGTTTGAGAAACAGTGGCCCCGATGATCTTTAAGATTCCTCTGATCCTAGAGGGCTGGATTCCAATACACATCATTATCGCTGTAATCATCATCATCAAATAACTATCATGTGTTGAGTGCATGCTGTGTGCCAGAAGCTCTGCTAAATGCGAATGTGTTATATGTATGATGGTTGTAACCTATGAGATGGCATTATTATTATTATCATCTCCATACAGATAAGGAAATAAGCTAAGGGAGGTTCACCATTTTCCTAAGGTCACACAGCAAGAGGCTGAGCCGAGACTCAAAGCTGGGTGTGTTGCCCCAGTGCCCTAGCAGTATTTCATATCCAACTCTGCCCCTAGCTGGCCATGTGTCTTTGGAGCCTCTTGGGCCTGCAATGGGGCTCAGTCTCCCCACCTGTAGGATGGATTGTCTCTTTGCCACCTCTTCCACAATCTTGGACCCCAGATTCACAAACAGATTGATGGTTCAGCAGGAGAGTCAATAGGACCTTGGCAGCAGGAGGAGGGAGACATCAATTTTCCAGCCCCAAGGCCCATTTTCCAGATCCTCCCAGTCAGGATGCTCTGGCCCTACCCATTCTGCCCCCACCTCCCGCCCCCTTGATAACACTGAATCACTGGCCTGGATGAGGCCCACCTCATGCATAGCAGTGGGTATTAGGAATGCTGGGATGGAGACGAAATCTATGTAGGCGAAATCAGTGCAAAGGACCCTATTCTTGGCAGGAGCGAGGAGATGTGGGAGAAGACAAAAAGGGAATGGCGACATGTGTTAACATAAGTGCCAGACACTCAGCTAGACGCTCAGCTAGATGCTGGGTAAGCAACTTAGCCCCTCAACATCTCAATTTTCTCTTCTTCTTACGAAGAGTGCATGAGAATCATCCAATTATTCATGTGTCTAACAATTATTCATCAAGGGCCGCCCATGTGCCAGGCATCATTCTAGGAAATGCAGCTGTTAAGTAACAAATATTCCTACTTGCGGGGCTGACAGTGCAATGAGGAAGACAGACAAACAAAAGTCAACAAATAAACAATGTAAAGTTGGGGGGTGCTGACACATTCTAGGCATATAAATAAAGCCAGAGTAAAAGGTGGTCTAGAGAGTGCCATGAAAGGGCAGGGTACTCACGGGTCACCCCCGTGGGGCAGAGATGTAGGAGGTGATATTCTGCTTGAATGAATTAATAGGTGAACCATACAGCCATCTGGGAAAAGTGCTGCCAGCATCAAAAAATATAAGGCATCCATCAGACAGCCTGGCACATACTAGGTCCTCAGTAAATCGTGCATGCTATCACAGTGCAAAGAGAGAGGCTGTTTCCTTATTTGAGTAGATGGATGGTCTCTGTGTTCCTGCTGCTCCCCAGCTGTAGGAATGTAGTCTTCAGACCCCAGCTTTTTGCCCTGCCTGCTCTAATCCTGGGAGAGAGGACCTGGGGGCCAACAGCTCCAAGGCAGAAGGAGGAAGAAGATATTCCATCGGAGGCAGCACAACCTCCTACCAGCCTGGCGCACAGAGGGGGGGCCCCCCAAGCAGACACCATGGTGCCAGTCACAGGAGTTGAATGCTGGATAGCCACAAAATAATAGAGGCTGATCTCACTGGTGAAAACCCACGTGGGACTGGATCACAGCCCTGCTCTGACAATGTGGGTGCCTTCCCATCAACAGGATGAAACCTACAGGCCTTTACAATTGACACCCTAATGGCTTCTGCCACCTCCTTCCCACCTCTCCTTCTTTCCAACTTCTCTGCTCTCCACGGGCTGATTACCCGGGGTCTGGTGATCATCACTGGATGTGCAGCTCTGGGTGCCCTTTGGAGGTGCCCATGTCAGGGGATGGGGAGCAGACAAACACACAGGTGAGGTTGTGGTGTTTGTGATGTTTATGGTGGCTGCTTGGACAGGGGCTAGCACAGAGGCTGTGGAGGTCTATATCCTGTTGGAGGAGTTGGCCACGGATGGCTTCTGGAGGAGGCAAAATGAAGCTTCAAGGGTGTTTTTCATTGTTCAGTTCTCAGCTCTTCAGAGAGCCTTCTCTGGTCACACTACCTGAAATTCCCCACGGAGCTGCTCTGTGTCACAGCTCTGAATTTCATTTTCTTCTGAGAACTTTGCCACATGAGAGTATTTCTTTCCTTCATCCATTCATTCAACAAAAATGATGCTCGCGCCGGGCGCGGTGGCTCACGCCTGTAATCCCAGCACTTTGGGAGGCCGAGATGGGCGGATCACGAGGTCAGGAGATGGAGACCATCCTGGCTAACACGGTGAAAGCCCGTCTCTACTAAAAATACAAAAAATTAGCCGGGTGTGGTGGCAGGCGCCTGTAGTCCCAGCTACTCAGGAGGCTGAGGCAGGAGAATGGCATGAACCCGGGAGGAGGAGCTTGCAGTGAGCCGAGATCGCTCCACTGCACTCCAGCCTGGGCGACAGAGAGAGACTCTCCGTCTGAAAAGAAAAGAAAAGAAAAGAAAAGAAAAGAAAAGAAAAGAAAAGAAAAGAAAAAGATGCTCCCAGTACAGGGCTCCCAGCAGCTCCAAACACTTTAGTACCGAAAGCTTTGACTATGGTTTGTGCTGCTGAAGTTTTCTTCTAAGCATCAATGAAGAAAACGGAGGGACCAAAACAGAGGTGGAAAGTCTCTACAAGCTCACCCTGGGGGACCCGCCGTTGGAGACCGCCTTAAACACAAACACCCTTTCTTGATCCGTGGCAGCACCAATGGTGGCGGTGGCCTCTCTCTTAATTTAATTTACAAGCGTGTACACGGCACTGGCTATGTTCCCGGCAATGTGCTAAGCACTTTACGTGTAGTATCTCAAACCTCAAAACTACCCAAGGAGGTAGAAACCATTACTGTTCCCAGTTTACAGATAAACTGAGGCAACGAGGGATTTAAGTAACTTTTCCAAGGTTACAAAGCTAATAAACGGTGGAGCCAGGATGTGGACCCCTCTAGAGCCCTCACTGACAGCAGTGTCTGGTATACAGCAGGACTCCATACCTAAGTGATTATTGCTGCGTCCGAGATCTAAGCTGATCTCCTTCTGTATCCAGCAGGGGGCGACAAAGCACCTGGCCGACAGTGCACCTGCCCCAGGTATGGTTGATTTGGCTCAAAGAGGAACAGTACCTGCTGAAGAGGTATCCTTCTCACTTCTTAATCCAGGCAGAGAGAGCTAAATGGGGAGAAAAATTCTGGGCTGGCATGACTCTGCCAAAGAAGAACTTTCTGCAATGGGTCCCATTGAAACAGTCATGAAACCGTTATTCACACTAGGTTCCAGGTTTTCGAATGAATCCTTGGAGGAGCTCCCAGTCAGGTGAAGGATTAAATTACCTGAACATTATTAGGCCCACAGAAATCCAAACAAGTTAAAAGTAAACCGTTCTGGATCACGAAGCTAGTAGGTCGCAGAGTTGGGATTCAAACTCAGACTTATTTGACCCAAAAGTCTGAACTCTTTTTACCAAACCATGGTCCTCACATTGATGAAAGCCCTGTCCTAGGTGCTAGAGACAGAGATGAAGGATACAGCATCTTTCCTACGAGGAGATTATGTTCTGATGGAGGAGGGAGGGGAGTGAGGCCATACAACATTTGGGGTGGGAAGGGCTCTGCCAAGATCAGCACAAGAAGGGTGGGAGCACAGAAGAAGAGATGCATTAAAAGGTGGTCCCTTCGAAGATCATGTCTGTTGTGTTTACTGCTGTACCCCAGGGCCTGGCACAGTTTAATCCTCAACGAATGTTTGATGACTGAATGAATGAGGAAGACATCAAGTGCCTAGGATAGGAGTAATGCAGATTAAGGAAGGCTTTTCAGATGAGTTGACATTTGGGTGGGATTTGGAGGATAAGTTAGGAGTTTACCAGGTAGAAAAGACAGCTAAAGGCATTCTAGACATATGCAAAGGAAAACAGCCTGCAGTAGTAGTCTCTCAACTTTTAAAAAAATCCTAACCCACAATGTATACACATACACATCCAATACACGCGCGCGCGCACACACACACACACACACACACACAGAGTTGGAACCTTATGCATAATGCCCTCTGTTATTTTCTGATCTATTTCTTTTTGTAAATGCTAGTGGCAACCCACTAATTTGTTGTGATATGGGCACAAGTGTTTGGGGGAAAGTGGAGGCTGTAAAGATAATTTTGAGCTAGACCATAAAGATCTCTGGATGCTAGGCTGGTAAGATGGAACCCTTTTTAGTTCTGCCTCTCCTTCCTTCCCTGTGAAGCCAGACACTACAAATTCCTTTTCCTTCTCTCACTCTCTGATGAACTCCCTGCCTCTCAGGCTTGTCTTTGTTACCTTTAGTCACTCCATTTCCCCAGCTGGTTCTTTAAATCATGCTGAATTCCTGGGGGCTCTGCACTGGGCCTTCCCCACTCATCCTTCTTGGTCTCCCAGGGCATCCTCTCCTTGCCTTGATTTGAATGTCTGCCCACTTCTAGCTGGGGATATCCAACCTAGAAGTGACAGCCCCAAGCCTGTCCCTGAGCACCAGTCACCCTTCGGTGACCTACAGACATTTCAGACTCAGCATGTCCAAAACCAAGTTTCACTCCCTGAGACCTCCTGCTCCCAGGGTCCCCAGTCTGTATTTTTCTCACCAGCCACACTCTCACAGGACAGGACACTGTCCTGGAGGCCTTCCTCATCCTGTCTATCATTCCTTCAAACTCAGTCTCAAATCCACCCCCTTCTCTCCCCACCATCTGTCCAGGCTAAGCCTTCTCTCCCACAGGTAACTACTGAGACCCCCTGACTTGCCCTCCTCTCTTGCTCCCTCCTCTGTTGGCTCCCATGACAGCCACCATGAACCTTCTGAAACATAAACCTGATCAGGTAACACCCCTGCCCCACTTAATATGCCCTGTGTTCCTAGACTCCCTATTGGGCCTCTTCCCTGCATATCTCCTTCCACCCTCATTCCCTCTAACGCCCCAATATCCAGGCACCTTGAACCTCCATGGCCCTGTTTCCTCTGGTTTCAAAAACTCTACTTGCTTAATACCAACTCACTCTTTTAGGATCCCACTTTAGGAACACTTCCTCTAGGAAGCCTTCCCTGATCCACTGAGACTGGATAAGGAGCTCCTTTGTGTTCCAACGGCCCTCAGCGCACCATACATCTTAGTGCCTAACACCTTCTTTCCTACTGGAGTGTCCCGAGTCCTTCCCCCTCCTCCATTAGATGGGCAGCCTAATGGGGCTGGGGGGTGGGTTAAGAGCAGATGCTGAAATCAGTATTTTCTAGGTTCGAAGCCCAGCTCGGCCATGGACTGGCTATGGGAATTTGATACTTTATTTAATCCCTCCCTGATTCACTTTCCTCATTCTATCAAATAATGATGGCTGTGATAATGATATCAACAAGTGGAGCACCTACCCCTTGGCATTTTCAGGGGATTCAGTGAGTTGATATGCTGAGGCTGTAAGTGACAGTGCCTGGCATGCAATAGTGCTACCTATGTGTTTGATCATGAAATCAGTTCTCAGATGGGTTGTTCCAGGAGGAGCAGAGACTGGATTTATTTGATATACTGATCTGTCTTGGCCATATTCTTCCCTCCCATATTCCTCTTCTTCTTCCTCCTCCTCCTCTCTCACTTTCCGATGTACCCAGCACCTGCACAGAGCTGTTGGTATGTGCCTAGCACCTGGCCTGACACTGGGTCACAAGTACACCCCAGCATTCGTGACATGAGTGAAACTTTGGTCTAGGAATGATGGTGAATGCAGAAAATAAAGGTCATATTTGAGAGATTCTTTGGAGGTAGACTGCTCAGGGCTTGTGCTGACTGCATCTGAGGGTGGAAGAGGAGGAAGAGGAGGAGGAAGAATGCAGGAGGGAAGAACATGGCCGGGACAGACCTTGTGATTTCCTTTACCAAAGCCTTAGCTCCTCCAACCATCTCCAGATCATTACAACGTACCTCCATTCACCCAAATACTCCAGCCAACATCGGGGTCACCTACCATTCCTCTTTCTCTTTGTCTACCCCTCCCCCCTCTCCCCTGAATCCTTTCAGGTCCTGTCTGTGCAAGACACAGGCCCCGTATCCTGGGTCCTTTTCTCCTCTCTGCACCCCACTTCCACCCTCATTGTCCTAGTTACAACTGCTGTGTAACAAGCATCCCCTCCACACTTAGTGGTGTAAAACAATCATTATATTCACAAGTTATAGGGCTCAGGAAGTTGGGCAGGGTACACTGGGGATACTACACAGCCACTGTCCACCATGTCGTAGCTTGGCAGACACAAAGCCAGCATGACACTATGGTGGGGGTACCTTCACCCACATTTCTGGCACCTGGGCAAGGTGACTCCAGTGCTGAACTCACCTGGGACTGTGGGCTGGAGCAAGCACAGGTGGCCTCTGCCTATGCCTGGGCTTCCTCACAGCATGGTGACCTCTAGGCCCCAGCACTGGTGCTCCAGCCAACAAAACAAAGACTGCATTGTCTTTTATCGTGAAGACTTGTAATTTTTGAGCATCACTTCTGCTACATCTTATTGGTGGAAGCCATCACAAGCCCACCCGGATTCACGCAGGGAGAGCACAGAGAACCCACTTCTTCATGGGAGGAGTGTCAAATAATTTTGTGGTCATGTTCTAAGGGCACCACCCTAACCCAAACTATTAATGTCTCACCTGGACCCCCACTGTCATCTCCTCTCTGGTCTGCTTGATGGCACAATTTATTCACCTGTCACTATTCCCACAGTGTGTTCCCATAGGACAGCCACGGGGAGCTTTCGAACACACAAATCAGATCAGTCACCTCCTTCATCCCTCCAATGTCCCCAGCTGAACACACCACTGAAATCCAAGCTCCTTGACGTGCCCACACAGCTTTGTGGATCTGTGTAGCCCCATCTCCCTTCAAGCTCAGGCCTTCTCTCTCTTTCTATCGCAGCCCACCATCTCCTCCCTGGGGCTCATGCCCACCTCTGAGCTTTTGCACCTGCTGGTCCCCTTCCTGCAGTGCTGGACCCCTGATGCTGTGTCCTTCAGGTCTCAGCTCAAATGCCATCTCCTCAGATCTAAAATTAACCCTCCAACACCCAGTATTCCCTCTCCCATCACCCTGCTTAATGGTCTACTATCTGCAACTCTGTTCTTGTTCACTTATGATCTGTCTCCTTCCTGGACCCAAGAGGAAAGACTCTTGCCTTTCTTCTTCCTTGTGTCCACGGTGCCCACTATCGTGGTTGGCACAGAATATGGAATATGAATGAATGCCTGAATGGTGGCTTTCGGGTGTGTGTGTGTGTGTGTGTGTGTGTGTGTGTGTGTGTAATTTAGAAAGGCAATCTTGAAGGATAGGCAGGGCTGCGTGCAGGAGGTTACTACAGTTGGGCATACTTTGTTTCCCATATGGTTCTGCCACTCGCTAGCTGGTGACTCTGGGCAAACACCTTCACCTCCTTGAGCCTCAGTGTCTTCAGCTGAAACCTGAGTTCAGATTTGCCAGACCCGGGCATAGGGACAGCAGGTCCAGCAGGAACACCGAGCTAGGATCACAGCCTCTCCCAGGGAGCTCAGTCCCTGGAGCCCGCGAGGAACACTCTCAGGAGGCGCAGGCACAGCCTCTCCTAGAGACTGGGCATCCCCCAGGTGGCAGGCGGGACCAGTCTGTGCAAACAGGGAACAGGTACCCGGAGGAAGGACATTCGCTGGCAAAAACATAAACTGCCGCTCGGAGTCTTGGCACCACCCAATTTCCAGGGACAGTTAGACTCCCCCTAGCTCACTGGATGAGGTGTACACCAAAGAAGGGGGTCAGCCCCCGCCCCCCCGCCCGCCCCGGTCGGCCAGGGCACTCGAAGCATTCTGTTCCCCGGAGCGAGGCCAAGGTGCACCACCCGCCGCGTCCGCCTGGTGTCGCCGCGAGCGCGCTCTGAGCGGCCAGCTGCGCCCCTCACACTCCCGCGGCTCAGGCGCCCCGCGGCTGTTACGCGCGGGGCTACTGCGCCTCAGCCCGACTCCGTCTGTCGGCTAACAGCAGGATCCCAGAGGAGGCTGCCCAACCTGGGCATCCCCTGCCGCCACCCTCGAATAGGTGGGGATAGGGAAGAAACACGCTGAGCCAGTCTGCCCTTCGCTCCGCGAAAGAGGGCGCCCTCCCCTGAAGCTGGGGTTGGGGAACTGGGGTGTGCCCTGTCAGCCCCAGCTCCCTGTTCCGGGCTTGAGGGAGCTGGGCAGCAGACCAAGGCACTAGGGCTCTCGGCCGAGTCTGGTCCACTCCACCCGAGGGCAGCCTCTGGACGCCCACTCGCCCTGCAATCTGCAAGTTAGTGACGGGTGGGGGTCGAGCGGGCTCCTACCGCCTGCAACCGGGCTGTGCTCCTCAGCCTCCCACCTGCACCCCGGAGCAGGGAGGGGGCCCCCGGGAGCGCGCATGGAAAGGCGCCAGCACGCGCCTACTGCAAGCTGCCCTGTCCCGTGGGCGCAGGGGCGCTGGGCGGGCGCTCCGGGGAGGCGGGCGGGGGAGGGGGAGGGGGCGGGAGAGGGACGGGGGAAAGGAGGGAGGGGCGGGGGCGGGAGGCAGCAGCGCCCCCGCACTCCCCGCGTCTCGCACACTTGCACTGATCGCTCGCGCGCAGCCCGGCGTCGCCCCACGCCGCGCTCGCTCCTCCCTCCCTCCTCCCGCTCCGTGGCTCCCGCGCTCCTGGCGAGGCTCAGGCGCCGAGCGCGCGGACGGGCGCACCGACAGACGGCCCCGGGGACGCCTCGGCTCGCGCCTCCCGGGCGGGCTATGTTGATTGCCCCGCCGGGGCCGGCCCGCGGGATCAGCACAGCCCGGCCCGCGGCCCCGGCGGCCAACCGGGACTATGAACCGGAAAGCGCGGCGCTGCCTGGGCCACCTCTTTCTCAGCCTGGGCATGGTCTACCTCCGGATCGGGTAAGGGCTGCCTGCGCCCTTTCCGCGCGTGTCTTGGCAAAGTTGGCACGGCCCGGGGAGGGAGGTGTGTCGCCTGCGAGCCTCTGCCGGCCACCAACTTCCACAGCTTCTCTGAGAGGCCGGGTGGGTGCGGTGTGGGAGCGGTGGACACACAAAGGCCCCCCGCAGGCGGACACCCCAGGAGATATAGGCAGGGGAACTGGCCATCCTGAGGACGTCTGAGTCTGGAATCCCCCAGGACCAGAGAGAGCCGGTAGGGACGCTCCAGCCTGAGGGACTCTGGGGGAGGGCTAGCTGCTGCGAAGGTTCAGCCCGTCCCGGGGACCCTTCGGACTCGGGCATAGGGACAGCAGGTCTAGCAGGAACATCAAGCCAGGACCACAGCCGCTCTCGGGGAGCTCAGTCCTCGGAGCCCGAGAGGAACTCTCTCAGGCGGCGCGGCACAGCCGCTCCTAGAGACTGGGCAGTCCCCAGATGGCTGGCTGGGCCGGTCCGTGCAAACAGGGAACAGGTACCCGGGAGGAAGGACATTCGCTGGCAAAAACATAAACCGCCGCTCGGAGCCTTGGCACCACCCAATTTCCAGGGACCCTTAGATTCCCAGAGCCCCTTCCCGGGCCAAGGGGACAGCACGTCCCACCCCCAACAAACACACACAAAGGTGGGACGAGAGGCGGCCTGAGACAGCAAGGGAGACAAGCGCTAGAGAGAGGCGGGACACCCCGCCCCCTGGAACTGGGCAGCAGAGGCGGCCGGGCGCGCGAGCAGCCCCCCGGCTTCACCCAGCGTTTCTGTGGAGGTGGGGCTCGGGGGCGCTCTGGCTGGAAGGTGGGAGAGGGCAGCTCGGGACGCGTCCTGGAGCTGCTTGTGCAAAGCCGGTCACCCTTTGTACTTAAGACAACGCGTGTGAGGCTCGGAGCGGTGGGGGTGTGGGGGGTCTGGGCATGGATAGAGGTTCTGGCACTGAAGGGCCCGCTTGGTAGGTCTCACACACCCTGCCCCTCCAGCCCCCAGCAGTGAACCCGCTACCATCCCTTTTGAGGAGGGGTGGACCGCAGGGGCTGCGGCGAGGGGGTGTGTGCGGCAGACCCTTTGTGTTTTGTCACTGCTACCCCCCTACCCCGTCACTTCCCCAGTCCACGTCTCTGGAGCGGGGATTTCGCAAGTTGTCCGGCCGCGGCCGCTAGCAGGTGCGTGCAGAGCCTACCAGGGGCCGCCAGCCCGACCAGCGGCGGAGAGGCGGCTGCGGGGCTCGCGCCAGTACCGCCAGCCTGCCGGTGTGTTTTAAGTGTTATTGATTCGCCCGCGTCTGGGTGGCTTTTCTTTTTTCCCCTGCTTTAATCTTCATCTTGGCCCGCGCCCCGCCGCCCCGCGCACATCCAGCATCCAGGAAGCCAGTCGGTCCGATTGGCTCGGGCCGCGTGCGGCTTTATCTCCTTTTTAATTAGAAACGGGGAGGAGGGACCCGGTTGGCGGGGGAGAGAGAAAGGGAAAACAGCAGAAAATAACCTCCCCGGGCCGCCCTCCCGCTGGCGCCGCAGCCTCCCCGGATTGGCCCTGCGGGGGCCCAGCTGCCCGAAAGGGAGGGAGGGAGGGAGGGAGTCCTGCAGAGCGCTGGTCTTCCGCCCCAAGCTGCCCTCTGGGGTGGGGAGAGGTCCAGATCGGGGAGGTGAGAGTTGCAGGTGACTTCGGGCCAGGCCCTGCTGCTCCCTGCACCTCGGGCTACTCATCTGTATAGTGGGCATGAGGGGTGAAGTCTCAACGTCCCGAAAAGGTTTTTCCATTTCCCCAGATGTGACTGGGCCCTACCCGCTTCTGGCTGATGGTGGGGCATCTGTGGTATTCTTATTTTACTCGGATAGTTCAGGTGACTCCGCACTAGCCTATTGCAACAATCAGATCCGATAAGAATAATGATAATTACAACACCACCACCACATTTATGGGGCACTCACTATGTGCCTGGCACCTTCTAAGCACTTTCCACGTTCTAGCACGTTTGGTTTTCACAGCAGCCAATGAGATGGGGACTAGTTATCAATACCCTAATTTAGCCGTGGAGAAACTGAAGTGCAGAAGGAAGGAAACTTGCCGAAGATCGCAAAACTAGTAAGTGAAGGAAGCTTAGATGGGAACCTAGGCCAGACCCTTAGGGGCTAGTCTATTGCACCTATGAATTTTTGGCCCCAGTATGCCAACCCGTCCACTCTCTGCTGGTGTAGAAATTTCCTGGTGGCCAGCTAGGTGCTCAGAGGGTCCTCCTGACAAATGATGCCAAAACATCTCCACTTAATCTCATGCTGCTTCTTCCTCAGACATTCCCAGCATTCTAGTGTGTGTTAGACTCTGGTTTAGGGCTGAGATGCAGATGCAAAGCCAGGCTGTCCCACCTCCAACACCTGCTAGCTGAGAACCTTCCTCCAGGTCCCAACCTCTGTGAGCCTCAGTTTTCAAATATGTGAAACAGATGTGATGATTCTTGCCCCACAGGGCTGTGTGGAAAGGTCACATGAGCTGCTGTTTGTGGCAGCACCCACCATACTCCCTTGGCACATAGTAGGGAGACTGCCCAAGTTTACTGATGCATTTGATGCATATTTGGGGGCACCTGCCGTCTAATAGGTACTCACCTGGAGCTACATCTTTGAAGTGCCACAATCCATTTATTCAGTAGTCATTTAGTGAACCAGCAGACAGCCTCCCTTCCCTCAGGGAGCTCATCCTCTCAGGAGGAAGACAAGTGATCAAGTGAGCATGCAAATTAAAAACACATACATGAAAACATTTCAGGAGACCATGAGTAATCAAGAATATCCAGTAAACAAAACAGAGATTGTGATGGGAATTTATTAGGGGTAGGGAGGGGAGGGAGGCTCCCTTAGCTGGGCTGGTCAGGGAGGTGACCCTTGAGGTCATGTGAATAATGGCAAGAAGCCAAGCTTGTGAAGATCAGGGGTGAGAGCGCTTCCAGGGAGAGGAGCCAGCAAGGACAGAGTGCCTACTGCAGGGAGAAGGCTGGCATGTGGCAGGAGCCTAGGGAAACAGCAGGAGTGATCAGTTGTGTGCTTGGAGGGCATGGGTCCATGTCACCTCCTCGAGTTATTGGTACAGGAGAACCTCGCTCTAACAAATCGCAACTCCAGAAAACGGCCCACAGCTGAGCCCCAGGACGAGGCACTTGCCCAGTGGCTCTACCTGCAGCCCTACCACTGCCACCAAGCCAAGCCACCACCAACCCTAACCTGCCTAGTCCCTCTGCTCCTGCTCTGGCACCCCACAGGTCTTTCCTACATGGAGCGGGGACCACCAGGTCATGTCAGTGTCCTGCTTACACCCTTCAGTGTTTCCTGGTGCTGCCTGATGCACCTGAGAAAATGCCAGCTCTCGGCCATCTCCTCTCCCCAGGATCTCCCTGCATCTCAAGCCCTGGTTTTGTAGCAGTTTCCATGGGTTCTTTCTATTCCTTGAAGACCCCGAACTTGTCTCCCAGAACTTTGCATTTTCTGTTCCCTCTGCATAGACTACCCTTCTCCAGATCTTCCCACAGATGCCTCCTGGCAATTCAGATCTCTGTTCTGTTCTAATGTCATGTCCTCAAGGAAGTCCTTCTTGATCACCTCAGCTAAAGTGGCCCTCACTTTCCTCACCACCCCCACACCCCAGTTGCCATCCCAGCATCGTCCTTTACTTTCTTCATAGTACATATTCATTTGTGACATCTGTGTTGTCACCCTCCCTTTTTCCTTGAGGGCAGGGCTTTGCCTGTCAGGTGCACAGCTGTGTCCTAGCATGGCACATGGCACATGATGGGTATCTGATATAAATCAGTGAATAGTTGAGGAAGATAGGAATTCTCCTCGTAATACTCACACACATCCTCTAGGCCAGTCTTGCCTGGAGTGGGATACGTGTACTCCATTGACAGCAGGAAGAAAATGCCAGGACTTCTACTTGCAATTACTTTTTAAGTTTTTTTTACCAACAATAAAACATATACATACATGAGAGTGTATGTTACATACACATTAAAAAACAGATTTTTTAAATGAACATCTGTGCACCCAGCACTCCTTCAGAGGCACCTGCTGCATGAAACTTTGAAGTCATCATTTCCTTGCTTACCTTTACAATTTTACCAAAGAGATTATTCCCTAGCAATATAAGGCTTCTTTTGCATGTTTTTAAACTTCATCTCAATTGCATCCTACCATAAACTCAAAGGCAACTTGCCTTTTTCACTCAATGCAATGTTTGTGACATACATCATCTTTTTCTGTTTCTAAAACAAAAATCAAGTGTGTGTGTGTTACACTGATATTGGGTATACGCATTGATACAAGAGCCTATGCAGAAATTATAGGGTTTCTACTCGAAAGGACATGAGTTAGGGGTGCAGGATCAAAAAAGTTGGGAGACCACTGTTGGGGGCCGTGGGGTGGCCAGTGCTGGACACCTGGGAAGGGTTCCCAGGCCATGGCCCCTTGCTGGCCTAATGCTCCATCTCTCTGTGTCTCTCCCTCCAGCGGCTTCTCCTCAGTGGTAGCTCTGGGCGCAAGCATCATCTGTAACAAGATCCCAGGCCTGGCTCCCAGACAGCGGGCGATCTGCCAGAGCCGGCCTGACGCCATCATCGTCATAGGAGAAGGCTCGCAAATGGGCCTGGACGAGTGTCAGTTTCAGTTCCGCAATGGCCGCTGGAACTGCTCTGCACTGGGAGAGCGCACCGTCTTTGGGAAGGAGCTCAAAGTGGGTATGTGCTCACCCAAACACCCCAGCAGAGTCTTACAGGCTATAGGGACACCAGAATACCCTCAGGTGCCCTCTGGAACTCCCTCACCTGCCCCTGCTAGAATGTCCCTCAGTATGGGGTCCTGCAGGTGCATTGACATGCATTCAGGACTCTCAGTGAGGGTCAGGTCTCTGGTTGAATCCATACTCCCTCAATCGTTTATTGACAGAGATGCAAACCAGCAACCAGTGACCCAAATGTTAACCTCTGGTACAGTGCTGATGTTGTGTTTTGAACTGAAGCCCAAATTTTAAAATTTGTTGTTTCACCTAAAACATAGGAATTTCTGATTTCTTTTGAAAAGTTGGCAGATCTACTTATAATTTACATTTGTGCCCATGTGGTTGCAAAGACCTGAAACTGAGAACACAGCTCCCTTTAGTTGCAGCAGTGAATGGGCAACCCATTCACTGCTGCAGTCCCCACCACTCCCTACTGCTGCCCAGTGTGTGCAATCCTGTGACATGATCCGCTTGACCCCTGTGGGCTTTTGACTTTGCAACTGTTTTATGGGAATGGTGCGTGCAGACACATACATACACACAGAGTTTTGAGCCACACATTTGACTTCTGAAGCAATTATAACAGAAGTCTGGTGAAAAAGGGTCAGAGAGAGCAATGCTGGTCTCCAGGAGGCCCTGGTCAGTGGCAGGAGACCATGCTGTGTGTCTTCTGGCTTGTGTGCGTGTGCATTAGGGGACCAGAAACTGCCACAGGCTGGCTTCCGCACTGTGAACTTCTCTGAAAGCCAGGTCAGCCTTGGATATCTTTGGGTATCCCTGCCGCCTCCTCCTCAGGTCACACTACTGTCACATCTGGGCTCCCAGACTGTCCCATGCTCCCCCATCTCATTGCCCTGTTGCTCCTGGCCATCCTGCAGTCCCTTCTGCACCCAGCAGGCAGGATCATCCTTTTACATGGAAATCAGATCATGTCACTGCGCTGCTTAAATCCCTCTGGAGGCTTTCTTGCATCAGAATGAAATCCCCACTGCTCATCTAGCTGCTGCTGACCTCTGCTGCCATCTTCCCCCTTCACCTTGCTCACTCAGCCTTGTCCTTTTTCCCAAACACACCGCACTGGACACCAGCTATTTCTTCTGCCTTAGCTCCTTTCCTCAGTCCCGTGCCCCTGACCCTGTCCGGGTCTTCTACAACTTTTCGACCTTGTCAAAAGTCCCCTCTCACCTCAAAGCTCCATCCCATCAGCCAAGCACTTCACATTGTCTGAATCCATTCTGAACTGGTTTGCAATGTCAGCTTCATGAGGGCAGGGGCCCTACTCCCATGCTTACCACTGAACACTTACTTCCCCTTGCCTTTTGGAAGGAAGCACAGCCTTACCCATCCCTGCAGCAGGCCTGGTTTTGTCACCATGTTCTGTGACTTATTTGCACCTTACAGAACTGCAGACAGGATCTCAGTATGCAGTCCTGAATTGCATTCAGGACTCCCAGTGAGGGCCAGGTCTCTGGTTGAATCCATACCATCCCAATAGTTTATTGACAGAGGTGCAAACCAGCAACCAGTGACCCAAATGACACCGGGTGACAAATGTCACCCGGTGACATTTGGGCCACTGGTGAAGCTGGCAGAGGACCTTTCCGAGGTAAGCATTTTCCAGGGTCTTTGTTGTGTAGACTTTTGCGTTGCACCATCTGCCCTGCTTCTCCCTCTTCCCAACCCCAGGGCTCACTTTTTAGGTGGAAACAGAGGTCCAGAGTGAGAATGGGACTGTCCCAGGTCACATAGTGAGTGACATCAACACTGAGACTCCAGTTTAGGTTGCCTAATCTGTCTTGTGAACCTCCCCTTGCTTGTCACTTGTGGTTTTTGTGCTTTCTTCTACTCAGATAACATACACACACACACACACACACACACACACACACACCATTCCTGGGACCCAGGCATGGGCTCCAGCATTGTTTTAAATTTGTGGCTTCTGATATATAAGATGTTATAGATGAGGAAACTGAGGCTCAAAAGGGACTTGCTTGAAGTCAAGTCAAGTGAGTGGCAGGGCCTCTCAGGACTGGGTTCATTCCAGTATAACTTTCAGTCTCAGAACAGTCAGTATATCAGCTGGCATTGGAATAGTCCCCACAGAGGCCTGGGGTGGAGCAGGAGGGCTGCAGTGCAGGGCAGTGCCTGGACAAGGATCCCCTCCTGTTGAGCAGCCCCCAGCTGGCCATGGTTGTAGAAGAGAGGCTGAGGAGGAATACTGCCAGTGCACACCAGCAAGGAGCAGAGGCCAGTGGCAAGAGGCATTCTAGTGGACTTGGCAGGCAGAGGTGGCTGGGGGAATTCCAGCAAAGAGAGGTGCCTAAGAAAATCCTTGGGACAGCGATGCAGGGCAGTTGGTCGGGGGAGCCTGGAAGGAAATAGGAGCTGGAGCCAGGAGGTATATAGGGTCAATTTAACAAGTTTGAATTTCTGAGTGGGAGCCGTTGGAGGATTTTGAGTGTGGGAGTGACTGCCAGAGGATAGGATGAACTTATGAAATTGCCACTATGAAATGATTTTTGGCCCACAAAAGTGGCAACATAATATATGTTGATATGCATATATTATGCATTGACTTGCATTCAGGACTCCCCATGAGGGTCAGGTCTCTGGTTGAATCCATACCCCCTAATAGGAATAGGAATCCATTCAACCTTATAGGAATTTTAGAAGATTCATGAAAGAGTGGGTATAAGTTCATTCATCATAATACTTGTTGATTTATTCATGCATTCACCAAGTTATTGGGTGTCCACTGTGGCTGGAGGCTCCTGTTCCAGTGTGTGTGTCCAGGGAATGGCTCTGGATTTGTGAGGGAGGTGAGCTATGGGCATGTCTGGGGGAAGAGCATGTCAGGCAAAGGGAACAGTAGGTGCAAAGGCCCTGAGGTGGAACGTGCTTGGGGGTGGCTTAAGGAACAGCGAGGCGGCTAGGGTGGCTGGAGTAGAGTGAGGAAGGCTGAAGGGGAAGGCTCAGGGTGCCAGGAGCTGGATGGTGCAGTATCCCTCAGGCCAGGGCAGGGGGTCTGGATTTCCCTTCATGGGAATGGAGAGCTTCTGGAGGGGAGACAATAAGGGAGGGACAGCATCCGACTTTGGGTTTAGCAGCATCACTCTGGCTGCTGGGCAAAGCATGAACTGCAGGGTGGGGTGGCAGTGGGAGTCTGGAGTCTTGTTGAGTCTTCCAAGAAGGAGGTGATGGTGGCTCAGCCTCAGTGACAGCCATGGAGACCTGCTTTGAAATCTACCAGCCAGGAAGGAGGGAGAGTGACAAACTAAGGGCCAGCTAGGAGGGAGGGAGGGTGACAAACTAAAGGCCAACCAGGAGGGAGGGAGGGTGACAACCTAAAGGTCTGCTAGGAAGGAGGGAGTCACTCTGGTCTGGACTTCTAGGGTAATGGCAGTGGGAAGAGGAAGATGAGTCAAGATGAGAGCCCTGAGAGTCTGAAACGCCCCTGAGCTTAGGTTTCCTCATATAGAGACAGGTGTCCTGTTCCAAGACATCAAGAAGCAAGCATCACATTTAGGGTCACTGGGCTCCTCCTCAGTGCTCTCACCCCCATGGGGTTGCCACTTTCTGGGAATGACCAGCTAACAAGGGCTGTCTTGCAGGGGTAAGGATCTGGCCTTTGGAGCTGTGGCCATTAAGTCCTGACTTTGAGCACCAGGACCCATTGTCTGCCTTTAAAGAGAAACTTCCCAAAGCTCCACCCCATACTTCTGCTTACATATCATTAGCCAGAACTTAGCCACATGGCCACATTTAGCTGCAAGGGAAGCTGGGAAGCGTAATCTTGTATTCAGAGTGGACATGAGACCAGCTGGAGCTCTGTGACTGAAGAGGAAGAGTTCTTCATCCCATGCCTGGCTCCCTTCTAAGTGTTCAGGTTTCCTGCATAGAGCTGAGGGGTGGCAACGGCATGTACCAGGCAAGGTCCCATTGCATGCTAGAAATTGAACCCCAATTCAAGCCACCTCTGGTGAAAGGGGGACTTATGTATGCCTAAGGAACTGGAGAGCCAGGGCGTGGTGCTGACTTTCGAAATGGACTGGACCAGAGGTAGCGCTGGCATCCAGCAACCCCAGGGCCACCTCTTGGGGCAGCAGGACGGCCTTTGCACCAGCAGTGCCACACCTTCCAGGTTCAAGTACCCCCAGAAAGAGCCTTGGCCTTTCTCTAGCAGCACTTGCAGAAGTTCTAAGATTCACTCAGATTGGACCAGCTAATGGGGCTTTACTTTTGGTTGTGTGCCCATCCCAAACTAATCACAGTGGCCAAGGGCAACAGTGCTTTTGCTGGCCCAGCCTGGTAGCCCCACCAGACCATCTCTCAGGGGAGAGGAACTGCTCACGAGTGTACTAGTCTGCTAGGGCTGTCAGAACAAAGCCCTGCAGACCAGGTAGCATAAACGGCAGAAATGAATTGTCCAGTTTCAGAAGCTGGACGTCTGCCATCCAGGTGTCAGCAGGGCTGCTTTCTCAGAGACCTCTCTCTTGGGCTTGCCACCTTCTCCCTGGGTTCTCCCATGGCCTTTCCCCTTGTATATGTGCCCCAGGAATCTCTTGTGTCCTGGTCTCCTTTTTTGTAAGGACACGAGTCATATAGGACTAGGGCCCACACTAACAGTCCCATTTTAACTTAATTACTTTAAAGTTCCTATCTCTAAATGCAGTCACACTCTGAGGTATTGACTCAGTCCATAGCAATGAGTGACCAGAGTGCAGCACGGTTCAGGCTTTAGGGAGAAGGCATAGGGAGTGTGGTGGGCTCTCCGAAGTGAGACCTCAGGATGGAGGGAGGAGTCTGGACAGTAGAGATGGCCCTTGATCTGGGACTTGGAGGGTAGGGAGAAATTTATCAGTGAGTGGGATCCCAGGCAGAGGAAACAACAAAGCAAAGGCATGGTCGTGTGAGAGCTATGGAGGGAGTGAGCAGGGGCTTGCAGCCTCAGGAGACGGTGGCTCAGGGAGTCCCCTATGAGATGGCAGGCTAGCTGTCAAGACCCTTCAATGCCAGGGATTATTTGAGTGGGGTGTGTGGCCGCACATCAGTTTGACCAACTGCTACCTTGGGCGGGGGTGTCTAAGACTTTTCCCTCTAGACTTTTCTTTCTTTCCTTCCTTCCTTCCTTTTTTTCTTTCTTTCTCTCCTTCTCTCTTTCTCTCTCTCTCTCCCTTCCTCACTCCCTCCCTCCCTCCTTCCCTCTTTCTTTCTTTCTTTCACTTTTCTTGCTGTGTCTTTCTTTCCTTTCTTTCTCTTTCTCTCTTTCTTCCTCCCCTCCTTCCTTCCTTTCTCTTTCTCTTTTCCTTCCTTCCTTCTTTTCTTTCTTTCTTTCTTTTTCTTTCTTTCTCTCCTTCTCTCTTTCTCTCTCTCTCTCCCTTCCTCCCTCTTTCCCTCCCTCCCCTTGCTTCTTTCTTTCTTTCTTTCTTTCTTTCTTTCTTTTCTTTTCTTTTCTTTTCTTTCTTTCTTTCTTTGTTTCTTTCCTTTCTTTCTCTTTCTCTTTCTTTCTCTCTCTTTCTCCCTTCCTTCCTTTCTCTCTCTCTTTTCCTTCCTTCCTCCCTTCCTTCCTCCCTCCCTCCCTCCATCCCTCTCTCCCTCCCTCCCTCTCTTTCCCTCTTCCTTTCTTTCTCTCTCTTTCTTTTTCTTTCTCTCTCTTTCTTTCTTCCTCTTTCTTTCTCTCTCTCTCTTTCTCTTTTTCTTTCTCTCTCTTTCTCCCTTCCTTCCTTGCTTCCTTCCTTCCATTCTCTCTTTTCCTTCCTTCCTTCTTTCCTTCATTCCTCCCTCCCTGTCTCTCTTTCCCTCTTTCTCTTTCTCTCTCCCTCTTTCTCTCTTTCTCCCTTTCTCTCTTTCTCTCTCTCTCACTTTCTCTCTCTCTTTCTCTCTCTCTCTTTCTCTCTCTCTCTTTCTTCCTCTTTCTCTCATTCTCTTTTTCTTTCTCTCTTTCTCCCTTCCTTGCTTCCTTCCTTCCATTCGTTCTCTTTTCCTTCCTTCCTTCTTTCCTTCCTTCCTCCCTCCCTCTCTCTCTTTTTCCCTCTTTCTCTTTCTCTCTCTTTCTTTCTCTCTCTCCCCCTCTCCCTTCCTCCCTCCCTCTGTACCTCCCTTCCTTCCTCCCTTCCTTCCCTTCCCTTTCCTCCCTCCCTCCCTCCCTCCTTTCTTTCCTTCCTTCCTTTCTTTCTTTCTTTCTTTCTTTCTTTCTTTCTTTCTTTCTTTCTTCTCTCTCTTCTTTCTTTATTTCTTTCTTTGTTTCTCTCCCTTACCCCTTTCCCTTCCCTTCCCTTCCCTTCCATCCCTCCCTCCTTTCTTTCTTTCATTCTTTCGTTCTTTCCTTTTCTGACAGGGTCTCGCTCTGTCACCTGGGCTGTAGTGCAGCACTGCAAGTTGAGCTCACTGCAGCTTCCACCTCCTGGGCTCAAGCAATCCTTCCACTGGGATTACAGGCACACGCCACCTCACCTGGCTAATTCTTTTCTGTTGTTTTGTAGAGACAGGGGTCTCACTGTGTTGCCCAGGTTGGTCTCAAATTCCCAGCTTCAAGCAATCCTGCCTTGGCCTCCCAAAGCAATGGGATTACAGGTGTGAGCCACTGCACCTGGCCATTTTTTTTCTTAAATAATACTGTGACCTCCCTCAAATTCACCCCCAACACAACTTGTCAACCACGTCTGTGAGCCTCCCTCGTGTCTCCCCTGCCTCTCCCTCCCTGGCTACACTTTCCCTATCTTGAATCTTGAGTTTCCCATTCCCTTGCTTATTTATGTTTAATGTATCATATGGAGATCTTCTCCAGAAGTAAATGACTTCATTTTGGTTGGATTGAATTGCTATTGTGCCAAGCTCCTCCCCCACTGGCGGCACAGCTCCAACACTGGGACTGGCCAGCTGCATGTCTGCCCAGTGAGTGGGTGAGAAAGACAATTTCAACAGCATCCTGATTTACACTTCCCTGAGAAGTGATGAGGTTGAAATCTCTTCCTGTATTTACTGGCTGTGCATGCTCGCTCTTCCATGAGTTACCTCTTCATGCTTTTCCCCCATTTTTCTGTTGGGTTGTAGGTTCTCCCATTGGGTTTGGCCAGTGTGGTTGTAGTCACAGTGCAGGGAAACCAGGGTTAGACCAGGCAATGCCTCGGGATGAGTGGGTTCCTCGGGGTGAGTCGGTTCCTCAGGGTGAGTGGGCTGTGGGAGGCTTCACTCTATCTTGTATCTTTTCACTGAGGATCAGTGTGGACCAGGAGCCAAGACAGCCCTTTCTCATCCATCACTTCATTGGGTCCTTGGCACCCCTGAAAGAAAGTGTGTCCACCTCTGTCTCGTTCCTGGGAGACAGGCTTAGAGTCAGGCAGAGGCTGACCAAGATCTTGTGGTTGTTTTGTGGCAGAGCTGAAATCAGTTGTGAGTCCCCCGTTGCTAGAGGGATTCTTCTGTTTGTGTGATCCTGCCAGAGAGTCTCAAGTCTGCCATGTATTTGAGAACCCCTTGTCTTGCTGCAGGTGTGGGGCTGACAAGTGAGTACTGAAATCAGAGTCACATGGCTGGGTTTGCATCCCAGCCCCACCCTTACCTTGCAGGTGACTTTAAGTGAGTACTTCATCTTTCTGACAGTCTGCAGAATGGGGGAGCCACGCACCCACCTTGCTAAGTGGTAGTGGCATTGTATGATATGGGATGTAAGAGCCTGGCACATTGTTATCCATTGGATGACATCCCCTGCCCGCTTCCAGGAGGCCTGTGTGCCCGTGTCATATGAACACAAGCTCAAGGAACCCAAGACCCATGCTCTAGATTTTCTTAGTGTTTACCAGCCTAAGCTGACCATTTTGACTCTACCTCCAAACTATATCCCCCAATCTGTCCAGTTTTCACCACCTTCACCACCACCTCCTGATTCAAACCGCCATCTTCAGATACTTGTTGCCTGGACAAAGACATCAACCTCCAAATGCACTCCACCTCCTCCCTTTCATCCTGCAACTCATGCAGCCATCCAGCATGACATCTTCTCCGTGTTGCTCTGAGCGTGGCATCCTGCTGTGTAAAACCCTCCAGCGGTTTCCTGTTGTTCTGAGAATAAAATGCACACCCATCCCCTGCTCCTTTATGGACCTCTGCCAAAGTCCCTCCCACCCCAGGGCCTTTCCCTCACTGTTCCCTCTGCCTGGATGTTCTTTGCCAGCTTGGCTCGCTCCCTCTGTCTTTCTATCCTCTGCTCACCTGTCAGCCCCTCGGAGAAGCCTTCGTTACCCCCTCTCTAGTGTACACCTCCTGTCCTTGTCCGCTCTCACTGTGTAGCATTTTCTTTATGTCACTTTGTTACTCCAGGATGTATTCTCTCTAACTTGCTCATCTGTGCAGCGCTGTGTAGTGGTTCAGCCCTGAAGCTTCCTGCTTGGTCATTTACCAACAGTGGGCCTTGACCAAACGGGAGTGATAATGGCACCATTCTCACAGGTGGCGGGAGGATGAGGTTACTTACTGCACTCAGAACTGTGCCTGGCACACAGGAAGTGCTCCATACATCGTAGCTGTGTTGTTATTATTGTCTGTCTCTCTGGCCAGAAGGCAGCTCTGTGAGAGAGCAGGGGCCTCTGACCCAGTGCCTGGTACATGGAGGGCACAGTCCCTGCGGAGGTGCTCAGTGGATGTAGGGACATCACAGGTACCAGAGCAGCCCCCTGCCCCAACTCCTCTCTGCAGCAGGAGATGGCACAGAGCGTGCTTGGGAGAAGCAGCTGAGCGATGGTGGGCAACCTGTCCTCTCCTGCATATGCAGGTCTCCACTCAAAGGCCACCTCCTCCAGGAGGTCTTCCTGGACCATCCTGCCCAAGACAGCACCCTCCACCCTTCCCGAACAGGGTACCCTGCACTGTTGTCTTTACAGCACTTACCACTTTTGGAATTGAATTTGTTTACTTTTGCAAGAACCCGTCTGACATTAGTCTTCTCTGCCATCATGAGGCTCCATGGGGCCCAGATCTGCTGATCGTCTTCTCCCCAGACCGCCAGCATCTGTCCTGGGGCCTGGCACACAGTGGGTCCTCATGGAACACGTGAAGAAGTGTATGGCCCCCAGGCAGGCCAGCTCCTTTCTACTTTGTGTGGCCCCAGTTGCTCTGAGCCCTTGAGGACAGGCCTGGCCTTGTTTATCTTCTGAATGCCGGGTCTGGGGAGCACCTCGTGCACAGCAGGTGCTCCATTTTCTCTGTTGTGTGTGACGGCTGTTCACTTCTCACCCCAAATACAAAACTGCACGTTCATGTCTGCACATTTTCACTGAGCTCCATTCTAGCTGGGCAGTCTCACTCATCAAGATCTTTTTAATGTCAATTTGATCAACCATCCTGTCAGCTATCCTGTCCATCTCTGAATTGGCTCAAAATGGGATAAAAATGCTGACTAGGTCTAGTGCCTAGGAAAGACCCCTATGGCATGATTCAAGAGGAGCTGTGCCCAGGGTCTGCTCAGCAAATCACCAGTTCCCAGGCTCCACCCGCCGCCTACTGCCAGCTGCCCTGGGGAGAAAAGGACATTCCCATGAACAATAAAATGGGGGAACTCAGCATGTTACACTCCCTGCTCCTGGAGAGTCAGGGTGCCTGCCGGCATATTAAAGGTGCTGAAACGGCCTGTAGACAAGACAGCAGCTTGAGGTGACTCAATCTGGAAGGTCCACTCATTTCCATCCTTGGACTCACTGACTGTCCAGTGGAGCTGCTCTTAGGGGCACACACACTGGGGAATATCACCCTGGAGACCCGCACAGATTGGCCATACTCAGAATGTGGTTTATAGGTCAACTTGGAATCTACCAAAAAGTACATCCACCCACCACCAATTTCCATATCTTTCCCCAGGGGTACAGAAGAGGCATATTCTCGCTTCGGACATTGCCATTGGAAGTCCCTTCAATCATGCATAAAATTCAGAATGCCTGAGTTTCCATACAAGTGCAGGAAAGCGTGTACATACATGTAAAATGTATATATGGCAACATGGTGTATAGAATGAAGAGTATATATCCACAATATAAGTATATAATATTTTAATTTTTTTCTGGTACATTTGGTTCAATTTATGCAAGTTAAATGTTCATGGGATAAGACTCCCCCCCTTGTATGTCCACTCATTTATTCACGTCCTCATCCCACAGATATTTACTAGAATCTCTGCAGTAAATGCTGGGGTGCAGGCTGTGTCTGGGGCACTTGCTCTCTGGTGGGGACAAAGTGGGGAGTCAAGGCTGAAAAGTGCTCCGAGGATCTAGTGGAAGAGAAACAGGCACTGGGAGATGAGCAGAGAAGCTGCCTGCACGGGTCACCTGAAGTAGGGGCCGTCCACAACCCAGGAGGGAAGGGGAGTGGCAGCAGGAAGGGCTTGGCTGGGCGACGCAGACAGGAGCCCTGGGATCCAGAGTGGCTTGGCACGAGGGACTGCAGGGCGTAAGGTAGGGAGGGTAGAAGAGGCTGGGGAAAGAGGTGGGACCAGGCATCCTGCAGGGTTTTGGGACCAGACTCAGGGGGTTTGCTTGGGAGGGAAGTTGTCAGAGGTATTTAATCAGAGGAGAGACAGGATGTAGGAAGATAATCAAATTCTCTGCACACACAGAACGTTGCTATGTCTCCAGCATTATCATCGGCAAAGAAATGGTGATTTCCCGCCATGTGCTCCTGGGGATGGGTGCATTCTTTTCCACATGCTCACGACCTCCTGTTTGGTACCCCCCTGCCGGAATTTTTCCAGGGATGGGCACAAATGACCTAGGAGTCAACCCCTGGAGTCCACCCTCCTCTGTCTACAATCTGGGAAACTCTGATGCATTTCTGGGCTTCTGCCTCTGTAGAATTTGTCACCACTTCTCTTGGGCAGTCACTTGAGCAGCTCTCTCCTCTCCCCAAGGTGACTGCCTGGGCTGAGAGTCCCATGTCTGGGGATCCCCACACTCTGCAAAAAGGACTCCATCATTTTACCCATCTAGGGCTGTGAGAGTGCAACACATGTCTGGTGAGCTGGTGAATGCTTAGAAGGATGGATTTGAAGACCTTTCCAGTGAGAGAGACAGAAGCAAGGGGCGGGCCAGCTCCATTTTCTCTCTGCCATTTCTTAACAATGCGCCATCTTGCCCAAGCAAAAGACCTATTCTTTCCTTATTCTTGCTTAGAATGCAGCTAACAAAGGACTTTTTGTCTCGTTTGCATTTTTTTTTTGCAAGCCTCAGTTCATCCTGGGTTTTAGCTCTCCTGACACTATTCTCTGAGATGAGTCTTTTGTTATAATGTTCTCTTCCCAGCTTTCATATGGTAGACAGGCAGGCAGGCAGGCGTGCGTGTGCATGCAACATGCAGACACACACACACACACACACACACACTTGCTTTCACATGCACATTCATTCATTCATTCATTCAACTGTTGAGGCTTCACAGATAAATAATCCAGGTCCCCACAACCTAGCGAAGAGAGACTGATCATTCAATTCAATACAAAGTAAGGATGGACAGGGTGCTGGGCCACAGATGGAGGGAGGGGACATCTTGGAGGCCCCTCAGAGTAGGGAACTTGGGAGCCATGGCTTGATGGATATGGTGCTAACCAATAATGCATCTAGTAAAAGCTACTGTTTATTGATCCCTTACCAAGTGCGGGCTGAGCTTGTCATGTGCATTGGCTAATTTAATCCTCCCAACAACCCTGGGAGGTAGAAATTTTGTTATTCCCACTTTACAAATGAGGAAACTGAGGCCTTGAGAGGTGAGTTAACTCATTTAAGGTCCCGCTGCCAGGAAGAGGGAGCCAGGACGTGAACCCAGATTTACCCACCTCCAGGGCTTTGCTTTAAAACCTCCTGGGCTACATTCACTGCCCCTTAGCAGGCAGATGGAATAAGAAAGACAATTGCAGCCTGGGGGAACAGCATGTGCAAAGGCGTGAAGCCAGGAAGGGGCAGATGCTGACCGTTGGCAAGTGGTCAGCAGTGTGCTCTGGCCTTGCTCAGTGGGAAGAGAGACCCTTGGATGGAGAAAGACAGAGGCTGGGGCTTGCACACACCCCTCCACAGTTTCCCTAGCTGTGGGCCTGTTACCTTACCAAGCTCTGCCCAGACATAGATCCCTGCACCCCCAAATCTTCCAGTTATTCATTGAGAGGCTCCCTGGTTCCTCTTGATGAGACAGCCCCATGTGGCATTCTGAGCCCAGAGGGGCTATGAACTGCCATGCCACGGGGCTGGCAAGCGCAACCTTTTTCCATCTGTATATTTTCCAAATCATATATTTCAGCTTGTGTCACTGCAGATTGCTTGCTCTCTGACCCATTGGCTTTAAATAGCAAAAGAAAAAAAAATACAATGCACTTTGTGGTTTCCAGTAAGATACCGTAAATACACCCAGATAATATTCCGGTGCAAACCATTTACAGTGGCTACACAGGGCGGTGGAATGGAATCTTTTGGGCAGGCTTGGACATCAGTTTATTTCCTCTGTACCCGCCGGGATCGTTATGGAGCTGGAACCACAGAGGGCGTCAGCTGGGCTCCCCATTTTCATCTCAGTGATAATATGTATCGTTCTTTATCCAGCGCCTTCTGGGAGCTCCATAGAGGCTTCATTCCACAGAGGTCTCATTTAATTTTCACAACTTGGCAATGTCCTCCTAAGGGTTCCCACTTCACAGATAGGGAAGCTGATACTCAGAGAGGCAGAGTCCTTGCTTGGGGCTCCCCCAGTGAATGAGAAGTAGACAGGAGGGACTGACAGATTTCATTTTATCTGAGTTCTGAGCTGAAGTCACCTGGGATATCTCAGGAAGGAAGGTCTCTGGGCTTCTGGATGAAAACTTTACCTGGAGATATGGGTGGATGGAGAGGTAAGGAGGGCATGGGGGAGGTGAGGGAGCCAGGGGATCTTCTGGTCTTGCTGAGTCACTGGTGACCTTGAGCAAGTCTTCCATTCTCCTTGAAGCTGTCATTCCAGTAGGAGCCCCCTGGCTTTGTTTCTGTGGCTCTAGAAATCTCTTCTCTGATTCTGGGGAGAGGAAGGCCTGGCAGAATCCACACCCGCCCACAGCCTCACCTCCTCCGGTGCCTCCCTGGCTCACCTGCTCCCGCCACTAGCTGACCACACCACATCAGGGCCATCACTCAGGCTACCCCTTGGCCTGATGCCTTCTTTGCCCCTAGAGAGCCTCATGACCTCGCCACTCAAGGCACCACCCCAGATGTCCCCCACTCCCATCACTGCCCTGTGTCACCTTCTTCAAAGTCCTCAGCTGCCACGGAGTGGCATGATCTTATTGCCTGTCCTTCTACGAAGGCAAAGCCATGTCTGAACTCCTCATCTGAGTTTCCTCATGCCCTAGAACAGTGCCTGGCACATAGTAGATGCTCAAGAAATACCTGATGAGTGAAGGAACAGATGGCAGAGACAGGTCCTTCACAGCAGGCTGTCCCCACTGCCGGGGGTGGAGGATCTGATCCTGGAGGGCACACAGGCCATGGTGGCCAAGCCCAGGGTTCACTCACAGGCTCCACATGGATGATCTGGGCAAGAATGTAGGCCTGGAGTCAGTAGGACTGGAATGGTTATCAAGACCTTGAGGCAAGGGAGTGGGTCAAACTCTGGGGCCGGCTGTACGCGTTTGAATCCTTACAGGTTGTATCACATGGGCCTCAGTTTCCGCATCTGTAAAATGGAGATAATAGCAGCCCCCACCTCACATGTTGTTGCCATATATTGTAGATCTATACTCAGGGCTTAGAACAGAGCCTGGTGAATAAGAAACATTTTGTATGTCTTTGCTCAGCTTTTTATGTACTATATGTCATTGGATATATGATCTCATCCCATTTCCACAGCAATAGAACAGACCACCCTTGCAGGTATCTCCTAAGATAAATGAGATGGCATTCGGGAAATTACCCACCTGAATGAAGGGGCTTCCCCATACAGCTGAGAGAAGGGCTGTTCTCGGAGCAGTGAGTATGACCAGGGTCCAAGGGAGTTCTCTGGAGTGGTTAGGCACAGCAGGTGACCCCCAGATTTGCATCCTAACTCTTCCTGGGCAAGTCACCTCATCTCCCCAAGCCTCAGTTTCCCTACCTTACCTAGGATGAGTAAAGGAGGCAGACATGGATGGAGTCTGAGATTTATTTTAAGATTCCAGGAGACTTTTCTACTTTCTACCATCAAACCCTGTTCTCAGCTCAGCAAGCCATCCGATTTGAATGGTTTTGATAAATTATTTATTGATAAGTCTTGTTTTAGAAGTAAGTGCATTCTGACAAGAGTTGATGTCTTAAGCCAGAATAATCTCTAACCATGGGGTTTCCATGCACTGGTGGGTCAGGAAGGGAGCTGGGGTAGGGGGCTGAGGAAGGACACTGCCCAGCTTAGGCCTTGAATCCCAGTTCTGGCCAGTTTCTAGCTGGGTGACCTCAGCAAATCACTCTAACTCAGAGCCTCCATTTCCTCAACTGTAAAACCATGGGGAATGACATCTACACTGGGGAATGTTGTGAAACACTTCACAGAGGACCAAGCATGGGTCCGGAACCTAGTAGGTGCCCAACAAATGTTACCTTCTCTCTACTCTTTCCCATCTTCCTTAAAAAAAAAAACCCAAGTGTCTGGCTAACTCTGTGCTGATGCCTTGGGGCAGTCTTGTTTTGATGAATGGGCTAGGAGATGGCCTATAAGGGGCTGGAGTTTATCACAGGCTCCACATCTGCCTGGTTAGATCCCCTTGGAGCCTCAGTTCCCCCATCTGTAAAACAGAGAGGCTATTATTACCTCCCTTGAGGATTGTTTTCCTAGGGAATAGATGGGTATCCTCTTCTAACATGCTGAGCATGGAGTCTGGCAGAGAAAAAGCACCCAAGAAAGACCATGTGGTTGAAGGCACACAGTCTGTGGAGACCAAGTCAGAGCTTTCTTTCATTCATTTATTCATTCCACTGCTATTTACTGGGTACCTACTGTGTGCCAGGCCCCGAGGACACAGCAAGGGCCATGACAAAGTGCTTATCTTCAAAGCAATTATATCCTAGAGGGGCAGGGGTCATGGTGGTAGGGCTGGTACGGGGAACAGATAATCAGCAGCTAAGTCTAAAATGGCAGGGAGCAATAAGGGCCATGGATAAAACAGATGCAGGGCAAGTTCTCTGTACCACCCAGTGGCACCCATAATTTCATCAATGATTATAATTATAATGCTCACTACTATTTGTTTAAGTACCTGCTAGGTGCCAGGTGATGCCTACCTCTTCCTACAGGGTAGGTGCTAATAACAGATGAGGAAATGGAGACTCAGAGAGGTTAAGTGACTTGCCCAAGGTCACACAGCTTTTGGCAGGGTTGAAATTGGGACTCAGGTCTGTCTCACCCCTCACACATTTTGGAGGAGGTTGGAGACAGTGGGAGTGACAGACATGGTCCCTGTCATCTTGTAAACCTTAAATTTGGCTGGGCAGACAAACACTGGATCAGCCTCACATACTTGCCTCTGTTGTGACCTTCAAGACATTGTGAAATGGGACTCGGTGACAGTAAAAACAACAAGACTACAATGCAACAGCTGATGTTTACTGAGCACTCACGACATGCCAGACACTGCTCAGCACCGCTCAGCACCCCTTGTTTTGTAATTCAGTTCACTTAGACACATAGATGCTGTGTAATTGTACCCATTTCGCAGAGGAAGCAGTGAAGGGTCAAAGAGGTTAACAGCCCTGACGTTAGTCACACAGCCAGCTGGATGCCCAGGGTAGTTTCCTCCATGGTAGTGTGGGGTGGAGTGGGATTGGATCATCCCAGTCTAATGTGGGCGGGTAAGGCCAACATCAAAGTTAATGGCAAGAGTCAAAAGTGACTCTTCCACATCCAGAAGGATTGGACTTTACCAGCCAGTACCTGGGTCCCTGAGAGCTCTGAAGCCAAGAATGACTGGCCCTCATCGGCGCCTTGACTACAGTCTTCGCTTCTCAGGGGCAGTGGGTGCTGAGGAAGTCCAGCTTGGTGGGGAGAGGAAGGCCATGGCACTTGATGAGACCTCGCTCTGGGCTGTGGGGAAGAAAGCTCTCCATCTGGAGCTCTGGGGGATGAAATGGGCCCCAAGGGACAGCTGCCCTTCCCTACCTCAGGGGTGGGATGGAAATGGTGAGTGGGTGGAAGCCATCTGCGGCTAGCTGTCCATTTCTCACCATCTGCACCATCATGCACTGCTCCAGAGACTGAGAGACCCAGGGACGGTCACCACTGGGCTGTAGAGCAGAGGACACACGAAATTACCACAGGAGTCTTGGGCTGGCAGCCCCCTCCTCTGCCACCTGCCCTTCCCCCAGGGAGAACCCAAGGGAGAGGGGCCAGTCTTTGAGGATAGGCCAGGCTCTCTGCCCCGCTTCGATTCGCACACTCCATTCTTGGTCTGATAAAGAGGACACAGTCTCCGGTCAACGGCTGGAGCCTGCCCACTGCACCTGGGAATCATTTCATCCCTGGAGGCAGTTCTTGGTCTATATGGAGTGCCCAGAGGCCGGGTCTGCAGCTCAGCTCTGCTGCCCACATGTTGGGTGTCCCAGGCAAGCCAAAAGCCTTTGTGTCTTCAGTTGTAAATGAAAAGCCCTACTCCTTACCTCTCAGCCCTCTTGTACTTGTAGAGACTTGTTACCTCCATCATAGATAAGAATTGTTATAATTGGAGCATTTGGGGCCACCTTCTCATGCCAACCTCTGTGCTAAGTGCTCTACCATTGTTAATTTTTTTTTTTTTGAGACGGAGTCTCGCTCTGTCGCCCAGGCTGGAGTGCAGTGGCACAATCTCGGCTCACTGCAAGCTCCGCCTCCTGGGTTCACGCCATTCTCCTGCCTCAGCCTCTCCGAGTAGCTGGGACTACAGGCGCCCGCCACCACGCCCGGCTAATTTTTTTGTATTTTTAGTAGAGACGGGGTTTCACCGTGGTCTCGATCTCCTGACCTCGTGATCCGCCCGCCTTGGCCTCCCAAAGTGCTGGGATTACAAGCGTGAGCCACCGTGCCCGGCGTTAATTTTTATCATCACATTTTACAGTGGGGGAACTGGAGCACAGAGAGGTTAGGTGACTCACCCAAGGTCACACAGCTAGAAAGCAGTGGAACAGATTTCTTCCCTGCCCTCCATCTGATTGTCCTTTTCTCTCATGTCCTTGAGTGTCTATTCTTGATATTGACTGTCTCCCTGAGGGTTTGGTTTTCTTGTGAGTTTGATACTCTCGAGTGTGAGCTGGTGCCTGGGGTTGGAGAGCTTTCTCTTTGCTCCTCTAGGCTCCCGGGGAACCACTGGACCAGGGGTGAGTCTTCCCACTTGCCTTGGAGCCCTTGGAGCATGCAGGGGGATATATTTGAGCCTCAAATCTATGCAAATGCAGGAAGCGGCAATCAATTTCCAGGAGATTCTGGCTTCCTCCAACCCCACCTGCCCACCTCCTGCGCTGGCTGGGGTGGACCTGCGTGCCTGTCTAGCCTTGCTGGAGGGTGGGGACAGGTGCAGACTTTTCCTGTCTGTCTGCCCTTTCTTTGCCTGAGGATCTATCCATGAGGCTCTAGCTCTTTTCCAAGGCCCTGCCTCAGCAGCACTCAAAGCCTGGTCTCCTGACACCTCGTGGGCTTAATCCCAAAGCTCCCTCCTTGGCAGAGCTCAGCAACATGTGTCTATTCCCACCTATCTTGCTGGCAGTTCTGTCTTCAACCTGTGGCTGAGACAGCTTCCCTTGTCCTCCTGTGGCCCAGTCCAGCATGCAGATCTTACACAGCAATTCTTGATTTCATGCAGCAAAAGCATTGTTGGGTTTTATTGCTGGACCGGAAGTCGAGCCTGTGCCTGTGCCCCATGGCTCCCCTGTCCTTGCTGCCCTGTCTAGTCCCTCTGATGGGCATGTGTTACTCAGAGATGTTTTCTTTCTTCTTCTCCTTCTCCTTCTTCTTCTCCTTCATGGAGTTTCGCTCTGTCGCCCAGGCTGGAGTGCAGTGGCACAGTCTTGGTTCACTGCAACCTCCACCTCCCAGGTTCAAGCAATTCTCCTGCCTCAGTCTCCCAAGTAGCTGGGATTACAAGCATGTGTCACCATGCCCAGCTAATTTTTGTATTTTTAGCAAAGACAGAGTTTCCCCATGTTGGCCAGGCTGGTCTTGAACTCCTGACCTAAAGTGATCTGCCCACCTCAGCCTCCCAAAGTGCTGCGATTACAGGCATAAGCCACCATGGCTGGCACCCTCAGAGATGTTTTCTATAGGAAGAAAATGACAAATGCAGAGAGTTGTGAGCCCGGTAGGTGCTAAAATAATATCCTTTCCCGGCCCCCAAAGTTAAGCTGAGTTCCCCAGGGGCTCCATTCCCCTTGGTGCCAAGTTTCATGTTTGTGGAGCCAGGCACTGGCTATGCATTTCTGCATTTGACATGGCCCCTTCTCCTGTACCTTCTCAGCAGCTCCTGTCAGGTAGGCGCTGGCACTCTCCAGACTGAGGTGTGGAGAGGAGAAGGAGCTCGCCCAAGTCCCAGTCAGTAAGCGGCAGAGCTGGGACTTGAGCCCAAGCATTCTGGCTCCAGAGCCTCTGTGTTAGGAGGGACGCCATGGGTTGGCTGGCATGGCACGCCACGGCGAAGCCAGCCCTGGCATAGGGAAGCTGTCCAGTCCGGCAGGTGGACAGGCCTACCTTCTGCAGGGTGGGAGGGCAGCAATGGGGTGGGGGGACAAGTTGTTTGTGTCTGTCTCCCTCCTGGGGAGGGAAATCCCAAGGCAAATGAGAAGGTGGGTGGGGAAAGGACCTCCCTGAGCATGGAACAGAGTGACCTGAGGCTGGAAGCAACTTGGAGCAAGTCATCCACATCCTCACTCACTGCTTAAGCCATCTCCATCCTGGCATTCTGAAACACCTTCTCTGGCCCCCGTTTGCCTGCTCTGGGTTCCAGGGCCTCTTCTTCCAGGTGCCTTCCCTGAAACCCACCCAGGCTACATGAGAGTGAACTTGCCCAGTGCTCCTCAGGGCTTATACCACACACAGGGCTTCCCATAGGTTGCTTTGGTCAGTCTTCACCCTGTAAAGCAGACGTAGCCCTTGAACCCATTTTGCAGGTGAGGAGACTGAAGCTCAGAGAGGCTAAGAGGCTAAGTGGCAGCACCATATTTACACCAGCTCTGAGCGACTGCCTGTCCCACGCTGTCTCCTGCACCCCAGCTGCTCAGGACCCTGCCCTGAGATACTCACAGTCCAGTGAGGAGGCCACAGAAGAAGGGAGGGGATGGACATCTGAAATAGCAGGTGACACACAGAAGGAGTAGTAGTGGCCATGAAAGCAAGAGGTAGGGTGCAGTCAGGTTCCATGAACAAAACGTGGGGCCAAGAGCTTTCCATGGACAAACTCTTGTTCTCCCTCATTGCCATGAGAAAGGTACCAATGATATGTCCCCACTTTACAGCCAGAGAGACTGAGGTGCAGGGAGGGGTAGTCCCTGGCCAATAGTCACAGAGCCAGGGATTGATATTCCTGGGATTTAAACTCAGGCCTTCTGGCCCCAGAGCCAGTGCCCTCTGTGGGTGTTGGGGAAATGCTACTTTACGATGATGTGAGCTTTATGCATGTGTGCAGGTTACATGGTTACGTCAAGTGTGCTCGGGAGTGGGGAGTGGGGACTGGTGGGCTAGAGGAATCCCCCACATCTGGCCTTCCAGATCCTGGGCAACCAGCCCACATACCTTCCTCCTTTACTGCCCAGTTGACTCCCCAGGTTCTGGGGTTGAATGGATGTATGCGTAATGGGAGGTGCTCAGCTCATCACCCTAAGAGGGAGCTTTGTTGGAAGTTAGGAACGGCTACTCAGTCGAGCTTTGGAGAGCCATTGCATTGAGCTCAGCCTCACTCTTTTAGTCAGGCCCAGCCTCCTCTCAGATGCCTGGGACCTGACCCCAACTTGTCTCCTCTTCTCTCCTCTTCGCAGGGAGCCGGGAGGCTGCATTCACCTACGCCATCATTGCCGCCGGCGTGGCCCACGCCATCACAGCTGCCTGTACCCAGGGCAACCTGAGCGACTGTGGCTGCGACAAAGAGAAGCAAGGCCAGTACCACCGGGACGAGGGCTGGAAGTGGGGTGGCTGCTCTGCCGACATCCGCTACGGCATCGGCTTCGCCAAGGTCTTTGTGGATGCCCGGGAGATCAAGCAGAATGCCCGGACTCTCATGAACTTGCACAATAACGAGGCAGGCCGAAAGGTAGGAAGCCAGGGAGGGCAGCTGGGCGGCGCTCGCGGAGATGCTGCAAAATGGCTTGTTTGTAACATCTGGTGCTGGGGGTCTGCTGAGGAGCCACAGGGCTCTGCCCTCAGCCTCATTCTGCTTGGTGCTGGCATCAGCTTGTGGCTGGTCAGGATTTGTGTATGGCACAAAGCTTGTCAGTTACTGAAGAGGTTGGATAATTGAGTCTCCCTTAAGATGAATTGAATGTTACTCAGCAAGATGGAAAGAGGGACGGATGTGAACTCCTATCCTTGGGAGGGACCAAATTAGCCTTTCTCCCTTGCTCCCTTCCTGCCTCTTTCCCTCCTTTTTTCTCTCCCTCCCTCCCTCCTTCCCTTCCTCCCTCTTCTCAGGCTTCTGGCCACATCCTGTGTGTCAGAGCCTCCCAGGTGGCCTTGGTGAGTCACACAGGGGAATTGCTCACCTGGTCTGCCCCAGGATGGTGTCCTGGGGGAAATTACCAGGCCCTGCTGTCTAGTCTCATGGCTGGGAGCTCCTGCCCAGGGTGGTACATCCCTGCAGTGGTCCCAGCTGCTCCCTCCTCCCTGTTTTTGTGGTCAGATCACCCTGCAGGTCCCAGGTCCCAGGCTCCCTCCTGCTTGAAGCCCCCACTTCCTCGAGGCAGACAGGAGAAGGACACGTGGCTTCCCTCTCCCAGCCTCGATTTCCTCACCCACGGCTCCCTGGCTGGGCCATGGTAAGAATTAAAGGAGAGAATAGCACATGGCCCGCAGCAAGTCAGGGTCAGGGTGGATCCCGTGGGAGTGTGTTCTGTGAGCCATATAGCTCCACTGGGCATGAGGCTTGTGGCTGTTGCTCTGTCATATTGCCATGAGCCCGTGGGCAACACAGACACTGGGAACTGCCAGAGGCTATGAGACCAATCTCAGTGGGCTTCCTGGAGGAGACAGGCCCCAAGAGATGAGTAAGGTTTGGCTAGGCAGGGAAAGGAGGTGGAAGCAGCCAAGATCTGGTGAGTGGGGGAGGAATGGACACAGGCCCAGAGGTAGGGACAGGGGGCCAGTTAGGGACCACACTGGCTAGTCTGTGAGCTCCTGAAAAGGGAACCCCTGAAGGATGGGGCCGAAGAATGTAGCCTTGTGTTCTGCCCCCAGATCTGCCTGTGGCTGCCATGGTGTCCTTGTCCTTCAGGTTTCAGCTATGATGTCCTCTCCCCAGAGGGGTTTCCCTTTACATTCCTTCCTAGCCTTTTCTCCGAGGTTGCCTTGTTCTGTGGCTTTCTCCCGTCTCTAGACTGTAAGCATACTGAGGACAGAGGCCTGGGCTGTCTCAGACACAGCAGCACTCCAGAGCGTGGCACACAGTAGGCACTCTACCAATATGTATGGAGTAAATAGATGAGTGCCTTGTGGTTGCTGGGGAGCCTCTGATAGTTCTGGGGCAGGAGAGGGGCAGAAGTCATAGACCCTTGGGAGGCAGAGGGCTACCTTGAGTGGGGTCAGGAGCTGGGTGTGAGTGGAGTGCAGGCTGGGCCTGACCTGATGTTCTTGAGCAGGAACAGCCCTCCCAGCTCAGGAAAGCCGAGTGGAGGGCCATACATCCTCCTGCCTGCCCAGCGCTCTCTGGTTAGGGAGGACCCTTGGGGATGGCTTTCTAGAAAAGCACTTCTACAGACACTATGTATTTCCTGAGCGAAGAGGTGGGACTGTGGACTCCCTGGTGTATGCAGAGAAAGGCCTGAGTCGCACCCACCCCACCCCTTTGTGCTATAGGGATGGAAATGGAGGCTCAGAGAGGGTACCAACTGACCCGTGGGGACTTAGGTCAGTGACCACAGACACCATTCAGCCAGAGCACGCGAGGTGGTCTTCCAGCCTAGCCCCAAGTGGCCAGACCCTCATTTGCTGCCATGGGACACCTCAAGGGCCCCGACGAGGGCAGGAACAAAGACAGCTGCCAGCTGCTGTGGGTTCCAGCCCCTCTTGCGACCTCAGTTTCCACATCTGTCGATTGGGACTATGACCCACTCCTTGTTCTGACCAGTGCCAGTCAGTTCCCCGGGATTTTGCAACACGCCATTTACTCGAAGGCATGGGACCCCACCCCAGAAGTCCCCTCCCAACAGGCTGCCATGGGCCCCACACACGGCAGGGCTGGGGAACCGACAGGAGCAAAGGGGCCAGCCCGCTGCTGCTCCTGGCTGAGCGCCTCGGAAAGGCTCGCAGATGTGTTTATCACCCACTCCCTCACTCCTGCCGTGAGGAAACAAGACTCAACCTGACCACGGGCTCTGGGGCTTGCTGGCAGCTGGTGTGAGAGAAGGGGAAGCGGGGAGGCCGGGGTGGGGGGTGCACCATGTGGCTTCTGCAGACCTGATGAGGGGCTGCCCCAGGGCTGCAGGGGAGCCCCCGACTCCCCTGGCAGATGAGGGAGAGTAAATGCTGCAGGGGCGTCCTGCAGGTCCCTAGTTTGAGTCTGAGCCCAGCAGGGTGTGGGCCATGGGGCAGGGGCAGCACTGCAAGGAAGCTTCGGGGCATCCCCCCCTTTCCCTCACTTTCTCATCAATTGTGTGGTCTGCAGGCCGAATCAGAATGGTTAGGTGCCAATATCTTTTGGCAAGGTGATTTTAGAATTATAGTTTCCCCTGTTGGCATTTCGGGGCCTTTGTACTTTGGATTGAAATCAGTGGCCCCTCAGGTCGGCGTCCTAGAATACGAAGTTCACATCCTAGTGTGTGATGTGTGGAATCATAGGTTCCTCAGTTGGGAGGAAGGGAAGAGTCAGAAGCATCGTGCTGAAATCTTTGGATGGTAGAATCTTTGTGGCTTTGAATAATTTCTTTCCAGCCTTTTGGGCAGCAAGGAAATTAACTACCCACAGTTTTTGCCCTCAAGACTAGATGCTCAGTCTAGTGAGAGAATCAGGTACAAGAAGCAAAAATTGTGATTCAGGGTTACACACTGTAGGAGAAACGTGATATAGAAAGTGAAGAAAAGAGGTCAGAGGAAGAGTGGTTTGTTTCCTCTTGAAGTCTGAAGAGTGCTAGGCAGAAGAGGGAATTCTTAGCAGGGCTTTGAAGGATAAGGAGTCCAGGTGGACGAGGCATCAGGAAGGAAGAGGGCAGTTCAGGCAGCACAGGCATGTTCAAAAGCATGAAGTCCTAACAAAGCATGCTGTGGGGGCTCCGTGTGGCCGAGGGTGGGGAGGACAAGTGACGAGGCTGCAGAGGGGGCTAGATCCTAACACACAGCCTTGAATGCCAGAACAAGGAGTGGGACTTTGTCTTAGGCCAGAGGTGCGCAGAAGAGGCTTTGGTGGGGCAGTGCTTGGGCAGGTTTCTGGCCCTGTCTGAGATAGAGTGGAGTACACAGTGAAGGGGCTGTGGCCACGGTTGGTGCCTAAACCCAGCAGGAGCCTCGGGGCTCATGGCTGGGGAGGCTGTTTAGGAAGCATAATAGGTAGGAGCTGTGTCAGGTGTGTTTGGCGTGGAGGAGCAGGGTCGTAACGGAAGCCCTGGTGTTTGTAGGATTGCCCGATGGGAGGGTTAAAGGGGGAAAGCAGGAGAGAGCCTGGGCCACAGCCTGGGCAAATGGGTACTGGGACAGGAGGGCTATGGGAAGGGAAGGACAGTCAGGGAGGTTGGAGGAGAACCAGGAGAACCTGGGCCTTCTGGGTGCATTTGTGAGTGCGTGCAGACATCCCCCTGCAGGAGTGCAGAGAAGCCTGGGCAGCTGCGAAACCCAGCCAAGGGCCAGGGGTCTCCGAGCCTCCATGATAATATTGTACCTGGCAGGCCAGGTTTTCGAGGCCTTACCGTACGGAGAGAGAAGTACACCAGAGAGCTCCGGGGGCCTGGGGGAGGGTGGAGGCCCTCAGCAACCCTTTCATGAGAGTGTGGTAACTGAGCCCAGGAGAGGCAGCCCTGGGGATGGGGGCCCAGCTGGGATGGGGCTGGCCCCTGCTGGAATGCGCCGCTTGCTCCAAGGGAGGTGAGCTCAGGGGGATGGAATTCCATCGAAGTGAAAAGTCACCTCCCAGTCCCTGCCCAGCCTCTTGCACACGGAGGGGTGTCGGTCTTGTCCCTTCCTGCCCTGCCCCGTCTGGTCCGGGTGCTCCTGGGAGCTGGATTCCCACCCCTGCCCTGGCCGCAGGCAGGCCTGTGAGTCAGGGGACACCAGGGACCAGCCCCTGGCAGCTGGGGCGGAGCCCAGATAAGGCCTGCTCAGCTATGCTCCTCTCTGCTCTCCCGAGGGCCACTTGCATATTTGACCAGATAGAGTGGCCAGTGGTGGCATGTCGAGGGCCTGAGGAGCCAGGCCCCGCCCAGCCCGAAGCTGACTGGCCAGGCCAGGCTGGGAGGAGGCATCCTCAGTCTGCCGTGCCCTCCATTCCTGCCCCGCCCCTGGGCACAGGTGTGGGTTCTCGCCCTGGCGAATGGAAAGGCTTGCAGCCAGGACTCAGGGGACTTGGAGCAGGAATGGTCTTGGACACATCTCAGCCCTTCAGGGCCTTGGTTTCTTCCATGGCAGGGGCTTCTTTCCTTTACTCCCAGGACGGTCTCCAGGTCTGACATGTGGGCTGGGGAATGACATGGGGTTCTTGGGACCATTGTACCCCAACCCTGTCTCCAGCTTCTCTCCCACACACACCACCTTCCAACCACACACTCCTGCAGTCAACCAAGCTTGTTTGCACCTCAGGGCCATTGCACAGGCCACTTCCTCTGTCTGGAAAGCTCTTTCCTTGAATCGTTGCAGAACTAGCTCCTTGTATTCCTTCAATTCCCGGCTCAGATGTCACCTTAACAGGGAAGTCCTCCCTAACTTCCCTCCCCCGCTGTCTGTCTCATCTCTCTCCATCATCCTACTTTACTTGCATGTGAAACCACTGCACAGAATGATTTCATTTGCACAGCTCTTTGTGTCTTTATTGCTTGTTGCCTCCCACTGCAGGATCAGCACCACAGGGTAGTGATGGCCTAAGTTCACCCCTAAACCTAGAACAGTGCCTGGCACATAGTAAGTGCTCAAGAAATATTTGTTGAGTGAACAAATGATATGACAAGTGCTTGCTCTTTCTTGGGGGGATTTCCAGGAGCAGGGTTGCAAGGTATAATACAGGACTCCCATTTAGAGTTGAATTCGAGATAAATAAAAGTACATCCCAACTATTGCACAAGACATACTAAAAAATGATTCGCCATTTATCTCAAATTCAGATTTAACTGAGTTTGTGTTTTTGAATTGAGCTGATATTGAGATAATTGTAGATTCACATGCAATTGTAGAATATGAAGAGATCTTGTGTAGCCTTTGCCCAGTTTCCCCCAATGGTGACAGCTTGCAAAACTGTAGGACAACGTCACAACTCGGATGCTGATGCTAGGACAGTCAAGATGCAGAACACACAATGGTCCTCAAGTTGCCCTTGTATAGCCACTTCTACTTCCCTTCCCCTTCCGAATCCCCAGCAAGCACTAATTTGCTCTCCACTTGTATACTTTCATTATTTTAACAATGTTACGTAGGTGGGTCTTACAGTATAACCTTTCGAGACGAGCTTCTTTTCATTCAGCACGATTCCCTCAAGCCTTCTTCAAGTGTTGTGTGTGTATCAGTAGCTGGTTCCTTTACCTTGCTGAATAGTATTCCAGGGCACAGAGGCTCCACAGTTTGTTTTGTCATTCACCTGTTGAAGGATGTCTGGGTTGTTTGCAGGTTTTGACTATTACAAATAAAGCTGCTGTGTACATGTGTGTACAGGTTTTTTTGTGTGTGTGAATGTAAGGTTCTATTTCCCTAGAATAAATGTCCAGGAGCACAAATGTATGGTGGCTGTATGTTTAGCTTTATAAGAAAGTGCCAAACCATTTTCCATTTTGTGGGAGAGTGGTTGTGTCATTTTATATTCCCACTAGCAATGTGTGAGTGGTACAGTTGCTCCACATCCTCACCAGCATTTGATGACATCACTGTTTTTAAAATTTTTTTGCCATTCTGATAGATGTATGTTATACCTCATTGTGGTATTGATTGGCATTTCCTGAATGGCTAATGATGTTGAATATCTTTTCATGTGCTTATTTGCCATCTGGATAGCCTCTTCAGTGTAGCATCTGTTAATGTCTTTTTGCCTATTTTCTAAGTAGGTAGTTTACTTTTTTAACTGGTGAGTTTGGATATTTCTTTATATATTCTAGCAGCCAGTATTTGGTCAGACATGCGGTTGGCAAATATATTTTCCCAGTCTGTAGCTTGTCTTTTTTGTCATCTTCATAGGGTCTCTCACAGAGCAAAAGTGTTTAACTTTGATAAGTTTTAATTGATAAGGTCCAATGTATCTATTTTTCCTTGAATGGACAGTACCTTTAGTATCATCTAAAAACTCTTTGCTCAGCCCTAGATCCCAAAGATTTTGCCATATTTTTTTTTTCCTAAAAGTTTTATGTTTAGCATTTAACTCTGTGACCTGTTTTTTTTTTTAAAAAAAATTCATTAATTTAAAAAAATCAACAAAAATTTCTTTTTTAAATTGTATGTTACATTTTTATTTATTTTTAATTGTGATAAAATATACTTAGCTTGAAACTTGCCATGTTAGGCATTCTTAGGTGTGCACCCCAGTGGCATTAAGCACACTCGCACTGTTGTGCTGCCATCCCCACCTTCCATCTCCAGAACTTTACCATCTTCCCAAACGAAGACTCTGTCCCTGTTAAACAACCACCTCCCATGTCCCCCCGCCCCACCCCAGCCCCTGGCACCCACCTTTCCACTTTCTGTCTCTTTGAATCTGACTGCTCTAGGCACCCCACATAAGAGGCATCATATAGTTTTTGTCCTTTTGTGTCTGGCTTATTTCAGTTAGCGTAATGTCCGAAAGGTTCTGTGATTGCTTGGAATTAACTTTTCTATGAGGTGTAAGTTTAGGTCGGGGTTCATTTTTCAGCCTATTTATGTGCTACATCCGGGAACCCTCCCTAGCCTCCACTGTCAAGGACAGTGGCCTCGGGACAGTACCAAGGAAAGCTATAGGGTTGTTTTAGAGCTAGAGATTCTCTCTTCTGTGGGCGTTTAATCAATGAGAGACTGAGACCCTGACCTGGAAGGGCCCAACCAAGGCCGCACACCAAGGGAGTGGAGAAGCAAGAGCCGCACCTAGGGCCTGGCTCCGGGCTCAGACCTCCCTTCGGCTCCCTGGAGCTGGCCAGGGCCGGGGAGCTGAGCTGGATGAGAGGCTGAGGTAGGGGCCAGGAGGTCCGTCGTGGGCTTGAGAAAAGCTTAGTGGGATGATCAGACCAGGGTGTCTGGGCCCAGAGAAAGGAGCCCAGACGAGACCAGAGAGGAAGCTACCAAGGACGGGTTGGAGGGGGACCAGCCCAGGCTGGGGCGGAGGGTGCCCACGAGGCCTGAGGTTTTGCCAGTTTTCTCCGATGACACAGCAAGGGCAGGGCCCAGCCAGGTCTTGTCAGTGATGCCACAGTGATAGCAGTGAACAGTACCCGGGGAGGAAGGGGATGAGATAAGAGAGGCCACACGGGTAGGGGCAGGGGCAGCCCTTCCCACGGAGACTGGAAACGTCTGTGACCCCAGCTTCATGCGGTCTGGTCCATAGCATCCCACTTTGCTCTGGGCTGGTAAGACCACCCCACCCCCAACCTGGATGGATGTGGGCAGCCGGGGCAGGCCCTGAGGAGGCGCTGAACACCCAGTCCTGGGAGGAGTCAGGTGGCTCAGCCGTGAGTGGAGCAGCCTCAGGAAGGTGTCACCATCCTGCAGTCCCTGAGGACTGGGGGTGGTGTGGTTGGGAGGGTGGCAGGCAGGACCAGGACCCATGGGATGGAAGAATATGGGGAAAAGGCAGCTCAAGTGAGAAGGAACTTACTATCAGGAAGCGGGATGCAGTCCCTGTCAGAGCAGGTGGTACAGGTGGAGGGAAGGTTTTCATTTGCTGGGAGAATATGGACATGATTCTAATATCAGCACTTGAAATATATGTACTAATTTAATCCCCATGGTAGTCTTATGAGATTAGCATTCTCTGTTCTCTCCGTTTGACAAATAAGAAAACGGAAGCACAGAGAGGTTAAGAAAGTCGCTTAATGCCACACAGCTGGCAGGTGCAGCGCTGGGATCTAAACCCAAGCAGCCCTAGCTCCAGATCCAGGTCTTAATCTCAAACTATGCTGCCACCCCCAGGAGTCTTGGACTCAGATGCTTTTATCCCCACAGTCTCCTGATCCTGAAACCCTGTGATTCCAAGATGTTACCCTAAGATTCACAGATGCTCTGATTTGAGGAATTTGGAGACTACAGTCCTCAGCCCCCAGAAGGCCCCGCTATGTGGTCATTTGGGTTGTGGGTTATCCAGGCAAGCACACGTGCATCCTCTCCTACTCTGGTCACTGTGGCCTTGGGGCAGTCCTTGAGCCACTACCTTCTGCCTGGGAGAGGACACGTCAGGGCGAGGGAGGAACCCTGTTGTGAGTGAGAAGAGGGGATTCTGTGTGCCACCTTGGCAGGTGAAGGGCCCCAGGCTGTCATGGGGGTTCAGGATGAGACTGGACAAGGAGATGGCCAGACAGAGACCCACACCTGGTGCAGGGACCAGGGCACCTCCTGTTTTAGCAGAGTTTCTGGACTTGCTCAGCCTGATGAACGGCAGTGGGAGAGACTTCTCCCCCGATCCTTCCAGGCAGTTGTGAGACTCGCCTCGGTGTCTCCCAGAGCCCAGCCTGGGCCTGGCATACTCTTGGTGACATAAAGTGGCACACATCCTAGGCCATGTCACAAACAGCCACCAGAGCACCGCAGGCAGTAGGGCTGGGTGCATCTGTCCCTGCCTTCTCATTCCCAGGCGTGCACAGAGGGCAGGCGAGAGGCAGGTGCTCCCTGTGCTGTGAGGTGGGCTCTGGAGTCCACTCCTGGCTTTGCTGCTTGCTAACTATGTGGCCTTAGCCATGTTACGCTGCCTCTCTGTGCCTCAGTTTCTCCAGGGACACTTAATAGCGCTATAGAGTATTATGAAGATTACATGATTAAAAGAATTTAAACTGCTTATAGCTGCACAGTCCAATATGATCACAAGCAACATGGGGCCACTTAAATTTAAATGAATTACAAATAAATAAGATTAAAAATTGTTTCACAGTCCACGTTTCAAGTGCTTGATAGCCACCTGTGGCTCGTGGCTTCCTACTAGACCATTCTGTGGTGGCAGGAAGGTCTGTTGGACATCGCTGTCTTAGAGTGGCGGGCATGGAGTAAGGGCTGAGACGTTGGTACTACTACTAAGGGGCCTGAAAAGGTCTCAGCTGTGGTGGAAGCTCATCCTGTCACCTCCCTGGCCTCCCGCCAGCCCAAGGGGGTCTCAGATGCTGGCCATCTAATCTGATTTATCTGGGAAGGAATTCCCAGTGTGGCTCCTGGCCCTGCAGCTGGGAACTCGTTTGAAACCCACCTGAGATGGGGAGGGGGCAGCATGGCGAGGCCCTGAGAGCCCCCTAAGTGAGGTAGAGTCAGGGGTTCAGTTACACCACGGTGAGACCAAGTCAAAAGGCGCCCACCGGGGACAATTGCTGCCTTTGTCCTCGGGAGGGGGACTGGGACTCCTGGGTGTTATCAAATCTGCCGGGAAGAGGGAGGGAGGGGAGCCAAGTGATGGGAGGAAGGTGGGTGAGGAGAGGGGCAGGAGTGGTCCTAGAGGGAAGGAGAAACGAGGTGTTCTGGAGGGTCTGGCACCAGGAGCTGGCAGCTGTCACTTTTCCTAATCCTCAACACTTGTGTCTTTTGAAGAGAAATCCAGGTGCAACTGTATCCCTAGGAAGGACTCCTTGCCTGACAAAGGCACTTCTTTAAATTACCTCCTTTCAGTGTGCATTGAGACGCTGTCAAGGCTGCTCACAGTGGCAAGCACTTGCTCTCGCTCTGTCCCAGGTGGGGTTCTAGGTGCTTTCCCGGGGTTACTCCATTTGATTGGCCCAACATCCTTGGGTACCCTTGGTAACTCCATTTCTCAGATGGGCAGCTGAGGTCCGGGCAGTGAATGTGAGCAGCATCCCAGGATCCTGGGCAGGATTGCCGGACTCAGGGTCTCAGGGCCTCCCCAGGCCATGGTGGGGAAGGGACAGATTCCCGGCCAGCTGGGCATGGGCAGTGAGGCCAGCACTCAGCTGCTCACTGCAAGGCACTGTGTGCCCCTCTCAAGGCCTGCCCTTCCATGTGCTGGTCCCATCTCAAGTGCTCTTTGTAAATGATCTCACAGGGAAGGGCCTATTGTCATTCCTACTTAACAGATGAAGAAAACTGAAGGCACAGAGCAGTTCAGTGGTGTGCTTGAGGTTGCCCAGGTAAAAAGCATCTGAGCCAGGGTTCCCTCCAGCCATCCCAACTCTGCAACCCAAGTTCTGTTCATCCTTGGTACAGCCTCTTGTTAACTCTCAATTGTGTGTGTGTGCGGGTATATGTGTATTTTTGGACCTGGATGGATTGGTAGCATTTTGAAATAATAAAGAGTCCAACAAGACCAGGCACGGTGGCTCCCGCCTATAATCCCAGCACTTTGGGAGGCCAAGGGTGGGTGGATCACCTGAGTTCAGGAGTTTGAGACCAGCCTGGCCAACATGGAGAAACCCATCTCTACTAAAAATACAAAAATTAGCTGGACAAGGTGGCGGGCACCTGTAATCCCATCTACTTGGGAGGCTGAGGTGGAAGAATCAATTGAACCCAGGAGGCAGAGGTTGCAGTGAGCTGAGATTGCACCACTGCACTCCAGCCTGGGAGACAGAGTGAGACTCCATCTCAAAAATATGTATATATATATTCCGACATGACATTGGTAAAACACTTTATGATTTGCAAGACCTTTTTTTTTTTCAACATCTTTTCTTGGCCAAGTCTCACAGCTGTCCTCCAGGTGAGCAGTGTAATTGTGTCTATTTTGCAGGTGAGGCAGCTGAGGCTCTGGTTGGGTACTGCTCAGTCCCCCGGAGGTGTTCTCTGCTGGGCTGAGAGTTTTGCATGCGAGGCAGGTCAGGAGCTCCTGGCCAGACCATGCGGGGAGGTGTGAATGACCTGGATGTGGGAAGAGCTCCGATCAGAGCCCTGACCGTGCCACTTGTTTGCTGTGTGCCCTTGGGCAGTCACCCTTCTCAAGCCTCAGTTTCCTCATTGAAAAAAGGCAGTGAGGATTTGTACTTGTCAGAGCTGTTGTGCAGATTGCATAAGATAATGCCCCTGGAGTGCCTCGTCCTACACTCTCAGGCACGATGAGTGCTTGGAAAGCAGTCATTGCTGTTATGAATATCATTGTTAGTATCAGTAGTAGTCGTGATTTTAAAGCCACGGTCAAGTTTTAATTCTTACATCTTATTCCTAAGGACTGTTCTAGCTCTAAAACTCTGTTTTGTCCATTTGCTGGCTATAGAGTGTGCTAGCAGACTCAAGAGAAGGAGCGGTCCAGGCTGCCATTGAGATTTTTTGCTGCACTGAGCAGGGAGGGCCACAGGACACCAAGCCATGGCAAGGCCACGCTGGTCCTCCTTTATCCAAAATAGGTGATGTCCACCTAGGTCTTTCAGTCCTTTTGAGCAGCCACCTCCAGAGGGGTCCTCTGCCCTTGTCCTTTCAGCCCCATGCCACACATACCCAAGTACACACCACATTCCAAGACCTTTAAAGTTTTCCATAAAGTCCAGTCTCCAGCCCAGACCTGCCTCCCAAGCACAAGTCCTGTGCATCCAGCTGCCACCCTGCCTCCCTGCTCCAGGATGTCCACTGGCCCATGAGCACGCATCTACCCCAACCTAACTCCTGATCTTTCTCCCACAAACTTGCTGGTGACTTTGTCTCCATCCCCTGGTTCAGTAAATAGCATCTGCATCCTTCCAGTTGTGTAAGCCAAACCCTGGCCCTGGCCTTGGCCATGACACTTTTCTTTCTTTCACACCCCACATCCAACATGTCAGTTCCACCTACAACATCTGTCCAGAGTCTGTCACCTAATAACTTATACCCCCGAGCTTATGATCCAAGCCACCAGCATCTCTTCCCTACAGTGACACAACAATCCCCTACCCCAGAGTCCTATTCACCAGCATCTCTTCCTTTCAGTGGCACGACAGTCCCCTTACCCCAGGGTTCTACCCACCAGCATCTCTTCCCTGCAGTAGCAAAACAATTCCCTTACCCCAGAGTCCTATCCACCAGCATCTCTTCCCTGCAGTGGCATGACAGTCCCCTTACCCCGGGGTCTTATCCATCAGTGTCTCTTCCCTGTAGGAACACACTAGCCTACTAACGTGGGCCCCTGCAGGCTTTTCGAATGTGGGTTAAACCCTGCCTTCCTCACTTATAATCTCACCATGGCTCCCATCTCACCCAGAGTAGATGCAGAAGCCTTCACAGTGGCTCACAGGCCCCTCTCTCACTCCGTCTCCTTCCCCTTCCCTCTCTCTGTCCCCCTGCAGCAGTCTCCCTGCAGCTCCTCACACACATTGGGTATGTCCCTGCCCCAGGTCCCTTGCACTTACTGTTCCCTCTGCCTGGAACGCTCTGCCTGCAGACACTCACCCTCTCACCTCCTCAAGTCTTTGCTCAAATATCACCTCTCAAGGAGGCCTTTCCTGACCACCATATTTGAACTCGCCCTCAAATCTGTCTCGCTGCTTCCTGTTCCCTTCCACGTTTTGTTTTTCTGTGTAGCACTCATGGCCACCTGACATAATATTGGTACTTTGTCAAGTGATCCCAGTGTGGCTGGGAAAAGTTAGAGTGCCTGCTTAGAAGGCCTCCTGTGGGAAAAGCACAGGCCCAGACAGAAGCTTCCCTCCCACCTTTTTCCCTCTGTGCCTTCGATATTTGTTCCAGTGGGCCAGCAGCACATGAATAGTTTATACCTGTACAGCTTTTGTCTTACTCCAGGCACTGTTCTAATTACTTCATATGCATGAATTCCTAAAATTCTCATAAGAACTCTGTGAGATCAGCCTGGCATTGTCTCCCTTTTACAAATGACGAAACTGAGGCACAGAGAGGTTCAGTGACTCGCCCAAGGTCATACAGTTGATAAGCAAAGAGCCAGGATATGAACTCAGGCAGTCCAGCTCCAGAGGCTGCACTCTTGCTCTACTTCCTCTCTTTTGTGTATTCATCCACTTATTCATTCATTAAGAATTTATAGAGTGTCTTCTTTGCCTTAGGTGCAAGGTTTTAGAGACCAACAGATGACTAAAAACTGGTTCCTGCCATCAGGAAGCTCAGTCTAGTTGGAAACGGTGAACAAGTAAATAAGGGAAAAGGAAAAACATATTCATTCAGCAACGATTCACTGATGCCTGAGATTATTTTCCAGCCTTTAAAAAGTTAGAGGGGGGCAGCCCCTGGTGTATTCCCTGATCGTGTTCATTTCTCAGCCAGAGAGCCGAATCCCTATATGCCAGCTCTGTTTTAGGCACTGAAGTCTGAGATAAATAATATGCCATTTCTGAATTTGAGGGGGATTACATTCTAATGACAGAGGGAGAAGAGTGAATTACTGCATGTAAATATGACAACATGAACTGGATTTAGTAGAGGAGTGTGTAGGGGACTATGGGACCCCAGGATAGGAGCTCTAACCATTTGGGGATTGGTTTGGATGAGTGCATGGCTGAGTGGTAGGATGAATGGATGGATATATAGATGGATGGATGGATGGATGGATGGATGGATGGATGGATGGATGGGTGGGTGGGTGGATGGATGGATGCATGCACGCACGAATGGATAGATGGATGGATGGATATTTGCTAGATAGATAGTAATGGGAAGGCTGGTTGAATGAATGGAATATGAATGAATAGATGGATGGATGGTTAAACGGACAGATCTTAGCAGGTGGTTGGATGGATGTTTGGGTAGTAGGATAGATGGATGGCTGAATGGGTGAATGGATGGATGGATGGATGGATGGATGGATGGATGGATGGGTGGATGGATGGATGGATGGGTGGATGGGTGGATGGATGGATAGCTATTTGGAAGGATGGTTGGGTGAATGGATGAGTAAAAAGCTGAGTTCACTGCTGGAAAGTTGGACATTTTCCCAGTGAGATCACCAGACCAGCTGAAAGAAAGGATGGAAATCCATGCATTCATTCATTCATTCAACAAATATTTATTAAGCACCTATTTATGCATCTGGTACTGTTTTGGGCTCTGGGATTAGACATGGTACTTGCCTTTATGGAGCTGACATTCCGGGGGAAGGGAGACAACAAACAAATAATAGAATATATATATGGAATCTATTGTCAGAGAGTTATAAATGCTATGATGAACAAACAAAGCAGGATGAGAGGGCACAGATGGCAGGAGCAGGGGCATTTTATGTTAGGCAATCAGGAGAGACCTCCTGGAGAAGGTAAGTTCTGAACAGGAAGTGAGGAAATGAGCCATCTGGGGAATTGCATTTGAGTCAGAGGGAATTGCAAGGTCAGAGCCCAGAGGCAAAGAGGCCAGTGTGGCTCTCAGGGAGGAGAGGAGGTCACAGAGAGATGTGTTAGAGACTGGGGAGTGCAGGGCCCTGCTTCTCTGTGAGAGAAGGGTCTGCCTGTGTCTTGGAAGCCTGCGGAGGACATTGAACCTGGGCTGATCAGCATTAGGAAGGGCACCACCCTCCCTGCACCCCTGCTTGCTGGTTCCCAGCCCTGCTGCCTCCTGGCTGCTTGGCAGTTGGGAGGCTGTCAGCATTTTAATTACAGCTCCACGGTCTCAATGGTTTACAACTCAACCGTAAAACAGGCCCTGGGCAACATGTGGCACCTCTGAGTGATTTACTTGCTCACCATTTCTATATTTAGTGCCATTTAATGCTTGTTGGCCAAGTTTTCAGAGAGAAAAAGAAGGAGGAATTTGGTGGTGGAGTGGGGAAGGGGTCGGTTAAGTTTTGTTTGTTTGTTTTTAAAACACGCAGATGTATTTTTCGGTTGTTTTCTGAGATTATTTCCCAGGCTTTAAAAAGTCACAGGGGGATCAGCTCCTGGTGTATTCCCTGATAGCGTTCATTGCTAAGCCACAGAGCCGAATCCCTTGCAAAGTTGTCCCCTTCTCCTTAAAAGCTGTGTGCACTTCCTGGTGAGGGTTAGGTTTAAAGGACGCCACAGGCTGAGGGTATGACTAAGGGCCAAAGGCATCAGTGACTTGATATTTCACCTGATACGGACTGGGCTTCGGGCCATGTGCTCCCACCCCCTATCTGGGCTCCCCTCTGAGACCCCCAGCCCCAGGCTCTTCAGAGCTTCTCAAAATTCACCTGGGGACTGTGTGGAAATGCAGCTCCTGATTCCATGTGTGGGTCTGAGGCGGGGCCTGAGATTCTGCATTTCCAACAAGTTTCCAGATGATGCGGATGGTGCTGGTCCAGGAACCACACTTTGAGCAGCAGGGATTTCACCCAGCACCGTCCAGTAGAAATATAATACCAAACACATGGGTCATATGACATTTGCTAGTTGCTACATCGAAAAGATAAAAGGAGGTGACATTAAATTTAATAAGATATTTTATTTCATCTAAGATATCCCAAATATCTATCTGATACTGATTACATATCATTTCAATATGTAATCAATATGCAAATACTGAGATACTTTTTAATTTTTCTGTAATAAGTCTTTGAAGTCTGGCATTTTTTTACACTCATAGCACATCTCAATTCAGACTAGCCACAGTTCAAGCACCCGTATGGCTCGTGGCTCCCGTTTTGGAGGATGCAGATCTAAATCCAGCTTGAGTACCCTGGTGATAGGGAGCTCGCTACCTTCTGGAAGGTCTACTCCATACCTACAGAAACTGAGCTGAGAGTTGCCCTTTGAGACTAGCTGGGGAGACCCAGCTTTACTCTCTGGGTCCCTAAGCCAGTTGGCATTCTTGGCCCAGAGCAGTCCTGCAAAACTTTGGAGGCTCCAACCAGGTCCCCTTGAAGCCCTCTCCCAGCTCCCTCCTGTGAGTCAGGTACCTCCTGTTCTCTGCCTGAGCCAGCCCCAACAGCAGCCCTGAGGTGGTTTTCTAGGTAGTTCATAATCTCTGATTTTCCTGTTGAAGAACCAGGCTCAGAGAGGTTAAGTGGTATCCTGAGGGTGACCCAGCCAACAGGTGGCAGAGCTGGGGCTTGAAGAAAGGACTTTAAAACCTCTGTCTGCTGTGGGAGGCTTTAGTTCCTTCCACACACCGTGGTTTCAGACCTTTCAGGTCCACTGTTGCTCCTGCACATGCACCAGCCAGCAGGCCTAGATGGTGCTAACAGAACCTCAGGGACAGCAGGAGGGTGAGGACCCGAAGCCACACAGCTGAGACAGAAACCCACGTCCCTCTGGGCCCTGGGTCTCCACTCCTGCAGCAGCTCCTTGTAGCTCAGAGCACTGAGAAATTTGTTACTTCTCAACCATGCCCCCCACCTGCTCTGCCCAGGGGAAGAGGCCCCACTGCACCCTCAGCTGGGAACTGCAGACGCATAGAGACAACCGGGGTGTATTTCCATTTGCCAGGCTGGAAAACCTCTACCCCACCACAGGCAGGAACAGAATATCTCAGAGGAGGTCTCTTTTCACACACATCCTGGGGCTGTTGCAGGGCGGGGTGGAAACTTGGTTCAGGCCAGTCCAACCTCCTGGACACCAGCTCCCGCATGCTGGATGCCAACACAAGTCGGGAGAGGCCAGAGCTGCTCCTCATGTCTCAGGGAGCTCCTGTCTGGGATGGGAAGTTTATAGGGCTTCTTTGGTAGCTGGCCACCTGGGCAGGGCCTTGCTGGGGCCCAGGCAGCTCAGATGGAGGTGGTCAAGGGCACAGAGGATGTTCAGCCAGGTGTGACCCGGCTCCTGGGTCCTTCCTCCATGTTCTGGAGCATTGTCGCCTGTGTCCCTGCCCCAGAGACTCTCCGGGATGCTTCAGCCTTGATCTTCTGTGGACTAAGTCAGGGCCTCTTCTACAAGAACCCGTCATGAAAGAATGGCTATCTAGACTCCTTTGCAAGGGTGAATTCATTCATTCATTCATTCATTCATTCATTCATTCATTCAGAAAATGCTTGCTGGGTGTCTCCTGAGAGGCAGACCTCCTCTAGATGCTCCTGAATACAGCAGATGGGGGCTCTGTGTTTCTGGAGCTGACATTCAGGAGGGGAGGGGAGAGCAAGCAAGTCATCCCAAAGTACCCCGAGTGGCCGGGGCGATGTGAGACGGGGGGATGTGAGACAAGGGGATGTGAGAGGGGCTGACGCAGGGCACTGTGGAGAGGGGGCCATCCAGGGTGGCTTTACGTTGCTGAGCCAGAGCTGAGAAACTGGAGGAAGGGTGTCACAGGCAGAAGGATCAGCCGCTGTGGAATCCTGGGGCAGGAATGGGCTTGGTGTGGTCCTGGAATACCTGACATTAAGTGTTCACAGAAGGGTTTTGGTGGGGCTGAAAGGCAGTGGGTGCCCTGGGGCCTCAGGGGACAGGGCAGAGGATGGCGTTCTCATCAGAGGCTACCACTTGGCCTCCAGTAACTGCCCACACCCCCACAACCAGACACCCCCAGTAATTCCCTGCAGTGTGCTGGGCTCCAGCCAGGAGCAAGGCCCCTGGCTCTCAGCACTCAGTTTCATGGCGGTTCCATCCAGGCCTCCCTTCAGGTCCCAACTTGCCTTCCTTTCCTACCTGGGGCTGTCACTGCTGCACCAAGCTTCTCTTCTGCACCTACACCCGCTCCCTTGGTTTTTCCAGCCCCAGGGTATTGCACTCCTGCTCAGGCACAGGTGACACCCTTCCCTCGAATTTCTGGTGGTGAACTCCTCTTCATCCTTCAAACCCCACAGGTCACCTCCTCCAGCTGCTCGTGGGCCCCATGGCAGTACATACAGGCCTTTATTTTGGACCAGTCTTCCTTCTACCAGTCTGGTTGTCTCCCTGACTACCTGGGTTTTTCTTGAAGACAGAGACTTTGTCCAACCACCCTCACTTTACTGGCACCCAGCACAGGCCCTGCAGTGGGAGTTTCCGCTGGAGGGTTCAGGACTGCCAGAGTGGATGGAGGACATGACCAGGGCTCTCCACCCCTGGTCACATGTGAGAATCCTGAGAAGCTTTTTAAAATAGCAGACACCTGGCCACACCTGAGACCAGTGAAATCCTAACCTCTGGGGGTGGGGTCCAGGCATCAGCAGATTCTAAAAGCCTGGGACTCTGCAGGTGACTCTGAAGCAGAGCCTGGGGAGAGCGTACGGATGCTGCTGTGCCCATCTGGAGACGAGGGCTGAGTCCTGCATGCCCACACGAGGGCTGACGCCCCTGTCATTGCATGAGCAGCTGTGCTCCATGGCCCAAGTCCCTAGGGACACTGGCCCAACGGGGTCTCCAGTCTTTTTTTTTTTTTTTTTTAAAACAGCTTTACTGAGATATAATTCTCATGCCATACAATCCATCCTCTTAGAGTGTACAAGTCCAAGGCTTTTAGTGTATTCACAGTTGTGCGACTGTCACCACAATCAATTTTGAAACTTCTCAGCACCCTTCAAAGAAACCCTGTACCCACTAGTAGTCAGTCTTCATTCCCTCTCTCCCAGCCCCTGGCAGCCACTCCTCTGCTCTCTGTCTCTGTGGATTTCCTGTTCTGGACATTGCATACACCTGGAAGCATACATGCTGTGGTCTTTTGTGTCTAGCGTCTTTCACTCAGCATAAAGTCTTCAAGGTTCATCCATGCTGCAGCATGTGTCAGTACTTCATTCCTTTTTATGGCTGAATAATATTCCATTGTATGGAAAGACAGCATTGTGTTTACGCATTCATACATTGATGGACATTTGAGTTGTTTCACCTGTTGGTTATTACGAATAATGCTGTTATTGACATTCGTGGACAAGTTTGTGTGTGAGTGTGTTTCTGGTGTTACTGTTCCCCCAGCCTCGTGGGGAGGTCCCATCCCTCTTTGAAGTCCACCACCTTTAGGGTTGTCCCTGACAGAGCCCAGGTCTCTGGCCAAGAGAGGAGGGTCTGGACTGATGTAGGGGGCCCGTGCTCTGGGTCCTCTAGCTCTGTGTCCCATTGCTCTGCATCCTCATGGGGCTGGTCAGAGTCAGGCAGGTCAGCAGGAGCTGTGGATGCTGGCTCAGCCCTCATCAGATGCACAGTTTGTAGCTGATTTACCACCAAAGGGGTTCACGGCAGTCTTGCCCTGGGAGCTGGCCAGGCGGGCGGTCCTCTGGTTTCTGTGTGCTTCCCCATTCTGTCTCTGGTTCTGCCTGACTGAGCCCCCACCCTGCGTCTTCCTGCGTCACAGGACCTTTCTGCTCAGGTCTCTAGTCTGTCCTCTGCATGGACGCCTGAGACAGCTTCTCCAATGCCATTCCACATGTGCTCCTCTGACCCCAGTGAGAACCATCAGGACAAAGACCCTGCCGGCCCTCCAGCCTGGCCCACTGCCCTCCTTCCTGTTTCCTCACTGCTCCCTGCTTCCTTCTGCCCTCGGCCTTTGCCCATGCTCTTCCCTCTGCCTGGCCTGCCCTTTCCTTCCTTTTTGTCTCATCGACTCCTCTTCAATGTCTGGTTCTCAGCTCAAGGTCACTTCCTCACCTGATCACTCCAGTCGCTTTCTTTCTTACTGCTCTCAGTCGTTCATTTGCAAGTATTTACTGAGCACCAGCTATGTTCCTGGTCTAGCTGCTGGGGACACCGCAGGGGATGGACAGACCAGGTCCTTGCCCCTGGGCAGTTTACATTCTGGTGGGAGACATGATAAACACGACAACTAAAATGTGTGCTGTGTCACATTTGACGCAAACTAGGGAGCCAAACAAGCCAGGGCAGGGGTAGGAAAGACCAGGGCAAAAGTCAGGGAGAGCCTCACAGGGAAGGTGAGATTTGAGCAAAGGCTAGAAGCACTGAGGAAGGGAGCCATGTGGAGAGTGGGGAAGAGTACCCCAAGGCAGAGGGGCAGCAGGTGCAAAGGCTCAGAGGCAGGAGCATGCCTGGGGTGCTGGAGGAACAGCAAGGAACCCACTGTGACCAGCATGGAGTGAATGAGGGCACAGGAGATGAAGTCAAAGAGGCAGCAGGGGATGCCTGGAGGACAGATGGAAAGAACAGTAAAAGGAGCCCCATGCACCTGGCTCCCAGCATGCACCCAACCCACAGCATGCACCTGACCCACAGCGTGCCCCTGACCCCCAGTGTGCACCTGACCCCCAGCATCAGCAACCCCAGCTTGTGGTCCAAGTCCTCTACCTCGTTTTCTCTCCTCAGCTCCCCACAACTGGAAGGGTTTAAGGAAAACCCTAGACAACTTGTTATTTCACCCACACATGACTGTGTATCTCAAATCAATAGGGACTTCTAAAAAAAATAACCATGGTGCCATTATCACCCTGAGCGAAATAAACAATTGCTCAATGCTGTCTAATACCTTGCCTGATTCAGATTTCTCAAATTGTTTTAAAAACATTTTCCAGCCAGGCTGCGGAGGAAACTTCTGGGAGATGTGACCACAGGAACGGGAGCAAGTTTGCGCTTTCCTTCAGGGCCAACATTGGTGGAAGCTGGTATCAGCCTCATGCCCGTGTGACAATTGACAGCACAGCCACCTCCCCTTCCAGAGCTTAAGCTTCAAGGGAGTCGGGGGCTTGCCTCTTTCTGCCCACCTGGCCACCAACCTCAGCGCCTGGCCAGGGAAGGGATTAAGTTAGCATGTAGTGGAAAGGTGAATGAGTGAATGAATGAATAAGTGAATGAATGACTGATTGCCAAGGCCATTTCAGGGTGCTCCAGCAGTTGGGAGAAGCAAATAAGTTCAGTGGCTTCATGTGCCCGCTGTCAGCCTCCCTGCCCCTCATACTGTGGTTGGGATCACCCAGTTGCCTCACCCCAGGTCACAGGCCACAATCCCCACTAACCTAGACTCTGGGACAGGCCTGCCCAAGGCAACCCCTGCCCCGTAGTCAACCTAGCAGCCTGCAGGGAAGTCACTTATGAGAGAGAGGCACCCAGAATGCATCTAGGAGAGGCTGCACTGTGTGGGGCTGCACCGTGTGGGGCTCGACTATTCCACCTCTAAATGGGTTTGCTACTTTAAATGCCACAGTTTACAGGGGAGCAAAGCTGAGGCCTGGCCCCAGGCCCCCTGTGCCAGTGTGCAGTGGGTCCATCTGCTAGCCACCACCATATGGGCTCCCTTCATGTTTGAGGGTGTGTGTGTGTGAGCTTGTGTGCCAGGAAGTATGTGGGCAGGAGTGTGTGTGAAGGGCTATCTGTGCATATGTTGTGTAGGGATGGACAGCATGAGAAGCACCTGTGTGTGAGCATATGGGTCATGCATACCTGTGAGGGAGTGTGTGAGTGTGTGCACAGGCATAAGAGTGTGTGCTTTGAGTGTGCTGATGAGTGTGAGGGTGTAAGCCTGTGGGGGATTGCATGGGGCTGTGCCTGGGGAGGTTGTGTGTGTGTAAGCACATGGTGGGGGTGACTGTGTGCAGGCCGCACAGGTTAATGGCGGGGGGTAGGAGCCTAGAAAGAGATGAGTCTGGGGTTAGGGGCTGTGTGTCCACAGTTCTCAGACTCCTACAATACCCCAAAGTTGGGCAGAGATCAGTTCATGGAGGGCCTTGAAAGCCAGGCAGAGGAATCTGGGCTTTAACCTTAGGAGATATAGACAGCATCTGAGCAGTTGTAACCTGGCAAACACTGAGTTTCAGAAGGCCCCCAGTATAGACCAGAAAACCTGTCTCTGGCTTGAGTGGAAACCTCTCTTCCGGCACCTCCCAGGCTGCATTCCAGGGGCCCTGTCTTATGGGGTGCACCTTTTCCCTGCCATCCCCTCCATGTCAGGCAGGAGTATTTGCTTGAAGTCAGTGCATCCAGAATGACTTAAAGAATGCACCAAAAAGAAAATACCTCAAATGTTTACAGAAAAAAAGCCATTTTTTCTGCTCTTTCATCTGAGTCGCCCAGAGGTATACAGCTGCAGCTGGCTGAGATGCAGCTTTCTGCTAAGATGGATCGACATGGGGAGGGAGAGGAGGAGCAGGAGGAGACTGAGAAGGAGGAGGAGGAGCGGGAGAAAGAGTAGAAGGAGCCTGAGGAGGAGGAGGAGGAGGAAGAGCAGGAGAAGCTTGGGAAGAAGGAGAAGCTTGAGAAGGAGGAGGAGCCTGTGAGGAGGAGTGGGAGGAGACTGTGGAGGATGAGGAGCAGAAGGAGGAAGAGCAGGAGAAGCTTGGGAAGAAGGAGAAGCCTGTGGAGGAGGAGAAGCCTGCAGAGGAAGAGAAGGGGCAGGAGGAGGGAAGCAAGAGGAGGAGGAAGGGGAGAAGGAGGAGCATGAAGAGCTTGAGAAGAAGAAGGAGGAGCAGGAGGAAGAGCAGGAGGATCCTGAGGAGGAGGAGGGGAAGCAGGAGGAGCCTAAGGAGGAGGAAGAGGGGGAGGAGGAGGAACATCGTCAGGAGCAGGAGAAGCAGGAGCAGGAACAGGAGGGGAGCAGGTGGTGGCAGCTCTGGATGGAAGCCTGTAGCACCTATCCTGGTGTGGGTATCCACACTCATTGTCTCCTGGGGTGGGGGGTCCAAGGCTGCCTGCCCACTGACCTCCACATTGTCTTCATTCAGTGCCTTGGAAAAGGTCCCTGGTTTGGACATTTGCAAGCAGGACTGGTCCTGGGCAGGACTCTGGGGAGATACACCTGTAAGGCAGTGAGGAAGGCAGCCCTGGGCATCGAGAGAAGTTAGCCAGTGATGCAGCAGCCACAGGGACTTATGCTGGTCCCGTGAGAAACCTGGAGCTGGGTTAGCCCCATGGAGGCAGGGAGATGGGCCTTTGTACCCAGCACCAACAAGTCTTTGGCTGGGGGGCTGCCCAGGGAGGGGGAGTGGCCTTGGATGATACAGCTCCCATCAGGGGAGGGCAGTGCCTAGGGAGGAACTCAGCTGCTAGCCATCAGCAGCAACACTCCCAGCAGCTGCAGAGGGAGTGTCTGGTCCTGAAGGACAGATCCCGGTGGCATGTGGCAGTGTCCATTACACAAGCCAGCCCAGGTGAACATCACCGAGGGGGCAAGGCCATCCTAGCCCACCCACCTTCCTTCTGTTTGGCCGCATCACAGCTCTAGAGCCAGACTGCTGGATTCTGATACCAGTTCCAAGCTTCCTGACTGTGTGATTGTGGCCCATACTGCCACCCCTTGGCTCCTCAGTCTGCTCATCTGTGAAACAGGCTGATGATGGTCAACCTTCCTCATAAGGTTTCTGTGTGCATTCATGTCAGGCACTGGACACTGCAGCTACCTCGGAGGCAGCGGCTTTTATTAGAGGTGGGCATGGATCCTGCCCTTGTGCCGCTCAGTCTGCTGAGAAGTTCAGGCATACACATAGGAAGAAATGGCACTGAGCAGCTTGGGCTTGAGGCCAGCATTGAACCCTAGGCCGAGAAATTGTCCTCACTCTGATCCTGACACCAACACCAACATTTCCGGCAGAGCCTTGAACAATGGCACAATCCTACATAATCACAGCAGTGATTGTGAGTGCCTCCTTCCCCTGGAACTCCACCTTCGGTCATTTAACCCAGATGCTGCCTCACCAGGTGTGTCCCATTGAGCCCATGTCATGAGGAGACAAAGCTGGGGCTCAAGGAGGGACTCACTCACCCAGTGTGCCTGCCAGAGTCTGGGAGATGGTGTAGTCAGGGGTAACAGAGGAAAGTTTAGGTAAAGGATGACTACAGGGATGTGGGCAGGATTTAGGGAATTCTAAAAAAGCCTTAGGGCTGGTAACGGTGGGGAGCTCTGATTGCCCTGGAGGGCAGTGTTAGCAGAGAAAGTGTGGCTTGGGGAAAGGGGCCTCCTGGCAGGTGCTGTGGTTCTAGGTAGAGGGAGGCAGTCACAGCTGCCATGTGGTCCATGGACAGGGAGTCCAGGGTGGAAAAGTTTAGCCTGTATCTTCTCCTGCCCTCCAGTCCCTGTGGGATCCCCCATTGGGAAGCTGGAGGGCAAGGAGGGACACAGCTCAGCCTCCCGGGGCAGAGCAGGGGTGAGCAGCAGCCAGGGACACCTTCCACCACACACAGAGGATGACGGACCCACGTTTCACTTGGTTGGTGCAGGGTGGGTGCTTGGAGACAAGAAACATGAACAGATGGGGGCATGGGGCAAAGGAGAGGAAGCCAGAGGAACTTGGTGACCATCTCCTGCCTCAAGTCTCTGGAGTCTGACCCAGGCATGGCCTTCTGTGAAAACTAAGCCATCAGCCCTCCAGCCTGAGGGCGAGGGGCCTCCACATCCAGCAAAGCTCCCACCTGCTTTCTATGCATCTTTTTGACCGGGGCCCACCTTTACCGTGTGATCCAGCTGGCTTGGACCTTTTTGGAGAAGGTTCAGGAACGAGCCTCTTGCTTAGGGGAGGGTGGCTGGGGTCTGAGCATGGGAGATAGCAGTACCAGCAATGTGGATGGGAGAAGACGCTGCGGGGACCAGGAGCGCATCGTGTGAGGGGAGAACAAAGGCAGCCATTGCAGGGGCTGCTTAAAGATGCCCTGGGGTTGCCATGCCAGGTGGCGGCAGCACAGACACGCTTCCGGCGCTGGGCGGGGGGTGTTTGCAATAGGACAGGGGTTCTGGGGTGAGTTGACCTGGGTGTGGGAGAAGGCAGGAGAAAGGACGAAGGGCTGGGGCTTCAACAGCAGGGCTCCCAGGAACTCCTAATGACCTCCGGGGGAAATGGTCACTTCCTCTCATCTCTGCAGCTGCTGCACTGCACAGAAATGGGCTTTCACTCCAGGGGCATCTGGGAGAGTGTGGACAACTTCAGCCAACCTGCTTCTCTCCTCCCCCTGCCTTCCTTGTCTCCCTCCGTCCCCGTCTTTTCTCCCCGAGATCCCCCTGTGGTGCCTTCATTGGTAGGGAAAACTGAGACTCAGAGAAGGAAAGGGACTTGCCTGTAGGCACACAGCAGTGTACAGACAGAAGCGGGACCTCCATCCGACGGCTCCCTCCGCCCCACAGCGCCACTCTCCCTGCCCTGCCCTTCCAGCCCTGTGCACGCTCATCCCAGCATCCACTGCTCAAAATGAGAAAAGTTCCCACAGGCTGGGCGCCAGTTCTGTGAGATACATGGTGCCAGGCCCCAAAGAGCCTTCTCCTATTTAATCTCCACTGTTCCCTTTGAGAGGACCTGTCCCTACTTTACAGCAAGGAACAAATCTCTTAGGATGCATTTGGTTGCAAGTAACAGAATGCCTTACTATTACCAAAAGTGGTTTTGATGATAGGAGTTTGTTTTTTTCCTGCAAAATAAAAACCTGGATATGGTTTCTTTCAGAGGCTTAATCGTCTTTTCTTGGGCCCCAGCTCTTTTCATCCTTCCATTCTGCCATTGTCACCTTGTCAGCCTCATAGGTCTTGCCTAATGGTCACAAGATGACTGCCTAAGCTCCAGGAATCACATTCTTACACCACAGCATCCAAAGATAGAAAGGGAGAAGTTGCTCTTCCGGGTCTCTGTTTTTTTCAGGCGATGTGTTGTGTTTTCGGCCTCCGTGGTCAGAGGTAGGCCAGCAGCAATGAGGAAATGGAGAGCCAGAGAGTGTGCCATGTTCCCTTGGGCCATTTCTGCCATCACCAGCATGTGGTGGCAGGGATGGGATTTGAACTGAGCTTCTTGGGTGACCTGACTCTGCCACAGTGCCTGCTCTTCTGCTTCAGGCTGCCTTTGGCCACATCATGCTTACATGGAGACTGATTCTGATTGCCCAGATCACTGCTTGTAACCTGAGGTACAAGTAGTCCAGAACAGACCACTCCCTGCAGAGAAGCCAGGCTGGCCAAACTCAGAGGGGTTCCAGAGGGGAGGAAGCAGCAGATACTCAACGAATCCGGAGTCTCGAGCTCCAGCCCTCGAAGTCCTGGCCTTCCAAAGGCCTTTTTAGGCAAACCAGTCCTTGGCTCCCCAGACCTGCGCCATGCCATGTGTGGCTTAAAACCCATCAACTAGGGGCTGGCTGTCTGCTTTACAAAGGGCACCTCCACCACCCAGATGAAAGGATTTCTATTCCAGTTAGGGTACTTTAAGCTGTAATGGATAGAAACCCAACTCAAGCTTGCTTAAGAGCAAAGGGCATTCATTAGTTCCTGGAACACAGTGGTCTTGGGTTAATGAATTCAGGTCTGGCTTGATCCAGGGTGCAAATGATATTCCCAGGACCCAACCGCATGCACCCCTTCCTTGCCCCCTCTCTATTTCTCAGCTTTGCTTTCCTAGTTGATGCCACTCTCTGCCCCATGTGGTTGCACGATGCCTGTCCACAGCTCTGGCCCCTGCATTCCCTCCTGTTCATGTCTGGTGGGAGATAATCAACAGCTCTTGTCTTCTGTGTGCACAGAATCCCCAGGACTCACTTCAGTTTGGCCCTGACTGGTCTGAGTCACCCATCCTTAGCAATGACCAACGGGGCTACTTCAGTTTCGGGGGCTAGGGAAGGCCTCATTGAGGAGTCACTGTTTGCAAAGCTCCAAGGTCTCACTGGGCTTGCTAGAAAACAAGGCACCAAGATAAGGACTGGGGTCGGGTGGGGCTGGGACAGGTGGCTCTGCGGAGGAAGTGGCACTGTGGAGGCCTGTAGAGGGCTGGGTTGGGCTGGGCCTGCGGAGATGAATGGGGACACATTCCTGGAGTAGGGCAGTGCAGGATCGATCCTGGAGCACCCAGTGCTTCAGAGTGCCTGCCATGGGTGCTGGGGGCAGGGATGATAGCGAGCAGTGTGTTCAATGCTGGGAAGCCTTTGGTTTTTAAAATTAGATGACCCTCAGAATGCTATGGAGGGTGGCAGACACTTCCAGTCATAGGAGCAGCATGTGGCATGGACCCTGTGGGAGCCAGAGGTTGCTGTCTGACGTCCCCTCCCAAGGATCCTTCCTTCTTCCAGGAAGTTCACCCCCAGGTCCCCTGGGCAGCCCGAGGGTCTGGGACAGGCCCAGAAGCGCCAAATTCGATAGTATCTATTTGGCATTATGAATCAAGGAATTTTCTGGAGCCAAGTTTCTCCCCAGTCCCCTCCCAGGCCTGAGAACCTCACCCTGAGTAATTCCGGGCTCTGGGCAGCACCTGGTACATTGTTGGCACTTCCTGGGGGCCCTGTCAAAAAGAGATTGATTTTTCTCCCTCCAGTGGTGCAGAAAATCCTTCCTGCTGCTCCAGACAGGTTTGGGGCATGGCTGGGAGGCAGAGAAGGCTCTGGATTGCAGCCCCACCCAACCTGGTGCAGGAGTCCCCTTTACAGACCCCAGCTGCTGCTTGCACACATTCCAGGACAGGGAGCTCATTACCTCACTGGCAACCGACTTGAGCCCTGGTGAGATTTGTTGGGGAGGTTGGCCTCTCACTGAGCAGGAATCTACTGCTCTGTGACTCCCACCATCAACTGGGGTCCCAGCTCTGCACTCTGGATACACAGTCCTTCCTGCTCACTCTGTCCTGGGTCAGGCCTGCAGACCCTGTGGAGTAGTGACTAGGGATCCCAGAAACTACCTTTCTCCAGGCTGAGCAGCTCCAGCTCATTCACTGTGGGTCCTCCAGCCCTCTCCTCTAGACATGCTCTGTTTCTTTCCATCTGCTGAGGCACAGTCCAGTTCTGAAAACTGTATAGGAAGACCATCCCCTCCTTTACTGTGGGCATTAGGCCCCAGAGTGTTGGCTTTTCAGTAGCCTCTTAGCTCATATTGAACTTGTGGTCAATTTCAGTCTTTCTCAGTCTCTCCCATACTGTGATTTTCCAATCAATTTTTTAGATATCAAAAATTGTAGATGTTTAGCCCTCTTCTGGCTGGTTTCAGCCACTGTTTTATTCTGTGGAGGGGACTGAAGTCTGCCTGGCACTTCACTCACATTATCCTCTGTAGATGCCTGAGCTGACTGGAGTCTGATTTCGGTAGCACCAAAAGACCCTTTTACTCCCCAGATGCCCCTCTTTCTGGCCACTCACCATGCCTGAAATGTCCTCATTATGTGCTCAACATGTGCTCTTCCTTAAGCCTGCTCCCTCTTCCAGTTCTCTGTCTCTGTTTCCCGATCTGAAATGCCTTTTCCCCATTTCCCTGGGTTTGGCCGATTCTAATTTATCCCTCCTGTTATCTGACTCCAGCTCAGCCCTGGCCTTCTTGGGGGAGGCTTCCTTGAGATGCACACAGGAGCATCTCACGGGTTCAAGTTTCCTTCTCTGTTGTCTTCACTCCTTCATAGCACTTACCAATGTATGATTAGATTCAGGGGAATTATTAATTCCACAGCTACTTCTGGTTTGGAATCACAAGCTCAGAGGTGGCAAGGACTGCAAACTCAGGGAAGGTAGGGACCGGGAGCTCAGAGAAAACCAGAGCAGCACCTGCTTGTGTCATAGTCTTCCTAGGAACTCCCCAGCAGGGGTGATGCCAAAATCACACAGCAGGTCCTCACTGTAAAACAGGTGCATGAGTGAATGCATACGTGGACAGACACGCCCTAGGTCCTGTTCCCCCTGCAAACACCAGGCAGCACCGCTTGCACGCAAGCCTCTTCATCAGAGGCTGGGGATTTCAAGGCGAATGACCTGGCCTGAGGAGTGTGGCCCGTGGGGTTCTCTGGAAGCAGAGGCTGAGATGGAGTTTCAGGTCCCAGCTGTTTACTGGGGATCTGTATAAAGGAATAAAGGGGAAGAGGAGGAGCAGGCTTGGGCAGATGGAGGACTCACACTTGGATGCTGGCTCAGCAAAGCCTTGATGGGGAGCGCTGGACTCGGTCCTGCCCATTACATTGGACTGCCTCTGGCTAAAATGGCCAGACCTTTATACCCCTGCCTCACTTGGTCCCCAGATGCAGGGCCCCACACCCTGAAGGATCTGACAGCTGGAGGCTATGTGCTAATCACACTCCCAGGCCAGTGGTGTGTTGGAACCCACTCCTATGAGCTGGAAGACCCACTACTAAACATTCAGTATTTGTCAATTGTTGGTAGCTTAAAGTTTTAAGCTAACTGTTGGTAGCTTAAAGTCAGCCATGGTGGGAATGTTTAATTTATTCCTCAGAAATTGGGAAACACTACGTAACAGGGCTTTTTTTTTTTTTTTTTTCGAGAGCCAGTTTGAGCAACATACCACTACTTGTAGCTATGAAGCAAGTCCTCCCTCGGAGGGCAATTGGCCTGGGGGAATGCTGACATATAGGCAGGTCATCACAGTGCTAAGGAGACAAGGACTCTAACAGCACAGGCCAGCCATGGAAACCATGAGGGAGTCACTGTCTATCCTGACAATCAGGGAAGGCTTTGTGAGGAGGTGACTTTTTTCCTGACATGGCAGAATATTCAAACACTACAAAAGACAATCCCATGAAAAGTAAGACTCCTGTTTGTCCACCTGGTCCCCTGGCACTGGTGTCCTCCCCAGAGACAGCTGCTCTTACCAATTCCCCTCATATAATTCCAGAAATACCCTGTGCTCCTACAAGCATACATGTTTGAGTCTTCTTTCTCATACATACAAGCTCCCACGCTGCAAGCCTTTCTATACCTTGCTTTGCTCTCTTAACCATGGACCTTGCACAGTGTCCTTGGTTAGTGAGTAAGAGCCATCTCATTCTCTTTAGCAGCTATAGGGCATTCCAACTCATAGATGTGCCGTAATTTACATAACCAGTCCCCACTGGTGGATCTTCAGATTCTTTTGGCCTTTGGATATTTCAGATAAGGTCTCTGTGAGGCTCTTTGACATTTTGCACAAGCACAAGCCTCCCCGCAGGGTACGTATTCAGTAGTGGAATTGTTGGGCCATCGTCTGTAATGGTGATAAAGATTGGCCTTCCAGATAAGGAACAGCATGTGCAGGGCCAAGAGGCATGGAAGGGGTGAGCTTGCTCAAGCGGAGGCAGCTGCTGTAGAGAGGGCACGGGCCTGGGGGCCAGGAGGGTGGGGCTCGGCTCGGCCCTGCCCCAGAGGAGCCAGGTGTATCCACTGTGGTCGTGGCTGGATACCACAGGCACATTCAGGCTGGGAAATTAAGGGAGTTTAGAAAGAGACCACTGTCCTATGACCGATGGATGCGTGGATAAAATGTGGCATACCTGTACCATGGAATGTTATTCAGCCATGAAAAGGAAAAGAATTCTAACACATGCTACAACATGCACAGACCCTGAAAACTTTATGCTGAGTGAAGGAAGCTAGAGATACAAAATGCCACATACTGTGTGATTCCATTTATAGAATAGATCTGTCTAGAACAGACAGATCTACAAAGACAGCAGGTAGATTAGTGGCTGCCTGGGACTGGGAAAGGGGAAAATGGGGAATGACTGCAATGGGTATGGAGTTTCTTTGGGAGGTGACTAAAATGTTCCAGAATTAGATTGTAGTGATAGTTGTACAATTCCGAATATACTAAAAACCATTGAATTGTACACTTTTGATGGGAGAATTGTATGGTATGTGAATTGTACTGCAGTAAAGCTGTTTTAAAAAAGAAAGAGTTTGCCAGTAAAAGAGCACAAAAGTAAAGGAACTCAAAGAGTTGGTGCAGCACCCTGGGGCTGGCTACACTGGGGAGCGGTTACTCCTTACACCTGAAGACAGGGGAGGCTGAGCTGCTAGAATCCAGGGGCTGTATAGAGAGGACTTCCCAGCAGGAGCTGTGACCTTTGATAGGGGTGTGCAGACATCCTGAAGGGCCCAGCAGGGAGCAACCAGGGGGAATAACTCCCAGAACTTTTCTCCTGCCCTCTGATTTCCTGCCAGTACCTTCCACTGGCCAAACCATCTGGAAGGGCCTACTGAGTCCAGACCCCAGATTCACAGATTTATTTCCTCATTTATTTTTCTCATATATTGTGAAATCTCAGCATCACAAGATGGCAAAATGGCAAACTCTAGCAGTTTCATGCAGTTGGTCTTTAACCTGCAACCCAATGGTGCAGCCACCAATATAAAATACTGACATTCTGCCAGCTGCTCCAAGCCCCTCGATTGTTCCCCACTTTTGCCATGGCTTTTCCTTGAATCCTTTCGACTTCACCTATATCCAGCAATGGAGGGTTGATGCCTGGCTAGCTTGGGAGGGCCTGTGGAACCCTGAACATTCAACTGACAATTGCTCAGGCCTAGGGCATACTGCTTGTGGAGTGATTTGAATGCACCCCCTTGGTGAATTACCTTCGGGCGTTTTCTGTGCACCTGCTATGTGCCAGGCACTGGGAAGCTGCATGGAGCCGTGTCATCTTAGAGCCTGAGCCTGAAAGCCCTCAGACCTCCTGACACTGAAGCACAGAGCCCAGGCTCTTCAAGTGGGGAAGTGAGCTCAGAAGTCCCCTCGGGCAGCTCGGAAGCCTGGCCTCAAGCAGTAGGGTGCAGAGTGCAGCTTTGTCCCTCACACACTTCCTTTGCTGTTGTCCCCTGCCTCAGGGAGAGGGCTGGGTGCGTGTCTGGTGACCAGCCCTGGCCAGGCAGCTGTGATTATGCCCGGCTTAATGTGGACATAATGCAGTCACTGCAGCTCTCAAAATGCAGAGTGTGCAGGGCTAGCAGGCTGGATGTCACCTGACTGGGGCCCATTCAATACCACCATGGCGTCAGGCCATCAATGGCCTCAGAGGAACAGGGAGGCCACATTCAGGGGTCCAAGAGGGGCAGAAGGAGCAGTGACCCCCATCCAAGACACAGGAGCCGTTTTCTGCACTAGGGCCATTGCTTAGGGCCCACCACAATAGTAGCCCTCAGTATCACAGACGTGGAAATACGTGCAAGCCTTGGTATTGCTTTCCCACGAAAACCTTCCAGGGGCTTCCCATTGCCTTTTTTAAGAAAACAACTTTATTGAGGTATAATTCACATGCCATACAGTGTCACCACTTAAAGTATGCAATTCAATGGCTTTTAATATATATTTGCAGATATGTGCAACCATCACCACAATGAATTTTACGTTATTTTCGTCACCTCAAAAAGAAACCTGTACCCATTAGCCACCACTCCCCATTTCCCTTCTTCTCTGCAACCACTAGTCTCCCATGTGTCATCATGGATCTGCCTATTCTAGGCATTGCATGTAAGTGGAATCACATGATATGTGGCCTTTTGCATCTGGCTACTTTCACTTAGCATATAATGTTTTCGAGGCTCATCCACGTTGTAGCATGTGTCGGTACTTCATTCCTTTTTATGGCTGAATAACATTCCATTGTATACCTAATTTTGCTTATCCATTAATAGTTGAGGGAGTTATTCCCCTCACTTTTTAGCTGTTGTGAATAATGCTGCTATGAGCAATCATGTACACATTTTATTGTGGACATGTTTTCATTTCTCTTGGGCATACCCCTAGGGGTGGAATTGTTGAGTCACACATTCTGTGTCTAACATTCTGAGGAGCTGCCAGACTGTTTTCCAGAGTGGCTGCCTCGTTTCAGATGCCCACCAGCAGTGCAGGAGGGTTCTGATGGCTCCACACCCTCGCTGACACTTGTTATTGTCTTAGCCTCCTAGTGAGTGTAAAGGAGCATGTGGTTGTGGTTTCGATTTGCCTTTCCCTGGGGACCAGTGCTGCTGAACATCTTCTCATGTGCTTGTTGGCCATTGATTGTATCCATTGCACTTTTATAAATTGAGATATTACTTATGTGAAAAAGGTACACAAAGCATCCCTATTCACTTAAAAGAATAGTTACAAAGCATGATCCATATAACCATAACCCATATCAAGGAGTGGAATATTGCCAGGACCCCCAGAAGACAGCTGGGTGCCCCTGGCCAACCACAGCCCCTCCCTGCCCCGGGAATAACCTTGTCTTGATATTGGTGGATGGGCTCCTAAACAATACTATCCAGTTTTGCCTGCCTTTGACCTTGATCCAAATGAAATCACTCTGTGGAAATCATTTCTTGCTTGCTTCTGTCCCTCCACACTATGCTTCTGAGTTAGTCCCTGTCAGTGTGGCTTGCTAGAGCTGTTCATTGTCATTGCCCTATTGTGTTCCATTGAAATGCACACGCTGTGGTTTATCCACTCACTGTGAATGGTCATCTGGATGGTGCCCAGGTCAGAGTGATTATGAACATTGCTGTGTGGACATTCTTGAACCTGTTTCCTTTGCACACACAGTGTGATTCTCTAGGGTATGTGTCTTGGAAATGGAAGGTCTGAGTCATAGGCATGTGCATCCTCAGCCTTAGTAGATACTGGAAAACGGGTTTCTAATATACGTGTACCACGTTTGCATGCCTCCAGCAGTGTCTGAGGGCTCCAGGTGCTCCGTATGCTCGCCAACACTCAGTAAGGTCAGAATCCATTTTGAGCACCCCCCAGGTATCTCTGTGTCAAAGCCTCCAGCTCAACTGGGCCTGAGTGCATCAGAAACACCTGCCTCACTCTGCCCCCAACTGTGTCATCACACCTCCAAGCCTTTGCTCTTTGTCCTACTTCTTAAGCCAAGGCAGAAAGGCAGGCTGGAGATTTGGGAACTATCCGCTCACTGACAACCAAAAGGGATATCTGTGTTGTTTTGGGGACACAGATTTGTGGGACGCAGCCTGCATTTGAAGGGGTTGCTCATCCAGCATGGGCTGCATGTGGAGGGGTCCTGGGAGACTGCTGCCTACAGGAGGTACTCTGTGATGCCAGGTGTTCTGGAACCAGAGCCTTCAACCAGCCAGTCCTGTTCCTGAACACTTTGGATGCCTGTGGCATCACTGGCTCACTTGATTGCAGATACTGAGGTTGAAATATGGTGGCTCTCCCTCCCTGGTGGTTCTGTTGACCAAACACTGGTCACCTCTCCTGGAAGCGGAGCTCTTAGGGCTAGGAGGACCCTGAACATAGACCCAATTCTCAGAGACAGGGACTTAATCTTGTCACCTCAGTACCCCAGCATCCTGAACAGGCCCAGGGCCAGAGGCAATACTAGTGAGTTTTTTGAATGTCTGATTCTCTTCCAGCACCCTGATTTTCTCAGAAAAGATGGAATTGTCTTCACTATATGTTAGAGTTAAGGAAACTGAGACACAGAGAAGAAGCATCACATGGGAACTAAGTGGACAGCAGGCACTCAGTTCACCCCTCAGCTCCAAGCCCCTTGCCTCAGAATGTCTCACAGACCAGCTCTGAGACTTAGTTTAGCCTCAAGGCTTTTTTTCTGTAAAAAGGAGCCAATCATACTAGCTTCATGGAATTAATAAGATGCCACACATAAAAGCATGGGCCCAGTGTGTGTGCAGGGGGTTAATAAATGTCCACTCACTTACCCCTTCCTCCATTCATTCTTTCATGATATAACAGGCAAAAGCAATTTGACAATCTGAATGAAGCATAATAAAAATGCTCACACACGGTGACCCAGCAACTGTGCTCACCGGGAAATCCATCTCTGTGCCTGGTACACAGTAGGAGCTCAATTCATGTCTTAGGATGGTGGAGGAAGGAAGAGAAGCTTTAGACCCAAAGATATTTCTTTATAGTTGAAAAAGGAAGAAGGGTGGAGGGAGGAAGGAAGGAAGAAAAGTGAGAGAAAGAAATAAAAACGATTTTTTAAAGTACACTGAAAATAACCCGAATATGCTGTACTCTGGGTGTTGGGTAAAATGTTGCCTTCTCTTATTGCTGGGCTATTCTAAATATGGCTCATGGCCCAACTCTAGTCCACTGTCTTTGTAGGTGAATAAAGTTTAAATGAAAAACATCTGCTATTCAATTCTTGAACTTCATATAAATGGAATCATAAAGTATGTCCTCTTTGGTGTCCAACTTCTTTCACTCAACATTACCTCTTAAAGATCCATTCTTTGTGCATGTGTGAGCAATTCATTCTTTCTCCTTGCTGTGTAGTATTTCATTGTATGAGTACAGTTAGGCACTATCGTTATCCCCATTCTACATATGGGGAAACTGCTGTACAGAGGACTGAAGTGGCTTGCACAGCACAAAAGCTGGAGTGAGAGGGCCTGGAATCCAGGTCTGAGTTTCCTACACCAGAAAGAAAAAACTAAAGCCAGACCCAGATAGGTGGGGCAGGGTTGGGGGGGAGCTGGGGGCTGCACTTGGCCTTGGAGTGCAGTGACCTGTGCTGTGCTCTTCCCCGCCCTCCCCTGCAGATTCTGGAGGAGAACATGAAGCTGGAATGTAAGTGCCACGGCGTGTCAGGCTCGTGCACCACCAAGACGTGCTGGACCACACTGCCACAGTTTCGGGAGCTAGGCTATGTGCTCAAGGACAAGTACAACGAGGCCGTTCACGTGGAGCCTGTGCGTGCCAGCCGCAACAAGCGGCCCACCTTCCTGAAGATCAAGAAGCCACTGTCGTACCGCAAGCCCATGGACACGGACCTGGTGTACATCGAGAAGTCGCCCAACTACTGCGAGGAGGACCCGGTGACCGGCAGTGTGGGCACCCAGGGCCGCGCCTGCAACAAGACGGCTCCCCAGGCCAGCGGCTGTGACCTCATGTGCTGTGGGCGTGGCTACAACACCCACCAGTACGCCCGCGTGTGGCAGTGCAACTGTAAGTTCCACTGGTGCTGCTATGTCAAGTGCAACACGTGCAGCGAGCGCACGGAGATGTACACGTGCAAGTGAGCCCCGTGAGCACACCACCCTCCCGCTGCAAGTCGGATTGCTGGGAGGACTGGACTGTTTGCAAGCTGCGGGCTCCCTGGCAGATCACTGCCTGGATCTTCACAGGGAACTGCAGGAATGCTGAGCTTGTCTTTTCTGCTGAGGAGGGTACTTTTCCTGGGTTTCCTGCAGGCATCTGTGGGGGGAAAAAAAAACTCTCTCAGAGCCCTCAACTATTCTGTTCCACACCCAATGCTGCTCCACCCTTCCCCAGACACAGCCCAGGTCCCTCGGCGGCTGGAGCGAAGCCTTTTGCAGCAGGAACTCTGGACCCCTGGGCCTCATCATAGCAATATTTAACAATTTATTCTGATAAAAATAATATTAATTTATTTAATTAAAAAGAATTCTTCCACCTCGTCGGGATCCGTTTTCTGCAATCAAAGTGGACTGCTTGCTTTCCTAGCAGGATGATTTTGTTGCTAGGACAAGGAGCCATGTAGAAGTGTACATAACTATTCTTTATGCAGAATTTCTACTAGTTGATTTTGCAAGTACCCCCCTTGCAGCGCTAGATGTTTAAGTACAAGCGCAGACATCTTTTATACATATATAGATATATATACACACACACATTTATATTTTTTTTGCTGTTTGCTGCTACTTATCCAGAAATTTAAGCTGGTCCAGATTTGGAGACATATTTTCCAGAGTATGTTTCCCATCCTTTTGCCCTCCCCAGTTCAAACTTCACCATTAGAAAAATCCAGTTTGGAATATATAGAAAGAGGAAAAATAATAATAAATTCCCAGCAGTTTCCATCTTTCAGAAAGTGAGCCACCGGATAAGAGAATATTTTGTAAGAGACTATTTTTATATGAATATTTTATTTATATCGAGTCTGCTGTATCATTCCACGGCCTGTGCTTCTTCTTAATTCTGGTACTCACTTTGGGGTAAGGAGGGGCGATGCCTGGTTGTGGGATCAGGCCCCACAGGGCCCCTTGCACAGCTGGATTCTTGAGTTCTGTGTGCCAAGTGGGCACAAGCTGCCCCTGGATGCCTGGGATTGAGGCATCATCTCATCCATGTTAGCCGGGAAAGAAATCAAATCCCCAGCCTCAGCCTGTTAAGCTCAGGCCTTTCAAGCAGGGCCACTGAGTGGTGGCCTCGAAATGAGTCACTGTGGTGGGTGGTCATCATGCCCTTCACAGGGACTTGACCGTCATCATGCAGCAGAGGCCAGTTCAGGGAGCCCCGCACCTCACCAAAACACTAGCCATTGCCTGCATGTCCTGGAAGGTGAGATGCAGTCCTCAGATGATGGGACCCAAAACAGGTGGGGTGAGGGGCCGATGAACAGCTGGGCCCAGCGAGGCTTCCTGGATATCCTACTCCCAAGGCCAAGCAGCAGGGAGAGGTTTGGGCGAGCCCACTTTGCTTTGGGTCCAGCTACACCCAGAGCCTCAGCCTAGAAAGCTGTCCTCCAGCAGGCTGGGGGTGTTCTAATATGTGTCCGTTTGCATTTCCGGTGTGTGTGTGTGTGTGTGTGTGTGTGTGTGTGTGTGTGTGTGTGTGTACTGTATCTCCTTAGGGACTTGGGGGTAGTCACGTGACTTTGCGCCTTGCAGCGCCTCCGCCATACTCGTGTGTGTATGTGTCTTTGCGTTTCAGTGCTACCCAAGCAACTGTTTCTCTCCATGTGCCTGGGAGATCAGGTCTCAGGCATGGAACTGCGTGCCTTTGCATCTGCTGCTCCCCAGGGTCTCTGCTTGCATGTGAGGGCTGGTGGTGTGAGGCAGACAGCAGAGATTGTGTGTGATTGTGTTGAACCACCAAGAGATGGCACCTCTGAACTCTGTCCCCACACGCATGGGTGAAAACCAGACACCTCTGAGACCACAGCACAGCCCCATGGCCCCACCTGCTGGGAGCCCCTCAGTATCTAGGCTGTGTCTGACTCCTCAATGTCCACACTGAGCCTGGATCACAGCATGGGCAAATAAAAGTGACTGGATGGTTGCATGGTTTCTTCCCTTGGACCTTTTTTTCCATTTTTCTTTTACTTGGGTGTCTGGAGGAGTGGGCATGTGAAGGGGCCATGGAGTGAATGGATGGAGGGATGGATGAATGTGTGAGTAGGGAGGTAGGTGAATGGGTAGATGTGTGGATGGATAAGTAGGTGGGTGGGTGGATGGATAAATGGATGGATGGGTAGATGGATGGATGAAGGGATAAACAGATGGGTGGATGGATAGATAAGTGAGTGGATGAATGGATGAATAGATAGGAAAGTGGGTGGGTGGATGAGGTAGGTACACCTACAGATAGGTAAGTGAGGAGTTTCTTGGGAGTCCGCAGGTCACATTTTATCTTTGCTTTGGAAAACCTACGAGATCTGCCATGAGCAGGATGGCTTCCCAACCTTGCAACCCTTCTGCTTCTGGCCTCCTTGGCACCTGGGAATGGGGGAGATTCTGACCAGCCTCCCCAGATGAGTGTTCAATGATAGTTATGTAAACACAGTCTCAGAAGAGTCGTCCCCATGTCCTCCCTCACTGTGGGTTCCCAGCTCTGGGGCCTGCCCTCTCTCTGGTGCCCTGTTCAGCTGTGCTCTGAGCCCCAGTTTCTCCACCTGTGAAATCAGAATAATAACACCTACCTCACAGGGCTGTTGTGAGGATCCTCCCGGTAATGACTGTATGGCATTTTGAGTTGCAAAGCAATGGATGAATGCTAAATATTATTATTAATTATTATTATCACTATTCTCTCCACAACTATGGGATTCTTCAAACATGGCTTATGGTAATAAATATTTGGTTCTGCGTTGGGCAGAGGTATCCACCAGCCCCTTTGGTCTATTCCTAAAGTGGCTTTTCAACAAAACTGACATTACAAAGGCCAAAATCGTTAGAGGCTGAAACAAAAACATCAGAAAGCCCAGGACTATAGTGATGAGAAACCAGATGCCTGGGGTCTTCGCAGGAACCCAGTCTCAGAAAGGAAGCTGCTCAACACGAGGGCATTTTTGCCACATGGGAATGTGGGCCTCTTCATAGTCAGAGCCTCTGATTTTTCAAGAAAGGACAAACATCTAGGTTTTTAAGTAAAATATCCCACTTTTTCAGTACGTTGACAAACACCATGAGGAAGAAGCAAAACATGACTGTGGGCTGAACTTGGCCTTCATGCCACCAGCGTACAGTCTCTGACTTGGACCCATCTCTTGTTTTAGAACTGGAGAAACTGGGGCCCAGAGAGGGCCAGGGTTTTACTCAAGGCCACACAGCAAATTTGGCAGAGAGAAAACCAAGTCCAGGACATGTGTTTCCCGGGGATGGCCTTGCACCAACATAGTGCACAAATGGAGGCAGCAAAATAATTTGAGGGAAAGGGTTAAGAGGGATAAAGTTCCTACACACACACACACACACACACACACACACACAGCCTCTGGACTTGAGTTTAAAACTAGCTCATGGCTTCACGGAGCAGGAACTGGACTTTCCCAAAGGCCATGAGGAGATGAACCAGTGCCTGAACCTCTCTGCAGAGGGTGCCCTGCCAATTGGCAAGGGAGCCCCTCAGCAAGACCTGAGTCAGAACAGACCTGGGGAGGCTTTTCCCACCCAAGGTCAGGACAGTCCTGGGGAGGCTTTACCACCCAAAGGCAGGACAGTCCTGAGGAGGCTTTTCCTACCCAAGGTCAGGACAGTCCTGGGGACTCTTCTGAAGACTCCTCTGAAAAGTGTGTTCATGCTGCTGCAGGGAGGATGAGACCCAGGGCCACCTGAAGTCAGGACAGTCCCGGGGAAGCTTTTTCCCACTGGAGGTCAGGACGGTCCTGGGGAGGTTTTTCTGCCCAAGTTCAGGACAGTCCCCTCGGGGAAGCTTTTCCCACCTGAGGTCAGGACAGTCCTGTGGAGGCTTTTCCCACCTGAGGTGGGGCTGTCCCCTGTACACTTCAAGGCAAGTCTAAGACATGTTTCCTGAGACCCTAGGAAGCCTCTTGCTCCCACTTCGCAGATGACAACCAGTCTCAGGGAAGACAAATTACCTCTTCAAGGCTCCACCACCCAGAAGAAAGGGAAGGAAGGCTATAGTTTGGGCTGTCACACATCATCTGAGCCATCATCACCTGAGCCTTCCACCACCTCAAACAGAGACTTGAGGAAGATGGAGATAAAAGGTTCAGGCTGTGGACCACACAGGCTGTCCATGCCAGACGTAGATTGCCATTGTCAACTTCCTCCCCATCACTAGGCACATTCAACAGGCTGCCAAGCTCTGGCAGTTTCTCCCTGGGGCATCTCATGAGTTTTCTCACTGCCCATCACCTTCTTTGGCCACCATTGTCTCTTTCAGGTGAGAATCTGAAAGAATGCCAAGGCCTCCTCCAGGTCTCCCTGCTTCCACTCATACCCCATCAAGCCAGCCTCCAAGCTCTGGCCAGATCAACTCACACCATACCTACCACCAGCCATGGCTCCCCATTGTCCTGTAGGTAAAGTCCAAGTTCCTTATCCCACAGTGACCTTGTACCTGCCATGCTGGCAGCCTTTTGCACAGCAGTAGCAATGGTGCCACTTAGGAGATAAGCACTCTGCCAGACGAGGTTCTAGCAGTTCTCATGCCCTCTCTTTCATCACCACGCCCTATTTGTCTCCAGCACAGAATTACTGTGGTCCCATTTCTCTGTACATCTTGTCCTTTGCTGTCTCCTCTGCCCAGAGCACTCACCTTTCTTTCCCCCACCTGACAAACTCTTCTGAAGACTCCTCTGAAAAGTCTGTTCATGCTGCTGCAGGGAGGATGAGACCCAGGGCCACCCACAGGCAGCCCTTGCCCACATTCTCTTCCTGGCCTGCTGGAATCAGAACCACACTCCCTGATGGTGCTCCAGAGCCTGCTACAAGGCCCACCCACATGAAAATTCACTGACAGGCACAGGGCTGGAACTCATGTCCCAGGCTCGATGACCAGGCTCCTTTCCTGCTTGGGGAATTGTGTCAGTGAGCTATGGCTGAATAACAAACTACCCCCAAACTAACTGCCTCCAGACACTATGGGTTGAACTTTGTTCATGAGTCCATGGGTGCACCGGGCACTTCTGGTCTCAACTGGGCTCTCTCACACACCTATGGTCAGCTGTGGGTCAAGTAGGTGGCGCTGCTGAGCTTAGCAGAATCTTCCACATATTTTGGGGTCAGCTGTCTATGGGCTGCTCTAGGGTGGCTTCTGCTAGGACAACCAGGGCCTCTTCCACATGGTCTCATCCTCCAGCAGGCTGGCCCAAGCTGGTTTCCATCAGAGGGGAAGGACTCCAAAAGTGGGAGCAGATGCTGCAAGGCTTCTTGAGGCCCTGGCTCAGTACCATCACTACATTAGTTCTCCATGTCCTACTGGCAAAAGCAAGTCCAGGCCAGCCCAGATTCAAGGTGTAGGGAAACAGATGCCACCTCTTACCAGCAGGACCTGCCCAGCTACATAGAAAAGGGTGTGGGGACAGGGAGGGGAATGATTTCCCAGAACTCAACCACGGGACAAAAGGTGAGCTCCTTAGCACTGATGCTGTGGTGGGGACACAGCCACTCTGTCGTGTGGAGCCCTTGAGCCTCAGCTGCTCACCCTGCCAGTTGTACAGTCCTGGAGTCAGTCATGGGTCTTGTCTTCCTCTACTCCATCCATCAACAAGTCCCATTGATTCAACCTCAAACTGTACCCAAATCTGAGCTCTCTCTGTCTGCACAACAACCAGCCATTTATGGGGCTGAGTCTGGCTGGCTTTCTGCCGCTCCCAGATCCTCTTGTTCTGGGCCATGTGACTGGGTTCTGGATGATGGAGTAGAGGCGATGCACTCCACTTCCTGGCCCATCAACACCCCCAACACTCCTTACCTATGTGGGCCATGGGATGCCAGCTGTGAAGCCACAGAAGGAAGGGCACTGGGTCCCTGACTCGCCACCCGGAGGAAAGTCAACCTGCTGGTCAGGAATATCCACAGGCAAGAAATACACGGCTGTGGGATCCGGCAGTTCATTTGGTACAGCACTGAGCCCCTTTCTATCCAGGATCTAGCCTATCCCTCCTCCTTCTGTTCCTCTAACAAGCCAGCTTCCACCCTGCCTCTGGGCCTGTGCACAGGCTGCTCCCTCTGGTCATCACATGGCTGGCTCTTTCTTGTTAATAGGGCTCATGTCAAATGCCAGCACTTCAGGATATACTCACAACCAACCTGGCTCCCAGCATCCCCTCACCCGCTGTTTTTGTTTCTTTGTGGCTCTTACCACTATCTGAAATGACACTTCTCATTTGTTAGAGGCTATACAGTATAGTGATTAACAGCATGGACCCTGGAGCCAGATGCCCTGGATTCACTCCTGGCTCTATTTACTGGCTGTGTGGTTTGGGGCAAATAACTTAACATCTCTGTGCCTGTACTTCATCATTAGTAAAATGGGAAGAGTAATGGGATTATCACAGTGACTAAATGAGTTAATATATGTAAGTTGCTAAACATAGTGCCTGGCATGCCGTGAGGGTGTGGAAGTGTGAGCTTTGCCTATTAATATGGTCATTAAGTTTCACGAGAGCAGGACTTTGTCTGTTTTTGTGGCTGCTGGGTTCCCAGTGCCAGCACACAGTTGGGGTTAATAAATATTTGTTGAATGAGAATGAATGAGATTGGAGCCTGTTCCCAGACTTGCCAGGCCCCCTGCCTGGGCCCAGCCAGGCTTAGAGGAGGTGGGCTTGGGCAGGCGTCTGAGTGGAGGAGCTGGAGGACAAGCGGAGGGTCTGTCCTGAGGGCCGCCTGCTTGCCCAGGGGCCAGTGGGGGAGTGGACACAGATCAAGCCCCCTCGACGTGGTCACAGGCACATCTGCCCCATTGACAGGGCAGCCACCAGTTGCCACAACAACGCTTCTGGCCCTAGAAGAATGTGCTGGAGACAAAGGGAGAGCTCTGCAGCCACTCCTCAGCTTAGCCCCCGAAATGGCAAGCTGCCCTGACCCAGAGAAAGTGTCACACCACGCATGTGCAGTGCACACACACACACACACACACAGGGAGAGAGAGAGACAGAGAGAGAGTCACCGAGCAAGAGACCCAGAAGGAGCCACACAGCCCCGGGAGTGAGCAGACGCTCACAAAAGGAGGGACAAAGGTCTGACAGACCCCGCAAGAGGCTTCAGAGACACACACGGGCCACCCCCAGGGGTAGAGGTCACATGCACATAATGCACACCCGTCCAGACCCAGGCCACAGACCAGGGCTCAGGGAGGCCCGGGCAAACCTGTCTCACCCAGGCACCCGTGGCTTGACCTTCATCATTCACCTGCAGTCCCCGCACCTGCCTGGCAGCAGGCCCCAGTGTGTGGATTGTGGGGGGCTGATGGGCAGGCAGGTGAGGGTGTGTTGGGTGCAGGGTGATAGGGTGGACTTGGGGATGTGTAGGTTGGAGACAGACCCAATGCCAACTCCCCTAAGAGGCCATATGAGGCAAGAGGTACTTGAGCATGAAGACAGACAACCTCTGAGGCCAAAGAGAGCACCCTTCTGAGGCTCCTTCCTGCCTCACGCAGAGCAGCATGCCCCCTGCACAGCCCCCACTCTTGGCCCTTCCACCGTCTGAGCCAGAGTGTCCTCACTGTAAAGTGCAGGGAAGTCCCACACATGCCTCCACAGTGCTACTGGATCAGAGAGCAGCTGCAAATGCACACCATCAACTAACCACACCGCCACCACTAGATTCTGCAAGCCTGGACTCAGCCCCGGGCCCAGCAGGTGCCAGGAGGGCATCAGGGGCTGGAGAGGCCCCTGCCTTTAATAGACCTGAGACAGTGATTCTCAAAGTGAGGTCCTAAGATGTCTCTCAGAGGATCAGGAAAGCAAAAGGCCAAAACTATTTTCATAGCAATAGGAAGATATTTGCCTTCTCACACTCATGCTCTCACAGGTGTACAGTGGAGTTTCCCAGGGCTACACGTGGTGTGATATTGTAGCAGAATGAAGGCAACAGCGGATGTGAGAGTCCAGCTGACTTCTATTAAGCCAGGCAGTGAAGAGATTTGCAAAAATGTAAAATGAGGTCACTTCTCATTTTCATATTATTTTATTGGTTTTAAAACATAGAGCTATTTTTCATGAAAAATGTATTATTTATGTAAACAAAATAGATTCATTAACATTTTCAAGTGAATTAATACGTAATTTTTTCACAGCTTTAATTTCTACTATTGTAAATACGGATAGATACGACAGACCCATACACAAGAGCTCAAGGCCTGCACTAATTTTTCTAAACGTTAAAGGGTCCTGAGATCCAAAAGCTTGAGAATTGCTGCCTTAGACACACTGGTAGAAAGTAATTATAGTTCCCCGATCACCCTAATTTAGTAAATAATAAAAATAAGGAGCACATCCTCAGGTCTTCCCCGTGCATCAGGCCCTGTTCTGAGGGCATTAGAAGAGTTACTGCATGGAATCCAGCCGTGCAAAGTAGGTGCTATTAAGATAGCTGCACACACATGTGTATAGCAGCACAATTCACAAGTGCAAAAATATGGAACCAGTCCAAGCCCAGCAATCAACGAATGGATAAAGAAAATGTAATATAGATATATACACCATGGAATACTACTCAGCCATAAAAAGGAATGAAATAATGGCATTTGCAGCAACCTGGATGGAATTGGAGACCATTATTCTAAGTGAAGTAACTCAGAAATGGAAAACCAAACATTTTATGTTCTCATTAATAAGTGGGAGTTAAGCTATCAGGGCACAAATGCATAAGAATGATACAATGGACTCTGGGGGCTCAGGGGAAAGGGAGGGAGTGGGGTGAGAGATAAAAGACTGCACATTGGGTACAGTGTACACTGCTCGGGTGATGGGTGCACCAAAATCTCAGAAATCACCACTAAAGAACTTATTCATGAAATCAAACACCACCTGTTCCCCAAAAATCTATTGAAATAATAAATAAATAAATAGAAACTATTAAATGTATTATTTTAAAAAAATATGGAAGAAGAAACCAAGGCTGAGTTTCCAGCAACTTGATGAGGTCATGGTCTTGGAAGTGGCAGAGTCAGGACTCAAACCAAGGCAGTCTGAAGTGAGGCCATCCCCTCCCACCCCACCTCAAACCCCACCAGCTCTTGTCTCTCCCTGTGCCTAGGAATGCCCAGTTATATTAGAATTTCTGATAAGCAACAATAACAAACTATAGTATAAACATGTTCCAAATATTACACAGGACATACCTATACTAAAAATCGTTCATTTGAATTTCATCTGAACTTCCCATTTTCACTGGTGTCCTATATTTTTATTTGCTAAATCTGGCAACCTTAACTGTGCCAGGCTCCTCTGGATGCTGAATTCTAGATAGGCAGGCCCCTGTCTCCTAGACTTCTGGTCCAGGCAGGACTGCCCAGCTGTTTCCAGCTGTGCACCCTGAAGCCAGTGCCTCCACCACTCTGAGCTGCAAAGGGAGGCATTCTGGTCCCTCTCTCTAGGGTGGAGATGGGGGCAGGGTGGGCAGCTTAGATGTCGTGGCGATTATGGGCACTTTTTTTTCTGGCAACACTTTCCCCTAAATTCAGGCTCCCCTCATAGCCAGTGACGCCTGCTTTGAGAGGTTGTCCCTAGAGCTGTGGAATCTGCATACCCCACCCCCTTCCCCTCTGCCATCCCCCAAAAGTGACCTCTGTCTTCCTTCTGCCTCCCCACCCTGGGCGACCAAGGAGAGCTGTGTGCTCTGCAGCCCAGCTCTGACCCTCTCTGGGCACAAGTGTGTCCTCCAGGAGGACTGAGCTGTGGAGATTCCACTTGACAACAGGATCTGGAACATCTGCAGGTCCCAGGGTTTCCCCATCTGTAAAATAGTGACACCCATTTTACAGCTGAGGAAACTGAGGCTCAGCTCCCAGGATGTGTCCTTTAGCATTTAATTAGGTGCCAGGTGGGCCCTTCTCTCCATAAGGACATCTGCTGGTCCCCACCTGCAGGCCAGCACACCTGGACAGCGGCAGAGTCCACGTGGCAGACGCTCTGACATAGCTGTTGCCCTTGGAAGGCAGCCAGGGCCACACATCCATCAGGGATGCGGGGGGAGAATCAGTGAGCACTCAGGTGGACTTTTTCACTTAATATGTAATTACTTCCTTGAGTAACATCCTTTTCCCGCCAGCCTGGGCCTCTCTCTGCTATTTCATTTTTTCCTTTGATCTCTGAAAGGATGTTCAGTTAACATGGTTGAGCACCAACCAAGGGCATGGAGGGCACAGGTGGCAGGGATCCTGGCAAAGTGTCCTCAGGAGAGAGCCGGGACTACAGTCTAGACAGGGCAGCAGAGTGGCCAGGAGCACAGTATCAGGGCTCACACACTGCGTGCGGTGTGATCCACACACTACGGCTCAGCCTCCCTGGACCTCAGCCCCCTCATCCTTGATTGCATGCTAGGGCGTGCCAGGCCTTACCCCAACCATTTTGCACATATGCACTGCTGTAATCCTCACAGTAACACCGCGGGGGAGGCACTGCTGTCAGCCTTGGTGCATTTGTTTGCTAGGGCTGCTGTAATGAAGTACTGCACACTGGGTGGCTTCAACAATGGAAATTTATTTCCTCACCGTTCCAAATCAAGGTTGGGCAGGGTTGGTTTTTCTGAGGGCCATGAGGGAGAACCCTTGGCTTGCAGAAGGCTTCCTTCTCCCTGTGTCTTCATCTCTTCACATTGTCTTCCCTCTGTGTGCATTTCTATGTCCACATTTCCTCTTTTATGAGGATAGCAGTCATATTGAACTATGACTGATATCCTTATAAATGACCTGATTTTAACTTGATTAACTCTAAAATTAATTTTAACTAGATTAACTCTAAATAACTTGATTAACTCTATCTCCAAATAAGGACACTTCCTGAAGTACCAGGAGTTAGGACCTCAACTTGGGAATTTTCTGCAGGGGGCACAATTCACCCCATAACACCTGGGTGTGCTGAGGAATCTGAGGCAGAGAAGTCAAAGTGGTGGCTTCAAGGTCATCCACATCAGGGAGCTAGAGGCAGGATTCAAACCCAGGCCACTCTCAATCATTCTGCAGTATTGCCTGCTCAAAACTGAGCCAGGCAGTCATACTTAGCAGGGCTGTGCTGGGCATTAAATGCCTTAAGCCCTATGAAGTATTTGGAACAGTACCTGTTAGCTGTTAATATGAGGGTCTGCCAGACCTGGGTTCAAATGCAGCCCTGATCTCTCATGGCTCTGTGGCCTGGGGGTTGGAGACTTCATTCCTCTCTCAGATTGGGTAGTAATCCTTCCCCAGATGTCTGCTGCCAGGCTCCGATGGGCTCCCAGATGTCCCCCTAAGCATATGCCACTGGGCATTGGGACAGCACTGCCACATGAGTCATTCCTCTTTCTTCCCAGTTGCTGGGACCCTTGATGTCCAAGGCTCTCCAAACCTTGTGATTCCACCTTCCTGTGGCCTCCCTTGAGGTGCAGTGGAGGGCCTGAACCAGGGGACCTATCAGCCTCAGTTTGCAGAAGGGAAGAGGGAGGAGAGGAGAATAATTGAAGTGAATTCAGGTGAACAAGGTACGGAATCACTGGGGAAGATGGAGTCATGGCAGCCAAAATTAGGCGCTTACATGAAACAAACAAGCAAAGCAGACAAAATCCCTGAGACAGTGATTTTAAAGGAACTGGATTTCAGGCAACAAAGAATGTAATGGTCACACAGTTATGGCCTTGAGAGCTTCCAGGTGGTGGCCCGGGGAGGTGGGGCTACACAAAGCCCAGAGAACTCCTGGGAGTCCAGGAAGATGGGGGCAGCTGTGGTTCAGACAGCAAAGTGCCAGCGAGGAGAGAGGGAGCTCTGGAGACCTGCAGAGGGTCCCCCTGAGTATTTGGCAGAGCACTGGTCAGGGCGTGTGTGTGAGGAAACTAGTTGAGGCCAGTGAAGAATCATCTGAAAGGATTAGAGAGAAGGTTGCCTGTAGTGTTCCAGGGCTGGGGATAGTACATGTTCCCACCAGTCAGACTGAGAAATCTCACAATTGCCAGGGCAGCAGGTAGACTGTTCAGGAAGGTCTTGCCTCAGTAGTGGGGAATGATTCGTCCTAGCCTGGGCACCTGAAGAGGTTTCAGACTTCTCTGAAAGAGAAGACCCCAAAGCTCAAGGAGATTCACAAGAACTTAAAAATATCCAGCACCCAACAAGGAAAATCTCACAATGTCTGGCATTCAATCAAAGATTACCAGGCATGCATAGGAAAACACCATGATAAGAAAAATCAAAACCAACCCAGGGCCGGGCTCAGTGGTTCATGCCTATAATCCCAACACTTTGGGAGGCCAAGGTGGGCAAACTGCTTGAACCCAGGAGCTTGAGACCAGCTTGGGCAACGTGGCAAAACCCTGTCTTTACAAAATATACAAACATTAGCCAAGGGTGGTGGCTTGCACCTGTAGTCTCAGCTACTGGGGAGGTTGAAGTGGAAGGATCTCTTGAACCCAGGAGGTCAAGGCTGCAGTAAGCTATGACCATATCACTGCCCTCCAGCCTGGATGACAGAGAGAGACCTTGTCTCCCCTCTCCCCCCACCAAAAAAACCCCAAACAAGCCAGAACTGCCACAGACAGTAGAATTAGCAGGGAAGGACATTAACAGTTGTCATATGTTCAGAATGTTAAGCTGTGATACTTATAATATGAAAAAAGCTTTCTAGAGATGAAATTTCTAAAGATGAAAACTACAAGTTCTGAGATGAAGAAATATACTAGACAGGGCTACCAGCAGATTAGACATTGTAGAAGAAAAGATTAGCAATCTGAAGACAGAGCAATAGAAACCATCCAACATGAAACATACAGAGAAAGTGTAACTTTTAAACGAAAGAGTGCATCAGTGATCTGTGGGACAACTTCAGGCAGCCTAACATGCAAGGAATTGGGATCTGGGAAGGAGAAGGGGCTAGGGGAACAGAAAAAGTATTTGAAAAATTAATAGCCAAAAATGTTCCAAATCTAAGGAAAACTATAAAACCACAGAGCCCAGAGCTCCACAAACCCCAAGCACAGAAACATGAAAGAAACCACACCAAGGCACATCATAATCAAATTGCTCAAAACCCAGCGAAAGAGAGAAAATCTTAAAAGCAGCCAGAGGAAAACAAGATGTTACTTCTATAGACACACAAAAGGTGACCAGCAGACCTACACTACCTACAAGAAATTCTAAAGAATGTCCTTCAGGCAAAAGGAAAATGACACCAGTTGGAAACCTGGATTTATGCAAAGGAACAAAGAGCATTGGAAATGGTAATTCCATGGGGAGACATAAAAGATGATTTTTATATTATTTAAATATCTTTCAAGAATTGACTTTTTTAAAAAATGTAGTTTTAGAGATAGGGTCTCACTATTTTGCCCAGGCTGGTCTTGAACTCCTGAGCTCAAGGGATCCTCCTGTCTCAGCCTCCCAAGTAGCTAGATTATAGGCATGCCCCACCACATCTGACTGTTTAAACAAAAATACCAGCCTATTGCAGAGGTTATCATTTAAATGTGGAGAACGAGAGACAGAAAGGATAAATCGCCTGCTGCACAGTGTGGTGCATGTGAATCCAGGCTTGAAGAGTTTCATTTCCTTTTTGGTGGAAATAAAAATATAATAGTTATAAGTACAGTTGACCTTGGAACAATGTGGGGGTTGGGGGCACAGGCCCCTCTTGCAGTTGAAAATCTATGTATAACTTTTGACTCCCCAAAAACTTAACTACTAATAGCCTACTGTTAACCAGAAGCCTTACTGATAATATCAACAGTCAGTTAATGCATATTTTGTATGTTATATGTATTACATACTGTATTCTTACAGTAAAGTAAGCTTGAAAATATAAAATGCTAGTAAGAAAATCACAGGGAAGAGAAAACATATTTACTATTCATTAAATGGAAGTAGATCATCATAAAGGTCTCCATCCTCATTCAGTTAACGCATATTTTGCATGCTATATGTATTATATACTGTATTCTTACAGTAAAGTAAGCTTGAAAATATAAAATTTCAGTAAGAAAATCACAAGAAAGAGAAAACATATTTACTATTCATTAAGTGTAAGTGGATCGTCAGAAAGGTCTCCATCCTCATCTTCCCATTGAGTAAGCTGAGGAGGAGAAAGAGGAGGGGTTGGTCTTGCTGTCTCAGAGGTGGCAAAGGCAGAAGAAACTCTGAGGATAATTGGCCCCAAGGAGTTCAAACCCGTGTTGCTCAAAGGTCAGCTGTGAGTGGATATACTTACGTACACACACACATACACACACATATATATGTATATGTGTATGTGTGTGTGTGCATATATATACATGCCTAGGTAATGAATCTATTTACATGAAATTTGCCTGGAATGGTGTATACAGTGGTTTTTCCAGGTGGTGGGCCTATGAGTTTTGTGGGTTTTTTGCTTATCTGTATTTCATAATTATTATTATTATTATTATTTTGGAGACAAGTCTCACTCGTGACCCAGGCTGGAGTACAGTGGTGCAATCTTTGCCCACTGCAACCTCTGCCTCCCGGGTTCAAGCAATTCTCCTGCCTCAGCCTCCCAAGTAGCTGGAATTACAGGCGTGCACCACCCACCATATTGGCCAGGCTGGTCTCGAACTCCTGACCCGAGGTTATCCACCCACCTCGGCCTCCCAAAGTGCTAGGATTACAGGCGTGAGTCACTGCACCTGGCCTGTATTTTGTAATTTTACTTCATCCTGATTTGGGGCAAAAATTTAAATTACCTAGAGAAGAATAAAATCCCTAGTTTCACAGGGTTGTGGAAACTGTTTTCACAATCTATTTCCTTTCTTACCCATTTTTGAGCAGGTGTCCACAGGGCCCCCTTCTCAAGAAGCCCCAAGGCAGCGTGACTCCCACTTGGCAATGTTGTGGCCCACGTGGCGGGAGACCAGGGGTCTGCAGCCACCAGCAGGACCTCACTCCAGAGCTAGCTCTCTACTTGCCTCCTAGATGTTGCCATCTGAATAATAGTACAAGAAATAGTTGCATCAAAAATAAAAATAAAAAAGCAGCTCCACCGATCAGGCTCACTGGGTGCACCAGGCACAGCAGATGCCACAGCGGTCCCTGACCTTGGCTGCACACCAGCATCGCAGTGGAGCTTGGGGAAGACAGATACCCGGAACCCAGCCCCATCCCAGAACTGGGATTGAATTGGGCCTGGGAGCAGCCGGGGCTGGTGACCACAGATGTAGCACTTACTTGACCTCCCTAGAACTGCCCTCTCCCCCTAGCACTCTGCAAGGCAGATATTCGTCATTCCCCAGTCACAGATGATAGAGTAAGACCCAGAACGGGATTGAGTTCTGACTTGTCCCAGATCACATAGCCAGGCAAGGGCAGACCTAGGTTTGAACCCCGTTCCCTGCTATAATGCAGCACACTCTCGCACCAGACTCCTCACTCCCCACATGGCCGAGTCTGGACTCAGCATTTTCTACCAGAATTGTTCTGCATTCCCTATTTGTGATCCCAGAGAATGGTCCCTTCTCCAGATTTTCAGAACTCAAGGTGGGATCTCCCCCTCTCAAAGTCAATCTTGGTTCCCCCTTCTCTTCCCAGCACGCACATCCTATCAGTCACCAAGTCCCGCTGATCCCATCTCCCAAATCTCCCGACTCTAACCCCACTGTTGTCACCTACTCAGGCCTCCCCAGTCTTTCCCCAAAATGTGGCCAGGCCTCCCAGCTCTCCAAGCCGCAGTCCCTCTCCGGGCTCCTCTGACCGCTGTGCCCCTGTCTGTCTCCATTGGCTAGTAGCTGCCTACCTATTCCTGCCTCCCCCAAACAGACTGCGGGCTCCTCAAGGACAGGGACCACATCTGATCCTTCAACAGGGCCCTAGCACCCCATACAGGGAGGGCACACTATGGATACCAATAAATGCTTAGTGAATGAGTCAATGAATTAAATGAATGAGGGAATTAATAAATGACAAATTCATTAATGATCAGGTCTTTTTCTTCTTCCCTATTGGGCTCCAAGGATTCAAAGTGAAAGATCCTTTTATTCTGCTCTGTGTGCCAAGCTCTCAGCACTGGCCTTGCCTGAGCAGACCCTAATAAATGTTTGCTGATTGAATAACATAATGGGCCTTCTGTTTGGAATGCTCTTCCCCCAAACATCCCCATGGCTCTCCCTTTTGCCTCCTGCAAGTGTTTGCTCAAATGTCACCTTGTCAAGGAGGTGCGACCACTCTATTTGGAACTGAAAGTAACTGCTTCCTTCCAGGACTCCAACCTCCCCTCCCTGCTGCTTTGTTGTTCCCACCTTCCCACTTAGGATCCCTTTCACTTGCTTATTATGTTTATCACTTATCGTCTGTGTCCCACCTGCCACCAGCATAACAATTGTCTTAAACACAGATCTTTGTTTTGTGTAATTTCCCCCGTGCCTAAAACAGTGTGTGTTTAACATGAGTGTCTAATAAATACTTATTGAATGAGAAAAATGGCTCTTGCTCTGTGCTGACTGCTCTGTGGTCTGGGGCCAACTCTTCAATCCCTCTGAGCTCCTGCATACTCATCCTTAGAACAACAATAGCAACAACAATAATGTAATAAAGGAGGTTGGGCGGCGTGGCAGTCATTGGAACTGCTCACAGATATTCTGTCTGTCCAACTTCCAGGCATATAATTGAGCTGTGCCTCCTGCCCCACTGGGGTTCATCATGTGACACACCTCGGCCAGTTTGAACGGAAGGGGAAGTGATGAGACACCATCACTTAACTGGCTGTTAAGCCAGTGTGTGACTCACCATTCTCTTCTCCCCTCTGCCCAAAGATTGGCGGTGTTCCCAATGGTGGCTGCTCCATCAGCCTGCTCCCCGAGTGAGGGTGGCACAAAGCAAAGCTGCTGCTAGCCCATTTGGACATGTGGCATGCATGAGAAATAAGCTTTTGTTGTATTAAGCCACTGGGATTTGGGGCCTTTTGTCACTACAGCATAGCCTCGCCTCTCCTGACTGATGCCAACAGAATAAGCTCTTTGGTCCTGATAGATCTGAATCTGCAATTTTTGTCTATGTGTTACCCTGAGAGCTTGCTGCCCCCACTGCCCACCCCGGCACTGGGAAGGGTGGCCTTGCAGGTGTCACAGTAACAGTGGCTTATCTGTGTTGTGTGTAGACCATCCTGCAACTGCCCCACTTCATCTTCAGCACAATCCAGAGAGCAGTTACTGCTATTGTCCCCTTGGAGGTGCATAGGGGGCAAGAGGACTTGCCCAGGTGCATAGCTGTGAGATGGCAGGGCCAGGACTTACCCCAGGCAGGCTAGCTCCAGGGCCTGGACTCTTTTAAGTGAGCCCCACATCAGGTGGCTCTGTGTTTCTACCTTTCTCACGATTCAGGTTCTCGCCATTCCCATCCCAGCTTCCAGCCTGCTATCCAAGGAAGGCTTGCAGCTCAGTGCCAGGCTTCCCTGTTGGATATATTTGGGACCAGGTGGAGGGCAGGGCATGCTAGGCTCCAGCTGGCTTTGCTAAGGGGGTTATGTGGGAGAGGGGCTCCGGGTCAGAGCAGGGCTGGAGGTGTAGCAGGCACCAGGATGCAGCCTCTGGCTGCCTGGAACCCTTCAACATGTCCCACATGAGTCAATGTGTAGATCATCCCACGCTTCTTTGAGATTCCCCTCTTCCCCACTCTGGGCAATTTCTTCAAGAGCATCCAGTGCTCCTGGTCCCTGACCAAGTAGCATTGGTTGGGTCATAGAGTATCTACTCACCTGGACCAGCTGGTCCAGCCCCTGCATTTAACAGTGAGTGGACTGGAGGCCCCGAGATGGATGGGCACTTAGCAGAGGCTGCACGGCAGGCACAAGTGCTCAGTTTGCCCAGATTTCATTTTTGCAAAACTGGCTTCCATGATTAGACACACCCCATCTGAGAATTCTTCCTCATTTAAATGTGGGGCGGTGATGGCTGATTTCCCCCTGAACTTGGGAAGTGGGGAGAAGGGAAAGAAACATATTTCTTATACCAGAAGCTTGGTATAAGAAACCTCACCAAAGCCTCTGAGGCGGGTCTCATGAGGGCCCACTTCACAGGTGGGAAGTCTGAGCCTGCCAAGCACTGGCTGCTGAGTGGCAGAGCCAGGATTCAGACTTGGGCTCCCCAAAATAGCCAGGGTGTGTGCTGCAAGACCACATTCCACTCAAACTTACAGCCTCCATCTCTGCAGGACCTGCCCCCTTAATGGGGAGCATAGTAAAACCACTGGGGACAGGGCTCCTCTGGGACCTTGGCTGCCTTTGATGAGGTAGAGTCACACACCTTAGCCACTGACTCTCTGCATGACTTGGGCCAGGGCTTCTACCTGCCAAGGAGTCTGTCTCCTCAGCAGTCAAATGGGGATTAATAAGGGATTCTTTCTTCAATGAAGGAATGAGGTCATGTGCCTTGCCCTGCACCCAGCAAGTGATGGTTGGTGAGAACAGGTCCGTCTGCACCTGAGTCCTGGGCACCCAGGTGCCTGCAGGGCACATCCTCACACACTGCATGTGGCCTAAGGGACCTGAGAGAATGTCTCAGGAGAAATATCTTCTTCGGTGTGTGACTTCATGTGCATAAGAACCGAGAGATTAGGAGATGGCTTTCTCGATTGGTTCCACTGGTGACCACTCCCACTCAGGACACCAGAGGTTCTTTATGCCACACCCATGCCAGCACTTGGCATAACCCAGCTTTCTAATTCCTGCCAGTCTAATCAATGTAAGGTGACAGCTCATTGTTATTTTTAATTTGCATTACTCTGGTTACTAATGAGTTTGCCCATCTCTTTCTGAGCTGTTTGGCCTTTTCTGTTTCCACTTCTATAAATTGCTGGTTTATACATTTGGTGCATTTTTCCACTGGGTCCACTGTCTGAAAAACCTCCTCTGAGCTTCCCATCTGGCCAGCCTCCTTGGCTCCTTCAGAAGCCTGCACCAACCCACCGCGTCCTGAGCTCTCTGCACTCCCATAGTTCCCTGGGTATTACCTCCCCAGCCGGAGGCAGGGACTGCGTTGCATCCTCACCCCTGCTCACCTGTCTGCCTCACTCATTCACCCACTGGGTTCCCTTCACAACTGGGATAAAATTCAAACTCCTTACCATGGCCAGAGGGTCCACTCTGGCCCAGCTGACTCTGAGCACTCTTGATGTCCCTGCTCACTTGCTTAAGCCCCTTGGGCTTCCTGGCTGGGTCTGACCTGCCATGCTCCTCCCCACCCTCCCTTCCTCCAGGCAGGCCCTCATTTAGAAGTTACCTCCTCCCAGCTGCGCGGTGGCTCACGCCTGTAATCCCAACACTTTAGGAGGGTGAGGCGGGTGGATCACAAGGTCAGGAGTTCTAGACCAGCCATGGCCAATATGGTGAAACCCCATCTCTACTAAAAATACAAAAATTAGCCGGGCGTGGTGGTGGGCCTCTGTAGTCTCAGCTACACAGGAGGCTGAGGCGGGAGAATCACTTGAACCTGGGAGGCAGAGGTTGCAGTGAGCCAGGATCGTGCCACTGCACTCCAACCTGGGTGACAGAGCAAAACTCTGTCTCAAAAAAAAAAAAAAGTCACAAGTCACCTCCTCCCAGAGGCCTTCCCTGACCTCCCTGCCTGAAGTACCAGTGCAAGGATACCTGCCTCCACTCCACCCCCTGAGCTAGCTTTGTCTTTTCCTGGCCCTTACCAATCTGGTCATTAGGTCGTGCATGTTCTGTGGGTTTTTGGAGGTGAGGCAGCTGATGAATGCCAAGTCCATAATAAAAAGTGTAGCCCCCATATGGGAGCCCAGGCCCCCGGGTGCGTTCCCCACCCTGCCCTGACGTAGTGCCCAGGGCTGTTTAAACTATGGCATTTATGAGATTCCACCTAATACCTCTCCACTGGCTGCTCCTAAGGCCTGGCGGCTTAATCAGCACCAGAAAAGGTGTTGGCAGTGGAGGCAGACAGGCCAAGTGCATTTGTGCTTGCACCTCCTCAGAGCACAGCCACTTCCTGCAGGCCCCAGCATGGATCTCCCACCCACCCCCAGCCCCGTGCACCTAGTAATGGTTCTGTAGGACGGCTTCTTTTCAGGGAACTGCGAGCAGGAGTGGAGACACACCACAGCCAGACCTGGGTGGAGAGAAGCCGGTGGACCTAGCCCACCTCTATTCTGGACAGTCACCTTAATAGAGGAGCCACAGGTGGCAGGAGGCTGGGACCCACCTTGCCCATGGGGACCCCCTTCCTGCATGCCCTCCTGGGCTGCTGAAACACAAGAAACCAACCTCCATGGTGTTAGGCCACCAGGATACCTCGGTTTAGCCGCAACTGGAATAACCAACTAAAACGTGGATTGAGGCAGGTCCATCACATTCGCTGGAGGAGGAAACCAGAGTAGGCCAGTGCCCAATCGATCTCAGTGAGTGAACCCATAGATGGGATGAACTGAGCCAGCCCTTGCCTCTCTGTGCTCCCTCCAGTGTAAAGAAGTAATATCCATATATGTGTGTGTGTGTGTATATATATATATATATATATATAGTTATTACTGTTGTTGTTGTTAGACAGGGTCTCACTCTGTTGCCCAGGCTGGAGTGCAGTGGCACAATCTCGGCTCACTGCAATGGCTGCCTCCTGGGTTCAAGTGATTCTCCTGCCTCAGTCTCCTGAGTAGCTGGGAGTACAGGCACGCACCACCACACCCGGCTGTTTTTTATATTTTTAGCAGAGACGGGATTTCACCATGTTCGAACCAGGCTGGTCTCAAACTCCTGGCTTCAAGTGACCCACCTGCCTCAGCCCCGCAAAGCGCTGGGATTACAGGGGTGAGCCACCTCACCCAGCCATATCCTTTATATTTTTATTAACAAAAGTAATACATGTTCCATAGTTTAAAAACCTGCAGAAGTATCTAAAGCGAAGGGTTAAAATATACTCATCTCCTCCAAAATCCTGCTCCCCAGAAGTAACCACTATGACCAGTTTTGCCTATGTGAATCATAAACATATACATACATATTCCCATTATATGACTGTTTTACAAGTTGTTTTCTGAACGTCAGAAGAAGCACAAGTAAACACACCTCATTCTCTTTAATGGTCAGAGTATTTCACAGCCTGAAGGTATCCAAAGGTATTTCATCAGTCTCCTATTTATGGACATTGAATAAGGTTCCATGTGTTTGCCACCATCACAAACGACGTCGTAGCAAAGATCCTTGAACATATCTTTTGCACAAGTGTTGCTGTAAGATTCGCTCCTAGAAGTGGGGTCTTGGGGCCAGAGAGTGGTGGTTTTTACATTTTTGTTAGATTCCCTGTCAAAAGAGATGCCCCCTCTGACTCTACTCAACAGAGGGTGTCAGCACCTGGGGGCTGGAGCATTGTGCATTCTATACCATGGGCCTGGATAAACCCCATAGAGCCTGGGAGGTAGTGAGCTTTCCTGTGCTGGAGGGATGCAAGGGGCTTCAGACAACCACCCACGAGGATGCTGCAGGCAGGGTTTCTCCATCGAATGCTGGGTGCCCAGGATGACCTGTCATTTGTTCCCACTAGCAGATTTTATTTTCATACAAACTTTTAGGGGCCGATCCTGGCTGAGAGCTGCGTGAGGTTCCTTCGCAGCTGAAGTTCCCTCTCCCAGAGCCTGCTTGGGGGAACTAGAGCAACCCTGAGCCAAACAAACAGCTTGAAGATGAAATTTCCCCATCCATCTCTCAGAGACGGCCCTGTGAAATCCATACAAGAAATACACAGCCTTTTAGAATCAGTGCCACTGTTTGTCACCAGATGTTCAGAGGCTGGGGTGCTAATTTATGCAGGCAAGTAGGAAGAGGAGAGATGAGCAGAGGGGGCTGGAAGATGGAAGAGGGGCTGTGGAAGAGGCAGGAAGACAATTCTAACCACAGCGCTATAGGATGAGCGGGCTGGGGGAGCCCTGTGCTGGGGGTTGCAAGGAAATGCATTGGCAAAGGGGCGGAGAAGGAGGGGTGAGCATAGAACATTTAGGGTCTCTTTTGACGATAAAATGTGATGAGCCAGAGAATCTAAGAATCTGATTTCATTACGAGATCTTGTAATACTGTTGAGAATTTCCATAATCAGATTCCTGGATTCTGTGATTCTGTTTTTCAATGCTCTGATCTGGTGATTCTGAGCCTCTCATTCTATGTTAAAGCTTCAGGGCGGCCCCACAGGGCAGGAGTTTTCGGAGCGAGGCTACTGAAGACCAAGTCTAACTGAGTAGTGTATAGAACCTGGGCACATTGCCTGCCAGTTCCATGTCTCGGTTTCCTGGATTGCAAATGGGGAGAGAATGTCTGGGCTCGTGGTGTCGTGAGAGCATTCAGGGACCACTGAAGCGGGGTCCGGCACACAGTGGGTGTGCAGCTCATGCTGGCTTTGGTGGCTTTGTCCTGAGCTTCAACTGCGATGAGTCCAAGAGTCAATCCTGGGAGCAGAGGCCCGGGACAGAGCTGTTGTTCTGGGTGCTTCTCCAGGTTTGGAAGCATCCGGGGCCCCAGGGCCCATGTCCACCGGGCGGCTAGCCCTCCACAGCAGGCAGCCGCAAGAAAGCAAAGCAAACACGCAGAGGGAAGGAAGCTCCTAGGGTTGCGGGAAAGCAAACAAGGGCCACTTCCTCCAACCGCACGCTGCAGCCAGCCAGCCTTTCCCAGGGCTGATCCTCAGGAGTCCTCCTTGGGTGCCTGGCTGGTGTTTGCACAGCTTGAGGTGTGCGGGGGCAGAAAAAGTGAAGTCGCCGACAGCCAGGCCTGGCCAGGCCCAGCCCAGCCCCCTCCTGCCCTGCTCCTCTTCAGGGCACTGCTGGGTAGCCCTCCTGGCCACGTGCCCAACCCTGAACCTTGGGCCCTTCTGTCAAAGGAACAGGCCTGTGCGGGGCCTCAGCATGGGGTACTGGAGCTGGGAATAAAATGACACCAGTGATAATCAGTGTTGACAAAATGCCTACCAGAGGCCAGGCGCTATTCTTAGTGCCACGTGCAGATTATTTCATTTGGTGATCATTATATCCTCTGTTATTACCCTAATTTAAAGAAACTGAGGCAGGATGGAGTAATTTTACAGCCCAGATAGTCTGGCTCTGGGCATTCTACGCTCAATAAACCAAGAGATAGCAATACTGAGGCCAGCAGGGAGCGTTTTCGGAACAATCCACTTGGTTTATTTCCTTCAAGTCCCATAATGACCCTATTAGGTGAGTATCATTATGTTCCCCTGTTCTTAGATAAGGTAAACTGAGGAGCAGAGAGATGAAGCCACTTGCTCAAGACTATCCCATTAGAAAAGGGAGTAGCTGGGATTCAAACCTGTTTCTATCTCTTGCCAAAACCCACGATTGTCACCTCTGTGCTAGTGCATGACTTCCCTCTCGCTGCTGAAGCAAATGACCACACACTCACTGGCTTAAAACAACACCAATGTATTCTCTTACAGTTCCGGAGGCCAGAAGTCTGTCATCAGTTTCACCGGGCTGAAGTCAAGGTGTGGGCAGGGTCAGCTCCTCTGAGGCTCCGAGGGGAGAAGCTGTGTCCTTGCCTTGTTCAGCTCCTGGACGCCTTGGCTTGAGGTTCCTTCCCCACCTGCAGAGCACATGGCTCCACTCTGTGCTTGCATCATCACTGCCCCTTCTTCACTGACTCTGACCTCCCACGTCCTTCTTGTAATGACCCTCATGACTATGCCATGACTATGCCTGGCTCTCTGCATAATCCAGGGTGATCTTTCCATCTGAAGAGCTTTCATTCCTTCACATAATTAAAGACCCTTTTGCCATATAAGGTAACATAGTCCCAGGTCCCAGAGACTAGGCCATGGACATATTTGGGGCCGATTATCCTGCCCACCACAGCTGAGCCAGGTTGCGTTTTGCTGAAGCAGAGGTAATGATCTCCTCCTTCCAGGATGTCTATAGGCACATTTTGGGGCCACTGGAAACCCTGGTAGTGAAGCTCCTGGATGCTTAACTCAGAACTTGAAGACCTGGGAACTCATCCTCAGCCCGTCTGGAAACACTGAAGCATCCCTGGCCCTACCTAGGGTTACTTCTCCTCCACGGGGCCCCCAGCACTTGGCCTGCACATGCAGGTTTGTATGACTGGGATGCTTGCCTGCGAGCTTGCTGAGGGCAGAGCTCAGCACCCCTCTCTCTAGCGCCAGCCCACCCCACCATCATGTTTAATAAACGAGCATGGAAGGAGCAAGCCATGGAAGCTCAGAGGGCTCCTGTGACTGTCACGTTCATGTGACGTCATATTGGAGGCGCTCAGCAGTTTGTGTTGAATTAATCCCCCAGAGCCTGCAGAGTGGCACAGTCCAAGTGAACTTTCTGTGATGATGAAAATATCATATTCTGCACCACCAAGTGTGGCAGCCATGGGCCACGAGTGGCTACTGAGTACTTGAAACATGGCTGATGCAACTGAGGATCTGGATTTTACATTTTTCTTTTTATAAATTTAAATAGCCACCTGTGGCTAGTGGCTACAGCATTGGACAGAGCAGCTCTAGCATCTTCCCAGGACCTGGGCTCTCTACAGACTCAGACTCAGTTCCAAGGGCAGGTCTTAGCTTAGAATGATCTCTCCAGAACCCCAAATCCCTGGAGCCTCTTCAAATTACCTCCCCACGACACTCCACCACCCCGCCTGACAGGTGTATTTGTAAAGGTCTCAATCCCAGTTTTAGGACCTGGGCCCAGTCCTTCTCCCCATCCCTGCATAGAAATCCTCATCCCTGACAGACCCACTCTTGTTCCTGTCTGTTGGCCATGGCCAGCATTAACTGAGGGACTGCTAGGAGCCAGGTGTGCACAGGAATCATTATTATCCCATTTTGCTTCTCCAGGTCCCCCAGGAAAGCAGAGGCCAGACGAGACGACAAACCCAGACCTCCCGTGTGCTGCTGCAGAGAAACTTCTAGAGCCAAGGAGCCCAGCATCTTGCCACAGAGACCAACCAGGGTTATCTGGGGCAATAGCAGCACCCCCGTCACCCTGCTCACCACCCCCAACCTGATTCCCTGCCCGGAGCTGGTGTTCCACCAAGAGTGGGTCAGGGCAGATGGCTACACTGGCAGAGCCCCCCGAGGTACCAGGTTCAGTTTCGTCCAGGGCCGAGGAACAAAGGGCTTTCACGGGGTGTAATCCAGGCTGAGGGGAGAAGAATGGTCAGGTGTATCGAGAGCAGGTTCACATGGAGGGAGAGAGCGAGCCTTGAGGGCCTGGCTGGCACAGGGGCCCGGGTTCCGGCTCACACTCCCAGGGCGGCAGACGGTCGCTGGCAGCGAGTAAAGGCCCTATTTGTGTGCTATGTCAGCAGGGAGGGCAGGCCTTTTAAGGGGCAAGATCATGTGGCCCGATAGCATGCCGGGGCCTCTCCCTGGGGGGGGGCCCGAGCCCCCTATGAGGACTGTCGGCCATTGTTAACCGCGCCGTGTGTGAAGGAAAACGGGACACAGGCAGTCAGCTGATACCTGTGCGATCTGGCCACTGGGGGACTCAGTTCCAGTGCCTGCAGCTCCAGTTACATGGCCGGCCGGGCAAGGGGGGTGCGCCAGCCCTGGGAAGGGCCCACGGAGCTGCTGGCCCGGCTGACGTGCCCCCATCTGCCGCATGCCCAGGGCAGGCGACAGGGAGCCAGCCAGCGGAGCGAGAAGGTGAGAAGCTGAGACAAACGAGGCTGGGAGGTGATGTGAGGTGTGAAGAGGGCACGGCCCTGTGAGCCTTCCCCCAGGTGTGAGCTCACCTCGGAAGGAGGGGCTGGGAGCACACTTTCGGGACTGCTTGACTGTGTCCAACTTCCGAAAGGAAGGGGAAGTTGAGGAGAACATGGGGAAATAAAACTGTGAGTGGAGAGTGGAGATGAGCGGGCAGGAGGTTTCCAGCCGCGTTGGGAACCAGCTCTTGCCTTTGCCATCCCTGCCGATCCCCAAAGGGTAAATCTCAGAGGTACTGGCTGCAGCACGCCGCTGAGACTCCACTTCTAACCAGCACACGTGGGGACTGTGAGTCCGCCAGGTGACAGTGGTGGACTGAGTGCTTATTTAAGGTTTACTGAGTGGGTGCCAGTGCTTGCTGTTAACGTGTTTAGTGATGTTAAAGTGTTTAATCCTCACAACAGCCCCATGTGATGAGTGTTATGGTAACTCCCACGGGGGAGGCACACAGTGGTTGAGCAACTTGCCCAGGGTCACACAGCCAGGATGTGGCAGAGCTGGGATTTGAACCCATCTGGCTCTAGAATCCATGGTTTTAACCTCTACCCTACCCTGCCCTCCACGGCACGGTTAATAACAGCCATTTACTGAGCACTAGCAATGAGCCAGTTGGACTCCTGGGTGGATTCTCTCACTTAACTTGCTAAGCCGCCCTTTAAGGTGGTTACTCCTGGTGAATCAGGAAGGGCCCTGGCAGGAAGCAGCACAAATGGGTGATGAGAAAAGGGACCTGTCACAGAGGCGCATGAAGGGTTAAGGGAAATGGTGAGGCGCCCTGGGGCTGGTGGCAGTAGGGAGCATTCCCTCCCAAGGCCTGAGACACGGGAATAGAGCCGTTCCTGGAACCTGCTCAGGGAGCTGAGGCTAGAGAAGCAGGCAGCCGCCCACAGCTGCAGCTTCGGTGGACGCAGCCCCAGCCACCTGCAACCCTGCGGTGCGGGAGCTCTGCTCACCCTCCAGCCCCGTTTCAGGCCCACAGAAGCCAGCAGGCTGGGAGCCTGTGGACACAGCCCCAGGGTCAGCCCCCAGGGCACGGAGAAGGGTGAAGGACTAAGAAGGGATCTGGAGGGGCTGACAGGGAAGAGCCAGCCAGCTGTCTCCACAAAACTGGAGCCGGGCTCCTACAAAGCACACGCACCTACCCATTTGCAGGCTTCCATCTGTCCACCAGCTCGCCTGGGACCAGCCCCAGTCCTCAGACCTGGCCTTGGCCACAGAGATGATGCCAAGTCACAAGGATAAAGTGCCTCCATCCAGGAAGCGCTTATCCGTCCCTTTACTAAACGCTCTTCATGCTGAGTAGGCTGGAGGCTTCAGGCTAGATGCTTTGCAGATACAGGGTGAACCAGACAACTCTGGAGGCTGCTGAAGGCATTCTCTCCTCCATCCACTGCAAGTGCACATTATCCGATCAGCACCTGCAGGATGGCCAGAGCGTCTAGATATATACTTACATGACATTTTTAGATGGTTTTACAAGCCACAGATGTCTTAGACAACATTAACTATATTCATATATGTATAATATGTGTAACAGCCATGTACATCATAATATATGTACATATATGCACACACACACACACACACACACACACATATCCATCTGTGTTTCCAGACTTCGTGGATGTCCTGGATTATTACCTCACTTAGTCATTGAACAAAATGCCCTGAGGTCAGCCGAGTCCCAGGCCCCAGGAAAAAGGAGGTGGAGAGAAGAACTGGGCACAGAACAATGGTGTCTGAGAAGCCCTTTGCACCAAAGACCCCGGCATCAAGCCATGGTGTTCCCAGAGCTGTGGAGAAAACCAGGACCCCCTCCTCAGGCCTTCAAAGCCTGTGAGGAAGCCAAGACTCACGGGAGCTGGCCATGCTCAGAGGCAAGACATGCTGCACACCAGACAGAAGGGTGGTTTCAGGGCCCTGGAGACTGGGAGGGGAAGCCACTGCTGACTCTACCAGAAGGGAGAACCGAATTCCAGGCCACGAACGGCAATGGGTGGATTAAGATGGGACCAGACAGGCAGCACACGGCTCCTTCAGGAGGGGTGGCTGAAGAGCCCTGTGGGGAGTGCTATTTAGAGGGGTGTGGGCCAGGCTCAGGGAGCCCACGCAGAAAGGAGCAGGGCCAGCACAGTAGGGAGTGAGGAGCAGTGGGGAGTGAGGAGCAGTGGGGAGTGAGGAGCAGTGGGGAGCCACCACCACCCTGGGCCTGAAGGGGGAAGGGAGGGAAGGTTCCAAAACCCAGCAAGAGCTGGGACCCTGGGAGGCTCAACCCAATGGGAAGCAGGAGGGCAGGAGGCCTTGATGGTTCGGGAGGTCAGCCTCCTGGGTGCAGGGCAGGCAGTGTGGAGGGCAGGGCTGGAGGTGGGTAGGTAAAAAGTAACCAGCCCAGCTGGCTCTGTGGAGCCATTTTGACTAGGTCTGGGTGACAGCTCCACACTAAGGTGGGCTGTGGCCCTGCTGCTTCCCCTTGGCGACTGTGGCCTCAGAGACTTTGGGCCAAGCATGATTGGCAGGCCAGTGTGCTACCGAAACTGCAATGAAGTTGCATAGGTGTGGGGCTCAGCCACCATCACTCCACCTGTGGGCAGAATGGCAGGTGGGACCTGAATGTTAGATCCAAGCACAGGATGAAATTAAGCTGGAGTTTCAGGGTGCCGTGACCAGCTTGGTTCTCACCCTGGTGGGGCTTACCACCTTCTGACACCCCAGACTCCTGGAGAACACTGGCTGCCACTACTAACCTGGGTGCCTGCAGCAGGAGCTGAGCCCACTGCCACCCCCAGCTTTGAAATTGCCAGGTCTCTTCCTTACACCATATTGCTGTCCAGTTTATTTTCTAGACTAGAGCACCTGCCACAATCCAGAGCTGTGTGCCTTTGGGCAAGCCACTCCCCTTCTCTGAGCCTCCTTTTTCTTACCTGTCAAATAAAAATACTCACAGAATGCACTTCTCCGGGTTTGTCAGGATGAAATGAGTCACCGCACTCTGTCAACAGTAGCTGCTACTGTCCTTGCAACCCTGTATGCATTCTCAAATGTTAGTTTAGTGCCATTGCCAATAGAAATAAAATACAAGTCACATAGGTAATTTGAAATTGTCTACAAAGCAAAAAAGACACAGGTGTAATTAATCTTAATAATATTAGTATGTTATTTATCCAATATGCCCCAAATAGTATTTCAATACCCAGCAGCAGCCACATTTCAAGTGCTTGGTGGCCACACATGGCTGGCAGCTACCATATGAGATAGTGCAGGTTCATGAATGCATGCAACCATGAATGAATGATTGAGAGTTTGCTTCAGGCTGGGGAAATCAAGAGGCCTTCTAGAGGAGGAATTACTGGCATTGGATAGCCAAGGGTGAGCTGTATTTGAACATGTGGGGATAGATAGGGTCACCCAGGCTCATGCCCTCCTTGTTCTACAGATGGGGAAACTGAGGCCCAGATAAGTGAGCAAGAAGCCTTGGCATGAGTTACAAGGAGAAAGTACAGGATTGGGAAGGTGAGCAGGAAATATGTGATTCCTAATGCCAAGCACAGAGAGGGTGAGTAATCATGGGCGAATAAGGGCGTGAGTCAACAGTGTTAAGGAGGCAGGGAGGGGAAGGGGAAAGGGAGGATGAAGAAGCCTGAAGGGCTTTAAAATATCCACTTGCATCCTGCTGCTGCTTAAGATGCTAGACCAGCTGTCACCATGGTAACAGGAGAAAATCACAGAGCAATTTGTAATCAGCCATGGTTCTTGCTGCTCCCTGGGAACATTGCTCCCAGTCTGCATCTCTAAACAGGAGGAGCCCTGCAGATCCCAGAGTCCAGCCCCGATCCGATGCTTGAGACCCTTTGCATCCCCCTCCATGCAGAGCTGTCCATCCACAGCTCACACAGCTCCCTGAATAGGAAGCTACCTCCTTTTGGGCCAGCCTGCCCCAGCCCTGTGGGGCCTGCCTGGGAGCAAGCTTTCCCTCCCGACAACCTGGAGCCTGCCTCTCTTGCTGTGGCCACTGGAGCCCAACTCCACCCTCTCTACCCACAACCCTACTTCCTCCCCTGCCCTAGGACAGCCTGCAGTGACTGCCAGCAACCCCTTCTCCATTCGGAGTACATTCTCCGAATGGAGAAGCCAAATGTTTGGTTTCTCTCAACCAGCCCCGAGGACAAAATCCAGGAAAAGTCTAAGCAGCGTAAAGCACAGAATTCACCTCCCTCACTTTTGGCATAGACCTTAATTAATTGGACCTGAGTTCAAGTTGGCCCAGCCATGGGCTTACTGCCTTGTTGTCTCCATTGTCCTGTCCACTGAGGGTCTCACATGCATGTGCAACATAATGAGGCTAATACGAAGCTCCTGATTATCCTCTGGGATCTTCCTGCATCTCCTGAATGTCCAAGGTAATTCTCACACTGTCCCTGACTACTCTGTGACCCAGGGATCCCACAGAGGCCCTACCAGGGTGCCTGTCTCCAGTTTATGGGTGAGAAAACTGAGACTCAGTGAGAAGTGACCTGGCCAAAGCCACAACACATAAAGGTTGGAAGCAGCAGGACCAGCATCCTAGGGCAGGCAGAGCCAATCCAAGGCAGGGAAAGAACAGATTTGGGAGCCTCAGGCGGGACCCCTTAGCACTGGAGTGGGTGGAGAGACGGCCCGTGGCTTGGGCTGCTGGGACCTCCAGACCAGGGGGAGAAGGGCCTTGGACTCCAGATTCACTTACGATGTGACCTTGGACAAGCTCCTTCTTCCTCCAGGCCTCAGTTCCCAATTCTGGACAACGGAGCCATCAAGCTAACCTAGGAGGGCTGGAGAGAGGCTTAGCTGAGGCACAGGACTGGGCGCAGGGGAGGAGCTGGGGGCTGAGGGAGTAAGGACAGGTGGGGCACCACCCCTTAGCTGCATGGGGGCCCTGAGACTGTGTCCTTTGCAACCCAGTCCCCATTACCTCTGAGGTCGCCTTGCACGGCTCCATAACTCACTCTGTGGTCCATTACCGCCTATCCCAACTCCGGCCCTGGAAGTTGTCCAGTCACAAATAGAAAGGCGCCAGGGGTTGGCAGAGCAGGCGAGTCTGTGGTTCTGAGGATGGGAGCCTCCTCTGATCAGTGGGGTCTGGGGAGAATGCTGTTGCGGGAGAGGAAAGAGCCACATCTTGCCCCTGTCTTGGCCTCCAACCCCTGACCTGGAACCCGCCCTTAGTGGCGGCAAACACTGACCAACCCCCCTTCCGCCCCCGCCCCCCCCGCAGGGACCCTGGACCTGCCCACGCAAAAACTGGGGTAGAGAGAGGAAACGATCCACTGGAAGTTGCTCAGCAGATAGACCCAGCCGGAGCTGAGGTGGGGCAGCCTCAATTCCCAGTGGAAAATTCCCTGGTTTTCATCCAGGGGAGGAGCGTTTCCGTTTGTCAGTGGGAGAATCTCATGGAGCCCTGAGGGACCTGAGGACAGGGAAACGCTCCTAGCTACAGTTTTGACAAGAGGCAGGAGAAAGTCCTGCTCAGCCACTCCCTCCCTATGTGTCTTTAGGTGAAGAGGCCTTTGTTTCCACTGCTGCAAAATGGGTTAATTGTGGGGAGGCTTAACATAGGGAAACAATCTTTTGGGGACCCCCTCCCTGACTTAGGACCTATCTAGGTCACCCCTGACCCCCATCCCAGGACAAAACCTACTGAAGGTGCCTGGGCTCTGCTGGTGCCTGAATGGAAGAGAGATCACCCCAGCCACGGTCTGGGAGGAAAACCCCTGTGGGTAGAGGGGCTGAAGAATGACCCAGGGGCCTCAGAGAGCCCCTTTCAGGGTACCTGTCCCCAAGCAGCCTGGACCCCAGAGATTACTTTGCTCCTCTTCATCGCCCAGAAATTGATTCTCAGAGAGGCAGAGTGACCTGCCTGGCGTCATGGAGCGAGTGAGCAGCACAGGCTGGAAGTGAGCACGTGTCCTGGTCCCCTTTTGAGCTGCGCTGTCCGGCCTGGCAGCCACCAGCCGCGTGTGGCTCCTGAGCATTTGAAATGTGGTGAGTGCTGAATTGAGCTGTGCTCTAAGTGTCAAATGCACACCAGGCTTCATGAAAAACAATGCAAAATGTCTCATTCGTAGTAGCTGAAATACAGATTACATGTTGAAATAATATTTTGGGTAGATTGAGTTATGTAAATTAGATAATCAAATTTGATTTCACCTGTTCCTTTTGATATATTCTTTAACGTAACTTCCAGGAAGTTGGAAATCACATGTGAAGCTTGCACTGTGTTTCTGTGGGACAGCCAGGCCCATCCCCTATGTCATACTGTGCCTCTCACACCTGGTCACTTAACATACGGGGCCTCGATGGCCTCCTCAATCAGCGGAAGGCAGTGGGAATGGTAGAGGGAATGCGTGTCAAGCGCTATGGCCAACATTCAAATGTCCCCTGTTACGTGGTTGTTGTTGTTGCTGCTGTTGTTATTACCAGCTTAGGCCCAGGGAGGGAAGCAGCTGTCCTGGGGACACACAGCAAGATGGTGGGACCAGCAGTGGGATCTGAAAGCCCCTCCACCCACACCCCAGATGCCCAGGCCTCGGTAACAGGAGGTAGGGGGGAGGGAGGCAGTTGGAGAACCCTTTGAATTGCTCAGGTCCAAGCGCCTCACACAATGGAATCACTGACCAGGCCAAGGCCGGGGGCCCAAGGCAGGCCTGGCCTCTGTCTGCTTAGCATACCAGGCGGAGGCTCCCACCCCTTCCCGGAGAGGGTTCCAGGAGCAACCATAATGTCCCGATTGTCGTACAATGCCATGATGGAGGGCCCTGTCACATTTTTGTCCCCGTTACTGGGGTCCCCATTCACGGCCACTGTCACTGCACTCAGAACAAGCCAGGCCAGGCCAGGCAGCCTCCTTTGCATTAAAATGGGACGAGAAATAAGCCTTCTCGGCTGTTCAGCTGGGCAGAAAACGGGATTAGGCCAAGGACGGGGCTGAAGGCCCCTTTGTGGGGGGCCACACCAGGGAAGGCTGGTGTCAGCCGCTGCCCACCCAGACCGGGCAGGCCTCAAACCTGCAGCTGAGGTTTCCAGATGACCTGGGGGCACATAGCCCCCTCCCTGGGCCTCAGCTTCCCTAGACCTGAAATGGGGAGGCAGAGGAAGACTCCCAACTAAATGAGTGCCTTCAGACTTAGTTCTGTAGCTGAGAAACTCCAAGTTGACAGTAAAAAATGCATGCAATACAGGACAAGGCACAGCTGTCCCACTTGGGTGGGGGCAGGACAAGAGGGTGGCAGGGATGTGCCTGTCTGTCCATCCTTCGGAGTGTTTCCCAGCAAAATTCTGGAGATCCTGAACCATGGAGGGACCCACGGGATATGGCTGTTTCTAAAGCGGTTTAGTAGCAGCACTCAGCCCCTGAAAGGTGTGTGAAATACAAAAGGACTGAAAGCAACCGAGAGGCCCAACAATAGAGGACGGGCCAGCTCACTCAGGGGGCCTCACCCCCGCTGAGTATATCACCAGCAGCAGATTACACATGGGAAGGTTCATACCAAAACACTCACACAGTGAGGCTCGGGATAGCAAAACTCAGAAACAGCCCAAATGCCCATAAATAGGGGACCAGCTAAATAAATCACCAACCATTCATACTCTGGGGCCCCTCACAGCCACTAAAATGAATGGGGGAGGGCTGTGAAATTTGAAATGGAAGGAAGTCCAAGAAATATTAGCAAATGAACAAAGAAAGGTGCAGATGAGTGTGTTTAGAGGGGAAATAGACAGTGTGGAGATGCATAGAGAATGTCTGCAATGAAGCACAAAAAACTGTTGACATCGGTAATCTCTAAAAAATTCAAAAGATTGAAAAGGAAAATTTCACTTTGTACCTTATGTACTTCTTTAGTGTAATAGATTTTTTTACCCTATGAACATAATTTCCTTTTAAAGCAAATTAGTAGAAAGGCAACTGCCCTGGCACAGAAGTCCTCTAAAGTCCTCCTGACTTGCTATTTCAATAGGATCAGTTCAACCCATATTGAGCAAGTTCTTCAGAGAGCCATATTCAGTGTGGTCATAATCCAGCCACCAAAACACCCCCGCTCAGAGACAGAGACAAGCCAATGGCCTCCTCAGCTCAATGCCACAAAGGCAGCCAGTGCTCAACAGATATTGCCCCAGAGGAGGGAGGGTAGCAGCAAAGACTGGGCAAAGGGGGAGAAACCAGCTGGGTCTTGAAGGATGAATATGAGTTTGCAGGACAGATCAATAAGGAAAAGTTTTCAAAGAGAGGGAGAGGAAAAGAGGATGGTGTGTGTATGTGAAAGTCTTTGTCTGTCTTGTCCTTCACCCTGTCCTCAATTCCCCAGCAGATGGTAGGTACTTACCGAGATGTACTCCAAGTGTCAGACACATCAGATGTCAAAAGCCAACATTGCATATATCAGTGTTGGCTACCATTTGTGAAGTGCCAGCTGTGTGCCAGGCGCTGTCCTAGCCCTTCATATTCGTGAACTCTACATAACCCTCTGAGGTAGGTAGCACTCTTTATTAGTTTCCCTACTCTACAGATAAAGAAGCTGTGACTTTAAGAGCTGAAGCAGCTAACCCAAGTTCCAGAAGCTTGCTGGTGTCTGGGCTGGGATGGGAACCTGGGCGGTCTGCACCAGAGCCCACACTGCACTGCATTACCCTCGCAGCTGGAGAATTTGTTGACTGAACCCTTCAAGTGGGGCATTATACATGTGTGCACAGTCTCTCTGGCACGTGGAAAGGCACAGAGAGATCTCTTCCTTGCCCACAGCCCCTCAGCTGGCAAGGGACAGAGTGCAGACTTTAAAGTTGCGTGTCCGGCTCCAAAGCCCGTGTTCCCCTGACCACAGACACTATCTCTGGAAAGGTGCTGGCAACTCAATGCCAACAGGACCCAGGTGGTAAAGGTGAAAGTGGAAGAGAGTAGGCTACAGGGAAGATGATAGAGAATGGTGGGGAGTGTGGTTAAAAAGCAGCATGTGCCTCACCTAAGGTTTCCAGATATATTATTTCAGAGCATATGAGGCCAGATAAAACACATCAGCGGCCACCAATTTCTAAACTCCGACTTGGCCAACCCCCTGCCAAAGGTGCAGAGGAAGCCAGTTCAGCCATGCCCCAGTCTCTGAGCTCCTTATCCTGCCCCAAGCCAGCCCAGCGAGGCAGCCTTCCTCTTCCACCTTCCAAACCGTTCCAGGTTCAATCTGGGTTTGAACTCTTGCTGCAATCCTTCCCGGGCCAAACTTCATGGGCAGGGGCTGTGTGGCAGCTGGTGTTTGCAGTCTGGCCTTATGCCATTCCCGTTGTCTTGGTATTATAAGCCGAATGCAGACCATCCTCCACATCCTGCCCTTTTCTGAGTCCCAGAGACACTGGCTGGGTGCTCCACGTCAGATTAAATGGCATTTATAACAGCTGTCAGCACGTTTGAGTTGATTACCCTATAATTTGTATGCAGTTGCAGGTCATTACCAAAATTACAATTAAACACTGGCACCCCATAATTAGATGCTTTTATGAATTAGGTCCTGAGGTATTAATGGCAAATTTGTAAGTTCTGCCCCTCCCCCAACTCTGATGCCCTTTCCTAGCCAGCCAAGGGCCCAAGGTCCGCTTCAGCTCTTCTGAGGACCTCAGCTGGCTTCAGCAGGGGCTTTGCCACCTCCTGGATGGTGGCCACCAGTGTGGGGGTTTGTAGCTCGGGACAGTGAAAATCAGAAACAGTCCAAATATCCAACAGAAACAGCAGGCTGGCTAAGTAAGTCATGAGCCATCCATCCATGCCTTGGGACACTGCGTGATCACTAAAACAAAATGGGGAGGGCTGTGAAATTTGAAACAGAGGATGTCCAAGAAATATTCACAAATGAACAAAGATAGGTGTAGCTCCTTGAAGAATAATCTGCTTCTCACACATCTACTCCAGGCACACAGCCTGCGCTCACCCCATCAATGTTCACGGAGAACCTTCTGGGTGCCAGGCACCGGCTAGGGGCTGAGGTTACAGCCGTGAGTATACCACGCAACAGTCCCCTCCCAGTTGAGCTGACAGTCAAACAGCAACAACCACAAACATGAGGAAGGTATTTGGTGTGGGGGAGCACAATAAAGACTAACAAGAAACCGTGACACTGGGAAGGGAGACGAGACGTGCTGTGTGGGCCAGGTGTGGAAATTTTAGACACAGTGATCACAGAAAATCTCCCTGAGAAATGAAAGGTCTTTGGAACTGAGGCAGTGAGCCAACCGGACATCTGGGGGAAGAGATTTCTGGGACAGGAAACAGCCAGTGCAAATGCCTGGAGCAGGAGAGTGCCAGGCAAAGCTGAGAGCGTGTGGCCAGAGTGCAGTGACTGCAGGAGGGTGAAGGGAATGGAGTGAGAGAGGTCACAGGACCCAGATCACAGGGGCCTTATAGGCCACTAGGGACTTGGGTGGGTGCTTGAAAAATGTTTGTCAAAGGAATGAACTGGGGGAGCTGGAGGGAACCTGAGAGGCAGTCTAACTCCATTCAGGGATCAGAAAAGGCTTTTGAATACCCCTTCCTTTTCCTTTCATTATAAACGCTCATTCCCTGACCACTTGCTCTGTGTGGGGAGGGAGGTCAGCTGATGCACATCAGCCCCTAAGCCCATGGGGAAGCCACTGCTCTCCCCAAATCACAGTGAGGAAAGAGTCTTAGAGGGGCCCGGCATGGTTGAGGGAGCCTCACAGCCTTGGAAGGCAGAACAGCTCAGGAATGAAGAGTATAGACCCAAACCTGCCCATCAGGTTCAAATCTCACACTGGTTGTGCACCCAAAGCAGCAGATGGGAGATTACACCACACTGCACCTGTTTCCTCACCTATACAAAGGAGGTGGCATGGAGTCTACCTCTGTAGGTCGCTGTAAGGGAGACCCCGCCCAATACCTAGCACACCGCAAAGCTAAAAAGTGGTCATTAGCGCTGTCATCAGCTCTGCTCCTCTCCACCGTGTGACCTTGAGCAAGTCCTTCCATGTTTCCAAGCCTCAGTTTCCTGATGCTTGCAAGGTGTTCGTGAGATACCAGTGGGGGAAAGCAGGTTTGCGTGAAGTGGTGAGTATGTGATGGGTGCTATTGGTGTTGGTTATTGCCGGGATGAGGGCACTAGAGTCAGGCCCTGCAAGAATGCCCCATGATTCCCTTGAGCATGATGGAGCTAAAAAGAGGCAAAAGGAAAATGCACAGAATGCAGACTTCATAGTAAAGCCAAGTGAAAAGCATTAACACTTTAAGGCCTACCTGAGAGAACTGATTGGCATCAACAGTGGGATAGCTTCTCTAAAGAAGTGAGTAGTTCAGATCACATTAACCAAGACCTATACCCAGCATAAGGGAGGGATTGTTCAGTTTTATTCTGTACAATGCAGAGTCTTCTGGAAAGAACTGGGTCCTACCCTTGAGGAGAAGCAGGAATATCCTAGGTACATTTAGAACAGAGGAGGAGATGGGCTGGAGACTCCAGCCTGGGAGGAGCCAGAACCATAAGGAAACTCACAGGGAGGCAGACTCTAGCTCCCTGCAAGAAAGAGCATCTTCACTGCCAGAGCTGTGTGGGACTGAATGGGAAGCCATGGTATTGGGGGTGGGGTGCAAGCAGGACAGCCTGCATAGAGGTGCTGGGGAGCAGATTGCAGCCCAGGGTTGGGGTTTGAGCCCTTGATCCATGACGTCCTTACCCAGTGATGTCCCTCTACTCACCTCCCCATGAGATCTCTGTTGTTGTGAGAATTCAGCAAGCAAAAGCAGCTAAGGTGTTGAGAATAGCGCCTGCCACCATTATTTAGGATGGCGGGGTGGAGGGGCCTAAGCTGCAGGCTCCTGTGTTCTAGAATCTCGGGAGGAAATAGAGATGTCACACCACACAGGCATGAAGCTGTCTGCTGGGAACTGGCTTCTCTCCACCCTCAGCCACTGAGAGATTCCCCTGAGAGTCGCCACTGCCCTGGAGATGGTGAATGGGTCTTTGTGTCACCACCCTGCCTATTGCTGCAGGCCCCCCTGCTCCCTCCCTGGCTCCTTCCTGACCCTGTGGCAGGAAGCATGCCTGCTTCATCCCCAAGATACAGGGCACCTGTGGCAACCCAGTCAGGCTGTCTGCCCCACACATCCAGCCCCACAAGTGGCCTGGCTTCCCAGGCAGCAGATGGACAAGGATCAGGAGGGGGCAGGAACCCTGAGTCCCCAGAGACCACACCCCATCTCCCCATCCCCCTGGCACAGCCAGGCTCAAGCCTGGGACAGGTGAGGTCTGCTGGGCTGCTGTCCAGCACCCACCAGAGAATGCTCCATCCTCTGCTCCACACAGACCCCTTCCCAGTCGGGCTGGTCCCTATTACTGGGCTGATCTGGAGGGCAGCTGGGGACCCCTAGAGCAGAGATTTCAGAGGGGCCTCTGGGGTGCTTACAACAAGCTCACAGATGGGGCATTCACGCAGATTCCTGGGCCCTATTCCAGACCTACCAATTCCAAATCTCTGGAGACAAAGTTCATGAATCTGTATTTTAAACAATGTGACCCCGTGCATCCTCCAGTTTGAAGAGCATTGCCTAAAATAAGGCAATGCTTCTAACATTGTAGAATATTTGGCAGTTTGAGAACTTTGCAATAATTGATTCTCCAATCTTTAGAATTGGGGAATATTCGATTTGGGAGGGAAGGGAGAATGTTTGGAATCCTTAGAACTTCCAAATGTTTTGATTTTTAAAGAATTATTCAAACTTTCGAATGAGCAGACACTTCTGAGTGAATTTCTCCTGAGTCAGACACCCTTACACATCCTGCAAAACTTCTGCCCATTCCACATAGTCCCTACTGTTTTTCTTTCATTTTTCAATTCAATCAGATACCATTTATCTTCCTTTTTAATTTGTTGTTTTGGAATAATTTTAGACTCACAAGGTTTTCCTGTATAGTCTTGACTCAGTTTCCCCCATGTTTGTATCTTGCACAATAAAGTACAATGATTGAAACCAGGAAATTGTCATGAATAAAATACTGTTAACCAACATAAAAACCTTACTTGAATTTTGCCAATTTTCCTGAAATGTCCTTCTTCTGGTCCCAAATCAGATCCAGATCCCATATCGCCTTTAGTTGTCATGTCTCTGCCAACTTGGGACCGTTCCTCAGTCGTGATTGGTCACTTATGTTTTACTTTATGTTTTTAAAGAACACAGCTCAGTTATTTTGTAGAGTTTGGATTCAGTTTGGATCTGTCTGATGTTTACTCATGATCAGAAAGAGGTTATGTATTTTTGGCAAGAATGTCACAGAAGTGACGTGGGGTGCTTCCCAAGGCCTTGCCCAGGGGTGTACACAATGGCGTGTCTTACTGCTGCCCACCTCTCCTGTCACCTAGTTTTTGCCTAAACCAACCCTCTTCTTTTAAACTTGCTGCCTGATTTAATGTAACCATAAGCAAGAACATCCCTCAAACTGTGATAGGTTTTACATGCTACAGCTACTAAAATAGAAAATATTTTTTTCCCTGTGCCACCTAAAATTGTCTCAATGAACTCCAAGGCTACACATATCACTTTTGACCAACACTGCTTTATATTATTTAGCAAGTTCGTCCAGCCCTCGGTCCTTAGGCCGCATGCAGCCCAGGACAACTTTGAATGTGGCCCAACACAAATTTATAAACTTTCTTGAAACATTATAAGATTTTTTGTCTGTGATTTTTTTTAAGTAAATTAGCTACTATTAGTCTTAGTGCATTTTATGTGTGGCCCAAGACAATTCTTCTTTTTCCAATGTGGCCCAGCGAAGCCAAAAGATTGGATACCCCTGTTATTTAGGATTTTTTTGAGTGCAAAGTGCTGCTTTGGTTTATTGATGATTATTACTGCCGTTGTTTTCAAAGAGTCATCAGAACCATCAGAACTCTTCACTGGATGGCTCGATCTTTCTTCAGTGTGGTATGCTGACCACGACTAGGAGATAAGGTCTGAGGCTTCTGTCTCAGTTTCCCAGCCTGTCTGCGCAGCCTCCACAATTGCCTGAAGGGATGTAGCTTGCTAACAATGCAGATTTCTTGGCACCAAGAAATCCTGGCCTATTTAGTAGCTTTGGGGTGAGGACTTGGGTGCTACCATTTTAGCAATTCTGCAATGTTGGGGTCCCCACCCATGTGGAGATACCTTTGTCCTTTCAGCAGCTTGTAGATGTGTCTTAGCCCACTCAGGCTGCTATAACAAAATACCATAAGACCAGGCATGGTGGCTGACGCCTGTAATCCCTGCATTTTGGGAAGCCAAGGCAGGTGGATCACTTGAGCTCAGGGGTTAGAGATCAGTCTAGGCAACACGGAGAAACGCTGTCTCCACCAAAAAAATACAAAACTTAGCCGGACACAGTGGTGTGCGCCTATAGTCCCAGCTACTCAGGAGGCTGAGCTGGTAGGATCGCTTGTACTCAGGAGATCGAGGCTGCAGTGAGCCGAGAATGCATCACTGCACTCCAGCCTGGGTGACACAGTGAGACCCTGTGGAAAAAAAAAAAAAAATACCATAGACTCAGTGGCTTATAAGTAACAGAAATTTATTTCTCATAGTTCTGGAGGCTGGAGGTCCAAGATGAAGGAGCCTGCAGATTGGGTGTCTGGTGAAGGCCCACTTTGGGGTTGACAGATGGCTTCCTTCACTGTGTCCTCACATGGCATAAGGGGCCAGGGAGCTCTCTCAGGCCTCTTTCATAAGGCACTAATTCCATTCATAAGAACTCTGCCCCATAACCTAATCACCTCCCAAAGGCCCCGCCTCCTAATGCCATCACCTTGCGGGGTGAGGATTTCAACATATGAATTTCAGCGGGGGATCACAAATACTCAGGTCATAGCACTAGGCATTTATCACACGTCAGCTGGTCAATACATTTCCATATAGGAAAAGTCAAGAAATCTGATAACCTGTGGGGTCTGCCTCCCAAGAGGGGGCCATGAAATGAGAGCTCATGCAGAGGTTCGTGGAAGCCACCACGTCTGCCCAGGCCACAGCATCTGACCCTGCCACATCCAAGCCACGTCTGTTCTACCTCCCAACCTCACATGGACACCACTCATTGGAAAAACTCTTCCCTGGACCAAACAGGAAGGGATCCATGAAGACATTGCTCCCAGCCTTTGTAGTGTGCCAAGCTGAATGACAGATGATCCAACACGACCACACTCTGTCCAGTCGGCATCCCGCACACCTGTTTTAACTACATTTAACCTCTGAATGAAGACCATAACACTGCACTTATGTCTAAGCCAATGCAACTACCTCTCAACCAACTGGAAGCAACTACCTTCTCCCCCAAGAGGAGACACATGTTACACATGTCACTTCCCCTCTGCTAGCGGAGGCACATGCCCCCTTTGATATGTATAACTTTAATGCAAAGATACAGGTTCATTACTATTCATCTACTTTGTATTTCAACAGTATGGAAATAGGAGAGGAAGGAAAGAGAAAGATGGTGGATGAATCTATACAGGTATATGCATAGAAAAGCAAGAAACACACTACACACACAAATTCTGCAGTCTCTGTTTCTGCAACTAGTCACATGGCTGTATTTGTAACTTCCATCTTTCCTTCCCTATTCCGTATCCCCTTTGCCCTCATCTCAGCTTAGTTCCTAGGCTGATGGCTACATTCCTGGAAGGATGATGTTATTTATGGTTCTACCTATACCACACTGCTATAGTTTTCTAGTAACAACAGGATTCAGGAGTATCAAGAGGTGCCCCAGAGAACACTTGTACCAGCTATACTCCCCTCTGCCTGCCCTCTGTTTCTGATTATCCATATCAATTGCCCCAGTCATGAGAAAAACACCTTTCTAAGCCCATTGGTTCAGTGGTATGAAGGGCTAGGTGGTGGTTTTGACTTTCAATCAATGGAACGATTTTTTTATGTCTCTTAGTGGAAGCATTTCTTCCTTGAGAATGAAAATCTCTGAACCAGTATAGCATAAAGTCGTGGAGATAGGAAGCAAGCAACTGGTGAATGGGATGTTAGAGACCATGGTGAGAAGATCCACTCCCAGTTCTAGCCCTTGATGTTCAGATCTGTGAATCCTGGTTGTGGGAGAAACCACACAGATCTATTGGTCACTGTGTTAGAGCACATGCCACGTCCTGTAGGACATTCCCTCAGCCCCACAAATTGTTGTCATGCAGTTAGGAGTCTTTAAACAACCATTCCACAGTTCTATCAGGCCAGCTGCTTCAGGGAGATGGGGAGATGTAAAGACCAGTTAATTCCACGAACACAAGCCTGTTGCTGCACTTAATGCGCTGTAAAATGAGTTCTTCTGGCCATATGCGGTACTGTGTAGAATACTGTGGACAATGGGTTGAGCATTCTGTAGACCACAGATGATGGCTTTGGAAGAAGCAGTGCAGACGGAAGGCAAATACATATCCAGAAAAAGTGACAATTCCAGTGATGACAAATCATTCTCCTTCCATGATAGAAGTGGTCCAATGTCATCCACCTGCCACTAGGTGTCTGGCTGGTGTTATGCCAATAAGGGCATAGAGGAGCTCAGTGTTGGTGTCTGCTGTTGGCAGGATGGAATATCAGCAGTGCCTGCAGCTAGATCACCCTTAATGAGTGGAAATCCATGTTTTTCTGAGCTCAAGCAGAACCTCAATTTCTGCCACCATGGCCACTTTGTTCATAAAGCCATTAATGACAGATGTGACTGGGGAAAGAGGCTGACTGACATCCTCAAAACAGGTCATCTTGCCACTGGATTGCTGGGAGGTTCCTCTGCTGAGCTTGCCCTTTGGTGGGCACAATGATGAGACACAAATGTCCTGACAGTGTGTGCTCATTTGCAAAGGTCTAGCCACATACTTCATCCCAGGCTTCCTTGTCACTCATTTTCCAATAGTGTTCCTTCCATCCTGCTATGTTCCTGATCATCCAGCCAAATAATTAGCCCGTTGCCCATGAACCTATGTAGATCCATACCTTTATCTCTCCCTGAAGGCAAAATGACCATCCAGATACACTGTTCAAGTTCTTTCCACAAAGAGAATTTCTCTTCACCGCTGTCCTTCAGGGCCACCCTGAGTGGAGCTATAGTGCTGTCGCTGTCTGTGGAGTGGTGTCAACACATCATGCAGAGTCATCTGTAAACTGGGGTGAATGTTTTCTTCTGCCACCAAGTAGTTGTAGCAATATCCCCACAAAACATAAGTATGAGGAGAGGAGAAGCAGGTGACACGGGAGTCTGAGTTGCTTGTTTATATGACTCACTTGTGTCTTCAGCACTTGTTCCAGACCAGTGTTGTATGTGCCATTTCCACCTTCAGATGGGATGCTTCTGAGTTCACCCAGCCCTATGCCTGGTGAGCCAGACAGCACTCAAGCCATGACAGGCAGCTTGGCAGTATGGTAACTTTGTGGCCCATGATCAAGCATTCAGTCTCTCCCAGCTCTACCAGTAACAAACCAGAAACTTTTTCTCCAAAGGAAAACAATTCTCTGCAGACGATCATATGGCTCTGCTCCAATACCCCAAGGATCCTCCCTGCAATTCACCTATAGGAGCTGCCAAAGGCTCCATGTAGCTTCACTATCTGCCGCTGCCACTCCAAACACCACTGGGTCTGCTGGGTCATATGGCCCAAGTGACAAGGCCTTTTGTACAGCAACCTGGACCTATTGCAGAGCCTTTTCTTGTTTGGAGTCACATTCAAAACTGGCAGCAATCTGGGTGAGAGCCACACACTCAACATTGTCCTCACAATCCAAAGCCCCACTAGGCATGGCTTCTTCCTTAGTGGCAAGAGGAGTGAGGTGCAGCCATCTAGCCGTCTTCACCCAGGAAGGGATACCCTGACAGGCCTCAACTTATGGGACCCCTAGAAGTTTCACCAAGGTGGCAGCTTCCTGAATTTTTCTGGGGCTTCTTTCCTATCTCCTCACAACATGGATCTGACCAAGGTGTCTAAGATGTTCATGGTTCTCATTTCCCAGGACCAAATGGCATGTCATCAATGAAGCAGACCAGCATGGTGGCCTGCAGGATGGCTGAGTGCTCTGGATTTCAAGGGAGGGCTGGTGAATTGTTAGAACACTGAGGGCAAGAAGGGCAGGAGTGCTGCTGCCCTTCCAGATGGCAGCCAGAGCCTTCCAGGGCCCCTTGAATGAGGAGAGCAAAGAAAGCAGGTGCCACCAGCTGCAAGGGGCTATACTGATTTGCTCTACGTTAAAAACAAGCAAACAAGCATGAGGCAGCTGCCACGATTGAGCCACCATCTCATTAAGTTTATAACAATCCGGCCAAGCGCAGTGGCTCACGCCTGTAATCCCAACACTTTGGGAGGCCAAGACGGGGTGGATCACTTCAGTCCAGGAGTTTCAGACAGCCTGGGCAACCTGGCAAAACCCCAACACTACAAAAATACAAAAATTAGCCAGGCATGGTGGTGCATGCCTGTGGTACCAGCTATTTGGGAGGCTGAGGTAGAAGGATCACTTGACCCTAGGAGGTATAGGTCACAGTGAGCCCAGATCGCACCCTTGCTAAACACTTACAGGCACGTCACTGGTTGGGCGATCCCACACCCACTGGTGGTCAGCCCCAGCCAGGCAATCGCACAGGCACTCAGCCACCAGTCCCTCAACCCAGGTAGGAGCCATAAAACTGCACAGATGTAAATACACCCACCCACTCATCCCACACACATATTCATCTCTCTCTTTCTCTTTCTCTCTTTCTCTCTCTCTCTCTCTCTCACACACACACACACACACACACACACCCTATCTGGGCTCAGACCAAATATAGATACTCATACCCACCAAGTCACACACAAATAGCCCTCACACCTTCACCCCTGCGCACTTACAGCTCTCTCCCTCACTGCCACTGACTCAGCATCTCCCTATGGTGCTAAGCACCCACCGTGTACACATCCCACCCCACACACAATCTCCCCACCTCTTCCAGTAGCTGCCCAGTTGAGCCACACACTCACAGCCCAGCACTGCCACACACCCAAACCAAATGCACCGACAACCCCACAGCACAGACACACACCATCACACTGTGGTGCACGCACACCCACAACCGACCCCCACTAAAGATCAACCCCAGCCCTCCTCCAAGACACACTCAGATGCGCAGGCACACACTGCCCTGACACACACACTTAGCACACTCAGACGCACACCCACCTGCTCAGATATGTCCCATCTAAATTCACTCACACATCCAGCTCCACTCAGCCACTACAGTGTGCAGCCACTACACTGCACACACACGTGTGCACACACGTGCTCTCCCAGCCACAGCAGCACAGGGCCTCCATTGCCTTCAATGGGCTCTCGCCTTTCCCGGATGATCTGCAGGCCCCAGAGCAGCTGGGCATCCTCTCCCGATGGCAGGCAAACTCCAGTGCCAGGTGCCTGGACAGGTGGCCATGAGGGGCAGTGACCTCCTGGTGCCCCAGCAACCCCTGCTGCTTGTGTCCCAGGCTCTGCTCAACCCGCTCCCAATTTTTGGAACCACATAAAATATTAAGATAAAAATAATTCCCAGGAGGCAGATCCTTTGGTAATTATGTGCAGGTGTGAAATCACTCCTGGCTCCCTGGCTGCCCCCCACCCTACCTCCCATGTATGGGGGGTGATCATTCCAAAGCCAGCCACCCATTAATCCCTGTAACGGGCCAGGCCTGCCCGCCTGCCTGCCCGCCTGGCAGCCCAAACTCAAAACCTAGCTCCCCAGGAAAGCAGGGGAGCACGCACAGCAATCCCATGGGGCCAGGCCTGGCGCCATTTGCAAGGGCCTCATGCTCACCCTGCGAGGGAAGCTCTGTGATTCATACCCACCTCCCAGAGCAGGAAACTAAGGCTGTGAGCAGGGCCGTGACATGCCCAAAGTCACAGGTAATCTGGGGGCACCCCACTCCCTGGTCCTGCAGAACGGGGCTTCTTCCCCCTCTGCGTCTCCCAGCAGAAAGAGCAGAGACAGGCAGGGAGTCACCGGAGGAGGAACCAGGCTGGAGATAGGCTTCAAGGAGCAGCTGGAGAATTCATCATGGTTCCCAGTCCCTGTAGGGCTGTTTTACATCTCTGTCCCCAAGGACAGAGCCCTGGCCTGGGAAGGGGCAGGGTCACAGGAAGACAAACTCCACTTGCCCTGTGGAGAACAGCTATCCCCATCCTGAGCTGCTGTGAAGAAGCAACTGCCTCGTGCTGGGAGGTGTGCAAGCTGGGGCTGGCCAGCCATCCTCTGCGGGGGGGTGGGGAGTGCTATCTTAGCTGGATTGGTGGCTGGCTGACTTTCCAGCACCCCTGAAGCAGGGATACCCAGGGTCCCTCGTTCTCCTCATCACTCCAGGTGGCCCCATTCTGAGTACACTGGGAGCAGCAGCCACCATGCCCGCCATGACCACAGAGTCTATGGAAGGCCCCATCCACTTGGGAGCAGCCAGGCCCCTGAGAAGCCCTCCTGCCAGCTTCCACCACTACCCAGGGCCCCCAGCTCCCAGCCTCATCGGCCTCCTTGCTGCCCCAAACACCGCTACACCTTTGCCCGGCTCTTCTCCCCCTGGGCTGCCCTGCCCTGCAGACACCCATGCAGCCTTCTCACCAGTGGGAACGCCTCTGCCCCTGGGAATCAGTCCTTCTTCCATCAACCCCAGCAGTGGCCACCCCTGCCCTGGAAGCCAACAGCGCCCCTCTGACACCCTCCCATCATCCACCTCACTTCAATGGAGCTATCTGACATCTCTCTCAAGAACCTGGACCGTGCCATGTCCACTTCTGTGTCCCCAAGCACCTCTGGCCCCCACCCCCACCCTGAGGCATGGAGACTTCCTGCCCAAGCCAGTCTCAGCTCCTGCATTCCCACCACCTCCGTAGGAATGATGAAGACAGTGGGCTCACTCTGGAGGCGATTCCTTTCATCCACTGTCTAGCTCTGGTGCGAGTCAGCAGAGGGCTGTCCCCAGCTCCCCTGCCCGCTGGAGCTCCCAAGACAGCCTCATGGAGGACCCCCCCATTTGAACTTTTAGGCAGAAAGCAAGACCCTCATAGGACAGACAGGGAAACTGAGGCTCCTGCCACCCATAGGCAGAGGCAGTGTCTGGACCCGAGACCAGGTCTCATCTCCCGGTAGTACTCTGGCCACCCACCGTGGGCTCACGCCTCCCTTCCTCCCCACCTTCCCTCAAGGTTAAGCACTTGAGCACAATGCGGGCACAGGGCACCCCTTCATTCATTCATAGTCTCTACGTGTGTGGGGTACAGCAGCCACAAAATGGGCACAAATCCCTGCCCTCACAGAGCTGGCGTTTTCCAGGGGAGGGTGGATAATAAACAGATGAAGAAGTAAACCTGCGATGTGGCAGACGGGTGAGGGCCAGGAAGAAAACCAGATCAGGTGATGGTGCCCCAGTGTGCGAGCCACCTGTGTAATTCTACACTTTCTCATAGCTGCTTGAACAAAAGCAAGAAGAAACGGATGGAACTAATATTAACAATATAGGTGATTTAACCTACTAGGTCCAAATATTATCATGTCAACATGCCATCAATGTAAAAAATGATTAATAAGTTATTTTTTTCACGCCATGTCTGTGAAATCAGTGCGTACTGGACATTATGCACACCTGGATTGTCACTGGGCACATTTCAAATACTCAAGACTACACATTGCTTGTGGCTGCTGTATTGGACCGTGCTGGTCTAGGCAACTGGGGAGCAGCTAGGGGTGTTTCTCATACAAGGGTGGTTGGAGAAGGCCTCTCGGAGGAAGTGATTTCTGATCAGGGCCCTGGGAACAAAGGAATAAACCAAGCAGCTGAATGGGGAAGACTTATCCCAGGCAGAAGAAACAGAAGGGGCAAAGGCCCTGAGGCAGGCTCAGGGCGGCAGCTGGAGCAGAGTGAGCAGGAAGGAGACTGGAGGAGGCCTGGCTCAGTCAGGGCTGTGGCCTCTGTGAGAATTCCACTTTTCCTCTCAGTAGCCGGGAGCTATGCAGGGTGTTAGGCAGACAGCTTGGCCCCAGCCTGGCTTGGGTTTGAAGAAAGCACAGGGCGTCACTGCACAAGCTTTAGCCCCAGATGACCAGGTGTGAAGTACACTGCACAGTGCCAGGCACACGGTGGGCATCCTCTAAAAGCAAAAGTTAACCCATGCTCCATGAGTCTGATTCTTCAGGGAACACACATCCCAGGTGCCAAGGCTTCTCTATTTCTTGAAAAAAGGGGTTGGGGGGATCCCTTGGCCTCCCACCCTCCAAGCTTTTCTGACTTTGGCCTATTTCCACATTCCTGGAATTGCTGCAGGTGATAAATGGCTCTGCAGCCAGGCTGTCCTCAGGCATTCTGACATGCAGCCTCCACTTCCTCTGCCCTATGATGGGAGGGGGCTGGGCAGGGCCTCTGACCCCACCAGGAAGCTGCAGCACCCTATCCTGGCCTTAGGGCTCCCCACCCCCACCCCATCGTGCAGGGACAACCCAGCCTCTGATTCCTGCCTCCTGAGCATAGGGCCATGGGCAAGGCCTTCTCCCCTCTGGTCTGCATATTCTCTGCTCTGTCCAGAACGCACGGCCTCGTTCATTCAATAAATACTTAGTGAGTGCCTGTTCCTAGCCCACACTGCTGTAGCTACGGGGATTAAAGAATGGACGAGACAGACAGAGGCACCTGCCCTGTGGAATGGGCCTTCCAGGTTGTAGAGGTCACTTAGCGACCCCCAGTCCTCATTTCATGGGATACTCAGAACCCCTGGTCTCTCTGACCGCATGTCAGGGAAGACCCTCTTCTTGCCCACCCTGCAACCCAGAATGGCATCTTCTCAGGGCTTCCCCACTCTGGAGAGAAAACCCCATACGAGAGTTTTAGGCTAGAAGCAAGAAGGACTCACTGATCACCTGGGGAACAAACCCTGAAGTAGGAAAGGAAAATGCATTTTAAAAATATGCATTACTAGAAAAAAAGGAAAGAAAAGGTGCACTGGCCAGATGCCATCTCTTACTAGCAGCTAACTCTTGGGGAGGGCTGCAGGATTCTGAGTCTTTGCTGGTCTTTTACTGTCCTATTTTCCAGGTTTTCTGCTATGCATATATATCTACTGTATACTCAAGGGTTTAACCAAGAAAGACAATAAAATGTGATAAGACAATCCCAGTTTTAAAAAACTAGCACCCCTTGAACCTCCTGGCATGAGTGCGTCTGGCTGGCAGGACCAGAAACTCACGAGATGGTGCCACTGCTCAGACTGACCCTAACCCAGGGAGCTGGGAGATTGGGATTGGACACCAGAGCAGGGCCTGTGGAAAGGGAGAAAAGGCAGGACAGCCCTGTGCGGGAGGCAAGGGCACAGCCAGAGGTGAAGGGTGAGGCCAGCGGAGGGCATGGGGTCAGGAGCCCCAGGCCCTGCACTGGTCCTGTAGGCACTGGGAAGTCACTGAAAGCATGTGAGCAGGAGAGGGTGGTGATCTAGGAGGAACAGCAAGGCCTCTCCCAAGTTCCTCTTCCATTCTCCTTTATGGCATTGCAGCCACACTTCTTTAGTTTAGAAATCCTCAGCCTTCTCTGAAAGGCGCTCTCAGGCCCAACAGCCCGAGTTCAAATCCTAAGTCTGCCACTTCCTAGCTGCGTGTTGTGTCCTCAGCCTGTGAAAATACCAACCTTGTGGTTGGCTGAGAGCCTTAGATGAGTTAAAACATGAAAAGCACTGGAAACAGGGCCTGGCATACAGTAAGTGCTTAATAAATGCTGGTCACTGTTATTCCCTCCCCATAGCATCAGCATGTTTTAATCTCCTGTATCACTTTGAAAGTTTCTCTAAGGCAAAGACCAGCTCAGACTGGGTCTGTCACCAGGTAGGTGCCGAGAGTTACTTGTCAGACAAAGGAGTAAACAGCCATCTTGCCTTCCCATGAGAGACAGAGTCCAAGGCCCCCTCCTCTCTTTATCTGAGGTGCCTTGCACAGGCCAAGCCCATGGCTGCTGGGAACCAACACCTGGGGGTCCCCTGAAGATAGGGCCACAACTCCACTCAGCTATTTCTCTAGCTCTCTTGTCTTCCCAGGAACTCTGTGAGGGAGGTGACTCTTATCTCCACCTTACAGAAGAGGAAACTGAGGCTCGAAGGGGTGAAGGGCCTGCTCTAGATGAAGCCCACCAACCCAGTCCTTCTGTCAAGGGTCCCCTGCAGTGCCCTGTGCAGGCCTGGCACCTACTGGGCACTATAATACATCTTCCAAGGCAAAGGAGACTCAGTTGGAGAGGGCGGAGCCCGGGTGGGGGTAGGGGTGGAGAAAAGAGAAGCCCTCTGGTTTTCCAGGTGATGAAGCCAGCCAGGAACACCAGGTGAGGAGCAGCGGAGATAGCAGAGGCGCCTCTGGCCTTTCATCTGGAGCCCACGGCCGGCCTTCCTCCCCCACTCCTCAGTGGGGGGCCCCATGAGTGCTCACCTGGAGCCATAAACGGGCTGGTTCTGAGGCCCACCTGTGCCTGGCAGGTTTGCCAAGACCAGAGAGCAGGAGGGTCCCAAGAAGGAAGCGTCGCTCACCTCCAGCTCCCTATGCCAAACTTCTGAAGCCCTAAAAAGCTCCCAGACCTTCCCTCTGCCAAACCTCACCTGCCTGCCTGTCAGCCACCCCCTCCCCCAGCCCAGCTGGGGTTGGAAGCCCGGCAGCCCGGCTGGGTATCTGTTAACCAGAGACCAGACCCCTCCGAGCCTCAGTTTCCACCTTGGGAAAGGGCAGGGAGAGCATTCCAGGGTATGTCAAGGAGACAACTCCAGTCTGGGGGTGTTAATGCCAAGGGTCCACCCTGAGGTCTGCCCTGGCCCAGCATGGCCTGGCGAGGCCTTCCCGGTTGTGGAGAGGAAGCTGGCATCCTCACGCCCAGGGCTGTCAGCTGCTCTGCGGTTCTGAGCTGGAGTGGAGTGCAGCAGGCGGGCTGGCTGGGTGGTCCCTAGGGAGGCAGCCGGAAAACCAGGCCCTGATAGCAGGCTCAGCCTTGACCTGACAGCAGGCACAGCCTTGAGCTGTGCGGATGCTGTCGGCTCCATCCCAAGACAGTGACAGGAGGCTGGGAGCTCTGTTTATTGAGCACCTGTTGTATGCCAGAAGCACTGAGGTCGTCACTTTGCTGAGACACCGAGGCTTGGAAAGGCCGGTCCCCAGGCAGGCGTCAGGAGGCTGGGAATTCTAACCCAGCTCTGAAGCTCTGGATCCCAGCAGCAACTGGGAATCAGTTTTCCGCAGGTGGGGCCTGCCCAGAGAGGGCACCAATGCAGCTTTCCTTGTGCCTTTTTTCACCGTGCACCAGACAGCTGAGATTCAGAAGATGGATTTTCTAAAAAAAACAGGTATGGAATGGAATGATGGGTGCGTACCCTGCCCTAGCATAGGGGAGCGATGAGCCTCACCTCACAATAATAGTTGGCCCATGTGAGTATTTTCTTTCCTTTCCTTTCTTTTCTTTTCTTTTTTTTTTTTTTTTTTTTTCTTGTCTTCAAAGTGACTTGCAGAACCCAGGCTAATTAATTTTCCCCAGAGCAGTGAGGGCTATCACCTGTCTCCTACCCCAGTGTCCCACCCCAGCCCCCAAGCACATCTGAGGGAAGGAGATGGCAGAGAGAATAATTCAGCTGGCAGAAGCCTGGGGGAGGAATGAGGGTGGGACCGGCCCCCAGGAGGCAGCCCGAGGTGCAGGGGGAGAAGCGGGATTAGAGGAAGCAGGAGGGCTGGGCGCAGGCAGGCCTCCACCCGCCCATCGGCAGCAGGCGCTTGGCCCACCTTTGCAGAGTCATCTCCACCACTGGAACATCCATTGTGCCAGCACCACCTCTGGACTGTGCCCTGCTCAGGGGAGAGACCATCCTGGCCTCTGCCCTAGGTCTGGCAGCTGAAAACATTTGCTCATTCATTCACTCACCTTGCTCATTTAGCTAACCAACAAAAATGGTTAGCCCCTGGTCTGAGCCCTCCGGGCCTTGCATTAGGAACAGGGGGTACAAACACCAATGAAACCCAGTCTCTAGCTCTGGGGAGGGCCCAGTCTATAGCAGGATAGACCATCAGTCAGTGGGAATGAACAGTGGGGCAGCAGGAAGCACAAATGAGAGATGGAGCAGAGGCTCGGAGGCTTGGAGGCTCAGAGGAGTTTCACAGAAGAGGCAACACCTGGGCTTTGAGGGGTAAGTAGGAGTTTGCCAGGAAGATATGAGCAGATAGGGAGGGCATTTAGGTAGAGAAGACAGCAAGTGCAAAAACATGGAGTTAGATAGAGTCTGAGGTGTCTGGGAAGCAGGAGGAGTGGAGGGAGTGAAGATGGGGAGGGATTGTCCATGGTGGGGCATGCAACTCTTGGGGCCTCAAGCAGTGCTTCCCAGCTTTCACCCCGTCCTACCATGGTGTGCAGAGAGATGATGGCATGCATTGGCTCATCTCATCATTGGTGGGAAATAGAAGGCATTGAGGCCACTTGGCCCCCTCCAGCTACCTGGAGTCAACTCAGTACAAATGCTCCATGGTTTATAATAAACCCAGCATAAATAAAAAATACACCTCACCTACCAAACATGGTAGCTTAGCTAGCCTCCCTTACACACACTCAGAACACTTACGTTAGCTACAGTTGGCACAAGTGTCTAACGCAAAGCCTATTTCATCATAGAGTGTGGAATATCTCATGTGATGTACTGAATACTGTACTGAAAGTAAAAAGCAGAATGGTCATATGGTTATTCAAAGTATGGTTTCTACTGAATGCATTTTCAGTAGCACCGTTGGAAAGTTGAAAAGTCCTAAGTTCAACCGTCATAAGTTGAGGACTGTCTGTACACTAAAAGCTGTTTGTCACCCACTGGTTAGGAAGTTTTGTCTAAAACATTAGTGTTGACCGAATAAGAAGTTCCAAGATAAGGTCCCTGGGCTTGTTGAGGGGTTCAGTGTTGTCCCTGAGGACATAAGTCTTTCTAATTCCACACTCTGCTACTCTTTGCATGCCATGATATCACAAGACCTCATGGTCACAAGATAGCTGCTATAGCTCCAAACATCATTGCATGACAGCAGCTCAAAGCAAAAAGTAAGGAGAGAAAAAAGGGCTTTCTCCACACATGTCCCCTTCTAAGAAACTCATTCCCAGGAACCCCTGGAGGTCTTTCCCTTAAGCCCTATTGGCCAAAGCGGAGTTTCGTGACCATCCCTGGACCCATCCCTGGCAAAGGAGACTGGGCCTGCCAAAATCAGCCAAATCCAATGAGAATGTATTCTCAGAATTAGCCACCAAACAGTCACAGCAACAAAATCTGGATTCTTTTATTTTTATTTTTTGAGATGGAGTTTCGTTCCTGTTGCCCATGCTGGAGTGCAATGGCATGATCTTGGTTCATTTCAACTTTCAACTTTCACCTTTCACCTCCCAGGTTCAAGCAATTCTCCTGACTCAGCCTCCCAAGTAGCTGGGATTACAGGCGCCTGCCACCACGCCCAGCTAATTTTGTATTTTTAGTAGAGATGGGGTTCCACCACCATCTTGGCCAGGCTGGTCTTGAACTCCTGACCTCAGATGATCTGCCCCTCTCAGCCTCCCAAAGTGCTGGGATTACAGGCGTGAGCCACCGCACCCAGCCAATCTGTATTCTTTAAACCAGCAAAAACAAAATAGTTTCTGATCAACCCTTACATTTTAAAATATACATTTTTAAAACCTCTTTTCTCACATTCTGCTCCCTGATCCTGCTATATTTTTTTAATCTGCTCTTAACTCCACGTCATCTTATATTTTTTTGTTTGCTTTATCTTCTATCTCCCAACTGGAGTATCAATTTCATGAGACGAGGAATCTCTCTGTTCGGATTCACTACTCTATACCTGGCCTCTAGAGCAGGGTCTGGCACACAGTAGGTGCTCAGTAAGTATTTGTTGAATGAAGAAATGAATAAACTAGCAGGTGAGGGCAAGAAGTAATGGGGTAGAATCTGGAACAATCAGTGGGTCCAAGGCACCAAGGACCTGAGTGTCCAACGAGAGATGGGAGCGACTAAGGGTTTGATTGAGCAGGGGCTAGACAAGCAAGGTTAACCGTGAATTTGGGGACTATTTCCTCTTGGCAGAAGGTGTCGGGGCTGGACTGGAGGGGCACAGCTGGGGCCAGGACGCATTGTTGCAATAGTGCAGATCGGAGTGGTTATCACCTGAAACAGGCAGGTAGTAAGCAGAGTGATTTTCCATTCCCTTCCATGTTCCAGCCTCTCAGATGTTAGCTCCAACACTTCTACCCAGAATGTCCTTCTCAGAGCTTCACATCTAAGCCCTCTTCACCCTCAGGGCCCTGCTCAGTTCCTCATCCTCCAGGACGAGGGAGCTTAGATGCAATGTGAGGCAACCCACGGAGGCTGCTAAAGCAGGCAGGGCTAGGAGGGCCTGATGCCCAGCATCCTGGAGTGCAAGGAAGGGTGGGGGATGGAGGGCCTGGCTGAGGACCACAGAATAGACAAGAGGAGAACTGTCTGCTGAGTGCCTGCCTGGTGTGAATGCACCATCTTACCTGACATTAAAAAGCCCTACTTTACAGAGCAGAAAACCAAGGCGCAGGGAGCAGTCGGCCCATGGCTACACAGAGTCCACCCTGGTTCCTGCAGCTGTCAGACTCTTTCCTAGACTAGAGCTTTTCAAAGGCCGTTGTATCACCCCAGGGGCATGTGGACATCTTTGGGGTGTCTATGTCGACCAGTGTTTGGCAGGTAGAGCTACTCCCAGTTTGCAAAGAGCATCCTGGGATACTGGACATTGGACCTATGATGACCAGTGTCCAGAGTTTCACTCAATTTTCCATTTAAACAGAGTAGCTTTATTATTTGCAAGGTTTATTAATGCACATGAACTTACCAGGTATGATATCAGGTATCCAAGGATAGCTATGCTTTCTATTCCTCGGACTTTTCCAAGAATGCTTCACTCTTTCAGAAAATCACCTGCAGCCCTCAGTAATCAATGAACCACCCCTGTGTCTGTCTGTGTTTGCAGTTGTTGTATTCATGGTGAATTCTATGCATATGTATAAATGTATATTTTTAGCCCTTTATTTCAAAGGGTCACATTATTCAGTTAGAGAGTCTTATTTCTCTTAAATCTACATGTATTCATTATTAAATAGGAGCAGTCATTTGACAACTTTATCCTCCCTTTTGGGGTAGTCTTAATCAAGCATTTATATAATGAAATATATGTCATTTTCTCACGGGTTATTTTTCTTATTATTTCACTTTAATACGACAACTAGGGAATTATGTTGATTTGTTTAAATTATGGGTTGCAAGTAGATAATATTATGCATGAATTTGATTTCTGGAGAGAAAAGGAACCATTACAATATACTTGTTTGAAAGGGAGACAGGAGTTTGAGCTCTAAGCCATGGGAGCCTAGCCCAGAAGGTGGCTCAAAGTGACACTGTCTAGGGAACAGGTACCGGCAGAGGTGAGATGGGAGAAGATGAAGGGAGCTCCTAAAGCAAACCACAACTTACCAAATTGCCTGGATTGAGCTGAGATGACTATATATAAAAAGATCTACAAGGTTACAGATGATGATAATTTCCTCCTGGGACACAGTGAAGAAAGGTGTGGGAAGGACATCGAGTCAGCCCTTGGCCACAGGGTAGCAGTGTTAGCACAAGACAGCTTGGTTGCAGCTCAGACCCTGTGGAGGATGTGGAGGGAAGCAGGCGACCAGGTTTCCAGGCAGGCACAGAGCCAGGTATTTGTATGTATAAGCCAGTCAAAGGCCAAGTATCTTGTGATCTCCACACTGACTGCACTGTATTTTACATATGTACATAAGTTCTTTTAAAAATTCAATTAGAATGTATGTAAATTTGTCATACGGACTCGGAATAACTATTGTGTAGGACCCTTTTAGTTGCATGTGACAGAAAACCTAACCTAATCTAGAAGGGATTTTTAACAAGTTTTAATTATTTTATTTTATTATTCTTTTGCTCACATAATTTAAAAGGTATAGATCTGCCTTCAGGGTCAAATTATGTCACTGGCACTGATGTCTCTTACTCCTTCTATGGGGTCTACACCTTCTGCACTGGCTCCATTCTCAGGCAGGCTCCTCTTTTGGGGCGAAAGGAGGACTGTAGAGGTGTCAACACTACATCTTCCCAGCTCAAAGTCCCTGGGGGCAAAGACAGCACAAAGACCAGAATTGTTGTAATTTCCGATTGGCTAGACCTCAGTTATGTGATAATCCTTGAGCCAATCATTGTGGCTGAGGAAGTGATGCACAGATTGTATGGGGCCAGAGCCACTGAGCTAGGGTGGAACCCACCAGGAGCCTGGGGGCTAGCCACTGTATGTAGAGGAGTGAATTTACACAAGAAGATGGGACACATGCCAGAGAAGGAGTAATGGGTGCTGCAGAGACAAACACCTGCTTCACACTGTGGAGAAAGCCTAGATGATGATAGTGATGATGATGAGGGTGATGATGACTCAAACCTCACATTTACTGAGAACTCACTTCGTAATGCCTGCACTCTTTGGGGCATTTTCCTACTATTAATCTCATTTAGTCCACTCATTTAGTCCCCATTTTACAGATGGGAGAAACTGAGGCGTGGATATTATGGGTAACTTTCCCAATATTACACAGCTGTGTAAGTGATTCAAAGTCAACCCTCCCTCCACCAGATCATGCGGCCATTCTAAGGAGATGGGGTCTTTACTGAAGTTTATCATGTAGTCAGGGAAAGAAATTCAGACATGAATGGCTGGTACACTATGGCAGAGGAACAGGCAAACCACCAACCGAGTGGCAAATGGCCTGGGGCACTGAAGGGTGTTTGGAAGAGGAAGGAGAAGCTTCCTAAAGGAGGTGATATTTGAGCCCATTTTCTCATCCATAAAACATTCAAGCTGGGCTAAACTTATTTGATAAGACTTCGAAATGCTGGACATCTCATAGCCTCCTTTGTCTACTGCCAAAAGTGGAACTCGGTCCAGTTTCCAAGTTTCCTGCCACTACCTGTAAACCTCAAGTGTCAGGGAGCTGGGTGCTACCCAAGGCAGCCCTGCTTGGCCAGAGGTGGCGAACAGTGGCACCATGATTGGAGCCAGACCCACTTAGGTTTGAATCTTGGATCCCCCATAAATTATCTGGTGAGGTTTCGACAAGATCTCTTCGGAGCCTCTCAGGTCTGCCTTTATCTCATTACCAACTGTTTTCTGTGCTGGAAATCTGTGACACTTTCAGAGTCTATTTCAGGCAAAGTGGGCATGTTGACCCTACACAACCTGGCCCCAGACTTCCGTGATTTGAGTTCTTACATCTGCTTTGTAGTGTTTTCTGGAATCTTTCTACACCATCTCTGCCCTCAGCTACTGTGTGTCTAACTCAATTCATCTATTTGCCCCAAAACATTTCCCTGGGCCAGGCCCTGGGGGGTACCAGGAAAAATGGGCCATATCACCTGCCCACAGGAGCTCACTATCTTCAGAGGGCTCATCAGGTAAACACACAGCCACAAGACAACAGAATGCCAGCCAGCACAGGCACCTTCTGGCAGCAGGCAGCATCTGACAGTGTATTTTGTTAATTCTGCCATGCACCTGTTTTTCTCTAACATCTCTGAGAGGGAACCTCAGCAGCTCACCATTCTCATCACCAGGTATATGTGGAGTGTGGCTACCACTGCCTCTGGAAATAGAGTATAAAGGCAACATTAGTGAAGCAAATGTTTACCATAGGAGGAATCATCATATTTTCTTGAAGAGTGACCACCAAGTACTTTACCAGGCCCCAACAGGGAAGATCTCCACAAATAGACAAAGCTCTGTCATCTTCTGTTACTGAACCATGTGAGTTGGTTGACCACCACACACCAAGCAAGAAAACACCAGCATGGGAACTTGCAGAATGGGCGTCAGAGGTTTTTAAAAACGCTGCAGCATCAATGACCTTGATGACACAGAGGACAATACTATATAGAAAACCAGACATCAATGACTGAGTCAAAAATTATTCAAAACACTCAGACTCTGAGTGTAAAAAAGCTTTAGGACTAACTAACCAATGTATTACTCTCTTTCTTTTTATGCACCAGAGGGATGAATGAAAAAATCTATGTCTATAAGAGCTCTTTAATGAAATAAAAATTCCAAGTGAATTTTTAAGATAAGCATTATGCCAATGCTTTCAAAAGAAATCATTGCATCAAAGTTTAAGTGGCAGAATGTTTTTTCCTCAGATGTATATATAATAAAGGTGCATCTTACAATCAGTGACATTTTAGACTCAATGGAATACACCAGACTTTTTTTTAACTTTTATTTTAGGTTAAGGGGTACATGTGCAGGTTTGTTATATAGGTGTTGTGTGTTGTGGGGGTTTTGGGTACAAATTATTTCATCACCCAGGTAATAAGCATAGTACTCAATAGATAGTTTTTTTTTATCCTCTCCCTCCTCCCCAGTTCCACCTTCATATAGGCCCCAGTATCTATTGTTCCCTTCTTTGTGTTTATCTGTACTCAACGTTTAGCTCCCACTTATAAGTGAGAACAATTGGTATTTGATTTTCTGTTTTCCTGTTAGTTTGTTTAGGATGAAGGCCTCCAGCTCCATCCATATTGCTGCAAAGGACATAATCTCATTCCTTTTTATGACTGTGTACTATTCCATGGTGTATACGAACCACATTTTCTTTATCTGTTGATGGGCATTTAGGCTGATTCCATGTCTTTACTCTTGTGAATAGTGCTGCAATGAACATACAAGTGCATGTGTCTTTATGGTAGAATGATTTCTATTCTTTTGGGTATATACCCAGTGAATGGTAATTCTGTTTTGAGTTCTTTAAGAAATCATCACACCACTTTCCACAATAGCTGAATTAATATACATTTCTACCAGCAATATATAAACATTCTCTTTTCTCTGCAACCTCACCAGCATCTGTTATTTTTTTACTTTTTAGTGATAGTCATTCTGACTGGTATGAGATGGAATCTTATTGTGATTATGATTTGCATTTCTCTGATGATTAGTGATGTTCAGCATTTTTTTCATACGCTTGTTTGCCACGTGTATACCTTCTTTTGAAAAGTGTCTGTTCATGTCCTTTGCCCAGTTTTTAATGGGTTGTTCATTATTTCCTTGTTAATTTGTTAAGTTTCTTATAGATTCTGGGTATTAGACCTTTGTTGGATATATAATTTGCAAATATTTCCTCCTATTCTGTAAGTTGTCTATTTACTCTGTTGATAATTACTTTTGCTGTGCAGAAGCTCTTCAGTTTAATTAGGTCCCAATTGTCCATTTTTGTTTTTGTTGCAATTGCTTTTGGCATCTTTGTCATGAAATCTTTGCTACTGCCTATGTCTGGAGTAGTATTTCCTAGGTTATCTTCCAGGGTTTTTATGGTTTTCAGTTTTACATTTAGTCTTTAATCCATCTTGAGTTGATTTTTCTATATGGTGTAACAAAGAGGTCCAGTTTCAATCTTCTGCATGTGGCTAACCAGTTCTCCCAGCACAATTTATTGAATAGGGAGTCCTTTCCCCCATCGTTTGGTTTTGTCACCTTTGTAGAAGATAAAGTGGTCGTAGGTGTGTGGCATTATTTCTGGGCTCTGTATTCTGTTCCATGGTACACCAGATTTTGAAGTAAGTTTTTCAGCAAGAGAAATGTGGCAACACTTTTCAGATGGAGGAGACAGCGTCATGAAGAGGTATGGACAAGAAAGGACTTGAGAGCAGCCTGGGCAACATAGCAAGATCCGCATCGCTACAAAAATAAACATTAAAAAATTAGCCAGGCATGGTGTTGCACACCTGTAGTCCTAGCTACTTGAGAGGCTAATGTGGGAGAATTGCTTGAGCAGCCCAGGAGTTCCAGAGTGTGGTGAGCTGTCATCACCCCACTGCACTCCAGCCTGGGTGACAGAGCAAGACCTTGTCTCAAAAAAGAAAAAGTAATTTAAAGTGATTTATTAGAATGGTTGAGAAGTGAAAGGAGCTAAGACCTGGAAATTCAGGGGAAATCCGGACAGAGCCCCTCTCTTTCTTTCTCCCTGGGGCTTTCTCTGTTTCATATTCTCTATTCCTGGCTGGGAAGTCATATAGTACAGCCACTGAGAGCCAGGGTTCTAGAATCTGCCCCTGCTCTGCTGCTTACTAGATGGCGATTTTAAACATGCCCTTTTATTCCTCCAAGCTTCAGTTTGCTCATTACACAAACAGGGATAATATAATAGAATAGTAAGGATGTGGGCAGGATGAGATAAGCCCTTGGAGTAAAAGGCTTGGAACAGGACTGGGTCAGAGTAAGTGCCCAGTAAATGGTAATTCTAGAATGCAATGTGGATTGTGTATCCGGATTGAGTTATGCAAGGAAATAGCCCTACATACTTCCTCGGTTCAGGCCTTAATTCCAAATTCAGGGTGCTCTAGGTCTTGGTTTGGTGAGTGGAGGATTAAGTCTTCTGTCTTCTCACTCAGACTCACCCATGCCTGTGGACTGTGTCCCCCGAAATCTCTGTACCAGGAAATAGGTTTGTTCAGTGGCTTTGAGGAGTAGTCTCTTCCTGCTTGAGTGCAAACACAAAATGAATCCTCCATTGCATGGTGCCATGACAGTTCCTGTCTAACTCCATTAACTGCCCCCCTCAACTTTTACTAGGAGAAATTCAGGACAGAGCAGAAATTCTGCTCTTCCTGTTCTGCCCTCTGTAGACTCTGCTTCCACCCATGATGAGGATAAGCTTCTGCACCTCTCGAATTACATCCAAGCCCATGATCAATAAAAGAACCAATAGAGATGAAGGTTTTAATAGCATAGATCATGCTATTGCATGGCTTACTGTGTTTAAGTTCAGTGTGATGCCGTCAGGAAACAAATAGTATTTTACTTAAATTGACATCAGTTTGGTTCTTTCCCTTTGTCCTATTCTCAAATACACAGAATCTGGTTAATCTTAATCCTGAATTCTTCGGAACTCAAAGAGTCTATAGATAAATTACTAAACATAATATAAAAGCTTAGCAAGGTTACTAACTATAAGATCAATATGAAAAAGGCAATTATATTTGTATACCAACAAAAAACATTTCAAAACATTATCTTTTTCAAAAAAATAACAGATACTGGCAAGGTTTCAGAGAAAAGGGGAACACTTATACACTGCTGGTGGGAATAAAAATTAGTTCAGCCATTGTAGAAAACAGTTGGTGATTTCTCAAAGAACTTTAAACAGAACTACCATTCAACCCAGCAAATCCTGTTAATGGGTATATACCCAAAGGCATATAAATTATTTTACCATAAAGACACATACATGTATATGTTTATCGCAGCACTATTCACAATAGCCAAGATGTGGAATAACCTAAATGCCCATCAATGGTAGACTGGATAAAGAAAATGTGTTATACATACACCATGGAATACTATGCAGCCATGACAAAGAATGAGATCATGTCCTTTGCAGGGACATGGATGGAGCTGGAGGCCATTACCATAATTGAACTAATGTAGGAATAGAAAACCAAATCCCAAATGTTCTTACTTATAAGTAGGAGCTAAACATTGAGTACACATGGACAGAAATAAGGGAGCAATAACAGTGGGGCTTACTTGAGGGTAGAAGGTGGGAGGAGGGAGAGGATTGAAAAACTACCTATGGGCTACTATGCCTATTACCTGGTGACGAAATAATATGTACACCAAAACCCTGTGACACGTAACTGTATGACACTATATGACAAACCTGCACATGTGCCCCTGAAACTAAATGGTTTTTAAAAGTTGCCTTTTAAGACACATTTGTAAATGTGTAGAAAAAATACAAACTCCCTAGGAATAAATCTAAGAAAAAATTTCTATGTGCAACACTAGTATGCAGCAAATTAAAATGTTGCTAAAAGATATTAAAGATGACCTAAATAAATGGAGAGATATTTTATGACCATAAATAGGGATATATAATATTGCAAAGATGTCAATTTAACCACAAACTGTCTATAGATCCAATACAATTCCAGTTAAATCCCAACAGATTTATTTGGGGACCTTAGCAAGCTGATTCAAAATATTATTTGGCCAACAAAAAGATAGACCTAATAAACAAGTTAAACAAAATTGTAAGAAACAAGATCAATATACAAAAACCAGTTATGTTTTTATAACTAGCAACGAATAATCAAAAAATGAAAATATGATAACTAGTCTGTTTTTAATAATATCAAAAAGAATAAAATACTTAGAAATACACTTAATAAAAGAAGTACAGGACTTGTACACTGAAAACTATAAAACAGTGTTGAAATTGAAGACCTAAATTAACATAAAACATCACATGTTATGGACACAGGAAGGGGAACATCACAGACAGGGGCCTGTTGTGGGGTGGGGGGAGGGGGGAGGGATAGCATTAGGAGATATACCTAATGTCAAATGAAGAGTTAATGGGTGCAGCACACCAACATGGCACATGTATACATATGTAACAAACCTGCATGTTGTACACATGTACCCTAAAACTTAAATAAAAAAATAAAAACATCCCATGTTCATCTATCAAAAGACAAAACTGTTGAGATGGAAATAATCCTCAAACTGATATACAGATACAACACAATTCCATAAAAATTCTAACTTCCTTTTTTGCATAAATTGACCAGGTGATCCCAAAATTTATATGGAAATGTAAGGAACCCAAACAAATGTAAGGGACCCAAAATAATCTTGAAAAATAACAAAGTTGAAGAATTCACACTTCCCAATTTCAAAACTTACTATAAATCTACAGTAATCAAGACAGTGTGGTACTGGCATAAGAACAGATATATAGATAAATAGGAAAAAATTAAAAGCCCAGAAATAAATTCATGCATCTATGATCAATTGATATTTAACATGGATGTCAAGATAATTCAATGGAGAAAGAATAGTCTTTTCAACAAATGGTCCTGGGGCAACTACAAATCCACAAGCAAAAGAATAAATTTAGACCCCTACCTCACACCATATACAAAAATTAACTCAGAATGGGTCAAATTCCTAAATGTAAGAGCTGAAACTATAAAACCCTGAGAAGAAAACATAGGAGTAAATTCTGGCAATCTTGAGTTAGATGACAGTTTCTTATATGTGACACCTAAAGCACAAGTAACCAAAGAAAAAATAGACACATTAGATTTCATCAAAATTTAAAACTTTTATGCCTCAATGGATACCATTTTAAAAGTGCAGCCAGGCACAGCAGCCCACATCTGTAGTTCCAGCTACTTGGGAGGCTGAGGTGGAAAGGTCACATGGACCCAGAAGTTCAAGGCCAGCCTGGGCAATACAGCAAGGCCTCATTTCCCCTACCCCAAAAAAGAAGGAGAGAAAAAAAGTGAAAAAGCCCACAGAATGGGAGAAAATATTTGTAAATCACATATCTGATAAGGGTCTAGTATTCAGAATAAATAAATAAAGAACTTTTACAATTCAACAATAAAAAGACAAATAGTCTAATTTTAAATGTGCAAACAATTTGAATAGACATTTCTCCAAATAAGACAAATGGTCAAAAACACAAAACAAGATACTCAACATCATTAGTCATAAGAAAAATGCAAACCAAAACCATAATGAGATACCATTCACACCCACTAGGATGACTGCAATAAAAAAGACAAATAATAGCAAGTGCTGGCAAGAGTGTAGAGAAATTAGAACCTTCATACATTCCTTGTGACCATGTAAAATGGTGTGACAGCTATGAACAACAATATGACAGCTCTTCAAAAGTTAAACATTAGAGTTGTCATACGACCCAGCAATTCCACTCCTAGGTGTATACTCAGGAGACATGAAAACATATATTCACATAAAAACTTGTACATGAATGTTCATAACAGCACTATTCACAATAGCCAAAAGGTGGGAACAAGCCAAATATCCATCAACTGATTAACAGGTGAACAAAATGTGGTCTATCCACACACTGGAATATTATGCAGACATGAAAAGGAATGAAGTATGGCACACGCTGTGACCAGGAAGAACCTTGAAAACATGATGCTGAATGAAAGAAGCCTGACACAGGGGCCATGTAGTACGATTCCATTTATGTGAAATGTCCAGCATAGGCAAATCCATAGAGGCAGAATATAGATTTATGGTTGCTTGGAGCAATGGAGAGTGTTGCTAATAGGGACAGGGTTTCTTTTTGGGATGACAATGTTCTGGTTGTGGTAATGCTTACACAATCCTGTGAATATACTAAAAGCCCCTGAATTGTGTAATATATCTCAATTTTTTTAAAAAGGATAAATACCAAAAATACATATATGTATTTACATATATAAAATTTTATTTATAAATATTTTATATAGCATTTACATATATAAAAATACATATATATGTACATACATATACATATACATATGACAAGAAGAAACAGGACAGGACATACCTGAAGAAGATTAAAGGCTTGCCTTATCAGATATCAGAATGTGTTCTAAAACTCTTGTAATTAAAATAGCGATGCCTGAGTTTTCGTTAAAATCCGGCAATGGTATTATCACGCTACTACACATATTTTCATTTCTGATGGGCCTTCTTGAAAATACCGTTGATGACATTCCACAAATGTTTGTGTGCATCTCTATTCCAGTGACCCACAGAGTAATCAATCATCCTGTCAGTGGTGCAGTATGTTAAAGACCCCTCCCCCAGAACTTTAATGGGCTAAACACATCCAGTACTGAAGGAAATATAGACAGGAGTTGGCAAATAGCTGTTTCCCAAAGTGTGGTTCGCGGGCCTCCTGTCTAGGAATCACTAGGATACTTGGGATAAGCTGCAGATTTCAGGGCCCCACTCCAAACCTCCTGTATCTGAAATTCTGAAGGTGGAAATTACAAATCCCAACATAGTGGGCTCACTGTGTGATTCTTCTGAAAGGCACAAAGAACAACTGCTATGAAGGTTATATCCATGAGCCACTGGACAGCCAAGTTCACCCTGAATGTCCCAGAGCTAGAACTCCTCTTCAGATCATCCAGGAAGAGTGTAGCTTGCCTTGATTTCTTTGAGGTGCAAAGAGGCTGCATGTATATTTCTCCAGCATGTTGAAGACCTAAGCATTGGGTAGACTTCGAAAATATTAGAAAAGACAAATTGCTTCAGATGTAACAGCCGTTGGACAAGACATTTGAATGAAAGGGTGGACAGGACTTTTTTGGAATCGTGGATCAATGCCTAAAGAATAATATTATTGTCTTCCTACGAGCTACATGAAAAGGATCTTTTAAACCTCGTGTTTCCCACATCCCAAATTCGCCTGGCCAAAATTTTGATGGGCTCTGATGATGTCACAGAAATTTTTTGCATCATCCAAGCCTGCCCGTTACTCCAGAGAAAGCCAGGATGCCAAAGCCCTGATTTGGGGCTGATTTTTAAAGGTCTTGTTCACTGAGTGTTTCATATTGTAAGTACTCTAAGTGTAAATACACTTAGAACAAGATTTCAAGGGCAAAGTATTCTTTTGCAATGTTGTTTCAATCATATTTGCTGTGAAAGCCTAAGAAATGTTTTCAGTCAAACTGTCAGGATCATCACAGATGCAATGAGTGCTTTGCATAAAGTCATTTTAAAAATCACTCGGAGGCCGGGCATGGTGGCTCATGCCTGTAATCCCAGCACTTTGGGAGGCCGAGGCTTACGCCTGTAATCCCAGCACTTTGGGAGGCCAAGGCAGGCGGATCACCTGAGGTCAGGAATTCAAGACCAGCCTGACCAACATGGCAAAACCTCATCTCTACTAAAAATACAAAAATTAGCCAGGCATGGTAGTGGGTGCTTGTAATCCCAGCTACTTGGGAGGCTGAGGCAGGAGAATCGCTTGAACCCAGGAGGCAAAGGTTGCAGTGAGCCAAGATCATGCCACTGTACTCCAGCCTGGGTGACAAGAGCAAAACTCCGTCTCAAAAAAAAAAAAAAAAAATCACGTGGAAAAACTTCAAACCACTCTGGAGTATGCTCAGACTGTTCTCATGATACCAAGTGCCAGGCTCCCATTTTCTTCAGTGTGTTCCTATTTTATTATTGACAGCTCCCATCAAGGGACCTGCAGGATGCCCTTTTGCCCAATTAAAAATTATTTATAATGCACTAATGAGGGAGGAAAGGGTTTACCAAGGCCAGGCTCCTTCGCTGAGGGACTCTAGGCAATTAAAGACCTAAATACTGGGGTGGGGGGAGGGATAGCATTAGGAGATATACCTAATGTAAATGATGAGTTAATGGGTGCAGCACACCAACATGGCACATGTATACATATGTAACAAACCTGCACGTTGTGCACATGTACCCTAGAACTTAAAGTATAATAATAAAAAAACCTTCAAACAAAAAAGAAAGTAAACAAAGGGCATATTGTTTTATAATTTATCCACCTAAAATTTGAAGGAACCATGTTATATTTCCTAATCAACAAAATAAAATTTCTGAAAAATAAAAATAATAAAAAAAACCTAAATACTTTAGAGTTGCTATATCTATCCATGATTTTGCTAGTATCAAATTCTGCTAAGGCCATTTTAAGTTTGTTGAAAAGTTAAAAACGTGTTTACATTGAAGAATAGTGTCTGTGTTTCAATATACGGCTGTCTTATTTTCAGCCTTCGTAGTTCTCACCCCTAACTCACCATATATTTTACTCATAACTTTCTTCCCCACAAGGCTGTCAGCTCCATGAGGTCACAGGTTTTTGTCTGGCTGGTTCACTGCTGTACCCCCAATGGTGAAAACAGTACCTGTTTTCACCTGGTTACCAGGAGGTAACCAGGAGTGGGGCAGGGAAGCGCCTCATCCCAACTCTTAGGGAGGCTCCTCCAGACTTGTCCCCACCCCCACCCCTCCCTGCATCCCGGCCCAGGCAGTGTTCGCTCAGAAAGCCCTGCCATCCACCACCAGGAAAGGCCCAGGCTAGCGGAAAGAGACGTTCAGAGACCGCCAACCCTACAATTATCCGTAAGATGGATTCTTCTCCCTGACAGGGCGCGGGAGCGACCGAGCCTGTTATTACCAAAGCCTAATTACAGCGTCTCGGGCTGCAGTGCTCACTGCAAGAGAAATACCAGCGGCCTGCAAAGCGGGGCTAATTGTTCCCTCCTCCCTCTTTCTTTTTGTCAGAGTATTCAATCGGCAGAAATAATTACACATCTTCTCCCCCAAGGCGCTCGGAGACAGGCTTTGCTCTTCTCCCAGGGCTGGAAATTCAGCTCCCTGAATCTGGAATTACCAGGAGGCAGCTTAGATGCTCACATAGAGGGTGGGTGGCCCTAGGCAAGGCTGTTCTCTCTGGGCCTCTATTTCCTGGGTCCCAAGGTCTGGGCCTGAGTCTTAGAGCTGCCTCTGCCCGCCAGGAGCCTCCAGCTTATTTACTGTCCAGAGCGCCTGTTCATGCCTGAGCACACGACTTCAGGTCTGGGAGCCTCAGTTTCCTCATGGGTTAGATGGTTAGAAGGCACCCAGCATAAGGAGTGGCAGATAAATGAGCACAGGCAGGCAAAGCCTTGGCCACGTGCTGCTGTAGAGTGGGTGCTAATACCTGGTGCTTCATAGGTCAGAGCCTCTTTTGAGAGGTGAAGGAGGTTCTGTGTGTTGAGCACCTACTACATGCCTCACATCCAATGTCCAGCAAGTATTTGTTGAATGACCCAATGACAACTCACGACCAACCTAGAAAAGGGAGAGTTATTGTTCCGATTGTACTGATGGGAAAACTGAGTCCCAGAGAGGGCAGGCGCTTCTCCCAGGGTCACGGTCACGTGGTGTGTGTGTGTGTGTCTGTGTGCCTGTGTGTCTGTGTGTGTATCTGTGTGCATCTGTGTGCATATGTCTGTGTCTGTGTGTGTCTGTGTGTGTGTCCATGTGCATCTGTGTGTCTGTGCATCTGGTTGCACCTGTGTGTGTGTGTCTGTGTCTGTGTGCATGTGTGTGCGTCTGTGTGCTTCTGTGGATGTGTCTCTGTGTGTGCGTGACTGTGTCTGTGTGTGTCTGTGTCTGTGTGTCTGTCTGTGTGTCTCTCTGTGTGGTCACCGGCACCTGGTGGTCTCTGGAAAGCAGAGCCAGCCCCCTAGCCATGAGTCTTTCAGAACCAGCCTCCTGCTGTGGGTCTTCAAGCACTTGCCCCCTCTTCTTTGGGCCTGGGTTCCCCAAGTTTCCCAAAATATGCCGTTAGATGGGACCAGAACACTAAGTAATGTGAGCCCGCCTGACGAGAAGGTCCATGATCTCCTCCTCCCGCTGACTGCTGCATAGGGAAGGTCTCGGTTGCTGCCAGCCTGTCTCTAGTGCCCTCCAATGTCCACCCACCGCCTTTATTAGCCAAGGGAATGGACCTCAGGCTTGGCATCCTGAGACACATGCTCACCAGCATTTGTCACCACTCCTTAGAAATCACTGGGTTCATTGTTCAGTGTGTTCATCACACACTGCCTCGCATGCATGGTGTGTGATGCTGGGTTTGGGGTTGTTGTTGTTTAAGGTGGTTTATCAAGTTTCCATTTGCTTAAGTGGAAAAACGTGAGTGTGCTTGAAGTAAGATGAGCCCAAAGACAAGTCTCCCAAGGATATGGCAAAAATAGGAAGGGGCAGGGCAGCTCCAGAACAACTCAGGAGCATCTGAACCAACCAGAAGCCCTCCCGTGTGGGTTCCCAAAGACTCTGAGCACTGAAATTCTATGAACCCCTGAGCCAAAACCTGGTCCATTCCATCTCTGCCATTGAATCACTGCCACCCTTTGAAGCACCGTCCCCTCTCTTGGCCTCAGTTTCCTCATCTGTAGAGGGGAAAGGACTGTCCATTGTAGCTGCCCCCTTCCTGGCCTTTTCAGACCCCAGGCCAGGGCCCCAGGCTGGACAGCTCTGGGCCTGGGTCCTCTGCCAGGTGCCACAGCTGAGTGAGATGTCAGTGCTCAATGGCTCCATTTAGGCTGATGGGCTAATGAGGGGGCATCTGACAGCCCCGAAGACCTGACATGTCTATTTTCAGGAAATGAAACATCTGGTTCCCAGCCCTGTTCTTCTCCTCTGCACCATCTGCCCAGCTTCAGCAAGGCCCAGTAGTGTCTGTGCCTGACAGATTGCCCTTCTGATATCTTTATTATTGCTTTGAAAAGACACCATGGGGGCTCCTGACCCACCATCCTTTCCTGGAGAAATGCTCCCCCCAGGGTGTTCCGATGTCAGCCAGGTTAAGGATATGACACCACCGGCAGTTCCTGGCCAGAAGTTCCCCCTGTCACTCCAACGTCTCCATAAATAATGCCCAGCCTCTCTGAGAAGTCCAGCTCAGGACTGGGATTGCAGATGCTTGCACGACACGCTGCCAGTTCCACATTTCCTGCCAGAAGCCAGCTCCTTCCACAAGTTTTGGGAAATAAGGATTTCCAAAAAAACAGTCAATAAGTAAATTCAAGTACCATGGGTTGCACACATCCTTGAGGCCTCAGGTTGAACTCAAAACTTGCCCACTTTTCCTGCAAAGATGCCCCGAGAGAATGAGTGTGAGCTATCATGCATTTCCAAAGTATGTCCATAGGACACACTTTGACCCTGCTTGTTTAAGAAATAAATGGCATGGAAATGAAAAGCAGAGGGAGCACATGTTATAAAGGACACTTAAGAGACTTATCAACCAAAAGCACTATATGGATCTTACGGGGATCCTGATTTGAATAAATTGGGTGTGAAAAAACACCCTTGAGAGGACCATGGGTGGTTGAACATGGACTAAGCTAGAAGATAGCAAGGAATTATTGTCAATTTTTTTTGGATGCCATAAGGGTTTCATGGTTACGTTTTTTTAAAATCCTTATCTGTAAAGTCCAGGATTTCCTTGAAAACATTCCAGCCCCTCCCCCTAGGCACACGCGCGCGTGCACACACACACACACCTAAAGACTTTGGGATGAAATGAGAGCAGCAGAATGGGACAACAATGGCTGCTGCTGGGGCAGAGGTGCAGGAGAGTTCGTGTCTGTATAATGATTATGCTGGGCCCTCCAATTCTCAGCTCTTTTTTCATGTCAATAATAATCATAATAAGTTAAAAGGAATGTCAGCCTGCAATGTTGGAAGACTCATTCTGCTGGGTGTGAAAATTAACTGGCATCCAGTAGGTGCTTATTAAGGATAATTCCCTCATCCCTTTTCATGTAATCATCCCCACAACCCTTGTGGTGAGCAGCTGAGTCTCAGAGACATGCAATGATGGTCACGGGACCAGAACTGAGGCTACCTGGTATCTTAGTCTTAGGGGGCCTAAGGCACTCCCCATGTTCCCATGGAAGTCAGCCTTGAGCCTGCCTGCAGGAGGTCAGAATTCCATATGAATATAAGTAATAGAGCACATAATACAATATATCATTATATATCATCATCACATATAATTTATTATATCATAATTATGTTATAATTACCTACATGTTGTCATATAACATATTGTATCATATGTCATATTACTGTATTACATGATATTACAGTGTTATAACATATAAATATAACAAGGGATATATTGTCTGTAATATTAGAATGAATATGACGTGCAATGTTTTATATTTTATTTTTCTGTAATAACCCTGGGGAGACATGTACATGATTTTAAATTGCAGCTGGTCCTTCCAGCGTTTTCTCCCTCTCTCTGCTTTATTTCTAACATAGAGGAGCTGTTTTATCATAGAGGATATTAAATGACAGTATATAATGGAGTTATTTATTGTGTTTGCCAAAGCATCAGGAAATTCAGTCAGTTTTGATTCACTCCCAGCACATCATAGTCCCCCAATAAAGCTTTCTGGGCAATTAGACACAGCCTGGGTTTACACACATGTGAATCCCTGGTTCTCAGCAGGGTGCAGGCCCAAATGCCCCCTCCTCTTGCCCCCACCCAGGAGCTTTACATCAAGGTGCTCTAAGATCACAGACACTACTCACTGACTCATTTATTCATTCCCTCTCTACCTCCCTCATTCACTTACCCATTCTCTCTGCATTTGTTAGCATGGGTATTAGCTCTGCAGCAGTCCCAGTGCGATGTGAAGGATAGACACGTTCCCAGGGATATGGTTTGGCTGTGTCCCCACCCGAATCTTATCTTGAATTGTAACTCCCATGATTCCCAGGTGTTGTAGGAGGGACCAAGTGGGAGGTAATTGAATCATGGGAGTGGGTCATTCCCGTGCTGTTCTCGTAACAGTGAATAAGTCTCACGAGATCTGATGGTTCTATAAGGGGGATTTTCCCTCACAAGCTCTCTCTTTTCCTGCTGCCATCCATGTAAGACATGACTTGCTCCTTCTTGCCTTCTGCCATGATTGTAAGGCCTCCCCAACCATGTGGAACTGTAAGTCCATTAAACCTCTTTCCTGTATAAATGGCCCAATCTCAGGTATGTTTTTATTAGCAGCATGAAAACAGACTAATACACTGAGCCTGTGGGGTTTCCTTTTATAAAGGGAGAGGGAAACCAGAAACAAATACTTACATAATTTAAATAATTGCAGATGAGGATTTGAGAAATAAAAAAGAGGAACTAGCAGAGGTTGCTGTGATGGAGAATGAAGGAGATCCACCTTAGACTGGGTGGTCAGGAGCAGATGACATTCAAGGCAAGAGCTGTGAGGAACTGGGGAAAGAGCACCCCAGGCAAGAGAAGAGCGGGTGCAAAGGCCCTGAGGCTGGACCAAGCCCAGCTGTGCAAAGATCAAAGACAGGCTAGAGCCAAGCTCAGGGAGGTGGAGGGGCTGGCAAGATGGGCAATGGGGTAGCTGGCCTTGAGGGAAACAGCCAGGATCCTTGTCCTGCGCCTCATTTAAAGAAAAAATTACCTTCCTGAATGCTTATGCACTGTTGGTGGGAATGTAAATTAGTTCAGCCCTATGGAAAGCAGTTTGGAAGTTTCTCAAAGAATTGAAAATAGAACCACCATTAGACCCAGCAATCCCATGACTAGGCATATACACAAAGGAAAATAACTTGTTCTACCAAAACGACACTTACACTGGTATGTTTACCACAGCACTATTCACAATAGTAAAGGCATGGAATCAAGCCAGGTGCCCATCAGTGGTGGAATGAATAAAGAAATGTGGTACATGTACACCATGGAATACTACACAGCCATAAAATGGAATAAAATCCTGGCCTTCGCAGAAACATGGATGCAGCTGGAGGCCATTATCCTAAGTGAATTAACACAGAAATAGAAAACCAAATATAATACATTCTCACTCATAAGTGGGAGCTAAACACTGGGTACATATGGGCAAAAAGATGACAATAGTAGACAGCAAGGACTCCAAAAGGAGGAGGGAGAGGGCAAGGACTGAAAAACTTCCTATTGGGTACAGTGTTCACTATCAGAGTGACGGGGTCAGTAGAAGCCCAAACCTCAGCATCATGTAATATATAACAAACCTGCACATGTACCCCCTAAATCTAAAATTAAAATTAAAAAGAATGCCTTTCCCTTTGCTGGGAAATGAGTTTCCCACAGCAATGGGTTGAGTGCTAAGGCGACACAAATGGCATTTGTGCTCTCAAGGGGCAGCCTGGGGGAGCTTCTCACTAATCAGATGGAATTCTTTCTGCCAGGAAGACATAGAACCTCATAGGCCTTCAAAGGAATCCAGTTCCCTGCCTCTCATACCCCATTAAATGCCCAAATTCCCCCCTGCACTTCCTCCAGCACCCAAACCCTGCTCCCCACCTGCCATGGTAAAGTGCTTCCTCCCACCTGGGCAATCCTCCCTGGACAACTCCAGGGGAAGGAATCTCTTTCTCACACTAAATTGGAAGCTGCTCCTTGTGGTTCCCTCCCTGCCAAGTCTGCTGGTGTTGGCTCTGTCCTATGGTCTCCCACCCCTGGTGCTGCCCCGCCTCCCCTTGGCTCATACTAACTAGCCCATGGGAGGTACCAGTTCAAAAAGCAAACTGTATATGTGGATTGCATTAACAAAGATCTGATGCCCAGAAGAGAGGAGGGACCTTCGCTAGTCTGTGCTATTCAAACTTTCCTCCAAATCCTGTGCTTAGCTCCAGGCCCTGCCCGGGAATAGACCAAGAGTGTCCAGAGAAGGTGGTCAGGGATGTGTGGGGATTGATAATCTCATGGAGGGTCTAAGGTAGTGAGGCCTGCTCAGCACAGAGAAGCAAAGTCTTGAGACTCCAGTGCCCATCTCTGATCTCCACCAGGAGAAAGGGAACAGGCAAGAGACCTCAACAGATTTTTGAAAGAGATGAAAAACGGATGGAAGGAAGTTCAATGGGACAGAGAAACTATAATCCTAAGTACCTGTGAAGGAGGGTACCAAAGAGGACCAGTTCCCCCACAGGCCCCAGGAGCCTCAGGATGTGGGAGCCCCAGATTCAGCAGACAATGGGAGTGGGGAGTGAGGAGAAGTTGAAGGTCTCTGCACTGGAATAATCTACCTGTATCCCCAACACCTGCAAGAGACCCCAGGAACCAGGTGCCCATCTATCCTCACTGCCACCCCCCTGGCCTCATCCGGACAGGAGAATAGAGCTTTACTCCCTGGAGCAGGTGACAGGGAGGGGCTCAGGACCTCAGGTGACAGAAGACAGAGCATTGAAAAGAGCTTAATTACAGTGCAGCACAAAGATGGTCAGACACTTGTCCCCTTTCCACGCCCCACACTGACATCAGCAGGACAACTTCCACACAGGAAATTGAAAGATCTTCAGGAAAACTGAACAGACTCAGAGAAAAACCAGAGAAAAAATCTCTACATACCGATATTTGGGAGATGCCCAACAAAATAATCAGTCCCTTGAGAGGAAAGTCACCAGAGGACAAAGCCCACCAGAACCTCAAATATTCATCTTTGGAGTGCCTCATTCTCAGATTGACCAGACGGCAACAACTCCCAATGAGAAACAGAGAGACCAGGCTCCAGATAATGAAATTGATAATAATAGTTTTCATTTGCTAAGTTCGTCCTCTGTGCCAAGCACTGTCCTGAGGGTTTTGCATGGATTATTTCACTTAATTCTCACAACCCTATGAGGTCAGTATTATCATAAGCCCACTTTACAGATGATGTTCAGAAAGATTAAGCAACTATTTTTTCATTATTTTATATATTTTTTTAATAGAAACAGGGTCTCACTATGTTGCCCAGGCTAGTCTCAAACCTCTGAGCTTAAGATCTGCTTGGCCCAGAGCTGAGTACAAATTCTGAATATCCTTGTTAATTTTCTGTTTCATTGATCTAATATTGACAGTGGGGTGTTAAAATCTCCAACTATTGTTGTGTGGGAGTCTAAGTCTCTTTGTAGGTCTCTAAGAACTTGCTTTTTGAATCTGGGTGCTTCTGTATTGGATGCATATATATTTAGGATAGTTAGCTCTTCTTGCTGCATTGATCCCTTGACCATTATGTAATGCCCTTCTTTGTCTCTTTTGATCTTTGTTGGTTTAAAGTCTGTTTTATCAGAGAGCTAGGATTGCAACCCTTACTTTTTTTTTGCTTTCAATTTGCTTGGTGCATCTTCCTCCATCCCTTTATTTTGAGCCTTTGTGTGTCTTTGCAAGTGAGATGAGTCTCCTGAATACAGCACACTGATGGGTCTTGACTCTTTATCCAATTTGCCAGTCTGTGTCTTTTAACTGGGGCATTTAGCCTATTTACATTTAAGGTTAATATTGTTTTGTGTGGCTTGGCCTCCCAATGTCCTGGAGTTACAGGCGTGAGCCATCGTACCCTGCCTTTGTTTATTTATTTTTTGTTAAGTAACTTTCTGAGACGACACAGCAAGTTCATTAATGACACAGCAAGTTCAAGTTGTATGTGGAAGTTGACTCCAGTCTGTCTGACTCCAAAGTCCATGCTCCTTCTCACTGGGCTCATCACATAGACTGCAGACCTCAGTGCCATGAGTTGCCTGGGAGGCCATTATTACATGAAGGCTGCCTGGGGAGTGTAGAAACACAGCCTTGGCGAGGGTTCTAGTCTTAGATTCTCCTGACTGAGGCCAAACTACCCCAAAGTGGAGTGCATGGCTGAACCTCTAGAGAACTCTCCACCCCAAATCAACAGAATATACATTCTTCTCAGGACCACATCACGCTTATTCTAAACTTGACCACATAATTGGAAGTAAAACACTCCTCAGCAAATGCAAAAGAATGGAAATCATAACAGTCTCTCAGACCACAGTGCAATTAAATTGGAACTCAGGATTAAGAAACTCACTCAAAACCGCACAACTACATGGAAACTGAACAGCGTGCTACTGAATGACTACTGGGTAAATAACGAAATTAAGGCAGTAATAAGTAAGTTCTTTGAAACCAATGAGAACAAAGACACAACGTCCCAGAATCCCTGGGACACATTTAAAGCAGTGTTTAGAGGGAAATTTATAGCACTGAATGCCCAAGAGAGAAAGCAGGAAAGATCTTATATCAACACCCTAACATCACAATGAAAAGAACTAGAGAAGCAAGACCAAACAAATTCAAAAGCTAACAGAAGATAAGAAATAACTAAGATCAGAGCAGAACTGAAGGAGATAGAGACATGAAAAATCCCTTCAAAAAATCAATGAATCCATGAGCTGGTTTTTTGAAATGATCAACAAACTAGATAGACGACTAACAAGACTAATAAAGAAGGTAAGAGAGAAGAATCAAATGGACGCAACAAAAAATGATAAAGGGAATATCACCACTGATCCCACAGAAATACAAACTACCATCAGATAATACTATAAACACCTCTATGCAAATAAACTAGAAAATCTTGAAGAAATGGATAAATTCCTGGACTCACACACCCTCCCAAGTCTAAACCAGGAAGAAGTCGAATCCCTGAATAGACCAGTAACAAGTTCTGAAATTCAGGCAGTAATTAATAGCCTACCAACCAAAAAAAGTCCAGGACCAGACAGATTCACAGCTGAATTTTATGAGAGGTACAAAAAGGAGCTGGTACCATTCTTTCTGAAACTATTTCAAACAATAGAAAAAGAGGGAATCCTCCCTAACTCATTTTATGAGGCCAGCATCATCCTGATACCCAAACCTGGCAGAGACACAATAAAAAAAAAAGAAAATTTCAGGCCAGCATCCCTGATGAACATTGATGCAAAAATCCTCAATAAAATACTGGCAAACCAAATCCAGCAGCACATCAAAAAGCTTATCCACCACGATCAAGTCAGCTTCATCCCCTGGATGCAAGACTGGTTCAACATACACAAATCAACAAATGTAATCCATCACGTGAACAGAACCAATGATAAAAACCACATGATTATCTCAATAGATGCAGAAAAGGTGTTTGACAAAATTCAACACCCCTTCATGCTAAAAATTCTCAATAAACTAGGTATTGATGGAACGTATCTCAAAATAATAAGAGCTACTTACGACAAACTCACAGCCAACATCATACTGAATGGGCAAAAACTGGAAGCATTCCCTTTGAAAACCAGCACAAGACAAGGATGCCCTCTCTCACTACGCCTATTCAACCTAGTATTGGAAGTTCCGGCCAGTGCAATCAGGCAAAAGAAAGAAATAAAGGGTATTCAAATAGGAAGAGAGGAAATCAAACTGTCTCTGTTTGCAGATGACATGATTGTATATTTAGAAAACCCCATTGTCTCAAGCCCAAAATCTCCTTATGCTGATAAGCAACTTCAGCAAAGTCTCAGGATACAAAATTAATGTGCAAAAATCATAAGCATTCCTATACACCAATAATAGACAAACAGAGAGCCAAATCATGAGTGAACTCTCATTCAAAATTTCTACAAAGAGAATAAAATACCTAGGAATACAACTTACAAGGGATATGAAGGACCTCTTCAAGGAGAACTACAAACCACTGCTCAAGGAAATAAGAGGGGACACAAACAAATGGAAAAACATTCCATGCTCATGGATAGGAAGAATCAGTATCATGAAAATGTCCATACTGCCCAAAGTAATTTATAGATTCAATGCTAACCCCATCAAGCTACTATCGACTTTCTTCACAGAATTAGAAAAAAACTACTTTAAATTTCATATAGAACCAAAAAAGAGCCTGTAAGCCAAGAAAATCCTAGGCAAAAAGAACAAAGCTGGAAGCATCACCCTACCTGACTTCAAACTATACTACAAGGCTACAGGAACAAAAACAGCATGGTACTGGTACCAAAACAGATATATAGACCAATGGGACAGAACAGAGGACTCAGAAATAACATCACACATCTACAACCAGCTGATCTTTGACAAACCTGACAAAAACAAGCAATGGAGAAAGGATTCCCTATTTAATAAATGGCGTTGGGAAAACTGGCTAGCCATATGCAAAAAAACTGAAACTGGACCTTTTTCTTACACCTTATACAAAAATTAACTCAAGATGGATTAAAGACTTAAACATAATATCTAAAACCATAAAAACCCTAGAAGAAAACCTAGGCAATACCATTCAGGACATAGGCATGGGCAAAAACTTCATGACTAAAACACCAAAAGCAATGGCAACAGAAGCCAAAATTGACAAATGGGATCTAATTAAACTAAAGAGCTTCTGCACAGCAAAAGAAACTATCATCAGAATGAACAGGCAACCTACAGAATAGGAGAAAATTTTTGCAATCTATCCATCTATCCATCTGCAATCTATCCATCTGACAAAGGACTAATATCCAGAATCTACAAAGAACTTAAACAAATTTACAAGAAAAAAACAAAGAACCCCATAAAAAAGTGGGCAAAGGATATGAACAGACACTTCTCAGAAGAAGATATTTATGCAGCCAGCAAACATGAAAAAAAGCTCTTTATCACTGGTCATTAGAAAAATGCAAATCAAAACCATAATGAGATACTATCTCATGCCAGTTAGAATGGCAATCACTAAAAATACAGGGAACAACTGATGCTGGAGAGGAGGTAGAGAAATAGGAAAGCTTTTACACTGTTGTTGGGAGTGTAAATTAGTTCAACAATTGTGGAAGACAGTGTGGTGATTCCTCAAGGATCTAGAACCAGAAATACCATTTGACCCAGCAATCCTATTACTGGGTATATACCCAAAGGATTATAAATCCTTCTACTATAAAGACACATGCACATGTATGTTTACTGCAGCACCGTTCACAATAGCAAAGACTTTGAACCAACCTAAATGCCCATCAGTGATAGACTGGATAAAGAAAATGTATCACATATACACCATGGAATACTATGCAGCCATAAAAAGGATGAGTTCATGTCCTTTGCAGGGACATAGATGAAGCTGGAAACCATCTTCTCTGCAAACTAACACAAGAACAGAAAACCAAACACCATACATTCTCACTCATAAGTGGGAGTTGAACAATGAGAACACATGGACACAGGGAGGGGAACATCACACACCGGGGCCTGTCAGGGGATAGGGGGCTAGGGGAGGGATAGCATTAGGAGAAATATCTAATGTAGATGACAGGTTGATGGGTACAGCAAACCACCATGGCATGTGTATACCTATGTAACAAGCCTGCACATTCTGCATATGTACCCCAGAACTTAAAGTATAATTTTAAAAAATTTTTGAAGTAGACCGTGATAGGTTAAGATGCATATTGAAATCTCTATAACAGTCATTAAGAAAATAATCAAAAATATAGAAAAAAATCAATAGTGAAATTAAAATGGTATACTAAATAATATTCACTTAACACGAAGGAAAGCAGTCAAGGAAAAACAGAGAAATAAAAAAAGCAGGAGACAGAAAACAATAGCGAAATGGCCAATGTAAGTCTAGCCATATTAATAGTTACATTAAGCAAATGATTTAAATACCCAAATATAAAGGCACAGATTGTTAGATTGCATTAAAAAAGTGAGATCTAACTATAAACTGTTGATAAGAGACAAACTTTAGAGTTAAAGACACAAATTAGTTGAAAGCAAAGGGATGGAAAAAGATCCATACTGTACAATAATAACCATACAAAGCCACAGTGGCTACATTAACATCAGACAGAATAGACTTCAGGCTAAAAAATATTGCTAGAGACAAAAAGGACATGTCAGAATGAAAAAATTAAGTACATCAGAAAGATATAACTGCCTCACTTTTAAAATTATAAACATATAGACATCTAATAAGAGCCTCAAAATGAAGGAAAAACTAATAAAATTGAAAGAAAAAATAGACAATTCAACAATAATAATTGGAGACAAAGAAGGACATTTTTATGATTATAGATGGGTCATTCTATCAGGAACATGTAACTGTAAACATATTTTTTCCAACAACAGAGCCCTAAAATACACAAACCTTAACTAATGGAAATGAAGAGAGAAATAGGCAAGTCAACAATAGCTGGACCTAAAACTCCACTTTTAATCATGGATAGAACACTCAGGAAGGAGATTAACAAGGAAATAGCAGACATGAACAACCAACTAGATCTAACAGACGTCTATAGAACACTCCACCCAACAATAGCAGACTATACATTCCTCTCAAATGCACATGGAACATTTTTCAGGATAGACTATATGTTAGGCCACAAGCAAGTTCCAATACATTTTTAAAATTGAATTCATACAAAATATGTTCCCTAACCACAAAGAATTAAATTAGAAATCAACAACAGAAAGAAACCTGGGAAATCCTCAACTATTTGGAAATTAACACACTTCCAAATAACCCATGAGTGAAAAAATAAATAACGAAGAAAGTTAGAAAATATTTTGACCTAATTTTTTTAATATCAAAATGTATGGGATGCACTAAACTAGTGTTTAGCAGGACATTTAAAGTTTCCATCTTAAGAAAAATGAAGAGTGTGCTAAATGCAAAGAAAACAGAAGAAAGAAAATAACAAAGGTTAGAACAGAAATCAATAAGAAATAAACAGTACAGTAAATCAATAAAACCGAAATTTGGTTCTTTGAAAAGATTAATTAAATTGATGAACCTTCAGCTAGACTGACCTGGAAAAAAAGACAGAAGTCACAAATTACCAAAATCAGGAATTAAAGAGGAGACATCCCTACTTACCCTGAAATGGATTATAAGAAAATGTTATAAGCAACTTTATACCAACAAATTAGACAACTTAGAGGAAATAGGCAAATTTCCAACAGACACAAATAAACAAAATTGATTAAAGAAAAAATAGAAAATCTGAATACAACTATAATAAAGAAATTGAATTAAGAATGAAAATCTTCACACAGGACAAGATGGAGTAGTTGCAATTTGGCCTATTCTTCTCTAACTACAGCTTAAAAACCTCATTTCATATGTAAAACAATGGTAGGAAGCCAGAAAGTGGAGAGAAGAGAGCAGACCAGCTAAAGATCTTGAGACCCAAGGGGCAACATAACAGTGTACTCCCTGAAGTGTCCTTTTGCCTGCTAGATCTCGGACTGTGTGCTAGAAAAACCAGAAACACCAAAGGTTATAGACATTTTAAAGTCCTTCTTAAAGCCTGATTTCTGTAGCCAAAGGATCAGGAAAGAAGCGACCTAGCCAGACAGAAAACTTTAAGAAAATAACTGCCCTCCAAACAGCCCTATTCCTAAATGGCAAAAACAAAAAACAAAAAAACCTGTGTACTCAGCCCCACTCTTATCAGCAAAAGTTGAGTAGGGAGCCAGGACATTTGTCCCCACCCAGTAATAATAAGGTGTCCCTCCTTCTCCCCTCTGGGTGTTGTCAGAGAAGGCCAAGTGGAAAACAAGATATTCACCATTGCCTAGTGGTAATGAGAAACCTGCCCAATTATGTCAGTGGAAGCCACATGAGAGGTAACAAAGTGTCCCTCTCCCTCAAAGCCATATTGTGTTGGCAGAGGCCTACTGAAGACCTTCCACGCCCAGCAGTAACAAACTGTCCGCTCTGGGGGATGTCTACAGAGGCCTATTAAAAAACCTGGACCAGCCAGGCACAGTGGCTTATGCCTGTAACCCCAATACTTTGGGAGGCCGAGGTGGGTGGATCACAAAGTCAGGAGATGGAGACCATCTTGGTCAATGTGGTGAAACCCCGTCTCTTCTAAAATACAAAAAATTAGCCAGGCATGATGGCGTGTACCTGTAACCCCAGCTACTTGGGAGGCTGGGGCAGGGGAATCTCTTGAATCTGGGAGGCAGAGGTTGCAGTGAGCTGAGATCACACCACTGCACTCCAGCCCGGCAACAGAGTGAGACTCTGTCTCAAAAAAAAAAAAAAAAAAAAAGGCAACAACAACAAAAAAAACCTGGACCTCCACTCCTAATTGAAGATTCAGAGCTTCTTAATGTATCACACAAAATGTTCAGGATACAATCACATTAAGAACCAAGAAAAACTCAACTAGAATGAGAAAAGACATTAACAAATGCCAACACTAAGATGACACAGAAATTAGAATGATCTGACAAGGATTTTAAAGCAGCTGTCATAAAAATTCTTCCACTAGCAATTATAAGCATACTTGAAATAAGAGAAAAAATAGAAAATTTCAACAAAGAAATAGAAGACATATAGAAGGACAAAATGGAAATCTTATAACTGGAAAATACATAACTGAATTAAAAACTCAATGGATAAGTTCAACAGCAGAATGGAGGGAGCAAAGGAAAGAATCCATGAACTTGAAGATAGAACAATAGACATTGCCTTATCTGCATGAAGAAAGCACATAAACAGAAAAAAAAAGCAGAGCCTCTGCAACCTATGGGACTATCAAAACAAACAAACAAACAAAAAATCTAACATGTCATCAAAGTCCCCAGAGGAGAGAAGAAAAAGTGTGAGGATGAAAAAGTATCCAAAGAAATAATGACTGAAAATACTCAAGAGCTGAGCTGATGCCAAATAAGATACATTCAAAGATATCCACACCAAGACATACCACAATTAAACTCCTGAAAACAGAAGACAAAGAAAAAATCTTGAAAGCTGTGAGAGAAATATGACACTTTCCTATGTGAGAAAACCATTCAGATGACAGTAGATTTCTTATCAGAAACCATAGAGACCAGAAGAAATTGGCATGACATTTTTCAAAGTGCTGAAAGAACACAACGCTTAACTCAGAATCCTATACCAAACAAAATTATTCTCCAGAAACGAAGAGAAAATCAAAATATTCTTAGATAAAGTAAAACTAAGAGATTGTCACCAGCAGACCTAACCTAAAATAATGGCTAAAGGAAGTTCTTGAAAGAGAAAATAAGTAATTTAAAAAAAGGAATTGTGGAACATCAAGAAAGAGAAGAAAGAATGAAAGTATGGGTAAATACAGTAGATGTTCTTTCTACTTTTGAGTTTTCAAAATTTTGTTGGAGATTGAAACAAAACTTTTAAAATTATCTGATGTAGTTCTCAATGTAGGCAGAGCAAATATTTAGACAAATTATAAATGAGAGAGGGCAAAGGAATGTGAAGAGAGATAGGTTTCTGCACTTTACTCAAGTTGGTAAAATGTCAATACTAATAGGCTCTGATAAGTTATGTATGTACCATAAAATATCTATAGTAACCATAAAAAATCTATACAAAGAGATATACACAAATACACTGTAGATAAATCAAAATGTGATTCTAATAATTGTTTAAGTAACCACAGGAAATGAAGGAAAAAATGGAGAAATAGAAACAGAGGGAAAAAATGGAAAAGAAAATGGCAGACATAGCCCTTACCAGGCAATAATTAATTACATTAAATTTAAATGGCATTATATTAAATGTAAATTAAGACCAATTGGCAGGGTAGATACAAATATGATCCTATATGCATCCAACTGTATGCTTTCTACAAGAAACAGATTTGCCTAACACATACAACATTGCATCTACAAGTACAAAATGTTTGTTTTTTTCAAACACAGATGGAGCATTGATAAAAAAAATTGATCATATCTTAAGCTGCAGAGCAACTTTTAACACAGGTCAAAGATTTGAAATCACCTAGAATACATTCTGTGACCAAAATACAATTAAGGTAGAAATCAATATTTTGGGAGGGAGGCAGGAGATAATATATTTCTACCTAAATTGTATTGTAAATTATCACTTTTTTGAAATTAAAAAATACACTTGCAAATAACCAATAGACCAAAGAAGGAATCACAATAAAATTGGAAAATATATTTAACTGAGAGGTAATGAAAATGCTACATATCAAAACTTTTGGCTAAAGCTAATGCAATGATTAATGGCAATTTAATACTTCTAGCATTCGAAAAGAAGAAAGGCTGAAAAGAAATCAGTGACCCATCACAAGAAGTTAGAAAAGGATAACAAAATAAACCCAAAGAAAGTAAGAGAAGGAAAATAATAAAGAAAATACTAGAAATTAATAAAACAGAAAACATAACAAAGATGATCAATAATGCCAAAAGTTTATCTTTTTGAAAAAAGCAATAAGGTCAATAAACTCCTTATAAAACTAATCAAGAAAATGAGAGAGTAAATACACAAATTATTAATAATAGGAATTAAAAAGGGGATATTTCTATAGATCCTATAGACACTTAAAAAATGATGTTACAAACAATTTTATACCTGTAAATTTGAAAATTAGGTAAAATGGACAAATTTTTCTTTAAAATGCAATGTATCAAATGGAGACAAGAAGAAATAGAAATGTTGTTTAACCATTTTCAGATTTTCATCTGTATTTAAATATTTTTCATGCAGAAAATAAATATACTGGCAAATTCTACAAAAACTATGAAGAAACAAAGTAATTTTCTGCAAATTTTCCAGAAAATAGAAAATAAAAAAAGAGATAAACTCCCTCATTAGTTTTATGAGATCAGTATGATGTTGATGTCCAAACCCTAGACTCAACAAGGGAATCATAAGAAAGAAAACTACAGCCCAGTCTTATTTATGAACAAAGAAGCAAAAATATTAAAATAATAGTAATTAAAATTCAGTGATATAGTCTCTTTCACAATTTCTTTTCATATAAAAAAGACTCTTTAAAAATGAAAATGATGCTTAGCTCCAGGGTCATACAAAAACAGGCTATCAGCAAGATTTGACCCACTAGTTATGGTTTGCCAACTCTTGACCTAAATAAAAGGAGAGAAAACCATGTTCAAGAGTTTACACCTAAGTAATCTAAAGAATCAATCAATGCAATTCCAATAAAAAATACAACAGGTTATTTTGTGAAAATTGATAAAATAATTCTAAATTTTGTATGAATATATAAGAGGCTAAGAATAGCCAAGTTCAATATAAAAATTGATCACAAAGTTTTTGTAATTAACACAATGAGCTCTTGGCACAAGAATGGATAAATAGATCAGTACAGCAGCATAGAAAGTTTAGAAACAGTCCTAGCCATATTTGAACATTTGAGTTATGACAAAGGAGACTCTTCCGGGCAATGGGGAAGGGACAGTCTCTTCAATACAGGAGAAAAAGGAAACCTGACCCCTACCTCACATCATAGACAAAAATATAAATTCAGGAGAATCGTAGACCTAAATATGAAAGGTGAAGTAATGTAGCTTCTAAACACTATTATGAGGCAATATCTTTGTGAGTTCTACTTCCTGCATGATAGTGTGAGATGTCCTATTGACCACTCCCAGAGTAACTGGTGAAAAAAAATTTTTGACAATCATTTAATGTATCTGGAAGTAATTCTAAGGGTGTACAGCTAATTAATAAACATTTACTTTTTTAAATATACTACAATTCAGGAAGAAGAGCAAGAATCTGTTGTGTTTAAACCCACGGTAACTGATACAACAAAAAGACAAAAAATCACTTTATTCCTCCTCTCATCCAGCTCAGTGAGACAGAAACTTTACTCCATATGGATACAGCCAGGAACACAGTGTTTCCTCTCCTTCCAGCTCCTATCCAGGAGCTAGCTTCCCAAGAGGGGCACAATGTCAGCATTTCTCATCCTGCCCCCAGCTGCCTGTTGCTGACTCTATGTTCCGGGCAAGTTCAGCCAGGCGGTGAGGGCTCCCTTCTTCTACCCGGCCTAACTCATGGCATGGAGGCTCTACCTTGGGCACAGATCCACAGAGACTACTGGAGACCCAATCACTCTTGCCCCACTGATGGAGCAAGGATTCTACACAGAGAGGCAAGCTGAGGAGACCTGAGGCTGTTTCCCCTATACACTGAGCACTCAATTCCTAAATCTGGTGTGTCATTCAGAGAAAAGTTTACTATTGCCACACTTCCAGCACTAGAGCTTTGCTTCAGAGATTTTTGCCTGGAGGAAGAAGCAGACCATAGAACAGAGAGCTCTAAATTTCTCCCCAAAGGAACTGACTTCATTTGCAACCAAATGTGGACAAGTTTAAGCTTAAGAGCCCTCTCAAAAACATTGCAGGTTGTGGTGAAAGGCAATTGGGAGAAAATTGATGGGTTCATTGGAGATATAGGCTAAACTATAAACAGCTATTTTACTGGAGAGAATCAAGGAAAGAGACAGCTGGAAAGAGCCCTCCTGGGGGTCACAACAGATCTCAAACACTGACCTCAGGAGCTATTTGTTCAAAGGAGTGTGGCTTTGATGGGATCAGTCTTTAAAGAAATATATGTAGTGTTAAAAACAATAGGGCAATCAGCCACCAATTAGCGGAACTTAACAGATGAGTGTGGTTGGAGAAAGACACAATTAAAGACAGCACTGCAAAAACCACTGTCATCTCAGGGTGACTGTGGGCATAGCCAAGGATGTACCCTCTAAGAGCAATACCAGAGGCTTCATGCAGGAAAATCAACTTAACTAAAATAATCCAGCAAGTCACAAAAAAGTAAACAAGTAAATAAGTTCCAAAAGGAAGGACTAATTTATCCAGAGTTGCTGCATTATTTACAATGTCTACTTTTCAACAACAAAAATCTTAAGAGACATACAAAGAAACAAGAAAGTATGACTCATACACCAGGAGGTAAAAAAGCAAGCAAAAGAAACTGCCTGTGAGAGAAATCATATGTTGGATTTAACACAAAAAAACTTAAAAATGGTAATTGTAAATATGTTCAAATAACTTTAAGGAAATCATGATTAAAGGAGTAAAGGAATGTGTGATGACAAAGCCACATTAAGTGGAGATATTAATAAACAGAAATTATTTTTTAAAATAATCGAATGGAAATCTAGAGTTAAAAGTACAATAACTGAGATTTTTAAAAAATTAACTAGAGGAGCTCAGCAGAAGAATTAGTGAAATTGAAGAAAAGTTGACAGAGCCTATGAAATCTAAGAGCAGATCATCTTAAAAAAATGATGAAAAATGAACAGAGCCTGAGAGAAATGTGGCACATCATTAAGCACAACAAATACATGTAGTGGGAGTATTAGAAGGAAAGAAGAAGAAGAAAGAATCAGAAGAGATATTAGAAGAATTAATGGCTGAAAGCAACCCAAATTTACTGAAAAACATTAATCTATACATCTAGGAATCTCAATGAACTCTGAGTAGAATAAACACAAAGAGATCCACAAACAGACAAATCAGAGTAAAAATGTTGAAACCCAAAGACAAGAAGAAAATCTCAAAAGCAATGAGAGAAAAATGACTCAGTTTACAAGAGAATCCTGATAAGATTAACAATGAACTTGTCATCAGGAATAATGGAAGTCAGGAGGCAATGGGATAACATATTCAGAGTGCTCAAAGAAAAAAAAACTGTCAACTAAAAATCCTAGATCCAGCATAGCTGTCTTTTGAAAATGAAGGTTAATTCAAGACATTACAAGATAAACAAAACTAGGACCATTTATTTGCTAGCAGATCAGCCTTACAACAGATACTAAAGGAAGTTCTTCAGACTGAAAACAAATGACCCCTGATGATTACTTGATTCCACATGAAAAAAAGCAATTATGCAAGTATAAAAGGCACTACAAATGCATACTTTTTCCTTCCTTCTATTACTTGATTTAAAAAGTAATTATATGAAGCAATTTGCATATAATGTATTGTTGGCCGTGTCATACAGAAATATAATATATTTACCAATTGTAGCACAAGATGTGTGAGAGAAAAGCTGTACTGGGATAAGAAAATGACCCCAGATTGTAACCCAAATCCACAAGAACAAATGAAGAAAACAAGAAATGACCAACAAGAAGGGTAACATAACAAAAGCTATAACGTATACTTGTTCTTCTTTCTACTCTTAGCTTCTTCAAAAATATAAAATTATATAGAATGATAATTTTATAATAATGAACTATTGTGTTTGTACTATTTATAGATGTAATATGTGTAACAACAATATCACTAAAATAAAGGGAGAAATAGAGCTGCACTGAAGTAATATTTCAATTTCTAACTGAATTTAAGTTAATATAAATCTAAAACTGATTCTGAAAATTTAAGATTATATATTGTCTTCAAAAATATAAAATTATATAAAATAATTCTATAATATGTATTATTTTGTTTGTAACATTTATAGATATAATATGTATAACAATATCACTAAAAGAAAGGGAGGAATAGAGCTGCATTGAAGTAATATTTCAATTTCTAACTGAATTTGTTAATATAAATCTAAAGCTGATTCTGAAAATGTAAGACATATATGGAAAGCCCTAGAGCAATCATTAAGAAAATAACTCAAAAATATATAGTAAAAATAATTAAAGAGGTATACATGCTACATTTTAAAAATCACTTAATAGGAAATAAAGTAATAATGACAAATAGAGGAACAGACATGAGAAAACAAAAAGTAAAATGGTGGAATGATGGACATTAACTCAGTGACATCAATAATACCATTAATGTGACTGGATTAAACAATCCAATCAAAAGGCAGAGATTTCCAGACTGGATTTAAAAAAAAAAATCACCAAGATCCAACTATATGCTGTCTATAAGAGATAATCTTTAGATCAGGAAGACATAACAATTATAAACATATGTGCAGCCAACAACAGAGCCCCAGTGTACGTGAAGGAAAAACTGACAGAATTGAAGGGAAAAATAATTCAACAATAGAATTAGATATTCTAGAATTAGAATTCAACAATAATAATTATAAATTACAATATCTTATTTTTAATAATGTACACAAAAAATTGGCAAAAGATCAAAAAGGAAACAAATGACTTTAACAACACTATAAACCAACTAGTCTTAACAGGATTCTATAAAATACTCTACCCAGCCAGGTGCAGTGGCTCACGCCTGTAACCCCAGCACTTTGGGAGGCTGAGGCGGGCAGATCACAAGGTCAAGATATCGAGAGCATCCTGGTCAACACAGTGAAACCCCATCTCTACTAAAAATACAAAAATTAGCTGGGCATGGTGGTGTGCGACTGTAGTCCCGCCTGTAGTCCCAGCTACCTGGGAGGCTGAGGCAGGAGAATCGCTTGAATCCAGGAGGTGGAGGCTGCAGTGAGCCAAGATCACGCCACTGCACTCCAGCCTGGCAACAGAGCGAGACTCTGTCTCAAAAAACAAAACACTCTACCCAACAACAGCAGAATATGCGTTCAAGTGTACATGGAACATTCCCCAGGATAGACTGTATCTTAGGCCACAAAATAAACACCAATATGTTTAAAAGGACATAGAAAGTATGTTCTCTAACCATAAAAGAATAAAATTGGTTAACATTAACAGAAAGAAATTTTGGAAACTCACAAATATGTGGCTATTAAACAACACACTTCTTAACTAATGTATCAAAAGAGAAATCACAGGGGAAATTAGAAAATACTTTTAATGAAATGAAAATATTTAAAATGAATGAAAATTAAGACACAGCATTACAAAATTTATGAGATACAGCTAAATCAGTGGTTAGAAGGAAATTTATAGTTGTTAAGTTCCTAGGTTCAAAAATGAGAAAGGTCTCAAATTAATAATCTAAGTTTCCACCTTCAAGACAGTGAAAAATGAAAAGCAAACTAAATTTAAAGCAAGCTGAAGGAAGGACATCATAAAGGTTAATTAAAGGAAATTAAGGAAATAGAAAAACAAAAGAGAAAATCAATGAAACCAAAAGATGGAAAAAAGATTAAAAGAATGTATAAGATGGACCAAGAAAAAGTATATGACTCAAATTATTAGAATCAGAAATTAAAGAGGGGACATCACTACCAACCTTAAAGAAATAAAATGGAATATTAAAGAAATAAAATGGAATACTATGAACAATTGTATGCCAACAAATTAGATAATCTAGATGAAATTGTAGAGGTTCGCTAAATGAAAATTTGGGGTTGGGGAGGGGGCTGAGGAGGAGTAGGGATTGGGCACATTTGTTTCCAAACAAAGCCCATTTGCCTAGTCCAGGGGCTGTAGATAGGGTCCTGGGAACCTGAGGTGTTGCCCAGCCTCTGCACCAACTAGCTGCATCATTTTAAGTCCTCCGCCCTTTCTGATCCTCAGTTTACCCATCTTTAAAATGTCAGGGTTGTTGGACTAGATGAGAGTTTCCCAAAGTGTGGACTTACACCACTGTTGGAATGGCAATGCTGCTATACACCAGGACCAGGATGAGGAGAGGCATTTCCTGTCCAAATCTATTTAGTCCTTTTGATTACTTCCCGGCCAAAGTGTCAGCTTGGTGTTGGGTGTCTTCAGTTTGCCATCAACAGTTGCTAGTCCCTCTGGAACTAGGGAGTAGAGGTCAGACCTTGAGCTCAGGGGCCCCCAAGACAACAGGACCCCACTGGAATGTAGCGGTCTTGCTCCATCCCCATATGCTATTGTCATAGCTACCTTCTGTTTACAGAAGGTGGTGGTGTATTTTTTCATTTACACTCACTTAAGTAGAGAAGTTAAAAATACTAAGTGAGAAAAGCGTGTTGTAGAGCAGTGTGCATTGCATACTAAAAATTGTCTTTGAATTGGAAAAATATATCAAATACATGTAGTTCATATTCGTTGATGTAAAATAATAATCATGGCTTTGGGGGAGGGGTCAGGGGTGGGAGACAGGATGGGAGGCAGACTCCCCTGAAAGCACTTACTAAACTTTTTGATTTTTGAAGCATGTGAGCACAGCTCAGATCCAAACAAAAATTAAATGTAAAAATAAATTAAAAATTAAGACAACCATGAAATAAATTATAGTAATGCTCACTCATAAGGCAAAAATCTCAAAGGTGGCGCCCAACTGATTGAGACTGGGGAGATGCCGGGCTGGCTGGGGACTGTAGTCCCCTCCATCTCTGGCTGTGGTGGTGGGGCCGCATTCCCGGGCACACGGCCCACTCCCCACCCTCCACTGCCGCCTGGTTCCCAGCGGGTGCCCGGGCACAGCTCCCTCAGCCTGTAGGACTCCTATCAGTGCACAATGTCCTGTCTGTTTCTGCTGCCTGGTCAGGTCGGGCCTGCCCACACCAGACATGCCCTTCAGACTCTAGAGGCCCCCACCTCACAGCAAACCCTGGGCTGGGACTTTGGCCTGAAGATAGGAGCTGGCTGGAGTCAGTGTTCTTTGTGAGGACCTCACCTTCCAGGACAGGCTGCCTCCTCCCTAAGTTGATTTTCTCATGTTTCCCCTAGAAGATAATAACAAACAGCACAGCTCTTCCATGCACTGCTCTAAGCATCCATCTTATATTCTCTCACTTCATCTGCACAGCAGCTCCAAGAGGGAGTTCCCATTATCATCATCATCATCTTCATCACCCCATTTTCCAGGTGAGCACATAAAGGCAGGCTAAATAACTTGCTCCGAGGCCACACATCTGAAAAGGCAGGGTCTGGATTTGAACCCAGGCCCCCTAACCCTGAATCCACCACAGAGCCAGGTACAGAGCCAAGGCTCTTCAAGGGCCTTGAGTCTCAGCCCTTGGAGTTCCAGCTGGGGCACCACAGCCCAGAGAAGGAAGGACAACGCACAGAGTCACACAGCCAGGAGGCCAGATCCAGCCCTGCATGGTAGAATCCCTTGGAGAAGGCTGCCCCATCCACAGGGATGTATTTGGTTGGTGCAAAAATAATTGCAGTTTTTGCCATTACTTTAATAGCAAAAACCACAATTACTTTGTACCAACCTAATAATTTGTGCACCTGTTTTCTTGAGCGAGAGAGAGAGAGAGCGTGCGTGTCTGAGTCTAGTAAGCCTACCTAGCAGGTTCTGCTGCCAACAGTCCACTCCCCCACCCCACCCACAGCCCCTGCCCTCATAGCCAGGCCCCCTCCCCGCATTGTTCCCATCTCACCTAAAAGAACATGTACATTTTTCTGCGGAAGACACACCTCTTTCCTTGCTGCAATCCAAGGAGGGCGGGGGGACTGAAAATAAATTAAAAAAAAAAAAAAAAAGAAAACACAGGCAGGCAAGAGATTCAGATGGGAACAGATGTTCTTAAGAGACCCAGTCAGGCCGTGGAAGAGGCTATGGTTGATGATCAGGTGGACAGATTGGGTCTCAGAGCCTGTTTTGTCATCAGTAAACAGGGTTCCCAGCACGTCATTTGCATATCTATTGTCAGGGTTAAACAAGATTTATGTAAAAGGGCCTAGCTCAGTGCCCAATCCAGAGTAGGTGCTAATATGCATGCATTTCTTTTCTCTGTGCCTCGGTCTCATCATCTGCAAAGTGCGAATAATAACCTTCTTTTTGAGGTTTTCAGGAGGATTAAATGGGTTAATAACTGTCAAGCTCATGAGAGGTGCCATGTAATCTGTGTGACCAAATGTCTCGATTTGCACCTGTCATCTTGGGGTAGCTGTTAATCATACCCCTGTTCATTCCCAAAATGCCCTAGCTTGGAGCAAAAACTATTTATGCCCTGTGTCAAACCATTGGCCAAACGAAGAGTGAATACAGAAGAGAACATGGTCGCCAAAGCCACATCCCCCCAAGCTGCTCATCTGCACAGGACCTTGTCACCCCAGCCTATGCCTGTGTCTCTCCCAGGGCAAGGCTGCCCCTCACAAAGGATCAGGATCCTGAGAGGGTCAGGGGACGACCCTGGGGCTGAGCAGCCTCACTGTCACTTCCCGTTTCGACCAGGGTTAAATTGCAGAGATGGTTTCTCAGGCCACTCACCGCCTTCCCAGGTCCTGCAGTTCCCCGCTTCTGTCTCTTAGGCTGTCATTCCATCTTTTGCCTGGCTTCCATACCCAAGGACAAGGCAGACCCAGTGTGATGTCTCTGGCTGGGCTCACTCTGGTTTCTTCTTGCCTCGGGCCTGCACATATTTCCATTGCCTCTCTGCTTGGTGGACTCCTAAGCATCCTTCAAAGGCCAGATCAAATGACCCCTCCCAAAAAAAGCCTTCCTCTTTCCTCCTGGCAGATAATCGCTCCCTTCCCTGGGCCTTTCTCTGGGCTGGGCTCCCTCGCTGCTCTGAGATCCACCACTTACCAGCCGCCTAACCCAAGGAGGGTCTCCTAACCTCTCTGTGCCTCCGTTTCCTCATCTGTGAAATGGAAATGAACATAACAAGATCTTCTTCCTAGGGCTGCTGTGAGACTTACATAAGCTGGTACATGTGAAGCGCTTAGAAGTGTGCCTGGGGCATGGTGAGCACATAACTTGTTGTTATTATTACACTCTATTAACTATCGTGATAGTAATCATCCTCACTATCACCCTCACAGCCCACCTCACACTGTCATTGGTGGTTTTCCTGTCTGTCTCGCTTACGAATTGGGGAGTACATACAAGCATAGAGGCTGTGACCATCTCTGGATTCTCAGCCTGCAGCCCTGAGTTGGGCAGAAAATAGATCCAAATGAATGAGTTCATGAATAATCAGATCCCAGTCACCGGATCCCTGGTCCTCCCTTTGAAAGGGACGTCACTGATAGGCCAGCCTGCTGTGGGAAACTGGGTTCTCTTGCAAAGCCAGGCCTGCCTCAGGAGCTCTTAGTTTTCTGACTAGGAACATGGGCCATGAGCAGTGACCTATTGAGCAACAAACTGCCCCCAAATGGGGCAACCTAAAACACTGATTTACCATTACTTTCTATTCTGTTAGTCAGCAAATACAGGTAGGTTACTGGCTGGTCTTGCCTGGATGCAGCCATGAAGCTCCATTCAGCTGGGCTGAAAATTTCAAGACACAATGGGTGCTAGCTGTCTTCTGGAGTGACAGTTCCTCTCCCATGGCCCCTATCCCAAAGGCCAACCAGGATCCTCACACAGGGGCCCCCTCAGTTCCCTCCACGTGACCCCCACGATGGGAAACCAACCTCCTCAAATGGTCCCCAAACCCAATAGTAGACCACCCCCTCACATGGGAGTCCCCACAGTTCCCTCCAAGTGTCCCCCCAGTGGTAGATCAGCCCTCTCACATGGTGGTCCCCTCAGTTCCCACCACATGGCCCTCCAGTGTTAGACCAGCCTCCTAACATAGAGTTCTCCTCAGTTCCCTCCACGTGGCCTCCCAGTGGCAGACCAGCCTCCTCACAAGGCAGGGGTCCCCTCAGTTCCCTCCATGTAACCCTGTCAATGGTAGACCAGCTTCTTCACACAGGAGTACCCTCAGTTCCCTTTGTGTGTCCCAACCCCAATGGTAGACTAGCCTCCTCACATTAGGGTCCCCAAAGATTCCTACACATGCCCCTCCACCTCCAGTGGTGGACCAGCCTTCGCACATAGGGACCCACTCAGTTCCCTCCACGTGGCCCCATCAATGGTAGACCAGCCTCCTCACACACAAGAATCCCTTCAGTTTCCTTCCCAAGCCTCCGCCCCAAAGGTAGACCAGATGACTCACTGGCCCGCACCACCTCAATTCTCTCCATGTGCCCACCCCAATGGAAAAACAGCCTCCGCACACAAGGGTCCCCTCAGTTCCCTCCACATGACCACTCAATGGTAAACCAGCCTCCTCACACAAGGGTCCTCTCACTTTCTTCCATGTGCCCCCACCAGCAGACAAGCCTTCTCACACTGAGGTCCCTTCAGTTCCCTCCACCTTAGGCACCTCAAAAGTAGACCAGTCTCCTCAGATTGGGAGCCCCTCAGTTCCCTAAATGTTTCCCCACCCAAATGATAGACCAACCTCCTCAAACAGGGTGCCCATCAGTTCCCTCCACATAGCCCCATCAATGGCAGACCAGGCTCCTCACACAGTGGTACCCTCAGTTCCCTTTTTGTCCCCCAACCCCAATGGTAGACTAGCCTCCTCACATTGGGGTCTCCACAGATTCCTACACATGCCTCTCTCAAAGGTGGACCAGCCTCCACACAGTTCCCTCCACGTCCCCCCATGAATGGTAGACCAGCCGCCTCACATGGGGGTCCAAGTTCCCTTTACATGCCACCACTAATGGTAGACTAGCCTCCTCACATAAGGGTCCCATTAGTTCCCCTCCATGTGGACACTTAATGGTAGACCAGCCTCCTCATATAGGGGTCCCCTCAGTTTTCTCCATGTGCCCCCCCAGTGATAGACCAATCTCCTCACACATGGGTCCCCTCTCTTCCTCTCCATTTGGCCTCCCGCAATAAAAGATGGGTCTCTTCAAATGGGGGTCCCCTAACTTCCCTCCATGTTGCCCCTGCAACGGTAGACCAGCCTCCTCACATGGGTTTCCCCTCAGTTCTCCTCCATGTGGCCCTCTCAGTGGTAGACCAGCTTCCCCATATGGGGGTCCCTAACTTCCCTACACATGCCCCACACCCCAGTGGTAGACCAACCTCATCACACAGGGGTCCCCACGGTTACCTCCCAACCAAATTGTAGACAAGCCTCCTCAAATCAGGTACCCTCAGTTTTCTTCATGTGGCCCCCTCAATGGAAGACCAGCCTCCTCATATGGGGGTTCCCTCAGTTTCCCTCCATGTGACCCCAACAAAAGACCACTCTCCTCACAGAAGCATCCCCTCAGCTCCCTTCATGTGCTCCCACCCCAATAATAGACAAGTGTCCTTACATGGGTGTCCCCTCCAGTTCCTCCAAAAGCCCTCACCACAAAGGTATACCAGCCTTCTCACATAGGGCTCCACTCAGTTCCTTCCATGTGCCCCCATCCCAATGGTAGATGAGCCTCCCCAGATGGGGATCCTATCAATACAGCCTTCCCAATGGTAAACCAGCCTCCTCACATGAGGAGGTTCCCTCAGTTCCCTCCATATGCCCCCACACCAATGGTACACCAGCCTCCTCACACGAGGGTTTCCTCACTTCTTTCTACTCGGCCACCTCAAGGGCAGACCAGCCTCCTCACACAGAGTACGCTCCACAGGTCCCCCTCAATGGTAGACCAGCCTCCTCACATGAATGTCTTCTCATTTTCTCTCATGTGCTCCACCATGGCAGACCAGTTGCCTCACATGGGGGTCCTCTCAGTTTCCTCCAGGTGGTCCCCCAATGGTAGATCAGCCTCCTCACACAGGGGTTTCCTCAGTTTCCTCCACGTGTCCCCACCGCTATGGTACACCAGCCTTCTCACATGGGTGTCTCCCCAGTTCCCTCCAAGTGCCCCCACCCCAATGGTAGACAAGCACCCCCACAAAGGGGTGCCCTCAATTTCATCCAAGAACTCCGATTCCACTGGTATACTAGGCTCCTCACACAAGGGTTTCCTCAGTGCCCTAGACGTGATTCCCCCAGTGGTAGACCAGCCACCTCATATGGGGATCCCCTCAGTTCTCTTTAGGTGGCCTCCCAATGGTAGACCAGCCTCCTCACATGAATGTTCCCTCAGTTCCCTCCACATAACCCCACCCAATAATAGACCAACCTTCTCAGATGGGAGTTCCCTCAGTTCCCTCCATGTGCCCCCACACCAGTGGTAGATCAGCCTCCTCATGTGTGGTTCCCATCAGTTTTCTCCACATGGTTCCCTCAATGGTAGGCCAGCCTCCTAACATGGGGGTCCTCTCAGTTCCCTTCATGATCCCCCACCCCAAAGGTAGTCAGCCCTCCTCACAAGGGGGTTCTCTCAGTTTCCTCCACATTCCCCCACCTCGAAGGTAGACCAGCCTCCTCACATGGGTGTCCCCTCAGTTTCCTCCACTTAGCCCCCCCAATGGTAGACAGCCTTCTCAGATGGGGTCCCCTCAGTTTCCACCACGTGCCCCCACCACAATGGCAGACCAGACACCTCAAAGGGGGTGTCCATTCAATTTCCTCCACGTGGCCCCCCAAAGTTATACCAGCCTCCTCACACCAAAGTCACCTCAGTTTTCTCCATGTGGTACCACCAGCCTGCTTACATGGCAACTCTCTCAGTTTTCTCCATGTGCCCCCTCAATGTTAGACCAGCCTCCTCACACCGGGGTCCCCTCAGTTTCCTCCACATGACCCCACCATAATGGTAGGCCAAACACCTCACATGAGAGCCTGTTCAGTTTTCTCCACTTGTCCCCACTCCCATGGAAGACCAGTCTCCTCACATGGTGATCCTCTCAGTTTCCTCCACATGCCCCCTCAATGAAAGATCAGCCTCCTCACACAGAGATTCCCTCAGTTTTTCTTCTTATATCCCCACCCCAATGGTAGACCAGGCTCCTCACACAAAGGTCCACTCATTACCTCTCCAGGTGCCCCCACCTCAGTGGTAGAACAGCCTTCTCAAACGGGGGTTCCCTCAAATGTTAGACCAGCCTTCTCACTTGAAGTTTCCTGCAGTTTTTTCCACATGCCTCCACCCCAAAAGAGGCTCCACCCCGGTGGTTAAACAGCACCTTCACATGGGGGTCCCATCAGTTTTCTTCATGTGGCCCACTGAATAATAGATCAGCCTCCTCAAATGGGGGTCTTCTCAGTCCCCCCAACCCAATAGTAGACAGGCCTCCTCACATGAGATTTTCCTCAGTTCCCTCCACGTGACCCAACCCCAATGGTACACCGGCCTCCTTTCATGGACATCCCCTCAGTTCCCTCAACATGCTTCCCCCAATGGTAGACCCGACACTTAACATGTGGGTGCACTCAATTCCCTCCATGTGGCCTGCTCAAAGGTATACGAACTACCTCACCCAGGAGTTCCCTCAGTTTTCTCCTCAAGCCCCCGCAATGGTAGACCAGCCTGCTCACAAGGGGTGGGGGGAAGGATCGTTTCCCTTCACAAGCCCCTACCACAATGATGGACAAGCCTCCCCACATAAAGGTCCCCTCAGTTCCCTCCACATGCTCCCATCGCAGTGGTAGATCAGACTCTTCACATGGCGGTCCCCTCAGTTCCCTCCATGTGTTCACCCAATGGTATAGAAGCAGCTTCACACCGGGTTTCCTCAGTTCTCTCCACATATCCCCCAGCCGCAGTAGTAGACCAGCCTTCTTTCATGGGGGTCCCCTCAGTTCCCTCCACGTGCCCCCAAGAATAATAGACCAGCCACCTCTCAAGGGGTTCCCCTCAGTTCACTTCATGTGGTTCACTCAAAGGTAGACCAGCCTCCTAAGACAAGGGTCCCCTCACTTCCCTCCATGTGGCCCTTTTAGTGGTAGACAAGCCTCCTCACATGGGGATCTCCTCAGTTTCTCTTCACATGCCCCCAACCCAATGGTAGACCAGCATCCTCACATAGGAGTCCCTCAGTTTCCTCCATGTGCCTCCACCACAATGGTGGACCAGATATCTCACAAGGGGGAAGTCCACTCCATTTCTTCCACGTGCCCCCAACAATAGTAGACCAGCCACCTCACAGAGATGTCTTAGTTCCTGTTCATGTGGACCCTTAATGGTAGACCTACCTCCTCAAATGCAGGTCCCCACAGTTCCCTCCACATCCCCTTCCGTGGTAGACCAGCCTCCTCACATGCTGATCCCCTCTATTCCCCTGAATGTGGCCCCCTCAATAATAGACCAGTCTCCCTACATAATGGCCCCCTCACTTCCCTCCATGTGGCCCCTGCAAAGGTAGGCCACCATCCTCACACGGATTTCCTCTCAGTTCCTCTTCATGTAGCCCCCCTCAAAGGTAGACCAGCCTCCCCACACAAAGGTTCCCTAACTTCCAATGAGGTGCCCCCAACCCCATGGTAGACCATTCTTTTCAGTTCTCCTCAGTCCCTTCACATGCAGGTCTTCTCACTTATCTCTACAAGGCCCCAACCCAAATGGTAGACCAGACAGCTCACACCGGGGATATCCCGTTTCCTCCATGTGCCCCCACCACAATGGTAGACTGGCCACCTCACATAGGGGTCCCCTCAGTTTCCTCTACATAGCCCACTGAGTGGTAGGCAAGCCTTCTCACACAGGAGTCTCTTCAGTTCCCTCAACGTGCCCCGCTTAGTGAAAAACCAGCCCCCTCATATGGGGGTTCTCTGTTTTCTCCACATGCCCCCACCCCTATGGTAAACCAGTCTCTTCAGCTGGGTGTCCATTCAGTTCCCTCCACATCACCCCCATCCTCAATAATAGAACAGCCTTCTGGCACAAGGGTCTTCTCAGTTCCCTTCACTCACAGCCAACCCAATGGTAGACCAGCCATCTCACAAGAGGGACCCCTCAGTTCCCTCCACATGGCCCCATCAGTGGTGGACCAGCCTCATCACACAAGCATTCTCTGTTTCCTCCACATGGCCTTTTCAATGGTAGACCAGCCTCCTCAGACGGGGGTCCCCTCAGTATCCTTGTGGCCCCCTCAATGGTAGACCAGCTTCCTCACCCGGGGTTTCCTCAGTTCCCTCCACGTGGTCCCCTCAATGATAGACCAGGCTCCTCACTCAGGGATCCTCTCAGTTCCCTACACGTGACCCCCAGTGGTAGACCTGCCTCCTCACACAGGGGTCTTTTTAGTTCCACTCCAAGTCCCCCCACCCCAATGGTAAATCAGTCTCCTCACACAAGGGTTTCCTCACTTGTATCCACATTCCCCAATCCCAATGGTAGGCCAGCCTTCTTTCATTGGCATCCCCTCAGTTCCCTCCACATGCCCCCCACACCATGGTAAACCAGCCCTCTCACATGTAGGTCCCCTCAGTTCCATCTGTGTGGCCCACTCAAAGGTATACAAGCCTCCTCACATGGGGGTCCCCTCTGTTATCACCGCATGCCCACATCCCAATCATAGACCAGCCTCCTCACACAGGGGTCCCCTCAGTTCCCTCCACATGTCCCCCTCAATGGTAGACCAGCCTCCTCACTTGGGCATCTTCTCAGTTCCCCTCACATGCACTCTCAATGGTAGATCAGCCGCTTTACACAGGGGAGTCCCCTCATTTCCCTCCATATTCCCTCACCCCAGTGGTGTACTAGCCACCTCACATGGGGGTTTTCTCAGTGCCCTAAGCATGATTACCTCAATGGTAGACTAGACTCCTCACATGGGAGTTCTCTGAGTTTCCTCCATGTGATCCCCAATGATAAACAGTCCTCCTCACAAGAAAATTTCCTCAACTCCCTCCATATAACCACCCTCCAATGATAGACCAGCCTCCTCACAGGGGGGTTCCCTTGGTTACCTCCACGTGCCTCCACCACAAAGGCAGACCAGGCTCCTTACATAGGGATCCTCTCAGTTTTCCCCATGTGCCCCCACCACAATGGTAGACCAGATTCCTCAAAAGGGGGTACACTTACTTCCCTCCACATGGCCCCCCAAAGGTAGACCAGCCTCCTTACATGGGTATTTCGTCAGTTATGTCCATGTGGCCCCCTTCAATGGTAGATCAGCCTCTTCACACGAAGTTCCACTCAGTTCCTCTCCAGGTGCCCCCGTCACAATGATAGAAAAGCCTCCTCACATGGGGCTCCCCTCAATTTCCTCCAGGCGCCCCCCACCCCAATAATAGACTGGCCTTACATGGGGGCCTTCTCAGTTTCCTCCTCATCCCCCTCCTCAGTGGTAGACCATCTGCCTCACATGAGGGGTTCCCTCAGTTCCCTTCATGTGCTCCCACCTCAGTTGTAGACAAGCCTCCTCACAAAGGAGTCCTCTCAGTTTCCTCCACATCTCCCCACACCAATGGTAGACCCACCTCTTCAGATAGGGATCCCCTAAGTTCCCTCAATGTGCCCCATCAATGGTAGACTAACCTCCTCGCACAGAGGCTCTCGGTTTCCTTTTTATGCTTTAACCTCTATGGTAGACCACTCTCCTCACTTTGGTGTCCAGTCAGTTTGTTCCGTATGACCCCCCAATGATAGATCAGCCTCCTAGCACAAGGGCCCCCTCAGTTCCCTTCAAGTGCCCCCAACCCAATGGTAGACCAGCTACCTCACAGGAGGGTCTCCTCACTTCCCTCCACATGATTCCCTCAATGGTAGACCAGCCTCCTCACACAGGTGCCCTTTCAGTTCCCTCCATGTAGCCTTTTCAGTGGTAGACCAGCCTTCTCACATGGGGACCCCCTCAGTTCCCTCCATGTGCTACCCCTGCCAATGGTAGACCAGCCATCTCACATGTAGGCCCCCTCAGTTCCCTCCACGTAACCCCCTCAATGGTAGACCAGCCTTCTCACAGGGGGGTTCCCCCAGTTCCCCCCACATGCCTCCATCCCAATGGTAAATCAGCCTCCTCACATGTGGGTTCCCTCAGTTTTCTCCACGTGGTTCTCTTAATGCCAGACAAGCCTCCTAACACGGGGGTCCCCTCAGTTTCCTTCATGTACCTCTACCCCAATGGTAAACATGCCTCGTCATATGGGGGTCTCCTCGGTTACTTCCCCATTCCCCCACCCTAGTGGTATACTAGCCGCCTCACATGGGGGTTTCCTTGGTGTCCTAAATGTGATTACCTCAATGGTAAACTAGCCTCCTCACTCGGGAGTTCTCTCAGTTTCCTCCACGTGCCCTCACCTCTATGGAAGACAACCCTCCTCACATGGGATTTCCTCAGTTTTCTCCATGGGGCTCCCCACAGAGGGATTCCCCTCAGTTACCTCTACCTGTCCCCACCCCAATAATAGACTAGCCTCCTTAGATGGATGTCCTCTGAGTTTTCTCCATGTGCCCCCACCACAATGGTAGACCAACCTCCTTACATGGGAATCCATTCAGTTCCCCTTCACGTGCCCCCAACCCAATGGTAGACCAGCCTCCTCAATGGAAATCCTTTCAATTCCCTCCATGTACCCCCCAATGGCAGACCAGCCTTCTCACACTGGGGTTCTTTTAGTTGTCCTCTGTGTTTCCTAACCCCAATGGTAAACCACCCGCCTCACATTGGGATTTCCTCAGTAATCGCCATGTGCCCCTACCCCAATGATAGACAAGCCTTCTCTTGTGGGCATCCCCTCAGTTTTCTCCACGTGCTCCCCAATGGTAGACTGGTCTTCTCACAAAGGAGTCCCCTTAGTTTCCTTCAATGTGCCCCCACCCCAAAGGTAGACCAGCCTTCTCACACAGGAGTCCCATCACTCACCTCCATGTTACCCTACCCCAATGGTAAACAAGCCTCCTCACATGGGCATCCCCTCTGTTCTCCACATGTATCCACCCAGTGGTAGACCAGCCTCCTCACACACAGGTTTCCTCAATTATCTCCACGTGGGCTCTACCACAATGACAGATCAGCCTCTCCACACGAGGGTCCCCTCAGGTTCCTCTATGTGTCCTCACCATAACAGTAGACCAGCTGCCTCACACGGGGATCCCCTCAGTATTTTTCATGTGCCTTCCTTACAGGGGTCATTTCAATTTCCCTACAAATTGCCTAACCCCAATGATCTACCAATCCTCTCATATGGGGGTTTCCTCAGTTCTCTCCAAGTGCCCCAACCCCAGTGGTAGACCAGCCTGTTTTCATGGACATTCCCTCGGTTCCCTCTATGTGACCCCACCCTAATGGTAGACCAGTCTCCTCACATGGGGGTCCCCTCAGTTCCCTCCACATAATTCCCACAATAGACCAGCCCTCTAACACGAGAGTCCCCTCAGTCCCTTCCACCTGCCCCCGCCCCTATGGTGGACCAGCCTCCTTACATGGGGGTTCTGTTTCCTCCACATGTCCTCCTAAATGTATAGCAGCCTCCCCATATGGGGGTTCTCTCGGTTTCCTCCACCTTCCGCCACTTTTATGGTAGACCAGCCCTGTAACTTGGGTGTCTCCTCAGTTACCTCCATGTGCCCCCACCCCAATGGTAGGCCAGCCTCCTCGCTCAGTGGTCCTCTCAGTTCCTGTCATGCACCCACCCCAGCGGTAGACCAGCCTCTCACACCAGGGTCCCCTTGGTCTCCTCCATGGGCCCCAGTCACAGTTTCTGTGCATGGCGTCTGAGGCTGTGCATCAAGAGTGAAGCAGAAGCCCCAAGGTGTCTTGAGGCACAGCCATCAGTTCCCCCACCTTCTATTGGCCAAAGAAAGTCATGTGTCCAAGGGGAGGGGAAGTAGTCCCAGGCTATGGGTGGGAGGAAGGGACACATCACACCTTGGAGAGGCATGGGGGCAAGGAAGGGAGGAATTTGTGGGGGCTGTCTTTGCAAACACACTGCCACATTGGCTTATTTATTGTGGGTTATCGAGCACATCATCTGACATACACCTAATGATAGGTGCTGGGGGCACGTAGAAGGACAACACATGCCCCTGCCCTAAAGGAGTTCCCAATTTGTTTGGTACAAGAAAGGTATAAAATGATGGTGATGAGACATTTTAATGAGGGCCACATTAGAAGGTTCTTCATACATCTATTCACTCAGTCATCCAACGGCTGTTTCTTGAGTGGGCCTCCCATGCCCTGGACAATGGGGGTACTAGTGTCCCCCACTGGACAAGACAGACATGGCCCCTGCCCTCCCAAGCTCCTGCTCCAGCAAGGGAGACAGGCAGTAAATACACATCAAAAAACCAATATACATAGGGAAAAATAAGACAGGGTAAGAGGACAGAGAGTGACCATGGTGTCTATTTTAGATACGGTAGTCAGAGAGGCTATCTGAACTCAAGAACATGAACTCAAGGAGGAACACCTGCTATGTGCTAAGACCTTTATCTTGCTTAATTCCCAGAGCTGCAACATGAAGCAGGGACCATCATTAGCCCCTTTTCATGGATGGAGAAACTGAGGCTCAAAGGTTCCTGGCCTCCCCTGGAGCAGGGACCTTGGAGTGAAGGTCTGTGTGGAAGAACGCTCCCAGGGGAGAGAACTGCAAGTGCAAAGGCCTTGTGGCAGATATGTTGCTTGCTCTCAAGGAACAGCGAGAAGGGCAGAGTGGAGGGAAGGAGGGGAAGCGTAGTAGGAAATTAGACTGGAAAAGGTCCATTAGGTTGACAGAGGGAAGGGGCCTTCTGGGCTGGGCACAGCATAAGCCAAGGCCTCGAGATGGGGAATGTAGGGCGTGCTCCAGCAGGGAGCCTGGCTCAGTGGGACTGGGGCTTCAGGAACGTTGGCGTTAACAGCCTGGAACACTGGCCTTGGGAAGTCTCTCTGGCCCTGTAGGCAGGAGCACCCAGGACGGTGCCTGAGCAATGGCAGGCCAAGGCCCGCCTTGAGTTGGGCTGCCCTCCCTGTAAACCCTGAGCTCCTCCTCACCTGGACATCACCCCTGCTGGCAAGCCCCTGTCACTGGAGCCCTGGCTGTATCCTACCCTGATGGCACTCACAGTACCCAGACGCCTCGCCAATCTCAAAGGCCTGGCTCTGACTCTTAGCCCCACTGCTGGCCTACTCAGTGACCGCAAATGACTAATTTTCCTTTGCTGGGCCTCAGTTTCCCCACATCTAAAGTGAGCAGGGTCGGGGGCTGTGGGCAGTCTTTCCAGTCATACCTGAACCTCAGCTCACATCACAGAGCTTTGGGAGCGATAGCTGTGTGCTTATAACCTGGAGCAGAGAAGCTGAGGCCTTTGTACAGATAGGGAGACTAAGGGCAGGGAAGGTGGGGTTGGCTGAGGTGAGTCTGTTGATAATATATGGGGAGGGAGCATGCAATGTTGCGTGATGCTTCAGACTCTCAGGCTGTGGGACACTTAGTCCTCACTGTTTGGACAGATGGTGATCTCCCTAGCGGAGGTTAATGGGATTCCCATTGTCTCAGAGCTGGGCCCGCCCGACAGTAACAGGATCCTTGACCCCTCTTCCCGCCTGCAGGGCAGCCTCTCTGAGACCCGAGCCTCAGGATCCGGGCAAGGGGACATAGGCAGGCTTGCTGGTGGGGAGACACAAACTCAAGAAGGACAAGCACCTGCTATGTGCTAAGACCTTTATCTCACTTAATCCTCAGAGCTGCAAAATAAAGCAGAAACCATAATTATCCCCTTTTCATGGATGAGGAAACTGAGGCTCAAGGAAATCACAGAGGCAAGAGGAGAAGGCATCCCAGGACTCCAAGGAAAACAGGATCCCAAATGCACAGGGGACCAAATTGCCTTTTGTAGAAATGCCTTTTTTTTTTTTTTTTTAATGTTTCCCCTTCTCATATGCAGGCCCTTCTCAGATGAGCCAGGTAAAATGATGCCTCCCCAGACAGCCTTCCCACCCTCCTGGCAGGGATAATCACTCCTGTCTCTTGGCTCCCAGGATCTCAGCTCTGAGATCCACCACTTACCAGCTGCCTAACCCAGGAAGTCTCCTAACCTCTCTGGGCCTCAGTTTCCTCATCTATAAAATGGGAATAAAAATAAGACCTTCTTCCTAGGGCTGCTGAGAGAATCACATAAGATAGTAGGTGTCAAGCGCCTAGAAGTGTGCCTGAGGGATGATGAACACATAACTTGCTTTTATTAGGATACTCTAATAACTATTATCATCGCCACTATCATCCTCACAGCCCTTGCCTTCATATGCAGGCCCTTCCCAAAGGGAATCTCTTGGTGTTTGCAACAACTTGGGGATGCAATGTTGTTCCATTTCTCAGATGAGGAAACTGAGTCTCCAAGATGTTTGCTGACTTGGCAGTTGGCAGAAGAGGGAGAGAAAGCCAGAAGGATCTGACTCCAAAGCTCTGCCCCACCCCATCTTTCCAGCCATCCCGTGGCAACCACAGACAAGATGCTAGCTGTGCTAAACAGCTCCTTCCATTCATGAATTTCTGCCTGGACCTACAGAGAGACCCCTTGCTTCTCTTCCCCTGCAGCCAGGGGTAGAACAGAGGCATCTGAGGTGATGGGGTGTGGGTTCAGAATCCGAGCCAGTCTCCAACTGGGCCATGTCTACAGCTGAGGGCAATAGCAGCTCTTCCCAACTCTAGATACCAGGGTCAGGTGCAAGTCCAGCAGAAGCACCCAGCAGCCTCACTTACATACCTTCCCTGCTGGGGAGGTCAGTACTGGTCTCAGCTCTGCCCTCTGCCTGCTCCACACACCCCAGGATAGCCCTGCAGAGACTGGGGTACAGGAAGCCTGGGCAGACAATGGGGCTGGCGGGGAGGGGCTAGGAGGGTACCCAGCCTCCCGAGGAGCTCTGCGCCTGCCCCCACCAGCTGAGCCACGGGAGGGCGGGGGGTGGGGGGCGGCCGGCAGGCAGTGTAATGGTTGGGACGTGGCCTTCGGGAACCAAATGCCTGTGTTCAAATTTTTCCAGCTAGTAAATGCTGCCCTTGGGCATCTTCCTTTGCCTCAGTTTCCTCATCCATAAAATGGAGCCAAAATGAGGTGAAACATGGAAAGGGCTTCTGTGTCTGTCACAGAGTGAGTGTCCAATATACAAATGTGAGTTGTTGTTTGCATTGTCCCATATTTCTGGATTGAATGAATGGTGCACCCAGACAGCGGCTGGCATGGGGTGGGATAGGGCAGGACCTAGGCAAGCCCCTCTGGAGCACATCGGGGAGCCCCAGGTCCCCTGGATGGGGCAGGAATTCCCATCCCAAGCCCTACGATGAGCTCACCCACTCAACCTGCACCAACAATACATGATCAGCCCATAAATGCCCAGGGGATGCTGGGGCTAAGCCAGGATTTGAATATGAAAGGGTGAGAAACCAAGCAGCATTCTGGGGTCTGGGGGCAGGGAGGGAGTGTGTGCGGCTGTGCACAGCCAGCCTGGGTGCAGGCAACACAGCATGCACGCCTTGCACACAGACGCATAAAAACACACACATGCACGCAAAGACACATACACACAGTCATGCAAATACATGCAAAGGCAAATACAAACTCACAAGCACACACAAACACATGCATACACACACAAAGGCATACATGCATGCATGTGACAGGCACACACACAAATACAACTCCCTTTCACCCTCGCAGCTGCACAGAAACAGCAGTAAGACCCGAGTAATGGACATGCATTGAGCACACCGCCTGAATGGCACTCCAGCCACAGCCTCAGATGTTCAAAAAATTTTTAATAAAGATTTATTTTTTTCTTCTTTGTGAGACAGAGTCTCGCTCTGTCACCCAGGCTGGAGTGTAGTGGTGCAATCTCGGCTCATTGCAATCTCCACCTCTCATGTTCAAGTGATTCTCGTGCCTCCGCCTCCCAAGTAACTGGGATTACAGTCATGTGCCACCGCACCTGGCTAAATTTTTTTTGTATTTTAGTAGAGAAAGGGTTTCACCATGTTGGCCAGGTGGGTCTCAAACTCCTGACCTCAAGTGGTCGGCCCACCTCCACCTCCCATAGTACTGGGATTACAGGCATGAGCCACCGTGCCCAGCAAAAGATTTCTTTTATATCTCAAATTCATTTCTTGAGTCCTACTCTCATAGAAATTTAACCTTGGCCAGTCTGGTATGCCCACCTTTCCCCCAGAGCACCTGAGGTGGGAGCCATTCAATCTGGACTGGTCTGCTGAGTACCCCACAGGCCACCAGGCCGTCAGCTCTGCAACTCTCCTGCATGTGCCTACAGCTCCTGTGTGCCCCTCCAGGTCCCTCTGATCCTCCAGTGCCCCACCCAGGGAAGCTGTCCACCAGGCACCACTCCCACGGAGTGGCAGAGCAAGACCTGCCTGCTGTCAGAGCCCACAGCCCGCCTGAATACCCAGAGCCCAGCCAGCTTCCCCCTGAGCCTCCTTCCTCGTCTCCACCACCCCCAAGTCTGGGAAACCTCCCTGTGAGCTGGAGCAGGCAGGGAGGAGACTGGGGAGACTCGGACTCGGGGCTCACCACAGTCTACCGCAGAAGAGCACAGTGGTGAAGAATCCAGGCCCCCGAAAGTCACCACCCTCTGACATCGCTAGCTGTGTGCCCCTGGGCAACATACATAACCTCTGTGTGCCTCGGTTCTCTCATCTGTGAAATGGAAATAACGAGAGCACCTGCCTCATGGACTGACCTTAAGATTCCAGGAGACCACGTGTGCACAGCAACGGGAACAGTGCTCGGCACATGGTGAACTCTCACTACCTTTTTAAAGACCTCCTCTGGGATTTTCCATTCCCATTGGGTCTAGGCTTTCGAAACCAAAAGCTAAGAAGAAGCTGGTTCACTGAATTGATGGAGAAGAGGAAAAGGCAAAAAGGGGCAAGGGGTAGCACAAGCTATTTGGGGAAAAAGAAAAGGCAAAAAGGGGCAAGGGGTAGCACAAGCTATTTGGGGAAAAAGAACTATTCATTAATATTTCAAAATAGAAGCCCTCCAACTCTTCTACTATAGCCAACAGCATGCTAAGTTCTCTGTAAGCCTCAGCTTCTTTAAGCCTCCTAGAAAATTCATGGGGTCAGTACTGTCCATCACTACCTCCGCTTTGGAGACGAGGAAACTGAGGCCCAGATGGGTGGCACACCTGACCCCAGGATCAGGGTCAGAGTTGGGAATTAGACTCAGCTCTGAAGCCACTTGCCCAGGGCCACACAGCCAGGCTTTGGCTGAGCCTGGCCTGGTGCCCAGTCCAGAGCTGGGACACTGGACCACCAGCATCATAGCACATATGTATCTGGGGGCTGAACTTGGCCATGAGAACTCAAATGTCCCAGGAGTCTCATTCAGTCATATGTTTCTCTTTTACTGATAGAAAAGGTGCTTTAGAAGCCTCTGTTATTCACTCCAAATTTCTGTAGGATTGTTCTGGGGTAGGGGGAGAACGGAGGGCAGAGCCAGGACTAATGGGAGGAGGGGACTGATCACAGGAGGAAAATCAGGGCTCCCTATGAGGAGCACTTTCTCCCAGTCAGGAGGCCAAAGAAAGGGACAGGTATCCAGGAGGGAGTGAGCTTCCCATCAGGGGAAGCATGCAAGCCAGGTTGGAGGAGCAGCTGGTGGGGCTGCAGAGGGGATCCGGGGACTCTCCCTGGTAAAAACATGCAGGAGAATCTCCCACAAGGCCCCATAATCAGGCTTCCAGACTGAGTAAGAAGCCAACCTGCTTGCTAAAATTAACCACTCATTATGGTTCCCAGAAGACCTTCCATACCTAAACCTGCTATGCTACATGTCTTGGGACGTCGTGAGGGAGATTCCCCTGGGCTGTACTGCGTGGCTTCCAATGCCCAGAGTACGAGGCAGAGACCACGGTTGTCCACAAATCTCCACATTCTTCTTCTTCTGAATAATAAGGAACCCTCTATCGGTTATCTGGGATCATGATGCCCCACCATCCCCCAGGAGATTGCATCTCCCAGCCTCCCTTGTGGCTAGACACAGGCATGGAAGGAAGTCCTGGCCAATGGGAGGTGAGCCAAAGAGGCACATGCCACTTCCAGGTGCACCTGTAAAAAAAACTGTGCCTTCCCCATGTCCTCTCCTTTCCCAGCTGGCCGAGGGGAGGCGAGCACAGGAGCAGCCACCTTGAACTCAGAGACAGAGGTCTTGATACCAGAGTCCTCTCCTAGCCCTGAAACACCTTACTAGACCATAAAGTGAAAGAAATAAACAATCTGTTCTCAACGTTGCCGTGTCTCCTACCTGACGCTTTTGGTTAAGCCGCTGTGTTTGGGGGTCTCCTCATCACAGCAGCTAAGACTATATCTTATGTGATACCAAGAAGGAGGCACAGGGGCACCAGTGGACATAAGCTTTAAAAGTCCAGGAAGGGTTGAGCCTCTGTTTCCATCCCCAGCTCAGGAACAGGCACGGAGAAGGGGTCTAGAGACAGTGGTGGAAGGAGTAGGAAGAATGAGAAAGCCCATCTCTCCTGGGCCCCAGACCAGCATATCCAAATGCCTGTCTCCCTCTCCCCTTGAAGCAAGGCGAATCTTGTGTGTTCCAGACTGAACTGCAAGTTTGTTCATGCTCTGGTCTTCCCCATCACAGTAAATGGCACCCCTGGCCACTTAGGGGTCCAGGCCAGAATCCTAGGGGGTCACCTTTGTCTCCTTCATCCCCTCTCACCCTCCTCAAGTTATCACCAAGTCTTGATTTTACTTCTTAAATTTCTTCCAACCCATGGCTTCCCACTAGGTCCACCACCGTGTGTCCCAGCCTCAGCCACCATTGGTCTCCCTGCCTTCACTTTCACCCGCTACAGTCTCTCATGCACTCAGCAGCAAGAGTGACCTTTTCAAAACATCATCAGAGAATGTCCCTCCCTGCTGTCAACCTCCTGTGGCTCCCAATTCACTCGGAGGGAACCCTGCCTGGTCTGGCTGTGTTACCCCGACCATGGATCTCCCTCACCGGATGTGCTTCTTTCGCTGGGCCCGCACTTGGTCCTCAAACACAGGCAGTGCGCTCCCTCAGGGTTGCAGCCTTAGCCCAGCCAGGCCTTCCCCCAGGACCACTCTCGTTTCCACTCTGCTCATCTGACCTCTCCCTGCAGGATGGCACTAAGGGTGGCTTGGACCCACCCAGCTCTCTCATGCCATTCTTACTTGCAGTTTTAAGAATTGCTGTAGAATGTGCTGGGGATGCAACATCCGGGGATACGAAGGACCTGGCCAGAACACCCTGGGCTCTGTTCCTGTCCCTCCTAGAGCAGGATGTCCTACAGAGATTTAGATCAGCAAGTTGTATTGTCCCAGGGATATGAAACCCAGGGCCACCTGCTTTCCAGAGTCCTTCAGCTGCAGTGCAAGTGGGGCACATGCAGACAAGACTCCATCCACCCTGGGCAGCTTTCCCGAGCCTGGGGGACCAGCTCGCCATGAATCCTAGGCTCTGCTGTCCCTTGCTACATATCTCTAATTAACAAGTCTGGTTTGTGTAATTTGCCATAGGTTAGTGTTGTCTCACTGGACTCATGCAAGTGATAAATTAACACAACTCAAAGTGCAGTAGACGAGGTGTTTAGAGTCCTCCCCTGGGACTGACATGGTGCACAGTGACCCTGCTTCACACTCCCCAACCTCCCTGCTTGAGCTAGTGTTGCCTGCACCAGAAGACTGCCTGGCCCTGCTCTGCACCTCTCTCCCCGACCTACAGCAAGTCTCCGGTTACTGTCTCTCTCTGCACTATTTCACTGTCTTCATAGCCCTCCCCACACCTCCAGAGGTTGACTTCTTGTGTGTGTGTGTGTGTGTGTACATGTGCGCGCATGCATGTGTGTGTGTGTGGGTGTGTGTGTGTGACATCTGGTCTCCTCCCAAGACTATCTGCTCCAGGAGGGCAGAATCATGGTCGATTTGGCTCAGTGGTGTGTCTCCAACACATGGCCCTGGGCCTGACCCATCGTAGGGGCTCTGTATATGTTTGAGGATGAAAAACAGAAATATTGGCCCCTCCAAAAATCATGTTGAAATTAATCCCCAATATGGCAGTATTGAGAGTTGGGGCCTTTAAGAGGTGATTGGGCCTTGAGAGCTCTGTCCTCATGAGTAGATGAATCCACTCATGGATTAATGAGTTAATGGCTTAATGGGTTATCATGGGGGTGGGACAAGTGGCTTTCTAAGAAGAGAAAGAGAGACCTGAGCTGGCACACTCAGCCCCCTCACCATATGATGCCTTGCACCACTCTGGGACTCTGCAGAGAGCCCCCAGCAGCAATAAGGCCCTCACTAGATGCAACCCCTTGACCTTGGACTTCTCAGCCTCAAGAACTGTAGGAAATAAATTCCTTTTCTTTATAAATTGACCAGTTTCAGATATTCTGTTATAAGCAACAGAAAATGGACAAAGACAACCCTCTTTCCATGCTTTGCCAAATAGGGTTTTGGCCTTCCCTGGAGGTTGGCAGGCCGGGGCTGGGGCAGCTGCTTGCGGCTGTCATCTAGAACACAGGCTCTTTCCAGCTCCTGGTCCTCCATCCTTAGTATGTGGCTTTCATCCTCATGCAGGCAGCAAGAAGATGGGAGGGTAGAGAGGGAAAGGCCTGTGCCAGCCTTTTTAGGAAACAATAGCCTTTTAGGAACCCACCAAGCAGAGTGTCACATCCCTCTAGACAGAACTGGGTCTGGTGGCCACCTGTAGCCAGAAGGGCATCTGGGGAAGGAGCTTCAAGGACACATCATTCCTCTGAACTAAACTGGTGTCTGTTAGGAAGAAGGAAGGAGGGGACCGGATGCAAGGTAGATCAGCAGCAGCAACAGCTGCCACAACTGCCCAAACCTTTCTCTCTGCCCAAGCCAGAGCCATTTCTGGGTGATCGTAACTAAGATCCACATGGGGGGAACCCGATCCACCTGAGGGTACTGGGAATCTTCCCTGAGGAACTGACATTTGGGCTAAGATCTGAAGGATACTAGGGATTACCCTGACAACACAGTGCAAGAGGAGAATTCCAGGCAGAAGGAACAGAAGGGAAATGCTGAGGGAGAAGATAGTGCAGGATATTTGAAGGAGAGAAAGCAAGCCAGCACGACCAGAGAACAGACAACAAGAGGAAGAGGGCAGGGAGAAAGGGCTGGAAAGATAGGAGAGGGCTGGCACTGGGCCCTGTGGGCTGCAGTAAGGATTTGTGACTGCTCTGTGAGCAACAGGACCAGCCACAGGTTTTCCACAGAAGATTAACATGACTTTTAAAGATCATCCAGTCTTGGAGGGGGCCAAGAGAAGTGTGTATGAGTCAAAATAAATTAATCCTGTAACAAAGAGCCCCCAGATCACAGTGGATTGAAACCCCAAAGGTTTATTTCTCACTCATGTCACATCCAACGCAGGGTGGCCCAGGGGCTCAGCTCCACACAGTCATTCAGGGATCTAGGCTCCTCCCATTTTGTGCACCTCCATCTTTGACATGTGGCCACCAAGTTCATCTTGGCATCCTCCAGCTGGCGAATGAAAACAGAGAACATGGGGAGGAGGATGCAGGGTTTTGGAGGCCAGGCCTGGAGGTGGTGTGTATCCCTTCTGCCCACATTGCTTTGGCCATAATTCAATCGCATGACCCCTGCTAACTGCTAGGAGCAGGGAATGTGGCCTCATGCAGTACCCAGGAGGAAAGGAGATGACCTGGATATTGCTGTCCACTAGCAGTCTCTGCCACAGTCCACCCCTTGCCACCACATACCCATGAGACCCTCCTTCCTACACATAGAAAAAGCTCATCCTCTCCCCAAGGGATACAACCCAAAACTCATCCAGCTACCGCATGGTCTGGTGGCCTGTGGACTATAGAGAAAATGTGTTCATCATCCCCTTACACTCACATGTGCACACACACACACATACACATACACACACACACACAATGTGATGGTGAGGCAGGGATAAGATAACCTCAGTAAAAACTCCCATTCTGAAGAGAAAGGAATGGCAGCCACTCAACAGCAAGCAGTCCATTGCACAGGGTCCATTGTACAGGGGCAGGGACTGAGAGATTTCTCTACCCTGGCGGCCAAGGGTGTCCCCTGACTAGACTCAAGGGTGTCCCCTGACTCTGCTCTCTTAGAAAACCCCTTGTCAGAACATCACACACGGGGGACTGTTGTGGGGTGGGGGGGAGGGGGGAGGGGGGAGGGATAGCATTAGGAGATATACCTAATGCTAAATGACGAGTTAATGGGTGCAGCACACCAACATGGCACATGTATACATATATAACAAACCTGCACATTGTGCACATGTACCCTAAAACTTAAAGTATAATAATAATAATAATGAAAAAAAAAAAGAAAACCCCTTGTCCAGCTGGGCGCAGTGGCTTATACCTGTAATCCTAGCACTTTGGGAGGCTGAGGCAGGAAGGTCATTTCCAGCCAGGAGTTCGAGACCAGCCTGGCCAATATATGGTGAAATGCTGTCTCTACTAAAAATACAAAAATTAGCTGGGGTTGGTGGTGTGCACATGTAATCCCAGCTCCTTGGGAGGCTGAGGCAAGAGAATCACTTGAAACCAGGAAGCAGAGGTTGCAGTGAACTGAGATCGAGCCACTGCACTCCAGCCTGAGTGACAAAGGGAGACTCTATCTCAAAAAAGTAATAAAATAAAATAAAATTTTCTCCATTTCCCCCGACCCAAGTTCACCCTTTATGAGCTCTTCCTTGTTAATTTTCCTCCGTGGCCGCCTCTGATGTCGGAGTGCAGTGGAGTTCCCTCCTCAGATGCCACAGAATTTTCGGAACCTACTTCCTGCTTGTGGATAGTAGGGGACCCCAAGGGTATTTTAAGTTTCAGTCAAAGACTCTTCTTAGTCCAGGATCATCATGTCCTTATCAACGCAATTCCCTCCATAGCTAATTTTCTGATCTATTCGACCCCTGTCAGTCCTATGTGCCAGTCAATGATCATACCCGTGGTTCTTTCCTAGGCTTAATTGTCCAGCCCCATTTATTTTTTCCCTGCTTCCTTGCCTCCCTGCCTTTTCCTCCCAACATAATAATGACAATCTCGAGGCTATGTAATTGAGTGGAAATGTCACATCCTTCTTCTAATCTTCACTGCAGTCTGAAGTGTCCCTCACTCTTTTTTTTTTTTTTTTTTTTTTGAGACAGAGTCTCGCTCTGTCGCCCAGGCTGGAGTGCAGTGGCGCAATCTCGGCTCACTGCAAGCTCCGCCTCCCGGGTTCACGCCATTCTCCTGGCTCAGCGTCTCCGAGTAGCTGGGACTACAGGCGCCCGCCACCACACCCGGCTAATTTTTTTGTATTTTTAGTAGAGACGGTGTTTCACCGTGGTCTTGATCTCCTGACCTTGTGATCCGCCCACCTCGGCCTCCCAAAGTGCTGGGATTACAAGCGTGAGCCACCGCGCCCGGCCGTGTCCCTCACTCTTATTTCCTACTGTTTCAGTTCCAGATGTGCTTAATTTTCCAACCCTGAAAAGCCCCTCTTTCTGTTCCCTTTTGTTTCTGCTTCAAACCAGCTGTGACTCTCCTGAGCTCATCTCTTTCCTGTAAGACCTTGCCAAATGCAGCCCATGGTAGCCAAGACACACTAATCTGTTAATTCCTTCCAACCATTTCCCCTGGAGCTACAGGCTCAGTGCTGGTATGCTCTGTCTTCCCAGCTATCACAGGCAACCATTCTCCCAAATACTTTGCCACTTCATAACATGGACTGCCATATTTCACAGCCTCTAATATCAATTTCCACACTGTCACTCCACAGCCAATGCCACACTTTACAGGTTCTTGTAATGCCCATTTCAGATTACCAATTTTTGTATTGGTTGGAGAAAGCTAACAGCCCCAAATCTCAGCAGCTCATCACCATGAAGGTCTATTTCTCGCTCTTGTTGCAGTTCAAGGAGGCTTGGCCAAGGGGCTCAGCTTCACGCAGTCACTTCAGGACTGAGGTTCCTCCCATGTTGTGCACCAGTGTCTTCACTGTGCGGCTTGGAGGCCACCCTGGCATCTTCCAGCCAGTGAGTGGAGACAGGCTGTCTGCAGCAGGAGGTCGCCTTTTCTGGGCCAGACCTCAAAATGGCAGGCATCACTTCCATCCACAGCCCAGGGGCCAGAACTCAGTCCCTAACTGCAGGTCAGCCTGAGGGATGTGCTTATCCGTGTGCCCAGGAAGAATGGCAGCACCCCAGATTTCAGATCTGGGGTCTAGCAGGTGCCCACAGGGGCCTCAGTTCGTGCTCCTTTGCCCGGATGCCTCCATTCTGCCTAGAGCACGCCTTCACAGCCTCCAGGGTTCTGATCCATGAGTGACACTTCCCTCCCCCAGGCAGGAGGGGAGGAGAACAGGTGCAGGGTAGATCAGCAGCAGCAGCTGCCACAACCGCCCAAATCTTTCTCTCTGCCCAAGCCAGAGACACTTTTGGGTGATTGTAACTAAGATCCACAATTTATATGGGGGGACCCTAACCACCCCATATCCACCCCAGGCAGAAGTGGCAAGTCCCTGCTCTGTACCTGTCCTGTAGTCTATACAGGCCTCTTCCCAGCACTCCTCAGTGAGGATGGCAATGCTCCCCTTAACTGACGTCCAGAGCTCAGGATACAATAACAACATCTGACTCAGATCCACGTGCCCAGCGTGGCACAGCACGAAGCCTGGCATGGAAGAGACACCCGTTACTGTCTGTGAAAAACCAAATGTCAGCCAGGACATTGGCTCCGAGTGACAGGTGGCTTCCATTAGTTATACTTCCTGCCAGCTTGGAAAATGTATCTGACATCTCTTGTCTCCCACCTCACATGTGCTGGGCCATGCCTGCCCTCCAGCTGTGGCTGCAACAACCAGTTCTGCATAGGATCAACCCAGAGTGCCTCACATCCCAGCCCTGATGATCTCTCATGGGCCTGCTGAAGCCACCACGTGGGACAGGGTACTTTCCCCCAGAGCCATGCTGACACATGGGCAAACCAGAAGTGCGGGGAGGGAAGGGATGCTCCACTCCACAAGGACTTAACCTCCTCCCTGGGAGGACAATCCTGGAGCACCCGACACACTCCACAGAGGGACCCCAGCAGGCTTGAGCCCTCATTGCCCACAGCAGTGACTGGCTCAATAAGGACCCCTTGGACTGGCCTTGGGGGCTTCCTTCTCACTCCCCTCAATCCTCCTTGTCCTTGGGATTGCGCCTCAAAATAAACTGCTGAGTCCTAAACCCTTGCCTCAGGCTCTGTGTTTTGCTGGCAGCCTAGGCAAAAAAACACATTTTTCAAGCTGACAAGAAGTATAACCAACAGAAGCCACCTGCTGCTCAGAGCCAGTATCCTGACCGACATTTGGTTTTTGACTGAACCAATCAGTGCCTCTTCCGTGCCAGGCTCCGTGCTGTGACAAGCTGGGCACATGGAGATGAGTCAGATGTTGTTCTTGCACCCTGAGCAACATTGGTTACTTTCACCAGACTGGAAGGCCCCCTAAGCCCCCAGAAAACTGGCCTGTTCAAAGAAGACCCGACACTTGAGCTGTGTGCTACTCCTGGAAAGACGGCTGTCTCCCCTGGTACCCCCGACCCAGTCCAACCCAGCTGGCACCAGCCTAGTTGACTTCCAACATCCTTTTCATCCTGAAACTCCCTGCCATGGGGACTGTGGCATGTGTCCATCACACAGGAGGAGAGGACCAAATCCTCAGTTTGTCAGGCAAGGCTCCCAGAACCAAGCTCTCCCCCACCCACCCTCTTACATCTTCCTTCCCTCCTCAGTGTTCCCACCAACACCCACATGACAATTTCCACTGCTTTGGGTGCATTGTGTCACCCTCCAAAATCCACATACTGAGGTCCTAACCCCCAGTATCTCAGAATGGAAACTATATCTCAAACAGGCCTTAAAGAGGTAATTATGGTGAAATGAGGTCCTTAGGGTGGGCCCTAATCCAAGCTGATTGGTGTTCTTATATAAAGAGGAGATTAGAACACAGATGCCCAGAGGAAAGACCATGTGAGGACCCAGGGGGAAGACGGTATCTACAAGCAAGGAGAGAGGCTGCAGGAGAAAGCAACCCTTTCTGTTGTTTAAGGTCCCCTGTTGGTGGTTCTTTGTGCTAGCGAATACATCCCCTCTACACCTCCGTGCTCACCCTGGAATGCCTTCTCCCTCCGCTCAGCTCACCAGGTCCTGCGCCTCTCGGGGCCTTCACACACTGCCACTTTCAGGAGCCCATGTCTTGCTGGAGCCCTTTCCTGGCCATGAAGCAAGTGACTTCCCTTCTTCATCTGTGGAATAGGACAACCTCATCTCACTCACAGGAGAACGCACCATAACATACATAAAGCACCTCGTGGTGCTCACAAAAGTTGAGGATTTTCATCTCAACAGCTCTGCTTAGAGAACATTCTGGCTGACTGAGCTAGAATCTGCTCCCCACCCCATTGAGCCCTGTGTCTGCCTGCGTGCCCTGTCCTGGGGCAGCCTGCAGAAGCCAGGGCTTAGCCACAGACCCCCTACCCCCCACAAGGCTCAGCAGCCTCAGACCCTCCCTTCTGACAACAAACAGCACAATTTTGAGACCTTTTATCCTGTCAAGTCAGGCCCTAGAGACAACACGTTCACTGTGTCAGCTGGCCCATTTTGGGAGAATCCAGAAAAATTACTGAATATGCAAAGAGAATGCAAATGAGCTGCTTCTGAGCCCAAAGTGCTCCCTTTGGCATTCTTTAAGGGCTTGCTTTAGTGAGTAGATATAAATGCCTGTAAGTGGCACAGAGCAGCTGTTGGCATGGAAACGGGGCTTCCATGGTGCTTAAGGAGACTTCAAATCAGCCCTGGAACCAACTATGCTAAACATCCTCTCCCCCTGCGATCTTGTTCACACTCAAAGTTCCCACTTCAGCTGGAGAGAGGGTGAGCGTGGCTTCAGATGGTGAGTGCTGAGTCGAGATTCAAGAGATTTGCCCCAAAACGGACACAAGCTTTAAAGTCACACAGGCCTAAGTTTAAACCTTGGTTCCCAAAATGCCCAGCGGTCAGACTATGGGTGGATTGCCAGATGCCTCTGGGTCTTCGTTCCTCACTATAAAATGGCTAAGTTGTGGGGGAGCTGTCCTGAGGATGCAACCAGTTAGAGGGGTCCTTACAACCCCACCCAGCCCTGGGCAGAGGCTGCCAGGGGCTCCCATGCGCCCAGAGCAAGGCCCAGGACATGTGAACACTCAACATTCCGTCCTCCCTCCATCCTCCCTCCACACCAGGAGGAAGGAAGAAACTTCTCTCAAGTCGATCCATACATCTTGTGGGCTATTTTTATTTGTGTTCCGGGTGAAATAAAACAAGTTAAAGCACAGCATGAAATCTGAGGATTCTACCTTAAGGGGAAAAAAATCAACCTTTGCAATAACAAATAGTTGGAGCTGGTGCACTACTTGGGTGAAATTGTTACCCCTCGAGACAAGTCTAAACTCTTCAGCGTTATGAAAAGTCTGAGGGTTGCTTTGCCACAGAAAATTTATGGCCCCCAAATCATTTCTAAAAGACAGCACACATTCCCAACTAAGGGTTTCCTTCTGGTACAACGAGCTCCCGTCTCTGGGCCAGCTGGGGAGGCCCTTAGCTGCCACATTTGGGGACGCGAGGCAGTTGGTGCATTTCTGTCTGAGGTGTCTGTTCTGTGGGGCCCCACACAAAACCCAGCACATAGTAAACGCTTAACAAATATTCTGTCTTTGTGTATTTCTGCCTAGTGGCAGCACTGAAAGATGGATTGGGAGGGTTCTCTCTCCCTAGAATGCCCTTGCCAGACACACAAATAGAACCTCAGCTCTGGCTGCACGCTCACCACTCACCAGCAGGGGACTGAAGGCAGTTGTCCCCATACCCCTCCTCTAAGGAACACATTCACCCTTGAAGATGAAGAACCAGAACTTGCCTACACTGAAGGAAACTTCTAGACGAAGTGGTTCATCCCTGAGTTTTATGGATGTGGAAACCAAGGCTCCAGGGGTGCAAGGGAATCTGCCAGGGCCACATGGAAGAGAAGCTGAGACCCAAAGTCCTGGCTGACTCACCTGGGCAGGGACAGCTTCACATCCAGGGTGGGCAGGTTTAAAGACTCAGACCCGCCCTCCCCTGGCACTGGTCTATCCATGGGCCCCAGAACCTCTGAGGAGAGGCGCTAGGTGACTGCATACTTTCGCATCTCTGTTGACTTTGGAGAGCAGAGGTGCCCCCAGCTCAAGAGCCTCCATGGGTCCCCGTCCCCACCGTGTGGTCGGAGGGCATTGGTGGCTTCCTCTGCTCTCTGCCAGCCACCCTGCCACCCCTGCGCCCCCTCCCAGATGAGCTGCGGTCTGACCAGCTCCTCTTTGTCCCCCTTCAGGCGGGGTCATTCTCACACTGTCCCCCTTTCCTGGCCTCCCAGCTCTCAGTGCCCAGCCTCCCTCCTCAATGGCACTTCTTTGGGTCTCTAATTTCCCAGGGTTCAACTTGCTGGTCCCTCTGGCTTCACAGGCTGAGCTGCTCCCCTTAGCCCTCTGCCTCCGTCTGATGCCATGCAGGAGGGCAGGGCAGAGCTCTCCTTCCTCTGTCTCCACCGAGCTCAGCAGCAGTCAGCCATGACGCCTCCTGAGCACAGACAAAATGCCAAGAGGCCTGTGCTGAGCCCGCTCCAGGCACCAAATACTTTAGTCCACTCCAAGGCTCAGAGAAGCTAAGTGACTTTCCCAAGGTCACACAGCAGGTAAGAAACAGAGCAGGAAGTCCAAGAAGTTCAGTTCAGACGAGTTGGGAGTCACAAACGGAGGCCGCTTAGGGGCCAGGCGGAGCACATTAATGAGGGCCTGGCTCAAAAGGGGTGTGGTGGGGGAGACACGTCCTCCTCCTTAGTGGGGCGCTGCCTCCAGCTCCAGCCGGAGGTTAGCAGCTTGGGATCACCAGTACAACCAAAGTTTCTAATTCTTCAAGAGAAGGTGAAAACCCAAATTTGTATGGGAAACCCCCTACATTTGAACATCAACACCTGCCCTGATGTTTTATGTAACACAGGACAAGGAAAATACATCTGCAGGCCTGACCCAAGCACCACGGCTGCTGGTATGGGGCTTGGCGTTCTTTCCAAATAACAGTTTCAGAGCACGAGTGTACAGCCCCTTTTTACAGACAAGGAAACTGGGGCCCAGAGATAGGGAAGGTGGCTGTGGTTACATGGGGCTCAGTGGCAAAGCCCAGCCAACCCGTCCTTCAGCAAAAGGGATGAAAAACAGCAAACAAATGCTGCCCGACTCCCATCCCTGTGTGCACAGGACCTGGGGCCATTTCGGGCAGAGACTAGGGACAGGGCTAGAGGCCTCTCTGTGTGGTTAGGAGGCGGGCCTAATGTCTCTGGGCCTCAATTAACCCACCTGCAAAATAGGGAAAGAAAAAAATATGAATTCTTCCCTTCATTTCTGACTTTGTGAAGATGATAAAGGAATCATGGGTAGAAGAAATACATAAGTAAACCTAAAATCAGGAGAAGTGACAGGTCCCTCCATATCCTGATCAGAGCTTCCTAGACTAAGAAATTAGAACAGGTTTCTGGGTGTCACAGCCCTTGGCATTTAAAACAGGCCATGGAGGTAAATCTTGTCCTCCTCTCAGGCACTGGGAGCTAGGACCACGTTTTACAGATGAGAAGATGGAGGCTTGGCAAGGCTTGGTGCGCGTCCATAGACCCAGGACCCGAGGCCTCTCTGGGGGACCAGGGGACGGACCCCCAGGCTCAGCAGGCTGTCACCCCAGTGTGGCTGCACTCACTGCTCCCTTTGAAGTTCAAAGAATGGGCCTCACCCTTCCAAAGCAGGCAGTAAATCAGGCAGGAGAAAGGAAACTGTCCGTCCCGGCTGAGTTATGGCAGCCACAGCGAGACAGCCCCCACCCTCCGGGACCGCCGGCCCCACCCTTACCTGCCCCCGCCCGCCCTCTCCTGCCCCCTCTGCCCTGGCCCATCTCCTCTACCCCCACCTCTGGCTCCCAGGGTGTGTGGCTGGAGGCTTCCGCAGGACTCTCCCTCCAACCCCATCGACCTCTAATGCAGTCTGGAGGCCCCTCCACACCTTCTCTATCAAAGAGTGGTTTGGCCAGTGCTTGCATACCTCCTGTGATGGGAAGCTCTCTCTCATGCCCAGCCAGCTTTGACCTGGGCAAGGCTCTCCCTTCGTTGGGTTTGGAGTGGCTCCCCGGTGCTTTCCCATCTCACTCCCATGGGCCAGCCCTACACTCTCGGTCACAGGCCCCTCTCCTCCCCTGCCCAATACAGCCCTGCAGAGAAGGGGGGACAAACACTGCAGTCACCTCAGGTGGCTCTCGGTGTCCCAGGCTACCCAGGGAGGCAGACAGCGCCCTGCCACAGGGGGCCTGAGGGTTCTGGTGGAAACTCCAGAGTGAGGGTGCATGTGAATGATTTGCACTTGGAATTGTGTGAACTTGTGGGTGAAATGCATGGGTCGGGGCAGCAGGGTGTGCACCTGAGGGAGCTCAGCCAGTGTGCAGCTGCGTGTGACCCCAGCCTCTAAGGACGCGGTCATGAGGCAGTGCAGCAGTGAGCGTGCATGCTCACGAGTATGACTGTGCAGTGTGTACACAGCGGGCCGGTGGGGCAATAAGAGAGCCCAGGGTGCGGCACAGTGAGGAAGCATGCGTGTGGGGGGCTGTGAGCCTCCAAACGTGTGAGAATACGGGACTGTGTAAGAGTGTGTGTGTGAGTGTGAGTATATGAGAGTTGTGTGGGTGTGAGGATGTGAGTGTGTGTGAGGGTTGTGAGAGAATGTGGGAAGAGAGTATGTGTGTGAGAGTGTGAGTCTGTGTGTGTGAGAGTTGTGTGGGTGTATGTGCCTGTGTATGAGGGTTGTGAGAATGTGGGTGTGAGAGTGGTGAGTGTGGGTGTGGGTATGTGAGTGTGTGTGAGACAGTGTGTGAGAATTGTGTGGGTGTGAGGGTTGTGAGATAGACTGGATGTGAGTTGTGTGTGTGTGAGAGTTGTGTGAGTGTGAGGGTTGTGTGTGAGAGAGAGTTGTCAGGGGGTGTGTGAGGGTGTGTGAGAGTTGTGTGGGTGTGAGGGTTGTGAGATAGACTCTGGATGTGAGTGTGGGTGTGAGTGTGTGTGTGTGACAGAGTGTGTGAGAGTTGTGTGGGTGTGAGGATTGTGAGATGAACTCTGGATGAGTTGTGTGTGGGGGGTGTGAGTGTGTGTGTGAGAGTGTGAGAATTGTGTCAGTGTGAGGGTTGTGAGATGGACTCTGGATGTGAGTTGTGAGTGTGGGTGTGAGTGTAAGTGTGTGTGAGTTGTGTGGATGTGAGTGTGTGCCTGTGTGTGAGGGTTATGAGAAAGAATGTGGGTATGAGTTGCAAGTATGTCTTGTGGGTGAGTGTGTGTGACAAGGAGGTTGGCGGCTGAGGTGGGCTGCCTTCCCCAGCCCGGTGGGACAGCCCTGGGCCGGTGGCAGGAACAGTGCTGAGCTCCTCCCTGGATGCGATCTGAGGAGAGGTCGCAGGGAAGAGGTGAGGCACTGGCCGCGAGTCTCAGGGTTGGGGGTGCTCAGCCACCCCAGGGCCCTCCTCTCCTACCCAGGGCCTCCTGGGGCAGATGGAGGGGGCTGGCTCCTGACTCACCCAGGGTCCCCGGGTTCCTGGGCCAGGGCGGCAGCCGAGGGGGCTGGTATAGTTCCTTCTTTGAGGCCTGACTGCAGGCCCTGGACAGGCCGCTGCCCCTGGCATCCACCGCTGGAGAGAGGATAGCACCTTCCTTCCAGGCTGCCATGAAGGCCCGGTGCCTTTCTGCTGTAGTCTGGGTCCAGGGCCACCCTTCTCCCTGTGGGGCAGGCCCAGGGGATAGCCGGGGGACGCCCTGCTCCCTCTAGACCCTCACCTGCTCAGCTGCAAGTCAGCCAGGGCCCCGAGACAGATATCTGGGCTCTGTCCTGACCAGCCACTCTCTGGCCCCACGTCCAACCCACCGCCAAACCCCTAGATTCTTCTCCATCTCTCAGGGACCCATTCCCAGCTGTTGGTCTCCACCGCAACCATCGGGCCAAGCCACCACCACCTCCTGCCCGGACCACACAGCAGCTCCTTCCATGACACATTCCTGTAGACACATGCATGTGGCAGTCCGCCGATGTGCACATGTGCACACGCAGGCGTGTGCACACACACACGCACACACACATGCACATGCACACACACATGCACACGTGCACACACATGCACATGTACACACACACATGTACATACACACATGCACACACACACACGGACACGGGCCTGAAAGAGGAATTAAGAAATGCCACAAAGCTCAGAGCAGGGAAAGACATTTTCCGCGTAGAGTCCCTGGAAGAGGAAGAGAACCCCTGGCTAGAGCATCTGTCCTCATGAGACAGGCCCCTGTCTCGCGGCCCTCTTCTCTGTTCCTGTCTTCCTCTCTCCTGGCTCCTCAGGCCCAGGGGGAGTACCCTTGTGGCCACCAGCCGTGAGCCCTGACGTCCTGCACAATGGGCTCTAGACACTGTGCCCTTTTCTCTGGAAATAGTTCCCTGATTGAATATCTCCCCTCCCCACCCCGGCACGTGCCCTTCCAGTTCAAGTGGGCCTCTGTTTCCCCCTGTGGTCCTGCACCCACTCCCTGGCCTTCTGCAAGTCACTCACACACTCCGCTTCCTAGGAGGGCTCCTCTCTGGCCTTGCTCGGGCCAGGTTCCGTGTCCCCTAAGCCACCACAGGCCGGGGGTTGGGGGTACTATTTGGCCACAGTCTCCACAAGGCCCAGGGTCAGGGGAGGAGCCAGCAGCCCAGACACACGCAGGCCACTGTGGCAGGAGTGGACCCCACGCAGCCAAGTTCCCCCAGCCTCCCTCCTGAGTTCAGCCTGGGTGTGCTGGGTCTGGGGTGTTCATGGCACATCCCAAAGAAGATGCAAGGAAGCCACTGGATACAGAGGCCTGGGGTTCAGGACAGAGGTCTGGGCTCCAAGGGTCTCCAGGGTGTGGGAGATTCTAGAAATAGTTCCTTGACGTAACTACCCAAATCTGTGTGCCTCTGTCACTGCCACCTGCTCCCAGCAAGTGGAAGCTTTGTGCAGGCAAAGGGCGAGAGTCACTTGCCACCTTTGGACATAAAGCAGCAGGCTGCAGTGCCACACACAGTAGGTGCTCAGTAAAGAGATCCTCACTCGAAGCACAGAAACACAATGTCTGAACCCAAGGGTCTTTGGAGATCAAAGACTCCCAGAGGAAGCTGAAAACTCAGAGGTCCACAGGGGCCCAACAGTTGCCACAGATGAAGAGAATGGGCCAGTGTGGGTCATGGGGAGCCGGAGAGCCTGTGTTCTGGATGCAGGGACTCCACTGCCAAGAGCCATTGACCATGGACCTGCAGGGGTGTGGACCCAAGGTGCACAACGGACTCACATCAATGGCTTCTTCCCTCATCTAAGGCTCTCTTTCTACTGAAAACAAATTGGGGTCTCCAAGAAACAGTGGCCCAGCTATGCACAGCACTAGGACAGAAGTTTAGTCCAAGTCCCCAAGGAGCATGGGAGTGGCCAGGCTGGTGAAGGCAGCAGGTGGTGTTGGTGCCAGGCCCAGATCCCCCTTGTCAGGAGGTACACCCATCCCTCAGCCATTGCCAAGGTCTCCACCATTGACTCACAGCCACGCGTTACTGGAGAAGCACCCACAAGCACCTGGAAATACCAAGAAGGTTTATGCATCATGACACCCGCACCCCCAGGGCTGCCTGCAGCTGTTACAAGGTCCTGTAGGACTGGCCTTCAGCTCCGCGGTGCCCTTTACTCCCCAGCACTCCTCGTGAGGTCAGGCTGAGTCTAGACTTCTCCCGCACCCTCATGCTTGCTTGGTGTCATCCCCTGCCTCACCTGCTTCTCTCCATCAGTAATCACAGGCACCCAACCCCTGTCTCAGGCTCTGCTCCTAGGGAAGCAACGTGAGCAGCGAGGGTGGCAGCGGGAAGACTGGGTGGACACAGCGAAGGCCTGAGCACGCCTGAAGGCAAGAGGAGGGAGACACATGAGGTGTGCAGAGAAGGAAGCTGCTGGGGAGAGGGGCCCCCATGCAGCCGAGACCTGCAATCTCCAGGGGAAGTGTCCAAAGATGCCAAGTTGATTGACAGTCATTGTCAACGTGGATGAAAACCAGGGAACCCGTCGTTATCGCCATCTTCCCTAAGGAATTCCACAACCAGCCAGTCAAAAAAACTCATTGAGGGCTTGCGAGGTGCTGCAGCTGTGGGGGACGCATACAAGTGGGTGAAGCCACAGCCTCTTCAGCCTCATGGAAGTGCCCACCTGCTTCTATCCTTCCTTCCATCCACCTGTCCTTTCTCTCCAGATCATCTTTCAGCCCTTACATTCTTCCACATTCTGTTTACAATAGATTTCATGTGTGCAGCACAGCTAAAGTTTATTGAAACCCTAAGAGAGGAATCGAGGAAAGAAGCTCTGGAAAAGCCCCAGAGAGGGAGGTACTGAGTCAGAATGCAAATCCCAGAGGGCTTCAGAGAGAAGGAGACCCCCTGAGTTGCCCTGAGGGAGGAGCATATGAAGAGTAAAGGGGGATTTGATCTAGGTAAGGGAAAGGCTGTGATTTTTAGCTGGCAGCATCCAATCTCTCTCTTCAAGCCCCCAGATGTCTCTCAGAATCTCCCCTTTCCCATTCTAGGGGCCCTTTTGGCAGAAAGAGGTGCTCCCCTCCCACCATGGAAGTCCAAGGCTCCAGCTCCCTGCTTCCTGCCCTATGGCAGCTCCAGGCAGGCATGGATATGGGCTGAGCTGGTCAGATGACTAGCCCAGGACTCTAGGTCTTGAGAGAGCCACCTACAGGCTTCAGAAGACTGAGGAAGGCTGGAGGAAGGCCACATGGTCCCTGCCAGCTCCCCAGAGAGCGCTTCAGACTGTCCCCTTTTTTGTAAACATAATGCCAGATTTGGTGCTGTTTGAGCCCCTCACTTTTCTGTCCCTTTGCTCTCTGTAGGCATGTATCTGTGAATTACACACAGTATTATTTTAACTGATTTTGCATTTTATACAGAGGTATCAATTGCAAGCATTCTTGCACCTTGCTTAATCTGGCTCAGTGTTGTATTTTTTGAGATTTATCTATGCTGACCTTGGTAGCTCAAGTTCATTCATTTTAATAGCTGTATGGTTATTCCAAAGTATGACTACCACAGAACTGCCCAGATGAGCCACAGATTCAAGCATAATAACAAAAGTTGGGTTTTTTTGTTGTTTTTTTTGTTTGTTTGTTTGTTTTTTGAGATGGAGTCTCGCCCTGTTGCCCAGGCTGGAGTGCAGTGGCTCGATCTCAGCTCACTGCAAGCTCCGCCTCCCGGGTTCATGCCATTCTCCTGCCTCAGCCTCCCCAGTAGCTGAGACTACAGGGGCCTGCCACCACGCCCAGCTATTTTTTTGTTGTTGTTGTATTTTTAGTAGAGACAGGGTTTCACCATGTTTGCCAGGATGGTCTCGATCTCCTGACCTTGTGATCCGCCAGCCTTAGCCTCTCAAAAAAGTTTATATTTTAAGCAAGCAAGTTTTGTGTTGTTTTGTCATGTAGCAGTAGCTAACTAATGCAGACAACAGGTGTCTTCGGATTTAGCCGCTACAGGCAGAGAAAGCAGGCTTACGTGTCTCTTGGTGCCCACACATGTGAGCAGTTCTTGGAAGTGCACTCGGAGTTGGTGTCACAGTGGAGGAGAGTTTGTCCATCATCAGCTAACCTGGATCTTCTGGCCACCTTCTGAATTGACCCCAGTGATTCTGCGCCCTCCCACTATCTCTTCAATGAATTCCCATTTCCTCAAGACAATGAGAAGAACCAACCAGCAGACCTGAACTTGTAAACAATAATCAATGGTTATTTTCTAACTTTGTTTTTAATTATTGTTACTGATTTGGGGGATGTTTTGTTACATGGCAATTGCTGATACAGCTACCTAAATCCAGCTGCAATGAACAAGCACCCATCGGCCAGGCGCAGTGGCTCATGCCTGTAATCCCAGCACTTTGGGAGGCCGAGGCAGGCGGATCACCTGAGGTAAGCAATTTGAGACCAGCCAGGCCAACATGGCAAAACCCCGTCTCTACTAAAAATACAAAAAAAGTAGCCAGGCGTGATGGCGGGCGCCTGTAATCCCACCCACTCAGGAGGCTGAGGCAAGAAAATCACTTGGACCTGGGAGGCAGAGGTTGCAGTGAGCTGAGATCACACCACTGCACTCCAGCCTGGGCTACAGAGTGGGATTTCATCTCAAAAAAAAAAAAAAAAAGAAAGAAAGAAAAAGAAAAAAGAAAAGAAAGGAAAAGAAAAGAAAAACACCCATCCAGCTTCTTAGATCCAAGTCCTTTAAGATCAAGAGAAGGAATTCAAAGTAGTCACACTCACACTGGCTGGTTGGAGCTCATGCAAAAAAGTGACTGTCAGAGCTCTTTAACCCCTCTAAACTGTGGCTCAGAATAACTGGTCCCATTGCTCCTGCTGGAGTATCGTGCAAAGTAGGGCAGCTCCCCTCTCATCTCTGAGTCTCAGTATTCTTTGTTGTCTGTAAAAAAGGGCACTAATTTCTGACTCACAGACATGTTGTGAAAATTGAGTAAAATGATAGGATCTAGCATAGTTGCTATTTTTCAGTTCCTCTTCCCCTGACGGACTGAGTGACCCAGGGTACACCTCTGTCACTTTTTGGACTTCTTCATCTATAGTTTAGGAATAGTCGCTACTATCTTAGGAGAATTTGAGGAGTAGATGACAGAATGGATGTCAGATACTACATCAGGAAGGATGCCTTTCGTGACAAGTCACAGAAGACCCACTTTAACTAGTCCAAACTATAAGGGGACTTTATTAGATCACATAACAGGACATTCCAAAAGTAGATGGTTTCAGGCATGGTTTGATCAAGGCTCCAACTTTGTTTCTCTACAACTCTTTCTCCTCTACAGCCCTTTGGATGTTGGCTTTGCCTCAGGGTGACTGTCCTCATGCAGTGATTGGCTTAGGCACTTACTATGGCTCCATCACTCTGACAAAAGAAACGAGACTGTGCCTCCTGGTTCAGGCCAAGCAGTGCTCACTCATGGTAGAGCTAAGGTAAAGATAGTCACCTTCAACATGTGATGATCACTGAATAGTGGGGTGAGGAGAGGATTGGGTGTTGAAGAGGCCACACGAGGACTCTGACAGGTGTCCAGCCCTATGACATATGGGTTAAAGTACCACCTCCTCTATCACTGGCATGTCCCTACCTGGGCCTCAGTTTCCTCTCCAGTAATATAAGGGGGCTGCCTGGATGTTGCCTCTCAACTTCCAACCTGCCCCAACTCCCAGAGCCCAGGCCTCGATGGACTAGTCTGAGTCTTAGGTGGGAGGCTAGGGCCCACTACCTGCCACTTGGGTGGAGTGGGCTCCACGGGCAAATGCGTCTGAACAGAACAAATTGCTAGGGCATTGTTTCTCATTCTTTCTCAGGGTGAATGATTTCCAGTAGCCGACTGGGTGGGTGAATGATTTCCCAACCCTGCCAAGCCCTTTCCAAGACCATAATTGCATTTCTCGTGACAGGTTCCCAGTCGGGGCTCCCTCTCCAGGGCCAAGGTGTGGCAAACTCCGTTCACACATTTTAAAGCCATCTATCTGTCTGCTGCCTGGCCACCTTCTGCCTGCAGCCTGGGGTCTGGACCCTTGGGCTACAACTGAAGAACTGAGAGTTCCAGTACTGGCTCTAACACTGCATCAGCCAACACAGGGTCGCCAGCCACATGTGGCTGTTCAAATTTAAAACCCAGTCCTCAGTTGCACTAGCTACATTCCACGTGCTCAGTGGCCATATGGCTAGTCTACCATATCAAACAGCACAGCATGGAACATTTTCATCACTGCAGAAGGTTCTATTGGCCAACCTGTCTCCAGCAGAAATTCAGTGGGAGACCCCAGGCAGTCCCCTCTTGCTTCTGACCCCCGATGTATGCTTCCATTCTTTCCAGCTCTGACCCTCAGTTTCCTCCTCTGTAAAATGGGAGTGACAGTGCTAAGAGATATGTTTGTGAGATAAGGGCTGTGAAATGCTGAGCCCTGGGTTCAGGCTCGGGCCACTCCAGGGGAGGGGGAAGATGTCACATGGGAGGGGGCCTTTGAGCAGGCTTCACAAAAGAAACTTGCTTGGTGTCTAATGCAACAGTCACTCCTTCTTCCTGTGGGCAAAAAATGCATAGTCCTAGGGAATAAATGATGATTGTCCATGCCAATCATGACGCCCATAATCATTTGTCTACAATGGGGCAAGGGGTGACCATGTGACATCAGGGGATGTCTGCTGGAGGCTTCTGGGAAAACATATCCTCCCTGATAACAGAGAAGCACATCCAAAGAAAGCCCCTTTGTAACCTGCACTCCCACTTCCTGCTTTGGTTCTACAATGCCTGGTGCTTTCGCAGCCATTTTGGGGCCATGAAGCACCATCCCGAAGGGGAAAGTGAACACACTGGGGAAGCTGTGTGGGAGGATGGCGAAGTCTGGGTCCCTGATGTCTTTGTCTGCCTCCTCATCTCCAGGCTACTTTAAGATAAAAATGAATGTCCTTAGTGGACGGATTATTGTAGCCAAAAGCATCCTAAGTGATTCTCTTTCAAGGGTGAGTCAGTTTGCCAGGTGGGCAAGAGGCAAAAGAACATTCCAGGCCAAGAGAGCAGTGCGCTGAGGACACGGGTGGGGGGCGAGTGCTGCATCCTAGGAATGGAGAGTGGCAGGTGAGTGAGACTGCAGGCAGAGCTGGAGTTGGGTGAGGGCAGCTCAGTGCCAAGTGGCAGAGTTGACTTTCGCTTGCAGGCTGGTGGTGGAGTGGGGAACACTGGAGGGCTTTAAAGGATGGTGCTGAGTTCCAGGGTGAACTGTGGGTCAGGACAGGTTGGCAGGAGGAGACTGGAGGCAGGGAGGCCAGGGAGGAGGCCAGGGGGGCTGATTGTGTAAGGCCAGAGTGGGAAGGAGGTGAGGGAATTGGGAGGGAGGGAGAGGGAAGGAGCAGACAGGTGTAGGTGACTGAGCTAATGAGGTGATGAGGGGAGGAGGAGCTGAGGATGGAGAAGGAACCAAGGACAGGGCCCTGGGGATGTGGACACCCGATGGAGACTCGGGGAGCAGAGGGAGTGGTCAGAGAAAGGCGGGAGACGAATGCCGAGAGGGTTTCCAGAAGGAGGACAGGGTACCTGCGTGGAATACCACTGAGCCCTGGGTGCTGTCTTCACAATGCATCCAGAGCTGCCCTCACCAGCACCACCTCCCACCTCCCACCTGAGTTCACACCACCAGCCCCTCAAGCAGCTTCAGCCTCCTGCTTCCTGCCTCACTCCTTGCACTCAGTCCTCCCACAGCAGCCAGAGGGAGCCTAGCAAAACCTAAGCCAAGTCACACTCCTCCTCCGCTCCACAACCCACAACCCCCATGGCTCCCACCTCCCTCAGAGTAAACACCAAAGTCCTCACTGCCACCTTCAATACCCTGAAGACCTGCCACCTCCCACCCCACCTCTCCAACCTCATATTCCCCTACTCTCTCCCTACTATGTTTCAGCCACGCTGGCCTCCTCGCTGTTCTGTAAACAAGCCAAGCATATTTGCACCTGCGGGACTTTGCACTGACAGTGGGCACTGGAGATTTTGCAAAGCTCCATCCCAACAATGAGCAGAAAAGACAGGTCTTCCCTAGCTACCTTATACAACACCCCTGCCTCCCCACAGCACTCTGCATCCTCTGCCCTGAGTTATTTCTCTCCATAGCGTAAATACTGGGCGATTTAGCAGCTCGAAGCAGCTCCACGTGTCTTTTCTGTTCATTTTTGTGCCCCCATGCCTAGAAGACGCCTGGCCTACAGTAAGTGGTCAGTGAGATTTGCAGAATGAATGAATGAATGAGGTTCAAGTAGGATAAGGTCTGCAAATAGTCCTCTCTGAGTTTGGCAATGAATCCAGAAAGAGGGAGGTGTAGAAGCTGAGGCAGCAAGTAGAGGACTCATTTCGCAAGTTTGGTGGTGAATGGGAAGAAGAAACAGGATGGGGAAAGGAAGTGAGGGAGGGCTTTATTTTTCTGATGCATGTTGTTTACACATGTTTAAAGGCTGAGTGAAGAAGCCAGTAGACAGAGAGAATTCAAGACCCAGGAGAGGGGTAACTGACAAAGCTGGCCAGGGGAGGTGGGAGGGAGACAGACCCAGAGCCTTGGAGAGGGGGCTGCATGCCTTTGGTGGGGACAGGAAGTGGGGTGTAGAAGGAGGCTCAGTTTGATAATGTACCTCTGAAAGTGGTTCCTGTAGTGGGCAGGGCACATAGAGGGTGCACGATGACAAAAGTACTTCAAATTAGTTTGGTTTATCCGAACGGGGTTTTGAGGGGCCACTTACATTCCACATAAACAGGAGAGTCAACAATAGCACCTAACAAACATTGATCAGGGGCCCACTCTCTGCCCAGACACTGGGCAAAACTCTGTTTGTGATGTAGCACAACTAAGTACTAGGAAAAACTGAAACTCTGAAACTCTATTTTCAACACCTCCTTTTTTTTTTTTTTTTTTTTTGAGACGGAGTCTTGCTGTCACTCAGGCTGGAGTGCAGTGGTGCAATCTCCACTCACCACAACCTCCTCCTCCTGGGTTCAAGCAATTCTCCTGCCTCAGCCTCCTGGGTTCAAGCAATTCTCCTGCCTCAGCCTCCCGAGTAGCTAGGATTACAGGCGCACACCACTGCCCCTGGCTAATTTTTGTATGTTTAATAGAGGCGGGGTTTCACCATGTTGGCCAGGCTGGTCTTGAACTCCTGATCTCAGGTGATCCACCTGCCTCAGCCTCCCAAAATGCTGGGATTACAGGCACGAGCCACTGCGCCTGGCCCAACACCTCCTTTTTAGGGATGATGAGAATGAAATCCGTGTTGGCCTTTCCTCCTTTACTTGGCCACTAGGAGGCTCAAAGCCAAATTTGCATGTCAGCTTGTAAAGCTATGCAGAATTCTGTGACCCATGTGGGTGCATTCCTATGGCCTTCCCAGACTTGATTTCTAGTTAGATTTTTATTTTGCCTTTCCCTGAAGTTTTTGTTTGCCATTGCATGTCTGCGGGGCTGCATAGCATAGAAAACCTAAATAACAGTGGCTTAAAACATGATAGAACTAGAAGCCAGGAGGTATACAGACCAGACCTAGACATCTACTCTATACTATTCCCAAGTACTTGGGCTCCATTCCACCCTCTTCTACCTTATTTCAGGTGTGCCCCTTTCTCATGCTCATAAGTCAGCTACAGAGTTCCAGCCATCACATCCACATCCCAGGCAGAAAGGGAAATAATTGCCAGGGAACAAACAACAAAATGAGTTTCCCAGAAGCCTCTCCCAACAACATCTGCTTAGAATTCATTGGCTACGGCTGTGTCCCACATCCACTTCTAGCTGCAAGGGAGGCTGAGAAATGTTTTCTTTACCTGGGCATAGGTAGCTCTGAACAAAATCGGAGCCCGTTACTGAGAAGAGGGGGAGATGGGTATTGGTTAGCTAAATGCAATGTCTACCAAGGTTACCTATATTTTTGTTTTTCATCCTTTATAGAATAAAGAAACATACAAATGTTGGAATAAGCCCTATAGTTTTGGGGACAGCTATAAACTCAGTCTGCTTGTCTGTGGCTCTGTCTTCAGTTTCTGGAACAGAATCCGGCACATACAGCTGGCACTCAACAAATATTTGTTGATTTGAAAAGGAACCAAGCACCTCTTGTGTGGAGAAGAGTGTCATTATCCCCATTTTATAGGAGAGAAAACGGCCTCTTCTCCAAACCTCAAAAAACATCAGCCACAGAGTCACTGAACTTAAGGTTGTTATTTCACAGAGGAGGCGACGTGGCACAGAAATGTTAAATGACTTGCCCAAGATCACACAGCAAATTCATGGCAAAGGCTAGAACCCAGGTCTTCCGAGTTTTCTTTCAGATTAAACCTGGTCCAGACAGAACTCAGCCTGAAGGTTGTCTAAGGCAGGGTTTCTACAGTCCCCAGGACACCAGAATTCCAGTATCCACAGTGAACTTAGACATGCGGCTCCATGAGGTGGGAGACTGGAGTCATCTTTGAGTCATACAACTGCCATAACGCCAAAGGAATGGCGAAAATAATTAAAAAATCACTTTCGATCAAATTCAGGGTGAAACTCGTAAACAATGAACTTGAGGCAGAGAGGGGGATTGTTTTCCACTAAAAGTCCATTTCCTTAGGTCAAAAACATTTTTGGCAGGATGGTTTTCCAGTAGACCATGAAGACCTGAACATGCCCAAAATATGTAATCCCTTAATAAGTGCCAGAGAAACCCCACGTTGGCGTCCTGACAAGTTGCCACCCGAATCACAATACAGTTTCAGCCCCCAGAGAGGAATCAAAGTCCCCCTTATTAAAATGCATTATTTATGGCTTCCAGAAAGTCTTCCAGACCCCTGACAGCTTAGGAATGAGCTCAGAAATTAACTCTTTGATATTATCAGAGTCAATCCATCTCTCTGGATTCTTTGCACCGTGTTCTTTTTTTTTTCTGAAAGGCATGTACCGGAGAGGAATTTCATTCAAGGCACAAAGGAATGACGAAGTCGGCTGGGGAATTGCATTAGTCCCTTCACTGAACAGCCTTCTGATTCATCTGTCCTTTCTGTAGAGACAGAAATGACTTCTTGTTTCATTAAAGGTAACCATGAGGACAGGAGAACCCAGGAGGCAGCCAGGGATGCAGAGAGTGAGCCTGGTGCACTCCTAGAGACCACCTCATCCCACAGAAGCTCAAAGGGGGCCTGAGGTCTTGCCTTTGTCACACAGCGAGCCAGCGCAACAAGGCTGTGGGAGGGGAGAGAAAATCAGAATCCCAGAGCCAGTATTGCCCTCTTGGAAGTCCTTGGCAAAGTTCTGACTGCTTGGACCCTCGGTTTTCCTCTCTGTACAATGGCTGTAGACCCAAGCCCAATGTATTAGAATTGAACCCCTATTTATTTTTCAAGCAAAACCATTCAAGGAAACCTTTAAAAAAAAAAGATGTAAAGTGTAGTCGTTCTTCTCCCAGTCCACCTACCATAGATGCCAAGGGACCCCCTGGAACTCTGCGGCTCCATGAATAGCTAAATTTCAGCATAAGCTGGGCACTGACACACCTCCAACGTGGAGCTCTGGGTTCTGCGGTGGTGGGAAGACGCCTTCACCACTGAGCTCATTTCTGACTGTTCTGGCTCCCTCCTTGCCCACAGGTGCCGCCATGGCAGAGACAAGACTCCTGCTGGAGGGGTGGAAGAACTGGCCCACCCTTCCCTGCTTAAGCAGGGGGCTCCTTGCCCCCTCCTGGCTTATGCCTCCCAGAAGCCATACTGTCCAGGTTAAAGCATGGTAAACCGTGGGAAGCGAGTGCTGGCTACAGGCAGGAGACTTCTGGCTGGGTCTGTTACCAGTTCACTGGATGACTTTGGGCAAGTCATTTTCCCTCTATGGGTCTCAGTTTTCTCTACAGGGACAATGCCAAAGAATATATAGGTCAGGATTATTTTAGTTGCAAAAGGACATCCAACTCAAATTTACTTTTAAAAATGGAGACATGGAATATATTGGCACCAAGTACATGAAAAGCTCAGTAGTGGTTGCAGATCCAGGCAAGGTTAGATCCAGGCTGCAAAAGATGTGGTCAGGACCCTGTGTCTTGCTTCTTTCAGCTGTTTCCATTCCTGCGCTTCATCCTAGGCTGGGTTCCCCACAGTGGCAAGAGGCCTGCAGTAGCTCTGGACTTACAGCCGCATGGCCCCAAGCCCAGCACAAAGCAGGAAGTACTGCCCAGGAGACGCCAAGCAGAATCTCAGGATCCATGCTTATTGGCTTGTCTCATGTCATGTGACAATGCCAGGGCCCCAATCACTGTGCCCATTAGGGCATTCTCTTCTCTGATTGGCCTGGCCTGCCAGGCAAGCCAAATCCACAGATGCCCACTGAGAGGACCAGGGGCTCCAATTTGTTTGTGCTGTGGAACGCTGTCCTCAAATGACAGCTCACGCAGGTACCCATCACCTAATGCAGAAGAAGGTTCTAGTTGCTTTGGTAGAGGGAATTGGGCAGTCCAGGCCCCATTCACACACTGTCTCGCCTTCAACTCACAGGAGTGATGCACCACCCTTCTCCTGGCCCAGCTGCGGTGGACCCCAGCGGGGTGGTGGAAGGACCTCTCGGCTCCTTGGAAGAGATGCTCTGGATGGCCTCCAGGGCTAGGAATCAGGGTGTGTAAGGCCAACGACAGCTTGAGGTCAGGGCCCCCACATGACCTGCCCCTTCCTACTGACAGAGCCCAAGGTCATGTCACCCACCCTCCTAGCTGACTGACAACTAAAGCCCTCCTCAGCAAGCCGCCTCTCCACCTCCACAGGCAGCTGCTTGCCTACTAGGTGTTATTGCTTGTTTAGTCTTCACTCCAGCTCAACGGTGTGCTTTGTGAGGGCAGAGGTGGTGCCAATTTTCATCACTCTCTCCAGGCTAGTACAAAGTACATATTAGATGGATGAATGGATGGATATGGATGGATAAACAGGTGGGTGGGTGGGTGAATGGATGGATGACCAAGTGAGTGGATATGTGGGTGGGTTGGTGGATAGGTAGGTCAGTGGGTGGATGAATGGGTAGATGGATGGACAGACACATGGATAGGAGAGTGGATAGGTGGATGAGTGGGTGGGTGGGTGGATAGATGAATGGATGGGTAGGTGGGTGGGTGGATAGGTGGGTAGGTGGCAGAATAAATGGATGAGTGTGGGTGGGTGGGTAGATGTATGGGTGGATGGATGGAATACATGTCTTCCTAGATATCCCTTCTCTTTCCCAGAAACTAGGACTAGGAACAAGCACGTACTCAGGCAGAGCTCCTAGCTTCCTGCAGTATCAGACACCTATACATAGAGGGTCTCAGCCCACACAGTTTCCTGCTCCTCCCAGCTCCAGTCCTTGCAGGGCAGCCCTGCAAACACTGGAGGAGGTAGTGGCCAGGACCCCTGAGGCTGCCTTTCCAAACTGAGTGACCCAGCTCCTCCAATTGCCCGTCACGAAGTGAAGTCTCTCCTGCCAGGCCACACCCACTGGACACAACCTATTCCATGCCTGTCCTTTAGTAAAGGATCCCAGCTGCAGCATATAGGGGGTTCTGAAGAGTACAGAGGTGGAGGCAGTAATCAGCTCCCTCCTTCTAGGCTCTATGCCCTAGGTAGTGTGGCCTCTGGGCACATTTGCTTTGATGTGCCACACAGGGCTGAGCTCCTGAGCACTGTGAACAGTGCTAAGCCGTATCTTCCTATCCTGGCCATGTGCAGTTTGCTTTTTGGACCCAAGTGCTGGAATTGACATTTATTCCTAGTCAAATTCACTTTGCATAATTCCTGCCAATATGACAAGGCCATTGTGAGTCCTGAGTCAGGGTTTTGAGCCATTTCCACCTCAGCCCAATGCCCCTCACCATTCTTTGTGCAGCCAGGAGCCAGATATGGAGATATTTCTCCCTGAGGAAGCCATGGTAGGCAGGGGGAGTGGAAGAGGGGAGGGCAGCACAGTGACCTCGTGGTGAGTGCCTGAGTCAGACCCTGGTCCTTGCCCTTCCTCCCAGTGTCTTCATTTTCCATTCTTTGCTTCCCCCATTATCCTGCGTTGGAGGCTGCTGCCCCCCTCCAGCCAGAAGCTTCCCAAAGACTCAACCCTACTTCCCCCCAAGAACCCCTGAAAGTGGACATGACACGAGTGTGTTGTGTGCTTTACAGATGAGGAAACAGAGGCCTGTAGAGAAGATGGGCTGGTCAAATGTCTCCCAGTACCTCTGGGGCCAGACTGGATTCCAGCTCTATTAAGGCATCTCCACCACTTACTAGTCTGGGCCATGCAGTGGTTAGACAAGAGGGACACATTTCTGGGGTGGAATATCAGTTCCATCCCACACGAGCCAGGTGTCTTTGGACATTGACCTCTCTGGGCTCAGTTTGCCGAGTTGTAAAATGGGATTCGTATAGGACTCACCCCACACCACACAGTGTTAGAAGGATGAAATGAGGTCGTCTGTGTGGAATGTGAAGAATGGTCCCCCCACCTGGAAATGGGCAGCAGCTCTGCATGTCTGCCCTACCTTGCGCTAGACAGAGTGCTGGGCACACCACACACATCCTCACCTTTCTTCCTCACAGCACACACGCTAGTTAGAAAGTTGTTCACATTTTACAGCTGGGGAAACTGAGAGTCAAAGAAGGAAGCCCAGCCTGCTGCACTCCCTACCCCAAAAATGGCCACTATGTGTTCTATTGAACAAGAAAGCAAAGGTGCCCACACTTGGGTCACTGCCCACCTGTTTCTGAGTTCACAGTTATTCTGACTCTCATTTCCAGGCACCAGTCTGGGCTCTGAGGAGCTGCGGAGAGCAGCAGAGATGAGGTCCCTGCTTTTTCTGTTATGGAGAGACCAGGATTGACCTTCAGCCACCACCCACTACTACCTTTATTTAGGGCCACACCGTACCCCTGAGAGATCTGGACTTTAAACAAGCAAACAAATATGTAAAAAGACACAGCCCCAAAGTGATCCTGCCGTGATGCAGACAGACAGGATAATGAAGGGATGGGGGCGGATCAGGCACATTTAAGCCAGTGTGGGTAACCAGGAAACCTCTCTGGAGATACAGTTTGAGTTGTGGAGAAACAGATAGATGGTGGCTATCTGCGGAAAGAGATTCTAGGCAGAGGAAACGGCAGGTGCCAAGGCCCTGAGGCAGGAACATGTTTGGCATGCTTCAGGAGCCATGAGGTGGCCGGCATGATGCAACCCAGAGTGAACTCCATCCAGTTCAGAGAGCGGGAGGCGATGAGGCTGGCATTAAGGATCCCAGGAAGAAAGCCTGCCTCCCCAGAGGGTATCAGTTCTTCCAGAGCATGGGGAATTCTGTTTGAAGGAGGAAACAAATGTAGCACGGATCACTTTTGATCCCAGAACATTTTGCATAAAAACTAACACACAGCTGTGGGAGTAAGGAACCGGTATCACGAATCAAACATTAAAAATGCTCACTCTCAACAGGCAATTTTGCTTCAAGACACTGATTCTAAGGAAGCAGCATTAGATGTACACAAAGATTTAGTGGCAAGGGTGATCAGGGGCATGTTCACCACAGCAGGGAAAACCTAGGAAACACCGCAGTGTTGATAGAGTGTTTGGCTGCACGTATCACACCCTGCCAAGGTGCCGGATACTATGCGGCCGTGTGAAATGGTATTATAGAGAAATGTTTAACAGCACAAGTTCATGAGCACTATGTACTGTTAAAATGAAAAATAGCATGGTCCTTTCTTTCTAAATATACATATGTATGTATGGGCATAAGAAAAGAGATTAGCGATTGCTAATGACCATCTCTATGAGAGGGACTTGCAGGCAAGTATTCTTGTCCTCCTTTTGTTTATCTGAATATTTTTTCACCTGAAAGCCACTGCAATTCCCAGGTTAAGCTCACGGGGAAAGTTTAAGGAGATGCATGGCTTTGTGGTCCTATAGCCAAGAGGGGTCCCAGAATGGTAGCCTCATGACTCTGGTCACTGGGATGGGTCTGTCTGCCATCTGCAGTCCTCTGGTGATGCAGTACCTATCCTTTCATGCCCTCAGGTGCCAAGCCGTGTGTCCAAGCTTACCCCGCACAGATTCCAATCTGGGAGATACTATTGACACCTGACAGATGGGGAAACTGAGGCTCAGGGAAGGGTGGCAACCTACCCAAGGTTTCACAGCTAAGCATTGCCAAAGCTGGGACCCAAACTCAAACAGACTCTGGAAGCCTGTGATTGGATGAGAGCACAATTTATTCCACCCACCCACTCACCATTTCTCAGTTCCAACCACATGCCGGGCCCTGTGTACGGCAGCTTTACACATGCCCTCACCATGATGGGAAACTAGGCACAGAGAGGTTAAACAATTTCCCTGAGGCTACCCAGCCTAGAAGTGGCAGAGCCTGGAGCCCTGACTCCCCACTGCACACTCCAGCCTCCATATTGGGGGAAGTCCTGAGGGAGCCAGGAGGATAACTGCCTTCTATTCCTAACGACTTGGTGGGGAAGCTGAGGCAGTTGTGAGTGGTTGCAGGGAGCTGCTGATGTCCCACTTCCCAGACAGTCCAGTCTCCCTGTCTGAACCTCCCAAGAGATTGAGAGCCTTGGGCGAGAACTCATCAAAGGTCTCCATTAGAGGTTCTGCCAGAGCCCTGGAGTTCCGAGGAAGCCCAGAGAGGGGTGGTGACTTGTCCAAGGTCACACAGCCCAAGAGCAGCAAGGCAGGGCCCATAAGCCTCCCTTCCCCCGACACAACAGGCTGGAGTAAGGGGACTGTCAAGGAGAAGGAAGGAGAGAGCCTACATCTTCCAGGCAGAGATTCCTCACGTCTGGCAATCACGTCATCGGCGGGGACGCCACAGCCCCCGGAGTCACCGTCCCCGTCCTTCATGACCTCATCTCTTGGCTGGGACCCAGCCCAGCGCCTGGTGCCTGGAATCAATACCTCTTGGCAGCACCCAAGGCCCCCTTGTCTTCCTGCCCCCACCCTGGGCAGCCCTGCCCAGCACCTCGACCTACCTCCCACGCCCATCACAGCAGGCTGGAAGCCAGCACTGAAATCGTCAGAGAGCGCAAACTCATTCCCTCCCAGCGGCTCGCCTGTGCCGAGCTCACTGTAGGTGGGAGGAAGGAGCCTCTGTTCAAATCCAGACATCTTCCCACACTTGCCACCCCATGGGGGCAGCTCACATGGCCTCCTTGAGCCTCAGTTTCCCTGTGCGACTAAGGGAGGGATGAATCCAACTTACTGGATGGCCATGAGGTTCCACTGTCAAATACAGTGCCTGGCAAACAGCAGGGACTTCATACACACTGAGTCCCTCCTCTCCTTAGTCTGGATGCTTAATAAAGCAAGTTCAGGGCTTGCTTAATAAAGGCAAGTTCAAGTGAACTGTCATCACAGTTAACAGCAACCATGTGAAGGAGGCAGGCAGACCAATGACTCCTCTTTACAGATGGGAAAGTGGACGTTTGGGGAGGGTAACATGGAAACAGGCTTTGAATCCAGCACTTTATGACTTTAAAATGCTGCTCAGGGCTGCATCTCAGCACCTGGGCTGGAGAGCCTCTTATAGAACATGTCACCCAACCCACGCACCTGTTCACAGGTGGGAAAACTATGGCTCAGAAAGGTCAAGGGAGCGCTGAAGGTCAGAGAGCGAGTCAAAGACGGGGCTGGGTGTCTACACTCCAGGCCTGTGGGGACTGGAAATCTTCAAGGCCTGTGATCTGGAGAAGGCTGTGACAGGATGGTTCCTCCTCTGTAGCCACCCACTCGCTTGGCCCCTGTGCATTAGTGGGCACCTGCCATGTGTCCATCCAGCGAGAGGGCCTGTCCTCATCACCCCGCCCTGGGGATTGATATCCCTGTATCAGATTTGACCAGGATGGCTTCTTAAGGGCTTGGAAGTGTGTCCCTGCTTCCCAGGCCCTGCCAGCTTCAGAGCATTGGGACAGAGTGTCCCAGGAGGGTCTAAGAGAGGTGAGGCCCTGCACCAGCTGGGGCTGTAAAGTCAACGCAGGTAGCAGAAGGGAGATGAGAGAGGCAGCTCGGCTGCTCCTGTTGATGTTATTATATTGTTTTTGAAAAAAACAACAAATCCAGATTTCTATGTAAAATCTCCTCATTGAATCACTTAAAACACTGAGTCTCAGATAACGCCTCCCTGCAAGCTGAAGAAGGCCCCTCCAGAGAGGGCCCTGGTGGACGGAAGGGCACCTGTGGTGAGGGAGCAGGGAAACTTGGGGATGAGGGAGGGGAGTTTGGCCCTAAACCTGGAGCCTCAGTTCCCTGCGCTGTAAAGCGGGTCCATCAGTCCCAACCCAGCTGGGTGACTATGCAAATGCCTCTCCGGCTCTCCAGAATTCCATGGGCCGGGCTCACCCTGGGCTTTCTCAGGCTTCCTGGTGGGATGGGGTCCCCAAGTGGCCCACTCCTGCTCTCCGCAGGCTGGCACTCAGGCTGAGGACACCCCGGTGTGCAGCCTTGGATTTGCAGCCATGGCTGTAGGTTTGGGGCAATTCCTGGTGTCTTCACTGACACTTTCCTTTTCTCTCCCCAGCCCAGAAAGCAGGTGGGAAGGCCCAGATGGGAAGGGCGAGAAGGGAGAGCTGGGAACATGCTCTGGTTCAGAGGTGGGAGCAAAAGGAAACCATTCCCACCTCAAGTCTCACGCATTTCACCCAGGGCACGTCCCACACCACACACCTCTCAGCAGCTGAGACAGCGGACGGGACAGCCACAGGGCTTTCCTGGACTCAGCTACCCACCCTGAGCCATCGGGGCAGCCTGCGGCCGAGAGGAGTCGGGGTTACAGAGTCCCCATGCCAACACCGGGTAGGATGAAGCCACTGTGGGAGGAAAATGTTGCATCTCCCCCACACCCTGCCAAGAAGAAAGGCCACATCCTAATCTCAGGAATCTTTTGCAGAGCAAAAGAGACCTTGCAGATGTGATTTAATCAAGGACTCTGAGATGGGGCGATTACACCAGGCTGCCCAGGTGGGCCCAATGTGATCACAAGGTCCCCATAAGAGGGAAGCAGCACTTTGGGAGGCTGAGGCCAGCGGATTGCCTGAGCTCAGGAGTTCAAGACCAGCCTGGGCAACATGATGAAACCCCATCTCTACTAAAAAAAAACAAAAATTAGCCGAGCTTGGTGGCACATGCCTGGGACTGATGGACCTGCTTTACAGCTACTACGGAGGCTGAGGCAAGGAGAATTCCTTGAACCCGGGAGGCAGAGGTTGCAGCGAGCCAAGATCTGCCACTGCACTCCAGCCCGGGCAACAGAGTGAGACCCTGTCTCCAAAAAAAAAAAAAAATGATGGAGGGAAGCAGGAGGTCCGAGTGGAAGAGATGGGGTGGCCTGGCTGCCGGCTTTGAGGATGGAGGGAGGGGCCCCGAGCCCAGGAGAGCAGGTGTCTTCGAGAAGCTGGAAAGGGCCACAAAGGGCTTCTCAGAAGGCATGCGGCCCAGGCGACACCTCGATTTTGTCCCATAATAAGCCATTTTGAATGTCTGGCCCTCAGAACCGTCCAAAGAATAAGTGTGTGTTGTTTTCACCTGCCCCGTTTGTGGGAATTTGCTACAAGCCCCACAGAAAAATAATTCAGCCTTGAGTTCATGTCCTTTGTAGGGACATGGATGAAGCTGGAAACCATCATTCTCAGCAAACTATCGCAAGGACAAAAAACCGAACACCGCATGTTCTCACTCATAGGTGGGAATTGAACAATGAGAACACTTGGACACAGGAAGGGGAACATCACACACCGGGGCCTGTTGTGGGGTGGGAGGAGAGGGGAGGGATAGCATTAGGAGATATACCTAATGTAAATGACGAGTTAATGGGTGCAGCACACCAACATGGCACATGTATACATATGTAACAAACCTGCATGTTGTGCACATGTACCCTAGAACTTAAAGTATATATATATATAAAAATTATATATATATATATATAAATTATATATATATAAAGAAAAAAAGAAAAATAATCCAGCCTGAAGAGGGCGTGGGGCAGGAGCAGCTGGGGCATGAGGGAGCCCCAGGCACGCCTCCCACGGGACACTAAGCTACCCCCGGGGAAGACCGCATTCCTAGCGTGGGCACAGCCATGGGTACGGCGGGGTACTCCCTTTCCCACCGCACCGCACAGCGGCCACTAGGAACGGCTAGCCAGGCCACCCAAGGCCAGTCTACGACATCCCGCCCCCTCGCCTCCACGATTGGTCCAGATGAACCAGGACCAAGCCAATCAGTGCATGGCCTCCTCCTGCCCCCAGAACAGGCATAAAAATGGTCCAATCGGTCCAAAGGCCAGAACCTCCGCTGGCTCTGCGGGAAATCCTGCCAGAGACACCTGGAACCATGGCAGCAACTTTGCCATCATGAGGGAGTTAAAAACCAGAGGAGGCAGGAGCAAGAGAGTCACCAGTGAGGGAAGATGAGCCCTGAACCAGAACAATGGCTGTGGAGAAGGGGCAGAGGGGGCCAGAACAGGAGGACTCTGGAGAGAACCGGAAAACCTGGAGCTCTGTGGCACTGGGGAAGAGAAGACAGCCTGTGGGGAAACTGAGTCATCACCCTCTACCTCATCTACATTCTCCCCACAGCAGCCAGGAGCATGCCATATAAACCTAGGTCAGACCACCACCTTCCACCGTTCAGAACCTCCTGGCAGGGTCCCCGCCCAAAGTCCTTACCCAGACCAAACTCTACTGTGGCTTCAAGGCGCTGCACACCATCTGGCCATGTGGCCTCTCTGATCGCCCTGCACCCAGTCTGCTACTCCCTGGCCTTGCACTGTATTCGTGCGCACCAGGCCCATGCCTGCCTGGGGGCCTCTGCCTGGGATGTGTCTGCCGCCTGGAAGGCCCTGTCTCAGACGCCTACTTGGCTCACTCCTCCTCTTGCAAATGTTTGCCCAAGAGTCACCTTTCCAGTGAGTCTGTCATTGACCATCGCCTCGCCATCACTCCAACCCCTGCCATCTCTCGCACCCCACTTCCTGCTTGGGTTTGTTCCCTAGAGCTAAGTACAGGCCATTTATTTGCCTATTTCTTATGTTAATTGACTGTATTAATTGGCTCCTGGAGGGCAGGGACTTTTCCTTTGCCCAGGGCCTATGACAGTGTAGGCCCAATCAGATCATGGCCTCCACAACAGGCATGAAAATGGCCCAACCTCCTAAAGGCCAGAACCTACACAGAATAGGTACAAAATTCATACTTGACTCAGAACCGGGAGGCCATCAGATGGAAGCTCAGCTCTCACCCTGATAACCCCCTCCACACCCACCTTGGTGCCTGGAACTTGCTCTGGGGCGCCCTTCACCCCCTAGTCACCCGTCAGTGGAGCCAGACTTCTGGAGTCTGCACAGACAACTCTGCCTTAAAAAGAGCAGGCATTCCTGGGCGCCCCCCTCTCACCACCCCGGCCCCGGGGCTCTAGTGCACACAGGCACGTGTACGAACAGGCCGGCAGGAGCAGATTCCAAGAGCTGAGGGAGCAGCCTGCGAGCCCAGAAAGGCTGCCCACCAAGGGGCACCAGCAGCCCCGCCCTGCAACAGCCCCACGTCTGCTACCTGTGCTCCTCAGCGCACACGCCACACACACATACACACACGCCACATACATGCATGCATGCGCACATGCCATGCACACACACACACACACACACACACTGCGTTTGGAAATTCCAGAATCTTATAATTTTGAAAACTCGTTTATTTCAGTTTAGCCCACATTCTGTTCTTAAAGCCTGGGTCATGGACAACTGTACCTTTCCAGAGCCTCAGAATCTCCAAGACTCAAAGCAGAAGGACCCGACAAGATTGTCCTGTGGCAGAGTCAGCTGGTAGACCCCAGGACAATCCTCCCCTTCTTTCCCTGAATTTCACCTGGGCTCCCAGAATAAAGCCCTCACTTTCAGCCTTTCTGGCATCTAAGGGTGGCTGTGTGACGAAGCTCTGATCAGTAGGATATAAGCAAAAGTGTCCCACATCAGCTTCCAGGAGGCTTTCCTAAAAGACATCTGATACCCACAGTCTGTCCTTTTTTCTTCGTCCCTCCTACTTAGGACTTAGATGTGATGGCTGGAACTCTGGCAGCCATCTTGGACCACAAGGACCAGATTTCCTCCTTGGTTAGGTGGAGCCAGGAGCTAGACGGAAGCTGTTCCCCATGCCAGATCTGTACCACCTACCTTGAGGCTTAAATATGAATGAGATAGAAATTTCTCCTTTCTTGAAGCCATTGTTCTTTGGGTTTTTCATTTACAGTCCAACCCTCCTATTGCATAGATGGGGCAAGTAAGGCCTGAGTCAGGCATTGACCCACGCGATGAGTCAGGGCAGAGCCAGAGCAGAACTAACAGCACCTTCCTTGACCTCTTCTGAGCCCCTAGGATTCCTGGGTTCTGACTCACCCTTAAGTCTCAGGACTAGAGGTCTTCAGGGGTCCAACAGCCCAAGACCTGCCCCTTTCACAGCATCACTTGCAGATGGTCACCCAGGTGCTGCTTGGACATCTCAGGTGACAGGGAGAACGGTTCCTCACTGCCAGTCCAGCCCAGTCCTGCTGAGTTCCAACTGGGAAACCCGGGCCACACACACAGCTGGAATTGGCCCCCAGTCCCTGGCCCCAGCCTACCCTCTGGGCTCACGCAGGGGCAGAGAACTGGACTCCCTGAGGCTGCTTCTCTCCAATCTTATGGGCATTTGCCTCCCTGCCACGCTCTGAATTCTGCTCTTGGGAAGAAGTTCAAGCAGGAGAGAGGAGGGAAGAAAATACAGACTCATTGGGGCCTTCTCAAACTCTGGGTTTTGATCTCAGTGGATAACAGAGCAGCGGAAGCTCGCCCAGGCCTCCCATGTCACAGGAAGGGACCCAGCGCGTGTTGAGCCCTGGCTGTAGACCATGTAGAGTGCTGAGTGCTTTTCATACACTGTCTGCTTCAATTTCCACACAATGCTCTAAGGAAGGCCCAAATATTCACCCCATTTTCAGATAAGGAAACTGAGGTGCAGAGAAAGTTGCCTAGGATGGCCTTGCTAAAACATTCATTTTCCACCCAGGTGTGTCCCACTCCAAGATGTGCACTCTTTCTGGGCCCAACCATGCCCCTCAAACCTGGAGCAGGTCTCAGTGCTGGGCCTGCCACTGGCCCACTGCTCCTCAGCATCTCACTTCCATCCCACGTCCCAGTCAGAACAAGACTCCAACTTGCAGCAGAAATTATGAATAAGGCAAAAGAAAGTTGTCCTGGCCTCTGTGCATGCCTTAAGTATTTAAATTCTTTTTCATAATTATCTCAAATAGTAATTATTGCAGGAGCAATGCGCTTATCGCAGACATGAAACCACCTGCCTTCCCATTTTTGTCAAAAGTGGAAACACTGACATTATTTTTGCGATTCGTTTCAATAGCTGTTTTCACTGTAAATACCACCTTAACCACAAGAAAAATACCCCGGGAGACGCTGGAGGTATTGGAGGTTTCAGAGGAATTATTCCAAGAGGGCTGTGGGTGTCTCCCAAGCACACGGAGAGAAAGGAACGTGGAAAACTGTTTCCTCTCCAAGCCAAGGGGGAAAGTGCACTCCAGGGAAAATTCCCATGGAAGGGGGTTCACAGGTGCCCCCCAAGTCCCCTTCCTCCTCTCTGCATCCAACTGCCCATCCACACTGCCACCTCCACCCACCCACCCTGGGCTGCCCACCCACCGGAAACACCTCATTCCCTCTGAAACACATCAAAATCAGGAGGCTCCCTCCTAGGCACCATTGGAAACTAGGGGCCGCAGCTCCAATAGGAAGTTCGAAGAATTCAAAGACTAGAAGGGACCAGATTTCCAAGAATGCAGCTTTCCAAGATTACACAGTCTGGCACGGGTGTGGGCGGGGGAAGTTGGAGAAGAAAAAGGAACATCCGGAGCTGCAGCCTGAGAAACCACCTGCCCTAGAAGGGAGGGCCCCAAGACATGGTTGGATGAGCCGTGAAGGGAAGCAGGCGTCTCGGATTCTAGTCCCGTGCCCACCACAGGGTGGCCTTGGCCCAGCTGCCAACCCTCTCCCGACCTCAGCGTCCCCATCTGTCAAATGGACAAGAGTCTTGAGGGGGTCCCTCGGCCTCTCATTCCTGGTGAGTATATGATGGGCAAACACCTCTTCTTCCCAAGCTGCAGTGTTCTCCTCCGAACAGCAGGTCTCTCCCGACTCTAAGCCCCCAGGTCATCAATGCAGTTGTCATGATTACTAGTTATTGTCACTGGGCATTGACTAAGTGCCAGGATCTGTGCATGCATTATGCATGTGTACCTGGCATACAGAAGATCCCCACACCATAGTCCTACCATCACTTCACAAGGGTGGAAACTGAGACTCAGGGAGTTGCCCAAAGTCACACAGGTAGTTGTGTGAAGCACACATGGTTGCAAGCAGACAACGTTCCTGAGCACTTGCGACGTACCCCCTAGAGATGAAACTCTGATTGCTGCCACTTCACAGATGCAGGCATGCAGGCTTGAAGAGATGAGCCTTCCAGAGCAGTGGAGTGGAGCTGTAATTTCAGCAGGCACTGTTCATGCTGCTGAGGAGGGAGGAACTTTCGAAGAGAGATGTGATGCTGGGTACAAAGAAGCGCCCCGGCTACCTGGGAGTCCCCAGAGTGCTCAGATTCAGTCCTCACCCGCCGCCCTCGTCCCAACCGTGTTCTCTGCTGCCTCCGTGTGGTCGCTGGGGTTGACGCAGCCTTCCGGAGCCGCGCAGCTCTGGGGCTGTGGAGCGGGCTTGAGTAAGGAAGGGGTGACTGCACGGGGCAGAAGGCAAGGGGACACTGGGGTGCAGAGCACAGTCCTGCCCGGGAGTCTCGCTCACTACACTCCAGCCACGCCTCTTGTCAGCACATTCCCATTTCCCAGCCTTTGCTCCTGCAGGTCCCTCTGCCTGGCGCACTCTTCCCTTTGCTTTTCACATCATCCCATTTCCCGCCCATTGGCAGCCCCGCTGTCTAACCAAGGCGCCTCGCTGGTGCCCTCTGACCCCAGCCCTGCTTTGTTGTTCATCTTCCTACTTGTCTCCATCTAACATCATACTATCGATTTGTTTATTTGTTGACTGTCAAATTCTCCAGTAAAATAATATCAGCTCCAGTGTCTGGCACACATTAGGTGCCTAATAAAGACTTTTGGAAAAGAACTGCATGAACATTTCCACTAAATAGCTGTCCCAACTTGTTCACCCCCATATGGCAGCTATGAGTAAAATTGGGAGACTTCTTCATAAGCTTGGGACCTGTCTTCCCAAGGTCCCGGTCCTGCCCACAGATCTACCAGCTCCTCCTAACCCTTCTGCCCCAGGACAACACTGAGGGAGAATTAGGGACAGCAGTGGGAATCCCCTCCAAGCTGAGCCACCCCATCTCCTAACAGAATGCTGTTTCCAGGGGTTGCTGTTCAGCTCAGGGTCCACTGATGTGTCTGGAGCTGAGCACAGGAGCCAGAGAGCTCAGAGAATAAAGCAAAACTGGATGTCCCCTCCTTCATTGCAAGTATAGACCTTTGGTAATGTGGCCTGACAGACACAGTCATCCACTCAACAAATATATCTTCATGCTGCTCCATGCTGATACAGAGGGGTCTACAGAAATGAATCAGGCATGGACATTGCTCATGCAAGAGACATACGAGCTTGGCCCACTTCATCCTACACACCTCTGTCTGGCCATGTGGCTTTGGGCAAGTCCCTTAGCCTCCTCTGCTTCAGTTCCATGTAGGTACAGTGCGAGGCTACTGAAGATGGTCACAAAGCCCCCATCTCACTGATGTCAAACCTGTCCCTGCTCCAAATCTGTGCCTTCATAAGCACCCACACCTGGTGTGCCTGCCTGCCCCCTCTCCACCTACTGTTTACCTCCCACTTGCTGCTCAGGGCGTGGAAGCCACAGCAGGGAAGAGGGATGGATGACTCAGGGGACAGCCAGGGGCCCCGAAGGCTGCCCTCCACCTGCCCAGCACCCTTTGAGGATGGCCTGACAGCTGTTGTCATCACTCTCTTCTGGGAGGAAGGAGACAGCCAGCCCAGTCTCCCTATGAGAGCCTCCCTTGCTGTGTGACAAAGTAGGGGAGACTCCTACCCATGTTTACTAAGCACCTATGTGTGCTACACCCCATCCCTGATGTGCCCCACATGAGAGGCAGCAGTGCCCCATTTTACAGATGGGGAGCCTGGGGCTCAAAGTGTTTTGCAACTGGCCCCTGCCACCTAGATGGTTTGCATCTCCAAGGCCTCAGTCTTGGCCTGGCACAGACTTCACCATTGTGGCTCAATGTACTGGGGCCTCTCATTTTCCTTCTCTTCCCAGGAAGAGAAAATTTTGGACCAAATACTCCCTGCAGGGTAGATCCTGCTATCTTTCTCAAGACCCTGAATCTCTATGCTCCAATGTAAGTCTCTGGGTTCCTGACCCTGTGAGTCCAATCCACCGTAGCAAGTGATGGTAATCACCACTTCGGGTGCTGTGCTAGAGCTTAACTGCACTGAGTGTCCAGTCCTTGCCACAACCCGATGGGGCTGGTATCATCACTAGCCCCATCTCACAGGTGGGAAACCTAGGCACAGAGAAGTTAGGGGACTTGCCTGGAAAATGGCAGAGCTGGGATTTGAACCCAAGCCATCGGGGTGCCTCATGGCTACACTGTACTGAAACTCTGAGGGCAGGGATCCTGAATTCTGCCACTGAGATTCCAAAGCAGCGATATTATAGATACCTAAGACAGTGTCATCTCCTTAATGGGATGTTCCCGGGACTTCCTCCTTCTGCTCTCTGGGAAAGCCTTCAGGCCCAGAGAGGGATGGCGCCTGTCTGTGCCTTCCAGAGAGGTGGCCCAAGGCGCCCTGTAGTCTCTGGTTATCTCCGGGCAGCCACTCCCCTCAAAAGTGCGAGGGGGAGGTGGCTCCCTGGAGGAGGGGTCCCCTACAGTTGGCTTGGCAGGTCCCTCCAACCAAGGTCCGGCTCACACAGGCACTAATGGCACTAATGGGGGAAGACAGGTTGGAGCGTCGAGGGGACCATCACGCGCCCCAGGGGCAGTGGGCAGACGCAGCAGAGCAGGCGGCCGGCGCGGATGGGTCTTGGGCACGCCTGGGAGACCCTCAGGCCTCCTGCGTCCCCGGCGCTGCAGCGGCCCCTGGCGGCGGGCGACCTCCGGCTGCGGCCCTGGCCTTGGGCGCGGGCGGGCCCTTCCTGCCGAGCGGGACGCGCCGGGCGGCCGGGGCGCCGGGAAGAGGAAAAGGCGCTCAAGGCCCTGCCGGGAGCGGCTCGGAGACGGCCGCGGGCGAGCAAGCGCGGAAGGCGGCGGCCGGGCGGCAGCCAGCGGGAGGAACCAGCTCCTTGGCCGGCCGAGCCTCGCCACTTGCTGCACGGAACCGTCCCCACAGGGGCCTGGCGTCCCGGCCCCAGCCCCGGGCAGGGGCGGCGGGTTGAGCCCGTCCGAGAGCCTGGCTGGCTGGACAGCGACCACCCGGGATCAGGGACACTCCTGCTGCAGCGCCGTCCTGGGGCTGCCTGGGCAAGGGGTTGGCATCCCATCGCCCAGCTGTGCTCACAAGCAGGTCCCCCTTCCTGTATCGCCTGGCCCTAAGGGGGAACCTGAGGCAGACGGGATGTCTCCAGCTGTCGCCACGCCTAGGACTGCCATGTGTCACTCCCCGCCAAGCCCACATCCTGCCCCAGTGGGCATGGGAGCAGGGAGGTGGGCCAGGCACTGGTTTGATCAAAGCGGAGCTGTGTGCAGAGGGAGTGCCAGGGCTAGGGGCACAGAGCACGATGGGGGAACTGTCTAAAGCCACTTGAGGTGGGGACACACTCTTGCTTCCCCGTGCCCTGGGTCCTGATGCCCCTGACCTTCCACTCCTATCCTGGTACACTCTGCCCTTTCATCATCTGCTTTACAATCTAGTGAAGCAAATTGCAAGCTGGGGGCTGGGAGCAAGACGTCCAGAGTAGGGCCAAGTAGAAGCTACTGGCCCCTCAAGAAGCAGACTCCTCCGCAGAAGGGGGCCCCCAGAAAGCAGGCCCTGGGTCTAACAAAGGGAGGCGGATGCTGCCTCTGCTGCAGCCTCCTGCCTGTTTCCATGGCAACCCCACTTCTAGGACAAAGCAAAGGCTCAGCATTCCCAGGACACGTGAGCGGACAGAGAGGGAGCCTGGGCCTTATGGAACAGAAGGGGAAACTGAGGCCCAGAAAGGCAGCAACTTGCTCTCAGTCCCCAGGACATGCCCCGGTTTCCCCCATCACAACACCCATCATGCCAGAGTCTGTCTCCCAGTGGCCCCCAGATTATACTCCTGCAACTAAATATATTAAGCAATATCCACAAGTGAACGTGCCTTGAAGACACTCATACAAGAGTGAAGAGGCGGATGCCAGGCATTGGGGAGGGTATTGTACATATGGCAGTCAGGACAGGCCACTCTGAGAGGTGACATCTGAGGAGAGACCTGAGTGACAGGAGGGAAGGAGCTTTATGAACACTGGAGCCAGCATGTGCCAGGCAGAGGAACTGGCAAGTGCAAAGGCCCCGAGGTGGGAATGGGCTCACTGAGCTGTGGACACAGCAGAGAAAGGGGAGGGAGACGAGGTTCAGGGGGCGGCAGTGCCAGGACTCCGTGGGTCTCACAGGCCACGGCAAGGAATGTGACTGTATGCTGGTGCGATGGAAACCGTGGGGCTGGGAGCTGAGAACAGTCATTAGTCATAATGGCTTAGCCAGCTGTGAGGAACAAGGTAGTGGCAATGGAGGGTGAGGGGGTGGAGAGGAGAGGAGGCAGAGGCCACCGAGGAGGCGATTGCAGTGACGTTGGTGAGAGACGCAGGTAGTGGAAGCAGGCCGGGGCAGTAGAGGTAGGGGAAGAGGCGGGAAGCGGCGAGTGCTGGAGTGGGTGGGCGGAGGGCTGTGCAAGACTCACCACTGGCTAGGAGGTGCGGGGAGGGGCAGGGGCCAGGCTGTCCAGGTTTCTAACTGAGCAACTGGGTGACCAAAGACACCATCTCCTGTGTATCCCCTGATCCAACTGGCCTTGTGCCTCCTCCCATCTCCAGTTCCTTCCGCTGCAACCCCTGGACTCAGATTGCTGCCAGCAAACCCACTAAAACCACCTCTCCCCTTACCTCCTGCCCCTGGAGCCCCAGCCTGCGTTTGGGGCCCCTGTTGAGGAGGTGCCCTCTCAAGCCCCAGGTCTGGAGAGACAGTGTGCAAAGGATGGCCCAACAAAGACCATGTGCATTGGTACTGGCAAGAGGAGCTCCCCAAAAGAAAATGGGGAACACTGGAGGCGGGCACATTAGCTGAGGTCCTGTGGACATGTGCTATCCAAGAGCCCCAATGGGTGGCTACTAAGGCAATGCCCATTTACAGTTGCGGAAACAGGCCCCAGGAGGCAAGATGTCCCAGCTGATGTCTCTCAACAGGACAAAGACGCTAGCAGTGTTCACTTGGGACCTAATCTGCAGTTGCCTCCTGCCAACCCCCAACCCCAGCCCACCCCACACCCCAGCCAGCTCCCAGCCCTCAGGCTTTGCTGGGCCCCCTGCAGGGATGGCTCAGCACCAGACCTAGGGCGTGGGCCTAGTGACCAGGTCTGGGGGTGGGAACATCAGGGCATAAATCCTGACCCGGCTGACAGTGCCCCGGGGCAGACACAGAGGCCCTACTGTCACCTTCCTGTCCCCGCCCTTCCTGGCATGTTTCACAGGGTCAGAGGTGCTGGGTGGGGTGGACAAGCACATAAACCTTGGCCCCAGCCAGGTCAGCCTTGAGCTTCCGACCTGATAAATGGACAGAGAAGAGGACGAGGCCTGGCCCTGCACTGACCTTTAGGGCCAAGAAAGAGTGAGTCACAGAGGGCCAAGCTGCAGTGGGGATATCCAGGGGCCTGAGTGGAAGCCACAGCCAAGCCTCATCCAGGAGCATGCAGAGAGGGACCTGGAGCAGATACCTCAGGTGTTGGGGTGGGGTGTCCAGCTCACAGGCCCAGCCTGGGCCTCCTAACCCCAAATGCAGCCACCACCAGCCTGCTTCTCCCTTCAACTCTGGCTCCAGTCTGGACATTGGACAAACTCCGATTGCCACCTGAGTAGCTGGAAAGGACCCAGCCCTTCTCTCAAGCAGTTCATGAGGAGAGGGGCGGGTGGAGTGTGCACGCACACATTTGCTTATTCATTCGACACACATTTGTTAGCGCCTGCTTTATGCACGCCTGGTGCTAGGTGCTGGGGACTCGGATCATATTTAGCTGCATCAGTCCTGAGAAGGGCTACCTGCAGAGATGTGTGAGGGCAGTAGGGGCACACAGCAGGGAGATGCCAACTCTGTGTGGGGTGCTCAGAGCTGAGCATTGCAAGATGCGTAGGAGTTTGCCAGGCACTCTAAGCAAAAGGTACAGAATGGGCAGAGGCGTGGAGATGAGAAGGGTCTTGCAGGGTGCTAGGAAGGGCTGGCGGCCAGGGTGGCTGGAGTGCAGGGAGTGGACGGGGAGTGATGGGCAATGAATCTGAAGCGGGGCAGGGACCGGAATGTCAGGCCATGGAACTGGAACTTGATGCCGTGGCAATGGGGAGTCATGGTGGGGTTTACACAGGGGAGAGGCCAAAAGCTCAGTGTCCTCTCTGCTAGCTCAGCCCCAAACATCTTCCTCTCACCTCCTGACACAGCAGATAAGGACAGCAAGGCTCAGAAAGGCCAGGTTTCCTGTCCCTCCCCGATCCTCAGCCCCTCATCACCCATGGCTGGACTCCCTGTGTGGCCTGGGCCAAATATTCAGCTCTTCTGGGCCTCAGTTTCTGTATCTGTAAAATGGGGATCATCATGGAAGGAAGGATGAGTTTAGTGAGGTAAGAAGGCTACACATGTAGCCTGCCTGTCTCCCTCAGGGGAGGCAACACAGACTGGTTCCGGACCATTTGCTACCCCAGAAAACGGCTGGGCAAGGTCTCTCTGAGAGCTGGAATGACCAGGCTGAACACAGGGCTGTAGGTCAGGCATCTGCTAGAACCCAGGTACTGGAGATCAGAATGCCCTGCACACACACACACACACACACACACACACACACAGGACAGTGGCAGACACCCCCTCCCCTCCTCAGATGCATTTCACCGCGTTCCCCCACACTCACAGCCATGTGCCTACAGAGATGCAAACTCACACACAGCTCCCGGTGTCCTGCAGGCCTCAGGGTAGCCCTGGTCCCAGTGTGCTAGGGACAGTCCCACCTCATATCCACTGCCCTGGCCTAATTAGCAGTGCCCCTTTCTTATTCATGTCCATGTCCACAATAAACTATCTGATAAACTACTACATAGCGGACACACTGGTGTTGCCTTTCCTCTCCAGAGAGGTTCTCAACCATGCATGTATGTGTACACACGTGTGTACATGCAGGTGTGCGTGTGCACGTGTTCATGTGCATGTCTGAGTGCACGTGTGTCTGCTTGTGTGCATGTTAGTGTGTGTGCGTGTGTGTGTGCCAGAGACGCCTTTGGCAGTCTGGGCAAGCCTGTAGGCTCTTAAATGCCGATTAGATTTAAATTATAGTTATCAAAATACTAAAAGGGGTCTGCGACATGGTGCTACGTGGGCTTCCTTCTTAACCCAGTGAATGACACGGTCTAGCAGCGGGTCTAATACCCACTGTAATTTCAAAGTACTAAGGAAAGAAAGCGAGATTGCGCCATCTCTGAAATGAGTAGTGCTACTGTAGCTCATTGCGTTCATAATTAAAAGACATGCTATGTTCCAATTAGAGTACAAAAGATGTTATTTCTGCCCATCCACGTTTACGCACCGCCCCCCCGCCCCCCCCCCCCCGATTTCTCTCCAGGTCCTGGAAGCTGCTGTGGGACGCGGTCCTCGGACCTGGCCACCTGCCTCGCCCCGGCAGGGCCTGGCCCGCACTGGCCCGCACCGGCCCGCACCGGCCCGCACCGGTCAGCACCGCCTCGCACCGGTCAGCACCGCCTCTCCGCTGTCCGCTCCTGCGCAGCCGTCCGCAGTTCCGCATGCCACCACCAGGTGTCGCTGCACACACGCCGTGGCCCCGAGGCTCCTCTGCAAGCCGCTCCGCGAGGCTCTAGGGGGCCCCCAGGGTGCTGTTTCCCGCGGCCCGCAACTTATCTGTGCACGCAGCACTCCCATGCTGTACTAGGAACTTCCACTGCTCCCCCAACACCTCACTCCTTGGTGCCTTTGAGCATGCTGCCTGCAGTGCCTGCCCTGATCTCCAGCTGGGTAATTCCTGCTGCACGTCAAAACCCACTGGAGGCAACACCTCCTCCAGGAAGCCTTCCCTGATGCCACTATAGTGGCCCCTCTTGAGTTTCCACAGCCCCCTGTGGCTGCCTCATCATTGCAGTGACTGCCAACATGGTTGTGTCTGTTTCTGTGTCTGACTTCCCATTAGAATGTGAGCTTTGGGAGTATGCGGAGGGCCACACAGTGGGCTGTTCTGTTTTGTTTTTTAAGTAGACTTAATTTTTTAGAACAGTTTTAGGTTCCCAGGAAAATTGAGCAGAAAGTACAGAGAGTTCTCACACACTCCCTGCCCCTACACGTGCACAACCTCCCCTCTATCAACATCCCCAGCAGACGGGTGCATGAGGGACCTGCACTGCCATATCAGCATCACCCACAGCCCATGGTTTACGTGAGGGCTCATTCTTGGAGCTGTACATTCCATGTGTTTGGACAAATGTACAACGACGACCCTTATCAACCATTATTCTATCACACAGAATAGTGTCACCGCCCAAAAAATTCTCTAAGCTCCACCTGTAATCCCCTGTGCTCCCTTCCCCCAACCCCTGGCAACCACAGATCTTTTTACTGTTCCCATAGTTTTGCCTTTTCCAGAATGTCATATTGTTGGAATCATACAGTGTGTAGCCTTTTCAGATTGGCTTCAGATTGGCTGGGCCACATGGCAAAACCCCGCCTCTACAAAAAATACAAAAATCAGTTGGGCATGGTGGTGCACGCCTGTAGTCCCAGCTACTCAAGAGGCTGAGGTGGAAGAATCACATGAGCCTGGTAGGTTGAGGCTGCAGTGAGCCGTGATTGCTTCACTGCACTCCAGCCTGGGTGACAGAGAAAGACCCTGTCTCAAAAAAAAAAAAAAAAAAAAAACCGCCAAACTGTTTTCCAAAGTGGTTGTGCCATTTTGCATTCCCATCAGCAATGAATGTGAGTTCCTGTTGCTCCACATCCTCACCAGCATTTGGTGTGTTAGTGCTTTGGATATGAGCCACTCCAGTAGGTGTGTGGCAGTATCTCATGGTTGGTTTAATTTGCAGTTCCCTAATGACATATCTATGTGGAGCATCTTTCATGTGCTTATTTGCCACCTGTGTATCTTCTTGAATGAGGTGTCTGTTTAGATCTTCTGCCCACTTTTTAATTGGGTTGTTTTCCAATTGTTGAGTGTTAAGTTATTTGTAGATTTTGGATAATAGTCATTTATCAGCTATGTCCTTTGCAAATATTTTCTCCCAGTCTGTGGCTTTTCTTCTCATTCTCCTGAGCAAGAGGTTTCCCTTACAGAGTTGAATCCCTGTGTGGCCCTAGGCAAGTCATACACACTCTCTGAACCTCGGTTTCCACCTCTATAGATGGGGCTGGGAGCCCTCCCTCCAGGTTGTAGGTTTGAACAGGATCTGAGCAACGCAGAGCTTGCCAGCACAGAGCCTGGAACACGGCAGGGGCTGCCGGTAGTTGCTGGTGGAACTGAGTCACCTCCATTCTCTTGGGGGTGCATTTTGCCCACAGTTCCATCATTAAAGCCCCTAGCTATCAACGATGGTTCCAGCCATGGCAGAGCAGGCCAGGCCAGCCCACAAATCTGTTTGCAGGAAGATTCCTGTGGTTGGAATCCCTTGGTCTTAGGAATGGGTCAGAGGAGCCGACCCCAGGGAGACCTTGGGATCATGGACAGACCTACTGTTCAGGGGAGGGGTGGCCACTCTGCCCAAATTCCCTCAAGGACCACCCCTCACTCAGCATCCTATCCTCTCCCCACTTGGTCCCCACAGACCTCTGGCCTCTGCTCCCACCGCACCTTTCCCTCCAGCCACACTGGCCGTGGGAAAGCCTTGCAGCCCTCCCTGCAGTCAGAAACACCTTTCCTCCATGCCACTTGTCCAAATCCACCCCTCCATTAGTTGCAGGCAGAGCGGCCAAGCTGGGGCTGCAACCACGAGGGGGCACTGTTGCCCCGCAGCTGCGTCAGAACTCATCCACAAAGCTGGAAGGCGCCTCTGTCCCACCAGCTTGCAGAAAAGCAGGCAAGGAGAATGCCTGTCTTACAAAGCCACGGAAACTAAACGAGGGGAACGTCAGTGGCCCCATCCCACACCCAGGACCTGTTGAGGCCGCTCTCACACCTCCTGCGATGGGTGCTCACTGCCTCCAGCCAGGCTGCCCGGCCCTTCGCGGGAAAAACTCTGCCTGGAGAAAGGGCTTTGCAATGCTCCCAGTCTATTTTGCAGAAGCCATAAGGTCCTGTGGGGCCACAGGGTCTTCCAAATGAAAAACGCTGAGAAGAACAGATTTACCTTGGGAACCATAAGAAAGAAGCAGCTTGGGGTTTCCAGAGAAGCCCTAAACCTAAAAGGGCATGTGAAATTCCTCAGTGTTGACATGTTGGCTCAAAACTTTTCTAAATATTGTGCCCAAGCCAAGCAATGACCCACTTGAGCCTACAGCCCACAGGATGGGATGCTGGTTTTGGGTGTAGCTCAGTGACTCAGAGAAAGCAGAACCCTTAGCGCCCGTGGGCAGCACAGCCGGCAAGCAAGCGCCGCACGCCCCTCAACTTGGCACATCTCGGGAAGTGGGATGATTGATGGGGACGCACAGGCTTTCTGGAGGGCAGCCTGATAAAATGGGGTCAAAACTGGAGTACAAACACCCACGATCAGCAGTTCGCTCCTTGGTTGCATGTCCAGGGAAGTCCACAAATGGGCCCCCTTCACTGCAGCAGTCTGTGAGGTGCGTACCTGGGAGCAGCCTGGACACGTGATCCCAGGGAAAGTGTGGGGTACCCCTCGGAGGACTCCATAGCAGGCACCAGCAACAGACAAGACTTCCAACAGGAAGGAACACTTAACACTGCTGACTACACAATCAGGGAGCTGAGTGGCATCCGTAACACCATGCTGCAAAGCAACTGCAAATCTGTGCACCAAAGAGCACGCTGCAGCGAGTGGGGAGGAAGAGAAACTTCACAGTGGACAGACCCAACCAGCACGACCTCAGCCAGGTGGGCAACGCCAGCATCACAGGGGATGCGTCATGTTGACAGCAGCTGCCCTTCATTGGATGTGCTGATCAGGGCACCTTACCTCTGTGATCTTCCTCCCCATGAGAGGTGACAGCATGCTGGCAGTCCTCACGGCCCTCGCTTGCTCTCGGTGCCTCCTCTGCCTGGGCTCCCACTTTGGCGGCACTTGAGGAGCCCTTCAGCCCACCGCTGCACTGTGGGAGCCCCTTTCTGGGCTAGCCAAGGCGGGAGCCGGCTCCCTCAGCTTGCAGGGAGGTGTGGAGGGAGAGGCGCGAGCCGGAACCCGGGCTGCGCGCGGCGCTTGCGGGCCAGCTGGAGTTCCGGGTGGGCGTGGGCTTGGCGGGCCCCTCACTCAGAGCAGCCGGCCGGCCCTGCCGGCCCCGGGCAATGAGGGGCTTAGCACCCAGGCCAGCGGCTGTGGAGGGTGTACTGGGTCCCCCAGCAGTGCCGACCCACCGGCGCTGCACTCGATTTCTCACCGGACCTTAGCTGCCTTCCCGTAGGGCAGGGCTCGGGACCTGCAGCCCGCCAAGCCTGAGCCTCCCACCCCCTCCATGGGCTCCTGTGCGGCCCGAGCCTCCTCGACGAGCGCCACCCGCTGCTCCACAGCGCCCAGTCCCATCAACCGCCCAAGGGCTGAGGAGTGCAAGCGCACGGTGCGGGACTGGCAGGCAGCTCCACCTGCAGCCCCGGTACGGGATCCACTGAGTGAAGCCAGCTGGGCTCCTGAGTCTGGTGGAGATGTGGAGAACCTTTATGTCTAGCTCAGGGATTGTAAACACACCAATCAGCACCCTGTGTCTAGCTCGAGGTTTGTGGATGCACCAATCGACACTCTGTATCTAGCTGCTCTGGTGGGGCCTTGGAGAACCTTTGTGTGATACTCTGTATCTAACTGATCTGATGGGGACGTGGAGAACCTTTATGTCTAGCTCAGGGATGGTAAATGCACCAATCAGCGCCCTGTCAGAACAGACCACTGGGCTCTACCAATCAGCAGGACGTGGGTGGGGCCAGATAAGAGAATAAAACCAGGCTGCCCGAGCCAGCAGCGGCAACCTACTCGGGTCCCCTTCCACGCTGTGGTAGCTTTGTTCTTTCGCTCTTTGCAGTAAATCTTGCTACTGCTCACTCTTTGGGTCCACACTGCTTTTATGAACTGTAACACTCACCGCCAAGGTCTGCAGCTTCACTCCTGAAGCCAGCGAGACCACGAGCCCACCGGGAGGAACGAACAACTCCAGACGCGCTGCCTTAAGAGCTGTAACACTCACCGTGAAGGTCTGCAGCTTCACTCCTGAGCCAGCGAGACCACGAACCCACCAGAAGGAAGAAACTCCGAACACATCCGAACATCAGAAGGAACAAACTCCGGACACGCCGCCTTTAGAACTGTAACACTCACTGCGAGAGTCCGCAGCTTCATTCTTGAAGTCAGTGAGACCAAGAACCCACCAATTCCGGACACACCCAGACCCACAATCCCAGTCTAATCATGAGAAAAGCATCAGACAAACCCCAGTAGTGGGCATCCTACAACATATCCGGCCAGTCCTCCTCAACTGTCAAAATCGTCAAAACCAAGGCAAGAGCCAGGCACAGCGGCATGTACCTGTAGTCCCAGTACTTTGGGAGGCTAAAATGAGAAGATTGCTTGAGACCAGGAGTTCAAGATCAGCCTAGGCAACACAGAGAGCCCCCCCCCCCCATCTCAAAACAAAAACAAAATCCCAGAGCTAGTCTAAGAAACCATAATGTGTATCCCAGAGGAGGTCCTGGGACACAAAAAGGACATTAAATAAAAGCAAACGAAAGCTAAATAAAGTATGGACTTTAGTTAAGAATGTATCAATATTGATTGACACATATCTCACTGTGCACATATAGTAATGTAAGGTATTAACAGTAAAGGGAATTAGGTGGGGGACTACTCAGAATTATCTTTGCACATTTCCTAGAAGTCAAAAACTATTCTAAAACTAAAATTTTATTTAAAAAAAATACATGCCCACCGCACCACAGTACCCATTTTCTAAACAATTTTCAGCACAGAGATACACAATGAAGGTGTTAGGATGGAGGCCTGGGGGGCAGGGATGGGGATATTGACACAGCCCCCAGGGACAGTGGTGCGGGTGAGTGCCAGCCCTCACCCCCTAGCTCTCCAAAACCAACCCAACAGCAAGGCCAGGGGCCCCAGGCACTCCCCACTTGCCCTCTGCATGCCCTGATGGTGGGGCAGCCGCACAGACCCGCCCATCATGGTATGCCCATCTCTAGTTGGTCCCAGGCTGGCCATGCCCAGAGAGGACAGGCAGGCTGACCCAGTTGCGGGCCCCACAGGCAACAGGAAGGCCGTGGCAGGAGGCCAGCAGGTGGGCTGGATGCTGCCCTGACCATATGGGACTAACACATATGAGTGTGTCTGGGGCCTCGTGGCCTGTGCTCCATTCCACACACTCCTCCTTAGGGCCGGGAGAGCAGAGCACATGTGGGAGGGCAGAAATCATGAACATGGATGTGAATGTCGCTGCTCTAGCTGAGATGGGTCCGCCAGGCTTGTCCAGTCTGAGATGGGTGAGTCACCGGCTTATCCCTGAGATAAGAGAGGGGCCCAGGCATGAGATACAGCCCAAGTGATAAGACTGGCATCCCAGGACCCCACACCATAGCATCCCCATATCCCCAGAGGGATCAGCTCCAGCAGCGCCTCCCTTGTAATCCGTTCTCCAGCCTACAGCCAGAGGGGTGTGGGGAAATGCAGATCCAAGGCTGTCACCACTGCCCCATGCTTCAGCTGCTCCCAGTGCTCTGGGGATTTGCTTAGAGCTCAGGTGGATGCTCGTGGTGCCTTGCTGACCCTGCCTCACCCCATCCCCTCCACCCTTTTCCCTCATCCAGTCCTTCCAGGCAGATCAGGCTTCACTTCAGAAGCTTTGCACATGCTGTTCCCATGGGCTGGCATGCCCTTCCCCGCTTTTCACTGCATCCAGCTGGACTTTTTTTTATTATGTTCAACAGAAAATTCACAATCAGGTCTTCTGCCTGCCACTCAGCTCTGCCTGCCCTTTCCCTTCAGGAGACAGGTGCTGCTTTGTGAGCTGCCATAGGCTTTCTGCCTCCCACTTAGCCGCCAACCTCCAACTCACAGCTCAGACTCTCTCATCCCTCTGCAGGGCAGTGCAACTCAGCAGTCCAATTCCTCTGTCTTTGTAGTCATCATTCCCTCAAATGTTTCCAATGCCTGCGTCAGCATTCCCAGCCACAGCATTCCCTCTACCAGCATTCCCTGTGAGTGTTCCCGGGCCACCACTGGTGCCATCCTTAGCAATTGTGCTGCCACCTTGTGCTGGGGAATATCTGTGCCCCAACCACCAATGAGCTCCAGTAAAAACCCTGGATACCAAAGGCTCAAATAAACTTCCTTGGTTGTTTATCCTTTTTGTGTATTATCATACATCATGTCTGGGAGGAGGTCAGACCATCTGAGACAACCAGAAACTCCATGTTTGGACTCTTCCCGGACTTTGCCCTCTGTGTCTCTCCCCTTGGCTGGCTTGGATCTGTATGCTTTCACGAGTATAGCACTTTCCTGAGTGCTATACTTTTCTCTGAGTCATTCTAGTGAATGATTGTACCTTTAGGGTGGTTACAGGAACCTCTGACTATGTCACCAACTGGTCCGAAGGGAGGGTGATCCTGAAAACCCCACTCTCGGCTGGTGCCTGAAGTGAGGGCAGCCTGATGGGGACTCCTTCCTTAAACTATCATTTGCCGAACTCCTTACAGTCGGTGTCAGAGTTGGGACTTTCTAGACCAACCCTGACTCACTGGAACATGTGGTTTGGGAAGAGTAAAAGGGTAAGAGCTGAGGAAACTTTCATTCCTGGTGGTGGCTGTGCTGCAATCCATTTTTTGTCTTTTTCTTTTTTTTCAAATACACTTGCAGGTATAATCAATACAATCAATTTTTTGTAAGGTAAAAGTTACCAATGGAATTTAGCAATGATGGATCCAACTCCTAAGCACTAGAGTATAAGGAAATGCAAAGAAACAACGAAAAGGGAAAATGTGAAATCCCTTGGTTATTGTTATCTGCAGTGGTTAAAAGGTAAGTAAGGGTGAGTGTAGGAGGGGACCCTGGTGCTGAGTCAAGGTTCTGGTCACCCTGGACCACAGCCTGTAGCCTGAGGCCCTACCCAAGGAATGTGTGGGGTAGATTCTGATGCTGGGCCAGGGTACAGTCAATTGACCCAAGGTGTAGCTACTGGCCTCAGAGCCGCCTCCAAAGGGAAAGGTGTGCCGAGACAACAGATAGTAAAGGTTTTCATAAGACCATGGGCAAAACAAAGGGGTAGGGCCGAGGAGAGAGTCAAGGGACTCATCCCAGCAGGGTGGAAGCTTTTAAAAAGGTGTTAAGAAATAAGATGAATAAAGTGGATATTGATGGGGACAAAACAATGGTCTCAATGCAGCACTCACAGAAGCTGGATGGACCCTGCCGGCTGCCCAGTGTGAAAAGGCCCTAAAAAATCTGCTTTATTCATTCTAGTTTGGAGGATTTTTAAAACCTGGGAGGCCTAAAATGACAGTGAGAATTCTGATCTCGAGTTGCCTGAGGCAGTGGTCTCACCATCTAACCAGGAGAAGGCCTGAGTCCCTTGGCCCATCCGCTAGCTGGGGACACAAAGCCGTACACACATGGTGGGTAAAATGGCCGGGGGAGGAGAACAGACTCCGTCTGTGGGAGCCTCTGCTCTGTGATTCCAAACCCTGTCAGTGAAGCCCAAACGGAGGCTCTCGTTCAATGGGGAGGATTTAGAAATGTGATGGTTGATGGAATTAAGGTGGATACTTAGGTGAAAACTGGAATGTTGGAACAAACTCTGTGAAGTGGCTGCACCTGCTTTATCGGAGCATATGCTGGGGATAGAGATGGTCTGGCTGGGTAATGCTTCTCCCACCGATTGCCGTAAAATAGAAGGCAGGTAAACATGCCTTTCTGGCAATAGTGATTGAAGACCAGCATCTGGTCAGCTGATTCAGACTTTGGAGGGTACACACTCCACGTCCAGGAATATTGCAACTCCTTCCCATAAAACTACCCCCCAAAAGCCCTGGAGTCCTTACACAGACGGGGCTTTATGGAAAAAGCCTGTTAGTGCCACCCAGGGGTGACCACTGGGATTTGGGACTAGAAAATTTTCATCTGCGAGACAATGATTGGATTTTGACTGAGGCCACCCTTATGATTGAAGGCTATAAAATAATCTAAAAATCTGAAATACACATAATGTTCTGGACGATGTCAAAGAAACACCCTAATGGGGAGGGCAACACCCAGAATTTCCTTTTTTTTTTTTTTTTTTTGAGCCAAGGTCTAGCTCTGTCACCCAGGCTGGAGTACAGTGGTGCCATCTCAGCTCACTGCAACCTCTGCCTCTTGGACTCAGGCCATCCTCCCACTTCAGCCTCCTGAGTACCTGGGACTACAGGCGTGCACCACCATACCTGGCTAATTTTTGGATTTTTTGTAGAAATGGGTTTCTGCCATGTTGCCCGGGCTGGTTGCAAACTCCTGAGCTCAGGAGATCCACCTGACTTGGTTACAGGTGTGAACCACCACGCCCGGCCCCAGAGTTTCTTAATAAAATCGAAATGGTTTGTGCAGGAATGTGCTGCCTGGGAATGCAAAGAGGTACTTGGTGTAGTCACGAGCAGACAGGCTTTCCCCTAGGGCCAACTTTAGAACCACCCGAGGGGCTGCCAGATCCTACTGTCACTTGGCTGATGCTCTGTGAGAGCTCTTGACTGGCCAGTGTGTATAGATGGTGGTTCCAAGGTATGCGGACAGCATGGTTTGGAAGGCCAGCCCTCCAATGGAAGAAGGTGAAAATGAATCAGCTCAGTGGGAGGGACTGCGTGCTGTTTAGTCATGTGTTTGTACTTTTACTGATTCATGGGTGACCCCGTCAGACCCTATGGTCAGGCAGGAGGGCAGCGGAAACCTGGCCTATTAAAGGGATACCCATGTGCAGCACGGCCCTGCCGAATCACCCAGGGAATCTGAGGGGTGCATTAAAGTGGGACATGTTGATGCCCATCAAAGGAACCCCCTTCCAGGATCAAGAAGTGATTGGGTTGGCAAGTAGGTGTCCTGGTGTGCTCACTTGGGGTGGCCCCCTGTCCACAAAATGAGTGGACACTGGGGCTGCAGATGAACCTAGACACATTCCTCTTGCACCCCCAAGGCACAGTTCATAAGAGCTGTTCTGTCTGCCAACAGACGGAGACACAGAGACTGCTGATGGCTGTGCGGCAGAGTCCCACGAGGGAAGGCCCTGCACGGAGCTGGCAAAACAAACCAAACATAGAAGCCCCAGGAGGCCACCAAAGGGCCCTGAGAGGGAAAGGCGAGACACTGACTCTCGCCTGGGCTTTGCCTCCCTGGCGGCAGACGCTCGAGGTACTATAAAAGCGTGGCGATGGGAGACAGTGCACGCATTTGCACTGCCCACTACTCCGGACCAAGGGACACACTTTACAGCCCTGAATGTCCCACAAGGGGCAGAGCACTCTCATCCTTGGCGTAAGGTTGGATAGAGAACCGGAACATGTAATGGATACTGGTTGTCTAAAACAGAGGTGGTGGGGCAGGAGTGACTTGCATGCCATCACAAGTGTGTGTCCACCCCAAACATGAGAGGGGGCCAGGAGAGGGTCCCCACTAGATAGAGTCCTACACCTTTTCTTTTCTGTTTTTGTTTTGTTTTGTTGTTTTGAGTCTCACTCTGTCACCCAGGCTGGAGTGCAGTCACACGATCTCAGCGCACTGCAACCTCCACCTCCTGGGTTCAAGTGATTCTCCTGCCTCAGCCTCCCAAGTAGCTGGGATTACAGACATGCATCACCACACCTGGCTAAATTTTTTTTTGTATTTTTAGTAGAGATGGGGTTTCACCATACTGGCCAGGCTGGTCTCGAACTCCTGACCTCAAGTGATCCACCTGCCTTGGCCTCCCAAATTGTTGGGATTACAGGCATGAGCCACTGTGCCTGGCCTCCTGTGCCTTTTCTAAGAGAACTAGGGAAGGGAGGTTGCTGGTAAGACTGCTTTTTTTTTTCTTCTGCACATCACCTCGCCTTCCTCCTTTCCTATCTGCTGCAGTGGCCCCAGGACCAGGGCTGCAGCTGCAAGTGCTGAGGTAGCAGACTCCTAGGCAGGAGGGTGCACCTCTAGCTCTAAAGCTTCATGCCAGAGCTCCTGAGGGCTGATGGAGCAGATGGTGCCTTCACCCCATCGGAAAAATCAGGGCTGCTAGTGAGGGCAGGCATATTGCCTGGTGGTGGACACAGCCCACTAGTTCTACACCTGTGAAGCCCCATCCTACACCAACCGGAGTGGACTGTCAGAGAGGCACTTGCTAGGCTGGCGTTGCTTCTGACAATCCGGCCCAACAGCATGGCCAAACCTCATGGCCCTTCCAAAGGTGGAAATACCTGGATACAAATGGAGAAAAGGAGGAACCAGAGCTGAGGGTAAAGGAACCAATACGTGGGTTATGCAGTGAGGGAAATCCTTTTTTTTTTTTTTTTTTTGAGACGGAGTTTCGCTCTTGTTGCCCAGGCTGGAGTGCAATGGCACAATCTCAGCTCACCACAACCTCTGCCTCCCTGGTTCAAGCAATTCTGCCTCAGCCTCCTGAGTAGCTGGAATTATAGGCATGCGCCACCACGCCCAGCTAATTTTGTATTTTTAGTAGAGACAGGGTTTCTCCATGTTGGTCAGGCTGGTCTTGAACTCCCAACCTCAGGTGATCCGCCCACCTCGGCCTCCCAAAGTGCTGGGATTACAGGTGTGAGCCACCGCGCCCTGCCGGGAAATCCAATTTTACATGAATCCTACATTACAGTACTACCTTAAGAGGGGCGTGGAGGGCATCATCTCAGCTCAACTACACTAGATGCCTGAAAGGGTGACACCAAGGCCGCCTCTGCTTTTGGAACTTGACAAGGTCGAATGGCAGCCTGCAAACCTGAGTGGCCTCACCCTCGGGGACATCTGCTGGTCTGATGTGGTGATGGACTAGATAAACTGCTATGACTGAGTGGGACTCTGGTCTTCCTTTTTAGGTGACATCCACCAGACTGCAAAATGGTCCTACCTGGCACTGTTGGTAAGGTTACAACGTTGATGGTGATGGCAAATGTATTGAAACCCTGAGTTCCAGCCTCCTCAGGATGTAGCAACGATGGAGAACGACATCTGTGGAAGAGCAGGTGGAGCCAACCCTGGGCTAACGCCGGCACGCGGTGGTTCTTTTCGTGCATCATAGGCGCAGGCAGCCCTGCAGCAAGGGAGGAAGCAGGCAATGCTAAAGGAGCTGCCCAGACAAACGTGACTATTCCACTGCAAGAACGCTGGGGATGGGGCTGGGGCCGGGGGTGGCCTGCAGGGTGAGCTATCAGCCCCCAGAACGTCCTGGCTGGCACTGGAGCACCAGTGTTTCCAGGGGCTTTTCTGCCTCAGTTCTGAGCTCTGCAAGGGACTGGAGACTTAGGGCCGGCCACACTGATAGCCAGGTGATCAAGCTCCCAGACACACCTGAACCCCAAAAGGCCCTGTTCAGCTCTATTCTGTGTGCTGCATCCTGAGGACACGGGAGCTCTGTGACTGGGCTCTCCTGGACTCCGCTCTAGAATTCATCAATGACTTTAACCTGCTTCCTTTCACCATAAACTGTCTGAGTCACGCAGGTGAATTAATGAGCCTGAGGGTGGATGTAAGGACCCCCAAATCTGTAGCCCATTGCTCAGACGTGAGGGTGGTCCTGGGGATGCCTGAGCTTGTTTCTGGTGTGCAGTTCTTGGTCTGCAGTGAGTAGTCTCGTAGGGGCTATTCCCTGAAGCTGCAGTTTGCCAAACGTGCCGGCATGGAATTCTAGAATCACCTTAGAAACTCTAAGGTCCGAAGAGAAGTTGTTCTCCAAGAGCCTCCGTATGGATGCGCTGGGTGCCAAGTTCATTTTATTGGCTAGATGGCCTGTGCAGGAAGAACAACTGGAGCCCCCATTCACAGGGGAGACCAGTGAGGGGAGGCGAAGTCACTTGCCTGAGGTCCCAGAAGGAGTAACCGGGGCTGGGTAGAAGTAGGAATGGCTGCTGCCAGCCAGGGGTGTCCCTAACCTGCCTGTCCTCTTGAACGGAGCCTGTCGCCTACTGGTTCCCGCTGGTGGGGACTGTGCACCACAAAGGTGCTGGATCTAGTTTTTCTGAAAATCAGCAAAATAGAAGGAACAGAGACAGCCCGGCCAGGGACAGGGAAGACCTGGCTTCTGCTGCACCCTTGGGGATGGGGGCCGGCGAGGAGCAGGGACAGAGGGCCCCCACCGCAGGCTTCCGGCAAGAGGCTCCCAAACACCTGTTCTTTAGAAGCCTGAACCAGTCGCCACCTCTTAACACTGGGAGAGCTTGTGTTGAGGAATGAGAACATCTGGCCATCCCAGGCCACGCGCCCAGAAGGCGGCCTTGCTGGAGCCAAGTGTAGCCGCCCCCTTCACGCAGGGTGTGTGCTCCCCAGTGCGCCCCGACAGGCCTGCTTCCCTCCACCCACAGTGAGAAACACTTTCTACCAAAAGCCAGAGCTAGCGTGCCCACGCATAGGTGCACATGCCACATGCACTGTGGTTTGGTGAAGCAGTTCTTCTCTTTACAGGGTGTGAAGCACTCACATCTCATCTGCTCTATTCTACGTCATTTTAAAAGTGCTGGCTGTCGCCCCCTATATTTAACTCTAGACCCAGGGAGCCCGAGCAGGGTCCTCAGAGCTGGGTCCTGACACCTGCTCTGATGCTCGCTGTGGGCTGGGGGCACATCCCTTCCGCTCTCAGGACCTCAGTTTCCCAGGTTCCTTCAGGCTCCTGCCCAGGTCTACTGCCTGACCTGACAGCTCAGCAACAGGGGCCAGGACAAGTTCTGGACGACATCCAAGTGACAGGCCATCAGTGGAGGTCTTCATTTGGGGAAGGCAGAGGAGGGAGGAGGGAGGATGGAGGAGGAAGGAGGAGGGAAAGCTGAAGTGATAAAAGCAGAATAAAGGGCCTGGTCAGTGACTGCTCACACTGGGGTGCCCTCACCCCAAAGTGAACTTCAGGTTTGGGGCTCGTTATTTGAGAAGGACATCAAGGTCTTCATCAATGAACTGACATGCTGGCCAGGCCATAGAGCCCTGTGACATCTGGACAACGTTGTCAAACTCTAAACACTTTACAAAAGTAAAGGGACTAAGAGGCGTTTTCCTCTGTTACTTTATAACCCTTTCATACTAGTTGAACATTTTTTTTATAATGTATATGTACTACTTTATAATTAAACAAAAAACTTTAAAATGATTTTTTAAAAAAGAAAAGAATCACAGTGGAACATGAAATGGAATGTCAACTTTGGGGACGGGTCATCCAGAGGAGTCCAAGAGCCCCAACGTGGTCACGTGTCTCTGGTCCTCAGGTCATCACCCAGCCTCAGCCACAGGGCACCCGCCACGGCCGTGGCCCACCCTGCAAGCTTCCACTTGGTGCCTGCATGGGAACGCACCACCTGCCGTGGAGCTTCCTCCTGTGGGGCAGAGGAGGGGCCCAGAAGCCCACAGGAGTCAAGTCAGCAAAGTTAAGTTAATTTACAAAGTTATAGTAAAAACCACAATAGTGACCCAGTCCCTCCCACGCAGTATGAGCCCTGGGCTGCGCCGCACCCGCAGGTGGCCCGTGCTGGCACCTCACAGGGCAAAGGTGGTGAAGAAGATGTGCATCTTGGCCAGAAAGGTGGTGACGGAGCCCTGCCGCCAGAGCTTCATTTCCACGTCCAGGGCAAAGTCCCGGGGCTCCAGCACGGCCCGCTGCAGGTAGACCACGCCCGTGTAGGCGTTGAGCCTGCGCGTGCCAAAGTAGCCCTCCTCGTTGCCCTTGATGATGTTCAGGGCGATGGTGTCCCCCGTGAAGGCTGGCGCGGGGCCAATGCGGAAGATATGCGCAGGCACCAGGAGGCCCGTCTGGAAGTTGAGCTGGTAGTGCGTGATGCGCGCCGGCGAGTTCTGGCACTCCAGGAAGTCGTGGCACGTGGTGCGCTCGCACTTCCTGCAGGAAGGATGGGCCGGGTCACCCACGGCTCGCCCACCAACCCCCCAACCCCAGACAAGGACACAGATGGCACAGCTCAGCGGCAGGATCAAGGGCCAGCTCTCTCCCTAATGGCTTGGAAGCCTCAGGTAAGTCCCCTTACGTCCCCTGAGTCTCAGTTTCCTTGCCGGCGAGATGAGGTTAATAAAAGCTTCACAGGCTCACTGGAATGGGTGAGTTTAGCATGGCACTGGCCAGGCTCGTTAACAGCTCTTACCTGTCCCCATGCTCCTTTCTTCCTCCCTCCTGCCATCCTCCCATTCTTCCTTTCTCCTTCCTTTTCCCTCTGCCCTTCCCTTCCTCCTCCCTTCTCCCTTCTTCCCAGTGCACCCAGTGTCCCTCCCAAGTGCCGGGCCATGTGGCTGGTGGCAGAGTAGCGGTCTGTCAGTTCTGAGGTTAAGTGCAGTTAAGGGGCTGTCGCTTGCACTCCTGATACCCTGAGCTGGGGAGTGTCATGTCACAAGCAGCCTTGTGGAGGAGCTCATGTGATGCGGAGCTGGGGCCTCCTGCCCAGAGCCACATGAGCGGTGGCAGGACCCCGCAGCCCGGACAGGCAGCCCCTGAGACCCTGAGCCAGACCACCTAGCTACACCACTCCCAGGCTCCTAGCCCTCAGACACTGCGTGACAAAGAGTAAGTATCTGTTGTATTACGGTGCTAAATGTTGGTTGGGATAACTGGTCACACAGCAGTAACTACTATGTGTGTGTATGAGGAAGAGGGCTGGTGTCTTCTGTGTGTCTTTTCCCCTTCTTTCTCTCAACCCTGAACTCTCTACAAGGTACTTATATTTGTTTTGGTCACCTAGCCCGCAGACCCAGCAGTCAGGGGCTGGGAAGAGAGGGAGGTGGTCAAGGTAGGTGCCCATCTTTCAGCCTCTCCCCTGGATAGCACAGGACCAGGACAGGCTCCCTGGGACTGGGACTGGGGTGGGGACACTCACGTTTTGGAGACTTGGACATAGTTGGGAGGACACTCGAAGCGCAGGCAGCGGAAGCTACCCTGGATGTTGTGGCAGGTCTCAGCCTCGGAACAGTTGTGGGTACCCAGTGCACACTCATCCAGGTCTGGGGGAAAAGAGGGGCAATGGCAGGGTCCCCACAGCTGGGGAGCCCAGCCTGAAACTCCCCAGCCTGCATGAAAGGCCTGGGCCCCATGGCAGCCGGACCTGTGAGAACAGCCCACGTGCCTCCCTGCACACACATGCCCCATCTCACCTGCTCGGCACCCCGCAGCAGGGGGCCTGGCTCTAAAGTGTCAATCACCTCATGTCATGCCCTCCCAAGGCTTCTTGAGCTCCAGAATAAAGCCCAACTCCCTCCCTTGGATGTCGAGCCACACAGTGCAAGGCTCTCTGGCCTCTCTAAGCCCCTGCTCTTCCACAGAGGCCACAGTCCTGCTGGACAACCTTGGGCTGCCCCAATAGCCTGACCCTTATCCTACCCCAGGGCCTTTGCTGCTACCAGAATGCTATCCCCAGCTTTTCCTACTGCTGGCACCTTCTCATCTTTTAACTTTCAGATCTTGAGTCACCCCCGCCGGGATGGCCTCCCTGACCACTCTACAGTGGTTCTCCTGCCCCATCACCCTCCATCCCACCCATTTTATCATCCTCCTATGGCTCATCACGCTCTGCAACACACCGAGGCTGTTTTGTATGGCTGCATGTTTTGTATGTTTCTACCGTCCCCCCTCAACCTGGGCTCCAGGAGGGCAGGGGTGTTTGTCTTTCTCATTCCCATGGTGTCCCCAGTGCCCAGTGGAGTGCCTGCACGGAGCAGCACTCAATACTTCTTGCTGGACAGAAGTCCAAGACCCATCACTTGCAAGTCCCAACTCCGAGACGCAGAGCTATGAGTGAATGTCCCCCATGAGCAACAGATGTGCTCACGCTTCCTGTACATTCAGAAGCAAACATACATGTGCAATTCCAACAGGCACATAGGTTCAGCACACACGTGAGCACACACACACCCACACAGGTGCACAGAAACAAACACACAGAAGGCCCATTTGGGACAAAGAAACATACACATGTAAACGTCAACAGACATATGAATAGATACTGTTCACAAAAGCTCAGAGAAGCAGGGGTGGGGTAGGGGTGTGTGTGTGTGTGTGTGTGTGTGTGTAACCCACAGGCACCCTGGAGGACAAAAGGTCTTAGAAATGGGTTCTTGAGGAACTTTGAGGATGAGCTGCTCAGCTCAGAGAGGGCCGCCTCAGGAGGACTCCGGGAAGTCCCGTGGGGTAGAGGCAGGGGGTCTTCCAGGGACAACCACAGAGGGCTTCAGTTTTTGTTTTCCAATCCTCCATATTGACACCATTTAGGAATTTCTCCTCACAAAGTCCTCACACCAGCTCTGTGCAGCGAGGGTCACTGGCTTCCTCAGACAGAGGAGGGTGTGGAGGCTCAGAGAGGAGGGGCAAAGCCTTGCTCAAGGTCACACAGCAGCGAGCAGGACAGCAAGCCAGGCATGCCTGATGCCAAAATCTGGGATCCAATCATGATGCCAAGCTGACTCCTAACAATAACAACAACATAACAGTAATAATACCAACAGTCAGCCTGCCTCCAGAGTTTACCGCCTGACATCCCTGTGATGCCTGAGGGACTCTGCACCCACGCCAACCCCACGGGGCAGGTGCAGGTGTCCACAAATGTGCCCAGGGTCACACAGATGCCAGGGCAAGGCCAGGACTCAATACTCCTGGCCCGCCTCAGACTCTGGGCTCTTGGCCACCAGGCTCTCTTGTAGGGGGTCAGCTTACATCTGTTTACCTCTCCAGGCCTCACTTCCCTCCCTCCGTAAAATGGGCCCCAGGGTGGCGCGGAGGTGAGTGGGAGAAAACATGGCAAGAGGCCAGGCAGGGTAGAGCCCAACTGGGTGGTCCCGGGCTGCTGATTATTCACTAGTGGACTCCACATGGAGAGGGCCTCCTCCTGCTCCTCGGCCTATGCCCCGGGTGGCCCGCTCCAGTGACCCTGGAGCTTATGTGGGTGGGGCAGAAAGGACTTGGGAGCTTTTTGCTTTGGCTCTGGGCTGCTGCTGATGGAGATGCCCAGAAGGGAAGGGCTGAGGAGGGTGAGCGGCTGCAGCCTGGCCTCACCAAGCTCACGGGAGGCGGTCAGTCGCAGGTCTTCCCTAACGCCCCAGGGCCTCGCCCATCGGTGCCACCAGGCCCCTGGAGAGCGCGGGCTAACATGGGAGCTGGACTAGGCCCCGTATCTAGGGCTGCCATCGCAGCCTCATCAGAGACAGCCAGGGTCAGCCACAATGCAGATGTGCAAAAGTGGGTGACAGAGCAAAAAGGACGAAACAGGGGAGTCCTACAAAATGCAGCCCCGGAAGAGAGGCTTCCAAGGGCTTCTGAAGGACCTGAGGCCCAGAAGCCCACAACAGCTCAGGGGCAAGACCGAGAGTGCTGCTCAAAGCTGGCCTGCCCCATCGAGTGGCATGCAGAGATGGGCTCTTACTCCACAGAAGGAGCGGGACTCAGGGTGACTTTCCGCAGTGGGGTGTGTGTGTGTGTGTGTGTGTGTTTATATCTGCTTAGGGAAAGACTGGAGGGAAATGAATGCAAACATGAGCGTGGTTCCCTCTCAGCTCAGTCATGGGGTGAAATGTCCAATGAGCATCTACTATGTGCTGGGCATTGCTCTAGATGCTGGTGAGCCAGACAGACAGGGCCCTACCTTCATGGAGTGTGCATACCAGGGGAGAGGGCTGAGTCTAAATTCCTTCAGATTTTCCTGTCCTTTTTTTTTAACTATTGGAGAGAGGCTAAAGGCTAACGGAGACATTATCCAACACATTCTTTCCCCCAAGCCAGCCTCCCGGCACCCTGTTTGAGCCAAGAGACCTCAGGGTTTGGCCCAAGCCAGAACAGGAGAAGAGGACAGCCTCTTAGCTCTGAAGGTCAGGAGCTGCAGAAGTGGCTACATGGAGTGACCTGTGAAATGGATGAGGCCAGGGAGCCGGCAGCCCCCACTGTGCCCTCGCCCACCATGTGAGTCAGAAGGCTCTTCCAGAAGGAAGGTCTGGAGAGGAAGCGAGGGTGGCAGATGTGCAGGTGTGGGGCTCTACCTTGCCCCAACCTCCTGGTGGGGCTGGTGGCACACTGGGGGCCTGCAGAGGGGACCTGGCCTCGCCAGTTCTTCAACACAGAGCAAGTCGTTGGGGCAGAGGGGCAGCCACCCCAAGAAGAGGACGCAGAGACGGGGTGGCAGGCAAGCCCAGGCAGGAGAGAAGCGCTGGGGTCAGGTGTACCCACGATGGGCGTATGCCAGGTCCCGGGAAGCCCTCTTTAGTGGCCAGCCAGGCACATGTGGGCATCCAGGTGTCCCAAGCACCCCCAAGGTGCTTGGTGTGGGTCAGAAAATAAACAGCCAGGGACAGTCTGTCCTCAATGTAGACAGGTTTGCATCCTGAAACTCCTCCAAAAGCAAATGTCACTGCAGTGTCTGATAGGGCTTCCTTGAAGTGGCCACACTTGTGTTCTGCCACCAGGAGGAAAAGGGCCTTGGTGTCACATGTGAAATCACAATCCAGAAGGATAAAGTCGTATTTCCTGCCGAGCTGAGCACATGGTGAACAGAATCCTTACCTTTTACGGAGTCCATACTGACTTTTTTTAATTAAAAAGAAGAGGGCTTTGCAGCCAGCAAGACCTAAGCCAGCTTCTGTGGGCCCAGCAGGCCTCCCAGTCAGTGATTTATAGGGTCTTCTCACGGTCTTCTAACTTATGACTCTGATATGTTTGCATCCACCCACACAAAGCACCCCTTATGCATTGGGACTAGGTACACACATAAGGGCTGGAACCTAGGGGCACACTGCACTCTGACCTGCCCCATGCCACGCCACTCCACCCTGCCCTATGCTGCTTTCTGTTCTATGCTAATGGAAAGGAGAATACAGACAGCTGGCTGAAGTCTACTGACTTGATCTCAGGATCCACTGACAGGTAGCAACCACCAGCCTGCACCGTGCTGGGCTAACTCCAAACCCTTCTGGGAGCTAACTCTGACCCCTCTGCTTTTGTGGGCCAAGAAGATGCCCAAGGCTGGGCCAGGACCCTGGTCACACCCTGAAAGCTGCACCCCAGGGAACTCCAGGTTCTCAGCTCCATGTGTGGGGAATACCTGGCCACTGAAGTCAGGAGGAGGTCTGAGCTCTGTGGCACCAAGGGACCGAGGGGCCTAGGGAGCGAGGGGCCAAGGGGCCAAGGGGCCAAGGGGCTGAGAGGTTGGTTCTCCTGGGGCAATGACTCCTTCTGCGTCCTGGCCCCTCACCTTGCCCTGGTGGCTTACCAGGCCCAGAATCTGGTGGCAAATGGCACTGGACTTAGAATTATGACTCTCTAGTTGAGGAGGAACATTAAATACTACAGAACATGGTCTCTATCCAGGGACACAGTCCCCTCTCTTGCAAATTCCACAGGTGACTGCCCAGCTCTTGTACATCCTCAATAGCAGGGAATTGGGGGACCCTACCATTGTGCAGCCCCTCCCAGCTCTACAACAGCTCTGATGAGGAGAATGCCTTTCTGCACCAGGGTTGGGATAAGCCTCCCCATGACACCCTTCCCTACTCCCCAGGATCCCGCCCTACTCTCTGGTTCCACAGATCTGCCTGATCCCCTTGTCCCTGCATAACACTGCAGAGACTCGGGACACTGCCTGGGACCCCTGCGGCTCTTCTGCAGTCTCCTCACTGGGCAGGCTTCGTGCCTCCGTAGAACCATCCCATAGTATCCCTGTTCCACTCTCAGGGCAGGGTCCAGAGGTGAGCACAAGCCTGGAAGATTCTAAGCTGGATTGAGCAGCAGCAAGATTGTCACGTTCTTCATCCCAGGCACAACCTCAGTTAACATGACCACTGGTAGTATTGGCCATCCTGCATTTATTCACTGGGTGTGGGGGCTCCAAGTGCATGCAAGCTGTGTGAGCTTTTCTGTGCCTGCTTGGAGCCTGCCCAAGGCCCTGATGGAGGCAGGGGCATGTGGGGGGACTTGCTTACCCTTGCAGGACCTCCCGTTGGCCGTCATGGTATAGCCCTGCTCAGGGCATGCACACTGGTAGCTCCCTGGCACGTTGAGACAGCGGAAGGTGCAGAGGATGCCGGCGCCTTGAGCACACTCGTCGATGTCTGTCAGAGAGAGGTTCAGCCCCTGGAGAACCTCGTCCACCCACAGAGCCCAGCCACTGACAGTCAGCCTGTCCCTGTCACAGCCGTAGAGCTTAGGGGCCCATTTCTTAAATGAAGACAAGGACTGAGAGAGTAGAAGAGAGTTGCCCAAGGCCACGAAGCGAAACAGGACTCCCACTCCAGTGCTTATGCCCTAGGGCTGCTCCGTGACTACTGCTACCAGCTGAGGGGACAATCAGATGCCAGTCATGGGCACCTATGTAAACTTAGTTCTTCAGAAGTCGGGACCCTTCTTCCCATTTTACAGAGGAGGAGCCTGAGGTCAGAGTGGAGAGGCAATCTGCTCAAGGTCACACAGCCAGGAAACTGCAGGGCTAGGGCTTGAACTCAGATCTGATGCTAAAACCTTTCTGTGTCCATGGCCCAGGAGGGACCCTCGGGGAGCCTGGCACAAGGGAAAGGAATGCCTCTCTGGAAGGGGGCCCTTGGACAGGGGAGAGGTACCTGTGCAGGTGTGCCCGTCTTCAGCCAGCTGGTAGCCCTGGCGGCAGTAGCACTGGTAGGAGCCGTAGATGTTGGCACACTCCTGGCTGCAGCGCTGGGCCTCACACTCATTCACGTCTGCAGGGACACCAGCAGGCAGTCATGGCAGGGCCCAAGTCTGCCTTGGAGAGGCCATCCAAATGCTGTCTGACAGCCAGTCCCACCAAGCTCCCCGGCCTGGACTGGGGTTGACCCATGCAAGGGCCAGCTCTCCTGCCAGGCCTGGTGACTGGGAAGGGATCCACGGTTCCCTGGTGACTGGGAAGGGATCCATGGTTCCTCTCCCTGAGGCTGAGACTCCCAGAGGTCTCAGCCAACTCACCTCACCAGGAGAAAATGAGGAAATTGCCTCCAGGCTGGGGAGGGGCTGGGAAAGACCATGCCAGGTAAATGGGGCCGAGACTCCATGGCCCTCTGGCTTGGCCCCTCGCCCCCTCACTGAGCAGCCTGGTGGCCTTACTCCACTCCAGTCCCCACTGAGCTGGGGCAAACAGCACCATGAACACATATGGGAATAAGGTTACAGCCCCTCCCTCAGCCACAGGTGCATCCCGCACAGGTGGGTACACGGACCTTGGATGCCTCAGATACCCTATTTGTGGGTACAGATGACACAGAGACCCAGCCTCTCTGGACTGAGGAAGCTGGGGCCCCAGGACCTCAGCAGGGGAATTCAGGGCGGAAAACAACAGGAGGAAGGTGAGAGTGGAGGCCAGAGGGGTTAGGGCAGACAGAGGAGGAGGGAAGGGCCAGCATGGGTAAAGGTATGAGGGTGAAGGTGTGAGGGTGAAGGTGTGAGGGTGAAGGGTCGGGGAAGGCCCTGGGCCTTCCTCGGTGGGTCTGCCACTGCAGATACCAGGCGGCACAGGGTCAGAGATGAGGGCCAGCGTACCTTCACAGCGCTTGCCGTCCGCTGCTAGCAGGAACCCGGAGGCGCAGGAACAGCGGTAGGAGCCGAGTGTGTTCTCACACGTGTGCTGGCACAGGCGGCCTGGCGAGGCCCAGCACTCATTCACGTCTGTGGGAGGGCAGGCAGCAGGCACAGAGTGGGTGGCCCTAAAGCCAGCTCCCTGCACCCCCAAGGGCCATCCAGGGCCGAAGGGAAGGCTAAGTGGGAGAGGGACCCAGAAGGAAAAACAGGGAGAGGCCAGGAAAGGGAAAGCGAGAGGCAAAGAGACCAGGTGGCGGGGAGGCAGCAAGGGTGTTGGAGGAAGGTGAGAGGAAGAGGCCAGAGGGACAGACACAGGCAAAGCAAGAGACAAGAAGAGGTGGTGACAGAGACCAAGGGAAGCAGGAAAGACCAGAGTAAGAGGGGCAGAGCCACAGGGATGAGACAGGAGGGACTGAGAATGTGGGGGCGGGGGCCAGAGCCAGGCCCCGGCAGGCCCAGCAGGAGGATGAGGCCAGCTGGAAGGCGACCTTGGGGGCTCCAGCAGGTGGGCCCCACTCAGGCAGTGGAGGTGCTGGGCATGGGGAGGTGGAGTGCACAGAGGGCAGGGGCCCAGCCAGGTGTTCCCCAGGGGTCCTGGCCACCAGCCTACCTACCGATGCAGCCCCGGCCGAAGGCATCCCGCTGAAAGCCAGCTTTGCAGTCACAGCGGTAGGAGCCGGGGAGGTTGTGGCACACCTGGCCCTCACCGCAGCGGTGCACACCCGTCTCACACTCATTCACGTCTGTGGGGGGTGAGCAAGGTACATTGAGGCCTGGGGCTCCCTCCACACACACCTCCCACGGGTGGGGAGGCGGGCAGGCTGGGCTGGCTCGCAGGGCAGAGACAGCTGGCCTTACCCACACACTTGGCCCCATCATCGCTGGCGTGGTAGCCGCGCGCGCAGATCAGCGGGTTCCTCTGGCACGTGTAGGAGCCCACTGTGTTGATGCAGCTGAAGCCTGGCCGACATGGCTCGGACAGTGACGTGCACTCGTTGATGTCTGCAGAGGCAGATGTAGGTGACAGGAGCCTGGCATGGCGTCCTCCCAGGCCCCAGCCCCTCCCAGGGCCACACTGGGAGGGGGTTGGTCCTGGGCTCCAGACCAGCCCTGGTCAGAGCTGCAGGGCCAGACTGTCCCACCCCTGTGCCCCACTACCCAAGGGATACACCTCCCAGAACCCAAGCACCTGAAGGCTGGCCCTACGCCCTCTCACATCTGCCCAACAGAGCAGCTGGAGGCAGGGCGGGATCGAGGCTGAGTGCTAGGATAACTACACCAACCACGTGCCAGGGGTCTAGGTGCCGGGGAAGTACAGCACATTAACAAGAAGTTTTGGAGGCACAGAGACTAAGTTAGCAAACCCTTTTTGGAAGGAGTTGATGGGGGGCGCAGAGCGGGTAGAATCTCAGACCCACTTGGGGACTAGGCTGGCATCTGTAAAACTGTTAAGTCTCAACCCTCGAGTACAGCATGGAATCACTCTAAGAGGTCTCACTAGCATTCTCTGAAAATGGGAAATTTCAGTGGGTGTCACATGCAGTACTGTGTGGGGACATTGGTGTTGCAGTTCTTCCTGGATGTGTGTAGATGTATGTGCCAGGTCATGATCTATCACATAGCCACTGCTGACTGGTTAAAAAACTGGATAGTCATTCACATCCAGTCCAACCCCACAGATAGCTTCACAGAGGCCACTGAATAATAACTCAGCCAAGGTTTCACAGCTCAAGGTAATAGGAGCAGCTATACTTTGGGGACAGTGGTGCCCCCAGGGTTGAACACTTGACATGCCCATTCACAGGTAGGGACAAGGGGGCTGGCAGAGGAATGGAGCAGCAAGCCGGCCTCCCTGGTCTCTAAAGCCCTCAAAGCCCCCACATTGCCTCCAGTAGAGCCCTAGGCTGGTGGTCCCCAGCCCTGCAGCCCCCGCTCACCCACACAGTTGCCTTCAGGATCCTGCAGGAAGCCATCCATGCAGCGCTGCCGGGCCTGGCAGTAGAAGGAGCCCTTGGTGTTCTGGCACAAGAAGCCCGCCTGGCAGGTGTGCGTGCCCATCGCACACTCATCCACATCTACAGCAGAGAGGCTGGGTGTCAAGGGCTGGGGGGCAGGTCCTGCCTTTACACCCAGCAGCCCTGCCCACACATCCCCGCCCTCAGACCCATGACCCTGATGGCCACAAAGATCTCCCTGGGAAGCTGGCACAGCCACATTGTTGCTGGCATGGCCTTTGTCCCAGGAGTAATAATGACGTGACCATGTTTACTGCGCTTCTCCTTGGTCCCACCATTGTTCTGGACACTCTGAGATGATTTATTTCCTTAATCCCCACACAGCCCTAAGAAGCAGATGTCATGACAAGCCCCATCTTACAAAGAGGGAAGCTGAGGCACAGACAAGGCTGTACTGCTGGGGAGCACTGGACCAGGGCCAGAACCCGGGGGACTGGCTCCCAAGCCTGCTCTGTTAGCCACTGTCCCACACTTGCAGGGGGCAGAAGTGGGGATGTCCCCACCGTGTGCCTAAATCTCTAAGGTAACGTCATGTGTTCACAGTAGCAAGAAGGCTCCAACCCCAGAGACTTTCTTTCTGTTTCTGGAACATGCCAAGAGTGCTTCCTCCCCACACCCAACAGGCCTTGGCACGCTGCCCCCTCTGCCTGAACACCCTCCCCAGGAGCTTCTCATTCAGGTCTCAACTCCAACACCACCTCCTCTGGGGCCTCCTTGAACCCACCACGTACAGGGGCCCCCAGCCCCCAGTCACTCTGCCATCTCTGTTTGCCTGTGTGGACCCCACTGCCCCAACCACGAGGTCAGAGAAGCGCCACAGCACCCCACCCTGGATCGCTGGTACCCAGGACCCGGCAGGCACATAAGAGCAGCTCAAGAAGTACTTGTTGAAAGGGTTGGATGAAATCCCTCCCTCTGCTTAGAAGGCTGGAATTTTCCAGTGAAAGGGACAGAGTGAGCCTTCTATGGGCTCCACCTCAATGTACAAACCAGGCCACAGCAAGGGGGATAACTGGCACCCAGACACCAGCAGGCAGGAGCAAAGCCGGGGTGGACCTAGCATGCCCTCACCCTGCCTCAGACTCCTATCTCCGCCCCAAACACCACCATTGTGGGGTCTTCCCACCAGCAGGAAAACCCAACTAAGGGGAGCTTGCTAGAAAGGAGGGGATGGAGAGGGGCATGGCTAGGCCTAAGCGTGGCCAGGGCAGGACAGGGGTGGGACCAGGGAGGGGCGGGGCAAAGCTGGCCATGGGGCGGGGCCTCCAGTTGGTCCTTCTGGGCCCTTCTCACCTTCGCACTCGCCATCCTTGAGGGCATAGCCTGGCTCACAGGTGAGTGCCTTGTAGCAGTGGAAGGAGCCCAGCGTGTTCACACAGTGCTCGCCCCGGCTGCACGTGTGCAGGTCCGTCACACACTCGTTGATGTCTGCAGGGAGAGTGAGGCCATCAGAGGCTGCAGAGTCCCCAGGACAGTGGCTGAGTGAAGCCAGCAGACCTTGGGCCACCAGGAGGGACAGAGCTCCAGGCCCCGCCCTCAAGGAGCTCACCATTCAGAGATGTGGCTGATGTCTCGGCACCCAAACATCCCTTCATTCAACAAAGATTTATTGAGCACCTGCTATGCACCAAGCACTGCTCTTGGCACTGGGTGTACATCAGTGATCAAGACAGAAATCCCTGCCCTTGTGGGGCAGACACTCAAGGGGAGAGGACACAATAAATACATAAACAAACATAAATGGAGGTGGTGCTGAGTGCTATGGACCAAACAGAGTAGGACGCAGGAGACAGGGAGTGCCCAGGTACAGCGGGGGGCACTGGGGGGGATGGGTCAGGGATGGATTCTCAGAAAAGATGACATCTGAGCAAAGATGTGACAAGGTGACAGACTGGGCCATGCAGACAGTCCAGGCATAGGGGTCAGGGACATGAAGGCCCTGAGAAGGAAGCCAGCTGTGCAGGTTCAAGGGCCCGCCAGGAGGTAGGAGTGCTGCAGGGGAGCGAAGGGAGAAAGAGGGTGAGCAGGAGGAACGCAGGGAGCCATAGAGAGTTCCAAGCAGAAGAGAGAGTGGTCTTATTTATTTGGAGCAGGGATCCCTGGCAGGGGCTGGAGAATAGGGCTGAGGATCCAGGCAGGAGATTCAGTGGTTCAGACTACTTTCACTGGGCTGGGAGAAGTGGCTAGATTCTGAAATATTGTGAAGCTGGAACCAACAAAACCCACTGATGGAAGAGATGAAGGTGAGGCAGGAAGAGGGGCCCAGAGCTTCTGGCCAAGCAGCTGGACAGGTGGCAGTGAGGGCCGGCTGTGAGGTGTAGGCTGCAGGGGAAGGTGGGAGCCCTGCTGACCATGAGAGTTTGAGGGTGAAGAGGCAGCCGAGGACATGCCTTGGAGTTCACACAAGGGGTCTGAGTGGGAATACTAACTTGAGAATGGTCAGATGGCTGAGGCCACCCAGGGGAGAGATCACATGGAAAGGAGGCCAAGGACCAGCTCCTGGGAGATTCCAGGGATAAGTTGGGGAGAGGAGAAGCCAGTGAAGGAGAGAGAGGATGCATAAGGGAGGTGGGGAGCCACAGAGGCTCAGAAACCGTCCCCGGGCCACAGAGGCCACCAACTCAGAAACCAGCCCAGGGCCACAGAGGCCACCAACTCAGAAACCGCCCCAGGGCCACAGAGGCCACCAACTCAGAAACCACCCCAGGGCCACAGAGGCCACCAACTCAGAAACAGCCCCAGGGCCACAGAGGCCACCAACTCAGAAACCACCCCTGGGGCCACAGAGGCCACCAACTCAGAAACCACCCCCAGGCCACAGTGGCCACAGAGGCCACCAACTCAGAAACCACCCCAGGGCCACAGTGGCCACAGAGGCCACCAACTCAGAAACCACCCCAAGGCCAGCGCTAAGCCAGTGTGGAAGGCTGACCCATTTACCCCCTCCTGGTGCTCCACCTTGTGGCGGCGGTCAGGTGCACTAGTCCTCTGCTTATCCATCCATTCCACACACATAACTCTGTGCTAGGCTCCTGTGACCAAGTGGGTGTGTCGGCCCCAGCCCTGGCCCTCAAGGACAGGCAGGTGGAGGCTTGGGGGCTCTGGCCAGAGAACTGCCTGCTGTGGTCTGGACCATCAGAGCCACTTCTCAGGAGTGGTGACATTCACGCTGAGTCTACAAGGATGACTAGAGGACCAGGTGGAGAGGTGGAGGCCAAGGCCCTGGGGAAAGAGACCCTCCCAAACTCACAGGTGAACCAAACAGTGTCCAGCCTAGGCAGACCTGGGGATGGCTGGGAATGGGGAGGAGGGAAAGGGACAGTTCTGGGCCAGTGGTTTCCAAGGAAGGCTTGGCTGGGCAAGATAAAGATTTCTGATTTATAGGCTGGACTTACAGAGGGAGACCGTTCCCAGGACCCCAGAAATGTCCATAACCCAAGGAGCCTCCCACAGCCTGGAAGAATTATGGTAATAAAAACAGCAGCACCATGAGCGGAGGCTCACCAGGGTCAGGTGGTTTACAGGACATCGTTCTGCAAGCCCCATTTCTCAGAGGAGGAAATCAGCCTCCCAGTAGTGCTGTGACTGGACCAGATTCACACAGACAGCCATGTGGCAGATCAAGAACGGAAGCCAGAGTGCCCGACCCAGAGCTGTACCCTTGCCCCATCATTCAGGCACTGCTGCAGCACCACTTCATGGGGTGCTCAGAGCTGGGGGCTGCCTCCTTCACATCTTCTTGCAGCCTGGCCCACCTGAAACACTTTTCCCTGTGCCCAAGACAGTCTTCAAAGTACAGAACACAAAAGGCAAATGGTAAACACAGGGGAGTCCCTGGCACAGGTTACACCCAATATGTCCCACTTTGATTTACATACCTCCAGTGATGGGGAGCTTACTACCTCTGCAGGTTGCCTCAGTGTAACATTGGTTGAATCATAACAATGATGTCACAAGAGTAGCAACTTCTTTAAATGGACTAATTCATTTAATCCCCACAATGACTCTTTGAGGTAGGTGCTGTTATCTCATTCACAGATGAAGAAACTGAGGCTCAGAGAGTTTAACCAACTGGTTTAAGGTCTTATGATTAGAAATCGAAAGAGCCAGGATTTCAGCACAGGCAGGCAGGCTGGCTGCAGAGGCCACACTCTTGATCCTAGCATGAGCCTTCTATCTCACCTGCCTGGGTTAATAAACAAGTGCAGAGCAAACAAATGAACTGCAGGAGAGCCCAGTGGACATTTGTGGACGTACAAATGACGGAAAGAACGCGCAGCAGGTGCTAACACGACGGGATGAACACGTGTGCGAGGGGCATGGAAGGATGAAGAAGAGGCGCTGATGGGTTTGTACAGGATGAACAAGGAGGGAAAGAAATAAAGGAATGCGTGTGAGCTCATCAATTTTGCTGAATGGAATGCGCCCTTGCTCTTTCATTCCCAGAACCCACTTTGCAGCTGCCTGGGGATCCCTTTTAGCATGAGGTCTTATCTCCAGGCAGCCAGACGAGCCTGTGTACTCAGGCACCGCGAGAGGGCAGGGCATCACGGGAGGGGTGCTCGTGGGCCCTAGTGGGATCCGCCTTCCCAGACATACACACATGGACCCAACCCAGACAGGAAGAGCTGGCCGGCTGCTGGCAAGCGTGGTCAGGAGGTGCATGTTGTCCCGAGGGCTAGAGGCCTAGGGCAAACATGTCTGCAGCAGGCGTTCAGCCCAGCACCATGGGCCCATGTGCCCAGCGGTGAAAGGCGAGGAAGGAGGGGGTATGTCCAGGCTGGACATGGTCCCCAAGCACAGAGAAGACAAACGGGGCTCTGGTCACATGCCCTGAATGCACTATGTTCTGATCCTACTTCTATACCTTTATTCGAGCTGTTCCTTCCACCCCGCATGCCCTTCCTGATTTCCAAATGCTAACCCGATGCCACCAGCTGGAATGACCTCGCCCTCTGTGTGTGTCTCTGTGATGGCATTTATCACAGTCTGCCCTGAGTCCCAGCTACTTTGGGTCTATCTCCGTTTGGGACCACAAACTGGAGGACGACAAGGGCTTACAGTCCTCTATGAAAACATCAGAGGCTGCAGACATGTACGCAGAGCACTACCAGAGCCACAGCGCCAGGCACACATGGGGCCTAAGAGAGGGGAAGGAAGAGGCATCACTGAGCACCGACCCAGGCGATGTGCAGGCCAGGTGCCGGGTATGAGCCCTCACCCTGTCCTCTGGCCCCGTGGTCAGAGGGGAGGAAAGGGAGGCTCAGAGAGGAGAGTTCCACTGCTCAAGGTCACATAGCAAAGGAACGCCAAGCTGGTGTGTGAGGCGGGCTCTGCTGGACCCCAGCCTCCATCCACCAGCCTCTGTGGGGCACCTTGGGGAAGGCACGTGAGCCGCATGCTCACGGTGCCCGGGCTCTGTGCTACCCCGCACACATCACACAATCGTCAAAAGAGGATCAACAGCCTCCTTATTACAGATGAGAAAACCACGGCTGGGGGAGGACAAGTCATTCATCTAAGGCTACGGAGCTTCTGGGGGGTTCTGCTTGGCTAGGCCTCCTGCCTCCACACCCCACACATGCTATCCTGCTCCCAGCGTGTCTGACCCCCTCATTTTCCTGCAGCCCTGGTGGGGTCCATGATCCACCAGGCCACACATCCAGTTCCCTGACACATAGACATGTCCCTGGGGAAAGCAGCCTCCGGGCGGAGCTGGCAGCCAAGCGGGACAAGACGCCAAGACACAAGGGCACGACATGGGGCACGGGGATGCCGGCTGTGCTGAGAGCTCACATGCAAAGGGCAGACCCTTTGGCATGTGGCCAGTGTGGCGAGCTTGGCGTGGAGCAGAGCGGAGAGCTGTGACGGCGGGCGGCAGGCGGGGCCCTGGCTTACCCACGCACTTCCTGTGCGCATTGAGGATATAGCCATCGGCACAGAGCACTGTGTGGTTGACACAGTAGAAGGATCCCAGGGTGTTCACACAGAACTGTCGCCGGCTACAATCGTGAGCACCCATCAGGCACTCGTCTTGGTCTAGTGGCAGCCGCAGGAGGAAAAACAGAAGGACTGTTAGAGGGACATGGGCTGCCACAGAGCATCCAGCGACAGGAGAATGAGACCCAGCAAGGGGCGGGGGCCTGCCTGGGGCCTCCCCACCTGACTGTGTGTAGCTGGGCCTTGGGCCCAAGTCTGAGTGTGCAGAGCTGGTCCCCACTGCTCCAGTAAGGACGGTGGCGAGGTGAGACTCAGAGAGGGTGGTGGCTGCCCACAGTCACAGTGGGGACAGGACCAGAGGCTGCCTCCTGTACGCACTCAATACTTCCCACATCCACAGGCGCCAAGAGAACCATGCCACCGAGAGCCTGCAAAGTCCAGTACTTAGGGGACCAGGCCAGCCACATAAACCAGGGAAGGGCCCACAGAGGCTCCAGGACACTGACTGTCTGTGCTCCATCCAAAAGGGGACAGAGTGGTGGGTCCCTTGTATGCAGATTTCACAAAGTTTCAAGAGAAACCTGAAATCTGGAAGTGTTTTAATCATTCTTGTGCTCAACATGTTTGGAACTCACTTATTTCCAATGCAGCAGAGTTGAGCAGCGCTCCTCCACAGAGCAGGTGCCCCTCTGAATGCCCATTGCAACCTGGACCCCAGCTTTCACTACCAGGGCTTCAAGAGGAGGGAGGGGGTCCTGGGGATGAGCAGACATGGGCTAGGCTGCATGACCAGCACAGGCAGAGGGGCCTCACAGGGCTGGGCCCAAAGGAGGCCTGCCCCAGAAAAGATGCAGCTCTTACATCTTCAGGACCCTGGGAGATGGGGAGCGGGGCCCAGAGAACCCAGCACCACCTGGACCTGAGAGCTGTCCCCAGCATCGGAGAGGAAGGCCTGCCGGTCACTGCCACGTCATGTACCCTGGGCAAGTCTACTGTCCTCTCTGGGCTCGTAGGACGGTGTTTGTCCACATCAGAACACAGTCTCGGCTGGGGATGGACACGGGCTTTCAGCTTCTGGGAGAGATGTGGATATTCACCCAGGCAGACTTGACTCTGTTCTCCCCCAGACACCCACCAGGGTCTCATCTCTGAGCCAGAACTGCCATGCTTCCTAGACTCTGCATACTCCATTTCTGTCCTGCCTCCAGGCAGGAGGTGGAGTCTTGAGACCTCTCAACCTGGTTCTTCAGAAGCCATTCACTGTGGGAACCAACCCAGCAGGTGCTGGATCCAATGGCCTCATTTTACAGTGGGGTGTCCTGGCCCACAGAGGCCCCACAGAGACAAGACCCAGACCTAGGCGGGGCCACGGGGGTGGAAGGAATGTGATCCTTGGACAGCTAATCATCACCAATGTCCTTCATTTGGGAACAGATTCAGCCAGGCATTCCTGCTGTCCAGCCTCCCTCCCACTCCCCATCAGGGACACTTCCGGCTGCCCTTAAAACAACCAGCATTGCTTCCCCTTCCCCCTCTCCACCTAGGCCTGGACATGGCTGCACAGACCAGGGCAACCTTCAAGGGCAAGGTGAGTGGAGGTGGTGTCCATGGACCAGCAGCATCCATATCACCTCGTTAGAAGCACAAATTCTCAGGCCCAACCACCCAGACCTATTGGCTCGATCTTTGGGGATTCGGTAGAATCTCAGGACTGCCTGTTTGACCCAGGCTTCCAGGGACTCAGGTGCACACTCAGCGGGAGAAGCACTGCTCCAGGAAATGCGGAGCAACACCACGCGAGGAGCCCGGGCCCTGTTCCTCTGCAGCCACGCTGCGGGCCCACCCTGGAGTGCACGTATACACCACATGTACAGTGAGAGGGAGTGACTGTTTAACCTGCTCCACTGGGGGTGCTCATCATAGCAGCCAAGACTTTTCCTGTACAAACTCAGCAAGTTTTAAGTCCCAGCCACCCCCACCTGGAGGCCCCCATTACAGGTCAACTCAGGTTTGCACAGGTAGGAGAGCACCCCAAGGCACTCACCTTCACAGGACACGCCATCCGCCATGATGGCATAGCCGGGAAAACAGGAACATATGGCTGAGCCCCCAACAGTGCTGCACACCTGCTTGCAGGGTCCGTTGTCTGGAGGAAACCACACAGAAATCAGAGACCACCAGGCCCTGGCCTTGGTCCACTCTGGCTCATTCCCTATCCCTGGCTCTAACCTACTAGTGAGACACAGAAACAAGGCCCCTGGGAGGCAGGAAGGCTGGGAGACAAGGAACCCCACTCCTGGTCTTTTTCACTGGTTCATCCATTAAGTCTGCTCCAACACCGTCTGGCATCGGGGACGATGTTCTGGATCTACCTCCCCCACCACTGGGATCCCAGCCCATGCCTTGAGTGACAGCAAGAACAGTGAGGAGATGGAGGAGTAGAGAGAAGGAGGAAGAGAAAGGGAAGGGGGCAGGGAAAAAAGCAGGGGAAGGGAATTAGAAGAAGAACAACAAAGAAGAGGACTCTCTATGCAACGCTGAACACAGCCTCCACAATAGGTCGGCAAACCAGGATTTGACTACCTCAACGTTACAAGAATGGAGACAAAAAGCAGCTAACTGGCTTGTTTGGGGTCACACACCAGGCCCTAGGCTGCCCCCACACCACATCTCCCCAGTGACTTCCTCAGCTCCTCACTCAGCCCCGGGTAAGCCCATCATCCCCAAAACAGAAGCACACCCTTTGGAGGGGCCATCTTGCACATACCCTGCACCAGACAGCTCACCACCTGCAAGCAGCCCAGACCCACCCCCTGGACCCTGGACCCTGGGCCCTGTCCTGAAGACACCACCCCCACTGCTTACCTTTGCAGGTATTGGGCTGCGGCAGTGGCAGTGGGATGGTGTTAGAGGCCACCTGGGAAAATTCTGACTTCAGTGCAGGCTCCTGTGGGGCTTCCGGCTGTGGAGGGTGACCCTCTGTCATGGGTAGAGCAGAGCGGGGGTTGCGGGGAGGTCTCAGGTCTTGAGCCAGGCCTCAGGCACTTCCAGGCACCTGCCCTTCTCACGCAGGGCACTGACATTTAATCCCCACCCCCATTTCACAGGAGAGGAAAATGAAGTTTGGAGTGTGCATATACCTTGGGAAAGATCAGTCTCAGCTACTGGGGGCAGAGGGGGTAGAAGGAAAGGAGGCAAGGAAGAAGAGAGGGGGGAAAGGAAAAAAAGTGTCTGGATTAAAAACCAATCAATTCTGGGACCAGTGGCTGGGAGGAAATCCCTCAGGATTACCATGGGCCCAGCATTGGGGAGATAGCTGGGTTTTGGTGAGAGCCTCTGTGGCCTGAGCCTGTCCCTGAGCTCGAATATGGGACAAGGTGCTGGGGCCGGGTCCCTGCAGATGGAGCCCCAGGAAGAAAGCTTCTATCTTTCCTGCCTCACAAATCCCCCATCACTGGAAGCCTCAGGCTTCTGTGGGTTCCAACGTGTGGGGTAGCAGGAAGTGAAGGACCCCACAGTGTGCACCCCAGGAATGCCACACCCCCTGGCAAGATCAGCCCTTCCCATAGCCCCTGCCCTGGCCATCAGGGCCCTTACCTGGGCGGCAAGTGCGGCCATCGTCCTGCAGTGAGAAGCCAGGAAAGCAGGCACAGTGGTAAGAGCCCACAGTATTGATGCAAAGGTGCTGGCACAGCTCTCCCGGGAGAAGAAGGCACTCATCCTGGTCATCACCCGGCAAGCTGTTGGGCAGCTCGGCCTCTGTGCCCAGTGACAGGGCCTCTCGACCCACCATCTCCGCCTCTGAAACTAGGACAGGGGTTAGAGCTCAAGACAGAGCCAGCTTGGTCAGAGTAGGTGGCTGAGACCATCAACTTTGGGAAACTAGTGCAGGTCCTCATCAAGACCTCTGTGTGCCCAGCAGACAGCAAGGATGGATGAAGCAGGATGGATGGGTGGGTGGGTGGGTAGATGGGTGGATAGATGGGAGGGTGGGCAGGTAAATAGATAGATGGATGGCTATAGATGGATGGGTAGATGGATGGGTGGGTGAATGATGGGTGGGGGGTGGGGGGGTGGATGAATGGATGGATGGATGGATGGATGGATGGATGGGTAGATGGATGGGTGGGTGGATGGGTGGGTGGATGGGTGGGTGAATGAACGGGTGGGTGGATGGATTGGTGGGTGGATGGGTGGATGGGCGGATGGGTGGGTGGATGGATGGGTGGGTGGGTGACTGGATGGGTGGATGAATGAAGGAGGATGGATGGATAGATGGATGGGTAGATGGAAGGATGGGTGGATAGATGGATACATGGGTGGACGGATGAATGAGTATTTGGCTGAATGGATGGATGGGTGGGTGGATGGATAGATGGATGGGTAGATGAATGGATGAGTAGATGGATAGATGGATGGGTGAGTGGATGGATGGGTGGATGAGTGAATGGAAGGATGGGTAGGTGGATGGATATGTGAGTGGATGGATGAATGGGTGTGGGGCTGAATAGATGGATGAGTAGATGAATGGGTAGACGAAAGAGTGGATGAGTGGATGGGTAGATGGACGGGTGGACAGACAGACGAACGGATGGATGGACTGGTAGGTGGATGGATGGATGGATGGATGGATGGATGGATAGATGGATGGATGGGCAAATGAATGAACAGACCTCAAGCAGTAAGAATGAACCCATCAGAGCCAGGTCCAAGTCTTCCTCACTGAGTCCCCTACAATAGGACAGGGTCAGAAACACAAAGAAGCTCTCACTAAAGTGTTACAATGGATTCAGACTCCTGACCTCAGTGACATCAGGGAGGACCATCCTTAGCAGCAGAAAGGGGCTCCAAATCTGGGCTTCATTGGATCAGATGTGACCACTGACCTGGGCCTTCCCTAGCTGGGTCAACTTGGGCAGCACGAGGCCTCTCTGTGCCTCCAGCTTCTGGGATAAACCCATCTCCCAGGGTTGTGCTGGGGAGCAGGTGAGAGTGGAAAAGAAGGCTCCTGAGGCTGAGCTGCCTTGGGAAGCTCTTTGTATGACAAGTGTGGGGAAAGCATGCAGCCAGGACTTCAGGGGGAGGCCTACAGCCCCTCTAAGCTCTGTGCCAGCCCAGGGCCTCTGCCCTTCCCACCCCACCCAGGCAGCAGAGCCCATAGAGAGAGTAGCTACATGAAGTCACATCTGAGGAACGTGTTTCATATGGAGGGTGTTTACATTAAGCTGCAGCCCAATCAGTCCCAGCCGGTGCCTCCAGGCATGGCCATGATGGCTGGCGGTCTGGCCCTGCAGAGACTCAGCACTGCAGGCAGGCGGCGGACAGACCTGGACCCAGAGCTCCTCCTAGCACACCACAGGCTAGACAGTACCTCCAGGATTCAGGCTCAGCTCACCCTCATCAGCATCTTCCTCACAGGAGGAGGGAACATGGATCTCTGGCCAGGATCGTGCCTGGCTCTGTTGCCCACCTACTCCCTTCCACCCACCTGCCCTTTGACTTTTGAAGCCGGACTTCCTCCCAAACTCTACCTTCAGCCAGACTCTTCTGGGTACTAACCTGGCCTTCACACCAGTACTCAACCAGCCCCCTTAGAGCCAATCTCAGCAAGTAGCACTTCCTTGGACTGGACTTAACTCTCTGTACCCACAATGGATTGGCGAGGGTGGTTTGTACATCTGTTTTGGTTGATCTGCCCAGGCCTGGCCTGGTCCAACCCCCACACACTCACCCCTGCCTCACCCTGACGGGAGATCCAGTTATCTGTTCTCCCACCTGTACCACACAGGATATGAGCTCTTCCTGTAGGATCTCCTGAGCCCTGGCACCTGTGGACAGCAGGCATCTTAATCCCTATGCACAGACTTCTGCCATCTTGCATTATAGTGACAGAGATCTGGGTCGACTGGAACCAAGGCTGACTGGGTCTAAATAAAACTCAGGGCAGCAGGAAGGCTGGGGCAGAAATGGGAGTCATTAGAGCCAAAGTGTCCAGTAGTGGCTGTGCCAAAGACCCGGCATGTACCTGGGGCAAGATCCTGCCCTTCTCTGGGCCTCATCTTCCCCCTCTGAGCTACTGAAGCATGGCAATGGTAACAGCAACAGTGGTGGCAATGCTGGGTGCATCACTAGGCACTGCCAAAAGCCCTTGACAGGCATCCTATCATTCATCCTTGCACTGAACAAGGTAAAGAATACAAGACCATTTGACAGATGCCACAGTGAAGGCTCTGAGAAGGAGCCTTCCTTCTGTGTGACCTGCCCCAGCTAAGCAAAGGAACTAGGATTCCGACAAAGTCTGCCTGACTCCAGAGGCCAAGAGTTTAATCTTGATACCAGGACCTCATCTGTGGCTTTAATTCCCACTCCATGAAGTGCCCAGGACAAATCCACAGGGGCCCCAGATGACAGTCCATAGGAACAGCGAAAAAACTGGGCTGGTGGTTCTGGAACCCACCTGGACATCTGGTCCCCAATCAGTTGAGGCTGAACATGTGGACACCAACAAAGCAGGCCTGCCAGGACTCTCATGGCGCCAGCCCCAGGGCCACCAAGGCCCATGTACACAAAGGACACCTGCTGACTCACTGGGGCACCCTCATCAGGCTCCTGCAGACCCACCAGGCACAGAAGCTAATGGTCATGGGTCCAGGAGACAGCCCTGGCTAGGGGTCAGGGACTGGACATGGCAGCTGGAACAGTGGCCACAGCACAAGAAGGGAAGAAGAAGGGGGTGACACCAAGGACAACGAGGATGGATGCACGGATGGATGGGTGGATGGATGGATGGATGGATGGATGGATGGATGGATGGATAGATGGATGGATAAGCAGATGGATGAACAGACGGACGGGTGCGTGGGTGGGTGGATGGATGGATGGATAGATAGATGAATAGACGATCAGACAGATGGATAGATGGACAGATGGACAGATGAATGAATGAATGAATGGATGGGTAGGTAGATGGATAAACGGATGGATGGATGAGGGATGGATGGATGGATGGATGGATAAACGGATGGATGAGTGGATAGTGGATAGGTAGATAGATACATGGATGAATGGATGGATGGATAGATGGATGGGTGGGTGAGTGAATGTGTGGATGGGTGGGTAGGTGGGTGGGTGGGAGGGTGGGTGTGTGGATGGATGGATGGATGGATGGATAATCGGGTGGGTAGGTGGATGGATGGATGGATGGATGGATGGATGGATGGACAGATGATGGGATAGAGGATGAATCAGGAAGTGAATGAATGAATGGATGGAGAGATGGACAAGAGGATGGGAGGATGGGTGGGAGACAAGTGCAATGGATGGAAAAAGAGCAGACTGATAAGTGGGTAGGGAGGAAGATGTATAGACAAAGTAGATAGGGAGGAAGATGTATAGACAAAGAGAAGGGAGGGTGGTGAGTGGACACTGAAAGGGGGATGGGTGGCAGTTGGTGGTTAAGTTGGTGGAGGGGGTAGTCCACAGAAAACAATGAAATCACCATCCTCAGAACTCTGTTTACAGCAGAACTTGTGTCTCAAGCCACAGGTGATGATGGACCCAGGGTCCCCACAGAAGGCCAGAGGTCACCCAGCCTTTGCCCCATATGCCGCAGCCAGGGAAGGGCAGCACTCACCTCTCCGTGGTGCAGCTGCAGGCTCTGGAGGTCGGCGAACCTCAGGTACTATGAGAGGCTCTTCACCCTCACAGCAGGAGAGCATGACATGATTGCAGGGATAGCCCAGATTAGGATTGGACTCACACGACTGGCCCTCGGCCCGCACGCGGAGGCCCAGGCCACAGCAGTCACAGCATTGCTGCAGGGAGAGACAGTTATCACTGCCCAATCTCTGGCCCCAGCCTGGAGCTAGGCTCAGGGGAGGGACTGATAAATGGTGGTGAATTCACCATTATCTTATCTCCTCTGCCAGACTATGCGCTCTCCCAGGGCAGAGGGGTCCTCTGCCTCTGTTTCGTAAGTCTGGCACGGGTAGGACTAATATAAGTCTTTTGAAACAGATAACAAATAAATGGCCTTTTGTGGAAGGAACTATAACCCCCCAGCCACACTCACTATCCCCTCATGTTTACTAGCAAACCCCAATTCTATTCAAGTCAGTTAAAAGATGGCATTTCCCAGGGGCCTTTGCAGTTAGAGATAGATTCACTCAGCGGAGCCTTCAGGAGGGCTTTAAACTGGGGATGACTCTACTTGAATCAAGTATATCGTTTTTGCTCCCCCTCTTTCTCCTTCTTGGAGCACATATGTGATGGCTGGAGCTTTAGCAGCCAACTTGGGCCATGAAGTGACCCTGAAGATGGAAGCTACAAGTTAAAGATAATTAAACATAAAAATAGAAGACTAGGTTCCTAAAGATGTAGATCTACCCCAGCCCAGGCTGCTTTTCTTCAAAAATAAATTGGTTTTATTTATTTTAAAATACAGTGGTATTTTGGTTACAATAACAGCACCAATTATTCAGTCTTTTCTGTGTTCACTGTCTTTGCAATGTGATATTGCAGCTGCTTCTATTAAGAGAAAGTGTGTATTTCCCAACCGTTTGGTTGTGCCTTCTGTCTTGCTTTGGCCAATAGAATGAGATACACATGATGGTGTGCCAGTTCTTAGCCTAGGCCTCAAAAGACCTTGAATGCTTATTTTCTTGGAACTCTGCATATCCACTAACTGAACAGGCCCATGCTAGCCTGCTGGGGATTGAGACAACTGCAGGGAGCAGAAACAAGTCATCCCAGCCGAGGCCATCCTAGGTCATCTAGCTCCAGTGGAGCCGTCAGCTGACAGCAGCCACATAAGCAAGCACCCACCCCTGCCCCCAGGATCAGCTGAGCATGGCTCAGGTTAGCAGAAGTACTCAGCTGACCGCTAATTCATACATTAAGCCAGCAACAGGCCACTAGGCTTTAGATGGTATGTTACCCAGCAACAGCTAACCGATACTCTATTTTTGCATCTCTCAATGTCGAACACTTCCCACTAATGAAGGCCCATCACATACCTAACACTTAGTTTGCATTATCTCTGATCCCCACAACCACCCAAAAAGACATGGATTATTATCCTCATTTTACAGATAGAAAAGCTGAGGTTCAGAAAAGAGAACTGGCCGGGCACAGTGGCTCATGCCTGTAATCCCAGCACTTTGGGAGGCCAAGGTGGGTGGATCACGAGGTCAGGAGATTGAGACCATTCTGGCTAACACGGTGAAACCCCACCTCTACTAAAAATACAAAATTTAGCCGTAGTGGCGGGCGCCTGTAGTCCTACCTACTCGGGAGGCTGAGGCAGGAGAATGGCATGAACCTGGAAGGCAGAGCTTGCAGTGAGCCGAGATGGCGCCACTGCACTCCAGCCTGGGTGACAGAGCGAGACTCCGTCTCGAAAGAAAGAAAGAAAACAAAGAAAACAAAGAAAAGAAGGGAGGAAGGGAGGAAGGGAGGAAGGGAGGAGGGAGGGGAGGGAGAGAAGGGAAGGAAGGGAAGGAAGGAAGGAAAGGAAGGGAAGGAAGGGAAGGAAGGAAAGAAAGAAAAGAGAACTGGTCCAGGGTCAAACATAAAGACGGAAAAGGGGATTCTAAACGTTTCTAGACCCTGTCAACAGGGTCCTCTCACGAATACTAGTTGTTTTAAGGAAAAAATTGACCCCAAGATGACCAAAATTGAAGTCAAAATCCTCTCCCAAATGCCAGAACCATCCAGCGGTCTCTGTCACCATCACCCAGGCTTGAGACCTTGGGCTTCTTCAATTCCTTCCCCCGCTCCTCAGTCAGGATGAGGTCCCTTCTGGAAAGTTTCCTGAAACTGTGCCACTGTCCTAGTTTGCCCTCATCTCTGCTGTAGACAGCCAGCTATCCATCCCAATGTCTGTTTCCCTTCTTTCTCATGTTCAGTGGGGCACCTGACCTCCCAGAATAAAGACACTACATTCCCTAGTCTTCCTCGCAGCTAGATGTAGCCAGGAGATGAAACTCCAGCCAATGAAATCTAAGCAGAACTACAGTCCGCCCTCAAAAAAGGGAGTACTTCTTCTGCTCATGTTCACAGCAGCATTATTATTCGCAATAGCCAAAAGGTGGAAGCAACCCAAGTATCCATCGATGAATGGACAGATACAGAAAATGTGGTCTGTCCACACAATGGAATATTATTCCACCTCAAAAAGGAAGGAAACACTTATATTTGCTACATATGGCATGGATGAACCTTGAAGACATTATGCTAAGTGAAATAAGCCAGACACAAAAGATCAAACACTGTATAATTCCACTTACATGAGTTCCCTAGAGGAGTCAAACCCACAGAGACAGAAAGAGGAATGGTGGTTACCAGGAGCTACAGGGAGAGGGAATGGGAGTTAGTGTTTAATGGGAACAGTTTCAGCTTGAGAAGATAAGAAAGTTCCTTGGATGCTTGGTGGTGATGGTTGCACAACAATGTGAATGTGCTTCATGCCACTGAGCTGTGCGCTTAAAAATGGTTAAGACGATCAATTTTACATCATGTGTATTTCACCATGATCAAAAATAATTTAAGCTGGATGCAGTGCCTCATGCCTGTAATCCCAGCACTTTGGGAGGCCAAGGTGGGTGGATCACTTGAGGTCAGTAGTTCGAGACCAACCTGGCCAATGTGGTGAAACCCCATCTCTAGTAAAAATACAAAACCAAGCATGGTGGCATATGCCTATAATCCCAGCTACTTGGGAGGCTGAGGCAGGAGAATTGCTTGAACCCGGGAGGTGGAGTTGCAGTGAGCCGAGATCGTACCTCTGCATTCCAGCCTGGGTGACAGAGACTCTGTCTTAAAATAATAATAATTTAAAACAAGGGGGCTCTCCTGCCCCTTTCTGGAGTTCGTCCTGGACCAAGAGGTGGCAAATGAGAGCTGGCAGGGCAAGACCACTATGCCTGTGCCCCATTCCTCATGACCATGGAGCCGCTCACTCCTCTAACTCAGCCCTGCCTTCCTCCAGCCTGCAGCATATGAGAGAAAAACTAGTGGTCCAGGAAGTTTTCCATTACTTGTAGCCAAACTGACACCCTGTCCCCCAGTGGCCACCATGAGCCCTAGTACACAAACTGATCTCCTGCTGCAAATCCCTCCCACAGCTTTACAGACACTCTGCTTGAAGCCCAAAGCTCTCAGCATTTACTGTCCTTTATGTTCCAGCCTGAGGACTCCTGGTGGCCTGTCTCTACTGCTGCCAGACCACTGGACCATACACCCCATTTCCCGACATCCTCGCCTGTGTGTTAGCTCACACTGTTCTCTGCACCACTGCTGCCTGGTGGGGTTTTACCCCATCCCAATCCCACCTCCCATGTGGGAGAAACACACTCAATAACCGGTCCCCACAACTGCCAGAAGGGACCCTCAAACTCTCCATGGGGTCCACCTCACTCAGAGTCAAACCACAGTCATTCCGATGATGGCCAGGAGCCCTGTCATCTCTCTGGGCTCAGTTCCACCTGCCCTCTGTCACTCGATGCACTCTAGCCACACAGCCTAGACATGCCAAGCAGGCTCTGATCTCAGGGCCTTTGCACGTGTTGCACTCTGCCTGAAAGCATTTCACAGACGTCCGCCACCCCAGGCATTGCACAAATGTCCCCTCCTCAGTGAGGCTGTCCCTGGCCACTGTCAGCTGATACTGCAGGCCCTCCCCAGCCCTGACACTGCTTCTCCCGCCTCTCCTTAGGTTTTCCTCCTTAGCACAATCGCGTGCAACCACGCCAGGTGCTAACATATTCATCGTGATCTTCCTCTGTCTTCCTGGCCAGAAAGAAATCACCGGGGGGGCGGGAATTGCCATCTGTGTTACTCACTGCTACATCCCTGATGCCCAGGGCACACAGTGGTGCTCTAAAAATATTTTGTGAATTAATTGGTCAGTATAATAACTGATGATGTTTTCTGCGCAGATGATGAGTCCTTCCACCCCAGGCGTGAGGGTCACTCCCAGTAGGAGCCCCAAGCACAGCCTAACTTCTTGGGCCACAAGGACCTTCAGGCCCAGGCCAGCTTCCTGCCCCCGCCCCACCCTGCCTTGAAGACCACAGGTCAGGCTTGCCTTGTACAGGGAGATGCTGCAGGTGTCGTTGTCCTCAGCCCCACAGGTCTCACCCTCTTTGGCTCCCAGGACGCCGGCCATGCAGCTCTTCTCTTGCAAGTAGGAGACACAGCAGTGCCTCTGGGCTGTCCTGCAACAGAGGGGGTAACTCAGCCCCCAATCGCCCACCCCATCCTCCGAGAGTGGAAAGTGAGTGAGGCTCAGAGGAGGGAAGCCCTGCACAAGGTCCACAGCAAGGGAGCTGGTGCAGGTGGCAGAGCCGGCACAACCTCCATGGGGTTGCATGGGTTTCATTTCTTGGCTTAACCAAGAAGATGCAGGCCTGGGTCCCACTGGACTCGGAGATGTGTGTTCCTGACCTCAGAGAGAGCAGCTGGCATCAGAGTCCCCACCCCCACAACGGTCGGGGAGGACAGAGAGACCCAATCCCAGAAAAGGCTGGCAGGTCAGCCTGGAGGAGCACAGCCTCCAGGTCCCTGGTCACTGCCTGCCAGTCACTGTTCAGCTGCCTGGGGCAGAGGTGGCTGACGAATCGGGTACAGAGGCCAGAGCCAGGACAGGGTGGCGGGGATTACAGGGGACAGGGCTCAGCACCCCCTGAGGTGGGGCACATCCACAAGAGGGATGCAAGCATACACTAGGACCGCTTAGCCCCAAACTCCAGGAGTCCCAGTGCTGCATGCTCTAACTCCTAAGTTGCCCCATATTGGTAGAATGGCTGAAGGGAAAGACAAGGTTAGAAGATAAATTTTTTTTACAGGAAGCAGAGTGGTCTGGACATTGGGAAACATGGGGTCTAATCCAGGCCATGCTGCCAGTGAGCTGTGTGGCTTTGAGTGAATCACACTGCCTCTCTGAACTTTATCTTTCTTATTTGAAAAAATGAGTAGGTTAGATGGGGTCCCTGGAAAAAAAGAAAGCATGAGCAGCTGACCAAGAGCTCTCCTGGGCCTCGAAAAGGGAAGGCATGGGGATAAAGGATTGCTTTGCTGCGGTATCAGAGTCAGAAGAAACAACCAGCACAGCAGCAAGGGAGCACAGTGAGAGGCCAGCCTCCTGAAGACCCAAGGGTAGCAAAGCGGAGAAAGGAAGAGGGCAGAGGAGAGAAAGCCTGAGGGGCATGAGTGTGGCAGCAACCGCAGCATGTGGTGAGGGGAGCACCCAACTATTCCTAGGGGATAGCACTCCTTTAAAACTTGTTTCAAATTATACATTCCTTGGATCTTGCTCACTAGACCAGCTACCAATTTATGTGGCTGGTTTGTTCCTAGGATCAGTCTTGAACTTTCCACCCCTGGAGAAAGCCTGGCCAGATGGTGCACGGCAGCCACACCCAATCCCCTTCATGCCCCAGAGGCCTGTGAAGGTGCACTCTCTCTGGGCTGCCTGGGGTCCTAGGCAAGCAGGGTTCTGGAGAAGGCAAATGGGCAGCTCTGCCTGCTCCAGGGAGCCCACCCTACCTGCAGACGTTGCCCTCCATGCCGCTCTCAGGGATCTCCAGGCACTCGTCATTGTCGATGGCCCACTGCTGTCCGGCTGCACAGCAAGTCTCGATCAGGTCCTTGGTGGAGCCTGTGGATAGCAACATGAGGCACAGTCACCATTCAGAGGTCACCAAGTCCAGCAGATATGCAGTGGCCTGTCCAGGTCTCCTTTACTGGGCAGGCAAACTCACCCACCACTGTTGTGCATGGTGGTCGCTAACAGCTCACAACACAACTGTCTTTGGTGAACTGGCTGTGAGGTGGAGTCCTCCCTGTGGGGGCTGGGAGGAGCCCAGCCAATAACAGGCTAACATGGGGCTAGAGCTCAGCCCCCACTCTCAAAGCAGCCAGTTCTGTGGGGGCCACTCACACTCTAGAGCCCCCACAGGGTCAGACCTCACGCGGGCCACAGCTTTGTCCACCTCTCAACCCTCGCTCCTCAGAGAGTTTCTCCTGAGAGGTCTCCCCAAATGAACCAACACATGCACAAGACCCCCCAACTCAGGCTCTGCTTCTAAGGAACCCAACCTAAGATGCTAAGACAGGACAAGAGATAAGAAAACAGCAGCAGTGGCAGCAAGGGAAGTTTAAGCTCATCCAGGAAATTCACGGAAGGTTCATGTTGAATACACACTTGACCTCTGGGACAACACAGCAGTTTCTTCCACCTCTGCAACCCCTAAGACAGCAAGAGCAGCCCCTCCTCCTCCTCCTGAGCCTACTCAGCCTGAAGACAGCGAGGATGAAGATCTTTATGATGGTCCACTTCCACTGCATGAATAGTAAACATATTTTCTCTTATGATTTTCTTAATAACATTTTCTTTTCTCAAGCTTACTTTACTATAAGAATACAGAATATATGCTGGGTGCAGTGGCTCACGCCTGTAATCCCAGCACTTTGAGAAGCCGAGGCGGGCAGATTACAAGATCAGGAGTTCAAGACCAGCCTGGCCACCATGGTGAAACCCCGTCTCTACTAAAAATACAAAAACTAGCCAGGCACAGTGGCAGGCACCTGTAATCCCAGCTACTCAGGAGGCTGAGGCAGGAGAATTGCTTAAACCCAGGAGGCGGAGGTTGTAGTGAGCCGAGATTGTGCCACTACACTCCAGCCTGGGTGACAGAGCAAGACTCTGTCTTGGGGAAAAAAACAAACAAACAAACAACAAGAAAAGAATACAGAATATAGTCAGCCGGGCACGGTGGCTCACGCTTGTAATCCCAGCACTTTGGGGGGCCTAGGCAGGAGGATCACCTGAGGTCAGGAGTTCGAGACCAGCCTGACTAACATGGAGAAACTCCATCTCTACTAAAAATACAAAAAATTAGCCGGGCATGGTGGCACATGCCTGTAATCCCAGCTACTCGGGAGGCTGAGGCAGGAGAATCACTTGAACCTGGGAGGCGGAGGTTGTGGTGAGCCGAGATCACTCCATTGCACTCCAGCCTGGGCAATAAGAGTGAAACTCCATCTCAAAAAAAAAAAAAAAAAAAAAAATACAGTATATAATACATATAACATATAAAATATGTGTTAACTATTTGTGCTATCAGCAAGACTTCCTGTCAACAGTCAGCTATTAGTTAAGTTTTTGAGGAGTCAAAAGTTACACGTGGATTCTTGACTGTTAGTGGGGTCAGCACCCCTCACTCCTGAGTTGTTCAAGGTTCAACTGTATTTGTGACTGGGGAGGTTGGAAGGAGTCAAGGGTAGGGGAGAATGTCTTAAAACTCAAAGGCATAAGCTATAGGTTACAAAAATTAATGAATTTGATTACCCCAAAATTCAAATATGTATAACAAAGAACTCCATGTACACATATAATAGACTGCTGACATATTAAGAGATGTTTCTGGAATGTCCAAAACTGACAAGGAATTGCCATCTACAAAACATAATAAACTCCTGAAAATTAACAAGAAAAAAAGAACTCCAAAGTAAAATACTCCTTAGGCCAGATGTGGTGGTTCACGCCTATATCCCAGCATTTTGGGAGGCTAAGGTGGGTTCATCACTTGAGCTCAGGAGTTCGAGACCAGCCTGGACAACATGGCGAAACTCCAACTCCACAAAAAGCCCAGCTACTCGGGAAGCTGGGGTGTGAGGATTGCTTGAGCCCAGGGATGGGGAGGGGGGTTGGAGGTTGCAGTGAGCTGAGATGGAGCCACTGCACTCCAGCCTGGGCGACAGAATGAGACTCTGATCAAAAAATAATAATAAAATATCCATTAAACTAGAAATATAAGAAAGAGTGAGAAATGCCACGCAGAGGTGGGGACCTCCTTTTCTCCCTTAGTGCTGTATTCCTCTACACTGCTGCATGTCCGTGTGTCTCGGGTGGGAGTGGAGACTGCGGCCAGCTGGAGAGATGTGGCACCACTTATACAGTTAAGCACACGCATCATCGAGGACCCAGACACTCTGCTCCTGGTGTCTGTGCCAGGGAAGTCCTCACCACAGCCCATAAGACAACCAGAACAAGGATGCCCATGTGAAGTGTTATTTGTGGAAGGGGGTTGGGGACAGCCTGGGTATCCACCACTTGGGGGGAAGATGAGGAAAATCTGGGGCCATGCTACATGGAGGAGCTGTCTGAAACAACAGACTGGATACACACACAGCAGTATGAGCTGGACACACAGACACACAGAAGTGTGGAGGAACACAGCACTAAGGGAGAAAAGGAAGAAACCAAATCAGTTCTACTATACAAATTTAAACTATCACACATCAAATAACAATGCAGACTTCGCAAGAACACATGACAGCAAAAAACACACTGATGAGATGAAACTGTCAGCTATGCAGATGGAGGTGGTGGATGGGAATGGAAAAAGAAGATGAAAGGAAATAAAATATTAATATATAAATAAAACAAGAGAGAGCCTCGCAAAGAGGATAATAAGAGCCATGCCAAGAAATGAGAAGTGTAATTAACCCAAGCGTTTGCCCCTGAGGTCTGAAGTGACATTCCTAAGTCAAGTTTACACAGAATGCCTAGACATTCGTGCTGAGGACAACAAGTAACAGATGAGTGCCTCTGAGCCTGATGGGCCTGGGTCCACATCTCAGCGTTATCACTGACAGCCGCTTCTCCTCCCTACAGACTCAGTGTCCTTCTCTGCATGAGGACTGAATGGCTGTGTAGGTGCTAAGGCCCACAAAGCCCTCTAAATGTCCTGAGCAGTTCACGTAAGGGCACAGGGCTGAGGGACAGATGCTGTGAAGGACGGCACCTGCACACTCCAGCAGGAGCAAGAGCTCACTGAGGGTCATCGGCTGCATCGCCTTAGCAGGCACGGCAAGTTACCAAGCTTTCCTAAGTTTTCATTCCTTTTCCGTAAAACAGGGAAAACAGCTTCCATCACAACCTGTTACTGTTCTGCTCTGAGGCACCGAGAGGAATGAGAACTGATGTCTACCAGAAGCACATAGCAAACACCATATTCAGTGGGGAAACATTAGACACATCCGCCACTGAATTATTAAATATTACAAAAATAATGCCCATGGGCCATGCTACTGTATAGCATTGTCCTGGAGATACCAGCAAATGCAGTAAAACAAGAAAAAAGGAGGCCAGCTCAGAAATAATACCACACATCTACAACCATCTGATCTTTGACAAACCTGACAAAAACAAGCAATGGGGAAAGGATTCCCTATTTAATAAACGGTGCTGGGAAAACTGGCTAGCCATATGTAGAAAGCTAAAACTGGATCCCTTCCTTACACCTTATACAAAAATTAATTCAAGATGGATTAAAGACTTAAATGTCAGACCTAAAACCACAAAAACCCTAGAAAAAAACCTAGGCAATACCATTCAGGACATAGGCATGGGCAAGGACTTCACGTCTGAAACACCAAAAGCAATGACAACAAAAGCCAAAATTGACAAATGGGATCTCATTAAACTCAAGAGCTTCTGCACAGCAAAAGAAGCCACCATCACAGTGAACAGGCAACCTACAGAATGGGAGAAAATTTTTGCAATCTACTCATCTAACAAAAGGCTAATATCCAGAATCTACAAAGAACTTAAACAAATTTACAAGAAAAAATCAAACAACCCCATCAAAAAGTGGGCTAAGGATATGAACAGACACTTCTCAAAAGAAGACATTTATGCAGCCAAAAAACACATGAAAAAATGCTCATCATCACTGGCCATCAGAGAAATGCAAATCAAAACCACAATGAGATACCATCTCACACCAGTTAGAATGGCCATCATTAAAAAGTCAGGAAACAACAGGTGCTGGAGAGGATGTGGAGAAATAGGAACACTTTTACACTGTTAGTGGGACTGTAAACTAGTTCAACCATTGTGGAAGACAGTATGGCAATTCCTCAGGGATCCAGAACTAGAAATACCATTTGACCCAGCCATCCCATTACTGGGTATATACCCAAAGGATTATAGATCATGCTGCTATAAAGACACATGCACACGTATATTTATTGCAGCACTATTCACAATAGCAAAGACTTGGTACCAACCCAAATGTCCATCGATGATAGACTGGATTAAGAAAATGTGGCACATATACACCATGGACTACTATGCAGCCATAAAAAAGGATGAGTTCATGTCCTTTGTAGGGTCATGGATGAAGCTGGAAACCATCATTCTGAGGAAATTATTGCAAGGACAGAAAACCAAACACCGCATGTTCTCATTCATAGGTGGGAACTGAACAATGAGCACACTTGGACACAGGGTGGGGGACATTACACACCAGGGCCTGTCGTGGGGTGGGTGGAGGGGGGAGGGATAGCATTAGGAGATATACCTAATGTAAATGACAAGTTAACAGGTGCAGCACACCAACATGGCACATGTATACATATGTAACAAACCTGCCTGTTGTGCACAGGTACCCTAGAACTTAAAGTATTAAAAAAAAAAAAAGAAAGAAGGAAAAAAGGAGGCCAAGCGTGGTGGCTCACACCTGTAATCCCAGCACTTTGAGAGGCTGAGACATGTGGATCACGAGGTCAGGAGCTCAAGACCAGCCTAGCCAACATAATGAAACCTCGTCTCTGCTAAAAATACAAAAAAATTAGCCAGGCTTGGTGGCGTGCACCTGTAATCCCAGCTACTCGGGAGGCTGAGGCAAGAAAATTGCTTGAACCCAGGAGGCGGAGGTTGCAGTGAGCCAAGATCACACCACTGCACTCCAGCCTGGGCGACAGAGCAAGACCCGTCTTGAAAAAAAAAAAGAAAAAGAAAGAAAGAAAAAAGGGCCAAAGAAATAATAGAAGAAACAACAGTCATTATTAGCAGATGTTATGGTTTCATCTTCCTAGACAATCCAAGAGAATCAAAACTCACAAAGTATTAGAATTAATACAATTAACAATAATTACTGTAATACAATAGCCAAAAACAAAAACAACACACTCAAATTAGTGGCTTTCCTATACCCCGTAACAATTAAATAGAAAAGTTAATAGGAAAAAATTCCCATTCAAAAGAGAAACAAACCTAGAAATAAATCTACAGTAAACATGCTTGATTCACATGAAGAAGAAAATCTGATTGTCTAATGGGTATAACTTACACTTTATTCAAAATACATACCATGTGTCTAATATGTACCTTAAAAATGTCAATTCTCCTCTACTTACTCTACAACTTCAATGCGATTCCAACCAAAGCAAAATGTAACTGTCACAGAATTTGTCATGTTAATTCTAAAATTCATCCAAAAAAAGAAATGCTTAAGAATACCCGAGAACATTTCTGAAAAATAAGAACAGAGAAGGTAGACTTTCTAGAACTAACAGTACCCGAATACACTTCAAAGTTCTAATAATCAAAACAAGAAGACAAGGAGCTCAATGGAAGAGAAAAGACTTCAGAAACAGACCTATATGCATATAAGAATTGAATATATGATGAAGGTGGCATTCAAACTTAGCAGGGAAAGAATTTAATACATGATGCTGGGACCCACATCACACCATACACGAAAGTAAGTTCCAAATCTATAAAGGCAGGATTAGAATAAAATTTACAAAGATAATTTTAGAAAAAAGAGAATCTTCTTCAGAAATAAAATCCATAGCCTGTAATCCCAGAACTCTGGGAGGCTGAAGCAGGAGGATCACTTGAGGCCAATAGTTTGAGACTAGCCTGAACAACATAGTGTTACCGTCTCTCAAAAAGAAAAAATGTAACCAGGCATGGTGGTACATGCCTGCATTCCCAGCTACTCAGGAGCCCGAGGGGAAGGGACTGCTTGAGCCCAGGAGACAGAGGCTTCAGTGAGCCATGCTTGTGCCATCGCACTCCAACCTGGGTGACTGGGTAAGACCTTGTCTCAAACAAACAAATAAATAACCCTCTCACAGCAGTCAGCACTGTGAGAGCCTCTTGTTGATGAGTTTACTTTCTCAGTCCTCTGTTTCCTCCTTTGCAATGTCAGCTCCCAGAGGGTAGGTCTCTTATCTGTCTTCCTCACAGCCATATCCCAGCCCCTGGCACCTGGTGGGTGTTCAATGAGTATTTGCTGAATGAATCTAGGAGACCCTGGGCAACTGAGAGGCACTGTGTCGGAGGCCGGGATCAGTGCTCACCGTCTGAATGGAACATGGCTCAGACATGTCTGTCCCAGGACTCAGGAGCACTGGGTGCCAGGCAGAGTCCTGCCTCCACCTCCCAGGATGCCACAGTCCTGACTTGAGTCTCTGTGGCCACTGAGAGTGATACCACCATTCAATGTCTCATCCCCTCTTGTTACACTCTGGGCATGTGGGAGACTCTCCTTATTTGAATACTTCTGGTGACAGGAGGCGACTCTGCCCAGGCAGCTTATCCTCTCTTCTGCACAGCTCAGACTCACAACATTTTTCTACAGGACCGAATCCTTCCTCCCTAAACTTCTTCCAAGATTGCTTTACAGAGATTATGGTCCCTGGCTGTTAGCCAGATGACATCATTGGGATGCCCAATGAGGATAACAGTAACAGCTGAAATATAGCAGTGCTAGCAACCAGCCAGGCAGGGTCCCAGCACACGAACCTCACAGTTACTAATAGTAAGAACTGTTAGCATTCCTATTTCACAGATGAGCTGGGGAATTAGAAATCCCAGGCAGAGTGACTACCCTTAACAAAAATGCATTGTAGTCAGGTGATGGACACCCTCAACACCCTGATGTGATCACTGTGAATCACATACATGTCACAGAATTTCACATGTACCTGCCCCATAAATGTGTACAAATGGCCAGGTGCAGTGGCTCACACCTGTGATCCCAGCACTTTGGGAGGCCGAGGTGGGCAGATCACCTGAGGTCAGGAGTTTGAGACCAACCTGGCCAACATGGCGAAAACCCGTGTCTACTAAAAGTACAAAAATTAGCTGGGCATGGTGGTGGGCACCTGTAATCCCAGCTACTCAGGAGGCTGAGGCAGGAGAATCGCTTGAACCCGTGAGGCAGAGGTTGCAGTGAGCCAAGATCATGCCACTGCACTCCAGCCTGGGCAACAAGAACAAGACTCCGTCTCAAAAAAAAAAAAAAAGTACAAATTTTAAAAAGAAGTCGCAAGCCTCAATTTCCCCTCTTACTCTCCTTTCTCCAGGCCTGAACTTCCCCATGTCTGTCGCACAGGTGACCTGATGCAGCCGATCCTGAAGGTCCTCTCTGGGACTCTAACCATCACCAGCCCAAGAGGTGGCTCTGCTTTCGTGGGTGTTGAATGGTGCTCTCTGCCTGTTCCTCCTTGATCAGGTGCCAGGTTTCCCCCCATTCTCTCCTGGTCACCTTCCTTCTCAAACAAAGCTCAGGAGCTGTGACCCTTATGCTGGGAGGGCCACCCAGTTGCAGCAGGAGGGGAAATTGTGCAGGTACCATGAGTGGCATTGCCAGGTGCCATCCAAAATGTGGGAGGCAGAGCCAGGCAAAGCCCAACAAGATGAGTGAGTACCCCTCATCTCATGTCCAGAGGCCCCAGCCCTCCACCCTGATTCTCCAAGGCTCCGCCCAGCAGCCACCTCCTCTCCTCTAGGTCTCCTTCTGAGACCACCTCTCACAGGTCCCCTAGCCCCTGCCTGGTGCTCTCTCTCTCTCTGTGTCGTGTTTTTTAAGTTCCGGAGCACCAGACTTTTGGAGTCTCAGCCCTGGGGCTTCTTCTCTTCTCTAACACACCCTGGCCTGGCTGATCTCATCTCTAAGCTTCCAATGCCACCTTCCTCTTGCCCCCGCCCCCCATGTCACATGCACATGCCCACAGCTGGCCAAGAAACCACCCCAGATGTCTCCCTGGTATTTCCCCAGCTGGAATTTGCTCAGCTCCGGATTTTCCCAAGCCACCCCCTCCCTGGGTCTTCCTATGTCAACAAAGGCCCTACCATCCTCAGGACTCTCCCAGGCCAATCCCCCATCCCCCACCTCCCTCCAATCTATCACTCACAGGGCCACCTCCAAAGGCATCCAAGTCCACCAGCCACCCCCTCCTCCACCACCCCCTCCTGCCCTCCTTGCTTCCACTTCTGTCACCCTCCAGCCCATCACCCACAGGGCTATAGAATGACTGTCCACAAATACAAATCAGATTGGATCACTCCTGTGCCTATGGCCCCCCAAGGTCCCCAGTTTCCTTACAAAGTCCTACACAGTGGGGCCCTGCCCGCCTCCCCTCCTGACCTCCTTTCTCTGACTCACTCTCCCACTCGCTCTCTCTACTCAGGAGCTCCTCAGACTCAGTCTTGCCCCAGGGCCTTGGCATTTGCCATGCTGCCTGCCTGGAATCTTCCACCTCTCCCTGTGCCATCTGCTGCCCCCATTCTCTATGGGGCAGGCTCCTTCTCTTTCTGGGGGTCTCTCCTCCTCAGAGAGGGTCTCCCTAACTTCCATATCTAAACTAACTCCTACTCAACCCTCATCACATCATCTTACCTAGTCTTCCTCACAATGCCCTGGCCTTCCACATCCATGAGTCATCTTGGGGAGCCTTGGGCTCCACAGATCCCACGGAAAAGCCACTGCCCCACAGGATAAAGTGCCTCTCTCTGGAGTGAGACTCAGGGCCTTCACAGCACAGCCCAGACTCAGCTCCCAGCCACATGCACCTTCTCTTGTTCTATGCCTTTGCACACGCTGTTCCATGCTGGGATGCCCTTCTTCTACCTTGGCCAACTGGCAAGTATCCAACTACCCATCCCTCATGAGCCAGTCCAAATGTGACTCCCTGCCTGTCTGTCTGTCCAGCAGGCTCTGTCTGGCACCCAGGAAAAGCAGCTCCCTCCTCTGACTTCACTCATGTCCTTCCACCACGATGTCCCTGTCAGGTGGCAGGCTGTCCCAACCACCAGATTGGGAGGGTCTCATGGGCCAAGAATCAGCCTAATCATTTCAGGGTCTCCAGTGCCAAGCACACAGCACAGACTGGGTCCCTGGTAAAATCTGGGGCTGGGTGAAATACTTCAGGCTCTTGGTGTATATCATCTCATGTAAAGCTCACATCAACAACAAGAGGTCGGTGGGATGATCTCCCTGTCCCAGAGGTGTAAAAAGAGGTTCTAAGAGTTTAAGAGAGGGAGCCCAGGGGCACAGCCTTAGGGAAATGACAAGGAAGAACGCAAACCCTTACTGGCCGCCTCCCCTTACACCACTTCTATGTAGCAGATGCTACCAGGGTCACAAGATGAGCACAGGTGTGTCCTTCCACCGCTGGAAGCACAGGTGTGTGGCTGGGCCACCACTCACTGGCTGGGGCACTTGGGCAAGTCACTCAGCTTCTGAGCCTCCATTTCCTTGCTTGTAAAATGGGCAAGTAACTCTCCCCGCCCACATTTCACAAGTGGGAACGTAAGATTCAGTGCGTGGCAAATAGCTGGTATTCAGTAAACACAGCCTCCTGTCTCCTGGCACATACAAGATGCTTGGTGACTACTTTCCAAGTTAATTAACAAAGGGGCAGACAAATCCATGGAAGGATTAGCAACCATCCCTTCAGCAGCAGAAGCTGGTGCAGCCTTCAGCCACGCCTACCCTGCCTCCTCTTTCCTCTGGCTTTTCGAGAATTCTCCATTTCTGTCCACTTTGCTACTTTGCAGGAGCTCAGGCCGAGGGGTAGGAATGTCTTCCCCACCTGCTGGCTCTCAGCAGCACTGTGGAAAGAGAGACGCAGGTGCTCTCCCACTCTGACAGCCCAGCCTCGACTCAGAGGTTCTCTCTGGCCTCCTGGGATTGGCAGTGACATGGCCCAGCAACATCCCAGCTTCAGAACACACTGCCACAGTTGACTTCACAGCATCAGGGCTCTGGGCCTGGCAGCAGGGTGTGCACAACCCTTGCCCAGCAGAAACCCCGCTGTTCCCACGCCGAGTGGCACAGAGCAGGTCCACTTTGGAAAACCACTCACTGTCCCCTGGTAAAGCAGAAGGCGCCACACCCACGACCCTGAGTATTCCGGTGGTCTCCAGGTGGTTTCCAAGTGCCCACAAATGAGAGAAAGGGTCCATAGGCTGCAGTGTGACCACATGATGCCAGCCACCTCACTGCCACCACGTGCAATGACCCACAAGGACCACACCAGCACTGCACCGGGGAAAGAGGCAGGTCACAGGGGAATACTGCACACAGCCTTTCATGTGAGGCACAACAACAGAAGAATGAAGCAAGATTGTTCGGGGGTAAAATTATAAGGAAAAGGAGGGAACTCCTGCTGACTGCCATCAGGATGGTGGAGTAGGGTGTCAGGGGTGACCCTATGGTTTCTGTCCTGCTGCCCATGTGGACACTTCCTTAACTACTCTTCTCCTCCCAAACAAAAACAGTACTGAAAAAAGGTAGTATGATCAGAAAACTCTAAGACTAAAGACTAAAAGAGTCTTTTAAAAATAGATCCAGGCCAGATGCAGTGGCTCACACCTATAATACCAGCATTTTGGGAGGCCAAAGCGGGAGGGTTGCTTGAGGCCAGGAGTTCAAGACCAGCCTGGGCAACATAGCCAGACTCCATCTCTACAAAAAATTCAAAAATTAGCCAGGTATGATGGTGTGTGCCTATAGTCCCAAGGGAGGAGGATCACTTGAGCCTGGGAGATCAAGGCTGCAGTGAGCTATGATCATGCCACCACACTTCAGCCTGGGCAACAGAGCAAGGCCTTATCTAAAATAAATAAATAAATAAACAAATTTATTTTTTAACTTTAAATAAAACAAATTTATTTTTTAAATTTAAATAATAAGTTTAAAAAATAAAATCAAGGTAAGTGAAACAAGCCAGATACACAAGGATAAAGACTGTGATTCCACTTGTATGGGGTCCTTACAGTAGTCAATTCATACAGACAGAAAATGGAATGGTGGGTGCCAAGGGCTGGGAGTGAGGATATAGGGAGTTAGGGTTTAATGGAGACAGAGTTTCAGTTTGAGAAGATGAAAAATTTCTGGGGGTGGATGGTGGTGACAGCTGCACAACGAGGTGGATGTAATTCATGCCTTGGAAAAGCACAACTAAAAATGGAAAATGTCATGTTATGTGATTTAAAAAATAATAATAACGCATTGCAGTGTAAAAAATTTGTGACCCCGCAATTCTCCTTGTAGGGATCTAATCTGCTGATAGATGAGATGCACCCATGAACACAAACAGGAGCATCACAGATTCTGATGCACCTGCATTTGTGACAGCAAAGATCCAGAAACAACCTAAATCCCATCTGCAGGGCAGTGATTAAATAACTGATGCTGACCAGCCTAGGTAACACAGTGAGCCTCCATCTCCACAACAAAATTTAAAAAATTAGCCAGGCACGGTGGCATGCACCTGTGGTCCCCACTACTTGGGAGGCTGAGGCAGGAGGATGCCTTGAGCCCAGAAGGTCTAGGCTGCAGGGAGCGGTGATCACGCCACTGCACTCCAGCCTGGGGACACAGCAAGACCTTATCTCAAAACAAAGCAAAACTGATGCTATATCCATCTAATCGTATCCAGCTGTTAAAAAGCGTTAGATCTGCATGCACTTATATGAAATAACTTCCATATGTACTATGAAGAATTTTTTAAGGGTCAATCCTGAATAGTATCTCTAGTAAGCTACCATTTATCTTTCTAAAAAGATGCATGGATATGCATAGATTATTTCTGGAAGGAGACCCAAGAAACTGGTAACTGTGGCTATCTTGGGGAGGGACTCAGCCCTGGGGAGGGAGGAAGGAAACTGACTGTTTACCCCTTTTGTATTTTGTATTTGTTTCTTATCTTATGCAGGTATTACCCATTTTCTGAGGATTCTAAGCTCCTTTGATCATAGGACAAGTGGTTCCCTGAACAATCCAGTGCAGAGGTCATGACCCCTCTAGACAGTCCCCGTCCCTTGACATTAAAGACTTAAAGAATTCTGGCTTGGAAAATGCTGCAGAGAAGTTTCCACACCTGACAGGAGGGTGGTGATAGGGCCATCTCCGCCAGGCCCCTGTTTGGACAGGATGTTTGTGGGGCCTGAGCAAATAGCGCAGAGAAGGCTGCAGCCCTGATGTTCCCGCCAGCCTTGGTGTTCTCCTGGGGGTGTGGAGGGACAGGGTGGGGGGATTACCTGAAGGTCTGTGGAGGCACCTTGAGTTTTTTTTATGAGGACTGTAAAGTGGACAGACAGAAAGGGTTTCTGAACCTGGGTCTGCCTTCCTCCCCGGGATCACAGAAACCAGCAGGGGATGGCTAAGAAATAGCAGGAGTGGCCAGGCGGCAGGGTCTGCCTGAGCTCACCCAACTCAGCCCGAGGGATGCCTTCCTCAGCAGACAGAGCAGCCCTAGCCAGCCCCCTCAGCACCGGCTTCTGCATCCCCACTGCTCTCTGCGGCCCTCACATCACCTTCTCCTCTGTGGGTGTTTACTGTCTGGATACCCCAGCCCGGCCCAGAGCAGGCACCTGGCCAGTCAGGCCAACCGGCCGGATCTCAGGCTTGGCAGAGCTGCCTGCTGGACCCCAGACTGCACCCATGGTATCTTCCCTCTGGCTCTAGAAGGAACGTCCCAGCCCCAGCCCCCATTTTGCAGACCAGCAGACAGCTGTGGAAAGAGGAGGCACAGCTTGCCCCAGACCACACACCCAGCCGGGGTGGCCGCAGGATCTCACCCCAGCTGCATGGCTCCAGAATGCAGGCTCCTGAGCCAAGCATCAAAGAAAGGAAAGAAGGAGAGGGAAGTTCAAGTCCCCATCCGCATCAGTTCTTCCAAGGGAAGCAGGGCCCTCCCTGCCACCCCTCTGGCGCCTTCCCCAAGCCCACTCTCACAGCAGGCTCTCAGCTGTGCACCATCCTGCATAGGGTCTGGAGCGGGGGCCTGGGCTCTGGGGTCCCTCTGCATCCCCAGCAGAGTGCCACCTGAAAGCCAGCTTGACCATTCAGCTCTGCCAGCTTGAGATGCCTGGCAAAAGCTGTTTCCTGGGCCCAGGTCGGGGGCTAGGGCTCCCCCTCCCTCCAGAGCCCACGGAGCCAGGAGCACTTTAGTAACAGCCACCATCTAGCTGGGAAAACCAAGACCCAGGGAGGCAGAGTGACGTGCCCAAGGTCACATACAGGGTTTAAACGACAGGCTTATTTTGTGAGGTGATCCCCCATTCCCCAGGACAGGAGTCAAAGCTGCCCAAGCTGCAGGTCCCCAGAGCCCAGGAATGGTGAGAGACTGGGTCTGAGCACAGAGAGAAGCCCATCACAGCAGGGACCTCTGCACCACCCAGAGAGAAGCCCATCACAGCAGGAACCTCTGCCCTGCCCAGCACCACCCCCAGCCCATCAAGCCCGGACAAGCAGGTCTCCTAGCGACAGAACTCTGCCTATGTTTCAACACGCAGCCCCCAAACATCAAGGAGGGTGGGTTTAACCACACCCTCAGTATCCTACCCGCCCACTGGGGTCTATGAGCTTTCCAAAAGTCTCCAGAAAAAATGCTTGACTCCTGGGCCTGGGAAGAAAATATAATGGCTCCAAAATCTAAAGAGACAACCACAGAAAAGAACTGGGAAAATGTTCACTTAAAAGTCTATCAATTTTACAAGATATCAGCTTGTCGACTGTAGCTCAGTTCAACTCTGAAGTGGAGGTAAAATGAGTGTTATAAAAGCTTGCAGTGTCAGGGGCAGAGGAAGAGGAGGTACACTGGCTTAAGACGGGCTGCTTCCAGGGCTGAGAGAAGAAGAATTCATAATTACTAATGGTCATAGCTGCCCGTGCTGGGGACTTTTGAATATGTCACCCACTTAATCACTTAATTCTCCCCACAACCCTGCAGGCTAGGGGCAATTATCTTCCACTTTTCTTCTTTTTTTTTTTGAGATAGAGTCTCACTCTGTCGCCCAGGCTGGAGTGCAGTGGCGCAGTCTCGGCTCACTGTAACCTCTGCTTCTCAGGTTCAAGCAATTCTCCCGCACCTCAGCCTCCCAAGTAGCTGGGACTACAGGGGCGCACCACTACGCCTGGCTAATTTTGTATTTTTAGTAGAGACCATGTTGGCCAAGCTGGCCTTGAACTCCTGACCTCGTGATCCACCCACCTCAGCCTCCTAAAGTGCTGGGATTACAGGTATGAGCCACTGCGCCCGGCCAATTACCTTCCTCTTAAAGGTGAAAAAAGTGACTGTACTGAGACTGGAATGCAGCTCTGCCTGTCCCCAAAGCCCAGGCTGTTGTCTACCAGAGACAAACTTGAAAACATTTCCTTATGTTTATATCACAATGTGAGTGTGCAGATTAACTTTAACCCATGTCTGGGTAGTTAACATGTGCAGGACTCCAATGAAGATCCAACCCTCCAGAGGTGGCTGCTAAATTCAGTGTGAATATTGCCATCCTATCTGTGACGACTGCAGAAATTGCCTCAACGCTTTGCAGTTCCTCCCATTGAGAAGTGGCATCTATTTCCCCACCTGTTGAATCTGGGCTGACCTCGTGACTATGCTGCCCTGGACAACAGGATATGGCACACGTGAAATCCAAAGCGGCCTTGTGGCTTCTGCTCTCTCTCCTGGGACTCTGTAGTCTGGGCTGGCCTGATGGAGGATGAGAGAGCATAGACAACCATCCCAGCAGCGGCCATCCCAGATCAGCCATCCCCCAGCTGAGCTCCCAGCTGACCATAAACACATGAGCAAGCTCAGCCACACCTGGCCCACATCAGCAGAGCCCAGCCCAAATTCCCAACTCACAGAATGAGCTAAATAAACTGTTGCCAAAGCAAACTAATATGAGCCACAAATACTTAGAAAATAAACGGTTAAAATCAATACAATTTGCAATAGTATTAAAAACATCAATTAGCTAAGAATACATCTAATTAAAGATATGCAAGAACTCTACACTAAACATGACAAAACACTCCCAAAAGAAAATAAAAGCAACCTAAATAAATAGGGGGATATATCATGTTCATGGGCTGGAAACTTAATATTGAGATGTCAATTCTGTCAAATTTGAGCTACAGATTCAATACAATACCAACTGAGATGCTAGCAGCCTTTTAAAAGGGCTAATTCCAAATTTCAATGGAAATGCAAAGGACCCAGAATAGCTGAAACAATCTTGAAAAAGAAGAACAACGCTGGAAAACTCTCACTAGCAGATACTAAAAATTACTACAAGGCTACAGTAATCAAGATGGAGTGGTAATGGTGCAAAGATAGATAATGGGACAGAAAAGAGAGGCCAGAAAACATTGGCCGGGTGTGGTGGCTCACGCCTGTAATTCCAGCACGTTGGGAGGCTGAGGTAGGTGGATCACTTGAGGTCAGGAGTTCGACGGCGGCCTGGCCAACATGGTGAAACCCCATGTGAGATGTCCAGGAGCCATTTGTTAATACAAAATGTATTAACATAAATATATAGATCAATAGATGATACTTCATTTCAATTTGGAATTTGTGTTCCTCAAATGACAACATTTGCAATGAATTCATCAGAAAGTTTTATTAAGAGAGTAGAAAGGCAAGTCATAGAATGAGATCACATATGTGGAATCCAACAAGAGACTCATAACCAGAACATATTTTTAAAACTCTTATGAATCAATAAGACAAAGAAACTTAATTTTAAAATAGGCAAATGACAACAAAATAGCCAAGAGTAATATCAAAATGTAGACAACATCATAACTTGTAAGAGAAGGCAAATAAAGGCCACAGTAAGCTATTACTACACATCCTCCAGACTGGCCAAAATTACAAAGAATGGCAACCGCCAGAGTTGGCAGAAATGTGGAGCAAATGGAACTCTCATGCATGGCTGGTAGGGATGCAAATTGGCAATGTACTTTGGAAAACCATTTGGCAGTATCTGCTAACGTTAAACATAACCTTTGATGCAGCAGCTCTACTCCTCCGTCTGTATCCAACAGACATGGATGCCTAAGTCTTCCAAAGACGCAGACGAGAATGCTCACAGCAACTGTGTGCAGCACGGAACCCAAATGTCCATTGACACTAAAACTGATTTTTAAAACTATGATTTATTCCTACAATGGAATCATAAGCAGTAATTTTCTAAAAATGAACTACTGCTATATGCACCAACATGCATGAGTCTCAAATACTTTACCTTGAGCTAAAGAAGCCAAACACAAGCAAGATCACGCTGTACATTCCCATCATTCAAAATAAATTCAAGAATAGAAAACAAAACAGGGCTAGGCATGGTGGCTCACGCCTGTAATCCCAGTACTTTGGGAGGCTGAAGCAGGTGGATCATTTGAGGTCAGGAGTTCAAGACCAGCCTGGCCAACATGGTGAAACCCCATCTCTACTAAAAATACAAAAGTTAGCCAGGCGTCGTGGTGGGCACCAGTAGTCCTAGCTACTTGGCAGGCTGAGGCACGAGAATCACTTGAACCTGGGAGGCGGAGGTTGCAGTGAGCCAAGATGGCACCTCTGCACTCCAGCCTGGGCAACAGAGCGAGACTCTGTCTCAATAAATAAATTAATTAAAGACTAGGCAAGAGTTAGGCCAGGCACGGTGGCTCCTGCCTATAATCCCAGCACTTTGGGAGGGCGAGGCAGGAGGATTGCTTGAGGCCAGGAGTTTGAGACCCACCTGGGCAACATAGGTAGACCCCATCTCTACAAAAAAATAAAAAATAATTGGCAGGAGTAATAGATGGTGATAAAAGTCAAAATAATGGTTTCTGGCAGCAATGGGGTTAAGAACTGAGAAAGGGCACCAGGAAAACTCTGGGGTGCTTGAAATGCTATCTTGACTGTGGAATATCTGGGTTTACACATAAGAAGAAACTTGCTGGGCTGTTCTATTAAGGCTTGTTGCTTTACTGTCTATACATTTTACTCTAATAAAAAGTTCTAAGACGAGTACTGTTACATTAATCTGGATTAAAAGACATTCAAGAGCATGTACGTTATGCTTCAATAGAAACTTTAAGAAAGAAGGAAACTCGGGAGACATAACAACCAAAAATAAACCAAATATTTAATCATCCTTGATTAGACATTGCTTTTGCAAAACGAGCTATACAATACCCTTTGGGAAGAAGAAGAGAGAGATTAATATAGTCTGAATATTAGAAGGCATTAGGGAATTGGTAATTGGGTTAAGTGTAGGGTCATGGTATGTGATAATATTAGAAAATATCGTTATTTTTTAGAGTTGCAAGATATAGTGTCAAAACTGAAATATCCGTTGTGTGTCCCAAATGAGAGAGAGCACTGGACAATGATGAGGCTGAGCCCCTTCTTCACTGAGCCCCCTTCCCTCTCAAACAGCCCCACTGAAAGTGTGTCCCAGCTGCTTGGTGTGGGCTGGGGTTCCAGGTGGAACCCTGGGATGTTAGTGAGCTGTGGCTGGGAGAGTCACAGTTACCAATGGGGGCTTGATGGTGGGCTTCAACAACATGGGTGGGAGATGCTGTGAGACCCCATAGTATTTGACTTCCAGCTGCTCCTTAGAAAGCTGGATTAAGAAAATGTGGCACATATACACCATGGAATACTATGCAGCCATAAAAAATGATGAGTTCGTGTCCTTTGTAGGGACATGGATGAAACTGGAAAACATCATTCTCAGTAAACTATCGCAAGGACAAAAAACCAAACACCGCATGTTCTCACTCATAGGTGGGAATTGAACAGTGAGAACTCATGGACACAGGAAGGGGAACATCACACTCCGGGGACTGTTGTGGGGTGGGGTGGGGGGAGGGACAGCATTAGGAGATACACCTAATGCTAAATGACGAGTTAATGGGTGCAGGAAATCAACATGGCACATGGATACATATGTAACAAACCTGCACATTGTGCACATGTACCCTAAAACCCTAAAGTATTAAAAAAAAAAAAAAAAAAAACCGAAAGAGAAAAAAAAAAAAAAAAGAAAGCTCTGGAAAGTGGTATGTTTGCAGTCGGATGACCCATGGACAAGCCTCACCCTTCCACAGCCTTCCAGGGAGCCAGTGATGTATGCGACTGTCATCGGCATTTTCATGGGTTATTTTTGTTGAGATGTCTAGGGGCCAACTCTACGTGAAAGAAGAAAAGTATCTTGCACAACTCTGGGCTGCCCTGATTCAGAAGAAGCACAGAAATTCTTGATAAGTTTAACTCTGTTTAAAAATAATGTGTGGAACTTGCAAGACACTAAAAGTGTGCACTGTCCCTTCTCAGAAAGAACTATGAATTACCTCTTTCATTATTATTTAAGGAACTGCTATTACCTAAGAGACTATATTTCTGCTCAAACTGAAGTTTGATGTAATTCTGATTCTTAGAATAATGTTTTGTGTTACTTATAGATGAATCTTATAAATGATTTAATTCTGTTGTTTTTTCTTTCTCACTTTATTTCCAGCCCATCATACAGTTTAATAAGAGATATTTAACTGCATAGCAATTTTGGTATTCCCACGCCAGCATTTACTATGAGAAATGTAAACATACCTTTTTAGAAATATAAATAGTGATTGATAAAAAATAAAAGTAAAAATAGCACATAATATAAACTGGATCTTTTTTTCTCTTAGAAGTAAACAGGAAGTGGGGCACCAGCACTGTCCAGCATGGTCTTCTGCAAAGCCTCAGGTGATCCGCGCTGGCCGGGGAGGCGTTGACTCAGAAGTCCTGCCTGGAGAAGACGCAGCAGGTACCCTGGGAGCAGCAACCAGCCATGCTCTGCCAGAGCAAAGCCAAGGTGGTCTGGGACCTGGAGCTCAGGGTTCCCAATGAGAAGCCGCAGGGCCAGGCTGGGGCCCTTCCAGAACCGAATGCCCTGTGCCTCCGCCTGGCAGCTTTCCATTTCCCTTCACCCCACACAATCATGCATCACTTAACGAAGGGGACACGTTCTGAGAAACGCGTGGTTAGGTGGTGTCGTCATCGTGTGAGGACATAGAGTGTCCTTACCCACACCTAAATGGCATAGACTACTACACACCTGGGCTGCATGATGTAGCCTTGCTCCTAGGTGACACACCTGTCCAGAACATGACTGTACTGAGTACTACAGGCAACTGGAACACAATGGTAAGTATTTGTGAATCTAAACAAAGCTAGACATAAAAAAGGCACGGTAAGAATACGGTATAAAAGATAAAAAGTGGTTCCCCTGTATAGGGCCTGCAGACCCAGAAAATCTGAGACAGGTCTCAGTTAATTCAGAAAGTACTTTGCCAAGGTTGAGGATACGTGCCCAAGACACAGCCTCAGGAAGTCCTGACCACTTTTGCCCAAGGTGGCTGGAGTGCAGCTTGGTTTTGTACATTTTAGGGAGGCATGAGACATCAATCAAGTACATTTAAGAAACACACTAGTTTGGTCCAGAAAGACAGGACAACTCAAAGCAAGATGGGGGGGCGCCTCCAGGCCATAGGTAAATTTAAACATTTTCTGCTTGACAGTTGGTTGAGTTTGTCTAAAGACCTGGGATCAATAGAAAGGAATGATGTTTAGGTTGGGATAAGAGGTTGTGCATGGTGTAGTTTTATCATGCAGATGAAGCTTTTAGCTAGGCTGTAAAATGTTTCTTATCAGACTTAAAGTCTGTATTGATGTTAAGGTGAGAGGTATAATGAGGACTGTCTGACCCCCACTTCCCTTCATGGCCTGAACCAGTCTTTCAAGTTAAATTTTAAGAGCGCCTGCTGAGGAGGAAGTCCAGTTAGATGGTTGGTGGCAGGAGCCTTAGAATTTTATTTTTGGTTTACAGGGCCCTTACCATGCATGGAGCTTGCAGGACTGGACGCTGCCCTGGGTGACTCAATGAGTGAGTGGTGAGTGCATTTGAAGACCTAGGGCACTACTGTGCACTACTGCAGATTTTAGAAACACTGGACACTTCAGCTACACTAAATTTAGTTTAAAATATTTTTCTTTCTTCAATAATAAATTCATCTTAGCTTACTGTAATGTTTTTACTTTATAAACTTTAATTTTTTACCCTTTTGTAATAACGCTTACCTTAAAACATAAATGCCCTCATCGTACAGCTATAGAAAAATATTTTTTATATCCTTACTCTATATGTGTTTTTATTTTTTTATTTTTTATTTTTTATTTTTTTTGAGACGGAGTCTCACTATGTCACCCAGGCTGGAGTGCAGTGGCCCGATCTGGGCTCACTACAAACTCCGCCTCCCGGGCTCAAGCGATTCTCCTACTTCAGCCTCCTGAGTAGCTAGGATTATAGCCCAGAGCCACTGTGACCGGCTAATTTTTGTATTTTTAGTAGAGACGGGGTTTCACCATGTTGGCCAAGCTGGTTTCAAACTCCTGACCTCAGGTGATCCGCCCTCCTCAGCCTCCCAAAGTGCTGGGATTACAGGCATAAGCCACTGCACCCAGCCTATTTTCAATTTTTTTTTTTAACTTTTAAATCTTTTTTCTTAAAAACTAAGACATAGGCCGGGTGTGGTGGCTCCATCCTGTAATCCCAGCACTTTGGGAGGCTGAGACAGGCAGATTGCCTCAGCTCAGGAGTTTGCAACCAGCCTGGGCAACACGGTGAAACCCGTCTCTACTAAAATACAAAAAAAAAAAAAAAAATTAGCTGGGCGTGGCACCACGCGCCTGTAGTCCCAGCTACTCAGGAGGCTGAGGCAGGAGAATTGCTTGAACCCCAGGGGTGGAGGTTGCAGTGAGCCAAGATCACACCACTGCACTCCAGCCTGGGTGACAGAGCAAGACTCCGTCTCAAAAAAAAAAAAAAAAAAAGCTAAGACATAGGCCAGGTGTGGTGGCTTACACCTGTAATCCCAACCCTTTGAGAGGCCGAGGCAGGCGGATCACGAGGTCAGGAGTTCGAGACCAGCCTGACCAACATGGTGTAACCCTGTCTCTACTAAAAATACAAAAATTAGCCTGGCGTGGTGGCGGGCACCTGTAATCCCAGCTACTCAGGAGGCTGAAGCAGGAGAATAGCTTGAACCCAGGAGGCAGAGGTTGCAGTGAGCTGAGATCACGCCACTGCACTCCAGCCTAGGGGACAGAGCGAGAATCCATCTCAAAAAAAAGAAAAAGAAAAAAAGAAACTAAGACATAAACACACACACTAGCCTAGGCCTACACAGGGTCAGGATCATCAATATCACTGCCTTCCACCTCCACATCTTATCCCGCTGGGAAATCTTAAGGGGCAGTAACATGCAGGGAGCTGTCATCTCCTATGATAGCAATGCCTTCTCCTGGATACCTCCCAAAGGACCTGCCAGAGGCTGTTTTATAGTTAACTATTTTTTAAATAAGTAGAAAGCCAAATAACACACTAGCACACAGTAGTGCCCTAGGCCTACCAAAATAACAACAAAAACATAGTAAATACATAAACTGGTAACACAGACATTCATTATCAAGTATGATGCACTGTAACTAACTACATGTGCTAGGCTTTTTGTTTTGTTTTGCTTTTTTGAGAAAGAGTTTCACTTTTGTTACCCAGGCTGGAGTGCAATGGTGCGATCTTAGCTCATCGCAACCTCCGCCTCCCGGGTTCAAGCGATTCTCCTGCCTTGGCCTCCCAAAGTGCTGGGATTACAGGCATGAGCCACCACATCCAGACCATGTGCTAGGCTTTTGTACTATTGGCAGTGCAGTAGGTTTGCTTATACCAGCATCACCACAAACACGAGTAATGGCTACGCTGTCACTAGGCAAAAGGCATTTTTCAGCTCCTTCAGCTTCACCATAATCGTATGGGACCATCACATACGGAGTATATCATTGATGTTAATGTCATTATGCGGCACTTGACTGTACTTGGGACCGTGGCCCCACCAGGCCCGCCTTCCTAGAACTTGACCAGGCACTGATTGATCTGATTCCCCCATGCACACCCCCCACTAAAATACATCCCTCCTCTGTCTAGTTGCTCCTGCAGAATAACTGGCCACTCTGGACACTCAAAGTGAAGCAATCAGCACTGATCAAAGGTGCCTAGGAGAGGTCAGGGTAACACGCTCACCAGCCTCACGCCAAGCAGGAAACACTTCTATCCTGATGGCCACGGCTGGTAGGGGGTGGGAGGCACAGAGCCAGGAAGCCAGAGGGCTCCACTCAAAGCCCAGCCATGCCCCCACCAGCCAAGCCACCTCCGGCAAGACCCTTGGCCTCCCTGCTCCTGCATCCGGGCTCACGGTGACAGATGAGGAATTGTGAGGTCGTCCTCCATCACTCACCCACCACCAACCCAGCCCCAACTGCCAGCTGGGCCAGCTTGGTGGGGAAGGGACAGAAGCACAGCCATTCTCTGATCAGTTTCCACCTCCAGCTTAGGCCTGTGCCCTGAGCTCCATGCTCAAGTTCCCACCGCCAATATGGCATCTCTACCTGGGCATCTGAGCTGACTCTAACTCCTCCCGTGTGAGCACGTGAGGAGCACACAGAGATGAGCTTGAGGCTGCTCATCTCACGCCCATGCCTGTGTGGTGGCATTGCGGACAGTCCCTGATCCCCAACCACCACACCCGCACGGCCATCCTCCCCAAAGCCTACTGCCCACTCCCTATCTGCCCTAGACCCACCTTCCACCAGTCAGCCCTGCTCTTTGTTGAGGGAGGCTGGCCTGGAGGGTGGCATCCCGGGGTCCCCATACAGGCACAGTTGCCTCTACCTATGGCCACGGCTACTCCCTGGAGCCTCAGCTCTCACCAGTCTCCCCTGCAGGCCAGGGGTGGTGCTCCCACTGTTGCTGGTCCAGGTACTGCACAGTAACCTGCAGGTCCCTGCCCTCAGACCTCCATGTAGCCTCGCCATGACACTGATCCCACCAGCTCTGACTCAGCTGGGATGGGAGGTCTGGGCAGCGAGAGCCTGTGCTGGAGTCAGGACTCCTGGGCCCCCATCCTCTGCATCTGCAGAGCTCTCAGCCAGCTCCTCACTCAGCACTGGACGTCTGTGTCATCCTAGTTGTGTCATGAGGGGTGGCAGAGGGAGAGTCCAAGTTATGGCAGCAAGCAGGTGCCTGTAGTGTACTTTGTGGGTGCTTTAAAAATATGTGAACGAATTGCTAATATTTACAAATTGGGAGCTGTCATATGAAGTTCCAGATCCCAGGCTTCTTGTAGAAAATCCAAAATTTCAGACCATGCCGGGCCTCCACGGCCCCAGGGCAACAGCAGGGGCGACTGCCCTTGTGTTCTAGGTACAGTCTCTGGTCCCCACGGCCCCCACTTTCCAATGAGCTGTTGCACTCCCAGACTTCCAGTGCTGCTTCTCCATCGTATGCATTCTCCGGCTGGCCAGTCACTGGAGTGACTGCAGGGACCCTCATCCCTAAGGGTCTTCACCTTTGTGGTTCCCACTGAATCCCTGGCACCCAAAGGGTGAGGGGGGCAGGCGAGAGGGTGGGGCTGGAAGCAGGAGAGAAAGCCTCTCACTCCCTCTCTCCCTACTCCCCCGCCCCCAGGTTCTGGGCCCTCTGTGCCAAGCAGGCTTGCCTACCTGCTAATCCCACCGTCACATATGGGGTCTATCACTGACCAAAACGTCCTTATGTGGCCCTTGACTATACTTGGAACCACAGTCCCACCAGGTCCACCGGCCTAGACCTTCACCAGGCAGGTACCAGGGAGAGGCCTGAGGGGTTGGGGCAGGGGGGAGAGTGCACAGCCTGAGGCCTGCCAGCTTGCCCTGGGCTCAGCTTTGCCCCTTGAGGGCCAGCCATCCAGACAGTCCTGAAGCCTCAGTCTGCCCACAACAGGGAAATGCCTGCTCACACTGGGCAGCCAGGCAAACTCAGGGAGGCAGCAGGCAGGAGGTAGAAGTGCCCGGTGCAGGTGGCCAAGTCAGGGGTTGGCAAACATCTGCTTCACTGGTTTCAGGAACCTTGGACAATTCACTTAACCTGCCTGGGCCTCAGTCACCTCGTCTGCAAAATGGACATAATGATGACATCCCCTCACAGGGGGGTCACGACACATAATGGACTGATACGCGTCCAGTGATTAACACAGTGCCTGGCACATAATAAATGCTCCACTGATGCAGGGTGACCTGTGAGGGTGGTGAAGAGGGCCCTGCATGCAGACTTAGTAGAGGAGGGTGCCCCTCCCCTTGTCTGTGGGAAGCCAGCCTTGCAGCCAGGCTGTATGGCTGAAGGAGGGGTCTCACAGCTCACGCGTTTGCTGACGCAGTTGGCAGGGGCTGAAACAAGAGTGCAGCATGGGCGGGAGAGAGCCAGTGAGGAACACGCTGCTGCACATCTGGAGGCAGCTGGAGTGGCAAACACAGCAGCTGAACGGCCCCTGCCCAATCCCGCCAGGCCTGTCTCCCCTGCTCTTTTGCCAGAGGGGACAACTTCTGGCCACCAGAAGATACACATCTACATCTGTTTGAAGAAACAAGAACACAAAGCCCTCTTCTCATCCCTCCCCCGCCACCCCAGTTCCTGCAGAACCTCTGGCAGGAAGAGGCAGGGAGCCCGTGGCCCAGAGCAGCACTGTGTGCTGGCTGTCGTTAGCCCACCTGCTCTTCTCAGTAATCCTGAGACTAACAGGACCACCCCATTGTACACATGCAGAAACTAAGGCTCAGAGAAGGTGAGTCACTTGCCTGAGGTCACACAGCCAGGAGCGGCAGAGGCAGGAATTCACTCTCTGAGGGCCAAAGCAGGCTCAATCTGACTGCAACTTGGCCCCAAGCCTACTTTCCCAGCATGGAGGCCTAGGAGTGGACAAGGGGGTGGAGGTCTCACCACAGCCCCAGCCCACACAACTCTGATCTCAACCAGAAGCTTCACCTCAAAGCCCCGGATGCTGCAGGCCAGAGTTCCTAGAGGTCCACAGCCTGGCCTAGCCTAGAGGAGGTGCTGGCAGGTAGAGGATGCTGACGCTGCCAGCAGGGAAACTCGCAGCACAAATCCTGAACTCCAGCTGACTGAGGCCCCCAGGATTCTGGAAGGCTCAGGAGGCCAAGGACTCCTGGGCATGGTTCAGCCTCAGGAAAGCCGCATCTGCTGCCTTGGCCTGGGTGTGTGAACAGGATGCAGCCCAGGGCTCAGAAGCCGCCACCCTCTCAGCAGGGCCTCAGGACTTGGAACCACAGCATCCGGGACACCAGCCATGAGTGGAGCTCTGCTCTGTGGCAGGCCTCCCCTGCACCTGGTGTCCACCGCAGGCTTTCTTCCCATTGAGAACACAGCTCTGGGAGGGAGCCATTAGTAAGCCCCTTTTACAGATGAGAAACCTTGAGGCCCAGGACAGTTAAGCAATTTGCCTGAGGTCACACAGCTAGTGAGGGGTGGAGCCAGCCTCCAATCTGGGGAGCCCTGTGCCAGGACCCAAGCAGAAAATACAGAGATGCCTTTTATATCAACAGATCTGGGTTCAGAGCTGGACTCAACACTTCCTCGCCCTAGGCCGTGGCCAGGCACAGGTTGACACCACAGTGGGAAGGGACTCATAATCCCTTTGCTGTAGGGTCACTATGGGAACTAAATGAGATGAGGCATGTAAAGCACTGGCACGGGGTCTGGGGCTTGGTGCTCAGGCATAGGGGCACCCACTGAATGACCGCCTGCATTCTCCCCATCCTTAATCCCCACCATGGCAGAAGGACTCTGCAGTGACTCTCGTGGCCAGGAGCCTTAACCCTGGGCTGGCCTCCTGACTGGCTGACAACACAATGTGGCAAAAGAAGTGGCCCTGCTAGTTCTGGGCCCAGGTGCAAGAGTCTGTGGGTGTTGAGGTTTATGGCACACGTACTACCTCAGCCTCCATGTTTGATTGGCCACCTAACTTAGACAATAAATTCCTGCTGTCTTTCCTCTACTTCAGCCCAGAGAGCTGTCTCCCCAAACCCACACCTGGCCTCCAGGTCAGTGGGATTCCAAAATAACACCTCCGTCCAGGAAAGGATTTTGCATTGGTTTGTTTCAAATCTCAGGCCTGCTTGCTTTAAACTGTCCAATCACTATTGGACTTTCATGTTCCCCACCCTGGACTCCAATGAAAGCCAGTGCCCCAGGCCCATGCCTCTCCCCGCACCCCCCCACCCCCGCCCCTGCCTTGTGCTCCCTGACTTCCCTGTATGTGTGTGTGTGGCCCCCAGGTGTGCCACGTATCCCCCAGGAAGTAATAAAATCTCAATCTCCATCTCAAGTCTATCTTAATCGTTGAAGGAGTGCACTCCATCGTCAAGATCCTAAATTAAAACACCTGTGTGTTTCTAATCTTTCTCTTGGACTTCTGTTTCCACAATGAGAACACACCAGAGCTAACCAGCTGGAGCATGAGAGACCACGTGGCACAGACATGAGCCATCCTGTCTGGGGCCATCCCGGACCAGCTGAGCTGCCAGATGACCACAGATACACGCTCAGGCCCAGCTGATGTCAGCCACACCTAGCCAGGTTAGCAGGACTGCCCAACTGGCCTGTGGACTTGGGAGCAATAATAAATGTGCAATGCATGTGCTACGGAGGTGCTGTGGTTGCCTCACTTGCATTAGTGTGACAATGGGTCATTTGTACATGGCCGAGGTGTGTCCAAGGAGGAAAGAATAACATTGGTTTAGCGAGAATGGCAGGAAGGCCACCCCACAGCAGTATTGGTGGGAGTGTGACCAGTGAGACTCACTTGGGAAACCTCAGATGAGGTGGGTGGAGAGCTACGCATACACAAACTAAAACCACCAGGAGAGGCTGCCCCCCACCTCTCAGACTGGCAAAGTCCAGAACCTGCTTAATTTCCTCTTTAGCACTTTCACCATCTAACATGCCAGATTTCAGATGTTCATTTTGTTGACTGTGTGAATCCCCACCCCATGACTGGCAGCTCCAGTCTCGTCTGTTTTGCTCACCCTGTCTCCCCAGCACCAGCAACGGTGAGATAGGCACTCAATAAATATTTGTTGCATGAATAGAATGAGGAAAGAGACATTCTCATGCACTGCAGGCGTAAGTAAAATCCAGTACACCCTCCAGGGCGAACAAGTGAACGACATCTACCAGGGCTATAAAAATATATCCATATAAAAAAAAATACATCCATATCTCCTAGAGCTCAGCCAGCCAGCACCTCTCAACAGAAATGCACAGGCATAAGGACCAGAAGCCTGGCAGAGAAAGCTCATGGCCTCCACTGGAAACAACCCCGATGCCCCCAGCCGGGGAACAAGCCAGGCAAGGTCGATCCCTATAACGAAACACTATGCAACAATCAAAAAGACCCCCTGCCGATACACGCAATGGCACGGTCTGTTCATTTATAAAAGTTTAAGAGCAGGAAAACTAACCTCTGCCATTGGAAGTCAAGAGAAGTGGTTTCCCAGGAGGGGCACAAAGGAGGCTTCCTAGGGCCTGGTCTTGTCTCATGAGCTGAGGGTCAGCTCCACAGTGTGTTCACTTGTGAAAATTCATTTGAGTTGTGTGCTTCTGACAGGTTCTAGTGGTTATGTGTCAATGAACAGCGTACAAAGAAAAAAAGCACAGACACATTGACCTCACAATTCCACACTGGGGCATGGTGTAGAGATGCTCACAGCAGCATCACTTTTTAAGAGCAAAAGACTGGAACCAACCTGAATATCCATCAGTAAGAGAACTGGTAAATCAAAGATGGAGTCTGCATGCTGTGGGGCACCATGGCCGTCAAACACAGAAAGGGGACTTTCCATGCAGTGACAGGGAAAAGCTCCAAGATCCATTGTTATTTGAAAAAGGCATAGAACAGAACACTGTACATCCTCTGTTAGTGCTTGTGAAAAATACATGCACGCACCTACATGCTTGTAGTTGCACTGACCAGTGGTTCTCAAGTGTGGTCCTGGCCCTATAGGGTCTCCAAGACCCTTTCAGGGATCCATAAGGTCAAAATTATGTTTGTCATAACATTAGGACATCGGTTGCCTTCTTCATACACTCTCCCCCAGAGCACAGTGTATAGTGGAGTTCTCCGGAGACTACATGACAGTGTGATGATGTCATCACTTTGAGGCTAATGGGATGTGTGCTTGCATATTCTAGAAGTTTCTAGAGCAATCTCATGAACACATGCTCAGCATCATTAGTCATCAGGGAATTGCAATCTAAACCACGATGAGATGCTATTTCATATACACTAGGATGGCTATAACAACTGGTGAGGATGTGGAGAAACTGGAACGCTTGTGCACTGCTGGTGGGAATGTAAAATGGTGCAGTCGCTTTGGAAAACAGTCTGATAGTTCTTTTTTTTTTTTGAGGCGGAGTTTCACTCTTGTTGCCCAGGCTGGAGTGCAATGACGCGATCGTGACTCACCACAACCTCCACCTCCTAGGTTCAAGCAATTCTCCTGCCTCAACCTCCCAAGCAGCTGGGATTACAGGCATGCGCCACCACGCCTGGCTAATTTTTTATTTTTAGTAGAAACGGGGTTTCTCCATGTTGGTCAGGCTGGTCTTGAATTCCCGACCTCAGGCGATCTGTCTGCCTCAGCCTCCCAAAGTGCTGGGATTACAGGCGTGAGCCACCGCGCCCGGCCTCAGTATGGTAGTTCTTCTAAGGGTTAAACACAGAATTACCATGTGGTCCAGCAATGCCACTCCTAGATATGGTCCCAAGATGAATGAAAACATGTGTCCATATAAAAACTTACACATGAATATATATAGCTACATTACTCATAATACCGAAAAGTTGGAAGAATAATGTCCATCAACAGATGAACAGATTTTTGAAATGTGGTATATTCATACAACATTATTCAACCATGAAAAGGAATTAATGACACATGCTACCACATGAATGGACACTGAAAACATTGTGCTAAGTGAAAGAGTCACACACAAGAAACCACATAGTGCATGATTCCCAGAGAGTCCAGGGGTATCCAGAATATGCAAATCCATAGACTCAGAAGGAAGATTCCTGGCTACTGGGGACTGGGAGAAAGGGAATGGAAAGTGACTGCTACAGGATGTGGGTGTCTTTCTGGAGCGATGACAATGCTCTGAGATTAGATTCTGGGAATGTCTCCACAACTCCGAATCTACTAAAACCCACTAGATTCTGCTCCCTCAAAATGGGGACTTTATGACTTGCAAATAATATCTCAATAAAGTGGTTTTATTTGCATAAACTAACAGAGTTAGTTTTAAAAATTAAAATAAAGAAACCCACCGCCGGCCTAGCCTTGGCCCCAGACCCTCAAGATGGGTTGGGTCCGGCTGTGAAATGCACACATTTTGCCCAGGCAGGCAAACACAGGGAGCACCCAGCTACCAGCCACCCAAACCCACTTGTACCTCTAGGTCCCCCATGGGAACCACAAGCCCTCCTCTTCCATTGGGAGACTGGGGCCCCCTGCTACAGCCCCAAGATGACAGTTTTCTCTTCCATGAAATGGGATGTCCACGCAGAGTATCTCCAGGTTGCCACAGAGTGAAACCTGCTGCTTCTGACAGATGCCCCTGAGCAGAGGGCCTGAACCCAGCTGCTAGCCAGGGCTGGTGGCAATGAGACCTGGGGAGCTGGCCTGGAGGGGCCTGCAGCAAATGCAGGGCACCTGTCCAGCCGCAGAGCTCTGTGGACCTGGGGCAGCCACCTGCTCCCATCCTCTCCCGCAGAGCCTCTACGCACAGCTGTGCTCTGGGTCTCTGCATTGACAACAGAGAGGATGTGTTCCCTTTCGGGAGCTCCTTGTGAGGGCCCTGTACCAACTCTGCCACTCTTCCTAGCCAGGGATCCTGTTAACACATAAGTTGGCTGGTGTCACTCCTCTGCTCAATACCCTGCTGTAGCTCTCACCTCAGAGTAGAAGCCAAAGTCCTCATGGTGGCCACAGGCCCTGGACAGCCTGCCCCAGTGACCTCCCAGATCTCCTATCCCCCTCCCTCTCCCCCACTGGCCTCCTGTCCGGGCACCTTCCTGCCCTGGGGCCTTCGCACTTGCCGCTCCTGCTCCCTCTTTCAGGTGTCCGCATGGCTCGCTCCTCCCCTCCTTTCAGCTTTCTGCTCAGGTCACCGCCCCAGGGAGGACTCCCCTGTCCACCCACCCTTCCTCTCACTGTGCTTTTTTTTCTTCTTTTTTTTGAGATGGAGTCTGGCTCTGTCGCCCAGGTTGGAGTGCAGTGGCGCAATCTCGGCTCACTGCAACCTCTGCCTCCCGGGTTCAAGCGATTCTCCTGCCTCAGCCTCCTGAGTAACTGGGATTACAGGCGCCCACCACCACACCCAGCTAATTTTTGTATTTTTAGTAAAGACAGGGGTTTCACCATGTTGGCCAGGATGGTCTTGAACTCCTGACCTCAGGTGATCCATCCACCCACCTCGGCCTCCCAAAGTGCTGGGATTACAGGTGTGAGCCGCCTCACCTTGCTTTAATTTCTCTTAGCAATACCTCACATTACAGCAGATAATTCCCATGGACTTGTTTACTGTTTTCTTCCCCAACAGAATGTCAGCACTGTGAGGTGAGGGTGGGGACCATACCTCTCATATTCTCTGCAGAGCCCAAGGGCCTGTAGCAGGGCCTGCACACAGTTGGAGCTCTATAAATATTGGGTGGATAAATGAGTGAACTGGGGGGGATCCCCCTGACCACCCTTTCTCTCAGTAATTCCTCCTCACCCTAGTTCTCTTGCCACCCTCTGAGCATCCCAAACCGTCTCTCCTCTGTTCCAAGCATTTGCGTACACTGTTCCTGACCAGCTCAGATAGCACCTCCTCTGGGAAGCCTTCCTGAATCTTTGTGCCTTCGCTCAGCCCCCTCCCCCAGCTCCAGCTCTACTTTCTTCCTGTCTCCCTTCTGATGTTTCTAGAGATCTGTCCCCACAGCTGGATGCCTGTGTCTTGTTCAATCCCATATCATTTACTCTATAACCTTCATCAGGTGTCAGCTGTGAGCATGTCCTGGCGTCCCTGGGAAGGCAGAGATGAACCAGTATGGACTTGGTTCACAGGCTGGGGACTGTGAGGAAGAGAGGCCTGTGTGATATCTGGGAAGGCTTCCTGAAGGAGGGGGCATGAGGGGCTCTGCAGCGTCAGCAGTGTTCCCATCTACTCATTCTGCTGCCCATAGCTGTGGCCTTGGGCAAGGCTCTTAACCAGCTTGGATCCTGTTTTCCCATCTCCCAAGTCCTCCCACAGCACTTGCTGGGCATGGACCATGTGCAAAGCCCATGCACATGCAGCGAGGGTGAAACTGGGGTCTCTGTGGGTTCCTCCAGGCCCACCAGCTGCCACCCCTGCCAACTCTGCTTCCAGCCTGCTTATGGTGGGCAGGACACAGAACTCGCCCTCACCGAGCACCTCCTGGGTGCCCGGCTCTTGTTTCTGTGATATGATCCTCCCAACAAGCTGGGGAGGTAGGCTCCATCTCCCTATTCTCAGCAGAGCACAGTCCCAGAGGTGTGGCTAGCAGCACCAGGTCACAGGCGGGAGGTGGTGGGCTGGGATGGGGGAGGTGGGGAGCATGCATGTTGTGGGTGGAGTGTGTAATGAAGTGCACGTGTGCCAGGGAGGGCATGCAGCCAGGCTCAGGAGCGTGGTGCGTGCAGTGCAGCTTCCAGGGTTTCTGAAATAGAAGCGGCCCCACCCCTGGTCCCCAATCCTGCCTCTTAATGCCCGAGGCCTCTCTGTGGTCTGGGCTGTGGGATCCTGGAGAGCAGCTTTGTTCTCAGGAGCCCCAGTTTTCCCCTCTGCCCTGAGCTTTCTCAAATAAATTTCTGGGTGTGGGCTTTGATGAGGCCTGCTGGCTGTTAGGCCCCCAACTGAGTCCCCCTTATCTTGTCTGATGGCTGATCTGGCAGGGGACCCAGCACACGCAAAGGCCCAGAGATCAGAATTAGGGCAGGGACAGGCAGCTGCAGCTTTTGGTGTGCAGGGAATGGAAGGTTTAAGGACCCAGGGGTAGAGGATGAATTCAAAGGGGACCCAGAAGCTCAGGCCTGGACAGATAAACATCCACACCCGCACCCCACCTCTCACCCTTCTGCCCACCCATGGCCCACTCATCATCACCAATTCATGGGCTCTGGCTCCACAACCCACAGAATTTGAGCATGTGGCTTATGATTTTGTGCCTCAGTTTTTCCATCTGTAAGCAGTAGGGAAGTCCCTGCATCATGAGGCTGCTTTGAGGATTAAATGAGCTAATTCGTGTCCAACGCTCAGCTGAGGACTTGCTGAGCAATTAGAAATGTGACGATGATTAGTCACCATCTGTCCTCAGCCCACCCGCTGATATCTTCAACAGATACTCACAGAGCACCCTCACTGAGCCAAGACTGCGACAGTGAGCAAGGCAGACGCAACTCGCCCTCGTTTAGAGTCTAATGGGGGAGGAGGGCGTTACAGGGATGTACACAGGCAGGTTTATCCCTGGTCACGGCCATGTGCACGCAGCATGGGAGGGATGGGAGATAGAAGCCCAGCGGGTAGGGTATCAGGCTGCCCAACTGAGCCTCTTGGGGGAAGTGGGGTTTGGGCCTTAGAGCCCCTGGCTGCTGTTGTTGGGGGAGGCCTTGGGGATCTAGATGATGGAGCAGCCCTTGGTGAGGAGAAGCTGGGGAGGTGGCTTTGCCCTGCTCAGCCCTGGGCCCTGCAGAAAGGGAGGTAATGGGGCCGGAAGTGACCCCTCCAGCCACGTTGCCATGGCAGCCCTGGGGCCTAGAAAAGGGGTTTCCAGCCAGTGCCCCAGGCCTGGCTGGGCTGGGGGTCCTGTCTTTGAGCTGGAGCCCTGCCAGGGATCCAGACTGCCTCGGCCAGGCCGTCCCTGCCTCAGAGCATGTCCAGATGTGGCCTAATGGAAGCCACATGCCCGGCTCCCTGGGCTGGGAAGAAGGGGTCTGACGTCTGTTGTCACTCAAGGGGCTTTGTGAGGGCGGCTTTTCCCGTAGGGCTGGCACAGTGGAGGGCCACATGGAGGAACCCTCGGGCAGGGCAGCCCTCAGGAGGTCGGAGGTTCCCAGAGCAGCTGGGGGCAGCCCCTGACCTGCAGAAGGCCTCTCAGCACAGCCTGTGGCCCCAGGAATGCATGGCAGGAAAGGGGCCCCTTCCTCAGGGCCTCACACAAGCAGGTTCTGCAGGGCAGGAGTATCTGAATGCTGTGATGCTCTGGCTAACAGGAAAACCCTAAAACTCAAATGACTGCTGCTGTCCACTGCAGACACCCCTCAACACGGTGACTCTGTTAGGCACCGTGCTCAGCGCTCTGTGATTACTGAGCACAACAGCCCTCTTAGTTTACAGGAGTAGAGAGTGGGCTACAGGGAGCTCGGGCCACCGCCTGTGGACATAAGGGCAGAAAGTGATGGAAGCAGGCTTCTCTTCTGCCTTCTTCAGCTCTTCAATCTCTGACAGTGGTTTCTTTCTTTTTTTTTTTTTTTTTTTTTTTTTGAGTTTCACTCTTGTCGCCCAGGCTGGAGCGCAATGGCACAATCTTGGCTCACTGCAACCTCTGCCTCCCAGGTGGTGATTCTCCTGCCTCAGCCGCCCAAGTAGCTGGGATTGCGGGTGGCTGCCACCACGCCAGACTAATTTTGTATTTTTAGTAGATTTGGGGTTTCACCATGTTGGCCAGGCTGGTCTCGAACTCCTGACCTCTGGTGATCCACCCACCTCGGCCTCCCAAAGTGCTGGGATTACAGGCATGAGCCACCACGCCCAGCCCACCCTCTGACAGTAGCTTCTGAGTGCCCAGCATGTGCACAGGAGCCAGTAAGATGCTGAATGTACAGGGTTGAGCAAAACCCAGCAGAGACCCTGACCTTGGGGAGCTTGGGGCTTTGAGGAGGAGATAAAGACCCCAGCAGTCACAGAGGTGTGATGTTATAAGCAGTGATGTGAGCTGAGGAGTGAAGTGGTGAGCCTCACTCAGGGGATCTGACTCCTCCTAGGGGTCAGGGAAGGCTCCCTGGAGGGAGCCTTGAGCTTCCACTTGAGCTGCAATGTGGAGGATGAGGTGATAAGTGGGCAGTGGTGAGAAGCGGGTGCTCCAGGCAGGGGAAACAGCATGTGCAAAGGCCCTGTAGCCAGAGGGAATTGAACTTGATTGAAAGGAAGCTCTGACTGGTGTGAGAAGAGGCTGGGGAGGGGCAGGAGGGAGCCATATAGGGCAGAGGGTGGCATGATCTGATTTGTGTTTGAGGTGCTCCCCCCAGGTGCGGGGCTGTCCCCTCACACTGAGGGAGCTCTGGGCCTTTCCAATGTCCATGGGTCTGTGAGGCCCCCAGATTCCCCAGGCTGTGGCAGCATAGGGTCATCCGCCCAGATTAACCTGTTTGCTAGAGGACTCCTGAAGCCTCTCCTCTCCAGTGTTGGCCCACGGGGGTTTCAAACTTGCGTGGGGTCTTAGGAGCATCACCTCAGGTCCCCATGGAAGCTAGACCAGGCTTCTGGATCTGCAAGCCCCCAGCTGATGTGACAGAATCACCCCCTGCAGGAGTTCAAGGCTCCTAAAGTGAGCAGGAAGGGGTCAGCCTCGTGGGGGCTGTGGCCCCTGTTTAGCAGCAGAGCCCTTTGAGGACGGTTCTTAGGTAGGCTCAGTGGACCATTCCCCTTCTCACCACAGCTCATGGAGTCTTCAAATGGGGTGTCTGACTGTGCTGGGCTATGGAGGACCTGCTGGGAGCAGGCATGGATGGGCAAGAAGAAGCCTGGACCACCTACCAGCCTCTGCACAGCGTCGGGCCGGTCCCCATCTGAAGCCTGGGTGCCCTGGTCCTGGCTGCCTGCTCTGATGTGCCCGATGGAGTGTGTTGAACTCTGTGTCAGGTGGCTTGGAGGATATAGGGTCAGAAGTGCAGGCTCCAGGGCCTTCCAGGCCCACTGCTCACTGGTTGTGTGACCTGAGCCTCCAGCACCACCCTTGAGCCCCAGTTGCCTCACTGGCGAAACAGCATACATGGTTGTAAGCACTCGGTGCTGCTGGAAGGACTGACGGGAAGCTGCCTGACCAGCTCGGAGAGAGGCCTCCATGGAGTGAGGGTACAGCTGGTGTGGCCCCACCACCTCCACTGGCCCAGCATGGCCAGCGCCCCTGCCCAAATGGCCCACCCACCTCGCCTCTGTCCACAAGTTCACTTCTTTCTACAACACGTGCTTGTGAGATTAGAATTTGCTGCAGACACTTAGAAATGGGAAGATGTCACACAAAATTCAGCTTTCTGGCTGACATTTGTTGAAAAATTGGCAGAGGTGGCCATGCTAGGCTCCTAGGCCACAGGCCAGCCACCGGGGCAGCTGAGAAGAGACCGCCCTTCGCATTTCCTGCCAGGACACATGGGGGCCTACCGGGCTGAGGCAGGAACCCTCCTCAGGGCCCCCAGCTCTGAAGATGTGCACCTTCTGGACCCTTGACCACTACCGCAGCCCTACCAGGGGGCCCAGCACCTCCCACAACAGGAACCCCACGCCCACCCACCCGCCCCATCCCAGGAGCTGGGCCTGGGAAAAGGTGCACTCTCACAGCCTCCTGCCCACACCAAGGGCCTGGGCTGGCCGCCCTAGGCCTGGTGCCACAGTCCAGCATCCCCAGCCCCAGGCAGAGACCTGGGGCAATGGCCAGAGCCTGAGGCTGCCCATCCCGCACAAAGTGCCCTGAAGGAACCAGGACAGGGTCTTACCTTCAGGGCTACTTCTGGGGACAGAATGGACAGAGTTGGGGTCTGTGTCCTCCTCCACGTGGGAATGGGACAGAACTTGCGGCTTCCTGGGCACTTCCCGGGTGGGTGGGATCCAGGCTGCATCAGGCAGTGGTATGGACAGGATGGTGCTGGGGCTGGGTTTGACTGGATCCCTGGGAGAGCCAGGCATGGCCTGAGTCGGGACGAGAGCGGCCTTGCCCAGGCCCGGTGCAGGCGTCGCGCCCTCCGGCCCAGTGCTGCGGGACATGGCTTGGGCATCCGGGATGAGGTTCTCTTCGGGCCTTGCCCCAGCTTCTGCCCTTGCCCCAGCTTCTGCCCTCTCCTCCTGGATGGGAAGACTGGGTCCAGCTGGGGCTGTAGTGGGCAGCCCATCCAGCCCCCTGTGGCCACCTGCTGCCAGCTGCTCAGTGACAGCCATTTCCTCTCTCTCCTCCTCCTCTTCTTCCTCCTCACTGTCCTCGGTCACTCTCCTAGCTTTGGCCTGCACTGGGGCTGGAGGACCCAGGGCAGCAGCCACTGTGGGCCTGGGTAGGGCAGCTGGCCAGGGAGGTGCCTGGATGGTGGACAGTGGCTGACTCCCACCTCCCAGAGCAGCTGGGGGGCCCCCTGCGCCTGCCTGGACTGCACCCGCCTGGACCTCGCCCCCCAGGGCTGCTGCTGCTTCCACCTCGGCCACCTCCTGGTCATAGCTGTAGGGGTCTTCGTAGTGTCGCTCGGGGTCACCCTCCTCGGCATCTGAGAAGTTCCCGTGGCAACCGGGGAGCTGGTAGCAGATGAGCTCTCCACCGGCGTCGGGGCAGTGGCAGGCCCGGCAGGGCGGCAGGTGAACAGTGTGGCCAGCGGCGTACTTGCGGCCCACGTGGACGCAGCCCACCTGGCCGCACTGTGGGCAGCTATCAGCCACCACTACAGCCTCGATGCAGTTGGGCGGCAGCTCCGGGCACAGCATGAACTGGCAGCTGATCTTGCCGCCGCCTGGTGGGCAGGAGCACTCAGTGCTGCCGAAGTCCACAAAATAGGACTGACCGGCGGGCACACGGCCACGCACGAAGCCACCCTGTAGGCAGTCGTAGTACTGGTAGCCCTCACAGGCGCAGCCCTGCTGCACACACGTGGCGCAGCAGGCACCCGGCTCCAGTGCCTCCTCAATGCAGTTCTCCAGCGGCGGGCACTCCACGCCTGTGCAGTCCTGCCGAGGGGCAGCTGTGGCCACGCTGGGGCCCAGGGCCAGGGCCAGGCCCAGAGCAAGCCAGGCTCCTGCAGGCTCCCAAAGCAGCACCATGGTCCAGGCCAGCCCAGGACGGTCCCCTCTCCAGCAAGACCCTGGGGGAATCAGAAAGGAAGCCTGTCAGTACTGGGTGTGCATACCCCCAAGGGCTCTCTTCTCCCCTCTCATCTTGCATAAGCCACTCAAATGCCACCTTCTCACCAGTCCTCATGCCTCCTCCCTCCTCCACCCTGGCCCAAGTCCCCAGTGCCTGTAGCCTCACTTGTGACCCAGTGGCCGTACCTGCCTCTTATAGACAGCGTGCTCCCCAAAGTCACAAGTAAGAGCTTCTTCTCCAACTCCCAGCCTAAAGCCCAGCCCCACAGGGCAGTGATAGAGGGACAGTGGGGCTCGTCACCATAGCAGTGGTCCCCAGGCCTGCCCCATCTCCGAAGGAAGGCCTCCTCTGCGCCCGGCCCCTCTAGGAACCAGGGGTTTATCAGCCAGCAAGACAGGTTCCCAGCGTCCTCCCAGCACTGACACCCTCAGGGGTGGAGGGGCAGATAATAAACCCAAGAGCAAATCTGCAGAGAACTGAATGCCAGGCAGGCATGAGCCCCATGATGAAATAACTGAAGGGAATCAAAGAGACGGAAGGAGGACGTGGCAGTGTCAGGGGAGCCCATGTCAGTCCGGCGGAAGAGGACGCCTTCTCTGAGGAGGGCGTCAGGCAGGGAGTGGCAGGGCCAAGGGGCTGAGGACGGACCAGCAGCAGGAAGGTGAGGGACAGAGAGGGACCCCAGGGCTGAGCCACGCCAGCACACAGGTGGTAACTGCGGAGCAATGGGCTTCCGGCCTGCTGTGAGGGCCTCTGGGCGTGCCTGCAAGCGCTGGAGCCTGGACTCTCCAGTGCAAGGGACCCACCCAGCTGCCCACTGCGCTGAGACAGGGAAGCCAGCAGAGAGCAGGTGAGAGAGCCCAGGGCAGTGAGTGAAGAGAGGCAGGAGACGGTGGCACAGGGGATCTATTTTGTAGGACCCACAGGATTTGCTGATGGATAGGATGCAGTGGACAGAAGTCCAGGAGCGCCTGGAAGCGGGAGCTGTGTGACCGAGGCAGGGAAGGCTGCGGTGGAGGGCCATGGACGGGCGGGGAGATGGAAGCCCATGCTCAGACCAGGCTCAGGGCCGGGGGAGTACCAGGGAGCCTTTGGGGACTCCAGGGCTGACGTCCCTGCCCTCACACTGAGGTGCCACTTCAGGAGGCTGAAGGACTCCGTAAAGCCACTGACATTAGGAGTGGGCCCCTGGGAGAATCAGGGCCTTTAATCGCAGTCAGCAAAAGTCAGACTGCAAGGGAGAGGCCCTCAGGTCCACTCTCAACAGTTCTTTCTGTGTTTGTTTTTAGAGACAGGGTCTTACTCTGTTGTCCAGGCTAGAGCACAGTTATGTGATCATAGCTCATCGCAGCCTCAACCTCCCGAGCTCAAGCGATCTTCCCACCTCAGCCTTCTGAGTAGGTGGAACTACAGGTGCACACCACTACACTCAACTAATTTTTTTTAAACAGGGGTCTCACTGTGTTGCCCAGGTTGGTCTTGAACTCTTGACCTCAAGCGATCCTCCTGCCTCAGCCTCCTACAGTGCTAGGATTACAGGCGTGAGCCACCGTGCCAGCTGACAGTGTCTTTTAAGAAAGGAAGTCTTTGGCCAGGCGAGGTGGCTGACGCCTGTAATCCCAGCACTTTGGGAGGCCAAGACAGGCAGATCACTTGTGGTCAGGAGTTCGAGACCAGCCTGGACAACATGGTGAAACTCTGTCTCTATCAGAAATACAAAAATTAGCCAGGCATGGCGTGTGCCTATAATCCCAGCAACTCAGGAGGCTGAGGCAGGAGAACTGCTTGAACTCCGGAGGCAGAGGTTGGAGTGAGCCGAGATTGTGCCACTGCACCCCATCCTGGGCAACAGAGGGAGACCCCATCTCAAAACAAAAGGAAATCTTTGGCGAACTGAGATCCAAGCTCCCTGCCCTCCTGCCTTCAGGTGCATCACACACCTAGGCATGAACTTTGCGTCCTGAGAGGACAGTACTCTGGCCACAGGACACAGGGCTGTCCTAGAACTTCTTCCAGAAGAACTTCCTTCCCAGCCCACCCAGTCCACCAAGTCTGTCCCCTTGCTCTGCTAACCGGCACAGCCCCCAGGGTGACCTGGCCCCTTGGCCCTCGGGGCCCCCAGCATCACATTCTGTCCATGCTCAAGCAATCCCAAACCTCAGGCTTGCCCATCTCCCCACTCCAGGCCCAGGGCAATGATAAAGAACATCAGGCCCAAGCCTGACTCTGCATTCTCCATATTTGCTGCGCAACCCCAGGCACAGCCCTGGCCCTCTCTGAGCCCTAGTTCTGCATCCACCCAGTGAACGTGTTCCACCATACCTCAGGTCATGGTCGGGGGCCCACCCGCATTATCTGGCCCGTAAGTGCATTTTGTCGGGCTCACACAGTGGGTTTCTCATTTTAAATTGGTTACCAGCATGCATAAATTGAAAACGTTCACATAAAAATTCAGGTTTCCAACTCCTGTTTCAAGCCACAGAGCTCTGGCCACCCTGAGATGTCACGTGGGGTGTGAGCTCCCAGGTTCCCCATGTCGTGTGGGCCCCCCCAGATGTATGCAGCTCAGAGTATCCTGGTGCTGTCTGATGGTTGTATGTCCACTCAGGAGGGGAAAGGACCATCTGGGATGTGTCGAGAGGGAGTGGCCCACGTGGTGAGGGGAGCCAGGCCCCTTGGGGTGGCTCACCTGGGAGAATAGCAGACCTCCCTGTCCTCACATCTCCACAGCTGCTCCCAATGGGGCGTGTATGTGTGGGGCGGGAGGTGGGGGCATGGAGGAGATGGCAGATGTCAGCTCCAAGTGAAGAACGCTCCCTCCAGGGCAGGGACAGACCAGGCTGCTGGGAAGGAGTGAGCTCCCTATCGCCAGAGATAAGCAAGCAGGGCTGGGGACACTCGTACAAGAGAGAAGCAGGAGGGCACAGTCTCTACACTGCAGGGTCACAGAATCAAACATGCCTCTCCTGGGAGCTCCAACTGAGTTTTCCCACAACCCCGGCTTCTGCAGACAGCCCCCACCCCTCAGCAACCTGAAAAAAGAAGCCCCTGGAGATGGGGTGGGGAAGGAGGCCTGACCTCCCTGCGGGGGGCAGTCCCAGCAGTCAGAGCCTGGCCAGCAAACAAAGCCCCTGGGAGACTGGCTGCGGTGGCCAGCCAGGCAGTCACACTGCGCCAAGCCAGCCCTCCCAGGTGGGGACACAAAAAACAAGATACAAAGTAAAACCACTGCAGCCTCTCCCTTGCGCCCATCAGGAAGGCAAACACTAGGATAGTGGTGTTATTATCATTCTTATGCCACTGGCCGAAGTGTCACCTGGAGTAGCCTCTTTGCAAGGCAGTACCCACGTGAGAATTCAGCACGTGCACTCCATGACCCTGTGCTTCTGACGCCCAGTGTGCGACTCAGAGATGTCTGTACCAGGTCCATATGGCCCCTGGTGGTCAGCGGGCTGCCATCTGGGGGCAGGAAAGGTTGGCAGATGGAGGCCACCGGGCCAGTCACTGTCCAGGCTGGCCTCAGGCTGCAACCCTAGGAGGGGTGAAGGTTGGCAACTGCTGGCACTTTTAAAAGATGAATGCTTTACGTATCATGTGTGTAACATATATCACGGCATTAAAAAATAGGCAGGAGACAGGATCTTGCTCTGCTGCCCAGACTGGTCTCAAACTCCTAGCCTCAAGCAATCGCCCTGTCTCGGCCTCCCAAAGTGCTGGGATCACAAGCGTGAGCCTCTGTGCCTAGCCATTCCTCTGTATTTGGTGGCCCATTCTTCATAGGAAGAGCCAAAATGACAATGGACATTTAGGTGACAATAAGGACGTCAAGCCACCATGAAGTGGCACTCAGCACTTAGCATCTGGGAGTGCATCCAGCACTGTGAGGAAGGCTTTGCCACCGGGGTGGAGACACAAGAGCAGGCTCCAGATAGGACCAGCAGCGGGTGGGGCTATCACAGCTTTGGTCTTTGTTGATCAAATCCCTGCTGTGGGTGGGGGGACCAGGGTATTCTAAAGTGGCAGCAGGGTTCACACCTGGAGTTACATATTCAGGGCCATCACTGGAATGTGCACAGGGCAGTGTGGGGGCGGGGAGAAATTCAGCCAGGGTCTCCCCAGGGAGTGTCAGGTGACAGGGGACAGGTGACTCCGCACACAGTGTGAGCCCCCTGGAGACTTGCCCACTCCTCACAAGGCGCCTGGGGCAGGCAGGATGGGGAGGGAGGGCTCCGGCACATCAGGGTCAGAAGTGCCTCAGGATGTGGCTCAGGCCCCAGCTGCCTCTCTCACCTGGCCACAAGCTCCTCGCTCTGCTGTCCTGATAGGGCTGGGCCCCAACCTACCGCAAAAACAAACACACATCCTATAGTAAAGCGACACTGCCTCCTTTGATAAATTAACCTTCACATTCATCCACAGCAGGCCCCAGATGAAACCTCTCTGGGCTGGCCAGGACACTGGAAGGTCAAGGCCACCTGGGGGGACATCCCCAGTGCTGCCACTGTGGAAAGGGGGGGTCCCACCTTAGTGAGCACACAGGCCACAGGATATGACACTGGATCGGAAGGAAAGGTCTTCCCACCTCCAGCTCTGACCCTTCTGGCTCTGATGAGATCCAGCAAATACAGATCTGGGATGTGCACAGGCATCTCAGAGAAATGATGGAGAACTGTCTAGCATTTAAGGATGTCCTGTACAGTATTTGGGACACATCTGTCACTTATCTGAAATTCCAACTTAACTGGGCAACCTCCATTTGATCAGGCAACTACAGATAAGAACAAAGTCTCAGGTTGGCGCCAGTATGGCTTTAAAATTTTTTAAATATTTGCAGGGGATCTCTTTTAAAAAATAATAAGCAGCTATATCAAAACACTGGGACTTGCAAACTGGGACTGCTGGGGATGGCAGCAGGGAAATAAACACACAAGACACAGACAAGACAGTGACAAAGAAACCCATAATCAGTACCACCTGGCCCGCTGGCTGTGCCCACACGGCTGCCCCTGGGCCCGAGTCCGAGCAGAGAGCAGGCACAAACCAGCCACCCAGCCTGCTCACACACAGATGTGTTTGTGGGGCCCACGTGCTGCTTTTTAAATTAGTTGCCAATATTATTCATCGATAATTAGTTTAAAATGATAACATTTAATGTCAGGACACTTGACATTGAAGCTGTGGGGCCCAGCAACAGGGCTTCCCTGGGCTAATTTGGATCCACACTCCCTTCCCATTGGCATCGCTGGGCTTCCTGGGTCGTCTCTACCAGCCTGAACACTCCAAGGCCTGAGCGTCTCTTGTCCACACCAGGAGGAGAGAGGCCTGGATGAGGTGCGAGCTCCTGCCCCTCCAACCACCCCACCCCAGGGTCGCCTCCAGAATAGCTTTGTTTCCTGGGTTAGTACCTGCCTCTTCTATATGTGACAGACGCTGGGAGTTCTCACCCTCTTCCAAGGAGACCACCCCTAGCCACATGGTGTAGTCGGCCTCAGTAGGTCAGCTGCATCAGAATCCAACCCAACGCCCACAGTAATGAAAGACCCATAGTGCTCAGAGGGGTACGTGAGCTGCACACTGTCTTAGACGGGGCTCCCCAGAAGCAGAGTCCGAGGCAGGGACGCTTGAGGGCATGGTCTGTCGGGGGAGAGCTCTCAGGAGAAGGGCAAAGGAAAGCAGGCAGAGCCAGGGGGAGCTGGGCAAGGCTGCATCTCAGCTGGAGTCGTGACTCACGAGAAGCCATGCAGTGTGGGGGGCACCCCGGGCGCATCTCACTCAGAGGCATGTCAGTCACTGGCCAAAGACCATGGAGAGTGACCTCCCAGGCACTTCACGGGGAAGTGACACCTGCCAGCAAAGGGCAGGCAGCTGGAGAAGGCACAGGTGTCAGCCATCAGCAGCCAGCGCCTGTGGCCGCTGGGAGACATGTGCACCTCCAGGTGAGAGACCTGGGTGGGCACCCACAGTGGCCATGGAGTTTACTGAGCACAGACACACAGCCACACACCAGGCAGAGGCAGGGAAAACAGCCTGATCCTAGAAACTGTCCAAAAATCTACCCTTAATTTATAAGTGGGCCTGAGACCACCTGAGGCCCAGAAAGTAATTTTTTAAAAATAATATTTGCGCATCCAAGTTCACTACAGTGTTATTCATGATAGACTCGAGTCACACGGATCAACCCAAGTGACCATCAATGGATGGATAGATAAACAAAATATTCCATACAATGGAACATTATCAGCCTTGAAAGGAGGGGCATTCTGACCCATGCTGCAACACAGATGAACCCTGAGGACACTGTGCTAGGTGAATAAGCCAGACACCAAAGGACAAATCCTGTGTGATTCCACTTCTATGAGATATCTAGAGTCACCAAATTCAGAGACAGAAAGTAGAATGGTGGGTGCAGGGACTGGAGGTGGGAAGCAGGAGGAGTTCCTGCTTAATGGGGACACAGTTTCTGTTCAGGATAATGAAAAAGTTCTGGAAATAGATAGTGGTAATGGTTGCATAATGTGAATTTCCATAATGCCACTGAGCTGTGCACTTAAAAAGGTTAAAATGGTAAATTTCAGCCAGGCGCGGCCTGCAATCCCAGCACTTTGGGAGGCCAAGGCGGGTAGATCATGAGGTCAGGGGATAGAGGCCATCCTGGCCAACATGGTGAAACCCCATCTCTACTAAAAAAAAAATACAAAAATTAGCCAGGTGTGGTGGCATATACCTATAATCCCAGCTACTTGGGAGGCTGAGGCATGAGAATTGCTTGAACCCAGGAGGTGGAGGTTGCAGTGAGCCAAGATTGCTCCACTGCACTCCAGCCTGGGCGACACAGCAAGACTCCGTCACCAAAAAAAAAAAAAAGTAAACTTCATGTTATGTATATTTTACCAAAATAAAAGACAATAATCACACATGTGCACTGTAGAGCCAAACGTAAATAACCAAAGAACAGGGAGAAGAACGGGAAGAAGAACTGCACTGAAGATGGACAGGAAATAAGGGCTGCTCCTGACACCTCCCCGTAGCAGTATGCTTCCTGGCAGCCAAGGCCAAAAGGGAAATGAGAGGTGACCCGGTGCTCCTTCTCTGATAAGAGGAAGTCATCTAGTTCACTGGGAAAAATAAGCTTGTTCTTGGCACAAAGCATCAAGTAGGGATTTTAGCTGTTAATCAAGTTCGTGTCTAACTATCACTCTCTCAGTGCCAACACAATGCCAATCACTGGACTGAGAGTTTCCAGGGATATTTATTTTCCTTAACCATTTAACACCTACAAATGAGGAAACTGAGGCCCAGACAGAGTAAATGATCTGTCCAAGGCCACGTAAGTAGTAAAAGTAGTAAAAGGATTTGAACAGGTCTGTCTGGCCGAGAAAGTAGAGCTAGAGTCCTTTAGTTTGCAGCTATTCATCAAACAGATGCTACCAGCCAGCCCACTGCAGGTGCTGGGATATGGCAGTGAACAAGATGAAAGAAAATCCTACCCGCGTGCAGCCAATGTTCTGATGGGGGGAAGAGATAAGGGCGTTGCGACAGAGACAGACCGCATGCTCCTTTGGCAAGAATGGTCAGACGAGGAGGCCTAGGAGGCAACATTTCAGCCGACACCTACTTGGTGATATCATGCAAAAATGTGGTGGCCATGCAAAGATCTGGGGAATGGTATCCTAAGCAGCACTAACAGTGTGTGCAAAAGCCCTGAGGCAGGAACCAGGCTGACACACTGCAGCCGGAATGCAGGGAATGAGGAAGAGAGTGGTCGCTGGGAAGTGAGCAGCACAAAGAAAAATGATAGAGGTGGGGGAGGGGGACACACACGTCAAGGAAGAAGAGATGCCAAGGAGAGGGCGATCAGTCAGTCACTGAATCCGGGGCCCAGGACCTCAGCAAAACATCTGGTACATTTAGTGGATGTTGTCCCAACAGGGTGGCAGGGCCACCACTAGGTCACAGCACACTGGGAATTCAAGAACAAACTGTAGACACCCCTTTCAAGAAATCCGAGACCCTTCCTTCCTTCCTTCCTTCCTCTCTCCCTCCCTTCCTTTCTTTCTTTCTTTCTTTCTTTTTCTTTCCCTCTCTGGCGCAGGCTACAATCTACTTGGCTTGCTGCTGCCCGCGCCGCCGACTGCCTGGGACTGCCGGCGCGCGCCACCGCTGCCTGCCTTTTGTCCTTTGGATGCAGGCACGCGTTCGCCATCTTGGCCACGCTGGTCGCCAGCTCCTGACGCCGAGTGCTCTGCCCGCCTCAGCCTCCCGAGGTACTGGGACTACAGACGGAGTCTCGCTCACCCAGTGCTCGGTGTTGCCCGGGCTGGAGTGCGGTGGCGTGGTCTGGCCTCGCGGCAGCCTCTACCCCCCCGGCCGCTTGCCTTGGCCTGCCAGGGTGCTGGGATTGCAGCCCCTGCCCGGCCGCCGCCCCATCTGGAAGGTGGGGAGCGCCTCTGCCCGGCCGCCCCGTCTGGGAGGTGAGGAGCACCTCTGCCCGGCCGCCCCGTCTGGGAAGTGAGGAGCGCCTCTGCCCAGCCGCCCCGTCTGGGAAGTGAGGAGCGCCTCTGCCCGGCCACCCACCGTCTGGGAAGTGAGGAGCGCCTCTGCCCGGCCACCCACCGTCTGGGAAGTGAGGAGCGCCTCTGTCCGGCCACCCACCGTCTGGGAAGTGAGGAGCGCCTCTGCCCAGCCGCCCCGTCTGGGAAGTGAGGAGCGCCTCTGCCCGGCCACCCACCGTCTGGGAAGTGAGGAGCGCCTCTGCCCGGCCACCCACCATCTGGGAAGTGAGGAGCGCCTCTGCCCGGCCGCCCCATCCGGGAAGAAGTGAGGAGCGCCTCTGCCCGGCCGCCCCGTCTGGGAAGTGAGGAGCACCTCTGCCCGGCCGCCCCGTCCGGGAAGAAATGAGGAGCGCCTCTGCCCGGGCGCCCCGTCCGGGAAGAAGTGAGGAGCGCCTCTGCCCGGCCGCCCCGTCCGGGAAGAAGTGAGGAGCGCCTCGGCCCGGCCGCCCCGTCTGGGAAGTGAGGAGCGCCTCTGCCCGGCCGCCCCGTCCGGGAAGAAATGAGGAGCGCCTCTGCCCGGGCGCCCCATCCGGGAAGAAGTGAGGAGTGCCTCTGCCCGGCCGCCCCATCCGGGAAGAAGTGAGGAGCGCCTCTGCCCGGCCACCCATCGTCTGGGAAGTGAGGAGCGCCTCTGCCCGGCCACCCACCGTCTGGGAAGTGAGGAGCGCCTCTGCCCGGGTGCCCCGTCTGGGAAGTGAGGAGTGCCTCTGCCCGGCCACCCATCGTCTGGGAGGTGAGGAGCGCCTCTGCCCGGCCGCCCATCGTCTGGGAAGTGAGGAGCGCCTCTGCCCGGCCACCCATCGTCTGGGAAGTGGGGAGCGCCTCTGCCCGACCACCCATCGTTTGGGAAGTGAGGAGCGCCTCTGCCCGGCCACCTATCGTCTGGGAAGAAGTGAGGAGCGTCTCTGCCTGGCCGCCCCGTCTGGGAAGTGAGGAGCCCCTCTGCCCGGCCGCCCCGTGTCTGGGTAGAAGTGAGGAGCTCCTCTGCCTGGCCGCTCCGTCTGGGAAGTCTACCACGGAGGCCAGAAGCAATGTGGGGGCTGGACGTGGTGGCTCACGCCTGTGGTCCCGGCACTCTGGGGGGCGAGGCGGGTTGATCTCTTCGGGCTAGGAGTTCGAGACCAGTCTGGCCAACTTGGCGAAACATGAAGAATACAACAGACAAACCAACCAACCAACTCAATGACAACAAAACAGGTCTACCCTGGAGTCATACTCTAATTTTTTCTATTTTCCTCCCTTTCTGATCCTTTATCCCACTTTCTTTTTCTTCCTCTTCCTTCTCCCTCTTCTTTGTCAAATAGAGGATTGAGTTATTATCACTGATCCATATAAAGTCCCTCTCTCATTTATTTTAACTCCCACCCCCATTTCTATTCCCCGACTTCCCATGTGCAACCTTCCTGATATGTTTGATACGCATCTTTTTGTTTGTATGTATTTTTAGAAAATGTTTATTGTTTTTGTATGCAAAAAAAAATTAATAAAAAAAAAATAAATAAATAAATAAAAAAGAAATCTGAGACAGATTCCAGTCATAAAGTACAAAACCTGGTAAAATCTAAGCTATATCATTTAGGGACTGCAAATGTAGGAACCAGAACTAGAAAGTCAAGCAGCAGTTGTCACCATCAAAGTCTAGTGGCCAGTAAGGGAAATTGGAGGACCTATGGGGGCAGGCAGTGTCCTCTTGCTTTGCCCAGGTGGTGGTTATCCAAGAATTTCCTCTACCACCCTACACCGACTTTTAGGTACTCTTTTGTATGTTTGTTTTTTTTTTCCCTTCAAAGAGACTTTGTATCTAGCTACTTGGGAGGCTGAGGCAGGAGGATTACTGGAACCCAGGAGTTGGAGGCTGCATTGAGCTATAATCACACCACTGCACTCCAGCCTGGGTGACAGCGCAAAACCCCATATCTAAAAGACAGAGAAAGAGAGACTTTTTAAAGAAAATAAAAAAGAACCATTGCAGCAATCCAGAAAAAGGAAACAAAAGCCAGAGAAGGTGTTGGCAGGAGAAACAGAAAGAAGGGGAGTGATTTGAAACTCACAAATTATTAGAGCAAAGTAATCAAGTTGGCTTCAATCTTGAAAACTACAGTTGCCTTCATTTCCTCATGGGCAAATGTCTTAATAATAGCATGATGTGCAAAAGACCAGAAGCTTGGCTGCGAGGAAAGGACCACCAGGCCAGGAGGATAAGGAGAGGTCTGTGGTCCTTTCTGTTGAGCAGGTGAGGCTGATGACACTGGTTGGTGGTGTGAGACCCCAAGGAGGAGCGGGGAGACAGCAGGTCCAGGGCAAGCCCTACACGTGAAGTACAGACCAAGCTGTGGGCTGCAGGTGGGGCTTAGGGTAGCAGGTGCCCCATGCTCCTCACATGCTCACTGGTCACTGGGCCTTCCTTCAACAGGGTGAGCTCATGAGAACCCTGGGAAAAATAATCTTTTAAGTGGAACAGCCAGGGTTGTCTCCCCTCCCTTCCCTCTGCTCCCTAAAAAAAAAAAAAAAAAAAAAAAAAAAGAAATGAATAAAAAGCTCCTTAAATTTTAGGTAAAGCTGACCCTACATACACAATCACTAATCTCATTACCAACATAAGCAGGTGAAAAATTACAAAGATTAATGTCCGTGACTTTTAATCAACCTTTGAGAAAAGAAAATGTTGCTTTTGGCATTGAAAGGAGCTGGTATTTTCCTTCCCCACAAGTTGCTCCTCTGCAAAGAGGAAACACTCCCAGGGTGGGAGCGATGAGAAATGAGGCTGCCCACGGCCAAGGCTGAGATCACCGCCCTCCCCACCTGGCGCTCCACACACCCTCCACCCGACCCTAGAAGGAGGCACACCCATGCCCCCCCCTGGGGTGGGAGGAGTCCTAAGATCCCCAGGCATCCTCCACATGGTCTGCCCCTGGACCGAGATCCTGCCTCCAGGGACTGCTCATCACCTCTCATCCCTGCTCCAAACCCTGAATGGTTCTCCATCAGCTCTGGCCCCCTGGAGAATGTGAAAAAAGCTATGGATAATACACACCCAGCTCCACCAAAAAAAGCACATAATGAACCAAGCTCTGCAGCAACGCTGGGTGATTTCTGACCACCTGGCACATATTCAGCCTCTTTCCAAGAACAGCCCCTAGATTTCATTCTGTGGTCCCATCACCCCACTGGAGCTCCAATCAGCACTTCCCATTCCCCTCGCAACAGTGCCTGACTCAGAGATGGACACCAGGACAATTAGAGCCTATAAGACCCGCCTCAGGTGAAACACTGGGCAAACAGCTTCTCTCTTTCCTACTGTATTAGACTAAGATGATTTAACATCAAGGGTACCTGAAGCCATCTTGTCATCAAGTGGAGACCATCAGAGGCTGGCACCTGCTCATAAAACACATAAAAGCCAAGAAATCCAAGAAAGAGAAACAGGGTCATAGTGATAGCTGCCCAGCACCTGGATCCAGCCGTGCCTGAAGCTAACTGAAAAGCTGAACTTCACAATGACATGAACCCCTTTTGATTAACCTAACTTGGACCAGGTTTTCTGTCCCTTGCAACCAAGAGCCTTAACAGATATATGGGCACATACCTAAGACTGCTGTGTGAGGGAGTTTCATAGACTCCCTGGAGTCCACTCACAGACCCCTGGCTGAAGTCCTGTGGCCCAAGGATAAAGAAAAAACTCCTAACGGAGACATTCAAAGCCCTTCACCATCTAACTCCACCTAGCTTTCCTAACCCATCCCCCTCTGTTGTCCTCCACACACCCAACTCCTGCTAAACTGGAAAACCCTCTCTGGTTCCCAACCCCTTATCTTTCTCTTATCATTAGCTCAACCTGTGATGCCCTCTCTCCTGAAACTCTCCTAGAACCCTGAACACCCAAATCCCACCCCATGCTTTAAAGCCAAGCCCCGAGGGTAGGTTAAGTAGGTAGATGGATGAATGGCTAGGTAGATAGGTGGGAGGGTGGGGTGGATGGGTGGATGGATGGATGGATGGATGGATGGATGGATGGATGGATGGACGAGTGAATGGATGGGTGGCTAAAAAAGTGGGTGGGTGGATGGGTGGGTGAGTGAATGGATGGGTGGGTGGGTGGATAGATGGGTGTGTGGGTATATGGATGGGTGGGTGAGTGGAGAGGGGTAGATTAATTAATCCGTATGGCCCGAGCACAGGGCTGGAACAGAGGATGGGACCAGTTATGAATGTGAGTATCACAAACATTATCCCAGAAGGGCCTTCAGAAACAGAAAAGGCTTCCCTGAAGTCACCTGGCTAGTCACTGGCTAAGTGACTTAAACAACCAAGGTACGTGTCCACCTTTCATACAGAAGCACTTTCACTCCTGCGTCCGCCTTTTAGTCTCACAAAGGGCTGAGATCCTAGACTTGGGTGGCGGGGTGGGGGGAGTGGTGCCAGCAAGAGACAGGCAGAAAGAGACACAGAGAGACAAAGAGACACAGAGACTGACACAGACAAGGAAAGAGATCCATCAGGGAGACAGAAAGAGAGCAAGACAGAGAGATGGAGAGAAGCACAGACTGAAAGCCAAGCAGACAGCCAGAGACAGACAGCCAATGGAGACAGGCAGGCGGGGCTGGCCTATGGCAGACCCAGGCTCCCTTGGCCACCACAGCATCTAGAAGGAGGCAGCAGCCAGGGAAGCGGGCAGCCCAGTCTCTCTGCGACTCCCTCAGGCCTTTGCTGTGCCCAATTTATTTGCACGGCCCTGAAATTTAGGAATTTCTCAGGGCTGCCAGTGAGGCGGCCGGTGTACAACCAACAGCGGGGTCTGGCCCAGTCTGTGGTATAACCATTGGGCTCAAGAGCCTTGGAGGCCCCCAAGGCAGTCAGCCTCTGCTGCCAAAGCCAAGAGAGACAGCCAGCAGGACCAAGCTCTGGACTCCCAGAGATCAGAGCTCAAATTTGAACCTAGCCCTGCCACTAGGCTGCTGGGCACCTCGGAGCATGTGACCCTCTGAGCAGCAATGCTTTCATCTACACAATGGGTCTAATCACAGCAGCCTTTTTCCTCTGGGGAAACCCCCTCACAATTCAGGCTACGTGGACTGCTGGATGGCCAATGAGAGGTCTCCCTGCCCCATCCACAGTGACAGGTCAGAGCAGTCACACAACCCAGTCACATGGCCCAGGCTGATGCTCCTGGGAGGGGGCTGCCTTGCTCCAGAGCTTCTGAGCTCAAGGATGAGCCTAGAGCTGCTGGGACACCTGATCACCACACGGCAGAGCCTGCCTGGGAGTATGGAACACGGAGAACAGCAGAGCGAGAGACGGAGACCCGGTCCTGATGGCATCTGCAGAGGCCCTGGATACAGCCATGCCTGAAGCTACACCCTGTACTTTTTTAGTTCCATGACTTTTTTGCTGAAATTGTACTTTCTATCACCTGTAACCAAAATTATCCTGACATTTGTGAAAACAAAGAAAGAAGAACCATCTTCTTGTATTCATGGCTGACTTAACCCCAAAATGTCTGAGTTGCTGGGGTTATGAAACTGTGTCCCTGCAGTAGACTAGACCCCTCCTAGGGCAGCAGGTTGCCTCGCTCAGTCCCCAGGCTCAGGGAATGGCTCCAGACATGCACCTGGGGCCACATCAATGCATGACCCCCTGACCCTCCCCAGCCACAGCTGACTGGCCCAGGGCAGACGTTCTTCCCAGGCTGGGCTGGTCACATCTCCTCCCTGAGCTCTTGAAGTGGAAATAAAAGAAAGCGCAGCCCACCTGCAGGGGAAGAAACAGCAAGTTCTGAAGGTGGGCACATTTCCTGCCATGTGGCGGGCATCATTTCGAGAGAATCAACCAGGCTCACAGAGAAAGGCAGAGACAAAAGAAAGATGGGGCGTGAGGGAGTCCTGGTGGCCGCAACTTGACCCAGGGCTGACGGATCACTAGTCCTTCCATGAGGATGTAGTGGGGCCCCTACGTCTCCTGAGTAGCCTCAGACACAGAGAAGCCTGTGCAAAGGGGCCCCTGCTTCCAGCAATGGGCAGGCCAACTTCCGAAGTCATTGTGGGGGACCAAGCCCAGGTCACAGGTGGGCTACAGTATCATGTGCTGATGCCCAACCAGACCCTGGGAACCCCAACGTCTAGGGCCAAGGAGGGGTCACTCCTCCCATCCCATGCACAGGAAGCCATGGCCTCCCCACCACACCCTGCCTTGGGGTCACAGGGTGACCATTCAGGGACCGGCAGCTGGTGTTACAGTGTTTCCATCCTTGGCAGTTCATTAAACCAGTCTTACAGGCTGAACATCTGTGTCCTCCCCACATTCCTATGTGAAAGCCCTGACCCCAGTGGGATGGTATCAGGGGGTGGGGCCCCCCATTAGGAGGTTTAGATGAGGTCACATGGGTGGAGCCCCCATGTGTAGATTAGTGTCCTTACAGAAAGAAAGACCAGAGCTCACTCGCTCTCCCTCCCTCCCTCCCTCCCTCCCTCCCTCTCTTCCCTTCTCTCTCTCTCTCCCTCCACTGCTCCCCGCCCCCTACCTTGTGAGGACACAGCAAGAAGGCAGCCATGTGCATGCCGGGAAGAAAACTCTCACCAGGAACGAAATCTAGGGCTTAGACTTCCGGCCTCCACAACTGAGAAATAAATGTCCATCTTCAATCTCCTCCCCGACTCATCTGTGACATTTGTTATAGCAGCCGGAACCCACCAGGACAGTCTTAGGGCATGGAGCTGGGGGCACAGAGGACATGGCCACTCCCTGAGAGCCAGACACTTGGTCTCAGAGAAGACATTTCTGCTAGAGGGCTGGGGCCTCCTCCATCAACCCCAGCCTAGCACGAAACACGCCAAGGCGGCCCCAGGAGATGTGAGGTATGTGACGCCCCCACCACAGGGGCCTTTCCAGGCAGGGATAGAGATGACTGTGCAGGGACAGCTGATTTCAGGGACAAGCACCAACGCTCGGTGAGGAAACGTCCCCGCGAATCCCTCTGAACCAATCTGGCTATTGAAGACCGTCTCTGGGCAGCACGGGTGTGCCTCCCACACCTCTCAGACGCTTGCCAATCATTCTTTTTAAAAACCAGGGCACTGGGCACAGTGGCTTACGCCTGTAATCCCAGCACTTTGGAAGGCCGAGGCAGGCGGATCACGAGATCAGGAGATTGAGACCATCCTGGCTAACACGGTGAAACTCCGTCTCTACTAAAAACACAAAAAAATTAGCCAGGCATGGTGCCGGGCACCTGTAGTCCCAGCTACTCAGGAGGCTGAGGCAGGAGAATGGCGTGAACCCGGGAGGCGGAGCTTGCAGTGAGCCGAGATGGCGCCACTGCACTCCAGCCTGGGCGACAGAGCGAGACTCCATCTAAAAAATAAATAAATAAAAATAAAAATAAATAAATAAAAACCAGGCAACACTAGCTCAGGCTCAAGGCTATGGTAGGGAATACAAGGTGGCTAGGATGCTAAGCCCTGTATTTTTAGTGCTATATTTATTTTTATGGGTATTGCTGGTTTAGGGCAAGTGATCCTGATTTCTATCTACAGTTGTGATCAAAGGTTTCCTTTAAAAGTAAGTATAAGCAGCCAGGCGCAATGGTTCACGCCTGTAATCCCAGCAGTTTGGGAGACCAAGACGGGTGGATCACCTGAGGTCAAGAGTTTGGGACCAGCCTGGCCAACATGGTGAAACCCCGTCTCTACTGAAAATACAAAAGTAACCCGGTGTGGTGGCGCACACCTGTAGTCCCAGCTACTTGGGAGGCTGAGGCAGGAAAATCACTGGAACCTGGAAGGCAGAGGTTGCAGTGAGCTGGAATTGCACCACTGCACTCCAGCCTGGGTGACAGAGTGAGATTCAGTATTAAAAAAAAAAAAAAAAAAGTAAGTATAAGCAAAACAGGGAAGGGATTTTTTTTAAAACAACATTAAGTTATTAAGTATGATGTCAAGGAGAGGAGGTAGGAGGATGCAGCCGAAAACACGGTGGTGAAGCTCAACCCCACTCTGTCAGAAACGAAGCTGACACCCTCTGGCTTATTCCCCAAGAAAGTACACAGGTCCCCATATAAGCCCTCTGCCTCTACCAGCCCCATAATCAGACAACAGCCATTAGGGCCCCTGGGACGCCCATGGGCCAAAGCGGTGAAATTAATTTGTTTCCACAGCCTTGCAAGGGAATAGAGATGAGGGAGGACACTGAGGTGCTCAGCCAACACCAAAAACCATGAGGACAGTGAGTGTCTCTGCTCCAAGGACTAGGGAAGTTATCTAAGAAACCACAGTGATGAGCAGGATCTTCAGAGACAGACAAGAGACAGAGAGAAGGTGTGTGTGGGCACGCACATGCATGCTTGTCAATGTTTTTTGACGATGTGTTTTCATTTTGAGGAGACTCTAAGAAGAACAGAACTTTCTGGATCACCTAAAAGCTCAACTGGGGATCAAGGTCGGGGCTGGGAATTCAGGGCCAGGATGGGGGTCCCAAACTAAGGAGGGAAGAACTCTGGGAGGCTTATCAAGCACTGGGGTGCCCCGATCACAAGCCCAAGGGCTGGCCCCAACACAGATGATGGTGTCTCCATGGCCAGAAGACAGAAGCCACAGGGGACATGGGTGGCTGCACTCAGCCACACTCAAGAACCAGCTACGGCCAGCAGCACTGTCCGCCTCCCCAGAGCGGGCCTGGGGCTCTCCATTCATCCTTCAGCCTTCATACCAACCCTACTGGGGGCCCCTACCACCAGGCCCATTTTCTGGACGGAGAAGCTGAGGCTGGGAGACAACTCCCTCCTGAGGCAGGCTCCAGGGGCTCAGGCCCAGGCAGCGCTCAATGCCCACGGTGCTCCCCATGCGCCCGGCTGGGCCTCATCACACTTCAGAGCCCTCCTCCTATTTCAGGCTCTTCCTGGGCAACAATGTCAGCATAGCCAGGGGGGCGCCCCCGATTCACAGATGAGCAACCAGAGGCCCGACAAGGTGTGAGACCTGGGACCGGCAGGGTCTGCCTGAGCACATGGGTGCTCCCCTCCACATCCCTGGCCCGGCACAGGTGGGTGGCACCACTTCCTCCCCAGCACACAGACCTAGGCGGGACGCACTGGCCGCCTACAATACAGCCCCTCTCAGGAAAGCCGGGCTCCCCGCCCTCGAGGAAGGAAATAACCTTTCCCCAAACCAGCACTTGCTTTGCAACAATCTCCATATATGAGGAGAGAGAGAGGCATTTCTGCAACGTTTCCAAATTCCAATAACTGAAGACAATGGCACAAAATGACGCACAGCTTGACCCACGAGGGGCCCTGGGAAAGGACATGCCCAGAGGAGGTAAGTTTGTAGTGTGGGCGTGCAGTGGTGCCCTGTATGCGAGGGCAGCTCGCCAGGCAGGACCTGGAGGTGGACGGAGCTGGCTCCCGCCCCAGCTCTTCCTCCTCAGTCGCTATGTGACTGCAGGCAAGCACACCCCCCCCGCACCTCAGTTTCCTGGCCCTGTCACTCTCACAGGCCTCCCACCTGCCGCCTTGTCCTCTCCAGGCCCACCCCTACACCTGGGCTGCAGAGGGACCCTTCAACCTCACAGTCTGGCAGCGCCTCCTCTGCTCAGAACGCCCTGAGGCTGCCTGTTGCTTGCTCACAGACCAGGACTGGAGGGCCTCCATTTTCAGGGTCTAGTTGGCCTCACCAGCCTTACTTCCCACTATTCCTCCAAGCCCCACTCTGAAAGGAGCCAGGCTTTCTCCTGTCCCCAGGTGTCCCTCACCCCTCTACCTTCATATCACAGTGCCTGCACCACCTCCAGGAAGCCCTCCCTGACTACCCAGGCTCAGCTTGATGCCTCCCCAGTTCCCATGACTTCAGCGCTCTCCTCCAGGATGGCCCCAACAAAGCATTTCAGAACAACCCATGCAGGCGCCCCTGGGGATGACCTTGGAAGGGGCCCTGTGTTCCGCTCCTCTGTGCACCAGCCCCTGGTACAGCGTCGGCCCACACCAGAGGCTACTGCCAGCACTGTGGGGTGATGAAGAGAATCCAAGGCCCTGGGCACACTCCCTGGCAAAGGGTTTCATAGAGCTGCTAAAGCAGGAACGCCAACTCCAGGGAGCCCCGCCCTGGCCGCCCCCAAACGACACCCAGTCATGGCTCCCGGCCCTCCCGAGGTGAAGCCACAAACCCACTGCTCCCCACCACCCCATAATGCCTGGCTGGAGGCACAGCCCTGTGGTCCCCTCTGCCCCTGTAGCATACAGGAGCAGCACCTCTGTCTGGTCTATTGGGAAGGTAGACTTCTGCAGCCCCAGCATTCAGAAGGAGCCCTGGAGGCAGAGCTGCCTGCAGCCACACGGACACCTGCACCGCCCACACTCGGGGACCTGGGGAAGGAAACTGGATGACAGAGGGCTGCTAAGGACCAGAAGCCATGCATGGTGTTTCTGTCCACCACGGGGCAGGACGGCCGGCCTCACCCTGGCCTCCCCTTTCACTCACTCCACTTCCAATCCGTCAAGAAATCCTGGCAGCCCCACCTGCAAAGTCAGTCCAAATCTGACCACTCTCACCTCCAGTGCTGCCACCGCCCTAATCCCAGCCCCAAATTCTCTCGCCTGGACGCTGCTGCATGGATCCCCACGGCTGCCCTCCAGCCTGCTCCCTGCTAGCAGCAGTGTGGGGGAAGGGACCTTTAGGATCTCAATTAGACCCCACCCCTCCCCAAACCAGAATCCACCAGCAGCTCCTCATCACACCCAATCACCTGCACCTGCTGTATCCTCAGTCCTAATGTCCCTCCCCTCAGCAACATCCAAGGCTGGGTCCTGACCCCCACTGACACTTTACCTAAAACAGCCCCAATTCTAGTCCCTGTCCTGGACCAGTGTTTCCGCCCCTCCTCACACACAGGGTCAGCAAGGACACTAACTATAGTGTGCATCAGTGTGTTTCCCATCTGAGTCTCCCTGCAGGAGCGAGCTCTGTGGGGGCTGTCTTGGTCACTGCTTTACTCCAGCCCTCAGAACAGTCCCCAGCACCCAGCAGGTGGTCAATAAACACCTGCAGAATAAAGGAACGTGTGCTCTCATTTCTTCCCTTTTTTTTTTTTTTTTTTTTTTTTGAGACAGAGTCTCGCTCTGTCACCAGGCTGGAGTGGAGTGGCATCAACTCAGCTCACTGCAACCTCCACCTCCCGGGTTCAAGCGATTCTCCTGCCTCAGCCTCCCAAGTAGCTGGGACTACAGGTGTGTGCCACCACACCCAGCTAATTTTTGTATTTTTAGTAGAGATGGGGTTTCACCATGTTGGCCAGGATGGTCTCCATCTCTTGATCTCGTGATCTGCCTGCCTCGGTCTCCCAAAGTGCTGGGATTACAGGTGTGAGCCACCGTGCCCAGCCCCTTTTTTTTTTTTTTTTTAAGACAGGATCTCGTCCTGTCTTTCAGGCTGGAGTGCAGTAGTGTGATCACAGCTCACTGCAGCCTCAAACTCCTGGGCTCAAGTGATCCTCCAGCCTCAGCCTCCCAAGTAGTTGGGGCTACAGGCGCACACCAGCCAGCTAATTTTCTATTTTTTGTAGAGATGAGGTCTCAGTTTGTTACTCAGGCTGATCTTGAACTCTTGGCCTCAAGTGATCCTCCTGCATTGGCCTCCCAAAGGGCTAGGATTGCAGACGTGAGCCACCAAGCCCAGCCTCACTTCCTCTTTTCCTCTTTCCAACCACCCTGAGAGCTAGGGAGTTTGACACCCACTTCACAGAAGGAAACTGAGACCTGAGATGTGACACACTGGCCCCAAGGAACACAGCATGTGAGTAGCAGAGCTGGATTGGAGCCTTGCAGAATGCCAGAAAGGGACTTCCCTGCACCCGGCTGCTCCCTGCCCAGGAGCTGGGCCTGCTCCCCGCCCCCCGGGGCCTGGACCTGTCACCAAACCCTGGGACAGTGGGGCAGACTGAGAAAACAGGCTCCGGACAGAATGTTAAATGCAGTGATGTCCCCGCAGAAAGAGCCTGCAGTCTGCTCCACAGAAGGAAACACCCACAGGAAGAGAGGTGAAGGCAAGGCGGGAGGGAGAATGGGTGGGGTTTTTTCTTTTGTCCACTGGCTAAACTGCAAAAAATGACTTCGGTAACATATTATTTTAATCACAATGGAAACTTCATATATCACACCAGGAAGAAGTCTGTTCAACAAGGTCAGTAACACGGGGAATTTAAAGCCATCTTAAACATTTTCACTTAAAACTCACAAATGAACATTCAACCACCAACTGCTTTTTAATTTCATGTAATGTGAACAGGCAATACAGTGACACAGCCCAAAAACCAGAAAATATAACAGGTCACGAGGTGGGAAGTCTCACCTCCCTTTGCACCCTTGTCCCCCCCCCACCCCCAGGTGACCACAGTTAACTATGGAAACTAGCTCCTGATTTGCTGATGCACATACAATCGGATGTGAATTTATATCCCTATTTTACACAAGAGGTGGCACACTTTACACACCAGTCAACACCTTGCTTTCTTCTCGTAACAGATCTTAAAGATCTTTCCATCGAGAGCATCTTCATTTTTTGCAGCTGCATAATATTCCCTGTGAGGATGAGCCATCATCTGTTGAAGTGGCATGCATCACCCAGGCCTCAGCACCTATGGACAGACTGACCTCCCCCACCTGCCTGTAGCTTCTCAAGGTGAGGCCTGTCCCCAGCACAGGGCCTGGCACAGGGGAGCAGGCAGCTTAGCAGTCCTGCCAACATCTCTCCACAGAGGCACCTGTAATCCCAGCACTTTGGGAGGCCGAGGCAGGTGGATCACAAGGTCAGGAGACCGAGACCATCCTGGCTAACACAGTGAAACCCCGTCTCTACTAAAAATACAAAAAATTAGCCAGGCATGGTGGTGGGTGTCAGTAATCCCAGCTACTCGGGAGGCTGAGGCAGGAGAATCGCTTGAACCCGGGAGGTGGATCTTGCAGTGAGCCAAGATTGCACCATTGCACTCCAGCCTGGGCAACAGAGCCAGACTCTGTCTTAAAAAAAAAAAAAAATCTCTCCACAGAGGCACAAAGCCTCTTGACCTTGCAGCTAGGGAGGGAGTCTTAGAATGAAAATTGGACCTCATTGCGCTCTGGTTCAAAACTTTCCAGCAGCTTTCCAACTCCCTGCCTGCCTCGTCTGCCCCATTCTCCCCTCTGTCACCCACTCTAGCCTCCTCTCTTTCTTTGTCCCTAGCATGCCAACCACGCTCCACCTCAGGTCTTTTGCACAAGCTGTCCCCTCCTTCCCCCCTTGCTCAGCTCAGAAATCCCCTCCTCAAAGGCACCCTCCCTGCCCACCTAGATGCCGCTACCTGGCAGGCCTTACCTCCTTGACAGCATCTAACCCGTCTAAATACAGCTCCAATCATTCAACTCACCCCACTTCACCACTCCAACCAGAATATAAGCTGTATGGGAGTCATGACAGTGTCTGCATTGTCCTCTGTGAGCCCCCTACCCAGACCATGCCTGGCCCAGAATGGGCAAGTGACTCCCCACTTAGCCCAGGAGAGCCAGGCCCCCAGCTGCAGCTCCTGCCTCACAAAGGACCAGGGAGAACACAGTGCCCAGAAGCCTGTCCCAGGTTGGAACTGCAACTCAGGGAAAGGCTTTCAGATGGTGGAGGCCCCTGAGTTCAGGAAGCCAGAGAGGTGGCCCATACCCAACTGCCTCCTGCAGAGCAGTCTCAGAATCTCACCCCCCACGGCCCCACAGCAGGACCCTGAGCACTGAAAACCATCAGAAGCGTTCACTTTACAGAATGGAAGACTGAGGCCCAGCAGAGGGAGGGCCAGACCCAGGAGCACAACACAGCCACACACAGACTAGCCCTGGCCCCAGGCCCTCCGTGTCACCTCACACGTCCAGGCCCAGCACCTCTCCCCCAGCAGGACAGAAATAAAAAAGCTAGGGTCAGCCTCTCCAGGAGATACAAGGAAGAAGCCAGGGCTGCTTCCCCCACCCCAAGTCCCACGTGCCACGCACAGGCCTGGTCTTCATTCAGGCAGCAAACTTCCAGGAGGCCACATATAACGAAGCCCTTAGTTTACATGAATTCAGCCACATACAGATGGCAGGCAGAGAGCAGAGGGCCACAGGAATTGGGATAGAACAATGCAGCAACTGCCCCACCTCATGCTGCCCACCCAGCCACCCAGGGGAACATGAGCTGGGAAGGGGAGCTGACCCCCACCTAACGCTGGCCCCGAGTCCCTCAGTCCCATGTGGGATCTCAGGTGCCTAGGCCAACCAGGGGTTTAAGGAAACGATGCTCACACCCACGGCTCCTAAATGCAAAGCAAACACTGCATGCGGCATTCAACAGGACACTTCATGATGGTCCCAAGACCTCCCGGACTCATCCAGGACTCAGTGGCCTCCACGTGGTGGCGATGGGGTCACAGTGAATGTGACCATCAAGACCCAAGTAGGAATCCTGGGCTGGGTTTTACAGCAGATGAAAAGTATCAAAGGTCATGTAAGTGGCTGTGCAATCTTCACCCTAGGCCCGAATTTGCTGCAGAGAACACAGTTTCACTCACCATCAGCATGCTCCAAGCATTTATGAAGCACCTATTGCGTGTCAGGTGTGGATAGGCTCAGGGCACTCCCTCTACGGCCAAGGAGACCAAGTCCTCCCACTAGTGGCTCAATGAGAGGGGCAAAGAGCTTTGCTTTGGAGGGAGAAGATCCTGGGCTGAACCCCAGCTTTCCCCCTTGCCTGCTGGGAGGCCCTGTCTCAACCTCCCCTTCCCCATCTCTTAAATAGGTGCAAAAGTTCCACCCTGCAGGAGGGGTGGCGGGATCTGGGAAGAAAAGCGATGAACAAAGCCTGCCTCGGAGAATGCTGTCTGGCATGAGCTCTTGCTTCATGGGATCCCCACACCACCGTCCCCCACAGCCTAGCAGGAAGTGTCTGCCACCATCACAAAGATGCCCTGTGGCCCAGGGCCCTGGGCGCCACTCATTGCTTCAATGACTAAGGCCTTGAACGGTAGGAGGCCCACCCAGGGCTTCCTCAGCCATGCATGGAGGACCAGCCTGGGCCTATGCTTGAGGCGGGCAATGGAGCAAAATCAGCCCAATGCATGCAGCAGTCACAGCCGCACAAAGGCCATGCAGGCCAGGCAGGAGCTGAGAAGGCATAAGAGGGCCAGGTGGGGACGCGGACCAAACAGCGCCCCTGCCCCATCCCCTGGGTTGGGGGCGGGCAGCACCAGCCAGGGGATGCAGATCCTGAACTACCAGACCTTGTGATTTTTCAAGAGAAGACGGAAATCCGGACTTTTACCTGAAAACTGCCAATTTGTAAATGCTGGCAGCTAATTAATTTTTTAAAATAATAATAACATGGTGAGAGCCAAACAAAACATGCAGGGCCAGCCACAGCCGGGGTTGGCAGGTTTGTGCCTCCGGAATAAGATCCTTTGACTTCATCCCCTGCTCACCCCCATCACACAGCTCAGCTGCAGGAGGGGAGGGCGGGAAGTCAAGGGTGCACCCCAAGGGAGTAGCTCCCCCTCCCTCTCTTCCTCCTGCTGGGGAGCCTTCACCCCATTTTGCATATGGGGAAGTTAAGGCCCAGAGCCCCTATCAGCCACAAACACACACCGGCTCCCAATCCATGCCAGGCCAAGGGCACACTTCTCAGCTGCTACCCAATTCATCAGGGCTCCCTCTGGGAGGGCCCGGACCAGCACCTCAGGGGCATCAGGGTAGACACAAGCACCCAAACCATCCTGTTTGACTTCCCTTTTTCTCTTTTTGGCCTGTCAGGGGACGCCGCCTGGCTCAGGCCTGCTTGGGACTGGCCCAAGTGGTCACTGCAAAGCTGATATGGGCAACTCCTTGTGGCAGCAAAAAAGGGAGGGAGGGCACCCCTATTTAGGAGACTGGAGCAGAGGAAGGGAGAGAGGATGCAGGGAGGTGAGGAGTCAGGCCCAGCCTGAGGCTGAGCCACCCCATGCTCCCCACAGCCACCCAGGTCCCATGCATGGTAAGCAGCCTCCGTCAGGAGCAACCACCTCCCTCCTCCAAAATCGGCTCCCACCCCCTAGAACAGGGGAGGACTGCCCATGGAGTGCCAGGGGGGCTGGGACTGTGAATTCGTGGGGGTCTGTAACTCGTATGTGAGACTCACAGTGTGTGTGGCACTCCCAGTGTTTGTGATTCCAGGTATGAGGAGCACACGCATGTGAGAGACACATGTGTAATACATATGATGGAGATATGCATGTGATAGCTACCCCTGTGTGGCGGACGTGTGTGCGTGTCAGAGGGCAGTAAGGGCACATGTGTTTATCAGAGATACAACTGTCTGCTAGAGAGGCATGTCTCGCAGGGGTGCCAGTGTGCAAGGCACGTGTGTGTGGAGCATTGTGTGCTAAGGGGATGTGAGATGAGTGTGAGAGATTCTGGCCTGGGGGAGCTGGCCAGGTGAGCATGGGGCTGGGAGAGGGAGGATGTGGTGACAGGGAGGGTGGGTGCGCCAATGCAGAGCGCGCAGAAACTTCTGCTGGTGCGAGTGCGTGTGTGGCGGTGAGTGTGACTTGGGGGTGATGGAGGGGGTAGTGTTAGACCAGGGACTCCAGTCTTCTTTCCCCGAGGGTGTTGACCCGGCCCTCTGGACTGGAGGGGCGGCGGGGTCCTGCGGTCGGGGTGGGGGTGGGCAGTGGGACAAGAGGAGATGACTGGTGGGAGCTGGCCCGGGGAGGGGGGAGAAGTGAGACCCAGAGCGGAGGAAGCTGCGGACTTGGGGTGGGGGAACCCGCCCGCGGACCCCCGGCCTCCACCCCACGCCGGCCTCTGAGCCCGCATCTGTACACTGGGTCGCGGCGCTCGCGGGCCGTCCCCGCGCTGGGACCGGGAGAGCGAGACCCGGTCGGACCGGCGGCGCGGGTGGAGGCGCGGGCAGCCCGCAAGGCGCGTCCGAGGGTCAGCCTAGCCGTCGGTGAGTCCGAGCTCCCCCGAGTCCTGAGCTGCGAGGCGCGGACCGACGGGGATGAGTCCGGGCGAGAGGGGCCGCGTGCACTCACCGCGAGGCGCTGCGCTCGGCGTCCGTCCGTCCGTCCGTCCGCCCGGCCGTCGGCGCGTCGAGAGCCCGGGCGGCCCCCGGCTGTGTGCGCGCGGGGCGGGGCGGAGGCGCGAGGGGCGGGACCAGCCGGCCCCCGACCCCCTCCCCTGACTCCGCCTCCGCCTCCGGGGCGGGGTCTCGGCCGCCCGCCGGGGAGGGGGCCGTGACGGCGCCGCTCGCTCAGAGCCCAGACTCACAGACCCGGCTCCTAGAGGCCGCCCGGCGCGCTCGCTGCGGAGCCCGCACCCTCCCTGCGCCCAGCCTAACCTCTGAGTGCCAGACCTGGCATTGCTGCCCACAGGGCAGGGCTAGGGATTGGGGTCCGGTCGCCTCAGCCAGCTTGAGCCTCAGTGATCACCCCTGGAAGATGGGCCCAGCAGCCTTAGGCACATTGTGAGGGCCTGAGGGGCCCAGGTACAAAACTGCCCAGAGGCCAGGCCCTGCCTCCCACCCGGCTTGCTTCCTACCCTGGGGGCCTGCCTGCAGCCCCACTGCTGCTGCACGTCCCTGGGCAGACGGTACCGAGCCCCCAGCTTTGGGACAGGCTCAGTTTGTCCTTTTCCTTAGCCCAGCTCTGATGCCTGTGACCACTGTGTGACCCCCGGGGTGTCTCTTCCCCCAGCCCACACTGATCCCTTTCTGGGTCTCTTTCGGGGTCTCCATCTCTGATCTAATGTCGTCTCTCTGTCTCCCTTGGTTTGTCCCTCTTGGTCTCTGCATCTCCCTCTGACTTTATCTCTTGGTCTCTGTGTCTCTCTGAGTCTCTCCCATCCCTGTCCAGAGACACATGGCCTGGTGGTCACTACCTCACATCTGAGCGGCAGCCATGGGCCCAAAGTGTGCCCGCCCCTACCCCCAGGGGTCTCCCTGCAGCCCAGGACAGGGGTGAGGCAGCCAAGAGCAAAGGCACAGGGCAGGGCAGCTGCCTGCCCAGGGCCACACAGCAGAGAGGAAGTGGAGCCAGGAAGGGCCCATTGGCTCAGATGGGGCCACCCATAGAGGAGCCAGGAGCGCATGGAGGGGCCAAAGCCTGAGCTGGCAGCCTGGGCCTGGCCTGCCCCAACTTGTGTCTAACCCCAGGCAGGTCCCTTCCCTCTGGGCCGGTTTCCCCATTGGAGCTCTGTGCTTGCTGTTCCCTCAGGGCCTTTGCCATTGCTGTTCCCTATGCCTGGGATGCTCTTCCCCAGATCTACGGTGGCTGACTCATCCCTGCATTAAGATGCAGCTGAAATGCCACCAGCCCCAGAGAAGCCCTCCCTGAGACCCCAGCAGAGGTAGCAACTACCACTCTCCACCCTGGGACTCGGCCGCACTCTTATTACAGTGCTTGTCACTGGCTGATTTCTCTTACTCATTTATAAATGACTATAGGTAGGATCACCTGGTCATTAAGAAAGTCACCACACACCAGCTGTGTGACCTTGGGCAAGTTACTTCACCTCTCTGGGCCTTTATTTCCTCACCTGTAAAATGAACATAACGACATCAAAGCCTACCTTATAATGTTATTGGAAAGATCAAATGAACCGAAATGAGCCAAACCGAAAGTACAGATGCTTCTCGATTATAATGGGATCATGTCCTCATAAACCCATCATAAATCGAAAATATAGTAAGTTGAAAATGCATTTCATCTACCTAACCTACAGAACGTCATAGCTCAGCCAAGCCTACCTTAAATGTGCTCAGAACACTTCCATTACTGGCCTACAGGTGGGCAAAATCATCTAACACAAAGCCTGTTTTATAATGAAGTGTTGAATATCTCATGTAACTCATTTTATACTGCACAGAAAGTGAAAAACAGAATGATTGCCTGGGGATTCTAAGTAGGGTTTCTCCTGGGTGTGTACCACTTTCTCAACATCCTAAATTCAAAAAATCCTAAATCGAACCATCGTAAGTCAGGGATTATCTGTACTTTGGATGGGACTTGACCCAAGGGAGTGCTCAGTAAATATCTGATGAGTAAGTGACAGATTGAATCCTTCCTCCTGTGGAGGAAGGAGGGGCAGTGGGCTGGGGTGATAGAGACCCTGGGCAACTGCTAATGAGGCTTCCTTCCCCAACAGGGCCCAGGCCTGGGAGGGGAGGCACTGAGCCAGATGCAACTCACCCTGCAGCCCAGGGAGCCCAAGGCCTGGCCCGCCTTCCACAAGATAAAGTGGAGACACTTCTCCCGTCCTGTTATCTGAGCCAGAGATGCGGCCAAAGCGGCCGTCCCTTCAGAGCCCTTCCAAGGCTGTTATCGCAGACAGAGCACGCATCACCCACCAGGAATTTGGGGCCCAGGGCCTGGCTGAGACATGGTTGGAGGAAGTTTCAGGCTGATAAGGCCTAGACAGAATGATCACAGTAGGCAGCGAAGTTATTTACATCAGTGACAATCTCACCAGCTCCCTGGGCACTGAGGCGCCAGGGTCAGCAGGCATGAGGCTCACTTGTCCCACCTGTGCAGCCTGGATTGGGAAGAGAAGCCTTCCTGAGCTTCCTGGGTCTGCATCCTCACTGGGTAGCCTTGGGGAGGCTGCCTGCGTTGGAGCATGGGCTCTGGGACCCATTGGCTTTGATTTAAATCCACATCCTCCCTATATGACCTTCAGCAGGTGGCTTCAACCCTCTGGCCTCAGTGTCTTAGCCTATAAACTAGTTCCTGCCTTATAGGATTGTTTTGAAGTTAAGATGCTTACAGCAGTGTCTAGCATATCATAAGCCCTCCATTAAATGTTTGTTGTTGTTAATTACTAACAACATAAACTAACTTGAGCTGTTTGGATGAGAAAAGAGATTTGTGATCACAGTGTGTCTGGAAACCAAGCTTCAGGGAGAAAGACCCAGCGACAGGGCCCAAAATCTCGCTGCCCACCTGGGTGCAGACAGCATGAGGGCTGCCCACTCCTTGCATGGTGGGCCCAGGACTCCCCACCAGGACTTCTCTCCAGCTCCCTCCAAGGGTCACAGTGCCTCTCTTTCCCCAGCAGTGGGTTCGGCCCTGAGCCTGCTTAGTCATCTCTTCCGCCTCCCATTTAACAGCAGCTGCAGCCACAGTGGGGGCAGTGTGGGTCTCCCATCTGTCCCCAGCTGCAAGAGAGACTAGGAAAGTCAGGGTCCAGGCCCACCAAGACCCTCAAGGGGAAGAATTCCACACAATAGCAAAGATATCTAGACATAGGCCCACCTCCCCCAGGGGAGAGCCCCACCTGCCGTCCTGCTGCCCAACGAAGACCCAGGACACCACACCTGCTCCCAGGCTTTAGAACAAGGCTTCTTAGACCTGGCAGTGCATCTGAATCACCTGGGGAATTTCTCTTTTTTGTTTTTTTGGTTTTTTTTTTTTTTTGGTTTTTTTTGGAAATACCACTGTCTAGACTCTACTCCAGAACAATTAAATCCCAGTCTCCAGAGGGTGGAGTTGGGCATCAGTACTTTTTTTTTTTTTTTTTTTTTTGTAATCCCTAGTAGGTTGTAAGATGCTGCCAGATTTGAAAAACACCACTTAGGGTACCTCCCTCTAGCCTTCCTCTTTCAGCTTTGTCCCTCCCCAGAGTGAAGAGTCTAAGAGAACAATGAGATGTGACCGCCAGGAGTCCCTGATGACCCCCTACTCCTTTCCAGATCATATGCCAGTGCCCGAAAGTCTCTGCTTAAATGGCCCTGACCCCCAAGGCCTGCACAAGTCTCTTCCCATCTTCCCTCCTCCCAAGAGTGGACTGCACACCAGTCTACACACCCCAGGCCCAGGCCCAAGGGCAGCCGCCGGCAGGTAGCACGAGCAGAGCATGGACATGTGGGCACACAGTCACTCCTGGGAGCTGAGTTCAGGCTCTCTTTGGTCTGGATCCCCACTGCCTCTCCAGCCCTTCACCCACCTACACCCCGTCCTTACATCCCAGAGCCCTACTCTGGGATGTAATCAGAAAATCAGAAATCAGAAAAGCTGATTTCTTCTCTTACACCAGGAACTTCCCCACCTCTCTGCCTGTCCATCCCACTATGAATGCTGTTCCACCTACCCAGATCCTTCCTACCCTGTGGCAGAAACCCTCATCGGCCCCCACCTTTCATGTAAGAAACATAACTATAGAAATTTTAGATGGCTTTCTGGCTGAAGATTTCACTGCCAGCCTCCCTGGCAGCCAGGTGGGACCACAAACATGTTGTGCTGTTGAATTGGGGCAGAGTAATGTGGACAATTTCTGGCTCATGGCCTTAAAGAAAAAGATGTCTTCTCCTTCCTTTCCCTTCCCGCTGGCTGGAAATAGCCACTTTGTATTACCAGGTGAGAGTCACATTTGCATGGAAGGAGTCCCTGGGCAGCAGAGGAGCACCACACCTGGCCTGTACCTTCACATGAGTCTTTTATAGCCTTGCTATAGCTAACAGCCTAACCTACACCCAACTAACGACCACCCCTCCCACTTCAATATCGAGCTCAAATGCTCCACTGAGAAGTCATAGACAAGCTGTGTTCTCTAGTCTCCCACCAAAGCTCATGACTCAGAGCCTTCCAAGAAGACTTGTGCAGTCTACACCTTTGGTTTCTGCCCATCCCCATCCCCTGCTCCAGCTGCCAGCCCTTGAGGCTCCTCTGCACAGCCTTCTTGGCTCCGTTCTGGGTTGATGTGGTTCATTTGGTTGATGTGGTGTGGCCCACTGGGGAATCCCTTCCCCAGCCACAGTGGTTGGCTCAGGGAAAGGTATGTGGCCCTAGTGAGGGGCATCTGTATGTAAGGCAGATTGTGCCTGTCCTGGAGCCAGGGGAGGGAGCACTCTTTCTGCCCTATTGGTCAGCTGGTGGTGTAAGCCAGTAGCTTGGAGACCACCTCTTAGGGGAACTTGATGAGAATGAAACCAGCTCAGAGGTAAGGGCTGAGAGGAGGAGGAGAAGGAGAGAGAGGCTTTCTGATGGCATGATGTTTAAGCACCTGGTTAGAGCTCAGCCTGAAGCCATCTTGCCCTTGGATCTTTCAGTTACAGGGGTCAATAAATGCTCTTTGGGGCTTCAGCCAATTTGAGTTGGGGTTTTGTTTTTGAGTTGGTTTAGTTGAGGCTACAGCCAATTTGAGTTGGGGTTTCTTGTACCTGAGATTTGGTGTGCTCACTTCTATCACCCAAGAGCCTTGGCTAATAGAATTCATCTCACTGAGACAACATTACCCACCAAGTCCAGCACCTGCACTTGCCAGTCCCCTTTGAACACTGGTGTTTGCCATTGAGGTTCTATTTTTTATGATGTCTAGGCTCTCTCCAAAGGTGGTTTGCCTTAAGTAAAGGGGGCAGTGATTGTGATGAAAAATAAACTCATGTCTGTTAACCATATACTGTGTACTAAGCATTTTAACAGGCACCTTACATGGATTAGTTCATTTAATCTTCTACACAATTCTAGAGGTACTAGATATTTCTCCCATTTTACAAAGAAACTGAGGCTCAGCATCATAGCTAGGACCCCCACCTGGAGCAGCCCAATTCCAGAGTCAGCATGCTTTTCCCTGCTCTTCCAGAGGAACAGGGAGAACATCGTAGTGAGGTAGTGGGGAGCTGGGATGTGTGGACAAGGACTGGGTGACCCCTTGGCAGAGTGGCAAAAAGGGCTGAAGTGCATGGAATAGAGTGTCTGGGGAGAGGAGTGGGGGAGAGGCATTGCAACTTTTATTCCACTCTGGGATTTCTCTGCACTTTCCCAAGCAGTCTACTTATTCCAGGAAAGCCGCCTGGCCTCACAACTCCCATCTGGGAATGGTCAGCCCCTACCTCCTATGGCCCGGCTTGCTCATGAGTCATGCTGGCCCATTCGTTTGCCTGGTGTGATGAAATTTGGCCCAGCCTTGCTGTTGGGGCCAACTCTTCAGGCAGGGGGAAGGGTGAGGAGGCAGGGTGCTGGTCTCAGAGGCTGGGACCTCCCCAGCAGGCTGGAAAAATAGGCTGAGCAGCCTCAGAGCCCCTTCCCCACTGCAGCCAGCCAGAGAGGGAAGAGACTTGCCTAAGGCCACACTGTGAAATCCTAAGGGGCTGAAGGGGGCCCGCAGGACAGTGAAGGCAGCCCAGACACAGGGGGCCTGGTCCCAGAAAGGCTCTTGCCCACTCTCAACCTCAGTTTCCTCATTTGTGAAATGAGAGAGACTGGCTCTGATTTTAATAACTAAGTTAGAAACTACATATAATAAAACACTCAATATTGGGAGATTCTATCTTCCCAAGAGAATCTCATTCAACCGCTTTTGTTTTTGTTTTTTGTTTTTTTTTGGTGGGTTTTTTATTTTGGTTTGGTTTGGTTTTTTTTTGAGACAGAGTCTCACTCTGTCGCCCAGGCTGGAGTGCAGTGGAGCAATCTCAGCTCACTGCAACCTCCAACTCCCAGGTTCAAGCGATTCTCCTGCCTCAGCCTCCCAAGCAGCTGGAGTTATGCTACCACACCCAGCTAAATTTTGTATTTTTAGTAGAGACGGGGGTTTCACCATTTTGACCAGGCTGGTCTCGAACTCCTGACCTCAGGTGATCTGCCCACCTCTGCCTCCCAAAGTGCTGGGATTACAGGCATGAGCCATTGCACCCGGCCCCAACTGCTTTTGTTTTATACATATACATGAATGTATGTATGTATGCCTGCCCACAGCTTCTAATAAATATTTTCCATCATGTGATATATTATGGTCATTTTTCTATCAATAACAGATATCAATAACAAATATCCAAAGATATCTATAACAGAAATCTTTGGAATCACTGTCAATAGCTGTCCAGTATTCTATCAGAATTAGCTTAGACTGTGCAGTCCAATTCTAGCCAATAGGGGAACGACACTGCAGTAGGGGCTACCTGCGTTAGGGATAAGAACCCCTTCCCCTCCCTTGTGTGCTCTCGCCATTGCTCCATCTGCAAGATGCACCCTTCTATAGAAGCTTGCTGAGAAATTTCACGTTTGAGTGCTATTTCTTTTGCAGCACTGAAAGTTTATTTCTAACACCTGTAATGCCAACTACTTGGTAGGCAGAGATGGGAGAGTGCAGTGAGCCATGATTGACCCCTGAACTCCAGTCTGGGAGACAGAGTGAGACCCTATTTCTTTTTTTTATTTTATTTTTATTTTATTTATTATTTTTTTTTTTGAGACGAAGTCTCGCTCTGTCGCCCAGGCTGGAGTGCAGTGGCGCGATCTCGACTCACTGCAAGCTCCGCCTCCCGGGTTCACGCCATTCTCCTGCCTCAGCCTCCTGAGTAGCTGGGACTACAGGCGCCCACCAACACGCCCGGCTAATTTTTTGTATTTTTAGTAGAGACGGGGTTTCACCGTGTTAGCCAGGATGGGTGAGACCCTATTTCTAAAAAAAAAAAAGAAAGAAAGAAAAAAACATAAATCTATATTTTGGAGCACTTGTCTATTTCCAAGAAGTTGCAAGGACAAAGGGCACGTATACTATGGAGGTGTCCATCTTGGTCGTAGTAACTGATAAGCATTTTTTGTATAGCAGAAGTGCCGACCTATTGTCTGCCAAGCACATGCTGCAGACTCCTCTAGTTTAGCTTCGGTTATGTACTTTTTTACACATAGAATTTTAAAAATTTGATGTAGACAGACCGACCAGTATTTTTCTTTGTGGTCTATGGTTTTGGGGTTGTGCTTGGAAAGCCTTCCTCTATTCCAAGATAGAAATAGAATAGTAAGCTACCTATATTCTATTCCAGGTCTTTTTTTTCATCCATCCATCAAATCTTCATTTATTGCTGCCCTTGAATCTAACCCCAAGCCCCTCTGGCTGCCCCTCCCATGCAGCCGATGGCTGGTCCTCCAGCAGGTTGCCTTGTTATAGAGCAAGAATTTCCAGTTATACCTGGAAACCTCCCCTTCTAGGAATGTGAAGAAGGGAAACACATCTCTGTTTAAATAACAAACTTTGGCCTCTGAGGCTCCAAGTAACCTCTGGTTACCTGGCAGGACTTGACCCAACCCGTCTTGGGTATAGATGGGTTTTGGATAATGAGGATTATGGTGGCCGTGAAGATGTATCACTCAGATCTCCACTTATCTCTGCAGCATAGGTCACTGACTGCTTCTCCACACCCGCCATCACATTTGCACTGAGGCCACTGTGAACTGCTCCCAACCAACGACAGAGCACAGAGCTAGGAATGGGAATGCAGCAACATCCCAGAGAGACCCAGGACTCCTTGCACTCACCTGCTGGAAAAGTTCCCAGGCCCAATCATCATCCTGGCTGAAGCTTTTTGGAATTGCATCACATTCCAAGACTCCTCCTGCCCAATCCTTCTTCCCCTTCTCCCAGCACAAGTGTCAGAATTGTGCTGCCCTCTGAACCTCTCTCTGCCTTCTCCTGCTCCCTCCCTGCAAAATTTCCTTGCACATCTAACCCTGTTTTGCTTGGCAAAATCACTTTGGGCTTCTTAACAGACCGAAACTAATCCAATGATAGAAATGGTAATTGAAATCGTCACTGCATTATACAGTTTATGAAGCTCAGACACAGCTGCCTCTCTTGCATGTCCTCCACCCGCTGAAGGTTAAACACTGGGTGTCCCCACTTCACAGATAACAAAACTGAGACAGCTCAGAGACAGCTGAGCTTGGGTCCCCCCAGGCAGCATGAGTGAGTCACACAGCCCCCTGGAGTCCCAGGGTCTTCTGTCTAGGCCTCTCAGCCCAGAGCCTGTGCCTGGGGCCACGGCCCAGCAGGCTCTGTGTTTCCTCAACCGGCCCTAAGGCCCTGGGGCCCCAGTGGGCCACTGGAATGCCAGGAAGGACAGAGCCTGGAACCCCCTTCCTTGGGTGGAAAGAGCCCAGGTGCCCCTGCCCTAGCTGAACCCAGAGGAAGGAGCCAGGAACTGAGCTATGGGGTGGGAGGGCAACACCCTCTCTTCTTGAGCAACTCTGGATGTTGAGAGAAAAGTCATCCTGGCACAGAGAGGTGACCCCCTTCTGGGTTCTGGCCCCACCCTCTGGTCCTCTTGGCCTGTCTGCTTCTCTTCAGCCAAAGCCTCAAGCCTGCTCTTCTGCAGGCTGAGCCACCACAGCTGCTCTAGTATCCTGGGGCCAATTCAGCCGCCCCTCTTCCAGGACTATTCCTGGGACTGAGCACAGGTCCTTAGGGTGGTCTGCACGGCCCATAGAGAACTTTCACTTTCCACATTCCAGCCTACAGGCCATGTGACCTAAGCTGGCAGTAGTTATTCGGGGTGATGTATTAAGCTGCCAACACACTCTGACTCCAGGTTCCCTTGACCTCCTAGCTGAAGGTCCAGAGCTGCTTGGCCGTGGGCAGGTCTGTTCCTCTCTCCTGGGTATCTTCACTGAGTTGCCCTCTGGTCTCTTCTCATCCCTCCCACTTTCCCCCAGGTGCTTCAACCCCTCCTTTCTCCAGGCCTCTTCACCAGGGCCCTGATAAGGGAGCAGACGGGAGACCCACATCCTCTGGACCACACTGGCCAGCTGGCCAAGCCCCTGGAAGTATAGAAGACCCCCGCAAGGTGTGCCTTGATCTTTCATTTCCATCTGTCAGCCCTGGCCTCCCGACATGTTTGGGACATGGGCCCAGTCTCGGCTCCACGCCCCTGATCTCCACTCACCCTGACCCCCAGCAGGAACATAGCCTCAGTGTCCATCCAGCCATCTGTGCAGCCATCCGCCCACACAGGGATGACATAGCACGTGGTTACCAGGTCAGACTCTGGAGCCAGGCTGCCTGGGTTTGAAGCCCAGCTCTGCTGCTTAGTAGCCATGGGACCTGGGAGAAGTTGCCTCTCTGTGTCTCAGGGTCCCAACTATAAAATAACTGCCTACCTCGGCACGCTGTTGTGAGGACTGAGTTATATGGAAAGTGCTTAGGAGGTGGCTTGCATGTGGTAAGTGCTCAATAAGTATTAGCTAATATTACTCAACAAACCTTTCCAGGGCACCCACTCTGCCAGGCACTGTGCATCCCACCAGGGCTCTGGCCATGAGTAGGGCTGACTCACCCCTGACCACATGGAGCTCACATTCTAGTGGGAGACAGACATAAATCCAACAACCTCACACCCGCACAGTACGAAGCGCCTTGAGGCAGTGCTGCAGGGGAGGTGGTGCGGACAGTGGTCAGCTGAAGCCCGGCTGCCTGGCTGTGTGCTAACTCAGACTCGGGAGGCTCCTGACCACTTGGGCTTCCTGTCCTCTTCCATAAAATAGGAATAGCAGCTCCTACATAGCCAGGCTTCGGGAGGGCTCCACGAGTTAACCAGTGGGAAGGACCAGACAGGGCCTGGCACACAGGAAGTGCTCAAGGACAGTTAAGTGGGCTCTGGGAAAGGGATCCGGAAGCTGAGGAGTCCACTGAAGGGAGAGTTGGGGGGAAGAGGAGGCGGCAGGGTCAGGCCTCACAGGGGAGCCTGTGGGCACGGGAAGAAGCTCCATGTTTATTCTGAGAGCAGTGGGAAACCACTGCAGGAGGCTGGTGCAAGAGTCCAGGTGGGAGATGATGGGGTTCAGACAGGGCTGGTGGCATGGGGGCAATGGTAGGATTGGAGAAATACTGTGGGGAGAGGACACAGACCGGTGTGATGCTGGGAGCCAGAGAGAGGGAGGGGCAGGCTCACACACACACACACACACACACACACACACACACAGGTTTCTGGCTCAGGAGGAGTGACTGACAAGTTGGGAAAGGGTGCCAGTCTGGACTTTCTGCTGCAAGTCACAGTACACTTGACTCAAAGAGGCTAAGTCAAGAAGGGAACTATTGACTTCAGTACCAACAGAGTACAAGGGTGGACTTCAAGCACAGCTTGATCCAGTCTCTCAAATATGTTACCAGGAGCAAGTTTCTCCCCCCTTGTCCCTCAACTCATAACCCTTCAAGTCCAGCTAGAATGCAGCACTAATGCACTGGTCTTAAGGTTCTCCCCAGTTGGAGGGACTCAATTCAGGTGCCCAGGCCTGAACCAGTCACTGCAGCGGGGATGGGCTATGCTGATTGGCTCTGCCCAGGTCATATATGTGCCCAGAGGCCTGAACGGGTGGGAGGAATCTCCACGTGGAAACTGAGGGCTGTTCCCAGATGCTGGAGAGCGATCCATGAATGGCCCCATTAGGGCGGGTAAATTTGCAGCCTTGAGTTTCAGGTCAATTTCTTGGACATTAAATTCAGACACTGTCAGATATGTATTTAGCACACATTTTTAAAATATGTTCTCTCTAAAGTTTTCAACAGATGCAAGGGGACTTCATCAAGCTCCTCAGTGATTGGCTCTCAAGTCATGGAAGCCCCTGTGATCCAACCAATCAGAGCCCAGAGATACTCAGAAAAATACCCAGATCTCATAGGGTCGTTGGCTCCCACTAGGCTGGGAACCGAAGGCCAGGCACACCGCGAGGGTCTGATGGAAAAGCAAGTTGCCTGCGGTTGGTGACTAATAATAAAACAAGCAGGTTACACCCATTGCAAAAATGTTAGCCAGCAGGAGAGAATGTGACATGAGCCCAGGGGCTGATTTGGGTCACGTGCAAACACCAGAAAGGGGTCCTGTGAAAAGCACGGGCTTCTTGACCCAGAAATCCTCTCTGGGGCCCCTTCCCAGTCACACTAACTCCTCGAGTTTCCTTAAATGTGTTCCCACTTTTGTATGCACCCCTAATCTGTTCAGTTAGGGCTGTTTTTGAACTTGATATAAACAGACTCATACTTTAAGTGTTCCTCATTGCACTGAGGAGATAAGATGCATCCATCAGTGCCTACAGGTGGTCTTCATTCCTTTTCAGTGCTGTATAGTATTCTACTGACCAGCTCTTGCATACTGAATGATTCTCTGTCTATGGATATTTAGATTGCTTTCTGGTTTTTGTCATGTTTTGTTTTTCCTGTTACAAATAATGCTGCTATAACCGCCTTATGCCTGTCTCCCTGTGACATTTGTAGACATTTGTATGAGTCCTTTAGGGCAGACATACAGTTAGGTATGGGACATGCACATATTCAGGCTTATCAGCTCATGCCAAATAATTGCTGCAGAGTGTTTGTGCCCATGTGTATTTCCACCGGTTGCTGCCAAGCGTGCCACCTCCTCACCAACTCTTGTGTGCCCGTGTAGTAGGTGTGAAATGGTACCTTGGTGTGGTTTTAGTCCACATGTCCCTTGTTACTAATGAGGATGAACATCTTGCCATGTTCGTCATCCATCTGCATTTTCTTTTTTGTGAAATTTCTGCTCATGGCTTTTGCCCCTTAAAACATTGCTTTCTTCTTTGCAATCACTAATTTCTAAAGCACAATCTGGCCATGTGACTCCTTGATTTTAAGCCCTCCGTGGCTCCCCGTGGGCCTCGGAGTCAAGCCCATACTCGGCAGCCTGGCCGGCAAGGCCCTAAAGTGGTTTGGCTCCAGCCTGTGTCTCCGTTTTCGATGGGAGCTATTTCCTGTTTCCGCTCACGGTCTCCCCTCCCCCAACTCCTGCTTCCTCCACTGGCTTGCCCACTCCCTGCTCTCTGCAACCTCCCAGCTCCTGCTTGTGCTGTGCCACCTGCCAGGAGCATCCTGCCCCTCCCCACCAGGGCGCCACATTCTTTCCTGGCTGCTACTTTCTCAGCCTTCAGGTCTTAACCGAAACCTCACCTCTTCCCGGGAGCTCTCCTGGCTCACTCTCACCCCCTGGACTGTGCAGCCACAGCACCTGTGAGCGCCTGTCTCGGGGCACTACTCCTGTGACATCAATGTCAGTGGGTTCATCAGGCTTTGCCACTGGATGGCAAGCTCCCTGAGGGCCAAGATCATGACTGTTTTGTTTACACTTCTGTTCCTGGTAGCTGGGAATGTGGCTGCACAGAGCCACACTCTAAAACTCTAAAACTCTCGGTAGAAGGGCAGGAAGGAGGGAAGGATGGGCTGAAGGAGTGGGGGTTGTTAAAGAAGAGTGCCTACACCAACACAAACAAACTCTATGAGCGACCCAGGGACTTCCAGGAACCCACCTTAGGGTGGAGAAGGGAGAGCACCGGATTGGGAAGCAGAGAGCTAGTCCTGCCTCTACTGCTGGCAAGCTGAGCTCTCTGGACCAGTCTCTTGCTCTCTCTGCCTCAGTTTCCTCATCTAACAGAGGGTGACCCCAGCCTCCTCCATCACAGACAGTGCCCCTAGATGGCCAGCCTGAGGTCTGACCCATAATTCCAGGCCTAGGGAGCAGGCAGACCCCAGACCAGACAAAGGGGCCTTGTTCCCTGGGCTCTCTGGAGGAAACTTCCCCCCACAGCTTGGCTCCTGCTGAACAAAACCATATGCCAACATGTGGGAGGAGGGGTAGGTGGGCGGCCAGCATCCCAGCATCCCAGCACCCTTCTCAATGTCTGGGCCCCTGCCCGGAATGCCAGATGCCACGGACTTCGAGGAGAACTCCCTTCCACCCCTGCCCCAACCCCGGCTGCACCAGGCCCTCATCTGAGTCTTCCATGGGGCAGCAGGAGCCAGGCAAAGCATACCCCCTTCCTGTCTCATACACGGCTCATGCCAACCTGCCAGGCAGGCTCTGCTTTCAGGCCCGTTTTACAGATGAGAAATGCAGGATGCTTGGAGGTGGTGGTGTAAGCCCTTGGGCTCAGCCAGGAGGGGCAGAGGCAGCCTGACCCCCACAGCACGGCCACCCCTAAGGCTCCTGCCTGAGACCACAGTGTCTTCTAAAGCACACAGCAAGTGCCAAATCCCATACTGACCTTCCCTCTAGAAGAGTGGGCACAGTGCAACCTCTCTGCAGCAAGCCCGAGAATGGGCAGGGAGAGATGTCACCATACGGCCTGCCAGACAACTTCAAGGAAGAGGCGGCTCTCAACCCCACAGCCAACTTCACGCAGCCGAAATCAGCTCCATGCTCCTCCAGCCTCCCCCTACCACCTGCTTCCCTCCGGAGAGACTTCAGTCTCCATCCTGCCACCCACAGGGTGTGTGACGTGGAGTAAGGAACTCCTTCCCCTCACCTTTGCGTTCTCACCTGTGAAATATGAACAAGGGTGGCTGGCGGGAGGATGGAAAAGCTGAGGCTCCGCCCCACTGGAATTGTGGAAGAGGCAAGAAATACAAAAAATAACAACTGTGGACAAAGAAGGGAAACCACTGGAATGTTTATCTGCCGGCGGGAGTTTCAGATGGCGCGACCATTGTAAGAAACTTTGGCAGAAGGGACCAAAACAGAACATATGTGTGTGCTGTGACCCAGAAATCCCCTTCCTCAGTTTCCAATCAGGACAGCGTGTGTCCTCCAGGCAGGAGGCACAAACAAGAAGATCCCCAGCAGGGCTGGCCACAGCTCCCCAAACCGGAAGCCACTCCTCACCCACTGACAGTGGAGATGGGCTGGTGCGTCATGGGGCCGCCACACAATTGAATACCTACAACTCACAACTACACACAGCAAGGTGGATGTAGCTCACAGACACAACTCAGAGCCAAAGAAATTAGACACAAAGAAGTTCACACATATGGCATATGCACTTTGTACATTTTGTGTGAAGTTCCAGAACAGACAACACTCATCTATGCTGTTAAAAGTTAGGAGCAGGGGCTGGGCGCAGTGGGTCACGCCTATAATCCCAGCCCTTGGGGTGGCCGAGGCAGATGGATCACGAGGTCAGGAGATCAAGACCAGCCTGGCCAACATGGCAGAAACCCTGTCTCTACTAAAAATACAAAAATTAGCCGGGCATGGTGGCGTGCGCCTGTAGTCCCAGCTACTCAGGAGGCTGAGGCAGGAGAATCGCTTGAGCCCAGGAGGCAGAGGTTGTAGTGAGCCGAGATGGTGCCACTGCACTCCAGCCTGGGCAACAGAGCGAGACTCCATCTCAAAAAAAGGAAAAAAAAGTTAGGAGCAGGTACCCTTTGGGTAGTTGTGCCTGAAAGGGGGCACAAAAGGGATTGAGGGGAGCTGGTCAGGTTCTGTTTCTTGAGCTGTGTGCCAGTTCCACAAGGATGTTCAATTTGTGAAAAGCCAGTGTGCACACATTTATGATACAGGCGTCAGTAGCTGATGAAAGACAGGGCTGTGGTGCACTGTTCCCCCGGGGATGTTTATTTTGTTGTTGGTCTCTAAAGGCATGGCTAGAGTAGTTCAGTGCAGACAACATCCTGCCTATAGTCCTTCAGCTGGTGCTGGAGGTCACCTGCAGCCTCATGGTTGGCTCCTGCATACACAGATGACTTTTCACCTACACCACTGGTTGCAAGAGCTCATCTGGCCCACGTTGACCGGGCAGCCCAGGCATGTCCTGAGTTAGTGCCCCCAGGAGCCCCTCTCAAGCAATGGGGGGCGGTGCTGGAGGTCTCTTACTGGGACAATTCTGAGCTGTGCTCTGCACTGTCGCTTTGAATCCTGGCTGGACTGAGCTCCAGCGGCTCCCAGTGATGACATTCATTAACGTGCCTCTTCTTATTTAGAGACAGGATCTCACTCTGTCCCTAGGCTGGAGTGCAGTGGCGCAATCATAGCTCGCTGCCACCTCAAATTCCTGGCCTCAAGCGATCTTCCTGCTTTGGCCTCCCAAAGTGCTGGGATCACAGGCGTGGCCCCTGTGCCAGGCCTAACACACCCTTTGTGGGCTTCCTCCTTTCTTTGTCTCACACCCTCACTGTGCTCTCTGGGATAATCTTCCAAATAAACTACTTGCACCCAAATCCTTGCTCTAGGTCTTCTTTTATGTCCCCAGATGTTAAGACAAGAGGGATTGTTCGTATCTGGGAATCAGGAGGTGGGAATGCCAGACTCCGAAGGAATCAGAACATAACACAGGGCCTCAGACAGGTCACCAGCCTTGCCTGAGCCTCCTGCAGGAGAACGAGGTGCTGAGGAGCCCTTTCCTTTTGCAGGAATTAGTGGCCAGGACCCAAAACTCAGGACAAACAAGCAACCAGACGCCCACATTTTAAAGAGAGCCAGCAGCCCTTGCCAACACCCCAAGATCCTCTCCTCGGCCAGCCCTACCAGCCTAAATATGCAGACATCCAAGAAGAAAAAGGGAGCTCAGAAATCACCAGGCTTGTGAACTGTTGCTATGGCACGGGAGCGACACTTCCCTTTTTGCTCCAAAAAAAGCCAAAGGAAAGCCCAAAGCCAAATCTCCAGGAGACTGAAGGCACCTGCAAGGCGGGGAGACAGGAACCTCCCTCTCAGCCTGGGTGTCATCTCATGCAGCAGACTGGCAGTGCTGTGTCCTGGGTCCATTGGCACAGGGAGAGGAGAACTGGAGAGGGCCTCAGGACAAGGAGGGGCGGCAGGGTTGGTCCCATGAGTTTCTGAAAGTCAAGTGTCACCATAGTAGGGAGCCTGACATGGGCTGTCTCCCTGGTTCCACACCAGAGAGGGATGCCTGGCCATAGGGGGACCACAGCAGCAGGGGACCCTGATGGGAGTAGGAACTGAGCTGGTGGGATGGGGTCCAGCAGAAGCCAAATGCAGAGAGGGCCTCCCCCAATAGCACTTCTGGAAGAATCACAAAAGCTCTGGTGGACAAAGGCCATACCAAAGGCATTGTTGGTGTTGATGACTGGTCAGTGCAGCCAGGAGGCTACAGAGACAGAAATTGGCCAGGAGAGTCAAACTCGGCCTCCTCCCCACTGTCTGCAGCCTCGGGGAAAGACAGGCCACACCCTCCCCACCCCATCCCTGGTGCCTCAGGCCACAACCATCCAAACCCAGTGGGGAGGGGGGAGCGTGGAAGTTGACAAAAGCCTGATCAGGATTTTCAATCTGAGTGTTCTGGGATGTCCCAGAGTTGGAGATTAGGGCACACCAGAGTCCATAGAGCCAAGGGGGACAGCACCGATGGAGGGAAAAGAGAATTCTTTCCCTTCAGAGAGTTCAGGCTGCCCCAAAACTGGTGGTGCTTGGATTGGGAAGCTGCCAGGAGTGAAGGAGGAATGGGAGGGGAGCCAGGGATGTGGCTGGCGGTTATGGGGAAGGGGAGTCTGGCTAAGGCTCAGCCACAGGAGCCCCCCACTTACCCAAGCACCATGACGGCCACTCTCCAGGCTAAGGGAAGTCTCCATCACCCTCGGTGACTATGTCCCAGTGGCCACCGGCTTCGTGCTCAGGATCATTAACTCCCCTCCCCAGAGGTCCCCCCAGCTCATCCCCACCCAGGCCTCAGGAAGCTTCGCCCCACAGCCCCGGCCAAGCTCTTGGTCTCGGTGTCTGGTCCAGCTCAGATGGCTCAGCTGGTGAGCATGGCCAAGGGTTGGGTGGGGAGCAGGGTGGGGGTGATTGAGCAATAGGACGTCGTAAGTTTGAGAAAAGGAAAGCACAGGCCAGCCTCATGCAGAGACACAGACTCAGCACCCTATAGTACAAACACTAACAAACCCGGGGCAGCCACTTCTGAAGGCAGTTCATCACCCGCCAGCAGGAGGTATCCAGGAAGGCAAATTTGGCTTAACCCTAGAAGAGCAAGGCATTTGGCTTACCAAGGTAAAGGAGGAAAGTGATATGATCACCTCAGTAGAGACAGGGAAATGTGTATAATAAAGGCAAGACCAGGCTGGGTGCGGTGGCTCATGCTTGTAATCCCAGCACTTTGGGAGGCCAAGGCGAGCGGATCACCTGAGATCAGGAGTTCGAGACCAGCCTGGCCAACATGGCAAAACCCGTCTCTACTAAAAATACAAAGATTAGCTGGGCAAGGCGGCGGGCGTCTGTAATCCCAGCTACTTGGGAGGCTGAGGTGGGAGAATCACTTGAGCCTGGGAGGTGGAGGCTGCAATGAGCTGCGATCATGCCACTGCACTCTAGCCTGGGTGACAGAGTGAAACCCCATCTCAAAAAAAAAAAAAAAACAGAAGGCAACACCTTACAAGCTACAGTGGAAAGAACTGCCTTAGTATCATAAAGTATATTTAAATATTTCATTTTCTACAGAAAATTAAAGATAGGGCCAGATGAGCGTGCAGGTCCTATTTCAAGACCAGTTTGCTCTTGCAGGCAAGTGTCCCTCAACACCTCTCATGCCAGGCCCATCACACAAAAGTAGCAAGGGTCCTCACCCTGGTGGAACTAAATGTACCTGTCCAGCCTCAGCGAGGCCTTCTCTTGTTATAGAGGTGGCCGTCCCTGGGGTTGGGGAGCAAGGCAGAGCTCACTCAGTGCCACACGCCAGTTTCCTGGCCTGCCTTTCCCTTCCTCACATGAACGGCTGCTACTTTTCTTTAAAAATTGTGGTAAAATACACATAGCATAAAATTTAGCATCATAACCATTTTTAAATGTACATTTCAGTGGCATGAAGTACATTCACATTGCCGTGCAACCATCACCACCATCGGGCTCCAGAACTTTTTCCTCTTCCTAAACTGAAACTCTGTCCCCATTAAACACTGACTCCCGTTCCCCCTTCCCCAGCCCCTGGCACCCACATCCACCATTCTACTTTCTGACTCCATGAATTTGACTCCTCTAGGGATCTCACGTAAGTGGAATTATACAGTATTTGTTCTTTCGTGACTTGGATTATTCCACTGAGCATAATGTCCTCAAGGCTCATCCATGTTGCAGCATGGGTCAGAATTTCCTTCCTTTTTAAGGCTGAATAATATTCCATTGTATGAATAGACCATATATTTTCTTTATCCATTCATCCGTCGATGGGTACTTGGGTTGCTTCCGTTTTTTGCTGCTGTGAGTAATGCTGCTGTGAACATAGGGGAACAAATATCTATTCAAGTTCCTACTTGCAATTATTTCAAACCATAGGAACACTGGCTCCTCTCTCACTAGCCCAGACGCTGGGGTTGGGGAGATTTGCTGCAGAAGGGCTGCTTTCAGTCCTTCTGAGGCTTGTTTTTAAGAAGGGGAGGGATGTGGGTGGGCAGAAGAGTCAGGGGCTGCATTTGTTGGCATCATCCACACGTGCAGCCTCAGCTTATCTTCACAGCAACCCCAATCTGGGCCACAAAAGCATTTTGTTTGCCACGATACTTTAAAACTCAGGACAGTTCAAGAATCTGTATTTCTTGCTTTCTGTATTGAAAAGCCAGCGGGTCTGGTTTGGCCTGCATTCCCACAGCTGGAGCCACGTGGTGGCCCCTTAGCCAGGGCCTGGCCTGCTGCTCCCTGCCCTTCCCTGTACTCCTCCATGCTGAGTGGAGGGCCAAATACTGCTGGCCATCCTGGACTCATTCTCCCTCTCTCGGAGACCCTGTGAGCAATGGAGCTTGTGAGCCTTTAGCTGAGGCTGGGGGAGTGGAGGACATCATCTTCCCATTTTTATAGCTGAGGAAACTGAGGCAGAGAGGTTAAGGAAGTGGCTGAGTCAGGACTTGAACCCAGAACTCTCAGGCTACAAGCAGACACCAAATGAAAATCTGACTGTGGAAGTTGGGACTGGATGCTCAGAGAGAAATGTACTGACTCATCCACAGGCCCTCACCTGCATCCCAAACTGCTCTCTAGTTTGCATCCCAGACTGTGGCCAGGAAGGGCCTTCTGGAGGCATGCACCTGCCTACATTATTCCCCTGCCCAGAAGCCTTCCTGGGCCTCCACCACCTTCAGGATGGAGTCTGAATGCAACAGCCTGGCCTTCAAGGTCCCTGTGAGCAAGCTCAGCTGCCCTGCCTCCCCATTTCCTAACATCTGCCCCTCCAGCCAGACCACATCATTCACACCTCTGCCTTTGCAGATACTCTTCCCTCTGTCTTGATTCCCTGCACTCACTCTTTCTCCTGGTAAACTCCTAGTCACCCTACAGAGCCCAGTTTAGGCATTGCTCTCTGCCCTGGGCTTTCTCCATTAGATGTATTCCTACTACCCTTCTCTCATGAGACTGAGCTCTGCAAGGGCAAAGACCATGTCTGAATCAGGCCTGAGCCCCCATGCCCAACCCAGAGCCTGGCACAAAGTGGGACAAATTGAATAAATAAATGGATAAAGGGAGGGATGGAGGAAGGGAAGGATGCGAAGAGATGGGTGGGTGGAAGAAGGGAAGAATGGATGGATACAGGGAGGGAGGGCTAGAGAGAGGGATAGAAGGATGAATGGATGCAGGAATGGAAGGAGGGAGAGAAGAATAGGTAGATAAAGGGAGAGAGGGAGAAATGGATGGATGATGAGTTGAAAGAAGGAAGGATGGCTCAATGGAAAGAGGGCGGGAGGGATGGAGGGAAAAGGGTATGGATGGTTGGATGGATGGATGGATGGATAAAGAGATGAATAGAGGAAGGAAAGGGAGGACAGGGGGAGATATAGAAGGATGGATGGATGCAGAAACAGAGAGAGGGAGAGATAGATGGAGGGATGGGATAAGAGGGATTTCCTTACCCCACTGTGTGGTGAGGCCCTTGGGGAGGCAATGAGGTCTTCATCTGACCCAGGGGTCCTCCTTGGAGCCTAGCACAGAGTTGGGTGCACAGCAGGAGCTGCGTGGAGTGAGGGGTAGCTGGAGCAGGGGTGCGCTGAAAGTGTCATTGGGAGTGGAGAGAGCAGCCTAAGTGATGGTGGTGACCAGCCTAGGGAAGGGGCTGGGGTCCAGGGAGGAGTGGCCAGGGCATCAAGGATGAAAAGACGGGGGTCATGGGAACTGGAGCTGTGCTTGGGGGTTCTAACAGAGAGAGGGGAAGGGAACATGTGGGATTGAGGGAAATGTCCAGATATCGGTGGAAAAAGCCAGAGGATAAGGCAAAACCTTGGGGACAGGAGAGTGAAGCCAGCCAGGAAGGAAGCCAAGAGAAAGGGGTGGGGACGGAGTAAAGGGGTGGGGAGGGGGGAAAGGGGTGGGGAAGCCCAGGAGAAGCCCAGGCCACAAGGGGCTGCAGAGAGGGCATTCAGTCAGAGTTCCTTCCCTTCCCTTAGGCCTCCTCTTCCATCCAGTTCTGCCCTTGGGGTCAAACAAATGATTGCAGAGAAAGGATGAAGGAGGTGAGGCATGGGCAGAATAGTTGTTATTTGCAGCTCCAGGGCGGCAGGGCTGTCTGCCAGCAGAAGCAGCCAAGGGTCCTGTTAACAGAGATGCGACGTGCAGAAAGTGGGAGTGGGGTGGCTCCTGGCAGACTCCTCCACCCTGGCCTGTTGTGGCACCCCAGCCTCTGTTTGGCCCTCTTTCCCACCCCTACTTCAGCTGTGCCTTCAGCACCCCTTCCCCAGCCCTGCCTTGCCTCCCTGCCCAGACCTGGGGTTCAGAGTCACCTTCTGCCTGGCACACCTCAGGGTCTTGCACCCCATCCGGGTTCTCTCTGTGGTTACTCTGGCCCAGTGGCAGACATAGCACATCGGACACTCAGAGCAGGTCACTTTTACAGTTATTCTTGGTAGTAATCACAAAATGAAAACATTGTATGGATGAACTAAAATGTGCATTAACCAAGCAAAACCATTTCACTCTGTTTGCATTCGTTTCACTGTTTTAAATGTTAAACCCAAATAAAAACTCCATGTGGGCACAGAGAAAGAACTGAAATAACTCAATTTTTGTTTCTTTGTCTTTTTTTTTTTCTTTTGAGACAGGGTTTTGCTCTTTTTTTGCCCAGGCTGGAATGCAGTGGCTCGATCTCGGCTCACCGCAACCTCTGCCTCCCAGGTTCAAGCAATTCTCCTGCCTCAGACTCCCAAGTAGTTGCAGGTATGCGCCATCACGCCCAGCTAATTTTGTATTTTCAGTAGAGACGGGGTTTCCCCATGTTGGTCAGGCTGGTCTCAAACTCCCAACCTCAGGTGATTTACCCGCCTCAGCCTCCCGAAGTGCTGGGATTACAGGCGTGAGCCACCAGGCCCAGCCATGTTTCTTTGTCTTTCTAATCACTGCACAGTCGCTGATTATTTCAAACCCACTGCCTAAATGCAAGAGTAGGTAGCTCCGCCAGGAACGAGAGACACAAGTTTACATTAAGCTGCTCAAATGATCCTAAATCACCACAAACAGACTCTCCAAACACACGCTTATCATTGAATGGGCATTTTTCGGGGCTGACTGCATAATTGAGTTCTCCATGTTTATTAAAACAAAAGTCGGCCGGGCACAGTGGCTCACGCCTGTAATCCCAGCAATCTGGGAGGCCAAGGTGGGAGGATCACCCGAGGTCGGAAGTTCGAGACCAGCCTGACCAGCATGGAGAAACCCCATCTCTACTAAAAATACAAAATTAGCCAGGCATGGTGGAGCATGCCTATAATCCCAGCTACTTGGGAGGCTGAGGCGGGAGAATTGCTTGAACCCAAGAGGCAGAGGTTGCGGTGAGCCGAGATCACGCCACTGCACTCCAGCCTGGGTGACAAGAGTGAAACTCCATCTGAAAAAAGAAAAAAAAAGTCACCAGAATATGCTAATGTGAGCATACATATATGTTAGTAAAACTTAACAGTATCTACAGCAATTGTTTAGCACAAGGACCAATATTCTATCATTCACCTTTTTTTTAGATTTTTCAGAGCATGGTGATAATAAAAAGCAGCCTGGCTTTTGGCCAGGTTCATTACTGATTCACATCATGTGCAGCCAATGCACCCCTTACTGGCTGTCCCAGGACAGACGGTTCCCGCCTCTTGCCTTAGTCTGCCACACCCCTGGCACTTCATTAGCTGTGAGGAAGGGTCCTGCCCGACGCCCCCAGGCCTAACCCTCTGACCTAACCCACAGATCCTGTGGCTGGAGACTGTTGCATATACCCTGGCCCCCACCTGGAGACACCAGACCACCTCGGTCCTCACCCTGACTGTGTCCCGCCTGGGCAACCACCACCCCTGATCTGAGTAGTGGCAGGGCTGGCCCGAGGAGGAGGTCTCTGGGGATGAGGACATTTCTGGCTCTGCCCTGTGACCCCAGAGGGACACTCATCAGGGTCCCTCTCACTTTCCCAGCCCAGATGGCTGTAAGTCCACCCATCGCAGATGTGCCGCAGCAGCCAAGCCTCACACCAGCAGGGACGCCATGCCCGGCAGGCAGCCTGGGTCAGCCCGTGCCTCCCCACCAGACTGGTGACCCTAATCCTGTGTGCAGACAGGGCCAGCCCAAAACCCTCCCTTGCACAAAAGGCCTTTGTTCTGCTGCCCTTCCTCCCTGCCCCCCATGGCTGCCTTTTCTTCAGTCAGGGAGGAAGGAAGCTCCCTGCCGAGCACACCACCTCCAGGCCTGGTGCCAGCCGTCCCTTCCCATCCTCATCCCTGTCCGCAGCTGAGAAGAGACTAGAAAGGCCAGGCGTGGGCTTTGTGTCAAGCCTGAGAGGGTTTGCTCCTGATGCCACACACTAGCTTCGCAAGTCTGGGCTTGTTCCTGCCTCTCTGCAAGCCCACTTCTTGGACATAGAGGTGTCCTCCTTCCTGGAACAGATTTGAGCGCAGTAGGAGACCACATCTCCCTCCCTCTTTGCTGTGTCTCCAGCTCCCCAAGCCCCATCCAGACTCCAGGCCCTGACCTCACCAAGCCCCGAACCACAGCCCTCCTCCCCGTGTGGCTGGCCCCGATGACACGGGCCCTGATCACGCAGACCACTCTGAATTCTTACCCGATATATTTTTCTTCCCAACCAGCAGTTCTCAAATATGTTGCTCTCAGGATCCCTTTAGTAGGGTCGCCGGATTTACTACATACATAAAAGTACAGAATGCCCAGTTCAATTTGAATTTCAGATAAATAACAAGTAATTTTTTTTAGGACAACTACTTCCCAAATATTGCACAGGACACACTTCCATTTTATCTGGCAAGCCTATTCTCCATACTCTTAAAAATTATCAAGGACTTCAAAGAGCTGTAGTTCATGTGAGTTATGAAAACTGATATTTACTGTATTTGAAACTAAGACAGATGAATTATTAGAATATTTATCAGTCTATTTTTAAAAGTAATAAATAATACATGTTCACATAAAGCATTTTTATGAAAAAGCTACATTTTTCAAAACAAAGAAATCAGTGGGAAAAGTAGTGTTGTTTTGCACTTTTGCAAATCCTTTTAATGTCTGACTTAATTGAAGACAGCTGGATTTTCATAGCTGTTTCTTCATTCAGTTCATTGCGATATGTGGTTTTATTGAACTATGTGAACAAAATCTGGCCTTGCACAGATATGCAGTTAGAAAAGGGAGGAGTTTTTTAATAGACTTTTCAGATCGTTATGAATATTTTTCTTTGCTATAACATCAAAACTCAACAAGTGTTAATTTCCTAAACTTTATTCATGATGTGGAATTTGGAACCATATGAAGAGCTTTTCATACTTGGTTACACAAAAATCCATCATCTTTTTTTTTTTTTTTTTTTTTTTTTTGGAGACCAGGTCTCACTCTGTCACCGGGGTAGAAATGCAGTGGCGCAATCTTGACTCACTGTAACCTCTGCCTCCCAGGCTCAAGCAATTCTCCTGCCTCAGCCTCCCTAGTAGCTGGGATTACAGGTGTGTGCCACTCCCGCCAACTAATTTTTGAACTTTTAGTAGAGATGGGATTTCACCATGTTGGCCAGGCTGGTCTTGAAATCCTGACCTCAAATGATCCACCTGCCTAGGTCTCCCAAAGTGCTGGGATTACAGGAGTGAGCCACCTCGCCCAGCCTGTCTATCTCGTTCTTTGAATGGCTTTTTTTTTTTTTTTTTTTTTTTACCTTCACACATATTGTAACAACATGGGTTGATCATTTAAAGAATATTGGTTCACTCACCTTCCAAATGTTATTATTCAATAAGTAAACATCACAGTTTGCTGATATCCTTGCCAATCTCATCAGAAAAGTCTGTAAGTATTGGCTTCTGGTGCTGGTACAAGTTTTTGTTTGTTTTTTTGTTTTGACACAAGATCTCACTCTGTCACCCAGGCTGGAGTGCAGTGGCCCAATCACAGCTCACTGCAGGCATGCACGCCACCATGCCCAGCTAATTTTCACATTTTTAGTAGAGATGGGGTCTTGTTATGTTGCCCAGTCTGGTCTCGAACTCCTGGGCTTAGGCAATCCTCCCAAAGTGCTGGGATTACAGGTGTGAGCCACCATACCTGGCCAGTTTTCTAACATTCTGATTTTCACTTGAAAGCTGAAATCTTTTCACTGGCAACAATTCCTGTCAATTGTTTTCCTTGAAGTGACAGCTCACTTCGATCATTTTCAAGAAAATATCTGCCACAATACCAAGTCTGAATAACCATAGCTTTTGCCATTTTTATAGAACCCTCGAGTTCTACATAAACCTGGCTAGTTGGGCTGACAACTCAAACATCTCACATGTGCCTTTTTTCTGAGAACCATCGCACTTGGGCTTGCTTTATGTGCACTTCCCACTTTGCCACGAAGAATATTCAGAAGATGTGCACTCAAGGGTCAGGCTCAACACCACTGCTAGTCTGTGCGCTTAGCAAGGACGTGGCCCAGGTGTGCTGGTGAAGACTCTAGGGGCCACCAACAGGTGCACCACGGCCCCGACTGTGCTTTTCTCCTCATCTTCTGCATCATTCGAGCAAATGTCAGTGAGGGAAAGGGGCTAATGATATCTTAGGATCATTATGAAAACCATTTGACCCTGTGGATCTTTTAAGAGAGCCTTGGGATTCCTGGGGGTCTGCGGACCACACTTTGGGAAGCTCTGTGTTGCATGGATTTATTTGTGCCTCTGCCACTGGACTGTTGGCCCCACGAAGGTCAGGGTCTTTGTCCCCCATTTCCTGCTGTGGCCCAGCCCCTTGAACAGTTGCCTGCCTCTCCTTAGAACACAGAATGGACAACCAGGGCTTCTCCTCCCTGCCCAGAGAGATCCATGGTCATGAGTTTTGGTGTCTATGCTTCCAGGCATTTTTCAAGGGGTTTCCATGCATGGTTACTCCTCCAGGAAATAAATGACATTAATGCAAGACATACTTGCTGAGTGCTGACTTTGCACACAGGGGCCCCAGCAGGCAATAAGGTGCACAGATCTCTGCTGGCCTGGGGCTGACCACTGTGTGGGGAGACCACCAGCAGGCCCGTCCGTAAGCCAACACGCAGAACGTCAGTTGGTGACATGGGAAGCAGGGGGAAGCTGGGCAGGGCTGGCACGAGGGGAGGGTAAATATGAGGCAAGTCAGGCACGGCCTCCCTGAGAAGGTGATAGGTAAGCAAAGAACTACATAAAATGAGAGAGCAAATCATGTGGATACTTACTGAAAGAACAGCAAGTGCAAAGGCCCTGAGGCGGGAACACACTAGCTCCCTGTCCTGGCCAACGACACCTGGGGATACATTCCACACTCCAGAGACATTCCCAAGCACTGGCCATGTGCCCGGTGCTGCCTGAGACCCTCACAGAGCTCATTCCAGGGAAAGGAGAAAGGCGATAAAAACAAGTAGGTCAACACATCTGTGTCCAGAAGTGGCAAGTGAAAAAAAAAAATGCAATGGGGAAAAAGAAGAGGGAGTAGCAGGATGGCTGTTTTTAGAACAGGGCACAGGGGAGGCTTCTCTGAGGAGGGGACATAAGGAAGAAGTGGGGGAGCTCTGCTGGCTTCATTCTCATTTCACAGATGGGAAAACTGAGCTTCCAGAGCTCACCAGCCTGCCCAAAGGCACACAGCTGTGCAGGACAGAGTCAGGAGAGGACCCAAGTCTCTCAGGTACTACCGGTAGACACCTGCTATCTCATGGCAGCAGGGCCCGAACTCAGGGTGAAATCAGCCAGAGCTGGGCAGGGCCTCCTGGCACAGCCCAACAAGGATAACATCGACAATAACAGTAAGAGCTGGGGTAGCCTGGAGTGCTTCCCCCTCCGAATCCTCACAAGTGCCCCCTCTGAGAGAAGTGCTAGTATTATCCCCCTTTACAGATGAGGAGACTGAGGCTCAGGGAGGGTGTCTCACACCTAGGGCCACAGGCACACTGACTCCAAGACCATAATTTTTATTTTCACAATTTCCAATACAAAACACCTTACAGTTGAATACTGGCATACTCACATTAACACATAGAGTACATGTCTTTTTAAAGACCTCTTTATTCATATATAACTCACATATCATATAATTCACCCATTTAAAGTGTATAATATGGTTTGGCTGTGTACCTACCCAAATCTCATCTTGAATTCTGACGTGTGGTGGGAGGGATCTGGTGGGAGGTAATTGAATCATGAAGGGTGGGCTTTCCCATGCTGTTCTCTCGATAGTGAATGAGTCTCACAAGATCTGACAGTTTTATAAAGAAGAGGTCCCCTGCACAAGCTCTCTATTGCCTGCTGCCATGTAAGATGTGACTTTGCTCCTCCTTTGCCTTCCACCATGATTGTGAGGCCTCCTTAGCCATGCAGAACTGTGAGTCCATTAAACCTCTTTCCTGTATAAATTACCCAGTCTTGGGTATGTCTTTATTAGCAGCATGAGAACAGACAAATACAATGTACAACTCAGTAGATTTTAGAATATTTGAAGGATTATACAATCATCATCACAATCAATTTTAGGACACTTCTATCACCCCAACAAAAAAATCCCACGTCCACTAGCACTCACTGCCCATTCACTGCTCCCCACCCTGGCAACTGCTGATCTAGCTTCTGTCTTTATGGATTTACTGTTCTGGACATTGGAAACAAATGGAAGCATACCCTCTGTGGGTTTAAATGGAAGCATACACTCTGTGGGCTTTTGTGTCTGGCTGCTTTCACTCAGCATGATGTTTTCAGGGTTCTTCCACGTGGTAGGGCTCCTCAGTCCTTCATTCCTTTTTATGGCTGAATAATACTCCGTTGGGTGCAGACACCACATTTTACTCATCCATTCATCAGCTGATGCACATTTGGGTTGTTTCTGCCTCTTGGCTCACATTTATGTGACACAAAATTGTAAACCAGATTGCCACATTTACACCCATATGGCAGATCACTTCCTTATAATTAATGTATTCATAGAGAAAATAGTCAGGAACCAAGGCCTGAGTGGAAGGGTTCATGCCACAATGGGCAGGTGTGTGCTGCTCTCCAGGGTCTGAACTGTACGATTTTATTTCAGAAAGTTTCTAGCAGAAGTAGAGAGCGTGGTAAAATGACCTCCCCACTCAGGACCCCCACAGGTTCCCTGCCCGGGACAGCTGCTCTTCCCGGCAGCTCACACGCTGGCCCCTCTGGGAGTGGGGCTTCTGGCCTGAGAGTCCAGTGTCCTGTGGGGCTGTCAGGAAGGGGTGCTGCACCAAGCAGTCACCCAGAGTTCCTGGCCACACTGCCAGCCTCTCCCTGGGTCTAGCAGTGTCATCTCTGGACTGATACCTGCCTTGTGGGGCTAGAAGGATGGAAAGGGCTTTGGGGGCAGGGACATGCAGTTGGGGTGGGGGCCCCCTGAGGTAGCACAGCACTGTCTCACCCCAGTGGCAGCTGGGCGCCCAGGGCAAGCGCCCTTCCTCCCCTCAGCCTTCTCTGCCCCTCCGCCTTGGAGTCCCTGGAGTTCCAAGAACAGCCTGAAAGATCAGGAGCAGGGAGACAGAGGCCTAGGGAGTGTTGGGACTTGTCAGGGCCACACAGCATGTGCAGGGCAGGGACTCCGTCCTTCTCTGTGGGCCTCAGTGTTCCCGGTGTAGGCGATCCAGGTGGTCTTCCTCATGACAGAAAGGAGGACACCCTGCAGAGGGGCTGGCTGTCCTTTGCAAACCGCCTCGTGGTTCCTCCCTCCCATTTCACAGATGAGGAAACTGAGGGTCGGGAGGGAGGTGGATTTCATTTGGCATCACACAGAGAGGCCAAAACAGAGAAGCCCTCAGGCCCAGGATCTCTGTTCTTCCCTGGAGACGGGACTGAGGTTTCCTGAGGACAGAAGTTCCAACGGAAGGCAAGGAGGGGAAAACACTATGTTGATGTTGCTGTTTTGTTCTTTCACTTCTCCCTTGTTAGCCCTACTCTGTACCAGGCCTTGGGAGAGGGTTTAGCCAAGTTCATGCTGGTGTTTTCCTCACAACAGCTGTGGGAGGAGGGAGGATCCACCCCATTTTATAGATAGGGAAACTGAGACTCAGAGAGAAAAGGTAACTGGCTCAAGACTAATAGCAAGCAACTAGCAGAGCCAGGGAGGGGCCCAGGTCGGGGTCAGGGGAAGACCAAAACAAGATGAGGCCTGAAGTGGGGAGAAGGCATCCAAAATACCAGAGCTCTGCCCTGTCCTCAGTCTCTCAGGCTTCTAGCCACGGCCACCTGACACTTCTGGAAGGGGCTGTGCTCTCTCGTGCCCCTGGGCTTTTGTACATGCTGTTCCTGCTGCTTAGAATGCCCTTCCCAAAGCTTAGCTCAAACGTCTCTTCCTCCAGGAAGCCCTCTTGGGCTGGAATAGCTCCTCAGGCCAAAAGCCCCTGAGCTTTCAGAGCACTGAGTTTGCTGGGCTGCTCAAGGGTGGGCTAGAAGCTCTGGGTCCAGATACTCGGAGGCTCTGCAGCCAGTGGACCTCTCTAGGAGGAAGGGAAGCTGATGGGTTGATTCTTGTCGGAGCTAGAGGACTTGCAAGTTAGCATGGAGCTCCACCCACGTTCTCCATGTTCCTGCAGCTGAGACAGGGGCTGCGGCGCTCTGAGGTCCATTGGGGTTGCCGTGGGTGCCCAGCTCCCCAGCCCCACCCCAGCCCTCCCCAGGAGTCTCTCCAATGCTCAGGCTGCCAAGGGGTGGGGATTCCTTGGGGACCTCAGCCCACCTCCTGACAGGGGACCAAAGAGGGAAAGGGCCCCCAATCTCAGCCTGGCTGCCTCTTGGGAGAGGAGATGGAGGAGAATGGGAGCAGAACTCCCACAGTGCTGGGAGAGGCCTGCCAGGCAGCCAGGGAGGCAGGAGGGGCAAAGATGGAGTTTTGGGGTAGGGGCAGTGCAGTCTCACCCTAATCCTGTGGGTATCGGGCGGCAGCATCAGTACCACTACAGGAAGGCCTTCCCAACAGACACACACACACCATTGTCCCACTCCCCAGACTCTCTGTGTTTATTTCCCTCTTGTCCTCATTAGAATGTTTTCCAAACAGTAGAGCCCTATGTGTCATAGGACCTGGGGGCAGGACTTCCAGTAATGCTGGGGCCAGGGTATCAGAGGACGGCAGATCACCCGGCCTCGCCCACCCCAGAGGCCTGGAATCACTGGGGAGGGAAGAGGGGACTCTGGAGACAAAGTCAGCCGAAGCACTGTCACCAAGCTTCCCCGAACCCAGGAAGCCGCCCCTCCAGGGTCAGCCTGGGGGAAGGGAAGGACCAGCCCTGAAGACAACTCAGGGCTGAGTGTGAGACACCCAAGGCACAGTGAACCCAGAGTCCTGGTCTGTGAGGCCCCCAAGCTGGGGCCTGCCTGGGTCTCGCCAGCCCTCCCAAGGCCTTGGCCCCAGGCCCTGATGCCTGGTCCCAGCTCGCAGGCCCTAGACTCTGCCAACCCTGGCAAGATGCCCTCCGCTCCCCTCAGCAGGCGCCACCTTCCTCCCCTAGCCCAGGAATTACCCCATGTGTCCAGCCACACGAGGAGCTCCCGGAGCTGGCTTTCTCCCAAGCATCCTTCCAAGCAGAACATATCTGCTCCCGCCTGCAGGCTTCCCCGGGCCTCCTGCCACCAACCCTCGGGGGGCAGCCCCAACATTTGTGCTGAGCCTAGGCCGACAGTCCCTGGCACTGCCTTTGCAGGCGGGTGCCCACTCTTCATCTCGTGCCCGAGAGATCTTGGTAGAATGCTGGCTGAGCCTCCACCCTGCACTTTCTCCTCCCCACCATCTGGCCTACATTCCTGGGATGGACCCAAGTTCCCATAGGCAGAGAATCCATCCCTGGGCTGGCATCATTTGGGAAAAGCATCAAGAACTCGCCCGGAGGTATCCAAGGACTCCGAAGCAAGTGCCAGAGCAAACCCCACCCGTGCCTGCCTCCTCAGGCCCTCTGGATGGATAAGAGCAGGCGAAGGAAGACAGAGGCACAGAGCTCAGACTGCAGACCAGGCCTTTGGTGTACGTGACAGCCAAGCTTTACCTCCACTGCATTGTGTTGGTGGCATTACTGTCCCGCTTTATAGAAGAAATGGAGAAAAAGAGAGAAAGGACCTGCCCAAGGTCACACAGCCAGGAAGTGGCACAGGCAGGATTGAACCCAGGACCCATTTTCAATGCCCCTGAAACCAGCCTCCCATGCGTGGGGCCTGGGCCTCACTTGAGCGGGTGTGGGAGAGATGGCAGCCTCCTTCCCATCAGTGGGTAGGGCTGGAGGTCGATGGTCTTGGGCCCTGGATTCACAAGGACCTTGGAGCCCAAGTCTCCATGCAGTAGCTGCCTCCTCCTAGATCAAGTTTATTAGGCCCTATAACTGGGCTCCTGCCCCAGTTTCCCTTGCTGCCTAGAAGGCTGGGTCCTTCTGCTCCTCCTGGGTCCAGGAGACAGTTCCTGCGTGGCTGTCCTGGCCAAGGTTACAGATCCCTCGCCTTCCTTCTAAGGTGGCTCCTGGTGCTCACTAAGCACATGTGAGCACCCTGGCCCCAGACCCCACCACGTGTCTCCTGTCCTTTTCCCTGGGCCTTGAGTTGGAAGGGCAGTGGGGACAGAGGGCTCCGCCCCCGGCTTCTCAGTAGAGGTAAAAGATGGAGGCCGACAGAGGGTCAGGGCCTGCCCCAGGCCACCCAGTACACAACCTGAGTCAGCCAGGGACTGTCCCAGGCCTGGGAGCTGCAGAAGCTGAGGGGAGGGTGGGGCTGCCGGGGGCTGGGGCTGATGACTGCTCTATCTTCCAAACAACGCAGCAAGGGATGGCAGCCAGGCTGTCGGGACAGCCTGTTCCCACAGCGGGGCCCAGGGGAACCTGGCCTGACCACACCTTGGCTATGCCGGGCCTCACATCTGTGCAGCTGCATCGGGTGACCCAGGCTGGCCCTGTCCCTGCTCAGTTCCTCTGAGGGCTGCAGCATGGCAGTAGCCCAGGGCCCGTGGGTCCACCATTTCCGCGGCTGATGGGGCTGGGGGTCCTCCCCGAGGTCAGGGGACCCATCCCCTGCCTCTGGGGGCACCTGCCAGGCTGGTGGAAGAAAGAAAGGGAGGGAAAGCCGAGGAAGCAAGGGAGGGAGCTGCCACCCACTCCGCTTCTCCTTCCTGCAGCCTCTGTGAGGGGCTGTCACCTCCAGAGGCTTGCTGTGGGTGCACATGGTACGCAGAGACAGTGGACGTGGCCGGCCTGCACCAGGCAGCTGTGTGCGGCAGAACCCTCGCATCCAGCCTAGAGTGCCTATAGCAAGGGTTGCCATCAAGACCACTTGCTTCTGGGCACGGTTCTGAGTGCTTTACATGAGCTGACACATTTATTCCTCACAGCAACCCCAAGAGGCAGTTACTAATATTATCCCCATTTTATGCATGAAGTAAAAGACTGGGGCGGTTAAGTCATTCACCTAAGGTCAAAGGAAAGTGGGCCCTGACCAGTGCCGTCCAGTTTATCCCAGTACCGGCACCCCTGTGGATGGAAAGGGTGAAGCCTGTTCCTCCCACGCCCACTGATGTCTCCTCCAACACCGCCCCCCGCCTCCCCTGCCTGGCCTGGCTGCCAGCAACTCCTTGGACGCTCCAGGTGGAAAAACAATTGTGGGGCTGGCTCGGGTGGCTGGAGCAGCCGGGAGCTCCGGGCTTGGTATCCCACCGATGCCAAGCCGCCAGAGCAGGGTGGGGGATGGGAGCACTTGCTCAGGAGCAGGGTGGGGATTCAGAGGAGACGCTGGGGCCCACCAGGGGTGGCAGAAGCAGGCCTCTACCCCAGCCTGGCCAAAGTCGGCTCTGGGCCTGCTCCCCACAGTCAGGAGGGCAGGGGCAGCCCCCCAGCAGGCACCAGCCAACTTCCCTCCCAACTGGAGCAAATGACTGAGTCTTTACCAAGTGCCTACTAAGCGCCGCAGGCCCTGTTCCGGGGGCCGAGTCAGGGACAGACCCAATCCTGCACCTTTACTGCCCAGCAGGAAGAACAGGAAAGGAAACGCACAGTCTCAAGAACGCTTGCTTGTTTCAACTCCCTGGGGATCTCAGTTTGAGCTGAGGAAACTGGGGCTCTGGGAGACGAAGTGAATCGCTCAAGCACTCAGCAAGGCCGAGCTGAGATTCTGAGCCCTCCTGCCTGGGCTCTGAACTCACCCAGGTCCCACCCTGGTGCCAGCTGCTTCTCATTGAGCACCTACTGTGTGCTGGGTCATTCCCAGGCCCATCCGACCCTCCCAATGGCCCCCCAGGTGGGTGTGGCCATTGCCATTTTAGAGAAGCGGTAGCTGAGGCTCCGAGTCGGGGAGCCACTTACTGAGAGTCACCTTGCTGGAAAGGGACCCCACCCCAGAGTGTCTGACCCCAGAGCCCACAGCCTCCCCCAGACTTTTTCTGGAAACTCCTGGCATTTAGGGGACTAAGAAAGAGCTGTCCTGAGCAGGTCAGAGTGGTGTCAGGGATGCTGCCAGTGGGGCCACCTCCTACACTGGGGACAGCTGGGGGCTGGACCTTGGCTGACACCATCCTTTTACAATGATATGTTATTCATCTAGCTTAAGCCGCACAGATGAGAACTCTCTAGATAATTTTGGTCTTTCCTTTTAGACAACAACACAGTTATAATTTAACTATTTTAAGAGGAAATGAAGTCTACACAATGTCTTCTCTGTGTTAATTATCATGGTGAACCATTTTCAGGCCACAGACCAGTACAGTAAAGGTCTTGGTGCTCAGTGAGATAGGAAAGGTTACTTGCACCTACACAAATGGCCCCAAACTGATATTTTGTTGTTGTTCTTATGTCTGCATTTAATGGTTGTTCTGTCTCTCTCTTATTGTTGAGCTGTTATTCCTAAAAGCACTAAGGATTTGCTCTGGAAAGTAGAAAATAAACTTGATTCATCTTGTGGGTGACTGAATTATCAATGGTTCTGCTGTGAGCAGAACTTAACAACAAAGGGAATTCACCAAAATAATACATTTTACCAAGTACTTATCGAGCTAGGGAAGCTCCGGGGACTCAAGAATTAAAAGCAGGGTCTTGATATGGCATGGTCACTAGCCTTTACAGCAATTGTTTGCAAATTAGAAAAAGGCTCCACTTCCTCAAAATACTTTACTAGTATCTGCTAGAAAATTATTTTAATCGGCCGGGCGCGGTGGCTCACGCTTGTAATCCCAGCACTTTGGGAGGCCGAGGCGGGCGGATCACGAGGTCAGGAGATCGAGACCACGGTGAAACCCCGTCTCTACTAAAAATACAAAAAATTAGCTGGGCGTGGTGGCGGGCGCCTGTAGTCCCAGCTACTCGGAGAGGCTGAGGCAGGAGAATGGCATGAACCCGGGAGGCGGAGCTTGCAGTGAGCTGAGATCGTGCCACTGCACTCCAGCCTGGGCGACAGAGCAAGACTCCGTCTCAAAAAAAAAAAAAAAAAAATTATTTTAATCAATACACAAATCTACTGGGATTACTGTGTAACAGCAGCCTCGAGAGTTGTGCAGTGCACAACCTGTGCAGATGCTCATGGCAGCCCTATCTTGACATCACCAGAATTCCCTCTTTTCCAGCATGTTTTTTTCTTTTTCTCCCTTCTTTTTACTATTTCATACCTCAGACAGGCTTTCTCTTTGTGGTGGGAAATATGGCTTCTCTAAAACTTGATAACTCAGAAGATAAAGTCCTTCCTCTTCCACTCAAAACGTAAAAGTAATGTAAGGACTCTTGAGTCACATGATATCTCTAAACCATCCCTATGATCAGGGAAATGGAAAGTGTATCAGCCAGGCTGATATCAGTAAGGTTATGCTGCAGAAACAAACCACCCTTAAGCATTAGGACCTTAAACTATGAAGGTTTATTTATCGCTCACACTGGATGTCAGCCCTGCTTTGACTGGGAGACATGAGTCATCTGGGATTTCAGGGACCCAGATTCTCAGGGGCTACAGCTTGAAATGTGCTCCCTCCATTGCTGTGGCAAAGGGGTGTGGAGAATCGCACGCTGGCTCTTAAAGCTTCCACTTGGAGGGCACACAAGCCACTGAGTTCACGGTTCATAAAACAAGTACACGCCACATCTAGCCATGCAGGGGATGGAGGTGCAGACCTGCCCGGCCTGGAAGAAGCCTGGTCTAGGGTTATCTGAGCTTGAATCACACACTCACACAGCCCCTGGAATCACAGCCTAGCGGGGGCTGGGCCAGGTGAGCAGGGCACTGTGACTGTTCCAGCCTGGGCCTGGGGAGGGGGAGCTCTTCAAGGAAGCAAGAAGGATGTCACCTGGCCCCAGGCAACCATGTAGGGCAGCTGCCAAGACTCAGCCAGCCTGGAGCGGCCACACCCAGCCTCAACCTGAAGAACCCAAAGGGACAAGAACTCCAGGGAAGAAACACACTCTAGCCCCGCAAAAAGCATGGGAGTGGCTGGGCCTGAAGATATCTCCTCCCTGAAAGAGAGACTTCAGATGTGCAGCCCTGGATGTGTTCTCACCCTTTGGGTCTGGAGGTGGCCATGGGTGGGCAGAAGCGCCAGGTGAGTAAGGAACAATCATCCACATCCCCTGGTGTGGCTGAGACCTTCCTAAACTCCTGTACCACACTTTCCAACTGGGTTTTACAGAGCAGGCTACTGGGGCTTGGATGGGTCAAGGGACCTACTTAAATTCACAGAGCCAGCTGGGAAACCTGCATGTACCAAACACCTACCACGCACCAGGCTGCATTCCATTCTCAGGAGTTCCCGTCCCCAGGACACAGGCGAGAAAGCGCAGAGGCCGGGCACATCGCAGTCAAGCGGGCCCAGCCCCGAAGCATCTGCCCTCCCCACATCACTCTCTAGGTAATGGGGTTGGGAGGGACCCTTTGGGGTTGGGGAGCAAAGGGGAAAGAGCAGCAGTCCTTTTTTAAAGGACGATGAGTGTGACACGTGACCAAGGAACTCGTGCACCAAGTGGGCGTCTGCCGGCTCGTGTTTAAGGCACATTCCTGAGCTCCAAAAGGAGAAATAAAACTGTTCCCTTGTCTGTGAGCTGAAGAGGCAGCAATATTGTGGGGTAACTAGGACCAGATGGGCTCCAGGAATTTCCAAAGGCCTTTTAGCATATTAGACAAAATAGCCTCCCAGACACACACCGTAACTTTGTCTGGCCGCCTGGTATCGGTTACCGAGACAACCAGCGGGCTGTGCATGCTGGCTGGAGGGTCCCAGAAGGGAGCGGGCCTCTGGCAAGGCCCCGGCACACTCCCTACTGCCGCAGCAGGAGCCCCCCTCACACTTGATCCCTTCCCTCTGGTTCCAAGACCAGGGCACACCCTGAGAAACTCAGCCTCTCAGGGTTGGCAGGGGCTAGGAAAGTCCCAGAAACTGGGAAGTCCCAGATGGCTCCCACAGCCTCAAGCCTCCACTTGCACCCCTTTGAGGGGTGTGAGAGGTCACACCCCGCAGGGCACCCAGAGTGGGGGTGACTGCGGCCAGCTAGGTGTCAGCCCGGGGCTCTACCACCCTGGCTGGGAGAGCCTTGGCGGGCCATCAAACCTCCCCCAGTCCACTTTCCTCATCTGCAAAACACAGTTACGTGAGGACAAAGCCATTTGATACAAGCGTGGCGCCTAGAGTGTGCCAAAACTAGCAAGTGCTCCTTCTGCACTGGCCACTATCATGGTGCTCTGTGCACAGTTCTGGCTATGAGAAAGTCTTTTCTCACTCTGACTTAGGTAATATTATTAGCTAAAATTAACTGAGCATTTGCCACGTGCCAGGGCATTTGATGGGGGAAATGGCTGAGGCTTAAGATGGTGGTTGCCTTACCCAATGCAGCACAGCTAGACCCAAGCTCTACTCACTGTGGACACTGCCCTGCTGAACCCACCTCCCCATGGGTTCCAGCTCCTGCTCTCTCTGGGTCTCAGTTTCCCTCTCTGTGCAAGGAGAAGTTGGACTGCATGGACCATGAGAGTTCTTCCCACACTGGCCCTCTAGACCCTCATCCTGTCCTCAAATGACCCAGAGATGCAACAGGTCTGGAGAAACTTGGAGACCAGTAGGAGGGAAGACACAGTCTGTGTGCTGGCACCCAACACAGGGCCTGGCACCCAGAAAATAGCAGAGAGGTCACTGAATACAGCAGGTCCTCAAATAACATCATTTTGTTCAACATCGTCTCGTTGATAAGAAAAAAATGTCAATTTCTGGCCATGCCCGCTGTCTGTGTGGAGTTTGCAACCTTCCCCCAACATCTGCATGGGTTCCCTCCACATACTCTGGCTTCTTCCCACATCCTGCAGATGTGGGTGTTCGGTGAACCAGTGTGTCTACATGGCCCCAGTCTGAGTGTGAGTGTGTCTGTGAGTGTGCCCTACAGTGATAATGGGGTGATATCCAGCTCAGGGCTGGTTCCCATCTTGTGCTCTTGGGACAGGCTCCAGCCGCCCCAGAGCCGAAACTGGAATAAGTGGGTACTTATCTTGTTTTTACTACTCTTTCTTAAATGTATGTATACCTCACATTTATTTCAATGTTTAATATTAGTGGTGCTTCGTATTAGAGAAGTTTGATGTTGTTTTTGTGGCCAAAAATATGCTGTAGGAACTTAACTCTTGTTTATATCAATTAGCCTATGGTAAAATTGGTTTTCTTATAGCTGGTGTGTTAGTCCATTCTCCAACTGCTATAAAGAAATACCTGAGACTGGATAATTTATAAAGGAAGGAGGGTTAATTGGCTCAGGGTTTGGCAGGCTCTACAGGAAGCATAGCGCCTGCATCTGCGCAGCTTCTGAGGAAGCCTCAGGAAACTTACAACCATGGTGGAAGGCAAAGAGGGAGCCCACAGGTCACATGGCCAGAGCAGGAGCAAGGGAGAGAGGAGGGAGGTACCATACACTTTTAAATGACCAGATCTCATGACAACTCACTCACTGTCATGAGGACAGTACCAAGAGGATGATACGAAACCATTCATAAGAAAACCACCCCCATGATCCAATCACCTCCCACCAGGCCTCACCTCCAACACTGGGGATTACGTGAAATTACATTTCAACATGAGATTTGGAAGGGGACACAGAGCCAAACTTTTTTTTTTTTTTTTTTGAGATGGAATCCCAATCAATCTGTCACCCAGGCTAGAGTGCAGTGGCACAATCTCAGCTCACTAAAACCTCCACCTCCCCAGTTCAGGCGATTCTCCTGCCTCAGCCTCCCCAGTAGCTGTGATTACAGGCACACACCACCATGCCTGGCTAATTTTTGTATTTTTAGTAGAGACGGGATTTCACCATGTTGGCCAGGCTGGTCTTGAACTCCTGACCTCAAGTGACCCGTCCACAGCCTCCCAAAGTGCTGGGATTACAGGTGTGAACCACTGGCCTGGCCTGATTCAAACGATTTCATGTGGTTTCACTTAAAGTCAGTTTCCAATAACCTATCAAGGACTTAAATGTGGACTTACTGTACTGCTTTGCAGGGTAAATAAAGTTGGAGGTGTTGATTACAGTAATGTTGGCAACCCCTGCCCCTCAGTGATACAAGAGCTGAGGCTGATTAGGTGCAGTTCTGATGCTTAAATGGGTTCATTCCTTCTCACAACCACTCTGTGAGGCCGGTGCTAGCGTGAACCCCATTTGACAGATGGGAAAACTGAGGCACGAGGAGCTGTCACCTGTCCAAGGCCACATAGAGGGTAGAGGCAGCAGTGGGACTTGAATCTGCTGCCCTGGCTCCCAGAGTATGCATGCACTGGTCACGCTACCTGCTTCTTTCAGAAGGTCACTGTCGGCTGGGGGCGGTGGCTCATGCTTGTAATCCCAGCACTTTGGGAGGCCGAGGCGGGCGGATCACCTGAAGTCAGGAGGTCGAGACCAGCCTGGCCAACATGGTGAAATCCCGTCTCTACTAAAAATACAAAAATAGCCTGGCGTGGTGGCAGGTGCCTGTAATCCCAGCTACTTGGGCAGGCTGAGGCAGGAGAATCACTCGAACCTGGGAGGCGGAGGCTGCAGTGAGCCGAGATCACGCCACTGCACTGCACTCCTTCCTGGGTGACAGAGTGAGACTCTGTCTCAAAAAAAAAAAAAAAAAAAAAAAAAAAGACAAGAAAGAACGTCACTGTCTCAGGACCACCAGCAGGGGTAACCTGCAAATTCTGGATGTGAGGGGGACCCAGACTGGTGCTTTACCTGCCTAGCCTCCTTGACCCTCAAGCCACCCTAGGGAAGGAAGGGATTATCATCCCTATTTACAGAGCAGGAAACTGAGGCACAAAGCGTGAAGTGATTTGCCTACAGCCACCAAGAGCCTAGATTCAAACACAGATCCAAGTCCAGGCCTGAATTTTCCCTGTATGAGACCACCCTCCCCGAGGAAAGATGGCTGTCTTCCCACAGTTTAGAGATGGTGACCTGCCCAGCCCCATTCCCCAGGGCCAAGGATGGGGAGGTGCAGCAGGCTTCAGGGAGGCTCCCCAGCATGCCAGGGGCCAGGCCTGATGATATGTGTCCCCGGGTCCTTTCAGCTGAACAGACCCTGCCAACTCTCCAGCCAGGAGCCTGGAGCCATGGGAGGGTTGGGGGTGCTCAGGCCCAGCCCTAGGTGGGTGCATGCGAGGACTGGGCAAGCCTTGGCCTGGGGCCCTGCCTAAAAGGGCTGCCCTGCAGCTCACTGGGAGGCCCCACACCAGAGATGGAAACAGGACTTTGCCCTGTTTCTGAGTCAAAGACGTGATGAGAACAGAAGAGGGTAAAGAAGCCCCGGGCCAGTGTCACATGTATTATGCACCCGCTGTATGCCAGCCTCATTCCCACTATTTACCAGAGTCCTCTATAGAGGAGGCAGTAAGGCTCAGCCCAGGGCCACAGCGCAGGTATACAGCAGAGGCAGGACTGAAACCCTGGCTGGACAACTACAGAGCTGCGTTCTTTCTCCGGAGGCCACTCTCCACCCTGAGCTGAGGTCACCCTGAGCTAAGGTCCTGGCTTTTACCTGCCCTGTCCACTGTGCCTCAGCCCTAATAAAATCAGGGAGTTCAGAGGTCAACACCCGGGGTGGTGGTAAAGACTGACCACTCTGCCACTCCACCGTGTGTGGCCATGGGCGAGGGCCTGCAGGCCCCTCTGAGCCTTGGTGTTCCAGCCTGGACAATGGAGCTCCAGGACCGTGCACAGGGAGGCTGCTGTGAGGATAAACAAGGACCAGGCACGCAGAGAGTGGCATGGGCCTCGCCGTGCACGGGCCTCTGCAATCCTCTCACACACGTGGCCTGGCACATGGCACATGCTCACCACAGCCACCCCCTGGAAGGAGGCTGCCAGGTGAGGAGGAGAGGAGGCCGGGGTTCTGCTTTGCTTGCCAGGGGGTGCCAGGCTCCTTCAAGCCCTCCACAAATCGACAACGCTGACAGCCAGCACTGAGCCAGCACTGAGCTAGGGTGAGCAGGCCTCCTCAAAGGACACCTCCCTTCTTGTCCACCCCCGCATGCCCTGTCCAGCTGCAGCGCCGAGGCTGGGCCTCTGCGGGTGGAACAGGCAGGTGGAACAGGTACTCTTCAGGGCCCCGGCCCCAGCTGCACGCGCCAATCCATGATGCATTTCTCAGCTGCCTGCTCTGTTTTACGACTATTTTTAAATTCACTTTGCACTTTGAAAGTTCAAGCTGAAAGCCAATGGCCCTTTAGAAAGCCCAGTGTATGTTTTCCAGCTGAACAGCATTTCCAGGGCAGGACATGGGAGCGCCCATCTCTGTGGGCACCAGCCTGAGTAGACAACCATGTACCCACAGGTGCCACACTTCCCTCCACCGGGCCCTGCCACCACCGCTGAGGGGCCGTGGGACTGCCTTTCCCATCTGGGTCCCTGTCTCATCTGGAAAACAGCGGTGCGGAGGCCTGCCTCTCCCAGGGTTGCTGGTAAGGGTATGAGCTGGGGAAGGGCGTGGAAGTCCAGGCAGCGTGCAAGATGCCATGCTCACCAAGACACTCTTTGCCAGAGGGCCTGGCCATGGGGAAAGGGCACTAGTGTTGGAGTCGGATGGATGTGGGTGCATTCCCTGGCTTTGCCATTGCCCAACTGTGCAGTCTTTGGCAAGCAATTTCACCTGAGTTTCTGTTTCCCATCAGTAACATGGTGGTGGTGACGATGGTGATGATGAGTGCCGACAGCCACAATCAAGCATGCTTGATTGAGTGCTTACTCTTGCTTTAAACCCTTCACAAACATTCACTCATTTAATTCTCCAACACCTAGGAGGTAGGTGCTATCATCCCCATTTTGCAGATGAGTAAACTAAGGCACACGGCTATCGAGGGGAGGAGGCAGGACTCAGAGCCAGACTGGAGGGACTGGAGCCCACGAGTCCGCTCCCTGGGCCTCCCTATCAATCACGTGACGGTGTCACTCCCAGAGTGGTGCAGAGCCTCTCGCGTTGGCCCTGGGCATGAGCAGGGTGTCCCCAGCCAGTGCTGGCTGAGCTGAATGAAACCAACCCAAGGGCAGGCTGCCCTGGAGGAGTTCCTGGCCCTAAACCCCAAATGTTTGGCTGAGCAGCCAGGGAGGCATCATAAAAGTCTTCCTTTAGGTCTGCCCAGGAGTCCTGCTAGGCAGGGAGGGGCCCCGTGCCAGCAACCGCCTTTGTTTATGCCTGAGGCAGCAGAGTAGGGATGGTCATGCCTGCCTCTGCCCCCGCTGGGGCCCTATTAGCCTAGCCTGGAGGGGTGGGTTCCGGGCAGGGGCCAGGTTACAGCCGGGCACTGCTGCTTCCTGCTGTAACCTCCCTGCGTCTGTCCCGTAGAGAACAGAGCTGTGTCTCCCAAGATGAAATCCCTCTCCCCAAGCCTCAGCCGGCTCACTGGCCAGGCATGGTGCAAGGTCATGCCTCCCAAGGTCCCCCCAGATCACGAGTCTGATGGCCAGTCGTCCTCAGCCTGTCCCTGCTCTTATCCAGGGCTGCCAGCAGCCACTGGGGCATCAGGGCTGCTGTGCCACCTCTCAGCCACTTCATGAAGCTGACCTGCTCCACTGGGATTGATTTAACTTGTGGCGTAATTTACACACAGCAAAATGCACAGATCCTGCAAACAGGTCCAAACACTTCACCTGGCCTCAATTCTTCCACCTGACCTACAGGACATTCCTCCCCCTCACCCTGACAGTTACTGGGAGCAGCAGAAAGCCACCCAGTGTCCTGAGTGCCTTCCAGGTACTGAGGCTCTTATTCCCAGGACAACCTCTTCCACGAGCATCTTTAAGGAAGAAACAGCTCACAGGTTCTGGAGCTTGGGCCTGGGCTCCAGTCCTCACTCCTCCACTTAGGGGCTGCGGGTGCTCAGCAAGTAACTAACCTCTTTCCTGCCTCTGCTTCTACACCTGTGAAGTAGGCATGGAAACAGGTCTCACCTCGGAGCGCCATGAAGTTCCATATGCAATTCCTAGCCAGAGTCTGGATAGGGCCTGGCCCTTAGTACCACCCGGTCAGCATCAGCCTTTATCAGTCTCCTCCTACCCAGCACAGGGCCAAGCGGGACCCCTGCCTGCTACCCCATGTCCTTGTCCCTGGCACCCTGTCTGACCCTCAAGGGGCCACCCTGCCCCCGACCCAGGCTGTGCCACTGATACTGGGGATGCTCTGGTCACTCTGCCCGGCCAAGGCTCTGCCTTTCCCCCTGCCTGGATACCCCACCCCCCACCCCAGCGCAGCCTCATCTCAGGGCAGCCCAACCCCATAAGTGCTCCAAAAGCACCCCAGGCCTGGAAGACACCCCATCCACCCACTGTCCTGCCAGGGCCCCCTCCCACTGTGCAGCAGAGCCACCATCACAGCCCAGCTGTGCCTGCCCACCCATTCCCAGGCTGTCCCAGACCCCAGCTCAGTGACCTTATCACCCTGGGATCCTAGACCCTTCTCTGTCCAGAGTAACTCCCCCCACCCCACCCCCCTGCCAAGTGTGAGGCAGCTGAGAACTTTTACTTTGGGATCTGGCAGAGCTGGATTCAAGCCTGGCTCTACCACTGTTGAGATCTGCTGAGAGGTGTGGCCTGGGGCAAATTTCTCACCCCTGCCAAGCCTCAGTTTCCTCATCTGTGAAATGGGAATCATTACCAACTCCACAGGACTCAGAGGATGGAATAACACACTAGCATTTATTGAGCAGCTACCCATGTCAGGCCAAGAACTTTCCATTTTCATTTCCTTTCACCCCTAGGAGGTAGGAATTCTTCGCCTCCAGCACACACAGCAGCCTGGGCCAATCAAGTCTCTAGGATTCTCCAGGAACAGAAGCTCAACAGTGACAAACCGTGTCTGTAGCTGAGCCCCAGAAGTCGCTGGCCTGTGTTGGGTGTGAACGGATGTTAGGTGCCTCAAGTCAGCAACAGAGACCAACGGCAAGGGTAGGGATCTGAGTGCATTGTTAGAGCCTCGGGGTCTGGTCCAGGAGGCCAGCATTATTGACATTTTGTGATCTTGGAACGCTTCTCCCTGCAGCAGAGGGAGCATGAGAGGGGCCGGGAGACAGTGGGAGCACCCCCTCACTGTAATGAACACAAGTCCCGTAGGGGGCTGATGGAGCAGGGCCACCTCAATGGACCCACTTTCCCTTCTCAGCCCCTGATTTGATCAGGGCCACAGCTGCTGGCTAGCAGGGGTGGATGCTCCCCTGCCCACTTCCTGGAGGTCCCTCAATGTCCCCGTGAGTAGGGCTTGAGGAACAGGCCAGAGGTCTGGCCCACCTGGGGGCCCTGGGCATGGAGAAGGATTGGGGCCCAGGCACTTTGGTGAGGCCAGTGGAGGCCACAGTCCCACCCAGGGCCCTGCCCCAGCTACCTATGTTCACAATCCCCAGGCCAGGATAGAGATCCTCGCTGCCCTCTCTCCAGGAAGCCCTGCCCCGCCTCACCAGTGTCTGGGTCCCTCCCTGGGCCTGGGTTCCTGCAGGACCTGGCTTGGGCACCACCCTGCATCCCTGATTTCCACCTGTGAGCCTGGCCTGCCCATGTCCCCCACCCTTCTTCTGCCCCCTCTCCACCTGGGTCAGCGGCCCCCTGGAGGCGATAGGGCTGAGGCCTGTCCTTGAGCTAAGAATTCCTCCCCCAAAACCTGCCCCTTGCACTGGACAGGCAAGACTGCTGCTAAGGCAGTGATCTGGGGGCTGCAGGCCTTCCCCACCTTCACCCCCACAGAAGGGCCTGGGAAGGCAGGTCCGACCTTGCTTTATTGAGGGGGAACTCCAGATGAGGGAACCCACCTGTGCCCCTTCCTGACCGCCTCTCACAGCCAGGTTCAGGGTGCCCACATGCTGCCTGGGAACCAGGCCCACCTGGAGGCCTAGCTCTAGCACCTCCCGGCCATCCACACCAGCACCCATAGCTTTCAGCTCTGGGGCAAAGAGGGCAGCAAATCCCATGACCAAGGGGAGGGAGGGAGGCCCAGTCAGGATGCAGGCCTAGTCAGGATGGAGGTGGAAGCTTCCTCACTCTGACCTGGCTCTGCCATTCTCAAAACCAGAACACCCCAAGCCCAGGGCCCTCGCTGTGCCTGGGACCTAGCCTGTCCTCTCCGATTCTCAGTTAACTGCCTGCCTCCCTGGACCCATGGGCCGGTGACTTCGTGTGGGTCCCCCTGGGACACAGGCTCTGCCTTCTGCCCCCACCCATAGAGGCCTCAAGCCCTTCTGGCTTCCAGCAGGGAAAAGTAGAGGAAGGGCCAGCTCCAGGCCCCAGCCAGGGATGGCCCTGCCCCTCCATGCTCACTGAAGACTGCCTCTACCACCCCATGAGGTTAGAAAACAAAAAGCACTAAGGGGCGGATAGGCGGGGCCAAGTGACAGGCAGGGCAGCGAGGGTCAGGGCACTGCAAGGGGAAGCAGCGGTGTGTCTGAGTTCTGTGCAGAGATGCTGGGTGACTCAGGCCCAATGAGCCCCAGGTCAAACAGATTAAGGATGGAGTCAGCAATGATGCGGGCTGTGCGCTTCTGGTACCCGCCTGAGGTCACCATAAGGATGGGCACCCGGCGGCCACGGACCATCCGGAACACCAGCTCATCCCGCTTCACGATGCCCTGTTAGGGGAAGAGGAGGGTGACTCAGGCAGGCCAGACCCCCACGGTGTCAGGAAGTCCTGCTGCAGGGCTAGCCCTGCTCCAAACTGCTGTTGCTTCAGCCCATCTCCTCCCTGACATGAGGCCGCCCACCTTTCCTGCTGCTGCTAAGTCCATAGAGCAGACCCTCCCACGGCCCCAAGGGTCAGGACGTACCGCTGGGCTGATGGACAGCCCCCCAAGGCGGTCCCCCTCGAGGATGTCGGTGCCTGCATTGTATACCACCACGTCAGGCAGGTGCTCCTGGAGGGATTTCTTGATGTTCCTCTCCACCTTATCCAGGTACTCATCATCCTCTGTGCCCCACTCCAGCTCCACCTTCCGCCTGATGGCCTCTGGGAGAGAGACATGGATGGCCTCAATTTATAGAGAAGGGAAACTGAGGCTCAGGACAAGACTGTGGACACCAGGCAAGACTGGAAACTGGTCTGTCGGATTCAGCACTGCTCGGCCTCATTCCACCCAAAACTAAGCTGAAAAGAGCACCAAGAGCTGCAAAAAGGGGGACTCAAAGGAGAGAAGGGGCATTGAAGCTGAGACACTGCCCTGGGGGTGTGGAGATCTGTATTCGCAATGTCAGATTTCACTGCCTCCTCCGGGTCTTGCCTACACACATGGACACCCTGTCCTGCCCTTAAGCCCAGGCTCAGCACACGTGAGGTTCTGTTCGGAAACTGGTTCCTTGGGCCATACTAGCTGCTGACTTAGCCATACCAGACTCATCGCAACTGGTGCAAAAATGTCCCCTACCTGCAAAGGTGGCAGCCCTGTTTTTAAATCTCATCTGAGAGTCTCTGCCTTTTGATTGATGAGTTTAATGCATTTTCATTTTAACGATTATACATGAATTTCTTTCTTTCTTTCTTTTTTGAGATGGAGTTTCGCTCTTGTTGCCCAGGCTGGAGTGCAATGGCGTGATCTCGGCTCACCGCAACCTCCGCCTCCCAGGTTCAAGCAATTCTCCTGTCTCAGCCTCCCGAGTAGCTGGGATTACAGGCATGCGCCACCACGCCCGGCTAATTTTGTATTTTTAGTAGAGATGGGGTTTCTCCATGTTGGTCAGGCTGGTCTCAAACTCCCGACCTCAGGTGATCCGCCCACTTCAGCCTCCCAAAGTGCTGGGATTACAGGCATGAGCCACCACGCCCAGCCTATGTGAATTTATTTCTTATTTCGTACTTTCAAATTTATCCTATTTTTCTTTTTTTTCTTTCATCCTTTCCTGCTTTTTGCCAGACAGACGCATGTTTATTGGAAGGGTTATGTGATCTTGGGTGGGTCGAATGACTTCTCCAGGTCTCGGTTTCCTCATCTGTAAAATGGAAAGGATCACCTCACAGGGATGCTGTGAACCACTGCAGTGGCTTCTGCAGGGCCTAGCAGGCAGGAGACACTCAGGAGAGAGCCTCATCCACAAGGACACACCCAAGACGAGGGTAGGGGCAGCAGCTTACGCTTGGCAAAGCGGTCCCCGGGGTAGATGTGGCGGTTGTAGACATCCATGATGTACACACGCTTGTCGTCCATGAAGTCTCGCTCATGCCCATTGCCCTGTGGGGAGGTCACAGTAGCTGCCCTCGGGTAGGTGCCCTAGGCAAGGCTGGGGCTCCGCCACCCACCCCTCCGCTCAGGAAACTCCCCATTTGCCAGGGCAGCACGGCCTGCTCTCGGGGGCAGCAGGTCTCATGGCTGTTAAGGGGCAGAGCTGGGATTCAACCTTAAAACCAGGCCCCGACACCTTCTAGCATGGGCTTGAGCAAGCCCAGCCCTCTTAGGTTCCCTATCAGAGGAAGAAATCCTGCTCTGCCGCCCTCTCAAGTCTGTGGTGGGACTGGTTGGGATCAGGGATATGAAAAGCAAACTGTAAAGGACTGTCCACATGCGACCTGGCTCAGGAGTTCGGGGTCACAAGAACCCAAGACAGGGCCCCAACTAGCACAAAGCCACAGCAGTAATGGTGCGGGGGCGGTGCCTTCCGGAGCCCACCGGGTCCCCTCCCTGTCTGAACAGAGGCACTGGCCTCATTAGGGGTCCTGAGGAGGAGGTAACCCTCTGCTTTGACACTTTACTTCCTAGGCGCCGAGTTCTTAAATGGTGACCCCAGGTGCCTGAGCTAAGCTATGTGTGTGGGCATCCGCCTGAGGGGCAGGTGGCCAGTGCTCAGCAGCTCTGGGCAGGGGGCAGCGCCCCAAATTATTCGTAAGCAATGGGGACCCACAGAAGAGCTCTGCACACAAGAGCAGTCCCATCAGAGTGGGCTTCAGGAAGAGCCTCATGTGGGGGCAGTCAGGAGGAGGGAGGGAGGACTCTTGGGAGCAATGAGGAGGACCCGCTGTCCTGGATAGAGCAACAAAGACAGACCCTGCATTTGTAGCCCGAGAGACAGAAGACAGAAGCCGTGAGAGCCGTGGGGACATGAGGAGGGAGACTCTCCTGCCCCGGGGAGATTCTGGAACTGGGGGTGGCAGGTCCCCCAAGAGTCCAAGCCCCTGCAGGGCACTCACCTGATGGGCATCCAGATCAATGATGGTAGCCCTGGAGATGCCCTCCACACGCTCAAACAGAAACTGTCAGGGAGGAGAGGGTAGACATGAGGACCTGGGGTGGCCAGAGGACCCAGCCCTATAGCAACTCCCAGCTGGCTGGCAAGGGGCGGGGAGGGGGGCCTAATGCTTGTGGGTAATCAGGACACCCAGCAAAGATGTCACTTGCCAGGGAGAGCTGTGCAGCTCCAGCTGTGGGGCTCCATGTGTGCATGCAGGAGGTGGTCAGGGAAGGCTCCCTGGAGGAGGGGGCATGTCCTGTGCCCTGAAGGGTCATAGGTCAGGAGGTAAGTGGGTCATTCAGGCCCTGGATTTTCCCAGATTCCCTGGGAAATGTGTAGGGGTTAAGGAGAGAATCCCCACAGCCCTGGGACTTCAGTCCCCAACCTCTGCCTCATCCTACAAGGCCAAGTCCTAAATGTCCCTTCTTCCAGGAAGCCTTCATTGCCTCCTCCCCAGGAAGGTCTCCTGTGCTTCCCCCTTCTCCTAATGGCCTGCCTCCCCCTATCAGTCTATGTGCCCCATGAAAACAGGGACACATAGGAACAGGTCAGTCTGTTCCTGATGCCCAGCACGAGGCCAGGCACAGAGTGGCAGGGGAGTTGCGGGGCCCCACAGACCAGAGGCCAGCGCCAATTCTGCCCCTGCTAGCTGCATGCCCTCACCTCTGTGGGCGCCTGTCTGTCTGCGAGGATTCAGGGAGTGAGTCCTGGAGCACAGCGCGGGTTGGAGCATGCAGAGGTGCCAGGTGCTATCAGCACCATCATTCTTTCCACTCCCTACTCCCTTTGCCAGCCATGCCCTTCTTCCTACAACTTAATACGTGGCTATACAGCAGATCCTGGCCCTCTCTAGTCCCCTGGCTCTGTGGGAGGCTGGAATAACTCCCTTCCACCACAGGCAACCCTTCTAAGCAACATGGAAGAGGAGCAAGTGTCAGATCTGGATTCAGTTCCAGCCTGGCTGAACAACCCAGACAAGCCCCCTCCTTGCTCCAGCATAGGCCCCTTGTCTATAATTCAGGGTGAGAACAGTTAATTTGGAGCTATGGGGAGGATTTCAGGAGGGCTCTTGGAGGCGAGACCCCACTTGCTCATAGACACACCTTGATGGCGAGCGTGATGTCTGCATAGGCACAGAAGCCCCCGCCACGGTCGCTGGAGCAGTGGTGGAAGCCACCCCCTGCGGAAGGGCAGAGAGCGGTGCTGCTCAGAGCCAGGCTCCCAGGCTCAGTCCAGGAGCACCTCCATCCCTTCACCTCCCCCAGCTTCCTCCCTGCTCAGCTCTCAGGGACCTGTGCCTCGGACTCTGGGTTGGCAAACTAAGCTGAGTGCTGGGGCACGTCACCATCCCCAGGCCAGAAGGCAGCCGCATCTTCAGGGTGTCCCCAGCAAGTCCTCAGTGCCACTCACACCCCTAAGCAACAGAGAGCTCATCATTCCAGAGGCAGAAAGCTGCTCCTTGTCCCCACCAAGCTGGGCCTGCCTCCATGTGGCTCCCCACACCAAGAAGGAGTGGTGGTATGGGGGCCACGCGGACTCTGCCAGTGGCCAAAGGGGGTGGTCAGGAAGGGCACCCTCTGCTGGTCATGACTGCCTACAGCCACCAGGAGGGCCCTAGAGCCCGGGATCCATCACCCCTCAACCCTGAGACACAGCCTCAGAGCCCTAGGGCCCATAGAGACCCCTTCCCCTGCAGCCCCTGGGATGGCCTGAATTGCAGGGACCCTGTGAAATTGAGCCCAACAACTGCTCCGTCAGACAGTGTGCAGCTGGCCCTGTGGATACCAGGAACTTGCCTCTCCCACCCCCCAGGAGGCTACTGTTGGCTCGTAATGATGAGACGACAGCCACAGTAAACACCTGACTGAGCAACTGAGCTTGCTGAATGAAGACTCCCTCCAGCCCGACGAGGGGCATTAGTATCATCATCCCCATTTTACCAACGAGGAGACTGAGCCACAGAGGAGGTCAGCAACTTGCCCAGGGTCACACAGCCAGGTAATGGCAGAACCAGGATCAAACCCAGGGTGGATCGGGATCCAGGCTCTTAACCTCTACCAGGCAGTAACACCTGCCATGGGGAGGGCCATCCAGGCCCTCCTCGGAACCCTGCTGTAGACACGCAGGGCACAGATCACTCCCAGGTTTGTGCAGCAGAGTACCATAACATCATTACTATGCCAGACCGAATGCTAGGAACCTGGTAATACCAAGATGGAAGAGACCCAGCCCCTGCAGAGTGGGGCTCCCCTCAACTGCGCAGTGGCCCAAGGTGGACTCTCCCTTGCAGAGTTCAGAGCCAAAGGCTGGGGGACCCTGCTTTAGGGCTCTACACAAGCCAGTACGCATCTCTCCATGTCCATTTCCTCATCAGTGAGACAGGCCTGACAATTATGCCCAGCTCAAATAAGAGTCTGGGTGAAGGCCGGGTGTGGTGTCTCATGCCTGTAATCTTAGCACTTTGGGAGGCCGAGGCAGGCGTATCACCTGAGGTCGGGAGTTCAAGACCCAGCCTGACCAACATGGAGAAGCCCTGTCTCTACTGAAAATACAAAATTAGCCGGGCATGGTGGTGCATGCCTGTAATCTCAGCTACCCAGGAGGCTGAGGCAGGAGAATTGTTTGAACCTAGAGGCAGAGGTTGCGGTGAGCCGAGATCACGCCATTGTACCACTCCAGCCTGGGCAACAAGACAGAAACTCCGTCTCAAAAAAAAAAAAAAAGAGCCTGGTGAAAAAGAGCTTTGTAAACTGTCAAGTGCTGTGCCTCCAGGAGGGACAATTACAGGGACAAGGGAGCCTCCTCGTTGCGTGCAGCCCTCCCATGAGCCAATCTTGTGGGAGATTCAAGGGGGCTGGGGAGCTCGGGCACTCTGGACCCTTGAGAAAGTGGTGGTATTGACCCTGGATGTGCCCACCCAACCCAACATGACCACGCCTCTGTGGGCTGTCCTGGGCCCCAGGACACAGGTGGAGTCCTTCAGGAAGACACAAGGCAGGCTTCAAACCATGCTGAGCCGCCCAGGGATGGCACAGGCTCTCTGGAAGGGAGGAAGCTCCCTGCCACTGGAAGTGTGCAAAGGAGGGGCTGGGGAACCACCCGGGGACCTCCTTAGACAAGGATCTCACGTCAGATGGAGGCACTGGTCAGTCTCTCCCAGGTACTAGGAGGCTACACATCAACCTCCAGTCCACTCCACAAGGAGGCTAGGGTGACTTGGGAAAACCAGAGCTTCTGAATTCACAGCTGCCACCTCCAGGATCCTCCCGCCCTCCCCCAGCCCCCTTTCAGGCCAGTTCCACCAAGCCGGGCTGGACATTCCCAAGGACATTCCCAGCACTCACCCACATTGATGGCCCAGCCTCGCTCCACGGCCAGCTTCCCTGCCTTTGGAGACAAGCAGAGGGTGAGGGGGTGCAGGCAGCCGATCCACCAGTCATTCATTCACTGATTCATGCACTCATTCCAGAAACACTGCTTCTAGCCAGCTCTGGGGGAAGGATGAGCTGAGCTACAAGGTAGGGGTATAGAAGAAACTCCCTACCCCAAGCAACAGTCCAGGAAGTTAAGTGCCAGCTTGGCTGGCATATGAGATATACAGTGCATAAGCACCTTTGCAATTGTGCAAGGAAACTGGAAAAAATAAAAGTACTTATCATCCATCACATATGAGCTGACAATAATTTTGATATGGCTTTCAAAGGGAAAATAGGCAAAGTTTTGCTCATAGAAATACAGTAGACTGGGCCGGGTGCAGTGGCTCATGCCTGTAATCCCAGCACTTTGGGAGGCCGAGGCAGGCGGATCACTTGAGGTCAGGAGTTCAAGACCAACATGTTGAAACCCTGTCTCTACTAAAAATACAAAAATTAGCCAGGCGGGGTGGCATGTGCCTGTAATCCCAGCTACTCAGGAGGCTGAGGCAGGAGAATCACTTGAACCTAGGAGGCAGAGGTTGCAGTGAGCCAAGGTCACACCACTGCACTCCAGCCTGGAGGACAGAGCGAGACTCTGTCTCAAAAACAAACAAACAAACAAAAAAAGAAATACAGTAGACTAACTACTGAAATCTTCCAGGAAATCGTAATTTTGGGGATGGGCAGTAATATTCTACTAAGCTAAAAAAAAAAAGTACAAATTCACAAACATAACAGAACTGTAGGGGATCAGTAGGTAGTGATCCAGGGCTGGGTTAGATCCTCATACATTTGCATGTGAAACATTCCTCTATCTCCAAATAACTAGGCAGTCTGTGGCACATTTTTTTAAAAAAAACCACACACACAATGTGAAACCTAATTTTGCTGTGGGGATTCTTTGTTGCCACACCCACGGTGGGGGAGAGGTGGAGCCTTATTCATCACTGAAGTCATGGAGGGTGAGTTCTCCATCTTAATTTTGGGTGCATTAGGGCTGGGCGTGGTGGCTCAAAGCCTGTAATCCCAGTACTTTGGGAGGCCAAGGTGAGTGGATCATTTGAGGTCAGGAGTTCAAGACCAGCCTGGCCAACATGGTGAAACACCGTCTCTACTAAAAATACAAAAATTAGCCAGGCATGATGGCGAACACCTGTACTCCCAGCTACTCAGGAGCCTGAGGCAAGAGAATCGCTTGAACCTAGGAGGCAGAGGTTGCAGTGAGCCAAGATCACACCACTGCACTCCAGCCTGGGCGACAGAGCGAGACTCTACTCAAAAAAAAAAAAAAATTGGCAAGGGGGTGTGCATTAGAGCCATAGTGCTAGGATATCCACTTTTGTGGGTGGAGAGATATATACTAGCAATTACGGTAACAAATAGGAGGTCATAGGAGAAGGAACGATGAGAATTCTAATGTCTCAAGATGGGGAAAAAAGGCTTTTGGAGAAAGGGTCATTGTTGCCGAGCCTTGAGGAATATTTAGGATTCTGTTCAACTACTAAGTGGGAGGAGGGCATTCCAGGGCAAAGGAGGTGAGAAGGACCCTGGGGTGTGGGGGCCCCCAGCCCAGCCGTGTCCCCCCACCCCACCTACCATTATGGTTCCTCCTGTCTGGGTCCGAAGGGGCCTCAGCACCTTCCTCTGCACAAGGAAGTTGGGGAGGAAGATAACAGGGGGGATTTCTGTGATGGTAGCAACAGCAAAGGACCACTGCGGAAAAAGACACGGGCTGTTGGCCTCCGCTGCCCCACCCCGAGGCAACCCGTGAGAAATCGGTTCCCCGGGAAATGCCTTGAGGACAGTTTCCAGGTGCCCTTGGATGAACTCCCTGGTCAAGCACACTTCCTTTGGTAGAAAAGAGAGCCAGAGCCACAACCCTACCGGGCTCCTGACAAGCTCTGGGCTCAGTAAAGAGCAGTTTACACAATGCATTTCTTAAAGCTAGTTGGCCAGGGTTCCTCAGCGTTCTGAGGCCCTTGGCTGCCCTCTTGTGCCCAGAACAGGAGCTGCAGAGGGCTCCAAGTCAGCAGTGCAGGTCTAGGACTGCTTTGGGATAACAAATTGGTCTAGACCACCCACTGTACAGAAGGGGACACTGAGGCCTAGGCAGCGAGGATCTTCCCAAGGCCACACAATGAGTCACTGACAGAGCTGGGATGGGAGCCCTGGCCTCTTGCTCCCTCGCACTGCATTGCCTCTTCGTCCATTGGGAATCGGACCTTCCTGGCAAAAGGGATGCACTGCCCTCATCTCCAGCTGCTGAGGCTGGGGGGTCTAGGGTACCTGAAAGGTATCTGCACTAAGATCAGGACAGAGTGTGCCCTGTGACCTCCAAGTCCACCAGGTAAACATCCATGGCACTGGCTGCCCAGCTGCACCCAAACCCCAAGCCATCTCCTGGCTGAAAACGCATCCCTGCTCCCCACCCACGCTAGGCAGAGCCACCCACTTTGTAAATATTTACTAAGTGCCTGCTAGGTGCCCCAGGTGGACACTGGTGGGCCCATTCTCATGCCAGGACACTTGCAGACACTTATTTGAAGTGTGATGAGTGTGGTGATGAAGAGGAGAACTGGGTGGGGGTTATTAGAGAGGCTTTCTGGTAGGTGGTGGCATCTGCGGGAGGTAAAGTGTGAATACGAGTTATCCAGATGCAGAGGTCAAAGGAAAATGGTATCTGTGGGCAGAGAAGTGTGTCCATGATCCAGAGAAGGTGGGTGCAGCTGGAACAGGGCAGGCTGAGCTTATCACACAGGGCCTGGTCTGCTAGCACAGGCTCACACATTGTCGTCACAGCAGTAGGGAGCCATAGATGGTGCTGTCCCAAGCTGCTCTAGCTGCAGCAAGGAGAACCAATTAGGGGAACAAGAATAGAGAAGCAGCAGCCCCAGGGGAAGCGTGAGATAAGAAGGGTCTGGGGTGGTAAAAGGAGCAGATATTAGCATGCAGCATGCAGGGACAAGGGGTAGAGGGCCCAGGTGTCGGGTCTGGGGCCTGTGAGGGTAATGGCACTTGGAGGTGAACCTGAAGCAGGGTACAGGGGTGGCACTAGGTTCTGCTCTCCATGGGCCAAGTCAGCCCCTGGGGCAGCCAGGTGAGACAGCTGAGGTTTAAATGAGGCTGGAGCTCAGAACAGGGGTGGGAGAGTGGGAGGTGAAGGGCTGGGTTGGGACTGCAGGCTTCCCATGCTGAAGGGCAAGGCCTAGACAGAGAACCCCTGGGGACGATCAAGGGCTTCCCTGGGACAGGGTGAGGTGTGGAAAGACCTGAGGTGCAGTGCTCAGGAGGCCAGGTGGAGAGAGGGTGGCTGGAAGGAGCGGGTGGAGGGAGGCACCAAGCTGCAGAGACATTCCATGAGAGGAAAGTGGGAAGTGTGGCCATTGCATTCACCAACCAGGAGGAGGAGTTTTAGGATGGGAGAAACACGAGCATGTTCAATGACAGAGAGCAGGCAGCAGGCAGGGAGAGGGTGGCCAGGGATGGGTGTGATGGCAGAGGGGGGACGAACCTCAGAGGGCCAGGAGGTGCTGTAGCCAGGCCACTTGGGGCCGGACAAAAGGCAGGACACATCCTAGGTCAGGCCCCAGGAGGGGCCTCATGGCTTAGGCCCTGGCCACCAGGGGAGGCTTCTGTCATAGTCCTGGGAGTGCCAGGCACCCAGCCTGCCCACACTGCTGGGGAATGCCCGTGGCCACTGGCCCAGGCCTGCAAGGGCAGCTGAAGGCGGGGGAAGCTGGCATCACTCCCTCACTCTGGTAGAGAAGCCAGTGAGCAGGGTCCCACTTGTGGTCGGGAAGGAGAGGTGCCCATGGGGCACCACTTCCATAAGCCCAGGCCCTCTGGTGGTAACATGGAGGCATCACAGGGCCTGGGAAGGGGTGGGAGTGTAAGAGCTGGGACCAGCACAGCCAGACAGCTGCAGGACACACCCATGAGTGTATGTATGTATGTGCATGTGTGTTGTGTATACGTGTGTGCACAGGTATGTCCGTGTGTGTGTGTGCATGTGTGTATGTTGCTGGACAGACCCAGAGAAAGGAAGGTCCCTGCCCGAGGTCATCAGCTCCTCTTGTTCACCACACTCATTCCACTGCCCAGCACAGGCCCCGCATGTGGCCGGCATGGAACCATGGTTTTCCATGAATGAATGAGCAAACAAATGAGCTGCTGAAGGAGCACATGGAGTCACAGCCTCCCTCCCTCCCTGGGAAGTCAGCAGGGGACAGAGACTGGAAGACAATGCAGCCGAGAGCCCAGCATGGACACAAACCACGAGAAAGGCATTCTCTCGTGTGCTCCACAGCCACGGGTCTCGCACAGCACTCCTCGAGAAGGCTTCCACTGGCAAGTCGTTTGGGAAGCACAGCTTATGCCGCCGGCCTCCTGGAGATTCGCAGCACACCCTAGCATGCTAAAGGCTCTGAGAAGTTCTGCAGCAAATAATCCATTCTAACTTTCCTCCCCCAAGATGTCAGAAGATCTGCCTGCCCTCTTTGCTTTTTAAGTCACACACACTAACCTTCTGCAAAACTGTAGTGGCATGGGACCTCAAAGAGGTTCCTTGGTATCCTCCACAGACCGGGCCTGACCTGGTCCAGGGGCCAGGTGCAGCCACCCAGGAGCATGCATGGGACTTGGCCAGCAGGACCAGCCCCCACAGGAGAAAGTATGTGTGTCTGCTGTGCCAACGTTGGCGAGACGAGCCCCTCAGCGGAGCAGCAGGCTTTGGACAGTGAAAAGGAGGCTGGCACTTGGGCCTTCTCCTGGTGCAGCAGTGGTTTCTGCACAAGGCAGTGATGCGGTTGCCAACACCCTAGACCAGCACCATCCAATCCAGTGGCTGCCAGCCACAGGTGGCTACTTACGAATGACTGTAAATTCATCAAAATTTTAAAAATTCAAGTTTTGTTCCTCAGTTATACTCTCCATATTTCAAGAGCCACGTGTGGCCAGTGGCGACTGCACTGTACAGAACAGATCTGAGCATTTCCATCATTGCAGAAGGTTCCACATGGCAGTGCCGCTCTAGGAAAAACCACCCATCAGTGGCCAAGGTGAGAAATAAACAGAGTGGGTGGGACGGACTAGTGGCGGGGCCCTGGGTGAGGGGAGGAGAGGGAAGAGGGCCCGGGCTAGAGCAAGCTCTATGTGGTCAGAGGAGGTGGCAGGTAGGAGGAGCTCAGGGCACCACCAGGTGACATCTGGAGATTCACTTTCTGACCAACACTTCCAGGGATAGCCCCCGAGGGAGCTGTGGGTGGGGTGGGTGGGGGGTGCTGCACTGCTGACAGATACCTTATCTGGGACACACAGCACGCTGCGGTGGGACTGCCCAGATCTGCCAGCAGGTCAGGCTCCCTGATAGTCTCGCCCTGGGCACTGTGGGCGAGGCTAGGACTGGGGTGGGTGAGGCTAGGACTGGGGTGGACAGGCTCAGAAGGTCCCCAGAGTCAAATTGGTCCAAGTCTGGGTTCTGCCACTGGCTATGTGAATTTAGAATTCACTTCTCTATGCCTCTGTCTCATCTACAAAACAAGGCTTTGGATGAGGACTTAGAAGTGGAAACCAGTCAGAGAGGCCTGTCCTCGCCATCTAATCTAAAATCCCCCCACCCGGCCAGGCTTGGTGGCTTACGCCTGTAATCTCAGCACTTTGGGAGGCCGAGGCAGGTGGATTACTTGAGGTCCAGAGTTCGCGACCAGCCTGGCCAATGTGGTGAAATCTGGTGTCCATTAAAAACACAAAAATTAACCGGGCATGGTGGCGGGTGCCTGTAATCCCAGCTACTCAAGAGGCTGAGGCAGGAGAATCGCTTGAACCCAGGGGGCGGAGGTTGCAGTGCACCGAGATCGTACCACTGCACTCCAGCCTAGGTGACAGAGTGAAACTCTGTCTCAAAAAAATTAAATAAAATACTCCCACCTGGGGCCCCCTGGAGCCACCTTGGCTTCATCTTCCCAGATAGCACTTCTCTCCCTGCTACAGACTGTCCCGATTAGTATCTATCTCCCTCAAAAGGATGCCAGCTCCAGGAGGACAGCACGCCTCTGCTCACTGCTGTGCAGACAGTGCTGAGGCCATGCCTGGCACACAGTAGGTGCTGGCCATGCATGCCGTTGATCCCCTTTTCTGACTGGTGCACCAGAGCCCTTCTCCTGATGGAAGCCACCTCACCTGCACCATCCCGGGAGAGCCATGACTGACAAGGGCCTCTAACAGCCAGGCCACATGCTTCTGGGCAGGGCAACCCTGTGGTGACATTCACGCCCCAGAGATCATGGAATCAGGCTGAGGCCACACTTCCAAACCCACATCTGTGCCCAGCTGCTCACTCTGCCCACTCCCCACTGCCTGTGCCTCTTGCAGGTTTCATCTGAAATCACCTACACCATCTCAGCTCTGCTTCTAGGGATGTGGTTATCAGACCAGCAGCATCCACAGCACTTGAGAATGTATTAGAAATGCAGATTCCCAGTCTCTACCCAAGACAACGTGGATCAGAAACTCTGGGAGGGGCCCAGCCATCTGCTGGAACAAGCCCTCCAGGTGTTTCGGATACTTGCTCGGGTTTGAGAGCCACCATTCTAGGGAACCCAACCTAAGGCAGTGCTGGGTGAATGAGCACACTTGTGAGCATGGGAGGTCTGCCCCAGACTGACACCACCACCTGCCAAAGGGCATGGCCTGCATGTAGCCAGCTATGAGGGCCCCCATACCTTGTCAGCCTCTGAGGGACCCCACAGAGAGCAGGACATGACTGGGGCTGGCCACATCTCTGGGACCTACTGCCCCATCCACTCAGCTCCACAAGCCTCCACCTTCCAGACACCTGGTTTCCTCAGGCGGACCCGCTACCCTCAGGTTCAAACCAAGAACTGCTCTCAGGGAAGAGCTAGGCTGCAAACCCTCTAGGGCCCCCACTGCTTGTTTTCGGTGGGTCCTTTCTACCAGTAGAAGGGGAGCAAAAGCAGATAAGGGGAAAACACGATCTCTCAGTTGACGCACAAAAAGCCTTTGACAAAATTCAATGGCCTTTCGTGATAAAATCACTCAACAAACTAGGAACAGAAGGGAACTCCCTCAACATGATAAAAGGCATTAAAAAATTTAACCCCACAGCTGACATTATACTCAACCGTAAAAGATTGAAAGCCCTCTGTCTAAGATCAGGAACAAGAAAAAGATGCCTGCTCCACTACTGCTATTTAACATAGTACTGGAAGTTCCAATCAGAAGAATTAGGCAAGAAAAATACATAAAAGCCATCCAAATTGGAAAGGAAGCTACCTCTCTTCACACACGGTATGATGTTATATATAGAGGATCCTAAAGAATACACATACACACACACACACACACACACAAAACTATTAAAGCTAAGAAACAGGGCAGGCGCAGTGGTTTATGCCTGTAATCCCAGCACTTTGGGAGGCCAAGGTGGGCAGATCATGAGGTCAAGAGATCGAGACCACCCTGGCCAACATGGCGAAACCCCGTCTCTACTAAAAATACAAAAATTAGCTGGGCATGGTGGCGTGCACCTGCAGACCCAGCTACTTGGGAGGCTGAGGAAGGAGAATCGCTTGAACCGGGGAGGTGGAGGTTGCAGTGAGCCGAGATCGTGCCACTGCACTCCAGCCTGGTGACAGAGAGAGACTCTGTCTAAAAAAAAAAAAAAAATGCTAAGAAACAAATTCAGCAAAGTTGTAGGATACAAGATCAATACAAAAAAATCAACTGATTATTGTATATACTAGCAATGAACAATCTTAAAAGGAAATTAAAACAATTTCATTTATAATAACATCAAAAAGAATAAAATGCATGGGAATAGATTTAACCAAGAGGTGCAAGATTTGTCCATTGAAAGCTACAAAACACTACTGAAAGAAATTAAAGACACAAATAAATGGAAAGACATCCCATGTTCATGGATTGAAAGACCGAATATTGTTAAGATGGCAAAACTCCCCAAAGCAATTTACTCAATGGAATTCCTGTCAAAATCCCAATGGCCTTTTTTGCAAAAAATGGAAGTTGATGCTATAATTCACATGGAATCTCAAGAGACCTCAAACAGCCAAAACCATCTTGAAATAGAACAAAGTTGGCCGAGCACGGTGGCTCACACCTGTAATCCCAGCACTTTGGGAGGCAGAGGCAGGCAGATCATGAGGTCAGGAGTTTGAGACCAACCTGACCAACATGGTGAGACCTCATCTCTACTAAAAATAGAAAAATTAGCTGGGCGTTGTGCCAGGCACCTGTAATCGCAGCTACTCGGGAGGCTGAGGCAGGAGAATCACTTGAAACCGGAAGGCGGAGGTTGCAGTGAGCCGAGATCACACCATTGCACTCCAGCATAGGCAACAAAGCGAGACTGCATCTCAAAAAAAAAAAAAAAAGAACAAAGTTGTGGCTCCAAAGCCACAATAACCACAGTAAGCCAAAGTAACAATACCAAAATAGTGTGGTATTAACATAAGAACAGACATATAGATTAAATGAATAGAATTGGTGGGGCGCAGTGGCTCACACATGCCTGTAATCCCAGTACTTTGAGAGGCTGAGGTGAGCAGATCACTTGAGGTCAGGAATTTGGGACCAGCCTAGCCAACATGTTGAAACCCCATCTCTACCAAGAAACATAAAAATTAGCCAGGCATGGTGGCACACGCCTGTAGTCCCAGCTACCTGGGAGGCTGAGATGGGAGAATGGCTTGAACCCAGGAGATGGAGGTTGCAGTGAGCTGAGATGGAGCCACTGCACTCCAGCCTGGGCTGTCGAAAGAGTGCAACCCTTTCTTAAACAAACAAACCAAAAAAAAAATGGATAGAATTGAGAGTCCAGAAATAAATCCATACATCTATGGCCAGTTGATTTTCTACAAAGGTACCAAGACCATTCAGCGGGGTAAAAACAGCCTAACAAATGCTACACGAGTGCAGAGTCAGGCATGAGGCCCAGGCAGGGGTTGGGGGGCAGAATGGGATGAGGCAGGGGAGACAGTGGATGTTACACAGCACACACAGAATGACCAGGGAAAAGCAGCCTGAGAAACCTGAAGGACTCTCTAGGGCAGTCTCTGGGTGCCCACAGCAGAGGAAGGAGAAAAGAAACATTGCAGATATCTGCAGGGAGGTGGGCGATGTTCCTGAGCTGCAGCCCTAGGTGCCAGATGATGTCTGAAATGGGCTTGGGTCCCACCTGGGCAGCAAGGGCATGTCACACCATATCACCCTCCTGCTGAAAACCCTCTTGTGACTGTCAAAGGTCCCTGGAACAAAATATACACTCCTCCCACGGCCTGCAAGACCTAGTGTGGCCTGGGGCTCTGGCCTCCCTGACTGCACCGTGTGTGAGCCACAATGTTTTATTCCCTTCCATCTGACCTCCCAAGCATTCTTCTCCCCTTTGGGAGATCAAGTCCCCTCCACTCTCCAGGCCTGGGATTCTGAAACATTCTTCCTTCAAAGCTATACACGAGGGCCAGGAGCGGTGGCTCACGCCTGTAATCCCAGCACTTTGGGAGGCCGAGGTGGATGGATTGCTTGAGGTCAGGAGTTCAAGACCAGCCTGGCCAACATGGTGAAAACTCCGTCTCTACTACAAATACAAAAATTAGCTGGGTGTGGTGGTGGGTGCCTGTAATCCTAGCTACTTGGGAGGCTGAGGCAGGAGAATCGCTTGAACCAAGAGGCAGAGGTTGCAGTGAGCTGAGATCACGCCACTGTACTGGAGCCTTGACAACAAAGCGAGATTCCTTCTCAAAAAAAAAAACTCTACATGAGTATCACCTGCGCCTTTGTTTAGTCTCAACTCAAATTATCACCTCCTCTGTGAGGCCCTCCCTGACCATCCAATTACCCTCTATTTTTCACTTTCTTCATAGCCCTTGGTGCTCTCTAAAATGCTCTTGGGTGGTTGCTTCCTTAATTTTAATCTTCCACAACTCAAATGCAAATCCATGGTGGCAGGGAGCCTTGCTGTCTTATTCTCTCTGTACTCAGCACACAGTTGGCATTCAATACAGATGCGTTGAATGACTGACTTTTTGTTTGTTTGTTTTGTTTTGAGACGGAGTCTCACTCTGTCGCCCAGGCTGGAGTGCAGTGGCGGGATCTCAGCTCACTGCAAGCTCCGCTTCCCGGGTTCACGCCATTCTCCTGCCTCAGCCTCCTGAGTAGCTGGGACTACAGGCACCCACCACCGCACCCGGCTAATTTTTTGTATTTTTAGTAGAGACGGGGTTTCACCATGGTCTCGATCTCCTGACCTCGTGATCCGCCTGCCTCGGCCTCCCAAAGTGCTGGGATTACAGGTGTGAGCCACAGCGCCCGGCTTAACTACTTCTTCATCTTTTTTTTTTTTTTGAGATAGAGTTTCACTCTTGTTGCCCAAGCTGGAGTGCAATGGTGCAATCTCGGCTCACTGCAACCTCTGCCTCCCAGGTTCAAGAGATTTTCCTGCCTCAGCCTCCCGAGTAGCTGGGATTACAGACATGCGCTACCATGCCTGGCTAATTTTGTATTTAGTAGAGACAGGGTTTCTCCATGTTGGTCAGGCTGATCTCAAACTCCCAACCTCAGGTGATCAGCCCACCTTGTTCTCCCAAAGTGCTGGGATTACAGGCGTGAGTCACCGCACCCGGCCTACTTCTTCATCTTAATAGGTGCTGTAGAAACCATCATGTTTCTCCCTTTGCTCTGGCTGCCAGAGAGCTCCAAGCCAAATATGCAGCTGGATCACCATCTTGGTTAACTTTTTCAGTTAACCTGAAATTCTGAATTATCCTCCTACCCTCGACCTCAGTTTTCTACTTGGGACTCTACCTGTTAATACTTTTGTTATTTTTTTTAAGAGACAGTCTCACTCTGTCATACCAGCTAGAGTGCAGTGGTGCAATCATAGCTCACTACAGCTTCAAACTCCTGTGCTCAAGGTCTCCTGCCTCAGGCTCCCAAGTAGCTAGGACTACAAGTGCATGCCACTACACCCAGCTATTTTGTATTATTATATATCACATAGTAAGCTGCTTTCAGGCTTTTGGGGGACCAAGGCCAGGCATGCAGCCTGCCCTACACAGTTCCCCTGAAGGCCCTTCAAATGGGTGGGACCCTGGAGCCTAGGCCCCCCACCCCCAGCCTGGTTCACTCACACCCTGGCCCCATTCTGTTTTGGTTTCTCCCTGCCCCAGCTGAGCACCTCCTGTCCCTTCCTTTCCCTCACCCTCGGGACTCTGGCAGGCATGTCTCCTGGCCCAGCCCTAGGCTGTGGACTGTGACCACGCATGCCTGGGCCCCAGGAAACCAGGGCAGCCAAGCACTGGGCTTCCTGCCAAGGCCTCACACCCCTCTCTCTCCCAGGAGCCAGGTTTCAACCTCTTCCTGGTAATCCTTCATGTGCTCACACTGTCGTGGCCCTATCTAGAATTCTCACACCTCAGGCTGGAATGGGGGAGCAGGGAGGCAGCAGCCCTGACTGGGAACCTAGAAGACTGGACTGGATGACCTGCCAGGGGTCTCCCCGAGGCCTGGCCAACTTCCCAGGTGACCTTGAGCACAGCCTCTTTCTGGACCTAGGCTTTTCCAACTGTGGAGCAGAGGAGCCTGCTGGCCTCAGGCATCCACTGTGGCTCTGAGTCTAAGGTGAGCTCAGCCAGGGACCTGGGGGTCGGGGCTCCCACATTCTTGGGGCAGATAACCTGAGGCATCCCTGACCCCACCCCCACCAAGGCAGGCTGGCAGTACCAGATTCCAATGCAAGCCCCTGCCCCAACCTCCCCTCTGTTCCCACAAAGAGCACTGAACTGAATGCCTCAGCCCTCAGAACTTCAGCCACTAATGGGAGCTGTGTCCTTCCCTGGAAAGAGGTCACAAGCAGGCAGCTAGTGTGCCCAGTTCGGTCTACAGGTGGGCTTTTACAATCTTATAATCAGTGCCACATTAAGAAATCAGGGCCGGGTGTGGTGGCTCACGCCTGTAATTCCAGCTCCTTGGGAGGCTGAGGCAGAAAAATTGTTTGAACCTGGGAGGCGGAGGTTACAGTGAGCTGAGATCGTGCCACTGCACTCCAGCCTGCTCAACAAGAGCAAGACTCCGTCTCAAAAAAAAAAAATCAGGAAATGTCACTTAATAATCTGGATTCCTGGCTCCTCTTTGAAGACCAGGTGCTCCGGCCATGCCAGGCCCACAGTGGAGCTGAGTAGCAGCCCCTTGGGAAGGGACAGGAGTTCTCCAGTTCACCCCAGACTCTACCACCGGCCCTCCCACTTGTTTCTCTTCTCTGCTGAGCCCTGAGGGTTTCAAATTAGTTTTTAGACCAACAATTTTCAACAAAACTTCAGCAGAAGTACTTAGACCAGAGTCTTAAACTTCAGCCTAATGTAAAAAATAGGGTGGGCGCGGTGGCTCATGCCTGTAATCCCAGCACTTTGGGAGGCCGAGGTGGGCAGATCACTTAAGGTCAGGAGTTCGAGACCAGCTTGGCCAACACGGCGAAACCACGTCTCTACTAAAATACAAAAAAAAATTAGCCAGGCATGATGGCACACGCCTGTAATCCTAGCTACTCACTCAGGGGGGTGAGGCAGGATAATTGCTTGAACCCAGAAGGCGGAGGTTGCAATGAGCCGAGATCACGTCACTGCACTCCAGCCTGGGCGACATTTCAAAACAAAAACAAACAAAAAAAATGAACAAATGAACAAAATAGACCAAAGTGAAAGAGCTATGTATGGTTGGAGGAGGACAGGGGCTGGGGTCTCTGAGGCCTGTCGACAGAGCACAGCTTGAAAGTCATAACGTAGAAGCCTGAAATTCTATGAAGGCTTTCATACGCCCTGGAGAAGGGGAGGTCACCACCCTCAGAGTGGCCTGGCCCAAACTGAGGTCTGCCGTTTTATGACCTCTCTCCTTCTCTTGGGACCACAGACTCCCATGTTCCTCCGACACTAGGGACATGAATGGGTGCCCTGTGAGACTGTGCTTCCCCAGGTTGAGCCACATCCTGCCTCTGGCCACTCCTGGCCAGCAGCCCCCTGCCCCAGGCCCGCAGCCCCCCAGGCCCGACATCCTGTACCTTGAGCTCATTAAGATAGCGCCTCGTGTGCACCACCAGCAGGTCCTCCTCCGAGGCCTCCCGCGCCTCCACCAGCATGCTGTCAGACAGAAGCTTCTCTTCTGAAACCACAGAGGGAGCACCCTGCTTCCCCACTGACCTCAAGGCCATGGCCAGCCCCAGACCCTCCCACAGGCTGCAGACTTGGCCTGTGGCAGCCCCTGCCCCAGGGGTAGGTAGGCACTGCTGGCCTGTGGGCCTTCTGAGAAGGGGCAGCCTCCCCAGCCATTGTGGACAGTGGCCAGTCCCTCTGGCCAGGGAGCACTGAACATTGTACACACAGCAATCCCCATGTTTCCCAAGCCACTGATAGGCACAAGGAGAGCTCAGGTGTGCCAGACAACCTTCAGGGGCAGGTGGCACAAGGGTCAGGGATGTTGACCCTCAGAGTGAGAAAAACTCTTCTTAGGAATTCTCCCTCCACCTTCCCCCCTCTTTTTTTTAATTCTTTTAAAGAGACAGGGTCTTGGCTAGGTGTGGTGGCTCACGCCTGTAATCCCAGCACTTTGGGAGGTTGAGGCAGGTGGACTGCTTGAGCCCAGGAGTTCAAGACCAGCCTAGACAACATAGTGAGACCTCATCTCTACAAACTATCAAAAAAATGAGGTGGGAGGATCACTTAAGCCAGGGAAGTTGAGGAGGCAATGAGCCTTGATTCCACCACTGCACTCTAGCCTGGGTGATGGGAGTGAGACCCTGTCTCAATAAATAAATAAACAAATAAATAAATGTAAGACAAGGTCTTGCTCTGTAGCCCAGGCTGGAGTGCAGTGGCACAACCATAGCTCACTGCACCCTCAAACTTCTGGGCTCAAGTGATCCTCCTGCCTCAGCATTTCAAGTAGCTAGGACTATAGGTGCATACCACCACCCCCAGCTAAGTTTTTTATTTTTATTTTTGTAGAGACAGGGTCTTGCTATGTTGCCCAAGCTAGTCTCAAACTCCTGGCCTCAAGTGATCCCCTAGCCTTGGCCTCCCAGAGTGCTGGGATTACAGGCATGAGCCACTGCGCCCAGCCTCCCACTACCTTCTGATGATATCACAGGAGGCTCATTGTGGCATGGCCTCACAACACCTGCCTGTGCTTTGCTCATCTTCCGTTCAAACCACCAATCAGTCTCACAGCCTGCAGGCAATAGTAACCAGCCTGGATTGAATTATACTGTTGTTTTCATTGCATTTATTTTTTTACCATGACCTATTTATGGCAAGTGAAACTGCCTTTTCCCATTTTGATGACATAATGTTTCCTTTTAAAACAAGTTTAAGTGAATTTCCCACCTAAATCAGGCCCCTCGATTACAAACCACAGTTAAAACGATGTGCTCTTCAAAGCATCATTTTGTTCAGGCGGATGAGCCCTAAAGGTAGGGCGCCTGGAGCTCTGAGTTCCAAACCCAACTCCGCCTCTTAGTAACTGTGTGACTGTGCGCATGTTTCCTAATCTTTCTGGGACACAATTTCCCCCATCTGTAATCAAGGGAGGTGCAGTGGAGGTGCTCTACCTCCTGACTCTCTGAACCTTAGGGAATGGACTCCTCCAAGCTTCACCTTCCCTGTGCCCATCAGTAATCAGCTACCTTTCCACTAGGCCTCTTGGGCAGAGGCAGGACTTAGGTCCACAGGATGGGAAGCCAGGGAGAGTCTGAGTCAGGGACATCATATCGTGCTTAGCAGTCTGTGTTGGAAAAATCATTTTGGGCGGAGGTATGGGTGGAAGGCCGTCCGAGGGCTGAAACTGAAGATGGGAGAGAGCCTGAGGCTTATGTTGGGGATGAGGACGGAGAGGACAGGTGGGTTGGAGGAAGGAGATGAGAGTCCAAGGGGGGCCTTCCATACCTTTTAGGAAATTGATCACTTTGCCCCATTTTCCGGCATCAAAGGGATGCAGCTTCTCCAGGCCCATGAAGGTGATGTTGTAGCGCGGCGAGTACACGATTGGCCAGCGTGTCTCTGGCACATGCTGGTACAGCTGGGTCGTGTGTAGCCTACCGTGTGGAAAAGGACAGACGCACAACTGGCGCAACCTCGGCAGAAAGCAGCTCCCTCCCGAGCCCGCCTGGACTGACCCACCAGCCTTTGCCCAGCACCACTAGCTCCTCAGCCACAGACAAGGGCCGCTCAACAACAGCTGCTTACACTGGCTGTCTTTCCCCGAACCCAATTCCAATCCAGTTCCCACAGCAGCCTCGGGGGCAGGCACCACAATCGCACCAGAGGCTCAGAGAGCAGACCAGGTGTGCCCAAGGTCACAGTGCAGGTCTGTGGAGAAGCAGGCGTGCACTCAGGTGTGTCTGGCTACAAGGCCTCCGCGCATCACCTCTGCACTGTAATAAACGCCCCCACAGCTGTGTGGCACAAGGCTTCGACTGCAAAATGTGTGGCTGTTGTGAGGACTCAGAGAATGCAACTGAGGAGCTGAGCACAGCAAGCACTCAGAAACGCAAGTCGGGACCCAACCGGAGCGAGGGCGGGGGGCGGGGATCCCCTGGCCCCGCTGCGCGGCTAACCCTTCCCATCACACCCTGGCAGTCGTCACCCAGAAACAGAAATCCGCCCCAGTGGCTGCCTCCGTGGGGGCGTCCGCGCAGCCAGGGGGCTGGGCAGCGCAGACGTCAGACCCGCGCATGTCGCCCGACCGCTCCGGGTCCGGGCCCGGGCCCGAGGCCGGCGCGCGTCCCTCGGGCCACCGAGCAGGGGCGCGGGGCTGGCCTGGCGCGCCGGGAGGGCCTGGCAACACCCGTCCCGAGCGTCCCTCACCCCTCACCCGCAAACCTGGGCCCTTAGCTGGCGCGCCCGCCCGGCCGTCCCCGCCCTCGCCCTAGCGCGCCCGCCCACCGGGACCCCTGGGAGCCCACCCCTGCCCTCGCCCCGCGGCACTCACATCCCGGGGCCGGCCCTCCCAACGCTGGCCGCAGCTCCGCGACCGGGCGGGGCGGGGCGGGGCGGGGCGCGGGTGGGGCCAGCCCAGGACACGCCCCCGGGCTTAGCCGCGTCCTCTAGGGGCGGAGCTCTGGCCGACTTGGCCCGCCCCGCCAGTGTCTGCGTCACAGAGGGCCCGCCCGCAGGAAGGCCACCCCCAACGCCCATCAAGCCCGAAGTCCCGCCTCCGCAGGCAAATACCCGGCGGAATCCCGCCTGGCTCGGAAGCTCCGCCCCCTGGCGGGAGGGCCGCGCGGGTTTCGGCCGCGCGGGTTTCAGCCCCGCGTCGCGGAAGGGGCGCGACCACCGTAGGTCTTGTTCCTGCGCTCCGCAAGCTGGGCAGAAAAGGCGAGAGGCTGGGGGTTAGAAACGCCAGGTTCCCGGCGAACTGTGTCGGGCCTTCGCTGTGTGACCTTGGGCTGGCGTCTGCGCTCTCTGGGCCCTTGTTTCCGCGAGTGAAACGTAGGGGCGGGGGAGTTTCTCCGGCCCTGCCGCCTGTGACCTAAGGAGCCCCGTGACCTCTCCGACCCGAGCCCACCCCCGGCCCAGTCTGCGAGCAGCTCCGGGACAAGCACTCCCGGCGAAGACATGTAGGCTCCCAGAGTCTGCGTTTCCCTCTGTAGAGCAGGCCTAGTTACTGTCTTCAGGGTGTATGCGTCTCCGTCCCGGACCCGCACCCTCACCGCCGGGGTAAGCTGAGCCAGGCCCAAGCGACAGCTGGGGGTGTCCGTGGGGCTGCAACCCAGGAGGAGGCCCCAACAATAGAGCCCCAGAGGACGGAGACAATGGGCCTCTCTGTCGGCCCAGTTGCCCCGGCCATCCAAACAGAAGCAGCTGACGGAGGACTGCCGGGCCGGGATCCCTGGGCTCCGCGGGGGCGGCGGTGTGCCAGGGCGGGGCACAAGGGAAGCGCACAGACGTTTTAAGAGTGGCCCCCGTGTGCCTGCCATGATTGCATGATGGCATCTGAGCCTCACAACCTAATCCTGAGAAAGGTGCCATAATCACCCCAACTTTATCGTGGGGGAACTGAGGTTCGGGCCTGGATTAAACCCAGACTCGGCCACCCGTCAGCACAATGGCTTTGGGCAGGTTGCTTCAGCCTTCTGGTCCTTCATGTCCGCATCTGAAAATGAAGTACTGGGCCGGGTGCGGTGGCTCACGCCTGTAATCCCAGCACTTTGGGAGGCCAAGGCGGGTGAATCACTTGAGGTCAGGAGTTCGAGACCATCCTGACCAAAATGGTGAAACCCAGTCTCTACTAAAAATACAAAAAATTAGCTGGGCGTGATGAAGGGCGCCTGTAATCCCAGCTACTCGGGAGGCTGGGGCAGGAGAATCGCTTGAACTGGGGAGGGGAGGTTGCAGTGAGGCCGCGCCATTGCAATCCAGCCTGGGCGACAAGAGTGAGACTCCGTCTCAATAAAAAAAAAAAAAAAAAAAGGAAGAAAATGAAGTTCTGGTTGCACTTCATTCTCTGGATTTCATGGGCAAGTCCAGAGAATCAAGAGACAATAATGTTGATTATTATTCAAAGACCATCTGTCATGTGCTAAGTTGAAGTCCAAATGCTTTTTGCTCATTGAACTCTTATAACATTGCTAGGAGGCAAACTATTGTCATCCCCATTTTATAGATAAAGAAATTGAAGCACAGAATGGTGAAGTAACTCACTCAAAGGTCAGGGATGTGGGCAGATGTAAACCATAGCCACAGAAGGAATAAGTACTATTTTATAAAGTGACAGTGCAGTGGCCCTGTGGCATTCGTGAGACACCGACTTCCTCTCAGGGAACTTGCTCTGTAGTTTGGGAAGCCACACAGATGATCCTCTGGTTGGGAGAATGAGGATCTAGGCAGCCTGGACCTGAAGCTGAGGCCAAAGAGCGTGGGATTGGTCTGGATAAGAGAGTTTTTAAATTTTTTTAATTTTTAAATTATTTTTTAAGAGACACAGCCTCACTGTATTGCTAAGGCTGGTGTCTAACTCCTGGGCTCAAGCAGTCCTCCCACCTTGGCCTTCCAAAGTGTTGGGATTACAGGCATGAGTCACAATGCCTGGCCAAGGGTTTTTTAAGTTGTGTCCTGGTAGCTAAGGAGTTAAGTGGTCTGGGGAGGTCCTGGAGCTTGTGAACACCTTCAAACCACCATGAAAGCCTGGGCCAACTGGCACACATTATCACGTGGGGAAGAAATAAGTGTTATGCACGCTGCTGTGTTTGGGGGCCTGTTTGTTGCAGTATTGTAGTGCGTCTGCTTACTAAGACACAGCTCTGGGGACACAGCTGCACACAGCAGATGAGTTGAGAAAGCCTTTGTCAAGCTAATAGTTTAGTGAGAGAGACAAGCCTTAACCTAGGAAGGAAAATTGTGATTACAAAATTTGGTAACTGCTGTGAAAGGCATAGGCTGAGACTGTGAGAGAGAGAATAATGGGGTCCCTGATTTGGACAGTGGTCAGGGAAGGCCCCTTTGAAGAAATACATTTTTTCACTTTTTAACCATATGTATTTTATTTGTAAGTGGCATTTAATGAAACAAGACACTGACTTATTGAACATTGTATTCTTACTGTTTTTCCCTTTCATGCAATATTGAAATATATTTCAACTTAAATAAGAAAGTCCCGGCCGGGCGCGGTGGCTCACGCTTGTAATCCCAGCACTATGGGAGGCCGAGGCGGGCGGATCACGAGGTCAGGAGATCGAGACCACGGTGAAACCCCGTCTCTACTAAAACTACAAAAAATTAGCCAGGCGTGGTGGCGGGCGCCTGTAGTCCCAGCTACTCGGAGAGGCTGAGGCAGGAGAATGGCGTGAACCCGGGAGGTGGAGCTTGCAGTGAGCCGAGATCGCGCCACTGCACTCCAGCCTGGGCGACAGAGCGAGACTCTGTCTCAAAAAAAAAAAAAAAAAAAAAAGAAAGTCCCAAATATAACACTTCTTTTGAAAAATACAGGCATGGCTGGGCCCGGTGGCTCACGCCTGTAATCCCAGCACTTTGGGAGGCCAAGATGGGCGGTCACCTGAGGTCAGGAGGTCAAGACCAGCCTGGCCAACAAGGCGAAATCCCGTCTCTACTAAAAAGTGCAAAAATTAGCCAGGTGTGGTGGCAGGTGCCTGCAATCCCAGCTACTCAGGAGGCCAAGGCAGGAGGAGCTTGAATCCAGGGGCGGAAGTTGCGGTGAGCTGAGATCGCGCCACTGCACTCCAGCCTGGGCAACAAGAGCAAGACTGTCACAAAAAAAAAAAAGAAAAAAGAAAAATACAGGCACACAAAGGATATTACAGAAATGCATCAAACATGAATTATTGGCACAGATACAATATTTCAAAACATTAGCTAATATTAGATTGAGACATCCTATTACAATATTAAAACCATGCCCTTTCAATTCAAGTGAGCACCTCTATTTCCATTCCAAGACCCTGTGATTTTATACACATTTAACACAACAGTAACAATAACAGTAATGCTAGCTAGTATTTGTTAGGCCCTTAATGAGTGCCAAGCTCGGCTAAATATGTAAAACATGTTTTGTTTGTTTTATTGGTGAAGAAATGATTTCTTAAACAACCAGAGGATACTGCAGGTTCAAAGTCCTAGAGGCCAGAAGGAGCTTGTATTCAAGAAACAGAAAAGGAAATATAAGAAAATATATTTTCTCAAGGAAATATAAGTTGTATTTCTATGTAACTATGCACCAGGAGGGCCCCAGCAAGAAAGAGAGGTCTTACTCCACAGGGATTTCTGAAAAAAGTTTAATGAAGGGGCCATTTACCTGAGATGTGGGCGAGGTTGAGGGAACCAACAGGAGATGGTGCAGCACCTGGGCTGGCAACAGAGGGGAGGGAGCTCTCACCCCTAAACCTGAAGGGTCCAGGAGAGGGAGTGGTTTCCTGGAACCAGTGAGAATAGCTAGCTATGGGTCACGGGGAAGCCTGAGAGGTAATTTGAGGCCACACAGTCACTGCCAAAACTAGGGGTACATGGGGAAAATACCCCAAATTAGCTCTTTTCCCAGCCTCTGATGCCCTGCTGGCACTTCCCATTGGCTGGATCGAACTGGAACCCCAAGATCAAGGAATTCTCTGTGATGGCATCCATGGGGGTCCGCTTCATGGGGAAGCACCGAGCAGGGTGGAAAACCCTGGTGAGTGCGTCTGCAGGTTGGGGGTAAGCAGAGAATGACCACTGATGTTCTGAGCAACCTTGGAGATTCCTCCAGCCTCGTGAGCCAGCTCTGTAACAGGAGTGAGCGGGCATGAAAAATAACCCTGCCTCGTGTCCCCAGTACTGCCTGCAAAGATCTTGTTGACCTGGGACACTCACGTATCCTGTCACCATGGAAACCTGATACTCACTCTTGGCTATCTCTGCCTACCATCTATACCAAACTGGTGACCAGGTGATGGCCAAGGGGATGAGAAATCACTGCACTGCTAGAGCCCCTGTGAGAAGCCCCAGTCTTGGTTTCAACCAGATGAGTTGAGCAGGGCCTCTGGAGACCAGCTGGGATATCTGGACACCCTGGGTGTGTGAAATCATCACTCCCCGCTCTAGGCTCCTGTCAACAAGTGGTTTGCTCCAACTACCAGGACTGGCCCCAAGGGGACTCATTAGTCCACACCATTGCCAGTGACAAACACAGCACATACACTCTGGGGTGTTCCCTCAGCTGCACAGATGGAGGGAGACACAGCCCACAGCTACAGGCACACACCCACGGTGCCAGATTCAGATGCACACACACAGGCACAGACACATACACCCCTACAGTGAGTGCTGCCACACCCAGCCCCATGCCTGGCCACCCCTGCCAATTTCCTAGTCTCCATCTTCCTGATTGTCCCAGGATAAAGCTGGGACACCCCAAAACACTGAGTGTCTTCACTGCTGTGTCCCTTCCCCAGAAAGGGAAGTTCCTAGAGCACAGATATGAAAGGAAGGCACAGATATAGATGTGAATCTAGATATACATACGCCAAGAACAGAGTCAGGGTTTGTCAGGCCTGATGTTCATACAATGAGGGAGGGACGGTTCTTTTTAAACAAAGGCCAGGTGTGGTGGCACGTGCCTGTAATCCCAGCACTTTGGGAAGCCAAAGTGGATCACCGAGGTCAGGAGTTCAAGACCAGCCTGGCCAACATGGTGAAACCCTGTCTCTACTAAAAATACAAAAAACATTTAGCTGCGCGTGGTGGCGGCTGCCTGTAATCCCAGCTACTCAGGAGGCTGAGGCAGGAGAATCGCTTGAACCTGGGAGGCAGAGGTTGCAGTGAGCCGAGATCACGCCATTGCACTCCAGCCTGGGCGACAACAGCGAAACTCTGTCTCAAAAAAAAAGATTAAAACTATGAATACAAAACTAGAGACCTGGGAAGGAGCCCAACTAAAAGAGGAGCCCCAGAGCTTAAGAAGAAATCAGCTTCTGTCGCATGCATGAAACAGAGAGATAACCCCACAAATACATGTGGGAGCACAGACACAGGCACCCCAGGCTCTTAAGCCACACACACTAACACGCACAGACACTGGCATGCATGCGCACACATGTTACGTGCCTCAGGCGCTCTCAGGGAAGCCTAGGGAGGCCTCTGTGCACCAACCTTCAGAGAGGCCCCTGCAGCCCTGGCTTAGATCTTAGGCTTCCCCCAGCTGCTTCTACAGCCACAGGCATCCTCTGAGACCCTGCATTTTGCTGTTTCAGAGGAGCCAACCCTGCTCCCCATTCCAGCTTTCTCACCCTTCACCTCCGGCCCCAGGACAAGATGAGCAGGAGGAGGGGGAGCTGCCCAACACCCACTGAGGAGTCGGCCTCTGGACCTCAGAGCCAGCAACACCCCCCTCCACTAACACCCCCACCTCATCCTGCTGCCTTCTCCTGAGGAGGGGAAACTGAGGCCCAGAGAGGGAAGGCATGAGCTCTAATTCGAGTCCTCTGGGACGACAACAGTACCTCATCACACGCACACAGAGAACCAACACGCATTTTTCTGGACCGCAGGATATTTTAAAAGGTTTTCTTCTTTAATACAGAAAAGCATAAAGACGAAAATGGCCTGTAATGCTGCCACACAGATAATCCCAGGGGTATTTTTAAAATAAAGTTAATGAATGCCCACGTTTGCAAAATTCAAACCATACCAAAGGATTATAAAATGAAAACTAAAACTTTTTCCATCACAGTCGCTCTCCCCAGAAACGATGCCTCTTTGTTTCCTTCCTGAAGACATTGGCATGCCAGCATTTTTTACCTATAAAAAGAAAATCACTTTGCCCACTGTTTTGGACCTTGCCGTTTTTTTCACCTAAAACACATCTCGGCAGATCTTTTCACATCCACACTGCTAATCCGCCTCCTTCTTTCTAACGGCTGTGCTGTACTCTGTTGTATGATTGTGTTTTCCGTGGGCGTGTATTTACCGTATTTCCAGTTTGTTTGCTCTTACAATGCGCCAGCAGATCCCCAAGGTACCTGAATATACTGCAAATATTTCCACAGGGCCAGGCACGAATGCACAGAGGCACCAGGTCAAAGGGTATGTGTTTTTTAATTCTTGGAGGGGCTCTTGGCTCACGTCTGTAATCCCAGCACTTTAGGAGGCAGAGGCAGGTAGATCACATGAGATCAGGAATTCAAAACCAGTCTGGCCAACACAGTGAAACCCCACCTCTACTAAAAATGCAAAAATTAGCCAGGCATGATAGCCTGCGCCTGTAGTCCCAGCTACTTGGGAGGCTGACGCAGGAGAATTGCTTGAACCCAGGAGGCGGAGGTTGTAGTGAGCCAAGATTGCACCATTGCACTCCAGCCTGGGCAACAAGAGCAAAACTCCATCTAAAAAAATAAAAGGCTGGGCGCAGTGGCTCACGCTTGTAATCCCAGCACTTTGGGAGGCCGAGGCGGGCGGATCACGAGGTCAGGAGATCGACACCATGGTGAAACCCCGTCTCTACTAAAAATACAAAAAATTAGCCGGGCGTGGTGGCAGGCACCTGTAGTCCCAGCTACTCAGAGAGGCTGAGGCAGGAGAATGGCGTGAACCCGGGAGGCGGAGCTTGCAGTGAGCCGAGATTGCGCCACTGCACTCCAGCCTGGGTGACAGAGCGAGACTCCGTCTCAAATAAATAAATAAATAAATAAATAATAAAAATTCTAGTAGAGATTGCCAAAATGCTCTTCAAAAAGATGGCATTCATTCACACTTTTAGCAACAATATATGAATTTGTGTCCCTAGACTTTTAATCAATTTTGCCAATCTAAGGCATGAAAAGTCCCATCTCAGTGGTTTTTAACAGGTTTATTGTGATATGATTCACATACTATACAATTCACCATTCAGTGATTTTTAATATAGAGTTGTGCAACTATCACCATCAATTTTAGAACATTTCAATTGCCCCCAAAAGAAGCCCTACACCTTTTAGCAGTCAGTCCCCATTTCCTCCCTCCCAGCAGCCACTGGAAGCCATTAATCCACGTTTTGCATCTATAGATGTGCCTATTCTGGACGTTTCGCATAAATGTGATTGTATAATATGTGGCCTTTTCTGGGAGCAAAGGGGCACAGGAGCTGCTGTGGTTGGAGTGCCCGGTGCCTGGAGCCTTGCTGGTTCACACAGTGCTATGCGATTGGGCACAGAAGGCCTACAGAGCAGAACTTGATGTCTAGCTCTCCACCCCCATTCAACCTTCCTGGTCAAACGCCTGCCCAAGCTTGCCTGCTGTGAGGGAGGGCATGGGGCTGACTTTATGTCCCGTGTCATCTTCCCTAACCTCAGCTGGGTCCCAGCAGGGTGACTGGGCACTGCTTCCTGGTCCTGCAGGGGTAGCATGACTTTAAGGGTTTTTTTCCCCCTTCTTTTTATTATGGAAAATTCCAAACATATGCAAATGTAGACAGAATAGTATAAATGAGCCTTGTGTACCCATCATCTGGCCTCAGTATTGATCAGCTCAATAATGATCAGCTTGGCTGGGCGCGGTGGCTCACACCTGTAATCCTAGCACTTTGGGAGGCCAAGGCAGGCGGATCATTTGAGGTCAGGAGTTCGCAACCAGCTTGGCCAATATGGTGAGACCCCGTCTCTATTAAAAACACAAAAAATTAGCTGGGCGTAGTGGTGCGCACCTGTAATCCCCGCTACTTGGGAGTCTGAGGCAGGAGAATCACTTGAACCTGGGAGGGGGAGGTTGCAGTGAGCCGAGATCGCGCCACTGCACTCCAGCCTGGCGACAGAGTTAGACTCCGTGTCCATAAAAAAAAATCTAAAAAAAAATAATAATAATGATGAACTCACAGCAAACCTGTTTGATCTGTGTCTTCATCCTCTCCCACCTCTGGCCCCTATTCTGAAGCATATCTCAGATAACCTATCCTGAAATTCATCTTTAATCACTACTCTTTCCATACCAGAGGACATTTGTGAAAAGATGACATGTAGCCATTTAAGATAATGAGCACCCTGGAGCCTGCAGTTTATGACCTGTAGACACACACTCCTCAAAGCGGGGATTCATTCACATACAGACCTTTCCAGTCCCACAAGTTGAGATAAATATGAATATGTTTGCCAGCCGCAGTGGTTCGCGCTTGTCATCCCAGCACTTATGGAGGTAGAGGGATGAAGATCACTTAAGCCCAGAAGTTCAAGATCTGCCCAGGCAACACAGCAAGATCCTGTACTCCACAAAAAGGAAAAAAAAAACAAAAACAGACAAAAAAGATATATGAATATGTTTATATGTGCATATTGATACACATATTTCTTCATGTTAAGGAAATATGTGTCTATTCTGATTCTACTAAGGACTTTATTTAATCAAGGAAAAGATGTTGGATTTTGTCAAATAACTTTTTTTTAATCTGTTGAGATAATAGTTTTCTCCCTTTGATTATTTAATATGACATAGTAATAGATGTCATCTAGTGAGCTCTCCTCTCATTCTTAGGGTGAACTCCATGAGGCCATTTAAAGAACTACTGAATTCCATTTGCCAATATTTTATTTTGGATTTTGGCAATATATATGAGATAGGTCTCTACCTTTAATTTGTATCCTATGTTGGTAGAATTTTGGTATCAGTGTTAATATTGGATTTATAAAAATAAATTAAATCATTTAATGTTCTGGAAAAGCTTAAATAACATCTGCATTTTTTGCTCTTTGAAGTTAGAAAGAATTCCACAAAACTATATGGGCCTGGAACTTTTGGGTGGAGGTTTTAATAGCTTTCTCAGTTTCTGGGAAATGGTAGATTCAAATGGGGTCTTCACATATGCTCTTCCAGCCACCACAGCTGTCCCTGCAACACCCTAGCTAACTGGCTCCTTCTTATCCTTCAGGCCTTGGGGTAAATGTCACCTCTGTCTTAGTGTGAGCTCCCCAACAATGAGGCCCTGAGACACAGATTTGATGCAAACGGTTCATTTGGAAGGTGATTCCAGAAGTACTGGTGAGCGAGTGTGAGGCGGTAAGAAAGGGACAGAAGGGAGCCAGTACAAGGTATATCAACAAACAGAAGACAGCTGTGGGTGTGCAGGGCTCCAGTGGCTGGAATATTCATCCTCTAACTCCTGTCCATCATTTGCTGAGGGCTACTGCCAGGGATGTTAAACCCCCACAATTCTGATTTGCCTCACACTGGCCAAGCACACCCCTGAAGCCAGAGGAAGCCCACAGGCTGAGTCACAGGGACATGCAGTCGGAAGCCACCAACAGTGAATGCTGAAGGGTGGGGACTGTGTGCCAATAACTGTGCTACGTGACCGGAGAGGTCTTCCTTGGCCACCAAATGTAAGCAGGACCTCTCCACGCCTGGTGTTCTCCATCGCTGCATCCTGTTCATGCCCTTCAGAGCATTCACCAAACTTTGTACCATTACCCATGCGTACACAGACATATTTGTTTACTCACCTGTTAACTCACTTCCTCCACTAGGTTGAAAGCTTGAAGAGGGCAGAGGTGACATCTCTGTTCACTGCATGTACCCAGCACAGTGCCTGGCACCAATCTGCATCCACTAAACATTTGTGCCTGGATGAACACAGCCTGCATGGGCTTCATCTTCATTATTTGTTCTTACGTCTGTCTCCACCACTAAGTGTGACCTTTCAGAGCCCAGGATCCAGATCCAACCTGCCTATGGGTCCAGACCTAGCTCAAGACCTTAAAGACTGGCCGGGTGCGATGGCTCACGCCTGTAATCCCAGCACTTTGGGAGCCTGACAGGGGTGGATCACTTGAGGTCAGAAGTTCGTGACCAGCCTGGGCAACATGGTGAAACCCCATCTCTACTAAAAATACAAAAATTAGCCAGGCGTGGTGGCAAGTACCTGTAATCCCAGCTACTGGGGAGGCTGAGGAAGGAGAATCATTTAAACCCGGGAGGTGGAGGTTGCAGTGAACTGAGATTGTGCCAGTGCACTCCAGCCTGGGCAACAGAGCAAGACTCCATCTCAAAAAAACAAAAAAACAAAAACACACACACACACACAAAAAGAAATGTGCTTCATGTTACTCCCATCTGAAAAGTTTTCCCAGCTGATGGAACCTACACCAGAAGCTGTGTGAAATAAGCCATCCATGGACTGGACATTGCAGCTTCAGTGACAAGTAGGAATGAATTTGGCAACATGGGAGGGTAAGGGAGGCATGTGAAAATTTAACAAGATTTGGCCACCAGTGTCTGAGTTTTAACTGCAGTAAAAACCAGCCAGGCCAGGCGCAGTAGCTCACGTCTGTAATCCCAGCACTTTGGGAGGCCCAGGCAGGCAGATCACCTGAGGTCAGGAGTTCGAGACGAGCCTGGCCAACATGGTGAAACTCTGTCTCTGCTAAAAAATACAAAAATTAGCCAGGCGTGGTGGCAGGAGCCTTAATCCCAGCTACTTGGGAGGCAGAGGCAGGAGAATCGTTTGAACCTGGGAGGTGGAGGTTGCAGTGAGGTGAGATCGAGCCATTGCACTCAAGCATGGGGCACAAGAGCAAGACTTCTCTCACACACACACACACACACACACATATACACACACACACACACACACACACACACACACACACAAAACACCAGCCAGGCATGGTGTCTCATGCCTGTAATCCCAGCACTTTGGGAGGCCGAGGTTGGCTGATCACCTGAGGTCAGGAGTTCAACACCAGCCTGGCCAACATGGTGAAACCTCATCTCTACTAAAAACACAAAATTAGCCAGGCATGGTAGCACATGTCTGTAATCCCAGCTGCTCGGGAGGCTGAGGCAGGAGAATTGCTTGAACCCAGGGGGCAGTGAGCCGAGATCACACCAGCGCATTCCAGCCTGGGCAAAAAAAGAGCAAAACTCCGTCTCAACAAAACAAATAACAAAAAACAAAAATCATGAACTTTACCATATTAACCATGGGTAAGTATACAGTTCAGTAGTGTTAAATATCCTTGTGCAACAGGTCTCTAGAACTATTTTTTCTTCTTCTTTTACTTCTTTTTTTTTTTTTTTTTTGAGATGGAGTCTCACTCTCTTGCCCAGGCTGGAGTGCAATGGCACAATCTCTGCTTACTGCAACCTCTACCACCTGAGTTCAAGTGATTCTCCTGCCTCAACCTCCTGAATAGCTGGGATTACAGGCACCCGCCACCACCCCCAGCTAATTCTTGTATTTTTAGTAGAGATGGGGTTTCACCATGTTGGTCAGGATGGTCTTGAACTTCTGACCTCAGGTGATCTGCCTACCTCAGCCTCCCAAAGTGCTAGGATTACAGGCTTGAGCCACCATGCCTGGCCCTCTGGAACTTTTTTGTCTTGCAAAACTGAAACTCTCTTCTCCTTATACACTAACTTGCTATTTCCCCTCCCCTTTGCCCCTGGCACCCTCCATTCCATTTTCTGTCTATGAAATTGACTGCCCTAGGTACTTCATGTAAGTGGAATCACACAGTATTTTTCCTTTTGTGACTGGCTTATTCATTTAGCATAATGTCCTCAAGGTTCATCCATGTCGTAGCATGGCTCAGAATTCCATGGCTCATTTTTAAGGCTAAGGAATATTCCATCATATGAACAGAGTACATTTTCTGTATTCATTCATCTGTCGATAGACATTTAAGTTCTTTCCACCTCTTGGCTATTGTGAATAATACTGCTATGAACATGTATGTGCAGATATCCATTTGAGTCTCTGCTTTCACTTCTTTTGGACATGTACCCAGAAGTGGGATTGCTGGATCATATGGCAATTCTATCTGTAATTTTTTGAGGAACCATCATACTGTTTTCCACAGCGATTATACCATTTTACATTCCCACATCAGAACAAGGGTTCTGATTTCTTCACATTCTTGCCAACAGCTGTTATTTTCTTTTTTTTTTCAATAGTGGCCATCCTAATAGGTGTGACATTTCACTTCCTAATAGAAGTGACATTTCACTGTGGGTTTTTAAAAAATTTTTTATTATTATAAATATATTTTTGAGACAGGGTCTCACTCTCTTACCCAGGCTGGAGTGCAATGCAGTGTCTCTATCCCAGCTAACTGCAACCTCCGCCTCACGGATACAAGTGATTCTTCCACCTCAGCCTCCCCAGTAGCTGGGATTACAGGCGTGTGCCACCACTCCCGGCTAATTTTTGTATTTTTTGGTAGAGACGGGGTTTCACCATGTTGGTCCGGCTGATCTCTAACTCCTGACCTCAGGTGACCTGCCCGCCTCAGCCTCCCAAAGTACTGAGATTACAGGCATGAGCCACCACACCTAGCCTTCATTGTGGTTTTGATTTGCACCTCCCTACTGGTTAGTGGTGCTGAGCACCTTTTCGTGTGCTTGTTGGTATTTGTATATCTTCTTTGGAGAAATGTCTATTCAAGACCCTTATTCATTTTTTATGGTGTTGTTGTTAAGTTGTAGGAGTTCTTTATATATTCTGGTTTTTGGCCTCTTGTCATATATATGATTTGTAAATATTTTCTCCTATTCTGTAGGTTGCCTTTTCACTCTGTTGCTTCTTTTGAGGTGCAGAAGTGTTTAAGTTTGATGTAATTCCATTTGTCTATTATTGCTTTTGCTGTCTATCCTTTTGGTATCCTATCCAAGAAATTATTGCCAAACCCAATGTCATGAAGATTTTCCCCTGTGTTTTCTTCTAAGGGTTTTATTGTTTTACCTCTTACATTTAGGTGTTTCATCCGTGTTAGCGTGTGCTTTCATTATTTAAATACGCTCTGCATGGTCAAGCAGTCTGTAGGCTGCAGGGAAATCACTGAGACTCAAATTTGGCCAAGGTTAGGCCTAGACATAGTTCTCTTCAGGTTATGGGATGATGCGGCTCATGAAGCTTTAGTGGGCTCTGGGCTCCTTCCCGGCACCCGAGGACATGCGCACTGGTCCCCATCTTACAACATTCATTGTCCTTATCATCTTCGATGTCACCAGCCTCTCATCCCACAGGTTTGCATCATATTGGTATCAGTGATGAGGCCCATCCCCTCAAATGCTGCCAGGAAGATGGGCCAGGAGTGATGCTCTTTTTGAAGCTGAGAAAAATAAAGCTTCTAGGCATTTTCACCACATAGCAAGTATGGCTCTAAATGCAGAACCGTTTCCACTACACTGAAGTTATTTCTCTCAGAAAAAAAAAAAATTTTTTTAATGGATGACATATAAGGACCCATCCTGGGAGAATTGAGCTGAAAGGAAGAATGTAAGAGAAAACTTAAATCATTGTATATAAAAGGTCTTCCTATCTATTTTGTTTGTAGAAGCAACAAAACTGGAATGGACCCAAATGCCAAGGATAGGGAAATAGTTAAGCCAACAAGTAGAGTACTTTGCAGTTAAGAGAAGTAAGTTCCCGGATGCCTCCAAGGAAATGGAGAAATGTGTATCTTAACCAACAAAACTAAGTGGAGCCCAGGTTTATAAGTAAACACTGACCCTTGTTACTTATAAAAGCCATACATAGCATGCTGGTCAACTGCCCACAGGCACTCGGGTCCATTTCTGCCCTGCCCTTGTCCTCTGGCTTCTCATTCAGTCAGTGGCCACTGGTGCTGGAATGCTGGAGGGTGGGAAGAGAGGATAAAGCAGGGCATTTCTCCCCTGGGTGCCCTTTGACATCTCCAGCAGAGGGAGGGCCTTCTCCTCTGTGGCTTCAGCTCTGCCTGGTCCCCCTGGGAACTTCGGTGGTCCCATCGCCTACAAGAAAGTCCCTTCCCATGGCTCTAGGTCCTACGGGGCACCCCAACCCCTGGGTCCCACCTATTACCTTCTCTTTGTTCCTAGGAATGGGAGTGGCCTCCTGCTGAACTAATCCCTCTAACCTCACTGCCACTGCCTCCACCACCAGAGCAACCAGTTCCCTGTATTAAATTCCATGAGAGAACTTTGTGTTTTCCTGGCTGGCTCCAGGCTGATACTTGCACTAATGGATAAAAATAAGAAGTTTGTTTGTTTGTTTGTTTTGAGACAAAGTCTTGCTCTGTTTCCCAGGCTGGAGTGCAGTGGCTCACTGCAACCTCTGCCTCCCAGGTTTAAGTGATTCTCCTGTCTCAGCCTCCTGAGTAGCTGGGACTACAGATGCGTGCCACCATGCCCAGCTAATTTTTGTATTTTTAGTAGAGATGGAGTTTTGCCATGTTGGCCAGGCTGGACTTGAACTCCTGACCTCAGGTGATCTGCCCACCTCAGCCTCCCAAAGTGCTGGAATGGGCCACTGTGCCAGGCTGCATCCATGGCAGATGGGAATGGGATCTCCATGACAACCAGCAAAGACCACTCCTGAGGCCCAGATGGTACCGAGGATACCTCAGTGGAGGCTACTGACCCCTCCCACTCATGACTTAGCACCACATTTAATCCCTCGAGAGTATAGGTGCATCCCAGAAATAGGAAGAAGGGAAATATTGAGTTGTCACCCTACTGGAATAGGATCTGGAAAGAGAAATTAAGATAGGATATAAAAAATAAAGAAAGGTACGATTTGTATGCACCTGAGTTTATAGACTAGAATTCAAATCCACTACAACTGAGAGAATAATAGGCCTTCAGTGGAATGCAAAGAGGGTGATAAAGACACTAGAATGCAGTGGAAAATGTTCCAGCATTGGAGGGAAAGAATCCTCCCACTCCCTGGAATCGCCCAGTTTGAAGTCAGCAGGATCCTTCAGTATTAAGCAGCATGACCCCTCATTTCATAGTCAAAAAAAACAGATGTCCAGGGAGGCTCGATAGCTGGCCTGACATCTCACAGTCATCTAATGTGGGGAGAAAGAACTCGAGCCTGTGATTTTCTCTGCTACACTTGGGTGGCTGCTGGGGCTTGCTGCAAACACCCAAATTGCTTCTTAATTGGAGTCTCCTGCTTAATTAGCTGCTTCCTGAGCAGCCCGTGCTCCCTGTCTGGAAATCTCAATCAACACCATCTTCTCTAAATTGCTGTGACCTCGCTCTTCTCATCTCTTCCATGCAGGGATTCACTTCTTCGTTTTGCCCAGTGGGACAGCTGGGGAGAGGATGGGCCATGCGGACAGCCTCTGCAGAGAGAAAGCAGCTGTTCTTACCATCACGCCCTGCTCCAGGGACTTCAGAGGGCTTCACAACCATCCCGAGAGGGTCAGGACTGGGGAGCAGGAAGACTGGGTTCAATCCTGGATTTGCCACTAACTCCCTGTGTGATCTTGGGAAACCTCTGTCACTCTAGGGGCTTCAGTGACCATTAAACTACAGTTTCTCCTCTAAATTAGGGTTACTAGGCTTAGCAAATAAAAATGCAAGATACTCAGTTACATTTGAATTTCAGTAAGCAACACCATTTTTTGGTATAAGTGTGTCCCATGCAGTAAGTGTATTTGAGATACACTTATACCAAAAAAATTTTTTGGTATCTGAAATACAAATTTAACTAGGCATCCTGTATTTTATCTGACAATCCTACCCCACATGGAAAAATTCTGTTCCATCTGCTCTGCAGAGGCAGCCTGATGAAGCACACACAGCACAGCTTGAGGGTGAGGCAGTCCTGAGTGTGAATCCCAGAACTGCCACCCAGCCTGTGTGATCTTGGGCAAGTCAGTTCACCTCTCTGAACCTCAGTTGCCCAGAGTAGAAAATGGATATATTAATCACTGAGTGGTCATCTCTCAGGACTAATTAGTTCTCTCTCAAGACTAGCGAAAGAGACTGGAGGCAGTGGCTCACACCTGTAATCCCAACATTTTGGGAGGCAGAGGCAGGAGGATTACTTGAGCCTAGGAGTTTCAGGCCAGCCTGGACAGCATGGGGATACCCCATCTCTACCAAAAAATACAAAAATTAGCCGGGCATGGTGGCACAGGCCTGTAGTCCCAGCTATACTTAGGAGGCCAAGGTGGAAGGATCCCTTGAGCCCAGGAGGTTCAGGCTGCAGTGAGCCATGATCATGCCATTGCACTCCAGACCCTGTCTCAAAAAAAGATTAGTGAAAGGACATAATTAAAAATCCCTTTATAGACTGCAAAGTTTGCAATAAACTTGAACATTTATTAAGAACCTGCTATAAGCAGGTTATACAACACATTCTACCAAATATTATGGGAAATAGAGATAACAGTGCAATTGGAAAGACATTTGTAAGAAAAGCCCGAGACTATCTATTTTTCTCAGAATCCTTCTATAAAGTGAAATCCCATCAAGAATCTGAATTTGGACTGCTACGAACTGATAAGGAATTTGATGCTTCAGGAAAAAAATTTGTGCAGTCTTGGGAAACAGTCATGCCTGGGCTTGACGCCAGAAAGAGCTGGAGCGATTCCCTTAGACCGACTGGACTTTCACGTTCCCACCAGCAAGTATCCCATTTGGGAGGAGACCTGGCTGATCTAGGGTGATCAAAGTCATCAGCTTAGGTGGAATCCTTCTCATCTTGACTTGGGCCTTGGAGATGCCTCTGCGGTCAGGGATGAGCAGACTTCATTTGGTTCCCACCATCCAGAACCCTAGAATGGTGGGGGTCAGCGGAATTGCCAGCCCAGCACCCATCCTCAGGGAACCAGCTGTTCCCCTCAGTCCAGGAGGTTCTCCAGGGGTGGGCATTTAATCCACACGTGGCCACCACAGTGAGTCAGAGACAGGCATGTGAGGAAGACAGGGTCCCAGTATTGTTTGAGCTGGGCCTGAAGCCAGTTCCCTGAGTCAGTAAACTCTCTTTGTACCAGTTTGAGCTGGATTTTCTGTCACTTGCCACTGATGGACACATTACTTCCATATGCTCCCTGCTTGGCTAGCCCCAAAGGGAGAAAACCGCATGAGTTAAAGTATGCAGGGAAAGCTTCAAACAGAGAGAAAAGCCACCCAGGGGCTCAGCCCAAAGTTTGCGAGGGATTCATGCACGATTTTCACACAATCAGCACCTACTCTTGGTGATGATGGGCAGTCTCCACCTATGTTTAGGACCCAAAAGCCACACTTTTTTGGGCAACCTGAGTGGGGCTTTAGTGGATGTGCTGTCTTCCATGTCCTCCCCTCCTCACCAAGCTCACCCCTCATGATAGCATTAGAGGCTTATCCCTAAGTTAGCACCCCCCAACCCAGCTCTCTAATCCAGAGCATCCCCACCACTATATACATCAGCCACACTCTCTAATCCCCAAGAAACAGGCTGTGCTTCCAGCCTCCCCACCTGGCCTCCTCCTATTACCTCTGCCTGACATCCTCTCTGTGCTGTTCACCTCCATCTTGAATTTGTTAAATATCTACAGGAACAAAGCTCCTGGTCGCCCCTCAGAACCATGTCCCTGTTTCCCCTCCCCTGACTGGTGCTTATGCCACTCCGACAGCCTCCAAGAGCCCTTGGTCTGAATCTCAAATGGAGGGCATTCTGCCATGTCTTGGGTGGAAGGGTCCCAGCCTGAGTCTAAGCTGAGTTTGCCCCTGGGGATCAGAGCATCTGATGAGCCAACGGGGCTGGGAAGAGGTCACTACGTGGCCATTCTCGACTCAAAGCTAAATATAGGGCTCTCTCTGAGCTTCAGTTGCCACATTTATAAATAGCAGGCAGGAAAGAATACTACCTGCCTTGTGTAGTTATTACGAGATTAAATGGCATAACACATCCATGACTACTGTGTCCCACATCACCAGTTACTTGCTGGAATTATCATATATGGTCATTTATCTTGCAGCAAATCAGACATTAAGGGTGGAGGGGGATTGGCTTTTTTTTTTGTTTTTTTTTTTTTTGAGACAGAGTTTTGCTCTCGTTGCCCAGAAGGAGTGCAATGGTGCGATCTCGGCTTACTGCAACCTCCGCCTCCCGAGTTCAAGCAATTCTCCTGCCTCAGCCTCCTGTGTAGCTGGGATTACAGGCATGCGCCACCATGCCCGACTAATTTTGTAATTTTAGTAGAGATGGGTTTTCTCCATGTTGGTCAGGCTGGTCTCGAACTACCAAACTCAGGTGATCCGCCTGCCTCAGCCTCCCAAAGTTCTGGGATTACAGCCATGAGTCACCGCGCCCACCCTTTTTTTTTTTCTTTTGAGACAGAGTCTCACTCTGTTGCACACGCTGGAGTGCAGTAGTGGTGCAATCATGGCTCATTGCAGGCTCAATCTCCTGGGCTCAAGTGATCCTCCCAAGTAGTTAATACTACAAGTGCTCACCACCATGCCCAGCGAATTTTTTTTATTTTTCATAGAAACGGGTCTTGCTACGTTTTTGAGACTGTTCTCAAACTCCGGGCCTCAAGCGATTCTCCCTCCTTGGCCTTCCAAACTGCTGGGATTACAGGTGTGAGCCACCGCACCCAGCGCAGGTACGACTATTATGAACCCCTTAGCCTTCCCCTTGTTCCCTCCATTCAGACTAGACCTCGGTCTTCACTGTCCCAGGGCAACTAGACCATAGCCAAGCTGAAAAGAAGAAAAAGTTATTTTTAGCTTTTGAACTCCCAAGGACCCTAAATTCTATTAATTCAGGGCCATTTAAGGAATTTTCACAGGCAAATTGACTATAATGTAAATTGGGTTTAGGCTTTAGCACCTAAATTTCACATAAGGCAGAAGTCCCTTTACATCTCCTTGAGCCTCCTCCTCCAAAACACTGGATTTAGGACCCTGGGGGCTCACTCAGTGCAAACCGGCCAGCCAGTCCAGGTTGCTAAAGCCAGGCAGAGAGGCCCACACTCAAAGTCTACAGCCTTGCTGCTGCCACAAGAGGGCGCTGCAGAACACCGGCGCTGGGAAGTCTGGGGGACCTTCCTCCTCTGCTAAGGTGACTCCCCCTGGCGGGAGGCCCGAACAGTTCTAGGAAGATAAGTGTGCACGTGATGGTCAAGGCCCATGGGGAACAAACCTCATTGTTTACCGTGACAGCTGCTGTGATGATGGGTAATCACTTATTTGGTGTTGCAAGTGTACAATTAGAGAGACTTGAGGTTTGGTTTTAAGTAAAACAAGTGGTATTTTACTTCTTTGTCTAGGTGAACTAAAAAAGTCACTGTAGAACAAATTGTGATTTTGAGAAGAGTCATTAACTGGCTCCTCCGAGGTAAATACAAGCAAGTGTGGAGGGGCACCCATGGCCTTGGGAAAAGGAGATTGTAATGGGACCTGCTAGCTACTCAGAGCTGGTGACTGGGGAAAAGTTGGCAATTTTGCACTGGGGTCGGATTACCTCTTGGACACAAAGTAATCAAGATCTCAGCCCATTCTCCTTTGAGATTCCACTATAGTAAGCCTGTCTGACTGATTGGGGTGTTTGCGAGAATGGACTTCTAGAGCCACCAAGAGAGAAATCACCTTGGGACATAGAGACACATGCTCAATGCCAGCTCTATGTATGTGGAAAGGGGAGCTACACTTTGTGCCCAAACTAGTAACCCTGACATGGTGTGCACCATCTGGGGGCAATGGCTGAACATGAGATTATAAACCAAAGCCAGAAGCCGCGTGGGCAGCACTGTGGCCAGCCTGAGGGTCCAAACCAGTGAGAGCATTAGCGCAGCCCCAGGTTGCATGGGACTGGACATAAGTAATTGCAGCCAGAAACTGTGCCCTGCTGGAGGCTTGGTCCAGTTCCTTCATTAAGAATTCCTCTGGCCAAATCCCAGTGCAGTCTTTGCTGCTGCCACGATGCCAAAATGAAAGACGCAGAATCAGCACCAACCCCCGCCACAGCAGCAGCCCCCACTGCCCGAGAGGGAAAAGACTGGAGATGACGAGGATGGGAGTCCCATCGGATCACCCAGCCTTCTGAGCCTCCCCCCATGGCCAGTGGAAAACCTGATGACCCTAAGTCAGCTCCTCACAGAAGTCCTCCAGGAGCAAGGGAATCACTGATTCTACCGCTGCTGAGCCTCCCACCTCCTCCTCAGGGTAGAGGCCCAGTGCCAGGAGGCCTTGGCCCCAGGCCTAACCCATATGATTGTGGTTGGTGGGGAGTCAATGCTGAACCTCCTTTTCCGGGGCCAGGTCATGGGGGTTCCGCCAGGCGAAGCCTTCACAAAGAACAGAGAAACCCTCAAAGGCTCTAAAGCTGGTCTCTTCTCAAGAATACCAGCCCACTAGGATGACCCCCAGGTTATGGAAGACAAATCCCACCGCCTAGTCTGTGGACATTTTGCCAAAAAGGGCCACTGTTTATATGAGGACCTCTGTGCCTTCCACCACCCAGGCATCAATAGCCCTCCTCTGTGAGACTGTGTCCTCCCATCCAGGGTGGAAACAGCCATCTGTGACCAGCAGCCATGTATTTCCCTGTGGCCCTGTGATGGCTACTATGAGGCTCTTCCAGCACTCCCAGCCAGTGACACACCCACTCTATCTGCCCCTCTTCCCCCGTGTGGGGTCCAGGGTTGTGTTGCATCACTGGGGCGAGGCGCACACACTTTCTTCTGACGCAGCCTCCAGAGACTCGCCTTTGGGACCAATCCTTGCTCCCTTCAGCTGCCTCCTGGATCTTCCCCCTGTCAAATGACTGCTGAACAGGAAACCTCTTTGGGGCTGTTTCTTGTGCATCTGTCCACCTGTTCCCAGTATTGCCCTCCGTTCCTGAGAGCCCTAGAGCAGTTTCCTACCCTTCCCTTCTTCTAACTGCTTGTTTTAAGTCCTTTTCATGTGACACCCCTTACTCCCAGTGTTGTCAGCTGCTTGTGGAACTCAGCCAGGTTGTTTAATCTGGGGTCAAGTCTGAGTGACTGATACAGAGTTACTTCCTAAAAGGCCACTCTCCCTGCTTTTGGATTTCGTAGTTTCTCCGTCAGTAGCACGATCCCCACCGCTACCGCCTTTGATCACTGTGCTTTGTGAAACTCTGCATCCCCTCACAGCCTTTCTCAGTGTCTGTGGCATGTCTGTGACTTCCCAACAATAGAGTAAGTTTTTCTGCCAAAATGAGTACGGCTCTTGGTGCCCTCCAGACTTTCCACCTCCCAACATGGGGGAATTGTGACCTCTCCATCGGACTGCCTCCCTGGTCCTCCCCATTCTTCCCATTCTTCTCTTGGTGTTGGTCATCCTGGGTCTGACACATGCCCATGAGACGTCTTAAAAAGCCTCAGATGGCTTTACCCTACCTAGATCCTTTCCAGCCCATTTTAGTTAGACTATGTCATTGGGAGGCCACCAGTCCTTTCATTTGAGTTCTGTGAATCTCCACCTTGCTTATCTTTGGGTGGAACCTGGAAAGTACTGTTGCCCTCTTCCAACCCTCTTTCCCTACATCCCTGGCACTGATTGTTTTCTATGAAAATGGCAGAGAACAGGTTAAGTTTCGAACTGGCCCTCAGGATATGAGTCAGGAGTTGAATGGGCAAAAGGGAGGGATGAGAGCTGTTGGAGAACTGAGAATGAGTTTTTTGTGTGTGTGTGTAACTTTTTTTATATATTAGTAATAAATGCAGTGAAAACAAACCAACAAAAAAGAGAGTTCTGGGTCTGAGCACAGTGGCTCCCTCTTATAATCCCAGCACTTTGGGAGGCTGACACAGGAGGATTGCTTGAAGCCAGGAGTTTAAGACCAGCCTGGGCAAACATAGCAAGACCCCTTTTCTACAATAAAATAAAATAAGAAAAAAAGTTAGCTGGGCATGATGGTGCACACCTGTAGTCCCAGCTACTCAGGAGGCTGAGTTAGGAGGATCATTTGAGCCCAGGAGTTCCACACTGCACTCCAGCCTGGGTGACCGAGCGAGACTCTGTCTCTAGTAAAAACTTTTAAAAAATAAAAAAGAGTTCCTTTGAATTGCTGGACTGAGTAATTCCCCAAAGCTGTCCCAAAATTTGGGAAGAGAAACAACACTTGTCTAGTATGTGCAGTTTCAGGCCTGTTGTAATTTGCAAAATTAGAGGTGAGCTCGACTATTCCCCCAAGCTGCTAAATAAAGCACAGGCAAGTTTCCCTTCATTTCGTCATTATTATTGTTTCAGTGAAGGCCCCATCCTTTAGACCCAGAGCCCACCTGGGGCTTCTCTTTTCCTTTTCATGTTTGCTCCCACGCCCGTGGCTGTGACTGCAAAGCCATGGGCCTGATTATCGGGATAAGGTTTAATTGTCTCCCATTTAAAATGAAAAGAGTAGACTTGGCCAGGTACACATCTTAGATAATTAATTCCAATTTTTTTTCCAGCCTCAACATGCAGACAGGAGCATGAATTCATCCTCAATTTAAAGGTGATGCCAGATGTGATGGCACTTGCCATAACCCCAGCTACTCAGGAGGCCAAGGTGGGAGGATGGCTTGAGCCCAGGAGGTCAAGACTACAGTGAGCCATTATCACGCTACTGCACTTTAGCCTGGGTGACAGGAGGAGACCCTGTCTCTAATAAACAAGTAAATGAAAATAAAGTTGAGGTCACTGATACTCGAAGAGGTTAATGCAAACTGGGAATGTCCCACAGTTTTAGGACCCAGTTGTGGTGGATCACTTGTGAAAATGGTCCCAATCTTCCACCAGTTATATCCATGCCTGTTTTTAAATTTTATTTTCATTTTGGTAAAATACACATAACATTAATTTACCATCTTAAACATTTTAAAATTAATCCTGTCTAACTGAACTGAAACTTTGTACCCTTTAATCAACATGTCCCTATTTTCCTCTCTGAGGCATTTTTGTGTCCACCTCAGCGACGTGAAGTACATTCACATTGTTGTGCAATCATCACCACCATCTGTCTCAGAATGTGTTTATCTTCCCAAACTGAAACTGTTCCCATGAAAACACTAACTCCCATCCTCACTTCTCCAGCCCCTGGAACCTACCATTCCACTTTCTGTCTCTGAGTTTCACTATTCTAGGGACCTCATAAAAGTGGAATTGGCCGGGCACAGCGGCTCACATCTGTAGTCCCAGCACTTTGGGAGGCCAAGGTGGGTGGATCATGAGGTCAGGAGTTCAAGACAAGCCTGGCCAATATGGTGAAACCCTGTCTCTACTGAAAATACAAAAACTAGCCGGGCATGGTGGCACGCACCTGTAATCCCAGCTACTTGGGATGCTGAGGCAGGAGAATCACTTGAACCCGGGAGGCGGAGGTTGCAGTGAGCCGAGATCATGCCACCGCACTCCAGCCTGGGCAATGGAGCGAGATTCCGTCTCAAAAAAATAAAAAAGTGGAATCATACAGTATTTGTCTTTTTATGACTGGTTTATTTCACTGAGCTTGTATTTAAGTTTCATCCATGTGGTAGCATGGGTCATAATTTCCTTTCTAAGGCTGAATAACATTCCAGTGTATGTATACACCACATTTAGTTTATCCATTCATCTGTCAATAGACGTAGCAGACACCTCTTGGCTGTCATGAATAATGCTGCTATAAACATGGGGGTTCGAATATCTGAGGCCTTGTTTTTCATTCTTTTGAGTATACACCCAGAAGTTGAAGTGCTTAATTGCATGGTAATTTTTTTTTTTTTTTTTTTTGAGACCAAATTTCATTCTTGCCACCCAGGCTGGAGTCCAGTGGCACGATCTCGGCTCACTGCAACCTCCGCCTCCTAGGTTCAAGTGATTCTCCTGCCTCAGCCTCCTGAGTAGCTGGGATTGCAGGCTCCCACCACCACGCCCGGCTAATTTTGCATTTTTAGTATAGATGAGGTTTCACCATGTTGGCAAGGCTGGCCTCGAACTCCTGACCGCAGATGATCTGCCCACCTCAGCCTCCCAAAATGCTGGGATTACAGGTGTGAGCCACCATGCCCGGCCAGTAATTCTAGGTTTCTTTGAGGAACCGCTATACTGTTTCCACAGCACTGCACCATTTACATTCACACCAATAGTGTGCAAGTGTTCCAGTTTCTCCACATCTTCGCCAACAGACTGGTTGGGTTCTGTGTTTTTGATAATATCCGTGCTAGTGAGTGTGAGATGGTATCTCATTGTGGTTTTAATTTGCCTTTGCCTAATATCCATTCCTTTCCCAGTGTGACATGGCAGCTCCTCCCATCAAGCAATGACATCTGTGGTGGCTTCATGCCTTGTTTTGGTCTTTAGAATGTGATGGAGTGAGGTTGTACTGTGAAAGGAAAATAAGTCTCCCGAAAATCACTAAGCCAGAGGGAAAAGCCAAGCTGGGAACTGCATAGGGCAAACCTGCCTCCCATTCTATTCCTAAATAACACAGCTACAGATGTTTTATTTATTTTATTTTATTTATTTACTCTGAGACAGAGTCTCGCTCTGTCACCCAGGCTGGAGTGCAGTGGTGTGATCTCAGCTCACTGCAACCTCCGCCTCCTGGGTTCAAGCAATTCTCCTGCCTCAGCCTCCCGAGTAGCTGGGATTACAGGCGCCCACCACCACACCCAGCTAATTTTTATATTTTTAGTGGAGACCGGGTTTCACCATGTTGGTGAGGCTGGTCTCAAACTCTTGATCTCAAGTGATCCACCCACCTCAGCCTTTGTATTTTTAGTAGAGATGGGCTTTCACCATGTTGGTGAGGCTGGTCTCAAACTCTTGACCCCAAGTGATCCACTTGCCTCAGCCTCCCAAAGTGCTGGGATTACAGGCATGAGCTACTGTACCTGGTTAAGATTTTAAAAAGCTACATACCAGCCTTACAATTTACCCACAAGGAAATTCCTTGAGGACAAAGTCATCCCTCTGCTCATGTGAGACAAATGCATATATGATTGCTTCCTCTGCCCTATTGGTTCACTAAGCCAGACTAAGGCACGTGACTATTCTTGTAAATTGTACATTCAGCGAAAGGCTAATTAGAAACTCAAAAAAATGCAACTGTTTTTCTCTTTTCTATCTATGACCTGAAGTCCTCTTCCCTGTTTCGAGTTGTCCCGCCTTTCTGGGCCAAACCAATGTACATGTTACATATATTGATTGATGTCTCATGTCTCCCTAAACTGTATGAAACCAAGCTGCACCCTGACTACCTTAGACACATGTCGTCAGGACCTCCTGAGGCTGTGTCGCAGGCAAGTCCTTAACCTTGGCAAAATAAACTTTCTAAATTGATTGAGACCTGTCACAGATACTTTCTGGTTTACGGTACCCATTACAAACCTAGGCTTTGGGAGGCCCTGCATGCTCTACTCTCAAGGGAAATAGAGTGTCATCCACTGCCCTAGGATCAAGCCCAGGCTAGCCTGCTGGAGGGAGGGAGACACGGCACCACCCCAGACATCAGCTAGCCAACTGGCAGAGGTGTGTGAGGCTGTGCTAGACCTGCCAGTCCAGCTGAGCTTCTGGATGACTGCAGTTGGGAGCCCAGCCAGGGTCAGCCAAACCTGGCCCAGAGCAGAACCGCTCAGCAGATCCATAGAGTCCTAAACAATAATAAGTCACTGTTTTCTTAAAGCAACAAAGTTTGTGGTGGTTTGTTATGCAACAATTGCTAAATGATACATCAGTGTTCAGCTCCTGCTCCAGGGTTTTTTTTCCACATCCCATGGACAGACTCTCCTGAACTGAGACAAAGCAGGCAAAGCTCTCACCTAACTCTTGGAAGACATTAGAGCAACCCCTTACCTGGTGTGTGGGACACAGGTGGAATGACTCTCTCAGAATCTAATCTTTTTTTTTTTTTTTTGAGACGGAATCTTGCTCTATCACCCAGCCTGGAGTGCAGTGGCGTGATCTCGGCTCACTGCAAGCTCCGCCTCCCAGGTTCACGCCATTCTCCTGCCTCAGCCTCCCAAGTAGCTGGGACTACAGGCACCCGCCACCACGCCCAGCTAATTTTTTTGTATTTCACCGTGTTAGCCAGGATGGTCTCGATATCCTGACCTCATGATCCACCCTCCTTGGCCTCCCAAAGTGCTGGGATTACAGGCATGAGCCACTGTGCCCAGCCTGAATCTAATCTTAAATATTGCTCTTCATGGGACACCTTTAGTCCAGTCCTCCTGTGGGCCTGTAGACCTTCCAACCCCCATCACACCCCAACCTCCCCTTCCTCTCTAGGAGGCAGGTGGAAATTAACCAAGGTGACTAAAATCCATGCAGCTCATGTGTGCCCCTTTCCAGAAGATGAATGAAAGTGAGGAAGGAGAAAAGGCTGCCACCACGTTCCCCTCAGAGGCCTCTGCTTTCCATTTTTGAGACTCTCCACACGGGGATCTGGGAATCTTTACTTTCTTTTTTTCTTTTTCTTTTTTTTTTTTTTTGAGACAGAGTCTCACTCTGTTGCCCAGGCTGGAGTGCAGTGGCGCAATCTCGGCTCATTGCAACCTCTGCCGCCAAGATTCAAGCGATTCTCCTGCCTCAGCCTCCAGAGTAGCTGGGATTACAGGTGCCTGCCACTGCGCCCAGCTAATTTTTGTAGTTTTAGTAGAGACAGGGTTTCACCATGTTGGCCAGGCTGGTCTTGAACTCCTGACCTAGAGATCCACCCGCACCAGCCTCTCAAAGTTCTGGGATTACAGGCGTTAGCCACCGCGCCCAGCCAGAATCTTTACTTTCAGTATGCTCCCCAGGTGGATCCAAGGTGCAGTCAGGTGTGGGCACTGTGGCAGAAGGCCAGGGGGAGTTGTGAAAAGTTCAAGTAGGTGAGGCGCCTGGTCAGATTGTCACCAAACCCAAGTCTGTCTGCTTGCCAATTGGAAGCCAGATACGAGAAGCAATATGTGGTGAAAGGAAAGCAGTTTTAATAATCAAATGGTAGAATCTGGGAAATGGCCAGGCTCATGCCTGCAAAAGACCACTTAATATTTTGGGCTTGGTACAGTATTTAAGAAGGGAAACTTGATATGAGAAGAAAGCAGGAGTGTGCAGGATATAGGGTTTGTGTGTCTCATTCCGATGGCTATCTTGAGTTACTGTCCACCTGGAGCACAGGCTGGGGCCATCTTGACACTGGACAGGTTGTAGATTGACTGCCTTGAGGCCATCTCCAGATGGAAAGAATTCTGCAACTGGGTCTTCACCCCTGGTTCATTTCAAGATTAGCCCCTGGAATTTCTTTTTTCTTTTTCTTTTTTTTTTTTAGATGGAGTCTTGCTCTGTCACCCAGCTGGAGTCGATGGCACAATCTTGGCTCACTACAACCTCTGCCTCCTGGGTGTAAGCAATTCTCCTGCCTCAGCTTCCCGAGTAGCTGGGACTACAGGCACACGCCACCACGCCCGGCGAATGTTTGTATTTTTAGTAGAGATGGGGTTTCACCATATTGGCCAGGCTGGTCTCAAACTCCTGACCTTGTGATCCACCTGCCTTGGCCTCCCGAAGTGCTGGGATTACAAGTGTGAGCCACCGCGCCTGGCCTATTCCCTGGAATTTCTAAGCAAGCCCATAATTAGATAAACTAGCCCAGTGCAGTGCAAAGAGTGTCTAGTGGGAAGGGAGAGAAACAAAGTTTGAATGTTTCAAGGCTAAGACTGGAGAAAGGGGAAAAAAAAGGTTTTAAAATGCATTTTGAAGCTAAGCTGACCAGTTATGAGACCATGTTGTAGGGTGACCCCTACCCCTGCCCCCAGTGGCCCTGAGCTCACTCTCATAACAGAGCTTCTCCCATACCCACTCTCATCCTCCCAGGTGGAGTTAGGACCTTGCCCCATCCATCCCACAGGGACTAGGCATGCCCACACACTGTCTCCTCCTCTGGCCTGTGGGGTCTATGAAGGCTCCCAGTAGTCAGCCCAGGGCCCAGAACAGGTAGTGCTCAGATCAGGAGCACAAACCCCTCATTCACCTTCCTGTCCTGCAAACCTTGGGCAAGTGTAGCTCAGGTATTTTGCATTTGCGTTTTCTCATCTAAACAAAGGGAATAGTAATAGTACCCACTTAAGGAGGTGTTGGAAGGATTCAGTGATAGCCACACACAGGATGAGCTCAATAAATTGGGACATAATGGGTGTGTCCATGTCCAAATGTGTTTAGTTGATTATTAAATTTTCAAATCCAAAAGAATTATATTTTAGTGAAGGTATAATATGCAGGTCTTAAGTATATATGTATGTGCTCAATCTCCAAATCAAGATATAGAACCTTTCCTTCGCTGCAGAAATTGTCTCTTTTTAATGAATTTCCTTTCCCACTAGAGGCCACCACTGCTCTTATTTATAATGTGATCGGCTAGTTTTGCCTGTTATTCAACTTAACATAACGGAATCTAGAGTCCACATTCTCTTTGCGTCTGGCATTTTTCATTCAACAGTGGCCGCGGATGGTGGTGTGAACCTGTAATCCCAGTGCCTTGGAAGGCCGAGGCTCCTGGGACCATTGCTTGAGCCCGGGAGTCTGAGGCTCCAGTGAGCTATAATCTCACCACTGCATACTCCAGCCTGAGCGACAGAGCAAGATGGCCTCTAAAAAACAAAACAGCCATTATGCCTATGGGATTTGTTCATGCCTTCAAGTTTATTAGTAACTACTGATAATCCATAATCCTTTTTATTGCTGACTAGTATTCATTTTATGAATATACCACAACTTATGCATTCTCCTGGTTTTTTTTGTTTGTTTGTTGTTGTTGTTGTTTTTGAGACGGAGTCTTGCTCTGTTGCCCAGGCTGTAATGCAGTGGTACAATCTCGGCTCACTGCAACCTCCGCCGGCCGGGTTCAAGCAATTCTCCTGCCTCAGCCTCCCAAGTGGCTGGGACTACAGGCATATGCCACCACGCCCGGCTAATTTTTGTATCTTTAGTAGAGACGGGGTTTCAACATGTTGGCCAGTCTGGTCTTGAACTCCTGACCTCTGATCCGCCCGCCTCGAGCTCCCAAAGTGCTTGGATTACAGGCGTAAGTCACCGCGCCCAGCCGCATTCTCCTGTTGACGGAGATTTGGGTTACTTCCAGTTAGACTACTGTGAACCTGCCCTACTGATGCAGGGCAGGTTCTTGGCTTGCCCAGGAAGACTTGAAGAGCCAGATGGAGGTAGAAGAAAACAGCCTTGCTGAGGCGGCGTGGCACTATTATAGCTCCAATGACGACTGCTCTGGCACAGCAAGACTACCCCCACGGGAACTGTGCAGAGGGTAGCAGCCTAGGGGCAGTTTTGTAGGCGTATTTAGGTCCACTTTAAAACACATGCTAATCAAGAAGGGGGTCATTCGGAATTCGCTAGAAAGTGGGCGGGAACTTCCGGTGTTGCCCCGGCAAGGGGAGCAACTTCCGGGTGTTGCCACGGCAATGGTAAACTGTCATGGCGGTGGTGGGCGTGTCTTATGGAGAGGGACTTCAAGCGCCTCTCCCCAGTTTCCGCCAGTCTTCGATCTGATCCGGAGTCCGGTCCCGGCTGCTTCCTACCTTACAGTGAACATTTATTTGTGCTCATTATTTTTTGGTAACGTATCATTTTACGTGGGTGAGTAGCTAGAGTTGCTTAAGTCATAGAATTTGTTTAACTTTATAAGAAACTGCCAAACAGTTGTCCAAAGCAGTTGTACAGTTTCAAACTCACGCCTGCTGGCCGGGCTCAGTGGCTCACGCCTGTAATCCCAGCACTTTGAGAAGCCGAGGTGGGAGGATCACTTGAGGTCAGGACTTCGAGATCAAACTCAGGCCTGCAGTGTATGGGATCCCGTTCCAGTCGTTCCACAACGTTGGCAGCATTTGATGCCACTCTTCATTTGAGATGGTGCTGATAGGTAGGAAATGGTGTCTTATGGTGGTATTACTTTGCATTTCTCTGATGACTAATGATTATGAATTTCATGTACTTAATGGCCATTCGTAGATCTTTTATGAAGTGTCTGTTCATTTTTAACCACTTTTTTTTTTTTTTTTGAGACAGGGTCTTGCTTTGTCACCCAGGCTGGAGTGCAGTGGCCTGATCATGGCTCACTGCAGTCCTAACCTCCCTGGCTCAAGCAGTCCTCCCACCTCAGCCTCCCAAGTAGCTGGGACCACAGGCCCACACCTCCCCTGCCCGGGTAATTATTTTAATTTTAATTTTTTTAATTTTTAATTTTTTTTTTTGAGACGGAATTTTGCTCTTATTGCTCAGCTGGAGTGCAATGGTGCGATCTCGGCTCACTGCAACCTCCGCGTCCCGGGTTCAAGCAATTCCCCTGCCTCAGCCTCCCAAGAGGCTGGGATTACCATGTGGCACCACGCCTGGCTAATTTTGTATTTTTTTAGTAGAGACAGGGTTTCACCATGTTAGCCAAGCTGGTCTCGAACTCCTGACCTCAAGTGATCCACTCGCCTCAGCCTCACAAAGTGCTGGAATTACAGGCGTGGGCCACCTCGCCCAACCGATTTTTTTTATTTTTTGTAGAGACGGGGTCTCCTGATGTTGCCCAGGCTGGTCTTGAACTCCTGGGCTCAAGCAATTCTCCTGCTTCCACCTCCCAAAGTGTTAGGATTTCAGGCATAAGCCACTGTGCCCTGCGTTTTTCCATTTTAACCATCTTAATTGCTATGTAGTAGTATCACATAGTTTAATTTTCTTTTCTTTTTCTTTTTCTTTTTTTTTTTTTTTTTTTTTGTGAAACAGAGATCCATTCTTGTTGCCCAGGCTGGAGTGCAGTGGCGCAATCTTGGCTCACAGCAACCTCTGCCTCCTGAGTTCAAGTGATTCTCCTGCTTCAGCCTCCTGAGTAGCTGGATTACAGGCATGCCCGACCATGCCCAGCTAATTTTGTATTTTTAGTAGAGACGGGGGTTCACCATGTTGGTCAGGCCGGTCTCGAACTCCTGACCTCAGGTGATCCGCCTGCCTTAGCCTCCCAAAGTGCTGGGATTACAGGTGTGAGCCACCACACCGGGCCCTAATTTGCATTTCTATGATGACTAATGATGTTGAGTATCTTTTCATGTCACCCATGTGATTTTCTTTTTTTTTGAGACGGAGTCTCGCTCTGTCACCCAGGCTGGAGTGCAGCGGCATGATCTAGGTTCACTGCAAGCTCCACCTCCTCCCGGGTTCACGCCATTCTCCTGCCTCAGTTGAGTAGCTGGAACTACAGGTGCCCGCCATGCCTGGCTAATGTTTTTATTTTATTTTTTATTTTTAGTAGAGACAGGGTTTCACCATGTTAGCCAGGATGTCACCCATGTAATTTTCATAGTGAATATCTGCTCAAATCTGTTGTGCATTTTTCATTTTTTACTTTTTTATTTTTATTTTTTAGAGACAGTCTCCCTCTGTCACCCAGTCTAGAGTGCAGTGGTGTGATCGTGGCTTACTGTAACCTCGATCTCCTGGGCTCAAGTGATCTTCCCACCTCAGCCTCAGAAGTAGCTAGGAATACAGACATGCACCATTACACCTGGCTAATTTTTTTTTTTTAGTAGAGGCAGAGTTTCATCATGTTGCCCAGACTGGCTTCCTAGTCCTGGGCTCAAGCAGTCCTCCTGCCTTGGCCTCCCAGAGTGCTGGGATTACAGCATTAGCCATGCACCTGGCGTGTTGTGCATTTTTAAATTCGATTTTTAAAATTGAGTTTTAAGAGTTCTTTATATATTCTGGATATAAGTCCTTTATCAGGTGTATTATTTGCAAGTATTTTCTCCAGTCTGTTTGTCTTTTTATTCTCTTATCAGTGTTTTCAAAAGAGCAGAAATGTTAAATATTGGTAAAGTTCATTTTATCCAATTTTTTTTTCTTTTTTTTTTTTTTTTGAGACGGAGTCTCGCTCTGTTGCCCAGGCTGTAGTGCAGTGGCACGATCTCGGCTCACTGCAAGCTCCGCCTCCGGGGTTCGCGCCATTCTCCTGCCTCAGCCTCTCCAAGTAGCTGGGCCTACAGGCGCCTGCCACCACGCCCGGCTAATTTTTTTTGTATTTTTAGTAGATACGGGGTTTCACCGTGGTCTCGATCTCCTGACCTCGTGATCCGCCTGCCTCAACCTCCCAAAGTGCTGGGATTACAAGCGTGAGCCACCGCGCCCGGCCATTTTATCCAATTTTTCTTGCGTGGTTTTGTGACGTAGAGGAAGGCCAGGCATGGTGGCTCAGGCCTGTAATCCCAGCACTTTGGGAGGCGGAGGCGGGAGGACCACCCTGAGGTCAGGAGTTTGAGATCAGCCTGCCCAACATGGCAGAAACTCCGTCTCTACTAAAACTACAAGAATTAGCCTGGCATGGTGGTGTGCACCTGTAATCACAGCTACTCAGGAGGCTGAGGCAGGAGAATTGCTTGAACCTGAGAGGCGGAGGTTGCAGTGAGCCAAGATCACGCCACTGCACTCCGGGCTGGGCGACAGAGTGAGACTCCATCTCTAAATAAATAAATAAATAAAATAAAATTTTAAAAAAGAAGAAATCTCTGCCTACTGCAAGCTCACAAAGGTATTTTCCTTGCTTTCTTATGGAAGATTCATGGTCGCAGCTATGATGTATCTCAAATTATTTTTTATGTGTGGATCTGATTATCCAGATGTTGTAGGACCACTCATTGAAAAGCCTTTATTTCCCAGTTGAATCATCCTTGTCAAAAATCATTTGACTATATGTAAGGGTCTATTGTCTGACTCTAATTTGTTCTGTAGATCTATTTGTCTGTTTTGTTTTGTTTTGTTTTGTTTTCTGAGACAGAGTTTTGCTCTTGTTGCCCAGGCTGGAGTGCAATGGTATGATCTCGGCTCACTGAAACCTCCGCCTGCCGAGTTCAAGCGATTCTTCTGCCTCAGCCTCCCAAGTAGCTGGGATTACAGGCGCCTACCACTACGCCCAGCTAATTTTTTTGTATTTGGTAGAGACAAGGTTTCACCATGTTGGCCAGGCTGGTCTCGAACTCTTGACCTCAGGAAGGTGAGTCCTCCAAATTTATTGTTTTCCAAAATTGTTCTGGCTATTCTAGACTCTGCATTTTCAAATAAATTTTAGGGCCAGGCACGGTGGTTTATGCCAGTAATTCCAGCGCTTTGGGAGGCCAAGGCAGGGGGATTGCTTGAGCCCAGGAGTTGAGACCAGCCTCGGCAACATGGTGAAACCCCGTTTCTAACCAAAATAGAAAAAAATTAGCCAGGCAGTAGTGGTGTGCATCTGTAGTCCCAGCTACTTGGGAGGCTGAGGCGGGAGGATCATTTGAGCCCAGAAGGTCAAGGCTGCAGTGAGCCATGATCATGCCACTGCACTCCAGCCTCAGCAACAGTGAGACCTTGTCTCCAACAAACAAACAAAAATTTAGGATCAGCTTGCCAATTTCTGCTAAATAGCCTGCTGGGGTTTTAAATTGAATTTCTGCTGAAACTATAGGTGAATTTGGGGAAAATGAACGTCTTAAAAATATTTAGTCCAGTCCGGGCGTGATGGCTCACACCTATAATCCCAGCACTTTGCGAGGCCAAGGTAGGTGGATCCCCTGAGGTCGGAACTTCGAGACTAGCTGGAGCAACATGGAGAAACTCTGTCTCTGCTAAAAAAAATACAAAATTAGCTGGGTGTGGTGGTGCCTGTCTGTAATCCTAGCTATCCGGGAGGCTGAGGCAGGAGAATCACTTGAACCCAGGAGGTAGAGATTGCGGTGAGCTGAGATCGCGCCACTGCATTCCAGCCTGGTCAACAAGAGCGAAACTCTGTCTCAAAAAAAAAAAAAAATTTAGTCCTCTCATCCATGAACATAGTGTATCTCCACATTTATTTAAATATTCTTTAGGCTGGGCACGGTGGCTCACACCTGTAATCTCAGCACTTTAGGAGGCCGAGGTGGGCAGATCACGAGGTCAGGAGATCGAGACTATCCTGGCTAACACGGTGAAACCCCGTCTCTACTAAAAATACAAAAAAAATTAGCCGGGCATGGTGGCAGGCACCTGTAGTCCCAGCTACTCAGGAGGCTGAGGCAGGAGAATGATGTGAACCTGGGAGGCGGAGCTGGCAGTGAGCCGAGATTGTGCCACTGCATTACATCCTGGGCAACAGAGCGAGACTCTGTCTCAAAACAACAAAACAAAACAAAAAACAAAATAAATACTCTTTAATTTCTGTAAGCACTGTTTTATAGTTTTCAGTGTAGAAATTATGCATTTACTCATTAAAAGCTGATATTTTTTATGCCATTACGAATGGTGTCTTATATTTTTCCAGTTGCATGGTGCTAGTATATATAAATATGATTTTTTGTTATATTGATCTTGTAGCCTGCAGCCTTGCTAAGTTCACTTATTAGTTCTTGTATGTTTTGTCCTTTTTGTAAATAAAATTCTTTGAGGTTTTCTATACATAGTATCATCTTGCCTGCAGATAGAAACATTTTTATTGCTTCCTTTCAAATCTGTTTTTTTTTTTCTTACCTTGTAGCACTGGCTGAAACTTTCAGTACAATGTTGAACAGAAGTAGTAAGATTAGATTTCCTTGCTTTATTGCTGATGCAAGGGAAAGATTTCAATGTTTCACTAGTAGGCATGCAGTTAATTATATATCTCATGGATGCACTTTATTAGATTGTGGAGGTTCTCATTGCCTTGAAAGTTGTTAGTATGAGTGGGTATTGATGGCCTCAAATGTTTTTGTCTGTCTCAATGAGATGGTCATATGATTTCTCCTTTTTTCTTGTTGTTTTTTTTTTTTTTGAGACGGAGTCTCGCTCTGTCGCCCAGGCTGGAGTGCAGTGGCGCAATCTGGGCTCACTGCAAGCTCCGCCTCCCGGGTTCACGCCATTCTCCTGCCTCAGCCTCTCCGAGTAGCTGGGACTACAGGTGCCCGCCACCATGCCTGGCTAATTTTTTTGTATTTTTAGTAGAGACAGGGTTTCACCGTGGTCTCGATCTCCTGACCTCGTGATCCGCCTGCCTCGGCCTCCCAAAGTGCTGGGATTACAAGCGTGAGCCACTGCACCCGGCCTTTTCTTGTTAATGATATATATTGATTGAGGTTTTTTTTTTTTTTTTTTGAGATGGAGTCTCGCTCTGTCACCCAGGCTGGAGGGCAGTGGCCCGATCTCGGCTCACTGCGACCTCCACATCCTAGATTCAAGCAATTCTCCTGTCTCAGCCTTCCAAGTAGCTGGGGCTACAGGCGCATGCCACTTCACCCGGCTAATTTTTGTATTTTTAGTAGAGATGGTGTTTCACTATATTGGTCAGGCTGGTCTTGAACTCCTGACCTCAGGTGATCCACCTGCCTTGGCCTCCCAGAATGCTGAGATTACAGGCGTGAGCCACTGTGCACAGCTATATTGATTGAGTTTTAAATGGTAAACCATTTTTGCATTCGTGGGATAAGCCCTACTTGGTCATAATATATTCTTTTTTTTTTTTTTGAGATGGACTCTCACTCTGTCACTCAGGCTGGAGTTCAGTAGCGTGATCTCGGCTCACTGCAACCTCTGCTTCTCAGGTTCAAGCAATTCTCGTGCCTCCGCCTCTCAAGTAGCTGGGATTACAGGTGCCCACCATCATGCTCGGCTAATTTTTGTATTTTTAGTAGAGACAGGGTTTCACCATGTTGGCCAGGCTGGTCTCGAACTCCTGACCTCAAGTGATCCGCCTGCCTTGACCTCCCAAAGTGCTGGGATTACAGGCGTGAGCCACCGCACCAGGCCCATGATGTATTATATTCTTATATTACTGGATTCTGTCTCCTAATATTTTGTTAAACATTGTTATGTTCAAGAGGGATATTGATTTGTATTTTTCCATTCTTGTAATGTCTTTGTCAACATTTGGTATCAGGGTTCTGCTGGCCCATTAAAAAGTAGAGAAAGCCAGACATGGTGGCATATGCCTGTAGTCTCATCTACTAGGGAGGCTGAGGCAAGAGGATTGCTTGAGCCCAGGAGTTAGAGGCCAGGCTGGGCAACATAGTGAGACCCTGTCTCTTGAAAAAAAAAAAAAAAAAAAGAATAGAGGATCATGTCCACTTCCTCTATGCTCTAAAAAGGATTGTGTAAATTTGTATTATTTCTTCCATAAATGTGTGATAGAACTCCCCAGAGACGCCATCTTGACCTGGAGTTTTCTTTGTGGCAAAATATTTTATTATAAATTTAATTTATTTTTTACAGATAAAGAACTATTGATATTTTAAATTCCTTTTTGTGTCTATTTTGTTAATTTTTTTGTTTTTTGTTTTTTTTTTGAGACAAAGTCTGACTCTGTTGCCCAGACTAGAGTGCAGTGGCACGATCTCGGCTCACTGCAAGCTCCGCCTCCCAGGTTCACGCCATTCTTCTGTCTCAGCCTCCTGAGTAGCTGGGACTACAGGTGCCTGCCACCATGCCCAGCTAATTTTTTTTGTATTTTTAGTAGAGACGGGGTTTCACCATGTTAGCCAGGATAGTCTCGATCTCCTGACCTCGTGATCTGCCCACCTCGGCCTCCCAAAGTGCTGGGATTACAGGCGTCAGCCACCAGCGCCCAGCCTAAGTTATGTTTTTAAAAGTATTTGTTAATGTCATCTAGGTAGCCAAATTGTTAGCATAAAGTTAGTTGTTCACAATACTGAAGATTTTAACACCTCCCTTCAATAGATGAAAAAGTACATGAAACATTAGGAAGCATATATTAATAGAATATTTAAAAAACGCTATCAAGAAACTTGTCCTAATTGATATTTGTAGAATATTACACTGAACAGTTGTAGAATACACATTATTTTCAATTGATCATAAAATATTTACTGCACAGAGAGTACATTGTTATAAAACAAGTCTCAAAAATTACATTAAATTAGATAATAATAAAAAATACACTCTGTGATGGTTAATACTGAGTGTCAACTTGATTGAAGGATGCAAAGCATTGATCCTGGGTGTGTCTGTGAGGGTGTTGCCAAAGGAGATTAACCATTTGAGTCAGGGGGCTGGGAAAGGCAGACCCACCCTTAATCTGGGTGGACACCATGTAATCAGCTGCCACCTAGAATATAAAGCAGGCAGAAAAATGTGAAAAGACTAGACTGGCCTAGCCTCCCAGGCTACATCTTTTCTCCCGTGCTGGATGCTTCCTGCCCTTGAACATCGGACTCCAGGTTCTTCAGTTTGGGACTCAGACCGGCTCTCCTTGCTCCTCAGCTTGCAGACGGCCTATTGTGGGACCTTATGATTGTGATTTTTATTTTTTGAGACAGAATCTCACTCTGTCACCCAGGTGGGAGTGCAGTGGCACGATCTCAGCTTACTGCAACCTCCACCTCCCAGGTTCAAGCAAATCTCCTGCCTCAGCCTCTCAAGTAGCTGGGATTACAGGCGTGCACCACCACGCCCAGCTTATTTTTTGTATTTTTAGTGGAGACAGGGTTTCACCATGTTGGTCTGGCTGGTCTTGAACTCCTGACCTCAAATGATCTACCTGCCTTGGCCTCCCAAAGTGCTGGGATTACAGGCATGAACCACCATGTCCGGCCCAACTACTATTTTTTTTTAAAAGAACAAACAAGTGAAAGAACAAAAAGAAAATAACAAGTGATGATGAGGATGAGGAGAAATTGGAACCCTTTTCATTGTTGGTGGGAATGTAAAATGGCACAGCTGCTGTGGAAAGCAGTATAGTGATTCCTTAAAAAGTTAAAGATAGAATTACCATAGCAATCTCACTTCTGGGTATATGCTCAAAAGAATGGAAAGCAGGGTCCCTAAGAGATATTTGTACACCCGTGTTCATAGCAGTATTATTCACAAGAGCCAAAATATGTAAGCAACCCCAGTGTCCATCAACAAATGAATGGATAAACCAAATGTGGTCTATCCATACAACAGGATATTATTTAGCCTTAAAAAGAAAAAAATTCTGTCACATGCTACAACACGGATGAAACTTAAGAACATTGTGCTAAGTGAAATAAGCCAGTCACAAAAGGATCAATGCTGGATGATTCCACTTATATGAGGTACATAGAGTAGTCATATCCATAGAGACAGAAAAAAGAATACCAGGGGCTGGGAGGCTGGGGGTTGGGGGTTTGTTTTAATGGGTACAGAGTTTCAGTTTGAGAGATGCAAAGTTCTGGAAATGGATGGTGGTGATGGTTACATAACAATGTGAATGTGCTTAATGCCACTGAATTGCACTCTTAAAAATGGTTAAGTGGCTCACGCATCTAATCCCAGCACTTTGGGAGGCCGTGGTGGGTTGATCACTTGAGGTCAGGAGTTCGAGACCAGCCTGACCAAGATGGTGAAACCCCATCTCTACTAAAAATACAAAATTAGTCGAGCGTGGTGCCTATAATCCCAGCTACTCGGGAGGCTGAGGCAGGAGAATCGCTTGAAACCGGGAGGTTGAGGTTGCAGTGAGCCAAGATTGCACCATTGCACTCCAGTCTGGGTGACAAGAACAGAAACTCTGTCTCAGAAAAAAAAAAAAATATTAAGATGGGCTGAGCATAGTGGTGTGCCCCTATAGTCCCAGCTATTCAGGAGGCTGAAGCTGAAGGATCTCTTGAGCCCAGGAATTCAGGGATGTAGGACACTATGATCACACTTGTGACTAGCTATTGTACTTCAGCCTGGGCAACATAATGAGACTCCATCTCTTAAAAAAAATAAATGGTGGCCGGGCGCTGTGGCTCACGCTTGTAATCCCAGCACTTTGGGAGGCCGAGGCGGGTGGATCCCGAGGTCAGGAGATCGAGACCACGGTGAAACCCCGTCTCTACTAAAAATACAAAAAATTAGCCGGGCGTGGTGGCGGGCGCCTGTAGTCCCAGCTACTCGGAGAGGCTGAGGCAGGAGAATGGCGTGAACCCGGGAAGCGGAGCTTGCAGTGAGCCGAGATTGTGCCACTGCACTCCAGCCTGGGCGACAGAGCGAGACTCCGTCTCAAAAAATAAATAAATAAATGAATAAATAAATAAATAAATAAATGGTTAATATGGTAAATTTTGTGTTATCTGTATTTTACCACAATTAAAAATAAAAAGCTATTCACAAAATCCCCAAGACATTTGAAAATCAAGCAACCCACTTATACATAAAAAATGAATAAAAAACAAAGTCACAAGGGAAATTTGAAAATATTTTGAACTGAATGGTAGTGAAAACACAGCGTTTCAGAATGTGTGGGAAGTCAAGAAAGCAGTGCTTAGAGGAAATGGATGGCTCTGCTGATGGTAGATTGTATGTGTCAACTTGACTGGGCCATGAGTACACAGACATTTGGTCAAACATCATTCTGGATGCGTCTGTGAGGGTGTTTCTGGATGAGATTAGTATTTGAACCTATAGACTACATAAAACAGATTGCCCTCACTAATGTAAGTGGGCCGCATCCAATCACCTGAAAACCTGGATAGAATGAAAGGCTGAGCAAGAGCGACTCCTCCTGCCTGTTTCAGCTGGCACCTTGGTCTTCTCCTGTCTTCAGACTGGAACTTGGCTCTCCTGGTTCTCAGAGCTTCACACTCAGATTAGTGTCTGAGCACTGAGACTGGCTCTTCTGGGCCTCCAGCTTGCTGACTGCAGATTTGGGGACTTTTCAGCCTCCATAATCAGGTGAACCAGTTTACTAAATCTCAGTCTCTCTTTCTTTTTATACAGTCACATGTGACAATACAATGCTTCACACGTTGTTCAGCAATTTTGTTGCTATGGGAACCTCACAGAGTGTACTTACCCAAACCTGGATGGCAGAGTCTACCATATGAGGCTATGTGCTATGCCCTTTTGCTCCTAGGCTAAAACCTGTAGTGCATGTGGCTCTGCTGAATACTGGAGGCAATTGTAACACAATGCTAAGTATTTATGTGTCTAAACATAGAAAATGTACAGTAAAAATATGGCATCATCTTAACGGGACCACCACTGTATATGCGGTCCATTGTTGACTGAAATGTCGTTATGCAATGCATGACTACACATACATCTACACAAACATATGGATTCTGTGTCTCTGGAGAACCGTGACTAATACAGCCCTAAACATTTACCTCAGAAAAGATTCAAGGCGCATAATCAACTCTCTAAGGACAGGAAGGAAGTTGGGAGTGCTTGGTCAAGGTCTCATGGTGAGTGAGGGAAGGTGCCAGGACTTGTGTGTTGCCACCACCATATGGCTACCTCAGGCTTGCAAAGGACCAGCACTCGGGAGGGCAGTGACCAGGCTGACTCTGTGTGGTGCTGTTGAGGGTAGATCTTAAACCTATGGATGAAGAGGAGCTATAGGAAGGGAGATTTTGGACTGACACAGGGTGAAATGAGTGGACAGGCTTGCTGAGCTGCTAATGAATCTTTTTTCCCTGGAGGTGTTCAACAATGAAGTCAGACAATAACTTTTCTCTACTCTCAGTCAAAACCTATAACTAATTTATGTTCAAACCAGATAATTAATGAACACCCTTCAAGAAGCTATCATGGCTGGGCACGGTGGCTCCTGCCTGTAACCCTAGCACTTTGGGAGGCCGAGTTGGGTGGATCACTTGATGTCTAGAGTTTGAGGCCAGCCTGGCCAACATAGCGAAACCTCGTCTCTACTAAAAATACAAAAATTAGCTGGGCATGGTGGTGGGCGCCTGTAATCCCAGCTACTTGGGAAGTTGAGGCAGGAGAATCACTAGAACCTGGGAGGCAGAGGTTGCAGTGAGCTGAGATGGTGCCATTGCACTCCAGCCTGGGCAACAGAACGAAAACTCCGTTTAAAAAAAAAAAAGAAAAAACTGTCAAGCTATCATGGTCATTCTAATCAGTCATGGTTTTGTTTTTATTTTTTTTTATGGTCATTTTTCATAAACCATACTTTTCTGGTCATGAAACCATGAAGATATTTTAAATAGGAACATGATTCATTTCCCTATTTGCAAAGGAAAAAATTAAATGAAAAAACAAACGAGTCCTCAGGAGTAGGGAGAAGGGATTCTTTTTTTTTTTTTTTTTTGAGATGGAGTTTCACTCTTATTGCCCAGGCTGGAGTGCAATGGCGCAATCTTGGCTCAATGCAACCTCCGCCTCCCGGGTTCAAGCGATTCTCCTGCCTCAGCCTCCCAAGTAGCTGGGATTACAGGGATGTGCCACCATGCCTGGCTAATTTTGCATTTTTTAGTAGAGACAGGGTTTCACCATGTTGGTCAGGCTGGTCTCAAACTCCTGATCTCAGTTGATCCACCCGCCTCAGCCTCCCAAAGTACTGGGATCACAGGCATGAGCAACCGCACCTGGCCGGAGAGGGGATTTTAACCCAATCTCAGCCCCACAATACAGGAAAATACATTGTGCCCAAGTTCTGGGTCAGGCTCTATGGGATCATGGGCAGTGTTACTCCACCTTCCCAGGCCTCAGTATCCTCCTCTAGAAGATGGGCATTGCGTTAATAAAAGTGTGCACTTAAACCGAGCATAGTGGCTCACACCTGTAATCCCAGCACTTTGGGAGGCCAAGGCGGGTGGATCACCTGAGGTCAGGAGTTCGAGACCAGCCTGGCCAACATGTTAAAACCCCGTCTCTACCAAAAAAAATACAAAAAATTAGCTGGGTGTGTTGGTGTACGCCTGTAATCCCAGCTTCCCGGGAGGCTGAGGCAGGAGAATCGCTTGAACTCTGGAGGCGGAGGTTACAGTGAGCCAAGATCGCGCCACTGCACTCCAGCCTGGGCGACAGAGAGTGAGACTCTGTCTCAAAAAAACAAAAAAAAAAACAAAACAAAACCTGCACTTGCACTTGCCAGGTCTCTTCAAAGCACTTTCCCAAATGCTGTGTCTTGTGCTCTGGTTCTTGGTGAGGATAAAAGATCACAGATGCAAACAACATCTGAACAGTCAAATGCTGAATGCACATGGAGGGTGTAATTTTCTTCTGCCTGGGAGGAAAAGAGCCATATCTTTAATTTCAAAACTTTTCAGGATATCAGCTCTTTTGCATCCAAATGTAGCCCACTTTTGCTGAAAAACACAGTCAGTCTGTGACGGGCAAACTTCTCATCCCACCTCAGGGATCAGATTGGAATTTGAGAACATCAAACCCTTCACAGCAGTTCCCGGGACAAGCTTTTTATTTTTCTTTTATTTTTTTGAGACAGATTTTCGCTCTTGTTGCCCTGGCTAGAATGCAATGGCACAATCTCTGCTCACTGCAACCTCTGCCTTTCGGGTTCAAGCGATTTTCCTGCCTCAGCCTCCCGAGTAGCTGGGATTACAGGCATGTGCCACCATGCCCGGCTAAGTTTGTATTTTTAGTAGAGACGGGGTTTCTCCATGTTGGTCAGGCTGGTCTTGAACTCCTGACCTCAGGTGATCCGCCCGCCTCAGCCTCCCAAAGTGCTGGGATTACAGGTGTGAGCCACTGTGCCCATCCACAGGGTATTTTTTCTAAAGCTATAGCATTCATGTAAAGTTAAGCGAAAAGCAAGAGCATCCTATTACAAAGTTTTACTGTGAATTTAATATGGGTGTCAAAGAAAATTTGGAAAATTTAAAACAAAAGGAAAAAAAATCCCTAAGTTTACCACCTTAATACAACAACCATTAGCAAGTTGTTTTATTCTCTTTTCAGTAAGTTCCTTTTTTATTACATTTTTAGAATTTACCTTTATATTTTTTAAATTTATTAGATTTTTGGAACTTAAAAAGATACGGGCCAGGCACGGTGGCTCACGCCTGTAATCCCATCACTTTGGGAGGCCGAGGTGGGTGAATCAAGAGGTCAGGAGATCAAGACCAGCCTGGCCAAGATGGTGAAACCCTGTCTCTACTAAAAATACAAAGTATTAGCTGGGCATGGTGACAGGCACCTGTAATACCAGCTACTCAGGAGGCTGAGGCAGAGAATTGCTTGAACCTGGAAGGCAGAGGTTGCAGTGAGCCGAGATGATGCCACTGCACTCCAGCCTGGGCGACAGAGCAATACTCCGTCTCAAAAAAAAAAAAAAGATACGGAAAAATACACATAATAATAAATTAAACATCTGTAGTCACCAAACTCAAATTCAGTGACCACTATTATTATACTTGCTTTGACTTTTTAAATAAATCAATTGATTACAAAGTTGGCTGTAATTACTAATATGCCTTGGTAGGAACCCTTCCTATATAGATAATATATAGGTTCTGCCTGTCAGCTCTCAGCTGTATTCCCAGCCTTCCCTGCTTGCTGCAGCATCTATGGGGCCGGAAGTCTCCAAACTACTGACTCCCTTTCCTGCTAGTTTCCAGGAGGCACTAGTGGGAAATTTTAAGGCAGGAGAAAGAGAGAAACTATCTTTTCATCATAGCATCATCTCCAGAAGATTGGTGGTCCTTTTTGCAGCAGCAGCAGCAGAAGGGTAGCCTCCTGCGTTCATGGTCAGGGTCAGATCAATAGGGAGTGTGAGCTCCTGGCTTCAGTCTAGGGGTAGAAGAAGGCTCTTGATGTCTGGGTAATAGTTCTTGACTTTGCTTCCTTCGTTACATACTTTTCTGCTTAAAATAGCTAGAGTGACTTCTATTTTCCTGACCAGACACAGATGGATGCAGTACCATTGATTGGCATGCTCCTAAAGTTTATATAAACAGCATGATGCTATATATCATATTGCACATTTCCTTTTGTTTTTTAAAATAAAGTTAATTGTAAATTACGAAGATACAGAAAAGTGTTCAGTTTTACAAAAGGTTGCAAAGTGAACACTCATGAAATTACAACTCAGGTTAAGAACCAGAATATTAATGACACCAGAAATCCCAGTATCTCCTTACAATGTGCTTTTTCGTGCAACACTATGATTTTCTGATAAAATCTGTCCCCTTGGCTGGAGTGCAGTGGCACGATCTCAGCTCATTGTAGCCTCCACCTCCTGGGCTCAAGCAATCCTCCCGCTTCAGCCTCTCTAGTAGCTGGGACTACAGGTGTGCACCACCACACCAGTAAAGATGGGATCTCACTGTTGCCCAGGCTGGTCTCAAACTCCTGGGCTCAAGTGATTCTCCTGCCTCAGCCTCTCAAAGTATTGAGGTTACAAGCATGAGCCACCACGCCTGGCCTCTTCCTTTTTGTTGTCAAATAATAGTCCATTGTATAACTATACCACGTTTTGTTTATCCATTCATTAGCTGGTGGACAACTGAGTTGTTTCTGCTTTTTGGCTATTATGAATACTGCTGCTGTGAACATTCATGTGCAAGTTTTTGTGTGGATATATGTTTTTATTTCTTTTTGGTATATGCCCAGGAGTAGAATTGTTGAATTATATAGTAACTCAATGTCTAACTTTCTGAGGAACTACAAAACTGCTTTTCAAAGTAGCTGCACCATTTTACATGTCCACCAAGAGTGTATGACAGTTCAAAAATAGGATATGGATCCTTGTGAACACTTGAACACTTGTTATTGTCTGTCTTTCTAAAAATTATAGTCACTGTATTGGGTGTGAAGTGGTATTTATTGTGGTTTTGGTTTGCATTTCCCTGATGGCTGATGATGTTGGACATTTTCCATGTGCTTATTGACCATTAGTATGTCTTTTTCAGAAAAATATCCTTTCAGATCCTTTGGTTTTTTGTTTTTGTTTTTTTTTTTTTTGAGGTGGAATCTCACTCTGTCGCCTAGTCTGGAGTGCAGTGGCGCAATCTCGGCTCACTGCAACCTCTGCCTCTTGGCTTTAAGTGATTCTCCTGCCTCAGCCTCCTGAGTAGCTGGGATTTTTGTATTTGTATTTTGTATTTGTAGCTGGCAAATTTTTGTATTTTTAGTAGAGACGGGGTTTTGCCATGTTGGCCAGGTTGGCCTTGAACTCCTGACTTCAGGTGATCTGCCTGCCTCGGCCTCTCAAAGTGCTGGGATTATAGGCATGAGCCACCATGCTCGGCCTTCTTTGCCAATTTTTTTTTTTTTTTTGAGATGGAGTTTTGCTCTTGTTGCCCAGGCTGGAGTGCAATGGCATGATCTCGGCTCACTGCAACCTCTGCTTCCCAGGTTCAAGCGATTCTCTTGCCTCAGCCTCCCAAGTAGCTGGGATTACAGGCATGCACCACCATGCTTGGCTAATTTTGTATTTTTAGTAGAGACAGGGTTTCTCCATGTTGGTCAGGCTGGTCTCGAACTCCTGACCTCAGGTGATCCGCCCACCTTGGCTTCCCAAAGTGCTGGGATTACAGGTGTGAGCCACTGTGCCCGGCCTCTTTGCTTATTTTTAAAATTGGGTTATTGGTCTTTTTATCGCCGAGTTGTAACCCAACAACTTTAAAAAAATGAAATACAGAAAAAATGCTTAGAACTGTGCCTGGCATATGGTAAACACTCAAAACATGAAATATAAAAGACAGAGTGATCACGTATAGGAAGGGTAGTATTTCTTGCAACTTTTGTTGCAAGTTACATAAATACATGTGTGAATTGGATTACACATAATTGTATTTCTTACTCTGGATTGTGCATAGAAAAATTCAAATCCCACTATTCTAAGAAATGAATTTAGGTGTATTTCTAGGTCATAGAATATGCTCATGTTCAAGTTTACTATGTACAGATCCAAGATCTCTCTCCATAATTCAAAAAGCCAAAAAAACTCTAAACCCGCTTTTCCCATGAGCTTGCAACCAAGTCCTCTGGCAGTGAAAACTGACCTAAAATGAGCTGAGGGTATTTAAAGTCTCTATTTATCCCATTTAGTGTGAATATTCATGTCTCATTGCAGAAAAATCATTGTATTGACAATAAGATGCTGCTCCTGAACCCACTAGGAGTGGTAATGTAAAAATAGCATAGGCACCTTTTACCTATCAAGCTCAAAAAAAAATCTGAAACACATATAGGAACTAAGGGAAAACTTCCCTTTCACCCTCTGAAGTTTTGCTGAAAAATAAACTGACAAAAGGCAGACTCGTAGGAGAAATGGCATGCACATTTATTAACATGCATGGGGGGAAATCACAGACTGATTGCTCCACCGTGCCATGGGGTACAGATGCTTATATACCCTTCTTCTTAGGGGAAAGGGAGATGGCGAAGTGTGGATAAGGTTAGGAGGGTAGTATATGATTTTTAAGGGGAATTCAATGGGCTTGAAGAGTATACAGAGGCCTGGGACAAAGTCTGATGGGCCTGCAGAGCAGACAATGGTTTGTGACAAAAGTCTGTCCAGCTGTGTCAGAGGTGTTTGAATCAGAGCAACTCCATCTTGAATAGGGGCTGGGTAAAATGAGGCTGAGACCCACTAGGCTGCATTCCCAGACGGTTAGGCATTCTCCGTCACAGGATGAGATAAGAGGTCAGCACAAGATACAGGTCATAAATGTAACGGCCCAAGGGGCTCATCTTGCCTGCTGCCTAGCCTAGATGAGCCGATTTATCAAGACAGGGAAATTGCAATTGAGAAAGGGTAATTCACCCAGAGCTGGCTGTGCGGGAGACCAGAGTTTTATTATTACTCAAATCAGTCTCCCTGAGCATTTGGGGAGCAGAGTTTTTAAGGAGCACTTGGTGGGTGGGGGGAAGTCAGTGAGCCAGGAGTGCTGATTGGTCAGAGATGAAATCACAGGGAGTCCGAGCTGTCTTCTTGCGCTCAGTCAGTTCCTGGGTGGGGGCCACAAGATCAGATGAGCCAGTTTATTGATCTGGGTAGGACCAGCTGATCCATTAAGTGCAGAGTCTGCAAAACATATCAAGCACTGACCTTAGGAGCGGTTTAGGGAGGGTCAGAATCTTGTAGCCTCCAGCTGCATGACTCCTAAACCATAATTTCTAATCTTGTGGCTAATGTTAGTCCTACAAAGGCAATCTAGTCCCCAAGCAAGGAGGTCTGCTTTGGGAAAGGGCTGTTACCATCTTTGTTTAAACTATAAACTAAGTTTCTCCCAAAGTTAGTTCAGCCTAGCCCAGGAATGAACAAGGACAGCTTGGAAGTTAGAAGCAAGATGGAGTCAATTAAGTTGGATCTCTTTCACTGTCTCAGTCATAATTTTGCAAAGGCAGTTTCAGTCCCTCCCTTTGGGTTTTATAGCACCTTAATCTTAAGGTGTAGGCTATGAAGATGGGAAAAGATCATCGATTGCTCTGGCTTCTTCCTGCTGACGGGACGTAGTGGGAATGGGAGTGAACCCCAAGGTGAGAAGAATGGAACCCCAAGGTGAGAAGAATGGAACCGCTTTGCAATTGCCTGAGTGTACTCATGCAGGCCTGGCTGGGCTTCCAAGGCTTGCGTGGCAAAAACATTAGTACTGTCAGCTATACTTTTACTACAGTGTTTAAGTGAAAGCCTACTATAAGGTAAAATAATGAGTCTTAGGATAAGGAGTACAATTCCCAATTTTAAAAGCGAAGATTTGAAAGCATTAGTTTGGGGACTTCTAACCCACAAGGAATTTAGAATTTAGTCTAAACTGCAGAAAAAAAAACTCAAGAACAGCTAACGACAGTATACTATAGTTTTTCTTTTTCTTTTTGTTTTTTGTTTGTTTGTTTTTTGTTTGTTTTGAGACAGAGTCTCACTCTGTTGCCCAGGCTGGAGTGCAGTGGCACGATCTCGGCTCACTGCAAACTCCACATCCAGATTCAAGCAATTTTCTTGCCTCAGCCTTCCAAGTAGCTGGGATTACAGATGCATGCCACTATGCCTGGCTAATTTTTGTATTTTTAGTAGACATGGCGTTTGGCCATGTTGGCCAGGCTGGTCTCAAACTCCTGACCTCAGATGATCTGCCTGCCTCACCCTCCCAAAGCGCTGGGATTACAGGCGTGAGCCACTGTGCCTGACCTAGTTTTCTTTCGAAGCATCATTTTTCTCTCTCCAGTCCCCATTTTTATTAAAAACAAATCATGATAGAACTGATTTGTTTACAAAATAAACTTTAGTCTTACTGTACTTGGCCTGATTATTTGCATAAAGTACAGCAAGAATAATTATTTTTCACTTAGGATTTTTTAATTGGCTTTGATAGAACTCTGTTCCATGAAGAATCTCAGATAAGACTTTTAAAAGCCTAGCCCAGCCATGGCTTTGTACCCTCAAATACCTATGAGTTGGGCAAACTCCTCTCCTCTTGAGGTCCCAAGATAAGTTGGGATTCCTGGGTCTGTTAGAAAGTGACATTTTTTATTTACCACTGGTCAGGAACTTTGTACAGGGACTCTGTGTGGACAAGGTATGAGACCAGATTCCCCAATGGGCTTTAACTGGCTCTATAAGTCAAGTTTGATTCTTTAAAGGAAGTATGTCATTCCATTCAAAGCCTTGGTAAAATAACCTATTTCTCCAATTGTGTCCTGTTACAAAAGAAAACAAATTCTTATTGCACTTGTGTAATTAACTGTACTGCCATAAATTGAGAATATTCACAAATAGTTCCCAAATTCTGAAGAAATCAGGTAGAGAGGAACAAATATGCTCCAAATTTTGTTCACAGGAGTATATATATATATATATATATTTTTTTTTTTTTTTTTTTTTTTTGAGACGGAGTCTTGCTCTGTCCCCCAGGCCAGAATGCAGTGGTGCAATCTTGGCTCACTGCAACCTCTGCCTCCCAGGTTCAAGCAAGTCTCCTGCTTCAGCCTCCTGAGTAGCTGGGATTACAGTGCCACCATGCCCTGCTACACTCCCACAAGCACCATGACAGTTTACAGATGCCATGGCACATCAGGAAGTTACCTTATATGGTCTAAAAAGGGGAGGAATCCTCAGGTCTGGGAATTGCCCATTCCTTTCCCAGAAAACTATAATCCCAGCACTTTGGGAGGCCAAGGTGGGCGGATCACGAGGTCAGGAGTTGGAGACCAGCCTGGCCAACATGGTAAAACCCCGTCTCTACTAAAAATACAAAAATTAGCCAGGTGCGGTGGCAGGTGCCTGTAATCCTAGTTACTCGGCAGCCTGAGGCAGAAGAATTGCTGGAACCTGGGAGGCGGAGGTTGAAGTGAGCCAAGATCGCACCACTGCACTCCAGCCTGGGTGATAGAGCAAGACTCCGTCTCAGAAAAAAAAAAAAAAAAAGGTCAACCACTGCCCTCTGGGCTGCTCTGCCTATGGAATAGCTGTTCTTTATTCCCTTACTTACTTACTTTCTTTCTTTTTTTTTTTTCTTTTTTTTGAGACAAAGTCTCACTCTGTTGCCCAGGCTGGAGTGTAGTGGTATGGTCTTGGCTCACTGCAACCTCCGCCTCCCAGGTTCAGGTGATTCTCCAGCCTCAGCCTCCTGAGTAACTGGGATTACAGGCATGCACCACCACACCTGGCTAATTTTTGTATTTTTAGTAGAGACAGAGTTTCACCATGTTGGTCAGGCTGGTCTTGAACTCCTGACCTCGTGATCCACCCACCTCGGCCTTCCAAAGTGCTGGGATTACAGGCGTGAGCCACCACGCCTGGCCTCCTTTACTTTCTTAATAAACTTGCTTTCACTTTATGGACTTGCCCCAAATTCTTTCTTGCATGAAATCCAAGAACCCTCTCTTGGAGTCTGGATCCAGGCTCCTTTCCATAACAGGTGTGTTTGTCAGAGGTGTGTGAACCAGAGCAACTCCATCTTGAATAGAACCTGGGTAAAATGAGGCTGAGACTTACTGGGTTGCATTCCCAGATAGTTAAGGCATTCTAAATCACAGGATGAGATAGGAGGTCGGCACAAGACACAAGTCATAAAGACCTTGCTGATGAAACAGTTTGCAGTAAAGAAACCGGCTAAAATCCACCCAAACCAAGATGGTAATGAGAGTGACCTCTGGTCATCCTCACTGCTACACTCCCATCAGCACCATGACAGTTTACGAATGCCATGGCAATGTCAGGAATTTACCCTATATGGTCTAAGAAGGGGAGACCTGAGTAATCCACCCATTGTTTAGCCTGTCATCAAGAAATAATCATAAAAATGGGCAACCAGCAGCCCTCAGGGCTGCTCTGTCCATAGAGTAGCCATTCTTTTATTTCTTTACTTTCCTAATAAATTTGCTTTCACTTTATGGACTTGCCCTGAATTCTTTCTTGCGTGAGATCCAGTAACCCTATCTTGGGGTCTGGATCGGGACCCCTTTCCTGTAACATGTTGACAGACTTTGGTTTTTCTTCCTGCAATATGGGTTCAGTTAATGAAAAAATAGGCAAGGGACTGGAGGTAATTGTTTTCTTCTTTGGCAGGTCCAGACTTTAGGCAGATAAGGGAACTTCAGAGAACAAATTCATCCTGTGCTTTGGGACAGAGGAGTGGGAGAAAGGTCAGAGAGACCTTGAGTCTGCTTCTTCAGTTCAGTACGTCAAAGCTCCATATTTTGGGGTATCGGTTGCTGAGTCCCAACAAACATCTGCTTTCAAAGATTTTCAATCAAGACTTGCAGACATATGTACCAAAAGGCTGTCCAGATTGGCTGGACTCAGCTGGGTGTGGTGGCTCATGCCTGTAATCCCCGCATTTTGGGAGGCTGAGATGGGTGGATCACCTGAGGTCAGGAGTTCAAGACCAGCCAGGCCAACATGGTAAAACACTGTCTCTACTAAAAATACAAAAATTAGCCAGCCGTGGTGGCAGGTGCCTGTAATCCCAGCTACTCCAGATGCTGAGACAGGAGAATCACTTGAACCCAGGAGGCGGAGGTTGCAGGGAGCCGAGATCCTGCCATTGCAGTCCAGCCTGGGTGACAAGAGTGAAACTGTTTGCAAAACAAAACAACAAAAACAAAACACACACACACACACAAACAAATTGGCTGGACTAATTTACGCTTCTACCAGGGACATGAGAGAGTTCATTTTCCTCCATCTTTGCCCAGACTTGATATTGTAAGACTTGAAAGAAAAGTTTTGCCAATCTGATCAGTGAGAAGAGACAGCTTGTTGCTGTTTTAATTTGCATTTCTCTGGTTACTGAGAAGGATGAGCAGATTTTCACATGTGTGTTGACCATCTGAATGTCCTCTTCTGGGAATTGTCTGTATGTATGTCTACCCATCTTTTCTTTTTTTTTTTTTGAGACGGAGTCTCGCTCTGTCGCCCAGGCTAGAGTGCAGTGGCGCGATCTCGGCTCACTGCAAGCTCTGCCTCCCGGGTTCACGCCATTCTCCTGCCTCAGCCTCTCCGAGTAGCTGGGACTACAGGCGCCCGCCACCGCGCCCGGCTAATTTTTTGTATTTTTAGTAGAGACGGGGTTTCACCGTGGTCTCGATCTCCTGACCTCGTGATCCGCCCGCCTCGGCCTCCCAAAGTGCTGGGATTACAAGCGTGAGCCACCGCGCCCGGCCTCCATCTTTTCATTCTTATTTCTCCCTTTCTCAATACACAGAGAAGTACTCAGGGCCCACAGTGTAAAAATGGCAAGAAAAGGTTTCTCTCCTTCTCTCCCCAACTAATTAAAATTTAAGCTCAAGGCTGGGTGCCGTGGCTCATGCCTGTAATCCCAGCACTTTGGGAGGCTGAGGTGGATGGATCCCCTGAGGTCAGGAGTTTGAGACCAGCCTGGCCAAAATGGTGAAACCCCGTCTCTGCTAAAATACAAAAATTAGCCGGACGTGGTGGTGCATGCCTGTAATCCCAGTTACTCAGGAGGCTGAGGCAGGAGAATTGCTTCAATCCGGGAGGTGGAGGTTGCAGTGAGCTGAGATTTCACCACTACACTCCAGCCTGGGTGACAGAGTGAGATCTTGTTGCAAAAAAAAAAAAAAAAAAAAAAAAAAAAGTTAAGCTCATACAATTTCTAAAGAATGCAAAACCCCCAAACCTAAATTATTCAGCCAAGCCAGGTTATGACTTAAAAGATATTACAGACCAGATGCAGTGGCTCACGGCTGTAATCTCAGGACTTTGGGTGGCCGAGGCAGGTGGATCAGAGTTCGAGACTAGCCTGACCAACATGGTGAAACCCTGTCTCTACTAAAATACAAAAAATTAGCCGGGCATGTGGCAGGTGCCTGTGGTCCCAGCTACTCGGGAGGCTGAGGCTGGAGAATCGCTTGAACCCGGGAGGCAGAGGTTGCAGTGAGCCGAAATGGCACCACTGCACTCCAGCCTGGGCAACACAGTGAGACTCTGTCTCAAAAACACACACACACACACACACACACACACACACACACTACAGTTTAACACAGTCTAACGTGTAAGCATTGAGGTATTGTCAACCATTTAGCTGAATTTCCCTGGCTAATCACTCAAATGATTAACTTAAGCCTACTTAAGTAAGCCTACTTAAAGTAAGCCTGCTCCTCGAGCTGAGAGGAAAACTGGGGCATCTTACAGGAAGTCACCGTCCCTCTGACAAGACAGGAAGACACCTGCCCACTAAGAAGAAGTCTCAGGTGCAGGGCAAACAATCTGAAAGCTGCAAGATCAACAAAAGAAAAATTGTTGCTTCCTCCTGGGTGGATATAATGGAAAATTATGGAGAACCTAAATTCCCATTTGATCATTGTGTTGGCGAGGCTGTGGGTGAAATGAAAGTTCCCTAACATGTCTTTTGTTGTCTGGGCATGAATTTTTATTTATGTGTCATATACACTGTTGTATACATACTCATTTGGGATGAAAGGACTACACTCAGAAGAATGAAATTAGTAGAATATTCTGGTCTCATCTTAATCAGAATAAGTGATTATTTTTATTAGAAAAATCCTTTACTGATAACAACTTTTTTTATATTAACTATATCATTTATTTATTTATCTATTTATTTATTGATTGATTTATTTATTTAAAGACGGAGTCTTGCTCTGTCGCACAGCCTGGAGTTCAGTGGTGCGAACTCGGCTCACTACAACCTCCACTTTCTGGGTTCAAGCGATCTCTTGCCTCAGCTTCCCGACTGGGACTACAGGTGCCTGCCACCACAGCTGGCTAATTTTTGTATTTTTAGTAGAGACAGGGTTTCACCACGTTGGTCAGGATGGTCTTGAACTTCTGACCTCAGGTAATCTGCCCACTTTAGCCTCCCAAAGTTCTGGGATTATAGGCGTGAGCCACCGCGCCCGGTCTTCCTTTTTAAGACTAAATATTATTCCATTGAATGGATAGGTCACGTTTTGTTTATTTATCCATCAGTGGATGAATTGCATGGCTTTCACTTTTTGGCTATTGTGAATAATGCTGCTATGAACATGGGTATACGATTATAGGTTTTCAGTTGTGTTGGGTATACCCAGAAGTGGGATTGCTGAATCATATGGTAATTCTACATTTAATTTTTTGAGGAAATATACTGTTTTTTATTGTAGCTGCATCTTTTTTTTTTTTTTTTTTTGAGACGGAGTTTCGCTCTTGTTGCCCAGGCTGAAGTGCAATGGCCCGATCTCAGCTCACTGCAACCTCCACCTCCCTCCTGAGCAGCTGAGTGATTCTCCTGCCTCAGTTTCCTGAGTAGCTGAGATTACAGGCATGCACCACTACACCTGGCTAATCAGCTAATTTTGTATTTTTAGTAGAGATGGGGGTTTCTCCATGTTGGTCAGGCTGGTCTCGAACTCCTGACCTCAGGTGAGCCACCCGCCTCGGCCTCCCAAAGTGCTGGGATTACAGGCATGAGCCACCACGCCCAGCCTGTTTTTAGTCTTTATGTAGTTCAATTTATTTATTTTTTACTTTTGTTGCATTGTTGAATTTTAATAACATAAAAACTTTAAAACAAAACTTTTCTTTCTTTTCTTTTCTTTTTTTTTTTTGAGACAGGGTCTCTGTTGCCCAGGCTGGAGTGCAATGGCGAGATCATAGCTCCCTGCAGCCTAGAACTCTTGAGGTCAAGTGATTCTCCCACCGCAGCCTCCTGAGCAGCTAGGACTACAGATGTGTGCCACCATGCCCAGCTAAATTTTGAAGTTTTTTTGGTAGAGATAGAGTCTCACTATGTTGTCCAGGCTATTCTCACCCTCCTGGCCTCAAGCAATCCTCCTGCCTTGGCCTCCAAAATCACTGGAATTACAGGCATGAGTCACTGCACCTGGCCTAAAATAAAACATTTTTTGAAATTGATCCTTTATTAGCAATGCATTCTACATGGATGTTAATTTACAGAACTCCTAGAACATCTGTCCCCCATATACATCAATTTGGCTCATGTGTTTTTTCCCAGAGTAAGCTTATAACTTTTTGGAATCCTTTGAGCTTGCTTCGGGGAGAGTTGTTTTCTCCAACCCTTATGGTACTATACATTGTTGTGTTTAAACTGTAGATTTCAGATAACCAGTGATGGCATAATGATTATAAAGACAAATTTGAGTTACTGCTATTCAGCTGTTCTATGCTGAATGTAACTAAAAATACATTAATATAATTTTAAAAATATTAAGCCGCTAGCTTTTCCTTTTTTGGTTGTAGTATTTTATTTTTATTTAAAAATGTTGCTGGCTTGCTTATATATAGAAAGTTTAATAAAATGTTATTTTTTCCTAGAAATTATTATATTTCATTTCATGTTAATTACTGAAAATAATTTTGTCTTATAAAGGAGGAGTGGTTCAAAAACTATCCTCCCTAGGGGGTCCAATTTGCTAGGTATGCTAAGGAGGTCTGAACTACCCAGGTGGGGCCAGGCCAGAGGAGTGAGTCTGGGAGGCAAAGGTCAGAGAGGATGCCTTGGAGGGCCTGGGGACCACAAGCAGGAGTTTGAATTCTCTGTCAAGGCCACCTGGGAGGCTGTGGAGGGCTGGCCCCCTGAGGGGTGTGCTGTGATCTGTGTTGACCACTCTGGCACCAAGGGGAGCTCAGAAGCACGAAGAATGTATTAGGCTCACCAGAGAAACAGAATAAGAGTGTGTGTGTGTGGGTATGGGTGTGTATGTGTATGTGTGTGGCGGGGAGCGGGGGTTGTAGAGAGGGAGAGATTATGGGAATTGACTCACATAATTATGAAGGCTGAGAAGTCCCAGAGCCTTCTGTCTACAAGTTGGAGGCCCAAGGAAGCTGGTGATATTATTTGGTCCAAGCCTGAAGGCTTTAGAGCCTCTCACCCAGGGTCGGAGTTTGGGGTGCTGATGTAAGTTCCATAGTCCAAAGCCCTGAGAATCAGGAGCTCCAATGTCTAATGGCAGGAGAAGACAGATGTCCCAGCCCAGTGGACAGTGAATTTGCCTTTCCTCCACCTTTGTGTTCTAGTCGGGCCCTTGAGGGATTGGATGTGTCCACTCACATAGGTGAGGGCAGATCTTTACTCAGTCTGATTCAAATGCTAATCTCATCCAGAAACACCCTCACAGACACACCCAGAAACCATGTGTTACCAGCTATCTGGGCATCCCTTAGCCCAGTCAAGTTCACACACAAATTAACCATCACGAAAAGGGATCATGCTGTTGGTAGTTCTAGAAAGCAAGGAGTAGAGAGCCTGTACTCTTCCAGAGTTGGTGGCCTGGTGATGTCTGAGGACTCCCTTGTGTATCCAGCTAGGTTTGCTGGAATCAGATTGAGGTGGCTGGGATAACACATGTGTGCCTGGACTTCCAAGGAAGGCTGAAGGTGTGACAAGCTGGCTGCTATCACTTATTCTGCAGCCATCATCCTCTAGTGATGCCTGTGGGGAAGGACCCAGGGCCCCACAGGAAGCAAACAATTGCCAATCCTGGCAGAGGCTGAAGGTGGCAAGCGTGAGGAACACATTCTGAGGAAGAGTAAACACATCCAGAAAATGGGCCCCATGAGCAGGAGGCATGTCTGGGCATTGACTTAAGCAGCAATTTCTGTAATTAAGTGTTGCCATTCTCTTAAGTATGATGGGGTTTTGGAAAGCACTTTGCAAAGGTGGAAGCCATTCCAGTGCTCCTGGTGTTTTACTTCTTTTTTGTTTTTCCCAAAGCCAAGGTTTCCAGCTCAGAGGCGGTGCTGAAGGTCCACAGTGGGTGTCCCTTTCCTCCATTTCCAGAGTCCATGACCAAAGCCTGGGAGCAGACTTGTGAGAGGCGGAAACCCCCATTGTTGCTGCAGTAGGGCCCAGGCGAGGGGGGACTCAGCTTGGGGGTGTCTGAAAACACAAATGTCTACTCCAGAGGTAAAAGGGCAACATTTAAATTCAGGGAGAAAAAGAGAGATGGGGAAGGAAGCCTATAGATTGAAAGAGACTTAAAAGACATTTCAATCAATTGCAATGTGTGAACTTTACTTATATCCTGATTCTCAAAGTATAAACTGTAAAAAGGTATTATGACATGTATGAGACAGTTGGAAATTTGAACTCTAATAATATTTTATGACCATAAGATTACTGTTAACTTTTTTATATGTGGTAATAGTATTGTGGTTATATTATATCTATAAAGGGGTCTTTATCTCTTAGCGATACACACTGAAATACAGATGAAATGACAGGGTATCTTGGATTTGTTTCAAAATGAGATCGGGTGGGGCCTGGGGTGACTGCAGAAGCAGCAGAATTGGCTGTGGATTGTGGCCACAGAACTGGACAGTCATGGGGCTTCATTATACCACTCTGTCTACTCTATGACTCTTTAAGTTTCCCCATTATAGAATGATTCTTTAAAATTACTGTTTGGGCTGGGCGCAGTGGCTCATGTCTGTAATCCCAGCACTTTGGGAGGCCAAGGGGCACAGATCCTTTGAGTCCAGGAGTTGGAGACCAGCCAGGGCAACATGGCGAAACCCTGTCTCTACAAACAAAACAAAACAAAACGCAAAAATTAGCCGGGTGTGGTGGCACACACCTATAATCCCAGTTACTCAGGATGCTGAGATGGGAGGATGGCTGGAGCCCAGGAGGTAGAGGCTGTAGTGAGCCAAGATTGTGCCACCGCACTCCAGCCTGGGCGACAGAGTGAGACCCTGTCTCAAAAATAAATAAATAAATAAAATACAAATAAAAATAACTCGTCACAAAAAGATGGTGAGTAGGCTCTAATAGGACAACGTCCCCCTAGGAAAAAGTTAATTGCCTTGAAAAATCTCTCCATACTTGTATGCTCAAGAAGAAAGGTCAAGATTAGTGTGGTTTGTCCTTCCCACTGTCTTGTGTTTGGTTATCTTCCCACTGAAGGCCCTGAGAGCAGGCCTTGGGCTCTCAGCCTTTAGCAGGAAGTAGTATCCTCCAGTAATTTGAAGGCCTTCTTTTGTTTCGCTGTATTTATTTTATGGCTACTTCTATTATATTTTGCAAACTGATAATGGCTTTTTATTTACAGAAGAGACAAAGTTTGCTTCTTAAGTAAATATATGTAAACACTTTGACATATAGGAAATAAGACAGATAGGAAATAAGAGTACAAGTGGTACTCAGATTTTTTTTTAAATGTTTTAGGTTGGTAGAAAGTAACAGAAGTTTGGGAGGCCCTGATGTGGGTCAGGAGACATTTTCCTATCTGGTTTTAGTTATCAGGTGGGTAACCAGCTCGCTCAAATCTGTGGTCTCTTCCAGCCCAGAGGGTCTCTGTGCCCAGGACAGAAGGCTCTGCTCAGGCCATCGTCCATGGCTGGCTCCCTGCATCTCAGATAAACACTGACACCCAAAGAAGGGGCCCAATGCCAGGGAGTGGAGATAGCCCACACAGAAGGTGGGGGTGGCCCCTACACATGGACCCCTGGCTTGGCCCCAGATACCATCCCATACCAGGTTTGTAGGCAAGTGAAATGGGGTCTGGGGGCAAGTTTAAGGACAACGTAAAGGGATAAAATCTCAGATGGAAAATGTTTTACCCATCATTTTGTTGCCTTTTTTTTTGAGATGGAGTTTCTCTCATCCCACATGCTGTAGTGCAGTGGCGCGATCTCAGCTCACTGCAAACTCCACCTCCCAGGTTCAAGTGATTCTCCTGCCTCAGCCTCCCCAGTAGCTGGGATTATGGGTGCCACCATGTCTGGCGAATTTTTGTATTTTTAGTAGAGATGGGGTTTTGCCACGTTGGCCAGGCTGGTCTCGAACTCCTGACCTCAGGTGATCTGCCCACCTTGGCCTCCCAAAGTGCTGGGATTACAGGCGAGAGCCACCGCACCCGTTCCATTTTGTTGTCTTCCATGGATTGTTTTCAGCTGGGAAAATTTCCTGATTGCCTTAAATCACCTGAAACGTAGTTGTTTAGCAAGCTGTGTCCACTCACATGTGTTTTGCTGGGCCTGTTTGTATGATTCTTTTTTTGTCTCTGTAATTAAACTTTTTTTTGAGATAATTGTAGATTACATGCAGTTGTAACAAATAATAAGAGAGATGCTATAATATGTGCCCTTTACCCCGTTTCCACTAGTAGACATCTTGCAAAACTATGGGATAATATCACAACCAGGAAACGGACATTGATACAGTCAAGCCACCAAGCACTTCCATCCCAGGGACTCCTCATGTTGACCTTTTATAGCCACATCACTTCCTACCCCGTGCCACCCCGACCCCAAAATCACTCATCTGCTCTATACTTCTATAATTTTGCCATCTCAAGAATCTTGTATAAAAGCAAGTATACAGTATGTAACTTTTTGTGCTTTTGTGGTGTTTGTTTTCCAGTCAGTATAATTCCCTGGAGCTTCATCCAAGATGGATGTATTAGCAGTTCATTTCTTTTTGTTGCTGAATAATATTCCATGGCATAGATGTGCCACAGTATTTAATCATCACCCTTGAAGGACCTCTGTGCTGTTTCCAGTTTGGGCCTATTTGATAAAGCTGCTATGAATATTTTATGTACAGGTGTTTGTGGGAACATCACTTTTCATTTCTCTAGGATAAATGTCCAAGAGTGAGATTTACCTGCCTGGCAAGACATATGTATATGTGTGTATATGTGCCAAATTTCATATATACATATGTGTGTGCATGTATGGGTATGTGTGTGCATGTGTGCCATATTTTATATATATATATATGCTTGTTTATGCATAAAATTTCTCTGGATGTATACTCAAGTGGGAAACACTCATTGCCTATAGGGAAGAGTATTAGGTGACGGCGAGCGAGAGGAGTCACTTTCACTTGGAACCCTTTTGAGCCTAAGTTTCAACCATCTGGATTACCTGTTGGAAAACAAATCAATCTTGTGCAACTCAGAAGACACCCACAGACTTCCTCACAAATACCCACTCCGAGGCTGCCTTTTCCGCACAAGTCTGTTTTTTGTTTCTTCAAAGGGAGCCCGTTGGAATTCCCCTCCCACAGCACCTGGTTCCACACAGGGCCGACCCTCACCCCCTTAGTTCTGGGATCTCCAGAGATTTCCCCCAGCACACACATTCCCTGCTCTAGGGCCCTCAGGCTTTGAGGGTGACCCCAAACACCCTGCATCACCATCCAAAAGCCCCATGATCCCTGAGGGGCAGGCTCAGCCTATGCGGGCCTCGCTAAAGCCCAGTGCGTTGTCTATGCCCAACCCAGGGGCCGCCGCCTCCAAAAAGCCTTCCGAGCCTTTCTGACATTTATCCTCTCCTTCCTCGTCACCCAGTGGCATCGTTGTGTGTCTTCTTGGTTACAGTAAGCATCCACTTCCTGCACTCCTTACACAGCCGGCCGGTGCACCCTCACCCCACCCTTTCATGGCCTCCCGCTAGGCTGGGCCTTCTCTGCAAGGCTAGATTCATATTTTAGCGACACCAAGCAGTCAGGTGCCTGCTGACGCATGCCTTCATGCAATTCACGACAAAGACAGCTAAAAGCCACAGAGCACAGCGCGGAATCTAAGGCCTTCCATTGGTGTGCGGGTGGATTCCGCGGTGCTGAACTTTCTTTTGTGGGTGTGGGGGCTGTGGAGGGGGTTGTGCTCTGGCAGCGTTGGCGCCCTAAATGACCTATGGGTAACCTCTAATGGCTTCCGCAGGGGGTGCAGTGCGGAGAACAAGAGCTTGGGGCTCTCTGGCTGAGTGATCTGAGGGCCATTCAACCGGTTTTTTCCTGGAGAAATGGGGATCTTAAGGCCTCTGTGGAAAGGGTGTGATGGGGTCGAGGGGGAGGGGGCCCCGGGCCTTCAGCGCTTCAGCAGGTGGCTTCCCTTTGCGAGCCCGGGGTCCCTTTTCTGGGAAGCATGGGCTGGGACAAGGCAGGCGCCGTTTTCTGCATCCGAAATGTCCTGGGGCATGTGTCCCTTCCTTGCTGACCGTGGGTTCGGGCTTGAGCGTAAGGTCCAGAGCCGGCGGCTTGGCTCCACCGCCAGGGGCACAGACCAGGGCGGGATGCGTGCTGCGGGGCGGCCGGGGGCTCCCCCTTGGGCCTTCTAGGGTCCAGGGGTCCCCGCGGGCGCGCCCCAAGCCCTCTCCCTCAGCTCCGGGGGCCCAGGCGCGCGCCCATCCCCCAGCTTCGCGTCCCTGCGCGAGGGCCGGGCTGGGGGTGGGTCGCCGCGAGCTCGGCCCCCAGAGTTCCCGCGCTCGGGCCCAGGAAGCTGCCGCCGCCGGCGGCCCTCGCCCCGCCCCCGCGCTCATCACCTGCTGGCCTGGCGCGCGCGGGCGGGAGCGGAGGGCAACTGCGCGGCGCGGGCGGCCGGGCGCAGGGTCGCGGGAGGTGACGCGCGGCGAGGATGGCGGCGCGGGGCCGGGGACTGCTGCTGCTGACGCTGTCGGTGCTGCTGGCGGTGGGCCCCTCCGCCGCTGCGGCCAAGCTCAACATCCCCAAAGTGCTGCTGCCCTTCACGCGGGCCACGCGCGTTAACTTCACGCTGGAGGCCTCGGAGGGCTGCTACCGCTGGTGAGGCGCGCGGCCAGGCCGCGCGGGCGCCGTGGGCCAGGCTGGGCTTTGGCGCTGAGAGGCTGGGCGGGCGCCGGGAGGCCGGCAGAGCCGGCAGGTGCGCGGCGCGCTCTCGCTGGGCGCTAGGCTGCGGCGGTCGGAGCGGCGGGTGCGCGCGGGTAGCCACCACTGCTTATGTCATGGCGCCGTCCGGGCCTCCGCGCCGCTGAGGCGCGAGCAGAGCGGGCGCAGCCTGGCGGCCGTGACCCGCGTGTTCTGGGTTGTGCGGGAGGAGGGGTGGCCTGGGGAGCGGCGTCAGGGACCGCAGGGCCCGAGCCGGCCTGACCCGGGAGGAGGCGCCGGGGCCGCTGGGCCGCACTTCCCTTGCGTATGGGACCCTGGCTCGGGTTTGTCTGTGACCGCCCTCGCCCTGGCGTGGGAAGTGAGTCTGTGAGACGAAGCGCAGCGCCTAGCGTCGCGGGGAGGAACGGAGACCCTGGAGGAAAGCAGTTTTGGAGGGAAGCCCAGGGGCCGCCTTACAGAGGCGAAGTGAGACGAGGCAGGCCGGCGCTTCCCCCTCAGGCTGCCTCGGCGCGGGTCCTGATGCTCAGGGCATTTCCATCACCCTCCCTCTCGGGTTGGGAGTTCTCCAAGGGGTCGGCTGCGGAGTGTGACCCTGTGGAACCACAGGGACCCATGAAACCAGAGACCGACACTGACAGGGCGGAGCGGTCCAGCCCTTCCATTTTGCAGACCAGGGGAAATGGAGCTCCTGCCCCTGGCAGGGCTGCATGGGCGCGACTGAGCGCCCTCAGCTTCCCAGCCCAGCCCTGCTAGGGGTGAAAAGATGGGCTTCCGCCCTTCCCACCCCCAGGATACTCATTAGTTGCTCCCTTTATTTCTGTTTCAAGACTGGGTCAAGGTTGAGGCAGAACGGGGTGTGACCACATGACAGACCCATGTGTGTAAGCCTGGACATGTGTGTGTTAAGCCTGAGTATTAGTCTGTGTGTGTATGTAAGTGTGACGCCCGAAGCTCAGACCAGCCAGCTTTCTCTGTTGCTTGCACTATTTGCCCTATTTCTTTTGTTTCTTTTTTTTTGAGACGGAGTTTTGCTTTGTTGTCCATGCTGAAGTGCAGTGGTGCGATTTCGGCTCACTGCAACCTCCGCCTCCCGGGTTCAAGCTATTCTCCCGCCTCAGCCTCCGAGTAGCTGGGATTACAGGTGCAGGCCACGTGGCTAATTTCTTTTTTTTTTTTTTTTTTTTTTTTTAGAATCGGAGTTTCGCCCTTATTGCCTAGGCTGGAGTGCAATGGCGCGATCTCGGCTCACTGCAACTTCCGCCTCCCCAGTTCAAGCGATTCTCCTGCCTCAGCCTCCCGAGTAGCTGGGATTACAGGCGCCCACCACAACACCCAGCTAGTTTTTTGTATTTTTAGTAGAGACAGGGTTTCACTATGTTGGCCAGGCTGGTCTCGAACTCTGGATTCACTATGTTGCCCAGACTGGTCTGGAACTCCTGACCTCAGGCGATCCACCCGCCTCAGCTTCCCAAAATGCTGAGATTACAGGCATGAGCCACCATGCCTGGCTTGCCTGGCCAATTTTTGTATTTTTATTAGAGACGGGGTTTCACCATGTTGGTCAGACTGGTCTCGAACTCCTGACCTCAAGTGATCCCCCCCCCCCCCCCCGCCTCCCAAAGTGCTGGGATTACAAGCGTGAGCCACCGCACCCAGCCTGCCCTATTTCTTCTTTGAAGGTCTCCTTCCTGAAATCAAGACGTACTAGGTCAGCCCATTGCATTTTGGTTTTAGTGCTTTATGCACCTGGAGGCTCCTATTTCTGGCCTGATGTCAGAGGCTGAACTTGGGCGTTAGGTTTTCTGTATCCCAGTGTAAGGCCTTGTCTTGTGTGGGAGAATCAGCTGTTAGTCAATACTGTGGCGGGGATACATGCTCATTCTCTTGTTGAAGCTGTCTGTCCTCTCAGTATGTGGGCAAGAAAGAGGAAACTGGTTATTAAAAACAGCTGGCTTCAAGTGACTCCCTTTGGATATATTTGTGTGTTACTTTCTCTGAGATTCTATAGCTGTACTTTTTTTCTTTTTCTAAACTAACAACACTTTTTCCCCCAACATCATTTTCTTTTCTGAGAGGAGCTGAAGGGTGTTGGTGGATTTTAATTTACTTGGTAGGAAAAAGGGAAAAAACATTCTTAATCTCTGATGCATCAGAGAAGTGCTAAGTACCTTATAACGTGTTTGGCGTTGATCTGTAGTTTGTATTGCAGATGTGTGACTGCAGATGTGTACTGCTTTCCAAAGTGTCTTCTCAGAGGTGCTTGGTGATTGTGATTCCCCCTTAACTTGACAGGAAGACATTTTGTCAATCAAGCATTGAGAATATTTTCTTTATTTTTAGTAGTGCTGTTCCTAGTGTAGTCATCTATTGCTGCAGTTTTGAAGAATCTCCCCTGGAGATTTTAAGAGCTGGCCTATAGACATATATCCACAGTCCTCTAAACCTGGGAGGAATTTTACCTCTTCATCCAGAAAGTTCATTGTTAAGTCTCAGACGAAAAAGAAAACGAGAATTCTGCCAGACCCTGTGGGAACATTTGCACATCCTTTGAATTTGCAGCTGAGCTCTAAGTTTACAGAAATCACTGTGTGTGCCTGAGCCAACAGCTTCATGTTTACTTTTCCTATTTTTTTATTTTATAGCATCAAAATTGGACAGTTTTAGGGCCAGGGGAACCTTAGAGGTCATCTAGTTTAAACAGCCTGTATTTCGTATAGGAAAACCTGAGCCCCAGAAGGGGAAGTGATCTCTGGGAAGTCTAGTAGTGATGGACACTGAGTTGGAGCAGGAGCTGCTGGGACCCCTCCCTGTCCCATGCCATTAGACCTGGGGACTTTCAGCCTCTGGCTAATTTGCCAGGCTCTAATTGAGTCTCTCCAACTGCACCCAACCAGCACTGGTTTTGTGATAAGTTCCTCCTGATTCCTTCTAGATATTTTGCATTTTTGAAAGTGTTCCATAAAGTATATTTCATTTGCTTCTTTTAAAGGTATCCTTTTATATACAAAACGACCTTATATCAAAAACTGGGAGAACAGACGAAAAAAGAAATCATGCCATAATCTTCCAGCTGTAATACAATCACAGGCAGCATTTTGGTTTCTTTTCGGTCACTTATGTTTCCCCTCTTAGCTCCTTTCTTACATTGCCTTGAACCTGGTTATTTGGGCACCTCGGGAACCTCCTCCCCTGCCAACACTGGCTAGCACTGAAGCCTAAGCACTGCTCTGTTGCTTCTTCCTGAGGGCTCCGCGTCTGAGCACCTTTCTGCTGGGTAGAAGTTGCCTCCTCATTGATTCTTTCCCTGCCATTGAGTCCCAGGGTATTCTGGGTGCTCCAGCGGGGAGCCCTGTCTTGCAGAAAGTGAGTGGCTCAGATTGGTTTCCCAGGGGTGAGCCTGAGGCAGGATTCTGCTGCCCTAGGTTTACAGAGAAAGTGCTCTGTTGGGCAGCTGGGTAGGGAAGGGAGGCTGCCTGCAGGTTGTCCTACCTTCAGGCAAAGAGACCAAGCTTTGAGCTTTTGTACCCACTGTCAGGCAGCCATTGGTTCCCCTGGGGAAGGGGATGTTGTGCGACCTCCCAGGCCTCTGGCAGAGACACTCTGTTTTGAATTACGACCTGCAGCTCCCCTGGCTGAGGTGGGGAGGGGATGTGGACCTGCCTGGTGAACAGCATCCAGACACAGCATGCACAGTGACCGCCATACCAAGCTGTGCACAGACTTCTCCTTTCCTGCCCCTGACAGTCTCTCCTGGGCACCTTGGAGCCATCTAACGTGTGTGCCAGGCCTGGTCCTGCACCAGGGTACACCCTCTCTTATGTGGTCTGGGGCACTTCTCAGTTACAGGTGTAAGGATTCTCAAACAGGCAGATGGGAGTCTTTTCAGGGCCAGGGAGGGCACTGGTCCCTATGCCGTGGAGCTTGGCCTTGGAGCGTGCTGTACCCCAGGCAGCTCAGATGACCCCTGGGGAGTCCCTGTTTGCTGAGGGGTGACTGTGGGAGGCCAGAGGCCAGCACTACCCTTGCGTATGGATGTCCTGGGTCCCTCTCCCTGCCCCGGCGGGGGAAGCTGCAGCAAGTCCTCTCACAGGCCTTCGTGGGTGAAGTTGGGCAGGAAAGTGATGGATGCACGCTGAGCCAGGTCAGAGTGTCATCTGGCTTAGCTGGCTTCTTCTGGGCTCAGGGACCCTGAGCCTCTGGGACAGGGGCAGGTCAGCAGGTCACATGCTGGAAACTGCACAGGTGAGGCAACAGGGCCTGTAAGAAGTTGCCCCATAGTCAAAATAAAAAATTCATAAAGTGGAAACAACCCAACAGAGGGAGTTGAATTTGACGGGAGGCCCCCAGTTTGCTCTTCTGTACCTCCTTCATTTGGCCTTCCCTGAGCCCACACCTGTACTTCTGCTCTCTTCGTTGAGAGCGTTTTCCCCTGTACCACTCGATTTGTGTGCATGCTGCATCCCCACACACCTAGGCCAAATCTCTGTCTCCTTTCTTATGCCCGGCCTTAAAGTCGCAGGCTTTGGTCGATTTTGTTATCATCTGGGCCTATTTGATGGCATTTCTGGCAGTTAGAAGGTGGGGTGGAGATACTAGAGCTCCCACAGGGCCTGGGAGAGGGCACACGGTGAAGACCCGTCTTGCCCGACCACCAGGGGACAAGCGCTGATGGACAACATGTGTTTCACCGAGGAGGGCTGGAGAGTCACTGAATGAGAGGTGACAAATGTCTGTGACTCTTTTTGTTTTTTTATGTTTTGAGATGGAGTCTCACTGTGTTGCCAGGCTGGAGTGCAGTGGCACGATCTCGGCACACTGCAACCTCCGCCTCCCAGGTTCAAGCTATTCTCCTGCCTCAGCCTCTCCAGTAGCTGGGACTACAGGCACATACCCAGCTAATTTTTGTATTTTTAGTAGAGACAGGGTTTCACCATGTTGGCCAGGATGGTCTAGATCTCTTGACCTTGTGATCTACCTGCCTCAGTCTCCCAAAGTGCTGGGATTACAGGCGTGAGCCACCACACCCACCTGTCTGTGACTCTTACTGTGAGCCAGGCACTACTTGAGGTCCTGGGATGTGACAGTGAAGCAGCAGGAGATGCCCTGCTCTCAGGGACTCACGGTTGATTGCCGGAATTAAACGGTTAATTAAGATGAGATCTGTGGATGCATGTGAGGCAGGAGTAAGTCCTGAAGGAAACAGAACTGCAAGGCATGGAATGCGTTCTGGGGAGGGCGCTCAGCATAAGCCTCCTGGGAGTCGAACTAGGAGTGGAGTGGGGTTGAGTTGGAGGGGACAGCAAGTGCAAAGGCCCAGAGGAGAGATGGAGCTTGTCAGAAGTGCGCAAAGGCAGCACGTTTGGCCAGGGCAGCGGGGCTGGGAGGGAGGGTGGAGAGGTTGGCAGGGCGGGGCCATGTGGGACCTTGTGGGCTGTGGTTACGAGACAGGAAGGAGAATGCCAGGTCAGATGTTGGGCAGGGTTAGACTGGGCCTGGTTTTTGGGACTTGTTCTCCCCGGCCCCTGAGGGCTGTCTGTAGCTGTGGCCCTTGCAGGGCTGGACCAGGCCTTGCTCAACTCCCTTCACCAGGCCCTCAGCAGGGAAGTGCCAGGAAGTGTCTGTGGACCTGGGTTGACCTGGGCCTTGGGTGATTTTCTTCCTGCTTCCTTTGTGGGTCCCCCACTCTGCCTGAGCTCTGTCAGCCCCACGAGGTGGCTTCCGCTCTGTAGACCCTGCCTTTGGGCACAGTTAGGGGCTGGACCCTGCGGGTGGATGGGAGGTGGCCTGTGTCATCCACCACCCTCACCCATCCTTGTTCTTTGTGCAACTCTCACTTCTCTTTTCTTTTCACTGTTGCTTTCTGGCCTGACCCAGGTCCCTGAGTTCCCCTATGGCCTGCCCGCCTCCTGTTCCTGTGTTGTGAAGAGTGGGGAGCACCCCCTCAAAAGCAGTGCCTGCCAGACGCCAGCACATTCTGTGTGCCAGTGGGGCCTCTTGCGACAGTGGGAATGAGAAAAATTCACTCTTTCAAAACTCACTGTCAGTCCTTTAATTTTCCTCAAAATAAAAGTTTTTTTCTGGTGTCCATATGTGGTTTACATTTTTTTTTTTTTTTTTTTTTCTTTTGAGACGGAGTCTCGCTCTGTCGCCCAGGCTGGAGTGCAGTGGCACAATCTCGGCTCACTGCAAGCTCCGCCTCCTGGGTTCACGCCATTCTCCTGCCTCAGCCTCTCCGAGTAGCTGGGACTGCAGGTGCCTGCCACCACGCCCGGCTAATTTTTTTGTATTTTTTTAGTAGAGACGGGGTTTCACCGTGGTCTCGATCTCCTGACCTCGTGATCCGCCCGCCTCGGCCTCCCAAAGTGCTGGGATTACAAGCGTGAGCCACCGTGCCCGGCCTATTTTTTTTGTTTTAAATTGTGGTAAAATATATATAACACATAATCGACCTCCTTAACCATTTTTAGGTGTAGAGTTCTGTGGCATGAAGTACATTCACAATTGTGCAGCCACCTCCACTGTCCACCTTCAGAACTCTTTCATTTTCCCAAATGGACACTCCATACCCATTAAATAGTAACTCCCTATTTTCTCCTGCTCTGGCCTTGGCCTACACCGTCTTTTCATTGTACTCTTTGATGTTTGCCTGTCTCCCAAGAGAACAGGCAGACGCCTAGAGTCTTTGTAGGTAGCAGCTTCCCCCCAGGACTTACGGACACTGCTTTGAGTCATCTGGATGGATGGCAAATGCTATGAGATTCTTATTTACACTAGTGTGTAAGGTTTCCTTTTTTTTTTTTTTTTTGAGACAGAATCTCGCTCTGTCGCCCAGGCGGGAGTGCAGTGGCGCGATCTTGGCTCACTGCAAGCTCCGCCTCCTGGGTTCATGCCATGCTCCTGCCTCAGCCTCCCGTGTAGCTGGGACTACAGGCACCCGCCACCACGCCCGGCTAACTTTTTTTTTGTATTTTTAGTAGAGACGGGGTTTCATCGTGTTAGCCAGGATGGTCTCGATCTCCTGACCTCGTGATCTGCCCGTCTCGGCCTCCCAAAGTGCTGGGATTACAAGCGTGAGCTACTGCGCCTGGCTTTTTTTCTTTTTTTGAGATGGAGTCTTACTCTGTCGCCCAGGTTGGAGTGCAGTGGCCCGATCTCGGCTCACTGCAAGCTCCGCCTCCCGGGTTCACGCCATTCTCCTGCCTCAGCCTCCCAAGTAGCTGGGACTACAGGTGCCCTCCACCATGCCCAGCTCATTTTTTGTATTTTTAGTAGAGACGGGGTTTCACCATTTTAGCCAGGATGGTCTCAATCTCCTGACCTCATGATCCACCTGCCTCAGCGTCCCTTTTTTTTTTTTTTTTTTTTATTGAGATGGAGTCTTGCTGTATTGCCTGGGCTGGAATACAGTGGCAAGATCTTGGCTCACAGCAACCTCTGCTGCCTGAGTTCAAGCGATTCTCCTGCCTCAGCCTCCTGAGTAGCTGAGATTACAGGCACCCGCCACCATACCTGGCTAATTTTTGTGTTTTTAGTAGAAACGGGATTTCGCCATGTTGGCCAGGCTGGTCTGGAACTCCCGACCTCAGGTGATCAGCCTTCCTCTGCCTCCCAAAGTGCTGGGATTACAGCTGTGAGCCACCACACCTGGCCAAGGTTTCCTTTTAAAGTAATTTTTTAGTAAAGAACAATCCATTTAAAACAATAATAAGAAAAGGGCCGAGCATGGTGGCTCATGCCTATAATCCCAGCACTTTGGGAGGTTGAGGCAGGAGGATCGCTTAAGCTCAGGAGTTTAAGACCAGCCTGGGCAACATAGCGAAACCCTGTCTCTACTTAAAAAAAAAAAAAAAAAAAAAAGTAAAAGAAAAAAGCTGGGTGTGGCACAGGCACCTGTGGTCCCAGCTACTCCTGAGGCTGAGGCAGGAGGATTGCTTGAACCCAGAAGGTCAAGGCTGCAGTGATCCATGATCGTACCACTCTACTCCAGCCTGGGCAACAGAGTGAGATCCTATTAAAAAATTAGGCCGGGTGCAGTGGCTGGCCAGATGCAGTGGCTCATGCCTGTAATCCCAGCACTTTGGGAGGCCGAGGAGGGCAGATCACCTGAGGTCAGGAGTTCGAGACCAGCCTGGCCAACATGGCGAAACCCCATCTCTACTAAAAATACAAAAAAAAAAATAGCTGGGCGTGGTGGTGGGCGCTTGTAATGCCAGCTACTTGGGAGGCTGAGGCAGGAGAATCACTTGAACCCGGGAGGCGGAGGTTGCAGTGAGCTGAGATTGCATCACTGCACTCCAGCCTGGGTGATAAGAGTGAAACTGTCTCAAATAAATAAATAAGTAAATAAACGAATACAAGTGGTACCTGTATGTGACTGGGCTAGGGCCGGTGTCCAACCAAGAGGAGCCTGATGGTGGGGAGGGGCCGTCGGCAGGTGCAGGTGTCTAGGCAACTGCCCCTCCTGGCCAGAGCCTGCAGGTCCAGAGGCAGGGGCTTCCAGTGTTGCAGAGGAGATGTGGGGGTGGTGACGGGGCATGGACAGAGGGAGCCAAAATGAAAGAACCAATTTTTCTGTTAATCCCTTTGCATACTATGCCCCCACTTAATCCTAAAAATGAACAATTAAAAAAACTCCTTTGGCAAGAATGACTGCACTGTACAAATGAGGAGCCTGGGTCCAAAAGCCTCACAGCTGGTTAGTGGCAGAGCTATGTTCAAAACCGGCCTCAGATCCAGAACCACCCTCACTCTCAGGTGCCTGGGGAAATGCACCACCCTTTTCAGATGATTGTTGGTTTACCCAGTTTCCTTCAGCTGGGTTTTAAAACTTCAGTAGTACTTTTATTTTTCTGAGATAGGTTATTGCTCTGTCACCCAGGCTGCAGTGCAGTGGCACAGTTATAGCTCACTATAACCTCAAACTCCTGGGCTCAAGTGATCCTCCCGCCTCAGCCTTTAGAGTAGTTGGGACTATAGATGTGAGCCACCACGCCCAGCTAATTTTAAAATTTTTTGTTTATAATTTTTTTTTTTAGAGACTCGCTATTGCACAGGCTAGTTTCAAACTCCTGGCCTCAAGCAATCCTCCTACCTTGGTCTCCAAAGTGCTGGGACTAAAGGTGCATGCCACTACACCTGGCTAATTTTTTTTTTTTTTTTTTGAGACGGAGTCTTGCTCTGTCACCCAGGCTGGAGTGCAGTGGCACCATCTTGGCTCACTGCCAGCTCCACCTCCTGGGTTCACGCCATTCTCCTGCCTCAGCCTCCTGAGTAGCTGGGACTACAGGCATCCGCCACCACACCCAGCTAATTTTTTGTATTTTTTAATAGAGACAGGGTTTCACCGTGTTAGCCAGGATGGTCTCAATCTCCTGACCTCGTGATCCGCCCACCTCGGCCTCCCAAAGTGCTGGGATTACAGGCGTGAGTCACCATGCCCGCCTTTTTTTTTTTTTTTTTTAGAAATGGGGTCTCACTATGTTGCCTAGTCTGGTCTCAAACTCCTGGTCTCAAGTGATCTTCCTACCTTGGCCTCCCGAAGTGTTAGGGTTACAGGCATAAGCCACCATGCCTGGTCCAATCGTGCTTTCAAAAATCAGTATTGGCCAGGCACGGTGGCTCACACCTGTAATCCCAGCACTTTGGGAGGCCAACGTGGGCGGATCACCTGAGGTCGGGAGTTTGAGACCAGCCTGACCAATATGGAGAAACTTCATTTCTACTAAAAATACAAAATTAGCTGGGCATGGTGGTGCATGCCTTTTCCTAGCTACTCAGGAGGCTGAGGCAGGAGAATCACTTGAACCTGGGAGGTGGAGGTTGCAGTGAGCTGAGATGTCTCATTGCACTCCAGCCTGGGCAACAAGAGTGAAACACTGTCTCAAAAAAAAAAAAAGAAAGAAAAAGAAAAAAGAAATCAGTAATAGCTGGGTGCGGTGGCTCACACCTGTAATCCTAGCACTTTGGGAGGCCAAGGCGGGCAGATTGCCTGAGTTTAGGAGTTCAAGACGAGCCTGGGCAACACGGTGAAACCGTTTCTACTAAAATACAAAAAAAAAAAAAAAAACAGCCAGCGTGGTGGCGTGCACCTGTAGTCCCAGCTACTCAGGAGGCTGAGGCAGGAGAATTGCTTGAATCCAAGTGGCAGAAGTTGCAGTGAGCCTAGATCGTACCACTGCACTCCAACCTGGGTGACAGAACGAGACTCCGTCTCCAAAAAAAAAAAAAAAAAAAATTAGTATTCAGGATACATTTGGAGGTGGGGGCTGATTCAGGTGGATGTTAAAGCCATCTTCTGCTTTGGTCTGGAGGCAGCACCAGGTAAAGGTGGGAGGACTGTGGCCTTGTTTTGAACTCCATGTACCCTAGCACAAGGGAGCAGGAGAGTGTCCAGACCAGGAGTTCTGAGCTAGACTACACTAAGGCCCATGTCTAGGGATGTGGCTTCATGAAGGTCACTTAACATCCATGCAAAGGATTCCTCATGTATCAAATGGGGGTTTTAATAGGATTGTTGGGAAGCAAATGAAATGTTTATGATATGTTTCATTTTGTGATTGACACATAAGAAAGCATAGAATAAATGAAAGTTTCAAGATGGTACCAGCATGGTCAGGTTCTGGTGAAGGCTGTCTTCCAGGTTTCAGACTCCCCACTCCTTGTGACATCCTTGCATGGTGGGAAGGGATGAGCAGCTCTGTGGGACCTCTTTTATAAAGGCACTTAGTCCATTCATGAGGACTCAGACTTCATGACATAATCACGCACCAAAAGCCCCACCTGTTAACATGTGTCATCACCTCGGAGGTGAGGATTTCAACATCTGGATTTTGGGGGGACACAGACATTCAGACCATAGCAGACACGCACCCACAGAAAAATTGAGTGCTGTTACCGGGAGGTATGTGGAGGCTAGGCAGCCCAAACCCAGCACATGTCCCCCACAGAAATGACATTCACAGGTCGGCTGCTTGCCTGTTGACAGCTGTTTGTGGGAAGGGCAGGGGAGCTGGTGTGATGAGGGAGCACATTGAGCAGAACAGAGTCAGGTGCCTTTGAGGAGGCAGCCTGGCCGTGTGACAGCACCAGAGCTCCGTCTCAACAGCCGTCAGGTGGGCACACGAGACCTGCTGCTGCACGGAGCTTTTGGGATGCTCTGAAAACACTTGCAAAGCATGCAGCCCTAGATGCCTCTGTTCCACTTGGTACATTTGATAAAAACTTTTTTTTTTGGAGACCGAGTCTTTCTCTGTCACCCAGGCTGGAGTGCAGTGGTGTGACCTCAGCTCACAGCAACCTCTGCCTCCTGGGGTCAAGCGATTCTCCTGCCTCAGCCTCCCTAGTAGCTGGAATTACAGGTGCACACCATGATGCCTGGCTAATTTTTGTATTTTTAGTGGACACAGGGCTTCACCATGTTGGTCAGGCTAGTCTTGAACTCCTGATCTCGTGATCCGCCTGTCTTGGCCTCCCAAAGTATTGGGATTACAGGCGTGAGCCACGGCGCCTGGCCTAAAAACCTTTTTATAAAGAAAACTCTAAGCCCAGATGGCCTTGTCTATAAATTCTGTGAAACATTTAAGGAAGAAATGATACAAGTTCTTTACAGACTCTCAGGAGAGAGAGAAGGAGCAATTGTTTCCTAATTCACTTTTATGAGGCCAACATTACACTCATTGCAAACCAGATAAAAGCATTATAAGAAAAAAAATCCCACAGACCAAAAGCACAATTTTTTTAAATACTAGCTAATCAAATCCAGAAAAATAAACAAGACTAATATATCATGACCAGGTAGGGCATATCCCAGGAATGCAATGTTGGTTCAACATTTTAAAAAAATCAGTGTAATTACCATGTTAACAGAATAAAGAAGAAAAGCCATCTATTTGTCTCCATGGATGAACATTCACCACCCACACCTGATAGAATCCGTGCCTGCCTGTCCTTAAAGTCTCTGCTCGCACAGTGCCCCCTCAGTGATGCCTCCTCTGAGTGTCCATGGAAGGTGGCAGCCCTTGTCCTCCCACCATTTTATCAGTCCTTAGTCATTAGTAAGATCCCATCTTCACTCATTCATTTTGTCTATTCTTGTTCTCCTTCCACTAAAGTGAAAGCTCCGTGAAGGTAGAGGTTAATGTGTAGTCTGTACTTAGTTGTGTCCTTGGCACCTAGAACACTACCTTAAATATCACTAATAGGCCCAGTATTTATGGTTTCAATAAGTGGATGAATGCTTAGAGACCCCAAGGAGGACCAGCGGTGCCATGGCAGCTGATAGGAGGGGCATGGGTGATGCAGATAGGGACAGTCCATGGAAGAGTTGCCGTGTTTGGTGAGCAGAGAAGGTTGGACAGCATACCTGTGGGTCAAGAGGTCATATGAGGTGGAGGGACCAGCATCAGCAGAGGAACAGAGGTGGGGAAGCTGGGAGGGAGGGAGGAGTGGGAGGCAGGGGCTTCGGAACAGAGGTTGGATTTGATGGCAGGTGGTTCAGGCTCTTTCCAGCAGTGCGACCTTGGGCCAATAACCCTGTTTTGGGCCTGAATCTTTGATTCAGGCTTTAAGGATGCCTTGGTAGTGTCATTGGGAGGCCTGTGAGGAGGGCCCTGACCCTAGGGCTTTAGGGTCAGCCTTCAGGGAAGAGGAAGGACAGGTTCAAGCAGTAATAATCACAATGCCTTGAACTTCTGGGCTCAAGCCATCCTCCTGCATAATTGGAACTATAGGCACAAGCCACTTCACCCAGCTTTTCTCCTTTCTTTAAAAAGCAAAGTTCTTGTGGTCAGAATCATGCCAAACATTGCAGGACCACAACTCCTTCATTTGGGAGCCCCCTCCTTTTTCCTAGATCTGAGAGCTGTGACAAGAGCTTTATATATATTATCCCAGCCCAGTGCTTTGCATAGGTGCTGTTTTCATTCCCATTGTGCAGATGAGGATGTGGCAGCCCAGGGAGGTTAGCTCATTTGGTCAAGGTCACGCAGCTGGTGAGTGGCAGCACCCATCTGTCTTATGACCTCTCATTCCACACATACCAACAGATGAGAGAATCGAGTGAGACATGTCCCCATCACTGAGGGCTACTTGCTGCACTGCACAAGGGGTCCCTGGGAAAGCCACATGCACCACTCCCAGCTATGAAGCCTGCCATGCGTTGCAGGGCGGGGGGCGGGGGTGGGGGGGTGTGAGGTGGAGGTGTTGGTGAGTGGGAGGGTGGGGCAGACATGCCACCCACCTGCTGAGGTGTAGGGAAGAACAACAGGTGTGCAGGCAAGAGGACCAAGTGTCCTTTTAGAAGAGTGGCTATTCGTTTAGACTGGATGGGCAGGGGAGGGCTTTTCCGCAGAAAAGTCACTGGTCTCTGTTTCTTTGGCCAAACCTGATGTGGAATCCAAGGGAATTGGGCTATGAGCGGGCTGACCCAGCTTTAGTGGGTGGCAGATGAAAGTGTTGGCGTCTCAGCCAGTGAGCCCTATGTGCAGACCCTGCCTTTTCTGCTTAGTGAGGCCCTGTGTGTCCTTGAGTGCTGTGTCTCCAGACCCGGTTTTGAGTATGGGCTGAGCGGCTGCATGGGCCACCTGTGGCCCAGAGCCTGTACCAGTCAGGGACTGTGTGAGCTGTTGTAGCCATGTGCCTCTTCCAGCAGTTCCTCTGTTCCTCACAGTGGGTCCCAGCCAACCAGGGAGAGGCCTGTCTGGTGTTTAGAGTTCCTGATATCAGTGTAGGATGTTGCCCTGCCCCTGTGCTCCCAGAAATTGGAGAATGGCAGCTTATATCAGACTCCGTACCAGAGGGAAGGCATGGCTGGTGTTGCAGGGCTTGGTTCCCCTCTTCCCTGGACCCACGCGTCCCCGAGGTGTGCCTCAGTAGTGGGTGGTGGGGACTGCAGTCACTTCATTGCCATGATTAAAATGTTGCTGCTTTTATATACTACCTATACTAGAATTTACTGAACATTTCCTTCAAAATGACTCACTTTTTAAAAAACATAGACATTATCTTTCGTATTAACATTTATGAGCTCATGAGTTTGGTATATTTGTTTTTCCTAAAACACTTAAATGAATATGTAATAGTTAAAATGCATAATGAGTCTGGTAAAAAATAGCTCATCTGTGCATCATCTAAACTGGTGGTGGGTGTGTCATATCCTGAGGAAAATGCTCCTGGAATGGGAGAGGTATCTGATCTGGAGTCACCCAGGCCTAGCTGTGATAGCTGGCCCTGCTGCTGACAGCTGTGTGGCTTTGAGCAAATTACTTAACCTCTCTGAGCCTCAGTTCGGTTTTCCCATATAGGGCTGGTGGAGGATTCAGTGATAAATAGAAATGTTTAGCTCTGGGCCTGATACATGGTACCCTTCTTTTTCCTCAGTTGCCCTTCTCATTTCTTATATCCTCCCTGATTAGTCAGGGTTTTCTGAAGAAACAGAACCAATAGGACATATATATCACATATATATAGCTCATATGCATATATTCAATAGGCTATACATATAGCCTATATATATATATCTTATACACACACCCTCCTCATATGTATATGAGAGGTTTAGTATAAGGGATTGGCTTACATGATTATGGAGGCTGACAAGTCCTAAGAGCTGCATTCAGCTGGAATCTCAGGAGAGCTGATGGTTTAGTTTTAGTCTGAAGGCCAGCAGGCTCGAGACCCAGAAGAGCCTGTGTTTCAGCTCGAGTCTGGAGGCAGGGACACTGACATCCCCACTCGATGACTGCGAGGCCCAGAGCGGGAATTCTCCTTGCTCAGGCTTTTGTTCTGTTCAGGCTGTTACCTGATTGGATGAGGCCCACCCACATTAGGGGGCATCTACTTTACCCAGGCCACAGATTCAAATGCTAATCTTATCCAAAAACACCCTCAGAGAAATGACCAGATTGATGTTTGACCAAATATCTGGTCACTCTGTGGCTCAGTCAAGTTAACATGTAAAGTTAATCCTCACACTCCACCAGCACACTTTTAATTAAAAACAGTCCTTGGATATCTCAGTGCTCTCCAGAAACGAGCTGTTCCTGCCTGCCCTCACCTCTCTTATCTCCTCCTGCACTCCCTGTCTCTCTTTGCCTGGGTTGGTTTGATCAACTAACATGTCTGTGAGGAATTACCCACCCTCCCTCCATGTAGATGTAATTCTTCTCTCCCCAGATCCTGGAAACAGAAACATTCCCCACTTGCACATTACTGGCCAGCTCTTTCATTCCCAGCCTGGGAAAGAGCCAACCTGAATAGGGTCACCTATAGGGTTTTTCTAAGGCCCATCCTGGAAAGCTGTGAGGTGCAGAGACAGCCCTTAGGAGGGAGGGCGCTTCTGCGTGGCCCCGATAGCAGAAAGCATCCTGCTTTTGGGCTTGGAACCCCTGTGTCCTAGCCTGGCCTCCGTGGCCTTAAACCAGTCCCGTTTTCCTAAGCCTCAGTTTACCGATCTGTAAGATGAGGACATAGCAGTAGTTCTCTAAGTTACAACTAACATTAGGGGGAAGATATTTTCGTTTAGAAGTTAGAATAACACAGAAAAGAAATAATAATATAATGAATACCAATATTCCTACCATCAGAATTAGCCAGTGTAACAACCTGTATTGGTTTCCAATCTTTCTTTAAAGAAATAAAACCTTCTGGATAAAAGTGAATTCCTCCTTACTGCCCCCAGCATTTCCACTTCCACCTTCTCTGAGTTTGGTGAAAACCTTTCCCTCTGTAATTCTCTGGCAGACACTTTCTGTTGTGCTTTTTCATCCAGCATTACACACCCCTGTGAGGAAGGCAGGGTGGGTGGGGGCCCTGCCTTACAGATGAGGACGGAATTGGTGGCTATTGTGGTTCTTTTGTGCCCCTTAAAGACATGCCCAAAGCAATGGGTGGGCTCAGAATGCCCGGGAAGGAAGTCAGATAACTGAAAGGAACACTCACACTGGTCACAGGAAAACCAGGCTGAGCTGCCTGCAGCCTCTGGGAGGTGTTGGGATGGGCTGCCCCTGCTTCTGATGTGGGTCCTGACCCAGAGAGAGCAGGCCCCAGGGGAGCGGGGATCTGCAGAGGCCAGACGTGGCCCGGTCTGCTTGTGAGGAAGCCCTGGGAGGACGGAATCTCACTCCTGCTGCACAGAGCTCAGCCAGCTGAAGAGGGGATGCAGGGATCAAGCCCCAGGCCCTGGGGCCTGAGGGGTGGGAGCCACCTTAGATGGCTGAGGCAAGCCTTCCCAGGCCAGGCCAGGCTGCTTTTTGTCCCCCAGGCTCTGAAGGTCACGAGCACTCAGCACCCGCTGCCTCCCAAGTAGAGCCTGGGCAGGGGTCGGAGGTGTCCACAGAGACCCCAAGACATGAGAGCCCTGGGCCTGCACGGCCCTCCACCAGGAGACCAGGCCTCAGAGCCAGGCCAGCATTGGAACCACTCACCACGTGAATGAATGTCTGTGTCCCCCCAGACTCGTTGATACCTCATCCCCAAGGCGATGGCATTTGAGGATCCCTAAGGCGATGGCATTTGAGGTGGCACCTTTGGGAGGTGATGGGGTCATGGGGGTGGGGCCCTCATGGTTGGGATTAGTGCCCATATACAGAAGGCCCCAGAGAGCTCCCTCGCCCCTTCTGCCATGTGACAACAGTGGGAAGACAGCAGGCATGACCCAGAAAGTGGGCCCTCACCAGACACCCAGTATGCCAGCTGATCTTGGACTGCCAGCCTCCAGAACTGTGAGCAATAAATTTCTGTTGTTGGAAAAACCCTGTTTGTGATGTTTGTCATGGCAGCCCCAACAGACTAAGACGTGTGACTGTGAGCTCTGAAAATGCAGCCAGTACTACATGTCAGAAGCATGATATTTAGGATGTGTTGGGGTAAATCACATATTTTCTTTAAAATATGACTTTTTAGTAGGGATTTAAAAACAAGGAGGAATAGGCAGAGTGTAGAGGACTTTTAGGGCAGTGGTGCTGTTCTGAAGGATACTGCCATGGCAGGTGTGGGTTGTTATCCATTTGTCCAAACTTACAGGACATGGGATGCCTACTGTGCACCCTCATGTCAGCTGCAGTTGTTCTGAGTGATTGTGAGGTCACCACAGGCTCCTCCATTGTAACCAATGCACCACTCTGGTGGGATGTTGAGGGAAGTGTTATGTATGCATGGGGCAGGGCGTGTATGGGAAATCTGTACTTTCCATTCAGTTTTGCTATGTACCTCAAACTACTTTAAAAAACAAGGTTTATTAAAAATTAATCTCACTTGTTACTTTTTTTTGATGGAAAATGAAAACATGGCCTGTGTTACATGTCTGTTGTGCAGGGCTATCTCAGGCTTGTATGGGTCCTTAATGTAGTCCTGCAACATGGACATGAAAGGTATGGTGACTGCAGCTGGGCTCTGCAGGCTGTCCGGGCATCTCAGTGGCAGCCCAGGGAAGAGCTTGGGGAGTTTTTCAAGGAGAATTTCAGGCTTCTTTTACTTGGATAGGAAGAGCTCTGTTTGCATTTATTGGGCCTGTGTCTAAGATTAATACACTGCTGTTATGAAGCAAGAAAAGAGTGGTTGTCTCTATTTTGTTGAGGAGACAGAGGCTAGGAGAGGGTGTGGGATTACAGGCCAGACCAGGACCCCAGATCCCAGTTCCCAGGGGCCATTGAATGATATATACCACAGTGTTTTTAAAGGCAGGAGTGGGAAATGATGAATTCTCTTCCCCTCCATAGACTTTATTTTCTTTATTCTTTATATTTATTCATTTATTCTACTTGTTTGTTTGCTTGAGATGGGTCCTCATTCTGTCACTCAGGCAGAGTGCAGTGACACAATCATAACTCACTGCAGCCTTGAACTTCTTGGCTCAAGAGATCCTCCCACCTCAGCCTCCCACGTAGCTGGGACCACAGGTGCACACCACAACTGGCTAATTTAAAAAAATGTTTTTTGTAGAGATGGAGTCTCACTTTGTTGCCCAGCCCGGTCTCGAACTTTTGGGCTCAAATGATCCTCCCACCTCAACCTCCCAAAGTGTTAGGATTAGAAGCATGAGCCACTGCACCTGGCAGAGTAGACTTTTTTTTTTAAAGCAGTTTTAGGTTTATGGCAAAATTCAGTAGAAAGTACAGGCTCCTTTTTCTGCCCCCAGATAGAATCTAGGACCCAGGATTTGTTGAGTTTCCTTAGCCTCTACTGCCCCGTGTGAATTTTCTAATTTGTCTTTGTTTCCACACTCTCTTTTGTGTGCTTGTGTGTGGGAAGTTTAAAGCCCTTCGAAAAACACCATAGGGCCCTAGGGCTGTCAGCAGTTGGATGGTTGGATGGAGTGTTTCCAGTGGGCATGGGCCGGGTTAACAGGCACCTGCTTCTTGTCTCCTGTGTGTGCTTGTGCCTGCTTTGCTGTGTTCCTCGACTCTGCCGTGCTATTTTCCTGGAAGAAATCCACGAGGGGCCATAGACACTTCCTCCGGGGTGTAGATTGCTTTCCTTCACTGATGGGTGCGGCTCATTTTCCGTGAACTTCCAAGGTCCATTTGCAGGCCTCCTGCTGCAGCCCACTGTGGCCAGGTGGTGTCGGAGTGGTCGGCATGCTCAGGTGTGTTAGAAGGGGCCTTGTGCCAGCTTGGCCCAGGGAAGACACTTGGCATCCAGCCAGAAGGTGGGACATCTGTCTGGGTGTGTTCCGCACCCTTGCCTTTTTTTTTTTTTTTTTTTGAGGCGGAGTCTCACTCTGTTGCCCAGGCTGGAATGCAATGACCAATCTTGGCTCGCTGCAGCCTCTGCCTCCCGGGTTCAAGCCATTCTCCTGCCTCAGCCTCCCGAGTAGCTGGGATTACAGGCACACACCACCAAGCCTGGTTAATTTTTTAGACGCAGTCTCGCTCTGTCGCCCAGGCTGGAGCGCAGTGGCGCAATCTCGGATCACTGCAAGCTCCACCTCCCGGGTTCACGCCATTCTCCTGCCTCAGCCTCCCGAGTAGCTGGGACTACAGGCGCCCGCCACCACGCCCGGCTAATTTTTTGTATTTTTAGTAGAGACGGGGTTTCACCGTGGTCTCGATCTCCTGACCTCGTGATCCGCCCACCTCGGCCTCCTAAAGTGCTGGGATTACAGGCGTGAGCCACCGCGCCCGTCCCAAGCCTGGTTAATTTTTTGTATTTTTAGTAGATACGGGGTTTTACCAAGTTGGCCAGGCTGGTCTCGAACTCCTGACCTCTGGTGATCTGCCCACCTCGGCCTCCCAAAGTGCTGAGATTACAGGCATGAGCCACTGCACCTGGCCACGCACCATTGCTTTTTGACACCAGGCAGTTTCTGACAAGTCTCCTTCAGAATACTCGCGGCTGTGGATGTTCCAGTGAGTTTAGGCAAAGTTAGGGAGGATGCAGAGACCCTGGAGTGTCTGCTCTATGTCTGGTGCTGTGCCGGGTGCGGCCCCGAGAGACAAGCACCAGGCACAGCTTAGTGGCCCCTCCTGGGGTCTTGGTCACACTATAAGCTCTCTGAGGGCAGCATGGCCGGCCGCTTCCCATGGCCCTGCTTCACCCCAGGTCCTGCGTGGCATTCTTTTGGAGGCCCTGTACACTAGGCCTGAGTGCCTGTCTGTAGACAGCACGTGCTAGCTGGTCATGCTCAATGTGGAGTCTGCTGTGCTCTGCCTCTCGTCCCCTTCTCACCTGGGCCTGGGGCAGTTATCCTGAGCCATGGATGAGAAACTGAGGCGCTGACAGCAGATAGCTTTCCCCACACATTCCTGTTATCCTTCCTCCTGTTATCCTCCCCGGGGAAATTGGCTCACAGACGTCTGGGCTCATTTGTGCATGTGTTTATCTGTCTGTCTCCCCACTGTGGCTATCATATCCACTCCGCAGGCACTGGGAGCTCATGGTCGTGGTTATCATTACAAGTAGTGATCCCCAGGGTTAGTGAAACCCGTTGGGGTTGGAAGCTGATGCCTGGAGCCTGCTGTGTGCCAGGCCTGGGCTAGAGGTCGGTCGAGATGCCTGCCTGTACCCCTCCCTATGCAACGTGTCCCTCATGGGATCCCTTGAGCAGCTTTCTTGCTGGTACTGAACGACTCCCACATCTGCAGGAGTCTTGGACGGTGGCCATCTGTTGAACCTCGAGGTCATTTCCAGGTTTGAGGTCTCCTGTTTGATTTGCTCCATGCAGACTATGTGCACAGGCCCGGAGCCCTCAGCTTGTGGAGGTCTTAACTGGAGAGGCCTTGGCAGGGCCCCACGTCTCCTCTGGGTTTGAAGCTGGTGTTAGGCGGCCCACCTCACTTCTGTCTTTGGGTCCAGGACTGTGCCCTAGACAGGAGCCACAGCCTGTTGTCTGGACCCCACTGTGCCTTGCAGTGCAGCTCCAGAGAGTAAATGCTGTCTTCTTCCACTGCAGGTTGTCCACCCGGCCGGAGGTGGCCAGCATCGAGCCTCTGGGCCTGGACGAGCAGCAGTGCTCCCAGAAGGCTGTGGTGCAGGCCCGCCTGACCCAGCCTGCCCGCCTCACCAGCATCATCTTCGCAGAGGACATCAGTAAGGGCTGAGTGCTGTGTGTGACATCAGTAAGGGCTGAGTGCTGTGTGTGATCCCCGGTGGGAGCCAGAGACAGGGAAACGCCCACTGAGACCCAGGGTCCCAGAGGCTACCTGAGCCCATGGCAAGGCTTTCTCTTGTTGGGTGGCCGGACACCCAGGCAGGAGACAGGCACCCAGCAGGCAACACCCATCCCAGGACTTGTGCCAGCACTTTGTACCATGTTCCTTTTTGTGGAGGCTGGCTTGCTAAATCTCTAAATTATTGTTACCTAAATAACTCTTAATGGGTATCAACTCATTACTATGACAGTTGTCCTAATCTATGAAATCACTCCTTTTCCTTCCTCGTATCTAATTTATTATATTAGTTGTAAAGTAGTTTGACAACAACAATATAATTTTCTATCATGCTTTTCCCTACTTAGATTATAGGACATGTTCCATTTTACCATACAATGATTTTTTTTTTTTTTTTTTTTTTTGAGTCAGAGTCTTGCTGTGTCACCCAGGCTGGAGTGCAGTGGCGTGATCTCGGCTTGCTGCAACCTCTGCCTCCCGGGTTCAAGTGATTCTCCTGCCTCAGCCTCCTGAGTAGTTGGGACTACAGGCATGCGCCACCATACCCGGCTAATTTTTATATTTTCAGCAGAGACGAGTTTCACCAAGTTGGCCAGGCTGGTCTCCAACTCCTGACCTCATGATCCGCCCACCTCAGCCTCCCAAAGTGTTGGGATTACAGGCGCGAGCCACCGCACCTGGCCCATACAATGATTTTTAATGCTGAATAATATTCTCTTTTTTTTGTTGCTGTTTTGAGACGGTGTCTTACTCTGTCACCCAGACTGAAGTGCAGTTGCTCCAACACTGCTCACTGCAGCCATAACCTCCTGGACTCAAGCAGTCCTCCTGCCTCAGCCTCTCAAGTATTTAATAGCTGGGACCACAGGTGCATGTCACCATGCCCAGCTAATTTGTAAAATTTTTTGTGGCGAGTTGGGGGTCTCCCTATGTTGTCCAGGCTGGTTTCAAACTCCTGGGCTCAAGCAGCCCTTCTGCCTTGGCCTCCCACAGTGGCGGGATTACATGTGTGAGCTACCACACCTGGCCCAAATAATATTCTTAACAGGAGGTTGTCCTATAAGCATTCCCTTGTATTGGGCATTTAGAGTGTTTTCAGATGTTTGTTTCAGTGTTACATATAAAAATAAATGTTTTTATATAGCAAACAAATTAGAGTTCTTTTACATTATTTCTTAAGATAAATTCCCAGTTTTTCTGGGCCACAGCCTTGAATATTTTTATTTTTATTTTTTGAGATGGAATCTCGCTCTGTTACCCAGGCTGGAGTGCAGTGGTGTGATCTTGACTCACTGCAACCTCTGCCTCCCGGGTTCAAGCAATTCTTCTGCCTCAGCCTCCCAAGTAGCTGGGATTATAGGCATGTGCCACCATGCCTGACTAATTTTTCTTGTATTTTTAATAAAGATGGGGTTTCATCATATTAGCCAGGCTGGTCTTGAACTCCTGACCTCAAGTGATCCACCTGCCTTGGCCTCCCAAAGTGCTGGGATTACAGACGTGAGCCACCACGCCTGGCCAACCTTGAATACTTTTAAGGCTTTTGATACATGGGACTGTATTGCTGTGCAAGAAAACCACACTAAAGTGCACAAGTATTTTTATATGATACCTCGAGAATGGTTAGAACAATTTTGTATCTCTTGCTGCTATCCTTACACTTGAGGGCTCCCCAGGTAATGCCATTTACATACCTTATTTATGGAGCAAGTAAAAAAATCTCTGGGTGTGCCCACCAGCCCCTTCTGTACTATAGTTGATAGTCTTTTATAAAAACACCAGCATATGTGAAAACCAAAAACCACCAGCGTAATCCCTAATCTCAGTGAAGGGACAGGGCTCTCGTCTTTGGGATGGGAACTCGTCATACTATACTATAACCCTTGTCACTTCACTGAATGGTTACACCCTGAACGAAACTAAGTTTTCCTTGCCCACAGCTTTAAATGCTGGTGCCCTGCTGGAAAAGCCAGAATGGGTGGTGACAAGGCCCCCACAGCCCTTCCTTTCTGGTAGTCCCTGTTAACTTTCAGTGGGGCTGTGTGCAAGGCAACTGCTTGGCTTCTGAGGGTGAAGCTGGTGGTCACTGTGGTCTTTGCCAGAGTGTAAGCCTGCAAGGCTTGGAAGTGGAGCCAGGGGCGGGGACTGTCTTTGGTGCTGACCCCTCTCTGGGGTTCCTCCAGCCACAGGCCAGGTCCTGCGCTGTGATGCCATTGTGGATCTCATCCATGACATCCAGATCGTCTCTACCACCCGCGAGCTCTACCTGGAAGACTCCCCCCTGGAGCTGAAGATCCAGGCCCTGGACTCCGAAGGTGAGGATGTCCCCTGCCTGTTTGTCCTCTGCAGCCCATGCTAGATCATCCCCCCACCATGACCCTGGCCTCTCTGCGTTCTCCACTCCTCTGGCATCCAACCCTGCAGGTCCCTAGAGGGCAGCTCTGGTCAGGCAGGTGAAGTTGGGGCTGGGGGAGATGCTGAAGAGGCAGAAACCACCTCTGAGGTGGGTCTCAGGCCCTCGGTGGTGTCGAATCATGGTCACTCCTGGCACTCAGGAACCCCTGCAGCGGGGCCTGTGTGCTCAGAGCTGTGGCTCTGTGACCCTGGAGCCAGACCCTGCCTGTCATAGTGCTGGTCCTTGGTGCAGCACATCTTGGGGAAGCTAGCATTCTTGGCAGCGATGGGAGGCAGGGAGAGGCTCCCTGCTGTGGCTCTTAGGTCGGGTGGTGGCTTCCTGTTCCAGACCTCAGGGCATGTGTGTGGGTCAGGTCACATTTATGCTGCTGGCCCAGGGCACTGACCTCACATCTTCACCTTGCTAGAGTCAAATATGGGCTTGTTTTCAGGCTGGAATTCTTCTAGGTGATCTCTTAAAGGAAGTAAGGGAAACTTTTTTTTTTGTTTTTTTTTTGAGACAGAGTCTTGCTCTTGTTGCTCGGGCTGGAGTGCAGTGACGCGATCTTGGCTTACTGCAACCTCTGCCTCCCGAGTTCAAGCGATTCTCCTGCCTCAGCCTCCCGAGTAGCTGGGATTATAGGTGCCTGCCACCACGCCCAGCTAATTTTATTTTATTTATTTTTTATTTTTTTAAATTTTTAGTGGAAATGGTTTTCACCAAGTTGGCCAGGCTGGTCTCGGACTCCTGACCTCAGGTGATCCACCTGCCTCAGCCTCCCAAAGTGCTGGGATTACACGCATGAGCCACCGCACCCAGCCAGTAAGGGAAACTTTGTAGGTTAAAATTCTTGTCAGAGAAGATAAAAATCAGGCAAAAGATGCCTTTCAGATGATCTGCCCCAAAACTAAGCCCAAACCAAGGCTCACCTTGTCTTTGAAACCTTTTCTGACAACTCTAGCTCCTGTTTTTGAAAAAAAATTTCTGGATCAGGATTTCTTAGCCTAGATAGTATTGATTGACATTTGGGATTGAATAATTCTTTGTGATGCGGGCTGTCAGTGCATTATAGGATGTTCAGCAGCATCCCAGGCCTCTACCTACTAGATGTTAGTAGTGTCTCCCAAGCCATGACAATCAAAAATGGCCCAGACATGGCCAAATGTCCCTGGGGGGGCAAACTACTGTTTAGAGCACTAGCAGACCCTTTCTTCCCCACTTACCCATTCATCAGATGAGGTCCTTAACCTCTGACACTGCCTTCTGACCTGTGAGATTGAGATAGTGTTGCTTGTCCTGGGGACCATAAGGATTTAGTGAGAAATATGTACAGTGTTCAGTCTTGTGTGAATACTCAGTAAGCCAGGGGGTGTTTCTCTGAGCACTTTGTACAAACTGGGCATTATCCAGGCACCAGGGTTGCTATAGGGAAAGAAGTACCTGGCAGCTCCCAAACAGTTAAACACAGAGTTATCCTATGCCCTGGCAATTCCACTCCTACCCAAGAGACCGGAAAATACATGTCCACATGTAAATGCTCATAACAGCATTATTCATAACTGCCAAATGTGAAAACAACCCAAGAGCCCATCAACAAATGAGTGGAAAAACAAAACGCAGTTGACCCCTGCAATGGAATATTATTTAGCCACAAAAAGAAGGAAATATAGGCTGGGTGCAGTGGCTCATGCCTGTAATTCCAGCACTTTGGGAGGCCGAGGCGAGCAGATCACTTGAGGTCAGGAATTCGAGACCAGCCTGGCCAACATGGTGAAACCCTGTCTCTACTAAAAATAGAAAAATAAGCCAGGCGTGGTGGCGCACACCTGTAGTCCCAGTTACTCAGGAGGCTAAGGCAGGAGAATCGCTTGAGCCCAGGAGGCGGAGGCTGCAGTGAGCCGAGATGGCACCATTGCACTCCAGCCTGTTTCAGATTCCTGGGGGCAGTGTGTGAAGGTGCCATGATCTCCACGTCCTGGCCAGCACTTGCTATTGCTTGTGGTTCTAGTTAAACCCCCTTTGTGTCACTTTTTCTTGAATGTGTATCCATTCTCCCCAGGCAGGTGGTGGGGATGTCGGGATTGGGGAGGTGCCTGCCTTGGCCTTCCCAGGCCACTGTTATGCCAGGATGGTGCCCAGCGGCCGTGGATGGTTTCCTCTTGCAGTCCCCCCCTCTCCTGGAGGGTTGATGGCCCCTGCAGCCAGTTCCAGAGTAGGACGTCATCTGGTCTCCACAGACTGGATCATTCATCAATAGCCCATGTCAAGGCCCCACCTTTGCAGTAAGGAAATGGATAACTTCCCTCCTCGCCCACATCATGCTTTCTACTTGGTCCTCCTCGCCCTACAATACTTTGATGAGTACCTTCATCATTTCTTTTGCCTTTTTTTCTGAGCTTGTGACCTCTTTTCTGATCAGAGTCTCCTCTGTGAAGATGAACTTGACCCTTAGAACCTTTGAGGGGCTGGCAGTCCCAGAAATGATGTGCCTTATCTGTATTGATGAATGTCAAGAAAGAGAATTGCTCAACGAACAGTGGCACCCTGGCTGCCCATGGGTGCCAGGCAGTATGTTGTCCCCTTAGTAAGTACAATGTCTTATTGTGCTTATAAATGGTCTGATGCCCACTATATAGATGAGGAAGCTGAGGCTCAGAGAGCTTCAGTAATTTGCCCACGGTCACACAGCTCATGGGTGGCTGAGTAGGGGCTGGGATCCAGGATGTCCGACTCTGTCGCCTGAGTTGTTTCCCGCTGGACGCACTGGCTGTCTCCTACTGCTGCATTTTCCTGGGCATTGGGGGCCCTCTCCACATGGCTGGGATCTGCCTTTTTGGCCAGAAGCCACCTGCAGAGTGCCCGCCTCCAGACAAGGCTCTGTCTGTTGCACATAGTAGGTACTAATAGCTTCTTTTTGAGTGGAAAAAGCAAAACTTTAAGCAGAGGTTTTCACAGCTATTTCCTGGCCCACCCGTGCCTCTTGCATCAGCAGAACTGGACTAGCTCAGGGTCTCCAAAGATGCCCCCTCCTCACCTTTCCTTATCCCGTCTCTTCTGCCTGGAGCACCTTCCCCTCCTGAACTCTGCTTTCAGAAGCTACGCTTCCTCTGGCATTGCCTCTCGGGTGTCCCCTCCTCCAGGGAGCCCTCCTTGGCTGCCCAAGGTGGGACTTGTTCTTCCCTTCGATGTCCCTCAGCTCTGCAGTGCCCCCCGCCCTGGGATACAAGGCATTTTCTACTGTGGCTTGTCAAGGTCAGCACTAGGAAGACATAACTGAAATCAGTTCATTCTTCTGGACTCTTCTGTGCCTGACACTGGACTTTGGGCCCGGCTGGCATTGGGTAAATGTTTGCTAGGTTGAATTGCCTAACATTTTCCTTCAGCCCTCCTGCAGAACAGGGGAGGTGGATCCTCTGGAGACTGGACCCCTGGCTTTCCTGGTTAATATCTAAACTTGGCTGTGAGCCTTCAAGGTCAAGGGCTCTGTTGCACATAGTAGGTACTGATAGCTTCTTTTATTTTATTTTATTTTTTATTTTATTATTTTGTTTTGAGACGGAGTCTTGCTCTGTCACCCAGGCTGGAGTGCAGTGGCGCAATCTCGGCTCACTGCAAGCTCCGCCTCCTGGGTTCACGCCATTCTCCTGCCTCAGCCTCTCCGAGTAGCTGGGACTACAGGCGCCCGCCACCACGCCCGGCTAATTTTTTTTTTGTATTTTTAGTAGAGACGGGGTTTCACCGTGGTCTCGATCTCCTGATCTCGTGATCCGCCCGCCTCGGCCTCCCAAAGTGCTGGGATTACAAGCGTGAGCCACCGCGCCCGGCCCTGATAGCTTCTTTTAGAGTGGAAAAAGCAAAACTTTGGGCACAGATTTATTGAGAGCTTTCCCTTCCCCCTTGCTACCCTTAGGGGTGCCCACCTGCAGCAGGCCCTGGAAAGGCAGATGCCTGCCTTGACATCCCCAGAGCCCACGCAGCTGGGTCTGGCCGTGTTGCCAGCAGCTGGCGGGAGAGAAAGCCAGTGGCCAGCAGCTGGCAGGCCCATGCATGAACGAGGGTCCCTGTGTTCTCATCTGCACAGAGCCCTGCAAATCCTGCACTCGGTCCTGTGTGTGCACCTGCTGGAGCAGGTAACTTACAGAAGCCTAAGGACACTTTTTGCCCTTGAAATTACCACACATTCAACTCTTCTTCCACATTTGAATGTGGTGTTCTTCCAGCAGAGACTAGGGGGAGCAAAGATGATGAAAAACAGAGCTCCACGTGCAGCCCTGAAGTGTCTGCAGGCATGATTCTCTCCCACCGTTTTCCTTGCTAAGAGCCCCTTAGCAGGGCCTCCCCCACCTCCATCCCCTTGTCCATAGGCGGACCGTTGTGAACACTGGACATGTCACGGGGGTGCTTTCTCAATTGGATCTTCCCACCAACCCCATGCATTGGTATTTTCATCCCCATTTTACAGAAGAGAAGAGCCGTGCTTGGAGCTGAGCTGGGTGGAAGCCCCAGGGTAGCTGTTCAGGACTCTTGGGGTGTTGGCATGTATTTGTGTTAAGGGAGTGGCCTGCCTAGTGGTCTGCAGTCTTGCATTTCTGGTTACTGGGTCACACTATTGTAGGGACTCCATGCTTCCCTCACTGAGCACACTGTAAGGCTAGCCTGCTGGGCTCTGACTCTGGAAGGCAGGAATTTGGGCCCAAGCTCCCCTCACCGAGCGTACTGCAAAGCCGGCCTGCTGGGCTCTTCCCCGAGAAGGTGGAATTGGAGCCCAGGCTCCCCTCACTGAGCACACTGCTAAGCCAACCTGCTGGGCTCTGCCCCCGGACAGCGGAATTGGGGCCAGCAGTACTCCATATGCACCCCGTTTCAGCTCAGTGTGCAGAAGAAGGTTCTCACAGTCAGAGCTGTTGAACAGAGGAATAGGCTGTGCTGGGTGATGAGCTCCTCATCCCTGGGGTATGCGGGAAGGGTCTCAAGCCCTCATCCGATGGAGACGAAGCATCCAGGGGTTGAACTAGAGGACTCATGTCTTACAGCCGATTTGCTTCGCTGGTGTGGATTTTCATATCCACCATCCTCACCTAATGCCCTGGATGTTAGGAAGACAGATTAATTTTCGGGAAACCATAGACTTTTCATTTGCTCAAAATCCTGCTGTGGACCTCTAAGAAAAAATCTTCCCGCATGTATGTACATCACAGATGGGGGTTGTCTTCCTGTGATCAGTTGCTCACATTGACGGAAAGACACCCAGGGAACTGTAAGAAGATGCCTCTTTTCATAAAAGATGCCCTGAGAAGTAAGGCGAAGGCAGCAGAGTTTTCTGGAGCTTCTGCTAAGCACTGTTTCATGCGATCTTTGAGACCTCGCGGGGCCAGGGATCGGGGTGAAGAGAAGCAGGACCCCAGGCCCATCCGACTCTAAATACCGTGCCCTTTGCATTGTAGAAACAGCTTTTCTTGGCCACCAGATCCCTTGTATTGGGAGCTGGTCAGGAAGGGAGTGTGGATGAGGGATGTGGAACAGGCATGGAGCATCAGGTGCTGGTGGGGAGTGTAGCATGGCCCCTTCTAGAGAGGGCGAGCAGCTTCTGGCCCTCAGAGGGAATGAGGCCCAGATGGGTGGATCTTCATCCTTTCAAGAGAAGGTGAGAACTAGACTTGCATGTGGCATCTGTTTCTTGATTGGAAAGGACAGATCAGAAGGCTCCCAGGCAGCAAGCCAGGACGTAAGAGCCAAGGCTGGCTGGGCCTGGCTCTTCTTGCCCCCTACCTACCCCAGGACCTCAGGGGTCTCACAGTCAAGGTGAAGAGACAAGAGTCATGTGACACTAGATAGTTTGGGTAATGTCCCTCCACCCTGGGTCCTCTCCCCTGCACAGGGAGGGAGAGGAGTTTACTCCCAGGAAGTGGTGAGCAGGAATGAATGGCCCAGGTTTCCGAGCAGTCTCCTAAATTGTAAACCGCTCACAGACGTGCGGGGCGGCAGTGTTATGCACTGCACTGAGCTGGTCCTGCAGTCAAGGGCAGGGAGTCACAGCAGGAAGAGCACAAACTTTCATCGGACAGCCCTAGGTTCAAATCCTGGCCTCGCCACCTGGTGGTCACATGACCATGAGTAAGTGTCTTCATTCCTTTCAGCCTCAGTTTCCTCTCCTGACATGTGCACCATGTCAGGAGTCTCCTGACTATGTGCACCACCCACCTGCCTGGTGGGTGGTGATGTGGAGCGTGGTTCCTGCATGGGGCAGAAGCTCCCATCACGCCTCCCTCCGCCCTGGGGAATTAACTCCATATCTGTCTGCCTCTCCCATCTGCTCTTACAGGGAACACCTTCAGCACTCTGGCTGGACTGGTCTTCGAGTGGACAATTGTGAAGGACTCCGAGGCGGACAGGTTCTCAGACTCCCACAATGCACTGCGGTAAGGGGCGCCTCTGCCGGGCCTGGCCCGGCCCCTTTGAAGGGAAGGGGAAAGGGGGACATCTGTGAGCTCCTCACCAGCGGGGGGCTTTCATCTGGGTCATTGAGGAGGCTGGGAGACTCCTAGGATGCCTGCAACATTCCGAGCATCCAGTTAAGGAATGGGGTCCACTCACACCATTGTGTGGGAGCCTGGCTGCTTCTGCAGCCCACAGAGAGTGTCCTGTGAGAAGCTGTCAGAGGCCTGGGATGTCCAGCTGGAGAAATGAGACGTGCACGGCTGTCTCGGGGCACAGGGAAAGTATGGGTGGCCCCAGGCTGCACTTCTGGGGGGCCAGTTAAAGGGCAGCCAGGTTTTGGCTGGGGCACAGGCCAGCTGTGCTGGCTGGTCTCAGGTGGAACAGGCTGAGTCGCCCATACGGTAGTATAGTAAGACCTGTTGTGAGGCAGACACCTTAAGCGTCTTGACCTGTGTCATCCTCCTGGCAGCCACGCGAGCTTGCCTACCACTGTGCTCTCCATCGAGTAGTCATAGAGGCTGAGACTTGGAGAGGCCGAGCCGCTTGTCTGAGCTTGGGGAGGGCAGAGCTGGAGTCTGAACTCAGATCCGTGGATCTGCACTCTCATGTGGGAGCCACGGGCCCCAGAGCTATTTACTTGTAGTTAGAAAATGAGCAGTTCAGTTCCTAAGATGCACAAGCCTCCTGTCAATGGCTCACTGCGCTGCCACGTGTGGGACAGGGCAGGAGCAGCGCCACGCGGGTCCTCTACCGGTGCTGGTGCAGTTCCCAGGTCTGAGCTTGTATTCCTGGTTGTGCCGCCTTCCTCATGATTTGCTATGTGATTTTTAAAAAGCATGGTCCCTTTTTTAAAGTTGTTTTTGAATCTTTTGAGTCCCCTTTTGCAGCAATTTTAGGCCTATAGAAAATCTGCCAGTGTAGTCCAAAAAGTGGTCTCCCTCATTCACCTGAGAGCCGGCTGCCAGCCTCATGTCCCATCACCCTGATGATTTTCATGTGCTTCACGACCATCAGGGACGTTGTCCTGCCCAGCCACCATGCAGTCATGGCACTAGGAAACGAACACTGATGCCGGCTGTCTTCAGACCTTACTCAAGTTTGGTCATTTGTCCCAGCTTTATCCTTTTCAGCAAAAATAAAGATCCCAGCCCCAAGTCACCTGCCACAAGTGTCCTGTTTCTCTTAGTCTCTGTCAGCCTGGGACTGTCTCCTGGGCTTTGACTTTGGACACCACAACGCTTATGAAGAGGACAGTCTAGTTATCTGTAGAGTAGCCCTTGTTTTGGGTTTGTCTGCTGTTCCCTCACGGCCAGGGTCTGAACGTTGTGTCTTTTGCAGGAATATCACAGAAGTGAGACTCTATTCTTCCACTTGCCTCTGTGCTTTCTTACCCCTTTATAATTATAAGTCCTTTGTCGGGGAGTTTACTGTCTGGTCTTTCATTACGCCATTAAAGTCCTGCTCTGGGCCATAGGGGATGTTGGGGATGTGGTGGTTCCTCTGTCACAACCTTCTCCAGGGCTCAGCTCACAGCACCTCCAGGCAGAGATCCTCATGTCCTGACGCCTTTGCGAGCTGAGTTGCCCTTGTGGAGACAGAGTCTTCTAGACCAGCTCTGCGGTTTCTGGTGTTTTGTAAAACCATGACCATGGGCCGGAGAATCAGAGACCTGGATTCCAGTCCTGGCTTTGTCGCTTCCTGCCCGTGGCCTTAGCCAGGGAATGTTACCCACCTGAGCGTCAGCCTCCTGCCCTGGGAAACAGAGCTGGAGGGGATCCCGTGCCTGCCTCTGAGGGCCACTGTACAGCTCAGCAGGTTGATCTGCTCAGGGCCCCTCTCTGGGCCTGGCACACGCTGGATGTTGAGGGGATGCTGTTCCCTGTCCCCTTCTGACAACACCCCATTCCCTGCCACATCAGGCCCCTTGAGCTTCCAGGCAGCTAGCTCTGCACCTGAGCCAAATGCTAACAGAAATCCCAGATGCCAAGGCGGGTTGGAGCTGGATTGTCCTGGATTTGCAATTTGACGTGTGACACCTAGAGTAACCGGGCGAGGAAATAAATCACAGTGCGGCCCAGCATCGGCAGATTGCTCTTGTGCAGGGGAACAGTGGGCTCGTTTGTAAATGCAGGCTGAAGTGGGAGGCTGCATGGAAAGGATCCCTGGAGTCAGCCTGCCCAGCAGCCCACACTTCAGGCTCCATCACGTCCCCGACATCTCCCCAAGCTGGGACGCAGGAAGAGTGAGACGTGGTGCCGTCCGGTCCCCAGGGCTAGGGAACCCATCATGGAGAATCGTTCCCCAGAGCTGGACACTAAGCCAGGGAGGTGGGACAGGAACAAGCAGCCTCAGGGAGGTGAGGGTGCTGCTGGCCCCGCTGTGACTGGGCTGTGCTTTTGGGCCTGCTGCCTCATCTCCCGAGCCGCACTGTTCCCATGTGGTCTCAGCAGCTGGTCTCGCATGTCAGTATTTACATCACGTGTGCATGTGGATAAAATGCAGATTCCCCGGCATCTTGGAGAAAAAGCCTGGGCCAGGGGCCAAGAATCTTCTTTTTTCACAAGGGCTTTGGCAGTTCTGATGTAGGAAGCTGCAGGGACATGTCTCTAGGCAATCCCAGCCCTGACTAGGGGGATACCCCTTATTTCAGCGTCAGCCCCAGTAGGAGGTGCTGATAGGGAATGCTGTGGTAGATTCTGACGAATCTTATGTTGGGGTTTGATCAACGAACTTTGACAATATGCTCCTTTTCCAGAATCCTCACTTTCTTGGAGTCTACGTACATCCCTCCTTCTTACATCTCAGAGATGGAGAAGGCTGCCAAGCAAGGGGACACCATCCTGGTGTCTGGGATGAAGACCGGGAGCTCCAAGCTCAAGGCTCGCATCCAGGAGGCTGTCTACAAGGTGGGCCTGGGGCGCTGGGGGGCAATGGGCTTCCTGGGGTGGAATCAGGCTGATGGTACCTGCTCACCCCCATAAACACGTTGAATAGTGGAAGTGAGATGCTGTCCCATGATTTCAGGATGTGGGTTCATATTTTTATGTGTTTGGTTTGGTTTGTTTGAGCCTCAGCTTACAAAGAAAGGTGGTTGAGGCCCCAGAAAGCATCTCTAGGGGTGCATAGCATTTGCCCATTCTCAGTTTCTGGGGAGGTCCAAGAGCAGGAGGTTCCCAGTAACTTGCCTGTTTTCAACTGGTGCCCCCACCGTGCTGGTATAGGGATGCTCCCAAGCACTTGGGGCTTTGACAAAACCCAGGGCTCCTGGGTGTCTTCTATGCTATCTCTCCTTGGGCCCTCATTGGAGCCCTGAGACTGGTGGCCCAGGGATCCCATGTGTAGATCTCCTCAACCCCCTGCCCCAGCCAATCCCATGTCTTCCTGGCCTCACCAGCATCCCATTCTCAGGGTAGTGGGGGTATGCCAGAGGAAAGGAGAGTGAGGAGTGGGTCTATCCAACATCCTGGTTCCTTCCCTGTTCATGTGGACTAATGTCCACCCAACCAGTGCCTCGTTTTGAGCTGCAACCCTGAGATATTTTTGTTTGCCTAGTGTCTGGAGCACAGGCAGGAACACGGTGGTACTTGGCCTGCCATTTAATTTTGTAAAGTGGCGGACAGAGAAATCCTCTTCTGATTCACTCTCTGTAGTGGGTTTGCTGCATCTGGGAGTCCTGGAAGGTTTTAGAAACATGGGGACATGCCCTGTTATAGGGGCTAATCCCGTAGGACTCTGCAGGTAGTACCTGGAGACAGTTTGCTTCTATATAGGGCCCAGGCTGGGATGGGGTACAGCCACACTGCTAAGCTGGAAAGGCAGATTGCTGTCTTGCCCACAGACATTCAGTGGCCCTCCCTGCCTGCCTGCTGGAAAGCATCCGCCACAGAGCCCTGCCCATGGTGGTGCCCAATACACTTGTCTGTTTCGAACTCACTGAAGATATTAACTAGTTGTTAAGTGAGGAAACCTGTTAGTTGTGACAGCAGGCTTAAAGGATAATCCAAAGACTTGCCACAGGACACCAGGCATGCTGAACTGAACTCAGAAAAATGCAGAATGCCCACACCCATAGGAGGGCAGTCAGCTGCGCCTCCACCAGAGGAAATGTTTTTGCGTTTCTGTGGACAAGAATCGTTTGCTTTGTTGTCACTTTTCTACGACGTACAGTGCCATCAAACAGGCCAAAGGCAATGAAAGGTGCAGGCCTCTGGAGGATCCAGTACACCTAAGGGTGCACTAGACAGGGCACCTAGTGATCTTTCTCCCATTGCAAAGTTGCCCACAGGTTTTCCTGAGGAGGCAGGAGGTCACAGGTCGGGGGGTGAAAGGTGGGCAGGGGAAGGGGCCAAGGAATAGCAGCCAAGGGCTCATCACAGCACATGCCTCTCCTGCTTTTTACGTTGTCCTGGGGCTTCTCAAGTTCCCTGGACCTTGGGCTTTTGTGCGGAGAGAACTTGAGCTCCCAGTGGCCATAGCATCCCTAGAGTTCACCCTGGCTTTCCTCTTTTACTCCAGTTTAATCATTGTTTCACATAGAGATAAACCACGCACAATGGGCAGTCAGTGTGAGGGCTCAGTCTGGGTAATGCCCTTTTTCTGGGTGCCTGCTATACTTATGGAGCTCCCCTGGGACCTCTGGAGTCTGAAAGTGAGGATTTGGGAATGATATTTTGTTTCTTTCCTCTTAACTTCCCTATTCCCATGTTTAAAACATCTCTTTCTCTTGCTCACACCGCCACTTCCCCATTCCCTGTCCACACCTCACTTTGTCTGCCTTTTCTTCATGCCAAGAATGTACGCCCTGCAGAAGTCAGGCTGCTGATTTTGGAGAACATCCTTCTGAACCCGGCCTATGACATCTACCTGATGGTGGGAACCTCCATTCACTACAAGGTGCAGAAGATCAGGCAAGGGAAAATTACAGGTGTGTCATTGGCTCTGCCATCATGACAGATGCTTCCTTCCTCCTTTTTTTATTGTGGTTACATACATGTAACAAAATTTACCATCTTAACCATTTTTAAGTGCTCCGTCAGGTAGCATCAAGTACATTCACACTCTTTTGCAGCCGTCACCACCATCCATCCACAGAACTCGTTCATCTTCCCAAACTGAAGCTCTGCATTGTTAAACACTAACTCCCCTTCACCCTCTCCTAGCCCTTGGCACCCACCACTCTATTTCCTGTCTCCGTGAATGTGACTACTCTGGGTACCTCATGTATGTGGAATTATGTAGTTTTTTTTGTGACTGGCTTATATCACTTTTTTCTTAGCCTGATGTCTTCAAGTTTCATCCATGTTGTAGCAAGGGTTGGAATTCCCTTCCCTTTTAAGGCTGAATAGTGCTCCATTGTGTGGATGGATAGACCACATTCTGTTTACCCATTCATCCATCAACAGACACTTGGGTTGCTTCCACTTTTTGGCCATTGTGAGTAATGCTACGTGAACATAGTGAGCAAATATCTGAGTCCCTGCTTTCAAATTCTTTGGGGTGTATGCCCCTTCAGTGGCAGCAAGTCCGGAGCTGTGGGCTTTGTGTTTAGCTAGGCTTTGCCCCCATCTGCAACTGACAACTGAACAAACTTGGGCAAGCCACTGCCCTTCTCCAGGGCTGTTTCTCATTGGAGCCTTTGAGGCCTTTCTGCCTTGGCTGTGAGGACAAAATGAATCAATAGGAGTGTAGTTGTACTGTGTACTTGTGTTTAGATAGTGAGGGTTCTTAATGGAGTGCCAGTCCTCCTAAGGATCATTATTATTTTGTTCAAAGCTGTGTATGTTTAACATCCAGAGCACAGGACCTGAAGAGTCATGGGCATAAGAGCTCTCAGGTTCAGTCCATCCGAGGGCCTCGGGCAGGTGACTTCACCAGGTTGGTAGGTCGGTTCCACCTGTGATACAGGGTGTCATTTAAGAGGCAGGCAGATACACACTTCAGCATAAGAGCAACTTGAGTGGTGTCTCCAGTTGACGGGAGGTGCTGCATTGTTTAAAGTCCTGCTCAACTGAGAGCAGTCATCTGGTTGGTCATTCCTGTGTGGCAGAACGCTTTCTCTCAGGAGGACAAAGAAACTGAAGACTGGTGCTCCTGCCTTTGGGCCCAGTTCTTTCTGGCAAGGGGGTCCTAGTTGAAGAGAAGCAAACTCATGTTTCTTGATTCTGGGCAAGCAGCATCTGCCCTTCAGCAGGATGTCAAGTCAACAGGAGGATGGCCTGCAGCAGGATTTGTAGGAAGCCAAGCGTGGGTGTCCTGGTCAGAGCCAGATGTTTACCTGACTTCAGGGAAGCAGATTCTAGGACAGGGACAGTCCAAGATGTGGCTTTCTGAGATTCTGAAAGGGGAGGAGGCTCCAAGGTAGCGTTCTGGGGACAGCAGCCTAAGGAAGAATGCAAAGGGGAAGCATGTTGAAAGGCCAGAGGGCACAAACAGGAGGTCTCAGAAATGTAAAATTATCCATGAACCCTGATCAAGAAATGGCACTGCGGCCTGAAGGAAGACGCTTGGAGAGCCCAGTCGCTGCTGGCAGCACCTAACCATGACTGAGCATTGCCTCGGTGTTGGGCAGTTGTAAGTGTTTTTCTTTTTAAAATTACTTTTAGTTTTATTTATTTATTTATTTATTTATTTTTTATTATACTTTAGGGTTTTAGGGTACATGTGCACAATGTGCAGGTTTGTTACATATGTATCCATGTGCCATGTTGATTTCCCGCACCCATTAACTCGTCATTTAGCATTAGGTGTATCTCCTAATGCTGTCCCTCCCCCCTCCGCCCACCCCACAACAGTCCCCAGAGCGTGATGTTCCCCTTCCTGTGTCCATGAGTTCTCATTGTTCAATTCCCACCTATGAGTGAGAACATGCGGTGTTTGGTTTTTTGTCCTTGCGATAGTTTACTGAGAATGATGTTTTCCAGTTTCATCCATGTCCCTACAAAGGACACGAACTCATCATTTTTTATGGCTGCATAGTATTCCATGGTGTATATGTGCCACATTTTCTTAAAATCCTACAAGAAAACCTAGGCAATACCATTCAGGACATAGGCGTGGGCAAGGACTTCATGTCTAAAACACCAAAAGCAATGGCAACAAAAGCCAAAATCGACAAATGGGATCTCATTAAACTAAAGAGCTTCTGCACAGCGAAAGAAACTATCATCAGAGTGAACAGGCAACCTACACAATGGGAGAAAATTTTTGCAACCTACTCATCTGACAAAGGGCTAATATCCAGAATCTACAATGAACTCAAACAAATTTACAAGAAAAAAACAAACAACCCCATCAAAAAGTGGGCAGAGGACATGAACAGACACTTCTCAAAAGAAGACATTTATGCAGCCAAAAAACACATGAAGAAATGCTCATCATCACTGGCCATCAGAGAAATGCAAATCAAAACCACAGTGAGATACCATCTCACACCAGTTAGAATGGCCATCATTAAAAAATCAGGAAACAACAGGTGCTGGAGAGGATGTGGAGAAATAGGAACACTTTTACACTGTTGGTGGGACTGTAAACTAGTTCAACCATTGTGGAAGTCAGTGTGGCGATTCCTCAGGGATCTAGAACTAGAAATACCATTTGACCCAGCCATCCCATTACTGGGTATATACCCAAAGGACTATAAATCATGCTGCTATAAAGACACATGCACACGTATGTTTATTGCGGCACTATTCACAATAGCAAAGAGTTGGAACCAACCCAAATGTCCAACAAAAATTACTTTTAGTTTTTAGAGACTTGGTCTTGCTGTGTTGCCCAGTCTAATCTCAAACTGCTGGCCTCAAGCCATCCTCCTGCCTCAGTTCTTCTGAGTAGCTGGGACTACAGGTGTGTACCTGGATGTAACCCAACAGCTCTGTGAGGTAGATTTCATTAATACCCGGTTTCATACATGAGGAAAACTGAGGCATAGAAGACCTGAAGCTCACAAAACTGTTGGGCTCCTTGGCCTTAATCATCCCTGTAGGATCGATTGGAATTTCCCTCTGCCCCTTCTCCCCAAAGGAAACCCAGAAAAAAGCTAATTATAACACAGGGCCGGCCAGGCGTGGTGGCTCACTCCTGTAATCCCAGCACTTTGGGAGGCTGAGGTGGGAGGATCACGAGGTCAGGAGTTTGAGACCAGCTTGACCAACATGGTGAAACCCTGCCTCTACTAAAAATACAAAAATTGGTCAGATGTGGTGGCGCATGCCTGTAATCCCAGCTACTCGGGAGGCTGAGGCAGGAGAATCACTTGAACCTGGGAGGTGGAGGTTGCAGTGAGCCAAGATCGCGCCATTGCACTCCAGCCTGGGTGACAGAGCGAGACTGTCTCAAAACAAACAAATAAACAAAAACAGGGCCTTACAGTCTCCCAGGGCAGCAGCGAGGTGGTCCTTTTGCATGGGACTCATGGGGCATGAAACTGACCCAGCTGGGCAAGCAGAGCCCGTGTAGTTAAGAGGGGATGGGCTGGCTTTAGAAAGAGCTCACTCGGCCAGGCACGGTGGCTCACACCTGTAATCCCAGCACTTTGGGAGGCCGAGGCGGATGGATCATGAGGTCAAGAGATCGACACCATCCTGGCTAACACGGTGAAACCCTGTCTCTACTAAAAATACAGAAAAAAATTCGCTGGGCGTGGTGGCACACACCTGTAGTCTCAGCTACTCAGGAGGCTGAGGCAGGAGAATTGCTTGAACCCGGGAGGCAGAGGAGGTTACAGTAGCTGAGATTGCACCACTGCACTCCTGCCTGGGCAACAGTGAGACTCTGTCTCAAAAAAAAAAAAAAAAAAAAAAAAAGAGCTCAGTCTAAATTAGCTCAGGTATCACAGCCCAGAGGAACTGCACCTCCCAAGGTACCAGAAAACTTAGGAGCTTAGTCACTGACTTTCCTGCCACAGACATCAAGGAATTGGAGCACCCGAAAGATGCCCTGGGACAGGAAAGGAAAGAGGCAGGGCCCACCTCCCTTTCGTCATGTCATGAGATGTGAAAGTCCTCCAAAAATACACACTCCTGTGCGATTGATGGCACTGGATGCTACTGCAGTAGATTCCAGATGGATGTTTTGGCAAAACCGAGAGGGGCCAAGCTAGCAAAACTTCACTGTGAACAAGACACACCAACGGAAACTCCTAAGTCTTTTAGATGAATTGATTTTGGGGTTTTTTTGAGAGATAGTCTTGCTTTGTTACCCATGTCGGAGTGCAGTATCATGATCATGGCTCACTGCAGCTTTGACCTCCCAGGCTCAAGTGATCCTCTCGCCTCAGACCCTTGAGTAGCTGGGACCACAGGCACACACCACCATGCCTGGCTAATTTTTTTTTTTTTTTTTTAAATAGAGATGGGGTCTCTCTATGTTGCCCAGGCTGGTCTCAGACTCCTGGGCTCAAATTATCCCTCCTACCTCAGCTTCCCAAAGTGCTGGGATAATAGGCGTGAATTGCCATGCTCAGCCTAGCTGGATTGTTTTTTCATTGAGGTATAATTCACATGACTATATTGGTTTTTGCAGGTTTGCTAGACAGAAAAGTCAGGGAATGGTGTCTTCATAGGGGACCTGAATTGCAGCAAATCCCTTGTCTTGCCCGGCATCCTGTGGAAGCCTCAGAGCATTCTGCGTTGGATGACAGTTAGATGGGCTTATTAACATGCGATAATTATAACTGCATATTAACTCTTTATATTTTCTTTTCTGTTGGGTTTCCTTCCTTACAGTAATTTTTTCTTCTTTGGTATTTTTATTTCCTTTAAGTCTGCCTCTCTTCTTTTATCTGGCTGCTCCCTTTCTTGCAAATACATTTCCAGAGCATCTGCTCTGTGCCAGCCCTTTGCTAAGTGCTGGGTGCACAGTGGTCAGCAGGGCTGCCTGGAGCTCACAGCCTAGTGGAGGCAGAGCACAGTCAGTCACATCATGTCTGCAAGTGAGGCCTGTGAGTGGAGGAGACAGGCTCCTAGGGCTTATATCAGGGCATCTGTATTGCTTATAAGGTGGGCTTCCAGTGGGAGCCGTGGTCTCCGTCTCCAGTCCTTAGTCCTAAGTCCTGTTGGTATTTGGATTGGTTGCAGACATGACTGCCACTGTGATCAAGTTGTTAGATGTAATAAAAATGTGGGAAGGACATGCTGGCTGATGGAATCAGTATCTGAAGAGAACTTGAGTGGATAGAATGCTGGAAATTACTGAAATAAAATGTATTAGGTTTGTAAAACCAATATCATGCACATGTGTTGGGCTGAGGTTCATGTGTCAGAGACTCAGTTGCAGGAGGAACTTTGAATCTGGCAGGCACTTAACTGTGGCTGCTCAGAACTAATGTATCTGGGGCTGCATGAGCAGAGGCTGAAGTCAGAGACAGGGAATGAGCTCTCCATCATCCCTGACTCAGACCTAGCTCCTCAGGAGTTCCGTGGTCATCCCGGGAGCTCATGTGGAGTGCAAGGTCCGGGAGTGGGGGCGCTGACAGAAACAAATCTGGGGGGATCATCCAGGGTCAGCAGGGGACAGAGATCATGTCTTTTAGAAGAATGTGGGCCTCCTGACCTATAGAAGGGCAGCTGTTCACCCTCTAAAGTTGATAGCAGGGATGATCTGGGGCCTCAGGAGCAGCCTTTCTGTTGTTGGCCCAATAATTCCAAGACAGGAACTGGGCAGTGCCCTTAATATCTGCAAAGACTTCCACATTCAGTGTCTCTTATAAGGAGTGAGTTCCAGGATACAGGGGGTATCTAAGGCCGAGTATGGTGGCGTGCGTTGGTAGTCCCAACTACTTAGGAGGCTGAGGCAGGAGGATCACTTGAGCCCAGGAGTTCCAGGCTGCAGTGAGCTGTGATTGCACCTATGAAAGCCACTGCACTCCAGCCAGGGCTGCATAGTAAGAACCTATCTTAAAAAAAAAAAAGAAAAAGAAAAGAAAAGAAAGAAAAAGAGGTATCTAAGGAGTCTGTCACAATATCCTCATTATTTTCAGTCTTAGGATTTGCAAGGAGGGTTACATCTATGCTATGTAAGTCCCCTTCAGTGTAAGCATTTTCATTTCCCAAAAGGGCCTTACTCATTTAGAAAACTTTAAAATAAACAAGAAAGGAAGCTAGTGCTTCATTAATCAGTATAAAGTAATGTTGCTTCATTGAGCAACTGTGTTATTTTATTCTGACATTTATCTTTGATGCACTGCTCCATATTCTGAACACTAGACACATAATCTGCAAGAATCACTTGATTAGAGATGAGGACGTGGGCTGTGCATTCCCTGTGGGATTCTCAATTCTAGCCTGCATCAGAATCACCTACAGGGCTTGTGAAAACAGAGCTTGCTGGAGCCCAGCCCTGGAGTTTGATTCAGCCCAGCCCTGGGATGGGGCCCATCATTTGCAGTTCCAGGTGATGTTAATGGTTCAGGGACCACACTTTGAGGACCCGATGTTCTAGTGAAAATTATTTGATACTTATTAGATCACATGAAAAATAACCCAGGACAAGGGCTAGGCAAGTTGCCTCTGTTTTAGAATTCTCGTCAGAATCCCTGGAGATTCTGAAACATGCTTTAGTTGAAATTCCTCTGGGAGTGCTGACCTGGCACCCTCTATGGGGTATTGAAACCCTGAGCTGGCCTGAGAGGAGGGCCAGGCAGGGTTGTTGTCTGCTGTTCCCTGTGTCGTCTTCTCTTGCTGGAGGGCTAGAATGTCCCACCTGTGGGGACAGTGAATGGGTGACTGGTTAGGAAGCTCCATGGACTTAGGAGAGTGAAGGTGAAAGTGGTCAGGCTCTCTGGATCAGAATGCCAGCTCTGTTTTCCACTAGCTGTGTGACAGTGAGCACGCTGCTCATCTTGGTGTCCTCAGTCCCCTATCCTCAAAATGTGGCTCTCAGTGGTGTGTGTTCCCAGGGCTATTGAGGGATATGAGGGAATGTGATCACGAGACAGCTCATTGTTCTGAGGCATCTTGATCCCTGCTCAGCAGTCACCATTGCTATCAAAAGTGCTTATGGTCTCTGCCCACAGGGCAAGGAAGATGGATGTTGATGTTGCTCACTTTATAGAACTGTTATTTCTCAGGGAAACTCTTCTCCATCCTAGCCCACGTTGGGCAAGTTCTTTTTCTGCCAAGTGGGTGTGAAGGGCAGGGGAACACTGAAGCTGGTGAGGATGGCAGCAGGGTTCATTGTTTGCAATTACAGACCCCATGGTAAACCAGTGACCAGAGCTTCTTGGGAAACCCCTAGAGGCTGGATGGAACCAGCAAGAACCCCAGTGCCCCCAAACAGGCCCCTCTACTTAGAAGCAGAGTTTACTTTGCAATGTTCAGAAATGGCATAATGTTAATATTCTCCAAGCAGTTGGCAAATAGATTTGGTTAATTTTTTTTTTTAAACAGCTTACAGCAGTCACAGAAAAACTGATTGCCTCTGAAAATTCATGGAGTGTCAGTTTTGTTCACCAGCATGCAGAACAATATTAAAATTTAAAGCACCGAAAACAGTTAAGAAAATGTGTCAGCTGTACTGACAGCAGGGTGCAGAGATTCGGGGTGGCAGTGGGAGTGTATTGGTTTCTAACATTTCCTGTCTTTGCTCTCTCTTTCCCTGTTATTTTTTGTTTCTTGGTGGCCAGAACTCTCCATGCCTTCCGATCAGTACGAGTTGCAGCTTCAGAACAGCATCCCAGGCCCTGAAGGAGACCCAGCCCGGCCGGTGGCTGTCTTGGCCCAGGACACATCGATGGTCACTGCACTGCAGCTGGGACAGAGCAGCCTCGTCCTTGGCCACCGGAATATCCTTTTCTTGGGCTTGTGTGTGTGCGTGGGCATGGCGGAGCTGCTGTTTGGAAGTCAAGTCATTTTTTTCCCTGAAAGCTCGGCAGGGCTAAAAATAGCCGTTTCCCCTCAACAGTCTGAAAATCAGAAAGAACTGAAATAGCACTGCTGAGTGGAATTGCTCACGGCTGTGGGTGACTCACCCCAGAGGCTCCCAGCAGTGGGAGGTGATGGCAGGAGCTGAGTGTCTTTCCTTGTCTCCGGAAACTTCTCCAGTACCTGCAGCCTTCTTAGAGGGGGCCTGGCGGGGGCTGTTTTCATACTAGCATAATGGAGTGTTGATGCCCCAGACTTGTTAATGTGTCCTGTGTGGTCTCCAGTGTCCCTCACAGAGATTCCCCTTTGCTAGTGTGGCAAGTGCAGTGTGGCCTTTGATTCTGAAAAGTGCTTTGCTCTACGTGGCCTAAGCCAGGGGAATTTTCATCCCCTCTTCTCTCCATGTGATGTCTTGATGATCAGGATTCTGAGCCAAGCTGAAACTGGCCAGCCAGCCGGTTTATTTGCTGTCATATGTCTTGCCCCTTAATTAAAAATTCAGGTATTCGCATGCAAGGTGCTTCTAGGTTACCCAACAGCACCATCTACGTGGTCGAACCTGGATACCTGGGTGAGTGTGGGCCTCCTGGGCCCTCATGGATGCTGCTCAGTTGTGACTATATGAGTTTAAAAAATAGAGGCCGGGCGCGGTGGCTCACGCTTGTAATCCCAGCACTTTGGGGGGCCGAGGCGGGCGGATCATGAGGTCAGGCGATCGAGACCACGGTGAAACCCCGTCTCTACTAAAAATACAAAAAATTAGCCGGGCGTGGTGGCGGGCGCCTGTAGTCCCAGCTACTCGGAGAGGCTGAGGCAGGAGAATGGCGTGAACCCAGGAGGCGGAGCTTGCAGTGAGCCGAGATCGCGCCACTGCACTCCAGCCTGGGTGACAGAGCAAGACTCCGTCTCAAAAAAAAAAAAAAAAAAAAAAAAATAGAAAAGAAGCAATAGCTCCACAGAAAATACTTCCCTCTGGCCAGCTCTGCCACTTGCTATGACCACCATTGCCCAGGGCACTCACCAGCCCTTGCCTGTTTGGTGTAGAAATAGGTAGAATGAGCCAAGCCAGGCAGGTGGCAGGCTCAGCAAGGAGAGAAACAAAACCGGGTAGAGTGGTGAGGGGCTTGCACCCTCCGGGTTTTCATACCACGGCTTTGCCCAGACCTGACCATTGCTATGGACATTTGGAAGTTGGGGCCCAGTGTCAGCTCAATTATAGAGAGACCCTAAGGTGACATGACAGTAGGCAGGTACCTTAGCAGGGAGGGGAGGAACTTGATGATGATATTGAAGGCAGGCATTTTCTCAGACAGAGCTTCTTTTGTGGGAAGGTGTCCTGGCAGAGGGAATTGCTTGGGCAATGGTGTGGAGGTGAGAAAGTACATTGGGCATCCCAGGGGCAGTAAGAGTGCTGTGGTATCCTGTGTTGGAGGAGACTGAGAACCTGGGAGGGCAGGGATGACTCATATGGCAAGAGTGCTCAATGACAGGCTTCAGAGTGTAGACCTGCTGAGATGAGTCCAGGGTTGGTCCTGGCGAGGTCAGCTCAGGACTGAGAGTTCAAAGCAGAGAACTGTTGTGGATTCAGAGCGTAGACCTGCCGAAGGTTCAGAGCATAGGCCTGCTGTGTGTTGAGGACAGAGCTGCTGGATTCTGAGTGTAGACCCACTGAGGATGGGAATGAATTTGAAAGAGGCTTGATCAGACAGAGTGGGATGAGTCCAGGGTTGGTCCTGGTGAGGTCAGCTCAGGACTTAGGGCTGAAGGTGCATCAGACTTCCGCTCCTCAGCAGCAGGTCCCTCTCTGTGGAGGGGGCCAGGGCCATAGTTGTGGGGCCTCCAGATGGGTGGTGTGGGGCCTCCAGGTGGGTGGTGTGGGGCCTCCAGGTGGGTGGTGTGGGGCCTCCAGGTAAGTGGTGTGGGTCCTCCAGGTGGGTGGTGTAGGGCCTGCAGGTGGGTGGTGTGGGGCCTCCAGGTGGGTGGAGTGGGGCTTCCAGTGTGGATGCTGAGGGCCCCTGTGCTGAGGGTGGTAGTCCCATCCTCTTCCACCCTGCTGCCCCTGAGGCCTGAGTGCTCAGGCTCCCCCTACCTGTTTTAGGGTTCACTGTTCACCCTGGTGACAGGTGGGTGCTGGAGACCGGCCGCCTGTATGAAATCACCATCGAAGTTTTTGACAAGTTCAGCAACAAGGTCTATGTATCTGACGTGAGTGCCTGTTCGGGTCCTGGCTGGGGGATGAGGTGGGGTCATTGTCTGACGCATCTGCTGAAGAGCAGCCCCCAAAGCAACAGGAGCCCCCATGCAGGCTGACCAAGGATGGGTCCTATTTCTAGTGGCGCTCCCGGGTCTGTGGGAAACACTACTGAGGCATCCCAGGGCATCTCCAGAGCCTGTGAGCCTGCACACCGGCCCCGCTGCAGAGCCCCTGTCGAGCTGGAGGGCAGAGGTTGCCACAGTGGCAGGGCTTCAGGATAGGGGGATAGGGAGGAGGTCTCTGCCTGCCACTCTCCTGCCCCCTTTTCCCCAAGCTGGGGACCACAGAGAATCCATTCTCCTCCTGCCCTGCAGAGAGTCAGGTAGCATGTCCTGGCTTTCTCTGTACTGGGTCCCAGAAATACCTGGAACCCTGCATGACAGAGGCCGAGCTCAGCACGCTTTCTGGTTCTGGAAAGGGGTGTTAGACAGATGGGGAAATGGGCAGGAGTCTTGGCTGCCTCTCTGTCCCCTGGGAGAAATTCCAGGCTCATCAGTGAGCACCTCCAGGCCCTTCAGGTGGTGTTGGAGGTTTTAGAAGAAGGAGGCGAGGTTCCTCTCGGTGTCCTTGAAGAAGCCATTGCTTTGCTTGTGTTATCAAACAAGGGCTGGGATGGTCACCATTTGCAGTTAGCTGTAGGGGACGTGATGTCCTTTTTTTGTATTTACTGGTTCCTTGTTGAGACCTCGGTAGGCTCCAAGCTGCCCCAGGTGCCACACGGGGAGATGAAATAGGAGCGCAGGTCATCGGGCCACGCAGGGAGGGTGGCCTTGGTGGGGACAAAGGCCATAGTGATCAGACCTCTGTTCCAGGGCCCAGCCCACCCGTCTGCTGCTAGTGGAGGCTGCTGAGCCCCAGGGGGCCCCTTGGCCTGGCTGCGGGTTTCAGTCCTGTAGCTTCGTGCCCAAACTCTGACTTTCTGGAGTCACCCCAGAAGCACCTCTCACCTGTCCTGCCTCGCCTTCCAGAACATCCGAATTGAAACTGTGCTTCCTGCTGAGTTCTTTGAGGTGCTCTCGTCCTCCCAGAATGGGTCGTACCATCGCGTCAGGGCACTAAAGAGGGGACAGACGGCCATCAATGCGGCCCTCACCTCTGTGGTGGACCAGGCAAGTTGGTGCCTCCCCTGTGTCATACCTTGGCCTATGAAGCCCCCCTCTGTAGGCAGAAATGTCAGCCCAGGAGGGCCATGAGTCCCAGGGAGTTGGGCCACCAGCATCCCTTTGCCTGTTTGGGCTAATTGCATCCCGGGTTCTTTTTTCCTTTGTCTTTAAGAAGCCCATCAGCCTTAGGGAATAGAGCTTTGCTGATCGGAAAATCGGCCTGGGTGTTCCCATTTTCCTACCCCGCACAGAAGGCCTCCTGGTCTGGAAGGGGCAGCAGGCTGCAACAGGAAGAAATGCCCATGCACCGACAGTGACTCCTGCCAGAGTCGGCCTCCTCAGCTCTGGGGGCTGGGCGGGCTGCTTTAGCTCTCAAGCCTCAGTTTCCCATCTGTAAAGTTGGGGTGGATACCACATCCATCCTGCTGGGGTGCCCTGAGGATTCAGTCAGGCAGCATTTCCAGAAAGCACTTCAGAAAGTCGTCCCCTTGGAGAATGAGAGGGTGGCAGGGTGTCTGGCACCTTCCTCTCCACTCTCCTCCCAAATCCACCTTTGTGGCCCGATCCCCAGGGAGGGGTGGGGCTCCAGTGACTGGGAAAGACTGATGATGACATGGTTGTCATGGTTACGTGTGGCACCCTCACCTCTTGTAGGATGGAGGGGTCCACATACTACAGGTGCCTGTGTGGAACCAGCAGGAGGTGGAAATTCACATTCCCATCACCCTGTATCCCAGCATCTTGACATTTCCGTGGCAACCAAAGACGGGCACCTATCAGTACACAATAAAGGTACGTGAGACCCCTCACCTCTGCGTGTATTCCTTTGGTGTTTTCATGGGATTGTGGCTTTTTGTCCATTCTATTACTTTTAGTATTACTCTCTAGTAGTCGTGGAGAATTTTAAATCACAGTCTTTATGATTTCTGCTGTTTCCTGAGGTTTCCATCATAGCAATGCATTCTGGTAATTAGGAAAAAAAAACAACAAAAACCAACAATGAAAAAATTGAGAATAAGGCAGGGTGCGGTGGCTAACACCTGCACTCCCAGCACTTTCAGAGGCTGAAGTGAGAGGATCGCTTAAACCCAGGAGTTTGATACCAGGCTGAGCAACATAGGGAGACCTCCATCTCTACCCAAAAAAAGAGAAAAAATACAATAAAGAAAACCTGAAATACCGTTTTGAATTTCATTAACGTTTATTTTTCTAAAAAATTTTTTGAAAGCAGTATATATATACACACCCTTAGAAAAAACATTAAAATTTAGGGGATAAGTATCTCCAACCTCATCACATGGGACGTATCACTGCTCTGACCTTTATGCTTCCACCTGGTGTTAGCTGGCAGGACTCGCCTTAGACAGGGCTCGAGTCCTCGTGGTCAGTGCAGGGCACATCAGTCCTGCTGTCCCATGGAGTGGTGACAGGTGTCCTGTCTGTGCACGGGCACTGGCTCTCTGCTCAGGTGCGTCACCGTTCTGGCCCCTTGGGTTTTGCGGTTGTTTCCTCTGGTCTAGGAGCAGAGGTGCAGTTGCTGTCCTCCCAGCAAACAATGAGGAGCGGGCAGGGGTGTGTGCTGGGAGCTTGTGTCTGGTCAGGGAGGCAGCATCCTGCAACTGGCTCGGTGACCAAGGGTTCGTCCCACTCCGGCCTGAGCTCTGGGAGGTGTCACCAGGTTCTGGGGCCTCTGTCATGGGCGTGTGTGTTTGTGTGCATCAGTCTTGAGGTCCCCAGAATATGAGGACAGAAACGAGACAGGACAGAGAGGGTGAGGGCAGGGGGAGCCTCCAGCCAGACCCTAGCTGATGCCACATTTTTCCCTGCTGTGGGCGTCGACCTTGTGTGTCAGTGAGGAAGTGGCCACAGGTGTTTTAGAGCCTGTGAGAGTGTGTATGTGTTTGAGTGTATTGGTGCGAGTGTATATGTGTGAATGTATGTATGTGTGAGAAAGTTTGTGTGCATGTGAGGATAAGCTGGTGGGAGTAGGTGAATGTATGTGAGTGTACTGTGGGTGTGAATGGTGAGTGGGTGAAAGTGTGAGTGTGAAGGTAAATGTAAGTGTGAGCAAGTGTACGAATGAGTAGGTGTATGTGTGTGCACTGTGGGCGTGAGTGGTGAGCATGAGAGTAAATGAGTGTGTGAGCAGGTGAGTAGGTGTATGTGGTGTGCACTGTGGGTGTGAGTGGTAAGTGAGCATGAGTGTGAGGGTGAATGTGTGAGTGAATGGGCAAGTAGCTGTACATGTGAGTGTGAATGTGAATGGTGAGTGTGTGTGTGGGTGAACCCATGAGTGTGAGGATAAATGTGTATGAGTGTGAGTACGTGCATGCACACGCACGTGTCTCTGACCCTCTGGCTTCCCCAGCAGGCTGAGGGTGGGTGGCCGGTCCTGTGATGGCTTTTCCTCCGCAGGCCCACGGTGGCAGTGGGAACTTCAGCTGGTCTTCCTCAAGCTACCTGGTTGCCACGGTTACTGTCAAGGGCGTGATGACCACAGGCAGTGACATCGGGCTCAGTGTGATCCAGGCACATGATGTGCAGAACCCACTCCATTTCGGTGAGATGAAGGTAAGAGCTCAGGGCCAAGACATCCCTGGGAGGCTTGGATGGTGGTCTCCAGCCGCCCGCTCTGAGCAAGCCTCGACTTCACTCAGAAACACCCCCAACCCTGGGTCCTGTACTTAGCAGCTCAAGCCCCAGCCCTTCCCTTAGGAGCTCATGGCCATGTCAGGAAGATGGACAGGATGTCTCACACCAGCCAGCAATGGGCCCAGAAAGGCCAGTGTCCACAGGGCTGGGTTTCTGGAGGGGGGATAATCTAAGAGCCATTCTAGAAAATTCCCCAGACCTGAAAGATCATAATTTCCAATTGGAAGGTCCACCAAGCACTGGGTTGTAAACTCACAGTGAAAGGGCACCACCAGGCTCCAAGAGACCAGGCCAGACTCCTCTCCCTTCACTCACCTTTGGGTACAAAGGCAGATGTTCCCTGCACAGGTCCCCACACCTGGCTTTTGGCCCTGAGTGACTTGGGGCCATCTCATTTCACAATGGCAGCAGGTGGTGGTGGTCACAGCTGAGCCTCTGCTAGCCCCACCTGTGGCCCCTGACCCCAGGCCATACTTACCTGGTGCTCTGACCTCAGCCCCTTTATTCCTTCATTTGGAGCAGGAAGGGATGCCCTGTGGAGTCCAGCTGCAGCCTGCTCTTACAGTATTGGGCACAGGGATGGATAGGCTGGCCAGTCTTCCGCTTGAGACCCAGAGCCACCTCTGTCTAAAGTGAGGCCTGATTCTCATGGAGAGGGGGCTTCACACAGGCCCTTGAGATGAAGCATGAGGTCCAGCGTTGGGATAAACTGGGACCCCTGTCCTCTCACCCCAGTTTCCTCTTGTGCCGCTGTTCGCCCAGCATCCCAGCCAGATCCTGAGGACAGTTCCTCAGGAGGCAGCGTGCGTCCTGGGTAGAACCTGGCTTCCGGGGCCAGCCGGTGGGGCTTGTACTCAGACCCAGCACGCTGTAAAGGAGCTGGCCCTTTCCCTTCAGGCCAGTGCTTCGCCAGGTGAGTGGGGTTGAGGAGAGCCCCTCCTTAACCAGGAGGTGGGATTCTAGTTTTATACAATCATGGCTGTGCTTACCTCTCTCCTGGCTCCAGCAGCTCTACCGGTCCATCTGATGAGCCAGACATTCAGAACACATCCTACATCTCACTGGTCGTAACATGCCTGCCCTGGCTCAAGCTGTCGCATCTCTCTCTGGGGCTTTCCAACAGCCTCCTCACCACACTGCTCACTTGGCTGCTGATCGGTACACAGAAGCCAGGGTGATGGAGACCTCTGAGGTCCCCCAGCTCAGCCACAGTAAATACTGATTCCTCACCATGGCTTCCAGCCCCATCTCTTTCCACTGCCCCTGCACAGTGCACTTCAGCACACTGGACTCCATGTTCCTCCAAGGTGCTGGCCTGGTAGGTGCTGCAGGGCCTTTGCACACACCATCCCTTCACCTGGAGTGTTCTTCCCCCAGGCTTTGCCTGGCTGCCTTTGCTGTGGCTCTCAGGTCTGAGCTCCTAGGCCACTCCTCGGAGAGGCCTCCCCTGCTGTCTGTCCCTGAATCACCCCACTGCCTGCGACAGGCTTCTCACAGATGTATCCTCAGTGCTCAGCACACAGCAGCTCTTAGGAAATCCGAGCAACAGGCCCTGCCTCTCCCGTGGAGGCAGCTGAGCCCAGGCCATGCCCCTGTTTTCCAGGTGTATGTGATCGAGCCCCACAGCATGGAGTTTGCCCCGTGCCAGGTGGAGGCACGTGTGGGCCAGGCCCTGGAGCTGCCCCTGAGGATCAGTGGCCTCATGCCCGGCGGGGCCAGCGAGGTGGTCACCTTGAGCGACTGCTCCCACTTTGACTTGGCTGTTGAGATGGAGAACCAGGGTGTGTTCCAGCCACTCCCAGGTAAACCAGCGCTACTGAGCAGGTGCCAGATACTGGGATTGGGGGCCAGATTGTGTTCTCAGCATGGACCGCCAGATTCCCAAAGAGAGAGCTTGAGGCAGCAGAGGGGCTGCAGCATAAGGAATGTCTCCTGATCCACCGTCAGTTCCTGTCTGGCCTGGATCTTGCCCACCGTATGACTTTGGCAGATCAGTGGCCTCACTCAGCCTCAGTTTTCACATCTCTAAGCTGTGTGTCATCTACATAGAATCACATCAAGGTGCCTATTTTAGTCTCTGGAATGCAGTTGGTATTCAGAATGCATTGTCAATAGGGGTTTAGTTAGTTCTAGGGTCCTCTCACCTGTGACAGGCAAGGCCCACCCATCTGTTCTCTGCCGCATCTGCTGTGGGATTTTGATGGTGACATGGGTGGAGTCTGACTGTGATAGTTTATCGAGTGTCAGCCCTGCCAGGATAGGACAGGCAGTTTGCATGCCTGACCTCATTAGGACTTTACAACCACCCTAGGAGAAGGATCTGTTGTTGGCCCATGTGACAGATGAAGAAACTGTGGCTGTGTAGCTGTAGCTGCTGTAGCTGCCTAAGGTCACACATGGCCTGGGACAGGGATGGGGTACAGATCTGGGTGTGGCTGACACTGACCCTGGGGCTTTACTCACCTGTGAAATGGGCCCTAAAGATAAGGAAAGGAAGGGCTTCCTCTCTGATTTGCAGAAGAAGAAGACCAAAGGATGGGCGAACTATTGAATAGGAGTAAGATTTGGGCAGAGCATTGGAAGTTAACAGGGATGCCATTTGGTGAGCAGGGGCACCTGTACCAGGGCCTGGAGGTGGGCAGTCCGTGGTGCCTGTGCACGTGGAGGACTGGGAACAGAGGACCCGTTGAATCACAGAGTGCTTTGGAGGGCCTGGACCTAGTGTCCAGGCAGTGGGGAGCCACTGAAGGTTTTTGAACAGAAGAGCGATGTGATCCTGGCAGTGTTTAGGAAGCTTTATTGGCAGAGGTGTTTGTAGGATCTCCTGTGGTGCCAAGTGGCTATGCGTGCAACTGTAGCTGTAATTACGTGCAGAGCTTTTGCAGTTTGAAGCTGCACAGGAGGCCAGCATCTCTGAAAAATCCCTGAGCAGACTGCATCCAGGAGAAACTAAGCTCATGAAGTCTACAGTGTCATTGCCAGGTAATCATTTAGGATGGAGGAAAAGCCTTGCACATGGGAGAGGCCCGCTGACAGCAGGACGTGAACCACTCCCCTGCATTGCCTGCCACAACCGTCCTGGAGGGAGTCTGCAGGGTGCTGCTCAGGCATGGGCTCAGGTGCCAGGGAGGAAAGTTCAGGGCTTGGAGTTCCACAGGCCTGGGTCTGAGCCACTCCATTTCCTTGCTGGCTGTGTGATGCTGGTGTGCTGCCCAGCCTCTCTGAGCCTTGGGTTCTTTAACTATAAAATGGGATGACAGCTCTTGCTTATTGTGATGGTTACAAGTGAATATCCCTCAGCACGATGCAGGGCGTTTCTCCAGGGGTTTGACTTCTGAAAACAGCAGTCAAGATGGGAATCCTGTGGTGTCAAATTTCTCTTAGGAAGTGCCTTCCACCGCCCCTGGTGTGGAGTGTGCATGGTAATGTATAGGGAGGTGCGTAGGGCCCAGGCTGTATGAAAATATGTATCTTAGAAACCTGGGCTCTGTCAGGACAGAGATGCTCATCCCACAGAAACCCATGGGGCTCAAGAGCAGGTCGGATCAGCAGGTTGACCTGTCCCTATAATACCCACCCTGGAGCTTACTTAGCTAAAGAAACAAATTTGGTCCCACGTTAGGTAAACTCCCTCTGCCACCTCCCAGGCTCAGAGCACAGGTAGCCGGGCTCTGATCATGGCTCTGAGGAAGAGCCCTGGTAGCTCTGGCCCAGGCTGGCCTCCCCTCTGTGGATCCCTCTGCTTACTGCAGTTGGACTTGGCGGTCCCATTTCTACCTTGCCCTCTTGGGTGGCATCTTCTTGAAAGCCCCTGGCCTGTGGGCACTACTGTGACTCTCTCAACATGGTGCTGGCATAGACAGACTTACAGAATAGAATACTGAGCCCAGATAAAAACCTGCTCATACATGGTGAAATGATTTTTGGCAAGGGTGCCAAGACTGTCCAATGAGGAAAGGACAGTCTATTTACCAAATGGTGCTGGGACAACCAGGTATCCACATGCATAAGAATGAAGTTAGACCCTTCCATAACTCCAAACACAAAATTTAAGTCACAGTGGATCAATATAAAATTGAAAACTATAAAACTTCTAAAAGAAAACTGGAGGAAAGCTTCAGGACATTGGAATTGGCATTGATTTTTTGGCTATAACACCAGATGCACAGGCTATAAATTAAAAATAGACAAACTGGACTACAACAAAATAAAAAAGTTCTGTATATCAAAGGATACCTACAGAATGGGAGAGAACATCTGCAAATTGTATAAGGGGTTAATATCTAGGGTATGTAAAGAACTCCTACATGTCAGCAGCAATAACACCAATAACCCAATCAAACAGTAGGCAGAGGACTTGAATAGATATTTGTCCAAAGCTGATACATGGACAATAAGCACACGGGAAGATGCTCAACATCACTCATCAGAGTGGTGCAAATCAAACCCACAATGAAAAGGACTACACTCCTTAGGATGGCTGCGATCACAACAACAGAAAACAGCAAATGTTGACAAGGATGTGAAGACACTGGAACTCTTATGCGCTGCTGGTGGGTATGTGAAAGGTGCTGCTGCTGTGGAAAGCAGTATGGTGGTTCCTCAAGAAAGTAAACATTGAGTTACTGTATGATCCAGCAGGCAATCCTGCATCTGGGTGCACATCCAAAGGTATTGAAAGTACGATCCGAAAGAGGTATTTGTGCACCCATGTTCATGGCAGTGTTATTCACAATAGCCAAAAGGTGGAAGCAACCCAGGTGTCCACCATTGGAAGAATGGATGAACACAATGAGGTCTATCCATACAGTGGAATATTATTCAGCCTTAAGAAGGAAGGAAATTCCAACCCATGCTGCAACATGGAAGAACCTTGAAGACATCATGCTCAGTGAAGTAAGCCAGTCACAAAAGGACAAATACTCTATGATCCCACTTATATGAGATACCTAGAGTAATCAAATTCATGAAGACAGGAAGTATAATGGTAGTGGCCAGGGACTGGAGTGAGGGAAATTGGGAAGTTACTGTATATTGGGTGCAGAGTTTCAGTTTTGTAAGTTGAAGAGTTGTGTGGATGGATGGTGGCGACATCCATTCACAGGCTACATAAATGTACTTAATGCAACTGAACTATACACACAAAAGGTGTTATGGTGGGAAATTTTATCTTACCTGTATTTTATCAGAATTTTTTTAAACAACTTTTTTAAAGATAAAATTTTAGGCTGGGCACAGTAGCCCATGCCCGTAATCCCAGCATTTTGGGAGTCCGAGATGGGAGGATTGCTTAAGCCCAGGAGTTTGAGACCAGCCTGGGCAACATAATGGGACCCTGCCTCTACCAAAAAATGAAAAAACTATCCTGGTGTGGTGGCTCACTTCTGTAGTCCCAGCTAATCAGGAGGCTGAGGTTGGAGACTCACTTGAGCCTGGGAGGTGGAGGTTGCAGTGAGCCAAGATTGTGCCACTGCACTCCAGCCTGGGCGACAGAGCAAGACCCTGTCTCAATAAAATAAAAATTTTAAAACTTAATTTAATAATGGCAGGGATGTAGGGCAGCCGTTGGCAGCAGTATAAATTGACACAACCACTTTGGGAAGAGATTTGACAACAGCAACCAACAATGACTACAGCTAAACACATGCATGCCCTGCAGCCTAGCACTTCCTCTCTTAGGGATGCACGCAACAGAAATGCCCAGGTGTGTCCCTCAAGAGGAAGGCACCCAGATGTTTACAGCAATACCGTGTAGCACAGCCCCAAACTGGAAGAAACCCACATGTTCACCATAGCATGGGTCAGTCTATTGCTCTGTATTCATACAACAGAATCATATGGAGAATGTGGACAAAGGATCTTCAAGGTGTGACCAATGAGAAATCCCATGAACACTGTGGAGGTGAGGAAGCCAGGCACAAAAGAGTTATGCCCATGATTCCCTTTATGGAAACAATACCAAGCAAGATTCAGTTGTGCTGGTAGGCGCCAGGGGGGGCGGTTTTCCTTTAGGGAGAGGCCAAATACCAGAAGGGTTTCCAGGAGATTCTAGGGGTACAGATAATATTCTGTTTGTTGATCTGGGTGCTGCATATAGGGTGGGTCCAGTATGTGGAAAAATCATTGTGAATTATATACTCATGTGAATTAAACTTTTTTTTTTTTTTTAACTGAGTTTTGCTCCCTCATTGCCCACGAGGGAGTGCAATGGTGTGATTTCGGCTCACCGCAACCTCCGCCTCCCGGGTTCCAGCAATTCTCCTGCCTCAGTCTCTCAAGTAGCTGGGATTACAGACATGCGCCACCACACACGGCTAATTCTGTATTTTTAATAGAGACAGGATTTCTCCATGTTGGTCAGGCTAGTCTCAAACTCCCGACCTCGGGTGATCCTCCCACCTCAGCCTCCCAAAGTGCTGGGATTGCAGGTGTGAGCCACCGCGCCTGGCCGTGAATTAAACATTTTTATTTTTCTTTTGAGACAGAGTTTCACTCTTATTGCCCAGGCTGGAATGCAATGGCTCGATTTTGTCTCACTGCAACCTCTGTCTCCTGGGTTCAAGTGATTCTCCTGTCTCAGCCTCCTGACTAGCTGGAATTACAGGCAGGCGCCACCACGCCTGGCTAATTTTTTGTATTTTTAGTAGAGACAGGGTTTCTCCATGTTGGTCAGGCTGGTCTCAAACTCCTGACCTCAGGTGATCCGCCCACCTCAGCCTCCCAAAATGCTGGGATTACAGGCGTGAGCTACTGTGCCCGGCTGAATTAAATATTTTTTTAAAAATCAGGGCCAGGCGCGGTGGTTCATGCCTGTAATCCCAGCACTTTGGAAGGCCGAGGGGGGTGGATAATGAGGTCAGGAGATCGAGATCATCCTGGCTAACACGGTAAAACCCCGTCTCTACTAAAAATACAAAAAATTAGCTGGGTGTGGTGGTGCATGTCTCTAATCCCAGCTACTCAGAAGGCTGAGGCAGGAGAATCGCTTGAACCCAGGAGGCGGAGCTTGCAGTGAGCCGGAGCTTGCAGTGAGCCGAGATAGCGCCACTGCACTCCAGCCTGGGAGACAGAGTGAGACTCCATCTCAAAAAAAAAAAAAAAAAAATCAGATGAAGGATCAAGCCTGGGATGAAAGAGGGGGCCCCCAGCCTGTTGTGCCTTCCCCACCAAAGGTGATTTCAGGGCTGGGCACAGTGGCTCACACCTGTGATCCCAGCACTTTGGGAGACCGAGGCGGATTGATCACTTGAGGTCAGGAGTTCAAGACCAGCCTGGCCAACATGGCAAGTCCCCATCTCTATTAAAAAAATACAAAAATTAGCCAGGTGTAGTGGTCCATGCCTATAGTCCCAGCTACCTGGGAGGCTGAGGCAGGAGAATCACTTGAACCCCAGAGGCGGAGGTCGCAGTGAGCCAAGATCATGCCACTGTACTCCAGCTTGGGCAACAGAGCGAGATTCCATCTCAAAAAAAAAAAAAAAAAAAGTGATTTCAGGGTGACCATCTAGTTCTCTCCGTTCTGTAGGGAGGCTGCCACCAGGCTCTGAGCACTGCAGCGGCGTCCGGGTAAAGGCTGAGGCCCAGGGCTCTACCACGCTTCTTGTGAGCTACAGACATGGCCACGTCCACCTGAGTGCCAAGATCACCATTGCTGCCTACCTGCCCCTCAAGGTGAGCCAGGGGCCCTGCCCTTTACCACCCCCCTGCCCACTCCTTCCCAGATGCAAATTACCCATTTGCTCTGACGAATTTCCGTGATAAACCCGATTCCTTCAAAATAGCTTTTGGCACAGCTTCCTCTCCCATGATTTCTGGCTAAAAGCAGGATCCATGTGGAAGGAGCAGAGCCTCCCTGATGGGGCAGTGGTTGTGGGCATCTCTGTGGTTATGTGAGACAGCACTTGGCAGGCTTGGCAGGACACCGACCTGCCAGCCTCTCCCAACGAAGGTAGGAATGTGGGCTGCAAGGGCTTCAGAAGTGTGTTCAGCAAGGGTCAGAACAGGGGAGTGCTTCCACTTCACTCCAGAGCTAACCTTCAGGGTCTCCACAGAGCCCTAGAATTGGGACAGCGGCCTTGTGGTATGGCAGATGCTGAGGCCTCCAAGACTGGGGTCAGAGCGGATCTGCCCTGGCCTAGTGTCCGTCCATCCTGCTTCCTATCTGAGGATAGTGGTGGCCACGGCCTGTGCGGAGCAGAGCACATAGCCTCAGTGTCCATACCACCCTCCTGAGCCGAGTCCAGCCTGACCCCCACCCACTCTTGGGCCTTACATTCCCTGCCTGTAAAATGGGACTGAGACAGCTCTTGCCTCATGGGGTTGTGATGAGGATTTGCTGAGCTCACAAATGGAATGAGCTCAGAACACAGTCTAGGGGGTAGTGCAGGCTCAGGAAGGGTTAGTTATTATACATGGATAAAAAAGAACTGGGCCTTCCTCCGGGGTGGGTATGAAGGCTTCGTGCGAAGGCTGCCATGCAGGAGGCTGCTGACTGTAATCATTCCTTTCTTTGAACCCTGCCTGGCTTGCAGGAGGTGCAGAGAGGGTTCGTTGGTGGGGAGTTCCTGCTGCTCCTTCCAGGGAGGGCTGGAGAGCAGTCCTGGGGGAGCCCCAGTCTCCCTGGCTCGGTCAGGCAGTCCTTGCGTTTTCTTGCATTTTTCTGCTCCCAGTGTCAGCCTTGAAGACAGCTCCGGTCCTCATGGTTTGTACCATTTTTTTCTTCCTCTCACCCATTCATTGGAAGCAAGTTTGGTGATGTTAGGATTTCTTTTTCTTTTTCTTTTTCTTTTCTTTTCTTTTTTTTTTTTTGAGATGGAGTTTCGCTCTTGTTGCCCAGGCTGGAGTGGAATGGTGCCATCTCTGCTCACCACAGCCACCGCCTCCCAGGGTTAAGCGATTCTCCTGCCTCGGCCTCCCGAGTAGCTGGGATTACAGGCGTGTACCACCATCCCCAGCTAATTTTGTATTTTTGGTAGAGACAGGGTTTCTCCATGTTGGCCAGGCTGGTCCCGAACTCCCGACCTCACATGATCCTCCCACCTTGGCCTCCCAAAGTGCTGGGATTATAGGCGTGAGCCACCGTGCCCGGCAATGTTAGGATCTTTTATCTCTGAACCCCTAGCCCTGGGTTCAGTGCCTGGTACAGAGCAGACATCAATCAAGGGTGGTTTTGTTTAGAATGAATGTGTAAGGAAATGTGTCCAAGGTCACCCAGCCAGGGCAGAAGCCAAGGCCTCCTGACCTCCAGAGCAAACATAGCAGACACTTCTCAGATGTCCGTTAGTGATCAGAGGCCTAGCCCTGCTCCTTATCCTCCACCCATTTGTTCCTTCAGCACACAGACATGAATACCTACTTGTGCAATCCCTGCTGCAGGCCCTAGAGATGCACCAGGGCAGAAAACACAGAACCTTTGTCCCCATGAAGTGACATTCTGACAAAGAGAGGTAGAGACGACCGTAAACAAAGCAAAGAATGTATTTTGCCTCTGCTTGCCATGAAAAAGGTAGAGCATGAAGGGGTGATGGGGGTAGAAGTTTAAAATGGGGAGATCAAGACCTGCCCCCACACCCCAACTCAAGCATAGCACTGCAGCAGGCGAGAGTGTCAGAGAGCAGAGTGGAGACAGTTGAAATCCCTGAGGACAGCAGGCATTCTGGGGTTGCCCTGCGCACCTTCTGGGAGCTAGAGCATTCACCAGGCACCTGGAGAGGGGTTTTTCAGGGCCCCTCCTGGCTCTGGATTATCAGGGTGTTTGGCTGGAGCAGCAGAAGCCAGAAGCTGAGCTCACAGTCCTGAGTTGAGATGTAAGGATGAAGATAAGGTAGACATGTCCCTCAGGGAGGTGGCTTCCTGATTAGACAGATTATAGAGAAAAGTGGATGTGGGTCTCTTCTCCTTTCATCTGTCTTCTTCCTAGTTAGCAGGTAAGATCAGGTTTATTTACAGGGAACAAAAGCCAAGTGACAGAAACTTAACCAATAGAGGAATTGATGTCTCTGTCACACATGAGGAATATTTGGAATATTTGGGCTTTGACACCCGCGGAGGAGCCTGCACAATTCATGAGCATCCTTCATCAGCTGCGTTGTTAACCTGTCTCCTTGGCACAGGGTTCCATGATACTTTCATGCCTGAGGGAGAGAATTAAACAGGAAGGTGATAATTCCTCATCCTCCGGTTGTTAATTGTAGAACACATAGCTCCTTCGCACAGTTCTTTCACTTTGGGCTGGTCATGAAAATGTCTTTAGCAAGATACACAGTGGCAGGGGGGGTTTTATTGGTTGTGGCCATGAGATGTGGCCACAAGATACACAGTGGCACATAGTGGGGTTTTATTGGTTGTGGCCATGAGATGTGGGTAAGAGCATGGGATCAAGAGTCAGAACAGACCCGGGCCCACCAGCTGGATTAGCTTGGTTTGGTGTCTTCATCTGCTGGGATTTATCCTTTCTGCCTATAAAGTGGGGATGACAGTTAATAATCATAACAGTTTCTAACAGCAGGGGCCATTGATTGAGCGTGTGCTAGTCATATATTCAGGTCTTTCATTCTAGCCCCTGAATCGCACCAGTAGCCCCTCGAGGTAGGCATTATCATTGTACCCATTTCACAGGATGGGGAAACAGCCTTGTAGACATTAACTTGTTTAAGGTCCCACACTAGCTTCGCTGCAGTGGGGTCAGAGAAGCAAATGATGGTATATCCAGTGATGTCTGAGGGGCAGAGATGAAGAGTTGAGCTGGAAAGAGGGTGACAGGGGAAGGGAGACCCTGTTTCAGACAGGCTCAGCAGAGGCCTGCCTGAGGAGGTGACACTCAGGCAGAGGCCTGAGTGACGTGCAGAACTGGGTTGTGCTGCTGTCTCCAGCAGAGAGTTCTGAGAGGATAAGAGATGAAGACCCTGAGCATACTTAGTGCTTCTCCTGCAGGAAACAGGGGCCACGCCTGGCTCTGTTGAAGGACGAGTCTGGGGATGGGTTACAGCAGGGGCACCAACAGCCTCCTTGGAATTGTTTGTGTGTGAGCACACATGTGCAGGGAGGGATGCCCAGAGACAGTCGATAACCTATATCAGATTCAAAAAATGTTCATATTCAAAAACAAAGTCAAAAGGACAGAATTCTCATTTGAAAAGTCATAGTCTGTTCAGGTCGCCTTAATAAAACACCTTGGACTGGGTAGCTTATAAACAACAGAAATTGCTTTCTTGCAGTTTAGGAGCTGGGAAGTCCAAGGTCAGGGCACCAGCAGATTTTGGTGACTGGTGAGGGCTTCCTTCCTCAGAGATAGCCATAATTTGGATGTTCGTGTCCCCGCAAAATACATATGTTGAAATGCTGACCCCCACAGCAATGGAGCTGAGGTCTTTGAGGGGTGATTAGATCATGAGGGCAGAAGCTTCACGGCTGGGATTAGTGCCCTTATAAAAGAACCCAGAGAGCTAGCATGAGCCTTCCACTGTGTGCAGAGGTGGAAGAGGTTTTTCTGTGGGTGGGGAGGGAATATTTTTCTTATAAGGTTTTTCCTTCCTCATGTGGTTAAGATCATGCCATAGACGCAGAAGGAAACAGACACACCCTACCCTCCACGAGCCTATAGCCTGATCAGGGAGACCCCCAAGCTGTGAAGCTCCTTCAGGGTGAGGAGCACCAGGTGAAGTGGGGGCCAGAGAAGAGTTGCCTGGGCCACAGGTTGGCGCTGGGTGGGGAAAGAAGCAGGGCTTTCTGGAGGCCAGTGTGCTGAGCCCTGCAGTGTGAGGAGGGGGTCACCTAAGTGAGACAGGGCAGGAGGGTAGCCTCTGCGAAGGCCTGGGGACAGCTGAGCATGGTTCTCTAGAAGGATGCCACTAGTCTGTAGCTGGGACTGGGGTCAGGTTGGGAGAGCCCAAGTCCCAGGACAGAAGCTGAGCCTGTATTCTGAGGGCCGTGGGTGCTGTGGAATAGTTTAATGCAGAAGGGACAGGGTCAGGTCTGTGTCTTAGTAAGAGACACATGGGCAGCTGTTTGAAGGGAGAGTAGATGGGTCTAGCGGGGAGCAGATTGACAAGTGAGGACTTGGCAGTCACTGCAGTGGGACCCCCTGCAGTGGGAGGTTAGCCCAGCTGGGCAGGGAGTCAAGGAGCAGGACTGTGGGACCCCTCAGAGTGAATCCCTCCTCTCCGCACCCCTGCTGTGTCACTGGAGGGAGGAGTCCTGTGGAGTCTCCACGTCTTCCTGGAGGTTGGCTGGGAATGACACCCTGTTACATAGAATCTAACACTGCCATTGCCCACACCAGGAGGCCATGGGGCCGTTGGCACCATTGGTTGCCCTAGGCCGTGGAGGAAATGAGAGCTTTGTGTGAAATATTACTTTAATTCTTCCTTTGTTTACTGGGTACTTTAAGGACTCCACAGTTTTACTTGCCAATTCACTTTCATTCAACAAAGAATTGTTGAGCATCCACTATGTTCCAGGCATGGTTCTAGGTGCCACAAGACTCACCTTCGAAGCTCGTGCATACATGGTGCAAAGTGTGGGAAGCCCAGCGGCTCAGAAGGAAGGGAACAGACCACCGGCAATGATGCCAGCAAGGACACCACAGGCTGCATCTCCATTGAGCACCTGGTGGATATCTCTTTAGGATTTTATGCTTTTTACAGCAACATGGTTGTGATCAAACTGCACCATCAGATTTGTATCCTGCGCTTGTAGATCTTTGTGAAGACTGCTTTGGGGGCCCGCATCAGCTTCCGTCACTGGGAAACACCATGTGTACTGAGCCCCTTGTGCTGGATTGTAGATTATTGTTGGTTATTTGCTGTGGGAAATAATAGGGTGATGAACATCTGTCTGTGCATTGACATGTTTCTCTCCATTGTGTTGTTAGGTTAGGTTCCAGATGGGGAATTCCTGGGTTCCAGGGCTGTGGGTATTTTCAAGGCTTTTACCAGATTGTTTGACAAAAGAGGCAAATCCATGTACACCCTCCAGCAGTCTGTCAGAGTGAGGGCTTAATTCTATCTACACCCCATTCCTCTGGATCTTTGCAACGATCCCCATGAGTGCTGCAGATGAGGAGAATGAGTTTCAAACAGGATATGGGGTTTGCCTGACCACTAGCCCCCACAAGCAGGGTGAGGATGCGGGGCTGGGATGCCCAGCTCCCGCCCGTGCTGCCTTAGAAGAATGCCAAGTCTTCTGCCTCTTCCTTCCCCAGGCTGTGGATCCCTCCTCTGTTGCCTTGGTAACCCTGGGCTCCTCAAAGGAGATGCTGTTTGAAGGAGGTCCCAGACCTTGGATCCTGGAACCGTCCAAATTCTTCCAGAACGTCACCGCTGAGGACACTGACAGCATCAGCCTGGCTCTCTTTGCCCCCCATTCCTCCCGGAATTATCAGCAACACTGGATCCTTGTGACTTGTCAGGCTTTGGGTGAGCAGGTGAGTGGGCAGCTGCTCCAGACCCTCCTTGCCCTAAGGCAGGGGTGGAAAATGACTCTCTCAGTATTGTTTTATTTACTCCTTGGAGTAACCCTGAGAGACAGCCACTCCTATTGTACCCATTTTACAGACAGGCAAACTGAGGCATGGTGAGGTGGAATGACTCAATGAACGCCAAGCAGGTGTGGCAATGGGGACCTCCTGCTATACCAGCTTTCATAGAGCAGGCCAGTTGGGTGGCTTGCCACCTCCATGGGCTTCAGCATCCCCCACTAACCAAACCAGAGCTGGAGGCTTTGAGTTCGGGGGTCACAAGTCCAATGTCTCCAGGGTCGTAAATGAATGAGGCTGTAGACCCAGGTTTGACACTTCTTGTTGGTTCTTGAGGATAACCTGGAAATCGCAATTTTTTTTTTTCATAGGTAATCTCTTAAGTTTTTTAATGCTGAAAACCAAAAGCTGAGGAGGCTGAGGGGACCAGACAAAACACATGTGTGGCCTGAATCCCCACATGCTGACTGGAGGGCATCTTGCTGTTCAGGCGCCTTGGGGCCTGGCAGTTCTTCCCTGGAGAGGGTGGGCTGAGAGCTTGTGGGGCTTCTGGTGGGCATCTACTGCTCCGTTTCCAAGGCGGGAAGCCCAAAGCAAAAGGGGTATTTGGCAGGAATCAGGAAGATGGGAGAGAGACCGTTTCTTTGGGAAGTGAAGGATACTTCCTGCATGTGTAGCAGGGCAAAGAATGTCAATTGGCAATAAAATGCACATGCATGCCTCCCACGGTGCCCTATGGCATCAGCCATGCCACAGCTGCCCTGGTATGGCCAGAAAAGATGCCTGGTGATAGGTTCCACTCACCAGTGGGGTGGTTTTAGAAAAACAATAAAACAACAAGAACAATAGCAGCATCATAATAAATAATATAATAAGAAGAATAAAATTCCTCTTGAATTAAGTTGTATATATTTCTTATACCTGGCATGACCCCACCATCCCTGTCCCCTCTCAGGGCTGTAGGAATTTGACCTCCAATTGGGGTTACCTCTAGGGCCTTCCCAATCCATTGCTCTGTGGCTCCCTCACATGGGGCACCGAGTACAGACAGAAAGCCTTCGTGGAGTCAGGGAGGACACTGCCCTTGGTCCTGCCTCATGGTCAGGAGGGGTGGGGGCTCGTGTCCTCCATCAAGTGCATGTCATCTGAGGAGGCTGAGGGCGCTACCTCAAGATGGGCCCTGAGCCATGGTGCTCCAAAAAAGAGGAGGTTGGATATGATTTCTGAGGTCCCAGCTCTCCAGGCAGACAGGTTTCCCTCTTTTCTTGCACCATGGATTTCCCTCTCTGCAGCAGCCCCTGGAGCTGCAGAGCATGAGCAGGCGGAGGGCAGGCCCTGCCTCCAGGCTGCAGCTCCTCCTGGGCATTGTCTTGCAGAGTTCCTATCTGATTCGCTTGCCCCGTCATCGTTCTGCAGCATGCACTTCCTACGTCTGTCCCTCATTCCATGGGTGTTTTCACCTCCATATGGACTCCTCATTGAAGCATCCTTGAACTTGTGAATTTGCTAATGCAACCGTGGGGTTTTCCTAGGGTCCTGGGAAACCATGAAGCCTCACCGGGTCTACCTCTTCCCTGGGATAGGAGCAGCCCATAGGGCACATGGGCTCCCATCTGAGAGTCTCTTAGGTGTTGAGAAAGTGCTTTCCCACCTGTGTGCCACTGGGCCTTTGTTAAGACCCTGTGGCATGGGTATCATCATCACTGCCATCCTATAGAGGAGAAAACTGAGTCAGACGGAGCTGGGGTGGGGTGTGGCACAGCTCAGAGAGGAGTGAGAACTCAAGCGTGGGGGTCTGACTGCTCACTGTGCCCTACCAGGTCATCGCCCTGTCGGTGGGGAACAAGCCCAGCCTCACCAACCCCTTCCCTGCAGTGGAGCCTGCCGTGGTGAAGTTCGTCTGCGCCCCACCATCCAGGCTCACCCTCGCGCCTGTCTACACCAGCCCCCAGCTGGACGTGTCCTGTCCGCTGCTGCAGCAGAACAAGCAGGTGGTGAGTGTGGGCTATGCTCGGGAGGAGGCGAGGGTGCCACCCGCTTGGGCAGGAGGACATTGGCGGCCTTGCCCATGGTCCCAAGCATTGTAACGGACATAGCTCCACACTGCACTTCCTTCGTCTCAACAGCTGGCCCTGTGAGGGCGCTGGTTTCATTTGTGTTTTATATGCAGGGGACACACAGCTTGGAGAGGTGAGGGACATACCAAAGTCACAGCTACTAGTGGCAGTGCCAGGTGAAGATAGAGTCCTTTTCCACATTCGCTGCCTGTCTTTGTTTGGCACTTGGTAGTTTAAAAATAACTTGTTGTCTTTTGTGCCTTGAGGGTGTTAAAATGGGGCTTGCTGTCTGTGGACAGAGTATGTAGGGTCAGAGCAGGCATGGGGGCTGCTGAGGAGAGGTGACCAGCTACAGCATCCCCATGATGTGGGCGATGTGGGGCTGTGTTTCAGAAGTGTTGGGAGGGGAAGAAAGTCCCTTGGGAGTCTGTCTAACAGCAGGGATGGTAGGGGAAGCCACAGGTCTGCTCCCCTTGGACTTGAGACACATCCATGCCTTAGTCCCTAGGGCATTCAGAGCCCAAGGTGCTGAGTGTGTCCAGGGTAAGGGACATGAGACATCCTCTGGCCAGCACCAGCCCCCAGCCCCTTTTCAGAGGAGGGGGGTGGGCGGCTCCTCACTCCTTGAGTATGTCCTTATGGAGCATGTCCTCTGTGCCAGGCACAGGTCTGAGTTTTGGATTGCACAGTAATCAGGACAGGCAAGGCACCTGCCTCCCAGAGATGACAGGGAGACCAGGAGATGCACAAATAAGATGGATCAGAGGTGGCAAGCGCTGCAAGGGAAGTGAAATAGGGCACGCAGCAGAGCGAGGAGGAGGCTGCTTAGGAGGAGTGGAGTGGGGCTCTGAGGAGGGCATGTGTGAGCTCATCGCGATCTAACGCTGTGGAACTCACTCCATTTATTCTTTGCGAGTCCTAGAGCAGACCCTGGCTCATAGGAGGAGCTCAGTAACTAGGAGCGATGGATGAGTGAACCAGCGAATGCACTGTGCATGTGCTACTCGTCTTCACCCTTGACTCTTGCAGACTCATGGGTGGAGAAGCCACACTGCTGGATAACTGGCCAGGGAGTAGCTGAACTGGAGAGCAGGTCCTGTCTGGACAGGCAGCCTGTTCAGCTCAGGGACAGTCAATTCAACCCCAGGCTGGCCCAGCTTTCTCACTTTCAAAGAAAAATCATACCTATGTGCATCTTCCCTGTCCTTAGCATTGGCTGTGAGCTGAGCAGGCCACGTTGGGGCTGGATTGTGCCTGGTCTGTCTTTTGGCCAGGACCTCTGCTTTAGCCCAGGGTTGTCTCTCTGGACTTAAATATGATGGCTGCAGGGCTTGACTCTGATTAGGCTTTGCACATGATAGATGTCGCCAGAAAATAATGGACCTCAAACACGGAGTGGCTGTGTGATCCATCAGTCCTCAGGTTCCTGAGCCACCAGCCAGCCATTGAGGCGTGACCCTGGCAATTTAGAGCCTCATTAGGGAACTGTCTTTTTTTTTCTTTTTGAGACAGTCTCGCTCTGTTGCCCAGGCTGGAGTGCAGTGGTGCAATCTCGGCTCACTGCAACCTCCACCTCCCGGGTTCAAGTGATTCTCCTGCCTCAGCCTCCCGAGTAGCTGGGATTACAGGCATGCGCCACCACGCCCAGCTAATTTTTCTATTTTTAGTAGAGACAGGGTTTCACCATATTGGTCAGGCTGGTCTCGAACTCCTGACCTCGTGATCCACCCACCTCAGCCTCCCAAAGTGCTGGGATTACAGGCGTGAGCCACCATGCCTGGCCAGTCATTAGGGAACTTTGAGAAAGATATATCCCTGCAATGCAGCCTGGGTGCAGGATCAAGGTAATTTTATACTCTCCAACTTCAGAGGCTACCCAAGATGTGTTTGCAGATTAAATTATTGGTGAGGAGAGACACCAGAATGGAATTGACTGATCAGAATGACAAGGTAGAGCCAGGCTCAGCCTGACACTGGCCCTCCGAGCAGGTCCTCTAGCGTGTGGCTCGCTCACTGTGGGTGGGCACCAGTTGCATGGGACTGATGAGGGGCTTGAATGGGGCTTCCCCCAGATGAGACACCAGAGATTGGCCACACTGAGTCAGGGGAGGTCCTTGGGCTCTACAATCAGGCCAGCTGAGTTCCACCCCTAAACCTGTGTGACCTTGGACAAGTCATTTAACGTTTAACGTCCCTGGACTTCAGCCTCCCTGTTTGTAATATGGGGCTTATGTTGTTGCCTCAAATGGGCCAGTTAGCTTGCACGTGTGCTTGGCCAGTGTCAATTTCCTTCCCTGGAGGAGCATTGGTTTTCCAGCCAGGATTGCATCTGGGGGAGCCATGGAGCACCTAGGATAGGTCCCTACAGCCCCTGCCCAAACTCCCGGCTTCTATATTATGAATAATGATGAGACCTTTGCATGCCTGCTGATGGTGCTGGTCTACTCTGAGCAGGGCGTGGATTAAGAATTTGTAGCCTGCTTGAATCAAGTGTTCTCTTGGGGCAAGAGAGCTAGAAGGAGTTGGGAGGAGCCCTCATGGTGCAGGTGGGGTGTTTTGTGACTGTATCAGTCAGGCAGGCGGGGTCTGGCCGGGCTGCCACAGCAAACAAGCCCACATCCCGTAGCTTCACATGGCACAAGCTCACCTCTTGCCCATGCTGCATGAGCCTCTCTAGTTGGCTGGGAGACCTGCTTTGCGTCATTGTGATCTTCATTCCAAGACATGGGCTGTGGAGCAGCCACCATGTTGATCATGGCAGGTGCCACTGTGGAGAGAAAGGGAATGTGGCAGGTCAGGATCTGGCAGTGAAGCTTCCCCCTAGTCCCATTTCACTGGCCAGAGCAAGTGCCTCAGTCACTTCTAACCAGAGTATGAGAGAAGGGTAGTTCTTCCTGCAGGACCCCCCTCTCCCCGAATAGAAAACTAGCCCTGTTTGTGAATGATGCTCATGGCTGCCCCCTTTCCTACCCGAATGTAGGAAGGCTCTCTAAAATGACCTTGCAGTCCCCATATTTAAATCCCTCGGTTGTGCTTTGTGTGTCACAGCTGGAGAAACTGAGGTTCAGGGAGTTCATAACTTGCCTGGGCACTGAGAGGTGGAGCTGGGGCTCAGTCCAAGTTGTGGGGTCAGAGACACTTGGCCTCTGCTTTGTGGCCCTGCCCACATTGCCCCCATGCTATGAGGCCAGAGAAGCAAGGGATAGCCCGCAGGAAAGAGGCTTGATTCAGCCGGTTTCTAAGGGGAGAGTCTGCTCGGGGAGCAAGAGATCAAGCCAGAGTGGTGGGAATCCAGGATTTGGACCTGCAGCCTGGAGCTCCCATCCTGAACCTCCTTGGATGAGCTCCTTTCCCTGCCTGGGCTTGTGCTTTCTTCACATGGGGATGACCCCTTCCACCTTCCTGGGACATTTAAGGATTAGGCGAGTATTCCACTTTGAAAGGAGCTGTACATAGCCAGTGGCTCTGGGACATCTTAGGCGTTGAAATCTGCATTCCTGTGAAACCACTAGTGGGGCCATCCTAGAGGTGCTGACATGTGCCTGGGTGGGGGATGGCAATCATTTGGAAAGGTGAGGGCACAGGGGAAGGAGAGCAGCCTGCCCACAGTAGTAGGTCAGGGTGGGGCTTCCCAGCTTCAGCACTGTTGACATTTGGGGCCAGATAGTTCCTGTGGGGGGCTGTCCTGTGTATTGTAGGGTGTTTAGCAGCATCATGGACCTCTCCCGACTAGATGCCAGTGGCAACCCCCTGACTCATCAGTAGGGACAGCCAGAAATGCCTCCAGTGTTGCTGAAGGCCCTCTAGTGGTTCTCATTCCATTGAGAGCTGTGGTCTGGAGCCAGAGGCCAGCTTGGACAGGGCCATGGGGGGACCTGGTGGGTGGCAATAGTGAGGATTGCTTTCTGGCTCATCCCATTCCCTCACCAGCACCTCCAAGAGCCCACAGGGCAGCTGCTGGCCTCAGAGTGCACTGCATGGTCAGTGTCCAGGTCCAGTCCTGGGGGTGACCACAGCATCTGACCTGTGTTCCCTGCAGGTCCCAGTGTCCAGCCACCGCAACCCCCTGCTGGACCTGGCTGCTTACGACCAGGAGGGCCGCCGGTTCGACAACTTCAGCTCTCTGAGCATCCAGTGGGAGTCCACCAGGCCACTGTTAGCCAGCATCGAGCCTGAGCTGCCCATGCAGCTGGTGTCCCAGGACGATGAGAGTGGCCAAAAGAAGCTGCACGGTGAGCTGGGTGCAAGCCCGATGGCCCAGGCAGGAGATCAGAGACCAGACAGGAAGCCTGCCAAGGTGGGCCAGTGCCTGTGGGAGCTTAGTTATCTGCGCTTAGGTCCTGTTAACCCTTACAGTCCACATAGTTTCAACACACACAGTTGTCTTTTCAGATTCTTCAACACATGCAGTTGTCTGTTTTCAGATTTGAAACTGCAAATCAGAAGAAGGGAGGGGCTGCTTCAGGGGTGGTGATGGGCAGACATCCAACGGTGGCTTCCCTCTTCCTGGTCTCAGGTTTGCAGGCCATTTTGGTTCACAAGGCATCAGGAACCACAGCCATCACTGCCACTGCCACTGGCTACCAGGAGTCCCACCTCAGCTCTGCCAGAATAAAGCAGCCGGTATCTCCCAGGGCCCAGTGGTGGGTGGGCTATGGGTAGTGGGGCAAGCCTCCTACTTCTGCTTAAATTCCACCGGGTATCACAGTGTCCTGAGTCACTGTCTGCTTGACCACCACTCCCCCACCCCAGCCTCTTGGAGGCCCCAGGAGAGGCACTGCTATTAATAGTAGAGGACCAGTAGGTACATTGGAGGTGAGAATGGGAAGGGCTTCTGAAGATAGCCCTTCCTGGATGACAGCCACCTCATGGGGGGTATAGCCACGAGGAAACTTAGGTCTTGAATAAGGTGGAGGCAGCAGGTACAGGCTGGAAGGAGAAGGTGGGACTGTATTCCCAGGGTCCCTAAATGCCAGAATGAGGCACTTCTATTGTCCTTCTGGGAGCAAACTTTGAAAGAGGCTGGGGGCCTATGGGGGCAGCAGTGGGGAGGCTGGCCTGGAGGGAGGTGGTCACTGAAGGGGCACACCTGTGCCTGTCCCTGATGGCTCAGTCCTCACTGGCACCAGGAGTCCCTTGATTGGGAGTGAGGGGGCATCATGGCCTCCTGCCTGATGCCTGAGCACCCTGACGTGTTCCCCCCAGGACTTTGCACTTTCTCCCTCTGCCCCGATGTCCCCCCACCCCCCATTGCTGAGTCACTCGGGCTTCCTCCCCTTGCAGTCTCTGTTCCCCTGAGAGCTGCTCTCCCTTGCAGACACCTTCCTTGTCCTTGTCACCCACACTGCACACCTTCCTGTCATTGACTCACTGTTGCTTTTCCATCCGTGCATTGGAGTCGCCTCTCCCTGCGGGCAGTTGCTGCACCCTGAGTGCCTAGCACATCTGTGGCCTCGAGGAGGTGCGCAAACACGTGACCTGGGGGCCTCAGATCTGGGTGGCTCCCTTGTGTGACACATGGCGGGAAGCAGAGCTCAGTGGGTCATGTGCCACCCTAGGGGATGAGGGCTGTCATTGTCCTCTCCTGAGCCAGCCTTGGCCACTCTTCCAGGGGACCCTCCCCCGATGCCTGGCCTGGCCGGCGGCCACACGCTCTGAAGCTGACCCTTTGCTGTGAGGTCCTGCAAGGCAGGGCGTGTGTGTGAGTTGCCCACCACTGGGGCCTGGTGGGTTGGGGTGGCATCTTCTAAGCTGGATTGCTGCCAACCCCCTCCTCAGTTGCAGGAGGAGCCTGCAACTCATTCCACCTCAGGAGGCTGAAGGGAGGCCTCAAAGGGCCTGTGGCCATTCTGCTGGGCTCAGGAGCACCAGGGGCTTGTGGCTGGGAGCAAGGCCAGGCCCTAGGGCCTTTGGGCCTGCTCTTCCCGAGGGGCGACCTAATCATGTCCTCCTGGATCTGATGGCCTTGCCGTTGCCCTTCAGCATGACCCTCTGGTGCCTCTATCGGCCTCCATAGAGTTCATCCTGGTGGAGGACGTGAGGGTGAGCCCAGAAGAGGTGACCATCTACAACCACCCTGGCATCCAGGTACAGTCCTTGCCCTGCCACCTTCCTGGGCAAAACCCACAGGGGGACTCCTCGCTCTCCCACATGCGGCCCAACCCTCCCTGCATCTGTCTCCTGCAGGCAGAGCTCCGCATCAGGGAAGGCTCAGGTTACTTCTTCCTCAACACCAGCACCTCAGATGTTGTCAAGGTGGCCTACCAGGAGGCCAGGGGTGTCGCCATGGTAAGCTTGGGCCATCGGTCCCCACTGTTGGTTTTCATTCCTTATCTGGGCTGTTGTGTGGTTAATTGATTGATTATTTTGAAAGCTAGCACTTGGCTCACACTCGGAATCCCAGAACTTTGGGAGGTCGAGGCAGGAAGATCACTTGAGCCGAGGAGTTCAAGACCAGCCTGGACAATATAGTGAGACCCCCATCTCTACAAAAAGAAAAAGAAAAAGAAAAAAATTAGCTGGGTATGGTAACACAGGCCTGTGGTCCCAGCTACACAAGAACCTGAGGCAGGAGGATTGCTTGAGCCCAGGAGGTTGAGGGGTGCATTGAGCAGTGGTCATGCTCCAGCCTGGGCAACAGACCTGGGTGAGAAACCCAGACCCTGTCTCCAAAAAAAAAAAAAAAAAAGCTGGCACTTAATCACATCAGCTATAATTAGCAAGGTCTTTAGATTCTCTGATTCATTCTACAACTTTAGTCATTCTCATGAAACCTTTGTGATTTGTATTCCCTGTCCACAAACTGTTAGTTACCTAATGGTTTCCTTTCAATCAATGCTTTAAGATTAAAATATTATTCCATAAGGAGCACTGTAACAGCCATAAAGAAAATTCTTTTAAAAGATGTCTCAACTTTCTGTATTTTTCCTGTGTTTCTCTCTTGACCCTCTCCCTGCTCTTGCAAGCATTGACTTTAGCTGTGCTCATGGCATGGAAGAATTTAATGTTCTGCTTTTATTATGTTATTTTAAGTTTTTATGTTTTTGCATGTTGCTAATGTAAGCTGGCAGTCCATCTTCAAGTTTGCTAATGCTTTCTTTTGCCAGTTTAAATCTACTCTTGTGCCCTTGTAGTGAATTTTTCATTTCAGCTATTATACTTTTCTTTTTTTTTTGTATTTTTATTTTTTATTTTATTTTATTTTTTAATTTTATTATTATACTTTAGGTTTTAGGATACATGTGCACAATATGCAGGTTTGTTACATATGTATCCATGTGCCATGTTGGTTTGCTGCACCCATTAACTCATCATTTAGCATTAGGTATATCTCCTAATGCTGTCCCTCCCCCCTCCCCCCACCCCGCAACTGTCCCTGGAGTGTGATGTTCCCCTTCCTGTGTCCATGAGTTCTCATTGTTCAATTCTCACCTATGAGTGAGAACATGCGGTGTTTGGTTTTTTGTCCTTGTGATAGTTTACTGAGGATGATGTTTTCCAGTTTCATCCATGTCCCTACAAAGGACATGAACTCATCATTTTTTATGGCTGCATAGTATTCCATGGTGTATATGTGCCACATTTTCTTAATCCAGTCTGTCATTGTTGGACATTTGGGTTGGTTCCAAGTCTTTGCTATTGTGAATAGTGCCGTAATAAACATACGTGTGCATGTGTTTTTATAGCAGCATGATTTATAGTCCTTTGGGTATATACCCAGTAATGGGATGGCTGGGTCAAATGGTATTTCTAGTTCTAGATCCCTGAGGAATCGCCACACTGACTTCCACAATGGTTGAACTAGTTTACAGTCCCACCAACAGTGTAAAAGTGTTCCTATTTCTCCACATCCTCTCCAGCACCTGGTGTTTCCTGACTTTTTAATGATGGCCATTCTAACTGGTGTGAGATGGTATCTCATTGTGGTTTTGATTTGCATTTCTCTGATGGCCAGTGATGATGAGCATTTTTTCATGTGTTTTTTGGCTGCATAAATGTCTTCTTTTGAGAAGTGTCTGTTCATGTCCTTCGCCCACTTTTTGATGGGGTTATTTGTTTTTTTCTTGTAAATTTGTTTGAGTTCATTGTAGATTTGGGAAAGGATTCCCTATTTAATAAATGGTGCTGGGAAAACTGGCTAGCCATATGTAGAAAGCTGAAACTGGATCCCTTCCTTACACCTTATACAAGAATTAATTCAAGATGGATTAAAGACTTACATGTTAGACCTAAAACCATAAAAACCCTAGAAGAAAACCTAGGCAATACCATTCAGGACATAGGCGTGGGCAAGGACTTCATGTCTAAAACACCAAAAGCAATGGCAACAAAAGCCAAAATTGACAAATGGGATCTAATTAAACTAAAGAACTTCTGCACAGCAAAAGAAACTACCATCAGAGTGAACAGGCAACCTACAGAATGGGAGAAAATTTTTGCAACCTACTCATCTGACAAAGGGCTAATATCCAGAATCTACAATGCACTCAAACAAATATAGTTTTCAACTTAAGAATTTCTGGCCGGGCACGGTGGCTCACGCCTGTAATCCCAGCACTTTGGGAGGCTGAGGCGGGTGGATCACGAGGTCAGGAGATCGAGACCATCCTGGCTAACATGGTGAAACCTCGTCTCTACTAAATATACAAAAAAAAATTAGCCAGGCGTAGTGGCGGGCGCCTGTGTTCCCAGCTACTCCGGAGGCTGAGGCAGGAGAATGGTGTGAACCCGGCGGGCGGAGCTTGCAGTGAGTCAAGATCGTGCCACTGCACTCCAGCATGGGCGACGGGGCTAGACTCTGTCTCAAAAAAAAAAAAGAATTTCTATTTTTCTTTCCTCTAACTTTTACCTCTTTATTGATATTCTCTGTTTGATATGAGATTATTATCAAATCTTCCTTTACTCCCTTCATCGTTGTTTGGTTGGAAGGCTTTGCCTGGTGAATCTGATCTCTGGTGGCCCTCACAGACAGTTTCTGTCATCTGCCTTTTTCTGGAGTACAGGTCATGTTTTCCAGTTTTGTTTTGTTTTGTTTTGTTTTGTTTTGTTTTGTTTTGTTTTGTTTTGTTTTGTTTTTTCATGTCCTATAATTGTTGGAAACTGGACATTTTAGGTAATGTATTGTAGAAACTCTGGGTACTGATTCCCCATCCCCACGCTGGAGCTTGTTATTATTATTTGCTTGTTTACTTCTTTAGTGACTGGCCTTGTTATTTTGCTGAAGACACAAAAACACACGTGTGCACACACACAAACACACAGGCTGTTATTTTGCTGAACACACACATACACACAGGCTGTGCTATTTTGCTGAACACACACACACACAGGCTGTGTTATTTTGCTGAACACACACACACCCACACACACACACACTTTTCCCCAGTAAGAAATCTCTGATACTGCTCTTAGGGGATAACACCTTGGTATGTCCTTTGTCACCCTGGGATGACTGTGGCCTTTGCAGGGCTTTTTTTGGCTGTCTTTCACTGACCACTCAACTGTTGAGCTCCACTAATTGAGGCCGATTGCTCTACTGTCTTCAGTAATTCCCTGGGGCACACATTCCTGCACAACTCAGTCCAATCCTATTCAGGATCCTTTGAAGGGACCCTTTCCCTAGAAGATGTTTAAGTTTGTTCTGACCCCAGGAGAGCTCTTCCTAGCTCTCTCTTTTTCCATTTCTCTCTGGCAAACTTGCCGGCCTCCAGTGTAGCCCATACCTCCCAGGCTGTCCGTCGCCTCCCAGTTGCCTTTCAGCACAACCTCCACTGTTTTGGAGAGTCCGCTTAGACTTGGACTTCTCCAAGCTCTGTTGCACGTGAAGTCAGTCCCTTCAGGAGCAACTCACACCTGTTTTCTGGGTGCATTTAGTCGCTGTGCACCAGCTGCTTTCCCAGGCAAACTCTGTGAGCCAGAGCTATGGTGCTGGGCACAGTGGTGCATCTCTCTCTGGTGACACCTGCACGTTAGGAGCTGGGCCCTTGGTGAGTGGGGCAGCAGCTCCAGTGTTCCTTGGCTGGCCTCTCTTAGCAGGGAACCCCACCCCATGAGCCAGGGAAGGGCGGCCGGGCCCCAGTATTCTCACGGGTGCTGCACTCAATGCAGAGCCTCCATCCCACGAATGGGGTCTGGGTGGAAGATGCGAGCCCCCACTTCTGAGCCCACTTTCCTGGGACTCAATCTCAGCAAGCTGTAGCTGGGGGCATGATAAGAAAAGAAAAGCTGACATCCTGCCCTTCCTAGGAAATGAATCCCCTGAGCGAGAGCTGGGGATGAGGGAGTCCTGTGATCTTGGAGGAACCAGTCTGGAGCAGAGCCCTGCTCACTGGGGTGGGAGGTCAGGGAGGACGGGCATCTTATTTCACACACCACAGGCCCTTGTTCTTCCCAGATGTTAGCAGGTTTTCTCCAATAAACGCTTCTTCATTTGCTGTGTGCCCTTGGAATCATCCCAGAGATATTAAATGGCTGTGTGTATGTTTCATGGGGAAGTCTGTGGCCTCCTTACACTGTCCTGCAGAACTGGCACCTCCAGCTGGTTTTTGATGTGTGGGGGTGTGGGCCTGTGAGGCAAGAGCTTCTGATTTTCAAGAGAAAATAGAGATCTCTATTTTTGTGTGAAACACCCCCTGTTTAATAAGTTTTTTAATTCAGTTTTTTTGTTTGGTGTTTGGGGTGTTTTCAAAAACCTTCCTTCAGTGTTTGATGTTGGTCTCCAGCTGTCTTGCAGAGAGGATGTTTTCTCAGCGCCGTGCCTCGGGGAGGGGGAGGGAGTCCCGCTGTTTCTGTTCTTCTCAGAGGCAGACCCTTGGATGGCAGGACGCCCTCAGCACCTGGGAACTCACTTGTGGTTGGAGGACACTGGAGGAGGCGAGGAGCCTGAGACCACAGGCAGTGTCCCCTAAGCATTCTTATCCCCTCATAGGAGAAAGAACAATTCCCCAGCTCTTCCTCCAGCCATGCGAGTGAGGAGAACCTCATATCTTAATTCTGACTGCTTGACATATGCCTTGTTTTGTTTACTTTTAGAAATTAATAAAAACTTCCCCATTACCAAGAAGAGGGGAGTTCCAAGTTAGGGAAAAATGTGTACAGTACCAGTGAAACCGGGGCACCCTCTCATTCACATTTACCTTGCACCTGTCATTTTGTGCAAGCTCTGAGGGTGGACTTGTGACCAGAGGGAGACCTTTTCTCCAAGAACAAGAGTTCCTAGAGGTCGGTGATGGACTAGGCTGCCGCTGTAGGTAGTGAGCTCCCTGTCTCTGGAGGCATTTGAGCAGAAGCTGGGACACTTGTCTGAAAGACTCAAGGTGGGATTCCAGCATGGGAGTCAAGTCTCCCCAGGAGACCTTTAAACCCCTCTTGAATCCTAAAATGCTGCGATTCTAGGAGTGCCTCTGCAGTTCTGTTTTACAGGTGGCTACAGGGGAGCTCTGGCACTCTCTTTTTGGATTGTGGAATGGCCGCTGGCCTGGTTGAGTGGCACAGAGTGCCCATTGCAGGCAGGACCTGGGACAAGTCTCCACTATGGCAAGCAGCAGCCTGTGCCACAGGCCCTGCGAACTGCTCTGGTCCAGAAGTTTCCTTCCATGGAGGCGCCCTGCCCACTGGGGTCTCCACTTCCCTTAATTTCGGGCTTATGCCAAAGACCCTCGCAACTCCAGTCAGGCCCTGGTTCCTCTGGTCTCTTCTGAAGCCTGCAGGAGGAATTTTCCAGGGAGTATTGACGTCAGCAGCAGGTCCTGGTTGCTTCAGAAACACTTGCAGGCGGCTGTTTCTGAGGGATGTCTTCACGTGGCTGTGGCTTTTTCCAGCTGCTGAGCAGCAGCACAGATAGGCCCCCAGCGCTCCCCAGTTAGCTCACAGAAAGGGTTTCTTTCCTTCCTGTTGATACATATTCAGCACGCAAGGATGGCTTGCGGGCATGTGTGGCTTTGGAGTGTCTCTGGGGGGCTCTCTGGGGCTCACGCAGCTGGGGTCCTGTGGAGGTTTTTATCCCCACACAATGGGCATGGACTGTGCAAGGCTGTGATGAATTTTGCTCACACAGCCCCAGAACGCTCTGTAAGGGCCTTTATTTTGTTTTCGGCTGGTTTGCACATAGGAGTGTTTATCCAATTTAAGCCTAGGGTTTCCTTCTTTTCAACGATTCTTTACATTTCAATCAAGTCCTCCAGGTGGAACCCATGAGATGACCAGAGCAGGGGAAGGAGCCTGCTGGGCACTTTACATTTCCCATTAACTCGTGCACTCAGAGACGCTGGAGTGCTTATCGTGTGCCAGGTGCTGTGCTGGGCACTGCGGATTCAGGAGGGAATGAAGCCAGGGGGCCTAGCTCCTGTGAGCTGCGGCTGCGTCTCTCCATCTCCTGGGTCCTATGAGCTGCGGCTGCATCTCTCCATCTCCTGGGTCCTGTGAGGCACAGCCAGTCACGGGGCCATTGTTCAGGTGAGGACTCATGTCCAGGATGAGTGGGGAGTGGGTGGCAATTGCAGGGCCTGAAGTCAGGTGCATCCACCTTTTCCCTGAGACTGATCTGTGGACAGTGGTGCACGTCCCCAGTCCTCACCCTTGGGAAGGTCACAGGGCTGGCCGGGTCCCTGTGTGAAGTTTCATCCAGCATCCAGGCCAGGGCCCCACTCAGTGCCTGTGATTTTTGTGTGAGCTTAGGTCCTTCCCTGCTTGCCTTGAGGGCGGGTAATCAGGGGCACACTTGCTTGGCACTTTCTGGCCCATTACGTGATGTTGACAAGCAGCCTGCAGGAAATGGAAGCCGATGGCTCCAGTGACATTCAAAAATAGCTGCAAGGTCCCTTATCCCCTGCAGTTGCCACCTGTCAGGGGACAAGTCTGAAATGTGATTAGGGCTCCAGGAGTGGGGACCGAGATGATGTGGGCAGAGCCTTGGGGCCTGGCAAGCTCCGAGGTATTTGACAGTTTCAGCCTCCACATGCACAGAGCTGCCTCTGGCTGCACTCAGCGTCTTAATGAGCAACGACACATTTGTCATCTCTGACTTGACAGAACTTTCCCCTTAGCTCAGTGTTTCCCAATGTTCTCAGGTGGCACCTTCAACACTCAGAAATTAAAATTCATTCTGGACATGGGTCACCACTACCTCCTTCCCCTCACAAACGTTCTCCCGTGTGTCAATCAGGAAGCAGGTGTGTCCAGAACACACGGAGAAGCTGTGTGGTGTGAGCCACATGCACAATGTAGTTAGGAGTGGGTGCAGGGTCTCACTCTGCCACCAGCTAGCGGCCAAGTGCCCTCCATTACCCAAGCCTCCAGAGTGGCCTGGTGGGCACCCTCTTACAGCATCACTGCGGGGTGCATTTAGCTGCCGTGCACCAGCCTGAGGGGCAGGCCAGGCTTCGAGGGCTCCAGAGATGGTGGCTGGATGCCCATCCCCTGGGAAATTGAGCAGAAGAGCAGTTGATTTTCCCACTGCCATTTTATGTCTTTGTTTAAAATGTGCAAGATGGTTCTTTTAAAGGAGAAAAAAAAAAGGAGAAAAGAAAAAGGAGAAAAAGCCCTTCCCTGCATTGCCCTGTGTCGCCCTGCGTGGGGCTCCGCAGTGGGCGCACTGTGGAATTTCTTCACATTGTGAAGGACCTGCCCACTCCTGACAGCAGTAACTATAGTAGGAGTTTCAGATTGGAGCCTTAAATTGAGTTCTCAAAGACAGCTCTCATTACTCTCTGTAATTTTTCAATGAGTTTTCTCTGAGAGAAATGTAATAACCTGGAGTGAATCAGCCTGAGCAAAACCAGAAACCTGGTGGCTCCTGGACCCTGCTCCTCAGCCCATACTTGACACCAGGCTCATGTGGCGATGGCTCCAGTCACAAAGCTATTGTTTTGTAGTACAAGCATGACGTCTACTCCGGGATCTTTATTCATCTACTGTAAGTCATTGTGTGGAATAACCCAGGCATGCTTTGTCTTTATTGATGTACCCATCATTACACAGGTGGTGTGTGCAGCTGGGGCCAGCTTGTTGATCCTCCATGCCCCCAGCCAGCCGTGGGCTTGGGCCCTTCTCAGCTAGGCCTTTGCTTTTGTCCACTCTCCCTCCTCCCCAGCCCTGCAGTTCCGTTCTGGCTGCAGGAGGCTTCTAGCCCCGTTCCCCTGGGAAGTGGAGAGTCGGGGGAGGAGCCTAAATTGGGAGTTAGGGTATTTGGTTCTATCCCCAGCTCTGCCTTTTCAAAGCCATGTCCCTGTCCCGTCATCTGGGCCTCAGTTAACTCATTTGTACATTGAAGTGGTTGGACCAGAATCAGCACTTTGCAAATAAGTGAAGGTCCATGAGGGTTGCAGGTGATTTTCAGAATTTCCAAGTCTTAACAAAGCTGGTTTTACTCTGTAAAGCTGAGCAGGCTGGAGCACCAGGTTCCATGACCTTATCCAGAATTACTCAGAGCAGCAACCCTGGATCTTCATCCATCAAGATGTGCTCATAGGAGGCTAGGCTGTACCACATGCTGGGCTGAGTCCCAAGGGCATGTGAGTGCTAGGGACAGCCTGGAGGGGAAGGCCAAGTGCACTGTGGGTCCTATCAACACTGATGGCGCCCGGCAGGCCCAGCCCCCGGAAGAGGACAGAAGAGGTGCTGGAGGAGCTGACGTGGATGAGGGAAGACTCTTCTGAGGAAGGACGCTGGACCTGGGCCTGAAGGATGACTTGGAGCCAGCAGGTGGAGGCTGGGGAAAGAGTCCAGGTCTTTAAGGTGGGCTGCGAGGCCTGGAGGCAGGCAGGCAGGCAGGCAGCAGCTAGCTGTCTGTATGAGTGGGAGAGAAGGCCTGCATGGCTGGAGCATAAGTGTAGTGGGGTAGTGTGATGTTCGTGGAATCTGGAGTGAAGACGGGCCAGGCCACACCAGGCTTTACAGGGCATGCTAAGGCTTTGAGCTCATTCTCAGAGCACTGGGCAGCTGTTGAAGGGTTAATGTTGGATGTGATGTGATCCTATTTGGTTGTCACCTTTGGGTCAGAAACCTTATTTTTATTTTATTTATTTATTATGTATTTATTTGTGGCTTCTTGATATTGAAACTCTAGCTTCGCAAACCCTGAAGTGCTTACTTTAAAACCCCTTGCTTCCCACCCCATGAATATGAGACCACAAAGAGCAAGCAACAAAGCCAGGCCCAGATAGAGGAGTGGGGCAGCTGGCTGGACTCGCCTCATGGCCTGTCCCTGCTTGCCCAGCTCCAAGACCACCTGGGTGAAATATGCACCTAAGCAGTCAGACAAGCTGTGTGAATTCCATTATAAACAGACATGTTACTTGTGTGAATGCCCATCTTCTGCAGCATGAGAGGGTGATTGTGATACACTTTCTTAGGGGAGAGAGTCTTAAAGGTAGAATCCCTAAAAGTGGGTAGAGAGAAAAGGATTAAAAGGTGGGCTCTTGCCTTGAGCCCAGGAGTTTGAGGTTGTAGTGAGCTGTGATTCCGTCACTGCACTCCAGCCTTGGGGACAGAGTGAGACCCTGTCTCTAAAAATAATAAATAAATAAATGTTAAAAGGGTCTTTGGCAGTGAAAAGCTTGGAAAAAACTAGCTCTGATTTGTTCATTCACTCACAACACCTTGGCAGTCACTGCTTCACACATAGCTGGGGATGTGATGAGACACAAAGATGAGCGAGATGCACATAGCTCACACTGGGGTGGCCTTGCGGGCCACTCCCAGGCTCTGTGGTTCCATCAGTCTGATTGGGACTTCCTGTGCAAGCTGCCATTGGAAAGCATCTGCCTCATTTTCTGCCAGCCCCTGACTTGCGGTTTCACAGAAGACCCCACGGGGTGCTTCTCTAGCACCAGGGCTGCAGCAGCAGGTGGCCAGCTCAGTATGTGGCATCCTGGGACTGCATCCTCATTCTGCCCTCAAGTTGGTGCATGTCCCAAGGCTGCTGACTGGCCCCCTTGGAGCAGCTTCCATTTTCTTCTCTTTGTAAAATGTGCAAGTGGAGATCAATGCTCTGTGAGATCCATCCTGGCACTAATGTGTTATATCCCAAGCCCATCTCCTGGCCAGCAGTGGGGCTCATGACGAAAGGTGGGCAGGGCACTACTTGGGGTAGGATTTCCCTTGTCCACTGCTTCCCAGTGCTGGCCTGGCGGGCTCTGCCACTGGCATCCCATGAGGTGATAGGCTGGTGCTGAGGGTGAGGCACTGCTCACGGACCTGAGCAGAGGGGGGCCCTGCAGCTGCATAACCCAGCACCCACCCCTCCACCTCTGCCCCAACCTTGCAGGTGCACCCTTTGCTCCCGGGCTCATCCACCATCATGATCCATGACTTGTGCCTCGTCTTCCCGGCCCCAGCCAAGGCTGTCGTTTACGTGTCGGACATTCAGGAGCTGTACATCCGTGTGGTTGACAAGGTTAGTGGAAGCTTCATGACGGGGCACCCTCAGCTGACCTGCAGGAACTGGGAGGGAGGGGACTGTGGGAGGAGTGTTCTGCATGGCCTTTGCTTTTGCTCCTGGGGTCTGCATCCCTTCCCCTGTGAACTTGCAGAGCTGTCTCCCATCTCCTTCGCTCCATGTGGAGGATCCAGAGTCCCTTCAGTAAGGGACTTCTTCATCCCAGGTGACATCCCCATGAGGCTTGGCAATTAATCCTGCTGTCTCTAAATTAGCCATGACCTAAATTAGCCATGACTTTCTGAGATAGCGTCACCAACCTCAACCCACAGACCTGAGAATCAGGAGAGTCACCCAGGTTGACTTCTGGACTATCAGAAGTCACCCAGGTTGACTTCTGGACTATTCATGTCTTCTGGCTGGTGTAGGTTATTAACCAACCAGGCACATGCCCTGCTGAGCATGGATTTTCTTCCCAGAATATAGGTTTTGGGTTCTCTGGGGTTTCAGTGGCAAATGAGTACAACTCATCCATGCCAAGTGCCATTGCAAAAAGAGACAAAGAATAGATCTCGGTTTATCTTTCACACTGATACGGAATTTTTATTACTCCAAATATCTGAGGTGACTGAAGCTGGGCTTCCAGAGAGTTGCAGTCAGGTTCCTCAGTGGATAGAAGGGCTGGTAATTAAAAGGGGAATATTCATGCAGCTTAGGCTCCTAAAGAAGCTAATATGCTCTACCCAGCCTCACATACTCCTCCTATATTCTCATTTCCACTGCTGTTTTCTAATCATCTGTTTCTTCACTGTGTATTTCTGATTCTCATTTCCTAAAGTTCTTACTGTATTATACACTGCCAGGTGTGAGCTGTTCAGTCAGTGAGCATTTATTGAGCTCCTACTGGCTGCTGCTGTTCTAAGTGGTGTCTCATCTCCCTAATTAGTGTATTAGTTACTTAAGAGTAGAATGTGGAATTTATGCCTCTAAGTATCCCCAAGCTCCCCCTCATCGATTTTCATTTTCTGACTGGCTGATAGTCCAGAAGTCAACCTGGGTGACTCTCCTGATTCTCAGGTCTGTGGGTTGAGGTTGGTGATGCTATCTCAGAAAGTCATAGGGCACCATAGATGGTAGGATTGGCCTTTTGGAGGCCGCCCCTGAACCTCTGTCCCCGTGATGCAGGTGGAGATTGGGAAGACAGTGAAGGCATACGTCCGCGTGCTGGACTTGCACAAGAAGCCCTTCCTGGCCAAATACTTCCCCTTCATGGACCTGAAGCTTCGAGCAGCCTCCCCGATCATTACATTGGTGTGAGTTCTCCTAGGGGTCAGAAGAGGGCACCTCAGAGACAGTGCTGACCCTGGCTGCAGCCTTTCCCACGGGGTGGTCTTGGAGAAGTCCCAGCCCTTCCATCTGTTTCAGGGCCCTTGATGAAGCCCTTGACAACTACACCATCACATTCCTCATCCGCGGCGTGGCCATCGGCCAGACCAGTCTAACTGCAAGTGTGACCAATAAAGCTGGACAGAGAATCAACTCAGCCCCACAACAGATTGAAGTAAGACGGGTTCTTCCCACACCATGTGGGATCAGCCCAGTGCTGGGGGTTGGGGGTGTCTTTATAGTACAGTCCAGGAAGCTACTGTAGAGAAGCCATATAAAAATCTGTGTCCCACAATGTCCTCTCATCAAAAGGCAGCTGTTACTAGCTCCAGGGATCTGGGAGGCAGCAAAGTTAGACTGGCAGAACCAGAAGGAGGGGGCCAAGTGACTTGACTTTTCCTCTGTGACATGGGGGATTGTGTGGCTCAGAGAAGGGGTGTGCCTGGTCACATGGCAAGGGGACACACCAGGACCATTTCCAGAAAGCACTGACTGGATGGAAGCTTAGATAGATGCTGACTCATGTGTAGAAGAACTCCTTAACCATTGGTCCTGAGCCTTAGAACAGGCACTTCGAGGGCAGTGGGCACCTGTCACAGGGGCTGCGTGAGCAGACGTGTCATAAAGGGAACTCCTGAAGTAGGTGATTCCTGGATGAGGGGAGCTTTGAGGTCCCCGCACGGCCTCAGTGTGTGGTATGGGGCTGTCTCGGGGCATCAGGTTATGAGAGGAGCCCCACTGCAGCCACAGGCCAAGGCAGTTGTGGCCCAGGCATCGTTTTAAGTCTATTCACAGCAGCAGCATTAAACCAGCCCTGCCAGCATCCACCCTGCGTCTGGGCCACGTAGGGGCTGGTGAGCGTCATTAGTCTGTGATCCGAAGCAGGTGGGTGCCATCTGTGTCTCTAGATGGAGGTGCACCTTTCTTCTTCTGGTGATGAGAAATTTGTTTCTGCCCATCAATAGCACAGCTGCAGAGACCCGTACTCCCACACAAGTAGCACCCTGGCCACCTCCTGCATTCACTCACCTACTTTTGCCAGGCAGGCACTTGTAGGGGTTGCGGGAGGAGCAGGTGGGGGCTTCACCTGCTCCACAGAGTGGCACCGACGTCCCTGGTCTCCTCCCAGGCTAATCCGGAGGGCGTGCTAGAAGAGCAACCTCTGGGGGTCTAGGTGCTCCCATATCGGCAGGGCTGTCCTGTGGGGCCGCCTCTGGCTCCACAGGCCAGGTGGCTGGAGCTGTACATTGCTAATGTGTCCCCAGGTGCTGCTGACATTGCTGCTTAGTGACCACACACTGAGAACCGCTACTCTAAGGGGATGGCTCAACTGCATAAAAGCCATTCCTCCAAGGGGACGGCCCAGCTTTTGGGTTTTAACATCTAGGCAAAGTGAAACACAATCACAAACAGACGAACATACCCCAGAGAACCAGGGAGCCTCGGCCAGTGGCTGGGAGACAGCCCCTAGCATTGGCCCAGGACCCTGGGCCCTCTGGTCACTGCTCAGAGAGGGGTGATATCCATGCCCCAAGTTTTCCTCTCATGAAACATGTAGTGTGTGAGTTATGCTCGGCGCCGTCGGCTTGGGGCACAGTAGTCCTTTCTGTCCTGTGTCTCCCAACAGGTCTTTCCCCCATTCAGGCTGATGCCCAGGAAGGTGACACTGCTTATCGGGGCCACGATGCAGGTGAGAGCCGAGAAGCCACGTTCTGCTCCAGCCCCAGTGCAGGCCACCACCCAGTTCCAGGCACGCTGCCTCTGGCCCTGCATGCAGTGACTGGGAGAAGAAGGCTGCACTGGGGCCCTGGCTCTCTGAATGGGAGGTGCGGGCTGCCTGGCATGACAGGCACTGATGCACCGCTGTTTCCTCCCCGCTCAGGTCACCTCCGAGGGCGGCCCCCAGCCTCAGTCCAACATCCTTTTCTCCATCAGCAACGAGAGCGTTGCTCTGGTGAGTGCTGCCGGGCTGGTACAAGGCCTCGCCGTTGGGAACAGCACTGTGTCTGGGCTCGTGCAGGCAGTGGATGCAGAGACCGGCAAGGTGGTCATCATCTCTCAGGTAACCGGCGTGCTATTGGAGACTGGGCAGCTGTGCCTGGGACAGAAGCCTCTTTACTGTGTTTGAGTTCTACCTCTGAGGACCACCCCTCAACAAGGGTGCTGCTTCTGCCCCCTGGGTCTGCAGTCCCTGCAGGGGCCCTGGTGCAGGACAGCCCTGCCAATATGGGAGCACCCAGACCCCCAGAGGTTGTTCTTCTCCAGGCTGAGTCTCCCAGTCCTTCCAGCTGCTCCTTACGGGACAGGGTGTTCAGCAACCCCCAGCCCCAAAGGGCCCTTCCAGTGGAGGATGATGGCAATCGTGGTGAGGGCAGGCGCTGCTCTGAGCACTTTGCCTTCATCTTCTTGAGTCCTCTCAAGGCTCAGGGCTAAAATCCGGGCCTTTGCATTCTTCCTGACCTCCTTCGCCAGCAGTGACTTGCAGAAGCATCTCGGAAGGCTGCTTTGGGGTTCCACTCACAGCTGCGCCAGAAACCTGGTCTGTAAGAAGAGCCTTCTGTGATGTGTAATGCAACTGTGGACAGAAACCTGTTTTAGAGTCAGTCATACCATTCCTCGTGAGAACTAGGTCCCCTGGAAGCAGTCCGTGCAGTCCTGAGTTCAGAGCCTGTAAACACAGCACCCCGGAAGCTGGCAAGTGCACGGTCCTAGAGGGGTGCAGGGAAGTGCTTGTTCTCAGAGGCTGACTTTGATCCGTCATTGAGTTCATTGATTTACTCCTTTTCCCAGTGTGTGTCAATTATGAAGACAAAGAGAAAGCCTTGGGGATGTAAAAACCTGTCCTGGGGGTGGGGCAGGGTTCAGATGGGCTTCCTGGTGCATGACATTCAGGACCACAGGAGACTCTATGTTTTTTTTTTCTCTAAAAAGGAGTGCAGCCTCAGGAGCTGGCTGATTTTTCTCCTTCTGAGGGCGTAGGTAAAGGGCAGCTGGCTAGAAATTCAGCAAGAGGGGCACAGGGCCCGGCGTATTCCTTGTCTTTGTGGTCTAACCTTGCTGGGCACCCTCCCTTCTAGGTCCCCCATCTGGCAGGTTGGGGAGGTGCTGGGGAAAGGCCCTGGGCAGGTGGAGGGCTGCACCACCAGCCCTATCTGAAAGGCATTTTCTGAACCTAGGCAGGCAGGGGCTTCACCTGCGGTCCCTTGTCCATGCCTGGAATGTGATTCTGGTCAGATGCTTCCAGTTCCAGCTGTCCAATCCAGATCACACAACCAGCACCCCAAGGCCGTGGGGTGGGCCAGGACTAGCAGAAGGAGACTGAGCAGAAGGATGAGTGAAAGGAGGGGAATGGGTGCTTATCAAGCACCTACTGTGTGCCAGGCATTAGCATTAGCCCAAGTCATGAGCCTCAGAAGATGGGCTCAGCATGAGCACGTCAAAGAGCCTAAGGGTTTTAATAGCCTTAGTTCAGCATGACTCAGCAGCGCTAGGAAGAAGCCAGGAGAGTTAGTCTTTGGCCAGATTAATAGGAGTGTGGAGTTCAGAATGAAGGAGGTTATAAGTTCTGATCAGACTCTACACGGCTCCTGCATTCATCCCTGTACCCTGCTCAGTCAGAGACAGACAGGCTGGATTTGGGGTTGGTAGGGCCTAGAGACCTGTTGCTTGAGGGCAGCCAGGCCTAAGGAAGAGCAGGCACCAGTCCCCCGCCCCAAGTCTGCAGTGCTGACATGGAGCAGCTGGATCAGACAGGGTGGCAGTCTCAGGGGACTGGGCTGGGACCTGCGGGGCCTTGGGAGAGGCAATGGCTGGCCCATGAGGGGCGAACCGCCCGCAAAGCCAGGCCTCCCTAGGCAGAGGAGCACGGTGCTGGTCATCCTGAGGGGACTTCTGGCAACAGACTCTAAGCCGCAGCCGCCTTCCCTTGAGGGGTCCCTTCCTGAAACATCCCTGGCCAGCACAGCATCCCCACACCTAAATGCCACCCTCTTTCCCCAGGACCTCGTGCAGGTGGAGGTGCTGCTGCTACGGGCAGTGAGGATCCGCGCCCCCATCATGCGGATGAGGACAGGCACCCAGGTGAGGAGACCTCCTGGGCTCTGAATCCTGGTTCCCGAAGAGCCACTGCTGGAACCCTGTCCTGGAGTTAGAGTGCTTCTCCACCTCCTCCATCTGCCTGGCCTGGGTATCTAGGGCCCGCTTCCCACCTGTCCCCGCCCAGGGAGACACCCTCCATTGCTCTCTGGTAGCCACTGACGAAGGCGTGCTTCCTGCCGGCCTGTCACCTTCCCACATCTGTAATAGCACCAGGTACCTAACAGGAGCACAGTGACCATGACACTTACTCTACTCTGTGCTCTCTTGGACATTAATACATTTGGTGTTCATAGCAGCCCTGGGAGGCTGGTGTCAGAACCACCTGCGCATCGCAGATGAGCAAATGAACACACAGAAAGCTTAAGACCCGTGCCCAGGGCCACACAGCTAGGAAGTGGCAGCACTGGGAGTGGACTGGGCAGCCTGGCATGACACCTGCTGTGGCCTTTTGCCGTCTTGCCTCCACCTGTGCCCTCAAGCCGACTCAGCAAATAGAGACTAAAGGAGCTGGGGACCCCACCCACGCATGCCCTGTGAGCAGGGACCCCAGCTAGATTAGGAGAGTGGGGCCTGGAGGAACCAGCACTGTGGGGCAGCACGAGCTGTGCTGCCGAGGGATCCATGGCCTCCTAGAGCTCCAGGGACTCCTTCCGGAAATGAGTCTCTTGGCCATGGAGAGGCGCAGCGCGCTGCAGGGGAGCGACAGTGTGGGGGAAAACAGTCCCACCTCTGGTTTGCTCGTTTGATATTTCATCAAAATTCCCAAACCTGTGCCGTGCTCTTCTCTAGTTGGGGAGGAATTGGGTTCATCTCCCACTGCTTGAAGGAGGCAGCAAAGCTTCTGGGGGCATTCCCAGTGCTGGGAGCTACTGCTCACTGGGCCTGACTTCTCCCCCACAGATGCCCATCTATGTCACCGGCATCACCAACCACCAGAACCCTTTCTCCTTTGGCAATGCCGTGCCAGGCCTGACCTTCCACTGGTCTGTCACCAAGCGGGACGTCCTGGACCTCCGAGGGCGGCACCATGAGGTAGGTAACCACCCCCTCCCAGAGCTCACTTCCCACCCCTGTCCCAGGCCAGCACCCTGAGTGGCGGGGAGGGTTCCCACCACATTGTCTCAGAGGAAGTCCCCACCCTCACACCTAGAGAGGCCCTCCCACTTTCTTCCCTCTCCCGAGGCTCATCGGGACTCCCTTCTCCCAAATGCTAAACACACAGGTGGGGTGAGTAGGTGCCTCTCCTAACAGAAGCGGCCATGTGAGGAAGTCACAAAAGTCCTGGGAGGTCAGAGTCTGCAGCTTCTGACCATTTTCTGAGATGATGCCTGGCAGCCCTCGGTTTCTCCTGGTTCATCCCAGAGGCCAAACTCCCCTTCCCTTAGCCCAGCTAGGGGCCCTGGGCTTCTCCTGAGATGTCAGAGCTGGAAGGTGCCAGGGAGATTACTAAGTCTCTCTGTGTTAACTGAGGCCAGAAACGGGAAGGGATTTGCCCAGGGTAGCCCAGCAAGCCAGTGGGGAAATGGTACTGGGCACCAGCCCCTGTGACTCTAGGCTAAAGCCCAGGTGGGCCTTGGACACACACGACCCAAGTGGAGGGTGGCTTGAAAGGTCGCTCCCTGCCTGATTCAAGGACGGTGGGGATGGAGGCCTGGAAAGAGACCCAGGCCCAGGGATGGGATTTCCTAAAGGCTGCCTGAAGCTTGTCTAGTGTAGGATGAATGCCCCCCCACCCCACCCAGTGGGAACAGGGTCCTGTCCCTGGTGCCTGGGGGCTCCCCTAGATTGCTCCCATGGAACACAGGCAGTGAGACTTACTAACAGATATCCCAAAACAGAACAGTCTGCAGGGACACACTGCAAAACCCAGCATCACTCTGGGTGACCTAGGAGCACTGAAGTCTGAGGGACATCCTGTCGTGAAGGCCCCTGGCTTATGTGGGTGGGCCCAGTGTTTTCCAAATGCATCTGTGCATGTTGTGCAATGCAGGCAGGGCAGGACCCGGGCACCCATGCTAGGGAAGCCGGGTCTGCACAGCTCCAGGGTTAGCAGGCCCAACCCGGGCAGGAAGGCAGGGCCCTTGAGAACAGGCCAACAGCTACCAGGATGGGAAGGCGGAGGGGTCTGGGGCTACTGTCCAGTTCTGCCTTTTTGAGGACACAGGGACCTGGGCCTTACCCCTGAAAACGTGTTTGATGTCTTCCCAGGCGTCGATCCGACTCCCGTCACAGTACAACTTTGCCATGAACGTGCTTGGCCGGGTGAGAGGCCGGACCGGGCTGAGGGTGGTGGTCAAGGCTGTGGACCCCACATCGGGGCAGCTGTATGGCCTGGCCAGAGAACTCTCGGATGAGATCCAAATCCAGGTAGGAGGCAGGTGGACAGGCCACAGGGAAGGGGGAGAGGAAGTGCCAGCTGCCCAGTCCTCCTTTGGGGCCACATGTTGTATGGGCAGGGGCTGAGAGGCCTGAGAAGCTCTCAGTCTGTGGGGATGACAGTGGTCCATCGCAGTGGGGTAAGCATCTGGGTATGATTGGTGCTATGGGAGCCCAGAGGTGGGGCCAAGCAAAGGCTTCACAGAGGAGTAATGTTTCAGGATTGGAGGGGCTGGCAGAGGCCTGGAGGTGGGAACTCACTTGATGTGTGGCCAAAAGAGCAAAGAATTCTGAGCTTGGGGCCCACTGTGTCTGAGTGGCTGATAATTTGATCGTTTGTGTTTATTTAACACACATAGAGCACCCAACAGAGGCTGGGGTGCCCTTGTACGTTTTTCAGTATTGCTGCCTCCAGTCCTCAGGTGAAGCCTGCAGGGCAGGGGCTGCAGGGGCTGTCACCTGCTGATGCCCCCGAGGCGGGGAGGGTCAAGGTCACAGGGTAAGTTGGGGGTGGCCTCAAGAGGCCTGGGGACTGTGCCCTGTCTGCATTTGGAAAACAGCCTCAGAGAGGGAGGGGCCTTGTTCAGAGCCAGGGGGTCAGGACTGCATCTAATGGTTCTCCTGCCTGGGGTGCAGCCCTGGGTCTGTACCCAGCCTGTCCCTGCTACTTATAGGATGGGCTCTGGGTGAGTTCCTGCCCCTCTGGGCCCCTCTGCAAGGTGGGGAGTTGGCAAGTTGGCTCTGAAGAGCATTTTTGTCTTCAAGGGCCTCGTTCTGCTCCTCTGGGCCTCAGTAACCCCTGGGTGCTCCTAAGCTGTAAAGAAAAAAAGTGTTCCCTATATGTCCCAAGAAAAGAAACAGTTTCTAGTCCCCGCCTCAAGAAGAAATAAACTATGTCTAACCCAAGCACCTCCCTAATCGGGGCAAAGAAGCAAACTTTTCAAGAAAGAAACACCCACAAAAAAAACCCCACCGATTTGCCAACCCCTCACCCCTGCCTGCACGTGCACACATACACGATACACATGCACACACAGACACACATACATAGAGACACATACATACAACATAGAGGTACACATGCACATCCCCACACTCACCAAATGCATGTTCTTTGTTAAAAGGAAGTAAGTCCTTGAGTCTATCATGGAATTAAAGGCAGGGTTTTGCAGCTTCCGAATTCTGTAACCTCAGTTGGGTCACTTGGCAGCTCTGTGCCTCTGTTTCCCTATCTGATAGCAGGTGGAGTTTGAGTAAATCAGAAACTAGAGAATCTGGATCCAGCCTACAAACGTGTTTTATTTGGCTCACTCAGGCCTTTGAGACAGCTTGTTGTCATGTAAAGATAGGAAGATTCTATGTAAAAATCTAAGATGCAGCATGTCCTAAAGATACGGTGTCTGCCACAGCAAAATCAGCAGGCAATGAGAAGCAACCTTGATTCCATTAGAGCTGCACTCTCCAGTTTGCCACAGGACCCGCCACTCCCTGTTGTCTCCCTGACAGTGAGATCAAGTATCAGTTGCCATTTACCGTGGTGCTCGTGCTGTTGCTTTTCTTATAGTTAACAGGAAAGTGGGAAATCTCTTACAACTCCCCCTCCATCTAAAGACAGAAAATAGAAATGCATGGTTTAAATAAAATAGGAGGAATGCTATTTATGAATGTATTTACTGGGCAGTAAGTGTGTCCGAGTCAGACTCAGTGAGGTGGCTTCCCTGTGGATGCTGGAAGGGGGCATCCAAGTCCAGCCTTGTCTCACCTGACACCAAAACCGCACCCAGCTCCCAAAGGCTGTTTCTCACCATTTGGGAAGTTTTGCTCCTCCTGTCACCTCATAGGGAGCCCACAACTCTCAAGACAGGCATGGAGAGGACGTTAGTTGTGGACCATGTTACACATAAGGAAATCTAGGCTTACGTGGACAGAGCACAGAGGAGCTGGGAGGGATAGAATCAGGCCATCTTCCTCTTGGAGAATCACTCGTCAGATGTGATGATATTGGCCATGGCCCAGGGCTCAGGCCCGAGGGGTGTCCACCTGGTCTGATCAGAGGCCTGTGGGGAGCTCAGGGCACAGCTTTACCTGCCAGTAAGTGACTGCCCCTGAGCCAGGCTGGGAGGCCGAGGAGGCAGCAGCCCTGAGGGGCCTGAGAGAGGGGACTTACACAGGTGGACACATCTGAAGTCTTGCAGAGAAGGGGCCTGGAGTTCCCAGGTAAGTGCTGTCACTACAGGCTTGGGGAGCCACCAGGGCCTTGGAGCACCTGGGCATCCCAGGATCAGATCTGAGCCGACCTCATGAGGCTGATCATTTGCCAGACTGAGCTCCTCACCAGGCCCCTGTGTGTGTCTATGTGGATCCTGCAAGAACATGGCCAGAGCCAGCCAGAGGGGCCTGGGAGGTAGAAAGGAGGTTGTTCTGAGATGGTGGCAGTGAGGAGCAGGATGTCTCTGTGAGAGAAAGGAGCAGTTCGGTGGCGACTTGCCTAGGCTTAGTCCAGGCACAGTTATCCTGAGCAGACCCTGGTGCTGGAGTTGTGTGTGCTGCCCTCTGCGCTCACATCCTGGCAGGTAAAGTTCTCCCTCACTGGGCACGGAGGGAGAGGCCTGTGTTTCCAGGCTCCTTGAAGGAGCTCCCGTTAGTCTACACAAACATGAGCCTGCCTGCCTTTTCTCATCATATCTTTGGCCGTGTGTGTGTGTGTGTGTGTCTGTGTGTGTGTGTGTGTGTGTGTGTGTGTGTGTGTGTGAGAGAGAGAGAGAGAGATAGGGTTTTGCTCTGTTGCTCAGACTGGAGTGCAAGCCTCAGCCTCCCAAGTAGCTGGGACTACAGTTGCACACTCCATGCCTGGCTAATTTTTAAAATTATTTTGTAGAGACTGGGGGTTGCTGTGTTGCCTTGGCTGAGCTACTGCACCTGGCCACACCTTTGGTCTCTTAAAGATCAGCCCTTCACATCATGTCACCAGTGACCTGACAGGCGAGAAAGCCGCTTTTCTTCTCTCTGGCCCCTCCTCAGCTCTTGCTGCTAGGAGAGAAGCAGACATCTGGCCTGGATGTGACTCCAGTGCCCCATCGGAAGTGAAACTTGCCCTCTCTTGCAGGTGTTTGAGAAGCTGCAGCTGCTCAACCCTGAAATAGAAGCAGAACAAATATTAATGTCGCCCAACTCATATATAAAGCTGCAGACAAACAGGTACGTGACTCAGCTCTTGTTTCTAGCAAAGTTTTGTGGCTGTGCTTGCATCCGACAGCTCATGTGTCAACACTGTCAGGAGCCATGGGTGCTTTCAGGGAGGTTTTCTCCTGCTGTGCTTGGAATGGGTGAGGCCTCTGCCTGCTCCTTCTCTTCTCTGTGGTGCTCCTCTGCTTCTTGAAATCACTTCTCACTGTAGGTCTCTTTTTCCTCCTTGTAGCCTAGAAACATTTTTATGCGAGGTACTAAAATTCAGTCTTTAAAAGGGAAAAAAACACCAGCTTAGAAGTGTTGTGTTTCAAGACTTGCCACTCAGTGTGTAGCCCACCAGCCAGAAGCATCAGCATCACTGGGAAGAGGAGATGCAGCTCTCAAGCCCCACCCCAGACCTGCCCAGGGAGAAGCTGCACCCTAGGGAGATCTCCAGGCGAGGGGGCTGCACAGTAACGCTTGGGAAAAGCTGTTTAAAGCTCTTCTGCAAACATGATTCCTACCTTTGATTCCAAGGGGATGCTTTTCATAACAGTGGCTTGCATTTGAATGGCAGTTGCCAAGCAGGAGACTCCACAGGCCACAGGACACTTACATGTTGCATGAAACACATACATGTTTTCATTCAGCCAAAAGTAACAAAGTGCCAGGCTCCATGCTGGGCTCCAGGAACACAAATATGGGTGACATAGGGTGCCCCGGAGGAGGGTAGCAGGAGAAGCCTATTAAAAAGCAAGGTGTAATATTCAAATCAGAGCCCAAAGAAGGGTGCGGTCCATGGAGATTTAGGGGAGCCATGTCCCAGATGGAGATTCTTGAAGGATGGAGTTGTTGAAGGATGAATAAGAGCTCCCCAGGTTAAGAGGAAGGGGTTGGTGGGGGAAGAATGTTTAGGCAGAGGCAATAACATTTGCTCCTAGTCATCTATAGGTCTGTGGAAGAGACAGAGATGATGGAAACTAGCCCTGGGAGCTGGAGGCCTTTGCTTCCTGGGTTTCTTTATTATATTAATAAATATGTAAAAGGGTAAAAGATACGGCGTAATTTGCTTCCTACCCAGTGCATAGTATCAGTAGTTCGCTAACAGTTTTCCTAGTGGGTAGCCTGTTTTTATCCTGTTGACAGTCCTTAGAAATAGGACAAGGCAGGATCATTACGCACCTTTTACCATGTAAGAAGTCAACGCCGAGAGAAGAGGGGACATAATGTGCACACAGCTGGTGGCAGGACATGTTGGGACCGGCTTTGGATTCTCTCCGACTCAAAGCCTCATCCTCCACTATGCCAGGCTGCCTTGCTTCAGTAAATTGAGAACAATTTGCTGCAGAAATGGTATTTTACAGTAAATGTCCCATGGAGCTGATGAAAGAAACTGCCCTCACAGTCTCTCCCTCCCTGCTGACCGACCCACGGCAGGCACTGCTCTGGGAAGAGTGAGAAGCCACACTTTGCTCGGAACCATTGGATTTCTGAATTACTTTTCTGTGGGTGACTGATGAAGCCTCAGACAACTGACAGCACGTGGTCATGAGGCCCATGGGGCCAAGATTGGGCCTTTTTTTTCCTCCCAGGAGCGTGGGGAGCCGCAGACTCTTAGATCTGGCATTGTATCCAGGCCCACTCCTACTGCTGCCGTCTACAAAAACAGCTCTGTTTTGTTTTCCAAAGGGATGGTGCAGCCTCTCTGAGCTACCGCGTCCTGGATGGACCTGAAAAGCTTCCAGTTGTGCATGTTGATGAGAAAGGCTTTCTAGCATCAGGGTCTATGATCGGGACATCCACCATCGAAGTGATTGCACAAGAGCCCTTTGGGGCCAACCAAACCATCATTGTTGCTGTAAAGGTAGGGTTGCATTCTCCTCCTTTTTGGAGTAATGAAAGCAATAGCACTGAGGTAATATGCCTCTCAGGCGTAAAAGTGAATATATTCACCTTCCAGCTGAGAAACTGTAGATAGGCATTTAAGAGTAACTCAGGGGCAAAGGTCCTAGGTAGATAAAAAGCTACAGCATCTTCTGGTCATCAGAGCCGAAGATCCTTGGGAGATCATTGATTCCAAGAACTTCATTTCATAGATGAGACCCAGTGAGGTCCATGACTGGCGTAAGGTTACAGAGCTGGGACTGGCACCACAGCTTCCTGACTGGAGTGCCAGTGCTCCACCCACCGTGCCTGGCCACTGACGTTATCACCACCCATGGTGGAGCTTCCTTTCTGGGCCAGCCCAGTGTCTGGAACATGGTCTGTTCTTAAGAGCATTGAATGTGTGCTCGGTACCTGCCATACAAGTCATGACATCCAGTACATGACATCCACTGTGGTTTTGAGAATGAGGTGGCCCATTTTCCAGACAAGGAGACTGAGGCTCAGAGTGAGAGTGACTTGCTCAAACCTGCATGGGAATTGAGAGATGGGGTCTGTCTGGTTTGGGCCGTGTCCTTCTGCCATATCATGGCACTGCCCTCTGCTGTTCTGTGTTCCTTAGGGATGGTACCTCCATCAGCATCCCTGGGTGTCAGGTCCTGGGGTTTTGCTGAATGGAATTTTCTTTCCGTGTCTCATCATCACCACTTGCTGAACCCTGGATGACAGAAGACACACACTCACTTAAATCTTTAGACTCTGCCTGGGTCACAGACCTCTTTCATTAATTCACATCTTTTTGTTTCAAAGTGGGTGCCTGGCAGAAAATCCCCCGCTCTAGTTTTTGGTGAGTGAAAGTGACTGACTGATCATCCTATTTCAACAAATATGTATTGAGCACTAGCTGTATACCAGACACTGCACCACTGAACTTTGTCAAAGAAATTCAGACCTTTGGAGCACTAGCTTTTGAGACAGGATAGATTTTCACCTGGACTCAGAGAAATAAGGGCTGCTGTTTATGGAGCTTGGGTTCTTGGGCTCCGGAAATCCCCATTTGCCTCCTTCCCTTGGTGGCCTGCAGGCATGCTGTGGCCTGCTTAGTGCTGCCCCTGCAATCAAGGAGGACGTTGTTTCTTTAAATGCCCCGAGAGCCAGGTTCTCTGAAGAAACTGGACATTTGCAGCCCAGGGAGCCCTCTTGTAATGTAAATAGTGATCTCATTTTTCCAGGTCATGGATTGGGACACTCCTGGGTGGGTTTTCTCATAGAGAGGCCAGTCTGCTGTGTTGGGGGGTAAGAACCTTGTCACTAGGTTGGGACACTCTGGGGAGTGTGGCCTTTACTCCTCTCAGGACCCCTAAGTCCAGCCCCGCATTGTTCCTGAGGTGGATCCTGCTGGGGGCAGGCGTCCCCTCCTTGGGAGGTGGGTTTTCCTGGAGGCCAGTCCCTGGCACTGAATCCTCATCATACCTGTATGTTGTCCCTTAGGTATCCCCTGTTTCCTACCTGAGGGTTTCCATGAGCCCTGTCCTGCACACCCAGAACAAGGAGGCCCTGGTAGCCGTGCCTTTGGGAATGACCGTGACCTTCACTGTCCACTTCCACGACAACTCTGGAGATGTCTTCCATGCTCACAATTCGGTCCTCAACTTTGCCACTAACAGGTAGGATGTGGGCGAGGGTCATTTCTTCTATGAAGTCTTGTCTAGTACCTGGTAGAGACAACTGGGGATAACACAGAAAGGCTGCTGCTATTGAAGGAAGATGTGTGTTACTTCAGTTTCTAAGAGATGTGAGCATGCTGCACCATGCAGGGCCACGAGGAAGCACCACTGCCCTCGGGGGATGCAGACCAGCTCAGAGGAAGACAGACAGGCATCAGCCCCCAGAGGAGGAAGTAGGGCGTGGGGCAGCTCCAGGGAGTGCTCCCCGAGGCACAGGAAATTGGCCCTTCAGCCTCGGCTGCCCACAGGTCCTACCACAGTTGTGTTTCCCTGTTGCTGAATGCATTCAAAGACAGGTGTCAGGGGTGTTGTCTTATGGAAAGAACTGGGGTTTAGAGTCAGGCCTGGTTCTAGCCCCAGCTCTGCCCTCTGTGGGCCCTGTGAGCAGGTCACCAACCAAAAATCTGTTTCCACACCTCTTATGTTGGGCAATATGGCCTAGGTTCCAGGGCTTTCCTTCAGCTGAGGGAGTGGTCATGAGGACCTCTGGCAAACCATGGCATTCTGTGTGTGTGCACAGAATTGCCGTCCATCAGTTTAGGGCATGTCCTGGAGGAAATGGAGCCCAGTTCTCCTAGCCCTTTGGCTGCACTGCAGGTCATTCTGGCCTTCCTGTGGCAGGAGCACCTGATAGAGACCCAGTCAGCACTCAGGGTCAGAAGGTGTGGAGGCAAGGATGCAGCCACGATCCCTAACCCAAACTGTCACCCCACGCAGTCCACACTTCTGCACCAAAGCTGCCATTGCCAACATTGACTGAGCACCTGCCCTGTGGCAGGTGCCTCTCCACTGCTGACCTCATGTAATGCTCATGCCAGGCCTGTGTCACGGGCATGTGATGATCCCTATTTTTCAGAGGAGGAAAGGGGCAGAGGCTGCTTCTGCAGTCAGGTTGCATAGTAAGGGCAGTCTTCCCTTTCTGGCATGTCCAGTTCCCTGGTGGGAAGAGCATGAGGAAGCACTCTGGATCTCTTTCCCCTTGGGGCCTCAGCTTCCTTTCTGGAATGCAGGAATGATGCTGCCACTGCCTGGCTGCGGGCTGTGTGTGCTTTCTGGGATGACAAGTGAGGAGGTCGAGCCTGTGCCACTTGCCTGCAGTGGTCCCTCATCTGGGGCCACTGCTTGGTAACCTCAAGTTGGGGCCACATCTGGGACCTCAGTCAGTTGAATGCTTTGCTCAGCAGAGGACCTGGACTACCTCTGGGAGTTGGAGGCTTCTTTCCTGAAACTGAGAGCCCTCCTTTCTCTGCTGTGCCTAGAGACGACTTTGTGCAAGTCGGGAAGGGCCCCACCAACAACACCTGCGTTGTCCGCACAGTCAGCGTGGGCCTGACACTGCTCCGTGTGTGGGACGCAGAGCACCCGGGCCTCTCGGACTTCGTGCCCCTGCCTGTCCTACAGGCCATCTCCCCAGAGCTGTCCGGGGCCGTGGTGGTGGGGGACGTGCTCTGTCTGGCCACTGTTCTGACCAGCCTGGAAGGTATGATAGATCCTGAGCAAGGGAACCTGTGGAGTCACAGACGCTTGCAAAGCTGGGTGGGGGCTACCTGGGCAGGGGCTCGGCGCCAGTCATGGGGGCCTACAGGCAACCTGCAGGATACTCAGGAGCAGTGCTCCAAAACTGCTGCCCGGAGACCAGATCCAGCCTGTGCCTGTTTTCTGCACGTAAATTTTTGTTGGCACTCAGCTGCGCCGTGCATTATGTATGGTCAGTGGCTGTTGTCACCCTACCACTGCCAGATTGTGTGGTCATAGCAGAGATTGTATGGGCTGCATAGCCCAAATGCTTATGTCCGACCTCCACAGAAAGCATTTGCCGGCCCTCTTCTGGAACAGCTCTGCCAAGTGGAGGCGGGGTCCCCTGCTCCTGCGGGGCATCCTGCCTCTGCACAGTCTCACGCAGTTCCTCTAGCCAGGAGACACACGGATTTCTGCTGCTGCTGAGGAACTGAATTCACCATTTTAGTGAATTCTGTCGGAAGTGGCTGCCATAGTGGACAGCACAGGCTGGGAGACTTAAGCAAAGAAGGACACTGGGCTAAATCAGGGGCTTCCAAATTTCAGCCATGCCCAGGTGACCTGTAGTACATCTGTGGAACATATGTACAATTGTTTACATAGTTTTTATTTTCAAATTGTCTCCACCTTTTTTTTTAACCTTACTAAATTCATTTTAAAAGGAGATGAAATACTACCTTTAAGGAAAAACAAATATAATTTGCCCTAAATAGATTATGGTTGAGTCCTTTAATTGTATTTATTATATAATGTGATTGGCTTTTAACTCAGATGTGTATGTGGTGAAAGCTCTGAGCCTCACACCTGCTGTCTGTTTGCTAAAAAGGAATTGATAAGGCAACGAAGGGATGGAGAGGGGCTGTGCTTTGGGGAAGGAGCTACAGAGGGCAGGGCCTGGCAGCAGCACCAGACCATTCCTGGGAAGGGGTCAGCTAAAGCTTCATGCCAGGATGGTCAGGAGATTCCAGGCAGGGAGTTGTGGGTCAGGGAGAGCAGGTGCTAGGGGCCACAGCCCTGTAGAGGGTAGGTGCAGCAGGGTAGGAGAGCTGATGGCTCCAGGTGGCTGGAGCCAGGAGCATGACCGGCACTGGGGCAGGCAGCGTGGCTGTCTCCTGAGGCTGCTGAGTGAGCCCCCATGGGGGTAGCAGCAGCCAGCGAGGAAGCTGGCCTGTCACCCGGGTGAGCTGGGCTTTGACTGGAGTGTCCAGCTATGGGAAGGGGGCTGACACCCGTGCTTCCTCTCCAGGCCTCTCGGGAACTTGGAGCTCCTCAGCCAACAGCATCCTCCACATCGACCCCAAGACGGGTGTGGCTGTAGCCCGGGCCGTGGGATCTGTGACGGTTTACTACGAGGTCGCTGGGCACCTGAGGACCTACAAGGAGGTGGGCTCTAAGCAGCCGGAGGCACACGTGGCTCAGTGGCCTGTGAGGCGAGCCTGACCTTCTGGGAGGATTATGAAGACTTCCTTTTAGGGAAAAGCCATCTGAGGGGTTGGGGTCTGGGAGTCATGAGTCTGGGACTGGCCACTTGCTGACTCTGACATGCAGACAAGCTCCCTTTTTTTTCCAGGCCTCAGTCTCCCCATGTTCAAGAGGGTGTGATGAGGACAGGCAGCCTTGTAGAGTGGATTCCAGCTCCCGTGGGCTTGGGTCTGGCAACCCCAGAGTGGGCACTTCCTGGGAGCCGGTGCTTCCCTGTCACCTGCAAGGTTAAGACTCCCTGTGCAAGTCACCTTTTGAGTCTGGAGGCGACAAAACCTGCTCTTTCTTCCATTCGTCTCCAGTTGAGAATGAATCAGTGGGCCAAGTCTGGCTGAGATCCAAATGCATCTCATTTTTAGAGGCAACATGTGCTTTATGGAACCTAGCAGTTTAACCTAATAGTTTGCATGTTTAGTGCTGCGGCTCTGCAGTTTGGGCGAGCCAGTTGCAGACAGAGGTATCCTGTGACAATACAGCTGTGCTCTCCTGGAAAGAGCCTCTGGTCAGGGGGATGGGGTGGCATGGACAAAGGTGTGTAGGGTTCAAGGGCAGAGCCTGGGGGGCTGGAACAGAGGGTGTGGGAGAAGCATGGTATGGCTTTGTGATCAGATCAGAAAATGCACCGGATTCCGGGCAGTTTGGTGCAGGTTGAGGGTGGGGCATCTAGAGCCAGATGGTCTAGGTCAAATCCCAGCTTGGCCACTGCAAGGCTATGACTGAGCAATCATTGAGTCTCGCTATGCGCTGGTTTTCTTGCCTGTATAATGGGAATGATAGCATTGTGAGGATTCAGTGAGTTAGCACTTCGGAAGCCCCTAGGGTGGTGCTCAGCTCATAGCCAATGCTCAGCAGAAATTAGCTGCTGCTGCTGCTGTTCCAGGGTGAAGGGATAGAAGCTTATGCCACACTCATTGGAGTTTTTTAAACAGTGCTATAGACCAAGGCTGTGTTTGGAGAGGTTACCTGGCGCCTGGAAGAGCTCGAGAGAGCAGTAGCTACAGGGTAACTGGCCAGAGACTCAGACCAGGCCCTCAGCTGGGATTACTGGGTAGGGCGGAATCTAAAGGCAGGTTTGGGAGAGATGGGAGGGAGGGAGCCACATCAGAGCTCCATGAGCATCCAGAAGTGGGGCTGGAGGGGAGGAAGGGCTTGGGGTGACCAGGTTGCTATTGGTCCTTTGCTGAGAGGGGCACACAGAGGTAGGTAGGCCTGCAGGGAGGTGAGGAGCCTGGGCCAGGGAGCTAGAGATGTCACAGCTCTCCCAGGTGAAGCAGGGGGCACAGCTCGGCAGGTACGGCAGGAGCGCTGTGAGGAAGGCTGGACAGGGTCGGGGCTTCAGCCCAGAGGTGGCCTCTGAAGCGCTGGGAGTGGGTGGGAGTGCACGGGCACTCTGGGAGTGCAGGCAGGAGAGGGGCCAGGAGGCCTTGGGCACTCTCTGAGGGTGGACAGGTAGGAAGGGGAGAGGAGAGCCAGGGTTGGGGGGTCCCAGGCTAGGGAGTGGGACACAGCCTCTGTCAGTCCCTGGAGGTGGATGGTGGTGAGCCCTGAGAGGAGGCCCCATGAGTTTGACAGTGATGCAGGCCTGGTCACCTGCAGCTCTGCATGGGCCACATCCCTGGGAGCTGCAGGGGCTTCGATCACATCCCTGCTCTGAATTCACCTACTGGTAGAAATCAGGCCCCCCAGAGGCAGGGAGCGCTGGTGCCTGCTGAGAGAGGGAGGGGGGCCTTCAGCTGCAGGAAGTGGCCTTGGGCCTGAAGGGTGGATGAGGCTGGGCTCTGCAGAGAAGACGGGAGGGTGTCCTAGCCAAGGGAGTGCAGGGAGGTCTCCAGGGGCTGTTTGGATGTGGCCAGGTACAGGATGGGCCCAGGGGGAACAGGTGGGAAAATCTGGGCAGACTGGATTCTGGGTGGGGGGTGGTGCTGTACTACAGAGAAGTGATCATGGCTGTCCCAAGAGCCAAAATCCTCAGCCCACCCAGATTGATTAATGAATTCAGGCCCGCTGCTCAGCGTCCAGTCAGCTGATGGGAGAAGCAGCTTGTTCAATGGGAGAACTGGGCTGTGAAGTCTGACCAGACTGGGCTCAAACCCCCTCTCTACCACATTCATAGCAAGGCGTTTAGGCTTTGAGCCTCAGTGTTTCCACCTGTGAAACAGGTGACACTATGTCACAGACTGCAGGGTGAGGTTGTGGAAATGCCCAGCATGGACTGGGACACAGGCAGCGCTCCATGAAGCTTCCTTGGCTCCCTCTCTAGGTCATGGTCGGCGTCCCTCAGAGGATCATGGCCCGTCACCTCCACCCTATCCAGACCAGCTTCCAGGAGGCTACAGCCTCCAAAGTGATTGTTGCCGTGGGAGACAGAAGCTCTAACCTGAGAGGTACTTAATGAGGGACTTGGGCTGTCTTCAGAGTACCTGGGAGCAGGGAGGTGGCTTCCTGTGTCCTCTGGATGGAGTTTGTCTGCTTTTCCTATTCACACTCACACCAACTCCAGAGAGGGCATTTAGCCCCCACTCGTCCACTCCTTCCAGCATTTCTGAAATTGGACTCCTCCAAAAGCTGAGCCAGTGAAAGGAATCTTCATAATGGAGCCCAACTCCCAGAAGGTGCCTGTTCTGCGCTGGAAATGTGACTTCAGCCCAAGGGCACCCTAGCAAAGAAAGCCACAATTTCCCACCGTGAATCCCAGAAACTAGTGAATTAGCAGGACTGGTCTCTGGTTTTAATTTTTGTAGCGACCTCTCCCAGGTCATGCATAGAATGTTGAACCCCATCCCCTGCCCATGACAGCCCTGAACAGCAGCTGCCAGAAATAAGTAAGTCAACAGGGCTGTTTTCTTAAACCACCTCACTGGCAGAGTGAAGCACCGCCCTTCTCGTCCTGATTAACAAGGCAGCTCTGTTCCATCATGGCAGCCTCTGCTCCTTCCTTAGTGCAAGTGGACAGCACTGTGCCATTGCCGAAATGCTGCTCAGGTGTTAGTGGAGAACTAGTGCCCTCTGAATGTGCAGAAGTAAATTGCCATTTCCCCTGCTGACAGGGACAGAAGACAGGCATTAGTGGGCCCGGCCCATCTGCTGTGCCCCTGGATACAAGGTCTGGAACAAATGCTGAAATTCTGACTTGAAGCTCCCTATGATGCCGAATGGCACCCTCTTCCATATGATATGTCCTTGGCTTTACCAATCCTGGCTGCATCTCAAAGCTTTGAGCCGCCCTGGGGCCGTGCTGGAAGACATGCAGGGGCAGGTGGCATTTGCAGCCCAGCCAGCCTGTGCAGGCCTGGTGGAATTCGGTGTGGTGGCCATCGGGCCTAGCCCACACCCTCTCGTCTCTCCCCTCTCTAGGCAAGTGCACCTCCACCCAGAGGGAAGTCATCCAGGCCTTGCACCCAGAGACCCTCATCAGCTGCCAGTCCCAGTTCAAGCCAGCCATCTTTGATTTCCCATCTCAAGATGTGTTCACTGTGGAGCCACAGTTTGACGCTGCTCTGGGTAACTGCGAGGATTTGAAAGTGAAGACAGTGACTGTCTCAGACTTGGAGACAGTCTCTGTCTTTTGGGCATCTTGGGGTTTCCACGTGCCCAGCTCACCATGGCCATCTGTCTGGAGGGCAGAGATTGTCAGGAGCCCAGCCTGGGGATTGACACCAGGGGGACTTGGGAGGACTGCTGGTCACAGAGGGTATCCTAGCTTGGCCAAGGGCTTTACAGGGGATTCCCAGGAGGACTCCTAGAGGAGGTAACTTCTCACCTGGGCTCTGGAGGATGCATAGGAGTTCCCTGGTTAGAGAAGCAGGGAGAAGAAATGACATCAGTGCACAGGCAGGAGAGGGGAAAAGACAATACACCCTTGTCTCCGCAGGCCAGTATTTCTGCTCAATCACAATGCACAGGCTGACGGACAAGCAGCGGAAGCACCTGAGCATGAAGAAGACAGCTCTGGTGGTCACTGCCTCCCTCTCCAGCAGCCACTTCTCCACAGAGCAGGTGGGGGCTGAGGTGCCCTTCAGCCCAGGTCTCTTCGCCGACCAGGCTGAAATCCTTTTGAGCAACCACTACACCAGCTCCGAGGTCAGGGTCTTTGGTGCCCCAGAGGTTCTGGAGAACTTGGAGGTGAGTGGCATCTGCATGCCTCAGGCCAGGCCGGAGTCAGGGGCGTCAGGAAGGAAGGCCCTGGAAGAAGAGGGAATGTGGCGTGGATGTCCTGGGCCAGCTCTCTTTAAAATTTATTTTTACAATTAGAATTTTTAAATTGAAGTACTCTTTTCTTCTTCCCTAACACTATTGCTGTCTCTCAGGCTGCGTGATTGTATTAATTGTTCCGACCTCTGCTGGTCTTCCCCAGCTACAAGTTAAGCTTGTGGGGGCAGCACTGAGAACCCAGAAAAGGTGCCAGTGAGCGTGTGGTGCGTGGCATGGCAGAATTCAGTGCAGAAGCATCCATCACAGAGCAGGGAGGAAAGCCCTAATCCCTGCTGGGACGAGTCCCCTCTCTCCAGGCCTCACTTACTCCATGACTAAGCCGTGGGGTGGGATTGGGGGGTGAATGATCCCTCAGGCCCGGAGCCTGGCAGGCTGGGAAGAGTTCTGGGGTGAGAGAACCAAGGAGTTCCTCGGCATTTCCTCCTGCTCCTCCTCCTGCCTTACTGCAGCCAGCGTGACCGTGCGTTCTCCCGCACAGGCAGGGAATGCCCAGCATCACTGATGAGGGAGGAGGGCCGGCCCGCTGGCGGCTGCTGGAGACCAGCCGTGAGCAGAGCTTGGGCTGCTGCCTTGGAGAGCTGGTGCTTGGTGATACTTCATGTGTTGGTTTAGCTTTTTTTTTTTTTTCTTTTTTTTTGAGATAGAGTCTTGCTCTGTCGCCCAGGCTGGAGTGCAGTGATGCAATCTCGGCTCACTGCAAGCTCCACCTCCCAGGTTCACGCCATTCTCGTGCCTCAGCCTCCTAAGTAGCTGGGACTATAGGCACCCGCCACCATGCCCAGCTAAATTTTTTTTTTTTTTTTTTGTATTTTTAGTAGAGACAGGGTTTCACCATGTTAGCCAGGATGGTCTCGACCTCCTGACCTTGTGATCCGCCCGCCTCGGCCTCCCAAAGTTTTTTTTTTTTTTTTGAGACGGAGTCTTGCTCTGGTGCCCAGGCTGGAGTGCAGTGGTGCTATCTTATCCTGGCTCACTGCAATCTCCACCTCCTGGGTTCACGCCGTTCTCCCACCTCAGCCTCCTAAGTAGCTGGGACTACAGGCGCCTGCCACCACATCCGGCTAATTTTTTGTATTTTTAATAGAGATGAGGTCTCACCGTGTTAGCCAGGATGGTCTCAGTCTCCTGACCTCATGATCCGCCCGCCTCAGCCTCCCAAAGTGTTGAGATTACAGGCGTGAGCCACCGTGCCCGGCCTGGTTTAGCCTTTTTGTAAGCAGCAGTTGATTAGAATTAAATGAGCTTGAATTTGATTCTGACATTCATATTGATTTCTCCTTCCCTCAAAAAATACCCTGAGTATGGACAGGGCTTCCCGACTCTGTAGACTACATGCCATCCATGAGCAGTGCCCAGGTGTCATTACCTGCCCATGAAGTGTGACCTGGGCAGAGGTCCCCACCTGTACCCCTTAGGCCCCAGGAGGGAAGCCCAGCATGTCAGGCTGAAGCGGGGGTGCTTCCAGAGATGGGCCATGCAGAGCAGTCCCCCCACCTCGGGGTCCTGAGGCCCCACTTAGTGGTCTCTCCACTCTGCAGAATGTGCACCCCCAGCTCTGATGTCTCTTCCAGGTGAAATCCGGGTCCCCAGCCGTGCTGGCATTCGCAAAGGAGAAGTCTCTTGGGTGGCCCAGCTTCATCACATACACAGTTGGCATCTCGGACCCCGCGGCTGGCAGCCAGGGGCCTTTGTCCACTACCCTGACCTTCTCCAGCTCCGTGACCAACCAAGCCATTGCCATCCCAGTGACAGTGGCTTTTGTGATGGATCGCCGTGGGCCCGGTCCTTGTGAGTTGTGGAACGACATCATCTGGGACAGACCAGGGTGGGGAGGGATAGGCAGGAGTGGTCCTGGCTATCAGTAGAAACCTGAGGTGTAAGAAATGGAGGAGTCAGAAATGCAGAATGTCCCCTCAAAGTGATCACTGCTCATTGGGACCATGATGCAGGCTTTAGTTCCCCAGCTTTCCCATCTGTTCTCAACATGGCAGCCACAGGGGCTCTGCCCCTCCTTTGCTTAGCAGCCTGCGCCAGGAGAAGAAGTGCCAGGGTACCAAGAACAGCTGTGGGCCCAGGCCTCCAGCAGGTGGCCTGGCCCTCTGAGACCACCATCCTTACGTCTAAGAGGGGCCTGTGGACTGCCCTATAGATGTACAGTAGTGCAGGAACATGATGGGACACCACAGTGGGCCTGGTGGTTTTGGTAACTCATCTTCCCATTGATGGCAGATGGAGCCAGCCTCTTTCAGCACTTCCTGGATTCCTACCAGGTCATGTTCTTCACGCTCTTTGCCCTGTTGGCTGGGACAGCGGTCATGATTATAGGTGAGGAGGCTGCGTGTATCTCTGGGTCTGTTCCCCTGCCCCGACCTGCTCTAACCAACCATGTGCTCTTGCAGCCTACCATGCTGTCTGCACGCCCCGGGATCTTGCTGTGCCTGCAGCCCTCATGCCTCGAGCCAGCCCTGGGCACAGCCCCCACTGTGAGTAGCCCCCCTGCAGGCACAACCAGGCAGAGCTGCTGAGAAAGAGAAGAGCCCTGGGGGAGGGGTCAAGGCTCCTGAACCCTAAGTCTCAACAGGCCCTTGCCTGGGCCAAAGGAGCCTGAGGCCCAGAGGACAGATGTGGGAGCCAGGAGGGTCGGGGCAGAGGGGCTGCCAGTCCTGGTTCAACAAGAGCTTTCCCCAGGTAGAGCCATGCTGGGTGGAGGTATGGGCAGCAAGGAGCTCTGTCTAGGCAGGAGTGCATGCTAGGACCAGATGCCCACTTGCTGAGGCTGCCTCAGAAGGCTCTAAGCTGGGGTTGGACGAGCTGACTCACAGATGGGGATTCTGGGTAGTTCTGATGAGAAATTTCCCAAAAGAAGGGGCAAATTCATTTATTTCAATGGTCCAACTATCTTTTTGGTGACCCCGAAGCCCTGGTGACTCTGCACAGCTCCAGGGAGCACCTCACTGTGTGAATGCAGTTTCTCTCTCAAACAATGCAGTGCCCAGCCTGTACTGCTATACGCGAAGGCCCTTTAATGCCTCCTGATTCCCATTTGAGGGTTCTCTCCCCTATACAAAGAGTCCTTGAGCTCGTGACTGCTGACATGGGGGCCCGTGGACCAGCTTCAGGGGGGTCCCCGAATTTTTTTGAAAGAAGACCCAGTTGTGTGGGTAGAAGCACTTTCCTGGGTAAGGAGAGCCCACACACCGTTGCCTTCTGCTGGACAACTTCTCCACCTGTGAAGTGGTACCCAGGGGAGGCCATGGGTGCTTGGCCTCCTCGCGGCTCTGCTGCCTTCTGCAGCTGCTCTGGCAGCAGGTGCCTGCCCTTTCTAGGCTGCCTCTCTCAACATGCTCCTCCCTGGGTTTTGGGAGCCACACCTGGATCTCTGCAAGGTCTCCGGAGCACTGCAGAATCGCTGCTCCCCTCGGGGTCTTTGTTCCTGTGGCTCTCTTGCCCGAGGCTGCGTTGCATTCAGATGCACGGGGCCTCCTTGCCTCATGCCCCCTGGACAGATGCTGCTGTGGTCCTGAAACTTGAGGCATGTTCTCCCCGGAAGGCTCTGTGCTCCTGGGTGTTAGGGTGGCGTCCCAGGCCTCTCTGTGTGAATGAGGCCAGCTCAGCAGGTGCCCGTGGACTTTCCCCTGCTGGCCAGGGAGGCGTCGGGGCATCACTATGAGTGTGTCCTGGGTGAGGCAGGCGCCTGCTGAATGCTGGCTGTGTAACTGAGGAGTGTGCCGCTCTCCCTGGCTCTGCTGCTCACGTTGTCTCTCTTCCTACCCTAGATTTCGCTGCCTCATCACCCACATCTCCCAATGCACTGCCTCCTGCTCGCAAAGCCAGCCCTCCCTCAGGGCTGTGGAGCCCAGCCTATGCCTCCCACTAGGCCACGTTAAGGTTCCTGGACGATGGGTCTCAGCTGAGCCTCGTGCGCCCCCAAGATGGGACATCCCTGCTGCATTCACACTGGAACAAGCCCTTCCAGACAAGTGCCCCAGCCCCAGGCCAGCTTCACTGCTGTCTCTGTTCACACAGAGCTGTAGTTTCAGCTCTGCCCATTAGCTCATTCTTTTATGTAGGAGTTTTAAATGTGTGGTTTTTTTCCTTTCCAGTCTTACCAAGCTAAGACTTTTTGGCTCATTCCTTTTTGCATGGTTGTCTAGGGTTTCTGGACAATGTGCTGTTGCATTTTTATTTTCCTAGCCTTGCTAAAATCTCTCCCTTCTCAAGACTTTGAGCAGTTAGAAGTGCTCTTTAGAAGTTGTCTGTAGGTGATGCTACTGTAGTGGTCTCAGGGAAAGGATTGTCCAGTTACTTTAGGGGGTTTTTTGGTGGGGTTTTTCCCCCTGTGAAAACTTACTTTTCCCCTAGTCTGGCTGCTGCTAGGACTTTTGGGGAGCAATGGGACGTGAGTGTCCCTGTATCTGCCCCATTGCCGCAAGGGAAGCCTCAGGAACCAGCACCTGGAGGCCAGGATAGCCAAGCCCTGGGTGAGCGAGAGGCTGGAGAACAAGGGAGCTCACCCAGGGCTGCTGCCCGACCACGGGCCACTGTGAACAGACTTCAGTCCTCTGTTTTTGTTTCATAAGCTGTTGAGACGTCTGGTGGACTTGGCTTAGGCCCTGCTGGGACATCCCAAGTGTGATCCCTTTCACTCCATCAGGACACCAGGACTGTCCTTAGGAAAATGTCCTTGAGATGGCAGCAGGAGTCGTATTTTCTGTGTGTGTGTGTTTCGGAAAGCCGCTGTGTCCTGCCTCAGCACAAAGACCCAGTGTCATTTGCTCCTCCTGTTCCTGTGCCACTCTAGAACCTCAGCAGATCTGAGCCACCGCCTACCAGTGTGAGAGGCGGCCACTTTCATGGCAGCTCATCAGGCGCAGGGGCCCCAGGCAGCTTCCCAGCAGGCCCTAGAGCCCAGCCTGGGCCAAAGATGGAGGGCGGCCACCAGCCCAGGGCCTGCCCATCCAGAAGGGACTCCCCAGGGGCTGGGGGAGGAGACCCTTGGAAAAGTCTTCTCTTCCCAGCTCCTAATTCTGGATCTGAGATTCTCAGATCACAGGCCCCTGTGCTCCAGGCTGAGGCTGGGCCACCCTCAGGGAGATCCAGAGACTCATGCCCATGGCCATCCACGCATGGACGCTGTGTGGAGAGTCCAGGATGATAAGATCCCGCACAAGCTCCCTTCAGTCCTTCAGGGCTGGGCCATGTGGTTGATTTTCTAAAGCTGGAGAAAGGAAGAATTGTGCCTTGCATATTACTTGAGCTCAAACTGACAACCTGGATGTAAATAGGAGCCTTTCTACTTGGTTTATTTAATAAAGCTCTATGTGGTTTTTTAAGAGGGTGTGATCATTGCTGAGATTTCTGTCTGATGGTGATGGTTTCTCCCATCTGTGATACTCTGGGGCCTGGAAGAGCTGGAGGTCTGAGCTTTATTCACCCTAAAGGGTGAGCATCATTTTCAAGCACATTCAGGTTGGCAAATGCAAGTGCATCTGGACGCAGCCAGATCTTGCTAGCAAGTGAGTGCCCAAGAAGGCACGTTGACAAAACCAGGTGATGCCACACAGTTCAGCTTTCTGCTCCCAAGCTAACCAAGTGACTCTGTATCTCTAATGGTTGCCAGAAAAGGCGTTTAGCACCATTTAGCACTAAAAATATAGTATATCATATAGATTGTTTTTTCTCTAGAATTCTTAAGTCTGGCCAAAAGTGAACTCTTATTCTCTGTTTCTCTGTGTGTCTTTGTGCCTGCTCACATGTGCATTCCTGCATCCTGGAAATGTTTTTGTTTTGTTTTGTTTTGTTTTTGTTTTTCATTTGTTTGTTTGTTTTTGAGACGGAGTCTCCTCTGTCGCCCAGGCTGGAGTGCAGTGATGTGATCTCGGCTCACTGCAAGCTCCGCCTCCCAGGTTCACACCATTCTCCTGCCTCAGCCTCCCGAGTAGCTGGGACTACAGACGCCCACCACCACGCCCGGCTAATTTTTTGTATTTTTAGTAGAAATGGGGTTTCACCGTGTTAGCCAGGATGGTCTCGATCTCCTGAGCTCGTGATCCGCCCACCTCGGCCTCCCAAAGTGCTGGGATTACAGGCGTGAGCCATGGCGCCCGGCCGCATCCTGGAAATGTTACGTCACAAAGTCTGCGAACACTCACTAGCAGGGAGCACTGAACCTGGGGCATCAGGGGTGGGTAGCACAGGTCTAGGCTGGTGAGAACTTAGCAATCAGGTGACCAGGAGCCTAGGCCCACCTTGTTCTGGGGCTGGAGAGAAATTATTTATCTCTCTGGGCCACAGTAGTTTCCTCACCTGCAAAGGGGCCCTCCTGACATGTGTCCTACCCACCACCCACCCAGAGTGGCTCCCAGCAGGAAGCAGGTGCTTCCTGAGGGTCTGTCCCCAAACCCTCAGCCTCCCTCTGCGCATGCCCTCTCCCACATGCCTTTGCAGTTCCTTCTGCCCATTGAGGCTAAGTGTGGTCATGTGACTTGCTTTGGTTGGCATGGGTGAGAAGGACCATGGGTCAGTGCTAGGCATCCCTTACCCTCCTCGTGCCCCTGCCATTGATGTAGTAATCAGGAAGCCCAGGTAGCTGCAGATCCAAGCAGGAGGAAGGACACCTGCAAGGGACCTGCCCATCTCGGATCACCTGGCCTGCAGCCCATGGCTATGAAAAGAGTGATGGTTCTTAGGGACAGCGTGGTAGGCAGCAGTGTTGCAGCAACCCGTGACAGATAAGAAACATGCTATGGTTCCCTTCTGGCTGAATCCAGTGAAGGCAGATGTTTTCCGTCTCTCACGTTCCCTCCTTTTGCGGATTCCCTCTGGGCCCTCTCAGCCCATCCTGCTGGGACAGGGTGTCCTGGGCATCCCTGGCCTCAGGCCTAGGCAGGCACCCAGTCAGGAGCCTCTGAGGACGGGGCACAGCAAGGCTGTGCGATGCCGGGCCTGCCCCTCCTGCGCTCCTATCTCCTTCTCTGGGCAAGGGTGTGGTCAGCCACACACTAGAGGCTGCTGTGGGAGTGGATGGGAATGTGGCTCCACAGGACACATCGTTCCATCATTGTGAGTCCTGTGCCCACATGAAACCATCCTGCCCAGCCTCATCCTCTGTTGCAGCCCTATGGCAGGGCCACAGTGGGAGGGATGTTCTCAGGATGGTTTGTGGAATGAATGCATGAGTGAACCCCCATGAAGGAATGTGATTCTGGGTTTCCCCAACTCTGGGTTCTACTTTCTGGAACATCCTGAGCCTCAGGTCAGTGTGGAGAGGAGCAGGGTCCAGGGGGGCAGGTGGAGGCTGAACTCAGAAAAGGCTGAGAGTGCCCACCAGACACAGCCCAGGGGACAATTGGCTGAAGGGAGGGACCACAGGACAGAAAACAGAGAGGGCTGACTCAGTCTCTTCCAAACCACTCCTCTCAGCCAACTCCAAGCCATCTGGGCCAGCGCCAAACGAAGCCAACTTGACAGAACCACCTCTGGCCACCAGCATGGCTCCCAGCAGTCTGTGTAGATCTGTGTAGATGGTTGGAAGAAGCCGAGAGGCGGGCGAATGCTCAAAGCCGCCGCTGTTTCCTGCACGCCACCTGCTAGCACATGCTGAGCATGTCCAGTCACCAGCTCACTTCATCCCCACCACAGCCCTAGGAGGCAGGCCCATCCACCTATAGATGGTGAAACCGAGGCCAAGGTGAAGCCACTCGCCTGGTCACACGCTGGCAAGTGGCAGAACCAGGATTCAAATCCTGGTTGACTGGCACCAGAGTTTGCTCCCCTGATGTGTACCTTCTGCCCTCCTGGGTGGGGGCATCCACTGTGGGAGCCTTGCACCCACTTCCCTCAGACCAGCTCAGCTGTGGACTGTCTCATGAATTATTTTATAATCATAAGGAAAAAGTTTTGCTGGGCATGGTGGCTCACGCCTATAATCCCACCACTTTAGGAGGATGAGGCAGGCAGATTACTTGAGGTCAAGAGTTCGAGACCAGCCTGGCCAATATGGTGAAACCCGGTCTCTACTACAAATAATCAGCCCGGCATGTGCCTATAATCCCAGCTACTCAGGAGGCTGAGGCAGGAGAATCACTTGAACCTGGGAGGTGGAGGTTGCAGTGAGCGAAGATCACACCAGAGCAAGACTCCATCCCCCCCCCCCAAAAAAAGAACTTTTAACATAAAAAACTTTAACATAGAAAAATATTTTTTACAAGGAAAAATGTTTTTCATAAAAATTAAAAGGCCTGGCATGGTGGCTCACGTCTCTAATCCCAGCACTTTGGGAGGCTGAGGTGGTGGATCACAGGGTCAGGAGATTGAGACCATCCTGGCTAACACAGTGAAACCCCGTCCCTACTAAAAATACAAAAAAATTAGCCAGGCATGGTGGCGGGCGCCTGTAGTCCCAGCTACTCAGGAGGCTGAGGCAGGAGAATGGTGTGAACCCGGGAGGCGGAGCTTGCAGTAAGCCGAGATTGCGCCAAGATTGCACCACTGCACTCCAGCCTGGGCGACAGAGCGAGACTCTGTCTCAAAAAAAAAAAAGAAGCAAAACCTGAGGCCACAGGCTGGGTGATCGTCTATCACTTTGTTAAGTTTTATGTTGTATGTAATTAGCAAATGAAACTCTGTGGAAGATTTCATAGCTCATCAGGCAACCACTTTCATTTGGAGAGGCTTCACTGAAAGCCCATAAACGCCACTGACAAAAACCAGGAAAGTAGAATCTGAAAGACCCCTTGCTTCCTTGCTTTCAAGCATAGTAGCTTCCTTGTCGGGGTCCTTCTCAGTGGACGGGGGAGAGTCAGGGGGCAAGAGCAGTGGCCAGTGAGCCTGGTGGACGGGGCCCAGGTGCAAAGCAAATCCTGCCTCTGCCACTCACCTGCTGGATGACCTTGGAATCTTCGTGTTTGAGCCTCAGTTTCCCTGTTTGCCAAATGGTAATTATGTGACCTCCTTCACAGCATTGCCTCGTGAGCATAATGAATTCCTGTGTTGAACCACCCCTCCCCCCACCACAACCCACAACAGTGGTGAGCAAACATTTGATGCTCAATAAATGTGAACTTTTCTTCCTTTGTCTCCCTAGGTGGTCCAGGGCAGCCATCCCCAGTCTCTTGGGGACCGTGACACACCTTCTCCAGGAGTTGTTTCTTAGCAGCAGTCCCCTCTGCCACTCACTGGACCAACAGAAACAAATCAATAATCAAGTCTAGGGGTCACAAACATGGATGCTGCCAGGCCAGGTAGACACACCCCAGCCAGCATGTCAGAGGTAGATGCTGGTGACCTGGACTGCATGGCCTTGCCCGCTTGGCTCCAGCTGCTGTGGCCAGATGGGAACAAAGCCCCACTGGGGCCAATTCCTCTGGTTTTCCAGACTCCCCTCATCCAGCTTTCTTGGGATAAAACCTAATAGATAAATAATGGAAATAAAATTCAAGTTTTAAAAACTATAAAAAACAACCCACAGTGAGGCAAAACAACTGTCCTTGGGCCACCAGTTTTTTGTATGTGTTTTGCTATTGTTGTGTTGTATGTGTTGTTGTTGTTGAGACAGTCTCAGTCTGTCATCCAGTGCAGTAGCACAATCTCAGCCCACTACAGCCTCGATCTCACAGGCTCAAGTGATCCTCCCGCCTCAGCCTCCCAAACTGCTGGGATTACAGGCATGAGCCACGAAGCCCCACCTGGCCACCAGTTTTCAATGTCTGAATTTCTTCCTGCTTGGTAAAAGCCGGGCATGTGTGTCTCCACACTGCCTCCTCTGGCCCTAGCAGATATTGCTCGTCGCTCCCATTAGATATTGCTCGTTCGCATCCCTGCAGAAGCAGGACTCCCTCAGCGCTCCTTACAACCCAGCATCCAAGTGGTCACCACCAGTCAGCGTGTGCAGGCAGAGCAGAGGAGGCCACCGTTGTCCCAGTCTACTCCAAACCGTCATTGCAGAGATGGGGAAGGACTGGCTTTAGCTCACCCATGTTCAAAGATGGTCTCAGCTTTTCCCTGGCAACTTGCCCAGGACGAACACAGAGGAAGAGAAAAGGGAGTGGCTAGAAGAGGCTGTGCATGTTTCTTTTCTTTCTTTTTTTTTTTTTTTTTTGACAGAGTCTCACTCTGTCACCCAGGCTAGAGTACCATGGTGCAATCTCGGCTCACTGCAACCTCCGCCTCCTGGATTCAAGCAATTCTCCTGCCTCAGCCTCCTGAGTAGCTGGGATTACAGGCGCGTGCCACCACGCCCAGCTAATTTTTGTATTTTTAGTAGAAACGGGATTTCACCATGTTGGTCAGGCTGGTCTCAAACTCCTGACCTCGTGATCCACTGGCCTTGCCCTCCCAAAGTGCTGGGATTACAGGCGTGAGCCACTGCACCCGGCCTGTGCATGTTAGGTTTCTGTTTTTCCCCTCAATATCATGGGTTTGGAGCTGAAGTATCTTAAAATGGCAAAGGAGCAGGTGACAGTTGCAGTTCTGACCACCTGCATCCACTTCCTGGGTGCAGTGGGCAAGTGGATTGTGTGTGAGTGTTGAGGGGAGGGCAGTTAAATGCTACAATGTAATCCCTTTGTTAAGTTTTTGTTTGTTTGTTTTGAGATGGAGTCTTGCTCTGTCGCCCAGGCTGGAGTGCAGTGGTGCGATCTCACTACAAGCTCCGCCTCCCGGGTTCACGCCATTCTCCTGCCTTAGCCTCCTGAGTAGCTGAGACTACAGGCGCCCGCCACCACGCCTGGCTAATTTTTTGTATTTTTAGTAGAGACGGGGTTTCACGGTGTTAGCCAGGATTGTCTTGATCTCCTGAGCTCGTGATCCGCCCACCTCAGCCTCCCAATGTGATGGGATTACAGGCATGAGCCACCGCGCCCGGCCAACCCTTGTTAAGTTTTAAGGAACAACTGAAATGGCAGTTCTAGCCAGAATGTGGGAGGGGAATTAGGCTCAAGTTCTAAATTAAAGGAAAATTATTAAGAGCTGTTTCTTAGGCACCTGAGCTGGAGGCCGATTCCTGTTGGCTGCCAGGTGGATAATTTTGTCTCCAAGCCCAGATAGTTGAGTTGCCATTATCGCCTCCTAGGGACGTTGGCATCTGCTTCTGATGCCTGCCTGCCCATGTATTTATTCCACTGCCATTCTTTAGCTCACGTTATGTGCTAGCAGCATCCTGGGGGCAGGCTGGGAAGGGGCAGAGCTCTGAGTCAGGTGGGGCTCCTCCATGCGGGGCAGCGAGAGAGACAGTCCAGGCTCAAAGGACCTTCACAGAATGGAAGGTGCTGGAGCCTTGAAGAAGAGACTGCACCCAGTTGATGGGGTGGAGGAGGCTCTGGGAGGGGGTGAAGTTGGAATGGGGCTGGAACAAGGGGCATCTCATGGGGTGGGGGAGGGGCAATTGGAGGCAAGGTCAGAAACTTCTAGGCTCCTGCAGGGACAGTCTTAAGCAGTGAGGATTTCCAGGCAGCAGCCTAGGTTCACCTTCTCACCTGTTTACAATGGAGTTATGGCATATTGCCCTGTTGCCCTGGGCATTCAAAGCTCCTGGGCCCCCAGAGAGGCCAGAGGTCCTGCTGTGGGATACCTGGGTCATTCCTCATCTTGGAGCATCACCTGGGGGCAGCTCAGCTGGGCTGAGATGCTCTGAATTCACCACAGCTGGGGAGCAGAAGCCAGCGATATTGATTCAGTGTGATTGGCCTCTGTTAGGGTTCCCACATTTGGAAATGCAAAAATGGATACAATTCACTCAATAAAGATTCACATAACTTCAGATTCTGAGTGAGTTAATTTGATAATTGAGAGCTATTTCATCAAGTTGTATCGTAACGTTTTCCAATTACATTTAGCCCTCATTGTATATATATATCTTTTTTTTTTTTTTTTGAGACGGAGTCTTGCTGTTTTCGCCCTGGCTAGCGTGCAATGGCAAGATCTCGGCTCACTGCAACTTCCGCCTCCCAGGTTCAAGCAATTCTCTGCCTCAGCCTCCTGAGTAGCTGGGATTACAGGTGCCCGCCACCACGCCGGCTAATTTTTGTATTTTTAGTAGAGACAGGATTTCACCATGTTAGCCAGGCTGGTCTTGAACTCCTGACCTCAGGCGATCTGCCCACCTCAGCCTCCCAAAGTGCTGGGATTACAGGCGTGAGCCACCATGCCCAGCCACAATGTTTAATATTTTCTAGTTCCTATTAATGAAAGTATAACATTAAACAGGATGAAGTTATAGATGTCGACTTAAAATGTTGGGGGGTATAGTTTTGCTCAAATTCTTTAAGAGAACGAAAAAGAAGTCAGCCCTCTCCTGTAGGCAGTGGGGAGGCATGGATGGTGCCTGAGCAGGTGGCGTGTTTGGAGCTGGGCTAGGAAGTTTATTCGAGGGGTAAGTGTGTGGCGGGGGATGCATTCCCCTCCGTGGCAGCTGAGGGGATGACTGTAGCCCGGGGCCATGGATGGGCCTGTATTTGGGGAAAATGTGCAATTTGCCTTGCCGCTGCCTGTTTGTCTTGTAACGCGGCTCCCCCTGCCACCCCAAGGAGCAGTAGGAACAAGCCCAGGCTTCTGCTTCTAGTTCTGACTGTCCTGCCAGGCTCTGCCCCCTTGGTTCCCATCCCTTGCCTACTGAGAGTCCCGGCAAGGAAAGGACCCAGCGCCCAGGCCCCAGTCTGCCCCATCAGCTGAGTTCTCAGGGAGCAGATGTGCTGAACTCCAGGGGCTGCTCTGCCCTCAGCAGGAGGGAGGTGGGGGCCTCAGAGCCACCGCTGCACCAGTGGGACAGGGGTCATCCCCTCCTCAAAGTCCAGCCCAGTGTAACCAACAAATACTGCCACTGGGGTCTGAAAGACGCTACGAACTTGTCACTTCTCCCTGCCTGACTGGCGACATGTGAGAGAGGGACATGGAGCCAGGCCTGTGGAGAGCAAGTCACTAGGAGATGCCCGAGAAAAAGTCAAATGTGGGGCTCCTAATCCCCGAACTACACCTGCCACCCCACCCAGCAGCGCTGCCCCGAGCTGACCATCTCTCCATCCACCCTCCACGACGCAGGGCATCCTTCCATCCTCTCATCCACTGTGCCCTGGGAAGCTTCAGGGGCTGACAGATGAGCAGAGGCCTCACCACCTGTGTGACTGCTCTTCTGCCCCTTCCCTCTCTTCCCCTTTTCTCCGGCTCTCTAACCACCTTCTCCTCTTCATGCGACACTCTTCAACCTCGCTGCTCACACTGGGTCCTCAGATCACAGCCCCGGCACCCAGGGAGCTCACTAGGAAAGGCTGACTCTCTGGCCCCAGACCTGCTGAATCAGAATCTGCATTTCAACAAGCCCCCAGGTGTGCACTTTTCTAATCACAGAGTAATGGGAGTTAATTGAAGCAGAAAATACAGATAAGCAAGAAGAACAGAGGCATCGCCTGCAGCCCCTTTGCTGATTGTGACTCCACTTCAGCGTGCTGCTCTTTCCTCCAGGACTCTTCCTGTGTGTGCCCTGCCAATAAATACGGGCCTCTATCCATTAGTCATTCATCAGACATTCATTCAACAAATATTAAGTGCCTATTGTGTTCCAGGCACTTTCCTAGGTTCTGAGTTTACACTGGGAAATAAAGCAGATCCATTTCTACCTTAACAGAGTTTACAGTCCAACTAGGGGGGAAAGATACACCAAGCTTCACTCTGTACACAGACCATGGCCGATGTGACAAGTTCCTGGAAGAAGACACATGTTATTGGGGGATTTGACCTGGTCAGGGAGGGATCTCACAGGGAAGTGATGACTGGGCTGGCATTTGAGGAGTAAATGGTAGCCAAGTGAGGACGGGCAGGTCGGGTAGAGTGTTCCAGGTACAGGCACAACCATTCAAAGGTTTCAGGCTGAGGGCGTGTGGCTATCATGACTGATCAGCAGAGAGTGATGGAGGCTGCAGCAGAGGCATAGATGTGGCATTGGTGGCCTCACCCATCCCCAGTTAAGGGGCACCCAGCTTGCTTCCAATGTGTCAGTGTCATCAACAATGCTGAAATGAACGTCCTGGTGCAGACAGCTCTGCCCTTGCCTGGTTATTTCCCTTGGACAACTTCCTACACGTGGCATGCACTTTCTTCTAGGTGGGTCTTGAGAGGTGTTGAGCCAAAATTCCTACATGGATTTTGTTCCTGCAAGCCCCTCCAGGAACCAGCCACCCCAATTCTCTGTCTCTGCTCCAGTCCACGCCAGAGGAGTCAACTCTGGTTGGTTGGTCAGGGACAGGCTGGGACAGGGACCAAAGTTATTCTGAGGACAGAAAAGATGACAGAAGTTGAGGTTTCCTGCTGTTGGACCTTGCAATCTTGCATTCATCTCTGTGGTGCTGGGACTCTGGGAGGCCTTCAGCCCACCCCTATGCTTCTGAGCTCAGTGTGGTGAAGCGCAGGCTCAGACCAGGGCCAGAGTGGGGCCAGTGCTGAGGAAGCTCACAGAAGGCCTTACTCCGGTGGAGAGGATAGGGATGATCAGGATGGGCTCCCTGGAAGTGGCATCCTGAGGCTTCCTCAAGCATCTTGAAGGAGTGGTAAGAGGAAAACAGGGAAGGGCTCCCAAAAGAAGGAAGGAGCTGTGTGGGATGTAATTGTACTAAAAAAATCACCCATTGTTTATCTGCAAAGACAAGCAGGGTCAGGAGCCGTGCTTTGTGCTGGGCAGTGGTGGTGGTGGCGTCAAGGGCAAGGCTGAGGTCAAGAGAGGGCTAAGGCTGTGTGGCCAGGGCGGGCCTTCTGCAGGTCAGCTGAGTAAACACTGAAGTTAGTATAGTGAGGGGCTGGACCAGGCCATGGCTTTATCTGCAGGGCCTGGAGCTAGAAGGCCTGCATTCCAATCCTGGCTCCACTTCTTATCAGCTGCGTGACTATGAGCAAGCTGCCTGCTCTCTCTATGCCTCTGCTTCCACACCTCGGAAATGGAGGCACTAACAGCGCCTCCATCATTTGGGTTGATTTGAGGATCAAATGAGTTAATTAAAGAAAGTGGCCAGGCAGTGGCTCACACCTGTAATCCCAGCACCTTGGGAGGCCGAGGCAGGCAGATCACGAGGTCAAGAGATCGAGACCAGCCTGGCCAACATGGTGAAACCCCGTCTCTACTAAAAATACAAAAATTAACCGGGCATGGCGGCGCATGCCTGTAGTCCCAGCTACTCAGAAGGCCGAGGCAAGAGAATCACTTGAACCCTGGAGGCAGAGGTTGCAGTGAGCTGAGATCATGCCACTGCACTCCAGCCTGGGCGACAGAGTGAGATTCCATCTCAAAAAAAAAAGAAAAGAAAGAAAGGCCGGGCGCGGTGGCTCATGCTTGTGATCCCAACACTCTGGGAGGCCGAGGTGGACAGATTACCTGAGGTCGGGAGTTCGAGACCAGGCTGACCAACATGGAGAAGCCCGGTCTGTACTAAAAATACAAAAATTAGCCAGGCACAGTGGCACACGCCTGTAGTCCCAGCTACTGGGGAGGCTGAGACAGGAGAATCACTTGAACCCGGGAGGCAGAGGTTGCAGTGAGCTGAGATCGTGCCTCTGCACTCCAGCCTGGGCGACAAGAACGAGACTCCATCTCAAAAAAGAAAAAAGAAATATATATATATATATATTATTATTATTATTATTATTTGAGACAGAGTCTCGCTCAGTTGCCCAGGCTGGAGTGCAGTGGCGTGATCTCGGCTCACTGCAAGCTCCACCTCCCGGGTTCACGCCATTCTCCTGCCTCAGCCTCCCGAGTAGCTGGGACTACAGGCGCCCACCACCACGCCTGGCTAATTTTTTTGTATTTTTAGTAGAGACGGGGTTTCACCATCTTAGCCAGGATGGTCTCAATCTCCTGACCTCGTGATCCACCCACCTTGGCCTCCCAGCGTGCTGGGATTACAGGCATGAGCCACCGCGCCCGGCCGAAAAGAAAGAAATACTAAACATCACTGGCCACACATGCGCTGGGCACTGACTGCACCCTGCCCTCTGCTGGACGGACTCAGCTTCTCCCACAGACCTGACGTTCTAGTGGGGGAGATAGAAAAGTCAGTAAATAAGATTGTTTCCAAGGCAGTGCCAAGTGCCACGAGAAAGATAAGACAAGGCCATAGGAAGGAGGATGCTGGCGGCCCCCACTTCTGTCTGGTGCTCAGGGAAGACTGCTCTGCAGCAGTGACATCTGAAGTGAGACCTCAGTGTCAAGGAGTTGGGGTGGGGGTGGGGGTTCCAGGCTGAAGGAACAGCACATGAAAAAGCCCTGTGGTGGGAAAGTTATTGGGATTATGGGACAGCAAAGGGCCAATGTGGCCAGAGTAGGTTGACAGATTGCCAGTTAAACTGAAATTTCAGATAAGCAATGACTGATTTTTTTAAGTGCAAGTGTCCTGAAGTTGCATGGAACATACTTGTACTAAAAAAAATGATTTGTTGTTTATCTGAAATTCCAGTGTAACTAAGCGCCCTGTATTTTATCTGGCAACCCTAGACTAGGGGAGACGAGTCAGTTACAGGGCAAGGCCAGGCAGGGCCCTGAAGGTCTGGGGCGGTGGCTGGATTTTATTTTAAGGGTCTTGGTCAACAGGAGCTGAGCCCTCCAGCCTCCAGCCTGGTCCAGTGCCCCTGGGTTGGTGCTCTTTGCTTAATGGGGAAGTGTCTGTCAGGGACCTCAGAACAAGCATCACCCGCATTACAAAGAGCCCTCCAAAAGATGACTCATCCCAAGCAACAGGCAGGAGATCCGGGCTGCATCACACTCTCAGGAGGCAGAAACATCCCTTATATAAATGCAGGGGAAGGGGAGGGGACGGAGGTAGTAGAGAGGGATGTTAAAATTAGAATAACTGTGTTCTTTTAATTAGAAATGCAGTAGGTGCCTCATGAATCTGTAATGGGTTTCCTTGCAGACTTCTAGAAGCGGGAGGGCTGGGTCAGCCGTGGGAATATTCATGAGGGGTGGGGAAGGGTCCCTGGGGATGTTGGCCTGCCTGCTTCCAGGAGGGGCATGGCAGGGGAGTCTGAATGCTGATCCCAGCTCTGTCACTGAGTGAATCTCGCTGTGACTTCAGGCCTGCCCTGTCTTCTCTGGGCCTCAGTTTCCCCATATGTGCAAACAGGAACCCTGCTCTAGGGAAGATGGATGGAGAGATGTCTGGGACAGGATACCCAGAGATGAGAGCCAGAGGCAAGGGAGGACCCGGGCAGGGTCAGAGGCCCTTCATGTGGGCTCTGCTGGCTTCACAGTCTCATTAGTGCTTGTTGAATGAATGAGGACTCTTTGGCAAACCCCTTCTCTTTTGTGGGCAGAGCTATTTTAAGACCTCTGCTAGGTTCTAGTTTGGCATTTCCATACCTCGTCACATCAACATATTACAAGGCACCCACATGCCTCATTAAATAAAATTTATGTATAACTACAGAAGAGTGGAGTTGAGATGCAATTGACTAGTTGACTAATGTTATGTTCTGTGGGCATTTAATTAAACATTTATTCATTTTGACATGTCAGTGTGATTTTTTTCCCTCCCTTCCCCACTTCCAAACCCAAATATATTCATGGACCTCTGTTCAGCTCCTGGCTGAAATACTGTGCCCAAGGGTCTAAGGGAGGAGGCCTTGCCTTTGTCCTCAGTCTTCTCATCTGTAAAAGGGTCAGGTTGCACGAGGTGACTCTGCAGGGCTCTTCCAGCTCCGGCTTTATAAATGTCACCTTCAGTGCCTGCTCCAGGGAGCGCAGCCCCTGCTAGGGAGTGGGTGGGAAGGTGGGGATTGTGACAAGCCCAGTGCTATGGTTTGAATGTATGTGTCCCTCCAAAATTTACATGTTGGACCTGAAAGCCTGAGGCGGTGGTATTAAGAGGCTGGGTCTTTGGGAGGTGATTGGGACATGCAGGCCCTGCCTTCATGAATGGGATTAGTGTCCTTATACAAAAGAGGCTTCAGAGAGCTGCCTGGGCCAGGCGCGGTGGCTCACGCCTGTAATCCCAGCACTTTTGGATGCAGGCTGATCGCTTGAGCCCCGGAGTTCGAGACCAGCCTGGGCTAAGTGGTAAAACCCCTTCTCTTCAAAAAAAAAAAAATAGAAAACTTAGCTGGACATGGTGACGTGTGCCTGTAGTCCCAGCTACTTGGGAAGCTGAGGTGGGAGGATGACTGGAGCCCAGGAGGTGGAGGTTGCAGTGAGTCGTGTGTACGCCACTGCATTCCAGCCTAAGCAACAGAGACCCTGTCTCAAACAAACAAACAAAAAAACCCTAACAACAAAAAACAGAGAGCTGCCTGGCCCTTTCATCTCTCCTTCCGTGTGAGGACAGAGCAACAACACATCATCTTGGAAGCAGGGAGCAACCCTCGCCAGACACCCAAACCTGCCAGCACCTTCATCTTAAGACCTCCCAGCCTCCAGGACTGTGAGTAATAAATTTCTGTTCTTTGTAAATTACCCAGTCTGAGGTGCTTTGTAATAGCAGCAGGAATGGAGTAAGACACCCAGGTTTCCTGCAGAGACAGAGGCCTCAACTGGGAGCCAGGCAGAGGAGGGGGTGTCCCACCCAGGGAAGCCAATCTGCCAGCCTGCCCACGTGGCAGGATGTGAGCGATCTCATAGAGGACTTCACTCCAGAGCCTGATGGCTGCCGAGGGAGCAACCCTCCCAGTGGGGGCTGGGGGAGCTGCAGAGGTGCCCCCTCCTTCAAAGTTTGATGTTGATAACATCTCTAACGCCACACGGGAGGACATGCTCTGGGGATTTCCATGTTACCCTACTCCGTTTCTCGGCTTCCAACATCCCTCAGCAATAGGGATTATGATCTCCATTTTACAGATGGATAGGCAGGGACATGGGGTGGGGAGGTTAGGGCCAGCCTTTGGGGCCCCAGGACTCTTGAGACAAAGTCCTTGAGATTAGGAGATGTGCACAGAAGCACATGAAGTAACACGGAGTGAGGGAGAGAAAGGTCCAACCTTTTTCATTTCTCTTGCAATCCTTCTTATTATACAAAGTAGAGCGAGACTCCATCTAAAAAAAAAAAAAAGTGGAAGGTCTCAGGTAGGTGCTGATAAGTGTTTAACACCTCTCTAGTGCTTGCAAACTCCCTTTTTTGAGGGGTGGGGGGATGGAGTCTCACTCTGTCGCCCAGGCTGGAGTACCGTGGCACAATCTCGGCTCATGCAACCTCTGCCTCCCTAGTTCAAGCGATTCTCCTGCCTCAGCCTCCTGAGTAGCTGGGATTACAGGCATGTGCCACCATGCCTGGCTAATTTTTGTATTTTTAGTAGAGATGGGGTTTCACCATGTTGACCAGGCTGATCTCAATCAAACTCCTGACCTCAAGTGACCTGCCCACCTCGGCCTCCCGAAGTGTTGGGATTACAGGCGTAAGCCACTGCACCTGGGCCAAATCTCCCTTTTTAACAGAAAAAGACCAGTCTTTGAACTCACAGTTTGAAATGACAACAGTTTCTAACCAAAGACATGTCTTCACCCCATTCATTTTATGAGTTACCTTCAATTTATGGCAAGTGACATAAAGTTGCTTTATAGACTAAGTATATTTTGGTAAGGAAACTTTTAAAATGAAAAATATTGTTGTCAGCTGGGCACAGTGCTTTGTGCCTGCAGTCCTAGCTACTCAGGAGGCTGAGAGGAGAGGAGAGATTTGAGCTCTTGAGTTCACATCCAGCCAGCCTGGCTAACAGAGCAAGACCCTATCTCTAAAAAAAAAAAAAAAAAAAAAAAAAAAAAGTTGTAAGAAAAAGAAAATAAAGAAAAAAATCAAACGTGTGTTTAGATCGTACCCTGGCTGTGGCAGAATTCATGACATCAGTATTTGAATAACCAAATTTGGGATTATATTGGAGAGGTCTGCCATTAACATGCTGCGTGTCTTTAGACAAACCATTCCTTCTCTTTGCACCTCGGTTTCATTATTTGTAATAAAGGATACCCCAGATAGCTTCAGCTAATGATCTAACTCTGATGACTCCTTTTTCTGGTCCTCTTCCCTTTCTTTTTTTTTTTTTTTTTTTTTTTAAGACGGAGTCTTGCTCTGTTGCCCAGGCTGGAGTGCAGTGGTGCAATCTCGGCTCACTGCAAGCTCTGCCTCCCAGGTTCATGCCATTCTCCTGCCTCAGCCTCCCGAGTAGCTGGGACTACAGGTGCCCGCCACCACGCCCGGCTAATTTTTTTGTATTTTTTGTAGAGATGGGGTTTCACTGTGTTAGCCAGGATGGTCATGATCTCCTGACCTCGTGATCCACCTGCCTCGGCCTCCCAAAGTGCTAGGATTATAGGCGTGAGCCACCGTGCCTGGCCTCTTCCCTTTCTTTTAAGGGGGGTTCAGAGTCTCCCATAAAGGCCCAGCTGAGAGTAGGCTAAAGATATTTACATAGGGCTGAGTCCTGATACTGTGCTCTGTGTACATGTGCTCCAGGGGCTTGGCCCTGGGGACAAAGGACACTGAAGGATCTGTAATCCTCCAAGAGGGCTGTGTGCAGCTGCCCTAGGGTCTCCAGCAACTTGTAGCCAGTTGCCTTGTCTTGCAATGTGATTCAATTCAGGAATGAGCATCCTTCCTGATTTGCAGAAAGGAGGTGAAGGACAAGTGACTGCGACAACCAGCCCACTCTATCTGGAGTGACCACAGGGTGATCCTCAGCTACCCAGAGAGCAAGGGGCCCAGCTCTTTAGCTCTGAGGATTTAAGCCTAGGAGCATCAGGATGGGAGAGGTAAGGAGGAGTGCAGAGAAGGTGGCAGGCAGGAACTTCAACCCCAGGGAGCTCTTGTGATGCTTTACCTTACTTATCAACACATAGAAGCTGGCCTTCATCAAAAGCCTATCTGAGACTCTCTGCCTCTTAATAGGTGAGTTGAAAACATTGACATTTATTGTAGTTGTTGATCTGTTGGGACTTACTCAGCCATCTTCCTTTATATTTTCAGTTAATTATGACTTTGTTTTCTTTCACTCTTAAATTGATCAAACTGTCTTGGTTCTGTTTTGTTTTTCCTCTAGTGGTTTGGAAATTATACCTTCTATCTATATTTTTCTATTGGTTACTTTTACATTTTTAACATGCAGATGTACAGTTTTCTAATCATGTTTATTGTTTAACATGTCTACATGCCAACTTGATCTTTGTGGATTCTGATAAATCTCAGAGCCAGGGATCAGGCAGGAGTGACAATACATGCACCTGCCATGTGCCAGTCACTTTCCATGTGTTTCCACAGGTGATCTTATTTCATCCTCAAAGCCACCTGGCAAGGGGGGGTTAAAATGCCTGTCCACAGGTGAGGACTGGGAAGCTCGAATGGATGAGGAGAGCTGCCCAGGGCTCATCAGCACAGTGGTGGCCATGCAGTTTTCCTAGTCCTGGCTCTTTCCAGCAGCCCATCCTTCCTGTGCCTGACACTTCCTCAATGAAGAGGCAGATAAGCAGAAAGAGTGGAGACAAGAAAGGAAGTTGGAGGTGAGAGTGTGCGGGGGAAGGGGAGAGTCCTCCATTGCCATCTGGCCTCTTTTTCCTGCCAGTGTGTGTTCTGGGTGCTTGGGAGCCTCGGGGAGCCCTGCATGGGCTTCCTTCCTGCCTCAGGCTCATGGGGAGAACACCTTTACTGATTCAGTTCTGAATGAGGAAGGCAGGGACCACCCCAGCCTGGTAATATTACAGGCTTCTCAATCATGCATTCCCCATTCATTCATTTGTCAGATGTTTCCTGGGTTCTTCTTGGTGGCAGGGTATGGGAGCTGAGGGTGCAGGGATTAATCAGACAGGGTCCCTGCTCTCAGAATCCAGGTTGAAATGAGAGGGAGATAAGCATAGAGAGTATCACACCCCACGATCATCGTTCTCTTTCAGTTTATCATTATGGTTACATTTTGAAAAGCTGATATGGGGGGCCGGGCGCCGTGGCTCACGCCTGTAATCCCAGCACTTTGGGAGGCCGAGGCGGGCGGATCATGAGGTCAAGAGATCGAGACAATCCTGGCCAACACGGTGAAACCCCATCTCTACTAAAAATAGAAAAATTAGCTGGGCATGGTGGCACACGCCTGTAGTCCCAGCTACTTGGGAGGCTGAAGCAGGAGAATCACTTGAACCCAGGACGCGGAGGTTGCAGTGAGCCGAGATCATGCCACTGCGCTCCAGCCAGGGTGACAGAGCGAGACTCCGTCTCAAAAAAAAAAAAAGGAAAAGAAAAAGAAAAGGTGATACCTGTGCATGGAAAACAGTACCTGAACTTTATGAAAGGTTATAGACTCAGTCTCCTTCCTACCTCAGGCTACCATTATTTTGTGAAAAGGTGAAATATATATGAGGAGGTATAAAAAGCCCAGAGGCACCCATTTAACATTACCTGGGGTGTATCTTGGAAATAGCCTGTACATATTCAGGCTCATGATGCTGCACATTGCTTCAGACTTCTGCACTCCTGGGGACATCCCACAGCCACTCTCCTGTGCCAGGCTTTTGTCACTTTATCCTGAGGGTCGCCCTCTTCAGTCCACAGAGAGCCTCCCCAACCTCACGTGAGGCTGCAGAGGCTCTGCAGAACGGGCTTTCCTGGATTCCATTGAGCATGTGAGTGAGCATATCTGTGGAATACGTTCTTAAAATTGGAACCGTAGGGTCAAAGGGTTTGTGCATTTGAAATCCACCTCAAGATTCTCCAGTTGCTCTGTGAGGAGGTTGTGCCATTTATCACCCAGCAATGTCTGAGAGTTTTTATTTTCCTACAACCCCATCAAAACTGGTGAAGACCATCTTTCAAAAACAGCAGGGTAGGCCAGGTGCGGTGGCTCACATCTGCAATCCTAGCACTTTGGAAGGTTGGCGGATCACCTGAGGTTGGATGTTCGAGACCAGCCTGACCAACATGGAGAAACGCCGTCTCTACTAAAAATACAAAATTAGCCAGATGTGGTGGCACATGCCTGTAATCCCAGCTACTCGGGAGGCTGAGGCAGGAGAATCGCTTGAACTCAGGAGGTGGAGCTTGCAGTGAGCCAAGATCTCACCATTGCACTCCAGCCTGGGCAACAAGAGTGAAACTCCATCTCAAAAACAACAACAACAACAACAAACCAAAAACAAATGAAAAAAACCCTGCAGGGTGAAGACCTTTGAGAGCTAAAAGGAGCCCCCCAACCCCAGTGGCTGGAGGACTTGGGGCTGCTGGAGGGAGGTGCCAGTTGAACTGGGTCTTGTAGGATGATTAGGAGTTTGCCAATCTGGGGAGTGTGGGGAAGGGGTATCTGAAAGAGGGAACAGCATGTATAAAAATGCAAAGGTGTGGGAGCACATGACGTGACCAAGGCAAAAAAAATCCAGGAAGTATAGAGGACAGAACGTGGATGCCCCGTGATGAAGGGCACTGCTGGCTGGGCCATGCCCCTTTCTTGCGGCTGTCCTCTATGATGGGCATGAGAGCAGCTGGCCCATTACAGTTGGAAGGGGTGCAGGGCCGGGGAAGCCACGCACTCAGGGCCTAGAACTCAAGGTCACAACCCCATCCTGCCCCTAATGCACTGAGTGATCTTGGGCAAATGACTACCCTCACAGGCTCCACTTCCTCATTTGCAGAGTGTGCCCTACCATCCTGCACCCCTGTTTGTTGGGAGGGGTCCCTGTGCTGGATTAGGGGGAGATGGCTGGCGCCTACCAGGGACTTGGCAGGCAATCATTGTTCCGGGATGAGGGGTCCCTGGCTCTTACCTTTGGGGCTTTTCCCTTCAGCCCATGCCCCTCACAGTATCATGGCTCTGTGTTCTACAGTGAGACTCGATTGACCGAGCACACAGCGTCTGTCTCAGCCAGGCAGCCTGCTTCTTGCCACTGGTGGGTGTCAGGCAAAGTAGCAAACCTAAGAGACCACATTTGCTCATTTCTGCGTGAATCTCTCACCCTGTGACTGTGTGCAGTTCTCCAGAAAGATGCTTTGAAGACAAAGTAGGACAGAGCATGCAGCTCCCCACATCTCTCACCTGAGCCCTGTATTCCTTAGAAGTGAAATGACCTCAGTCCTTGCCTTTTCCCACACATAAGATAACGTCGGATGGAGTTAGTGCTTATGCCTCTGTGATCCCTAAATGCACTTCCACACCCAAACCTAGGTGTGATTCTGCTGTAACTTCTGAACTAGTTTAATGTGGATTTGCGCACATTAACCCTCCACCCTCTGTATATGAGCCATGGGCTGAAACGGCCGTGCAGGAACAGCCTGACGGCGGACCCTCTCTAAAGGGCTGCTCCCGGCTACAGGCCTCGGTCTACAGTCCTCAGTAAGGCTTCCACATGAAACTGACTTTAATTCTTTGAAAGCCTGATCTTTTCTTTCTTTAATTGACAATCACGGCAACCACAAAGGGACTCAGACTAGACTGCCCATGGCCATCTGGAACATTGTGGGCATACAGCACCCTGGTACCAGCACAGGCCCTGTGAGCGTCTCTGCTTCCGCCATGGTTGCAGACAACTGGATGAGTCTCTCCTGAGTATCAGACATTCCACTTAGCTGACGGTCCTGAGGTTTTTTTTCCAACTTGTTGTCCTTGCTTATTGATGTGGGGTAGTAAGTTCTTCCCTGAGACTTTTCATTTCTCCAGAAAGGGAATTCTCCTAGTTAAAAGATATTAGGAAGGAACAGATAGGTGAGGCTGTCTCACTGGCTGGGTTGTGCCAGGGCTTCCCTTTCAGTTTGCCTCTGTAAACAAGGTTTCAACATGACAGACACTATTATAAATCTCTGAGGGTTTGACCCGTGTCAGCTCTGAAGACAAGAGACACTCGCTCCTTCAGCCAGATTCTGACTTGGCATCTCCAGGTGATCAGAGATCTGTGGAAGTGTTGGAGGTACAATCCTTATGATGTGCAGCAGTCCCACAGGAAATTCCTTGTCACAAGTAATTAACAAGTGGCTCAACTGGAGATGTGCACAGGAGGGTTAGTCACCCAGTACTCTGAGCCTCTACTATTGCTTTAGGCAACCCGAGGGAGAAACTGAGACACGTAAGACAGCCATTGGCTGTGCTCAGAACAGCACATTTTCTTTTCTTTTCTTTTCTTTTTTCTTTTTCTTTTTCTTTTCTTTCTTTTTTTTTTTTTTTTTTTGAGACAGAGTCTCGCTCTGTTGCCCGTGCTGGTGTGCAGTGGTTCATGTAATTCTCTTGCCTCAGCCTCCTGAGTAGCTGGGATTACAGGTGCCCACCACCATGCCGCACTGTATTTTTAGTAGAGACGGGGTTTCACCATGTTGGCCAGGCTGATCTTGAACTCCTAACTTCAAGTGATCCGCCCGCCTCTCCTCCCAAAGTGCTAGGATTATAGGCATGAGCCACCACGCTCAGCCAAGACAGCACATTTTCTTTTGAGAAGAGTCTCACTCTATCTCCCAGGCTGGAGTGCAGAGGCACAGTCTCAGCTTACTGTGGCCTCCACCTCCTGGGCTCAAACAATCCTCTCTCCTCAGCCTTCTGAGTAGCTGGGACTACAGGTGCACACCATCATGCTCAGCTATTATTTATTTATTTATTTATTTTTTGTAGAGACCTATATTACCCAGGCTGGTCCTGAACTCCTGGGCTCAAGTGATCTTCCTGCCTCAGCCTCCCAAAGTGCTGGGATTGCAGGGGTGAGCCACTGTGCCCAGCCAAAGCAGCTCATCTCCCTACTACGTTTCTCAGTAGCAATCCTGCTTTGCTGAGCTCTCACAATGGAAAATAAACCATCCAAAACTGAAACAACAGGGTCACTGAACAACCAACCTCCAGTCAACACTCCAGTAGGCTTTGTGTATAACACACATGGAGCTTACACTGTCAAGCGTCTCCTTGGATGGGAGGACTTTACTAAAGGAGATTTAACATTAAAATGGTCAAAAATGGGATTTTCCAGGGTGTCCCTGGAAACTCCCCCAAAATATATCTCTCATCCTGTGCAGATATTAAATGATTTAAATTGTTTGGTAAATTGTATGGGAGGCATTGTCAAATGATAAATGATACTAGATCTTTTTTCAGTTACATTTATGGGTATGTTATTGATATAAATGTTCCAAAAATAATATAAATTCATAAAAATCTAATGTTATCAGTAATAATTTTGTTATATTAAATTGTTTGTAAGTTATATTTGTGTGGATCTGTTGTTAACATAAATATTCCAAAGATTATATAAAATTTATAAACATTTAATGGTCCTGATGTGACACTATCAGTCATAATTCTGGTTGTTATCTTAAAATGCTGTGCAAAATAGAAATAACTAAATTTCCTTTTCAATTAAAAACTTTCATCAGATTTTAACCAAGGCTATTCTAAGTTTTATTATCCACAGTTATTGTTATAAATTATTCTGTAAAAACATTTGCAGTCTGAGTGAGTGTCTCACGCCTATAATCCCAACACTTTGGGAGGCTGAGGTGGGAGGATTGCTTGAGCCCAGGAATTCGAGACCAGCCTGGGCAACATAGTGAGACCTGGTGTCTAAAAAAAATTTAAAAATTATCCAGGTGTGATGATGTGAGCCTGTAGTCTCAGCTACTCAGGGGGCTCAGATGGGAGGATCGCTTGAGCCCAGGAGGTTGAGCCTGCAGTGAGCTGTGATGATGATGCCACTGTACTCCAGCCTGGGTGGCGGAGTGAGATCCTGTCTCAGAAACAAAAACAAAAACACTTGCAATCAGCTCTAGTCCAAAATAGTTTTTCATAAAAAGACTATAATAAATATGGGTACCAAAAGGGGAAAAATATTACAATTTATTAAAAAAAACTTTACAAATGTATGTTCCAGTTTTGTTAAATGGTTATCGTGGGTTTTACAATCTGTAACTCACTTTTTTTTTTTTTTTTTGAGACGGAGTCTCGCTCCAGCCCAGGGTGGAGTGCAGTGGCGCAATCTCAGCTCACTGCAAGCTCCTCCTCCCGGGTTCACGCCATTCTCCTGCCTCAGCCTCTCCGAGTAGCTGGGACTACAGGCGCCCGCCACCACGCCCGGCTAATTTTTTGTGTTTTTAGTAGAGACAGAGTTTCACCGTGGTGTCGATCTCCTGACCTCGTGATCCGCCCGCCTCGGCCTCCCAAAGTGCTGGGATTACAAGCGTGAGCCACCACGCCCGGCGTTGTAACTCACTTTAATGCTATTAAATATGTATTGCAATCTATAATCTGTAATATCCTTGTAATAGTCCTGTTGAGATATTGTGTTAGGTACAGGAAAAGGCAATGTCACAAAGAACAACAATAACAAAAAAAACCCAGATCATGCTAGTTAAAAGTAGATGCAATCTGAAGTGAGTTTCTTGCAAAATAGCCAAGTATGCATGCTGAGCCCGATACAACTACCACTGAAGCTTCCCTGCCTTCCTAGGCAAGAGTCTTCCTGGCTACGTAAGACAATCAGTGTTTGTCTTGTAAATGCAACTAATAGTTGATTTATGAGCAAAAGAGGGAACTTGTGAGACAAAGTAACAAACCTAAGAAGCCATGTTTGCTCATTTTGGCTTGTCAGCATAAAGTGTAGCTCTCCAGAAAGATGTTTTGAAGGCAAAGCAGGCTAGATCACAAGGCTCCCACATCTCTGACCCGAGTCACTATTTTTTAGAAGTGAAATAACCCCAGTCCTTGCCTTTTCCCACACATTAAGATAATGTCTGCTGAGTTTAGTGCTTATGCTAAGCACATGCACTCCCACACCCAAGCCTAGGTGTGACTCTGCAGTAATGTAACTTCTGAACAAGTTTAATGTGGATTTGCACACGTTAATCCTCCACCACCTGTATATAAGCCATGGGCCGAAATGCTGTTCAGGAACGGCCTGATAGAGCCTCTCTAAAGGGCTGCTCCTGGCTACAGGCCTCAGTCTATAGTCCTCAGTCAAGCTTCTACATAAAACTGACTTTCGGCTGGGCGCGGTGGCTCACGCCTGTAATCTTAGCACTTTGGGAGGCCTAGGCGGGTGGATCACCGGAGGTCGGGAGTTCCAGACCAGCCTGACCAAAATGGAGAAACCCCGTCTCTACTAAAAATACAAAATTAGCCGGGTGTGGTGGCGTATGCCTATAATCCCAGCTACTCAGGAGGCTGAGGCAAGAGAATCGCTTGAACCCGGGAGGCAGAGGTTGCAGTGAGCTGAGATCACGACATTGCACCCCAGCCTGGGCAACAAGAGTGAGACTTCGTCTCAAAAAAAAAAAAAAATTGACTTTAATTTTCTAAAAGCTTGATCTTTTCTTCAGTCAACATAGGGTAAGGGTTCCATGGCCCACTGCCCTCCAGGGGTTGGTAAACATGACTACGTAAGCACCCAACTTGATCAGTAGCAGAGGGCATCTGATGGTGGCCAGGTGGGACAGCCACAGCAGGGAGGTGGGTTCCTGCTGCCGCCTCCAAGGAGCTAGGCAGTCTGCGTGTCCTGAGGGTGCACCCCTTCCCCCCTCCCTCCATCTTCCTGGCTTCAAGCCGGGCTAGGGGGTGGGGGACAGCTGCAGGAGGTGACAGTGTCACTTATGGAACCCCTGTCATGTGTCTGGCTGGACTCTTGACTTGCTTTGGCCAACAGAACAGGGCAGAAGGGTCACTGAGCTGGGTCTGTGCCTCAGAAAGCCTCCAGCCCCCACTCTCGCAATGGCAAGGAAGGGTGAACTGCGTGAGTCCTAGGACGGTTCCCGAGCCCCCAGCCTCAGGGCTGGCAGGCCTGTGGGAACTAGGGGTGGGAAAATCGATGCTCCTATAAGACCGGTGAAGGGAAGGCCTCAGGGAAGGTGGCCACCATTCACCTGGAGACAACTGCAGCCAGGCGGGGCCTGTCCCAGAGAACTCCAAGGCTAGATTCTTTGTATGAAATCTCCTGCCCTTAAAATGATGGCAGCGGATACTCATTATGTTAAAAGCTGCCTGTCTTGGGCTGTGATGCTGGCTGCACCATTTGCAACCTTTGTCCTGGGGTCAAGTTCAGTTATGGGACTGAGAGCCATGTCTCTACCGTGCCTGTGGCACTGATTCACACATTTATTCCTTCAACAAGGACCCAGTGATCTGTGGCTTCGCTGGGCTAGGCCTTTGGCTGGAGGTTGCAGCCTAGGTGAGAGGCTGGCGAGGCTTCCCTGGGCAGGTGCGTCTAGGGCTCTGACCCACTACAGGGCTCCTGTGGTGGGCGGCTTCATGCTGAACGTGGGGAAGCCTATTACCTACCCTCACTGCACCCCATCGCCCTACTCCAGGGTGAGCCCTCACGGGAACACTAAAAGAATGACCAGTATTCTTACTTTAAGCCACTCTAGTTGCTATGCAGTGGTATCTCAGTGTGGTTTTTTTTCCTAACAGTTCTACTGAGATATAGTAAATATGCCAAATAACTCACCATTTTAAAGTGTGCAACTCAATGACCTTTAGAGTATTCTCAAATGTGTGCAACCATGACCACAGTCAATTTCAGACCATTTTCATTACCCCATAAGGAAATCTTCACCCTCCACTCCTGCGCCTAAGTAGATTAGTTGTGGGCAACCACTAATCTACTTTCTGCCTCTATACATGAGCCTGTTCTGGACATTTCATTGGAAAGGAATCATACGATGTGTGGTCCTTTGTGACTGGCTTCTTGTACTCAGCATGATGTTTCCAAGAGTCACAATGTTTTCTATTCTCTTGGGCATATACCTAGGAGTGGAATTGCTGGGTCGTGTGGTTTAAATGTTTACATGTTTGAGGAACTGCCAGGCAATCTTCCAAAGCAGCTGCACCATTTTACATTCCCAACAGTGGTGTGTGAGGACTCTAATCTTTCTCCCTCCTCACCAACACCTGTTAGTGCCAGTAGTTTTTTTGTTTTGTTTTGTTTTTGTTTTTGTTTTTGTTTTTGAGACAGAGTCTTGCTCTGTCGCCCAGGCTGGAGTGCAGTGGCGCGATCTCGGCTCTCACTGCAACCTCCGCCTCCCGGGTTCAAGCAATTCTCCTGCCTGAGTAGCTGAGATTACAGGTGCCCGCCACCATGCCCAGCTAATTTTTTTTTGTATTTTTAGTAGAGATGGGGTTTCACCATGTTGGTCAGGCTGGTCTCGAACCCCTGACCTCGTGATCCACCCGCCTCGGCCTCCCAAAGTTCTGGGATTATAGGCGTGAGCCACCGCGCCCGGCCTAGTGCTAGTAGTTTTTATTCCAGCCAACCTATATTCAACCATTGAATATCACCTGGTGGGTATAAGCGGTTAAGTGGTGTGTCAAACTTTTGATTTGCATTTTTTTCTGATGGCTAATAATGTTGAGTATCTTTCCTTGTGCTTATGATATCCTCTTTGTAGTAATGTCTATTCAGATCCTTTCCCATTTTTAAATTGAGTTATTTGCCTTTTTTATTCTTGAGCTGTAAAATTTCTTTATGTATGCTAGATACATGTCTTTAATCAGACATGTGAACAGCAAACATTTTCTCTTCTGTGGGTTTTTTCTCTTCTGTCATTTTCTTTACTGAAGCCCTTCAAAGCATAGAAGCTTTCAATGTTGCTGTTTCCCAGTTCATCTCCTTTTCCTTTGTTGCTTTGCTGTTGGTGTCATCTCGAAATCCCTGGGGTTTTAATTTGCATTTCCCTAATGACTGATGATATTGAGCTTCTTTTAATTTGCTTATTTGTCATTTATATATCTTTGGTGAAATGTCTGTTTAAAACGTATGCCCATTTTTAATTGGGTGTTTTTTCTTGTTTTTATTGAGTTGTGAAAGTTCTTTATATATTCTACACACAAGTCCTCTGCTGGATATTGAGTTTGCAAATATTTCCTCCCAGACTGTGACTTACCTTTTCATTTTCTTGAGTTTCTTTTGAAGACCAAGTTTTTTTTTTTATTGCAGTGAAGTCCAATTTGCTGATTTTTTTCTTCACTTAGAATTCATGCTTTTGGTGTCACATTTAAGAAATATTTGCCAAATTCAAGGCCATTAAGAGCTTTTCTTTTCTTTTTTTTTTTTTTTTTGAGACAGAGTCTCGCTCTGTCACCCGGGCTGGAGTGCAGTGGCGCGATCTCGGCTCACTGCAAGCTCCGCCTCCCAGGTTCACGCCATTCTCCTGCCTCAGCCTCTCTGAGTAGCTGGGACTACAGGCGCCCACCACCACGCCCGGCTAATTTTTTGTTTTTTTTTTAGTAGAGACGGGGTTTCACCGTGGTCTCGATCTCCTGACCTCGTGATCCGCCCGCCTCGGCCTCCCAAAGTGCTGGGATTACAAACGTGAGCCACCGCGCCTGGCCATTAAGAGCTTTTCTAGAAGTTGTACCTATTTAGCTCTTACATGGGTTCTGTGATCTAGTCCCAGTTAATTTTGTAGATACTCTGAAATGGAGGCGGAGGTTCATTCTTTTGCATATTATCCCAGAAGTTGTCCCAGGCAACACTTGTTGAAAGACTATCCTTTCACCCATTGAGTTGCTTTGGCATCTTTGTCAAAAATTGATTGACCACATATATGTGGGTCTACTTTGAGACTCTCTTCTAGTTTGCCAATTTATGTGTCTCTCTTGACACTGGTACCCATTGTTTTGATTACTCTTGCTTTATAATAAGTGTTGAAATCTATTAATGTAAGTCCTTCCGCTTTGCTTTGCTTTTTGGTGATGTGAGTGGCATAGTTCGTATTGGATGACACTCCCTGTGTGCTGTATGTATCTCAGGGCCCTGCCCATTGAATATCAGAGCATCGTCAGTCATTCTCATGACCAAAAACATCCCCCACCAGATTTTCAAATGTTCTGATCAGGGACAATACCCTCTTAAGAGAATCTCTTCTCTAAAGGAACAAGAATCAGAATGACATCAGCGGCACTAGGTAATGGAGGAAAATGGAGCAAACCCTTCCATGGTCTGAGGAAACTGATTTGTAACCCGGAATTCTATACCCAGCCAAACTACCAATCAAATCTGAGGGCAAAGTAAATACTTTCAGACACACAAGGACTCAGAGACCTACCCATAGGCTGTGTCTGGCAGAATTGCCTGAGGATATACTCTGCAAAGTAGAAAATGAACCCAAGAAAGACAATACACAGGATCCAAGAAAGAGTGGACTCAATCCAGAAGTATAATGCCAAGAAATCCCTGATAATAGCTGTGTAGCAGGCCCAGGAAGTAGCCAGCCCAAATTATAGTAGTGAGTCAGAGAGTGCTCAGGGGAAGGTTTTTAAGGAAAAAAAAAGAATTTCTTATAAAAAGGACAATATTAAAAAGATTGATGATCTTACCGAGAAGTTGGATGTGAATAATAATAGGAAAATTAACAAATGATTTTACATAGTATACTTCCCCTTTCTCTGTTTCCTTCTCCATATTTTTGTAACCTTTATTTTTTTGGAGTGCATACTCATATCTTCCTTTCTGCAGTTGAATTTAAATTACTCGGCCTCGAATTTATCACAGTGGAAATGCCAGTTATCAGTTTTTTTCAGGTGGCAGAATGTATCTGTATACAAAGCCGGGAGACCTTAACTAGAGTTACAGACTAGCATGCACATCCTATAAATCCTAACGAGATCAAAGGACTGGTGGAAGATGGGAGAGGAGGGGAAGGAGAATGTCCTGGGTCACTTCCCAGGGAAACATTCTGAAAGGGAGGTTTGCGCACAGGAGATTTCCTGGGGAGAGCTCAGGGGCCAGCACTAGCAAGGGAGAGAAGAGGCAGGATTGGCAGAGGGAGAGGCTGGGCCACAGTGTGAATCCTACAGAGGCTTGGCTAATCCCACGGGCGCTCTGGAGCTAGGATGGCCCTGCAGAGTTGCCCAAATTGAGGCAAGGGGGCCAGGCTGTTGTCCTCCTGCATGGACCAGTCGCTAGTTGGGGGCTGCCCTGGGAAGGGGAATGTAAAGATTCCGTCAGCACAGGGCAATTTCCTGAGACGGTGTTTGCTGTGAGCTGGTGCGTGGCGAGGGCCTCACCTTGAAGGGGGAATCTGGGCAGCAACCACAGCATCCATGACACGGTGCTTCAAGGACTCTAGAGGCTCTGATATTTTATTACACATCGTGGGAATTTAGATGAGAGACTGCAGCTGAACTTGACGGCCTTTAATTGCTCTGACGTCTCCGTGCTGCCAGCCAAGTGAAAGCAGTCCACCCTGTCCCTCTGTGTCTCATCTGCCCTCTGCTCATCAGTGTTCCTATGTACGTGGCCATGTGGTGAGACTGGGAGAGACCCCTCCGTGCCCAAGAGCCCGGAGTCCAGTCCAGAGGCAGGTGGGAAGCCAATTAACTCACTGCATGCCGGGGTCAGAGTAGGGAGGCTGGAGGACGAGGCCACAGGGTTTGTGTGTGGGGCCCTGTGGGATGGCCCTGGCCTGTGCCGGCTCATCCCTCTTGCTCATTCTCTGTCTCCATGTGAGAACTCCTAAAGAGCAGGGGCCCAGAGTCTGGCCACAGTCGATGCTCGGCCACATTTGCTAAAGGAGTGGCTGGCTGAGGCTCCTTGAGGAAGAGGCCTCTCTTGTCTGGTGGGGACAGGCATTGTTCCTCCGTCGCTTGGGAGCCGGGAAGGAGGGTGGACTTGGCCCCATTGCTGGTAGCAGACTCCCCTGTAACCTCCAGCTCCAGGGAGCTGGCTGTCGCTGGAATACCCCTGAGTCCCAGGAATGGAAAGCAAGGCAGATGAGTGGGGCAGAGGGGGAGGACAGGCCTGAGGGGCTCCCTGCTCCCACTCCTACCGCCTAAGGAGTTGTCCAGGGAGCCCGGCCGGAAGGAGCAGGGAGTGGGCCAGGCAGGCCACTGTTGGTGTTCACCACCTATGCCCTGAGGACCTCTCTGCTTGCCTCAGAGCCTGGGGAGTGGCAATTCCAGGAGGACAGGGCCCTGCCCAGGCCTCGGGTGCAGTGCTCCTGCCTGGAAGCTCAAACAGCACCTTGTTGGCTTGTTGTCATCTTCTGCTCTGGCCAAGCCTGGAAGCTCCTGAAAGGCAGGGCTGAGGCCTCCTCCCCTTATGGTGTCTGGTGTCACCCGGGCCTGGTACAGATTGGGTGCTCTGTCTGCTGAGTGGCAAGGTGACCTGCCTCAGGGAGCAAGGAGGTAGTGCAGAGATGGAGATGTGGGGTCATCTTCAATCGGGAACAGCTGGACGGGGTGTCTGGGGGGCTCCACACGGGCATTGATCATAGAAAGGGATCCTGGCTGCTCCTTCCCCAACCCCTGCAGCTCTGTCCATCAGGCATGATCCTCACTGACAGGCACCAGGGTTTAGAGTTGCCTTCCCTCCAACCCCAAACACTGGCGGAGACCCGTGTGCAACTGCAGGGTCAGGCCTCCGATAAAGTCAGGAGAAGCCTGGGCTACATGGATTCCTTTCTGGGAAGCTCCTCAGGTATTATAAAATGAGGAGATATTGGAATAGAGTTGCAAAGATGTTGGTATGTTTTAAATTTATAAACCAAAATGATAAATGATGTGTACATGTACAAATAGGATGGTATCTAATGGTGTTCTTCAAAAGGTAATGATAGGATTTATAAGGATAACATTAATCTTGAGAACAGGCCGACGTGTCTTAGAAATGAGGGACAAGTTTAAAGTTGTGTTGAGTTTTCATTCAGGATGGTGTGTGTATGATCTCATCCTCGTATAACAGTCCTTGGGGAACTTGAGGCTTCCAGTACATGGCCCCACTACCATTCTGGGCCCTGCCCATGGGACACCCAAGGTGGGACACTGAAGGAGGCCTGAGGACCCTGGAGGATCTGAGGTCTCTCTATGCAGTCTCCTCCTTTCCTGGGGGTGGAGGGATAGCAACAAACATGAATATGGAACACCAAGTGTCAGTGAAGCTGGTGTAACAAAGGCAGTGCCACTTGCATGTAAATAACAGCTTTAAAAACATATGAGATGTAGCTAAAGCTTTACCCAGAGGTAAATTTATAGCCTTAAATGCATTTGCTAGAAAACGGAACTATAGAAATAAACCAGCTCAAGTCAAGGAGAAAGAAAAGTGAGTTTAGCCCCGAAGAAACTTGCGGTATGAAAATTACAAAGATTAAGAAAATAATCAACAAATGGAAAATATTTTGGCTGAGGAAACGTAGGCTCCAACAGGTAAAACAAATTGCTGCAGATCTCAACGCCTGTGCAGAGGCAGGGCTTCCCTCCACAGATTTGTCAGTTCCCTGCCGCAAGTGTGAGTGGAGGGTTGGGCCCCTGAGCCTTGGCAGCTCAGCAAATAGAATTATGGAGGCTTCAGGGCCACCTTCTGGTTGCAACTGGGAAGGGACAGCCGGGCAAACGTCTTGCTTCTGCAAGTACAAAACATTCCCAGTGTTTTATTTTATTATTTTATTGTTATTTTTGTAGAGCCAGGGTCTCGCTCTTTTGCCTAGGCTGGTCTCAAACTCCTGGGCTCAAGCGATCCTCCTGCCTCGGCCTCCCAAAGTGCTGGGATTATAGGCGTGAGCCACTGCACCCTGCCCATACCCAGTGTTTTAGTAGACTCAGATCAATAAGAAATGCCAATGTTCTCGTGAGTGTGTTGATTTTTTATTTACACTTTCCCTAAAATCGTCCGCTGATGGATTCGAGTTGTATTTCACGGAATCGCTTCTGATTTAAGGCGCCCGAGGCGGCCGGAGAAGGGTGGAGCGGTCCCCGACGCCTCGCGCGGGGGCGCGGGACCCAGGGGCGGTCCCAGCAGGCGGCGCCCTCCCCGCCCTCTTCCCGCGCCGCGGCCGGCACTTTGCAAAACTCCTCGCCTGCCCGCGGCGGCCGCAGCTCCGCGCCCTGCCGCCCCGGCGCGTCCGCGGGGCAGCGGGCGGCGGAGCGCGGCGGCGCGGGGAGCAGGAGGCGCGGGGGCCCCGGGGGCGGCGCCGGCGGAGGCGGGAGCCGAGGCGGGGCCGCGGCAGCCCCGCGCCGCGCCGAGCCGCCGTCCCCGCCGCGCAGCCATGGCCGCGCCGCCGCCGCCCCGCCGCCCGCTCGCCTGAGGCGCGGCCGGCCTCCGGGCGGGGGGCCATGGCCAGCGCCGCCGAGCCCCCCGGCCAGGCGGCCGAGTACCTGCAGGAGCTGACCCGGATCGTCGCCGCGCAGCAGGAGCTGCTGGCGCGCCGGCGGCGGCGCATCGAGGAGCTGGAGCGCCAAGTGGCGCGGCTGAGCCGGGAGAACGCCGGCCTGCTGGAGCGACACCGGCGACACCTGGCCGCGTGCGCCCGCCGCCCCGACCCGGGCCCCGGCCCCGGCCCGCAGCCGCTCGGCGCCATCCCTGAGCTCGGCGGCCGCCGCGACAAGTAAGCAGGGCCCGGGGCGGCGGGCGTGTCGGGGGCGTGGGAACTTCTTGGGGCCCGCGGCTTCCCTCGGGGCTTGGCGGGGAGGCGGGAGGGCGCGTGGCCGGCCCGGGAGCGCCCACGCCCGCCGCCAGACCCCTAGGGGCTCCCTGGGATTCTCTGGCGGGGTCGCCGCCCAGACTTGGAGCTCGATCTCGGGTAGGGACTGGGCTCCCTGGAAAGGGGCTCCAGGGAGCTGCCCAGCGCTCCCGCCGGCCTGGCTCTGCGCTGCAGCGCGGACTCAGGGTCGGCGACCCCAGGGGCTCGGATGCACGGGGCGGAGGTCTGTCCGGGGAGCGGACTTAGGTCTCGGAGCGGCAGGGCCAGAACTTCCGACCCGGAGATCCCGAGACCGGTAGGGAGGGGTCGCGGGCCTGGGTCGCTTGCGGGTCGCGGTGTCCCTGGAATGGACTGCGCTGTGTCCAGTCCGGGACGCGCAGAGCCCTCCTCTCTGGAAGCCTCCGTCTCTTACTTCAAGGCTGGGGTTAATTCCCGACCGCCTCGCCCTGGAATTACCCGAGGCTATTTCGGACCCAGGATTAAGTGAGGGATGGGGAAAGGTACAGGGCGGGGCTGTCCAGCAGCCCTGGACCCCGGCGTCCCTGCCGGCTCGCAGCCCGCCGGTGGGGTTCCCGTTTGCCTCCCATGGGTGTCGGTGTCGAAACCCGGAGCAGCCTCACCCTGTGGACCTGCGGGCGCCCATCTGGGGCAGGACAAGGGGGCTGGGAGGCTTCAGTGCCGCTGGGGCGGGGTTTCTGCTGCTCTGTGCCCTCGGCCTGCCCCTCTGCCTGCCCCTCTGCCTCTCTGTCTTCGGGATCACCCGGGGCACACTACGGCTTGGCCTGGGTAAGACTAGAAATCACTGTATGGTTGGGGGAGTGGCCGTGGTCAGGGCTTCAGGACAGTCTTCCTGTTGGGCGGCCCTTCCAGGGTGGAAATGGGGGAGGAGTTAGCCATGGGACAGGCCCTGCTTGCTGCCCTGCCTGGAGGGTGTGTTGGCTCTGGGCGGTGCGGGTGGGTCTGGGGGGCTCTTTGGAGGAGCATTGTGAGGATAGGTTCGGGCTGTGGGTGAGCGCATGGCTCTGTGCGTGGCAGGCGTGGGTGTCAGGCTCTTGCTCTCTGTGAATGGGTAAGGAGGAGCGGGGCGTGTGTATAGCTCCTAACTGGTGTCACTGGGAGGAAGCAGAGACCCCGTCCACTGCCTGTCTGGACCCCACTCCTGGCCCTTCGGAGTCTGAGACTGCCTTCACTCTTCAGTCCTGCCACAGCAGCTGCGGGTCTCCTGGAGCTGGTCTCACAGGGGCCCGGGCCCTTTCCCCCACACCAGGACCAAAAGAGAAGCTGGGGCTGCCCAAGGAAAATCCTCGGCAGCTTGGGGAGGCAGCACCAGCGCAGGTCCCTGCTTTCACGGGAAACAGTGACACGTTGGTCAGCACATGCCTCACAACACCACCCTGGGGAATGGCTTCCTTTTTCCCTTCAGCGTCACCCCTGGTGACCACGCAGGGGACAGGAGGATGCTGAGAGACAGCACGTCCGTCCTGCCGTGGGGCATCCCCTGGGTTGTATCCAGGCAGCCGCCTTGGCGCCGGGAAGCCGGGATGGGAAGGCTGGGATTTTGTTTCAGAAGCCCCTGGCTCTGTGTCCAGCTGACTTCCCCTTAGTGGAGACACAGCCATGGCCTATGAGGGAGAGCATCGCCTTTAGGGAAAGCAGGGTGACAGCACAGTCCCACGGTCTAGGTCGAGGACAGCTTCCAAACTTCAATGTGTACACCAGGAGCCTGGGAATCTTGCTACAATGCAGATGCTGAGCCAGTGGGTCTGGGGCGGCCTGGAGTCTGCATCTCTAGCCAGCTCCTAGGAAACCCGCTGCTGCTGGGCCCGGACCCCAGGGTGAGCAGTGAGGCTGTGGGGAGTCCTGGTGTAAGCAGGAGCTGTGGGTGGATTCCCTTCAAGATGGAGCAGCCGGGCCCATTTTTGTGCATTTGATTCACTCCCTAGTCTTTTGGGAAGGAGAATGCTGGAGTCCCCTCCCCTCACAGGAGACTCACAGGGACGGGGGCATCACATGGCCTGCTCACATGCGTGGGGTTCTGGGCCACCCGGGGCTGCTCTGCAAACCATGGATTGGATGTGTCCCACTGCCTGTCTGCAGAGCAAGGTGATTTATGCCTAAGGAACATGGGATAACCAATCCCCTTGAGGACTTTTATTAAGCACCTGCTGTATGCAGACTCATTGTCAATGTGCTTGGAAACATAAGAGGAAGAATGGAGAGGAGAGGAAGAGAATAAGCAACTCTGTGTAGAGAACAACGTGAGTGGACAAACTAGGGTCCCAGGCCCAGCCCTGCACTTCCCAGCCGGTGACCGTGGGACAAGTCACACTACCCCTCCTAGCCTCAGGTTTTCTGAAATGCACGCAAAGCAGGAATGATCATAGCTGCCTCCCGTACTTTTTTGAGGATTAAGCAAAGATGGGCATGGAGGAAACTGGTATACAGTAAGTGCTTAATGCAGGTCAGATTCTTCCATCGTCCACCTGTTTCTCATTTCTTTTGGTCCAACAGGCAGCAGGTGAGACCTTTGGAGCCGGGTGCAGGAGGCGTGGAGAGGGGAATGGGGTACCGTGAGGAGGGCTGCCCAGAGGCTAGGTGGGGGTTGAGCGTGGGTTTCCCAAGGCGACAGGGCCATGCAAGGCCACAGCATCAGGACTGACTTCCTGCTGGGGACTGTGCTCCCCTTTCCCCCTGCCTGCACACAGAGGCCCTGTGAGGGAGGATCTGGCGAGCATGCCAGGCTAAGCCAGGCCTGGCTGACCTCCTACTCAGCCTCCAGATTCTCTGGCCTGAGTCAGGAGCCCCCAGCCTGCCGCACAGACAGAAGGTGCAGTGACTCGCGGGGGGTTGGATAGATGCAATTGAGAGATCACTGAGCAGCCTCGTCCTGGGACAACAGTTAGCCTGGCACTGCCCCACCCATGCAGTCCATGGGCAGGATGACTTTGTGTGCCGGAAGCGTCCAAGTCCAGAAACCTTTAAACTTTTTCTCAGAGAGTGCTCTTTCATGCCTCGACGCCCCCTGAAAAATACCATCGTGAGTTTCTCAGCTCTGGGAAAAACAGGATGATAACAGGAAAAAATACAGTGATGGGATGCCTGTGGTTACTTTGATTATTTGGCTATGCTTTTTCCCTGACATCAGAATTCATATCCAATGTCTGGTTGGCTACATGCTAGTGATCTGTTTCTGGAATTGCTCTCTGCTCACTAGAGGTTTAGACACATAATAGGCACTCAGTAAAGATTTGTTGAGTGGATGAAGCCAGAGGGATTGATTAAGGCCATTGCATTTTCATTTAGAAAGTCAGTTGAACTTCAGCAGGCGCAGCTGGGATTGACAACCACCCAGACCCAAATCCCAGGGAGCAGGGGTGGGGCCGATGGCTGCATCCACTGGGGGCTTCCTGTGCCTGCCCTGCTCACGGTCTATGCCTTGGTCAGGTCATCTCCTTATCTCATCACTCCTATGAGGGAGGTGCAGCTGCTGCTCCCATTTTACAGATGTGGAACCTGAGGCTCAGAAATCGTGGCCTTGCCCAAACTCTCCCATCTGGCTACGGGGTGGAGCCAGGATTTGGACTCAGATGGTCTGGTTCTGCCTCCCTGCTCTTCCCTGTCCCCCCTAACCCCGCCCCTCACCGAGACGGAGTCCTGCTCTGTCATCCAGAGCTGGAGTGCAATGGTGTGATCTCTGCTCACTGAAAGCTCCGCCTCCCAGGTTCAAGCAATTCTCCTGCCTCAGCCTCCTGAGTAGCTGGGATTACAGGCGTGTGCCACCATGCCCGGCTAATTTTTGTATTTTTGGTAGAGACGGGATTTCACCATGTTGGTCAGGCTGCTCTCAAACTCCTGACCTCAGGTGATCCACCCACCTTGGCCTCCCAAAGTGCTGGGATTACAGGCGTGAGCCACCACGCCCAGCCTCCCCCCAGCTCTTATCCACCCACCACCTGCCCTTCATGCTGTCGAATGGCCAGACCGTCTCCCAGGATCCTGGTGACTCCTGGCCTCTCGAGCTGGAGAAAGCCCAGATGGGAGGTTTCCGCCCTGCCGTGTGCAATCTTGTCACCAAGGCAGGGCTCCTGGTGTCACGTGGGGTGGCAGTGCAGAGGGGGCAAGGATTTAATGAGATGATCCCTTCCAGACTTTGATCTTCCAAAGTTCCTTGACAGAAGGAAACATTGCCTAAGGAGGCTGGGGGTAGGGGTGGGGAAGCCCAGTGGAGTGGCCTGCCTCACTTTCTGGTCCCCTCCAGCCCTTAAGTGCTGTCATATCACTGGGAGAGGACGTTTTTCTGACGCTCTGAGTTGGTGACTCACTCTGGGGGAGGTTTTCAGTGGCATTCAGGCTCTGTTGATTTACCAAACCAGTATTCTTCCCGGGTTCGTGGTGACATTAACTGTACGGCGGCACGTCAGTTCAGAGGCAAGCTCAGGGGTGGCCACTGATGAGGGGGTGGCAAGCAGAGACTGGATTGTCCTAATGGGCAGCAGGCTGATGACACAGGAAGCCACCCTCAGGAGGGTCCTGCCGGGAGCCCCTGATAAGTGTGTTGTTCTTCAAAGTAGCCGGGAAGCACCAATGCTGGGCCAGGGGCTGGGGGCTGAGGGCACTTAGGTTGGATTTCCTCTCCCCTCTTAGCAAATATGAGGGGGCTGTAGAGAGACTGAGTGAGGCCGAGAGGGCTCTTTTCTGATCTCTGAGTTGGCAGAAAGGGTGGCAGGGCGGAGGGAGATACTGTGTCATGTTTTCGTTCAATAATGTTCTTGTTCTCCCAGCCAAGATAAAGCCTGTGTCCAGTGCTGGGAGGATGTCCCCAAGTCAGGAACGAGCTGCAGCACGCTCTGGGAGACTTGTCTGATGGGACAAAATGTGTTCAACTCCAAGGGAGTGGGGAGAGTGATTCTCATTTTTCAGCAGATGGCAGAGTCCACAGAAAGACGAGGGAGTGTGTCTCCGAAGCTCTCCCAGCTGTCTGACAGACTGGGCAAATTATTATTTTACAACCTGGAAAGTAAACCATGAGATGTTTCTTTATCCAGCTCGAGCTGAGGAAGACAGCGAGTGGCACTGTGTGCGAAATAAAGTCGGGACCTACTTGTTTCCGATGTTTGGTTTTCGCCTCCCGTTTCTGGATTCGGGCTCACTGCACCTGGCAGAGATCAGGAGGCTTTGCCATGCCGGGGGTAGTGAGAGGGGTCAGTCACGTTGGAGGGGCCTGGAGTCAGGCATTTGGGGACATCAGCATTTTTTGCCAGCTGGGTGGCTATTTCTCAGCTGTTTTGTCTATGACATTGTTTTGACAGCTGATCCGGTCTTTTGTGTCTTGTTTCTGTTTTTTTTTTTTTTTTTTTTTTTTTTTTTTAAGGAGGAGCAATGCTTTGCCTAACTTGGGAAGTGCACTATTCTGAGCTTGTCAGGGTGTCAGCCGTATAATTGCCACAGAGCAGCAGAAAAAACAACACAGGCCAGCCAGGCGTTCGGCAAGAACTGGAATAGGGGAGAAGGAATTGACCTAATTGAAATGGAGTAGAGGCTGCGGTGGGGCCGGGAGGCAGTCCAAGTTCAGTGGCCTCCAGTGTGCTGCCCCCACCCAGGGCAGACCCTGGCCAGGCTGCAACCAAATGACTTGAATGGAAGCTCTGAGGCAGCAAGGCCTTGGGAGTTTGAATCCTGCCCTCCGAGGGGCGGATATTCCAGTAGGATGCACCGGGCCAGTTATGGCAAACGTTGGGTGCTTCTGTTTTCATCGGGAAACAGCTGCTGCCTTGAGGTTGCCCATGCCTCTCTCCAGCCCATCAGCCCTGGCCTTGCTCTGGGGACTCTGCAGGCCCCCATCTGTGGCTCCTGAGCAGTTAGCCCTGTCCCCGCAGCAGGCTGGCAGGATCCCAGCCCTGCCTCAGCCACTTCCCTGCTGCTTGGACTTTCCAAGTAACAGCCCCAGCTTCTCTGAGTTGCTGTCTCTCCCCGTGAAAATGGAGAAGGCCACTTCCGTGCAGGGAGAGCAGATAACGGGAGTTGCCTGTGGCCCTGCATTAGATGGTGGCTCCAGGGAGAGGAATAGCCAGGGCATCAAGAATGCTTTTGAGGAGGCCAGGTGCAGTGGCTCATACCTATAATCCCAGCACTTTGGGAGGCCGAGGCAGGCGGATCATGAGGTTGGGAGATTGAGACCACGGTGAAACCCCGTCTCTACTAAAAATACAAAAAATTAGCCTGGCGCGGTGGCAGGCGCCTGTAGTCCCAGCTACTCGGGAGGCTGAGGCAGGAGAATGGCGTGAACTTGGCAGGCGGAGCTTGCAGTGAGCCGAGATCACGCCACTGCACTCTGGCCTGGGTGACAGAGCGAGACTCTGTCTCAAAAAAAAAAAAAAAAAAAAGAATGCTTTTGAGGATTGTTTTCCCTCAGTGTTTTGTTACAAAAATGTTCAAACATACAGAAAAGTTGCAGGAGCCGTATGGGACAGAACACTGTCCCCCTGGATTCTGCAATGAAGGTTTTGGAATATTTACTATGTTCCATGCCCCTCTGTCCTTGGAGTTCTGGAACCCTGTGGATGGGGAGCTCACATTGGTGGGGCGCCTGCTGTGGCCCAGGAGCCGGGCCCTGCACTGCCTGCACCCGACTGCCACCTCTTCTACTCACACCCCTTCCTGGGCTGCTTGTCCTTTTAGGGCAGCTCCCCCAGTGCCTCCACTTGGAAACATCATGCAAATGGGAGATGGAGATCTGTACCCGGAAGATGATAGAGGGATCAGGCCAGGGAGAAAGGGGGCCAAGTGGTGTGCAGCCCCAGAGCACGAAGCAAGTGTGACCACCCACGGGTGTCAACAGAGGCTTCCTGGAGGAGGTACCTTTCAGCTGGGACTTGAAGAGCAGGAGAGAGGAGGAGGATGGTGTCAAGGCAGGGGAAGCGGCATGTGTGGTGTGTCTGTGCCCGGCATGTGTGAGGGGCTGGGTGGTGCTGTCATTGGTTGTAACAGGTCAGTGCAACTGGGCCAGGTGAGGCCCAGAAGGGCACAGACCAGCCTAGGGCGCTTGCCTTTCTTAGAACCTAGATATCAGTTTTAGGAGGCTGGTGGACAAGACTGGCCTCTGCCCTCCAAGCTGGGCCTAGCTTGAATCCTGATTTTGAAGTGTTCAGCTTTCCCTCTTGGATGAGGCGAGATCCACAAAGGAACGGGTCAGAGACTGTCGTTCTGCACCTGAACTTAGAATGTGTTGATTGTAATGAGGCCATAGCAATAACCGAGCCTGTTCTAGGTGCTGCCTGCTGGGCACATTCTTCTCCATGTCTCCGTTGATGCTCTAACCCTGTGACAAGTGTGAACTGTCCTCATCCCATTTTGCATATATGAAACCTGAGGCTCAAAGAAGTTAAGCGGTTTGCCCGCAGTCACCCAGTGGCAGCAGCGGGATTCACACCCAGGTCTGTCTGCCTCCAGGGCCGGTGCAGTTCACCACCACGCCGGGCTGCTTCAGAACTGTTCATTGCATCATGTAGATGTTTTGGAAACATTGGGGGCCATTTCCAAATGTGGCGTGGTCCCTTCCCCAGATTTTTGGCTTCAGGAGCCAGAATGAATGTAGTTTTGTCACCCACCTGGAGATAACCCAAGTTCCTTCTCTGCAAAGCAGCTGACAGTGGTTGCACCCAGCTGGCAGGGCTGCTATGGGCAGTGGGTGCCAGTGTGCTTGGGGAGGGCCCTCTAAGCCATGCAGCACACCCAGCGGCCAGTGCCGGGTGTTCCTCTCTGAGTTGGTCTGACTTCCCCACTCTGCTTAGGTGAACACTTGCTGAGCTCCCAGAAAGTTCACGTCTTCATTCATGCAGGACACACTTGGGACATGTGGTCGCAGGGGAGGGTTGGGATGGGGGCCCCTCTTCTGGCTTTGCCCCAGCTTTTGCTGGAAGCGCTTGTGGTGGTTTAGATGTCCTTTGCTCTGCATACCACTTGCATGAAGAGCATCATACCTGTGGAGAACCAAGGGGCCTGGGCCCACCCCCTCCATGGGAACCACAGGAGCACAGCTTGCTAAGGGCAGAAGACAGGGCCTGCTCAGAGGGTGTCCTGGGACTGGCAGGGCAGGAGGGTCTTGCAAGTCACTTGTAGCTGCCTGTGGAGTGCTGGCCCTGCGAGGACAAGGTGTGGGGTGGGGTCCCTTGCTTCCTGGATGGCCTCAGCGCTCAGGTGAGAAGTCCTTAGCATGTGTCTGGTAGTGTTGGGGGACAGCCTCTGGGGACTCTTCCAGGGGCAGGCACATTGTGGATGAGATTCACGGATGGGCTGCAGGGCCCATGAACAGCCCAAGGCTGAACGGGACCTGGTGGGGTAGCCTGGGAAAACCCAAAGACAGGACTGGAGGGAGGGTCCCGGCTTTGGGGTTTGCTTGTACTTTCTCCCCCTCGGCATGTGAAATGCATCTCTCTGAGCCTCGGATTTTTCATCTCTGCTATGGGGACAGTGACAACTGGATCTCCCTCTTAGGGTTGCCCTGAGTGAGGAGGGTGCCTGGCAGCATGGTTGAGGTGCAGTGAGCGGACCAGTGTGCATGGGGCAGAGTGAGGGGGACAGCATGAGAGAGGAGGGTGGAGGCAAACAGGGCAGGGACGAGGGGTGAGGCAGAGCCAGCAGGGCCATGTGGGCCCACTGGGGACTTTGGCTTTGATCTAAGGGAGACAGAAGTCCCTGGAGGGTGTTGAGCAGAAGAGGAAGTGATGGGACTTAGATCTGGGCAGGATCTCTGGCCCCTGGGGCAGGCATGGGTACCAGGGTAAGGGAGGCTTCAGGAGACGCTGCAGAGCTGGGTGCTGGGAGCCTGGGCAGAGGCTGCTGGGATGGGCAGGAGCACGTGGGCTGGGGCTGAAGGCACACGGCCCCACCCTCTCTCTTCCCCCAACAATCGCCAGTCCAGATGGGAAGGAGAGGGAGGAGTGGAACCAAAGGAGTGGCTCCAGATGGGAGGGGCCATGCCCATCTTGGCTGCCTGCAGCAGTTCTTGGAATTGGGAGTTCTTGAAACAGAGAGTGAGGCGGCCGGCGACACCCCTGGACTCTGCCTCTGGCTTCCCACACCCAGGCCACTCCCCTCTTTCACCTTGAGGGAGGAGCAGCCCAAGCAGGGACACTCACTTCCTTGGGCTGGCCGGGACTTCTAGATGGCTTGGGTGAGGCTCCGGGTGGAGTATTTGGGCAGCACGGTGGCCAGGAGCCAGGACACAGACTCTGGGGCCAGGCCAGCAGCCTGAATCCCAGCTCCCTCTACCATGCACCACCTGTCTTTGTCTTCTCTGGCCCGTGGCTGAGCCTCTCTGTGCTTCAGCTTCCTCACCTGTAAAATGGGGTTATAAAACCTCCCTGCTTGAGGAGTGGCAAGGATTACATCCTTGATGTATGTAAATGTGCACAGAGCCACTTGTATCATTATTGTTCCTTCTTTCTCTGTTGAGAAAGAAAGTGATTTTAGAAAGTCATGGAATTTAGAATCAGGTGACTTGGGTTTCAGCACATGTCTCTTATCTCCCCACTTCTCTGCACAGTTAATGCTGCTGATTTTGAATCCAACCCTTTGTATGATGTGTTATCTCAATCCCTTTAACGCTGCAGCCTCTTCACATGTTTTAAAGTTGGGAGTCTTAATTTTATTAAATTGAATTGAGGCCTCCCCCTAAAAATGAGAAGCCTGGAAAGTTCCATCCCCCTCCCACAGCCCACGACATGCTCACATCTCTGTCTTTACTTTCTGTGAGGCTTTACTTTCACCCAGCTCAGCAGTTCCCAGACTTCGAGATGTGTAAAAATCCGCCACCTAAAAGGGGTGTGCGGGGTGACTCTGACCATCCCCTTTGACCCTCACCCATAGGTTGGCCTGCTTGCCCTCCCTGGCACCTAGTGTGAGCCAGTCTCTGGGCTAAGGACTCAACAGATGCCCCAGTACTGGGGCTTCACCATCACCAGATGATCCTGCAGGGCTGTGATGGACCACATCAAATAATGGGAACAAAAGTGTCTTGAAAGTGTAACATTGTACGAATGAATGTCCCTCACCTAAGGATGGTATGTGAGAGGTTGCTGCCACCCCTCCATTGTTGATGAGCTATAATAGCAACCTTGATGACTGGCTATTTATTGTAAGCACTTGCCGTGATTCTGTCAAGTGGGGAGCATTATTATCTCCATGGTATATATGGGGGAACTGAGGCAAAACAAAGCAAGGGTGGTTGAGAAGGTTGTGGTGTGAGCAAGGATCAACCAAGCATATCCCTATCAGAGCTGTCATCTAGACATTTTTAGGGGACTCTTAGTTTCAGTCCGTTTTGTTCAGGAACATACTTTGTGTGATTTCAGTCCTTTTAAATTTGTTGAGACCCATTTTAGGGTCTGAGATGCAGTCTGTGCTGGAGAATGTTCCATGTACACTTGAGAATAATGTTTTCTGCTGTTGGGTGGGCTGTTCTGTACATGTTTGATAGGCCTAGTTGGTTTGTAATCTTGTTTGTGTCTTATATTTCCTTGTTGGTCTGCCTACCTGCTCTGTTTATTATGAAAGTGAGGTATTGATGTCGCCAATTGTTATTCTTATTTGTTAATTTTTATTTTGATTTAATTATAGTTTTCTTTGAGAAAGGGTCTTGCTCTGTCATCCAGGTTGGAGTGCAGTGGTGCAATCAGAGCTCACTATAACCTCAAACTCCTGGGCTCAAGCAACCCTCCCCATCAGCCTCATGAGTAGCTGGGACTACAGGTGTGCACCACCATGCCCAGCTGATTATTAAAATTTTTGTAGAGATGGGGGTCTCGCTTTGTTGCCTAGGCTGGTCTTGAACTCCTAACTTAAAGTATCCTTCCACTTTGGCCTCCCAAAGTTCTGGAATTACAGGCATGAGCTACTGCACCCAGCCTCCAATTATTATTCTTTAATTGTCTCTTTCTTCCTTCATTTCTGTCACTTTAAACACTTCATGTATTTTGGGGTTCTGTTGTTGAGTGCACATGTGGTTATTAGTGTTGTGTCTTTTTTTTTTTTTTTGAGACGGAGTCTTGCCCTGTCACCTAGGCTGGAGTGCAGTGGCACGATCTTGGCTCACTGCAAGCTCCGCCTCCCAGGTTCACGCTATTCTTCTGCCTCAGCCTCCCGAGTAGCTGAGACTATAGGTGCCCGCCACCACTTCTGGCTAATTTTTTGTATTTTTAGTAGAGACGGGGTTTCACCATGTTAGCCAGGATGGTCTCAATCTCCTGACTTCGTCATCCACCCGCCTCAGCCTCCCAAAGTGCTGGGATTACAGGCGTGAGCCACCACTCCCGGCCCTATTGTTGTGTCTTCTTTTTTTTTTGAAACGTGGAGTCTCGCTCTGTCGCCCAGGCTGGAGTGCAGTGGCGCAATCTCGGCTCACTGCAAGCCCCGCCTCCCGGGTTCACACCATTCTCCTGCCTCAGCCTCTCCGAGTAGCTGGGACTACAGGCGCCTGCCACCACGCCCGGCTAATTTTTTGTATTTTTAGTAGAGACGGGGTTTCATCGTGGTCTCGATCTCCTGACCTCGTGATCCGCCTGCCTCGGCCTCCCAAAGTGCTGGGATTACAAGCGTGAGCCACCGCGCCCGGCCTGTTGTGTCTTCTTAATGGATTGTCCCTTTTATCATTATGAAATGTCCTTCTCGGTCCCTAGTAACAATGTATATCTTAAAGTTTATTTTGTCTGATTTTGGTTATAGCTACTTTAACTCATTTTGGTTACCATTTGTATATCTTTTTCCATCCTTTTATTTTCAACCTATTTGTGTGTTTGAATCTAAAGTGAATCTCTTGTAGACAGAATGTAGTTGTATTATGTTTTCTGTTAATCCATTTTACCAGTCTCTGCCTTTTGATTGGAGTGTTTAATCTACATTTAATATAATTATTGATAAGGTGAGATTTACATATACAATTTTGTCATTTATTTTCTGCATCTTATATCTTTTTTTCCTGTATTCCTCCATTACTACCTTCTTTTATGTTAACTATTTTTCTAGTGTAATATTTTAATCCCCTTGTTTATTTTAGTATATAGGGGACCTTTTAGAGCATGATAAAACTTGTTCTAGAGGCAGAACATCCCACATAAACTTATCCTCACCCAGAGAGAATAAAGATGGGCAGGATCCGGCGAGGGAATGTTGACAGTGAAACCCAGAAAGTGGCAGGCCCCAGAGAAGAAAGCTGGCAAACACAAGTGTGGACCCATCACAAACTGGGTAGGCACCAAGGAACCAGCCCAGAAGCTTCCTGAAGACAAGGGGAGTGAATTATTTGTCTCTGCTGTTTCTTTAAGGGGTCCTGCCTCAGGGTAGGTTTTAATGAATATGTATTGAATGAATGAATCAGCAAGTCAATTAATCCATCATTCAGTCACCGTAAAGGTTATTTGTTGGCCTGTAACAAATTAATTAAACATTTAGTTTTAAAACAACCACCATTTTATTATATCTCATTTTGCAGATCAGAGGTTGGGCAGTGCTTGGCTGGGTGGTTCTTCTGTTCCCTATGTTTTTAATGGAATACTCAGTGGTATTCAGCTGCACGATTGGCTGATCTGGAGGGTCCAAAGCGACTTCACTCACACATCTGGCACCTTGTGGAGGTGTCTGGGAGGTGGGCTCAGTTGAGACTGCCACCAGAGTATCCACATGTGGCTTTTCCAACCTGGTGGCCTAGGGGCCCCCAGAGCCAGTGTTGTAAAAGGCTTGTGTGGGAGATGTGAGGCTTCTTGTGATTGGACCTCTGGAGTCCCAGACGTACTTCTGCCACATCTTATTGGTCACACAGATCACAAGGCCAGCCCAAATTCAAGGGCAGAGGAATTGGCCTCCACCCTCCCTGGGAGAAGGAGGGACAATTTGCGGAGGTCCTTAATCTCCCACATTTGGTTTGCTCAGACTGGGCTCTGTCACTTCTCCCTGTCAAGGCTGCGGAAGTTTCAGAGTGGCCTGCCCACAGGCAGGCCTCGCTCCCTTCTCTCTGCCTGGACTGTGGCCGCTGTCCTGCCCCTGCTGAGCTGGCCTGTCTGTGGAGGATCACTTTTAGGGGTGGCTGTGTCTGCAGCATTCTCATCTTCCAGTGCAGCTCATCAGGAGGCCAGCACCCCCACCCCCCACAACCTGGCTTGGGCACTGAGGATGCTTCTTGAGCAGGGACCTGACCTGTTCCCTGTGTGGGGGATGGGAGTAGGCTGGGCTTCCCAGCCCAGTCACTCAGGGAATGCTTGCCCGTTCTCATCTGCATCCCCCTCACTCCAAGCTGTATTTTTAACTCCTGCCATATGGCGAAGCAGCCAAAACATCCAGATAGGGAAAGGGGGTCTGGAGAAAATCATCCCTGCAGTGCGATTTGGATGGCTGCAGTCACTGAAAGTGCTGCCTTCTCAGTCCCACCTTCTCCCTGGGCACTAAGGACACCCAAGCAGCCTCGCTCCTGCCTGGCTGTCATCCTGCCCTGAGGGCAGGAGTGTTGGCCTGAGTTCCTCTCTTGCTCACAAGAGTGCCCTGAGCCGGTGGCCAAGTGCCTGCTGGTTGCCTACCCCAACCCCCTGCACTGCAGCTCACTCCGGATGCCTGCCATTTTCACACTTCATGCTGTTCCCGCTGCCTGGAATACCCAGCCCACACCTCTGTTCTTGCCTTTTGAAACCCCGCATGTCCTCTGAGGACTGACTCTGATCTCAGAACCTTTCATGGTGCTGACACGTGTTAGAATAAATATCTTCTCTTCATGTTGATTATATTTATTCCTGTAGCCCTGGTCCCTCTGCAGGCTTCCTGTCTTGTTACCACTGGGGGCCTGGGGGCTTGCATCTTCCCTCTCTGGGGCAGGTGGCAGCCACACCTTGCTCATCTTTGGAAGCCCTCCTACCAAACTGCCCAAATTTAAAATGACATATTTTGAATGAATCGACGATTGTTACATGGACAAAGGTCTCCAGAGTGGAATGCACACACCCCTAGGGGCGAAGGACTTGATTCTTTGAGGTGCAGGGAAAACATGTACAGTTAAGATTGTATTTGCACTTATTATTTAATTTCGTCCTTAAACATCTTTTTGGTGGGCCCTTTTACGGATATTCGTGACATCAGTGCAGTCTCATCTGCACATGAGTTATAAAGACACAGGTTCATGGTGGGGGTCTTGCTCAACCCTTCTGATAGGGGAGCCTCATCAGAAAGTCTAGTGGCAGTGGCCTGGACCACAGCTGATTTTTCACTGCTCTCTCCTGGAGACGGCAGCTTTCCTGGCAATAAAGGTCTCTTCTATGAGATGGGCTGAATTAAGTATGTATTAAGCAACTGCTGTGTGCTAGCTGATCCTTTTTTAATCTGTGCAGCCCCATTCTGCAGATGAGAAAACTGAGTCTCAAAGAGGTGAAGCCCTTGCCTAGGGTTGTACAGCTAGTAAGTGGCAAGGGCCAGACATGGACCTGGTCTGTGGGACTCCCAAACCAGTGCTCTTGGCATCCTGCTCTGTGTCTGGTGGCCCTGTTGCCCTCCTCTGGCTGAGCTCTTGGGCTCTGCTCAGGGCTGTGCATTGGCAGTGACAGGATCTGGCCTCTGTGTTCCTGTGGTTTCTGCAAAGGGTGGTCCTGCTAGCAGTGGTGTGATGCTTGTCCCTCACGGACAGGACTCAGCAAGCCGCTTCTTTTTCATCCCTCCAAACGTGAAAGCTCCAGGCTGAGAGAGGATGTGGGTGGATCTGGAGGAGAGCTGGTTGAGGGGGGCACAGCCTTCTTGTTTAAGAAATTTGCTGACTCTGGCTGGGCGCGGTGGCTCACGCCTGTAATCCCAGCACTTTGGGAGGCCGAGGCGGGTAGGTCACGAGGTCGGAGATCAAGACCACTCTGACTGACACGGTGAAACCCCGTCTCTACTAAAAATACATAAAATTAGCTGGGCGTTGTGCTTGGCGCCTGTAGTCCCAGCTACTTGGAGGCTGAGGCAGGAGAATGGCGTGAACCCGGGAGGCGGAGCTTGCAGTGAGCGGAGATCGTGCCACTGCACTCCAGCCTGGGCGACAGAGCGAGACTCTGTCTAAAAAAGAAAAGAAGAAAAGAAATTTGCTGACTCTGGCCCCAGAAGGGCACAGGGCTGGGGGGACCTGTTTAATCTCCATTTTTCCAGATTTTCATTCATCACATGCCAAAAATCCAGTCCTCTTTGGCTGGAGGCAACCAGAGGGATGGAAAACGCGGCTTTTATTTCATCAGAATGTCAGCTTCTCTTCTTTGTGTGGATTGTTTTTATTGTAAAATGTAGTTTCTTTTATCTCCACTGAACTGGTACCAGGTCTGTCCTCGGCTGTTCAGGCTGCCATAACAAATGCCATAAACTGTGTGGCTTACAAACAATATACATTTATTTCTCACCATTCTGGAGGCTGGGAAGTCCAAGATGAAGGTTCCATCAGGTTCAGTGTCTTTCAAGGGCCCTACTTTCCAGTTTATAGATGGTGTCTTCTCGCTGTCCTCACATGGCTGGAGAGGTGAGGAGCGTTCTGGGCCTCTTTTATAAAGCACTTAGCCCAATCAGGAGGGCTCTGCCCTCGTGACCTCACCACCTCCCAGAGGCCCCGCCTCCCAACACCATCACCTCGGGGATGAGGATTTCAACACATGAACTTGGTGGGGAGAACACAGACATACAGACCACAGCAAGGTCCAATCGAGTAAGCGGTTATGGAGCCTCTTATGTGCAGATGTGTGCACGGATTAGGGGTGCAGCCAGGGGTCAGGGGTGCAGTAGGGGCCCAGGGCGTTCCTGCCGTCCACTTCACAGCCTGGTGGGGGAGCAGATGTGCCCCTAGAGCACCCCCTGTTTTGGGGGCTGAGATAAGAGCTTGCTGGAAGGACCGCCTGGGCTGGAGGAGGCAGCGAGGGTTGTTAGGGAGGACAGTGAGCCCCTAATTGTCCTGGCCCCCACTTTTGTGCTGTCCTTCAGGGACCCTGGGGATTCAGCATGTGGGGTCTCCCTGTGCCTACCTTGGAGAGGGTTGGCTTTTGGTTTCTTCTTAAGGTGATAGCTTCAGCAGTTTTCCATATTTCTCCCTGAATAGTTCTCCTGTGCTTTTGAAAAAAAAAAAAAGCTGCTTCCTCCCCATCATGGGAGCTGCTGACTGCTGCTCTGTGCACGCTGTGTGGGTTTCCCTGAGCCTCCTGGTTTAATGAGAAAGTCCCTGCGCAGGGTCTGGGCCTCAGGGGCCTGTGGGCTCCCCGCCGCCCAGCTGCACTGCAGGCTGAGCTTGACTTTTAGCCTGTAAGAGGCTGGCGTTTGGGCTAGTTAGACCTGTGCTCCTTGGGCATCTTCCACACTTTCGAGACCTCCAGGGAAAGCTGTGTCTCAGGCTGCTTGATGCCACATGGAGTCCAAGGGCTATGGCATTGAGATTAAACACTGTCATCTCTCCTGCCACAATGTGCCAAGTGCAGTTTGACTAAGACAAAATTGTGGAGGTGGTTGGTGCATGCAGTCAGGGTTTGGATACTGGCGCCATTCTGAGCTGTGGGGGAGTGTTTCCTCATCCGGAAAATGGGTGCAAGAACAGTGCCTCCCTCAGACAAGGCCTAGCCAGTGCTGGGGGTGTGGGAGCACTCACTCCATAGTGGACCTCCGTCACGATCATTTCAGGTGTAGGGAAAGTAACAACAGGAGCCTCGGAGGTGAGAGGGAGCCCTGCGCTAGATGGGCATGGGGTGTGTGGCTGAGATAGCTGCTTCCCGTTATCTGGTTTCCTTTTTTTTTTTTTTTGCAATACAGCGTCTTTTTTTGTTTTTAAATGCCCACAGAGCAGAATAAAGACTGCCCTTCTCAGCCTCTCTGGTGGTTACATGTGGCTGTGTGACTCTGTGGTAGCCAGTAGGAGGTAAGCAATAGTGTGCTGTGCAACTTCCAGAAAGTCCCTTGAAAAAGGAGTGTTGTGTCCTTTGACCCTTGCTTTGCGTCCTGTTGGCTGGAATAAGGATGTGATGGCTGGGGCTTAGGCAGCCACTTTGGATTGTGAGGACAGTGGCTGCACCAGAGGGATGAGGGGGCTGTGAGTTTGCAGAAGCCTGTAACCTGGTAACCTGGAGGAACTGTCCCACCCAGCCTGGACTGCCCACTGCCAGACTCCTGCATGAGAGAAGAAACCATGGGTTTCAGTCTGTGTTCGTGTATTTGGTTTTGGTCTCTCTTTGTTGATCCTGACCCTAAGGTTATCTCGAGAGTGATTTTGCAGCTGTGCTTCATCTCTGGGAGCCTGAGACCTCAGAGTTTGAGGGAGTGCGGGTGGAGGTGGGTCCCCCTGGGGCCCAAGTGTTGGGATGGTGAATTGAGCCACTGAGCAGATGAGGGCTGGGTGCTTCACGCAGTGCCAGTGCACAGGCAGAGGCTCTGCTGAGGGCTGGGCCCTGATCCTGGGGGATGCTGGGTGTCTTGTCACAGTTAGGGCAGCATCTGGCTGTGGTGGGGCTGGCAGGAATCTCACAGGGGAAGAGCCTATGGGCCAGTGAGGCTGCCCTGCACGGGCCGAGGAGGAGGCAAGACTTGATTCACTTGGACAGGTTGTGGGGACACGTGGCCAGACCTTCTGGATCCGGGTCACTTCTCAGGGGCTGGAAATGGTGCTCCTCTGCTTTCCAGGGGGAGAAGGGGTATCAGGGCTGCAGCTCCCACCTTCTTATCCCTCTGCCCTCAGCCATGCTGCTGAGAGAGAGAAAGAGAGACACACAGAGACAGAGATATAGAGACAGAGAGAGACACAGAGAGACAGAAACAGAGAGAGAGAGAGGGAGAGACACAGTGATAGACAGATAGAGACAGAGAGAGAGACAGAGATAGGGATAGACAAAGAGAGAGAGAGAGAGGAGGGGAGAGAGAACCAGAGAGACAGAGTGAGAGGGAAGGAGTAGACTGGGTGACAGTCCCCCGAGAGAGGCAGAGACTATGTATTTGGCCCCTTTTGACCCTCCTGCCCTCTCCTCCTTCCTCCTCCTGCTTGTTGAATTAATGATTGATTCATTCACCCATTCATTTGCTTTGCCAGCCTGCCAGGCCCACCTTCCAGTGCCAGCCTTCCTGCAGAGTGATGCTAGAGTCTGGAGATGCCAAGCCAGTCCCCCAGGGGTGCCATGTGATGAGAGGGAGCTGGAGGGAGGGAGGAAAGGAGGTTTGGTGAGGGGAGAAGGGGGTGCCGGGCACCTGTTAGAAAATGCTACATTTTGAAGATGATGTCCCATGCAGGTTGACTTTGAGACAGATGATTAGTATAGGAACCCAGGCGAACACAAAACTGAGACCCAGGAGAGCAGGCAGCGGGGCATGTTTTTACCGTGTGTGCCCTGCTGTCCCTGGTCTCCTTAGAGCCCTTGGCTTCCGGTGGATATCACGGCAGCCAGATGGTTTCCATGGGCAGGACAGGGCCTGGTGAGTTGGCCTGGACTGGAAAACCAGTTTAAGTTTGGAGGGAAGTTGTGACAGGCAGTATGGCAGGCGGGAGACACAAAGCCTGAACTGGAGGCTGGGAGAACACAGGAGGCTGCGCTTGGTGGAGCAGCCACTCCAGGAAAGGGGACTTTCCAGCCAGGCTGGCTGGGGTCAGTGGCCTGGCCGGCGCCGCCCGGCTCAAAAGCCCAGGCCAGGAGCTTTAAGGCTATGTATATCCACTCCAGCAAATCTTTTGATCTTGATGATTCTGTGCGAAGCCTGTGTGGTGCTGGCTTGTGCATGTTGGACTCCCAGGCAGACAGGCGCAGGGACAAGGACACAAATCCAGAGACCGGCTGGGCCAGGAGACTTTCTTGTCCACGACTTCAGCTCAGAGAACTGCGGCTCAGAGGGGCTGAGAGCTTGGCTGAGGTCACCAGCAAGTGTGCGCCCAGCCCTGCGCTCCAGGCTCCACTCCAGCCTTAGGGCAAGGGGGAGGCTGGCAGGGACGGGGCACTGGGTGAGTACCTACTTTAAAAAAAAAGTGGGGCTGGGCATGTTGGCTAACGCCTGTAATCCCAGCACTTTGAGAGGCCAAGGTAGGCCAATCACAAGGTCAGGAGTTCAAGACCAGCCTGGCCAACATGGTGAAATCCTATCTCTACTAAAAATACAAAAAATTAGTTGGGTGTGGTGGCGCGTGCCTGCAATCCCAGCTACTTGGGAGGATGAGACAAGAGAATCACTTGAACCCAGGAGGCGGAGGTTGCAGTGAGCAGAGATCGCACCATTGCACTTCAGCCTGGGTGACAGAGCAAGACTCTCAAAAAAAAAAAAGCGTCAGGTACTTTTTTCCCCCCAAAGGAGGGTTGTGTATTTTATTTTTGAAAATAGTGATAAATACACAAAACATAAAATTCACCTTTTCACCATTTTTAAGTGTGTAGTTTAATGGCATTAAGTACATTCACATTGGTTTTTTGTTTTGTTTTGTTTTGTTTGAGACAGGGTCTCGATCCATCGCCTAGGCTGAAGTGCAGTGGTGTGATATGGCTCACTGCAACCTCTGCCTCCGAGGCTCAAGAGATTCTCACGCCTCAGCCTCCTGAGTAGCTGGGACTACATGCATGTACCACTTGCACCCAGCTAATTTCTGTATTTTTTTAGTAGAGACAAGGTTTTGCCATGTTGACCAGGCTGGTCTCGAACTCCTGGCCTCAAGTGATCTGTCCACCTTGGCCTCCCAAAGTGCTGGGAACATTCACATTGTTGTGCTACTGTGTTCACCACCGAGCTCCAGAACTCTTCATCCTCCCACACTGAAACTCTGCCCCTGTTAAACATTCACTCCCTCTCCCCTCCCCCAGCCACTTTCTGTCTCTGTGAACTGGATTGCTCTAGGGACTGCACACAAGGAGAATCCTGCAATATTTGTTCTTTTGTGAGTGGCTTATTCACTCAGCACAATGTCCTCAAAGTTCACCCATGTTCCAGCATGGATCAGAATTTCCTTCCTTTTTAAGGCCGAGTAACCTTCCATTGTGTGGACAGACCACATTTGTTTATCCGGTCATCTGTTGCTGCACAGTTGGGTGTTTCCGCCTTTTGGCCATTGTGAATGAAGCCATGCGCATTGGGTGTGCCAACACTTCTCCAAGACTCTGCTTTCAGTTCTTTTGGGGGAACATACCAGGAAATGGAGTTGCTGGGTGCTGGGGTGATGTGGCAGGTCCTTCTAGCTCTATGAATTCCGTCCCCGCATAACCCCCAAGGCAGGTGTTACTATCTGCGTTTTACAGACCAGGAATCTGGGGCAGTGGAATGGTGGGTAAAGACAGGAATGGTTTCAGGATAGCCACAGGCCCCTCCAGTGTGCTGGCTCTTACCCCAAGAGGGATGGGGACAGGCTTGCTCCCTCACCTCCTTTTTTTGAAAACAATTTTCATTATGTATGTATTTATTTATTTTTGAGGCAAGGTCTTCATCCTGCTGAGGATGAAGGCATGAAAGTGTTGAGCGCACAGATCTCGGTGCATAGTATGTGGTCAGTTGTTATTATGGCTTGTATTGTCCTCTCAGGACTGACCCCGGTCACCTGGGGAAGTGTGGCTCAGGTCCAGGGGCTCATGACTCTTGAGCGTCCAGCACACCAGGGAGCTGGCCTGCTCCAGGCCTGGCTTTATGGCCACAGGAAAAGGTGCTTGTTCCTGTTGCCTGAGTTTACAGCAGTGAGTGCAAAAATGGCTTCACGCTCTTACAGGAGCTGCCAATTTTCCCAAGATGTCAAGTGTACTGATTTATGAAAGTTGCCCAAGGAAAAACTGGGCAGATATTTTACAAATCCATAAAATCCCAGAGCACGGCATTTTTACACTGGCTTCTGACTCACCTGCTAGGGACGCAGCCACCCAGGGTCATGCCTAACAAGGCTTGTAGCACTGAGTGCCATAAATTATGGAAGGAACTGAGCTGTGTGAATTTCATGGGTATGTTGTCAAGGGGAGATTTATTGGGGATTTTGGGGTGAGCCTTCAACTCTGTCAGCTCTCGGGGACCATGCATCCCTGGCTCTGCCCCTGGAGCTCGGGGGACAGATGCATGGTCACCAGCTCCTTGCAGCACATGTGATGACGGGGGTGGGGAATGGGGGAGATGGGAGCAGACGGCAGAGGACATGATTCTGGAGACTTGGGGCTTTGCTCGCTGTCTTAGGTTGAGTTCCCCGGGAACATGCTCTAAGATGGGATTTGTGTGAAAGGGGATTCACTGGGAGCTCTCGGGCACAGCACTCATGTGAGGGGTTGGATGGGTAGAGGGGGCATCGGGGGGCATGGCATGGTCTCTGCAGAGGCCTCCTATAGCCAATGCCACCAGAGCTCTGGAGCTGGGAAGGCTCTGAGGGGATGTCCCTAATCAAGGCCAGGGCACTGCCCTTTGTCCCTCCACATCGACCGGACATTGTGTGTAGCCCCTAGGGGAGGGAGTCGTGACCTTGGCCAAGGACAGTCCCCAGGTGGTACTCAGCTGGGAGCCCTCAGCAGCCAGCACTCCTGGCAGGCAGGGACAGGGAACGGGTCCTGGAGGGTGCCTGGGCGGCCTCCCCAGTGTCCGCTATAGCTGGTCAGGCTGATCTTTCTATATACAAATCAAGTGCCATGGTCTTGCCTCTGAAAAATCTGTCCCTCACTCTCAGGAGGCAGGGAGAGAGTGACGGCAGCTTGAGGCTGTCGGTCAGGGAAGACCTTGGCTGTCCCTAGTCCCCACACCTCTCAACCCTTCGTTTCCACCAGTCTCTGCTGTAGGGTCTGAGTGGCCTCTGCACTGCCCAGCACTGGGGACTCCTCACATGCACCATGTGCCTTGCTCAGCACAGAGGACCCCCTCCACTCTCCTCTTCCTTCAAAGCTTTCAGCCTCCTTGGCTGGGCCTGTCTCCCGGGCCCCAGGGCACTGTGGCTTTCTCCTTCCACGCCCCATGCACCCTGCCAGGAGGACCGTGGAGCTGGCACCAAGGTCAGCTTCTGGGCCATCGTGGTCTGTGTGTCTGCAGTCCCTGCATAGTGTCTGGCACAGAGCTGGAGTTGGAAGAGGCAGTGGCGGCTCAGGCCTTGATGGTAGACCCAGGCATCGGCGAGGGGTGCTGCTTCTCAGGCAGCCTGGGACGCCAGGACTTTTGCAGACTCCCTTAGGAACGTGGGCTTTGGCTGTCTTTGCCAGATGCACCTGTTTTGACCAAAAATTGTCACTCAGTGAAAGATGAGAAAATCATGCCCCTACTGGACAGAAATGAGTGAGAGTCTTGTGAGGACAGAAGCCATTCAGGGATTAATGGGAGTGTTGCACATCAGCCCGTCGTGTATTGATCTGCGTTTCTGCATCACTGCATAGGTGTCCCTTCTCTGACTCCCTTCAAAATGGCAACCTGGGAATTAGGCAGCCCCCTACCTTTCTGGTTGGCTTCCAAGCAGCAGCAAATGTCAGGCCAGAGAACATCGTTAACTAGCATCATACAAATTAAGCCTCTGGGCTTGAGAGTTGCAACTTTCCTTCCCTCCACCCTCTTCCCTTCCTCCTCCCCGCTTTCACCTCTCTTTTCTGTCTCCCTCACTTTCTTTTCTCTCTCTCCTTCCCCTCCTCCTCCAGCCCTGCAAGGCACGTCCTCCAGGCGTGGTGAGCCCAGGCTGCTTCCTGAGATCCAGCACCTGGTTTTGCCTCTGGCAGGCACAACTTTTGCTAGAACGATGTGATTCCTTGCAGAAGTCTCCCTGCCAGCACGACTGTTCTAATTAGTCATATTTTGAAAGCAGATCTGCTTAATTGCAAGCAGAACTAAATATTGGTATATAAATAAAGTCATTAATAACTGTATATGGTAGAAACTTCTCCCCCTGAGCGCCACAACAAGCAAGCCCCGTTGACCTTTTCTTGGGTGGCATTGGCTGCATGGCTTGCATCCCCTTGTGGCATCTGTGAATGACCAGAGGTGGAAGCAGGTGGAGGTGAGCATTGGAGGCTCCCACGGGAGGGCAGGAAGAAAGGAGGTGGGTGAGAGACCCCATGGACCCGAGGAGATGGTTGTGGAGCTGCCGGTTTTGAATGGCAACGGAACAGCCTAGTGGGTCTTCTGCAATCATCAAGTTAATGAACACTTAGTGAAAACAGTTATGGCTTAAACACTCCATCCATCAGCCCGCCTCGAAGGCCTTGGGGAGTCGGCTGTATTTCCCTGATTCGGAGGCTGGGCCTCTGGAAATGAAGATGTGGCCTGCGATGACAGTGCCATCTCACCTGCCACTGTTTTGATGGGGCGCAGGGGAAAATATGGCACTGGGCTTAGTGCAGGCCAGCAGTCAATTCCCCTGACGCTGCTCACAGGCTTGGTGACCTCGGGCTGTGCCTTGGTTTCCGCACTTAGAGAATACAGATGATAACATCTGTGCAGTGCATTGTGGGTTTCTTCATTCATTAGAACATCCATCAACTATTTACAGAGCACTTCCTCTTGTCCAGGTCCTGCTCCAGTGGAAACTGTCCCGTCCCAGGGCCTGCATGGCAGAGGGTGGTGGAGGTGGAGCGGTGTGGTCCACATGGGCCGTGGGGGCAGTTGGGATTTTTTTCTGGCTGCTGTGGGGAAGCATTGGGAAAATTTGAGCTTGTATGACAGCGTCCAGTTTATCATGTTGAGAGACCTCTCTGGCCATGGTGAGATAGACTATAGGGAAAGAAGGCAGGGGCTGTGCTGAGGCCCAGGGGAAAGATGATAGGTCTGGGGCCAGGGAAGGGAGGGAGATGGCAGAGCCCAGACTTGGGGGCTGTTGTGAGGCAACACCTGCCGGACTCCCAGGTGGAGTGGGTGACGCTGTGGAATCCTAGGGCTCCCTAGGTTCCTGGAGGGTGCTAGTGCCATCCCCTGTGGGGTGGGGAGGGGGCGAGTGGGTGCGATTCGCAGTGTGAGAGGCTGCTTTTTCCTGGCTGGTTGTGCTCCTCGCTGGCTGCATTCCATTATCTTCTCTGGGTTCTAGATTTATTTTTATTTTTACTTATTTATTTATTTAATCTTTATTTTCGGGATCTCACTCTGTTGCCCAGGCTGGATTGCAGTGGCACAATCATAGCTCACTGCATAGCTCACTGCCTCGATTTCCTGCGCTCAAGTGATCCTCCCATCTCAGCCTCCTGAGTGGCTGGGACTACAGGCACATACCACCGTGTCCAGCTAATTTTTTAAAAAAAAATTTTGTAGAGATGGAATCTCACTATGTTGCCCAGGCTGGTCTGGAACTCCTAGGCTCAAGTGATCCTCCCATCTTGGCCTTCCAAAGTGGTAGGATTACAAGTGTGAGCCATCACACCTGGCCCTGAGTTCTAGATTTTTTAAAAGGTTTTTTGTTATTGTTGTTGTCACTGTTTGTTAATAGTCTTTATTTTTTAGAGCACTTTAGGTTTACAGAAAAATCGAGCAGTAAGTACAGTGAGTTCCCATGCTCCTGCTGTCCCTGTTCCCTCCGTTATTATCTTGCATTAGTGTGGCACATCTGCTGCAATGGATGAACCTACTTTGACACATCATTATTACCCATAGTTCATAGTTCACCATGGGCTTGTTCTGCCATTGTGGCATCACACAGAGCAGTGTTACTGGCCCCCAAAAAATCCTCTGTGCTCTGCCTGTTCATCCCTCTCTCCCTCCAGGTCACCTTCTTTCACTTAGTCATATGCATCGAAGCTTCCTCCATGGCTTTTTATGGTTGATAGCACATTTCTTTTTAGCACTGAATAATATTCCATTGTCTGGATGTAGCACAGTTTATCCATTCACCTGCTGAGGGACATCTTGGTTGTGTCTAAGTTTTGACAGTCATGAATGAAGCTGCTATAAACACCCATGTGTAGGTTTTTGTGTGGACATACATTTTCAGCTCCCTTAAGTAAACAGCAAGGAGCGTGATTGCTGGGCCGTGTGGCAGGGGCGTATTTAGTTTTGTAAGAAGCTGCCAAATTGTCTTCCAAAGTGGCTGTGCCGTTTTTAATTCCTAGGCTTCTAGATTTTGGACCCCTTTAAGGGGCTGTGGATTCAGAGGATTTCACAGGCTCTAGTGCCCCACCCCATTTCTCAGACCAGCTGCAGGGTGCGGAGCCCTACCCAAACCGGGCGGTCTCAAGTGAGCTCAAACGAGGAAGATGTCCCGAGTCTTCCTGAGGCTTCGTGGACTGCACCAGGCGGGGGCAGGAAGGGCTGGGGCAGTGCAGTGAGCACCAGCCAGGGTTAGTCTGGTTGGGGGGTGATGCTGATGTGTTCAACTCAGCTAGGAGGGCCATGTGAGGGAGCCTAGTGAGGTCACCAAATGTGGGACCCACAGCATGGGGCTCAGTGTGGGCTGAGAAACTGGGTGTCCTTGGGAACGTCCTGCCTAGCCGGAATGTCATGTCTTCTGGAGAATGTCTGTCTGTCTGTCTCATATGCATGCACTGGGGAAGCTTCTCAGGGGCAGCTTACATGTGAAATCATGCCTGTGAGAATGGCCACTTGGAAACGTTCGTCCTGAGGCCCCTGAGCTGTGGGGTTGTGCCTCTGTGCCATCCTGACTCCCTTGTTGTCTTGATTGGACTGAAGTGCTGCCCTCCTTGACCCTCACTGCGTGCCTGGCAGGGTGGTGAGCAGTTTATACTCGCTGCCTCCCTTAATCCTCATGGCAGCACCAGAGGTAGGTTTTATCTTTTCTTTTTTACAGAAGGGAAAACCGGGCACAGAGAGGTTAAGGAGCTTGTCTGTGAACACACAGCGGGTTGGCTGGGATATGGAACAGAGCTCCAGGCCTGTTTTTGGGCTGGGGAGCAGGGGAAGATACGGGCCGCTGGCTGCTGGTGCTGCACCCTCTCCCCAGGGTGGGTGAAGCTCTTACTCTGCTCTCCTTCAGGGTCCCTCTCCCCTTCTCGTGCTTTGCGTCTCTCCATGGCGTTTGCCACCTGACGGGTCCTCCAGTTTGTCCTTTCGGTTTTTGTCTGTGGTCCACTTTCTATCTTCCCACCACGGCCTGGGGTCCCGGAGGGCAGGGTTTCTGTCCGCCTGGTCCCTTCTGCATCCCCTGCGCTTGCTCAGTGACCTTCGTTGCATGAGATATCCCGAAGGCTGCTTTGGGGTTGGTGAGGTCAGCTCAGGAGGGTGTGGCTCTTAGGAACCCCAGTCCCCCTGGGTAAATCACGGGGCTGCCCCCCATTCAGTTTGCTCATCCGTCAGGTAGGGGATAAGGATGGGGCTGATGCCTTGGGTTATAACCACAGTTGGTACTTGCTGAACAGGCAACTTTGTGAAATAATTAAAATTATGTAGTTACATATAATTATATATGATATCATTATATCTGATGTGTCATAATTATGGTTGAAAGATAAATAACACAAAATGTTTGTTTACCATTTTAGCCATTTGAAGTGTGCATTCAGTACCGCGGATCACCGTGTACAGGAGAATGTGGGAACATGTCGTGGACAGTGCACCTGACACTCAGTGTGCAGCTGTCACCGTCACCACTGTCCATCTCTACATTCAGCATCCCAGACAGAAACTCTGTACCCGTGATATCACATACATTATTTATTATCTTCAATAGTCCCTTATTAATTTTTTTTTCCTAAGGCAACTCTTGCCAAGGGTCCACCTGTTTGAGAGTTTCTCAGCCTTGGCACCACTGGCAGCTTGGACCACTTCACTCTTTGTGGTGGGGGCTGCCCTGTGCATTGTAGGACCCAAAGGCCATCAGGTCCAGTAACGCCCCCTCCCCAGTTCCCCAGTTGTGACAACAAAAATATCTCCGGACGTCGCCCATTGCTGCCTGCGTTTGAATTGCCTCTGAGTTGGAACCCCTGGTTTAAGAGTTTGAAGCTAGTTGGAAAACCAGGCACCCCATTTTGGGGAGCAAATCAGTCACTGAAACACTGTAAGGCGGGCTGAGTACAGATTACAGTGGCTCATGCCTGCACTCCCAGCTACTCAGGAGGCTGAGGTGGGAGGATCGCTTGAGCCCAGGACATCAAGGCTGCAGTGAGCCATGATCCCGCCACTGCTCTCCAGCCTGGATGACAGAGCAAGACCCTGTCTCTAAAAACAAAAAAAACCCAAAACACTTTAAGGCCTTTTCTATCACCAAGAAGGGTCCCCTTCTCACTGTTGGATCCTCTTGCTCTCTGCCCCTTTGTATTATACAAGACTTTCTCCTGTGTTAGTTGAAGTATTTGGCCTTGAGTTAACCACAGGCTGAGACTGGGTTGATGCAGCCATTTGAATCTGGGCACATATTCTACTCTTCCAATACAAGCATAGGCCCTGCGTGTGGGAGCCCCAGCCTCATCCACAGCGACACACCTGTTGCCCCAGGTTGGAGAGGGCCCTTCAGGTGTCCTCAGGATCAGGGGACAGACCTCCATCTCACAAGGCAGAGCTGTCCTCAGGAACCCTGGCTGCAGCACGGAAGCCCAGTGTCCGGTCTGCCTCTTTTAGGGGAGAGAGGCAGTGGCTCCCCTTTCTTGGGCTGGGGTGCCAGGGGGCAGTCAGCCATGCGTGTTCTCTGTTAAAGCCCAGCTGGTTTGGAAAGAAAAGAAACTGTTCCTGGTTCCTTCTTGGGTACCAGAAAATTAGTCTTGAATTAACACAAAAGCAGCTTCTAGAGCTGTCTGACATGGAGGTTGGTCTTCCAGATGTTCCTGCCAGTGCGTCCGCTCTGATTGTCGCGGGAGGCTGGGTGAGGGCTGTGTGGATGTGGCTTGTTGGATGTGGAGCTTTGTCAGGATGCTGGGGAAACAGGAAGGCTGTGTGAATGCACAGAGGCCCCATGGAGGCCCTGGGTCGCAGGTGGCTAACTCTGCAGCCTGGGAAAGCTGGGCAGCCCTGGGCCTCGGTTTCCTCATCTCTAACGTGGGGACAGGCAGGGCTGTCCAGGATTCTAAGCTGAGCTGTGGAGAGCCCTCCGGTGCAGGGCTCTGCCACCTGCTGCTCGCTGGGCAGTAGAATAGTAGAACCTGGACTTGAGTCTGTGGAGGAGGAGGGAGGAAAACGAGTAGGAAGCACCAGGGAGCTGTGTCGTTGAAAGTGTTTGTCTGCGGTTTGGGCTTTACTCAAATGCCAAAGCCTCTCACCGAAGGGGGCTTGAGCTGGCTTTCCTGCAGCCGGTGCTGGCTGTGATGAAACCTCGCCTACTGCCCTTTTGCTCTTTGCAGCTCATCCCTCACTAACACCTTTGTGCAGAGGGGTTTGGACCAACCTCTGCTCAGAACTGTTTGAGGCACATCTTAGCCTTCCTGGTCTCCAGTTGGAGGTAAGTGGAGCAGGGAAGAGGGCTGGACATTGGGCCTGATGGGCTGGGTGTGTTCATGGCGCCCTTGTGGCACTGCCATCAGGCCTCCGTGTCCAGCCTGGGCACCTCCTGGCCAGCGAGGCGTCAGGACCCCAGTGCCTCCCCAGAGTGTGGCCTAGCCATGGGGAGTGGGCTCGGTTCATGTTTGCTGAGTCTGCAATCAAACCAAGGCCAGGCTGCACGCCGATGTGGGTGGAGCATCTCATCTGGATCCGAAAACAAAGGGATAAAGCCAAAGTGAGGTCAGAGGGCAGCACTATGATGCCAGCCAGGACCTCCAGGTCAACATGATGGCTGACTGCTGGCCCGAAGTGCCCATTGTGCTCAGATGCGGCAGTGGAGGCAGGGCTTGTAGTTATGTGGAGGGGTTGCTGCCTGAGTGGCGCATCACCTGTTGGTCAGAAGCTGGGGCCCCAGTCAGGCGTGTACAGCTATTCCCAGCAGTGGAAACACAGCTTCCATCGGTGGCCTGTGTTCTTTGCCCTGTCTTAATGGGGTTCTGCTTCTGGGGGCCCCGGGTATCAGAGCCATTTGACATAACCACCGAGGCGCTTGGAAAAGCATGGGTGCTGGGTTACCTCTTCGTCAGATAAAACCCTGGCCTTTTGTCCTCCCTAATTTAGCTTTTGTCGCACAGCGGAGCTCCTCCTACATGCAGTAATCTTCCCAGAAAATGAGGCTGTTGATACTTCAAAAATAGAGTTGCTTAAGAGAATCATTATGCTTAGTGCCCTTGTGTGCACTCACATTTTGCCTTTTAGAAATCAAATGCTGACTACCCCTTATCTAATATTTTGATGCATGGCGTTTTTAGGAAAATGGAGTTGAGTATATTTTCACTATGGCAGCGGGAAATGAGTTGAAAGCAGAGTATTATCGAAGCTTCATTCAGCCTTGGTGTGAGCTCTTCCGACCCCCTGTCCAGTGTCACCGTACCACTCAATAGCCACCATCTTGGCTAAGCTGCCTCAGTGGGGGTGATTACTTCCAGGGAGGAATCTGCTGACCAGGGGGGTGCCACCCCCCTTCTCTGGGCAGTCTTGCATTCTGGAGTCTTGACACTCTTGAGTTCAAATCCCGGCTCTGCCATTCATGGTATTAGCCTCTGTACCCTACGGCAAGTTACTAAGCCTCTCTGCCTCAATGAAATGTTAAATCTGTAAAACAGGGATAATAATGGTATCTATCCTATAGGGCTATTGGGGGCTTAAGTGAGTCAATATTTTCAAAGCACTTTAAAGACTTTCTTGTCCTGCTTGACATCATCAGGGGAAATCCAGTCAAAGCCACAATGAGATGCAACCTCACACCCACCAGGGTGGCTACTATCAAAAACATAAATAATAGGGGACCGGGCGCGGTGGCTCACGCCTGTAGTCCCAGCACTTTGGGAGGCCGAGGCGGGCAGATCACGAGGTCAGGAGATCAAGACCATCCTGGCTAACACGGTGAAACCCTGTCTCTATTAAAAATATAAAAAATTGGCCAGGCGTGGTGGCAGGTGCCTGTAGTCCTAGCTACTCGGGAGGCTGAGGCAGGAGAATGGCGTGAACCCGGGAAGCGGAGCTGGCGGTGAGCCGAGAGCGCGCCACTGCACTCTAGCCTGGGCGACAGAGCGAGACTCTATCTCGGAAAAGAAAAAAAAAAAGCGTAGATGATAAGAAGTCTGTTGGCGAAGATGTGGAGAAATTGGAACCCTTGTGCCTTGCTGGTGGAATTGTAAATGGCGCAGCCACTGTGGAGACAGTGTGGTGGTTCCTCAAAAAATTAAACATAGACTCACCATTGGATCCCGCAATCTCACGTGTGGGCATATGCCCAAAATAATTGAAAGTGGGGCATGGAAGAGATACCCACACACCACATTCATAGCAGCATTATTCACAGCAGCCAAAAGATGGAAGCAACCCCAGTGTCCAACCACAAATAAACAGATTCACAAACTGTGGTCTATGCGCACAGTAGAATATAGTTCAGCCTTAAAAACGAAGGGCATTCTGACACATGCTACAATGTGGATGAATCTCGAGGGCAGGTGCCAGGTGACATGAGCTGCTCACAAAAGGGCAGATCCATATGATCCCCTTATAAGGAGGGTCCTGGAGTAGTCACATTTGTAGAGACAGAAAGTGGAAGGATGGACGCCAAGGGCTGAGGGGAGGGGGATTGGTGAGTTCGTGTTTATGGGGGCAGAGTTTCAGTTTGGGAGGATGAAAAAGTCCTGGAGATGGATGGTGGTGATGGCTGCACAGCACTGTGAATGTACTTAATCCACTGAACTGTACACTTGAAAATGAGTAAGATGATAAATTTTGTGTTGTGTGTAGTTTACCACAATAAAAAATTGGGGAAAAATAGTATGTGGTGCAGAGTGAGCACTGGGCTCTGGGTTTGCTCTGCTGCTGCTGCTGTTCTACTTTTTAAGCTTTGAGCTACATGAGGTCAGAAACTCATTTCTTTGGCTTTGTAGTCTCAGCACTCAGCACCCAGGAGGTACCTTTGTGGAACCTCCTGCCTGGCCTCTAATTCTGGCATGGGTCTGTGCTTGTCACTCAATCCTCCTAGCTGGCTAGGCTGCCTTGGCTCGGCTTCTTTTGCACGTTGACTGTCTCATCAGAATATTGTTGAATGGAACAGAGTCTCATACCCCAGGTAGCAGGCAGTGATCTCTGCATGGTGCAGTCCTTGTCAGGACCTTTGTACCCTTCAGCCAGGCTCCAGCTCTGAGCTGGCATATTTCAGTCTTTCGGACGCCGCTGTGTAAACACTGTGGTTTCCTTCTGGGTCCTCTTCTCAAGGTTTTCCTCTGCATCTTGCTGGTCAGGAGTTGCAGCAACACTTAAAATATTCCCAAGTGTGAAGGTTCTTTCAGCAAACACTATTCATTTATTTATTCAATAAATATTTATCGAGCTTCTACTCCATGAGCCAGAACTGTTCCAGTTGCTGAGCAGTTACCACAGTGCACAAAACAAGGAAATTCCTGTCTTCAGGGTTCCCATTTCAGTGAGGAAAGCCAGACAATAATGGTGGTAAATAGAGGTTATATGTAGTGTGTTCGATTGGAAATGTGCTTAGGAGAAAGATCGAGCTGGGGTGGGTGTGTGGTGTTGGCGTATTAGATGGAGTGGAAGCAATGGCCTAAAGGAAGTGGGTGAGTGAACTGTGTACACATCTGGGAAGAGCCAGCCTGGCCCAAGGCTCAGCCAGTGCAAAGGCCCGGAGGCCTGCAGGTGCCTGGCTTGTTGGGGGAATGGCAAGGAGGCTGGTGTGGCTGAGGGGGAGCCGGGGGAGGGTAAGAGGAGGTGAGGACTCAGAAGTCAAGGGAGCAGGAGTTCACACAGGGCCCTGGAGGACTCTGCCTTTCCCCCCGGCAGGGAGCCTTTTCTGGACAGAGGAAGAGCGATGGGGACCTGGAGCCCTGGATGCTGCGTGGGGCAGAGACTCAGGCATGTGGGCGCAGGGAGGGAGCCCAGAGAGGCCACTGCAATGATCCAGGCAATTGATGACAGTGGCAGGACCAGAGGGGTGGCAGCAGGGGTGGGGGGAAGGGCTGGGTTCTGGACGTCTCTTGAAAGTGGGGCCGGCCAGGCGCGGTGGCTTATGCCTGTAATCCCAGCCCTTTGGGAGGCCAAGGCAGGCGGATCACCTGAGGTCAGGAGTTTGAGATCAGCCTGGCCAACGTGGCGAAACCCTGTCTCTACTAAAAAAAAATAAAATAAATTAGCTGGGTGAGGTGGTGGGCGCCTGTAATCCCAGCTACTCGGAGGCTGAGGCAGGAGAATCATTTGAACCTGGGGGTGGAGGGTGGTGGTGGGGGGAGGTTGAAGTCAGCCAAGATCTAGCCACTGCACTCCAGCCTGGGTGACAGAGTGAGACTCCATCTCAAAAAAAAAAAAGAAAGTGGGGCCGATAGCACTCGCTGACAGTTGTCCATTAGACATCACCATGGCACTGCTGTTCCCGCGGCTGTTGCACCAGGTCCCCACGTTTGTCCTAGCCTCTGTCATCCCACATAGGGTCGGCGCTTCCTGTGTGTGCCGTTGAGCCTCAGCTATCTCGCTCCCTTGGTTCCCACCGCCCCTGGAGGTTCCCCTGCATGGCTGGTTCAAACCCAGCTGGTCTTCTTTGAATCTGCAGAGCTTTTACTGTTTGCTGTGTCCCCTGAAAGCCTGTGACAAGCCCTAGAAAGGCTAAGAAGATTATGTCATACCTGTGTCCTGCTCACGGCAACGTGGAGCCGTGCTGTGAAATGGTCACCATGGCAGCCACAAAAATGAGACGGCTCCACATCAAAGGCAAAATCTTAGAACCTCAGCTGCACAGGCAGCAATGGAGCTGACGGGCCCTCACCTCACAGGTGGGGAAACTGAGCCCAGGGAGGCTAATCACCAGCCCTTGGGCATCTGTGTGGTTAGTGGCAAAGTTGCCATGGAAACCCGTGGGGGTCTTCCCATGGCTGAGTTCCTGGAATCAGTGCTGCCCCAAGAGGATGACGGCTGCAGTGTCTGCTCTGTTGGCGTCCTCCTCTTCTGTGCTTCCTCGGAGTCCACTCCTGTCCTCGTGCCCATCTGTCTCACCTTACACTCCCCTTGACCCAGGCTCCCCCTCCTCGTTTTTCAGAAGAGGAGACCGAGACCCAGAGAGATTGAGTGGTTTGCCTAGGGTCACACAGCAAGAGCTGGGATTCGAACCCAAGGCTGGTAGACTCCATAACAGCTCCATGCTGGTTCCTAATGCGACTGAAGTAAGGGAACATAAGGCGATGAGCGTGACTGAGGGATAGAAATAGAATAAACTCTCTTCAGTGAAATCATTCGATGCCATAAGAAATTCCCCAAAGGGCCATGGGGGGGTTGGCTCACATCTGTAATCTCAGCACTTTGGGAGGCTGAGGCAGGCAGATCACGAGGTCAGGAGATCAAGACCATCCTGGCTAACATGGTGAAACCCCGTCTCTACTAAAAATACAAAAAAATTAGCCAGGCGTGGTGGCGGGCGCCTGTAGTCCCAGCTACTCAGGAGGCTAAGGCAGGAGAATGGCGTGAACCTAGGAGGCGGAGCTTGCAGTGAGCTGAGATTGCGCCACTGCACTCCAGCCTGGGTGACAAAGCAAGACTCTGTCTCAAAAAAAAAAAAAAAAAAGAAATTCCCCCAAAAGGAAGTTTCCCACCCTTTGAGAGGTAGAGCTGAGACCCAACAAGGAATTCCAGTGATGAGAGACAGACTCTGCTCACAGTGTGAGTCAGGAGGTGGAGCCTCTCATAAGAGAGGAAATGGAGTCAGGAGCATGGACTGGGGCGAGAGTGTTTGGGTCCAATCCAGCTCTGCACTGATTAATTCTGTGACATTAGGCAAGTGACTTAACCTGTCTGTGCAGCTGTGTGACCTCAGGCAAGTTACTCAATCTCTCTGTGCAGCTGTGTGACCTCTGGCAGGTGACTTAACCTGTCTATGCAGCTGTGTGACCTCTGGCAGGTGACTTAGCATCTCTGTGCAGCTGTGTGACCTCAGGCAAGTTACTCAACCTCTCTGCACTCCAGTTTCCTCATCTATAACATGGATGTAATAAAAACAGCCTGGTCTGTACGATGTGATTAGTAAGTGTCAGCCACACCAGGTGCTATCCCAAGATTTGTACTTACAGCACTTTATTTAACCTTCACATGACCTGTAAGGGGGCTACTTTTATTCTGAGAGTCACAAAGGGTGCTGAGGGAGCAAGACTGCATGAGTGGTTTGGAGCTGCCAGGAATGGCCTCCTGGAGAAGGGGATGGCATGGACAGGCCTTGGAGTGGGGAGAGGACCAGAGCCAAGGAAGGGGTTGGCATTCCACGTTCTCCCAGGGGAGACTGGGAGTAGGTTTTGAGGGTGAGCCCAACTGGAAACCAGAGGGACTCTAGTTTTCCCAGGACCTGGGCACAGGTGGGAGTCAGGTGGAAGATGGGAGGTGGGGATGAGGCCAGGAAGGCCAGAGCTCCGGGAGCCTTAAGCACCAGCTGAGAGATTCCTTCTTTGTTGAGAGGCAGTGGTGTAGCCAGAACTGTCTGTAAGGAATATAAAGGGGAAAACCCTGGCCTCCTGCACCCACGCAGATGCTGGATTTCCAACGGCCTTGGGGACACAATGGGGGTCTGACCACTTGGAAAGAGCCCAGGTTTCCAAGCCCAGAGCTCGCCCTTCCTGCAGTCTGGGAGGTCTCAGAACCTGGCTTTGCAGCCCTCTGAGGGTGAACGGATGGGGGATGCCCCCAAACCTAGTGACTCCAGGGGAACCTTAAGAACCTGTAGGGGGCATTTTGACATCCAAACCTACACTCCCACGAGCTTGGACATGACTGCAGGCACAAGGCAGGAGAGGACCGTGAACAGTGGCCCACAGTCCTGGACAAAGGGCCCACTGGAACCCCAGGAAGACAGGCCCAGTAAACGCATCTCCTTAGGCCGTGGAGGCAGGGTTCCCACAGCGTGTCTGTGGGAAGATGGGGAACGTGCAGTGGGGAACAGTGCCTGCAATGCCTGTGTGCCTTGGGAGGTGGCTGGGGGGTGTCAGCAGCCCAGAGGAAGTCCCTGGCCCTCCCTCCAGATCCAGATCCAGATGGAGACCACGAAACTCACTTATCAAATTTGCACTTGACTTGGAAGTGAGAAGGCAGCTGATGTGATGGCATCGAGACTGTAAGTGATTCTGATGCCTCTAACTGCAGGGCGAAGGCTCATGGAGTGAAAATTATGAGAGATAAATATCTGCTTCAGCTCGAGGCTGAAGAAAAGAAGGAGAGAGCGAAGTCCCAGCTGATGGTGTGGAGCCTGACCATAGTGAGCTCTTTATCAGCCGAGGCAGGGTCAGGCCTTGTCCCAAAGAGGGTGATGAGGGAGGTGAGGCCACAGCAGCCGCAACATTCATCCAGTTGCTGCAGTGCACACCTCTGGCTGTCCCCGACAGAGCAGACCTGGGGGGCAATGGAGGAAGTGACAGCCGGACAGACTTTCAGATTGTCATGTTATGAGATGGGAACAGAATGGCAGCAGAGAAATCCCAGCACATCCTGGGGGTATCTGGGAGGGGTGGGGACCCACCCAAAGCCAGTCTGGGCAGGCACATCTATTAGGTAACTTCTAGGAGATGATGGAGGTGAAGGTGGTTATGGATGAGTTAGCAACTGTCCCCTCCAGACCTCACCAGCAGGTTTTAGGCAAGTCCGGTGTCAGACCAGCTTCCACCTGGTGTAGAGATAGCTGCTGGCAAGTGGCACCGACAGCGGGACAGCTGGACATTGGTCCCACAAGCTGAAAGGCGTCATTTTGGGTATTTGCAACCTCCTTTCAAGAAAGGCCCACCCGAGGCAAACAGGCCAGCCGTTCCAGGGGCGGGATTTGCTGGTCAGCTCTGGGAATTGGGAGAGCAAGAAGCCTCCCCATTCACCCGTGGTGGGAGTCGGGTCTGGGTGGGGCCCCAGCTGTGTACCCCATCCGGGATGGGTGACAGGGCTCATAGCTCACTGTTCCTGCCCGGTCCATGCAGGGAGGGAGGTGTCTGCAGTATTGTGCGGGGATGGGACATGTCCCCGACCAGAGAACCCATTCCTGCGTCAGCCACACTGATGAATAAGCCACTCACCAGTTAGCAAAGCCTCTGAACTTGTCGGGAGACCCACAGAGCTGGGGCACAGGTAGATCAGAGGCTGGAGCACAGGTGTCTGCCACCTGCCGCCACAGTCTTTCCATATTTATATTTTGTAGCTGTATTTCCTTTGCACTACTATGGGGTTTTTTGCTTTTTTGTTTTTCATTGTGGCAAAATACACATCACATAAAATTTACCATTTTTGCCACTTTTCGTTGTCACTCCACTGGGATTGGGTCCACTCACACTGATGGGCCACCATCCCCACCGTCCATCTCCAGAATGTTTTCCTCTTCCCAGACTGAGCCTTTGTCCCCACGAAACACTAACCCCTTATTCCCCTGCCCCAGCTCCTGGCACCCCTGACTCCACTTCCTGTCCCTATGGCTTTGGCTACTCCAAGTGCATCAGATCAGTGGAGTCCTGTTGTTCTCGGCCTTTGGTGATCGGCTTGTTTTTCTCTGCAGCACACCCAGAAGGTTCACCCATGTGGCAGTGTGGCCCAGAACCTCCTTCCTTTGTAAGGCTAATAGTCCCTTGCATGGATAGGCTGCATTTTGTTTGTACATTCATCCACTGATGGATGCTTGGATGCACTACTATGTAGTTAATATTTCCCCACAAATAGTTTCTGAAAGAGAAAACACCTATTTTAAAGTAATCATCACATCACTGTGTCAAGTGGAAATTCTGTGTCCCTTGCCATGATGGGACAGGCCTAGCCTTCAACTTCAGCTGGAAGTTCAGGTCCATGATAATAGAGGTGTCTCGGTTTGGGTTCCCCGGCAGTGTGCCACAAAGGGTGTGTTGAGTGAAAAACAAATCTCAGTGTCTTCATCTAGCAGGAAAGGCCGTGGGGTGTGGTGGAGTGATTGTGAAACGGCTTCACTTCCCCACCCTGCCTGCTACCACATTCTTTTTTTTTTTGAAATAGGGTCTGGCTCTGTTGCTGAGGCTGGAGTGCAGTGGCATGACCTCTGCTCACTACAACCTCCGCCTCCCGGGTGCAAGCGATTCTCGTGCCTCAGCCTCCCCAGTAGCTGGGACTACAGGTGTGTGCCATCACGCCCAGCAATTTTTTTGTATTTTAGTAGAGATGGGGTTTCACCGTGTTGGCCAGGCTGGTCTTGAACTCCTGACCTCAAGTGATCTGCCCACCTTGGCCTTCCAAAGGTCTGGGATTACAGGCGTGCGCCACTGTGCCTGGCTTTGCGTCCACATTCTTGGCATGTGACTGTTCAGCGTCTCCCATCCAGAGGTGGAGCCCTTTTTTCCACCCCTTGAATCCAGACTGGCCGAGTGGCTTGCTTTGGCCAGGAGAATGTGGCAGAAGTAATGCTCTGCATGTTCTGAGCTGCAGCTGCTGGAAGTCCTGCTCTTTTCCTTAGAGCCCTAACACTGCATCGGTGAGCCTGGGTGTGGTTGCTGGAGGATGAGACACCATGTGGAGGAGAGCCAAGTCTTCTCACCGTGGCTTCGTGGCTTTGCTAGTCCAGCCAGCCCCCTGCTGAGCTGCTGGCAACCCACAGACACATGAACGAGCCCAGACTAGATCAGCCAAGCCCAGCTCAATTAGAAGCATCCCTGGCTCACCTGTAGACTTATGAAAGATAATAAATGTTGGCTGTTTTAAGCCATCAAGTTTTGGGGCAGTTTGTTTTTAGCATCATAGTGGCACTAGCTAGCAGATACACAGTGCTTCTCAAGACTGTGGGCTCCATTTGCATGCCTCCACTGAGGTTCTTAGTAGTCCTCAGAGGCATGGGAAGCTGCGATTGTGGGGTGGCCGAGTGTCACATGACCCCTCTTCCTGAGTAGTTGGCTGGTGCCACGGTGCCTGTCATTGTGCTGTGTTGTTTGAGAGTTACAGGCTTTTTTTGGTGTGTGCTTCGTGGTCAGTGGCTGGCAGGTCTAGAGAAGGTGGAAGTCTTCCTCCAAAGTCTTCTGCCCACTCCTTGACAGTCCTCTCCCTGCTGGAAGGATTCCTTCACCACTGACTTACCGCATGCCGCAGCTGCTGAGGCTGGGAGTGGGGATCAGTATGGAGTGCCTGGGCTGATTGTTCACAACTGCAGTCAGAGGCCTGAACCAGACATTTGTTGAAATCAATAGACTAGTTCACTCTCTGGGGTTACATTATTTGAAGCTCAGTGGACCTCCCCATTAATCCACTTAGCAGACGTTTATTTAGCACCACTATTTGCAAGCCCGGGATCCTACGTGTGAATGGCAGGTGAATTACATATACCAACAATCACTAGGATATTGGTGTGTAATTGTTGCAATTTCAGCTGTTTCTGCACTTTTGTAGAGGAGCGATTTCTAAGTGTTAAAAAATAGACATGGTAGTATTAAATTATCAGTTGCTAAGGAGGCTGAGGCAGGAGAACCGCTTGAACCCGGGAGGCAGAGGTTGCAGTGAGCTGAGATCGCACTGCTGCACTCCAGCCTGGGGGACAAGCAAGACTGTCTCAAAAAAAAAAAAATTATCAGTTGCTTTTTGTTATCAGCTTTTTTTAATCAGCTGCTTTTTAAAGAAAGCAACAGCATGCACTGGAGTCAGACAGTGCAGGAGTCAGACAGGCTGGAGGTTGATCTTCAGCTCTGCTCACAAAGTGAGGCCACCCCTCTGCCTGGAACGGTGGCCTGGCACAGAGCAGGCACTCCACAAATGTGTGTCAAGCAAATGGAAGGGCATCATATCCTATCTGAGCTTCCTAACTGCTTTTGTGGCCATCTGTGGGTGGACACCATTGTCTCCACTTTGCAGAGGAGGGACTCTGGCACTGAGGGCTGATGGGGCTGCCAGGAGTCGCACAGCGAAGATGCAGAAACAGAACAGCAGGAATCCAGTGCTCTCCACTGCTTCCCACTCTGCCATACACCCCCCACCTCCCAGAAATACAGACAGCCCCAGAGAACAACTGCACATGCAGATGCTTCTGCATGTGAGACCAGAGAGGCATGCGCGGGCCCACGTCCCCCTCCAGACAGTGAAGAGGAAGCGCATTGGCTCCTGCTGGTCAGATCTGTTACTAGAACTTCTCCTCGGTCTGGAGGGGAATGAGGCTGTCTCCCGGCCCAGTGCATCCGCTTGACCTCAGCTTCTACTGGGGTGTAGAGGCTTCTGCGAGAGACAGAGACAGGGTGGGCGCCAGGCCAGCAGCACCTCCTTGTAGCATCTGGAGCAGAGACCACCCCTGGAAGAAGCTGTTGTTCCAGAAGGGTCTGTCTGCAGTGTACTCTCAAAGAGGCTCTTAGCTGGCCCTGGCAAAGGCAGCTTGTGGCCCTGGGGCCTCCGCAGGGCTCCTGACTTCCAGGCAGCCCTTTTGTCCGGGGGTCAGCTGGCATGGTACCTCTCGGTGGACACACAGGGTCTTGATCACAGACAGACGATCCTCTCCCCTCCCTCAAAGCTTGGACACTACAGGGGATCAGAAGCCCCTGCCCAAGGGTGTGCAGGAAGTACCTGGGGGAAGGCTCCTGAGGATGGCAGGGCTGTGGGCCTGGCCAAGCATGGTGTAAATTCAGGTTAGAACACATTTGTGAGCATCTCTGTGTGCGAAGGGACTTCACCTGAATTTACTCTTGTTTTCACAGCCATGAGACTGGCTCCTAACTTATGTTCAGGACAATTTTGAAGCCTAACTTACCCAGAAGGAGTCAACCTTGCAGGTTGGCGGAACCCTCTCAAATTCTCCAATCACCCCCCTCACTACTGGGATTTAAAGAGTTTCCCATAGGGCCCCCCACATGTGCGGAAAGACAAGCCCTTCCTCTGCGTCCCTCCCTTTTCTCTTTTTTGCTCGCCCTCCCTCTCCTCTCCTCTTCCCTCCCTTTCTCCCTTTGCTCCAGCACTGGGATGTTAACACCTGGCGTCTGCGCCAGATGAAACTCCAACCAGTCCCGGTGACGTGAAGCCTGAAGGGGCTTCACAAAGGAAAAGGCTTCGTTTTCAGGTGAGCCACTTTATTGAAGCAGAACATCCTCCCAGAAGCACGAGCACCAATCCTAGGAGTGCAGCCCCAGATGCCAGAGTCACCAGGCCTATGTCGCCCACCCAAGGCAAGGAGCAGAGCAGGACCAGCCCCGCTTCCCCCTAAGGAAGACACAGTGTAGGAGACGGACACAGAGGCTTCAGCCACGGCTGGGATGTGCAGCTGGTGGAAGGCCTGCATGGGTGCCGCTAATGGAGCCAGCTGTGGCCTTGCTGGCCATGTCATTCTGCACAAGTGACTTTAGCTCTCCGAACCTGGGTGTATTCCCCATATGCCCACCTTGCTCTCAGGGGTACTGTGAGGTCAAGTGTAGCACAGAGCCAGAAGCACTTAGGAAAATTCTATGTCAAAAGGGTCACCGCACCTCATGTGGGTCACCTTCGCAGTGACAGCTGTCACTCATATTCTGTAGGCTAGGACTTCAGAAAGTCTGAGCAGCTCACCCACATCACAGCCGCGGAGACCTGGAGCCCAGCTCGAACCCAGTACCTCCTGACTCCTTTACTTCCTCCAGTATTTCTTGGTTGCCCACATGCCCAGCCCCCCACCAGGCCTGGGGCTTTCACAGTGAAGGTGGCACGGTCTCTGCTGTCACCTAGGAGCTGTCCCTTTGCCCTGTGTGGGTGGTTTTATCAAAAGACAAATATATATGCACACATGCACACATACATGTATGTATATACATTGTGGTAAAGCACATGTAATATAAACTAATCATCTTAGCCATTTCTAGGTGTCCAGTTCCTTGGCGTTAATCACATTCACTCAGTGGCACCACCTTCTCCACCATCTGCCTCCTGATCTTCATCTTCCCGTTCCGTCTGTAAAAATGTATTTCACAGCTGCTTCCTACGGCCTCAGAGGCTCTGGGAGGTTAGTGTGTGAGAGAGAGGGGTCCAGGGGCCAGTGGGTCCCCCTCCTGGGGCAATTCCCCTCTTGGATGAGCCCAGCTGGCCAGGACCCGCCAGCCCGGTTTCTGAAACATGAAAGCCCGGGAACTGGACTAGAATGTGCTGGGGTCGGTCTGTCCTGCCTGAACCCAGAAGATGCATCCTCATTTGTCATGAACGGTGGGGACATTCGGGACTCATCCTGACACCTCTCCTATTCGGAAGAGGAAGACAAACCACCAAGCACTCATTGGCCTGGAAACCAGTCCCCGAGGGAGAGGCTGTGACTTCAAGGGCTGGGCAAGGTGGCTTTGGGTGAAGCGTCTAAGCTGCAGCTGCCAGCATCTTGGTTAAAGGACGCCACAGCGGACACACCCGCTCCCAGGCGTAGAAAATGGAGAAGGAAAATTGCTGCAGGGCAGGCTGTGGTCTGGTGGACAGAGCCCAGCTCAGGCAGGACAGCAGGGGATTTCTAGGTCGGCCTTCGAAAGCTTCCAGCTTGACACATTTTGTTAAAAGCTGCTTTCGCCTGCTTGTGTCTGGCCTCTTTGCATAACAAGGTCCTGGAATTCAGCATTTTCCAAACTCAGATGTTTCTAGGGTCATGAACCGAAATATTTCATCATCAGTTTAATTGTGGGAATTCTGGGTTTCTTCACTGCGGGACTTCTCAGAGCCTGTAGTGGGCCCGTGGACATGAGGTGTTGACAAGGTGAAATTGGACTGTGCAGCACATTCTGGTGTCTTCAGACCATCAAGTGCCTGGTTTGGAGACGTGATCACACTGTGGGCCCACTTGTGCACTGCCAAACAGAAATTGGGAAATGCTGCTGAAGTTGATCACTTAGGAGAGGGAGGAAGACTTCTGTTTTTTTCCAAGAACTACGTTAGCAAATGACTTTAGTCCAGTGTGGAGGGTGCCCCTTGGATCTGGTACTCCAAATCAATGAACGTGAAGTCCACCCATATCCAAAGTGTGTCGGATTTATCATCTCCTCTGCCTGCCTCAACTCTGCCCGTTGGCACCTGCATCCTCCCGGGTCTTTCATGGAGCCCAAACTTCGTTCAGTTCAGCTGTGAGCATTTCTTGAGCGCTGGGTACTGGTGTCCTGACAGGGAGTTAGAGCTTGCAGAGTGACTGACCTGCTCTCAGGATTGTTCTGTGGGAGGAGGATTGTGAGGGTGGCGCTGAGGGGCATGCATTTTAGCTTGAATTTACTGTAGCCCGTGAGACCCTCTACTGACTGGCGCCAGCCCCTTGCCAGGCTTCCCTGCCATTCGTCACAGCCTCTGCCACACTGCTGGTGGCTCCCTTGCTGTCGGTTTCCTCCAAGCCTCTGAGTGTTGGCTCGGTCTGTTCCCCTGCCCTCCACCTAGCCTTGGGGAGCCTCAAACAATGGCTCAGGATTTTAATTTTTATTTATTTACTTATTAGAGATAGGGTCTCACTCTGTTACCCAAGCTGGAGTGCAGTGCAGTGGTGTCATTATAGCTCACTGCAGCCTCGAGATCCTCTCTCCTCAGCCTCCTCAGTACCCGGGACTGTAGCCACATAGCACCTCACCTGGATGATTTTTAATTTTCTAAATTTTTTGTAGAGATAGGGTTCTGCTATGTTGCCCAGGCTGGTCTCAAACTCCTGGCCTCAAGTGATCCTCCCGCCTCAGCTTCCCAAAGTGCTAGGATTATAGGCGTGAGCCACCACACTGGGCCAAGGTTTGTTTTTTTAATTAAAAATTTGTAGATGGTGAATTGTTAAAAATATGCATAACATAAAACTTACCCTTTTAACCAGTTTTCCAGTGCGCAGCGAAGTGGCATTAGCAAACTTACCCTGTTCTGCAGCCATCACCACCATCCGTCTCAGAACTCCTTCCTCCTCCCAAACTGAACCCTGTCCCCACTCAACACTAACTCCTCACTCCCCACCCGCAGCCCCTTGGGGCCTCCATCCCACTCTGGTCTCTAAGCATCTGGCTGCACTGGGGCCTCTTCGCAATGTGGTCCTGCAGGCTTCGTCCTTCTGTGTCCGGCTTATTTCCCTCAGCATCAAGTCTTCAGGCTTCACCCGTGTGGTACCACGTGTCCAGTGGCTCAGTTTTGCCTGTGGGCACACGGCTGGGAACCCCTGTGGGTAGGTTCCGAGGGTTTGTCCTCAGTAAGTGGGGTGCTGCTTGGGGGGCCTCCCCCATGGACCATCTAGGTTCCTTGCTGCGTCCCAAGGGGCGGGCAGCTTTGGTGAATGCTGCCCCAAGTTGCTGAGAGTAAGAGCAGAGACCTTGGCTTTCCCAGGGCCTCACGGCCAGGAGGACCCAGAACACGAGGATCTTCCTGTCTCCTGTGTCTGTGGCTCTGACACCTGGATGGAAAAGGGTGTGAAGCAGGCCCGAGATGGTGAGGACCGTGCCCGGCAGTGTGCCAAATCCATGGGTTCCTGTTCTGCCTGCCTCTTCCAGATCTCAGCCAGGTTAGGAGGCAGGGGCTCAGAGGGGCAGCCCCCAAAGCCCCCAGTTCATTCCACACTGTGTGCCTGTGCTGTGGGTGGCTGTTGCCTGTGGAGTGGGCCCACTGGACTGGGACTGAGCCGCTGTCCGCCTGCATAAACCGGAACCCTCACATCCTGGGCAGCCGGCTTCCAATTTTAATTTAGTGCCACCAAAGGAAATCCATAACTTGCTCGAACTCTGCTCCTTTGAGAGACTCACGGTGTTGTCCTCCGCCCCAGCAGGGGAGATCCACAGGGAGCAGGGGGCATCCTCGGGGAACCCCATGTCCTCAAGCGGAGACAGGAATGAGGAAAGGCTGGTGGGCGTGTCGAGTCCCCACCATGGACTCCTTGAAACACAATCTCCCTCCTCCCAGGGAACTGGAGATGATGGTGTTGGCCTCTTTATGCCCAGCTCCTTAGGAGAAGCGTGTGGGGCCACTCGGAGGGAGGCCTGTCCTTAATGGCCAAAGCCCTCCTGGGGGCTGTGGGCCCTGGCCTGGGGGCTGCTGCACACCCAGGAGGTGGTGTGTGGCTTGGACTGGACTCAGAGTGGAGGCCATCCTCAAGGACATGGGGAAACTGAGGCAGGAGCTTACTGTTTCTAGGAGAGCACGGCATGGCAGGGAGCAGAGGATGGCCCAGCGCCCAGGATGCTGACCCTCCTCGCTGAGCCGGGATTGTGGTGATGCCAGCCATGTGCTGAGCCCTGCTCTAGGCTCTGGAATGTGGTAGGGACAAGACATGGTCCTGCCCGTGTGGAGCTCCTACTGGGAAGGATGGATGACAAAACCTGACATGAGAGTGACAAGTGCCATGAAGGTTCTGCAGGGGATAGAGGTGGTGCCATCTCTGAGGAGGCCATGGCTGAGTAGAGGCCTGGAGGAAGGGGGTGAGCCCTGGGTTTCTGAGGAGAGCATTCCTGGCAGAGGGAATGTCAAGTGTGCTGGCCCTGGGGCTAGACCCTGGGGTGCAAGAGAAGTGCAAGGGGAGGAGGCCAGGGCTGGACAAGGGTTGCTGTGCGTGGTCTGGACTCGGAGCTGTTGAGGGTTGTGTGGAGGAGTGACGGGGTTCTGCATGTGTCTTGCCAGGACCAGGAGAGGAAAGCAGGTGGAGGGTGGTGACCGCCATGGGCTGGTGTGTCTGCACCCCATTTTCCAGATGGGCACATGGAGGTGCGAATAGTCCAGCTGGTTGGTTGGGCATGTGGTGGGCACCAGGATCTGCCCCAGGCCTGCCTCACCATACGTTGTGGTTGTCCCGTCTGCACATGGATGCTCAGCAGTGCCTCCAGGTGCACCCTGGTGGGGAGAGCAGGGCCACAGCTCTGCAGTCCCCCATGCAGTCCTAAGGAGTGGCTCAGAGGAAGCATTTGGGGACTGGCCAAGCCTCCACAGGGAGTGACCTCAGCCCGCCCCCTGCCTGGGCTTGTGCTCTGGCTCTGGGCCCCCGGTTGAGCTCCTGGTCTCCTCCGAGCTGAGCCGGGCTTGGGAAGCATCTGTTTCATGCTAGAGCTCGCAGGAGCTGTCACCTTTGATGTCACTTCCACAGAGTGGCCTCAGGGCAGGCACCAACCCATTTTACAGATGAGGAAACCAACCCCAGAGCCGAGGATTTCCAAGTGCACCATCTCCAAGGGCGGGGCTGCTTGTGGGAAGTCCTGTGCATTCCTGTGGAGTCCTGCCTTGCAGCCTTGGAGCAGCTTTACTGGCAGAAAACCTGGCGGGGAAGCGTGCAGCCCAGCAGCTCGGCTGTGCCTGTGGGGGAAGTGGGGCCTGCACCGGTCCAGAGTTCCCTGTCCTGATCACTTCCCTTGTGCAATGGCTCCATCATCTAGGTGCTCTTACTGACAGGAACCGAGGGCATAAATAAAGATCACTGGAGGAAACCTTCAGAATAGGAGGATTCCTGTGTCCTGAGACCATGGTGGAGGCCAGTGTTGCTTGGCTGTGTGCAAACAGGAGGCCCTGTCCAGAGCCTCGGAGGATGATGGGGGCGCTGTCCCCACCCTCCACAAGGTGTCCCTGCTGTCAGCTCAGTGACTCCGTTCTGGGGGACTCTTGCTCAGGGGTCATCCCGTCCACACAGAAAGGGCTCTTCCATGGCCATGGTTTTCAGACCCTTTACATTTGTAAATTGTTGACAGCAGAATCCTGTTTCTGAAAGAAACCTCTATGGAAACAGCTATGGAAATCAGAGAAAAGTAGAGAGGTTCTGGGAGGTGGGGGGAGACCTTCCAGTGCAGCCCTGGTTTGGGATCCGTGTCCAGCAGAGCACAGTCACATCCCCTCCACACCAGGAAGCCCCTCCTCAGACAGGTGTTGTGAGCCAGGTGTGGGGCCACCCAGTGCGCCCGGGCCGGGCCCTCGGCCTCAGACAAGCAGAGCAGCCTTCAAAACCTGGCTGGGGGGCATTTTGCTGCTTTCCCAAAAACACCCCTTCCCAAAGTACCCTGGGTGGGGGTGGGGCATCATCAGCTGCGTGGGGTGACCAGAGGCCCCAAGTGCAGACAGCCAGCCGGAGGATGATGGCAGCGTAGATGATGCGTAGACTGATGGCAGCAAGCCCACCCATCCCTCTGTGTCCCAGCCCTAGCACAGGGGCCCGTGTGGAGCTGGTGCTTTCTCATGTCTGTGGACCCAGCTGGCTGCTGTCTCCACCTCTGCAGGGGGTGTCACAGGCAGAGAAGGTGGAGGGGATGGTTGGCTCAGTGAGAGGGGGTCTGTGACTCCGAAGCACCTGAAGATGGGGTGAGGGCCCTTGACAGGTAGTGAGCCTCTCGTCACTGCACCGTGTGTTAGCAGGACAAGTTTGGGGCACCCTTAGGACCATCCGGAACCATTGTGTCCCCACTAATGAAAGCAGAGCAGAGGACCTTGTCCATGGAAACATCACATGTGCAGAAGAGATGGCCAGTTTCATGTCGAAAACTGGAAGATCTGGGGTTGTCAGAACAGCTTCCAGTCCAGCACAGCCTGGCTGTGTGCTTCACCCCAGTTGGCCTTAAGTGTGTGAAGGATGCAGCCTTGGGGGACCTGTGAGGGGGCTGACATTGGCCTTGGAGGGTTAGACACACCCACCAGAGTGCAGGCTCTGATCTGAGAATTCGTCCTGCCTAGCTTCTCAGCAGGGAGCTTGCAGCCTTAGTCTCCTGCCCTTGAACTTCTGTGCAGCGGGAACAAAGGGAACAGAGATGAGTAAAGGTTGGTGAGCCTGGCACGGCGCCAGGCCCCAGTGTTCATACATCTATCTTGTAAGGCCCCATGGGGCGAGATCCATTCACTTCATTTTCAGGAGACAAATTCTTAAGGAAGCTGCGTTCCTTGCTGAGGGTCCCACGCTACAAGGTGACAGGACCAGAACCCCCAATCTGCTGCAGCGGGTTGTCTCAGTGGGGCTGGTGGCTACAGGGAACGGGGCAGCATGAGAACAGGATTTAAAGACCAGGTTCACCAGAGTAGCCAGGACGTGTGTTGGTTCCGTGTTGCCCTCCCTCCCCTCTCTGCAGGCACTGGATGTTAAGCCTGCAGTGGCAATGACTTCAGACATTTCCCAAAGGGAAGAACATGATGGGGCATTTGCTGCCACCTTTGCTGCCACAAGGATCTTGTTCCTCCTCTGCCCGGGCCACCTGGGGTCCCAGAGCAATGTCCACAGGCAGTGGGAGTGATGTGCTGGCCTCATGGTGCCTGCGTGTCTGCAGACAGCACCCACCTCCAGCAGTCTCAGAGGGGCACTTCTGGACAATTTCCCCCTCCTGCTGAGGTGCTCCCACTCCCCCAAGCACCAGGGATTTTGTTGTTGGGGTGCACAGCCCCAACCTGTGAGCAGGGAGGTTTCTGGAGAGATCTGGGCTCTCCCCACCTTTGAGCCCAAGGATGCAGGTGCCTGCAGGTCCCCCGGGACCAGCAGCAGTAGTTGGGATGGATCGGTAACTGCCACCAGCCAGGGGAAGGGTGTGGCCACACCTCTCAGTCCCCAGCACCGGGGAGGGTGTGGCAGGATGTAGGAGCCAGGCCACAGTGGCTCCCTGGAGAGCTGAGGCAGAAGCCCTGACTGAGGGGCCCACCAGGCCCCCTCTCTGTGAGATAGGGCAGCCCCACCCCACTTTGGAGGGGGACTCTCCCTTTTAATCCTTTTCTGGGTCTCAGATCCCACAGAGGAAACCGGTGGATCTCTTCCATCAGAGAAAATAAAATGCACAGACACATGAAGCCAGCCCACCTCGCTGGACCCCCAGAGCCCATCCCCAGACCCGTGGGCCCCATGCCCCAGCTCCACACATCCACCTCTCCTGCACCCATCTCTTCCCAGGGCCTCAGCAATCACCCACACCTCGTGGCTGACTGCTGGCAAACTCAAATCACATTTGACAACAAATACTGTGTGTACAGTCAGGGAGAGAGAAAGATTTATTAGCTTTCATGCGGGGAGAAATGCAGGGACCACAATAGTAGCATACTTTTCTCATTTGTTGTAAACTCCAGAAAAGAATTAAGGAACACTAATATTTTCCATATTTAATCACACCCAAGAGTTGTGAGAGGCAGGGGAGGGAAAGGGAAGAAAATCCGATCTTGTGTGTGGGATTTGGGGACTGGGCATGCACTGGGCAATTTCACTTGATTCTCGCTGCTGCTGCAGGCATAACCTGTGTGGGTTTCTTTTCTCTTTTTCTCTTACCAGCCCATGTAAGTAGGTATTAGTGTCAGCAGCAGCAGTAATAGCGTGAGATGACATGGGGTAGGGGGGACTTAGAAGAAATTCAGGTGCTTTGGGGAAGGGAGGGGGTCTCCCAGGGGCAGATTGGACCCTGGGCTTCCTGCCGGAGAGGTGTCATCTGTGGTGTAGCTTAAACCATTGTCTTGGTCCCTTCCTGTGGAGCAGCTGCCCAGGCTCACGTGGACATGGTGCTCACACCCATAGGCACACACAGACACAGGGCTCACACCCACAGGCACACACAGACACAAGGCTCACACCCACAGGCACACATAGACATGGGGGCTCACACCCATAGGCACACACAGACACAGGGCTCACACCCACAGGCACACACAGACACGGGGGCTCACACCCACAGACGACACTGGGGTACACACAGACACACATAGGCACAATCTGTGCCAAAGTTTTGAAGCATGAAATTAGACAAACCCAGCACTGGAGAGCTAGGGGAAGCTTGTATTTTAAATTCCACCGGGATCCTGGAAGCGGCATGCAGAGCGCGTCAGTTTCGCCTTGTCAGTCATCACAGCAGCCCCCACTTCAACAGCACTCACCTGCCTGGCCTCTTCTCTGAACAGTTTGCACATTTTATCTTGATTCACCCTCCCCACTTCTTGGGGGTTCTGGGTACTAGAATTATCCCCATGTTACAGGGCACAGAGAGGGGAAGTGCCCCACCCAAGGCCATACCACATGTGAGCAGGGAGCCAGGCTTTGCTCCCCAGGAGCCTGCGGGGAGCCCTCACTCTTCCCTGGGGAGTTCAGCACCTCTGGACCTGTTTCTCAAGGAGCCAACCAGGAATCTATGAAGCAAGAGCAAACAGAAAAGACAGCAGGCTACGTGACAGGGAGAATCCCCACCCGGCCGTGAGGACAGTCAGGCGGAGGAGAGGAAGGGAAGATAGTGGGATTATGTCGAGCTGGGCGGGGATGCTGGGGCACAGTCCGGGACCAGCCCCTTGAGGCTTGGATAAACATAATATGGTCTATACACATGGTGGAATAGACTGTGGGACCTGCCACATGAGGCTTCCAGGTGGGTGGAGGTTGGGAAGCGGTAGCGGGTGGCTCGGCCAAGTCCACGGCACAGCCAGGACAGGGGCCTGAAGCCATAACAGTCTGCAGCCACCAGTGAGCAATCAAGGTGGTGAGGCCTGCAGACCCGTCAGGATGGAGGAAGGGACAGTGCTGGATGGAGGGTGGCATTTCTCAAAGTGTGTTCCCAGGACACTTGCATCTGGTCCCTGGGGTGGTTGTTGGCACGCAGGTGCCCAGGCTCTGTCCCAGACCTGAAGTCTGGGTCTCTAAGAGACTCTGCCCTGGAATCTGCATTTCTAATGAGCACCTCAAGTGGCACTAACTTTGTTTTCTGTGATAAAATACACAACGTAACATTTACCATTGTCACCATTTTTAAGTGCACATTGCGGTGGCATTTGTACCTTCACGTTGCTGTGCAGCCACCACTGCCATCCATCTCCAGGACCTTTTCCTCCTCCTATATAGAAACTCTGCCTCCATTAAACATCAACTCTCCATCCTCCCTCCCCCAGCCCCGGGCACCCACCATTCTACTTTCTGTCCTGCTAGGGACCTCACACAAGTAGAATGAGATTGTTTTTCACGTTTCTTGACGGGCTTATTTCGCTTCACATAGTGTCCTCAGGCTTCATCCATATTGTTGTGTGGGTCAGAATTCCCTTCCATTTCATGGTTGGATTCGATTCCAAGGTGTGTATAGACCACATTGTGTTTATCCACTCAGCTGTGGATACTTGGGTACACTACTCTTTATTTATTACCTAATAATATTTAATACATAATTTTATTATTATTCTCCAAGTCTGTGTAGCCCATGAGGCTGTGGCTCTGTCTCCTGCTCCCCGGACTCTAGCTTACTTCCATGGACTCTCACATCTGACCTGCCCTCTGCCCTCTCCCCAGACCTGCAGCTGGGCCAGGCTGGGCCCTCTCTCTGCTTGTCACCACTCTGTGAGAGGCCTCCCCGCCTTTCTTCTCCCTGCCACCTCCCTGCCTTGCTAGGATGCCACCTCTCTGCCTTGCTAGGAATGCAGATGACGCCTCCCAGTGAATTACTGCTACAAGCTTTTCCTGTGACAGCCTCCTGCCAGAGAGGGAGGTCATCAGGGAGGTGGACAGAGACCTAGCATGGGTTGGGGGCAGTGGACCCCCTTCCTCCAGAGAAGAGGGCAGCAGGAGCCACTTGGCGTTGGTGCCCCCCAGATCCTGCTAGCTGGGCACCTTGGCCTGTGTTCTTGTTTCCTCCTGTCTATGATAGGACAGTGGTGGGGCTGAGTGGCTAGTGCAGGGTCTCAGAACAACCCATTTAGGATAGCAAACAACTTTGCAACTCCCTTCGTCATCCTGAAGTGAGACTCAGCTGAGAAAGCACACCCGGCATGTATTTTATAAAAAAAACCAGTACAGTGCCCTAACTATTATAAAGTAGAAGGCAAAGGAAAGTGATTTATAATCCAAATAATCCAGGTTTCAACACGTCACTGCACTAGGTCGGGGCCCGGCATGTTTCTCCTCCGAGGCAGGGGAGGCAGTGACATCCGCCTCTCCGCGTGGGAGCACCAGAATGTGACTGCTGCAAGTGCATTGGAAGAGCAGATGTCAGCAGCTCAGAAGTCACGCACGGCATCGCCAAAGGGGGTGTGAGTTTCTGAAACCGTGAACAGCTTTGGTCAAATTCAAAATAAAAATAGTCCAACTTCCTGAGATTTAGAGACCCGCTGTGCTCTTGGGAAAGTCAATGCTTAGGTGGAAATCAGAGTTAGGGTCTTGGCATAGTAATTTATAGTTTAGCAGAAACATTCACATTCATTATTGCATTTGATAGAGACAGCAAAGTAGGTCTCATCATCTCCATTTTATAGAGAATAATAGTGGCTATTGTTTGTGTCCCCCAGGTTCACATGTTGAAACTCTAATCCCCATCATGTTGATGTTTGGGGGCGGGGCCATTGGGAGGTGATTAGGTCATGCAGGTGGAGCCCTCATGATGGAATTTGTGTCCTTATAAAAAGAGATGAGAGAGGTGGAGCCAAGATGGCCGAATAGGAACAGCTCCGGTCTCCAGCTCCCAGCCCCAGCGATACAGAAGACGGGTGATTTCTGCATTTCTGCTTGAGGTACCGGTTTCATCTCACTAGGGAGTGCCTAACAGTGGGTTCAGGACAGTCGGTGAAGCGCACTGTGCGCGAGCCGAAGCAGGGCGAGGCATTGCCTTACTCGGGAAGCGCAAGGGGTCAGGGAGTTCCCTTTCCTAGTCAAAGAAAGGGGAAACAGACGGCACCTGGAATACCGGGTCAGTCCCGTCCTAATACTGCGCTTTTCCAACGGGCCTGGAAAACGGCACACTAGGAGATTGTGTCCCGCACCTGGCTCGGAGGGTCCTATGCCCACAGAGTCTTGCTGATTGCTAGCACAGCAGTCTGAGATCACGCTGCAAGGCGGCAACGAGGCTGGGGGAGGGGCGCCCGCCATTGCCCAGGCTTGCTTAGGTAAACAAAGCAGCCAGGAAGCTCGAACTGGGTGGAGCCCACCACAGCTCAAGGAGGCCTGCCTGCCTCTGTAGGCTCCACCTCTGGGGGCAGGGCACAGACAACCAAAAACTCAGCAAGAACCTCCACAGCCTTAAATGTCCCTGTCTGACTGACAGCTTTGAAGAGAGTAGTGGTTCTCCCAGCACGCAGCGGGAGATCTGAGAACGGACAGACTGCCTCCTAAAGTGGGTCCCTCACCCCTGAGCAGCCTAACTGGGAGGCACCCCCCCAGTAGGGACAGACTGACACCTCATTCAACCGGGTACTCCTCTGAGACAAAACTTTCAGAGGAACTATCAGACAGCTGAATTTGTGGTCTCACGAAAATCCACTGTTCTGCAGCCACCGGTGCTGACACCCAGCCAAACAGGGTCTGGAGTGGACCTCTAGTAAACTCCAACAGACCTGCAGCTGAGGGTCTTGTTTGGTAGAAGGAAAATTAACAAACAGAAAGGACATCCACACCAAAAACCCATCTGTACATCACCATCATCGAAGACAAAAAGTAGACAAAACCACAAAGATGGGGAAAAAACAGACCAAAAAAACTGGAAACTCTAAAAAACAGAGCACCTCTCCTCCTCCAAAGGAACGCAGTTCCTCACCAGCAACGGAACAAAGCTGGATGGAGGATGACTTTGATGAGTTGAGAGAAGAAGGCTTCAGACGATCAAACTACTCTGAGCTACGAGAGGAAATTCAAAACAATAGCAAAGAAGTTAAAAACTTTGAAAAAAAATTAGAAGAATGGATAACTAGAATAACCAATGGAGAGAAGGGCTTAAAGGAGATGATGGAGCTGAAAGCCAAGTTTCGAGAACTACGCGAAGAATGCAGAAGCCTCAGTAGCATATGTGATCAACTGGAAGAAAGGGTATCGCTGATAGAAGATGAAATGAATGAAATGAAGAGAGAAGGGAAGTTTAGAGAAAAAAGAATAAAAAGAAATGAACAAAGCCTCCAAGAAATTTGGGACTATGTGAAAAGACCAAACCTACGTCTGATTGGTGTACCTGAAGATGATGGGGAGAATGGAACCAAGTTGGAAAACACTCTGCAAGATATTATCCAGGAGAACTTCCCCAATCTAGCAAGGCAGGCCAGCATTCAGATTCAGGAAATACAGAGAACGCCACAAAGATACTCCTCGAGAAGGGCAACTCCAAGACACATAATTGTCAGATTCACCAAAGTTGAAATGAAGGAAAAAATGTTAAGGGCAGCCAGAGAGAAAGGTCGGGTTACCCACAAAGGGAAGCCCATCAGACTAACAGCTGATCTCTCAGCAGAAACTCTACAAGCCAGAAGAGAGTGGGGGCCGATATTCAACATTCTTAAAGAAAAGAATTTTCAGCCCAGAATTTCCTATCCCGCCAAACTAAGCTTCATAAGTGAAGGAGAAATAAAATACTTTACAGACAAGCAAACGCTGAGTGATTTTGTCACCACCAGGCCTGCCCTAAAAGAGCTCCTGAAGGAAGCACTAAACATGGAAAGGAACAACCGGTACCAGCCCCTGCAAAAACATGCCAAATTGTAAAGACCATCGAGGCTAGGAAGAAACTATAGCAACTAACAAGCAAAATAACCAACTAACATCATAATGACAGGATCAGATTCACACATAACAATATTCACGTTAAATGTAAATGGGCTAAATGCTCCAATCAAAAGACACAGACTGGCAAACTGGATAAGGAGTCAGGACCCATCAGTGTGCTGTATTCAGGAAACCCATCTCACGTGCAGAGACACACATAGACTCAAAATAAAGGGATGGAGGAAGATCTATCAAGCAACTGGAAAACAAAAAAAGGCAGGGGTTGCAATCCTAGTCTCTGATAAAATAGCCTTTAAACCAACAAAGATCAAAAGAGACAAAGAAGGCCATTACATAATGGTAAAGGGATCAATTCAACAAGAAGAGCTAACTATCCTAAATATATATGCACCCAACACAGGAGCACCCAGATTCATAAAGCAAGTCCTCAGTGACCTACAAAGGGACTTAAACTCCCACACAATAATAATGGGAGATTTTAACACCCCACTGTCAGCATTAGACAGATCAACGAGACAGAAAGTTAACAAGGATATCCAGGAATTGAACTCAGCTCTACATAAAGTGGACCTAATAGACATCTACAGAACTCTCCACCCCAAATCAACAGAATATACATTTTTTTCAGCACCACACCACACCTATTCCAAAATTGACCACATAATTGGAAGCAAAGCTCTTCTCAGCAAATGTAAAAGAACAGAGATTATAACAAACTGTCTCTCAGACCACAGTGCAATCAAACTAGAACTCAGGATTAAGAAACTCACTCAAAACCGCTCAACTACATGGAAACTGAACAACCTGCTCCTGAATGACTATTGGGTACATAATGAAATGAAGGCAGAAATAAAGATGTTCTTTGAAACCAACGAGAACAAAGACACAACATACCAGAATCTCTGGGACACGTTCAAAGCAGTGTGTAGAGGGAAATTTATAGCACTAAATGCCCACAAGAGAAAGCAGGAAAGATCCAAAATTGACACCCTAACATCGCAATTAAAAGAACTAGAAAAGCAAGAGCAAACACATTCAAAAGCTAGCAGAAGGCTAGAAATAACTAAAATCAGAGCAGAACTGAAGGAAATAGAGACACAAAAAACCCTTCAAAAAATTAATGAATCCAGGAGCTGGTTTTTTGAAAAGATCAACAAAATTGATGGACCGCTAGCAAGACTAATAAAGAAGAAAAGAGAGAAGAATCAAATAGATGCAATAAAAAACGAAAAAGGGGATATCACCACCGATCCCACAGAAATACAATCTACCATCAGAGAATACTACAAACACCTCTATGCAAATAAACTCGAAAATCTAGAAGAAATGGATAAATTCCTCGACAAATACACCCTCCCAAGACTAAACCAGGAAGAAGTTGAATCTCTGAATAGACCAATAACAGGTTCTGAAATTGTGGCAATAATCAATAGCTTACCAACCAAAAAGAGTCCAGGACCTGATGGATTCACAGCTGAATTCTACCAGAGGTACAAGGAGGAACTGGTACCATTCCTTCTGAAACTATTCCAATCGATAGAAAAAGAGGGAATCCTCCCTAACACATTTTACGAAGCCAGCATCGTCCTGATACCAAAACCTGGCAGAGACTTAACCAAAAAAGAGAATTTCAGACCAATATCCTTGATGAACATTGATGCAAAAATCCTCAATAAAATACTGGCAAACCGAATCCAGCAGCACATCAAAAAGCTTATCCACCATGATCAAGTGGGCTTCATCCCTGGGATGCAAGGCTGGTTCAACATACGCAAATCAATAAATGTAATCCAGCATATAAACAGAACCAAAGACAAAAACCACATGATTATCTCAATAGATGCAGAAAAGGCCTTTGACAAAATTCAACAACCCTTCATGCTAAAAACTCTCAATAAATTAGGTATTGATGGGACGTATCTCAAAATAATAAGAGCTATCTACGACAAACCCACAGCCAATATCATACTGAATGGGCAAAAACTGGAAGCATTCCCTCTGAAAACTGGCACAAGACAGGGATGCCCTCTCTCACCGCTCCTATTCAACATAGTGCTGGAAGTTCTGGCCAGAGCAATCAGGCAGGAGAAGGAAATAAAGGGTATTCAGTTAGGAAAAGAGGAAGTCAAATTGTCCCTGTTTGCAGATGACATGATTGTATATTTAGAAAACCCCATTGTCTCAGCCCAAAATCTCCTTAAGCTGATTAGCAACTTCAGCAAAGTCTCAGGATACAAAATTAATGTACAAAAATCACAAGCATTCTTGTACACCAATAACAGACAAACAGAGAGCCAAATCATGAGTGAACTCCCATTCACAATTGCTTCAAAGAGAATAAAATACCTAGGAATCCAACTTACAAGGGATGTGAAGGACCTCTTCAAGGAGAACTACAAACCACTGCTCAATGAAATAAAAGAGTATACAAACAAATGGAAGAACATTCCATGCTCATGGGTTGGAAGAATCAATATCGTGAAAATGGCCATACTGCCCAAGGTAATTTATAGATTCAATGCCATCCCCATCAAGCTACCAATGACTTTCTTCACAGAATTGGAAAAAACTACTTTAAAGTTCATATGGAACCAAAAAAGAGCCCGCATCGCCAAGTCAATCCTAAGCCAAAAGAACAAAGCTGGAGGCATCATGCTACCTGACTTTAAACTATACTACAAGGCTACAGTAACCAAAACAGCATGGTACTGGTACCACAACAGAGACATAGATCAATGGAACAGAACAGAGCCCTCAGAAATGATGCCGCATAGCTACAACTATCTGATCTTTGACAAACCTGACAAAAACAAGAAATGGGGAAAGGATTCCCTATTTAATAAATGGTGCTGGGAAAACTGGCTAGCCATATGTAGAAAGCTGAAACTGGATCCCTTCCTTACACCTTATACAAAAATTAATTCAAGATGGATTAAAGACTTATATGTTAGACCTAAAACCATTAAAATCCTACAAGAAAACCTAGGCAATACCATTCAGGTCATAGGCGTGGGCAAGGACTTCATGTCTAAAACACCAAAAGCAATGGCAACAAAAGCCAAAATCGACAAATGGGATCTCATTAAACTAAAGAGCTTCTGCACAGCAAAAGAAACTATCATCAGAGTGAACAGGCAACCTACACAATGGGAGAAAATTTTTGCAACCTACTCATCTGACAAAGGGCTAATATCCAGAATCTACAATGAACTCAAACAAACTTACAAGAAAAAAACAAACAACCCCATCAAAAAGTGGGCAGAGGACATGAACAGACACTTGTCAAAAGAAGACATTTATGCAGCCAAAAAACACATGAAGAAATGCTCCTCATCACTGGCCATCAGAGAAATGCAAATCAAAACCACAGTGAGATACCATCTCACACCAGTTAGAATGGCCATCATTAAAAAATCAGGAAACAACAGGTGCTGGAGAGGATGTGGAGAAATAGGAACACTTTTACACTGTTGGTGGGACTGTAAACTAGTTCAACCATTGTGGAAGTCAGTGTGGCGATTCCTCAGGGATCTAGAACTAGAAATACCATTTGACCCAGCCATCCCATTACTGGGTATATACCCAAAGGACTATAAATCATGCTGCTATAAAGACACATGCACACGTATGTTTATTGCGGCACTATTCACAATAGCAAAGAGTTGGAACCAACCCAAATGTCCAACAACGATAGACTGGATTAAGAAAATGTGGCACATATACACCATGGAATACTATGCAGCCATAAAAAATGATGAGTTCGTGTCCTTTGTAGGGACATGGATGAAACTGGAAAACATCATTCTCAGTAAACTATCGCAAGGACAAAAAACCAAACACCGCATGTTCTCACTCATAGATGGGAATTGAACAATGAGAACTCATGGACACAGGAAGGGGAACATCACACTCCGGGGGCTGTTGTGGGGTGGGGGGAGGGGGGAGGGACAGCATTAGGAGATACACCTAATGCTAAATGACAAGTTAATGGGTGCAGGAAATCAACATGGCACATGGATACATATGTAACAAAACTGCACATTGTGCACATGTACCCTAAAACCCTAAAGTATAATAAAAAAAAAAAAAAATACAAAAAAAAAAAAAAAAAAAAAGAGATGAGAAAGCTAGCTTCCTCTCTCTCTCCCCACCATGTGAGGCTGCAGCAAGAAGACCAGATCCCCGCTGATCTTGGACTTCCCAACCTCCAGAACTGTGAGAAGTAAATTTCAGTTGTTAAGCCACCTAGTCTATAGCATCTTGTTATAGTAGCTCAAACTAAGAGAGATAGACAGATGCACACATGCACACACACACACGGGACTTCAAAAAGTTCATAGAAAAATGAGTATTATTTTTAAAAACTGTGCATGGATTTCCAAATTTTTTGCATCAAAATAAACTTGTACTAAGTTGTAACATGTCCAAACAGGATCTAGTTTGAGGCCCTAAGAAGGATAAGACATCAGTTTGAAAAGAGCTCCTATCAGAGTAATAATAATTCTGCTAAAATTGAAACAAAAGCAAACATCAAATTTATGGCAAAATCATCGATACTTTATGAAAAGTTTTAAGGGGACAGTGCCCCAAAGAAATCAGCAGTTTACAAATGGATACCTCCTTTTAAGAAGGAACAAGATGATGTTGAGGATGAAGCCCTCTGTGGCACACAATCCACATCAGTCTGCAAGGAAAATATTCATTTTTTCCATGCCCCAGTTGAAGAGGACCAATAGGTAATAGCAGAACAATAGCCAACACCATAGTCTTCTTGCTTAGTTCACCTTATTCTATTCTGAATGAAAACTTATAGTTAAGGAAATCTTTCTTATAGTTAAGGGTGCCAAAACTGTTGCTTCTAGATCAACTGCAGACAAGGGCAGAGCTTTCCATGGAAATTTTAAACAAGTGGGATCAAGATCCTGAGCATGTCTTTGAAGAACTATAACAGGAGATGAAACATGGCTTCAGTACAACCCTGAAGACAAAACACAAAGCAATGGCTACCAAAAGGTGGAAGGGGTCCAGTTAAAGCAAAAACCGACCAGTCAATAGCAAAGGTCATGGCAACAGTTTTGGGGATGCTCAAAGCATTTGGCTTGTTGATTTTCTGGAGGGCCCAAAAACAATCACATCTGCTTATGATGAGTGTTTTGAGAAAGTTAGCCAAAGCTTTAGCAGAAAAACGCCTGGGGAAGCTTCACCAGAGTCCACCACAACAATGCCCCTGCTCGTTCCTCTCATCGAACAAGGTCAATTTTGTGAGCGTTTTGAGGGGAAATCATAGGCATCCACCTTACAGTCCCGATTTGGCTCCTTCTGACTTATTTCTGTTTCTTAATCTTAAAAACAACTCTAAAGGGCACCCATCTTTCTTCGGGTAATAATGTAAACAAGACTGCAGGGATATAGTTGAATTCCCAGGACCCTCTGTTCTTTATTCTTTAAATATGGACCAAATGGCTGGAATCATCACTTACAAAAGTGTTTTGACCTTGATAGAGCTCATGTTGAGAAATAAAGTTTATACTTTCTATTTTTGTCTTTTAATTCCATTTTTCCATGAACATTTTGAAGTCCCCTCATATTTCCTGTATACCATATGCCAGGCACTCTTCTGTATATTTTATGCATATTAACTCAAACTTCGAAGCAGCCCCGTGAAATAAGTACTATTTTTATTCTTACTTGACATATGAAGAAACCGAAGCAAGCACAGACAGGTTGGGTCACTTGCCCAAGGTCACACAGCTAGGAAGTGGTGTGTCTAGGCAGAGCCCTCTAGAGGTGCTGGCTGAGCTGTGCAGAAGAGGAGCTTAGCTTCGGATGGACCTGGGGATAAGCATCCCAGCAGGGGGAACAGTGTGTGCAGAGGCTCCAGTGTAGGAACAAGTTTGGCGAGTTTAGGGGGAAGAACGAAGAATGAATAGATGGGTGTGAGTCCGCCTGCCAGCTCAGATCTCTTTTCCCTGATGAAGTCCCTGCTGACCCCTCGAGGTCCCCCCTCCTCCCACCACATTTCCCCTGCATTTGTCTGTAACACACTCGTGTGACAGTCAGTCCCGGGCAGCCTGTGACAGCTCAGCCATTACTGCCTCGATTGGGCATTCATCTCTTGCACAGCTGTTTAAATTGTCACACAGAAGGCCATAAACACCTCGACAGCTAAGATGAGGGCGTCCCCTGTGATGGCAGTGCCTGGATCCCTGTACACTCAGCAAGCATTTGAAGGCTGAGTACATTTATGCAGTGTCGTTATAGGCCAGGTCCTGTCATCATCGTATGTGTACATCAAAACAGCATGTGGTTGTGAGAGAACCTCACAATGCTAATAACTTGACACACCAAACAATATCACAGCTTTAAAATTTGCAGGTAACTTACCAAATGCTGTTTAGGGGAAAGGTGAGATTTGAACCCAGGCAGTCAGGATTTTATGTTACTCTGTTCTGTGCTGTGCCAACTGTGTGAGGGTGTATATGAGAGGGTGTGTGTGTATGCCAGTGGTGCCAGCCCATGCCACAGACTTATTTATTTATTCCATAATCTATACTGTGTGCCAGGCACCAGGCCGGGCTCTAGTGGTGAAAAGAGAGACGGACAGATGCAGTTGTGGAGTTCTCAGACCAATGAGAGATTGTCCTAGGTGCGAGGAGGAGAAAACAGAGGAGACAGACTAAACTGAGGTGGAGCAGTGAGGAAGGCCTTGCCGAGGAAGTAGCATTTACACCAAGTCTTGAAGGGAGCCTGTCGGTACCGAGAGCCTGGGAACAGTGTTTCCAGCAGCAGGAACAGCCTGTGCAAAGGCCCTGAGGTCAGAACAAGTTTCCTTGTTTGGAGAGCTAAGAGGTCAGCAAGGCTGGAGCACAGAGGGCAGGGGTGAGAGGAAGGAGCTGAGATGGGGGAAGTGAGCAGGGCCAGATCCTGCCACTCCTTGCAGGCCCTGCAAAGGGGTTTGGTAAGGCTTTAAAGATTTCAAAAACTTTTAAGATATTAGGACCTTTGCAAGCTAAAATAAGATTTTGGTTTCTTTTCAAAGTTGCAAGAAATAGTTTAATCTAAGATTAATAAAATAGTTACTATAATGTCTCCCATTCACCACACATTTGGTGCCTGCTGTCTTTAATTCCGACCACGCCTGCCTGTAGGTCGTGGCTGTCTCCAGCTAACCTGGGAAAGAGTGGCTCTGGGAGGGAAGTGACTTGCCAAGGTCACGCGGTTCCAGCCCACCAAGCCCCACGTGGGCGCTTCCTTCCCCTGCTCCTTTGTTTCCGGTTTGGTAAATCGGGATCTTTAGTGATCTTGAGGCTTCTGGCACGTTCTTAGTACAGTGTGTTCCTATGTGCCTTGTAAAACAAAAGCAACTCTGAACTTCTTAGCTTGCGTCATCAGCTGTTCCCAGGCGACGGCACCTGGGCACTCCCAGCAGAGCTGGTGGTGGAAAAGATGGACTTTTCAGTGCATTTATCAGCAGGAGCCAGGCTGCCTGGAGGTCAGGAGAGTAAATCACAGCTCCCAGGCCTGAGAGCAGGAGGCACATAGACAGCAGGGACAGCCGAGGGCCTCAGAGGAACCATCGCTGGCCCTTCACCCTGCTTAGAAACTGAGGCCAGGCTGCTGGGGATGGTGGGGGGTCCTCGGCAAACTGGGGTGGAGGCAGCACCCAGGCTGAGGATCCAGCCTCAGGCCTCGGCATCCGTGTGGGCTTAGCCTGCCTCCTGCAGCTCCAAGCCAAGGCAGTGGTCTCTGTTCCTCACGTGTGGACGTCTTCCTGTGAGATGCCGCCCAGAAAGTCCCCACTTTGCTGTCTGTCTCCACAACCCCCTGTCAGCCACCAGTGAATGATGGTGGACTTCGGAATCTGCCCCTCCAGCCCTCCATCGTCCCACCGGGCCCCGGCACCGCCAGCTCTCCCCTGGTCGTAGCCTTAAGAACGGTCCCCCTGCTCTGCCCATCAGCCCTGGTCCCTCCTCTGCTCAGCACCCTCCCACAGCACCCACCTCACACAGGTGAGAACCAGAGTCCTCACAGTGGGCACAGCCCCTGCACGATGTGTCACTATCACCCCTCTGACCTCATATCTTACTGCACTTCCTCTTGCCCCTCTGGTGTCCCCACTAGAACATGAGCTACAAGAGGGCAGGATTTTTTTTTCTTTTTCGTTTTCTTTTCTCTTTTTTCTTTTCTTTTCTTTCTTTTTTTTTTTTTTTGAGACAGAGTCTCGCTTTGTCACCCAGGCTGGAGTGCAGTGGTGCGATCTCGGCTCACGGCATCCTCTGCCTCCCGGGTTCGAGTAATTCTCCTGCCTCAGCCTCCCGAGTAGCTGGGATTACAGGCACCCGCCACCACGCCCAGCTAATTTTTGTATTTTTAGTAGAGACAGGGTTTCACCAGGTTGGCCAGGTTGGTCTTGAACTCCTGACCTCAGGTGATCCACCCACCTCAGCCTTCCAAAGTGCTGGGATTACAGGTGTGAGCCACCACGCCCGGCCGGAATTTTTTTTTTTTAGTGACAGTATCTCTGTCCCCAGGCTGGACTATAGTGGCATGATCATCGCTCACTGCAGCCTTGAACTCTTGGGCTCAAACGATCCCAAACAAAGAGTTCTGGCTCAAGGACTCCCTCTGCAGCAGGGAGGACTCTGCTGGGTGTGCGGAGAAGCTTTTCCAGTCCTCGGGGGTGGAGGCTGTGCCTGGAGGTGAGGAAGCAGAGACGTGGGGGCCTCCCTGAGATCTGGAGGGTCTCCATCCTCAGTGGAGGCTTTGGGCCTTTGGGTTCCCTTCTAAACCTGAGTTTGTATCGTTCCACGATTTCCTCCCAGAGCTCAGGCCTCTAACTGGGAAAAAGCCAATTATGCAGGAAGCGTTGACTTTTCCATGAAGACCTGACATTCTGGGGCCTTATTGAGGGAGTGTGAAAAGTCAGGCACAGCAGCCACCTCATGCCCACTTACTGGGTTGATGAGGCAAATTTTTAAACACTTTTTTTTTTTTTTTTTGTAGAGATGGGGTCTCACTATGTTGCCTAGGCTGGTCTTGAACTCCTGAACTCAAGCGATCCTCCTGCCTTGGCCTCCCAAAATCATTGGGATTACACCTTGCCCAGCCTGGGGGGTCAAGAATTTTTATTTTGTTCCTGGATGTGTCCTCAGTGCTTAGAACAATTCCTGGCATATAGTGTGTGCTCAGTAATTATTTGTTGAGTGAATGAACAATGATCTGAGGTGGATATTATGATTATCATTTAAAAAATAAGTAAACTGAGCTACAGAGAGATTAGATAACTAACACAGGGCCAGGCAAGTACTAAATGGCAAACTCGGGATTCAAATCCAGGCAGACTGGTTTCAGAATCTGTGTTCTTAGTCCCTAAGCTATATTGTCACTTTAATTAAAATTTGATGAATTGGCCGGGCGCGGTTGCTCACGCCTGTAATCCCAGCACTTTGGGAGGCCGAGGCGGGTGGATCACCTGAGGTCAGGAATTTGAGACCAGCTTGGCCAACATGGCGAAACCCTGTCTCTATTAAAAAACAAAACAGCCAGGCATGGTGGTGGGTGCCTGTAATCCGAGCTACTCAGGAGGCTAAGGCAGGAGAATTGACTTGAACCCAGGAGGCGGAGGTTGCAGTGAGCAGAGATGGCACCATTGCACTCCAGCCTGGGAGACAGAGTGAGACTCCTTCTCAAAAAAAAAAAAAAAGATGAATTAACACATCAAATAGCCTTTCTAGCTGCTTCTTGCACCCTATACAAGGTGCAAGATCATCAAACCTTTTCTTCCTTACCCAACCTAAATTGCCCCTCTACCAGGTAGGGTTAACTTATCTCCTTCCTTGCTTCCATTGTCCTGTGGATATACCTTTCTCAGAGTCCTTAGAAGTGATCTATTTATGTGTGTTTCTGAATCTTCACTTATCCTTGAGTTTCTTCATGGCAGGGATCTTTTCTTTATTTTCTTCATCTCTCCCAGCCTGTGTCTAGCACATGTTAGGGGCCTGATACATATTTGTTGAATGGGTGACTAGAATGCTTTCTGGTACTTACCACCTGCCAAGTGAATGTATGCTTGTTGAGTCCTATTTATGATGAACTTTCATTTTAACACGGCCCATATGTTCCAGAGAGAGAAAAACAGGCCCAAATCATAACAGAATTGCATACAATTTCATCTTGAGGTGACCTTTCATGTCATTCATTTAGTGGCTTCTATTAAAACACTGTTCCATCTTTGGTGCATTAAACACACATTTAATGTTATCCGATGTACCATTGCCTTTCATCCCAGGATCAAAAGGCACCGTGGGGCTATAAAACTAACTGACCACGGGGGAAGTCCACTTGGTTAGGGGACAAAAGGGACGTTCATGCCCCATTGGGTTATACAACTCCTGGTGGTCGTAAAATGCATTGGTGTCCGTGTAAAGGTGTTGACCAAAGGTCATGGGGTGGACTATGGTAACAAAACCCTTTGCCTTGCATGAGAATTTGATCTTGGGTTAACTTTCTAGCTCTGTTTCCCTGGGAACCAGGTAAAGGCAGAATGTCTCACTACTGCTGGGCAGTATTGCTAATGGCACAATGTCCTCTGGTTGGTATCTGGGCAGGGGGGCTATGAGTACCTGCTGGGCCACCAGGTTTGGGCTTCACAGAGCACAATGACTCTGTGCTGGACATGTTTCTATGGGGCGTCCGGTACATTTTGCTGATGGAATTGTTAGCAGAGGTGCTGGCTTCTGGGGGGCATGAGGCTTTTAAGCCAGGGCAGCTCCCATACCTGCCCGATGTGCCTCTGCTCTCCTTGCACCTTTGTGGTCATGGGGGTTGGCGGGGGGGATTGACAGTGGAGATGGCTCCCATGTGGCCATGTGGGCAACTACAGAAGAGGAACGCTCGAAGCTACCCTCCTGGCAGGCTATGCCCCTGTCCTGGGTCCATCTTGGTGGACGGTGGCCTAGGTCAGGCCTGTGGCACTAAACGTCAAGTCGAACCCCAAGACATGCCCTGGTGGGCACTGTGGAGATCAGGTGCTCTCAAGGGGCTGCTTCAGCACTCAGAAAGCTAAAGGAAAAGTGGATCGGCTGACAAGATGTCACAAAGCTGAAGCCCCTCAGCAGTCTGCCCAGCGCCCCTTCTCCCATTGCACCTGGGACAGCAGGCGGTCCCTGCCTGGGCCCCAGGGGCCCAGGGCCCAGGGCCCAGAACTGACACCAGTGATGCCCACATTGATCCCCAAGGCAGAAGTCATTCTCCTCCCAGGCCCTTCCACCCTTCCTCTCGGGACCTGATAATTGGGTGTGGGGGCCTCTTTCTTCCTGCTGACCTCCTGGGCTAGGGCAGGACCTCTGTCTTCTCCCTCCTTCTGATTGGTCTGGGCCACAGAGGGGACTCATCCCTGGTGGGGAGGTCGATGTTGGCTCTAATGGCCCGTCGCAGGCTCTCGCTCTGCGCGGGCCCTGGATTGTGTAGTCTTCCTGCCTTTGCCACTGAAGCCTCCCAGCAGCCTCCCGAGGTTGGCCTCCTCATTGCTTCCATTTCTCAGATAAGGAACTGGAGATTCAGCAACTTGCTCAAGGTCACGCAGCAGCTCTGGGGCTGAGGGAGGACTCGGCCCCAATCCCCTGGCTCAGAGCCTGGCTCCGAGGCACTGCTTTGTGCTGACCAACGTTCCCTTCCAAAGCTCATTAATGTCCTGTGACTCCAAACCAACAGCGCCTTAGGAGGGAGCTCTGGGCAGTGAATTTCTAGGGCACAAGATGTCCCCTTTCTTCCCTCCTCTGTCTGAGTCTGTCCATTTAGAAAATGCTGAGATGGGCCAGGTGTAAAGTCTGGAATGCAGCTCAAAAATGAATCAGCTTTTCCTCTTCCTGCTAATGCCTTTGCTTTGACTTCCTCTGCAGACGCCACGGTCCCTGCGTGTCCCCAGTATATCTGTTGTGGGCAGGAGCTTGCGTTCTCAGATCTGGCTGATGGGTGCACGGGGAAGGTGGGCGCACGAGGACCTGGGAGGCCAGTTTTTCCTGCCCTTCTGCTGAGAGGGTGGGACCTACCCGCCTGTCCCCCATTCCCAGCTTCCCTCTGATGAGAAGGGCTGCCATCTCCAAGGAGTTCTGCCTCAAGGACTCCCTCTGCAGCAGGGAGGACTCTGCTGGGTGTGCGGAGAAGCTTTTCCACTCCCCAGCGGTGGAGGCTGTGCCAGGAGGTGGCACGCTCCTGTCTCTGGAGGTGGGGAAGCAGAGACCCGGGGACCTCCCTGCAATCTGGAAGATCTCCATCCTTGTGGGAGGGTTTGGGCCTTTTGGATCCAGTCTAAACATGAGTTTGTATGTTTCCCTGATTTCCTCCCAGAGCTCACGCCTCTAACTGGGAAGAAGCCAATTATGCAGGAAGCGTTGACTTTTCCACGAAGACCTGACATTCTGGGGTATTATTGAGGGAGTGTGGAGAGTCAGGCACAGCAGCTGCCATGTGCCCACTGGCCGGGCAAGCTGAGGGTCTGGATGGGTCACACCTCCCCCAACCCTGCCCAAACCTCGATGGCAGGGCCTTCTGGAACCGCAGTTCTCAACCTGCCTGACAAAAGACCCCTTTTTGTTATTTCCCATTCATCACGATTGACACCTTGGTAAGTGGATACTCCTGTGTGAGATGCCAGGGCGCTGAGGGGCTGGAGCTGAGTCTGCATGCTACCTCTTGCTTTCTGAGCTTGCCCTGCTGTGGGCCTGTGCCATGGGGGACCAGCCAGTCCCCGGACTGCCCTCAGAACGCGGTTCCTCAGCAGCTGTAAAGGAAGCAGAGGGTCTGGGGCCCCACGCACATTGCCCTTTGTGGGTCCTGAGCTCATTGGCACATCGAGCACTCTGAGGAGTCCTGTGGGGAAGAAATGTGCTCACTGTTTCCCAAGCCTGTTTGACCTTGGAGTGCTTTTGACGGCCTCTACCACCGAGCTTGGCCCCCAGCGTCTGCTGAGAGAGGCCATTCTCTGGTTGGTGAGGATGTGGAGAAATAAGAACTTTTGTGGCTCCATTGCTGGGGGGAGGTAAAGTGGTGCAGCTGCCGTGGGAAATGGTGTGGTGGTTCCCGAAGGAGTTAAACATATAATATAATTCCCATATGATCCGGCAATCCCACTTCTCAGTGTAGACCCAAAAGCATTGAAAGCAGGGCCTCAAACAGATATGTGCACACCCATGTTCACAACAGCATTACTCACAATAGCCAAAGGTGGAAGCAAAGAAAGTGTCCATGACAGATGAATGTGGTCTGTCCCTACAATGGAATATGATTCACCCTAAAAAGGAAGGGCGTTCTGCGCTGCGCTGCAAGAGGGATGAACCTGGACGACAGGATTCTAGTGAATGAGCCAGCCACAAAAGGACAAACACTGCATGATTCCACTTCTGCGAGGTCCCTGGAGTAGTCACATTCACGGAGACAGAAAGTGGAATGGAGGTGACAGGGGCTGGGGGAGGGGGGCTGGGGGTTCGTGTTTCACGGGGCAGAGTTTCAGTTGGGGAAGATGAGGAGTGTACTTAATGCCACTGAAGTGTGCGTTTAAAATGGATAAGGTGGTAAATGTGTGTTATGTATCCTTTACCACAATGAAAAGGAAAGGGGACACTCCTCTGGGGGTTGTAGGGCTGTAGGCTGGGGTGTTCTTCCTCCCTCCTGCCCCTCTGCTCCGCGGCTCCTGTCTCCAGGCGGGCCTGGTCATGGTTGAGGAAACTGGCTCATTTCCGGAGCACACTAAATTTCCAGATCAGGCCCTGGAGTCCTTTATGAATCTGGTTTGGGAGCCTGGCTTTCCAGATCGCTGACTGCAGGGGAGTTCCCGGTTTTGTGGCAGATGCCAATGCCAGAGGCAGCTCCCTGCAGAGGAGGCCCGGCCTCTGTGATGCAGTCACAGAGCCACGCGCTGCCGCATTGGAGGGATGGAAGCCCCACTTGGGCAGGATACAGAGAGCCGCCGTGGGCTCCAGGCATCTGTTCCTGGGGCCCTGGGAGCCCTGCGGTGTCTGAGCTCGTTGGGCCCCTGGGTTTGCATTGGGAGGGCCTCCTTGGAGAGGTGGCCTGGGGTGGGCGGGCAGGGGCTTGGCCACAGGCAGTTGGGGTGGGAGTCCACAGGTGGGGGCCCTCTACTTGGTCTTGCCTAGAAGGCCCTTCCTGTGCCCCCTGAGGATGCTTGAGGTTGAAGGAGGCCTCTGTGTGACAGGGGCTCTGTCCTAACTCCACCTCTCCCTGGCTCCTACCGCAGGGACATGTCCTGTTGGAGGAACAGTGTCACCCTTCCGGCTGAGACAGAGGGGCCTGCAGAGGGGCGTGGGTCGGGCAGCTGCCCCCAGAGCAGGCGGGCTGAAGGCTGTGTCCACCTTCAGGAAAAACCCTCTGGGCACTGCCCAGGCACCCCACTATGACCAGGGCAGGGCCTGGAATAGTGGCCTCAGGGGCAGAAACCACCTCCCTCCCCTCACCAAGGCCTCCTGGCTCCAGGCCTTGCTATGGTGTCACACTATAGGGTCCTTCCAGCGACAGCCCTGCTTATGAGCCCTGGCCTCCCCTGCTCACTGGCCTCCCTGCCTCCTTAAGCCTCAGTCGCTGCCTCTCTCTACAATGTCGTTCCCCTATGTCGTTTCCCCAACCATGGATGAGGCCAGCAGCTCTTGAAGCCAGTTTGAGAAATAAGTGGCATTAATGCCTGTGAAGTGGCCCAGTGGCTGGTAGCTATTAATAGAAACAGGAGTTTGGCAGCAAAACCCGTCCACGCAGATCTACATGCCAGCGGATATGTGAGGAGTGTTTGGCTGGCCTGTTAATGAGGCCAGTTTAGCCAAATGTCCCGGGACGTGAGTGTCCAGGCGGCATCGCCCTTCACACCTGGGGTGCTGGCTGTCCTCTGCAAGGGTCGATGTGCACCTCGGAGGTCTCAGGCTGTGCTCTGTAGGGACTGGCTCCTGAGACCATGCATGAACCAGAGGAGCAAGTCAGCGATGGCCGTGAGGCTGACCTTGTCCCAACCAGGAAATAGGCTGGATCATTAATTAGGTCATTTGATTCAATGAAAATTTAGCAAGGAGTCCTCTTCCCCGGGACCCAGAAGCCTTGCCTTTGAGGGATTCTCAGTCTAGACCCATGTCTCAGTCTAGATCATGGTCACAGAGCGGGAGGAGGCCCTTGGGGGGCCAGTGGGGTGTGAGGGGCAAGTGGCAGATAATAGGGTGGAAAAGGAGTAAGGGGCAAGGAGCCCCCTTCTTCCCCCGGGCGCCAGGTCTCAAATTGGCAATGTTAGTCACAGGCCCTATGTGACCATTTCCAAGTTTGAAATTTGAGGCGATCAAGGTCTGGGGCTGGAACTGAGTGGCACAGTCCCCTTGGAGGGGCCAGGCTGGCTCTCCAGTTTGCCCCAGGCCCACCTGGCCCGGCCACTCCCGGCCCCAGGAGGCAGTTGAGTTTGCAGCGCTAACCCATGCCAATTTAAAATCTTCAGCAGCACTGAAGTGCCTAAAGCTGGGGTTTAGAAATAGCATCCCAACAGGAGCTTGTGACGGGGGTGGGGGCAGCCTGAGCACAGGTGGCTGCACAGACCCCAGTTCCCTGGACTGGGGCTGCAGGTGACTTTTGCCACGTTTCAGGTTTCTGGTGAGGAGTTGCCACGCCTGGAGTGACTGGGAGAGAGAAGACAAATAAATGCATTCAAGTCCCAAAGTCAAACCCTCTGGATATTGTGGGCAGCAGCGGCATTAAGGAAATAAGCCACCAGCCTCTCAGGGCCTTGCTGGGAAGTGATGGTCCATGGATGAAGATGTGCCATCCCCCAGCTTGTTAGAGGCACCACCCCACCTCTGGTGGCCACATGGCGGGCCTGGACTGTCCTCATGCTGTCCTGCAGAGGTGGCTGGGCCTTGGGCCAGCACTGGCGCCACTGCCCCAGCAAGCAGAAAGCCACCGAGCACTTGGCAGGAGCTGCTTGCTGTTGAACTATTTAACATCCTAATGCATCCACTTTCACACCTCCGCTGATCCCCGAAGACTGCCGGGCAGGCGTTGGTGAAGTGGCGATGAGTATTAATGAGGCCGTGCTCTGCGAGGTGCGTCTGCTTCATGTGCCTTCCCGCCGGGTTGGGGGCACATCCTTGATGGTCGCTATCCCAATTTGGGGCCACCAGGGCCCCAGAAATATTTTTCCAATGTGGGGAGCTCCCTGGGGGGACTGTGCGGTGGTTACACTGCCGGGAGAAACTGCAGGGAGGGGATTTCCAGCACCTGGACAGTGTGGGCAGCTGCGGCCAGTGAAGGGCCAGTTCTGGAGTCTGCTGACCTTCAGCTTCCTCTTGCCAGTGAACTTGAGAGCAGGTGTCAGGAACACCATGCAGCCTGTCTCTGGGGAAGCATGGCTCAGCCAGGGACTGCTGGTGAGGTGGATGGACTGAGCTTTTGGAGGGTTTTTGCAGGAGCTTGGGGGTGACATGGTGTGACATTATTTTAAAGGCCTTTCCTGCCGTGGCACAAATTGTAGAAGGGCCCGAGGCAGCTGCCAGATCCGCTAGGAGACTGACGTGATGGCCAAGGGGAAAGCTGCTGCTGGCCTGGACCAGGATGGCTGTGGTGACAAGAGCATTTTGGGTGCACTTGCAGCTGACTTGGTGGGTGGCACTGAGTAGATGAGGGAAAAGGAGGCATTATGGGTGATTTGGGAGAGTTTGAGGAAGTGTAGAAGCCTCTGGGGGTAGAGGTGGCAGCTGGGGCTGCCTTCCTTCCTCCAGGTTCCCTCCATTGCACACCTGCTGCCAGAGAAGTCATGCTGAAGCTGGATCTGTTCAGGCCACCCTCACTCAAGAATGTTCAATGGCTCCCCCATTGCCTGCAGGACCCAGTGCACACCCTTGAAGGTGGCAGTCAGGGGTCTCCCCAACAGACCCCCCTGGGCCTGGGGCCACCCCTCACCTCCACCTGTGCATGAACAGGAGCAAATAGAGCACATGAACTTCATTTTCTAGTTTCCCATGAAAAAATTTTAAAAACCTTTTCCCTTTTCCCCTGTCATGAGTTGTGAAAAGCATCTTGTGTGTTAGTGCAGCCACTATGCTGTCTCGGCCACAGGCTTCCCTCACCTCCCGCCAAAGACTCCGTTGCCTTAGAGAGCAGCCCCTTTTGAATGGTTCGAGTAGTTTTCAGATGAGTTATTTCTGTCTGTCTTTTCTCTCACCAGCCAGCTCATTCATGCACACACCTATGAGTCATTCATTCTATATTCCATGAGCACCTGCTGTATAGCCAGCACTGAGCCAGACCCTGGGGACTAATGGGATAAAAAATGATCCCAACTTCAAGGATTCAGCACAGCCAGGTCCAGCCGCTCCCCACCCATGCCTTGCCCCAGGCCTCGCACACCTGGGAGCACCATAGGTGCACGTGGAAGGAACTCAATGCACAGGAGGTGCTAGGTCACTCATGCTCCCACCCCCCGACACAGCTTTGTCAAGGTTCCCAGCCTCTGCATGTGGGAATCCTGGAATCCTAGAATGCTGGAGCTGCCAGGGGGCCTCGGAAGCCAGGGATGCACCTGACTTTAGGTGGGGGGCTAGCATGTGATGATGGTGCTGCTTCTAGATGCTTCGGGTGCCGTGTAGAGGTCAGGTCATTCCATCCCAGGTCTTTCCGCTCTTCTGGTTCTGTGGGGGACAGTGGCTCGGTTTGGTGCAAGTCTGGTGTCTGGGCCTCTTTCAGGGATCAGCTTGGGGTGAAACAGCAAGAGTCTGGAGCAAGAATGTGATGTCATGGTTTTGTGTTCCTGGTATTATTTTGAGCGTTCTTTTCTATTTCAAGTAATGATAGTATTTTACATTTAAAGTGTGAATATAAATAAAAGTGAATTTTCTTTTCAAAATACATTTAAGTAAAGGAGTGAGGCAATTTAAAGGAAAATACTAAGTAGTTTATAGGGACATGGCACAAAACTGGAGATGGGGGCTAGAATGAATCAAGTTGGGGAAATTTGGAGCCAGCCAGACCCAAGGCTTCTGGACCGGCTGTGGAGGTGCCTCCATTATGCCCTCTTTCTGGAGAGCAAGTCCCTCCCAGTGGTTTAAGGCAGAATCATTGTGAAAAAAATGGTGTGAATGGAGAGAAAACTTGGTACTTCCACACAGTGGAATACTACTCAGCCCTGAAAAGGAACGATCTGCTGGTGCACACTATGTCATGGATAAACCTCAAAAACACAGTGCCAGGGGGAGGAAGCCCTGCCACCAGACTGTGGCATATGGAAGTCCCGAAAAGGCAACCCCATAGAGATAGAAGTAGATTAGTGATTGCTGGGGGCTGAAGATGGATAAGGGAATGCATTGGATGTAAATGCATGAGGGATCTTATTGGGAGAAGAAAACGTTGTAAATCTAACATTATGGTGGTAACTGCACCATTCAGTGAAAGTTACAAAAGTCATTGAATTGTAAAACAAAACAAGCAAAAAAGCCTGAGTCAGGTTCACTCTGTTCAGTTGGATTTTTTTTTAAAGCACTAAGAATAAAATCAAAATCATCTTTTGTCATCTGTAATGGGGGAGAATGTCCTTCAGGGCTGTTCTCCATGGCAAATCCTTTGTCACCACCGTTGGGCTCCTGTCATCAGCTAAGTTTTGCAGTGTGTTCACCTTGCCTATGTCATGATGTGCTGTGTCTTATGCCATTAACTCTTCTAGGTCAGTGTGACCTAAACTCATTGAGAGAAAGGGTCCATACGTTGGGGAGTGGGCAGGGGTAAGCGAAGTTAAATGTGTGTGTTCCACGTGCTAATGAATAGAATAGCATTTGTCTCTCCACGGGAAAGAGAGTGCATCTGGGTGTTCTGTCCGTCTGTCTGTCTGGACCCACTGTCCACTGCTGTCCACGCTGTGTGCCCTGGAGGGATGCCCTCTCCCACTGGCTTCCGCACCCTCCAGCTTTCTGGTGGGTTCACTGATGGGAGATCAGTGGGTAGGATGGAAAGAGGCTGGGATATTCATTCCTCTAGCCCCTCCTGTGGTCCCTCTGTCCCCAGCCACAGCTCCCCTCTGCAGTCCCTTTGGGTTCTGGTGACTGCTCCCTCTCATCCCTTAGGTCCAGGGAGTGGGCAGCTCGTCGCTCTGCTAGCCCTGGGTGTATCTCTGGGTGGCTCCCTGCCCTCACCTGCCCTCTGTAAGCCATCCCTTCACGTGGCTGGCTCAAGTGGCCCCTTCCGAGGGCCCCCTGTCCCCTGCTGGGTAATGAGTCCTAAACATATTTGACCATGTGTTCCTCTGGGAGCTCACATGGGGCTGCTGGTGTGGGGGATGCTGTTTGGGAAATGCTGTTCTACAGCTGCGCTACTGGCTGCCTAGTTTCCCACACTGCTCGGGTGCTGTTATTACATATGCAACCTCCTACCGTTGAGCAATTGGTCACTGCCAATCTTTGCATCTTTGTGCAATGGCTATGTCCTTTGGATGGATTCCTAGAATGGCCAAAGGACATGCCCACTTAAAGGCATTTCCGATGGGTGTTGGACAGAGCTCTAGGGGGCCTGCCCAGCCCCAGGGAGTGGCTCTACCCATTTTTGAGGACACCATCCCCTGCATGTGGTGTCTGGATGTTTAGGAATCACTAAGAAAGCAGGCTTTGGCTGTGAGGGCTGAGACAGAGATTTGGTTTGGAAGCTCCGGGCCTGGTCTGCTCTGGGGCTTGGAGGATACTTGTTCTGTGAGCTCCACAGCAGGTCCTGCCTGAAGGGCCCTGACCCTTCTCAACAGGAGACGTTTGAGAAATGGGCTCTCCTCTCAGCTCAGCCACTCCCCAGCTATGTGGCATCAACTGCCGTGGAGGGGCTCTGAGCTTGGGTGGGAATTGCTGATTGTACCGGCCTCTCTGCCCAGCCCTTGCTGGGAGTGGAGTGCAGCGGCCATGTCGGCCTTCTCCAGGCCCCATCAACACATCCATGTGTCATCCGTGCTGAGAAGATTTGGTAATGCCCTAGTGTTTTATTATCAGTGTAAGTAACTTTGTTTCCCTTGGCCCCAGGACCAAAGAGGCATTTATCAAGCCCCTCAAATGTGCAGAGCGCTCTGTCTGGCTAATTACAATTGTGAAGCTGTTCAGACTTAACATGGATTTTAAATGAAACTCTTGCAGTTCTTGTTGTTCGCTTTTCTGAGGGAGCCTGAGGCTGCCCTTCATGATGTGTGGCACGGCCAGAGCCTGAAGGTGGGCAGCAAGGCTCCGTGTGCTCCTGGAGCGGGTACCTTGGTCATAGGCTGATGATCCATGCTAATCTAGTTGGCATGTCCTCTCGATTTCATCAGGCAGCCATGTGGATTTCTCTGTCCTCTGGGCAAGGCCTCTGGTCAGCCATTCTGAGCCTTGGCCGCTGGTTTATTTGGAAACCTTTTCCATCCCACAGGCCGAGGCTTGGTTTTATTTTCCTCCACACTCCTGTCTTGTGTACCGCGGGAGCCTGGCACAGGGGAGGGGTTGGTGGTAAAGAGTCACCTTCTCTTCCCTTGCCAGATGGTGCACAAGGAGCCGCATCCCCACCATCTGCCTCGCGTCTCTGCAGCCTTTGCATTCAGTAGGCCCTTACTCATCCTGCCAGCCCTGAACCATGTCTGAGGGCCTAGTCTAGGCCAGGCACAGGGCTCAAGATTCTACTTATGGGTGCAGTAAATTCCACTCATCCGTTCACTCGGATGACTGTTCATTCGGCCAGCGCTCAGCAGAGCCCGGCGTCGGTCCTAGCGCTCAGCTGCAAACACTGGGACCTGCTCTTGCTCTTTACACAGAAAGGGAAGTTCCAGAATGCCAGGTGCCACACACCATCTGGAAGGTCAGAGAACCAGCTGCATGGTCAGGCATAGTGCCCAGCTGGGACCTCAACACTGCTCCCTGGAGACCGTGCTCCGCCGGACACCAGCTCGTGTGCCACAGTGGCCCCTTGATGGCACCGTGGCCCTGCTCTTGCCAGGGTGGATTCCTGGAGGTGCCCCCTCCTCACCTCACAGGCTTCTGTTGGGATTCCTGCCCTGGTTCATCCACCTGGCAGTGAGAGGCCCCAGGCTGCACCCATGTGCAATGGAGGCCGTGAAAGGGAGTTTCTTGTTTGTTTCTTGGAGGAAGGAGGGCTACGAGGAGTGACAAGTCCCAGACTCAAGGCAGGGGGCCATGGCCAGAGTCCTGGCTTGAGCTTGCTGCAGCCCTGCCGTGTGCCAGCCTGTGCTGCCTGTGGGACAGGGTGAGGAGTCGCCCTGGGCAGCTCCCGGACAAGGGTGTCAGAAGCAGCAGACGTGGTGTTCCGGGTCCTCTGCAGAAGGCTGATGTTAATGACTCAGACAGGGTTAGTCTTATGCGGCCAGGGCAGGTTGGCTCTCAAAGGCTTAGAAGCCCGTGCAGTGCGACTTGAAGGGTAAGAGAGGGGTTCATCATGTTAAGGGTTTGGGACTCTTTGGCGGGAGGGGAGAATGACACTGGAGCAGAGAGACTAGTACAGCAAAGGCCAGGAGGGGCTGGGCCGTGTGGACAGAGCACAGTGGACAGGGACACGGGACAGGCCTATCAGAGGAAGGAGCCGGGTGGCGGGGAGGGACCAGGAAGAGCCCCGGGGAGAGCGATGGGTCCAGGTCGGGGTTGGGAGAGGGCTTTAGATGGGACTTCTGGGCGGCAGAATCAGTGAGGCTCAGTGGCTGACTGGCTGTGGATATGAGCCCAGGACAATGCCTGGCCCCTGGTTTTGGTGCCAGGCAGGTGGGCAGGTGATGGCCATTCCTGAGATGGCCTAGGCACTTGTTTCCTTTCCTTGCAGCCATGTGCAGCATCTTTACTACCTTGAAGATCCCAATCCCATCCCTGGGACCCACTCACACTGGCCCGGTCATGTGGTGGTAATTGCTTAGCTTGCAGTCTGGTAATTACTAAATGTGCTGATTGATTGGATTTCAGCAGGTTTAATATGATCTTTCATGGCTAAAAACACGGCTCAAAGTGAAGGACATAAAGTTGAAGAGCCCTAGGTAAAATCCTGCCTTCAGGTTCCAAGAACATGGGTGACGAGCTGATTCCATAATTCACAGAGAAGCTCAAGGAGCCCAGGGTAGCAAAAATGGTCCTGAGAAAGAAGAACAAAGTAGGGGATCCCACACCTCCTGATGTCCAAGTTACTATAAACCAACAGTCATCAATACTATATGGTACCGAAACAGGAAGGACATCTAGATGGATGGAATAAAATAGGGAATCCAGAAATCAACCCATACACAGGGGGCTGAGATGGCTTAGTGGGGAAAGAACAGCCTCCTCAACAAATGCTGCTGGCACAGTTAGATATCTACTTTCAAAAGAATGAATCTGGACTCTCGCTTCAGGCCATAAACAAAAAAATTAACTCAAAATGTAACTAAATGTCAGAACTAAAAATGATAAAACACAAGAAAACTTAGGAGTATATCTTCATGGCCTTGGGTTTGGCAAAGGATTCTTAGACATGACATGAAAAGCATGAGCAACAAAAGAAGTAGATAAATTGGACCCCATCAAAGTTAAAAATGTTTATGCTTCAAACAATATTATCAAGAAAGTGAAAAGACAACTACAGAAAGGAAGAAAATATTTGCAAATCATATATTTGATAAGAGACTTGAACCTAGAATGTGTAAAGAGCTCTTATAACTCAATAACAAAAAGACAACTCAACTAAAAAGCAGTCAAAGCAATGACAAAAATCACCTGATTTTAAAATGGGCCAAGGAGTGGAATAGACATGTGTCCAGACAAGATACACCAGTGACCACTATGCATGCGAGAAGATGCTTGCCGTCATTAGCCACCAAGGAAAGGCAAATCAAAACCACAAGGAGGTGCTGCTAACACCACCAGGATGGCTCTACTCAAAAAGTCAGACAATGACAAGTGTTGATGAGGACGTGGAGGAACTGGAGCCCTCCTGTATTGTGGATGAGAATGTGAAATGCTGAAACTGCTTTGGAAGACAGTCCGGCAGCTCCTTGAGCAGTTAGACACGTGTTACCCTGTGACCTGGCAACTCCACTGCAGGGCCTCTACCCAGGAGAGATGAAAACTTACAGAATTCATCCTTAAATGTTTGTAACAGCATTATTCATAATAACTAGAAAGTGGAAACAATACAAATGTCCGTCAGTTGATGAATGAACACACTGTGGTCTCTCCACACAGCAGAATATTATTCAGCTGTGTAAAGAATGAAGTCCTGATACATGCTACAACATGGGTGAGCCCTAAAAACATGCTAGATGCAAGAAGCCATTCACAAAAGTCCACATATTATACGATTCCATTTATGTGAAATGTCCAGAATAGGGAAAACTGTAGAGACAGAAAGCAGATTAGTGAGTGGTTGCAGGGGCTGGGGCAGAGGAGGCAGAGAGAATAGAGAGCTGATAGCACAACAACCTTGGTGGGAAGGTATGATTAGCTCCACTTTACAGGTGAGAAAACTGAGGCTCAGAGAGGTTAAGAAACCTGCCCCTGAGAGGCACAGCACACATGGGGCAGGGGCGGCATTCAGACTCTGGACTGCCTGACTCCAGAGCTGTTGAGCCACCGTTAGGGTCTCACAGGGGCTGGGCACCGACACGTGCCAGAGCCCACAGGGGCTCAAAATCACAGGGCTGTGGGGGTCTCGGATCCTTTGGCCACGGAGAGAAGGGTTCTGGGGACGTGAAACCAGCGTGGAGAGACTGTGCCTGCGAGGGTGGGCAAAGGCTGCGTGGAGGGTGCGGCATTTGCTGTGGGCTTTTGGGGATTTCATCTGCCGGGATGGGGGCAGGGAGAGAGGGCCTTCCAGGAAGAGAGAAGTTCCAGGGCAAAGGCCCAGAGGCTGGGCACCTGGATTTGGACCCAGTGTGGCGGCTGAGCAGGGCTGGGGTGGTGCCAGTTTGTGGGTCCTGGCCTGGACTTCAGGGATGGGCTGTGAGGGGATCAGACCTTCTTTTGGGGCCATGGAGAGGCAAGGATGGTGACTCGCCTGCCGGCCCTGTGGGCTTCTACTGGGGGAGGGGCGTCCAGGGAGGTGGCTGAAGACACTGCTCCCAAAAGGGGCTGGGGGGTGGATGCCTGAAGGGCCCAGACCCTGAGTTGGGGTCTTTGTTTGTAAGGCTGACCTGGGGCAGGGGGCAGAGGGGGGCCGTGGGGGCCCAGAAAACAGAGACCCCAGGCAGGGATATTTCCTCCCTCCCTTCCTAATTCGGTAAATTTCATGGGCATGCTATTAGAAGTCCTGGCTTCAGGAGCGACAGGATGAAGAGCTCGCTGCCAAGAAGGCCTTTCATGTTCATTGCTGTCGAGGAGGTGGTGAGACCCCTGTCATCACAGGCGTGAAAGCAGAGGCTGGATCCTCATTTCTTCAGGCTGTGCTTACACTGTTCTCCTGCCCTCTGTCTTGTCCACACAGACTGCGAGCTCCATGAGGGTGGAGATCACTCAGTCATCCAACACGCTTTTACTGCACACCTCCTGTGTGCCAGGCACTGCTAGCCAGAGGATGCATCAGGGAACAGCTTACAAGGTCTCTACCTTCTAGCAGACTCTTGTCTCTCTCGAGTGATAGTACGTGATGATCTTTCCAGAGGGAGGTATCTGGGGTCTGTGCTGCTGTGTTTATAGAGTCACAGCCTCCTCCCCTCCCACTCGGCCTCCCGGAGTCATTGACTGGCCATGTTCCTTTCGGTCCACAGCGGGCCGTGCCCTCCATGTGGATGGCATTTGTTTACAAGGCCTCAGGGCCTGCCTCTTTTCCCCTTCTCCCCTAGGAATGTCCCCATCGGGGTGGGCACAGGGAGAAACACACATGACTCCTGAGACTGCCTGAAGCCCACTCAGCTCCGCAGAGATCGGCCCCCGAGACACTCTCCTTAGGAAAACTCAGAGCGGAGGAGTCCTGGCTGTTAGTGGACTCCAGTGGCTGTGGCATGTGTCTGCCTGCAGTTTCCAGGGGCCTGGCTTTATCTGTGTAGACTGGGATAATGTAGAGTAGTTGCTGGAGCTCCTGGGGTTAAGCCGCCTGGACATGCATCAGCCCCCTCCTTCTGAGCACTGCAGGCAATTATCCTAGGGGAGGGGCAGGTGGCCTGGCAGCTGGTGCCTCTGCAGTGGAGGTGGCAGTGGGGGCTTGGAGATTGCGGTTCCCTTCCCTGGGTAGCCCAGGGAGGTGCAACCCCTGCCAGCTGCGTGAAACATCCTCCTGCAGTGAGTGTGCGGGACTAGATGAGAGGCAGAACTGGAGCCCTGGGAGGGCACCCGAGGATAAGGGCAGGACCTACCCTGTGCCGGGCACTTGGTGTTCATTCTACCTCACTGGGTGCCCCCAGCCTGGGGGATACCACAGCCAGGCCACACAGCCCAAGCCACATAAGTGGCATTTAATGAAGCCAGGATTAAAAACCTGGTGCGTTTGTGTCTGAGGTTGATATTCATTCACCAGGCTGGGCTGTCTCCCCACTAACTCCTTGGGCTGAGGACCAGGACTCAGAGGCTCAGAGGAGTGAAGTGACCTGCTCAAGGTCACACAGCGAGCCTGTGACATTGCTGGGATGAGACTCCTGAGCCTCCCACTGCAGGGAAATAAGTGATGTGTGGGTAATGCCCCCACTGCATAGCAATGGGGAAGGTTGGAGGATGGTGGGGCTGGAGCCGTGGGAGCATGTGAGGTCCTCAGCTCCAGTGCCAGGTGTTAGGCTGCGGCGGTGCTCTTGGAAAGTTCGAAAGAATTCCTGAGGGAGCACGCACAGCAGCGTCCAGAACTGGCCCATCCTCCCTGGGATGCAGTGGATTATTCTCGCTCAGGCTCTCAGGAGGAAGGAGCTGTGGACTTAAGAGTTGGAAAGCCCCCCAGCATAGGCAGCTGGTATTAAAAATCCAAAGTGCAGGCCAACTAGGGACCTTCAGTGTGGTCCGAGAGGGCACGGAGGCAGGGGTGTGCTGCAGGGAGAGCCCAGCCCCAGGCACATAGGAGGGCAGGGAGGGCATGGGGGTGCTGGACTGTGAGAGCCAATGCTTCCCTTGAATTGCCCAAGCTGCACTGGTCTGGAAGGAGGCCCCAGCACAGCCTGCGCAAGGAAGCTGGTGTGCACGGAGGCCTTGGGGAATGATTCTGCAGCTGTGCAGCAAATATTGGCTATCCTTTTAGCTGGGCCCTGGGAAAGGAATACATTACAGGGAATTGCAGGCCAGGCACATTTAATCTATACTAATTTACCGTATTGGAGAGGGAGGGGGAGAGATGGAGATAGAGCAAGCAAGTGCAACTGGACTAGTGGACACCATTTGCCACCATCTCTCTTTGTACCTGAATTGGGAACAGGAGGGTTTAGTTTCTTGGGGCCTCGTGGGCTGCATGCCTCTCGCCTGCCGAATGTGAGTCCAGTGTCTGCCCACACGTGTCCCCGCCCCTGAATATAAACTGGCTGCCTCGCCTGGGCTCAGCCAAAGGGAAAACAGCCATCCCTCTGATGACAAGTGGCACCGCAGCCCAGGCAGCCAGGGCAGTCGGTGGTCTGAGTCACTTGCTCTGAGCCTGGAAGGTGCCACTGGTTCACACATTGCTTCCTTGGGGTGTTGGTCTGGGCGTGACTCTTGCCCACCCCACTGACTTTGAACTGGCCCCTGGTCAGGGCTGACCCCTGACTTCAGATGTGGCCTCTCCATCCTGGGGCAGCCCCCAGGCACTCCACGGCAGGGCAGTAAGGGCGCAGGGGTGCATGCTGTGAGCTCATCCTCCAGGGTGGAGTGAGTGTGGGCAGCCTGGGGAGGGAACACGGCTGGAACATGAATGGGGTTGGAGTTGGGGGCTCCTCTCGAATCAGCAGACTGGCTGACTGTGGGCAGAGCTTGGCACCACTTCACTCCTGAAACTGCTCATTTGTTCCCTCCCTCAAAACCATTGAGCCAGCCCTGGCTATGGGTCAGGCCAGAGCTCATCTGGGGAACAGACATGCAAATGAATCCATCAAGAATGCTGGGGTCGGGGACCAAGGCATATGTGGGTTTGAGGGGCTTGGGCTCTGGGGAGATGAAAGGAGGTGTCCCTGGGTGGGTTCCCAAGCCTGGGTTGTTACAGGTGAAGAGGAGTTCACCAGGTGGACGAGGGATGGGAGGAGGCACAGCCTGTGCAGAGGCATGGAAGTGTGGCCAGTGAGCTCAGGCTCTTAGAGCAGTTCTGGGATCTGGGGCTGGAGAAGATGCTGGTGGTCTGATCCGGAAGGGCCCTGTGTGCCCTTTGGAGTAGGTCCTTTTCTCTGCAGAGCGGGAGGCACCAAAGGCTGTGTTCTAGGGAAGGTATTTGGAGAGGATGTGTCTCCCAAGACATTCTCCAGCCTGCCCTGTTCAGTTAAGCCCCAAGTGGCTGTTCCAGATCTAGTGACCAATGAGTCTTGTCACTCATTGTTTTGTTCCATCTGTCTGGCCACCCACCCACCCAAGTCTTACCATGTTCTGAGCCACTATCTACTTACAAATTTTAAAGTTGAATTATTTGGGAAACTAATTGTTTAATGAATCATAGAAAGATGTCTGTGATAGAAACATACAGTGATTTATTCGTTCATTCAAGATGCATTTGTTGAGCAACTGCTATGTGCCATGCTGGGGGTTCCGCAGTGACAAAGCTGTGCTCTCTCTTGGAGCGATGTTGCAGTGAGGAGAGATAAATGGAATAAACAAGTCAGCACAAAGGCAGGAGGGAAGGCTGGTCAGTGTATGGGGACCACACAAGGCTGGCCAGACCACGTGGCTGGGTGGCAGGGATGGTTGGTTTAGATGCGATGGTGAGAGCCAGCCTCCCGGGAGAGCTGGCGATGGCATGGCCGGCTGATGGCAGGGATAAGTCCCTGCAGGAATCTGAGGGCCGAAGGAGCCCTGGGTGCAGAGGCTCGGGGGTGGGGACAAGTGAGGAGCCTCAGGGAGGCCAGGGCGGAGCCTGGGGCAGGAGGCAGACCCAGATGATGCCAAATCCTCTTGACTGGGCTGCCAGTGGGAACTGGCGGGGAGTACGAAGGGAACCCACTAGCACTTTGGCAGTGGGTGGTGACATTGCCAGAGTGCTCTGGGGGGATGTGTCATGGGGAGAGTTAGAATGGCAGCAGGGGGTGTGGGGGTGGCCAGAGGGAAGCCGCCCCAGGGACCTGGCAGAGGAGACAGGGCTTGGGTCAGGGTGGTGGCCGTGGAGGGGGAGAAGTAGGCAGATTGGCGATGGGTGTTGGAGCGGAAGCTGTTAGGACCTGCCGACATGGCTGGATGTTGTGGGAGGGAAACAAGCCAGGAGGAATCAGGTGGGAAGGTTTGAGTGGAGGTGGGGAAGGTCAGGGTCAAGAGCTTGGTCTGGGTGTGTTCAGCCAGAGATGCTTGTTAGACACCAGGTGACAAGGATAGGTGGGTGGTGAGGGCACAAATTGGGTGGTCCCACAATGCAGTAGTAGAAATTGTCATGGCCAGCAACTCCCAACAGCCCTGCCCAGGTCTACAAAGCTCAGATGCTGTCCTGGCTAATATGCTAGAGATGGGAAATGACCAGTCCAGGTGTGGCTAACCAGGAGGCGGGAGGTGCTGGGAGCTGGGGAGCAGGTTGTGACTGGCCCTGACCTGAGGCTGCTTCGGGGCCCACCTTCTCCCTCCTACTCCCCCACCTAGGACCTCAGGTACCCGGAATGCAGCCATCATAACTTGGTTCATGCCTCCCTCCCATCACTGGTCCATGCCTGGCCCTGTTTATTTATGATAGCAATACACAAATAAATACCAAGATGTGCACTCACGCCTGGCCCCGTTTATTTATGATAGCAATACACAAATAAATACCAAGATGTGCACTCACTAGCTTAGTGTCTGTAAGCTGCGTCTCCCCATGTGCCCTCACCATCCCACCTGCCTCCTTTCCCACAGGTGACCACTGTCCATCTTACATTCATCCTGCCCTGGCTCTGTTCTGGTTTGCTTTGTTATATAATGCATACGATTTTTAAAAAGTTTTGCTAATGATTTGCAAAATTTTAATTAAGGTATAGCTCATGTGTAACAAAGGGCACACATCTTAGCTGCACACTCATGAGTTTTTACGGTCATATGTGCCTATGGAGATGAACATATCAACTACATTCATTTGGTGTTTTTAGTCTTGTTAATTTTAGCCACTCTGATGGGCATATCGTGGTGTCTCATTGTGGTGTTCTTTTGCATTTTCCTAATGATTAAGGATGTAGAGCGTCTTGTCATGGGTCTCCCAGCCATTAGACTTTCCTCTTTTGTGAAGTATCTGTACATCGCCCCCCCCGACCTTATCCAAGGGGATGTGTTTCAACCCCTAGTAGATGCCTGAAATCTCTGTTAGTGCCACACCCTATATACACGATGTTTTGTCCTATACATACATAAGATGGGTGGATGGAGGGGTGGATGGGTGGATGGAGGGATGGATAGGTGGATGGAGGGATTGATGAGTGGATGGATGGAGAGATAGATGGGTGGATGGAGGAATGATTGACTGGATGGAGAGATAAATGGGTGGGAGGAGTGATGGATGGGCAGATGGGATGGGGGATGGATGGGTCGATAGGGAGATGGATGAGTAGATGAAGGGAGGAATAGATGAATGGATGGAGGGATGGATGGGTGGGTGGAGTGATGGATAAGTGGATTGAGGGATGGATGGCTGGATGGATGGGGGATGGGGGATGAATGGGGGGATCAATGAGTGGATGAAGGGATAGTTGGATGGATGGGTGGCGGTGTGGATGGATGGTTGGATGGAAGGATGGATGGGTGGGTAGAGTGATGGATGAGTGGATTGAGGGATGGATGGGAGGTGGAGGGGGGATGGATGGTGGATGAAGGGATAGTTGGATGGATATGTGGCTGGATGGGTAGAGGAGTGAATGGATGGTTGGAGGGATGGATGAGTGGATGGAGGGGTGAAGAGATGGATGGAGGGATGTATGGGTGGAGGGCAGGAAGGAGGGAGAAAGGGATAGAAGGATGAAAGGTGGATCAGTAGAGGGAGGGAAGGATGGATGGGTGGATGGGTGGGTGGATGGATAGAGGGAGGGAGGGAAGGAAGGAGAAATAGGTAGATGGGCGGGTAGATGGAGGGGGAGAGGGAAGGATGAGGTGGTCCAGAAGCATCTCAGATGGGACTAACAGGAACGTTTCAGATTTGTGGCAGCTGTTTCCTGGTACTAGAGCCTGGGCACAGGTGGGTGTTTACAGTCCTGTCTGGTGCTTCTGAGCTGGGCTGAGTGACTGAACTAGTCTGTTGTATCCCAGATGGAGGTGAGCTTGTGGCACAGAATGGTTCCTTGTGGTTTAGGGGGTCCAATTTTGAGAACACGAACATGTCGGCTTGCTGCTTGGCTTTCCTATTCGGGATGGGGTGGGAGATGTGCGCTGGGCTGTTCGCCTTAGCAGTACCAAGTCAGCTCAGGAAAGCATTTTCTGCTCAGAGCTGTAGAAAATGGACAGCACGGGCCGGGCGCGGTGGCTCACACCTTAATCCCAGCACTTTGGGAGGTCGAGGAGGGCGGGTCACCTGAGGTCGTGAGTTCAAGACCAGCCTGGCTAACATGGTAAAACCCTTTTTCTACTAAAAATACAAAAGGCTCGGCGTGGTGGTGCGCGCCTGTAATCCCAGCCGCTCAGGAAGCTGAGGCAGGAGAATCGCTTGAACCCAGGAGGCAGACAGAGGTTGCAGTGGGCCGAGATCACACCATTGCACTCCAGCTTGGGCAATAAGAGTGAAACTCCGTCAAAAAAAAAAAAAAAAGAAAGAAAGAAAAGAGAGAGAGGGAGGGAAGGAAGGAAGGAAGGAAGGAAGGAAGGAAGGAAGGAAGGGAAGGAGGGAGGGAGGGAAGGAAGGAAGGAAGGAAGGAAGGAAGGAAGGAAGGAAGGAAGGAAGGAAGGAAGGAGAGACAGAGAAAGAGAGAGAGAGAGAGAAAGAGAAAACGGACAGCACAAACACGCAGGACAGGGACCCGAGCCGCCCATTCTGAGCGCCTACTGCGTGCCCTGAACAGCGCTGGGCCTTTTCCGCCCAGGAATCCCGGGCGATCCCCCCGAAGCTCCGGAAGGCTGAGCGCCACCGTCCCCATTGCAGAGATGGGACAGCTGAGGCGCAGCGTGAGCCGCTCTCGCTAGCGGTGGGCGGCCCCGGCCTCCATCTTCTAGGCTGGGAGCCAAGGTTAAGAGCAGCTCTTGCCTTGCTGGACCGTGGGAGGCGGAAGTGCGACAGTGCTCTGAAGAGGCTTGGCGAAACTCTTGGCCGATGTGGGGCGGTGCTCTGTCATACAGGTGTGACTCCGCCGTTTCTCCGTCTCTCTTGGCTGGGATCATCGGGGGAGTCAGTGGGCACCGCCACTCATTTGAATCCACCCCGTCCTGACGCTGGCGCCCGCGCTGCTCACTGAGGTTTTCCTTGATGACAGTCGCACGCAGAGGCGGCGGGCGGGTGTGAGGCTGCACCCGGGGCCCCAGCTCTCCGCAGCTCTCCTTGGGCTTGGCGTCTTCCCTGCCCAGTGGCGAGTTACCCCTGTGGCCCATGAAGATGTAGAGTGTCTGCGTCCTCCCTTCTGAAGGCCGGACAGCCCCACCCTGGAGGAGGTTCACAGATGGGCGGGGGGAAGGGGAGCTGGGGACATTCTGAGCCCAGTTCTACCTTTGGCTCACCTGGAGACAGGCCAGGGGCCTAGGGCAGGAAAGCCGAGTCCCAGCCCGGGACGGTGTCTGCCAGGCCCCACATACCCCTGCCCAAGCCTACGTCTGTTCACTGGCACGCTCAGGGCCCCGCATGTGATAGGTGCTCAGTAAATGTGAGGAACCATAGGAGGAAGCAGGGAGGGAAGGATGAATTCTTGGACATGGGGCCATGTGACTCAGTCTGGCTGATGGGCAGGGGCTGTCAGTCTCTTCCACCAGTGGTTATCTGCCCATCATTTGCCAGCACAGGGCTCCCTGACTTGCTTTGAGACCCACCACATCCTCTCTGTGTGCGTGTGACTAAGCGCACTGCAAGTGCAGTGTCTCAGCTGCTAGTGGGGTTTGCTGATTCGTGGAGCAGCCACTCCTTGCTTCTCCGGTGTGTTTCCTGTGTCCCGGGCACTCTGCAGACCTCCTGTTCCTGCCACGGGCCCGGGGCGGGGGCATCACCAGGACAGGCTTGGGAGTCTCTGGAATCTGAGGGTGCCCACTACAGGAATTTGTCCTGTGCATGTGGGCAGAGAGATGGGCTATGGGGTTCTGGGGAACTGAGGAGCGCAGTTTAACAAAGGGACAACTTCCAGAGGTGTGCGAGGTGAAGAAAACCAACAAGGGCCGTGCAGCTTCCAGGGACTAGTGGCAGTGGGAGCCCTTGCTACGCCTCGGCTGCAGGGGCAGCACCTGTGGTCTGTGTGCCTGTGTGGGTGAGTTGTGTGTGTGCATGTATGTGTGTGTGTGCATGTGTGAGCATGAGAGTGTGTGTGTGTGGTGGTGGTGGTAATGGAACCCCATGAGCAGCAGGAATGAATACCCCGGCCTCTCCTCCACCCTTCCCACCTCCTGCTGGTGCCTCGTGTTGGCTGAAAGAGTCAGCCAAGAGAACAGCAGAGCTGCGTGACGTACTATGTGGAGGTCAGCCTCCTAGGACACAGAGCCAGGCAGAGGGCCATCTGTGAATGGGCACAACAAGAGCACACAACTTACAGGGCACTGTGGGGAACACACAAGGTGCTGCCTGTAGCATGCTCAGAATGGCGCCCGGCACACTGAGCACGCGTAAAGGCCATTACGAGTGTGATATGACTCTTTCCAGCCCTCACAGTAGGGGTTCAGCACAGGCTTTTTTATGGTGGTGCAATGCAGATAACATAAAATTGACCATCGTAACCATCTTTGAGTGTACAGTTCAGGGGTATTAGTACCATCTATCTCCAGAACTTTTCATTTTCCCAAACTGAAACTCTGTGCCCATGAAACACTGACTCCCTATTCCTCCTCCCTCAGCCCCAGGCACCCACCATTCCACTTTCTGTCTCCACGAGTTTGACTACTCCAGGGACCTCATCTAAGGGCAGTCACACAGTATTTATTCTTTTGTGACTGGCTTATGTCACTTAGAGTAATGTCCTCAAGGTTCATCCATGTTGAATTTCCTTCCTTTTTAAGGTTGACTGTAAGGATGGGTGCACCACATTCTGTTTATTCCTCCATCAATGGTCACTTGGGTTGCTTCCATATTGTAGCTGTTGTGAGTAATGCTGCTATTCATGTGGATGTACAAAGATCTTTTTGAGACCCCGCTTTCATTTCTTTCCTATATATACCCAGAAGAGGGGTTGCTGGATCATACATTAATTCTGTGCTTAATTTTTTGAGGAACCACCATACTGGTTTTATAACAGTGGCACCATTGTTGATTACCATCACCAGTACACAAGGATTCCAATTTCTTCACATCCTTGCCAACAATTGTTAGCATCTGTTTTTTGATAGGAGCCATCCTAATGGGTGTGAGGTGCCAGCACAGACTTTTGCACGTGGTAGAATGAGTGGATAGAGACAACATCTGATCATTGAAGCAAGACTCCTCTTGGCAGCGGCTGCAGTTGGCTGGAGTGTCACTGTGGATTGGAAAATAATGTAGTATTTCTTTTAAAGTACTCCATAATAATTTTCCCCACATTATTTTCCCATTTGTCCTAACTAGCAGGATTTTGATGTAACAAAACTATCCAAAAAGCCACAAGGTTTACAACTATAAATGAACTCTCTCAGCAACACAGATGCATGGCATTGAGGCTAAATTAATGGCTGTGATTTCTGTGTATTGGAATCCTGGAAATGAAAATGCTGTTTCCCCTGTGGACAAAGCTTTGGTCTTGAATCATACTGGGGAAAAATGTAGTGCTTCTCTCCAGGATACTGGATGTTGTGGCCATGCGTGTGACCCCGTGGGTCTACTATTTGCATATGAAATCTTAAAGCAGTCTGGGCACGGCGGCTCAAGCCCATAATCCCAGCACTTTGGGTGGCTGAGGCAGGAGGATTGCTTGAGGCTGGGAATTCAAGACCAGCCTGAGCAACATAGCAAGACCTCATCTCTAACAAAAATAAATAAATAAATAAATAAATAAATAAATAAATAAAGTTAGCTGGGCCTGGTGGTATGCAACTGTAGTTCCAGCTAGTCGGGTAGCTGAGGTGGGAGGATCACTGGAGCCCAGGAGTTCGAGGCTGCAGTGAGCTATGATCGCACTACTGCACTCCAGCCTGGGTGACAGAGTGAGACCTGTCTCTAAAAAAGAAGAAAGAAATGTTAAATCAGCCTTTCCCAATGTCTCCTCCCCAGGACTCCTGCCCAGCTTGGAAACAGCACACAAGGGCACAGGGGAACTGGTGGGTACAAAGGGAAGGTCGGGAACTTGGAGTCTGAGCTCTGGTCACCGTCCTTCCTGGCCATGTGGTCTTGGGGCAGCCGACTTCTGTTTCTTTGAGGACCACCTGTTGCCCCTGCTGCAGATGGAAGAGTGAGACTCCCCTCATGCATTTGTTGCGCAGAATAACTCACAGGCAGTGCCCCCAAAAGTGAGTCGAATGCAGCTGCTTGTCATTGAAGCTGTGCAGTGAGGCAGTACTCAGGGACTAGGAATGGGGTCCTGGCTCGATTTCCCCATCTTGCTGATACTTTTGTTTCCAGGTGCATGTTACAGCTTTCCACTGTTAACTCACCCTCCTATGCCTGTGATCTCATTGAATCGTCCCAAGAAATTATCATTTCTAACTTAGAAATGAGAACAAGGAAGCACAGAGAGGTTTAGTGACTCGCCCAGAGTCAAAACAGCAAGGCAGTAACTGATCAAGAGCTGATTAAACAGTGCAACACGCGTGTGAAATGTAAGGTGTTCATGCTGGGCCGGCTTGCTCGCCCTCCCTGCTGTGCCATCTTCCGGAAAGCAGCCCGCCTGGAGAGCAGGGGCTAGCAGCCATTCTTCCCCACTCTCTTGGCCTTTCAGCTGCCTGTCTGTCAGGAGTCAGGTGCACTTCTCTGCCAGGCGTTCACCCTGACCTGGGGTGGTCAGTTCACCCTCTCAACCTCGTTATCTGGAAAGGGATCCAGCCCTGGATTATTATTTTTTTTTTTTTTGAGACAGAGTCTCACTCTATCGCCCAGGCTGGAGTGCAGTGGCATAATCTCGGCTCACTGCAAGCTCCTCCTCCTGGGTTCATGCCATTCTCCTGCCTCAGCCTCTCCGAGTAGCTGGGACTACAGGCACCCGCCACCACGCCTGGCTAATTTTTTGTATTTTTTACTAAAAACTGCTTATATTTTTTAGTAGAGATGGGGTTTCACCGTGGTCTCGATCTCCTGACCTCGTGATCCGCCCACCTCGGCCTCCCAAAGTGCTGGGATTACAAGCGTGAGCCACCGCGCCCAGCCAGCCCTGGGTTTTTATGAAAGTCCCCTTATCAGGTTGTTTTTGGTTACAGATGTGATTGTTGTTTCTGATCTAGAAAGTCTGAGGAAGCAGAAAGAGTAACATGAGTCTGGAGAGGCCCCTCAAGTTGAAGTCAGTGAGGGGACACAGTGGAGAATTTCCTTCCAGTCCTCCCCGGTCATGGTTTGCTCACAGTTGAAACAACTCGGTAACTGCTTATAAATGATAAGGGGGGAGTGTGTGTGTGGGGTGTGTGTGTGTGTGTTGTATGTGGGTGTGTGTGTGCACGTCTGGTGTATGCATATAGTGTGTGATGTGTTTGTGTATGTGTGTGTTGTATGTGTGTGTGTTTGTGTGGTGTGTGCATGTGGCATATGTGAGTAGTCTGTAATGTATGTGTGTGGTGTGTGCGTGTGTAGTGTGTGGTGTGTGTGATGTACGTGTGGCGTGTGTGTGGTGTGTGCATGTGTGGCATATGTGTGTGGTGTGGTGTATGGGTATGTGTGTATGGTGTGTGTGTGTGTGACATGTGCGTGGTGTGTGGTGTATCTGTTTGTTGTGTGTGTGTGTGGTGTGTGTGTGTGTGGCATATGTGTGTGGTGTGCTGGTTTCCCTGCGGGGGCTGCTTCTCCACCCTGTCCTACATGCTTGTAGGGGTCCTGGCAGCTTTGCCTGGAGCAGAGGGAAGCCCATCCTCACGTCCTGGGACAGCCACGGAGGACTCAGATGGGGGTGGAGTGTCCTCATGGGCGAGCAGGTTCCTAAGGGCCGCAGGGGCCACTCCAGGCCACAGTGCAGGAAGCCTATATGGGGCCAGTCGCTGCACAGGACCTGAAAAGTACACTGAAGGAGGGTCGCAGTGGGAAGGAGTGGAGGGGTGACCACAGCACAGCAAGTGGGGAGTGGCAGGCAGAGGCACTGGTGTTGCTCAGAGCTGGGCTGTGGGAGGATTTGAGGCAATGTCCACACAGTCCTGTGTGAGCTGCCCAGCTTGGAAAGGGGATGCTGCTCTGCAGAGATGTCCCTGGACGGCCCCTGTCCCAGGGGGTGCCCTAGGAGCTTTGGAGTGGAGGTTTGGCCCACGCCCATTTTCTCAGTCACAACAACTGGAGCCAGAGTCCCCAGCCCAAGCTGTCACCCAGGACTGCGTCAAATGTGTTGGCTCCTAGAGAAGGGGCCAGGTGTGGCCACCTCCAGAAAGCCTTCTCACTGCCCCAGCTCTCTTCCATCCTAAGCCTGGCCAGTGCCTCCTCCGGGCTGAGAGCTCTCTGTGATGCGAGGCTGGTCTCACTTTTTCACTGCCATATTGTGTCGCCTGCCCCACCGGCTCCCCCGTCCCCTCGCGCCCCCGCCATGCCATGCATGTGGCTGAATGCAGGAGTGACTGACCGCACCCTTTACGTGCATGGGTTTTCATTATGGAAGCAAGTTAAAACATTACAGAGAGCTTGGAAAATACAGGCTAAACACTCGCCCGGCAGCCTCCCGAGCCCAGCCATGGTCACTCTGGTGTATTCCGTCCCGGGCATTTCTCCTCAGCAGGCTTTTTCTTTCCCAGGAACAGAAAGTGTGGGATTCTGCTTTTCTTCAGCAGAATAATAACTTCTCACTCCAAGGGCATGAGCTCCGGCAGGCGCTGGCTTCAGCTCCCACGTGCCCCGCCGTGTTGGGTGCTTTGGGTGGAGGCTTAGCCTCTTCTCGTAGTGGAGAAACACAGGCTCAGACATGGCCGTGCCTTGCCCACGGTCACACGGTGTGTAAGAGGAGTCAGCCAGCCGGCATGAGAGCTGGAATTCAAAGCCAGGTGGCTGTGGTATGATCCCGGCTCTAGGTCACCACCAAGTCACACTCAGAACGTGTGCATTTCCCGTGCCACCCAGAGTGACATGCACAGGACTCTTGGTGGTGGCAGGACATTCCAGCGGTCATCACCGCCTAGGAGCTGAGCTGCGTGAAATTAGGCTTTAGTACAGGCACCACCTCACTCTGGGTGGAGCCCCTTCCCGCCCCCCGCCTACCCTGGTTGGCGAGTTCTCAGACTGGATCTCCGGGGGCGGTATGCACTCTTCAGATGAGCCACCCAGAACCTCCAGGGGGACAGCCCACGGCCATCCCAAGCTTCAGAATTGCTCTTTAAATATTTTATGTTTACATGGATGCAAGGCTTATGCTTTTGGGAGAAAAATGCCCATAAATGGGCCATAACAAGCAGGAGAAGCAGAAAGTAAATTACCTTTTAATGTCTGGATGAGCTTGTTGACCGTAGGACTAAATTATAGGGGTCCTCTGTGGGGGCATGAGCAAAAATTGTTAGAATTAGAGAAAACAGGCCACGTGGCCTGAGCTCAGCACCTCTTCACACAATTCTCCTCCAGGCAAGGGTCATCATCTCTGTCCTTTCAGACCTTGCGTGCCCACAGAGTCTAAGCCCCGCCCCGGGGCCACAGGGCATAGTCCTCTCCACAGAGAGGCCTCGGGAGGCCGGGTGCATGCTGTGCACACACATCCAGGCCGCGGGCACCACGCTCCGCTCCTGCTGGGCAGCCTTGGGCAGGTCACTCAGGCCCTCCAAGACCAGGGTTTTTCTTCCCCTGGCTGGGGGATTCGCTCCCACCTAGCTCATATCCAGCCTGTACTAAAGCCTAATTCGGGCTTGGCTATCTTCCTTGGCCTCTCTGGACCTCAGTGTGCCCACCTGTGAACGGGGCACAGTTCCCTACCAGCTTGCAATGTTGATGCCCCACCCATGCCTGGCCTGTGCACCTCCCTGAACCACTCTGCTGGTCGTAAGGTGGGATGCTGACTAGTGACTACCGCATGTGGCCGTGAGGTTGTCAGGGCCTGGGTCTGGACTCTCTCAAGATGCTGCTGAATAGGGCGGGCAGCTTGGTCGTAGGGGCCCTAGTCATTCTGCAGCCTGTGGGGGACATTTGAGGCCCCCAGTCCCTGTAGCTTTGTTGAGAGTGGCCTGCCCTGCAGCTGGCCTGGTGATGAGTGTTGGCTGCTGGGACACTTCAGGATGGGGCCGGGCACCAGCATGTCCTGTCTGCCAGGCTGGGAACTCAGCACCTCTCCAGCTCAGCCCCAGTGGGGCAGGGAGCAACCCACCCTCCAGCGCCCCTGGCCACGCATCTGCCCTTTATGAAGATGCCTCTTTCCTGCTGGTTGTGGGTGCTTGGGGGCTGCAAACGTTGATTTTAAAAAATGTGTGCAGGGAGCAAGTGTTTCCCGTTCAAGTGAAGGAAGACATGGTTCATGTGCATCCCTGACCTTCCATAGGGGATATCTGTTAAGATGTCTTCAGGCTCCCAGAGAGGCAGGCAAATCTGCACAGTCCCAAGAGGAGGTAGCTTTTGATGTCCTTGCTGTCTTGGTCTGTGGTCCACAGTGTCCCAGGGCACAGGGGCCTCCAAGTGGAGGCAATCTCATGGCAAAGGTCTTAACCGCAGCACTCAATTCTCCCTACGCATCCTGCGTGAGAGAACACTCTTCTTGCCTCTGAGCTGGGTCTGCTGCCCGGTGACACCCCCACCCGGATCCCACAGACTCTCCTGCTCCCCCTGACTTGGGGCAAGCCTGTGTGGCCTGAGAGACAAGGAATAGAGCCCCTGCTGCTGCTGCTTTCTGGCCTTCCTGGGATGGACTCTCCAGCCTGCTCCCCACCACACACACATACACACGCACACACGCGCACACACGTACATACACATGCACGCGCATGCCAGGGATATTCATTATTCATTCACTGAAAGATTTACCTTTCATTTGCAAAAGGGATCAGAAACGTGCGGTCTTCTCATTGGGAAGGAAGCAGGGAGACTTGGCAGGCTGCTCACGCAGCCCTCCCGGTGGCCTGTTCTCCAGGAGATGGGGCTGAGTTACAGCCAGACGTGCAGGGCAAGAAGTCTGGGAAATGCTGCAGTGACAGGAGCCTGTCTCAGAGGCGCTCAGGAAGGAAGCCACATTGAGCCCCCGGTTGAGGAGGAAGGAAATGTGCACCTTGGGGAACAAAGCTTGCCAGACCTTAGTGGTGTAGAACAGCAGGCTTCGTGCCTTATCTTTCCTTGTCTCTGAGGTCAGGATGGCTTGCCTTTGCTCCACAACGTCTGCGGCACCAGCTGGAAGAAGACTCAGAGGCTCGAGGTGCCTGGATGGCTGGGCTGGGGTCACCTGAAGGCTCTGTCACTAACGTGTCTGGGTCGACATGGGCATCCTCTTGGGGCCTAGCTGAGACTACAGGCTGGCACCCTCTCCCAGGCTTCCCCATGTAAACTGGGCTTCCTCACAGCATGGTGGCTAGGTTCAAAGAGTGAGTGTCCCCAGAGAAAGACAGAGAGAGAAAGAGGGAGGGTACACAAGCACCAGATGGGAGCTGTATTGCCTCTTCTGTAAAAAACCCAAACTCTTAGTAATTTTTTTAAGAAGTAACCTTCTATTCAGAGACCGTTGTAGATTCACATGTAGTCATAAGAAATAATACAGAGAGACCCATGTCCCCTCTACCCAGTTTCCTTCAATGGTAACATTTTACAAAACCACAGTCTAATATGCCAGCTAGGAGTGTTATTGACACTGATAACATCCCCCCATCTTATCCACATTGCCCAGTTTTATTTGTACTCATTTGTGGGTATATTTTGGATTATGCAGTTTTGTCGTGTCCACCACCACCATCAAGATGCAGAACAGTTTCAGCACCACAGGAACCCCTCATGTTGCCCTTTAACAGCCACATCCACTTCCCTGCACAGCCCCATTTCTGTAATTTTGTCATTGCAAGAATGTTGTCTCCGTGGAATCATACAGTGTGTAACCTTTTGAGATTGGCCTTCTTCACTCTGTGTAAATGTCCTTGGCTTCTATCCAAGCTGTCGTGTGTATCCATAATTCATTCTTTTTGATTGCCGAATAGTGCTCCATGAATTGGATTCACCACAGTTTGTTTCTTAAGTGCATTTGAGTACAGTTACTGGGTCATACGGTAATTGCATGTTTAGTTTTATAAGAAACTGCCAAACTGTTTGCCACAGAGGCTGTACCATTTTATCTTCCCACCAGCAGTGCCTGAGTGATCTAGTTTCTCTGTATCCTCCCTGGCCTCTGGTGTCAACACTCTTTCTTGTTTTTAGTCATTGCAGTAGGCATGCAGTGGCATCTCATCTTGCATTTTCTGTATGTCTTACACGGCTAACATTGTTGAACCATTTCATCTGCTTATTTGCCATCTGTGTATCTTATAAAGTGTTTGTTTGTGTCTTTTGCCCATCTTCTAATTGGATTGTTTGGTGTTTTACTGTTGAATTTTGAACATTTTTTATATTCTAGATACTACTCGTTTGTCAGATGTGGGATTTGTAACATTCTCTCCAGTCAGTAGCATGCCTTATCGTCCTCTTGACAGTATCTCTCACAGAGCAAACATTTTACAATTTTGCTGAGGTCTAACTTCCTGCTTTTTCTTTGTGTGGATTGTGGGTTTGGGGTCAAGTCTATGAACTCTTTGCCTCAGGCTAGATCTGGGTTTTTTTCCTATGTATTTTTCTAAAGGTTTTGTGGATTGACATTTTCCATTTAAACCCATGATCCACTTTGGGTTAGGGTCTGAGGTTGAGGCTGGAGTTTGCTCATATTGCCTGCGGATGTCTGAGCCTGGAGGTCCCTCGGTGCCATAATTCCCTGTGTGTTCTGCGGGTCAGGGCCGTTAGGAAGGCCTGCCAGATTCGAAGGAGGAAACAGGGACCTCGCCTGTCAGTCTTTGGAAAATACAGTCTACCTCGAGGGGTGTTCTCTGGGGTTTCCGGGTGGGCGCCCTCCAACTCGGAATCATAGGTTTGTGGTGGGCCTTACATGGTAACTACATGCTTGTAGAAAGCAGCTCCGAGAAGGGGGGTGGAAAGCAAGTTGGAGCGCCTTGACAGGAAGCAGCTGGCCCTGCGAGGCAAGTTTCAGGAATCACAGAGCGGTGGGCAGTGCCTGGCCTGGCATGCTGGGAGGAGGCACTCCCTGCACCTGAGGGACAGGGGACAGGCAGTGTCCCCAGAGCCCAGTGAGAGTTGGAGCATAGGAGAGGCAGCCTCACACTGGCCTCTGCTGTAGGTCACGAAACACGGGAATAAACCTGCAGCCCAGCCAGGAGGCAGCTGCGGAGTGAGCACCCCAAACTCCCCCGCCTCTGCTGGCACCCCCACTGACTCAATCCAACCGCTCCCGGCTGAGTTATATACCCCCAAATTCATAGGCTGAAGCCCTAACCCCCGCTACCTCAGAACAGGCTGAGGAGACAGGGCCTTTACAGAGGTGATTAAGGGGTGGCCCTAATCCAATCTGACTGGTGTCCTCTTAGGAAGAGGGGATTAGGTCACAGACACATATAGAGGGAAGACCATACAGAGACTCGGGAAAGGGGGCTGTCGGCCAGCCAAGGAGGGAGAGAGGCTGCCAGAAATCGTCCTTGCCAACTGAAGCCTTGCTCTCCGAATTCCAGGCTCCAGAGCTGTGAGGAAACCAAGCTTGGCCTGTGGCCGAAGCCCCAGGGCATGGTCCTTGTCAGCCCAGTTGACTGATAGACACTGGAAGCTGCTGGCCGCTGGTGGAGTCACACAGGCCAGGTCTGGGTGTGAGCAGGTACAGGCAGGAGGGCGTGTGGCCAGGGGAAGTGGGACAGCGTCCAGCACAGCATGTGTCCAGGGAGAGCCCCGTGGAGGAGGGAGGCTTAAGCTCTGACATTAGCCTCGTGGTCTCCAACTGCCTCTTTCCCGCACCTTAAGTGTTCTAGACCCCTAAGCTTGGCACACCCCAAACTGAACTCATGATACTTCTCCTCACCCCCTAAACCTGCACCTTCTGTTCCCCTCCCTTTCTTCCTCTCACCCTGGCGGCCTGGGCCAGTACTCCGCTTTGTCCTCTCCATGCCCTGTTCCCAGTCACCATCTGACCATCCACATCCTTCATCCCCCAGCCTGCTCCCCTTCCTGCGCTCCCCACTCTGTAGCCAGAGAGCTCTTTCCAAGCCACCTCTGATCTTTACCTTCCTAGTTTAAAACTCACCAGTGGATTTCAGACCTCCCACCCCAAATATGTATTCAGAATGTAAAAGACATTGCCACAGGCCGGAAATGGCTCAGAAGCGCAGTCATCAGTGGGGCTGAAGCTGTGGATCTGTTGAACTCCATATTCACAGGCAGAGAGGGAGCTGGTGGGCGACAGGGAGCAGAGATGCCCATGAGAGTCAGGGGAATGGGGCAGGCTCTGTGTGTGAGCCCCGGGCAGGTGGGCTTCCTGTGCTCGTAGGACAAGGCTGAGAAAAGACGCTGCCCATCCCTGCTGCAACTGGGTTACTGTCTGGCCACCAGGGGCTGGAGGATGCACTGCATGCAGCTACATGGCCAGGACTGGACCTTCGCCCACTGCCCAGAGATGGCCCCTGTCGCTGTCACTGGGAACAGAGGTCCTGGATGCCAGCGTGAGGCCTCACTCTGGTTCTGCACTCAGGCCTCAGGGGAGGTGTTGCTGCTGGGAGCAGAGGTGAGGCAAATGCTCCCCTCCAAGGTGAATCTGCACAGCAGAACTCCAGAGCTGACACAGAACAGGGCCCCAGCGAGCCCTACGTGGGAGAGGAGCCCAGCCAGGTGGACACGCAGGGCCTGTGAGAAATGTCAATACAAGAAGTGGAGTTTGGGATTGTGTCGGGGGCCTCCATGGCAAAGTGGGTGGCTCCCAGCCACAGAGCTGTGAAATCTTTCACCGCCCCCCCAGGCTGGTGGTCTGAATCAGGGTGAGTCCTCCGAGGGCCCCAAGGGAGAATCCTCGCCTGGCTTCTCTCCCAGCCTCCGGGGACGGCAGGTGGTCCTGGCGCTCCCTGCCTGTACCTGCTTCCCTCCTGTCTCCACCTCCACCTCCACAGAGCTGTCTTCCTGCATCTTCACATCATCCGTCCCTGCGTGCATCTCTGTCCAAACTTCCCTCACGTTATAGACAGCAGGCATATTGGACTGGGGGTCCCCTACTCCAGTGTGCCACATCTTACCTAAGACATCTGCAATAACCCCGCTTTCTTTTCTTTTCTTTTTTTTTTTTTTTGAGACAGAGTCTCACTCTGTTTCCCAGGCTGGAGTACAGTGGCGTGATCTGCAAGCTCCGCCTCCCGGGGTCACGCCATTTTCCTGCCTAAGCCTCCTGAGTAGCTGGGACTACAGGCGCCCACCACCACGCCTGGCTAATTTCTTTTTGTATTTTTAGTAGAGACGGGGTTCCACCGTGTTAGCCAGGATGGTCTCGATATCCTGACCTCGTGATCTGCCCGCCTCGGCCTCCCAAAGTGCTGGGATTACAGGCGTGAGCCACAATGCCCGGCCAATAGCCCTACCTTCTAATCAGAACATGGTATGAGGTACTGGAGGCTATACCTTCAACGTATTTATTATGAAGAGGGGGACACCATGGAACCCATAACTGGGTTCCTTAAGAGGATACAGGGCACAATATTCATCAAATATTCATCTATTTGTCATGAAATGAAAACAGCCATGGGACAAGGACAGGGAGGCATGAAGAAGGACCACTGAGCCAGGCTACAAAGTAAGAGCACTGTCATGGAAAGAAGGACTGCAAAACTTCCACAGATGGTCAAGCGAAAGAAATTATCAAAGAGGACATAGTAGCTTTAAAGCTAGTGCTGAGAAATTTACCCCAAAAGACAGCCCAGGACATGTCTTTAAAAGTTTCTTTCTTATCTAAGAAATAAGAATAAAAAGATAAAAAAACAGTTTTGGGCCACATGCAAACTGTAATGGCCTGTAATCCCAGCACTTTGAGAGGCAGAGGCAGGTGGATCACTTGAGGCCAAGAGTTCGAGGCCAGCCTCAGCAACATGGCAAAACCCTGTCTCTACTAAAAATAAAAAAAAGAAAAGGAAAAATTAGGTGGGCGTGGGGACTGGATGCTGCAGGCTGGAAATACACATGTGCTCACGATTCCTGGTGGAGGCAGTGCCCGAAACACGGCTGTGGTTTTCCCTGGGGTTCACAGAAAACAAAATAAGTGAATACGACGAAGATAGCTATGGCAGCGTGAGGAAGATGCCCAGCCTGTGCCCAGCTCTAGAGAGGTCTGGGTTGCAGTCTGTGAGGAATCCGGCAGACAGTCCAGTGAGGATGCAGAAAGATGAGTTTAGTGGTGCCGGGGAGCACTAGGCACAGACTGTCAGGCTTCTGCCTCCAGGCCAACCTGAAGCCCTACCTGTTAGTGTCAAATTGAGGGAGGATCCATGGCTGAGTGTAAAACATGGGGTGACAGGCATCCTTCTGTGGCCTGGAGATAGAATTAGGTTATGCCGAACCAGAGTATGTCCTGCCCACAGGACAGCCATGGCAAGGGGTGTGTTGGGGGCAGGAGGAGGGGTGCCGTTGGAGGCATCAGTTTGCTGTCGCCCTCCTGGGCCTGCACTAGGGTACAGTAGAGAAGGGGCTGGAAATGTCTGTGTCAGAGCAGGACTGCAGGGGCCTGGGGTCAGGGATTTAGTGAGGCAGAGGGGTAGGGAGACAGCCCTCCTCCCATTTGGGAACTGCTCTGGGATTTTTCTCCTTTCAGTGTATTTATCTGTACTCTCCTTTGACTTATGGCTTACTCTCAAGCAACTTACAGTGTTTATGTATGTATGTTTCTTTTCAATTTGGAAAAGAAAGGCTTATTTTGCTGTAGTCCGTGAAAAACCTGTATTCTCTGGCTATTAAAACAACAATGGCATGAATGATCAGACAGTGTCATTCCATCCTTCCTAGACACTGCCATGGCTGGTAGGAGGAAGAGTAGTTTGTGTTACACAGAGGTCAAGGCCACACTTTATCTTTTTTTTAAATTATTTTTTATTTTTTTTGAGACAGGGTCTTTCTCAGTCACCCAGGCTGGAGTGCAGTGGCACAATCACAACTCACTGCAGCCTTGACCTCCTGGGCTCAGGAGATTCTCCCAACTCAGCTTCCGGAGTAGCTGGGACCATGCCTGGCTAATTTTTAAATTTATTTTGTATAGAGATGAGGTTTTGCTCTCAACCCAGTCTCGAACCCCTGGGCTCAGGAGATCCTCCCACCTTGGCCTCCCAAAGTGTTGGGATTCGGGCGTGAGCCAGGAGCCGGGCCCCACTCTCACTCATGGAGCGTCCTCTGCCTAAGAGGGTCTGGACCAGAACTGGAAGTGGAAATGGCTTTTCCCCTCAGTGCCTTGGGGTTCCTTCCTGCAGGCTGTGGTCTGGGGTTGGGGGGGAGGGTTCTTGGACCCAGACAGGCTGTTCAGGCAGGAAGATAAGAACCTTGGACACTGGAGTCCAGTTTGCACTGAGGTGAGAGTCTGGGAAACTGCTGGAACTCTATTTAGGCAGCTGTGGCAGGTACCAGACCCAGGTGGTCAGGGCGGTGGGGCCGTGAGCTGCTTGGGCAGCTTCAGAGCTGGCTCTCCAGGCATGACGGCTCTGGGAGGGTCAGGGTGGAAGGAACTGAGATGAAAGGATTGCATGTCAGCAACAGGATGAGGGCCCCAGCAACTGGCCTAGATGAGCCACAGATGAGCAGAGATCAGCTGGGGTATGGGGACAGCTCACATGGGTCTCAGGGAAGGCCCACTGAGGTGGTGGCCTTTGAGCTGAGACCTGGGGGAACAGGAGGACCTAGGGGAAGAGACTTGCAGGCAGAGGCAACAGCAGGGCAGAGTGGCGAGGCAGGAAGCTCGGGGTGGAACTGGTGCTGGGCAAGCCTCGTGATCAGGGTTGGGGGCACTGGGCCAGCTGCACATGCCAGTAAGAAGGGAATGCAGTTCAGTTTTCCTCTGAGACTTGTGTTCTGCTGTCACTGGTAGTGGGTGCAGGGGAGAAGCTTGTGGAGTTGCCTCTGGGGAAGTCTTTGGAGGACTTGTTCTGGCACAGGAGAGGAATGGAATGAGATGTAGTCAGGAGGAGGGTCCTGGCAGGCAGGTGTGGAGGGTCAAGGCCTCAGAACCCTGCTGCCCAGGGCGTCTGGGGAGGAGGACAGGTGTTGGCTTATTAGCTTGGAGCAAGACCTCAACCATCAGCTGGGGATGAATGGGGAATGGGGTTCACCCCAGGGCTGGGTCAGCATTCCCTGGGCTGGTAACCAATTCCCAAACCAGGGCTATGCTGTAGGGCTGCAGAAGAAACTGGGTCAGAGGTCATTAGCCCAGAGGGAGCCAATGTCATGGGCACAGGAAGGATGCTGGCAGTGTGGGGAGCCTGTGGCTGCAGAGTTCCTTCCTGACAGTGTGGGGTCACAGAGCACAGCTCCCCCAGCCTACCTGTTGATAGGAGGGGCTGCTCATCTCTTCTGGCCCTGCCCTGAGAAGGCTGGGCTGACAGATGGAAAGATTTGGGACACAGGTGAGAGAGACTGGGCAGAGGCCAAGATTCAAAGTCTAAACTCCTCCTGAGGGGGTGCTGCCAGGTGTGGGTCCCAGGCTTGAAGCGAGTGGAAACAATCCTAACAAAAATGGGCTTAAGGGCCCACTCAAATCCCGGCGAAGGAATTTGGGGCCCATGAAAACAAATAATCCAGGTCAACCTTCAGGCATGGCTGGATCCAAGGGCTGCAACCCTGGCTCTGTTTCTTTCCCTCTCTCAGCTCTGCTTCCCTCTAGTTGGCTTTTTCCTGTGGAGCCTCTTGGCTTGCAGTGGTCTGACGGCTCCAGGCCTGCGGTGAAAGAGGACTTCTAGCTCGGTAGGTTGAGCTCAAGTCTGGAGATTGACTCTCACTTGTGTGGCTTTGCCTTTTGCCCACATGGTAGTTTAGAGCATGAACTTTGGAGCCAGTGAGCATGGTTCAAAGCTGGGTTTGCCACGTAAGAGCTGTGTGACTTTGGATAAGCCACTTAACCTTTCTGGGCCTTGGTTTCCCCATCTGTGAAATGAGGATTATAGTAACACATCTATATTGTTGGGCTTTGTTGTAAAGGTTAAAAGAGTTAATGAGTGAAAAGTTATTACAACAGTGCCTGGCACATATCTGATGTTGACTACGACTCTTACCATGATCCTCCCTGCAGTGGGCACGGTGACTCGGAGTGCAGGGCTCTGATAGCTGGTCTGGGATCACATGCTGTCCTGGAGTGGAGGAGGGTGCTCTGCACCATGTGAACCTTGAGGTGGGCATGAGCAGGAGGTGGTTTCTGGAGGAAAATGGTCAGGAGACAGTTCTCAGAAGACAGAGAATAGAAATGGGGTAGGATAAGCCCACAGATGCCCACAACAGGGCATGAAAGGAGGGACAACTAGAAGCAGTCTCAGTTTCAGGTCCTACTGGAGGTCTAAAGGCAGATGTACAGGCAAGGCGTGGCTGGCAACTTCTGAGGCAAACAGAATGGCTGGAGACGGGAGGCCCAGGCAGGTCAGTGGTCTGGAGGTCTGTGTCCCCCAGAATCCACGTGTCAAAATCCTCACCCCCAAAGTGATGATATCAGGAAATGAGGCCTCAGGGAGGTGATGAGGTCTTGGGTGGAGACCACCTCAGTAGGATTAGTGTCCTTATAAAAGAGGTTACAGAGAGGCCCCCTGTCCCTCCTGCCATGGGAGGTTAGAGCGAGCAGGTGGCTGTCCATGAGGAGGTGGGCCCTCAGCAGACACTGAGCCTGCTGCACCTTGATCTTGGACTTCCCAGCCTCCAGAACTGTGAGAAATCAGTTTCTGTTGTTTATTAGCCACCCAGTCCCTGGTATTTTTATAGCAGTGTGAATGGACTAAGATAGTCAGGACCCAGAAGAGAAGTTTATTTAGTGTATAAATGTTTATTGAGCACCTACTGTGTGCTGGCCAGCACTCCAGGTCCTGGGATACAGCAGTGAACTAGACAGGAGCAGTCACTGCTATCATGGAAACCCCATACCAGTGGGAGAGATGGACAATAAACAAGTTAAATAAAATGTTTGTAAATATATTCAGATTAATTCAAAAATTTGTATTCCACGATAGGCTTCATATTAAAGTCATATTCAAAACACATTCAAAACAAGTTAAACAAACTCATTCATCAGAATTAGGGCTGTGCTGAGGGCTTTTGCTGGGCTAGGTCCTGGGTGTGCCTATCTCTCCTTTGTGGTCCTGCTGTCTCCTCTGCTTCCATCTGTATCATGGCATCAGCCATGCTGTGGGAAAAGTGATCTGTGTACAAGACTCTCTATCCAGCTAGACTGCAAGCTCCTTGAGGGGCTTGGTGCATCTCCTCTTAGTATAGTGCCTAACCCATAGTAGATACTCAGTAGAGGTTTGTGAGGTAGGACGATCGATTATTGGACAGGTGTGTGGGTGGATGGGTGGATACATGCATAGTGGGTAGAAGGATGGATGGACAGAAGGAAAGAAGGACAGAAAGGAGGAAGGAAAGAGAGGAAGGAAGGGGGAAGGACGGAAAGTACGAAGAAGGAAGAAAAGGAGGCAGGAAGGAAAGAGGGAGGGAAGAAAGTAAGGAGCGGGCCATGGAAATTAGGAAGGGCAGACAGGATAAGTGAATGGGTGGGTGGATGGATGAAGAAATTTGGCTAGATATTTCATTTGACAACTCAACTCTTCCAACCTATGTGCCTAGACCTAAGGGGGAGCAAGCTTGGGGCACTTAGAAGGGGGAGATGTTCCTACCACCCAGTGTGCTCTTTCCTCATCCGAAGGCTTCAGGGCCTTTAGATTCTACTCCTGGGCTATGGGATGCCTCCTCTGGGGTTTCTGGGCAGAATCCAGGTAAGACCATTCCAGCTGAGCCTGAGTCCCTGACGGAGCCTGGGTCTGCCAAAGGGTCGCCGTCCAGTGCAGGGGGCCCCAGCCCCTGTGCCTCAGGCAGGAAACTGCATTCCACCACGTTCACGTGTCTGGCCATCCCCTCCTCCTTGGGACCACCCAAGGACTCACCCTGAACTAGCTCTGCCCCGTCTGTGCGTCCAGATCTCCAGATAGGCCTCTGCATAGGAACATGCTTGTGGCTTTCAGGCAGCTGTAGGCAGTCCTCACAGACTGGCAGGCGGCACCAACCCAAGCTAGGGATTCTTTTTTTAAAGTAACTGCAAGGTAGGCAAATCTTTAAAATACCAGAGAGTCCAATTCTCCAGCTTTTCCCACTCCCAGCCGACTTCTTTCCAGGTGTGGGGTATTTTAAGCAGTCATAAACACCCTTTTTGTCAGACTTTTCATCTCTGGTAATGATCATGTTTATACAAATTCTGTCACTGTTTCTTCCTTGATCACAATTCACAGTCTAAGAGAAGATCTCTTCCCAATGCAAGCTTCAGAATATTTACGGAGCTTCCACACAGACGCAGGCCCAGTGCTGGACCCAATAGCAAATGAGACAGGCCCGTCCCTGCCCTCAGGGAGCAGAAGACGTTCCAGTGGGGTGGCTGAGGATCCTCAGTTACCTATGTTGGGTAATAGATATAGGCAGCAGCTTTAATGATTGCCCCTGCTCCATCTGGGACGAGAACAGCAGTGAACCCACTCCCACTGGTGCTTAGCAGACTCGCTGACCACCTCCCTTAAATCCTGCTGAGTGTGTCCAACTCAGCTAAGGATGGTTACAAGCCAAGTGAGTCATGGCGTCAAAGGCCATTGCTCATTGTCTTCCCTGAAGGGCATTTGCTGTGGGACCCGCCCACCTTGGGCAGGTGCCCTGCGGCAGCTCTGCACTGGACAGGAGTGAAGAGAAATATGCCCAGAAAAGTGGGCCAGCTAGTGGCATCCAGGATGGATCACACCGAAGTTCTGCAGACACTGGCTCCTCGGAGAATGGATCTCCTGGTGTGTCAAAAGTGCTTTCCAGCGATTAGGATGCAGTGGAAAAAGCATTTGGATCTAATGCCATCTCTGCTATCCTGTGACCTTAGACAACCCCCTTCCTCTGTGAACCTTGGGTTTCCCATAGTCCTTCTAGCTGCAGCAACATTCCAGCCTTTATCTTTGGGTTTGTCTCTCCTGGAATGGGCTGTCTCCCATAGGTAATGATGCCCACGTTTATGGAAGTAATCAAGCTGCTGTTTCGGCCATTGTCACATTTTGTGCCTTCACACTCAAATATTTGCTGAGGTGCTCCCATATACCAGGCGCAGTCCCAGGCACAGGACCCTGTGGAGAACAAGCTGACGTCCAAGGGAGCAAGGCACAGAATAAACAAGTAGACAAAGGAGCAAGACAGCTTCGGAGAGCATTAGGTACAGAAGGGGCAATAGGACAGGTGTGACCAGGGAGGGCAGGGGAGGTTGCAAAGACTTCTCAGAGGAGGCGGCCTCTGAGTGGAGACCTGACGGAATAGTGGGTGCTGGCCTTCTAAACAGCCTGGGGAAGAATGAGGTGACCACTCCCATTGATAGATGAGGTGTCTGAGGTCAAGCCACTTGCATAAGATCAGGCCGCAGGTCACAGCAGGACCAGGATTTGTTCCTAGTTTCCCTGCCCAAAAGCCACTCACAGAACCTTTACAACTGCCCCAGTCTGCGTGGGTGGGAGTGGGAAACCCTCAGATCCCCTGAATCTGAAACCCCTGGCATCTGTGGTCTCTGACTCTTGCTCTCTGGTTTTCCCTGCTTGTCTATTTGTCTGTGTGGAGCTAGGAACTGCTTTAGACCCATGACCCTACTCGGGAACTGAAGCTTTACCAAGGAAGCTCCATCTATCTGCCTCTCTCCTTTTCCCCATCCTGTCCCCTGATGCCCCACACCCAGACACTCCCAAACTAGCGTCTGTGTTTATTGCTGCCTTGCTTTTTCACTTCAATTCCCAACTGGCCATGGCTGGCAGATAGAAAACGATGGAATTGTGTTCACTCAGCTTGCATCCTGTGACCTCGCTAAGCACACTTAACAGTTCCAGCAGCTTTTCTGAAGATCCTTGGGGATGTTTACTGAGAGAATCCTGTCGTTTGTGCATAGAGACAGTTCTGGTTCTTCTTTTCCAATCTGTATGGCTTTTATTCCTTGGCCTTGCTCTAGTGCACTTGTTAGGACCTGTGGGGTGACGTTAGATAGGGGTGCGAAAGTGCAAGTCCTGGCCCGGTTCTCGATCTTAGGGGAAAACACCCATTCTTTCTCCATAAAGGTAGCTGGAAGTCCGTGCAGATCCCTTTATCAGGCTGAGGACATTTCCTTCTATTCCTGATGGGCAGAGAATTCTCATCATGAATCAGTGTTGAATACTGTCAAGGCTTTTTCTGCATCTATTGATATGATCGTGTAATTTTTCTTCTTTAGTTTGTGGATATGGTCAATTACATTTGTTAATTTTCCAATGCTGACCAGCTTCATTGTGGGATTTTATTCGCTAGCATTTTGTTGAGGATTTTTGCATCCATGTTCAGAGGGATACTGCTCAGGAGTTCTCTTTCTTGCTATGTCTTTGTCTGGTTTGGGTATCAGGATAATGTTGACCTCATAACATTAGTTGGGAAGTGACTCCTCCCTTCGTATTCTGGAAAAGTTTGTGTAGAATTGGTGTTATCTCTTCTTCACTTGTTTGAATTCATTAGTGAAGCCATTTCTTTTTTCTTTTTTTTTTTTTTTTTTTTTTGAGATGGAGTCTCGCTGTCACCCAGGCTGGAGTGCAGTGGCGCGATTTCGGCTCACTGCAGGCTCCGCCCCCCAGGGTTCCCGCCATTCTCCTGCCTCAGCCTCCCGAGTAGCTGGGACTACAGGCGCCTGCCACCTCACCTGGCTAATTTTCTGTATTTTTAGTAGAGACGGGGTTTCACCGTGTTAGCCAGGATGGTCTCGATCTCCTGACCTCGTGATCCGCCCGCCTCGGCCTCCCAAAGTGCTGGGATTACAGGCGTGAGCCACCGTGCCCAGCCAGAAGCCATTTCATAAGCATGGAGTTGTCTTTATCAGAATATTTGTTTGATTCAACTACAAATTCTATTTCTTGAGTAGATATAGGACTATTCTTTTAATCTATTTATTTTTGAGTGAACTTGGACAGTTTGTATCTTTTGAGGAATTGGCTCAAGTCATCTCAGTGTTCAAACTGATGGACCTAGAGTTGTCCTTGCTCTTTCCTTATTTATTGGCTATGTTTTTCTCTTCTTTTATTGATCAGTCTGTCTAGAGCATGAGTCAGCAAACTATAGCCTGCAGGTAAATCCAGGCAAGGGCCCAGTTTTCAAGTGTTTAACAACCAACCAACCAAACAAACAAACAAAACACAAGAATTGCATTAAATATTAAAATACTTACTCTCTGGCTCTTTACAGAAAAAATTTGCTGTCCCTTGGTCTAGAGGATTCTCAATTTACTGACTTCTTCCAATTTAGCCTAATTGATTTTTCATACGGTTTTTCATTTTTCTTTTTCTTTCTTTCTTTTTTTTTTGGAGATGGAATCTTGCTCTGTTGCCCAGGCTGGAGTGCAGTGGTATGATTTCGGCTCACTGCAACCTCTGCTTCCTGGGTTCAAGCAATTCTCTTGCCTCAGCCTCCCAAGTAGCTGGGACCACAGGCCTGCACCACCATGACCAGCTAATTTTTGTATTTTTAACGGAGATAGGGTTTCACCATGTTGCCAGGCTGGTCTCAAACTCTTGGCCTAAGGTGATCCACCTGCTTGGGCTCCCAAAGTGCTGGGATTACTGGCATGAGAAACTCATTATATGGATTTCTTCTCTTATTTTTATTATTTACTCCTTTCTACTTGCTTTGGATTTAATTTGCTTTTCTTATTTCTTTTTTATTTTATTTATTTATTTATTTATTGGTGGGGATGGAGTCTTGCTCTGTCACCCAGGCTGGAGTGCGGTGGTACGATCTCAGCTCACTGCAGCCTCCGCCTCCCAGGTTCAAGTGATTCTCCTGCCTCAGCCTCCCGAGTAGCTGGGACTACAGGTGCGTGCCACCACGCCCGGCTAATTTTTTGTATTTTTAGTAGAGACAGGATTTCACTGTGTTAGCCAGGATGGTCTCAATCTCCTGACCTCGTGATCCACCTGCCTCAGCCTCTGAAACTGCTGGGATTACAGGCGTGAGCCACTGCACCCGGCCTATTTTTTCTAATTTCTTTGGGTGGAATCTTTATTTGAGATCTTTTCTTATTTTCTCATAAAATCATTTAATGCTATAAATATTTCTTTCAGGTACTGCTTTAGCTGCAGCTCACAGATTTTCATTTTCATTTAATTGAAAATATTTTTGAATTTCCCTTGTGATTTCCTCTTTGACCCCTGGGAGATTTAGAAGTGATTATCTAATTTCTAGTTCTCTTAAATTTATTAAGGTTTGTTTTTTGCCCCAGAATGTGGCCTTGGTTGGTGAATATTCCACCTAGGTTTCCATTCACCCACCCGTCTCTCTAGCCATCTCTCCACTCATTATCCACCACTTAATTTTTATATGCATGCACTCACCTATCCATTGATCCACCCATTTATCCACAGATATAATCCATATAGCCATCATCTATCGATGTAGCAGTCCTTTTACCCATTAGAACAGTGCCTGGCACACAATATTTTTACCATGAATATTATTATTATCCTTGGACAATTCATTGTGGCTCATGAGTATGGGGCTGTGATTGCCCAGAATGGATTACAGGTCCACCCACTGAATGGAGAAGTAGGCTCAATCCCAGATGATGCTCACAAATGGTGCTCACAGATACCAGATGATGCTCACAGATACCAGAAAATGGGGAATGGATGCTGGGCAAACAAAGCCAACACATGCCCATGATGGCATGGAAGGAGGGAGAACTAGAGGGGATTCCAGTGTAAGCCCTACAAAATCTCTGAAAGGTAGCTCTGCAGACCATGAGTGGTTGATGAGTTCCAAAGCAACAAGAATGGCTGAAAATAATAGGCAAATTCATGGGACTTGGAGAGAAATATTTTCACTAAACATATAAATGTTTATTGAGCACCTACTTCTTATTGGCCATCACTCTAGGTACTGGGGCACAGCAGTGAACTAGACAGGAGCAGTCACTGCTCTTGGGGAAGTCACATTCTGGTGGTGGAAATGAACAATGAACAAGTTAAATAAAATATGTTTAAACATATTCAAAAATAATTTTAAAAATATTCCATTATAGATTTAATTTTAAAGTCACTCAAAACATATCCAGAAGAAAAAACAAATTCATTCATCAGATATGTGCTGAGGGCTTTTGCTGGGCTAGGTGCTGGGTATTTGGGCTTCCTCCTCCTTCGTGGCCCTGCTATTCTCTCTGCCTCCATCTGTGTCATGGCACCAGCCATGCTGTAGGAGAAATGATCTGTCTACAAGTCTCTCTATCTGGCTAGACTGTAAACTCACTGATGGGCCTGAAACATCTCTGCTTAGTATAGTGCCTGGCCTGTAATAGATGCCCAGTAGTTTGTGGGATGTATGGATGCAGGCATCAGTGGGTGGGTGGGTGTATATTCTGGTGTCATGTGGAGTATTCTGTATATGTCCGTAGGTCATGTTGGTTGACAGTGTTGTTTGGGTATTTTATATTTTTACTGATTTTCTCTCTGTTTGTTCTGTCAATTACTGAAAAGGAATTATTGAAGTCTCTATACTTGTAGATTTATTTCTTTCAGTCCTGAGTTTTTGCTTCATATATTTTGGTTTTTGGCTTTTTTTTTTTTTTTTTTTTTTTGAGACAGAGTCTCGCTCTGTCACCCAGGCTGGAGTGCAGTGGCGTGATCTCGGCTCATTGCAAGCTCCACTTCCCGGGTTCACGCCATTCTCCTGCCTCAGCCTCCCGAGTATCTGGGACTACAGGCGCCCACCACCACGCCCGGCTAATTTTTTGTATTTTTAGTAGAGACAGGGTTTCACCATGTTAGCCAGGATGGTCTCGATCTCCTGACCTCATGATCCACCCACCTCGGCCTCCCAAAGTGTTAGGATTACAGGCGTGAGCCACTGTGCCCGGCTTGCTTCATGTATTTTGAAGCTCTGTTAAGTGCACACACATTTAGGATTGTTATGTCTTCTTGGAGAATTGGCCCCTTTATCACTGTGTGATGCTTATGGGTGATGATATTTCCACAAGGTATAGGCTTGTGGGTTGACAGTTTTCATTCCATGGTCATTCCATTGTCTTTTGGATTGCATAATTTTTTTTTTTTTTTTTTTTTTTTTGAGACGGAGTCTCGCCCTGTTGCCCAGGCTGGAGTGCAGTGGCACAATCTCGGCTCACTGCAAGCTCCGCCTCCCGGGTTCACGCCATTCTCCTGCCTCAGCCTCTCCGAGTAGCTGGGACTACAGGCGCCCGCCACCACGCCTGGCTAATTTTTTGTATTTTTAGTAGAGACGGGGTTTCACCGTGGTCTCGATCTCCTGACCTCATGATCTGCCCGCCTCGGCCTCCCAAAGTGCTGGGATTATAAGCGTGAGCCACCGCGCCCGGCCGGATTGCATAATTTTTATGAGTAATCTGCTGTAATTCTCATCTTTTGTTTTTCTATAGTTAATGTCTCTTTTTATTCTGGCTGCCTTGAATATTTTGTTTAGTTTTGTCTTCCAGCAGGTTGAATGTGGTATGCCAGGGTTTTTGCTGTTTTTGTTCTGTATTTGTTACTGAAACACCAGGGGTTTGGTCTAGGTCCTGCTACTTGCCTCACAGAGAGCCAACAACTGGAGGCTATTGAGTATTGCAAAGGAAGAAGGCTTTAATCAGGCTCTGCAGCCAAGGAGATGGGAGTTCAGTTTCAAATCCATCTCCCTAACTGACTAAAACTAGGGGTTTATGTAGCAGGGAGGAAATGTAACAATGTATAAGAAACAGGAACTAGGGAGGGGCAAGGAAGCCATCATGATGAATAAGGGGTCCTGCATCTCACTGTCTGGATGTGGTGATCTGGTGAATTTCAGTTCTGATACTTTTTTGAGAAGACTGAAGGTGTTCCCTGAGGAAGAAATTCAGATAAAACAAATGTAAGGTTCAAACTTTAAGACCAGAGGGTCAGTTTCTATATTTATAAAAAAGAACAGTCTGTGGGACTATTGGATTGGTTTCATATTTAATCTGCTTGATGTCTTATGCCTTCTTGTATTTGTAGTTTGGGAATGTCATTAATTTTAGAAAATTCTCAGCCGTTACTTTTTCCAGTATTTGGGATAGGTTAATGCTCATGTTTGCTCTCTTTTCAGAGATGTCTGCCTTCTTTAGATTTTGAGTGCATAGGTTGCCTGCCACCTGAGATCTCTGATGAGAACAGAGCCCCAGGAGGCTTGCTGCTCTCTGCCATGTGAGGACACATGGGGAAGCTGAGACGGGTGCAACCCGGAAGAAGGCCTTCCTAAGGGCACCTGATCTCAGACTTCCGCCCCTGTAACTAGGAGCAAAATAACTTTCTGTGGTTCATAAGCCACCTAGTCTATGGTGCTTTCAGCAGCCTGAAGGCACTAAGGCATTGGGCTGAGAGCCCCATCCTCACTCTTGACCACACCCCTGACCTGGCTTCCTAGCACTTCCCAGTGTCCGAAATTGCCTCTTTATTTGCTCATTTGCTGATTGACTTTTGACTCCAAAAGATCAGCTCCGTCACAGCAGGGTCTTGTGTCTATCTGGCCACCAGTGAATCTCCAGCACTTGGCACAGCAGTTGCTGAAATATTTGTTGAAAGGAAGAAGGAATGAATGCAGGACAGAGATTGCCCGGGACTCAGGTAGTCTGGGAGTCTCATCATTCTCTGGTATTTGGTGTGTTTCCTCATGACTTGTGACCTATGGAGAACAAATGCAACAGAACAGGTATCTCAGTGTGGCCGGGGTGTGTTGGCACCATGGCTGTTGGCAGTGTGACTGAGCCTAGCTGTTCAGGGGTGTTGCTGTGGCTTTCTCCCCACCCAGCCCCAGGCCTAGGGGATGCAGGGGGCTTCTTTTCTTATGGGAGTTCCATCTGTACCCTCTAGTGTTAGCTGTTGGTATCCTCCAAGAGTGGCTGTGTAGCCCCTGCAGGCCCGTGCCTCCCCAGGCTGAGAGGTCCAGTTGCTGGCTCTGCATTGACCCTGGGATTCGCAGCATGGCCATTTGTGAGGTTGTGCATGTGGACAGCAGAGGGACCAACAGCAGGACAGGCAGTGTGGGTGGCCGTGAACAGCAACAACTGTTCTATTAGCAGGAGGCCCGGCAGGGGAACCCACATCAGCACAGCAGTGGAGTTCCCCTCTCATCTCCCCCAGGGGCCACACAAAAAGATCCAGGATTGAGACCCAGACACCTCTGTCCACAGGGATGGGGCATGGGGGGTGAAGCCCCATGTGGCTGCCTGCTGTGGCCCTGCTGGCTGGCTCAGGCTGGTGTCCTGGGGTAAATCATCGCAAAGGAGATGAGGTTCGCAGGAGTGCCCACTGTGGGAATTATTCCTGCCCTGCTCTGTGCTGCACCTGGCCTGTCCCTTTTCTGGGCAGTTGTGCACTCTCAGGGGAAACCATTGCTTTTCTCTCTACCCAGCATGGGGATGGGGCAGGGGTGGCAGGACAGGAATCCTTGCTGTAGGTGCAGCTCCTGGGGTCCCAGCTCTGAGCAGGGCCTCCTATTAGAGCTCCCTCCTTGTCAGGGACCACTGGTCCATTTTGTTGTTTTAAGAGCTTTGTTGAGATATAATTCACAAACTGTCACTTGGCCCTTTTAAAGTGTGTAATCCAGTGGTTGCTAGTGTGTCCGGAATTGGTGGGTTCTTGGTCTCACTGACTTCGAGAATGAAGCCGCGGACCCTGGCGGTGAGTGTTACAGCTCTTAAGATGGCGCGTCTGGAGTTTGTTCCTTCTGATGTTCGGATGTGTTCGGCGTTTCTTCCTTCTGGTGGGTTCGTGGTCTTGCTGGCTCAGGAGTGAAGCTGCAGACCTTCGCAGTGAGTGTTACAGCTCTTAAGGCAGCACGTCTCGAGTTGTTCATTCCTCCCGGTGGGCTGGTGGTCTCGCTGGCTTCAGGAGTGAAGCTGCAGACCTTCGTGGTGAGTGTCACAGCTCATAAAAGCAGTGTGGACCCAAAGAGTGAGCAGTAGCAAGACTTATTGCAAAGAGCGAAAGAACAAACCTTCCACAGCATGGAAGGAGACCCAAGCGGGTTGCCACTGCTGGCTCGGGCAGCCTGCTTTTATTTTCTTATCTGGCCCCACCCACGTCCTGCTGATTGGTAGAGCCCAGTGGTCTGTTTTGACAGGGCGCTGATTGGTGTGTTTACAATCCCTGAGCTAGACATAAAGGTTCTCCACATCCCCATCAGATCAGTTAGATACAGAGTATCAACACAAAGGTTCTCCAAGGCCCCACCAGAGCAGCTAGATACAGAGTGTTGATTGGTGCATTCACAGACCCTGAGCTAGACACAGGGTGCTGATTGGTGTGTTTACAATCCCTGAGCTAGACATAAAGGTTCTCCACATCTCCACCAGACTCAGGAGCCCAGCTGGCTTCACCCAGTGGATCCTACACCGGGGCTGCAGGTGGAGCTGCCTGCCAGTCCCTCGCCATGTGCTCGCACTCCTCACCCCTTGGGTGGTCGATGGGACTGGGCGCCGTGGAGCAGGGGGTGGCTCTCGTTGGGGAGGCTCGGGCTGCACAGGAGCCCATGGAGTGGGTGGGAGGCTCAGGCATGGCGGGCTGCAGGTCCCGAGCCCTACCCCGTGGGAAGGAAGGCAGCTAAGGCCCGGTGAGAAATCAAGCACAGCGCCGGTGGGTTGGCACTGCTGGGGGACCCAGTACACCCTCCTCAGCCGCTGGCCTGGGTGCTAAGCCCCTCATTGCCCGGGGCCAGCAGGGCTGGCCGGCTGCTCTGAGTGGGGGGGCCCGCCAAGCCGACACCCACCCGAACTCCAGCTGGCCCGAAAGCGCCGCGCGCAGCCCCGGTTACTGCTGGCGCCTCTCCCTCCACACCTCCCTGCAAGCTGAGGGAGCTGGCTCCCGCCTTGGCCAGCCCAGAAAGGGGCTCCCACAGTGCAGCGGTGGGCTGAAGGGCTCCTCAAGTGCCACCAAAGTGGGAGCCCAGGCAGAGGATGCGCCGAGAGCAAGCGAGGGCTGTGAGGACTGCCAGCATGCTGTCACCTCTCACTAGGGTATCCACAGACTTGTACACCCCTCGCCATTGTCTAATTCCAGAACATCCGCATCAGCCCAAAAACCAACTCTGCACATATTAGCAGTCACTCCTGCTCCCTCTCCCCAGCCCCTGACATCCGCTAATCCACTCCCTGTCTCTATAGATTCACCTGTTTGGGACATTTCATATCAATGGAATCAATGCAGTATGTACCTGTTGTACCTGGCTTCTTTATCCAGATGTGATGTTTTTACGTATCAGTACTTCATTCCTTTTTATGGCTGAACAATATTCCATTGTATAGATACACCAGATTTCCCTATCTGTACCGAGCTGATGTTTTTTTCGTTCTGCCTCGCTATTTTCTTAGTTTTGTGGCAGCTCATTGATGCATTTAAAAGCTGGCCTAAATGCATGGACCTTGCCTGTTCCCGGCAGGCAGGCACCCTGGGTTTCCGGTCATCCCTTGCCAGCTCTGTGCTTTGGTGTGGTGTCCGCATGCATCCGGGTGCTTCTGGATGCTGGCTGGTCTCTCAAAGCCTGGGGTCATGGTGCCCTGCTGAGGGGGCTGCACCCTGGGACCTGGGGCTTGTTTTGAGCTTGCTTCAGGAGGGGGAACCTATGATCTGTGCTTAGAATGCGTTCCCTGCTGCTTTACTGGTTGGTGAGAGAGAGACTATGGTTTTCTGTGCTGTCACAAAATGGGGTGGAGCAGAGGATCCCAAGGTTCAGGCTAGGGGTAAGGATGGAAGAAGGTGTCTCTCATGGGGGCCTGGAGAGTCAAAGAGGGGAGGACTCTAGTAGCAGTTTTCTGCTATATTACTAATGACCGCCAAACCGTCTGGCTTCAAACCTGAATGAACACTTGTTATCCTCTAGTTCTGATGTGGTTCTGGCTGAGTCTCTCCTGAGGTTGAGGCAAGTTCAGGATGGGGGCTACAGTCATCTGAAGACTTGACTGGAGTCAGAGGGTCTGCTTCTGACCTGTCTCAGCCAAATGGCTTTTGGCAGGAGGCCTCAGTTCCTGCCCACATGGAGCTCTCCATAGGTTGCTTGAGTGTCCCCAGAGCGAGTGATCCCAGAGAGCAAGACAGAATGGCAACGTCTGTCATGACCCAACCACAGAAATCACCCATTGTCACGTCTGCCCTCTTCTGCTCATCAGAAGTGTCTGCGTGCTTGTGTGCCCCCAGCATTCGTAAATTGCAAGCTAATTACCCAGATGATGATGGTAGGAAGTTTGGGGAGGTACTTAGGTCACAGGGGCAGAGCCCTTGGGACTGGGATTTATGTCCTTATAAAGGACACGAGAGGTGAGCCAGCCTCCTGTCTGGAGAGCCAGCTGCTTCTTCCACCATGTGAGGATAGCACCAAAGTGCCATCTGTGAACTGGACAAGTGGCCCTTGCCGGATCCCGAATCTGGGGGAGCCTTGATCTTGGACTACCCAGCCTCTCAAACGTTGAGGAATAAATTTATCCTGTTTATAAGCCAGCCAGCATATGGCATTTTTGTTATAGCAACCCAGATGGATTGAGACAAGAAGCAAATCATTAAGTCCAGCCCATATTCACAAAGGGAATCCAGTCCCACTGGTTGAAAGGAGGAGTGTGGCAGGCTTTGGGGATGTGCTTTAGAGCCACCGAGGGACTCAGCGTGCTTCCAGGCGATCCCGTGTTCTGCAACTGTAGGATGTCGTTTCTTGCCCTCAGTCACACAGAGCAGGGGGAGGTGAACTAGAGCCCGGCTTCCTGACTGCAGCCCAGGAAACTTGGGCCTATAGCAGGGAATGATGTCACTCATCATAGCTAATTGGGCATTTGCTGTGTTCCAGGCAGGTATAGTCCCTTAATCTCCACAACCACCTAGAGTGGAGGTGCATTTTACAAATGGGCCCAGAGAGGTGAAGTAACCTCTCTAGAGTCACACAGCTGGTACTTGGCACACAGCTGGTACCTTGCCATCACAGGAAGCTCCTGGAGGCTCAGCAGTGGTTGGAGTAGCTGTCAACGTGCAGACAGAGACTTCCAGGGATCCATCTGGCGAGAGAGGGAAGGGTAGTCCACCCTGGTGGGTCTGGGTATTTGTGAGGCAGGTGGTCAGGGATGACCTTGCTGAGAAGGTGACATTTGAGCCAAGATCTGAGGGAGGGGATGACACTGTGTGGACCTGGGGCAGCGCGTGCCAGGAGGAGGGACCAGCAGGAGCCAGGGCTCTGAGGCAGGAGTGGCCTTGTGTGTGAGAAACACTGTGAGGACTGGTGGCTAGAGTGGGGGCGAGAGAGACAGTGGTGTCAGGAGGCGGGGGAGCGGTGGGGGAGCAGAAAGACCAAGGGTGGTCTCCAGCCCAGGTGATGCTGGCTTGACATGTGAGCAAGGGCAGCTCTGAGGGGGCTGTGAGCTTGTCCATCTCCTGAAAATCTGTCTGGCTGTATGTGCAGGGCAGACATGGGGGTGACATGGAGCTGGGGACCCATGAGGAGACACCTGCCACTGTTAGAGGGAGTGCTGATGGTGGCCTGGCCCAGGCAGGGCAGGAGAGGCTTGGGGAAGGGCTGATTCTGGAGGGGGTGCCTCAGCCCTTCTGGGGGCCGACGGGAGGGTATGGAAGATACAGAGCGACAGGACAGCCCAGTGTTTTGCTTGAGCGCTGGGATGGGTGGAGGAGCCCCAGCTGAGATGGGGAGGCCGTGGGGGTCAGCTGGGCCGGGCTGAGTGCAAAATGCCTGCCCGGTGTCCTAAAGGTGAGCTCAGGAGGCAGATGGCTGTATAGTCTCCAGTGGGATGAAGGCTTCCAGCTGGCCACGTGCATTTGGTCTGCAGCCAATGTGGACTCCCAGGGCAGTGCGGCCTCTTGCTGACCCAGAGGACAAAGACTTTCCGGGGTCATCAGGCATGGGCACCTGCACCGCAGTGGCCGTGCTTCCGGTATTGTCTGGTTGCCGCACAGCCCCCAGTCCCCTCACGTGCTTCTTGCTTCTGTGTGCACAAGATTCAGATTCCAGGGTCTGAGGCTGGGCGCCACCTGCCCCAGGAGCACCCAGAGCCTGCTGTGGGGAATCGGGTAGGAGCCCAGGCCTCCGGCTCAGTGACTGTGGTTAGACTTTGCATAGCAGGATGGTTCGAGCCCTTGTGTCTTGGCTGCCTCTCCTAGGACCCATGGACTCCATAGCGAGGAATCCTGAGACACCATCTCCAGCGGGAGTTTGCACTCCAGCTTACCCCTTAGAAGCCCCCAGAATCTCCCTGTTCACACAGAGGCCAGGCTCAACTCTGAGTTCCTGATTCAGGGGATCTGAGTAGGGCCAGATAATTTGCATTTCTAACACGTTCCTAGGTGATGCTGATGCTGTGGGTGCCCAGGCCACACTTTCAGAGAACCACTACTCTGGACCCACCCCATGTGTGACAGATGGGGAAACCGAGGCTTGGAGAGAGATGGCCTATCCAAGGCCCGGACCTACCTACTTTTGTTGCCAGCAGCACTTAACATGAAGATCTTCAGGGGGCTGGGGTCCTCATGCAGGGGCCTGACAAATGGAAACTTCATGTTGACAGCGGCCTCTGGGATTGTCCTCAGAGCCCACAGGGTTTGTCCAAGGGCCTCTCTAGCCTGGAGGCAGGGCTTGGAAAGCCCACTGCTTCAGGGAGCATGCCTTCCTCCAGGAGCACGAGGCCCTGGGATCTGGCCAGCCAAGTCTGCTCTGGGCCGGTCCCCAAAGCCTGACCGGACAGGGCTGATTCAGGGAGCAAGGCCCCCGGGGGAGCCAGGGCTGCAGGCGCTGAGGTCCCATTTAGTTCTCTGTCCAGCTGGGTCTCTGGGGACAGGTGGGTGAGGGTCCGAGGCCAGTGGGAGGGGACACAAGACTCAGAGCCGGGAGCAGCATCCCTCCTAATATTCCCATGGTCTGGCACATTAAACATTCCCAGCCATGTGGCCATCCCAGGACAGGATGTGGTTTTGTGTCAAGGTGACTGCTTGATCCAGAACCGAAACGCAAGGTGAATCCTAAAGTCCTTGGAGGTTTCCCAGATTTTATCAACACAAAATGATTCCTTCCAGACTTTTCCCAGGGGAGAAAACCTGAAAACTCAAAATGTCAGCTGGTTTGGTGAAAAGTGGCCTTTCAAGGAAATCTTTTGATGTTTTTTTCCTTCCTCCTGAAATGATGAGGCATGAGAGGGTTTCTCACAGGGTGATCTTTGCCCACAGTGCAGGGGATAGAACACAGGCTGGAGTGAGAAAGAACCACCCTGGAGATGGGCAGTTATCACTCCCAGGGCACAGAGGGGAACACTGAGGCCCAGATGTGAAGGGGCCTCCCCAGAGGCACGTGGCTGGGAGGCGGCAGAGCACACCGTACTGGTCGATGGTACCAGCCTGGGTAGACCCCCGGGTGTGGAGTCCTGGTGCCATCCCTCACCAGCACTGTGACCTCAGGCAGGTCACTGTCCTCATCTGCACCCAGGGGACAATGGCAATGTCCAGTTCGAAGGGAACCCTTTGAGGAGGGATTGCAGTGATTGATACCAAGAGGTCAGGACACACCAGGCACTCCATCTGCCCTCGGGAAGTGCTGGTCATGACGCTTGTTATTCTCATTCCCGTTCTGTTTGACTTTTCACACCACTCCTAGATGGCAAAAGCAGTCTTTCAGGAACATTATTTTTCTCACAGCTCTCCTCTGCTCAATATCCTGCCGTGGCTCACTATTGTCTGGATGAACCAGCTTGAGTCTTTCTGGGCCTGTCCTGTTTAAGGAAGGCTGACGTGCCTCCTAGTCATCCATGACTTTGCTATTCTCACCTCTTTGCTTCATTCAACACCTGTTTGTGAAAAACAGACCTCCTCTGTGCCAGGCCCTGCTCCCACACCCCTGGCCATGGTTCCATCTACTCCCCAGCCCCAAACCTCCCCCAACCACGGCAGGATGGAGGCTTTAGAGCCTTGCTGTGCCCGGAGGACTTGGCTGGGGAAGGAGGGAAGAAGAAAGTGTCACGAATGTTTATCCCTCAAATGCTATTTGGACAGGAAAGCTAAGTCCTGCCCGCAGACACGGCTTCTGCAGGGTACATTCTGGCTATGGGCTCGTGTGGACGTGTGGCTTCTCCCACCTGCTCCTGTGGGGATGGGGCATGCCTAGGCTCACTGCTCTGCCCCAAGCTTAGCCCAGGCTCCTGGGGGAGTGTGGATGTGTTTTGTGCTCTTGTCCCGGTGCTAGTTGCCCCTCAGGTCTCCTCCCAGAAGCCTCTTGGATTGCCACCCCTGACCCTTCGGCCTGGGACACTTGCCCCTCGCCTCTAACCAGTCGGGGAGCCTCTCACACACCGAGCCCTGGGCAGGCAGCTCTCTGCTGAAGTCAAACCAGGCTGGGACCCCTGAGCTCTGGCCCCAGGGAGAGGGAGGAGGATTTGGTTTTATTTTAAGGTAAAGAAGGCCTTGAAAGAGGCATTTAAGCATTACAGGGAATGGGTCTCCATAGATGTTGTTTGCATAACAAGTGTCTAAATCATCAGGGATAGGGAAGAAATTGCAAATGAGCACTAGCACAAACACTCTGGAAGCTGAGGTCTTCGGGTACCTATTTTGAATTTATAACAACATCCCTGAGTTTGACGTTCTTAAATGGAGGGGAGAAGGGAGTGGGAAATGGCCTGGGGGTGTGGAAGTGGTTGGGGCTGATCAGGTCTGTGGGGTCTAAGTTATAACAACTTAGTTTTAGGTGGATCCTTTAGAGAAAGAACTGAGAATTACATGCAGATTCTGAGAAAGAGCAGATACAAATGGTTTAAGCCTCTGTAGCCTCCCAGGAAATCTGCCTCTGGAGGTGAGTCAATTACAGCGTTTAGGAAGAAAACCTTTTCTCCTGTGTCCACCTGCTTTGACAGTCTGTGTGCCCTTGAGTGGGCCACCTCATCTGTCTGAGCCTCAGTTTCCCTGTATCACGTGAGATGGTGCATTTGAGGCCCTGTACATGCATAATGAAAGGACAGCAGTGACACTGCGGATTTCCTCAGGGAGAAATGAAGGGCACAAAGCTTTCTTTCTTTTTCTTTTTTTTTTCGAGACAGAGTCTTGCTCTTGTTGCCAGGCTGGAGTGCAGTGGTGCAGTCTCGGCTCTCTGCAACCTCCGCCTCCTGGGTTCAAGTGATTCTCCTGCCTCAGCCTCCCAAGTAGCTGGGATTACAAGCATGCACCACCATGCCTGGCTAATTTTTTTGTATCTTTAGTAGAGATGGGCCAGGCTGGCCATGTTGGCCAGGCTGGTCTTGAACTCCTGACCTCGTGATCCACCTACCTCGGCCTCCCAAAGTGCTGGGATTACAGGTGTGAGCCACCGCGCCTGGCACAAGGCTTTCTAAAGACTCCAAAAGGCTGCTGGACCATCTTTAAATACTGTTTGACTCTGGCACCCATTGCATTGCCTAAGAGCTGGCTGCCGTGCCTCTTATTTTTATTCTTGCTTCAAAGCTAATAGCTTATGATATAAAGACCCCAATATTGTGGTGAAAACCTCCTACTGGACTAGAGCAGCCCTCTTGGTTGGCTGCATAACCCTGGCGCTCTGCACTGTTCCAGCCTAAATTGTGTTGTGTGCGCCCGTGTGCATGTGCCTGTGTGTGTGCCCGTGTGTGTGTACACATGCACTCCTGGGTTCTCTCTTTGGAGTCCCCTTCCCTCCTAAGTTTGTGCCGAGTGCTCGGTGCTCCAGTTAGTGCTGCACTTTGATGACTTTGGTCCCATCACCCTGTGTCCCACTCCCATCTCCAGTCAGCATCAGGTCTGGCTTGACTCAAGGGCCAGGAGTTATTTTAACACTGCTTTAAATTTAAAATTTAGTAATTTTAACATTGCCTTAAATTTAAAATTTAGTAATTTTAACATAATTACATCACCAGGAGTTATCTTAATACTGCTTTTCGATGTTAGCCTTGCCCTCAGGTAAGTTGCTTCAGGTGGTAGCCCAGGCAGCCCCCAGAGGAGAGAAGGCTTCTCATTCCCAATAATTCTGTTGAGGATTCTGGTGTGGATTTGCTGGACGTGGATTACGTGTCAATCCTGGAACCAGTTGCTGAAGCAGAAAGCATGAAGTGCACTGATTGGCCAGATGTAGGTTGTGTGTGCATTCTCTGACTCTGGTATTAGAGGGAGTTAGCTGCAACCATGCCACATGGACTAGGAGAGCCTGGAGTGGGAGGTCTTCAAAGGACAGAAGATGTGCTATTGGCATAAGAAGAGTAGAGTTTGGGCAGGCAAGAAAGGTAGCCACAGATGGCCACTAACCCACCTGTGGCCGCGAAGCATCCTGGGATCCGAAGGGGTGAGCTCACTCTATCCCTGGCAGAAAACCCTACTGAAAACATGGGAGAACCACTTAGAACATCAGGAGTTGCAGCCTGGAACTGAGAGCCACATGGAGACGGGGCACGGGGCAAGCAGAGTGGGAACAAGCTCCGGACCTCCTGCGGGGGCTGCTGGCCTGAGGAGCCTGGGGCGTGGGCACAGGCACACGTGCCAGGGACTGCGTCAGTCTGGAGGCCAACACTTCCAGGATGAGCAGGCAGGGAGCACAAGGATGAAGGCCCCTGGAGGATTCTCCTGGGAGCTTGTTAGAAACGCATGTCTCCCATCCACTCCAGGCCTCTCGGATCAGAATCTGAATTGTTACCAGATGATCCCATGATTCCCGGGCACCACCTGTGCGAAAAGCTTGCTTCCTTTCTCTCAACCTTCACTTGCAGTGGTAGTGGGACTTATGTCAGTTTGGTCTTCAGTTAAGACTTTCTGGAAGGCAGTGTGGCAATGTGTATGAAGGAGCTTCAAAACTATCCATGCTCTTTGATTCAGTTTTTCTACCTCTGAGGCTATTACTTAAGGAAATCATCAGAGGCAGAGACAAAGAAAGTCATGCACGAAGATGTTCATTGCAGTATTGTTTAAAATCAGAAACTACTATGTACCCACAAATAGGAGGGGGTGAAGTCAAATGTGACACACAATGCATTGGATATATTGGCTGTTATATTACTGCTATAAATATTGCTTTTGATTTTCACTGACACATAACATTTTACATATTTATGAGGTACACGTGATATTTTGTTGCATGCATAGAATGTGTAATGATCAAGTCAGGGTATTTGGGGTGTCCATCCCCTTGAGTATTTATCATTTCTATCTGTTGGGAACACTTCAAGTCCTCTCTTGTAGCTACTTTGAAATATGCAATACATTGTTGCTAACTATAGTCACCCTACTCTGCCATCAAACATTAGAACTTATACCCTCTAACGGGAGGCTGAGGCAGGAGAATCTCTTGAACTCAGGAGGTAGAGGTTGCAGTGAGCTGAGATCGGCCACTGCACTCCAGCCTGGTGATACAGCAAGACTCCATCTCAAAAAAAAAATAAATAAATAAATAAATAAATAATAAAAAACTTATACCCTCTATCTAACTGTATGTTTGTCCCATTGACCAGCCTGTCTTTCCCCCACTCCCACCATCACACCCTTCCTAGCCTCTAGTATCTATCATTCTACTCTTTACCTCCATGAGATCAACCTTTTTTTACCTCCCACATATGAGTGAGGACATGTGCAATTTGTCTTTCTGTGTTTGGCTTATTTCACTTAACATAATGACCTCCTGTTCCATCCACGTTGCTGTAAATGACAGGATTTCATTCTTTTTTATGGCCGCATAGTATTCCATTGTGTTCATATACCACATTTTCTTTATGCATTTGTCCTGAAGTGTTTTCTCCTGTGATTGCTTAGGTTGCTTCCATAGCTTTGCCATTGTGAATGGTGCTGCAGTACACATGGAGTGCAGGTACTGCTCTGATATACTGATTCTTTTCCTTTGGATAAATGCCCCACAGTGGAATTGATGGGATTGTGTCATAGTTCTATTTTTAGTTTTTTGAGAAATGTCCATACTGTTTTTGATTTATACTGTGACTATTTTACATTCCCATTAACAGTGTATGAGTTCCGTTTTCTGCACATCCTTGCCAGGATTTGTTATTTTTTGTCTTTTTGATAATGGCCATTCTGACTGGGGTAAGATCATACCTCAATTTGATTTTGGTTTGCAGTTTCCTGATGATTAGTGATGTCAAGGATTTTTTTTTTTTGTATACCTGTTGGCCTCTCATCTGTCTTCTTTTGAGGAATGCTCATTCATATCCTTTGTCCACTTTTGAATGGGATTATCTGTTTTTTTTTACTGTTGAGTCTTTGAGTTCCTTATATATTCTGCATATTAGCCCCTTGTCAGATGAGTAGTTTACAAATGTTTTCTCTCATTCTGTAGGTTTCTCTTCACTCTGTTGATTGTTTCCTTTGCTGTTGGAGAAGCTTTTTCATTTAATATAGTCCCATTTCTCTATTTTTGTTTTTCTTGTCTGTGCTTTTGATGTCTTAGGTATAAAATGTTTGCCTAGATGTGAAAGTGTTGTCCTGAAGTGTTTTCTGTATGTTTTCTTCTAGTAGTGCTATAGTTTTGGGTGTTACGTTTGAGTCTTTAACCCACTGTATTAGTCTGATTTCACCCTGCTGACAAAGACATACCCAAGACTGGGCAATTTACAAAAGAAAGAGGTTTAAAGGACTTACAGTTCCACGTGGCTGGGGAGGTCTCACAATCATGGCGGAAGGCAAGGAGGAACAAGTCACATCTTACATGGGTGGCAACAAAAAGAGAGAGAGCTTGTGCAGGGAAACTTCCCCTTATAAAACCATCAGATCTCATGATACTTACTCACTTTCTGAAGAACAGCATGGGAAAGACCTGCCCCCATGATTCAGTTACCTCCCACTGGGTCCCTCCCACAACATGTGGGAATTCAAGATGAGATTTGAGTGGGAACACGGCCAAACCATATCATTCTGCCCCTGGACCCTCCCAAATCTCATGTCCTCACATTTCAAAACCAATCATGCCTTCCCAGCAGTCCCCTGAAGTCTTAACTCCTTTCAGCATTAACTCGAAAGTCTGCAGTCCAAAGTCTCATCCAAGACAAGGCAAGTCCCTTCCACCTATGAGCCTGTAAAATCAAAAGCAAGTTAATTACTTCCTGGCCGGGCGCGGTGGCTCACGCCTGTAATCCCAGCACTTTGGGAGGCCGAGGAGGGTGGATCACAAGGTCAGGAGATCGAGACCATCCTGGCTAACACAGTGAAACCCTGTCTCTACTAAAAATACAAAAAATTAGCCAGGTGAGGTGGCGGGCACCTGTAGTCCCAGCTACTTGGGAGGCTGAGGCAGGAGAATGGCGTGAACCCTGGGGGGCGGAGCCTGCAGTGAGCCAAGATCGCGCCACTGTACTCCAGCCTGGGCAACAGCGAGACTCTGTCTCAAAAAAAAAAAAAAAAAGTTAATTACTTCCTAGATCCAATGGGGGTATAGGCATTGGGTAAATACAGTCATTCCAAATGGGAGAAACTGACCAAAACAAAGGGACTACAGGCACTATGCAAATCCAAAATCCAGTGGGGCAGTCAAATCCTAAAGCTCCAAAATGATCTCCTCCTTTGACTCCATGTCTTACATGCGGGTCATGCTGATGCAAGAGATGGGTTCCCATGGTCTTGGGCAGCTCTGACCCTGTGGCTTTGCAGGGTACAGCCTCCCTCCCAGCTGCTTTCACTGGCTGGCATTGAGTGTCTGCAGCTTTTCCAGACACACGGTGCAAGCTGTTGGTGGATCTACCATTCTGGGGTCTGGAGGACGGTGGCCCTCTTCTCACAGCTCCACTTGGCAGTGCCCCAGTAGGGACTCTGTGTGGGACTCCCTTCCACACTGCCTTAGCAGAGGTTCTGCATGAGGGCCCTGCCCCTACAGCAAACTTCTGCCTGGGCATCCATGCGTTTCCATACATCCTCTGAAATCTAGGCAGAGGCCCCCAAACCCTAATTCTTGACTTCTGTGTACCCTCAGGCTCAGTGCCACATGGAAGCTGCCACAGCTTGGGGCTTGCACCCTCTGAAGCCACAACCTGAGCTCTACATTGGCTCCTTTCAGCCAAGGCTGGAACGGCTGGGAGACAGAGCACCAAGTCCCTAGGCTGCACACAGCTTGGGGGCCCTGGGCATGGCCCACAAAACCATTTGTTCCTCCTAGGCCTCTGGGCTTGTGATGGGAGGGGCTGCTGTGAAGACCTCTTGACATTCCCTGGAGACATTTTCCCTATTATCTTGGGGATTAACATTCGGCTCCTCATTACTTATGTAAATTTCTGCAGCCAGCTTGAATTTCTCCTCAGAAAATGGGTTTTTCTTTTCTATCTGATTGTCAGGCTGCAAATCTCCCAAACTTTTATGCTCTGCTTCCCTTAGAAAACTGAATGCCTTTAACAGCACCCAAGTCACCTCTTGAATGCTTTGCTGCTTAGAAATTTCTTCCACCAGATACCGTAAATCATCTCTCTCAAGTTCAAAGTTCCACGAATCTCTAGAGCAGAGGCAAAATGCTACCAATCTCTTTGCTAAAACATAACAAGAGTCACCTTTGCTCCAATTCCCAACAAGTTTCTAATCTCCGTCTGAGACCACCTCAGCCTGGACTTTCTTGTCCATATTGCTATCAGCATTTTGGGCAAAGCCATTCAATAAGTCTCTAGGAAGTTCCAAACTTTCCCACATTTTCCTATCTTCTTCTGAGCCCTCCAAACTGTTCCAACCCCTGTCTGTTACCTGGTTCCAAAGTCACTTCCACATTTTTGGGCGTCTACAGCAGTGCCCCACTCTCCTGGTAGCAATTTACTGTATTAGTCCATTTTCACACTGCTGATAAAGACATATCTGAGACTGGGAAGAAATAGGTTTAATGGACTTACAGCTCCACATGGCTAGGCAGGCCTCACAATCATAGCAGAAGGCAAGGAGGAGCAAGTCATATCTTACATGGATGGCATCAGGCAAAGACAGAGCTTGTGCAGGGAAACTCCCCCTTATAAAATCATCAGATCTCATGATACTAATTCACTATCACAAGAACAGCATGGGAAAGACCTGCCCCCATGATTTAATTACCCACCACTGGGTCCCTCCCATAACACATGGGAATTCAAGATGAGACTTGGGTGGGGACACACCCAAACCATGTCACCCACCCTGAGTTAATTTTTGTATATGGTGAGAGATAAATGTTGTTTTAAAAGAATTTTGCAGGAACTCTGTAAGGAATATGGTGATAAGACAGATACAGTGCCTCCCCTCATGGAGCTGGTGTTCTATTAGAAAAAACAGACAATAAGCAAGTAGACAAATAAGACAATTTCAGATTGTGACATGTTCACAGAAGGATGAATGGGGTAATATGGCAGAGAATCTGGGGGGCCAGGGGAGGGCTATTTAGATAGGAGGGATACCAGGAAGGCCTGTCCTAGGAGGTGGTATTTAAAGTAAAATCTGAATCAGAAGACGGAGCCAGTGAAATCAAAAGCCAGGGACAGGACAGATCTTCCAGGAAGGGGGAACAGCAGTGCCCTAGAACTGGTGTTGGGGAGCTTGGCTGTGTGAGGGCAGAATGAAAGGGTGTGGCTGCAGTGGGGAGCCGAGGGGAAACTGGAACCCTAAGAAGGTGGAGGACTGAGCAGGGCCAGACCCGGCAGGCTTTGTGGGCTGTGTGTGGAATTTGAATTTTGTTCCAAGGGCAGAGTGCTGCAGAGTGGAGGTAGAGGAACCTGACTTGGACTGGAGAGCTGCTGAAGGCCTCATGGATGAGGCCCCTGAAATGTGCTCATGATCCGTGTTAAGTGAGGAAGACAGGCATAGTCTGATGTAAACTGTCATTTCCACTGTATGAAAAAATGGACAGGAAACGGCCGGGTGCGGTGGCTCAAGCCTGTAATCCTAGCACTTTGGGAGGCCGAGGTGGGCGGATCACGAGGTCAGGAGTTCGAGACCATCCTGGCCAACATAGTGAAACCCTGTCTCTACTAAAAATACAAAAAAATTAGCCGGGCATGGTGGCGGGTGCCTGTAGTCCCAGCTACTCGGGAGGCTGAGCCAGGAGAATGGTGTGAACCTGGGAGGCGGAGCTTGCAGTGAGCCGAGATGGTGCCACTGCACTCCAGCCTGGGGGACAGAGCCAGACTCTGTCTCAAAAAAAAAAAAGAAAAAATGGACCGGAAACAAAGCCCATAAGCATACATGCAAAAATGTGATAGCGATTACCTCCAGGTGGTAGGATTAGAGATGATTTTTACTTGTTTTTCTTATGCTTTTCTACATCACGCCATATAAGAAAAATAATCATGGTGATTTGAGAACTTGAATTTGGATCAGTCACAGCACTTAGTTGCAGACAACAGAATCTACTCTTTCTAGTTTGGGCTAAGGGGGATTTATTTCCATGTATTTTGACTCAGAGTCCAGGACCGAGCTTGGATGTCCCATAGCCAGGAACAACACAACCTGGACCATCACCTAAATCCACCTGACTGTTGCCATGGAAACCCCACTGCCTGTGAGGCTCAAACCTGGAAACTGGAGCCAGTTGCTTTGGGAGAACCAGAAGCCTCTGTTTCCTTCCAGCCAGGAGCTCATTTATCCACCCTGCTGTGTCACTCATGCCCACCTTCTCAGTCTGGACAGGCCTCTGCCCAGAGAAGCTGAGAACATTTGCAGAACCAGAGCTGCAAGGGCATCTGGGAAAGGTAGATTTCAGTTTTCCAGAGGTTCAAGTCCAGTGAGCATGGAAGGAGGGGCTGCACACATGGCGAAGGGGGCAGTCTGTAGGTTCCACCGCAGAAGAGGAACAAGAGGGACAAACACTATCACTTGAGCCTTGGCCGTCTAAAGGCCACCTGGAGGAAGGCTTGGTTATCCGCTGTGCTATTGTGAGGACAGCCAGAGGCTCTCCTTGTCCAGGGAGCACTGGCTCTCTGAGCCTCTTGCTTTTGCCCCCAAGTGCCACCAGGCTGACGTCCACCTGTCAGCACCTCCCCTTCCTTGCCTGGGGGAGCTCCTCGGCCACCTGTGAGGCAGGCCGATGTGTGCAGACTTACCCTCCACAGGAGCAGCCTTCAGCCACTCCCAGCTGCTTCGGCCCTGGGGTAAGAGAGCTGGAGGTGGCTTGAACTGGTTTCTAGGGCTCCCAGGTAAACTGAGCCTCAGCTTCCCACAGTGGTGGATATAGTGAGGTGCTGGCAGCTTGATAACAGCAATTGTTGGCCCCCTTCTCTTTTCTCTTCTCACCTCCCTAGCCCTTCTCTCTTCTCACTTCCCAGATAAACTCCTAGCTGAATCTTTATCTCCAGGTCTGCCTCAGGGACAGCCCATGCAAAGGCATCGGGGATCATCCTGTTCCTAGATCTCAACTTCATCTGCAGGAACCAGAAGCCTCCAGGATGCTCCTGACTATCTGCTTCTTTGCCCATGCTGAGTGCTGCCATAATCATAGGCACACACACACACGCACATACAGGCACACCCACCTACAGTATACCACACACATGTACACACATGCACACACGCACAGGCATCCTCCACCCCAGGGCTGCCCAGCCCCTCTTGTTTTTCTCCCCACATTATTGCTCCTTCAGCCATAGGACGGGCAATGTTATGCCAGGGGCTCCAGGGCATCCTCTGCATGTGCCATCCTTGGTGTAAAAGATGACTCCACTGTGTGTTGCTGTTGGAGTGTGGGTTCTGGGCCAGTGCAGTCCTGGCTTCCCACAGCCACATAACTTCCTAGAGCCTGCTCAGTGCCAGGCCCCATGCTGGGCTCCAGTGTGTGGGAGGCACCATCTCCTCCAGGTGTTCCCTTCCCTGCAGGCCCCCACAGGTCAGCCTCTGAGCTGCCCTTGCAGCAGCCTAACGGCCCGGAGCATGATCGTATCCTCAAACCACACCTCAGGTAGGCGGTGAGAGAAGCAGCTTTATTCATCAACCTCTGTGCTGGGAACGTACTTATCTCCTCACCACATTTTAGGGGCCACTTGTTGCTGTCATCCCTAATCGGCAAATGAGGAAACTAGGGCTCATGGAGATTAAGTGACTTCTGAGGCCACCTGGAAGCCAGTAAGGGGTGAAGCTGGGACTGGGACCCAGGAGAGTCTGATGGCTCAGGGTCAGTGCTTGTCCTCTGGCGTCCCAGAATGTGGAGCTGCTGGCATGACTGCATTGCTATGCCTCAGCCACATAACAAGTACTGGAGACCCTGCATGGAACGTGACAAAACCCTTACCCTTGTGGCATTTTCATCCTACTGAGGCAGACAGACCCTAACAGACATAAATAGAGAGCTTCACATGGTCCTGAGTGAAGGCCACAAGACAGAGATCTGGGATAGAGGCGCACAGGAGGAGCTGTGTGTTAGCTATCAATTACCATGTAACAAGTGACCCCAAAACGTAGGAGCTGAAGACAGCAAATGTTGATGGTCTTGTGTTCTGTCCTGCTGAACCCATAGTTGGAGTCACCCTAAGAGCAGAGGCAGGGGAGTTTCCTGCAGGAGTGCCCCAAACCTTCCTGAGCTGGAGCCAGTTGTCATTCCGAAGAAAGGATCCCTGAACGCCTGGGTGACCAATCCACAGCATTTATTAGGGAACTTACACACATAGGCCTGTGGTGTCATTGCCATGGACAGCGAGAAAGGAGCTGCTTACTCAGGCATGTCCGTAAGAGGGGCCCGGTTGCACCCTATGTTTCTTGGTCAGCGCACAGGGGACTGGGACACCCTACCTCTCCCTTTCTGAGGTCAGAAATGCAGGAACAGTGTGGCTGGTGGCTCTGCCTCTGGGGTGCTCATGTGATTGCGGTCATGATGTTGCCCGGGGCTGCAGCAGCTAGGGGTGGAAAATTTGCTTCTGGGCTCACACTCATGGTTGGTGGCAGGGGGCTCAGGTCCTCACCACCTGGGCCTCTTCCAGAGGGGCTGCTCACAGAACAGGGCAGCCGGCTTCCCCAGGGTGAGCAACCTAAGATGGCGATGAAGTGAAGACACACAAACACACACACACACACACACACACACACACACACACACACACACACACACACACACACACACACAGTTGGCCTCTGCTTGCTTTCTTTTCTGTCCTGGCTATGATCAAAGGGAAAACAAAAACAAAAAATAAGAACTTTCAAAAGCTGCTCCTGGGATCGCCTCTCCCCATCATCAGGCTTCCTGGGAATTTGGTGGAGGGTCTTCAGCCACCAGGGGCTGGTCTGCACCTTGTCCCATGGCCCCCAGGGTCAAGGAGATGCCACAGGTGTTTGTGCGCCATTCCCATCTCACATCACCACCTCACCTGCTGTCGTGGGGACCATGTGATCCAAGTTGCTGTGCATCGATGCTGAATTAGAATTGCTGGACAGGGAGACCAAGGTCCTTCTAGAACAAGGGGTTTGCATTCAGGCACCTGGAACACACATTGCTGGGGACTACCTGCCTTCTGTCTCGTTTGCTACTGGTGAGCGCGACCGGGCTGGGCAGCACCAAGGGAGGCCGGGTCTGAATCTGTGGGCAAGCTTGGTTCAGTTGGAAAGGCATCCCCTGGGGCTTTCTATGCTGAAGGGTTGTGCAGCATGTGCTCTGACTTCCATTCTGGTACGTTACTGAAAAGGCAATGAACAAAAAGACAAATCTCTGACTTTGGGTTAAGTATGTTTTTATTTCTCTAGCTCTCTGGCAATAAAATCCAATTTGGGACATCCAGGGATTAGATTCCTCAATGTGTTTGCTCAAAGCCCTTTGCTCCTTAAGACCCAGGAAGCCCAAGTGAGGCTTTAGCCATCAGCTGCGTGGGGTTTAATCCGGAAGTCCCTTTCCTTTGGTGTACAGAGCCGGAAGGCATCACTGTCAATACCACGTAGTCACAGTCTTCGTGAAAGTTCAAGTGCGCAGTACAATCTGATTGTCCAATTTCTTGACATTCAAGCTTGTCTCCTTTGTAATGTGGTTGTAATTGATTCCTGAGTACTTGAAAATAGAGCTGGTTCTGGGGAAACAACACTGGAAATACCAAGTAGGGGATGCAATGAGGCCAGTCGCACCGCTCTCACTTATTCATTCATTCACTCATTCATTCATTTAGTTGCTGCCCAGGTCAGAGTTCTGGAACCATAGACCCCTCCTCTGGCTTTGCTCTCAACTCCTGGGGTGTATTCAAATCCTGGGAAAACAATTGCAGTCAAGGTGATGGAAACTGGAAGAGGGTGGGAAAGGAACCCTAAGTCTTCTAAGTAAGAAGAGTGGACTTTCTGAATACAGTTCCAGGTCAAAGGAAGAGCAGCAAGAGACCCTGGAGTATTGGGCCTGGGAATGTCTGTTGAGGCTGGGGAGGGGACGCTGGGAGCAGCTAGGAGCCTCAGGGTCCCCACATCTAGTGTCGTTGTGCAGGTCTCCCGGAGCAGAGGGTTCTGGGCTCTAAGCATGTGCTCTTCTCGTTGCAGGTCTGAAGGAGAAAGCTCACGGAGCGTCAGGTATGTACTTCATCCACCTCTGTCCGTGTGTCTGAATCCTGGCGGTGAGCGGCGTTGATGAAACCATGTGCTTTGATTTCTCCCTGCGGGTCTCCCAGGTCAGACCTCTCCTCCCCTGGCTGCCCTCTTTGGCCCTGGCGTGTGCCCCAAGGGCCTGGGCGTGATCTGCAGGAGCACATCTGTTGGCTCTGCATCTTGGAGCAAAAGCCCTTCCCAGCTTCCCTGTGTTTAGAGTGACCTCTGCAGAGATCACCTAGGTTGGTGGTTGTTCCTTCCTTTCTGGGGCTGGTGATGGCCCAGTGTGCCAAGGCTGTGACCCGTCTAGGACCAGAAACTTCTGTACCTGACACCCCTGGGGCTGGGCTGGGCGGGGTCAGGGCAAGTCTAAGACGCTTGGTGGTGGGCCCGGCTCTAACCAGCCTCTAATAGTGCAGGGGTGTCTCCGCGGCAAGTGTAGTGCCCCTGCCCATCCTCGCCCCACCAACCGAGGGTAGGTGGGGGTGGACATGGAGTGGGCTTTCTGCCAGAGGCTCTGACTGAACCTAGAAGAGGGTCTGGTCTGAGACAGTAGCTGGGGTGTCAGTGCCCCAGCCAAGGGGCCTGGGGCCCGGCAGTTCTCAAGGCATGAGCTGGGGGACCAAGAAGGCCATGGGCATGGGAGATGGGGGTCAGCATGGTGAGGCTGGGGAGGGGAAGGAGAGGCCAGGAGGCAGTTAAGAGCCCATGGACCCCCAGTCCCCTTTGGCAGCAGATGGACTTACGGGTCTTAGTGTGGTGGCCTGAGGTGGCTGGTTTGTATTGTGATGTTACAGGCTGGGGAGATGAGATGTCCTGAGCTTGGCCCTGGGGGTGCCAGCTGGAGTGGGGTCCTCCAGGTACCTGCAGAACAAGAGACAGATCTGGGGGAGGCTGCATCCCAGGGAGCCTCTTGAGAGGCAGCACAGGGGGTGCTGAATCTTATACTTGGGGCAGTCAGCTATGTGCTTGGAGCAGGGGACACGGGCAGGGAGTTGGGCTCCAGGGAACCAGAGTCCAGGGAGTGAGAGGCAGGGTCTCGCAGGAAGCAGAGGCATGCTCAGAAGGGGAACTGGAGAGAGAGAGCGTCCCAGAAGGACTGTGTGCAGGGGTGCAGCCCAAGTGAGGGGACTAGCTGGGGATGGTGCACTTGGGCTGGCAAGAGTGGGAGCTAAAGGGGATAAGGGGAGGATGCCCGGGGGGGTGGATGGACGAAGGCTAGGGTCTGGGGATCCGAGGGAGGGGGCAGCAGGCCCCTTGCAGCCTGAGGTGTGTACCGCCGCACGGCCCCACCCTGGAACACAGCATGGTCCTGAGGAGGAGGAGGGGAGACTGCCCTGGTGCACGATGGAGAAAGCTCTGGAATGTACCATTAAGTGAGCAAAGCAGGGTGCGAGAGTACACATCTCACACTACTTTGGGGTAAGAAAGGGCAGATATAAGTACGTATATTCTTATTTAATTTGTCAGCAAAAAGAAGCAGGAAGGAAACAGATGGCTCTTTAAATGGTCCCTTCAGAGGGAGGGCAAGGGGCAGGGCCTCCAGTGCCTGTACGCTTCCTCAGGGCAGACCTAGGAATATTCCTGAGGGTTCCGAACCCTGTCAATGTAATACTTGTTCAAACAATTAATTCAAAACAACAGGATAGGGAGAGGGTGGGTTGCCAATCCCTGGGGCTGGCCCTGAGGTGGAAGGGGATTCCCACATGGACTTGGAGGGGCTGCAGGCTCAGGAAGGAGATGGCCTCGCAGCCTCTCAGGCCCTCCCCGGCCTGCCTCTCTGGGCCCCTCTGGGATCTAAGCTTCCCCCTGTCCCCCCGAGGTGCCCTTCTCCCTCTGTCTTCCAAGAAGGCAGCTGCTTACCTGAAACCCTCATTCTGTGAAAGTTCATGGTGGGCAGCGGGTACCTTACGGGGGGGTCCTGAGAGCAGCCTGCTCTCACTGGTGACCTGAGCGGGGGCCAGTGAACATGTAGAGTGAGTAGACCCTCGTGGTGGGGATCTGGTCTGCCCCAGCTCCGCCTGGCCCGGCGCTCCCTCTGGCGGATCGTCAGGAAAGCATTTGCCAGGCAGGCGCTGTGGAACCCAGCCCTGGAGGAGAAGGATGGGAACGACATTTCGGTGGGGGAACAGCATGTGCAGGGACCCCAGGAGTGAGCATGACTGGCTGCCTGGGGAGAATGAGGAATGGCCTCCGCGTCACAGGGGGACTGGCACGCAGAGCCGAGCATATGTTCCACCTCCGAGCCACACGGCTCCCAGTGGGGTGCACAGACAGGAGAAGCCGGGCAAGGGAGAGCGCGGATGGAAGTTCCAGCAGGGAAGGCTGTGCTGAGTTCTTCCAGGGCTGAAGAATCCAGCCCCAAAACGCCCTGCCATGTGGACATCGCAGTAGACAGTGTTGCTGAGGTTAAGATGCTGGGGTCAGATGTGATTCGCCATGGCTTTACCTGCCCTGGCCCATTGTCCCCATCATGCACAGGCATTGTGTTTCTTCCCCATGCAGCTGACGACTTGGGCCCCAGGCCTGTGTCATGGGTCACACCCTTCCCCCAGGAGCTGGGCCTCCCTTTTCTCAGGACCAGAGGCCTCAGATCGTTCAGATCTGACCCCGCCCCCACCCCCGTGCTTCAGATCACCACCCTCTGGACAGAGAGCCACCAGATCTGTTCTTCCAGAGCAGTGTCCGTGCGAGGTCTGCGTCACCAAACCCGGGATCCTGACTGCGGTTCTCTTTGAGCGCTTCTACCCTCTCCAGATCCGCTAGAGGGGAGGTTGGAAAACTAAAGTGTGACCACGGCCCTCCCCCGCTTCTCCCCCAGGACTCCCCCTGGCCTGACACACTGTAGCAGTGGCCCTGGTGGTCCCTGGACGCCACACCCCTACCAGTGCAGCTGAGCTTCCACAACCTTCCCGTGCGCACCTCCAGCTCCCACCAAATGATGCCACTCGCCTTTCTAAATGCGGCCCATGATTCCTGCTTGCCTGCCCCCTGCTGTCTGTGACTCAGGATGTTTCCTCTGTTTGGAAAATGCTCCACCCGACCCCCTGAAGATCCCTTCCTTTCTCAGAGCCCCCATGGTGGCTGCCTTTCTGGAGCTTTGAGGGGAGCTGGGGCTGACAGGGTGGCCTCCTGATTGCCTCTGTGGCTTTTTATGCTTCACTTTTGATATCCCAGTTCCTTCTGCTTTGTGTCCAAATGACTTAAGCATTTGTCTTTCCTCTCAGGCAGAGGAAGGCCCCCAGGACAGAGGTGAGGCCCTTGAGTTGTGGTTAGATGGTGCCAGCACCTGTGGGGCACAGAACAGGCACCCGGGGGGTGTCTGTGCAGTGGATTCATCTTGGCCTTGCTGGGAGCCCTGGGCAGGATGCCTTGCACAGAACAGGCACATGTTCATGTGTGTTTGATTGGACTTAGGACTCATAAATATTTTCAGGCCATAAACCAGAAGGAAGAGGAAAAATGGACCACCCCCATGCTCAGTGGAGACCACCCCTAACACCCTCCCCTCACCAAACACTCACTAAAATTAGTGGACAGAGATTCTGCATTTGAGAAATCAGTGAAGCCGTGTATGGATTTTATTTGCCTAAGGAAGGTATGACTGACCTTGAGAGCTCATGGCTTGTGCTAAATATTAAGGACACACAGGGGCAGGGCTTGGGGGCTCATGCTTGTAATCCCAGCACTTTGGGAGGCCAAGGCAGGAAGATCATTTGAGGCCAGGAGTCCAAGACTATCCTGGGCAACATAGCCGGACCCCGTCTCTACCAAAAATAAATTTAAAAAATTAAGGATAGCCCTGAGAGACACCTCCTCCCCACCAGCTCTCTCCCTGCCCCAAGGTCCCTGCTTGGTGAGATTCTTGTTCTTTAGACTCAAATGATTGGAGTTGCCACCTTTCTGGTTTGCTTTTCTCAGCCTCCGGAGCAGCAGGGAAGTGCTTTTGCATGGAGAAGCCTGTTTGTGAATTCACGCTCACTACTTTTCCCTGAGGCAAAACATTTGCAAGATCAGATACATTCATTTTCCACAAATGAAATGACTCATTTTTTGACCATTTTGCAAATGTAGGACTTTGCTCATTGTCCCCCGGGAGGATGTGTCTGCTTTTAACTCCATCAAGAGGAAGGCTGTGGAGGCCGTCAAATGTGAATCTTCTAATGATTTATTTATGGAAGAGGGACCATAGGAAGAGAAGAGGTTTGTGGAGTTTGGAGTCTGCAAAAATGAATGACCGGGTAGAGGGTCCAGAGAGAATGTGGATACTGGTTTGAAAGTGCCAGGGCTTTCTGCAGGGTGCAAGCATTATCTTTTTTCCCCCCAGCACTCCGTCAAATCCTTGAAATTAACTCAACTACATTCAGTCATAGGAATAAGTTCCATTCAATGAGTTCTCACTATGGGTGGGGGCCTCACCTCATCTGCACAACCAACCGCACCCTTTTAAGAGAGTTATTATTGGCCCTTATTTTTTCAGCTCTGGGAAATTGAGGCTGAGAAGCACAAAACGGCTTGCCTAGGATGACGTGGATTTCGAGTGCAAAGGTGGGATGCCGTGCACCAAAGCCTTTGCAAGTCAGCGTCGCCTGTGGTGCTTGTTGAAAATACAGATTTCCAGGCCCTATCCCTTTCATGCCTCACTCAGTAGGTCTGGGCAGGGTCTGGGAATCTGCAGTTTTTTGAGATGAGGTCTTGTTCTTGTCGTTCAGGCTGGAGTGCAGTGACGCAATCTCGGCTTAAGTCATTTGGACACATGCTTAAGTCATTTGGACACAAAGCAGAAGGAACTGGGATATCAAAAGTGAAGCATAAAAAGCCACAGAGGCAATCAGGAGGCCACCCTGTCAGCCCCAGCTCCCCTCAAAGCTCCCATCCTCCCAGGTTCAAGTGATTCTCCTGCTTCAGCCTCCCGAGAAGCTGGGATTGCAGGTGCCTGCCACCAGGACCAGCTAATTTTTATAGTTTTAGTAGAAACAGGTTTCACTATGTTGGCCAGGCTGGTCTCAAACTCCTGACCTCAAGTAATCTGCTTGCTTCAACCTCCCAAAGTGTTGGGATTACAGGCGTGAGTCACTGCTCCCAGCCTGAATCTGCATTTTAAATAAGCGCCCACATGATCTTAACAGGCTGCCTGAACATATGGTCTCTCCAAGGAAACAGAATTTCTCCAAGTATGCCAGTGTCCAGTGGCAGACACGTACCCTTCATAAGCATGAGCTGACTGAAGTGCAGAAATTTTGCTTCTAACACTTAGAAGATTTTTTTTTTTTTTTTTTTTTTTTTTTGAGACCGAGTGCTACTCTGTCACCCAGGCTGGAATGCAGTGGTGTGATCTCAGCTCATTGCAACCTCTGCCTCCTGGGTTCCAGTGATTCTCGTGCCTCAGCCTCCTGAGTGGCTGGGACTACAGGCGCACACCACCACGCTTGGCTAATTTTTGTATTTTTAGTAGAGATGCGGTTTTGTCATGTTGCCCAGACTGAACTTGAACACCTGGGCTCAAGTGATCTGCCTGTCTTGGCCTCCCAAAGTGCTGGGATTACCACGCCCAGCCCTGACCTTAGAAGCATATTGCATGAGGTGGTCCCATGTAGGTCGCCTCCCCGTCAGGACTCTGAACGTTGACTGGCATTTTCCAAAGGCAACAGCAAGGCTCAGGGCTGGACAATGAGGAGAGCCCGAGGACTGTTTTGTTTGGGGATGGTGGGGAAGCTTCTGGAGACGGTGGGCCTGGTTACCAGCATTGGCTCAGCTGGAACCAAGATGTGTGAGTAAACGTAATTAGTCCAAACAAATCCAGTTTTCTGTCTCCATACCAAGGCAAAACAGCCTTTGTAATTAACTGGGCCTTTTTCCCCAAACCCAAAATGAGAACGCACAGTTTATTTTGTTCACAAGGAGGTATGAAAACTGCTGAACGTGGCAGACAAAGCTGGGAGTGTTTGCTGTGCCAGGTAAACAGAGCTGAACACTTTCTCTCCAGGAAGGAATGGGAGCAGGCTCCAAATGTGAGAGACGGGCTGGGGCTGGGCCGGGGCCCTCTACCACTGTCCAGCCATGTTTTGGAGGTGCTGGACTGAGGGCTGAGCCAGCGGCCTCTGGAGGCGAGTGGACATTTCTTAGCACTGTGGAATCAAAAGAGTGCAGGCACTGGGGGCAGATAATCTTGAATTCAAATCCTTTCTGTTTGTCTTACCCTCGTGTCACCATGCAACAACCACTGAGCTCTCCAAGCCTCAGATTTCACACTCATTCAATAGTCTTTATTGAACACCTGCTGTGTCTTTGTGCTAACTACTAAGGGTGTGAAGACCAATGAGATACAGTTAATTTCTGCCCCATGATGAAATCGGAGCAAAGACTTTAGCCTCAAGGCCATGGACCAATTAAATGAGGTGTAGATGGAACAGCACATGCCATGTCATACCATTCAGTTAGCATCCATTTCCTTTCTTCTCCCTCTGCCACAGTCTGTGGAGAAGCAGCTGCTCAGAATCCTGAGGGAGGGTCTGAGGCAAGCCCATGTTTACATGAGCAGGATGTGGTAGCCGCTGCTTGGATAGTGTGCCCTTTTGGCTGTCCTCCTTCCTTCCTTTGCTCCCCTGGGTTTATGATTGAGATTTCTTGGGCATTCTTGACTTTGGTGGACTTTACTTTTCCATCTCCTTGACTCTCTGTGCTGTATCCTGAGCAATTTCCTCAGGATGGTCTTCTAGTTCACTAGTGCTTTCTTCAGCTGTGTTCATTCTGCTGTGTGGCCCATGAATTGTGGGTCCCTGAGACCCTTGAATGGCCTCTGGATACCCTCAGCCTGCTTCCGGAGGCACTACTGGTCCTTTCTTTACACAGGAAGTAGAAAGATCTTATAGGAGCCACATTGAAGTCACTGGGCAAAAACCTATCTGACTGGGTGTATTTTGCGTTTTGATTTGTTTTCTATGAACTTGTGTAGAGAAGTAATAACTGACTGTTTAGAAGATGGGGCAGAGATATTGGTGCGGGGGCAAGGGAGTCTACTAATGGGGAAATAGACTAAATCCCAAAATACATTTAGTAAGCCTTGTCTAAACATCTGCTTCTATTGCAACCAAATCTTAAAGGTACTTAGAAGGTGGTGACACAATGTGTATGTGTGCATCTGACCCAGGTCCAGTGTTTGGGAGAGTGAGGACTTTGAAACCAGGGTCTAAGCTGAATGACCTTGGTCAAATGATTCAAATTCCCTGAGCCTCAGTGTCCTTATCTCAAATGGAAATGAAGACATCTAGCCCCCAGAGTTTTCTTGATCTTGTCCACATCTGACTCTCCATTCTCTCCTCCATCACTGTGGTCATCACACTCTGGCCTTCTGGTACCTCCATTCTTCCAAGCTCATTAGTGCCCCAGGGCCTTTGCCTGTGCTGTTCCCTCAGCCTAGAACATGCTCCCCCAGGTCTCACCCAAGGTGGGTTCTCCTCAGTCCAATCCCCCCTTCAGATGTCAGCTCCTCTTCCCTTATCATCCCACTTGAAGTAACCTAGCCAATCTCTGCACATCAGCCTGTTTACTTCTGTCCCGAATCTGCCTGTCCCCACTGGAATGTCAGCAGGAACTTTGTCTTATGCAGTGCCTCAGTGTCACTGTGCCTCAGTGCTCGGCCATGTGCCCTGGCACAGCATGCTATTTTGGTCTCTGTACTTGCCACTTCCCACATCCAAGGGGGAGCACCTCTGGAAGGAGGCCAGAGCTAAATGTGCTAAGCTTGCCTGTCCACATGCCTGGATGCTCCCGCTTCTTTCCCTCTATCATGCACTTCTTTCTCTTTCCTAATTGCCTATCTAGGACTTCCAATACTGTGTTGAACCCAAATGACAAAATGACATCCTTGTCTTGTTCCTGATCTTAGCTAAAAAGCTTTCAGTCTTTCACTGCTGAGTATGATGTTAGCTGTGGATTTTTTGTATATGGCCTTTATTATGTTGAGGTAGTTTCTTTCCATTCCTATTTTGTTTGGTGTTTTTATTTTATTTATTTTATTTGTAATTTTTATTTTTTGGGGACAGAGTCTCGCTCTGTCATCCAGGCTAGAGTGCAGTGGTGCAGTCTCAGCTCACTGCAACCTCTGCCTCCCAGATTCAAGCAATTCTCCTGCCTCAGCCTCCTGAGTACCTGGGATTACAGGTGTGCACCACCACGCCCAGCTATTTTCTTTTTTTGTATTTTTAGTAGAGACGGAGTTTCTACATGTTGGGCAGGCTGGTCTTGAACTCCTGACCTCAGGTAATCCACCCATGTTGGCCTCCCAAAGTGCTGGGATTACAGGCATGAGCCACCACACGGCCTTCTTTAGTGTTTTTATTATGAAAAGGTGTTGAATTTTGTCAAGTATGTTTTCTGCACCAATTAAGATGGCCACGTGGTTTTTTTCCCCTTAATTCTGGTATGCATTACACTGAACAGTTTTTGGATGTTGAGCCATCCTTGCATTCCAGGAATAAATTCCACTTAGTCATACTGCAGAATTCTTTTATCGGGCTACTGAATTTGGTTGCTGATATTTGCTGAGGATTTTTGCATCAATGTTCATAAGAGGTATTAGTGTGTGGTTTTCTTGTAGTGTCTTTGTTTAGCTCTGGTACAAGACAATGCTGGCCTCACAGAATGATATAGGAAGCACTCCCTACTTGAAGTTTTTGGAAGAGTTGGAGAAGGCTTGGTGTGATTTCTTCTGGAAATGTTTGGTAGAATTCATCAGTTGAAGCCATCAGCTCCAGGGCTTTTCATTGTCAGGAGGTGTTTGATTACTAATTCAGTCTCCTTATTAGTTATGAGCCTATTCAGATTTTTTATTTCTTTTTTTTATTATTATACTTTTAAGTTTTAGGGTACATGTGCACAATGTGCAGGTTTGTTACATATGTATCCATGTGCCATGTTGGTGTGCTGCACCCATTAACTTGTCATTTAGCATTAGGTATATCTCCTAATGCTGTCCCTCCCCCCTCCCCCCACCCCACAACAGTCCCCGGAGTGTGATGTTCCCCTTCCTGTGTCCATGAGTTCTCATTGTTCAATTCCCACCTATGAGTGAGAACATGCGGTGTTTGGTTTTTTGTCCTTGCAGTAGTTTACTGAGAATGATGGTTTCCAGTTTCATCCATGTCCCTACAAAGGACATGAACTCATCGTTTTTTATGGCTGCATAGTATTCCATGGTGTATATGTGCCACATTTTCTTAATCCAGTCTATCGTTGTTGGACATTTGGGTTCGTTCCAAGTCTTCGCTATTGTGAATAGTGCTGCAATAAACATACATGTGCATGTGTCTTTATAGCAGCATGATTTATAGTCCTTTGGGTATATACCCAGTAATGGGATGGCTGGGTCAAATGGTATTTCTAGTTCTAGATCCCTGAGGAATCGCCACACTGACTTCCACAATGGTTGAACTAGTTTACAGTCCCACCAACAGTGTAAAAGTGTTCCTATTTCTCCACATCCTCTCCAGCACCTGTTGTTTCCTGACTTTTTAATGATGGCCATTCTAACTGGTGTGAGATGGTATCTCATTGTGGTTTTGATTTGCATTTCTCATCATCACTGACCATCAGGGAAATGCAAATCAGATTTTTTATTTCTTTGTAATTCGGTCTCAGTAGGTTTGGTGTTTCTAGGAATTTGAATCATCTAGGTTATATGATTTCTTGTACAATTACTTACAGGACTCTCATATAATCCTTATATTTCTACAAAATCAGTAATAAAATTCTAACTTTCACTTCTGATTTTAGTTAAGTCTTTTTATTCTTGGTTAGTCTAAGTGGTGAATCATCAATTTTGTCAATCTTCTGGGAGAACCAACTTTTGTTTGGATTTGTTTATTATTTGGTTATTATTATTATTTGTTCACTGTTATTATTTATTGATATTATTAGTTTATCTCTGCTATAATCTTTATTATTTTCTTTTGCTGCCAGCATTGGGTTTACTTTCTTTGTTACTAGTTCCTTAAGTTGTAAAGTTATTTTGTTGATTTAAGATCTTTCTTTTTCTTTAATGTATCAAGCTATAAATTTCCTCCTTAGTACTACTTTCACTGTGTTCCATAAGCTTTGCTATGTTGTATTTTTTTCTTCTCCTCTAAGTATTTTCTAATTGTCCTTGTGATTTCTCTTTTGACCTATTGGTCTTTAAGAGGGTGTTGTTTAACTTATATAACTTTGTGAATTTTTAGGTTTTCCCTCTATTGTTGATTTCTTACTTCGTCCCATTGTGGTCCCAGAAGTTACTTTGTAGGCTATCTATTTTCTAAAATCGCATGAGACTTAAATTGTGGCTTACCCTGTGGTCAATCTTGGAGAAAGTCCACATCCACTAGAGGACTCTGCGTTCTGTTGAGTGGAGTGTCCTGTTAGATCTAGTTGGTGTCTTGAGTTGCTCAAGTACTCAATTCTGCTTCCTTACTTATTTCTGGTCTGGTTGTTCTATTGTTATGGAGGATAGAGTATTGAAGCACCACCTATTAATGAGTAACTGTCTAACGAATAACGGATGACTCCCTTCAGTTGTGTCAGTTTTTGCTTCATATATATATTTATGTTTGCTTCATATAAGTTCCAGCTTCCTGGTGTTTCCGTGTCAGGCAGTGAATCTGTGGGTGCAGACGCCCATTAGCACCCATGAGGGAGCTTCCTCCTGGGTTCCTAAGGAGCCTGAGGAAGATCCAGAAGGCCCTGCCCTCGTGCGTGGCTGGCAGCTCGGGGTGCACAGCCTTGAACATGCGGTGACCCTGCCCACTACTGATGGTGTCCAGGGATGGTCCTAGAGTTCCACCAGTCAGATAAGATTCTCCTTCCCCCGACAAGAGAACAGGACCAGAAAGCAAGAAGTGGGCTGGGGACAGGGTGGGAGTGTTGTGGGGCCCCTTGGCTCCCCCGTGTGGATTTTCTATATGCATAACAGGCCAAAGTGTGGCCACCCAGTGCTGCTGTCCTTAAAATCCGTCCTCGACTCTCATCCCGTTGGCTTTGGGACCCTCGGTGCCCTGCCTCCTGATGACCTTTCCACCCACTCCAGCCTTCCCCTCCCATTACACACGCTGAAGGTCCAGTTTGCCACAGGCACGATCACACCTCCGTCTCTTTGCACGTGTGGTTTCCTCTCTGGGAAGCCTGAATACCAGCCACCCAGCCCAGCTCCACTGGGCTCCTGGAGATGGCTCAGACACAGATCCCACTGTAAAGACCTCACTGCCCAGCTGGGAAGGTGAGACAAGGACAGAAACCATCTACAATCCAGAGCCACCTGTTCATAGCTACAAAGGAAAGACACGCACAGCACCGTGCACACCCACCTGCTACAGGAGGGGTGGGGACAGCTTCTGAAGGGGGTGGGTCTGGTAGGGCTCCATTGTCTGTGTGTAACCACAGGAATTGGCCAGGAGGCATCTCAGGTCAAAGAAAGCCAGAGTGGCAGGAACACATAGGACAGAGGTAGGCTGGGGACTGGGGCTGGGATCAGCCCCCTTTGTGGCAGGGCAGCCCTCTATGAGTGCACTTTGCTCTGGGTCTCCAAACTGAACTATCCCCAGCTCAGCCCCGATGCCTGAACTGCTAATGAGAACTTCTGTCTTCCAGGAGCTTCAGGCCTGGCCGGCTGGGCCAGGGGCTGTCTCTTACACCCCTCACCAGTCCAAGCCCGGTTCCACAGGACAGGCTCGGGGTTTTGTTCTAAAGGGCAGGGGATTTGCTGGAGCAGTCCTGCAGGGAGTGCCTGCGTCAACTTCCATTGGACCAAACTCCTCTGGCTGCTTGGCACAGGGGCTCTGGGCTGAGAGAGGAAGCCAGGAGCCCTGAGGAGGACACGGGGGTCAGCCCTGAGAGAGGAGCCCTAGCCTGGCCTGGACACTGGAGGGGAGAGGAGAGGGTGGGGAGAGGGAGGGGAGGAGTGAAAGGAGTAGATAGGGGAGTGGAAAGAAAAGGTGGGGAGGCATGGGAGGGAGGACAGGGGGTAGGGAGGAGAGGGGACAGCCCAGAGGTATTCACTGGAAGGTGCCCCTACAGGACTTGCTTAGGGAGTGGCTGTCTCCTGACAGAGAAAGAAAAGAACCAAGAACATTTTTTTTCCCTTTTTTTTTTTTTTGAGACAGAGTCTTGCTTTATTACCCAGGCTAGAGTGCAATCGCGATCTCGGCTCACTGCAACCTCCACCTCCCAGGTTCAAGTGATTCTCCTGCTGCCTCAGCCTCCCGAGTAGCTGAGATTACAGGCACCAGCCACCACACCCAACTAATTTTTGTATTTTAAGTAGAGGCGGGGTTTCACCATGTTGGCCAGGCTGGTCTCAAACTCCGCACCTCAGGTGATCCGCCCGTCTCAGCCTCCCAAAGTGCTGGGATTATAGGCGTGAGCCACCACGCCCAGCTGGAACCAAGAACAAATTTGGATTTTTGGCTTGAAGAACTGGGAGGACAGCAGTGCTTTTTACTGAGATAGAGCAGATGAGGAAGAGAGACTTGAGAGGAAAAAACAAGTGCCCTTTGAGACTTATGAAGTTTCATGTCTCAGAGTGCTCCATGGTTTCTACAGCTATTATTTGAAAATAGTGTATTAATATTTCTAAACATTCATTTAAAGCAATATGATATTTATTCTTTACTGTTTTCCCATTGATAGATCATTAAAGTTGCTTTCAATTTCAGTAATGCTGCAGTGAACATTTGGCATGTAAATCCTTGTCAGCCTCCCTGATTATTTTCTTCATTATGTTCCCAGAAGTAGAATTACTAGGTCAAAGGCTAAAAAGATTTCACAGTTTCTTAATCCATATTGCCACATACGTTTTTGAAGAGAAGCATCGGCTGGGCGCGGTGGCTCACGCTTGTAATCCCAGCACTTTGGGAGGCCGAGGCGGGCGGATCACGAGGTCAGGAGATCGAGACCACGGTGAAACCCCGTCTCTACTAAAAATACAAAAAATTAGCCAGGCGTGGTGGCGGGCGCCTGTAGTCCTAGCTACTCGGAGAGGCTGAGGCAGGAGAATGGCGTGAACCCGGGAGGCGGAGCTTGCAGTGAGCCGAGATCGCGCCACTGCACTCCAGCCTGGGCAACAGAGCGAGACTCCGTCTCAAAAAAAAAAAAGAAGAGAAGCATCTAAGATGCAGCCTCCTTGCATCCTCTCCACTCTGATTATTGCAGTTGTTCTGATCCTTGCTAATTAGATATTTGGGAAATACTATTTTACTTTCAAATCTGATGCAGTGTCTGTGGGGAGTCTGACTTATGAGGAATAGAACTCTCTCTCTTTTTGTTTTTGTTGTTGTTGTTTTGTTTTTTTGAGATGGAGTTTCGCTTCTGTCGCCCAGCCTGGAGTACAGTGACTCGATCTTGGGTCACTGCAACCTCTGCTTTCTGGGTTCAAGTGATTCTCCTGCCTCAGCCTCCCAAGTAGCTGGGATTACAGGCACCTGCCACCATACCCAGCTAATTTTTCTGTTTTTAGTAGAGACAGGATTTCACCATGTTGGTCAGGCTGGTCTTGAACTCCTGACCCCAGGTGATCCTCCCTCCTCAGCCTCCCAAAGTGCTGGGATTACAGGCATGAGCCACTGTGTCTGGCTGAAGAGAACTCTTTCTAATGATGTAGACATGATGGTACTTCCTCCCTCCAACATGACCTTGTGGGTAGAATTCAGGTGCTCAGGCCACCGAGCCTGCCCCTGTTTTGACCCTTGTCCTTTGGTGTGGGGCCTCCCCTGACCCCATCGTGCTCCCATTCCCCTACTTCCCTGACCTGTCACCTTTGCATGCCAGAGAGACTCAGGGCTAGGAATGGACATCCACCAACCATTTTCCAGCAAATCTAATAAACAGCCACTGTTGGGCCATCATTTTCAGCCGGTCCCTGAATGATGAATCACTCAGCAACCAGCACACACAATGCAATCTGTCTGACTGACACTCTGCTACAACATGCACTAGGGTCGGGAGGGGTTGGGGGCAGAAGGGGCTGTGACAGGGGCTCCCGATGGCATCGTCCACCTCTCTTTTAGAGAAAATCAATACCTGACGTTAGGTGGGCATGTGGCTGCTGAGACATAGAATTTCCCAGCATCCTCTGCAAGAGGTTGCTGGTGTGTCCAGAATTGGTGGGTTCTTGGTCTCACTGACTTCAAGAATGAAGCCATGGACCCTCGCGGTGAGTGTTACAGCTCTTAAGGTGGTGCGTCTGGAGTTTGTTCCTTCTGATGTTCGGATGTGTTCAGAGTTTCTTCCTTCTGGTGGGTTTGTGGTCTCGCTGGCCTCAGGAGTGAAGCTGCAGACCTTTGAGGTGAGTGTTACAGCTCATAAAAGCAGTGTGGACCCAAAGAGTGAGCAGTAGCAAGATGTATTGCAAAGAGCAAAAGAACAAAGCTTCCACAGCGTGGAAGGGGACCCGAGCGGGTTGCCACTGCTGGCTTGGGCAGCCTGCTTTTATTCTTATCTGGCCCCACCCACATCCTGCTGATTGGTAGAGCCGAGTGGACTGTTTTGACAGGGCGCTGATTGGTGCGTTTACAATCCCTGAGCTAGACACAAAGGTTCTCCACATCCCCACCAGAGTAGCTAAATACAGAGTGTCCATTGGTGTATTTACAATCCCTGAGCTAGACATAAATATTCTCCAAGGCCCCACCAGAGTAGCTAGATACAGAGTGTCGATTGGTGCATTCACAAACCCTGAGCTAGACACAGGGTGCTGATTGGTGTGTTTACAAACCTTGAGCTAGACACAGAGTGCCAGTTGGTGTATTTACAATCCCTGAGCTAGACATAAAGGTTCTCCACGTCCCCACCAGACTCAGGAGCCCAGCTGGCTTCACCCAGTGGATCCCGCACTGGGGCTGCAGGTGGAGCTGCCTGCCAGTCTGGCGCCGTGCGCCGGCACTCCTCAGCCCTTGGGTGGTTGATGGGACTGGGCGCCATGGAGCAGGGGGCGGCGCTCATCGGGGAGGCTCAGGCGGCACAGGAGCCCAGGGAGGGGTTGGGAGGCTCAGGCATGGTGGGCTGCAGGTCCCGAGCCCTGCGCTGCGGGAAGGCAGCTAAGGCCCCGTGAGAAATCGAGCGCAGCGCTGGTGGGCCGGCACTGCTGGGGGACCCAGTACACCCTCCGCAGCTACAGGCCCGGGTGCTAAGCCCCTCATTGCCCGGGGCCGGCAGGGCCGTCCGGCTGCTCCGAGTGCGGGCCCGCCAAGCCCACGCCCACCCGGAACTCCAGCTGGCCCGCAAGCACCGCACAGCCCCAGTTCCCGCTCGCGCCTCTCCATCCACACCTCCCTGCAAGCTGAGGGAGCTGGCTCCGGCCTTGGCCAGCCCCGAAAGGGGCTCCCACAGTGCAGCGGTGGGCTGAAGGGCTCCTCGAGTGCTGCCAAAGTGGGAGCCCAGGCAGAGGAGGCACCGAGAGCAAGCGAGGGCTGTGAGGACTGCCAGCACACTGTCACCTCTCACTGATACAACCAAGCTGTCCCTCCAGCGTGGGAAGGGAAGTGATTTGTGTTGACTTCTGGGATATTTCCTCACGGAGGCTCTTCTTTCTGATCTTGTGCCTGTCCTGCTGCTGGGGACTTCAGCTCTGAGGCTGCAGCTCCATCCTGGCCCAGGGGGATGAGGGCAGCCCCCCCAGAATGACAGGACCACGAGGGAGAGGAGCTCCCTGGCATTGCCCCACCAGGCCAGCCCTGGACCATGTGCTTTCACACTGAAATGCCAGAGACACAAACTTCTATTTACCACTCTCAGGTGGGGCTCTTTGTCTCAGCAGTTAAGCCCTGTCTTAGGCAGTACAGCAGTCTTGGAGGGCACTTTCCCACGTACTTACCTGGGGTCAGGCTGAGCCAGGGACCACAAGTGTGATTTTCAGCCCTCCCCCCGTGGGTGAGAGCCACACTCAGCTCCCACCCACTGTCCTCTCCAGGCGCTTGTGAGGAAATCGAATGCATGAAGGTGGAGACTCCCACTAAAAACATCAGGAGCCAATATCTTCCAGGGCACCCCTTGTTCCTCCTCCCAAACTCCTACTGCCCCGACTCTTCCCTATGCAGGTGCTTGTTTGGAAATGTGGTGTGCTGTCTCCTTCCTGGCTCGGGTCTGCAGATTCTAATAAATAACTTGGGAACAGGCCACCTCACGCATGGTCCAACCTGCTTATTGCTAGAAAGATGGGTTTGGAACTGACAAGTTCCCTGCTAAGCTGACAAGTTTAAAAGCTTAATTTGAAAAACCAACCACATTCCCTTTGCAGAATGAAGGCAAAGATGAGGACGTGGTCAAGCCTCGGCCTGAACTCTCACTGTGAGGAGACAGATTTAGGACTTCCCGGGTGTCTGATCTTGTCCGTATAATTTCTTAGATGCCTTCCAGCCTATGTAGCCTGCAGTTTTGGAGACAAGGAACTCTAATATGTATTAAAATATTAAACTTCTCGACCCTGTTGGGAAAAAGTGCATAGTCCATTTGTTCCTCATTTTTCACTCGTAAGTGTCTCGTCATTCAGGGCTGGTCTAGATGTTGTGTATTAAGAGAAAATTTGAGGTGTAATAGGGCACTGCAGGTCAGATTCTTCTCCCCCTTCCTGCTCTCCTTCTAGAAGCGGGGTCTGGCAGGACTGTTCCTGGGAGCCTAGGGACTGTTTGTCACCCTTGTGTCACTGAGACCATCAACAGCCTGGATGATTTTTACTTTCAATTTTCATTTTCTATAAACTTTGAAGATGGGTCATGACTGTACCCCTCAGTGATGAGAACCTGTATCGTGTAGAGGGCAGGGGTCCCTCTGTGGTATCTGCACCAAGGCAGGGCAACACGGCAGTGCAGAAGGAGGAGGAGCCAGCTTTGCGGCTGGGCCTTGGGGCAGCGGGCAGAGGGGAACACAGGGGTTGGGGGAGGCAGAGCTGCCAGGGCCTGGGTCAGGCAGGAGGGGGAGTCTGGGGCTTGCACACGGGGATGGCACCTTCTAGTCTCACCTCCCATCACATCCTGCAGCTCCTGCCTCAATAGAGGAGCCAGATTTCCCAGGGTGCATCACCCTCCGGGCCTTTGACAGGCTGGGTCCTCCCCCAGGGACACCCTCTCCCCTCCTCCCCAGCTTGCAGTGCCCCTTGCACTTCAAGACTCTGCTCTTCTGGGGAATTTGGTCCTGTCCCTGCCTGTCCTCTGCCCGCTCGCCGCCGCCTCGCCCCCACGACACACTCACCCTGTCTGTGCTTCCCTACCCTGAGTGGAATGGCCGGGGAACAGCCCGTCTGTGGGGAGGAGGTCTGCTCTTCAGGATGGCTTTCAATCCAGCGGACCCAGGCTCTGTCCTCTGTGTGGCCTTGGGCAAGCCTGGCCCTTGGGAGCCTGAGTTTCCCACTGTGAATGGGTCGAACAGCAGCCACTTCACAGCTCTGCTGTGCTGGATGAGCTGCGCTTTGGGGTGTGGGGGGCCTGCACTCGTCATCGTGAGAGGCTGCATTTGTCCGTGTTAACCCTGGAGTCCAACCCTCAACATGGCGGGTGTGGGGACTGCCCAGACGGAGTAAGCAAGAAGGGGAGGCAAGGGGCTGGTGGTGAGGGGCAGTATTGGAGGATGACAGGGGATGCTGCCTTCCTGAGGACGCTGCCCAGCAGCAGTTCTTCCCAGCTCTGCCAGCATCCAGGCCTTGGCCCCCTCTCCCTTCCCTGCAGCCTTGGCTCCCCTGGAAAGGATGCGGGAGACGTTACCCTTCAGGGGGATCTCACTAGCCCCTGCTCCAGGGCTGCATTCTCAGCCCCTTTAATCCACCTGGGAGCCAGAGCAGGCTAGCCTGACGTGTCCTCATTTCCCAGGTGACAGATGTGACACTCCACAGGCTTGAAGTGAGGACAACAAACTCAGAAGCCTGCAGGGGCCAGGCATGGAGAGGCAGGGACAGGGCCTGGGCCAGGGAGCCCCGGGGACTGTGGTGACCTGGAACCAGGAACTCTAACCAGAGGATGGCTCTGACCCAGCTCCAGAGACTGGTGCTTGAGGGAACGTCACCCAGGAGGCCAAATCCCATTTCATACCAAAAACAAAACGAAACAAAACCCCATAAACCTGCAATTTTTTTTTTCTAGTGTCTTTCACTTCTTAAGTGTTAGAATGAATTCAGAAATTCTAGACGTGGCCTCTGCACCCTCCCTCAAGACTCCTGGTTTAAGATTCATGATTTGATTCGTGGCACAGTATAGGTGTGCAGGGGGAACAGCATGCCTGATGGCTCAGAGGCAGGCAGTGCCGGGCTTGGGGAGAGGGGTGGATGTGACCGAGGGCCCCCGGATTTTACCTTGCCCCCATACCAGGCCTCCCTCCTCCGTCCCTCTGTGAGGATGGCGATGATGAGTGCCTCTATGGTGGTCTCCTGGATGGGGAGGAGGGTCCTGTTATCAGCACCCTAGTACAGATGGGGACATTGAGGCAAACAGAGGAAGTGGCCTACACAAGGTCATTATTAAAAAGTCACAAACAGTAGATATTGGTGTGGACATGGTGAAAAGGGAATACTTATTCACTGCTGGTGGTGTAAGTTAGTACAACCTGTGTAGAAAATAGTATGGAGATTTTTTAAAGAACTAAAAGTAGATCTACCATTGGATCCAGCAATCCCACTACTGGGTATCTACCCAAAGGAAAAGAAGTCACTATATCAAAAAGACACCTGTCGGCTGGGCTCAGTGGCTCACGCCTGTAATGCCAGCAATTTGGCAGGCTGAGGTGGGCAGATCACCTGAGGTCAGGAGTTCGAGACCAGCCTGGCCAACATGGTGAAACCCCATCTCTACTGAAACTACAAAAATTAGGCAGGTGTGGTGGCATGCGCTTGTGGTACCAGCTACTTGGGAGGCTGAGGCAGGAGGATCGCTTGAACCTGGGAGGCAGAGGTTGCAGTGAGCTGAGAGTGCACCACTGCACTCCAGCCTGGGCAACAGAGTGAGACTCTGTCTCAAAAATAAGACACCGGCACATGTATGTTTATAGCAGCACAATTCACAATTGCAAAAATGTGGAACCAACCTAAGTGCCCATCCACTAAGGAGTGGATAAAGAGAATGTGGTATGTCTACACCATGGAATATTACTCAGCCATAGAAAGGAATGACATAATGTCTTTTGCAGCAACTTGGATGAAGCTGGGGGCCATAATTCTAAGTGAAGTAACTCAGGAGTGGAAAACCAAAACTGCCATGTTCTCACTTATAAGTGGGAGCTAAGCTATGAGTACATAAAGGCATACAGTGTGATATAATGGACCTCATAGACTCAGAAGAGGGAGGGTGGGAGGGGGGCTGGGAAAAAAAAGTATGTATCAGGTACAATGTACACCCCTGGTGACCCCTGCACTGAAGTCTCAGAATTCACCACTCTACAATTCATCCACATAACCAAAAACGGCTTGTACACCAAAAGCTATAAAAAATATTAATAATAACAACATTAAAAGGACAGCAGCAGTGGCTTGGCATGGGCGGGCCTCATCCCTGGCCGGCCTCTGGGCTCTCCTGCCATTACCTTCCAACCTGCAGAGGGAGGTGACCATACTCCCAGCTACAGATGAGGAAATTGAGGTTCTTTTTGCTTTTTGTCACTTGCCAAGTGCTGGAGCTTTGAGACCCAGAGCTGTGACTTCACAGTGATACTCTGAACCCTGCACTCTGGAGGGCTGGGCTGGCTCTTGGGACCCTTGACTTCCACACCCACGTTTCTTTTATGCAGCCCGGAGCAGGATTGCCACATTGACGAGGTTATTCTTTTTTTAGCGGGGACAGAGTCTCACTCTGTCACCCAGCCTGGAGTGCTGTGGTGTGATCTTGGCTCACTGCAACCTCCTGTGTTCAAGTGATTCTCGTGCCTCGGCCTCTCGAGTAGCTAAGATTACGGGCATCCCCCACCGCGCCTGGCTAATTTTTGTATTTTTAGTAGACATGGAGTTTCGCCATGTTGGCCAGGCTGGTCTCAAACTCTTGGCCTCAAGTGATCCGCCTGCCTCGGCCTCACAAAGTGCTGGGATTACAGGCATGAGCCACTGCACCCTGCCCTTGAGTGAGTTATTCTGACTAGCTCAGGCTCAGCCCTTGCCTGCAGCTGTCCTTGGTGGCTGAGGTTTTATGGGAGTCATCACTGCCCGCCCACAATGTCGTGTGCTGCCGTTCCCTCCTAGTCTGGCTGTGCTAAATTCCTGGCTTCTAAATCAGGATAGAAGGGTGCGGAGGCACCAGAAAAGGAAAGAGACAGAGACTTGGGGTGAACCCTTACAGTGAAGTTGACACATGAAGGGACAGTATTTATGTCTCTAAAGTGCAGGGATTGGCCAGATGCAGTGGCTCACACCTGTAATCCCAGCACTTTGAGTGGCCAAGGTGGGAAGATTGGCCAGGAGTTCAAGACCAGCCTGGGCAACGTAGTCAGACCCCATTCCTTAAAAAAAAAAAAAAAAAAAGAAATTAGCTGAGTGTGGTGGTACATGCCTGCAGTCCTAGCCACTTAGGAGGTTGAGGCCAGAGGATTGCTTGAGCCCAGGAGTTCAAGGCTGCAGTGGGCGATGATTGCACCACTGCTCTCCAGCCTGAGTGACAGACGTTAGTCTCTTGAAAAAATAAAAATAAAAACAACATAAAGTGCAGGGTCTGCACCCGCCTGGGATTCCCTCCTGCTCATGCACCCATACCATGGCTCTCTGTGACTCAGTAACTGCATGTTGCCTGCCTGCCCCACGCCAGGACAGAATGGCACCCCAGTCCTGCCTAGTGTTTCCCCCATGCCTTGTTCCCAATAATCAGGACTCCCCCGGGCGCCCAGGTTCACTCCCTAAACTGCACCCTCTGCTGTTCTGTTCCTTGCACTTTAGGCCCCCAGCTACCTTGTCCACGCCTCCTCTGGGACAGGGTGTGGTTGGGTGCTCACACAGTGGCCTTTGCCCACCCCACTCCGCCTTCTTCCTGTGGAAGCTCAATTTGAAAAGTCATGGTTGGGTCAAGTCGGTCATGACTGTCTCTTTCCCTCCTGCTTGAGACTGGCTGGGGCAGGGGCTTGTGCTCGTTCTGCCAGTGAGACGTTAGAGGGAGCCTATGGGGGCTTCTGTGAGGGATTGTCTTTTCTGAAAAGAAAGAAGTGGCCAAAAAGAAGATGCCTCCCTTGCTTCTGGCATGAGTACTGACTGCAGATGTGATGGTTGTAGTGGGGCAGCCACACTGTGATCATGAGGGTGTGACACCAACATTCTGTTAGGGGTGGAGTAGACAGCTGGGTGGCCCCAGGTCACTGATGAGAGTAGTGAGCCACCAGCCAAGCCCAGGGCTGCTCATGTCTCTCACATCATCATTATCACCACACTTTAGATGCCTTTGTGTTCTAAGATACTCTTCATAGGGTTTTCTGTCATTGCAGGCCAACCTGTTGCTAACTGATACAGCCGTTGAGGCGTGGTTACTCATCTTTGCCTTTAACTCATTCCTCAGCAGATGGGGGGCTCATGCCAGCTCCCCCACCCTTCACAGGTGGAAGCAGCTCAAGGGTGCTGTCTGCCTGACTGGCAGTGCCTTCCTGCCCGTCTGTTTTGGGTCTGTGAACACTCCCGGGACTGGCTGCTGCCTTTTCTTCTCTGAGCCTGCCCACAGCGGGCCTTCAGTACATCTCAGGGACCTCGCCTCAGCCCTGCCATGGCCAGAGTCTCTCGCCGTCAAAAGCCTGTGGATTCGCTGTGGCCCAAGCGCTGCTTCCAGACCTCAGAGGCCTCCCCAGCCTCTCCTGTGGGAAGCCTGTGTTCCTTCTCAGCAGAGCTCCTGGGCTATCAGTCCTGGCCTTTTCGTGCCTCCAGGTGCTGGGCTGTGGATTTCTTGTCAGCCCAGTCTCTCCAGTGGCAACTGTGGGAGCCACGTGATGGAGGAGGGAGTGCAGGAGCTGAGTTTCAGGGGCAGCATGGAAGGGACGCGGTGGGCTTTCTGCACATTCTGAAAATGCCTCTGGTGTGCCCAGGGGGAGTAAGGTCTCTTAACGCCCAGAGGAAGGAGATGTCCCTAGGGCTTCCCCGTGAATGGGGATTGTCTGTGTGGTCACATGAGTGTGACTGTTGATGCCATGCCAAGGGAGGGAAAGGCAGGACAGGCGTGGGGAGGTGGTGAAGGCAGGACAAGAACGAATGTCCTGGAAAAGACTCAAGCTGCACTCTCCCTGCCTCCCTCCGACATGGGTGACTGCCATGAGTCTCATGACAGTCATGTGGCGGTGACCAGATGTCAGGCGTCCACGGCTGGGTGTGGCCACAGCACGCGGCTTTCTAGGCAGCCAGAGCCCGGGTGTGCAGTCCAGCTGCATGCTTGCCGGCCCTGGTTTAGTTCCCTCCATGTCCTGAGCCTCTGTTTTGTCGGCTAAAGAGGGGACAGGGGTTGGTACCTTGACAGGGTTAATTCCCTGAGGATTCATTTGGGTGCCGTGAGTGGTCCAGTCTGTAGCAGGCCCTCAACAGGTACTGCTTGAATTCATGATTTAATTCAAGATTAAAGCCTTGTTTGGAGTCTGTTTTGGAGTCTCACGGTGTCATCCAGGATTCTTGTTGGAAGCTCACCTAAATCCGTATTGTTGCAGCTGCAGGGCTCTCCCTTTAGCCAGATGGTAGGAACCCCTCTACCGGGGACAGAAAACCCAATTCAAAGTGGTGCAGACAACTGAAGCAGGAGGAATGATTTATGCAACTAAAAACTCTAAGGGCAGCTGGCATCAGGCAAGGCTGCTTCTGGGTGCTCAATGATGTCACCTGGACTCTCCTCTCCCAACCCCTGGCTGTACTTCCTTCCCTCAGTGTGAGTGTCATGCTCAGGTAGACTTTCCCTTCAAAAGTGATGAGGTAGCACCCACAGCCCCAGCCACCCAACAGAAATGGACCTTCCCTCCCTGCTGCTACCAGCCCTTGCCCTGACCCTCACCACCTGATTGGTCACATGCCCAGGCCTCAGCCAATCACTGTGGCCATGGAGGTTGGCTCTGCTGATTGGTCAGGCCGACGTCATGTGGCCACTGTCTCCAGGGTCACTTGGAGCTGCTCCCCTGTTTGGGTGGGAGATGGCGTGATGGCTGAGAGAGCAGGTTCAGGGCCGAGCCTCTGCGTCCTCTGTGTGTCACTTCCTGGATGTGCCTGCTTTTGTCCTCCTCCCACACCCGCTGGCTTCTGTGTAACAGAATCCATGGTGGCATTTTTCCCTTTCCGACCACCTCCTCCCCAGGCCCCATTTCACCCATCCCAGAAAGGAGCGGGACTTCTGTCTGAAGCTAAGCTTTGGGATCCCCCACCCCCCAGCTTCAAGGCCTGCTCCTTCTGGTGCCATCAGTTACTCAGTCAACAAACATGCACTGAGGTGCTCTCCATGTGCCCGGCTGCCATTAGGTGTGATCCAGGGAGGAGCAAGGCTGATGGGATTCCTGTCCTCCAGGAGCTGACACTCTAGAGGGAGTGTACAGACACATCGAAGACCAATTCAGATCAGATGAGTCCAGATGGAGAAAGAGACGGGATAGGATGGAGGGCATCCATGGAGTTGTGGAAGGTGAACAGAGAAGGGCCCTGTGAAGAGGTGACATTTGCACAGAGAACAGGAGGAAATGAAGGACCATGTGGCACTCGGGAACAATGTCCCAAGCAGAGGCAGCTAGTGCACATCTCCTGAGGTGGGAGCCAGCCTGGGGTTCCCAGAGGAGTAGGCAATAGCCGGATGGTAAACAGTTCAAGCTTTGTGGGCCATGCGGCCTTTGCCACAACTACTCAGCTCTGTCATTGTTTAAAAACTGCCCTTGACTGCAAGTAAATGAATGGGCCTGGATGTGCTGCAATAACAATGGACACTGGAGTTACACAGAACTTTCACTCGTGATGAAATAGTGTTCTGTTGACATTTTCAACCATTTAAAAATGTAAAAACCCTTCATAGCTCAAGGGCCCTGCAAAAGTGGGCAGCAAACCCTATGTAGCCTACAGGCTGTAGTTTGCAGATCTCTGTTCTCGGAGGATCGGAAAGCAGGCTGGTGAGGGAGCTGGGCAGCAGGGAGGAAGGCAGCCAGAGGTGGGTCAGAGAGATCAGTGGGGCTGGGAAGCCATCTCCACCTGTGTGGGATCCAACATCCTTGGGGAAATCACCTGTCTGGAGTTTCAGAGCTGGTGATTATTCTGGGCAGTGGGCATGGCCTGGGGTGGTTTCCAAAGGAAAGGGGCTGTGTCTGAGCATGCATCTGGGGCTGCTGCTTCCACACCCACCCTGCCTCTCCTGTGCAGCCTGCAGGGAAGCCCTTCCCCTCTCTGGGCTTCTGCTGTGTCATCAGCAAAGTGAGACCCCGGGGTAAATGCACTCCCGCAGCCCGCTGCACTCTGACATACTGTAGCATGGTCTTAGAATGCATTTCTTCAGCCATGGTGCTGCGCTTCAGCACCACGGACAGAACCACAAGGCACCCATGAAGGGGATGACCTGAGCTGAATCCAGGATCACACAGCTGTGCATCTCAAACCTTTCCTCTTCGTGGCTGACAAGGTCACTCAGACAGGGGAGGATCTGGGCCCTTCTATGGCTACATGAACCCCGGGCTATAAGTTCCTGTGCGGTTGCCTGATGCTGCTGCTGCTGCCGAAAATCTCCTTTGGAGTGTTTGTGCATCCTGGCTCTCCCAGCTCTGACAGTCAAGTTTGGGCCTCTGAACGAGAAGCCACAGGGAGAGGAGGAGAAGATGAAGTGACGGTTCCATGGAGTCCATCCATCGTCCACCTCCCTGTCCTTCCCCTTTCCTCTCCGTCTTTATCTAACCTCTTTCTCTGTCGCACCTGAAATTGGCAGCATTTCCCAGGAAGAACACAGACCCCTGATATGTAGGTCGAGGAGGGGAGTGGTCCCTCTGAGGGATACCCAGTGAGGAGGCCTTTCTTTTTCTTCTGGATGAGTCCAGTTTCTCCTCACTTGAGCATTTGGGGACATGAATGAATTCCCCTGGTCCCCTGCCAGTCATTTGTCAGTCCACTCAGCAGCTCTCTGCCTCATTAATCCATCTTCTTCCTCCCTTACTTAGCTCATGCTTTTTTGCTTTCTATTTTAAGCAAGAAGGGAGGTTTATTAGGAGAACCCAGGGAACACAAGAACAGACACAGATTGGGCACTCTGAACTCCCCGGGAGACGGCCCCACGGCAGGCAAGCTGCTGGCATGCCACTGCTGCATTCCTCTTGCCATCCTGGGCCGCACATCTGTCGTCTGCTACCGTGTGCACATCGAGGCTGCCTCTTGTCTTTAAATCCGTCAGTGCTTCTCTGTTTCCATTGCTCTGATCCTAGTCTAAAGTTGTGTCCTTTATTTTTTCATGGAAAACCAAATTGGCTTCCTCATTTTTCTCCCCAAGTCCACTCACTCCTGCCCACTTTCAATCTGTTGTTCTCACTAGGATCAGAGTGATTGGTAAGGCATGGAAAACATAGTGGATTTTCCGTTCTCGTATGAAATAAACATCAAACCCTTGACCATGGAGTGAGCGGGATTACTGCGTGCCCTCAGTGCCCTTCGTCGTGGTGCCCTCCGTCGTGGTGCCCTCCCTGTCAGAGGGTCCGGCAGCCCTACGCCTTGTTGCCTTCAGGCAAGGCAGAGGATTGGCTGGTGACAAGTGAGAGGGGCACAGGCGCACACTGTGACACCAGCGCTGGCAGGACACTCTTCCTTTCCTACTGCTGTGACAAAGGCAGAGGTCCAGTAGAGCCTGCTCTGTCAGCCTAAGTCCAGACCCAGGGGAGGGTGGGATGCGGAACAGAGCCACGGTGGCATGAATCAGGGGAGACAGCACCCCCAGGCCAGCCCTGCATCCCTGAGGTCAGCCCTGTAACATGGGGCTCATCTGTCACTCAGCATCGCTCCCTGTGCTGGGGCACTCATGGTCTCTCAGCTCTTGCTTATTGCCCCATCTCTGTCTGGGCACCTCCTGGCCTTTGGTAGCAACATAAGCTGCTCTCTCCCACATTGATCACTTCTCCATGGGAATCCCTCTCGTTGGGAAGTTCTTACACCCTCTTGCCCAGTTCACACTCCTCACCAGTGAGATCCCAGCTTACCTGTGAAGTTCTCAGGAAAGGATGGTCTGGCCTATGTTCCGGGAGCCTCAAATTCACTTTCTTTGTCATCATTTGTCTTTCACTAAACTATGATTTCCATGAAGACAGACATCAGGTATTTAGCTCAGGCTTGTTTGAATCCCTGCTCCGTCGCCACTATATGCCAGGTGCCCTGCAGAAGGGAGGAGGTGACAGCGTGAATCGGCCATGAGCCCTGCTCTCACAAACTTGTCCCTTGGTAGGGGACTGAGACAAGCAAGCAGCAGAATCTGAACCCACTGTGTGCTGAGCAGGTCATGAGGATAAGCGATGCCAGGCAGAGGGAAGGCAAGGAAGACTGCCTGGAGGAGGGAGTGTCTGAGCGGGTTGGAAGGAGGAATTGGAAGCTTCCAGGTGGGGAGCTTGCTAGGGTCAGGTGGGTTGGAGTGGGTGGTTGTAGAGCAAGAAGACAGGCTTGGAAGAGTTGGAGCTCAGGCGCAGCTGGGAGCAGAGTGAGCCTCCAACACGTTTATTCCTGAGAATCTGAGCAATCTTGTGTTTATGTCTTTGCAAGTACAAAGCGGCCTGTGGTGTTTGCCTCTGGGAATTTGTGCATGGTGAGGATAATGGCAGGGTTCTTCAGGCCCTGCCATCCATACAGTGGGTGTCCATGGCACACACACTCTAATCTGGCCCACGTGGCCCCAGGTGCATTATAGGCAGATGCTGGGGCTTTGTTTCCAGGAGAAGCCTCAGGAGACGCCCTTGTTTCCGCTCTGCTCATTTGAGACTTGCCTTAAGGTCCTGTCCTTATTTTCTAAGAAACTCACAGTTATTTCTAGTAACCAAGACTTCTGAGAACAGAGCTCAAGCTGTCATTTAAAATTTTCATAAAACGAATAAAAGGGAAGACAGATGAATCACCGCAAACACCCTGTCACTGGATGTAATGTCTCTCGATATGACCTTGTTATCAAAATAATTGGCAGTAGCAGGATGAGACCTGGGGGTACCACTGTTTAGTGATTAGGGACTGTGGCCCCTCAGGGGTCTTCTGCCTTAGGGAGGGAAGTGTGTCCATCCAGGAGTGTGGTTTCAAGGACTTGATGGAACATGCCAGATCTTCCTAGCCCTTCGGATTCACCAGGCTGTGCCCTACAATGAGTCTTTTTCTGTCTCTTATAGAGAGGAAATTACGGACTCCAAAGGGGAACTTTTTGTTACAAAATAATCAATAAAGCAATGCAAATGTCAAAATAGGCTGGGCCACAGGCAAGCCAGGGAGGCAGGCCCAGGGAGGCTCTGCCATGGGAAGGAGGCAGTGATGCTGGAGAATCACTTAGCCCACGAGGCCCTTGAGTTTCTCGTTGTTAAAACGGCTAGTGAAGTGCTGTCCTCTGCCTACTTCACTGGCTGGGGCAAATGGAATCAGCTGAGGGTGCTTGGGAAAGCCATTTATTCCATGGGACCCTTGCTGTCACCCCTGATGCTACTGTCATTCCCATGCTGGTTGTGAGGCAGACACTGAGGGCTCCCAGAACTGTGGGGGCAGAGCCCCAGAGCCTGGCCCCAGCCCAGCAGGCCAGTCTCCATCAGAAAGCTGAGCTCTGTGCCATGAACATCTGGAGGGGGCAGTTGCTTCCTACCAGAGAGGAAGGTAGCTGGGGCAGGGGCAACAAGGAAGGTTCTTCCCAGCTGGGACCAGGAGGGGAAGGAAGGTGGCTCACAAGCAGAGGGGGCACACAGCAAGGGCAGGAAAGGAGGCCTGACTGCAAAGGGAGTGGAAGGAATACAGTCAGTTCTGCCTGCCCAGCAGAAGCGGGGCCTTCCTGGGAGTGACCGGCTGCACAAGGTCATGGTGGCACAATAGGGCCATTTCCTTTGGTGCCCCTGAACTAGAGGGTGATGATGGGCCCCCGCCTGGCCTCTGTGTTAGTCGAGCTATTTCCAAGTCCAGCGAAGCTGCCAGGAGCCTGGAAGCATAGGACTACCAGGAGCCTCCTCACCCACTTGGTGGGAGTAGGACAGCCTGGACAGGTAGTGGGTGGGCAGCAAGGGGCCAGGCCGGCTTCAGGTGACTGGAGGCTGCAGGGGTGGGTGTTGCAGAAGCTGAGGCTCCACACGGGGCATCAGGGTCTCTGGCCCAGGTGGGGTTCCAAGGCCAGCTGTTCGTCTCGGGAGGCACCGAGATACCTAGGGCCTGCTTGCCAGGCTTCCAATCCCCCACGTCCAAAGTGGAGGGACTGTCCACTCGGTAAGTAGGTTCATTTAGCGTGCCTTGTCTCGTCGACCAGCTGGCAGCCTCTAGTGGCAAGCCGAGGACTCCAAAGCTGCTTGTGTACTTGTGAGAGAGAGTGCTGTGCCTATCAGCCAGGGCGTGAGGAAGGCAAGACTTGTGGGAGGAGTGCCAGCCATTTGTCATCCCCAGTACAATCCCCCCTCGTTTTGCACATGGAGAAACTGAGGCTCAGAGGGAAGAGTGCCCTCATCTGGGTTCAGGTCTCTGCCTGTGTCTTTGGCCACTGCATAGCCCTCTGGCTTCCAATTGTGACACATTGTTAGAACAGCTGCAAGTGACAGAATTCACACATACTGGGTCTGTCTAGTGGTCAGACACTGTGGTCCTCCTCTTTTTTTCTTTGCAGATATTTTCAGATATTTAATATGCAGAACATATTATATGTGTGCATTTTATTATTATTATTATTTTTAAAGATGGGTCTCACCATGTTGCCAGGCTGGAGTGCAGTGGCTGTTCACAGGTATGATCATAGCTGACTGCAGGCTTCAACTCCTGGGCTCAAGCGATCCTCCCACCTCAGCCTCCTGAGTAGCTGGGACCACAGGCACAGGCCACTGTGCCCCTTCTTTGTGTATTTCAAAGGATAATAAAATAATGATTATCTGTGAGCCTACCATTTAACTCCAGAAGGGGAACATTCCCAATGATTTGCACCCGTGTTTGCGACTTCTCCTACCCCAGAGATCACCATAACCTGGAATCTTGTGTTTGTCATTCTGTTGCTCACAGGTTACTGCAGATGTTGAGATGATATAGTGTTTCATTTGTTGATGAGTTTTATGGAAATGGTGTACCATATGCAGCCTTCTAAGATTGGCATTTTCCACCTAACATGGTATTGTTTCTAAGCTTTATCCATGCTATGGTGTGCTGCCATAGTTTATTTTCGCTGATGTGAAAATAAATTGTGTCAATATTCTACAGTTTATTTTTGCATTCTCCTGTCAGGGCGTGTTTGGGTCATTCCATTTATTTTCTATTATTAACAATGCTGCTGTGAGATTTTCTCATATCTGCTTTGTGTGTTGGCTAAGAGTGGACCTGCAGAATTATAGGTATGTGACAGAATGTATAGGAAAATAACAGAATGATTTTATTTGGAGATAGGGTCTCACTCTGTTGCCCAGGCTGGAGTGCAGCGGCAGGATAATGGCTCATTGCAGCCTCAAACTCCTGGGCTAAAGCGATCCTCCTGCCTCAGCCTCCCGAATACATGGACCACAGGTGTGTGCCACTATGCCCAACTGATTTTTCATTTTATTTAGAGACGGGGGTCTCACTATGTTGCCCAGGCTGGTCTTGAACCCCTGGCGCCAAGTGTTCCTCCTACTTTGGCCTCCCAGAGTGCTGGGATTACAGGCGTGAGCCACTGCACCCAGCCCTAGAATGATTTTTAAAGTGGTCCTTCCAGCTTACACTCTCATTGCCAGTACTTCGGTATTCCACCCGATCTACATACACTCAAACCCTTGGTCCTGTGAGATGTCTCATTTTTGTCCGTCTGGTGGGATCACCCACATCTCTTTAAGATCCTGCTTGGCATTTCTCTGCTCCCTCGGGAGGTGGTGCATCCTTGCCTAGGTCATTTGCTGTCCCTGTTTCCTCCTCTAGGAAATGCCCGATTAGCCTTTGTAATCTGCTTCTCCTTTTCTGTGGACACAGGCGAGCTCTGTCTGTATCCTAGATCCGCCTCCTTTGTAGGTCTTGCTTATTCCGGGTGTCTCCTTGCTGGGTGTGGTTTGTCTTTTACATTCTTCCTCATGTCTGGTAAATAGGAATGCTCATTTCACTGTAGTCAGATCTACTAGTTGTGTAATGCTTGGCGAGCTTTTTGTTTCTCGTTTAAGAGATCATTCCCAGCCCCAATTTGGAAAGACAGTTCCCTGTATTTTCTTCTAGAGGTTTTAAGGTTTTCTCGTTCACATGTAGGTCCTCAGTGTCTGGAGCCGGCTGGGGTATGGTGTGAGTCGGGTGACCTTCATTTCCCACGCGGACATGCAGTTGTCCTTGCATCAGTCTCAGCCGGAGAAGCCTTTGTGAAATCCTCAGTCGCAAGGCCCTCATGTTGGTGGCTTGAAAGCGCCCTCAGCCAAGCTTCTATTCTGTGCCTTCTCCCTCCCCTACTCTTTCCATGGCACTCACTGGTGTGCGTGTCCCACAGGTGGCCCCATGGCCAGGACATGCAAGCTTGGAGGAGGGCTGGGTCTGCACCGCCCACCAGGGTGGCCTCACTGTCCCACACAGCAGAGTCCCGCATGAGGGTCTAACTGGGAGTCCTGGGGCAGGGCCTGCGCTTCTCTCATGTCCACGACGCTAGGCACAGGGTCTGCACACAGGAGGACGAGTGGAGATCTGGCTCCTGGGGCTGGCAGCAGAGGAATCGGGCCCCTGACAGCCTTCCCATCCCCCTCCAGTGGCTCTGCTGGCCGACCCAGAGGCCCTGTAACCCGTTCCTCCTAAAGGCCTGAGGAGCATGTGCTGCGGCTGCTCTCATTCCCTGGCTCGTCCCCTCCAGTGTCCTGTGCACAGTGAGGCGTCTGTGTGGAAGATACCCCCTTCTCTCCACCCATTCCGGCTCCTTGCCTGGGAGCCCACTGGAGAGCTCTGGGGCTGTGTCCCAACTCCCTCAAGCCTGGAACCGGGGGAGCCCTGTCTTCACCAGAGAAGGTCCATCCCTGTCCCAGGGGCACCAGAGCTGTGGCCTCTGATCATAGCCCAGCCCATGTCACCTCCTGGGCCCTGGCCTCACCCCTGACCCCAGGCCTTTTCCCAGAGGAGAGGTGGCCGCCCCTCCCTGGCCCATGTAGCAGTAGCAGGCACTGGCTCCAGCCCTCTGGCATCTCGCCTAGTCCAGCCCCATCTAGCTCCCAGGCTGCACTCCTGAGCCCCACCCATAGGGCCAGTGTGGCCTGAGGTTCCAGGACAATCCCTTCAGACCATGACTGTGGCTCAGTCCCTTATCCTGTGACGGTAATGGCTGTGACAAGGACAACCTCCTTGAACTGCGCTTATGAGGCCCCAGGCACAGGTTTGAGCACCCCAAGGAGTCTGCTCAGGCCTATAAGCAGCCCTCATTCACATGCCCATCCTGCAGATGAGGAAACCGAGGCTCAGAGTGGGGAAGTCATCTGCTCAGGCTCCCTCAGCAGACCCCTGCATGCACGGTGCTTACCACAACACGACGCAGTTCCTTCTGACCCTGACCAGGCCTGAGCTCTGCCTCCTGGGGAATGGTCAGATTCCCCAGTCCTCATGGGGTGATCCCCCTTGCAGGGTGTAGGAGAGCTCTGTCCCGAGCCCTGGGTTCATGGCAGGCCCGGGCCTGCCTCAGTCTCTCTGACCCCCAGAGGACACCCTCCCAGGTTCTGAGGCTGGGCTGGGCCAGCTGTGGGGACTCCTGACTGCTTCAGGGAGGTCCCAGCTCCCAGTTAAAGAATTTTCTCTCTTGCAAGCTGTAGCAGCCCTGAGAACGCCCTGCTGCTGGGCTGGGGCCCTCAGACATTTTCAGACTGCAGGGCTCCTAAGTAGACCCTGCTTCCTGGAAACTCCTGCCTTTCATGGAACATGCCTCTAGGGCCACCCAAGTCAAGGTATTGTTGACAAACGTCATTACCCGCATGAGGCTAGAAAGCAGTTATGCCAAAGGCCATAGATCTGGGCTCGTGCTGTGGATACCAAGACATCAGCTTCTGAAAGTGGCTAAAGCACGTCATTGCCAACGGTGTTACTGGCAGTTATTGGGCAGAGACAATGGTGGGCTGCTTCAGGACACCCGGGCTCCCGGTGAGCTGGCTCTGTACCACAGAGGACCCAAGACTGGCCCTTGTCCTTACCACCCCATGCTCCTTTCACAGTCCTCTCTGGCTCCCACTGTATGGCACCAACAGTGAGTGGAGACTCTTAGGGTAGGAGGAGTTATTCACTTCTCCTGGAAGTCAAAGGTGGCTGAGAACATGGCCTGTGGGATGCCTCTTCCTGCAGCCCCTGCATATCTGGCCCCCAGCTCCAGCCCTGATGAGGGGCAACTGGCCAGGACCCTAGAGGCCGTGCCATCCACACCCTCCATCCCACGTCTCTCTAATGTTATTTGGTGCCCTGGAGAAAAATGAACTCCCTCAGCAAATGGAGGTGTGGTCTTGATACCTTTTTTCTTTCCACTGACCCATTTTCATATTTGAAAACACAGCCTTCTAATCACACCCAAAACATTTGTTAGAGGTTGCTGTAAGAAAGGCTGGCCTCCCCAGATTGAGAGTCATCATGGGCCCACGGTGGTGAAGGCCATGTGCCTTCCCCCAGCAAATGTCTACCAACCCCACTGCGAGCAGGCCCGGCGGTGGGGAAGATAGCACCTTGTCCTGTGGAGGTCTCGGGTTGTGGCCGCCGTGTCCTCGCAGAGGTCTCATGGATCATCTCCTCCACATTCTCTTGGCCAGAGCAGGTCATGGAGCCAGCACAGATGCAAGGTGTGGGAACCAGTCCCCACCTTTTGATGAAAAGAGCTTCCAAGTCACATTGCAAAGGGCATGGGGACAGTGAGGTGGAAAAACAGGGCTGTTTATGGATAAAGTACTGTGACCCTTGTTCTCAAGGGAGATGGGACATCCAGGCAGCAAAGGGAGGAGCAAGACAGGTCCACGGCCATGGCCATCAGCTGAAGCTGTGTCTCTGCTGCCTGGAGGAAACCAGACCCTGACACTCCAGGCCCAGGCAGAAGGTGCTCAGCCCATTTGTTCCTTTGTCACTCGGTGTCACTCGTTGCCACTCTGTGATCTCGATACCCAGGTGATAGAGGTCAGTGCGTATTGAAGTGACTTTCTCTGGGATACTCATCCCCCGAAACTGCAGAGGTTGTGTGAAATGTAGAACATCCTCCAGCATCACCTCTTCCAGGAAGCCCTCCAGCTGTGTGATCATCATTGGTGCCTGGGTGTCAGCCTCCTTAGTGAGAAAGGCTGGGTTTTGACTAGGCTGTATCACTGCTGGTGGGAGGAGCATTGTGGTAGAGGCCAATGAGATGTGGGTACTGGGTATGGAGGGGCACCATGGCACTAATGACAGCCTGGGCATAATCATGATCGTGGGTTCACTACACACTGAGGGCTGCCTTTGTGCCAGGCTGCACCCTGACCCCATTACCCGCACCAGGTCCTGCTAACCTCACGGGATCCTCTGGGGTCACCGTGGCTCCAGGAGCTCCCATGACTGGTGTGAGTCCTCATGCACAGCTGGAAGTGGCAGCATCACATACAAACCTGGGCTGTCCACCCAGCCCCAGAGTGACATGTTCCTAGAGGTATCTACCTGGGCATTGGGCAGTAGCCTAAACATTGGATGAAGCCCCAGAAGGACTTCTCCAGTCTTGATGGCAGGGCTCTGGTCATCACCCGAGCCTCCTGGACATTGCTTGGGAACGTGTGCTTCCTGGAGGTGGAGGCTTTTGCTCATGGTCAGCTCCATTCTTGGCCAGAACCATTGGTGGCTGGCAGCAGGAAGGCATGCTTCTCACCAGGGGATCTCTCTTCAGGCCGTCTGAGTGTTCACCAAGTGCCCACGTGGCTTTTCTAGGACTGACAGAACCAGCTGACATGCAGTGTGGGAGTCTCCTCCCCCAGCCCTTCACACACCTTGGGAAACGGTGATAGACTGACTCTGAGTGACCCTTCCTGCTGCCGGCCGCCATCACCACCTTCCCTGGGACGTGAGTTCTTGGTGCTCTTGATCCGGTAGAGAAGCCCATGAGGTCACCCGGAGAGGGGTTTCCCACTGACACCTGTGGAGCCTGAGACTTTCATGCCTCTTCCCCTCCAGCCAGGTCCCTGGGGCCCCATCTTCTTTGTCCCAATCCATAGTCACGTCTCCTACTGTCTGATGGGGTCACGTGGCCGGGACAGGTGTTTCCCCTCAAAGTCAAGGGTAGCCACAATAGTTGCCTTCCAGACAGTCAGAAGTGGGGCCAAAAGTGGCAGCTCTGGGCATGGGTGCTGGACAGGAAAGCGACTGCTTTCTGCAGAGGAGAGTGCAGAGTGTTACCTGCCCCAGGTTCAAGGGCTAGATTGGTCTGGAGAGTCAGTCAGGGACTGCATCCATAAGGAAGAGAGAACTGCCCGTCATTCCTTAAGAGCAGTACTTTTCAATTGTTGGAGTCTCTGCTGCCTGAGTTCTGACTTGCCCAAAATAAATATTACTAGCACTTGAAAAAGCAAGCCAGCGGGGGTCGGTGACTGTCAACGTGGAGCAGTCTCTATCCAGCCACAGTGCAGGAGCAACACCTCCACCATCTTCCCATACACACAAGACATAGCACAAGGGCAGGAGGGAGGACATTGAAGGGTCTTCACTGAGTTTTCAGGATGGACCTCCGCTGGGGCCCATGGTGAGCTAAGCCAGCAGGCTAAGCCTGCTCCATGCCCCAACGCTCCCTGCCAGCTGGACCATCAGTGCTGCCTGTCGGGCTGGGCCAACCAGCATCCCCTTGGGGAGAGAGTTTAAAGCATTTGCAGTTTATAGTTGTCTGTTGTATTTAGAAACCCGAGCGTCCCAGAGTCATAAATTACCTTGAACTAGTTTGCTAACCCCCGTGTGACTCGGTGCAACCGCTCTTCAAAGGCGGCCAATTACATAACTGGCTGTGTGCAGCAGTGCCCCTTCAGCAAGGTCAGGGCATAGCCGGGCCTGGCAAGGGCGCCTGCCGCCCCGGATCTCAGGACCAATGCAGGGAGATGCTGCAGGTTTGTTCAGTTTCTGGTCTGCCTCGCTGACATTTCCATGAAAACTCACCCCCAGCAAGCAGCAAGGGTTTATGAATTATCCAGGCTGGATTCTCATTCCCAGAGCATGGTGATGGAATCTGTGCCATTTAAAAAGGGCAGAGAGTGTGATCTGGTCCAGCCACTTCTGTAGTATCCCTGCTAAGAGAACTAAGAGATCATCCAGCACCTGCTTGCACCCTTCCAGGGATGGGGAGCTCATCACTGCTGGAGACATTCTACACCGACATGAGTTAGGGTCCTCCTGCTTCCACTTCTGTCTTCTGGGACACAGTCTGAATCCAGGAATCGAGACAGCCTGGATAGAGTGAGGGGCAGTGATGGGAATGGCCCCTCTAGCCTTTTCTCCACTGCTCCTGCACCTCTGGGGCCAACTGGTTAGACATGGCGTTACCTCTGTGCTTGAGGTTCATGCAGGCCATGTCGATGTTGATGTCAAATTTTATTATCAAACAATCACAAGAGAACCATGTCTCATTTTCTTATCTTTAAACACAGCTTCAACCCCCTCCCTACTTCCTGTACTGAGCAGAGAGGTGATCTGTGCATTCGGGGGTTGTGGTGGGGGAGATACAAGTGCAAAGGAAGTCTCCGCTTGTAACATGGGATCAAGCTCAGGATGCCCTGTGTTTCCTAAAGTTTCCTGGTGAAACAAAATCCATTCAGTATTCAAAATCAGGCTTCAAACAGAATGGGGTACCTGAAACATCCAAACGTGGACAAGATGCATGGAACAAGTTTTCAAGACCCTGGACATCAGACAACGAATCCCTGAGAGGTAGGAAATGAACAAGGCGATCTGGACAGTTTGCCCTTTATCTGCCTTAGGGGAGTGTCCAGGTCACGGCTCAGAGAGGGGGAAGCCAGGCAAGGCCCAGAGAACTCTTGAGTTGAGGAGCTGCTGCTCAAAGTCTGGGAACACTAAGGCAGCTGGAGTTGCCTTGAAACAAGCCCGGGAGAGGACACACTGCACAGAGCTCGGGGACTCTGCACACTGCCCCTGAGTATTCAGCCGAGTACTGCCCAGCTTACGAGCGTGAGAAAACTGCCAGAGGCTGGGGATCTTTTGGGCTGACTATCCAAAAAAAATCAGAGAGAACTCAGTGCCTGGCCCTCAAAAGCAGAGGGAAAAGTGCTTATTGTCACCAGCCAGACTGGAAAACCTCACGATTCATAAGATGTTGGTTAAAGTATTCTGAAAGTCTTGCCCTAGTAGTGGGAACAATTAGCTCTAAACTGAGCACTGCTTGCGACCCACCTAACAAGCTTAAAAACCAGCCTCTAAGGATCACATAGTTTCCATGCAACTTCACTGCATCTCAAAAAGATTTAGAAGAATACAAAAATATCTAGCAAGGTAGAACGTACAGTGTCTGGCATCCAGTGAACAGTTTTCAGAAATGAAAAGAAGCAAGAAAATATTACCCACATAAAGAGAAAAATTGATTAATCAAAACTGACTCAAAACAGACACTGATGCTAGAATTAGCAGAAAAGGCCACTAATATAGCAATTATAACTATATTCCATACCCAAATCAAAATTCTAGAGATTAAAACTACAATGGGACTATTATAGGTATTCAAACAATCTAAAAGAAGGCAGAAAAAGAGCAAAAATGGAACAAAAAAACCAATGGGACAGAAAGAATAGAAATAGATTTAAACCTTGGCTGGCTGCAGTGCGCACCTATAATCCCTGAACTTTGAGGGGCTGACGCAGGCGGATCACCTGAGGTCAGGAGTTTGAGACCAGCCTGGCCAACATGGTGAAACCATGTCTCTACTAAAAATACAAAAGTTAGCCACACGTGGTGGCACACACCTGTGATCCCAGCTACTCGGGAGGCTGAGGCACAAGAATCGCTTGAACCTAGGAGCTACAGGTTGCGGTGAGCTGAGATCGTGCCACTGCACTCCAGTCTGGGCGACAAAGTGAGGCTCAGTATAAAAAAAAAAAAAAAGAAAGAAAGAAAGAAAGAAAAGACAAAAAAAAAAAACACATAGATTTAAACCTAAACATTTCAATAACCACATTAAATACAAATTGTCTACCCCTATTAAAAGGCAGTGACTTTTAGGTTAGATTATTTTTTTTTAAATAAGAACCACTTTTTAAATATAAAGTACAAGTAGGTTTAAAAAATGGAAAAATATGCCATACTAACACTAATGAAAAGAAAATTGGAATGGCTATATTAATATCAAAGTAGGTTTCAGAAATATTTGGAATATTTAGAATGTTACTAGGAATAAAGAGGGTCACTCCATAATCAAGGGGCCAATTTATAAAAATAAAAATTGCAATCCTAAAGTTAGAACACACTCAAAATACGTGAAGGAAAAATTGATAGGACAGCAAAGAGAAATAGACAAATATAAAATTATGGTTTGAGATTTCACCTTCCTTCCTTCCTTCCTTCCTTCCTTCCTTCCTTCCTTCCTTCCTTCCTTCCCTTCCTTCCTTCCCTTCCTTCCTTCCTTTCCTTCCTTCCTCCCCACCTTCTTTTCTTTCTCTCTCTCTTTCTTTCCTTGTTTCCCTCCTTCCTTTCTTTATTGCTTTTTTCTTTTTGACACATGGTCTCATTCTGTCATCCAAGCTGGAAGCAATTCTCAGTCTCAAGCAATCCTCCCACCTCGGCCTCCAGCATAGCTGGGACTACAGGTATGCGCCACCATGCCTGCCTAATTTTTGTATTATTATTATTATTATTTGTAGAGATAGGGTTTCACCATGTTTCCCAGGCTGATTTCAAACTCCTGGGCTCAAGTGATCCACCTGCCTCAGCCTCCCAAAGTGTTGGGATTACAGGCATGAGCCACTGCACCCAGCCAGTGCCCCTCTTTCAGTACATGACAGGACAAGTAGCCTTGATGTATGGATAGGATATAGAAGACTTTAACAACACTGTCAACCAACTTAACCTGATTAACACTCTACCTAACAACAGCAACATACATTCTTCTCCAGTACACCTGGAAAGTTTACCAAGATATGCCAAATTCTATATGATAAATCTCAATATATTTAAAAGGATTCAAGTCACACAAAGTATGTGCACTGACCACAATGGAATTAAAAGAGAAATATTTGGAAAATAAACAATACATTTATTTATTTATTTTCTTTTTTTTTTTGACAGAGTCTCGTTCTGTCACCCAGGCTGCAGTGCAGTGGCACAATCTCGGTTTACTGCAACTTCTGCCTCCTGGGCTCAAGCGATTCTCTTATCTTAGCCTTCCAAGTAGGTGGGACTACAGGCACGCGCCACCACGCCCGGCTAATTTTTGTATTTTTAGTAGAGGTGGGGTTTCACCATGCTGGCCAGGCTGGTCTTGAACTCCTGACCTCGTAATCCGCCCGCTTCGGCCTCCCAAAGTGCTGTAATTACAGGCGTGAGCCACTGTGCCCAGCCAAACAATACATTTCTAAATAACCCTTTGGTCCAAGAAGAAATCAAAAGAAAGTCTTCTGAACTGAATGATAATTAAAAAAACAGTATATAAAAATTCATAAGATGTGGCTGGGCGCAGTGGCTCACGCCTGTAATCCCAGCACTATGGGAGGCTGAGGCGGGTGGATCACGAGGTCAGGAGATCGAGACCATCCAGGCTAACACGGTGAAACCCTGTCTCTGCTAAAAACACAAAAAAACTAGCCGGGCATGGTGTCGGGCGCCTGTAGTCCCAGCTACTTGGGAGGCTGAGGCAGGAGAATGGCATGAATCTGGGAGGCGGAGCTTGCAATGAGCTGAGATGGCGTCACTGCACTCCAGCCTGGGCAACAGAATGAGACTCTGTCTCAAAAAAAAAAAAAAAAAAAAAAAAATTTCATAAGATGTTACTAAAGCAGTACATAGGAGAAAACAGAGCACTAAATGCTAATACTAGAAAAGAAAAAAGATCTCAGATCAATGAACCTAGATTTCACCTTAAAAATTGTTTTGTTTTGTTTTTAAGAACAAATTAAACCCAAAGGACAAAGAAAAATATCAGTGTGGAAATTAATGAAATGAAAAACAGAAAAACCATACTGACGATCAATGGAACCAAACCTGATTCGTTGAGAAGACCAGTGAAAGTAGTAACTCTGTGGTCAGACTGATCCAGAAGAAAACGAGAAAAGACACAAATTACCAATACCAGGAATGAGAACAGTGACACTGCTACAGATTCTGCAGGTAATTGAAGTATAATAACGGAGTATTATGAACAACTTTATGCCAATAAACAACAACACAAAATCTTAGAGGAAATGTACAAACTTCTTGAAAGACACAAAGTAACAAAGCTCACTCCATAGTAAATAGATAGCCTAAATAGCTTTATATCAATCAAAGAAATTGAAATTGTAGTTAAAATTTTTACAATGAAAACTCCAGGCTTCAATGGTTTTACTGGTGAACTCCATCAAACATTTAAAGAATAAATAATACCAATTCTACACCAGCTCTTCCAGAAAATTGAAAAGGAGAGAATATTTCCCAACTCATTCTGTGATGTCTGCTTTATCTTAATACCAAAATTAGACAAAGCTAGAACAAGAAAATAAAACTGCAGACATGAATTCCTCATCAACCTAGATGTAACATTTCTTTTTTCTTTTTTTTTTTTTGAGACCGAATCTTGCTCCGTCGCCCAGGCTAGAGTGCAGTGGTGCGATCTCGGCTCACTGCAACCTCTACCTCCCAGGTTCAAGCGATTTTCCTGCCTCAGCCTCTTGAATAGCTGGGATTACAGGTGAACGCCACCACGCCCGGCTCCTTTTTTTTTTTTTTTTTTTTGTATTTTTAGTAGAAACGAGGGTTCACCATGTTAGCCAGGATGGTCTTGATCTCCTGACCTTGTGATCTGCCCGCCTCGGCCTCCCAAAGTGCTGGGATTACAGGCGTGAGCCATTGTGCCCGGCTAGATGTAACATTTCTAAGCAAAATATTTGCATATCTAATCCATCAATGTATAAAAAATTACACTGCAACTAAGTGGGATTTATTCCAGACATGCAAGGCTAGTTCAGTATTCGAAATTAATGTAACCCACTGTCTTAACAGGCTAAAGGAGACATCATATGATTGATTATATCTATGACACAGGAAAATTTAATGCCTATGCATGATTAAGAAAACTCTCAGGAAAAAAAATGGGAATAAAGGGGAACTTCCTCAACTTTATAAAGGACATCTACAAAAAACCTACCGATAGCATTATTAGTATTAAAGATGACAGACTGAACACTTTCTCCCAGAGACTGGGAACAAGGCAAGAATGTCTCTCTCTACTATGATTCAACATGTCACTGGAACTTCTAGACAGAGCAGTAAGTCAAGAAAGGCAACAAAAGTCATACAGATTGGAAAGGAAGAAATAAAACTGTCCCTATTTTCAGATAACACAATTATCTACATTGAAAATCCCAAGGAACCTATAAATAATGATTACCAGAAAAAAATAAATGAGTTCAGCAAAATATCAGGATTTGTGATCAACAGACACACACAAAATCAATTGCATTTCTGTAAAACAGCAGCAAAAATTTGGAAATCAAAATTTAAAACACATACCATTTATAATTGTTTCAAGGAAAATTAGATTCTTCTGCATAAATCTAACAAAACGTACAGAATCTGTATACTGAAAACATATGGGATTTGTATATGTAAACATGCAGATGAAAGAAAGAAAAGATGATATAACTAAATGGAAAGACATACCATGTTCGTGGATTGGAAAACTCAATATGGTGAAGATGTCATTTCTCCCCAAATTGATCTTTAGGCTTAATACAGTTCCTATCAGAATCCAAGCAAGGAGTTTTGTCTTTGATTTTGTCTCTCTAGACATACATAAGCTTATTACAAGATGTATCTGGAAAGGCAAAGGACCTAGAATAGCTTAAAACAATTTAAAAAAAGAAAAATAAAGTAGGAGGACTGACTCTACCTGATGTTAAGACTTAATATGTAGCTACAGTAATCAAGACAATATGATATTGGCAGAGGGACAGATACATGGATCAATGGAATAGAATAGAGAACTTTTTTTTTTTTTTTTTTGAGACAGAGTTTTGCTCTTGTTGCCTAGGCTGGAGTGCAATGGCACCATCTTGGCTTACTGCAACCTTTGCCCCCAGGGTTCAAGCAATTCTCCTGCCTCAGCCTCCCAAGTAGCTGGGATTACAGGAGCTTGCCACCACACCCAGCTAGTTTTTTGTATTTTTAGTAGAGATGGGGTTTCACCATGTTGGCCAGGCTGGTCTTGAACTCCAGACCTCAGGTGATCCACCCACCTTGGCCTCCCAAAGTGCTGGGATTACAGGCGTAAGCCACCGCCCCCGGCTGAGAACTCTGAAATAGACTTACACATATATGTCAAAGTGACTTTTAACAAAGATGCAAAAGTAGTTCAATGGAGGAAAAATAGCCCTTCAAACAGTGATTCTGAAGCAATTTAGATATCCACAGGCCAAAAAAGTGAACCTCATACCTTATATAAAATTTAACTCAAAATGGATCATGGACTTAAAACTATAAAACTTTTAGGAAAAAATAGAAAATCTTTAGGACCTAGGGCTTGGCAAAGAGGTCTTAGACTTAATACCAAGAGCATGATCTATAAAAGCAAAATGTTAGACTTCATAAAAATTGAAAACTTTTGCCCTGCAAAATACTGTCAAGGGGATGATACTCAGCATCACTGCATATTAAAGAAATGCAAATTAAAACCAAAATGGCAAACTACTACATGCTGATTAGGATGGCTAAAATGAAAATGACTGACCATAAAGTTCTTGTGAAAATGTGGAGAAATGGAAACTCATCGTCTGCTGGTGGGAATGTGAAATGGTATAAACACCTTGGAAAACAGTTTAACAGTTTCTTAAAAGGTTAAACACACACCTACTATATGATTGAGCCATTGCACTCCTAGGTGTTTACCTGAGATGGATGAAAGCGTATGTCTACACAGAAAACTTGCACACAAACATACTTAGCAGTGTAATTCAAGATAGCCAACAGGTGAAAGTAACCAGATACCCCCTCAACGGGCTAAAGGATAAACAAGGGGTAGGACATCTGTACAGTAGAATGCTACTTGGCAATACAAAGAAATGAACTTTGATATGCGCATCAACTCTGATGGATTAAAAGTAATCATAACCAAGTGAAAGAAGCCAGATTACGAATGCATACCATATGATCCCGTTTATATACAAGTCTAGAAATGCAAACTAATCCTTCTAGAGGCAAGAGGGAAGGATTACAATGAGGCATGAGAGAATGTTTGAGGGCAATGGATATGTTCCATCATGAGTGTGTTTCACATGTGCAAATATATGCTAAAGCTTATTAAATTGTACACTTTTAATATGTCCAGAGTATTGTGTGTCAATTTTACCTTGATAAAGCTGTTAAAAAAACAAACAAAAAAACCGGCTTCAGGACACAAATGAAAGGTTCCCTTTAATATTGAGAACACCAAATCTCATTTTTAAAAAAACCTTTAAGACTCGTGCAGTGCAGGAGGCATCTTTTTCCTCTGGTAGTCCCAGTGAGAAAATTATCATCACCCTTCCCAGGTGGCCAGGTCCCTTTTAGCAGGACCGCACTGGGAGGGGAACACCGGGCAGCTGTGGCCCTCAGCTGGCTTCGGGTCCTCCTTGTCCCGTTGTTTTTCCTGGCCAGGGCATAGGGTGGCAGAGGTGTCTGGAGTCTACATTCCTTCTGTAACAAGTGCCAGCATGAGTAGGGCCCTTATCCTCCACCAGCGAAATTCCAGTATGGGAGATGATGCTGTTATCTCATTGTACAGATGAGGAAATGAAACTAAGACCCAGAGGGCTGTTCAGGGACAAGGACACAGCTTCTAAGAGATTTGTACGGGATTCACCCTGGGCTGTGCAGCTCCAGAGTCCTTGCTGTGCCAGCTCTGGCGGGCTGGTTCCCGCACCTTCAGCACTGCCCAAGCCCCGTCCTGCCACCACCGCCTGCTCCGGGAGAGACCGTGAAGGAGGGAATGCCTAGTTGTTAGATGCCTGTGATTTAAGCAACACGGCAGAGAAAGTGATGTGGGAGCAATGACAGAGAGCAGCTGGAGGGCCTCACCTGGTGGAGGTGGGGGTGGGAGGTCAGGGAAGGTTTCTCTGTGAAGGTGATGATTAAAAGGACACCTGAGGGTACGTAGACAGCCACAAAAAGAGCTGAGAAGGCACATTCCAGGCAAAGGGACTAGCAGGAGCAAAGGCCCCTAGCTGGGGATTTGCTTGGCATGTTTAAGGATGTGGAAGACAGATGACGTTATAAGGATTCAGTGGGCAAGGGTGAGGGGGTGGCAGAAACCACGCTGTAGAGTTACCCAGGGGCAGTGGGGAACTGCGCACTGCTGCAGGCAGAAGGGTGGCGCTGTCTGAATTTTGTGTTAAAAGGTCCCTCTGGCTGCTGTGTGGACTGCAAAGGAGGACAGAGATCCCTTAGGAGGCCTCCCTGGTGCCCTGGCCAGACATGACGGTGGCCAGGCCAGGATGGTGGCACGGAGGTGGTGAGGGTGGGTGGATATGGATCGGGGAGCTGCCCTCACGATAATGCTGAATGACTGCTGGCAGGTGCTGTGTGGGGCAGAAGGCAGCCACTGGGAGTCGGGCATGGCCCATGACTGAGCCAGGACAGTCTGGGGGATCCAGGAGCTCCCATAGGACGTTTGCCCAAGAACGTCTCTGGTCTTGGGTCTGATGGGCGGGGCCCCCACCCCTGAGACCTTGGCCAAGTACGCCACAAATAATGACAGTCCCGCCAGTGCCCTTTCTTGAGCTCTTAACATGTGCCAGCCTTGCCTAGCCACCACAGCATGGATGTCTCTTCAATTTGCACATTGCAATCCAGTGTGTGTGGAAGCGGGTGGTACCGTTAACATCCCCACGTCACGGATGAACAGCTACTCTCGGCCTCTGTTTTCTGTTATCAAAGGAAGGCCTCCGAGCTCTACAGTCACTCATAGAGATCCATGGACCGCCTTGCAGAGCAGAGCCTCAGTAATCACTGGATGTGACCTTCCTTAGAGATGAAGATACTGAGGCTGGGTAGTAGAGAGTGACTTCCCATGGTTAACATTCTGGAGTCCTCGAATTCTCTACTTTGGAGGCACAAGCAATGTTGGTGAGCTTGGTAGGGGTCTTGGTGGGCCCTAGGAAGCTGGGTCCCCCCAGCCGTTACCACTTCCTAAAGCAGCCAGGGTGCAGGTGAAGGTGACTTCGGCCCTGATGCTCTGCAGTCACTGCCACTCCCCCAGCCCCTGCAAGCTGTCTGCACTCACAGCCAGTTGTAAACGAACCCGTATACCCTGATGGAAGTCTTTTCTGTGGAATGAAGCAGTTGCTAGCTCAGGGTGCAGGCCCACACCATGCCTGCCGGTTATGACAGCAGAAGGTCAGGTTGAGTTGGCTGCGTCCCTTGGCCGCTGTTGTTCTCAAAGCTGTCATACCCAATGCAAAAATGAACAGGTGTGGCTGTGTTCCAATAAAACTTTATTTACAAAAGCAAGCCGCAGGCTAGATTTGGCTCGAGAGCCATGGTTTGCAGACCCCTGATCCACATATGCTAAATCCTGTCATAACTTAGAGTCTGTAATCAGTCTCGCCAGGCTCAGCTGAGCAGTGACAGGAGGCTGCAGGTCAGCGCAGGGCTCTGGGTTGGGAGGGAGCACAGCCAGGCTTCCATCCTTGCTCTCCCACCTTGCAGTGTGTTCCTGAGCAACCTGCTTCACCTCTCTGGGCCTCACTTTCCATAAGAAGGCTAAATCAAGGGGCGCAAACTCAGGGGTCTGCAGAGGACTCTTGGCCTTGTACCTGACAAAGGCTGGCTGGTGGCACTTGGGTACCTAAAGTTTCAGCCAATCATTTCCAGGCGCAATGCTGGCCAAATTTTCCAAAATAGCAGAAGTCACAAGGCCACATTTGGACTTGGAGACCAAAGGAGGCCCTCCACATCCACATCTAAGAGCCTCCTAGTCGTATGCCCACTGGCCCAGGCCAGCCTCCCCTGTAGCCACAGGTCACTGTCCCCATAGGAACCGGGAAGACCTGACTCCGCCAGCACCGGCCTTCAGTGGGGCTGTTAATGTCTTTTTATTAGAAGATGTCAGAGACAGGCTTTCCCACAGACATCATTTATAGGTTTGAAATAAATTATGAAGGGGCACAAATATTAGAAATGAATTCCCTCCCCTCGACTGGACACCTGTGTTCATTACTGCCTGGTAATAACCTTCGAAGGCCTTCCGTGTTGAGCCAAGTATCTCAAAACCAACCGGTGCAAAGCCTTCTTGGCTGGATTTTATCTTAATCATTTGCTCAGCGGGTGTATTATTTGACATGTAATTGTCTTCCTCGGGGAAATTAATTTTCAGGGCTTTGAACAGTCTTCATTAAAATAGAGAGAGCCATAAATTCCAGCTCTGCCCTGGGCCTGTGGCACTCAGCACACCTCATGCAGGGAGGGTGCAGGAAGACACTCCTGGGGGCAGGGCCAGGTCACCAGCCTGTGTCCTGGGAGCGTGACCAAGGCTCCTCCTCCATTAGATTGAGGTGGAAGTAGCCCCTGCAGTGGCAGGGGACAGGGACGCTGCCTCCCCCTCGAGGGTCTGGAATCCTGGGTGTGTGATGGGGAGGATGTGGATTTGAATCCTGGCATATCCAGTTAATCACACTGTGTGACCCTGGCAAGCTTCATCACTCTCTGAGGTTCAGGGTCCTTGGCAGTAAAGTGAAGCCAATAACAGAGACCAGGTGGGATGTGTCCCTTCCCGGGGCCTGTGTCCAGCTCGTTTTGAGTTTTGAGGGCATCAGGCAAGGTCTGCGGGACTTGGTGGCATGTGAGTCACACACTGCTCCTACCTCACTCCGTGTGTCTCCTGGGGTGGAGTTTAGCAAGCTCCTCATTCCCCTTCCCTCCTCCCTCCCTCCCTGCCTCCTTCATCCCCACTCCCCTCACTTCATCCCTCCCTCTCCCTCCCTGAACAGCCAGAGGGACCTAATAAAACCCAACTGCGTCCATGCCCCTCTTGTGCTCAGCACCTTCCCGTGGCTCCCTCATCACTCAGTCAGAGGCAAAGTCCTCAAGGGGAGCCGGGCGCGGTGGCTCAAGCCTGTAATCCCAGCACTTTGGGAGGCCGAGGCGGGCGGATCACGAGGTCAGGAGATCGAGACCATCCTGGCTAATACGGTGAAACCCTGTCTCTACTAAAAATACAAAAAATTAGCCGGGCGTGTTGGCGGGCGCCTGTAGTCCCAGCTCCTCGGGAGGCTGAGGCAGGAGAATGGCCTGAACCCGGGAGGCGGAGCTTGCAGTGAGCCGAGATCGCGCCACTGCACTCCAGCCTGGGTGACACAGCAAGACTCCGTCTCAAAAAACAAAACAAAAAAAAAGTCCTCAAGGGGCACTCGGGGCCCTGGCCACCTGCCCTGCCACTTCTCTAGCCTCAACTCTTCCTGGACTCCCTCCCTGCCCCAGGCCTTTGCAGGGGCTTTGCTCTCCGCCCATCTGGCACATTCTTCCCCGAACACTCACGTGACTCCATTACCTTTGCAGGTCTTTATACGGGTGTTTTCATCTCAGGGAGGCTTTCCCTGCCCAGCTGGTTTCCAGGTTTACACTCGGCCCCGGCCCCCTCGGGGTGGGCATTGCTCTTTGCAGGGTGCGTGGTGTCTGATGGGTTTGGCTTACTATTGCCTCCTTCACTGGAAGGTGAGCTACCTACAGGCAGGCAGAGCCAGGGCCGGTGCTGTCAGCTCCTGCCTGCCCCCGGCCGACTTTAACTATTTCAGGTCCAGCATTGAGTTGACTTTTAATCTGGATGAAGGTCCCCATTCAGCCTCCCACTGCCGTGGCCGTCCCTGAGCCCAGGGGGCAGTTCCGTAGGACTGTGCTCTGATGTGTACCTGGCTCCCAAGGCGGCCTAGTCTGACCCCTCAGGGCTCAGACCCCTGCCCACTGCCCCATCCTGGGGGCTGCTCTGTTGCTCCAGGGACCATGGAGCGCCTCCTTGCTGTGGTTCTGGAACTGACCTGCCCCATTCTCTCTGCTCTCTTTCGCACCTCACAGTCAGCGGCCAGGCTGCCACTCTGTCCCCCCAGCTCTGGCCTTGGCCCTGGCTGTGTCCTGGCTGCCCGAGGCGTTGGCAGATGCCATCTCAAAACACATCAATTATGGGTGCATGACTACTCAGGGCCACCACTCCAGGGGCAGAGATCACCTTCTCCCCCACAGGCCACTGGGATGGTCCCTGTGATGCTCAAACTCCACGCCGAGCACAGGGGCATTTGGTCACATCATTCATTCATTGATCCACTCAGTCAGCAGATAACCACCGAGCTACTGTTCTGTGCCCAGCCCTGCGCTGGTAGGACTGGCCTCACCCCTCCCAGCTGTGGGTTCCTCACTTGGGAAATGAGAATGACATTGGCTGCTTCACGTAGCTGGGGGGAGGAGGTGAGACAGATGTAACACAGGGCCTGACAAACTTTCTGTAAAGGGCCAGATGGTAACAATTTAGGCTTTGTGGGCCATGGGGTCCTGTCGTAACTATTCAGCTCTGACGATGACTCAGGCAGAGGTGCAGGCATGGCTGTGCCCCAGCAAAGTCCTGCTCACAAAAGCAGGCAGCTTCGTGGAGCACGTAGGCAGGTACAGGATAGGGCAACGACTGTGATAGTTAGGACCAAGGATGATGCCGACCATGCCGGCCTCCTCCAGGATAGGGAGCTGCTGAAGACTTGTGGTCAAGGGGGTTGCAGGGTGCTGCTGGGGCAATAGTCAGGAGGTGACATTTAAACGGAACTGCCTCCTGTTTAAATGTGTAAACGCTATTGAATCTGGGATTCCCCGAGGCCATATTTAATCCCTAATGCAGCAGGCTGAGTTCTCTGAGAGAGGAGTGCTAGGACTTAATTCATGACTAGGTTCTGCCAGGAAGCCTGGCACAGGTGACTGGTTTGGCCCTCTGTCCCCTGCCTCTCTCTGTCATGGTGAAGGATGCCTAGGCTGTGCCTCTGAGGGTACCTGGGTGCAGGTGGGAGCCAAGCAGGCCTGGCATCCTGCCTCACTACCTGGCCAGCCCGTCCTTGCTCGGCCCTCCTCCCTTGGTGCACCAGATCACTTTGCTCATTGCTCTATTCAGTCCCATCTCAGATTGCACTGTAAGTTTCCTTAATTAAATATTTAGGTCCTCCCTCTAGACTGTGAGCAGCTTCTCCTTGGGGAAGAGGAAGAATTAACACTAATCGAGTGTGTACCACGTGCAGGCCTTAGGGAGGAGTACACGGAGCCCAGAGAGGTTACTTTCTTGACTGAGGGCACACAGCTTGCAGGCAGCAGAGCAGAAATAGGACCTTTCCTCCATCCTTGCCCTACTTGGCCCGTGTCTCCGTTATGGGAGAGAGCAGGGGTGAGGAGCTCAGGCTTTGAAGTCCTGGACCGAGTGTGCCCCCTCCTACCAAGCCTCAGTTCCTCATTTGTAAAATGGGGGCAATGACAGTCACCACCTTACGGAGTGGTGCTGAGAAGCCAGAGAAGTAAGGAGGGTGAGGATGTGAGAGGGACAGAGTCTTTCTCCTGTCCCTGGGGGTCTGAAGGTCATTGCTGCTGCAGACTGCGTTCTGGCTCTGTGCAGCCTCCTCCCTGGGAGGGAGCCGTTGGCAGCAAGCCATGTGCACTCAGCTCCCCAGGTGTCCCTGTGCCAGGTGAGTGCCTTCTAAGGAACATGTCTTGGAGGCCAAAAACCACTTTCTAAGCCTGCCCAGGCGAGCAGAGAGCTCTCTCTGGGTCCCTGTGGCCCACCTCAGGCATTGGCCACCTCCCAGGCAGAGCTACAGAGAACTGCAGAGATTGCCCAGGGCTGAGTGAGGCAGAGTGTGGACGGCCTGCCATTCTCGCCGAGAGGGCTGTCAGAAATGCCATTCTGCCCTGGAGAAAATAGAGCCAGTGCCATGTAACAAAAGCTCCATCTTATCTGGGCTTCCAGATCCACACTCTCCTGCCACCTATCCTTGGCTTCAGTGTCATCCATCACAATCGTTACATCCATAGCTGCTCCTCCTGAAGCTCCCACATGGAGCCAGGCTGCCTTAGATGACACTGGGGGTCCAGAAACCACAGCCCCCAGGCCACATACAGCCCACCGTCTGCTTTGTGTGAGTGCATGAAAGATTTCGAGTTTTATTTCCTGAACAGCATCAGCGATCACAGGAAGAAGCCAGGATGTTGTTGGACCCGCCTAACCTTACTATGTAGCTTATTGATACCGTTCCATTAAACTGCAAAGCATGGCTGCAGCATGCAGATGGTATCAGGCCATCTCAGCTCAGCATCATCCAGCGTTCATTTCTTCCAGCCAGCTCCCCTTGCTCATTCCTTCATCACCAAACTTTCTTTAAACAAATTCAGTTTTTAAATTGTTGTTGGCAGAAGCAGGTTTACAACTGAAGAAGCTTCAGCTTTGGGCTCCTCAGCTCCTTGAGGCCCTTTTAATGACAGAGTTGGAGGGACAATTTCCTAACAGTGTGTTCACATGGGCATATGCTTTTTAAATTCTTACTATTTAAGAATAATAATATTCTTAAATATTATTCCAGCACTTTGGGAGGCCAAGGTGGCCTCCTTATTCTCTTACTGTGTTGTTTTTTAAATTATCGCAAAACATATCTAACATAAAATTTGCCATTTTCACCATTTTTTTTTTTTTTTTTTTTTTTTTGAGACGGAGTCTGGCTCTGTCGCCCAGGCTGGAGTGCAGTGGCGCAATCTCGGCTCACTGCAAGCTCCGCCTCCCGGGTTCACGCCATTCTCCTGCCTCAGCCTCTCTGAGTAGCTGGGACTACAGGCGCCCACCACCACGCCCGGCTAATTTTTTTGTATTTTTAGTAGAGACAGGGTTTCACCATGGTCTCGATCTCCTGACCTCGTGATCTGCCCGCCTCGGCCTCCCAAAGTGCTGGGATTACAAGCGTGAGCCACCGCGCCCAGCGTTCACCATTTTTTTTTTGAGACAGAGTCTCGCTCTGTTGCCAGGCTGGAGTGCAGTGGCATGATCTCGACTCACTGCAACCTCTGCCTCCCAGGTTCAAGCAATTCTCCTGCCTCAGCCTCCTGAGTAGCTGGGACTACAGGGGAGTGCCTCTACGCCCAGCTAATTTTTGTATTTTTAGTAGAGACGGGGTTTCACCATGTTGTCCAGGATGATCTTGATCTCTTGACCTCATGACCCGCTGCCTTGGCCTCCCAAAGTGCTGGGATTACAGGCGTGAGCCCCGCCCCCAGCCCATTTTAACCATTTTTAGGTGCAATGACATTAAGTACGTTCACAATGTTGTGCAGCCAACACCACCATCTTCTTTTTTAGCAGCTGAAACTGTCTCCATTAAACAATAACTTTCTATTCCCTCCTCCCCCAGCCTTTGGCAAGCACCATTCTACTTCAGGTCTCTGAATTTGACAGCGCCAGGGACCCCATATAAATGAAATCATTCAATATTTGTTCTTTTGTGACTGGCTGATTCCACTTAGCACAATGTCCTCAAGGTTCATCCGTGTAGTAACCTGGGTCGGAAATCCCTTCCTTTTAAGGCTAAATAATACTCTGTTGTATATATGGACGAAATTTGTCTATCCATTCACCCATCAATGGTCACTTTGGCTGTTTTCACCATTTGGCAACTGTGAATAATGCTGTTACGAACATGTGTGTGCAAATATCTGTTCGAGACCCTGCTTTCAGTTCTTTGGGGTCTATACCCAGAAGTAGAATTGCTAAATCAGATGATAATTCTGTGTTTGATTTTTTTTTTTTTTTTTTTTGAGACAGAGTCTCGCTCTGTCGCCCAGGCTGGAGTGCAGTGACACGATCTCGGCTCACTGCAAGCTCCGCCTCCTGGGTTCACGCCATTCTCCTGCCTCAGCCTCTCCGAGTAGCTGGGACTACAGGCGTCCGCCACCACGCCCGGCTAATTTTTTGTATTTTTTAATAGAGACGGGGTTTCACCGTGGTCTCGATCTCCTGACCTCGTGATCCGCCCGCCTTGGCCTCCCAAAGTGCTGGGATTACAAGCGTGAGCCACCGCACCCGGCCCTGTGTTTGATTTTTAAATTACATTTAAGTTTTTAAATGGACACATAATAACTGTGCATATTCATGGATTACATCATGATGTTTGGATATATGTAATTCCTGGTGATCAGACCAGGGTGGTTAGCACAGCCATCATCTCATCGGTCATTGTGTTGGGAACATTGAATAGCCTCCTTCTCACTATTTGAAACTATACATTATGATTAACTATAGCAAACACTATCTACAGCCACCATACTTACTGTATTCCACAGTGGCTGCAGCATTTTACACTCCCACCAGCAGTGCACAGGGGGCCCGATTTCTCTGATAAGGATACTAGATCCTTATCAGATATGTGATTTGCAAATACCTCACCGATACTTATGTGTTGTTTGTTTGTTTTTGAAACAGCGCCTCACTCTGTTGTCTTGGCTGGAGTGCAGTGGTGTGATCTTGGCTCACTGCAACCTCTGCCTCCCGGGTTCATGTGATTCCCCTGCCTCAGGCTGCCTGGTAGCTAGGATTACAGGCGCATGCCACCACGCCCGGCTAATTTTTTGTATTTTTAGTAGAGACGGGGTTTCACCATGTTGGCCAGGATGATCTCGATCTCCTGACCTCGCGATCCACCCGCCTCGGCCTCCCAAAGTGCTGGGATTACAGTTGTGAGCCACTGCGCCCGGCCATGTATTTTTTTTTTTTTTAATAACTACCTGTTAGGTGGTATCTGTGGTTTTGATTTGCTTTCTCTGATGACTGGTGATGTTGAACATCATCTCATGTGCTTATGGGCCATTTGTATATCTTCTTTGTAGAAAGGTCTGTTCATGATTTAATCGAGTTGCTTATCTTTCGGTTGTTGAGTTGTGATGCTTCTTTATATCTTCTGGATACTAGATCCTTATCAGATATGTGATTTGCAAATATCTCCCATTCTTGGAATTGTCTTTCCACTTTTCTTGATAGTGAGCTTTTAATTTTGATGAAGCCCAGTTTATCCATTTTTTCATTTGTTGCCTGTGCCTGTGGTGTCATCTAAGAAATCATTGCCAAATCCGGTGTCATGAGGGTTTACCACTGTGTTTTCTTCTGTGGGTTTTATTGTCTTAGCTCTTACACTTAGGTCTTTGGCCCATTGGGAGTCAGTTTTTTTTGTTTGTTTATTTGTTTTGTTTTTGTTTTTTTTGAGACAGGACCTCACTCTGTCACCACTACCACCTGGCTAATTTCTGTATTTTTAGTAGAGATGGTTTCACCATGTTGGCCAGGCTGGTCTTGAACTCCTGATCTCAAACGATCCACCCACCTTGGCCTCCTGAAGTGCTGGGATTACAGGCCTGAGCCACTGCACCCGGCTGGGAGTCAGCTTTTGTGTATAGTGTCATGGAAGGGTCCAGCCTCATTCTGTTGCATGTGGATGTGCAGTTATCCCAGCACCATTTGGTGAAGAGACTGTCCTTTCCCCATTGTATGTTCTTGGCACCCTGTTGAAAATCATTTGACTGTATATGCGAGAGTTTATTTCTGGGCTCTCTATTCTAGTCTGTCTGTTTTGGTAAGTAGGGTTTTATTAAAACACAGCCACACCCATTCATTTATATATTGTCTGTGGCTGCTTTCTAGAGAAAATGGGCAGAGTCAGAGTAGTTGTGACAGAGAACATCAGGCTCACAAAGCCAGAAACACCATCTGGCCCCCACATATAGCTCCCACCTGCACGGCCCCATCGGCTGCCCCTGGGCCCTGAGTTTCCCACAGCCAGCACCTGGCCTGGCACACAGGCACCCAGTCAGCACTGGTGTGACTGCCCTCAGGGAGCTGGGAGGACTTCCACCCGCCTCTGCCTGGCTCACCCTTCAGGGATAAAGTGGCAACAAGGTTAAAGTCCTACAGGACCCTCCTTCATTGCCCGAGGGATCCTAAGGGACCCTTCTTTCCTACTGATTTCGCTGAAGGAAAAACTGAGGGGGCATAATTGCAGGGAATTGGTTAAACTTTCATAGCATTCTGGGGGCTCCCTGATGCTTCCGATGCTAACCTTTTGGTTGCTGGAGAAAGGGAAGGTGGGGAGCAGCTCCAGGCAGGTAGCCATGCAGTGGGAGGGGTCCACTGTGGGCTCAGGGCCACAGGAGAGAGTATTTTTCTGTTCAGGGGTAGATATGGAGTAGGCATCTGCCCTCAGTAACAGTGCCTAGCTCGCCTGTGAAATGGGCTAGGGTGTGTTCAGCACCCAGAGAGGGTCTGGTGAGTGCCCACTTCAGGCGCCCAGCCTTGGGCCTGCCAGGGCCAGGGACAAGTGACAGGATCCAGAACATTCTGACAGCCCGAGCCCAGGTGCCAGTGTGCACCCCTCTCGAGTGACTCTGCAGTGAGACGACGTATTCTTGTTCCTGCTCTTCCGGTGAGGAAATAGGTCGAGAGGTGGGAAGACTCATCCATGGCCACCATGGTAAAATGCAAGGCTAAATCAGGGGGCTCATGCAGACCAGCAGCACCAGGACTTTGCTAAGAGGGCCAGGCTGACGGAATGGGGACAGGAACACCTGTCAAAAGACATCATGGGGGCCCAGACCCCTGAGGGACACAGCAACTCAGTACCACTTCTGGCCAGGCCCTCATCCTGAAATTGAGATCCTCAGAGCACCTGGCCAGGCAGGACGCCCTGGAGTGAGAGGGGAGACGACTTGGCTAGAGGAACGGGGGAGGCAAGCGGGGGAAACGAGCTCTGGATGGGGGAAAGGGATGCACTAAATCAGGCCAGGACCATGTAGGGAAGAGCCAGACTCCCTGGGCGTTACATTGCCCACTCAGCCAAGGCGCTCCCCAGCTCACAACCCATCTGTAGCTCCCTATGGCCGCTAGAAGGAAATCCACATTCCATGGCTGTACATTCAAGGCCACACCTGAGCTTCTAGCCCCCACAGCCCCCCTACCCGGCACCTCCAGGGCCTCCCCACACTGCCCAGCACGGGGCTTCCTGCTTATCCTGCCTCACTCACCCACACAGGCTGCTCAGCCTCTCCTGAACGGTTCATGGGCCCTACTGGCTCCCGCACTGGCTGAAATGCCACCTCCTCTCCAAATCTTCACAGGGCTTGGCTCTTCTCTTTGGCACCCAGCACCCATCGTCCTTCCAAGGTCACACATTTGTAATTTTTTTTTTTGAGATGATGTCTCACTCTGTTGCCCAGGCTGGAGTGCAGTGGCATGATCTTGGTCCACTGCAACCTCCACTTTCTGTGTTCAAGTGATTCTCCTGCCCCAACCTCCCAAGTAGCTGGGATTACAGGCACCCACCACCATGCCAGGCTAATTTTTTGTATTTTTAGTAGAGACAGGGTTTCGCCATGTTGCCCAGGCTGATCTTGAACTCCTGGCCTCAGGTGATCCACCTGCCTCTGCCTCCTAAATTGTTGAGGTTACAGGCATGGGCCACTGCGCCTGGCATAAATTTTTTATTTTAAAAAATGTCAGACCCAGAGAAAATTAGAAATAACAACACAATAAATACCCATACAGACTTTTCCTGGGTCCCCTGCCTGTTAACATCTTCTATGGCCAGTCCTTCTCTCTCTGTGGGAACTTTCACCTGTGCCCCCCTTTTGCCCACCTGCAGGCCGTGAGTGCCGTGACACCCCACCTGTAATTCTTGGGCATGCATCCCCTGAGAACAGGGACACTGTCCTAGAGAGCCACACCCGAGAAAAACACCACCAATTCTGTATCCCCACTCGCATCCTGCAGGTGTAATCAGCAGCACATGCGTGGGTTCTCCTTAAGACTCATTCAAGCCAGGATGAGGCTGAAGTCACTTCTGGCCCAGCCTGGCCCCTCAGCACAGGTGTCTGCTGTCATGTCTGAAGCATTTCCTTCCAGAATCTTCTGTGCATTTGCATCAACAGTGTGTGCACACTCTAAGCCTCCTGTATCCCATGTAAGCTTTCTTTTCTTGTGAACAGAGTCTCGTCGTACGCAGATAGTTCTGCAGTTGGCTCTGTGCTCCGGGCACATTTTGATATCAGTCATTCGGTGACCTGCAACTTAGTAAAGGCACCCTAGCACATTTTAGCCAGTCCCCCATAGATAGCCGTCGGGGTGCTTCCACTGTTTTGCTTTCACCAACAGCTAGGCACACGTGGGAACAGTTCTGTGTTGTAGCCACCAAGACGAGATGGCCGGGCCAGAGCGCGGGCACACTCCTGTTGTTTGAGTAGCCCCTGCCATGCTGCCCACGCTGGGGGCTGCCCTGGTGACCCTTCTCAACAGTGTAGGAGGCTCTTGGCCCCTCACATCATCGCCACTGCCTCACATTCCTACTGCCGCGTGCACTTCTCCTCCCCTCCCAGACGGTGGAGGCCTCGTCTTCTCTCCGCCCCACCTCCCTATGCCCAGGGCAGTGCCCACCCCAGGAAACAGTCCTGAGGGGTGGCAGGTGCAGGCTCCTGGCTGTGTGCCAAGCTCTCCTCTAGGTGCTGCACTGCTGCAACTTGCCTCATCTTCACACAACACCCTAGGTGGGCAAGCGCCATCCCCACTTCACAGATGCACAGGCTGAGGCCCAGAGAGGTCAAGGAGCTGCCCAACATCACGCAGCAGTAAGGGGTGAGCAGATTGGCCTCAGGGCCTATGTGTTTACCTGCTGCCTCTTCCATATTGAACCGCCCTGGTCCCCAGCTTCAGCATCAATCAGCCCTTCCTGACTAGCGCCTTTTCGCCTCCGCCAGACCAAGGCAAAGGGGCAGCCGACCAAGATTCACATCCCTCTCTCTGCTTCCCCCCAAGCTATGTGACCCCACCTGGTTACTTGCCCTCTCTGGGCTTCTGTCTCCTCACTGTAAGGGGGCTAGTGGCAGCCTGCACCTGTCACACCAGGCATGCAGCAGGAGCCTGGAAAGAGCAGCAGCTCCCAGAGCAGCTCTAGGCACGTCTGCTTGCGACCCGGTGACTGATGCTCACAGTGAGTTTATGATGCGCCAGCTGCTTTTTAATCACAGCAGAATGAAATTTGGCACATTCAGAACTGATTCATGTGACAGCATTGTCTCATGTCTCACCAGGCTCTCCCTGGCCTGGCCTTGGTGACGATGTGAACCTCAGTGGTGGCTTCCACTTGTGGGAGCCTCCAGAGTCATTCAGGCTTCCTCCTCCGTGTGCCGCCTGGGCCCTGTGGTCAGGCCTGTGTGGCCAGGTCAGGGGAGGGGCATAAGGGCAGGTGGGCCTGCTCGCCCCTGTACCCAAAGCTGCCGGCCAGCAGGCAGCTCCCTGGCCCTATAGCCCACACTCTGCTGTGGGACCACCTGGCCCACTGTCCATGCGAGGCTCCTGCCGCATCCACCATGGCAGGTGCTGAGAGGCGCCTGGGGGCCAGCACGCAGTGCCCTCCCTGGGAAGCCCTTCCTGACCACCCTAGACAGACTGTCCTCTTCCTGGCTGTCAGGGCTGGGCAGAGCTTTTTCCGGACGTCTCTTTGTTGATTGGTTGTCAGTCCCTCTCACTGAGAGTGAGCGCTACCTCCGATGCAGCACTGCACATGTGCCAGGGACTCTTCCGGGCTGTTGGCAGGTGTTACCAGTCTTGCCTCCCTTTTCAGAGGGAGAGGTCAGGGAATTGCCCAAGGTCACCCATCTGGTTTGGCTGGGCCGACTAGTGACCTCTGTGCTTGCTGCCCTGTCCGCTGCAGACCTCCAGCATGAGAGTACTTCCAGGCACCTGCCGTGGTGAATGTTGAACTTAGAGCGGGGGCCGGGAGGAAGCTGCTAACTCCCTCTGTGTGTTTGCATTAGGGTTACAGATGTCAGGAATGGCTCCAGGGGAGGTGACAGTTCAGGTGCCTTGGAGGCTGAGTAGGAGTCCGGCTGGGAGATGGAAGGCAGGGCAGCCCACCAGGGGAACAGCGTGTGTAAAGTGGGCAAGTGCAGGGAACAGCAGTGAGGGTGCAGGGGCTGGGGCAAGGAGAGGAGATGGGAGGGCTGCCCAGGGCAATGGCAGGGGATGCTGTAGAAAACAAAATCACCCAGTGTGTTAGTCTGCTGGGAGTCCTATAATAATATACTGGAGACTTGCGGGGCTTAAACTACAGGAATATATTTCTCGGTTCTGGAGGCTGGAAGTCCAAGATCAAGGTCAGGTTGCTGGTGGATTAGGTTCCTGGCGAGTGCCTTCTTCCTGGTTCACAGACGGCTGCCTTCTCTCTGTGTCCTCACATGGCAGAGAGAGGGAGGTTTGATGCCTCTTTTTCTTCTTATGAGGACACTGATATCATTATGGGGACTCTACTCCCATGACCTCATCTCAGCCTAATCACCTTCCAAAGGCCCCACCCCCAAATACTGTCACACTGGGGGTTAGGGCTTCAGCATATGAATTCTAAAGGAACATAAACATTCAGTCCATAACACTCAGCTCTCAATTAGAAAGAGTTTAGCCCAGGGGTCAGGTGCTTACCCGCAGTGGGAAGTTTGCAGGTACAGACTCTTGGAGGGCCTCCAGGAACACTCCCAGAATAGCCCTGCAGAACTGGCCTGGCCAGGGAGCTGCAGCCTCGGCCCCATCAGGAAGGTGGGGTCAGGAGGCTGTCAGTCTAAGGGTGAGAAAGCCACCAGCAGCCCCTCACCACCCACGAGGCTGCCCAGGTAGCAGAGCAGTGGCCTCACCTCACTTAGGCGTTGCAGCTCTCTAATGAGAAGCAGGAAGGAGCCAGGCTAGTGGGGCGTGGTGAGCCCTGGGCACACTGGGGAGGTGGGCTGAGGATCAGAAAACCTAGATCAGGACAGAACTCTCCTCCCAGACTCAGCTGTATGGTACCTGGGAAATGCAGTGTTTTGCTCTCCAGCCTCTGCAGGGCAGGAGCCGTGCTGGGGCAGTGGGCATGGGCACTCTCTGGCGCACTTTGCTGGGTGGCAGGGGCCCTGACCCTTCCTCTTAGTTTCTTACCCGCTTCCTGGACTCTCATCTTCATGCTCCTCCAACCACCCTTTTTTTTTCTTACGGGGGTGACAGCTGGTGCGGTAATTCCCCCCAGGCGTCGTCATTGTTTACTGCTGAGCTGGCTGTCTGTTTCCTGGGTAAGCTCTTTAAGACAGGGTTCATTTACATCGGCCCTTTAATGGTGTCCTGACCCACCCAGTGTAAATCTCCACACCCGTGACAGGAAGTGCAGAGCATAAATCTCACAGGCAGCTGAGGCTGGGGAAGCTGGCTCTTTCAGATGCTCAGCAGCCTAGAAAGCGCCTGTGTCCCCAAGGTAGCAGGCAGGGCTTTTGTGATCAAGAAGGTCAGAGTCAGGTGTCAGGCTTAGGTGGTCAAGGAGTGTGGTGGGTGCGCAGAATCAGGCCCATGGAAGACAGAGCCAGGACAGTTTGTTTGAAACGAAGTCCCGCTCTGTTGCCAGGCTGGAGTGCAGTGGCGTGATCTCGGCTCGCTGCAACCTCCGCCTCCCGGGTTCAAGCGGTTCTCCTGCCTCAGCCTCCCAAGTAGTTGGGATTACAGGCATGTACCACCACACCCAGCTAATCTTTGTATTTTTAGTAGAGATGAGATTTCACCATGTTGACTAGGGTGGTCTCGATCTCCTGACCTCATGATCCTCCCACCTTGGCCTCCCAAAGTGTTGGGATTACAGGCGTGAGCCACAGCGCCCGGCCGGGTTTCTTTAACTACAAAATGTTTCAGGCCTACGGAAAATAAAAATAGTAGCCTAATACTGCTATAACACCTCCTATATGCCCAGCACCATTCTAAGCACTTCATAAACAAAAGTGAATTTAATCCAGCCAGGCACAGTGGCTCACGCCTGTAATCCCAGCACTTTGGGAGGCCAAGGCAGACAGATCACCTGAGGTCAGGAGTTCGAGACCAGCCTGGCCAACATGGGAAACCCTGTCTCTACTAAAAATACAAAAACTAGCCGGGTGTGGTGGTGCGCATCTGTAATCTCAGCTACTGGGGAGGCTGAGGCAGGAGAATCGCTTGAACCTGGGAGGTGGAGGTTACAGTGAGCCGGGATTACACCACTGCACTCAAGCCTGTGCAACAGCTAGACTCCGTCTAAAAAAAAAAAAAAAAAAAAGAAATTAACCCTTATAACAGCCTGTATTAGGCCATTCTTGCACTGCTATATAGAAATTTCTGAGACTGGGTAATTTATTTTAAAAAAAAAAAGGTTTAATCAGCTCGTGGTTCTGCAGGCCATACAAGAAGCATGGTGGCATCTGCTCAACTTCTAGGGAGGCCTCAGGGAGCTTCTACTCATGGTGGAAGGTGAAGGAAGAGAAAGGGCAGGGGAGGAGAGGGGAGCAGGAGAGGAAGAGGAGGATCACACACCTCTAAATGACCAGATCTTGCCAGAACTCACTATCAGGAAGACAGCACCAAGCATGAGGGATCCACCCGTATGACCCAAACACCACCCAGCAGGCCCTACCTCCAGCATTGGGGATGACATTTCAACATGAGATTTGGGTGGGGACAAATATCACAGCCCCTGGAGGCAGGTACAGTTTCTTTAAGCAGTTTTGGACCTGGGGGGTGGCAGAGCTTGGATATGAGCTCAGGTTACCTGATCGAGGGCTCTGTCTATCCACACACTCACCACCCAGATTGGTTGGTATTTGTATTTCGCCTTATTTCCTTCATCTCTCTTAAGAATGAAAAAGAAGAAGAAGAAAAAGAGTGGTGGGAGAATGGGAGGGAGGAGGGAGGCCTTGGCTGCTCATAGCTTCCCCACCCTCCCCCAGGTGGACCATCCTTATGTCACAGCCTCCGCCTTCACCACGCAGCATCGCGCGTGCCAGTCCCTCGGTAATGCCTGTACACCACCCCACAATTCCCCAGCGAGTGTCATTCCGCCCACGCTCTGGCCGTCCCCTTCCATGCTGGTGGTTGGAGACCACACTGGAGCTGCCTCTGGGAGCTGTTTGGACGCCTGCATCCAGCGCCAGGCCCCAGGACACGTTGACCATGTGATGCCTGAACTTGTAGAGGCCACACTGTCCCTGACTGATGTCCTGTCCACTGTTTACCGCATTTGCCTTCAAGACGTTTCACTCGGGGGCCATGACCTGCAGGTCCCCCTACCCCATCTCCAGCAGAGGAGCTGTGTGATCCACAGGCTTCTGTTTTATTTGTGAGATTTACACACATTCTCTCGGATGATGCTTATCTGTTTGCGACTTGCCCTTTTTGATTCACTGATGTGTTTTTAAGTTTTGTCCGTGCTAAGCAGACCCAAATGGCAAACACGCAGGAGCAATGAGGTTGCTGCTGGGTTTTTTACCGTGGAACCACTCAGCTCAGGATTCCAAACTCAGAGGGATGAGTTTGTTCACCCAGGGCCTTGGCTGACTTGCCCACCAAGTCTGGCTCACAATGTAGGGAGATGTTTCATCAAAAGGAGAATTTTGGCAAGAGGGAACATGAGTGCTATGTGGCAAAAAAAAAAAAAAAAAAATAGAATGTGCATGCCCATTGCCACTGGTGGAGATACAGATGGGACGAGGTGTCTGGAGGGCAGTGCGGGAGCTTGCACTGAGGGCCCCAAAAATGGCCACAGGTTTCCACCCATAATTCTGCTTCTTGAAATGTTCCTGAAGGAAATCCACTAGATAAAAATAAGAAAATGCCTCACTACACTGTTTTATGATCACAAAATGTTAGCAATAACAAAACATAGAGATTTCATGTCATGAGTTATATTACAGCCACGTGTATGGGTATAAGGGAGTTGTTAGAAATTAGGGTTTTAAAAAATGAGGTGAAAGAATGTTTGTGAAATAATGGTCAGTGAACAAAGTAGAGGCAAAGCTAAAAACTCTATAGCGTGGACATCAGTTACGGAAAAACAATCCCCTGGGGAAACTTGCAGAAAGGTAGAGCAGTGGGTTCCAGGCGGTGGGGTTATGAGTGATTCTTTGTTTCCTTTATGCTTTTTTATAATTTTTTTGTTTGCTAGGTGTAAATAGCCATAAGATACGAGGGGCAGCATGCGGGGCTGCTTCCCAGCGCCCTCTGGGCTGGAGTCTGGAGCTCACTCAGGCCATGGCTGGCCAGGCTGGCGTGCAGCAGGCACGAGCTCAGCAAGTGCCCTGGGGAGGGAGCAGGCCGCTGGGCGTTCCGGACATGTATGGCTGGCCTGATTCTGAGGCAAGGACCGCATCACCGTGTCTGTGCCCACTGGGGGCTTAACTGGATCATGAGACTCAGTGGCCCAGGGGCGGGATTCTGGTGGTGGATCGAGTGGTCCCCATCAGGGTCTCAGGCCTGGGGAAATGGGGCCCACTGGGAAGAGGTTATAGACCACCATGATGCCAGTAGAAATTATACCTGTTATTGTATTTTGGGTTCCAACTTGGTGCTGAGCAAAGCCTCTTCTTGGAATGTGTGTGTTGAAACCAGCCTTGGTTGAAATCCTAAATCTGCCACTTACCAGCTGTGTGGCCTTGGGCAAGTGACTTAACCTCTCTGAGCCTCAGTTTCTCCATGTGTAATATGGAGATGACACTTGCCAGAACTGGTTACTGGAAAGATTAAACATCTTGGAAGCATCTAACACTGCGTGCTGTATAGTAGGCACTTAATTAACTATGGCAACCTCAGGGGGCGTGGTCCTGTTGGCAATGGCCGCTGCCTGAACTTGCCTGAATAATTTGTAGAGGATCTAGACCTCAAAGGAAAGGGCTTTGTTTTTCTCTAGCCTCTGCCCTGACCATCTGCGCATGGGTCTTCTGGTTTCCGGATAACCTCTTGTGCAGATCCTACAGTCTATAGACATCTCTCGGGAGTGGACGGAGGCCCCCAGGTCTCTGTCCCTGGTGGTCACCAGAGCCACTGTGTACCTTCTCCACATCAAAAAGGACACAGGCCATGAGATACGGCCGGGGTTCTGCCAGCTTTGTGGTGTCTCACAAGTTCACTGTTACTTTTCCTTGGCATTTCATGATGATTTAAGCCATTCTAGAAAACCACCCAAGTCTTTTACTATTTTCATCATTCCCACTAAATCTGCACGATTGGTTAACTTTAATGGGCCATGGAGCTGGCATGTGGTGTCTCTTCTCAAACAGTCTTAAAATGATGTATTTTGGATAGAAAAATGTATGTTAACAATTTTAAGGTCATAAACTCCAAAGAGATGACATCTTCCAAAAACAATCATCCACCCAGGATGTTTGCTCAGTTGCTCACTTTATAAGCATGTTTTGAGTGTGTACTCAGGGTTCAGCCCTGCACTAACCCATGGAGCCACAGGAGGAGGGCAGTGCCCATTCATTGATTCCTGCACTATTTATTATTCATCCACTGAATGTGGATCAGCCTTGTTCTGTGCAGAGGCAGTGCTGCCTAAGGGTTAAGGGCAGGGAGCTCTGACACCAGATGGCCTGAGTTTAAGTCTTCTCTGTCTCCTACTCCTATGTGATTCGGGGCATGTCACTTGGCCTCAGCTTCCCTCATCTGTACAATTTCATGGGCTTGGCCTCAGGATTACATGAGATAAAGAGCTTAGAACCACACCTGACATATAGCAAGTACTCGGAACAGAGACTCTGATTACCCCAGGTCTCATGCTGAGTTCCCGAATAAGAAGGGGACTCCAGGGTCCTGTGTCCCAAGGAGCTGCCAAGCAGGCAGTGGCTGAGGCCTGGGGGAGGTAGAGAGTCACAGTGGAGTGTGGGCAGTGGGAGCCCAGGGAGGTGCTGGGGAGGGGAAGGGAAATGGGGAGGCTTCCTAGAGGAGTCTAGTTTCATGGGTTGAGCTTTCCCAGGCTGAGATTATGGAAGGCTTCCGGGCAGTAGCTGGATATGGATTCCCTCTCTCTTCAGAATGCAGAGGAAGCAGACAGCCTGGGAAGCCAGTGGGCTCTGCTCCACAGAGTCACCCAGGAACCTGCTCCACCCTCTATTGGTGGCTCCACCTCTATCACAGCGTTCCTCTAACCAGGAAGGAACCAGCCCAGGGCTGCCAGATTTTCTCAGCTGTGGAGAGATGACAAAGCCCAGCATTTCACCTGAAATCTTCTATTTGCCAGTGCTAGTAGGTGATAACATGATCACATTTAAAAATCATTTTAATTTTAAGCCACATGCTGCAGGCCAGCCATCCCTCAGGGGTGGAGGCCGATTTGCCACTTCCCCCTATGGAGAGGGGACAGAGGGTGTGACTCAGATGCTGCACACATCCCCATGGCCAGAATTCAGTCTCATGGCTACGCTTCACAAGGAGGGAGGCTGGGAAATGCAGTCTTTCACTGGTCAGCCATGGGCCCTGCTGAGGCTAGGGGAGGGAGAACGGCTCTAGGGGGATTCTTAGATGCCCGTGATACAGAGAGGAGGGGATGGAGGGGCAGTGGAGGGAAGGAGCGTGTGTGTTCGTGCATGGAGGCTGTTGATTTTGTTAACTGGGTAATATTTCAAAATGCAACTGCCAGCTTCCACGTGTTTTTCAGGATTCACCATGCCCCTGATTTTTCTTGGTTTTCTCCAAGCCAGAGGTTCTGCCCCTGCCGGCAGGGGTGGGACTGGTAGGAGCGGGTGGCTGTCCCTGAGCGGCATCTGTCTGCTGGCCATCCCAGAAGACAGCGGGAGAACCCTGGGATGTGTGGCCAGGACCCTGGACTCCAGGCCTCGCTCTGCCCTGGCCGTGGAGGCCTGGGCAGGAGACCAGATGGGTGTGAAGTAGAGAGTGGTAGAGTCCTCTGGAGGGGAGGGGGTCAGGGCCCGCTTCCTAGACGAACAGTGCTGTTCTGAGTAGAGGGTGTTGGAGACACAGAAGTGTTGTCCCGTGTAGAGGTTCCTTGTGGGCTCAAAGGGGCCAGACCATGAAAGACCTTGAATGCCAAACCAGAGAGTTCACACTGCACAGGGCAGAGGTCACAACTAGCAGCCGACAGACTGCTCCTGGCCTGCAGCATGTGTTTTAAAAGTAAAATGACTTTTTAAATGTGATCATGTAATCAACTACTAGCACTGGCAAACCAGAAGATTTCAGGTTAAACGCTGGGCTTCGTCTTCTCTCCATAGCTGAGAAAATCTAGCAGCCCTGGGCTGGTTCCTTCCTGGTTGGAAGAGAGCCAGGATCATCCTGGCCTTGCCCCAGCATACCCTGCTTGTTTCACCCCCCGACCAACCCCTGCAGGCCTGGCTCCTACAGCTCCTGCCATGGGTCAGGGCCCAGGCAGGACCTAGTTGGTTGTTGGGTTAGCGTCTGCTAGTGGCCGGAGTGAGGGGTGAAGAGGAAGGGGCCATGATGGGCCCTGCACCTGGGGTCCCTGTGAGAGCAGCTGAGTCCAGAGCCAGGGCCACCAGAGGGGGAGAGGTGGGGGAGGGAGACTTGGAGATGAAACTGCTAAGATGTGGCCCCAGCGTGCACAGGGGAAAGAGGATGGCACCCAGGTGGTCCCTGTTCCGAGTGCTGGGTCAGCGGTGGAAATCTACTTACCTGGCTGGAAAGCTGCAAGAGTCCGCAGAAGAGTAACATCATGGCTGTGAATGTATTTTTGTAAAGACTACAGAGAGCCCAGAAATGTAAGGGATGGGTGAAAAGGGAGATGGAGGTGGAATTAGAGGGTCCCTAATGTTGGCCCCAGCAGTGTACTCACTGGGAGGCTTGTCACCCCAGGGTCACCCGGGGAACTCACCCCATCTCTTCCCTTTATTTCCAGATGAAATACTCCAGATTTACCCCAACGGACTGGTCAACTAGGTTGTTTTAGGAAGCAGGGAGTGCAGAAGTCTCCATTTATTCACTCAGCAAACATGCTATGTTTGTGTGTGACAGAAGTTACACCAGGCACAGGACCCAGTCCTTGCCCATCGGAGCTGACAGGCCATGGGGAGCAGGTAAGGAAGAGTGGGGCGATTAGTAGCAACAGCCCTAGAGACATGGCCTGGATTCGAATCTCAGCTCCATGACTAACTAGCTGTGTGACCTTGGGCAAGTCATTGAAACTCTCTGTGCCTGAGTTTTCCCATCTATAAAATGAAGATACTAGTAGCACCCACCTCAGGGAGTGCTGTGAAGATTAAATAGAACAATACCTGGCACAAAGGTAATGTCTTAAGTTTTGGCAAGTATTGCTGCTCATTTAGTGACTTACTGAGCACCTACTATGTGTCGCACGCTGGGGAGAGAGCAGTGATGGAGGCAGACACAGCCCCTGCCCTCGTAGGGTGGTAGGCAGCATGGAATTCCGGGGAGCTCCCAGGGGTAGGAGGCACACCCTCTGGGGGTCAGGCTTCCAACCTTCCCCTGTTCTGCAATCACAGCTGCCAGCCCCCCTGCCAGCCAGACCCCCAGTGCCTGCTGCATGTGAAGTTCATCCTGCAAATTGCCCACCCCAGTGGCACACTCGGCTCTGGCTCTTGCCAGCTGCTGCTTGGCCTCCCTGATTCTTGGTTTTCCTCATGGTGAAGGTCCCAGCCCCTTCCTCGGGAACAGGCGTGGATGGCATCCAGGCAGCAAGGCCAGCTCTTCCAGTGACTGAGGATGGTGATCATACAGCTTTAAACACACCTGCCACTCCCCCGAGGCTGGTGGAGCTAGTGGTCTGTGGTCTGCAGAGGTGGAGGGGAGAGGGTGATCTATTGGTGCCTCGGGTGTGTTGGAGGGGGGTTAATTAAAAAGGTGGCTGGGAGATGAATTTCTGGAAACACAAATTGGAAACCAGTGGAAGCTATTGATCTGCTTAATGGGAAGCTGATGATATCTGAGCAAGCGGACAGCTCTGGCTTAGGGAGGTGGCGAGAGATCGATGCAGGCCCCTTCCCTGAACTGACCTGCCTGGGGCCAGCCGGGGACATGGGCCAGGGAGGGGCTGGGGCAGAGCTCTGGGGTCCTGGCTCTACTTCAGAGCGTGGGAGCAAGCGGCATCCCTGCGCAGGAGTCAGAGTCCCTTCCGACATCCAGCCCACGGGTTGAGGTAGGGGGGCACCAAGCACCTGATCTGAGCCCCTCTCTGCCACCTCTGATGGGGCTGAGCTGGACAAGGTGCCAGTTGTCTTCAGCTCTCAGTTTTCTCATCTGGAAAATTCCGACCTCCCAGGGTGGTTGTAAGGACTAAATGCAGTAATATGTGGGCCGTGGCAGGCACAGCCCTCAGCACCAGGGATGCAGCCGTGAGCGAGCTGCGCTCAGTACCCGCCTCCTGGAACTTACATTTTAGTGGCAAGCAAGCAAGTCCGCTGACAGTGGAGTGCCAGGGAGGGCATCCAAGCAGGGAAGGCTGCACATGCAAAGGCCTGGAGGGCGGGACCCGTGGCCTGCAGTTGACAGTGGCAGCCTGTGACGTGATGGGAACTCCATGGTTACCAACAAATACCTGCAAATCCTCAATCCCCACCCGACCAGGGAAGGATAGTGCTGTGGAGAACCATGGGCTCACACCTGCTCCTTTCCTCCTGCCAGACCCCTGTGAAGCACAGGTTTTCAGGCCCATTACTCAGATGAGCAAACAGAAGCTCAGAGAAGGAAACCATGGGCCCAAACCACACGGGTGAGGAAATCCAGCCTCGAATCCAGCCCTCCACACCAACCCAGGCAGCGCCGACACAGGGCTGGGCCCAGGCCTCCGCTCCCCAGCCCGTCCCAGTCTCAGGCTCCAGGATGGGTGTTTGTTCGCATGGAAGGCAGAGGTTATTTTTTATTATTATTATTATTTTGAGACAAGTTCTTGCTCCATCACCCAGGCTGGAGTCAGTGACTCCATCATGGCTCACTGTAGCCTCGATCTCCCGGGCTCAAGCAATCCTCCCACCTTAGCCTCCTGAGTAGCCAGGACTACAGATGCACACCACCATGCCTGACTAATTTTTGCATTTTTTGTAGATACAGGGTCTCGCCACATTGCCCAGGCTGGTCTCAAACTCTTGGGCTCAAGCGATCCACTTGACTCAGTCTACCAAAGTTCTGAGATTACAGGCATGAGTGGGCAGAGTTTATTAATCAATGTCTCATGAGTGGGCCTCTGGCTCACTGCACACCCTCCCTCCCACCTCTGCAAGGCCAGAGTCATTTTCAAAGCACTTACTTGTGAATCCTCTCCCAGGATCTGGATGGGGAAGGAGGCCAGTGTTAGTCTCTGTTTATTGATTCCAGGACTTCATCAGGGTTTATCTCTGAAACAATAAAATTGAAAGATGGCCGCAAATTTATATCTCCAGCCTGTACCACTCACCGCCCCACTGCTACCCATCCAGCCGCCTCCTCCGTGTTTCTACATGGAGGCCCCACAGACGTGATACTGGACACAGCCAAAACAGGACTCTGAGTCTCCTCCCAGCCCCTCCACCTGCAGCCCAGCCTGACTCCCCTTCCTCTCCCACGCACTGCAATCCCTCGTGGAAGCCGGGAGCTCCCTCCAGACAGACTCGGGACTGAGCACGTCTCCCTGCCAGGCCACCATCTAGCCAGGCACCACCATCGCTCACCCTCCCGGGGCCTTCCCAGACCTCCTTGTTTCCTTTCTGTTCCTTTCTGCCCTCTCAGCAGTAGAAGGGTCCTTTTTTTTTTTTTTTTTTTTTGAGACGGAATCTCACCCTGTCTCCCAGGCTGGAGTGCAGTGGCTCGATCTTGGCTCACTGGAGGCCCGTGCCACCACGCCTAGCTCATTTTTTGTATTTTTAGTAGAGACAGGGTTTCACCATGTTAGCCAGGATGGTCTTGATCTCCTGACCTTGTGATCCACTCACCTCGGCCTCCCAAAGTGCTGAGATTACAGGCATGAGCTACCGCGCCCAGCCTAAAAGGGTGTTTTTAAAAACAGAAGTCACATCGTGTCACTGTCAGGCTTGAAGCCCTCCCATGGCTCCTCGCTGCGCTTAGCAGAAAATCCACACTCCCCTCAGCAGCCTCCCTCTTCCACCTCTTCTTCCCAGCGCAGCCTCTCGGCTCCCTTGCAGCCCTTCGAACACATGGGCTGTTTTCTCTGTCTGGAGCACTCCTGCTCCAGGTCCTTCCATGGCTGGCCTTGTTCAGGTCTCAATTCAAAGATTACCTCTCAGGAGGCCCTCCCTGGCCGCCCCTCTTCATCTTCACAGCACTGACTGAGTGACCTTTCAAAGCATCCTTTGTGTGCACTTGTTTATGAGTTTCCTGTCTGTCCCCCCAATACTGTGGCAGCAGAAACTGTCTTCCTACTTACTGCTCAATCCCCATGGCCCAGACCATGGTTCAATAAACATTTGTAGAATTAATCGATGAACAAAATGTGAGGCTCGGCAGGAATTCAGCTGGAGATGCCAACTGACGTGGCCCAGAATTCTGCGTTTTGCTGGATTTACCAGCACTTGGTGGCATTGTGCCTGTTTCTCCCACTCACCCACTCCCAACCGCTGACCTGAACATCAGTGACCTTGTAGTTGCCTGGGTGCCCGCCGCTGTCCCAACTCCAGCTACAAGAGGTGGAGCTCAAGGAGGTGTTCAGGAAGCTGTTCCATGCTGAAAGCCCAGACCCTCCAGGTGAGTGGGAGGGAAACCCCACCCTGGGGTGCTAACCCCAGCAGAGAGAGTAACTTCTCCATACAAGGGGTTAGGCACTTGAGGATGAACATTCACCAGGCAGATAAGGAGAGAAGGAAGGGTGTTCTGAGCAGAGGGAACAGCGTGTGCAAAGGCCTAGATGTAGGAAGAGTGTGGTAACAAGAGAGGAAGGAGCCAGCCAGTTCTTCTGTTTTGGAGGGAGGACCATGGTCTGCACCTGCCTTATTTACGTCCCCATACCCCCCAACTCCCTGTGCACAGCTGAGGGGTTAGGACCACAGAGTCTCTCCCCAGCCTAGTTACCCCACTTCCTCCCTGCTCTCGTGGCTCCTGTAGCCCTCTCCACGCCACTGTTCTCAGCACAAATCCAGAGGGTTCCTCCCATCCTCCTACTCGGAACCCTCCCAAGGCTCTTTCGCCAGAGTGAAGGCCGAGTCCTTCCAAGGCCTGTCCCACTGTCCCCGTTACCTCCGACCTCCTCTCCTTTCCTCCAGCTCTCTCCATCCCTCCCTCTGTTCCAGCCACCCTGATTCCTTGTTCCTGGATCACACCAGGCACACTGCTCCCTTGGGGCCTTTGCACATGCTGTGCCCTCTGCCAGGGGTGCTGAGGTGCAACTGCCCCCTTCACTGATGGCTGTGGTTTCACAGAGAGAGGAGATGGGGGTACGGGCTTGAACAGGGACTGCTTTGAGAGGACTTTCCTGGCATTTGAAGTTGTCCCGGGTTGGCGGGGGGTAGGGGGCACCTTTTAGGAAATGATGATGGCTGTTTTCCTAAAACCCAGAGCAAAGGAGGCCTCCCAGAGATGGATCCCCAGCCCCGGGCAATGGGTAGGGTCCTTTTACTTCTGCCTGTTTGATTCTTGCACACTCTGGCTTGTGTTTCCATGGCCACCGCGCTCTGCCACCTGAGTGAGGTGGGCGCTTCTGAGGGCCACAGATGCACCCGGGGACACCCAGCTCAGGGGAGGAGTCCACCATTGCCTATAAGCCCTGAGCAGCACCACCTTCACTCTTTCGAAAGTAGCCTGAGCCTAAAAACCATTTTTCCTACCAGCTTTGAGATGTTGCAACTCTTGCTGATTTAAATTTGTCAAATTCTCATAAAACACAATCCTGCACACCCGAAACCTCAACTGCTCATGCCCCACCAGCTATATTCTGGTGCCCCCAGTGGACCCTGATATAGCCCATGTGCCTCACTCTGGCCTCAACTTCCCCGAAGGTCTCACTTGCCTCTCCCCACCCCTCTCCAGAGGCCATGGCCCCCAGGGCTACACTCAGTGGTGCCCCAGGTGGCAGGTGCGGGACAGGCTACTCTAGCCACTACCCTATTCCTGAACCCGTAGCTCAGCCCAGGTCTCTGCTTAAATATCACCTCTTTGGGGACACCCTGCCTGTTCCCCCCATCCCCCGAAAGTCCTCTTATCCCAATGTCTTTTCTGGCACTGATCGCTACCTGACATATGACAAAGTTATTTTGTAACAGCTTTATTGGAATTTACATACTGTAAAGTTCATTCATTTAAAGTGTATCATTCCGTGGATTTTAGTATATTCACAGAGTTGTGAATCCATTTCACAGTCGGTTTTAGGACATTTTCATCATCCAGAAAGAAACCCTATACCCATTAGCAGTCATTTCCCACTTCCTCTTCCCCTAAGTCCCTGGTAACCTTGAATTTACTTTCTTTTTTCTACTGAATTGCCCATTCTGGATTTCCCATACAAATGGAACCATATACACTGGTCTTGTGTGACTGGCTTCTTTCACATTGCATAATGTTATTTTTAGCCATCCGTTTTCCCCTAGCTCAGAGCCTTTCCACCGCTGTTTCCTCTGCCTCAGACACTCTTCTCCAGGTATCTCCTTGGCTCCCTCCCTCACCTCCTTCTCAGTGAGGCTCTCTCCATCCTCCTATTTAAGTGGAAACCCTCACCCTCCTCTTCACCCTCATGATTCTTACTGGCTTTTCTTTTCTTTGTAGACCATTCCCTTTCTGGGGTCCTGCTTTCTTTACTTATCCCCCCAACTCCCAGAGAACTCCTCTGCATCCTTCAAAACCCACTTAAGATGGTGCCTCCTCTGTGGTACCTTCCCAATGCTAAGTTAGCTTTCGCCGTCTATGCTCCCCAAAATTCCTGATTCTTGCTAGACTGTAATTTGTTTGCTTCCTCATTGGTTCCATTGATTGCCAGGCTGCCCCTGCAAAAAAGTCAAGGACCTTGTTTTGATCTCTGCTGTGCCTCAGCCTCCAGAAAGAAGGCTGCACATCATAGTTGCTCAATAAATGTTTGTTGAATGAATGAAGAAATGCTGGGGTCTGCTGGGGACCTGAAGACCTGACCTAGGGTTGGGTAAGGCCATGAGCCAGCACAGGGCAGGACAGACATTGAGGGCACCACTGCCCCAGACATCTGGGGTCGGCCCTGAGATGCTCAGGCTTGGCCTTCAGAAGCCCTCACATGCCCAGGGCACAGCGGGCTGAGGCTGCCAGGGCTTTAAGTGTCCAGGACCTTCCATGCACCCCTGTGGGGCAGATGGGCATCTCCTATACCACTGAGCTGGTCATGAAGAAAGGGGCTGCACACAGGCGCAGGCTCCAGCCTTCCCCAGTGACAAACGGTTGATAATTAATGTTGGGTCTGCACGTTATTAATCAATTTAAAGTTGAATGCACAGCTAGAAGCGATTCCAGGAAAACAAATGTTCGGCCCCGCATCCTCCTCATTCTTACTCATCAATCACCAATTTTGCAAGCAGCTTATTAAAATGTAGAGAAAAGCGTGGCTGGAGAAATAAAAGGCCCTTAAAGGCCCAGAGATGGTTTATCAGGTGTTCACAGCATGAGTGCGGGAGTTGGGAGGTGGGGGCTGGCAGCTGCAGAGCTGAGGGGCCTGGCCCCGGTTCACAGATGGAAAGACTGAGGCTTGAGCTGGGAGGCCGTGTGAAATCCAGAAAGTTGATGCCAACACAGGAGCATGGCCAGGGTCTGGGAGCCTTGGGCACAGGGCCTGCAGGGCTTATGGTGGACAGCCAGGTGGAGTATGGCTGCCAAGCTGGAGACTCAGTGACTGGAGGGGACCAGAGCCACGTCTGGAAGCAGGGAGGGAGAAAGGCATTGTTCTGGAGTCAGGCAGATCTTGGATTCGAATCCTAGCTCTTCTTCCAATCGTGTGGGAGGCAAGGCTCTCTGAGCCTTGCTTTCCTCTTCTGTGAACCAGGGGCAATTGCTTCCCTCTGGAAGGTTTGCAGAGGCGAAGGGATGCCATGTAAAGAAAGGCCTAGGAGAGGGCCTTAGTTGCACAGGAGGTGCTCATTAAATGATGGTTGTCTGTCGAAGGCCCAGCACTGGTGGGAGGGCAGCTGGGGCAGCTTCTGTGCCTCCTTCAAGCGTGACAGTGCTATTCTGGGTATGTAGCCAAGTGGCTGGGACTGTGCTGCCCTTTGCCAGCATGGTCTTCGGAAGCACCAGGAGGCTGCTGTGCCTTTGCTCATGTTCCTTCCTCTCTGGGATGTGTTTTCTTCACATAAACCCCAAGCCACAGCGAACTCATATACATCCTTCAAAACTCACCTCATATGGCACCTTCTCTGTGATGTCTTCCCAATGCTAAGTCAGCTTCTTGCCCTCTATGTCCCCCAAATACTTGATTCTTGCTAGACTGCGAATCCCTCCTGGGAAGGGCATGTGCCCTACATGGCCCAATATATGGTGACAGAGTAAATTTTGTTGAGTGAATAAGCAAAGGAATGAGTGAATAAGTGAATGGATGGTTCTCACAACACTGACCCTGCCCTGAGATCACTTAGAGGCCTGTCCCCCACATGCCTCACCTCCAAGACTTTGAGCTCCCCAAGAGCTAGGGCCTGGCCTGGAGGTCTTACCTATGCCTCCCACTGCCCAGGTCAGATCTTGGTACACACTAGGTGCTCAATACATGTCTGAATGAATGAGAAGAAAAAGAGGGGATAGGAAAGCTGAGTCCACACTTGGGACCTACGAAGAGCCAGGGAGGGCACTGGGCATTTTCACCCATGGAGTCCTTTCTCTGCCTCATAGCAGCCTAGATCACAGATGCGGATACTGAGGCAGGAGGAACCAAGGATGTGCAGGAGCCAGGATTGAAGCTATGGAGCTTGGAAGACTCAGAGGGTTCTTCCCACCCCTTCATGATGGCTTCCAAATGAGGGAATGCAGGCATGTGTGAATAAATCAGTGAATGCATGAGGTCTCACGTGAATCTCGCCGCCCCTCCCTCAGCCTCATCCTTCCCAGGCCTCTCCTCTGCAGCTGGCTCAGCGCTTTTGCGTGGGGCTGTGGAATAAAAGCTGCCCCGCCCGCTCCCTGCCAATCAGCCTCCATTGTCCTGCTGCATCTGGAGCCCTCTGCAAATTGCCCGTCCCGACAGGCGTGCTCAGCATCCTCCGAGGAAGGACGTCCCCACCTCTTTCACAAGCGCCAGTTCCTAAAAGGCTGGTAATTGCGTCCTCAGCGTCCCCACTGAGCAACCCAGTGCCATGGAGTGGCGGAAAAGGCCCCAGATGGCTGGGAAAGGAGCGGGGTATGGCAATGATTATCACTGAGCAGGAAGCAGCTCGGCCTCTGAGGAGGCGCTGGGTATGCATTAAGTAGGAAACACATGTCTAAAATGTCCTTAGCTCTGTCCATCAGCCCCCTGTGTGGCTGTTTCCACCAAGCCAGCACTTCCCTAAAGGAGCGCACACTAGCGTCGCCAGGGCTGGTTAAATCCCAGATGGCTGGGCCCCACCTCAGGGTTTCTGATTGGGAGGTCTGGGTAGACCTGAGAATGTGCATTTTTCACAGGTTCCTCAGAGATGCCCTGGGAGGTGGGGGTAGGGGACTGACTACAACTTTCCAACTCCCTGGGGCCTTCAGGAACGACGGGGACCATGCCAGGCTCACCTCTGGGAAAGACAGTGTATACCGTGGACCAGACTACACATCACAGCCTGGGGTCCACCCACAGGCAAAGATGGAGGCAGATTCTTGGGCTGGTTGACTTGTGGAGCATTGTTATTAAACTGCAGTAAACTAGAAACAAGGTGGAGCGGAGGGGGGCTCTCGGTGCAACAGTGTTTGCCCAGGTGTGGCTCCAACAAATGGTCATGGTCACCACCGTACAAAACCACAGCCACAGCCACAAGCTTAGGAGCACTTGGTGGGCTCCTCTCTCAGCGTGTGGCCTGCAGCTGGTTCAGTCTGTGTCCATGGTCCATCGAAATGTATCCCTTGCCTGGGGAGGTAACAACTGAACTCAACTATTGAGCTTCCCTGAATTCCCAGTGGAGGCCCAGAAGGGCCAGGTGCTCTCGGCAGGTCACACAGTGCTCAGTGGGAGAAGGCCCCGGAGCTCGTGGCTGCTGGAGCCTGTCAGCCTGAGTTTGAGTCCTGCAGCCCTCTGTCCAGCAGTATGGCCAGGGACAGGCCATACTCCTGATTTACCTGTCCTCAGTTTCCACAACTGTATTATGGGGGGAATGGTGGAAGCAGTCTCACAGGCTGATCCACGAACAGTACTTAGTGCAGGGTCTGGCACCAGGTGGGGTGTCAGGAGGAGAGAGAAGTTGAGTGGACACAGATCTTCCTGTCAGAAAGCACATACTCAGATAGGAACAAAATTAAAGGGGCTCAGACACATCACTCTGCATCTCGCCAGCCTCTTTGGTTTGTGTTTTGTATATGGTTGGCGGAGGGAGTCTAGAGCAGGGATGGGACTTCCAGGTGGCTCCGGGAGAGGGGTGGAAGTGAAATCCTTCTTTTCAAGGTCAGCCCCTGCAAGCCCTTGCCTTCGCCTTCCATCTGGAATGCCTGATCACTCATCTTCCTGTGTTAACTCTCTCATCCTTCAAGGCCTGGTGCAGTCCCTGCCTCTTCCATGATCTCCCTGCCACAAGTGCCTTCCATCCTAGAACTCCCACAGCACCAGCTTCTCCATTGTGATATGAGGTGCCACCTGCTACCATCGGTGTATCAGTGAGGACCCTGATCGGATGTCACGGTTCTCTCTCTCTCTTCATCCCGCAGCCCTGTTTCTTCATTCTTGGGAAGGTTTGCTCTTACAGTGTAACACGATAGGCACCAGGAGCCCCAGGCTCACAGCCAGTTAGTTCAGTGGTCCCAGCAGGAAGAGGTCTCTTTTTCAGATCTGCAAAAGCGCCAGGGCTGACTCTCATTGGCCTGACTCAGGTTACAAGCCCATCTCTAAGCCAATCACTATGAGGAACAGAGGGACTTATGCTCTGATTGGCCAGGCTGGATCACGTGCACATCCCTGGACCTAGAGGGTGCTGAGAATGGACAGGGGAGACCTAGCCTAGTCACATGGACCAACAGTGGGGAGGAGGTTCAGGGATAAGGGGGGCTGGATGCCAGACAGTGGATCCAACTGTGTCTGCCTCAGTCATCATCTGCTCGGGCCTGAACCTGCCACCAGGCTGTAGCTGCATGCGTCTTGTGTCCCCCTGTGTCCAGGGTTTGCCACACACCCCATGTGCTGGATGAAGGGGACACACGTAGGAATCACACTGAATAACCTCCTTCCTCGTGGCATCCCCTGAGCCTGGGGAGGAGGCAGCCCTGCCTCCCCACTTCCTGCCCTGAGCCACAGGGACCAGTTACTTGGATGAAGGCCCTCGTCTGCGCACGGCAGGAGGTGTAGCCCAGCTCCTCCTGTGGAGGAAGCTTCCTAATGGTCTCCCCTGGGGCCCGGTGAGGACATAAACTCTGCATCACTGAAGGTGCTGGGGCTCAGATGGCACTGCCTGGGTTGCTGGAGGGGCACGCATCCTGCAGCAGGCAGGGCTGGGATGGAGGCCCCAGGTCTCCTTCCGTCCCTGAGCCCGACTAGTCTTGGGGCTGAGGCTCTGGCTGAGGGACGTCTCCTTTATAAGTGAGTTTGTTTATTTGCTCCTAATGCCTCTCTGTGTCCTCTCGCCTCCCCAGCTGGAGTTGGTGAAACCACAGACTGTGCCCTGAGCAGGGGCAGGACCTGTGTGGAGCCACCGAGATGTGATTTAGTCACTTGTTACTTGGGTTAGGCTAAAATAATCCCAGGAACTGAGACGCTGCCAAGAAGACACAACACAGAGACAGGACCCTGAGGACTGGGAGCAGCGCGTGCCTGGGTGCTGGGGGCCTCTCTGAGCCAAGAGCTAAATAATGGGAGGAGCCGGCCACGGGAGCGGGAAGAGTGCTCCCGGCAGAGGGAACAGCAAGGGCAAAGGCCCCGGGACTTGAAGAAGTTCGCCCTTGGAGATGGAAAGTTGGCCAGCGTGCCTGGAGCAGAGTGAGGAGGGGCTGGCACTGGGACAGGAACCCTGCAAGGTGGGTGGGGCCAGAGAGCGCAGGGCCTGAATGTTGGTGGACTGTTTTACGCGAAGAGGCCACCATCAGAGGGGTTGATAGAGGAGTCACCATTGAGATTGTTCTGGTAAGTGAGGGAACAGAAATAATTAGGGTTAGGGGCTAAAATTGGCTCCTCCCATTATTTAGCTCTTGGCTCAGAGAGGCCCCCAGCACCCAGGCACGCGCTGCTCCTCGTCCTCAGGGTCCTGTCTCTGTGTTGTGTCTTCTTGGCAGCATCTCAGTTCCTGGGATTATTTTAGCCTAACCCAGATGGGGAGAGGACATGTGGCCAGGGAATGAGGCCTGGGCAGGCCTGGGAAGGAGCCAGGTCAACAGGGTTCTGGGACGTCGGTGGGCAGCCGGGGTTTTGCAGGTATCTCTTTGCAGGACTTTGCAGCAGCCGCGCGCTGCCCTCTGCTGGAACTTCTGAGCATTACACCTAGCGCCTTTGAGCGGTACTAACCCCAGAACTTACTTCCCTGAGCACTTTATGGAAACACCCCGGTGATACGGTGTCCTCAGAGCTGGCAGAAGCTCACAAGGTCTTCTTCTCCTGCCTGGTATGTCCCTGCTGGCTTGCTTAGCCGTAGGCACAGGCTGCTAGCCCCTTTTGATGCAGTCAGTTCTGACCCTGAGCAGTGCAGGGCAGTTGACCCCGCACAGTGCAGGGCAGCTTGACCCCATAAAGAGCTGTGCTTCGCTTCCTCCTGGCCTCGGCCCTGCACAGGCCTTCAGGACTGCCTGAGGGGCCTGGGGACACTGACCACCTCCCCCACGACTGCCCTGCTCCAGCGCCTCCAGGCCCTGCCCACCCCGACCCCACCCAAGCTGCCCTCCCAGACCAAAGGGAAGACCTGGGAGGAAGCCTGAACAGTCTAGGCTTCCACAGAGGATGTGGCTTTCCTAGGAAAACCCCTGCAGACTCCCCAAATGTGCCACACGTGTCCTCTGCCTGCCTGTGTCTTTGTTTTTTATGTTGGAGCTTCAGGCACCTCTCAGTTTCCCTGAATACAGAGGGAGGGCTGACAAAGGCCTGGTCGTAGGAACAGCTGGGGTGAACAGAGAGGTCGGAGGGGGCAAGGCTGAGGCAGAGCCAAGTCGGGCTTCCTGGGAGGATTGTGGGCCCGTCTCACCTGGGCTTCCGGGTCCTTTCACACCCCAGCCCCTGCTCCGGCAGTAGTCACAAAGGAGGGCCGTGCTCAGGGAGGGCAGGGAGGCCAGGAGGCCAAGGGAAGAGATGGGAGAAAAGATGCGTGGGTTTCAGTAGGCCCAGCAACACTGTCCTGGGTCTCATTCCAGCATCTGTCCTGTAAACAAACTCCCTCATTCATTTGGCAAATATTTTTTGAACACCTGCTATGTGCCAGGCATGGTCTATGGCTTGAGCCTGCTTCAGTGAATAAAACAGACTCCCCTGGCCTCCTGGAGTCTGCATGCCAATGAGGAAGGAGGACAGCAACCAACAGCCTGGCAGAGAGACCGATGCTGCTGCCCTCGGAGAGTGGTGACGGGGTCCAGGTGTGCACCTGAGTGAGCGATGGCATAGGGAGTGCAGGACAGAGGTGGGCAGGAGCCCTCCCTGAGTGTCCACTGAGCCAAGACCTGAGTGACGAGAAGTCTTTACAAACCTCTCTGGAGGAAGAAACTGGGCACAGAATGGGTCATCAGGGCGGAGGAGTGTGGGCGGTGAGGAGGAGGCCAGGCCAGCCAAATCCAAATTAATCTTCCTCCTGGCTGGTCAGGCAGCTCCATGCAGTCTTCCAGTGCTGTCCCCGTGGCTGGGGTTCAAATTCAGCACAGGGCTCTTGGTCAAGGGATACCCGGGTTCCATTCTCAGCCCATCTGTGCCTGAGTGTCCCCGGCTGAGGTCCTTCTGAGCTCAAGGATCGAAGTCTAAAATCTCTACGGAGCTCATACCAGTCACAGGGTGCCAGGTCCCCTTAGTGTGTCTCCTCAGGCCCAGCAGAGCACCTGGCACATGGCAGGAGCCCAGCAAAGTCCCTTTAAATCAACACCAGGCTGTGGGGAGGGAGAAGGGGCTCTCAGGATGTGGTGGGCTGTACAGCCTCTCAGCCCAGCATGGGGCCTACCTCTGCCAGGACCTGCCCCTGCACCAGCCCTGTCACCAATCACCCCACAGACTCCATGAGCATGTCCTGTGGGGGACTTGCAGCCAGTGGGTGGCACACATGGACACAGAGAGGTGCAACACGGGATGGGGGTGTGCCTGAGTGCTGGGACTCACTGGGGAGCAGCACCTTGAGCTCAGATTGCAATCATTCGTTCATACATGCACTCATTCAGTCACTCATTTCACATTTTATTGAATACCAGTGGTATTCCAGGCACTAGAGTATAGTGAATAAAACAGACAAAAATCCTTACCTTCATGAAGCTAGCATGCTAACGGTAGGGAAACAAACCAAAATATAGAATATAGAAATTTAAAATATACAGTAGTTTTTTTTTTTTTTTTTTTTTTTTGAGACAGAGTCTCGCTCTGTCGCCCAGGCTGGAGTGCAGTGGCGCGATCTTGGCTCACTGCAAGCTCCGCCTCCCAGGTTCACGCCGTTCTCCTGCCTCAGCCTCCCGAGTAGCTGGGACTACAGGTGCCCGCCACCACACCCCGCTAATTTTTTTGTATTTTTTAGTGGAGACAGGATTTCACCGTGTTAGCCAGGATGGTCTCGATCTCCTGACCTCGTGATCTGCCCGCCTTGGCCTCCCAAAGTGCTAGAATTACAGGCGTGAGCCACCGCGCCCGGCCTAAAATATACAGTGTTTTTAAAAGTGTACAATTCAATGCTTTCTAGTAAATTCACTGAGTTGCACAACCATCCCCACAATACATTTTAAAACATTTTCATCACTCCAGGCAGAAACTCCATACCCATTCGCAGCCGTCCACATACTGCCTAGGCCTCCTACCAGTCCCTGGCAGCCACTCATCTGCTTTCTGTCTCTATGGATTTGCCTGTTCTGGACATTTCATACCATTCGAATCACAGAAGATGTGTCCTTTTGTGTCTGGCTTCTTTAACTTAGCGTCATGTTTCCAAGGTTTATCCATGTTGTCACATATATCAGTACTTCATTTCTTTAAAAACAATTTTTTTGAGACAGGGCCTCATTCTGTCACCCAGGCTGGAGTGCAGTGGCACAAACACAGCTCACTGAAGCCTTGACCTCCTGGGCTCAAGGGATCCTCCTGCCTCATCCTCCTAAGTAGCTGGGACTACAGGCGTGCACCACCACACCTGGCTAATTTAAAAATTTTTTTTTCTGTAGAGACTGAGTCTCACTGTGTTGCCCGGGATGGTCTCAAACTGCTGGGCTCAAGTAATCCTCCCGCCTCAGCCTCCCAAAGTGTTGATATTACAGGCATGAGCCAGTGCTCCCCGAATTTTATTTCTTTTTATGGCTAAATAATGTTTCATAGTATAGACAGATCACATTGTTTATCCATCATCTGTTGATGCACACTTGGGTTGTTTATATTTTAGGGCTGTGCGGTTTTACAGTGACAAGTGCTAAAGTAAAAGGCCAGGATGGGGTGTGGCAGTGTATTTTGGGGAGGGGCCCAAGGGGGCCTCCTGGCCAATAGGAGAGGAGTGGGCCAGGCCAAGTCAGGGCAGATGTCCAGTGGTTACACACCTGTCGTTACAATACTGAAATCTTTTCATGCCTCTGGGTTAAAGCCCACTGTCTGGACCCCCAGAGGGGCTCCCACTGCTGCTGTCTCTGTCCAGCCCTTCTGGCCCTCTTCAGATGTCCCTAGGGTCTGCAATAAAGGACTTAATACTTAGCCTAGCAGGAGGTGTTTTGGAGTGGTCGGGGCCAGTGCCTGTGTTAAATATTTTGAATATCCCCCTGGGCAAAAAGCATGACACATTGCAAAGGCCCTGGGGCAGGAGAGCCTGGAGCTGGAGCTGGAGAAACTGCAACAGGCCAGTGTGCCTGAGGCAGAGTTAGGAGGAGGATAAATAAGGCCCTGCGGGTAAAGCAGGGCCCGTGGATCATGGCAAGGATTGGGTTTTTATTCTGAGTGGGGTGGGGGCCTCTGGAGGGTACTGAGCAGAAGAGGGCCATGGTCTCACGTAGGTTCAGCCAAAGGATTGGTCTGGCTGAGAGCTGAATCAAGGAGGGTAGGGAGGGTACTAAGGCCATTCAGAGGAGAGGGGAGGGCGACAGGAACCAGGGAGGGCTGTGGAGGCTGGGAGGAGTGAGAGTGGGTGGGTGGGGGCCTGGAGAGAACAGGAGTGGGGAGGAGCAGGCTTGGGGAAGCTGGTGGGCCTGAGCATACTAAGCTCGTGCTCTCATAGATGTGGTGGAGGCATCTGGACCTCGGCCCTGCAGTGAGCAGAGGTCGAGCGAGGGCGTGGTCAGCACGCAGGTGCTGGGTGAGCACGTGCACCAGTGGCCGGCAGCTCCTCTTCCCCCTCCACTTTCATCTGTTCCTTCACCACCCACTGCGTGAGCACGCTGCCCTGTTTTAAGCCCTGGGGACTCAGCAGTTACGGGACAGACACGAAACTAATCCAGTGTGAGAAACAGATGGTAAACACACAAAGTGATCAGTGGGTCACAGAACACCAGGCACCAGAGAAGAGAAACAGGGAGGGGCTGTGTTAGACAGGGTTGGGGGACTGTGCTCTAGTGCTGTGGTTTCAATTTGTCCCCCAAAGTTCATGCATTGGGAAGTTAGTCTCCAGGGCAGCAGCGGTGAGGGTTGGGGCCTTGAAGAGGGAGGGGGTTGGGCCAGGAGGGGTTCGTGTTAACTCAGAAGTGGGGTAGTTGTCCTGGGAGCGGGCCCTGATAAACAGGATAAGTTCGGCCCCCATCCCTCCCTAGTGCTCTTTGGCCCTTCCACCTTCTGCCATGGGAGGATGCAGCGGGTAGCCCTTGCCAGGTGCAAGCCCCTCAACCTTAGACTTCCCAGCCTCCAGAACTGAGCAATAAATCTCTGTGAGTAATACATTTATAACTACCCAGTCTCAGATATTCTGTTACAGCAGCACAAAATAGACAAAGACAGCAAGTGATCCTGGTTTTCCATTTGTGGTAGTGAAAGAAAAACTCCCTTTCAAATGCATTTAACTAAAAATAGTTAAAAGAAAAACATGACTGGGATAGTGGTGCAGAGGCTCTTAGCATATTGCAAAGTCATCACAGCTGTCAAGGTCTGGGATTGAGTCACGGTCTCCTCCCCTGCCAGGCCAGGTTTACCAACCCATTTTACAGATGAGGAGACTGAGGCTGAGAGAAGCGAAGGGACTTGCCTGCAGACCTCCTGCGCACACTCTGGGGCTCTTTCTGCACCAAGAGCCTCTCCTGCACCAAGAGGCAACAACGCAGTTCTCTGAGTTATTCTTTCTTGCTATTTCTCTTCCTTTTGGTGGATGAATTTGGGAGCTCTTTAAAACATCAGGGGAACTTTCCAGATGCAAATATTCCATCCAGCCCATTAACTAAAGTCACAGCAAATAAACTATAATCACAAGACCTATTATTAGTGTGGATTCGAAAGTAATTACCCAGTGTAGATTTAGACTGTAGGAAGAATGTTGTCTGGGGTGGAATTTTCACCAAACCTTCAAAGGGTGAGGCATGTGAAATAAGTAGAGCTACAGTGTGGCACCTGCATTCCCCCCGAACCAGCTGGGGGTGAATGAGGGAGTGTGGCTTGAGGTCATTCATTCATTTGGTTGGCAAACATTTATTAGCACCTACTGTGTGCCAGGCCCCATTCAGTGCACTGGGGGATGCCACGATAACCAAGACAGGGGGTGACCCTGCCTTGTGGACAGGACATTTTCTTGAGAGAAGACAGATGTTGAGAAAGAACAATTAAACAGGATGCCAGTAAATGGCCTAGAGGAAGTAAACTGGGTGGGGAGACAGTGCCTGGGGGCCACTTCTTCAAGGGTGCTCAGGAAGGCCTCCCTTGCAGGTGATTGCTAAGCTGAGACCTGAAGAGAGAGCTGTGCAGAGAGCTGGGGGAGGGAACAGCAGATGCAAAGGCCCTGAGGCAGGAACGAGGCTCTCATGGAAGGGAGCAGGTGGGTACAGGGTGGCAGAACTGTGAGGCAGAACTAGGCTTTCGGTTCTGAGTACAGTGGGAAGCTGGCGGGATGGGTCTGATTTGCATTTACCACGATACACCGCAATACGGAAATAGGCAGTGGCTCCAACCAGGGTGAAGAACGGCCCTGACCCTCCCAGGAAAAAGACGCCCACTGGTTCCCAGCCCTGCAGGTGGCTCTGTGTGCCAGTTTCTTCCACACTCCTCTCCCAGCGCTGAACCAGCATGGAGACTGAGGTAGGCTTTCTAAGGCCAACAGTGCTGTCATGATGATGGTGACAAGCAGCCCTTACTGAGCATGTGCGGTGTCACCCCCACCACGGTGGGCACAAACCAGCATCCTCTCCTGTCACCCTCCTCAGTCTGTCCATTCTGGGTAAGGAATCTGCCTTTCCCATTTTCCATATAGGAACTAAGACTCAGAGTCAGCAGCCCCTTGCCCAGGGTCATACAGCAGGCAAGTGGTGATCAGGATCTGAGCTGAGGTCTGAGGGCAGTGTCCATGCCTGCTGTGTCCTCAGCCTGCCTACCCCACTCTGCCCCAAAACAGTCTCTCTAGGCTGGGTGACCAGCGACCTTAGTCCTCCAGCGCCAGCCCTGCGGCGGCCCAAGTTACCAGCCAGACTGGGGGTAGAGGAGAAGTGTGCAGGCAGAGGGGCTGCGTGGAGCCACCTTCCAAATTGCCTCCCTGGGTAAGGATAGCAGGTGACAGCCACCTGCAGGTGAGGACTCTCTGAAGAGAGAGGTGAAGACACTGTGTCTGTGTTCCCCGCTGGAAGGGCCTGGGCAGCCTCAAGATCCTCGCATTGGCCGATACCCACATGCCCCTCAGGCCAGCGACGAGTCTCAGACGGAAGTCCAAGACATGGCCTCGGGCCTCCTGTCTGTCTGTGAAATGGGGTAACAGCACGTGGGCCTGAAGGCTTCAAGGGGGTTCACTTTGGTAACGGCTATTCCATCACAACCACTAGCCTGTAAAACTGGAAAGAGGCTATGAAGGGGGCGCTGTTGTCAACTGTGGGTGCTCACTCCAGCAAGGACCCACCTGGCTGCAGCTGGACACCCTGTCTGCTGCAGGCTGTGCTGGCAGGGCTGCCATCACGGAGGCCTAGTTTTCTGGTCCTTAAACACACTATCCTTCTTACGTCAGAATCCCAGGATTAAACGAGTATTGAAGGTGACCCTACGCATTGATGGGTTCCTGTCTGACATGAAGCCCCGCCCTCCACGTGACCCCTCTGCTTGCACACTTCCCATGACAAGGATCTCACTCTCTCACCAGGCAGCTCTGATGAGGGTGCTTGCCCCGACCAGAGCTGAAGTCAACATCCTCCTAACATCACCCTTGCTGCTGCTGGGGCTGCTCTGGTCGGCTCAGTTCTGTGCTGGCTGAGTGACACAGAGCAGGTTTCTTTGCGTCTCTGAGCATCAGTTTCCTCATCTGTAAAATGAACTCAGTAATAGCTTTCTTCATATGGCTGCTTGGGGCATCTGAGATGTCGTAATAAGCGGGAGGTCAATAAATGCTAGCACTCTGCCCTGTTCCTCTTTCTCCCAGGGTCCTATCTATGGCCTCTGAGCCCAACAACCTATTTTTCTGTCCCAGGACAACCCTACACAAGGACTTGGGGGCTAGAATTGCCCCCCTACCCTACCCCAAGGCTGTTTCTTCTTGTTGGTGACATCTTCAGGCCCTTTTGCATCCCACACACTCCCTCTAATCATAGCCCAGGCTGCCCTTATCACTTTCTCAGGGCAGGAACCAGAACTGAGCTTTAGACCCAGATGGGGTTTGAGCAGGACTGGGAAGACTATCGCCTCCCCAGTTCTGGGCATAGATCTTGGCTACTACGGCCAGTGATCCTGAGAAACTACTTTGTGCCAGTGACTTCTGGTGAGCTGAGTCGGTTCAGAGCCTGAAGCTGGGCCCATCTCCCCTGTCCTCAGTTCTGCCCATCCCAGAGTTCTAGGCTCATGCACCTGGAATGGCAGGCAGGAGAATGGGACTGGCAGATGCTGCTGACACTGTTTCTGCCATCGGAGTGCCCAGGGCCATCAAGGCACCCGTCTTCATCTGATGTCAGTCTCCTCCACTGGACGGTCAGCCCCACGAGGCAGATTTTTGTTTCTGTCTTATTCACTGCTAAGTCCTGGTGCCTAAAACTGTCTGGCACACAGTAGGTGCTCAGTAAAGTTTGGATGAATGAATGAACAGGCTACCCCCTGGGATGCTGCCGGGCCAGAAAGAGCATCCAGACACAGGCTTTGAGATGAGTATGTCAGGGGGGATGTGGGGTGTGGAAGAAGCTTTGGGGGCCCCAGGTTCCACACCACCTATGTAGTGATGCCCGTTCCCTGGGCTGGGTGACCCGCCGTGTGCCCCACGCCTTACTTAGCCAGGCCCCAGGTGGTCAGGTGCAGCTGCCCTCTGAAAACCCCACCTGAGCTGGAAAAACCCACAACCCCCACCACAGCTGGGACCAGCTGAGTTCTCTTCTTTTTCTACCTCCTGCCCCACCCTAGAAACCATCAGAAGAGGAACAGAGACCCTGCAGGAGGCGTGAACTCAGCCATGCGCTTGGAGCCCCTGGTACATATGGCCTTCCGCCCTCCCCTCAGTCCACGCTGCAAAACCCCCACCTCCCTGGGGAAGGCTAGGGGGTGGGGGGGAGGCTCTCTCACTGGAAAACCATGTACTCCTCCAGGGCAGGACCCTGGCATGAAGTGGGGACCGAGAGATACTCACTCAACAAATAGTCGCTGAGCTCCGGCTCCATGCCAGGCTCCGCACGAGGTGCTGGGGAGACAAGGAAAACGTGGAGCGAGGTCTCGTCCTCAGGTCGCTGACACTCTGGCGAGGTGTATGCCAGGCGCCGTCCCAGCTAAGCATGGGACATGTGTCCCCTCATTTATTCGCCATAGCTCTTGGAGGAGGCACCATTTCCTGCCTGTTCTCCAGACGAAGCAGCTAGGAAGGCTGCCTAGAGACCCTGCCGCCACAGGCCGGGCTTCTGACTGCAGCGCGGGCCCTGAGGCCTCTGCTTTCAGCCAGTCTGGGATGGGCATGTGTGCAGTGGGAAGTGCACACCCAGTCAGAGTACCCTCCCAGGTACACTTATCCAGCAAGCTGAGTGTGCCACCCCATTGTACAGAGTAGGAACAGGAGGAGGCCCAGGGAGGCTGAGTCGTTTGCCCAGGGTCACACAGCAGGTCAGTGGCAGAGCCGGAATTTGAAGCCCTGTCTTCTTGACTCCACGGTTGTTATCTGCTGCCACACTGCCTCTCAGTGAGTGAAGGACCAGTGAGTGACTGAAGCAGGGACTCAGACCCTGGGAGAACATGGGAACTGCCACCTTCCCTCAGCCCCCATCTGCATTAACGGGAGACAGGGTAGGCACATAGGTCCTCTCTTTCCTTGAACACTAGTGTCACTCAGCTGCTAACTTGTTCAGTCCACGGGCATTAATTGAGCACCTGCAAGTTATCAGGCACAGGGGATAAAGCAGTGACTGACAGACACTGTCCTTGCCCCCACCAGGCTCACATTCCAGTGGGGGAGATGGCCACATGATAGTAAACCAGTGTGTAATTATCATAGAGTACCTTCTCAGGTCGACGACTGTGAGGGAGCTGGCGGGGCAGGAAGAGACACTCTACCGTGCCTGGAGCCACAAGAAGGAGCCAGCTGTGAGTGTGGGAGGAAGAGCATTCCCAGTGAGGGTGGCAGCCGTGCAAAGGCCCTGGGGCCAGAAAGAGCTTGGGAGTGCGGGGCTGACAGCGGGCCCCTTGGCTGGAGCGGCATGAGTGGGAGCATGGCCGGAAAGGAAGGTGAAGGTCAGGGGGGGCAGGGGGAGGCGTATGCACAGGACCCTGAGAGGGTTACCAGCACTGGGTTGGAACCAGAGCTACGAAATGGTCAGGTTTCAGGTTAAACAGATCCTTCCAAGCGCGGGGCTAGGGGTGGTTTAGAACAGTAAGAGGGGAGGCAGGGAGGGGCCCAGCATGGCAGCCAGCCTTGCAAGGAGATGCTGAGAGCGCAGTGACTGACAAGGCAGAGGGCTCCTGCCTCTGACCTCCAGGCTGGCCAGGTGGGCACCTGGGCCCCACGGCCATGCAGTGCTCAGTGTGAAAGCCCATAGAGAGGCTGATCTCACGCTGACCTCAGCACCCCAGCCATTGTAGCGGTCCAGGCCTGTGCCTTCCTCCCCAGCCCTGAACTGAGGGAACTGCAGAAGAAGCTTAACTGCCCTTTGTCAGGGATAAAGAGAGTCGGGGGTGGTGAGACTGTGTGTGCCCAGCGGTGTGCAGGGTGACGATAAGCACTCGGCAGCCATTTGCTGTGATTAGCACCTGCACACATTAGATCATCAGACTGTCACAGCCGACCGACGCGTTGATTCCCTTATTATCCTCAGTTTTGGAGATCTGCCCAAGGTCACACAGCTAGTAGGTGACAGAGCTGGGATGCAGCACTCCAGAGACCACATGCTGAACCACAGCTGCTGCCCTGCGCTGCTAGGGGGCCACTGCTTCCACTCAAGGATAAGGCAGCTGCACCCGTGGAGTTGGGCAGTGCACAGCCTGCACCCCTTGCGCTGCCCGGCGGCCCTGCTCTCATTCACCCCACTCTACTGACCCCTGCAGTCTTTGGTCGCCTTTGTCAAGCACCTGTCATGCAGTACCCACTCCTTTAGCACACTGAGTGCATTCACTCATTTGGTATTCACGTCAACCCTCTGTGAACGGGAGGACCAGAATAGATTCTTAGAGAGGGGAAGCAGGCTCAGAGAGGAGCGAAGACCCACCCAAGGTCACTGGGCCAGGCGGTGGTGGAGCCAGATTCAAACCCACATCTGACTCCCAACCTGTGCATTGGCCCCTGCAGAATCCCAACCTCCTCTTCCTTTTAGAATTAGTTCATCAGTGTTTTCAGTGATTTTTAGATGACTGAAAAATTTTTGTAGTAATATATTTTACTTTTTTATATATTGTTAAGCCTGTTGCAGAAACTTTGAAAAATAAAGAAAATTGAGGCCAGGCATGGTGGCTCATGCCTGTAATCCCAACACTTTGGGAGGCCGAGGTGGGAGGATCCCTTGGTGCCAGGAGCTTGAGACCAGCCCAGGCACCAAAGGGAGACCCTATCACTATAAAAAATTTTAAAATTAGCCAGATGTAGTGGCATGTTCCTGAAGTCCCAGAACTTTGGAAGGCTGAGGTGGGAGGATTGCTTGAGCCTAGGAGTTTGGGGCTTCTGTAAGCTGTGATTGTGCCACTGTACTCCAGACTGGGCAACAGAGCAAGACTGTGTCTCTAAAACAAAAGTAAATCAATAAAGTTGAAGGAATAAATAAAGCTGACCAGTTATTCTGCCACTCAGAGATGCCAACTCTTATTGGTGGCATGTCTGTGTGTCCTTCCAGACGTTTTTCTAGTTGTGTGTTAGGGACACGCTGTTATATTCATACTGACTATGCACTTCTATAAGCTGCTTTTTCTTTTACGCAATCATCAAGATTATTGCCAAACATTGTAAGCATCTCTTTTAAAGGCTGTATAATATCCCACTGTATGCAGAAACCTTGCATTTTTAGCCAGCTCCCAATATTGGACATTTACCTTAACATTTGTTTGAGGTTTTAGCTTGTTTATTGTTGTTATAAATAATGCTGTGAAGAACTTCTTTGAGCATAAAGCTTAGTCCTTATTTTGGATTCTTTTTTACTAAGAATGTTGTTCTTGTATTAGCTCAGATCCCCGGGGAGGAGGGCAGGGCCTGAGTCACTGTGGCGGGAGAGGACAGATGGCAGATCCCCTGGAACAGCGGCAGGGTGGGGGCCAGGGAGCACAGCCCAGTTCCCAGGCTGAGGCTGAGGCAGGGAGGGAGCGCACTTGCCCAGGGAAGTGGCCGTTGGAGGGTAGGCAGGCAGCTGTGGGTAAGGATGCCCGCTGGGTTTCTTCCCACCCCTGCAGCAGCTTTTGCTGTTCCCTTAAATGTCCATGTCCCCAGGGCTCTGTCTGACCTCTCTTCACCCCTCACACTCTCTCCTCTCTTCTCCTGCAGGGCTGAGCCTCCAGCCAGACCCTCACAGCCTCCTGGACTCTTCCCCAAGGGTCTCCCTGGCACCTCACATCCAAAGGGGGCAGGGGTTATGTCTCCCTCCACCCTGCACCTCTGTCTGTGTCCCTGTATAGACAAAGGGTGCCACCATCCACCCAGTCGACGAGCAGTTGGATGCCTTGTCCCCACCCTATCTCTCCTCTCCCACCCTCACTTCTCCCAAAACACCTTTTCTCTGCATCCCCACTCTCATGCCTCAGTGCAGGCCTCCGCCTCTTCCCTCCAGAGTCGCCATCCCAACCTCTCCTCTGGTATCCCAGCCTCTAATCTCTCCCCACTAATCCTTCCCCCATGAGGGGGTCTATTTAATCACAAACCTCACCGTGTCCCTCCTCTATTCAAACCTCCTGGGACCCCACTACCCTCATAATGAAGCCCAAACCCCTGGCAGGTTAAGTCTCATGACTTTCGGCTGCTTTTCACCTCCAAGCCTCTGCACATGTTGTTCCATCTGCAAGCAATACCTTTCCATGCACTGTCTGCCTAACAAGCTTCTGCCCATCCTTCAAGACTCCGTTTCAACATCTTGTCCTCCAAGAAGCTTCTGTTTTTCCTTGGTATATCTCTTTTTCTCAAAAACCTTGCTCCTCCTTCCCTCATCTTACATAGTATTATTTGATCTACATTTCCATCAAAAAAGTCAATTCTACCATATTATAATTGTGATCATGTTCACTCAGTATTGTGACTATTACAAGGTACTTGCATTAGAACATTTGGTTCTGTGTGACAGTGAGCCCGCTTCAAACTGGCTCATGTAAAATGGGCATGTGGGCGGCATAACCTCCAGCTTTCAGGTGTGTCTGGCCCAGGGCTCCGGTGATGAGAACCTGCAGCCTCTCATGCAGGCTCCTCCCCATGGGGGCCCCAGTAAAGAAGGGGCCTCTATCTCTCAGGGGTAAACTCAGGTCCCAGGTGGGATGTTCTCTGTCTCCACGACACTGGCAAACTTCTGGGCCTGCCTCTCACAGCCCTGCTTGAGTCATGCCCTGGTCCTGGCTCCCCCAGCGTCCCAGAGATTAAAGAGGCGGCAACCAGAAGGAGGCAAGTGGCTGGGCAGGAAACTTGCTGGGTGTCCACCACGGCCAAAGGCATGCTGCTGCCTTCCTCCAGGCATGAGATGGGGCCTTGGCTCATCTTGTTTCCCATGCCTGGCCTGGGCCTGACCCAAAGCAAGCATTGGTCAGCACTTACGGATGCAGGACTGGGCAGATGGAGCATGAGGTTTAGGAAGGCTCAGGGCCACAGGGATGGGGCCAGGAAGCCAGTGGCCTGTGCTTGCGGGTCCCTCCGCCCTACACACAGCCCAACTCCACGTGCACGTCTGTGCTGACTCAGCCTCCACAGGCCCGGCCCTGCTCTGCACCTACCCTGTCTGGCACCCCAACATCAGTGCAGGAGTTCCCAGGTTGGGACACCCAGGGCCTTGTGAGGGCCTCAGGGAAGCAGTGCTTCTCTCTAAATCGTACTTCTTTGAATGTTTATTGGTGGAGGAAAGTGACTAGCACATGGAATGCACAATTTACAATACTGATAGAAAAGTTCTGCTTTAGTGAAAATTATTTTAAATTGAGATAAATGTATTAGGCCAATATGAACACACGAAGGGTGAGAAGTAGGGGCAGAAGGGCGGTTGGCACAAGGTACACCAGGCTTGGACGAACCCCCTGGGACAGCTGGGAGAGGGAGGCACCAGCCCTGCCCAGCCCAGACCTCCAGCTCCAGCGCCCCATGAATGTCCCTCCTGTGAACTCTCCAGCTGCCCTGGCTCTAAAACAACTGCAACAACAAAGCAAACACCAGCAGAGCACGCAGCTGGACGGGCCCTGGTCTGACTGCTCCACTTGTGCACGCTCACGCAGCTCTCACCTGCAGGTGGACGTAGATGCCCTGTTAATCCCGGCATCTCGATGAGGGGCTGCAGTGGGGTCCCCTTCCAAAATCCCACAGCTGGTGGCAGAGGAGGCTCCTGGCCTTTCCCCCCAGGCTACACTGCCTTCTGAGAGGTGCAGGGTTTGAGGGGAGAAAGGAGAGGTATGGCAGCCCTTGGATGCAGGAGGGAGCCCACGTCCTGGGGCTCTGTCTCTGCACACAGGGGCCCAGCATCTCTGATTTAGTGTCTGTGACTGCTCCATCCTGTCCTGCCATTGACCACACCTTTTAATGATGCCTTCTCTCGCTCACGTTACATCCCCCTGCATCCTTCAGGGGCCTCTCACAGGCTCCTGAGTAGAGGCTCAGAAGCACAGGGGCTGCTCCAGGTGCCCTCTGCTCATGTGTTCACTGGTTCTTTCCCCAGGGGAGCAGGACTCTTGAGTCCTGCAGCAGCCGAAGCATCTCAAGCAGTGTCTGTCTCCCACGCCCCCTTCCTCCAGCCAGCGTGGTCCAGTGCAGCGTGAGCTCCTGCAGGGAGTGTCTGCAGGGCCACAGCTCCCTCACTTATCCGCGGCCCTAGCAGGCTCTATTGGCCACGGCTGTCCTTGGCACAGTCAGCAGCAAACCTGGCAAGGCGGCAAGTGGGGACCGATGCCAGCCCTGGTGGCTTTCAGATCTCCATCAGCCAGGACTCCAAAATAGCATCGAGAAGCAGTGGATATGCTCCATTTCAGGAGCATATCAGGGACTGCTGCTCAGCTGTTATAGGGGCAGGGTCTGATCTTCTCCCCCAAGACAGGGGACAGGGCACCTCAGTGATATTTGGTTTGCTGCAGAGGGAGGTGTTTGCTAGGCTTCCAGAAGCCCACACACATTTCCAGAGATAATTGCTTCCGGCTGCTTCCTCCCTCCGTCAGCCACCTGCATGTGAGGGGTGGGGCTGGGCAGAGATGTTAGGAGGGCCCTGCACAAGCCTGCCAACGAGGTCCCCCCAGCACCAGAGCCCAAGCTCATGTCTATGATTAGAAAAGCCTGTGATTTGGAAACTCAGCATGGAAGAGTCTGTGGTTTAGAGATTCCATGATTCAGTCTTCCAGACATAATGCCGAGTGGGGAAAGAGTTGCAGAAAAAGATATGCAATGTGATCCTACTTATGTAAAGCTTAAAAACGTGCACAAGTGTTTATATGGTTTGTGGATACCTCTCTATGCAGGAGATTCACTGCAGAGTGAATTCACCATGGGGATGGGAGGAGGGCAGGGCTGGCAAGGGGATTTAAACAGAGGCGGTGACCCTGGGCTTCCATCCTATTCGTCATGTTGTGTTTCTTATAGTGGGTCAGGGGTATATCAGAGTTCACGGTATTCATCTTTATGCCTTTTGGCATATTTTAAATCTTTTATTAAAAAATTCATAAAATGCTGGGTTCGGTGGTGCATGCCTATAGTCCCAGGCTAAGGCAGGAAGATCGCTGAGCCCAGGAGTTGGAGGCTGCAGTGTGCTATGGTTGCTCCTGTGAAAGCCACTGCACTCCAGCCTGGGCAGCATAGTGAGACCTTGTCTTAAAAAAAAAGAAAAGAAAGAAATTTGTAAAATGATGCCATTTTTTAGGGTCTATGTAATACTTCATACTTTCTATAGGCATATATATGTAGATAAATGCATAGAAAAAGTTCTGGAAGGATCCATTCCAAACAGATGACAGCAGTTACCTCTGCAGAGATCGGAAAGAGGCATAAGATTTAGGGGGGTGGAGGTAAAGGGGGCTTTATTTTGTTTAAGGAGAATAAATTTTCTTATCATTTGTGCAGTTAGGATTTCATTTCTTTAAAATGTGAAGCTTCAGCTAAAAGAAAATAAAGTCACCAGACTTGAAGACTGTGTGGTCCTGAGATTTAAAAGAGTCAAAGTGTTGACGGCTTTGCAGTTCTACAATTGGAGCGGAGCAGCGGGGGTGGGGGGTTCACTTCCGCCCAGCCCTGGATGAACCTTGAATCCCTGGGATTCGGGGCTTCCTGCCTTGAAGAGCTCTGTGACTGTCAGATCTATAGACTGCACGTTCCAACCTTCTCCGTCCTCCCTCTTCCCAAATGCTGTTGTGCTCCTCCCACCTTGGGGACAGATGGCCGCAGGTTGCAGGAGTGAGCCGATCTGCAGGAATGTTCCTGCCAGCCTGCAGGGTGGAAATTTTCCTGTTGAGGGAGGGGAGATGGATGTGAGATGTTTCTGGACCTACCCCTTGGCAGCTGCTCTCACCTTCTGATCCAGGTGGCTTCCCGCAGTCCACAATGATGAGGCAAGGGCAGGGGTGAACTTGGGCACTTACAGAAACTCCAGGGGATGAAAACGCTGTCTGAATGCTAGGTTCCCACTGTGCCTTAGTCTCCAGCCTGCAGAGGTGGGTGAGTGGCTGGGTGATTCTGTGATACAACCAGGGTCACAGGGCAGCAACCCCAAGGCTGGCTGCCCCTGCTTCCCACTCCAGACATCTGGTTACAGCTGAGAAAGTGAGGAAAGTGGACAATTCCATCCAGAGTCCTGTAGCTCCACTTCTTATGTGATCAGGACCCTCTCACGACCACAGGCTTTGCATCTGGGAGGTGCGGCTGATGAATCTTCCCTGAGATTGGATGGCGAGGGCTTGCGGTCATGAGGTAGGTGAAGCTCAGCATGCACAGTTCGGCACGCCTCTTTTCTGAGTCTCTCTGACCTCTCGCTGCCTGAAGGGATGAACCCGTGGGTTCCGTAGTCAGAGATCAGAGTTGGAATCCCAGCTTCAAGCTTTTTGGAGCCTCCTTTGTGCCTGGTCCGGCGCCGGATACTGAATGTCAGAAATCAAAACCGCGCCAGCGCAGGTGGGTTGTAGGCACTGCCCAAATGCCCTGTAAATGATGTTTTGTAAAAGCCTAAAATCTTGGCATTTGTATCTGAATGCCAGGGTCCTTGCCATTTCCCGTGCTTTGAAATAACAGCATAACATGGAAGGAAAAGGAGAGTACATTTATAAGAGGAAGTGCTGAAGAAGCAACGGATGTGCAGATGCATGTCATGGGCCTCCCAGGGAGCAAAAGAGGAAGCCCAGGAAAGGGACGCTGGGTGCTCCACACTCAAGGCATCCAGTTCACCACTCTGAGCCTGTTTCCTCCTCTGGAAGATGGAAGTGAGAAGAGAATCGCTAGTTAAGCAAGGTGGCTGAGAGGGGCATTGCTCTAGCCCGAGCCAGGCTGTGAGTTAGAGTCTGGGCTCTGCTGCTGCCTTGATGGGAGACCCCCGTATGTGGTGCAACCCATCTAAGCAGGAGTGGTAATTATGTTCACTTCGTAGGGCGCTTCTGAGAATTCACTGAGACCATGGAACAACTGGACCTGACACAAAGTGAACCCTCCTGATGCAGTGGCTGAATTTTGATGTTATTAAAATCTTTTGAAACTCCAGTGAGGAGAGGGGGTGGAGCGAGCTCTGCAACATGTTAACCCACAGAAATATGAATTCCTCACATGACTCGGAGGGAGGTCCGTGCTACAGGAAGATTGGTCATGCATATGGATTCACCTGGAGAGGGCAGATCGGGAAGCGTCATGCAGTTCTGATCGATGCCTCACCTCGGCCACCTGAGGCCGCAGCTCCAACCTCTGCTCCCTACCAGGACACTGAGCTGGAAGAATGGAGTCCTAGTCCCACCTCTGCCACTCTTTGCTGTGCAACTTTAAGCAAATCGCTTACCCCCTGAGGTTCATTTCCTCCCCTGTAAAGGATGGAATGTAACTCAAGGATGCAGCATCACACCTAAATTTGGTGAGTGTGAGTCTGGAGAGAATGGAAAGAGGAAGGGAAATGGCCCTGTGGGCTGCCAGCCACGTCCAGCTGATTCCCAGTCTCAACTACTCCCTCTCTCATTTATTCCTCCCAGTGAGGCAGCTTTCAAGCAGTCAAGAACCAAGACTCTGGAGCCAGACTTCCCTGGCTACACCGCCCGCCAACTATGTGGCTTGGGCCAGTTGCTGAACCTCTGGCTTTAGTGCGCTCCCCCGTGAAGTAGGTTGATAATATTAGGCCTCATTGGGGTTGTCTTGAGGATTACCGTGCACGGAAGAATATTATCTACATGCCTCTGAGATAGGTCTGGGATTCCTGGTTTACAGATGAGGAAGCAGAGAGGATCAGATGAACATCAGATAGGAAGAGAGAAATCTGTGTGGGAAAGGCGGGTGTGGGAGCTGAGGATGGATGTGCACTTCTCCCCTCCACCTCCCTGTCGCACCACTGCACCACGCTGGCCTTCTCTGGGCCAGTCAAATACACCAGGCTGCCTTCCGCCTCAGAGCCTTGACGCCAGCTCCTCCCCTGCTTCTTGCGTCATCCGAGTCTCAGCCACACGTGCCTCACAGATGGCCTTCCCGACCACCCCGTCTGATGGCAGAAGCCTCCTTCCCGCCTCTCTTGGGCTCCCTGCCTCTCCTCTTCCTGCTCGCTTTTCATCCTGATCCTTATCACCACGTGCAATCCTATATCTGCACACTTCCTGTCTTCCCCTTAGACTGTAAACATCATGAGGGCAGATACTTGCCCGGCACATGGAAGGTCCTCAGGAGAGGAAGAGGCACCCTAGCTAGACCAGAAATTCTCCCTAGCCCCGTGCAGCCCCCTTTGGGACAGGACTGGCACAAACGAGGACTGCTCTGCCATCTGCCGTGCAGCTACTGGCGTGGTGCGCCCTCCTGGAACCCCGTGGTATAGCTGTTATGATCCCTTTCACAGTAGCATAATCAAGACTCCCAGGAGAGACGCGGCTTGCCAAGGTCTCATGGCCCTTCAGTGGCAGAGCCAGCCTTGGAGTCGGCCGGCCTCACTCCAGGGCCAGAGCCCCGAGAGCTCCGCGGCTCGCGTGTCTCAGTGCCGAAGGCAGAGAAGCCGCCTTGGAAAGTAGTGTCATCGTAGGCTCCGCGCGGCGCGTGCATTTTAGCAACAGACTTCCAAGTTTCCAGCGCGGGCCAGGAAAGGGCCGGCGCCCCGCGCCCCGCCGGGTGTGTGACTTTGCCGCGAGGGCGCAGCGGAGCGGCCGCGCCTGATGCTGCTGTTGCCATGGCGACCAGCGCCTCGGCGATTGGTCCGGCGCGGCCGCACTACGTTGCTCCTTGGGCGCGGGGGGGAGGCTCCGGCGCGCCCGCCCCTCCTCCGGATGCTGCGAGAGCAAACCCGGGGCAGCCTCCTCTCGACCCTGCCCTCCTCATCCCCGCGCCCCGCACCCCGGATGTACGGGAGGGAAAAACCCCAAGGTGGGCCCAGGTAGCAGCGAGGTGGACGCCCCCGCCCAGCCTGGCGACCACAGTTACTCGACGTCCTCGCTGGCTCCTGGGCACGGTGTGAGCGCGCGCTACGTGCCAGGGCCCTCCACAGCCCGCTGCTGGCGCCGCCCCCCGCTCCCGCCCCAGCCTCCCTGGAGGAGCCCGCCACCCCCGGGGAATGTGACTCGCCCCGCGATTTAATTTTATTCCCCTCCACTTCTTGCCTGAGCCGCCTGCTCCTCTTGCAAACACGTTGAGCCTCCCCGCTGGAGAGGGAGCCAGAACAGGGAAGAACGGATTCACACAGGATGGCTTGCAGAAGACGCTATTTGTGAGTATATGTGGCAGGTTTCTGCCTGAAGCCAGAGGCCAGAGGGGCCCGGCTGAGCTGAGAGCTGGAGTGAGGGGCATCATGGGGGGAGGGGCAGGTGGTTGTGCAGGTGACTTGCAGAGGGAGCTGGCCACCCAGCAGGGATGCCGGCGCTCGGCCCCTGCAGCGGAGGTGTTTGTTGGTGATGACGATGAGAAAAAGGCTATTAGTCAGCAGGTCTTCAGCAGGCTGTGAAATTCCCAACTCTGAGAGCAGGTATCCCCCCTCCCAGATACACATTCAGGGTGCCCAGACCGGCTCCTACTGTTTTGGCTTTGGTTTAGCCCATAGCCTGTTTAGGAAAAGACTCTCTGCCCAGCACGCCCATGGCCAGCCCTTCAGCCATGCCTGATAGAAGGTCGCAGGCAGGCTGAGGCAGTGGGCAGGATGCTGCGTCCTCCAAGGGCAGGTGAAGGTCCAGCCCACCGTCCCTAGCACGGTGGCATCAGTGTCCAGCTGTGTGCCCAGGTGTTCTGTGGGCTGGCAGCAGAGCGGCTGTGTGCTGGGCCTCACGCCAGCGGCAGAGGCTGTGAAAGTCTGCACGGGGCGGTGACATCACGGGCCCGGGTATTTATGGAAACCAAAGCCTGTGCTTCGTTTATCCAGGCTTCCCAGGGGGCAGTGGGGTTCGAATGCCAGCTTCCCTCACAGCTCTCTGGGCGCTGCACTGTGCTGTTCTAGGAGGAGCAACCTTTGCCCTCCTCTGGGACCCTCGGCTGCGGGGGTTGAGGCCCAGCGTCAGGTCTCCACCTGCCTAAACTATTTGCCCAGGGCCCACTCGTTTGGGGCTGTGCGGTGACCTCAGACCTTAGGAGGTTAGAGAGCACGGCTGAGTCCTCTTGAGCTGGGCTCAGTCGCAAGGCTAGGAAAAGGAGGCCTGGAGCAGTATGTGGGGAGCCTTCTGGGGGCTACCCCAAGGCCTCCCAACTCGGTGGAGGCCCCTTACCACGGCAGGGGCCTCTGGAACCCCTGATAGAGTGGCAGCTCCCCGTCACCTACACTGAGGGAAAGTAAACACACCTCTGCCTCTGCTGCGTCAGCAGCCCCAGGTGGGAGCCCCCGGGGGATGGCGGTGGCCTCTGGTTCGGGGGATGGTGGTGGCCTCTGGTTCGGGGGATGGTGGTGGCCTCTGGTTCGGGGGATGACAGTGGCCTCTGGTTCGGGGGATGACGGTGTCCTCTGGTTCGGGGGATGGTGGTGGCCTCTGGTTCGGGGGATGACGGTGGCCTCTGGTTCAGGGGATGGCGGTGGCCTCTGGTTCGGGGGATGGTGGTGGCCTCTGGTTCGGGGGATGGCGGTGGCCTCTGGTTTGGGGGATGACGGTGGCCTCTGGTTTGGGGGATGATGGTGGCCTCTGGTTCGGGGGATGGTGGTGGCCTCTGGTTCGGGGGATGGCGGTGGCCTCTGGTTTGGGGGATGACGGTGGCCTCTGGTTCGGGGGATGATGGTGGCCTCTGGTTCGGGGGATGGTGGTGGCCTCTGGTTCGGGGGATGGCGGTGGCCTCTGGTTTGGGGGATGACGGTGGCCTCTGGTTCGGAGGATGATGGTGGCCTCTGGTTCGCTGTGATGCTCACTTGCTTTTTTAGTGGAGAAGCTCACAGGTTGGTTTGTTGATGCGAGCAGAGCACACCAAAGTTCTCACTCCCTGTGGCAAGGCCCTCGCTGTATTTTCGGAAACAAATAGTAAATCCTCTTCCAGCATGGAATTTCCACCACAGTGGCTGGGAATAGGTCCTCCTGAGACAGCTGTCTCCTCCCTGCCACACCTTTGCCTGGGCCCAGGAGCCTGATGCCAGAGAAATTCTAAACTCTCAGGGCTGTTATATCGGGGAGGGGAGATGTCATGAGGATGAAATGTGACAATTCATATTCAGATTACTTGGCCCAGTGCGTGCTTGCCTCCAGTGCTCAGAAATGTCATCCTCACAAAGGCCTTATCTGGGCAGGCACTAAGACCCCCATTTTAGAGATGAGGAAGCTGAGGCTCAGCACAGTTCTACTGAAGCCCTGGAGTATACTAGCCTGGGGTGGGGGTTGTAGCCCAGGAGCTATACTGGAATCACTTGAGGAGCAGTTAAAGAAACAAAAAACAAAAAAAACTGTGTGGGTCCCACCCCCAGACATTCTGGTTTCTAGGTCTGGGGGAGGGCTCAAGCCTCAGGATCTTTTTCGTTTTCTAGATGATTTTAATGTCCAGGTGTGGTTGATGTTCCCGTGATGCAGCTATTCACTGTGGCTGCGTTGCCCAAGCCTATCCAATTGCGGTTTTGCAGGGACAATGTTCTGTATGGATTCCAATACTCTTCCCTGGAGAGTCTGCTTCAATCTGTTGGGGGCCCAGCCACCTGCATTTGAACACATGGCTCTGGTGGATTTGCTGATTCCTGGAATAAGCTCGTCTAGCCTTCCTGCCTGAGAGAGGGGCTGGCCCGAGGGGGCTCAGAGCTCACTGTCTTCCTTTCCTGTGGGTCTTTTCACTCTTCTCCAGCTCTCAGGCTCCCACAGTCTGAGCATTGTGACTTCCAGGCCCTACCCCCTCTGCCAGCAAACCTATTGGCACCAGAAATACCAGAGAGACTTGGACGGGGTGGCTCTGTTTGTATGCAAGGATTTTGTAACCAAGAGCAGGTCTTTCCTGAGGTTACCCTGCTGCACTTGATAAGCCTGTGTTTGCCCACCATTACTCCCCACCCAGAACCCGCGGCAGGCCCACTCCTAGGTCCAGGCTCTCCCAGCACCTGCTGCTCAGACCTTATTGTTACCCCGCCTTTCAGTGTGGAAAGGAGATGGGGTGTTGAGCATCTCTAGATGTTTAACTTTCCCAACGGTGGCCCTGTAGCCACTATCAGAGCTGCCCAACTTGATTGCAAAGCGTTCTCATGCTTAGTTGCCTCATTGGGTCTCACCAACTGCTGTAAAATGTGATACTGTTGATCCCATTTTACAGAAGAGGAAACTGAGGCTCAGAGAGGGGAAGGAACTTGACTGGGGTCACACAGCTGTTTCCTGCCGTACATTTGGCAGTGGTGTCCCTTCCCCAACATGCCACATGTCAAATCGGGACAGACTTGCTCCAGCAGCCCTGTGCGTGGCATGGCCAGGCTATCCTCAGCCTAGAGGAGCCCTGCCGGCGGGCCCCCACCCCCACCCCACCGTCCCCACTCCCTAGCCTCCATTTTCGCCGCTTCCACTCTCTGGGCCCCTGGTGTGCACCCAAGGGAGCTTTATGGAATCGAGACTCTGTCCCGGTCAGAGCTCAGTCCATCGTGAAGGTGGCACACTGGATGGGATGAAGGATGACAACAAAAGCAGGAGAAGATTTCTTAACCCAATGGGGGAACATCAGGAGCCTTCCAAGAATCAGACCCTGAGTCAAACTTGCTAACACCCGAGGTCATTGCTGTACTGGCAGCTTCATGAATGGTGTCTGAATGAAGGATGGCCCACAATTCTGTAACTACAGCGTCCTTTCATCATCTCTGCAAGGGGCCCCTCTGTCCTCATGGGCATGTCACATCCTGTCACTTGAACACAGGAAGTGAGGCTGTGAGGAGCTTCTGGTGTGTGAGATGTGGTCTGCTTGGCCAGGCCAGTGGAGGACTCGCCCACCCATGCCTGCTCTATCATTCATTCACTGCCTGGAACTGTTCCGACCCCTCTCTTCCTTCTGTTTGGGGGACATGATGACCAGCCGGCCCCTGCAGGAGGCAGTGGTCTCCCTCCGGTGGGATGCCCTGACCCACTGCTTGCAGTGGGGCCTTCATGAAGGAAGCCAAGCCCTGGTGGGTCTCCCCTAGACAGAAGAAGGGACACTGGTGGGACTGGGCCTGGAACATTCCACATACACACACACCTCCAAGAAACTTGTGCATTGAGCCTTCACCATTATCACCTTGGCTGGGTCAGTTCTGCAGCCACAGTTATCAGCATCTGCTGGACAGTGTGCCTGGGCTGGATGCCAGGGAAGAGCAGCCCCAGCCCACCAAGAGAGATGCAGGTAGGGAACCGGAGGCCCAGTCTTCACTCAAGCACGTGTGATGACCGGTAGCCCTTCTTGCCATGCAGTGATCACTACTGAAAATGGTTATTATGAATGACCCACACAACACTGGGCTATTTTCCAAGAATGCTGTAGCATCTATCCACCCTTTACAGCCCCAGGAGGCCATTGGGCAGGTCCTGGTTATAACTCAGAAAGACTGGGACATGCAGCCAAGGCCGCATAGCCAGGCCTGGGCCTCTGCTTCCCTGCCTTCAGCTAGTGTTCATGGCGCACCTGCTGTATGTCCAGCTCAGTGCTGGAACCACTGAGAGGGTGCTGCTCTCAGGGGATACTGCAGGGGAGAAGGACACAGAGAAATGAAAAGATAGAGAGCCCAATGGGAATGGATTGAGTGAACTGTGTGGCCACTCAGGAAGTGAGGAGGGCTTCCTGGAGGAGGTGACCTTTGAACAGAAATCTAAATGATTAGGAGGAACTATCCAGGAGAAGAATGGGGGCCCCGGGTGCAGGGGACAGCAAGTGCAGAGGCCCTGGTGAGGGCATGCTTGGCAGGATTGGACCACAGAGGGAGGATGGTGTTGCTGGAGCAGAGTGGGCCAGGAAGAGAGGTAAAGGGGCTGGGGCTGTTCATGGAGGCCCTGGAGTAAAGAGGCACATTGTCATGCTGGAAGCTAAATATATGAAGAAGAGACTGGGAGTTAGAGGTTGGGGAACTGCATTGGGACCTCCCAACCATTAGAGGGTATCATGAGCCTGGGGCCTGAAAATTCAGAGGCCTGGCCACTGCCTCTGCCCCTTTGCAAGGCCAGGGCCCAGGCCTGCTCCCCGTTGTATACCCAAAGCTGGCACGGCCTGGCATGATGTTGGGACTTAGAGACCCTGTCTGGGGTGAATTTTAGAGACTGAGAGGAACAGACTTTTCTGGTAGTTGCTGGACAGGCAGGGCATCAAGGAGCGTCTGCTTAGGCAAGCACCTACCTCTGACCCACCTGCCACCGTCTACCATCTTCCACCAAAGGATCCATGAAGGACAGGTCCAACATCCACGCCCTCCCTGGGCCTCAGAGGAAGCATAAGGCCTGGATTGGCCCCAGCCCCGGGGCAGGACCCTGCTGGGCCTTGGTCAGCCCATGGTCAGCATCTTTTCCCAAGTGCTCCAAGCACAGGCACTGGGCCTAAGCCTCCTGCTCTATGCGGCGGGGCTGATACTCCCCTTCCAGGGTTTGCTTGCGGACCAACAAGCAGGTTGGGCCCCAAGCTCAACAAGTGTCGTGCCATCCTTGTCCCTCCCTGGAGGCCCTTTGTTGAAGCCCCCCAAGGCCCCCTGTGCCCCTAAAGGACTTAGCACAGTCTCCTCAGGGCCCTGGTCTGCCTCCTTGCGCTGACTCACTCACTTGGTCTTTAAGAATAACCAAAAGTGCCTTATCTTGTTGAATCCCACAACTCTGGCAGGGTGGTTGTGTGCCATCCTGTTTTCCAGGGAAGTGCTTTGCGCAGGGTCACAGCCAGTGAGTCTGCCAGACTCCAGACCCTTCTCCTCCCCAGCCAGGTCTGTGTGCCCTTGTGGGTGGGGCCAGTGGGCACCCAGTGCACAGAGATGGGATGAGGAAGGGAAGGAGGGCGGTCAGGGGGCCCAGGTGTTGGGGGGCCTGACGCCTTAGCCCGAGCAGGTTCCAGATCTCCTGGCCGTGAGGCTCTATCCCTTCCCACCCCTTCCCCACTGCATGCACTACCTGGAATGTGTTGGCCACTGCCGCTGTGGCACGGCTGCCCCCAGCCTGCTTGTCCTGGGTGCTGAAGGTACTTGTCCCACAGTGGCTGGGAGCCCCCCACCCAGTGCCTGTGGACCAGACCAGTTTTGTCACCACCAGTGGGGGCTGAGGAGGCGTTGCTCCTGGGTGCTGGCTAAGCTGCTCCCAGGCTCACCTTAGAGCCTGCTGCTTTCCCCCAAAAGCCTCCTGATGACACAGCCCGTCTGCCCTTCCCACTCTTGCCAGCCTGTTGGATGGCTCCTGTCCTCTCACATCTCACTCTTACCCCAGGAGGCTCCCTGCAGGCAGAGCGGATGAAAATATCCTGCCCCTTGGTCTCTGGCCCAACTGGGGCCTTACAGAACAGGACAAGGAGGCTCCACTCCAGCTCTGTCCCTGCCTCACTGTGTGACCCTGGGCAGGCTGCTTGCCCTCTCTGGGTCTCTGACCTCATCTGGAAAGTTCTTGGTTATGCTGCGACACACAGAGGACTGGGAGTGGGAGGAGTGGTGTCTGCCAGGCACAGCAGCTCCAGGCATGCTGGCTCATTCACATGGCCCCATCCTGCCGATCACACTCATTCATTCGCTCAGCCCACCATGGTCACTGGACATCTAGTCCACGTCCTGACACACGCTAGGCCTGTGGGCTATGCCTGTAAGCGGACCAGGCCCGCCCTGCCTGCATGGAGCTGACCACCCAGAGAAGGGACACAGTAAATAAGACCTCGGTGGCACCTGCCAGAGCGGCTCCTGGATAGAGCCGGGAAGAGAACGGGGTGGGGCAGTGGGCTCCCCTTCCTGCACACACCCCTCTCTCTTCAGCCCCTCTGGGGCCTGAGGCCCTCTCTCCTGCTCCTCCTGGCCTCCCACGGTCCCACAACATTCCATCTCCTGCCCAGCCCTGCCTGGAAGGCTCCCCCCGCCACACTCTTGCCCATGCTGGCTCCTCTGCCGGGAGTGCCCTTCCTCCCCTTCACCTCAGACCTCACAGCCCAGCCTGTGCCTCTTTCCTGACTCCCCCAGGCAAATGGGTCCCCTCACAGAGCTCCCGCATGGCAAGTCCTCGCTGTGACAGACACAGTGCCGGCCCCTCTGTTGTCACCAGCTGCCCGGAAGTCCCGCCTTTGCTTTCTAGCGTCCCTGCAGGGCCTGGCCTGACAAGGTACAAATCACCATTTTTAAAATTGTGGTAAGATAGACAGAAAACTTCCTTTTTTAAAGCTGAACACTGTTCCATTGTGCAGATGGACCACATGTTTGCCCTTTTTAATTACACACATTTCAGCGGCAGTAAGTGCATTCACAGTGTTGTGCAGTCAACACACCATCCATCTCCAGAACTTCACTTTCCCAAACAGGGCTCTGTGCTCTGTAAGCGCAGACTCCCATCTTGCATCCCCAGCCCCTGGCACCCACCATTCTACTCTCTGTCTCTGTGAATATGACTGCCCTGGGGACATCATGTGAGTGGAATCAGGCAGCATTTGTCCTTTCCTGACTGGCTTACTTCACTTAGCATCATGTCCTCAAGGTTCATCCGTGCTGCAGCAATGGGCAGAACTTCCTTCCTTTTTAAAGCCGAACACTGTTCCATTGTGCAGATCGACCACATTTTGTTTGTCCATTCACCCATTGATGGACACTGGGTTGTTTCTGCCTTTTGGCTATTGTGAATAGTGCTGCTGTGAACATGGGTGTGCAAATACCTCTCCAAGTCCCTGGTCCCATTTCTGTTGGGTGTATACTCAGAATTGGGATTGCTGGGTCAGATGGTGATTGGATGCTGACTGTTTTGAGGAGCCGCCATACTGTTTTCCACAGCAGCTGCAGTTTTACCTTCCCTCCAGCACTGCACAAGGGTCCTGGTTTCTCCACATCTTCGCCATCACTCATTACTTTCTGTTTTTCTTTAATAATAGCCATCCTAATGGTGTGAAGTGGTATCTTGTGTTTTTAAATTTCCCCTTCTTGAATAAAAGTGTGAGTGATGAAGTTTAGCTTACAAAAGGGATGGTTACGTCTTTGTTGTTTTTCAACTGTATTCATATAACTGAGAGATTATTCATCCACATGGTACAAAAAAAAAGGCGGCACACATTGTCTATTTGGTTCCCTCGCTTCTTATTCTTCTGCCCAGAGGCCACAGCTGTGTCTAGTTCCTTTGGGTCCTTGGTGAATTTCTGTGCATTTATATGAGTGCTTCATCATTGAAGTGCTCCCTCAGCAAGCTGGTGACACAGAGCAGTTTAGTTTTCCCATCACTGTTTTGTGGTTTCTGGATTTGAGCCAATGAAATGCTCAACTTGGGGGACGTGTGACCAGCCGGCCCCTGCAGGAGATGGTGGTCTCCCTCCATGGGAAGCCCCGGCCTGCCGCTTGCAGTGGGGCCTCCATGAAGGAAGCCAAGCCCTGTGTGTCTTCCCCAGGCAGGAGAAGGGAGGCTGGCGGGACTGGGCCTGAACATTCCAAGATGAACCCCCCCACACACTCCTCCAGGAAGCCTATGCGTCGAGCCTTCATCATTGTCACCTTAGCTGGCTCTCCGTCCAGGCCAGTCCTGGCACAGTTATCAGCATCTCTTTGACAGTGGGCCCCAGATGCAGGCAGAGCTGCCAGAGGGCATGTGGGAGCGGGGCCAGCCTAGGTTGTGCAGGGCAGGCCCCCACACCAAGAATCCGCACAGATATTTACGGGCGTGAAAATCTGCGAGCAACTATCCGAGTCTGGTCCTCACTCCTCTTGACATCTAAACCACAAAATGCATTTCGTATGATTTGAATATGCATTGAGTTTTCCAGGAATGCAACTGCTCTCGCATTCGAGGGAAGATCAGACTCTGATATGTTCGGAGCTCCGCCAAGAGCTGCCACCATTCAGAGCACCACATCACCAAGGACAGCATCTCTCATGGTGCCAGAGTGCACAGTGAACTCCAGCATCCATCTGGGTTTGTGGTCGCTGTCACACGACCAGGCAGGTGACTGTAGGATAGGCCCACCCACCATTAACATGACAAATTACGCTTTATTTTATTCTAAATTATTTTCCTCTTTTTTTTCTCTCTGTAATGTTACCATTCAGCCATTCTCTTGGTTCTGTTTTAAATATGTGTGTGGATGGATCACATGACTCATCAACTTCATTTGAGAAGAGAGAAGAGGATAGTGCAAAGCTCTGGATTTAAGGAGCGGGTTGCTGGACAAGGGATCTTTGTGGTAATGGAGCTATTATGTATTTTGACTTTGGTGGCACTTGTATGTGCCTGTATGTGTGTGCATGCATGTGTTTGGTTCTATGCAGGCGTATCATGTATGCAGGCTCCACAGTACAAGCAAAACAGGAAATCTACCTAAGATGGGGGGACAGTGCAGTGTCAGAATCCTGGTGGTGATGGATCCTCTAGTTTTGTAAGATGTTACCACTGGGGGAAACGGTGTATATAAGATCTCTCTGTATTGTTTTTTTTTTTTACAACTGCAAATGAATCTATGATTATCTCAAAATAAAAAGTTTAATTTTTAAAAGGTGAGGGTAGGTATCAGGTCTGACAGGCTGAGATCCCTGGTGATTGAGGACAGCAGACAGCCAGTGACCTCCCAGTCTCAGTTCCTTGGTGGTGCGCCATGGTCACCAACCTCTACTGCCCTCCCCTCCCTGACACCCGAGACACCTTGGGCCCTTCTCTCCAAGGCTGCATCCTACCGGGGGCACTGGGGCCGGCCCCTCATCCCAGAAAGGAAATACAAGTCCCTTTTGCTGCCAGCTAGGGCCTGGCTGGCCCCCAGGGGTTCTGAGTTTGAGACCCTGCTCTGCCAGCAGGCAGTGGATGTCAGCTGGCTGATGGAGCGGAGGTCTTATCCATTGTCCCCAGAGATACCTCCCAGAACCGGGGCCCCAGCCCCAGCCCAGGCCTCTTCTCAGGTGGGCCTTCCTGCTCCCCTGGGCTTGCAGGACAGCCCTGCTGACGGCCACTCCTGCCCTCCTCTGCCCTGTGCCCGCAGCATTCCTGATGACACAGTCACCATGCTTGTCTCTGCCTCCTGCCACCACAGTGGGCAGCTGGGACAGAGACAAATAACATTCCATCAAGTGCCATTTTGAAGACAAAAATGGACCAGTCAACTAAAGCTAAAAGGTTAAGGGAAGGAAGCAAGTACTTTTTATGACTTTGTCATTCTACAAATTGACTGTTCTATGAATTGGCTTTCAGTGAATTGACTTGTCACTGGTTGAAGGAAAGCTGGGACATGGCTGGTGAGGTTGTGGGCAGGACTGGGGCAGTGAACAGGGCACTGGGGAAGCCAGGCTGGGCATGGTGTCGGCTCTCTGAGGGGCCAGGCTTTGCCCACTAGACTGCCCAGCCCAGGAGTCCCAGCTCTCCCTCCCCTGTGCATCCCATTTCCTGAGCATGGGCTCGGGATATCAGGGCTCCGAGAAGCTGGGGCTGCGCCAGAGATGCCCGTCCCCCTTTATATCCCATGGCGTGACCTTGCCACACTGGCCTGAGCTCCGAAGGATGAAGGTCCTGTCGGAGCAACCCCTGTGGCTCAGCAGGCGGCTGACCTGAGCGTGGCTAATAGAAAAATGTTTTATTGGCACCGACGGCTTCATCCCTCATCAAGATGTCCCTGACATCTGCTTGGAATGGCTACTAAGGGAAGTGATGCATCTTAAATCACCAGGGCCCTGGCTGAAATTCACTGCCTGTGTCTCAAGGCCCTCGTTGGCCCCACGGTAACACCGAGCGTTTTCCTCCCATTTGCCCTCCACCATCGGATAAGAGAGAAATGCCCTCAAGTCTCTCCAACCCCCTTCCTTCTTCAGGTGTCTGTCCCCTGGCCATCTCTGGGCTGCAGAGAGGTAGGGCCACCTCAGAGGAGCTCCCCAAGACCAGGTGAGCCCAGCAGATGTGGGGTCCAAGATCTGGGGGTAATCAAAACCTTTTTCTGTGCCTCCCCTGCCAGGACCCCACCACTCTCCAAGGAGCTGCTCAGATGGAACTCCTTATCTGCTGCCCAGTGTCTGTGTGACTTGGGGCAGACGACAACCTCTCTGAACCTATTTCCTTTTCTGTAAAATGAGGCTAATAATTCCAGCTTTGCACGGTGGCCATCAGGACAGAATGAGGTAATAAGGCCTGTGGTATGTCTGTGACCTATAGAGATTATTCCTGTCCCCTTCCTCCCCTGGATTCTCACGGCACAGGGCTGGGCTTCAGGACGTGCTAGGACTTAAGAAATGTGAACGTCTGGGAAGGGAAGGGAAGGGAAGCTGGGCTGTAATGGTGTATCCATCAGGAGCCTTTGGGTGGCAAACGGCAGAAACTCAAGTCAAAGGGATTTCTGTGGTTACTGTCATTGAATAGCCCACAGTCTGGCTTCAGTGTGGCTGGCTCTAGGGGCTCCAACACTCCTGTGGCCGTGTCCTGTTTACCTTTCCCCAGGACACGTTCCTGTGTGGAGGCTCCAGCCCCCTCAGCAGCCTTAGTCCCCCTGGTCAGCCCTGGGGCTCATGGCCATTCCTGAAACCATCTCCATCCCCAAGAGGAGCCATGTGCTGATTGGCCAGCCTCTTTGTCACTTGGCCACACCTGTAGCTGGAGCATGAGGTCAGCCCCCCTGAACCACTGGGCTGGGAATTAGGAGGAGAATTCAAATGTGTGTGTTTGTTGGGACGGGGGTAAACCAAGTCTAGAAACAGGCCATAGGCTTTGCTTGGAGTTAGAGGAGAGCCTGGCAGTTTGGGGCAAGTCTGGACGGAGCTGGCAGCCTCAGTAGTGTGCAGAGGCCTAGGGCAGCCAGAGCCATGGCTCCGGCACCAGGGAGGCCAGCCCAGCACCCCCCACCGGGCGGCTGGCCCCTGGCATCAGCACAGGGCCTGGAGTCATGGGCTCTGTATGTTAGGGGCTCTGTGGATCTTGGTGGGGGCTGGGGACTGCATGTGCTAGGTAAGTCCTGGGACCCCTAATGTTCAGGATCCAGCGGCACCACTGGGCTGGCACATCCCCCTCTTGCTTTGCCAACTGGGACCTATAAACGAGCACTTTTTCTTACCATTTTATCTTTCCTCTTTTCCTAGTGATAGATGTTTTTTAAAACTGCCTAGGGCATTGTATGTTATGTGAGAAAACTAATGATTTATTCCAGATCAACCTGAAATCCTTTTTACCAGCACCTCAAGGAGGGGAAACCCTTCCTGGCTGCTCTGAGCCTCCCTGGGGAGGAACGGTGAGGAGAGGCAGTCACGCCCGTGCTGCCGGCTCTGTCCCCGCGTCCCCATCTATAATACGGGTCATTCCCAGCCTCGTGGGCCAGAACCGAGGGGTAGGAACTGCACAGGGGGTTCCCGAGCAAGAGCAACTTCTCAGGGAGGGCCAGGCCACGCGTGGCCTGGGATTCTGTGGCTGGAATTAATGTCACCCTTGTATATGTGTGTCCGTTTACAGAGTGCTCACGTAGGAGGTAATGGGGAAAGACCCTGGGAACTGGAGGCAGTGCAGGGCTTGGAGCCCGTATGCAGAGGAGACTGGTGTCCACGAGGGACATAGCTCCTCTCAAGGCCCCCGCTGGGCTGAGGTGGGATTCAGACTCTGGGTGTCAGGCCTGGGGCCTGGGCATAGCCCTGTGTTCCCTCTGCCGAGTCTTGGTTCTCTGGGTGCCCCTCTCAGGAGCAAGGGTGCCTGTCTTCACGGCAGCCACCTCCTCCAAGAGCTTCTGGCTGATGAGTCTCCTGGTCCTGGAGCCCCGCCAGGGGCAGGGCTGATGCTGCTGGCCAGACACACCGGCCCCCACCCTGCTCCAGCAGCTGTGGCTTTGCCTCTGTCCTGTCCTTTTTCCTTAGATGTGTCCTTGGCCCGTCATCCAGGCTTGGGCAGGTGGCCCCCTTGCAGGAAGCCCAGGTCCAGACAGAGCATGAGTCCAGAGAGGGAGGGGACCCTTTCCAGGGCTACTCCGCCTATCAGTGGAAGGCCAGGGCATGGAGTCAGGCCCTGAGACTGCAGGAGCTGGTCACCCCTCTTCCTACAACTGCATCTGCCTCCACTGACTTCAAACCCGGATCTAGCCATAAGGTCCCGGGCCCCACCGCAGGAGCCTGTTCACTGCAGGGCTCGGCCATTTCCTGCCCTCTTCAGCCTTCCTACTCCCACCCTCACTCCCTTCCTTTCAGCCACACCTGCCTGCTCTTTGCACCCCAACATGCACAGACCATTTCCACCTCCCCACCTTACTCTCCCATGGTGCTGACTGGCCACAAAGATGGCCCTCACCTGCTATGTGACTGCAGACAACCCCTTTACCTCTCTGAGCCCCAGCTTGTTCCTCTGTGAGGTGGGAGAGACAACAACCCCTGCCCCCAAGGATGTTTGGAAGGACAGAGGTCATATACCGGGCACACAGTGGCACTCAGCACATCATGGTGGCACTCAGCACAGTCGTTCCCGCTGCCTGGATGTCATCCCCAAGCTGGCACCTCATCCCTTCTGAGACCAGCGCTGAGCATGTCACCAACCCAGCATGTAGCACCCCACAGCAACCCTGAGCGTACCCATTCCTCCCATCAGACTATGGCCTCTGAGGGCAGGCCATGCCTGTCGAGTTCACCGCTGCTCCCAAATTATCCCCGGAGCAACAAAGTGACCAGAGACCCACATTGTCTCCTTTAGCCTGAAGTGTGTTGTTTCCCTTTTCCTTCCTTCCTTCCTTCCTTCCTTCCTTCCTTCCTTCCTTCCTTCCTTCTTTCATTTTTTAGAGATAGGGTCTTGCTCTGTCACCCAGGCTGGAGTGTAGTGGCCCAATCTCAGCTCACGGGAGCTGTGAACTCCTGGGCTCAGGTGATCCTCCCACCTCAGCCTCCCAAGTAGTTGGACTACAGGCACCCACCACCACACTGGCTAATTTTTTTTATTTTTTTGTAGAGACGATTTTGCCACGTTGTCCAGGCTGGTCTTGAACTCCTGGGGTTCCTCCTGCCTCAGCCTACTGAAGTGCTGGGATTCCAGGCGTGAGCCCCCATGCTGCCTCTCTCTCACATCACCCAGAGGGCACCCCCATGCCAGGCCTGTGCTGTGTGGTCAGGGGGTGATAGGAAAAGCCGGAGGTGGTCTGATGGGGAGGCCGAGGCAGCTGCTGGAGCAGAGGTGCCCAGGGTGCCCACAGAGACTCAGCCCAAGACCAGGAGGGAACAGGGGAGAACAGGGCATCAAAGGCATAGTAGACCATGGTGCCCAGGGGTCTGGCCTGGGGGTCTGATGGGTGGCAGCGCCATGGCCAAGATGAGCCCCTGGGGTGGGGCCTGCTGGTGTAAGGAGAGCCCTATGGGACACCCAGGGAGGAGCCCGGGAGCACAGAGCTCCTTGTGTCTGGAGGTCGGGGGTGGAAGGAGGTCAGACTCAGGACAGTGACCTTGGTGGCACCAAAGGGTGGAGGGAGCCCAGGAAGAGATGGCTACCGCAGGAGAGGCTGTGTCAGAGGCTGGCACCATCCCCACTCTCATGCCCTGGTGAGGGCACTACCCCCCCATTCACCTCCTGCACCCAGGGCTCAGCCCACTCACCTGGCTGAGGGCAGCGCTCTCCGCTGCTGGCCAAAGCTACCAGGCACCCCGTGGGCCGAGGGCACCCAAGGCCTGCCGCCCTGCTGCAGCTCTCTGCCAGGAAAATGCTCTGTGTCCCAAGTGAAGACAGATGCTTGGGGAACAGTGCGTGTCGTGACAGCATCTCGCGCCCCTAAAATAGAAGCCCCCACACTCAGACTGAGCTTTCCAGCTCCTCCCTCTCATGCATGGCGGGGGATGGGAGGCAGGTTGGGCTCTCTGTTTATCCAGAAACCAATACATCATTGTACCCACAGGCTGGGGGTGGGTTCTGCTTCCAGGGCCCCACTAAGGCTTCAGGTCCCCTGCAGCTGCCCTCCAGGTCCTCCCCTGGATGGTGCTGACTGGCCACAAAGACGGCCCTCACCTGCTGTGTGACTTTAGACAACCTCTTTACCTCTCTGAACCCCAACTTGCTCCTGTGCGAGGTGGGAAAGATAACAACCCCTGCCCCCAAGGATGTTTGGAAGGACAGAGGTCATATACCGGGCACACAGTGGCACTCAGCACATTGTGGCCCTAGCCTTTATTGGCTTCTCCTAACCTTCATGCCCCTGTGGGATTTGTGTGGAAGTGCCCAGCCCAGTGTCTGGCCCACAGGGGTTTGAAAATTATTATTTTTTTTTTTTTTTGAGACAGAGTCTCCCTCTGTCACCCAGGCTGGAGTGCAGTGGCACCATCCCGGCTCACTGCAACCTCCGCCCACCAGGTTCAAGCAATTCTCATACCTCAGCCTCCTGAGTAGCTGGGATTACAGGCACCTGCCACCACGCCCAGCAATTTTTTGTATTTTTAGTTGAGACGGGGTTTCACCATGTTGGCCAGGCTGGTCTTGAACTCCTGACCTCAAGTGATCTGCCTGCCTTGGCCTCCCAAAGTATGGGGATTACAGGCGTGAGCCACTGTGCCAGGCCTGAAAATGTTTTTTCTTAATGACAAGGATGTGTGAGTTAAGCCTGAGCTGTTTTGTCACCTGCTGTCTGGGCTCCTGGCCCTCAGTTGCAGGGAGCCTGGGGGCAGGTTTTCCTTTCATGTGGTTGCTGAGTGCAGGCATGGGGTGGAGGAGTGGGTAAGGAGAGCCCTAAAACAGCAGGGAGTTTTCCAGACTCAGGCAGGCTGAGCTCCTGGGCAGGGCAGTTTGGCAGGATGGAGGAGCATTGGAGGCCAACTCTGGGACAATCATCTCACTGTGCCCAGTGATAGGGCCCCCAGGCCGGCAGGCGGGGTGTCTGGGGTCCCATCCTAGCCTAACCCTTGCTCATTGTGTGACCCTGTGCCAGGTGCTTCTCCTGTCTGTGCTCGGCCACCTAAGACCAGGCCTGGGGACAGTGGGGTGTTCCCCGCCACTCACTGGAAGAGCCCGTGTGCCTGTGCCTGCTTGCACGTGTGTGCATGTAGTGTCTGCGTGTGTATGGTGCTAAGAGTGTGTCTTGTGTGTGTGCTTGTCTGGCCATGTGAGGGCAGCATGGTTCTGAGGGTGTGTTGTGGGTTGAGGGGCTGTCCTGTAGACCCTCCATTGGGCATGGAAAAGTCTACAGGGCCAAGATTGGCCTGGGGCCTCCACTGCACCCAGCAGGTATATGCTGTGTCCCCCACCACTGTTTTAGGTCAGGGGCTCAGGTCTGGGAGGGCGGCTGTGAAGCAGAGGCCACCTCCATCCCCTGGCTGTGTCTTCAGTCCACATGGGCAGCTGTGCCTGAGACTGAATGGCCAGAGAGCGAGTTCAAGAGTGTGGTGCTTGGGGAAGGCAGGAGCACATTGCAGTCAGGATAAGGCCTCTGTGTAAGGAACAAGAGACCAGGGGAACGTGTATGCATTGCAGGCACATAGATACTGCTCGTCTCTGTGTGCATATGTGTCTGCTTATGTTCACATAAAGAAATCCTATAAGGGGGCCCAAGAGATGGGGCTCTGTGTAAGGAATAAGAGACCATGGGAACATGTATGCATTACAGGTATGCATTGTGTGCCTGGGAGCCTGGTGGATATGGAACATTTAGGAGGGAGAACTTCTGCTTGACAACTTTTGTATTTTAGTTTTGAACCATGAGTATACATTAGCGATTTTAAAATGAAATTTTTAAAATGTGTAAGTTGCTAGGTCTGGGGTGAATTGGGTTGCTTTCTGAATATCCTAAGGACCTCCAGTGGAAGGACACCCTCAGGGAAAACTCGCCTCAGCAAATCCTCCATCCTGAGGTTGGGAGGGCTCAGAATGTTCTTCCTGGTTGGAGATCAGCCGCCTGAGCTGACTGTGGGTGGTGCGGGATGTTAGAGCAGGGAGCAGGGGACAGAGCCCACAGGCTCAGGTCAGGAGCTGAGTGGAGCCATTTATCTGCTGAGGAGGCTTGGAGAGGTCTCCACCTTTCTGAGCCTCAGTTTCCTCATCTGTAAAATGGGATTAAGAAACCTAAGCTTCCCAGGCCGGCTTGAGGATTAAATGAGATCCTGTCAGCACCTGAAGGGTCTGACACCTGAAGGAGGGGAGGCTGAAAACCCAGGAAGGACCCCCCAGAAAGTCCAGGCGGACCCCAGAGGGTTTGCTGGAAGCTGTATTTGCCCTGTAGATGGGGTGGTGCCAGATGGTTCTTTCAGGGCAAGGAGTTGAGGTTGGGAGGGCTGAACTCCAAGGATTGCAGGTACACCCCTCCCCTGAGCCTGTACTGGACTAAGGCTTCTTTCTGCTTCTTGCTTATCAGTGAATTGGGCCTAGAATGAACAGGGCTTGGCAGCAGTCCTGGATGCGGGACCAAAGGACACTGACGCACAGGCTTGGTCAGGCTCCGGGCCACATGGTGAGGCCTTGGTCCCACCCAGGCAAGCCCAGGAGAAGTTGAACATGCCCTGACCCGAGATACTCAACGACTCGTGCTGCCGTCTTAAGAAGAGAGTCCTTGGTGGAGCCTTTGGGGGTCACAGAAGAAGCTGGAATGGTGGTGGGGGCGACATCTCGGTGGTGCTACTTGGCAGGTGTGGTGGGCCAGGTGGGCCTCTCCATGCAAGCCAGGCCTTCGCTCCTGCAGTAGATGCCTGGCCTGCCCCATCCTGGGCCTGGACCCTGCACCCCAGGGACCCTCCACCAGGATGTTCCGAGGTCACTCTGCAAGTTTTGTCCTTTCTGGCTCCTTGCACAGCACATACTCCCTCTGTGACCTTGGCTCAGTGGTCGCCTCTTCCTCGAGGCAGCTCTGGACCGGGTTAGCGGGGGCAGCCCCCTGCGTCGCCACCCTACCCATCCACTATCTCCTGGTATTACTTTCTGGATCCCTTGAGTTTACCTTGTTGGTGTATTTTGCCTGTGCCCCTGCCCTATGCAGGTGGTGAAGTCATCTGTCCGATTCACTCTTTGAGTTATGCCTCTGATCATGGCTAGGTGCCTCCGTTTTCACATCTGTAAAGTGGGGAGGAGAATATCTCATGTCACAGGGTGGTTGTGAGCGTGAAATGAATTAGTGCTAAGCTCTTAGACCTGGGAGTGGGGGCTGCATGGAGACTAGATTGGATGAAGCATCATTTCAAAGTGGCTTGAGACTCTCCCTGCCAAAGTTAATAACCGCTTCTCTAGACAAACTCCTCATGACACTGATGGGGAAACTGAGGCCCAGACAAGTCTCACCACAGGGCTTCCGCCTCGCTACCCTGGGCTCTCTGTCCAGGAGGACCTCACTGAGACCCCCATCTGCCCCCGCAGGAGGGAGTGTTCCAGACACAGGCAGGCTGAGCTCCTGGGCAGGGCAGTTTGGCAGGATGGAGGGGTGTGCAGGCCAACCCTGGGACAATCGCCTCACTGTGCCCAGTGGTGGGGCCCCAGGCCCGCAGGCAGGGCGGTCTATGGCCCAGAACCAGGACAGGAAGGCCGGCGGTGGGTGGACAGGAGCCTTCTGTGGCCTTCTCAGAGCTTGGGAGGCCTGGGCAGGACAGGCGGGCGTCAGCCAGTGTAGCAGCCCCTCAGGCCAGTTTATGAGGTGCCTCTAGCCATCAGCTCCTGGGAGCCTCACTGTAACCTCTGATCAGCCCTGTTTTACAAATGAGGAAACTGAGGCTCAGGCAGGGTCATGTGGCTTCTGAGGCCTACACTGGGAAGCCCAACAGGGTCCGTCTGACCCAAGTGCCCTGCCGTGGCTCCTGGGGTCCCACCGTGTGACACTGGCAAACAGCCTCCCCCCTCGGGGATCATGGAATGAGACCGCAAGGTGACACGGTGGCTTTCCTGGGCTCAAGTCCAGAGGCCACCTCTTCACTTCTCTGCGCCTCAGCCTCAGGAGCCCCAGGGAGGAGGGCTGACTGCATCCCATCCCTGAGCTCAAGGGGCACAGTGAGCATGGGGGACCTGGCATCGCTGTTAGGCTCCCTTCTTGCTGGCAATGTGGCGGGATGGAAGGAGGCCAGGAATGCAGACCCAGCATGTTCTTGTTCACCTCTTCTGTGACACAGCTCACAGCTTGGCTGTGGACACCAATGGCTGACATGTAAACTGCAGGGCCAGGGCCTCGCGTGTGGGGGACAGGGTAGAAGGGTGCCCACCGCTTCCTCCCTTGCCCTCGCTTCTGCCCCAAACAGAGAAACTTCTGGAGCCCTAAGAATGGTCCAACACTCACAGTCAACTGCTGGTAGGAGTGTGTTGTTGGTCCCATCTCTGGGTGGACATCCGGGTGTACCCATAGCCCAAAAAACATCCCTCCTGTGCCCCAGCCATGCCGGGAATTGGTCCTAAAGGAGAGACTGTGGCTGTGCACAGAAACCCTATTGAAGCCACTGCCTTGTTTACCAGGGCCAACGAGAGAGACAGCCAAGCTCAACACCCACCGTGGGCAGGGGAATGCCTGCCAGGCTCCACCAGCTTTCCATGGGGCGAGGGGAGGAATGCTTCCAGACCCAGAAACACACTCGAGAGACGGTGCGAAGTGGGGGAAAGTGTTTCACAGAGTGGAGTGTATTTTTGTGTAACTAAAACACATCTACACCCAGGCACAGGCACAGCCAGAAAATCTCCTCAAATATTAACACTGGGGTATCCCCAGGGAGTTGGAATGGTGGATAATTTTATTTTCCTTGTTGTGTTTCACTGTTATTTTCTAAAGTTAGTGCAGTGAATATATGTGACTTATTTAATAAGAGGGAGGGGGACAGTGGAACAGAGAGGTCTGTGGCCTCCCCACCCCTTTGGAAACTGAGGCAAATTACTCACACAACCCCTTCCGGGGTCTATAGCAGTCTGAAGCGTCCCTGCCTCAGGCCCCTCCCGGGTCATGCCCTCACCCCAAACCACAGACCCAGCCCACTCGCCGGTTGCCGCTGGCTAGTCATGGCAGCTGCTGGGGCTATGAGCCGACTCCCAGAGTCTCCCTTCTCCCCATGGTCCCTGCCTTCCTTCCCTTTTCCTCCCATTCCCTCTCAGGAACACACAAGGTCATCGTCTGGCTGAGACAGCTCAGAGCTGCCTTTGGCCACCTGGACCCCGCCCGAGGCCTGGATCCAGGTGTTCCTTCCAGAAAGCACAGGGTGTTCTGGAATAATTCTTAAAGCAGTGAATGGATTCTTTAAAAACGGACAGAACTGTCTAAGCTTGGGAGGCTCGAGGGGATTCACTGGTTCTGCATTAGGTCTGGGAGCTTCTGAAGCAGAAGGTACACATAGATGCTCCAGCAAAGATGACGTGCAGGTGGCAGAGAAGCTCATGGAAGGATGGGTCGCAGCATCCCCAACAGGGAAACAAGGTTAAAACCACAGCCAGTCCCCTCTCTTCCTTTCTCCATCATCGTGGTGTGTGCTTGACTCCGCTTCTCGCCATGTCTTCTCACAAGACTTTCAGGAGTAAGCGATTCTTGGCCAAGAAAATAAAGCAAAATCATCCCATTCCCCCATGGATTCGGATGAAAACTGGTAATAAAATCAGGCACAACTCCAAAAGGAGACATTGGAGAAGAACCAAGCTGGGTCTATAAAGAATTGCACATGAGATGGCACACATATTGATGCTGTCTCAAGGTCACAATCATGTTGCCATATCAAGCTGAAAATGTCACCACTGTCTGGAGAGTTGGACATGTTTTATTGGGAATATATTTTTCTCTCTGAATATGTTATGAACGCGTTGGTTGGCTGGGTTCAATAATAAATATGTGAGACCTTTCATTTAAAAAAAAAAAAAAACAGACATGGCACCACGTACATCTGTCTGAATGGCTAACATAGAAAGGGACAACATGAAATGCCAGGAGGGCTGTGGGGAAACTGGATCACTCACCCGTTGCCAGTGGGAGTGTGAGATGGTACAGCCATGCTGAAAAACAGTTTGGCAGTTTCTTTTAAAACTCATCATACACACACCACACGACCTACCAGCTGGGCTCTTGGGCATTTCTTCCAGAGAATGAAGACTGGCGTCTACACAAACACCGGCCCAAGAACACTTGCGGCAGTCCTAGTCATAACAGCCCCCAAACTGGAAACTGCCCAGATGCCCTCAGCAGATGAATGGTTAACTACACTGTCCCGGCCACGCTGGGGAGCACTGCTCAGCAGAGAGGCAGAGCGGACCCTCCACACCCAAGAGTGGCTGAGTGCAGAGGGCATGGGGCTGAGTGCAGAAAGTCGGTCTTAAAAAGTGGCACACTGGATGATTCCATTTGTGTGGCACTTGAGAGATGAAAATATGATGGGGATGGAGAAGAGATGGGCAGTTGCCAGGGATGAGGGCTGGTGGGAAGAGGTGAGGGGGCTACAGAGGGTGCCTGGGGAGCCTGGTGAGGAGACAGCCCAGTGCTGGATCATTGTGGTGGCCACACAGAGCTGGGTGAGAGGGAATCACATGGACACACAGGCATGTATAACCGGCGAAGTCCCCATAGGCGCAGTGGGCTGTGGCTTTCCTAGCATTGATGGTGTACTGCAGGTGTGCAAGATGTTATCTCTGGGAAAGGCTAGGGGAGGGGCACACAGGATCTTGTACCTTTTGTTTGGAACTTTCTGTACGTCGATGGTTATTTCAAAATAAACAGTTTTTTTTTAAAGCCCTAGGCGCAGGAACTTGGTCTGCATTAGGGCCTAAGCATCCATATTTCTTAAAAGCACCCCAGGGTGTTTACCCTACAGCCAGGATAGAAACACTGACCACTTCCTCATTTAGCAGAGGGAAACTGAGGCAGGGAGGGAGGTTTCCAAGGCCACGCAAGTGATGTGCAAGAAAGGGGATGACCACCAGTTCCAGCTGAGCCTAAGGTCTGGGCTTCTGTTGTTCCAGGCTGGTGCTGGACACTGAACGTGAGGCAGACGGTTTGGTTTTTGTCTTCGTGTAAATTGATACTGAATTATTATATATGTACAGAAAAGTGCACAATTCATCAGCGTATGGCTTGTAGAATTGCCACAAACTGAACACACTCATGTAACCAGCACCCAATCTCAGAACAGATCACACCCCAAGATCCCTGCCCCTGCCCCTGCCAGTCACAGCCCATTCCCCGGGGCCCCTCTCCTGACTTTGTGCAGCACAGAGCCAGCACTTTTTCCTGCTCTTGAACTTTGCTTCAATGGTCGGGTGCTATTTAGAAGCAGTGCCAGGGTGTAGGCCTGGGGCAACCAGTTGGTTCTGAAAAGGAAAAGGAAGCAGCCTCCCCAGGAGGCTGTGAAGTGGGACTGGGGACAAAGGAGGAGGGGCCTCACTCAGCACCACTGGAATGGGCTGCTTGTCTCTGAGCCAGAGGTGAAGGATGGAGGAGGGGCTGGAGCCCTGCCTAGCTGACCAGCCGCTGTGTGTCCATGAGCCTGGACCAGGGTCCCCCAAAGATCCTGGGGGTGAAGCAGGGGAAGCAGTGCAGCTCTAGCAGGTGGACAGAGCTCTGGACTTGGGGCTGGCAAACCTTCAGGGAAACTGGGTGCCACTGAGCTCGTTGCTGCACCTCTCTGAGCCCCAGTGCCCTCATATATAAAATGAGACTCATATATTCATATATTTAACAAGTCTCTATTAACGTAGAGTTAATGTGTTAAAAAATATGTGTGCATGTCAATATAACATTTATATTTTATTTGTATGTTGTTGGTATCACACATTAATATATGTAATATAATACAATATAAAGTATATTGAATATCATACAAATCTTTTTTGAGTCCTGTCCAGAGCTAGCTTTTATGGAATGCTGACTCTGTTCTTGGCACTGTTTTAAGCCTTTTAAACGTATTAACCTGTTTAATCTTCCGAAAACATTACAGATGAAAAAACTAAAATGGAGCACAGAGAGGTTAGTTAACCTGCCCAAGGGCACTCAGCTAGTAGGTGGCACAGCTGGGATTTGAACTCTGGCCCACTTGGCTCTAGAACTCATGTGTTAACCTTTAAGCTCTTACATCTCAATATACACTAGTCTATGTAATGATAATAATGATGTATCTCAAATATGCATGCAATGGCGTTTTCTGATTTGCAAAGCCCTTTTACTTCATGGGCACTATCTCATTTCTCAACAGCTCTGGGAGGTGGGTTATTGCTATCCCCGGGGCACACACCAGTTGGAGTTGGTTCCAAATTCATGTCTGCTGGGCCGAGGGCTCTCTCTGAGGACCCTGTGCACCCTCACTCTGGGCCTTTTTTGCTGGGGCCTGTTCCTGGCCTGTGCACTGCTGTGCTGAGTGATGAAGAAGGACGGCAGGGAAAACAAGGCCTCAGTCTTGGTTGGACAAGGCTGCAGACAACTTGGACCCAACAGGGCAGTTGACAGAGGGAGGGTCTCCATTCAGAGCCAGTCCTAGCTATACTGTCTTGGAGGGGCGGGGCACCGAGGCAGCTGGTGGGAGGAACTGCTGAGTGTTCCAGGCCACAGAGGATTTCTGGGGTGGCGGGGTGGGGGTGCAGGTACACAGGTGGGGAGAAGTGGAGAGGGCAGGCAGGGGGCACTGCCTGCTGTGGGGTTCAGCACTGGGCCACAGCAGGCCTGTGAGGGCACATTGCATCCACCTGACAGTTTCCCGTCTTCACATGCGGACTTCGGCGACCGTACTCTCTGGTTGGAGAGAGAATATTGCATACAGCTCAATTCCTTGGACCCATGTACCACAGCATGTAGGGTGTGACTGTACCTCTGTTGTGTGGCTCAATGAGTTAATACCTCTGAAGTGTTAACTCTCCTGCACTTAGAAACTGCTCAAAAAATATTTGCTAGTATTAGGGAAGTGAGAGAGAGGAGAAGAAAGAAAGGAAAGGAGGGAGACAGGAAAGGAAGAAGGAAGAAAGGAGTCTGCTGAGGGAGGTGCAAGGTAGACAGAGAAAGGGGTTGACATTTGAGCAGGGTTTTGAAGGGTGAATAGGAGTTTGTGTCTGGATAAGGAGGCAGGGAATGGGATGGTGTTCCATGTATGGGGTCTCCCTGAGCCATACCTTCAGCCTCTGTGAAGTGGGAGCATGATTCCATGCACCTCATAAGGTTAATGCAAGGGTCAGATGAGGAAGTGTGTGGGAAGAACACACAGCCTGAGGTGGGCTCCCTGCAGTAGGTGAAGATATTGCTGTTTGTCATGATGTGGCCAGAGTGAGATCAGAGCTGGGGAGTTGAATCTCTATGGTTGTGGCAGGGCAGCCCTGGGCCTGGGAACAGTGGGCTCTGCCTGTGGGGCCCAGGAACCTGGCACCATTTTGTGGTATCTTCGTCGCATCGTATTGGTATCATCTCATGTGGCTCGTGTGCAGCTGAGCGGCCAGGCTGGGGGATGGAGGGCTGGGTCCTCTTGTCCAGATCCAGGACTCCCTGAAGGCCAAAATTCCTCACCGTGCCCAGTGTGGGTTCTGGCACTGGGAGGGAGGGAAGGCCTGCTTGCCACCCCGCTAGCTCTCCCTCCTATAAAATCTGTTGCCCATCCCAGATTTGGCACAGGACTGTGACCAGTCCAGGAAGTGAGCTTACGGCATCCTGGCATCGCCCCCATGTCTTCTTTTCTTCATGACCTTTGGCAAGGCATGGCTGGCACACAGGTAAAGCTGCTAAGCCCACGGCATGTAGCCCTGGGTGGGTTCTGGCTCAAGGGGAGAGTGGTGCCACCTGTGGCCTCTTCTGCTGGGGCTGGAGAAGAAGGAGGCATTGCACTGTGGACGGGAATCCCTAAGGGATGGCGTGTGGAGCAGGGCCTGGCATTGGGGATTTGAATGTGCTGAATGTGGGATCTACCAGCGGCCATGATGGCAGCTAGACAGGAAGTAGCGGAATCATAGGCCAGCATGGGACATGGGAAGGAAGATCAGCCTCCTTCCAGGGGTGTGTCCAGCAGGGCTCTTGTATGAGAGCAAGTAGGAAAACAGAGGCTAAAGCTGGGATGACCCATGGCAGGCACCCAGCATGGGCCCAGAATGTCAAACCCCACTGTGGCCAAACATAGGCCCAGGCTTGGCCTGTGCCCTGGACTTCTAAGGCCTCTGGTGGGGAGAAGCGTGTGAGGCAGCGATGGGGTTGTGGGTGCCCCATGCAGGAAGGCAGGTGGCATTGGAGAAGAGGATATTCCAAGGGCATGATCTCTAGGGATGAGTTCTGTGTCATAGCTGATGCTCCCCACGTGGGCAGGTATAGGCAGTGTTGTGGGGTGGGGCCCCCCAGCCTCTGGAAAAGCATCACCCCACGCCCTGAAGATGTAGAACATGGGGTTTGCTGCCAGGCAGAGCAGACAGAGACAGTCCTTTCAGATGCATTAGTTGCCCCTGTGAGAGATCTGCTTTTCCTACTCCCATTTTACACATGAGGAAACTGAGGCACAGAGAGGTGAGGGGACAGGCACCAAGTCCATGGCTAGTCATGGGTGGAGGTGGGATGTGATCCTGGTTGAGCTGGCTCCAGGCCCACATCCCATAGCACAGACCGAACTTGGTCAAAGGCAGGAGGCAGGACCCAGGCTCCTGGGCCCAGATCCAGAGCTGGACGCCGAGTCTCTGGGCAGGAAATCAGGGCTCCAGGGCCCCTGGGCTCCCGGCATGGAGGCTGGGTGGGCCCAAACCCATGGGTCTGCTGAGATTCCTGGTGCAGGGCTCTTTGGGGAAGGAGCATGGTGGCCCAGGTCAGACATACCAGAGGTTAAGTCTGGGTCCAGCCAGAGAGGACCTTTAACCCTGCCCACTGCGCTTCCTTTCCTTGAGCCTCAGTTTCCCCATCTGAACAGGGGGCAGTGGGACTTGCCATGGAGTAGAGACAAGACAACTTCTCAGTTGACCCAGCAGGGGGAAAGAAAGCACATGGTTTCTTGCATGTGGGGCAGACGCTCTTCCCAGGGCTGCTCAGTTGCTCCAGGACCTGTCCTGGGACCATCTGCTGGGGCCCGAGTGGACATGGCCCCCAAGGGGTTTGCTGTGTGTTTGGGACCATAAGTAACCCTGTCTCGCTTTTGCCACCTCAGGAGCTCCCTGGACACCGGAAGCAGCCTCTCCACTGACCGCTACAGGTACTGTCTTGCCATCCACCCCAGACTGCCCCAGGATCTCCTTAGGTCCTCACTGCCCATCCGCACCCAGGGGCGGGCCTCCAAGAGCCCATCAGGGGAAATTAACTCCACCATTTGGCCCTGAAATTCCCCCAAGGGCCAAAGGTACTACTGACATGTCCCCTGAGAGCTTTTACACCTTGGAGTGGTTTCCCCTCAAATCAAGGTCCCCCCAAAGACAAGGACTGCAGTCGAAATTCCTCCCCCAAAGACCAGAGCTCAGCTGAAGGCCCCTGGGAGGATCAGGCTGCAGCTGATAGTTCTTCCGAGATCCAAGGCTAGTGGGTCTCCCAAGGACCAGCCTGCAGCCAGCAGTTCCCATGACAACCAAGGCTGAAGCCCAGGGGAGAAGCCTGTTGGTTTCTATTGGTGTGCAGCTGCGCTTGGTGGGAGCCGGGGTGTCTGAGGGTCTCTGCTTCCATGTGTTTTGTATCTTGATGTCTTCCAAAAAGAGCATTTTCTGTTTTCACAAAAAAAAATATTGGAGACTGTGCTTAGAGGAAAGCTCCCTTGATTGGAAGCCAGCAGATCCTTGTTCAAGTCTCGTGGGCAAGAAAGACAAGTGACAGGCAGACTGTTCTGGCAGTGGAGGTGGCTTAGAGGGCTGTGTTCGGTGCATCGATGTGAATTGGGGAGGAGGGGACATCTGTGCTGCGTTGTAGAGGTGACTAGAAGTTGACTGGTCCCCTATTTGGAGGGTGGGAGACAAGTGGTCCTGGAAGGGAGCACCCTGTGTAAGGACCTGTGCAGGGTGGATGTGGCCGGGGCATGGAGAGGGAGGAGGGGAGTTGGGGGAGGTTTGGGAGGGAGCTTCGTCCTGCTAAAGAGCTTGGCTTCTGTGAGGGGGTTTTTGAACAAGCCCAAAAGGAGACTCACAAGGTCGTAGGCCCTGTCCCTGGAGATAGCAACCAAGGGCTGGGCCCCACGTGTCGGGGTTGCAGCAGATGCCGTACAGGAAGGAGATGTCAGAGCAACCGACTCTGAAACTCCGGGCTGCAGGGACCGAGGGGGTGGCCATCTGGGCCCTGCTTCCCTGAGCCAGCTAGGGGCTGGCAGCCCCGCCGCGTGCGCTCCTGGAGGACACAGCCAAGTGGTACACACGTGTACACACATGAGCAACACGCTCACGCAGTCACCTGATCCTCTGCACGGACACTCCACAGTCACACCCACATATCATCCTAACAGTACTTCCTTTGCTTAGTGAAAGCTGACAGTCCTTATGGCCCAGCGAGTCAGGGCTATTGTTAGCCCACTCCACAGACGTCACCTGCTCAGGATTCGAGACTGTGGGGGCAGAGCTGGGATTTGGACATTTGGGTATCCTGGTGTGAATACTGCCCAACACCGTAGCACACTCCCTGCCCTCATACTCGTAGCTCCTCATATGCCCATTGCACAGTCTCACACGCATACAGGTATACACACAGATTCCAGAACATTCCCGCACCCAGTTCTTCCTGTAGTCAAATGCTAGCATTGTCACTTTTGCACATGGGCACACACACAGCCACCATTTTGACACATATATGCTTGCGGGCTCACACTGGTACACACACTCTCACCCCTGATGGGATGGCTCAGGGTGCCAGCAGGCGTGTGGGTGCCTGTGTCAGGGTGGCCCCAGGGAAGGAGGCTGAGGAGGCTCCTGTAGGGGCTGAGCCTGGCCTTTGCACCACCCACCCTTGCCATGGGCGCCACTGCAGCTCCGTCTGAATTGTCCATTCCGCCGGCTGGTCAGTCAGGCGCCCTGCTCGAGGCCAGCCCAGGAAAGTTCTGGTATGAAGGGATTGTGGATGGGGCTCTTTGTTCTAGGATGTGTGGGGGCCGAGCAGGTTCTGTGCTCCTGCCCGCCCGGGTCTCACTGCACAGCCCTCCATCGGATGGAGCCACACTTGACCTCAGAGCCAATGCCCCAGTGCCTCACTCCCTGGAGGACAGAGCAGGGGTCAGAGCAGAGGCCGTAGGAGCCCCTCAGCTCTGCTGTTTCCCCCTTGCATTCAGCCACATTTCCTGAGCCCCTGCAGGTGTCGGGCACTCAGGATCCCTCGTTGAGCAGTCCTGCTGCCTTCACAGAGCATCTGTGGCAGGCAGGAGCACAGGCAGCAGGCAGAAAAAGAAATTGGTTTTTAACATAACGTGTCAAGTGGTGACAAGAGCTATGGAGAAAATAAATCCAGGTGAAGGGAATAGACAGAGATGGGAGGGTGGCCAGGGAAAGCCACTGGGCCTGGAAGCACAGGAGGGGTGAGGAGCATCCCAACAGTCTGGTGGGAACAGTGGTGCAGGGCCCTGGGGTGGAGCATGCCTGGAGGAGTGGCCAGGAGGCAGATGCTAAGTGGGGCCTGCCCCATCCTGCCATCTTGCCTTGGCATGCGTCCTGACTCCCAACCCTCACAGCAGCCTCAGACACAGACAGGGCCAGGATCAATGTTCCCCTTTCACAGATAAGGATACCTGAGACCTAGAGACCAGAAGAGCATTGGTGCCAGGTCCAGGACTAGGGCCCAGGGTCCCCGCTGCTACCAGAACTCTGTGCCCTTTTTGTGCAGTGGAGGCACCAGCTCTGATGCTGGGGGCAAGCTTCTGAGAATCCCAGCCTTCAGCTGTTCTGGAGGCCTGTGCACAGCCTAGGAATTCAGAAACAAAGGTCCCAGCCAGTAATTGCCGCCTTTCAAAGGCACAGCCGGCTTCCTCTGCCACAGGCGTGAGAGGGAAGCTAATGCCCTTCTCTGGGGGTGTGGGGGGGTGGGGGAGGAGTGGGCAGCACTTCAGGGCTGCTGGTCCTGCCTGTGCTACCTTGCCAAACAGGCTCATCACACTCGGCAGATCGCCTCTCCCCTGCCCGCCCCGTTATCAGCCCAAGTTGGGGTGTCTTGCGTCCAGCCTGGGTCCATTCTAATGACACTGGGTGTCCCCCTTTACCTCTGGCCTCGCACTCCCCAACTGTACTGTAGGAGGCTTGGACCCAGCCACTTGGAAAGCTTTCCCTCTCCAGCCATCCAGGACGGGTACCTCCAAGGCAAAGCGACTACAGACAGGGCCTCCCAACCTTGGCACTACTGACATTTTGGGCAGGACCGTTCTCTAGTGTGGGGGCTGTCCTGTGCATGGTAAGGCGTTTAGTGACATCCAAATGCCACTAGATGCTGGCACTGTCTCCCCATTTGTGACAACCAAAATTTCTCTAGACATTACCAGATGTCCCTGGGGGTGGGGGGATGACCCAGACGCCTCTGGTTGAGAACCATTGCTCTAGAAGCAGCATTTTTGCTAATGACACTGAGAAAATGCCACCTGAGGTGGGAGACTTTGTTCTTTGGCTTTGCACGGGGTGGGATCAGGCCTCTGGTTCCCAGCCTGGCCCTTGGAAGCTGAGCAGCCTTGCTAGAGGCACACAGAACCTTGTCTTTTGTGTGGCACCAGCTCCCATCCGACCACCTGGATGTCATCCCTCCTGGGCAGCAGCTCCTGGGCTCTGTGTGCACACCTCTGGGGATGGGGTCTTCTCTGTGCCTCTATTTCCTCATCTGAGGGGGAGTGGGGGAGGTAGCAAGACCTCGTCTGAATGGAGTGTGACCACTGCTTTGCAAACGATGTCGGGTTGTGCAAACGTGGGCCCCAAAGTGGCCAGAGGGGGTGAGTGTGGTGCCTCTGAGAGCCTTTCACACACTATACGGGATCCTTCCTTCCTTCCACAAATGATTATCGAGGCTCCTCCAGTGGGCTGGCCCTTAAAACAGATGTGGCCCCTGCCCTGGAGTAGTTGCTTGTAGTCAGGAGACAGTTAACAAGTAAACATACAAAAGCAGGATCCTTTCCGAGGATGGGATGTCCCGTGGAAAGAATCAGGCAGGGTAGTGGCTGAAGGGGGCTGAGCTGCTATAGCTTAGACACGAGGGGTGCTGGAGTGGGACCGACTGACGACGAGGAGCGGAGCTGCAGGAAGCGCACCCGAGAACAGACTGCATAGAACCCAAGGGCGTGCCGGATTCACGGGGGTGAGGGTGGCTACTGTATCTGGGAGCCAGAGCCTCAGACTTTCGGGTGGCTGGTGTGTGGGGAATGGGCCATGGGAGGGTTGGAGCAGACGCCGGGACCAGCCAGATCCCGGGAGATACAAGGGGAGAGGTGAGGCTGGGCCAGGGACTCCTCTCCTATTGTCTGTGACTGCCAGGTCCTCCGGCCTGTGGGGCCGCCCATTCTGCCTTGGGTCCCTCTGCCCAACAATGCGCCTGGTTGTCTGTGGCCCTGCAGCTCAGCCGCTCCCCTCCCTGGTTAGTGACAGGATTCCCCTGCCAGCAGCCAATGAGCGGCTGTCATAGCGGTTCCATTTTAGATTTTATCAATGTGTCCCTGTCGCCCAGGCAACGGCAGGCGCTGGGCGACCCTGTCAGTCTTCCTTTGCCTGCCTTTCAGAGCCCAGCTGCCCCCACCCCAAGCACCATGTGGCTACATGGTGAGTTTTCCCTCGCACAGGCCGAACAGGGATTCCACCAAACATAATTTATCTGGCAAAAGAGGCCAGTGTTTGCCTGTCATCTGGCCCCCTCCCTACCTGCTCTCCCTGGGTCTTCCTGGCCTCAGCCACTCTGGGCCAGCCAGGCGGGTGTAGGACTGCCCAGCCAGTGCCGGCCCCACCACCCGGAGCCCCAGGGCCTGGTTGGAAGAACAGACTTGCAGAGCCATCGTCAGGAGCCCTAGCATCCAGGCCCCCCAGGATGATGGGCTGGGGGCCCCCACAACTTGATACAGCCAGAGCTGCCTTGGTGTGTCCCAGGGACCCCCAGGGAAGCCCTCAGATGCACCAGCTAACAGAGACAGCAGCAGCATGAGCCGGGCCAGGCGAGCTGCGTGAATGAGTTGCTAGGCTTTTGTGCTGGCTGCTCTTTGTATTGGAGGCGTGTACTGTACAAGCCGCGCCGGGCGGGCTGGGCCATGTGAGTGGGGGCCGCCGTGGCAGGGACCAGGGCGGGCCGAAGCGGCCAGTTCTCCACCTCCCACCAGCCCCTCTCCGTGTCTCCGTGGAGACGTTACCGTGGTCCAGCTGGAGACCAAAAGGTGAAAATGCTCAAGTTCAAGGCCTTTTGCCTGGATTACTGGCAGTTCCTGTGCCTACAGCCCCTGCATGGAGCCTACAAAAGGTAAGTCGACCCTCTGGGGAGAGCCTTGGCCACTAGGGCAACGGGGCCTGGAGAGAAAGTTCGCCCCGATCCTGCCCGATTGCAGGGCTTCCTCCTCTTGGCGGAGGGTCCCCGTCACTGGCCAAGACCAGCGGCAGCATTTGTCATGGTTCACTTTGCAACTGGGCTTAACTATTCTTTCCTCTCCCTCTGGCCTGAAATTGGTAGAGTTTCTGCAGAGAAAGAGTCACCCTGGACTGCTCTGTGGCCAGGCACTGTGTTTCATTGTTCCTTGGTGCCGGGGTGAGCCCTAGGCAAGGAAGCTGCCCGGCCCGGGGTCCCCGGCCTGCTCTTTCCCGGCACACTTGCTCCGACCTCGTGGGCTGGATGACTCAAGGGTTGGCCCGCCTCCTCCCTAAGCACAAGTTTGGGGAGGCAGAGTTCGGGGGTCCCCTGGTCAGGAGATCAGGAGACCGAAGTTCAGTCCCTTTCCTGGCTGCGCGATCTTGGGCGAGTCACTTTCCCTCTTTAAGCCTGTTTCCCATCTGTAGGGATTCGGATTTGATGACATGGATTTGGGGACTGCTCCCTGAGGTGACGGGCTGCAGGCACCGCAAGCCCGAATGTTCATACCCCTGGCAGTTTCTTCCGAGCGTGTGTGTTCTGTCCAGTGCACACCTTGGTCAAGAAAGACCCGCATCCGGGCCAGCAGGAGATCATCATGGAGCCGTCGCCATGGTCACCTTGAACGGCGTGTTATTAAAGACCTGGAGGAGGGAATTGTCCCGTCTATTCTGAGGGAATTAGTTTTTCCTGATTTCACACTCTGTGAAGTCTGCGGCCATTAGCATACGAGCAATTCTGGGAAAGTGTGGGAGCTTTTCTTCTTCCTTCCAGTGGGCTTTCTCCAAAGGGGGCGGGCACGGAGGGTCTCACGGCAGCTGTAGAAAGGAAGTCCCTGCTCTTGGGAGGGTGCCAGCGAGAGTGGCCTGTCCTGCGTCTGATTAGTGCAAGCCACATCAGAGAGGAGCCCGACACCCAGTGGGCCCCGAGCGCTGTGGTGCAGCCTTTCACCCCACCCCCGCCCCCAGGCTTGTTCATGTGGCCTCAGGAGGGCACATCCGGCTGTCAGTGATTCAGTGTCTACCGCGGTGGGGCACTTTATATACTTAATTGTTCATCCTCATCCCTCCTGCAAAAGAAGCATTAAAGCCCCTGTGCACATTTGAGCAGAATAAAACCAGGGGGCAGGCAACTGCAGAAGAGTGGCCACAGGATCTGACCCCTGTCTTTCCTGTCTCAAGATGTAATCTCTCTTGAATGTCTACAGTCTCAGTCCATGCAGACGCCGGAGTCCTGGGCCAGGCAGGGACAAATGAGGGACAGACCCTGCTCCACAGGGCTCAGCTAGCCAGGCATGAGTCGTGGTCAGAGTCTTGACAGAGGAGCAGGGCTGGGTGCGGGGGCTTCATGGAGGAGGTGACAGCTGAGCCAGGCGGTGAAGTGTCTGGAGGAGTTTGCTGGGCTGAGATGGGGAGCACAGGTGTTCCAGACAGAGGGGAAACCACATAGGAAAAACCCAGAGGCTTTAAAAGGGAAGGGTGTCTTTGGGTCATGGCAAAAGACCATGGAGCTGGGAAGGGGTACCAGGCGCTGGGGCTCAGGACGGGAGCCTGGGCCTTGTCCTGCATTCGGCAGGGAGCCCATGAAGGATCTTAGCGGGCAAGTGGCAAGCTGAGAGTCATACTCTGGGGGCCACGTGATCCAAGTGTGAGACGCCTGGCTTAGGCTTTAGGAGGAACCCTTGAGAGCACCCTTTGTCCCCTCCCCTGACCTATGGAGGTTCTTACTCAGAGCCTGTGCTCTTATTCTTAAGCCCTGACTGTACCCGAAAGACAAATGAGACTAATCCTTGAGGAGCTCCCAACCTACAAAGCGAAAAGACCTATTAACAACTCATGAATGTTAAGAATGGGGTATAAATAGAGGGTGCACAAATTACCAGCAGCCTGAGGGAGGTCTTATTGGAAGGCTTCCTGTAGGAGGTGGCATCTGATCTGGGCCTAGATATGGGAGTTGGAATTTTCCAGACAGGGAAGGGCACTGTGGGTGGAAAACAAAGCATGAACAAATGTATGGGGTGGGGCCAAGCCTGGCATGGTGCATAAATGATTAGAGGTGAGGCTGAAGCCTAGGTGTGTGTCAGGGGAAGATCTAGAAAGGAAGGTGGGGCAGGGAAGCTCAGTGAGTGTCTGCTACACATGAGGCTTCATTCTAAGCACCAACTCTGTGCGCTAATGCCGCGAAGTGGAGTCATGATTCTTCCATTTTCCATGTGAAGAAACCAAGGCATAGGGAGAAGTAGCTTGTCCTAAGGCTCATGGCCAGTCTGTGGTGCCACTGGGATTTAACCAGGGGGTCCAGCTGTGGAGGCTGCATGCTGCCAGCTGAGCAGCTCGCTCTGTCCACCCTGGCAAATGACATGCTGAGGGCTGGGGGCAGTCATCCTTCCAGCAGCTGTCGGCCAGAAGTAATGATGATGCATCAGCCAGGTGGGCAAGAACTCAGACTTTGTGATCAGACCTCACTGTGGCAGGGAGCTTAGAAAAGTCACTTTTCCTCTACAGCTGTGTAACATGGGGGAAGGGGGATGCTCAGCTCACCTCTCTCGTGGCCCTCGTGTGGGGATTTCAAGGGTAAGTGCTGGGAAAGCACTGAATATACAGCACTTAGTAGGGGCTTTGCAAGCTGCTGTCCTCACCCAAACAGATCCTTTCCCAGGAAGGCTCTGCAAATGGAGCCACTTGGCTTTTTGCCTGATGCCATATTCCGTTGTTTAAAACAGCGATCCCAAACTTAAGAGTATGAAAGGGGTGTTTTGCAGACAATGCATAATTAACCACTTCCAAACACAGGGTGTGCCAGGCTCCCTCAAAGCTGTTAATTATTCTTCATTAGTGATCTTAAATTAATGTGAAATAATCCTGGAGCTCTGCCAGAGGCTGGGGCAGGGGAAGGAGCGGAGCTGCTTATTTCAACTGGCAAACGGAAAGAAATCTTCACGGGGCGCCTCTGCGTTCTGCCTTGGTTGTGGGGAGGTGCCTCTATAGACTCTTTAGCTCTGGCCCAAAGGCCAGTATGGGAGGCGGCAAGCCCTCTCCCAAGTTCCCAGAGCCCAGCCGACCTCAGGGTACTTTGGTTAATGAAATAGTTCAGGTGGGAAGAAAATGTGGAGGAGAGTGGTATACCCATCGCCCAGCTTCCAAAATAAGCTGTTAATGATGTGGTGGACCGCCCCTGTGGGCCACCCCACAAATCTGATCCCGTCCCTGCTTCCCCAGAGCTAAGCCTAAACAGTCCCTCTTGTTTGGTGTGTAGATTTCCCATGCACATTTTTTTAAATTGCTGTAGGTACATAGGAAGTGTATATATTTATGGGGTACATGAGATGTTTTGACACAGGCATGCAGTGTGAAATACACACTTCATGGAGAATTCATGGCTTAGTGAGCTTGCTTTCCAAAGTGGCCCTGGCAGTATGTAGCCTTACCAGCAGTGGGTGAGAGTCCCATGTCCCTACATTCTTTCTCCCCACATTGAGGGTATCCATCCCCTCAAGCATTTATCCTTCGAGTTACAAATAATCCAGTTACACTCTTTCAATTATTTTTAAAATATATAATTCAGTTATTATTGGCTATAGTCACCTTATTGTGCTATCAAATAGTAGGTCTTATTCACTTACTCATTCCTTCTATTTTTTGTACCCATTAACCATACCTACCTCCCCCTCTATCCCCCGACTACCCTTCCCAACCTCTGATAACTGTCCTAGTCTCTATGTCCATGAGTTTGTTTTGATTTTTAGATCCCACAAATAAGTGAGAACATGTGATACTTTGTTTTTCTATCCCTGGCTTATTTCACTTAACATCATGACCTCCAGTTCCATCCATGTTGTTGCAAGTGGCTGGGTACCATTTATGGCTGAATAGTACTTCATTATATATATATATACACACACACACACATATTTATATATCCTTATATATTTCTATATATTTTTATACATACTTATATATACTTATATATATTTATATATATACCAAGTTTTCTTTATCCATTCATCTGTTGCCATGCATATTTTTACAGCATTGCTAAAGCAAAAGATGGTTTTACATGTTTTTAAACTTTAGATCATAGTATTATAAACTGCAAGTTGCTTTTTTAAAAGTTTTACTTATGGTAAAATACACGTAGAATTAAAATCTACCATCTTAACATTGTACAATTCAGTGGCATTAAGTACATTCACGTTATTGTGCAATCATTCCCACCGTCCATCTCCAGAACTTTTTTATCCTCCCAAACTCTGTACCCATTAAACACTAACTCCCCCCTCCCTTCACCCCCAGCAGCCACCATTCTACTTTCTTTCTCCATGAATTTCACTGCTCTGGGGACCTCATATGAATGGAATCAATACAGTATTTTTTTTTGTTATTTTGTTATTTCACTCAGTAGAGTGGCCTCAAGGTTCATCCATGTTGGAGCATGAGTCAGAATGTCCTTCCTTTTAAGGCTGAATCATACTCCACTGTAAGTATGGACCACGTTTTGCTTATCCTTTCATCCAGGAATGGATGCTTGTGTTGTTCCCACCTGTTCACTATTGTGTGTAGTGCTGCTATGAACATGGGTGTGCAGATATCTCTTCAAGGTGCACCTTGTTTTTTCAGTCAACATTTTATTGGTAAGATTCATCCATGTTGCAATGTATAGATCTCATTGATTGATTTTCACTGGTGTATAGTATTTCATGGTACAACCATGCCCTGGTCTAAGGATCTGCTCTCCTGCTCTTGTGTGTTTTGGTGGTGTCCCATTTTTCCACGTTACAGACACGGATGCAGTGAGCACCCTTGCCCCTGCCTCCTTGTGCTTGGCTGCAGGCATTTATGGAGGGTTTGTACCAGGATGGCACATGAGTGTCTTCAACTTTCTTGGGCTTAGTGAACTTGCTTTCCAAAGTGGCCCTGGCAGTATGTAGCCTTACCAGCAGTGGGTGAGAGTCCCATGTCCCCACATTCTTTCTACACTCAATATTAAAAGCCAGGTGGTTTTTTTAATGTAAAGAGGAGAGAAAGAGAGATTCAGAGAGGAGAGCATGTAAATGGTATGGGGGCACACCTGTAGCTCGACGCAGCCCCAGGCATCCTGGAGTGGAGGGTGAGGTGCACATGTGCTGTTCCCTTGGTCTGTGTAGTTCCAGACCCTCCATAGTAAGAGGCTTCCAAGGGTGGTAGGAACTCTGCCCCCACGCTGACTTTGAAACCTCACCTTCAGCATGCCGTGGATGCCGTTGCTTGGTTTGGGCTGTGGGACCAGTTCTGATCACACAAGGTGCCAACTGATCTCCTGATGCGCAGGTTTCACAGAGTGCTTTTATTAGACAGAACAGAGGCCAGGGATCTCTAAAACACAGCATCAAGAAACTGACTTTGGGACAAGCTCCCCAAACTGCCAGCTCAGTAAGGGAGCTCAGTGGACAGGATTCCAAGCACACAGCCTGGGAATCTGGCCAAGCTTCCTGGGCTCATCCAAGGCTGTCGGGCACCCCACACACAGCTGATGCCCCAGGCCTCATCTATTGGCCAGGGAAGTTCAGTCCAGGGAGGAGTGGCTTTACAGGGAGCACCCTGGGTGGCTTTGTGGCTTGAGGGGACAGTGCAGTTGTGAAGTCAGGTGAAGTGGGAATGCAGTCTGACTCGCTCCTTTCCTAATTTACTTTTTTAAAAAAATTATTTTTATTTATTATAATTACTTTCTTTAAGTGTTTGTATGTGCTAAGTGGCTTTACATGTGGTATCTCTGTTAATCCTCACAACAGCCTTGTGAAATGGATACTATTATTTTTTCCATATTTCAGACAAGGAAAAACTGAAGGCAGAGAGGTTAAATGACCAGCCTAAGGTCACAGAAATGGAGTGTAGTTTATCAACCCAGGTGACCAACTCCACTGAGCTACACTATCTCGTGTCTCCTCCACACTAATGAATACTTTCTGACTGCATGTAACTGTCATGGTTGTTATGACGATGTAACACATCACCCCAAAACTTAGTGGTTTAAAATCCCATAGAACTGCAACTTGGGCACAGCCTGCTCTACTCAATGTCAGCTGGGCTTTGAAGACTGGGTGCTGGATTCCTAGGAAGGCTCACCTGCCCATGCACCCACCCAGCCTCTCACTCCCTTCCTCACCTTGCAAATGCTTCTGGCTGACAGCTGAGACCTTAGCCAGGGCTGGCAGCCAAAACACCTGCACAGGACTCTCCATGTGGCCTGGGCGTCCTCAAAACATGGCGGCTGGGTCCCAAGGGCAAGCAATCCAAGGGAAAGAGAGCCAAGTAGAAACGGCCACCTTTTATGACCAGGCCTCAGAAGACACACAGCATCACTTCTGTGGCATGATCTTCACCAGGACAGTCAAAAAAGTACTGCCTAAGCCCATGGTGAAGGACTTCAACTCTACCCCTGCTCAGGAGTGGCAAGGTCCTGGCAGAGCGTTTGGAACAGGAGATGAGGTTGTGGCCGTGTTTGGAAATAGAATCTACCACAATAGCAAATCACTTCTCCACTCTAACCCTCAGCATTCTGGGGTTGGGAAGAGGACCTAACAGGTGTGGGGACACTTGGGACCCAGTGGCATTCAATCAGTGGTGGGTTTTCTTTTTCTTAATGGAGTAAGTTGAAATGAAGTATGGTGATTATTCAAGAGAGGGGGCAATCATTTCAGCTGGGGGAGCAGGAGAGGATTCTTAGAGTTTTAGAGCTGAGATGGGCCTTGAGGGATGAGGAGGACTTCTCAAGTCCGTGTAGGGAAGACAGTGTCCTTGGCAGAAGAGTCCTGAGAAGGATGTGCAGATGGTGCCTCGTGTCTGATGGAGTCTTTGGTGGAGGGCAACAGAAATAGCCACAGGCCAACTACAGCAAAAAGGGAGTTTACTGAGCCACTCTTGGGAGTTCAGGGGACCAGCAGGAAGCTGGATGTGGATTAGGAGCTGGAGCGCCTACTCTGTACCCCCAAGGGCAGGCTCACAGCTGTGAAAAAGACTTCCCAGGAGCCCATGGCCCTGTGCCGCCACTCAAGCTGTCAAGTCTCAGGAGAGTTTCACTGGCCGAGTTCAGGTCCTGTCCTGTCCCTTGGCAGTGCTGGGATGTCAGTGGAGGAGGAGAAAGCAGGATGGAGCCTCCAGGGACCACTGGGCTTCCATGGGGCACAGGCTTCTGAATTCCCACCCCACCAGCACTGTGCCCTGTCGGGGAGAGGCCAATCCCTGGGAGCATGGGAATACTGTTAGGGGAGCCTGTATGCTGGACAGGACCTGCCTGTGGGCCTGTATTCCCTGTGATGGCGAGCATTAGCTCAGGCACTTCCGCCAGGCTGGTGAGATCCAGGAGCAGAGGCAGGTGAGAAATACCCCAGAGGGTCAGGTTGACCAAACTGGCAGGGCCTTGAGAAACTTCTCCTCAGCAGAATAGGTGCAGTGAAGGAATGAGAATCAAGCATCCAGAGCCGAATCCGGCTGGTTTAGAGAGAGCAGCTGATCTCCTAGTGCGAGTCACGGGCTGCCTGGCCTCAGTCAGCAGATCCTCACTGAGCCCATCCAGAGAGCATTTAAAGCAAGCGTTGCAGGTGCCAACAGGCTCCACACTGGCTCAGTCTTTCACTACGCCCTCTCCTCCTCCCTGACTGCCTTCTGTGTTAGCAAGATCCCACTGGTGGCAAGAGGTGGGAAACGGGTGTTAGGTTCATGGAGATTTGATTCGGGGAAACGTTCTTGCTGGGTCAAGACCTTACGAGCTTCTCACCACAAACACTTCTTGCTCTCGGTAACTGCTGGGTTTAGCACGTGAGATGAGTCCATCCCAAGCAACTGTTTGCACCTCAGCGGTTTCTTGGCAGCCACCTGCCAAGGTTGGACAGGTCCTTCCTTCTGGGGGGGAGGATCGTGCCAACCTGAGGAGCTCCACTTGCCCAGTTAACTCTGGGGGGAGACGCCTGGGCCTGAGTGGTTGCAAGCTGAGCCCTTCGCCTGGCAGGGCCTGTCACAGGCTGAAAAGTGTCTCCCTGAATTCATATGCTGACGTCATAACCCCAGTACCTCCAAATGGGGCCTTATTTGGAAATAAGGTCTTTAAAGAGGAGTGAAGGTGAAATGTGGGGATTAGGGTAGGCCCTAATACAATCTGACTGGTGCCCTTATAAGAAAAGGAAATTGGGCCGCCTACAGCGGGAACACCGTGTTCATCTCATGTGTCAACTTGCCTAGGCCATAAGGTGACCGGATGTCTGGTCACACATTACTCTGGGTGTGTCTGTGGGGTGTTTCTGGATGAAATGAACATTTGGATTGGGCTGAGTGAAGCTGACTGCCCTCCCCAGCCTGGGTGGTCCTCTTCCAATCAGTTAAAGGCCTGAATTGAACAGAAGCTCAGTAATCAGTAAGAGGGTCTCCTGCCTGGTGCCCACAGGCTGGGATGTCGGTATTTTCGTGCCTTCAGACTCAGACTGAAACATGGACTCTTCTTGGGTCTCAAGCCTGCTGGCATTTAGACTGAAACTAAGTCATCAGCTCTCCTGGGTCTCTTGCTGACTATAGATCTTGAGACTTGTCAGTCTTTGTAATCATATGAGCCAATTCCTTATTTTAAAAAATATATGTATATACATACATATACATATATATGCATCTCCTATTGGCTCTGTTTCTCTGGAGACCCCTGACTAATACACCGTGTGAAGACACAGGGAGAACACAGCCACATACAAGCCAAGAAGAGAGGCCTCAGGAGAAACCCGCCTTGCTCTGACTTCCAGCCTCCAGAATGGTGAGGAAACTCGTGTCTGTTGTTTAAGCCCCGTGGTCTGTGGTGTTTTGTTACGGAAGCCTCTGCAAATCAATACAGGGCCTCTCTGTCTTCATCTGTGAAGTGGGTACAAGGACTTGTCCTCGGGCTCGTCGGGAGACGCTGTCTGGGCGCGTGTTCTGTGCCCTCAGAAGAGCTCCTGTGTCTGGTGTTTGGTGGTCAGGGCTGGGATTAGGGTGAGACAAGTGAGGTGTTCACCTCGAGCACAGAATTTAAGGGGTGCCAAAAAACTCAATAATTCAGTAAACAAAATATTGAATTTTAAAATAAACACAGGCTGTTGTTTGTCTTGCAACACCACATGAGTTTTGTAAAGCGAGAGGTCATTTCCAAAGGCACTGCGGTTTCCAGGCCCGGAGGCCCTCCTGTGCCCTGCAGAGCTGGTTTATGAGGGTTGACAGGGACATGTGAACAGATGGACCAATGTGGGGATTTATATATAATGTTTTAAAAATATTTTTAAAGCTTTATTAGTTTTTTCTACTTTATTCAAAATATGGGGGGCTATTTTGGTGTTTTAGTGGTGCACATTTGTCCTTCCGTGTCAGGTTCCAACCTGGCTCTGTGCAGCGCAGTTGCTGGCCCTGGGCTGGCCCATCCGCATCCTGCAGGCTCGGCCTGCGGAAGTCACGGCAGCACAGCCTCCCCCGTGCCACCCTGTGCTGTCCACTTTCACAGGGCCAGCCGGGGTGTTCTCCTTGGAAGGCCTTCCTGGGAACATTGCCTTCGAATGTGCATGTGAGAGGCTTAAGAATCAGGGGCTGTTTCTCCATAGAGGACCGCATGAGGTCAGCTGGCAGCTCTGGATGAGCTGTGAGGATTGGAGAGTAGTACCGAGTCAGTGTCAGTGCCCTCATTTTGAGAACCGAACCGTGATTATGCCAGAGAACGTTCTTGTCCTTAGGAAAGACACTTTGAAGGAATAGGGGGCTTGAGGTGGGCACCTTACTCTCAAACAATTACAGGGGGAAAATGTGTATGCAAGCACAGGTGTGTGTGCGTAGAGAAAGGAGAATAGGAGGAAGCAAATGGGATACAGTGGTAACAAGTGGGGAACCTGGGTGAAGGCTATACAGGAGTTCTTTGTACTCTTCCCACAACTCTTCTGTGAGTCCGCAATTAATTCGGTATGTAAAGTTTTAAAAACAGAGCCAGAGGTTGCTGAGGGCTGGCTGCAGGTGCTCATGAAGTTCTCTACCCTAGACCTCCTCCACCGCCTTCTTAGTCCTTCAGGTGTCAGCCCCGGTGTCTCCTCCTTACAGAGGCCCTCCCTATCACCTTGTCTAGCGTAGCACCGCCCTCCCCTCACCTTTCATGTCACTCAGTTTTGTTTTCTTTGTCGCCCTCACCATCCTGGGAAATTATCTCATTCATTTGCTCAGCGTTTTTGTCCTGCATCCCCTGTCTGCAAATGTCAGCTCCATGAGACTGTCTGTCTTGGTCACTCCTGCCCCTCTGCCCCCTGTGCCTGGCACACAGTGGGTTCTCAAGCAATATCTGTGAACAAGGGAAAGGTTAGATGATCACAGTTCTAAAGGTCAGAAAACCTGGAGTCTTGTCCTTTCTGATTATCCCCCATGGACTTGCCAGGAGACCTGGGGCAGTGTCCCACCCCGCTGTGGACCTCGGTTTCCTCATCTGTACCCAGCCCTGTAGCTTTTGAATTCCATGTTGCAGAAAGCCCCAAGGTTCTGCAGAGGCCGAGTCCCCCAGCTGAGCCCCTCCCTGCTATAGGCAGGGGCAGGCAGGGGCTCTTGTCTACCAGCTGGGGTGGACCTCTCCCTGCCCCCAGGCTTGTCACCACCATTCGCTGATAGAGGAGAAGCATGTGGCAGAGAAAATGTGCTGCGTGGCCCTTACCTGTAGGCCAGTGGTCCCAGAAAGGTGGGTCCAGGTAAAAGTGAGTTCACTTCTCTCCCTGGGCTTCTTTGTAACAAAAACGGGGCAGGTTTTAAGCCCAGCATCTTTGGCAGGAAACAATATCTGTGTGAAACTCAATAACATTGTCTTGTTTTCATGGTAACCTTCTACTTACAGCAGATGATCCTAGTTTTCCATTTAAAGTAGTGATATAAAGTTTCCTTTTAAAATAAATGTATTCAGGGGTGAAATTCAACCAATGTATTATTTTGTGCATTGCTTTTAGCTTCTTATTGTTGAAAGTGTGAAACATGCATGGAAGTGGAGATAGCTGCTTGGTGAAGGTGAACCTCGGAGTTGTAAGGCGAATCCCACGCCTGCATGGCACAGCTTTGCGCCTCATGCTTGAGTTTCTTCCACCCACTCCATGCTGTTTTCATGTTCAGCTCTCCCAAAGGGTCTCCAAAAATGTCTTTTTACAGCTGGTTTGTTCAAATCAGGGCCCTAACAAGACCCACACAGTGCACGTGTCTCGTAAGTATCCTTTACCTAGAGGCTCCCCTTCCTTTTTCACCCTTGAAGTATTTGTTGAAGGAACAGGGCCGTTTGCCTGTGGTGTGTCCCACATTCAGGATTAGGCTGATTGCCTCCCTCATGATGTTATTTAAGCTGTTCCTCTGTCACCTGTAGTTCTTGTTAACTGGGGGTTAGATCAGGAAGCTTGATTAGACTCAGGTCCAATTTTTTAAGCCAGTTGATTTTAAAAGAAAATATTTAATAAATACTAGAATGGTCCATAAAGAGAGTGCACCATAAAGGTGGGGCGAGGCTGGGGGCGTGGCTCATGCCTATAATCCAGGTACTTTGGGAGGCCAAGGCAGGAGGATCACTTGAGACCAGGAGGAGTTCGAGACCAGCCTGGCGGATATGGCAAAACTCCATCTCTATTACAAATACAAAAATAGCTACGCGTGGTGGTGCATGCTCATAATCCCAGCTACTCAGGAGGCTGAGGCATGAGAATCGCTTGAACCTGGCAGGAGGAGGTTGCAGTGAGCAGAGATTGCACCACTGCACTCCAACTTGGGTGACAGAGTTAGACTGTTTAAAAAAAAGGTTTTAGACAGAGCATGATGGCTCATGCCTGTAATCCTAACACTTTCGGAGGCTGAGATGGGAAGATTACTTGAGGCCAGGAGTTCAAGACCAGTCTGGTTAACATAGTGAGACCTCATCTCAAAATAAATAAATAAATAAAGATGGGACGAGGGTGGAGTTGGGAATGGTCTGGGAATGGAGGAAAGCAATGGAGCAGGTTCAGGCAGCAGACTTACCTCTACAGGTCTGGGTATTGGGAAACAGCCCGGAGGCAGCAGATGACAAGGAAAGGAGGCCCCTGCCCCTGTCCAGTGAGGAGGTGAGGGCCCAGCCTGGGGTGCTGCAGTCCTTACCAGTCCTCACCAGTCCTCTTTGAAGGGGATTTGTGTGGACATATGCACGCATGCACGCACACATACATCTCACACACCGCATGTGCGCACACACGCACGCGCACACACAAGGGGAGGGTTCCCGTTTGGCCCCCCTTGACCTGCACGGCAAGACCCAGGGAGTCAGGATACAGGGGCTAAAGAATTGAGGCCTCTCAGCACAACAGAATGGGGATTGAAGGGAGCAGCTTTCTTCTTTGTCTAAGGAAGGGGCTAGTGAATAGGCACAGCCTGCAACAAAAGGGATTTAGGTTAGACATTCAGAAGGACTTCCAAGCCAGCTGGGGAGAGCCGTGTTATGTAGCAGTTATGAAGCATGTCTCAGAGCAAAGCTGCTTCGGTTGAATTCCCCGCCCTGCCATGTTCTATCTGTGTAGCCCTGGGTGTGTCTGTGGACCTCTCTCTGCCTTCCTTTCTTTATCCTATAGATGAGATAGTAACAGCACCTACCTCATGGAATGAGCCTAAGCATTAAATGAATTAGTCACACATAGAGCAGTGGCTATAAGAACCATTCAGTAGCCCTTAGGTATCACCATTCTTGTTGTGTTGATGGAGAGCTGTGTCACCCTGGAAGTTTTAAAGACGGCCATAACCAGAAACTTTCAAGGCTAAAGGCTTAGAAGGGCAGTTGCTATATATTCGTGATCTTCTATATAGCTTTACACAGTGCAGTCACACAGCGTTAGTTCCTTCCATTTGTTTCATGTTCACAACCCCTGGAGATAGATCCTATTTTTCTCCCCATGTTGTGGATGAAGAAACTGAGGTAGGCCAGAAGGTGTGAGGAACGGCTTGTGAGGATCCCTTGGCCAGTGCAGGTCTCAGAATCAGGACTTCTGATCCGGAGTCCCAGATCTGTGGCATCCTTGTTGTGTGACCTCAGGGCAAATCACCTCCACCTCTGAGACTCCATTCTCCATCTCCAACACTGAAGAATGAGGCCGGAGCCTCCGGTGCCTATGTTGTCTGATTTCCTTGCGTAGAAGATCTGAGCACAAACCCTGATGGTCAAACCCAGTACCATCTGCCCTCCCCATGGCTGAAAGGAAACATGTCAGGACCCTCAGAAGGGACAACCCATGGGGACTGGCTGTCACTTTGACTGCTAATGTGAGTCCTGCCATCTGGGGTGTCATCTGTCCCACAGCCATGCCAACTGCAGAGGTACCCAGTTCTAGGGTCTGGCTCTGCCCTGACCCCAGTTGGGGTCACCTTAGCAAGTTATTGGAAAAACATCCCCCAAACAGCCTCTACCCAGATGCTCAAGAGCTGCTCAGGATCCTGTTTCTACCTTCCCATGGCATAACTCGATAAGATTGTGCAATTGTCTTTATACTTCCTGCCGGCCTAGCCTGGCGCAGCCTCGGGGGACAGCTGACAAACAGAGGCCAGACGGTGAGCAGGCCTTGGCCCCAGATCCCATCCTGGCAGGTCATGTCCCTTATCTGGGACTCAGTTTTATTTGCAAAATAAGGGTAGAGGGATCAAGTGAGCTAGTTGTTCATCATTCATTCGGCAGGTGTTCATTCATTAACTCCCCCTCTGGGCAAACCCTATGCTTGAGGTGTGAGAAATGGATAAGCAAACCCCCATTTGCCCTCCTGTCACTTCCAGTCTGGGATTATCAGCCCTGCGGGGCTTTGAGGGGCCACAAGCATCTCTGGAGCTGAAGCAATCATGGGCACCTTCCTGGGGGAGGAGGCAGCTAAGTGGACCTTGAAAGACGAGAAGGAGCAGAGGATACAAGAGGTATCCTGTGGGCTAGACACTCACAGATGTATTTTATTTGGCTTGCATAGGATTAGCCTACATATCATTGTAAATTTGAATTTATTGCAAACATATAAAAATCAAGAGCTTTTATGTAAAAACCTGGATTTCTGATATCTGAAAAATCAGAGCCCTTATTCCTGCAGAGCCGAGCCACAGTTGTTCTGTTTAACCAGTCCGAGTCCTCCCGTTCTGCCTTGCCTCATCATCCCTCCGAACCTGCTCCCACCGGCCATCCCTGTGTCCCTGTCACCGTGGATGGAACCTCCATTTTTCTAGTTGCTCAGGCCAGCAACCCAGGCATCATCTTCCACTCCTCTTTTCTCTCTCACCCCCTCATCTTATTGATCAGACATTTCTACGAGTTCCACTTTGAGAATGCCTCTAGAATCCAACCTTTTGTCCCCACCTTCCTGTCCACCACCCTAGTCCAAGCAACAGTTCCTCCCTGGCCCCTGCCTGGGCCATCGCCCCCTTGTGGTCTCTTTTCTGCACAGCAGGTAAAGTGAGGCCCTGCAGGCCAAGTCTGGCAACTTGGACGCCGGCCCTTTGTGCTCCCTAAGATGGACTTGCGGAAGCTCTTCTCTGCCTTCTTTCCCAGCTCCTGCCCTGAAGTGACTGCCCAGCCCCTGCCTACACACTGGGATATTAGTGGCCATCCTAGGCCCGAGACAAGATGGTAGAACTCGGGATGCCAGCTGCCCGGGAGGCTGGGAGCCCACCAGTGTCCTCCAAGACCCAACGCTGTTAGCACCCTGGACTTTCATTTTTCCATTTGGAAAATAAGGGCACCCCAGCACCCATCCTCAAAAGGCCAATGCTTCTTGACAAGGGGGATTCAAGGTTTTGAAGTTTAGCCAACTTGGTGTATGTGCCTTCCTGCGCCTTGCATGGCTCTGGGCACCATTGGAAGACTGCAGATATAAATGACAAGTGATTTATTTTGTTTTCAGCCTCCAGAGCTTCAGCTTTAGAGTCAGATAGTCAGAGTTGGTTTTATACATCATCCTGAGTACCTAACCTCAGCATCTGAACCTCAGTTTATTAATTTGTTAAAAAAAAAAAAAAAAAAAGCTGGGGAGATAATAATAACTGCTACTTCATAGGGTGATTGTGCAAAGAACTAAGCTACATAGATCTCCCCACCTGCTCATGTGAGCTCTCAGAATTGTGAGGGAGGGATGCAGAGACAGGTCATCCAAGTGCAGGGAAGAAATGGCTGCAGTCTAGGCTCAGGGAACGGAGAGGATGCGGGGCAAAAAAGAATGGACTTCTGGAGAAGGGAAGTGTATCATCCAGAGAAATGATCTAGTTTATACGCCTTCTTCATGGCACAGCCCACTGTGGGAAATCGTTTTCATTTGCTCTCTTGGTACAGAAGGAAGGCCAGCCCCACCAGCCTCCACAGTTTTGTTCACCAAATCCTCAAGTGATATCTGGCACAGAGTAAGCCAATCAATGAATGTTGACTGGGTGAAGGAACAAGCCAATGGAAAATTGGCTTCCTAGAGGAGGTATCCTTTGAGTTTGAGCCTTAAGCATTGGGTCCTGGTAGGAAACATGGGTCACTACACAAGCTCCCTTGCAGTGTGGCCTGTGATGGGGCTGTTTGTAGGGTGGGATGGGGTTGAGGGAACTGGGCATCTGGTCTGGCAGAAGGGGGGAGCCCTAACCAGCCCTGGGCCAGAGGGTTGGTGGAGAGAACAGTTTCATGAACCAGAAAGAGAAAGACATCAGGACTGTGGCTGCCGAAGGGCACAGGAAGCGAGGACAGAGCTGAGGCAATGAGTACCCTGACCTACCATTCTCTCCTCCACCTCCTGACCTTCTGCCAGGGCCGCTGCTGGCCACCCCATCAGGAACCAGGAGGCAATGGAAGCCTGGGAGCTGCAGTCTCGGGCCCAGAGCAGACTGGGGCATGTGGAGAATAACTGGGCAATGTGTGCAGAATTCCTGGCCCAGGGTGGACAGGCCTGGAGATCTGGGAGGGCTCAGGGGTGTTGTGTTGCAGTGGGGGCCACTTGGGGGTGTCAGGAAGCTCAATGCAGAGAGAAGATGGCAAAGGGCCTTGCCCATCCCACCCTGGTCTCCTGTGGGTGACGGTCAGCACCGGGAGAGTGGGTGGAATAGGAGAGGCTGCATGGGCCCCCGGTGAGCAAGGAGGGGTCTCATACTGTCACCTACAGTTCTCCAGGCGGGAGTTGAGTATAGTGTTCCCATTTTGTGGATGAGAGATGTGGAACAGTGGCTTGCCCCTTAAGCCAGAGGCAGAAATTAGAGGGTCTCAAGGCCCTAAGACCACAGGCAGACACATCTCAACAGGTGAGGAGAGGGCACACATTCAGCGAGGCCTAGAGGCCAGAGAGGCTCATTGACCCTCACTCAGCTTCCAGAGTAGGGGGCATCCCTTCCAGTCCTCATTTCCCCAAGCAGGGTCCCCTTCAACACCGTCCCCCCGCTGTGCCTGCTGCTTTCCTCAAGTGCGCACAGTCCCTGAGCTGTGCCCTGCCCTCAAAGGCCAAGTTCACAATGGCATCAGCATCTCCCAGGGAACAAATGTGTCCTTTCCTTTGCTTGGGCAGCAGTGACTTCATCCCCAGCGGGCTGTGTGAGTCACTGGGCTGAGGTTGGAGGGCGAGCCAGTTCTGTGCAGAGCCCGGCTTTGGCCTTGTGGCTGGGGAGATGGAATGGCTGAGAGGGTGAAGGCTTCCACGCAGACCTGCCCTCGCTTCCCCCACTCTTGCTGGGGCTTCCTGTGTCCTACGGGGCAACTAGCACTGAGCACCTAACACATGCCCAGCAGTGCCAGGGGCTTTTTAGGTGACAGCTGGTATTTACTGAGTGCACTCTCTGTTTCAGAAACCATCATGAAGTCTCACTTCATGGACTGGCCATGCTGCCCTGCAGACAGTGATGTTGAGAGGTTAAGTCTTATACCCAGGGTCACACAGTTGTGGTATCACTCATTCCTCATCACAGCCCGGAAGGCAGAGATTTTTTTATTCCTATTTTACAAAGGGACAAACTGAGGCTCTGCAAGAGGAAGTAGCTTGTGTAGGGACAAAGGAGTCAAAGATGAGTAAGGAGTGCCCTGTTCTCAAGGATGAGCCCCTGAGGATGGCAAAGACAGATAGAGTGTGGCATGTCCCCAGTGAGTGGATGGATGGGTGGATGGACAAATGGATGGACAGATGAGTGGATGGGTGGATGGATGGACAGATGGGGTAGATGGATGGATAGATGGGTGGATGGATGGACGGATGGGTGGATGGATGATGGATGGATGGGTGGATGGATGGATGGGTGGGTGGATGGGTGGATGGATGGATGAATTAAGGCTCATTTGCAATGAATTCAAATTTACAGTGATATGTAGACAACATATGATATGTGGATGGGTGAATGGATGGACAGATGGATGGATGGGTGGATGGATGGACAGATGGGTGGATGAGTGGATGGGTGGGTGGATAGATGGGTGGATGGATGGATGGATGGATGGATGGACGGATGGATGAATGGAGTGATGGGTGGGTGGATGTGCGGGTGAGGCAACAAATGGATGGATGGGTGGATGAGGGGATAAATGAATGGATGATAGGAAAGAAGATGATAGATGGATATGTGAATGGATTAATGAATCCATGAATGATTCATTGGAGAGGAAGGTGTGTGGATGTGTGAATATATGAATGAGTGGGTAGAGATAAAGCGGGTAAGCAGAGGCTACTTCCACCCACAAAAGACATTGCGAAAACTTCCCCTACTAGGAGGACAGGCCAGATAAACATTTGAATGGAGGCCTTAGTCTGTGTGGCACAAGGAACCGAGGCCAGTATGAAAAGTGACAGGGAAGTAATGTCCAAGGGAGAATTTCCTTAGGCCAGTGGGGTTCCATGATGGAATGGGGAAGCTTAAAGAAAAAACAAGGAATGGGGAGCCTTGAAAGGTAGTGAGCTTCACATCACTGGGGGTGTTCAAGCAGAGGCTGGGCAGCCACTCCCGCTGTATGCTGTGGAGGAGCCCCTGTTTCAGGTGGAAGTCTGCTGTGGTGGCTTGTGAAGCCTCCTCTGATGACAAGGAGGGAGAAGAATTTGGGTTTCCGGTCCCCCAGGGAGGCCACAGCCTTTGTAGAAACCTATCTTGCTTTTGGATTAAAAGTTCTTTCCTGGCTCAGGGGATGGAGAAGCCTGCAGCTGCTAATCCTTGGTGTGGGAATCAGGCTGGAATCTGAGACAGATTTCCCATTCTGCACAAGCCAGGGCAGGGGGCCTGAGGACAGAGCAACGCTTTGGAACCCTGGCCCCACCCTCCCTGTTTCTGCAGACAGGTGATGGCCCTCTCTGAGCCTCAGTTTCCCCCAGTGAAATGGAAGCTCTGCTGCCCACTATACATGATGCCCAGGGCCCTGCTGGGTGCCAGGTGCTGGGTGCACCTGCCCTTCTGGGGGACTTCCTGGGGGCTGTAGGTGGGGAAAAGTAGATCTGTGAGTGTTGACCTTGATCTGTGAGTCATTATCCCTGGGGGCCCTGCCTGGGAAGCCCCAGCTGCCTGGCCTGGGCTGGGCCTGGGAGCAGCTGGTGGAGACCAGGGTGGGGGCTCAAGCTGGGGCCTCAGTCTGGAAATGCCTCAGACCCAGCCTGGGCCCAGACCCCAAGGCCTTCAGCTGCTCAGAGGCTCCAGCCCTTCATCCCACCCCACTCCATCCCTACAGAGAGGAGCCAGCTTACAGCCTGACTCCAGCGTGGGCTCTTAGAGCCACACTGCCAAGGTTCAAATCCCACCTCCACCAATTCCTAGGTCTGTGACCTAGGGTAAGTGACTTCCTCTATCTGTGTCTCAGTTTCCTCACATGTAAACCAACACTAATCATAAAATCCACTTTGTAAGGGCATTGGGAGAACTGGAGTTAGTTCTGGGCCTGAGGAGGGCTTAGGCCAATTCCCACAGCTCCACAAGCCCACAGTAGCCTGAGGTGAAACTAAGGCCAGAGGGGGCTGACCACACCCAGCATCAAACAGCAAAGAAGTCGCCCAGCCAGGGCTGGAAACCGTCTCACCCACCGGCTGGAAACCGTCTCACTCACCAGCTGGAGACCCTCGGAGCCAGCCACTGTCCAGAGGAGCAGCCCTGATTTTGTCTTTATTTTGCTTTGTGTCAACCCCAGGCTTTCTCTAGGAGTGAGGTGGCAGAGCAGCCCCTTCCTCCACCCTCATCTTGGCCAGCTGGTCGGTGGGCTGGGCTGCAGGCTTTGGGCTGCGGGGCGGGAGTTGGGTTTAAGCCTCTGGGGAAATGGGGAGGATGTGGGCCCGCCCTCGCCTCCCCGCCCGCCTCCCTCTCTCTGAGCTCGCCTCTCCCATCCCAGGCCAGCCTCTGGACACAGGGCCAACTCCTGGGCTCCGGCAGCTGAGCTTTCCCTCACCGGCGGACGCCCCTCACCCTTCCCGCCCTGAGTGACTCACTGCTCCCCTGGCCTGCAGCCACCGCTGTCTCCTGGCAGGAGGCAGGCGCAAGGTTGTGCAGAAGCCACAGGGTCTAGTGTGTGAGGGCCGCTTGGCCAGGAGGGTCTGGAGCAGCTAGACAGGACGAGGGCACAGAGGCTGGCCGGCAGATAGCGGGGCCTGTGGCTCAGCCCTGCAGTGGCCTGTGGCAGCCGGTGCCTCCCCTTTTCCCTAACTTTGGGGGCTTTTCTTTCTTCTTTCTACCATGAAGAAGGAAGGGACCTGAGAATCCGTGAAGAGAGCCGTTCCCTGGCCAGGAGGAGACGCTGGGTGGTGGGGCAGTGGTGGTGGTGGGCCCCTTGGCCACTCGCTCCTCCACCGAGCCAGGCATGAAGGGGGATGGCAGTGCCGTGTGGAGCCTTATGTGGAAGTACTGCATCTCTGTGAGGACACTCAGGTACTGGGATGCGTGCGTGGCTGCTCTGCCTGGCTGTCGACTGTTGGGCTGGACGGTTTGCATGGCTGTACAGGGTCCAGGAAGGAGCTGGGATGGAGGGAGCCGGAGCGACTTTCAGTCTCTGGTGGAGCGGGAGGAGGAGAGTGGAACAATGGCCAGGGGGTGTGCTGCGTTTGGCTGGGATCCAGAGCACCCATTCAGGAAAGGAACGCCAGGGGCAGGTACAGCATGTGTTACATAACATGCTGGCACAGGGCACAGCTGTGTGACTCTGGCCCTGCCCCACAGCCTCTCTGAGCCTGTTACCCATCGGCGAAATGGGGCTCACACTCGTCCCTTCAACGCTTGGTGTAGTGATTCCTTCGTGTGACTGTAAACGTCACTCACTGAGTGGCTGAGGGCTCAGCCCGGACTCAGGCACCAGGCTGCCCAGGTTTAATGCTGGCTTTGGCATTGTTAGTGGTGTAAAGTGGCTTCACCTCTCTAGCCAAAGTTTCCCATCTGCAGATCCTTTTAGGATTGTTGTGAGGATTTAGTGAGGTAATACACACTAAGATCAGGGCCCGGCGCGGCGCCAGCATTCAGTCAGTGTTGGATACGATGACCCTTGCCGTTGAGCTTTCTCCCCAGCTGGACAGCTCTGGGGGGTAGTGAGGGTATCTGGAATGGCGCCTGCATGGTGAGAATGAAAGGGTGGAGCAGAGCTCCTTGGACCCCTGGGGAGGGGACACCACCCATGATCGCTGCAGCCTCTGCAGCTGCCAGAAGGAGGGAGACCCGGGCGCAGGAAGCCAGGTCCCTTGTGATCTCAGGCAAGGCTGGGGTCTCCTCATCTGTAAAGGGGAACTACATGGGGCCAGAATTTGTATATGGAAGGGCTTAGAGGCAGCCACCTATTTGGAAGATGTGTTTGTACTTGGATACCGCCTAAGGGCAGATTTTTTTATTTAAAGGGGTGGATTTGCAACAGGTAAGGGATTGAAAGATTGTCCCTTTTTCTTTCTGCCCTCACTCTCTGGTGTATAAACTTTATAAACATTCCTTCCTTCCTTTTTGCCTTCCTTCTATTTCTCCTCCTTTCCTTGTTTCTTTCCTTTCTTCCTTCCTTCCCAAAATACTTGTGACCGCTTACAGAAAATACGTGCAATAAAATAGTTAATAAAAAACATCAGAAGCCAGGCATGGTGGTGCATGTCTCTAGTCCCAGCTACTCAGGAGGTTGAGGCAGGAGGAATGCTTGAGCCCAGTTCAAGGGTAGTGTTCAATGATCATGCTTGTGAATAGCCACTGCACTCCAGTCTGAGCAACACAGTAAGACCTCATCTCTAAAAAAAAGAATCAGAAGTGGAAAAAGCACAATTTAGAATAGGACGTCATGAGCTACGGTAGAAAAACAGAACAGAACAGAGATATACAGGGTCCTGAGGTTCTTCTGTTGGGGTAAAAATTGCCAAGTTTCCTGGCAGCCAAAGGGAAAAGGGAAACCCAGCCACGCAGTTTACTCTCACTGTAATAAGAAACCATAATTACAGTGGCCATAGTTGTCTCTGCTGCTGGGTGAGAGTGTCTGGGGCCCTGGGCCTCAGCCTCAATGGCGGGCCTTGGGCCTGGGCAGGTTTGAGGGAGCAGGGCAGACAGTGAGAGCTAAAGTGTTCTCTTGGGATGAGGATGCTGGCTGGCTGTGGGAAAGGAGAGAGGCAGAGCTCAGCCCTGGAGTGAGTCAGCGGCTGCCTGCCCCTGCCCCTGCCCCTGCCCCTGCCCCAGACCCCAGGATAGACCTCCTGGGTGGGTGACTTGGGAGCTGGGCCAGGCAGCGGGTGAGTCCTGGACTTTGGTGAGCTCTCCATGTGCTTTTCCTTGTGACCACAGCTGGATTTTCCTGAGTCCCGTTCTGTCTCAAGGTTTCCAGGGATTGGCACTTTGGAAACCTCAGGGCTTGTTGACAGAATGCAGAGGGCTCAGCACTGGGAGGCCCACCGTGCCCTGTCCAAGGGTGATTCGCTCGCTCCCTCTTGGCTGCCGTTTGCCCACATGGTCTGTAGGAGAAGCAGCACCGCCTCACAGAGCCTGGCAGACTGGCCTGTCTGTGCCTCAGTCTCCTCATCTAATGGCACAGCCACCTGACAGGGCTGTGGGGCGGGGCCTTACGGGAGGGTTTGTGGCTGTCAAGTGGTGATGGGCAGGTAGCTTCACAGGGGTGTCACGATCACTGGCGGGTGGCCTCCTCACCACCAATGAGAGGAGAGTGGTGGGGTGGGTGTGGGCACCATAATTGGCACTGAGTTTGTCCCAAACCCACTCTTAGCACCCGTAACTGCCAGGCGCCCCTGTGGTTAACTGGGGAGGATGGGCCTTGGGCTCCACGAGAAGCACTCTGCCCTCCTGACCCCTGCCCCATTCTGTTGAGAGCCCCCCGAAAGGACTAAGGCCACGCCCCAACCAGCTAGCCAGCCAGGAGCAGGCCCTCTGCAGATCCCAGCCCCCTCGGCTGCCAGGGAAGCCCTGAGTCAGCAGGTCTGCGGCCCAAGGCGGAGCTGCCGGCAGCCACAGGGACAGATTGGAGGGTTGCGATCGGACAGCGCATAGTTTTCCACTTGCGTCTTCAGATTCCCCTCCGAGTGAGCCTGTTGCCCCTGGCGGGGTCCCATTCACATCTGGAAAAGCAAGAGGTGTGTGTGGAGCAGCTGTGGACCTGCCAGCCCTGGCCCTCTGCCCAGGAGTTTGGCGACCGCAGTCAAGGAGCCAGGAGAAGGGTCTCTGGAACTTTGGCCCGAGGACTCTGAGAGGGACGATCCTGGCTGCAGGCTGTATCCTGGACAGAACAGCTTGGGAGCTGGGCACCCCAGGGTTTAGAGCCCACAACGGTAGGTTGTGAGATGTGCAGCCCTCGGGAAAGTTGCTAAACCTCTCTGGGCTTGTTTCCTGGCCTGTAGAGTGGGGGGAGCCATGCCAGCTGGGCGGGCTTCTTGGCAGGTCATCACTGGGTTCTGTTGGCTTGGCATCCAGCAGGGTGCATGGTTGTGGCACCCCCTTCTTGTCCTCTGAGTCTCAGTGTGGGGGCTTAGGAGGATAACGTGATGAAGTGGGAAGCACACAGGCTCAGAAGTCAGGCCGACCTGAGTTCAAAACTGGGCTTAGCCCCTTCCTACCTTGGACGTGACTTTTAGAGATGTTCTGAAGCTTCCATGAGACGAGGCCCGGAAGCCTGCTCCGGCTGCAGTAGGTGCTGCTGAGGCATTGGCTGTTTGTATAACAGGCAGCCTCCCTGGGCCTCTGTTTCCCCGCCTGTGAGATGCCTGTGGGGATACAGTAGTTCTGGAGGGCAGATGAGACCCTTTAACCAGCTCCCCGCCCCTCCCCTCCCTGCATCTTCCCTGGCTGGCCTTTCTCTGGGCACTCACCTCTGGGCCCCTGGCAGACAAAGGCCTTGCTCTGGGTACAGGGCAGTGCCCTGATAAATCCACAGCCCCTCTCAGGTCAGGCAGGAAGATCACTTTTGCATCTGGCATTATATTGAAAAAGAAAGATTGTTTTGTGCCTTGAGAGCCCGTGGGGTGTTTGAGCCTCTTGATGGGCCAGGGCAGCTCGCTTGGAACACATGGGGCCCAGGGTGCTGGTTGGTAAGGAGTGGGGTGGCCTTGGCTGCCCTGGCCCTGCCCCCCTCTGCCTTCCCACCATGGCTGCATCTGGGCAGGAGGGCCTTGAACAGCTCAGCTGGCAGCCAGCCTTTGAGAGCTTCCAGGGGGCTTCCTGGACAATTAGCCATCTGATGCCCCTCTGCAGGAGGGCCAGTGGGCGTTCCTCTTGGGACAGAGTGCTCACCACCTCCCAGCCTGGGCCATGCCTAGGCAGCTTTGATGCGAGGACATTTGTTCCCACTTGGAACTGGCACCATCCTTCCTACGGTGCCCGCTGCCACCCACCCACACACTGAAGTGGCCTGGCTGTGTGCTTCGAGCCTCACAATCCATCTGCTCCCCAGCTCTAGACAGCCTGCAGAGACCAGGACTCCCTGAGGCTGAGGAAGGGGTCACCAGCCTCCTCCCCACCCACGCCTTCTGGACACACCCTGGCTTGTGCTGTCTATCTCTGGGAAGAGCCCAGAGCTGAGTTTAGGATGGGCAGGAGGTCCTGGGCAGAGCAGAGCAGAGCTGCCACTTCTCTGGCTCTGGGCACTGCCTGGAGCACACATAAATTCCCTCATGGCTGCTTTCCCCTTTCACCCGTGGGCCGCACCATTGCCTCAGCCCTGCCAGCCTCACCTCCCTCTCCTCGGTTTCCATCTCTGCTAGTGACTGCCGCCCCCTCTCCCTGCATCGAGTCTTTGTTCAGGGATGAAGACCTACTCTGTGCCTGGCACTGTGCCAGGTACTAACTATTCCATTCCCACGTCCAGCCAGCTAGTGCCCACCCTGTGAGGAGCACTGTCCCACAGCACAGAGGAGGACCTGAGTCCAAGGCTTTGCGTTATTGGTTTCCTCACCGGAGTTGTGGGTGAGGCTCTTCTTGGCAAGCACCGCAGGGCAGCACTTGTCGCCGAGAGCTCAGAGCCCAGCAGCAAGGCAGCATGGGCATGAGCCACTCTGACACACGGGAAGAGGCTTTCTTCTGTTGATCAGCAAGCAGTTTGCTGAGCACCTATTGTTTGCTGGCCCGGGCTAGACCCTGGGGATACAGCAGTGAGTGAGGTGGGCCTCCTGGAGCAGATAGATGTTCAGGTGAGAGAGAAATGATAAAGAGAAAATAAACAAATGAAGATGCCTTCAGGCAAGGATCAGTGCCAAGAAAATAAAACAGGGAGGGATGACGGAGTGATCAGGGGAGAGGGAGCCACATGGTCTGGGGAGGTCAAGAAGGGCCTCTCCCAGTGGCCGTCAGTGGGTGAATAGATAAACACAATGTGGTCTGTCCATAGTGTGGAATATTATTCAGCCACAAAAAGGAATGAAGTTCTGGCACGTGTTACAGCACAGGTGAACCTTGAGGACATCATGCTAAGTGAAAGAAGCCAGACACGAAAGACCACAGAGCTTATGGTCCTGTTTCTAGGAAATGTCCAGAACAGGCAACTCTATAGAGACAGGAGGTAGGTTTGCGGTGATCCAGGGCTGGGGAGGGGTTCTTTTTGAGTGATGAAAATATTCTAAACATAGATAGTGGTGACAGTTGCACCCCTCTGGGAATATACTATTAATAAAATCCTTGAACTATACATTTTAAATGGGCGAGTTGTATGGTGTGTGAATTATATCTTAATAAGACTGTTTGAAAAGAAAACAAAGACTCGTCTGTGGTGGTGGCCTTGCGTTGAGAGTGACAGGGTGGAGTGAGTTTGTGAGGACCTTGGGGAAGAGCAGGCAGAGAGAGCAGCTGGTGTAAGGACCTTGGGGTCTATGTGCACCTGCAGGAGGAGCATGGAGGAGGAGGCCGGCAGGAGTTGAGAGGGCTGGAGGAGCAGTCCCCGTGGTGGCAGGGCCAGATCCTGGAGAGGGCTTGAAAGTTGACTGGGGCGGGAGAGCCACGGCTGGGTAACATCGCTGTGCTTTCTGTTTTAAAACCGTCACCCGGGCTGCTGTGAGGAAATGAGACTGTGGAGAGGGAGTGGTGGGGCATGGGGGGCAGGGAAGGCCAGTTGAGATGTGGCGGCCAGCCACTATTTAGATGAGAGGTGACAATTGAGACCCGAAGAAGGAGACAGACAGACTGGCTGGCGGTCGCAGTGGGAATTCAGACAGGGACAGAGCACTCCTGGCGGGGAGGAGGCTTCCTGGAGGAGGGGCCTGGGCCCGGACCCTGGCAATGTCAGGATGGGCTGGTGGCGGCTCTCCAGATGGCACCCCTGTGGGGGATGTGGGGGGCCCTGCCTGGCTATGGGGAGACAAGACTGGCCACCCTACCCTGGCACCACCCCTGGGTCCCCTTTGGGCCCAAGCTGCTAAGTAAGTAGGGCACCCTCTCTCCAGGGACCCCTGTCACACTGCTTTTATGCTGCTGGCTCCAGCTGGCCCTCCGTGAGAGTGCAGTGCCCATGTGGCCAGAGACCCAGCAGGAGCCCGGCACTCTGAACAAAGCAGCCTGCCTGGAACTTAAGTGGCCCTGAAACACAATCAGCCACCAGAGACTGTCCAGGGAGGAGGTTGTATTATTTATTGACTGGGGCCTGCCCAGTGAAGCCATTTGGGTTTGCCAGACCTGGAATGAGCCCCCTCAGCAGTGCCTGGGGGCCTTTTGGAGGGCAGGCGGGCAGGGGCCCCAGGGTGCCTGGCACCCTCTCCCCTGGGCGTGGTTTCCTGGATGCCGACTGAGCAGGGAGGAAGTCAGACGTCAGGACCTGCTGTGGGGATGGACCCATAGCTCATCCCCCGGGGCCGCAGAGGCAGGCCAGGCGCTGGGGTTCCAGGGACACCTCCGCCCCCTCCACTTTGAGACTGTGAGTACCACCTACCTGGCCCAGGGAGGGGGACTCGGCAGCCCTGAGAAACCTGTGAGGGGCTGGCAACTGTCAGGGCAGCCTGTCGTGGTGAGGGTCTTGGGGGCTGTCGTCAGAGCTTTCACTGTTTCTCAGAGCCGTATTCTGTGACCCGTTTCTCACTGCCTGGAATGCACACAGGCCTGCCCTGGGCCCAGGAACACCAGGTGTTTCCCCAGAGCCGCAAGGGGAAGTTCTTTAGCTCCCCTGCGCATTAGACCAGCCCCAGGCCCTGTTAGGGTTGAGAACCAGGGCCCCGCAGCCCACCTGGGTGGCTGGGAGTGTTGGGTCTCTGCCTACGGCCCTCACAACCACCCTGAGAAAGATGGACTCTTGACAATGCCCAGTTTACAGTCGAGTAAACTGAGGCGCTCAGAAGTCACACAGAAATCAGAAGTCCTCAGAGGCCCTCAGAAGTCACACAGTTGCCCAGGGCTCCGGGAGCATATTTGGTGTGTTTCCTTCCCACACTGCTGCCCCCCTCAACCCTATGGTTCATAAACTTTGAGCAAATGGAGGTTTACGGCTGAGGGAACACAAGGCTTCCCCAAGCTGTGCTGAGGAGACACTGCCTTGCACAAATCTTCCCTGCCCCAGGCTCCCTGGGGCCATTTCCCATCTGGCAGTAGCCCAGTGTGTGTCCCCCCAGGAGCCCCTTGACACACTGACAAGTTCAGTGTCTTTCTGAAATGATTCAGAGTGGAACCTTGAGGATCTGCAGATCCCTGGGGCTGGGAGGGTGTTGGGGGATGTTCCCTGGGTTCTGAGCTGTAACACCTGAGCCTGACCTCTTGGGGTCCTTGGGCCAACAGCCCCTGGCTCACTGGGGTCATCAGGGAGTTCAACAGGTGGGTCAGAGGAAGCTTTTACCGACCCAGCCTCAGGGAGCAGCCTGGGAGCTCTTACTCCCAGCCAAACCTCCCCCACCCCAGCCCTGGCTCTTGGGGGCAGGCAAGACAGATAGCCCTTTCCTTAGGACTGGAGCCCAACCACTGGCAGGTGGAATAAGTGAGGCCCAGTGATAAGGAAGCAATGGGCACCTTCATCCCTGCCCCCACGCTGCAGACAGAAGGCTGCTCAGTGCCCTGAGGGGTCAGTCACTCTGTCTCAAATCCCAGCTCTCCAGCGTGCCCCAGCCATGTGACATGGGACAGATGTCCCAACATCTCTGGGCCTGGATTTCCATATAACCCACGGCAAAAGTCCTCCCTTCTGGGGTTGTGAGGCTTAGATGGGGAAGCAGGCCTCTGTGGGGAATCTCCCTGTGGGCATAGGTAACTCTGGGTTCCCATCTCACTGAGAGATTTACCAGGGCACAGTGCCCCTCAGGCTGGTTAGGGGAGGCTTGATGACCCCAGTGAGCCAGGGGCTCTTGGCCCAAGGACCCCAAGAGGTCAGGTTAAGGGGTTACAGCTCAGAGCCCAGGGCTCTGGCCTCCAGCTTAGCTACCTCCAGCAGCGACCTGCCTTTGTTGGGCGCCAGGGCTCAAGCTGGGGAGCCTGGCCAGGTGGCTGCCCACCCCTGTGTTCAAGGCCCATTTCGGTCCAGCCCAGCAGAGGCACAGGGCAGAGCAGGGCCCCTGCTGCCCTGCTGCCTGCCTGGGGACCTCAGGGGAGCCCATCCTGAGGCCTCATGTCCTCACCTGTGAAATGGCCAGGTGTAACCAGGAGCCTTTAAGCACTCCATGACTCTGTGCAGAGTTTCATGCACATCATTCCTTTGTTAATTCAGTCATTCAACAAACATTTATTGGGCACCTACTGTGTGCCAAGCACTGTCTTGTCTCTGAGAGTACAAAGGTGATAAACCAGATAAACCATCCCTGCCCTTCTTGGTGTTGGGGAGTCAAGCAATATATGACTAACGCAATGCATGCGTGATAGGTCATGGGGGTGACATATTCTGTGAAGGCAAGTAGGGCAGAGGAAGGAGATAGGTGCAAGGAGGGGTAAGCGGTTGGTTGTATTTTATTTTAATGGACACATGTCAGCTATTAGAAAACACCAGTAGGCCATCAGGCAGCTGAGGGCGGGTTGGAGGGTCCACACTGTGGCCTTCATTCCCTGAATCCCTTGTGGGCTAGGCCAGTGTGAGCTGTCCTCTGACCTGCACGAAAGGGTGAGCTCATTAGCCCCATCTGATGGACTTGCAAACCAATGCCCAGAAATCCCAACCAGCGTAACTCCAGTGGCTTCTGGGAAAGAGGTGAGGGGACTCTGCCGGCACAGTGGGTATCTGGACTGTGCTCAGCGTGTGGGAGCATTGAAGTGGCTATCAGCTGGGCCTGGGGTGTCGTCAGGCTGTGGTTAAGAGCCCAGACCTTGGGAGGCCAAGGTGGGCGGATCACTTGAGGTCAGGAGATCGAGACTAGCCTGACCAACATGGTGAAACCCTATCTCTACTAAAAATACAAAAATTAGCCGGGCGTGGTGGCGCACGCCTGTAATCCCAGCTACTTGGGAGGCTAAGGCAGGAGAATCCCTTGAACCTGGGAGGCAGAGATTGCAGTGAGCCTAGGTCGTGCCACTGCACTCCAGCCTTGGAGACAGAGCAAGACTGTCTCAAAAAAAAAAAAAAGCCCAGACTTTGGTGGGAATTTCTGTTCTGCTGCTTTCGTAGCTATGTGACCTTGGGTGTGTCGGGTCCCATCTCTGAGCTTCACTTGGTCAGTGGGGGCTGTCTTAGTTGCAGGTGACAGAAAATCCAAACGTAACAGGCATAAGCAGAAAAGGGGTTTCATTGCCTCCTGGAACTGAAAAGTCTAGAGGGTAACTAGCTTCGGGAATGGCGGAATTGCAATGTTCATGTATGGATTTGGACTTTTCAACTCTTACCTCTGCTTTCCTTCCTACTACTGTCTTCACTGTGAGGCAGGCCCTCTCCATGTGGGCATCCCTGGCTCTGTGCCCAGCATGTAGCAAGTGCTCAGAAAACATTAGGCATTTCCTTTCATTCGGTCGTCACCAGCCCTGTGACAGGCCAGCTGCAGGGCCCAGGCTGTGGTGAGCAACACATCGTTTCTGTCTTGGGGATGTTCACAGTTCTCTGTGGGAGAAGGGACTAGAAAAGAGGAAATGACTACACAGGGCACTCAGGGCTGAGAAGGGGTGAGCTCTGAGGCCTGTGGGAGCCCAGAGGAGGGACACTGGAGTTTTTATCTGGAGGGGTTCCCTGAAGGCTTCCTGGAGGAGGTAGCAGATGAGCTAGATTTTAGGAGCAATGGAGGAGGTGGCCTGGCAAATGGCAACTGAGGGAGCCTAGGGTCGGGTTCAGGACTCATACACAGTGGAGCTGACCTGGCTGTGCTAGGTTCTTGGAAGTCCTGGCTGAACTCAGAGAACTGGTTCTTGGGCCATGCCGGGGGTGCAGGCGAGTAAGCCTGCATGTGGGTGAAAGGTAGCCCCAGCAGCAAGGCTGTAAGGAAAAGAGAGAATGAGCACTTAGTGAACACATACTGTGTGCCACACACCCTTCATATGTTGCCTCATTCTGGCCACTCCACAGCTTCTGGTGGTGCCTCATGCCCACTTTGCAGATAATGAGCCACAGGTTCTGATCAGGTGCTGGAACAAACCACCCTTCTAAGTGAGTCCAGGAAACCATTTCCCCCACGAACTTAGAATTTGAGACTTACTCATTGGCCAGGCTCAATGGCCTCTGTTCTGCCATCAAGAGGCTGCTGGGATGCTACCCATGGCAGGGATAGATGGGGAAGTCACCGTATTCAAAACAGTCACGTGTTGAAACACCTCCCTAGCTTCTGATCTACCGGTAGTGGCAGCGGAAGCAAATACAGCAAATCTGAAACCCGATGCCTACAGAACAGGGAGTGTGAAATGTGACACCAGAGGCCCCCACACAGAAGTGGGTGTGGATGGCCACCTGCCTGTGAGCAACCAGGGGAAGCCAGCTTGGTGCTGAGTTTACACAGCGGATGTTAAGAAGACTTCTAAGCTGGCCCCAGTGTATTTGCACACAGTTGAGAAAGGCCAGGGAGGGTAACAAGGGCTAGAATATAGGGTCAGCTCCCTACAGTTGCTGTAACCCCCTGGGCAGCTCCCTTTACTTCTCTGAGCTTCAGTGACCTCCTCTGTAAGTGAGGATAACATTTCCCAGAGTGAGGATTAAATAACATTATGCATGGACATGCCCATAGGCAATGACCTAGCAATGGCTCAATGAGTGTCAGTGATGATTATCCCCAAGTAAAATAAATTTGAATTTAAAATTTTAAAAATGGTCAATTTTGCATCCATGGTCTTGAGCCAAATGGGAAATGGTTTGGTTCAGCCTCTAAGCCCCTGTGGGTACGCACTGGGTCTTTCAGCCCTGTGTCTGCTGGTACGCCTGGGGCTCAGGAAATGCACATGGTGTGTTAAAACCAAGTTTGAATTTGTCAAATCTCAAGTCAATCCAGGATGTTCATTTCTTAAATGATACAGTGAGGCAAAGTTTTTTGAAGAGGAAAAAGAAAAAAAAAGTGAATTTCACTCTGGGGAAATAAGCAGAGTGATGGGAAGCTAGAGGTAGATGCCACTGACACTCAGAGTGGTGGAGGAAGTGTGAGGAGGCTTCTAGGAGGAGGCAAGCTCTAGTGAGCAGGCACTGGTCAAGTGGGGAGTGGAGGAGAGTTTGGGTAGAAACTGTAGTTCGAGTCTTCATGGTGTGTTTGGGAAACAGCAGTCTTGGGTGATACCTGTCTGGGAGGGATGAGGGCCAGAGTTCAGAACAAAAAGGAAGGCAAGTGGGGCCCAGGCCCAGGGTGCTGGCCTCTCCCTGCAGGCACGGAGGGGCTGCCAGGAGCTTTTGAGCAGGGAGTTTTATTAACCAGTATTTGTTTGGTTGATTAAAAAAAGAGGCACCCCAGACTGGCTTGACTGGCTTAAGGCAAAGGCTGAATTTATTGCCTCCTGTTTCTGAAACAGACAGGGCTTCAGGTACAGTTGGATTCGGGGGCTCAAACCATGGCTCTAGACGCCGGCCTCTTTTTCTCTTCTTCCATCTCTTTGACTTCATTCCCAGACAGCCTTTCTGCCTAGATGGCCCCAACAGCTCCAGATGACATTTCTCATATCGGGCAGAAACTGTTCTGACAGAATCGACTCTCCCTGGTTAGTTTAGACCACATACCCATCCCTGGACCAGTCACTTGAGCAGGGGGGATGAACTACTCTCTCTAATAGACCAAGCTTGGTACTGCATTCAGCCCTGGAGGTAGCTGACCCAAATTAGATAGACTGGGAATGGAGGATTGGGTTCCCCAAAGAAAACTGGGGTGTCTTACCAGAAGTGAGAATGGAGGCTGGTCAGGCAGAAACATCTTGCATCCACCACTGCGACCTGCTAAGACTTGTGGGCTGGTCGATCCGCCACTGCGACCTGCTAAGACTTGTGGGCTGTTCATTCCGCCACTGTGACCTGCTAAGACCTGATGGCTGGCCATTCCGCCACTGTGACCTGCTAAGACCTGCCGGCTGGCCAGCTGAGCCATGTGTTCTGCCATGCATCATCCCTTCGGGTCAGCCCCATGAGGTAGAGTTCGTTATGATCCCTATTTTGCAGATGAGAAAACTGAGGCTTAGGGAGACACAGTCACTTGCCGAAGGTCACACTGTTAGCAAATGTCCTCAAATCCCAAATCAGCTTGACCTGAAGCCCAGAATCTTAACCACGTGCTCCACTGCCTTACAGCAATCAGCAAAGAGTTTGAAGAGGATGCCTAGGGAGCTTGGATGGAGGACAGGCTGGCAGAGGAGACTGGCGGCAGAAGATGGGAGTAGGAGGCGGGTGCCACACTGGCAGAGAGGAGGGATCCTAAGACATAGAGCTGTGGTGTGCTAAAGTCTGGCTCTCAATGCACTGTCAGCTTCACTTTTGTTGTTGTTTCCTTATATAAATAAGATATCTGATACGATATCTAATCAGCAAAGCACACACACACACACACACACACACACATATATATATACACATACTAATTATTATGCCTACTGGTTTCTACTTGGGGTGATCTTGGCAGGAGGAGGTGAGGGATGAGGGTCCTGAGCCTGGACGTTGGACTTATACTTGGGCTGCGGGCATCTGGGGCATTTCCGGGGGAGTTTCCCCAGGAAGTGGTCAAAGGGAGTTGGCCACCCACCTGGCTCAGGGCCAGGGCAGAGAGCGGGCAGGATGGGGAAACGGCCACTCTGCACTTCCCTTTTCAGCCCTAAGGCTTCTCAGGCAAGGTCCCGCCCCCCTGGTGACATTACACCATGTCAGAAATCAGCCTGCCACACCCTCATGGCACAAAGGGGAACTCAAGGCAGCAGGCCACTTTAGCTTCACTGCCACCACATGGAGAGGTGTGGCAGTCTGGGCACCCATCCTGGATTGGCTGTCGCTGCACTGTGTGACCTAGGGTGAGTCACCAGGCCTCTCTGGGCCTCAGTTTGACATCTGTAAAATAGACCTATGAAGACAGAGCAGGCACATGAACAAACCTTTGCAAATAACCTGACCCAGTGCCAGGCACTTCATGGGCTGTCAGGATTCCTTCCCTGTGTGGTGATCTCTCGGAATCACAGCCTTGGAACCCTGGAGAGGAGAAGGGCTGTCGATTTCAGAAAGCCAGGCCAAGACCCAGCTCTGCAGCGTACAAGCCATGTGGCCATGTGCAAGTCACTACCCTTCTCTGGGCCTCCATTGCCTTATCTGGAAAATGGCTTAATAACCACCCCTTCATGCATGAATGAGAGGGGTAACTGAAAGCCTAGCCCGTGGGATGGGGTTTGCCAGCGTGTCTGGTTCCCACTGGGTTAGCTGGATATCCCCTCCTCCGTGAGCTCCCCTTCCTGTGCTGGAGCCGGATCAAGAGCGTTGTTCTATCAATAATTCAACCAACTAATATCGACTGTGTGCCCAGCACCGCTCAAAGCAGTGAGGACACCAGCATGAGACCCCCTCCCTCACAGAGCTGGCATTTGGGGGTTGGGGGAGGCAGACAGGTGACAAGTAAACAAACACACAAATGAGCATTTCCAACATCACAGTCAGGAAAACGAAGCAGGAGGCTGCAGTGGGGAGCGACTTGGTGGTGGTCAGTGAGGGCCTCCCTGAGGAGGGGACCTGAGAGCAAGAAGGAGGTGGCCAGCAAAGATGGGGGCCTGGCGGCAGAGGGAAGAGGAGTATGAACAGACCCCTGGGGATTCAGGCTCAAAGGACAGAGGGTTTGGAGACTAATGGCAGCACTCTCAGAGAGGACATCTTGGTAGGCGTGGACAGTGGACAGCCTGACGGTCGCTGGTGGAGGATGCTTACCTCATTCTGTAAACATTTGCTGGAGGGAGGGTCAGCTGAGGCTCACCTCTGAGCTTCAACGCGGGAAGGAGAGGTGTCCAGCTTGGCCTCAGACCCCAGACGGAGGGTGACAAGGTGGTGATGGTAGTGGACGGACACATCCAGGAAAGGCAGCTAGGTTCAGTCCTGAACTTCAGAACCGCCAAGAAGTACCTAACTAACCCCGTTTCATCTTCAGTTACAGACTGTTAGAAGACTCTCAGAAGACCAGGCACCTGGCCCCTCCCTGGGGTTCCTGGGGTGGGCTTATGGAAGGGTAGTTCCTCTGCTCTCTCACCTGGCTTCCTAGAGGAGTGCAGGCTTAGAAGGTCAGAGCTACAAGGACTTTGAGAAATTACCAAGCTCTCCTCCCACAGGACAGGGAATTCTGTGACCTTGGTTGGGGGAAGGGTGGCCTCCATTGGCAAGCTGGACATGCTAGGGGCTCTGGACTCTGGGGCGGGGTACGGGTGGGGCCCAAGAGACAGGGAGGGATGGCTGGGCTCAGCCCCAAACTTCCAACAGCCAAGAATTACGTTTCATCTGCAAGCATAGAAACCGCAGAGATAGGCAGACCCAGAAGTGAGGGGTGGGTGGCCTGTGGATGCTTTCGAGCGGCAGCAAAGAAAACGGGATGTTTTTCAAGTACAAAATGGGTGATAAGCTCTAATGTGTGTATGAGTATGGTCCCAACTATGATCTCATTCCATTCTCACAATAAATCCTGTCCAACAGGAATATCTGCCCTATCTTGCAGAGGGGGAAACTGAGGCAAGCCAAGTGACTCGCACAAGTTCCTTGCCAGCCAGAAAGTGGCAGCATCAGAATTGAGACCTAGAACCAAGCTTTCCTTAGAGACATGGAGGGTGGACCGGTGCAGTGGGTGGGGCAGGTAGAGAGCCAGGCTGGCCTCTGCCCTCCTCCCAGGGGCAGCTGGGCCCACAGCTGGCGTCCCCACTACTCAGTTCTCTGGATGTTTAGAACGGCCTGTCTCTGTAACGACAGGCCAGTTACAGAGCCGACCCCACCTGCTCTGTCTGGATCCCGCATACCAGCTGGAGACAGAGTCCTTGCTGCAGCTCCCCGACCCTCTTCCTAGGAGTTCTGTCCCCCCACCCTAACTGCCTTGGGCTCTGTCTGCATGAAGACACGTGATTCCCTCCCCACAGTCTCATGCAGCCCCTGCCAGCTTCCTCTCCTACACTCCACCCTTGTGAATTAGGGGCGCCCCTACCACTGCAAGGAGGGGGGCCAAAAAGACCTGGAGGAAGACAAAGCCTAGCAAAACTGACTTTGGACAAGTGTCTCCTGCTCCTGAATCTGTTTTCTCATCTATAAAATGGGGAGAGCGATACCCGCCGGTAGCAGGGCTTTTTGATTTTGACTGCAAATGTGTCAGGAGAGGCCAGGCTGCAGGGGCTCCGCCAGTCAGAGCCTGGCCCAGCACAGACCCCAGGCATCTCCCAAAGACAGCCTGTCTCTGGGCTCGACGTGGGTCTCTGCTCTGTTTAAAAGGTAGAGTTCCCCAGCGGCCCATGGACACTGCTCATGCCCCTGCCCCTGGGCCCAGGCAGTGCTTCGGGGTGTGCTGCTGCCTCCTGGGGCCGTGGGTGGGCCCTGAACTGCAACACCAGCTGGCAGTCTCTAGAGTGGGGGCTGTGTGCACGTGTGTTTCAGTTAGATTTTGCTGTGTAACAAACTACACAGAACATAGTGTCTTAAAACACGTGGTTGTGTGTTTGGAAGATCTGGGCAGTTGTGCTGGTTGCCCTTGGCTATGCCCAGCTGGGCTGGAAGTTCCAAGAAGGCCCCACTCCCATGTCTGCCAGTGGATGCTGGCTGTCGGCCAGGCAGCTCGGGCCCCTCCACGTGCCCCCACCACAATGGTAGACCAGCCTCCTCACATGGGGGTCCCCTTAGTTCCCTCCACATGGCCCCCACAATGGCAGACAAGCCTCTCACACCGGGGTCCCTTCAGTTCCCTCCATGTGCCCCAGTCACACCTTCCACATGGCATCTGAGGCTGCACTTCTAGAGTGAATCAGAAGCCACAAGGCCTCTTGAGGCACAGCCATCACCTCTGCCACCTTCTCCTGAAAGGAAAATTGTATGCCCAAGGGGAGGGGAAGTAGCCCCCAGCTCAGGTGGAGGAGGGGGCTACCCAGGAGAGGCCTGGGTACCAGGATGGGAGGAATTTGTGTTCATATTTGGCAATCACAGGATATGTATCATTAGGATTTTGCTGGGCTGTTAATTCACACAGGTTGGGGTGAGGAGAGTAAGCTCTAAAGTCATTATATACAAAGTCAAAAAGTTACTGTCATAAAATTCCCCTTGAAGAGCCCTTAAGTTGCTCGTATCAGACAGAGTACCTGGTTTTGTGTGCACCGCTCTGGGCAGAGGCACTCTGTGTGCTGTGATGTGTGCAAATGCCTGGACCGGACCAGGGAGGGAGCTGAGGCTTGTCCAGACACTGCAGCCTTTGCCCTGCAAGGGGGACCCTCAAATCCTTGCTGAGAAGGGAGGGGGAGCTAAGCTGGCTGGCTCACCTTCAGGGCCATTTCCATTCCCTGTCCCTACGAAGCCTCCAGAGCCAGGCTGCCCAGAGCAGTAGCCACCAGCTATAGGTGGCTATTTAAATGTTTGCTGATTAAAATTCACAAAATGAAAAACTCAGCCTCCATCGCCCCAGCCACGTCCTGAGTGCTCAGTGGCCACACAGCTAGCAGGTGGAGAGCCGGGCTCAAAGCCCTGAGCCAGCCCAGCCTGCTGTGAATGTCAGCCCCCTTGTCCAGGCACCTCCTACCTGCCTGCCTCTGTGGTCACCCAGCTACGTGCTGACTGCCCAGGACTCCCGAGAGACTCAGCCTTGGCCCAGCTGCTGTCCTGGAGGACTGCTGGTCTGCTGGGGGCAGGCAGGCCAGTAACACTGGGTGCCTGGCTCTGGGCCCCCAGATCCCCTCATCTTCCAGAGCCCTGCAGAGCAGGGAGCTCTGGGCTGTGGTCTCCACCCGAGGTCCAGCAGTGCAGGCCTCATCCTCTGATTCTTCCCCCACACCGTAAAGTATGGGGACTCCATTTGCACTCCTGGGCTTTTCAAGTAAAGGGAAGAGACCTGTTTATCATCAGAAATTATGAGACACCCCCTGCCCCCATGCCATGCACACCCCCCACACACAAGGGTTAATATCCAAGATTGAAAAACTACAGGATGACCGGAAGCTGTTAAGAACCAATTTTTAGATGATTTTGGAGTCTGTAAATTTTATTTATCAAAGCAGCTTCTATTTTGGTTTGAAAGATGTTCATGTGTGAAACATAGTATTTGTTTGGTCTACCAGCAGTGTTGGCTGCACATATGGGATGAGAGATCCCCTAAAATAATTCAGGGGTTCCCAGCTTGGGAATCCGTGTAACCTCCAGGAGCTGGAGTCCCTGAGTGGCCCCCAGGAGTCAAGGGCTTAGTGGTGGAGGTGGAGGCTACCTCATGGATATTTGCGTGGCCAGCACTGTGGCTGGCCTGATGCTGGGTTTTTGGTGGGAGGTGAATTAGCCTCCCCCCTTGATAATGCTTCCCTCCATCCCTGCAGCCCCTCACCTGGACAGCCCCCAGCCACCCTCCCTCCTACCCACTCCTGCTGATTCCGTTCTGAGCTTTGCTGGTGGAAAGTGTGCACAGAGGTGATTCAGACACAAATCCCTGCCCTCCAAGGCTCCAGATCTGGTGGGAGGCTGGGGCCTGGGTGTTAGCTGAGGGGTTTCCACATTGGCTTCCCCCTCCTGCAGAGCGCTCCCCCGACCCCCAGCTGCATCTCAACACCTGAGGGCAGGGATTTGATTATCTCTGCTTCACAGCCGATTACCCTTGCACATGATGGCACCCAGGAAATATTTGTTGGGTAAATGACTGAGTGAATGCAAGCTATGGCATACACAGACACATGTTCTCACCCTGCCCTCTGGCTATGTCTTTGTCTTCTCTTTGGGGTGCAATAGACGTGATGAGCAGGGGCACCCTGTCTAGGAACTCTGTTCACAACTAGCTCAGGGCTTTTTCTCCATTCAGGGTCTATAGATTTATTCAAGGTCCAAACAATAATTTTTTAAATGTGTGGATTCTTTAAGAGTTGTAAGTTATTTTGAAGTGATTTCAATCTTAAAGAAGAGTTACAACAATAATACAAAACGAAATTCTCCCATGTACCTTTCACCCAAACTCATCACTAATAACATTCCACCAAATTTTGCTTTCTCTTAAAAACCGTTTTTTTCCCTTAGAAGCATTTGAGATGTCACTGCAAACATGCCACATGTAACTTTCATCCGTAAATAATGCTCTGGCACATAATTACTAAGAACAAGGACATTCTCTTACATAACCATGGTCCAGTAGTCAAATTCAGGAAGTTTAACATGGACATGATACTAGGATCTAATATACAACTAACTTAAAAGTCACATTTCGCCTGCTGTCCCAATAATGTCCTTTTTACCAAGCTTTCCTCCCAACCTAGGATCTTATGTTTCATTTAGTCATCACGTGTTTTCTTAAAGCTTTATTGAGGGATACTTTACTCTATGAAATTCACTCATTTTAAGTGTACAGTTCGGTTATTATTACTATATTTACAGAATCCTGTAACCATCACCACAATTTTATTTTTAATCATTTTCATGACCCTGAAAATAAACCACATACCCATTTTCCCTCAGTCCCTTGTGCCATCCCAAGTCCTCAACAACCATTTTTTGTCTCTGTAGATATGTCTTTCTGAGCATTTCATATCCTTTTGGAATCATACAACGTGTGTCCTTTTGTGTCTAGCTTTCTTCACTTAGCGTGAGGTTTTTCAAGGTTCATCCATGTTGTAGAATAGAACGTATCAGTACTTCATTCCTTTTTTTTTTTGGTAGAGACAGGGGTCTCACTTTGTTGCCCAGGCTGTTCTTGAACTCCTGGCCTCATGCGACACTCCCGCCTCAGCCTCCCAAAGTGTTGGGTATGAGCCACTGCGTCTGGTCTTTCATTCCTTTTTACTGCTGAATAATAACATTCCATTGTATGGATACACTGTAGTTAGTTTATCCATTCCCTGGTTGATGGACATGTGGGTCATTTCCACTTTTTGGCTATTGTAAATACTACTACTATGGATATTTGCATACAAGATTTGATGTGGACATATGTTTTCATTTCTCTTTAGTACATACCTAGAAGTGGAATTGCTGGGTCACATAGTAACTCTCTGTTTAACCTTTTAGAAATGGCCAAACTGTTTTCCAAAGTGGCTGCATCTTTTTGTATTCCCACCAGTGGTGTGTGAGGGTTTCCATTTCTCCACATCCTGTCCCACATTTATTATCGTCTGGCTTTTTGCTTCTAGCTGTCCTAGTGGGTGCGAAGTCATATCTCATTGTGGTTTTGATTTGCACTTCTTTGATGTGGAACATCTTTTCATGTGCTTATTGGCCATTCATATGTCTCCTTTGATGAAATGTGTATTCAAACCTTTTGCCCATTTAAAAATTGTATTGTCTCCTTGTTATTGAGTCATGAGTTATTTGCATACTCTACATACAGGTTCCAGTATCAGTTATATAATTTTCTCAGTTTCTCAGTTCCTTTTTTTTTTTTCTTTTTTTTGGAGATCAGGTCTCACTCACTCACCCAGGCTGGAGTACAGTGGCGTGATCATGGCTCCCTACAGCCTCGAACTCCTGGGCTCAGGCAATCCTTCTGCCTCGGCCTCCCAAAGTGCTGGGATTACAGGCATAAGCCTATGCAGGGCCTTATCTTTTTACTTTCTTGATGGTGTCTTTTGAAGTGCAAAAGTTTTAATTTTCATGAAGTCCAATTTATAAATTTTTAATTCTCTTGCTTATGTTTTTGGTGTTGTATCTAAGAAATCATTGTATAACCCAAGGTCACAAAGATTTATTCTTATGTTTTTGTCTAAGAGTTTTATAGTTTTAACTCTTTCATTTAGGTCTTTGATTAATTTGAGTTAATTTTTGTGTATGGTGGGAAGCATGGGCCCAAATGTATCCTTTTGTGTATAAATAGCCAGTTGTCTCAGCACTACTTGTTTTTGTCTGTTTGTTTGTTTCCAGATGGAGTCTTGTTCTGTCGCCCAGGCTAAAGTGCAGTGCCTAGATCTCAGCTCACTGCACCTTCCGCCACCCCCCACCCTGCCACCGGGTTCAAGCTATTCTCCTGCCTCAGCCTCCCGAGTAGCTGAGAGTACAGGTGCACACCACCACGCCTGGCTAATTTTTGTATTTTTAGTAGAGATGGGTTTTCACCTTGTTGGCCAGACTGGTCTGGAACTCCTGACCTCAGGGGATCTGCCCACCTCAGCCTCCCAAAGTGCTGGGATTACAGGCGTGAGCCATCGCGCTCGGCCAGCACTACTTGTTAAAGAAATGATTGTTTCCAATGAATTGTCTTGGCACCTTGTCAAAAATCATTTGACAATAAATTTTTATTATTTATTATTATTTTTGACCACTCCAGCTAAGGCCAAGACAATACATTTCTAAACATCATTTTCGTGAAGATGAAAACTCCTCCCACATTTTAACAAAAGCATGCTTCAGGTCATCTGGACGATCCTCTACCAACTGAGCTCTGCTCCCTGATGTCTGTGGCTGCCTTTTCTTTATGAACATGTGGTCATCACAGGACCTTCCAGTGTAGCAGTGTTTACCATTGGATGCAGTGTTTCTAAAAGCGGGGCCTGATGGAGCTTGGGAACCATATTCTTAGAGGTCCATCAGTTCTTAAGTTTGAGAAACCCCTAATATAGAGCCATTTCTCAGACGGGAGGGTAGAGTTCCAGATAGGGAACATGAAATGTCCAACCTCATGCATCTGTCAAGTGCCCACAAGCCAGCACAGGCGGTGTAGTGTAATGATAAGAACTCACTTAGGATAGGGCATGGTGGCTCATGCCTGTAATCCCAACACTTTGGGAGGCTGAGGTGGGCGGATCACTTGAGGCCGGGAGTTCGAGACCAGCCTGGCCAACATGGCGAAACCCCATCTCTACTAAAAATTTAAAAAAAACAAAAAAACTGGGCATTGTGGCAGGCACCTGTAATCCCAGCTACTTGGGAGGCCTGAGGCAGGAGCATTGCTTGAACCCAGAAGGCAGAGGTTGCAGAGAGCCAAAGTCGAGCCACTGTACTCCAGCCTGGGCGACAGCACATGCCTCTGTCTCAAAAAAAAAAAAAAAAAGACTCACTTGGGTAAGTCACTCCCCCTTCCTGAGCCTCTGTTTTCTCCCCTGTAAAATGGGGGGCACACCAACCATCTCAAAGAATCTGCAGGAATAGAGATAGTTTGGATAAAGTATCTGGCACAGTGCTGTCTGACACGAAGTGGGTACCAGTTCATGGAAGTTGTGTTTATTGCAAGCCTGGGGTTGTGCCCACTACCTGGCTCTCCTTCAGCCCTCCCCTCCACAGTGCCGACTCTCCCCAGCAGAGCAGCCCTTGAGGGCTGGCTCCTGGCTCCAGCCTTCCCTCTGCTGCATGTACCTCACCTGTCTGCTTACAGGGCACGGCTCTGTAGCAGGCCCTGTGCTGGTCCTAGTAAAGCAGTGATGAAGCAGACTCTATTCCTGCTTTCAGGGACCTTCTGAGCAGGTGGACAGAACTATTAGCTGATGACCACAGAACAGCATGGTAGCTGTTATTTTTATTAATAATAGCTAACATTTATAGAATTTCTGCTCTGTGCCTGGCCCCACTGTCTCAAGATGTACAGGACACTGGGAGCCAAGAAGATGACGTCTAGAGGAGGTGACACTTTTAGAGTTGGATTTAAAGGATGGGTTTGGACTTCAGCTAATACACAAAGAGACATGAGCTTTCTATGAATTTTTGCCCATTTGATGGATGAAAATGAGATTATCATTTGATTTGTGTTTCTGTGTAAGGTTGTACATCTTTTTGAATGTTTACAGGCCATTTGTATTTCTTTTTCACTGAACTACCTGGTCAAATTAATTGGACATTTTTAATTTGAGTTGTTCATGTTTTTTTTGTTTTTGATTGAGTTGGAATAACTCTTTATATATGGAGGAAAACAAGGGAATAGTATGTGCTAATACACAATGATATGAAATAGTACAGTGTGCTTGAAAAGCATTAAGTTCAGCCTAATTTTGAGAGACATAGCTGAAGATAGAGCTGAGCAGGGAGGCAAATGCTAGTTCCTAAGGAGCTTGGACTTTATTACACAGGTCACAGGAGCTACAGAAGCGTTTAGAGCAGGGAAGGGATGTGATTGAATGTGTATTATTGAAAATTGCTTTGATAAGGGACAATAATGGACAGAGTGAAGAGCTAGAAGGGACAAATTGAGGCCAGAAAGTACGGGAGCTTGAATGTCCCCTGAAGAGTGTCTACCTGGTTTGGTGGGCAGTAGGGAGTCACAGAAGGTTCTGGGTGATGACCGATGGTGAACTGCAGAGACAATGGGAACCAAAAGTTGCCTGCTATACTTCCTGCCTTGTGGACAGCTATAAAGTGCAGGGGGCGGGATGGAGGCCAAGGCTAATCTCTGGGTGGGGTGAGCGGTTTTGTTTCCCAACATGATGCTTTGTTCCCCTAGATGTCCCCGCCCCACGTGGGCGCCCAGTGCTGTGTCATCTGTCCCCACACCACAGGACTGACCTCCAACCCAGACAGACGAGACCATTGCCCGGGGTAACCTAGAGAGGAAATATGAACTAAGAGTTTCCAGGCAGGGCACTGGGAATGGGAGAACGAAGAAGGAACAGCACACTGCCGAGCTGGGAGGGATTTTAAAAGTCATCCAAGGCAGTTTACCCTCAGCCCTGCTCCCATGAGCCCAAGGACAGGGAGTCCTACCTCCCCAGCAGCCATTCCATATCTAGGTGGCTCTTCCAGGGAGAAGGTTCTGGAGCTGGTATGGCATCAGAGCTGTAAGGAGTCTTAGCACTCGTCTTATGCTTCTTGATAGAGGGGACCTTGAGATTCAGAAGGGACACCTGCCTTCCTGAAGTCACACAGGGAGTCATCCTGAGTGCCACAGCAGGCTCTTAGAAATCAGGCTTCTCAGCTCCCCACTCAGAAAATTACTTTTAAACATAATATTTTACAAACAGTAATACATGCGTGTAGCAATACATGCAAACAATACTTAAATGAAACATTTCAGTGAAAAGCCAGTCTCCTTTCCACTCCATCCCCCAGGGCACGAAGACGTCTAGGGGGGCAAAGCTTCATGTTGGGAAACAAAACCACTCAACCTACCCAGAGATCAGCCTTGGCCTTGATCCTGCCCCCCGACCCCCCACTTTATAGCTGCCCGCAAAGCAGGAAGTGTAGCAGGCAGCTCTCCATCCCCACTGTCTCTACAGTTCACTCTCAGTCATCACCTTCCCCAGGGCATGGCAACATGGCGAAACCATGTACCAGTTTCTTGAGCATCTTTGTCAGAGACAACATATCAGGTACCAGCAGATATTCTATACCCCCTCTCTTTTTTTAATTCCAGATTTTTATTTTTATTTAAAAAAAAATTTAAGAGGGAGTCTTGCTACATTAACCCAGGCTGCTCTTGAACTCTTGGCCTCAAGTGATCCTCCCACTTCATCGTCCTGAGCAGCTGGGATTACAGGCAAGAGTTGCCACACCTGGCTTACTCCCTCTTTCTTACATAAAAAGTAACACACCCTACATCCTTTATTGCACCTACCAAAATATCTTGGGGATTGTTCCTTATCATACCAGTCCATGTAGAGATGACACTTTCTTGTTGTTGTTTTTGTCTTGTTTTGTTGTTTGTTTTTTTGAGACAGGGTCTCACTCTGTCACCCAGGCTGGAGTGCAGTGGAGTGATCACAGCTTAGTGCAGCCTCAATCTCCCCTGGCTCAGGTGATCCTCCCACTTCAGCCTCCTAAGTAGCTAGGAAGACAGGCACATGCCACCACACCCAGCTAATTTTTGTATTTTTAGTAGAGATGGTGTTTTGCCATGTTGCCTAGGCTGATCTTGAACTCCTAGCCTCAAGTGAACCACCTGCCTTGGCCTCCCAAAGTGCTGAAATTACAGGTATGAGCCACTGTGCCTGGCCGTAGAGCTGCCACATTCTTTTTGATGGCTGCATAGGCTTCCATCATATGGACGTGTCTTAATTATAATCTGTTTAACAAATCCCTCACTGGTGGGCTTTAAGGAACAAGAATACTTCAATAATTTTTATTCACTTTAAAAACATTTATAGCAATGTGCATTATGACATTTCAGTCAATGACACACCACATATATGATGGTGGTCCCGTAAGATGATAATACCATATTTTTACCGTACCTTTTCTATGTTGTTATGTTTAGATACACAAATATCTACTACCTGGTCAAATTAATTGGACATTTTTATTTTGAGTTGTTCATGTTTTTTTCTTATTGATTTGGAATAACTATATATGGAGGAAACCAAGGGAATAATTGTGATTAATTGCCTGCAGTGTTCAGTACAGTCACATGCTGAACAGGTTTGTAGCCTAGGAGGACTAGGCCATACCATATAGCCTAGGTGTGTAGTAGGCTGTGCCATCTAGGTTGTGTAAGAACACTCTATGAGGTTTCACAATGATGAAATCACCTAAGGACACATTTCTCAGAATGTATCCCCATCATTAAGCACTGCAAACCTGATTGTTTAAATATAAAGACATGTCAAGAAGAAACTTCAATTGGCCCATGAGCTTTTGCCCAGATAACCCCTGTTGACCTTTTAAAAATCAATTATTACAAAAAAGTATAAAATGAAAAGTAAAAGCGCCTCACATATCCATTCCATGCACCCCTCAGTCCTCCCAAAAGGTATCCATCAATAAGAGTTTTTTTGTTTTGGCATATTTGTGTCCTTTGGGAAAATTAGGAAATTCCCACACATGTCTACATAGAGCCTTTTAAGTTGTACACAAAAGGATCATGATATACAGTCTTCTGTTCCTTGAATTTTTCAGTAGAAATATGACCTGGAGATCTGTCTATCCTAGGACAAAGTCCCAGCAATGGGTATCTTAATGAAGTTACTCCCTCTCCTACTGCTGGACCCTGAAGATGGCTCTTTTCTTTTGTTGTTTACTGGTACACACAGTGCTGTGTTGTCTGTCCTTGTATTTTTATATTAGCGTGCTGTAGTAGCTTTGCCATACCCTTCCCGATTGGTTGCACCATCTGGCACCTCACTCTACAGCATTTTTGAGAGTGCTCATTTCTTCCCACCTTTAGCAGCAAAAGTATTAGCAAACTTGTTCGTTTTTGCCAACTTGGTAGATTAAAAAATGGCAACCATGTTGTGTTTTGATTTGTATTTCTTTAATATACATTTAATTATAAGTGAGATTGAAGATCTTTCCATGAGCTGCTTGTTCATATCCTTTGCTCTTTTTTTCTAATGGGTTAGTCATCTTTTTCCTATCGATTTGAAAGGCCTGTTTATGTATTAGGGAAATTAACTTTCATCTCATTTTCCTCAGTTAAATTCTGTCATATGTGCTGCAGCAGACATTTTTTTTCAGTTTACCATTTGTCTTTTTTACTTTGTTTATGGTATTTTAATTCCATTTACATAGTTTTAATTTTTATGCAGTTAAATGTTCGACATCTTCCTTCACGGCTCCTGGGAATGAAAATATTTACACAGTGCATTTTGTGCAGGCTTTCCACACATTATCATAGTTAATTCTCACAGCAGCCTTTGAAGCAAGGCAGGGTGGGAATTTTTAGCTTCAGTTCCATTTTAAGGATGAGTTCACATGAGTCTCAGAAAAGTCGTGGGACTTGCCCAGGTCCAACAGATTCTAAAACCTTTGTCATTCTTACTTCCTCACCTGCCTTCCAACCAGCCAGGTGACCTACTCCTGGCACTGATAACAAAAGTATATGGCTTCTCAGGGACTGCATTTTTAAATATTAAAACTACAAGGATCTTATCTTCCCTTAACTGCTCTTTAAAAAAAAAAAGGTGTTTTTAAGAGACAAAGTCTTACTCTGTCGCCCAGGCTGGAGTGCAGTGGTGCAATCATAGCTCACAATAACCTTGAACTCCTGGGCTTAAGCAATCCTCTTGCCTGAGCCTCCCGAGTAGCTGGAACCACAGGTGTGCACTACCATGCCTGGTTAATTTATTTTGGAGATGGAGTCTCGCTGTGTTGCCCAGGCTGGCCTCAAACTCTTGGCTTCAAGTGATCCTTCCACCTCAGCCTCCCAAAGCACTGGGATTACAGGCATGAGCCACCACACCTGGCCCTTAAAAATATTTTTTAAACCTCCAATAATATGGAAGGGTAGAATATGCAGCGGGGTTGGGACTCACATTTCAGCCCACAAGCCCATCCCCAGGGGATCCACTGTCCAGTTGGCTGTGAGCACTGATAAGAAGCCATGGGCTCACTATTGCCACGAGGCAGGAAGAGCCACCAGGAGCCGGGCCGTTCCTTATTCGTCTCTGTCACCAGTGCCTTGGGTATTCTAGGGACAACTTAGATGCTCAATAAATTCTGCAAGAGTGGCGAGTGGGGCAGTCAGGCACACTGCTTAGACTCTACAGCTTCGCAGGTGGGTGTTCAAATCCCAGCTCACCCCTTAGCAGCTGTGTGAATGTGGGCAGATGACTTTACCTCTCTGCCTCGGTGTCCTTGTCTGTAAAATTGAGATACTAGTTTCTGCCTCAAGTAAATGAATAATCCTCCTCCAGTGCTGAACAGTGCCTACATCTCACTTCTGATCCGTCTGTGCCTTTCTGGATCCATTTGCCCATTCTCACCTGGCCCAGATGTCCAGGGTCATGAGATGTCAGAGGTAAAAATCAGGGTCCCTCCTTCTGTCCTTTCTTCCCAGAAGTCCAGAAGGGGAAACGTCTTGCCCAAGGTCACACAGCCCCTCATGGCAGGACCCACAGAGCCAGGTCTCCTGACTCATGACATTACTCGCTCACCTTCTCTGGCTGGGCCCTGGCGGCCCCGTCCCTCCGGCCTCCGGTCTCGCCGCCTCCGGGCACCAGGGGGCGCCTCGTCCCAATCGCAGCCCGCCACCTGACGCCCGCGCTCCAGACCCGCGGGGTTCCGGCTGCGGGGGAGAGGCCGCCGCTCCCGGCCCGGCGTTCAGGGCTTCCGGGGCAGGTCTGCTCTGCGACCCACCAGGCAGGGCAGTCGCGCGTCCTCGCTTTCTCCTTAGGTGCACCCCTGCGGGCGCGCTCCCGCCCCTATCCCTTCCAGGCCCAGCCTCTGCTATCTGCGCCACTTCTTCCCCGTCTTTGGGCTCCCTTCCGATTGTGCGCACCCCATTCTCTGTAACAGTCGCCAGGCCACCAGGACCCGTCCCAGCATCTAAATCGAGGTCGGCTGAGGGATGGGGCGGCACCGGCAGGCCCAGGTCCCCACCCCGTCCCCAAACAGTCAGGAGGGTGTGTCCTAGAGGGGACGCGGAGGAGCGTGGTGCAGCTGTGCGCCTCTGGGCCAGTGGCTTCCCTGCTTTGGGCCTCAGTGTTCCCATCTGCGAACTGGGGACGGCGGCGGGGGTGGGGCGTTTGGGCCGGGGCTGCAGCTGTCCCTGGGAGGAGCCGGGGGACTTGGCCTGAGGTGCGTTTGCTTGCTGTTTATTGGGGGTCTGGGGTAGTCTGAGGGAAATGCCGGGGGTCGCAGTGCCCCCTGCTCCGCGCCTGGACCCCGCGTACCCCGCTCTCCTGGCCCATCCGCTGCAGCTGCTGCACGGACCTGAGCGCCCTCCACTCGTCCAGGCTCGGGTGACGTCGGCGGCCGGGGCGGCACCGTCCTCCCCGCCCCCCAGCACAGCCGCGCACGCACACACACCTTCCGAGGGGGGAAACTGAGGCCAGGCGCGGCGAGGCCACCCGCCAAGGTCACGGCGCACGGGCGGTGGGGCGGGCAGGAGGGCGGCGCGCGGGGAGGCCGCCCCGCCGGTGTCGCTGGTATCGGGCTCCGGCTCCGGCTCCCGAGCGCCCGCCCCCGCCCCCCCCCCCCCCCGCCCGGCCACCGGACGCTCTGGGGCCGCGCCCGCCGCGGGGACGGCGCGCGCTCGGCGGCTGCGGGCGGACCCGCGAGGTAGGAGGCGGGCCGGCGGGGGACGCGCGCGGCGGCCGGTGCGGTGCGGGGCCCCGGGCGGGGGTCGCTGGGGCTGCAGCCCGGAATGCCCTCCGCGGGGAGGCCTGGGCGGCAGCTCCGCCCCCGGGGCCGCGGTTGCACCGACGCGCAGTTGGCTCTCGGGAACCTGGGGCGCGCGGGGATCGCGGCGGGCTTCGCGGAGCAGGGCTCGGAAGGAGGTTGCGAGGCCGCAGTTGCTAAGCCCGCACCGGCCGCAGGGTTGTGGGGTTGGGGATCAGCGGCTGCCAAGCTCACGGGAATGGGGGCCGGGGCGCGCCATCGCCAGTCTTTCTGAGCTGGGCTCTGCGGTGTCGCTCTCTGGGACTGGAGCGGTGAGGACGCAGAAGCCTCAACCTCGGCGGCTATACAGACGGCTTATCCCGAAGCCTTGCGAACGCTAAAGGCGCGATATTGGGGGTCGGGGAGGGGCAGGGGTGCTCCATCTCCGCATCAATGCAGTTGGTTGCCTCCCCGAAGCGGGGGTAGGTGAATCCAAACCCCGAGGGTCGCCGTGCAAAGCATTCCCCAACCCCCGACTCCGCACTACCCTGCTTCTCTTCCCCACCCCCACCCCGCCTCCACCACCGCTGCTGCCTCCGGGCGGAGAAATCCCGCCAGGGTCCCGAGCCTGCGAGCGGGAGGTTGAGGCATCTCAGGAATTCGCTGGGAGCCACATGGACGCGCCTTGGGAGGGAGGGAGAAGCTTTGGCAGGGCTGGAGGGCTGGGTCCAACCTGGCCCTGTCCCTGCCTCCCAACCCCGTGTGACCTTGGGCAGCCCCTCCTGCCATTACCACGTGGGGAAGAGACTGGTTCTCAGTCTTGGGGTGGAGGGAGCTCTCCCGGTAGACCCCAGGAGAGTTGGCTTAGGGAGCAGTCTTGGGGACCAGAACAGCCTTGGCGACCTCTGGACCCTGACCCATAGGGGGCAGGTGGCAGCAGGGGGATGAGGTGTAATGGGAGCTGTTGTTGGAAAGCTGTCCCACCTGCCAGCCTGAGGATGAGACACTCCTGGGCCAGGGTCTTAGAGTGTGGGAGCCCCCCCCCACCCCGCCCCGCAACCTCCTACTACAAAACCACCTGCCCTTGGGCTCTAAGCAGGCAGGGTGGGTTGGCAGAGGTGAGTCAAGCTTCTCCCCACCCCTAATAGTCCTGGGGAACTTCCCCTCCCATGTTTCTGCCAGGCAGTTGTCACTTTAAATTGCCAAGCTCTCAACTGTCACAGCTGATCTGTTCCTGGAGCAAAGGGAGCAGAAAAGTGACAGTGGGTGTCCCCTCCCCCTGGCCCTGTCCAGGAGATGAGGCTCACAAGGACAGCAGTCGGCTCTGCCTGGTCAGCTTTGTGAGTGTTGCTCTGGGCATGCCCAGTGATCTGTGGTGGTGAGGGACCTGTCCTGGACTGGTCTGGTTGTGCACTTTGATGAGCCACTGTTTCATTTTGTGGTCAGGCTCCACCAGACAGTGGACACATTGGCCTGTGCAGCCCCCTCTGAACAATTCTGAATTAAGGTGACACAGGAATAGCTTTCTGGTCACCCTCCCCTGCCCCCAGTATGATGCCCAGCTCCTCATTACAGTTGGCAAGATGGCCAGGCTGCTGAAGCCATGTGCAATTAGAGCCCAGAAACCAGATTTAAGGGGAAAGAAGAGAAACTGCCTTAGCGGTGCCATCTCCTCCCACCCCCCACCCCCCACAGGAAAAGATAAACTAAGAGGTGACTTGGGGTGGCCACAATGCCCACTGCCCAGCCATTAAGCATCAGTGCCAGAGGGAGCATCCCGGAGCCACCCCACTGTGTTAGAGATGGAGAACTGAGGCCAGAGAGAGGCAGGGACATGTCCAAGGTCACACAGCGTATTCGGAGCAGAGGGGCCCTGTCCCCAGCTCTCCAGCAACCCAGTCATCCTGAGAGAGCTGCTTCCTGGGGAATGCTCGGAGGACTCGGTGTCCCCTCAGAGGTCTCTGCAGTGGAGGGACAAGGGAGGGGGCCTGTGCTCACCTCCGCAGGGGACTGTCCTGCATGGTTTGCAAACATTAGGTAATCTTGGGTCTCATGACTGGAGTTGCCACTCTCTTTCAAGGCTGCTTAAAGGGCCCATGGCAGCCCGCCCTTCCAGCCGCTGCTCTGACCAACCTGCCCTGCCCTGCCTGTCCCATGCCTGCTGTCCCCACACCACCACCCTTGGTTTTAGTCATGCTTCCTTCCCCATTGTCCAGAGGGGAGTGCTGAGGCCATGCCAGAAGAATTGGGACCATTTGTGTCCCCAGCTTTCCTGCACACAGTTTCAGCCATTGGTATAAGGGGTGGACCTAAGCACCTAAGTGTCCCCAGCCAAGAATACAGCCATCCTTTGTTCTTGTAGGAAGCTGCCCATCACTGGGCTGTGCAAGCTGGAGCTGCCTTTGTGCTGGTCTGGGAGTCTGAATCTGGCCTCCGGTAGGAGAGTTGACCAGAGCCCTCATCACTCCCCCTGCTCCTCATAATTAGGCGGGAGGGGAGTGGGGGGCTGCTCATTCCTATCAGGAGGTGTTTCTCACGTGCAAGAGGCTGGCAAAAGCCCGTTCTGTTGGTGAGGTCCATGTGGACTGGGGTCCCACGCACCACCGCAGCTCAGATCAGCATTCATTACCACCATGCAGTGAGATGCAAACCTGCTTGTGGGAGGAGCATTTTCTGGAGCCTCCTGCCTTTCCACTGGGCCCTGCCTCGCCCTGCTTTGGCTCCTGCGGGAATGAACAACCCACCCCTGCCACCTGGCAAACTCCATTCATCCTTCAACACCCTCATCCATGATACCTCTGTGGCAAATCCTGCCCTGAGTCCCTGAATCTTCCCTGCGGGGATACTATTATCACTGAACAGAAGGGCGGTGCAAAGCAGGGCGCAGGTAGGGTCTGACTTTAGACCCCTGGTCATATACCAGTCTTCCAGACTCCCTCTCACCCCGTGTCTCAGGGCTATACAGTGGGGCCATCATAGCAGCGTCAGTTTGGAAAAGCAGGAAGCAGGCTGCTAAATTCTCAGTGACTTAGAGAACTGTGACTCAGAGAACTGTGTATGTGGCTTTCTAATCCAGCAGGATTGCAGTGCAAACCCAGCGAGCATTTTTTTCTAAGCATCTACTCCATGCCAGACCCGATCACAGGGGCTTTCACATGTATTTCCCATTTCATCTGCGAAACCACAAACCTATCATTCCCTTGTATGATGGTTCTCGAAGCATAATATTAAAACAGTGTCAATCCCACAGGCCAGCTGGAATGATGTAGGATGCTGCACCGTCAATTGTCCTTTCAGTGTTGCTCGGTTGCCCCAGAGCCCCAGCAGTTCACCAGTCTGTGTACCCAGACACCCTCAGGGTGGCATTCCTCTGGGAAGGGCTTCAGACTAAAGTGCGCAGAGTCTAGGCTGACCCAAATAAATCCCTGCGTGCCATGTGTGACAGCATAGAAAGCCGGCTGTGGGAGCTAATGACCTCTGTACACACAGCTTGGGCCTTACCTGCTGTCTTTTTAGAAGGTAACCCTGGCCTGCGTCATGCCTTATCCGGTTGTGCTTACACAATTTCTTCCAGACTGTGAACTCCCTGAGGGCAGAGTGGGGCCTGAGGCATTACTTCATGCCAGGGGAGGATATAAGTTCTTGTGCCTGACTGAGACTGAGCTGAATCCAAACAAGGAACAGGCTGCCTTAGAAGGCAGTGAGTTCCCCTCATCAAAGGTGTGCGGAGTGAGGCCAGGTGGGGGATTCACAAATTTCAGTTAGCTGAGATGCCCTGCAGGACCATTTTAGCTCCAAGACTCCCAGAGCCAACAATTTATTTTTTATTTTTTCAGTGATCCGAGGACTTGGTGGAAAGCTATCAGGATAGTAATACAGGTTTGTAACAATGCTAAAAGTGCCAACGTGTTTTAATAAAGCCAAGTGCCGAGGGGTATTATGGGAACATTTCATTATTCAGCTCAGCCAGATGCTGAACTAGGACCAGGTTTGGGGCTTATCCAAGTGGCCTGAGGGTTTGGTATAAAAGGAACCAGGAAGAAAATTGAGCGTCTTATGGCTAATCCTTGAGCAGCAGCTGGGGTCTCTGTCTGTCACTCTAACTTAGGAGGCCTTTAGGTCAGAGAGCCGGACTCTTTATTGCTCTGGACAAGTCCCTTCCCCTCCCTGAACCAAAGCTTCCCCATCTTTATCATGGGGGACCTAATCCCTACCCAGGCTTCCTTACTGGGGGCTGCGAGTTTGGAAGAGACCGGAAAAACACTTTAGAAGTCAGAACCAGCACTCAGGAGGGTTGAGGGCGGGTGAGGACAAGAGGGACTGAATCCCACAGATGCTGGTAAGCTCAGGTGTGTGGGGTGGCCCAGGGCCAGCCAGCCTTTTGGGGGGCTTCAGAGTCATGGATGGCGTTCAGCCTTTTTGTGCTTCCAGTTCAGTGATCCTAGGGGTGCTTGAAGGCAGCTGGGCTGGGTTCGATTTCCAGCTGTCAACTTCCTAGCTTTGTGCATGACCTTGGACAAGTCACTAGGCCTCCCTGTTTTCTCCTCGTTAAAATGGGGTGATGATGGTACCCACCTCCTAAGGCAGTTATGAAGATAATTCTGTGGAAGTGTGTCAGTATCATACAGTTGTTTTTTTGTTTTCTCCTTTGGGATATCACAGAAGCTACCAGGGATTTCTGGGATCTCAAAGTGCAAATAGAAGCATCAGCTCCATTCATTTACTCATTCAGCAAATATTTATGGAGCACCTACTATGTGCCAGATTTTGCATTTGGTGCTGGGGTTACCACTGGAGCAAAAGAGACCAAAAGCCATGCCCTCCGGGAGCTTTTATTCTAGTGGCAAGAGACCCACAATACATAAGCAAACAAAATAATTTTGGAGTGCTAAATGCTAAAATCAACCCGTCTGCTCCAGTTGGTGTTAAATGTGATTTGCAATGGAAGAACTCTTCCAAAGATACCAGAGAAGAGAGCCTTGGTTTGGGCTTTGCCTAACCTAGATGCTAGTCTTGGCCCTGCTGGCTTCTAACTTGCTTTGCAACATTGGGCAAGTTCCTTCCTGTCTCTGATCCTCAGTTCCTGTCTGTGACATAAGAGAGCAAGATGAGCCCTTCCAGCTCGGATGCCGCTGCCTGCTGGCTCTGCAGTCACACCTTGGGGTCCATGCCTTTCCCCACCCTTATCACATGTACCTTTCTGTTTTAAATGTGGTCACCTGTCATAGAGAAAGGTGCAAGGACAAACATGCACAGCTTAAAGAAAAATAAGAACATGCGTGTGACCACTGCTTGGGTCAAGAGACAGACTGAGCATTGCCCAAAGCCCCCGTGTGCCCCTCCCCAGCCTACTCCTCAGAGATTGTCGTCATCCTGACTTTGTGCTAATAACGTCCCTCTTGCCCTTCCTGTCTTACCACCTATGGAACAGCTTTTTACAATATAATTTTGTTTTTATTAATTTTGAGCTGAATATAAACAGGGTGTGGATATTTGTTCAGGTCTGGCTCCTTTTGCTCAAAGTTGCATCTGCGAGATTCACCTATGCAATAAGTTGCTGTTCATTCTTTTATTTTTATTGTATTTATTTTTTTTTTTTTTTTTACTTTTTTGAGATAGGGTCTTGCTCTGTCACCCAGGCTGGAGTGCAATGGCGCAATCTCAGCTCACAGCAACCTCCACTTCCCAGGTTCAAGCAATTCTCCTGCCGCAGCCTCCCCAGTAGCTGGGATTACAGGCTCCCACCACCATGCCTGGCTAATTTTTTGTATTTTTAGTAGAGATGGGGTTTTGCCATGTTGGCCAAGCTAGTCTCAAACTCTTGACCTCAAGTAATCTACCTGCCTCGGCCTCCCAAAGTGCTGGGATTACAGGCGTGAGCCACGGTGCCCGGCTGTCCTTTTAAATAAATAGTATTTCATTGTATCGACAGGCCACAGCTTATATATGCAGTCTACTGTGATGGACCACATGGGTTGTTTTCAGTTTGGGGCTGTTGCTCTTGAACCTGTGTCCCAGCACACATGGCATGAGCTGTCTCTGGGGCACATACTGGCTGTAAAGCAAGCATACAGCCTTGCCCCAACCCCGCACTAGGCATTGTCAGTCTTTGTCGTTTTCACTCACCTGGTGGGTGGGTAATGGTTTCTTGCTGTGGTTTGAATTTGTATCTCCCCGATAAGGCTGGGGATCTTTTGTTTGTCTGTTGGCTGTTTGGATTTCATCATTGGTGGAGTGCCTGTTCACGCCTTTCACACATCTTGGGCTGTCTTTTTATTTCTTTATGATTTGGAGGGTTCTTTATGTGCTCCAGATTCTAATCCTTCGTCAGTTATCCACGTTGTGTATCTCTTCTCCCTCCCTCCTCCCTGCCTTTTTCACTCTTTACAGGGTCTTGGGATAAACTTCTCAATTTCAGAGTTCTTAATTCAAGTGGTCAACTTTCTCACTTTATTAACATTTTTCATGTTTCGAGAAACTCATTCCTACCCTGTAGTCATGAAGATTCTCCTTATTCACCTTTCACATTAGGTCTTTAATCCACCTGGAATAGATTTTCATCTGTGGTCTCTCTCTTTCTCTGACACACGCACATGTGTGCACATGCACGGCCCCATGTGCACACATATACCCATTCCCAGGTGGCCCGGCACCATTTGGTGAGAACCGTGTTCTTTTCCCTACCTGCACTGCCCCCAGCACGTACCATACCTCTCGCTACAAGGCAGGCAGTGGCCCAACTGCAGGCTATGGGCTGGGAGGTGGTAGGGACAGGGCGAGGGCGAGGCAGACAGCCCTCCCTGCCCCCAACGGGACCAGCTGCTGCTCCTGCCAAACAGGTCTGTGGGGCTGCAGCGTCACGTGTCTGGCTGGCGCTGACTCGGGAGCTGGCGGATTAAGCAGGGGCTCAGTGTTTATGACCCGCACTGGCCGCAGCACCAGCTGGGGGACGGCTGAGGGAGCTCATCTGTGTGGGCAGCAGAGGAGGCCTGAGAAGCCAGTCAGGCTGCGGCTGTTTGTGGCAGGAGGCCCCCACCCACAGCACTGGACCAAGGTAAGGGAAGGGTGGGATGGGCCAGCCCCACTATTAGTATCTCTAGCTGGAAAATAAAATGTCCCCTCCCAAGCTCCTTCTGTCTTGGTCTGTTGGGGCAGCTGAGATCTGGGAGATGCCACAGCCCACAGCAAGCCCCTGCTGGGTCTCGGTCCCCTGTGGGGAGCACATATGAGCTCACATATTCGCACAGACACCCTGCCTGCCCGGTTCCCGTCCCAGCTCCTCGTCCTCTTCAGTGCCTAGTATGTGCCCCTGGGTGGGAGGGTCACTGCCAGCCGTTAGCCTGCCCCCTAGACCCTGGTTCCTTTACCCAAGCAGTGCCCCATGCCTGGCCTGGCAGGATGCAGCCAGTAGAGGACGGACCTCCCATTCTCAGGTTCACCAGGCAGGGGAGAGGGGAAGGGAATGAGTGCATGCTGAGCACCTCTGTGTGTCGGACACCTCATCTTGGGCCATCGTTACTCCTGCCTTCCAAGGTAGGAAAGATTCACCTGTTTCATAGATGAGGAAACTGAGGCTCACAGAGGGGCTGAGTCTGGCCACCTGCATCTCAGTAATCTGCCTATGTGACCCCGAGGAAGCTGCAGGCTCTGCTTCTGGCCCCCCGGGGAACTCTCAGTTGTCAGACAAGGCACATTCCCTCTGGCGCAGGGCTGCTGTTACCTGGGGCTCCAGGGAACTCTAGGCCTCTGGGGAAAAAGTCAGGACAAAGAGCGGGAGCCAGAGCCTCAGGTCCCAGCCCAGCTCCCAGCCCAGCCTGTGACGTAGCCCTCCCTGTAGCATGCTGTTAGCCTTGGCCAGTGGGTATGACTTGGGCACGGGGGTCCAGCCTGCGGTGACCTTGCTTCATTTCCTCGTTTGTAGCATGGAAGATGTCAGTAATAGCATCTCCCTCCTCAGGTCGCTCAGGCTGAGATGAGATGGTAAAGAAGGGCTTTCAAAACATGGCCCAACAGGCAAGGCCCATGGGCACTCAGTCAACCCTAGCTTTCATTTTTACAGAAAAGGTCAATATCTGGGGTCCCTTCATCTTCTGAAATTCTGAGCTCCTGTCTCTTTCTTTTCTGCCTCGGCCATTTATGTATGGGTTTAGATCTATGAATTTAATATTTGCTTAGGAAATACAGGCCCATGATGAAAATGTTAAACATTATAAAAGAATATGCAGTGAAGACTACGTATGTGTCCCCCCAGAAACATGGAAAAAAGCATTTTTCAGGTATCTGGTCAGAAACATATAAACGTTTATCACCCTCCACCCCAGACATACTTGGGCAGTTTGGTCCTCCCCTACCCAGTGACCCCCCCCCCCGCCGCCGCCACCCGTCCTTTAAATCCACCTACTCTGGGCTGGGGAACCCAGGCTGCTGCCTCCCTCCAGAAGTCACACATATTTGTGGGTGCTGGCACCAGATTTTCCTTGTCAGCAGGACTTAAGGAAGGCTGCAGCCTGGCACAGGGCAAACGGTGGCAGGGGGGATTGTTAAGCAGTAAAGAACGGTGTCTCTGTGCCCAGTGAAGGCCCAAGTTGGAGACCAGCTCTCCCACCCCCAGGCTCCAGCAGATCTGGGTCTAGAGCAAGGGCAGGGCCTGGGGACCTGACTCGGGCCCAGCCTGGCTGCCAGCTGGCCATTGGGTGACCTTGAGCCAGCCCTGGCCTTCTCTGGGCTCCCGACTCAGTGTGGGAGCCCAGCGTGTGTGGCAGCCTCAGTGAGAGGGCCAAGGGTGTGCCCCTTCAAGACCCAAGCAAGCCATACCTCACACAGCCTACTTGGGCTAAAGCCTGTGATGTAGGGATGGGGTCTTGATTGCCTTAAAAATTTAACTACTTAAAAATGTAATTGCTTTAAAAGTGTTAATAGTGCACTGGGAGGAAGCTGAAGGCAGTGCTAAGTCTGGCTTAACATGTTTTCTCTTGATCTTGTGACTTCTGGACCTGTAAGCGACTTACCTTTGTCTATGTAAATCTCCTAGGTGGCTGAGGGGTGGGGCTTTATCTTTCCCCAGGAAGGCAGTAGGTGGTTCCATGTGGCTACAGGTCACATATTCATGGCCCTTAGGCCTCCCAGCCCCCTGAAAGGAGGAGCAGCATTCACTGTTGGTCTTGGGAGGGTGGCAGGTACCCAGAGTCACTGTCACCCTGTGGGGCAGAACTCCAGGCACTCCCAAATGTACAGATATTCAGGTCGTGCACTGCACGAGGGCAGTTGACAGAGGAACAACGGCACTCTAACGGCGTTCTTGCTAGCTAAGCCATGGGCCTGTGGGGCTGTATCCACCAGAAGAGGGCGCCTTTTACAAATTTACACAGGGGCCATACATGTAGATGGTGAAACGAGACTTGAGTATGCTCACTAGCAAAGGCATGGGGTCTCCTCCCTATCTCCCCATGGTCCTCCTGTGCTCAGTTGTCTAGAATCTCCCTCCAGGGACTGTGCTGGTAACCCCAGGGGAAAGAAAACTCCAAACACCTTCCCCGATCCATGGGAGCGGCTTGAGTTAGACCCAGCCTGGTGAATTTCAGAGAGAACTGGACCATGGGCCTGACCTTAGGTGCTGGAGCAGGATGGCCTGACTTAGAGAAGGCCTGGGTCCCCATCTCAGTTCCAGCTTTTTCTGGCTCTCTATACCTTGGGTCAGGACAGCTCTGTACAGACCATCTGTTTACCATGTTACTATCCCCCAGAACCCACGTATGAAAGGCCCTTACCTCTGTGCCTGCCCCCTTGAAGGTGGGTGCTTTATTTTTAAAGGCATGTGGATTTGGGGACAGGGACGCACATGAGCTGGGCATATTCATTTCATCCACAAATATTTATCCAGCAGCTAGTTGTGCCAGGTGCCGTGCTGGGGCTGGGCATAAGTGGGGTATGCCGGACAACCTTATTCTTATCCTCACGGAGCTGTCCAGAGGGGAGAGGGAAAGGGAAATTGTCCCCTGAACAGCATCGCCCAGGTGCTGGGAGGAATTGCCCAGTGTGGCCTGTGAGGTCAGCCCAGGCGTCCCTGAAGGACCTGAGCCAAGAAGGTAGAATCGGGGCTGAGTGGGCTCCAGGGACTGGCTCAGCACCCCCTCTGGGCACCCCGCTCAAGGCTGGGGCATCACTTCATCCTGGCCACTCTCTCGGGAGTGGGAAGGCCAGGCTGCAGTTCTCCAGCAGGGTGACAGGTGGTGGGTGGGCTGGACCTGCCGAGACCAACCCAGTGAGAGGTGGGGCTGGGGATTGCTTTAGTTAGGCCAGGAGTGAGCCATGCTTCCTCCTGCTCCTCACCCACCCCCAAGCCAGCACCCACACTGCAGTTGTCACCACGCCACCTTTCATCCCCTCCAAGGACTGCTCTACCAGCTGTGCCCTGAGCTGTCTTTTTAATCTGATCTAAATTTGCCACCGTCCCAACCTGGGGAAGGTTGGGTGAAACCACCCTTTGCAGAGGATGGGGCTTAGGTGCTGGAGCTGGAGCACCCAGTTCAGATCTGGATTATGCAGCTGGGGCCAGCGGAATGCCGGCCATAAAGTCCCTGTCTCATAGGGGCAGGTGCAAGTGAGTTACAGTGGAGAAGGCCCTCAGGAGCCCCCAGTGAGCAATAGCACTCCTCACCCTCCATCCCACGCACAAGCAACCAGAGAGGGCAGACAGCTGTACCTTGCTGAAGGTTGATTACCACAGCCAGGGCCTCCGTCTGCAGCCTCAGGACAGAGTTACCTGGGCCAGCACCTTGCCACTGTCTCTTGCAAGCTGGGAACGTTTGGACAAGTGATTTCTCAAACAGCCTCGGTTTCCTCCAGTGGCTGCCACATGGCAGGCACACAGCAGATGGGGGCTGATGCTGTTTTGTTCCCTGAAGTTACCAACAACAGCCCCACCACAGGCAGGCAGCTCTTTCCTGTCAGTACTAGGGGCTGCAAGCTGTGGTGCTGAGCAGGGTCATGCAGCCTCAGCCACCAGGACTAGAAAGGAGACCCCCCAGTCAGTTCTGCCTGTAGGACCCAGAGCATGTTCCTCTCTCTCTCTCTTTCTAGAACCGGGCTTAGACTTAAACACCCACAGGGGCCAGGCAAATGGCATGGGTGCTGGCATTGGTTGTGGCTAAGAACATTTTTTTCTTTAATGGCAATGTTTCTCAAAGTGTGGTCCAGGGAGTTCAAACCATTTAAATAACAACAAGCAGCTGTTGTTTGCCTTATCACCATCATTCTTGCACAAGCGTGCTGTAGAATATTCTAGAGGCCACCTGACATGTTGGCGGATAGACTGAGGCTTTTGCTATAAAGATGTCTCAAGGTTGGTGATGTCTTAATTTTAATTTTTTAATATGGTAAATGGCGATAAATATCACACCCATAAACAATTTTGGGATCCTCAGTCGAGAGTGTACAGGGAGCCTGCCACCAAAAAGCTTGAGAACCACTGGCCTATACTTTTTTTAAGCCGTGTTTGATAAAATGCTAAAGGACAACTGATGGTGGGTTCCAATATGGGGGGCAAAAGAGAATGGGGGGGATTTTGGCAGAACAGTGCTTAACCTGCTAACGGGGCACCACGGTGACTCAGCACCAGTCCCAGGTGGGCAGGCAGGAACTCATGTGGGCCCCATGTGGCAGTGCATCCAGCTTTCACAGGAAGCCCCAAATCCAGCTCAGGTCACACAGAAACCATCTGGGGCCAGAGCTGTCTGGGGACCTCCAGTTGCAGCCTGTGACCTGGGGTCTTAGTGTCCCCATCTGTGAAACAGGCAGCAGTGGCCCCTTGTGGGATGCCAGGAGGCAAGTGCTCAGGGTGCAGATGGGGAAGAGGATGTGGGCTGGTCTCACCTGGCTCCCGACCCCGTGGCGGACTCGAGGCTCACCAAGCTGCTACAGAGGGGACAGGCAGCAGGAGGCAGGTCCTCCACAGCTGGCTCTTCCGGGTGTCCTTTGTCAGCCTGGCATTAGCATGTATATATGAGAGAGAGGTTTCACAGCTAATTCTACAATCATACTTCACAATTCTTTATGATAAAGAATAATTTTAATGGTAATTTTTTTATCTAGCTTTGTCTATGTTTCTAACATGTTTATTTACATGGTTTACAATTCAAAAGATACAAAAGGGTATATGGTGAAAAGTTCCCCCTGTTGTTTCTACCTGGGGAGTGAAAGGGAATGGGGGAATTGTGACGAAACAACACTAGTCCCCCAGCAGCCGGTTCTCCTCCCCAGAGATGTCTCGTGTTATTAGTTTCTTGTGTCCGATTCCAGAGTTTTACGTATACATAAGTAAATGCCTAGAAATATACGTTATCCCCCCATTTTTAAACACAAATGTGACAATACCATACACACAGTCTGACACCTTGTATAGCTAACTTTATCAATGACTTAGCCCTACAAGGTAGATATTATTATCCTCATCTATAGGGAAGGAATTTGAGGTTCAGAGTTTCTGTGATTTGCCCAAAGCAACACAGCTAGGAAGTGGCAGAGCCAGGATTCAAACCCAGGTCTGGCTGGCTCCCGCTCCCCCTAAGCACGACCCCACCAAGCCTCACCCCTCTGCTGCCCTTGGAGTGGCTGCTGTGGGTCCTCGTTCATCCATCAGATGAGGCGAGCTTCCATCCTGCATCGATCTCTCAGGACACTTGGGTTGCAGTTGACAGAAACTCACCTGAACACTGCTTAGAGGAAGGGAGAATTGATTGGCTTCTCTCACCAAAGTGCAGAGGGAAGGAGTATAATGGAGCGGGGTCCCTCCTGAGGTCAAGAGGCAGGATCGGCTAAGATAGCCATGGTTGTCACGCTGCTCACAGTGCCCCTCCCAGGAAGGAGCATCCACGCAGCCCTACTTGGGTCCCTGCAGGCAGGGCTGGACAGTGAGAGGCTCACCAGGTCCAAATGCCTGGAGGACCAGACGAGGCCCAAAACAGGAGAGAACAGGAGGGCTCTTAGGAAAAGGAAAGGGCCTCGAGGAAGTGAGGAACACAGCCGAGGTCCCATCCCAGCCCCTCCCTCCTGACCTCCCCTCCCCGTGCATGATGGGGCATTGAATGTGGAATTATCCTTAACTAGGGTAGTAATTCCTGAAGATGTAGCTGGCATGTTGAACAAATTGTTGTGTGTTTGTAGTTACAGATCATGTTCCTAACACTCCAGGGGGGTTCCAAACCTTGATATCTTTGCTATTAACACATAAATTACAGTTACTTATGGAAACTGCTAGAGAAACAATTGTCTGTGGATTGTGTTGCATGAGGGATGCTCATCGTGGATCAACTCCAGGAGCCTGGAGTGGTCCGTCTGGGTCTCAAGGCTGAACACTTTTAGTTCGTGGGGTCAGGTTCTTGCACCAGCCAAAGGCTGACTTGGCTCAGGGGCTCCTAGACTTTGTCACCAGTGCATGGGCAAACAGGTTGGATTCCCAGCTCTGCCACCACCAGCTGAGTGGCCTGGAGGTGAATCATTTAACCCCTCTGTGCCTCTGTTTCTTATGGACTAAGAGGGCCCACTTGAAGGGGTGGTGGGAGCATTACAGGAGATAACATAGGTGCAGCCCCTTACACCTGCCCTGTGCAAAAGGTGCTCCTGGACCCAAGCACCTCTCCTTCTCTCTGCACAGCTCAGGAGGCACACAGTGGGGCAGCAGCCAAGTCTTGTTCCCAGGAAGCGTGGAACAGGATGTGGAGGCCCCCCGCTGCATGCCCCTGGTACCAGGCTGCCTTCCCCCACCTCAGGTAGCCGGGAAATCATTTCTGGCTTGAGTATGCTGTTTCTTGTTGCGCAAAATGGATTCTTAGATCCTTGTTACCCACCAAGCAGGGTTTCAGGAAGTATGAGATCCAGGCCGCGAAACGATTCCAGGTGAGGCACAGGCTTAGCTCTTGGTGACACGGAGCGTACCACCTGGAACATGGGAGAGAGTTCTTCCAGTGCTCTTTCCGCCCTTCTGATGACATCAGACAGGAGGGTCGGCATGCTGACAGACATTTAACGTCTCTTTATCACCCACAAAGGCTTAATTAATGCGATGTATTGATTATATAGGGAGTAATACAGTCACATGGTTCAACAGTTAAACATACAGAAGGGTACACAGTGAGCTATGCGTCACGCCCTTCCGAGTCCCGTTCCCCTCCCTAGAGACAACCGCTGTCCAGGGACATCTTAGAGTGTGTGTGTGCGCATGCATGCGTGCGCGTGTCTGCCTTTTTTGTAACCCAAATCCAGCATTCTTCAGCTTACCTTTTTCATGGAGCGCTATGTCTTGTATCTCAGTCCCTATCAGGATATAAAAAGCATGCTTCTGTTTTATTGGCAGCCTCCTGTCATGTGGATTCTCTGTGCTTGCTAATCTCTGTTCTAAACCAGACACAGCAGGCCTCAGGGATGGGGCTGATAACAGGATCAAAGCAGGAGTTTATAACAGTGTTTTGTTTTTGTCGATTTATTTTCATGGGAAAATTCAATTTATGCTTAGTGAGGTTGGCTTTTCACTTGTGGAGCAGATATAAAGTTTCCTTGATAGAATGAAGTGTGTTAAGTAATTGGTATGTATACAGGTGTTATGTGATTGTTGGGAAAACTAAACCTAGGTCACTCCACTCCTGCTTATGCCCTCACAGGATGAAGCTCCTGCTCGGTCCACTGGCTTCATGCCTCACAGCGCACCCGTCCCCACACTTCATGCCCCATGTAGATGCGGAGCTACAGGAATATTTTCCAAGTTAACCAAGCCTTTGCCCTTGCCACTTCATGTACATGCAATGCCTTTCTCCTGCTGGGCCACCCAGTGAATTCCCATTCATGCCACAAATCCCAAGACAGGCATCACCTCCTACAGGAAGCCTTCCCTGAATGACTACTCCACCAGCTTGCAGTCATTCCTGCCTCTCTACCAGGTTGCTCCTATTGCTGCATTTAGTGACTTTAGTGGCTTGCTGTCATGCAAAGATTTTTTTTTTTTTTTTTTTGAGACTGAGCCTCGCTCTATTGCCCAGGCTGGAGTGCAGTGGTGCAATCTCTGCTTACTGCAACCTCCACCTCCTGGGTTTAAGTGATTCTCCTGCCTCAGCCTCCTGAGTAGCTGGGAGTACAGGCGCCCGCCCCACGCCCGGCTAATTTTTGTAGTTTTTTTTTTTTTTTTTAATTTTAGTAGAGACGGGGTTTCACCGTATTGGCCAGGCTGGTCTCGAACTCCTGACCATGTGATCCGCCTGCCTCAGTCTCTCAAAGTGCTGGGATTACAGGTGTGAGCCACCGCGCCCGGGCCTGTGCAAAGATTCTTAAACTGCTGCGGGTATTACAATCATCTGGAGGGTGAGAATTTGCATTTCAAATGATTCCCAGCTGAGGCTGCTGCTGCTGCTGCTGTTTCTAGGACCCCACTTTGAGGACAACTGTTGGAGTGCAAGGAACACAGGCTGAGTGTCAGCCTACTGGGCTCTAATCCCAGCTTCATCACATATGGGCTGTGTGTCTTAGGGCAAATTACTTACCTTCTCTAGGCTTCAAGGCCTCTGTGATAAATCAGAAAACAATCTGCACCTTGGAGAACTACTGTCAGGATTACGTGAACTCACACAGGAATGTCGTTGACGCCAATTGTGAATTACTTTTACTCCCCTTACCCAACCGAGTTTCCTGAGGGCAGGGCCCACATCTGCAGCCTCTGAGATTTCTAGTGCCTAACACATAGTAGGTGGGAAGGTATGCTGGGAAGTTGTTGAGCACATTCAGGAATGCACACATTCTCAATGACAGATTTATTCAAACAGTGAATCACACGTCACACATGTCCTGCCTCCATTAATTCTGAATCAGTGGAGTTGGGTCAGGTCTTCCTTCCACTGGGAAAAAAGAAGGTGTTGTTTAAATCAATAACATAAAGACGACTGCAAAAGGGGAAGTTTAACTCACTTAGGAGATGCTGTTGATTTAGGAGCACTTAATGGCATCCATTTACAAAACAGGTGAACCCAGCACTTACTATAAATGAACGTATCTATTCATTACAGCAGAGGCCCTGCACTCCCTTGGTAGCTGTTCTTTGGTGTGAACTCACTACGTAAAAGGCAGCAGGCTGCCTCCCCACCAGGAATGCAGCCCCGGCCCTGCCACAGCGTCTAAGCTAGTGACATCATCCAGGTGAGATGTTCTGAAGGAGGGCAAGCCCTTGCAGCTTTCTCTCTGTATTTTTTCTAGATTCCCTCAGTTTCTCCACCCATTTTCATATGCAGATAAGCCCCAGTTTTGGTAAAGCTACCAGGAAAGAAACCCAAGTATATCAAGGATGGCCATTCATTTTGCCAAAGGGATAGCACTTTTTTTTTTCCCTTGAGACAGGATTTTATACTGTTGCCCAGGCTGGAGTGCAGTGGTGCAATCATGGCTCACTGCAGCCTTGAACTCTTGGGCTCAGGTAATCCTCCCACCTCAACCTCCCTAGTAGCTGGGACCACAGGCATGTGCCACCACACCCGGCTAATTTTTTATATTTTTAGTAGAGATGAGGTTTCGCCATGTTGCCCAGGCTAGTCTCTAACTCCTGAGCTCAAGCAATCGGCCTGCCTCAGCCTCCCAAAGTGCTGGGATTACAGGTATGAGCCGCTGTGCCCAGCCTGATGCCTCCTTTTTAAATAAAATCTTTAGCTGATGGGTTGCTTTAAATATTGAGCTCCCCTAGCACACTAGAGATGAGAATCAGTGATTTTGAAAAACCATTTTCCAGCCCTTCCAGAATCTCTCTATGGTATAAAGAGGGGTGGGGTGCAGGGAACTGCTGAGATTGAGACAAGGATGAGCATGGGGAGAGGGAAGGAGACCCACCTTAGCCCTGTGGGTGGTCCCTGAACCAGAGTGAATCTGGATCAACATGATTCACCTGTCCAGCAGACATTTATTGAGCACCTGTTCTAGACCAGACATCATCTGGAGGCAGGGGATACAGTGGCAAATGAACAAAGTTGCAGAGCTACATTCTGGTGGAAGTGACAGTGAGTACACAAGTGATTAAGCCAGATAATGATGGACTGTGAGATGGGCTTTAAAGGGAATCGATGAGACAGAGAATGTGGACGAGGGTTCAGGAAGGTCCCGAGGAAGAAGTGACAGAACACATGTGTATTGTCTTAGAGCTCTTCATGTATGAGGTCTCTCTCCCAGACTCTAGGCCTGAGAGCAGGGCTTGGAAGCTGCAGAACCCAATTCGGCCCTGGTCCCAGGCTCCCAGGGGGATCTGCAAGGGGCCCTGTGAGTGTTGGTTCCACCGGAGGATGTGCTTCCATGAGTGAGGAATGGTGAGGTGCAGGCAGCCGGGGAAGAGGTGGGGAAAAGGCAAGGACTGCTCTCCCACTGTGACCCCGCCCGGACTTGTGGGGTGCGCTCAGCAGGGCTGGCAGAGTCCCTCCTGGGGCGGCCACTGCTGCCCCCCTCCTGCTTTTCCCCAGTGTCACTCCCTTCCAGAGGGCCAGGGGCAGACCCCAGGAGGAGAGTACAGCAAAGGGAGTGGGGAGTGGTGTACACTCTGGGAGTGGGGTTCAGGGAGTAGGCTGGGTGTAAGCAGAGCGCCGCTGAGGCCCAGCACCGGATGGTTCACTGAATTCTTTTCGGCAACCTCAGAGACAGAGATGATTATTCAGTTCCATTTCAGAGGAGGAAACTGAGGCTCAGAGAAGTGACGCCCGAGGCTATACAGCCAAGAAGGGAGCTGAGCCAGGATTCTGCGTCTACAGCCCTTGGGGGGCAGATGCCAAGGTTGCTTTGGTTACTCACACATCAGCCAAGGCAGAGACTTTCTTCCCGCAGAGGTCTTCCTCCTGGGCCTTGAAGGTCAAATGGAATAGTGTCGTAAGAATGAACTTGGGACTCAGTCCTGGGTTCTCATCCCTCACTAGCTGTTTGCCCTTAAACAAATTCTTTAATCTTTCTGATCTTTGGTTTGTTTCTCTGGATGGGAAGATAGAGTAGTCCCTACCTTAGAGTTCCATTGTGAAGCTTAAATGAGACAACCTGTCATGCATTTAGCACAGAACCTGCATTTAATAAGCACCTTGGATATGGGGGAAGAGGGACTGTGGAGCTTCATGGTTAAGTTCATGGTTTGGGGACCAAATGGACCTGGGCTCAAATCCCTGATCCAGCCAGGCACTAGCTGTGTGGCCTTACATAAGTTATTCAACCTCTCTGAGTCTCAGTATATCTGTAAAATGGAAGGTTGTTGAGGATTAAGTGTGGGCACTTCTGTAAAGTGCCTGGTCCAGGCTGTGTGCCCTGTGAGAGGAGGCTGCAGGAAGAGGCAAGAAGAGGCAGAGAGTTGAGAAAGGAGGCTTAGGAAGACCAAACCACTTGCCCAAGATTCAAGATCATGCTCCAGAACATGGAGCCTCCCTAAGCCATGAACATCCCCACTATGGGACGCAGCCTATGGCTGGAAAAGGCGCTTACTCAACACACCTTGGCTCCTCTTGCACTTCAGCCCCCGTGCAAGGTGCCAGGGCCACAGTGAAGCAAAGGGAGGAACTTGCAGGCTCTGAAGGGCTGCCGTGTGCCTGGCCCTGGCTAGGCAGTCATGGGTGTCATTGCCAAGCCTCACACTGAGCCTGCAAGGAAGGTGGCACTGTCCCCACTTTGAGGCTGAAGATGCTGAGGCCCTGGGAAGCAAAGTAACCGTGTGAGGTCACATGGCGGGGCTGGGATATCTGCTGGGCCTGCTGCCCACAGGCCTGCCTCTTCTATCTGGGGCACAGAGAGTGGACACAGGGGACAGAGCTCAGGGGCGACAGCTGAAAGGGCCTGGAGCCCTGTTCTAGGACCTGTGCCCCAGGGGGCCAAGCCCACCCAGCATAAGTGTCCTCCCTCCCTGAGGGTGCTGCTGTGGCTCCCTGCGCCACCTACCAGGGAAGGAGGGATGAGTATGAAGGGCTGAAGTGGGGGCATTTTTGATCGTCGGCTGGGGCTGGCAGGCACCTAAACGGGAAGGGTGATAGCAGTGTGATGGGGGGAGTTTAGGGAAGAGTTCTCTACCGATAGAGGCAGCAGCTCAGTGGAATTTCCTCCTGAAGTTGTCTTGGCCCTTGAATCCTGCAGGAAGGCTGGCAAATGGCCATTTCCCTTCCACTTGAATAGAGACCCATAACTCAAGTAGTTGCCCTTAAGACACCACAGGACTATTCTCCGCAGGCCCTGTCCCTGGATTTGGGATAGGCAGTCCAGCTCACCCAACTAGGCTCTGCAGGGGGACCAGGAGGGATGGGGTGTGCCCACAGGAGCATCCAGACTGATGAGGGATGCGGCAAGCATATTCTCACCACCTTCTTTCACGTTTACAACAGGCCAGCATTCCCTGTGTGGCAGGGGTTACATTGGTCACTGAGGACCTGGAATCATGGAGTGCTCTGGGGATCCAGGCTTGGAGGGCTTCTTGGAGGAGGTGACCATTCCTGGCTGTTTTGTGTGCTAAAGAAAACCCTCACCAACCACTGAGCACCCATCATGTGCCAGGCTCCTCAGAGCCCTGGCAGAGCCACCTGTACCCGTGCTGGGTTTCATTTCTCCTTGCATGGGACACTGTGTCCTAGCTGCAGTGGTTCTTTACTGCAGCCCCTCCCTCAAGGTCTTTCCCATGCATCCTCAGCCTGTGAGTCCGTTTATCAACTAACGGCACCATAACAGCTGCGTCTAATTTTTATTCGTCTAAAGACCACAAGAAAACAGAGCCTCCTGACACCTCAAACCACGACGGGTCTTAGGTCTTAGCAGTGCAGAAGGAGCTGGGGAAAGGAAGCCAGATAACCAGTTCTTGGATGTGTCCCCACATGATCTGGGGAAGTGCTCCCTGCTTCTGTGAGCCTCAGCTGCCTCATCTGAACAATGGGTGGGCAGCACTGGGTCTTGGTGGCTCCATCAGACTTTAACATTAAGGCCACTTTGTTTATTTTTAATTTTTGTGGGTACACAGTAGATATATATATTTATGGGTCACATGAGATATTTTGATATAGGCATGCAATGCCTAATAATCACATCAGAGTAAATGGGGTAAGGCTGCTTTAATCTTACTGTCATGGTTGGGGTCTTGGCCAACAAGTACCATTGTGGTTGGGATGAATTCCCCTAGGGCTGTGGTAGTTGTCTGGAACCAGGCCAGTTACACAGGACAATGGCAGCATCTGGGCCCCACCACCGGGAAGGTGCATGGAGCGCAATGGTCCCTACTGTTGAGGTGCTCATAGTCTTAAGTAAGGGGTTCTTGCTCTGTCTGGGGGTAGAGGGATTAGGGGAGGCCTCAAAGAGAAGGGGACATTTGAGCTGGGCTTTGAAGGTTGAATAAGAGATTGCTAATCAAATGAAGCAACAACCGAGGACGTGGAAACAGGATAAGCAAAGGCACTGGGGCCGGGAAGTGCAGGGTGCATTCTGGGAGTGGCTGCATTGTAGGGATCATAGCTGGGAATGAGGCTGGAAAGACAGGCAGGAGCTGGATTACAATGCAGGTGGTGCCTGAGCAGTTCAGTGTCACGTAGGAAACCCGGGCCAGAAGCCTAGGTCAGGGTGGACAACCCTACACCACCTCCAGCAATCCCTAGTTCATTCCGTTTACTTTGTTTAGTAAGATACAGCACGTCCCAAATTCACAAGTGGTTTTGTGGAAAATGGTTGGAATTTTAAAGATAATTTGGCACTTGGTAAGAACAGCTTTATTTATCTGGAAACATTTCTGTTCTGGGGGATGGACTGGCTTCCCTGAGGTGCCACTCTACAGAGTGCTGTGTTCCATGCAGCTGTCTCTGGCTTTTTACTGCATCTAACAGTCTTAGGAATAGGTTCTATTCCATATTTGGATGAGAATGATGGTCTTAAAACTCACCCGCCCAGGCTGGATGCTGTATTGTCCAGGCTAGGTGCTATATTGTGGTGGCCAGTGTGGCATGAAGCCTCGGGTCAGTGTCAGTGTTTATAGTTCCTGGGGCACATCCCTCCACATCTCTGGACCTCAGTTTCCCTGTCTGTAAAATGAGGATTTGGGGCTGAGTGGCAGCCACAGAGCTCCTTCGCAGACCCAGCATTCTGGCTGTGATGGGGGAATGCTCATTTCGTAAGATGAATGGTAACATAGTGGTGGTTAACAGACACTGAGCGGAAGCTCAAAATGTGCTACAACACAACTCTTACTGATTTTTATGGTTGTCAGTAAGACACAACCTGCTTGAAAGATGAGGAACCTGGAGTGGCCCAAGAGGTGGCTTAAGTACCATCAAGCATTTGGGGTCTTTGTGGACTAGCTCTGGTGGGCTTCAGAGCCTCCTAGAAGATGTCAGAAGACCTTCAGTCCCTTGATTTCTTCATTTCACTGGCTTTTTTTTTTTTTTGTGACAGGATCTCAGTCTGTCATCCAGGCAGGAGTACAGTGGCACAATCACGGCTCACCACAGCCTTGACCTTCCTACACTCAGGTGATCCTCCCACCTCAGCCTCCTGAGTAGCTGCGACTACAGGCACATGCCACCATGCCTAGTTAATTTTTCTGTTTTTTTTGTAGAGAAGGGATTTTGACATGTTGCCTAGGCTTCACTGGCACATTAAAAAAAAAAAATTGCATTGGTTCCAGTCCAATCCATAACTGGCCTTTTTTTTTTTTTTTTTTTTTTGAGATGGAGTCTCACCCTGTTGCCAAGGCTGGAGTGCAGTGGCACGATCTCGGCTCACTGCAACCTCTGCCTCCTGGGTTCAAGCGATTCTCCTGCCTCAGCCTCCTGAGTAGCAGGGATTACAGGCACCCACCACCACGCCCAGCTAATTTTTGTATTTTTAGTAGAGACGGGGTTTCGCCATGTTGGCCAGACTGGTCTCAAACTCCTGACTTTGGGTGAGCCACCACACCTGGCCCATAACTGGCTTTTTAAAAAGTAACAAACACTTGTTTAAAAAATTTTTTTTGGTGTTGGGGAGGGTACAGAGTCTCACTCTGTCTCCCAAGCTGGAGTGCAGTGGCACTCTTGGGTCTCTTTTAAGAAGTAATCTATGATTATACAATCTTATATAAGCATACTAGTGTTCTGTAGATTCTTTTATAAATACACTTCATGTTTTTCTGGACTTTCTATCACAATGTTGTGTCTCAGATCTTTTCCTATAAGAATTCAGGATGCTGCTGCCATCTTTTTAACATGGGACTCCATTGATGGGTGTAATACAATTTACTTAACCAGTCCGCATTGAGAGGCATTGCATGTTTCCTCCTCTGAGTTCTGCTTTTTCAAATAATTAATATCCTTGGACATGCCTCTATGTGCACATGGGCAGGCGGCACTGTAGGATTCATTCCCAACAGTGCATCCCATCTTGGGGCCATCTCATCTGAGGATCATCTGGCCCAGCCCTATCATTTCAGTCACTGTCTTCCCCCATGTTTGGATTCTGCTCTTGCATGGGGTGTCTGGCTGAACACGCAGGGGGTTTGCCAGGGTAGTTGGAGCCAAGGTAAGACTCCCTCAGAAGAGCTCCGTTTATTTCAGAGAAGGGCTGTATGTGCGCATTAATATTGTATGTTTTGCAGGTCATGTGTCTCTGTTGTAACTGTTTAACTTAATCATCATAGCACGGAAGAAGCCATTGACAATACATAAGTGGATGAGCGTGGCTCTGTTCCAGTAAACCTTTATTTTAAAAAAACAGGCAGCAGGCTGGGCTTGGCTCTCAGGCCATAGTTTACCAACCTTTGGCATATTCAGCTGTTGAAGACCTTCTGTGCACCAGGCTCCACTGTCGGCACAGGGGCTGCTGCAGGGAAGGACATAGAACCAGCCCTGGCAGTTGGAATACATCTCACTGGTATAAGCGAGCAGGTGCGGAGTAACCTGATGCCATGTAAAAGGAGTTTCTGACTTGGACTAGGGGCTGATCATGGATGTCTTTCTGGGAGCAGTGACATAGGAAGCTGAAAACCAAGGTCCTAGCTGTGAGCCAGGCTAGGGGAGTGGGGAGTGTGGGGAACTGAAAGACGTTTAGTATTGCTGGAGTTGTGGCAGGCATAGAGTGGGCAGGAGGTGAGGTCAGGGATGGAGAGATGAACCGGGCCACGAGGCTGGCTGTGCAGAGAGGCTGGACTTGATCCTGACAGCTTGGAGAGAGGGGCTGCAAAGGCTGGGCTTTGGGAGAGTGCCACACATCCGGCTGGAGGAAAGCAGGGAGGCTGTGGAACGACTGGAGGCTATCAAGCTGGGGAGGATAGAGATAAAGTCGGGTTGTAGCATGTGAAATGGGCCAAGGCAAGCAACTCAGGACTAAAACCTGGGGTGATACAGTGGAACTAAACGTTTCCATGACTTTTTACATCCTGTGACCCCATACATGGGGCCCTACTCATCCCTCAAGGTCCAACCCAAAATGTCCCCCCATTAGAGCCTCTCCTGGGGCAGAATTACAGGCTTTTTCCTCCACTGTCACGACACCATACTGGGGAATACTTGTCACAGCAGTGTTTCCCCACTGAGGCCTCAGAGTAAGTACTAATTAATGCTTGCTAAATTAAACAGCAAGGTGAATTAGCTGGGGTAGAGGTGGCTGCTGAGCCACTCTTTACAGTTGCAGAAACAGACTCAGAAAGCTAAGCGATTTGCCTGAATGGTACGTGCAAGGATTCTGACCAGTCTGGTCATTTCTGCAGAAAAATTGGCCTTCCCTGCCTCTCTAGGCTGGAACTTTTCTTGCTTCTGCTCACAGTTCCCTAAATTATTAATCTGCAAGGCAGTTAGCGGAGCAGGAGCAAGAGGCACACTTTGCAGGAAGATAAAACAAGAGAATCAAGATGCATTTGGTTTCCTGAGAGTCCATCATCTGGTATTCCAAATGCTAACAGCAAAATTCAACCCCCTTCTAAATCCCAGCCGAGACAATGTCGCCAAGACCATCCTGCTGGGCGGCAGGGCCCTGGGCCTGGAGAAGTGCCTGAAATTCTTGGACAATCCGGATGGTGAGGCTGTCAAAGCCCGTGTCCAGAGTGCTCCAGCAGCTGGGCTGGGGGAATTCTTTTGGCTCCATTTATTGCAGTCTATTTTTAGAGAGCACTTCAGACAGGGGTGGGAGTTTTCTGCTGCCTCTGCCATCAACTGGGTCATTTCTACCCTATCCTCTCCCAGCTTCTTACCCCTACCCTAACCACGACAGACGCCAGATGTGGCTGTGGTCTTTGAGCAGTGCAGCCTGGTGTTCTTCTTCCAGAACCCTCTATGTATAGGTACTTTTGTCCATCTGTTTTATTATGGCCTTCCTTGTGAGTGTGAGGTGGTATTGCGGTCTTGATTTACAGTTCCCTAAAGATTAGTGAGGTTGAGAGCATCTTTTCATGGCTTATTGGCCACTTGTAGATTATCTTTGGATAAAAATCCACTCAGATACCTTGCCTGTTTTTAAATTGGGTTATTTGCCTTATTATTTTTGAATTGTGAGAGTTCTTTATGTGCTATGGACACTAGACCCTTATTAGATACATGACTTGCAAATATTTCCCCCCATTCTGTGTCTTCATTTATTTTTAACAGAGCATAGAAAACATGGGAAGCTGAGAAGAGGAATGTGGAGATGGGCATTGAAGGGGCACTGGGTTCCTGCTCAGCCTCTTGCCTCTGAACCCAGGTGCTCTAAACTGGCATAAGGGGCACCTGGCTCCTGCTCAGCCTGTTGCCTGGGAACCCAGCTGCTCTAAACTGGCTTTAGGGGCTGCCCTCCTCTGTGGCAAGCTGGGCCACCTCAGCCCCCTTCCTTCACTGTCCCCCTCCAAATGAAAGATTCAGAAGGGCACAAGACAATGCCCCTGCATTGATGGCTTCTTGCAGCTTCCTGACTCCTGCAGGCCTGCCAGCTGCCCGGCCCTCCAGGAGATGGACTTGTAGGTGGGTGACCCAGGACAGGTGGGGTTTTGATTGTTCCATATCTGCTTGCTGTCTCCCAACCACGTCTAGGCATTCCGCAGGTGTGGGCCCTGGGCACTGTATCTGCCTTCATGGAGCCCAAGGACAGATAATAAACAAGTAAACATACAAATGGAGGACTGCAAGCCGTGAGCGCTCATAGTAGGAAGAGCCTGGGAGAGGAGGAAAGAGTGAGGGAAGCCGTCTCTTAGTTGGCCCAGTTAAGCTGAGCCTCAGTTTACTCTGGTAAAATGAGGCCAGGGGTAACTCCACCTACTTCACAATGTTGCCTTGAAGGCCAACTATCACTAAAGAACTCTAAAGTGCTAATTAGTATTACTTTAAGCTTGTCATAGGTGCTTGAAGGGTGTTGCTGGGTGGAGAAAGGGTAGGGGGCTGGGTGGGCTTAGGGAGAAAGAAGCAACTTTCCATTAGATCCTCCCCAAAAAGCCGCCAAAAGGGTGGTACCAACCGCAGGATAGGGCCCATTCCCTTCTCTGGGGCGCATCAGAGCCCCAGAACCACACGGTTCGGTCCAGGCAGGCAAAGGCCAGGTTTTATAAACTGAAGGCAAAATCAGGATAGGCAAAGGTTGAGTAGGCATCAGCGGAGTACGCTCTGGTTGGGGGTTTGGCGCATTGTATTTGTTGTGGTTACACGCTGGAGAGGGAGACATGGCTCCCGGGAGGCGCCAGTGTTGGAGGGGCTGCACAAAGTCCTTCTACCAGAACAGGGGCTTCGCGCGCTGGGACCTAGATGCAGTGTCTCGGACTCTGCCCTCGCGCTCTGCACCCCGCGCCTCGGCTCGGCCCCGGCCCTGGTGTAGCCCCGCCCCTGACCCCCCGCCCCCTGTGCTTCCGCGGCTCCGTGTGGCCACGCCTCCTGCGGTCTCTTCCCCACACGCTCCGTGCAGTCCCGCCCCCGCGCGCGGCCCCGCCCCCAGCTCGCCCTCCGGCCCCGCCCCCGCTCCGCCCCGCCCACTTCAGGGCCACATTCCTCCGGCCCGGCCTCGCGCTGCGCCAAGCGGGCGGCGGCGGAGGGGCGGGCTTGGCTGGCCTGGGGCTCGGACTTGGGGCCAGAGCCGCGGAAGCCGGCGGACACTGGACCAGGAGCCCCGACGTGGTCGCGTGGCGGGTGGTCGGGTCTCCGGGTGGCCGGGTGTCGGCCCCGGGATCCGGCGGCTCGCTGGCGGGAGTCGGCGGCCTCGGCTGGGCCTGGGTCCTGGGTCCCGGCTCCCGGCCCGGCTCGCTCCCACTGCGGCCGCCATGTGGTGCCTGCACTGCAACTCGGAGAGGACCCAGTCCCTTCTGGAGCTAGAGCTTGACAGCGGGTGAGGGCGCGGCGCAGGGCGAGCGGCCTTACCGGGTGCTGAGCGGTGGGCTGGCGCAGGCTGTGGGGATGCGTGTGCGGGAGTGCGGGTGACCGTCGGGGCCGGGCGCCCGCCGTGCGAGAGAAAGCTGCCTGCGGGGCGGGGTGCGTCCGCCAGACTGTGGGTTTGGGTGGGAGACGAGCAAACAGGACCCGAGTTTGTGCGTGGGAGAGAGAGACGCGCCCTTGGGACAGAAGCGCTGTGTGTGACCTGGGAGGGTCTCAGGATGGGAGTGTGTGTGTGATTGAGGGCCTGTTGGAGTGCAAGTTGGTGTGGGGGTGAGTTTGAGTTTGGAGGGGTGAGAGGGAAACAGTGGGACTCGGTGTGGGTGTGAGGTGAGGGGCAGGAGGGAGAGCGGAGAGTTGGTGGGAGGGTGCCCAGCGGGTCTGTGCCTGTTTCCAACTGCAGGCAGGGCAGGGGCTGCCAGGGAGGCCTCTTGCAGGCCTATCTATTCCAGACGTTGGGCCTGTGTCTGGATTGATGTGTCTGTCCTGTCTGCGAGACCCCGAGTGTGTGTGAGGGTGGATGACCCTGAACAAACAGGCGTCCCAGGTGTGCCAGCAGCTTTTGTCGGGTACTCTGCGCCTAGCAGGGCCACTTGGGGGTGCACTGGGGTGTGTGGCTGCTGTGTGTGGCAGAGTGTGGATGTGAGGGCCTCGTTTATGTGGTGATGAGTGTGCACCTGGTGTGGTCAGGAATGGAGTCTGGTGTGTCAGAGGGGCCAACTCTTTTCTACTTCGGGGCCTGTGGGCGGCTGTCTCAGCTTCCAAGGGCCCATGTTTATGGAGAGAAAGGGAGAAAGAGAGTGTGTGTGTATGTGCTGGGAATATTGATTTCCTCTCTCCAATGGCCAGCACAGCTGCCCCCTGAGCTATCTGCAGGCCCTTCTGAGGAGCAGGGGGGTGGGGCTAAAGGGATTTGTTGACAAGCTGACTTGGCTTATGTCAGGCCCCCTCTGGAGGAAGCCCACCTGGAGCTGTTTGATCTTTCAATTCAAAAATTGTGCAGCGCATGTCCAGCAGTTGCACTGAGAACATGCATATGTCCCCCTCGGCCCCTTCCTCACCCCAGAGGCCTGGAGCTCTGGGCCTGAGCCTCCAAGTGGGGTTGGGGGGCTTCTCAAGGACCCCATTGCTCCTTGCATCTGGGGTGGAGGCCAAGCATGCTGCAGCTGCAAGACCATCTGTCTGGAATCAGTGGCAGCAGTCTGGACATGAGGGTCATGTTATTCATATCCCACACACACCCGCGGCCCTCATAGTCCATCAGCTGTCCCACCCGGTATTACAATTGCTTCTTACCCTTGTGGTACCGGCATCTTCATATTGCAGGAGAGCAAATCGAGGCTGAGCATTCAGTCTTGTCAGTACTAAAGTCTGTGGTTTATTGAGTGCCTGCTATGTACCAGTCCCTGCTCTAGGCACCAGAAACACAGCAGTGAACAAAACATGGAGTTTTTGTCCTCATGGAACCAGCAGTCTAGTGGGGAACAAGAAACCATTAGCGTGCTCTCCTGGCTGCACCTCCCACCTCCCTCTGAGCCGAAAGTAACTGGGGAGGGGTTTCTGCCCCTCCATTAGGACCATTCCAGTTGGCATGTCCAGGCCACCTCTCTTGCATACTTCTCAGTCCCACATCCCTTCTCATTAGAAGTCCCTCCGGGCATCTCATCTCAATCTTCGAGCTGCAGGGAAGCCTGCTTGGATCCTTCTGTGGTCTGGGTTAGTGATAAACAGCTGCTCCCCCACTCTCAGAACACGAGGCACAGGTCTTGGAGGTTGAGAAGCCTCGCTCAGGTATAGCCCATAGTTCATGCATCAGCCTCAGAGCAGGTGGGTCCCATTTGCTCTGGAGCACCTGGTATGTGGTTCCATAGGAAGCTTGGGGGAGGGGTAGAGGAAATCAACCCAGTCCCTGGCCTGTGGAGGCAGAGCTAGACGCTCCCTGGGCTGGCTCCCAGGGGCCAGAGTCCTTTCAGCTGGCCGTCTCCCCCTCTCTAAACCCAGATGGGATGCAGCACGGTCCAGAAACCTCAGGGGACCCCCCTTAGTCTGTAACGGGCCCAAGATAACCACTCCCAAGTCCAGCCATGCCACCATGCACCACTCTACAAATAACAGGCTTCTTTCCAAGAGCATGTGTGGCACTTAGATGCTTTGCTGTTTGAGCCTTGTGACAACACAGGACTCTTCTTACCTTCGTTTTTTTTAAGGGTACACACACTAAGAGAACCCAGTGACTGGGCCAGAATATCACATGGGGAGCCTACAGGAGAACCCCAATGTTGTCATGGAGGCCTCTGGAGGCCCTGGCTAGCCCTGCTAGGATTTTCAGGCTTTCACTCAAGGAAGTCGGACTATGAACTGGTTGCGCTAATATTTACACAGCTTCAGTTCAAAAACATGGACAGGACTGACAGCTACATAGTCAAACAGTGTGACAACTGGGCAAATAGATGTTTCTGGACAGTGTTGGACAGGGTACCCAGGGCTGCAGGAGCTCAGTATATGTGTGTGTGCATGTGTGTGCGCATGTGTGTGCATACGGTTTTATCTGGACTCTGCAGACTGTGGAATCTTGGTTTGCCGGGATAATCTGGAATCCAGGGCAGCTTGAGACTTAAGGAAAGAAGGGCCTGGGTAGGCAAACAGATTTTGTTTCAAGTCCCAGCTCAGTTTCGTGAGTGTATGCAAGTTACCACACCCCTCCAAGCCTGTTTCCCCTTCTGTGAAAGGGAATGATAACACTGCTTCATGGAGTGCTCTCAGAATGTGGATGTCTGAAGGCCACTGCACAGCTGGCCATCCTCAGGACTCCAGTCAAATGCCATGTTTGTCCAGGTCAGCACTCTGCTCTTCCCAGGCACCAATGACCCGCTGGATTTTCTTGCTTCCTGTTTTGTAAATTTCCTTTGAATTATGATGACATGTGGAATATCCGCCCAGTAAGCACAGGGGCAAGATGATGCACAGCCCAGATGGGCTCGAACACCACCGGAGGCCTTGGGAGAGATCTCCTGTGGAAGCGCGCGTGTGTGTGTGTGTGTGTGTGGGGGGGGGGGGGTATGTTCAAATGCTGTTGAATGTGATTTATTGTTTGTCCTCAAAAGCAAATCGTAATGAGTTTAGAGGCCATTAAGGCTCTTGAAGAATTAATTGGCATGGCCTTAGAGAATCTGGCTGCTCCCACTGCATGAGCTGCTGCAGAGAAAGTTGATGGCATTTATGGTTGAAGTATGGCATGGTGCCACCTGGACTTGCCACTATCCTGGCTGCCGTGGCTGTACCCCGAATTAGGCAAGTGTCCCTCCAAGCCCTGGCCCTGTGGCTAGTACCCTGATGCCTGCCTAGCATAGCGCCTGGCCCCATGGCAGACATAGCCATTTGTCAGTGAATGAAAGCATCCATAAATGCTGGTGTTAAGAAGTGCACACATGCTGTCTTGGGCTTGGAGGAGTGCGTTCTTCTCTGGAGAGATGTGTATGACCCAGGGGACACACAGCTTTTCACTTTCCTGTGTTCCTTTATGCACACAACAAACATTTACTGAGCACCAACTTTGTACCAGGCCCTGGGCTAGATGTAGAAGCACTGAGGTTAGTAGTGTGAAATGGTACATCACAGAGCACAGGACTTGGGGATCACACAAAACCCTGACTCCACCTCTTCCTGGCTGTGTGGCCTCAGATATGTTGCCTCCCATCTCTGAGTCTTGATTTTCTCATCCATGAAATGGAGCCAAAAGAAACCCCTGGGGAGGGGGCGGGGGATGTGCAGCTTTGCCTGGTGACCGATGCATACAGATAGATCCCCAACAAATGGTAGCTGTTATCACCATCATCATTATTACCACCTTTTCCCGTTTGTGAAATTGTTGCTGAGTTAAAATGATTCCTCACAGTTTTCTTTTTTGCTGGTTTGTGAGGTTGAAGACTGATTTCTAGAGCCTGTGTGGCTTTTTGTGAAATCTTCCTTCTTGGGGTCCCAGCTGCTCTGACTTGAATTTCTTTTTTGCCTTGTTCATAAGTACCTGCAGCTTCACTGCTCCTTGGAGGAAATGCCTATTCTTTCTGTTTTATCTCCTCGGTTTGCAGTTTCCTGACATGGTGACAGTTTGAACTTAAGGTCCCGATGGAGAACCATAGCAAGAGTCCCCTCCCTGTTTGTAAAGATGAGACACTGTGACTGCATTTGTTTTTTCCTCTTTGTTCAAAGCTCAGTAATAATAATAATTGCAACAGTTGCCATTTAGTGCTAAAGTTGCTAGAGTTAGCGTTTGGACTCCGCCTGCCTGGCTTCAGGGTCTATGTACTTCATGGCCAGGCTCTGCTTCCTCTGGGATTAAATAATCTTTGGCAAAATATGTCACCACCATGAATGGAGCCTTTTGCTTCTTGCCTATACTGCCACAACAGGTGTCTGGTATCCCCAGGTATCAGGATTCCCAACGTGTTCTCAGATGTCTCAGCCCACAAGCTGGTTGATGACCACTCACCGGGCCTTCCTGGCATCTTGTCTCTTTCCCCACAGAACCTAAGAGCTGCATCCCCAGACTCTCCGGCAGGATTCTGAGACAGTGTCCTTTGCACTTGCAGGCTCTTCAGGGTAGCGTGCTTGTGTGCTGTGCACAGCCCCAGGCCAAGACTCTGCTTGGAGCAGGGTCCTGAGGACTAAAACTGACTGTCCCCTGACTCACTGAAGGAAGGACCCATGCGAACATGACATGACAGGCTTCTGCGTGGTGAGGAAACCCAAGGCTAGGGCTTTTGAATCACTAGAGGACACACACGTGTGTGGGTGCTGAACTTGATCCCACGGGAGGGGAAAGGGATCATTAATAAACTGGAAAAATTGGAACGAGTCCCCAGCTGGGAGGAGGCCTCCTCATTCACACAAACTGGAAGGGTTCTCCCAAAATCCCCTGCTGCCCAGACCAGATCAGAGTCTGTCTGCCAACATGAATACTTTCTCCCTGATGCCATTTACAGAAGCCAGTGGTGTTTGCTTTTCTATTTCTGGCTGGGAGGGTAGGTGGTATAATCACGAAATGCATGAATACATGTAAAGCATTTAAACAGTGTCTCATAGTAACATAGCAAGGGCCCGGTAGATGTTAGTTGTAATCATTGTTGTCCTTTTTCTGGCTGCCCTTAAGCTCAAAGGTCTCCCATCCTGAGAGAGGAAGCCTTTCAGAAAGGCCTGTCCAGAACGGGCCCTGATTGGCCGTTGGTCATCCACCTCCCTAGAGCCCTGACGTCAGTCACCCATCTCATCCCATCCCTCCCTGGGCCTCTGTTTCCACATCTGTGAGAAGAATGAGCCTCTTGATCCTTGTAGTCATTTGCAGATGCAGGATGTTTAGCCCAATGGTTAGGGAGGCAGATTCTGTAGTGAGACTACCTGTAACTCTAACCCCAACTCTAACGCCAGCTCTGCTCCTCATTGTCCCTATGATCTTGGGCACCTTCCTTAGCCTTTCTGTGCCTCAGTTTCCCCATTGGTAAAAGATGGATGACAGGAGGAGGCCATGGAGTTGTTGTGAGGATTAAATGAATGAATCCATGTAAGTGCTTAAACAGTGCGTAGTCAACACCAGAAACGTGGCATCCTTTAGCTGCTATTTTAGGCCCGTGAAGTTTGACTGTGTGGAACTGGACCGTATTACTTGTTTGGGGAGATGTGTTCCTAGATGGGAATGGATTGTTTATCTTTTTGGCACACAGACAAGACCAGGGTTAAAAGAGAGGGATGCAGAGAGATAGTGGTGAGGGGAAGAAGTTAAAGGGCTAAAGGGCTGCAGGCTGTTGGTGGTATGACAGATGGCAGACACAGTAAGAAGTGACTAAGCCCATGGACTTTAGCATGTGCTTGTAGCATGCTATCCAAACAGCCCACAAAGAAGTGGATGGTTAAGGGTATTAAGAAAATTGCTTTGCCTGTGGATTGGGGAAATTGCAAAGTAAGGCAGCTTGCAGTTGGGCTGGGATGAAGATTTCTTTAGATAGGATGGGCAAATGGCCTGCACCATGTGTGAGACACCCTGAGGCGTTAGGACATCAAGGTAGAGGCCCCCAGCTCTGTGTCAGATGGAGCAGAGTTGTGGTGCCTCTGGAGCCCTCAGCTGGTGGCCTGTGCTAAGCTTCTGAGGCTTTGGGCAGGTCTGGCTTCCTGGTGGTACCTGGGGCTGCTTCTGGAGCCTAATAAGGCCCAAAGCTGCAGAGCCTGGCCTCAGGGGCAGTGGCCTCCAGTCCCTGGTTCTGCTGCTCTGTCCACTTCAGCTGGTCTGTCTGCCTGGGAGGGGAGGCAGCTTGCTGCAGTGGGCAGAGGTGCCATCTGGAGCTGGAGAAACGTGGATCCCGTTTCTGCCCCTTCCTGGATGTGTGGCCAGGGCAAGGTGGTCCCCACTGCAAGCTGCTGCCTCCTTGCCTGTCAAATGGGAACAATGGAGGGAGAGGCAGTGTGGGTAGACACAAAACAGGTGACCATGCGTGCCAGCAGGAAGGGGAAGGGGAGTCAGCTGGGTTTGGGCAAAGCCTCAACTGTTTTTGATGGGTCTTAAGTTGGCACAAGATTGAGACTGGGGCTAGAACAGGCTGCAGAATGAAAATGGTGATACTGGCATTTGGATGGCCTTTGAGCTTCACACATACCTGTCTGATTGGAACCAAGAACCTTGTGAAATCACTGGCATTATTATTTGACAGATGAGGAAACAGAGGCTAGAAAATGAAAATGACGAATTCAGGCTCTGCAGAATGTAGACCTGGTCCTCTGGTAAAAGTATGGGCCTTCTTTCCCCTCCCTGGCATTGCTGTGGAGCAGCTTGTTAGAATGCAGCCCGAGGCAGAGGCAGGGAGGAGCAGGGGGCCAAGGAGGAGCCAGAGAGACAAAACCTGCAGGCCCCAGCTGTGCGCACCCCAGTGGCAGCATTGGGTTCCCTGCACAGCCACCATGGATGGCTACAGAGGTGCACTACCGTCAGCAGAGTGGAAGGAGAATCCTTGGAAGCTCTGCCCAGTGCCTACAATCTCAAAAACATGTTCGCCAGCCCCAGGAAGTCATCTGGGCTAAGAACTATACTCAGATTCCTTGACAGGATCAGGACAACTGTGCACCCGAGATGATGGGAAAGAGGGGCTGGAGTAGCGCCAGGCGCCTAGTAGGTGTTCAGTAAATGCCAGCTGCTGTGATGACCCCTACCCACTGCACTGCTATTCTCTCCAGCCGTCATCGTTATTACCATTGCAGTGCCGCTATTCCTATGGGGTGAGGGTAGGGTGGAGAGGAAGTGTTTGGGGAAGCAGCTCTTTCCTCTGCTGCTAGGGGAGGGGGAGGTGCAGTCGCAGGAACGTGAATTCTGTGTTCCCTCTGGGCCATTGACTGTTCTCAGAGCCATCATTTAAATGAGCAGGGTTTGAGATTTTTTGTTTGTGCTTGGTAAAAATGGCAAAATGGCCCAAGAAGATAATGGGCCTTGATGTGATAGCAGAGTCTTAGCGTTATTTTTAGCTTTTTGTTATGTAAAATGTGCAACGTACAAAAGTAGAATGGTATAATGATCCCTATGTGCGGTTTTATTTCATTGCTCGAGATTAGTTTTAATCCCAGACATTTTGTTGATTTTATATCAAGGACCTGTCTCATGGTTGGCCTCATTTCTAGCCTTGGAAAAGTCATGTCACTGGGGTGGGTGCTTGGGGCAGCCACAGCGTCCCTTGAACAGCCCTTAGCTGTGTTGGCCCAACTTGGGAACTCTGAGCTTGAGCCAGTTTCCCAGCCTGGTGACCAAGTGGTGTCTGACCCATTTGGGATGCCCTGTGTCTGGAAGTGACTGGGAGAGGCTAGGCCCGTGACTCCTCCATCAGACAGGGCCTTCCTGGGTCAGGGTAGGAGAACTCGCTTCTCTTCCATCTCCCTAGGACCCCTGGAGGGCGGGGTGTGGAATGGGCTCTCAGCCTCTCTCATCGGATTGGGGGTCCCCTGGATGGTATTGTGGCTCTCAGCTTCAAGCTCCACAGGGTCTCCCTGTTGCCCTGGCTTTCTCTTTGCCAGGGGGTGTAGCCAGGCTGTGCCCCTGCCACCCTCCCAGACCTGTCAGCCCCTCATCTTGCTGGGCCCCTGGGTGGCCATTCAGCACTGGGGGTCCCTGGGCCTCTGCCCAACCCTCTTTCCTTTTCCACTTCACACAGTCTTTTCCCTCCTGGGGTTTCTGATCTGGCTCCAGCCCAGGCCCTGACATCCTGCCGCCCACCCAGCAACCCTCTCTAAGGGTCTCATGGGCACCTGTAAATCTGTAAGTTCCAAAGGACACGTATTATCTCCCTCCCCCCAAATCGGCTTCTCTTCCATGACTTCATCTGATCCTCTTGGGCGTCACTCAGAATGCCAAAGTCATCCTGGACACCTCCCATCACCTTTACTCACCTTTGTCATCATCACCCAGTGCTGTGCCACCCCACGGTGCTGGGCTTAGAGCCTGGCATGTCGCAAGTGCTGACACATTTCAGCCACTGTCCTCAGTATGAATGTGTTTGCTACCCTATCTCCTAGCACAGTGCTTGGTACATAGAGCGCCCCCAACCCAGCTTAGTTAAAAAGCCAAGACAAGCCAAAGTCACACCCTAGGCATGGCCACATCCCAGCCAGGCACCCCTCGTGCTCCCCAGGTATGGGTGCTAGTGTGGAATCAGATGGTCTGTGTTCCTTCAGACCTCTTCCTCTTTGGCCAGCTCACCTCCCTCTAGCCCCCGTGGCACCATGCAGTGCAGTGAAGTGATAACAGTCCTAAATCGTGACAATGGCAGCAGCTACTCTCTGCTTTTCCTGGGTGACAGGCCGCAGGCTGAGGATTTTGTGTGTGTTATTATATGGCTCTCACAGCAGCCCTGCTGGGTGGCCAATACTCCTATTTTATGACTGAGAAACAGACACAGAGAGGCCAAGTCATTTGCCCAGGGCCACACAGCTCCTGCCTGCTGGGTACCAGACAGTTGCCAGGGAAGAGCTCTGTGTGCCAATGTTGTAGGTGGGGGAGGTTGAGGGGGATAGTGTTTCCTACCCGCAGCCTTCATTTGTCCCCAAGACCCTTTCTGTGTCCCTGTGCTGGGTGCTGTTGGCAGATCGCTGACTTGCTGTGGGGCCTGGCAGCTGCTGTGCTGCAAGTCTGGGCAGCACCTGCACCAGGTCCTGCAAGGGCAGAGGGAGTTCGATGGGTAGATAGGGTGGTGGGCTGGCCCCGCAGAGGGAAGAACATGACAGGCAGGGAGGTGGCACAGGGCCTCAGCCAGCCTCACCCCTCCTCACTTTCTGTGTGAGTCACGTGGCCTTGGGTAAATTACATCAACTCTCTGTGCCTTAGTTTCTTCATCCACAAAATGGGAAGATGATATAGTACCTACTTCAAAAGGTTGCTGTTTACAACACCAAGTGTGGAGCCAAATGTAGACTGTGGACCCTGGTGATGATGATGTGTCACTGTAGTTCATGGACTGTAAAAATGTGCCACTCTAGTGTGGATGTTGATAGTGGCTGTGCCTGCGTTGGGGCGGTGGGTACATGGGAACGCCATACTTTCCTTTCAGTTTTGCTATGCACCTAAAAGAGACCAAGATTGTCTGGGCCAAGATGGCCACACCACAGGCCCTGGCTGGCAGGGCAGGCCATGAGGAAGGCCTTCTGCACGATGGGCATCTGTCTCCTCCTCTCTGTCCACACCCTGTCCAGAGCCAGCCTCCCCAGCCTGTGCCTCCAGCCTGGCTCTCTTGGGGTGTCCCTCGGGCCCAGCCTAGCTCTGTGTGCTGGAGCCTGCCACAGAGAACTGCTTTATTTAAATCCATTTGGTGCGTATGGAAATAACTAGAGGCCTCTGTATTTAATTTGGCTCAGCCGGGAAGATTTTTGGCTCTGTGCGTGTGTATATTCTGAAAAATCTTTCCGACTGAGCCCAGGGGTTGGAAGCTTCTGGTCATCTCCGTGCACTCAGAACCAACAAGAACCACCCTTCTTCAGACGCTAGCCAGGGTCAAGCGTCTGGCAAAGGGAAGGCTATAGGAATGGTTAATGAAGAAAGTAAAGGAAGAAGGGAAGAAGGTGAGGCCATGCAGATGAGGTCATGGCAAGGGAAGCAGTCTTGTAAACTTTGTGTCTTAAGACCAGGTAAGCTGTGGCAGAGTGGAAGGAAGGAGGCCTTTGGAAGCATAAAGCCCTCTATGCAGGCACAGAGATGGACGTATCTCGTTTCCTCATCCCGCAGAGCTTAATTTGGCGCTGGGCTGGGGAACACTTCTCCTGATGTCCCTCTTTCTGACCTGGACAAGCCCAGCCAAGACTTGAGTTGAGGGGGTTGAGGCTTTCCTCTCTGGCTGACGGCACAGAGCAGAAACAGCTCCACGTGGGATTTACAGTTGGCAAAGTGTGTCTTCCCTTGATCCCACGCTCCCGTTGGGCAAGCAGAGCAGGAGTGATGCCTGTTGTGAAGATGAGACAACAGAAGCCCAGAGAGTGGAGGGCACTTGCCTGGGGCCACTTAGCCTGGAAGTAGGGGAGCTATAGAGAGACCTGGTCTCTCTACCGATTGCACGTAGAGCTCCCCTCACACTCCCCAGGGATGCTTCTGGAGCCATTGGGCATTCCTCCAAACTCAGGTTGGCATTCTCACAGGTGGACGGAGGGGGCTGCCGAGGGTGGAGACAGCTTGAATTTGAACCTCAGGACATCCTCTTAGAATCCAGTTTTGGAATAAACACCAGGTATCAGATGGCTTTGAAAATTATATTCTAACTCTATGAAACTTAGGAACGAGGGCGTCTGGTGAATTGAGGCTTGGTGGTTATGATGACCATGGGGTTGTGGATTGTGGTCACTGTGACGATATTAATTTGCTAGAGCCTTGTAAAAACCACATACTCACAGGACCCAGTGGAGCAGAAGGCCTTGGTGTTCCCACCAGCCATGCACAGCTGTGGGAGTTCTTGAACCCTGCCTCTCGGGAATTGGTGTTCTAAATTAGGTTTCTTGGGAACAACTAGTCCCAGACTGTAGATCCTAGTTCTGTTCTTTGTGTTGGGCCTTGAATTTTGGTCCTGTGTAAGCATCATAGACAAACATAGGTGCCGTCAATAGGCAGGAAGAGAAGGGGTGGCCCAGCTGTGGGTGGGCAATAAGGAGTGGTGGGGACTGTGGCAGTGGTGGGGACTTTGGTGGTGACGGAACATGTGCTGTCTGATGGATGCGGCTGCCACCTCGCTTTGTCTGACTCTTATCAAGTGGAAATATGGGCCCAGGGTGGTCAGGTCCCCAAGATGAGTCAGAAACTTAGATTTTCTTATAAAATCTCAAGATGCTGAAATGTTAGTGATTCGTTCTAGTTTTTGAAACACTGTTTGGGCCACAGAGAGCATGTTTTGTGGACCAAGTTGGGCCAGGGGCTGCCAGTCTGTATTGGAGACCTCATGAACCCCCCACACAGAATCTGTCTTCCAGAGAGCTCTGTGCCGTCCCAGGTCTCCTTATGAGGAGCAGCTGGGCAGGTGCCAGGTCTCCTGACCAACTCTTCCAGGGGCAAGGCCGAGGGTCCCTGAGGGGTAGGCCTCATCCTCACCTTGGCCCTGGCCCAGGTGGCGCTCGGGAGAATAAAGGGCTTTGCCCAGCCCCTATCTTTAAAGGCTGCCTGTCCTGGAGTTGGCTGCAGGGTTGGCGTTAGGGGTTGACTTTTCCTGTTTTAGGCCTGTTACCCTGCTTCGGTGCTCTGGTCCCCAGCATGTGGGGTGAGATCCTCAGGCAGATTGGGGCCCCTCTGTGGCACTGATAGTGATGCCTGTTGTGGTGACACCTCACCAGGCAGAGGCCCTGGCTGGGGTTGATTGCAGGGTGTTGGCATTGGCCCCCCATCCAGAGCCTCACAACCCCCCTGCCAGCTGGCTCTCGGCCCAAGTGAAAGTGTAGGTTGCCAGCCTGTGGAGCCAGTCTGCCCCCTGCTTCCTTTCTGAGGCCCTGCCAGTGCCCGGCCCAGCCTGGCAGGCCTCCTGGGACTGTGGGAGGGTGGGGTAGGCACAGGGCAGAAGCAACACTCAGAGAGCTGAGCCCAGGGCATCCTCAAGGGGTGGGACTGATCTTGGTATTTCAAGTTCCTTGGTGACTTGAGGCCTGCGGGACAGTGTTCTCAGCGCAGTGAGCGTGTGTCTGTATGGTGGAGAAACTCATGGTTTCCATAGTCGTTTGGTGTCTCCACAACCCAGCTGCAGAGCAAAGGAGGGCTGTGGACACAGCTCCAGAATCACGGGGCTCTGCCAGGCTGGGCTGCGCATCAGCTGTGTGACTGTTGAGCCCCTGTCCTCTCCAGGCTTCGGTGCCCCCACCTGTAAATGAGAGAGCAGCAGCCCTGCCGTTGTTCTGTGGAGTTGTGGGAGAAGGAGAAGACAGCCAGCCAGCCGCGCCTTGGCACTGGGGACCCATTCTGCCCTGCTCTGTTTCTTTCCATCCTGACCGCGGGGCATCCTGTCCTGACCCCTCTGTGTTAGGAGTGCTGGCATCTACTCCCAGGGTTGTGCAGGTCCCCAAGTCACTAGCAGCATCATTCATTCATTGAGCACATTCAGACTGAGCACCTGCTGTGTGCCCAGCTCTATTTAGGCACTGTGGAAACTTCAGTGAGGAAAACAGACAGACACTGCCCTTCCGGAGCTGACCTCCTCAAGGGGAGAGACAGAAATAAGAAAGCAGGATAAAAGATGGAGTCAGGTATGGAGTCATGCTGTGAGGAAACCTAACTTGCTGTGATAGACAGCGGAGATCTGGGGAGATGGCCCCTGCAAATCCCTCTTTTCCTTCCCTCCTGCTGAGGGGAACCCCTCTCCCCCATGTTTGCCATGCAGCCCCCATCAGACGCCCTGTGCTGCCATCCATGTGCCCCAGGGCCTCTCCCAGCCCTGGGCTCCACGCTGCCATTGATCTACAGCCACCAAGGCTCTCGGGCTCTTTCCCATGCGGGCCCCTGAAGCTGTGAGGGGGCAGGGAGATCTGATTCCAGGTTCTAGGGGTTGCCCTCTCATCCCCAGCCTGTCTCCTGGAACCTGCATTCTCATCTCCAAAACCCACTCAGGTTCCTGGGCTGTTTGAGTGAGAGGGCCTCACAGCAGCCATGGAGGGTGGCCTGGCCCCTGCAGGCTGACGGTACTCTTTATGTTTGGGAGTGAGGCCTGGGCTGGGGAGGCTGGAGCCACCACCTGCCTGGGGCTGGAAAGACTGTCTTTGACAGGACAAGGGCTGCCTTGGCTGTGTGGCCCTGGGTTCACAGGACATGGAGACCTTTCTTTCTGTCCCCCCAGCCTGGCTACGCACTGATGAGAACAAGCCCTGTCTGAGGACCGGAGGTCTCCTGAAATAATTACCCTCTAATTAGGCATGGCATTAGCTGTTGGTGGGGCTTCCTGGAACACTCTCACTGACTCCACTGTGATGCTGTGAAGGGGCGGCCTTGCCCCCACTGTGCAGGTAGGAAACCAAGGCTCAGAGAAGTTGGGGTTCCAACTCAAGTGTTGGACTCTAGCCCATAATGTTACTGTCACTCCTGTCATGACAACATTAGGGTGGTAGGTGCCTGATGGAGCTGCACAGAGCACTCAGGACCAGAGGGCAGGGGCAGTGCGAAAAACTGCATCTTCCTTTGTGTGGTTGGGTGGCCTGAGAAGCCCCCTGTACCCTGACTGCTGCCCGACTCCTCTTGCCTTCTGCCCATCTCGCCAGCAGCTGCTGACACATAGGGAGATGCTGAATGTTGGATCAGTCAGCAAAGCTCTAAAAATAGCCTCCCGCTTTGAAAAGTTCATTGTTCGAGTCCTATATTTTTCTACATATATAAAAGCCACTTCTGGAGGTCTGGGTGCCAGTCGTTAAAGATAGTGCTGCAGTGTGAGGCGGAGCTGGGCTGGGCCTTATCAGGGCCTCAGCAGGGCAGGCCTGAGGCCAGGGTTGGGGGATGTCAGTGAGGCCAGTCTCCACCCAGGCCCCTCTTCTCTGGAGGCAACCGGACAATCAGCCTCAGTGTCCCCCGCGGATGGAGGCCGGGCTGCCCCGGCAGTTCCAGGCTCTGAGGGGCCATTGGACAGGTCTGTCTATGGCGCACGGAGACCGAGAGGCATGGAGACAGTGCTGTGGGTGTGCTCCCTGCAGCCAGGCACAGGGTGGGAGGCATTCTCTGTTTCCCCCTGGCTTGCTCAATTGAGACCTAGCTTCCTGAAACTGTCCCTGGCTGAGCCCCACCTTGCTGGGGGGATGAAGGATCAGGCCCTATCAGCAGCTGACTGGCCTCCCACCCTGCCCCTCAGAGAACAGTGAGGCCCCAGAGGAGGGTTTCTGTCTCTGGTGGTGTGCCCACCCACCAGCCCGACCTCTTCCTCCGGCCAGGGTCGCTGCCTGTCACCATTCAGATATGCTCAGGTCTCTTCCAGCTCAAACCACATGCCTTCTTGGAGTCCTCATCCCTCTTCTGCCACCTCCCCATCTTCTCCTCTTCCTTCTCAGCCACATCCCTGCAGTTATCTTCAGAGACCTGGATGGAGTGAGGAAGGGAGCCAGGCAGACTAGGGGAAGGCTGCTCTGAGCAGTGGGAACAGCACCTGCACAGGTCTTGGGGTGGGAGCGTGCCAGAGCGGAGAGGAACAGCCAGGAGGCCAGGGGGCTGGGCTGGAGTGGCCAGGGGGTTCAGAGGAGGGTGGCAGGAGGAATGGCTGGGTCCTTCAGAGTCTCCTGGGTCAATGTGAGGACTTGGGCTCTAAATCCCACCAAGTGAGAGGAGAATGTGTTCAGGGTTGTGTTTTAACAGGACCCCAGTTGCTGGGTGGACAGGGGTGGGGTGGGGTGGCATGTGAGGCTAGAAGAGCCTGGAGAGGCCATGGCAGTCACACAGGGAAAAGATGAGGGCCACACAGGCTGGCAGATGCGGGCTCTGTGTTGAAGGTGGAGCAGCCCGATGTGCTGACAGATGGGGAGGAGAGTCTGAGAAAGAGTTGCCAAGAGTGACGCTCAGTGAGCAGCTCCAAGGACCCCAACCGCACCCCGCTAAGATGGGAAGGCTGTGGGGAGCTGGCCTGGTGTGGGGAGCTCAGTTCGGAGCCTGAGGTTGGGCTGCCTACTAGGGCTCAAAGGGGCAGTGCCTGGGCAGCGGGATGTCCGGTTTCTTGGGTTCCTCTGCAATTCCTGGATATCCTCATTTCTCCAAACCTGGGAACTGGGTAAATGCAGAAACCGTCCTGACCCCTACCTTCTCCCGCCACGCCCTGTAGGGGTGACTTCTGGATTGTCCCATTTTAGATATGGTGCTCCTGGTTAGCCAGCGGAAGTCACATGGGATGTTTAGGTGGCCGTCACTTGGTGCCAGTGCTTCCTGCAGACTCTCGATCTAAATCTTTCCATGTGAGGGTTCCATCTCCACCAGCCCCTCCGTCCCAGACCTTGGCAGCATCTGGAGGCTCTGAGCACGGGACTCAACATCTGTGCCCATTACGTGTGCTCCTCCAGGGCTCACTCGTTCCCTCTCTGTCCACCCTCCCTAGGTTTCTACTGGGGGTGCTGCGACCTCACCCCTCCTGCTCACCACCAGGTCATGTTCATCCGAACCCTGCCTGCCAGGGGAGGCGACCAGCATTGCTGGGCCTCATCTAGGAGGTCCTCACCTACTGCTCCCTAGGAAGGACCTCAGGAGTCCATAAGTCCTTTTGGTCAGCAGCCAGGCATCATTCTCATAGAACTGCTTGCCAGGCTGTAAGGCTTTAGGCATCGGTGGGGATGCTGCCTCCCCTCAAGACCAGAGAAGGGGGGATGGCTGACTGGCACTAGAACAGCCTCCCCTGGGAAAGCCCTCACTGTTCCTGTCTTGCTGGCTACACCAGCTCTGTGTCTCTTCTTTTATTCTAATTTTTTTTTTTTTTTTTTTTTTTTTTTTGAGATAGAGGTTCACTCTGTTGCCCAGCTGGAGTACACTCCGAGTTTCACTCTGTTGCCCAGTGGTGCAGTCTCAGCTCACTGCAACCTCCGCCTCCCGGGTTTAAGCAATTCTCGTGCCTTAGCCTCCCGAGTAGCTAGGATTACATGCTTGCACCACCACACCCAGCTATTTTTTGTATTTTTAGTAGAGACAGAGTTTAACCATGTTGGCCAGGCCAGTCTGGAACACCTGGGCTCAAGTGATCCATCCTCCTCGGCCTCCTAAAGTACTGGGATTACAGGCGTTAGCCACCATGCCCAGCCCTTTTATTATAATTTTTTAAAAGTTTTTTAGAGGCAGGGTCTTGTTCTGTGGCCCAGGCTAGAGTACAGTCATGTCATCATAGCTAACTGCAGCCTTGAACTCCTTGTGCTCAAGGGATCATCCTGTCCCAGCCTCCTGAGTAGCCAGGACTACAGGCACGAGACACTGCTCCCAGCTATTTAAAAAATTTTTTTGGCCAGGCACGGTGGCTCACGTCTGTAATCTCAGCATTTTGGGAGGCCAAGGCAGGCGGATCACGAGGTCAGGAGATTGAGACCATCCTGGTGAACACTATGAAACCCCGTCTCTACTAAAAATACAAAAAAAAATTAGCCAGGCGTGGTGGTGGGTGCCTGTAGTCCCAGCTACTTGGGAGGCTGAGGCAGGAGAATGGCATGAACCCCGGGGGCGGAGCTTGCAGTGAGCTGAGATCGTGCCACTGCACTCCAGCCTGGGCAACAGAGCGAGACTCCATCTCAAAAAAAAAAGAAATTTGTAGAGATGGAGTCTCATTATGTTACCCAGGCTGGTCTTCAACTCCTGGCCTCAAGTGATGCTCCTGCCCTGGCCTCCCAAAGTACCGGGACTATAGACACTTGCCATCATGCCCAGCTAATATTTAAAAAAAAATGCTTTTGGAGACAGGGTCTTGCTACGTTTCTCAAACTGATCTCAAACTCCTGGCCTCAAGCAGTGTCCCACCTCGGCCTCCCAAAGTGCTAGGATTTCAGGCGTGAGCCACCGCAGCTGGCCAACTTTATGTCCCTTCTTTACACACTTAGTTTTCCTTTGAGGTCCATTTCTTTGTATCCTTGCATTCTGCTCCTTGGGGCCAGGCTAGCTCTTGGGGACTACCTCCAGTCCCGACAACATTCCAGAGTGGGAAGGACTAGAAAAATGACATGGATTTGAATCTTGGCTCTGCTCTGTGGTCTGCAGTCCTGGGCAAGGATCACAGTGGGCCCTTTCTGAGCCTCCGTTTTCTCATCTAGAGAATGGGAAGAGCAGTGCTTTCTTGACGGGCTTGTTGCAGGGGTGAAATCTATGTATTTAGCTTGTGCTGGGCTTCCCCGTCACATAGTGACGTAGTGGGTGAGCATATGTGTGGGTGACCCACCCCTAGCCACATCAGCCCAGAAAGACTGATTTTGCCAGACCCTGCTTGAACACCTGCACTAGCCCTTAAAGCAGCCCCTTCTTAAATTGCTGAACTGTTCAAAACTGCTAGCTGTCTGAAGCTCCTGCCCCTGACGTCACAAACCTGCCTGTTCTCTCTGCACCAGGACCACCCTGCAGAGACCTGGCAGGGATGGCGGCTGCCCCTCTCCAGCTGTGCCGTCCCCGCTCTTGCTCAAGAGGATGTGCCCCCACCTACCCCCCAGACCCTGCCTGGCTGTGTCCCATCCCTTCCCAAGACGGGGGCATAGAGGTGAAGATAGCCCGGTGCAGAACAAGACCACCCCCTTCCTTCCTCTGGGTGACTAACCTTGGTTAATGTGGCCTAGGCAGAGAAGAGCCACAGAAAGCCCCAAGAGGGAGCTTGTGAGGGCTGGAAATGAATTGTGCCTGCCCAGTCTAGGCTCCCTTTCTGGAAATCAGAAACCCTGAAAGCAGAGTGTAGGGGAAGCCACGAGGCCTGGAGGCGTGATGCGCATATGTACTTCAGGAGGCTGTTTTGCTCTGGCCTGTGCAGACTGCCAGGAGTCTGGCCTGAGGCTGCTGGCATGGACATTTAACCACAGACAGGCTTTGAAGATTGCCTGCTTCCTTTAGCATGGGGCCCGGCCCACTCTGAAGAGGGTGGCTTTGCCGTGTGATGTGGCCACCCTCTGGCCACACGTGGCTAGGCTTATTTCTCTGATTTATCTCATAACTGTGCACAACCCCAGGACCCCTAAGCACTGGACCCAGCCCTGTCCAAGCTGCCAGCAGCATGCTTTCCCCCTGAGCAGCTGGGCAGGAGAGGCATGGTGTGGGGTCAGGTCCCACACAACTCTGTCTTATACTCACTACCTTGACTTGGTGACTCAACTCTTCCATCCCTGAGTTTGTCATCTGCAGAAGGGAGCAGTCCTAGCTACCTCCCAGCGATGGTGGTTGAGTTACAGGTCATGTATTTTAAACACACCCACCACGGCATCTCGTACCTGGCAGGTTTGTGGAGAAGTTGCTGCTGTATAATTCAGACCTGTGTATATCTGTGTCTGCGTATGTATATGTGTATATATACATGTGTGTATGCTCCCTCTGTAAGAAGTTGCATAAGCACAATGGGCAAGTGTTTGGGCTCCCTGACCAGGCTGCCCATATGCCCTTGGGGATGGGTGCCACCTCTCCGTGCCTGCAGGGTATTGAGAGCACTGAATGGGTTCCATATACAGCTTAGAACATCACTAGCCTTGTAGACATTCGCCGTTACTACCATTGTCGTTGTCGATATTGGGGGTGAACAGTGGGTCACTGCTTTCATCTTGTATCCTCACTGGTGCCCAGAACCTCCCCTGGCTAATATTTTTCTCGAGAAAAGTCATTCATTACTTCATAGGCCATAATTAGAGACATCCGTAGCTGAGAAGCCACAGCCCTTCTGCCCTGACTCACTCCCCGGTGAGTCGGGATGTGGCATCTAACAGGTCTGGGCTGAGGGGCTGGGGTTGGACTGTCTGCCTGTCACCCATCCCCATGAGCTCCCCAGTCCAAGGAACAGGCCAGTGAAGGGTGTCTGGGTCCAGGTCTCCCTCCACCCTGGGGTCAGGCTCTCCAGCCTGGAGGTGAGTGTCTCACAGAGAGGGTCCCAGCAGCAGGCAGGGTGCAGGGCAGGTGACCCTGGCTTGGGGCACTAGGCTTGTCTGCCCTTCTTGCCTCCAGCTGCTGGGACTTGTAGATTGGAGGATAATCCGAGACAGCCATTGAAATGTGCTTTTTATGAGCCAAGCACTTTCTTAAGGACCTCACTATATCAGTTCCACCAAGTCTCCACAGTCCTGTGAAGTAGATACACTAATTACCCCCATTTTAGAGGGGAACCTGAGGCACAACATTAATTCCCCCTGTGGTCACACAGCTGGTAAGCAGTAGAGCTAGAATTTCACCCAGGAGCCTGCTTAGCCCCTTGCTTGGCAGAAAGGCCAGGTAGGGCGGGGCAGCAGGAGGAAACTTCAAGTTGTGTTCTCTGTTCCTTCAAGGTGTCCATTGCAATACTGTCCTGTAGGGATCTAGCGCCTCACCCAGCCATGTCCCCACATAAAACACGACATACCACTTCCATCACAGGAAAATTGGAAAACTGGAGAAGGGAGAAGAGCTTGGCAACCTTTCAGTGACCAAAGCTTGGAGTCCCCGGGCTGGGAGAGGAGGGCTGGCTGTGCCTAAGCCCACGACGGGCTCTGGGGCAGAGTGTGGATGCATCCACATGCAGCTCCAGGCCCTTACGTGCTCTCTGGCCCTGTCCTCGGCCTGTCCCACCACTGGGGGCCCATCCTGGACATACAGAACTCATCTCATGGGAAGGAGCAGGCCTCCTGCTCCTGGCCATTCCCGTCTTTGCTGGAGGCCAGGGCTTTGGGGGATGCTTGGGCAGTTGTCTCCCACCCTCACAGAACAAGACTCCCCCATGGTGCAGATGGACTGCACACGAGATCAGGTGATCCCCGGGGTGGGGAAGAGTGTGTGGGGTGAGGGTGGCCATGTGGAGGAAGTGGGGTTAAGCTGAGACCTCGGTGTAAAGATGGCAGACTCAGACAGGTCATATGGCACTGGGATAGAGGCTTCCAGCCAGGATTGGAGTCCCTTGTACCACCTCTCTGACGGGTGTCTGACCTGCCGCAGCTTGCACACCTCCAGTGACAGAGAACTCACTACCTCCTAAGCAGCCCTAACCACATGAGAGTGTACTTCATCAGGTCGGGTATTGGCAGTCATAGTTCTGACTGCAGGAGGAATCTCTAGCCTCGGCTTGTCAGCCTGTCAGAGGCTTGATGATGGAGATCACATCATCTCCCCAAGGCTGCTTTCCTCCCGGCTGCACAGCCCCAGCTCTTGATAGGAGCATACTGTTATACTGCTTCCTGGCATACCGTTATTTGGCCTTGGCAAATAGCATCTCACATGCTAGCTGGGATCAGTTGTATGGAGTGCTGTGTTGGAAGGAGGCTGAGGCTTCATCCAAGCTCTTTAGGAGGGAGTCTGTGATCAATTAGCAATGTCTGCCGCGGAGGAGTGGGTAGGGCATGCACGTGTCCCAGGTCTGCTGTCCCTGCCCTCAGGCTCTGGACTGTCTGTGCAGCCCCCAGACACTGTCTTCTGCTGTGTCTGAGAACTGTGGCAGGCAGCAGGGCTATTTTTGCTCCTGGCTTTTTATTCATGTTAGTGACCGGCTTCTCGGCCACATCATGACATCAGCTCACATTCATCTTATAGTCCACAAAAAATCCCCAAGTCTTTTTCATAAGAACAGCTATCAAACTAGATCTTTCCCCCATCTTGATGTTATTTCCAGTGTGTGGATACAGAATTAATTTCAATCATCCCCTTGTCGATGCTCATTTAGGTTATTTCCAGATGTTTATAATCAGAAACAACACTGCTGTGGACATCCTCATATGTACTGCTGCACACATTGGTCTTATTTCCTTTGCACAAATCTATGGAAAAGGGCTGGGCAGCAGCCACCTAACTCTCATAGAATGTTCCAGAGACTCTGAACTGCCAGGAATATCAGGGACTTGGAACAGGTGCCTCGGCCCATTCCTTGGTCTGCATGTAGCCCAGGTGTCTGAGAGAGATAATAAATTCAGGGGTGCAGTTAAGGACTCACACTGGTGTGTTCACCACTCCTGTTCAATGGGCTGGGTTTGTGGGAGAAGCATCCCCAAGGCAGCTAAAGTGGGTGGTGAGATGTCGAGTAGCTGAGTTCAGGAGGTCGGAGCAGGGATATTGGAGCCAGTCTGGCTGTTCTCTAATCCAGAAGTCCCACCTAGAGACTCATGTATGCTGGTAAAATGTGACCGTCACTTTACAGCCAAGCTCTGTCACTAGGGCATCTGTGTTTCTGCCCTAGAAAGGGAAAGGTTGACATAGGATAGTTCTTCCTGCCCCAGGAAGAAACTGGGTAGAGCTGAGTCCTAATCAGGAAGGTGGGGCTGAGAGCCCAGAGTGTTGCTATAGAGCAAAACATCTTCACGAGTTCAGCCAGAAAATAGTCAAGCACCCACATCATTTAAGTTCGATAACTTCCTGTACTGATTTATACTCCTAGCAGCAGAGTCCTAGAGTGCCCATGGCTGCATGTACTTGTCAATACTGGGCATTTTCACTTAAATTATCTTTTTGTTTATCAGTTCAGATAAACTCAGAAAAGCCTCTTTTTTAGGGTCTAATACTGCACTGCACAGTTGCTGATTGGGGCCATCAAGAGGTGATGTCCTCTGGCTCAAAGTGGGTTCATAGCTATGTGGAAAATTCCATGCTGTGCTCACTTTTGTCCACGTTTGCTGAAGAACCCTGTGGTGCCACACTGGTTGCAGTAGGGTGGCCCAGCCATTTCTTTCTTTTGGGATGGTTTGAAGTTGGGTTTGATTTTTTTTTGGAGTGTGGAAGGGCTGCCACATTGCACAAGCTGATGCTATTCAATAGACTCGACAGGACCCGGTGACAGATTGAATGGGGGAGTTTGAGTCAGGGGAGGGACTAAACTGATGACCCCCAGGACCCTGGCTCTGGGATGGAAGGGAAGACTATGGGTGACTGTCAGACCTTCCCTTCCTGGAGAGGGAGGCACGGCCTCTCCCAAGCATGTTCTGGACCTGCTGACCCAGGGCAGCCAGGAACCCAGGAGTGCCCAGAGCGGAATCCTGGGCTGCCACAGGCCCAGAAAGTCTTGCCCAGGCCACCACCATTGCAAACCTATCCTCAAAGATACCCTGCCCCAGGGCCCAAAGCCACCCTGCGCTACCAGCGCCAGGCACTCCCATCTCCTGCCCATTCTGAGTTCAGTGGCCACCTCTGATCTCTTTCCCCAACCCCCTCTGCCCCACACCTCGGCCAACTGGGAACAAAGGCCCCTCTCAAGTTCTCAGGCAGGCCTGGGCCCTCACTCACCCCCAACCATCAGGGAAGGATGCCCTGCTCTGCTCACAGTGGTTTCAGGCCAGGTTAGAAAGGGCTTGGTGAAGGGTGGAATTCCTTCAGACTTGAGGTGAACATCGCTCTTTCATCCTGGGTCAGGGGGCAGCACAGTGAGGGTGCCACACTCCCCTCCCAGCAGCTCAGCAGCAGCACGTGTGCCACTAAGGGGCTTCCCGCTTCAGCTTCAGGGACCTGCAGGGAAACCGCCTGTCCATCTCTGTGGTTCTGGGAACTTAGGGTGATGAGATTGTTTTGAATCCTCCTCTTAGGAGTGGAGGCCCGGCTGCATCTCTTTAAGGACAAGCAGTTGTTCCCCGTCAGCCTTTTGCCTGGAAGCACAGATTTGGCCCCTGACTGAAGTGTTTCCAGTCAGGGCGTGTGTGATGTGCCCCCAGGCTGCAAAGGCAAGGTGAGACAGAGGGAGGTACACCAGCCTGGAGCAGAGGCGTGGGCTCTGGGGTCAGACAGTATGGGATGGGCTTCCTGGTGAGGCCGTCGCTCCCCTGCGACCTGAGGCTCTGGGGCCTGAAGTCTGAGATGAGGACTCATTTGCTCCTTTGTACAGTTGATTAGGTTGGTGAGTATTTATTTCGAGACCCTGCTCAAAGCTTTAGCAATAGAATGGGAGGATTTTCAGATCTGCCTGTTCTTCCCCTCGCCCCCTACCAAGGCACACACACACCAGGCCCAAAGGAGGCTGCTGTGGGTGGGGGCTGCAGGGAAGGGGGTTGGGAGACTCTCGTGATGTGGAGAATCTCGAAGGGTGGTGTTCCTCAGACGGCTGGAAGGCACTGAGTCCAGCCCACCCTGTTACTGATAGGGAAACTGGGACCTTGAAGGGAGGGGCAGCCTGCCCTGATTCTCAGTCTGATGAGGGCAGAGCCAGGCAGAGGGCCCTGGGACCCTCTCTTCATTCAGGCTCTTCCTCAGGAAGAGGCCTGTGTCATGGCCCAGCTCCTGGGGAGTGGGGTGGGCATCCCCTGCCTAACCCTGGAGGCCAGAGCCAGAAGTCTTGTCCTAATCTGCAGGCTGGAAAGCAGGTGCCGAGATCTGCAGCCCAGCCCTGGCTCAGGGCAGAATTGGCAGCAAAGGGCCGTCACTCCCTACCGCCTGGGCCACTGGCTGTGCCCTCTGCTCCAGGACGCCTGCTGGGGCCCCCACTCCAGGCTTCCCTGGAGCCGGTGACAGTCACATTCTGCACTGGGCTCTGGGGTCCTGCAGGCCTCATGAGGAGCAGCAGAGACAGAAGCAGAGCAGAGCAGGGCTGGACCCACTGCCCTGGGCTGCCGTGTGCAAGGCCTTCCCATTGGTCTGAAGGAGGCACCAGGAGGGAGGACCGCAGCTGCGTGGGGTCCATGTGCCCATCTCTCTGCTGTGCCCATCTAGTGGGACCTCCACCCCGGCCCGTGGGAGCAGAGGGTCTTTCAGGGTCCTTCTAGCCTGAGGTTGAGTGATCTGACAGGGACAGGGCATCTGGCAGGGTGACTGGACGTTGTGTTGGAAACTGTGACATAACTCTCTCCCTTCCCTGCTCGTCCTACACTGAGAAGCCACCTGCAGCGGAAACCGGCGTCTGCACACAGTGAAAAGGCTTGCGAGTTCTGAGTTGGGATGAGCTCGTCAGCCCGCCCTGCATGGCCCCACCAGGGGCACTGCTCCCGCATGGTGCTTGGAGACGTCAGAGAAATGTGTGCATGTTGCAGGGACAGAAAGTGGTGAGGCGGAGGGGAACACCGGGTCTCAGGGTCCCACCACTTGGGCTTGAACTCTGACTCACCTACTTCCTACCTGGGTCATCCTGGCACCCCCTGTAGGCCTCAGTCTCCTCACCTGGGAAAGAGGAGTTGATGATTCCTCTTTGTAGACTGCTTTTAAGATTTAGAGAAAATGTATATACGGCATTGTATGAGTTTCCAAACTCACCGTGACACACACCACACACGGGGGCCTTCGACAACAGACATTTATTGTCGCACAATTCTGGAGGCTGGAAGTCGGGGATCAGGGCGTAGGCAGGGTGGGTTCCCCCATGGCCCCTCTCCTTGGCCTGCAGGTGGTCTTCTCCTCCTCGGGTCCTCTCATGCTGCTCCCTCTGTGCGCGTCCATGGCCTCATCTCCTCTGCCTACAAAGACACCAGTCAGGCTGGATCAGGACACCCCAGTGACTTTATTTTAACGTCATCACCTCCACAAAGACGCCGTTTCCAAAACACAGTCCCGTGCTGCCGTGGGGGCCAGGGCTTCAACACACAAATGTGGAGGGCACAGTTCACTCACAGCAAACACCAGCACAAGGGCTGGCCCGGTGTAGGCATACAGTACAGAATCGCTTTTGTTAATTATTGGGACTTTTTTTTTTTTTTTTTTAGAGACGGAGTCTTGCTCTGTCGCCCAGGCTGGAGTGCAGTGGCACGATCTCAGCTCACTGCAAGCTCCACTTCCTGGGTTCACGCTATTCTCCTGCCTCAGCCTCCTGAGTAGCTGGGACTACAGGCAACCACCACCATGCCCGGCTAATTTTTTGTATTTTTTAGTAGAGACAGGGTTTCGCCGTGTTGGCCAGGATGGTCTCGATCTCCTGACCTGGTGATCTGCCCGCGTCAGCCTCCCAAAGTGCTGGGATTACAGGTGTGAGCCACCGCGCCCGGCCTTTTTTTTTTTTTTTTTTTTTTTAAGTTTAAAATCAGTGGTGTATTTAATGCAGGTGGTAGGAGAAAAGGCGACAGAACTCACTGAGTCAGTAATTGCTGAGCACCTGCTGTGTGCCAGGCACTGCTCTGGGCTCTGGGGATGATCAGCGACCCAGTGGCCAAAACTGCTGTCCTCAGGGAGCTGGCGTTTGCCTGTGAGTGACGGACAGTGAGCAAAATCAATGAGGAAGGTGTATGGGATGTCAGAGGATGGTGCGCTTCACAGAGAAACTGAACCCGAGTGGGTGGGGTGCTGAGTAGAGGGGTTTTGCAGGGTCCTGCCAGCTGCACGTGTGGACTCAACCATGGGGTGTGAGAAGAACGGGCATGGGGGCTCCTCGAGGAGCATGGTGGGGTCACGCCCCACGGCCCGGCATCGTGTTCAGATTTCCTGCTCACCAGAAGCTTCTCGCCTCTCTCTCCTCTGCAGTGTCGAGGGCGAGGCCCCCAGCAGTGAGACTGGCACGTCCCTGGACAGCCCCTCAGCCTACCCCCAGGGCCCCTTGGTGCCCAGTTCCAGCCTGAGCCCGGATCACTACGAGCACACATCAGTGGGAGCCTATGGGCTGTACTCAGGGCCACCGGGGCAACAGCAGCGCACGCGGAGGCCCAAGCTGCAGCACTCAACCTCCATCCTGCGCAAGCAGGCCGAGGAGGAGGCCATCAAGCGTTCACGCTCACTCTCCGAGAGCTATGAGCTCTCCTCGGACCTGCAGGACAAGCAGGTAGGCGAGCACAGCCCCTCAGGCCACCCATGCAAGCGCAGGGCAGCTCTGCCCGCCATGTGTGCCCCCACCAGGCATGGTGGCAGATCTGTCCCAAAGACTCGAGTTGGGGTGCATGTGGGCTAAGGCTGAGGGCTCTGCCCCAGTTCCAGCTCCACCTGTAGTTGCTCCTCAGGAGCCTCTTGCCCCAGCTGGCTCTGGCTGGCGTGTAGGAAGGACCTGGGTTGTCTGGCGTTCCTTCTGGGGACTTCCAGAGAGTCATCTTCACATGAGGCCTTTGCCATGGCCCGGGTTCCACGTCCCGCATGGCTCAGATCTGGGGGGCCATGATAGGTGTCTGAGCATAAGGCCCAATGTCATCGGGACACACTGGGTACGTGGCCAGCCACTGAGGTTCTAAAGACCCAGGAGAGGGCTGAGGGAGGGAGGTCCATTGACAGCATAAATATCTAAATATCACAAGCTCTGGAAAGAACCGCATCTGCAGCCAGCCAGGGGAGGCTGCTTGCACTACCCCTCCTGGCTCACACCTCCCTGCTCCTGTGGGAAATCCCCCCACTGAAGACTGCACCCCTCCCCCAGGGGCCTTGGCCCTTAGAGGTGGCCCAGACCCACAGTGTGCCTAGGGCTGGGCTCGAGGGAGGACAAGAGGTAGCCTCCCAGGGTTGAGCCAGGAGAGGAGAATCCTGGGGTGCAGAGGAAAGAGCGAGTCCCTGAGCGGTCCCTGGGGAGGCCAAGAGCTCTCGCTTCCAAGTCCCTCCGAGTGCATGTGCACAGTAGGTGTTTTAATAAGGATCTGAGTGAATGAACAGATGGATGAGTGAGGGGGTGAGTGAGCCAGTGCATGGACAAGCCCCTTAGCAGTTTGAGGCTTCAAGAGAACCCAGGCTCCCAGGCAGCAGCTCTGCAAGCTTGCAGGGGCAGGCTTGGGAGGGCTGTCAGACTCTCCCCAGCTCCTGGGCACTGAGCTCTAGACAGCTCCTCCAGATGCCCAGGTGGCCGCCTCTGCCCCTGCTGGCCCCAGGGCCCTGGGAAGACTGGGAGTCTTCCCAGAGTCCATGCTGCAGAAGCTTCCTGGCCTCCACTCCCACCTACACCCGTCCTGTAGCCCCGCCACCCTCTGCTTGCTCCCAGATCTTCCTGGTTACCCTTTTTCTTTAAAAACAATTTTTTTGTTTGTTTGTTTGTTTGTGTTTGCTGGGAGTATATATTCAAGTTGCTCCCCTTTTTGTCCCTTAAGGAGTAGAGTTCTGGGCCTGGTGTGCCCCAACTTCCTAAGGGAGTGGTACAGATACTGCCTCGGGTTGGGGGGGGTTATCCACTCTCTTGACAGGGAATCCCCCATCAGCCCCCTCCTCACCTGGCTGTCGGTGCTGCCTTGCAACTTAGGCTGGGCTGACACAGGGCAGAGCAGCCTCTGTTCCTTTATCTGTGATGCCCAGATCCAAAGTGGACCATGGTTTATAGTAAGAGATGTCTGCAGCAGAGCCATTTAAACAGAAAGGAAAAAGGTTGGGACTTAATAGAGGCCTTTGAAGAGAATTATATGCTTACTGTGGGCCTAATAGGACTGCAGCTATTCATTTTCATTCCATGCATATTATCTGAACGCCCACTATGCACCAGACACTGTGTTGGGTGCCCGTGACCGAGGCGAGGCCCCTGCTCTTGGGCTCCACTGTGGCACAGGAGCTGGACAGGAACAAGTTAGCAATGCAGAGGCAGTTGACTTCCAGAAAGTGATGCAAACTCTAGGGATTCTAAAAATTGGGGAAAGAAATAGGGCGGCTACGGGAGGCAACAGCATTGGGTAACGCTGGTTGGGAAGACCTCTTTAAGGTGGCATTAGAGCTGGCTGTTCCAGGAAGAGGCAACAGCTGATGCAAAGGCTGCCGAGTGTGTGAGATGGAAAGGAAGGCCTGGAAGAGGTACCAAAGAGGTAAGAGGGAGGAGGCGACATCAAGGGCCACTGAGCATTTGATGCTCCACTGAGCTTCCTGGAAAGCTCAGCAAAAGTGGGAATGGGACAGATTGCATGGGAATCACCAGATGAAAAAGTAGGGTGCCTGATTCCATGAGGAGTTTTAAGTCTGGATAACACAGAGTCCGTTTTAGTGAAAGGAGCCCAAGGGCTGGTCTCCTGTGCTCTTCTGGCCCCTGGCCCACTGTGCCCTCCAGTGGCTTTCTGTCCCTGAAGCAGGAAACTTGAGTGTGTGTCAGGTACTGTCCCTGTGTCGTCGAAAAGTGACAGTTTGCTTTGCTGAAGGGCATTCTTCCCGGTTCCTCTTCTGCACTGCTCAGAAGTTTCCCTTGAAGGGACAAGTGAGGGCCGGATGGGGGAGCCCTGGCCACGGGGTCGACTCCTCTGTGCAGGAACCATGTGCCCTGGGGCAGCGGCTTCCCTACGCTGAGTGTCTTCCCTCCGCTGAGCATCTTGTCCTTGCTGAGAAGTGGGGTAGCGAAACCCCTTGGGAGAGCAGAAGCTGCTGTGAGGTGGGATGAGGGCATGGGGGTCCCCAGCACACATAGTAGATGGGCACATGTTAGTAGAATCCCCTCCATTGGGTCCCAGGAAACTTTTCGACTGGGCCTGGCAACAGTTCCATCCCAGAAAGAAGAATGACCCACGGTAAGTCTGGGGACGAGGAAGAGTAGCCCCAGGTCCATGTGCATCCCCCTGGGGGAGGAACTGCCAGGGGCTCTGGTGAACAAATGCAGAGCCCATTACTGCCTTCCTGAAGTCCCTTCGCCCCCAACACACACAGGTTTGGGCAGGAGGTCTCAGGAAAACAGGGTGGCTGCCTGGTCTGCGAGGTCCGGAGCCAGCAGGTGAGAAGGCCTTGCGGGGAGCTCTAGGCCTGAGCTGGAGGTCCTCGTGCTTGTGCCGCCCACAAGGTACAGTGAGGGAAGAAAGGCTTCCTAGATCCCAGCCTCGGGCCTCTTATCGGCCCCAGGGGCTTTCTAAGCTCCACTCACAACCCAAAAAATAGAAACTTTCTGCTTACAGTTGTGGAAGTGAGGTCATTTCTTGGATGGCGTTCAGTGACAGGGCGAGAGAGAAAACAGACTCCGGCCTGGGATTGGAAAAGTCATTTTGATCTGCTCCCCCAAGCCCCCCCAGCTCTTCTCCTCCACCCAGCCTGCTGGGACCACCCAGAGCCAGGCAGCACGCATGGGCGTGCAAGGCCCTGCGTGGCCCTGAGCCAGTCTCCCTGGTGCAGGCTGCAGCCTTCGATTTGCTGGATGTCTGTTTGGCATTATTTCAGTTCTGCGCCTGCGGCTGCCTGCTCTCCTTGACAGACCCCTTGCTCCTCGAGGGCAAGGACCTCCATGCCTCCCATTCCACCTCCAGGTGTGACGTGATGCCCAGCATGTAGTGGGCATCTGGGACCATACAGGCAGGTGTAGCGCTTTGCCTGGCTCCTAGCCCCACATCACATGCCCGCGCCACCCCAGCACCCCAAGAGGCCTGGCTTGGCAGAGAAGCCAATTCCTTATCTTGGCCGCAGGAGTATGTTCATCGTCCACTCAGGAGCAAGGTGCAGGGAGCGGCCCTCAGGGCCCTCCTTGGTCATGGGTGCCTCAGGAATTCAGGAGGTCTGTGTGTCCCACTGAAGCGCCTGGGGTTCACCCCGCCCCCTCCCTGCATGTAGCCCAGCCCTCACAGGAACGAGCCGTGCAGGCCAGACGAGCCATCAGGAATGGCAGTGCTCATGAGGGAAAGCCAGCTCCAGAGCCTGGAGGCCTCTTGAGTATGTGTTGAGTCTCTTCTCTGGGCCACAGTTTGCCCATCTGTAGAGCAAGGGAGCTTGGGGGCTTTACAAACTGTAAATCCCTTCCCAGAATGCAGCTGAGGGTCCTTCCAGCCCAGCTGCCCCCGTGCTTGGCATGTGTCAGCCCTTGGCCTCTGTCTCCCAGGCTCACCACAGTCATAGGAGGCAGGTCCCAGTGCTACCCCATTTAATAGATGAGGAAACCGAGGAACCACATGGGCTCAGTGCTTACTCTGGGTCACCCAGCTACCAAGGGGGCATAGCCTGGATTAGAACTCAGGCACCTGGCCTCGAAGCCTGCTTCTCAGTGCAGCAAACCCCATAGGTCTCCCTGAAACTCAGTGACCCCTCTGGCCACAAGAGCTGCCTGGTTGGTGCTGTGGAAAGAAAATGAGTCCAGAAGCCTGTGGGCCTTGCTAGGATATTTAGCCTGTCTCTTGAACTGTGCATACTTCTTCCAGGGTCTCCAAATGGGTTTCGTTAGATGGCATACCTCAAGATGCACCAGGGCCAGGGGCTTCTGTGACCCAAGACACTGGGGACACTCAACATAGTGTATCTCACTGCCTTTTAAAGTTTCTGAGGCCCTGCATGTTGGCTCATGCCTGTAATCCCAGCACTTTGGGAGGCCGAGGCCCGTGGATCACCTGAGGTCAGGAGTTCAAGACCAGCCTGGCCAACATGGTGAAACCCCGTCTCTACTAAAAATACAAAAATTAGTTGGGCATGGTGGTGGGTGTCTGTAATCCCATCTACTCGGGAGGTTGAGGCAGGAAGATCGTCTGAACCCAGGAGGCGGAGGTTGCAGTGAACTGAGATCGCTCCATTGCACTCCAGCCTAGGCGACAGAGCGAGACTCTGTCTCAAAAAAAAAAAAAAAAAAAAAGGTCTGAGAGAGGAAAAACATGGTTGCACTCATTTTAACTTGGTGCTTCTCTATCCAGTTTGATGTCGGGACTCATATTTTGCATAAGCCCACCAGCATCCCTCAGCAGTTGCTTTGACCAACTTTGGAACCTTCCCAGGTCACACAGCCACGTGGCTAGGAAGTGGGAAGGAGTTTGGTAGATGTTGTACTGTGCCTACATGCAGGGCTGTTCTCATTCTCCTCTCCCACGCCCAGGTGGAGATGCTAGAACGAAAGTATGGGGGGCGCCTGGTAACCCGCCATGCGGCCCGCACCATCCAGACGGCGTTTCGCCAGTACCAGATGAACAAGAACTTCGAGCGCTTGCGCAGCTCCATGTCAGAGAACCGCATGTCACGCCGGATTGTGCTGTCCAACATGAGGATGCAGTTCTCCTTTGAGGGGCCTGAGAAAGTGCACAGCTCCTACTTCGAGGGGAAGCAGGTCTCAGTGACTAACGACGGCTCCCAGCTGGGAGCCCTGGTGCCCCCTGAGTGTGGTGACCTCAGCGAGCCGACCACCCTCAAGTCTCCGGCCCCCTCCAGCGACTTTGCAGACGCCATCACCGAGCTGGAGGATGCCTTCTCTAGGCAAGTGAAATCACTGGCCGAGTCCATCGACGATGCCCTCAACTGCCGCAGCCTGCACACTGAAGAGGCACCGGCCCTGGATGCGGCGCGGGCCCGGGACACCGAACCCCAGACAGCCCTGCACAGCATGGACCACCACAAACTGGACGAGATGACGGCCTCGTACAGTGATGTCACCCTGTACATCGATGAGGAGGAGCTGTCGCCCCCTCTGCCCCTCTCGCAGGCAGGGGACCGGCCGTCCAGCACCGAGTCGGACCTGCGGCTACGGGCTGGGGGCGCAGCTCCAGACTACTGGGCCCTGGCCCACAAAGAGGACAAGGCCGACACGGACACGAGCTGCCGGAGCACGCCGTCGCTGGAGCGGCAGGAGCAGCGGCTGCGGGTGGAGCATCTCCCGCTGCTCACCATCGAGCCACCGAGCGACAGCTCTGTGGACCTCAGTGACCGCTCGGAGCGGGGCTCGCTCAAGAGGCAGAGTGCTTACGAGCGCAGCCTCGGCGGGCAGCAGGGCAGCCCCAAGCATGGTCCCCACAGCGGCGCCCCTAAGAGCCTCCCCCGGGAGGAGCCTGAGTTGCGGCCCCGGCCCCCCAGGCCCCTGGACAGCCACTTGGCCATCAATGGTTCGGCCAACCGGCAGAGCAAGTCTGAGTCAGACTACTCAGATGGTGACAATGACAGCATCAACAGCACATCCAACTCCAACGACACCATCAACTGCAGCTCCGAGTCGTCGTCCCGTGACAGCCTGCGGGAGCAGACGCTCAGCAAGCAGACCTACCACAAGGAGGCCCGCAACAGCTGGGACTCGCCTGCCTTTAGCAACGATGTCATCCGCAAGAGGCACTACCGCATCGGCCTGAACCTCTTCAACAAGTGAGTACCATGGGTGACCCTTCAGGGTGGGCAGCTGTGGCTTGCTGGGCCTCGGCGGGTGGGCATGGCTGCATCCTTCCAAGCACGGAGCTTGAGGTCCAACATGGCCTATGAGCATAGGAAGCTGCCACACAAGGTCAGTGGCTAGGACGGTGCTAGCCTGTGCGCTGAGGCCCAGCCCCTCCTGGGACTGCTGGTGGGGACAGCAACACACACAGGCTGAGCAGGGGCAGAATGGGAGCTTTCTGTGCTGAAGCAACTTGAGTCCCAGGCCCTTCCGTCCCATCACCCCCAAGTCCACCATAGCGAGTGGAGTATGTTGGGCCATGCCCTGCCCAACTTTGGATGTCAGGCCTAGGGGTGATGTGGGACACAAAGGCCTTTGAGCAGGGGTATGACCAGTTGTGTCAGTGGGGGGGCAGGGGCAGACAGGTGAGACCCAGGGCTGTGTCTTGTGGGGGACGGCAGGCCAGACCTGAGGCCATGTCTGGGGGTAGGAGTGCTCAGGGGCAGTTGCTGGCCAGACCCAGAACCGTGTCCTGGACGGAAGGAACTCAGACAGATGCAGGCCAGACCCAGGGCTGTGTCTGGGGGTCTTGGGGAGATGCATGAGTTGGGTTCATGGAGTGGCTGCTCCCCAAGGGGGTCCTGGAAAGGTGCCGTCGACCATCCTGAGAGCAGATCCAAGGAGCGATGGGTATTTAAAGCAGACTATTCTTAGCACAGCCAAAAATAGCAAGAGGAAGGGGAGGAGGGCTGAGCACTTGGCCTGGGGGATGTGCAGGCTCCTGTCCAACCTGAGATTTCTCGTTATTTCCACTCCCTGGGCCACTGGGATTTGACCTCATCAGATGCTGGCCTGGCACCAACTCCCCTGGGCTGGTGGTTCCTGACACACATCCAGGGAGCCAGGGGCAGACGACAGTTTTCCCAGAAGGTCAAACTAGGGTGTTGAATGGCGCAGTGGGACCTGGCCACCTCAAAGCCAGTGCCTGAGCTGAGTCCCTGTTCTCTCTGCCCCCTGTTCTCTCCTAGACTGGGGGAGATGGTGCTTTTGAACCATTCCGGGGACACATGGAAGCACTATCTTGGGGTGTCAGAGAGGCCTGTCTCAGGAAGAGCCTCTGGGGAATGGTGCATTCACTTGGGGCAGTGGCTTACTGGTTTGCTTAGCTAAGAACAAAGAGTCTTGGACATCTCACATCTACCAGGATGCTCTCTCCTGAGCCTGTGATCTGCCTGTGGCTTGCTGCAGAGTACGGCTGCTCTCACTGCTGCACAGGCCACGGCCAGAGCAATGCTCTGGACAGGGGAGGGTTGCGTCCTGCTGGCCCACCTGACACGGTCCCTGAAGTCTGTCCCCACTGCTCCTGGGCACAGCCCAGCTCCAGGATCATCTCTCGACCCAGGCCCATGTTCCCTAGAGGGGAGGCTGGGATAACCAGTGGTCCCTGCAGAGTGGACAGGTGGAGGCCAGCAGTGGGGAGACAGGAAACCAGGAAAAACCACCTCCCTCAACCAGCCAGCTTTGGTCTGTGTAGATTCTTTCTTATTCAGTTAACTTTTAATTATCTGTGTAGCACGTGAATACATTCTTCACAGAAAATGCATGCCTTGCAGCTCAGGATAACATCCTCTTGGACTCAGCATGTTGCAGTCTCTCCTTCCAGACTTTTTTCCTGTGCATTTGTGTGCACTCCTGGGAACTCTAGACAGCCATGGTTAAGAACACAGCTTGGGGCTTCGGCTGCCTGGCTTTAAATCCTGGCTGTCCCGTGTCCTATCTCTATGTCCTTGGGCAGCATAACCCCCCGTCCCACAGTGGCTGCATCTGTGAAATGGGCTGATGCCAGGGGCACCCTCCTCCCAGGGCGGTGAGGGTGAAGCGTTGGTCTGTGTGAAGTGCTGAGAGCAGGACGTGGCACAGGATAGGGCCTTACTATGTATTAGCTGCTACTATTGGATCCTTGCTGACATCACTCAGGGCCTGGGACTGTGACATTGTCTTATGAGGGTATCGCTGGGCTCTATACACAGGCTACCTTGCTCCTGCTGAGTGGTAGTCCCCGCTGTGCCTGTAGGTTATTTGGCCAGTTGCTTCTAGCTTTTCATAACTAGCACTAGTGTGACAGTGGTTGTGATCCTTACACACACGCCCGGCAGGCCTCTAGATCAGATGGCTGGAAGTGGAATTGCTGGGTCTTAGCTAGGCACGTTTTTAGTTGAAGTAGGAACTGCCCTTTCCCTTCCCTTTCTCTGGCCCTGTGCCTGTGTACCACCTCCACTTCTCTCCCTGCGGGGTGGTATGTCCCGGCCTTTCCAGCCTCCAGCACAGCTCTCAGTTCCCACCCCTTCCCAGCAATAAAGCAGTGAGCATTCCTGGCACAGGCCTCTGTCTGGGGGGACGCCCCCTTTAAGGGAATCATATACCAAAGTGGGAGAGCCAGCAGCAAGCGGGGAGGAAGAACAGAAACGAAGCTTGAGAAAGTGGTGTGGGTTGGTGGGGAGGGCATCCCAGGGGCTGCCGAGGTCTACCAGGCGTCCAGATGTTCCTCTTACTGCCGCTTACTCCCACCCAGCCCAGCTGACAGCCACACAGCTGATCTGGCTGGCGGTGCTGCGGGAGGGCGGGGGTGCAGGAGCCAGAGGCAGGAGGGTTTCAGCCCTGGCTCTGCCACCTATCAGCTGCGGGACCTGGGGCAACTCCCTGAACTCTCTGAGCCTCACTGCCTGCACCTGGAACATATTTGTGCAGTGGATGGCAGCTGTTGTGGTCAGCGAGGGCTTCTGTGTCCAGAGTGAGTGCCAAGGGAAGGGAGCTTCCAGGGCTGGGCTTTAGGAAGACCCAAACAGGCATTGTGATGGGCCAAGCAGGCAGAAATAATGAGAATAGCTAATCCTTCCATGTGCTGACGGTGCGCCAGGCGCGGTTCCCAGGGCCTATCACATGCTAATGCACGTTCCCCTGTGCAGTGGGTGAGCTGAGTCTCACACAGTTGGTAGGTGACTAGGGACATCACAGCCTGGCCACTTGGCTCCTGAACACATCCTCTTAAAATCCATGATGTAGGAACTGCTACCACAGGTATAGCCCTGGGCTCCCTACCTCCTCACTGGGTGACAGATCTGTAAACTGGGTCCAGGAGGCAGAGCCACACCATTTGTGGGAGGCCATGCAGCCCTGCAGCACGTGGAGCTGGGGCAGGTGCCCAGCAGGGACCTCACTGAGTCTGTCACCTCCACATTGGAACCCCACTGCAGCGTCTCGTGCTCCTGTACCTGGTACACACCCTCAGGGGTACATGCCTGGCCATGTCCACTTTCTCTCTGTCACATTCCTCCCTGGAATGAGCCCAGGTGACCTTGTCACAGGTGAGCCATGCCAGACCTCTCCCACCTCTGCAAGAGCATCCTTGGCCCCAGAGCTGCTTCATGATGACACGGGCACCCTCAAAAAGGAGTGAGAAGCTTGTCTCTGAGAAACATGTACACAGGGCTTGGGTGGCCACCTGGTGTGACAGTGTGGTTGGACTACTTGGCTAGGAGCTTTTCACAGGGGCCTCTGAGGCCCTTCCAGCACAGGGCCCTGTACCTGGAGGCAGCCCCCTTCTGTGAACCTGTCCTCCCCTACACTCAGCGCCCAGCCCCTGGGGCCCAGCAGCCTCGGGTCCCATCTACCTGCTAGAGCTACTGCAGAAGGGAGGCAGGGGATGCTGTCGCTGGAATCCTGCAGGGAGTATGGCTGTTTCACCCTTCCAGCGCCCCCAGGGGGCCATTCCCCTCCACCTGTGGGAACAGGGCTCAGAGAGTGCCCTTGATCTGCACGCTCCAGCTCTGTGCCCCTTGTGTTTAATGTGTCTGCTGTCATTGATAAAAATAGCAGTGAGCAGAGCCAGCCTGTGCAGAGCCTGGACCAAGCACCAGGCCCCATGCCGAACACCTTCCGCCTATTGTCTCACTGAATCCCCACAGCCATCCTGGGAAGCGTAGGTGCAGGCAGCCAGGCTGAGAGCCCAGGCCCAAGCTCAAGGCCACACACCAGAAGTGCTGGGCCCAGAGGATGTGCAGTGCTGCTCCTGTAGCCTGTGGTGCTGATGGTGTAAAGGATGGGCTCTCTTAGGAGCACTTTGAGCTGGGTCTTTGGAGGTTGGGACCCCCCTCCCCTAGACACAGGCCACTGTGGCCTGTGGCCCTTGATGCTACCCACAGCCCAGGATCCCGAGCCCTAGCCTGGGTCTGAGGTGGCTGGTGCTGAGTCTCGGAGAAGAAGACAGTGCCAAGGGAAGCCCTGCAGGGGGTGCTTGCACTTCAGAGGGTGATTCTCCTGCCTTCTCTCTGGGATCGATACCAGGGAAGCCACTTGGGTTCACGCTACCAGAAAGTGCGGTGTAAAAGTCAGAGCTGGATGGAGCAGGCAGCCTCTGGAGGTGGTGAGCTTGCTGGCCCTGGCAGTGTAGGAAAGGCTGGAAGTGGCACCTCTCTGCAGGACCCTCGGAGGACTTGAGTCTGGGTTGCTGCATTGGAAGGGCATATCCAGGTGTGCAGGGACTCACTGAATGCTGAATTTGGTGAGTCTATCCTCACCCCCGCAAGCAGTTAACAGTTACCAGGGCTCAGACCTCTGACCACGGAGATCCTCGGGCACTCCAAACCCTGTGTTGGTCTCTGCGTTAATCATGGCCTTCTCTGTTGCATGTGACAGGAACTCTATCAAACTGGGTTAAGCAAAGAGGCTTTACTGGTTCATGGACCTGAAAAGTCCCGGGTATTTCTTGGCTCCATCTACCTCAGGGTTGGCCCTGCCCTTTGCCAGATCCTCCTTGACCCAGGGCAGGAGGGCTGTCAGAGAACCCCAGGCCTGTAGTCCGACCTCAAGGCAACCCCAGTGTGAGGAAGAGAGATTCTCCTCACCTCATCGGCTCCTTCTGGCTCTCGTGCCTCTCCCTGAACCACTTACTTGGGCAAGCAGGATGCAGGGCTCTGACTGGCCTGGAGCAGAGAGTAGAATCTGCCCACTGGGTCTTAGGGCCTGAGCTGGAGGGTAGGCTGGGAAACATGGAGGCTGAAGCTAGGTGCTTGGGCATCCATCCACTTCCACATCTCTTAGGCATCCTGAACAGTTAAAAAGGACTGGAGCCAGGCACAGTGGCACATGCCTGTGGTCCCAGCTGCTTGGGAGGCTGAGGCGGGAGGATCACTTGAAACTAGAAGTTTGAGGCCAGTCTAGGCAACATAGTGAGACCCGTGTCTTAGAGAAAGAGAACCCTTTTCTGGATCTTGCACACCCCTGCTGGGAAAATATCAGGGTAAGCACTTAGTGCTTGGCTCCAGCAGGTAGGTGTTCCCCACGTGCAATCCACAACCTTGCAGCGGCTCTTCCTCAGAGCCTCACAACAGCTCACTCTTCCCACCAGCAGCTCAGCTTGCAGCTGAAAGACAATGAGAGATGTGTGTGCAGGAAGTGACTGGTGCAATCTGTGCTCACCTGTCACACTTGAATCTGAATCGGCATCTGATGTGAGGAAAAGCTGGCTCAGCCAGCTTTAGGGGAGGCAGCTATGGCCAGACCTGGGAGCATACAGCAGGGATGGAGCCAGGAGGCTTCAACTACACTGCCTGCTGGGGCATTTTAGGGGGCAGCAGGGCCGGGGGTACAGAGGTAGGTCAGGTATAAATGGTGAGAATGTTGCAGGCAGCACCTGTTAATGCTGGGTCCTTACAGGGTGGAACCAAGAAGAGCTAAAGAAAGAGTAATGGATATACACAGAGGCACTGTGGGGATGGGGTGACTGCAGAGTTGGACGGAGTGGACTTTCAGCAGCAGGAAGGGCATTCGGAGGGTAGAGGGAATTTTTAGGGACTTCTGGGGCAGAAGCATGGATTATAAGTCCCAGCACCCTTCATCTTGCTGGGCAACCTGGACCCAGTTTTTTGACCCTTCTGTGCCCCCATTTTGTTACCTGTCAAGGCTTTTGCATTGGCCATTCCCTCCACCAGGGACCCTCTTCCTGGCGCTCTGCCCAGGCTCAATGCCATCGCATCAGGGTGGGCTTTCCTGCCCGTCTTTCTGCCCCTTCCAGCTGAAGTCGATGCCGTCCCAGCTTTCTGTGGCATCACCCTGGTTGAGTTCTTCTAGCCCGGGCCTCTCCTTCCAGCTGTGAAGCCTGAAATGGTTTCTGAGGCCTGTGGCATGGTAATTTACGAGTACGAACTCATGAATTCTTCACAGTAACTGTTGTGTGAACTGTTGTCATCCCCATTATACAGAGACACAGAAAGGCTAAGTTACTCACCCTGGGTTGCCCAGCCAGAAGTGGAGCTGAGACAGAAGTGTGGGCTTCTGGCTCTCCCAGCCATGCCCCTGATGCTTGTACTGTAGCATATTTCTGTATTCTTGGACTTTATCTCCTTCTGTATCCCTCTCTAACTAGAAAGAATGTTTTTTGAGGATGGGGACCATAACTGTGCTAACATAGCACCTAGCCAGGGTAGGTGCTCGATAAATGTTTGTGGAATGAATGAAGGAGGTGGGTGTCCATAGGGGACCTCACAGCTTCCCCCTTGAAGTGACACAGACCCCTCAGCTCACAGTTCAGTGGCTGAAGCATGTCCTGCTGCGAGAGGAGGTGGTGGGGGTCCAAGCCCACACCAAAGGCCCACCTTCGGCCTGTGTGATGCTTGGCAGACCTCGTGGAGCTCTGTGAGGCAGGGCACAGGTGGATGGAGAACTCGCCACCCAGCAGGGCCACCAAGGACAGATTGGGGAAGGAAAGGCTTCATTACACGGGCTAGGAGTAGGGGAGGGTAGCAAAGTCCCAATGGCAGGGGATTCCCAGCAGTAAATGCCCAGTGCCCCGGCCGTCTGCTGTCAGGGAGGCTGTTGAGGGCCTGTCACTCCTGCAGGGAGCTTTTCGGAGACTCCCAGCCCCACCTGGGAGCCGGCCCTGACTGTCCAGCTGCAGCTCCTCCCCAGTTCCCCTCAGGTCAGTGGCGAGCTCCTCATCACTGGCCCAGGCCCCCTCACTGAGCATCCTCACTTCTGCGGTATCCCCTTGAGGCCTGCCGGGTGGAATCCATCCCCTGCACTAGGTTCAGGCTAAAAGCTGATGCCATCCTGGGCTCACTGCTCCTTGTCCTTCTTGCTCCTATCTCCACTGCCCCCACCTCAGCCACCCCCACCCAGATCCATCAGCAAATATTGACACCTCTGCCCTCAGACTGCGTCCTCAACCCAGCCCCCTCCCACCTCTGCTGCAGCATGGCCAGGTGCCCACAGGAGCCCCTCACTCAGCTGCCAGCTGGGCCCTGGCCCACAATCTCCCCAGCATGGCATCGCTCGTGTGGACTTAGGACCCCCATCACCACCCTCTTCACCACACACTGGGGCTTCTCAGCCCACTCGGGAGAAAGCCAGACCCCTCTCCATGGCCTGCTGCACGTGCGGTCTGCCCACTGGCCCACTGCCCCCTTCGCCTTCCCCCAGGGTCCCTGTGCTCAACCCTGGAATAGCCTCTCAGGTCTCCCCACCCACCTCAGCGCCTTTGTCCTCACTGTCACCTCTTCCCAGAAAATTGCCTGATCCCTCAGTCTCTGTCCCTTGCCCCCTGCCCAGACTAGGCCTCTCAGCTGTACCCACAGGGGCCCATGGCCTACTCCCAGCCAGTGTTCACCAAGACGTGCCTGGCCCAGCAGACACATGGTGTTCACCTAATCCTGAAGAGCCCGCATGCCCGCTTCCCACAGCACCTTCCCCTCTTCCCTCTGTGCTCTGAGCACCTCCAGGGCCGAGGAGCCTTGTCCTGGAAGTCCCTGGATGTGGCACATCAACACCAGAGGGTGGATGGGGGCAAAAAAAGAGCAGCCGCTGCCCGGGGAAGTGACAGAAGGCGGGACCTGGCTGGGCCTGGACCTGGTCACTGCAGCAGTGGCCTGGAGGGACCAGACAGCCTGGGTGGAGTCAGAGCATGCACCTGTGTGGGGAAGGGACCAGGCAGCAGGGGGTGGGGGTAGCCCAGTCCAGCTCCCCCAGTCACTGCCATGGAGGCCAGGGAGCATAGGCCCAGGGATGCCAGAAGGTCTGATTTTTCAGAAGCCAGAAATCCAGATTTTTTGTGCACTCTTCCAGTTTTTAAATATTGGTAACTAACTAGAATTCTTTTTGTTAACAGCGTGTGGGCCAAAGAAAACCCAACTGTAGGTGAGCCATGGCAACCCCTTACCTGGAAGCTGAGGGAGGGAGAGAAGGGTGTGGGCTGGTGCTGGCATGGAGCAGGATGGTGAGGACCCAGAATCTGCTCTGGCCTTGGCTGTAGAGGCCTGGGGCATTGGAGCAGTTCTTGTTTGGAGACCCCTGAATCATAGCGAGGCATGTGATCTTGTGAACAGTGAAACCCTGGTCCTTCTATCCTGGGTCCCTGGAACAGGTAGGGACCCGGGCCACTCCATTACCACTTCTGTGCCAGGACCAAGCTGGCTGGTGTCTGCTCCCTGCCACACTCCTGGGGACAAGCTTAGGGGTGTGGCCATCCTGGGATAAAAATAGCAGGGTCACCTTGCAGCCAGGAGGCTTCCTTTCACTTGCACGTGGAAATGCAGTGTCTGTAGGGCACTGCTGTCAGCCGGGAACTGTGCAGGTTATGGGGCAGGTGGACACCGGCTTTCGTGTCCATTCCCCCCACCCAGGGGACAGAAGAATGCTGACTTCTACCTGCTGGGGCAAGGGGTGAGGCCTGGCCCCCCAGTTAGTGGATGACCCGGCCGATTACACCCCAGCACAGGTTCTGGGTATGCCATGAGGCAAGGGGGCCCAAGCCACACTGGGCTCCTCATGGACTCTTGAGGAAGCACGTGTCCCTGGAGGGTGTCCCCAACCACTTGACAGCCCTCGGTGATTCTGAGGACTCAGGCCAAGGGGACATGGAGCCAGTCTGGCCTGATGGCTCCATACAGCTCCCTGAGTGGCCTGGCAAACTCCACAGAGGACACCCATCCTCCAGGGTCACATATGTGGCCATTTTCAAAGCCCTCTCACACCAGCCTGTCTCCCTTTTTTTTTTTTTTTGACATGGAGTCTTGCTCTGTCGCCCAGGCTGGAGTGCAGTGGTACAACCTCGGCTCACTATAACCTGTGCCTCCTGAGTTCAAATGATTCTCCTGCCTCAGCCTCCCAAGTAGCTGGGATTACAGGTATGAGCCACCATGCCTGGCTAATTTTGGATTTTTAGTAGAGATGGGGTTTCACCATGTTGTCCAGGCTGGTCTGGAACTCCTGACCTCACGTGATCCACCTTCTTCAGCTTCCTGAAGTGCTGGAATTACAGGTGTGAGCTACCACTCCTGGTCCAATCTCTCCCTTTGACCACCAAGACCACCCTGCCAGGTCAGCCAAGCAAGAGACCTACCACAAGATGGGCAGGACATCTGAGGCCCGAAGGGAGAAGGGGCCTGCCAGGGCTCACACGGCCGGAGTGCCGCAGTGGGGCAGGGCCTGCTCCCAGGGCTGGTGTGAGCAGCAAGGTCAGTGCCATGTCCCCGCAGCCTGCCTGGCCCTACAGACACCTGGCCAGGTGCAGACCTGGTGTGCTCTGGCCTGGCGCTAGGCCCCATCAGCCCACGACACATGTGTCCCATGCGCATCCCTGCCCAGGCCTGGTTCTGCACACACCTTGGGCACCAAGAAGCTTGAGCCAGCGGAATGACCCATGCGCTGGGGGTCTGGTCTCCAGTGGACACACTCAGCCCTGCAGGGCCAGCCTTGCCACTGGTGCTGTGACCTCCAGCTAGAAACGCTGCCTTCCTCCACCTTCATCACTCTCCCATGTATTGGGACTCGGCATAGAAACCTTTCATGGTGCTTACTGAGTGCGTCGTTGCAGGCATCTGACTACTTCCTCAGTGTTTACAGCAGGGGAAGCCAGGACCCCTGGAAGGTTATATAACGGCTGTCGGGCTCCCGAGTCTGCTGGGCTCCCGAGCACCGCAGGTAACCAGAGTGCTGAGCTCCTGGAGTGGGAATTGAGGGAATTAGTGTGCACAGGGCGCCTCAACAGCGGTGGCACGGAGCGATTTCTCCCCGCCGGTGCTGTGGTTGCTGTCCTTTATTACCCGTTGGCAGGCGGAGGGTTCCAATCTGCTCAGAAGTGCAGCCTGGCATGGCGGCTTTCACATTGAGGGGAGCAGGGAGTTGGGCTGGACAGGGAACCCAGTTCTGAATGTGTGTGCGGGAGTCTGGGGCCAGTGCCGGGCAGCCGAGAACGGGCTGTAGGCAGGGCAGGGGAGTGATGGTCCAGCTCCAGCTCCCACAGAAGCACCCCTGCAGTCAGCCCAGCCCATTCTTTGTACAAGGTCTGGGTGAGTCTAGGTGAAGGCGTTTGTACCAGGTCCCCCACATTTGGGTTTTGGGACAGGGCAGGATGCCTGGAGCCCAGGGTCTTCTGGTGCCAGCCTGGGCTCTTGAGTTCCCACCCAGGCAGGAGATGGAACTAGAGACCCCTGAATGCCTACAGGGATGAGGGCCGGTGCAAGTGGGCAGGGAGGGAGAACGTCGACCGTCCACTGAGCGGAGATCCCCTCCAGGTGCCTGGCCAGCAGCCGGGCAGCTGGGGCTGAGTGTGCCTTTCGTCCTACCCCAGGAAGCCTGAGAAGGGAGTCCAGTATCTCATCGAGCGTGGCTTTGTGCCCGACACGCCCGTCGGGGTGGCCCACTTCCTGCTGCAGCGCAAGGGCCTCAGCCGGCAGATGATTGGAGAGTTCCTGGGCAACCGGCAGAAGCAGTTCAACCGCGACGTGCTCGAGTGAGTTCTGTGTGGGCATGGGGGTCGGACCTGATTCCACACGCGCCGTTATGCACCCTGTGTTACACATGGGCACACACAGGGCCAGGCCTACCCTACTTGCTGGGACATGTGGTGGGCCCCCCCTTCTCTCTTCATAACTCCTAGACACACACATGCAGATGCCCCACATCTGCCCAGCACGCAGGTGGGCACCTGCCCTCCAACACACCATCCCACATGCGGACCCTACTGCCTGTCCTCCCACACTCTGGCATGCACCCTTGGCCCCTCCCTCCCCTCTATCCCTAAGCACGGTTGATCCAACCCAGCACCAAGCATCACAGCCCTCAGTGACCCACGTTCCTGCAGCCTTTCATGGCAGGGCTGGCAGGAGCAGGCAGCTGGATGTCAGAGCCCCTTCCCCTGGCCTGGCTGTTGTCCTCCTGCATGGACTGCATGCCCTGTCTGCTCCTGACTCACCCCTGGGGAGAGTGGTGGGGAGCCAGATCAAGTGACCTGCCTCCCCGTGGGCAGCCCGTGCCACACTCTGCCCCTGCCTCATTCTCCCGGCTGGGATATTTGGGTTGTACGTCCTGCCCCCACCTCCTGATTCCACAGCTCCCCTCAGCTCAGAGAGCTGGTGAGCATAGCACTCTCAGCTACTTGAAAGCCTGCAGAAAAATGGGTTCCCAACTCCCTGAGCCAGAACGGTGGGCCAGGAAGAGCATAGAGCAGGGTGAAGTGCTGGCCATCCAGGGGCAGTCCCTTCTAGCCACCCAGCCCTGCCCATGAGCAGCTGAGGGGACCAACGAGGGCTGGGGAGCAGGTGCCCGGGAGCAGCAGCCCCTAGAGCACGAGGCCTCACGTTCCCTGGGGCTGGCCAGTGCACCTGTCATCTCTGCTGCTTCTCCCTAGGAGGCAGCGGGTGCCGTCGCCCTTTTTGTCTCATGGGTGGGGAAACCAAGGCTCAGAGTGGGAGGGGCTGGCCTGGGCGGGGGGGCACAAACCCCCATACACGTGGACTCACATACACAGGCACTCATGTAGTCCCCGCCCCACACCCAGGAGGCTAAGTGTGGCCAGCACATGGCAGGCACCAGCAGAATATCTGTGCCCTTGGTTGGCCAAGCATGCACAGGCCAGGCATCTTTCTCTCTGCTCAGCACCTGGAGAAGCCTGCTGTATCGTTAGGGTGACTACTGCCCCCTCCCCTCTTTGAAGCAGGCATGAGGAAGGATCCAGGGGAAAGCCCATGAGCTCCTTGGTAAATGTCCAGCTCCCACCCCCATCCCCTGCAGCCATTCCTGTGCTGCCCCAACTCCCCGCTCCAAGCCGGTCCCTGGTCCTTAGGAAATCCGCACATTGTTCTCCTCATGTCAGAAAATAGCAGTGGCCTCAGGAAGTGGCTGGCTCCCCCGGGCCATCACACCAGGCATCTGCAGGGCCGCTGCTCCTGTTGCTCAGCAAATCCTCCTGCCTGCTCCCTGCTTGCCCTCTCCCCACTGCTCCGAAGCCACCTCCAAGGCTGTTGCCCCAGGAGGCCTTGAGCGCTCGGAAGAGGGTGGGAGCAGCTTCATTGCCCCCAAGTGGGGATGGCCCTGAGAGAGGGGTCAGGCCCTGTGTGGCCAGGCCTCTGCCCCATGGGAGTGACAGCAGCGTCATTAAGGAGCTAGGCCAGAAGCTGGAGCCTGCCCCAGGGCTCCTAGTGCAGACCCCATCTTCTCTGTTCAGGGGTCACCATAGGAGGGACTGGAAGGGTGTGCCAGGGGCAGGGCCATGGGAAGAATGTAGAGACCATTCATCAGCCGCCCCTCCAGGCCCTGCCCCACAGATGAGGGTGCATGGCCCTTTCAAGTCCCTGGAAAAGCACCTGCAAAACCCAGCTCACCACCCCGATACTCTCCCCACAAGAGAATAGGCTTATTCTGAAAGTCAACACCCTGGGCTCCCCTTTCCTCACTGTGAAAATAGCAGCGAACTCCCCAACCCCATGCAGAAGGAGAGGAGACTCACGGTGGCGTCTACTGTGTGCCTGGTGAGGGCTGTGCTTAAAAATGCTTGTCTCTGGGGAAGGGCTTTGATCCAGATAACCATATGCTCTGCCCCACTGGGAAAACTGCCCACATAAATATAGGCACACGCGCTTCCCTACAGTTCCAGGGGCTTCGTGGGCTCCCCGGACGCCTGGAGGTCTTTTTGCTGCATTCTGAGGGCTCTTGGCTGATTGGCTGGAGCCAGGCAGGGGCCCTCCCTGCCAGGAGGCAGTCCATTTCTGGGGCTCCAGGCACCACCACCTGGGTGTGGGCTGGGCGTGTCGCACCTGCAAGGGGTGCTTATGCGAGGCTGTCTCTATTCCAGCTGTGTGGTGGACGAGATGGACTTCTCTACCATGGAGCTGGACGAGGCCCTCAGGAAATTCCAGGCGCACATCCGTGTCCAAGGGGAGGCTCAGAAAGTGGAGCGGCTCATCGAGGCGTTCAGGTGGGGCCCGGGCTGGCTGGGGCTGCTGCATCAGGGGAGGATGGTGTCCCCAGCTTCAGGGCCCGAGGATGGACCAAAGACAACATCCCCGCCATCCCTAGACAGGTCCAGGTGTCCCTGAATGTTGTTTTGGGGGTGATCGTACTGGCCCCTCCTGTGTTCCAGGCACTGTGTGGGGCTTCTTTCAGCCATTGTGAGGTGGTGGGGATGGAGAAGACTGTACCGATTATTCTAATTGTGAAGATGAGGAAACTGAAGTTGAAAGAGGTTATGATTGCGACTCCTAGGATTCTGGCTGTTCAAATCAAGATTCTGAATGCTCTTCCTCTAATTCCCCCCGAGCTCTGCATTCATCCACGAGTCCATCTATCTAGTCATTCATTTGCTCATTCACAGTGACTCAGAGCACAAGCCAGACAGCCAGATGCCTGGTTCAGTCACAGACTCCACCACTTACCGGCTGTGTGGCCCTGTGCTGGTTACTTAACTTCTCTGTGCCTCATTTCTTCACCTGGGAAATTGAATAACAATAGCACATACCCTAGAAAGAGGTGCAAGGATGAAATGACACAGGACATGTGGGCACACTTAGCCCAGTTCCTGACACGACAGTGAGCTCGCAGTCACTACGCAGTCATCCATTCTGGGATCACTTGCAGACTGGCTGTGTAGGAGCCTGCATGTTTGGTGCATGGGTGTGGGTGGCACAGGTCAGCTGCTGACCCAGCCCTCTGGGCTCCGCACTGGTGGTGAGGCCAGGAGGATGGAGGACACAGAGGGAGGACAACCCCAGGGCCCTGGCAGGAGGCAAGGTGCACCCACTTCCTTCCAGGACGGCTTCCTGGAGGGGAGGGCACTAAGCTGGGCTCCTGAGCCTCAGTCCCGGTACTTTGCCTGGCTCCTCTACTCTGTCCCTGCCTCTTGTCACCTGCCCCTCCATGAGGTCACCAGTGGAGGGGCTCCTGGGGTGGCAGCGGGAACGGCAAGCGGGCTGACTTCAGGGTAGGGGGTGTTCTTGCAGCGGTCGGTCCACAGCTGTTGAACCTGAGGCCCCTCAGTAGCCATGGCTGAGACAAGGCGGAGTGCTTCTCCCTCTGAGCTGGTGTGGAGGTGCCCCTGGCTGCTTTCACCTCAAGGTCCCGGAGGGCAGGCCCGACACCCACTGTGATGTCCCCATTGCAGGCAGCGGGGAGGGGGCCCAGCCTTACAGGTACTCACATCACATCTGTTCACATCCCATGGGCTGAACGTGGTGGTGTGGCTACTCTGAGCTCCCGGGAGCTGGGAAATGTAGTCCTCCCCAGGATGGCTGTGTGCCCGGCTAAAATCCAGGTAGGAGGGGCTGCAGTAGAGTGAGGAGGGCCAGTGAGTAGTCGGGGCCGATTCCGACAGGCAGGTGTGATCCTCGCTCACCAGAAGCAGGAGCTGAGGCTCAGCAGCACGTGACAGCCTCAGCTGGTGGGAGAGGGGCCGTGTCACTTGCTGCGCCGTGGTCCTGACCCCCTCCCTCCCGGCCCGCAGCCAGCGCTACTGCATCTGCAACCCCGGGGTGGTGCGGCAGTTCCGGAACCCAGACACCATTTTCATCCTGGCCTTCGCCATCATCCTGCTGAACACCGACATGTACAGCCCCAATGTCAAGCCCGAGCGGAAAATGAAGCTGGAGGACTTCATCAAGAACCTCCGAGGTGAGCTGTCTCAGGCGGTCGGCCAACCACAGATTTGCTCCAGCACCTGCTCCAGCCAGGCCGTCCCCAGGTGTAAGGGGCATGAGGCAGCCTCCAGCTGGGGAGCTGTGCTCCAGCAGTCCAGGGTCTGGCATGGGGGGGTCTTTGGGGAGCACAGATGACTGGAAAGAGCACTGCCTTAGAGGAGTCCCCGTGGGACACAGGCTGCATGACACAGGCCAGGGTCTCGAGGTGTTGGGAAACCTTCCTCACGGAGAAGGTGACTGTTAGCTTGTCCTTGAAGGATGAAATTGGCCTTTTTCTTTGTGTCTTTACCTAAAAGTATGTATTTTAAAAGGGGACTTGATATTGCTACTGTAAATGGAGAATGAGTAGCATTTGCCACATGTATAAAGTAATTATACATTCTTTCTTTTCTTTGCAACGAAAAGAAAGCATGCTGCTGAGTTCTAGCCAGTGCGGCTTCCGGCTGCTGGCGCTGGAGTGCAGACCCGGCTCCCTGCCCTCGGGGAGGTGGGCATGTGCTGGGAGGTGTGGGTGCGGAGTCTACGGGAAGCGAGGCCTCCTTGCGTGATCAGAGACAGGAAGGGAGCTAAAAGCCGTGACCTTCTCCCAGGTGGCTCCGTGCCGGCCCAGTGTGTCCCTTGTGTGTCCCGGGGTCCCCGGAAGGAAGGAGGAAGGCACTGCATCACCCAGTCCCTGTGGGAACCCTGGCTGCAAGAGCTGAGGGTGGGTTGAAAGAACAGGGACTGAGGGTTCCTTGGAAAGGTTGTCACTATTTGTAAAAGCAAAGAACAGCCAGTGTGAATCCAGCCTGGCTCTAAGAGCGTGTGGAGCTGACAAAGCTGTTCATTCTTAGTTTATTCAACGGTGGTTCTGCCGTCCCTTCTCCTTGAACAGGGTCACTCTCCAGGGAGCAGCTCCAGCTCCACTCCGGGGTCTTCAGGTGCCCTCCCCTTCCCCTGTGTGGCGGGAAACCCAGGTAGCAGAGGCCTCAGGGAGATGGCACCTGAGCTAGGCACCAAGACCTGAGTGGTTCTGCCACCTCCCTTGGGAGGCAGGAAGGGGCGCTGAGCAGGCTGGGGCATGGCTTAGAGCTCATGGACAGCCATTCCCTGCACCCAGCGTTACTGCATGTGGCCTCCTGCAAGGTCTGAGGGGCATCGCAGGCCCCAAGTCCGTCAAGTCTGTAGTTCCTGGGAACCAAGGCATCTAGAGAGCTCCCGAGGGCCACCAGTGGACACTTTGATGGTACAACAGATGCACTCCCAGGCCCAGGTGTCCAAGCAGCAGCCAGGAGGCCGGGGCCTCCTCTACATCCACCCGGGGCCTCTCTCATCCTGAGCCTCCCTTCTCATGGGGCCAAACCTGTTTCTGGGATTCACAGACCTCCACATGACCCCTGATGCAGGCTGGCCATTCATCGCCTCCAGGAAAGCGAGCTGTGTGCTACATGCTATCGGCAGCTGAGGGGGAGTTTGAGGGTCTCTGATTTGTTTTAATTTATTTTATTTTATTTTATTTTATTTATTTATTTATTTATTTATTTATATTTAGAGGTCCCTCTGGCAGCCCAGGGACAGTTTGAGGGTCTCTAATTTGTTTACATTTATTTTATTTATTTATTTAGACACGGTCTTCCTCTGTCGCACAGGCTGGAGTGCAGTGGTGCAATCATATCTCACTTCATCCTTGACCTCCCAGGCTCAAGAGATCCTCCTGCCTCAGCCTGCCAGGTAGCTGAGACCACAGGCGCGAACTGCCATGCCCGGCTAATTTTTAATGTTTATTTTTTCTAGAGGTAGGGTCTCACTATGTTGCCCAGGCTGGTCTTGAACTCCTTGGCCTCAAATGATCCTCCCACCTTGGCCTCCCAAAGTGCTGGGATTAAAGGCTTGAGCCACTGTGCCTGGCCAGGTTTTCTTTCTTTAGAACCTCCTGCATGTCATCTGGGACATGCTGGATAAGACATAACAGGAGGAACCAGAAATGACTGGCCTAGAGTAGAGAAGGCTTGGCGGGGCAGGGCTGCTGAGTCAGGTGGTGGCCAGTCCGTACCCCAGTGGCAGCGGCTCTGGTTCCTGTCCATGGTTGCACCCAGTCCTGCCAGCTGTCTGGATAACAGGGTGGCGGGAGCCTCCCCACTTCCCATGGAAGGGCCTGAGCACCCCATTCCCAAGAAGGGAGCTGCAGGTTCTGTCTCCCAAGCCTGGGCTGTCCCCACCAAGTCACCTCTTTTCAGTCTGGAGCTCAGGGACGTTCTTTCTCATCTTCCTCGCTTCAGAAGGGGTGACCAGGGCTCAGAGAAGGAAGGGACCTGCCCAGGGTCACATCAACCAAGAAATGGCTGAGGCCAGGCAGGTCTCTTGACTCCCGGAGCCAGCCTGGTGCTCTGTGCTGAGTGCATGGACAGCTTGTCCTTTTGGTAGGGAAATCCTCACCCCCACCCCAACACACATCCTCTCTGGAGTGGGTCAGCCCAGTTTGTCCAGTGGGTCCCGCAGCGGGAGAGCCCTGGGGGCTGGAGGACTGTGAAGGCGGAGTAGCTCACCACGGAAGCCAGTCCAGGAGTCTTCCCTTGTTTTTAAAGTTTTTTTTTTAATTTTTTAATTTATTTTTTGAATGGATATTCACATAGTTTGAAAGCCAGAAAGTAATATGATCCAGCAGGTGTGCTCCTTGATATTTACCCAAATGAACTGAAAACTTAGGCCCACGGAAAAACCTGCACACGGATGCTTATAGCAGCTCTATTCAAAACTGTCAAAACGTGGCAACCACCAGACGTCCTTGAGCAGGTGAGGGGATAAATAAACTGCGTGCCTCCAGACAGTGCAATAGTGCTCAGCACGAAAGAGAAGTGAGCTATTGACCACGAAGAGATGTGGAGGAACCTTAAGTGTGTAGCACTGAGTGAAACAGGCCAGTCTGAACAGGCTGCGTGCTACGTGATTCCAACTCTATGACATTCTGGGAAAGGCAAAACTATGGAGACAGGAAAAGGATGAGTGGCTGCCAGGAGCTGGGGGAGGGGAGGATGGGTACGTAGAGCTCAGAGGATTTTTAGGGCAGTGACACTGTTCTGCGTGGTGCTATAATGGTGGATAAGGGTCATTCTACGTTTGCCCAAACCCACAGAATCACAGCACCCAGAGTGGACCCTAATCTAAAACATGGACCTCAGGTGACGCTGATGCATCCGTGTAGGCTCATCATTGTGCCAATGGAGCACTCTGGTGAGGATGGCGACAGCGGGGAAGGCTGTGTCGGGGGGCAGGGCATACATGGGAAGTCTGCTTTCTGCTCAATTTTGCTGAGAACCTACAACTGCTCTAAAAATAATGTCTATTTAGGAAAATAAAAATAAAAAATACTGGAAGGTGGCTAGCAGTTTCCCTCCCACCCTGCCCCGCCTGCTCAGGGCATAGCCTCTGCCCCTGAAGGTCTTCGATTTTGGCTTCTCCTGGCTGTGCCCCCTAGTTGTGCTCCGCTCATGCAAGTGCATATATGCAGGAATGGTTTTATCCCCTGCTACTTTGCACCTTGCTTTTCCCACTTACTAAATCTAAGAGAAACGGCCCATGTGCTTTACTGTGAGAAACGGCCCATGTGCTTTACTGTGGCCTTCTTCACTGTTCTTGGCAGGTGCATAGTCTGTCGTGCTGATGTGGGATGATTGGTGAGCACTCCCCTGTTAATGGGTACACGGGTTACTTCCAGCCTTTTGCCACTTGGAAACAGTGCTGTGATAACGTTGTATGTGTCTCATTTCCCATGGGATAAGTTCCCCAAATGCAGTCAGTGGACCAGAGGGTGCTAGAACTTGTCATTTGGACAGGCATTGCCAGGTTGCCTACCCCGAGTTGGAGCATCTCCTGTCCTGCCAGCCATCTGTGGGAGGTCCGTGTTCCCCAAGCCCTGTAGCCCTTTGGACTGCAGCCTGGCAGAGGGGTGAGGGTGGAGCTCACTGCAAAACAAGTTTGCATTTCCCACATATGCAGGGTTGTTTCTCTGCTCACGGCAGTTTTCAGAGTGGGGAGGAAGAAAGAAGCGGTGTGTGCTTGTGGTTAGGGCAGCCCTGGGTCAGAGCCTGGCTTCCAGCCTCTGCCCGCGTGATGTGGGCCAGCAACAGCAACCACTGCAGCACTCTCACCGCTCAGATGCAGAGCTGGGCATGCCCCAGGCGCCCCTCGTTTCCTCACGACAAGCCTGTGCTGTGGGCAACCTGTTATAGAGGAGGACACCAAGCATGAGCGAGGCAGTCACTCGCCCGTAGTCACACAGCTAGTAAGGGTGAAAGTAGGATGTGGCGCCAGGTCCATCGGAGCCCAAACTCACAAACCCCAGCCTCCCTATACTCCAACCTTCCCACACCTCAGCCTCTGTCTTCCCATCTGTGGAATGGAGATGATTATACCCACTTCAAAGGGCTATGGTTAGCATGGAGCATGGTAGCATTTATAAAGCCGTCTGAACATGGCTTAGAGGTGGCTCAGCCCCTGACACCCATCGCCTACTAGACCAGGTCAGATGTATTGGGCCCGTTCTGGTAGGAGGACTGAGGAAATTTGTGTTGACTGAAAATGTCCTGTTGCTGTGGGCCTGCGTGGGAGTTCTTTGGTTCTGTTGGGTCTGGTGGAAGGTTTGCTCCTCTGATTTGCTTTAGAAACTGGTAAATCGAGTGAGCCTGGGGCCCACCCTGATACCCAGCTGCATTCCCTACCCAGGTGTGGACGATGGTGAGGACATTCCCCGGGAGATGCTGATCGGGATCTATGAACGGATCCGTAAGCGAGAGCTGAAGACCAATGAGGACCATGTGTCCCAGGTGCAGAAGGTGGAGAAGCTCATTGTGGGGAAGAAGCCGGTATGTGATAGGCCCTGGTACGTGGTGGGCCTCAGCACCACCCAGGCGGGGCTGCCTGCCAGGCCTTCTTACTCCCACCCACCCCACTCCGTGTGGTCCCTTCCAGCAGGGCTGGTGAATTCTGCCAGGGCTTGGGGTTTTTTCGAGTGTCTCCTGTCATATTTGGGAATAACAGCTATTGGCTCTGCGTTACAATCTGAAGAGAGCTGAGGCTCTTAATAATCCAGCAGGCCAGGGTTGTGCAGTGGCTGAGTTCTGGGCCCCTGACACTGGCAGGCTTTCCTGGGTGGTCCGGGAGTCCCCTGGGACCCCTCAGAGAGCTCTGCCAGAGAGAGTGGGTCCCCCACATACTGGCTGGGTGGATCCCAAGGGGACATGTAGGGAGGGGGCACTTGCAGCATTGGCCCGGGTGTGGCTTTGAAACATGAACACCCTTTTGTTGGTTTCACATTCTCCCGCAGATCGGATCCCTGCATCCTGGGCTCGGCTGTGTGAGTATTTCTCTGCTTTTACCTTTGTGGGTAGCCCGCCGCCCTGGGGAGGCCCAGCATCAGCCAGTCCGCCGGCTCCCCAGGCTCCCAGAGCCCAAGTGCTGGCTGCTTGAGTTCATTGCTGGGGTGCTGAGGAATCAGATGTTTGTAACTACCCCAGCCTCAGATCTCTGCAGGCCCTGAGGCTGTGGTGTCAGGGGAGACTCCTGCTCCCTCTTGTTGACGCCCTGTTGAGCCCAGCCCCCAGACCCTGCGCCTGAAACAGACCCTGATGTGTCCTCTGAGGCCCTGCCCTGTCCGCTACCCGGCCCTGCTCTGTGCTCTGTCCCCCACATCCCATGCCCCAGGCTCTCCCAGTGCCTGCCTCCTCACCCCCAGGACCCGTCCTCTGCCATAGCTTTGTGGTGTGCCCACACGCCCCAGGACACATGCACACAGGGTGACTGGGCCGCTCGCCATGACCCTCCTTATGGACTGGCGTTGTCCCTCAGTCCTGAAAGCAGCTCTGCCTGCCCTCACCCTCCCCAGCTTCCCCTGCAAGAGACCAGGCCCCTCACACCTCCAGCCCGTGCTCCCCGAACCCTCCCATCCTCTCTCCTTCACACCTTTGCAACCTGAGCCCCCCAGGCTGGGCCACATTTTCCCCCCTCATTTTAACCCCCAGATGTGCCAAAGTCAGGTAGCCCTGGCCTAGAGCGCCCCTGGCAGAGGCAAGCCCCTGGCCTCAGGACAGTGATCCCGGGGATCCCACCCCTTTGACCGTCTTCCCCGTCCTGCACGAACCTGGGCACTCCCAGAGCCAGGCCCTGATGGCTCATCCCTCGCCGTGAGGCATTGGGCCTCAAGGGCAGCTGGAGCTATGACCATGTTGGGAGCTCGCATGAGCTGTCAGGGGCATGTTCAGGGTAGATGTGGGGAGCGGAGGACAGGGCCAGGGCAAGTGCCACAGAGTGGCTCTCCAAAATCCTGGCTGCTGGCTCAGGATTTTGGAGAGTCTTTCAGGCATCAGAACCATAGGAATCTTTTATAGGGAGGCTTGGTAGGGTGGGAAAAGTCCTGGGGCCTGGAATTGGATCCTGGCTCTGCCACTTCCTGGTTTTGTCGTTACTTCTGTGCCTCAGTTTTTCCTCATCTAGAGTAGATTCTCTCTGTAAAGACTTTTGCAGGGCTGAGTGGCCTCATGTGTATGACCGGCACATTGTGGGGACTCCAAATGTGACTCGCTGTCTGGCCAGAGGCTCCCAGGTGAACATGATAGTTTAAGAAGCCTGGTACCTGCCCAGAAGAATGGAAAAGAGGTCTCAGCAGAAGCAGGGGCACGTCCCTAGTCCTTCAGGAGAGCAGAGATATGGGATTTTAAATAGTGGCTCCTGAGAACAGAGTACGGGAAACTGCCATGAGCCAAAAGACACATCTGCTCTTCATTGTCTGTGAGGGAAGGCATTTTTGAACTCAAGGCCTACGCGCCGGGTTTCTAGCTTGAAGGGCTAGAATCCTCCACTGCGGCCCCCAGAGCTCCTAGAGGAGAGCTGGGCGGCCGTGGCAGGACAGCCTCTCCCCACACAGGTGCTCTCTCTGCCCCACCGTCGGTTGGTCTGCTACTGCCGGCTTTTTGAGGTTCCAGACCCAAACAAGCCCCAGAAACTCGGACTACACCAGCGAGAAATCTTCCTGTTCAACGACCTCCTGGTGGTATGTGGCTCACCCACAAGGCATCGTAGCAGGGACCTCAAGCCTGAGCCCAGGGTCCACGTCTGGCTGTCTGCATGGGGAAGATGTGCATGCATGTGGGGGTGCAAAAGGGAGGGTTTGCCTGGTGTCTTTCACACTGATGCACGTGGAGACAGACTTCATTGGCTCATATACAGGTCCAGAGGGGGATCTTTGGCTTTAGTGTCAGCTGTTTCCAGAGCCTCTGCCAACGTCAGCAGCACTCCTGTGTGCTGTCTGCACCTGTACCTTGTGTGACACTTCCTCGGGCAGGCCCCTTCCTCAGACGGGCTCTGTCCAGGAAGGGGAAGGTGGCCCCAGCAGCTCCAGACCTGATCCTCTCTGCTCAGCAACTGTAGAATCCTCTTCCTAGACTGAGCAGAGGTTGCAGAGTTAGCCTTTGTCACTGCACATCCCTCCCTAAGCTTCTCCAGGCCAGGCAGGTGCAGTGCTTTCTGATTGGCTAGGCCTAGGTCCCAAGCCCCACCTCCTGGAGCCCTGAGCTGGTCCCTGCAAGACCTATGGACTGAAGGAAACAAGGGCTGGAGGTTTCCCCAAAAGGAAACTGGGGTGCTCTTGCCAGATAAAAAGGTGGCATGGATGCTAGTCAGATGGGGGCAGAAGTGCCCACTGCAGAGAGAAGGGAGAGCTTGTCCTTTGGATTTCTGTACCCCTGCATTTCACAGGCTTTCTTGCCAAAGATGCCCATGTTCTCGATTGGGTGTGAGGACTGGCTACCCCTCTCTGACCACTGATGTTGAAATCAGACGTGTAGGTTCAAATCCTTTATGAAGAACTCCTGACCTTGAGCGAATCCCTTCCCATCTCTGAGCCTCAGTTTCCTCCTCTGTAAGATGACTCTCAGAAGGTGGCAGGAGTCCAGTGAGGTCCTGGACGTAAGACCTTACATGGTGCCTGGCATGCCCTAGAGACCGGGGAGATGTGAGCTCCCCTCTCCCCTCTCCCCTCCCAGCCCAGCCTTTGGCTGCCACACTGGAAAGTTCCTTTCCTACTGCAGACCAGAATAGCAGCCAAGGACCGTGGCGGGCCAGCAGGGATTCAGGGATCACGTCACTAGCCCAGGGGCCAGTCTCCCTGCAGGCCGTCACCAGGCATAGCTTCACACTCTGGTTGTTCCCGAGAGAGGAAGCCATGGCTGCTGAATGCCACCTGTCCATTCCTGCCCCTCAAGGTGCCAAGCCCCGGGTGTGTACACCTCACCTGGCTGTGAGAAGGCACTTGAGGGGGCTCCATGCTGTGAAGTGCCTACCACCTCTGTGCCAGGTTGTGGGGCTCTGTTGCCAGCCAAGATGGCATCGAGGTTGTGGGGACAGGAACCGTTGTCCGAGTCTTGGAGTGGAAGGCCATGCCCTCCACCCACGTGGGCTTGTCCGTGTCCTCCTGACTTTGAACTCCAGGAGGATCCTCTGACCAGAGGTCCCACATAGTCATATAGTCACTGGCCCCCGAGACACTGTAGCTCAGCTCTGTCTCTGGCTGCCTCCAGGTCACCAAGATCTTCCAGAAGAAGAAGAATTCGGTGACGTACAGCTTCCGACAGTCCTTTTCCTTATACGGCATGCAGGTCCTGCTCTTCGAGAACCAGTGTAAGTCTGCCCCCAGGGCCTGCCTGGAAGAGCGCACGTCCCAGCTTACGCTCTTTCTCGTGGCTGCTTCGAGGACAGAACCGCAGGGGGCTTCGACGCTCACCCCTGTTTTATCCGCAGAGAGCAGATTGCAGCTAGGAGCTCCGGTGAGCAGTAGGCACAGACCCTCAAGAGGCCCATCAGTCAGCTGAGCCTCATGTAATAACATTGGACAGACACTCAGTTTGCATTTACTGGTACTTCGTTTCTTGCAAGTGATAAGATTTTTAAATTTATGGCAGAAATACATTTATTTAAATGTTGATAGAAAAACATTAGGTCATATAGGTGATATGCAAACATGGCCCAGAACACAAGCTACAGCAACCCACGAGTGTCCGCGGAAGTGAAGAACTGAGCCCCTCAGCCTGGGTCAGATCCCAGCTCTGGCTCAACTGCTATGTGGCCTGGCTCTGCAACCCCTCTGGCCTCTGTTGCCTGGGTTGTAGAGTAGTGCCTGCCACAGGGCCTCCATCATAGCTGCCGGAACACAGTGCTTTGCAAGGGTTAATTTTGATGCCCTGCTACAAGGCCCTGGGTGAGGCCTTGAGGCCTGGGAGTTTGGGAGGCTCACACCTGCAGCACCCTACTGGCTTCCATTTTACCTTGCTCCTTTCACTCTCCACGGCTTCTAGATCCCCCTCCTTTGTCCCTTCCCTGTTGGAGGCTGAGCCAGTCCTCCTGGGCTGGGGAGCAGGGGGCCACCTGGAGTGTCCTAGGGAAAGAAGCTGAGTGTCCCTGCTTGAGCAGTAGGGGTCCCTTATCCTCTCAGAACTAGGTGTCACTGTCTGTCTAATCAGCCTTCCATCTGCAGGTTAAAACAGTGTCAGGGACCCACAACTGGACCATCCAAAACCACAGGCCTTGCACCTGGATCTGGGGCTCTCTGTCCCCTTCTGTCTTCAGTGGGACCAGGGACAGCCCGGCAGGAGACCCTGCACTCCCTGTATGCCCTGCTCCCCACATGCCCAACAAGGGGCACGGCGTGCCTGCCCTGGCTGCCTCCCCACCTCCTGCCATTCCTGTCCCATCGCAGGCTGCAAGTCATGCCTTGCCTTGGTCCCAGGGGAAGCCAGTGCCATGTCCACATTGTCCTGACCAGCAGTAGCCTGCTCTCTGAGATGGTGGCATTGACCCCTGACCCCCAGGGCTGGGGGGTGGGAACTTACTGAGATCCTGGCAGCAAAGCTCCCAGCAGGGGACCAGGACCACTGTGGACCATCAGGGCAGAGGCTGCACCTGGATCATGTCTACGGTCCCAGGGCTTGGCCTTAGATCCTGGGTGCCGGGTGCTGGCAAGAGCCAAGCCTGCAGCTTCTATAGGACATGCCGTCATTCCAGGGGTCTCAAATTGGCAGCCTGGGAGGCAGGCCCAGCTCAGTTATCTTTTATATGGTTTGCATATTTTTAAAAAAATTGCTGAGCCAGTCTCTACATCAAAATGTAGATATTTTGGGCCTCTCTGAAAATCAGAAGGTTTGGTGTCACTAGGCACATGTTCCCACGTGGCAGTAATGGGCTGCATATACATACATGTGCACACATATGCACACAGGAGCACTCTGCAGCTGCCCACAGGCCCACCTGGTCTGAGCCAAGGTAGGATTGGTGCTTGGTCCAAGAACCTTCAAACATCCAGTGGCTGATGCTCTGCCAGTGACTCCCACTGCAGGAGCAGCACTGCCAGGAGACCAAAGCCCCCAAGACCCTGAGAGCCCGGAGGTGGCACCAGGCAGGTCTGGGCACAGGGTTCCTTGGCTGTGGAGTGCCCATAGTGCACCCCATGGGAGCTGTGGGCCACAGGCCATTCAGGAGAATGTGGCGCTCACTGCTGTCCAGAACTGAGATGACTAGAGAAGACCTTTCTCAGGATGCAACCTTTGTCCTCCTCCAGGACTCGGCACCTGGCAGAGTGCCCAAGGACCTGGAAGTCAGGGGCTTGGTCTCCACAACCTTAAAGTTAGGGAAGAATGGCGGCCCCAGCAGCCTCCCCTGAGCTCGGCCACTTTTGTCCGTGAGTCACATGTGGAGCAACACAGACCATCTTTCCAAAGTCGGGAGATGAGGTTGCTCTGCACCCCTGCAGCCTGCCACTGCGGAGGCTGCACTCCCGGCACTCATTCCAGGCTCACGCACAGCTCGGCCCTACCATTGTTTCCTGACCAGAGAGGAGGTTGCAGATAACACACTGAGACCTGTGGGCCTCCCTCCCCTCTCCTTCCCTTTTGCAGACTACCCCAATGGCATCCGGCTCACCTCGTCTGTCCCCGGAGCAGACATCAAAGTGTTAATAAACTTCAACGCCCCCAACCCTCAAGACCGGAAGAAATTCACCGATGACCTGCGGGAGTCCATTGCAGAAGTCCAAGAGATGGAGAAGCACAGGATAGAGTGTGAGTACCAGGCCTCATGGACAGAAGGCCAAGACTTGCCAGACACTGGCACTTGCCTCCCCATGTCAGGGCAGTGACTTCACCTGAGCCCACAGAGACAAGCTGTCTCCCAGTCTTTTCTGGCCTTCCCTATGGCCACGTGATGGGGCAGTCTGTGTTCCCAGGCTGCAGGAGGCACAGGGGGAGTCCAATCCAGGACCCGCCCTACCTGTTGCCTGTCATATGTCCAACAAAAGACCCTGGCTCTCTGGTCACCCCGTGCACAAGAGCCTGCAGAGTTCCCAGCTGGCCTCTCTGCACCTCGTCGTCTTCTGCATCAGGCTTAACCGACTGATGGGTCACACAGCCAAGGCCATCCCTGGCTCCAGGTCTACTCCTTGGAGGCACATGGGGCTCCCTACCACTGCCCCCTCTGTGGAAGACCCTGGCTAATCTTTGCTCATCTCCCAGACCCAGGCAAGTCTGTGCCTCCCTGTCCACCCCAGAGCCTGGAAGGTGACTGTCCTTCCTGCAGGTCACAAGGCCCTCTGGTCTCTGTAGCCTCCCTCCTGGGATCTCCTTTCTGCTCTTTTGTCCAGGGTGGCCATCATACCCTCTTTCCCAGAAACAACCCTTCCCCATTCCAGGCAGATGGTGGCTCAGGACAGTGCTAGCTCCAAGCAGAAGGCCCCGTCCCCCGCCCACTCTAGGCTGTGCTCCTCTCACCAGGACCCTCACCCTCTCTGTTCCAGCGGAGCTCGAGAAGCAGAAAGGCGTCGTGCGGCCCAGCATGTCCCAGTGCTCCAGCCTCAAAAAGGAGTCGGGCAATGGAACACTGAGCCGGGCCTGCCTGGACGACAGCTACGCCAGCGGTGAGGGCCTCAAGCGCAGTGCCCTCAGCAGCTCCCTGCGGGACCTCTCGGAAGCCGGTAAGAGCTTGGCCTAGAACCACCTTGCTAGCCCAGCGCATGCAAGACCGAGGCAGGGCGTCTGCATTCGGGGCATGCATCACGCGGGGCGGGGCCTGTGGCAAGGCCAGTGCGGCATTTCCCCTGACCTCCCGCAAAGCAGAGCAGCGTGTGACGCACAGAAAGGGTGCCCCGAAAAGACGCAGGGAAACAGGACCCAATCGTCAAAAAGAAAGGCATTGCATACGAATTAGCTGGGGAAGTCACCCCCATTTTCCCTTTCTTTTTCCAAGGGTTTTATTTACTTCTTTATTGATTTGGGAAGTCGCTCTAGCCCAAGTGAGCCAGCGGCTGTGTCCCATGCTCTCTGTGCGGCCGCGTCCCTGTGCTTCATGCTGATGAATGAACTTGTGCGGAACCCTCTAATCCGTCTGGCGCCCCCTTGCCCACTGTCCCTGGTCTTGCTTTCCTTGCGGGGCCTCCTCTCCTGGGAAACCCGGGCCTCGTCCAGCCCAGAGGCCATTGAGCAGCGACCAGGGCTGGCTGCGGGGTCCGGGAAAGCCCTGGTGGGAACTGTGATGTTGTGGTTGTTTCTTTGTTTCTGTGTGTGTTTAATTTGCTGCCAGCTGTTTAACCCCCAAGCAAGCAGCACCCCTGAAACTGCCTACATGGGGGTGGGGCACCAGGAGCAGCAAGGCTCAGGGGCTTTTGCCAGCGGCCATGGCCCAGGCTCTCCCTCATGGGGCAGGAGAGACAAGAGGCACGGGCTGACCGGTGGGTGCCAGCTCGTGCTCCTGCAGCCTGTGTTGCTGCTCAAGGAGCGTACGGGAGGGTATCATAGCCACCCTCGGCCGAACAGTCTGTCCACCAGTTAGTGAGCTTCTCCTGGGAGGGGCCCCGGGGACTGCCTGGGGCTGCAGTGGCCCAGCTTGTCCCATGCAGGTCTGCCCCAGGAGCCTGGTGTGCCTGTTTTGGGAAGACCCCCCTCCTGGGGTTGCCTGCCCCACCTGCCCCGCCTCAGGACTCCCTCCCGCACCTGCCCGTCAGCAGCCTTGCCTCCCCTCAGCTTAGTCCCTCTCAGGCCCTTTTTTTAAGTTGGATTTTTTCCTTTGTTTTCGTTTGTGTCATTATTATTATTATTATTATTATTATTTGCCATAGTAAAAAAAATCAGAAATTCATTGCCAGTTGCCAGCATGAGGGTTGAACCCAGGGCTTCTCAACCTCGGCTTGATTGACATTTTGGGCCAAGTGACTCCTTGCAGGGGGACCATCCCGGGCTTGGCAAGATGTTTACTCGCATTCCTGGCCTCTACTACTGGTTGCCAGTAATATCTTCCCTGTCATGACAGTTACCGATGTCTCCAGAAATTGCCAGGTGTCCCCTGGGGGACGGAATCACCCCTGGTTGAGAACCACTGGTTTTCCCAGTGGCCTTGTGAAACACAGCTAAATGTCACTGGACTGCTTTGGGCCTCTGCAGGCTGTGGGCCAGAGCCTCTGTTTGAGTTTGTGCAGTGTGGCGGGTCCTGCCCTCTCCCTCCCCTTAGCCCCTCTCAGGCAGCAGTGGTTCTGCCAGAACCCTTGAGCCTCATTCACCCCAGGGCCCAGCGGTCAGGACCTCAGCTGTCCACCCTCTGCCAGAGCTTGGGGGTTGGCCAGCCATGTGCTGGGCCCACGTTTGTGTGAGGGGTGGGCCCAGGGCCAGCTGCTTTCATGTAGTGTGACGATTGCTGTTGTCATTTGGGAATTCTGAGCTCAGAAGGACAATAGGGACTGAGGCCCCGCCCTGGGCCTGCCATTGAAACAAAAGGGACAGATCTCAGGGACCCCCCTGCACCCAGAGAGGTTTGGGGGTGAAGTGAGGTGGGGTTGGAGTCCAGGCAGCTGCCGAGGTCCCAGGCTGGGGAGAGGCCACCTGTGATCTCCCATCGGGACAGGCGGGTGCTGGCAGCCTTGCTGGGGAGGGGCAGGGCTGGCAGCAGGAGAGGTCAGATGTGCTCTGGACCAGATGGGGCTTGCTGCAGGTTCCCCAGCAGCAGCATGGCCCCACCTCACTCACCACGGCCCTCACAGCACTGAGCCTGAAACACCACGATGAGCCTGTGGAAGAGGTGAGCCCACGGGACAGTGTCCCCTCCATGTTTGACACGTCACTGCTTCTGGAGCAGGAGACCCTGAGAGCAGCTGTCCCAGGTCTGCACTCGACATCCATCCAAGGGAGGACATACCACAGATATGAAGCCAGGGGACTGATGAAGTGGCCGTAGATGGTGCCTGAAGGAACCCATCCTCAGGAGCCTGCAGAAGCCTCTGTCGTGCCAAGAGTTAGAGGGAAGGGGGCTGGCACCGGCCCCACTGCAGTGCATTGCCTGGTGTCTCCGCCCTGGTCTTCCTTGGGCCAAGACTCCCCACCCGGTGCTCATTCCAGCGGCACAAGAGCCCTGCTGACCCAAGACCAAGGACCCAGCAAGGACTGTGGAAACAGGGATCAGCTGAGTGGTGATGGACACTGACCAGTGGCCCCCAGCGGCCCTCCTGCCCCTCCCTGGCCAGGCTGCCCAGCTCTGAGTCCTTACGGAGAGGAACTGCCTGCAGTAGTCTCCATGTCCTGTTACAGGGGAGCAGTGGCAGGCACTGGTGGTGGGTGGACAGAGCAGCGGCCCTGCCACGTGTGAAGCGGGCCAGGGCCCAGAGAGGGTGGTGCTTCCTCTTGCCCTGGCCACATCCCTCCCCACCATGTCAGGCCCAGCAGAGAACATGGTGCAGCATGCAGATGTCAGAATCAGACAGCCTGAGCGCATCCCCCACCTCCGCCTGCCCTCTCTAGCTGTCAGACCCTGTGGGCCCGTTTCCCCAGCTGCAGCGAGGGAGTCGATGCATGGAAAGCCTTTCAGGCATGCCTGGCTCAGGCAGTGCCGGCCGAGTGTGCGTAGCTATCATTTCTGTTGTGGTCATTGACACTGAGCAAGGCCACCAGCCCGGCCACAGCATTGTTGAGGGTCACAGGACGAGGATCCTGGGTGGGCAGGAGAGCGCTGCCACATGATGCCCTGCCCTGACTCTGAGGAAGCTGAAAAGGTTGTGAAGAACCATCCTGGGAGCCCTTCAAGAAAAATGGTTCCAAGTCACTCCAGGCTCTGCCCAGGGCTGGCTTGACCTGGTCAGCACGCATGTGGTGTGAGCCACTATTCTGGCCTGCCTGACTTCATCAGCCTGTGAACCGGGGCAGCTGTGGGAGGCTGCGTACACATGGGATATCTGCACAGCTGGCTGTGGGCAGTTATGGTTGTGGGTGTACCTGTGAGCACAGGGCTCTAGGACTCAGCACAGAGGGAGCCCTGGGGTCACCTTGCATCTCTTGCTGACCTGAGACATTGAGAAAGTAGATTGTAAGACACTCAGCGTCACTCCAAAACAGCCAAGTAAAGAACTCCTAAGTGTTCGCCCAAGTTGGGCAGGGTAAGGAGGGCCGTGTTCAACTCCAGGTGGGGACGCTGTGTGGACCCCCAACCCCAGCCTTCAGGCCTGGCCCAGGTCCTGTCAGAAGCTATAGGCCAGCCAGAAGGAGTTGCCGGATACAGACAGGGGAGGCCATCTCCCCTCTGGCCCTGGTTTTTAGTCAGCCAGAGGAGTCCCAGGCGTTAGGGGTAGGCTAGAGAGCTGATTTGAAAACCCTAGAGAGAGTGGCGCTCTGTCCCTCCACATTTCCACATGGTGCCACAATGTCCTGAGTGTCTGATGGCTGTGGCCACCCAAGAGGGCGGTGGAGGAGGGAGGCCGTGTCCTGGGAGGCTGGACTCTACTTTGCTCCATGTCCCTGGACCACTGTGTTGCGCAGGAAGGGAAGAAAGGTCAGCCCTTCTTCCCACACTGGCTGAAAAATGAGGAAATGTGAGCCTCTTCTTCCTTCTGGCTGAGAATTAGGGCCAAGGTCCTACTTGGCTGTCCTAGTCTTCAGCAACTGGTGTCAAGCCCTCTTTCCCTGCTGTGCCGTGTGGCCCTTTCCCAGTAGTGGTCTCTGAGGGCCACATCACACAAGCCCGAGCCACCCAAAGCCGTTTGCTGACCCCAACTCCCACCTGGACATCTGGTTTGGGGTTAGCAGGCAAGGCAGAGGGACTGGACTCTCCTGAGTCTGTGCTGTGATGCCCAGGCCGAAGCCATGCCAAGGCACAGCCCAGCACACTCAGATGGCACAGGGAGGCTCGAAGCCCACAGCACTTCCTCCACCTGCCACTGGCTGGTGGCCTTAGGCTAGCTGGGAGGCGCAGTAGCTTTCCCAGAGGCTGGGGACGGGGCACAGTGGGGAGGCCCAGCAGTTGCTTCCTTCTTCCAGGCTCCTGGGCCCAACCCAGCCTAGGGTCCAGCTCTGAAGGCAGCGTGGCCAAGTTATCCAGCATTAGAGGCGGCTGGGTGAGCAGGTCTGGGTGTGAACCCTGCTGCCTGTGAGAACTGGGCCTCAGCGTCCCCCTCTCTGATATGGACACAGTGGCGCCTATAGGGTTGACATGTCCAGCGTGGTGCTCAATACATAGTGATGCTGCCCAGATGGAAGCTTCTAGAATGTCAAGTGGGGAGGGCTGTTTCTCCCTCCCTGTTCCCATCCCCACTCCCAGAGAGCTGGCCAGTGCCCAGGCCCCTAAGGCTGGGCCCGTCATGCTCCAGGCTTGGTGTTCCTCAAAAATCCACGGAGAAGTCCTCAGGAGGGACTGTGGAGGCTGGGCGGGGCCAGGCTGGGCCCTAGGCACCAAGAGGAAGACCCGGCCTTGCTCTAACGGACCCCGCACACCGAGTGCCTGCTGTGTGCCCTGCACTGGGGCGTGACGAAGATGCTGGCAGAGACCTCCTGGCTTAGGGAAGGCTTTGTGGCCCCTTTGGGGGGTGGTGCCAAGCAGAGGAATCCCAAGCTGGAAGGTGGTTTCTGGCAGCCCCCAACCGTCTCCTGCCCCTGGCCAGGGCACTGCACAAACCAAAACTGAGCTCCTGCAGGCAGCCGGGAGGAAGCGGGGATGTGAAGTTGTTTCCTTTTCACTCTCAGTGCTCGTCCTGCCAAGAAGGTGGGGGCATATATGTGTGTGTGTGTATATACACATATATATGGCAGTCACTGAAGGTGGGCATGCAGGACCTGCCATGCTGTTTGCGGCTATGTGGAAGCTGCCCTCACCCCTCCCCATTCACCCGAGTCAGGGGTGAACACACTAGTTGGGGGCGTCAGGCCCACCTGTACACATGCCTCAGCCCCAGGGTCCCTCTCAACAGACTCCTGGTCCAGGAGTATAAAATTGGGGCTGGTTTTAAAAAATTTTTTTTTTTTGCTTTTCGAAAACTTTATTTTTAAAATTCATTCCTGCACTGCTGCTGGCTTCCCCACTGAGCCCCTCCTCCGACCTCTCACACCTGGCTCCTGCGGGCAGGTGGGCTCAGCACCTGTGCCTGCTCCCAGCAGGGGTGCAGGCTCCGTGGCAGCAGCGTGGCGCCAGGCAGGCAGCGCCCCCAGCCTCATGTCCGCGTCTAACTTCTGGTATTGCATGTTCTGGGCAGGGAAGCGAGGGCGTCGCAGCAGTGCGGGATCGCTAGAGAGCAATGTGGAAGTAAGTAGGAAGCGCCTCTGTCCAGCTGGCTGTCCTGTGTCGCCTTCCCCAGTCCTCGGTTCATATCTGTTGTCCTGTTTTTTTTTGTTTTTTTGGTTTTTTTTTTGCTCTTCCTTCCCCTACTGCACAGACGCAGACACCCACTCCCCGCCCCTGCCTGCCTGGGACCCTGTGCATGTCAGCTTCTCCTCTGTGCCTAGAAACATCCATGCCTCCCACCGCTTGTTTTGGACTGAACAGTGGGGGTGGTTCTGGATTTTGTGTTTTGGTTTCTGCTTAATCCCATCACCTGTGGTCCTTGAGCATGGTTGACCATCCCCAGCTTCCAGCACCCCCCCACCCGCCCACCGGCTCCCACTCATCCTCCACACTTGCTGTTGGATATTTTTGCTGAACCCTTGACTTCCATGCCCGCCCATCCTCATCGCTTTCTTCTTGGAGTTTGATTGCTGTGTGTCTGCGGCAGGACACCATGGAATTGCTTAGCTTGTGGGAGGAGGAATGTCTTGAAAGAAAGAGATTCAGTGTGGATTTCATGATATTTCACTCACTCATCCTCCGGCCATCTCTGTATTACTGTTCACATCTCTACCTCAGCTTGCAGATCTTTTTCTGTTACCTTCTTTTTCCTTGTTTGGTTTGCAGTAGGCAGCTGCAGTGAAATGCCTAGGCAGCCCATTCTCCCAGAGGACAAGATTTCTGAGCCCCACCTGTCCCTGTCACCACCTCTCCCGAGACCTCAGGACCCACATGGGCGGAGCACATGCCCTCAGCCCAGTTGAGCAGTCCCAGGAGAGCTGAGGGCCCTGCTTTCAGCAGGAGCAGGGCTCCTCCTCCAGGCACATCAGCCCCTCTGCACTTGCCACACACAGAGCACAGACACCCCAACCTAGGGGTTCCAATTTGAAACCTCAGGCTGCTACTGCCAGGGCCAAAGTGCTTGTCAAAACGAGACTGGAAGTCCTTCTGCTGCGGCGGTCAGAGAGGCGGGCCCCTCCCCTGCCCTCACTCCCCACTTTGGTCAAGGCCAGTAACCCCCAGCTGCCCTGCACTGTAGTGAGAGGAGGTGGGGCCCAGTCCAGCCTCACTCAGCCCCACCCTCTGGCCAGTGAGTTGAACTAAAGCTTAGCAGTCAGTGGGTGAATTTTTACATTTAAAAAAAAAAAAATCATTCTGACCTAAGTGCTTGAAGATCTTTTAATTTTGATTTCTATGAATTTCCTTTTTAGGGGTCCATCATTAGCAGTCCTCACATGCGCCGGAGAGCTACATCAACACGAGAGTGTCCATCTCGCCCACACCAGACTATGCCCAACTCATCTTCCCTCCTGGGCTCCTTATTCGGGAGCAAGAGAGGGAAGCCCCCTCCCCAGGCCCACCTGCCCTCAGCCCCAGCCCCCCCACCCCCCCACCCACCGGTGGTCCTGCCTCACCTGCAGCACTCTGTGGCTGGCCACCACCTGGGGCCCCCAGAGGGTCTGCCGCAGGCCCCCATGCACGGGCATCACACCCAGTACTGCCACATGCAGCAGAACCCTCCCCCGTACCACCACCACCACCACCACCACCCGCCCCAGCACATCCAGCACGCACACCAGTACCACCACGGCCCCCACGGGGGCCACCCAGCCTACGGGGCCCACGCCCATGGCCACCCACCGCTGCCCTCGGCCCATGTGGGGCATACAGCGCACCACCATGGGCAGCCCCCTGCCCCACCGCCCCCCACCAGCAGCAAGGCCAAACCCAGCGGCATCAGCACAATTGTGTAGACAGCCTGGGCAGGGGTCCCAGGCTCCCTGAAACAGCTGCACACCACACAGGGCACGCCCGGGGGTCGCCAGCCACACACCAAACCCGGGGCACTTCTGTTGCCATCTCTCCCCGCTGCCCCTCACAGCCCAACCGGAGCCCCAGGAGCCCACAGGGCTGGTGTTGTGTGGAACAAAGGCCCAGATTTCATTTAGCGTTGGCACCCTGGACTTCACTCACCTCAGTCTGAGGGATGGGTGGGCCTCAGACACCATCAGCCTTGAAACGGTGCCACCAGCCAAGTAGATGTTGAACTGCCTCCCCCACTTCAGCTCTCAGCTCCCTGTGCCCTAATTTACATGCATATGAAAACCCAACCTAGAAAATGAAGGAGATACAAAAACAGACAAAACAAACCCCAAAACTTGCTGCATTATTGCTCTTTTACTGACAATGGGCAAAAAATTAAGTAGACCTGATATGGTTGATGAAAATACGTAAGTAAACTTTATATAATATAAATATATAAATATATAAATATATCTATATATACTGTATAGGTAGTACTTGTGTGTGAAAGGCAGGCGTTTCAGTCCACAACATTAGCAATACCCACCTGCAAGGAGCTCCACTTACCTAATAGGAAGACTACCTTAGCTGGGTGTGTGAGACAATAGACCAAACCCTAAATGCTAGGAACAAATTCAGATACTTCATATTTTCATACAAAGAAGTCCCTCTAGGACTGGCTAAAATCTTCACACAATCATTACTAACTGTGCCAAGTAACATAGCATCTAACTGTTTAAAAAGTCCAGTATTGCTTTGTATAAATCCTTATTTTATTAACAGAATACTATCATAAATAGTATTATAATGCTCTGTTATTTCAGGTAAGCAAATAGCTAAACTGCAGTACACTCTACAGTAGCAACTCAGGACAGCTGGTTACGAGCTGGTTGTCTTAGGACATTGGTTACAGATTCTTAGACACTTTAATGGCTGCGATAACTGTGAATCTCCATGATCCATGTTTCTTTTATGCGCATATGATTTAATGCACACTCATTCAGAGTCCTCCGAGAGGGGCCCATACACGGCAGAAGTGTTCATCTCCAACATGAAAGTGACCAGCTCTCATCCTCGTCTCCCCAACACCATAACTTCCTCATCCCGTCTCCAACCCACACCAGGCTGAAGCCCTCAGAGAGTGTTTTCATCAGGAACCACTCTCGAACCTGAAGGTTGACTTTAGCGTTTAGCAACCCAGGGCAGTGTGTGTGTTTCCTGTTTTGTTTTCTGAGTGGTAGCAGTGATCATCGTAATTCCATGTAGCCATGTGCTAGCAGAACCCCTGTGTCATCACCGTGGCCCGTGTGATCCCAGCCGACGAGTGCCCGGCGGAGCCCCCGCTGCCTTCCCATGGTCCAGTGAGCTGCCAGGGCATCACATGACTCTCAGCTGTGCTCTTGTCGCTTCTGTGTTGTGGTGACACCATGCGCTCCCCGGGGCCAGACCTGCACGCGGCGGGTCTGTGCCTGAGTCACCCACGGGCCATACTTTGTAGTTTCAGCCTTTCGAGCCACTGCAGCCACTGCAGCCGTCAGTGCTGTGCTCCTAAGCCATGGGACCCGAGGACTGCCCCCCGGCGCCTGCCCAGGCGGAGGCCCTTTCAGAAAGGGCGAAGCTCACGCCTGACTCTGCGGGCCACGGGGCCGCGTGCTCAGTGGACAGCGTGGTGAGCCGTGGCCGGACGGCAGGAGGAGAGGGGAGCCCCCTCTGGCTGTGTGTCACCTTGGCTGGCTGGCTGGCCGGGGTTTTGCCTATTTCCCTCCTCACATCCCTCCCCTCGGTCATATCATTGAGATCACCGTACCAGCAAATCTGCAAACCAAGCACTTTGTTAATCTCCACAGAGAGCAAATACAGCAATCTAGAGTTTAGCCTTTTTAAAAATAAGTGTGACTTTTACCTGCCCACCTGTGTCCTCCCATTGGCGTGGCATTTCTTTCTTTGGTGTCTGCTCAGAAAGAAACAGCATGGGAGCGTGGGATTGGGTCCAGGCTGGGCTGTCGGGGAAGCGTCCTGGTGTCCCCGACTCCTCAATTCTTGGGTCTTTTTTAAAAGCCAGGCTCCCCAAAGCACTGTCTCACAATTTTGAGGAGGAGGTTCTGACCTGGAAGCGTTAAACTGCTGCATGTCATCTGGCGTCAGCTGTGAGGCTGCGCTCTGCGTATTGTGCATTTGCAAAATGTATTGGTGTGACTGTAAACACATCGTTGAAGTAAAGCGATCACATATTGAGTATGTCGGCTTCTCTCACCCTCTTCTGTGCCGAGAGGAGAGTCTAACTAACTGTAACCTTTAGGTTGTTCCAGAAAAGATTCAGGCTGTTTGGCACAGAATTGCTCTTTCTGAAGGGTAGCACTAATAGGAACAGACAGTAAACCCCAGGAGGGGCTTTCAGAAAACTCTCCCTCTCCATCGCCATCCTGCAATCTCCACAGCCTCGGGCTGCCAGCCTCGGGCACTGTCCTCGGTGTGTCCTGGAGCTGTGCTGGGCAGCAGGCCTGGGCCCACTGAGCCCCTCCCGGGGTTTCCAGCCGCAGTCAAGTCTGTTCCTTCAGGCTAGTAAGGTTTCATCCTGTTTTATTTGCAAGCTTATCAAAAGTTTGTCGAAGATACATTGTTGGGTTCCAGAGGCTGGAGTCATGCTGCCCGCACCTTGTTTGGGAAGCAAAAGCTCCCAGTGAGCTGGTGTCCCCGTGTGTCTTTCATGGGACTGTCCCCTTTAGGTCCGCACCTGTCACAGCCATAGCTTTGGGGTCCTGTCATCACATCCCGCGGGAGGGGAGGCAGGAGGAGGCCGAGAGCCCCAGGATGTCTGCCTGGTCCCTTCTCACTGTGAGGACGCCCTTGGCATACCTTTCTCAAGTCACACAAATTATTGCAGTTACATACAGAATTGCTGACAGGAACAGGAGATGCTGAGGGAAACAGCTGGCAATGTGACAAAAGTCTTTTCTGGGACAACAGTCAAATCATGTATTTGTATTTTTTTAAGTTTACCAATGAATTGTACAACAATGTAAAAATAAAGTTCATCCTAATGTGATGTGCACATCTTGCTTAAAAATGTCTTCAGCATCCAGTGCAGAGTGATCTTTCCCTCACACGCTGCATGCGGCAGGAGCCTCTTGTTTTTCTTAATGAGCTGAAAAGACAGCAGATGTTCACAGCTGATGCTGGATGTTGACTCAGCTCCACGGGAAGCTCTGTGCCCACAGGTAAGCACGCACAGTCTTACAGTTCTCCTTGTAAAATATCATCACCCTTCCTGCCTGAGAAACGAGTGCATTTGTATTTTATATAACAACAATAGTCAAGGCAGCATTGCAACACTGAGCAGGGTGAGGTGGGGGTGCCGAGCACAGGACAAGGGGGAGGAGGCCTGCCCTCCATTCAGACGCATCTGCGTCGCCCTTCTATGTGCAGTCACATTGAGACGGCAGACAGCATGCGTCTCCTCTTGGGAGATATCTTTTGCCTCCAAATTATTTGAAGCAATTAGAATCAGGTCCTGAATCCCCAGACTGTTCAGAGACTTCAAGGGACACTTCCCTCACAAGAAGCCTGGCACCCCCACTGTGTACCTCTGGGAGGAAAGGAGTGCGTTCGTTTTCATCTGCATTCTGTTTGTCAGTGGTAACAGACTATCAATGTAAAACCATGGTTGTGATCATGTGGGGAAATCAAATAAATCCTTTGAAACTCTCGGATTCTCACTTTTTCTGAAAAGTCCAGAAGTTGCCCTGTTAGCCAGACCCAGATCTCCAACTGATGAGTTTCCGCGTTCCTTGTGATTCTGGGCACTCACTTTCCTTGAAGACATTGGACTGACTTGACTTTGAGGACACTGACACAAAATTTAAAATAAAGGGACACATCACAACCAATAGAAGGTTTCAAAGGTATTTGTAATTTCTAGCAACTTTCAACAAGTGGTGGTCCTTTCATGAAGTTAGAGGGGATGAATTCTATTAAGCGTTGAGGTACACTGGTTATGACTTAGGGAAAAACAAAATACCCAGTGGCCCAGTCTCCAGTAAAGATGGATGATGACATGAGGTCAGAGCAGCCTGCGTTTCCATGGCTAATGTCATGTGCAAAGGCCAAGATGGTAAAGTCATTCTCCTGGAAGCAACAGGCCTGTGAGGATGTAATTGGCTTCTACGATTTCTCCTTTCCTGGCCAAACATAATTCCTGAGAACACCACTTTAAAGTTTCACTGCATGGGATAAAATGAACTGGCAGATCTAACTAGTGGAAAACAAAAAAAGTTAATTTTGGTGACTAAAATGAGCTCTGGCCCTCCCTCCGTACAGCACATTCTGATTGAAAGATGTTCTCACATGGGCCCCCCTCTTCCAGTCTCATTCATAGCCGCTACTGGCTCATCCAGACTGAAACCAGGAAACCAGCCATTTCAGTGCACACACACAAGTGCCTTGCACAATGCCTGTTTCTGCAACTGGAATTCCATCCCTTTTACAGACCAGGGGCCCTTCAAGAGAAGCTGGGTACAAAAATTCCCTTAAATACCCGGTTCTGCCTCAGGGTTTGATTTTACGATGCAGATCTATAGCCCAGGAGCTCCTGGAGGTAGGTGAGCTAGGCCAGGGCTCCAAGGAGGTGATCTTCTGGGGATTGTGTTTGTCTCCCCCTGCCCTGAGATTGTGAGCTGCATGATCCGCCTCTGTGTGTCCAGTGACAGCCCCAGGACTGGGCTTCTCAGCATGCATCTAGCTGAAAATGAATGGATGGTTGGAAGAGGCAGGGGTTCAGGTCACACCACCAGCAGCATCTGGTCTTTGAGGGTACCGATCATTGACATAATTAAAAAATGTATGGAAACTGGTTTGCTCATCCCCCCCCCACTTCCCTTGACACTGAGAAGTCTGACTGGGAAACCTGACTCAGACCTTGAGATCATAGTTCTTCCTCCTCCCTGGCTGCACATGACTTCTGGGCCACCGAATCCCAGGAACATGTTTAGCTTCACCTGACCCCTCGGCAGCTGTGACTGTGTTCGTGCCTGCCTCCTTGAAATGCTGGTTCCTGGGCACCTCTGGGCCATGTGCCCTTTCTGCTCTCTGGAGACTCCTTCACAGTCTCCTGTGCAGGCCAGTCCTCCTCCATGGAGCTCGTGTGTGGCTTAGGTCAAAGCCAAGCCCTCTTCCTTTCCCCTCTCCTGAGGCACCCTCACGCAAGCCCACGGTTTCAGTCCACCTTCTCCATGCCCCTGGCTTCCACATGTTCTCTCCAGCCCAGACCTCTACTCTGGGCACCCATGTCCCCTTGGTGTTTCTGACAGCCCAGCCCTGCAAGCCCTCCATGACCATGTTCTTCATTGTATAGCCCCGTTCAGCGGAGACCTGGTCCTCTCCTCTGTTCCCTGTGTTGGCAAATGACATTACCATTGACTTGTTTAAACCGGGACTTGGGGTTGCTTGTGACCTTCTCCCTGGTGTCCCGTCCATCTTTCCCTGAACTCTCTTGATTTGTGCCTCCTGCTTCTTCTGGAATCCATCTGAGTCTCTTCACGTTTCACCCCACTGCAGGCCCTCATGTCTCTCTCCTGGACTAGAGCTCCCTTCCTTGGCACTGGCCTTCCTGGGGGGACCCCTGTCTATTCCCCACAGGGGTCTTGCTCTGTTGCCAAAGCTGGAGTGTGGTGGTGCAATCACGGCTCACTGCAGGCCTGACCTCCTGTGATCCTCCCACCTCAGCCTCCGGGGTAGCTGTGACTACAGGGGCGTACCACCATACCTGACTAGTGTTGTTTGTAGAGACGGGGGTCTCACTCTGTTGCCCAGGCTGATCTCGAACTCCTGAGCTCAAGCCATCCTCCCACCTTGGCCTCCCAGAGTGCTGACATTACAGCCATGAGCCACTACACCCAGCTGCCTAGCCGTGGAGTCATTTTTTTAAGGTGCTCCTGCTTAAAGCCCTATCGGTGATTTCCTGTTGCCCTTAGGAGGAAAGAAATCCCATCCTTCACGTGGCCCCTGCCTGCCCCTCAACAGTCACATTCCCCTCACATTCCAGCCATACCAGCCTGGACTGTTTTGTTACTGTTCATGCCTGTCCTTTGACAGTAAAGGTCAAAAAGTCAAGACAGTGTCTGTCTTTGTACATGCTGTAATCCCAACATGGAGAACAAAGTGGATTTCCTAAGTGAATGCCTTGGGAGCACGGCAGGAAATGTGCTACAATGCATGACGCCATGTGGCGGCAACATGAGATCAGGGCCCAGGAACGTGGGCTGGGGCCCGCTGGCATATGCCTTGTTAAGTAAAAATTGGGGCAGTGGTCGGAGGCTTTTAGACATTGTGTTTTAACTTATGTCGAGTGTCTTTTAACATGTAGTAAATCTAGTGAGAATAGATTGATGAAAAACAGGAAAAAAAAATGTCCCCACAATCTCACTACCTCAAATCACATATAATTGAGTATGTGGCCAACTGTTCTTCCATCGTCCCTCGATACATATTTATCAGTCACCTAGTTTACATCTCTGAAGTGCTTCCCAAACAGTACTGTCAGTATTGCTTGGTGCCCCACATGGAAAGTGTCATTGGTCACACACCTCTAGGGAACGATGCATTGCATGCAGTTCAATGCGTTTCTTTCTGCTGGACCTTTTAGAGCCTTTGGAAAAGATGGTGTGCATATATGAATAAATCCCTGAACGATAGCCTGTGCATTCTACAGAATACAGTTTAGTAACAGTGTGTGCGTAAATGCTATTCTTTTTCCCTTAATCCACTGTGATGAGGCAGTGGAAGACTCAACAATTTATAATGTCTGCATAACATTCCACCTTACAGATGTCCCATAACGTGTTGCCATGCAGATAGTGTTGTGTTGGTGAACAAGGAACAAACGGAAAGAAATAATCGAGTTTCTGACAGAGTTGGTGATTCTGGCGAGGACTGGAGCCCGGAGAGGGGGACACCATGGTTCGACCACAGTGCTGAGTTCCTGAGATGACCATGGACCCTCTTTTGGTGCTGCTGGAGGCCAGGTGTCCCCTGAGATGCCTCTTAGCTCAGTGCATTCAGTTCAGTGCCCACTTTTCAAGAGACCCCATCTCACCGCTCAGCCCAGAGCAGGCCTGTGATAAAGACCTGGGGGCTGCTGCTTGCAGGCATGGGGTGAAGGTCGCCCACCCTCATTTCTAACGTGGAGCTTCAGGACTTTCAAGGCCCTCAGGGAAAGCTTTTCTTCCTTGTCTATTATTCCTAACCACACCCCACCCCCACCTCCACATTAAAGAGTTCCAATTAAATCTGACAGGTAGGACCTGAAGCACTTTGTCATTTTCTACGTAAATAGGGAAGAACACATTCTAAAATAAAAATACCAGAGGATAATACCTGAATTGGAATCTCTTCTCACATCCTCTGAGTACTTTTCAAAGAACAAGAAGGAGGGGCCAGATGCTGTGACTCACCCCTGTAATCCCAGCCTGGGCAACATAGTGAGACCTAACATCAAAACATTAACCAGGCATGGTGGTGCCTGCCTGTGTTCCCAGCTACTCTGGAGGCTGAGGTAGGAGGATTGCTTTAGCCGGTGAGGTCAAGGTTATGTGAGCCATGATCACCCCACTGCGCTCCAGCCTGGGCCACAGAGCAAGACCATGTCTCCAAAACAAAGGAACAGAGTCACCTATAGCTGTCAGACCTACACTGTGGGAAAGAGCGAAAACCACAAAATTCACTTAAAGGTCAGTGGGAAAATAAACATTTTAGAGCAGCAGAGTTGACGTAGAATCACTTGCCGGTGGCGTGCAGGGGCAGAGGGTGCACAGTGGGAGAGGGTGGGGAGTCCCTGTGGAGGTTGTGGGTGGGGTGCAGGGGTGGGGAGTGCACAGGAGAGGGTGGGGAGTCCCTGTGGAAGTTGCGGGGGAGTGTAGGGGTGGGGGGGTGCACAGCGGGAGAGGGTGGGGAGTCCCTGTGGAGGTTGTTGGGGGGGGTGTAGGGGTGGGGTGGGTGCACAGCCGGAGAGTGTGAGGAGTCCCTGTGGAGGTGGTGGGTGGGGTGCAGGGGTGGGGGGGTGCACAATGGGAGAGGGTGTAGAGTCCCTGTGGAAGTTGCGGGGGGAGTGTAGGGGTGGGGGGGTACACAGCGGGAGAGGGCAGGGAGTCCCTGTGAAGGTTTTGGGGGGGTGTAGGGGCAGGGGAGGTGCACAGCGGGAGAGTGTGGGGAGTCCCTGTGGAGGTGCTGGGTGGGGTGCAGGGGTGGGGGGTGCACAATGGGAGGGTGGAGAGTCCCTGTGGAAGTTGCGGGGGGGTGTAGGGGTGGGGGGTGCACAGCGGGAGAGGGTGGCGAGTCCCTGTGGAGGTTGTGGTGGGGGTGCAGGGGCAGGGGAGGTTGCACGGCGGGAGGGGATTGAGGGAGTCCTCATGGAGGTTCTGGGTAGGGTGCAAGGCAGGGGGGTGCACAGCTGGATGGGGTGGGGAGTGCCCATGGAGGTCCCGGGTGGGATGCAGGGGCAGGGGGGCATGTGCAGCTGGAGGAGGTGGGGGTCCCCTTGGAGGTCCTGGGTGGGGTGCAGGGGTGGGGGGATGCACAGCTGGAGGGGGTGGAAGGTCCCTGTGGAGGTCCTGGGGGGTGCAGGGGTGGGGAGTGCACAGCGGAAAGGAATGAAGGGGTCCCCATGGAGGTCCTGGGTGGTTGCCAGGGGCAGACGGTGGGGGGGAGGATACACAGCTGGAGGAAATGGGGTAGTCCCTGTAGAGGTGCAATGCACGGAGCAGGAGGAGGGAGCTGCCCTGTGAGGAGAAAGGCGACCTGCTAAGCAACAGCTACAGGGAGCACCTGGACAGGCCATCCGTCCAGAAGCACTTCGGAAGGGTGTTTGGGAGCTTTGGTGATGAAGGGCAAGAAGGAAGCATTTAAGAGGGGGGCCTCATCACAGAGATGCTGTCAAAGATTCACCAGGCCCACCTAAAAGTATCTTTTATTACGGGAACTGCAATTTACCTTAGCAGCGCAAGAGGGCACGATTGCACTACCAAACCCAGAAAAGCACCCGCATCTTTAAAAAACGGGAAGACAGCCGGGCGCGGTGGCTCACGCCTGTAATCCCAGCACTTTGGGAGGCCGAGGCGGGCGGATCACGAGGTCAGGAGATCGAGACCATCCTGGCTAACACAGTGAAACCCCATCTCTACTAAAAATACAAAAAATTAGCCGGGTGTGGTGGCGGGCGCCTGTAGTCCCAGCTACTCGGGAGCCTGAGGCAGAATGGCGTGAACCCCGGCGGGCGGAGCCTGCGGTGAGCCGAGATCGCGCCACTGCACTCTAGCCTGGGCGACAGACTCTGTCTCAAAAAAAAAAAAAAAAAAAAACACGGGAAGAGAAGGAAGAGAAAAGGAAAAGCAGTCAGCCTATCCGCTGCTGCACTGTTAGCAGGTGAGAGTCGGGTGATTTTATTGCAGCTGACAGTGCTCAATAATCGCACAAGGCCAGTTAGGAAAAGCGGGTACCATGGGCATTAGCAGAAGGCGCTATTACCAAGGCAGCCCTTGTGATGGCTCATTTTAGCAGTCAGCTTGACTAGGCTAAGGGATGTCCAGGGAGCAGGGAGAGCGTGACTTCCCGTGTTTCTGTGGGGGGAGTCTGGAAGAGATGAGCACTTGACCCAGTGGACTGAGGGCCACCTGCGCCAGTGTGAGCAGGCCTGCTCCAATCTGCTGAGGCCCAAATGCAATCAACGGGCGGAAAGGGGAAATTTGTTCTCTGCTTGACCTGGGACATCCATCCACACCTTCTCCTGCCCTTGCGTATGAGAACTCCAGGTTCTTGGGCCTCTGGACCCCGTGTCTTAAACCAGAAGCCCCCAGGTTCTCAGGCCTGTGGCCTGGGACTGAGAAGGACACCACCAGCTCTTCTGGTTCTTAGGCCTTTGGACTCGAACTGAATTGCACCAGGGGCTCTCCGGGTTTCCAGCTTGCTGCTGGCATATCCTGGGGCTTCCTGGCCTCCAGAAGGGCATGAACAAATCAATTCCCACAATAAATCCCTTCATGAGTGTGTGAGTGTGTGTGTTTGTCCTATTTGTTCAGTTCTCTCTGGAGAACACTAATACAGCTCCAGATCAAAAATAAAGCCTTCCTAAATACAGAAAAAAAAATAACCAAGCCAAAAAGGGAGAGTGGAACAGACCGGTCTTCAGAATGAAAGCCACATGAGGACGCCATACTCCACACAGTGAATTCCCAACGGCAAACAACCTTCCAGAACAAACCAAAGACACCAGCTACATCAAAACGCAAGTGTGCTTAGCTCCCCTGCTAAGAGAAAGGTCTTTGAAGACCTTGTATCCATAAGCTACCGCCACCCTAGTTCTGTGTGGCAACCCCAAAGTGTGCAGGAAACAACCACTGATTTCTCAGCCCCCATCTGCAGATGCACGGGGTTCCCCTGGTCTAGAACTGGGTCAGTCTGAGCCGTAGGGGGTCTAGGACTGCTCCACGTATCCCTCATTCTCCTGACCCCATCGGTCGAGGCCTGTCCTGGTCATGGCAATAGGCTGGAGTGCAGGAGCACTTGAGCCTGGCCCCAGGCACACTGCACACCTTTGCTCACGCCAGGCGCACCACAGCCCCACTGACCACTTTGCTCCACGCCCAGCCCAGCGTCAGAGGGTGGAGAAGTGTTCCCTGCCATAAAGGGAGTCATAGCTAGGGTATAGACTAGAAATACATTCCATCTACCCCAGACCACAAAGCAAAACCCACCAACTCTCTGCCAATACTCTAGAGGGACACCTAAGACAAAAATTCAGAAAGGCTAAAGGCTACCCATAAAGACGTGCACGGAGGGGTACAAGCTATGAAGCCCAATAAAGGGAGGAAGCAAGTTACAGTCTTGATGTGTGACAGGGTAGAAATCAGCCTTAAAAACAATGTGCAAGAGAAAGTGACTTGATAATGCTAGAAGCTGCAATTCCCAATGTAGACATGACAGGAATATCTACACACCACATAAGACAACAGCAGTCTTCAAAAAACCAAAACTACAGGATAGGTAGGAAGAAATAAAAACACATTCATAAAGGTTAACATTGCCACTCTGAATCCAAGACAGGTTAAGAGGCCAAAATGAAATTATCTAGAAGCCTTCAGTTTCTTATGGATATGATACCAAGCATGGCGCTTCAGTAACAGAGAAAACACCTTTCCAAGCTCCCTTGGAACGTTTATGGAAACTTGCCACATATTAAGGCACAAAGGAAACTTCAATAATTCCACAAGGCAGAGAGAATCTAAACATATTCTCTAATCACAGTACAGTAAAACTAGAAATTAATTAAAGACTCAAAAATTCTCTACTGGAAATGTTATTAACTGTATTAAATTACTCTTGGGTCAGAGGACAAATACAAACCATAACCATAGAATTTGTTCAAAATGGTAACACCCTGTATTAGAATCCATGATGCAATTAAAGCAATAACGCAAAGAAAATTACACCCAAAATGAAAAAGAAACATCAAATGCAAAATTAGGAAAAGATTAAAGTAAACAAAGGAGAAACAGTTGCAAAATAACAAGCAAGGCTGGGTGTGGCAGCTAATGCCTGTAATCTCAGCACTTTGAGAGGCCGAGGCAGGCACATTGCTTTGAGACCAGGAGTTCGAGACCAGCTTGGCCAACATGGTGAAACCGCATGTCTGCTAAAACTACAAAAATTAGCCGGTGTGGTGGCTCACACCTGTGATCCCAGCTACTTGGGAAGCTGAGGCAGGAGAATCGCTTGAACCTGGGAGGTGGAGGTTGCAGTGAGCTGAGATAGCGCCACTGCACTCCAGCCTGGGAGAGAGTGAGACTCCTCAAAAAAAAAAAAAAAAAAAAAAAAAAAAAAAAAATCAGAACAAAGAAATAGTAGTAAATAGTAAAGCTTATGAACAAAAAGCTGGTCCTTGGAAAAGAAAAAAGAAAGTAGACAAACCTCTAGCTAACCAAATCACGGTGACAAGAAAACGAAACACCAAAAATGAGAAACCAACACAGGACTGAATATTGAAGTGGAAAAAATTTTTAGAGTGATGATACTTTGAACGACTTTATGCAAATAAATTTGAAATGAATAATTAGCCAAAAATGACTCAAGAGAAAAAGAAATCTTAAACAAATTCCCATGAGAGAAATAGAAAATGTAATTAACGGCTTAACTGGCCCATTTTGTTTCACAGGGAATTCTTCTGACCTTCACAACCAGATAATCTCACTGTTACATAAACTGATTCTGATCACAGCAAAGGAAGGAAAACTTCCCAATGCTTTTTCTTTTCTTTTCTTTTTTGAGATGGAGATTCGCTCGTCACCCAGGCTGGAGTGCAATTGTGCCATCTCAGCTCACTGCAACCTCCGCCTCCCGGGTTCAAGTGATTCTCCTGCCTCAGCCTCCCGAGTAGCTGGGATTACAGGCATGCGCCACCATGCCCAGCTAATTTTGTATTTTTAGTAGAGACGGGTTTTCTCCATGTTGGTCAGGCTGATCTCAAACTCGCAACCTCAGGTGATCTGCCCGCCTCGGCCTCCCAAAGTGCTGGGATTACAAAGGTGAGCCACTGTGCCTGCCTCCCAATGCTTTTTATGCAGTGATTTTGGCACTGTTTTCTAGACCTGATAAAAGTTACATAAATACAAAGCTGCATGTCACCAACAGAAAATTGTGAATCAAATCATATCAAACATCTAGTGGCATATTCCATATAAACTAATATACCTCATGACCAAATAGCACTTTACATCAGTAATGCAAGAACTATTCAATATTAGGAAATCCATCATCTTAATTAAAATGAGAAGAAAAACCACGTGATCATTTCCCTGGATGACAAAAGGCTTCAACAAAATCCAGAATGAATTCCTGGTATATAAAACACTTACATAAGTGGATTCCTTTTTGGGAATGATAGAGTATACCTGAGTTCAAAAGCCAGAATTTAACTGAATGGAGAAACAGTGAATGCATTCTGTGCAAATCAGGGAAAAGACATGGTAAGCATCTTCACTTCTCTGTGACACTGTGTTGAAGGGTTCAGCCAATGCAATCAGATGCAGTTAGAGGCATCTGAATCAGAAAGGAAGGGGTGAATTTTTTCCTTTTTTCTCTCTCTTTTTTTTTTTTTTTTTTTTTTGAGACAGAGTCTTGCCCTCTCACCCAGGCTGGAGTTCAGTGGTACAGTCACAGCTCACTGCAGCTTCAACCTCCTGGGCTCAAGTGTTTCTCCCGCCTCAGTCACCCCAGTAGCTGGGACTGCAGGTGTGCACCACCACCGCCGGCTAATTTTTTTTATTTTTAAATAAAAATAGAGATGAGGTCTCTCTATGTTGCCCAGGCTGGTCTCAAACTCCTGAGCTCAAGTGATCCTCCCACCTCAGCCTCCCAAAGTGCTAGGATTACAGGCATAAGCTACTGTGCCCCACCAAAGAGGCAAATTATTTCTATTTGCAGATGATATAACAGCATTTCTGGAAATCCCAAGAAATCAATGAAAAAGTTAAGCCACAATGAGGAAACTCAGCAAGATGATGGAAAAGCAAATTAATATATATGAATCAATAGACATTAATAAGTTTAAAAGAATAATAAAAGGAAAAAAGAATGCATATACAAGATAAAATTTTTACAAAAGATACATAGGAGCTGGGCATGGCGATGCACACCATAATCCTAGCACTTTGGGAGGCTGAGGCAGGAGCATCACTTGAGTCTAGGAATTTGGGGCCAGCCTGGGCAACATAAGGAGACCTCATCTCTCCTAAAAATAAAAAAAAAATTAGCTGGGCATGGTGGCTCACGCCTGTAGTCCCAGCTACTTGGGACTTGCTGAGGCAAGAGGACAGCTCGAGGCCAGGTTGAGACTGCAGTGAACCATGATTGCACCACTGCACTCCAGCCTGGGTGACAGAGAGACCACGTCTCAAAAAAAGGAAAAAGATAACTAGGAATAACTTCAAAAAATAATGACAAGTGAGGAAAAGATTAAAACGCTGCGAAAAATACCGAGTTTTAAGATAACACAATATAACATACAGATGTCAATACTTCTCAGTTTTTTTAAAAAATGGAGCTAGTCAAGATCATTTTAAATTCCTATTTTGACAAGGCAAGACTCTCCAGGAAAATCATTCTTTTTTGTGTGTTTGTTTTTAGCGTTAGTGGTACATCCAGACATCACTGCAGCACACTAGAAAGCTTCTGTCATTAAACCTGCAGTATTGGTATGTGCGGAATCAGACGAGCTGAACAGAATGGAAAATCCAGAAACAGACTCCATAAAATGGAAACTTAGGATACAGTAAAGATGGCGTGACAAATCACTGGAGAAAGGACAGACCCCTAAATAAAAGGGGTGTCAGTTATCTTTCGCTACAAAGCCAAACACCGCAAAACTTCCTGGCTTAGAACCACAGTAACAATTGTTTCTCATCAGACTCAGGGTTGCTTGGGCCATTCCTCTGGTCCCAAGACTCGGTGTCACTGGAGAAGGAGTGGAAGCAGCCCTTGGAATGGCGGAGAACGTGTCAGATGCCCCAGATGGCAGTTGCTGCAGCCAAAAGGCTGGGGCTGGCAGGCATGGGAGTGAGACAGGACTGGCAAGCAGGATGTCCCTCGGGTGCTGGCAGACAGGGCACTGCATGTGGGAAGTCACCCCCATGGAACCCTGCCTGCCCATGGCAGCTGCAGATGGGAAGAGAGTGCTGCCCAGTGCAACCAGTAGGGATGCCCCTTCTGCCCACAGCACCCCCAGTGTCACCTCTGCTAACTGGCAGAGGAGAACATTGACAAAGTCCAATGCCATGATCACAGAGCAAGGCGGTGAACAGTGGCTTTGGAGCTGAAAGACAAAAAGGCTCTAACCCAGCTACCATATGACACTCAGCTTCCACATGCACCTTCCACGCACATGTGAAATTCAGAACAAGCAAGCAACCTTGTGTTTCCACCTCCCAAGATACAGCCACACTTAAAACCACGAAGGGTTTTTCTCACCCCTTGCCCACAATGAGGCACAGTCCCTCAGTCACTGTGTACAGGGGGGCTCTGAGTGACTCCTCAGATTCCATCACAGCACTGCTGAATATTCTGTCCCCTGAAGACTAAATTGTAACGTTACCTATCGACACCTGTATAGAAAGTGAAAAATGGAAAGAAGGAAATAGCACAAACCAACTAACACGTGTGTAACCGGGAAAGGGAATAAAGCTACTGCAGCCCTCCCTTTGCTAATGGAGGGCACAGCTGTAGGTAATGTCTGTGGCTTCCTTCTTCCCAAACCCATTCCATTGTTCCCTGTCCTCATACAGACCTGAGCTGGTCAAGTTTCTTTTTTAAAATTGGTTTTATAGAGACAAAACTCTCTGTCACCCAGGCTGAAGTGCAGTGGCAAACTCATGGCTCACTGTAACCTTGAACTCCTGGGCTCAACTGATCCGCCCACCTTGGCCTCCTAAAGTGCTGGGATTACGGGCATGAAGCCACTGTGCCTGGCCTCAAGTTTCTCCTATGTGGGGTGTGACTCAAACCATCATTCCTAAGGACTCTGATTCTTCAACTGTCCTTTTTTGGTTACTAGAATTTCCCACGAGCCATTACCACTGGGTATGGAAATACCAGAGAAGCCCCCGGGTTCTTGTCCCCATTGTGTAGCAAAGCCTTGGTGACTGGGATCAATCTCTCCAGCTTTTTGCCTCCCATTGCTTCAGTGGCCTGGGGAGCCCCACATGGCCAGGGGAAAGTCTCATCTTCCAATGCACTGGAACCATTGCCAGTTTCCCTCGTGGAAACTAAGACCTCCAAACAAGCAGAACTCAAAGTTTCTGGGGCAGGAAGCAAACATTCCGTGCAAGGGTTACTAGGTGTGAGCATGAGAGGAGCCCCTGCCACCTGCACCCCCAGCTGCAGACCCCTGCTGGGGAGGAGACAGCACCACGTGGTGGTCTGTGGCTCACAGCATGCACCGCTCCCTGTAAGACAGAGCCCTGGCCTTCCAAGGCCGTGTCCCCAGGTGGCTGTGTGCTGCAGCTGCACTGACCCATTTCACCTCTACATTAGGCTGCTGCTGTCTGGTGATGGTGGATGGATAGGAAGACAAGTTAGAGTTTGGGTTTTTTTTCTCCTTGGGGGCTTAATTGTAGGTTTTGAACATGTAAAATACTTGTATGGCTCAAAAGTCAAAACCCCATGCAAAGGTATTTTCATCCCCTCCCCACTTCTTACCGCAACCCGCAGAGCTCTATGCTCATCATTTTTGTGAGTTCCCAGGTTCATCGTGCCCTGTTGCCGTTTGCAAAATTAAGGATGTTCAGACATCATCGCCTGGCTGTTCATACACAAAACAGCTCGCGCTGTGTGTGCTGCCCCACTTCCTGCCACTTCACTAATGGCCACCCATTACCCATTTGTTGACTGTCAGCTCCAAACCTCCCCGTCCTTCCCTCACTGTGAGGACAAGGCTGAACTCCGTGTCACTTGCCAGCTTGCCAGAGGTGCCCTTCAGCCCAGGTCTCTATGCCAACCAGGCTGAAATCCTTTTGAGCAAACACCAGCTCCGAGGTCAGGGTCTTTGGTGCCCCAGAGGTTCTGGAGAACTTGGAGGTGAGTGGCATCTGCCTGCCTCAGGCCAGGCCCGAGTCAAGGGTGTCAGGAAGGTCCTGGAGGGAGAGGGAATGTGGCGTGGATGTCCTGGGCCAGCTCTCTTTAAAATTTATTTTTACAATTAGAATTTTTAAATTGAAATACTCTTTTCTTTTTCCGTAGCACTACTGCTGTCTCTCAGGCTGCGTGATTGTATTAATTGTTCCCACCTCTGCTGGTCTTCCCCAGCTACAAGTTAAGTTTGTGGGGGCAGCACTGAGAACCCAGAAAAGGTGCCAGTGAGCGTGTGGTGCGTGGCATGGCAGAATTCAGTGCAGAAGCATCCGCCACAGAGCAGGGAGGAAAGCCCTAATCCCTGTTGGGACAAGTCCCCTCTCTCCAGGCCTCACTTACCCCATGACTAAGCCGCGGGATGGGATTGGGGGGGTGAATGATCCCTCAGACCCGGAGCCTGGCAGGCTGGGAAGAGCTCTGGGGTGAGAGAACCAAGGAGTTCCTCGGCATTTCCTCCCGCTCCTCCTCCTGCCTTACTGCAGCCAGCGTGACCGCGTGCTCTCCCACAAAGGAAGGAAATGCTCAGCATGGCTGATGAGGGAGGAGGGCCGGCCCGCTGGCAGCTGCTGGAGACCAGCCATGAGCAGAGCTCGGGCTGCTGCCTTAAGAGAGCTGGTGCTTGGTGATACTTAATGTTGGTCTAGCTTTTTTTAAAGCAGCACTTGATTAGAATTGAATGAGCTTGAATTTAATTCTGACATTCATACCGATTTGCCCTTCCCTCAAAAAGCACCCTAAGTATAGACAGAGCTTCCTGACTCTGCAAACTACATGCCGTCCATGAGCAGTGCCCAGGTGTCATTCATTACCTGCCCGTGACGTGTTGTTGAGGTGTTGTGTCCAGAATTGGTGGGTTCTTGATCTCACTGGTTTCCAGAATGAAGCCACGGACCCTTGCGGTGAGTGTTACAGTTCTTAAAGGCAGCGTGTCTGGAGTTTGTTCCTTCTGAGGTTTGGATGCGTTAGGAGTTTCTTTCTTCTGGTGGGTTCCTGGTCTCGCTGGCTCAGGAGTAAAGCTGCAGACGTTCGTGATGCGTGTTATAGCTCATGAAAGCAGTGTGGACCCAAACAGTGAGCAGCAGCAAGATTTAAGTGCAAAAACACCAAAAGAATAACACACACCCACAGCGTGGAAGGCGACTCAAGCGGGTTGCCACTGCTGCTGGGGCAGCGTGCTTTTATTCTTATCTGGCCCCACCCACATCCTGCTGATTGGTCCGTTTTACAGAGAGCCGATTGGTCTGTTTTACAGAGAGCTGATTGGTCCATTTTGACAGGGTGCTGATTGGTGCATTTACAAACCTTGAGCTAGATACAGAGTGCCGATTGGTGCATTCACAATTCGTTAACTAGACATAAAGATTCTCCAAGTCCCCACCAGATTAACTAGATACAGAGTGCCAGTTGCATTCACAAACCCTGAGCTAGACACAGGGTGCTGATTGGTGTGTTTACAAACCTTGAGCTAGATACAGAGTGCTGATGGGTGTATTTACAATCCCTTAGCTAGACATAAAGATTCTCCAAGTCCCCGCCAGACTCAGGAGCCCAGCTGGCTTCACCCAGTGGATCTTGCACCAGGGCTGCAGGTGGAGGTGCCTGCCAGTCCTGCGCCATGTGCCCGCACTCCTCAGCCCTTGGGCGGTCGATGGGACTGGGCACCATGGAGCAGGGAGCAGCGCTCGTCAGGGAGGCTCGGGCCGCGCAGGAGCCCACGGCGGGGGGCGGGGAGGCTCAGGCATGGTGGGCTGCAGGTCCCAAGCCCTGCCCTGCGGGGAGGCAGCTAAGACTCGGCGAGAAATCAAGCACAGCAGCTGCTGGTCCAGGTGCTAAGCCGCTCACTGTAGGGGGCTTGCGGGCCAGCCAGCAGCTCTGAGCGCGGGGCCACCAAGCCCACGCCCACCCGGAACTCTAGCTGGCCCCCAAGCACCGCGTGCAGCCCCGGTTCCCACCTGTGCCTCTCCCTCCATACCTCCCCACAAGCCGAGGGAGCCGGCTCCGGCCTTGGCCAGCCCAGAGAGGGGCTCCCACAGTGCAGCGGTGGGCTGAAGGGCTCCTCAAGCGCGGCCAGAGTGGGCGCCAAGGCTGAGGAGGCGCCGAGGGCGAGCGAGGGCTGCAAGGGCTGTGAGCACGCTGTCACCCTCTCAGTGTGACCTGGGCAGGGGTCCCCACCTGTACTCCTTAGGCCCCAGAAGGGAAGCCCAGCATGTAAGGCTGAAGCAGGAGTGCTTCCAGAGACGGGCCACTCAGCGGTCCTTCTACTCTGCAGAATGTGCACCTCCAGCTCTGATGTCTCTCCCAGGTGAAATCCGGGTCCCCGGCCATGCTGGCCTTGGTGAAGAAGTCTCTTGGGTGGCCCAGCTTCATCACATACACGGTCGGCGTCTTGGAATCCGCGGCGGCAGCAGGGGGCCTCTGTCCACTACCCTGACCTCCTCCAGCCCCGAGACTAACCGAGCCTTTTACCTCTCTTTTCCCACCTGTTTCCTTTCTCATCTCACCTCCCAAATAAAACTCTGTTGAGATTTTGACTGGAATTTATTTTTTTCTTCAAGCCCACTGTTTTTTTCTCATCGATTGCAGTTTTGTTGAGGCTGTTGCATTACTCTGCTCAGCCTGCCTTACCAAAACCCCACAGCCTGGGTGGCTCCAAAACAGACATTTTGTTTCCTCACAGTTCCATAGGCTGGAAGTCCGTGAGCAAGGTGCTGGTACATTTGGTTTCTGGTGAGGGCGCTCTTCCGGGCTCTCAGACTGCTGTCTTCTCACTGTGTTCTCCCATGCGCTTTCCGCTATGTGCACAGAGAAAGGACACATGAGCAAGGTGTCTCTGGTGTCACCTCTTCCTTTTTTTTTTTTTTTTGAGATGGAGTCTCACTCTGTTGCCCAGGCGGGAGTGCAGTGGCGCCATCTTGGCTCACTGCAACCTCCGCCCCCACGGTTCTAACAATTCTCCTACCTCAGCCTCCCGAGTAGCTGGGATTACAGGCACCCACCACCACGCCCAGCTATTTTTGCATTTGTAGGAGAGACGGGGTTTCGACATGTTGGCCAGGCTGGTCTCGAATTCTTGACCTCAGGTGATCCACCCACCTTGGCCTCCCAAAGTGTTGGGATTACAGGCGTGAACCACCACACCCGCCCTGGTGTCACCTCTTCTTATAAGGCCCTCTCCTTATAAGGACACAAATTACCTCAGATCAGGGCCGCACCTTGTAACATCACTTAACATTTCTGCCTTCCTTATTCCAAACACAGCCACCCGAAGGTTAGGGCTTCAGCACAGGAATTTTGTTCCTTCAGTAAGATGAATTGGTTTATTTTTTAGAGACAGGGTCTTGCTCTGTCACTCAGGCTGATACGCAGTGGTGCAGTCATCACTCACTGCAGCCTCGAACTTCCGGGCTCAAGCAATTTTACCACGGTAGCCTCTTAAGTAGCTGGGACTACAGGCACACCCAGGCTATAATTGATTTATATAGAATCCTTTGCCTTTCATATTAAACATATTCCTAGGTACTGGTGGGAATGTAAAACATTGCTATTTATGACAGCTAAAAAGCAGGAACAACTCAAATGTCCATCCACTGATAAATGAATAAACAAAATGTAATTTATCCATGTATTAGAATATTATTCAGCTATAAGAAGGAATAAATTAGTGACACATGCTGCAACATAGGTGCTAGGTGAAGGAGGCCAGTTGCAAAAGACTGCATGTTGTATGATTCCATTTCAATGAAATGTCCAGGCTGGGTGCAGTGGCTGATGCCTAAAACTGCAGCACTTTGGGAGGCTGAGGCAGGAGGATCACTTGAAGCCAGGAGTTTGAGACCAGCTTGGGCAACATAGCAAGGCCCTGTCTCTATGAAAAGTTAAAAATTAGCTGGGCATGGTGGCATGAGCCTATAGTCCCAGCTACTTGGGAGGATCCTGTGAGCCCAGGAGTTAGAGGCTACAGTGAGCTGTGATCACGCCACTACACTCCAGCCTGGGCAACAAAGAGAATCTATCTCAAAAGAAAAAAGAAAACGTTATTCTTAGGGAAATAAGCCTGACACAGGACAAATATTTTATCACTCCACTCTTAGGAAGTACCTAGAATAGGAAAATTCATAGAGACAAAAATAGAACAGAGTGGGGTCAGGGGGAATGGAGAATTACTCTTTAAGAGGCACACAATTTCTGTTTGGGATGATGGAAAAGCTCTGGAAATAAATAGTGGTGATGGTTGCACAACATTGTGAATATATTTAATGATGATGAGATGGACACATAAAATGGTAAATTTTAGGCCGGGCGCGGTGGCTCAAGCCTATAATCCCAGCACTTTGGGAGGCCGAGGCGGGCAGATCACAAGGTCAGGAGATCGAGACCATCCTGGCTAACACGGTGAAACCCCGTCTCTACTAAAAATACAAAAAATTAGCTGGGCATGGTGGTGGGCGCCTGTAGTCCCAGCTGCTCAGGAGGCTGAGGCAGGAGAATGGCATGAACCTGGGAGGCGGAGCTTACAGTGAGCTGAGATCACGCCACTGCACTCCAGCCTGGGCGACAGAGCAAGACTCCGTCTCAAAAAAAAAACGTAAATTTTATGTATGTTTGATACTTTTTTAATAAATAAAAAATAGGAAACTGCTGAGTGAAAAAAAGTAAAAAATCAATGAGTGCCTAACGCCCATGAACTTGAAAATGAGGCTTTGCCTCACAAAAACCCCAGCTACCTCTGCATCTGCCCCCTTCCCATGTGTCTCTGAGCCCCAAACTGGTGGCCCTTTTGCTGTCAGCCCTCCCAGTGGCCGCACTGGCCTTGGGGGCTCGCCCAGCATAGGGGGCAAGAGGATAGAAACCCAGGGCTCCAGGCTGGGCACGGTGGCTCACACCTGTAATCTCAGCACTTTGGGAGGCTGAGGCGGGTGGATCACCTGAGGTCAGGGTTCGAGACCAGCCTGGCCAACATGACAAAACCCTGTCTCTACTAAAAATACAAAAATTACCCAGGCATGGTGGCACGCACCTATAATCCCACCTACTTAGGAGGCTGAGGCAGGAGAATTGCTTGAACCCGGGAGACGGAGGTTGCAGTGAGATGAGATCACGCCCCTGCAGTCCAGCTTGGGTGGGTGACAAAGCGAGACTCTGTCTCAAAAGAAAAAAAAAGAAAAGAAACCCAGGGCTCCACCCAGGCTGAGAGCTCCTGAGTTCTGGTGCTGAGCCTCCTGAGTTTCTGGAACTTCAGGCTCTGAATCATGGTGGGGGCCAGAGATTTTTACTCAGTATGGGAGGACACGTGAGTTAGGACTCGTTTCTTGGCCCATAAGGCTGTGCAAGCATCCCCTGGCAACTCCAGCCAGCTTTGCTGCTGAAGGAAGCTGTAGACAGAGAGTGCAGAGAAGCCCCCCAGGCACCCTCCCTCCCCAGTGGAGCAGGGCCTGGAAAGTCAGTGGCCTTCCTTTCTTCACAACCTCAGTCGCTCTCACCCCTGTGGCCAGTGTGGAAACTGGGATGCTGGGAACCTTGCCCAGGCACCTTTGACCCCGCAAGTCCCTGGAGCTCTGCCTTGGGTAGGGCTGCAGGCCCCTGAGCTGCCCAGGCAATGCCTCCAGGAGTGCCAAGGCAGGAAACTCACTAGAGAGCTGGAGCTTTAAGAAAACTTCATGCCTAGGCCCCATCTTCAGCACCATGGATTTCCTTGGACTGAGAGAACCACTGGTGTGTTGAAGGCTTACCCAGCGATTTGAGTGTGTGGCCAGGATGGAGAAGCACCCACTTCTGGATGCTCTCAGTGGAGGCCTTTGACCCAGGGCTTCTGCAGAACCAGGCAAGAAGCAGTGGCTCCTCCACTACCCACAGCCCTGGACAATGACAGGCTGGGCAAGAGAGACACATATTGGTGGGCACAAAAGATCTGTTTCTGTTCCTGCTTGGGGTGTTTCTGTGTAGGAAAAGAAGTCCCTTCTTTCTTCATCTGGAACAGGAATTAAAAGAAATTAAAGAATGTGTAAGCAGAAACTCAGTTGTATGTAAGAATGCCCAATTCCCTCTGAGAAAGAGAAAGAGCTGGAGTCCTTTAAAATTAACTGCCTGTTTTTCTGTGGCTGTTGAGCCTTATCTCGCCTCCTTTCCCAGGCATTGTGAAGGCCCTGTTTCCCTGGCTGTGCAGCTGCAAAGTCACTAGACAGATAAACTCAAGTTGCAAAACACGTTTTCCTAGAAAAGAAATTATGTAATGCATGTTTCAATTGAATAACTGTCTTTGTTTCTCACTTCTGTAGTATTTCCCCTGCACAAATCTCCCCCAACCCACAAAATGCTTAAAAGTTAACTTGACTCTTCATTTGGGGCTCAGTCCTTTGGATGTTAATCCGACTGGGCCGGTGCACCTAAGTAATTAATAAATATCCTCCTGAGCCCCATTGGTCTCTCTGATTCCTTAAAAATCCCGCAACACATCAAGGCCCAAAGCCAGCAGAACTGCTCTTCCACCTGGCCCTTCTAGTATGTTTGTGAATATGTTTCCTGGAGGAAGTTGTAATTCTACTATCCCCTCTGGAGGCAGGCAGGACTGGGGTCTGGAGGAGGCAGGGGCTCCCAGGAACATTGAGACCCCTGAGCCGCTGTGTCTACATGGGGTGCTGGGTTGTGGACAGAGGCAGGTTGCTAAGTTAGCACATAGACCAGTCAGAGGAGGCCCAAGAAGGAGTTGCAGCTGTTCTGGGCTGCGTTTGGGCACCTACGGCTGAGTGTGGCAGGCCTGTGGCAGTTGCCAGAAGCTGGCCCTGCAAGCCAGGGTGTGACCCTGATGCTCTGTTATCTTGCTCTCTGGGTCCTGTGGTGCTAGGAGGAGACTTCTGGATGCTTCCTTCCAGGCCTGGGACAGAAAGTCAAGGGAAAAAGACCATGCCCTGGTGGCCAGCCTGCCAATGACAAGTAGCTCCAGTGGGGAGAGGCCTAGGGACCAGGGCTGGGTTCCAGGATCGTTTGGCAGAGGATCTCTGGCCAGCCACTACCCTCAGAGAGCAGTTATGAAGGAAAACCAGGTCAAGAAGCTGATGCCTGCCCCACAGGAGCTCACAGACTCAGGGTCAGACAGCCCTGGCAATGGGGAGGGACCTCTGTGACACTCAGGGCTGCAGCCACAGACTGAGACTGTGTTCATGGGGTGTGCAGTGGAGATTTACCGTGGTCATGGGCAGCACAGGCGGGAAATTGCACCGGTCACAGGCAGCCTGCAGGCCAGCCCTGAGCTGCAGGTGGGTTTTGTTTTATGTTCTGCAGTTTTTCTTTTAATCTTAAGTTTTATGACCCCAGTGTTTAACAGACACACACACACACACACACACACACCCAAGATCATGTACAAAAATGCTGATTCCTGTGTCTCTTCAAAACGTCTTGCAGCCCCAGGCCTCCATTCTGCTTGCTGCAGCAGCTGGAACCACAGGTGCTCCCTGGCAGGGCCACAGTACCTTCCAGCACCGGCCCCTCACCTCATGCCTCTCAGGCAGATTTGAATCATCTGCCTGGCCAGGTAAGCCTGCAAGCCTATGGCCCCTGGGAAAGACATAATAAATGCTGTTGGCTTTTGATTTGCTTTTCTGTTTGCAGAAGGGGTTTTCTTGGGACAAAATTTGAGTGGAAAAGCATCCCAGACAGAGGTACGGATGCACAGACAATAAAGGCCCTTGAGGTGTGGAGAGTATTGGTTCCACAGAATGGGTCCCCAGTGGTTTTATGATCAGGCAAGTTGGAAACACCGATCTCAGTGTGCACATCACCACAGGGGCTGCACAAATGGATTCCAGCAATGGGGAGGCCAGCAGGTACCCATGGCACAGGTCCTGAAGGCACATCAGGAACAGAGGTCTTGAAGGCACATCTTGAAGGCCTGCATCCTGTGGTCAGTGGGGACCCACCGAAAGGTTCCTCTGGAAGCCAACTCTGCTAGGTGGTGTCAGGTGTGTGCAGCTTCCACCATTCTAGGGCACCCTAGAAGTCAGCCTTCAGCTCCGCCTCCTTCAGTTTAGAGACAGTTTTTAACCCTTTGTTGTTCCGTTGGGACTCTGGACGTTTAGATGTCTGTGCAGGGGGGCTCATGAACAGACCAACTTCCCTGATAGGCCTAGATACGGCCTAGCCTGAGGCAGAAAGGGAACACAATTGGGGCTGGATGTTCTTTCAGCCTCCCTTGCAGAGATCACTGACAGAGTGGTCAGCTTGGCCAAGCTTCTGCAAGGGCTGGCTGTGATGTCTGGGAGGGAGGCAATCCCCAGAGCAGGAATGCCTTCCCTGGGGCTCATATCCTTGCAGGGGTGGAGGCGGCCATCCTCCCCTCAAAGCCTCCTTCACTGCAGCCCGTGGGAGGCGAGTGACCTGGGGGATCCTTGCCCAGGGCAAACCTCTGGGCTGTAGCTTAGCCCCGCCTCGGAGAAACATTCACAGCCTTTCGGGAGGAGAGCCCTGCTGCAGGAAGACTCTAGCGGAGGGCCCAGCTGCGGGGTCCTGGGCTGTTGGTGACAGTACCCCAGGCTCCAAACTCTCTTCGCCTGGGGGCAATTCCCTTCCCTGGTTGCAGCAGATTCCCACCCCGCCCTGCCTCACTGCCCGCCCTGCCCTGCCCCACTGCCCGCCCCACGGGGAAGTGGCCCGGGAGTGGAGGCGTGGACAGGCATCCCGGTGTCTCGAGTCAGGCTGTTGGGCCAGCCTGGACAGCACGGCCCGCGGAGGGCAGACAGGGCGCACGGAGCAGGCCCCAGGCTCCAGAGCAGCCGCTGACAGGCTGTCCAGTGGCGTCGGGTCTCCATGGAGATGGAAGCGGGGGCCACAAGGTGGTGAGCGGCGGGGGGCGGGGCTTCCAACGGCCATCAGCCCCGCCCAGCCTGGGCAAAGAGACGGAGGGCCTGGGAGGCGGAGCCAGGGACCCCCGAGCTGAGCCTGATTTCTGAGGGCGGCTGGGGCCACCTCCCTCCAGACGCTGCTGCCCCCACGCGGACGGGCGCCCTCTGCGGGTCCCGCGGCTCCCGGCCCCGCTCAGCGCCTCCAGAGGCCTCACCCGGGCCCTCTCCGCTGGGTCCACAGGGGCCTCAAAGCGCTGGCCCAGACGCGGGGTCACTCTCCTGAGCCTCCCGACCTTCCCATGGGTCCTTTGGAGCCCTGGGTTTTGGAGTTTGTCCTTCCTAAGTGCCGCTCGCCCGGACGCGGCTGCTCCAGGACCACAGCGGACAGAGTGCGGCCGCGTCCCCTGCAGGCCACCCGTCAAGGGCACAGGGGAGAGGCGCCTCAAGCCACAGAGCCACGAGCTGCCAGGAGCTGACCCCCTGGGTGGGGAGAGGATACTAACTCGGGTCCTCTCCACTTCCTCAAGGCTCCTTGTCACCAGCAGTGAACGGCTCCCAGCACCTCAGGGGCCTTCCTGTTTCACTGATGTCAACAACTGATCATTGATCATCTCTGGTGTGCAGGGACAGAGAAGACAGACACGCTGGCCCCCCAGGTGGGCGAGGGAGTCTAGTCTATCTGAAGAAAACTCCCATAGAGATAGGGGCCAGGAAGGAGACACCAGGAAAAGTGAAGATGGAAGATGGGGATGACCCTACTGCAGATGGGGTGCTCAGGGAGGGTTTCTTTGAGGGGGTGACATTCACTAGATTGACCAAGGGACGGTCAGGGCCTGTGAAAGTCTTTTAAGAGAGGGAATGGCAGTGTCCAGTGGACTGTTTCAGGGATGGAAATAGGGCAGCAGGGTGAGGGGTGTGAGCCAGGCATGCAGGGCCCAGACACCATGTGATGGGTACAGGGGTGGGACCCATGGAGGCTCTGAGAAAGGCCTGGGCCTCAGAAGACAGGGAAACAGGAAGACCCACTTCGAGGCCTCACAAGCTTCTAGGGCACAGACGGTGAAAATGGCTCAGGCCAGAATTCAGTTTAGGTTTCAGAAGGGTGCTGGGTGCCTCATGCTCTTCTTGAGGCTAAAGGTCTCCAGCTCCTTGGGCCCTTTCCATGCAGACATGGTTCTGGGGCCCCGGCTACATGGACACCCTTCTGATGTTGTCTGCAGCCAGGCAGCGGTGGTGGGCCAACCTGCCCCTTCCTTGGCCAAGTGGACAGATTAAGGGAGCCTCTGGGGGCAGGATTGCTAGACTGGGAATTAGAGTTGCAGTGTAATCAAAATGCCCCACAGGCCCCGCCTCTTCTCTGGAGCTCGACTTCTTCAAGAAAACTGGAGACAAAGGGATGGCAAGACCAACTCTCAGGACCCTTGCCCTTCCACCCTGTGATGCTTTTAGACAGTTCTCAGGGGCCACCTTTTTCAGGAAGAATTCTCAGGATATAGGAAAGTAAAGGGAGGAAACGTGTTTTGAGTGGCACTTAGATCAGGCTCTAGACTGGGTGTTGGTTTGGTGGGATTTGCTTTTTCTCCTGCCCCATACCCCTTCACAAAACCTGGGTCCTGGCTAGGCCAAGAGTGAGATTCCTGTGTCTAGATTTTCATCATTCCGTGTTGCACAGGAAGTCTAGGGGAAAGGAGACAGATATTAGCAAGTGTATAAAAGATAATTTAGCCAGAGAAAACCTAGAAGAGGAATGAAGATGGGGGGATTATGAATGGCAAAGGAGGAGCTGGGGGAGAGGGAGTTGGGGGCGGGGCTGGGACAAACAGAAAGGAGGTGGGGGAGGGGCCAGGGAAATAAAGTCCAAGAGGTCAGCGGGCACCAGAAGCCACAGCCTTAGTGGGGGCATCAGGAGAGTAGCAAGCTGCATCTACCTTGGAAAGATGGAGAGAAGACTGCAGTGAGCGGGGTGGGGACGAAGGGGGAAGTGGCAGGGCAGAGGAAGCAGGGGACAGACAGGAGAAAAGAGATGGTGCCCTGGGCCAGGTGGCTGCCACCGCTACCATCGCCAGAAGTGGAAAATTCTTTGCCTTCTCCATACCCCTGTCACTATGACACCCCCATTCTTTCTGCTCCCCCTTCTTTAGTAATAGGTGCTGGCAAGTAAGGAGCAGTCTGATTTGAGTTTGCCCAGGAAACCTTTGGAGGTAGCTGTGAACCCACCAGCCTTGCCAAGTAGGGAGCTCAGGATCCTCAAGATTGGATGACGAAATAAGCTTAGTGAGTGACAGTTCCACCAACCTTCCCCAGAGTCACAGTAGGCGTCCACTGCCCCTGCGGGTCCCCAGGCCTGCTCTACTGGGTGGCCTCTCGGACCCAGGGCTGCACTTCCAATGCTCTGCAGACACATCTCGGGCTTGAATCCCATCTCACTGATTCCACAAATATTGATTGAGGGCCTACTGGGTGCGAGGCCTGTGTGGCTGTGGGAGGGGCAAGGTCCCTGCTTCAGTGGGAGTGACAGGTGTAAAGCAGGATGATTTCAGAACCTGAGAAGGGGGACAAAGCAGAGAAATGGGAAGTGGCTGGGCAGGTGCGGTGCAGCCTGGGATGGGGTAAACAGCAGATCTTAGACATCCGTTCCTGTCCAGATATCATGGGAAATGCTACCTGATCTCTGTTCGGCCTCAGTGTCCTCAGCTGGATGGTGGAGTTTGAGCTTCCCTGCTCTCTGGGCTGTCTCTAGGGAGTCTGCCCTCCTCAGGCCTGCTCCCCACCCTCTATGGCTCTCGATTCCTCCTGAGAAGAATGTCCCTCTAAAAGGAGACCACTGGCCACAAAAGGAGATGAATAAGCCAAGGTAGCCTGGCCTGCACTTGGGGCCACATGGCTCCTTAGGCCAGGTCTGGGTGGACACTGGAAGGAGATTTGTCTGTGGGTTTTGCCCTGTTGCCTGGAGCCCCTTCCCTATGGTGTCTTGACTCAGCCCAGCTCGCTGAGCCTGGAGCCCAGGCTTCTGGAGAAGAGATGTCAAGGTCTACCACAGGGCACAGGCCAGAAACAACTTGTCCGATGCCAGTGAAAGCCAGGCCTGGGGAAGACTCCTCTTCTTCAGAGGGGGCACGGCAGCAAGTTGGAGGCACAGACTCTGAGGGGCCCTTGGTGGGGAGCTCAAACAGGACCCACAGGGACCCTGTCTCTGGGGTTGCAAACTGGCACTGGGTGGAGGGAGATTCAGTATTGACACCTGGGGAACCCTCAACCCCAAAGTGGATTTAAAGGACAGCGGCACACTGGGGAGACAAGGGGCTCCACAACACTCCCATGCTTGCCCCAGCCCACTTCTTGTTTCCCTTTCCTGCTTTTTGTTGGGGAAGGAGAATCTTATATGACTGGTTGAACTCCAGGATAGTCCCTGACCACCATCAGTAGTGGGCAGGGTCACTGTATGTTCAAGGCTGTGCACACCAAGCCACTGGCCATGCACATGGGCGGGGCCTTCTGGACCTTCATCAGGCCCCTTAGGAACCCATGAGGAAGCTCCCTGATAGGTGTTGATGGGGCATCTGCACCCATAGATTCACTGCCTGACATGGAAACACTGGGTTCCTGGGAAACTGGAACCTGCCTTATGAAAGCCCCCATTCCCATCACCCCCTCCATCCCTCTGGGCTGCTGCTGTGTTTTGCCATCAACCGTCCCCAGACCCCCAAGACACCTGCTTCACCCAGAAGCACCCCTTCAACCTGGGCCTGGATGAAGGCTCACTCCTCCATCAGGCCTCTGAGGGGGATGGCTCCGCGCCACTTTTAGCAAAAGGGGAAACCATCGCAGCAGAAAGGCCAATGCCACACTAGACAGCCAGGAGCCCAGCAGCACAAGTGGCCACCTAAGGCGCTTTGGGGACCACACCCCTGTCACTCTGACCCTAGTACAGCCTGGTTCCCAGGACTTTGGGATCCTCCTGGGAACCTCTCAGCATGATTAACACAGGCAGACGGGACCTGAAGGGGCCACTGGTCCTTCTGAAAATGTTCACCAGGCAGTGTGAGTGTGGGGAGGCCATGCACAATGTGTGGGACTCTGCCCTGCACCCGCTCAGAGCCTCAGCCCTTCAGAGCCACTGGTAATGATTTGCTGTGGGTGGGGTCATCCTGATACTTCCCTGAGGTCTCTTTTTCTTTCAATTTTTCTGAGTAACTGAGAGGATCATATGACTGCATGCCGCCTAAACTGGGGTTTGCACAGCCCCCATTCTGTGCAGGGAGGGCGCAAAGCAGCAGAGTGTCTGTGACCCACCTGCCACCTTTCCAATGCTACTACAAGATTTGCAGGAAACGGTCATTTATCAGGAACCATCTTTATTAAAAAAGATAAAATAGAGCAGGGCAGGGGAGAAGTGCTGCAGGCTCCAGTGGTGCTAGGCACGTGGCAGCGTGGGCGTCTCACTAGGCTCCTCCCCGCAGCTGTTGCCATCCACTCTCAGGTTTCAATGTTCTTGGACCTCAGGGCCTTCATCCTCTCCAATCTAAATGCAGGGACACATTTGACACGGACTCTGTCAGGTGTTTGGCAAAATGCAACACATTCTCATTGATCTGGTCACCCTGCTGTGTACTAGATGTCAAAACTTCTTCCTCCTGTCCAGACTTTGGTCCTTTAACCGACAACCCCCCATTCCCTCTGTCAATCCCTGGCCCCAGTTCAACATCGACCTACTTGCTACTTCTATGGGGTCAACTTTTTCAGATCAACACTTCCGGGACATCATGTGGAATTGGTCTCTCTGAGGTGGTGGAGATGCTAAGTAGCAGGATTTCCTCATTCCACGGTGCACACATCTATCGAATCCTCACATTGTATCCCATAAATGGACAAGCATGACTTGCCAGTTAAAATAATACTAATAAAGGCATAATAAATGCCATAAAACGCAGGAAGTGTGGTTTGACTACCCCACCTACTTGATTTTTGTCTTCACTACTGCCATCCAACTACTTCTTTGGGGCGATTTTATTGGTTGGAATGTTCTGCGCTGGGCTCAAGTGACAGAATCTTAGCAGAAATGAAAGTCATCTTCTGGCAGCCCTGCGGCAGCCCTGGTTTCTTGGTGAGCCCTGGTTTCTTGGAACTGGCTTCCTGCGATGGTTCTCGTTGGGCCAGGGACGTTTCTGGGTCTCTGCCACTGCTTCTGGTGCTCTGGGTGGAGGGGGAGGCCACAGGGTCATGCTGGGGGCTTCACTAAAACTGTCTGGCTTCCTCTGCAGGCCAGCAGGTGCACTGGCAGGAATGGTGGTCTTCTGCCCTGACTTCTGGCTCTCCTTGGGCAGCTGAATGTTAAAAGTGTGACAAGCTGGCTCGCTGTGAGTCCATTTCAGTGGGAGCGGGAAGGTGGAAACTTTGGTGGAAAGGGAAAGACAGGTGGGAACCCCAGGAGGAAGGGACAGTTCTCTGATGGTAGAGTGCTTCCTCTTTTGTTTTGGATGCTTTAAAATGAGGTAGGGGGCCATGGGATAGTTGAATTTTCTTTCTACTATTGACACAGAGATATTCTCAGCCTGGAATCCCATGACCATCATGAGCTGAGTTTGTGGCTCGCGTGGTCCAGGAGTGGCTCTTCATATGGTATCAGTGGCATCTCCTGACCACTGTTCTCCCATGGGTCCCTCATCAGTTGTTCCAGTAGGGGGCCGCTCCCTGGGGTCTATTGTTAGTAACTTTTTAATCAGTCTTTCAAGTTGAAGGGGAAAAATGGTGAGGCATGGTATTTTCTTGTGATAGTTTTATTATTGAGGTCTGTAGGGTTCCCTGAGTAGAAGGGCAGGGCCCGGCCACCATGGAATAGAGAATGACTTGGAAGCTCCATATGTCCATGGCGGGGCACTGGCACCCCCAGGCCCAGGAAGAGTTCTGGGGAAGGAATGGTGGTCTTCTGCCCTGACTTCTGGCCCTCCTCAGGCAGCTGAAAATTAAAAAGTGTGAACAGCCGGCTCCCTTTGAGCCCTCTTTGGTTCCACGGGGAAGGTGGACTTTGTCAGATGGGGAAGAACAGGTGGGACCCCCAGGAGGAAGAGACTGTGCTCCAATGACGGAGCCCTTCTTCCTCTGCACTTTTCCTGTACCCCAGGGTTAGGTACGTGGCCATGGGATAATTACATGTGTATTTTTGTGTGGGGGAAATACTGATAGGGAGATGTATGGGGCCTGAAATCCCACTGACACCATGACGAGGCTTGTAGGGGGCCCAGGTGCCCAGGCTCTCTGTATGGTGTCAGCAGCATCTTCTGGCCAAAATTGACCCAGGGGTCACAAGTCAGCTGGTTTAGTGGGGGGTTGCTCCCTGGGGTAGAGGGTGAAAAATTGTTTTACTAGTGTTTCCAGTGGAAACGAAAAAAAATAGGTGGGGTGTCATACTGTCATATAGCCTGAGGTGGGAAGGGGCCACAGGTGGGGCTGGATTTTCTTTCAGCCTCTCTGGCAGAGATCACAGACAGTGGTCAGCTTGGCCAAGCTTTTGAGGGCTGGCTCTGATATAGGGGAGGGAGGCAGTCCCCAGAGCAGAAATGCCTTCCCTGGGACTCATATCCTTGCAGGGGAAAAGCCGACCATCCTCCCCTCAGAGCCTCCTTCACTGCAGCCCGTGGGAGGCGAATGACCTGGGGAATCCGTGCCCCAGGGGCAAACCTCTGGGTTCTGGCTTCAGCCCCACCCCGGGGAAACATTCACAGCCCCTTGGGAGGAGAGCCCTGCTGCAGGAACACTCTAGGGGAGGGCCCAGCTGCGGGAGTCCTGGTCTGTTGCTGACAGTACCCCAGGCTCCAAACTCTCTGGGCCTGGGGGCAGTTCCCTTCTCTGGTTACAAGATTCCCACCCCTCACTGCCCTACTGCCCGCCCCGCGGGGAAGTGGCCCGGGAGTGGAGGTGTGGACCGGCAACCCGGTGTCTTGAGTCGGGGGACAGCCTGGTCAAGCCCCCAGGCTCCAGAGCAGCAGCTAACAGGCGGTCCGGCGGCGTCGGGTCTCCATGGAGACGGGGGCGGGGCCAGAAGGCGGTGAGCGGCGGGGGGAGGGGCTTCCAACGGCCATCAGCCCCGCCCAGCCTGGGCAGAGATCCCGGCCTGGGAGGCCGAGCTAGGGACCCCCCGGCTGAGCCTGATTTCTGAGGGCGGCCGGGGCCACCTCCCTCCAGGAGCTGCTGCGCCCACAGGGACCGGCGCCCTCTGTGGGTCCGGCGGCTCCTGGCCCCGTTCAGCGCCTCCAGAGGCCTCACCCGGGCCCTCTCCATTTCGTCCACAGGGGCCTGAAAGCGCTGGCCCAGACACGGGGTCACTCCCCTGAGCCTCCCGACCTTCCCATGCACTGGTCCTTTGGAGCCCTGGGTTTTGGAGTTTGTCCTTCCTAAGTGCCGCCCGCCAGGACGTGGCTGCTCCAGGACCACAGCGGACCAAGTGCAGTCGCGTCCCCCGCGGGCCACCCGTCAAGGGCACAGGGGGAGAGGCGTCGTGTAGGGTCCAGCCCTACTGGATCTGTGGGTTTTTCTCCTCGTTTGCGGAGACGAGAGATTGTAGAAATAAAGATACAGGACAAAGAGACAGAAGAAAAAAACAGCTGGGCCCGGGGAACCACTACCACCTAGATGCGGAGACCCGTTGTGGCCCGGAATGCCTGGCTGCACTGTTATTTATTGGATACAAGGCAAAAGGGGCAGGGTAAGGAGTGTGAGTCATCTCCAGTGATTGATAAGGTCATGTGAGTCACGTGTCCACCGGACATGGGGGGCCCTTCCCTGTTTGGCAACCGAGGCAGAGAGAGAGAGAGAGGGGACAGCTTATGCCATTATTTCTTCTATGCATTTCAAAGACTTTTAGTACTTTCACTAATTCTGCTACTGCTATCTAAAAGGCGGAGCCAGGTGTACAGAGTGGAACATGAAAGCGGACCAGGAGCGTGACCGCTGAAGCACGGCATCACAGGGAGATGGTTAGGCCTCCGGATGGCTGCGGGCGGGACTGACTGATGTCAGGCCTTCCACAAGGAGTGGAAGTCCTCCTGCAGAATTGTGGAAGTCAGCGCTTCCACAAGCGTTGGCGTTACCGCTAGACCAGGGAGCCCTCTAGTGGTCCTGGCCAGGCATAACAGAGGGCTCACATTTGCCTTCTGGTCACTTCTCACTGTGTCCCTTCAGCTCCTATCTCTGTATGGCCTGGTTTTTCCTAGGTTATAATTGTAGAACAAAGATTATAATATTGGGATAAAGAGTAATGTTACAAACTAATGATTAATGATATTCATATATAATCATATCTATAATCTATTTCTAGTATAACTATTCTTATTCTACATATTTTATTATACTGGAACAGCTTGTGCCCTTGGTCTCTTGCCTTGGCACCTGGGTGGCTTGCTGCCCACAACGTCCCAAGGTGCAGTGACCAGCCCTGCCCGGGGCTGACCCTCGGGGTAGGGAGAGGGCACTCACTCGGGTCCTCTCCCCTTCCTCAAGGCTCCTTCCTCACCTGGGGTGAAGGGCTCCCAATCCCAGCCCGCAGGGGACTTCCTGTTTCATTGATGCCAACAAGTGAACATTGATGCCAACAAGTGAACATTGACCATCTCCTGTGTGCATGGACAGAGAAGACAGACACGCTGGCCCTCGGGTGGGTGAGAGAGACTATCATTGCAGAAAACTCTCCATAGAGATAGGGGATAGGAAACAAACACCAGGAAAAGTGAGGGTGGGAGATGCAGGTGACCCTACTGCAGATAGGGTGCTCAGGGAGGGCTTCCCTGAGGAGGTGACATTCACTTGATTGGCAAAAGGGATAGTCAGGGCCTGTGATAGTTTTCTAAGGGAGGGAAGAGCAGTGCCCAGCGGGGTGGGACCCACGGAGTCTGAGGCTTGAGCCTCAGAAGATGAAGAAGCAGAAAGACCCATTTCAAGGCCTTCACAATCTTCTAGGGCACAGACAGTGAAAATGGCTCAGTCCAGAATTCGGTTTAGGTTTCAGGAGGATGCTGGGTCCCTCACACTCTTCTTGAGGCTAAAGGGCTCCAGCTAATTGGGCCCTTTCCATGCCGACATGGTTCTGGGGCCCCGGCTACATGGACACCATTCTGATGGTTGTCTTCTGCAGCCAGGCAGGGGATGTGGGGTGACCCGCCCCTTCCTTGGCCAAGTGGACAGATGAAGGGAGCCTCTGGGGGCAGGATTGCTGGACTGGGAATTAGACTTGGAGTGTAACTCAAACGCCCCACAGGCCCTACCTCTTCTCTGGAGCTCTGCTTCTTCAAGAAAACTGGGAAGAAGGGACAGCAAGACCAGCTCTCAGGACCCTTGCCCTTCCACCCCGTGATGCTTCTAGATGGCTCTCAGGGGCCACCTTTTTCAGGAAGAATTCTCGGGATATAGGAAAGTAAAGGGAGGAAACGTGTTTTGAGTGGCACTTAGATCAGTCTCTAGACTGGGTGTTGGTTTGGTGAGGTTTGCTTTTTCTACTGCCTGACACCCCTTCACAAAACCCGAGTCCTGGCTAGGCCAGGAGTGAGATTCCTGTTTGTAGATGTTCATCATTCCATGTTGCACAGGAGGAGGTCTGGGGGAAAAGGGAACAGATACTAGCAAGTGTATAAAAAGATAACTCAGAGAAAACCTAGAAGAGGAATCAGGATGGGGGGATTAGGAATGGCAAAGGAAGAACTGGGGGAGAGGGAGTTGGGGGTGGGGCTGGGACAAACAGAAAGGAGGTGGGGGAGGGGGCCAGGGAAATAAAGTCCAAGAAGTCAGCGGGGACCAGAAGCCACAGCCTTAGTGGGGGCATCAGGAGAGCAGCAAGCTGCATCTACCTTGGAAAGGTGGAGGAGAGGACTGCAGCGAGCTGGGTGGGGAGGAAGGGAGAGGTGGCAGGGCAGAGGAAGCAGGGGACAGACAGGAGGAAGAGATGGTGCCCTGGGCCATGTGTCCGCCACCACGACCATCACTGAAAATGGAAAACTCTTTGCCTTCTCCTTACCCCTGTCACCATAACTACCCCATTCTCTCTGCCCCCCGTTCTTTAGTAATAGGTGCTGGCAAGTAAGGAGCAGAGTCTTCTTTGAGGTTGCTGAGGAAACCCTCGGAGGCAGCTGTGAACCCACCAATCTTGCCCTGTAGGGAGCTCAGGATCCCCAAGACTGGATGAGCAAATAAGCTTAGTCAGTGACAGTCCCACCAGCCTTGCTGAGAGTCACAGTAGGCATCCACTCCCACTGTGGGTCCCCAAGCCTGCTCTGCTGGGCAGCCTCAGGGACCCAGAGCTGTACTTCCAATGCTCTGCAGACACACCTCGGGCTTGAATCCCATCTCACCAATTCCACATGTTGGATATAAAATACTCCAGGAATAAACGCTTGGTGCCACGAGTAAAAACAGCACTCAGGCAAAAGTTTAATGCCCTCAGCAAGGCAATTTACTTCTGCAGAAGGGTGTCACTGGTGTCAATCAAGATCGCAAGTGCACACAGAACAAAGGAGACCAGGGGGTTTTTATCCTTAAAGCAGTCCCTATCTCTGTGCCACTCCCCCATGGGCTGGGATCAGACTGCACAATCTGAGCTGACCCAATTGGCTACTTGTACATATTTTCCTAAATATAGCAGGGGAGGGGGACGTGAGGTACGGAGGTGAATTGTGTGAGATGTGCAGTTTCGGGGGAACAATGGGTGCAGGTAACCAAGGGAACAGATGTGAGTTATTGATTAGAGCTGATGGGAAGTGGTAGGCTGTTTACGGTAACTAGGGGCAAGGGAGAACAAGAAAGTTGAGTTTCAGAACAAAGGATAAGGAAGTTTTTTTTTTTTTTTGAGATGGAATCTCACTCTGTCGCCCAGGCTGGAGTGCAGTGGCACAATCTCGGCTCACTGCAAGCTCCCCCTCCCAGGTTCAGGCCATTCTCCTGCCTCAGCCTCCCAAGTAGCTCGGACTACAGATGCCTGCCATCATGCCCGGCTAACTTTTTGTATTTTTAGTAGAGACGTGGTTTCACCGTGTTAGCCAGGATGGTCTTGATCTCCTGACCTCGTGATCTGCCTGCCTCAGCCTCCCAAAGTGCTGGGATTACAGGCGTAAGCCACCGTGCCCGGCCAGGATAAGGAAGTTAACAGGCTAAACCCTTTGAAGAGAAACTCAGAAAGCTTTATTGTATCTTACAAACAAATATTGATTGAGGGCCTACTGGGTGCGAGGACTGTGTGGCTGTTGGGGAGGCAAGGTCCCTGTTGCAGTGGTAGTGACAGGTATAAAACAGGATAACTTCAGAACCTAAGAAGGGGACAAAGCAGAAAACTGGGAAGTGGCTGGGTGTGTGGGGGGCAGCCTGGGATGGGGTAAACAGCAAATCTTTGCCATCCATTCCTCTCCAGATATCATTGGGGATGCTACTCAATCTCTTTGCAGCCTCAGTGGCCTAACCTGGACAGTGGAGCTGGAAAGCCCCCCACTGCCTGTTCCTCCTCTCTGGGCTGCCACTAAAAAGCCTACCCTGCTCAGGCCTGCTACCCACCCTCCATGGCTGTCATTCCATGCGAAGAAGAAGCTTCTCCCAAAAGGAGGCCACTGACTGCAAAGGGAGATGAACAAGCCAAGGTTGCCCGGCCTGCACCTAGGGCTGCATGGCTCCTGAGGCCCGGCCTAGGTGGACACAGGAGGGAGCTTTCTTTGTGAGTTTTCCTTGGTACCTGGAACCCCTTCTCTATGGTCCCTTGACCCAGCCCATCTCGCTGAGCCTTGGAGCCCTGGCTTCTAGATTAGAGATGTCAAGCTCTACTGCAGGACATGAGCCAGAAATAATTCTGGCCTTCTCCGAGGCCAGTGGAAGCCAGGCGTGGGGAAGGCGTCTACACTCACAGGGCTAGCACTTCCAGAGAGTGGATGGCAGCAAGGTGGGGAAGACAGACTCTGAAGGAGCACAAGCGGGGCCCACAGGGACCCTCTCTCTGGGGTTGCAAACTGGCATTAAGTGGAAGGAGATTCAGTATTGACACCTGGGGGAACCTCATCCCCAAAGTGGATTTAAAAACGGCAGCAAACTGAAGAGACAAGGGGCCCACAACATTCCCATCCTGTCCCCAGCCCACTTCTTACTTCCTGGTCCTGCTATCTTGGGGGGAAGGAGAATCTTAACTGCTTTTCTCTGACTTCTGGCCCTGCTTGGGTAGCTGAAAATGACAAGAAGGAAATACTGGTTTGCTTGGAGGCCTCTTTGGTTTTGCTGGGAAGGTGGAAACTTTGGCAGAGGGGAGAGATAAGTGGGAACGTCAGGAGGAAGGGACGGTGCTCTGATGGTGGAGAGCTTCCTATTCTGTTATTTCCTGTGTTCTCAAATGACGTATGTGCCATGGGATAGGTGATTTCTTTTCCATTGTTCACACTGAGATGTTCTCAGCCTGGAATCCCATGGCCGCAATGAGCCAGGTTGTTTAGGGTTCGGGTGGTCCAGGAATGGCTCTCGGTGTGGTGTGAGTGACATCTTCCTGCCACCGTTCACCCATGGGTCCCAAATGAGCTTGTCCAGTGGGAGTTGCTCCATGGGGTCCAGTATTATAAGTTTTTATTTATTTATTTTTTGAGATGGAGTTTTGCTCTGTTGCCCAGGCTGGAGTGCAGTGGCGTGATATCGGCTCACTACAAGCTCCGCCTCCCAGGTTCACGCCATTCTCCTGCCTCAGCCTCCCGAGTAGCTGGGACTACAGGTGCCCGCCACCACGCCTGGCTAATATTTTGTATTTTTAGTAGAGGGTTTCACCATGTTAGCCAGGATGGTCTTGATCTCTTGACCTCATAATCCACCCGCCTCAGCTTCCCAACGTGCTGGGATTACAGGCATGAGCCACCGTGCCCGGCCAGGTTTTCATTTTTTTAATTTGAAATGAAAAAAATGGTAGCAAGCGGTGCTTTTCTGTTCTATTTTGTTCTTGAGGTCCCTAGAGTTAAAAGGCAGGGACCTGGCCATTGTGGAATAGAGAATAATGCTGAGGTGTTGTATGTCCCATGGTGGGTCACTGGCATCCTGGAACCAGGAAGAGTTCTGTGACCATGTAGGGGTACATGCCACAAAAAGGGTTTCCGAATCTGCTTTCCCCGAATGTCATGCTAAAGCCAAAGTCCACGATTTTCATATTGCACTCTTCAGGAAGTAGGATGATTTGTAAACTTACATCTGCGTGTGCGATGTTTTTATAGAGGCAGTACTACACTGCTAACAGAACTTGCCTGAACACGGTCTGGGCCTCCTCCTCCTCCTTGATGTGCCCTTGGTGGCATATCTGGTGCGGCTGGCAGCTCTCCTCTGGCTTACAACATCGCCAGGCAGATGGTTTCTGCCTTGTCAAAGACCCGATAAACCTGATTTATATTTGAGTGGTTGAGTCTTCATGATACTCATCTCTCTCTGGAGAGCAAGGCCAGTCTTCTTAGAGATGATTTGGAGGACAACCTGGGTCCCAGTTAACCTACGCTGGGCCAGTTCCCTGGGGAATGATGTTTATGATCTGCTAATTTAGTATTTCCTTGTGAAGTGAGGTGGAGACCCATCCCCGCTTTATGGTACCTCCTCCCTACACTGCCCCAAAGGGAGATGAACAAACCAAGTTTGCCCAGACTGCACCTAGGGCTGCACAGCTCCTGAGGCCCGGCCTGGGTTGATGCTGGTAGGGGCTCTCTCTGTTCCTAGGTTTTGTTCTGGTGCCTGAGGCTCTTTCCCTATGGTCTCTCTTTTTTTTTTTTTTTTTTTTTTTTTGAGACAGAGTCTCGCTCTGTCGGCCAGGCTGGAGTGCAGTGGCGCAATCTCGGCTCACTGCAAGCTCCGCCTCCTGGGTTCACGCCATTCTCCTGCCTCAGCCTCCCGAGTAGCTGGGACTACAGGTGCCCACCACCATGCCCGGTTAATTTTTTGTATTTTTAGTAGAGACGGGGTTTCACCGTGTTAGCCAGGATAGTTTCAATCTCCTGACCTCGTGATCCGCCCGCCTCGGCCTCCCAAAGTGCTGGGATTACAGGCGTGAGCCACCGCGCCTGGCCCTCCCTATGGTCTTTTAACCCAGCCCAGCAGGCTGAGTCTGGAGCCCTGGATGCAAGAGAAAAGATGTCAAGCTCTACCACAGGTCACGGATCAGAAACAATTCTGGCCTTGTCCGATGCCAGTGGATGCCAGCTCTGAGGGAGGCACCTCCTCTCAAAGGGCTGGCACTTCCAGAGGGGCCCTTTGAGAGCTCAGTGGGGCCCACAGGGACCCTCTCCCTGCGGTTTAAACTGCCATTGGGTGGAGGGAGATTCAGTATTGACATCGAGTGGACCCTCACCCACGAAGTGGATTTTAAGGACAGCAGAACACTGTGTAGACAAGAAGGCCCACAACACTTTTACCCTCTCCCCAGCCTGCTTCTTGCTTCCTGGTTCTTCTGTCCTGGGGGAAAGGAGAATCTTATCTGACTTTCTCTGACTTTTGGCCCTGCTTGGGCAGCTGAAAATGACAAGTAAAAAATACTGGCTGGCTTTGAGCCTTCTTTGGTTTTGTGGGGAAGGTGGAAACTTTGGCAGATGGGGAGGGATAGGTGGGGACCCCAGGAGGAAGGGACACTGCTCTGATGGTGGAGCGCTTCCTATTCTGTTATTTCTTCCCTTCTCAAATGAGGTATGTGACATGAACTGGTTGAATTCTTTTCCAGTGTTGACACTGAGATGTTCTCAGCCTGGAATCCCGTGGCACCATGAGCTGGGTTGTTTGGGGTTTGGGTGGTCCAGGAATGGCTCTTCATACGTTGGTAGTGGGATCTTCTGGACACTTTTCACTTAGAAACTTTCCATCACTTGTTCCAGTGAAGGACACTCCCTGGAGACCAGTGTTAGTCACTTTTTAATAAGTCTTTTCGTTTGTAGAATAAAAAAATTGTGGTGAATGGTATTGTGCACTGATAATTTTTTCTTGAGGTCTGTAGGGTTCCCTGAATAGAAGGGCAGGGACCCGACCATCGTGGAATAGAGAATAGTGCTGAGGCAGTACACGTCCATGACAAGTCAGTGGTACCCCGGGCCCAGGAAGTCTTCTGTGACCATGTAGGGGTACAGGCCACAAAAGGTTTTCGGCATCTACTTCTCCCTGAATATTGCCCTAAAGGCAAAATCCACGATTTTTATATTGCCTTCCTCTATGACTAGATGGGTTTGTGTCTTTAGCTCTGGATGTGAGATGTTCTTTAAGTGGCAGTGCTGCAGGCCTGACAGAATCTGCCTGAAGTTGATCGGGGCCTCCCCTGCTGCCTGATGTGGCCATGGTGGCGTATCTGGTGGTTCAGCTGTTGTTGTTGTCGTGCATCATCACATAAGTTGTTTCTGCCTTGTCAATTACCTGGTAGAGCTGAATTATATTTGGTCGGTTGAGAGTCTTCATGATACTCATCTCTCTCTGCAGAGCAAGGCCAGTCATCTTAGAGATTATTTGGAGGACAACCTGGGTCCCAGTTGACCTATGCTTGGCCAGTTCCCTGGCGAATTGGGTCTATGATACGATAATTTTGTATTTCTTTGTGAATTGAGGTGGAGACCGATCCCTGCTTTATGGTACCTCCTCACTATGCTGCTGCAAAGGGAGATGAACAAGCCAAGGTTGCCGGGTTTGCATTTAGGGCCGCACAGCTTCTGGGGCCAGGCCTGTGTTGACACTGGGAGGGGGTGGTTTCTCTCTTTGTGGGTTTTGTTTGGTGCCTCTTGCCCCTTCCTTATGGTCTTTTTACCCACCCCAGCTGGCTGATCCTGGAGTCCCGGCTTTTAGACAAGAGATGTCAAGCTCTACCGCAGGTCATGGCCCAGAATCAATTCTAGCTTTTTTTGGTGCAGTGGATGCCAGGCCTGAGGAAAGCACCTCCTCTCAGAGGGCTGGCACTTCTAGAGGTGGTGGATGGCAGCAAGGTGAGGAAGACAGACGCTGAAGGGCCTTCAGGATCTAAAGTGGGGCCCACAGGGACCCTTTCTTTGGAGTTGCAAACTGGCATTGGGTGAAGAGAGATTCAGTATTGACACCTGGTGGACCCTCACCCCCAAAGTGGATTTTAAGGACAGCTGCACACTGGGTAAACAATGGGACCCACAACCCTTTTGCCTTCTCTCCAGACCTCTTCTTGCTGCCTGGTCATGCTCTTTTGTGGGGAAGGAGAGTCTTACCTGACTTTCTCTGACTTTTGATCCTGCTTGGGTAGCTGAAAATGATAAGTAGGAAATTCTGGCTTGCTTTGAGCCCCCATTGGTTTTGCTGGGAAGGGGGATATTTCTGCAGATGGGGATGGATAGGTGGAAACCCCAGGAGGAAGGGGCGGTGCTTGATGGTGGAGCGCCTCCTCTTCTCTTATTTTTTGTGTTCTCAAATGAGGTATTTGCCATGGGATAGTTAATTTCTTTTCCACTGCTGACACTGAGATGTTCTCGGTCTGGAATCCCATGGCGCCATAAGCTGGATTGTTTGGGGTTCAGGTGGTCCAGGAGTGGCTTTTCATACATCGGTAGTGACATCTTCTGGACACTTTTCACTTAGGGATCTTTCATCACTTTTTTTCAGTGAAGGACACTCCCTGGGGTCCAGCATTAGTCACTTTTCAGTAAGTCTTTCCATTTGTAGGGAACAAAATTGTGGTGAATGGGCCAGGTGCAGTGGCTCACGCCTGTAATCCCAGCACTTTGGGAGGCCGAGGCGGGCAGATCATGAGGTCAGGAGATCAAGACCATCCTGGCTAACACAGTGAAACCCCGTCTCTACTAAAAATACAAAAAATTAGCCAGGCGTGGTGGTGGGCACCTGTAATCCCAGCTACTCGGGAGGCTGAGGCAGGAGAATGGCGTGAACCTGGGAGGCGGAGCTTGCAGTGAGCCGAGATTGCGCCACTGTACTCCAGCCTGGGCGACAGAGCAAGGCTCCGTCTCAAAAAAAAAAAAAAAAAAAAAATTGTGGTGAATGATATTCTGCACTGATAATTTTTTCTTGAAGTCTGATAATTCTTTCTTGAGTTGAAAAGCAGGGACCCAGACATCATGGAATAGAGAATAGTGCTGAGGCGGTATACATCTATGGCAAGTCAATGGTACCCCAGGCCCAGGAAGATTTCTGTGACCATGTAGGGGTACACCCCACAAAAGGTTTTCAGCAATCCGCTGCTCCCTGAATATTGTGCTAAAGCCAAAGTCTATAATTTTTATATTACCTTCCTCATTGAGTAGGATGTTTTGTAGCTTTAGGTCTGGATGTGTGATGTTCTTTAAGTGGCAGTACTGCAGGGCTGACAGAATCTTCCTTAACATGATCCAGGCCTCCTTCCCCTCCTTGATGTGGTAGTGGTGGTGTATCAGGTGATACAGCTCTCCTCCTCCGGCATACTCCTTTACCACCTAAATGGTTTCTGCCTTGTCAATCACCTGGTAGAGTTGAATGATATTTGGGTGATGGAGAATTTTTATGATGCTCATCTCTATCTGGAGAGCAAGGTCAGCCTTTTAAGAGATGATTTGGAGGACAACCTGGGTCTCAGCCTATGCTGGGCCAGATCCCTGGTGGGATGGTGCCTATGATCTTATAGTTTTGTATTTCTTTGTCAAATGAGGTGGAGGCTGATTCCTGCTCCATGGTACCTCCTAACTACGCTGTTTACAAGTCCTAACTCTGCAAACTAGGCTAAGATGCACAGCACCACTGTTGCTAACTAGGCTAAGGTCACTAACTGCTGCTGACAATACCTCAGCTGCCAAACTTTCTGGGCCTGGAGGCCCTTCCCTTTCATGGTTATAACAGACTGGATCCCTGACCTATTGCCCACTTCACAGGGAAGAAGCAGAAATGTGGACACATGGACAGACTCGTGGTGTCTCCTGGTGGGGCAAGCCTGGGCACCATGGCTGCAGGCACAGACAGGGCAGAGACTGGGGCAGGGCCAGGTGCTGGGGGTGGGTCTGAAACAGAACTCCCATGGGCAAAGGCCCTGCCCAGCTTGGTCTCCCTAGGCACAGCCTGACCCCTGTGGGCTGCTGTGGCCACATTTCTCCAGGCAACGCTGTCCCCACACTGTGGGGCACCCTCAGCAGGTTCTGCGGCTCCCAGAGGCGCTCAGCACTTCCAGATACCTATCAGGGGGTCCTCTCTGCTGTGTCCCCAGTGGCCTCGAAGCACTGGGCCCAGTACAGGTTCACTCCCCTGAGCCTCCCGACCTTCCCATGGGTCCTTTCGAGCCCTGGGTTTTGGAGTTTGTCCTTCCTAAGTACTGCCTACCCAGACGTGGCTGCCCCAGGACCACAGCTGACCGAGTGTGGCTGGGCCCCCTGGGGGCCACCCATCAAGGGCACATGCAACAGGCACCCGAAGGCACAGTGGCCTGGCCTGCCCCGGGGCTGACCCTTGGGGTGGGAAGAGGGCACTAACTGGGCAAGAGAGACTAGTCAATCAGTGCAAAAAACTCCCAATAGGGATAGGAACTAGGAAGGAAATACCAAGAAAAGTGATGATGGAAGATGGGGGTAACCATAATGCAGATGGGGTGCTCAGGGAGGGCACTTTAACATGCTTCCCAGTGGACAGAAATCATTTTTTAAAATCCTGCACATAGCTCAGGCTCACTAGACAGACTAACTCCTAGTACCTGGAAATCAATTAAAATCTGGCAGTGAGTTAAAAAAAAAAAAAAAAGTTTTTGGCTCGGCATAGGAGCTCACACTTGCAAATCCTGCACTTTGGGAAGCCAAGGCAGGAGGATCGCTTGAGCCCAGGAGTTCCAGACCAGCCTGGTCAATATAACAAGACCCTATCGCTACAAAATATATATTTACAATAAGAATTTACCAGACATGAAATTCAGACCATATCCATTCTAGGCCCCAGAATATCACTATGACCAGTAAAAACGATCTATGGCCTGGCACTCAGCAGGTGCAGGTCAGTGTGGACAGATTCTTTCCCCCCGTCAGCAGGACAGGAACATCTTGCCTCTCCAAAAGGCACCTGCTGAGGATCCGCGGTTCTCTGGAATTATGCTGGGCACCCAGATGTGTGCACCTAAGGCCATAGGACAGTCAACATGGAGTACACTCGAAGGCACTTTACTTTTTTTCAAGAAACACTCTTAGGAGTTTACTTTAACCCATTTCCCACCTCATAGCACATAAGGAGAGGCAGACATTTTGACCTCAGTAAGACGTGACAAATGACAATAGTTGGACCCCACAGCAACCAGTTACTTTTGTAGAGAGGAAAATTATGGTCCTTGGCTTCAGGTGAAGACCCCTAGATCCAGGCCAGTGGATTTACAAGTGAGAGTCAGCAGCATTGGGCATTTCAGGCAATGGCTCTGAACAAGCCGTTTACCATGTGGGTAGGTAAACCCCAGAACATACAGATGCCCCTTATGATGAGCAGGTGGGTAGGGTACATGGCCGAGACAGCAGGAGCTTAGGAAACAGACTGGGCTTGAATTTCACTGAGCTTTTGGCTGTGGACCCATGGGAATGTGGCATAGCCTCGCTGAGCCTTAGTTTCCTTCTGCATGGAATAGGGAGAGCAACAGTACCTGACTCATTCAATTGGCGTGAGGATCTAGAACAGTGCCCACATGGATTGTCCCAGTCGAAATGGACTGACCTGCACCTAGAGGAAGCGGCAGCTCTGGAGCCCTTTGAATTGAAAGTGCGGAGCAACCTTGCTTGCCACTGGCAGCCTCTGCTCAGCTGTATGGTATCCTCCCTCCTAAAAGACCTAGGAAGATGAGTGAGACCCGGGCCCCTGGCTGCCTTGAAGATGACCACAATGTGACTTCATCTTTTCATCCTGCAGGGCCAGGCTTCTGGTCAGAGGCTGCTCTGCAGGCATCTGTAATTCAATTGTTGCACAGCTGGACAAAGCTGTGAGGATTGAGTGGGAAGATGCCTGTAAAGCCTGACCCAGGAGCAGCATCTCAGATTCTGGCTGTCACTAGCTGTTCTCTATGGGAAGCACCTGGCTAGTAGTCTGGCACATCATAGGCATTCCATAAATGGTGGCTTTTATTATCAGTGTAATCACTGGCCATGTATTACACAATGCTGCTTTTCTTAGCATCTGTCAACTAGAGTGGAAAAGATGGTCAAGGTCTCTGATTCTGACAGTAATGTGGGCACTTCCCACGTAGCTTCATGGTGGGATTCATGGACTTGATTGGTTGTGTCCTTTCCTGGCCTAGTCTATGAAAGCTAGAGAGATGGCTGAAAACATCTGACCCCTTTCTGCACATAAGGAAAAGCCCAGGTATGTTCCCGAGCTGTGTTTCCATCTAGAACCTGAGATGGAGGAAGGAATGGCTTTCAACCTTCTCTCCCCTACCCTTTCCCTCTTTATCTCCCCACAGTCAATCAATGAGCTGCTCATTTTGTCCATATTCCTGGGCTGATACTGAAGGAGTGGCAAAGAGGGATGTGATGCCCGCCTTGGGTTAGATCAAGACTTGTAGGCATGAAGAGAGGAGACTGGACCAGATCAGGACTAAGAAGCCTGGCTGAGAATGAGCTGTGTCACATAAGGGGCTCTGGGATCTCAGGCCAGCCACTTTTCTTGGAGCCCCAGTCCTCCCAGTTCTGAAATGGGGGTAGTGAGAACGCCCGCTGCAGTCATGAGGCTTAACTGAGATGTTGTAAAGGGGAATTTAAATCAGGGATGGTTGTGCAGATGCTAGCCATTACTAAACAAGGGAAGTGATCGTTGTGTAACAATGATCTAGATTATATTTTTAGATGTCCTCAGTGTAGGGAAGTGGAGATGGAGGAGGCTGTAAGAGTCAGAGGAGGGAAGAGTCATCTCCATGGAGGGAGCTTCCCTCTCCTGCCCCACCCAGAAGTGCCAGCAGGGAGGAAGACAACAAATCCCTAGAATAGGTGTTGTTTGCTTTGGGCACAGAATGAAATTTAAAGTCTTCCCTCTAGATTGTCACCTCCTTACACCCAGGAACTAAACACATACCTCCTCTTAGCATCACCCCACACTACCTAGCACAGTGCCTTCGACGGGTCCTTTGCTCGGCAAATGTTTGAATGGCAGAGTCAGGACTGAAAGCCGGTGCTCCTTCCCCGAACCGCACAACTCCTTGCCACGCTAATTGCCCCGTGAGTGGGGCGGGCACTCAGGCATATCACAGCTGAGCATATGATGGATGGCTCACACTTGGACTTGCTGGGAGGCACAATTTGAGTGGAGTTTTAGAAATAGACTCACTCACCCTCTGAGACTCACTCCCCCTCACTCACCCTCTGAGCTATACTTTATCTTGCTGTTGCATTCCAAACATGAAGTCACCACCACCTGGAGAAGGCCTCCTAGGGCTCGCTGTCCTACTTGGCAGCCCTGTCAAACCAGTTCTTGCACAAGATTATATAAATTTTGAAAGGAAACCAAAAATTCCAAGACTGTATCTGATGCTTTATCCCTCCTCTCCGGGCCAAAACCACAGGATGGCCAGAGGCAGAGGTGACAGATATTGCCTTTGTCTTGGTCTTTCCTAACTTTTGACAGTCCTGACCTGCTATGACAGCAGGATGGCCTTGGTGCAGTCAGCAAGACTTTGCTGCTGAATCTTAAGGTCCTGGCAGAGGAAGCCCCAGGCCACCCCTTTGGCTCCTCTTGGCTGGCCACAGTCAGGGAGCAGCAAACTGCATTTATTTTTGAGGTCAGGATGGCAGTCTTGGGAGAGAACCTTTTTAATAAGCAGAGCTGGTTTGCTGCAATTGAGGGAGAGCGAGTTCCTGGTGGATGTGGTGCATGGGTTTGTGACAGGGCAGACAAAGATGACGAGGACACAGTCTAGGAGAAGCTGTTCGTGCCCCTCGTCCTGCTGCCACTTCCACCCACCTCATTCCCTTCTTCCTCTTGCTTTCTGGTCTTTTTCCTCAGATCTGAATTCCACTAACATTTCTGAATTCCACTAACATTTCTTGAATAGCTGCTCTGTGTCAGGCATGGATGATGGGCATTTCCCCAGTAAGTCTTGCAGTCATGAGTTTCGAGGGTATCATCAGCTTAGAAGAAGTGGGCTCTAGCCTGAAGCTGAGTTGTGGGGGGAAAACACAGACTGACAGAGCCTAGCGGAAGGGAAACCTAGAAATTTCCCTAAAAATATTTCAAAGGTACACATGCTTTGACCCAGCAATTTCATTTCTAGGAATTTATGCCAAGGCGCCAAGTTGGGACAGATGCAAGGACTTAGCTAGAAAGATGCCTGCTATTTACAATACAAAAAAGCTGGCTGGGCACGGTGGCTCATGCCTGTAATCCCAGTACTTTGGGAGGCTGAGGCGGGCAGATCACCTGTGGTCAGGAGTTTGAGACCAGCCTGGGTAACATGGTGAAACTCCATTTCTACTAAAAATACAAAAAATTAGCCAGGCGTGGTGGCACATGCCTGTAATCCCAGCTACTTGGGAGGCTGAGGCAGGAGAATCACTTGAACCTGGGAGGCAGAGGTTGCAGTGAGCCAAGATTGCAACATTGCACTCTAGCTTGGGCAACAAGAGCAAAACTCTTGTCTCAAAAAAATAAAAATAAAAAAAGTCATAAGCAGCAAACATGTCCAGTAGAACTGGTCAAAGAAGCTGTGGACCATCCACAAGACAGGATAAAATCTGGTGGTAAATACAACGCAGGGGGGGCCGGGCAGAAGGGAGGCGTGCGGGCTGTAAAAGGGTAGTGCAACACCCTTATGCCCTTTGCCCAGTTTCCCCCAATGGTAACAGTGTACAAAGCTCTAGGGTGATCTTTCCTTCTATGTCAACATGTGTAACCACCCCTGACAGTCATGACTAGATGACTGTGTATATTATGTTGTATATTATGTATATATTATATATACACAAAGAAAGGCTCTAAGCAAATGTATTCCAATATGTTTAAGAGTGATTCTGTCTTGACGATGGGATGCTGAGGGCTACAGTTTCTCGCTAGTGTGCGTCTCTGTTTTATGGCAATCTTACAGTAAGCGCCATCTGCGTGGGGTGCAGAAGGCAGAGGGGAGACCATCCCACATTCGGGAGGTCAATCTCAGTCACCTGTCTGTGGTTCTGCCCTCCCTCATTCTGTGGCTCCACACTTCAGGGCCCCATTTCTGTTGTGGCCTCCTCCTAGTTCAGGGGGCTTGTGCAGAGTCCCATGCTCCCTTATTGGCTCACAGACCTCAGCCCACACCCCCCACCCACTCATTCTCTCTCTCCCCTCTCTCTCACACACACATCACCACCATCACACACGTGCTCACACACACACCCTGCCGGACTCCCGGCTTTGCTGCTCACTCCACTTGGCCTCATGCTTGGCTCTCCATGAAACACACTCTGCTGACGACACTGCATACCCCTCCCATCCCTACAGAAAGGAGACCAGGAAGAAACTGATGCTCAGGGAGGTTGAGCTGTTTGCCCCCAGTCACACAGGTTGCAAGGAGTAGAGACAGGGCTGCAGGTTCCAGGCCCAGACTGCCTCCCATGACATCACAGCTGCCATTCTTCTCTCCTTGCTACTCTCTCCCCAAAGCAGCAGCAAGGGGCCCAGCTTCCCTGGTCTTATTGGCCTTGCCAGTGCTGAGAGTGGACAGGCGCTCCCAGTTACCTGCGGTACCTCCACGGCAGAAATGGAGAAGACGTGGAGGCAGATCTTGGAGCCATTGTAGCCAACCACAAAGCCCTGCAGCTTCTGCCGGTGCACAGGGAAGGTGCTGGCTTTGATGTTGAGGTAGCATCCTCCCGAGAAGCAGAGCATGTCCTCATGCTTGGTGTTCCAGGCCACACCGTTGGCGTTTGGTTCCTGGGGGACAGGGACAGTGGGGATCCTGTGAGAACCACCCTGGGCTTGGGCAGCGCTCACACATTTCAGCCCAATACCCTCTTAAAGACTGAATCCCACTAAATTGCTTACAGTGGGATGGAGGGAAAAGGAGGAAAGGGGACCACAAAGAAATGAACAGAGGCAAGAGAAATGAACAGAGGCAAGCCCCTCCATGCACCTGTGTGCTGTTGGAATTTTTCAGTAAGCAAGTATTACTTTTGGAAAATGTTCTCCTGAAATATGAATCCCTATATAGAAAGTGGAGAGTGAGCAAAGTGGGATTCCACTTCTATTACAGAAGAAATATACATCTCTCTACACAGAAGAACGTTTACAAGAATATGCTCCAAACGATTAACAGCGTTTCTGGGTAGGTGGAATGGCATAATTAGAAAATCTTTTTTGTTTGCCTGGATGTGTTTTGTCATGAACATCTATTGTGGGTTCTTTTTGTTTGTTTTTTTTTTTTTTTTTTTTTTTTTTTGAGATGGAGTTTCACTATTGTAGCCCAGGCTAGAGTGCAATGGCACAATTTCGGCTCACTGCAACCTCTGCCTCCAGGGTTCAAGTGATTCTCTTGCCTCAGCCTCCTAAGTAACTGGGATCACAGGCAGACACCATCACGCCTGGCTAATTTTGTATTTTCAGTAGAGACGGGGTTTCTCCATGTTGGTCAGGCTGGTCTCAAACTCCTGACTTCTGTTGATCCACCCATCTCGGCCTCCCAAAGTGCTGGGATTACAGGCTTGAGCCACCGCGCCCAGCCCATCTATTGTGTTTCATAAGAAAAAAAAAAGTGAGTTATTTGTAAGATTTGAAAAGAGTATCTTGTATTTGCATTTACAGTTCACACCTTGTGAAAATAGAGTTTTCCTGGGAGGCACCCCGGGTACCTCAGTTTTCTACTCTGCCATGGAGCCCTGGGGACCAGCAGATGCTCATGGCTTTCTACCTAGGATATTTTATAACGTCTGACTCTTTTCTAATGAGCATGGATTGCTTTTATAATGAGAAAAAAAGCAATATAGCTGTTTTATGTATAGGGGGAGGGGCAGTGGAGAAGAGGAAAAGCCAGCAGGCAATGTCGCAGCTGGGAATGCTGATGTCTCCTGGCAGGGCTGAGAATCACCTCCCCTAGCCCGCTACAGAGCCAGCAGTGGGGACGGGGAGGAGCACACACCCTTCCACACTTGTATGGTTCTAGGCTCACACAGATTCACATTTGGGGCTGGCTACCCACCCTCACCATAGGTGGAAGTTGAGGCTGGGGAGAGAAGAAGTAACATTTTGGGCCCTGTTTTGTGCCCAGCACTGAGCTAGGCACTATGGTATCTTGTTTATTCCTGTAGCAATTCTGTGAGGGTCAATTACTAATTTCATTTTAGAGAAAAGAAATCAAGGCTCAGAGAGGCTCACTAACTTGCTTAAGATCACACAGTAAGGGATGCAGGCAGGACCCAAGCCCAGGTCAGCCTGAAGGCCATGCCCTCTCTTTCCCCTGAACCATTCTACTTCCTCAGGGACTGAGTGAGTTGAGATTGACAGGGAGTCACCTCTGGGCTAGTGGTGGCCAAGTGTATCAGTCTGTTCTCACACTGCTAATAAAGACACACCTGAGACTGGGTAACTTATAATGAATAAAGGTTTAATCAACTGAGAGTGCCACATGACTGGCCTCACAATCATGGTGGAAGGCGAATGAGGAGCAAAGTCACGTCTTACATGGTGGCAGGCAAGAGAGTTTTTGCCAGGGAACTCCCATTTATAAAAGCATCAGATCTCATGAGACTTACCACCACGAGAACAGTATGGGGAAAATCACCCCCACAATTCAACTACCTCCACCTGGCCCCACCCTTGACACATGGGGATTATTATAATTCAAGGTGATATTTGGGTGGAGACACAGCCAAACCATATCATTCCACCCCTGGACCCTCCAAAATCTCCTGTCCTCACATTTCAAAACCAATCATGCCTTCCCAACAGTCCCCCAAAATCTTAACTCATTTCAGCATTAACTCAAAAATCCACAGTCCAAAGTCTCATCTGAGACAAGGTAAGTCCCTTCTGCCTATGGGCCTGCAAAATCAAAAGCAAGTTAGTTACTTCCTAGATACAATGGGGTACAGGCGTTGGATAAATACACCTGTTCCAAGTGGCAGAAATTGTCCAGAATAAAAGGACAACAGGCCCCATGCAAGTCTGAAATCCAGTGGGACAGCCAAATCTTAAAGCTCCAAAATGATCTCCTTTGACTCCATGTCTCATATCTATGTCATGCTGATGCAAGAGGTGGATTCCCATGGCCTTAGGCAGCTATGCTCCTGTGGCTTTGCAAGGTACATCTCCCCCACCCCCACCCCATCCTGCCTGCTTTCACAGGCTGACATTGAATATCTGTGGCTTTTCCAGGTGCACGGTGCAAGCTATCAGTGGATCTACCATTCTAGGGTCTGGAGGACAGTGACCCTTTTCTCACAGCTCTACTAGGCAGTTCCGCAGTGGGAACTCTGTATGGGGCTCTAACCCCACATTTCCCTTCTGCACTGCCCTAGCAGAGGTTCTCCATGAAGGCTCTGCCCCTACAGCACAACTCTGCCTGGACATCCAGGCATTTCCATACATCCTCTGAAATCTAGGCAGAGGTTTCCAACCTCAATTCTTGACTACTGTGTAACCACAGGCTCAACACCACGTGGAAGCTGCCAAGGTTTGGTGCTTGCACCCTCTGAAGCCATAGCCCAAGCTGTACCTTGGCCCCTTTTAGCCACTGGAGCAGCTGGGATGCAGGGCACTAAGTTCCTAGGCTGCACACTGCAGGGAGGCCCTGGGCCTAGCCCACAAAACCATTTTTTCCTGCTAGGCCTCTAGACCTGTAATGGGAGGGGCTGCCTTGAAGGTCTCTGACATGCCCTGGAGACATTTTCCCCATTGTCTTGGTGGTTAACATTTGCCTCCTCCTTACTTATGCAAATTTCTGCAGCCAGCTTGAATTTCTTCCCAAAAAATGGATATTTTTTCTATTGCATCATCAGGCTGCAAATTTTCCAAACTTTTATGCTCTTGTTCCTCTTGAACACTTTGCCGCTTAAAAATTTCTTCCCCTAGATAACCTAAATCATCTCAAATTCAAAGTTCCACAGATCTCTAGGGCAGGGGCAAAATGCCGACATTCTCTTTGCATAGCAAGAGTGACCTTTACTCCGGTTCCCATTAAGTTCCTCATCACCATCTGAGACCACCTCAGCCTGGACTTTATTGTCCATATCACTATCAACATTTTTGTTAAAGCCATTCAAGTCTCTAGGAAGTTCCAAACTTGCCCACATCTTCCTGTCTTCTGAGCCCTCCAAGTCTCTAGGAAGTTCCAAACTTTCCCACTTTTTTCTCTCTTCTTCTGAGCCCTTCAAACTGTTCCAATGAGGCAGAAGAATAGGGCCTGGAGGCAGGGACATAAGGCCAATCCATGCTGACTTTTTAGAACTAAATCAAATGGAAGCACTTCAGCAATGACAGAAATGTGAATGGCTTTGTAACTTCACTTCCTCCCCTCCATTTACACCATTTACACTTTGTAACTTCACATTCATCTTCTCCATTTACATAGCCCACACACTCCAAGTAACATCCTCTCCATTTACACTTTGTAACTTCACCTTCATCCTCACTATTTACATAGATCACACACGCCAAGTAACATGCTCTTCATTTATATAGGATGCATTCTGAGTAAATGACTTTGTAACTTCACTCCATCCTCATTAACACAGAGGTACACCAAGTAACCAAAGGGAAACCTCCAGAGTATTGAAACCCCAGAAAACTCTGTAATGGGGGCTCTTGAGCCCTGATGCTCAGGCCCGCTTCCAACACTGTGGAGTGTACCTTTGTTTTTAATAAATCTCTGCTTTTGCTTTCCTTGCTTTGTTTGTGCATTTTGTCCAATTCTTTGTTCAAGACGCCAAGAACCTGGACACCTTCCACCAGTAACCTCTGCCTGTTACTCAGTTCCAAAGTTGCTTCTACATTTTCAGGTATCTTTACAGCAGCACCTCACTCCAGTTACCAATTCACCGTATTAGTCTGTTCTCATGATGCTAATAAAGACATACCCGAGACAGGATAATTTATAAAGGAAAGAGGCTATTGACTCACAGTTCCACATGGCTGTTTACAATTCACAATCATGGCTGAAGGCAAAGGAGGAGCAAAGTCGTGTCTTACATGGCAGCAGGCAAAAAGAGCGTGCGCAGAGGAACTCCTCTTTATAAAACCATCAGATGTTGTGAGACTTATTTACTACCAAGAGAACAGTATGGGGAAAACTGCCCCCATGATTGGATTATCTCCACCTGGCCCTGCCCTTGACACTTGGGGTTTATTACAATTCATAATGAGATTTAGGTGGGGACACAGCCAAACCATATCACCAGGTAACCCTTTCTAATGACTGAGGCTGCTCCCTACTCCAGGCCCCTCCCACTATCGATTTTGCTGCTGAGAACAAGGAGGAGCCTAGTAAGGGGACCGAATCTGCCTGTAACATTGGGAAACCCTGCAATGGCCGAGGTAACCAGTCAGGAGGGGCTCCAGCTTTGAGGGGAACTTCATTCCGGAAAACCAGCCCTGACCACCGACAAAGCCCTAAAGAGGCAAAGAATGGCACAAGCCCAGCAGAAAGACAGCCAGGCCCTGGGCATGGAGCCTTCGAGCTGTCTTCTCTGGTGACAGAGAGGCCACAAGGCTGAATGATACGTATACGTTCATGCCCCAAAGATCCAAGCACTTCCCGTTCTGCTGGCTCTTCTGGCATTCCTGTGAAGTGAGCAGAAGGCCAGCTTGCCCATCTCTTTTCCTCTTTCAGGTGACAAAACTGATCGTTTCCTTCCCGCTCTTTAAGTGCGCATAGACACAGGCAGTTCTGCAGCAGGTGAAACTTACTCAAGCTAGAGTGCAGTGGTGCCATCATAGCTCACTGAAGCCTCCAATTCCTGGCTCAAGCAATCCTCCTGCCCTAGCCTCCCAAGTAACTGGGACTGCAAGTGAGTGCCACCAAATCCAGCTATTTTTCTTTTAATGTATAAATGGGGTCTTGGTTTGTTTTCCAGGCTGCTCTTGAATGCCTGGCCTCAAGCAATCCTCCTGCCTTGGCCTCCCAGAGTGCTGGGATTACAGGTGTGAGCCACCACATCCAGCCCAGCTCTAGACTTTTAGAGAAATTTTAATAGTATTTTACACCACAGTGATTCCTTTTTTAAAAAAAAGTATGTCCCTAGCATGTAAACACTACAGTGATTCCTAAAGAATTCTTCCCTTTTATCACTTCCAGTAGGCCTATGTGAAACCAAATCTACCTCTGCTTCCAAGAAAGATGCTGGGCTGGCCTTCTCTCAAAGTCTTTCTAAACTTTTCTTGGCATTGACTTAGACGCCCTAGGAATCTAAGTGAGAAAATGTTTTCATTAAAAAAAAAATCTCAGGAAGTAAAACCTCCTGAATGATTACTGAGTTGATGTAAATCTTATGTGTATATTCATATCAGAAAAAAGTGTCTTCATTTTGTGGGACACCAATTTATGTATTATTATTATTATTATTATTATTATTATTTTGAGACAAAGTTTCGCTCTTGTTGCCCAGGCTGGAGTGCAATGGCACGATCTCAGCTTACTGCAACCTCTACCTCCCGAGTTCAAGTGATTCTCGTGCCTCAGCCTCCCTAGTAGCTGGAACTACAGGCATGTGCCACCACACCCAGCTAATTTTTTGTAACATTAGTAGAGATGGGGTTTCACCATGTTGGCCAGGTTGGACTCGAACTCCTGACCACAGGTGATCTGCCTGCCTCAGCTTCCCAAAGTGCTGGGATTACAGGCATGAGCTACCGCGCCCAGCAGTGGGACACCAATTTATGTTTTAAGTCACTAAAATTATATAAGCTGGCCAGGCATGGTGTCTCACACCTGTAATCCCAGTACTTTGAGAGGCCAAGGAAGGCAGATTGCTTGAGTTTAGGAGTTCAAGACCAGCCTGGACAACATGGCCAGACCCCATCTCTAGAAAATATTATATATAATATATATATTCAGAGGATATATTATATTATATATATTCAGAGGATATATTTTATATATATATATATATATATATATATATATATATATATATATTCAGAGGATATAGTACGTTTTATATATATATTCAGAGGATTTGCCAGACATGCATTACTGGGTAAAGGAGAAGATCAGTGTCAAGAACAGGGGTCCTCAACCCCCATGCCAAGGACCAGTACCTGTCTGTGGCCTGTTAGAAACTGGGCCACACAGCAGGAGGTGGGTGGCGGGTGAGCATTATCACCTGAGCTCTGCCTCCTGTCAGATCAGCACCAGCATTAGATTCTCATAGCTCTGAGAACCCTATTGTGAACTGCACATGTGAGAGATCTAGCTTGCATGAGAATCTAATGCCTGATGATCTGAGGTGGAATAGTGTCATCCTGAAACCATCCCCCCTCATCTGTGGAGAAATTGTCTTCTACTCGTCCCTGGTTCCAAAAAGGTTGGGGGACCACCAGCCAAGAAGTTAAGAGTGCAACCTCCTGGTGGTGTGTGCCAATCACATTATCCTCCTCTGCCAGGTGGGCAGCAGCATGTTGGAAAAGTTGGGGTGAATTCCATTTGTGCTTCCCACAACCATAGGGTGCCCACCTCACGGTTTTAACAGTGGTCACTAGAAAACAAGTCTGTTTCCTCAAACTAAGTGGTTGCTCTTTGGCTTTCATTTTCCTGACATCTAGAGGAATCAGACTCTATTAGCAAGTCATGAGCCATAAACTGGAGAATACTTTTTTGTATTGCAGAGCACTTTGTCATACTGGGACTATAGATATAGCATATATATATATGCACAGCCACCTGGCACAGGATGATGTAATTGGCACACATCACCAGGAGGCTGCACTCAAACTTCTTGACAATCTTTTCTTTTACCTGGTAATGCATGTCTAATGAGTCCTCTGAATACAATTATAGCAGAGGATTAGTTGGATAGCTAATCAATTTCTGTAGATGGCAATCTTCTTGATGGTCTCTTTGCATTTAATCTGAACTGTCAAAGAAAAAAATTATCTAGTTTTAGCGAGAGGTTGTTAAGTAAAGTGGAAGGCAGAGAAATTAAAAAGCTATCACTTAAAACTACTGGCAATTAAAAGTGAAACACTCATTGAAAAATCTTTAGGCAGGGCACGGTGGCTCATGCCTGTAATCCCAGCACTTTGGGAGGCCAAGGCAGGCAGATCACCTGAGGTCAGGAGTTTGAGACCAGCCTGGCCAACATGGTGAAACCCCATCTCTACTAAAAAATACAAAAATTAGCTGGGCATGGTGACGGGTGCCTGTAATCCCATCTACTTGGAAGGCTGAGGCACGAGAATCACTTGAACCCAGGAGGCGGGGTTTGCAGTCAGCCGAGATTGTACCACTACACTCCAGCCTGGGCAACAGAGCGAAACGCCATCAAAAAAAAAAAAAAAAAAGGAAAGGAAGGGAGGGAGGGAGAGAGAGAGATAGACGAGAAAGAAAGAAAGAAAGAAAGAAAGAAGAAAGAGAGAAAGAAAGAAAGAAGAAAGAGAGAGAGAAAGAAAGAAAGAAGAAAGAAAGAAAGAAAGAAAGAAAGAAAGAAAGAAAGAAAGAAAGAAAGAAAGAAAGAAAGAAGGAAAGAACTCACTGTTACCATCACTTGCTGGATACAAGTATAAACTCCTCTGCACAGCACTAGTGGCCCTTGGCAATTGAGAGCCTGCCTAAGTGACTGACCTCACCTCTGGCCACTCCCTGCCCACCTCCTTGACAAACGGGAAAGACACGTAATTTCTGGTACACACCGGGCTCTACACTCCCAGTACAGGGCAGGTGGAGAAAATGTCACTGAGGGGACACTGTGGAGCTGCCCAAGGGGCTCTGCCCTAACCACCACAGCCAGAATCTTCAAAAAGATAGGGTCCCCCAGGGGGACCAAAGGACACTTATCTGAATCTACAACACAACCCCCCACCTGGATCCCTTGCAAAGGCACCCAGCAGTGCACTAAGGCCAGCACATCCAGATATGAATACACCTGAAGTAAGTGGATTCTGAGTCTATTTAACCAGCATGGCAACTTAAGTGGACAGAGGGAGAGACTGCGGTCTTAGGGCTTGGAATGACTATGCTAGGCCTGGAAACCTGATCTTCTGACTAAGCCTGTGCCAATCCAATTCTGCTGCTCATCTCTGGCAGAAGGACCCACCAGGAGGCAAGTGGAGACGGGGCTGAGGGAGAAGCACCCCAGAGTGACTCTGACCAGAAAGGATAAAGGTCCATGAAGACCCATGCAGGTCAACCACCTGGCTCCAACCTGTCATAAATCATCCTCCCTCACTCAGGAGATTCATGTACTCCTTGAAATTATGTGCAAAATTCTGAGTTGGTACATTTTTCAGACAGGGTTTATTGCTTTCATGAGATCCTCAAGGGGATTGGCAACACTACTTCCCCCACCAAAACAAACAAACAAACAAACAAACAAAAAAACCCGACACAGACCCAGTGGCTAACATGTTTGCGAAAGGCCAAGGAGAAACCTTTCCTGTCATTTCAAGTGCCCTGTCACCAGCCCTTTCCACCTGCTTCCACCTGTCCCTCTTCCCAAGGTCTGGACCTGCCTCTTACCTTTCTGCTCAGTGATCAGGTGCTGCACAATGACGTCAGTCATGCTATCCCTGTAGGCATAGCGGTCCTTGTAGAGCCCATGGACTGTGCTGAAAATAAGCTGGTAGAAGGAAATGGTGCCGTCCTGGCAGCCGACCACCTGCAGGGTGAGAGAACTGTCAATTCCCAGCTCTCTGGAGAAAGTCTGCACTCCCATTTGTCAGACACAAACCCCAGTGATGGGACTCTCGAGACATGGCGGCTGCTCAGTGCCTCTTCAAGCCATGGCCCCACAGAACAAACTTCCTCTTAATCCGGTTTCGCTTGACACGTCCACACCCAGGAGTTCTGCTCCCCAACAGTCCCAAGCCGCACTCCATCCTTGGTGAAAAGACATACTTGCTTGTCTGAACCCCCCAGCAAAATGTACTCCCCTTTAGTAAAGTAGCTGATGCAGCAGGGGTCAAAGTTCAGTGCCCGATCCTTTCCAATCTGAGGAAAAAGAACACACACCAAGGGAAAAACCATTTCCGAATCCATAACCATTGCAATATACAATTAAGGGCTTTTCTCACCAACTTTAGCGGGAGTTGGGAAGACAGGGAGAGCTGGCCAGCCTTTTCTCCTGTGTCATCCCACGGTGAACACGGGCCTCTCTGCCTCTGCATCTCCCTACTCCTCCTCCACACAGCCCAATCCTCAGCTCCTAGAGTCAGTGGCACATCCCCTAGTCCCACCCAAGCGCTCCAGGAGTGCAGGAGTGTGTCAGGGCTCCTCAGCCAAGATGGAGACTGTGGGTGGTTTTGCTCCCAAAGGCCCCCTCCTGGGCACGTATAGTCATTGCTGTGGTTCAATGGGTCCCCTTGGCTTCTTTTTTCCATCTTTTTTAAAAAAGTATTTTACAGGCCGGGCGCAGTGGCTCATGCCTGTAATCCCAGCACTTTGGGAGGCCGAGGCGGGCAGATCACGAGGTCAGGAGATCGAGACCATTCTGGCTAACACAGTGAAACCCCGTCTCTACTAAAAACTATAAAAAAATTAACCGGGCATGGTGGCAGGCACCTGTAGTCCCAGCTGCTCGGGAGGCTGAGGCAGGAGCATGGCGTGAACCCGGGAGGCACAGTGTGTAGTGAGCCGAGATCACACCACTGCACTCCAGCCCGGGCAACAGAATGGGACTCTGTCTCAAAAAAAAAAAAAAAAAAAAAAAAGTCTTTTACAAAGCTGAATTTATTCAGTTGCAAGATTGTCTTTTTTCTGCAACTATGCCCATATTATCACTCTTTATAACAACTTTTTTGAGATGTAGTTCACATACTGTATACAATTCACCCATTTAAAGTGTATGATTGCCAGGCGCGGTGGCTCATGCCTGTAATCCCAGCACTTTGGGAGGCCGAGGCAGGTGGATCACCTGAGGTCAGGAGTTCCAGACCAGCCTGGCCAACATGGTGAAACCCCGTCTCTACTAAAAATACAAAAATTAGCTGGGTGTGGTGGTGGGCTCCTGTAATCCCAGCTACTTGGCAGGCTGAGGCAGGACAATCGCTTGAACCCAGGAGACAGAGGTTGCAGTGAGCCGAGATCGCGCCATTGCACTGCAGCCTGGGTGACAAGAGTGAAACTCTGTTTAAAAAAAAAAAAAGTGTACGATTAAGTGTCTTTCAGTATAGTCACTGAACTGGGCAATCATCATCACCATCTAATTCTAGAACTTTTCCATCACCCCAAAGTAAACCCCATTAGTAGTCTACCCCAATTCCTCCTTCTCTTCAGCCCTGGCAACAACTAACATACTTTCTGTCTCTATGGATTTGCCTATTCTGGATAATTCATATAAATGGAGACATACAATATGTGGCCTTTTGTGTCTGGTTCATTCATGTTGTAGCATGTACTGGTACTTCATTGTTTTTCATTGCTGAATAATATTCCATTGAATGATGGGATGACATTTTATTTCTCCATTCACCAGTTGATGGACATTTGGGTTGTCTCTACATTTTGGTTATTATGAATAAGGCTGCTGTGATTATTTACTTACAAGTTTTTGTGTGGACATATGTTTTCATTTCTCTTGAGCATATACCTGAAAGTGGAATTGCTGGGTCTTATAGTAACTTTATGTTTAACATTTTGAGGAACTGCTATTCTTTTCCAAAGTGACTGCACCATTTCATATTTGCACTAGCACTGTACGGAGATTCCCATTTCTCTGTCCTAGTGAGTGTGAAATGGTATCTCATTGCAGTTCCAGTTTGTATTTCCCTGATGGCTAATGATGTGGATCATCATTTCATGTGTTCATTGGCCACAGAGAAATGTCTATTTGGATTCTTTACCCATTTTTCAATTGGGTTATTTGTCTTTATAGGTTTGTTGTTGTTGTTGAGACAGAGTCTTGCTCTGTCACTCAGGCTGGAGTGCAGTGGCATTATCACAGCTAACTGCAGTCTAGAACTCCTGGGCTCACGTGATCATCCCAGCTCAGCCTCTCGAGTAACTGGAATTACAGGCATGCGCCACCAGCCCCAGCTAATTATTTTATTTTTTGTAGAGACAGGGTCTTACTATGTTGCTTAGGCTGGTCTTGAACTCCTGGGCTCAAGCAAATCTTCCGCCTCAGACCCCCAAAGTATTGGAATTATAGGTGTGAACCATAGTGCCCAGCCAATTTTCACAATAATCTTAAATACAAAAGCTAAGCAAAACAAATCAAGAGCATCTTTGAAAACTAGGCAGTCTGGGAGGCAGTGGCTGCAGTGAGCCGTGAGATGGCACCTTTGCATTCCAGCCTAGGTGACAGAGGGAGATTCTGTCTAAAAAAAAACCAAAAAACCAAAAACAAAACAAAACAAAATACAACTAGGCAGTAGCTCGTGCCTGTAATCCCAGCTACTCAGGAGGCTGAGGCGAGAGGATCGTTTGAGCCCAGGAGTTCAAGACCAGCTTGGGCAACAGAGTGAGACCCCCGTTTCTAAAAAATGAACAAACAAAAACTAGGCAGTTTCGCCCAGTGGTTAGAAGCGTGGAGTTTGGAGTCAAGTCTCCAAATTTCATCTTCCACATATGCAAAACGGAGACAATAATTGGGGTACGTTATAGAATTGTGGTAGGCATAGTGAACTCCATCGCATGCTAGCTGTTTTCGTTACTATTTACCGTCTAAATTCGGTGAGGAAATTATTAGGAAGTCTCTGTCTTGTTCTCTTCTGACCACTAAGAGGCGCACTTCGGAGTAGAAGAAACGCGGGCGGAAATAGCCCAAAAGCGGATTGGCTTCAACTTCTGGCGGAAGTAAATTCCTCCCTCCACCAGGTCTTATTAGCTCAGAAAGAATTCCAAATTTCTACGTAGTCCCAAGGATAGGTAGAATACATTTTTCAGTCCTATTCCTAGTTATTATGGTCTATTAAAACATGTATACTGAGAATTTTTGCGGCATTATTTTTTGACGTGTCTTTATTTTATTTAAAAGAGCCGGAGCCGGAAGTGCTTGCCTTTTTCCCTGCCAGGACCCAGGGGTTACGTCCCATCAGCCCTTGCGCGCCACCATCCCTTCTCTCTTCCTCGGCGCTGCCTACGAAGGTGGCAGCCATCTCCTCCTCGGTAAGTGTTAATCCGTGGCAATCCGCATTCCTGTGGGATTCATCTGGCCCCATCGCTCAGTGGTGCAGAGGCCTCCCCTTCAGCGCGGTAGTGTCTGTGGGTATTGTTATTGTCAGCTTACTGGAGCGTGTACAGGAACAGAACGAAGCAGCCGAGTTGATAGGGCTTTGCGTCCCAGAGCCTGCTGCCCTCCGCCTGTAGTCAGAGCTGCGGGCTGCTTGTTTGTTCCTTGGCGGTGGAGGGTGCTAGTTGCGGCCAGACTGCGGGGTCTCCTGGGAGCCGTGGGACGACCAGGGGTGGCCCAGCTTGACAGTTTTCAGCTGGGATCTGTGGATCCTAGCGCTCACCGATGTCGGCCCACGTGTGTTCGTTCATTGCCATGGCCCGCTTCTTCCGCTGCAGTCTCTGGCCCGAGGGCTGCTGCTTCGGGACCGCCAAGGAAAGACGAACTGTAGGTCGGCTGGTTCAGTTGCAGGCAGAAATTCTGGTAGTATATCTGGGAATATGAAGACACAACTGCCCCCACCTTGCCTTCGAGGATAGTATGGACCAGAAGGCAAAGTCGTTTTGAATACGTGGTTCATTGAGTACCCACTCTGTGCCAGTTGATGGCTGCGAAGAGAACAGAAGGGGTGCTGCTGTAGGAAATCAGTGGCTCGGAAGACCACACTGAGGAAGGTGTGAGTTGGTACTGGAAGATCTCCAGGTTTGAGGTATATGGTGGTTTTGTGTGTGGTGAGGGTGTGGTAGCGCAGCAGCTCCCTAGGGAATTAGAAGGTTTTCTTTATTGAACATTTACCCTGTGACAGGCACTGCAGGCATTCAGCGCGCAGTGTCATCTTCATTTTACAGGTGAGGAAAAGACTCAGGTTCAAGTAGATGGTCAAGGCCAGTACTACCGGAAGGACCATCTGGGGGTTCGGACACTGGTGGGGTGGGATTTGCTGCCCCTTGCAAATTAAGAGTGTCTTGGGGTCAGTTTTGGTTTGCTCAGCTGTTGGCATTCTTTGGGCTCTGAGTGGGTGAGGTGACCCTTGACCTCCTGGGATCGCGTCTGGAGAGTGCCTAGTATTCTGCCAGCTTCGGAAAGGGAGGGAAAGCAAGCCTGGCAGAGGCACCCATTCCATTCCCAGCTTGCTCCGTAGCTGGCGATTGGAAGACACTCTGCGACAGTGTTCAGTCCCTGGGCGGGAAAGCCTCCTTCCAAGCCTTCTTCCAGGATTCTTTCTCACCTGGGGCTGCTTCTTCCCCAAAAGGCATCATGGCCGCCCTCAGACCCCTTGTGAAGCCCAAGATCGTCAAAAAGAGAACCAAGAAGTTCATCCGGCACCAGTCAGACCGATATGTCAAAATTAAGGTATGTGGTCCTGGGATGGAAATGGGTGTGGGGTGAAGAAGGGAGTTTCCAACAGGCCGCCAGTTTCTGACATCACCTAGTCAGGATTACCTTTGACTGATGAACTGGTTTGTGGAAGAGCTTTCTGTAGAAATACAGGTCTCCCCTGGTGTGCCCTAGTGCTGGTACTTATGTCTCTTGATGTGTGAAGTGAAACTTTAATGAAAAGGGACACTTGGCCGTTTTGATGTGTTTAGAGGGCTTTGCATTTGTGTCATGTATTTTGGGTTGCCTTATGATAGCAGGATCCCTATTTTATAAACAAGAAAACTCAGGTGCTGAGAGCAGTGTCTGCAGCTGTGCTCGCCATCTCAGTATCTACACAGTCCCCTCGCATCCCTTTGGTGTCTCCATTTCTTGGGAGTGAGAATGGCAGGGGTGCCTGCATTCCTAGTGGCTAAAGCCACGAGCTCCTGGTTTTTCCCACCAAAAAAGTAAGAAAATAGTGAAGTCCTGTTACCAAAGGTAACTACTGTGTGGCATACTTTTCATTTGGTCCTTTTTTCCCTCCCCAAAAGGAAGAGTTGGCACTCTGCACAGACGCTAACCCACCTGTGTATTATTTCCTTCAGCGTAACTGGCGGAAACCCAGAGGCATTGACAACAGGGTTCGTAGAAGATTCAAGGGCCAGATCTTGATGCCCAACATTGGTTATGGAAGCAACAAAAAAACAAAGCACATGCTGCCCAGTGGCTTCCGGAAGTTCCTGGTCCACAACGTCAAGGAGCTGGAAGTGCTGCTGATGTGCAACAAGTGAGTTGGGTCCCACCTCTAGTTTTCAGGGATCAGAAGTTAGCATCTGTGTGAGCACTTCTGGCAGGAACTCTAGAAACTCTTGGGATGCATTTTCGGGGTGGGGGGGGTTGTGCATTCTCTGAAGGAATCAGAAGTTGTTCCTTGCAGGATTTTAGAGAATGCTTGTTGGGGAGTTGAAGGTGTTTCCTTTGCTCAAAGGAGGAGACTTGGTCTTCTAAGTGTAGAGACCCAAGACCAGGAAAAGACTGCTTTGTGAACACTGCAATAATAGCCACTTTCCACTACTACAATATCCTTTGGCTGTTGTTTCCAAAACGTTGCTTTCTTTATGAAGGTGTCAGCCAAAAGAGTTGAACTCTGAAATATTCGAAGACATTTATTCTGAGCCAAATATGAGTTGACCATGGCCCGTGACACAGCCCTTGGGAGACCCTAAGAATATGTGTCCAAGGTGGGCGGGGAGCAGCTTGGTTTTACATATTTTAGGGAGACATGAGACATCAATCAAATACACTTAAGGCATACATTGGTTTGGTCCAGAAAGGCAGCACTTTGAGGTTTTGGATAGATTTTCTGTTTCTCGTCGGGAATTGGTTATCACTAGAAAGGAATGTCTTGGCTACAGTAAGAGGTTGTGGAAACCAAGAGTGCCCTATTATTCAAGGAGGGAGTGCATTCAGATGGTTGCTGGGGGCCTTTGAATTTTATTTTTGGCTTACAAGCAGGAGATCAAACATGGACCTCAGACCTTAAGGGGCTCTTTAGTCTGTGCTGTGGTAAGGGGTATCTTCCGGGGCAGGAGGGCTTTAGAAAGTTTGGATTAGATGGAGAACAGGAGGAAACTCGGCAGGCAGAGAGTGCTTACACAAAGGTGTAGAGGTGAAAGCGCATGGAGGGTTTGCAGGGCATTGGTTCCAGGTGGGTTTTATTGGTTTTTGTTTTTTAAGATGAAGTCTTGCTCTCTTGCCAGGGCTGGAGTGCAGTGGCATGACCTTGGCTCACTGCAACCTCCACCGCCCAGTTTCAAGCGTTTCTCCTGCCTCAACCTCCCAAGAGCTGGGATTACAGGCGTGCACCACCATGCCTGGCTAATTTTTGTATTTTTAGTAGAGATGAGGTTTCACCATGTTGGCCAGGCTGGTTTTGAACTCATGACCTTAAGTGGTCTGCCTGCCTTAGCCTCCCAAAATGCTGGGATTACAGGCATGAGCTACTGCGCCTGGCCTGGTTTGATTTTAGAGATAGACGGGCTCTGTGTTGCCCTGGCTACAGTGCAGTGGCTGTTCACAACTGTGATCATGGCACACTGCCGCCCAAAACTCAAGGTGGGCTCAAGCTGTCTTCCCATCTCAGTCTTCCTGGTAGCTAGGACCACAGGCACATTCCACCACACCCAGCTAGTTCTAGGTGTTTTGAGTAAGTTAGACACTTGGTGAGCTTTGTGTATAAGAGACTCAGTGACCTGCTTAGACCAAAACTAGGGCAGTGGAATGAAAAATTCTCATGGGAAGTGACAGTTAATTTTCTTATTGGTAAATGGAAGCCAAAAAGCTGAATTTTCCTAAGTAAACTAGAAAGAACATGGAGTGTGTGTGACTAACTAGGATGTTTGTGTTTACATTTACAAAGATAACTTTCATCTACAGTGGTTGTAGATATAAGTAATAAAAATGAACAAGACCAGTATTCTAATGTGGTTACCTTCCAAGATTGGAAATTTGACCAGGCGTTGAAATGCTGAAAATTTCTGTTAGAAAAGTTGGGCGAAGGAATTAATGGTGGACACTGAAACCACAGTTGGCTGTATGAGTTGAACTATAACAGGCAATACCTCTTGTATGGCCAACATGATGACTCAGTTGCAGTGCACATGTTGGCTGGTTGGCATATGCTCTGTAAGTGCAGCTTGGCAGTCTTTAAGATCCATAGAAATACTCTTTGACCTTTGATCTCTAAGTTCCATTTCTGGGCATTTGTCCTTAAGGAATGGAAAAGCAGGCAAACTAAAGCTAGTCATTGCAGCAATAACCCACTGGAAACAACTGAAAATATAGTGAGAATTGGTAGAGTGCCGGATAGAATGCTGTGGGTCCATTGAAAATGGTTGGAGTGTTGTACTATGGAAAATGCCCAAGCTAGGGGGGACACATTTAAAATGGTGGGTACACTCTGATTGTGATTATCAAATATGTAGATGGACGAGGACAGGAGGGTTTTTTGAAAAGTAAAGACAGATGAGAAGTGTAATATAACCTAAGTCTTTAAAACATAGAAACATTTAAAAATATAGTTGCTTTGAATTTGAGTGGACTCATATAAAACAAGAATTGTCTGGATTTGCTGTCTTGCTGTTAAGGCAGGGTTCTTGAAAAGAGCTGTGTGTCCACTGCCTCAATCACTCCTCACAGTCCTGCTGCTTCTCTCTTTGCTGAAGATGCTTCAGGGGTGGAATGTCGGTTCTTAACCACTGTGGGTGGCTTCATAAATCATCTCCTTACTGAAGTGTGCTTGTTAGGCCAATTGGTTATCAAATGGGGCACAGTGTAGCTGCCTCTTAAAAAGTTGTGAGGAATGAGTTAGAACTGGATCTGAAGTCCTCAGGTATTAGGCATGGCTGTGACTGGGCGACTTTAAGCATTGTTGCTTCTCAACTTGCTTTGTCTCCTCAGCAGTCAAACCAGGTGCTGTTAGCTCCATTCAGACTCTTGGGTTCTGCTCTTGACCACTTTGCAAAGAGTTCTGAACCTTCATGGGCAAGGTCAGGCACCCTGCGACTGGGGGAGAACCTTTGAACCTGGAGCATGGGCCTGGGTTCACCCTGGATCCCTGTCTTGCTTGCTGTGGGCCTTGGTTTCCTTATCTGTAAAATGGAGGTAATGCCTGGATTACAAGGCTGCTGTAAGGATGAGGGTACTTTGTAAATGAAAGAATTCTTGTCACCACCAGGGAACCATAGTCAGGATTTGGGGGCATGTAAGTGCCATTCCACAGCCACTTACCAAGCAGCCCTCTCTTAGCTTGGTGCTGGAACTCATTGACTCCCCAGTGGAATTTTCCAAGTGTGTTCAGGGCTGTCTTGCTCCTTACCTACTTGATTCTCTTACAGATCTTACTGTGCCGAGATCGCTCACAATGTTTCCTCCAAGAACCGCAAAGCCATCGTGGAAAGAGCTGCCCAACTGGCCATCAGAGTCACCAACCCCAATGCCAGGCTGCGCAGCGAAGAAAATGAGTAGGCAGCTTGTGTGCACATTTTCTGTTTAAATAAATGTAAAAACTGCCATCTGGCATCTTCCTTCCTTGGTTTTAAGTCTTCAGCTTCTTGGCCAACTTAGTTTGTCACAGAGATCACTCTTTTGCTTAAGCCCCTTTGCAATCTCCCATTTGGAGGGGATTTGTAAAGGACACTTGGTCCTTGAACAGGGGAACGTGACCTCAAGTGCACAGACTAGCCTTAGTCATCTCCAGTTGAGGCTGGGAATGAGGGGCACAGACTTGGCCCTCCCACCAGGTAGGTTCTGAGACACTTCGAAGAAGCTTGTGGCTCCCAAGCCACAAGTAGTCATTCTTAGCCTTGCTTTTGTAAAGTTAGGTGACAAGTTATTCCACGTGATGCTTGTGAGAATTGAGAAAATATGCATGGAAATATCCAGATGAGTTTCTTACACAGATTGTTATGGGATGCCTAAATTGCATCCTGTAACTTCTGTCCAAAAAGAACAGGATGATGTACAAATTGCTCTTCCGGGTAATCCACCACAGTTACTGGAAAAGCACTTTCAGTCTCCTATAACCTTCCCATCAGCTGCTGCTTCAGATATAATGTTACAGCAGTTTGCCAAGGCGGGGACCTAACTGGTGACAATTGAGCCTCTTGACTGGTACTCAGAATTTAGTGACACGTGGCCCTGATTTTTTTTGGAGACAGGGTCTTGCTCTCACCCAGGCTGGGAGTGCAGTGGCACACTCACTACAGCCTTGACCTCCCCAGACTCGGGTGATCTTCCCACCTCAGCCTTCCAAGTAGCTGGGAATCCTGCTTCAGCCTCCCAAAGTACTGGGATTACAGGCATCTTATGTGGTGTAGTATATAGGTCATGAGGGATATGGGATGTGGTACTTACGAGATAGAAATGCCTACAAGATGTTTTTCTGTAACCATCCTGGTCAACTTAGCAGAAATGCTGCGCTTTCCTAGGTCTAGTCTCATTCTAGTAGACAGGCATCTTACAGATTGTCTCCTGTTCAAAACCTAGTCATAAATATAAACTGGTCACTTTTGGGATTTTTTTTGTTTCGTTTTTGAGACTGTCATGCTGTCACCCCGGCTGGAGTGCAGTGGCTTGATCTTGGCCACTGCAACTTCTGACTCCTGGGTTCAGGCGATTCGATTAAAAATTGGAGACGAATTGTGTAGAGAAAAGAAGTAATTTAGAATCTAATCTTTATTAACCTGGGATATCACAGAAAATACTTGGGCCTGCCACTTGTATTTCTTTGTCCTCAATACTAAACACTAGACACATTTGAAACCTTCCTCAGAAGGAAACAAACCAACTGGTTATGCCTGGGTGGTGGTGGCGTGGAAGATGTGTACTTCCTTGTTGCCCAATTTGCTAGTAAGTATTTTGAAATTAGAAATGAAATATGAGGTCCAAGCCTGTCCAGTTCCCTACCCAACCCATTCCTCCTCCCTGGAAAAAAACCTGTTATCACCTTCCAAATTTCTGATTCATCACTGCCACTTAAAAATGAACCGTTTTGAATTTTAAAATGTGAATAACTCAAGTATCTCTTCTTTTGAGATGCCCGGCCTGAGCACTAACTTCAGGCATTGCTGAATGCAGTGAAGAAACCAGAGTGGTGTCTGCTGCCTCCTGACCTTTTACAGCTGACAGCACAGCCTATTTCTAAATACTACTAGTTTTGAGGCAGAGACACCCTCTGAAGGAACCAGACAGACTATGGAGGGGTACAGTGTGAAGTCACTGAAAACTTCCTCACCCTATTTCTTTGGATGACTGTCCTGAGGTAAGGAAGGGGCCCAATTCTTGGCAGCCTCACAGCTTGGGCTGGGGGCCTTTGAGTTGGGTCCCTGGAGAAGGCACTGTAAGCCCTGACCAGGAGTGGCAGGGCCCCCAGTGAAATGGTGGAAGGGCAAAAGTAGAGACCTGCAGTGGTGGGATGGGGAGGCCTCGGGCTTGGGTGGGCTCCTTTCTCTTAAGCGAGGGCCCACCTTGGTGCTGAGGGGACTAGCTGAGCTCCATTGAGTCTGTGCTGGGGGCTGAAGTGGAATCCTTCTGGATGCTTTCAAAGAGGGCAGCAAGTTCAGGGTTGGATCTGATTTGGGAAGAGAAGTCGGCCATGATGGGGCTTTTCCCCACCTCGGGGATGGTCAGCAGGGCAGCCACTGCCCTCATTGCAGAGCGCTTCAGTTCATCTTGCTTTTCAAACTCCTGCTTCACAGAACCAGCTTTGACCTAAAGTAGGAAACAGCAGAAGCAGCCATCCTTTATTGAGCCTGGCCCACACCACTGCCTCCTCACTGGCCTTTGGCTTCCTCTTTGCCCTGTCATCTTCCCCAACATAAATCCCTGCTGCGAGATCTCCTGAGGCTTCTGTCTCACCAGCTATTTCCTAACTCCACCTCTGGGCTTTTGCACAGGCTAGTTACCCCACAGAGGTTCTTTGCCATTCAAATCAGCTTGAGTACAGCCTGAGGGGCCTCTGAGCAGCCAATCTAAAGTTCTCACTTTTTGTTAATTGACAGTGGCAAGTACTGTGTTCCCATACTTAATCTACAGACTGCAGGGATCCAGCGTATACTTGGCTGTGCTTAAAACCAGCTCTTAGCGCCATATGACTAGACTGAATGAATGGATCACTGCGATGGTCTTCTAGCAGCCTCCCTGCACTCAAGTCCCTGCCCCGCAATCTGTTTTACAGATGCAGCCGGAGAGTAAGCACCCCAAACTACCTCCTGCAGTTTGTTTCCTCTTCCCCACCATCTCCCACTTAGGCAGAGGAGCTCAGTAATTCCTCCACTGCTTATGGACTAAAGTTCAAATTCCTTGTTATGCTGGGCTCTTCCTAAAGAATTCAATGCAGTGGGTAACAGCTTGGCAATGGAGTTGCAGAGTCCTGTGTTCAAATGGCTCTGCTCCCAAGAGCTGTGACTTCAGGTAACTACATAAGAGTTGCCAAGAGGATTAAACAACTTGACACAAGTCCACACTCCCTTCTCTGAAACCCCTGGAGCCAGATGTGCTTTGGAATCCAGGACATTTTGGGTTTTAGAAAGGTAATACTGTGCAGATAACATTCCCAGGGGGTCTTGTACAATGCCCTGTAATCAAATACATGAATACTACATGTATGAGTAATGTGAGTAGTACAGGTATCCCTCAGTATCCATGGGAGTTTGGTTCCAGGATCTCAGGGGATGCCAAAATCCTCAGATGCTTAAGTCCCTTATATAAAAGTGGTACATTGGCGAGAATTAAAGATCATAGCCTCATGCCACTTCAAGTTTTGTGACAAACAGTTTCCTAAAAAGCTTTTGGTTGTCAGAGCTTGGTAGATTTCAGAGTCATGGGTAAGGACTGTGGGTGTGGATGTATCCATGCTCAGCCCAATGCCCAATAGACAGCATCCTCTGCGTGGCCATATGAGTGGCTCTTGTGGAAACTCAGAGCAGAGCTTCTCTTGCCACCTCGGCTTACTGCAAGAATGTTCTGGCACTGCAGTGCCATATATACCTCCCCTCTTAAGAACTGGGACTTTTCTTGGTGCCATAGAGCTCAGAGAAAACTAGAAATGAGAGACTGTCAAAACTGGCGTGGCCCTGTAGAAGTGTCTTTTTGGATGGACTCAATAGTAAGCATATGTTAAAAATGTAAACTTACAAGGCAGGTTTCTATGAATACCAATTTTAGTGTTTTGTCCACAGAAGATAGCATTTTTGAAAATCACCACTCTGTGGGTATCTCTCCTCTTTAAGTGCCAATCTAAAACACTCCTCTCCTTTTGGTAATGATTCCCATCCTTAAAAAACCCAAATGTATTCTTTCATTCAGCAGGTATTTACTAGGTACCACCCAGGTGCGCCAGGCTCTGCTCCCAACACCAGCTTTCCATGAGAGCTTCCATCCCAAATCCCTCCTCCAGACCCTTCAGGCACTCCAGTCTAGCAGCAGCTTTGCCCTAGACCAATCATCCGACCCAGCTTCCCAACAAGGAGGTGAGAGATTGACAGCAGGGAATCTCTCAGGCTCAATGTTATATCTTTAGTATCTCCCATAAGGCTCAGCACCCAGGAAGTGTTTAATGAATGGAAGAAGAGACAGGTGGGTCTGAATCCAGCTCTGCAATTTACTAGCTGTGTAGCCTTGGCCAATAACAACCTCTCAAAGCCTCTGTTCCCCTGTGTATACAATGATAATAAGAGGTACTTTATAGGGCAATGATAATGATTAAATGAAGCACTCACAATATCACCTGCACTGCAGGAAGTGCTCAGTAAGGGGTAACTGAACAACTGGCTGAGGACTCAGTAGGTGCTCCAGGGCCTGGACTAGGGCTGGGCCAGGGACTTACCTTGGCAGTGCAAGTGGCCCTTAGTGGCTCAATGAGTCGGTCCACCCTCTGCAGGACAGGTGCAGGACACAGGGTGGCCAGCCGGGCAAGCATAATGAAGGTCAGCATCTGCCCAGAGGAAGGAGACAGGAGGTAGTTCTTAGTGAAATGGTGCAGGAGCAAGAGCAGCAGCCAGCCCCGGGAAAGAACAGAGGCCCCACACCGGAAACCTGAAGCCCAAGTTCAGACCACCATGAAGTCCTGCCAGAGTCTCTCCCTCTCTGGGTCTGTTTCCTCAAATGGTGACACTTTCTTTGCCAACTACCCTTGGCTGACCCAAGGAGGATCAGATAAGCACCAGGGAGGGAGTCGTTCTGAAACTCAGATGCCCACGGGTCAGGCAGATGCTGGGGATGAGTGAAGGGGGCTGATGGGGCAGCTCTGGCTGACTGTGGCCAGGTGGGAATGCAGACATGCGGCTCGGGGCCACTGGATTGTTTTCAAAAGAAATCCCAATTTTCATGTAAAAAAAAAAGTCTCGATTTTTAAATGTTGACACCTGATTTCAAAACCAAACAAAAACTCTGACACCAACTAAACATGGCTGCAGGCCTAGATTCAGCCTGTAGGAGAATAATTGTCATGTCTTTTGAAAATGGTCAAGTCCTCACAAAGAAGCCTTGCACAGCATAAAGACTGGTTGTCTGAAATCCCCACGCCCTACCCATCTCCACACCCTGACCCCAAGCCCTACAGCAAAGGAGGAGGCCCAGCTCATGGCAGCTAGGAGCAGCAGTGCTGGACTTCAGGAGCTATGACTTTTGGCTGCTCCAGGACCCTGTGCCCTCGAACTAGACAAGATTTCCTGTCTCCACTGTGAACTGGGCGGCGTTCACTCCCTCTCTAAAGACTCACTTGAAGACTTGATGATGCAAAGCTGTGGGCTCTATAGCTGTCACACCCACCCTCCTCACCCCAGGGAGTGGCAGCAGAGCGGGCTCCAAGGCTGCACTGGTGCCTTGGCCCTGTCCTGCACTCCTGGAGGGCAGGCATGAGAGGATATGGCCAGACTGGATAGAAGGAACAGACTTGCTCGATCCTGGGAAAAATCCCCACGAGCTGGAGCTTTGGGCCGGCCCAGAACTCCTCACTCTGTGTCCTGGGGTCAGTAGCCCCACAAGATGCCTAATACCAAGCACACCCAAATGACGGAAGCTGAGTACACCCCTCCCCGCCTGGAGCCTCCCGGAACCCTGTGGTGGAAAGTCCTGTTCAGCTTTGTGCGCCCCATCATTTTCCACTAGTTCTCATGGCATACACTGGAAAACCCAACCCCCTTTCTCAACCAAGACCTTGGGGCTGGAACCCCAGAGAACTTATGTTTTTTCTTCTTTTCTCTTTCTTGGGGGTTGGCATGAAGCAATAGTTTAAAATGATAATAAAACCAAGGAGGAGACAGGCAGACAGGAAGTGCAGGAAGGAGCATCCCGGAAGCTCAAGTCCAGAGTGGTCAGAGGCACCCCCGCTGCAGGAGGCGCAGCCTCACCATGCGCATCAGATGCTTTAGCAGGAACACACACTCCACCCTAGAAGCCCACTGATCACACCATGGGTCACAGTAATGCACCAGGATGTTCACAGCAGCATTGTCTGTAATTGTGAAAATGTGCAAATAACATACATGTGTAGCGGTGAGTGCAACAGAAATGGGAACTCCTGCAGCTGTTGACAGGACTGATACATATTGAAAAGGAAAGCAAACAACATACAGTAAATGTAAGTTAAAAGGTTGAAGAAAAAACAGCATGTGTGTGTGATCCCATTTCTAGAAAACAGGTCTCATACACTCAACTCCACAGCTTTGAGAGCAGGGACCCCGCCTCTCACACTGACCTCGGCGTGTTGGCACTCACTTAATACTGGCTGACTAATGAATGAGGGTCTATGTGCATCATCCCAAGAAACACACTCAGACTTACAGCAGGCCTCTCTGGGTGTGGGGAAGCTTTTGGGTGATTATTACTTGCTTCTTTGCTTTCATCTTGTGTGTATATCTTTTAAAACAAGTGGCCGGGCGTGGTGGCTCAAGCCTGTAATCCTAGCACTTCGGGAGGCAGAGGCGGGCGGATCACGAGGTCAGGAGATCGAGACCATCCTGGCTAACACGGTGAAACCCCGTCTCTACTAAAAATACAAAAAATTAGCCAGGCGTGTTGGCAGGCGCCTGTAGTCCCAGCTGCTCTGGAGGCTGAGGCAGGAGAATGGCGTGAACCTGGGAGGCGGAGCTTGCAGTGAGCCGAGATCACGCCACTGCACTCCAGCCTGGGGGACAGAGAAAGACTCCGTCTCAAAAAAAAAAAAAAAAAAAAAACAAGTATGGGTTACTTTTGATTACTTTGTATTAATTTTTCATTATAAAAAGTGACTCATGCTTACAGTACATATTTTTTAAAGTTGTAATATGGGGCCAGGAGTGGTGGCTCACGCCTGTAATCCCAACACTTTGGGAGGCTGAGGTGGGTGGATCACCTGAGGTCAGGAGTTCAAGACCAGCCTAGCCAACATGGTGAAACCCTGTCTCTACTAAAAAATATAAAAATTAGCCAGGCGTGCTGGTGCACATCTGTAATCCCAGCTACTCAAGAGGCCGAGGCAGGAGAATCACTTGAACCCGGGAGGTGGAGGTTGCAGTGAGCCAAGATTGCACCAATGCACTCCAGCCTGGGCAATAAGGTGAGACTCCATCTCAAACAAATAAATAAATAAAAACTTAAAGTTGTAGTATGGCAGTTCCTTAAGACATTAAACACAGAATTGCCATATGATCCAGCAATTTCATTTCTGGGTAAAGTGAACTGAAGGCAGGATTCCAAAGGATATCAGAACACCTAGGTTCACAGTCGCATTACTCATAATAGCCAGAAGCTGGGAACACCCAAATATTTGTCCAGCTATGGATGAATGGGTAAACAAACTGGTGGTCTGTACATACAACACTGGGAAATTCTGACATGCTGCAACATGGATGAACCTTGAGGACATCAGACTAAGTGAAACAAGTTGGTCACAAACGGACAAATACTGTATGATTCCACTTACAAGGGCAGAATCCTAGAGTAGCCAAATTCATAGAGAATAGTGTTTAATGGGTGCAGATTTCAGTTTGGGAAGGAGAAAAGAGTTCTGAGATGGACAGTGGTGACGGCTGCACAGCAATGTGAATGTGCTTACTGCCACTGTGCTGTGCACTTAAAAATAGTGAAGATGGGGCCTGGCGCAGTGGCTCACACCTGTAATCCCAGCACTTTGGGAGGCCAAGGCAGGCAGATTACTTGAGGTCAGGAGTTCGAGACCAGCCTGGCCAACATGGTGAAACCCCGTCTCTACTAAAAATACAAAAAGAATTTAGCTGAGTGTGGTGGTGGGCACCTGTAGTCCCAGCTACTGGGAGGCTGAGGCAGGAGAATCGCTTGAACCTGGGAGGCAGAGGTTGCAGTTAGCTGAGATCAAGCCACTGCACTCCAGCCTGGTTGACAGTGCAAGACCCTGTCTCAAAAAAAAAAAAAAAAAAAAAAAGGCTGGGCACGGTGGCTCAAGCCTGTAATCCCAGCACTATGGGAGGCCGAGGTGGGCGGATCATGAGGTCAGGAGATCGCGACCTTCCTGGCTAACACGGTGAAACCCCGTCTCTACTAAAAATACAAAAAATTAGCTGGGCATGGTGGTGGGCGCCTGTAGTCCCAGCTACTCAGGAGGCTGAGGCAGGAGAATAGCGTGAACCCCGGAGGCGGAGCTTGCAGTGAGCCGAGATCGCGCCACTGCACTGCAGCCTGGGCAATAGAGCGAGACTCCGTCTTGAAAAAAAAAAAAAAATCTTCACCTGCAGATAGTAAGTTACTGAAGATAGTAACTTGTATTATTAATATTTCACCACAATTAAATGATTTCTGTTATATATGTGAATAAACTTTAACATTTAAGAAAATGATAGAGAAAGATATAAATTGAAGAAACCAAAGTCTCCCCACTGCTCCACCAGCCCCAGACTCACTCCGTCTGGTAAGAAAATGGCCCTAACTTCTGGAACTAGCTCTTGCCACTCAACATTGGGGCTTGGAGCTCTTTCAGGTCACAACATGAAGAGATGTAGCTCGCTCCTCAATGCTGCTAGTATTGCACAGCTGAAAGTGCCCTGCTGGGTCAAAAATTTCGTCTGGGAATTTTTTTTTTTTTTTGAGACAGAGTCTCGCTCTCTTGTCCAGGTTGGAGTGCAGTGGTGCGATCATGTTTCACTGCAGCCTCAACCTCCTGGGCTCAAGCCATCCTCCTACCTCAGCCTCCCAAAGTGCTGGGATTACAGGCATGAGCCACCACACCTGGACAATTTTTTTTTCTGGTTGCTGCGAAACCATCCTCCAAAGAGCCTGCCCAGTGTAGACTCCCACCAAAGGTGTTTGAGACACAGGTTCCTTTTCTTATCAGAAAACAACAATGCAGCTATTTTCATTGGGTGCCTGGAGTAGGGAGCAAGGACAAACAAGCATGGCCCCAGTGGTGCCTGACTATCCCTTTGTACAGGGGCACACAGATCTGGCAGGGGGCTTGGTTTTACCCGGATGTCGTAGTGGTCCTTCAGCCCGTCCTCCACATGGTTCAGGAACTCACAGATATCCAGCTGGCCCAGGCAGCTCTCAAGCAGTGAATACATGCACTCAAAGGCCGCCTTCCGCACGTCCAGCCCATCGTCCACTGTATGTTTAAAGGGCCCCATCTCCACCTGCAGGAGGGATGAAGGTTGGTGATATGGCCCAGGATGTAAGGACACCTCTTCTAGTTTCTGCTACAAACCCCACATCTCTATTCCACACTCCATGCCGGCCCCAAATCATGCCTTATACTCTGAAGTCTCCATGCCTTTGCTCAGCCTGCAGTGTCCTTTCCCCCAAGTGATAACAGTGGCGATAAGAACAATTATTCTTACAATCTATTGAGCAGGCACTGTCTGAGTGGCAGGCACTGTGCTGAGTGCTTGACAGATGACGTTTCATTCAAGCATCACAAATGCCATCAGAAGTAAATGTTACTGGCCGGGCACGGTGGTTCACGCCTATAATCCCAGCACTTTGGGAGGCCAAGGCGGGCGGATCATGAAGTCAGGAGATTGAGGCCATCCTGGCTAACATGAAACTTCACCTCTACTAAAAATACAAAAAATTAGCCGGGCGTGGTGGCACGTGCCTGTAGTCCCAGCTACTTGGGTGGCTGAGGCAGGAGAATCGCTTGAACCAGGGAGGCGGAGGTTGCAGTGAGCTGAGATCGCACCACTGCACTCCAGCCTAGGTGACACAGCGAGACTCCATCTCAAAAAAAAAAAAAAAAAAAAAAAAAGTAAATGTTACTGATCCCATTTAACAGATGAGGAAACTGAGTTGGGCAGGTTAATTAACTGAGCTGGACAGGTTAATTAAGGATACACTGCTTGTAACTGGCTGAACTGGAATTTAAAACCCAGGTAGGCTGGGCATGATGGCTGTCCTCCCAGCACTTTGAGAGGCCGAGGCAGGAGGAATTTGACACCAGTCTGGGCAACATGGCAAAACCCCATCTCTACAAAAAAATACAAAAAATTAGCTGGGTGTGGTGGTACACGCCTGTAGTCCCAGCTACTCAGGAGGCTGAGGTGGGAGGATCGCTTGAGCCCAGGAGGTCGAGTCTGCAGTGAGCTGTGATTGTGCCACTGCACTCCAGCCTACGTGACACAGCAAGACCCTGTCTCAAAAAAAACAACAAAAAAGACACCCAGGTCTTTCTGAAGCTTTCAACTATGAAGCCCTGTTTCAATGGTAAACACCTTTTCACCCTTCAAAGCCCAGCTTAAAAGGCCTCAATGCTGCTAGTATTCCACAGCTGAAACTTATTAAATCACCTTTCACCTCTGCCCCTTGAATCCTTACTTTACCAGGTGGGCTCTAAGTTAAACGCAGCTGCTCCTTGGTGTATGATGGGATTACATCACAATAGGTCCATCGTAAGTTGGTTTCCAGAGGCAATCCCATCATAAGATGAGGAGCCTGCTGAACGTTACTGCTTTTGCACCATTGTAAAGTTGAACCATTGTAAGAATGGGACTGTCTGTAATCAGCAGAGTGGGCATCTCTGTCCTTTAGGGGGCCATGATGAGCTCCTTGGTGGCAGAAACCCAATCAGGTCCAACTCTTGAGTCCTGGCACTTGGGCTCAGTGCAGATGCTCAGTCAACACCTGCCAAACATCAACATTTACTGAGCACTGGCTATGTGCCTGCGGTGGTTCTAAACACTTACAGGACCTCACTCACTGAACTGTTGGCAGCAACCCCACGACGCAGACACAATTAGCACCCTCATGTGCTCACGAGGAGCAACTGAGGCCCAGAGAGGATCAGGTTGCCCTGGCTGGGGTCCCACAGCTTGGAGTCAGGGCAGGACTTGACCCAGGTCATGTGTCCCCAGCACCTGCTCTGATGAGATAATAATGCCCTAACAGTGAGGCATGAGAGGTGGCATCACCCCAGCTTCCCCTGGGTCCCCAGCTCTGCTCCACACCTCTCGGATGAGGTCCCGCCGGATCTTTGTCTCCTGGTAGAGGAGGGGCAGGATGTCATCCAGCAGGTCCCGGACTAGCGAGGGCTTGTTGTGCACAGCTGAGTTGAAGAAAGCCAGAGTCGCACGGCGCACGTTCAGGTCTGGGTCCTGCAGGCTCTCCATGAACTCTCCTGGCAGAAGAACATGAGGGGTGTGGGGGATGCACAGCCAAAGCACAAAGTCACCACCCTCACCACCCCGGCCATCTGGTTACTGTGCATGTGCAGAACTGGCTGAATGGGGGTAAGCTGGGTGTGGTGAGCATCTACTTTGTGCCAGGCACAAACAACCCTTCAAAGCCCAGATAAGAATGTGGGCTCGAGGCTGATGTGGCTTCCATTCCAGCTCTACCAATTAACTGTGGGACCTTGGAGAGCCTCGATGTCCTCATCTGTAAAATGGGAGTCATAACAGAACCTATGCTATAGGACTGTTTTTAGAATTTTAAAATATGGTGCCTCAGCATTATCTTGAAAAAAAAAGAAATTTTTTAATGTGGTAATGCATTAAAAGCACATAGCAGAGTGCCTGGCACACAGCATGGACTCTGTGAATGTTAACTTGATATAACAGGTGAGGCTCTTAAAGATCAGAGAGGTCAAGAAACTTATATAGAGTTGCCAGCACTTCTCAGGATACTCCTTTTTGTACAGTGCCATGATTTTTGTTTTGTTTTGTTGTTGAGATAGTCTCACTCTGTTGCCCAGGCTGGAGTGCAGTGGCGTGATCTCGGCACACTGCAACCTCCACCTCTCAGGTTCAAGCAATTCTCCTGCCTCAGCCTCCCAAGTACCTGGGATTACAGGCACACACCACCATGCTCGGCTAATTTTTGTATTTTTAGTAGAGACAGGGTTTCACCATGTTGGCCAGGCTGGTCTCAAACTCCTGACCTCAAGTGATCCACCCACCTTGGCCACCCAAAGTGCTGAGATTATAGGCATGAGCCACTGCACCCAGACTTGTACAGTGCTATGATTTGAATGTCCCCGCCAAAACTCATGTTGAAACTTAATTGCCATGGTAATAGTATTGAGAGGTGATTAGGTCATGAGGGTGAAGCCCTGATGCATGGATTAATGCCATCACTACAGCAGTGGGTCAGTGATCATGGGAGGGAGCTCCTGTTAAAGGAGAAGCTCAGCCTCCCTCTCGTCTCTCTGTCTCCCATGCTCACTTCTGCCCTTCCTTCCACCATGGGATGGCCCTCACCAGATGCTGGTGCCATGTTCTTGAACCTCCCAGTCTCCACAACCGTGAGGAATAAATTTCTCTTCTTTATAAATTACCCAATCTGTAGTATTCTGTTATAGTAGCAGAAAATGGACTATGATATAGAGTTTAAACTTAAAAAATATTTTTTTATTAAAGTTCTAGGGTATATGTGCACAACGTGCTGGTTTGTTACATGGGTATACATGTGCCATGTTGGTTTGGAAAAAAAAATTTTTTTTAGATATGGGGGTTTCACTATGTTGCCCAGGCTAGTCTCGAACTCCTGGACTCAAGTGATCCTCCTGCCTCAGCCTCCCAAAGTGCTGGGATTACAGGCATGAGCCACTACGCCCAGCCATTATAGTTTAAACATTTTAGAATTGTTAATATTTTATATACTTAATAAAGAAATAAAATCAAGGATGGGGAGATCCCTAAAAATAAAACCAAAATGCAAAAAACTGCATTTATGTATTATTTTTTTGTTTGAGTCAAAAGACAGTCTCGCTCTGTCGCCCAGGATGGAGTACAGTGGCACGATCTCAGCTCATTGCAACCTCCATCTCCCGGGTTCAAGTGATTCTCATGCCTCAGCCTCCCAGGTAGCTGGGATCATAGGCATGTGCCACCACACCCGGCTTTTATTTATTTATTTATTTATTTATTTTGAGATGGAGTCTCGCTCTGCGGCCCAGGCTGGAGTGCAGTGGCGCAATCTCGACTCACTGCAAGCTCCGCCTCCCAGGTTCACGCCATTCTCCTGCCTCAGCCTCCTGAGTAGCTGGGACTACAGGCGCCCACTAGCATGCCCGGCCAATTTTTTTGTATTTTTAGCAGAGACGGGGTTTCACCGTGTTAGCCAGGATGATCTTGATCTCCTGACCTTGTGAACCGCCTGCCTCGGCCTCCCAAAGTGCTGGGATTACAGGTGTGAGCCACTGCACCTGGCCCAGTACCCCCATTTTATAGCTGAGGATGAGAAGAGTTGTCCACACTCACACAGCCAGGGAATGGCAGGGCCAGGATTCAAACCTGAGGCAGGTGAGCTCCAAAACCTCTCTCTACTGAGCTGCCCTGCCTAGATGTGGGCTGAGACTCCAGTGTGGCCCAGTGAGAGGCTGCAGGCTCCAAGCTCTGAAGGGGTGAGGGCTCTGCCTTCCTAGGAAAAACCCAGTGGTCCTGCCGAGCCCCACAGGGAGGTCTCAGTTCCTCTCCTCCCAGTGAAGGCTGCTTGGGCTCCTCAGGCCAGAAGGCCCCTCAGACAGAGGGTGATCTAGTGGGCGGGCGGGGCAGTGGGGCAGTGGGGGAACGCTCTTCCCTGCCCCACTTTGGGGCCCACAAAAGCTAAGGCATGTGAGAGGCTGGTGGTTTTCCATTCCCAAGAGTCTGTGTGTTTATGAAGCATCTTTTCCCTCAGTTGCCTATGGGCCTCCAGGACAACTCTAGAAGATGCAGATAAGAGTTTCTCACGCCCATTTGACAGATGAGGAAAGCGAGGCTCAGAGGTGTGATGGGCATGCCAGGCCCACCCATGATTGAGTGGCAGTAGGAAGGCAGGGATGTGAACCCAGGCCTTTTAACTGGAGGGTCAGGCCCTGCTGCCCATCATGGGCACACCTCCCGGGTCTCCCACTGCCCTTGGCTATTGGGTAGGAAACATCAGCCCAAGCTCAAGGACTGGGTGGGGGCACTGAACAAGGTTGGGGGGCAGGACGGAGGTGCTCACCGATGAAGCTCTTTAGGAGGGGGTCAATGGGATGGGGCTGGTCCGAGATGAGGAACTTGACCGCTGTGATGACAGTGCTCCGGGTGTGTGGCCGACCTGCAGGACAAGAAGAGGTGAGTTACTGAGGGGCAGGGGCCAATCCTGTATGCTCACAGATCAGAAGGTGCTGAGGCTCCTCCCCCTGCTTCCCTGGAAGACAGAGCTGTACCCCCTCCCCATCTCTAGGAAAGTGGATTCTACCATTTCCCTTGGCAGCCTTGAATCTCCCCTCAATTCTTCCTGCTGCAGCTGAAACAGTAGGACTGCCAGTGCTCAGGTAACCACACCACAGGCTGCAAACAGGGAACCAATAACCAAGACAGGAACTGCTCCAACAAAGACCTTCCCTCAGGCCTTGGGATTTTTCAGACATGTTATCTCAATTAGTTCTAACAATGATCCTATTAATTAATAATAAAATAGTATTAAAAGAACCAATAAAATCACCAATAAAAATAAACTCTTTGACACAAGAGAGACTCAAGAGAGGTTAAGTTCATGTCTAAGGCCACACAGCAGATCCAGAATTCCTGGCTGGGCCCCTCTTCCTGGGCCTGCGTTCTGGCTGGCGGTCAGAGGGGCCTAACAGAACTCGGATCACCTCCAGGCTCGGTCACGGAGAGCTCGCTTACTTGTGCTTTGCTGCTTGCTTTCTGAGTACAGAAGCCCAATAAAGAGGGGAAGTACATTCCCTTAATGAAGGAAACAAATGGGTGCATGCTCCACCTGCCTCTGAATCTCTCCTCAGTGGCTCGCCCCCTTTGTCCCCACCCAACCCCCAGCACAATGCAGTGAATGGGCTAAGGTGTTTCCAAACCCACATGCTTTACGTTCGGACTTGAGGAAAAGTTTACCATTTGGTGCTAAGGCATGAATGAATGGAAGAGTTACTGAATTCAGACTTTCAGCTTTTACCTCTTCTCTTGCCAGCCTGACTGGCTCCCAGGAAGATTTAGGGTGGCTGATGAAGACAGGCACAAGAGAGTAAGATTAAGTGAACTGAAAACAAGAACAACAAGGTCAAGGACAACTGAACGCAGGGAGGTGAGAAGGAGACTAGCAGGAAGATGTACAGAGAGCATCGGTGAGGAAGTCCCAGGAACCTGCTAGAAGCAGGCCACTCATCTGGCTCTAAGCTTCCCAGCAGTTGGTGGTAAAAAGGAAATGTGACCGGGTGGCTGGTTCAACAGTGCACGTGGGACAGAAACAAATAGGTGTTTAGGCAAAGCAGGGCTCCTCCGCATCTTAAGACTCTCGTCTCTCAAGGTTCTTTGTGTGATGTGATAGACAGTGTCCTCAACAGTGTTCTTCCATCCACAGTCATATGAGGCCAGACAACTGCTTCTTATGAACCCAGCAACCCAAGGCAGCCTTAACTGAAATCACTTACATAGTAACAACAGCAGCTCTCGATTTACTCAGTATTAATTACTGTAGGTACCACATAGCTTACCAAACACTGTACCTGCATTCTGTCAACCAGAGCATCCACTGGTTCTATAAGGGGCCAGCTGGCCAGCTTGAAGCCCATTGGCCTTTCATTCTGGGGACTCTCACTTTCCTAGGAGCCCGACAACCCTACCTGCCTGCTTTCCACCTCCTGAAGCTAAGATACCTGGTGTACCAAAACATGACAAGCCAAAACACCTGCCCCTCCTGGTTCTTGCCCAGCCCTCTCCAAGCCTCAGGGGCATGTCGTCCTGTCACCGTCTATACTGACATCTGCTCTTGGCTCAGGCTAGCCAAAAAGAGCTGACCCTCTGCAGGCTGCAGTCTACGGCTACTGAGAAAACTGTTTTTGTTGACCTCTGTGTGGAGCACTAAGCTACTGTCCACATCAAGGATTATGAAGTTGGCATCATGAGGTTTTTTTTTTTTTTTTTTTTTTTTTTGGTAGAGGCAGGGTCTCACCATGTTGCCCAGGCTGGTCTCAAACTCCTAGGCTCAAGTGATCCACCCACCTCAGCCTCCCAAAGTGCTGAGATTACAGACATGTGCCACCATGCCTAGCCAACATCGTGAGATTTTTAAGTGTATTTGTTGTAGGGACCTATCAAGGACTCTGTCCCTTCTATCCCACAGTCCCATAGGAGGAAGCCTTTAAGTCTCAGGTATCACTGTGTGTTCCTCTGTAGCTTCCTTGCCTCTGTCACATACCGTGATTCTTGTACCCAGTGACTTGTAATAGCTCACTCTGCCCCAGCTGCCTGGATGCTCAGTGGCAAACTGCCCACCTCCGAGGTGGGCTGCCTTGCCCACACCTGTGTGCCTACCTGCAGCAAGCTGCTTCTGCAAGCGGGGCAGAAGGAACGAAGGGTTCACAAGGACCAGCTTCCCAATACACTCGGCCACCACCCCCCGGGTGCCCTCCTCAGCGCCCTCGCAGCGCTGGAACAGCAGGGCCCAGATGTCCTCGGCGTAGGGCTTCAGGCTGTCAGGCTGGGCGGCCCCCAGGGCCTCCCTGAGTGAGTGCAGCAGCAGGTACTGTCGTCGGGGCTCAGCCTCGATCTGCTCCAGCAGGAAGGGCAGGAAGTCGGGCAGGCTGCCAGCACCCACGCGGCCCAGTGCATACGAGGCTGCAGCCCTCACATCCTCACTGGGTGACCCCAAAGCTTCCAGGAGCACTGCCTTCAGCTCCCGCTGGGGGCCTGGCCCAGCCACCTGACCCACCTCAGCCAGCGACAAGAATGCCAGGACCTTGACCCCCGTGCTGGAGTGGGGCGACCTGGCATCGCAGACCAGGCGGTTGGCTGTGCTTGCCGCCTCTTGGGGACAGGCAGTTGAGAGGGCTGCCACACACCGGGCCAATGAGTGGAACACCTGCTTGTGCAGGCCAGGCCCACCATCCACAGCCTGCTCATAAACAGGCGCAGTGAGCAGGCTGATGAGTTTGGCATAGTCCACACACGGGGGACGGGTCCCCACCAGGGCCTGCAAGAAGCCTTCAGCAGCTGCCAGAACCCCGGCTGGCAACAGGGGCGAACGCAGCAGCCGCAGCAGCTCTGAGAGCACAGGGCCACTGACCTCCACCAAAGAGGCTGGCTGGGCCTGGGTCACTGTGGCAAGGAAGTCCACAGCCAGGTGGGCCACATGCATGTCACTCTCGTTGACCAGGGCAGGCAGCTCAGCCAGCACGGCCTGCAAGGCAGATGGTGGGAGGCTGAGGCCCTGGCTCTGGGCCAGGGCGTCCAGGGCTGCCAGTGTGGCCAGTCGCAAAGCCCGCTGGTTCTTCCGCAGGAATGAGGCCAGAATGGGCAGTGCCTCGGCCAGGATGGGCTGTAGGTCAAGCTGTAGTGGGGATACGGCCACCAGCGTAAGCGCCTTGACGGCAGGCAGCCGGGTGATCTCATTCCGCAGGCGGTCCAGGAGGAGCAGTAACGTGGGCTCCAGGTCATCCCCAAGCCGGTCACCCAGGTGGCCTACAAGGTGGCCCATGCAGGAAATGGCCCGCTCCTTCACCTCCTGGTCCAGGTCAGTGGCACGGAGTCGCGCCAGGGTGACCGCAGACATCTCTCCAACATATGGCTCAGGATCCAGCATCCGCGGCCTGTCCAGCGGCCACAGGGCCCGCACCAGCTCCTGCAGCACCACCAGGGCCTCGGCTGCAATCTTGTAGAAAGGGTCAGCCACACAGGCCATCACAGGTGGCAGGAGGGTAGGCAAATGTGGGTGGAAGGCCTCAGCTGGTTCGGTGCCCAGCAGCCCCTGCAAGAAGGCCAGGGCATCCATCCGGATGGTGGAGGAGCTGGAGCGGTCAGCCAGCGAGAAGATGATGCCTGCAGGGTGAATGCAAAGATTATGAGGCCACCCACCGCCTCTGATGCAACACGGCCCTCCCTGGAAGCAAGGCTGGGGTACCTACAGGTGCCTGAGCTGGACTGAAGCACCTAAACTCTTCTGCAGAAGTTTCCAAGAAGTCAGCACTAACCAGTGGCCAGGGCTGAGGGAAACATGTCCAGGGAACTCACTGGAACCAGCCTTGTTCTCACTGCTGGTAGTGGGAGGCCACTGAAGACTCTTGACCAGGGACTGAGCCTGGGACTGGGTCCCAGACTCTCTCAGGAATTGGGGGCTTAACCTAGGGGTGGGGTCTGGGTTCTGGAAGTGGCCCAGAACAGCAGATACCTGGTTGCAGTCCAGCCTACCTGATACCAGCACAGGCATATGCTCGGCCAGGCTGCCGGGGAGGACACCCGCCAGCTCAGTGAGGAGGCTGAAGCATCCCTGGCGGGCTCTGATGCTCCGATCTTTAAGCTGCCGCTGCAGGGCCTTGACCACAAGGGGCACCTGTGGGCAGGAGGGGGAAGTCAAGGTCAGGGACCACCCAAGAAACCTCCCCACCTGCCCACTACCAGGAGGCTTTGCCAGACACATCCCCAGGGAGGATGTCGGCATCAAGGTATCTCCCAAGCACTCGTCCTTCACTCTGTGCCAGGCTTTTGGTGACCGCACACAGACCCTTGGAGAGTAGGCAAATTTCCTGCATCCATTTTACAGGTACAGAGAGACCAAGCAACTTGCTCAAGTTCCCTTCCCTTCCATGGCTGGATGTTCTCCCCAGGTGAGTTTCCAAGTCCAGGGACACTAATGGTGAGTGGCTGGGTAGGCAAATCGGGGGTAGGGGTGGAGGTGAAGGCACGCCCACCTGTCCACGTAGCATATGGAGGTTGCTGCCGGTCTGGGTGGGTTCCTCCATGGCCTCCAGCCATCCCTTCGGGGGCCGTGTTTGCCGCAGCAGCACGATGTAAGCAGTGAAGACATCAGCCTTGACGTTCTCCTCGCGTTCTTTGAAGCGGCGGATGAGAACAGGTGCCAGGGTGCAGTGGAAATCGGGCAGCAGGTCAGGCCGCGAGCTGATCAAGGCTGCGATGCACTTGGCAGCTGCCCGGCGCACCTTCCAGCTCATGTCATCATCATCGCTGTACTCGTCTTCACTCTCTGGGGCAGGAACAAGACACATGTGGAACCCTCATCTCTCAGGACAGGTCTGTGGCTCAGGGGAGAAGGGATGGGGAGGAGAGAGAGCCGGGCACTGTGCTTCACCTTTTGATGATCAGCATTTATAGATACCCTATGGGGAACATTCCCTACCTTTTAATGGGCATCTGCTGTGTGCTACGGATGGGGCTAAGCACGTCAAACCCATAATCTTATTTTAGCTTCATGACGACCTTTTGAGATAGGGATTATTTCCCCATTATAGAGATGAGGAAACTGGGGTTTAGAGAGAGGAAGTGGCTTGCCCCAAGTTAAGGAAATACTTGGAGTTAAACTAGGGTCCTCCCTCTGCCTCCAGACCCTTAATTGTCTGGACTGTACCAGGGCAAAAACAGACTTCCAAGTCTTCATGTAGACTTGGAGAATCAGTTTGGGGCACAAAACTCATCTTTTGGCATCAGGTTTGGCTATGTGATGTTTCGTTTACTGGGACTCCAGAAGGGAGAAGGGACAGAGCCTCCCTTTGGCCTCTTCTCTCCCCTGATCTCTGCCTCTCAAGGGTCCTTATTCCAAAGGCTTCCAGGCAGGACTAATAAAGAGGAAATGCTGGGTTTTTGTGGCTTTCTACCTGACAGTCTCCCTGAAAGTCAAGGACTTGTGCAGTCTTTACCATCACCTCAAAAGTGAAGATACTGCCAAGCCCCATTTTACAGATGACAAGACTAAGGCTCAGAGGAGGTGAGACTCTCAGGGCACACAGCGAGGAACAGCAGAGCTGAGATTCAGGCCCACGAGGCCCAGCCCTATCACCTGCGGAGGCACATAGGAGGCTCAGAGGGGAAGAGTCTTGCCTGGGAGTGCCCCAAGGCACAGGCTCAGAGCCCAGCATGGCCTTGCCCATACTACTCTGTGGACCACTTGGACCCACAGGGTGGTGTCTGGACAGCCACAGTGGGCCACGGCCACCGGGCAGCTCAGCAGCCATCCCCTCTAATGGACCACTGTCACCCCCACAGTAGGCCACCCACGAACACACATCCCTAGCTCTCGATTACTGACAAGTGTCCCACCTCCCTGGCTTGGCATTCAAGGCCCCCACATGCCTGTCCAATCTCATTTACCATCCCATCTTGTTCCAAGTACCCCATCAGGCTCTAAATCCATCGTCTCCATCTATGCCCTGCCTTCAGGCCTAGGGACATCTCTGCCCTGGAAATCTGTCTGAATGACAGACAGGACCACAGGCATAGGAGGAAAGAAGCTATGAAGTCCACCCCCATTAAGACGTCTTGCTCCCCTGCCAGTGCCTGCCATTCCATCATCGAAGCTTCCCTCTGCTGGGTTAAAGACATTATCTCCTGAAAGCCATTCATAAAAGGGTACACGGTGGCAGTCCAGAGGTGGGGGAGTCTGACAGACCTGGCTCTAAGGCCCAGCTATGCCAGTTCCTAGTTGTGTCATCTCAGGCCACTGTCTTCTCAGTATGTGTCCTTGTCTGAAACATGGGGGTAATAATATGTTTTTTTAGGGTTATTGTGAGGAACACGACCAGTAGATGCTCAATAAATGACAGCAATGACTACTATGATTACTGTGGTCTGTGCAGTCACAGCAGGTGGGACTGGAGCTTGAGGAAGAGCTGGCATCAGGACAGGGGCACCAAATGTAACCGCTATCTTTGGTTGGGGGATCCCAGGAAGGCTGTGCTCACCTCCACCCTCCAACCCCAACGATGGGCTGTCCACCAACCTTGCTCACTGAATTCACTATCCTCTGTCTCCATCTGCTCCTCATCCTCATCACTGCCGTAGTTGTAGTTGGGGTCGTGTTTTATGTACTGGAGGCAGAGGCTGGTCACATTGGGCACGTGAGGGCCCATTTCCTTGGGGCACCTGTGGGGCAGGATGAGGAATGCTTTGCTGGATCCAGCCAGGACAAGAGTGGGGGGCAGGGCCCAATGGGAGTCCTGAAATTTTACTGCTTTGGGCCAGCATCCCCACCAACTTCCCAAAGGAATCCCCAGGCAACCCCACCATACATACTTCCTCAAGAAGGCCTCAAAAGCCTGGAGGCAGGACTCCCGGAGCTCATCATCATCCAGGTTGCAGAAATCCTCCACCAGGGGCACCAGGCGGTCCAGGTGAGCCCCTGCAGGGCCAGGTGGGTCACTGAACCCAAGCCAGACACTCTCCCGGAGTTCCCCCAACCCACAGCACTCAGCCTGTCTCTACACCTGCAGCCCTGACCACTGCAGATTCAACTCAGAGGTTTCATAGTCAAGCAAATGTGGGTTCTAGCCCTGACTCTGCCACCCAACTGCTATGGGACCTTGGGCAGGTCACAACATTTCTTTGACCTTAGTCAGCTGATCTTCATAACAAGGGTAACAATGCCTCCTGGGCAGAGATTTTGTGAAGATAAATTATATAAAGATAAATAGCTTAGGCCAGGCGTGGTGGCTCACGCCTGTAATCCCAGCATTTTGGGAGTCCAAGGAAGGCGGATCACGAGGTCAGGAGATCAAAACCAACCTGGCTAACACGATGAAACCCCGTCTCTACTAAAAATACAAAAAATTAGCCGGGCACAGTGGCACACACCTGTAGTCCCAGCTATTCAGGAGGCTGAGGCAGGAGAATTGCTTGAACCTGGGAGGTGGAGGTTGCAGTGAGACAAGATAGCGTCACTGTACTCCAGCCTGGGGGACAGAGCGAGACTCTATCTCAAAAAAAAAAAAGATAAACAGCTTAGTCCGGGCATGGTGGCTCACACCTGTAATCCCAGCACTTTGGGAGGCCCAGGCAGACGGATCATCTGAGGTCAGGAGTTCAAGACCAGCTTGGCCAACATGGTGAAACTCCATCTCTACTAAAGATACAAAAATTAGCTGCGTATGACGGTGCACCCCTGTAATCCCAGCTACTTGGGAGGCTGAGGCAGAACTGCTTGAACCTGGCAGGTGAAGGTTACAGTGAGCAGAGATCATGCCACTGCACTCCAACCTGGGCAACAGAGCGAGACACAAGACTCAGTCTTAAAAAAAAAAAAAAAAAAAAAAGACGTTAAAAAAACTTAGTCCAAGGCTGGGTACAGTGGCTCACCCCTGTAATCCCAGCACTTTGGGAGGCCAAGGCGGGCAGATCATGGGATCACAAGGTCAGGGGTTCAAGACCAACCTGGCCAACCAACATAGTGAAACCCCGTCTCTACTAAAAATACAAAAATTAGCTGGGTATGGTAGCGTGCACCTGTAGTGCCAGCTACTCAGGAGGCTGAGACAGGAGAATCGCTTGAATCCGGGAGGCGGAGGTTGCGGTGAGCCGAGACTGCACCATTGCACTCCAGCCTGGGCAACAGAGTGAGACTCCATCTCAAAAAAATAAATAAATAAAAAAGCTTAGTCCAGATTCTGCACGAGCAGGCACTCGATAAGTAGCATCTGTTATCAAAACCATTATTCATGTCCTGGCCTAATTGCCTTCACTAGGTTTAAGTCCCTGGATAGGAGAAAGGGAGGCAGGTACTGTCCTAATAGACCAGGCAAGAGGGGTTCCTGCCTGGTCTCCAGGCTTTAGAGCACTCCACTCATGCCCTTCTCCAGCCATACCCTTCCCCACAGCATAAGAAGAGACATGCTGACCTAGAGACCCCCAACACTCCTAGACTCCATTCTGTCTGGGTATCTGGGGACCCGAGTTTCCTGCCCAATGGATCCTGACCCCTTGTCTGAGCCTGCACAGGCCTCCTTCCTAGGTCCATGCAACCAAGGATGGCTGAGGGCTGGCTGCTGTTTGGGAGAAATGGGACAGGGTGTGGCCATGTCAGCTGGGGTTGTCCCCTCCGTGTGCCTGCAAGGCCCTTTGCAGTGAGAGAGCCAGGGGTTGGGAGGGGCTGACCATAGGCCAATTCTATCCAAACTGTCTTGGTATAGTCAGAACTCCAAGGTGTCTGAGGATACATTCAAACCTGATTGCAGCTTTCCATTTCTAAAAAACTAATCTATAGTGACAGAAAGCAGATCAGTGGCTTCCTGGACAAGGCAGAGAGCTGGACTGCAAACGGACACAAGGAAGCTTTTGGGGGTGATGGAGAGGCTTCACGGATATACACAAAGGTCAAAACACACTGAATTGCACACTTTAAATAGTGCGGTTTATTGTATGCACGTTGTTTCTTAAAAATTCAAACTTGGCTCACGAGCTGTTACTAAGATATCTTTGTCAAAGTGGGAGAAGAGAACATAGTCTAACAGTTTAGTGGCATGACTTAAAATTGTAATTACCAGCCAGCCTCCAGGTCTCAGAAGTGATTGATCCAATCCCCTTCTCTGAACCATCTGCACTCAGCAGGGGCTCAGGCCCGGTGGTTTGTCGAGCTGAGGGCCCGCCCTGCGCCTCTCAAGCCCTGTCCGGTCCCAGCCTCTGCGTTTCAGGGGCTTCAGCCTCACCGGCTGAGGCGGCGGCCAGCCCCAGGCCCCACCCACCACGTCAGCCCAGGCCCCACTCCATCCTCCCTACCAAGGAAGACAGCCCACCCTCAGGCCCTGGCTGCACGGTGGCCCAAGCTCCACCCCTTTACCGAGTCATTGGCTCACCCTAAGCTCCGCCCACAATGCCAGCCCAGGCCCCGCCCCGCCCCGCCCCCTTACCGAGGCGGTGGCCGGCCTGGCGGCCGACGCTGCCCAAACATTGGATCAGGGTGCGGATGGCAGCCGGGCTGGTGGGCACCCGCGGGCCGGGCAGCCGGTCCAGTAGGTGGTCAGCGAGCTCGACGAAGAGGTCGGTGCTGCAGGCGGCCGCCAGGTGGCCAAGCGCTCCGACCGCCCGTTTGCGCACCGCCAGGCGCGGGCTGCTCAGCTGTGGCAGCAGACAGTGCAGGAGACTGGCGTGGAAGGCGCCCAGCGGCGCACCCAGCCTGGGGAGCACGAGGGGGCATCAGGCCGGTAGCACTCCGCGGGCAGCCTGGGCCAGGCTCCGCCCCTCTCCCCATTCTCTCCCGGCCTCCTTCCCAGGATTATGGCAACTCAATGGCCCTTGCAAAAGAGGTGCCCTGCAACTGTGAGGAGGAATTATTTTAATTACTTTTGTTACATGAGAGAAAGCTGAGACAGAAAGGGACTTCTCAGCAGTGCAAAGCCTGGCTCCCAGCCTAGGGAGAAGACCTGATAGGGGAAAGCATGGGGGATCTAGTAAGGCTGTCCCTATTTCTTGGAAGTCTAGGCCTTGCCTCAATACCATCCCCTTCTGTCCATCCTCCTCGCTGAGACCAAAGCAGTATAAAATCTACTTCTCACCTGGTCACTCCTCTGCTTAACTCCTTCCATGGCTCCCTAGTGCCTTTGGAGACGCTGAACTCTGGGCTCAAGACAAGAGGCAACACCAGAGAATGGTTTCTGCGCACACAGCACAGCCCCTGCCTGCCTCAGCAGCTTCTATCCACACCTTCAAACGAGGCCCGTGCATTTTCTGTCCTGTAAACATCCTGAGACCTTTTCTTTCTCACTTTACAGAAACACACTGACCTTACCCTCTCTTATTTCTATGTCCTACCCAACCCCCTCTCCTAGGTTTCATTTGTTCGTCTGTTCACCTGCTAAGTGACAGGGACTGTGCTGGAAGCCAGGGTGAACAAGACAGACTGATCCCGGGACCTGCCCTCATGGAGTGTGTGGTTGAGTGAGTGCCTCCCAGGAGCCTCAAGTTCAACATGCCCCAGCTTGAATCCATCACCTTCCTCCCCACACACCTGCTCTTGGCTCCCGGAGTGCACCCCATCACAGCACCTCCGTCTGCCCCCGCCAATTACTAAAAGCAGAACCCTAGGGGTCAGCCTCCAGTCCCTGCCTCCCCTGCCCACTCCAAGTCCTGTGGAGTCTACCTCCTGAATATAACCCGAATTGCTTTCCCTATAGCAGCCTCTTAACCAGTCCCCTGCCCGTTCAATCCCCTCCCACCTACTCTCCACTGCAGAGAGAAAGATCAGAGTAAAACACACAAATACTCACCCCCGCCCCATGGCTCCTGGCCAGCCCTCCACCTTATCTCTCCATACCCACCTCTCCACATTACAGGCTGCCCCACAACCCCTGGCAGACTCTGGGACCCCAAGTCTTCCCCTGTCTCTGCCTTCTGGACTGGGGGCAGTCTCCCCTCCAGCATCTTCTTTATACCTGCCCAAACTCAGCTAAGTCCTGCCCCTCCTTGAAGGCTCAGCTCTAGCAGCACCCTCTTTTAGAAGGCTCCTCACTCCCAGCTGGGCTGGGGGCTCCTCTGAGCTCCTATCAGCCCTGCTCTTATCCTTACTGTTGTGCTTACTCCATTCACAGTTTTATACATGTCTGTGAACTCCTCCCTAGAACAACCAGGACTGATCGAGCCCCATGTTCCCAACACAGGGCCAGCACCTGACATTTTTCTGGCCAGAGCAGGTGTTCAAGTCGTGGGAGGTTTTACTGACCATGACCACATCACCTCTCAGAGCCTGTAAAATTGTGACAATTGAGTTATCCTTTACGAGGCTGCTGGGATGATTAAGGAGCCCTGAGCACAGGGCCTGGTGTGCAGTAGGTGCTAGCTCTGTGATTTGAGTCCCTCCCTGTCCCCTTTTACCCGCTCTTCCTCAGTACCCAGGGTGGCCTCCCACACCTGCTCAGCATGTCAGAGAGGATGTCCAGGGCTTCCAGCTGCACAGCCACATCCTCCTGCTGGGCAATGGCACTGGTGAGCTGGCCTGTGATCTTCCGGCACACGTTGGTGGCCAGCCCGGAGCCTGCACAGGGCACAAGGTGGGCACAGTGAGGCCCTGACCTGGGGGAAAAGCAGCCTCCACCACTAGTCTACCTCTGCTCTGGCTGTGTTCCTGAGCCCACATCCCCGGGAATCTTACCAGGGCTCCAGAGGTCCCAGGTTTGACCCAGAGTCTAGCCAAAGTAAAGGAGACAGCTAGGGGAGCTGCAGAGCCGAGCTTCTGGGTGACTTACACACACCGAAGCCCTTCTTCCTTTCCCCAGTCCACTAGGGAGGCAGGGAAAGTTAAACACTTCCTTTCCTGCCTCCCTTGCTGCTGGGAGTGGCTGGGTGATCCAGCTCTTGCCAGTGAGATATAAGTGGAAGTCTTCTGGGGGCTTCTGGGAAAACGTGTGCTTTCCCTATAAAGGGAGGGGACATGGGGCAAGACCTGAACCCTATCAGTATTGAGCCACTAAATGAACTGCTACAAAAATGGAGTGGCTCATTCCTCCAGGATTGCCATGTGAGGAAAAACCACCCCTGATTTCTTTAAGCTGCCGTTAGTTAGATTTCATCACTTGAGCTAAAAGCATTCCTAACTGACACAGAACCATGAACTTAAAATGAGCTGGGCCTGAATTCTCTGCCCTGCTTACTAGCTGAGTGACCTCAGGTATGTCTCTTCAACTCTCTGAGCCTCGGTGTTTTTTTTGTTTTTTTGTTTGTTTTTTACCATAAACTAGAACAAATACTAACAGTATCTAGTCCTGGGGACCTGGGTACCTGTGGCTGCAGGGGGGAGCTCCGAGAGGACGGTCTTGAGGCCAATGCCAGCGATGTCTCGCAGCTGCTCCTTGTCTGACCGCATGTTGGTGCACAGGGTGTCCACGATGGTCTCCACCTGGTACTCCTTCACTTTGCCCACCAGAGGACCCAGGCTGAGCAGGGGGTGGGAAGGTGAGTCCAAAGGCACAAGGTTCAGCCTGAGTCAGGCTGCCCCTTTATGTCCCCTCATGCTCCTGGGGCCACACGTACTGAGGAAAAGGCCTCAGATCATCAGGGGAGCCCCTGTTTGGCCAGAAAGAGGTACTCTCTGGCTATGCCAACATCGTTCCTGGGACCTCCCAAACCTACATTTCTTCTTGTGTTTTACGTCTCAGGAAATGGCCAAATAATGCTCCAGAACAAGGGTTCTCAAACTTGAGGGTGCATCTGAATCCCCTGGAGGGCTTATTAAAACAGATTGCTGGGCCCCACCCCCAGAGTTTCAGAGTAAGGAGGGCTATCTAGGTGTGGCCTGACAGTGTGCATTTCTAGCAAGCTCCCAATTGAGGCTGATACTGTAGGTGGTCCAGGGAGCACACTTGGAGAACCTCTGCCTTAGAGGCTTTCTTCTCAAAGTTTGCTGGTGGGTTAGCATTGGCAACGCCACTCGGGAGCTTGTTCAGGATGTGGAATCTCAGGCCCTACCCTACCCTAGATCTACTGAGCCAGGATCTGTAGCGCCACAAGGTCTCCAGGTGATTCCAATGCACAGGAAAGTGTAAAAACAGCGGCACTAGACGCCCTGATTCTCAGCCTTCGTCGCCATCACCTGGGCCTCTGAAAAATGCCTACCTGGGCACTGCCCTCAGAGAGTCTGAGTTAACTGGTTTCAGGTGTGGCCTGGAGGGGGTTGGGGGAGGGCTTTTAAAATTCCCCAGGTGATTCTAACATGCAGTCGAGGATGACAACCTCTGCCCTACCTGAGTGGTTCTCAGACATTGGTGTGCATCAGAATGCAGATTCCAGGGTGCTATAGTCTCATCCTCTGCCCCAGCTCCCTTCCTGCTCCATCCCCTGAATCTGAATCCCTGGGCAGGGAATACAGGGTTTCAACAAGGGCTTCAGGTGACTGCAATGCACAATGGTTTTCTTTTTTCTTGATTTTTTTTTTAGATGAGGTCTCACTCTGTTGCCCAGGCTGGAATACAGTGGCATAATCATAGCCCATTGCAGCCTCAAACTCCTAGGCTCAAGTGATCCTCCTACACAGATGAGATTACATATTGAAGTCACCATGCTTGGCTAATTTCTCTTTTTTTTTTTTTTTTTTTGAGACGGAGTCTCGCTCTGTCGCCCAGGCTGGAGTGCAGTGGCGCAATCTCGGCTCACTGCAAGCTCCGCCTCCCGGGTTCACGCCATTCTCCTGCCTCAGCCTCTCCGAGTAGCTGGGACTACAGGCGCCCGCCACCACGCCCGGCTAATTTTTTGTATTTTTTAGTAGAGACGGGGTTTCACCGTGGTCTCGATCTCCTGACCTCGTGATCCACCCGCCTCGGCCTCCCAAAGTGCTGGGATTACAAGCATGAGCCACCGCGCCCGGCCAGCTAATTTCTTTTTTTTAGTGTCTCGCTATGTTGCCCAGGCTGGTCTTGAACTGCTGGCCTCAAGTGATCCTCTTGCCTCAGCCTCCAGAATAGCTAGGACTACAGGCATGTGCACCATGGTTTTCAAACCTTGGCTCTCTCAACTTCCTTCTCCACAGCTCCTCTATCTACGTAATCATGGAGTCCTCCATCCTACCTCCTATATCACTGGTTCCCACTAGGAATAATACCACCTTGGCAATTTATGGGGGTCCTTGGTCATCAAAACTATTGAGTTAGTACTTCTGGCCTTTAAGGGAGTGGGGAGCAGGAACGGCAGAAAGACAATAATGCAAAACAAAGCATTGTCCATGCCCCGCAAGAGATTCTAACATCCCAATGGGCATTTGTATAGGTAAAAGGCCTTTCTATAATTATCTGAGTCTAAAATTTCATTTTATATATAGACACAAAATACTTTTTACATTGTTTTAATATACCACATTCTAGATTTTCTTTTTTTTTTTTTTTTTTTTTTTTTTTTTGAGACGGAGTCTTTCTCTGTCCCCCAGGCTGGAGTGCAGTGGCGCGATCTCGGCTCACCACAACCTCCACCTCCTGGGTTCACGCCATTCTCCTGCCTCAGCCTCCCGAGTAGCTGGGACCACAGGTGCCCGCCAACACGCCCGGCTAATTTTTTTGTATTTTTTAGTAGAGACGGGGTTTCACTGTGTTAGCCAGGATGGTCTCGATCTCCTGACCTCGTGATCCACCCGCCTCGGCCTCCCAAAGTGCTGGGATTACAGGCTTGAGCCACCGCGCCCGGCCAGCACATTCTAGATTTTCTAAGAATGCAATTTTCAGGTAAATTGAAGGAAAATTCTACTTTGTTTTCTGGGAAACTTTACTGGGAGACGGTCACTCTAGAAAATCCTGGCTGGGCGTGGTGGCTCATGCCTGTAATCCCAGCACTTTGGGAGGCCAAGGCATGCAGATCACTTGAGGTCAGGAGTTCAAGACCAGCCTGGCCAACATGGTGAAACGCCGCCTCTACTAAAAATACAAAAATTAGCCAGGTGTGGTGGTGCATGCCTGTAATGTCAGCTACTCAGGAGGCTGAGACACGGGAATCACTTGAACCTGGGAGGGGGAGGTCACAGTGAGCTGAGATTGCACCACTGTACTCCAACCTGAGTGACAAAGTGAGACTCTGTCTCAAAAAAAGAAAAAAAAGAAAATCTTGTCACTAAGAGCAATGCCTCCAATTCTGAAACCTGAGTCCCCAACACCCCGTCTGTATCTGTACTCACGATGAGTTCACATGTAGATGCAGGCTTCTCGTGACTTCATCACTTCTACCATCACAGTGCCCGAGCACACATACATGGAAACACACACTACTTTACTATAAACTACATTCCTTCTAGTTTGCCTTTATGATTATGGTTAGGGTATTATGTGTAGAGGTAGGTTTTATAATGTATGAATTTCATTTCCTAATAGGAAAACGGTATTACAAACTATTTGTTATAAAAAGGTATTGGTTCTGCTGGTGGGAAATCCATCCTAAGTCTACTCCACGACCAGAAAGACATTCCCAGCTCATAAGCTTGTCCATGTCACCTTCCTACATAAAACCCTTTACTGAATTCCCTCTGCTCTTGGGATCACATTGCAATTCATTAACATGCCCCAGAAGAATGCCTGGACCCAGCTCACAGACAGTGGTTTGAGAGACAGTGCCCAATTCTCTCACCCTGTTGTCCCTTGATCCCTGGCATTCTATTTAAAATTACCCAGGTGATGCTAACCTGCAGTCAAGGTTGACAACCTCTGCCTTACACTAGTGGTTCTCAGGTGTGGGTGTGAGAATGACCCTATCACATAAGCATCCCCACATGCTCTGCACATACCCTTGTCTTGTCTTTTTCTACTCGAGATAACTGGCCAAGTCTCAGGATCACAGCCTCACAGTGATCTAAGGCTGGGGCTTTTAGGACCTCTCCCAGTCCCATGTGCCCTAAGCCTTTTTTGTTTGTTTGTTTTTTGTTTCTGAGATGGAGTTTTTGCTCTTGTTGCCCAGGCTGGAGTGCAATGGCTCAATCTTGGCTCACTGCAATCTCTGCCTCCTGGGTTCAAGCGATTCACCTGCCTCAGCCTCCCAAGTAGCTGAGATTATAGGCATGCACCACCATGCCTGGCAACTTCTTTTTTTAATTATTATTTAGTAGAGACAGGGTTTCACCATGTTGGTCAGGGTGGTCTCAAACTCCTGACCTCAGGTGATCCACCCACCTTGGCCTCTCAAGGTGCTGGGATTACAGGCATGAGCCACCGCACCCAGCCTTTAAGCCTTTACCACCTTGATGTGTGTCAGCTTGACCTTCCCAGCATTTACATCTGTCTGAGGGCTTTCTCTGGCTGGAGGTGGCAGGAAGTGGACAACCCTCCATCCTACCCCAGAAGCAGCCCTTAACCAATGACTACCAGGGAGCTGGTGGATTAATACCCCAGCTCCCTTACCCTTTGAGTGGGAAAAGTCCAAGGGGCATGTCCTATACTGTGTCCCAGAGGTCCCCATGGGATTAAGCTCATCAGGCCCACTGTGGTCACTTGCTTCGTACCATACCCTTGATTGGTCCTCTTCCCTTTCCTGCCTCACTTCCCTACTCCTCCACCATGTTTCCTGGGATCACCTCCCAAATAAACTTAGATTTGAATCCTTGTCTCAGCATCTTCTTCTGGGAAAACTCAGACTAACGTACCATTCAACAAGAGCTGCTCAGCAGGTCTTCTCTGCGAGGCTGTACCCCAAATGGACAGGGGTCCCCAGGATGCTCCCACACCAGGTAGGGCCCCTTCTCCTGCTCCACCGAGGCTGACACTCACCACTTGACAGCCAGGTTCTGCACCTCACCGTTCTTGTCCTCCAGGAGCCGGAGCAGCATCTTCACCACCTTGCGCTCGCTATCCTCGTCCAGCTGAATGGAGTCCTTCTGCAACTCCGACATCAGGTCACTGGTGGCCATGAACCTACAGAGGGAGGGCGGAGGAGGATTGCTGAGCAGCTCCTGGGCCCTAGTAGATTTGGGCAGTACCTCAGGGTTCCCCTAGAAGTAGACCTTAATACAAAGATTCGAGGTCAAATGCAGTCCTGTGTCACATAATGACGTTTTGGTAAGTGACAGGCAACATATACAATGGCTGTCCCATAAGATTATAATGAAGCTGGCTGGGCGCAGTGGCTCACACCTGTAATCCCAGCACTTTGGGAGGCCGAGGTGGGCAGATCACGAGGTCAGGAGATCGAGACCATCCTGGCTAACACGGTGAAACCGTCTCTACTAAACAAAATACAAAAAATTAGCCGGGCGTGGTGGCGGGCGCCTGTAGTCCCAGCTGCTCGGGAGGCTGAGGCAGAAGAATGGCGTGAACCCGGGAGGCGGAGCTTGCAGTGAGCCAAGATCATGCCACTGCACTCCAGCCTGGGCGACAGAGTGAGACTCCGTCTCAAAAAAAAAAAAAAAGATTATAATGGAGCTGCCCTATACAGGCATGCCATTTTAATCTTTTCTACCTTATTTTTACTGTACCTTTTCTATGTTTAGACACACAAATACCACTCTGTTACAACTGCCTACAGTACTCAATACAGGTTTGTAGCCCAGGAGCAACAGGCCACACCATATAGCCTGGGAGCATAGTAGGCTCTACCATCTAGATTGTGTAAGCACACTCTATGAGGTTCACACAAGGACAAAATTGCCTACGGATGCACTTCTCAGAATGTCTCCTCGTCGTTAAGTGTCACATGACGGTGGATTATTTGGGCAGTGGGCATGGTTGGGCTACAAGGAGACCCACATATATGTGACACCAACTGCCACATGGTGGCAGACTAGGAACGGCTCAGCATGCTGGCTAAATGCGTAATGTTTCAGGGTCGGTGGCTCCCACCTCAGCCATTTATGCAGTGTGAACTTGGGCAAGTCATTTCACCTCTCCAAGCATTAGTTTACCTGTCTGAAAACGGGGATGAGACTAGTATCTGCCTCATGGGGTTTTAAGTGCACATGGTGAGTGCTCAGTAAATGGCACTGCCATTATTATAATGGCACAGGACATCATCCACATCTCACAACAGCTGAGAAAGGGACACCAGAAGGTTGTTTTGTTTTTTGAGACAGAGTCTTGCTCTGTTGCCCAGGCTGGAGTGCAGTGGCGCGATCTCGGCTCACTGCAAGCTCCGTTTCCCGGGTTCACGCCATTCTCCTGCCTCAGCCTCCCGAGTAGCTGGGACTACAGGCGCCCGCCACCACACCCGGCTAATTTTTTGTATTTTTAGTAGAGATGGGGTTTCACCGTGTTAGCCAGAATGGTCTTGATCTCCTGACCTGGTGATCCGCCCACCTCGGCCTCCTAAAATGCTAGGATTACAGGTGTGAGCCACTGCGCCCAGCCAAGGGATACCAGAAGGTTGAACAGACACCTTGTGTCCAAGTCAGAGCTAGAGGCCTGTCTACCAAACAGATGGAGGAGGGCGAGCCCTGTCCACTCCCATCTCAGAGAACTGGCTCAGTCCCTGCCCTTACAGCAGTGGATCTCCAGCTATAGCCAGCATCAGAATCACCAGCAGGGCTTGTTAAATAATACTAGGCCCCATTCCCAGAGTTTCTGAATCAGCAGGTCTGAGATGGGGCCCAGGAATCCGCATTTCTAACACATTCCTGGATGACACTGAGAGTCAGGGACCACACTTTGAAAACCACTGCCCTACGCCATGCTGATGGGCATGGGCATATTTTGGAGACCAGCGCCAATAGTTGACTGGCTCACTGACCTAGGGTGGGCACCAGAGGCAAGGGCTACCCACCCAGAGGTGGAGGATTCATGGGGCCTGACACCAAAAGCCTGATGCTGTCCCAGGCATTTGAAACTGCAGTGGGAGGCCGGGCGCGGTGGCTCACGCTTGTAATCCCAGCACTTTGGGAGGCCGAGGTGGGTGGATCACGAGGTCAGGAGATCAAGACCACGGTGAAACCTCGTCTCTACTAAAAATACAAAAAAATTAGCCGGGCGTGGTGGCAGGCGCCTGTAGTCCCAGCTACTCGGAGAGGCTGAGGCAGGAGAATGGCATGAACCCGGGAGGCGGAGCTTGCAGTGAGCCGAGATTGCGCCACTGCACTCCAGCCTGGGCGACAGAGCGATACTCCTTCTCAAAAAAAAAAAAAAAAGAAACTGCAGTGGGAGTCTAAGCTGGAAGCCATGGAAAGTTGAGGCTGGGGGCATTATTGGGCACCATTCCTGCCAAAATTAAGAGGGTAGGAGCAGAGGTCTGAAACTAGTAGCCCTCAGCTGTGTCCAGCTTGCAAACATGTTTTCAAAAATTTAAATTACTTGTCAACAGTTGAACATTGGGAGAGTTGACATAAAAATACTGACTTTGGCCTGGCATGGCAGCTCACGCCTGTAATTCCAGCACTTTAGGAGGCTGAGGCGGGTGGATCACCTGAGGTCAAAAGTTCTAGATCAGCCTGGCCAATATGGTGAAACCCTGTCTCTATTAAAAATACAAAAATTAGCCGAGCATGATGGCAGACACCTGTAATCCTAGCTACTGGGAAGGCTGAGGCAGGTGAATCACCTGAACTCGGGAGGCAAAGCTTGCAGTGAGCTGAGATCGCGCCACTGCACTCCAGCCTGGGTGACAGTGCAAGTCTCCATCTCAAAAAAAAAAAAAAATACTGATTTCCAGGCTGGGCACAGCAGCTCACGCTTGTAATCCCAGCACTTTGGGAGGCCAAGGTCGCCGGATCACTTAAGGTCAGGAATTAGAGACCAGCCTGGCCAACATGGGGAAACCCCATCTCTACTAAAAATACGAAAATTAGCCAGGTGTGGTGTACGCCTGTAGTCCCAGCTACTTAGGAGGCTGAGGCAGGAGAATCACTTGAACCTGGGAGGCTGAGGCAAAAGAATCACTTGAACCCAGGAGGCAGAGGTTGCAGTAAGCCAAGATTGTGCCACAGCACTCCAGCCTGGGTGACAGAGTGAGACTCAAAAACAAAAAAAACAAAAAAAAAACAAAAACACTGACTTCCAGATTATCTTTTTTTTTTTTTTTTGAGACGGAGTCTCGCTCTGTCGCCCAGGCTGGAGTGCAGTGGCGCAATCTCGGCTCACTGTAAGCTCCGCCTCCCGGGTTCACGCCATTCTCCTGCCTCAGCCTCTCCGAGTAGCTGGGACTACAGGCGCCCGCCACCACGCCCGGCTAATTTTTTGTATTTTTAGTAGAGACGGGGTTTCACCGTGGTCTCGATCTCCTGACCTCGTGATCCGCCCGCCTCGGCTTCCCAAAGTGCTGGGATTACAAGCGTGAGCCACCGCGCCCGGCCCAGATTATCTTGAAAACAGAATATTTGAATACAACGGGGCCTACAATCTCTGGTGACAATACCTGACTAGAATCAGGTTGTGGCTGCCCTCTCCCCAGTTCACCTGGTCCCCACTAAGCCCACTTCACCCACTGACTGGCTCCTGCAGACATGTGAGAGCGGAGTCTCAGGAGAAAACAGGACAGAGCAGTGAGGAGATACTGTGAGGCTGCCTCGGAGAAAGCCTCCAGTTTTTACTGACCCTGCTGGGCCACTCCACCACCCCACACTGGCCCTGCTTTCCAGCATGGTTGAGCAAATCAACCAAGAGCCCTGACCCCCACCTCCTGTGGCAGAATCGATCACAGTTGGGATTCTGGCTCTCATCTGTGCAGACTCAGACCTGCTCCTAGATGTCACCGCAGCCCATAGTGCCGTTACCAGGGATGGACTGGTCCATGTCCTGTTTATTTTTAACACGTAGATTAGCCACAAGTTGCTAGGAGAGAGAAGGAGGCTGGGCTGGCAGCATGGGAAGGATAGCAGGACTGACTGTGCCCACCTCTGGGCAAAGGTAAAGTGAAGGAGGAGGTTTGGATTTGAGCCAGGCCAAGGCCTGAGGTGGGCACATGCACCCCTACGTCTGCTCAGCTGAGGGGACATTCTGAGATGGCATGCAGGGTCTCCAAGTTGTGTTTCTGCTGCAGTCCATGGGGGCCCAGCTCAGCCTGGCAACCCAAGCGATGTGCCTCTTTGCCCAAGATAGGCCTCCTATCCCCGTGCTTCTTCTCCATCTGTTGAGCTCCTATTCACCCATCAAGAGCCCAGCTCAAATGTCCCAGCTCAAGGATGACTGACCTCCCTGCCCTACCCCCGCATCCACAGCCCCTAAACACAATGGTTCCCTGGACAGGATCCTTTCAGAGCACTCTGCACCCCTCCTTTATAGCACTTCTCACACTGCAATACAAGTCTGGCCACCAGAGCATCTTCTCCATTGGACTGTACACTCACTGAAGGCAGAGGCTCATCAGGTTTATCTCTGGGACTCCAGGCTCAACAAAGAACAGGTCTGCAGAGGGCTTTGTCGGGGAGGGTGAGAGCAGGAGGAGAGGTAGTGAGAGAGCTAGCCCTTAACAGAACTTACAGCCAAATAGTCCGAACTCAGAAACCAACTCTTCTGAAGATGCCTCAGCATTTCAGACACCTTGGTTCCTGCAGACACTAGCTCCCGGAGAAAGCAAGCCATGTTTTATACGTGTATGTGTGCAGGGATGGGAGAGGGAAGGAAAAGTATATAATTTGGTGGTAAGAGCTTGAGCATCAAAGTTTGGCTTTAAGTGAGTATACTGGTCTTGCCGTGTATCAACTAGGTGACATTGGGTAACTACCTCCTTTTCTCTGGGCTTCAGATTTTCTGTATATAAAATTGGAACTTTTCTTTGCCCTACCTCATAGTATGCTTGGGAGGTTTCAATAGGACAATCTAGCTCTTAGCATGAGGTAGTAAGAAAACTAGGCTCAGGCAGGCTGCACAAACTGCCTAAGGTAACAGCAAACTGGGCGGAAAACCAGCCCACCACACAGGTCTCCTGGCTTTTCAACCAATACTACTGTGTTTTCAAGAAATGACTTGGTAATTCCTGCAAGACCCACAAGTGTACTCGTTTTAACTGCTGGAGCCTCCGTGGTAATGGGGCACCTCCTGCCCATAAAGCCAGGGCCCAGGAAGAACAGGAAACAAAGATCTCCTCCACCCAACCTGGGACCCCCATTTGCAGTCAACTGCCCCGCTCCAGGAACCAGAGGACACAGTCTCAGTTTCATTACAGAGAAACCCTAGAGGCAACTCGGCTGAAACCCTTGGCCACACAGGTGCCTGGACAGCTGGTCTGCAGGACCCAGCACCCTGGTATTTGGACTTTAAAAATAGACACCATTCTCACATGCTTGGGGTGGTTTTAAGTGTTCTTCAGGCCACTGGCAGAGACAGGCTGAAAGGGCTTCTCGGGCTCTAGCTGGCAGGGCCAACTTCCTCTCCCAGGGACTGGACCAGAGGCCTGAGAGACACTAGCGCAAATCCCCTAGGCCACTAGCCAGCTCTGTGACCTTGGGCAAGTCACTGCACTCCTCCAAGCCTCCGGAAAACAGGAAGAACAATCACTACCACCCATGGGTGGACTGAGATTACACGTTGAGTGCACAGTAGGGAGCCTAGGACCCAGCGAACATTCACTAAGCACCTACTGTGTACCCAGCACAGGTGTTGGGGCACTAAGAGGAAGTGCATAGTCCTGGTGGCCCAGGAGCTCAGGGTCTCCCAGGGCTGAAAAGTGATCTAGCAGAAACATGAGGGGAGGCACGATGGGAGCTGAAAGGAGGTACCTAATCCTGCCTGGAGTCAAGAGTTATAGGAGCTGTCAGATGAAGGGAGGAGGTCAAGGAGGAGCAAAGAATCCCCCTAGTGAAGGTCTAGAGAGGGGACAGGGCGTAGCAGATTTTGGATGTGCACAGAATCGTAACAGTGTCCATTTATTAAGCACCAACCTAGTGCCTCCCATGAACCTGAGCATTTCACATGTACTATCTTATTTCATCCTTACCCCAGTCCTCAGAGACGGGTTCTGTTATCCCCATTTTATAGAAACAGAAGCACAGGGAGACTCATGGAGGTTAAGTTACTTGTCCATGGTCACACAGTGAGCAATGGCAGCTGGGATCTGAAGCCAAGACCTTGGATCCCAGGCTCTATTAATGTGGGGGGCTCTTGAGGGGTACTGAGGAATGGGCTGCAGGAGAAGAGTAGGAGTCAGACTACCAGAGCAGGTCTCAGTCTCCTCACCTGTCAGGGGGCTGGAATCAGAGGACCTCGCTAAGATCTTGGCCTCTGTATTAGAGTGGCCTGGATTTGGACTAAGTCTCCCACTTCCTGGCTTTGTGACTGAACCTATGCCCTTCATGCCTCTGAGACTCAGTTTCCCTATCTGTAAAATGGGGACAAAGTGAAAAAATGTTCATTGAGTCTCCAAGGTCTTCTTTCAGCTGGAGGGGCCAGAACTGGCCATGAGACCACGGGCCAATCCCTTTTCCTCCCTGGGCCTCAGTTTCCCCAGAGAATGCAGGTGGAAACTCATTGGACCAGATGTTTCCACCGTTCTTTTCAGCTCTATTCCTGTGGTTCTGTGATGCTGTGAGAGGGGGAAAGAAGGAAAAAGGGAGTGGGGAAGGGGAGTGGCACACAAAACCTAGAAGGTCCCACCCCAACCATCACCTAGCTGTGACTGGAAAGCCAGACTCAGCCCAGCTCCCTCCTTTAGGCTGGGTCTGAACAATCCCAGGAGAGGAGGGAGAGGGGGAGGGAGAGGGGGAGGGAGAGGAGGAGGGAGAGGGGGAGGGAGAGGGGGAGGGAGAGGGGGAGGGAAAGGGGGAGAGGGAGGGGGAGGGAAAGGGGAGGGGGAGGGGGAGGGGGAGGGGGAGGGGGAGAAGGAGGGGGAGGGAAAGGGGGAGGGGAGGGGGAGGGGGAGGGAGAGGGAGAGGGGGAGGGAGAGGGGGAGAAGGAGCGGGAGGGAAAGGGGGAGGGGAGGGGGAGGGGGAGGGAGAGGGGGAGGGAGAGGGGGAGGGAGGGGTCTGGGTGATGTTGAGAAGGAGGCATCACCGTGGGTGCCAGTGAGAAAGTCAGCTGGGGGTTGCGGTCCCGGGAAGGGTCCGGGTTCAATGCGGAGAGGCAGGTGCTGGGGTCCCCAAGGAGAGGCGTAGGGCTTCACTGTGGGCTCGCTGAAGGTGGCGGGGGCGGCAGGGAGGGGCCGCTGGGGCATCAGTTGCGGGGGAAGAAGGGGGCCGGACACACACGAGGGAGGAGAGGCCGAGGCAGGGTGCAAAGGGGTGGAGCTGGGGCTCTGATCCGGGGTGAGAGGTAGGGCTGAAGCCCGCAGCACGGTGGGAGACGAAGCAGGGACTGGAGTCACGGAGGGGCAGGACGGCCACTAGGAGAGAACCGCAGGAGCTTCAGTGGGGACCATGAGGCAGGAGTGGGTCTGTGGGGAGGGGGCGCAGCTTAATGCAGGGAGAAGAGAGAAGAGGCAGGGGGGCTGCATAGTCATGGGGGATGGGCTGGCGCTTCGGGAGAGGAAGAAGGCCCCCGGCTTCAGAGCGGGAAGGAGAGGCGGGGGCCGGCGGCGGGGTGCACCTGAAGTCCTTGTCGCTGGACGTCATCTTCTCCAGGAGGCTGGAGATGTGGAAGGCGGCGGTGCTCATGGTGGCTGCGCGCCGCGGGCCGGCCGGCGGGAGTGAATATGGCGGCGCGGGCGCCCCCTCCCTCGCCAGCTGCGCGGGCTGCGGTCACCAGACAGAAATAGCAGCTCCCGCCCCGCCCCGTGCTCACGCCTTGGCCATGGCGGCCGCGGGAGGCGGCCAGGCCTGGGCCTGGCTTGGTGGTCTTGGCCCTGGCCCCAGCCCCTGCCCTGCTGACAGCGCAGCGCCGGCTTGCACACTCCCCCAGAGACGGGGAGCTCACTACCCGGCCACCACCTCCTTGTTATTCCCGTAGGTGCCAGCTCTGTCTTGCGGGATGGACATGATATCAGAGAGTTTCCGGTTCGAATCCCAGTTCTGCCTCTTCTGTGTGTAGCCTTGGCCAAGTTACTTTACCTCTCTTGAGCCTCCGCTTTCTCATCTGTAGGCATTCAAGAAACAGGAGCTATCAACCAAAGCTGGTGAGGCCAACCAAAGGACCCCTCACCCAATCCCCTCGCCCACGGTGCTTGCCCGCCCCTGAGCCAGACAGGATCTGGGGAATGAACTGAGTCACACAAGGCCCCCTGCCTGCCATCCCCAACCCTCAGGACGGCAGGGTCAGTTTCTTCATTTTTTTTTTGAGATGGGGTCTCGCTCTTTCGCCCAGCCCGGAGTGCATTGGCGCACTCTCGGCTCGCTGCAAGCTCCGCCTCCTGGGTTCACGCCATTCTCCTGCCTCAGCCCCTCCGAGTAGCTGGGACTACAGGCGCCCGCCACTGCGCCTGGCTAATTTTTTTTGTATTTTTAGTAGAGACAGGGTTTCACCGTGTTAGCCAGGATGGTCTCGATCTCCTGACCTCGTGATCCGCCCGCCTAGGCCTCCCAAAGTGCTGGGATTACAGGCGTGAGCCACCGCGCCCGACCAGTTTCTTCATGTTTTTTACCAATGCAACTGAGGCCGAGAAGCAAAGGGATTTGCTGAGGGTCACACAGCCAATGAATCTGGGAAGGAGTCAGGATTGACTGCAGATCCCTTAATATCCCGGGCAACAATCCTTCCATAAACAGCCAGGAGGCTGCTGGATGGGAAAGGGAGTAGTGTGTGCTTCAGAGCCAGACAAGCCTGGCTTCAAATCTCTGCTAGGCTCCTTCCTGGCTGTGTGACCTTGGGATAATGAAACAACCTCTCTGGGCTATGTTTTTCTCACTCATAAGGATAAAAAATCTTTATTCATTTTGGGAGGCCGAGGCGGGCAGATTACGAGGTCAGGAGATCAAGACCATCCTGGCTAACACGGTGAAACCCCGTCTCTACTAAAAATACAAAAAGTTAGCCGGGCGTGGTGGCAGGCGCCTGTAGTCCCAGCTACTCGGGGGGCTGAGGCAGGAGAATGGTGCGAACCCAGGAGATGCAGCTTGCAGTGAGCCGAGACTGTGCCACTGCACTCCAGCCTGGGCGACAGAGCGAGACTCCGTCTCAAAAAAAAAAAAAAAGAAATCTTTATTAAATTGACACCCCCCTTGAACACCTGTTATTATGAGGTACCTAGGTTCTAGACCAAAGTTAACAGAACACTGCAATGTTGAAAATGTTCTACATCTGCAGTATAGTATCTGATAGCCACTAGCCACATGTGGCTATTGAGCACCTGAAATGGAATTAGTGTGACTGGGGAACAAAAATTCTTAATTATATTTATTTTTCATTAATTTAACTTTAAATAGCCCACTGTAGGTAGTGGCTATCATAATGGACAGTGCAGATCTATACAACAGGGATGCAACGCAGCAGGGTGTTAGACACAAACGGCCCCTGCCCCTGGGGACTTTACATTTTAGTGTAGGAAATAAGCGAGAAGGAAGAAAGTGATTAGATAAGGAAAATAAGAGCTCTTCAGAAAATAAAATAGAGAGTTCCTGGAGCGTGGAGGGGCAACTTCAGCAAAGGTCAGGGAGGGCACTTTTTGAGGAGGAGGCATTTGGGCTAAGACCTCAACAGATGAAGCAGCTGGGCAAAGGTTTGAGGAAAGAGCTTCCTAGACAGAGGGAGCAGCAGGTGCAAAGGTCCCGAGGTGGTGGCCGGGCACGGTGGCTCACACCTGTAATCCCAGCACTTTGGGAGGCCGAGGCAGGCGGATCACGAGGTCAGGAAATCGAGACCATCCTGGCTAACACGGTGAAACCCTGTCTTTACTAAAAATACAAAAAAATTAGCCGGGCGTGGTGGCAGGCACCTGTAGTCCCAGCTACTCAGGAGGCTGAGGCAGAAGAATGGCGTCAATCCGGGAGGCAGAGTTTGCAGTGAGACGAGATCGCGCCACTGCACTCCAGCCTGGCGACAGATTGAGGTTCTGTCTCAAAAAAAAAAAAAAAAAAAAAAAAAAAAGGTCTTGAAGTGGGAACCAGCCTGATGTGTTTAAGAAAATGCTGTGGCTGGGCCGGGCACGGTGGCTCACGCCTGTAATCCCAGCACTTTGGGAGGCCGAGGCAGATGGATCACAAGGTCAGGAAATCGAGACCATCCTGGCTAACAAGGCGAAACCCCGTCTCTACTAAAAACACAAAAATTAGACGGGCGTGGTGCCGGGCGCCTGTAGTCCCAGCTACCCGGGAGGCTGAGGCAGGAGAACGGCCTGAACCTGGGAGGCGGAGCTTGCAGTGAATCAAGATGGCGCCACTGCACTCCAGCCTGGGAAACAGAGCAAGACTCCATCTCAAAAAAAAAAAAAAAAAAGAAAGAAAGAAAGAAAAGAAAAGGCTGTGGCTGGCTGGGCGCAGTGGCTCATGCCTGTAATCCCAGCATTTTGGGAGGTTGAGGTGGGTGGATCACTTGAGCTCAGGAGTTAAAGACCAGCCTGGGCAACATGGTGAAACCCTGTCTCTACAAAAAATGCAAAAATCAGCCGGGTGTGGTGGCACACGCCTGTAGTCCCAGCTACTTGGGGGGCTGAGGTGGAAGAATCTCTTGAGCCTGGGAGGCAGAGGTGAGCCTGGGAGGCAGAGGTTGCAGTAAGCCGTGATCACACCGCTGCACTCCAGCCTGGGTGACAAAGTAGACCCTGTTTCAAAAAAAAGGAAGGGAGGGAGGGAGAGAGGGCGGGCGGGCTATGGCTGGAATGGAATGAGATCAGTCTTCCACTGAGGAAATGAGGACAGAGAGGTGGACAGGGGTCAGATTACTTGAAACCTTTCAGGCCAAGGCAAGGAGTTCGTATTTTATGTGGGAACACTAAAGAGACACTGGATGGCGTAAAGCAAGAAGGTAACATGATCAGTTTTTGTTGTTGTTGTTTTTGAGACAGAGTATCACTATGTTGCCCAGGCTGGAGTGCAGTGGTGTGATCTCGGCTCACTGCAACCTCTGCCTCCCGGGTTCAAGCAATTCTCCTGCCCCAGCCTCCCGAGTAGCTGGGACTACCGGCACGCGCCGCCATGCACGGCAAAATTTTGTATTTTTAGTAGAGACGGGGTTTCACCATGTTGGCCAGGATAGTCTTGAACTCCTGACCTCAGGTGATCCACCCGCCTCAGCCTACCAAAGTGCTGGGATTACAGGTGTGAGCCACTGCGCCCAGCCAGATCAGTTTATTTTATTTATTTAATTAATTCAGTTATTTATTGAGATGGGATCTCGCTCTGTTGCCCAAGGTGGAGTGCAGTGGTGCAGTCTCAGCTCACTGCAACCCCTACCTCCCAGGCTCAAGTAATTCTCCTGCCTCAGCCTCCCAAGTAGCAGGGATTACAGGCACGCGTCACCATGCCCAGCTAATTTTGTATTTTTAGTAGAGACAGGGTTTCACCATGTTGGCGAGAAGGCTGGTCTTGAACTCCTGACTTCAGGTGATCTACCTGCTTCGGCCTCCCAAAGTGTTGGGATTACAGGCGTGAGCCACTGCGCCTGGCCTGGTTTTTTGGAGAGATCTCTTTAGTGCTGAACAGTCCACGCAATCAAGAATCAGGGTGGTTTGGGCCAGGCATGGTGGCTCATGCCTGTAATCCCAGCACTTTTGGGAGATCACCTGAGGTCAGGAGTTCAAGACCAACCTGGCAAACATGGTGAAACCCCGTCTCTACTAAAAATACCAAAATTAACCGGGCGTGATGGCACACGCCTGTAGTCCCAGCTACTCGGGAGACTGAGGCAGGAGAATTGCTTGAACCCAGGACGCGGAGGTGGTTGCAGTGAGCGAGATTGTGCCAATACACTCCAGTCTGGGCAACAGAGCCAGACTCCATCTCACAAGAAGAAAAAAGAAAAAGAGGCCGGGCATGGTGGCTTACGCCTATAATCCCAGCACTTTGGCAGGCTGAGGCGGGCAGATCACGAGGTCAGGAGATCGAGACCATCCTGGCTAACACAGAGAAACCCCATCTCTACTAAAAATACAAAAAATTAGCTGGGAGTGGTAGCGGGCACCTGTAGTCCCAGCTACTCAGGAGGCTGAGGCAGGAGAATGGTGTGAACCCGGGAGGCGGAGCTTGCAGTGAGCGGAGATCTCGGGCCACTGCACTCCAGCCTGGGTGACAGAGCGAGACTCCGTCTCAAAGAAAAAAAAAAAGAAAAAAGAATGAGAGTGGTTTGCATTGGGGGAATGGTGGCGAAGATGGGAAGATTCGGGTTATGTCGTGGAAATAGAATACATCAGTTTCATTTGAGGATTGAATTCACATACTTTTTTTTTTTTTGAGACAAGGTCTCACTCCGTTGCCCAGGCTAGAGTGCAGTGGCATGATCACTGCTCACCGCCGCCTCCACCTCCCGGGCTCAAGCCATCCTCCTGTCTCAGCCACCTGAGTAGCTGGGACTACAGGCATACACCACCATGCCTGGCTAATTGAATCCACACTCTTGAATGGGGTGATGATTACAGGTATATATTTGTAAAAATTAATCAAGCTGTACTTTGCTATATGTAACTGTTGCCCCAATAAAAAGGAGGGAAATGGGCTGGTCTCGGTAGCTCTAGCCTGTAATACCAGCACTTTGGGAAGCTGAGGTGGGTGGATCACTTGAGGTCAGGAGTTCGAGACCAGCCTGGATAACATGGTGAAACCCCGTCTGTACTAAAAATACAAAATTAGCCAGGTATGGTGGCACGCACCTGTAATCCCAGTTACTTGGGAGGCCAAGGCAGGAGAATTGCTGGGAGGTGGAGATTGCAGTGAGCCAAGGTCATGCCACTGCACTTCAGCCTGGGCAAGAGAGCAAGACAAAAAACAGAGCAAATAAATAAATAAATAAATAAATAAATAAATAAATAAGAAAGGAAATAAGTACATAGTTTCATAATATTTTTGTAATAATTTTATGACTCAGTGCATATGTTTTTACAAGTCATATTTTTATGGGTAAGGAAAAGGGAAGAATTATGAGTTTTTAGCTGGAGCAGCTGAGTAGATGGTGGTGCTTTTTATGGGGATGAGGGAGTCAAGACAAGAAACCTTTTGATGGGAAGGAGGACTTGAAAACTCTGCATTGACCTGTTAACTTGGAATTATCTACTAGACATCCAAGGAAAGATGCCATGTTGACAACTGAATACATTAGTTGCATCAGGGGAGAATTCCTGGTTGGAGATACAGATGGGGGAAGGTCTTCACACAGAGGAAGTATTTAAAGCAATAAAAGTGTACAAGGATAGACAACATGAAGTGTTATCAAGGATGCAGGACAAACAGAACTCTTTCTTTTTTTTTTTTTTTTTTTTTTTTGAGACAGGGTCTCACTTCACCCAGGCTGGTGTGCAGTGGTGCAATCTTAGATCACTGCAGCCTTGACCTCCCAGGTTCAACTGATCCTCCTATTCAAGCCCCACAAGTGGCTGGAACTACAGGTGTGAGCGACCATGCCTGGCTAATTTTTGTATTTTTTGTAACAACAGGTTTTGCCATGTTGCCCAGGCTGGTCTCAAACTCCTGAGCTCAAGCAATCCACCGCCTCTGCCTCCCAAAGTGCTGGGATTACAGGAGTGAGCCACCACACCTGGCCCCAGAACTCTTATATGGTGGTAGTGTGAGCTTTAAATTGGTAAAACTACATTGGTACAAACTGTTTGTCCATATTTACAAAAGATAAGCATGTGTCTACCTTGATGTATTCAGATAAGCACTTTCACTCTGGGGTGTATATTCAAGATATATGAACGTATACGTGTTCATCAAAAGAACGTTCAGGCCAGGCTCGGTGGCTCACACCGGTAATCCCAGCACTTCGGGAGGCCAATTTGGGTGGATCACCTGAGGTTAGGAGTTTGAGACCAGCTCGGCCAACATGGTGAAACCTCATCTCTACTAAAACTACAAAAATTAGCCGGGCGTGGTGGCAGGCACCTGTAATCCCAGCTTCTCTGGAGGCTGAGGCAGGAGAATCGCTTGAACCCAGGAGGCGGAGGTTGCAGTGAGTCGAGATCCCGCCGTTGCACTCCAGCCTGGGTGACAAGAGTGAGACTCCATCTCAAAAAAAAAAAAAAAAAAGTTCAGACCAGCTTTCTTCTTCTTCTGAATAGCCAAAAATTGGAAACAACCCAAGTGTTCATCAACAGGTGAATGAATAAACAAACTGTGGTAGTTCATAAAATTGAATATTATATAGGAATGAAAATTAATGAACTACTGCCATGTGCAATGACATGAATGAATCTCAAAGATATTGTATTGGCCAAAAGAAGCCACATGCAGGAGTGCATACTATATGTGGTTCCATTTGTGTGAAGTTCAAAAACAAACAAGACGCAGTGGTGCATGCTTGTAATCTCAGCACTTTGGGAGGCTAACTGGGAGGATTGCTTGAGCCCAAGAGTTCAAGACCAGCCTGGGCAACATAGTGAGACCCCATCACTACAAAAATATATATATATATATATATATATTTTTTTTTTTTTTTTTGAGACGGAGTCTCGCTCTGTCGCCCAGGCTGGAGTGCAGTGGCGCAATCTCGGCTCACTGCAAGCTCCGCCTCCGGGGTTCATGCCATTCTCCTGCCTCAGCCTCTCCGAGTAGCTGGGACTACAGGCACCCGCCACCACGCCCGGCTAATTTTTTGTATTTTTTTTTTTAGTGGAGACAGGGTTTCATTGTGGTCTCGATCTCCTGACCTCGTGATCCGCCCGCCTCGGCCTCCTAAAGTGCTGGGATTACAAGCGTGAGCCACCGCGCCCGGCCTACAAAAATATTTTTTAAAAATCAGCCAGGTGTGGGCCAGGTGCGGTGGCTCACGCCTGTAATCCCAGCACTTTGGGAGGCCAAGGCAGGTGGATCACCTGAGGTCAGGAGTTCAAAACCAGCCTGACCAACATGGCAAAACCCTGTCTCTACTAAAAATACAAAAATTAGCTGGGCATGGTGGCAGGTGCCTGTAATCCCAGCTACTCAGGAGGTTGAGGCAGGAGAATCACTTGAACCTGGGAGGCGGAGATTGCAGTGAGCCAAGATCACGCCATTGCACTCCAGCCTGGGGGATAGAGCGAGACTCTGCCTCCAAAAATAAAAAATTTCACCAATTTTTCCATCAATGTCCTATTTCTGTTGAAGGATCCAACTCAGGGTTACTGATTACATTTAGTTTCCATGTCTCTTCAGTCTCTTCCAATCTGTGACTGTTCCTCCATCTTCTCTTGTTTTTAATGTCCTTGACACTTTTTAAAAGAACTGGTTGGCTATTTTACAGAATGTCCCTCAGTTTGGGTTTGTCTAAGGCTTTTCTCGTGATTAGGTTGAAGTTATGCATTTTTTGGCTAGAATACAGCATAAGCAGTGTTATGCTTTCTTCAGTGCATCAGAGCAGGGACTTTGTGATGTCACTGTCTTCTTACTGCTGGTGTGAATCGTGATCACTTAGCTAAACTGTGTCTTGGTTGAGTTTCTCTACTATAAAGTTACTATGTTTCTCCTGTAATTAATAATTTTACACTTTTTGTAAATTTGCATTTAAATTTTATTAACTTGAGAAATTGCACCGTATAAATATCTTGGAGGAGATTTTTTTTTTTGAGACGGAGTCTTGCTCTGTAGCCCAGGCTGGAGTGCAGTGGCACAATCTCGGCTCACTGCAAGCTCCGCCTCCCGGGTTCACGCCATTCTCCTGCCTCAGCCTCTCCGAGTAGCTGGGACTACAGGCGCCCGCCACCATGCCTGGCTAATTTTTTTTTTTTTTGTATTTTTAGTAGAGACGGGGTTTCACCGTGTCTCGATCTCCTGACCTCGTGATCCGCCCGCCTCGGCCTCCCAAAGTGCTGGGATTACAAGCGTAAGCCACCGCGCCCGGCTGAGGAGATTTTTTGAAATGACCAAAATATCCTATTTCTCCTCAAAATTCCACATACTAATTTTAGCATCCATTGGTGGATCTTTCTTTTATGATTATTACTGTTTAATGATGATTTTCTATTTCCCTGTTTCTCTTTTTTTGAGACAGGGTCTTGCTCTGTTACCCAGGCTAGAGTGCAGTAATGTGATCTCAGTTCACTGTAGCCTTGACCTCCTGGGCTTAAGAGATCCTCCCACCTCAGCATCCTGAGTAGCTGGGACTACAGGCTTGTGCCACCATGCCTGGCTAATTTTTGCATTTTTTATAGAGATAGGGTTTCACTGTGTTGCCCAAGCTGATCTCAAACTCCTGAGCTCAGGTAATCCTCCCATCTCAACCTCCCAAAGTGCTGGGATTACAGGAGTGCACCATTGCATCCAGTCTCCTTCTACATTTATTAAAATTCTTCTGGAAGGAAGATTGGTCATTTCTCCCCCATTTATTTATTTTTCAATTATTTATTTAAATCTGTGGTCTCTAGGCCAGGCACAGTGGCTCATGGCTGTAGTCCCAGCACTTTGGGAAGAGGTAGAGGCGGGAAGATCACTTGAGCTTAAGAGTTCAAGACCAGCCTGGGCAACATGACAAAACCCCATCTCTTTTAAAAAATAATAATAGGTCGTCAGCAAAGTTGAGTCCTGTCCTCTCGCCCTCCTCTCCAGACAGCATGAGCTTCACCACTCGCTCCATCTTCTCCACCAACTACCGGTCCCTGGGCTCTGTCCAGGTGCCAGCTATGGCGCCCGGCTGGTCAGCAGCATGGCCAGCGTCTCTGCAGGCTCTGGGGGCTCTGGTTCCCGGATCTCCATGTCCCGATCCACCAGCTTCCGGGGTGGCATGGGATCCAGGGGCCTGGCCTCGGGGATGGCTGGGGGTCTGGCAGGAATGGGAGGCATCTGGAACAAGAAGGAGACCATGCAAAGCCTGAACAACCACCTGGCCTCCTACCTGGACAGAGTGAGGAGCCTGGAGACCGAGAACCAGAGGCTGGAGAGCAAAATCCGGGAGCACCTGGAGAAGAAGGGACCCCAGGTCAGAGACTGGAGCCATTACTTCAAGACCATCGAGGACCTCAGGGCTCAAATCTTCACAAATACTGTGGACAATGCCCGCATCGTTCTGCAGATCAACAATGCCCATCTTGCTGCTGATGACTTTAGAGTCAAGTAAGAGACAGAGCTGGCCACGCGCCAGTCTGTGGAGAACGACATCCATGGGCTCTGCAAGGTCATTGATGACACCAATGTCACTCAGCTGCAGCTGGAGACAGAGATTGAGGCTCTCAAGGAGGAGCTGCTCTTCATGAAGAAGAACCACGAAGAGGAAGTAAAAGGCCTACAAGCCCAGATTGCCAGCTCTGGGTTGACTGTGGAGGTAGATGCCCCCAAATCTCAGGACCTCAAGAAGATCATGGCGGATATCCAAGCCCAATATGACAAGCTGGCTCAGAAGAACCAAGAGGAGCTGGACAAGTACTGTTCTCAGCAGATTGAGAGCACCACAGTGGTCACCACGCAGTCTGCCGAGGTTGGAGCTGCTGAGATGATGCTCACAGAGCTGAGATGTACATTCCAGTCCTTGGAGATCAAGCTGGACTCCATGAGAAATCTGAAGCCCGGCTTGGAGAACAGCCTGAGGGAGGTGGAGGCCCGCTACACCCTGCAGATAGAGCAGCTCAGCAGGATCCTACTGCACCTGGAGTCAGAGCTGGCACTGACTCGGGCAGAGGGACAGCCAGGCCCAGGAGTACGAGACCCTGCTGAACATCAAGGTCAAGCTGGAGGCTGAGATTGCCACCTACTGCCGCCTGCTGGAAGATGGCGAGGACTTCAATCTTGGTGATGCCCTGGACAGCAGCAACTCCACGCAAACCATCCAAAAACCACCACCCGCCGGATAGTGGATGGCAAAGTGGTGTCTGAGACCAACGACACCAAAGTTCTGAGACATTAAGCCACCAGAAGCAGGGTACCCTTTGGGGAGCAGGAGGCCAATAAAAAGTTCAGAGGTATAATAATAATAAATTAAAAATCAATAAATAAACATGTGGTCCCTTGTATACTCATTCTGTACTTTGGGTTACAATCCAATAGCATTACTATTTATTTTGTTGCTCAAATTGCTCTTGGTTTGCCCATTGAGAGCTCCTTCAAGTTGGCTCCTATGTTCCTTTGACAAGCCCCCATTCTTTTTGGAGCATTTTCTTTCTTTTCTTTCTTTCTTTCTTTTTTTTTTTTTTTTATAACAAAAGATGTTCTAGGCTTATCTTATATTTTCCCTGTTCCAACCCTATAATCACCATCCACTTTTCTAAGGAGCACTGGTTCCTTTTATTGGAAAGTGGCACTTAGAAACCAAGATCTGGGTTCTGGCTATGCTCATTGCTACTGAGACGTCATTTCTTCTAGGCCCTCTCAGAGGACAAAGCTATGAAATATGTATGTGTATACTAACTCTCACACACATACATCTCTATCTATAAAAAAAACCCCACAAGTTCATACTGATATCTCTGATTTCAACCCAACACCAAAGGTTCATTCTATCCTTCTATCTTTCCTTATTTGTAACTATTTTCTTTTTTTTTTTTTTCTTTTGAGATGGAGTCTCACTCTGTTGCCCAAGCTGGAGTGCAGTGGCACGATCTTGGCTCACTGCAACCTCCGCCTCCCAAGTTCAAGCGATCCTCCTGCCTCAGCCCCCCAGTAGCTGGGATTACAGGCAGACACCACCACACCCAGCTAATTTTTGTATTTTTAGTAGAGGCAGGGTTTCGCTATATTGGCCAGGCTGGTCTTGAACTCCTGACCTCAGGTGATCCACCCACCTCGGCCTCCCAAAGTGCTGGGATTACAGGCGTGAGCCACCACACGCAGCCATTTGTAACTATTTTCTTTGACAGTGATAAATCTTGTTCTCATTATCTATATTTATTTATTTGTTCAGTCCTAGTATACATATACACTACTTGCAGAATTGCTAACCCATACCTCAGCGAGAAACAAATTTGCTAGAGTACAGTATTTATATGCAGTTCTTTTTGTCTGTAGCCTTACAGAATCCAGTTCAAATTCTATATTCCACAGTTACTTAAGTTAGGTCTTTTTTTTCTGTCCATTTGGTATGGTCTGTTATTCATTTGGAATAGAGTTAGGTTTATTTGCTAGTGTTTGTATTCCAGCTTGGGTTTCCCCAACATTCTGGTTGGTTTTAATTGTTTCTTTATTTGAGGAGTATGTGAAATATTACTCTTGTTCCTGGAGTCAAAGCTAAGCAAAAAGGTATACTCAGTAAAGTGTCGCTTCCATACCTTCCTTCTTGTCACCCCAGTCCTACATACCCCCTCTAGGTAGCCAATCTCTTTGATTTCTGGTTTACCTTTGCTAGATTTCTTTTGCACAAATGAGCAGAAATGTGTATCTTCCTATAACCTCTTCTTTCTTACACGACCAGTAGCATGCCATGGATACTTTTTTGCACTTTGATTTATTTCCCCTTTAACTGTATATATGGAAATCACCCCATATCAACTCATAGAGATCTCATCCATTTTTACAGCTATATGGTACTCCATTGCTGGAGATGTCATAGTTTATTCAACCATTCTCCTATCTATGGACATTTAAGTTTTTTCCAATATTTTGTAATTATAAATACTGCTGCAACGAATAACCTCATAAATATGCATTTTCTTTCTTTTATTCTGAGACAGGGTCTCATTTTGTCACCCAGGCTGGAGTGCAGTGACACGATCATAGCTCACTGAACACTTGACCTCCCAAGCAATTCTCCCGCCTCAGCCTCCCAAAGTGCTGGGATTACAGGTGTGACCCACCGCGCCCAGCCACATATTTTTTATTTATCTTCAGGTAGATTCCAAGGGGAGGGATTACCGAGTCAAAAGGTAAATGCATTTGTAGCTTTCTTTTTTTTTTTTTTGAGACGGAGTCTCGCTCTGTTGCCCACGCTGGAGTGCAGTGGCATGATCTTGGCTCACTGCAAGCTCTGCCTCCCAGGTTCATGCCATTCCATGCCTGGCTGATTTTTGTATTTTTAGTAGAGATGGGGTTTCATCATTTTGGCCAGGCTGGTCTAAAACTCCTGACCTCAAGTGATCTGCCTGCCTTGGCCTCCCAAAGTGCTGGGATTACAGGCGTGAGCCACCGTGCCCAGCCGCATCTGTAGCTTTCTTAGCTACTGTCAAATTCTCCTCCACAAGAGCTGCACCAGTTTGCATTCTCACGAGCAATGTAGGAAAATGTCTGTTGCCCCACAGCCTATGTGTTATGCAAATGCATGTGTTGTCATGCATTTTAGTCTTTGCCAATCTTATGGGTGAGAAACTGTATCTCGGTGTTGTTTTAATTTGCATTTCTCTAATTATGAGTTTGATTTTTTTCAAATGTATGGAGGCCCTTTTTATATCTTTTTGTGAATTATCTATTCATATCTTTCTCCCATTTTTCTATCCAGTTTTTAGTTCTTTGTTCCTCACATTTCTTAAAATAATCTTTTAATTTTAGAACAGTTTTAGAATTATGGAAAAATTGTGAACATGGTAGAAAGATTCCTATATCTCCACATCCAGTTCCCCATATTATTAACAATTTTACATTGACATGGTATATTTGTCACAATTAATGAACCACTGTTGATACATTATTATTAACTAAAAGACTATATTTCTTTCAGGTTGCCTTGGTTTTTACCTAATGTCCTTTTTTTGTTTGTTTTTTGGTTTTGGGTTTTTTTTTTTTTTTTGAGACAGAGTCTCACTCTGTCACCCAGGCTGGAGTGCAGTGGCACGATCTCGGCTCACTGCAACCTCTGCCTCGCAGGTTCAAGTGATTCTCCTGCCTCAGTCTCCCAAGTAGCTGGGACTACAGGCATGCTCCACAATGCCTGGCTAATTTTTCTATTTTTAGTAGAGATGGGGTTTTGCCATGTTGGCCAGGCTGGTCTCTAACTCCTGACCTCAAGTGATCTGCCCTCCTCAGCCTCCCAAAATGCTGGGATTACAGGCATGAACAACCACGCCCGGCTACCTAATGTACTTTTTTGGTTCCAGGATACCGCCTTTAGTTGTCATGTCTCCTTAGGCTCATCTTGGTTATGACAGTTTGTATTAGACTGTTCTCACACTGTTATGAAGAAATACCCGAGACTGAGGAATTTATAAAGGAAACAGGCTTAGTTGACTCAAGTTCTGCATTGCTGGGGAGGCCTCAGGAAACTTACAATCATGGTAGAAGGCAAAAGAGCAGCAGGCACCTTCTTCACAGGGTGGCAGGATGGAGTGAGGGCAAGAAGTGGAAATGCCAGACACTTATAAAACCACCAGATCTTGTGAGAACTCACTCACTATCACGAGAATAGCATAAGGGAAACCACCCGCATGATCCAATTACCTCCACCTGGTCCCACCCTTGACACATGAGGATTACGGGAATTACAATTCAGGATGAGATTTGGGTGGGGACACAAAACCAAACCGTATCACAGTTTCTCAGACTCTCCCTGTTCTTGATGATGCTGACAGTTTTGAGGAGTACTGTTCAAGCATTTTGTAGAATGACCTTCAGCTTGGATTTGTCTGATGTTTTTATTATAGTTAGACTGGGGTAATGAGCTCCTGCAAGGAAGACCACAGAGGTAAAGTGTCATTCCCATCACATATCTGGGGTGCATACTATCAGCATGAATTATCACTGTTGATGTTAATCTTCACCACGTAGCTTGAGGTATTGTTTGTCTGGTTTCTTCACTATAAAATTATTCCTTTCCCCCACCTCCCTTTCCATACTCTACTTTTCAAAAGAAAGTCACTATGTGCAGCCCACATTTAAGGAGTGGGGTGTTACGCACCACTTCCTTAAGGGAGGATTATCTACATAAATTATTTGAAATTGTTCTGCACTAGATATTCATTTTTCTCCCGCATTTATTTATTTAATCATCTATTTATATAAGTATGGACTTATGGATATTTTATTCTTTGAGTTCTAATCCAATACTGCTTTACTTTTTTTTTTTTTTCTCAAATTGTTCCAGCTTTGGCCATTGGGAACTCTTTCAGTTGGTTCCTGTGTTCCTTTGACATACCCTCTGATCATGTGTGTGTGTGTGTGTGTGTGTGTGTGTGTGTGTGTGTTTGAGCACTTCCTTATTTACTGGCATTAGAAGATGCTTCAGGCTCATCTTGCGTATTTCCTGAAAATCAGCCATTTCTCCAAGTATCCCTGGTTCCTCTTACTGGAGAATGGTATTAGATATCAAGTTTTGGGGCTGGGCGCGGTGGCTCACGCTTGTAATCCCAGCACTTTGGGAGGCCGAGGCGGGCAGATCACGAGGTCAGGAGATCGAGACCACGGTGAAACCCCGTCTCTACTAAAAATACAAAAAAATTAGCCGGGCGTGGTGGCGGGTGCCTGTAGTCCCAGCTACTCGGAGAGGCTGAGGCAGGAGAATGGCGTGAACCCGGGAGGCGGAGCTTGCAGTGAGCCGAGATCGCGCCACTGCACTCCAGCCTGGGCGGCAGAGCGAGACTCCGTCACAAAAAAAAAAAAAAAAAAAAAGGAAATCAAGTTTTGGCTGCTAGATCTAATTGTTTCTACTGGGGTGTCATTGCTTGTAGACTCTCTCAGCTGATAGACAAGGAGATAGATGTATGTATACTAATCCATGCATATCCACATATCTATATATATTTCTATATGTAACCATTTGTGTCTCTATGAAGCTAAACACAAATTTATACTGATGTGTCCAACTTGAATCCATTATCCAATGGATAATTCTAGCTTCCTCTCCTTGTTTCACTATAACTCCTACTCCAACAATGAGAATCCTGGCCACTCATTTACCCAATTCTTCAATTCCAGTATATATGTATAGTGATATCACAATGGTTAACCTGTACCCCATGGGAAACAACTTCACAGACTAGAGGATAGTGCTTGTGTATATCTTCCTGTGCCTTTAGTTTTGCAGATTCCATTCATTTCCAAAGTTACTTATGAGGTAGGAGATCAACAAGATTTTTCACAACCCTCCTTATCTAAACAGGATTTACAAAGAAGCCAGCTCAAACCAATTAGTACCAAGATGGCCACGAAAGCAACCTCTAGTTACCCTCACTGCTTATTTGCATTGGCATGTCACTCCCACCAGTGCCATGACAATTTACAAATGCTGCCATGGCAGTTTATAAATGCTGCCATGGCAACGACCCAGAAGTTACCTTATATGATTCTGGGAACTCCCTGCCCCTTTCTCAGAAAGTTTGTGAATAACCCACCCCTTATTTAGCATATAATTGAGTGTGGGTATAAATAGAGCTAGCCAGCAATCCAGGAGTGCTACTCTGGGCCACTCTGCCTATAAGACAGCCCTATTCTGTCTATGGAGCAGCCATTTTGCTGTACAACGTTGCTCCAATAAACTTGCTTTCTTCACTGTTGGCTCCCTCTTGAAATCTTTCCTAAGTGAAGCCAAGAACCCTCCCAGGCTGAGCCCCAATTTTGGGGTCTGCCTGCATTACTTAGGTCAGCACTTTTCTCCCACCCTGCATTCAGTGAGGTTGTCGCATACATTTATAATATAGTTGCATTGTTTCATCACATTCTGCTTTCCACCCTGAATCCCCTGACCTCCTAAATGACTTTAGAAACTTTGCACGTTAGGATTCCTCTGTGCTGTAAAGTTCTATAGGTTTTGATAAATGCATAGAGTTGTGAATTCACTATTAGAGTATTATATATAGTTGCTGTATATACCTTCATCTTCCTAAAAAAATTGCCTCTGCTTTACCTAGTCACCTCTCCCTCCTTCTTCTGGAGCCTCTGGCAGCAACTGATCTTTTTACTGTCTCTATAATTTTGCCTTTTATAAAATGTCATATAGTTGGAAGCATACAGGATATAGCCTTTTCTTTTTTTTTTTTTTGAGACGGAGTCTCGCTCTGTCACCCAGGCTGGAGTGCAGTGGCGCGATCTCGGCTCACTGCAAGCTCCGCCTCCCGGGTTCACGCCATTCTCCTACCTCAGCCTCTCCAAGTAGCTGGGACTACAGGCGCCCGCCACCACGCCCGGCTAATTTTTTGTATTTTTAGTAGAGACGGGGTTTCACCATGGTCTCGATCTCCTGACCTCGTGATCTGCCCGCCTCGGCCTCCCAAAGTGCTGAGATTACAAGCGTGAGCCACCGCGCCCGGCTTGGATATAGCCTCTTCAGACTGACAACTTTTACTTAGTAATATGCATTTAAGATTCATCTATGTCGGCTGGGCACGGTGGCTGACGCCTGTAATCCCAGCACTTTGGGAGGCCGAGGCAGGTGGATCATGAGGTCAGGAGATCGAGACCATCCTGGCTAACACGGTGAAACCCAGTCTCTACTAAAAATACAAAAAAATTAGCCAGGCGTGGTGGCGGGCACCTGTCTGTAGTCCCAGCTACTCGGGAGGTTTAGTCAGGAGAATGGCCAGAACCCAGGAGGCAGAGCTTGCAGTGAAGCAAGATCGTGCCACTGCACTCCAGCCTGGGTGACAGAGCGAGACTCCATGTCAAAAAAAAAAAAAAAAAAAAAAAAGATTCATCTATGTCTTTCCATGAGAACTGCAGAACTCAGCCAGGCACAGTGGCTCATGTTTATAATCCCAGCACTTTGGGAGGCTGAGGTGGGCAGATCACCTGAGATCAGGAGTTCGATCCAGCCTGACCGACATGGTGAAACCCCGTCTCTACTAAACTACAAAAATTAGCTGAGTGTGGTGGAGGACACCTATAATCCCAGCTACTCAGGAGGCTGAGGCGAAAGAATCTCTTGAACCCTGAAGGTGGAGGTTGCAGTGAGCCAAGATCATGCCATTGCACTCCAGCCTGGGCAACAGAGCAAGACTCCATCTGAAAATAAAATAAAATAAAAAAAAAAAGGTAAGGGGAGGGGAGGGGAGGGGAAGGGAGGGGAGGGGAGGGGATTGCAGAACTCTTGGCATGTAACAACCCATCTAAACACCTGCACTAAGAGATTTGACCATAAGAACATATCCTTAAAATGACCCCAGACCTTGTTAAAATGCCTGTCTGAGAAAGCTCAAGCTGCCTGGAGAACTTACTGTCTATTCTAGCCAATATCTCATGATAAGCCTCTGACCTCCCTTTTTTAAAGCATTTACTAGAAACAGCTTACAATTGCGAATATGTATCTCTTATAACTCAGAAACGTTTCACTCAAGGACCTGAGAGCCAGTCCTTTGAAATGTAATCATCAGGAACATTTCACGTTAGGGCCTCTGTCTCCCACTCTCTGAGGGAGGATAGAACAAACACAGCTGGCCTAATTGCACTGACCAACCCTTTGTAATTTTTCACTTCTCTGATTCTACAGAGGCCCGCCTTCCTGGCTCCCTCATTCTCCCTTTAAAACATCCAAATCTCCTCTGCACAGATTGGAATGGAGCTCAGCTCTTTCCCCTGCTGTCAGTAGTTACTGAATAAAATGTTTTCACTGCTCTAACTAATGTCTGGTTCTGTTTATCATCAACAATAGTGCATTTCCCTTTATTGCTGAAGAGTATTCCATTTTATGAATGTACTGTAGTTTACCCATTCACCAATCAAAGGACATCTTGGTTGCTTCCAGTGTTTAGCTATTATGAATAAAGCTGCTATAAACATTCACTTGCAGGCTTTGGTGTGGAGGTAAGTTTCAGATCAGTTGCATAATTACCTATGAGTGTGATTGCTGGCTGGAAGGTATGGTAAGCTATATATATGGTAAGCTTATAAGAAACTGCCAAAACTGTATTCCAAAGTGACTGTACCATTTTGCATTCCTGCTAACAATGAATCAGTTGCTTACTTAGCATTTGGTGGTGTCATTTTTTTGGATTTTAGCTATTAGAATAAGTGTGTAGTGATTGCTTATTGTTAGTTTTCATTTGTGATTCCCTAAAAACAAATGAGGTTGGCCGGGCACGGTGGCTCACACCTGTAATCCCAGCACTTTGGAAGGCCGAGGTGGGTGGATCACCTGAGGTCAGGAGTTCATGACCAGCCTGACCAATATGGTGAAACCCCATCTCTACTAAAAATACAAAAATTAGATGGGTGTGGTGGTGGGTGCCTGCAGTCCCAGCTGAGGCTGAGACAGGAGAATTGCTTGAACCCGGGAGGCAGAGGTTCCAGTGAGCCGAGATCGCGCACTGCACTCCAGCCTAGGGGGCAGAGCGAGACTCCATCTCAAAAACAAACAAAAAAAATGAGGTTAAGAATTATAATGTGCCTATTTGCTATCTGTATATCTTCTTTGGTGAGGTATCGGTTCAGATCTTTGTCCATTATTAAATGGGTTGTTTGTTTTCTTACTATTGAATTTTAAGAGTTATTTGTATATTTTTTGATATAAGTCCTTTACCAGAAATGTAATTTGCAATTATTTCTTCTCAGTCTGTGGCTTCTCTTTTTATTCTCTTAGTAGTGTCTTTGGTATAGCAGTAGGTGTTACTTTTAATAGAGTCCAACTTGGGCAGGGCCCGGTGGCTCACGCCTGTAATTCCAGCACTTTAGGAGGCCAAGGCAGGCAGATCACGAGGTCAAGAGGTCGAGACCATCCTGGCCAACATGGTGAAACCTCGTCTCTACTAAAAATACAAAAATTAGCTGGGCATGATGGCTCATGCCTGTAGTCCCAGCTACTCGGGAGGCTGAGGCAGGAGAATCACTTGAACCCAGGAGGCAGAGGTTGCAGTGAGTCAAGCTCATGCCACTGCACTCCAGCCTGTCAACAGTGAGACTCCGTCTCAATAAATAAAAAATAAATAAATGAATAAAAGAAATAAAGTCCAACTTATTGTTTCTTTCATGAATCATGTTTTTTTTTTTTTTTTTTTTTTTGAGACGGAGTCTCGCTCTGTCACCCAGGCTGGAGTGCAGTGGCGCGATCTCGGCTCACTGCAAGCTCCGCCTCCCGGGTTCACGCCATTCTCCTGCCTCAGCCTCTCCGAGTAGCTGGGACTACAGGCGCCCGCCACCACGCCCGGCTAATTTTTTGTATTTTTAGTAGAGACGGGGTTTCACCGTGGTCTTGATCTCCTGACCTCGTGATCCGCCCGCCTCGGCCTCCCAAAGTGCTGGGATTACAAGTGTGAGCCACCGCGCCCGGCCGAATCATGCTTTTAATGTTGTATCTAAAAACTCATCGCCAAACCCAAGCTCACGTTGATTTTCTCTTATATTTTCCTCTACACATTTTATAGTTTTATGTTTCGCATTTAGGTCTATGATTTTTTTTTTTTTTTTTTTTGGGATAGGGTCTCACTCTGTCACCCAGGCTGGAGTGCAGTGGTGCGATCTCAGCTCACTGCAACGTCCGCCTTCCGGACTCCAGCAAGCCTCCCACCTCAGCCTCCTGAGTAGCTGGGATCAGAGGTGCATGCATTTTTTTATTTTTAGTAGAGGTGGGGTTTCACCATATTGGCCAGGCTGGTCTGGAACTCCTGGACTCAAGCGATCCACCTGCCTTAGCCTTCTCAAAATGCTGGGATTATGGGCATGAGCCACTGTGCCAGGCCCTGTGATTCATTTTGAGTTAATTTTTTGGAAGGTGTAAGGTCTGTGTGTAGGTTTTTTGTTGTTGTTGTTTTCATATAATGTACAATTTTTCTTGTTCTTTTTTTTCTTTTTTTTTTTGAGACGGAGTCTCACATTGTCACCCAGGCTGGAGTGCAGTGGCACGATCTCAGCTCACTGCAAGCTCAGCCTCCCAGGTTCATGCTATTCTCCTGCCTCAGCCTCCCTAGTAGCTGGGACTACAGGCACCCGCCACCGTGCCCAGCTAATTTTTTGTATTTTTTAGTAGAGACGGGGTTTCACCATGTTAGCCAGGATGGTCTCCATCTCCTGACCTTGTGATCCGCCCGCCTCAGCCTCCCAAAATGCTGGGATTACAGGCGTGAGCCACCGTGCTTGGCCAGCAGACTATATTTTTTTCTAATATTTTTAGAAATTGGAGCTCATTTTGTTGCCCAGGCTGGTCTTGAACTCCTGGCCTCAAGCAATCCTCCTGCCTTGGCCTCCCAAAGTGCTGGGATTACAGAAGTGAACCACCATGCCCAGTCTTGACTATATTTTTGTAGATCTGTTTCTGGGCTCTGTATTCTTTCCCATTGATCTATTCATTTCTTATGTCAATACCACACTGTCTTGATTACTATAACTTTATAGCAAGCCTTGAAATCAGCTAGTGTAAGTTCTCTGACTTTGCTCTTCTTCAGTATTGTGCTAGCTACTCTAGGTTTTTTGCCTTTCCATGGAAGTTTTAGAATCAGTGTGTTAGTATCTACAAAATACCTTGCTGGGATTTTATTAGCATTGTGTTGAACCAATAGATCAAATTGGGAAGAACTGACATCTTAACAATATTGAAGTCTTACAACCTATGAAGACAGAATATCTCCCCATTTATCTAGATCTTCTTTGATTTCTTTCTCAGAGTGTTTTCCATATACAGATCTTATACATATTTTGTTAGGCTTATTTCTAAGTATTTCTTTTTAAAGGTGATGTTGTACTATATATATATATGCTGGGCACAGTGGCTTACACCTGTAATCCCAGCACTTTGGCAGGCCGAGGCAGGCAGGTCACTTGAGGTCAGGAGTTCAAGGCCAGCCTGGCCAACATGGTGAAACCCTGTCTCTACCAAAAATACAAAAACTAGCCAGGCGTAGTGACAGGTGCCTGTAATCCCAGCTATGTGAGAGGCTGAGGCAGGAGAATTGCTTGAACCTGGAAGGTAGAGGCTGCAGTAAGCCGAGATTGCACTACTGCACTCCAGCCTGGGCAACAGAGCAAGACTCTGTCTCAAATAAATAAATAAATAACATATATATACATATATACTCTATAATTATACACTATTGGCATATAAGAATGCAACTGGCTGGGCGTGATGGCTCACACCTGTAATCCCAGCACTTGGGGAGGCTGAGGTGGATGTATCATGAGGTCAAGAGTTCACAACCAGCCTGGCTAACATGGTGAAACCCTGTCTCTACTAAAAATACAAAAGTTAGCTGTGCATGGTGGCGGGCACCTATAATCCCAGTTACTTGGGAGGCTGAGGCAGAAGAGTCTCTTGAACCCAGGAGGCGGAGGTTGCAATGAGCTGAGATCGCGCCACTGCACTCCAGCCTGGGGGACACAGAGACACTTCGTCTCAAAAAAAAGAAGAATGCGGGCCAGGCACGGTGGCTCACGCCTGTAATCCCAGCACTTTGGGAGGCTGAGGTGGGCAGATCATGAGGTCAGGAGATCGAGACCATCCTGGCCAATGCCGTGAAACCCCGTCTCTACTAAAAATACAAAAAAATTAGCTAGACGTGGTGGCAGGCGTCTGTAGTCCCAGGCACTCAGGAGGCTGAGGCAGGAGAATGGGGTGAACCCGGGAGGTGGCGCTTGCAGTGAACCGAGATTGCGCCGCTGAACTCCAGCCTGGGCAACAGAGCAAGACTCCATTTCAAAAAAAAAAAAGGGAAGAATGCAACTGACTTTCATATATTAACCTTGCATTCTGTGACCTTTCTATTCTGGCTTCCAGCTAGTTGGACTGAGGAAAAGAAAAAAGGGACAAAGATCATATGCCAGATGTGTTTTAAGCAACATTCTCAGAAGCTGCCACTAGATACTTTAACTTACAACCCATTGGCCACACTGAAAAATGTAATGTATATTCAGGCCCTGGAAAATGTAGTCTATGTAGCCAAGTGCCCAGCTATTACTATGGAAAAGGGGAAACAGATAGTCAGTTTCTGTCACAAGGAGTTAATGCTACCTAGTTCTTTAGTGGGCATCCATGGGTCTCTCTTTGCTTCCTGTCCTGCATACCGTACTGCAGAGTATATTTGTGTACTTTCTCATGTTTTATTCCCCAACACATCCTGCACTTTCCCACCTTTGCTGTAGTTCAGGGTTTGGCAAACCGTGACCCACAGCTCAAACTTAGCCTGCCACCTGTTTTTGGAATACAGCCACACTCATTCATTTAGAATTCGCTATTAATGTTGTCAAAGTCAAAATAAAAATGCAGAAACAAATATCTGAAATTGAACTGTTTTATTTGTGAAGAAAGAACTGCGATTTGGGGCATACACACAGCCTGGGTGGTCTTTGGTATGTCCAAAGAACAGAGAGGAGGTTGGAGTTTTTTTTTTAAAGGAGAAATGTATTGCTCTTTGAGAAAGTTCATTGACATCAGTAAGGTTCTGGGGAACTGCTGGCAAGCTCTGGTTGGTGAGCAACAGTGGTGGGTAAAGTTAGTCCTAGAGTTATGGCAAGTTAGTTCAGTAGTTACAGATACAACTGTTATCAAGTTACAACAGGCAGTTTCTGCAACCGGACTTGCAGAGAATTACATTTCTGGAACAATGTTATGTGTCCAGAATGCTTCCCCACCACCACCACCACCACCATGCTGCTATAGACACTGCCTAGCCTACAAAACTCAAAGCCCTTTATCTCTGGCCACTTACACAAAGGGTTTGCCAAGCCTTGAGCCTAGCTGCTCCCAACAGCCCTTCTAACTCCATCTTTCACACAGATTAACAGGATTAATTTTATTTCAAAAGACAGAGGAGAAAGCCTGGATGTCCACACTAGGGAATGGTCAAGTAAACTATGATGCAGCTATATAAAGCTGCCATTTAAAAAGTTGTTAAGAAAAACATTGGCTAAAATGTCAAATTCTTCATACTATTTGGTGATTTCTATTTAGGGTGTTAATAAACAACAGCCCCTTTCCCTTTCACAATGTGGAATGAATTCAGAAACAGAGACAGGCAGACAGATGGAGAGGAGGGTGATTAGAGAAAGTGGTTTTAGACACTCGCCCCACTAGTCTTACTAATTCAGCACTCCTGGATTAGAGAACTTGTCTAGTCTACCAGATATCTGAGGGCAGAAAGCAATCCCCACCCAAGTGAATGGTCTGAGTATGCATGGTTCCTTTACATCCACGCCCTCCATCAGATGCTCCCTCCTTCTCTCTCAGGAAGACACTGCAAGAAGGATCAGCCTCCCATCTTTCCGGGAGAAACCTGCATTAGAACCTCATAAAGCAGCCTGTACAGGCTGAGCTCACATTTGTAACAAAGTAAGTATTTGTGGATAGAAAAAAGATGAAGGATATATACACTTATATCAACAGTGGTTATTTCTGGATGGTGGGAATTCCAGGAGATTTTTGTTTCGATTTGTTTACCAATATTTTACTCAAGTTGCTGTAAGGAATTGATGCTGCTTCTGTCAGGGGGTGAGAGAAGTTATTAAAAACAAAACAAAACAACCAAACAACCCCCAACCAACCTTCAAAACCAACTGTCACAGCCTCCTGGAGGCCTTCGTGGATTTCTACTCTCACTCCCTGTATTAGTCTGTTTTCACACTGCTGATAAAGACATACCTGAGGCTGGGCAATTTACAAAAGAAAGAGTTTTATTGGACTTACAGTTCCATGTGGCTGGGTAGGCCTCATAATCATGGAAGGTGAAAGTCATGTCTCACATGGCGGCAGACAAGAGAAAGAATGACAGCCAAGTGAAACAGCTTTCCCCTTACCATCAGATCTTGTGAGACTTATTCACTACCAGGAGAACAGTATGGGGGAAACTGCCCTCGTGATTCAATTATCTCCTACCAGGTCCCTCCACAACATGTGGGAATTATGGGAGTACAATTCATGATGAGATTTGGGTGGGGACACAGACCCAAAACATATCACTCCCTTTTCCTATGTCTCCTCTGTCTCACCCTCAATTTCCCTTCCTGCTGTTTTTTCTGTCTCCATGGCTGACTGAGAAATCTCTTTTGGCTGTAAGAGAGTTAGTAATAGGAAGAAGTGGGGTTTTAAGAGCAGAGTCCCTGCATTCAAGTTCTGGCCTCACTACTTGGCCCTTTGCTGTTAAATGCAATAGCACTTACCCTCCCTGCCACCTAGCACCTGGTACAGTGCCTGGCACAGTGTAGATGCTCGAGCAATGGACTGAACTGAGAGAAGTGGTGAGGAGCAAGGAAGACAAGAAAGCTATGGCTGTGACAGTGTTTTGTAGACTTTGGGAATAAAGATTCATTTCTATCATCTCCCACCCGTACAGTGAGGGGGCAGGGCTGGCTCACTCCTGGAGCCTCCAGCTGGTAGGTATCCTGCAGGTGTCTGAAGGTAGGTTTGGCTAACAAACCATCCTCCTCATTTATACTGGCCCATGGTCAGGGCTTCAGGTGTCGCCGGCAGAGAAGCCCCCCAGATGCAGCACCTTGCTCCAGAAGTCAATCTGCTTGGCCCTGTGGGGGGACCAGGCTGCTCCCTCTGGGCCCCACTTCTTCTGCCTGGGTCTTGGCAGAGGCTTCTGTCTATGGCCTGGTGCTCTGTGTGTGACACCCCAGCCCACCTCAGCAGGATGCTGGAAGAATTCTTTAACCCCTCCCGGAAAACTGAAAAGAACATTTGCTGAGCACTGTCAGATGCCTTCCCCTAAGGGACAGGGGGTTTCTCCATTTGCCCTACAAAGAAACCGAAGCTCATGGAGGTTATGTGATTTTGTGAAGGTCACACAGCCAGAGCCAGAGCTCAAAATGGGGTCTCTCACCTCCCAGCTTAGGGCTATTTATAAGACTGAGACACTTCTCTTTGGGATGGAGAAAGATGTTTGTAGCTTGAAGTGAACAAGGTGGAACTCTCATTCCATCACACCTTTTGGGAGTGAATGAGGCAGGCAAGTTGCTGGGAGAGGGTGGCAGGCTCCCCAGACTGGGAGGGAAGTCAAGAGTCAGAGTGGTGAGTGTTTCTTCAAGCATTTACCAAAGAGCCAGCCATTCGCTAGGCACAGGGGGAGCTAGAGGCAAGCCGGTTAGAAATGTGGTTAAGAACAACTGCTTTGTGAGAAGACAGAGCTGAGTTTCAGTCCCCTCTCACTGTGTGATTTTGGGCAAGTGACTCAATCTCTCTGAGCCTCAGTTTTCACCTCTATAGAGTAGAAGTTATAGCACCCACCTCATGAGGTAAAGCTCTTGGGAGAAAAGCTGGCACAGGGCAAGCCTGCTGTGAATGGTAGCTGTTAGTTATTTTCATTACCGTTATGCCCAGTAGGGGAGACATTAACTGACCGATAATTACCACACAGTGCAATGTGTGCCACGGCTGAGGGAAGAATCATGGGGACGGTGATGGCTAATTTGATGTGTCAACTTGACTAGGCTAAGAGATGCCCAGATTGCTGGTAAAACGTTATTTCTGGTGTGTGTGTTTCCAGAAGAGATCAGCATTTAAAGCAGTAAACTGAGTAAAGAAATCTGCCCTCACCAGTGCAGGTAAGTATCTTTCAATCTGCTGAGGGCCTAATAGAACCAAAAGGTGGAGAAAGGGCAACTTTGCTGCCTGTGCTTGAGCTGGGACACCCACCTTCCCTTGCCCTCTGATATCAGAGCTCCTGGTACTGGAACTTATACTACTGACTTTCCTGGACCCCCAGCTTGCAGATGGAGGATTATTGAACTTCTCAGCCTTCATAATTGTGGAGATAATCCCTCACAATAAATCTCTTCCTGTACATCTACATAAAGTCTATTGGTTCTGTTTCTCTTGGAACCTTGACTAATACAGGTACACAGAAGAGGGAAGGGGGAGAGGGGACTCATGAGCCAAGCCTTGAGGAGCAGCTGCCTTCTCCAAGTGTAGAAGTGGAAAGGAGTCCCGCCACACATGCTTGCATCTGCACATCCTCAGGCTCCTGTCATTGGGTGGGTGGGACAAATAGTTCTGTGACATCTGCCTGGGCTTGAGTTCAGTTCAGACCACTCAGAGGAGTTACTGCCCAGAGTTCTTGGGAGAATTCCAAGGCTGAAGGCGCTGTCTCCTTCCAACAGAGATGAGCCCATTCCAAACACTTAGGGCTTGGGTCTCAAGATGATCTCAAGAGCCTTCTCTTTATCTTCTTTCCTTCCTCCTGCTCCTTTTCTTCCTTCTGAAAGGGGCCCAAGGATCCCATAGACGGTTGTTTTTGGATAAACATAGAAATTGACCATTCTGCTGTTAAAGATTGAAACTTACATTTGTTTTATCTGAGTTCCTTCCTCAGGAAAGGACCTTCAGCCTTTTCACAAAAAGTATCAAAGAACTGAAACCAGGTGACTGCACTAGGTGCCTGACCCCTCATTCACCATGATTGCTTCCTTGCCTCTCCCAAGTTCCTGTTTTCTTACACATTGTTACATTTCTTGCCTGCTACACCAACCCCTGGTTTTAGTCAGTCAGGAAAATAGATTTGAGACTGAGCTTCCATCTCTTCAGCTGTAGCAGCTGATTAAAGGCTTCTTCCTTGGCAATACTTGTCTCAGTAATTGGCTTTCTGTGCAGCAAGCAGCAGGACCTAGACCAAACCCCTGGTGTTTTGGTAACACTTCCTTCTTTGCTCTCCCCTCCTCTTTTCTTCCTTCCTCCCCTCTTCCCTCTCTCCCTTTCTCCTTCCTCTCTCCCTCTCTCTCTCCTTCCCTGCCTCCCTTTATTTCTTCCCTCCCTTCCTGTATTTGTCATAAAGGTCAACAGCCCCCAGTTATTTATTGCCAGAGACTGTGGAACCCTCCTAAAGAAGAGAACTATATTGGTAGATCAGACAACTCTAGAAAGGAATCACCAGGCCCAAAGGAAATCACAACCGGAGATTCCATAACATTTATAGCAAGGAGTGTCCTGGTGTCCAGTCACTAAATGCTTTCATTCTGGGTTTAAACAAAGATATGGAATTCACAGTCCAGACATTTCTGAAAACAGTACTGCCTCTCTGATGCCATGGAACACGGATCCAGTGATGTACTGCATCCTTGGAAACTTTTATTATGGAAATTTTGATATATACCCAGTTAGACAATAATACAGCAAATCACCCAGCTTCCACTGTTACCAATATTAGCCAATCTTGCTTCGTCTCTCCCTCTTCCACATTTTTCTGCTGCTCAAGTGCTTCAAAACAAATTCCAGACACAAGTAATCACTTCAGCCCACATTGCCAATGGATGACTTTGTTTGTTTTGAGACGAAGTCTCACTCTATCGCCCAGGCTGGAGTGCAGTGGCACAATCTCGGCTCACTGCAACCTCTGCTTGCCAGGTTCAAGTGATTCTCGTGCCTCAGCCTCCCCAGTAACTGGAACCACAGGCGTGCTCCACCACGCCTGGCTAATTTTTGTATTTTTAGTAGAAACGGGGTTTCACCATGTTGGCCAGGCTGGTCTTGAACTCTTGACCTAAGGTGATCTGCCCACCTTGGCCTCTCAAAGTGCTGGGATTATAGGCATGAGCCACCACACCCAGCCTGTTTTTTACATACCACCATGCCATTTTCATACCTAACAAAAATAATTCCTTAAATAACTCAATGCCCCGTATTCAAAGTGTTCAGACTGTGTCAAAGATGTCTATTTGCAATTTGTTTGTAAGATGAGTATTCACAAATTTCCCGAACTTCCCCCTCATTTCTGTCCCTGGCCCCTCTCAGCCCCAGGCAGGACAGAGGACTGTCTGCCTCCTGTCTGTTTTAGAGTATCCTTGGCCCCACTTGAGTCAGGCCTCCTATAGTGCAGCTCTTGTCTGAGTGTTCCTGCTCAAATCTCTCCAGGGATTCTCCAGGATTTCTCTCAACAATGAAGCTTCCAAATTTCATTCATTCACATACCACTTCCAGAACTTTTGCCACATCTATAACCACCTGTATTATTTATTACATATTTTAATATTTAAGGTTTTTGTTTGTTTTGAGACAGAGTCTCACTCTATCACCCAGGCTGGAGTGCAGTGGTATGATCTCGGCTCGCTGCAACCTCCACTTCCCAGGTTCAAGTGATTCTCCTGCCTCAGCCTCCCGAGTAGCTGGGATTACAAGCATGCACCACCATGCCCAGCTAATTTTTGTATTTTTACTAGAGACAGGGTTTCACCATGTTGGCCAGGCTGGTCTCGAACTCCTGACCTCAGGTAATCCATCTGCCTTGGCTTCCCAAAGTGCTGGGATTACAGGCGTGAGCCACTGCACCCAGGAATATTAAAAGTTTTAATATTACATTATAACTTTTTAACTCACATCTTAAAAAAAATTATTTTCTTTCTTAATAATAATTACTATTTTATCTTCAACTTTTATTTTAAGTTCAGGAGTACATGTGCAGGATGCGCAGGTTTGTTACATAAGTAAACGTGTGCCATGGTGGTTTGCTGCACAGATCATCCCATCACCTAGGTATTAAGCCCAGCATCCATTAGCTATTCTTCCTGATGCTCTCCCTCCCCCTGCCAACAAGCAAAATAATTTATTTTTAAAGGAAACTTTGTTACTACCCAAGACAGAAACCCAGTATTATCTGCCGTAAATTGAAAATAACTATTAAAAAAGACAAAAATAACAGGAAAGTGGAACAAGGTTATTATTACATTCTAATCAGATACCACTGTCTGCTGAAAATTAGAGTGTGTCTCCACAGATACATTCTAATACTTTATTAAAAGTGAGCATGGGCTCAAAATGGGCAAGGCGTGTTAAAAACACATTAACAGTACACAGAGACTTTCTCCTAGATGTAATAGTCACCAATATGCAGTTTAAGTGAGCTAAGTTAATATAACAACCCAATAAGGTAGGTATGATTGCTATCCCCGTTCTATGGATGAGGAAACCAGAGCTCAGAGAGGTTAAGTAACTTTCTTGAGGTCAAACAGCTGGTAAGTCACAGTCAGGATTCAAATCCATGCTGTCTGGTTCCAGAGTCATAAATACCATGTTATTCTTAATCAGAAGGGCCCAGAGACGTTGAAAATGGAAATTCTTTCTGATTATGTGATTCAGTATTATTGGTACTAACTATGATTATCTCCTGAACCACCAGGAATTAGAGGGGCTGACTTGGGGACACCCACTCCTATGGAGTAACCTCTAAGTCCCTTTTTTTTTTTTTTGAGACGAAGTCTGGCTCTGTCGCCCAGGCTGGAGTGCAGTGGCACAATCTTGGCTCACTGCAGACTCCACCCCCCGGGGTTCACGCCATTCTCCTGCCTCAGCCTCACGAGTAGCTGGGACTACAGGCACCCACCACCTCGCCCAGCTAATTTTTTGTATTTTTAGTAGAGACGGGGTTTCACCGTGTTAGCCAGGATGCTCTCGATCTCCTGACCTCATGATCCACCCACCTCAGCCTCCCAAAGTGCTGGGATTACAGGCGTGAGCCACCACGCCCGGCTGAGTCCCTTTCATAACCAACTCCTCTTGCCTCAGCTTCCCATCTCAGCTGGGACTACAGGTACATGCCACAATTCCAGGCTAATGTTTTTTGAATTTTTTGTAGAGGCAGGGTCTTGCTATGTTGCCCAGGATGGTCTTGAACTCTTGGCCAGAATCAATCCTTTTGCCTTGGCCCCCAAAGTGTTGGGATTACAGGTGTGAGCCCCTGTACCCTGCCCCAGCCTCAGCCTGTTACTACCCCTCCACACTCACCTCCTGCTCCAGAAGGTGGAGCCTTTTTAACTTGTTTAACTACGGGTGGCTCCTGTTCAGAGGTGACAGCATGCTGGCAGCCCTGGAAGCCCTCACTCGCTCTTGGCGCCTCCTCGGCCTCCGCGTCCACTCTGGCCCCGCTTGAGGAGCCCTTCAGCCCGCCGCTGCACTGTGGGAGCCCGTTCCTGGGATGGCCGAGGCGGGAGCCGGCTCCTTCAGCCTGCGGGGAGGTGTGGCGGGAGAGGAATGGGCGGGAACCGGGGCTGCACGCGGTGCTTGCGGGCCAGCTAGAGTTTCGGATGGGCATGGGCTTGGCGGGCCCCTCACTTGGAGCGGCCCCGCCGGCCCGGGCAGTGAGGGGCTTAGCACCTGGGCCAGCAGCTGTGGAGGGTGCGCCAGGTCCCACAGCAGTGCCGGCCCACCGGCGCTGCGCTCGATATCTCGCTGGGCCTTAGCTGCCTCCCCGCGGGGCAGGGCTCGGGACCTGCAGCGCGCCATGCCTGAGCCTCCCGGCCCCGCCCTGGGCTCCTGTGCCGCCCCAGCCTCCTGGACGAGCGCCACCCCCTGCTCCACGGCGCCTGGTCCCATCGACCGCCCAAGGGCTGAGGAGTGCGGGTGCACAGCGCGGGACTGGCAGGCAGCTCCACCTGTGGCCCCGGTGCGGGAGCCACTGGGTGAAGCTAGCTGGGCTCCCGAGTCTAGTGGGGACTTGGAGAAACTTTATGTCTAGCTAAGGGATTGTAAATACACCAATCAGCACTCTGTATCTAGCTCAAGGTTTGTAAACACACCAATCAACACCCTCTGTCTAGCTCAGGGTTTGTGGATGCACTAATCGGCACTCTGTATCTAGCTAATCTGGTAGGGACTTGGAGACTATGTCTAGCTAAGGGATTGTGAATACACCAATTGGCACTCTGTGTCTAGCTCAGGGTTTGTAAATGCACCAATCTGTGCTCTGTGTCTAGCTGATCTGGTGGGGACTTGGAGAACCTTTATGTCTAGCTAAGGGAGTATGACTACACCAATCAGTACTCTGTATCTAGCTAATCTAGTGGGGACGTGGAGAACTTCTGTGTCTAGCTCAGGGATTATAAAGGCACCAATCAGCACCCTGTCAAAACAGACCAATCGGCTCTCTGTAAAATGGACCAATCAGCAGGATGTGGGTGGGGCCAGGTAAGAGAATAAAAGCAGGCTGCCCAAGCCAGCAGTGGTAAGCTGCTTGGGACGGTTTCATGCTGTGGAAGTGTTGTTGTTTTGCTGTTTGGGTCAAGGCTGTTTATGTAGCTGCAACACTCACCACGAAGGTCTGCAGCCTGGTTCCTGAGGGCAGTATAGACCACGAACCCACCCGGAGAAACGAACAACTCCAGATGCGCCACCTTAAGAGCTATAACACTCACCGCGAAGGTCTGCAGCTTCACTCCTCAGCCAGTGAGACCATAAACCCACCGGAAGGAGCAAACTCCAGATATGCTGCCTTTAAGAACTGTAACACTCACTGCGAGGGTTTGTGGCCTTATTCTTGAAGTCAGTGAGACCAAGAACCCACCAATTCCAGACACACTGTGGTCTCTGGCTGAGGGGCAACGATGGTCTTTAGTGTTCCCTTCTGCTCTTGAGTCCGTAACTCTATTTCCACAAGTTTTGCTTCCGGGACAAGATACAAGGGGTGTGGAGACAGGAGCTGCACCATATTCCTCTCTAAAACCTCCAGCTGTATGCTGGACATAAACTAGCCCCAGTAGGTCCTCAAGGTGAGACCAATCCTTTGACCTTCCTTCCCTCTTTAAGCCCAATAGTGCCGGGTGGTGAATTAGCCCTAGTCGTCCTGTTTTCGCGTCTCCTTGGAGACCACCTTCTGGGGTCCCTAGCTCAGCAGTGGAGTTCAGAGGAGTCTTGCCCCAGGCCTTTGACCCTCCTTGCCTCTTTGTTAAGTCCAATAGTGCTGGGTGGTGAATCAGCCCTAGTCGTCCTGTTTTCCCGTCCCCTTGGAGACCATCTTCTGGGGCCCCTGCTCAGCAGTGGAGTTCAGAGGAGTTTTGTCCATGCTGCTTTTGCCCTGTGAATGGAGAGCATTTCTATCTAGCCAGGCCTGTAGGGAACCAGGGCTCAGATAAACTCCCATCTGATGGGTACGTTACTTCATTTCTCTCTTCACCCAATTCTCTAATCTGCAGGTAAAACAGACCCTAAGGACCTCAGAGCTCATACTTGACGGTAGAGAAGTGGGCCAAAGCTCCTGATCTGCTACTTGCTCTCATCTCTTCTATGGATGCCACAGTCCCCTGGGAAAGAGGACATCTCCCGCCCTCACCGTGATTGTCTCCACTTGCTCTTCTCCAAGGAGAGCCTTTTCCCCACTGCTGTCCTGGAAGCCAAGGTTTTATTCCTGTTACCCATTGAATACATCTGCTGACTCTATTCCTTCCCCTATGAAAGCTAGTATCAGGGCTGACAGGAAGGCGCTGAAAAAATTTGGTAACTGACTCCCCAACTTTTACCACTTAATCACTGTGACCTCAAGCAAGTTACTTAACCTCCCCGGCTTCAAGGTGTCCCACAAAACTCATTCTCTAGTAGCTGCTCCAGGGTAAGATCTTCCCTCACCTGGAGGAAAGTGCATATTTTCTGGACATAGGGTTCTTTCTGGAGACTGGCCCCTCCCCAGGAGCAGACATTTCTCTCCTTTGTCTGGCTTCAGGAAGCTCAACTAGAGCTGTGGCTGTGTGGTGAGCATCCACCCAGGATGAGAGGGGAGGAAAAGGGAGGACTTCTCGTTCCACAAGGTGGTCTGATCACTAGGCCGAGGGTCAGGAGATCGGGGTCCTGGTCCCACCTCTGCCCCCTAAACTCCTTGTGCATTTGTGGGAAAAGTCCTTTTACCCTTTAGATCTGTATTTCTGCATCTGTGAACTGTCCTCAAGAATGCCTGTTCAGCTGGCCTGTCAGAGTCCTGTGAACTAGACAAGAGAATGACTGTTCAGCATTGTCAAAGGGTGGCCCATGGACTGGAGAAAATATTTGCAAACCACATAGCTGACAAAAGGTTACTATCTGCTATATATAAACAACCCTTTTCTTTTTTTTGAGATGGAGTCTCGCTGTGTGGCCCAGGCTGGAGTGCAGTGGCACAATCTCGGCTCACTGCAAGCTCCGCCTCCTGGGTTCACACCATTCTCCTGCCTCAGCCCCCCGAGTAGCTGGGACTACAGGCGCCCGCCACCGCGCCCGGCTAATTTTTTGTATTTTTCGTAGAGACGGGGTTTCACCGTGTTAGCCAGGATGGTCTTGATTTCCTGACCTCGTGATCCGCCCGCCTCAGCCTCTCAAAGTGCTGGGATTACAGGCGTGAGCCACCGCGCCCGGCCCTGTATATGAATATTTATAGCAGTTTTATTAATAATAGACCCAAACTGGAAATAATCAGATGCCCCTCACTGGGTAAGTGGCCAACGAACAGTTGCCTATCCACACCATAGAATCTGAACATCCACACTACTCTGCAATAACAAGGAACAAGCTGGCCGGGCACAGTGGCTCATGCCTGTAATCCCAGCACTTTGGGAGACTGAAGTGGGAGGATTGTTTGAGCCCAGGAGCTTAAGACCAGCCTGAACAACATGGCAAAACCCTCTTTCTACTAAAAATACCAAAAGATTAGGCACAGGTGGTGCACATCTGCAATCCCAGCTACTCAGTAATCTAAGGTGGGAGAATCGCTTGAACCCGGGAGTTGGAGGTTGCAGTGAGCAGAGATGGTGCCCACTGCACTTCCGCCTGGGCAACAGTGCAAGACCATGTCTCAAAAAGAGCGAGGCTGGGCACAGTGGTTCATGCCTATAATCCCAGCACTTTGGGAGGCCGACGTGGGCAGATGACGAGGTCAGGAGTTTGAGACCGTTCTGATTAACATGGTAAACCCAGTCTCTACTAAAAACACAAAAAATTAGCTGGGCGTGGTGGCGGGTGCCTGTAGTCCCAGCTCCTCGGGAGGCCGAGGCAGGAGAATGGCGTGAACCCAGGAGGTGGGGAGCTTGGAGTGAGCCGAGATCGCGCCATTGCACTCCAGCCTGGGCAATAGAGGGAGACTCCGTCTCAAAAAAAAAAAAAACAAAACCAGCCATTTTTCTTTAGAACCCAAAGCGACCATTTAGTGGACCTTCTTGTCTGTCTTCAAACAGATCTCCAGCGATGGTTTGTTTGTATTGCTGCCCTCCAGTGATTGTCAAACTGGGTTCTCTGGCACCCCTGGGCTCTTCGTTGGCACCCCAAGGGCTGCCTGCAAGGCCAAAGTGATGCTGGGCTGGTGTTCCCATCGACAGCCCATGGCTTCTACTTCAACCAGAAAAAAAAAAATCCACTTTGATCAGATAAGATTTCTTAAATTTTATTTGTCAAAAGGATTTTTCTGCTTAAAACAGTAAGATTGTTGAGTACAAATCACTAGTTTTGCACAAATCAGAATGAGCTAGGATTGACTTTTCCTCTACTCCCTCTTTATTTTTTTTAAAAATTTAACTTCAATAATAAAATTAAAAAAAAAAAATTAACTTTAGGCCAGGCATAGTGGCTCATGCCTGTAATCCCAGCACTTTAGGAGGCCAAGGGAGGTGGATTACTTGAGGTCAGGAGTTCAAGACCAGACTGGCCAACATGGCAATACCCTGTCTCTACTAAAAATACAAAAATTAGCCAGGCATGGTGGCAGGTGCCTATAATCCCAGCTACTCAGGAGGCTGAGGCAGGAGAATTGCTTGAACCTGGGAGGCGGAGGTTGCAGTGAGCCGAGATCGTGCCACTGCACTCCACCCTGGGCAATAGAGTGAGACTGTTGCAAAAAAAAAAAAAAAAAAACTTAAAATATGTAAACCTGCCTCCTGGGTTTAACTTTAAATTAATTTTAACTCTAAATTTAACTTTAGTCCTTGCCTTTTAAAGTAGGCGCAGGGACACACGCATCTGAGGGTTAGGAGAGCCCTCAGGATAACCAGATCCAACTTTCTGCCTTCAGCCAAGGCAAGCTTTCATTATGCCCATTTTACAGGTGAAACAACTGAAGCCCGGAGGCCCAGGGTGAGTAAGGCTTAATCTAGTTTAGGAATATTTTAAGCTCCATCTCAAATGGCATCAGCTACAGCCACTGTTTCTCTAAGACCATAGATTGCAAGGATTCCAGCGTGGACCAGAAGCTAACACTTCAAACATGGATTTAAGTGGCACATGCAGGAGCTTCCAAATCTGTGAGTTAACTTGGAGTTTCTCCATGAAGGGATAGAAAGAGTCCCAGGTTTCAAGTCAGGGAGAATCCAGTGAAAATCCTGACTCAGCCACTTCCCAGCCATATGACCTTGAGCACATCATTTAACCTTTCTGAACCTCATTTTTCTCATCCATGAAATGAGCACAATACTCTCCAATTTAGAGTTGATTTAATAGGTGCTTTAAGATGACTAAGACAGGTGCTGCCCTCACAGACATCTTTCTGGTGACTAAATAAAAATTCATGTAGCCGGGCACGGCAGCTCATACCTGTAATACCAACATTTTGGGAGGCTGAGGCGGGTGGATTATTTGAGGTCAGGAGTTCAAGACCAGCCTGGCCAACATAGTGAGACCCCCGTCTCTACTAAAAATACAAAAATTAGCCGGGTATGGTGGGTGCCTGTAATCCCAGCTGCTTGGGAGGCTGAGGCAGGATAATTACTTGAACCCGGGAGACGGAGGCTGCAGTGAGCCGAAGTCACACCACTGTACTTCAGCCTGGGCGACAGAGTGAGACTGTCTCAAAAAAATAAAAATTAAAAAAATAAACCTCATGTAAAGAACCAGGCTCCTGGGTGCTCATAGTAGGTAAACATTCTTTTCTCCATACACCTACAGGGCATCATTCTCAGTCCTAGGAAGTCACTGGGGAGTTCCAATCAGCCTAAAGGATCCCACAGCCTCATCACAAGAACACCAAGGTATAGCAGGGGCTGACGTGTGCCAGGTGCTGCCTTGACCACTTTATACAAATATTCTCACCATGGATAGGGGCTGTGTCTCCCCATTTTTATGGATGGGGAGACTGAGGCTGAGCTGTCTAACTTGTCTCCAGAACACTGATGCCTGCTGAGTCAGGCAGGCCTCCGCTTGCAGTTCTGGAAGCTGGATGCCATGCTCAGCTGCTGAGCTGGCTCCCCTGGGGCTGTCAGCTGTGCTCACAGGACTGTAGGAGGTTGTCCTATGAATTACCCCCTACACACAGGACAATGAGGTCACCTCAGGATGGAGCTGAGCTGGGGCCTGCCTTACACTTCTGGCAGCTCTATCATGTCCCCTGAGATCTGCCCACGGCAAAGAGGTAGGAAACGCCCTGAGGTTCATCCATCCTGTACCAGGTACACACACAACCAGATACTGTAGGAGGTGTAGAGAGGGAAACTAAGGCTCAGGGAGGGAAGTACCTGAACTTGGGAGTAGGAGGCAAACAGAAGGTAGTGAATAGTTTTTTTGGAGCACCTACTATGTGCCAGGCATTTAAACCTTTTTTTTTTTTTTTTTTTTTTTTTTTTTTTTTTTTCTGAGACAGAGTCTCACTGTGTCGCCCAGGCTAGAGTGCAGTGGCGCAATCTCGGCTCCCTGCAAGCTCTGCCTCTCAGGTTCACGCCATTCTCCTACCTCAGCCTCCTGAGTAGCTGGGACTACAGGTGCCCGCCACCACGCCCCGCTAATTTTTTGTATTTTTAATAGAGACAGGGGTTTCACTGTGTTAGCCAAGATGGTCTCTTATCTCCTGACCTCGTGATCCACCTGCCTCAGCCTCCCAAAGTGCTGGGATTACAGGCGCGAGCCACCGCGCCCAGCCACATTTAAACTTTTAAGTGGCAGGAAACATCACCTAGTCCAGTGGGGCTTGTTTAAATACAGATTCTAGGTCCCACTCCTGGAGTTTCTGATTCAGGCCCAGGATGGGGTCTGATAATTTGCATTTCTAAAAGGTTTCCAGGGGATGCTGTAGCAGCTGGTCCAGGGACTATATTTTGAAAATATCTAGTTCAACCTCCTTTCCTCTGCTTAATGGTGGTCCTTAATTTTCTTCTTACATACCTCCAGAGACAGAGAATTCACTGTCTATTCAGTCAGCCTATTTCATGTCTAGATAGATCTTACTTTGAAGATATGAGTGTGTGTGCTTATGCTGAACTGAACACTCACTCTGTAGGCTCTCCCCTGTGGCCTCTGGACCACACTGGTCTCATTAGAAAGGAGCAATTGGAGAAGACAGACTTACAATTAGACCCGGGGTCCCCCTCACCCTCACAGTACTCCAGCTTCTGCCAGTTCTACCTCTAAATCAGCACCATCCAATATAGAAGTTCTGTAGCTACTGAAAACTTAAAATTTAAAAAAATTTTCAGTAACTATGTTAAAAATAGTAAAATGGCCGGGCGCGGTGGCTCACGCTTGTAATCCCAGCACTCTGGGAGGCCGAGGCGGGCGGATCACAAGGTCAGGAGATCGAGAACAACGGTGAAACCCCGTCTCTACTAAAAATACAAAAAAATTAGCCGGGCGTGGTGGTGGGCGCCTTTAGTCCCAGCTACTCAGAGAGGCTGAGGCAGGAGAATGGCGTGAACCCGGGAGGCGGAGCTTGCAGTGAGCCGAGATTGCGCCACTGCACTCCAGCCTGGGCAACAGAGCAAGACTCCATCTCAAAAAAAAAAAAAAAAAAAAAAAGTAAAATGAAGCAGGTGAAACTAATTTTAATAATATATCCAGACCAGGTGCGGTGGCTCATGCCTATAATCCCAGCACTTTGGGAGCCCGGGGCTGGAGAATCACTTGAGCCCAGGAGTTCAAGACCAGCCTGGGCAACACAGCAGACCCTTTCTCTACCAAACATTTTAAAAAATAAAAGTTAGCCGGGCATGGTGGTGCACAGCTGTAGTCCCAGCCACTGGGGAGGCTGAGGTAGGAGGATCACTCGAGCCCATTTCAAGGTTACCATGAGCTATGATTGTACCACTGTACTCCAGCCTGGGCAAGAGAACAAGAACCTGTCTCTACAAAATAATAATAATATATCCAAATATCATTTTAATAGATAATCAATACAAAAATTATTAATGAGCTATTATACATATATGTGTTGTATATATACATATATTTTTCATACCAAGTCTTTAACTCTAGTGTTATTTTACACTCACAGCACATCTCAATCCTGATCAGCCATGTGTCAAGGGCTCCATAACCACATGTGGCTGGTGGCTACTGTTTTGGACAGCAGAGCTGTAAACTTCCCACGACCCTGTCCCTAGTCCCCATCTCCCCTGCATGGCTCATGCTCACCCAGATGCTGGATCCTCACAGCTTCTCCACCAGTCCACAATGCAGCAGCCAAATCCTTATCTTTTTTCTTTTTTTTTGAGATGAGATCTCACTCTGTTGCCATGGTTGGAGTGTAGTGGTGTGATCTCTGCTCACTGAAACCTCCACCTCCCAGGCTCAAGTGATCCTCCCACCTCAGCCTCCCAAGTAGCTGGGACCACAGGCATGCACCACCACACCCAGCTAATTTTTTGTATTTTCAGTAGAGATGGAGTTTCACCATGTTGGCCAGGCTGGTCTTGAACTCCTAGACTCAAGTGATTCGCCTGCCTCGGCCTCCCAAAGTGCTGGGATTATAGGCGTGAGCCACGGTGTGTCTGGAATTGGTGGGTTCTTGGTCTCACTGACTTCAAGAATGAAGCCGAGGACCCTCACGGTGAGTGTTACAACTCTTAAGGTGGCACATCTGGAGTTGTTCATTCCTCCCAGTGGGCTCGTGGTCTCGCTGGCTTCAGGAGTGAAGCTGCAGACCTTCGCGGTGAGTGTTACAGCTCATAAAAGCAGTGTGGACCCAAAGAGTGAGCAGTAGCAAGATTTATTGCAAAGAGTGAAAGAACAAAGCTTCCACAGCGTGGAAGGGGACCCCCAGCGGGTTGCCGCTGCTGGCTCGGGCAGCCTGCTTTTATTCTTTTATGTGGCCCCACCCACGTCCTGCTGATTGGTAGAGCCGAGTGGTCTGTTCTGACAGGGCGCTGATTGGTGCGTTTACCATCCCTGAGCTAGATATAAAAGTCTTCCACCGCCCAATCAGATCAGTTAGATACAGAGTATCGACACAAAGGTTCTCCAAGGCCCCACCAGAGCAGCTAGATACAGAGTGTTGATTGGTGCATTCACAAACCCTGAGCTAGACACAGGGTGCTGATTGGTGTTTCTGCAAACCTTGAGCTAGATATAGAGTGCCGATTGGTGTATTTACAATCCTTGAGCTAGACATAAAGGTTCTCCAAGGCCCCACCAGAGCAGCTAGATACAGAGTGTCAATTGGTGCATTCACAGACCCTGAGCTAGACACAGGGTGCTGACTGGTGTATTTACAATCCCTGAGCTAGACATAAAGGTTCTCCACATCTCCACCAGACTCAGGAACCCAGCTGGCTTCACCCAGTGGATCCTGCACTGGGGCTGCAGGTGGAGCTGCCTGCCAGTCCCGTGCTGCACGCTCGCACTCCTCAGCCCTTGGGTGGTTGATGGGACTGGGCGCTGTGGAGCAGGGAGTGGCGCTCGTCGGGGAGGCTCGGGCTGCACAGGAGCCCATGGAGGGGGTGGGAGGCTCAGGCATGGCAGGCTGCAGGTCCCGAGCCCTGCCCTGCGGGAAGGCAGCTAAGGTCTGGTGAGAAATTGAGGGCAGTGCTAGTGGGTCGGCACTGCTGGGGGACCCAGTACACCCTCCGCAGCTGCTGGCCTGGGTGCTAAGCCCCTCATTGCCCGGGGCCAGCAGGGCCCGCTGGCTGCTCCAAGTGTGGGGCCCGCCAAGCCCACGCCCACCCGGAACTCCAGCTGGCCCGCAAGCACCGCGCGCAGCCCCGGTTCCCGCTCGCACCTCTCCCTCCACACCTCCCTGCAAGCTGAGGGAGCCGGCTCCCACCTTGGCCAGCCCAGAAAGGGGCTCCCACAGTGCAGCGGTGGGCTGAAGGGCTCCTCAAGTGCCACCAAAGTGGGAGCCCAGGCAGAGGAGGCGCCGAGAGCGAGCGAGGACTGCAAGCATGCTGTCACCTCTCAATGGCACCCAGGCAAAATTCTTATCTTAAATGCAGGTTTGGTCATGCCCCTCTCAGGTGGCTCCCCATCCCTCTCAGGATGTCTGGCTGCTGTGGCCCTGCCTCTCTTGCTTCCTCCTCTCACCTCTCCATCCCCAAGGTCCCCACTCTCTGGCTGTGCAGAATTATTTGCAGATCCTCCACACAATAGTGCTCCTGACCTCTAACCCTCACACATGGCTCCCTCTGCATGGAATATCCTTGGAACACTTCTTGGGCTAACCTTTCAGGTCACTCATTCATTCAACAAATGTATTGAGGGCCAGATGCAGTGGCTTACACCTGTAATCCAGAGCTTTAGGGGGCCAAGGCCGGAGGGTCACTTGAGGCTAGGAGTTCAAGACCAGCCTAACATAGCAAGATCTTGTCTCTATAAAAAATATAAAAATCAGCCAGGCGTGGGGGTGCATGCCTGTAGTCCCAGCTACTCAGCAGGCTGAGGTGAGAGGATGGCTTGAGCCCAGGAGTTTGAGGGTGCAGTGAGCGATGATTGTGCCACTGCACTCCAGCCTGGGCAACAGAGCAAGACCCTGACTCAAAAAAAAAAAAAAATTAGTGAGCACCTACTATGTGTCAGACATGATCCTAGGTCCTGCAGCAAAGCAATGCGTAATGAGGAAATAGGCATAACAAGAAAATACACTGGTCGGGTGCGGTGGCTCACACCTGTAATCCCAGCACTTTGGGAGGCCGAGGCGGGTGGATCACGAGGTCAGGAGATCGAGACCATCCTGGCTAACACGGTGAAACCCCGTCTCTACTAAAAAATACAAAAAAAAAATTAGGCGTGGTGGTGGGCGCCTGTAGTCCCGCTACTTGGGAGGCTGAGGCAGGAGAATGGCATGAACCTGGGAGATGAAGCTTGCGGTGAGCCAAGCACCACTGCACTCCAGCCTGGGCAACAGAGCGAGACTCCGTCTCAAAAAAAAAAAAAAAAAGAAAATACGCAGCACAGCAGATGGTGAGCAGTGAAGCAGGCAGAGGGAAAGCTGGTGTGGAGTTACTACTTTAAGCAGGATGGTCAGAGAAGGCTTCGTGGAGAAGGTGACTTTTGAGTAGAGAGCTGAAGTGAGGGAGGGGCCAGGTGGCTTTCTAGGGAGAGAGCACTCCAGGCAGAGGGAATAGCCAGGGCAAAGGCCCTGAGGAGGGAGCCTACCCAGGGGAACTGGGACATGTTCCAGTGTTACTGGAGCAGAGTGAGGGAGGAAGTCATGGGAACGAAGGTCAGAGAGGGCCAGAGGTGTGGGGAAGATCTCGCAGGAGCTTGTAAGACCTTGGGTTTTACCCTGAGTGCAGTGGGAGTGTGGCAGCTGCTGAGCGGGGAGGGACATGAGCTGCCTTGGGTTTGAACAGGACCCCCTGGCTGCCTGGCTGATGAGAATAGTCAGGGGTGGGTGGGGGAGCAGGGAGCCCAGTGATGACACTGGCTGGATCAAGGTGACAGTTGAGGAGTGGAGAGAAGGGGCTGAATTCAGGCTATACTGAAGGCGTCCGACCAACAGGATTTTCCAGATGGGTCAGATACAGAGTGTGAGAAAGCAAAGTGTCAAGTATGACTCTAAGATTTGGGGACTGAGCTTAGGGTATGGATGACCCCTCTTCAGGAAGTCCTCCTCGGGAGCCCACAGCTCCCTGTGCCTTGCCTGTTTCCCTCCAAGGCTGGGGGCTCCCGTGGTAGGACTTGTTTCCTGTCCTGCTGCCACAGTGCTGGGTAAGTGAGAGGTGAGAGGTGGAGGCAAGCTGAGCTGGGGCCACGCCCTCAGCTGTGTGAGGTCTGACACTGCTCCTCTCACCTCTCTAGGGACCTGTGTTTTCCCACTTGCACAAGGCGAGTGGGTGCTCTCCAAAAGTACTTCTAGCTGTAACCCAGTTTCCTCTCTAGGAGCAGGCACTGCCAGTCTCCTGAGCCCCCAGGCCCTCTCTCCTGCTCCCTGGCAACCTCAGCCTCCTGGGAGCATCGGAATACCTTCCTTCCCCTCTGGGACGCACAGGGCAGGTTGGGACACATGGCTGGGGCCTGAGTCAGCCTCACCAATGTGGGTGGAGGGGGTACCTGGGATGCGTCCCCTCCTCCCTTCCCAGAGGTTGGTACAGCCAAGGGTGGCACAGCTGCCCCCATTTCACTGCCTCCTGGAGTCCGAGGGCATGGCTGTGGCCCTGAGGCAGGGCCAGGCACGTAGCTGCCCCACCTGCCCCTCCTGCAGTGTTGTAGGGAAGAGTCAAGTCAGACAGGAAGGCCTGGGGCTGATAGCACCAGCAGGAAGGAATGCCATCTCAGTAAGCGAGTGGGGCCCAGGGGCAACGTCACGGTAGTCCCGCCCTCCTTGCTGTCACAGGTGCAGCCTGTCCTCTCCTTCCCCTGACCAGCCCAGCATCCACAGTCTACACAGAGCTCCCCTTGCTGCCCAGACAAGCTGAAGGACCACAGGTAATGGGACATGGGGCTGGGTGAGCAGTGGGGTGGAGTGTCAGCTTTTAAGGAAATCGGGAGAAAGAGTGTCCGCAATAGGCTTGATATTATGTGGTTCCTTGGTGGACCTGGGTTTGAGTCCCAGCTCTGCATCTTCCTAGCTGGGTGAGAACCTGTCTCTACTTCAGGGGAGGATGACAAATATTCACCTTCCTGGGTTGGGTTGAGGCTTCCACCCGCCTATACTTGGCCGTGGTAGGTGACCAGCTCCCAATTCTGTCACCAACTTGCTGCAAGACTTTCAGAAAAACCCTTGACCTCTCTGAGCCTCAGTTTCCCTACTTGTAAAATGAAGGGTCCAGCTAGATCTCTGAAGGCCCCTCACACCCTCACTGTTATGGAACCTAACAGCTTAGGAGGGGAGGGGTGTTCCCACAAATGTCTCAGCCTCTGCACCACCATCAGTGACTGCAGGCAGCCACCCCTCCCTCTGCCCCTCCTGGAGGAAGCCACCTTGGGCTGCCAGCCAGATTTGGGAGACGGGAGGAAGAAGTCAGCCGTCGCCTGCCTCCAGCTCAAAGGCACCCCCGGGGAGGATATGCCAGAGAGCTGGACCATGGGGAGGGGCCCTGCTGCCTGTCGGGGGCTCAGGCACAGGTGGTGTGGCCAAGGGGAGGGGGGCTTGGCAGACCTCTCAGAGCTCCCCCCACCCACCCCTGTAGGCTGTCATCCTCGTCGTAGAGCCACTCTGCTCAGAGCACCCTGGCTTTTAGGCCTCAAGCCAACCTAGTTTCCTTTTAAGGGGGATGAGAATGATTATGGTCTTGTGCTTATTATTTTCTTCTGTTTTGTTAAGAAACTGCCGGCCGGGCGCGGTGGCTCACGCTTATAATTCCAGCACTTTGGGAGGCCGAGGCGGGCAGATCACGAGGTCAGGAGATCGAGACCACGGTGAAACCCCGTCTCTACTAAAAATACAAAAAATTAGCCGGGCGTGGTGGCGGGCGCCTGTAGTCCCAGCTACTCGGAGAGGCTGAGGCAGGAGAATGGCGTGAACCCCGGAGGCGGAGCTTGCAGTGAGCCGAGATTGCACCACTGCACTCCAGCCTGGCCGACAGAGCGAGACTCTGTCTCAAAAAAAAAAAAAAAAAAAAAAAAAAAGAAACTGCCCAGGAGAATTCAGAGCCCTAACTAAGGAGTCAGGAGTGTGTGTTAGGGGGAGTGGTAGGGAGTGAACTCAGGCTAGTGTAGCCCTAGAGCACCAGGTTACTTTTGCTGGGAAATCCTCCTTGTGAAAAGGATCAGAGAGAGAGAGATCTCAAGTGCTGGCTGCACGTCAGGGACCATGCCATGGGCCTGCCCTGCTCCCTGCCTTATTTCACTTTCAAACAATCCTGTGGGTGGAGTCTTTCCTTTTTCTTTCTTTCTAAATAACAGATTTACTGAGATGTAATTCACCACTATAAAATTCACCCTTTTAAAAGTGTATAATTCAGGGCCAGGTGCCATGGCTCACCTATGTAATCCCAGTACTTTGGGAAGCTGAGGCGGGCGGATCACTTTGAGGTCAGGAGTTCAAGACCAGCCTGGCCAACATGGCAAAACCCCATCTCTACTAAAAATACAAAAATTAGCCAGGCATGGTGGTGCGCACCTGTAATTCCAGCTACTCGGGAGGCTGAGGCATGAGAATCACTTGAACCCAGGAGGCAGAGGTTGCAGTGAGCCAAGATTGCACTACCGCACTCCAGCCTGGGTGAGGGGGAGACTCTATTTCAAAGTAAATGATAGATAGATAGATAGATAAAAATTAAGTGTACAATTCAGTGTTTTTGTGCATTCACAGAGTTGTGCAGCCAGTGCCACTATCTAATTTTTTTTTTTTATCATCTCCAAGGTGAACCCTGTATCCTTTAGCAGTCACTCCCCACTTCCCCTTCCCTCTGGCAACAACAAGCCTGCTTTCCGTCTCTATGGATTTGTGTATTCTGGAAATTTCATCTGAATGGAATCATACAGTGTGTGGTCCTTTCTGAGTGGCTTCTTTCACTAGCCCAGTGTCGTCAAGGCTCATCTGCATTGCAGTGGGTGTCCATCCTTCCTTCCTCCCACTGATTGGATGAGGTTGCGTTGTATGATGATCTCAAACTTTGTGTCTCCATTTACCATGGGATGGACATTTGGGTTGTTTCCGTTTTTGGCTGTTATGTGTAATGCTGCTATAAACATTCATTACAAGTCTTTGTTCGGATATAGGTTGTCAATTCTCTTGCGAATATACTAGGGATTGGAATTGCTGGGTCATGTAGTAAATCTTTTTTAACCTTTTGAGGAGCTGCCAAACTGTTTTCCAAAGTGACCTCCATTTTACAATCTGACCAGCAACGTATGAGGGCTCCAGTTTCTTTGCACCCTCACCAATACTTGTTAGTGTCTGTATGTCTCATCATAAGCCACCCTAGTGGGTGTAAAGGGGTATCTCATGGTGGTTTTGATTTGCACTTCCCTAATGACTAATGATGTGGAGCATCTTTTTTTTTTTTTTTTTTGAGACGGAGTTTCACTCTTGTTGCCCAGGCTGGAGTGCAATGGTGCGATCTCAGCTCACCACAACCTCTGCCTCCAGGGTTCAAGCGATTCTCCTGCCTCAGCCTCCCAGGTAGCTGGGATTACAGGCACCTGCCACCATGCCCAGCTAATTTTGTATTTTTAGAAGAGATGGGGTTTCTCCATGTTGGTCAGGCTGGTCTCGAACTCCCGACCACAGGTGATCCGCCCGCCTCGGCCTCCCAAATTGCTGAGATTACAGGCATGAGCCACCGCACCCAGAGATGTGAAGCATCTTTCTATGTGCTATTGACTATTTCTGTGTCTTCTTTCGAGAAATGTCTATTCGAATCCTCTGTCCATTTTTAAACTGGATTATTTGTCGCTGTATGTTGAGTTTTAGGCATGCCCATTTTTCCAACTAAGGATTCTGAAGCTCTGAGAATGGATGTGACATGCTCCAGGTCTCAGAGTCAGTGAGGGGTAGAGGCGGGAACTGAAGATCTAGGTCTGTCTGATGTTCAAGAGAACTGACAAGCTCTTGTGCTGGATGCCAGCTTTCTGTTTCTTATTGTCAGTTGTGTGTGTGTGTGTGAGACAGAGAGTGTGTATGTGTGTGGTGTGTGTTGTGAGAGAGGGAGAGTGTGTGTGTGTGAGAGAGAAAGAGACACAGAGAGAGGGAGGCGGGTAGAAACACAGAGAGAAAGATGGGAAAGAAAGAAACAGAGACTGAGATTCCAGGCTGTGGAAGAAGGGACCCACCTGGCTCTATCTAGCTGGGCACCCACCTTGGTGCTTTGGTGTTTGACTCAACACTACACCAAGTTAGGACGATGAGAGCCAGGGAAAGACTTTTATGAGTTTTAGGTTTCTTCCTATTAATCTTCAAATGTGTCAGTGGAGCCTCAAAAAAGTTTTATGGAAGGCAAACTCCCCCTCTAGTTTTCCTTGTCCCTAAATCTGGAACAAATTATCTGATTAGACCCAAAAACCCCAAACCAGGACTAGCATCCCCTAGTGTCTAGCTAGGTCTGAAGATCTAGAGCAGCACTCATCTAACTTTTTGGTTGCACAATCTTCTCAAGAAGAATGCTCTGGGCACCCCCAGCATATACATATGCATAGATTTGTACACGTATATACAAGCATGGTGGCCATTAGCTGATGTCTCAGGGCCAGTGTACGCTCAGAATGAATTTCAATCACCAATGATAGTGGGTGGAAATCCACCTTTCAAATCGTTTCTCATTATTATTTCAGGAACTCAAAATACGATTGTATTTGAGTTTGAGTTTGTATTTGTTTCTCGTTATTGTATTTTGAGTTTGTGTTTGTTTCTCATTATTTCAGGAACTCAAATACACAGGAAACAATGGCTTCGTGTGTGAGACTCCTTTCCATTGCTCTTTCCAACGTGGTAATGCAGCTAAACTAAGAGCAAGGACAAGTCTGTCCCGCACTTTTCCTGTTGCTTGTTTGTACTTTCATGATTAGGGTTATCTCCGTCCGCGGTTTCTTTGCAGAGACTCTTCGAAGTCACTTGTCAACAAGAAGGGGGCTGATTCAGTGAAAGCTGTTTCATTTGAGCCTCAAATTAACCCAACTGGGCTCCTGCACACCACAATATATGGCAATAGTCTGGATGTAGAGAAAAGGAAGACGTGGCCACAGTCAACCTGTCTGCCTTGTGGGGCTCCCCACTGGCCTCTGGGAGCCCCACTTAGTGGACATGACATGTGGTGTCTGACATATGAGCCAAGGGTGCACATCAGGGCTAAACTATATACTATTAACTATTTTTAGTTAAAAATTACATAGAAATCGATAAATTAATATTTTCCTCCTGTACTTTGGAGAGAATTGCTTGAGACACTAATAGGTTCTGAGCTAAGAACATCTAAGCCAACCCTTGCCACTCCTCAACTTGCCACCTCACATGGCAGCATGCTCAGGACAACCCCAAAGCTGTTGTCATTTTTAGGATATTATTTTATATATTGAGGCCAGGTGCAGTGGCTCAGCACAACACTTTGGAAGGCCAATCCCAACACTTTGGGAGGCCGAGGCAGGAGAATTGCTCAAGGTCAACAGTTCAAGGCTGCAGTGAGCCATGATTGCTCCACTGCACTTGAGCCTGGGTGACAAAGTGAGACCCTGTCTCTAGAAAAGAAGAAAGAAAGAAAGAAAAAGAAAGAAAGAAAAAGAAGGAAGGGAAGAAAAAAAGGATGGAAGGAAAGAAAGAAGGGAGGGAAGAGAGAGGAAAGAAAGAAAAAAAAGAAAAAAAGAAAAGGAAGGAAGAAAGACAGAAAAAGAGAAAAGAAAGGAAGGAAGGAGGGAAGGAAGGAAAGGAAGGAAGAAAGAAAGGGAGGGAGGGGGAAGGAGAGAGAGGAAGGAAGAGAAAGAAAGAAAAAGAAAAGAACGAACGAAAGAAAGAAAAGAAAAGAAAAAAGAAGAAAATTGTTTTATATATTGAAGTTGGCAACTTCCCTGGTGACTTCCTCAAGGTACTGACCTTTCCTTCTGAGCTCACAGCCCTACCTGCTCCCCATGTCCTGGAGTCCTGCAGTAGTTCTGCAGAGACTTGGGGACAGTGACTAGGCCCATCCATGTGGAGCTCATCCCTAGGTCGAGTGTCCTGCTCCCCAAGCCACTTCTCTTGGGTGTAGTCTCTGTACCCGCTACATCCTCTGGATTCTCTTTGTCTGTCCAGAACTTATTCTATGCAGGACCCAGGAGTAAACCCAGGATGGAGGATTGGGGATGGTGGGATGTGGGCCACCTTCTTCACCATAGACTCTGTGCTTCTGTTAATATCACCTAAGGATATGCTAGCTTTGCTCTGTAGCTATATCACCTTGTTGGCTTATATTGCCACTTTAACAAACATTGGTTGTGCACCTACTATGTGCTAGACATGCTAGACAACAACCTAGATGCTTGCACTATTTTCTTTTCTTCCAGATTATCTTTTTAAAATCTTAGATCTTTCTGTATAAACAGCCTCCACACAGAGCCCAACCATCCTCTTTCTGTACAGCCATTATTTTGTTTTGTTGTTGTTGTTGTTGTTGTTGTTGTTTTAGATGGAATCTTGCTGTGTCACCCAGGCTGGAGTGCAGTGGCGCGGTCTCGGCTTACTGCCAGCTCCGCCTCCTGGGTTCACGCCATTCTCCTTCCTCAGTCTCCCTAGTAGCTGGGACTACAGATGTCCACCACCACGCCCAGCTAATTTTTTGTATTTTTAGTAGAGACAGGGTTTCACTGTGTTAGCCAGGATGGTCTCGATCTCTTGACCTGATGTGATGAAAGAGCCAGCCTTGCCCCTGTGTGGCTGCATGACCTGTGCAAGTTCCTCTCCATTTCAGGGCCTTGGTTTCCTCTTCTGTAAAATACGACAATAATCTCCAGCCTGCCTCTCTCCTGGTTGTATGAGAGTCAAGAGAGCTGGGAGAGGAGAGTGCTGTGAGGCTGTGATGGCTCAGTGTGCTCTGTCAGCCCTCCTGCCCTGGGCCCAGGCCCTGTGACAGCAGGAGCTCAGGAAATCTGGGCTCACCTGAAGGGGAAATCCAGTTGAGCAGGACCCATGGGTACACAGGCCCTGGCACCACCCATGACTCAGCAGGGCTGGGCTTTTTGGAGAAAAGTGCCAGAAAGTCAGGCATTCCATTTCCTTGTAGGATCAGCCTTGGATGTGGGGGCCACCTGAGGTGGCACTAGAGGCCTCTAACCAGGGGGCAGCTGAGGCATGAAGCTTCTCTGTTGGGGTAGGGGTCAGATTTGAGTCCATCTATAAGCTGGGAGACCTTGAACAAGTCTCTTCCTCTACCTGAGCCTCAGTCTCCCCCTATGTTAAATAAGACCTGTATGGAGGCCGGGTGTGGTGGCTCATGCCTGTAATCTCCGCACTTCGGGAGACCAAGGCAGGAGGATCACTTGGCCCAGGAGTTCAAGAGCAGCCTGGGCAACATAGTGAGACCCTATCTCTACAAAAATATAAAAACAAAAATTAGCCGGGTGTGGTGGCAAATGCCTATAGTCCCAGCTACTCGGGAGGTTGAGGTGGGAAGATCACTGGAATCCAGGAGGTTGAAGCTGCAGAGCCGTGATCGTGCCACTGCACTCCAGCCTGGATGATAGAGTGAGACCCTGTCTCAAAAAAAAAAAAAAAAAAAAAAAGAAAAGAAAGAAAGGAAAAAGGCAAAAAAGAAAAATGGGTGGAGGAGGAATAGACAGGGACATTAAAAGGAGAAACAGAGCCACGTGGGGTCTTCCCTCTGTGATGGTTCCATTCCTCCCCAAGGAAGTTCCCTTGGCTATGGTAGCAATTACTCAAGGCTCCATCAGTAGCTAAATGTAAGCCAAGTCAGCATATTTGCATAACACTCTGATGACTGTTAGTGTGTCCTCTTTCCTGGTGCCAATGTCAGGGTCCTGACAAGAGGAGCCAGCATCACTCCTTTAGTCTCCCAACATGGGCTTAGCAATCAACTACCCTTGCTTAACCACTTACTATGTGGTCCTGGACAAGTTTCTTTCTTTTCTTTCCTTTTCTTTTCTTTTCCTTTCTTTTTTTTCTTTTTTTCTTTTCTTTTCTTTTTTTTTTTTTTTTGAGACAGAGTCTCGCCCTGTTGCCCAGGCTGGAGTGCAGTCGCGCGATCTTGGTTCACTGCAACCTCTGCCTCCTGGGTTCAAGTGATTCTCCTGCCTCAGCCTCCTGAGTAGCTGGGATTACAGGCCTGCAACCACCATGCCCAGCTAATTTTTGTATTTTTAGTAGAGACTGTGTTTCACCATGTTGGCCAGGATGATCTCCATCTCCTAACCTCGTGATCCGCCCACCTCGGCCTCCCAAAGTCCTGGGATTACAGGCGTGAACCACCGCGCCCGGCCTGTCCTGGGCAAGTTTCTTATCCTCTCTGTGCCCCAATATTCTGACCTATAAAATGGGCACAGCCCTGGTGAGCCTTCATAGGTTTGTGGTGAGGAATAGATTAGTTAACACGAGTTAACTGTTAGAACCTTGCCTGGCAGATAGTAGGCACTTATAGCTGCTTGTTGTCATCATTTTTCCTTTGTTCCCGGCTCTGTACAGGGTATGGGTGACACAAATGAATCAGCCTTAGTCCCTACTTAGGCTGCATTCATGATCTAGTGAAGGAGACAAACCCTGGATGGTGGTACATGCTTGTAGTCCTACCTATTCAGAAGGTTGAGGCAGGAGGATCACTTGAGTCCAGGAGTTCAAGGCTGCAATGAGCTGTGATTGCACCACTGCACTTTAGCCTGGGTGATAGAGAGAGACCTTGTCAAAGAAAAAAAAGCTAGGGATAGTGGAGGGAGTAAGGTTAGGGGAGTAGGGAATAGAGTTGGTGGGTATTGTTTAGGCAATCGAAAGAGTACTTCATGAGGGAAGTGGGTTTCGACCTGTGCTTGGAAGGTCGGATGCAATTTTGACATTAGGAAAGAATGGACTAAGCCAAAAGTGCTGTGTGTGACCAGGACACAGAGCAGGATGGAGATGAGACTGGAAAAAGAGCTTATCACTTTGTAAACTTCGGTCTATCTGACATCAGCCAACAGCTCTCTTTCCCCCATGTGGCTCTACAACTCTTCCTCCACTCTAGCTGAAATGCCTTCATTAGAAATGATCTCAGCCAATGAATATGTGCTAGTCACCTGTTGCATGCAGAGAACCCTGTTCAAAATAGAAATATGCCCTAGAGGCTTCTGCTGTCAGTCATTCCATCTCGATTCGATGCATTTTAATGGCTAGTGACTTCCTAATGCCTAGCTGAATTCTGCTCTGAGAAATGGGAAGTTTTATTCTAGAAAAGGGTAGGCCGGGCGCGGTGGCTCACGCCTGTAATCCCAGCACTTTGGGAGGTCAAGGCGGGTGGATCACAAGGTCAGGAGTTCAAGACCAGCCTGGCCAATATGGTGAAACCCCATCTCTACTAAACATACAAAAATTAGCCTTAGCCGAGTGTGGGTGTGGCGCCTGTAATCCCAACTACTCTGGAGGCTGAGGCAGAAGAATCACTTGAATCCAGGAGGCAGAGGTTGCAGTGAGCTGAGATTGTGCCACTGCACTCCAGCCTGGGCGACAGAAGTGAGACTCCATCTCAAAACACAAACAAACAAAAAAAACGGGTAATGGAGTCTGGGGCCTATGAGATGGGGGATGAGCAGGGATGGTACTGGACACTGAATGTCCAAGGGTAAGAGGAGGCCTGTAGAGGAGGAAACCCACATTCACAACGGCCCTGCTAAGGACTGTCCTGCCATTTTCACACACTGTGAGGTAAGCACTATTACTGTCTCTGTTTTACAGATGAGAAACCCAGGGCGCAGTGAGGGATTAAGTAACTTGCCCATGCTTCCATCGCTAGAAGAGGCAGAGACAGGATTCCAACCCAGGCAATCTGGCTCTAAGACACAGGGGAGGAGGCTTCCTGACAAGGTCTTGTGGTAGATTCTCTAGACCATTCTCAAATGGGGGGTGATGTTTGCCCCACAACAAGGGTCATTTGGCAATGTCTGGAGACATTTTTATTGTCATAGCTTAACAGGAAAGTGCTACTGGCATCTAGGAGGAGGCTGCTAAACATCTCACAATGTGTTACCCAGTCCCAAATGTCAGTTGTGTTGAGGCTGAGAAACATGGTTTAAATGAGTCAGAGGCTGGCCACAGTGGCACGTGCCTGTAGTCCCAGCTACTCAGGAGGCTGCAGTGGGAGGATTGCTTGAGCCCAGGAGTTCAAGACTAGACTGGGTGATATAGCAAGACCTCTGTCTCAAATAAGAAAGTAAAAAATAAATGAGTCAGAGACTAGTAAATCTACCTCCTCTCAGATTTGAGGTCTCAGCCTCAGAGCTGAGAGAAGAAGAAATAGGGCAAGGAATCAGAAGGAAGCCTGCACTTCCTGGCTCAGCTGCTATAACAGAGACTCATAGCACAGGGGCTCCATTAAAAGAAACTTCTTTCCTGTGCACGTAGCTGTCAAGAGGTGGCAGGTGGCTCTGTGTGTGAGGCCGGCCGGGGCCCAGGACTCCCTTGCCTTTTTTTTTTTTTTTTTTTTTTTTTTTGAGACAGAGTCTCGCTCTGTCGCCCGGGCTGGAGTGCAGTGGCGCAATCTCGGCTCACTGCAAGCTCCGCCTCCCGGGTTCACGCCATTCTCCTGCCTCAGCCTCCGAGTAGCTGGGACTACAGGCGCCCGCCACCGCGCCCGGCTAATTTTTTGTATTTTTTAGTAGAGACGGGGTTTCACCGCGGTCTCGATCTCCTGACCTCGTGATCCACCCGCCTCGGCCTCCCAAAGTGCTGGGATTACAAGCGTGAGCCACCGCGCCCGGCCTCCCTTGCCTTTTTGCTCAATCATTCCTGGATGTTGGCCATGTTTGTGGGATTGGAGTTGGTTCACCAACTTCAAATCTGCATTCCTATCAAAATTGTACCTAGGCTGGACATGGTGGCTCACACTTGAATCCCAGCACTTTGGGAGGCCAAGGTAGGAGAATTGCTTGAGCCCAGGAGTTCAAGACCAGCCTGGGCAACATAGAGACACCCTGTTTCTACACACAAAAAAAAAAGAAAGAAAAAAAGATTGTGCCTGACTTTTCAGGCACAGATAAAAACTGATTTCCTTCATGAAGCCCCCTGCTAGTTGTCTAAACAATACCCACCACCCCGATTCCCCACTCCCTTAACCCTCCTCCCTCCACTACCCCGGCCTTCTTGCTTGCCAACAGAACTACCATTTTTTTGTTAATTATTTTTCTTATTCCTTTGAATGTTGAGTGTTTGTCTTTTTCTTATTTATTTGCCAAGCTCTTTGTATATTAAGATATTAACTAAGGCGATATTAACTACTGATTATTGTTATTCCTCCAGGAAAAGCCATGGAGACTTCAGCAACCTCCTCCCAGCCTCAAGACAACAGTCAAGTCCACAGAGAAACAAAAGATGTAGACTGTACGTTTGCCTTCTCTGACCCTCTGGGCAAAACCGCGTGGGAGGTGGAGTCCAAAAGTAGAAGGGACAGAAGAAGACCCTCCTCAGCTCACATTGCACAGGGCCTCAAATCACAGCTGAAATGGGGAAGCAGTGGTTTTACACACATGCACACACACATTTGCATGGTCCAATCTATCCTCCTGTGCTGCCTAGCTATGGGGACCCTCAGCTGCTTGCCAAATCTCAACAATTCTCTGGGGGCTTGTGTTGGCACTAGGGAGCACCCCTAGAAGGTGGAGAGGGTCCTATGTGACCCCAGAATGGGGAATGGGAAGGTTTAGGGCTTGATCACACCTCATCTTGGCTGTAATTTACAGAGGATCCTAAATTAGCAACTACTCTACAGAGTCTAGCTGTCTCTGGGCAAGGCAGGGGGCTTAGAAACCCCTTTTCTGGCCAGGTGCGGTGGCTCATGCCTGTAATCCCAGCACTTTGAGAGGCCGAGGTGGGCAGATCACAAGGTCAGGAGATCGAGACCATCCTGGCTAACATGGTGAAACCCCGTCTCTACTAAAAATACAAAAAATTAGCCGGGCGTGGTGGTGGGCGCCTGTAGTCCCAGCTTCTCGGGAGGCTGAGGCAGGAGAATGGCGTCAACCCGGGAGGCACAGCTTGCAGTGAGCCGAGATAGCATCACTGCAGTCCAGCCTGGGCGAAAGAGCAAGACTCCGTCTCAAAAAAAAAAAAAAAAAAAAGAAACCCCTGTTCTGAGTCCATATTCAGATAAATTTCTGTACTGAGCCTTCTTTGAGCCCCTGGCATCTCTGAGAGCCTTGGTCTCCTGCATGTTGCATTGGCCCTAGATATTTGGGAAGATAATCCAGTCCTTCCTGGCTCCCCAAGTCCAAGTAGAACCCTGGAGAGGACTGGGTGGTCCCTGGGGTGGGAAGGGTGGGAAACGCTCATCCCCTGGCCTCTGTGTGCCTTGCAGATGGAGAGACAGATTTCCACAAGCAAAATGGGAAGGCTGGACTCTTTTCCCAAGAACAATATGAGAGAAACAAGTCGTCTTCCTCCTCCTCCTCCTCATCCTCCTCATCTTCTTCATCCTCCTCCTCCTCCTCAGGTATAGCAGAGATTTAAATATATGTATATTATTCAAGAAAAAGATTTACATGGGGAAACAATCCCCCATACTTGAAGTCATTGAAGTACTTGAAACTCCAATACTGTTTCTCCACATTCTTTTCTAGAGCTGATCTGTCTACACGTGCTTCTACGTACACAGTTATAATTGGTCGTATTGGCAATTTTGTCCTCCATTTAAAATTTTCCACAGCTTATCCTAAGCTTTTAGCCATGTTGTTCTGTAATATATCTGTAGCTATTTTTAATGTTTACCAAACAGCCCCTCAAGTGGCTGCATCTCATGTAAAGTAACATTTAGGTTTATTAGGGGCACCCCAGTGCGATAGTCAAAGCGTGTGTTACAGGTTCAAATCCTGTCTTTACCACTAAGTAGCTACATGTCCTTGGGTAAACTGCTTAACCCGTGGCTGCCTCAAGTGCCCTCATCTAGAAGATGGGGATGATAGTGTGTCCAGAATTAGTGGGTTCTTGGTCTCACTGACTTCAAGAATGAAGCCGCGGACCCTCGCAGTGAGTGTTACAGTTCTAAAGGCGGCGTGTCCAGAGTTTGTTCCTTCTGATGTTCAGATGTGTTCGGAGTTTGTTCCTTCTGGTGGGTTTGTGGTCTCGCTGGCTCAGGAGTGAAGCTGCAGACCTTCGCGGTGAGTGTTACAGCTCTTAAGGCGGCACGTCTGGAGTTGTTTGTTCCTCTCGGTGGGCTCGTGGTCTTGCTGGCTTCAGGAGCGAAGCTGCAGACCTTTGCGGTGAGTGTCACAGCTCATAAAAGCAGTGTGGACCCAAAGAGTGAGCAGTAGCAAGATTTATTGCAAAGAGCAAAAGAACAAAGCTTCCACAGTGTGGAAGGGGACCTGAGTGGGTTGCCACTGCTGGCTTGGGCAGCCTGCTTTTATTCTCTTATCTGGCCCCACCCACATCCTGCTGATTGGTAGAGCAGAGTGGTCTGTTTTGACAGGGCGCTGATTGGTGCGTTTACCATCCCTGAGCTAGATATAGATTGGTGCGTTTACCATCCCTGAGCTAGATATAAAAGTCTTCCACGTCCCCATCAGATCAGTTAGATACAGAGTATGGACACAAAGGTTCTCCAAGGCCCCACCAGAGCAGCTAGACACAGAGTGTCGATTGGTGCATTCACAAACCCTGAGCTAGACACAGGGTGCTGATTGGTGTTTCTGCAAACCTTGAGCTAGATACAGAGTGCCGATTGGTGTATTTACAATCCTTGAGCTAGACATAAAGGTTCTCCAAGGCCCCACCAGAGTAGCTAGAAACAGAGTGTCGATTAGTGCATTCACAGACCCTGAGCTAGACAGAGTGCTGATTGGTGTATTTACAATCCCTGAGCTAGACATAAAGGCTCTCCACATCTCCACCAGACTCAGGTGCCCAGCTGGCTTCACCCAGTGGATCCTGCACTGGGGCTGCAGGTGGAGCTGCCTGCCAGTCCCATGCTGCACGCTCGCACTCCTCAGCCCTTGGGTGGTTGATGGGACTGGGCGCTGTGGAGCAGGGGGTGGCGCTCATCGGGGAGGCTCAGGCTGCACAGGAGCCCATGGAGGGGGTGGGAGGCTCAGGCATGGCGGGCTGCAGGTCCCGAGCCCTGCCCCGCGGGAAAGCAGCTAAAGTCCGGTGACAGATCGAGCACAGTGCCGGTGAGTCAGCACTGTTGGGGGACCCAGTACACCCTCCGCAGCTGCTGGCCTGGGTGCTAAGCCCCTCATTGCCCAGGGCCGGCAGGGCCGGCCGGCTGCTCCGAGTGGGGGGGCCCGCCAAGCCCATGCCCATCCGGAACTCCAGCCGGCCCACAAGCGCCGTGTGCAGCCCCGGTTCCACTCACACCTCTCCCTCCACACCTCCCTGCAAGCTGAGGGAGCCGGCTCCCGCCTTGGCCAGCCCAGAAAGGGGCTCCCACAGTGCAGCGGTGGGCTGAAGGGCGCCTCAAGTGCCACCAAAGTGGGAGCCCAGGCAGAGGAGGTGCCGAGAGCGAGCGAGGGCTGTGAGGACTGCCAGCACGCTGTCACCTCTCAATAGCAATACAGAATACCTCATGGGATTCTTGTGAGGATTAAATTCGTTATACAGGTAAAGTCTTAGCACGTAGCACATATTAAAAGCTCTAAAAGTAATTGTGTTATGATCTTCCCCTCCCAGGTTTATCATGCTCATGAGCATCCTTGTGCAAAAGCTTTTGCCTTTTGAATTTTTGTACAAATCATTCCTAAGTATTGATTCCTTGCAAGTAGTTTAGTGGGTTTAGAGGAATGACATCTCCAATAGCATCTTTTTTTTTTTTTTTTTTTTTTTTTGAGACAGAATCTTGCTTTGTTGCCCAGGCTAGAGTGCAGTGGCGTGATCTCAGCTCACTGCAACCTCTGCCTCCTGGGCTCAAGCGATTCTCCTGCCTCAGCCTCCCGAGCAGCTGGGATTACAGACATCCGCCATCATGCCTGGCCAAATTTTTGTATTTTTAGTAGAGACAGGGTTTCTTTATGTTGGCCAGGCTGGTCTTGAACTCCTGATCTCAGGTGATCTGCCCGCCTCGGCCTCCCAAAGTGCTGGGATTATAGGGGTGAGCCACTGCACCTGACCTCCAATAACATCCTGATTACAAATAACCACATTATTCTCCAAGAAACAGCAGAATGTTCTTTCATTTGTATTCTTTTAATTCAAAATGTAAGGCTGAATTTATAGTAGTAGCACCAGCAATATTTATTGAATGCTTACTCTGTGCCGGGAGCTGTTGTAAACACTTGCAGGTAATAACTCAATTCTCACAGCAACCCATAAAGGAAGGTACTATTATTATTCCCAGTTTACAAGTGAGAAAACTGAGGCACAGAGAGGCCAACTGACCTGCTCTAAGAGAGCTCAGTAACCAACTTGGGATTCCCCGGAGGTCTTTGTGGGATCCGGGAGGCTAACCCTCCTCAGTCAGAGCTCCTGCACTATGATCTCCTTTATGCCGTGGGCTTGAGCTTAAGACTTTATTTAACGAAAGGTCTCTGGGCTGGAAGGAAAAAAAAAAAAAAAAAAAAAAAAGCTCTGGTCTTATGTCCTCATGTTGCAAATGCTGAGACCAAGGCCCAAAGCCACAAAATCAATGATCATTTCAGCAGGGGAGGGAGAGTGGTCGGTGGGCCCAGTGGGTTTGTTTGTAGCCAGTCTCCTCATGGCACTGAAAAGGAAGCCATCTCCCCATTTAAAAACAAAAAACGAGAAAACACACAAGCCCACCACGTTGGGGTTTGGCTCTGGAAGAAGAGCTTCCAGGTGCAGGGAGGGGGCTGTTTGTTGCCTGTCCATTTGTTTCTCCTCCCTGGGCAGGAAAGAATGTTCTGTCCTCTGGTTCTGGTTGTCCCTCAAGGAGTGCTGCTCCTCTGAAAATGTCCCCCATGTGCCATAATCCCTGGCACCAAGGCACCTCACACATGGGACTGGCTGAAATTAGCCAAGTGGAGTGCTAAGAGAAAGCAGCAGGAGAAAGCCAGAGTCCTAGAAGCATAAAGACAGGCTGACATTCAGGATCCTGGTCCCTGATCCTACTATGACTGACCTGCTGCCAGAATATGACTGCCTGTTTTTCAGGCCCGGACAGGGACCCGTTACCCTAGAGGCCCCAAGCCTGGGTGGCTCACTGCAGCCCTGCCATCCTCATATGCAGGACCCTCACTCATAGTCACATCCACCATCTCTCTCCTACATACCTGTTTTAATCCAGTTATTTTTAGATGAAGTTTTGTTTTCAACTGTAAAAGATTACACACAGGTACACTGTAGAAAATATAGAGCATATAGGGAAACAGAAATATGAGAAAACAAATCACTCTTTGCCCCATTACCCAGAGATAACCACCCAAAACATATTAGTGTATTCCTTACATTTATTTAACAAATATTTACTGAGCACCAAATATGTGCCAGTCTTTGTGATGGGTACGAGGGACACTAGCAATGAACAGTGAATCTTTCTTCTGTGGTCAATTTTTTTTTTTTTAATTTATAAAGAAAAGAGGCTGGGCACAGTGGCTCACTCCTGCAATTCCAGCACTTTGGGAGACCAAGGCGGGCAGATCACCTGAGGTCAGGAGTTCAGGACCAGCCTGGCCAACATGGTGAAACCCCGTCTCTACTAAAAATACAAAAATTAGCCAGGTGTGGTGGTGGGCATCTGTAATCCCAGCTACTAGGGAGACTGAGGCAGGAGAATCACTTAAGCCGGGGAGGCAGAGTTTGCAGTGAGCCGAGATTGCGCCACTGCACTCCAGCCTGGGTGACAGAGTGAGACTCCGTTTCAAAAGAAAAAGAAAAGAGGTGTATTTAACTCACAGTTCTGCAGTTTGGGTAACTTTTTAAATAACTAAATCAAAGAGCATACACAAAAATAGTCTTCATTTTAAACAGCATATATTCCATAATACCTTTTATTTAAAAAATTGTATTAGGCTGGGCACGGTGGCTCATGCCTGTAATTCCAGCACTTTGGGAGGCCAAGGTGAGTGGATCACTTGAGTCCAGGAGTTCGAGACCAGCATGGGCAACATAGTGAAATCCCATCTCTACTGAAATACAAAAAATTAGCTGGGCGTGGTGGCACATACCTGTAATCCCAGCTACTCGGGAGGCTGGGGCGTGAAGATCACTTGAGCCTGGGAGGTCAAGGCTACAGTGAGCCCTGATTGTACCACTGCACTTAAGCCTTGGTGACAGAGACCCTGTCTCCAAAAAAATTGTATTACGAATATATCACAGAGAAAGCTAAAACAATGTTCATTCACACATTGATGGCAGTTGTCTCTAGCTGATAAAATTTGGAGTAATTGCCAGGTGCGGTGATACACACCTGTAATTCCAGAACTTTGGGAGTCCAGGGTGGGTAGATCACCTGAGGTCAGGAATTCACGACCAGCCTGACTAACATGGTGAAACCTCGTCTCTAGAAAAAAAAAAAAAAAAAAAATTAGCCAGGTGTGGTGGTGCATGCCTGTAATCTGAGCTACTTGGTAGGCTGAGACAGGAGAATCGCTTGTACCTGGGAGGTGGAAGTTGCAGTGAGCCGAGATCACGCCATCGCACTCCAGCCTGGGCAACAAGAGCAAAACTCCGTCTCAAAAAAAAAATTGGAATAATTTTTACTGTATTTTCTATATTTCTTTATTTTGCAGCATGCATTATCTTTTTAGCAATAAAAAGTCATTTTTTGCACAGATGAATATTTGTAAAATATAGAAAAGAAGAAAATAGAAGTCACCCAAAATCCTCTCTCCTGAGATAAACACCAGTGTTGTTATTTTGTTGAGCTTCCCAATCCCATTTCCTCCTTATCCAGTTGAGATCACAGATGCACTGATGTTTAAGCACAATTAATTTGGTTTCCTGCAATTTTTTAAATTGACCCATGACTGACCAGGAGGTCCCCACGGTCTTGTCTTGGGATAAAGGAGTCTTCTGGACCTGGAGCCAGAAACTCCTAGACCTGAATTCTTGGAATGCTGACTGGCCAAAGAGCACAATTGACAACCATTTTCAAGTCTTGATCAAGCTCCTGTTCCTAGCTGGGCACCCCTGCAGGGTGGAGAACCCAGGTCATGTCCTTCAGGAGATGAAATGGTTGGAGAGAGGCACATCACGAGACCTCTGGCCCTCGTGTCCACTGAGTCAAGCACAGACAACTGGTGCTATAGAAACCCCAGCAGGGAAACGCGAGACCAGTGTGAACTGGGGCAGTTGGCAAAGGCTTTCTACAGGAGGTGTGACATCAGCTTAAGCTTCTCAATAACACAGACAAACAGGAAGGATATTTCAGGGGGGTGGGAGACACAGCAAACATCCAGAGCCAGCATGATGGGTGGGGAAACAGAGATGACACAGCCCCTGCACTTGGTGGGATGGAAGCCATCTCAGTACTATGATGCCTCATGGGACCTTGTCTTATCTTCATGGAAGTCTTATGAAGTAGGCAAGGCAGAAGCAGAAATATTATGTAGACACGAAATCAACAGAAATATTAAGGGATTTGTGCGAAGTCACACCTAAAATGAGTGGCAGGTCTCCTACCTCCAGTCCCCAAATCAGAGTTCCTCCCACCAAACCACACACTCTTCTCGTAAACCAAATTCTGAGAATGGCCACCAGAATGAATGCATTCCCAGCTGGGTCCGGGCTGAGCTTCTCCTACAGCTTGTGTTTGTTCCCCGCAGAGAGCAATGATGAGGACCAGCACCCCAGAGCAACCGGAAAACGTCGACTGAGCATGGGGGCTGGATACCCCCACGGGAACGGCTCACCCAGTAGGAAATAGGCCTTACCATTTTTCTTTTGCTCACTCACTCACTGTTGAGTTTCTCAGTGGGACTGAACCTGCCTGTGTGATGTTCTTCACAGCACTGTTTATGGCAGGATAAAATAGGAAATAGCCTGACAGCAGCAGAATAGATAAAGGATGCTACTACACTCTGCCCTGATGACAGCTCTGCTCTTCATCTATCACTGAACTGAAAAAGAAAGATGCCAAATCATAGAATTAATTTGATCTCGTATATACTTTATAAAAAATCAGACATATATGGTTATAATCAAGACTAGAAGGAAAAATACCAAAATGTTAATAGTGGTTATCTCAGGATGGTGGAATTATAAGTGATTTTTATTTTCCCTTTTTTGAACTGTCCTATACTATAAATAATTTACAATGAGCATGTTTTATTTTTTATTTTATTTATTTAATTTTTGGAGATAGGGTTTCGCTCTTGTTGCCCAGGCTGGAGTGCAATGGCGTGATCTCAGCTCACCACAACCTCCACCTCCTGGGTTCAAGTGATTCTCCTGCCTCAGCCTCCTGAGTAGCTAGGATTACAGGCATGCACCACCATGCCTGGCTAACTTGGTATTTTTAGTAGAGACAGGGTTTTACCATGTTGCCCAGGCTGGTCTCAAACTCCTGGACTCAAGTGATCTACCCACCTTGGCCTCCCAAGGTGCTGGGATTACAGGGGTGAGCCACCGTGCCTGGCCGAGCATGTTTTACTTTTACAACCAAGAAATAATTTTTGCAAAAGAAATAACAAATTTCATAGGAAGGAAAGAGCACTGGGAAAAGGGCTGAATTATTGCCTAGTACAGAACCTGCCACACAGAAGGTGTTTAATAAATGCTGCCCATGAGGCTAGAGCTGAGCCCTGGGTTCTATTTCTGGATATAAAGCAGGCTTTGGCAACAGACCTGGTAGAGTTGCCAGTTGCTGGCTATATGACTTTGGGAAAATAATTTAACTGTTTGGGCCTCAGTGTCCTTATCTGTATAATGGGTGGGTAGGTACTAATACCTTCCTCATAGGATGTCCATGAGGAGCAAATGAAGTATTAAATATAAATCACTTAGTACAGTGTTGGTGCATGCTGGTGCCCAATATATACCCACTATTAACCTTGAGCAAGGTCCAGGTCCTCTCGGGTCTTGAGTGCTTTCTGAGTGTGGTCACCTCTGGAAGTTCTGGGGGCATCAGAGAGGGCAAAGGGAAGGCACTTGTGCTGCCTTGCCTCCTGAAGACCACCCCCCATCTCACCTCCAGCACAAGGACTGTGGTACTTCTTAAGCTTCAAAGCCATGGGAGATGGAAGTGGCCTGGATCACTGTGTTTGGGGAGTGCTGACTAAGGGGTTTGTCTCCATCCAGGTCCTGGGCATGGGGAGCCTGACGTTTTGAAGGATGAGCTTCAACTCTATGGAGGTAATCAGTTGCCCAGTGGCTTTGGAGAAAACAATTAGATGAAGGAAAAGGGGGCCTTGTTGGGCAGAAACAAGGTCATGAGGGTGATTCATGAGCTGAAAAGTCCCAGCCAAATACAGGAGATGTGGCCAGTTGGGTGGTTATAACATTGGCAGGTGGGGAGGTGGGCATGAGATTGTCTTGAGGAAATCCTGCATTTTCTGGGGTTTTTATTTGTTTGTTTTGTTTGTTTGTTTGTTTTGAGACAGAGTCTCACTCTGTCGCCCAGGCTGGAGTGCAGTGGTGTAATCTCGGCTCACTGCAACTTCCAACTCCCCAATTCAAGTGATTCTCCTGCCTCAGCCTCCCGAGTAGGTGGGACCACAGGCGCCCACCACCACACCCAGCTAATTTTTTGTATTTTTAGTAGAGACGGGGTTTCACTATGTTGGCCAGGATGGTCTCGATCTCCTGACCTCGTGATCCGCCCGCCTTGGCCTCCCGAAGTGCTGGGATTACAGGCGTGAGCCACCATACCCAGCCAATCCTGCATTTTCTTCTGAGCTATAACCTTGACTTATGGGGTGACCATGAAGAGTCAACCACTTTTCTGGGCCTCAGCTCCTAAACCAGCAGAATGGGACATGATTGGTACCCCCTCTCTTGGAATACTGGGCTGTTTCAGCACACAAGGAAAATGAAGGATCTGATCTCCACCATACCCATTTTACAGAATAATTATTTCCAATACCCTGATTACTACAGTGAGGAGGCATGAATAATATGACGCTTTGGTTGGTAGTACTAGGGTGAAATAGAACTTGTAGAATGAGAAACAAAAAAAGAGGAAAAAAAAGAACTTGTAGAATGAACTCTTTTGCCAAATAATATGACAAATGCACTCTACTAGATAAGAAAGCCTTAATATCTGTGTTTAATCCAACATTTCAGAAATCTACATAATCTCCTAATGCCTGGCAATAAGTAAAGCAGTGGAAAACACTTATGTATATGCTAAAGAAAAGATTTCATTTGTTATGTAACAAATACAACCAGTGGCTGCCTCTGGGTCATCTGTATTGTGGGTTTTTGTTTTTTGGGTTTTTTTGCGACAGGGTTTCACTCTGTTGTCCAGGCTGCAGTGCAGTGGTGTGATCATGACTCACTACAGCCTCAACCTCCTGGGCTCAGGTGATACTCCCACCTCAGTCTCCCAGGTAGCTGGGACTTACAGGTGTGTGCCACCACACCCAGCTAATTTTTTGTATTTTTTAGTAGAGACAGAGTTTTGCCATGTTGCCCAGGCTGGTCTCGAACTACTGAGCCCGAGTGATCCTCCCGCCTTGGCCTCCCAAAGTGCTAGAATTACAGGCGTGAGTCACTGCAGCTGGTCCTTCTTTCTTTCTTTCTTTCTTTCTTTTTTTTTGGTTACAAAAACAAGTATAATCTGGTTTAGAAAAATGCATTTAGGCCGGGCGCGGTGGCTCACGCTTGTAATCCCAGCACTTTGGGAGGCCGAGGCGGGCGGATCACGAGGTCAGGAGATCGAGACCACGGTGAAACCCCGTCTCTACTAAAAATACAAAAAAATTAGCCGGGCATGGTGGCGGGCGCCTGTAGTCCCAGCTACTCGGAGAGGCTGAGGCAGGAGAATGGCGTGAACCCAGGAGGCGGAGCTTGCAGTGAGCCGAGATTGTGCCACTGCACTCCAGCCTGGGCGACAGAGCGAGACTCCGTCTCAAAAAAAAAAAAAAGAAAAATGCGTTTAATTACTCAAGTAATTTAAGAAAGGTTTCACTGGGTATAAAATAAGATAAACCTTTATGTTTACGTGTATTTTAAAATATTTTTCTCATTAAGTAATTCATATTCACTGTAGAAAACGTAGATACAGTCACTTATTCATGAATTACTTCTTTCCCCCAGACATCGGAGGTGCTTGGTAAATTACATTGCTCGAGTTCTCATTTCATGTTGTCGTTGGTATGCTCTCTGCACTCTCCGTATTGGCCCCTCTGGTCACTTTGCATATGGTGTTCAGTGTGCTGAGTGCCTGTTGTCACATGCTAAGTGCCCCTTGTGGTGTTTGTGTCCTGGGGCTGCCCTGTGGGACAGGAAACTACAGAAGTAGGGGCCTGATGGTAGGAAGATCATACAAGTGCCTGTCTGCCCTTGAGGGGAAGAAGATGACAGGCTAGGAGCAAGGTCACCAGGGAACTAGAACAGGCACCAAGAACCACATGGTGAATGGTGTGAGAAGGACGCCCAGGACTGGAATAATGCAGAGGTGGCAGCTCAGGTCTATAGGGCTCAACTCACCCTCAGCAGCCCAGACAAGTGGCTCAACAATCAGGGTGGGAGCCAAGGATCGAGGTGTACAAGCCAGCTTGGCTCCCACATGCTCAGAGCCTGGTAGTCTAGAAGCCAGCAAGATGGCATGAGCTTGGAGTTGCCTGTCTAGTCCAGAGTTCTATGGGTAAAAGGCAGCAGGTGTCATCACCTGCATCTGGATAGCCTGGAGCAGCCATGTGCAAATGGGTGGCCCATGTGGGCAGATGCTTTTTATCAGGCTCACAGAATGGTTTTTTGGGGGGCAGGGGAGGGGGAGGTTTTTTATTTTTTGTTTTTTTTTGGGATGCTGTCTCACTCTGTTGTTCAGGCTCGAGTGCAGTGGTACCATCTTGGCTCACGGCAACCTCCACCTCCCGGGCACAAGCGATTCTCCTACCTTAGCCTCCTGAGAAGCTGGGACTACATGCATGTGCCACCATGCCCAGCTAATTTTTGTATTTTTGGTAGAGACAGGGTTTTACCGTATGCCCCAGGCTGGTCTTGAACTCCTGGACTCAAGTGATCTACCCACCTCGGCCTTCCAAAGTGCTGAGATTACAAGTGTGAAGCATCACGCCCAGCCCACGCAGAATGCTTTTTTTTTTTTTTTTTTTTTTTTTGTATTTTTGTATTTTTAGTAGAGATGGGGTTTCACTGTGTTAGCCAGGATGGTCTCGATCTCCTGAACTCGTGATCCACCCGCCTCGGCCTCCCAAAGTGCTGGGATTAGAGGCGTGAGCCACCGCACCCGGCCCAGAATACTTTTTTAAAATTATGATTCTGTGGCCAGGCGCTGTGGCTCACGCCTGTAATCCCAGCACTTTGGGAGGCTGAGGCAGGTGCATCACTTGAGGTTGGGAGTTCAAGACCAGCCTGGCCAACATGGCAAAACCCCGTCTCTACTAAAAATACAAAAATTAGCCAGGTGTGGTGGCACCCATAATCCCAGCTACTCAGGAGCCTGAAGCAGGAGAATTGCTTGAACCCAGGAGGCAGAGGTTGCAGTGAGCTGAGATCATGCCACTGCACTCCAGCCTGGGTGGCAGAGTGAGACTCTGTCTCAAAATAAATAAATAAATAAATAAATATTATAAATATATAATATATATAATTTATATAAGTTATATAATATATATTATATATAAATTTATATAAATTATATATTATATATATATAAAATTATGATTGTGAGAGCCAGACATGGTGGCTCACACCTGTAATTCCAGCTACTTGGGAGGCTGAGGCAGGAAGATTGCTTGAGCCCAAGAGTTTGAGACTGCAGTGAGTCATGATTGCGCCATTGCCCTGCAACCTGGATGACAGAGAGAGAACCTGTCTCCAAATAAATAAATTTTGAAAATAAAATTATGAATGTGAATATATTTCATCAATTCTACACCACATTTTTTTCACATTTGAATATTTCTGAAATCAGGATGCATCTTAAAAATCACTGGCAAAGTTAGGCATGGGAGTTTGTGACTATAATCCCAGCACTTTGGGAGGCCAAGGTGGGAGGATTGCTTGAGCCCAGGAGTTCAAGACCAGCCTGGGCAACATAACAAAACCCTATCTCTATTAAAAAAAATCACTGGCAGCCAGGTGTGGTGGCTCATGCCTGTAATCCCAGCACTTTGGGAGGTTGAGACGGGTAGATCACGAGGTCAGGAGATCCAGACCATCCTGGCTAACATGGTGAAACCCCATCTCTACTAAAAATACAAAAAATTAGCCAGGCGTGGTGGCAGGCACCTGTCGTCCCAGCTACTCGGGAGGCTGAGGCAGGAGAATGGCATGAACCCGGGAGGCGGAGCTTGCAGTGAGCCAAGACTGCACCACTGCCCTCCAGCCTGGGCGACAGAGCAAGACTCTGTCTCAAAAAAAAAAAAAAAAAATCACTGGCAACTTACAATTGTAACTGTCAAGGGCTTTTCTTACATAGTAGTACATAAAATAATGTCATGTCTCACAAGCAATGGCATTTTGATTCATGGAATACAAGAGTTGACAAACTTTTTTTTTTTTTTGAGATGGAGTATCGCTCTGTCGCCAGGCCAGAGTGCAGTGGTGTGATCTTGGCTCACTGCAACCTCTGTCTCCTGGGTTTGAGCAATTATCCTGTCTCAGCCTCCCGAGTAGCTGGGACTACAGGCGCGTGCTACCATGCCCAGCTAATTTTTGTATTTTTAGTGGAGACGGGGTTTCACCATGTTAGCCAGAATGATCTCAATCTCTTGACCTCGTGATCCACCCACCTTGACCTCCCAAAGTGCTGGGATTACAGGCGTGAGCCACCACGTGCGGCCCAAACTTTTTTGTAATCAGGAAGTTTACCTGAAAACCTGGCTTCTCTGGGGAAGTTGACAGACCTGTAAGAGTGGGCAGGCATTTCTACAGCAGCTTTCTGTGGCTGGTGGGTGGTGGCTGCCCCTTTAGTTGGATCAGGAACCCTCCAGCCGGCTCCAGATTAAGTGGAAAGTCTCTGAGCAGGATCCACCTTCCCTGAAGCATGACTTCTCCCTCCCCAGAGGATCATGGGTATATGATCACTGATTTCCTTTCTGTGCAGATGCTCCTGGAGAGGTGGTACCCTCTGGGGAATCAGGTGAGTGTCCAGTTAGAGGAGAGTGGTCGTTGGTGCTGGTATTGAGCCAGGTCTAGGCATCACCTCTCCCCCAAGACGGCGAGCACCTGTTGGGGTACCTGGCTCTGAGAAAAAGGAGCCCCAGGTCCACTGAGCCTAGGCTCATCAAGCAGGCTGGGCCAGCTGTGGCATGAAGCAGGGAGCCTGGGGAGCTTGGAAAGCTGTCCGAACAAGACCCAAGGAGATTACAACCAACCAGCCATCAATAGAGAGAAGGATCCTTTGGGGGCTGCAGAATTCCATGGGGACATTTTTTTAGGTCACCTATAGCCTTCCCCGGGGTGGAGGCACCTGTTAAGCACCCCAAGTTGGGTTGGGCACTAATATTGAGTTTCTCGTTTCCAGGACTCCGAAGGAGAGGCTCTGACCCAGCAAGTGGTAAATACACAAGCCCAAATAGGAGAGCTAGAGAGGGTCTGGATTCCAGACGATGGGTTGGGACCTCAGACAGCCTGAGAGGGTGGGTTAGTCCCAGCAGGGATGCTGTCACCAGCCAGTGTCACTATGATTCAGAAGGGGGATCTCCAGTGCAGGGGAAACGGAACGGAAGGCAGACTCGGGCCTAAGGAAGGAGGAGGAAGTCAGTGGGGGTTCCAAGGACAGCACCCCCATCTTCACAGTTTGACTGGTCCTGCAGTGAGTGCCCTCTGACCCAGAAAGAAGTACCCAGGATATTAATTCTCAATGAGGCAGGGAAGAGAAAATCCCACCTGCCGTCCTGCATCAAAGTTAAATACTCATCTCTCTCTTGTTCTTAAGGAGAAGTGGAGGCCTCTCAGTTAAGAAGACTGAATATAAAGAAAGATGGTAAGGAACTTGGTGTAGCAGAGCTGCTTTTTCCTGTCTGGCTAGATTTCTAGGGGTGAAATGCAGCTGGTGGCCTAGCACAGCAATAATCATAGCCCACCTCTGTCGTGTGCCCTGCAGTTTACACATTACTCAGCTCAGAATCACCTCAACAGGGTGGGACAATGGTTCCCATTTTGCAGATATGAAAACTGAGGTTCAAGGTTGGGGAGTGGCGTTACAGCTTGTGAGTGGCGTGGCCTGAGCTTGAGCCCTGGTCCTCTGCTCTTTCTGCTATGCACAGCCATAGGATGGTAAATGCCTACCAGGCCTTGCGGCCAGGATAGGGAGCTGGAGGTCAGCCGAGCTGAGAGAGTTGTAAGGTTAGATTAGACCAGACTCGGAAAGGAACAGTGAAAATGGGAGCAACCTCCCTGCTCCAGGCCTGGAATCCATTGAGACTTCTAGGAGGAAGGAGAGGGCAAGAGGAAAGACCATGGTGCTCGACACAGAGATTTTTTGTAATTTAAAAAAAAAAAAAGAGGCCAGGCATGGTGGCTCACAGCTGTAATCCCAATACTTTGGGAGGCCGAGATGAGAGGATTGCTTGAAGCCAAGAGTTCGAGACCAGCCTGGGCAACATAGCGAGACCTTGTCTCTACTAAAAATTTAAAAATTTGTTGGATGTGATGGCATGCACCTGTAGGCCTCGCTACTTGTGAGGCTGAAGCAGGAGAATTGCTTAAGCCCAGGACTTCAAGGTTGCAATGAGCTGTGATTGCACAACTGCACTCCACCCTGGGTGACAGAGCAAGACCTTGTCTCCTCTGCCCAAAAAAAGAGAGAGAAAGCAGCAGATAGTGATTGCCTACCCCTGCCTTCACAGATGAGTTTTTCCATTTCGTCCTCCTGTGCTTTGCCATCGGGGCCTTGCTGGTGTGTTATCACTATTACGCAGGTGAGGGGAGGCACCCTGGAGAATGGGCAAGGGGGATGGCATGGGGGGTGGTGCAGGGGGCAGGGGCATCAAGACCTAGAGGCTGACCATTCCCTCCCTCACTGTCCTTCCAGACTGGTTCATGTCTCTTGGGGTCGGCCTGCTCACCTTCGCCTCCCTGGAAACCATTGGCATCTACTTCGGACTAGGTAAGCCCCTCCCCAGCATGCACACACACACAGTCTCTTGGAGGGGTGGTGGGTAGAAATATTCATTTTCATACTCATTCAAGTATGGACCAGAGAGTCACAATCTACACTTTTTAAAAAATTTTCCTTATGCTCATATTTTCTTCCTGACCACTTTCAAGGTCAATGTAAGGTCACTGGCAAAACCCTGTGGGAAAAATGGGCAGCTCCATACAACGCAACAGCAACAGTTTAAAGTGGCAAACAGGCCAGGCCCAGGGCACACGCCTGTAATTCCAGTTACTCAGGAGATTGGAGCAAGAGGATGGCTTGAGCCCAGGAATTCGTTCAGCCTAGGCAACATAGCAAGACTCTGTCTATAAAATAAATAAATGAAAGTGGCAAACAAAATAGAACTAGCCAGATACTGAAGACAAGTTAGTTAATGGATTTGGGAACTGAATTTGGCGAGTGAGTTTCCTGCCACTATTCCTGCTGTTCAGAGTTGTTGTTTTTAGTAATAATAACTCTAGTACCATTCTCTAAGCTTAACCTGCTGCCTGAAGTTCCACCATCAGAGCTTTGTTTGCATGAGTTAGGCCCTTGTCCAATGGTGGCCAGGTATCCCTTGTGGGGGCACAAACTTAACTCACTTTTTTCTTTGCTTCTGAGCAGTGTACCGCATCCACAGCGTCCTCCAAGGCTTCATCCCCCTCTTCCAGAAGTTTAGGCGGACAGGTAACTTTTAAAGTCTTCCTGTGTTCACTCTTTTTGTCCCTAGCAGGATCTTCATTTAGAAAGAGGCTTAGCAGGCCGGGTGCGGTGGCTCAAGCCTGTAATCCCAGCACTTTGGGAGGCCGAGGCGGGCGGATCACGAGGTCAGGAGATTGAGACCATCCTGGCTAACACGGTGAAACCCCGTTTCTACTAAAAATACAAAAAATTAGCTGGGCGTGTTGGTGGGCACCTGTAGTCCCAGCTACTCAGTAAGCTGAGGCAGGAGGATGGCGTGAACCCAGGAGGTGAAAGTTGCGGTAAGCCGAGGTCACGCCACTGCACTCCAGCCTGGGGGGCAGAGAAAGACTCTGTCTCAAAAAAAAAAAAGAGGCTTAGCATACAGGAAAGAACACAGCCTGGAGGCAGAGGACCCAGGTTCGAGTCCTTCCTCTGCCAGTTTACTAACTCTGTGACCCTGGATGAGCCGTGTAGCCTCAGTTTCCTCAACTGGAAAATAGGTGTAATACTTTTCTGCTGCACAAGGGTGTTCTGAAGATCAAGTGAGGAATGGATGCAAAGGCCTGAAGTGTGAAACAGTAGAAAAATGGTCTGGTTAGTCTTCATTCTCTTGTAGAACTTTACAATTCCCCAAACGCTATCTTCTCCACGGCTGTACTTGCCTAATAGCAACTGGGGAGGTAGGCTTTAGCAATGTTACACTTGACCAATAGAAAAATGAGGCTCAGAGAGGTGGAGTGACTCGCCCACAGTCACACAGCTTCAGTGGCTGGGCTGGGCGAAAGCACATCGTCTTTCCTGACTGACAGCTCTGTGACCATCTTATGCCTCAGAATGGAGAGGCCAAGTGGCTGTGTGGCTGTGCTGGGGAAATATCTGTCTCCTTTAATCCATGTAATGAAGGAAAAGAAAACTAGCTATTATGACTATGGGTCATTGAGACCCATGGCTTCTGGTGTGACTACATCATGCCAGCTGTGAGGGGTACTTGGGCATCTGAGGTGATGGTGGGGATGAAGCCTGGCTGCCTTCAGAATCCCATGCCATCCTGTGGCCTTTGCCTTCCAGGGTTCAGGAAGACTGACTGAGGCCACTGCCAGGTGGGCAGCAGAAGCAGGCCCCGGTGTGACCACCACTGTGACCCCTGAGCCCACAAGGACAGAGCAGCATTCTGAGAGACGCACAGGAGACCAAATCAGACTAATAAACAGAACACTTTTCCTTCCATGTGGTCTGAATGTTGGCACCAGCCCAGGCAAGGGCATCATTTGGGCAGTACTGCTGTGCAATCCAGCTGCCAGGATGGAAGGCAGAGGGTGGGTGTGGGGCCTGAGCTTTCACAGTACCTGGACCAGCAGGAAGATTCTGGGGGGTCACTGCTCTCAGAGGACAGCAAGAGACCCTGAGCTCTGCAAGCTGTGATCTGTCTGGGTTCATGGTTTTTCTCAAATCCCAGGCTATCCGCATGCGCTCTCAGGTGCTACCGAGCCATCCTGGGAGAGAGGGATGGTCCACTGCCCTGAGGCAGGGAGCCACCAGGCTGGGGCCCCTTCGTGAACCTGATGCAGGTAAGATGCTGGGGACTAAAACCATTTTTTTTTGCACCCAAAAAAAAAAAGGCAGGAAAATGATCATCAGAAACTAAATGGCAGCCAGGCATGGGGGCTCACAACTGTAATCCTAGCACTTTGGGAGGCTCAGGCTAAGGGTTGCTTGAAGCTAAGAGTTCAAGACCAACCTGGGCAACATAGTGAGACCCCCATCTCTACAATTTTTTTTTTTAATGACCAAATGTGGCGGTACATACCTGTACATACCTGCAGTTCCAGCTACTCCAGAGGCTGAGGCAGGAGGACTGCTTGAGCCCAGGAATTCAGGGCTGCAGTGAGGTATGATCAAGCCACTGCACTCCAGCCTGGGCGACGGAGCAAGACTCTTCCTCTAAAATTAAAAAAAAAAAAAAAGACAAATAAAAATTGCATGTATTTATAGTGTACAACATGTTTTGAAATATGTAGAATGGCTAAATCAAGCTAATTAACATATGTATCACCTCACATACCCTTTTTTTATGATGAGAACAGTAAAAACCTACTGTCAGCAATTTGCAAGTATACAATACATTGTTATTAACTATGGTCACCATGCTATATGATTGATATCCTGAACTTGAACTGAGTTCTTGATGGTCACAGACATGCTGTTCTCAAAACTCAAAAGGGGAACTTCTGAGGTTTTGACTTCAAGTACTTGTATGTAACCTAATTTAACAGGAGCCCAGAGTGCACAGATCAGATATTTATTAAACATATAAATAAAACACAGTTTTCACGATAGATGTATGAACTTACTGACTTGGAAACAACGTGGTTAGCCTCATTTTATAGGAACAATGGGTCCCTGTGGCCAGCTCTGCCACTGCCTGGCTGTGATTTTATTTTTTTTATTTTTTTATTTTTTTTTTCTTGAGACAGAGTTTTGCTCTTTTGCCCAGCCTGGAGTGAAGCGATGTGATCTTAGCTCACTGCAACCTCCACCCCCCACATTCAAGTGATTCTCCTGCCTCAGCCTCCTGAGTAGCTAGGATTATAGGCACCTGCCACCATGCCTGCCTAATTTTTGTATTTTTGGTAGAGATGGGTTTTCACCATATTGGCCAGGCTGGTCTCGAACTCCTGACCTCAGGTGATCCACCTGCCTCGACCTCCCAAAGTGCTAGGATTACAGGCCTGAGCCACCAATGCTGGCCCTGGCTGTGATTTTGGTCAAGTCCTCCCCTCTCCCAGCCTTAATGTTCTCCTCTGTACAATGGGGAACATAACAGTGCCCACCTCACGGTGTTATGTTGAGAACTGCATGAGATAATTACATAAAGTCTTATGCACAGACTCTGGCACATAGGTGATGCTCAGTCAATGGGCATTATTACATTAGACAGGAGCACAAATCAGATCCCCTTAGGGTCAGGCAGACAGAGTCAGCAAGATGTAGAAAAATGGGGGCTGGGTGCAGTGGCTCACACCTATAATCCCAATACTTTGGGAGGCCAAGGTGGGTGGATTGCTTGAGCTCAGGAGTGTGGTAGCGTGTACCTGTGGACCTAGCTATTTGGGAGGCTGGAGTGGGAGAATCGCTGGAGCCCAGGAAGTCAAGGCTGCAGTGAGCCGTGATCACACCACTGCACTCCAGCCTGGGTGACAGAGCGAGACCCTGTATCAAAAAAAAAAAAAAAAATGAAAAAAGTAGGGAGCAGGAAGAGGGGAACAGAAGAGCATATACCTGACCAAAGGGGGCAGCTGTTGTCTAGCAATTCCAGGCGAGAACACCAGCTGAGTGGGATCTGTCAGCCAAGCAAACGAAAACCACACCAGGAGCTTTAACAGAGAGAATTTAATACAGGGACATGTTAACCAGGTGCAGGACTACTAGAAAGGCAAAAAGGGACCGTGGTATCACAAAGTGTAACTGAGGGAACTGCCTAGGGCTGGAGGGAAAAAGGAAAGAGGTTGGAGCTATTAGAAGTGAGAGGCCGGGGCCAGGTGTGGTGGCTCATGCCTGTAATCCCAGCACTTTGGGAGGCCGAGGTGGGCGGATCACAAGGTCAGGAGATCAAGACCATCCTGGCTAATACGGTGAAACCCCGTCTCTACTAAAAATACAAAAAGCCGGGCGTGGTGGCGGGCACCTGTAGTCCCAGCTACTCAGTAAGCTGAGGCAGGAGGATGGCGTGAACCCGGGAGGCGGAGCTTACAGTGAGCCGAGATTGCGCCACTGCACTCCAGCCTGGGCGACAGAGTGAGACTCCGTCTCAAAAGAAAATAAATAAATAAATAAATAAATAAATAAATAAATAAAGTGTGAGAAGATTGAGAGAGGGTCCTCCAGAGCTGGGACCCAGACCTCTGGGGAAAGGGCGCTGCTTAGCTGGGGAGGTGTTTCTGAGGGGCCTGAGGAGGCTAGTTCCGCAAGTGCAAGACCACTGGGGTCAGATCTCCAGTTTCTTAGCAGAAGCCCCAAATCTAGAGTTTGGCAACTATTTTTTTTTTTTAAATTTCCACTTCTGCTATGGAAAAGAGTATAGTGATTCCTCAAAGAACTAAAAATAGAATTACCATATGATCCAGCAGTTCTACTTCTGTGCATACGCTAAAAAGGGACTTGAAGGGATATCTGTACACCCATTTTCAAAGCAGCATTATTTCCAGTAGCCAAAAAGGAGAAGCACAAGTGTCCATCAATGGGTGAATGAATAAACAAAGCATGGTATATTATCAGCTTTTAAAAAAGGAAATTATTTGAGACTTCACAAAAAAATAAAAACCAAAGGGGGAAAAATGGAAATTCTGGCCAGGCATACTGGCTCATGCCAGTAATCTCAGCACTTTGGGAGGCTGAGGTAGGAGGATCACTTGAGCCCAGGAGTTCAAGACCAGGCTGGGCAACACAGCAAAACCCCATCTCTGCAAAACATAAAAACATTAGCCAAGCATGGTGGCACATGCCTGTGGTCCCAGCTACTTAGGTGACTAAGGTGGGAGGATCACTTGAGCCTAGGAGGTGGAGGCTGCAGTGAACCATGATCATGCCACTGCACTCCAGCCTGGGTGGCTGAGTAAGACTCTGCCTCTAAAAAAAAATAAAAATACAGAAATTGTGACACATGCTACCACACAGATAAACCTTGAGAACATTATGTTAAAAGGACAAATACAGTTATGATTCCACATATATGAGGTACCTAGAGTAATCAGATTCATAGAGACAGAAAGTGGAATGGTGGGTGCCAGAGGCTGCGGGATGGGGAATGAGAGTTAGCGTTTAATGGGGACAGAGTGTCAGTTTGGGAAGATGAAAAGAGCCCTAGATATGGATGGTTGTGATAACTGCACAACACTGTGAAAGTGTTTAACGCCACTGAACTGTACACTTAAAAATGGTTATGGTGGTTAATTTTATGTTATGTCTATTTTACCACCTTTTTTTTTTTTTTTTTGAGATGGAGTTTCGCTCTGTCGCCCAGGCTGTAGTGCAATGGCCCCATCTCGGCTCACTGCAACCTCCACCTCCCAGGTTCAAGCGATTCTCCTGCCTCAGCTTCCTGGGTAGCTGGGACTACAGGCACGTGCCACCATGCCTGGCTAATTTTTTGTAGTTTTAGTAGAGATGGGGTTTCACTGTGTTAGCCAGGATGGTCTCGATCTCCTGACCTCGTGATCCACCCGCCTCGGCCTCCCAAAGTGCTGGGATTACAGGCGTGAGCCACTGTGCCCTGCCACTTTTTTTTTTTTGAGATGGAGTCTCACTCTGTTGCCCAGGCTGGAGTGCAGTGGCACGATTGCAACCTCTGCCTCCCAGACTCAAGGGATTCTCCTGCCTCAGCCTCCCGAGTAGCTGGGACTACAGGCACCTGCCACCATGCCTGGCTATTTTTTTTGTTTTTTGTATTTTTAGTAGAGCCAGGATTTCACCATGTTGGCCAGGCTAATCTCGAACTCTTGACCTCAAGTGATCCACCCACCTTGGCCTCTCAAAATGCTGGGATATAGGCGTGAGCCACCGCACCCAGATCACTTTTTTTTTGTTGTTGTTTAATTTCAAATTATTAGTGGTTAGATAAAACTGGATCAGGCCTGCAGCCCACAAGCTTACAGCTGCTTTGTTGAAGGCTTTTTACCGTGTCAAGCTAAAGAAGGGAGCTAAAAGTGGTGCACGCAGGGGTCTGGTTACACCTCAGTCATCAAGTGCATTCCTGGAGCCCCAGTCCAACATGTGGGCTAAAAATAAAGCATTGAATCTTGAGCCCAGGAAGGCAGCGTTGAAAAGTGGAGGGGTGAGGAGGAGGTTATGTGGAAGGGGATGGGCTTTGGTCTTTGGCAATCCTGGATGCTGTGTGTTAGATTTCTGCTTTCATCACAGTGGAGGGAGGGTGAGAGTACAGATTTCAAAACCATACAAGCCAGCTTATGCCAGGAAGATTTCTTTTTATTTAATTTCAACTTCTGCTATGGAAAACAGTATAGTGATTCCTCAAAGAATTAAAAATAGAATTACCATATGATCCAGCAGTTCTACTTCTGCACACATGCCCAAAGGGGACTTGAAGGGATATCTGTACACCCATTTTCACAGCAGCATTATTTCCAGTAGCCAAAAAGGGGAAGCACAAGTGTCCATCAATGGGTTAATGAATAAACAAAACATGGTATATTATCAGCTTTTAAACTGATACTTCTGCACATATGCTTCTGCGCATATGCCCAAAAGGGACTTGAAGGGATATCTGTCCCTTCAAGAGAAGTCCGAGAGGACTGTGGCAGTTGTTTATCCTGTTCTCCCAACACAGCCCCTGGAATCTTCTGTCTACTCCAGAGGTGGGCCTGTACCAGAGATGGAGTGAAGGGACGCTGCTGACTAAATCTAGCAAGCTGAGGAAAGCACTTAACACTGGAGCTGGGAGATGTAGGGAAGGGCTATCCAGGCAGAGGTCACAGCATGGGCAAAGGCGTGGAGGAATAAGAGGATAGCATGGCCGGGCGCGGTGGCTCACACCTGTAATCCCAGCACTTTGAGAGGCCAAGGCGGGTGGATCACTGAGGTCAGGAGTTCAAGACCAGCCTGGCCAACATGATGAAACCCTGTCTCAACTAAAAATAGACAAAAATTAGCTGGACGTGGTGGTGGACGCCTATAATCCCAGCTACTCCGGGAGGCTGAGGCAGGAGAATCGCTTGAACCTGGGAGGCAGAGGTTGCAGTGAGCTGAGATGGCACCACTGCACTCCAGCCTGGACGACAAGAGCGAAACTCTGTCAAAAAAAAAAAAAAAAAGAGGATGGCACATCTCAGAGCAACAAGGGGTTAGCCCAGTGTAGTTGAGGCATCCAAGGTCTGAGTAGGGCCGAGGACAGGTGGGCAACAGAGCACACAGGTAAATTGCTCCCCTCCCCCAGCAGGACCTTGACACCTGAGATAAAGAGCTGAGACATTAGCCTAAGGACCATAAGGACAACGGGGAGCCTTGGAAGGAGTTTGAGCAGAAAAATAGCGTAGTGAGACTGCACTTCAGAAAGATCACTGCACTCCTCCCGTAGCCCTGTGGGGGCTGTGTAGGAACCAGAATGAGCCTCACAGGCCTCCAACTCTAGGGATCCTAATTGACCAAGCACTGCTGTACTCTATTTGCAGCAAGGACACAGTTCCCTTGAGATGCCCCCACCTGATGACTTTGCCATGAGCAGGATGCTAAGGCAGGCCCATTCCTAGAAGACATGGGATTTCTCTGAGCTGACTTTGGTTTAAAGACTCCCCAACACCCTGCCAAACCCTCCTTAGACTGCATGGCCACCTAGGACCCTTCTACCCAACCCTCTCCCTCTCTTCCTCACCTGGGGCTGGACTTACATCCCAACCCTCCCAGCTCCCTCCCCATTTCCCTGCTACACGTGTTTTCTTTAATAAAATCCTTGCACAATTTAATCTCATCCCGGCATTTGCTTCTCAATAACTCAGACTAATGGGGTGAGATTAGAGGCAGGGGGGATCGGTGGCCACAAGAAAAGATAGGAAGGGTAAACTTGAAGACATTCCAAAGGTCTAATCCACAGTATGACTTGAGATGTGTGCTCACCATTGGCCCCCTGGGCTTTCCCAGCAGTTGGAGTTCCTAACACTCAGCAGAGTAATTGCCTATTTCTTTTTTTGTGAGCCAAGTTTCACTCTTGTCTCCCAGGCTGGAGTGCAATGGCACTATCTCGGCTCACTGCAACCTCCGCCTCCCAGGTTCAAGCGATTCTTCTCCCTCAGCCTCCTGAGTAGCCGAGATTATAGGCACATGCCACCACACCCAGCTAATTTTTTTGTATTTTTAGTAGAGACAGGATTTCACCATGTTGGCCAGGCTGGTTTCAAACTCCCGGCCTCAAGTGATCTGCCCGCCTCAGCCTCCCAAAGTGCTGGGATTACAGGCATAAGCCACCACGCCTAGCTAATTTTTGTGTATTTTTAGTAGAGATGGGGTTTCACCATGTTGGCCAGGCCAAAGATCGTGCCACTGCACTCCAGCCTGAGTGACAGAGCAAGACTATGTCAAAAAAAAAAAAAAAAAAAAAATTCAAAGAATTGAAAATAGGGACTCAAAGAGGTACTTGTACACCAATGTTCATAGCATCAGTGTTTACGATAGCCAAAAAGTGGAAACAACCAAAGTGTCCATCAACGGATGAATGGGTAAACAAAATGTGGCCTATCGTATGGAATATGATTTAGCTATAAAAGGGAATACAATCCTGATTTCTGCTACACCACGGATGGACCTCGAAAACATAATGCTAAGTGAAATAAGCCAGACACGCACACACAATATTGTATGATTCCACTTATGAACACCTAGAATAGGCAAATTCATAGAGACAGAAAGAAGACACCAGGAGCTGAGGGAAGGGTGAGATAGAGTTATGCTTACCATGTACAGAGTGCTTTGTTTGCAGTGATTAAAAAGTTCTGGAGATGAATAATGGTAATGATTTCAAGACCTTGTGAATGTACTTAATGTTGCTAAATTGCACACTTAAAAATGGTTATAATTTTACATTTTTTGCCTATTATATCCCAATTTTTTAAAAGGTAAAAATAAATAAAACCTGTACCCAATGAGTTGTGGGAGGGTTGACCCCACCACTAGCCCCAGGGATGGGTCTTGACTGGCATTTTGCCAATCAGCATATTCTAGTCATTGATTTATGGGCACAAGGCAGAGGCACTAGCTGTCTACCAGAGTCTGTTCTTCCTTTTCCCATTTTTGGGTGTCTTTGGCACCGCAGCATAGTCTGTAAACCAACTAATTCAGGCTCAGAACTCAACAGAACCAACAGGTCATCAATTAGCTAGTCTCCAAAGATGAAGCCACCAATCTCCACTCACCTTGTGTGCATGTGTTGCCCCTGCCATCAAGTGGCAGTCAGCTTCCTCTCCCCTTCAATCTCAGATGGAATGGTGACTTGCCTTGACCAACGGACTATAGCACAAGTGACATGTGACTGTCCCAGGACGAGCCTTTAAGAGGCCTGACAGCTCCTGCCTCTCCTCTTTTTTTTTTCTTTTCCCCACTGTCCTGCTTCTTCTTTCCCCTTTCTCCACCTTTTCTCCCCACCTTTTCCTCCACTTTTTGCCACCGTCCTCTTCTTCTTTCCTTTTCCCCACCTTTCCCCCATTGTCCCCCACTTTCCCCCCATTTTTCCCCACCTCTCCCCACCATCCCTCTTCTTCTTTCACCTTCCTCCCCACCTCCCCCTCACATCTCCCCACACCATCCCTCTTCTTTCCCCTTCCCCTACCTTCCCCCACCTTTCCCCTTCTTTCCTTTTTCCCCACCTTTCTCCCCATTTTTCCCCACTGTTCCCCTTCATTCCCCTTTTCCACTTTTCCCCTTTCCCCACCCACCCCTTCCCCCACTTTTCCCCATTCCACCATCCCTGTTCTTCTGTCCCCTTTCCCCACTGTCCCTCTTGTCCTTTCCCCACCCTTGCTCTTCAGCCACACAGCTGAGCTCAGACCCCATTGAAGAATCATGAAAAACAGCAAATTGCTGTGTTTTAAGCCACTACGCTTTGCAATGGTTTATTACACTGCAATAGATCATTGAAACAGAGACTTTTGCTGGGGCTTCTAAGAGAAGCAACTACTTGTCTGTTGCATTTCATGATGTGAGGCTGTGAACTTTGGAATCATGGCCACCATCTTGCTCTATATAGGGGCCAGTCTGAGAATGAGTCTACAGGAAGTGGAGTAGAACCCAGAGAAGCTGAGAAACCAAGCCCTGATGACAATGTTACCTTCTGGATCAAGCTGCCCATGAAGTTAACCCTATTTTATGAAGCAAGAAACTTCCCTCTTTCTTTTTTTTTTTTTTTTTTTTTTTTTGAGACGGAGTCTCGCTCTGTCACCCAGGCTGGAGTGCAGTGGCGCAATCTAGGCTCACTGAAAGCTCCGCCTCCCGGGTTCACGCCATTCTCCTGCCTCAGCCTCTCCGAGTAGCTGGGACTACAGGCGCCTGCCACCACGCCCGGCTAATTTTTTTGTATTTTTAGTAGAGACGGGGTTTCACCGTGGTCTCGATCTCCTGACCTCGTGATCCGCCCGCCTCGGCCTCCCAAAGTGCTGGGATTACAAGCGTGAGCCACCGCGCCCGGCACTTCCCTCTTTCTTTCACCCAATTTGAGTTGGAATTTCTGTTCCTTACAGCCTAAGAAGCTTGTCATACAGCAATGACAGTATGCTGTTTTCTAAATGTGAATGGGAAAGCAGGTTTGTGTGTAGATTAGGTAGGAATAGAACTTTCAGTTTTATGACAAAGAGATACAAAAATACAGTGGCTTAAATAAATTAGGACTTTGTTTTTCTTCCAGTAGCATTCCAGAATTGAGCAGTCGAGACTGGTGGGATAACTCTGCTCCACATAGTCACTCAGGGACCCATCTGTGGCTCAGTTGTGTCTTAGAGTGTTATCTTAGTCTGTACGATCAAAGCTAAGTGGTCACTCTGTCTGTGTTCCAGTCTATGGGCAGGGAGATGGGAGGATGTAGAAGACAAGACACAGAAATTGTGTACATCATTTTAATTCCCATTCTACCGTAAGAACTTAGTCACTAACCACGCTTAACTGCAAAGGAGGCTGGGAAATGTAGTCTCTAGTGGGGCGCCTGTGCTTCCAACCTGCCTCCAGTATCATGAAAGAACAGAATGTATTTGGGGAGGAACATCTGGAGCACATGACACATTCTATCTTGGATGTGATGATTTTGAGGTATCTAAGGGACATGTAAGAGGATGCACGTCTCATGCAGTTGGATATATGGGGCTGGGAAACAGGTGAAAACTTCACAACACTCTGGGAGTTGTGAGCACCTATCTGAACAACAGGCAATCAATACATATTTGAGTTCCTAGTATGTGGCGGTCATTATGTGAGGTGCTGGGGACCAAATGTGGAATAGCAAGAGAATAGAGGTGAAGATCAAACTTTGAAGACCCTCAGCATTTAAAACTCAGGTTGAGGAAAAGAAAACCCAGAAGGTGTGGACAGGAAAACAAGAAAAAAAAAAAAAACAGGAAGGGGTTCACAGAAGCCAAGGGGAAGAAATGCTTTAAGAAGGAGAGGTGGCCGGGTGTGGTGGCTCATGCCTGTAATCCCAACACTTTGGGAGGCCCAGGTAGATGGATCACCTGAGGTCAGAAGTTCGAGACCATCCTGGCCAATATGGTGAAACCCTGTCTCTACTAAAAATACAAACAAACAAACAAAAAAAAAAAATTAGCAAGGCGTGGTGGCACATGCCTGTAATCCCAGCTACTTGGGAGGCTGAGGCAGGAGAATCACTTGAACCCAGGAAGCAGAGGTTGCAGTGAGCCGAGATTGCACCATTGCACTCCATCCTGGGTGACAAGAGCAAAACTTAGTCTCAAAAAAAAAAAAAGAAAGAAAAAGAATTAGCTGGGTCTGGTGGCGCATGGCCTATAATCCCAGCTACTCAGGAGGCTGATGTGGGAGAATCGCTTGCACCCAGGAGGTGGAGGTTGCAGTGAGCTGAGATAGCACCAATGCCCTCCAGCCTGGTCAACAGAGTAAGACTCCATCTCAAAAAAAAAAGAAGAGGTAAGTCAGTTGTGTCAAGAACTTCTGAGGAATAAAGTAAGTGAAGGATGAAAAATGTTGCTGAGTCTTGTCTCATGCATGCATTGATCAGTACTCAGCTGAAGACATGAGCAGGACCCTCTGGAGATGTCCAGGGATCGCTCTCTCTCTGCAGCAGTCTCTGCTGTGGTGGTCAGCCCTGAGAACTTCAGTGGCCTTCACCTCCCCAGACCCCCATCTCTTCAATCCAGTAAGATCATCAGACCATGCCTGGGCTACTCTTCTTAGTCTTCTCAGGCTGCCATAACAAAATACCATAAATTGGGAAGCTGGATGTGCTGGCACATGCCTGTGGTCCCAGCTACTTGAGAGGCTGAGGTGGGAGGATCACTTGAGCCCAGGAATTTGAGGCTGCAGTGAGCTATGATTATGCCACTATATTCCAGCTTGGGTGACACAGCACGATTCTGTCTCTAAAACAAACAAAAAACAAAATACCACATACTGGGTGGTGGCTTAAACAACAGAAATTTATTACTCATGGTTCTGAAGGCTGGCAAGTCCAAGACCAAGGTGTCAGCATGGTTAGTTTCTGGGCAGAGCTCTCTTCCTGGCCTGTAGATGGTTCCCTTCTCACTGTGTCCTCACATGACAAAGAAAGAGAGACAGAAATAGAGACAGAGAGAATGTCTTTCATCTTCTTTTTTTCTTAGAGACAGGATCTTACTCTGTTGCTCAGGCTGGAGTGTAGTGGTGCAATCATAGCTCACTTTAGCCTCAAACTCTTGGGTTCAAGCAATCTTCCCACCTCAGCCTCCTGAGTAGCTAGGACTGCAGGCACGTGCCACCACATTCTGCTAATTTTGTTATTTTTTGTAGAGACGGGAACTCACTATGTTGCCCAGGCTTAGAGTCTCTTCTTTTAAGGGCACCAGCCCTATCAGTTTAGGGCCCACTTTTTTTTTTTTTTTTTTTTTTTTTGAGACACAGCCTTGCTCTGTTGCCCAGACTGGAGTGCAGTGGTGCAATCTCGGCTCACTGCAAGCTCTGCCTCCCAGGTTCATGCCATTCTCCTGCCTCAACCTTCTGAGTAGTTGGGACTACAGGCGCCCGCCACCATGCCTGGCTAATTTTTTGTATTTTTAGTAGAGACGGGGTTTCACCGTGTTAGCCAGGATGGTCTCGATCTCCTGACCTCGTGATCTGCCCCCCTTGGCCTCCCAAAGTGCTGGGATTACAGGCGTGAGCCACCGCACCTAGCCTAGGGCCCACTTTTATAACCTCGTTTAACCTTTATCTCCTAATAGGCCCCATCTCCGAATACAGCTACATTGGGAGTTAGGGCTTCAGGGTATGAATGTGGGGGATACATTTCAGTCTGTAGCACCCTCTCTGCACTGCAGCCTGTAGACCAGGGCAACTGTGGAACTCACGTCGTTTGCTTCCCCTCACTGGGGGTCACAGCCTTCCACTGTCTGATGTCCAATGTCTAAAAATGGTTATTTCACACATGTTGTCCGGTTTTTGGTTGTTTCCAGTGGGAGGCAAATCCAGTCTCTGTTACTCCATCTTCGCAGTGCTGATGGGATTCATAACAAGGGAGCCACTGGTGACTTGATCCAGAGCAGTTTCAGGGGAGTGCTGAGGGCAGAGTTCAGGTTGGAGTCAAGTGAGTGAGTGTAGACGGTGAGGGAGTAGAGACATGGAGACATTGAGTGTAGAAAACTTTTTCAAGTTATTTGGCTAAGAAAGGTGTCCCAGGGGAACCTTGACAAGATCCCTTTCTTTCTTTTTCTTTTCTTTTCTTTTTTTTGAAACAGTCTTGTTCTGTTGTCCAGGCTGAAGTGCAGTGGTGTGATCTTGGCTCACTGCAACCTCCGCCTCCTGGGTTCAAGCGAGTCTCCTGTCTCAGCCTCCCGAGTAACTGGGATTACAGGCACACACCATCATGCCTAGCTAATTTTTGTATTTTTAGTAGAGATGGGGTTTCACCATGTTGGCCAGGCTGGTCTCGAACTCCTGACCTCAGTTGATCCGCCTGCCTCAGCCTCCCAAAGTGCTGGGATTATAGGAAAGATTCCTTTCAATTGACCTCAAGCCTATATTCTTGATGAATTTCCCACATCAACACTCTTTGGTTGGAGTAAAAACTAAAGGAAATAATTCGGTAAGATTCAAACGCAGCTGTCAACCCTTGAGGTCACTGTATCACTCATTCAGTGAGTCATTTAGTCACTCATTCAATCAGTCACTTATTCATTCAGTCAGTCATTTAGTCATTCATCAAACTTTTTTTTGAGACAGAGTCTCACTCTGTCACCCAGGCTGGAGTGCAGTGGCGCGATCTCGGCTCACTGCAACCTCCGCCTCCCGGGTTCAAGCGATTCTCCTACCTCAGCCTCTTGAGTAGCTTGGACTACAGGCACGCACCACCATGCCTGGCTAATTTTTTGTATTTTAGTAGAGATGGTGTTTCACCATGTTGCCCAGGCTGGTCTCAAACTCCTGAGCTCAGGCAATCCACCTCAGCCTCCCAAAGTGCTAGGATTATAGGCATGAACCACAGCACCCGGCCTCATTCATCAAACTTCTATTGAGACTTCACTCTGTGTGCCAGGCTCTGCTGAGACTGAGATGAGTAAACACTTACTGGCTACCTGACTGTGTTTTAGACAAGGGGTAAACAAAGCCAGCCCAAAGTCTCAGCAGTTCTCACTAAGGTGATTTTTGCCCTGGCCACCATCCTGCTGCACCACCAACCAAGGGAACATTTCGCAATGCCTGGAGACACTTTTAATTGTCACAACCATGGTGAGGAGGGTGCAACTGGCATCTGGTTTGTAAAGGCCAGGGATACTCCCAAATGCCCTGCAGTGCCCGGGCCAGGCCTCCATAACAATGAATTCTCCAGCCTCAGATGGCAATAGTGCTGAAGCCGAGAAACTCTGATGTAGCTTCAACTCTAGTGGAGGAAGATGGAGGTAAGAAAAATGTGTCAGAGTGTGCTAAGTGCTATGTAAGAAGTGGAGGGCTGGGCACAGTGGCTCAAGCCTGTAATCCCAGGACTTTGAGAGGCCGAGGAGGGTGGATCACCTGAGGTCAAGAGTTTAAGACCAGCCTGGCCAACACGGTGAAACCCTGTCTCTACTAAAACTACAATAATTGGCCGGGCGCGGTGGCTCACGCTTGTAATCCCAGCACTTTGGGAGGCGGAGGCGGGCGGATCACGAGGTCAGGAGATCGAGACCACGGTGAAACCCCGTCTCTACTAAAAATACAAAAAATTAGCCGGGCGTGGTGGCGGGCGCCTGTAGACCCAGCTACTCGGAGAGGCTGAGGCAGGAGAATGGCGTGAACCCGGGAGGCGGAGCTTGCAGTGAGCCGAGATTGCGCCACTGCACTCCAGCCTGGGCGACAGAGCAAGACTCCGTCTCAAAAAAAAAAAAAAAAAAAAAAAAAAAGCCGGGCGCGGTGGCTCACGCTTGTAATCCCAGCACTTTGGGAGGCCGAGGCGGGCGGATCACGAGGTCAGGAGATCGAGACCACGGTGAAACCCCGTCTCTACTAAAAATACAAAAAAATTAGCCGGGCGTAGTGGCGGGCGCCTGTAGTCCCAGCTACTCGGAGAGGCTGAGGCAGGAGAATGGCGTGAACCCGGGAGGCGGAGCTTGCAGTGAGCCGAGAGGGCGCCACTGCACTCCAGCCTGGGCGACAGAGCGAGACTCCGTCTCAAAAAAAAAAAAAAAAAAAAAAAAAAACTACAATAATTAGGTGGGCATGGTGGTGGGCGGCTGTAATCCCAGCTACTTGAAAGGCTGAGGCAGGAGAATCGCTTGAACCCGGGAGGCAGAGGTTGCAGTGAGCGCTCCAGCCTGGGCGACAAGAGTGAAACTCAGTGTCAAAACAAACAAACAAAAAAAAGCAGGGGACAGGGAGTGCTGGGGAAGCGCTCACTGAAAAGATGACGTTGGGCAAAGGAAGTGAAGGACTAGCCATGCGGCTGTCTGGAGGAAAAGTGTTTCAGGCAGAAGGAATAGCAAGTACGAAGCCCCTGAGGCAGGAGCAAGCATGGCAAGTTGGAGGAGCAGCCAGAAAACAACGAAAAATAAAATATTAAAAAAGGATACATACATACAGGTAATAAAACTGTAAGGAAAGTGAAAAAGATAAACACCTGCTGGGGAGAAGGCGGGAGAGAAGCAGGGCCAGTGTCTAATGCGCTGGCAATGCTTTGTTTTTGTAGGTGGTGGTTACACAATAGATACACAATATCTATTTTCCAAGCTGTGTGTATATCCTAGATACTTTTCTGTGTGTTATATTCACAATAAAGACGATTTAAATCATGTGTTAAATAGTCTTTACTGTTTGCTCAACTGTGGGTGCTATTACAAGGCATAGACACAAGAGGGGGCGCTAACCAATGAGCGGCGGCGAAGCAGTGTTTCCTAGCAACGGAGAAAACGTTGAAGCAGAAACTTCCTTCAGAGTGGTTAACTGATGGATTCTGGCTCCTGCCCCTGACAGGTCGGCCAGAGTCCACTTCGCACCCTGGAGGCGTCTCTGCAGGGTCTGGAGTGTCACTGACTTTTGTGGGGAGTGGAGCTCTTCTCCCAAATGCGAAATCGGGTCTGCAGAACACGGGAGGCTGCTCCTTTGTGCCGCGGAGCTTTCTTCTCCTGCCAATGTTAGATAATAACGACGTCCTCTTTAACGGATGCCATTATTAATATCATTAGCAATGGAGGGCTCTTATCCGTAAGACTCCAAACAAGTCGTAGTGTTTCCCTCGAAAAACGGAGGAAATAAAGGATGGAAAGGAGGGACCTTGCCTTCAGCCTTCTAAGACTTCAGGTCTCTCTCTCTCTCTCTCTCTCCCCCCCTCCCCCCCTCTTTCTCTGTCTCTCTCGTTTCTCTCTTTCTCCTTTCTCTCTCTCCCTCCTTCCCTCCCTCTCTCTCCTCTCTCTCTCTCCTCTCTCCTTCTCTCTCTCTCACTCCTCTCTCCTCTCTCCTTTCTCCTCTCTCCTTTCTCCTCTCTGTCTCATACACACACAAAGAGAGAGAGAAGTTTTTCAAGATTTGGGATGCGGTGGAAGTTTTCAAGATTACTAGCCGGGCATGGTGGCTCACATCTGTAATCCCAGTATTTTAGGAGGACGAGGCTGGCAGATCACCTGAGGTAAGGAATTCCAGACCAGCCAGGCCAACATGGCAAAACCCCGTCTCTACTAAAAATACAAAAATTAGCTGGGCGTGGTGGTGCGCGCCTATAATCCCAGCTACTCTCAGAAGGCTGAGGCAGGAGAATCACTTGAACCCGGGAGGTGGAGGTTGAAGTGAGCCAAGATCATGCCACTGAACTCCAGCATGGGTGACAAAGTGAGACCCCATTTCAAAAGGAAAAAAAAAAGATTATTGACAAAGCAGAAGGTTTTATGATACATAGGTAAATATTAGGTAAATCTGAGGCTGAGTGGGATTATGATAATGTATACCTACACTGTTAAAAGAAGTTATCCCAGACTTTATCTCACTTGACTTCAAAATGACTTTGGTACCACTCCATTTTGCAGATGAAGAAACTGAGGCTCAGAGAGGTTAAACTGAGAAGGCCAGAGCTTTCCTCCCAATCCAATTTACTAAAGAAGAAGTATTAACTAGCTTATGTTTAAGTGGGGGAAGCTGTTGTCTCTCATGCCTGTAATCCCAGGACTTTGGGAGGCTGAGGCAGGTGGATCATGAGGTCAGGAGTTCAAGACCAGCCTGGCCAACATAGTGAAACCCCGTCTCTACTAAAAATAAAAAAATTAGCTGGGTGTGGTGGCTGGCACCTGTAGTCCCAGCTACTTGGGAGGCTGAGGCAGGAGAATCGCTTGAACCCGGGAGGTGGAGGTTGCAGTGAGCTGAGATCGTGCCATTGCACATCAGCCTGGGTGACACAGCAAGACTCTGTCTCAAAAAAAAAAAAAATTGTCTCTCATAACCAAAGAAAGTTAAAACAATGGAGAGGTAGTTTATTTTCTCATTAAAATAGAAAAACTATTTTCAATCATAATACCTCACACTAGGAAGGCCTAGTGGAAACTGGCAGTCTTGCACGACGCTAACAGCAGCATAAACCGGTAGCCACTCATCGGGAGAGCAGTCTGGCAACACCCAGCAGAAGCCATAAAAATGTTCCTACCCTTTGATCCAGCAACCCAGCTTCTGGGAATCTATCCTAAGGACATAATTTGAAATTTAGGAAAAGGTGTATGTGCAAATATTGGTGGTAGCATTATTTATGATGGTGAAAAATTGGAAACAACCAAGGGAAATGGGTGATCAAGGGCACAACTCTATTAAGTAACATGAATGTCTCCTTTTTAAAAAAATGATGACTACAAAAATTTTGAAAATTAGCTGGGTGTGGCTGGGCGCAGTGGCTCAAGCCTATAATCCCAATACTTTGGGAGGCTGAAGTGGGTGGATCACTTGAGGTCAGGAGTTCAAGACCAGCCTTGGTAACATGGCCAAACCCTGTCTTTACAAAAAATACAAAAAAAAAAAATTAGCTGGGTGTGGTGATGCACACCAGTAGTCGAAGCTACTCCAGAGGCTGAGATGGGAGGATTACTTGCGCCCAGGAGTTCAAGGCTGCAATGAGCTATGATCCTGCCACTGCAACTTCAGCCTAGGTGACAGAATGAGACTTGTCTTCCAAAAAAAAAAAAATATATATATATACATATATATACACACACACACACACACACATATATACACACATATATATACATACATATATACACATATATACATATGTACACATATATATACACATATATGTATATCTTATTCTGAAGACTGTGACATCATGGGAAATGCTGCTATGTAATGTTTTTTAAAGTTTAGCTAGACTTCCCTCATGCAGGAATGCTGTGCAATATTAAATGAAAAAAAAAAAGCAGCTACAAAATAACTGGGATATCAATCAACCTCGTAAGTACATACCATTCCATTCATGTATGGGGAGAAAGCTAAGGCAGGAGAAGAAACTGTGTTGAGGAGATAAGAATGGTTTTTTTCTTTTGTTTTTTTGTTTGTTTTCATAACTTTTTTCTCCCCTTTCACTTCTACGCGGGATCTTCTTCCTTCTTCCTTCTTGCTTCTTCTTCTTTCTTCTTTTTCTTTTTTTTTTTAGATAGGATCTTGCTCTGTCACCCAGGCTCCAGTGCCTCTGCCCAGTCACAGCTCACTGCAGCCTCAACCTCCTGGGTTCAAGCAAATCTCAGCATCCCAGGTAGCCAGGACTAAAGACACAGGCCACCAGACCAAGCTTTATTTTGAGACGGGATTTCACTATGTTCCTCAGGCTGGTTTCAAACTCCTGGTTTCAAAAAATCCTCCCACCTCAGCCTCCCAAAGAGTTGAGATTACAGGTGTGAGGCACTGTGCCTGGCCTATTTTTTCTTCTTTTCAAAATAAAATTTTAGTAGGTATTTCTTTTTTTTTTTTTTTTTTTTTTTTTGAGATGGCGTCTCGCTCTGTCGCCCAGGCTGGAGTGCAGTGGTACGATCTCGGCTCACTGCAAGCTCCGCCTCCCGGGTTCACGCCATTCTCCTGCCTCAGCCTCCTGAGTAGCTGGAAGTACAGGCGCCCGCCACCACGCCCGGCTAATTTCTTGTATTTTTAGTAGAGACGGGGTTTCACCGTGATCTCGATCTCCTGACCTCGTGATCCGCCCACCTCGGCCTCCCAAAGTGCTGGGATTACAAGCATGAGCCACCGCGCCCGGCCTAGTAGATATTTCTTATATCAGTTGGTAATGTAATCTTACTCCAGGAAAGCCAGGAAATATAAGAATATTAAGGCCAGGCACAGTGGCTCACAACTATAATCCCAGAACTTTAGGAGGCTGAAGCAGAAGATTGCTTGAGCCCAGGAGTTTGAGACCAGCCTGAGCAACATAGCAAGACTCCATCTCCACAAAAATCTTTAAAATTGCTAGGCACAGTGGTACACACCTATAGTCCTAGCTGTTTGGGAAGCTGAGGTGGGAAGATAATTTGAGCCCAGAAGTTGGAGGCTCCAGTGAGCTGTGATTGTACCATTGCCCTCCAGCCAGGGTGACAGAGAGAGACTCTGTCTCTAAAACGTATGTATTAATATATTCATACTCTCACTCATAAACAACTTCTAGTAACAGTGGTTAGAGCAGTGATTCCCAAACTTGAATGTGTATCAGTATCACCTTGTTAAAGGACCTGTTAAAACCCAGATGGGGCCAAGTGCGGTGACCCATGTCTGAAATCCCAGCACTTAAGAGGCCTAGGTGGGCGGATCACTTGAGCCCAGGAGTTTGAGATCAACCTAGGCAACATGGTGAAATCCTATCTCTACAAAAAATGGGCCGGGCACGGTGGCTCATGCCTGTAATCCCAGTATGTTGGGAGGCCGAGGTGGGCGATCACGAGGTCAGGAGTTCAAGACCAGCCTGGACAACGTGGTGAAATCCCATCTCTACTAAAAATACAAAAATTAGCCGGGCATGGGTGGTGTGTGCCTGTAGTCCCAGCTACTTGGGAGGCTGAGGTGAGAGGATCCACCTGAGCCTGGGAAGTTGAGGCTACAGTGAGTCATGACTGACTGTACCACTGTACTCCAGCCTGGGTGACAGAGCAAGACTTTGTCTCAAAAAAAAAAAAAAAAACCAAACAAACAACAATAACCCAGATGTCTGTGTCCCACCCTGGAATTTCTGATTCAGTAGATGTGGGATGGGGCCCAAGAATTTACATTTTTTGACAAGTTTTCAAATGACACTGATGCTGCCAGTCCCTGGGCCACACTTTGAGAACCACCACCTTAACGTATAGTCTTATCAAATCTTTCTGTATGTCACATATGTAGATTCTTCACCAGAAAAATGATGGACATTTAGATTGTTTTTCCAAGAGCCTTCTTGTACCTAAATCTCTGGTGCATTCTTAATTATCTGAATAGCTAAGTTTTGTTTTTTTTTTTTTTTTTGAGATGGAGTCTCGCTCTGTTGCCCAGGCTGGAGTACAGTGGTGAGATCTCGGCTCACTGCAAACTCTGCTTCCCAGGTTCACGCCATTCTCCTGCCTCAGCCTCTCGAGTAGCTGGGACTACAGGTGCCCGCCACCATGCCTGGCTAATTTTTTGTATTTTTAGTAGAGACGGGGTTTCACTGTGTTAGCCAGGATGGTCTCGATCTCCTGACCTCATGATCCTCCTGCCTCGGCCTCCCAAAGTGCTGGGATTACAGACATGAGCCACTGCGCCTGGCCCTGAATAACTAAGATTATCATAATCATTAATTTACTCTTAATTACTAAAATTATTAGGATTAAGTTTCCATTTTCAGAAATGGAATTGCTGGATCAATAGACATGCATGTTTTTCAAGCTTTCTATATATATCATCAAATTGCTACCATAGAATCTTTTTTTTTTGAGACAGGAGTGCAGTGGTGTGATCTCAGCTCACCACAACCTCTGCCTCCCAGGCTCAAGTGATTCTCCTGCCTCAGCCTCCCGAGTAGCTGGGATTACAGGCGTGCACCACCACTGCCCAGTCAATTTTTATATTTTTAGTAGAGATGGGGTTTTATCATGTTGGCGAGGCTGGTCTGACCTCAAATAATCCACCCACCTCGGCCTCCCAAATTGCTGGGATTACAGGCGTGGGCCACTGCACCTGGCTTATAGAATCTAATATTTACCATACACCATGTAAGTACGTCATCTCATTTAATCTTCAAAATTCATTCATTCATTCATTCATTCAGCATATATTCTTTGAATGCTATTTTGTGCCACATATTTTAGGGACTCAGAGATGAGCGAGACATAGCAACCCTCTGAGGTAGATACTATTATTATTCAGATAATTATTATTCAGATAAATTATAAAATAATTATAATAATAAAAAAATATATAAATATATATAATATATATATAATATAATTATTATTCAGATATTATTATTCAGATAAAGAAACTGAGATCCAGGCCAGTCATGGTGGCTCACACCTGTAATCCCAGCACTTTGGGAGGCTGAAGCTGAAGCAGGTGGATCGCTTGAGCTCAGGCGTTTGAGACCACCCAGGGCAACATGATGAAACCCCGTCTTTACTAACAATACAAAAAAATTAACCGGGTGTGGTGGTGCACGCCTCTAGTCCCAGCTACTTGGGAGGCTGAGGCAGGAGAACCGCTTGAGCCCCAGAGGCAAAGATTGCAGTGAGCCGACATCACGCCACTGCACTCCAGCTTGGGCTACAGAGTGCGGCTCCATCTCAAGAAAAAAACAAAACAAAAAACAAAAAACTGAGATCCATGAGATGACTTGCCTAAGGACCCACAGAGAGCCATTCCTTGCACTGCTTCATTTGCACAAAGTTGATCCTCTGGCTCTCAACAGCCTCATGCTGCTTTGCTCCATATGGAAAGGGATATTTTAATTTTGGGTGGCAACTCTTTTTCCTCTTTCTTTTTCCATTACAATTCTGGAAAAATTAAATGAGAAAACATCCTGGCATATAGTTTAGGAAATACAGTTTGTCTGAAAGCTGCCAGGAATAAAAGCTAACACTTTCTCCACTGAGTTTTATCTCCCACTTTTTTTTTTTTTTTTTGAGACAGGGTCTCGCTCTGTCTCCCAGGCTAGAGTGCAGTGGTACGATCACAGATCGCAGCCTTGACCTTCTGAGCTCAAGTGATCCTCCCACCTCAGCCTCCCAAGTAGCTGGGACTACAGGCATGTGCCATCATGCCTGGCTAATTTTTTTGTATGTTTTGTAGAAATGGGGTTTTGCTTTGTTGCCCAGGCTGGTCTCTAACTCCTAGGCTCAAACGATCCTCCCACCTTAGCCTTCCAAAGTGCTGAGATTACAGTCATAAGCAACTGTGCCCAGCATTATCTCCCACTTTTAATAAGTTAGGCAGAATTGGCCCCTTTTGATCGGAAAATTAGACTTGTTAATAACATTTTTAACAAAAAGCATGATGGAGTTTTATGGACATGTAGCAATTTAGTCATCTCTTTTTCAGTTTCCTAAATTAACTCTAATTACAATTATTGGCTGGGTAGCTTAGTGATTAAGTAAAAAGCTTGCAAGTCAAACAGATTTGACAAAACAAAGTTTTACAATAAATATTTGTAAAACTCTCTAAACTTCAGTTTCCTTGTCTGTAAAATGCAGCTGAAACTACTTCCTTCATAGAATTCTCTAGAAGATCTCAAAGATTCAGGGGTCGTGGTCACCATCTACCCCCCATTTAATTCACTAAACTGACTCCTGCAAGAGCTGAATGGATCCTGGGGGATGATGGAGGACTACTGCAAACTCAGCCAAATAGTAATTGTGATATGGTTTGGCTGTGTCCCCACCCAAATCTCATTTTGAACTGTAGCTCCCATAATTCCCACGTGTTGTGGGAGGGACCTGGTGGGAGATTATTGAATCATGGGGGCGGTTTCCCCCATATTGTGCTCATGGTAGTGAATAAGTCTCACGAGATCTGATGGTTTTATAAGGGGTTTTCCCTTTCACTTGGCTCTCATTCTTTCTTGTCTGTTGCCATGTAAGACGTGCCTTTTGCCTTCCACCATGATTGTGAGGCTTCCCCAGCCACATAGAACTGTGAGTAAAATCATTTTTTCTTTATAAATTACCCAGTCTCGGGTATGTCTTTATTAGCAGTGTGAAAACGGACTAACATAAGCCCCAGCTGGAGTTGCTGTGTGGAGATGGTGTCTTCCTAGATCCGATTAACATTGCTTCAAGTCTGTGGTGTCCAACCATTGATTTGGTTTTCCCATCCCTAACAAGAAAAAGACAAAAAATAGCTCAATATATGTGGGGACAGACAACAATATACATTTACAATCCACCTCAAGGCTATGTTAAGTCTTGCCCTCTGTCATAACATGGTGTAAAGGGACTGGGCCATCTGGGCATCCTGCAAAACATCATATTGATCCAGTCTATGGGTGAGATAGTGTTAATAGGACTGGATGAACAGGACATGGCTCCAGAGAGTTGGAGATAAACCCTGTAAGAATTCAATCCTGGCCAGGCATGGTGGCTCACGGCTGTAATCCCAGCACTTTGGGAGGCCGAGGCAGGCAGATCATGAGGTCAGGAGATCCAGACCATCCTGGCTAACACAGTGAAACCCCATCTCTACTAAAAAAATACAAAAAATCAGCCAGGTGTGGGGGTGCACGCCTGTAGTCCCAGCTACTCGGGAGGCTGAGGCAGGAGAATGGTGTGAACCCAGGAGGCAGAGCTTGCAATGAGCTGAGATCACGCCACTGCACTCCAGCCTGGTCGACAGAGCGAGAATCCGTCTCGGAAAAAAAGAAAAAAGAATTTAATCCTAAGCAAATTAACAAAAGAGCAGAAAACCAAATACCACATGTTCTTATAAGTGGGAGCTAAACATTAGGGGCTGATGGACGCAAAGACAGCAAAAATAGACACTGGAGACTATTAGAGCGGGGAGGAGAGGAGAGGGGCAAGGGTTGAAAAACTTGGATTCTATGCTCAGTACTTTGGTGACTGGATCATTTGTATCCCAAATCTCAGCATCACAGCATCACCCAATGTATCCAGGTAACAAATCTGTACATGTACCCCTTGAATCTAAAAGTTGGAAAAAATAGCAAATAAACCAGGAAAAAAGAAAAAGAAGAATTAGAAGGACTCCAGAAGTTTAAGAGGCTCACCACATCATGAGGTTTTTAGGGATTCAATGGTCTGGGGCCTGCTAGGACATCCTCTCCAAGGTAAAGGACAAGTAATTACATCTTGTTCCTCCTTAAGAAGATAGCAACACTCAGCCGGGTGCAGTGGCTCATGCCTGTAATCCCAGCACTCTGGGAGGCCGAGGTGGGTGGATCACCTGAGGTTAGGAGTTCAAGACCAGCCTCACCATCATGAAACCCCGTCTCTACTAAAAATACAAAAAATAAAAAATAAAAACATAAAAAAAAAAAAATAAGCTGGGCTTGTGGTGCATGCCTGTAATCCCAGCTACCCAGGAAGCTGAGGCAAGAGAATCACTTGAACCCAGGAGGCGGAGGTTGCAATGAGCCGAGATCATGCCATTGCACTCCGGCCTGGGCAACAAGAATGAAACTCCGTCTCAAAAAAAAAAAAAAAAGAAAAGAAGACAGCAACACTTTGTAGACATCTGCAGCATATTTTACTTTATTTATTTATTTATTTATTTATTTATTTTTGAGATGGTGTTTCGCTCTTTTTGCCCAGGCTGGAGTACAATGGCACGATCTCGATTCACTGCAACCTCTGCCTCCCACGTTCAAGTGATTCTCCTGCCGCAGCCTCCTGAGTAGATGGGACTACAGGCACTCACCACCACACCCAGATAATTTTGTATTTTTAGTAAAGATAGGGTTTCACCACGTTTGCCAGGCTGGTCTCAAACTCCTGACCTCAGGTGATCCACCTGCCTCGGCCTCCCAAAGTGCTGATATTACAGGTGTGAGCCACCGTGCCCAGTCTGTGGCATATTTTATACTTTGGAATACTGCTCCAACCCATTTTCTTAGGAACATGGAAGGCTGCCAACTTTGAACAGATCTCAAGGCAGAAAAGAGCTCTCTGGCACAGTCAGGCTGTAGTACAAGCAGCTCAGCCTCTGGGTCCACATAACCTGGAAGAACCCATGCTATTAGAGGTATCTGTGGTGGGAAGAGATGCCACATATTTATGGCAAGCCCCAGTGAGAGAATCACCACGTAGAGCCCTCAAGTTCCAGAGCAAAGCCATTCAGTCTGCAGCAGAGAATTATTGCCATTTGAGAAATTGCCTGTGGGTGGCCCTCATAGAGATAGAGAGCTTGACCATGGGACATTAAGTGACCCTTGCAGCCAGAACTGTCCATCCCAAGCTGGGATCTGTCAGAGCTACCAAATGACAAGGTCAGATGGGCTTGACAGCAATCCATAGTAAGGTGGGACATCTGGGATCAGGCACAAGCAGGGCCAGAGAGCACGGGTAAGCTGCACAAGATCCCTGTGGTGGCCAAGACCCCCATGTCATCCCCCAGTGTGACACCAGCACACCTCCTTCAGCTCACCCTGGCAGCTGCTTTTGAGTTCCCTTATGACCAGCCAGCAAAGAGGAAAAAGGCCAAGCTGGATCCACAGGTGGGTGCGTTCAGCATGGGAGTGCAAGTTGAAAACAGAGAACGGCTGCACTGCAGCCTCACTCAGCAGGGACCCTTAAAGACACGAATGAGGAGGAATCTTCCCAATGGGCAGAGCTTTGGGCAGTGCACCTGCTCATCCACTTTGTGGCCAAGAGAAATAGCCTGAGGTAAGTTACAGACATATGGGCAGTGGCAAAATTAGGAAGGATAAATATAGGAAGATTAGAGACAAGGAGGTCTGGGAAACAGAGATGTGTGGACCCACGGGAACTGGCACAAAGTGTGAAAGTCTTTGCATCTTATGCTCCTGTCCCCCCAGACAGCATCTACCGTGGAGGAGGTACCATGTAACAAAATAGGCAGAGAGACTCAGGCCATTCAGCAGTCAGCCTCTGTCACTGGCCACCCCAGTTCTGGCACAATGGGTTTACAAATGGAGAAGCTATGTGGCAGGGTTAGAGGTTCTGCATTCACTAAGAATGCTCTAGCTACTGTCACTGTTGAATGTCCAATCTTCCAGCAACAAAAATTAACATACAGCCCTCTTCATCCTTCATGTGATGTATGAGAAAAAAAAATAATTTTTTTTAAAAAAAGAACATAGAACCCTCAACATGACAACCATCCTTCAAAGGGTCCCATCAGCCCCTTGGTGGCAAGCTAATTACATCAGACTTCTTTTACCTGGAAGGGGAAGCAATTCATGTTGACTACAACTGACACATGTTTTGGGTGTGGGTTACCTTTCCTGGCTACAACGCCTCGGCCGATCTAAGGACTTGCAAAGCATTGATCCACTGACATTTGGTCTCAGATAATATCACATTAGACCAAGAGTCTCAGATAACTCCCATTAGACCAAGAGACAGCAAAGGTGGTACAGCCTTGCTTATGACTGTGACATCCACTGGACTTACCACATACCACCTTGCCCAGAAGCAGCTGACCTCAATGACCCTGGAGGACTTTGGTGCTGTTGCCTACATCCAAACAGTCAAACTGGGCCCCAGAGGAACAATAGACTGGGTCTTTCCCACCCCAAACTGGAAATATCATTTCACGTCTCCCTATAGACCTGTAAAAAGCAGGCACTTGAGCTCTTAATTCTTTCCCATTTGGGTCCTTTCTCTCTTCCACATCTGCAATAAGTTCTGCCTAAAAGCTATTGTACCACAGCACTCCCTGGAGTACGGTTCACCCAATGCTGCTTCCCACAGGAGTCGCTGATCTGCCTTGAGGCTTTTTTGGTCAGTGTCTGGCAAGGCTCCAGCCCCACTGGACCAAAGATTCTGTCATCCCTTCCCCTTCCCAACTCTGAGCAGATCCACTCCAGCTTTCTAGAGTCATGGGCAAGGAATTCTGGCAGAAGGCAAACTAACGTTCAACTTCTATTCTTCTCCCAGGTGCATTTTTAACTCTTTTCTATCTCCAAAGACATGATCAGCAGAATGCAGATGAATGATGTCTCCTGTCAGTAACAATCACCTTCCTATTGTCTCCTAGCTGGATTTGGCTTTCTCTAGAGGTTGCAGTGATGTCATGTTGGAGGGGACTACAGCACTTGGGCCACCCTAGAGTGGGCTGTAATGCCCCTACAGCTCTGGATGCCTTGACTGGTTCTCTGCTAAGACCGTGTTCTCATGGGCAGCAAGCGGGATTGCAGGTGAGGGAAATAGGAGCTTGAAAACCTTCCTTTCTCCCTCCCAAGCCCCTTCCCTTAACTGCTTTGTGGCTGCTGCTGTGATTTGAGTTGATAGATTTAAGAATTTCTATATTAAAAATGTTTGGCAAGTCGAAAAATTTAAAAAGCACTTTAGTGGCCGGGAGCAGTGGCTCACACCTGTAATCCCAGCACTTTGGGAGGCCAAGGCAGGCAGATCACTTGAGCCCAGGAGTTCAAGACCAGCCTGGGCAACATGGTGAAACCCCGTCTCTACTAAAAATACAAAAAGCTACTACAGGTGAAGTAACACACACCTGTGGTCCCACCTACTTGGGAGGCTGAGGCACAAGAATCATTTGAACCTGGGAGGCAGAGGTTGCAGTGAGCCAAGATCATGCCACTGCACTCCAGCAACAGAGTGAGACTCCGTCACCCCCCAAAAATTAATAAAATAAAATTAAATAAATAAAAAGTACTTTAGTTAGAAAAAAAGAAATGCAGCCGAGGCATCAATCTGGAAATGACACTGTAAGGATAGAGCACCATCCCCCAGGATGCAGTATTCACCCTGAATCAACAGCCTTTCATGAGTTGCTGATTAAGAGCTCAAGCGCCTGCTTTTTGCAGGCCTGTAGAGAGACATCAGATGGTATTTCCAGATTGGGGCTGGGGCTGTCTTGTCGAAGTAGAATAAATGGATCTGGGAATCCGGGGGTGGAAGTATGAGTGGCTGCTCTCACTGTACTCCCAACGAGATGCTGGGAGAAATCAGGCCTCTCATCTGTACAGCTCTAGGCTCTATAGGTGTAGAAGTCCTCATTCCCAGCAGGAGGATGCTTCCCCCAGGAGGCCAGTAAAATTTGTCTTATCAAACCAGCTGCCACCTTGTCACTTCAGGCTCCTTGCACCAACAGACCAGCAGGCAAAAAAAGGAGTCATGTTCTTGGCAGGTTAAATGATCACCAGGAGGAGGCAGGGCTGCTATTGCACAACAGGATGGGGAGGGACTCATCTAACATTCCAGCAGATCTGTTGCAGTGATTCTTGGTTCTTCTCTGACCAACTTTGATGGTTAATAGACAGATGCGGCAACCGTGACCTGAGACAAGCATGGTGACCACGGTCTCAAACCTCTCAGGGCCATCTCACTAGGTAAGCCACCTAGACCAGCAGAGATGCTGGCTGAGGGTGAGGGGATCTAGAATGCACAGGAGAGGAGGGAGAAGAAGACTATCAGCTGTGGCCTGAGACCAGCTGCAGCGTGAGAGCTTCCATTCATTCCACTAACCTTCTCAAACTTCCCCAGAAAAAGAGATGAAAAAAGAAAAGAAAATGGCCGGGTGTAATGGCTCACACCTGTAATCCTAACACTTTTGGAGGCAAAGATGGGAGAATTACTTGAACTCAGGAGTTTTCAACCAGCCTGGATGATATAGCAAGATCCTGTCTCTATAAAAATTAGCCGGGTATGGTGGTGCACACCTGTAGTCCCAGCTACTTGGGAGGCTGAGGTGGGAGAATCACTTGAGCCCAGGAGGTCGAGGTTGCAGTGAGCCATGGTTGCCATTGCACTCCAGCCTGGGCAAAAGAGTAAGACCTTATTAGAAAGGAAAAGAAAGGGGAGGGGGAAAAGAAAGAAAAAGGAGAGAAAGAAAAGAGGTAGAAAGAAAAGCGAGAGAAAGAAAAGAAAGAAGGAAGAGAGAGAAATAGAAAGAAAGGGAAAGAAAAAGAAGGAAAGAAAGAGAAAAAGAGATGAAGCAGAATCCTGGAGAAGCTGTTCTCAGATGGGCTTAGCTTATTTTATGAAGCAGGGGGATCCATGTGGTGCAGGACTGTAGTGGATGCCGTGATGTGTTGCTTAGATTTCCCTCTTCAGGACCAAGGCTCTCACTCACTTCCCAGGTGCCAGGAGAGCCTTCTAGTGAAAGAGGTTGCAACCCCTCTTTGGGTGCAGTTCCAGCCAATGACTGATCAACAGAGGAGTATAAAGGCATGATGCCCTTCTGTCAATTCAGGACAACTGTGAAGGGCCATCCCAGTTTCAGGGCTCCCAGAGGTCTCTGTTACAACTCTATCGCAGTTCATACTCTCCCTATGGGAAATCCTGATTCCTCACTGCCTCATAGGTGCTATTTCTAAGAGCGTTCCCCACAAAACCTCCTGCATGCCAACACCCTCCTCAGTTTCCCAGGAAACCTGGCTTAACACACTATGCACATCCTCAACCACACTAGTTAATGTCAAACTGTTCCCAAGATAGTTGTATCAACTTGCATTCCTACCAACAGCGCCTGAGAGTTCCACTTGCTTAATACCCTTGCCAAATTCTAGTATCATTAGGTTTTTTATTTTTAGCCAATTTAGTGGGCGTAAAATGGAAGCTCATTGTGGTTTTAATTCATATTTCTCTGGTGACTATTGAGGTTGAGCCCCTTTTCAAGAGTTTGCTAGCCATCTGGATTCCCTCTTTGGAAACAGCCCCAGCTCTTCTGCTGGCCCCATTTTATGGGCCCACTCATTTCATGCTGCCTAATAAGGGAGTGAGTGCTCACTTTACTGAGCCCCAGAAAACTGGAATGGCTTTCCTGAAGGCCACCAACCTCGATGGATCCTTTGGTCCTATCTATCTATCTATTTTTGAGACAGGGTCTCACCATGTTGCTGGTCTCGAACTCCTGGGCTCCAGTGATTCTCCTGCCTCAGCCTCCCAAAGTGTTGGGATTACAGGTGTAAGCCACTGCACCTGGCTCTCAGTCCTCTTCTGACTTGACCTCTGAGCAGTGTAAGATGTCATTGACTGCTCTCTTCTATCATCCTCTTTTCATGGCTTCCCTGACATTGCACAATCCTCATTTTTGATCCTACCTCTCTGGTTGTCCCTTCTCTGTCTCCTTTGCAGGCTTGACTGTTAAATGCTTGGGTTCCTCAGAGCTCAGTCCTTGGCCCTCTTCTCGTCTCACCCTGGCCTTTCACTCTGGGCAACTTCACCCTCAGCTACAGTTCCCAGCTTTGTACGCTGACGGTTCTCACACTCCTCTCCTTTGACACTTCCATGTGAATGTCCCAAAGCCTCTCAACCTCAATATATCCAGAATAGAAATCAGGCCTTTCCCCCTAAAACATGGTTGTTTTCCAGCCATCCCTGTTTCAGCAAAGGTCTCACAATCCTTCCAATTCCGAATGTCACAAACCCAGGAATCCCTGTCTCTTACTCCATATCTAAGCCTTCAGGACCAGTGTTGGTTATCTTCAGTTCACCCCTCCAGATCCACTCCCCACCCTTCTCCATTCCACTCTCTGCTTCTGGAAGATGATTATAAGCACACTTTTCGTGGGCTTCTTGTTCTTTAACTTCTGCTTGGATTTGGCCAATGGCATTTTAGCTGTTTACTGCTGTATATAACAAACTATCCCAAAACTGAGTGGCTTCAAAATGTCACCATTGACTGGGCACAGTTGCTCATGCCTGTAATCTCAGCACTTGGGGAGGCCGAGGTGGGTGGATCACTTGAGGTCAGGAGTTCAAGACCAGCTTGGCCAACATGGTGAAACCCTGTCTCTACTAAAAATACAAAAATCAGGCCAGGTGCGGTGGCTCACGCCTGTAATCCCTGCACTTTGGGAGGCCGAGGCGGGCAGATCACGAGGTCAGGAGATCGAGACCATCCTGGCTAACACAGTGAAACCCTGTCTGTACTAAAAATACAAATAATTAGCCAGGTGTGGCGGCGGGTGCCTGCAGTCCCAGCCACTTGGGAGGCTGAGGCAGGAGAACAGCATGAACCCGGGTGGCAGAGCTTGCAGTGAGCTGAGATTGAGCCACTGCACTCCAGTCTGGGGGACAGAGCAAGACTCTGTCTCAAAAAAAATAAACAAAAAGTAAACAAAAATTACAGGTGGCAGGCACCTGTAATCGAAGCTACTCAGGAGGCTGAGGCAGGAGAATTGCTTAAACCCAGGAGGCAGAGGTTTCAGTGAGCCAAGATCACGCCACTGCTCTCCAGCCTGGATGAAAGAGTGAGACTCTGTCTCAAAATCAAACAAACAACAACAACAAAAAAACCACACACACTAAAAAATATACCACCATTGTGTTCTCTTCTCATGACTCTGTGTGTTGACTCAGGTAATCTGAGGTCAGTTCTGCTCTACACGATATCATACAGGGACTCAATTGTGCTAGAACATCCAAGATGGCATTCTCATGTCTGGCAGGTTGGTGGGGTGGCTAGAGGTATGAACTCAGCCAGACCAGAAAGGCTGCACCTGTCTTTTTCCAGGTGGTTTCAGGGCTTCTCCCCTACCCAAGGCCTTTCCATGTGGTCTTACAAGCACAAGGTAAACAGGCTTCTTATATGGTCACTCAGGGTCTTCCAAACAGCAAAGGCTGACACTACCAGGCCGCCTTAATTCTTAGGTCCAGAGCTGGCATGGCATCCATCACATCTGCTGCCTTCTGTTGGTTAAAGTAGGTCACAGAACCAGCCCAGATATGATGTGGGAGTGGACTGCACAAAGGCATGCACACAGGGAGGCATGAGTCATTGGGCCATCTTTGGAGACTAGCCACCATAGTCTACTACCTGGTCCCCAAAGCCTCTCTCACATGCAAAATGAACTTCCCCTTACCTCCCATAACTCCCAGAGTCTCACCCCAATTCAGCCTCAGGCCTAGGCTTGAAGTTAAGTTACTCATCAACTAAATCTCATCCAGTTTTTGCTGAGGCCTTTGGGTGTGGTTCCTCCTGCTCTGAAGACCTGTGAACTAAAGAGACAAGTTCTCTCCCCCTGTAGACCCAACGTAGAATGACAAAACAAGAACTCAGGCGCCACAATACACACTCCCTTTCAAAAACAGGAGACCTAGGGTAGTCACAGGTCCGTGGCCATTCTGAAATTCCACGGGGTACAATCCTCCCTGCTCCAAGGGTAGAAAACGTTGATGAAAGCCCTGGGTCAGCTTCCTGGGAATGGTCCTCTTAGGCTCTTGGCTCCACCCTCTGAGTCATCCTTCTTTTCCATAAGATATGACCATGTTTGCTGGCTTCCTGCACTTAGGGAGCTGGGGCCACAAAGGCTACCTTTTGTTTCAAAATGTCTCTGTTCCACCGGGCGTGGTGGCTCACGCCTGTAATCCCAGCACTTTGGGAGGCCGAGGTGGGCGGATCATGAGGTCAGGAGTTCAAGACCAGCCTGACCAATATGGCGAAACCCCCATCTCTACTAAAAATACAAAAATTAGCCAGGTGTGGTGGCGTGCGCCTGTAGTCCCAGCTATGCGGGAGGCTGAGGCAGAAGAATCACTTGAATCCGGGAAGTGGAGGTTGCAGTGAGCGGAGATCCTGCCTCTGCACTCCAGCCTGGGCAAGAGAGCGAGACTCTATCTCAAAAGAAAAAAAAAAAGTCTCTGTTCCTTTCAGTCAAGCAAGTACAATTAAAAATGTTGTGAGTTTCCTATGTGTTAGATTATAATCCTCTGCATTAGACAAAAGCCACCCTTAATTTCTTTCGGAGACAAGCCTTTTCTGCTCTGGACCCTGCATCTACTGCTGAGGAACAATGCCCTAAAGATTCTTAGAGGCCTTTTTATCTAGCTGAGAGGATCCACCTGGCAAATGCTTAAATCTTTCTGAAATATCAACAAAAGGGTCTTATGGCTGTGTCATTGATTTGGTCTTGACCTTGAGGCCACATTTTACTAGAAGTTCCCTGGATTTGATCTTTAGCACCAGGTTTCTCCCCTACCTCCACATTTTTTTAACTTTTTTTTTTGAAACAGGATCTCACTCTGTCCCCGCCGGGCTGGAGTGAAATGGTGCAATTGGGGCTCTTTGTAACCTCAAACTCCTGGCCTCAGGCGATCCTTCCACCTAGGCCTCCCAAAGTGCTAGGATTACAGGCATGAGCCATCGTGTCTGGCCATCCCTTCAGGTTTTTGTTTTCTGGGAGAATTTTTACTGGGCTGTTAAGGTTAGGAACAAGAAACAGTTGTTTTTACCAATCCAGCAAGTTTGGGGCTAGAAAGTTTTTCTTTAGGTTCTGCTTGGATCCTGAACAATTCCTTCTTCAGTTCATCTGTCTATCCATACCTCCTGCTAGGCAGTTAAAATGAACCAGTTGGCTGGGCGCAGTGGCTCACGCCTATAATCCCAGCACTTTGATAGGGCAAGGTGGGCGGATCACCCAAGGTCAGGAGTTCGAGACCAGCCTGACCAACATGGCGAAACCCCATCTCTACTAAAAATACAAAATTAGCCGGGTGTGGTGGTGCATGCCTGTAATCCCAGCTACTCGGGAGGCTGAGGCAGGAGAATTGCTTGAGCCAAGGAGGCGGAGGTTGCGGTAAGCCGAGATTGCACCATTGTACTCCAGCCTGGGCAACAAGAGCAAAACTCCATCTCAAAAAAAACAACAACAACAACAAAAAAACGAACCAGTTGGTGCAATCAACATTCTGTGTCAGCCAAATCAGCAAGTTCATGAAGTATGTTTTAATGCCAACGTTATCACAGGGAACAGTTTTACTAAATTATTCTGCCAGTGAATAAGTCGGGTCCCCTTTACTCAGCCTCCAATAACAGTTTCCTCATTCAGCTGTCTTCACAGGGTTAACAAGAATTCTGGACAGAAATATAGTTATAATTAAGCATTAATCAGGCTGCACTTTGACCCACTTAAGATAGATAGCATCGGCTGGGCGCGGTGGCTCACGCTTGTAATCCCAGCACTTTGGGAGGCCGAGGCGGGCGGATAATGAGGTCAGGAGATCAAGACCACGGTGAAACCCCGTCTCTACCAAAAATACAAAAAATTAGCCGGGCGTGGTGGCGGGCGCCTGTAGTCCCAGCTACTCGGAGAGGCTGAGGCAGGAGAATGGCATGAACCCTGGAGGCGGAGCTTGCAGTGAGCCGAGATCGCGCCACTGCACTCCAGCCTGGGTGACAGAGCAAGACTCCGTTTCCAAAAAAAAAGAAGATAGATAGCATCTCTGACATAAGAATCACCAAGATTTTGTCTAAGAATTGCTTAAGCAAGGTGGGGCGTGGTGGCTCATGCCTGTAATCCCAATGCTTTGGGAGACCGAGGTGGGTGGATCACTTGAGGTCAGGAGTTCGAGACCAGCCTGACCAACATGGAGAAACCCCATCTCTACTAAAAATACAAAATTAGCCAGGCGTGGTGGCTCATACCTGTAACCCCAGCTACTCAGGAGGCTGAGGCAGGAGAATTGCTTGAACCTGGGAAGCGGAGGTTACAGCGAACCGAGATCACACCATTGCACACCAGCCTGGGCAACAAGAGCGAAACCCCGTCTCAAAAAAAAAAAAAGGGAGGCCGGGCACCGTGGCTCACGCCTGTAATCCCAGCACTTTGGGAGGCCGAGGCGGGCGGATCACGAGCTCAGGAGATCGAGACCACGGTGAAACCCCGTCTCTACTAAAAATACAAAAAATTAGCTGGGCGCAGTGGCGGGCGCCTGTAGTCCCAGCTACTTGGGAGGCTGAGGCAGGAGAATGGCGTGAACCCGGGAGGCGGAGCTTGCAGTGAGCCGAGATCGCGCCACTGCACTCCAGCCTGGGCGACAGAGCCAGACTCCATCTCAAAAAAAAAAAAAAAAAAAAAAAAAAAAGAATTGCTTAAGGAGCCAGGCGTGGTGGCTCATGCCTATAATCCCAGCACTTTGGGAGGCCAAAGCAGGCGGATCACCTGAGGTCAGGAGTTCAAGACCAGCCTGGCCAACATGGTGAAACCCCATCTCTACTAAAAATACAAAAAATTAGACAGGCGTGGTGGTGTGTGCCTGTAATCCCAGCTACTCGGGAGGCTGAGGCAGGAGAATCGTGTGAACCCAGGAGGCAGAGGTTGCAGTGAGCCGAGATCGTGCCATTGCACTCCAGCCTGGGTGACAGAATGAGATTCTGTCTCAAAAAAAAAAAAAAAAAAAAAAATTGCTCAAGCAGATCCTGACTTCCAGTGGAACAGCTGACACCAATCGGTTTGAAGACCTCCACGGAGGAACCAGACCAGTATGAAAACAGCTTCTTCATCTCCCTGTCCCATGACTTCACCCTGCACTCTTCCACCAATTGACAATCTCCACACTTTGGCCCACTCCAAACCCCTTAGAAACCCTATCCTTAGCCGGGCGCGGTGGCTCACGCTTGTAATCCCAGCACTTTGGGAGGCCGAGGCGGGCGGATCACGAGGTCAGGAGATCGAGACCACGGTGAAACCCCGTCTCTACTAAAAATACAAAAAAATTAGCCGGGCGTGCTGGCGGGCGCCTGTAGTCCCAGCTACTCGGAGAGGCTGAGGCAGGAGAATGGCGTGAACCCGGGAGGCGGAGCTTGCAGTGAGCCGAGATGGCGCCACTGCACTCCAGCCTGGGCGACAGAGCGAGACTCCGTCTCAAAAAAAAAAAAAAAGAAACCCTATCCTTAAATTCCTTGCAGACACAGATTTGAGGTTTCCTCTCATCTCCTCATTAGCCAGCCATACAACTAAACCTCTTTCTCTGCTGCAACCTAGTGTCTCAGCATATTGATCTGCCCTGTGTCAGGCAGGGCAGATCAATTTACATTCACAGTCCTTCCATGTTCCAATAACAGTTTGTTCACAGTCCTTTACAGTTACGTTCACAGTCCTTCCATGTTCCAATAACAATCCCCTCGGGGCCTGTCTGGCCTCTGCCCACTGCTCTGTTCCTAAGCCAATGGCACATGTTTTTGGTGTTGATTATTGGAGCCCTCCTACTCTAGATAGCAATTCCTGTTTTTCTTATCCCCAAAGTTTAATGGCTTAAAACAATATCCATGCATTACCTCTTGAGATTCTGCATTGACCAGGCTCAGCTCCACATGACATTGGCAGGAACAGCATTATCCAGGGGCTCACTTGGGCTGGACTGTCCAAAACAGCTCACGCACATGACTGGCACCTTGCTGGGGACAGCTCAAAAGCTGGGCCCAGCTAGGGCAATGGGACATCAGGCCTCTTTCTCGACTTGGCTTCTCCATACGATCTCTTCTGTGATCTCTTCAACAGGATAGGAAGACCTAGGACAAGTTCTGTAAATGCTCTGTCCCTAGGTGTTCCCATTCCTCAGCTGCTCCTGTTACCTCAAGAAGGCTCCGACTGTATCCTTCTAACAGGGCAGATGTCTTAAAGATGGCTTAAAGCCACCATTTACTGACCACTTAGGAACTGCCTATTCTGTCTTGTGCCAAGCCCTGTGCTAGAGACTTGACATGTATTTTTTTTTTTTTTTGAGACGGAGTCTCGTTCTGTCACCCAGGCTGGAGTGCAGTGGCGCGATCTTGGCTCACTGCAAGCTCCGCCTCCCGGGTTCACGCCATTCTCCTGCCTCAGCCTCTCCGAGTAGCTGGGACTACAGGCGCCCGCCACCACGCCCGGCTAATTTTTTGTATTTTTAGTAGAGACAGGGTTTCACCGTGGTCTCGATCTCCTGACCTCGTGATCCGCCCGCCTCGGCCTCCCAAAGTGCTGGGATTACAAGCGTGAGCCACCAAGCCCGGCCCATGTATTTTCTTCCTTAGGCCTCAAGGCTAACCCAGTTAGGTAGGTATTGCTCCCTCAATTTATGATGTCCAGTGACTTGCCCAACGTCATGAGCTGGACTGGAATCCAGTTCCATCTGACTCCACAGCCTTTGCCTTATTCAGTCCACGGCCTGTGCAGACCTCCAGGGTCAACTAGTGGGTCCTACGGCAAGGTCACTGTTAGCTGAGGAGCTTATGGACTTTTAGGTGTAACATACACATGGTAAACTTAAAGGGCGTTTATTTTCCACATACAGCTCAGAGATGTTTACATCTTGCAAACCCCTGCAACAACCACTAATACTAAGATTTAGAACACCTCCAGCCCCCTGACAAGCTTGCTCATGACTCTCTCCCATCTGTATACCTCTGACTTCTACCATCAGCAATTAGTTTTGCATATTCTTGTCTTGGCCTTAGTGTGAAGAGACAGACCTGGAATCACAGTTCACCGCTAATTCCTAGTCGTGTGACCTTGGCCAAGTTAAGAACTTCTCTGATCCTCAGTGTTTATCTGCATAATTGGCACAAATAACCCCTACTTCATAGATAGTACATCTTCTGGCACTTGGGTGCTGACCAGAGTGAAAGGCATGGATTCAGTAAAGGTTGGCCCCTTTTCCTTTTTCCTTTCTTCAGCCAATTTTTCATGTTCCTGAAAAAAAATGTGCTACTCAGAGCGAAAGACGACTTCAGGAGGAGCATTGGCTCTCAACTTTAGCTACACATCAAAATCACATGGGGGCTGGGCTTGGTGGCTCACGCCTGTAATTCCAGCACTTCAGGAGGCTGAGGCCAGCGGATCACTTGAGGCTAGGAGTGTGAGACCAGCCTGGCCAACACGGCAAAACCCAGTCTCTACTAAAAATACAAAAATTAGCCAGGTGTGGTGGTGAGCCTCTGTAATCCCAGCTACTCAGGAGACTGAGGCAGGAGAATCGCTGGAACCTGGGAGGCAGAGGTTGTGGTGAGCTGAGATTGTGCCACTGCACTCCAGCCTTGGCCACAGAGTGAGACTCTGTCACACACACGCACACACACAAAATCATATGGGAAAATTTTTGATATAACAATGCCCAGTCCCTACCCACAGAGGTTCTGATTTAATTCATCTGGGTTAGTCAGCAGGCGTTATTATTTTTCCAAAAGTGTCCAGGTTATTCCAATGTGTAGCCAGTGTTAGAACCACGGTGCTAAGTAAGGAATTGCCTATGTGTTCATTTGAGAAGCTGAAAAGAAGGATATGGTGACGAACCATCCCAGTTTGCCCAGGACTATGCTAGTTTTAGCAGTAAAAGTCCTGCATCCCACGAAATCCCTTAGTCCTGGGCAAACTGGCATGGTTGGCCACCCATCAGGGAGCTCATATGCCAATGTTTGATATGTGTTACTTAAATTTAGGATTTCCTTTCCATTCAAGTTGAGGTTTAAGTCAAACTACTTTTGAACTTAGGGAATAAATACTAGAAAGCTGCTACTATACCCAGCTCATTTGGGGCATGTCAGCACAAAGTTTGAAATGCACAGAGAAAGCTATCAGCTCTGCAGTCCCATCACAGAAAGTAGAAGAGACTGAGGTCAGGAGAGGAGTTCATTTGACACAGGCCTTAACCCTCCCAAGTCTTGACAGCTGGGGTTGCTTTGCCGACTCCCGCTCCTGCCGGGCCCTTGGTGGCTTTCCCTGTATCTCCTTGCCTTTCCTTGTCACCAAGAAAGTACTTCTCAAACTTTAATGTGCATGAGAATCGTTGCAGGGTCCTATAAAAGGCAGTTGCTGATTCAGCAAGTCTGAGGGCAGCCTGAGATTGTGCTTTATTTTTTTGAGACAGAGTCTCGCGCTGGAGCCCAGGCTGGAGTGCAGTGGCACAATCTCGGCTCACTGCAACCTCCGCGTCCCAGGTTCAAGCGATTCTCCTGCCTCAGCCTCCCGAGTAGCTGGAACTACAGGGGCACGTGCCATCATGCCAGGCTAATTTTTATGTGTTTAGTAGAGGCAAAGTTTCACTGTTTTGGCCAGGCTGGCATCAAACTCCTGGCCTCAAGTGATCCTCCCATCTTGGCCTTTCAAAGTGTTGGGATTACAGGCGTGAGCCACCACGCCTGGCCGAGATTGCGCTTTTCTGCATTTCTTTTTTTTTTTTTTTTTTTTGAGACAGAGTTTCACTTTGTCGCCCAGGCTGGAGTGCAGTGGCGCCATCTCGGCTCACTGCAAGCTCTGCCTCCCGGGTTCATGCCATTCTCCTGCCTCAGCCTCCCGAGTAGCTGGGACAACAGGCTCCTGCCACCTCGCCCGGCTAATTTTTTATATTTTCAGTAGAGAGGGGGTTTCACCGTGTTAGCCAGGATGGTCTCGATCTCCTGACCTCATTATCCGCCGGCCTCGGCCTCCCAAAGTGTTGAGATTACAGGCGTGAGCCACCGTGCCTGGCCGAAATAGCGCATTTCTGACAAGCCCCCAGGTCACTTTGATGCTAAGGTCTAAGGATAATTTTTAGATTAGGCCGGGCGCGGTGGCTCAAGCCTGTAATCCCAGCACTTTGGGAGGCCGAGGCGGGCGGATCACGAGGTCAGGAGATCGAGACCCTCCTGGCTAACACGGTGAAACCCCGTCTCTACTAAAAATACAAAAAATTAGCCGGGCGTGTTGGCGGGCGCCTGTAGTCCCAGCTACTCGGGAGGCTGAGGCGGGAGAATGGCGTGAACCCGGGAGGCGGAGCTTGCAGTGAGCCGAGATCGCGCCACTGCACTCCAGCCTGGGGGACAAAGAAAGACTCCGTCTCAAAAAAAAAAAAAAAAAAAAAAAAAATTTTTAGATTATAAGTTTTGGGTGTGAGATGCAGCTTCTCTCTTACAACCCATGAGGCTTCGAGAAAATTCTTCTTGCAGACCTTCTAGTTTATCAGCTATAAAATGGGAGTAATACCTACTTCACAGGTAATACTCAGGAAATTCCACATAGTTTAGAAAGTGGAGTGTTGGCCAGGCCTGGTGGCTCACACCTGTAATCCCAGCACTTTGGGAGTCCAAGGTGTGCGGATTGCTGAAGGTCAGGAGTTCAAGACCAGCCTGGGCAACATGGTGAAACCATGTCTCTACAAAAAATACAAAAAAAAAAAAAATTATTTGGCCCGGTGTGGTGGCTCACTTTGGGAGGCCGAGGTGGGTGGATCACGAGGTCAGGAGATCGAGATCATCCTGGCTAATAAGGTGAAACCCCGTCTCTACTAAAAATACAAAAAAATTAGCCGGGCCTGGTGGCGGGCGCCTGTAGTCCCAACTACTCAGGAGGCTGAAGCAGGAGAATGGTGTGAAACCAGGAGGCAGAGCTTGCAGTGAGCCAAGATCGCGCCACTGCACTCCAGCAGCCTGGGTGACAGAGCCAGACCCTGTCTCAAAGACATAAAAAAAGAAAAACTGGCTGGCCGGGCGTGGTGGCTCACGACTGTAATCCTAGCACTTTGGGAGGCCAAGGCAGGCAAATCACCTGAGGTCAGGGGTTCGAGACAATCCTGGCCAACATGGTGAAAACCCGTCTCTGCTAAAAATACAAAAATTAACCGGGCATGGTGATGCGCACCTGTAATCCCAGCTACTCAGGAGGCTGAGGCTGGAGAATTGCTTAAACCCAGGAGGCAGAAGTTGCAGTGAGCCAAGATCGCTACACTGCACTCCAGCTGGGGTGACAGAGCAAGACTCCATTTCAAAAAAAGAAAAAGAAAAAGAAATAGTGGGTTGTTGTGAAGATTCCATGTGTCTGGCATACAGTAGGGGCTGAGTACGTGTTAGTTCCATCTCCATCTCCACACAACTTTTGCCCTCCTGCTTGAAGAGCTCTAACAATTTCTTAACGGTTAGCACTGTCTTCAAGGTAGAATGGGCACCTAATAGGCATTTGGTGAATTGCTCAGAGAGAAGGTGAGGGTAGGCAGAGGTCTGCCAGCTAGTGCAGGTAGCAGAGACCAGCTCCACCTTTAATTTAACCATTTGTGTGTCCTGAGAAGGAAAACTTCATTTCATTTAGAGATGATGTTGGTAGCCAACAGCTTTTACTTCAAGGCAAAAAAGAGAAGAAATGCCACAGAGAGAGTATTTTTCCTTAATAACTCGTCTCAGAATATTGAGGTTGGAGGAACCATTGGAGAGGGAAAGTGCTAGACTCACAAATAGCCTTAGAAAAGCACAGGCTTTGGAATCAGAAACTCCTAGCTTTGAATTCTAGCTCTACCAGTCACTATGCTGTGTGACCTTGGACAAATCACTATCCCTCTCTGAGCCTCAGTTTCCTGGGCACTTTTCACATGTTTATCCTCAGGTCCATCATATGAGATAGATGCTACTATTCCATAGGTAAAAAAGCAAAGGCACAGAAACACTCCATAGATGACCTAGGGTCACACAGCTAGAAAGTAGCAGTGCTCAGATTTAAATTCAAGCAGCCTGACTCTAAAGTGTGTGTCATTAACCACCACACCACGCTGCCCCTACCAGAGACACTGAGAGCTTTCTCCTATTTATTTTTCTCAAAATAAACTAGTATTTGTTTTCTTTTCTTTCTTTTTTTTTTTTTTTTTTGAGATAGAGTCTCTATCACCCAGGCTGGAGTGCAGGGGCTTGAACATTGCTCACTGCAGCCTTGAACTCCCAAGCTTAAGAAATCCTCCACCTCAGCCTCCTGAGTAGCTGGGTCTATAGGCATGCGCCACCATGCCCAGGTCATTTTTTTTTTTCCACTATTAAGCATTTTTAGTGTTTCCAGTTTTTCTTTTCCTTTTTTTTCTTTATTTCTTCTTCTTCTAAAAAAAAAAAAAAAAGCCAGGATAGATGTGCAGAATGTGCAGGCTTGTTATATAGGTATACATGTGCCATGGTGGTTTGCTGCACCTACCCAGCCAATTTTAATTTTTTTTTCTTTTTATTGTAGTAATGGGGTTTTGCCACGTTTCCCAGGCTTATCTCAAACTCCAGAGCTCAAGCAATCTTCTACCACAGCCTCCCAGAATGTTGGGATGATAGGCAACAGCCACCATGCCCAGCCAGTGAGCCATGATTGCATCACTGCACTCCAATCTGGGTGACAGAGCAAGACCCTGTCTCTAAAATAAAATAAAATAAAATCCTACAATGATGAAAGAATGATCCAGAGCTCACAGCTGGGAGTCATTAACCCTGGGTTCAGATCTCCTAGTTTTTCCTCTGCTTAACTGTGTGATTCTGGGCAAATGACTTAATCTAAGTTTCAGTCTTACTTTATGTAAAATGGGACTGTTCATAGCCCAACCTCATAGAGCAGGCCTAAAAATTCAGTGAGATAATACACGAGAAATGCTTAGCGTTGTCCCTGGCATTCTGTGGTGCTCAATAAAAATTCAACTACGACTGATTATTCATGGCTGATGTATGCTCTTTAGATTTGGTGAGCCTCTGGCCCTAAGAAGATCCGAATTTTAGTGGTGGAGAGAAGTAAAGGATCTGAGGGCTGCAGCTCCAAACATGAAAGCAAAGCCTGGAGGAGCAGGAGCCATTTATAAAGTGAGATACGGCCGGGCGCGGTGGCTCACGCCCGTAATCCCAGCACTTTGGGAGGCCAAGATGGGTGGATCACCTGAGGTCAGGAGTTCAAGACCAGCCTGGCCAACATGGCAAAACCATCTCCACTAAAAATAAAAAAAAATTAGATGGGCGTGGTGGCAGGTGCCTGTAATCCCAGCTACTAGGGAGGCTGAGACACAAAAATTGCTTGAACCCAGGAAGCAGAGGTTGCAGTAAGCCAAGATCTCAGCTACTGCACTCCAGCCTGGGTGACAGAGCAAGACTCCATCTCAAAAAAAAAAAAAAAAAATGAGGTGCACAGTGTGGGGTGGGCTGGGACCTGTGTGTAAGTACTGGAGGTAGAAGTACCGGAGCCAGCCAGGCCCTGTGATGGGTAGGAGGATTCCCTCTGTGTGTGCTCATCCACCCTGTCTGGTACAGTCGCCCAGCTCTGAAACTGTCCCTGCAGTCTCCTCCCTCCAAGTAAATAGGTGTTGCTATTCTAAGAGAGGCCTGTGATAAAAATAGTTGCTTTGCTTTGGAGGGTTTTTTTTTTTTTAAGCCATGAAAATAACAGGGCAGTAGGCTGTCTATTTTGGGTTGGGGCCTTTGGCCCGCTTTCAAAGTCACAGCCCAATGAGATCTATTTAGAAAAGGTCACTGCACACTTTGCCCATGTTGATGCCGCCTTAAAACAAGCCTGCGTGGATGCACTTAGGAGACTCTGGGGCTTACCCAAGGGACAGAGTTAGAAGGAATTGTGGGGCCACTATGTTTATGCCCCTGTGTAAATGTAAGCTCTGGCATCTCTCCGTGGGGCTTCAGTGGTCTTTCTCTCCACTGCCCTTTCCCCCAGCCCCCACCAACTTCTCAGGAGGTGGAGCTGCCAGCCTGCTTCTCCCTCCACCTTAGGAATCCTGCATCAGGGTGACGCTGGGTATGGGGAATGCTCTCCTACTTCTCTATAAATCAGCCTATCATGTGGCAGCATCAGAGTCAGGCAGGAGCTCCAGCTGGGGCCCGGCATCTGGAACTGGGCTGGATTTTTCCATTCTCAGTGGACCAAAGCGTGACTTGGGTGACTGAGAAAGGCACACCCAAGTAGATGGCCTTAGATGACAGAGCAACTGGAGTGAAAAGAACATGAGCAGTGTGAACCTTGTCCCTAGCCCTCACTAGCTGTGTGACCTTAGGCAAGTAACTTCACTCTCTGATCCCTTGTTTCCTTATTAGTAAAATGGAGATAAAACCAACCTTATAGGACTATTGGGAGGATTAAATAAAATAATGTATGTATGTATACTTATTTATTTCTTGAGACAGGGTCTTGCTCTGTCACCCAGGCTGTAGTGCAGTGGCACCATCTTGGCTCAGTGCAACCTCCACTTTCTGGGCTCAGGTGATCCTCCCACCTCAGCCTCATGAGTAGCTGGGACTACAGGGGCACACCACCACACTCGGCTAATTTTTTGTATTTTTTGTAGAGATGGGATATCACCATGTTGCCCAGGCTGGTCTTGAACTCCTGGATTCAAGTGATTCGCCAGCCTTGACCTCCTAAATTGCTGGGATTACAGGCGTGAGCCACCGCACCCAGTCACAAGATAATGTATTTTAAAAGTACCTAGTGTGTATAGTGTGGCTACCAAGTCTGGAAACACAAAGGATTTTTCAGAATAAATAGTCTGTTGCTAATACATACTAAAATTCTCTATACTTTCAGACTTTAACACTTACATGGTGTTTAGCATGTGCCAGCCACTGTTTTAAATGCTTAGCGTTTTTGGTTTTTTTTTCTTTTTTTTGAGATAGAGTCTTGCTCTGTCGCCCAGGCTGGAGTGCAGTGGCGCTATCTCAGCTCATTGCAAGCTCCGCCTCCCAGGTTCACACCATTCTCCTGCCTCAGCCTCCTGAGTAGCTGGGACTACAGGCGCCCGTCACCACGCCTGGCTAATTTTTTGTATTTTTAGTAGAGACGGGGTTTCACCTTGTTAGCCAGGATGGTCTCGATCTCCTGACCTCGTGATCTGCCCGCCTCGGCCTCCCAAAGTGCTGGGATTACAGGCATGAGCCACTGCGCCCGGCCTAAATGCTTTGCATTTTTAAACTCATTAATTCTCCATAACAACCCTATGAGGTAAGAACTATGTTACACCCATTTTACAGAAAAGAAAACTGAGGTTCAGAAGTTAAATCACCACCCAGTGATGTGGTAACTCTCTGCCCTTCTTAGTCAAGAATATACTGAAAACACATTGCAATCGGTTAGCAAACCTTTTTTTGGGAGAGGGCTCTCTATATTGCCCAGACTGGGCTCAAACTCCTGGGCTCACCGGATCCTCTCACATCAGCCTCCTGAGTAATTAGGACTACCGGCCTGCCATCACACCTGGCTACATTTTTTGACTTTGCCCAACCTGTCAGGTGAGAAGTGGTCTCTCAGTGTAGTTTCTCTTACTATGATGGTGGCTCTCTTTTTGTATATTTGATTTATTTGCGTGTTCCTTTATGTGAATTGCCTATTCATATCCTAACTATCCTAGTCCTGACTATTTGTCTGTGGGGTTCTTAGTTTCTTCTTAATTGATTTTTGGAGCTCTTTTTACATTAGGGAAACCAATCCTTCATCTGTGAATTGTATTTACTTATTTTTTTTTTTTGAGACAGAGTCTCGCTCTTGTCGCCCAGGCTGGAGTGCAATGGCGCCATCTCACTGCAACCTCTGCCTTCTGTTCAAGCGATTCTCCTGCCTCATCCTCCCGAGTAGCTGGGATCACAGGCGCCCGCCACCACACCCAGTAATTTTTGTATTTTTAGTAGAGGTGGGGTTTCACCTTCTTGGCCAGGCTGGTCTCAAACTCCTGACCTCAGGTGATCTGCCTGCCTCTGCCTCCCAAAGTGCTGGGATTACAGGCGTGAGGCACCATGCTCGGCTCATCTATGAAGTGAATTGCAAATGTTTTTTCCCAGCTTATCATTTGACCTTTGATTTTGTTTAAGGTATTTATTACCATGCAGAAATTTGACTTTCATGTAGGTCAATTTATCAGGCTTTTCTTTTATGCCTTCTGGCATTCGTATCATGCTTAGATATGGAAGTTTCCCCTGTACTGAAAAAAAAATGTTTTTAACCTTCTCATGCTTTTCTCTAGTACTTCATTTTTTTTTTGAGACAGAGTCTTGCTCTGTCGCCTGGGCTGGAGTGCAGTGGCTTGATCTTGGCTCACTGCAACCCCTGCCTCCCGGGTTCCAGCGATTCTCCTGCCTCAGCCTCCTGAGTAGCTGGGACTATAGGCACACACCACCACGCCCGGCTAATTTTTGTATTTTTTAGTAGAGACAGGGTTTCACCATATTGGCCAGGCTGGTCTTGAACTCCTGACCTCGTGATCCGCCCGCCTTGGCCTCCCAAAGTGCTGGGATTACAGGCATGAGCCACTGCACCCGGCCTTCCTTTAGTACTCCTATGGTTTCATTTTTTGCTTTTTCTATTTATTTATTCTTGAGATGGAGTCTTGCTCTGTCACCCAGGCTGGAGTGCAGTGGCGCAATCTCAGCTCACCGCAACCTCCGTCTCCCGGGTTCAAGTGATTCTCCTGCCTCAGCCTCCTGAGTAGCTGAGATTACAGGCACCTGCCACCACACCAGGCTAATTTTTTTTTGTATTTTTAGTAGAGACAGGGTTTCACCATTTTGGCCAGGCTGGTCTCGAACTCCTGAACCCAGGTGATCCACCCGCCTCAGCCTCCCAAAGCATTGGGCTTACAGGCGCCTGCCACCACGCCTGGCTAATTTTTGTATTTTTAGTGGAGAGGATGTTTCACCATGTTGGCCTGGCTGGTCTCGAACTTTTGGCCTCAAGTGATCCACCCACCTCTGCCTCCTAAAGAGCTGGGATTATGGGCATGAGCCACCATGCCTGGCCCATTTTTTACATTTAAATCTCCCTGTCATTTGGGTTTCATTTTGGTGTAATTTGCAAAGTAGAGTCACTTTGGGTCCTACTCTACATGCCCAGCACTTCCACTTTCAGCATGGAATAATTTCTGTCCAGTTCCAATTTTAATAAAAAAATTTGGCCTTAATTTGGCATATCAGTGTCCAGGGCTACCATAACGAAGTACCACAAATTTGATACCACAAATAAGAAATCGTTCTGGAGGCCAGAAGTCTGAAATCAAGGTATCAGCGGGCCAAGTTCCCTCTCAGACTCTGGGTAGAATCTTTCCTTGCTTCTACCGAGCTTCTAGCAGTGCTGGCCATCCATGGAGGCCCTTGCCTGAAGCTGCATCACTCCAGTCTCTGCCAGTGTTGCCTCTTGGTGTTCTCCCTGTGCCTCTCTGTCTTCTTATTAAGACATCAGCCAGACCGAGTGTGGTGGCTCACACTTGTAACCCCAGCACTTTCTGAGGCTGCCAAGGCAGGAGGATCACTTGAGCCCAGGAAATTTGAGACCAGTCTGGGCAACATGGGGAAATCCCATCTCTACAAAAAATAAACAAAATAAACAAATAAATGGTGGCGGATGCCTATACTCCCAGCTAATCCGGAGATTGTAGTGGGAGGATCGCCTGAGCCCAGGGAGGTCGAGGCAGTACTGAGATGGCGCCACTGCACCGCAGCCTGAATGCCAGGCTGAGACCCTGTCACTCAGACCCCTGAGTGACAGAGTGAGACCCTTCTCCACTACAAGTTCACTTCAGCTTCATTGTGTCTGCAAAGACCCTATTTCCAAATAAGGTCTCATTGACAGGTAGGCTGAGGCAGGTGGATCATTTGAGGTCAGGAGTTCAGGACCAGTCTGACCAACATGGTGAAACCCTGTTTCTACTAAAAATACGAAAATTGGCTGGGCGTGGTGGTGGGTGCCTGTACTCCCAGCTACTTGGGAGGCTGAGGCAGGAGAATCCCTTGAACCCAGAAGGTGGAGGTTGCAGTGAGCGGAGATCTCGCCACTACACTCCAGCCTGGGTGACACAGTAAGACTCGTCTCAAAAAAAAAAATAGTTAACTTTTTTGTTTGTTTTTTTGTTTTGTTTTGTTTTTGCTCACTTCAACTTCTGCCTCCAGGGCTCAAGCAATTCTCCTGTATCAGCCTCAGGCAGGTACCACCACACCCAACTGATATTTTGTATTTTAAGTAGAGATGGGATTTCACCATGTTAGCCAGGCTGATCTCCAACTCCTGGCCTCAGTTGATCCACCCACCTCAGCCCCAAAAAGTGCTGGGATTACAGGCATGAGCCACTGCACCCGGCCTTTTTTTTTTTTTTTTTTTGAGACAGAGTCTTGCTTTATTGCCCGGGCTGAAGTACAGTGGCACAATCTTAGCTCACTGCAATCTCCGCTTCCTGGGTTCAAGCAATTCTCCTGCCTCAGCCTCCCTAGTAGCTGGGATTACAGGCGCACACCACCATGCCTGGCAAATTTTTTTGTATTTTTTGTAGAGATGGGGTCTGGCCGGCCGGGCGCGGTGGCTCACGCTTGTAATCCCAGCACTTTGGGAGGCCGAGGCGGGAGGATCACGAAGTCAGGAGATCGAGACCACGGTGAAACCCCGTCTCTACTAAAAATACAAAAAATTAGCTGGGCGTGGTGGCGGGCGCCTGTAGTCCCAGCTACTCGGAGAGGCTGAGGCAGGAGAATGGCGTGAACCCGGGAGGCGGAGCTTGCAGTGAGCCGAGATTGCGCCACTTCACTCCAGCCTGGGCGACAGAGCGAGACTCCGTCTCAAAAAAAAAAAAAAAAAGAGATGGGGTCTGGCCATGTTGTCCAGGCTGGTCTCGAACTCCTGGACTCAAGTGATCCACCAGCCTTGGCCTCCCAAAGTGCAAGGATTATAGTCGTGAGCCACCACACCTGGCCTTCTCAACTTCTGTTTTTTGGTTTGTTATTTTTATTTTATTGAGACAAGGTCTTCCTCTGTCACTCAGGCTAGAGTGCAGTCATCCAGGCTCAATCATGGCTCACTGCAGTCTTGACCTCCCATGCTTCACTGATCCTCCCCACTCAGCCTCTCAAGTAGCTAGGACCACAAGCAAGTACCACCATGCCCAGCTAACTTTTTTTTTTTTTTGTAGAGACAGGGTCTCTCTATGTTGGCCAGTCTGGTCTTGAAGTCCTAGACTTAATTGATCCTCCCGCCTTGGTCTCCTAAAGTGTGGGCCTCCTGAAGTGTTCAGCCACCATGCTCGGCCCTAACTTCAGGACCTTTATTTTAGAGAAATAATCTGAAGTGTGGAAAAGCTATTTGAACAGGTAAAGGAACATTTGTTGGATGCCTACTAAATGCCAAGCTCTTTCCATATCTTATCTTTTTTTAATTCAGTAATCTTGTAACATAGGTATTCCTTGCTCCATTTGAAGATAAGATCAAGTCTCTGTGAGGTTAAGTCCCTGTCAAGGTCACGCAGCTTGTAAATGACAGCTGGGCTTTGATCCCAGGAGATCCAGCTGGGCTCTCAGCTGCCCACAGCTCCATGTGACGCAGAGCACCCTGACTCCTCTTCAGGCCAGCACCCATCTGCCAAATGTGGGGGCTAGAAAGGTTTGCACTGAAAGGTCTCTATGACTTTAAGCTGTAAGCTTTCATGACTCTTTATTGCAAGTAAACCTCAGGAAGGACAAATACAGAAATGAGTAAGAATTGTGCAGTAAATTGACCGGACACGGTGGCCCACGCCTGTAATCCCAGCACTTTGGGAGGCCGAGACGAGCGGATCACGAGGTCAGGAGATCGAGACCATCCTGGCTAACATGGTGAAACCCCGTCTCTACTAAAAATACAAAAAAATTAGCCGGGCGTGGTGGCAGGCGCCTGTAGTCCCAGCTACTCGGAGAGGCTGAGGCAGGAGAATGGCGTGAACCTGGGAGGTGGAGCTTGCAGTGAGCCGAGATGGCGCCACTGCACTCCAGCCTGGGTGACAGAGCGAGACTCTGTCTCAAAAAAAAAAAAAGAAGAATTGTGCAGTAAATTTTTTTTTTTTTTTTTGAGACGGAGTCTCGCTCTGTCACCCAGGCTGGAGTGCAGTGGCCCGATCTCGGCTCACTGCAAGATCCGCCTCCCAGGTTCACGCCATTCTCTTGCCTCAGCCTCCCCAGTAGCTGGGACTACAGGCACCTGCCACCGTGGCCGGTTAATTTTTTTTTTTTTTGTATTTTTAGTAGAGATGGGGTTTTACCGTGTTAGCCAGGATGGTCTCGATCTCCTGACCTCATGATCCGCCCGCCTTGGCCTCCCAAAGTGTTGGGATTACAGGCGTGAGCCACCGTGCCCGACCTGTGCAGCAGGTATTAGACACTCTTCATTTCCCCCTTCAGCACTGTGGCTTTCAGCCAAGATTAATCTTGTTTTGGATTACCATTTCGAGTATGTTGGTGTTTTTTGTTTGTATGTTTGTTTGTGGATTTTTTTTTTTTTTTTGAAACAGGTTCTCCCTCCATCATCCAGGCTGGAGTGCAGTGGCATGATCACGGCTCACTGGATCCTTGACTTCCCAGGCTCAGATGATCCTCCCACCTCCGCCTCCCCATGTAGCTGGTACCACAGGCATGCGCCACCATGCCCCGGCTAATTTTTGTATTTTTTATAGAGACAGGGTCTTTGCTATGTTGCCCAGGCTGGTCTTGAACTCCTGGGCTCAAGTGATCTGCCTGCCTCGGCCTCCCAAAGTGCTAGGATTACAGGTGTGAGCCACTGCAACCGGCCTGTTGGTGTTTTCTTAATTAAGATTAGTTATGTATTATGTCTGAATGCCCATTTATTTATTGAACAAATAAACTACAATGATTAAAGGTGCAGATACTATGTAAGGATGTTTCTTGCATATTTTCTCCTTGTTAGAAATTCTATCCAAATAGTTATTTTAGGCCGGGCGCAGTGGCTCATACCTGCAATCCCAGCACTTTGGGAGGCCGAGGCGGGAGGATCACGAGGTCAGAAGTTCGAGACCAGCCTGACCAACATGGTGAAACCCCGTGTCTACTAAAAATGCAAAAATTAGCTGGGCACGGAGGCGCGCACCTGTAATCCCAGCTACTCGGGAGTCTGGGGCAGGAGAATCTCTTGAACCCAGGAAGTGGAGGCTGCAGTGAGCGAGATCGCACCACTGCACTCCAGCCTGGGCGACAGGGCAAGACTCCGTCTCAAAGAAAAAAAAATAGTTATTTTAAAAAAATAGAGGGGTGTGGAATTGGACAGCTTGAATTGGATCTACAACTCAAGCACTGTTAGCTGTGTGTCCTTGCCTCAGTTCCCTCATCTGTAAAATGCGATGATAATGGTAGCCATCTAAAACTGTTGTTATGCCCATATGATCATATGCCTTCTGGCATTATGTCTGACATAGAGCTGGTGCTCTATCGTTGTTAGCTATTGTTGTTAATAATTTCCTTTCTACGTTTTATGACCAACCAATTTGTTTTGGAGTCATTTGGCTTCTGAAATTGTTTCTAAAAGAAAACACTGGCTGGACGCGGTGGCTCACGCCTGTAATCCCAACAGTTTGGGAGGCTGAGATGGGCGGATCACCTGAGGTAGGGAGTTCAAGACCAGCCTGACCAACAAGGAGAAACCCTGTCTCTACTAAAAATACAAAAATTAGCCAGGTGTGGTGGCAGGCGCCTGTAATCCCAGCTACTTGGGAGGCTGAGGCAGGAAAATCGCTTGAACCCAGGAGGCAGAGGTTGCAGTGAGCCATCACACCACAGCACTCCAGCCTGGGCAGCAAGAGCGAAACTCCATCTCAAAAAGAAAACACTGATTTTCCTGATCGGACAAATGTCTACAGGATGCCAACATTACTATAAAGAATCTGAGAGGAGGGCGCAGTGGCTCATGCCTGTAATCCCAGTACTTTGGGAGGCCGAGGTGGGTGGGTCACGAGATCGGGAGATCGAGACCATCCTGGCTAACATGGTGAAACCCTGTCTCTACTAAAAATACAAAAAAAATTAGCCGGGCATGGTGGCAGGCACCTGTAGTCCCAGCTACTTGGGAGGCTGAGGCAGGAGAATGGCATGAACCTGGGAGGCGGAGCTTGCAGTGAGCCGAGATCGCGCCACTGCACTCCAGCCTGGGCGACGGAGCGAGACTCTGTCTCAAAAAAAAAAAAAAATCTGAGGAAGAAGATAAAACCACAGTTGCCCAGATCTATGATGGGAAAATGAACTAAAAGAAAGCAATTTCCAGAATTAATGTGCAAACTGTATTTTAGGCTGAGAAAAAGGCTGTATAGACAGGCTTGATTTTTTTCAATCTGATGACCGGAGCTTTTAGCTAAGGTTGACCCTCTTGTATTATCTTTAAATTTTTCACTTCTAGAGAGGTAAGTGAAGGGGCACAAAATTTAACCTAAACATCAGAGGACTGCATCTTCAGCTACTGTTTAAAGCTCAGTTCTCATGGTCTCCAAGTTATGGAAACATTGCACATTATAAGGGTTGTAAATATTGTTAATTATAAACATAATACCAGGCCGGGTGCAGTGGCTTATGCCTGTAATTCCAACATTTTGGGAGGCCGATGTGGGTGGATTGCCTGAGCTCAGGAGTTTGAGACCGGCCTGGGCATCATGGCAAAACCCCATCTCTACTAAAAATACAAAAAATTATCCAGGCTGGTGGGGCGCACCTGTGATCCCAGCTACTGGGGAGGCTGAGGCATGAGAATCGCTTGGGCCCAGGAGGCAGAGGTTGCAGTGAGCTGAGACTGTGTCATTGCACTCCAGCCTGCATGATAGAGCAAAACTCTGTCTCCAAAAAAATAAACTACCTGCCAGGTACAGTGGCTCACACCTGTAATCCCAGCACTTTGGGAGGTCGAGGCGGGTGGATCACGAGGTCAAGAGATCGAGACCATCCTGGCTAACACGGTGAAACCCTGTCTCTACTAAAAATACAAAAAATTAGCGGGGCGTGGTGGTGGGCCCCTGTAGTCCCAGCTACTCCGGAGGCTGAGGCAGGAGAATTGCTTGAACCCAGGAGGTGGAGGTTGCAGTGAGCAGAGATCGTGCCACTGCACTCCAGCCTGGGCGAGACAGCGAGACTCCGTCTCAAAAAAAAAAAAAAAAAAAAGCTGGATCTCCATCCAGGCCAGGGAAGCTTCTCACAGAAGATTTTGAACTCTAAGAAATAAATTGGTTTGGTAATAAATGGCTTCTGGTCAGATAAAAAATAACCATAATAAAAATAATAATTCCAGAGTTCTCACAATGTACTGAATCTGGTCTGATGAAGCCTCTCCAACGTGAACCCCTGTGAATCCACAAGAGCCTCAGAGGCTGTGGGGCAAAGCAAGTCACCTGAGGGATGAATAGCGGAAGGAAGACTAAAGGCAGTGGGCAGCCTTTTACCCCCCATTGGTCTTTGGGGCTCAGAACACTCCTTCAGTTCGTAGACTCCCTCCTCCTGAAAGCGTGTGCATAACTCCCAGTGATTTCCACATGTGGTCTGAAAGAGAAGACATGAGCTTCGCTGAATGTCAATATTCAGTTTCCGGAGAGAAAATCAACAGCTAACCGCCGGGGCATCTATTAGGCCTCTGCTATCGGCGATAGAAAAACTAACTTAATTGTTTTAAGTACAAAAAGGGGGAATGTAATCTGCATGGAACTGAAAAGCCCAGGTCTGGCTGTTGCAGGTCTGGCTGATTTCAGTGCTCAACAGAGGTTGAAGGACCCCGCGGAATCCATTCTCGGGCCCCGTGAACTCCAGGCTCTGTTTTGTTGTTGTTGTTGTTGTTGTTGTTTTGAGACAGAGTCTCGCTCTGTCGCCCGGGCTGGAGTGCAGTGACGCGATCTCGGCTCACTGCAAGCTCCGCCTCCCGGGTTCACGCCATTCTCCTGCCTCAGCCTCCCAAGTTGCTGGGACTACAGGCGCCCGCCACCACGCCCGGCTAATTTTTTTTTTTTTTTTGTATTTTTTTTTTTTTTTTTTTTTTTTTTTTAGTAGAGACGGAGTTTCACCGTGTTAGCCAGGATGGTCTGGATCTCCTGACCTCGTGATCTGCCCGCCTCGGCCTCCCAAAGTACTGGGATTATAGGCGTGGGCCACCGTGCCCAGCCCAGGCTCTGTTCTCATTGTGTAAAGGTGGCTGAGGGCCGGGCGCAGTGGCTCACGCCTGTAATCCCAGCACTTTGGGAGGCCGAGGTGGGTGGATTGCCTGAGCTCAGGAGTTGGAGACCAGCCTGGATAAAACGGTGAAACCTGTCTCTACTAAAATACAAAAAATTAGCTGGGAATGGTGGCTTGCACCTGTAATCCCAGCTATGCGGGAGGCTGAGACAGGAGAATCATTTGTACCTGGGAGGGAGGTTGCAGTGAGCCGAAATGGCGCCACTGCACTCCAGCCTGGGCGACAGAGGGAGACTCCATCTCAAAAAAAAAAAAAAAAAGGTGGCAGACGCAGCTCCAGCCTTTCCTCCCCTCCCAGTTCAAGTCCACGGGAAAGCCCAGAAGGCTTACTTGGAAGCTTCTTGTAAAACCTGAGACTCACTGTGATTGGATCCCTTGAGTCATGTGTCTATCCCTCAACCAATCACAGTGACCAGGGGCCTGTGCCTGAGTCACAGCTTCCATTCCTGGCACCAGGGGGAGAGTCCCAGCCAAATAGCAGGGGCTGAGAGTAGGGGAGAGGTGGGTCCCCAAACGTTTCTTAGGAGAAGAAGAAAAGGCAAACAACGATGTCCTCTGTAACCGACTACTTCAACTGAGGCATGGAGCCTGAGATAGACAACCCAAGTGCTTCCCAGCTCCTTCCACTGGGCCTGTATCTTACCAAACGTAGGCACTCAACAAACTAAACTACTTACATTTCCTTGCACACACATACTGTATAAGTGATCTATTGCTGTGTAACAAATTATTCCAAAACTCAGCAGCTAAGACAAGCATTTACTATCTCATGCAGTTTATGAGAGTTCAATTCAGCAGGGGCTTAGCTGGTGGCTCTGGCTCAAGGTCTCTCATGAGGTCATCGTCAAAAAATAAAAGCTGAGGTTGCAGTCAGTGGGGACCATGGTATCTGAAGGCTTGATGGGCTTGAAGAATCTGCTTGTGTGGCTGTTGGCAAGCGGCCTCAGTTCCTCATCATGTGAGTCTCTCTATAGGACTGCCTGTAACTTCCTTCGGCACAAATGATCCAAAAGAGAGAGAAAGAGATAGAAGATAGAAGAAACAAGCCTTAAAAAAAATCTTGGGTGAAGTTCCTTTTTTTTTTGGCAGCATTGCACACAGTCTTTTAGAACTAGCCTTGGATGTGACACAACACCACTTCTGCGGTATTCTATTGGTCATGCAGACCAACCCTGACAAAATATGGCAGGGATTTTCACAAGCTGTGAATACAGGAAGTGGAGATCACCGGCAGTCATCTTGGCTACCATGAAGAGTGCCAACTCCTGCCTCTGTGTGTATCTTTACTTGCCCTGTTTCTTCTGCCTGTCTTTCCTCATCTTCCCTTGGAGAATTTCACTTGTGATTTCATCCCTGAACACACTCCTCCTCCAGGAGGCCCTCCCTTCCCACTTATCCAGTCATTCCCTCTCCAAGGAACACTGACACGTAGATAGACTACTATGTTTCAAAGCCTTGCCTGGGCCTGTAATTCATTTGTTCTCCTCCACACTGCACAATGAGGCTCTCAAGGGCAGGGATTCTGCTGGGCATCTCTACATCTCCAGTAGCTGGTGTGGCCTCCAGCATGAGGCTGAACTGTAGATAATGAAGAGTGAAAGGGAGAACTGAGAGGATTGTCCATATCATTTCAGCAAAACAAAGCAACACAAGCACATCTTTGGTCCTGATTATCTGGCTTTCATTCTCCCTTTGGAGCCAGCCAATGTGAGCCAATGAAGGAAATTGTATCAATTTTAGACTGGATGTGGTGACAATGAAATAACCAGAAATTAAAGTGTTAGTCATCCAGTAAGCCTTGTTCCTTTAAGGTTCATCTTAAGGCTAACGCCACAGTTTCTCTTCTGTCTTAGCTAACAGTGAAGTAAGTATACACTAAGCACCAACTATATGCTCAGTACTACACGCTGCGGGATGGGGGTGGTAGAGTATAGCATAATAAGGCCCTTATCCCAGAGAATGAGAAAGACCTAAGCCATTACATTTTTTTGAAGCTCCTGAGATTGTTTTTTATTTTTTGTTTTTTTTAGAGATGGAGTCTTGCTCTGTTGCCCAGACTGGAGTACAGTGGTGCAATCTTGGCTCACTGCAAACTCTGCCTCCCAGGTTCAAGTGATTCTCCTGCCTCAGCTTCCCAAGTAGCTGGGACTACAGGAGTACACCACCACGCCAGGCTAATTTTTTGTATTTTTAATAGAGACGAAGTTTCACCATGTTGGCCAAGCTGGTCTCGAACTCCTGACCTCAAGTGAAACACCCGCCTCAGCCTCCCAAAGTGCTGGGATTACAGGCGTGAGCCACCACCCCCAGCATTTCCTGGTATATTTCTTTAAATGTAGAAATGCCAAAGCAGGTATTAAAAAATGGTGATGGGCCAGGTGCGGTGGCTCAAGCCTGTAATCACAGCACTTTGGGAGGCAAAAGAGGGCGGATCACGAGGTCAGGAGTTCGAGACCACCTTGACCAACATGGTGAAATCCCGTCGCTACTAAAAATACAAAAATTAGCCGGGTGTGGTGGCGTGTGCCTGTAATCCCAGCTACTCAGGAGGCTGAGGCAGGAGAATCATTTGAAGCCAAGAGACGTAGGTTGCAATGAGCTGAGATCGAGCCACTGCACTCCAGCCTGGGCAACAGAGCCAGAGTCCATCTCAAAACAAAACAAAACAACTGATGATGAAGGCTGGGCACGGTGGCTCACGCCTGTAATCCCAGCACTCTGGGAGGCCGAGGCTGGAAGATCACTTGAGCTCTAAAGTTCCAGACCAGCCTGGACAACATGGTGAAACCCCGTCTCTACTAAGACACAAATAATTAGCTGGGTGTGGTGGCATGGGCCTGTAATCCCAGCTACTTGAGAGGCTGAGGCAGGAGAATCGCTTGAACCCAAAAGGTGGAGGTTGCAGTAAGCTGAGATCACACCACTGTACTCCAGTCTCGGTGACAGAGCCAGACTCTGTCTACAAAAAAAAAAAAAAAAAAAAAAAAAAAAGGTGATGAAATATTTTAAAGGCTTATTTTTAAATTTTTATTTCTATTTGTAGAGAAGAGGTCTTGCTACATGGCTCAGGCTGGTCTTGAACTTGTGGCCTCAAGCAATCCTTCTGCTTTGGCCTCCCAAAATGCTGGGATTACAGGCATGAGCCACTGTGCCTAGCCTTTAAAAGCTTATATTCAACAAACTAATAACTTTTAAATTCATAATCCACCCCCGTACAATCATAATGTAAATTTATGATGCTCTTTTCAAGATAAAGGATTTAAGATGTAATTCACAGATGTGGCCAATTAATACTTTTCAAAGATAGTGCAACAATAGGTCCCATCTCATATGAATTTCTGTAACCTCATCAGTCCCTCATCGAGAAGTGGATTCTGTATTTCCTCCCTTTGGCTCTGTGGGCTGTGACTGCTACAGCCAGTAGAGTGCAGTGGAAGAGACGCTAGGTCAGTAGGTCATAAAATACCATGACACATTAGTTGTTGGTGCTCTGAGTCCCCAAGTAGGAATTCTGGACACCCTGAGGCCACCGTGCTGAAAGAGCAGGCAGAGGTGCTCTGGGCAGATACCCTCAGCTGAGCTTAAGTTCAGGCAGCTTGTTACACAACAGAGGACAGCTGGAATAATAATCTACCACAGACAGTGTGCTGGTGTCAGGCTCCAGTTTAAAATTGTATGATGAGTGGTTTCTTGTTTTATTCTGATCAGTGTACCTCTATAACCTTGTTTGGGGAGAATGGCAAATTTTAAGACACTTCCAAGCCTATATGACCCTCCTGGCCTCTCTCCAGGGTCATCTACATAATTTGTGAGACCTAGTGCAAAATGAAAATGCAGGGCCTGGCCGGGCGCGGTGGCTCACACCTGTAATCCCAGCACTTTGGGAGGCAGAGGCGGGCAGATCACAAGATCAAGAGTTTGAGACCAGCCTGACCAACATGGTGAAACCCCATCTCTACTAAAAATACAAAAATTAGCTGGGCATAGTGGTGCGTGCCTGTAATCCCAGCTACTCGGGAGGCTGGGGCAGGAGAATTTTTTGAACCTGGGAGGCAGAGGTTGCAGTGAGCTGAGATCACACCACTGCACGCTCCAGCCTGGGCGACAGGGCGAGACTCCGTCTCAAAAAAAGAAAAAGGAAAAATGCGGGGCCTGTGGCCAGTTGCAGTAGCTCACATCTGTAATCCCATCACTTTGGGAGGCCAAAGTGGGAGGATTGCTTGAGTCCAGAAGTTTGAAACCAGCCTGGGCAACATAGTGAGACCCCTGTCTCTATTAAACAGAAAAGAAAAGAAAATGCAGGGCCCTTGTTCAAAAGGCAAAAAAAAAAAAAAAAAAAAGTGTCATTAAAAGTTCGACTAAAGCCAGGCATGGTGGCTCACACCTGTAATCCCAGCACTTTGGGAGGCCGAGGTGGGTGGATCACCTGAGGTCAGGAGTTCGAGACCAGCCTGGCCAAAATGGCGAACCCTCCTCTCTACTAAAAATACAAAAATTAGCCGAGCGTGGTGGCGCACGCCTGTAATCCCAACTACTCAGGAGGCTGAGGCAGGAGAATCACTTGAACCCGGGAGGCGGAGGTTGTAGTGAGCCGAGATCAAGCAACTGCACTCCAGTCTGGGTGACAGAGTGAGACTCCCATCTTGGAAAAAAAAAAAAAAGAAAAGAAAAATGTTCAACTAAAATGTAGAATCTGGCCAGGCATGGTGGCTCACGCCTGTAATCCCGGCACTTTGGGAGGCCGAGGCGGGCGGATTGCCTGAGGTCAGGAGTTCGACCAGCCTGGCTAACACATAGTGAAACCCTGTCTCTACTAAAAAACACAAAAATTAGCTGGGCATGGTGGCGCATGCCTGTGGTCCCAGCTATTTGGGAAGCTGAGGCAGGAGAATCACTTGAACCCAGGAGGCGGAGGTTGCAGTGAGGTGAGATTGTGCCACTGCACTCCAGCCTGCACGACAGAGCAAGACTCCATCTCTCAAAAAGATAAATAAATAAAAAATGAAAAATAAAATGTAGAACTTTTTCTTTTCTTTCATAGTTTCTCCACCATGTTTTATATTCGCTATTTCATGTCATGTTCCTTTGGACATGGGAATGCTCATAGGGTGAATGCAGACCCCAATAGGGGCCTGTGTGTTCCCACCAGCTGGTTCCCAGGTTGCCCATCCCACCAGCTGCCAGACTGATGTGCTGAGCCCAGCTGGGGGCAGGGAAGGCAATCTTCGCTTCCCACTAGAACACTGTCCCACCTCCTGATAGATAGTGACCCTCAAGGGATTGCAGCTTCTGTGCCAGGTAGTGTTCAGAATCTGGGTCAGGAGCGGGAGGCACCTGCTAGGCTGCCTGCCAAATGTGTAATACAAGGACCACATCTGGTGGGCTGGGAGGAGTCCCACCCTGACCTTCCTTGCCCCACCCCAAGGTGGAGGGTCACAACAGGAGCTGGGTGGGGTGACAGAGGGGAGGCTGCGCCAGGTAGCAGTAGGGAGTGGGGTGGGGTCGGAGGGAAGTGGCAGAACACAGTGGAGCAAGTGGCTGGAACCGCCCCCCTTCCCAGGTAGGGAGGAAGTAAAAGGCTGGACCATGCAGGAGCAGAGGTCTCAAGCTCCATCGTCACATTGGACTTCACATACAAAACGCAAACTCAAAGATAAAATGATGAAGAATTTCAAAACAGAGATCACAGAGCATTCAACTCCAAGTATAGGCGCTTTCTGAGCATGGAATGGGGTTCCTGTGTGACTAGCTGGCCTTGTGGTCATAAAGCCCACCCTGCCCCTCTCACCACACAAAATAAGATGCTTTTTTTTTTTTTTTTTTGAGACGGAGTCTTGCTCTGTCGCCCAGGCTGGAGTGCAGTGGCGCAATCTCGGCTCACTGCAAGCTCCACCTCCCGGGTTCACGCCATTCTCCTGCCTCAGCCTCTCTGAGTAGCTGGGACTACAGGCGCCCGCCACCACGCCCGGCTAATTTTTTGTATTTTTGGTAGAGACGGGGTTTCACTGTGGTCTCGATCTCCTGACCTCGTGATCCACCCGCCTCGGCCTCCCAAAGTGCTGGGATTACAAGCGTGAGCCACCGCGCCCGGCCTGCTTTTTTTTTTTTTTTTGAGAAGGAGTCTTGCTCTGTCACCCGGGCTGGAGTGCAATGGCGCAATCTCGGCTCACTGCAACTTCCGCCTCCTAGGTTCAAGCGATTCTCCTGTCTCAGCCTCTCAAGTAGCTGGGATTACAGGCATCCACCACCACACCTGGCTAATTTTTTTGTATCTTTAGTAGAGATGAGGTTTCACCTTGTTGGCCAGGCTAGTTTTGAGCTTCTGATCTCAAGTGATCTACCCACCTAGGCCACCCAAAGTGCTAGGATTACAGGCGTGAGCTACCGCGCCCGGCCGATAAGATGCTTTAAATAGGGATCTCAGCTCTACCAAAGCCCTTGGTGGGGCGCGGGGAGATGGGCACATCATTCCCATTTCACAGATAAGAAAACTGCAGATACATTAGCCAGTTTGCTAATACATAGAGTCAAACAGCTAATAGGATAAAGAGATGGAAATTCAAAGTCTATAGCTGAATAATAATAATAAAAAAAAATTAGCTGGGTGTGGTGATGCACCTGTAGTCCTAGCTACTCAAAAGGCTGAAGCGGGAAGATCACCTGAGCCTCAGCCTAGGTGGAAAACAAACAAAACAAAACAAAACAAAACAAAAGGCCGGGCATGGTGGCTCATGCCTGTAATCCCAGCACTTTGGGAGGCCAAGGCAGGCGGATCACGAGGTCAAGAGATCAAGGTCATCTTGGCCAACATGGTGAAACCCTGTCTCTACTAAAAATACAAAAATTAGCTGGGCGTGGTGGCGCATGCCTGTAGTCCCAGCTACTCGGGAGTCTGAGGCGGGAGAATTGCTTGAACCCAGGAGGCAGAAGTTGCAGTGAGCAGAGATGGCGACACTGCACTCCAGCCTGGCGACAGAATGAGACTCCACCTCAAACAAAACAAAACAAAACAAAAAACAAGTCTATAGCTGGTTGTGCAGCTGTAGTCCCTGCTACACCTGATGCTGAGGCAGGAGGGTTCTTGAGCCCAGCAGTTTGAGGCCAGTCTAGGCAACATAGTGCAACCTTGTTTCTATTTTTTTTTTTTTTTAAGATGAGTTTTGCTCTTGTTGCCCAGCTGGAGTGCAGGCATGATCTTGGCTCACTGCAACCTCCGCCTCGGGGTTCAAGTGATTCTCCTGCCTCAGCCTCCTGAGTAGCTGGGATTACAGGCGCGTGCCACCATGCCTGGCTAATTTTTTGCATTTTTAGTAGAGATGGGGTTTCACCATGTTGGCCAGGCTAGTATTGAACTCCTGACCTCAGGTGATCCACCCGCCTCGGCCTCCCAAAGTGCTGGGAGTACAGGTGTGAGCCACTGTGCCTGGCCCCTCTATTTTTTTTTTTTTTTTTTTTTTTTTTTGAGTAGCCCTACCTTTTATATAAGTCAGATTCCAAAGCTTGTGCCTATTCTGTGATGCCTATGTGAGGCTGAGAAAAGGCAATGCACACAATGAAGTTGGGGTAGAGGTGGAGCTAGTCGCTGCAGAAGTGGTCCTTGAGCTGGGATCTAAAGCACGGAAGGGTATTTGCAACAGAGGAAATGGCAGGAGCTGCTTCACCAAGCTGCTCTGGGTTCCACATTCCTGCAAGCGTAAAAGGAGCCAGTCCTGGGACGAGAAGAATCAGACAGCGCTGGTGTGAAATAAGAGAGAAGCACAGAGGTAGAGTTTCAACAGGAAGGGCATACCCTTTACCAAATGCCACAAAGGGCATTGAGGCCTGGGCTTGGGACACCCTCCTGGGATTTACCGGGGCCTTGGAGAGTGGTTTCTGTGGGAAGGAAAGGCATTCTGGGGATGGCTGTGGAAGGCCAACTGTCAGGGCTTAACGCAGGGGTGGGTGAGAAAATTCAGCCTGAGCCTAGACCATTGTTTAGATTAATTTGGCCCTAAAGGGGAGGAATCAGGGTAGCAAGTACAAGGGGCACATTGGTGTTTTTCTTCTTCAAGACCCGGTCGACTTGTCCATATAGGGCAGAAAGCAGTGAGTCAGGGAGAGGTTGGGGAGAGGGGGAGGAGCCGCACTTTCTGCGCTCCTACTGTGTGCTAGGGACTGTGCTTTCCAGTTTTGTTTCCTCCCAGCAAGGCCTGAAGGCAAGTGTTTCCTACTTGACCTGAGGGAGAGGCCAAGAATCACAGAGATGAGGGGCAGGCTGGGGTTTGGTCTCCCAGCTGTCTGACTCCAGAGTCCAGGCCAGCCCCTCTGTGCAGAAGAGAGAGGAGGGATTGGGCTTATCAAGGAGAAAATGCATGTTCTCCTCAGGAGCTGGATGAAGGGGCAGCCTGCCCCTCTACACCTGTGGATGTTTCTCATCGGGTGGGACGAGAGACTGAGAAAAGAAAGAGACACAGAGACAAAGTATAGAGAAAGAAAACTGGGCCCAGAGGACCGGCACTCAGCACACCAAGGACCCGCGCCAGCCCGGTCTCTGAGTTCCCTCAGTATTTATTGATCATTATCTCTACCATCTCAGAGAGTGGGATGTGGCAGGACAATAGGGTAATAGTGGGGAGAGGGTCAGCAGGAAAACATGTGAACAAATGTCTCTGTGTCATAAACAAGGTTAAGAAAAAGGTGCTGTGCCTTGATGTGCACATACATCAACATCTCAGTGCATTAAAGAGCAGTATTGCTGCCAGCACGTCTCACCTCCAGCCGTAAGGCGGTTTTTCTCCTATGTCAGTAGATGGAATAATATAATCGGGTTTTACACCAAGACATTCCATTGCCCAGGCACGAGCAGGAGACACATGCCTTCCTCTTATCTCAACTGCAAAGAGGCCTTCCTCTTTTACTAATTCTCCTCAGCACAGACCCTTTACGGGTGTCGGCCTGGGGGACGGTCAGGTCTTTCCCTTCCCACAAGGCCATATCTCAGGCTATCACATGGGAAGAAACTTTGGATAATACCTGGCTTTCCTAGGCAGAGGTCCCTGTGGCCTTCTGCAGTGTTTTGTGTCCCTGGGTACTTGAGATTAGGGAGTGGTGATGACTTTTAACAAGCATGCTGCATTCAAGCATTTGTTTAACAACGCACATCCTGCATAGCCCTAAATCCATTAAACCTTGAGTCCACACAGCACATGTCTCTGCGAGCACAGGGTTGGGAGTAGGGTTACAGATTAACAGCATCTCAAGGCAGAAGAATTTTTCTTAGTTCAGAACAAAATGGAGTCTCTTCTGTCTACTTCTTTCTACACAGATACAGTAACAGTCTGATCCTTTTCTTTTCCCCACACTGCTAAAGTAGGAATATGGTATAATCAGGCTCCTGTTGAAGGTGGGTCTTCAGCTCTGAGGTGTTTCCAGGGCTCAGAGCAAGTAAGTCTTCCCCCTCCCACCCCCAAGTGTTCAGGTTTATTGAGGCCATGAGGAGCGACGAGGAAGCCTTGAGTGTCTGGGGTATAGCCTGATATCAGTCTGGACAGTGGCCCAGATGAGGTCTCCACCATTTGGGTTTACTTGAAAGCATGACTCTCAGCTCCACCTCGCCCAAAGCTTTTGGGCCTGAACACAGCGAAATAGCAGAGGTGGTTGCAGTAGGGCTTGCCTTCATGCTCCGGGTGGCCCTTGGAGGTCAGTGTCTTTCCGCACTTCTCACACTTGAGGCAGGGCCAATGCCAGTCCTTGCCCTGGGAGGTCACCTGTTCAGCAAAGTACACTTTTTTCTTTTTTTTTTTTGAGATGGAGTCTCGCTCTGTCACCCAGGCTGGAGTGCAGTGGCGCGATCTCAGCTCACTGCAACCTCCATCTCCCGGGTTCAAGCAATTCTCCTGCTTCAGCCTCCCGAGTAGCTGGGACTACAGGCGTGTGCCACCATGCCCGGCTAATTTTTTTTTTTTTTTTTTTTTGAGACAGAATCTCGCTCTTTTGCCCAGGCCGGAGTGCAGTGGCGCTATCTCGGCTCACGGCAAGCTCCGCCTCCCGGGTTCACGCCATTTTCCTGCCTCAGCCTCCCGAGTAGCTGGGACTACAGGCGCCCGCCATCGCGCCCGTCTAATTTTTTGTATTTTTTTTAGTAGAGACGGGGTTTCACCGTGTTAGCCAGGATGGTCTCCATCTCCTGACCTCGTGATCCGCCCGCCTCGGCCTCCCAAAGTGCTGGGATTACAGGCGTGAGCCACCGCGCCCGTCCTCCCGGCTAATTTTTGTATTTTTAATAGAGACAGGGTTTCGCCATGTTGGCCAGGGTGCTCTCGAACTCCTGACCTCAGGTGATTCACCCACCTTGGCCTCCCAAAGTGCTGGGATTACAGGCATGAGCCACCTCACCCAGCCAAGTACACCTTCTTGTTGCACTTAGAGCACTTGGGGATGGCAGCACTGGGTCTGGTGCAGGCAGCTGTGGCTGCAGCAGGAGTGGACTATCAGTGCGAGACTCACATGTGAGTTGTGAGGGAATGCTGTGGGCAACCTTCCTTTAGAGGTGAGCCATGGAGGTGGTGGGGGAAGTGGTGGGCCACCATGCCTGGCTCACGGCTATAATCCCAGCACTTTGGGAGGCTGAGGCGGGCGAATCACGAGGTCAGGAGTTCGAGACCATCCTCGCCAACATGGTGAAACCCCATGTCTACTAAAAATACAAAAAAAAAAAAAAAATTAGCTGGGTGTGGTGGCATGTGCCTGTAATCCCAGCTACTCGGGAGGGTGAGGCAGGAAAATCGCTTGAACCAGGGAGTCGGAGGTTGCAGTGAGCCGAGATGGCGCCACTGCACTGCAGCCTAGCGACAGAGGGAGACTCCATCTCAAAAAAAAAAAAGATTACAAGCAATGTGGCAAGGAATAACCTGTTTGGACATAATTTCACACCTTTACAAGTATATCTGTAAGATAAATTCCCAGGAGAAGAATTTCTAGCACAAAAGATATATGCATTTATAATTTTGATATTGCCAAATTACCTTCCATAGAGATTGTTCCAATTTTTTTTTTTTTTTTTTTTTTTTTTTTTTTGAGACGGAGTCTCGCTCTGTCACCCAGGCTGGAGTGCAATAGCACAATCTCGGCTCACTGCAATCTCCGCTTCCCGGGATCAAGCGATTCTTCTGCCTCAGCCTCCCCAGTAGCTGGGATTACAGGCACCTGCCATCATGCCTGGCTTTTTCTGGCTTTTTTTTTTTTTTGGTATTTTTGTAGAGATGGGATTTCACCATGTTGGCCAGGCTGGTCTTGAACTCCTGACCTCAGGTGATCCACCCATCTCGGCCTCCCAAGGTGCTGGGATTACAGGTGTGAGCCACCACGCCTGGCCGATTGTTCCAATGTATATGCACCCCAGTAATTTATGAGAGAGCCCAGGTCTTAATTTTTAATTGTTTTCCAAGATGGCTGTACTAGGCTTTCCTGCAAATGACACCATAGCATATATTGTGGTTGCCACCCCAGCAACCAGGCCCTCACCCTCCATCATGGGCTGCCCATTATGGCATGAGGGGGATTGACACTGGGCCAGGTATCTTTTGCCCCTCTAGGATTCCCTTTCGTCATTCTCTCCATGCTGTCTGCCCCATGAAGGCAATCTCCAACCTCAGAGACCTGCTTGCTGTTTCCCAAACTTATGCTAATCACACCTCTATGCCTTTGCCCATACTGTCCCCACCTCTTGCCCTGCACTCCTTCCCTTCTCAGTCTGGAACATTCTGAAGTTGTCCTCACAGGATTAACAAGAATTTTGGACAAAAATATATTAATAGTTATAATTAAGCATTACTTAGGCTGCACTTGACCCACTTTCTTGTAACTGAAAGTTATAGGGCACTAGATACTGACCATTTGCACCCCCATTGTTCCTATAGATAAGTTTTTTTTTTTTTTTTTTTGGCAAGGTCTCACTTTGTCACCCAGGCTGGAGTGCAATGGTACACTCATGGCTCACTGCAGTCTTGACCTCCCACGTTCAAGCAATCCTCCTGCCTCAACTTCCTGAGTAGCCCGGTCTACAGGTGTAGGCTACCACACGTCGCTAATTTTTTTTTTGAGACGGAGTCTCGTTCTGTCACCCAGGCTGGAGTGCAGTGGCGCGATCTCGGCTCACTGCAAGCTCCGCATCCCAGGTTCATGCCATTCTCCTGCCTCAGCCTCTCCGAGTAGCTGGGACTACAGGCGCCCACCACCACGCCCGGCTAATTTTTTGTATTTTTAGTAGAGATGGGGTTTCACCGTGGTCTCGATCTCCTGACCTCGTGATCCGCCTGCCTCGGCCTCCCAAAGTGCTGGGATTACAAGCGTGAGCCACCGCACCCGGCCAATTATTGTAGTTTTAGTAGAGACAGGGTTTCACCGTGTTGGCCAGGCTGGTCTTAAACTCTTGACCTCAGGTGATCCACCCTCCTCGGCGACAGAGTGAGACTCCGTCTCAAAAAAAAAAAAAGCTAAAATTAAATTTTTTTAATGCTTAATATATGCCAGGCCCTGTGTTAGAGCTGGGCCTATAGCAGTAAACAAGGCAAAGTCCCTGTATGTACTCAAGGACTTTAAGCTCTAGCAGGCGAGACAAGCAGCAAACAAGTAAATGAATAATATGATAATTAGGGTTGTGGCAAATCAGTGAAGGGAATTGCTGGAGAATGACAGAATGGGAAGAGGGTGTGTCTTTAGCTTCAGTAGTCAAGGAAGGCCTGTCTCAGGAGGTGACAGTTAAGCTGGGCACGAAAGGATGAAAAAGAGCCAGAGGAAGAGCATTCTAAGCAGTTGGAACAGCGTGTGTAAGGGCCATGAAGTGAGACAGCAGTGCAGGCCAGTGTGGTTAGAGCACAGAAAACTGGGGGAGCAGATGAGGCTGAGGACAGAGGGTGGAGTCATATTCAGTCTGACTCCCAAACCTGTGACCTTTCCATGCCATCCTGCCCTGCAGGGACTTTGAAGTGTGGGGCTGGCCTGGGCTGGGTGCTGGGAGAGACAGAGCCATGTAAACAAACAGTTGCCCCAGCAGGTGACGTAAATGTGCTCTCATGGATAACTGTGTGAGGGGCACCAAGAGGAGGGAGGCAGTGACCAGAGGTAACATGTAAGCTATCTTAAAGGATGAGTGGAATTGTAACCATAATAGGTCCTTTATCCAGTGCACATGGCAAGTCAATTCACCACATTGCAGCAGTGAAAGAGGTTTAATTCTAGGGGTGCTGAACGAGGAGATGGGAGGAAACCTCAAATCCGCCTCCATAGAGTTTGGGGCTAGGGTTTTCAGGGGTTTGGGAATCAGCCAAAGTGTGGAGATCCTTGATTGCTCAAAGGGCACAGGGCAAAGTCATGGGACAGGGAGATGAGGAAAATGTATTCTCATGCTGACTCCATTCCTCTGCAGGGGTCAGTGGGTCTTCAGACTATTTGAGGTCAGCTGTCTTGCTGAAATTCGGGATCTAAAAAACATCTTAAGAAATTCTTTTTTTTTTTTTTTTTTTTTTTTTTTTTTTTGAGACGGAGTCTCGCTCTGTGACCCAGGCTGGAGTGCAGTGGCGCAATCTCTGCTCACTGCAAGCTCTGACTCTCGAGTTCACGCTATTCTCCTGCTTCAGCCTCCCAAGTAGCTGGGACTATAGGCGCCCGCCACCACGCCCGGCTAATTTTTTGTATTTTAAGTAGAGGCGGGGTTTCACTGTGTTAGCCAGGATGGTCTCGATCTCCTGACCTCGTGATCCGCCCTATTCGGCCTCCCCAAGTGCTGGGATTACTGGTGTAAGCCACTGCGCCCGGCCTTAGTTTTTTTTTTTTTTTTTGAGACAGAGTTTCCCTCTTGTTGCCCAGGCTGGAGTGCAATGGCACGATCTCGGCTCACCGCAACCTCTGCCTCCTGGGTTCAAGCGATTCTCCTGCCTCAGCCTCCTGAGTAGCTGGGATTACAGGCATGTGCCACCACATCCGGCTAATTTTGTACTTTTAGTAGAGATGGGGTTTCTCCATGTTGGTCAGGCTAGTCTCGAACTCCCAACCTCAGGTGATCCACCCGCCTTGGCCTCCCAAAGTGCTGGGATTACAGGCATGAGCCACTATAACCGGCCAATTTTAGCTTTTTTCAGACAAGCTGGAGTGCAGTGGCATGATCATAGCTGACTGCAGCCTCCAGTTCCTGGGCTCAGCTGATCCTCCTGCTTCAGCCTCCCAGCAAGCTAGAACTACAGGAATGTGCCACCACCTCTGGCTAATTTTAAAAATTTTTGATAGAGATGGAGTCTCATGATGTAGTCCAGGCTGGTCTCAAACTCCTGGCCTCAAGTGGTTCTCTCACTTTGGCCTCCTGAATTGCTGGGATTACAGGTGTGAGCCACCAGTCCACCAAAAAATTTTTATTAACTGAATGAGGAATGAACAAACAAAACAGATCCAAATCCTTGCTCCACTACTTACCACCAGCTTTGTGTCTTAGGACAAATTACTTACCCTCTCCTCATGTGAAGATGAGGCCTCTTATGGGTTGTGTATTGGAAACTGTAAAAATGCCTGATACGTGAAGACATTCCATAAATGGCCATTATTTTTTCTTTCCTTCATCTGAAAAATGTACCCTTTTTGCCAAGCATAAAGACCTTACTGTATATCTTTCCTTTTTCTTTTCTTTTTTTTTTTGAGATAGAGTCTTGCTCTGTCGCCCAGGCTGGAGTACAGTGGCGTGATCTCCGCTCACTGCAAGCTCCGCCCCCCGGGTTCATGCCATCCTCCTGTCTCAGCTTACCGAGTAGCTGGGACTACAGGCATCTGCCACCAAGCCCGGCTAATTTTTTGTATTTTTAGTAGAGACAGGATTTCACCGTGTTAGCCAGGATGGTCTCAATCTCCTGACCTTGTGATCTGCCCGCCTTGGCCTCCCAAAGTGCTGGGATTACAGGCGTGAGCCACCGCGCCTGGCCAACTGTATATCTTTTTTTTTTTTTTTTTTTTTGAGACAGGGTCTCTGTCACCCAGGCTGGAGTGCAGTGGCACGATCTTGGCTCACTGCAACCTCCACCTCCCCGGTTCAAGCAATTCTTGTGCCTCAGCCTACAGAGTAACTGGGAGTACAAGCATGCGCCACCATGCCCAGCTAATTTTTGTGTTTTAATAGAGACGGGATTTTGTCATGTTGGCCAGGCTGGTCTTAAACTCCTGACCTCAGGTGATCTGCCCGCCTCAGCCTCCCAAAGTGTTGGGATTACAGGCATGAGCCACTGTGCCCGGCCTATTTTCCTCTTCTGATCTGACATCATGGGCATGTCTATTCTTCCTTCAAACATTTCAGACTCATTCCTTCCTCCTATTACTCTTCTGAGACCTTCCCTAATAACTTTAGCACACTTGACCTCTCCTACCACCAAACCAGAGGTATCCAAAATAGGGGATATGCAACCCAGCATGTAACACACATGTTCTTAGCACACATGATGCCCAAAAAATGGAAACAGCCCAAATGTCCACCAACAGATGAATGGATAAACAAAATGTGGTATAAACTTACAATGGAATATTATTCAGCCATGAAAATGAATAAAGTACTGACACATGCTACCATGTGGATGAACCTTGAAAACATTATGCCAAGTGAAAGAAGTCAGTCACAAAAGGCCACGTATTGTGTGAGTCCATTTTTATGTAATATCCAGAATAGAAAAATCCATAGTGACAGAATGCATATTGGTGATTGCCAGATGTTCAGGGGATGGGGAAGAAAATGCTTTATGGGTAAGGGGTTTTACTTTGGAGTAATGGAAATGTTTTGGAACTAGGGGTGGTGGCTGTAAAAGACTGAGTGTACTAAATGCCACTAAATGTTCAGTTTAAAATGGTTCATTTCACCTCAATAAATTTTTTTTAAAATGAAGTAGCCATTCTTCCAAGTGAGCTGAAAAGTTTGAATGAGGCATAGGCTCCTTAAATTTCTTTTTTTTTTTTTTTTTTTGAGACGGAGTCTCACTCTGTCGCCCAGGCTGGAGTGCAGTGGCGCAATCTCGGCTCACTGCAAGCTCCGCCTCCTGGGTTCACGGCATTCTCCTGCCTCAGCCTCTCCGAGTAGCTGGGACTACAGGCGCCCGCCACCACGCCCGGCTAATTTTTTTGTATTTTTAGTAGAGACGGGGTTTCACCGTGGTCTCGATCTCCTGACCTCGTGATCCACCCGCCTCGGCCTCCCAAAGTGCTGGGATTACAAGCGTGAGCCACCGCGCCCGGCCGGCTCCTTAAATTTCTAAGATGTAAAGTGCTGGGCAAATATCAGCTGGGGATGCTGAAGGAAGGAATAATCAGAAGGTCAGCAAGTGTGGCTTCGAAACTCTGCCTCAAGTAATAATGATAATGATAATTAGAGATAGTTATAATATTGACTTCTTTGGTTTCCTTGTAAACCAGTGTTATTTTAGAAAAAGAGGGAGATAGCTCTAGTAATTACAGCTAACACTTCTACAATGCTTAATATGAGGAAGGCACTGTTCCAAGTACTTTACGTCTAAAACTTACTAAATCCTTACAACTCTAAGAAGTAGTATCATCACATTTCCATTATAGATGAGGGAATGAAGAATTGAGAAGTTTAAATGAGTTCTCCAAGTCACAGATAAGGAAATGGCAGAGTCCAAATTTGAACCCAGGCAAGTCAGGCTCTAGGCACTTAAGTCTCAACCACCAGGCTCTGCACTAAGTGCTCTCCAGGTTTTATCTCATTTAATCCTGCAAGGAAGGTGTTATTATTCCCATTTTATTTTATTTTATTTATTTATTTATTTGAGACGGAGTTTCACCCTTGTTGCCCAGACCAGAGTGCAATGGCACAATCTCCGCTAACCGCAACTTCTGCCTCCCAGGTTCAAGCAATTCTCCTGCCTCAGCCTCCCGAGTAGCTAGGATTACAGGCCACCATGCCCGGCTAATTTTGTATTTTTAGTAGACATGGGGTTTCTCCATGTTGGTCAGGCTGGTCTTGAACTCCCAACCTCAGGTGATCTGCCTGCCTCGGCTTCCCAAAGTGCTGGGATTACAGGCTTGAGCCACCATGCCTGGCCTATTATTCCCATTTAAAAAATCCCCCTCATGCTATCCACATTCCACACCTTCTAGTCTTTCTTTTTTTTTTTTTTTTGAGATGGAATTTCGCTCTGTCGCCCAGGCCAGAGTGCAGTGGCGCCATCTTGGCCCACTGCAAGCTCTGCCTCCTGGGTTCACGCCATTCTCCTGCCTCAGCCTCCCGAGTAGCTGGGACTACAGGCGCCCACCACCATGCTGGGCTAATTTTTTGTATTTTTAGTAGAGACAGGATTTCACCGTGTTAGCCAGGATGGTCTCGATCTCCTGACCTTGTGATCTGCCTGCCTCGGCCTCCCAAAGTGCTGGGATTACAGGCGTGAGCCACCGCGCCCGGCCAGTCTTTCTCCTACATTTATTTTTACGTTGGTCCACATACTCCTGTCATTCTCACTTTGCTTCATTTTTCCTTTCTTCTTCTTTTTTAAGAGACAGGGTCTTGCTATGTTGTCCAGGCTGGAGTGCAGTGAGGCAATCATAGCTTGTGCTATCCCCAACTCCAAGTGATCCTCCCGCCTCAGCCTCCTCCCTAGTTGGATTACAGGAGCATGTCACCATGCACACTAATTTTCTTGTCTTTTTTTTTTTTGGTAGAGATGGGGTCTCATGTTGCTCAGGCTGGTCTTCAATTCCTGGGCTGAAGTGAGCCTCCTTCCTTGGCCTCTCAAAGTGCTGGGATTAGAGGCTTTGGCCACCACATCCAGCCTGAATTTCATTATTTATATTTTCTTTTAGTCTCCCATTACTAGAAGGCAGGGATTTTGATTACTGTTAATTTTCCTATATCCAAAATAATGTGTGGTACCTAATAGGCTCTCAATATTGAAAAGTAATAGTGCACATGGCATTCTGTAGTATTAGGTAGGTATCTTGTGTTCCTGTGTTGCATAAATAAGATCATACGTAATGTTCTGCTTTTTTAACTTAATGACTTTTTTTTTTCTTTTTTGCGACAGAGTCTGGCTCTGTCACCCAGGCTGGAGTGCAGTGGCACTATCTCGGCTCACTGCAACCTCTGCCTACTGGGTTCAAGTGATTATCCTGCCTCAGCCTCCTGAGTAGCTGGGATTGCAGGCACGCACCACCACACCTGGCCAATTTTTTTGTTTGTTCGTTTGTTTGTTTGTTTGTTTTTTGAGGCAGAGTCTCGCTCTGTTGCCCAGGCTGGAGTGCAGTGGCGCGATCCCGGCTCACTGCAAGCTCCGCCTCCCAGGTTCACGCCATTCTCCTGCCTCAGCCTCCCGAGTAGCTGGGACTACAGGCGCCCGCCACCACACCCGGCTAATTTTTTGTATTTTTAGTAGAGACGGGGTTTCACTGTGTTAGCCAGGATGGTCTCATCTCCTGACCTCGTGATCCCCCCGCCTCGGCCTCCCAAAGTGCTGGGATTACAGGCGTGAGCCACCGCACCCAGCCTATTTGTTTTGTATTTTTTAGTAGAGACGTTTCACCATGTTGGCCAGGTTGGTCTCAAACTCATGACCTCAAGTGATCTGCCCGCCTCGGCCTCCCAAAGTGTTGGGATTACAGGCGTGAGCCACCACGCCCAGCCATGTCTTTTTTTTTTTTTTGAGGCGAGTTTCGCTCTTGTTGCCCAGGCTGGAGTGCAATGACGCAATTTCGGCTCACCGCAATCTCTGCCTCCCGGGTACAAGCAATTCTTCTGTCTCAGCCTAACGAATAGATGGGATGACAGGCATGCACCACCACGCCCAGCTAATTTTGTATTTTTATTTTTTTATATTTATTTATTTTTTCGAGACAGAGTCTTGCTCTGTCGCCCAGGCTGGAGTGTAATGGCGCGATCTGGGCTCACTGCAACCTCAGTCTCCCGGGTTCAAGCGATTCTCCTGCCTCAGCCTCCTGAGTAGCTGGGATTACAGGCGCACGCCACCACACCCGGCTAATTTTTGTATTTTTAGTAGAGACGGGGTTTCTCCCTGTTGGTCAGGCTGGTCTCAAACTCCCGACCTCAAGTGATCCGCCCGCCTCGGCCTCACAAAGTGCTGGGATTACAGGAGTGAGCCACAGCGCCCGGCCCTTTTTTTGTTGTTTTTTTAAAATTCAGTAACTGTATCTAGTTCATTCTTGGATGGATGACAACCCAGATTGGATGTGTAGCAGCGTTCTTAACCAGTTTCCTATTAATCTTCATTTCATCCCCAGTGTTTCTCCAGAATGCAAATACTATGGCATTAAATATCTTCACACATAACTTTTTGTGTATGTGTGTACTTATTTCTCTAGAATTAGTGTCTAGAAGTGAAACTGCCAGGAGGAAGGATATATACTTTTAACATGTTTAAGTTCCACTGTGGTAGCGCCGCGAGGGCACACAACATGTTTCAATATACCTTGGACCAAACTGGATATTATCAGTTTTTCTAACTTGTTGCTAATGTGATGGGGGAAAAATGAACCCCGAATTTACACACAAGGAAAAGACTGTTTAAGGTTCAGGGACTGTCCACATAGCTGGCAAGTGGTGGAGCCGTGATATGGTATTAAAGTGATTGGAGAGGACGCGTCAAAGTTGGACACTGTGCCCTGTGTCCTGGGGCACGTCTGGTGATCGCTGGGCCTTGCAATGCTGGGCAGGCAGGCCTTCTTTTCCCGTTCTAGGCCTCTGGCCACTCCTGGCTGGCCGAAAGCCGGTTCTTCTCGATTACCGAGTGCCCCTCCTGAAAGCAAGTCAGCATCATCGCCTAACCTCCTCAGCTTCGAAATGGCGGCCACCAGATCGCGAGGTCACGCCCCGGGGGCGGGGCCTGGGTTCAGGCTAGAGCGATGGATGCCCGAGCCAAGTTAGAAGTCGACTGCCAGTAGGGCTCGCGCAGAATCGGAGAGCCGGTGGCGTCGCAGGTCGGGAGGACGAGCACCGAGTCGAGGGCTCGCTTGCCGGGGCCGCCCGAGAGTTTTAATCGCGGGCGCTTGGGCCGCCATCTTAGATGGCGGGAGTAAGAGGAAAACGATTGTGAGGCGGGAACGGTTTTCTGCTGCTTTTTTTTGGGCCCCGAAAAGGGTCAGCTGGCCGGGCTTTGGGGCGCGTGCCCTGAGGCGCGGAGTGCGTTTGCTACGATGCGGGGGCTGCTCGGGGCTCCGTCCCCTGGACTGGGGACGCGCCGAATGTGACCGCCTCCCGCTCCCTCACCCGCCGCGGGGAGGAGGAGCGGGCGAGAAGCTGCCGCCGAACGACAGGACGTTGGGGCGGCCTGGCTCCCTCAGGTAGGTGGCAGGGCCAAGTCGTGGATGCCGGGGGAGCCGGGCGGCGGGGCTGAGGGATCGGCTTCCAGGGCGACCGGGCCTGGGTGGCGCTGATGGAGCGGCCCCGCGGCTGCCGGGCAGAGGGCTTGGGCCAGGCCGCTGTCACCCCGGGTAGCGTTGGGCGGGGGCCCCGGAGTCCGGTGTCATGGCCGGCGATCCTAGTTCCCACATCCCACTCAAATTTCCTTGTGTTTGGCGGAAACGTGCCAACGCCACCCTTATGCCATGCGCATTCCTCATATTTGGCAGTGGGAAAATCCGCCCAGAGCTGCCCCATATCTCTTGTCACTTGGATGGGCCAATTCCTTTTTTCTTGGGCCGCCGAATGTGGGACCCGGGCTTGCACCCTTTCTCAGGGTACTTCAGTCAAGTGACATCCTTTTAGAGAAGACGTGAGGAATCGGGTGAGAGAGGAGAAACCTGGCCAGTGCCCTACCACAAAGGCACAGGGGCCTCTTCTTGGGTATCAGGACTAGCCTTGGGTATCAGGACTCTGTGGGTTATTAATGAAAGGCTTGGGATACTTATAGAGGATTGGCCTCAGGACGCTTTGGAATGAAGAGTCAGGGCTGTCTTTTGTGCAAAGCGAGAGCCGCCGGGACGCTTCAGCTCTGCAGCTGCTGAGGCTCTGCGAGCGAGTCGATGCCCGAGAGAGGCGTTTGGACGTCGTGAGAGGCGAGGCGGCCGTGTTCATTCATTGTTCTCTTTCTAGGGCTCTGGGTGTGCCCCTGGTATTCATTCTGTGGTGGGAAGAAGGAATGGAACTTATGTGTATCCTTGAGATGTGAACGGGTTCTAGGGGGTCACTTAATCTAAGTGGGAAATGAATTCAAGGCACGTTCATTGAGCGTTTCTGCTTGCCTGGTCCTCTGTGGGCTGAGTGGAGAGATTCTGCCCTCCCTGCGCTCCTAAGGAGTGAAAACAATGCAGTGTGATAAGAATTGGCTTATCAAGTGTTGTGGGGATTTAGAACAGTTAGTTTTGCTTGGGGAGGAGTTAAGGAAGCTTCTACACTCGAGGAGACTTCTGAGTCGAGTTTTGAAAGACCGGTGAGTAAGTGCTCACCAGGTGAGGAGGAGCTCAGGGAACAGCTGGTACAAAGGCTTAGAGGCATGTGGGAGTTGGGATGAGTTTGGGGAGCAGCAACTTGCCTGGGGTGCAGGAAGGAAATGGTGAGAGATGAGTAAAATAAAAGTTGCTAGAATTGTGAGGGGGCTGTCTTTGTTGTAGATAGTGAACTAGTTGAATTTGGATTATTGTACATGGGTTGCTGAATCTTCATTCTTGCTGATAATTTTCTCCCTTTGTTGATGTTGAAGCTGATAGTGATTGAACATATTTAGTTTAACTTAATGACTTTAAAATTTTTTTTTATTTTTTCAGAACAATTCAAACTTTTTTTTTTTTTTTTTTTTTTTTTAAAGGAACAGGATCTCACTCTGTCGCCCAGGCTAGAGTGCAGTGGCATGATCATAGCTCGGTTGCAGCCTCTAACTCCTGGGCTTAAGCAGTTCTGCCTTCGCCTCCTGAGTAGCTGGGACTACAGACAGGTGCTACCACACATGGCTAATTAAAAAAAAAAAAATAGTAGAGATGGAGTCTTGCAGTGTTGCCTAGGCTGGTCTCAAACTCCTGGGCTGAGGCGATCCTCCTGCCTCCACCTCTCCTCCCAACGTGCTTGCTGGGATTACAGGGGTGAGCCACTGGCCAGGCAGAACTTTTTTTTTTTTTTTAAAATAATAGGCGGTCACACTATGTTGGCCAGGCTGGTCTTGAACTCTTGGGCTCAAGTGATCCTCCAGCTTCAGCCTCTCAAAGTGCTGAAATTACAGGTGTGATCCACTGTGCCTGGCCAGCAGAACATTTTTGATAAGTGTTTTATATCAAACGTTTTGCACTTACACAGTGGTGAATGAATTGAACTCATACATTCCTGGGGATTCTTGCAAAAAATTCTCTTAAAGTTGTACTTGCTCACAAAAATCTTAACTTTATAAATGTAGAACACTCTCCTACTAATTTTTATTTTATTGTTCTATTATTTTTTATTTTTTTGAGACAGAGTCTCACTCTGTTGCCCAAGCTGGAGTGCAATGGTGCGATCTCGGCTCACTGCAACCTCCGCCTCCTTGGTTCAAGCAATTCTCCTGCCTCACCCTCCCGAGTAGCTGGGATTATAGGCGCACACCACCACGCCCGGCTAATTTTTGTATTTTTAGTAGAGATGGGGGTTTTGCCATGTTGGCCAGGATGGTCTCGAACTCTTGACCTCGAGAGATCTGCCCACCTCGGCCTCCCACGGCCTCGCTGGGATTACAGGCATGAGCCACTGTGCCTGGCCTAAATTTTAAATATAAATAATGTACTCCCCAGTCTTATAGAAATTGGATGACTATAGAAAACAAACATCAAAAAAAAGTGTAGAATGTGAGTATTTTTAGTTTAATAAGTGTATTTTATAAACTATTTCTTTGTATTGACTTCTCGGATAACAACCTGTTACAAAATCTTTATCCCCATAAACATAATTTTCCTAAAATAGCTATAATATTGTGATTAATGTTCATGCTAAAGTGACTATTATGGAATTAACAGACTTCAGTTGCAGTTCTTAAATCTTGCTTTGGTTGTGATGATTATATACCACTGAAGAACATTCAGGATTATTTTGGCTTGTTTTTACCCTTATCACTGAAGGGCTAAGCTGTTTAAAATGCAATATAAACATTTGACCCAGTTGAATGCTGGGATACTTGGAAAAATAAACCTGTTACTGTTTCTGTACTAAAGGCTTATCTTTTAAAGATATGTGGTGTTTTTTTTAGTGCAGTGGCGCGATCTTGGCTCACTGCAACCTCTGCCTCCCGGGTTTAAGCATTCTCCTGCCTCAGCCTCCTGAGTAGCTGGGACTACAGGCGCCTGCCACCACGCCTAGCCAATTTTTATATTTTTAGTAGAGACGGGGTTTCACCATATTGGCCAGGCTGGTCTGGAACTCCTGACCTTGTGATCTACCTGCTTTGGCCTCACAAAGTGCTGGGATTACAGGCGTGAGCCACCGTGCCTGGCTGATATGTGGTGTTTTGTGATTATAAATTGTAGTGGAGTTCCTTAGTTTTGTTAAAGTCTTGTCAGTAGTTGTAAAAACATCAGCCAGTTGTGGCTCAGGCCTGTAAGCCCAGCACTTTGGGAGGCCGAGGCTGGTGAATTGCTAGAGCTCAGGAGTTTGAGACCAGCCTGGGCAACATGGTGAAAACCTGTCCCTACAAAAAATACACACACAAAAAGAAAAAAATTAGGAGGGTATGGTGTAGTATGCCTGTAGTCCCAGCTGCTTGGGAGGCTGAAGTGAAAGGCTTGCCTGAGCCCAGGGAGGTTGAGGCTGCAGTGAGCCATGTTCATGCCACTGTACTCCAGTGTTGGTGACAGAGTGAGACCCTGTCTCAAAAAAAAAAGTGTGCCTTCAATAGAAGGCTTGAGCATATTTTATGGGATTTGGTTTAGCTGAAAAAAACAGTGAGAAGCAGATTAAGCTGGTAATTTCTGACAAAAAAATATCTAAAAGATGAAGTGAAGAATGTTAAACATCAAATATTATATTACAATTGCTCTGAGACTAGTTGCTTTTAGTTTATAACGTCATTTGTTTGCTCTGAAGATTAAACAAGTTCATGCTTCTTGGAAGTTAAATTAGACTTTTCCAGAAGTACTGGATTATTTACGAAATAAAAAATATAGTTGATAACTTTAAACTACTATTTCAGGTAGTCTGTTAGTAGTAAATGTATGATTCTACATTTAAATTTCAGGTAAATCTTTGTTAGTAACCTGCTGCCTAAAAAAATGTTATGTGAGGGAGTACTTTTGTTTGCATGTTGGGAACATAATAGGCCATACATAATAATCTTGATCTTGGGAGGAGCTTGTTAGCCAAACAGCATGCCTTAATGTTGACTTGCAGAAGAGAATTTTAAATATTGCCTTTGAAAGGCAGTGGACTAATGTGACAGTGAGGGGGTTTATGAAACCATAAAATTGAGCTTTGACTTAGTTTTTTGTTTTTAAGTTGTGCAGATCTTGGGAGTCATTTCTTCAAAACAAATGACTATGAGGTGGAAAATTACTTACCTTGAATAAATTAATTGGAAAATCAGAGAACACTGGGTTTATTTAGGATGAGGTTGTTTAGGTCTTTTATTGGTATGTGTATGGGAGGGTAGAATTCCTAATTGCTCATCTGACTGGGTTCAAAATGTAATACTAGATATTTGTGTTGCAATTCAGTTGGTACTTTTGGTATAGGGCTAACTTATCTTGCCTGTAATTTTTTTTTTTTTTTTAGATGAAATCTGGCACTATTGCCCAGGCTGGAGTGCAGTGGTGTGATCTTGGCTCACTACAACCTCCGTCTCCCAGGTTCAAGGGATTCTCATGCCTCAGCCTCCCGAATAGCTGGGATTACAGGCACTGGCCACCTTGCCTGGCTAATTTTTGTATTTTTAGTAGAGACGAGGTTTCACCATGTTGGCCACGCTGGTCTTGAACTCCTGACCTCAAGTGATCCACCCGCCTTGCCTTCCCAAAGTGCTGGCATTACAGGCTAGCTCAGGCATCTTGCCTTGTAATTCTCTTGATAGTAATGGCTATTTTTTTCTTGCCTTAGAGTTGTAAGTAAAAATTCCTTAATTACACATTAAGGTTTGATCTTTAATTTTACAGTGTTCGAGTCATTTTGTTACTTCTTTTCTCCCAGAATGACTTGCGTAGCTCTAAATGATTTTAGTTAATTTCAGATCTGTTTGCCTTTCTTCTAAAATGACCCCTAGAATCTCAGCTTAACCAAGGAAAATGTCAAGTGGGTGTTGTTTCTTTGTTACTGGTTTTGGCCTAGGCTATCTAAAGTTTGGCAAATTACTCACAAAATATGTTAATTGGCATCACATTCCAATCAGTGTACATAGTATTTTTTGAGGAACACTTGACACACGGTTTTATTTTTAGGCCAGATTCTAAGGGGTTTTACTGGGTGGGGCTTAACAATCCTAAAGCTAGTTTACAGTTTTAAAGTCTTTATGATTTAGAGGTTGTTTACATTTTTTGTTAATAAATGGGAAGCAGCAGGCAGTGGCAGTCAATTTTTTTTGTTTGTTTTTGTTTTTGTTTTTTTTTGAGATGGAGTTTCATTCTTGTTGCCCAGGCTGGAGTTCAGTGGCATGATCTTGGCTCAACATAGCCTCTGCCTCCTGGGTTCAAGCGGTTCTCCTGCCTCAGCCTCCTGAGTAGCTGGGATTACAGGCATGCACCACCACGCCTGGCTAATTTTGTATTTTTAGTAGAGACAGGGTTTCACCGTGTTGGTCATGCTGGTCTCGAACTCCCTAACTCAGGTGATCCGCCTGCCTCAGCCTCCCAAAGTGCTGGGATTACAGGCATGAGCCACCACGCCCAGCCCTCACATAACTTTTATGATAGTGTGTTCTTATAATTGTTCCATTATTAATTATAATTAATCTCTTACTGTACCTAATTTATATGTTAAACTTGATCATGGGTATGTATGTATAGGAAAAAACATAGTGTATACAGTATAGTATACTGTTCTTGCTTTCAGGCATTCATTGGTAGTTTTGGAACATATTCCAAGTGGATATGGGGAGCACTACTATGTGATGGAATGTTACTCAGTAATAAAAAGAAAGGATGTATTGATGTATACTACAACGTTGAAAACATGCTAAGTAAAAGAAACCATGCAGGAAAGACAACATATTGAATTATTCCATTTATATGAAATGTCCAGAATAGGAAAATCCTTAGTGACACAAAGTAGATTAGGGGCTGAGGGATGTAGGGAATGGTCAGTGACTGTGATAGGGGTTTTTTTTTTGGGGTGATAAAAGTGTTCTACAATTATGGAGATGGATCCACAACTGTCAATATAATAAAAGCCATTTTATTGTGCACTTTTTTTTTGAGATGGAGTTTTGCTCTTGTTGCCCAGGCTGGAGTGCAATGGTGCGCAATCTCAGCTCACTGCAACCTCTGCCTTGGGTTCAAGCGATTTTCCTGCCTCAGCCTCCTGAGTAGCTGGGGTTACAGGCATGCCCGACTAATTTTGTATTTTTAGTAGAGATGGGGTTTCTCCATGATAGTGAGACTGGTCTCGAACTCACTACCTCAGGTAATCTGCCTACCTCGGCCTTCCAAAGTGCTGGGATTTACAGGTATGAGCCACTGCACCTGACCCCTGCCTGGAAATTCTTAAGAATTAAATATTAATAAGGTCACATGTCACAAAATTTAAAGGATATAGAAAGTTATGTTGTGCATAGTAATTCTACGTTACCCTTTGTTCTCTAGCTACCCAGCTTTCTTTCACAGAGGGAAATGTGAATTCTTATGTATCCTATTTTGTGACGACACAAGAATATTTAAGGGTAGATGTGCTGGCCTTACTTTCTTGCTCAAATCTTCCAGGCTCTCCCTGGCTACCAGACTAAGTATATATGATTCTTGCCTCCGTGTCTTGCTCACATGGCTTTCTCATAGTAATAGTATGTTTAGTGGAAATCAAAAGCCAGTATTTTAAGCCCCTGGTAGGTGCAGGCCAGTGCACTTGGTGCAGCATAAGGCAAGTTCCTACCTTCAAGGACCTTATCTAATTGAGAGAGGCTGACATTTCCTTACTTTTTTTTTTTTTTTTTTTTTTTTTTGAGACGGAGTCTTTCTCTGTCCCCCAGGCTGGAGTGCGGTGGCGCGATCTCGGCTCACCGCAACCTCCACCTCCTGGGTTCACGCCATTCTCCTGCCTCAGCCTCCCGAGTAGCTGGGACCACAGGCGCCCGCCAGCACACCCGGCTAATTTTTTTTGTATTTTTTAGTAGAGACGGGGTTTCACCGTGTTAGCCAGGATGGTCTCGATCTCCTGACCTCGTGATCCACCCGCCTCAGCCTCCCAAAGTGCTGGGATTACAGGCTTGAGCCACCGCGCCCGGCCTAACATTTCCTTACTTTTATCTATTCCTCTTTTTTTTTCCCCCGAGATGGAGTTTCACTCTTGTCACAAAGGCTGGAGTACAGTGGCATGATGTTGGCTCACTGCAACCTCTGTCTCCGGGTTCAAGTGATTCTCCTGTCTCAGCCTCCCAAGTAGCAGGGATTACAGGCATCTGCCACCACACCTGGCTAAATTTTGTATTTTTAGTTGAGATGGGGTTTCATCATGTTGGCCAGACTGGTCTCGAACTCCTGACCGCAGATGATCCACCCGTCTCAGCCTCCTAAAATGCTGGGATTACAGGCGTGAGCCACTGCAGTGGCCAAGTTGAATTTCTTGTATAGATGTCTTATGTCTCTGTTTAAAAATGAGGCATGTCTTACTCTTGCCTATATATTTCCAGTGGGGCATGTCTTATTCTTATTTATATATCTCCAGTTCTTAAAACCTTGTCTTACACAGCAAACATTAATCAGATGTTAATCACTTATGGATTTAGTTTCACTCTACTGCCATCTCTACAAAATGCTTACAGTAAAGAGGCTATACTTACTAAATTCAAACTTAGAACTTTGTAACTTAGGACCTGTCTGTTGGAGGAGCTAAGTTACTTAAGCTTCTCCCGCTATTGGGCATTATATGTAGAGTGCTCTAGGTTCTGCCTGCTAGCTCCTTGATGACATTTGCCTGCTTTAGCAGCACACTGACTCTTCAGCTCAAGCAGCTGTTACCATGCTGGCTATTTCCTTTTGCATTCATAGGTTTTAGATATGGAAGAAAGTTATACCCAGAGAGAATGGGGGGATAAATGATACTCTTCTACCATATTTGACCTTAGTCTGGCCTAGCATTATAGTGTGATTTTGAGAGGAGAGATTGTGATTTCCCTGGCTAGTATTATCTAGTATTGCCTAACAATGCAAAATGGACCCCTAGGCTGTCTTATGTAAGTTGGAGGGGGGTATTGGGGGTGGGGTGTGTGTGTGTGTATCTACAATCCAGTGACATTTAACAACATTCACAATGTCTTAAAACCATCACCACTGCCCGTTTCCAGAACCTTTTCGTTACTTGAAACAGAAACAGTACTCATTAAGCAGGAACTCCTCATTCCTCCCTATGCCCAGTTCCTCGTAACCCCTATTCTACTTTCTCTCTATGAATTTGCCTATTCCAGGTACCTTATGTAAGGGGAGTCATAAACTATCTGGCCTTTTTTGTCTGGCTTATTTTACTTAGCACATTTTCGAGGTTTATCCATGTGGTGGTGGCATGTATCAGTATTTTATTCCTCTTTATGGCTGAATAATACTTCATTGTATGAATATATCATTTTGTTTATCTCCTCATCAGTGATGGACACTTGGATTATTTCCACCTTTTGGTTGTTGTAAATAATGCTACAGTGAACACTGGTGTACAAATATCTGTTTGAACCCCTGCTTTCAGTGCCTTAGGGTAATGCACAGGAGTAGAATTACTGGATCATATGGTTGAGGAACTGCCAAACTGTTCTGCACAGTGACTGCACCATTTTACATTTCCCACCAGCAAAGCACAAGGGTTCCAGTTTTGCCACGTTTTCCAACACTTACTATTTTTTCTTTTTTAATTTTTAAAATAACAATCCTGGGCCGGGCACGGTGGCTCATTCCTATAATCCCAGCACTTTGGGAGGCCGAGGCGGGCGGATCACCTGAGGTCAGGAGTTTGAGACTAGCCTGGCCAACATGGTGAAACCCCGTCTCTACTAAAAGTACAAAAAAAAATTCGCTGGGCATGGTGGCACATGCCTGTAATCCCAGCTACTCGGGAGGTTGAGGCAGGAGAATCGCTTGAACTCGGGAGGCGGAGGTTGCAGTGAGCTGAGATTGTGCCATTGCACTCCACAAGAGTGAGACTTTGTCTCAAAAAATAAATAAAATAACAACCCTAATGATTGTGAAGTGGTTGTAGGCTTTTCTTTTTGCATTTAAAAAAATTATTATTTTTACTATTTTAGAGATGGGGGGGGGGTCTCACTATGTTTACCAGGTTGGTCTCGAACTCCTGGCCTCAATTGATCCTCCTGTTTTAGCCTCCCAAAGTACTGGGATTACAGGCTTGAGCCACTGCACCCGGCCCTCCTTTTCTTCTTATTGCTACTTAGATCTAATGGGCAAACCAGAACCTTTGAATTTGGCTATATTTGGATCTGATGGGTTTTTTCCTCCCTCTTAAACTTATGTATAATATTGTTCAAAGAGATACATTAATTACACAATTAATGACATCTTTTTAAAAAGAACACTGTTTTTCTTTCATCCTTGTGAAGTGTAAGAAGAAAAATAAGCAAAAAAAAATGAATAAAGTTTTTCTATAAGTTGATACACATAGTTGTAGTTACTTTATACTCATACCCTTTTTTTGTGTTTGAGTGACAGTCTCACTCCATTGCCCAGGCTGGAGTGCAGTGGTGCGATCTCCACTCACCATAGCCTTGACCTCCCAGGTACAAGCCATCTTCCCTCCTGAACCTCCTGAATACCTGGGACTACAGGTGTGTGCCACCACACTCAGCTAATTTTTGTATTTTTTGTAGAGATGGGGTTTTGCCATGTTGCCCAGGCTGATGTCAAAGTGCTGAGCTCAAGCGATCCTCCCGCCTTGGCCTCCCAAAATGCTGGGATTATAGGCATGAGCCACTGTGCCTGGCCTCTCATACTTTTTTATTGTGTAATGTATTTAGGGCCAGCCTCTGTGGCTCATGCCCGTAATCCCAGCACTTTGGGAGGCCAAGGAGGGAGGATTGCTTGAGGCCAGGAGTTCAAAACCAGCCTGGGCATCATAGTGAGACCCGCATCTCTAAAACCAAAAAAACTAGTCAGGCATGTGGTATGCGCCTGTAGTCCCAGCTACTTGGTAGGCTGAGGAGAGAGGATTATTTGAGTCCAGGAATTGGAGGCTGCAATAAGCTATGATTGTGCCATGGTGCTCTAGCCTGGGCAACAGAGCAAGATGCTGTCTCTTGGAAAAAAAAAAAAAAAGAAAAAGAAAAGATGAATAGTCTGTCTGAAATGGCCGGCAATCGCAGCTGCTGACCTGACCTGCATCTACTGTATAAGTCAAGCAGTTCCACTTTTTATTATAATGTTATGGCTTTTCTTTGCTTCTTGGGAGCTCTTCCAGCATCACTAGTGGCACTTCATATGGAACCCATGGTGTTATTCAAAGTTTATGGTATTGTACTGTACATGATGAAAAATACAGAAGACCCATGAGAGATCACTTTTTTTTTTTTTTTTTTTTGTTACATAGTCTTGCTCTGTCGCCCAGGCTGGAGTGCAATGGCATGATCTCGGCTCTCCTCTGTCTCCTGGGTTCAAGCGATTCTCCTGCCTCAGCCTCCCTAGTAGCTGGGATTGCAGGCACTCACTACCACGACTGGCTAATGTTTATATTTTTAGTAGAGACAGGGTTTCATCATGTTGGCCAGGCTGGTCTCGAACTCCTGACCTCAAGAGATCCACCAGCTCGGCCTCCCAAAGTGCTGAGATTACAGGAATGAGCCAGTGTGCCCAGCCAAGAGATATCACTTTTTACTGCAATAGGAAATGTACCGGAGACACCAACTGCTCACAGGGACACAAGGCCTTTTAAGTGGATACTTGCAACTTGTAACACTTGACTTCACTGCAATAGAAAGAAGAGGTGGTTATGAAATTACTATAGTAATATAGTTTGTACAACAGATTTGTTTTGTTTTGAGGCAAAGTCTCACTCTGTCACCCAGGCTGGAGTGCAGTAGCAAGATCTCAGCTCACTGCAACCTCTGCCTCCCAGGTTCAAGCGATTCTCCTGCCTCAGCCTCCCAAGTAGCTAGGATTACAGGCCTGTGCCACTATGCCCAGCTAATTTTTGTATTTTTAGTAGAGATGGGATTTCACCCTGTTGCCCAGGGTGGTGTCAAACTCCTGGCCTCAAGCGATCTACCCGCATCAGCCTCCCAAAGTGCTGGGATTATAGGCATGAGCTACCGCACCCAGCCAACATCATTTAATTTTATGCAGTTATTTATTTAATTAAAAAAAATTTTTTTTTTGAGATGGAGTCTCACTGTTGCCCAGGCTGGAGTGCAGTGGCTTAATCTTGGCTCACTGTACTCACTGCAACCTCTGCCTCCCGGGTTCAAGTGATTCTCCTGCCTCAGTCTCCTGAGTAGCTGCACAACACCTGGCTAATTTTTTGTATTTTTAGTAGAGACAGGGTTTCACCATGTTGGACAGGCTGGTCTCGACCTCCTGACCTCGTGATCCACCCGCCTCTGCCTCCCCAAGTGCTGGGGTTACAGATGTGAGCCACTGCGCCTGGCTGCAGTTATTTAATGTGCTGCAGTTATTTAATGTACTGCATCTTAACATTTGTTTACATTTCTCTCAACTGTGAATGTGTGTCTGTGCAAATGGTGTTATGTACGGTCTGTAAGTATATGCATAAGTTTTGATTTTTTTTTTTTTTTTTGAGACCGAGTCTAGCTCTGTCGCCCAGGCTGGAGTGCAGTGGCGCGATCTTGGCTCACTGCAGCCTCTGCTTCCTGGGTTCAAGTGGTTCTTTTGCCTCAGCCTCCCGAGTAGCTGGGATAACAGGCACCCCCCACCATGCCCAGCTAATTTTTGTATTTTTAATAGAGATGGGGCTTCACTGTGTTGTGGTCTGAAACTCCTGACCTTATGATCTGCCCACCTCAGCCTCCCAAAGTGCTGGGATTACAAGCGTGAGCCACCGTGCCCAACCTAAGTTTTGATAAATTTTAACTTTTTATAATTTGTGTTTTATTTTATGATAGTAAATGATAAAAGACTAGTATCTACATACATTGTATGCATTCGTGACATACCTAACATCTAAATTTTTTTGATATTTTTATGCTATAGGGTAAGTGCCAGTTTTTTCAAATTATTACAAATCTCCCCAAATTTTCCAATATGTTTATTGAAAAAAAAATCCACGTATAAGTGGAGCTGCACAGTTCAGTGTGTGTTGGGAAGGGTCAGTTGCATATTGAGTGAAGACAGCACTAAAATATATTAAGACCTCATTTTTTTTGAAGAAAAGTATTTACAAGTATGTATCTGCATGGAAACGATGGAGTCAGGGCAAGGCAGAGCATGCCTATAATCCCAGCACTTTGTGAGGCTGAGGCAGGGGGATCAGTTGAGCCCAGGAGTTTGAGACCAGCCTGGGCATCATAGAAGACCTAATCTCTACAAAAAAAAAAAAAAAAAAAAAAAAATTAGCTGGGCATGGGTGCACCTGTAGTTCTAGCTACTTGGGAGGTTGAGGCGGGAGGATCACTACTTGAGGTCAGGAAGTTGAGGCTGTGGTAAGCCATGATCTTCCCAGTGCACTCCAGCTTTTGGGCAAGAGTGAGATCCTGTCTCCAAAAAAAAAAAGACTAGATACATATATCTACAAATGTTCACATTTGTCATGTATAGGTTATTTTAAGCTTTTGGTATTTTTCCGTAGTTTTATTTTTATTATTATTATTATTATTATTTGGTGTGATCTTGGCTCACTGCACCCTCTGCCTCCCGGGTTCAAGCGATTCTCTGTCTCAGCCTCCTGAGTAGCTGGAATTACAGGTGCCCGCCACCACCCTCGGCTAATTTTTGTATTTTTAGTAGAGTCGGGGTTTCACCATCTTGGCTGGGCTAGTCTTGAACTCTTGACCTTGTGATCCACCCACCTCGGCCTCCCAAAAGTGGTGGGATTACAGGCGTGAGTCATCGCGTCTGGCTTATTTTTATTTATTATTGTTTTTTTGAGATGGAGTCTTGCTCTGTCTCCCAGGTTGGAGTGCAGTGGCATGATCTTGGCTTACTGCAGACTCTGCCTCCTGGATTCAAGCGATTCTCCTGCCTCAGCCTCCTGAGTAGCTGGGATTACAGGTACTCATCACCCTGCCCAGCTAATTTTTTATATCATTTATTTATTTATTTATTTTAGAGATGGAGTTTTGCTCTTGTTGCCCAGGCTAGAGTGCAATGGCATGATCTCGGCTCACCACAACCTCTGCCTCCTGGGTTCAAGCAGTTCTCCTGCCTCAGCCTCCCGAGTAGCTGAGACTACAGGCATGCACCACCACACCTGGCTAATTTTGTATTTTTAGTAGAGACGGGTTTTTACCACGTTGGCCAGGCTGGTTTCAGCCTCCTGACCTCAAGTGATTTGCCTGCCTTGGCCTCCCAAAATGCTGAGATTACAGGCATGAGCCACCGTGCCCAGCTCATATTTTTAATGTTTCCCTCCCTCTTTGAACATGTATTCTGTGATCAATTCGTGTATCTTTTTTTTTTTTTTTTTTTTTTTTTTTTTTTTTTTTGAGTCCAAGTCTCGATCTATTGCCCAGGCTAGGGTGCAGTGGTGCCATCTCGGCTCACTGCAACCGATCTCGGCTCACTGCAAACCCCACCTCCCGGGTTCCAGCAATTCTCGTGCTCAGCCTCCCGAGTAGCTGGGACTACAGGCATGCGCCACCACGCCTGGCTAATTTTTTTGGTATTTTTAGTAGAGACAGTGTTTCACCATGTTGGCCAGGCTGGTCTTGAACTCCTGACCTCAGGCGATCCACCCGCCTTGGCCTCCCAAAGTGCTGGGATTACTGGCATGAGCCACCACACCCAGCCCAATTCGTGTATCTTAAAAAATTAGTATATTGGGAAAATAAATTATTGCAAAAAATCTATATATATCGGTATGAGATTATAAGCATGTAGGAAAACACTGAAGAATAATTGGTTATTGGGAGAAGGAAAGGAAAGATAAAACAAGGACGGGGTTAAAAGACCTGCTCTAATATGTGTAATGTTTAAGTGCTATAGAAAAAAACAAAGCAGGGTAAACATTTTAGAAGTAAAAAGGCTTGCTATTTATAATGAGTGCCTTTACAATAAGAAAGGCAGTATCCTTCATCAGGCTCATTTCTTTACCTGCTTGTCTGTGCTTATTTCCTGGGCACACTTTAGCTTTTGTTTTACCTCTGCGTTAGTCTGTTGAAATATTACCCCTTTAATATTTCAGGTAGGATTTCAGGTAGGAATCCTCCCTACCCTTAATTTCATATTTTGTTGTAGGCCTACTTGTCTTCCTGAAAGCTCTTAGCTCAATGCCTAGCACACATTCAATTTTTGTTAAACAGTGGTGGCTTTTACTTCTACTTTAAGGGGTTCTGGAATGCAAGGACCATGTCTCCCTGAACTTTATATTCCTCAAAGCAGCTAACAGTTGAAAGTAGATTCTTAGAAATTGTTGAATGAATGGTGCTCTTTATTCTTATTTTCCTTTCATTCCATGCTGGGTTACAGTCTATAGAGGGCATTCCGGTTCTTTAGATTTATGTGATAGTGATTCGGTATTCATGAAAAAGGGTTAGGATAAATATTGTAATTGTTAACTTTTCTCCATTAATATTCAGCAGATATTTGAGTACCTAATTTTGTGCAGTGTCCTATACTGGATGATGGATTATAACAAGATTATAGGAAATACATGTAGTTCTTCAGTGCTTTGGTATATAATTATGTAGGTTATATTTTCTTTTTTGAGATGGGGTTTCATTTTGTCACCCAGGCTAGAGTGCAGTGATGCAGTCACGGCTCACTCCAGCCTCGACCTCCTGGGCTCAAACAATCCTTCTATCTCAGCCTTCTGAGTAGCTGGGGCTGTAGGCATGACTACCATGCCCAACTAATTTTTTTTTTATTTTTATTTATTTATTTTTAATTATTATTATTATTTTTTGAGATGGAGTCTCGCACTGTCTCCCGGTTGGCGTGATCTCGGCTCACTGCAACCTCCGCCTCCTGGGTTCATGCAGTTCTCCTGCCTCAGCCTCCCGAGTAGCTGGGATTACAGGCGCCCATCACCACACCTGGCTAATTTTTTGTATTTTTAGTAGAGATGGGGTTTCACTATGTTGGCCGGACTGGTCTCGAACTCCTGACCTCGTGATCCGCCCGCCTTGGCCTCCCAAAGTGCTGGGATTACAGGCATGAGCCACTACGCCTGGCTGCCTAGCTAATTAAAAACAATTTTTTTGTAGAATTGATGATCCCCCTCAGTTGCCCAGGCTGATCTGGAATTCCTGGGCTCAAGCACTCCTCCCACCTCGGCCTCCCAAAGTGTTGAGATTACAGGTGTGAGCCTTAGCTCCTGACCCTAGGTTATATTTTTGTGTTTCATTTACTATTTTATCCTCTGGCAAAATAGCAGGGTATAATTTAGAGCTTTAATGAATTAATGGTGTAACTAACAGTGAAAACTGTGTGTGTGTGTGTGTGTGTGTGTGACAGTCTCTGGCCCCCATGCTGGAGTGCAGTGGCACGATCATAGCTCACTGCACCCTCAAACTCCTGTGCTCAAGTGATCCTCCCGCCTCAGCCTCCTGAGTAGCTGAGACTAGAGGCATGTGTCACCATGCCCAGCTAATTTTGTATTATTTTTATAAAGATGAGGTCTCACTCTGTTGCCCAGGGTGATCGTGAACTCCTTGGCTCAAGCCATTCTACTGCCTTGATTTCCCAAATTGCTGAGATTACAGGCATGAACCACCATGCCTGGCCAGGGAAAAATTTTAAACATGTCCTTCTTTTGAGAAAATTATTATTGAAAAGTTGGTTAAAAGTAATTTCTGAAGAACAAATATCAGTTTTACAGGTGTCTTACTGTAACTCTTAGAAGTTGTTAAAGTTTACTATTGAGCGCACCACTAAAGACTAGGGAATTTTTCTTTTTTTTTTGAGACTGAGTTTTGCTCTTGTTGCCCAGGCTGGAGTGCAATGGCGTGATCTTGGCTCACTGCAACCTCTACCTCCTGTGTTCCAGCGATTCTCATGCCTCAGCCTCCCAAGTAGCTGGAATTACAGGCATGTGCTACCACGCCTGGGTAATTTTGTATTTTTAGTAGAGACCGGGTTTCTCCATGTTGGTCAGACTGGTCTTGAACTCCCGACCTCAGGTGATCTGCCTGCGTTGGCCTCCCAAAGTGCTGGGATTACAGGCGTGAGCCACCGCACCCTGCCGATGGGAATTTTTCTATTTGAAAGCCATTGACTCCAGAAGGAAGCGTAGGGGAGCTGGCTGAATCAGATGGTTACTTTTTTTTTTGAAGCAGAGTCTCACTCCGTCACCCAGGCTGGAGGACAGTGGTGCGATCTCGGCTCACAGCCACCTCTGCTTCCTGGGTTCACGTGATTCTTGTGCCTCAGCCCTCTGAGTAGCTGGGAATACAGGTGTGCACCACCACATCCGGCTAATATAGATGGTTACTTCTTGAAATTACTTTGGTAAGATGTAACATGGGGGAATACCTCGTCTCTTGAGGACACATCTCCTCTGCCCAAATGAGTGATGCCAGTGTGTAGAAAGAATGATTCACTTATATTCTGTGTCCTTATCTTTGAGGAGGGCTAATTTTTTTAACCATTTGTTGAATATGCAAGATTTACCGTGAAAATCAATGCCTTTAGTATGAAAGAGAAATTAGTGTTGAAATTGTTAGTGTTTTCAGGTGATTTTTTTCCCCCTTCCTTCCTACTTCATTATGTAGCTTTTTTTTTTTTTTAACTCCACTGTTACTTGGCTATCTGAATAATCATTCCTAAACCATATTTTATTTGTACATTGTGTGTTTTGGTACTTGTGTTAATGGTGTACTTTGAATACACGTCTTTTTATTTTAAAAATCAGCAGTTGCTGACTAGATGAAGAAAACAATGACTGATTTGAAGGTGAAAAGAAAAACTTGGGTTAAAAAAGAGTTCAGACAAGGTGATTTAAAATGAAAATAATTTAAGGTCATTTGTGGTGAGAGTTAAAAATAAAGTTGGCTGCAGGTATTGCTTGTGGAGCTGATTGTTTTAGCATAATTGTTTTTGAACTAGCTCATTTTTAACTTGTATTTTTAAAGTTACACTTTTAAAATGTAGGAGTCTGTTTTGTAAACTTGTACAGCCCCTGCTAACTTTTAGAAGAGTAGAGTGGCTTGTTTCTTCATGTGTGTTTATTCTGGGCTGTCATCTGATGAAGTTACCAGTTTGTGGTCAGAAATTGAGAAAGAGGAGTGAGGAAACTAAAAATATTGACACATACACATCACCTTGCAGTGCATGAGAGTGCCCTTTTGGACTGGTTAGGAAACTAACATTTGAGCATACTTGCTCAGCAGAAACTTTTTATGTGTGAAAGTTATTTTTTTTCCAGTGTTGTGACCACTTAAAATTTATTTATTTGTTTTGTTTGTTTGTTTGAGACAGGGTCTCACTCTGTTGCCCAGGCTGGAATGCAGTGGCACAATCATGGCTCACTACAACCTGGACCTCCCTGGGCTCAGGTGATCTCCCGCTTCAGCTTCTTGAGTAGCTGGGACTACACATGTGCTACACCGTACATGGCTGATTTTTTGTAGAGATGGGGTTTCTCCATGTTGTCCAGGCTGGTCTCAAGCTTCTAGGCTCAAGCAGTCCGCTTGCCTCAACCTCTCAAAGTGCTGAGATTACAGGGGTGACCCACCACGCCTGGCCTGAATTTTTTTTTTTTTTTTTTGAGATGGAGTCTCACTCTGTCGCCCAGGCTAGAGTGCAGTGGCACGATCTCGGCTCACTGCAAGCTCCACCTCCCGGGTTCACGCCATTCTCCTGCCTCAGCCTCCCGAGTAGCTGGGACTACAGGTGCCCGCCACCACGCCTGGCTAATTTTTTGTATTTTTAGTAGAGATGAGGTTTCACCATGTTAGCCAGGATGGTCTCGATCACCTGACCTCGTGATCCGCCCGCCTTGGCCTTCCAAAGTGCTGGGATTAGAGGCGTGAGCCACCACGCCTGGCCGGTAATGATTTTAAAAATGACTTTAAAACCAAGCGCAGTGGCTCACTCCTTTAATCCCAGCACTTTGGGAGGCCAAGGTGGGTGGATCATTTGAGGTCAGGAGTTTGAGACCAGCCTGGCCAACACGTTGAAACCCTGTCTCTACTAAAATTACAAAAATTAGGCCGGGCGTGGTGGCTCACACCTGTAATCCCAGCATTTTGGAAGGCTGAGGCAGGCGGATCCCGAGGTCAGGAGTCCGAGACAAGTCTGGCCAACATAGTGAAACCCATTTCTACCAAAAATACAAAAAATTAGCCGGGTGTGGTGGTATGTGCCTGTAATCCCAGCTACTCAGGAGGCTGAGGCAGGAGAATCATGTGAACCCAGGAGGTGGAGGTTGCAGTGAGCCGATATCGTGCCATTGCACTCCAGCCTGGCAATAGTGTGAGACTCTGTCTCAAAAAAAACAAAAGACAAATACAAAAATTAGCAGGGCATTGGTGGTGCCCACCTTTAGTCCTAGCCACTCAGGAGGATGAGGTAGGAGAATTACTTGAACCTGGAGGCAGAGGTTGCAGTGAGCTGAGATCGCGCCACTGCACTCCAGCGTGGATGACAGAGCAAGACTCCGTCTCAAAAAAAAGACTTAAAAGAAACTGGTAATATCGTTATTATATTCTGCCTGTCAATTCTTTATCCATTTGCTGTAGATTATAATGTTAGCTGCATGAATGAAAGATTATATTTTTCCAGCTACTCAGGAGGCTGAGGTGGGAGGGTTGCTTGAGCCCAGGAGTTCGAGGCTGCAGTGAGCTATGATGAAGCTACTGCACTTCCAGCCTGGGTGACAAAGGGCGACTCTGTCTCTAAAAAACAAAGATTAGATTTTTGATACACCATCTATTAATATATTATTTAATGAGTAAAAAGAAAGGAAAAGTTATAAAAAAGCATTAAGAATATGACTGCTCTAAAGTAATGAATTTAAGCCAAATCCTTTGTTGTTTAGAAGTGAAGTAAAAATCTCTTAGATATGAAGAAAAATTTTAATTGCTTGTGATATATAAGACATGGTATATACAGTCTTTTTCTTTCCTCCACACAGAGGTCTGATGCATTATTTACAACCAATATTTATTTAAGAGTAATATAATAAGCCAGGCACAGTGGCTCATGCCTTGTAATCCCAGCTCTTTGGGAGGCTGAGCTGAGACGCTGCTTGAGGCCAGGAGTTCCAGACTAGCCTGGGCAACATAGTGAGACACCCCTCCCCCTGCCCCACCCCACCTCTACAAAAAAAAATGAGTAAATAAATACAGTACAGTACAATAATTAGGAACTCTTCTAGATAGCTCTTAAACTTCCAGGCTGGGTTTTTCTGAGTTCAATGCCTAAAACTCTTAACCACTACATTACTGTATTCCAAAAAATTAAGTCCTAGGTTTCAAAGGACAGATCAACTGTGAAAAACAAACAAAAATTTTAAAAGTAATAGTAACATCATTAAACAATAAAAATTTCAAATCCTAATGTACCTTTCAAATCAGTGTATTATAGTGGAAACAGCTGTGAAGTCTGAGTATCTGAATTTTTAATTTTGCTTCTCTTAAATTGTCACTAAACCTTTTGAATTTTACTTTTTTTCTTCATAAAAAAAGGGGTAGTATGAATAATACCTGCTTTAGCCTGTTTAATTCTAACAGTTCTGTGAGATAGTGGAAAGGTGAGCTGAATAAATTGTAAAGCTATGTTAAATTCTAAGTTCTCTTGACTAAGTAAACTTTTTTGAATTGGAACTACACAAAAAGCATTGCTGGGTTTTCAGAAGTTAGGTTTTAGGTAGATCTAAGAATCACTTAAAACCTTAATACCAAAAGGCTGGCTACCTTAGACAGTTTTGTCCTGCCACCTTAATTTTTTTTTTTTTTTTTTGAGACTGAGTCTCGCTCTGTCACCAGGCTGGAGTGCAGTGATACACTCTCGGCCCACTGCAACCTCCAACTCTCTGGTTCAAGCAATTCTTCTGCCTCAGCCTCCTGAGTAGCCAGGATTACAGGCATGTGCCACCATGCCCAGCTAATATTTTGTATTTTTAGTAGAGACAAGGTTTCATCATGTAGGCCAGGATGGTCTGGATCTCCTGACCTTGTGATCCACCCATCTCCGCCTCCCAAGGTGCTGGGATTACAGCCATGAGCTACCACGCCTGGCCACCTTAATATTTTTAAGTGAAATATAGTATTTGAGAAAAAACTCAAAAATGAGATTTTTCAAAGTGCCTAATTATAATGATTGACTTGCTAAGGCATTTTTGAAGAAAACTTAAAAATGTCCATGCCTGAAGTATTTACATTGTTTATTGCGTGTGGGTGTTTCTCTACTCAGAAAGGGCAATAGGAAGATTTGACTGCTAGGCCTTGGTAAGCAAAAGGATAGAACCAAGGGATAGGGCAAAACAAAGTCATCCTTAACCCTAAGTTTGTCCAGCTGCTTCTTGACTCTCTTTTGGACGGAGGTTTTAGGACTTGTAGTTCTTGTACACTTAACTCCTGAGAAGCTTGCTGCATTAGTCAGAATTGTGATAATTCTTACAACTGTCCAAAGGAATCTAATCTCATTTTTCGGGAGAGTAGTTGCGGCAGTACAGTCCATGAGAAAACTTAAGTGGATGTTCTAGTATGGTTTACTTATCTAGACGTTGATAAAATAACATTTTCACTCAAACATTCATGCCTCAGATTTAGCTTTAATGTGACAGATGTACCTTAAAATATTAGGATTCAAATCACTTAAAATGATACCCTAAGTACAGGTAGTAACTTTTTAATAATTGTAGTCTTTCCAGATTTGACTTGTCCCGAAGCTACTTCATTGTACTTTGTATGCGTGCTGCTCCCTAATAATCTTGCACCTTGAACATAGTTGTGCTTTCTTATTTTTTACAGGATATCATAAACTGAAAAAAACCAGCAAAACCTTTCCAGGGTTTTTGAAAGTTTGTTGTCTAATTTACAGTTTATTAATCTAGTACTACTTATTCATTTTTAGAAATGCCTCTGAATGCAACAATTCACTGAAATTATTTCTAGAGGTGAACCACAGGGTGAGAAGGCTGAAATGACTACGTTGAGTTGAAAATGCCCTTATCACAACCCTATATTCTTCTAGATTATGAGCATAAGAATAAATTATACAGGATTCCTGTGTAAGATCACTTCTCAGCAATTTATTAGGAGTTGCACAAGGAGGTAAACTGATTTCTTTTTTATTTTTATTTTATTTTTATTTTTTTTGAGACAGAATTTTGCTCTTGTTGCCCAGGCTGGAGTGCAGTGGTGTGATCTCGGCTCACTGCAACCTCCACCTCCCGGGTTCAAGTGGTTCTCCTGCCTCAGCATCCCTAGTAGCTGGGATTATAGGTGCCTGCCACCACACCTAATTCTTTGTATTTTTAATAGAGATGGGGTTTCACTATGTTGGCCAGGCTGGTTTTGAACTACTGACCTCAGGTGATCCACCCACCCCAGCATCCCAAAGTGCTGGGATTACAGGTGTGAGCTGCTGCACCCAGCTTCTTTTTAATTTTTAAACAAGTCACTTTTTGGCAAATATAGTATGGCCCCTATAGTTACTCTTTTCTTACTTTGATCCTTAACATGTTTGCATACCCAGGAGTGTTCTGCCTGCTATATAATCTGTTTCTTAGCCCAATGGTGCTTTGTGTAGATTGAGGTATGAGGATTATGGGAATAGTGCTCAGAACTCTGCAAGCTCTCTGAAAATACAGTACACCTTTTTGCCTTAGCCAGCAGAATGTTTGTGAGTTCTCTGCTGAAGCCTGGGGATTGAGTGGTAGATATTGTGCTTTTATCTGTCATTTGATTTGTTGCCTGAGGACAGAGGTGCAATATTATGGGTAGGACTTGTGTCTTGCCTTACCAGTGTTTAGACTTTTTAAAAGATAATGGATCTTACTTCTTGAAAGAATAGGAGATGAAAATCAATGTCCTCCTACTTCTGTTCTCTTTCTTCATAGCTTTCCACTTGGCATATAGCAGAAAACTCTTTGGCTATATTTGGTGCATTTTGTTGGTGGAATTCCTCAAGAATGCATTCTTGACTTTTTTCTTTTTTTTTTTTCCTGAGACAGAGTCTTGCTGTATCACCCAGGCTGGAGTACAGTGACATGATCATGGCTCTCTGCAGCCTCAACTTCTCTGTTAAGCCATCCTCTCCCCTCAGTCTCCCACCCCCTGGCCCTGCCCCAATAGCTGGGACTACAGGCCCATGCCACCATACCCAGCTAGTGTGTGTGTGTGTGTGTATGTGTGTGTGTAGAGATGGTGTCTTCCTATGTTGTCTGGGCTGTCTATAAAACTTGACATTCAACAGTCTCTTGTTTTTATTCATTGAGAAACTGGCTTCATCCTTTTACTGAAATGGGAGAAGTGTTACTTATCTTACTAATTTTTTAATTAATTAATTTTTTTTTTCCTAAGACAGAGTCTCGCTCTGTTGCCCAGGCTGGAGTGCAGTGGTGTGATCTCAGCTCACTGCAAGCTCTGCCTCCCAAGTTTACTCCATTCTCCTGCCTCAGCCTCCCGAGTAGCTGGGATTACAGGCGCCCGCCACCACGCCTGGCTAGTTTTTTTTTGTTTGTTTTTTGTTTTTTTTTTTTGTATTTTTAGTAGAGATGGGGTTTCACCGTGTTAGCCAGGATGGTCTCGATCTCTTGACCTTGTGATCCACCTGCTTCAGCCTCCCAAAGTGCTGGGATTACAGGCATGAGCCACCGCGCCTGGCCTAAATTAATTAATTTTTTTGAGACAGAGTTTTGCTCTTGTTGCCCGGGCAGGAGTGCAATGGCACGATCTGGGCTCACTGCAACCTCTGCCTCCTGGGTTCAAGCAATCCTCCTGCCTCAGCCTCCCGAGTAGCTGAAATTACAGGCGCCTGCCACCATGCCCAGCTAATTTTTTTGTGTTTTTAGTAGAGACAGGGTTTCACCATGTTGGCCCGGCTGGTCTCAAACTCCTGACCTCAGATGATCCACCTGCCTCAGGCTGGGATTACAGGCGTGAGCCACCACACCGGGTTCCTGTGGGGGTATTTTAAGTTAACATCCAGGAATCTAAACTACAATAGCATTACGTAGTTATGCTTAAGAAAGCATTTTTGGGGCCGGGTACGGTGGTTCACATGTGTAATCCCAGCACTTTGGGAGGCCAAAGCAGGTAGCTCACTTGAGCTCAGGAGTTCAAGACCAGCTTGTGCAACATGGTGAAACCCTGTCTCTATGAAAAATGCAAAAATTAGCCGGATATGGTGGCACGTGCCTGTGGTCCCAACTGCTTGGGAGGCTGAGGTGGGAGGATCCCTTGAACCTGGGAGGCAGAGGTTGTAATGAGCTGAGATCACGGCACTACACTTTAGCCTGGGTGACAGAGTGAGACCGTTTCCAAAAAAAAAAAAAAAAAGGCATTTTTTTTGGGGGGGGGGCACATGTCCACCAAATATTTGGAAATTGTTATATTTCCTGTAAGTGGAACTAGTTTTTCTCCATATCTGAAATCTTTCAGTTTCTGTACATTTTTTTTAATACTTTAAGTTCTAGAGTACATGTGCACAACGTGCAGGTTTGTTACATATGTATACATGTGCCATGTTGGTGTGCTGCACCAGTTAACTAGTTAACTCATTGTTTACATTAGGTATATCTCTTAATGCTGTCCCTCCTCCCTCCCCCCACCCCATAACAGGCCCCAGTGTGTGATGTTCCCCACACTGTGTCCAAGTGTTCTCATTGTTCAATTCCCACCTATGTGTGAGAATATGCGATGTTTGGTTTTCTGTCCTTGCAATAGTTTGCTCAGAATGATGGTTTCCAGGTTTATCCATGTCCCTACAAAGGACATGAACTCATCCTTTTTTATGGCTGCATAGTATTCCTTGGTGTATATGTGCCACATTTTCTTAATCCAGTCTGTCATTGATGGACATTTGGGTTGGTTACAAGTCTTTGCTATTGTGAATAGTACCACAATAAACATACGTGTGCATGTGTCTTTATAGCAGCATGATTTATAAGCCTTTGGGTATATGCCCAGTAATGGGATGGCTGGGTCAAATGGTATTTCTAGTTCTAGATCCTTGAGGAATCGCCACACTGTCTTTCACAATGGTTGAACTAGTTTACAGTCCCACCAACAGTGTAAAAGTGTTCCTATTTCTCCACATTTTAATGATCGCCATTCTAACTGGTGTGAGATGGTTTTGGATATTGTGGTTTTGATTTGCATTTCTCTGATGGCCAGTGATGATGAGCATTTTTTCATGTGTCTGTTGGCTGCATAAATGTCTTTTGAGAAGTGTCTGTTCATATCCTTTGCCCACTTTTTGATGGGGTTGTTTGATTTTTTTCTTGTAAATTTGTTTAAGTTCTTTGTAGATCCTAGATATTAGCCCTTTGTCAGATGGGTAGATTGCAAAAATTTTCTCCCATTCTGTAGGTTGCCTGTTCACTCTGATGGTAGTTTCTTTTGCTGTGCAGAAGCTCTTTAGTTTAATTAGATCCCATTTGTCAATTTGGGCTTTTGTTGCCCTTGCTTTCGGTGTTTTAGTCATGAAGTCCTTGCCCATGCCTATGTCTTGAATAGTATTGCCTAGGTTTTCTTGTAGGGTTTTTATGGTTTTAGGTCTAACATTTAAGTCTTTAATCCATCTTGAATTAATTTTTGTATAAGATGTAAGGAAGGGATCCAGTTTCAGCTTTCTACATGTGGCTAGTCGGTTTTCCTAGCACCATTTATTAAATAGGGAATCCTTTCCCCATTTCTTGTTTTTGTCAGGTTTGTCAAAGATCAGATGGTTGTAGATGTGTGGTGTTATTTCTGAGGGCTCTGTTCTGTTTCATTGGTCTATATCTCTGTTTTGGTACCAGTACCATGCTGTTTTGGTTACTGTAGCCTTGTAGGATAGTTTGAAGTCAGGTAGTGTGATATCTGACCCTGGTGATGCCTCCAGCTTTGTTCTTTTTACTTAGGATTGTCTTGGCTATGCCTGCTGTTTCTTGGTTCCATATGAACTTTAAAGTAGTTTTTTCCAATTCTGTGAAGAAAGTCATTGGTAGCTTGATGGGGATGGCATTGAATCTGTAAATTACCTTGGGCAGTATGGCCATTTTCACAATACTGATTCTTCCTATCCATGAGCATGGAATGTTCTTCCATTTGTGTCGTCTTTTATTTCGTTGAGCAGTGGTTTGTAGTTCTCCTTGAAGGGGTCCTTCACATCCCTTGTAAGTCGGATTCCTAGGTATTTTATTCTCTTTGAAGCAATTGTGAATGAGAGTTCACTCATGATTTGGCTCTCTGTTTGTCTGTTATTGGTGTATAGGAATGCTTGGGATTTTTGCACGTTGATTTTGTATCCTGAGACTTTGCTGAAGTTGCTTATCAGCTTAAGGAGATTTTGGGCTGAGACGATGGGGTTTTCTAAATATAAAATCATGTCATCTGCAAACAGGGACAATTTGACTTCCTCTTTTCCTAATTGAATACCTTTATTTCTTTCTTTTGCCTGATTGCCCTGGCCAGAACTTCCGACACTATGTTGAATAGGAGTGGTGAGAGAGGGCATCCCTATCTTGTACCAGTTTTCAAAGGGAATGCTTCCAGTTTTTGCCCATTCAGTATGATATTGGCTGTGGGTTTGTCATAAATAGCTCTTATTATTTTGAGATACATCCCATCAATACCTAGTTTATTGAGAGTTTTTAGCATGAAGGGCTGTTGAATTTTGTTGAAGGCGTTTTCTGCATCTATTGAGATGATCATGTGGTTTTGACTTTGGTTCTGTTTATATGATGGATTACGTATGTTGAACCAGCCTTGCATCCCAGGGATGAAGCCAGCTTGATGCAGCAGCACATCAAAAAGCTTATCCACCATGATCAAGTTGGCTTCATCCCTGGGATGCAAGGCTGGTTCAACATATGCAAATCAATAAACGTAATCCATCATGTTCCTGTACATTCTTTTGCATTCTACATGACCTTATGTATGTTTAAAAACACATTTTTAAATTTCTTTTTTTGTATTTTTAGGCCGTGTTGGCCAGCTTGGTCTCGAACTCCTGACTTTAGGTGATCCACCCATCTCAGCCTCCCAGAGTGTTGGGATTACAGGCATGAGCCACCATGCCCTGCCCATTTTTACATTTCTTGAGCAGGAGCCCTGTAGTTTAAAAATCCCCTTTATTTTCAGCAGCGTACGTTTAGGACAAATCGGATGTGTGAGTAGGTAGAAAGTATTTACCGTTTACTGTGACAGAACAGATGAACAAGAATGTATTTGGTTTTGTTTGTAATATAAAACAACTATGAAGGGAATGCCAAACAATAGTAGTAAATCAAACTTTGGAAATACCTCTGACGTAGAATTCTATAGTAGCTTTAATTGGGTACTGTTATCAGCTGGTCTGTTTGGGATTTGTTTGATGAACTGTTACATGACTTTGACTGCCAGCCAACCATTATCCTGGCTGCTCCTTAGCTGACTGCCAGTCAACAATTACTCCATGCTGATTCTATAGTTTTTCCACAGTTGTCAGTGTTCTAGTTCTGAGTATAGTCTCTTGGCATAATGTGGCTCATAAACGACTGCACTGATAACTTTTGTTAGAACTCACCACTTGCCAGATAGCCCAGATACCATATGTTACTCATTCAGGAAATAACTCTTAAGAGCCTGCCAAATGCTAGATACTTAAAGGCAGTGGGCTTATAAGGGTGAACTGAACTTAGCTTCTTGGAGCGTACTACCTAGTGGTATAGGCAGACAATAATCATTGAGTAGGCAAATACCTAATATTATTTCAAATGGTGATAAATTATTATGAAGACCATAAAGCTGAGTAAAGAGAAGAATGATGGAGAAGGGCGGGATACACTTGAACCAGGGTGGTCAGGGGAAGTCCTGTTTGATGGGTAATGGGCCAGGCCATCATAAAGGTCTTGTAGGTCACAGTTAAAGAATTTGAGTGCTAATTTGAGTGTAATAAATAACAGATAAAGGGTATTTAATAATATGTCCAAATTTGTGTTTTTTGTTTTGTTTCAAGACAGAGTCTTGCTCTGTCGCCCAGGCTGGAGTGGAGTAGCGCGATCTCAGCTCACTGCAACCTCTGCCTCTCGGGTTCAAGCGATTCTCCTGCCTCAGCCTCCCGAGTAGCTGGGATTTCAGGCGCGTGCCACTACACCTGGCTGATTTTTGTATTTTTAGTAGAGACAGGGTTTCACCACATTGGCCAGGCTGGTCTCAAACTCCCTGACCTCAGGTAATCCATCCACCTCAGCCTCCCTCGAGCCACTGCGCCCAGCCTTGATTTGTGTTTTAAGAACACAATGACTGTGCTCCATAGAGGACAGACTGCTTTCAAATGTTAATAGAGATGGAGGCGGGTGGATCACCTGAGGTCAGGAGTTCCAGAACAGCCTGGTCAACATGTCGAAACCCTGTCTCTACTAAAAATACAAAAATTAGCCAGGTGTGGTGGCATGAGCCTGTAGTCCCCGCTACTCGGGAGGCTGGGCAAAAGAGCGAAACTGTCTCAAAAAAAATAAAAATGTTAATAGAAGCAAGGCCTCTCCCTACAAAGATGTACATGTGCATATATACAATATTCTGTATTCAGTTTCTGGAAGTTCGTGAATTCACTGAAGTTCTCAGAAGTTGAAAGATTGAAGTTAACCCCCATACCCTAATTCCTAGATGATAATCTAATTCCCAGGTTTACTAGTGAGTATAATACACTTAAAAATTGAGCAAGTTCAGCTTTTCACTTGAAGAATTTGTTTTAATAGCGGAAGTACACAATTTTTGCTAACTTTGAATGTTTTTTATATGCCAGATTCTAAATTAGGTACTTTATATACACTATCTTATTCATTCTTCACGGCAATTTAGTGAAGTTTGTACCATTATTATCTTTACCCGAGATCCATGGAGTTGCCCAAGTAGTGAAGCTGGATTTCAAACTCAGTACCTGTTGTTTTATCTACTAAACCAAAAGTGTTCAATATAGTCTCCAGGATATGTAGTATGTAATGAAACTGTTGTTGCCGCTGCTGTTCATTGATGTAGCAAATATTTTTTCTTTCTTTCTTTCTTTTTTTTGAGACAAGGTCTTGCTCTGTTACCCAGGCTGGAGTGCAGCGGCATGATCTCAGCTCACTGCAGCTTCCACCTTCCAGGCTCAGGTGATTCTCCCCTCTCAGCCCCCCAGGTAGCTGGGACTACAGGTGCAAGCCACCATGCCTGGCTAATTTTTGTATTTTTTGTAGAGATGGGGCTTCGCCATGTTGCCCAGGCTGGTCTTGAACTTCTGGACCCAAGTAGTCCTCCTGATCTCAGCCTTCCAAAGTGCTGGGATTATAGGCATGAGCCAACGCAACTAGCCAGTGTAGCAAATTTCTTTTCTTTTTTTTTTTTGAGCAACCATTCTTACTGCATTTTAATTTAATCAATCAGTTTTTTTTTGTTGTTGTTGTTTTTTGACACGGAGTCTCGCTCTGTCGCCCAGGCTGGAGTGCAGTGGCGCAATCTCGGCTCACTGCAAGCTCCGCCTCCCGGGTTCACGTCATTCTCCTGCCTCAGCCTCTCCGAGTAGCTGGGACTACAGGCGCCCGCCACCACGCCCGGCTAATTTTTTTGTATTTTTAGTAGAGACGGGGTTTCACCATGGTCTCGATCTCCTGACCTCGTGATCTGCCTGCCTCGGCCTCCCAAAGTGCTGGGATTACAAGCGTGAGCCACCGCGCCCGACCTGTTTGTTTGTTTTTTAAGGTATACAGTCTTGTTATGTTGCCCAGGCTGGTCTTGAACTACTGGGCTCAAGCGATTCTCCCACCACGGCCTCAAGCGATTCTCATTTCTCAGCCTCCCGAGTAGCTTGGTGGCGTGTAACACCAAACCCAGCTATTTTTTTTTGTTTTTTTGAAATGGAGTCTCTCTCTGTCGCCCAGGCTGGAGTGCAGTGGCGCAGTCTCAGCTCACTGCTACCTCTGCCTCCCGGGTTCAAGTGATTCTCCTGCCTCAGCTTCCCAAGTAGCTGGGATTACAGGTGCCCACCACAATGCCCAGCTAATTTTTGTATTTTTAGTAGAGATGGGGTTTCACCACATTGGCCAGGCTGGTCTGGAACTCCTGACGTCAAATGATCCACCCACCTCGGCCTCCCAAAGTGCTGGGATTGCAGACATGAGCCACCACGCCCGGCCTAAAAACAACATTATTAATTTTTTTTTTTTTTTTGAGATGGAGTCTCGCACTTTCGCCCAGGCTGGAGTGCAGTGGCACGATCTCGGCCCACTGCAAGCTCTGCCTCACGGGTTCATGCCATTCTTCTGCCTCAGCCTCCTGAGTAGCTGGGACTACAGGCGCCCACCACCATGCCCGGCTAATTTTTTGTATTTTGTAACAAATCCCTTGAGAAAGGAATTATGGGCCAGGTGCGGTGGCTCAAGCCTGTTATCCCAGCATTTTGGGAGGCCGAGGCAGGTGGATCACCTGAGATCAGGAGTTCGAGACCAGCCTGGCCAACATGGCGAAACCCCGTCTCTACTTAAAAAAAAAAAAAAAAAATTTAGCCAGGCGTGGTGGTGTGTGCTTGTAGTCCCAGCTACTCGGGAGGCTGAGGCAGGAGAATTGCTTGAACCTGGGAGGCGGAGGCTGCAGTGAGCAAGCTCACGTCACTGCACTCCAGCATGGGTGATAGAGCAAGACTCATCTCAAAAAAAAAAGAAAGGAATCATGGAGGTTCAAATTTTTGTAATCATAAATGTCAGAAAATATCTCTCTAGTTCTGTCCCTCACTGATAGTTTTGCTGATTATTGTAAATTGGAGATAGTTTTCCTTCAGAATCTAGGAGGCTTTGCTCCATTATGTCTTCTAGTGTTGTTGAAGAGTTTGAAGTCATTCAGATTCCTGATTTTTTTTTTCTTTTTTTGAGACAGTTTTCACTCTTGTCACCCTGGCTGGAGTGCAATGGCGCAATCTTGGCTCACTGCAATCTCTGCCTCCTGGGTTCAAGGGATTCCCTGCCTCAGCCTCCCAAGTAGCTGAGATTACAGGTGCGTGCCACCACACCTGGCTAATTTTTGTATTTTTTAAGTAGAGACAGGGTTTCACCCTGTTGACCAGGCTGGTCTTGAACTCCTGACCTCATGATCCGCCCGCCTTGGCTTCCCAAAGTGCTGGGATTACAGGCGTGAGCCACTGCGCTGGGCCTGTATTTTTTTTTTTTTTTTTAACTGTAAAAGTTTATAGAATCTGATCCTCCTTTATTGTGAAATTTAATGTGTTAGGCATTTGATAGGCTATTTTAATCTGATAGTTCAAGTTCTTTCATTGTGGATGTTTTTCTTTTTTCTTTTCCTTTCTTTTTTTTTTAAATTTCCAGACAGGGTCTCCCTCTGTTGCCCAAGCTGGAGTGCGGTGGCACAACACAATCACAGCTCTTGGCAGCCTCGACCTCCTGAGCTCAAGTGATCCTCCCACCTCAGCCTATACCTGGGAGTACAGGCGTTCGCCACTGTGTTGGAATAATTTTTTTAATTTTTTGTAGAGATGAGGGTCTCACTGTGTTGGCCAGGCTGGTCTTGAATTCCTGGGTTCAGGTGATCCTCCTGCCTCACCCTCCCAAAGTGTTGGATTACAGGCCATTGTGGGGTTTTTTTTTCTCTGTGTGTTTTGGTCTTTATCATCCGTGTTAGAGGGTTTCCTAAAAAGTCTGCTATTCCTTGGCAACCTCTTTATTTTTTTAAAAGATAAGATTAAAAACAAATTGGAATCTTTGAGTGCATGGATGAGATTCGTTGTCTTTGAGCTTTATTGTGAGGTAAGGGAAACCAAAGATTTTAGTTTCTTTGTTTGGTTGCCCCACTGGGGAAAAGGGGTTTCTGCAGTCAAGAATTCAGTTAGTGTAGTCTGCAGAACAGTATTCATACTCTCAACTGTGTATGGAATCCTCCAGTCAAGAGATCCTCTAATTTACCTTCTCCGGGAATATAAGCCTGGGACTACTTTTTTGTTTTTTCCTCTTCATGTCAGATGGGTAATGTGTCTATGTCGTTACAAGGTTTGAAGAAGGCACATCTCACACGAGTGTGAAAACTCAATCATGCTTATAAACTACAAAGGATCAGCCTGGGACTGAGTTTTAGAGAGTTTCAGAAGAGTTTCAGAGAGCTCTTTGGGAACTAGGTTGTTGAATTCTACTTTTTGTCAAAGGAGTATAAAAAATAGAAAATAGTCTCTTTCTTTTAAGTTGCTAATGGAAAGCTGACTAATGTGGAATTCTTAGAAAGATTATACCCACTGTTGTTGGTTGCCTTTATCAATCTATATCTTTACCTTCTTTAAACTTTTAGAAGGCCTTGTCACTTCTAAGAAAGATGAAGTAGTAGCACACCCTCCTTTTCCGGGTTAAACCTACTTCTCCCTGCCCCAAAAGATCAGAAAAAACAGACGGTGATCCATTGCTTCAGAAAATAAGTTTATTGTGACAATTCATCCAAGCCTACTCTTTTTTTTTTTTTTTTTTTTTGAGACGGAGTTTCGCCCTTGTTGCCCAGGCTGGTGTGCAATGGCGCGATCTCGGCTCACTGCAACCTCTGCCTCCCGGGTTCAAACGATTCACCTGCCTCAGCCTCCCGAGTAGCTGGGACAACAGGCATGCGCCACTGTGTCCAGCTAATTTTTGTATTTTTAGTAGAGACAGGGTTTCACCATGTTGGCCAGGCTGGTCTCGAACTACTGACCTCGTGATCCCCTTGCCTTGGCCTCCCAAAGTGCTGAGATTACGGGTGTGAGCCACTGTGCCCTGCCAAAATTAAATAATTTATTATCAAACATTTAAAATTAAATTTGAAGGAGAATATTATACAGTATTTGGATTGAGAATATAATTGTGTAAAAGTACATGTGTATGTGGAAAAGGATTAGGGCCACAGCCCCAAAGTCACCATTACTAAATAGAAAAAGGTCCATTTTGAACAGATGTACCTCTGCAGAGATGTAGCTCAGCTGGCAGGAAAACTTCTACATGTGAATTAGAAGGATCTCTATCCTTCATGCTTATGCTGTCTGTATACCAGACACATGGCCTAGCAAGTGAAGCATGGGCTGAATTTCCACCCTCTCTCATCTCCTGTGGTGGGTGTTCTTCTGTGGGATAGAAGCTATAACAGTATATTTTACAGTTTACTCTGTGTTAGGTGCAATGCTAAGTGCTTTACAAACACTACTGAACAATTTTTGTTTTGTTTTGTTTTTGAGGTGGAGTCTCACTCTGTCGCCCAGGCTAGAGTGCAGTGGCGCGATCTCGGCTCACTGCAAGCTCGCCTCCCGGGTTCATGCCATTCTCCTGCCTCAGCCTCCCGAGTAGCTGGGACTACAGGAGCCTGCCACCACGCCCGGCTAATTTTTTTGTATTTTTAGTAGAGACAGCGTTTCACCGCGTTAGCCAGGATGGTCTTGATTTCCTGACCTCTTGATCTGCCTGCCTCGGTCTCCCAAAGTGTTGGGATTACAGGCGTGAGCCACTGCTCCCGGCCACTATTGAACAATTTAATAACAACTCAATTAGATAAATATTATCTTTATTTTACAGTTCTGCCCAGACATCTTCTGAACTTCATAATTCTATATGTAACTGCCTATGTCATTTATTTTCCATATAGTGAGCCACCATGCCTGGCCAGTTTTTAAATTTTTTTGTAGAGACAGGGTTTTGCCATGTTGCTCAGACTGGTCTGGAATTCCTGGGCTCATCCGCCCACCTTGACCCCCCAAAGTGCTGGGGTTACAGGCATGAGTCACTGCGCCTGGAACAATCCTTTTAAGATTTAAGCCTGGCCAACACAGTGAAACCCCGTCTCTACCAAAAAATACAAAAATTAGTTGGGCGTGGTGGCACGTGCCTGTAGTCCCAGCTACTTGGGAGGCTGAGGTGGGAGAATCGCTTGAACCCAGGAAGCAGAGGTTGCAGTGAGCAGAGATCGTGCCATTGCACTCCCTCCGGGTGACAAAGTGAGACCCTGTCTCCAAAAAAAAAAAAAATCTAAGGTAGATTGTGCCTTTTGTGCCTTTCCTCTGCTCAAGACTTTTCAGTGGCTTCCCACTTCACTCAGTAAAAGGCAAAAAGTCCTTTTAATAACCTACAAGGCATTATGTTACCCACATTTTCCCTGCTCCCCTACATTGTACTCACTTAACTCTATGATCTTTTTACCATTCCTTGTACAAAGGATTTTTACTGGCTCTTCTTTCTGCCTGGAATGTTGTTCTCTCAGTTATCTGCAAGTCAGACTCACTGATTTCCAAGTCTCAGCTGTTACCTGTTCATTGAGACCTACTGTGACCTCACTATATAATTGCAGTCTGCCTTCCTTTCCCCAGCACTTATCACCCACTATCATAGAATTTACTGTGCATGCCTCCACCAGAAGATAGGCTTCTCTTATGATCATGGATCCTTGTCTTTTGTTCTCTGAGGTAGCCCAAGCATCTTGAACAGTGCCTGGTACATAGTAGGCACTCAGTAATGTTTATTGCACGAATAAGTGATGAAAATTGGTATATGGGAAAGGTAAGCAATTTGGTGAAAGGCCAGGCCATACAGCTAATAAAAGGTGGAGGTAGATTTTGAACTGATATTTATTTATTTATTGTGCCTCTAATATTAGAAGATGATACCCAAAAAAATGTGTTAGGATTAGTAAAATTGTGAGTAACTTCCCCTTTATCCTCCTTCCCAAATTTAGTTTTTGTTTTATTGTAAATAAAAATATAAATAAAAATATAATTAGGCCAGGTGTGGTGGCTGACGCCTGTAATCCTAGCACTTTGGGGAGGCTGAGGTGGGAGGGTCACTTGAGGCCAGGAGTTCAACACCAGCCTGGGCAAGATAGTGAGACTTCGTCTCTACAGAAAATAAAAAATTAGCTGGACTCAGTGGTGTGCACCTGTAGTCCCAGCTAATCAGGAAGCTGAGGCAGGAGGATTGCTTGAATGTGGATCAAGGCTGCAGTGAGCCATGATCATGCCACTGCACTCCAACATGGGCGACAGACCCAGACAGGTCATGCCTTAGAAAAATAAACAAATAAAAGTATAATTAGAAACAGATTATCAGAGTAGAGGAAAGAGCCAGATACCAGGAAGCCAGAGTAGGCTGCCACAAGGTTGAAATCTGGCACCTCATCTTAGGAACCGCCTCTCCCACAAATGCACGGATCTTAACATATGTGATGGTGTGATGAAACCCTGGTGAGATTTGTGAATATTCTGAATACCATGTAACCTTGGACATTTTTACTTAACCTTTATGGTCCATAGATTGCTCACTCTAAAATGATAATTTCTCTTATAGGGGGTTGTTGGGAGGATTAGAAGGGATATTGTATGTAAAGAACTGATACATAATAAGCATTCTGTACTAGCTAATACGTTAGCTAATATCATTATTGTTGCTGCTGCTTAGTTGATACAGAGTTTTAAGAAATTTATTTTTTGGTGGATATATCTTGTTGTCTAGTGAGTTTTAGTGAGTACCAAAATAGAGAGCAAACACTTACTGTTTTTGTTCAGGTAGCCAAACAAGCTTTGTCAAGTATTTGTGTTTTTTCATGGACACTTGCTTGTGGTTCTAATTTTATATTACGTCTTAAAACAATAGCCACCTTTTCTTAATTATTTACATAAATTTTAATATTTAACATGTGGATTCTACAACTACCATTGTTTCATTGGTTTTGCATTTTTGGTTGACTTCTGTTGGTTAGTTGATTTAAAATGATCCATAGGAATTATGATATAACTGTCATGATATTTAAAAATTAGTAAACTGGCTGGGCGTGGTAGCTCATGCCTGTAATCCCAGCTGAGGACGAGCTGGTGGATCACTTGAGGTCAGGAGTTTGAGACCAGCCTGGCCAACATGGTAAAATCCTATCTCTACTAAATATACAAAAATTAGCCAGCATGGTGGCTCACACCTGTAGTCCCAGCTACCTGGGAGGCTGAAGTGGGAGGATCACTTGAACGTGGGAAACAGGTTGCAATCAGCCAAGATTGTACCACTGCCCTCTAGCCTGGCCAACAGAGTGAGACCATGCCCCCCGCCCCCCCAAAAAATAGTCTCAGGTTCATCATACTTATGTGAATAGAAGTTACTGCCAGTGTATCCATTAAAGTATCTTCTACTTTAAAGTAGGAATTTGAATGATAAATAAGGTCACAAAATAACTTCAGTACCTGAGAAAAGAATAACAGTATAATATACTGAGATTTTTTTCTTTTTCTTTTTCTTTTTTTTTTTTTTTTTGAGACGGAGTCTCGCTCTGTCACCCAGGCTGGAGTGCAGTGGCGCGATCTCGGCTCACTGCAAGCTCCGCCTCCCGGGTTCACGCCATTCTCCTGCCTCAGCCTCTCCGAGTAGCTGGGACTACAGGCGCCCGCCACCTCGCCCGGCTAATTTTTTGTATTTTTAGTAGAGACGGGGTTTCACCGTGGTCTCGATCTCCTGACCTCGTGATCCGCCCGCCTCGGCCTCCCAAAGTGCTGGGATTACAAGCGTGAGCCACCGCGCCCGGCCTGAGATTTTTTTCTTATTAACACGGTAATGAAATACATGAAAACTAGTAGAGTCGAGTTACATGAAGTAGGAAAAATGACTTTTTAAAAACTTTTTTTTGTAGAGTAGGTGTCTAACTGTGTTGTCCAGGCTGGTATTTAATTCTTGGGCTCAAGTGATCTTCCAGCTTCAGCCTCCCAAGCAGTTGGGGCTACCGGTGCATGCCACCACACCCTGCTAGTTTTTAGATTTTGTAGAGATGAGGTCTCACTATTGCTAAGGCTGGTCTCAAACTCCTGGGCCTAAGTGATCTTCCTACCTCGGTCTCCCAAAGTGTAGGGATTACAGGCATGAACTACCACACCTGGCCAGGCTGTAAGCCCATTTTATAACTTGAATATAGAAATAGTTTTACACTCTAACTTTTTAATTTTTGAGACGGAGTTTCACTCTTGTTGCCCAGGCTGAAGTGCAGTGGCTCACTACAACCTCTGCCTCCCAGGTTCAAACGATTCTCCTGCTTCAGCCTCCCGAGTAGCTGGGATTACAGGCACGTGCCATCACACCCAGCTATTTTTGTATTTTTAGTAGAGATGGGGTTTTGCCATGTTGGCCAGGCCGGTCTCGACCTCCTGACCTCAGGTGATCCACCTGCCTCGGCCTCCCAAAGTGCTGGGATTACAGGCGTGAGCCACTGTGCCTGGCCACACTCTAACTTTCTAAAAGAAATATTCACCTACGGAATAAATGCAGTTGAGAGATTTTAGAAAGATACGGCTTTGAAGAGTTTACACCATAACAATCATGAATTGCTTGATTAAAGCAAATATATCCCCAAAGTCCAGGTGGCAGAATGATGCATGAAGCTAATAAAAGGCAATTTTTTTTTTGGTGAACCTAGGGAACCTATCACCCTCAGAAATAATGTTGACCAGAAAAAATAGTTGTAGAGAAGTTTATATAAATTCATGATGGATAGATACAGAGTGACTACAGAAAGCTAAGATAACTGGCAATTATGAGTCATCTCTTTTTTTTCTATCCCTAAAACGTCCCCTGGTATCTTTCAGAGACTGATTTTGGAGTTAGGCCCATGTAGTAATTTTTTAACAGAGTAGTAGCCAAAGTAGAGGAAGGCAAAACAGAGTAGAATCTAGGCCTTTTGATTTTTGAATCATTCTGTGATGGTTGGTGGGGGTGACCAGGAGAAGTCAGGAATCTAGAGGGAAGTAGCTTGGAACAAGGTAAACCTAATTTCTGTAATAGACTAGAATAATTTGTATTAAGTAAATTGTAGGCTTTTGAAATAATTTATATGGTTTAGATATCAAGATAAATTACGAATACACTATGTCTTCTCTGGCATGTAAAAGGTAAATGTTTCACCTATAGAATACAAGTTCCCAGACTGTCTTACCAGATAAATGTTTAAAGCCTGGGAACTTTTGTGGTAATAAAAGTTTTTACTACTATTTTGTATATATGAAGAGTTTTTTTTTTTTTTTTGTGGCGGAGTCTCGCTCTGTCACCCAGCCTGGAGTGCAGTGGCGCGATCTCGGCTCACTGCAAGCTCTGCCTCCCGGGTTCACGCCATTCTCCTGCCTCAGCCTCCCAAGTAGCTGGGACTACAGGCGCCCGCCACCATGCCCGGCTAATTTTTTTTTTTTTTTGTATTTTTAGTAGAGACGGGGTTTCACCATGTTAGCGAGGATGGTCTCGATCTCCTGACCTTGTGATCCGCCCACCTCGGCCTCCCAAAGTGCTGGGATTACAGGCATGAGCCATCGCGCCCGGCCTTTTTTTTTTTTTTTTTTTTTTGAGACAGAGTCCAGGCTGGAGTGCAATGACACAGTTTTGGCTGACTATAACCTCTGCCTCCTGGGTTCAAGCGATTATCCTGCCTCAGCCTCCTGAGTAGCTGGGACTACAGGCGTGCAGCACCACCCCTGGCTAATTTTTGCATTTTAGTAGAGACGGGGTTTCACCATGTTCGTCAGGCTGATCTTGAACTCCTAACCTCAGCTAATCCGCCTTCCTCAGCCTCCCAAAGTGCTGGGATTACAGGCGTGAGCCACCCCACCTGGCGAAGAGAGTTATCTTTAAAAGTACAAAAATCTTTATCATTGAGCAGAAATGTGATTTTACAATTAGTTTCCATATAAACTTTTTGTTACCAAAGTATCTTCAAATTACATACTTAACAATATTCTTTTAAACAATGCCTTTTTTTTTTGAGACAAGGTCTCGGTTTGTTGCTTAGGCTGGAGTGCAGTTGTGTGATCGTGGCACACTGCGGCTTCGACCTCCTTTGCTCAAGCGATCCTCCCACCTCAGCCTCCCAAGTAGCTGGGTCTACAGGTGCATGCCATGACACTCAGCTAATTTTGGAAATTTTTTTGTACAGACGGGGTCTTGGTATGTTTACCAAGCTGGTGTTAAACTCCTGGGCTCAAGTAGTCCTCCCATCTCAGCCTTCCAGAGTCCTGGGATTACAGGTGAGAGCCACGGTGCCCAGCCCATGAACAATTAACATTTTTTTTTTTTATGTTTGGTTTACCTTTTTTTTTTTTTTTTTTGAGACAGAGTTTTGCTCATGTTGCCCAAGCTGGAGTACAATGGCACTATCTTGGCTCACTGCAACCTCCACCTCCTGAGTAGCTAGGATTATAGGCGCGCACCACCACGCTTGGCTAATTTTTTTGTATTTTTAGTAGAAATAGGGTTTCACTATGTTAGCCAGGCTGGTCTCAAACTCCTGACCTCAGGTGATCTGCCCGTCTCAGCCTCCCAAAGTGTTGCGATTACAGGCATGAGCCACCGTGCCTGGCCTACCTTTTTTTTAATGCTTATCTATTTCTTGCAGTATGGTTTACTTTTGATATTATACTATGCATATAGTACTTAGAAGTATTAAATTGTATTGGTATTGGTGACAGATGACACTGACCTTATTCTTAAATTATGGAAAATGACTCGTGTGTGTGTGAAGGGATCTCACTGTGTTGCGCAGGTGGACTTCAATGGCTGTTCACAGGTGCAGTCATGCACTACAGCCTCGAACTCCTGGCCTCAGGAAATCCTGAGTAGCCTCCTGAGTAGCTGGGGGTAAATTCTCTTTCAGTTAGACCTTTAGCTAATGTATTGGGGGCAATATTCTTTCCTGGGAGGTCTTGTTTTTAAACCAGTCCTGCCTTAAATTGTTCCAATTTTAGTTCTGTGGCTTTGAGTCTGAGGTAATTTTCAGTTTATTGGTATTAGAAACGTTCCTGTGTTTGTGTAGTGCTGGGTGTGAAATGTGAAGTTAAATCTTTAAATAGTTAATAGATACTATTAGATTGCTATACTTCTGTGGTTTATACTTTTCACTGTGAGAGTAGAATACTTCAAATGCTTGTGCTAGATGTTTTGTCTTTTCAATTTTACAAATCTGGCTGGGCACAGTAGCTCACGCGTGTAATCCCAGCACTTTGGGAGGCTGAGGTGGGTGGATCACCTGAGGTAGGGAGTTGAAGACCAGCCGGGGCAGCATGGTTAAACCCCATCTCCACTAAAAACACAAAATTAGCCAGGCATAGTGGCATGCCTGTGGTCCCAGCTACTTGGGAGGTTGAGACAGGAGAATCACTTGAACCCAGAAGGCGGATGTTGCAGTGAGCAGAGATTGCGCCACTGCACTCCAGTCTAGGCAACAGAGTGAGACTCTGCCTCAAAAAAATAAATAAAAATAAAATAAATTTTACAAATTGATATTAAAAATAGTTTTTATATTTGTGTTTCGCTACTTTATATATAAACATATATGTTTGTTGGCCTTTGTATTGCTTTTCTGTGAATTTAATTTCCTGGTTTTTTCCAATGGCATTGTTCATCTTTTACTAATTTTTAGGAGCTCCTTGTTTTTGTTATTTTTTTTTCTTTGAGTTGGAGTCTTGCTTCATTGCTCAGGCTGGAGTGCAGTGGCGCAATCTGGGCTCACTGCAGCCTCTGCCTCCTGGGTTCAAGCAATTCTCCTGACCTCGGGTGATCCACCCACCTTGGCCTCCCAAAGTGCTGGGATTACAGGGGTGATCCACTGTGCCCGGCAAACATGTCTCTCTTTTTAAATGATTGATCTTTTCCAGCATGACTTATTTCTCCATTCATAAGAGAATACATTTGATTTTAGAACTTTTCTGTGGAACTTTGAAAGACCTTTCACATGCAGAAGCTGATTTTCACTTTGGCTTATCTAGTTTTAGTATGTGTCTAGGATGTGTGTGTGTGTGTCTGTGTATACATTTTTTAACATGGAGCCTTTAGTCAGAGAAATTACAGTATTAAAAGCTAGATCTATGCTTATATTTGAAGGTAGTATCAACAGGGTTTCTGAATATCTCCATTTAAGATTGAAGTATGTTGCTTCATCTTATATATAAAAAAATATGATTTTTTTTAGAAGATGCTTTTTCCTCCTTGTTTTCAGATGTCTGCCCTGATTTTTCAGATGTTTGCCTTGATAAAGGAATACCTTAGTAGAATTTTCTGTGATTAACAGGTTAGAGTTGTACCCCTCTTTCCTGAGCCAACTTGTAGGGCCCTTGAAGCAGCATTGTCTGCGTATTTCAGCATGTTCTGCAAATGTGACCATCGTTTGTATGAGTATGTGCCATGAAAATGGTTAGGAAGGCCAGGTGCAGTGGCTCACACCTGTAATCCCAACACTTTGGGAGGCCAAGGCGGGTGGATCACCTGAGGCCAGGAGCTCGATACCAGCCTGGCAAACATGGAGAAACCCTGTCTCTACTAAAAATACAAAAATTAGCCAGGCGTGGTGGTACATGCCTGTAATCCCAGCTACTTGGGAGGCTGCGCCAGGAGAATTTCTTGAACCTGGGAGGAAGAGGTTGCAGTGAGCCAAGATCGTGCCACTGCATTCCAGCCTGGGCAACAGAGCAAGACTGTCTCAAAACAAAAACAAAAACAAAAAAAAAGAAAAGAAAAAGGTTAGGAAACATGAACTTAGCCTGCCTCTTTTTTTTTTTTTTTTTTTTTTTTTTTCTTGAGACAGAGTCTCACTCTGTCACCCAGGCTGGATGGAGTGCAGTGGTGCGCTCTCAGCTCACTGCAAGCTCCACCTCCCAGGTTCACGCCATTCTCCTGCTTCAGCCTCCTGAGTAGTGGGGACTACAGGCACCCACCACCATCACGCCCAGCTAATTTTTTGTATTTTTAGTAGAGACGGGGTTTCACCCTGTTAGCCAGGATGGTCTCCATCTCCTGACCTGGCGATCCACCCGCCCGGCCTCCCTAAGTGTTGGGATTATAGGCGTTAGCCCCCGCGCCCGACCCTTAGCCTGCCTCTTAAGCTGTTAGTGGTCTTGATATGGAGATAGAAAATAAAATACTATGAATGATAATCTAAAACTTGAATTAAAGTAGGTGTATTTTTATCTTGTCACTTTTTATTAAAAGTTATTGTAGTACGTTCTCTACTAAGTACCAGCACTATATTTCAAGTGCCTGCAAGACTTAGAATTCGTTTGTAAAATTACTGTTCTTGGACTGAGGTTACATTTTAGTCTTGTCAGTGGATTCTTCACCAATCAATTGGAATCAGTCAATTCCAATACAGTCTTCCCCCACAGTTGAATATAGAATAAAATCTATTGCAAGCTGGGTGCAGGGGCACACGTGGCAGGACTGCTTGAGCCTAGGAGTTCAAGGCTAGCCTTGGCAACATAGTGAGACCTCATCTCCATAGTGAGACCTCATCTCAATTGAAATATATATCTATATAAAAAATAGAATTCATTACAGTTCATCTTGCTGGAAAACAAAATACTGTTTTTGTAATTTAAAAATTTTTAATTTAGAGATGGGGTCTTGCTGTGTTGACCAGGCTGGTCTCGAACTCCTGGCCTCAAGCAGTCCTCCCTTCTGGGCCTCCCAAAGTGCTGGGATTACAGGTGTGAACAACTGCACCCGGCTGACAAAGTATTTTTTAAAGATATACCACTAAATGGAGATTTGATTCACATTTGATAGTTTTTGACAGGTCTTTTCTATTTAAAAACATTTCTGTTTTTGTAGCATTATTCTGGCTTTTCCCTTAATTTAGTAAATATTTGAGCACCTTTGTATTCCAGATACTGAGCAAGACTGGCAGGGTTCTGCCCTTAGGGAGCAGAAGGAAGGTAGGGGGACTGACTAAAACTTGAGAACTATCTAACATAAGTACCATGCAGAAAATGAAACAGTATTAATTGGCAGAAGGAGAGCAGGCTATTTTGGCTAGTGTGGTTAGGGAAAGCCTCTCTAAAGAGATGTCTCTTGGGTGGAGACAAGATGTGAAAAAACCAGCTTGCCTGTTTTTGGGGTTTCAGCCTTGCAGGTGAAGAGAAACACGAAGTTGAGAAGTCTTGAGGCACAGCGTCTGGCATGTTATGAAAGAAGGCCTTTAGACGCCTTGTGATGGAGTTTAGATTTTATTTTGAGTTTTAAACAGGGGAGTGACACAATGAGTTGCATTTTAAGCTTGTTCAGGCTGTTACATTGATCATCAGGAGCTGTATCATTTCGGGCTAGTGAGATGCTCAGATGAGTGTGCCTTCTGTCTCTTCCCTCATCTATTTCTCTCTTATCTGGTCTTAAGCTCCTCCGTCTTTTCCTTTTTAGTTGGAAAAAAAAGATGTAGAAAAAAGAGGAGCTGTATGTACTCCTAAAAAGGGACCTCACAGTAACCTGGGGATAGAGTTAGGTAGGAGTGAGTCAGGGCTCAGGTTGAGGTTCTAGAGGCAGGAGGCAGCGAGATCTTGTTCTGTCATCCCCTCTTACAGAAATAAAATATGCCGATAAAAGTTTATAGTGTAATACTAAGATATAAAAACAAAAAGTAAGTAATGTAGAAAATAAAAGCCCTTCACAGTCCTGCTGAAATGATCACTGTTAACACTTTAATTCTAGAGTTCCCCATCCATTTATTCATTTCTAGATTTCCCTCTCTCTTTGTAGATTAATATTAAAGGGTTCAGACTATATATTTTGTTCATTTTTTGTTGTCTTGGATATCTTTTCCCATCTCTGTATATATGGATCTACTTTATCACATGGATATTAACATGGTTTATTTAATTCCCTATTGTTAGGTATTTGATCTTTACCACAGTTTTTCAAGGGTATGAATAGTGCTGCAAGGAATATGCTTACACATGTTTTTATACACTTGTCTTAGGCTTCTGTGGGACAAATTTCTGGAGTAGAATACTAGATCATTCTTTAAGAACATTTCAGACTTTTAATAGATATTATCATATTCTTTCCCAAAAGGATGTACCAAGACTGTATGAGAATAACCCCATGTTGTGGTCTTAAGTTGTCTCTAAACCTCTTTGGTTTTCTCAGCTGTCATCTAAGAATACTAAATATCTAACCTCCCTCTTGATTTGGGCATGTGATGTCATTTAGCACATAGTGGATATTCAGTTAGAAACTTTTGGTTGAAAACAAGGTTTGGATTCTGTGGTCTTTAATTCTAGGCCATCTCAGCTCTGACTGAAATGATTTGAGTGTTAGTGTTATATATGGGAAGGTAAGGGCTATGGAATCAGTGCAGCCCAGTTCAGAATCCCAGTTTGCCACTTACAAGCTGTGTGTGTGAGAATTTTCTCAGCTGTAAAATGGGGACATAATTCCTACCTAGAGTAATACTGTAAGTATTAAGGTGGATAATGATTGGAATGTATGCTATGTATCCTGCCTCATAATAGTAAGCTTCTAGTAAATGGTAGCTATGGTTAATAATAAAACAAGTTTCTGAAGGAGGAAGGCTTGAAAAGATGGAATTCCTTATCAACCTCAAAGTTTTCTAAAGGAGGAAACCCTACCCCCCTTACATCTTCTTGGTTTCTGACTATGAACTGAACTCTGAACTCTGAATGAACTGAACTCTGAACTCTGAATGTTATGGTAGAAAATTCATGGACTTTAAATTTAAACAGATAAGGAATCTGATTATTTTACCCACTGCTGGGGTGTTCTTGGGCAAGTAGCATGACTTCTGTGTCCAAAAAAGAAAGGGTTTGCAGTGACTGAACCTGTAATCCCAGTACTTTGGGAGGCTAAGGAGAGTGGATTGCCTGAGCTCAGGAGTTCAAGACCAGCCTGGGCAATATAGCAAGAGCCTTTCTCTACAAAAAACTGTTTTTAAAAATTAGCTGGGCATGGTGATGCATGTCTGTGGTCCCAGGTACTTGGGAAGCTGAGGTAGGAGGATCATTTGAGCCTGGAAAATCAAAGCTGCAGTGAGCTGTGATCATGTCACTGCACTCCAGCCTGGGCAACAGAGCAAGACCCTGTCTCAGAAAATAAATTAATTAAAAAGAAAGTGTGGATGGAGGAAGGGATTAAAAATCTGGCTGGGCGCAGTGGCTTATGCCTGTAATCCCAGGTGTGATTTGGGAGGCCAAGGTGGACAGATCACGAGGTCAAGAGATTGAGACCATCCTGGCCAACTTGGCCAACCCCATCTCTACTAAAAATACAAAAATCAGTCGGGCGTGGTGGTGTACGCCTGTAATCCCGGCTACTCGGGAGGCTGAGGCAGGAGAATCGCTTGAACCTGGGAGGTGGAGGTTACAGTGAGCCGAGATCGCGCCACTGCACTCCAGCCTGGTGACAGAGTGAGACTCCATCTCAAAAAAAAAAAAAAAAAAAAAAGAAAAGAAAAAATCTTTGGGGTTCTTACACAAATTAAATGAGATAATTTATTATTATTATTTTTTTGAGATGGAATTTTGCTCTGTCCCCCAGGCTGGAGTGCAATGGCGCAATCTCGGCTCACCGCAAGTGGTGGGATTACAGGCATGAGCCACCACGCCCGGCTTGAGATAATTTATAAAGTGCCTAAAATACATCCTAGAAATATTAGTTTTTCTTCCTTGAAGTCATAAATTATGGCTTGCACTTTTTTGCAGGTATTTCTCATAGTACTAATGTGTTGCTCACACTCAAGGGTAGTTGCTTAGGAAGAAGAGAAATGTAATTGAAAAAGTAATAGACTAGAAGTCTTGAGACCTGGGCTCATGTTCCAGGTTAGCTTTTTTTTCTTTTTTGGGGAGATGGAGTCTCGCTCTTGTCCCCCAGCCTGGCGTGCGATGATGCAATATCGACTCACTGCAACCTCCACCTCCTGGGTTCAAGTGATTTCTCCTGCCTCAGCCTCCCTAGTAGCTGGGATGACAGACACCCACCACCATGCCTGGCTAATTTTTGTATTTTAAGTAGTGACAGCATTTTACCATGTTAGCCAGGCTGGTCTTGAACTCCTGGCCTCAAGTGATGCACTGGCCTCGGCCTCCCAAAGTGCTGGGATTACAGGTGTGAGCCACTGTGCCTGGTCCCTTGCTAAATGTTTTGTTTTGTTTTGTTTTTGAGGCAGAGTCTCGCTCTGTCATCCAAGCTGGAGTGCGGTGGCATGATCTCCGCTCACTGCAAGCTCTGCCTCCCCGGTTCATGCCATTCTGGCTCAGCCTCCCGAGTAGGTGGGACTACAGGCGCCCGCCACCACACCCGGCTAAGTTTTTGTATTTTTTCTTTTTTTTCTTTTTTTTTTTTTTTTGAGATGGAGTCTCCCTCTGTCGCCCAGGCTGGAGTGCAGTGGCGCGATCTCAGCTCACTGCAAGCTCCGCCTCCTGGGTTCACGCCATTCTCCTGCCTCAGCCTCCCGAGTAGCTGGGACTACAGGCGCCCGCCACCGCTCCCGGCTAATTTTTTGTATTTTTAGTAGAACGGGATTTCACCGTGTGTTAGCCAGGATGGTCTTGATCTCCTGGCCTCGTGATCTGTCCGCCTCGGCCTCCCAAAGTACTGGGGTTACAGACATGAGCCACCACGCCTGGCCAATTTTTTGTATTTTTAGTAGAGATGGTGTTTCACTGTGTTAGCCAGGATGGTCTCCATCTCCTGACCTTGTGATCCACCCGCCTCGGCCTCCCAAAGTGCTGGGATTATAGGCGTGAACCACTGTGCCTGGCAGTCCCTTGCTAAATCTTTTAACTGCTGGTCCCATTTTCCTCATCTCTGAAATATTTTATAGAAATGTACTATTAAAGAAACTTTTCTTTGCTGATGAATGCAGGAGGTATCATTAAAAACCCACATGGTGCTACTTTTTTTTTTTTTTTTTTTTTTTTTTTTGGAGACGGAGTCTCGCTCTGTCACCCAGGCTGGAGTGCAGTGGCGCAGTCTCGGCTCACTGCAAGCTCCGCCTCCCGGGTTCACGCCATTCTCCTGTCAGCCTCTCCGAGTAGCTGGGACTACAGGCGCCCGCCACCACACCCGGCTAATTTTTTGTATTTTTAGTAGAGACGGGGTTTCACCGTGGTCTCGATCTCTTGACCTTGTGATCCGCCCGCCTTGGCCTCCCAAAGTGCTGGGATTACAAGCGTGAGCCCCCGCGCCCGGCTAGTGCTACTTTCATAATTACTCTTTATGTATTGTGTTCTTGGGTTAAATACTTTTGTTCTAGGGTTACAATTATTTGTGTTTCTTACTAGGTTTAAGAATTGTTTAAGCTGCATCAATGGAGCACATACAGGGAGCTTGGAAGACGATCAGCAATGGTTTTGGATTCAAAGATGCCGTGTTTGATGGCTCCAGCTGCATCTCTCCTACAATAGTTCAGCAGTTTGGCTATCAGCGCCGGGCATCAGATGATGGCAAACTTACAGATCCTTCTAAGACAAGCAACACTATCCGTGTTTTCTTGCCGAACAAGCAAAGAACAGTGGTATGTGAACATTCTACTTAGGAAATTTAGCTATTTATCTGCCTGTGGAACACATTAAGGATCATGTTGTTCAACTTAAAGACAGGCAAAATATTCATTGTCATTTAGGACCTTTATTGTTTTTTTTCTAACTGCAGATTTATTTCTTTATATTGCTGTTCCTTCCACACCCCCTATTTTTTCCTACCTCTTGGCCTTCCTTCTGTTACTCTTGCCTGGAATGTCTTCCTTTGTGCCACCTCATCCAAACAAATAGTACATTCTTACGGGTATATTTCGAAGACTTTTCTTTGCAAAGTCTCTAGGCCTTTCCAACTACTTTAGAAGACATTTTATTTCTTCTATTAAAATATTCACCTAAAGCTTTTTGAATATTACAATCAAGTATAAAGAAGAAAGTAAAATTACCTAGAAAAAATTATTTTTGTATATTTCATAGGCCCAGGACAAGTCTGGAGGCAGCTAAATCATAGAATCTTCTTTTTCAGGGCACTGACACCAGCCACTTAGTTCTGCATAGTTTATTTTTGTAGTACCAGTGACAGGTTCATATTGGCATCATGGCAGGACACTGCCACTAGGTTTTCTGATAGAAAATTTCTTTTCTTTTTTTTTTTTGTTTGAGACAGATTCTCACTCTGTCGCCCAGGCTGGAGTGCAGCTCACTGCAACCTCTGCCTCCTAGATTGAAGTGATTCTCCTTCCTCAGCCTCCCAAATAGCTGGGACTACAGGCACATGCCACCACGCCCGGCTGATTTTTTTTTTTTGTATTTTTAGTAGACACGGGGTTTCACCATGTTGACCAGGCTGGTCTCAAACTCCTGACCTCAGGTAATCCACCTGCCTCGGCCTCCCAAACTGTTGGGATTACCAACATGAGACACCACGCCCAGCCCGATACAAAACTTCAATTTTTCTAAGAATTTAGCACTCAGAAAGTTTTCTGGCTGGGTGTGGTGATTCACACCTGTAATCCCAGCAATTTGGGAGACCGAGGTGGGCAGATTGCTTGAGCTCAGGAGTTCGAGACCAGTCTGGGCAACATGGCAAACCCCATCTCTACAAAAAAAAATTCAAAAAAGTAGGCCTGGTGCGGTGGCTTACGCCTGTAATCCAAGCACTTTGGGAGGCTGAGGCCAGCTCATTATTTGAGGTCAGGAGTTCGAGACAAGCCTGGCCAACATGGTGAAACCCCATCTCTACTAAAATTGCAAAAATTATAGGCAGGCATGGTGTTGCACGTTTGTAATCCCAGCTACTTAGGAGGCTGAGGCAGGAGAATCACTCGAACCCGGGAGGCAGAGGTTGCAGTGGGCTGGGATTGCGCCACTGCACTCCAGACTGGACGAAAGGGTGAGATTCTATATATAAAAAAAAAGAAATAACAACAAAAATGTAGCCAGGCGTGGTGGCACGCGTCTGTAGTCCCAGCTACGCGGTACTCGGGAGGCTGAGGTGGGAGGATGGCTTGAGCCCAGGAGGCAAAGGTTGCAGTGAGCTGAGATCGCACCACTTCACCCCAGCCTGGGTGACAGAGAGCCAGACCCCTTCTCAAAGAAAAGAAAAAAAAAAAAAAGTTTTCTTCTATTATGGATAAAACAAACAAAACCAACCACCTGGCCAAAACAGAAAAGTGAAATTGCATTGGTTTTGTTTGGTGGAACTTTTGAGAAAACTTGAGTTCAAAACTTCCATGCCTCTACCTTTCCCGTCCTCTGTTCTTTGTGTAAAATCAGTGCATTGTGTTTATTCCATATAGTCAGGTGAAGCAAGGTTCTGAGGTGAGGAACCCCAGTCCAGAGTTTTCTCTGTTTGCTTCTAACAGTTCCACTCTTCCCAATTTGTTAATAAATTGTTTATACTTTTTTTGTGAACCTAAGGAGCCTCCCTAGTGTTGAATACTTAGGTGCATTTTGAACTGAAGGCAAAACTCAAAAGTCTAACTTTAATTAAAGTTTGAGTAAGTTTATCTTTGTCTCTCTTCCTAAAAATGAAAATTTTATGGCTGGCAAAATAAGCAGTAATAATCCCCTATATCTGAACAATGGTCTTCCATTTGCAAAGTAATTTTACTTACTGTTTCTCATTAATTTTCTTTGTGACCTTAAATTGAGAGGTCAGATAGGAAGTGTGTGTTATGAGAAGCTGAAGACCATTTGGTGCTTCTTCAGAGTGTTATTGAGAGTATCTTCTCCATCCCCATCTGCTACCAGTTTGCCCAGAAGGCTGGGAAACTTAATTTGGCATAGTGATTAAGTGTATGAACCTTTAAAACAAGAAAACCCCAATTTAAATCCTTGCATTGCCTTTTATTAGCTGTATCATTTAGAGAAGTTCTGTACTTTTTTGAGCCTCTTTCCTGACCTTTATGAAATGAGGCTTGTACTTAGCACAGTGGCTGATTTTTAAGTGAAGTGGTAGCTATGATGATTATTATTATGTGTATTTTTTTTAGATGGAGGCTCTCACTGTCACCCAGGCTGGAGTGCAGTGGCCTGATCTCGGCTCACTGCAACCCCCACCTCCCAGGTTCAAGCGATTCTCCTTGCCTCAGCCTCCCAAGTAGCTGGGATTACAGGCACCTGCCACCACGCCTGGCTAATTTCTTTGTATTTTTAGTAGAGACGGGGTTTCACCATGTTGGCAAGGCTGATCTCAAACTCCTGACCTTGTGATCCGCCTGCCTCGCCTTCCCAAAGTGCTGGGATTACAGACATGAGCCACCGCACTCAGCTGCTATGATTATTTCTTAGCTTTTTATACATCTATGTAGTCCTTCATCCCCTCCACTTGAGCACAGCTGGTGGTTGGAAACCAAGCTTGACTTCTCCTACAGCTTATGAGAAGGTTGTAGCCTAGGTTAGTTTTGCCTGTTTCTTTGGGTAAAGATGAACTAACTGTGGAAGAACTAGCTGCTTTCACCAGGCACTCAGCTTCAGGAAAGCAGTAGAAGAGGGAAGAGTCACTTAGCTAGGCCAGCACCATCAGTCAGCTCTTTTTACTCCTCCCCAGGTTGCTTCACTTCCTGAACCCAGAATGACTCTCATAATCACTCAGTGGGTTCTAGAATTATTTAACTGATTTCAGCATGTATCCATGGAGGGCTGTAAAGAGGAGAATGAGACAGAGGATGTATATCTGATTTAAATAATTTTAGATGTGATAATTAGGTTTTTGAATGTTTCTTGGAATTTTTATTTTCTAAATGTATGCCTCTTTGACTTTCTCCTGCTGTTGTTGCTGCTATTGCTGCTGCTGCTACTGCTTCTAATTATTATTAGATGAGTGATTGACTGGAGCTGAGGACCACTACTGTTAGAATCAGCTGACCAGCAGGTTAAAATACAGATTAATCTGTATGAATGGGCTTTGTTCCATACTAACTGAATCAGAATCCTTGGATGTGTTGGACAGGTAGATGGAATCTATATTTTCACAAGCTTCTCTGCGGATTCTAATGCCAGCTACATTTGGGAACCTGACTGGATTAGATGATATTTAAAGAACTGTCCAGCTTGAAGTATGATTTAATGAAGACTGATAATGTAACAGATATCACTTTATAGCTTAGAAAACTTTGCTATACAGTATTTGATACAGGTCATGATTCCGTTAGTGTATGTTTATTACTCTTCATTTTCCTCATTCTTAGTGTCTTCATAGTTCATATCAGTATAGCTTGTTTTGTTTCTGAAAAGCTGGAAGTTGGTGGGTATCACTGCATCAAGAAACTTTTAAAGTAAACTTATTTTGGAACATTAAAAAATATATACAGGCTGGGTGCAGAGGCTTTTCCCTGTAATCCCAGCACTTTGGGAGGGTGAGGTGGAAGGATTGCTTGAGCCCGAGTTTGAGACCAGCCTGGGCAATATAGTGAGATCTTGTCTCTACAAAAAAAAAAAACATTAGCTAGAAGTGGTGCTGCCCACCTGTGGTCCCAGCTGAGGCTGAGGTAGGAGGATCACTTGAACTGGGGTGGTCAAGGCTGCATGTGTCATGATGATGCCATTGTATTCCAGCCTAGATGACAGAGCAAGACCCTTTCTCGGTATATATAATATAGATTTTACACACACACACACACACACACACACACACACACACACACACACACACACACGTAGAGGAAATAACAAATCTGATGTACCCCTTACCCACTTTCAACATTTAGCTAACCATGGCAGTCCTGCTTAATCTGTGTTTTCATCCACTCCTTTCCCAGTGTTTTGACACAAATCCCAGATATCATTTGTCTGAACTATTTTGGTATCTACAAGGAACTTTTAAAGAATGCGAATTTTATTTATTTTTAAATAGGTAAAGCATTCATATGAGCCAAAAGTCTTGGGTGACCCCTGCCCCTGTATCCCCATTTCCTCAGCGGTTTCCTATGATCAGTCTTTATCTATTCGAAGAATCAGTTGGTTTCCCCTTACCCTGTTGTTCACGACCTTTCCTTTCTTCCACATCTCTGAAGGAGAGGAAAAACCATCAGTAGCTAAGGAGGCTATCACAAACTCCAAAGGAACTTTTTTCGTTTGGAAAATCTTTTCCTTTCTCCCAGATGATTGATCCTTCTGGAGAATATTCCTCCCCCACTCCCATCACCTTCTCGACTAATCTGTTAACAAGTTCAAATTCTTCTATACTGTACTCTCAATGTGGAGTCCATCTTTGGGCTTCAAAGAATGATTACTGCACAGATAAGTCCCCATCAGTCCCTGGTGATAGCAAAATAAAGCCTTGTGAAAAACTTCTTACGTTGCCCCTCTCTGATGTTTTCAAATTCCTTAGGCTTACATGCATTCTCTTCTTTCCTAGATTGTTTTCTCTGCTTTGCATCCAGATACTATGCCCTGGTTTGGAGCCTAGTAACTAGAAGGGCCCAGATACCTATGTCCTCTTTCTTACGACTTTTTTCTGTTGTAAACCAGCTAGAGAAGGTTGGCTGGATTGGCATTGAAGTGGCTGGAGTAAGGGCCAAGATTAAGAACACTTTGGGCCTTTTGGAGCCCTGCTTTACTTCCTTCCCCCTCCCCGTGTACCCACATAGGTAGATATATGCATACACTCACCACCTTCTGGGGAGGTGGGGTGGGGGTTGGCTGGCTGCTGTCAGCTGTTAACACTTTCAATCAGAGGAGGAACCTTGTAGGCAGTTCACAAGCACTGCAAATCTCTGTTTTGCCCTCCTTGCTGGCCATACTGACTCTAGTTACACTTACTTTTGATTAACTCTTGGCTTTGAAGTTAAAACATGGAGGGCTTTTATCAAAACTCTGAAATTTCAGTTCAAATTTTTTTTACAGCTGCCCTTAATTGTGAGTATCCTGGGCACTCACACTTCCCAATAGGGTTCTGAGTACCTGCCTAGCATTTTGAGGATTGAGTACAGGGGAATATAGAGAAGTATGTGCCACTAAGGCTGCTTGGTATGGTGTGCACATATATTTAAACTAAGATTGGTGTTTGTCCCTACAGCAGGGCTAGAGTTCTATATCTTCCACTTCCTGCTTTGCCTTCACTAGTGTTAAGTACATGTGAGATGGAATTTTTGTTAGAATGATCAGTCATTTTTGTTGAAATAGGTTGAAGTACAAATTTTGATCATAAAAACTCATTTGTTTATAGATCAGATTGGCTTATTTCCTCTCTAATGACGCTAATGAACATACATGTGTATACATTCTAATCACACAAAATTAGAGACGTATAAAGGAAAAGTTTATCATTTTATCCTTCTTAAACACTATCTCTTGATGTGAACAGCTAAGTGTAACTCTTTCTACCTTTCCACTCATGTAACATATACAGATTTCTTCACCCTTTTTTTTTTTTTTTTTTTGAGACGGAGTCTCGCTCTTGTCACCCAGGCTGGAGTGCAATGGTGCGATCTCAGCTCACTGCAACCTCTCCCTTCTGGGTTCCAGCAATTCTCCTACCTCACCCTCCCAAGTAGCTGAGATTACAGTCATCCACCACCATGCCTGGCTAATTTTTGTATTTTTAGTAGAGCTGGGGTTTCACCATGTTGGCCAGGCTGGTCTTGAACTCCTGACCTCAGGTGATCCACCCGCCTTGGCTTCCCAAAGTGCTGAGATTACAGGCGTGAGCCCTCGTGCCCGGCCTCTTCACCTTTAAAATAATCTTACTCTGTTATTCTGAAGGATATTTTCCCCCAATTAATATATCATGGACTCGTCTCCATCCAGGTCATTATAAGTAATATAATAGCTGCATAATGTGACATAATACAGGTGTCTCACACTCCATTCAAGTACTTTCGTATTGCTGGATATTCAGGTTGTTTCGTATATGTGTGTGTGCGTGCGCCATCACAAGCAATGCTGTCATAAATTTGCCTGCACCCTTACAGACTGGTGCGTTTATTTCTGTGCCCACCTTTCCAAGGGGTGCTGCAGCCTGTGTTGGTCCTAAAGGTGGTCCTTTGTTTGTAGGTCAATGTGCGAAATGGAATGAGCTTGCATGACTGCCTTATGAAAGCACTCAAGGTGAGGGGCCTGCAACCAGAGTGCTGTGCAGTGTTCAGACTTCTCCACGAACACAAAGGGTAAGAGCTCAACAGTCAGTTGACTTCTTCAGACTAGTAAGGATCTTCTAGCTTCAAACAGCTATGTTTGTATTAAATTGTACTAGCTTCCTATAGAATATTGTATATGTCTATACCTTTCTTTATAAAGAGATAATTCAGAAAAATAGGTATTAAGAAATTGAAATTATTGCTTGGACATTCTCTTGAAAAGTTAAATACACGTTAAGCTGGGCATGATGGCCAATACCTGTAATTTTAACCCTTTGGGAAACTGAGGCAAGAGGGTTGCTTGAGGCCAAGAGTTCGAGACCAGCCTGGGCACATAGTGAAGGCCCATCTCTACAAAAAATTTTTAAAAATTAGCCAGGCATGGTGGTGCGGCCTTGTCGTCCTAGCTGTTCGAAAGGCTGAGGTGAGAATATTGCATGAGCCCAGGGGCTTGAGGCTGCAGTGAGTCATGATTGTGCCACTGGACTCCAGCCTGGGCTGGAGCAAGATCCTGTCTATTAAAAAAAGCCAAAAAAACAAAAAAACAAAAACAAACACATGTTAGGTATTGATAATGTTTCCATGGATGGAAACAGTGATGTTAGATGCTGTGTTTTTTGAGACAAAGATTTTTCTTTGTGTTTACTCTAATGCATTACATAGACTGGGCACTCAGAAAGTGCATTATTTTATATATATATATAAAGAATGCTATCCTTGGGAGATTGACTTTTCTCATTCACTAACTTTTTTTTATTCAGTTAAATGTGTACTAATCCCTGCTGTTGGATAGATTGTTTAAAGATGCAAAAGCATTTCTGCTTCAGGAAGGAGTCATAGTTTATCCAATTCCTAATGGTGGTGGCAAGATAGAGGCATCCCCTCAAAGGCTGGGAGTAATACCTCAAAGCAGCAGAGCTGTCCATAATTATGCATTATCCATTATTCCCTCCACCCCTAAAATACAGGGAAACCTTTAAAGGGTTCTTTTTTACCCTCTTCTTGGAAAGCGTCACTTATGTTATTCATCTTTAGCTTACATTTTTTCATGTTTCAAAGAGTTCTCCAGTTTGAGAGAATAGCCCAGGGAATGAATCTACTCAAAGGAGTGAGTGTAATTCTCAGTTTAGGAGGCGTTTATTGAAGTGCAAGTCTTTGAAGCAGATGTTAACTTTTGCTGAATGTAGCCCAGGTTGGGTCCCTAAGCCAATCCGTAGTGCTCCTTAAGGACTAGAGAGATTCTGAGATGGGGAGGGCTTGGTTTACTCTCATCCAAGGCTGCACTGGTTTGGAGCTACTCTGGAGTCTCTAGGACAGACAGCAGATTGTCACTAGGATCAGTCTGCAGATTGATGAGGAAATAAGGCTTGTCCTCCTCCTCTTCATAAGGGCAAAATAGTCCTTTGGAGTTATAGGGAGTTTTCCAGGTGCTGTATAGGTAATTATATTGAGGAATGTATTATTTACTGTTGGATAGTGAGAAAAATGGCTTGACTAGGCTTCTGGTGGATAAGGGAGAGGCTTGAATGGTGCTATACATGTTATTTTCTCTTTACCTGAGAATATTCTTCCTTTGGAAAATGGGCCAGATTAACTGGATAAAACATGAGAAAGGAACTGGGCATTAATTTTTACTTATGTTTCTATTTTTTGTCTTATTTATACTGTAGGCACAGAAAGTGTGGTTTCAGAGTAGATTTTAAGACAGTTAAGTTTCTCATTGACTTATAGACCCTACAACTACAGATTTGAGTCTGTTATTAATTAATAGAAAAGTACATTTTTCATTTGTGGTTCCTTTCTATTTATCTAGATTGAAATAGGCTGCTGAAGACTAAATTTTATACTGCAGCAATATTTATAATCCATTTTACAGGATTTGGGGATTTTTGTAAGATTTTAGTGTTACAAATTCCAATTTAATGTATATTGACTTTATCGTGAGATTGTTATATATCATTGTTTAAAGAAAACTTTATTCTGGCCAGACATGGTGGTTCATACCTGTAATCCCAGCACTTTGGGAGGGTGAGGCAGGAGGACCGCTTGAGGCCAGGGATTCAAGACCAGCCTGGGCAACACAGCAAGACTCTGTCTCTACCAAAAAACATTTTTTTAAGTAAATAAAGAGAAAACTTGATTCTAAGAACATGGGCTTTGGAGTTCAATGGACCTAGATTCCAACGTAGGCCGTTAAACTTGCTGTGTGGCCTTGAGCAAATTACCTTCTTAGAGTCCCAGTTTTCTTATTTTTCAGATAGAAATAATACCTACTTCATAGGTTTGTTGTATGAATTAAATAAATTATTGTTGTATGGATTAAATAAAGTTGTGTTTATATGGCATGTGATAAATAGTAGCTGTTGTTATTTCTATTGAACTTTGACCTTGTTGAAACATTTCCCTTTCATGTTTTTTTTAAATCCTTTCTAGTAAAAAAGCACGCTTAGATTGGAATACTGATGCTGCATCTTTGATTGGAGAAGAACTTCAAGTAGATTTCCTGGATCATGTTCCGCTCACAACACACAACTTTGTAAGTTGCAGATCTCTTCTCTTTCTGGCATGTTGAGGGCTTTGCCAGGCATAACAGAAATTTCTCAGGTAACATGCATATGTGTGTATATATATATATATATATATATATATATATATATATATAGTTGGATTGTTTAAAGTTCTTTATGCTGTTGTTTACAGTAAGGCAATTTAGGTTTCATTAGTCAGAGATATACTCTAATTTGTGATTATGAATTCTGTACATGTTGGAAGTATGATTCATTTTGTAAAAACTTGTTTGGAGGCCAAGAAGGAAATGATGTTATCTTTTGTCATCTTTTATTTATTCAGCATAATTTACACCTGTGTTCTTGTTGTAGGCTCGGAAGACGTTCCTGAAGCTTGCCTTCTGTGACATCTGTCAGAAATTCCTGCTGAATGGATTTCGATGTCAGACTTGTGGCTACAAATTTCATGAGCACTGTAGCACCAAAGTACCTACTATGTGTGTGGACTGGAGTAACATCAGACAGCTCTTGTAAGGCATTGTTCTGTTTCTCAAGGAATATAGGGATGAGGAGTATAAATACTTTAAAGGGTATTTGTTGTAGATTTTGACTGACAGGTCTGGATTTTAGACTCATTTAATGAATTGTGATCCAGAAACTACTTTAGAAACAGTGATAATTCTGAAACTAGCTAGGTTTGGTGGCATTAATACTCCAGGATGAGCAGGTAGGAGTAGGACTTGTTATCTGTCAAATTGAGATTGACATACTGTGACTGTGATTCAGTAAGGAAAAGAGCAAAAGGATATGAAAACAAGATTTTTTGCTTTTATCTCTTAATAGTATCATCTACCAGGGTTGGTAGTAGACACTGCTCTGTATTTTGTTGAATATGCTGAATGAGCCTTTGACATTGAGAAGGAGCAGAAAGCACAGTTGATGCTATCTTCTTCACTTCAAAGGAGAAAACTTAGTTGTTTGGACTTAAAATTGTTTGAACATAAAATCTTGAAAGATTCTTATTTCTTTCAGGAGACAATATATTTCATATAAATAAAATTTTATTAAAGAATTTAAAGTTTATATTAAAAGTACATGGTCCAAACTGCCTTTTAAAAACTGTAACTAGGGATATGAAAAGTTTAAAGTTTTGTCCTTTTTTGACAGTACTAGAGAAACCAAGGGAGTGTAATTATTAGACCATGATGAAAACGTTTTTGCTTTCATGGTCACTTTGGTCACTTACATATTGATTTTGTGATAAGAGCTTGAGTAGCACAAATGGCACAAGCTTTAAAAATTTATCTTATTTTTGTCCCCCACCTCTTTTTTTTTTTTTTTTTTTTTTTGGAGACGAGTCTCTTTCTGTCATGAGGCTGGAGTACAGTGGCGTGATCTCGGCTCACTGCAACCTCCGCCTCCCAGGTTCAAGTGATTCTCCTGCCTCAGCCTCCCGAGTAGCTCAGACTACAGACACACACCGCCACGCCCAGCTAATTTTTGTAGTTTTAGTAGAGATGAGGTTTCACCATCTTGGCCAGGATGGTCTCGATCTCTTGACCTCATGATCTGCCCACCTCGGCCTCCCAAAGTGCTGGGATTACAGGCGTGAGCCACCATGCCCAGCCTTTTTCTTTTTTAAAGATAGGGTCTTGCTCTGTCTCCCACACTGGAGTGCAGTGGCATGATCATAGCTCACTGTAGCCTCGACCTCTCGGGTTCAAGTAATCCTCCTACCTCAGCCTCCTGAGTAGCTGGGACTACAAATGTATGCCACCATGCCTAGCTAATTTTTGTGTTTTTTCTAGAGACGGGGTTTCAGCATGTTGCCCAGGCTGGTCTGGAACTCCTGAGCTCAAGCAATCTATCCGCCTTGGCTTTCCCAAGTGTTGTGGTTACAAGTGTGAGCCACCGCACCTGGCAGCACAAGCTTTTGAGTCTAACAGACATATGTCAAAATCTCAGTGTTGTCATTAACCATAACGACATCTGAGTTTTCGTTCATGCATCTGAATAAAGGGGATATTAGCTTCCTTGCATTGTTCTTATGAGGCTTGCTGACATGACCTGTGAAATTACTAAGCACAAGTGCCCACCTCATGGAAAGAAGGTGCCTAATTACTCACTTTTCTGTGATTTATTCCTCCTATTTTAGTCTTTTATCTATGTATTTTCAAGATGGAATGTTTCCAGAGAAGCTCTATGTGACATCGTTTGTAAAATGTTCTACTGTAGTTTGAAAAACATTATTTTGATATAGCTAGACATAGGACCAGTATTTCCTAGAAATGCACACTGGGCCGGGTGCGGTGGCCCACGCCTGTAATCCCAGCACTTTGGGAGGCCGGGGCAGGTCAATCACCTCAGGTCAGGAGTTCGAGACCAGCCTGGCCAACATGGTGAAATCCTGTCTCTACTAAAAATACAAAAATTGGGGGAAGGGATAGCATTAGGAGATATACCTAATGTTAAATGACGAGTTAATGGGAGCAGCACACCAACATGGCACATGTATACCTAGGCAACAAACCTGCACGTTGTGCACGTGTACCCTAAAACTTAAAGTATGATAAAAATACAAAAATTAGCTGGGCGTGGTGGTGTGTGCATGTAATCCCAGCTACTCGGGAGGCTGAGACAGGAGAACCTGGGAGGTGGAGGTTGCAGTGAGCCGAGATTACGCCTCTGCACTCCAGCCTGGGCGACAGAGCAAGACTCCATCTTAAAAAAAAGAAAAAGAAAAAGCACACAGGAGCCTGTATGTTTATTGGCAGGTCAGTATTATTCACATTCAATAATCATTCAAATCCAGTTATTTGGAATATTGTTCCCTTTATTCTAGGTAATGTAAAACAGCTGAGGAAAATGTGACTGGGAAAAGTTCAGTTTTAGTAGCTCTGAGTTTGCAAAAGCAAGGCATGCTGATTGTCTCTGTAAGATTACTGCAAGCCTAAAAACCAATCTTTCCCTACTTTTGTTTAGATTGTTTCCAAATTCCACTATTGGTGATAGTGGAGTCCCAGCACTACCTTCTTTGACTATGCGTCGTATGCGAGAGTCTGTTTCCAGGATGCCTGTTAGGTAATTTTTTACCTATAGCTTTTCTTTTAGAAAGTTATTGGGGGTGGTGGGGTTGGAAGCTTGAAGACAAAAAATAAGTTTCTTCGCATTCCCTTCTCTCTACGTGGAAACCCCTTGCTGTTTCTGTGGAACTTGATACTGGTGGTACAGCAAAATGTAGAAATTTCTCTTTATGGACCTGTAGGTCTTACATTCTGGAAAGTGACTTTGACTGTAGCTTCTTCTGTTATCGTAGTGTATTCCTTAATATGTCATTAACGTTTTAAAGAGCTTGAGATTCTGCTTTCCTCAGTATGTACTGAGTTCAACCTCGATGGAAGGGGTCCCAAAACTTAATACAGTGATTCGATAAAAATAAAACCCTTAACTTTGAAATGCATGTTGTGGCCGATGCATTTGCTAAAACCATGTATTTAAATAGACTAGTGTCTTTAAAAAACATTTAATTAGATTTTCAGCATAAATATTGTTTCTAATGTATCTCTGAGTTTGCATATAACTTATCTTTACTCTGTTTTCCAGCTTTATAATCAGTTTTGTTGAGTTCACGTATTGCTCAGTGTTACACACATGAATTTGAAACCTAAAGTAAAATCTACATCCAAAATATCTTACTTTAGGCCAGGCACGGTAGCTCACACCTGTAATCCCAGCACTTTGGGAGGCCGAGGCAGACGGACCACTTGAGGTCAGGAGTTCCAGACTAGCCTGGCCAACATGGTGAAAGCCCATCTCTACTAAAAATACAAAAAACTGGGTGGGTGTGGTGATATGCGCCTTTTGGCCCAGCTACTTGGGAGGCTGAAGTAGGAGAATCGTGAACGTGGTAGGCAGTGAACTGAGATGGCACCACTGCACTCCAGCCTGGGTGACAGAGCAAGACTGTCTCCAAAAAAAAAATTATGTATACACACACACACACACACACACACACACACACAATGTGTAATCAGATAATGTTTAATGTGAAACTACTATGGAAATATTAAAGGCAGCATATCTTAAGGAATTTGCATATGTCTGAATATATATTTCTGTATGGCTTTTATTTTTCTTGATAATTTGAGAAGCAAATCTGACCGAGAGTTTGTAGTTACCTCTGAAGATTAGAAGAAACCAGGCCTCTGAAGCCATAAACAGAGAATTATGTGGGAAGGCATTTTTTCAAGACAATAGAACAATTTCCCTTAGAAAAGTTTGCCTTTTATCCCTTTAATTCATACATGGGTGTTAGCTGAATCTGAACAAACCTCAGACTAATCTTTAGAGCAAATAATGAAAACGTTATACCTCTTAATGCATGTTCCCAGTTTGGTTGGTGGGAGGGTGGTGGTGGCTGGAAGAGGCCAGTGGTTAATTTCACATTTAGTTATTTCCATCTAAAAACTGAATTCCCATTTATTTACTTTGTTTGCTGGTTGTAGCAGGAAAGGACAAACAGAGGGTAAAATCCTGGCCTTTTTGCAGACGTGCTCAGCATGTCTACTCATCTGTTTAAATAAGTTCTCAAATTTAGTCTCTAAATTAAACTGGGCACGTTCCAACTAGCTTAATAGGTGGTAGTGTGGTTGTCAAATGTTAATCTATTCTTTCCCGGAGATGTTGTAAAAATTTGGAGTATTCGGATGGTGCTTTATTAAAAAAAGAAAACTTAACAATGCATTCTCCTTTTCATAGAATTCCCAATACATATATTATTTCCTGTTCCAAATTTTGTATGCAAAAGCACCTAGACTTAAGATAATTTTTAGATGTCACATATTTGAAAGAATCAAACATTTTGTCAAAGGTTGTACAGGTAGAGTTTGTCCTTAAGCATCTTACTTATCAACTAGGTACTTGAAAGACTTCACCAGTATGAAAGCCTAAGTGCCAATCATGGAATTTTCTTTCTCCTCCTTGCCTAGTTCTCAGCACAGATATTCTACACCTCACGCCTTCACCTTTAACACATCCAGTCCCTCATCTGAAGGTTCCCTCTCCCAGAGGCAGAGGTCGACGTCCACACCTAATGTCCACATGGTCAGCACCACCCTGCCTGTGGACAGCAGGATGATTGAGGTAATAGGGCCCCTTGGGGGTGATAATGTCAGTCAATTAATGGGGTGAGGTTGATATTTATTTCAGAGTTTTGGGTTTCAAATCTGATCAAGGAATGTTGCAACACTTTCTCAGGTCTCTGGACTTTTACAGTTTATTTTATATCCATAATATCTTCAGACTGGCTGAATAGTCTGGTTAGTATATCATTCAACTGGAGAACTAAAACTTCCTGAAAAAATGTTAACATTTGAACTCTTCCCATTATCATATTTGAATAGGCTATTAATGAACGAGTGTCTAAGATATTTAAAGAGGAGTTTAATTTTGGTGTGGGACAGAAAATAACAGTGATGGAGAACTACAGATTCTCTGGAAGACTTTTGTAATTTTATTTAGAAATAAAAGGGTGGAGTCCTAGGACTTTAATAAGCAGGTATTCAGGGAGATGTCAAAGTGCCCAAAGCTAGTGTTTTTGAACTGCTTTTTCTTTTCTTGGCTTTTTGGTTATGTCCTATTGGTTTAATTTGCTTTCTGCTTCATCTTTAATAACAACTGAATACACTTAAATACTTCCTTTGTTCTTTATTCTTCTTTGTTTCTCATTGCTTTGGACTAGAATAACAACCTGAATGCTTCTCCCAGGGCGTGGTCCAGACGATTTTGTTTGAGGGGAAGAGTAGGTATTTTTCTTCATGCCTTTGCTTTCTTGTAATTAACAGGATTGCTAAAACTGTCAGACAGCAGACTACCAAAAATGAAATAGTTGCTAAGTTAAATTTATATTTCTTGTCACTTGTTTCCATGTTTTTTCTTTTTTCTTTCTTTTTAAAATTTTTTTTGGCAGTAGAGTATATAGAAGTGAAAAAGAAGTTGTATATGGTATTGATGATAGGTGAAATGAATTTCTTAAGTTAGGCCAGGCATGACGGTGTATGCCTGTTGTCCCAGCTACTCCAGAGGCTAAGGCAGGATGATCACTGGAGCCCAGACGTTCTAGGCTGTAGGGAGCTACGATTGTGCCTGTGAATAGCCATTGCACTCCAACTGGAGCAACACAGTAAGAATCCACCTTAAAAACAAACAAAAAAATCTCAAGTTAGATTTTGAGGCCAGGGGCATTAAAAAGTTGTTTTTTTTTGTTTTGTTTTGTTTTTTTTAAATCAATTCCAACCAAAGACTAATGTTAGACTTACTTAGTTGGTGCTCACAGCATTGGTATTCTGTTTATATATTAGTAACCAAATGTGTTTTTGGTTGATAAGCCCTGGAATAAATATTCTTTATTGAAAGCTTATCAGAGATAACTGTGCTCTCTCTCATCATGTAGACACCTGCTGCCTTAGGCACAGTTTATCTCATTCAGACCTCAAATCACTTTCAACATAATTGTACTGCCACTATTGTGAGGAGGTCATGTATAAGCTATAAATTTTATTATTTTGACTTTATCGTTATGATTAGTCCTGATAATACAATAATATACCAGTTACTGCTACTTCTATTAAATGGTTTGTTCCTGTATGAACACTGTAATACTTACAGGGAACAGTAAGGTCAGAACTGGCTGGGCAGGAAGATCACTTGCGACCAGGTGTTCGAGACCTACCTGGGCTATATGTAGCAAACCCCACCCCTACAAAAAAAAATATAAAAATTAGCTAGGCTTGGTGGTGTGCACCTGCAGTCCTAGTTACTCAGGAGGCTCGGGCAGGAGGATTACTTGAGCCCAGGAATTTGAGGTTGTAATGAGCTGTGTATGATTGTGTCAAGTAAGAATTTTTGAGTTTTTATTATAAAAGAATTAGCACAATTGTTGTGCTATAAGTCAGCATTTTTAAAGTAGACTAATTGTTGCTTTATTTATTTAAATTATTTGTAGGTCTCAAATTATTCATAGTTCTCTTGAGTATTTAGATTCCAGGAACAATAGGAAAATTCTTTCTAGAATAAATTGATCCAACTATAGAAATTAGTACAGAATAAAATATGGGATATTTAATGGATACAGGGAAGAAAATTACCATAACATTAAGGAAAATATCCTACTACATAGGAATATAATTGTGGTTAATAAAAATAAATTGTGCTTTGCTTTAAAAACAAAGAACAGATTACTTTGATAATGAAGCTACAGCTGCAGATTTCTATTGAAATCCACATTATTTTTTGCTAGTGTTTTGCCCACCTGGCAGTTATCCTGCTGTACTTAAAAACACACAGATTCCTGGGCTTCCCACATTCCCCTCCAAAACATGCTAAGTCAATCCTGGGTCGGGGATTAGGGGTGGATCTTCATCCTTCTTTCCAGAGTCAGAATCACTCTCCAGGTAATTCTGAAGACTAGCTAGTTTTGGGAACCAGAACTAGGCTTTCTTGTTAAATTCCGAATTATGTTTTGGGAGCGGGGGAACAGCTTGGTTTGATTCTTTTTATCTAATTATATAATTAGATATATAATTTTATCATTTTATATAATTGAGTGGGAGCATTCCAGTAATAGTTGTGTGGAACAAGTATCTTGTCTATACTGTAGTTACACAAAGAGAATAGTAGGACTTCCCCCCAAAAAATGTCATTTTTGAGGATATGGGGGCCAAGTGGTTTTATATTATTCTATTATACTGTTCTATTCCAAGCGATGAATTTTAGATTGGGGTTTAGGTCTCATGGAGGCCTCTGTGATTTAAACTATTTTCCAAACAGTTTCTAATAAATTCTAAAGATAGCCTTTGCTTTCTCCCATGAGTAGAATGTAACCAATTTTCAAATTTGCCCATAAGGCAGTGTTTTGTGGTGAAAGAGCTGAGGGCTGAGATCCATGTATGATATTTCTGGTTCTATTTCTGCCACCTACTGGTTCTGCCAAGTGACCCTGCCAAGTCTCTCTACCTGTTCAGATGTGTTTTCTTATACGTAAAATGTAGGTTTTGAACTTGGATTTGTGGTCTTTCCAGCTTTCTGTGATTTTAGGCTTGGATAAAGTATGTAGGCTGCTTACCTTTTTCAAATACAACTTCTAGTCAATTTAGCCTAACTCCTCGTGGAGTAAGAGTGAGCTTCCCCCAGAATCCACCTCCCCACCCTGCCTTTTTAAAAAAAGTTTTGAGCCTCAGTGGAACAAGAATCCCAATCTTTGGAAGGGTCTCAGCTGAGAGTAACTTTGCTAGCTTCCCTTGAAAGAGTATGTTTGTTGTGTACATTGCTTTCTTTTGAGAAAAAGAATGTGGTTTTCATTATATATGAAAAACTAATACCAGGCTTGGCATGGTGGCTCATGCCTGTAATCCCAGCACTTTGGGAGGCCGAGGCGGGAGGATCACCTGAGGTCAGGAGTTCAAGACGAGCCTGGCCACCATGGCGAAGCCGTGTCTCTACTAAAAATGCAAAAATTAGCCGGGCGTGCTGGTGCACACCTGTAATCCCAGCTACTCGGGATACTGAGGCAGGAGAATCACTTGAACCTGGGAGGTGGAATATTAAATCCTTCTAATATGTAATGAAAAATCAGCCATGGAGGTACTGGCCACTGATATTTGCTGAATTTAATCAAGGAACGTTGATCAGAGTATGTTTAGGATTTCTGTGGTTTTTAGAGGTTTTATAATCTATTTTGTTCTTGCACATCCTCCTCCTCTCTTTTCCCTCCCCCACAGAAAATCTTTTGTGTGTAGGAGTTGACCAGCTTTCCTTTTCTGTTTCAGGATGCAATTCGAAGTCACAGCGAATCAGGTACTTTTTTCCATAGTCATTTAGCCAACAATAATGGGCTTTTTTTCTTTATGCGGTGTATCTTCTGTTGGCTTATCCTTGTGTGGATTCTGTTTGTCTTGTCTATTAAGCCTCACCTTCAGCCCTGTCCAGTAGCCCCAACAATCTGAGCCCAACAGGCTGGTCACAGCCGAAAACCCCCGTGCCGGCACAAAGAGAGCGGGCACCAGTATCCGGGACCCAGGAGAAAAACAAAATTGTGAGTATAGACAACAGTACCTCCTGCCAATTAAGGTTCAGTAAGAAAAACCTCGTTGGAAATTAGAATACTTTTAATTTGTTTTGGGAGAGGATTCTAATAAAATACATTTAATGAAGGAGATAATAAATGTCACTGTCATTTTTGGCACACTTGCATCAGACAATTTGCCGGTGCTATAACTAAAATGGTATTTCCCAAAAGACAAAAATTGGAAGTATGGTTAATATGTTTATCTTTAAAAGATATGGAAACAGATGACATGGGTTGATCCTTTCTTTGATGCCCTCATTATCAAAAGGTTATTACCATTGTATGGAGTATGATAATGATCTCTACTTGTTTCAGAGGCCTCGTGGACAGAGAGATTCAAGCTATTACTGGGAAATAGAAGCCAGTGAAGTGATGCTGTCCACTCGGATTGGGTCAGGCTCTTTTGGAACCGTTTATAAGGGTAAATGGCATGGTAAGCTTGGGGCCCTCCCTTTACTTAACTGCAGGGCTTTGGTGTGAAGTCAAATTTCAGCCCAGGGGACCAGGAGGAGGAGAGGACTGAGTGCTCCTGGGCTTACAGCAGTACTGTCCCTTAGATACTTGATTATACCTGAAGATTGAACTTAATTCTTTTTTTTTGAGACGGAGTCTCACTCTGTCACCCAGGCAGGAGTGCAGTGGCACGATCTCAGCTCACTGCAAGCTCTGCCTCCCAGGTTCACGCCATTTTCCTGCCTCAGCCTCTCCGAGTAGCTGGGACTATAGGCGCCCACCACCACGCCCGGCTAATTTTTTGTATTTTTAGTAGAGACGGGGTTTCACCATGGTCTTGATCTCCTGACCTCGTGATCCGCCTGCCTCAGCCTCCCAAAGTGCTGGGATTACAGGCGTGAGCCACCGCGCCCGGCCTGAACTTAATTCTTTTTAGACTAAGTTCTTTTTTTTTTTTTTTTTTTTTTTTTTGAGACGAAGTCTCGCTCTGTTGCCCAGGCTAGAGTGCAGTGGCGCAATCTCGGCTCACTGCAAGCTCCGCCTCCCGGGTTCACGCCATTCTCCTGCCTCAGCCTCTCCGAGTAGCTGGGACTACAGGCGCCCGCCACCACGCCCGGCTAATTTTTTGTATTTTTTTAGTAGGGACGGAGTTTCACCGTGGTCTTGATCTCCTGACCTCGTGATCCGCCCGCCTCGGCCTCCCAAAGTGCTGGGATTACAAGCGTGAGCCACCGCGCCCAGCCTAGACTAAGTTCTTATAAAGCTCCCAGGATAATTAGAAATTAGTGAATAAGACTTGCGCCCTATAATCAAATGTCAGGAGTACTTCTCCTTTAAACTGATTAAATACAGTCTGCACATGGGTCATGCTTGGAAGCTCCTTAAGTGAGCAAGAGTCTGCTGCTATGGAGGGAGCATGGGTTCTAGAAACTTTAAGCTGGAAAGGACCTTAGAGATTGAAATGGGGGCTGATTTGCCCATGGTCATGCAGTTAGGCATAGGAAAGCCGGAAATCTCCTGAAATAACTTCTTTTTGTCCTGCCCTAGGATTAGTTGTAGGTGTCCCTATCAAACAGGGAAGGCATAGACTTAATTCTTGAATCTATGTGGAATATTAGTGTTCTTATTTTAATGGAAACACTTTGTCACTTGGAAGAAAGGTACTATTTAACTTACGTAGTTACAGCTTGTGTATTTTGGCAACACTCAACATTTTGGCAACATACTTAGCATTTCTCTGTTAGGTTTTTAATGCCTCTGGCTTTAGGACTTTGGCAAATAATAGGTATTTCCTTGAAAATGCTGCATGTTCCCAAAAAGTCATCTCTTCTAAATTCAGATTACAATAAAGCAAAAATCAGAGTCCCTTGGTGCCTATACTTCTACTTTGGATGACACTGGAATTATCTTTAGAGATAAATGTGCAAAGATTGAAGAAGTTAAAAGCATCAAATGAATGGAGTATTAAAATTCAAGGTACTGAAAATATCAAACACCTCCAGTTTTGAGTACTTGGTGTTTTGTTTTGTTTTATTTTGTTTTGTTTTTTTTGAGATAGATTCTTGGTCTGTTGCCCAGGCTGGAGTACAGTGGCACAATCACAGCTCACTGCAGCCTCCAACTCTTGGGCTCAAACAATCCTCCTTCCTAAGCCTCCCAAGTAGCTGGGACCACAGGTGAATGCCCAGCTAATTTGTTTTACTTTTTGTAGAAACAAGGTCTCACTATGTTGCCCAGGCTGGTCTCCAACTCCTAGACTCAAGCAGTCCTCTTGGGTCTCTCAGAATGCTGGGATTACAGGCATGACCCACTGTGCCCGGCCTTACCATGTGCTCATTAATGCATGGTTTTTACCACGTGTAATTTACCGTGCTCATTAATGCATGGGTTTTCACCACTTGTAATTAATCATCTGACCAATTTCTAGTTCCTTAAGAGGATTGGCACCCGACTGAACATTTGTAAAGTACATGCAGAATGATTCCTTTTCCTTTGAAAATTGCATCTGGCTGGGCAGTGTGGCTCATGCCTGTAATCCCAGCACTTTGGGATCACTTGAGCCTAGGAGTTCAAGAACAGCTTGGGCAACATCGTGAAACCCCATCTCTACCAAAAATTAGGTAGATGTGACGGCACTCGCCTGTAGTCCCAGCTACTCGGAAGGCTGGGGCAGGAAGATTGCTTGAGCTCTGGAGGAGAATATTGTAGTGAGTTGAGTACAGTGAGTACATACTACTATACTCCAGCCTGGGTGAAAGGGCAAGACCGTCTCAGAAAAAAAAAAAAGAAAAGAAAATTGCATCTAGTATGTACTACTGGGCTGCCTCCTGGGTCCCAGAGAAATGATACTGTTGTAGAATATTTATTTATATGTATTTAGAGACAAGGTCTGGCTCTGTTGCCCAGGCTGGAGTAGTGGCACAATCTTGGCTTACTGCAGTCTCTGCCTCCTGGGCTCAAGCTAGCCATCCTCCTGCCTCAGCCTCCCAAGTAGCTGGGACTACAGGCACATGCCACTACACCTGGCTAATTTTTGTATTTTTTGTAGAGATGGGGTTTTGCCATGTTTCCCAGACTGGTCTCAAAATCATGAGCTCAAGCGATCCGTCTGCCTCGGCCTCCCAAAGTGCTGGGATTGCAGGTGTGAGCCACTGTGCTCAGCCAGTTGCAGAATATTTTAGATGGCATAAATATCTCCAGGATTCCTTAGGAAAGAAGAACACAAGCACTTTGTGGGACAGAGCACTTACTTGTGTCTGAGATAACAAGGCTGCTAGTAATTGTAGGAGGCAGAGCAATGGATATTGCATTTATTGCTTCTGTTAACATTTGATCATTTTTATATCACATTTTAAAAGCCCCAGCTAAAAGCCAGTGGATGAAGTTTAAGTTGTACCTAAGTTTAATTTTCCTCTGGTTGAGCACTTTTATTTGGGGATTCATAATTTTTCAAGGCATTAGTACGTGGTACTGCTTCTAAGCTTTGTCTTCTCTCAATAGGGTGAGCTTTCAAACTATGATAAAGATTATTTGTTACAGTGTTACTTCCATAAAGACTGCTATTAGAATGTAAATAACTTGTTTTTAAGATTCTAGGTTTTTTAGGCCGGGCGCGTTGGCTCACGCCTGTAATCCCAGCACTTTGGGAGGCCGAGGTGGGTGGATCATGAGGTCAAGAGATCGAGCCCATCCTGGCTAACACAGTGAAATCCCTTCTCTACTAAAAATACAAAAAATTAGCCGGGCGTGGGGGTGGGCGCCTGTAGTCCCAGCTACTCGGGAGGCTGAGGCAGGAGAATGGTGTGAACCCGGGGGGCAGAGCTTGCAGTGAGCCGAGATCGTGCCACTGCACTTCAGCCTGGGTGACACAGCGAGACTGTGTCTCAAAAAAAAAAAAAGATTCTAGGTTTTTTAAGTCAGAAACTCTTAAAAGTCAGAGGAGTGAGGAGCAGTGGACTTTTATGTCATGCTTTCAGAAAGCAAGCCCTGGTCTATGAATGAAGAAGAAAAATGAGTGGTCCAGGAAACATAATTTCTAGATTGTTTTGTGCAGTGCTTTTTTTCCCCCATATTCTGGTTCCTGTATACAGTATATCTGTTCAGTATCTTAAAAATTACAACTGTTTCCATGATTTTGATTGAAGATTTTTTTAACTCAGCCCACCCACTTGTAGAAGTAAAGCAGAAAGGGTCTCAAAGCAACTCAGAGGCCTGAGATGCACGATCTAAAACTCAACATATTTATTTAAAGCAGCATCTGTCAGGCCCAAAGCGCACAACCTCCTTTTGAGCATTAAATTTGGCATCAAGGCTGGGTGCGGTGGCTCATGCCTGTAATCCCAGCACTTTGGGAGGCCAAGGCAGGCAGATCATTTGAGGTCAGGAGTTCAAGACCAGCCTGACTGACATGGTAAAACCCTGTCTCTACTAAAAATATAAAAATTAGCCGGGTGTGATGGCGTGTGCCTGTAATCCCAGCTACTTAGGAGGCTAAGGCAGGGGAATTGCTTGAACCCAGGAGGCGAGGTTGCAATGAGCCCAGATCACGCCACTGCACTCCAGCCTGGGCGACAGAACGAGACTCCATCTCAAAAAAAAAAAAAAAAATTCTTTCTCTAGGCCACGTGTGGTGGTTCACACCTGTAATCCCTAGCACTTTGGGAGGCTGAGGTGGGAGGATCACTTTAGCCCAGGAGATCGAGACCAGCCTGGATAACATAGTGAGACCCTGTCTCTACAAAAAACACATTTAGCTGAACTTGGTGCTGTGTGTCTGTTGTCCCCGCTACTCGAGAAACTGAGGCAGGAGGATCACTTGAGCCTGGGAGATAGAGGCTGCAGTGAGCCATGATAACACCACTACACTCCAGCCTGGGCAACAGAACAAGACCCTGTGTCCAAAAAAAAAAAAAGAAACTTAAGGAGTTTATATTCTAGTGGAGGCAGTAAACAAGAAAAGTAGAATATATAGTGTGCTGTAATCGCTAAGGAGAAAAATGGAGGAAAGGAGATATGGAGTGGCAGTCCCAGTTCAAAGTTTTTGGTAGGTTGGTCAGGGAGGAATCTGCCAAGAAAGTGGCATTCGCATGGAGGGTGAGGGTGGTGCAGATATCTAGGGAAGCAGCAACATCAAGTGCAAAGTGGACCACTCACATGGCCTGTTCAGAGAACTCAAGGAGATCTTACGGCTTCATTTAGAGTGAGTGAGAGGTATACTAATAGGAGTGAGGTCCAGTGGTAGGGTGTTTTAGGGTCCTGTAAAGACTGTCATTTAGGTTAAATGGGATCTGGGATTGTATGAGACCTTTAGGAGGTTTGACAAGCCTTTGTTTGAAGATGAGTGTGATGAGAGAGCTCATTATCTATCTGAGAGCCCATTCTATCTCCAGGTAGTTCCTACTAGTAGAAAATAGTTTGATTGGGTGCAGTGGCCCACATCTATAACCCCAACACTTTAGGAGGCTGAGGTGGGAGAATCACTTGAAGTCAGGAGTTTGAGACCAGCCTGGGCAACACGAGTCCCTTGTCTCTACAAAAAATTTTAAAAATTAGCTGGGCGTGGTGGTGCACACCTGTATTGTAGTCCCAGTTACTTGGGAGGCTGAGGTGGGAGGATCCCTTGAGCCCAGGAGTTTGAGGCTGCAGTGAGCCGTGATGGTGCTGCTGTACTTCAGCCTCGGTGACAGAGCAAGAGCCAGAGTGGGGCGAGGGGAGGGCATGGAATAGTTCTTTATTAGAGTTGAAATCCGTTTTCCTATAATGTTTGCTCATTGATCCTAGTAGACTGAATGGATCCCTTTCATGGCAGTCCTTGGATTATTTATATGTAAATGAGAGGAATGCTGCAGTATAGAACATTGCTTCTGGATTTCATAAGAAATTGCAAATAATCTGTTACCATAACTGTGTTAACGAGAGCTGGCTGGCAGATGGATCCCTGCAAGTACCATGGGCACTGTCTTTGGTTGACCCTGTTTAGTCTTCGCATCAGTGACTTAATCAGAGGTGTGGTATGTATTTGCATAGTAGTGAGGATTTAGAAAAGTGAGAAGAGTTCATCTGGCCAGGATGATGGAAAAAAGAAAAGATCAACTTTTAACAGAGATAAGTCATATTCATTGTTCCAAAAAGTAGAACTGGAGGGGGAAGATGTGGCTTAATGATAACGTGTGTGGAAACTGCTAAGGAAGTTCAGCTGACTACAAGGTCAGAGTAAGTCACTGCGTGGGCTTTGGCTCTGAATTCTGAGGTTATATTACTGATTAGTGCCAGAACAGGTGACACTAGAGGGTGGGTTCAGTGACAACTAGAGCATGCCCAGAGGAGAGCTATAAGAAAGGGAATGGACTACAAAATTAGGTCCACGAAATAGGAAGGTCCTTAGAAGCAGTTCCCCCTGAGCGATCATCCAGCATCTCCCAAGCCACCTGCCTGAACCCCTAGCCCTGTCCTGTCCCATCCCATTAAAGACTCTGCCCTTTTCTGGGTCCTGGAGCCTGGGTCATAGCGTTGGCCGTTTTCCCAGCACTTCCACTCAGTTGACTGCCTCATTGGGTCAGTTTACCTTCACAGGATTTCTTGTCTTCATCCCTTCTTTCTAAGTCCCCACAGTCAACCATTCTGCTTGTGCCTTTCCTGGGCTATTGCAGCAGATTCCTCTCTAGCCTCCTTCTTTCTCTCCTACAGGTGTCCAAATCCTACCCTAGAGTTTACTAAACACAGCTCAGGTTTCTCTCATCCCCCTCACCTCACCTTTATTTCTGATGTGCCCAGTCTGAAACATTCTCTCTCCTATTTACTAAAATCCTTCCCTTGGTTTATATCCCATTTCCTTCAGAAAACCTTTCTGTATTCTCTTTGAAAAGAAATTTACTTAGGCACCTGTAATCCCAGCTACTTGGAAGGCTGAGAGGTGGGAAGATTGCTTGAGCCCAGGAGTTCGAGGCCAGCCTGGGCAACATAGTGAGGCCCCATCTCTAAAACAGAAAAAAAAAAAAAGGATTTACTCCCCCATCTTGGGGAACCCCTTCTGTTCCAGCACTCCTGTCTTGGCTCCACCTGTACCAGAATGGACACTTATGCAAATGATTGTTGTTCTCCTACTCAGGGCTGGTTATACACGTGTCCCATATGGTGTCCCATATGGATCCATTTTTCTAGATAGGAGGTAGCTCCAAACATAGTGTGGATCTCTCCCATCCAGTCAACAGCACCTTCACCGGCAGCCCATGGCAAACACATGTACAGGTTAACTGGATGAGAGACACTTTGGAGGCTGCTGTTAAAACATGGGGACTCGTTGAAACTTTAGATGATAAAACCAGAGATCACAGGGAGACAGTTTGGGCCTATCGTAGAACCATCTCTCTACCAATTTTCTTCCCAAAAATGAAATGAGGAGGGCTGGGTGGAGTGGCTCACGCTTGTAATCCCAGCACTCCAGGAGGCCGAGGCAGGCAGATCATTTGAGGTCAGGAATTTGGGACCAGCCTGGGCAACACGGTGAAACCCCGTCTCCACCCAAAAATACAAAAATTAGCTGGGCATGGTGGAGCGTGCCTGTAATCACAGCTACCCGGGAGGCTGAGGCAGGAGAATCGCTTGTGGAGGTTGCAGTGAGCCAAGATTGTGCCACTGCATTCCAGCCTAGGTGACAGAGTGAGACTCCATCTCAAAAAAAAAAAAAAAAGGAGGAAGGCTCCAACAGAGAGGCTCCAGAAACACTTTTGAAAGTGGCTTTTGGCCAGGCACGGTGGCTCACGCCTGTAATCCCAGCACTTTGGGAGGCCTCACAAGGTCAGGAGATCGAGACCATCCTGGCTAACACGGAGAAACCCTGTCTGTACTAAAAACACACACAAAAAATTAGCCGGATATGGTGGCGGGTGCCTGTAGTCTCAGCTACTCGGGAGGCTGAGGCAGGAGACTGGCGTGAACCTGGGAGGTGGAGCTTGCAGTGAGCCGGATCACGCCACTGCACTCCAGCCTGGATGACTGAGTGTCTCAAAAAAAAAAGAAAGTGGCTTTTAAATTTATAGCACTCCAAAGTGGAATGGATCCCTGGATGTGTCTAAAGTTAGATCAAGAGGCTGGTTTTACAGTGCTTGACAATCAGTTGTCAGTATTGTAGGTAGAATAGCAATTGGAGTCAGTCTGGGGTTTTTGATCCTGGCTGCAGCACTCTGTTTTTTGGCTGTATGACCTTGGGCAAGTGACTAAACTTCTCTGCTTGTTGTCTGTGAAGATAAATTATTTACGTCATAGGGCAGCTGTGAAGATTAAAAGAGATAAAAGTACACACAGTGCCAGGATTCAGTATTATTAGAATTACTTTTTAATGGTATTGAAGGCAGAGAAGCTTAATTTCAATATATATCTCTGAATTTTTACTAGGGACCATCTTAGGTCTCACTGAAATGTGGATTCAGAGTTCAGCCTCAATAGTTGCTAAATGGCCTGCTTCCTTACACCAGCATCCAGCCCCAGTCATTCTGTATTTGCCAGGCCATTCATATCTATGCACTGATTTCATCCCCACAGGACAAGGTTTTGACCTGTCACACATGACCTCACCTCTGTGGCTTGCCAGGGTTGGTGTGAATAGTTTAACCAAGCCTATTGAAGACCTAACTGTAGCGATAGCAGTTAACCTATGTAACTTTTTTGAGTCATTTGAATTATGTAGAAATTGGACCTGTAATCCCAGCACTCTGGGAGGCCAAGGTGGGAGGATTGCTTAAGCCCAGGAGGTCAAGGCTGCAGTGTGCCACTGCACTCTAGCCTAGGCAACAGAGTGAGACCCTGTCTCAAAAAAAAAAAAAAAAAAATTGGAAATTTGTTGTATCTGTGTAGGTATGTGATTCTTTGGATAAATGATTCACTGTATCTTCCTCAAAACTAGATTATTTGAAAGACTAAGATCATTCAACTGATTGCACTGACTGCCAACTAATTTTGCAGGAGATGTTGCAGTAAAGATCCTAAAGGTTGTTGACCCAACCCCAGAGCAATTCCAGGCCTTCAGGAATGAGGTGGCTGTTCTGCGGTGAGTAGAAAGCTGGCGGTCCAGTCCCTCTGGAGTGCTGGAGTGGGGAGTACAAGGACTGCAGAGTTAGTGGACTGTGCCGCGGGTTGGAGCGGGCAGGCAGTTGGGACTCACTGTGGAGTTCCTGTGGTTGGATGCTCCTCCCTTGAGAGCGAAGGGATGTTTCCTTTAGTTTATGTGGTTGTCAAGCCTTTCGAAGAGCCCCTTTTTAGGAGAATACCCTCCTCTGGGCACAGTAAACTCAATAGCCCAATTTCTATCTCTGGGTTTTGGTTTGAGGTGGGCAGAAATAGGCCCTATTTTTACCTTTATTTCCCAGAACCCTCTTTATAGCTAGCTGAGTTGCCTTATTTTAGACTTCAGAACAGTCAGCTTTCAAATCTTTCAGTCACTATTTAGACTTGTAGGAAGAAGTCATATAATGGAGACTTCTACAGAGGAGTCCTTGTGACCTCCACAGGGAGGGTCATGGAGTGTACATTGATGAAAGAGAATGTCCTCTCTGTAAGCAAGGCCGGCAGTGAACTGATGGCCCAGTGAACTATTGGTGGGCTTCTGTTTGCTCAGAATGCCACCCGGGTTATCAGCCATGCCATGTGTTTGTTTTTGGGACTGGGGGTGGTGTTGGAACTGGGGGTGGTGTCGAGAGCACAGAACCCAGTGTCCATGGGGAAGCACAGTAGACCTCCCTGAGCACTTTCCTCCTCCCTCTCCTCTCTTCCCCTCCCCAGCAAAACACGGCATGTGAACATTCTGCTTTTCATGGGGTACATGACAAAGGACAACCTGGCAATTGTGACCCAGTGGTGTGAGGGCAGCAGCCTCTACAAACACCTGCACGTCCAGGAGACCAAGTTTCAGATGTTCCAGCTAATTGACATTGCCCGGCAGACGGCTCAGGGAATGGAGTGAGTAGATGGTCTGATGCCTCTCTGGGACCAAGGCATCAAATTTGTCCCTAAATTGGAACCAGGATGAGGAAAAGCCTTCTAGTCCATTAAGCGATTCTGTGATATCTTTGCACAAGCCTCTGGCCTGGGCTGGAGGGGCCAATTATCAGGAATGAGTTGTTCAGGTTCCAGCTGGGTGGGGTGGCTCACACCTGTAATCCCAGCACTTTGGGAGGCCAAGGCCAGTGGATCACTTGAGGCCAGTAGTTAGAGACCAGCCTTGCCAATATGGCAAAACCCTGTTTCTACTAAAAATACAAGAATTAACCAGGCCTGGTGGCACATGCCTATAATCCCAGCTACTCAGGAGGCCAGGACAGGAGAATCGCTTGAACATGGAAGGCAGAAGTTGTGGTGAGCTAAGATCACGTTACTACACTCCAGCCTGGGCTGCAGAGCAAGAGACTCTCTCTCTCAAAAAAAAAAAAAAGAGAAGTTCAGGTTCCTCCTTGGGACTGAACTTCCCCCTTGGGGCTCAGATTCGGGCTCTGCCTGCTACCCTGGCTTTATCAGAAACCTGAGAACATAGTGGGGTGCATGTACCTTCTGCTTGGACAGCTGTGGCAATGCCCTCTGCTCAGCTGTCTGAGGCATGGCTGTCCCACATGAGGGTTTAAGCAGATGTCATTTTGGGGATAATTTTTTTTTTTTTTTTTTTTTAATTAAAAACTTTTTCCTGACCAGGCACGGTGGCTCATGCCTGTAATCCCAGCACTTTGGGAGGCTGAGGCGGGTGGATCACGAGGTCAGGAGTTCGAGACCAGCCTGGCCAATATGGTGAAATCCCATCTCTACTAAAAATACAAAAATTAGCTGGTTGTGGTGGCATGCACTTGTAATCTCAGCTACTCGGGAGGCTGAGGCAGAAGAATCACTTCAACCTGGGAAGCGGAGGTTGCAGTGAGTGGAGATCACGCCATTGCACTCCAGCCTGGGCAACAGAGCCAGACTCCATCTGGAAAAACAAAAACAAAAACACTTTTTCCCTTAGAGACACAGGTTCTCACTCTGTCACCTATGCTAGAGTGCAGTGGCGCGATCATAGCTCACTGCATCCTTGAACTCCTGGGCTCCAGCTATCCTCTTGGCTCAGTCTCATAGGTTGCTGGGACTGCAGGCACATGCTACCGTGCCCAGCTAATTTTCGTGTATTTTGTAGAGTTGGAGGTCTCACTATGTTGCCCAGGCTGGTCTCAAACTGGCCTCAAGTGATCCTCTCACCTTTCCTGGCTAGCCCAGGGTAGTGCTTCTCAAACCTTTCCTCTGAAGTAGAGGAACTCCTCGTACCCCTAGACATCTGGGAGTTATTAAGCTATAGCTGTGCTTGCAAGTCCTACATAAATTCTCATACTGTCTTTAAAATTCATATGGAAGTTGCCTTCTGTGTATTTTAAGAAATGGAATGACTTTTCAGAAAAATTGAGATATAATTCATGTATCATAAAATTCCCCCTTTTAAAAAGTACACCTACCTCAGTGTTTTTCTGGTATTGAGTTGTGCAGCCATCACCACTATCTAATTTTAGAACATTTTCATTATCCCGGAAAGAAACATATGCCCATTGTATTAGTCTGTTTGGTTTGCTCTAAAGGAAGACCTAAGGGTGGGTAATTTATAAAGAAAAGAGGTTTATTTGACTCGGGGTTCTGCAGACTGTACAAAAAGCATGACACCAGCATCTGTGTCTGGTGGGGCCCTCAGGAAGCTTTTACTCATGGCAGAAGGCAAGGGGAGCCACATGTGACGTGGTGAGAGAAAGGAGCAAGAGATAGAGCGTGGAGGGAAGTCCCAGACTCTTGGGTACAGGTTTCATGTGAACTAATAGTGTGTGAACTCACTCGTTACTGCAGGGAGGGCACCAAGCCATTCGTGAGGAATCCATCCCCATGACCCAAACACCTGCCACTTAGGTCCCACCTCCAACACTGGGGATCACATTTCAACTTGAGATTTGGAGTGGACAGATACCCAAATGATATACCCATTAGCGGTCACCCAATACCTCCCACCCACTTGCAGTCTACTTTCTGTTTCTATGGATTTTGCCTACTTTATAGTTTAATATAAACGGAGTCATGTGAGATATAATATAGTCAGGTAACATATAATGATGTTTCGGTCAAAGACCACATATAGGAAGGTGGTCCCACAAGATTATAATACTGTATTTTTACTGTGCCTTTTCTATGTTTAGAGACACAAATACTCACCTTGTTACAACCAGCTATAGTATTCAGTACACTGAGGGCCATACAGCTTTGTAGCCTAAGTGCAACAAGCTATATACCATTTAGCCAGGGTGTGTAGAAGGCTGTACCATCTTGGTTTGTGTGAGTACACTTTATGACGTGTGCGTGAAGACAAGTTGGCTAACACATTTCTCAGAAGGTATCCCTGCTGTTAAGTGATGCTTGGCTGTATATAATACATAAGATATGGTATTGTATGCCTGGGCTGTTAGACCTAGCATAATATTTTCAAGGTTAATCCAGGTTGTGTAGCATGTGTCACTACTTCATTCCTTTCTGTGTCTGAGTAACATTCCATTGTATGGATATGCCACATTATTCATTCATCATTTATGGCCATTGGGTTATCAGAATTACTTTAGAGTAAAACTGATGCTTGAAGAAGTGTCAGCAATGGTCAGGTGCCAGGGGCCCATGACTGTAATCCAAGCATTTTGGAGGCCAACGTGGGAGGATCACATGAGCCCAGGAGTCAAGACCAGCTTGGGCAACACTGCAAGATCCTGTATCTACCCCCCCCCCCAAAAAAAGGGCAGCCTGGTGGCACATGCCTGTGGTCCCAGCTACTGGGAGGTGGGAGGATCACTTGAGCCCAGGAGGTTAAGGCTGCAGTAAGCTATGACTGCACCACTGCACTCCAGTCTCCAAAAAAAAAAAAAGTGTAAGCATGTTTATGCTGTGGCCTCACCTTCAGGTAAGCAGTGATGTGAACCAGGCTGAACAGCACAGGGTCTATCCCTGTGTGTAACACTCCTTGGAGCCAGGCCTTCAGTGGCTTTACTTCTTAGCTGTAGTTTAAAACTGCTTTCTACCCATGCCCCTCAAACTTATTTTTAATAATTTCTTTTCCCTTCACAGCTATTTGCATGCAAAGAACATCATCCACAGAGACATGAAATCCAACAGTATCCTTTGGTTGTTGAGTTCATTTGACTGCTCAGTTCTAAATTTAGGGAAACAGAAGGGAGCCTTTCTATCACAAGTGGCTCTCAGTGCCAGGGGGTATCTTTTTAAGGAAAGAGGCAGAGGACAGGAAAACAGAACCTAAGTCAGAAAATTAGTAGGCTTGGCCTGCCCCTCAGCAGCTTATGCCTCACCTGGACTGATGAGAGCGATGTTTAGGTTAGGTTCCTTTCTGAGTTTATCTCAGCAAAAGTGATTTGGAGAGATTTCCATAAGCTTGAAATAGGCGTAATTTTATCACACTATTGGTAAATTTAACCTGAGGGGATTGGGCTTTTGTCTTATGTTTATTTCTAGTTTGTGGCCAGTGTGTGTATGTCTATCTGCTTGTTATGTGGATAGCAAATAGCTACAAGCCAGATGTTGAAAGGTTTCCAAAATCACTATTTAAGATGGTCTTTCTTGACCGGGCGTGGTGGCTCACACCTGTAATCCCAGCACTTTGGGAGGCTGAGGCAGGTGGATCACTTGAGGCTAGGAGTTTGAGACCAGCCTGGCCAATATGGCGAAACCCCGTCTCTAAATTTAAAAATTAGCTGGGTGTGGTGGCACGTACCTATAATCCCAGCTACTCAGGAGGCTGAGGCATGAGAATTGCTTGAACCTGGGAGGCAGAGGTTGCAGTGAGCTGAGATTACACCACTGCACTCTAGCCTTGGGGACAGAGCAAGGCTCTGTCTCAAAAAAAAAAAATAAATGGTCTTTCTCAAAGGTACGTAAGTGGGTTTCTCAGAAGTCACTGTTAGAAGAGGAGAGGGGTTGTTTTTATAGAACAGTAAATGAAGAAAGGTATTTTTAATGCTGTAAGGCATGAAATTTAACAATTTTGAATCTGCCACCCTCCACCAGCCTTTCCTTGTGAAAGAAAGATGGCATTACAACCCACACTTTGCCTGTTGAGCAGTGAGAGGCATGATAGTTGTGTTGGATTATGGGACATGGCCTATTTTAGGTACATGTCTGAACACTTTTCATTGGTGGGGTCTTTAGCAGCCAAACATAATACCATGAAAGCGGACACCACAGATTTAAGGAGGTGTGAATTCCTGGGCACCAGCAGATAACAAGTTACTTTGTGTGTGTTTTGTTTTTTAATTTTTTGTTCTCTTTTATTTTTTTTTTCCTCACAAGTTAGACTTAAACTGTATGACTTCTTTACCCAGAAGCGAGCTGACTTTGGTTCTCATTTTGAAGTCACTGAGTGGTACCGATTCTAGTGAGGCATTTCTTATTACATCGAACACTCAGTAAGGGATTTGCTATTTTGTTAACCACTCAAGTTTCAAATGGTGATTTGAGAGCGGAATACAGGCAGAAATGACTAAGTTGTCAGGCCATCCTTGGTCCTCTGGGGAGCACTGGAGTGTGGCCTCTGCTCATCCTGTTAGGGTTTCAAGCACCTGTATTATGTGGAAAGGTCACAACGCCAGGGACCCAGCACCTAGATGTGCAAATGGGGAGAAGCAGGGAAGAAACGCTGGCTTGCTTTTGGCTAGGGTCAAATAATCTGGCACATTGACCAATCCCTGCCTGTCTTTTGGAAGAAGGGGCATTTCAAAAGCACTTTAAAGAACTTCAGAAACCTTAGGAAGTTCAGTGCAGAGAGGCTGTGACAGAGGTAAGGCAGAGAGATTACCGTGTTATAAAGAACTTTGGGATGTTTTTCAAAATTAACCTGACCATTCTTTTGAAACCAGGGTCCTTAACAAGCATTGAGATATATTTCTCCATGAAGGCTTAACAGTGAAAATTGGAGATTTTGGTTTGGCAACAGTAAAGTCACGCTGGAGTGGTTCTCAGCAGGTTGAACAACCTACTGGCTCTGTCCTGTGGATGGTGAGAACTGGGCTCCCACCAGCAGTCTCTGGTACAGGGCAAAAGGAATGCCCTGGAGATTTATGTGCAAACTTAAAGCATTTCTGTACATTTCCCTGAAATCCACATGACCCCTAGTGACAGCCAGCCTCAGGGCAATTGTAGATTTTCTTGAGGAAGCTGTTGATCAGAACCACTGTGAAGCTTAGTGTGGAGAGGAGTTAATAAGCTGGGTGATAGAAATGCTGGGTCTTGGTCCTTTAAAGACAAGGATTCCTGAGCTGTTTTAACCAGTGCCTGAGTTGGAGTCCTTTGGGGGAAAAGCTATGTGGGGACTGAAGAATGGACTCATTCATAACTAATGAAAGGGACAGCCTGGCCCCTAGATGTCTGTGAGGCTGGTCATATGGTGATAAATGCACTTTTGTCATATGGTGATACATGTAGGCCCCAGAGGTGATCCGAATGCAGGATAACAACCCATTCAGTTTCCAGTCGGATGTCTACTCCTATGGCATCGTATTGTATGAGCTGATGACAGGGGAGCTTCCTTATTCTCACATCAACAACCGAGATCAGGTGAGTCTGTGCTGGTGCTAAAGGACCTAACTCGTGGGAGCCCCTGGGCCTCCTGCCAGCCTAAGCAGCTGGAGGGTTAGGACTTGTTATTATCTGTTGTTCATTTACCCCCCATTAGCTCAGCTGTTTTCTTTCCCTTAGATCATCTTCATGGTGGGCCGAGGATATGCCTCCCCAGATCTTAGTAAGCTATATAAGAACTGCCCCAAAGCAATGAAGAGGCTGGTAGCTGACTGTGTGAAGAAAGTAAAGGAAGAGAGGCCTCTTTTTCCCCAGGTAAGGCTCAGGGCTGCTAGAACGTGATTAAAGCATGGGTTGGTTCTTAAAGATGGCAATATAAGGTGGGAGTATTTTGTTTTATAGGGAGGGGACCCAGGTCCTCTACAAGATGGTGGGGGCAGGTTGCATCCTGTGTCTTTGAGACACGGCTAATGAAAGCATTCTTGGGCTTTGTTTCAGATCCTGTCTTCCATTGAGCTGCTCCAACACTCTCTACCGAAGATCAACCGGAGTGCTTCCGAGCCATCCTTGCATCGGGCAGCCCACACTGAGGATATCAACGCTTGCACGCTGACCACGTCCCCGAGGCTGCCTGTCTTCTAGTTGACTTTGCACCTGCCTTCAGGCTGCCAGGGGAGGAGGAGAAGCCAGCAGGCACCACTTTTCTGCTCCCTTTCTCCAGAGGCAGAACACATGTTTTCAGAGAAGCTGCTGCTAAGGACCTTCTAGACTGCTCACAGGGCCTTAACTTCATGTTGCCTTCTTTTCTATCCCTTTGGGCCCTGGGAGAAGGAAGCCATTTGCAGTGCTGGTGCGTCCTGCTCTCTCCCCACGTTCCCCATGCTCAAGGCCCAGCCTTCTGTAGATGTGCAAGTGGATGTTGATGGTAGTACAAAAAGCAGGGGCCCAGCCCAGCTGTTGGCTACATGAGTATTTAGCGGAAGTAAGGTAGCAGGCAGTCCAGCCCTGATGTGGAGACACATGGGATTTTGGAAATCAACTTCTGGAGGAATGCATGTCACAGGCGGGACTTTCTTCAGAGAGTGGTGCAGCGCCAGACATTTTGCACATACGGCACCAAACAGCCCAGGACTGCCGAGACTCTGGCCGCCCGAAGGAGCCTGCTTTGGTACTATGGAACTTTTCTTAGGGGACACGTCCTCCTTTCACAGCTTCTAACGTGTCCAGTGCATTGGGATGGTTTTCCAGGCAAGGCACTCGGCCAGTCCGCATCTCAGCCCTCTCAGGGAGCAGTCTTCCATCATGCTGAATTTTGTCTTCCAGGAGCTGCCCCTATGGGGCGGGGCCGCAGGGCCAGCCTTGTTTCTCTAACAAAACAAACAAACAGCCTTGTTTCTCTAGTCACATCATGTGTATACAAGGAAGCCAGGAATACAGGTTTTCTTGATGATTTGGGTTTTAATTTTGTTTTTATTGCACCTGACAAAATACAGTTATCTGATGGTCCCTCAATTATGTTATTATTTTAATAAAATAAATTAAATTTAGGTGTAATGGCTGTTACCTCCTTTTAAAGTAAAGTAATTCTGAGCCCACAACTTGAATGCCCCATTTGTTCACCCTCTTCAGGAGCAGAATTCAAGAACAGGAAATGTACCCAGAGCCTAGGCTGGGAATGAATTTGTAATTTAACCTTTGTACTCTTTGTAACCCTCTACTGAAGAGTTAAGTATAAAAACAAAGCAGAAAGTACGCTAAACTCAGGTAATACCTTAAGTAATACTTTTTATAAACTATTATTTGGTAGCTACAGCTTTTTAAAAAAAAACACAAAAAGATAAATTCCAGCTTGGAACAAGCTAGTGCTGGTTCACAAGGTTGTGCTCACCCTTCAATTAAAATCAAAATGACTACAAGACTTGCCATCAGCTCTCTTCAGGACCATTGCTGGGTCAGAATCAGAAACGTTGGGTGCCATGAAATTTTTACAAAATTTCAAATCAAAGCCAGGCTTTGCAGATAATCGCTTGAGTACGAACCACACATGTAAGTGCACGTATATTTGAGTTCTCAATACAATTACCCTGATTGATAGGCATGAACCCACAGGTGAGAGCAGAGGCTTGGTTCCCCTAAAGGGCCCCGGCTGGAGGCCCCAACACCAACCAGACAGGAGGGCCAGACTGCTACCCAGTACTGTACCTCCTGCTCCTTCAAGAGCCTCCCTAAGGGAGAAAAAGATTTATACTTCCACTTTGTTTGCTGCACATGTGGCAACAAGATTGCTACCCTGATTTGGGACACTTGAGAGAACTTGAAAAAAATGACCATCCTTAAAGCCCTAGAAAAAAGTTGTATGTTAACAGCTATGCTGCACTCACTTTGCATTGTGTGTTCTTGAAAGCTCTGTATAAATCAAAATTTTGACCACACACTAAATACACTAGAGAAATACACTATAGAGGAATCCTTTTATAGGGCTGAAGAATCCTTTGGTAAGAAAAATATGCTGCAAGTAACTTGCAGCTGCAAGTTACTATTTCTGGGGAAGAAAAGATCAAAGATAAGAGCCAGGTTTGTTTTTTAAAGCAATCAATCCCAACAAACAGTCTGGGTGTTAGTTGTTACCCCGAGGGGCTTGAGGTGTAACTATATCAGCTATAAAAATAGCAATTCCATACACTTAATTAGGTTACTTTATATCCTTCACTCTTCCCCATGGCTGTAATAATGGAGAGTGAATAAGATTAAGGCTAAGCCCAACTCCCCTCAAATCCAAGCCATACGGCACCTTGGCTGCAGTACAGGGAAGCTCCGCACACCCTGGCTTGGGAAAGTTTCGGCCGATGGAGCCCAAGATGCAGGGCAACCATCTGCTCTTTAGGGTTCTGATGACTCCACTCCAGAAAGGTGCATGAAGAGGTCCCCGAGCTCTGTCATGTCGACATCTTCATTGTTGGGGACATGCCGGCTTTCTCGGTTCTCGATGAAATCCCAGAGCCGCACTGAATTAAAGAACTGCAAAAACAGCCAGTGGACATGCCTGGTGACTGCTAAGAGGAACAGGAAGGCTGCGTTCCTTGATCTTTCTTTTGCCTACCCCATTTCTCTGCCAGGAACAGTACCTGGAAATGCCCACAACTGCTAAGTGTCCCCAACTAGAGATGGCTAAAGTCCCTTACCCTCACAGTGCCTTGAGAACTGAGCTGTTTCCGAGGTTTCTCAGGCTCTGCTAGCCGCCCATCAGGGTAAGCATGGCGATAAAGACATTTGCTTCCAAATGGGCAGGTCCCCTTGCCTTGCTCAAAGTATTTACAGGCTTTTTTCCTGAAAAGCAGAAAGAAAAAGTCAAGAGGCTGGTGGGAAAACGAGGGGTCCAGATGGGGCCACTGCCTTCCTCCATCCTTACCCTTATGCCAGAGGTAGGTCAGCCTCACATTCTAGGTGGGGCAGCTGAGGCTGGGAGAGGTTGAGTGATTTGTCTCAGGTCACACACAGCTGGGATTCTGATTTCCAAGCAGAATAGGAAGTATCCCCACTTACCTGCAGCCTTGCAAAGGATATTAACCTGCCTGGGGACTCGCTGTGTGGAGACTGCAGTGCTCCACAGGCCCTCCGGCAGCTCCAGAGCACCTCCTGGGTCACCACAGAGCTAAGCCAGGCCTGGTCACTCTTCTGGGCACTAAGGTCTGAAGCTGGGCCACTTGTCTCTGCTCAAAGTTCCCTAGGTACCCCACCAAGCCAAGTCTCCCCTTCCTCCTGGCCGCAGTGCTGTCAAGGTGACTACAGGGAAAGCAGAGTGTTTAGCAACTGCCTAAAGCCATAGGTCTCCTTCCAGTTTTCCTGTCTCCAACCTTGGCACCAGGGAGGGCTTCTTCACACCTTATGTGCTTTGGACCCCTTCTCTGAACAGTGTTTTTCAATGCATAAAACGCATGGGTCTACAGCATACAGTTACCAAACAGTTCAAAATGTTTTCCCTCTCTCTTAATTCTACCATTCTCCCCCACAGACCTCTATGCTAAGAACCCTGCCCAAGGAAACTCAATCAAATGAATTCCCATTTTGCTCAAATGAACTCTGGTTTATCCAATCATAAAGGACCCCAAACTGAAGTAAAAAAAAAAAAAAAAAAAGATACCTAAGAATCCAGAGGGCCATCTCGGAGTACAGAGGAAGGGGAAGGTCACAGAAATAAAGCCAAACAACAGAAAGGGCACGCTGCTGTCAGGGGCAGCTGGGGTGTGTGACAGCGGAAGACAAGAACAGGGAAAGGAGGCTCCTGAATCCAGTGGTTTTCTGTCTTGTCAGATGGGATGGCCACAGCCCAGTGGTGAAGTTCTCTGAGGACGGCTTCATAGCAGCATAAAGAAAAGCTCTCTGGCTGGGTGCGGTGGCTCACACCTGTAATTCCAGCATTTTGGGAGGCCGAGGTGGGTGGATCACTTGAGGTCAGTTTGAGACCAGCCTGGCCAACACAGCGAAACCCCATCTCTACTAAAAATCCAAAAATGAGCTGGGTGTGGTGGCAGGCACCTGTAATCCCAGCTGCTTGGGAGGCTGAGGCAGGAGAATTGCTTGAACCCGGGAGGTGGAGGCTGCAGTGAGCCAAGATCGTGCCACTACACTCCAGCCTGGGAGACAGAGTGAGACTCCGTCTCGGTGGGGGTGGTGGGTTGGGGGGGGGCTGCGGAGGGGAGAAAAAGCTCCCTTGCCAGCTGATCTGATTTGAGCACAGGTGGCTGCAGAGCAGGTGTGTGGACCACACATCCTCCAGGCCCCTGCCTGCCTGGAGTTCTGAGCAGACTTCAAATGACCGTGAGCAGTTTGCTCTCACCAGAGCCTGCTGGACAACTCCAGAGCATCCTAGCACATTGGCTATGAACTCGATCAGGTCAAACACATTATGTGCTGGTCCCCCGCTCTCACAAGATTATTCTTTTTCCTCCCCCAGGCTTATCTGGTCACCAAGGCCAAAAGCCTTGACTCACTCTGTGTCCTCAGCTCTCACACGCAACTGTGTTCATTCCGTTTACAAATCACTTCCCAATCTCCCCTTCCTTTGGGTTCCCACACTGTGGAAGCCTCTGGGGCCTGCCTGCCAGGGCCACTTCCTCACTGGCCTCCCTCCCACTCCCACCAGTTTCCACCTTCAGAGTACCACGGAGGAGCTTCCCAACCTTTTTTTTTTTCTTTAAAGAGATGAGGTCTCCCTAGGTCTCCCCTGGCTGGTCTCAAACCCATGGACTTAAGCAATCTGCCCTCCTCAGCCTCCCAAAGTGCTGGGATTACAGGCGTGAGCCACTGCGCCTGGCCCCAACCTGTTCTTAAAGACCATGGCCACACTGGGATTCAAGTGTCCCTTAGATTCCAGTCTGTCTGTAGGTCCCACCACATCCTTCTACACACCTGTTTCAATGCCAGGAGCCATTCCCAGTGTCCCCCAGACACAAAACCTACACCCTTCTGTGCCCATGTCCTTCCATCACTTCCCCCCTATAGACAGGTGCTTCCTGCTTCATGGTTCAGGCTCCCATGCTGCTTCCCCTGGCAGCCCCTGGTGGATCCAAGTGCTTTCTCTGTTGTGATAGATGGTCCCTCATGAAGAATTGGTCACCAGCAAACCTGTATCATAATTGCCCTTTTGCAGTTTCCCATGAAGTTGTCTTACTTGGCCGGGCACAGTGGCTCACACCTATAATCCTAGCACTTTGGGAAGCTGAGATGGGTGGATCATCTGAGGCCAGGAGTTCAAGACCAGCCTGGCCAACATGGCGAAACCCCATCCCTACTAAAAAAAATACAAAAATTAGCTGGGTGTCGTGGTGCACACCTGTAATCCCAGCTACTCGGGAGGCTGAGGCAGAAGAATCACTTGAACCCTGGAGGCGGAGGTTGCAGTGAGCTGAAATCACGCCATTGCCAGCCTGGGTGACGGAGCAAGACTCGAAAGAAAAAAGAAATTGTCTTACTAATCTCTACATCCCCCGGTGGTGCTTAGCTGGAAGGTACCTGACCCATAGTGAGTACTCAGTAAATGTTTGTGGATTGCAAAAAACACAGTCATTAAAGGAAAGCAAAGCAAGGAAAGATCCAAATAGCAATAACAATTTCCAGACTGCTTTTCAGCAGAGCCCCTTTCTACAGGCCGGGGCCCTTTTCTACAGGCTGGGACTCCTCTGCTTGCCACGCCTGCCCTCTTGTGGACACACAGGAAGACTATATGAGGAAAAAATGGTTAAAAAAAAAAAAAATCAAGCTTTAGTAAACTGATAATGCAACATAAAGGAAGCATTAAAAAAGGTAATGCATAGTTTCACTTTTAGTATGACAAGTAAACTTCTACCATACCCAATCCTCCTGCAGATAAGTCTTAACACAAATATTTCAAGAAGACCTGAAGGCACCGGAGAATGAACAAACGCAGTTAGATTCTTTGGAGGAATAAACACAAAGAAGAATAGCAATGGCAAAGGCTAAGTTACCTTTTTTAAAAAAGGTAGCTTTTGTGGCTCACATCTGTAATCCCAGCACTTTGGGAGGCCGAGGCAGGTGGATTGCCTGAGCTCAGGAGTTCGAGACCAGCCTGGGCAACGCAGTGAAACCCCGTCTCTACTAAAATACAAAAATTAGCCAGGCGTGGCGGCATGCGCCTGTAGTCCCACCTTCTTGGGAGGCTGAGGCAGAAGTGCTTGAACCCGGAAGGCGGAGGTGGCAGTGAGCTGAGATTGTGCCACTGCACTCCAGCCTGGGCTACAGAGCAAGACCCCATCTCCAAAAAAAAAAAAAAGAGAAGTAGCTCTTATCCTGGAGCAGGCCAAAATCATAACCACATGGGGTGGCTAAAACTCCAAGGGGAAATCCAATCTTTCTGGCCTGAAGAACTAAAAGACAAGAGTTCAAGGAAATCACAGCCATTGGAAAGTGAGGAAGCAATCCCACAAAGTAAGGTGCCTGTGAAAAAGTGCTCAAAGGCTGTGTATAAACTCTGCCCAAATCTGACTAACTCCCGAACCACACAGGAATGCGACAAAGTCAGCTACGAATGCAAAACCAGAACTGAGATCTGAACTGCTACCTGGGTTTGAGTTCAAACAATTTACCTGCCTGTTAAAAACAGCAACACTTGGCTGGGCGCAGTGGCTCATATCTGTAATCCTAGCACTTTGGGAGGCTGAGGTGGGCGGATCACCTGAGGTCAGGAGGTCGAGACCAGCCAGGCTAACATGGTGAAACCCCGTTTCTACTAAAAATACAAAAAAATTAGCCAGGTGCAGTGGTGCATGCCTGTAATCCCTGCTACTTGGGAGGCTGAGGCAGGAGAATCGCTTGAACCCGGGAGGCAGAGGTTGCAGTGAGCCGAGATTGTGCCACTGCACTCCAGCTTGGGCAACAAGGGTGAAACTCCGTCTCAAAAAAAAGAGTCAACACTTTACAGATAAACTGTAACAGAATCCTAAGTCTCTCTACAATGTAATATTTACAATGTCAAGGATAAAATCTAAAATTACTAGATATATGAAGAATCGGGAAAATGTGATCCATTCTTAAAAGACAACAGAGGTCAACTTCAAGATGACAAGGATTTCAAAGTAGCTACTACAACTATGTTCAAGGAGATGAAAAGAAAAAAAGATTGAAAAAGAATGAACATCCCCAGAGATCTATGAACAATATAAAAAAATCTGTCATAAATGGAAGTAGAGTCCCAGCAGGAAAAGAAAAAACAAGACAGAAAAAAAGTTAATGAAACAACAGCTAAAATTTCGCTAATCTTGGGGACTGACATAAACGTAGAGAAAAACCACTCCACTCCTAGGCAAAATGTCAACATGCTGACAACCAGGATAAAGAGGAAAACTTGAGGCCGGGCACGGTGGCTCATGGCTGTAATCCCAGCACTTTGGGAGGCCGAGGCAGGAGGATCACCTGAGCCTAGGAGTTCAAGACCAGCCTGGGCTACATGGCGAAACCTTGTCTCTACCAAAAAAAATTAGCCAATTTGCCGGGCATGGTGGCGCACACTACTGGTGGCCCCAGTTACTCAAGAGGCTCCTGCTTGAGCCCAGGAGGCTGAGGCTGCAGTGAGCTGAGATTGCACCACTGCACTCCAGCAACAGAGTGAGACCCTATCTCACCGAAAAAAAAAAAAAAAAAAAAAAACACCAAAACTAAACAGGTCCACATCACCAGGTCCTTGCTCATTGCTGCATCCCAGAGCCCAGCATGGTGCCCAAGAGAAGCAAGAGAGGAAGAGGCCCCTAAGACCACACTCCTGGGAGGGAGAACGAGGACACAGGCTGACAGCAGAGCCAGACAGGCAGCAGGGGCACGTCGAAACTCAAAGCACTTACCCCATCCCCTGTTTGAAAGCTTCAATCAACTCGTTCTTTTTATTCTGATCTTCCACCCAATACACACTTGGAATTACAAACTCTGATATCACACGGCATTCTGGACAAGACCTGAAATAAGAATTAGATTACTAAGGGAGAAGTCATGTTACGAAGCCTGGGCACACTCTCTGCTAAACCTCTTGCTCAACTGCCTGACCACTACAGGCATTTCCTTCACCAGAAATTCCAAAAGATGAAAGCACAATCATCCAAGAACCTTATTTACTATTAAAAAAATAGGGTTTCCCAATGAGAACACATGGACATATGTGGGGGAACATCACACACCGGGGCCTGTCGGTGCAGGGGCAAGGGGAGGGAGAACATCAGCACAAATAGCTAACGCATGAGTGGCTGAAAACCTAGGTGATGGGTTGAGAGGTGCAGAAAACCACCTTGGCACATGGATACCCATGTAACAAAGCTACACATTCTGCACATGTATCCCAGAACTTAAAGCAAAAAAAATACATATATACGTATATATATAGGGTTTCCTCAACAAAAAAGACAGATGAAATAAGAACCCTCATACACTGCTGGTGAGAATGTAAAATGGTGCAGCCACTTTGAACAGAGTCTGGCAGATTCTCCAACAGTTTAATGTAGAGTTATTATACCATAAAACCTAGCAATCCCATGCCTAGGTGTATACCCAAGAGAAATGAAAACACATGTCCACCCAAAACTGTGTTCACAGATGTTGACAGCAGCATTATTCATAATAGTTGCAAAGTTAAAACAGCCTAAATGTCCACTAGCTGAGGAATGGATAAGGGAAATGTGCTGCGTCCATACAATGGAACGTATTCCGCCAGGAGAAGGGGGGTTCTGGCACATGCTACAGTTGGGATGAACTCTGACAACACTATGCTCAGTGAAAGAGGCCAGGCACAAAAGGCCACATATTCTATGATTCCATTTATAAGAAGTGTCCAGAATAGGCAACTCTGTAGAGACAGAAAGCAGATGAGTGGTGAACTAAATTGTGGGCTTTTATCTCAATAAAGCAGTTGTTTTACCACACAATTTTAGGCAAGTCACTTGACCCCCGCACCCCAGGCCTGTTTCCTAATCTGTAACTGAGGAGGGTCTTTGAGGGAATGAGATGAGCGGACAGATGTGAAGAGTTCTGAACAGTAGAATGCGTGCAGTAACCTCTCCACATGCCAGCTTTTCCCCTGTCCTGCTGGAGAATTTGAGACTCCTATGTTGGCCACATTGAGCACATCCCATGTGCCAGGCATCATGCAGAATGTTTTACATGCATTATTCCACTTCATCCTCAAATAACCCTATTTTCGTTTTTGGTGGGGGAAAAAACGAAGCTCGAAATAATTAACAGGCAACTGGGCTACAGGCAGGTAGTACTGGATTTCAAACACAAGGCTAGGAGATGAAAACAGGCCAGTGCCATTTAACACCTTTTTACACAGATCATCTTTGCTGAGTTCCTCCCCAACACCCAGAAAGCTTGGTAGGAATTGTTGCCCATCTTTTATAGGAACAGGTACTTAGGCTCAGGAAGAGTAAATGACTTGCTGAAGTTCATGCAGCCAGGGACGAGAACTCACCAGTTACTCTGGAGGGTAACGGAGGGCTTAAAAGTGGATGGAATGAAGTCTCAAATCAAACATTCTCCTAGCTCCTACAGCTAAGACCCCTGGCTGTACTTACTTAATGATTGGGTTTTCAAACTGTTTGGCACACCGCCACTGCCGGATGCAGGACAAGCAGTACGTGTGATTGCAATTGGAGAGAATCCCAAATCTCCTCTCAGAAGCAGAGGCCTTCTCCAGGATCACTTCCATGCAGATACTGCACACTTTGTCCTGGCTTGCCTGGAAGGCAAAGGCCTTTTCCATCTCGTGTTCGAATGTCAACATGCAGATCTGAAGCACAGACAGGAAGGAAGGCTTTGGTTGTGGGCCACTGACGAGTGGCAGGAGCCCTAGGAGTAGCTGCAGCCACACTGCCACAGCTGAGATCAGGAAGGAACACTGACAGCAACTGCTGTGGGCAAAGGCCCAGCCTCCCCCAAGTCAGGACACTGACATCTCCCTCAGACCACACAAAGGACTTCAAACCACCACTGGTCCAGCCCCTTGCTTTCCTAGGAGGTGACATGGTCACCACCCATTTAGGGCTGAGAACACGGAGATCCAAAAAGGTTAAACTGCAATGGAGTCAGAGTCCATAAGGACTGTTGCCCTAGTCCCCCAGCTCCTCTGGGCACTGTTTCTCCTGACTCTGAGCCATGTCTACATCAGAGATGCTGACTCGTCCTTACCACGAGCCTTGAGGCTGGCAGCCTAGTCATATGTAAGAAGCACCACTTCTCCCCCAAGAAAACAATTCAATGAATTCATTCATTCACTAGGCATGCCCTGAATTCCTTCTATGTGCTGGCATTTGAGCAAGAGTGAGAAGACCTAGGCCCAGCCCTTGTGAGCTCAGTGTGTCCAGATCTGAGACAAGCCAACACTCACTGCAGAGACCTCACACACTTGCATAAAGAAGACAGCTCTAACCCTCTGCTTCCCTGGAAGACAATGGAGAGTGTCTCCTTGTCCACTGCCACACGGAGTCAGTACTAACTTACCCCTTGACTATCTAGGAATATGCTGTCCATTTAAACATGTCTTAGGCCAGGTGCAGTGGCTCACACCTGTAATCCCATTACTCTGGGAGGCCATGGTAAGAGAACTGCTTGATCTCAGTTCAAGACCAGCCTGAGCAACATAGCAAGACCTCACCTCTGTGAAAAATAAAATAATTTTTTTTTTTTTCGAGATGGAGTCTCGCTCTGTCGTCCAGGCTAGAGTACGGTGGCGCAATCTCGGCTCACTGCAAGCTCCGTCTGCCAGGTTCACACCATTATCCTGCCTCAGCCTCCCAAGTAGCTGGGACTACAGGCGCCTGCCACCACGCCCAGTTAATTTTTTGTATTTTTAGTAGAGACAGGGTTTCACCGTGTTAGCCAGGATGGTCTCAATCTCCTGACCTCGTGATCCGCCCGCCTCGGCCTCCCAAAGTGCTGGGATTACAGGCGTGAGCCACCATGCCCAGCCAAAATAAAATAAAATTTTAAAAGTTAGCCAAGCCACCACACCTGGCATTTTTAAATTTTTTTATTATTATTTTTTTTTGAGACAGGGTCTTACTCTATTGCCCAGGCTGGAGTGCAGTGGCACAATCTTGGCTCACTGCAACCTCTACTTCCCAGGCTCGGGTGATCCTCCCACCTCAGCCCTGCCGAGTAGCTGGGACTACAGGTGTGCACCACCACACCTAGCTAATGTTTGTATTTTTTTTTTGTAGAGACGGGGATCTCACCATGTTGCCCAGGCTGGTCTCAAACTCCTGGGCTCAAGCGATCTGCCTGCCCTGGCCTGCCAAACTGCTGGGATTACAGGTGTGAGTCACCATGCCTGGCCCTCCCCTGCCTCTTATCCAGTTTCGTACCTTCTGCATCATGCATAGGGCCTAGCATAAGGCAAAGCCTCCCAAAACACTGCAGACATTAATGACTTTAAAAGGCCCTTCCAATAAGTGGCTCCTCAGATTCTACGATTTGTGCTCAAATCTTCCAAAACTTCACCTAGCTGGATCCCAACTATGAGGAAGTGTGAACCCAGGGAGGGAGGATGCTGTATCTGTGTGTGATAGAGACATACACACAGATGACATACCATGGTCTCGAGCTAGATCTGTTCTTTGAACTTAGCATGATTTTATGTTTCAGATACCACTTCTTTTTCTCTTTATTCTGAGTAATCAAAAATTGGCAAAATAGGCCGGGCATGGTGGCTCATGCCTGTAATCCCAGCACTTTGGGAGGCCAAGGCAGGTGGACCACTTGAGGTCAGGAGTTCAAGACCAGCCTGGCCAACGTGGTGAAACCCCATCTTTCCTAAAAATACAAAAAGTAGCCGGGTGTGGTGGTGGGCGCCTGTAATCCCAGCTACTCGGCGGGGCTGAGGCAGGAGGATCACCTGACACAGGGAAGCAGAGGTTGCAGTGAGCCGAGATTGCACCACTGTACTCCAGCCTGGGTGAGAGGGAGACTCCGTTAAAAAAAAAAAAAAAAAAAATTGGCAAAATAACTGCAGAAAAAAGAACCTGAAAATAGGATGTAAATATACCAGATACATAATATGGGTATTACTGGCAGGGGGATGCCTGTGGAAATACCAACAATTCTGTCACTTAGTACATTTCAGATCTCTTGAGTGTGTATGGATGGCCTTCCGTGTCCTGTTCAGTACATTTCAGATTTCTTAACATGAGTTCATGCAAAGATTTGTGACTTTACCTTTTCGTGAGCCTTCCTCTGCTCTGGGTCCAATGGGTGCAAGACTTGCAGCCTACAGATTTCACACACCTCCCCGTGCAGGTAGACACAGGCATCCCCAAACCGGCACTCCCCAGCAGCCGCGTAGGGGCACAGCTGCTGCTCGCTGCTGTAGGAGCTGCTGGCCTCCACATCATCAAGGCCACTCCTGATGGCATCCAGGTAGGAATGTGGCTTCATCTCGGGGCTGGGCTGGGGGTCGCTGCAGCTGCCTGGATTACTTGCCATGCTCGGCTGGGTCTTCCCTTCAGCCATGCCAGAGAGATCTGAATACAACACACAGCACACACGCACATGAAAATGGCACAATTTTTCTGGTATGCCGTTAGCCAAAGCCTAACATATTAAGCTACTCTGACCTAATAATTCCACTCTTGAGAACATATGGCAAAAAAAACAGACCGAAGGGGAAAAATAAAAGGAATAGTATAAAATGTTCATAGTGACATTACTTATAATTACTTAAAAAAACAAAAAACAAAAATGGCAAGACAGGGAAATAGCAAAACAATAGGATACACTTATACAAAAGAACACTAAAGCTGTTTAAAATGGCAAATATGGAAATGTTAACATATGGACCAGTTAACACTAAAACAAACAAAAAAACAGTGAGATCACTAGAACACAGTGTTTCCTTCATACCAGCAAAGGTAAAATCATTTTAAGTGAACTAGAATAGATGTCTAGAGCAAATCTGTGGGTCCTGAGGCCAGTGTAAACTGCCCCATGGTGACCCCTTCTCACGCCAGGAGCTGCTGCCTTCCCACTGCACACCTCCGAGCTTGTTTAGAGGTCAAGTATTCTCACAAGATTACTCATTTGCTGAGGACGGAATCTGCCTACCTCATGATACCCAATTCCAAGAACTAGAAATCTCTTCACCTGGTGAGGACCAGCCAATAAAAACAACTTTTATTGCCGGGTGCAGTGGCTCTTGCCTGTAATCCCAGCACTTCGGGAGGCCGAGGCGGGTGGATCATGAGATCAGGAGTTTGAGACCAGCCTGGCCAACATAGTGAAACACCGTCTCTACTAAAAATACAAAAATTAGCCAGGCATGGTGGTGGGCACCTGTAATCCCAGCTACTCAGAAGGCTGAGGCAGGAGAATCCCTTGAACCCGAAAGGCAGAGATCATGCCACTATACTGCAGCCTAGGCGACAGAGTGAGTCTCCATCTCAAAAACAAAACAAAACAAACAAACAAAAACAAAAAAACACAAAAAACAAAAAAACTTTCACAATTTGTAGCTTTCGTCCTCATCAAACCCTGTTTTAAGGCACAGACCATGTCCCAAACCCTAGTGTGCTATTCTGTTCCCAAAGGTGCAATCTAAACTGTCAAACACTGTCAGCATAAAAACTAATACCATTCACTGGCCTAAAAGTCAAACAGTGAAACATGCTCTTTAGCAAAATATTTAGTTTTCTTTTTTTTTGAGAGGGAGTCTCACTCTTGTCATCCAGGCTGGAGTGCAGTGGTGTGATCTCAGCTCACTACAATCTCTGCCTCCCGGGTTCTAGAAATTCTCCTGCCTCAGCCTCCCAAGTAGCTGGGATTACAGACATCTGCCACTATGCCCGGCTAATTTTTGTATTTTTAGTAGAGACAGGGTTTCTACTAAACCATGTTGGCCAGGCTGGTCTTGAACTCCTGACCTCAGGTGATCCGCCCGCCTCGGTCTCCAAAAGTCATGAGGTTATAGGTGTGAGCCACTGCACCCAGACAAAATATTTAGGTTTGAAATGAAGAGCTTGATGCTTCTCACCAGCTGGACAACCACCATATGAAGATGGAAGTTACATGTTGACAAAAAGATTGCATTTTTATGTTTTGCCAGGCCAGTCTTGGAGCTCAACCCAGCCTTGGGCACAAGGGCGAATGTATCATTTGAATGATCTGCAGCCACATGGAGCCTCTTCAGAACAGTTCTGAAGTCTCTCCACGCAGACTATCTGGAGGTGTATTAGGTTAGGAATCCTCTTGACAAAAGGAGGCCAGAAAGGAGCACCAAGCATAAACAAGAGTGCTATGCAAAAAGACGCAACAAAAGGCTTCCGCTTACTCACTTCGGTCTCTAAGAACCAATGTTCTCTTTTCACGCTTTCCGGGTTCATGTGAGTTAGTTTTCACAATGGATGCAGTGACCTCAGAAGGAGGGTGAGGATTGTGGAAAGCTGGGGAGGGCACACTGTGGGCCATGGTGCCCACAGCACCTCCAGCTGCAGCAGAGGGCCTCGTGTGGTCATATCTAAACAAAACACACAGCAGACGCATTACAGACATGCCACCCACACACATCTCCCACACTCCCCAGATGCCAATGGCCCTCCTTCTGCTGCACTTGTTGAGGTGAAGAAGGCGGCCATCTTTTCCAATATTTAAACTCTAACAGGATTATCGATTATTAACAGATGCTTGGCAATTCAGTGTGAGGGGGACATTTGCTATCTATCACCTATGCTTAAGTGTCTCTGTGGGACTTGAGTGGGACAGACACACAGCTCCAGACCACACAGAGAACCTGAAAGTTCCAAATAGATGTTGAGCTGAAATCTCCTGATGCCTGACTGACCCAGTATTCTTTGGAGCAGGAGTCCCCAAAATGCTGACAAGGGCCAATGATCTCTCCCTGACTCTCTTGGCACTCATTGACAGGGGAAGACCAAGGTGGGCCTACTTCCATCATCTCCCACTGCACTGCACAGAAAAAGGAGGGAAGGAAGCTTTGCAGCCTAGGAAAAAAAAGATCAGCTCTTCACTACAAAAGCATGAACAAATTTCCGGAATTGTGTACAATTTTATAACTATATATTCATAAGAATAAGGCTGAAAAGTAGTTTTAAAAAATGAAAATTAGGCCGGGCATGGTGGCTCATGCCTGTAATCCCAGCACTTTGGGAAGCTGAGGCGGGCAGATCACAAGGTCAGGAGTCAGAGACCAGCCTGACCAACATGGTGAAACCCCGTCTCTACTAAAAATACAAAAAAAAAAAAAAAAAAATTCAGCCAGGCGTAGTGGCGGGTGCCTGTAATCTCAGCTACTCAGGAGGCTGAGGCAGGAGAATTGCTTGAACCCTGGAGGCGGAGGTTGCAGAGAGCCAAGATCTCACCACTGCCCTCCAGCCTGGGCAACAGTGCAAGACTCTATCTCAAAAAAAAAAAGAAGAAAGAAAAGAAAATTAGTTTTAGGGTACTGAAACTGAGGTTTTAAATTTATTTGCCATACTTTTTGTAATGTTGTCACATTACTTTTACATTAAAATTTCCCCCTTATCAAGACCCATTCTCCAAATGAAATCAGTGTCACAGCTGGAGCCTGTTGCAGAGTCCTTGCCTGCACCGAGTTCCATAGGCACAGTAGCCCTTCTGGTAGTACTTGCAGATGGTGGACGGCTTGCTGTTTGCCAAGTCATGTGAGAATAGGCACTGACTTCCTTCCCGACACACACCATGCATAAAATACCTGCAGAGACAAGCACAGGCATACAACTTTTAGAAGCACATTTTGCTTTATAAAATCAGCTTATTCTTGAACCTAGCATACAAATACTTACCAAGCATACAGAGCATGTATAAAGGCTCTATTAGGCCCTGGAGAGAGATCTATATATTTCCTTGATTCTACAACAGTGATTTCAGAGGCACTACAACTGATTCAATGACAGCTTTTCTTAAAGAAAAACAAATGATCCCATACATTTCTTTTTTTTTCCCTTAGTATTTATTGATCATTCTTGGGTGTTTCTTGGAGAGGGGGATGTGGCAGGGTCATAGGATAATAGTGGAGAGAAGGTCAGCAGATAAACACCTGAACAAAGGTCTCTGGCTTTTCTAGGCAGAGGTCCCTGCAGCCTTCGGCAGTGTTTGTGTCCCTGGGTACTAGAGATTAGGGAGTGGTGATGACTCTTAATGAGCATGCTGCCTTCAGGCATCTGTTTAACAAAGCACATCTTGCACAGCCCTTAATCCATTTAACCCTGAGTTGACACAGCACATGTTTCAGAGAGCACGGGGTTAGGGGTAAGGTTATAGATTAACAGCATCCCAAGGCAGAAGAATTTTTCTTAGTACAGAACAAAATGGAGTCTCCTATGTCTACTTCTTTCTATACAGACACAGTAACAATCTGATCTCTCTTTCTTTTCCCCACATTTCCCCCTTTTCTTTTTGACAAAACCGCCATCGTCATCATGGCCCGTTCTCGATGGTCGCTGTCTCTTTGGAGCTGTTGGGTACACCTGCAGAAAGGTTGACACTTCACACTTGGAAGATTGCACAGCGGCCAGGCAGAGGCGCTCTGCACTTCCCAGACGATGAGCGGCCAGACAGAGACACTCCTCACTTCCTAGACCGGGTGGCGGCCAGGCAGAGGCTGTAATCTTAGCACTTTGGGAGGCCAAGGCAGGCGGCTGGGAGGTGGAGGGTGTAGCGAGCCGAGATCACGCCACTGCATTCCAGCCTGTGGCTGCATATTAGAATCAGCTAGCAGGCTTTCAGACCGCATTTCCAAGGCTTCCTCCCTCAGCCTTAGAGACACACTGCTAACACCATACTTTGGAAGTTACTGTGTCCGGAATTAGTGGGTTCTTGGTCTCACTGACTTCAAGAATGAAGCCACGGACCCTCGCGCTGAGTGTTACAGTTCTTAAAGGCGGCGTGTCCGAAGTTTGTTCCTTCTGATGGTCGGATGTGTTCAGAGTTTCTTCCTTCTGGTGGGGTTCATGGTCTCACTGGCTCAGGAGTGAAGCTGCGGACCTTCATGGTGTTACAGCTCTTAAAGCGGCGCGTCTGGAGTTGTTCGTTCCTCCCGGTGGGTTCGTGGTCTCGCTGGCTTCAGGAGTGAAGCTGCAGACCTTTGCGATGAGCGTTACAGCTCATAAAGGCAGTGTGGACTCAAAGAGTGAGCAGTAGCAAGATTTATTGCAAAGAGTAAAAGAACAAAGCTGCCACAGTGTGGAAGGGGACCCGAGCAGGTTGCCCGATCCCATACATTTCTATGTGAAGATATATCTTCCTGATTTGAGATATGTTCAATGTGAGCCACATAATTGAGAAAATACTCTGTGAAAAACTGTTCTCTCTGTTCTCAAGGAGCTTAAAGGGCATGACTAATGAAACCAAAAGATCTGGGCTCAAGACCCAGCTCTGCCACTTAAGAACATGTTACAAAACCAACTTCCCTGGGCCTTGCTACCTTTCCCTATAAAATGAAGATTATAGTACCCACTTAACTGGTCATAGTGAGGATCAAATACCATAGTGTGGTATCAAAAGATATACACAGATGCTCCTTGACTAATGATGGAGTTACATCCCAATGAAGCCATTGTTTTTTGTTTTTTGTTCTGAGACAGAGTCTCTGTCACTCAGGCTGGAGTGCAATGGCACAGTCTCAGCTCACTGCAACCTCTGCCTTGTGGGTTCAAGTGATTCTCCTAGCTCAGCCTAGGCTACCTTACTTATGCTCAGAACACTTACATTAGCCTACAGTTGGGCCAAATCATCTAACACAAAATCTATTTTATAATAAAGTGTAGAATAATCTCATGCAATTTATTGAACAGTGTACTGAAAGTGAGAAACAGAAAGGTTGTATGGGTACTTGAAGTATAGTTTTTAATGAAAGCTGTTTCTGATACATTGTTTCAGATGTATCAGAATATCAGATGTATCACATGTTCTGTATCAGAATATTCCACTGAGATATCAGATCCTGGCCTTGAAGGAGTAAGTGGTACAGGAATACCTGGGAGGCATTCTAACTCTGTCCAGACAGGGTAGAGAGACCTGAGTGAATACTCAAACAGTAGAGACCCTAGATGAACATGCCTTGATATTAAAGATAAACTAGGCTGGGCATGGTGGCTCACCCCTGTAATCCTAGTACTTTGGGAGGCCGAGGCAGGCGCATCACCTGAGGTCGGGAGTTCCAGACCAGTCTGACCAACATGGAGAAACCTCGTCTCTACTAAAAAAATACAAAATGAGTCAGGAGTGGAGGTGCATGCCTGTAATCCCAGCTACTCAGGAGGCTGAGGCAGGAGAATCGCTTGAACTCAGGAGGCGGAGGTTGCGGTGAGCCGACATTGTACCATTGCACTCCAGCCTGGGTGACAACAGCAAAAACTCCGTCTCAAAAAAAAAAAAAAAAGATAAACTAGCCAGGGCAACAAAGGGAGACCCTAAAATTTAAAAATTAGCCTAGCATGGTGGTATGCACCTGTGGTTCAGCTACTCAGGAGAGTGAGACAGGAGGATTGCTTAAACCCAGGTGTTGAAGGCTGCAGTAGCCATGATTGTGCCACTGCACCCTAGCCTGGGTGACAGCAAGATCCTGTCTCACAAAAAAAAAAAAAAAAGTAAACTAGTGTTAGAGTACAAGTATTTTAGACACACCCTAATAAGCCTTAAAAATAAGCTTTAGAAAAAAAAACAAGCTGATAACAAGTATGTTACTTACTGTCAGCCAAAACAAACTTTAAAGGAAGACAATAAAATCCAAATGCTCAGAAACTCACAATGCTTGGCATCCAATCATAAATTACTAGATATGCCAAAAAGCAGAAAAAAATGTGACCTATAACCAAGAGAAAAATAAAGAACAGGAATTACAGAGATGATGGAATCAGCAAAATAAGACCTTAAGAACAGCTATTATAAATATGCTCAATATGCTGAAAGATTTAAAGAAAAACATAAACATAATATGGAGAGAAATGGATGATTTAAATAAAACCAAATACTGGGCATGGTGGCTTACGCCTATAATCCCAGAGCTTTGGGAGACTGAGGTGGGCGGATGACCAGAGGTCAGGAGTTCGAAACCAGCCTGGCCAACATGGTGAAACCCCGTCTCTATTAAAAATACAAAAATTAGCCAGGTGTGGTGGCAGGTGCCTGTAATCCCAGCTACTTGGGAGGCTGAGGCAGGAGAATCACCTGAACCCTGGAGGCGGAGGTTGCAGTGAGCCGAGATCACATCATTGCACTCCAGCCTGGGCAATAAGAGCAAAATTCCATCTCAAAACAAAACAAAACAAAAAACAAATGAAACTTCTAGAAGTGAAAAATACAATGTCTGAAATGAGAATTACATTAGATGAGTTTAGTAGATGGGATACTACAAAGGAAAATATCAGAATACTTGAAGACACAGAATAGAAACCATCTGAGAGAGAGAGAAAAAAAAATAAACTTCTGCTTCTGACTACCAAGGAGCATAGATCTTGGCTTCTCACTGTAAAAAAAACAAAACAAAACAAAAAAAACCCAACTGGAAAATGAAACAAAATATGTGAAACAACTGCTCTCAGACAATAGAAAAAAGGACTGGTCCTTAAGAGAAGGGAAACACAGGAAGTAAGCCCCACATTTAGTCTGACTTCCTACCTGGAGGCATATTCTAGGTCTTGGTACTGGGAGTAGAACCTCAGGCAAATCACAGAGATTGGAGTTTAGGGAGGCTGCAGGGATTCTTTAAAGATCCATAAATAGTCTGGGCTCAGAGGCTCATGCCCGTAATCCCACCACTTTGGGAGGCCAAGGTGCGAGGACTGCTTGAACCCAGGAGTTTGAGGTCAGCCTGGGCAACATGGCAAAACCCAATCTGTATAAAAAATACAAAAATCAGCCGTGCATGGTGGCTACTTGGGGGCCTGAGGTGGGAGGACTGCTTGAGTCCAGGAAGGAGAGAAGCTGCAGTGAGCTCTGTACTCCATTGTACTCCAGCCCGGGTGACAAAGCAAGACCCTGTCTCAAAACAAACAAACAAAAACAAACAAAAAACCCTGTAAATAGAACCACACATAGGCCGCATGCAGTGGCTCATGCCTGTAATCCCAGCACTTTGGGAGGCCAAGGCGAGTGGACTGCTTGAGCTCAGGAGTTTGAGATCAGCCTGGGCAACATGGTGAAACCTCGTCTCTACCAAAAAATATACAAAAAATCAGCCAGGCATGGTAGCGTGCGCCTGTGCTCCCAGCTACTCAGGAAGATGAGGTAGGAGGATCGCTTGAGCCCAGGAGGCAGTGGTTGCAATGAGCCAAGATCATGCTGCTGCACTCTAGCCTGGGTGACAGAGTGAGACCCTGTCTCAAAAAAAAAAAAAAAAAAAGTAAGTGGGGGAAAGAATCTTTTCAACAAATGATGCTGGACCCAAAATCGACTTGGAAAAAACTTAAATATGCACCTGCTGATATGACCCAAAATGAAGTATAAAACAACCTATGACATATTCTAACCAGAAACAATTAATTTGAATCCACAAAACTCCAGATCTAACATCCAGTTCATAGAAAATACGGGAGACTGGGGACAACCTATGAAAGACATCTCGAGAAAACAATCAAATAAATATAAAAGAGGCTGGACGTGGGATCTAGGCCTACTCTCTTTATAAGTGCCACGTAACTAAAGGAGGCTGAGTCTGGAAGTCAGTTTGACAGTTTCTTAAAAAATGTAAACAGAAATCTACCATATGACCCAACAATTCTACGCCTAGGTATGTACCCAAGAAAATGAAAATCTATGTCCACAAAAATACTTGTACATGAATGTCCAAAGCAGCATTATGCATAACAGCCAAAAAGTGGAAACAATCCAAATGTCCATCAACTGATGAACAGACAGACAAAATGTGATTTATCCATACAATGGGCTCTTATCCAGCCATAAAAAGGAAAGAAGTACTGGCACACACTACAACATGGGTGAACCTTCAAAACATTATGTGGAGTGAAAGAAGCTGGACACAAAAGACCACATGTTGCAGGATTCCATTTATATGCAATGTCAGAAAAGGCAAATCTATAGAGATGGAAAGTAGATTAAGTGGTTGCATAGGGTCGGGAGGAGAGAAGTGAGGGTGACTGCTAATGGGCACAAGGGATCTTTTGGGGGTGATAGAAATGTCCTGAAATTTAACTGTGGTGATGGTTGTACAACTTTGTAAATTCACTAAAAATTTTGCACTGTACACTTCAAACAGGTAAATGTTATGGTATATAAGTTATACCTCAGAAAAAGCTGTTAAAAAAGAGAAAAAAGGGAAGAGACAATGCTAGGTTAGCAGACAGAACACAAGGGACATAATAACCAGATGCAATACTTACCTCTGGACTAGAGTCTGGTTTCAACAAACCAGATACAACAGCCATTTTTGAAATCAGATATTTTGAAAGATATTTTGAAATAAACGTGAGTATGGACTAGGTATAAAATGAAAATTTATTAATATGGAAAGTTAAACACAATTAACTGAGAAGAGTAGATTACAAAACAGCTAATGGTGCAGCTGCTATAGAAAAACAGTATGGGAGTTCCTTAAAAAATTGAAAATATATTTACCATATGATCCAGCAATTCCACTTCTGGGTATAGACATAAAATAATTCAGGCCAGGCCCAGTGGCTCACACCTGTAATCCCAGAACTTTGGGAGGCCGAGGTGGGTGGATTACCTGAGGTCAGGAATTTGAGACCAGCCTGACCAACATGGTGAAACCTCGTCTCTACTAAAAATACAAAAATTAGCTGGGCGTGGTGGTGGGCACCTGTAATCCCAGCTACTTTGGGGGCTGAGGCAGGAGAATCACTTGAACCTGGGAGGGAGAGGTTGCAGTGAGCCAAGATCACGCCACTGCACTCTAGCCTGGGCAACAGAGTGAGTCTGTTTCAAAAAAAATAGAAGACTTCAAAGTAGGGACTCAAATAAACATTTGCACACCCATGTTCATACCAGCATTATTCACAATAGCCAAAAGGTGGAAGCAACTCAAGCGTGCTAATGGATGAATGCATAAACAAGATGCATAAACAAGATGTGGTCTATCCATACAATCAGCCTTAAAAAGAAAGGTGATTCTGGCCGGGCGCGGTGGCTCATGCCTGTAATCCCAGCACTTAGGGAGGCTGAGGCGGGCGGATCATGAGGTCGGGAGATAGAGACCATCCTGGCTAACACGGTGAAACCCCGTCTCTACTAAAAATACAAAAAAATTAGCTGGGTGTGGTGGCAGGTGCCTATAGTCCCAGCTACTCGGGAGGCTGAGGCAGGAGAATGGCGTGAACCCGGGAGGCGGAGCTTGCAGTGGGCCGAGATCGCGCCACTGCACTCCAGCCTGGGCCACAGAGCGAGACTCCATCTCAAAAAAAAAGAAAGGTGATTCTGACACATGCTACAACATGCATGAACCTTGAGGACATTACGCTAAGTAAAATAAACCAGTCACAAAAAGGCAAATGCTGTATGATTCCACTTCTGTGAGGTCCCTAGAGTAGTCAAATTCATAGAGACAGACAGTCGAATGCCAGGTGTCAGAGGCTGGGGATGAGAGAAATGGAAGTTTTATAATGGGTAGTACAGAGTTTCAGTTTTGCAAGACAAAGAGCTCTGGAGATTGGTTACACAACAATGTGAATGCATGTAACAGAACTATAAACTTAAAAATGGTTAAGATGGTAAATTTTATGGAAATTTTACAATAATTTTTTTTTTTTTTTAGATGGAGTCTCGCTCTGTCACCCAGGCTGGAGTGTAGTGACACCATCTCGGCTCACTGCAACCTCCGCCTCCCAAGTTCAAGCGTTCACCTGCCTCAGCCTCCAAAGTAGCTGGGATTACAAGCACCTGCCACCACGCCCAGCTAATTTTTGTATTTTTAGTAAAGACGGGGGTTTCACCACGTTGGCCAGGCTGGTCTTGAACTCCTGACCTTGTGATCCGCCCACCTTGGCCTCCCAAAGTGCTGGGATTATAGGAGTGAGCCACCGCGTCCGGCCCACAATAAAATTTTTTAAACCAGTATATACAGTATGATCTCATTTTGGTAAAAGATTATAAATATATACATACGTGTACTTTAAAATTCTGGGGCCCAGCAGGGCATGGTGGCTCACACCTGTAATCTCAGCACTTTGGGAGGCTGAGGCAGGTAGATCACTTGATGTCAGGAGTTCAAGGCCAGCCTGGCCAACATGGCAAAATCCCATCTCTACTAAAAATACAAAAATTAGCTGGGCATGGTGGTAGGTGCCTGTAATCCCAGCTACTTGGGAGGCTGAGGCAGGAGAATCACTTGAACCCAGGAGGCTGAGGTTGCAGTAAGCCCAGATCGCACCACTGCACTCCAGCCTGGGCAACAGAGCAAGACTCTGTCTCCAAAAAAAAAAAAAAAAAAAATCTGGGGCCAGGCGTAGTGGCTCACACCTGTAATCCCAGCACTTTGGGAGGATGAGGCGGGCAGATCTCTTGAGCTCAGGAGTTCAAGACTAGCCTGGGCAACATGGCAAAACCTCATCTCTACAAAAAATACAAAAATTAGCCAGCTGTGGTTGTGTGCGCCTGTAGTCCCAGTTACTAGGGAGGCTGAAGCAGGAGGATCACTTGAGCTTAGAAATTGGAGACGACAGTGAGCTATGATTGTATCACTGCACTCCAGTCTGGACAACACAGTGAGACCCTGTCTCAAAAAAAAAATCTGGAAAGATATATAATAGCATGTTAAGAGTAGTGATTCTTGAGGATAAGATATATGGTATTTTTTTCTTTTTCTTTTTGCAAATAGCAAAGCCAAGGCTCAGAGAGGTGAGGTGACTTACAGAAGATTTAATTGCTAGGTATGAGGACTCCAACTCTGGCCTTTCCAGATAGCCCTGACCTTTCCCCAACAAAATCAATTTCCCTATCATGCTGCCTTCATCCCCATCATGGCCCCTGTGTAAAACACAGTAGCCCGTATCTTTCATTCTACTGAATTACTATAACCCACCTTCCTTCATGGACCAGCATGAGTCTTGGCTGATCCAAGAGGCCTCCTCATACCCTGCAGCCCACAGGCTCACCACTAGTGGCATCCACACGCTATGGCACTTCCCAATCTGGGGCCCCAGATCCTCTCGAGCTAGTGCTCTGGAAGATGTAGTTGGGAACATCTATTCTCTAATAAAGAATGCTTGGGAATAACTGCAGGAAGGCACAGCTAGAATATGACTAAATGCAAGCAGATATAGAAAGCATCAATCTAACCATTTATATGGTTCTGTCTGAAAGTGGAAAATAGAACAGAACTACACAACAGGAAGGCCGGGCACAGTGGCTCACGCCTGTAATCCCAGCACTTTGGGAGGTCAAGGTGGGCAGATCATCTGAGGTCAGGAGTTTGAGACCAGCCTGGCCAACATGGTGAAACCCCGTCTCTACTAAAAATACAAAAATTAGCCGGGCATGGTAGCAGCCGCCTGTAATCCCAGCTACTCGGGAAGCTGAGGCATGAGAATCGCTTGAACCCAAGAGGCGGAGGCTGCAGTGAGCCGAGACTGTGCCACTGCACTCCAGCCTGGCGACAGAGTGAGACTCCGTCTCAGGGAAAAAAAAAAAAAAGAACTAGACAACAAGAGGGAATGGTATGGAAGGAATGCCAGGAAGGCCCGAGAGGCCCAGACTGCTGGTGTCTCCAGAGAAAGAGTACTAGTGAACATGCTGCACATCTGCCCCAATCAGAAACCTCTGACTTCTCCACCTGTTCCTCTCCCCAAAAGCAGAGGAAGTGCTGACCAGACCTACCTGACAGTTTATTTTTTTCCCAGGGAAATTATAAAAGGATATTCTAGTATATAAGTCAGTCTCTTATGAGTTTGGCTAGTATGAGCCACCTCTATGTACACCAACAGAATCAAATTTCTGAGCCTACAAAATGAGAACTGGACCTCATGACTTAAGTGACTATACAATGGTGCCATCCTACAGCCTTTGCTAGGTAGTCATCTAGGCTTTCCCCAGGAAGCACCCTCTTGTGGCCTACCATTAGATCAGCAGTCCTCAATCTTTTTGGAGCCAGGGACCAGTTTTATGGAAGACAATTTTTCCACAGAATGGGGGGATGGGGGATGGTTTCAGGATGATTCAAGCACATTACATTTATTGTGCACATTATTATTGTAACATATAACGAAATAAGTATACAACTCACCATAGTGTAGAATCAGTGGGACACTGAGCTTGTTTTTCTGCAACTAGATGGTCCCATCTGGGGGTCATGGGAGACAGTGACAGTTCATCAGGCATTAGATTCTCATAAGAAGCACACAATGTAGATCCCTCACATGCAAAGGTGACAATAGGGTTAGTGCTTCTGTGAGAATCTAATGCTGCTGCTGATCTGACAGGAGGTGGAGCTCAGGTGGTAATGTGAGTGATGGGGAGTGGCTATAAACACAGATAAAGCTTTTGCTCACTTGCCCACTGCTCATCTCCTGCTGTGTGGCCTGGTTCCTAAAAGGCCATGGACTGGTTGGGGACCACTGCACTAGATCAGACATTGTGCAGTAATTTGCCATAAGGCTGTTATAGTTTTATTTTTTAAAAAGAAAAAGCGCAAACAGAAGCTGGAAAACTAAGGGCACTTTTTATTAGAAACTTAGAGTTCCTGTTATTTACAATACCGATTTTATAAATGCACAGAAGAGAGTTAAACAGCAGATCTGAGACTGCTATCCTTAGGAAGGTCTGCTTCCAAGGCTGCCCCTTGCCTGGCATCTGGGAACTTGGCTAGTAACAGTTCTCTACACAGATACAAAATTTTCCCTAAATGATGGAGACTGGCTCCTGTGTCTAAACTGATGTACGATGTAGTTCAGGCTGAAAACCTGCTTTCCTTCTGGGAGTCTGGAATTTTGGTTCATGCTAGGCAGAGGGTGCCTATGTGACCAGCTTGGGCACTGAATCCCTAATGGGCTTCCCTGGACATATGTTGCCGCATTTTCATTGCTGTGTGGCCCTCTCAGGGAGGGAGAGATGTAGGAAGCCTGCACCTAGGCTCCTCCAGACCCCCTATGTCTTCTGCCCTCATGATCTGGCTGTGACCCCTTACTAGATATGGTAATAATCTCAGCCTTGAATACAGCTGTATCCTGGGACCCACTTGTCCTAGTTCTAGACAGTCTCTGGATTTGGGGTGGTCTTGGAGATCTCAAACACAAAAGTAGAGTATACATCTAAGCAGTTTGAGAATTATTTTTGAGAAATGCTACTCAAGACTGCAATATTTCAATTGTCCTCAAACATGGTAATCTTTGAGGGTGTAATAGTTTAAAAAAAAAAGTCAGTGCCAAGAGCCAAGTCTGAATGACAAAGAGGTATCAGGATTAGTAAACTCATAAATACTGAAAGAAGACAGGTTCAAAGTGGCAACATAAGCAGTTACACAAAAGTGATACCGAATAAATACTGTATAGTTTCTTTCCTTTTCTCAGGTGGAGACAGGATCTTGCTTTGTTGCCCAGGCTGGTCTCGAACTCCAGGGCTTAAGTGATCCTCCTACCTCGGCCTCCCCAAGTGCTGGGATTACAGGCATGAGCCACTGCACCAGCCAATACTGTATCGTTTCTTTTGAAGCAATTAGAACAGAAAATTTCCTGAAAGAACCAGGGTGGAAGACTACCACAGGCCCTCTACCAGATACTAATTGTTAACAAGGCAGACAAGAGGAGATTTTTTTAGGTAGTGGTCTCCTGCAAGGATGCCTTTTATAATTCTACCTCCACCTTCCATAGGTCCTATCCAGAAAACTTGCCTTCCAAGCTGCACTAATTATCTCTTCCATTAAAATACAAATATTTAACTGCCAACCAGAGCTTCTAGTTAGTTTTGCCATTTATAAGCTGGTGACTTCATAAAAGCCACTTCACTTCTGTAAGTGACTGAGCTGAGATTTAAACAGATTCAGAAATAATTTCTAGACCACCATCACTGCCTTCAAGAAAGGCAAGTATGAAACGAGAGTTATGTAAGAGGTGAAGTCAGCCCAGTCCTATTTTTGTAGTATATGTCACCATTTCCACTCCCCAGTGACAAGCACAAAGCCACCTAGAGCACATCCTGCTTGTCCTTTGGGGCATCTCTGTCATGTGCTTATAGTCATTCCTTTCCATCTATGTTATACTGATCTTACTCCAGGCCTCTTTCATATTGTGCTTTGTAATGAATTTCCAACTGCTCACCCTTTCTGATGGACAAACCGCCCCTCATATCTTCCAAGAGAGACAACTGAGACATGAACTGGAGGAGGGGAGAGACGACTAGGCGGGTGAAGTGCATAGCTGGAGACTCAGAGCAGGTAGGTTCTTTCTGGGGGACACTCCAAAGGGGTGTTACCCTAGGTAAACCCAAAAGACTGTTTCAGACAGTATGGCTATTATACACTGCAGAGCATATCAGGTTCACTGCTGGCCACAGAACCACCAGCAGCTCCAGCAGCAGCAGTGCTAAGCAAAACAATCAATCTGGTTTCTTACAGGCCCTTGAATGTTGCCTGTTTAGCAAAACGCTTTTGCAAATCATTTCCAAGCATACAGGTAATTTGCATCCTCAGTGTCTTTTTTTTTTTTATTTTTTTTTTTTTACATTTTCCTACATATTTTCACAGGCTAAAATTTTATGGCTATTATTATGCTATTATTTAATTTTTAAACAGCCATGCCGGTTAGGTATTACCATCCTCATTTCACAGATGAGGCAGTTGTGGCACAGGCGGTACCAGGATTAGAATCCAGAACTGCCCAACCCTGGGGCTCAAACTCTTCCTGCCACCTGCCAGCTGAAAAGATCCCCCATGTTTTGTGACTTTCAAAGAATCAAAAGCCCGAGGCTTGACTATCTTAGGACAATGAAATCCTGTGTCTTCTAATAGTGATTATGAGATGCCGGGAAGCTCTATCACAAGAGGAGAGGGTGAAATCAACTGGTTACCAAGCTATAATAAGGGCCTCCCCCAGGGCTCCGAAAACAGACTGGAAGACAGGGAGATGGTTGTGGGGGAGGGGAATCAGCAAAAATGCACAGATTGAGATTCTGGATAGAGCGGCATGTCAAGGAATCAGAAGAGCTGACTGACAGCATAACTGTACAAGCAGTCATTTTTACCATTCCAGGCAATAAAAACATGGAGTGTCTTTGTCATTAGGTTTGAGACTCCTAGCATTTGATAAGCATCTCTTGGAGAGACATAATACCTAACAGATTGGAAGCAAAACTGACATTATTCTGCTGTCATTCAAAATAAACATGTACATCACATCCCACAGTCAGGAAAGCCTAAAACTTTGTGACCTGAGATTTAAAAAAACAAAACAAAAACAAAACAAAAAAAACACCCTGCTTAGATCTAGTCCCCAAAATAAATCATATCTTGAACATTTCCTATAAATTATCAATGTCTAGAGATAAGGCTTTTGTTAATGAGATAATAAAGTGAGAAAAGCTTTTGGTAGATAAGCTGGTAAAAAAGTTTATGGTAGATAAACACACTAATGTAAACTTGGTACTCTTGGTCATATTGTTTTTTTCCCACTTAAAACACCTGTTATGTTTTTTTTTGGCAAGGCAGTCATCGGGAGCCCTGACTCCTTTACACCCCTTTGTGAGTATACTTCTTTGCAGTTTTACATATCCTGGTATGAGTTTCCTTTCATGGGAACATATTAAAAGCTTTGAAAAGTCCTGCAGTAAAGAAATTTTAATTTAGCATTTCGAAACTTATCTGGAGGCCCTACAGTCTATGAGGGCATGAACTTTGATTTCACACCTCTGCCACTTGGAAGCTAAATGACCTTAGGCAAGTCGCTTCAATGCTGAGGCTCAGTTTTACGATCTGTGGAATAGCACTGGTTGCTGGATTATACACTACAGTACCTAAGAGCCGCAGCACATTGTAAGTCCAACAAACATGAATAAACACTTAAACAGAAGTGATCCCTTCTCAACATTCCAACCCAATCTTCATTTATATGGAGCAACATCGTGCAGAACACCCCTGTTTGGGAAACAGATTAAAGCTTTCAAGTCAAGCTATCTCCAGGTATACAAGGAAAAAAACAAGATGATCCTGATTTAGGTCTCTGTGCCTCTACTAAGGTGTGAAATTTTAGGCAAATTTCAAGTCTTTCTGAGCATAATATTCCTTATTTGTAAAATAAGATACTACAGAGTTGAGATTAAATTATAAAGCATTATTACATAAATGTTTACTGTTTTGTGGACACTTCTTAGATGAGGTACGGGAATAAATGGTAGAATTAAACCATAGAGTGAGGGGAGGAATAGAGAGGTTTTTCTAGGAGGCTACAAGCTGCTTTACAGTGCACAATGACCTAGGAATACTTCGTCCAGGAGAAACTTTATACAAATAAAAATACGTAAACACACACAAACCCGTCTTCACAAAACACCTTCTAGTACAAATAACCTAGTAAAAGTCTTTTTATAGACACTAGGTGCAAATTTCTGACAACAGCTTAACATAAGCCACCTAGGCCTTGGATAAATCGAACAGTTAATGTACACTAATGCTAATAGAAAACTTACTACACAGTCACGTCTCAACTATTCATACCAATGAAGAGAAGTAACAACACAGAAAATAAACTTTATTACACAAACTCTATAATTGTTTTTAAGCAATGTTTCCCACAAAAATTATTAAATGAAATTTGTATTTTCCAAGCATACAATTCAATTTGCGTTTTCCAAACATACAATTCAATAGGACTAGACTCCATTACCAGTAAGCCACAAGCTGACCAAGCAATGAGGGTGTTATACAACCACACTATTCTATTTCATAGGAGCAGTCGTAGTGTAGCTATCTGGCTTTCTATTTTCTACAACAAACCATCCATTACCGTGGCATTTCTCCTCGTAAATGGCTCTCTCAGTAAGATAAAAGAGTGTCAACGTCTTTCAGTCTCAGTTTCCTGCACTGTAAAATGGTAATAATAACTAGTAAGTTGTCTTACTGTGAAGTCTGATGATAATGAATATAAAGGACTTGGAAATATGCAGGGCGCTTCACCGACATTCAGAATATGCTACCTGTCGTTATTATTTTCTACACAACAATTTTTACTTGCTAACTCTCTGCAAGTTTAGATTGCATCTGGATTCTCCAAACTTTGAGGCCCTTATAATCGATTAACAAATTACTCCTATGTGGTATCCCCATTTGTAACCGTCCTCTTGGCGTCCCTTTACTCAACTCCAAATCTCTTCCAGTTAAAGCGTAAGCCCCAGAGCCTTCTCGACAGCGCCCCGGCATCCTGCACGGCCCTGGCTAGGACGTCCTTCCTCCCAGCCCACAAGGGCCACGCTTCAAACTCGGGGCGTAGCCCCCAGCGCTGGCCTCGCCCAGCGTGTCGGCCACGCATCCCCCGGATCCCCGGCTCTGGCCGCAGTGCTAGCTCTGCCTCGCAAAGCCCCGCCGCGAAAAGCTGAGTAACTTTCCGAGTCCCGCTCTAGCCTCAGGTTCCCGGGCGACAGGAATGGCGCGCACCGGCCCCCCTGCGGCCTAGGGGAGCGGCCCGAAGTGGCCCGGCGCTCCTGGCTCCAGCGCACTGACCTGCAAGTGACCTGCTTGGTGCTCATGGTGGCTGGGCTGAGGGACCGTCGTCGTGCCGCCGCCTCTCGCAGCCGCCGCCGCCTCGGCCTTGGCCCTGGCCCGGCCCATCCCGCGTAGCCGCGTCACGCCGGCGCACACCGCCCCTCCAGTGTAGCACCTTTGTAGCGCCGGCGGGTAACCTAGCCGCCGTCACAATTGGTTCCGCACCGGGGATCGGGCAGGCTGTCCCGGCATCCCTGCTCTGGGTGTCCCTCACTTCCAAGCCTCCGAGGCGGAGCCTGGCTGGCATCCTGGTCCTGCCAGTCTTATCCCGATGCCTACTGTTAGTGCCTGCGATTCTGCCCCGATCGCCAAGAGTATTCCTTAGGGATCTCCCACCTCCTTCGAGGCACTTCACCATTCCTGGGGCAAACTCCAGCCTCTCCTCTTAATCCCAGATGCCCCTATCCATTCATACTTGCACTCACTGGGCACCCTTCTCAGGCCCTGCCTCAACTGTTCCCGCCGGACCTCGCCTCCCACTTAAGGAAATTCCTTAGCTCTCTCCCAACTGCTCTTTCCCCAAATCTCTACTTCCACAAGTTTTAGTCTTTTCTTTCCGGCCAGTCCTGTGCTGCTCGTCTTCCATTTCCTATGGTGGAAACCCCAAAACTTATTTTTGACACTTCCCTCTAGCTCTCTATACCCTGCAGATTCTGCTCCCACACCTCTGTCCAATGCGTCCTCTTCTGCCCCTTTCCACCGTCCCTTCTACCTGGCACCATGCCATAACTTTTTATTTATTTATTTTTTTGAGACGGAGTTTCTCTCTTGTTGCCCAGGCTGGAGTGCAGTGGGGCGATCTCGGCTCACTGCAACCTCCACCTCCCGGGTTCAAGCGATTCTCTTGCCTCTCAGCCTCCCAAGTAGCTGGAATTACAAGGCGTGCACGCCCAGCCAGCCATGCAATAGCCTTTTAACTGGTCTTCTGGCTTCCGTTCCAGGTAAAAATCTATTTTTAAAACATAAATCGGATCATGTCATTCACCTTTTAATCTTACAATAATTTCTCATTGCTTAAAAACTCGAGATACATAACATGCACAATATTAAGTGCACCAAACATTCTATGAATTTTTGTACATGCATACACTCATGAAACTACCACCCAGATCAAAATAAAGAATTTTTTGTTTTGTTTTGAGACAAGATCTTGCTCTGTCGCCCAGGCTGGAGTGCAGTGGCGCCATCATAGTTCAAGCAATCCTCTGCCTTAACCTCCCCAGCAGCTGGGAATACAGGTGCGCAACACCATGCTCGACTAAATTTCAAAATGCTGGAGTAAGGAGAGGTTGAGCCGGAAGGATCCTTTGAGCATAGTTCACTGCAGTCGAGGCTGCAGGGGCTGCGTGGGGGGCGGATATTATCGACACCCCAGAAGGCTTCCTTATGGTCCTTCCCAGTCAATACTTTACAAAGGTCATTGCTTGGGTTAATCTCTATCACTATAAATTAGTTTAACTGTTCTTGACTTTCATATAAATAATAATTCAGTACCTACGCTTTTGTCTGCCTTCTTTTGACCAACACTTTATCTGTGAGATCTTTCCATGTTATGTATGTATAGCTGTATGTTCTTCTTTCACTTTGCTATAAAAATATTGAGTCTTCCAATGAATGAGCATGGTATATACTTCCAATTACTCAGAACTTTTGAAATTTTTCTCAGGAATTTGGAAGTATACTGGAAATTTTGTTTTCAGTGTCTTGAATATTGCATTTTAATTCATAACACATTTGATCCATGCAATTCATGCTTGTAAAAATTACATGTCTTTTTTTTTTTTTTTTTTTTTTTTTTGAGAGGGAGTCTTGCTCTGTCACCCAGGCTGGAGTGCAGTGACATGCTCTTGGCTCACTGCAACCTCCACCTCCCGTGTTCAAGCGATTCTCCTGTCTCAGCCTCCGGAGTAGCTGGGATTATACAGGCGCACGCTGCCACACCCAGCTAATTTTTTGTGTTTTAGTAGCGACGGGGTTTCACCCTGTTGCCCAGGCTGGTCTAGAACTTCTGAGCTCAGGCAATCCACCCGCCTCGGCCTCCCAAAGCGCTGGGATTACAAGCGTGGGCCACCGCGCCCGGCCTCTAAAATACACTAGATCTTTGTATACTGACTTGGGATTCAGCTCCATGCTAAATTTTGAATTAACTCAAATGGTTTGTTTATTGTAGTTAGTTATCGATTTTCCATACACAATCACGCCATCAGCAAATAATGACAGTTTTGCTTCCTTTTCATCTTTGTATCTTTTATTTCTTTTCCTTGCCTTATTGCATGCACCGTCTACAGCCTTCAGAACAATGTTAAGGAGAAGTAGTAATAGTGTACATCTTATTTTGTTCCTGGATTCAATAAAAATATTTAATATTTTCATTCATTTGGGTAAATACCAAAGAGCACAATTTCTGGGTCATATGGTAAGTGTTTGTTGAGTTTTGTAACAAACTGGCAGACTATTTTCCAAATCACTATACCATTTTGCATTCCCATCAGCAATGAGAGTTCCTGTTGCTCCACATCCTCTCCAGTATTTGGTATTCTCAGTGTTTTGGATTTTAGCCATTCTACTAGGTGACAGTTCATCACTAGAAAACTTGCCCTATAAGAAATACTAAAAGGAGTTATTCAAGCCAAAATTATAGGGCGCTACCTATAGTCCCAGCACTTTGTGAGCCTGACGCAGGAGGATCACTTGAGTCCAGGAGCTCAAGACAAGCCTGGGCAACATAACAAGACCCTGTCTCTATAAACATTAAAATTAAAATATTAGCCAGCTGTGGTGTTATGCATCTGTAGTTCCAGCCGATTGGGAGGGTGAAGTGGGAGGATCCGTTGAGCCCAGAAGTTTGAGGCTGCAATGAGCACTGATTGCACCACTGCACTCCAACGTGGGTGACACAGCAAGACCCTGTCTCAAAAAATAAAATAGGCTGGGTGTGGTGGCTCACAACTGTAATACCAGCACTTTGGGAGGCTGAGGCGGGTGGATCACTTGAGGTCAGGAGTTTAAAACCAGCCTGGCCAACCTGGTGAAACCCCGTATCTACTAAAAATACAAAATTAGCCAGGTGCAGTGGTGCCTACCTGTAATCCCAGTTACTTGGGAGGCTAAGGCAGGAGAACCGCTTGAACCCGGGAGATGGAGGCTGCAGTGAGCTGAGATTGCACCACTGCACTCCAGCCTGGGCAATGGAGCAAGACTCCATCTCATAAACAAACAAATAACATAGGCCAGGTGTAGTGGCTCACTTCTGTAATCCCAGCACTTTGGGAGGCCGAGGCTGGCAGATCACAAGGTCAGGAGTTCAAGACCAGCCTGGCCAACATGGGGAAACCCAATCTCTATTAAAAATATAAAATAGTCAGGCATGATGGTGGGTGCCTGTAGTCTCAGCTACTTGGGAGGCTGAGGCAAAGGGAGGTGGAGGTGGAGGTTGCAGTGAGGCAAGATCACGCCACTGCACTCCAGCCAAGGCAACAGAGTGAGACTCCGTCTCAAATAAAAAATAAAATAAAATGCCTTTAAAAATCTTTTAAAAACTACAATTTATGTAGTTTTCTGTGTCTATGTTTTATTTTATAATAAGATTTTTTAAGATAGAGACAAGGTAAAAAAAGGATTGAAGATGCTTGTGTTGAAAAAAAATGCTGGTATATTTAAAATGTTTATTAAAGCATGGTGCTCAATCCCTTTTCATGAGATTAACAATACCTCTTGGTGTTGGTGTCAGAAAGATTATATTCTCAATTGAAAGTGGCTTAGGTCACTCAAGCAACCTAACAAACAAAACCATGTCATTTATTTATTTGAGACAGAGTTTCGCTCTATAGCCCAGGCTGGAGTGCAATGGTGCAGTCACAGCTCACTGCAAGCTCCGCCTCCTGGGCTCAAGCGATTCTGTCTCAGCCTCCCAAGTAGCTGGGACTACAGGCGTCCACCACCACGCCCAGCTGTTTTTTTTTTTTTTTTTTTTGAGATGGAGTCTCGCTGTATCACCCAGGCTGGAGTGCAGTGGCACCATCTCAGCTCACTGCAAACTCTGCCTCCCAGGTTCAAGCGATTCTCCTGCCTCAGCCTCCCAAGTAGCTGGGACTACAGGCACCCACCACCACGCCCGGCTAATTTTTTGTATTTTTAGTAGAAACGAGGTTTCACCGTGTCAGCCAGGATGGTCTCAATCTCCTGACCTCATGATCCACCCGCCTCGGCCTCCCAAAGTGCTGGGATTACAGGCGTGAGCCACCGCGCCCGGCCGGCTAATTATTTTAATTTTAGTAGAGACGGGGTTTCACCATATTGGTCAGGATGGTCTTGAACTCCTGACCTCAGGTGATCCACCTGCCTTGGCCTCCCAAAGTGCTGGGATTACAGGCGTGAGCCACTGCGCCCGGCCGTACCATGTGGTTTGTATTAATGATGCACAATCTCAGGTCTTTGTCACCTGAGCTGAGTGTCTAGCTATAACCTCTCTGCCTTCACTGTAACGAGAAGGTTGGTTGAAATGATTTCTGAGGTCCTTTCTAGTTCTGTGAGTCTGATGCTCATTCTCATGTTATAACACTGCAGATGCACTTTTCTGCATTTTAGCATACTGTAATTTATTTAAATGTACATTGTGAAATACTTAACCCTCCTGAAGTGCCTTTACCTGCCACGACACCTTCTCTGTGGGTCTCCCCTTTAAGATTGCTTATCTTTGGAACTATAGGCATCAATTGGGCCTTGGTTAAAGTGTAATGCAACCAAAATGTGGATTCCCATGCAATCTGAAATGAACTAGACCTATATTACTGATACTGTGGAAAAGTTTCCAAGATGAGGCAAAAACACAAATTTCAAAACAGTATACAATATAACAATATTGAGGGGTTTCGTTTTGTTCTGTTTTTAGAGACAGGGTTTCACTCTGTCACCCAGGCTGGGGTACAGTGGGGTGATCATGGCTCACTGCAGCCAAGAACTCCTGGGCTCAAGCAGTCCTTCCACCTCAGCCTCCCAAGTAGCTGGGACTACAGGTACACACCACCAAATCTGGCTAATTTTTGTATTTTTTGTAGAGATGGAGTCTTGTCATGTTGCCCAGGCCGGTCTCGAACTCCTGGGCTCAAGCGATCCACCTGCCTCAGCCTCCCAAAGTGCTGGGATTATAGGTGTGAGCCACCACACCCAACCAATATTGAGCTTTTAAAAAAACCTAACATACCATTAATTTTCTCCAGAAAGAAGAATATGGTGGGTGGAAAAATGTTATGTGAGAAACAAGGGGCATTACTTTTTTTCCGAATATTTTTATGGAATTGCTTAAAATTATTTTATTTATTTAGAGACAGGGTCCCACTCTGTCGCCCAGGCTAGAGCACAGTGGGATGATCTTAGCTCAATGCAGCCTCGACCTTCCAGGCTGAAGCACTCCTCCCATCTCAGCCACCTGAGTAACTGGGACTACGGGCGTGCACCACCACACCTAGCTAAAAATTATTTTTAAATTGTACACCCCATCTACCCTGATGTGATTATTGCACATTGTATGCCTATATCAAAATATCCCATGTAGGCTGGGCACGGTGGCTCACGCCTGTAATCCCAGCACTTTGGGAGGCTGAGGTGGGAGGATCACCTGAGGTCAGGAGTTCAAGACCAGCCTGGCGAACATGGTGAAACCATCTCTACTAAAAGTACAAAAATTAGCTGGGCGTGGTGGCAGGCACCTGTAATCCCAGCTACTCAGGAGGCTGAGGCAGGAGAATTACTCGACTCCAGTAGGCGGAGGTTGCAGTGAGCTGAGATCACACCACTGCTCTCCAGCCTGGTGACAAGGGTGAGACTGTCTCAAAAAAAAAAAAAATCCCATATACCCCTTAAATATATACACCCATTATGTACCCACAAAAATAAAAAATTTAAAAAATTATTTTAAAATTGAAAAATTATATACTGCATATAATAAAATGCACATCTTGATGATTTTTCACAAATGGAATACTCCCATATTATTAACACCCAGATGAGTCACAACAGCCCCAGACCCGAGAAACCACCTCTGGCCTCTCCCAGTCAGTATCTCCCTCCTGTAACCACTATCCTTATTTCTAACAGGGATGTTAACTTTCTAAAAAAATCCCCAGAACATTCTGGATGTTATTTTTTTTTATAAGCAAAGTTACTTTTATAATATAAAATGTCAAAATAAAATAGCCTTAAATTAAGGATTTATTTATGCAACAACAAATTATCTAACCAATTCTGGGAACACAAAAGTAAAGGTCTCCAATTCCAAGAAGCTCACAGACTAACGGGAGAAACAAAACTAAATGATTAAATAACAGTTCTAGGCTTGGAGCAGTGGCTCACGCCTGTAATTCCAGCTCTTTGGGAGGCCGAGGCAGGCCTCTTCAAGTCCAGCCTGGCCAACATGGTGAAACGCCCACCTCTACCAAAAAACACAACAATTAGTTGGGTATAGTGGCGTGTGTCTATAGTCCTAGCTACTCGGGGAGGCTGAGTGGGGAGAATCACTTGAACCTGGGGGTGGAGGTTGCAGTGAGCCAAGATCGTGCCACTGCACTCTAGCTTGGGTGACAGTTAGACCCTGTCTCTAAATAAATAAATAAATAAGAGTTCTGACAGAAATATGAATCCAGCGCTGCTACTTCAAGGGAAGACTGGGGGAAGCTGAGAAAGCTTTCACAGAAAAGTGAGGCTTTAAAGGATGAATAGGAGCTGGCAGTTATTAGTTATCATAAACAATGGAAATAAATAAATAGAAACTAGCTCTTTAAGAAACAGTCTATGGGGAGGCCTGGCTACTGGTTAATCCTATCTGGTTTGGCTTCTGAAGCCATCAGTCAGGATGACATCACCATTGATCAGGTTCCTCGGGGCGGTGTGCATTCGCCAGGTGTATAATAAGGAAAAGGAAGTCTCCGGAAACCTCCCCTGGCATTCCAGGAGGCAAAAGCTATGCACTGCGCAGAGGCTGGGAAGGCTTTAATTAAATTCAACCACTGTGAGAAATACATTTACAGCCTCAGTGTGCCCCAGTACTGCCCTCTCTGCCAGCAGGACCTGGGCTCGAGGAAGCTGGAGGACGCACCTGTTAGCATCGCTAATCCATTTACTAATGGACATCAAGAAAAATGTTCATTCCTCCTCAGACCAACTCAGGGGACATTTCTTAGGTACAGTGTTTTTTAAAGTGTTAAATTGCATTGTGCAAACTTTTCCTTCTGTTTTAGTCACTGAAGTTTCCTTTTCTTAATACATAATGTGTGAGGTTTGGTGGACAATTTTTTCAGTGCTTTGGCCTTAAATCCTGAGATGCAGGCCTACTGGCTTCATAAAAATAGATGGTATGCATATGTTCCTGCAGTGATAAGTGCAAGAATATATGTGGAATATATGAAGAGTAAACCTGCTCATATGATTTTCAGAGAAAAATATGTGCTCAGAGGCTAACCGGGAAAATGACCCAGCAGCTAATCTTATCTAAATAATACCTTTACTGCCAGTTAATTTGTAGTTTCAGTGACAAACAGGTACAACCTACAGGGCCTGATGAACTGGCACTTGCAGACTATTTTGTATGGAGGCAAATTAAACTGAAGACTAGAACTGATCTATTTCCACTGTAGACACCACCTGGCTTTAAGAACAAATTCAGTTCTCTCTTGCTGAGAGTGCTGGCATAAACAAAAAGGATGAATTAGAAAGCAAAAGAAAGGATTATACCTTTCTTTTTTTTTTTCTTGAAACAGAGTTTCGCTCTTGTTGCCCAGGCTGGAGTGCAATGGTGTCTCAGCTTACTGCAACCTCCATCTCCCGGGTTCAAGCGATTCTCCCGCCTCAGGCTCCCGAGTAGCTGGGATTACAGGCGCCCGCCACCACACCCGGCTAATTTTTGTATTTTTAGTAGAGACGGGGTTTCACCATGTTGGCCAGGCTGGGCTCAAACTCTTGACGTCAGGTGATCCGCCCACCTCAGCCCCCCAGAGTGCTGGGATTACAGGCGTCAGCCACTGTGCCCAGCCAGGTTGATATTTTACTGTCCCTGTGGAGTTTACCAATAGGATTAGGATTGGCCCAGCGTAAGCCAGGCTTTAGGAGAGCATGGGTCATAGAATGTTGGTGTATGCTTTAGGAAATATGTTCAGCTCCTGTGTATCATTAGTCTAATGCTCCCTAGAGTTTACCCTCCTAACTTCCTGTCCCCTCGAGTGCTGGTTTCGAATAAGAAAATGGGAGTTGACTACTCACCTTCCTGCCTACTAACTTCCTTAATCAATTTCCTTCTGGTCCCTATGAGGATTAAATGAACCAAAGTACGTAAAAGGTTTTGGTCATACTGTTAGGTGCTAAATAGGCAGCATCCCTGGGCCTTGCTCAGGGAGGCAGCCAACGCAGAGAGGGCATTACAGGCTCTGGAGTCATAAAGCCCCTGATTCCTATCCTGGTTATTTTAACCAGCTCCAGGTATCTCTGGTTCCTTATCTGTAAAACAAAGATTAAAATTGTTATTATTTATTTTTTGAGACAGGGTCTTACTCTGTTGCCCAGGGTGGAGTACAGTGGTGCAATCTCGACTCACTGCCACCTCCGCCTCCCAGGTTCAAGCGATTCTCGTGTCTCAGTCATCCGAGTAGCTGGGATTACAGGTGCCCTCCACCATGCCCAGCTAATTTTTGTATTTTATTTTTTAGTACAGATGAGGTTTCGCAATGTTTTCCAGGCTGGTCTCGAACTCCTGGCCTCAAGAGATCCTCCCACCTCAGCCTCCCAAAGTGCTGGGATTACAGGCGTGAGCTGCTGCATCCAGCCAGCTCTATTTTCTTGGACAGAGTCTCGCTCTGTCCCCCAGGGTGGAGTGCAGTGGTGCAATCTTGGCTCACTGCAATTTCCGCCTCCCAGGTTCAAGCTATTCTTGTGCCTCAACCTCCCGAGTAGCTGGGATCACAGATGCACACTAACACGCCTGGCTAATTTTTGTATTTTTAGTAGAGATGGGGTTTCGCCATGTTGGCCAGGCTGGTCTCAAACTCCTGGCCTCAAGTGATCTGCCCGCCTCGGCCTCCCAAAGTGCTGGGATTACAGGTCTGAGCCACTGTGCTCGGCCTCCTCCTACTTTAAATGGCAATTCTTCATGCCAAATACATGCAAACCCGAAAAAAACCTTGTTTCTTTCAGGGAGTATGATGGAAGGTCTGATCTTCATGTTGGAATAACTAACACAAATGGTAAGTGCAGTTTTGTAGCTTAAAAAACCCCTACTACCCAGCAAAAGGAAAGCAGTATTTGTGGAGATTTGATTATGGCAACATCTAATGAGTGATTCCATTGTTCACTGGGTTCTTGTACTGCACCATGAGGTGGGCATTGCCCCCAAATGAGAAATATTTGACTTTATGGCAAATTATTACTAACAATACAAAATATCTGAAAGCTCTTTAATGCTTTCTCAGTGAAGAGCCTCACAAACCTGTACACTTTTTATTGGTTTTTAAAAGAGGAAGAAATAGATGTCCAGTGAGATTGACTTGCCCAAGACCTCCCATCTTGTGTCCGAACCAGAATTTGGAACCAGGCCCTCTGACTTCCAGTCCTATGCTCAGCCGACTACCACTGGGTCCCCACATTCTAGGGACTTCAGGAGTAAAGCAAGATGTAGTGGGGCCTGCAGTGTTTGTTTTTTTTTTTTTTTTTTTTTTTAAGGAAAGTGAAGATTAAACAAAACTGTTCCTTTGGCCACCTATAGCTCTGAGGGCAGAGTGTGCAACCCTTCAGCCAGACGGTTTCTTGTCTGCAGGAAAAGGGCCTGGGTAGAGCCACCTGCAGGATGTGTAGCCTGGATATGGTGAGGCAAGTGAGGCACCTAGCCAGGCCTCATAGGTGAAGTCTAATAACAGCCTTTCCTTACCCACTGAGGCAAGAGAAACTGACACTGTGATCAGAAACCCAGAACGGTTCTGAACTTAGTTACCCACAAGCATAGTCATACTTACCACTCATCTTTAGCAGGTGGAAATTTATTCCTGATTTAAGGAAACAAGATTGACCCATTGGTAAATAGAGAACTTCAATAAAAATATTGGAGATGATGATCCTGGTGCCTATCATTGTCTCTGTTTCCTGGGGGCAACTTCACAGCCCTGAACAGCAGGTAGAGCTAGAACTGGGTTTCTCTCAGGGAAATGATTCCTGATAACAGGGAAGGCTACATAAACCCCTCCCTGACTATAGAAAAATCTAAATCTCATTAGGTGGATGGAAGATTCTAGAACCTCCCCCCTGGATTTATATTATGTAAAGTTACCACATGGCTACTGTCATTTTCTGACGTCCCTTTTACCCAGAGGTGTGTGTTTCCTTGAGGCTCCACATGACTTTGGTTTTGATTTGCAGGGGTTGTATATAATTACAGTGCACACGGTGTCCAGCGAGATGGAGCAGGGTGGGAACAGAGCATAAGCATCCCATTACTGCAGCCCAACATGTATGGAATGATGGAGCAATGGGACAAGTACCTGGAAGACTTCTCCACCTCCGGGGCCTGGCTGCCTCACAGGTACACGACTGCAAATGCTGCCCCCTCGCTGACACTCACATGCTATGCAAGTGGGATCCCCGTGTAGCCTTGGCTCACAGAGGACTCAGCAGCATTTAGCTTCATGTTGAGCTAAAGATATTAGCATCTCTAACAGAATTTAAACAGGGGTTGAACTACCCTAGGTTTTCTGCAGAGGTGGGTCAGCATAACACATACAACAAAATCACAGCACTGTAAGAGCTTAAAGGACTAGAATCTGTATTCAGTTATTTTAATTTTGGGACAAGGTATTTTTACATATACATAGCAAGTCACGATATTGTATTTCCTTAAAAATTAAAAAAAAACAATATTCAGGCTGGGCATTGTGGCTCTCGCCTGTAATCCCAGCACTTTGGGAGACTGAGGCAGGTGGATCACCTGAGGTCAGAAGTTTGAGACCAGCCTGGACAACATGGTAAAACCCCGTCTCTATTAAAAATACAAAAATAGCCAGGCATGGTGGTGGTCATCTGTAGTCCCTACTTGGGAGGCTTGGGCAGGAGAATCACTTGAACCCAGGAGGCGGAGGTTGCAGTGAGCCGAGATCACGCCATTACACTCCAGCTTGGGCAGACTGAGACTCCGTCTCAAAAAAAACCAAAAAAGCACAAAAAACAATGTTCAAAATGTAAAAACTTCTGTTTTGTAATTTTAGCAATTTCAAGTTAATTTCTCACTCTCAACATTTTATAAGATGTACAGCATATCTGTGGATTTAAATTAGAGGTTTCCCTTGAAATAAGTTTAGATACTACGGAATATCATAAAACTCATATGGAATTCCATCTCTAAAATCTAGAAGTGCAATAAGTTCCCCAAATTGGTAGTTAACTTGCAACTGAGTAACCACTCTGAACATCTGGGTGAATCTATGCATCAAGCAGAAATGGCCCAAGAGACCAAGCATCCCCCAGAATTGCATTTTTTTTTTTTTTTTTGAGATGGAGTCTCACTCACTCTGTCACCCAGGCTGGAGTACAGTGGTGCGACCTTGGCTTACTGCAACCTCTGCCTCCCGGGTTGAAACAATTCTCCTGCCTCAGCCTCCCAAGTAGCTGGGACCACAGGCTTGCATCACCATGCCAACTTTCGTATTTTTTGTAGAGACAGGGGTTTCACCATGTTGGCTAGGCCAGTTTCGAACTCCTGACCTCAAGTGATCCTCCCACCTTGGCCTCCCAAAGTGCTGGGATTACAGGTGTGAGCCACCGCACCCGGCCTGAAGTGCACATCTTGAAGCTTCTTAACCACTGAGCCAGCACATGCAGGGGCCTTGCTCGCTGAGGCACCCGATTTCAGTTAGGAAAGGCCTTTGGTAGCTTCACGGCCTGTTCCTGAGCAGCCTTTTCTTCTCAACACCCTTGTTCTCTTCCGTAAGGTATGAAGAAGACCACCACAACTGCTACACTTACACACTCACGTTCATAAACTGCGTTCTGATGGCAGAAGGTAGACAGCAACTGGACAAGGGTGAATTTACGGAAAAGTACGTGGTCCCGCGGACAAGGCTGGCATCCAAGTTCATCACACTCTACCGGGCGATACGGGAGCATGGTTTCTATGTCACTGACTGTCCCCGGCAGGAGGTGCAACCCCCTGAGGGTGGCGGTTTGTACTGAGAGCTATGTAAGTGCAGCCTGGACATTGGGGGTAGGGTGGTTGCTACCTTTAATCAGTACTATGGATTTCTAAATGCATTTAACTGTGGTTAATAAAAATGTGTATGGGCTGGGCGTGGTAGCTCACGCCTGTAATCCCAGCACTTTGGGGGGCTGAGGCGGGTGGGTCGCCTGAGGTCGGGAGTTTGAGACCAGCCTGACCAACATGGAGAAATCCCGTCTCTACTAAAAATACAAAATTAGCCGGGTATGGTGGCACATGCCTGTAATCCCAGCTACTAGGGAGGCTGAAGCAGGAGAATTGCTTGAACCCGGGAAGCAGAGGTTGTGATGAGTTGAGATCGTGCCATTTCACTCCAGCCTGGGCAACAAGAACAAAACTCCATCTCAAAAAATAAATAAAAAGTAAAAACATGTATGGCTTCCCTTCAAGCATATGTCAGCTTACTACATCATAAGACTTCATAAAATAAAAATTGCCCTAGGTTTTAAAAATTAAATGCATTCCAACAAAATTATTTTCCCGTCAATGAGGTTTTTAAACTAAGAATCCATTTACAGCATAAAGTGGCAGCACATTTTATTCACAGAGCAATGAAAATTATTCCTATAAATTAATGTGAGCTGAACAAATTCACCTTCCAATGTGCATAGAGAAAGTGGGGATGTGAAGACAGCAAGGTGGGTGAGACACAAGTTATGAAGTAATGAGTACCTTCCCCTCGTGGTTTTTACTTTAAAAGCACGTGCTAAGGGCCGGGTGCAGTGGCTCACTCCTGTACTCTCAGCACTTTGGGAGGCCGAGGCGGGCAGATCACTTGAGGTCAGGAGTTCGAGACCAGCCTGGTCAACATGGTGAAACCCCGTCTCTACTAAAAATACAAAAATTAGCTGTGCGTGGTGGCGCGTGCCTTTAATCCCAGCTACTCGGGAGGCTGAGGCACGAGAATCGCTTAAACCCAGGAGGCAGAGGTTGCAGTGAGCCAAGATGGCAGCACTGGACTCCAGCCTGGGCGACAGAGCAAGACTACATCTCAAGAAAAAAAGAAAAAAGCACATGGTAAGCTCATGATAGTGAACAATAGTAAAACAAAACCAAAAACCCCCCAGAATCTCAATCAGGAAATGGTCACTCCTTTTAAATGAGCTCTTGAGTCTATTTGCACAAACGAGCCCAGCAATGACTGAACTTAGTAAAATTCCAGCCTGTGTCCATTTCATTTTGCCTGACCTGATACACGGAGGTTTGGGGGTTGGGTTTGCTGCTACAAAGCACTTCCTCTGCCCACTGAAAAGGCAGAGTTCAGAAAGGACATGAAGAGAGGGCTATCTTCTTTCTCTGATACCTTCACAGGAGGCTGGGGAAACTGGGATGAGAAACTGTAAAGAAATGAGGTGATTTTTAACAAGTATGTTGGAGTTTGTGTACTGAGAGAATCATCGAACTTCAAAAGGCCAACATGCAAAACATTCCCGAATTCCTCTTTGGAAACTTCTTCCAGAACTCGGTTGTTTTTGACCAAATGTGATGTACTACTTCACTTAATCTTATTCCCCAGCCTTGGTACCAAATGATGTCTAATTTCCAAAAATCAAACCCATCTTAAAGATACCAGTAACTGCCTCGTGTTAAAATAACTTAGGGGGAAGCCATTACACCGAAATGGATCCAACACCCAGTTCCAAATTAAACTAAATGAAACTTAAGATCAGCCAATCCTAAATGGCCAACGGAGCGTTAGTTACACAATCAGATACTTGCCACTGGGATAACCTAAATAAGACAACTGCTCAAACTTTAACCAACCAACTTCTCTCCTGTGCCTCCTCACACACCCTCTAAAAGCCTCCCTTCACATCCTTCCTCGGGAGCCCGAACCACTTCAGTTTTGGTGCAGCTTGATTCACGAATGGCTGTTTGCTCAAATAAACTTTAATGTGCTTTATCCTTTAACATTAGTAATAAAGATATTCAGAAAACTTGCTACAGATCCTTAAAGCCTGTTTCCAAAGAGGCATTTAGTCCATGTTTCAGCACAGTTAACTTGAGTGGGAAAGAATGCATGGCATAGCAATATTTGCATTTACAAGCTCAGGTACTTTCCTTCAAATACAGAACTGCCCACCCAGAATTTGATGCCATTTTAAGCAGAACTATGACTAGTATTCCATGGTGTTCAAGAAGTCAACAAAACCCCAGAGGGTAAAGATGAAAGAATTCCAATTTGCCCCCATTTCTTCACATTTTATACTAGGATTCAGCTTCTCTAGTCTAATTCTTTACTCATTATTAGTAGTAACAGCAGCTGCATTTAATGAGTATTCATAAAGGACTCCACACCAGAAGAAACACTTATTCTTCCTCGTCAATCCTCAAGACCATCCTCTGAGGTGGGTCTTAACATTATGCTTCTTTTATAGATGAAAAGGGAAATTGAGGAAATGTCCAAAGTCATACAGTGGCAAAACTGGGGTTCAAACCAGGGTTTGACCGCAAAAGCTGTGCCCTTAACCCCTGGGCCACACTGCAGTGGTCAAGAGGACAACCCCAGCAAACTGAAAGGGACCAACTGTACCTAGTATGTGCAGAAACTGGGTCAATACTTTGCCATCATTAGAGAAGCAGAAAATAAGGATTTGCTTTTATCAACATTCAAACATGGAAAGGAGGTAAACAATAAACGTCAGCTAAACTAAATAATATAAGAAATGCCTATTTCTGGCCGGGCGCGGTGGCTCACGCTTGTAATCCCAGCACTTTGGGAGGCCGAGGCGGGCGGATCACGAGGTCAGGAGATCGAGACCACGGTGAAACCCCGTCTCTACTAAAAATACAAAAAAAAAATTAGCCGGGCGTGGTGGCGGGCGCCTGTAGTCCCAGCTACTCGGAGAGGCTGAGGCAGGAGAATGGCGTGAACCCGGGAGGCGGAGCTTGCAGTGAGCCGAGATTGCGCCACTGCACTCCAGCCTGGGCGACAGAGCGAGACTCCGTCTCAAAAAAAAAAAAAAAAAAAAAGAAATGCCTATTTCATGTTAATTTCCCTTAGGGGCTGCAGCTCTTTTCTTTTTCATTTATTTATTTTCTTGGAGACAGGGTCTTCCTCTGCTGCCCAGGCTGGAGTCCAGAGGCACAGTCACGGCTCACTGCAGCCTCAACCTCCTGGGCTCAGGCAATTCTCCCACCTCAACCTTCCCAGTGGCTGGGACTACAGGTGCATGCTACCACACCTAGCTGATTTTTAAAAATTATTTGTAAAGACGGTCCCACTATGTTGCCCAGGCTGGTCTCAAGTGATCCTCCCACTTAAGCCTCCCAAAGTGCTGGGATTCTCACCCCTTAATTTTCAAGGAAAGCTTTAGATGGTCCCCATTCCCTATTTTAGGGGGTGCTCTCCAACTTGGAGGTGACATTTGGCAAGAGCTGGCCTCATATTTCTCCTCTCTCACTTCAGCAGGCTACGAATTCCTTTTTTTTTTTTTGAGACGGAGTTTTGTTATTGTTGCCCAGGCTGGAGTGCAGTGACATGATCTCGGCTCACTGCAACCTCCACCTCCTGAGTTCAAGTGATTCTCCTGCCTCAGCTTCCCAAGTAGCTGGGATTACAGGCGCCCGCCACCATGTCCGGCTAATTTTTTGTATTTTTAGTAGAGACAGGGTTTCACCATGTTGGCCACTCTAGTTTTTGAACTCCTGGCCTCAAGCAATCCACCCGTCTTGGCCTCCCAAAGTGCTAGGATTACAGGCATGAGCCACCGTGCCTGGCCCCCTCCTCTTATAAATAAGACCACATACCAATCTATAGGTTTTGCCCCTAATAAAGGAAATCAGGCATTGATTTACACCAACAGACGGCAATGTTGCTCAGTCCGTGGAATTACGAACTGAGACTCCTTAGATTAAGTTTCTTTCATCGTACCAGCTAAATGCTAACTGAAGTGGCTGGGAGACTCAGCATCGGCAGCAACTCTGTTCCCCAGAAAAAATCCCAAGTTTCTTCCCAGCACCTCCCGAGATGTGCTTCTTCAATCCATTGTTCAGCACTCCCCGGAGCATACATCTGGGACTCAATCAGTGTTCATGGGATGACCACCAGGATCCTTTTCACAGCAAGTGCCACAGTGTTTCCTATCTGAAACACTAAAATGATCTATACAAAGGTAATCTTCCAAAGCCTCTACGGCATGCATGAATTACTCCTAGAACCAGGAAAACCTATCAACCATTATTAAAAAAACAAAAAACAAAACAAAACAAAAAAACCCACAATGGCTATATCTAGCTCCCTGTGTACAGCAGGTGCTTACAGTATTGCCTCTCCTCCCAATCTCCTCTTCACTACTTTACCTCCAACTATTTTTCTACCACCTCCTTCTCCTCCACTGTCTCACCTACCAGGGCATAAAATAGGCTTTTCACTTCCTAGAGAAAATAAGGATGGCAATGCTTACACTTTGTCTGAAAGGGGAAAAGTACACCTACTGTGTGCCAGACCCTTTTGTATGTCATCTCATTTCATTCGGTCTGCAAAGCAAACTCAGGAGGTGGTAATTATCCTCATTTTACTGTTGAGGAAACCAAGGCTCAGAGTGATCAAGCAACATTCCCAAGGTCGCCACTGTTCTCCCAGTGGTGATTTGAAATGTGGACCCGAGTTTTCTGATTCTACTTTACCAGAATGTGCCATTTAAAAGTTAGGAAAATTCCAGCACTTTGGGAGGCCGAGGCGGGCAGATTACCTGAGGTCAGGAGTTCGAGACCAGTCTGGCCAACATGGTGAAACCCTGTCTCTACTAAAAATACAAAAATTAGCCAGGGATGGTGGCGGGCACCTGTAATCCCAGCTACTCGGGAGGCTGAGGCAGGAGAATCGCTTGAACTCAGGAGGTGGAGGTTGCAGTGAGCCAAGATCTCACCACTGCACTCCAGCCTGGGCAACAAGAGCAAAACTCTGTCTCACACACACACACATACACACACACAAAGTTAGAAAGAACATTTGCCTTTGAAATACTGTTTATGAAAATATAAAGACTCTAAACATTTTAAATGACAGAAACCTTTTACTTAAGAGAGATCATACTTGCAATAAAAATATTGCCTCCTAGTTTAACCATTTTACAAATATGATTTTTACATCATGTAAAAGGCATCCCTATATTTCACAAAATTAGATGGACTCAAATTTTCCAGTTTTAAGATCAACTTTAGAAATGGGCCTCGGTTATAGTGTTAGGGGAGTTAACATTCATGGGATGATTATTCAAGTCTGTAATGAGATTTTAAAAATTCAATTCAGTTAGTAAAATCATACATGGGAGATGGGTGGTGAGGAGGAGAGAAAATGTATTTCTTTTTAATCCAACTACTTCTCCACAAGGGTGAAAATACGAACCACATTCAAGTAAATAGAATTTTTTTTCTTAAAAAAAGAGAAAGCAAATACGTTGTAACAATAAAGGTAAAATAATTAAGACAAATTTTTTAAAATTATCAGTTTAAAGTTATCAATAAGTAACAATGGAACTTCAGGTTTTTTTTTTTTTTTTTAATGGAGTCTCACTCTGTCCCCCAGGCTGGAGTGCAGTGGCGTGATCTCGGCTCACTGCAACCTCCAACTCCCAGGTTCAAGTGATTCTCCTGCCTCAGCCTCCCAAGAAGCTGGGATTACAGGCACCGCCACCACACCCAGCTAATTCTTTTTTTTTTGAGACGGAGTCTCGCTCTGTCGCCCAGGCTGGAGTGCAGTGGTGCGATCTTGGCTCACTGCAAGCTCCACCTCCCGGGTTCATGCCATTCTCCTGCCTCAGCCTCCTGAGTAGCTGGGACTACAGGCCCTGCCACCAGGCCTGGCTAGTTTTTTTGTATTTTTTAGTACAGACGGGGTTTCACCGTGTTAGCCAGGATGGTCTCGATCTCCTGACCTCGTGATCCACCCACCTCGGCCTCCCAAAGCTGGGATTACAGTGCTTTTTTTTGTTTTTGTTTTTTTTTTTTTTTGAGACGGAGTCTCGCTCTGTCGCCCAGGCTGGAGTGCAGTGGCACAATCTCAGCTCACTGCAAGCTCCGCCTCCCGGGTTCACGCCATTCTCCTGCCTCAGCCTCTCCGAGTAGCTGGGACTACAGGCGCCCGCCACCACGCCCGGCTAATTTTTTGTATTTTTAGTAGAGACGGGGTTTCACCGTGGTCTCGATCTCCTGGCCTCGTGATCTGCCCGCCTTGGCCTCCCAAAGTGCTGGGATTACAAGCGTGAGCCACCGCGCCTGGCCTACAGTGCTTTTTGAGTTCTCCTTTACCCACACAGCCACATGATTAGGTAAACATCATTAGCCACATGCTAGAAATAAGAAAATTGAGGTTATCAAGGGCAAGTAAATTGCCCAAGGCACACCACCACAGGGAAGCAGAGCTGAGATTTGAGGCGTTCCTTTCTAGAAGGTTCATTTCACTACCCAGTTTTCAGAATTCTCTCTGGGGAATTAAAAGCCAAGTACCACAGACTGTACCAGGGTTCTTACCCTTGGAGCCATAGGTGGTCATCATGGAATCTTTCTGACACTGTTTGCAAAATTACAGGCACAACCAGTAGGTAAGTGGGCCTCAGGCTGCACCCCCCACCCCTGAGGTAGAGGACTGTGTGTGAGCACAAAGCTGGCCGTGCCCGATGTGGTGGGTGGCCTTCCTTGTTCACCACCACCACCACCACCACCAGACAACAGGGCTCTATTTCTGACTGTATGCAATTTTTAGGATAGCGCCATTTTAGCTGAGATACTGATCTCAGGTCCAGTCCTCCACGTGCATGACTGGTAGTGATGCACACCCGCCAACATCTCTGAGCTTCAAACACCCCTCTGTGGGTCCCTCCTCCTGAATTCACAAGTCTGCTGCAGGGATAAATACACAGGCATCTGCCGCATCTCAACTCCTACTCTCCAAATGTTTGCTATCATGGTTTGCAAAATATTTTACCCCATATTGGCTATCCAAATTAAATATAACAAACATGTAAGGGTTTGCAGCAAAATCATTCAAGTAGTGTCTGGACCAGTTAAGAGGATATAGCTCAGGCTACCACCTTAGCCTGAGTTGAGTATTCTACCACCAAAGAGCAAGTATTCCCCCTTCCCATTTCCCCCACTACCCACTTTTTTTTTTTTTTTTTTTGAGACAGGGCCTTGCTCTATTGCTCAGGCTGGAGTGCAGTGGCATAATCTCTGCTCAATGCAACCTCTGCCTCCTGGGCTCAAGCGATCCTCTCACCTTAGCCTCCTGAGCAGCTGGAATTACAGGCATGTGCTACGATGGTCGGTTAATTTTTGTTAGTAGAGAGGAGGTTTCACCATGTTGCCCAGGCTGGCCTCGAACTCCTGGGCTCAAGCGATCCATGCGCCTTGGCCTCCCAAGGCCTCCCAAGTGCTGGGATTACAGGTATGGGTGACCATGCCCAGCCACCCATCTCCCTCCTCTTGCCACCAAATGCCCTTAGGCAACTTAAGTCTTCATGACTTTCTCACCAATTACAAAAAGGCTTTATTATATTTTGCCAAATGTTAATTGCTTTCATTATGTCTCCAAACATTATTTCACCACTCATTTTTATAACAAGTGCAGTGAAGATATGCTTATCGAACATTGTACAATACTGTTGTGTTCTGTAACGCTCTTTTGGGAACAGCTTAGATGTAGGTAACAAGAGATGCCTGTGTATGAAAGTGCTTCATAAACTGTACTGTATAAATGTAAACTACTGCCATTTTCAGGTAAAATCAGAGAATAAATGTCTCTTGTTGGAAGTGTCCTCTCAGGACTCATCTAGTCCAACCTCCCCAGTGACTGGATGAGGGCACAGACTGAGGCCAGAGCCAGGAGGCTCTGGATTAGAGAGTCAGAGGCCAACGCAAGTATAGAATCTGCAGTCCTAGCACAGGGATCTTTTTCCTCCCCTGTGTAATTTATCTTTAAAAACACTGATAGTTTTCTGGTGCTGGGAGCACCATGCCCTTTAAAACTTATAAATTAATGGACGATTACAACAAAAAGAACTTTTTACCTAGCCGTCAATAAATAGTTGTTGGTGAAATTAGAAATTTGAGGTTGAATTGTTAAAGATCGTCTTGGTCACTCCTCTCTCGTGAAGAAACCCATCGACTCAGAATCACCTCCTGCAACCAATAAAAAAAAAAGACCATTCTGACACCACAGCTGACACCACAGCTACATTTCACAAAGGGCAGTCTATATAATGATGATACTGTTCCCATCTTTATAACAGAAACATCTGGAGAAAATGAATGTAACAACATAAACCTTACAAGCATATAGTACCTACTTTCACCAGGCAAAGATTTTAACAGCTAAGCTTGCCTCTGCTGTGGTATTCTACTAGCACATTTCAGAAACAGGTGGGCTGGATGAAAGCTAGCATTTTACATTAGAGCTAGGTCTGTGATGGCATTGCTGTAACTGGGCCAGCTACTGAGAAGGGAGAAATGAGGTTGATGAGCATTTTATGAAAAACTAGCTTAGTGGAGGTAAGTGGGACCAACTGAAGGGAAGAGGTGCTGGGGCCATGGAGACCGACCAGCAGGTCTGCAGGGGGCAAGGTGGTGTGAAAAGAAGAAAGGATGACATGTACAAGACAGGACGACAACAAAGACATACTGGATGTCGGGAGGAGCCAATGGCAACGTTAAGGCTCTATACACAGAGGGAGAGAATGCAGAAACACGGACACACACTAGACAACTTGGCCAGACCAGAGAGAAACAAGCCAAGATGACAGGAGGCGCCTTGGTTCAATACAGAAGCCCAGAAGCAGGAATGAGTCAACAGGGACACCTCTGGTCTCTGGGAATGAGATCTGTGAGAGGTCCTGGCCTGGCCAGGGAGTCACAGATCACCTGTGAGACAGCATTTTCAGCTGAGTGATGGGGACATCACAGGTAATAAAGTGGGGAATTAAGGAATAGTGGAAGTCAGCATAGATTTTGTGTCCAGTGGGTTCAATGGGGAAAAGGTGAGAGACTTACAGAGCCTGCCTGAGAAGGCTCTGTTACCAAGGCAAAACTGTATTCATGTATTTTCTTGGGACCACATGTTCTAGACACACTATGATGCACAGAATCTTTGGGATGACATGAATTTCTCTGAGTTTACCCACCTGAACTTTAATCCTTTTCATACATTCTGGTGACTCCATTTCCTTGCCAGTCATAGTAGAGGGTTTAATCAAATAGCACAGCATAAGTTCCTATTGAGAAATGAAAAACCACTTCTGTATCCTACAAAATAATAGTACAAATTTGGGTGCATCAGCAGGAAATGCAGGCGGTCTCCAGTCCCTCTCACTGTGCACTCCAAGTGGAAACTCACAGAGCACATCAGTTTCCTCCTGGGGACATCATAACTGGGATTTACGTTCTGACTAAGTACCTGCCATTTAGTAATCACTGAACATGGCAAGAGACATAAGCAGATACATTGATTATAAACACAGCATTAAGAATACTAAATATAGTAAGTCCTCAATGTCCTTGATAGGTTCTTGGACACGGACTTTAAGTGAAATGATGTTGATACGGTTTGGCTGTGCCCCCATCCAAATCTCATCTTGAATTGTAGTTCCCACAATCCCCACATGTCATGGAGGGACCTCATGGGAGGTGGTTAGATTATGGGGGACGGTCCCCATGCTGTTCTTGTGATAGTGAGTTCTCAGAAGATCTGATGGTTTTATAAGAGGCTTCCTCCTTCACTCATCCTCTCATTCTTGCTCCTGCCACCCTTTGAAGAGGTGCCTTCCACCATGATTGTAAGTTTCATGATGCCTCCCCAGCCACATAGAACTGTGAGTCAATTAAACCTCTTTTCTTTATAAATTACCCAGTCTCAAGTATTTCTTTATAGCAGCATGAGAATGGACTAATACAGATGTACAGCAGGTCTTCAAATAAACTTCAACATTGTTTTCTTAAAATAATGAGAAGAAGGCCAGGCGCGGTGGCTCACCCCTGTAATCCTAGCACTTTGGGAGGCCGAGGCAGGCGGATCACGAGGTCAGGAGATCGAGACCATCCTGGCTAACACAGTGAAACCCCGTCTCTACTAAAAATACAAAAAATTAGCCGGGCGAGGTGGCGGGCGCCTGTAGTCCCAGCTACTCAGGAGGCTGAGGCAGGAGAATGGCGTGAACCCCAGGGGGCGGAGCCTGCAGTGAGCTGAGATCGCGCCACTGCACTCCAGCCTGGGCGATAGCAAGACTCCATCTCAGAAAAAAAAAAAAAAAAAGATGAGAAGAAAAAATGGTTTTGTTATACGGCATTAAAGTTGCAGTTTCCAAGAACATATCAACAATGTTAAGTGAGGACATATTAAGTATATGCTACGAGTCCCCTAAAATGGGCATAAAAATTCTAGAAACAGCATAGGCTCCCTAATTTTCTATAGGACCAAGCTAAAGCCTAGGCAACCTAACCTGCTTTAAAGGGCAGTCATCTCTAGCCCTGCAAGACCCTCTGGCCTCAGCCCTACCTCACCTCCAGCAGCACGAGGATGAAATTAGAGGGTATCTACAATTTGTTTTCAGCCAGCAAATCACTGAGTAATGAGAACACACACAGCTTTCTTTCTTGATAGTCCTTGTGTAAGCTGAGTCCCTCCTATCTCTGATGGCAACACGAAGGATATAGTGAAACAAAAGCCAGGGAGCCAGAGAGCTGTGGGTTTGGATCCCGAGTCTGCACATGAGCTGTTTGATCTTGGATTAGTCACTCAACGGCTCCAACCTTGGTTTTTCATCCTCAGGATGAGGATAACAACAGGGTGGGAAAGTGCTTAGCAATAAACATCAAGTCCCTTCCTCTTTAAGAGATCTGCAAACTTTCAATGTTTTGACTCCTTTGTGAATATGTGTATGAGTGAATGTTAAATTGCAGTATAAAACAAGTCACATAGCAAGGATACCCCTGGGAAGAGAAGCAATGCCTAACCAGATCAGATCACCACAGGAAACTTCAAAGCTCAGTCATTGGAGCTCAGCAGCAGTCGGGAGGGAGGGGACAATAAAATGTAACATGAGGGGAGGACAACTTCTAGCGCAATAAGGGAAGGGTACAAATGACCCCAAATCTTCCAGCATGTCACTGGCAGGAATGTTATGAAGTTTCTACAAATAACTTTTTTGATTCTACTACATTTAAGAAAAAAAATAAATTGAACCATTTAAGTGACACTCCAATGGCAAAGCTGATGTTGTGTTACCTTAGAGACATTAACGGAAACTCTGCTCAGGGCAGCCAGGGACTTCCAACTGAAAGGCCTGCGGAGAGAGCCTTCAAAATGGTCATCAACTAGCTCGATAATGACAGAATAACTGGAAAATACAGAAAAAGCATTTGAAAAGTAAGCATGAAATAAACCTGTTTAAAAAGAATATTTCTCCTACCAAGAACAAATATACAGAAAATAAAATTTACATCATCTGATTCTAAATTCCCCTAAATTGCTATTGAGAAAATATTAATGAAAAATTCATACTTTAAGTTACAAAATTTCAGGCTGATTCCAACACTTACAGGAAAAAACAAATACTTTTCCCAATGCGAAAGCTGTAAATTCACACAACTGTTTAGACACTAATACTAACTGATGGTTTTTTTTGTTGTTTGTTTTTTGAGATAGAGTCTCACTCTGTCCCCCATCTTGGAGTGCAGTGGTGCAATCTCGGCTCCCGGGTTCAAGCAATTCTCTGCCTCAGCCTCCTCAGTAGCTGAGATTACAGGTGCCTGCCACCGTGCCCAGCTAATTTTTTTTGTATTTTTAGTAGAGATGGGCTTTCACTATCTTGGCCAGGTTGGTCTTGAACTCCTGACCTCAAGATCCACCCACCTTGGCCTCCCAAAGTGCTGGGATTACAGGCGTGAGCCACTGAGCCCGGCCTACGTGATGTTAAAATGAACAATTACAGCACAGATTAACTCAATGTTTAACTCTAGAACATATATTATCATAAACTATGTATCATCCTATATATAGTATAATGACATTAGTGTGTAAGGAGGCATGAACATATAGCATCTATTCGTATCAGGCCAGGAAGAACATGACTTTTGTTCCTATGGCACCAAAAAGTTAAATTAGAGGCCAGAAATTCCTTGTGTCCCTTTAACCCATTAGTTTATTTAAAAATCACTCCAAACCTTGCATGGTAAAATGGAGGGCCTTTCCGATACAGCACTGCAAAGAAGAAAGAAAAAAAAAGAAGTATAACCACTCAAGATAATGAGAGAGGAGTAAGACTCAACAGAAAGCTTGCTTTATTAACTTTTTTCTTCTCCAAAAGGAAGCAAATACTCAATAACCTATATGTAGACAGATAATCTGCAATACGCCTGTGGTCTATTTTTTCAGGCAGGGTCTCGCTCTGTCACCCAGGCTGCAGTGCAGTGGCATGACCATGGCTCACTGCAGACTTGCCCTCTTGGGCTCAAGAGATCCTCCACACTCAGCCTCCCGAGTTGCCAGGACTACAGGCGTGCACCACCACACGCAGCTAATTTAAAATTTTTTTTTAGCAACAGCGTCCCGCTATGTTGCCCAGGCAGGTCTTAAATTCCAGGGCTTGAGTGATCCTCCTGCCTCAGCCTCCCCAAGTGGGGGATTACAGGTGTGAGCCACCACACCCAGCCCCCATCATCTATTTTAAAAATCCGAACTATTTTTTTCCTGAAGCAAAGTACAATTAGTAAAGAAATCTGTTGCCAAGACCCTAACACCTCGTCTCACCCTACAAATAAATTCCAAAGTCAAAGTACAGGCACTCTTGCCTTGCCTCTTGTCTTACAGTCTCCAGAGTGAGTGTGAATCATACTGAGAGGCGTAAAATTCATAGAATGTGGATCAATATTTTGTTATTGATTTCAGATCAATGTAATGCAAAGTGTCTGACTCACTACTCTGGCCAGCTACTGTGACAGGGGTTGGTAAAAGAGGAGGAATAAGACTCATGCCTATTTTTAAGAAATTCAAAGTCAAGTGATAGAAGTCATAACCATACATGCCATTCAAGTATCAGTTTGCTCCACTATTGAGGACCTGAAGGAGATGGGGGAATTCAGTCTGTGGAGGTCGAAAGCTACTTGATGAAGGAGCCTGGGGCCAGGGACTCTGCCACATAGACTCTGGAATCTGACAGGGAACCCTTCAGAGGCACATGGTCTGTGGCACGGACTGGCTAACTGTTCACCAAATCCAGTTATTTCTCCCCCAGGTACATGGCCAGACCACAGCTCTCAGTCTCCCATACAGTTAGGTATGGAAGGTGACCTTGGAAGCTGTGTGCTGAAGACCAGGAGCCACCAGGAAGCAGTTACTAAAGCATCTTTTGGAGTTGATTGGGCTGCCAATCAGAGACAGCCGTGTTGGATTTCACATGAACAAAAATGAACTCTATTGTTAAGCCCTTGAGACTTAGGGTTTATATGCAACTACAGCTATGGGAATTGCCGTAACGACACAATTACATCTGTAAGCTGTTAGCTGTCCTCTGTACTAAAACCAGCACAGAAAAGTTCAAGGAAAAGTTTTGTTTCCCTTGAGGAATGGACAGAATTTTCCCTTTTGGACATATCAATCCTGTAACTAATCATGTTTCTTTTTGGCTCAGGAAGCTCAGAGCCAAATTTGCAGCATGACTTTAGTAACCATATAGGGCCCCAAGGACGACACAGTAACCCTTCACTTAGTCTTGTTTTGCATCTATATTTTCCATGGTCACATTTCCTTTCTGTATTTCCCATTTAAGTTGTATTTAAAGTACTCAACAAGTCAGCTCAAATTCACTGCGGCACAAATGTAAGTAAATATCCAAACATACAATTCTCAACTTTTTGAGATGGAGTGTACTGGAAAGAAACCATGTACTGGAACAAAAGTGAACTCGGGAGTTTGGTTCCCTGCCCAATCTTTGCCTCTTCAAGTTGTGTGCCTTTAGGCAAGTTATTAACTTCCCTGAGCCTCCGTTTCCAAAATCCTAAAATGAAGACATCAGGGGAAATTGAGATCTTTTCTAGTCCTCAAATGCCATTACCTGTAATCAAACACACATCTTTAATCCAATATGCACCCGGAGCATTACAGAGCTTGAAAGTAGCTCACACCCACAAGGCAAGTAATTTCTGATGATGGGCTCCGACACAGCACAGCTTAGTTTAAGCAAGAACACTGGCAGCAGATGGACCCAAGGTCAAGTCAGCAGTGCCAAGACCATAGGACAACTCTGTATGTCAATTTCCTTATAAAAATTGGGATTATGGTGAAGGCAGAAGTATTAGCACAGTGTATGGCATACAGTAAGCATCACAAAGTTACCTATGCTAGTAACAATTACAGTCTGCGTGGCTTAATGACGAGGATACGTTCTAAGATATGAGTACTTAGGCAATTTCATTGTTGTGTAAACACAGTAGAGTGTACTTACACAAACCTAGATGGTACAGCCCACCACACACATAGGCTATGTGATATCACTTATTGCTCCTAGGCTACAAACCTGTTCAGCATGTGACTGTGCTGAATCTATAGACAATTATAACACAATGGTTAAGTATCTGTGTATCTAAACATAGAAATAGTACAGTAAAAATACGATATAAAAGAGAAAACCCGTATACCTGTATAGGGGACTTATGAATGCAGCCTGCAGGTCTGGAAGTTGCTCTGGGTGAGTGAGTCGTGAGTGAATGTAAAGTTCTAGGACAGTACTGTGTGCTAATGTACTCTTTATAAACACTTTTTTTCTGTCTTTAGGTTTTTATATATATATATATATAGAGAGAGAGAGAGAGAGAGAGAGAGACATGGTCTACCTATGTTGCCCAGGCTGGTCTTGAAGTCCTGGACTCAAAGGATCCTCTCGCCTTGTCCTCCCAAAGTGCTGGGATCACAGGTGTGAGCCGCCATGCCCATCTCTTTCTTCAATAATAAATTAACCTGGCTGGGTGCAGGTCAACATACAATGAACCATGATAGTTATGACCGTGGTCCCATAAGATTATAACGGAGCTGAAAAATCCCTATCACCTAATGACGTCGTAGCCATCGTGCTGTCAGAGTGCAATGCATTATTCGCATGTTTGTGGTGATGCTGGTGTGAACAAACCTACTGCGCTGCCATTTGTATAGAAGTTTTTTGACCAAAATGTTATGCAGCACATGACTGTATGATGGTGATAGTGTACTCAGGGGGAAAAATGAAATTGTTTTACAAAAATACTTCCCAAGTAGAAAGATGAAAGCATAAGTAGTCTGAGAAATAGTAGGCATTTAAAAAAAGATCTGAGGACCAGGCGTGGTGGCTCACACCTGTAATCCCAGCACTTTGGGAGGCTAAGGTGGGTGGATCACTTGAGGCCAGGAGTTCGAGACCAGCCTGGCCAACATGGTGAAACCCCATCTCTACTAAAAATACAAAATAATAAAAAAAAATTAGCTGGGTGTGGTAGTGCATGCCTGTAGTCCCAGCTACTTAGGAGGCTGAGGTGGGAGGATCATTTTAACCTGGGAGGTTGGGGCTGCAGTGAGCTGAGATTGTGCCACTGCACTCCAGCCTCGGGGATAGAGACCTTGTCTCAAAAACCACATAAATAAATAAAAGTAAAAATAAGGTCTGAAAGAACAGGGAGTATAAAAGGAAAACTCTTTCTTACAGAAGAATGCTAGATAGAGGTGTGGAATGAATGACAAAATCAGAAAATGATTAGTGCAATAATTAAATCAGACAACTATTATAATTATTAGAGAAACAGATACTTTTGGTATCACTCCACAAATGACTTGTTTTTTACAAAAGAAAAACTGTAATTATATGACAGACATTGAGAATGGCCACCATCAAACTCAGCATCACCACAGCAGGAAAGCCTGACTTCATGCACTTCCTGACACACTCCAATAAGCACACACATCACCTATGTGTGCCAAGAGAACCCGAGCTTGAGTCTGATCATCAGGAACAATCAGACATACGGAGAATGGGGAACATCCCATAAGACTTCGAAAAAAGTCAACATCATGACAAACGAAACAAGAAGGTAGAGTGACTGTGTCAGATTAAAAGAGGCTGGGCACGGTGGCTCACGTCTGTAATCCCAGCACTTTGGGAGGTCAAGATGGGTGGATCACCTGAGGCCAGGAGTTAGAGACCAGCCTGGCAAACATGGTGAAATCCTGTCTCTACTAAAAATACAAATGTTAGCCCAAGCACGGTGGCAAGCAGCTGTAATCCCAGCTACTTAGGAGGCTGAGGCAGGAGAATCACTTGAATGTGGGAGGCAGAGGTTGGACTGAGCTGAGATTGCGCCATTGCACTCCAGCCTGAGCAACAGAGTGAGACTCTGTTTCAAGAAAAAAAAAAAAAAGAGACCAAAGAGATTGCAGTGGGTTTAATGGCAGCTCCCAGAAAGATATGTTCATGTCCTAATCCCTGACTTGTGAATGTGACCTGGAATGTGGAATGTGACTCGGAAAAAGAGGCTTTGCAGATGTAACTACGTTTAGAATTTTGAGATGAGATCATCCTGAATTAGCTGCATGGCCCCTAAATCCAATGACGGGTGTCCTTATAAGAGAAACGGGGTTTGACACAGACAGACAAGATAGAGACTGGAGGGATGCAGTCACCAGCCACAAAACGCTTGGGGCCACGAGAATCTGGAAGAGACAAGGAATGGATTCTCTCCCAGAGCCTTTGGAGGGAGCCTGGCCCTGATGACACCTTGATGTTAGACTTCTGGTCTCTAGAACTGTGAGAGAATGAATCTTTGTTGCTTTTAAGCCACCCAATTTGTGGTAATTTCTTATGAGCCCTACGAAACTAAAAGGTAGATATAACAATCAAATGTGACTGTATCAAGAAAATCAAAGCCAGGGGCCTGCCTGGTGGCTCACGCCTGTAATCCTACACTTTGGGAAGCCAGGCAGGAGGATAGCTTGAGCCCAGGAGTTCGAGACCAGCTTGGGCAACATAGAGAGACCCCATCTCTATAAAAATTACAACCAGAATAGCCACAAAAGACATTACAAGGACAACTGGAAAAATTTAAGTATAGACTGGATATTTGGATGATATTAAGTAATTCTAATTTTTCTCAGGCATTATATGGTATGTAGGAGAATGTCCCTATTCTTTGGAGGTACACATGAAAAATACTTACGGATTAATATGGATTATGTACGTAAACGTGAAGAATATTAACAAAAATATATCAAAAGTTTGACTAGAAAAACAAGCCAGGAGGTGGCTTAGAAATGAATCAAAGGCCCGGGTGCCGCGGGTCACGCCTGTAATTCCAGCACTTTGGGAGGCCGAGGCAGGCAGATCACTTGAGGTCAGGAGTTCAAAACAAGCTGGTCAACATGGCAAAACCCTGTCTCTACTAAAAATACAAAAATTAGCTGGGTGTGGTGGTGTGTGCCTGTAATCCCAGCTACTTGGGAGGCTGAGGCAGGAGAATGGTTTGAACCTGGGAGGCAGAGAGGTTGTAGTGAGCCGAGATCGAGATCGCGCCACTGCACTCCAGCCAAGGCAACAAAGTGAGACTTTGTCTCAAAAAAAAAAAAAAAACAGAATCAAAGAGGAAGATAAGAAAAAAACACATCTTCTTGTTCTGTGACAAATAGAGAGTTGCTCTGTTGACCTCCATTCACAGACAGAACTGTTAGTCTCTGGGCTGGACGTCACGACAGGTCATGGTTTCTTCTGGGTCTGGAAATTCTGTAACTCTGCTAGCTTTCAACGGCTCCCACCATTCCATTTCTGTGCTGGGACTTCTAATTGGCAGAAAGCTCAGAAATCATACTTATCAGTCAATGCAAATCCCCAACTAGGGTTGGTTGGGAAGGAGGCTTAGGAGTAACCAGACCTTTGGGTCACACCAAATCAAATCAAACCATAACTGTGTACATAAGACAATATAAATCCTGTGTTAGTTTTTGGCTTCTTGGCAGGCAATATGACTTAGGTATGGTAGGAAGACAGGGAGTACAGACCCACAGAGCCCTCATCTGTGTACTTAACGAGCTGTTAAGTACTCCAGCAACTTACCTAACCCTTCTAATCCTCAAACTCCTCTGCTACAAAAGGAAGCTACTACTACAGACCTCACAGGAGTGTGAAGATTAAATGAGACAGGAGAAGAAAACACCAAGGCAAGGTGCCTGGCTGGCCCTAGGAGCCAGCAGCCAGGGGAGCTGCTGAGTGGGGAGTGTAAGGAAAGGCTCCCTCTTGGCTTCTGGCCTGGCTCCCCCAGTAGGCAATCAAGGTCAACTAGGTTGGCAGCTGCACTTGATTTGAGAACCATATCACCTCTTCCAAATACTGCTCCTGGAATGAAATTTGATTGACAAGATTTATTCAAGGGAAAAGTTTCCCTGATAAGATGTGAATTTCACAATGGTCTTGTATTACGAATCACTACCTCTCTAAGGAAAAACAATTGTTAAGAGTTTAGCCTATGTTGGCAGTTCTAGGTTTCATGTGATTAGGTCATTGGCCTTTGAAATTAAAATAATATTGTTAAAAAGCAGCAGGAACTGTGCAGCCATGCCTGAAGACGAGGTAGAGTTTAGGAAGCCGCTCCTCATATCCCAGACTAGCACTGCTCGAGAACCTTTGCTTATGTAGAGAATGTGAAGACACTTTTAACACTGATGCTGGCCCAGTCTGACTCTGTGTGTGAGTCAGAGACCTAGTACCACATTAATTGTACATCTGTTTCTAGATGATATGTCCCAGTGAGGGCAAAGGCCTCCAGGGGAGTTGTAAACTGAACAGTTTACCTTTTTTGTTTTCAAAATTCTATCTGTCCATCCATCTATCCATCTGTCCAACCACCCTTATAAGGGAGAATATCTTTAAATTAAGGAAGTTTCCCCTATGCATCATCCAAAGTATAACTTGATCATTAAAATAAAGTTGCAGGCAAAAGGGCCACAGTATGAGATTAAGAACATTAATAAAATGAACAATTATAACAATATACTATAAAGAAAGTTATGGGAATCTGATCTCTGAAAGTATCTTAATTTTTATTTTTTTTATTTTTTATTTATTTTTTTTTTTGAGACGGAGTCTGGCTCTGTCGCCCAGGCTGGAGTGCAGTGGCACGATCTCGGCTCACTGCAAGCTCCACCTCCCGGATTCACGCCATTCTCCTGCCTCAGACTCCCGAGTAGCTGGGACTACAGGCGCCCGCCACCTCGCCCGGCTAATTTTTTGTATTTTTAGTAAAGACGGGGTTTCACCATGTTAGCCAGGATGGTCTCGATCTCCTGACCTCGTGATCCGCCCGCCTCGGCCTCCCAAAGTGCTGGGATTACAGGCGTGAGCCACAGCGCCCGGCCTTTAATTTTTATTTTTTATTATTATTTTTTCGAGACAGTCTCACTCTATTGCCTAGGGTGGAGTGCAGTAGCACAATCTTGGCTCACTGCAAGCTCTGCCTCCTGGGTTCACGCCATTCTCCTGCCTCAGCCTCCTGAGTAGCTGGGACTACAGGCACCTGTCACCACGCCCGCCTAATTTTTTATATTTTTTAGTGGAGATGGAGTTTCACTTTGTTAGTCAGGATGGTCTCGATCTCCTGACCTCGTGATCCACCCGCCTTGGCCTCCCAAAGTGCTGGGATTACATGCATGAGCCACAGCGCTCAGCCAGAACGCTTTTCTAAGATTATAGAGCAAACAAGAGGGAAAGCCTCAACTGGCGTTGCAAGCTTCTACTCCTAGGCTTTCTCCCTAGACTGCCTTTTCTCTTTTTGCACTTACCCTTACCCCAATCCAAATATCCAATAATCTTATCTAAACCCAAAGGACACCTTCTTAGAAACCATCATCAACAGCACACACGACCAATTTGATGTTCTAAGGTGAATCTGATATAAACTCCGTTCTCACGCGCACACCACACCAAGAATTACTTACATAAATCTGTTCCGTACTTGAGTCCCACTTTGGGCACCCAGCCCTTGCTTCGAAAGTAATGGTAGGCCATGTAGGTGGTTCTGAACGTGGGCTGAACTACAGTGAAAGCTTTCCAGAGCTTCACTATCGTTAAAGGCTCCTAAAGTTATTTACAAAAAACAAAAAGTATTACTATGTATGCATTCGCTCACCGTTCAGCCAGGGCATCAACATCTATACTAAGTGTGGAGCTGAAGCAGCGAATAAAACGCAGTTCCCCCAGCAGAGCAATTTATTTATTTTATTTTTGAGGCAGAGTCTCGCTCTGTTACCCAGGCTGGAGTGCAGTGGCGTGATCTCGGTTCATTCCCAGCAGAGCAATTTAGCAAGAAGGTCTGGCTCTGCACTGTCCAGTGGGGCAGCTGCCAGCCATACATAGCTAGTCTGAACTGAGAGGGGCTCTAAGTGTAAAATATACACTGACTTCCTACTCAGTATGAAAAAAAAAAAAAGAGAATATAAACTATTTCAATATCGTTGAGTAAGTTGGGTTAAATAAACTGTAATACTGTATTAAAATACCACCTGCTTTTTAAAAAATGTTTTTAATGTGGCTACCAGAAAATCTGGAATTATACACATGGCTCCCATCTGAGGCTCTCACTGTCCTATTGCACAGCACTGCTCCAGAGCACTTAGAAAAGGCAGCATTTGAGCACGAGAAGTAGTGAGGGAAAGGGGCTGGAGTGGGTGGTGGTGGGCTGGGAAGGACATTCCAGGCAGAGGAACCAGTGCATGCAGGGGGCTCACTGTAACAAGCCCACCAAGGCTGGAGGGCGGTTCGTGACAACATTTCACAGATCCTTAATGAGTGGCTACTCTATGTCAGGTCACGTTCAGAAGAACAAAAAAGAATTTTATAGTAAAACTTAAACAAACAAACCTCTATTTAGTGTTTGAAACTAGAGAATTTGTTATCTGATGGCACAAACTAATAATTAACTGCTTAAAAAACAATTTTGTTTTTAATGTGGGAGTCAAAGAGAATGAGAATGGTTTGGTCTAGAAAATATTCTGATGTATCATTACCAAAAATACAATGACAACAAAATAACTAGGTAAGTTTGGAAAACTTTTGCTTCATTTCAATAGTTACTGAAACAATCAAGTCTTCAGCTGATTTAAGGCTCAGTCACTCAGTGAGACTGGCTCAGTTTGTCCCAGCCTAAGATTGTAATACGATAGGCTAGAGTTACGTTGTTTTTTTTTTGCAGTTGTTCCTAATGCAAAAATTCCATACCTGTGTGACCTTGTGACCCCACTGTGAGTAACAAGCAACAGTCTCATAGAGAAGGTTCAATTTCCAACACAGCCCAGTGTTGTTCAGATGTTGAGGCTTTTATGTCACAGCTGTACCGTTCTGACAAATTTCAGCTAAGGCCCATGAGAGGAAGCAGGGTGGGGCTAAGAATTGCCACCATTTGGGAAAATGAGCCATTTGTCAGGCAGATACTGCTTCCAAACGGCTGGAATACCCATGAACAATATTTATGCAATTAGAATTTGATGACTGATTAAATTATGTGCTCCCAAGAGCCAAACAGAATATACCTTATCTGCTTCATTTACTGTTTACTTTTCTCTTTTAAATTTTATTTGAATTATTTTACAATTATCTCTCTTCTAAAGGCAGCAGGCTACAGTACAAAGTCATGGGCTTTGGAGTTACTTGGACACAGGTTTGAATATTTATTCTAACCAGACTAGCTGTGTGACTTTGGGTACATTATTTATTTTCTCTGAGCCTCAATTACCTTATCTGCAAATTCTTTTTTTTTTTTTTTTTTGAGACGGAGTCTTGCTCTGTCACCCAGGCTGGAGAGAAGTGAGCCATCTCGGCTCATTGCAACCTCCGCCTCCCGGGTTCATGCCATTCTCCTGCCTCAGCCTCCCGATTGGCTGGAACTACAGGAGCAGGCCATCATGCCTGGCTAATTTTTTGTATTTTTTTAGTAGAGACAGAGTTTCACCATGTCAGCCAGGATAGCCAGGATGGTCTCAATCTCCTGACCTTGTGATCTGCCCACCTCGGCCCCACAATGTGCTGGGATTACAGGTGTGAGCCACCGTGCCTGGCCCCTTATCTGCAAATTCTTACCAGGTGGAGATAAGGACTGGAAATATTGCATGTAAAGTACCTAAAATATAGCTTTTACAATAGTAGGTGCCAAATACTGGTAACTTTTATTTTTGTTAATTTTTAATACTGTTCTGACACAGATTTCCTAATCATTATACAGTATAAGATACTGTACTTCTCCTAGTTTCGAGGAATGAAATGCAATCTAAAAGGGTCAAAGATGTCTTTCGCTCGAACAGTCCCACCTCAGGATCCAAATCCAAAACTTTAGAGAAAAATTCAATTCCTATTTTATTCAGTAAGAGTAGAAACATTTGTATTAATGCAATATAGAAATTAGTACAACCTGCTTTTAACAACAGGGAAATTTTAAGTGGGTTGTATGTAAACAAAGCATCTTACCTTCTCATAGTAAATACTTAAACATCCCAGAGCATAGACCAAGAAGAAGGCCTGAAAATAGAGCAAGCAGAAAATGCTTATTACGAATAGCTCCACATTCTTGTGAAACTATTTTACAGACTGATCTTTTTTTTTTTTTTTTTTTGGGATGGAGTCTCGCTCTGTCGCCCAGGCCGGACTACAGTGGCGCTATCTCGGCTCACTGCAAGCTCCGCCTCCCCGGTTCACGCCATTCTCCTGCCTCAGCCTCCCGAGTAGCTGGGACTACAGGCGCCCGCCACTACGCCCGGCTAATTGTTTTGTATTTTTTTTTTTTTTTTTTTTTTTGAGACGGAGTCTCGCTCTGTCACCCAGGCTGGAGTGCAGTGGCGCGATCTCGGCTCACTGCAAGCTCCGCCTCCCAGGTTCACGCCATTCTCCTGCCTCAGCCTCCCGAGTAGCTGGGACTACAGGCGCCCGCCACTACGCCCGGCTAATTGTTTTGTACTTTTTTTTTTTTTTTTTTTTTTTTGAGACGGAGTCTCGCTCTGTCACCCAGGCTGGAGTGCAGTGGCGCGATCTCGGCTCACTGCAAGCTCCGCCTCCCGGGCTCACGCCATTCTCCTGCCTCAGCCTCTCTGAGTAGCTGGGACTACAGGCGCCCGCCACCACGCCCGGCTAATTTTTTGTATTTTTAGTAGAGACGGGGTTTCACCGTGGTCTCGATCTCCTGACCTCGTGATCCGCCCGCCTCGGCCTCCCAAAGTGCTGGGATTACAAGCCTGAGCCACCGCGCCCGGCCTGTTTTGTATTTTTAGTAGAGACGGGGTTTCACCGTGTTAGCCAGGATGGTCTCGATCTCCTGACCTCGTGATCCACCCACCTTGGCCTCCCAAAGTGCTGGGATTACAGGCGTGAGCCACCGCGCCCGGCCACAGACTGATCTCTTTTCACCTCAAATACAAATGCTCTTAAGTCATCATGAAAAAGGTCACATATATATATATATATGTATGTACGTATATATATGTGTATATATATGTGTGTGTGTGTGTGTGTGTATATGTGTGTATATATATATGTGTGTGTGTGTGTGTATATATATATATATATATATATATTTTTTTTTTTTTTTGTAACGGAGTCTCGCTCTGTCGCCCAGGCTGGAGTGCAGTGATGCATCTCCGCTCACTGCAAGCTCCGCCTCCTGGGTTCACGCCATTCTCCTGCCTCAGCCTCCCAAGTAGCTGGGACTACAGACACCCGTCGCCATGCCTGGCTAATTTTTTGTATTTTTTTTTGTAGAGACAGGGTTTCACCATGTTAGCCAGGATGGTCTTGATCTGACCTCGTGATCCGCCTGCCTCGGCCTCCCAAAGGGCTGGGATTACAGGTGTGAGCCACCACACCCGGCCAAAGGTCACACATTTTTAATATAAATGGTTCATTCGAATGTCTTAGGTTTTTTAAAAAATCTAAGAAAATACAAATGTTACAAACTGGCTTAAATCAATAAAAATAAAAGATTTTTATGAATGTGTCCGTATTTATTCCCTAAAAAACCTATATAACTGAAGAATGATGTTAACAGCTGTAGCAATAGAAACTGTTGCTCATTGGAATTTCTCCCTGTAAAATTAAATAACCATATTTAAATTGAGAAAAATATATAAAGAAAAAAAATGTGTGAAAAGTGTGAGGCAGTGCTGATTTTGCTTACCTGACAAAACACTAGTTTCCCAGTCATCTTTGGTGAAGTGGTTTTCTAGAACCCTGTGTTTGCACTGACCTCACGTAATGACATATTTTACTGTGTGGGGGGAGGCTGTAGGAATGGCAAAGAAAATTGGCTCCAGTTGAATATAGTCACACTTAAACGGAAATGAAAATGGCTTTCTGTTAAAATAATACACTGCCAAACACTGACACCACCCAAAGAGCCATGTGTTGCTGGCTTTGCCTGTCTAGGGCGCTTAGGGTCTATAGATACCACTGAAGAGATTCCCATGAGACTGGTGCATAGCAGGTAGTGACCAAATGGTAGCCAGTGGTAAGATGGGGTTACATTTCTTTTTAAATATGAAGGTGAAAAATTAGATTTATAAACAAACATCAAATATTCTGCTTCGGCTCTCACTGCTGCTTCCAGCAGACACAGACGAGGAGGGGTCCTCTTGTGCAGTGTGGGAGCAGAAACATAATCCGCTCCCTGTCATAAACCTTGAGGCTTGTCTGCAGCAACAAGGCACTGACAAACTGCTCACTCAGCTTGTTTCCTCACTGTCCTTCCACCCCACCACTAACCTGGCATACACAGAACAAAAGACAGCACAAGTCATATAGGTGGAAGGACTTCCAAGCAGTGAATACCCTGTCATTCTCTGCCTGGCTATCTGATGACATCTCTCTTCACGGCAGCAGTTCTCAAAGGGTGGTCTGGGGATCCTGGGATCCCCAAGACCCTTGCAGGAGGTCTCAAGGTCAAAACCACTTCATAATAATAACGTGGTGTTATCTGCCTCATTTGTGCTCTCTCCAGTGACTATAAGACGTGTGATGGCCCAAGACTGCATCCAGAAGCAGATGCAAGAATCTAGCTGACTTTCAGGAAATCAGACCTTAAAGTGACTTGCAAAAATGAAAATGAAGGCTTTTCTAAATTTTTTGTTTTGGAAAATATAGTTATTTTTCATAAAAAACTTACATTAAAGTATTTATGTCAAGGTATGGGTTTTTGTTGTTGCTGTTGTTTTTAATATGGAAGGCTTCACAAACCTGTGTCATCCGTGGGCAGGGGTCATACTAATCTCTGCATTGTTCCAATTTTAGTATATGTGCTGTTGAAGACATCACTATTATTATTTTTCAATGTGTTAAACTGATACTCAACATTTTTGTTTTAATTTATAATTCGATAAGCACTGACAGATATGAGGGACCACTACTTTAGTTTTACCCAATCCAAATCTAGAGCATTTCTGGAGATGAAGGTGGTCACCTTCTATTTCACTTTTTCCTATCACCTTCTTGGTCCCAGTCTGTAGGTGGCTCCTTCCTGCCTTCTGTGACACCCTCCCTGTTCTGAGCCCTCTATAGTCCACTCTCCATAGCATCCAGATTCATCTTCTTGGCACATGAAGATCATGTCGTTCCCCTAATTAAAACTCTCCAAAGAGATTTCACTGCCCTTAGAATAAAGTCCAAACTGCTTGCCACCAGCTCCAGGTCCCTGCATGATCTTACCAGTGCTCTTTCCAGCTGTCCTGGCTGCACTTCTGTCCCCTGAAGACACTAAGCTCATTCAGGCCTTTGCCTCTGTAATTGCTACTCCTACTACCTGGCATGTTCTGCTCCAGACTCAAAGGTCACTTCTCAGAGAGGTCTTCCCTGGCCACGAAGTCTAAGTAACCCCCATCCGGATCATCTCCAGAGCACTTACTTTTGTCTGAAAATCTTTCTCTTACATGTGTTCCTCCGACTAGAATGTAAACTCTGGCAGAACAGAAACTGCCTGCTGTTCCCTTGGCCTAGAAGGGGGTCTAGCACATGTTAGGTGTTCAATGCTTGTGTTGAAAGATAAAAAAGACAGGTCTCCAATCCTGCCCTTGGCTTAGGCCCCAACAGCCAGAGCCACCCTACAGCAGATCTCTGCACCTCACTCAGCTCATCTCTTCTCAGTGTGAACATTGCATTCCATTTCTTTCACTGCTGTTGACAGCACTGCCAAGTGGCCCACAATCTTATTTTGATCTTTTCTCTTTCCATCACTCACTACTTATTAATACAGAATACTGCTGTTTTTCAGATGGACTACCAGCTAAAAGGTACAATGGAAAAGATTAAGTTGTTTCCTCAAATGTCTGAGTCCCTTGCATTTTACCACAATTTGCACTTCTTGGTTCAGAATAGTGTAACACAAAGACTGAAGTTTGAGATCTGACAGACCTGAGCTCAAATTGTCATTGTTAGCTAGGGCCTTGGAAGTATCACTTAAATTCTCCATGCCTTATCTATACAATGGGGATAATAATGCTTTCTTAGCTAAATATTTAATAAGATTAAATCACACAAAGATTTAATAAGCTATGAAAAGCACCTAAAAGCTCAATTAATTTTAGTTTTCCTCCTTTCTGGAACTCCTGACCTCAGGCAATCTGCCCACCTCGGCCTCCCAAAGTACTGAGATTACAGGCATGGCCACCGTGGCTGGCCTTAGTTTTCTTCCCTTTCTAATAACTGGATAGCATAGCCTGGAAAAAAAAGTTCAATCCCATCCTTGCCTAATAAGAGATTCTTTCTTGATATCTGCTAAAATGTAAGTTCTTCAAAAACTGATGTGTTTTCATTATCAGCAAGCATACATTTCCCCAAGAGTGAATGAAACCAATACCTCATTTTTATTTGCCTAAAATGGTGATTGGCTTTGATCAATCTACGCAAAATGCGACTAGGCACTTATTACAGATGGAGAGGATCTTAATTCAATTGAGTTGGTTTTATTTAAAATTAAATTATCAGTAGACTGGAGAGGTCTGTAGAGGTTGACAATCATATCCCCTGCAATCTCATTAGTAAGTTTTACTTTCACAGTACTAGTAAGATGGAAGGATAAGTTTAATGATAGCTTTTAACATCATATTGCTAAAGGTAGTCAGGGCCCTCAAGTGTTGTAATGGAAAAATAGATCTCAATAACAGATCCCTATGAAACAATGGAATACATTAGCTAACTGGCATGGCAATCTAATTATCCCTGAAACGAATACTCACACAGAGTGAACATTAAATCATCACCATGGCCAGTTCACAAAAAGTATGGGTTAAAATGTCACTGGCTAAAAGCAGAGGTAAGGAAAACGTTGCATGTGGAATATGCCATCTGGCATGTGTGAATACAGTTGCAGGTGCCTAAACAGGAAAAAAGTGTATTCTACTAATGTGATCTAGTCACGGTGTGTGTGAAAGACCTAGTCACTGTGTAATACTTCCACCATTTAAGTAAAAGATCTATTTTGTGATCATTATCAACAATTTAGAGACAGAGTATGTATCTGCTACCAGGCAGAGAATAAAGGCGGGAACCAAATGAGCACCTATTACATGTGCCAGGAACTGTGCTGGTTGTTGTGTATACATGACTGAATGTCATTAGCTGTTACATCAATTCAAGCAAAAATAAAGCACAATTTCCAAGAAGTGTTTTTTCTTGCGAGTGCTAGCCCTCCCTCAGCACACACACATCTTTCTCCAAACTGCCCATAAAACACATTGCATTGAAGTTCATTTTAAATTTACAGAAAATATATTCATTTAAAAATATCTGCCATTTTGTGAACTAAAGCTATGTCTTCACTCCACCCAGGGAAGTTGGCTAGCTTGGAGAGGGATGGGGACACAATGAGGAATATACATTGCTAAGTGTCTTCCAGGACAGACACTTCACACATATCACACTGCATTCAATCTTCACTATCTTCCTCTGAAGGAGAATGTTATTACATCTGAGGAAACTGAGGAATGCCAAGAACACTGTCTATTGTGTCTTACACTACATGCTGCAAATATTTTCTTCCCATTTCATCTTTTGCCTGTAATTTTGCCTTTGTCTTTAACATAGAGTTTTAAATCTCTAGGTAATGAAATCTATATATTATGGCCTCTTAGAAGAACTTATCCATATCTCAAAAATATATAAAACCTAGGCAGGGTGGCTCACACCTATAATCCCAGCACTTTGGGAGGCCAAGGCAGGTGGATCACTTGAGCCCAGGAGTTCGAAACCAGCCTGGACAACATGGCAAAACCCCATCTCTACCCAAAATACAAAAATTAGCTGGGCGTGGTGGTGTGTGCCTGTGGTTCCAACTACTCGGGAGGCTGAGATGGGAGGACTGCTTGGGCTCAGGAGACTGAGGCTGCAGTGAGCTGATACTGTACCACTGCACCACAGCTTAGGTGACAGAGAGAGCCCCTGTCTCAAAAAAAAAAAAAAAAAAGCATAATTATCCTTGCTTTCTATTTTAAATTTCCCTTTATATCTTTAATTGACCTGAAATTTATTTTGGTATATGTTAGGAGATGGGATTTTTTTTTTTTTTTTTTTTTTTAATTTTTTGCATACAAAAAAAAAAAACAATAAACATTTTCTAAAAATACATACAAACAAAAAGATGCGTATCAAACATATTAGAAAGGTTGCACATGGGAAGTCGGGGAATCGAAATGGGGGTGGGAGTTAAAATAAATGCGAGAGGGACTTTATATGGATCAGTGATAATAACTCAATCCTCCATTTGACAAAGAAGAGGGAGAAGGAAGAGGAAGAAAAAGAAAGTGGGATAAAGGATCAGAAAGGGAGGAAAATAGAGAAAATTAGAGTATGACTCCAGGGTAGACCTGTTTTGTTGTCATTGAGTTGGTTGGTTGGTTTGTCTGTTGTATTCTTCATGTTTCGCCAAGTTGGCCAGACTGGTCTCGAACTCCTAGCCCGAAGTGATCAACCCGCCTCGCCCCCCAGAGTGCCGGGACCACAGGCGTGAGCCACCACGTCCAGCCCCCACATTGCTTCTGGCCTCCGTGGTAGACCTCCCAGACGGAGCGGCCAGGCAGAGGAGCTCCTCACTTCTACCCAGACACGGGGCGGCCGGGCAGATGGGCTCCTCACTTCCCAGACGGGGCGGCCAGGCAGAGACGCTCCTCACTTCTTCCCAGACAATAGGTGGCCGGGCAGAGGCGCTCCTCACTTCCCAGACGATGGGTGGTCGGGCAGAGGCGCTCCTCACTTCCCAGACGATGGGCGGCCGGGCAGAGGCGCTCCTCACTTTCCAGACGATGGGTGGCCGGGCAGAGGCGCTCCTCACCTCCCAGACGATGGGTGGCCGGGCAGAGGCGCTCCTCACCTCCCAGACGATGGGTGGCCGGGCAGAGGCGCTCCTCACCTCCCAGACGATGGGTGGCCGGGCAGAGGCGCTCCTCACCTCCCAGACGATGGGTGGCCGGGCAGAGGCGCTCCTCACCTCCCAGACGGGGCGGCCGGGCAGAGGCGCTCCTCACTTCTTCCCGGACGGGGCTGCCGGGCAGAGGCGCTCCTCACTTCTTCCCAACGGGGCAGCCGGGCAGAGGCGCTCCTCCCTTCTTCCCGGACGGGGCGGCCGGGCAGAGGCGCTCCTCCCCTCTTCCCGGACGGGGCGGCCGGGCAGAGGGGCTCCTCACTTCTTCCCGGACGGGGCTGCCGGGCAGAGGCGCTCCTCACTTCTTCCCAACGGGGCAGCCGGGCAGAGGCGCTCCTCACTTCTTCCCGGACGGGGCAGCCAGGCAGAGGCGCTCCTCCCCTCTTCCCGGACGGGGCGGCCGGGCAGAGGCGCTCCTCACTTCTTCCCGGACGGGGCGGCCGGGCAGAGGCGCTCCTCACTTCTTCCCGGACGGGGCGGCCGGGCAGAGGCGCTCCTCACTTCCCAGACGGTGGGTGGCCGGGCAGAGGCGCTCCTCACTTCCCAGACGATGGGTGGCCGGGCAGAGGCCCTCCTCACTTCTTCCCGGATGGGGCGGCCGGGCAGAGGCGCTCCTCACTTCTTCCCGGATGGGGCGCCCGGGCAGAGGCGCTCCTCATTTCTTCCCGGACGGGGCGGCGGGGCAGAGGCGCTCCTCACTTCCCAGACGGGGCGGCCGGGCAGAGGTGCTCCTCACTTCTTCCCGGACGGGGCGGCCGGGCAGAGGCGCTCCTCACTTCCTCCCGGACGGGGCGGCCGGGCAGAGGCGCTCCTCACTTTCTCCCGGACGGGGCGGCCGGGCAGAGGCGCTCCTCACCTCCCAGACGGGGCGGCCGGGCAGAGGCACTCCTCACTTCCCAGACGATGGGTGGCCGGGCAGAGGCGCTCCTCACTTCCCAGACGATGGGTGGCCGGGCAGAGGCGCTCCTCACTTCCCAGACGGGGTGGCTGGGCAGAGGCGCTCCTCACTTCCCAGACGGGGCGGCCGGGCAGAGGCGCTCCTCACTTCCCAGACGGTGGGTGGCCGGGCAGAGGCGCTCCTCACTTCCCAGACGGTGGGTGGCCGGGCAGAGGCGCTCCTCACTTCCCAGACGGTGGGTGGCCGGGCAGAGGCGCTCCTCACTTCCCAGACGGGGCGGCCGGGCAGAGGCGCTCCTCACTTCTTCCCGGACGGGGCGGCCGGGCAGAGGCGCTCCTCACTTCTTCCCGGACGGGGCGGCCGGGCAGAGGCGCTCCTCACTTCTTCCCGGACGGGGCGGCCGGGCAGAGGCGCTCCTCACTTCTTCCCGGACGGGGCGGCCGGGCAGAGGCGCTCCTCACTTTTTCCCGGACGGGGCGGCCGGGCAGAGGCGCTCCTCGCCTCTTCCCGGATGGGGCGGCCGGGCAGAGGCGCTCCTCACTTCCCAGACGGTGGGTGGCCGGGCAGAGGCGCTCCTCACTTCCCAGACGGTGGGTGGCCGGGCAGAGGCGCTCCTCACTTCCCAGACGGTGGGTGGCCGGGCAGAGGCGCTCCTCACTTCCCAGACAGGGCGGCCGGGCAGAGGCGCTCCTCACTTCCCAGACGGTGGGTGGCCGGGCAGAGGCGCTCCTCACTTCCCAGACGGTGGGTGGCCGGGCAGAGGCGCTCCTCACTTCCCAGACGGTGGGTGGCCGGGCAGTGGCGCTCCTCACTTCCCAGACGGGGCGGCCGGGCAGAGGCGCTCCTCACTTCCCAGACGGGGCGGCCGGGCAGAGGCGCTCCTCACCTCCCAGATGGGGCGGCCGGGCAGAGGTGCCCCTCACCTCCCAGACGGGGCGGCCGGGCAGAGGCGTTCCCCACCTTCCAGATGGGGCGGCGGCCAGGCAGGGGTTGCAATCCCAGCACCCCGGCAGGCCAAGGCAGGCGGCCGGGGGGTAGAGGCTGCCGCGAGGCCAGACCACGCCACCGCACTCCTCCGGAGGCTGAGGCGGGCAGAGCACTCGGCGTCAGGAGCCGGCGACCAGCGTGGCCAAGATGGCGAACGCGTGCCTGCATCCAAAGGAGAAAAGGCAGGCAGCGGTGGCGCGCGCCGGCAGTCCCAGGCAGTCCGTGGCGCGGGCAGCAGCAAGCCGAGTATATTGCAGCCTGGGCCAGAGAGGGAAAGGAAGGAAGGAAGGAAGGAAGGAAGGAAGGAAGGACGGAAGGAAGGAAGGAAGGAAGGAAGGAAGGAAGGAAGGAAGGAAGGAAGGAAGGAAGGAAGGGATGGGATTTTAGCTTTGTCTTTTTCCAAATGGCTGATCAGCTGTCTCAACACCATGAATCTTTTCTTCACTAATATGAAGTGCTATTTTTCTTCACTAATACGAAGTGCCATTGTACCCTGAAATCCCATCAATAAATGGGTCTGTTTGTAGACTGTGGCCCAATCTTTCCTTTCCTATACCAAGGAAAGATATACCTTTTCCTTTCCTATATTGTTTTAATTGTTACTTTATGTTTTATTAACAGCTGCAGTAAGATCTCCTATTTTTTTTTCTTGGCTACGCTAATGATTCCAAGTGAACTTTAAAAATTAATAAAGCCTACAGCCATGCTACTCTGAATGTGCCTGATCTTGTCTGATCTCAGAAGCTAAGCAGCGCTGGGCCTGGTTAGTACTTGGAGGGGAGACTTCCTGGGAATACTGGGTGCTGTAGGCTTAAAACAAGGATCAATGAAACAAACGGCAAAACTGCAGTTCTTCTCTCTCCTGCCCACCAGCACACAAAGGCTTTTAAAACAAAACCCGATCCTCAAAGCAGTTCACCTGAAGTTTCCTGTGTGTTTGGGTATATAAGCAGAATATAAATACATTTATAGAGAGAAATTAGAATCGTTTTTCAAACCTTAATCAAAAGGCTCTGCTGTAAGTATATATTCTTGCTAAAAGGAACCAAACTGTCTCACAGTTGAAGTCTCTGGAAAATTTTCAGAAGTTTAGATAGAAGGAAAGTCACTGGCCTATAGCAGGGGAGGGAGACTAGTCAAACAACGTAGCAGTAAAAAATAACTGCAAAATTCTAAAGAATCTTAGACATTCTAATCACTGGATTCTGATACTTGGGATCCATATTATGGACACTAAGGAAGGGAAAAAGAAATGTGGAAAAAAACGAGTGAGGTACAAAATGGAAGAGCTGGGCACAAGAAGATGCGTAAGCGAGATCCAACTGAGACTGCTGCTGTCAGGCACAAGGAGAGCTGTCACCCGACCCTGGTGTGCCCCTTTGTTTCCAAGCATTCCCACCTAGTCCTCCTGTGTGGGGACTATTTTCTTTATTTTCTAAATAAGAGAAATTTTCTCATGCACTTTAAAAGTTTTATAAGTATATACGAACAATACACAGAAGTACCAGTAAGGTAGCCTCCAAAACTGGAGTTAGACTAAGAAATCGACATGTATCGACAAACTCAGAGCCACAACTGAATGATATCAACACAGTTAAAGAATGTGACATAGACTGAGTGAGGAAACTCAGCAAATGGGGAGTCTGGTGACGGTGGCAAGGTCTTCGCACTGCGCACAGGATGGGACTCCGACCCAATGGTTCGGTGGCAGACCAATGCACGCACCACACTGCCTCCAGTCTAGATGTTAGCAGCTCTTTGTTTGATATACCTCAATTCAATGGTGGCTTTTCAAGAAAAAGAATAAATGCTACCACATTAAGTAAAATAATTAATTAAAAGACATACAACAATCTTACAATCTTCAGTATCAAGTAAAAAACAGTTTATACCTCCCTGGGGAGAAGGACACATGAGCCCGACATCCTTAAGCATCTGTATTATCCAGCTCACTCCTCACAGGCTGATGCTGTGCTCACCAAGCAGCCTTCCAATTATATTACCCTTTGGCATCTGAATTTTCTACATGAAGAGAACATGCCAATATGGAATGGCAGGTGGTGGGGCCTTTGCTGATGTTAATAAACTCACATTCTAGTTTATTCCCCAGGCTCCTGTGAGCACACTCAGCCTGAATGCTGCTCCTAGAGCTCAAGTCATTTTCTGTGCTCTAACAAATCTGAACTTCTTAGTCCCTCAGGCAAAGAATTAGACCTGGAATGCAGGGCCCTACTGGGGTGCTGCCATGGTGGGAATCTTGCTGGGAGTGAGTGAGCTGGTGCAGCCACCCCTATTAAATCACCTCCCATCAGTTTCCCAATGGCACACACAGGGATGGTAAAATTAAACACATCTACTTTGGAACTTAGGAAATATAAACGTTAAATCTCAACCTTCAAAGTTGACTGCCTGGCAGGGTGTAGTGGCTCATGCCTGTAATCCCAGCACTTTGGGAGGCCAAGACAGGCAGATCACTTGAGGCCAGGAGTTTGAGAGTAGCCTGACCAACATGGCAAAACTCCATCTCTACTAAAAATACAAAAATTAGCTGGGTGTGATGGTGCGTGCCTGTAGTTCCAGCTACCAGGAGGCTGAGGTGGGAGGATCACTTGAACCTGGGAGGCAGAGGTTGCAGTGTGCTGAGATCATGCCACTGCACTGTAGCCTAGGTGACAGAGCGAGACCCTGTCTCAAAAAGAAAAAAAAAAAAAAAAGTTGATGGCCCTAACTTTATGACAGCATTATGCAACTGCTTTTAATTTACAGTGAAATCAACTTTCATTTGATTTAAAAAAAAATTCGCTCCCCCAAATCAGTCTATTTTTCACTGTATCTTGCTAATTAAAAAGGATTTGATTAAAAAATTAGCCAGACATGGTGTGGCATGCACCTGTAGTTCTAGGTACTCAGGAGGCTGAGGTGGTGGGATACCTTGAGCTCAGGAGTATGAGGCTTCAGTGAGCTACGATGGTGTCACTGCACTCCAGCCTGGGCAACAGAGAGAAACCCTGTCTCTAAAAAATACAAAAATAAAAAATTTAAAGAGCAAAGCATTTGAGTGTTTGCATGTGTGCGTGTCCACTGAAGGATGCAGAAGATGGATGGAGACAGAAATCTTCAGAAATAACTACTCAGAAATAACTGAGGTAAATATAGTTTATAGCTCTTCAATTACTCTATGAAAATTTCCAAATCTCTCTTCTGAATGAGTCAAGGCAAAGGCATGAAAACACCCCTACAAGGCTGCATGTCCACATCTGTGGTAGGTTGCAGACCAAAAGCTTCCCATGTCAGTGCTGAGCAGACTTCTAAGTCAGCTGTGTATTACCACTCTGAGTCCCTTAAGAGAGCTGTCGTGAATCACCACAGCAGGGGTGAGACCCCATTCTGCCTGCGTTCCTGACTGACATTCACAGAAACACTCGGCGGGTACATGCAGTGCACCAAACATGGGTGATTCATTCAAAAGAAATCTGCCAAAACAGAAAGACAAGTAGAGCTAGGTTTAACGGTATGCTCCCTGAAAACTTCTGGAATACATCTCTGAAATGTTCTCAGGTGCCAGGCAGCTTCTAAGAAGGCAGAGTAACCTCATCTCCTGTCTCCTATTACTCTTGCCTTTCATCAGGGAGTGTTCAAGAGGAGGCAGCAGGTAGCAGCAGCCTTTAAAAAATTTGTCAATAAAAGACAGCAGCTGGTCAACTGGAACAGTGCGGCTGAACTCCCAGCATCTGACACCGAATACCCTTCGTCTACAGTTGCCACCTCCCAGGCCAGGCCTCCAGCCCACCCTCCATACTGATGCTAGCTCTGGTCACTGCCACTCCCCTACGGAATCCCCTGCAGTGCCCTGCTGGCCCAGGACCAGGCCAGACCCTGACTCATGGACACACCCTCCCCCATCTGGCATTCGTTTTGACTGAGCTATCTGGAAGAGCCTTTGCTACCCTGTGTCCACGCGGCAAGCCCCATTTATCCTTTACTATCCTCAGCTATCATGACTACAAAGGCTTTCCACCTCAGCCCTGCTCGATGGTCTCCACCAGCTTCTGCGCAAATTCCCTATCTTGTACATTCATTAACAAATAATTATTACGCACCTAATAGATGTCAGGCATTGGGCCCAACAAAACAGGAACAGCGATACTGACAAGATACATATGCCACACTATGCTTATCACACTGAACTGTAATGATTTCTGGGCTATCCTTAAGACCGAAGTCATGTTCTACTTATTTCAGTGTTGGTAGCACTTAGCCCAATGCCTGGCACATAGCATGTACCCAATGGGCATTTTTATGATTGTCAAAAAGAAGGTTCCAACTAGCTGCTACTTAGCTTTTACAAGTAACTTAATAATGACAAAAATAGCAGGCACTAACATTTATTGAGCATTTACTATATTATCAGGTACTGTCCTGACCCAATTACATGTATTATTTAATTTCCAGAACATCCTATGAACAAGATGTTACATAGCCCCCACCTTACAGAGAAGAAATCTGAGGTTCTGAGAGGCCAAACATCTAAAGAACGGGTACACATGGGCTGTCTAGTACAGCGCTCCACAATGCTGGGAATGCCTACGCATGTGCTGTTCAATACAGTAGCCAGTGGCCACACACGGCTGTTCAGTGTTTGAAACATGGCTGGTGCAACCGAGAAAAGGAATTTTGAATTGTTTATTTTATTTATTTTATTTTATTTTAGAGATGGAGTCTTACTCTGTCACCTAGGCTGGAGTGCAGTGATGCAATCTCGGCTCACTGCAACCTCCGCCTCCCAGGTTCAAGCAATTCTCCTGCCTCAGCCTCCTGAGTAGCTGGAATTACAGGCGTGTGCCACCACACCTGGCTAATTTTTGTATTTTTAGTAGAGATGGGGTTTCACCGTGTGAGCCAGGTTCTCGATCTCCTGACCTCGTGATCCGCCCGCCTTGGCCTCCCAAAGTGCTGGGATTACAGGTGTGAGCCACAGCGCCCGGCCCCCATAATTACTTTCCTGTGGTCTCAGCTATAAAATTACCAACATGGATGTGTTCCATATCACTTCCTGGGACCTACCTGTATGCCAAGAACCACACTGGACACTGCAGGAACTATCAAAGCCATCACAGAGCTCCTGGAGGAGAGAGGAGCCCAAGAAGGGGTCCTATCTTCAAAGGCAGAAAAGACATTTCTGTGTGCACTATCAACATAAGAAAAAGAGGGTCTGAGCGTAAAGTGACCACAGGTTAGAGGAACTCCAGGTCACTGGGACAATATGATACAGTTTATGGAAGGTTGCTTTTAGGCACTGTTTTTTTTTTTTGAAACAGGATCTCGCTTGTGCAGTGGCGTGATTTCGGTTCATTAAAGCCTCGACCTCCCAGGCTCAAGCAACCCTCCCACCTCAGCCACCCAAGTAGTTGAGACTACAGGCATGCACCGCCACACCTGGCTAATTTTTGTATTTTTTGTAGAGACAGGGTTTTGCCATGTTGCTTAGGCTGACCCTAAACTCCTAGGCTCAAGCTATCTGCCTGCCTTGGCCTCCCAAAGTGCTGGGATTACAGGTGTGAGCCATGGCACCAGGCCCAAGCTAACTTCCAAGAATGTAGCTACTGCATTAAGTAGAGGGATCCTGCAGAAGGAAAAAAATCCACTTACTTAATTAGCAGTCACTACATGATCTGAATCATGTAGCACAGTATATGAAAAGTAGAGACTCCATGAATATACCAAACAATAGTGACTTGTACTCTTTAAGTGGATAAATTGTATGGTATATGAATTACAGTATTTTTGAAAAAGCTAGTGAAAATTAGTAACAAAATATTCAGCCAATCCGAAATCCATTTTTTTCTTCTTTCCACCCCCCTACCCTCAGCATCACCAGTCAGCATCTGTTAACAATCTGAAATCTTTTTATTCTTTTTTTTGTTTGACAGAGTCTCACTCTGTCGCCCAAGCTGGAGTGCAGTACCGCAATCATGGCTCACTGCAGACGCGACCTCCTGGGCTCAAGCAATCCTCCCACATCAGCCATGCAAGTGGCTGGACTACAGGCATGAGCCATCACACCGAGCCATCAATATAAAACCTTTTTTTTTTTTTTTTTTTGAGACGGAGTTTCACTCTGTCACCCAGGCTGGAGTGCAATGGCACGATCTTGGCTCACTGCAACCTCTGACTCCCAGGTTCAAGCAATTCTCCTGCCTCAGTCTCCTGAGTAGTTGGGATTACAGGCATGAACTACCACGTCTGGCTAATTTTCATATTTTTGGTACAGACAGGGTTTTGTCTGGCTAATTCTTATATTTTTGGTAGAGACAGGGTTTTACCATGTTGGCCAGTCTCGAACTCCTGATCTCAGGTGATCCGCCTGCCTCGGCCTCCCAAAGTGCTGGGATTACAGGTGTGAACCCCCGCGCCTGGCCTAACAATCTAAAATCTTAATGAGAAAAGGAGTACTCAGAAAAACCTCTTGAATCTTCTGCGGAATGATTGCAAACACGTATCTTAGAACTAATGAAATAAAGGCTGAGGAGTGAAATTTGGGCAGGCCTACTTGGGAGCTACCCATAGTGATTTCAATACTGAATTACAATATTCAATAATTGAATTACATACAGAACTACACTGTGAGGTAGATTCAGATATAATGTAGTTCAGGCCCAGAGACCGATGGCTGAAATGATAATATGTTGAAAACATACCTCTTCTAGGCTGAGTTGCAAATACTCAAAGATCCTATATGGATTTCTTCTGCATATTAATCTGTTTCTTTGCACCAACTAAAGAGAAGGAAATACAATATATACAGAACAAATGGAAGTACTACATGTCATAGAGAATGTATTTTAAAATGAACATTTTTCTTATAAATTCCCAGGATTCACATTCTATTGTGTTAATATTATAAAGAAATGATTAAAACAAAATTTTCTGGAGACAGACTCTTGCTCTATTGCCCAGGCTGGAGTGTAGTGGTGTGACCACAGCTCATTGCGGCCTCAAATTCTTAGACTCAAGCAATTCTTCTGCTTCAGCCTTCCCAGTAGCTGGGACTATAGGCGTGTGCCACCATGCCTGGCTAATTTTCTGTAGAGACAGAGTTGCCCAAGCTGGTCTTGAACTCCTGGCCTCAAGCAACCCTCCCGCTTCAGCCTCCCAAAGTGTTGATTACAGGTGTGAGGCACCACGCTTGGCCAAGAAGTGTTTTTTTATTACTTGTGTGAAAAAGGAAGTTTTAATTTTTTCACTATGAAGATTCTCGTTTATTTCTTTTCCCCTGTGAATTTTTCCTGCAGTTGTAATCATTTTGTTGGTGAATTTTATTTTATGTGTTGCTTTTTTCACCCAATTGTACCTAATAAGCATGTGCCTGTGTTTCTGTTTTTTTGAGACAGAGTCTCACTGTTGCCCAGCCTTGATCTCCCAGGCTCAAGCAATCCTCCCACCTTAGCCTCTTGAGTAGCTGGGACTACTGGCATGTAACACCACACCCAGCAATTTATTCTTATTTTTAGTAGAAATGAGGTCTTGCTATATTGCCCTGGCTGGTCTTGAGCTCCTGGCCTCAAGTGATCCTCCTGCCTCATCCTCCCAAAGTGCTGGGATTACAGGTGTGAGCCACTACACCTGGCTCCTATGTTCTTAATATGACTTCATAAACCTCGTTCTAAGTCTACATATTTCTTTGAATGGGTATCTCATATCCCATTTAGCCATTAGATTGTCTCTAATTTTTAGCGATTCCAGACAGCTCTAGGGTAACTCTGACAGCAAGTCCCTTAATGACGTAGCTCTTACCCGGCCTCCCTAGGCTTTTCTCGAGATGGCTGACTTCCACACATGAGCCCTTCTCGCTTAGCTGTACTCAAGATCAGGTGTAATTATCACCACATTTTGTTTTCTCCCAAATAAAGGAGAGAATACCATTGGCCTTGTCTTAATTTTACAAATTTTTTAAAAGTTATTCACCAACTTTGGAGTTTTAGTTGAAATGGCCCTCACAGCTGCTGTGGCCCAGAGCCTGCTGCTTCCCTTGGAGCTTACAACAGGCCAGCTACCAGCTGCAGGCAAAAGACATCCCTATTAGCCAACATCTCCAGGAACAGATGGCTTTGGAGGAAGTGATTTATTTTCTTCTACTTACTTCCTCATTTGGGGCATCCTCTCTCTCGCTCATGGCACACTCCGCTTCCTCGACCAGCACGTACTCATGGTCAGGCCCTCTGTCCCCAGCATGCAGGAGGCCGACGTGCTGGCTGCCGTCTTCATGATGAGGGCCACGCTGGAGGATGAGAGCATCTTGTTTGCAGCAACAGACTTGAGGCAGAGGTGAGGCGTCCTCTCCCACACTTTTCTCAAAGCCATCTGTTGTTGGGTCACAGCCAGAGCCCTCCTGCAGGCAGCCTAATGGTTCACTGGGATCACCCATACCACCTGACTTTCCAGAGTCCCCGTTTACCACAGAAGGTCTCTCTCCCTCTGCTGTGCCTTCCACGTTGGAAACCATTCCAGAGTCAAGCTCGTCATGCACTACAGCCTCTTCATTCCTTTTCACAGGAGGATGCTCAAGCGGTTTCGTGTACTCCTTGAGGATTCTGCACACTGTACTCTCATCCTGCCCCTGTCTACGCATCAGCTCTGCTGCCCACTCAACACTATGCTGATACCTGCAAGACAGAAATACTGTTAGAAACAGCACTCGAATTTCAAAATTGAAAAAACAACAAAGCACAAAAAACAGACTGGAAGGTGACACACCAAAATGTTTACAGCAGTATTAGTGAATGGTCAATTATAGATAAATATTTTTCTCCTTTACACTTTTCTACATTTTCTTTTTTTTTTTTTTTTTTTTTTTTTGGTTCAAATTAATGGTTTTATTTCCATCTTAACACTAGCAGAGGAGTCCAAAGCAGACTGATATCCATGGATATAGTTTAAATGTAACAAAGAAAGAGTTGAACTATGTACATTGAAAAAAGGAAAGACATTTTTTCATACCAACCTTTCCCTAGTTTGCAGTTTCTGAATAGTAGAAACAAAACACATTTTTAAATCTTTTCATCAATTTAATTTAAGACGAAGTAACACAACTTTTATATAACCACTGAAGTTGTCTTTAAGGATAAAACTTAAACAAATTTTAAAATGGGTGTTACCATATCTTATTAGTGGACTGACTCCAAGGTTGCCTTGCTCCAAGTCCGGGCATCGTGACATTCCCGTGATGCCCAGAAGAAAGTTAATGGCAATGATGTCCAGTCAGAGGGCAGACACGCTACACATCACAATGATGAGAGCTGAGGATTCTGCCCTCTTCAACTCCAAGTAGAAAATTATTATTTTCATTCAAACTAACTGGAAGTGAGCCAAACGGTTATAAAGTCAGAATGAAGAATAAAACAATTTTCTTTTCACATAGAGGAGGGACACTCCTTCAGCCCCGTCTAAAGTGAATTCTGTGCTGAGTCCCTGCTCCTTCAGAAGAGTAAACTGAAGGTCAGTTATTGCTAACAAAGCCAGAAGTGGCCCCTTTCCCACCCTGAAGATGTTTCACACAAAAAGGCCGTTTGTTTGGCGTGAAGCCCTCTGAGGAAGGAGGACAGCGGAAGAGGAGGCAGGCTGGCACTATAAGGCCTCTCTCGTTAGCCACCCCCAGGCCCTGTGCTGTCAGGGGCAGCTTGGGCCACTTTGCTGCCCCTGAGCGAACGTTGAGGCTCCTGCCTACCTGTGGAGTGAAGGAGAGGTTGTCATCTGGGCCCCCGTTTCACCAATCAAAACCTATGGAGCAGTCAGAAGCCCAAAGCATCCAAGCCCAGTGGCCAGAGGAGCTTCTGAAATAAACGGCGCTGGGTTGGGAAGGATGAGAAAGCCAAGTCAGGTGGGCCAGGTTCTCCGAAACACGGAGCAACAGTGACCTGGGCAAAAGCCTGGAACTGAGCGGCTGATAAGGCCACAATTACTGCCACCACCTCTCAGTATCTATGCGGGGGCAGGCGTTAGGCAGTGGGAACTGAGGAACTGAGGACTGGAGGGCGCGTGGCAAACACAGGATGGATTTTATCAAAGAGAGGACACCCAAACACGTGCCTGCCCTATTTATCTTGCATGTCCTGTGCCAGGTGAAGGATGCTGGAGCATGGGTAAGGTTCCTGAGAACAACTGGTGGGCAGAAACGGGCTGGGATGGGCACTGCTCCACAGGCAACATTAAGCCTCTGAAGGGGATGCTAATAGTGCTACATCTTGTGGGCTGCTGAAAAGTAGGTAATGAATGGCCTTTATTGCACTTTTTCGTTCTTAGGAAACAGGGGATTGCCCTGCAGTTTCTCTTGATTTGCAGAAATCACTGCAGATCAATGATAAGGTGCAGGCAGAATCACGGGTGACCTCTGACTCTCAAGGGAAGAAGTCCAGTGATTGGTCTTTCCAGGGCCTCAAGGGGCCACTCTTGTACCTGGGATCCTCGAGCTGGGTGAACCAGGTCTGGCTTGGTCAATGTGTGGCAGGCAGATTGGTCGACCGGCAGACACTTGGGACAAAAGGTGGTGTGCCCGGGAAAGCTGGGGCAAACTTTCCAAACGGAAAATTTCTTGGCAAATGTGCAGATTCTGCAACCAGACTGGAACCACGATTCCCAATGTGCCTGACTCCCTTTCTCCCACTCTAGCATCAAACTGGAGATAACAAAAGGAAGGGGTTGGAAACAAAAGAGCAGTTTACATATCAGACGTTGGTTTCAAAACAGTCTTTTTGAGCTCAGGAAAATGGAGGCAGATACCACTGGAGAACCTGGCTGGCTGTCTGTCCATCCGTCTCTCCTGGGGGTCTCTGAATACTTCATATATAAATGGGGTGGTATCGTTTGTGGTTGATCTTTTTCCTACAAGTTGGGCAAGTATTAGCATTCTTCAGGGAATCACGGAGGCACTGGCTACGGAAGACATGGCCGCATTCTGTGGAAACGATGAGACGTCCATTCTGCACGATCTCTGAGTATCCGTCCATGCAGATAGGACAACTGACAGTACCCGAGGGCCTGAGGCCGGTAGTGCCCTCGTCCCTGGCGTTTCCGGGAGTGTGGGTCGTCACATACACGTCTCTGTCCCTGGACAACTCCTCGTCATCACTGCTCACCACGCAGCTGTCAGCATGGTCCTGGGGCAGCCTCCTAGCATTCCTCCTTGGTCTTCTTCTTTCGTCAACAATCACAACAGTCATTGTGAGTCAGATCAACCACCACAGGCTCTGAAGATTCACAAGTGAGGTCCACAATTTCATCTCCAGCAGTTTCCACGAGTTCTATGGGTTCTGCTTCCAAGGAAATCTCGGGGGTGGAGGTTGCTTCCTGAGTTCGCTTCTGGGCTTGTCTAGAATTTATTGCTCCACCACGACGCTTTCTTGTACTCATTGTGCTCTTTGGTGCCTTTCCTTTCCTACAGAAAAGGAAGTGATCTATACCAAGGTTTGCAGGGAAGTCAAATGTTCTCAACCTTTCATGCCCTCTGGTTACTCATCTGGCTTGCAAAAGAATTTGGATCCGGACAGATTTCCAGTATTTTCAAGTCCGCTGCTTTCCCGCACGGCCCGGCCTAACCTGGAGCTAGTTAGGTCCGCAGGTGCCGCCGCCGGCGCACTCCAGAGAAGAAGCTCCTTCTTCAGCCGCCCGGGAGAGCCCCTCGAGAAAGATGCCGCCGCCTCAACAGCAAACCACTTCCGCTTCCTTTTTTTTTTTTTTTTTTTTTTTTTTTGAGATGGCGTCTTGCTCTGTTGCCAGGCTGCAGCGCAGTGGTGTGATCTCGGTTCACTGCAACCTCCGCCTCCTGGGTTCAAGTGATTCTCGTGCCTCAGCCTCCCAAGTAGCTGGGACTACAGGCACCCACTACCACACCTGGCTAATTTTTGTATTTTTAGTAGAGATGGGGTTTCACTATGTTGGCCAGGATGGTCTCGATCTCCTGACCTCGTGATCTGCCCACTTCGGCCTCCCAAAGTGCTGGTATTACAGGTGTGAGCCACTGTGTCCAGCCTCTGCATTTTCTAAGTGTTCTGCAACAAGCATATGTTATTTCTTGTCTCTTTGCTTTTACAATATAGTTTCATTTTATTTGCTTTATTTGAAAACAAAAAACGAAAAACCCCCAGTTTAACAAACTATGAAAATTTATCTAATTTAAAACTGGTAGATTAAGTGATTTAGGTAAATAAACAAAAGAATGGCCATCCTTTATCAATATTTTTTTTTGTATTATTGTTATTATTTTTTGAGATGGAGTCTCGCTCTGTCACCCAGGCTGGAGTGCAGTGGCACGATTTTGGCTGCAACCTCTGCCTCCTGGGTTCAAGCAATTCTTCTGCCTCAGCCTCCCCAGTAGCTAGGATGACAGGCTCACGCCACCACCCCCAGCTAATTTTTTATATTTTTGAACACAAATTTTTGGCCAGGCTGGTCTCGAACTCCTGACCTCAAGTGATCCGCCCATCTTGGCCTCCCAAAGTGCTGGGATTACAGGTGTAAGCCACCGCTCTCAGCTTGTTTTGTATTATTTTCAATTTTGGATCTCATGTTTTCAGATAGATATGCCATTCATAATACAAATAACTTTTGTTTAGTATTGGAAAGCAAAATGAGAATTTAAATAACTATTCATCACAGTGCCTACTAACCTCTTCACAGGACAAGGAGAGAAATGATTTGGCTTATGTAGATTCATCCAAATATTCTAACAGAAATAGCCCTTTTCCTCACAATACTTTTCAGAGTAGATTTTAATGATAAAATTCTTGTTAAGTTTCTAAAACTTGAAGCTAACATCCAAGTTACAAAACACTTCCCAAGTTACAAAAAATTATAGGCATAACAATAGGGCAAAGCGTTCATGCCTAGGCTGCTGGGATGTGTTCATGTGATGTGAGAACTACCAGATGTTGGAAATCTGATCAGAAGGTCAAAGACATTGTGAAACTCAAGTACTTTTTGCCTCAACCTTCAGTGATCAGTCTGAAAGGCATGCAAGACAACACACGGCTTGTGAGAAGGCAGATGTAACTTTACTTTTCACCTTCTTTTACCTGGTTAAGAAGACTGAATAGTGCTCAATTCGGCAGCACATATACTTAGAATGGCCCCTGCGTAAGGATGACACGCAAATTTGTGAAATGTTCCAAAAGAAAAAAAAAGACTGAGTATGTCATAGTTTATAAACTGCTGTATCTCACCAGTTCAACAAGGACATTGGCTTTTGCTATACCTAAAAAGAGACTAGTGGTTGCTTAACCCCGATTCCTAAGAATCCCAAAGCTGTCCATACCCTGTTCACCCCACATGAGGATGAATACCAGGGATGCCTCCCTATATACTGGGAATTGTATCCCAAAGATTAACACCTAGTAAGGCTACCCTAATACCTGAGAGATAGTACGGCACCGTGACTTTGGTATGGCACATTTTGTGTCCAGCCCTGTTACCTGTAACTGTGTGGCAATGCAAATTACTTAACTTCTCTGCTTCAACTTTCCCACCTATAAAATGTGGAGATGAATACTACCACCTCAAAGGGATCTTGTTATGTATTACTTTTAAAACCAGCAAAAAGAACATAGCTGTGCCACAACCAGCAGGGTGTCTTCTCATCTGGAACATGGCCGCCTATGCATATGTTTAAAAGAACTTTCATGTGAGAGGTCTAAAAAGAATCTTAGCGCTTCATATCAACAAAAGCTTGGCTCTACAGGGTCTATAAATTTCCTTTATTTGAACACAAATTTTTGTGACAATATATCTTTCTGGGGAAGGGACCCAAAACTTTTGCCAAATTCCTTGACTCAAAACACGTGAAAGAACCACTGATTTATTTTTTATTTATTTTTTTTTTTTTTGAGACGGAATCTCGCTCTGTCTCCCAGGCTGGAGTGCAGTGGCGCAATCTTGGCTCACTGCAAGCTCCGCCTCCCAGGTTCACGCCATTCTCCTGCCTCAGCCTCTCCGAGTAGCTGGGACTACAGGCGCCCGCCACCACGCCCGGCTAATTTTTTGTATTTTTAGTAGAGACAGGGTTTCACCGTGGTCTCGATCTCCTGACCTCGTGATCCGCCCGCCTCGGCCTCCCAAAGTGCTGGGATTACAAGCGTGAGCCACAGCGCCCAGCCTGAGAACCGCTGATTTAAAGGGTCAACAGTTCCTCCTTTGACCAGAAGATCTGGAACGAAGTGAGCACACAGAGGGCACTGCTCTTTGCAGCAGAGCAGTCAGAGCAGACGTGGGTTCCAATCCTTGCTCCATCACGTTCTCATACTAGCTACATGACCCCACCTCTCTAAGGCTCAGTGACTGTCTACAAACCAGGGATAACTGCACCTACCTCCTGGGGTTGCAGCAAGGATTAAGTAAGACATGTAAAGTGCATAGCCCATAAGAAGTGCTCAATCAATACTACTATATCATTGTGGAGTTTTTAGGAGTGGCTTGAAAAATAAATCAGACTCAATATATGGTATATTGAAAAAGATGTTAATGAATGGAAATGTCTTAATTTGCTGTTGAGAGCAGAGGCAGAAGTGCGGGGGATGAACGCAGCCTCTGGAGGTCTAGGTCCTGGAGATGGCTCTTCCGTGTGGCTCTGAGCTAAGCCACTTAGCACCTCTACCTCTGTGCTCTTCTGCCACATACCAGAACCAGGCCATATCTGTGCTCCCTTTTCAGGGTCTCAGAGGATCGCTATGAAAAGTCAAAGGAGACTGAGGCTCGAAGAGCATGTAGAAGAAAGCCTCCAAGTCAGACATGATGAAAAGAGCCACATAAACAAATGACTAAGACAACGACACATAGGTCAGAGCTGAAGGTGTCCTCTAGCTGGCTGGCAACACCTTAAAAAGCCAAGTCCTGTTGCCATCAATCCCAGATGCTGGAGCAGTTGCAGGAAGAGAAATGAGAAGTAAAAAGCAGAAAGCGTAAGGGGGAGCGTGGCAGAAGGATGAGGCAGCAGCCACGACTGGAAGCAGTGACAGGACTGGGGAAAGCAGCGCCATCCAGGATCGCAAGCACATAGGACGTGGCCATCAGAACATGCTACGGCTTCTCATGTTTCTGCACCCTTGAACACGCACCTCTCCTATTTGCACAGGGCACCGTTACCTATTGTTGTACCGATGAACGCCCATTTGTCACTGGAAGTGCACAGCAGAGTGGTTTAGAGTGGTTAGTGCACATAGGTTCTGGGGCCACAGTGCCTAACTACACATACTGACCCTGAGCAAGGAGCTTCACTTCCCTGTGTTCAGTTCTTCCACTTGTGGAAGATGGATAAGAACGGGACCCACCTCATGCGAGTGATGTGAGGACCTGAGATGACACACAGGCCCATCACTGGCACCATACTTAGCACTGGAAGGTGCTCAGGGAGTGCTGGTGCGCACACCCATATCAATGCCTCCCAGACTCTGGCACTGAGCCCATGTAATCTTGGGCAAGCTACTGAAGCCTCACCTGAGTCCCCATCTACGAAACAGAAACATCTCTAGTACCTACCCTCGAAGGTTTCTTGAGAAGATGAAAGGAGGTAACGCAGGCAAGCTCAGAGACTGGGATTGGAATGGCTAGAGCGGTCAGCACCTGTTGGCTATAATGGTGATGGTATCTCTATCACAACACCGACTACAGGACAGCACAACTGTTCACTTCTCTTCCTCTCTCACTAGACTGTAAATCCCTCAAGAACGGGGACTAGGTCTTTTCCTCACTCTTGGGTCGCCAGCACCTACCCAATGCCTGACACATAGTGAATTCTGGCTGAATAAAGGACCACAACGGGGTGGGCAACCAGCACGACCATCAGGGCTGGTCCTTCAGGGACATACCTCTACCTGTGTCAGTTCCCCAAAGGCATCACAGAAGGGTCCTGACACTTACCTTCAGAGTTACGCAGAAGGTGCTCTTCACCCAAGGATGACTATTGTTGGAAAAAGGCCAATTTGAGTGAAACCACTTGAAATAGAAATCAGAATTTCAGAGGCATCAGTAAAGAAACAATTATGGCCAGGTGCAGTGGCTCACACCTGTAATCCTGGTGCTTTGGGAGGCTAAGGTGGGAGGATCACTTGAGCCCAGGAGTCCAAGACCAGCCTGGGCAACAGAGTGAGACCCTGTCTCTACAAAAAATACAAACAACTATTTTGACAAGTATTTAAGTTGAAATATTAATCTAAAAATATGAACATGAATCAATTTTTCTTATATTTAGCAAAATTTAGATTGTGATTCCAAGTGTTGTGAACAAATAATAAATCAAGTATTGGTTTTGGTTGGGGTACATATGTAGCTTGCTGATAGAACTGTGCTGGTAACATCTTTAAACATCCTTAGGTTCACACGGGGAAATGAGTTGTAATCTGAAAATTTCTTATAAAAAATTAATCCCCACAAGCATACCCCCTTCAAGCAACATTCCTGCACTGTCACTATGTGTCAAGTCTATGTCACTTTGTCCTTTGTTACGTTAATGTAAATTCAATGCAAACTGACAGCAAATTGTACATTTAAATCTTGCAAAAAAGATGCAGGATTCATGAAGTCTATGAAAGTGATCAAAGTATGGCAAAGGGATTAAAAAATGAGAATCTGGCAGTTAGACTAGAGGAGAATTGAAGGAAAAATCAACTAAGGTGATAACACAGTAAGGTATATCAAGAGAGTTGAGGAGCGAAGAGAGATATATCTGAATGCAGATTGAGTTCATGCCAGGCCTGCTTATTAGTGAATAGTTTACCACTTTCACTTCTCAGTGCAACTCTAATGGCGGGGCCTTGACTAAGGAATAGTAGGACAACATACACCTCCCAGATTACGCGCCCCAGTACCTGCGAATATGACTTTATCTGGAAACAGGGTCTTTGCAGATGGAATCAATTTGATCTAAGGACATAGTGACTGGCGTCCTTAAAAGAAGCAAAATATCACATGTACCCGTACATACATCTATTATGTATCAATTTTTTTTAATGCAAAAAAAAAAAGGAAAATTTGGACAAAGACACACAAAAACACACAAGGGAGAATGCCACGTGACCACAGAGGCAGAGATTAGAGTGATGCATGTGCAAGCCAAGGAATGCCAAGGGGTGCCAGGAGCCAGCAGAAGTGAAGGCAGGCAAGGAAGGATGCTCCCCCAGAGCCTTCCGAGGGACTATGGCCCTGCTGACACCTTGAGTTTGGAATTCTGGTGTCCAAAACCATGAGAATAAATTTCTGTTGTTTTAAGCCATTGAGTCTGTGGTACTTTGTTATGGCAGCCCTAGGAAATGAATACAAGGGTCAATGAAACTTCTTGGGATACTGTAGTGCTCCTAAAGAGATGCTCTTCAGGGAGGTAGCCCTCTCCCCGTGCAGAACCTCTACGTTGGCAAGCTGGCTTGACCTTATGTCATGTTGCGGCCAGCCTAGCCAGGATGCAGTTCTGATGGGTGAGCTCCTGCTATTTCTGATCCCTAGGTTTCTGTTGTGGCAACCTGTCTGCACTACAGCTCCTCCAAGGCTGGGGGCTCTGCCAGGTTCTTAGCAGGTCCCTCCCACACATCAGAATCCCACTCCTGACCCCAGCCTGAGGTTACAGGCAGAACAGCCATTGAGATCTCCCTGGTGCCACCACTCCTTGCCACCCCACTGGCTATGGGGTTGCCAGGCATGTAACCAAAAAGGAGCTGCTGGATTTTGCGCATATACGCCAGAAGCAAGATGAACAAAATCACTGGGGACCTGAGAAGTTTTGTAAGGTTTCATGGAAGAACTGTACTGTATCACAGGGACAAGGAGGTCTGGGATGGATGGAGACAGTCAACAATCTCACCAAGGGACCACAAAGTGTGGAGCTGCAGAGAGGAGAAGGGCCTGATCTCTGCTCTCCAAGCAGCGACAGTCTGAACCCACGTATGACACATGAGGAGAGTGCTGCACGCCAAAGAGGACTGTGGGGGCCAGAGGAGCAGTACCCAGGACAGAGGAGGGGACGGTGGTAAGGAGAGAAACCCAGGAGAGGTCATGCATGAGCAGGATCGAGGACATGCAGGAATCAGCCAGGCCACATGTGTGTGTTTGGGGACTCAGGGAGAAACGTTCCGGGAATGTTTAGGATTAAATGAGGAAGAGCCTCTGTGAAAGCCTCTTTCTCTGACCCTACAGTGTAGCTGAAGGAAGGGGGAAAGGACCATCTGTGCCCACCAGGCAGAAGGCTGGTTCAAAATCTAGGCCCAAGAATATGAGGACCTAATAACATAGCTATTACAGGATAGTTATTCATAATTTGGAAAGAATTCAACTGGCAAAACAGTATTTAAACAAACCATAAACTCACATAAGGCATTTCAAAAATGATTTTATCCACATTAAATTCAGACATAATTTTCAAGGATACATCTACCAAAAAGAGAAAGGAAAAAAAGGTGTGGACTGGACTGCTACATGGGACAAGACTACCTAAAAACATCTGACTTAAACCATCATTTTGACAGAAGCCAAAGTTCATTATGACTTACCTCTTTGATGTGATGATAGGCATGTTTGTCTTTATATCTGGAACAAAGAAGTTCTATTAGTTTCAGGCAAATTTCCCATAAGGGGAACAAACACTAAAAATCTATGAAAGACTGAGAATTTTAAGATTCACAAAATCACACACCTAGAAAGTTAATACTGTCTAGTCAGCAATGGCAAAAATATGCTTTCTATGCCGTCCTTCCCTGAACCCATACCCTTGGCCAGGTGCTGCCCATCAATCACATCAGTCTTGCTGGGCTTAGAGGGGACTTCAGAATCCTTCTCAACTCGGCTCCAGCTAAGCAGCAACAGCATGCGAGGAAACCTCTCTGCCATGGCTGAATGCTCATTCCAACTTCCAAATAAGAATGCTGAGGCCCTAGAGGTATGCGCTTCATCTCCATTCTTCCCTCTTCACTGAAAGCTCCTTACATGTGTATATCAAAAGGGCTGGGAAAGTGAACTTGATTGCAATGTTGGTTTTGGATGTGGATTTGGGAGTTCAGGGCTCCAGCTCTAGCTCCCTGTGCAGAATCTCAAACTGGCTTGACCTCAAGTTATTTTGAAGATCAGCCTGATGAGGGGGCAGTTCTGACAGGCGGGCTCCTGCTGTTTCTGAATCCTAGGTTTTGGTTGTAACTTGCCTGTACCCCAGGCATAAGCGGGGCATCAGGTGGGAGGAGTCTTTTGGACCAAAATGTTTATCAGGTCACCCAGTAGTCTGGGTTTTTGTCCTGGTCTTTTCCTAACTCTGCCTTTGGGCTAATTACTTCTCCTTTCCCAAACTCAGCCTCTTCTGCATGCATTAAAGTCTTAGAAGAGATGATGTTCACCTTTAACACCACAGGAAAGTGAGCACACCCAGCCAAGATTGCACACCTAGTGACTACTATGGTTGCTGCTTAAAACTAATACATTTTGGGGTGGTTTACTAAGCAGCATTATTGTGACAAGAAATAACTGACACAGTCTATCCCATTAGGTTGAACAATCAAATCACTATAAAGTTACTCAAATGGCCAGGCTCAGTGGCTCATTCCTGTAATCCCAGCACTTTTGAGAGGCTGAGACGGGTGGATTGGCTGAGACGGGTGGATTGTCTGAGCTCAGGAGTTCAAGACCAGCCTGGGTAACATGGTGAAACCCTGTCTCTACAAAAATTAGCTAGCTGTCATGGCATGTGCCTGTAGTCCCAGCTACTCGGGAGGCTGAGGTAGGAGGACGGCATAAGCCCAGGAGGTGGAGGGTGCAGTGAGCCCAGATTGCGCCACTGCACTCCAGGCCCTATCTCCAAAAAATCCAAAAGTTATTCAAAATAATTTCTCCCTGTGTGGTTATACAACCAACTTGATATAAGCTTTCAGTGACTTCATTTCTATGTTTAAAAAAATCCCTTGTAAAAATTTAACTTGTTTTTTTTTTTTTTTGGAGACAGAGTTGCATTATGTCACCCAGGCTGGAGTGCAGTCGCGCGATCTTGGCTCACTGCAACCTCCACCTTCAGAGTTCAAGTGATTTTCCTGCCTCAGCCTCCCAAGTAGCTGGGATTCCAAGTGCCTGCCACCATGCCCAGCTCATTTTTGTATTTTTAGTAGAGACAGGATTTCGCCATGTTGGCCAGGCTGGTCTTGAACTACTGACCCCAGGTGATCCGCCTGCCTCAGCGGGCAAAGTGTAATGGGATTACAGATGTGAGCCACCATGCCCAGCCAAACTTGTTTTATAATTATGTAATACATTTACATCGTTTCAAAGTCAAATCTATAAAGTCTCACCTCTCTCTTCATCCTGTTTCATCCCTTCCTACTGGAATTTTTAAAAAACTATGGTGTATCCTTCCATTTAAAAAAAATTGGTCAGGCGTAGTGGCTCGTGCCTGTAATCCCAGCACTTTGGGAGGCCAAGGCAGGCAGATCACTTGAGGTCAGGAGTTTGAGACCAGCCTAGTCAACACGGCGAAACCCTGTCTCTACTAAAAATACAAAAATTAGCAGGGCATGGTGGCATACACCTGTAATCCCAGCTACTCACTCAGGAGGCTGAGGCAGGAGAATCGCTTGAACCCAGAAAGTGGAGGATGCAGTGAGCTGAGATCAGAGATTGCACAACTGTACTCCAGCCTGGATGACAGAGTGAGACTCTGTCTCAAAAAATATAATATCTATTTTATACTTCCAGCTTTTTAGATAAACCACAGCACAGCATGTACTTTCCTTTACACTGTGCTGTCTTTGCCTACCAGCATATCCTAGCGATCTCCCATCCCTGTCTCAGCCCCATAGTCCTTCATTATATGGATTAATTATATAAATGTGGTTTATTCCACTGGTCCTCTCCTGATGAACGTGTAAGTTGTTCCCAGTCTTTGGATATTACAGTGTTGCATGAATAGCCTTGTGCTATTTCTTTTCATATTTTTGTCAGTGTATTGTTAAGATAAATTCCTAGAAGTGAGATTGCTGGATCAAAAGTAAATGCATATACTGGGACAACTGGATATCCACAGGCAAAACAATGAAGCTGGACCCTTACTTTACACAGTATACAAAAATTAACACAAAATGGACCGAAGACCTAAACTTAAGAGTTCAAACTATAAACCTGTTAAAAGAAAACACCAGGGAAATCTGCATGATTTGGACTTGGCAATGGTTTCTTAAATAGATACCAAAAGCACAGGCAATAGTAGAAAAAATAGATAAATTGGACTTCATTAAAATGAAAAACTTTTACCATTTAATACTCATTAGGATGTCTATTTATTTATTTATTTAGAAATGGAGTCTTGCTTTATTTATTTTTTTATTTATTTATTTAGAAACGGAGTCCTGCTCTGTCGCCCAGGCTGGAGTGCAGTGGTGCAATCTTGGCTCACTGCAACCTCCGCCTCTCGGGTTCAAGTGATTCTCCTGCCTCAGCCTCCTGAGTAGCTGGGATTACAGGTGCACACCACCACGCCCGGTTAATTTTTGTATTTTTAGTAGAGACGGGGTTTCACCATGTTGGTCAGGCTAGTCTCGAACTCCTGACCTCATGATCCGCCCGCCTCAGCCTCCCAGAGTGCTGGGATTACAGGTGTGAGCTACAGCGCCTAGCCGACTATTATTTTTTTAAACAAGTGTTGGCAAGGATGTGGAGAAATTGGAACCTTTGGTGCATTGCTGGTGGGAATGTACAATGATGCAGTCAATGTGGAAAATAGTTCGGCTAGTTCTTAAAATGTTAAACAGACAATTATCATATGACCCATTAATTCCACTCCTGGGTTATATCCAAAACAACTAAAAATAGACTCAGATACGTGTATGCAAATGTTCACAACAGCATTATTCAGAAAAGCCAAAATACAGAAACAATCTTAAGTGTCCATCAGCAGATGAGCTAAAGGCACTATGTCCAAACGATGGAATATTATTCCACTATAAAACGGAATGAAGTTCTGATAGATGCTATGGCAGGGACAAACCTCAAAAATATGCTAAGTGAAAGCAACAGACACAAAAGGGCAAATATTGTATGATTGTATTTACATATGAAATATCTATAATAGGTAAATTCATAGACAGAAAACATATAAAGGTTACCAGGGACTGAGGAGAGAGAGGAATGGGGGAAAAGAAAACAAAGTAAATGCATATATAATTTTGCTAGACATTGCCAAATTCACCTCCATGAGGGCTGTACGACAAGCACCCCACCAGCAATGCAAGAGAAGGTCTGTTTCTGAAGTCCTCACCAATGCAGTATATTGTCAGACTTTTGGATTTCTGCCTGATTGTTGAAATGGTATCTCAGTGCAGTTTTAATCTGTATATTTTCTTACAATAAAACATTTAAAAGATCCTTTCTAATTATGTTTTAACATGCTGGTATTGGTTCTTAAGTAATTACCATGAGAATTCCTTAGATAAATATTCTAAAAAATTTATAAATTAAAGAGAATCCGCAAGGGAGAACTACACACACACGTCATGGCTATTACAAATTCTAATTCTGGAAACAAAATTTTAAAAATTTTGTATAGCGCCACAGGTGAGCAGGTACTTAACTACCAGTACCTGCCACAGGCATAGTACTCTGCTAAGCAAACACTTAACAACAGAAAAGCCCAATTAACACTTGATAATTCTAGAAATTAAACACACTGTCACCCAATCATAACCCTTTTGCTTTGATTAGAATTATTCTAGCTAACTTTGGCAGTAAAACTGCCAGTGTACATGTTACTTCTCTAGAATTTTACTATATAATCTGAGGTATAAGATCAAAAATAAAGGAAAATGATAACTTGTCAAAAGAACTAAATGATACAACAACTTTACCTTTCCATTTAGCAACCAGTTTAGGATCTGAAATTGTGAAGTTTGGACGGCTTCTTGAAAGAATACCTTTTCCAAAATAACCCTTCCAGGAAGAGAGAAAATGAAGTTAGTTCATGCTCAGTTACCAGTATTTTTAGCTGAGGTAGAATATACAGTAATCCCTCAGTATCCACAGGGGGCTGGTTCCAGGACCTCTGGTGGATATCAAAATCTGCAGATGGTCGAGTCTCTGATATAAAGTGGTGCAGTATTTATATATAGTCTATGTAGGTCCTCTCATATACTTCAAGTCATCTCTAGGCTACTTATAATACCTAATGCAATGCAAATGCTATGTAAATAGTTGTTATACTATATTGTTTAATATAAGAAAATAAAGTCCCCGTTTAGTACAGATGCAATTTTTCCTCCCCAAATATTTTCAATCCAAGGTTGGGTGAATCCACGGAAGTGGAACCCATGATATGGAGGGCCGACTGTACCCATCTCAGTTAACAAGAGGTTCACCCCACTTTTCATGTCTTTACATTTTCCCTCTGATTATCTAATGACGACTAAGGATGTTCTTACCATAATACCTTTCTAATCGCTTCAAGAGTACTAGTAAGTTTTTAGCACACCTCACTTAACCCATAACTAATGCTTTCAGTCTAGGTCTGATAAGCCGAAGGCAGGAAGAGGCAGAGTTTCTTCTCTACGTATGGTTCGGGAACACAGTGTGCCTGAAGGCAGGAGCCATGCTGCCCACTAGGTCCAAAAAAATCCTCTTGGATTCTTTTGTACTCCAGAATTGAAGTATTCCTCTCATTCCTGCTGATTCCAAAAACAACATGTATTTTTCCCCTTTTTATTATAAAATATTTAAACACACAAAAAATTGAAAGAATAAAACAAACACTCCTTTCTCCATCTAGATTAACAATCAGAATAAGGAGGCCAGGCATGGTGGCTCACACCTGTAATCCCAGCACTTTAGGAGGCCGAGGTGGGCAGATCACTTGAGGTCAGGGGTTTAAGACCAGCCTGGCGAACATGGTGAAACCCTGTCTCTACCAAAAAAAAAACAAAAATTAGCCAGGCATGGTGGCATGCGCCTGTAGCCCCAGCTACTCAGGAGGCTGAGGTGGAAGAATCACTTGAACCTGGGAGGCAGAGGTTGTAGTGAGCCGAGCCACTGCACCCTAGCCTGGGGGACAGGGTAAGACTGTCACAAAAAACCAACAAAAAAAACACCCAGCAACAACAAAAACCAAGAAGAAATAATGCATACAGCACTTTATAAAGCCTCTTGCTTAATGTTACATACTGTAAATGAAGGCCTCCCTGGTGAGCTGCCCTTGGCCTACTGAGACTCCCGCCTCACCATGGCCACTGCCACCCACTCTTCTATAAAACGTCTAGAGAAGGCACATTTATGGAGACAAGACGCCGATCCGTGGCTGCCTTGAGCTGGGAGTGGGAGCAGGGATTAAGTGTGACAGGCACAAGGGAACTTTGTGGTGATGGGCATGTTCTAAAACTGGATTGTGGTGAGAGTTGTGCAACTCTATAAATTTATGACAATCACTGAATTGTATACTTACAATGGGAGAACTTTATAGTTGTAAATTATAACTCAATAAAGCTGTTTTTTAAAAATGCCCAGCAATGAACAGACTATGGAAATTTTTTTTTAAAGAACTACCAGTCTTCATTCAACTTGATCAATGCTGGAAAACAGTAAAAACTAGAACTTGTCCTCATCTGAGAAGAGGTCCCCAACCAGGAGGAAGCAGATAAGGAGCTCCAAGCCAACTCCCCATCTGATCCGTGCCTGAGCAGGGACATTATGCCATGCTGTGGCTACCTCTGGGAACGGAATGGAAGTGAGTGGGGAATTTTCACTTTTTTACCGACTATATTTCTGTAAATTACTTTTTTTGTTCCTTTAACAAACATGCATTGCTTTTACAACTAAAGACAAAAAAAAAAAAGTCAATCCATTGAACCTACTTCATCACTGAAATAAAGGTTTGTGGGCAGGGGTGCTCCATCTGTCATTCTGTTACCCTAATGTATGGCTTTTGGGCACTAATTCAAATTGTCCTTTTCCTACAACTGGACCAAACCACAAGGAAATACACATTGTTCACGGTTGGTGTGGGGGGATGGCTGGGATGGGGAGAAGGAAAGGACTGCTTGCTCAGGGTTGTCTGAAAGTAATCCTACCGAAGCTGCCCGCACTTACTTTCCCATAGAGCTGCTCAATGTCCTCTGCATTCCTCACAATCACATTGTTGTTAATCATTTCAGCACGGAATATCTTGAATGCTTTCTGAGGACCATGGTCCTGACCAAAAGGGATTGGCAATGGAGACTCGTAAGTCTCATACACTCTTCTTTTCCTCTTTGGGGCATGGAAAACTGCTTCTGCCATTTTTCAGAGGAGATATTCTTTAAAGAGTAGACAACAAAGAGAAAGAAACAGACAATCAATAACTACCTTGATCCAAAATGTGAGTACATCTGTACCTAGGCTCAAAAAACTTAGTGGTCTATGGGAAGAAATCGAGTATTTATAAAGCAATAAACTAAAAGTAATAAGAACAGTTTGTGTGAGCAATGTAAATCACATTGACCTAGAATACTGCAATTAATCCCCACAATAACCCCCAGGAAATGAGTGGTAATCTTTCTACTCCAGCTGACAACGCTGAGACCTAGTGACATGCCAAAAGCTGCAATGTTAGGTCTCCTGAGAGCAAGCACAACAGGATTTCTGTCTACCAGGAGTGCTTCCATTTCACTCACCCAACAGACATTTACTACTAGGAATTCCTAATAATCATAAGTGCTGGGGAGACAAAGACAAAACTGAGACTCTGTCCTCAACAAATTAAATCTTGCAAGCACTTCATTTTCCAAGAGCATCTTAAAATACACACTAAACACTGGGTCAATCAGCCCCCAATTTTTAAAGTACATTAATAAATAATGACAGCAGCAGTTATCATTTAAGGGTCGATTATATACTACCAAATGCTACTGGCTTCAAGCAGGGACTCTAAAGCCAGACTATCAGCACTGGAATCAACTTTACCACTTCCTAGCAGTGTGATTTTGGGCAAAAGTCACTGACTCTCTCTGTGATTTAGTTTCCTCACCTGCAAAATCAAGATAAGAACAGACTCTATCTTATAGTTAAGATCCATAAAGTGCTTAGAACAGTACCTGGCAAACAGTGAGTACCATGCATGTATCAGCTATAATTAGTATTACAGGGTGAGCAGTAGCAACACCATTTTACAAATAGGAGACAGATTCTAGGTTAGAGAGATTTGTGGAGGACCCCAAGTGTGGTGACATCGGATGACCCAGGTCTGTTGAACTTCCAAGCCCATGCCCTCTCTCTGGATTCCCCTGAAAGCACAGGCAGGGTCTGTCTACTTTTGTCTGATGACTATTTCTCAAAATCAGATGGTGAAGGGTTACTGAGCAATAATGGAATTAACCACTGTGCACCCAGCACCACGAGGGAGAAGAGGAAGCCAAAGCCAGTATGTGTCCCTCTGGGGCCAAACATTGGATCCAGGGAGACAAAACAAGTATATAACATACCTGGAAGCATAGAAAGCAGGTTGGAGCTAACAGAACAGGCTGTGATCCACTAATGTCTGAAGGAGGGAAGTAAATGTGAACATATTGCGTGACGCAGACACAGAGATACAGTAGATGCACTTAACCTAGGAAAACATAACCATATACATGGGAAAACAATGTAAATGGTGCAAGACATTCCACTCAAGGAGCAGCTGTCCTGGAATGAGATGGGAAACTTGAATCTGCTGCTCCCTCAGTACTAGGTCTAGACTTGATTTCAACTGAGAGCTTAGCTGGTGCTTGAAGATACAGTGCAGCCAAATCATACACACGTTTAACCTACATGACTCCAAATCCTCACAAGGGAAAAAATAAGACTAATTACTTTGGTGGCTCCTGCACTCAGTACTTGCATCCCATTGGCAAGGGAGGCCATCAAGCCTGAAATAGTCAAGAAGGTGGCCAAAGCTGAGGGAGGGGAAGGTGAGAGGCTTTAAGAGTGCCATGACCATTAAGAAATGAAAAGGCTTATCCAATGTGTGATGATATCTTTATCCAATTTCTCAAGGAAGAAGCTAAGGAATTATATGAGGACACAGAAAAACACAAGACTAAAGAAGAGTTAGAAGAAATGATACATCAATTACAAAGATAACCATGAAAAACAAGAAGAATCGGGAAGTTGGAACCTTCCTAGAATTGCCATTGTTCTAAGTAGCAACATGCTAGATTAATTTCTAAATAAGGTTCCTTGAAGGAATTACATACTGAGCATTACTTTGTACATTTTATATTTACGCATGCATCTTGCTGTATACTGTTTATAACAAAACCATGTCTACTGCATGTTCACAGGAAACCTAAGAGATTTTAAGAGCATATTTTGACTAGGCTTTACCTTGCTTGCTGACTTATCCCTCAGCCCAAGCCAATTATCACATTTAGTACTCAACTGGAGAGACAATCATTTACTCTAAAACTGAAAATAAACAAGGCTTTTTGGGGGCAGGATGTTGGTCTCCAGTAAGGCACTTTTTGAAAGACTTCCAGGAATGGTTTGGACTTTTACGGGATTTTTCACTTTTATAATAACCTCTGCTCAGCAGCTGACTTATATACATTACATTTGGAATTTTAAAAAATGAAAAAAGATTTAATGGCCACCTTCAAGAAGTTCTGATAAATTCTCTCAACAGAGTTGTATTTTAGTTTGCCTCATTTGTTCAGCGTTTTTCCCTCTCAGACTGCTGTCACATCTAAAAAAGGCAAGATTTAGCTGTGACACTTGATCGAAAGAACTCTGTACTCCAACCCAGGTGTGTGGGTTGGAAGGGTCCCTGCGACAAAACACCCCTCATAATCCAAGTTCTTGTATTACTCTTGCTCATGTGGCTGCACAACCCTCAGGAATTTGGCTCGCAGTAGGCCTTCCAGACATGCAAAGCCGCCATCATTATTGTGTGACCTTGCACAACCCACTTTCTCTAAGCTCAGTTTCATCTTCAAATTGAACAGGACTGGAGAAGTCTGGCGGTTCCTCAAAATGTCAAACACATAGTTACGACATGATCCAGCAACTCCACCCCTAGGTATAGACCTAAGAGAAATGAAAACATATGTTCATGGAAAAATTTGTATGTGAATGTTCACAACAGTATTATTCATAATAGCATCAAAGTGGAAACCATCCAAATGTCCATCAATAGTTGACCAGATCAACAAAATGTGGTCTATCCATATAATCAAATATTTAGCCACAGAAAAGGAATAAAGTGCTGATACATTCTTCAACACCTGAAAGCATTATGCTAAAAGAAGCCAGACACAAAAGACCATGAGACAATATAAAGTGTCCGGAATAGACAAATCCATAGAGACAGATTACCAGTTGCCAGAGACAGGGAAAAGTGGGAAATGGGGGGGTGACTGCTAATAGACAGGAGGTTTATTTTGGAGGGTGACGAAAATGTTTTAAAATTAGATTGTAGTGATGGTAAGGTTATATAACTCCGCGAATACTAAGACCACTGACTTGTACATTTCAGAAGGGTGAATTTTACAGAATTATATGGTATCTCAATAAAGCTATTTTTAAAAATTCAGAAGTAAAGACATTCCCCAGGCCATGCTCTGCAAGAATGGCTTCAGAGATACCAGCGTGAAGCTTCTAGAAAAGATCGAAACAAACTCCCTGGGAAGGCAGAGCTCACTTACCAAGGGTTTGGAAAAATTCAAGAGGACAAATCAGATGATGTCTAGTTTCATGGAAGAGTCCTCTTGTGCTGAACTCAAAAGGCAAAGCAGAGGAGAAAAGACTGCATTTACCATTCCCCATAACTGCAACGGACATTCAAGAAGGTTCTTTAGTGCCGCGGCAGGAGAACAGCATGCTGTAAGAGGTGGGATGTGAGTAAAATAAGAAGAGGAAACTGTCATAGGTAGGTACCAGATGCCAGAGGCACTAACTGCCATGTGCTGCACATGTAGGTACTATAGTCATCCCTTGGTATTCACAGAAGGACTGGTTCCAGGACTCACCCCCTACCAAAATCCGCAGCTCAAGTCCCTTAAATAAAACGTAGTATTTGCGTGTAACTTATGCCCATCCTCCCATCTACTTTAAGTCATCTCTAGATTACTTAGATTACTTATAATACCTAATACAATGTAAATGCTAAATAATTGTTTTATATATACATTTAATTTCTTTTTCCGAATATTTTTGATGCAATATTGGTTGAATCCACAGATTCGGAACCTGATAGGGAGAGCTGACTGTACTATCCTCATTCCACAGATAAGAAAGAAGAGCCGTGCCTGAGGTGCACAAAAACATATAGGAAAGACTGGGTCAGTTGTCAAGAGGTTTGGCATGCAAAGGCTGGTTTGGAATTGGAGTCACTGCAGGTTCTTAAGTTGAGAATGATGATTGAAAAATGCAGATTAAGAAAATTAAACCTGGGAGTGGTACATCACACAGTGGCCCTCAAGCTTAGCTACCCTTCACGCCTCATGCCCAGGCCTCACCTGCAACCAATTACCTCAGAATTTCCTGGGTGGACCCAGGTGATTTTAACATATAGCTAACCACTGGTAACAGCATGGTCTATTCAAATTCACTTAATCCCAATAGCCCCCGGAGGTAAAGACTATTTTTATTTCCATTGTACAGATGGGGAAAGTGACTCGGAGGGGCCGGGCGCACCCCTGAGAAATCTTTACTTCTTTCCCCAACCTGCGCACACCTGACTCCAGAGCTGCATATTCTTACTTTCTATTAAAAGCAGGGTCTGTTTCTTATTCTTCCCTCGAGCACAAGCTAACACCTCTTAGGTGCTGGTAAATATCTATTAGAAAAACAAACAAAAAAGGGGGAGGTGGCTCCATTTAATTTTCCAACCTTCCTGGACTAGGTGCCAAACAAACCTGGTTAAAAAACCTCCTATCCAGCAAATCTCACCTTCTCCCAACCAAAACACGCTTCAAGCTCCATCTGCGCACCTCCTGGGCTTAGGGAGGCAAGGATGAAAGGGACAAGGTAAACAATCCTGCCTCTGGGGAGCTTTCAAGTTAGAACCTGAGAATAAGCCATACAAACAGATGACAAGCCTTTGAAAGTTGTTGTGAGAATTAAATGCATAATTTTGCAGAAGGCGTTTCGTTCGGGGCCTACCACGTGGAAAGCGCTCACCAGACGACAGCTGCAAATACAAATAAACAAATGCGCACCCAAATAGCGTTACGGGCCCCAGGAATTCCTCACTCCCTATCTTACCCCTTTGCTTCTTTCCCTGACTACCCCCACACTCGACCGAACTCCACCAGAGGCTGTGGCTCCTCTCGGGCATTGTCAGCTGCACCTTGCGCCCCAGCCCCACTAGCCCTGAACAAGGTGTCGGCGTTTCCAAGAACCAAGGGCTGCAGGCGCATGAGAAAGGCGCGGAGGAGTCAGTGACCGGGCGCACTAGGAAGCCTGGCTCCCCGTCCCGGCACTGTCTCGGCCGGCTGTGCGACCCCAGCACAGTACCTGGGCCCTTTACTCTCTCGCCCGGAGGACTTTCGGAAGAGCGAGATTTCCTTTCGCGGCAAAACACCAAACTTGGCAGGGGCCGCGCGTTCCTCGCCCAGGGCCCTTACTTTTCTTGGCCCCACGCGCTCGCCGTTACCCCGGCAACGCCGGCCGTAGGGCGGACACCGCTGCCGTCTAGCAGTGCGGCCGCAAAGCCAGCCGAGTGCGCAGCCGCAAAGCTCCCGTCGGGACTTGGCGGAGTGCGCCTGCGCACGACCGGCTGGCGGGTGTTCTCTGCGCCAGTTCTGCCACTGCGGAGTATGAGGCGGAGGCTGCGTGTGCTCTTTGCTGCTCTCTGCAGGATTGTACGGAACCCAGAACGATCCTGCAAGACGCATTTTACAGATGAGATGCAGTTACCCGTCAAATGTCACATAGTCACGTGGGAGGTGGAAGAGACCTAGAGTCTTCGGCCCTCGGAGGATGGGATGTTTGAGGCGACAGGCAGGACTTTATTAAATGGCCCTGAGGAAACTGATCTCATCTTTCTCAATGTAGAAAGGATCACAGCAGCGCACCTGTATACGCTGCAGCATGCGGGGAACTTGCAAGGACGTTTCCTCTGGCAGACGCCTGGCGAGAAGCCTCTGTGTGCCCAGACTGCCTGTGCAGTTAAGGGACAATAGGCGGCAGGTCCACCTGCTCTGCATCCCCATTCCCCCTCCCCCCCACTGGCTGTGTGAGCTTGAATGACTCACAACCTTTCTGAGCTTGAGTTTACTGAAAAATGGGCTATCAGAATTATGGGAGATGAGCAAAACTAGAGTGCAATAGGAAGTGCAAGTTTCTCCTGACCTGGTTATTTTAAAGCAGGCCTGTGGGGAGTCCAATATATACCTTCCCAAATATGAATCACAGGAGTTCCACCGCACAGACTAGGCAGGAGGCAAAGGAGGGTGGCAAGGAAGAGTGGCAAATACTGCTGGAGAGATTCATGGTGCTAGATGTGATGATGGATGTTGAATTTTGGACCTTTGCCAATGTTCTTGCCTCCATTCCTTCATGCATGCTGTTGTCTCTATGTTCCCTCCCCTCTGTTAGCTGCAGTAATTCCTGGTCAGCCTTTAGGTCTCAGCTCAAATATCACCTCTTCCGGAGACTTCTTGCCTCCCCAGACCTGCTTGGGTGACTTGCCTCTGTGTTCTGCAGTAGTCTGGCATGGCATGTGGTGTCCCTGTTTTTCTGGCCCTTTTTATTTTTTGAGATGGAGCCTGGCTCTGTCGTCCAGGCTGGAGCGCAGTGGCACCATCTCAGCTCACTTACCTCACTGCAACCTCTGCCTCCCAGGTTCAAGTGATTCTCCTGCCTCAGCCTCCCGAGTAGCTGAGATTACGGGCGCCTGCCACCATGCCCGGCTGATTGTTATATTTTTAGTAGAGGCGGGGTTTCACCACGTTGGCCAGGTTGGTCTCAAACTCCTGACCTCAAGCGATCCTCCGGCCTCGGCCTCCCAAAGTGCTGGGATTACAGGCGTGAGCCACTGCATTCTGTCTGGCCCTTTTTGAACTGCACTGTGGGCTTGCTCTTGGTAGAGTGAGATCATGTCGCAGCATTCAGTGGGTCCTCTGCTGCAAGGACCTTAACTGCTAGGCTAGGGAGTTCAGGCTTTAGATAAACCAAAATCAAAGAGCTTTGTGGTAAGAATGTTGCAAAAGAAAGGGAGAAAATTGGCAAGAATCACAGGACATGGTAACAGGATGGATTGGGCAGGGGAGAGACAGCTGAAGAGAGGCTGTAATATCCGACCAGAACATGCCAATTTAAGAAATACTGGTTTTAGAATTAGAGGGCTTTAACAATGAAAGGGATTCAGAGGTTGTCCAGTTAAACTTCCTTATTTAACTGATAAGAAAACAGTTCCAGTGGCACTGTGAGTTGTCAGAGATAACCCAGCAGGTCTGAGGTGGGGCTGAGACTAGAAGCAGGTCTCTTAAATCCCATCCCAGCTCGTGGAAGGATTTGGGGTTTGCTGATAATGGGATCTCAAATTCCCCTCCCAAAAACATAAAAAAAGAAATTAGAAAAAGAAAAAAAAATCTGGAAATTTTAAAAAAGAAAGAAATTTTCCCCAAGACTTTCTCAAGTGCATTTTAAACCCTTTGATATGGTTATTTTCAAACATACAACACAAAAGTAGAGAAAACAGTCCAATAAATCATCACTTCTGGCCGGGCACGGTGGCTCATGCCTATAATCCCAGCACTTTGGGAGGCTGAGGCGGGTGGATCACCTGAGTTTGGGAGTTCGAGACCAGCCTGACCAACATGGAGAAACCCCGTCTCTACTAAAAATACAAAATTAGCTGGACGTGGTGGTGCGTGCCTATAATCCCAGCTACTCTGGAGGCTGAGGCAAGAGAATCGCTTGAACCCGGGAGGTGGAGGTTGTGGTGAGTCGGGATTGCGCCATTGCCCTCCAACCTAGGCAACAAGAGTGAAACTCCGTCTCAAAAATAAAAAATCACTTCCACAACCTTCAACCTTTGGTATCTCATTTCTTTTGCATTCTCGATATACACACTTTTATCTCCTTGCTGGAGTATTTTAAAACAATCCCAGACATGATATAACTTCATCCATGATATTTCAGTAGGTATCTCTAATAGATAAGGACTTAATTTTATTACAATACATCTGCATATATATATATATATACATATATATATATATATATATACACACACACGTATCAACTGTGTTGTTCATTCTCATTATTTGAGGTAATTCTGTTCTATAAAGTTGCCACAAACACTGAATTAGTAAATACTGAACCATGTTTCCAGGAGAAATACAAGGTTAGGTGCCTGTGAGTCTCTGGTCACAACATTTTCATCAACTGGTCAATACATAACCTCACTTCATGTGTTTCTGTTTAAAGACACCTTATATAATTTGATTCATCAACATTGAACTCGCAGCCAACAGCACTATAACTCCTGCCTAAAGGAGGCTTATCTAACACACCTATTTTCTCCAATAAGGCACATTTCTTGTGTGGGGAACACGAGACAGCACTTCGGCACTCCACTTGGGGCCATTTTAAACAGTTAAATCACCAGCAAAAAGCACAAAAATGTGAAAAACATGGCACAAACTAGAGCTCAAAAAAGCGTACTTATTTATGGTATGAGAGCTGAAACAAGAAGGCAGAGTCTCCTTGTTCAACTTCAGATGGGAATGTGCACACTGAGTGACTCAAATTTTTTGGTGTTCTGTGCATGCACATATCTGCAGATGACTGTGACAGTGAAGTATTGATTGTGATGTTACAAATAAGTTTTAGCAACTAGGTGAGTTTGTAAATACAGAATCCAAGAGTAGGGAGGATGGACTATATCAACATATCCCCAGTATCACTAGCACATCTAATACAATGAACAGTTACCGGTGAAATGTGCCACAGAACCCCCAAGTAATATTTGGGATATACTTAAGAAAAAAGTTTATCTGAAATTCAAGTTAATCTGGGTGACTTACATTTTATCTGGCCACCCTAGTGACAATTTACTGGGCATTTACTATGTGCCAGCCACTTTTGCATCCATGATCTTATTTAATTCTCGTTAACAGGGTTGTGAGATTGGTGTTCTTACCTCTGTTCTGCAGCCAAGGTTACCGCACATGCCCATAGTGTCATTGCTAGGAAGTAGTGAAGGCCAGATGAGGATATGGATCTACAGGGCTTATGTTCTTTTAATCTGTCATGCTGGATACAGGAGGGCAGTGCATTAACAAAACACGACAGGCCAGGCAATGTGGCTTATGCCTGTAATCCCAGAACTCTGGGAGGCTGAGGTGGGTGGATCACCTGAGGTCGGGAGTTCAAGGCCAGCCTGGCCAACATGGCAAAACCCCGTCTCTACTAAAAAAAAATATAAAAATTAGTTGGGCATGGTGACGCGCCTGTAATCCCAGCTATTCGGGAAGCTGAGACAGGAGAATCACTTGAACCCAGGAGGCAGAGATTACAGTGAGCGGAGATCGCACCACTACACTCCAGACTGGGCAACAGAGTGACACTGTCTCAAAAAAAAAAAAAAACCAAAGAAACAAAACAAACAAAAACCACACAACATTCAATACTGAAATATAAAAAATAACTAACAGTAAGTGTCGGTGGGAGGTCAGGGAAGACCAGGATAGGTTTAAGAGCCTGGGAGGCTTCCAGGAAGAGGTGGCATATGAGCTGCCCCTGGAAGGGAGGTTAGCCTTAGGAGGAGGAGAGGAGGAGGGCAGGTGGCTGTCTAAGGCACAGGGCAGGCCCACGTGCAAGGCTGAATGGTTCCGGAGCCAGGGAGGAGCTGGGCCTGGCTGGGGCAGGAGGTTGGAGCTGTGATAAGGTCCGATAGGTAGGGCGGGGACCGATTGTGGAGGCGCTTAAATTCCAGGCTTGGCTTTTGGACTTTACCCCGCAGACAATGGGGAGCCACCAGCGTTTCTGAGCAGGGCAGGGCAGCCCCAGCTCTCGCCCCATTGTTTTTCTGAAACAGCATTGAACCCTGTAGTATTTCAGAGAGTCCACCAGATGGAGACATTTCAGCAAATTTAAACCACCTAGTGTCTGACGAACACTGCTTTACAGGGACCCTACTAAGCTGTAACTTTTTTTTTTTTTTTTTTTTTTGAGTCGGAGTCTGGCTCTGTCGCCCAGGCTGGAGTGCAGTGGCGCAATCTCGGCTCACTGCAAGCTCCGCCTCCCGGGTTCACGCCATTCTCCTGCCTCAGCCTCTCCGAGTAGCTGGGACTACAGGGGCCCGCCACCGTGCCCGCCACCACGCCCGGCTAATTTTTTGTTGTATTTTTAGTAGAGACGGGGTTTCACAGTGGTCTCGATCTCCTGACCTCGTGATCCGCCCGCCTCGGCCTCCCAAAGTGCTGGGATTACAAGCGTGAGCCACCGCGCCCGGCCAGCTCTAACTTTTTACTCAGCACCCTCAACAGAAAATGCAAGGGCTGTGAAACAAAAATCAAATCAGAGACATAGTCCAGCTTCACCCTGCTGGTGAGAGAAAGCCTCCGCTAATTTCACCATGTTGAAAGAGAGATTGAGCCTCAGCAGCTCTTTGAGGTCACTGATATTATCCCATTTACAGATGAGGAAGCTGAGATTCTGCAGCGTACATTTATGCCATTATTTACCACACTAACACCAGGCTGTGGGATAGAGTTGACACTGTGTGTGAAGGGACGGGCTGGTCAAGTCCCCAAGGCATTGCGTTGCTGTGTGGGCTCTAAGGGCCAAGAGTCCCTTGTGCAAAGGGTTAAGGATTACCTGAGATCCAGAAAGATCTGTAGCACTGATGATGAGAGCTACCTGGATTCCTACCATCTGCACTAATCCAGGTGTTTTTTAAAGACAGACCCACTTAATTCTCTCCAGCAACCTGGTGAGTTAATGATCATCATACTCTTTTTATAGGTAGGAAAACAGATTCAGAGAGGTGAGATGAGTGGCCCAAGGTCACATGGGGAGTAAACATCAGAGCAGGAGGCAGGCTCGGTGGCTCAGGCCTGTAATCCCAGAACTTTGGGAGGCTGAGGTGGGTGGATCACCTGAGGTCAGGAGTTCAAGACCAGCTTGGCCAAAATGGCGAAAACCCATCTCTACTAAAAATACAAAAATTAGCCGGGTGTGGTGGTGTGTGCCTGTAATCCCAGCTACTTGGGAGGCTGAGGCAGGAGAATCGCTTGAACCTGGGAGGCAGAGGTTGCAATGAGCTGAGATCTTGCCACTGCACTCCAACCTGGGCGACAGAGTGAGACTCCAGCTCAAAAAAAAAAAAAAAAAAAAACCCCAAGAAAACAAAAAAATAAAACGAAAACATCAGAGGGTGGACTAGATTTCATACTCCTACTCCTGCCCTGTTTCTTCCCATGAACAATCAAACAAACTCCACTTCTGCGTAAATTTCCTAGAGAAACTTGGGCACCTGTGCCCAAAGAAACAAATACAAAGATTTTTATTAAAGCATTATGATTTTTTTTTTAAAGGAGACAACCTTTAGCCAGGCATGGTGGTGCACGCCTGTGGTCCCAGATACTCAGGAGGCTGAGGCAGGAGGATGGTTTGAGGCCAGGAGTTCAAGACTGCAGTGAGCCATGATCACTCCACTGCACTCCAGCTGGGGTGACAGAACAAGACCTTGTCTCGAAAAAAGAAAAAAAAAAAAAGACAACGTAAATGTTCATCCCTAGAGAAGTGGATATGTAAAATGTGGTATAAAATGTTCACACAGTGGAATGCTATGTAGCAATGCAGCAGCTGAAAGGAGTGAGCAAATTCTTTGTTTTTTGGGGGGGACAGGGTCTGGCTCTGTCACCCAGGCTAGAATGCAATGGAGTGATCACAGCTCGCTGCAGCCTTAAACTCTTGGCCTCAAGCCATCCTCCTGTCTCAGCCTCCTGGGTAGCTGGAACTACATGCCTGTGCCACCACACCTAGCTAATTTAAAAAATTTTTGTAGAGACAGGATCTCACTATGTTGCCCAGGCTGGAGCTCTTTTATAGACAGTATATATTAACATAGGTAGATTTCAAAAACATAACATTTGTTGATAAAGGCAAGATGTACACCAGTGTGAATCATATGATACCATTTATGTAAATTAAGACATAAATCAATATCAAACGCTAAATGTATGGATAGGTATGTTAAAATATTGGAAAATAATGAGAAGGACATACACCAAATTCATTAGTTATCTGTGGGACTTGGGTAGTAGATAAAGGGACTTCGGCTTTGTCTCTATTGTGTTATTTCCTAAAGAGAATAAAAAACAATTAGAAGCAAATATGGGTGGTGGGATTATAGGTGATTGTTAAATGATTGTTGTATTCATTTGTATATTTTAATATTTGTGCAAAAAGATGCTTCAAGCAAACAAATAAGTACAAAGCTAGGAAATAACAAAACCAAAGTAATTTTGCTATTTAAGATCTACAGTTTGAAGATGGAGGTAGCCAGTACTCCGGGAGAGCCTCAAGGAGGCTGGGGAAGGAGGTCAGGAGCCCACAGGTGCTAACCCTGCAAAGCCCAGGCCTGGGATTTGTTGTTGTGGCAATGTGGCATGGTAGGGTCCCATTCGCCAGCATTTCCAGGGTAAGAACCCAGTCCTGGCATTCCACAAATGATCCCACTACCCTGCGACTGCTGTCCCTGCCAGAGACAAGTGTGCGCCAGGTGAGGATCACTTCAAGGAGGAAACAGAGGACCGAGGAGCAGGTGCAGGGGCCCTGGGGAAAATGTGGCTCCTCCTGTGGGAGCACCCAGGGTAGCTGGCAGTGGCCACACCTTCTAGTTTCTCACCCTTTTCCCCTTCTTTTTTGTCATTTTCTCTAAGCTCATGGTCACATAGACCATTTCTTAATGTGTGTTCTTGACAGACCACGCCCACTTTCTGGCACCAGGTGCTCCAACTGGAATAAAAAGGCAGTCCTCACTTTGCCAGCCTCCCAGAGCTGTGCTGACCAGCATGTGAATCACGAGCCTTAGTGTTCTTTGGAAACTGTTCCTCACTACCAAGTGATAAAGGATCATTGCTTCTCCTCTTTCCTCCCTTCCTTTCCATTTGTCATAGTACACAAAATAATACGAGTACACATTGAGCCTAGAGTTTAACTTTCATCGGCCTGTTTTCCCACTCTTCGATTCCTCACCACGCCTCTGTTAGTAAATATTTTTATTTTCCCCATTTTAAAGATGAGGAAAGTGAGACTCGGAGAAGTTAAATAATTTACCCAAGGTAACCCAGCTAAGAGTGACAACAGGGGGATTTAAACCCATGTCCTCCAACACAACAGGCCCTTTTTGCCTATGTTGATGCATTTTATGTATGATGTATTTTATGATCTCATATCTTATCGAAAAAGAAGGTACAGACAACCTTTAGTGTTATGTTTCCTCTCTTTCTTTCTCTCTCAAAATAACATAAAAATCTTCTTTGTTGAAAGTGGTTTTTGTCTTGCATGTGACCCCCCTGTAGATCCCCACCTCTGAGCTCAGAATTTTAATTTCCTGGGTGGCTGAAAAACTCTGGTCTCCTCACAAAAGAGATGGAAGAAGAGGCCGAACATGGCCCACACGTGGCTTTCCTGCTTGCCTGGGTACATCTGCCTCAGATGTCAAAAGGCCTGAATTCCAGGCAAACTAGGAATAATGCCCCAGTCATCAAATTTGAAACCAAAACTCAGCAAAGACATATATTTGCTGCCAGACAGCAAATAACTTTTTCTTTTCTTTCTCATTTTTTTTTCACCCAAACAAAACATCCTCTTATGAAATATGTCCAATTTGCAATATTTACTTTCCCTTTATTTAATAACAGGAAAGGGTTTGCTGGACTTTTGTTGATTTTTGCATTTCTTATTAAAATTCTTAAGGGGGTTTTGGGGGAACTTAATCAGCAAAAAGGAGGAGGAAAAAAAATCTCATGTGCATTCCACAGGACTTATTAATGGAGGAAGCTTGCTGTTTGTTTAAGAGCATTTTCTGATGGGAGAAGGCAAATCCTCACGTGTTCCAGAGCCTTCCTCTGACTCTTCCTTTTCTGTGCTTCCTTCTTGACTGTCTCCAGAGCATTTCTGAATCCCTTGTTCTAAACCTTCTGCCCAAGAAGATGGAGCAGAGTTTATGCCCCACTGCCGGGCTGGAGGGAAGCTCACATTCACTGAGTACCCAGCGCAGTTGCTCTACCCTCGACCTCAGTTTACCTCACACCAGCCCTCAGAGGGGGCTGTTATGGGGACATGTGGCAGATGAGGAAACTGAGGCTTACAGCATGGAGTCCCTTGTCCAATCTCCCTTTCCTTATAGCTTATACTCCTTGGGACTAAAAAGAAAGGATTCCTAGTATTCAGAGTCCTATATCCAAGGGAGTCCTCACAGCAACTTTCTGAGATAGCTACACAATCTCCAATTTTCAAGGCTCAGAGAGGTGAAGAGACTTGTAAGGGTCACACATCTACAGAGCACAGAGCAGGGATCTGAGCTATGCTCTGCCTGACTGTCACATCCATGTTTATTTCCCTTCCCCAGGGGACTCGTGGGGGCCAAGAGCAGCATGATGTTTCCTGTAATGGAATACACTCCCCTAAAAGGTCTTGGTCCTGCCCTCCTTGGTTCCAGAACTAGACCGCAAGTAACTCCAAGGACTTTGTCTTTATATTTTCATTTTACCAGAAATACTTATAGTTATCTACATTACTATTAGTATATACATTATACTATCATCGTAGTATGTACATTTCTAGAATAGGGCCTCGTATGGGTTAAGTCTTAATAAATAGCATTGCAGGATAGTCAAGTCCCAATGTTCTCCTTCTGCAGACAAGGAAACCGAGGTCTAGAGAGAAGAAGGAATTTACCTGAGGAGCCAGAAGACTGGAATGAGAATCCACGTCTCTTGATTCCCTCCATGTGGTGCTTCCCCCAGCGTGTCTGCTCAGTGACCTGCTCATCCATTCAGTTCCTACATGCCAGCTTTACACTGGAGGGTTGGGACACCCAAGCAAACCCAAGGCGATATTTGATGGCAAAGCTCTCACAGTCTAGCAGGGGAGGAAGCTCTGGAAAGTTGGACTCTCAAGTAGTGTGGCCAATGCTAACTGACGGACGCCCAGGAGGAGGAGGCTGAGGAAAGACTTCTTGGAGGAGTGGATTTTTGCTGGGTCTTGGAGAATGGGGAGGAACTGACCAAGTCAGAGAGGGCACCCCAGGCAGAGGGACCTACCTAAGCAGAGGCCCAGAGGTGCGGACACACACGGCATATCCAGGAACCATCAGGCAGCCTGCCTGGGAGAAGCAAGCCTGGAAAGGAAAGTGGGAGCCTGGCTGTGAAAGGGCCTCAGATGCTGTCCTTAGGGGCTTGGGTCTTATCCCAAGGGCGGTAGGGCCACAGGGAAGGGTGGAAGGAGGGAAAGTCTCAGCCAGATTTGGTTTTGGAAGATGGCTCTGGAGGACTGGGGGCTGAGAAGCTGCAGGGAGGAAGCTGCTGCCTACTCCAGGGGAGAGGTGCTGGGCCTTGTGCGCCTACAGTCTTTTCTACTCCTCCCTTCCTTGAGTGAAGGCTTGCCTGTCCTTCAAGCTCAATCTCCTGCTCCAGGAGCCTTCCCTGACCATGCATCTACCCTCCCCCAGAGCCCCTCTGTCTGATTCCTCTCTTTTTTCTTGGGGTTACACCATTTAGCATCTTCCTTTGCCTTCTCAAAGTCCTTGGTAGCAACAGATCTTAGCCTTTCGGAGGTCAGAGACTCCTATGAGGGTCTAGGGAGAGGCTTGATTCTCACTCCAGAAAAATACTCAAGTATATAAATGCTCCAAATATGGACTGCATTGTGGAGTTTGGCAGACCCCCTGGAGTTGCTCTGGAAGAGGGAAGGGGACAATTCCCAGACAACCAGGGAGGCAGACATCCCAAAAGGTGTGAGTTACCCCTTGCAAACCCCTGAGGAATGGGTAGGCAGTCTAAGGAGGCAAGGGATTAGGAATGAAGATTGACATTGGGCGCGTTGGCTCACGCCTGTAATCCCAGCACTTTGGGAGGCCGAAGTGGGTGGATTGTTTGAGCCCAGGAGTTCAAGACCTGCCTGGGCAACACAGCAAAATCTCTTCTCTAAAAAAAAATACAAAAATTAGCTGGGCGTGGTGGTGCAGGCCTGTAGTCCCAGCTACTTGGGAGGCTGAGGTGGGAGGGTTGCTTGAGCCTGCAAGGTCGAGGCTGCAGTGAGCCATGATGATGGTACCATTGAACTCCAGCCTCGGTGACAGAGCAAGACCCTGTCTCAAAAATATATATATATTAAAAAAGGAATGAAGATTGCCCTCTGAGAGTTCAAGTATACAACCCAGAGGGGACCTTAGGCCAGAGAGAGCCCTAAATGGATGCAGTGGAGTTTCTAAAGAAAGCATATACATGTCCTTCTGCAGAAAGCTTGGGTAGCCAGGGAGGCAGAGGGAAGAGGAGGAAAAAGAGGACCCAGGCCAAGGATTTGGGGGAGCCTCGTGGTAGGTCTAGCTTGCCCCGATGCTGCTAAACACTGGAGTCCCATAACTGACCCCTCCCTTCTCATTCTGTGCTCACCAAGCACCATTCTGATTTGAACTTGGCTTTCTGCGGAGTGTGCCTGCAGGGAGCTGATGTGTTGGCTGGAGGACACGTGTATCCGGTCCCTTTGGCAGTTACATTTCTCGTTGTAAATTAGTAAATTGGGAACAGACAATTCACAGAAGAAGCAATTCAAATGACTAATAAGCGTATGAAAAAAAAGTTCATCCTCACCAGTATTCAAAGAAATGTAAATTCAAACCAAAACCGAGATTGTTTCCAACCTATTAAATTAGAAAGGATTTCTTTTTTTAAGTTAATACAGATTGCTGGGAAAGGTGTGGCACAAGGGCACCCAGGGGGTTCTGCTGAGGGGCATGCGACCTGCTGGGGTGGGTAACACTGGGGCCTATTGTGGATGTTCTTTCAAGTCCTGCAAAATCAATCCAGGCAATCTCATCTGCCTGAAGCAACGGATGGAGGAGTCTTTCAAGAATCTGTTCGACAAATGTTTGCTGAGCACCCATGACGTGCCGTGCTTACAAGACACCATCTGGGTAGGGGCCACATAGAAATCCTTATCCCAAATGCCAGATGGTCTCAGACCACGAGGGAGGCTGGAGGCCACTTAATGGGTGGGCTGGAAGAGGAGAAGAAGTGGAAGGGAATGTGAAGGGGAGAAGAATCAGCTACAGGCCATCTCTTCCCTGCAGCCCCACACCCTTCTCCTGCTACTTCGGAAACTTGTCAGACTTGATCAAGCTGAGGCTCAGGTGCTCTTGTTGGAACCCCAGGAACCTCCTAGAGCCAAGGTCTCCAATCTGGGTCCCAGAGAGACTGACCTCATTGGTCTCAGATGGGCCTAGCCACAGCATGTTTAAAAAGCATCTCGGGTATTTCGAATGTGCAGTCTGGGTAGAGAACTACTGAGAAAGTGGAAAATAAGAAACTCAGTCCAAGGTGGTGGTTAAGAGCACAGGCTTTGGGGCTACATGGACCTGATTCAAGTGCCAGCTTGGTCACTCACTACCTGGGTCTCCTCTGGCAAGACACAAACGCTTCTCCTATTCTAGCTTTGGTTTTTTCTCTGCAAGACAAACATCAAACGTCTGTCCCATGTTGTCGTGGTGAGGGTTAAATGAGGCAAGGCGTGTGAAGTGCTCAGCACAATGCTGGATGATATTCATGATTACGACAATTCTGGTCAGCCAGATACTATCACACACGAAGTCCCAGCAGGAACAAGGGGCTCTAGGCTCTGAAGGTTTCAGAAAACGACAAAGAAGGAAAACTCAGTTGAAACAGTCATGGCTGTCAGCTTAATCTTTTCTGTGAGTTGGGAGCAGATCCCCATGGAGCCTACTTGAGCTCCAGGAATTCTTGTTCTAGCTGACCGTGCAGATGAGGAAATGATGAATGATTCTATCGAGAGAATCATTCCTATAGGCAGGGGTAGTGCTGAACGGCATCAGAACTATGCTGATTTTTCAATGCCAGGATGTACTGGCCACTCTTCTGTGAAGACAGCAGTTAAGAGGCTGGGTTGGGCGGGGGGCCTTCAGACCCAGTTCTACCGGATTCCACCACTGACTAGCTGTGTGACCTTGGACAAGTGACTTTGCCTCTCTGAGCCTCATCAGTTTATTTGTCTCTAACATGGGAATTCAACTGGTTCCTGCCACAGCTGGCCCGTGGGAGGACTTGTGGGTAATGCTGGTAAATTCTGAGACCGGGATCTGGCTTGTGTTAAGGCCTGGAGGAATGGCCTCTACATGGGCCCCCTGAGCCAGGAACAGCCCTTCCCACCAGTTTCGTTCCCTTATGGTGCTTACCCCCAACACATGGGTCCTGGAGGTGTGACTGCTGATGTGTGTGTCCCGTGGAGTGCTGGGAGCTGATTCTTCCATTTCCTTAGGGCCCTTGGTTTACTGTATCACATTTGACCGCCGCTCAGAGGGACACGTATGAAACTGAACTGACCCCTTTCCTTTCACAGGTAAGAAACCCGAGGCTCCCAGAAGGATGATGATGGAGGCCGCTGAGGTCCCACACTCAGTGGGTACTAGAAGCATGGTCTCCCCTCTCCTCGCCAGCCACCTTACTCTAGCCCTGGTGCTGGGAAAGAATTCTCAAAGGAACACACACAGGGAATGGAGGGAAGAGGAGTGACCTCCAACTGCCTCCTTGGGCAGTGAACTTGAATGAGTGGGGTTGAGGAGGAAAAGGAGATTGCAGACACCCGGGGGACTCCCGCCAGAAGTGGGCGAGGCTGTGCAGGTGGCTGGAGGACTGGGGTGAGTGAGCGGAGTGGGAGGCCGGGCGGGTAAAATTCGAGTTATTACGGGCAGGATGACTCATCTGTGCCAACAGGCTGGTGAGACATAGAGAAACCCCAGGCACAGGAAGATGAAATGGGATAACGTGTTTGAAGGTTCTTTGAAAACAGTAAATCAACCTAACAGCAGGGGCGCTAAGACAGCTGGATTCAAAGCCTGCTTCTGGAACGCCCCTAGGACCTTGGGCAGCGGCTTATCCTCTTGGAACTTCGGTTGCTCATCTGAAAGGTGGGGGTGGGGGTGGGGGTGGTAGCAGCCTCAGCAGGAGTGATGTGGATAGAGTGGGTGGCACAGTCCTGGCATACGCAATGCCTATCAGCCACAACGATGGAGAGGAAGAAACTGGGCCCTCCCAGACGCCCTTCCTCACTGTGTCTTCCCGTCCAATTCTTACCCATCCTTCAGCCTCGCCTGATTCCCTTAGGCAGGAAAGCCCTCTCTCTTCTCTGCACTTTCATGACAGCCTTTCGATAGCTCTTATCAGACGAGGCCTGGCATTCATTACTCTTTCAGGAGGGACGTCATCCAGTGGCCTGGGGGTCTGCAGGGCGGGGCCTGGGCCTTATTCATCTCTGTGCCTTGACTTTCTCCCGAGAGTCATCATTGAACACTTGTTGAATGTCCAGAAGAGGCAGAAACAGCAGCGGGTGGTAGCTTTCTGGGCCTTGCTATCAGAAAAGAGTATGTTATTTGAGCTAATGAAGTAAAGAGGAGAAAGGAATTTGTAAATGCATTTTTTAAAGCTCTACCAAGTTCTTTTTTTTTTCCTTGAGATGGAGTCTCGCTCTGTCACCCAGGCTGAAGTGCAGTGGCATGATCTTGGCTCATGGCAACCTCTACCTCCCAGGTTCATGTGCTTCTCCTGCCTCAGCCTTCCTAGTAGCTGGGATTACAGGAGCACACCATCATGCCTGGCTGAATTTTGTATTTTTAGTAGAGATGGGGTTTTGCCATATTGGCCAGGCTGGTCTTGAACTCCTGACCTGAGGTGATCCGCTCACCTTGGCCTCCCAAAGTGTGGGGATTACAGGTGTGAGCCACCGAGCCTGGCCTAACCAAGTTCTTTTGATGAGTACTATTTAATTCACCTTTTTTTTTTTTTTTTTTTTTTTTTTTTTAATGAATGGAGTCTCCTCTTTGCTTTTGTCTTTGGGCTCTGCTACGGATTAATGAATGAGAATGTCCCATATAGCCCACAGGATGATAAATCCACCTGGAATGTTTGTGAAAGAGCTGGGCAGGGAAAGTTGGTCCAATTGTAGAAAGCCCTATCACCAGCCATCAGCCAAGACAAAATAGATAAAGAGAAAAAGCATCCACTCTCAAGGATTAGAAAAATCGAGAGCTTGCACTTGTGGGGCTTTGTGTGACGTGATCTTCCTAAGCCACGGGTCGCTCATCTGTAAAACGGGGAAAGCAGGGCTACCCCTGCAAGGACACTGAGAGGTTTGATGATGATGTGCGTAGTACCTGGCTGGGAGTGGGTGCTCAATAACGCCAGCTACTCTTGCCATCACCACTCGGCGTGATGTGAGCTTCTTTTCTGGGCTAATTACATGAAGTTTAACATGAGCTTCTATAATAAAATGACCCATATCTATTTCTTTTTTTTCTTTTTTCTTTTCTTTTTTTTTTTTTTTTTTTTTGAGATGGAGTTTCGCACTGTCGTCCAGGCTGGAGTGCAGTGACGCCATCTCGGCTCACTGCAACCTCCGCCTCCCGGGTTCACGCCATTCTCCTGCCTCAGCCTCCCAAGTAGCTGGGATTACAGGCACCCGCCACCATGCCCAGCTAATTTTTTTGTATTTTTAGTAGAGACGGGGTTTCACTATGTTGGCCAGGCTGGTCTCAAAATCCTGACCTCGTGATCCACCCACCTCAGCCTCCCAAAGTGCTGGGATTACAGGTGTGAGCCACCGCTCCTGGCCTCCTGTATCTGTTTCTAAATGTGAGCCCAGCCCATTTGTGATCTCTTCAATGGATAAGGATTTCAGATTTGGGATTGTGATTTTGAGTGTTTCTATGAAATGGAAGGGAGATGCCAGGCAGGTGGCTCAAGCCTGTAATCCCAGCACTTTGGGAGGCCGAGGTGGGTGGATCACCTGAGGTCAGGAGTTCGAGACCAGCCTGGCCAACATGGCGAAATCCACAAAAATTAGCCAGGCATGGTGGTGGGCGCCTGTAATCCTAGCTACTTGGGAGGCTGAGGGAGGAGAATAGCTTGATCCTGGGAGGTGGAGATTGCAGTGAGCTGAGATAGTGCCACTGCACTCCAGCCTGGGTGAGAGCAAGACTCTGTCTCAAAAAAAAAAAAAAAAAAGAAAGAGAAAAGGAAAAGAAATGGGAGAGAGAGTCGGGGAGCCAAAGGAGAATCAGGCAGGAGCTCAGGGCCTGGCTGCCAGAGTTTTCTTAAATAAGAAAATCCAGGAATTAATTCAAATAGGCAGCTGAACCTATGCTTTGTCCATTATTGATGATCCCCAAAACCAACTAGTCAACCAAACAACCAAGAAATAACACCACTCATCTTATAAATATTCAGTGGGCTGCAAGGAATTTACTCCCTCTCTCTCTCCTTTCCTTTCTTTTTTCTTTTCTTCCTTCCCTCTCTCTTTCTTTCCCTCCCTCTTCCCTTCCTTCCTTTCCTTCTTCCTTGTTCCCTCCCTCCCTCCCTATCAATGTTAAATTGCTCGCCAGATACTCCTTCCTGTCTGGTAATTTCCTACATCTAGCTCTTCCCAATCTCAGGATACAAAGGCCATGGTGCTTCCCCACCCCTCCTCGCCTGTTGCTCAAGGGGCAAATGCACTGCTCCTCTGTGCTTCTGATGTGAGAGCCAGAGTGGCACCAACAGAACTGAGTGGAGAGTCTGGGGATAAAATAGTCTGGTTATGGCTGTCGGACCTGTGGATAAGCCCTGTTTCCTCCCTGCCTCTGCCCTCTCACAGTGTGGTAGGAACAAATGATGCCTCGGTCTCTGCCTCTGTGGCTCCAGTGAAGCCAACTGTGGGTCTGGACTAGGGTTCCAATCCCTGCTCCACTCCCTACAGCTGGGTGGCCTGAAGCAAGGTACACAACCATCAAATGGGTAACACTAGGACCTCCCCTTTAGGGCTGGGGCCAGGGTTAAATAAGATGCTACATACTAAGGGCTTGCACAGTGAGCACTCCATAAATGTTGTCTGCTTTTGCTGTTACGCAAAAAAGTATGTAATAGGACATCAGACTAGTCTCATACTGACAATGAACCCAATCCTAGAGTCCACTCTGCCAGTTCAAAAACAAGTTAGCCCTATTGGCCAGTGTGGCGTCATCTTATTATGTAACACCCATGACAGTGCTGGGTACAGTGGCTTCTGAGCTTCTAGAGAAGCTTAGGCCAGGTCAGGGCCTTGTCCCCTCTGCTGTGGGCTCCCAGGGGTCCCCTGCCTTGGCACAAGGCTGAACACAGCCAGCCAATCAGGTTGTGTAAATGAGTATCCTGTGTGCCCTGACAGAGCACTGGAGAAGCATACCTGGCCTGAAGGCAAAGAGATCATAAACTGTTTTCAAACGCCACTACCCAAACAAGCTCCTGCAGCCTGATTCAATCTGCAGGTTGCCAATTATGGGACTCTCCAGCTGCAAGACTGCTGGGGTTGGGCTGAATAATGATTACCATCCATCACCACAATGTCTTTCTTTATTCATTTATTTAAGTAACAGCTTTATTTAGACAGAATTTACATCCTAATTCATCTTTTTAAGGTATACAATTGGGGGCCAGGTGTGGTGGCTCACATCTGTAATCCCAGCACTTTGGGAGGCTGAGGTGGGCGGATCACTTGAGGTCAGGAGTTCGAGACCAGCCTGGCCAACATGGCAAAACCCTGTCTCTACTAAAAATATAAAAATTAGCCAGGCTGGGCGCGGTGGCTCACGCTTGTAATTCCAGCACTTTGGGAGGCCGAGGCGGGTGGATCACAAGGTCAGGAGATCGAGACCATCCTGGCTAACACGGTGAAACCCCGTCTCTACTAAAAATACAAAAAATTAGCCAGGCGTGGTGGCGGGCGCCTGTAGTCCCAGCTACTCGGAGAGGCTGAGGCAGGAGAATGGCGTGAACCCGGGAGGCGGAGCTTGCAGTGAGCCGAGATCGCGCCACTGCACTCCAGCCTGGGTGACAGAGCGAGACTCCGTCTCAAAAAAAATAAAAATAAATAAAAAAATTAGCCAGACGTGGTGGCATGTGTACCTGCAATTCCAGGTACTTGGGAGGCTGAGGCGGGAGAATCGCTTGGTGGGGAGGTAGGGGTTGAATCTGGGAAGTGAAGGTTGCAGTGAGCCAAGATCATACTGCTGCACTCCAGCCTGGGTGACAGAGCGAGACTCTGTCTCAAAAACAAAAAAACAAAAAAAAAAGTTTATAATTGGGTGGTTTTAATGTTATTGTATTTTAAGCCAAGCAGAGAGATACCAATGGTTGGTTTTTAGTATACAGGTATTCACAGAGTTTTGCAACCATTACCACAATCAATTTTAGAACATTTTTTAGTACCACAAAAAGAAATTCTGTCCGGGCGCAGTGGCTCACGCTTGTAATCCCAGAACTTTGGGAGGCCAAGGCAGGCGGATCACGAGGTCAGGAGATCGAGACCACGGTGAAACCCCGTCTCTACTAAAAAATACAAAAAAATTAGCCGGGTGTAGTGGCGGGCACCTATAGTCCCAGCTACTCGGAGAGGCTGAGGCAGGAGAATGGTGTGAACCCGGGAGGCGGAGCTTGCAGTGAGCCAAGATTGCACCACTGCACTCCAGCCTGGGCGACAGAGTGAGACTCTGTCTCAAAAAAAAAAAAAAGAAATTCTGCATCCCTTGGTAATCCCCCCACTCCTCCCTCCAGCCTTAAGCAACCCTAATTTAGTTTCTGTCTATGGATATGCCTTCTCGACGTTTCATATAAATGGACTAATACACCATGTGGCCTTTTGTGTCTGGCTTCTTTCATTTAGTGTAATGTTTTTAAGGTTCATACATGTTATAGCATGTATCAATATACTTCATTCCTTTTTATGACTGAATATTATTCCACTGTATGGATAGACCACATTTTGTCTATCCATTCATCAGTTGATGGACATTTGGGTTGTTTTCACTTTTGGGCTATCATGAATAATGCTGCTATAAACATTTATGTGCAAGTCTTTGTGTGGCTGTATGTTCTCATTTCACTTTTGAAAATACCTATGAGTGGAATTGCTAGGGCATATGGTAAAGTGCATATTTAACTTTATAATCAACCACAGAAGTGTTTTCTCAAGTGCCTGTACCATTGTGCATTCCCATCAGCAGGGAATGAAAGTTCTAGTTGCTCCACTTCCTCACCAATGCTTGCTATGGTATTTTTATTTTTATATTTTTTTGACACAGAGTCTTGCTCTGTTGGCCCAGGCTGGACTGCAGTGGTGCTATCTTGGCCACTGCAACCTCCACCTCCCAGGTTCAAGCAATTCTCCTGCCTCAGCCTCCCGAATAGCTGGGATTACAGGCATGGGCCACCATGCCTGGCTAATTTTTGTATTTTTAGTAGAGACAGGGTTTTGCCATGTTGGCCAGGCTGGTCTCGAACTCCTGACCTCAGGTGATCTGCCTGTTTCGGCTTCCCAAAGTGCTGGGATTACAGCCATGAGCCACCACGCCCAGCCAATGGTCAGTCTTTTTCATTTTAGTCTTTCTGTTGGAGGTACAGTGGTGTCTAGCAGTTTTCATTTGCATTTCCTTGCTGCATTTCCCTGTCCACACTCTGAACCACTACACCCTGCTAGTGGGCCCTGCATTGGACACAGGACGAGGAATAGATAGTGCCAGCCCTGGAGGGACCCACAGTTGGGGTCCGGGAGCCTCAGCTGCAGAATTAGCCTCAGTTTCAAGGGCCGTCTCTGCTAATTCCTCAGGGTAAACAGAGAAGAGTAAGTGTAGGTAGTGGAAATTAAGGCAAAGCAAAGAGTTTTGGGTGGCTGCAAGGGGAAGCTGGGCAGGGCCAGAGCAGGGAGCTTACTTAGCAATTTGGAGGTTGGCTGCCTTTGTTTTTTCAGCACGTTGGAATCTCCTGGCTACTAGTCTTTTATTTCCTTTAATTAGCCTCCCCTACTTATGGCGACAGGTCAAGATCTCTAGGAAGTGTTCCAGACGACTCTGCCTGACAGACAGATGTCCCAGAGATCCCTACGTTCACTCCTTAGAGTTAAAATGAATCCTGTTTCCCATCCCTAGACCTGACTTAGGGCAAAATAGTTTTACTTTTGGTGCTTTGACTTTTCATTCCTTGCTTTCCCTCTAACACTAAGAAAGTATATTATTTACGAAATATCTCTATCACCTAGAAAATATCTCCCTGGAAGAATTAAACAGTTACCCATTAAAAACTTTAAAAACATGCAGGCATGCATCAGCTGGCGTTAGTGCACCAGTCACTATAGTCCCTTTTAGAGTCTATTTGGTAGAAAAACAAGTTACTATGGCGAAACTCTGTCTACAAAAAAACACAAAAATTAGCCGGGCGTGGTGGCGTGAGCCTGTAGTTCCAGCTACTAGGGAGGATGAAGTGGGAGGATCACTTGAGCCTTGCGGGGTTGAGGCTACAGTGAGCCGTGATGGTGCCACTGCAGTCCAGCCTGGGCGACAGAAGAAAACCTTGTCTCAAAAAAAAAAAAAAAGAAAGAAAAGAAAAAAAACAAGTTATTGAAGCTTGAAGGCAAAGTCGGCTCCCTTGAAGGCACTTGGTTATAAATGCGGGCACCATCAGAAATTCCTTCAACAGCTCACATAGTCACCACTTTGGAGGGGGTAATTTCCTAATGTGGTGAGGACATTTTAAATGCGGGCACCATCAGAGATTCCTTCAACAGCAAAAACTCACACAGGCATCATTCTGAGGACAGCGATTTCTTGAACGTGGTGAGGATGTTTTAAATGCTTATAGTAAAATACTCAGAAATGGACTGAAGGCAAACACCAGAGACAGAGAAATCACAGTGACCAGTGTCTTCCAGTTTCTATGGCTCTTTGACAGGCATGATCTGGTTTAATCTTGGAAGGTTAGTTACTTTCCCACTTTACAGATAAGCAGGCAGCGGCCAAGGGAGCTCTACAGATGTAGGAGAGACACCAAGACATGGACTCCCTGCCTGCAGCAATTTCCCCAGCACCGCATGCCTTGCCTGGGTTTTGAAGGAGATTGTGGCTGCCAAAGAATGTTTGGTACTAATGAAGATTTTAAAGAAAAAACGGAAGAGACTTTGTTATTGCCCATCCTGCAGGTAAAGACAAGTCAGAAGAGGTCAGCCAGTGCTTGGTGCACAGACACACCCTCCTGCCCTTTCTCCAGGCCAGGAAGCTGAGATGCCCCGGGCTGAGCAGTGGGGACTTCTGAGAAAGCAGGCACAATTCCTAGCCTATCAAGCTTGTGGTCCAGAGCAGGAGACAGATATAGAAAGAAGTAAACAGGCGGGGCCCAGTGGCTCATGCCTGTAATCCCAACATTTTGGGATGCCAAGGCAGGTGGATCACTTGAACCCAGGAATTTGAGACCAGCCTGGGCAACATGATAAAACTCTATCTCTACTACAAATACAAAAAGTTAGCTGTTATGACAGAGAGGTAGACAGGGCACTATGAAGCCCATAGGAGAAAGCAACTCTTTGGAGGATGGTTTAGGGTTGTCTTTATAGAAAATGGGACATTTGAGTTGAGCCTTGAAGGATGAATAGAAGTTCATTGGAAGATAACAGAAGGAACAATCTACAAGTCAGAAGAGCATGTGTAGGCACCAAAATGTAAAACCATGGCAGGTACAGGAAGATGTGGGTCCTTGAAAGATTTGGAGCATGGTGTGGAAGAGAGAAATAGCGGGAGGAAACTTGGTGAACTCAGTAGAGGCCAAACCCCAAGGAACATTAAGGGCCAAGCTAAGGAGTTTGGGCCCAACCCATTGAAGCGTTTGGAGCAGGGGAGTAACCTGATCAGAGTACGTTCTTGAGAAAATATCTTGGCCACCACAAGCAGAATGGATAGAGACAGAAAAGCTGGGTACAATTATGTGAGGCCCTTAGTCAGTGCCAGGCATGGCCCATGGACCTGTGATGTGCCAGCACTGTGCCAGGGACCTGGGATTGGAAGTTGGCTGGCAGCACTTCCAAAGGAAGCTAGAATCCACCTGTTGCACCACTGATGACCTCTTCCCAGTGCCACTCAGCTCAATCCCCAGCAAGCAGAAAGTGGACATTGACCTTACTCCCCTTTCAGGGTAGATTCCAGGATACCACATATCACTGATTCCAGGATGGGAAAATGGCCAGTGCCCAGCTGAGATTGCAGTGGCCCCAGTAATCCAGGCCCCACCTCCTTGGTTCACAAATCTCTCACAACTCAGTGTCCTAAGCCTGGTTGACAACCCAGTTCCCCTTATAGCCACAAAATGCTTTGGGAGGCGGGCAGCCTAGAGCTGGTTAGACCCCTTGCTTTTTCAGAGGAGGAAATCGAGGTACAGAGAGGTGCCCAGGCTTGCCCAAGCTCTCAGGATTAAGAAATGGTGGGTCTGGCCGGGCATGGTGGCTCATGCCTGTAATCCCAGCACTTTGGGAGGCCGAGGCAGGCAGATCACACAGATCACAGGGTCAGGAGATCGAGACCATCCTGGCTAATACGGTGAATCCCTGCCTCTATTAAGAAATACAAAAAAATAGCTGGGCGTGGTGGAGGGCGCCTGTAGTCCCAGCAACTTGGGAGGCTGAGGCAGGAGAATGGCGTGAACCCTGGAGGCAGAGCTCGCAGTGAGCCGAGATCACGCCACTGCACTCCAGCCTGGGCGACAGAGCGAGACTCTGTCTCAAAAAAAAAAAAAAAAAAAAAAGAAATAGTGGATTTGTGGATTCTCAAATCATCATTCTAGGTTGCTTCTCACAAAGGGTCAGAAAAATGAACACTGTGACACATGCTATACATACATTTTCTTATATCAGTTCTTATGACTACTCCCATTTTGCAAGTGAGGAAACTGAGGCTCCAAGTAAGATTACATGCCGTAAAAGGCCTATCTGATGCCTTGCAGATGCACCAGTTTGCCTCCCAAATCCGAAAACAGACTTGGATCAAAATATCTTTGTCCACTGGCAGCAGTTGAGCCTGCTTTGCTAAGTAAGAACTGATGAAGACACAGGCCTCTGGAGATGGCAATATTTTCCTCATTGACATGGCAAATGACTTGCAAAACACTATGGCATTAAGAGAGGTTTTTGCAACAGAACTATTGTGACAAGGCAAAGAGACCACAATGCTCTGGGATTTTTCTTTAAAAAAAATCATTTTTTTCTCTTTTTGACAAATAATTCAGATCCTAGGCCAGCATCAGAGCAGCCAAGGGAAGTTGCCCCTCCCCCTGGCGGCACCCACTTCCTCCCAGGCCCAGGAGAGAGGGGCCGTGCTGGTACTGCTATCTCCCTGGCGGCTGCTCTCTGAGCCGGCCCCAGGTACCAGGGGTTTGTTTTATGGATGGGTCTGTCGTGAGTCAATATGATAATGTTTCCTGTGAGAACTTTATTTCCCTGCATTGTTTGCAAAGTCTGTGTGTGTCTGAGCACGTACTCCTAATCTGTGGAGTTTGCTATGCCCTGGTGTGCAGGACACCCCTGGGGGTCGGGAGCAGGGACCTCAGGAGGCCAGACACAGGTTGTCCCCAGCCCTGGTGGTGGCAGGGAGAGGAGAGGTGACTCCCTGCTCAGGCCTTGCCTTCCAGCCTGTGCTGGGCTGCTGGCTCTCCTCCTGTTGAAGCCACTTAAATCAGTCCTCTCCAGCTGGGAAGGACTCATCGTGGGCCCCATGCCACACCAGCTGTATGCACCCATGGCCCCTGGGGCCATCTTGGAAGCTTCTATTCAGGAAGGTCAGGAGAGGCCCCTTTCAGCCTCTTGACTTGCAGATGGAGAAATCCAGAGGTTACATGACTTGTCTAAGCTGAAACACCCAGGCCGGAGGTAACAGGAAGACAGGGTGTTTGGAGCCAGCTGGTCCTGGGTTCTGACTTTGCCATTTATCACTGGGCAAGTCTCTTGGGCAGTCTCAGTTGCTTCAACTGCCAAATGGACTCAAAATACTCACCTCATAGACCAGCTGTGATGATCTGATCAGAATACAGACACACAGCACATGCCACAGAAGGTGCTTGGGGAGTATTCATTCTTTCTCCATTCACCCAGGTTGGAATGCAATGGTGCGATCTCAGCTCACTGTAACCCCTGCCTCCTGGGTTCAAGCGATTCTCCCACCTCAGCCTCCCAAGTAGCTGAGACTACAGATGCGGGCCACCATGCCCAGCTAATTTTTGTATTTTTAGTAGAGATGGGGTTTCACCCTGTTGGCCAGGCTGGTCTCAAACTCCTGACCTCAGATGATCCGCCCACCTCACCCTCCTAGAGTGCTAGGATTACAGGCGTGAGCCACCTCTCCTGGCCTTCTCATTTTCTCTTAAATAAGGACTGAGGCTGGTATGTACAGGCAAATGCTACAAGACAAATGCCATTACATGCCATTAGGTCTGTAGAGCCATCCACATACCTCACCCAGAACAGTCCTTTTTGGGGACCATTTAATCAAAGCTACTGGGCTCCTGAAGTTTCCAAAACAAAAAGGAAATCGCCCTGGCGTTAAGAGATGGCTATCAGTATTAGTCAGTAGCTTGGCTGAGAGTTTTAAAAAGAGCAAGAAAAAAAGAAGAAACTTTGTCACTCCCGTTCTCTGTGGCTTCCAAGCCCACTGCTCACTTCCTTCTCTGCCTCCTGCCCCCACCTGTGTTGTACTCAGGGCTGGCCCCGCACTCCTGGCTCTGACCTTACCTGGCTTTGTGGCATCTCTTTTTATTTCTTTTAACTCTCATTTACATCTTTCACTGGTATGGAACTTTCCAGCGGGTAGAGGACATTGATTGTTTTGATTTGCCCAGCATTTATCTTCCCTTGTTCTAAAATCAGAGCCCAGTTTTGGTTTTGAGACCCCCTGCAACACTCCCTTCATGAGATGCAGTCTTTCTAAGACTGTTAATAGGAGTGCCCAATGATTTTTGGCCAAGGGAGGGCATCTGACCCAAGCCAAGCCAATCAGAAGCCCTTCTCCTGGAACCTGAATCTTGAAGGGAATAACACAAGGACTCAACACAGTTAGAGCCACATCATCCCACAGAGGTTTCCTGAAGAAATGAGCTGGGTCTGCAGCTCCCATCCTGGGAGCTGCTTTTGACTCCCCCTTACCACAGTATGACTGGCGACCTCCTTCCTTCGTACCTTCTGAATAAATTGTTTGCCTTGCAGTTACAGTTGGTGTCTGTTGCTTGCAACCAGAGCATCCTAAATCATACACAGTGTACATACATAAATGCATAGATAGCTTCCTTTTCAACTTGTATCAAGAGCAGGGACTGAGCCATTTATTCATTTTCTGATTCATTGATCAACAAACCGTTACCAAATAGCCTACTCTATGCCGGTTATGTGCTGGAAGTTGGGAGTGCCGAAATGAACCACAGTCCCTGCTCCAAGAAGCCCAAGTCTACCCTTATAAAAAACGTGGCAGTTCTTCCTTCAGCCCTTCATTCACTCATTCACCAAATGCTCAGTGTGCACCCATTATGAACCAGAGGCTCTGCCGGAACTGGGCTGACAGTGTAGAGGACAGAATCCCTGCCCACATGAGATCCTTAGCAATTTGCACCAAGTTGGTGCTAAAAATAAACTGAGAATCCCAGAGGGTCAGAGTCTGAAGGCCGCCCAGAACCCACATGGCCTGCTGGTTTTCAAACAATCCTGCTGGTGGGTCCTGAGGGTTGAATATTTATATTTCATAAAACATTCTACTTTTTTTTTTTACAGCTTTATTGAGGTATAATTTACATACCATAAAATTCACCCATTGTAAGTGTACAACTCAAGGATTTTTTTAGAAAATATATGGAGTTGTGCAACCATCACCACAATTCAGTTTCAGGACATTTCCAGCACCCTACAAAGTTCCCTCATGCCCGTCTGCAGTCACTCTTTGCTTGAAGCATTCTAGTTTTTAGTTATGTATTTGATACAGGGTCTCACTCTGTTTCCTAGGCTAGAGTGCAGTGGCACAATCACGTCTCATTGCAGCCTTGACTTCCCAGGCTGAAGTAATCCTCCCACTTCAGCCTCCTGAATAGCTGGGACTACAGGCATGCGCCACCACGCCGGCTAATTTTTTTCTATTTTGTGGAGATGAGGGTCTCACTATGTTGCCTAAGCTGGTCTTGAACTCCTGGCCTCAAGTGATCCACCCACCTCAGCCTCCCAAAGTGCTGAGATTACAGGCATGAGCCACTGCACCTGGCCTACATTCTAGTTTTTAAAAAAGAACAGAATTTGAGAACCAGTGACCGATTCTAAACCACTTCTTCTACAGATGGGGAAACTGAGGCCCAGAGAGGAGAAAGGGCCTGCTGAGGACAGCGGTGGGTCCATAGCATCGCTGAGATTCACCCCAGAGCAGCCTGATTTCAAAGCCCAGTTTCCTCCCACTCGTGGGAAGCAGTTCTGAGGTGGAGTTCAGAGTCCTCAAATCACACAGTGGGGGTTCCAATCATGGCTTTACCATTTATAAGCTGTGTGGCTGTGGGCAAAATGTTTAACCTGTCTGGGCCTCAGTTTCTTCATCGGCAAGTGTGGAGAAGCTTAGTCCCTGCCCCAGGGGTTGCTGTGTGGATTGTGTGAGATCACAGGTGTAAGATGCATACGTAGCACAGTGCGTGGCACACAGTAAGCATTCAGGAAAAGTTGGCTAATAATGATCATTTCACCACATCACCCTCTCCCTATTTGCCCTCAGAAATCTGGAAGTGGAAGACAGTGATTAAACAAAGCCCTGAGTAGACATGGGTGTACAGAGGCAGCTTTCTAAGAACCTGGTGCAATACCCCACCCTGGGCATCATCACCCCGTGTGGCGAATGGAGCAACTGCTGGGACTTGCTCAAGTAGCCTCCGACCCCGCAGGGCCGTTCCTTCCTCCCAGTTTCAGGATTTCCCAACAGGCCCACAACAGACGCATTTCATCAGCCTCAGGGGAGCCTGGCTCCCTTCCCGCCCCGGCCCAGAGGCGCCTGATGGGATGGAGGCTGGTTTTATGCTTCTGGATCCCCAAGAATGATAGGGCCCCACCCTTCTGCCCTCCCCAGCAGCGTCTCTCTGCCATCAGTGAAGCAGTTGAGCTTGATGGAGATGGGGCAGGGCACCCAGGAAGAAGGCAGAGGACTTAGCACAATGTTACCTGCTGTGTATGTGTTATCTTCATCAGCCCTGCCCATCATGTCTGCTTGACATTAGAGGAAATTAAAGGTCAGAGAAAGGGGGTGATATGCCCAAGTAAGGAGTTCCAAAAACATAACAGTCTGAGGTAGACCAAGAGATCAGACACAAGAGACCAGAGGTGGGATCAGGTCCAGGTAATGTGGCTCCCAGGAAGCAGAGTGACTTTTTTTTTTAAGCACACATACATTAGACATAATTTAGACACATTATAAAGAGCTCTGCCTTTGCAATGAAGCAAATATGACTCTGAAGGACTGTCTAGTTTGCTAGGCAGTGCTAATGATTAGAGAGCCTGCTCGATGAGTAGCTATTTACCAAGCTCCTCCTGACTACAGGGGATTGAGATCACAAAACGTAAAATGACACCCCTAATTCCAAGAGCTTCCCAGGCTATGGTGTGGTGGGACAAAATCCTACAATAATCTAAGTTTGACTGTGATGAGGATCAGAATCACAGGACTATGGGAGAACTAAGGAGGGAGTCAGGGAGCATCTGGCATTGAAGGGTGAATTCACTGTTGACAGCTCAACAAGGCTTCATGGCCCTGTGTAGCTGGAACTCATGGGTAGGAAGGGGAGAGGCTGGAAAGGCTGGCTGATGTCAGATTGTGAGGGTCTTGAATGATGGGCCATTTTAACTTTATCACGTAGGTCACAGGGAGCCACTGAAGGTGTTTGAGCAAGGGAATGACACAACCAGAGGGCTCTTTAGGAAGACTGATCTGATGGCTGTTACACTTGGAGTCAACAGGAAAAATGAGACAGAGTGTTCTTTAGGCCCCTTCCTTTTTAAAATTTATTTATTTGTTTATTTTTTGAGATGGAGTCTCGCTCTGTCGCCCAGGCTGGGGTGCAGTGGCGCAATCTCAGCTCATTGCAACCTCCGCCTCCCACATTCAAGCAATTTTCCTGCCTTAGCCTCCCAAGTAGCTGGGATTACAGGTATGCACCACCACGTCCAGTTAATTTTTCTATTTTTAGTAGAGACGGGGTTTCACCATGTTGGCCAGGCTGGTCTCTAACTCCTGACCTCAAGTGATCCGCCTGCCTCGGCCTCCCAAAGTACCAGGATTACAGGTGTGAGCCACCACACCCAGCCAATGTATTTATTTTTTGAGACAAGATCTTACTGTGTTGCCCAGGTTGGAGTGCAGTGGTGCAACTATAGCTCACCGTAACCTTGAACTTCTGGGCTCATGCAATCCTTCTGCCTCAGCCTTTCAAATAGCTAGGACCACAAACCTGTTCCACCACACTCAGCTAATTTTAAAAATATTTTTGTAGAGATGAGATCTCACTATCTTGCCCAGGCTGATCTTGAACTCCTGGACTCAAGCAACCCTCCTGCCTTGGCCTCCCAAAGTGCTGCAATGACAGGCATGAGCCACTGTGCCTAGCCTGGGCCCTTTCCTTAGGCTCCATGACTGAATGAAAGAGCAAACATGATGAATTGAACACCTACTATGTGTTAGGCACTTGTTGAATTTAGAAATAAATAAATGTCTGTGTTAATGCGGTGATTACTCAGTCACCAGAGAGCAGATGATAATTTGGGGAATGGGCAGTGCTGCTAAAACCCAACACCAAGCAGAGAGGCAAGCTCCAGCAAAGAAAGACACAGAAGAACCACAGGATGGTCAGGAAAACTCGTTCAATAGCCTGGAGGCTGCTCTACAGCCACCCTTAGAGTTCACAGTGATGGCGCTGGCAGTGAAAAAGTCACTGATAGTCTGGATGCTTTGTTTGCCAACGCAGGGAACCACTTATTTTATCATGAACGTGAATAAATATGCAATGAGCACAAACAAAAACAGTGACAGGTGCAGCCCCTCCCTCTGAGTCCTCCTGGGCTATTGGGGATAGCTTGAATGATGCTCCAGTGAAACCAGATGAACTGGGTGAAGCTGAAGGTGGACAGTGGGCCACACAGAGTGGCCTTCTCAGCGCTCCTGCCCCACCTTTGATTAAAGGTGGGCCATGGGGCTCTGGCCTTTAATCCAAGACCAGATACTCCAAGACCCACCACCTCTGTATTGCCTGGGCGCAGGCCACCATGCACAAGTGTTGCTGCCACTAACCAGAAAAATGGCCGTCAGCCTTGGGCTTCCAGTCGCTGCAGCCACAGAAGGGGATCCTCTGTGTTGTGCTGCTGGAGATAAGGTTTGGGGGGCTGATGTCCACTGTTCAACTCCATGACTCTCAGTCAAGATGCATTTCTGCCAAGCCTCCAGCTGCTTTGTCCTGGATACCACAACGGCAGATGCAGGCCCTGAGCCCACCTTGCTCAAGGCACGTGCCCGAAGGCCACCTGATCCCAGCTCAGGCACCAGTGGCTCCAGTTACTCCCTTCCAGAAAACCTAAGGTCCTAAGAGTTCAAAAGAGGGCGAGGCCATCGAGGGCCAGGATGACCGTGGAAGTGAACCAAGAAAGATGAAGAGAAGAGCTTAAATGAAGGAGAGAAAATATTGAGAAGGGGAATAGAAAACAGTGACAAAAGCTGCAATTGCCTTTTTGTTTAGGGTAGGTGTATGCTCTTGGCAGGATAATTCGTTGGCCTATTAATTTCTGCCTTGTTCTTGTGAACATACGAGAGACCCAAGAAAGAGGCCAAGACCCAAGAAAATCAACTTTCCTCCAGAGAATGTCATACCCCTGAAATCCTGTGCTCCCAGAGGTGGTGGAGCTGGACTATTCTGGAGGAAGAGGGGCTCAAGGGCTAGACAGAATGGAAATCAGGGGGCTGTGTCGATGGAGATTAGGTGGAGGCCTGGGAGGCGGCCTGGAGCTGAGCCACTGATGAGTCTGCCGGCACAGAGGCCCACGGCTTGGGGACCTCAGTCAGGGCCTCCTCCCTCTCTGGCTTGACCTTCAGGGACAGAACACCCAGGAAGCACTGCAGACATAGCCATGAGAGAAGGAACACCGCAGACCCCCTCCAGCACCTTTCCAGATTGCCCCCACTCTGAAAACTGACTTAGCTGATCTAGAAGGAAAATATATTTATCCTCAACTATTCAGTGGAACAATTTTGTACCCTGTTATAAAGGCATAGAGACGTCGATTGAAAAACAAATCACCACCAAATATTAGTAGTGGCATTTGTGTCTGTGTTGTCCAAAGTCTGTACTTTGTACATAATGGACAGGAATTATTTTTGTCACAAAAATTTTTAAGAGGATGAAGCAGGTTTCCAAACAGCATTTTGGTTAAAAATTATGTAAATGTCTGTATGCACTTGGACAAAAAGCTTGAGAGATGTTTTTTTTTTTTTTTTGAGACGGAGTCTCGCTCTGTCACCCAGGCTGGAGTGCAGTGGCGCGATCTCGGCTCACTGCAACCTCCGCCTCCCGGGTTCACGCCATTCTCCTGCCTCAGCCTCTCCGAGTAGCTGGGACTACAGGCGCCCGCCACCACGCCCGGCTAATTTTTTGTATTTTTAGTAGAGACGGGGTTTCACCGTGGTCTCGATCTCCTGACCTCGTGATCCGCCCGCCTTGGCCTCCCAAAGTGCTGGGATTACAAGCGTGAGCCACCGCGCCCGGCCGCTTGAGAGATGTTAACGGCACTTGTCTCTCGGTCACCAGCTTGTAGTGGGTTCTTGACTTCTTATTTTAATTTTGAAATGAATATCTGAAATGAATTCACTTGAAACTAACATAGAATTTCATTCTCTATTTGACCATGGTTTTTTTCTGTAATAAGATGAATTACATGGTAAAGAAAAAAATAAATGGAACATTTTGAAAGGGCGAGTAAGGAATGGCTCCCTCCCTACCCTCATAGCCCCTCCTGGATACAGAAGAAGGAAGGACATTGGGGTGGGTAGCTGGTCTAAGTAGAGTCTCGCAGGTGACAGTGAGCCTGGGTTGAGTTGAGGACCATCTGCACAGGTGCCTGCAGTGTGCAATAAGTTCGGCTGGGTAGGAAGGGTGGGACCAGATTTCAAAGCCTGTTCATCAAAATCTTTTTCCTCCCAGTGTATTTGCATCAAACTTTTGTGAAAGTGCCTGTATCTACCCTTGTGAGGCAGGCAGCCCTGAACCCCACAACTGGATGGGTGGGGGGCCTCTTCTGCATCATTAACATGAACCTTGGTTACAATTATTCATTCAACAGGCATTTATTGGGTCCCAACCATGCTAGGCTCTGGGATGCAGGAATGATTGTGGTGGAGCTGGTGGAAGGGGCACAGGCTTCTTCAGACAGACCTGGGTAAGAGGCCCAGTTCCACCTCTTCACAGCTGGGAAGGCTTTGGCGAGTTACTTAATCTCTCTGAGCTTCAGTCCACTTCTCTGTAACAATGATGAGACTACAACCCCCCCCTGCAGGGGGCTGTCACCAGGGTTAAATGGGATAATCACATAGGCAAAGCCCCTAGTGTGGAGATGGACTGGCATATCATGGAAGCTCAATAGGGGTCCTGCTTCTATGTCCTTCTCCCCTGGGTCTCCTGAAACCTTCTGGCCTTCGGAGCCAGAGGGGAGAGGCAGATATGAAACAGAATCTTTACACAATGGTCACGATGATGAGCAATAAGAATGAGTAATTCCGTGCTCAGAGCCTGAACAGCATTTCATTCTCAGAACAACTCTGGGAACAGGGGTCATCATTCCTATTTACAGAAAAGAATACTTGGGGTGAAAGAGGCCAGGCAGTTTGTTCAAGGCCACACAGCTAGAAAGTGGCAGAGGTAGGACTCCCTTCCAGACCTGTCTTGCTCTTGGCCATGGAACTATATTCTTCTCCAATCTGATCAATGCCAGCGCAGGGATCTGTCCAGGGTGTTGCTGGACCTTGAACTATCTGCTGGAGTCTGCCAGGTTCTGGGTCAGGCGGATGCAAGGATTCTTAAGATGGTGACTGTACCCATAGGGGTTCCCAGGCTCATGTGAAACTTAGATATGGAGCACCTTTCAGGATAGCAGCCTAATTGATAAAAAAACACCATCAGTGCATTAATTAGCTTGATTTAGCCACTCCACAACGTATATACATTTCAAAAGATCATGTTGTACACAATAAATACATACCATCTTATTTGTCAATTAAAAACAAATAAAATAAATTAAAATCTTAAAAAACCTCACCAAGTCAATGAGTATTTACCAATTGCTTCCAACAGCCCCTTGAATTCAGGCCCTAGAATTGTTGAATTCTATCTTTGTTTTTAGATGGGGTCTCACTGTGTTGCCCAGGCTGGTCTCAAACTCCTAGCCTGAAGCCATCCCCCTGCCTCAGCCTCCCGAGTAGCTGGGACTACAGGTGCATGCCACTGTGCCTGGTTTTAGCTCACTGAATTCTCACAGTGACCCACAACACAGAGATTCTCATCCTTATGCTAGGTATAAGGATACTGACAGCACACAGGTCCACAGACTTGCCTGAAGCCCCAGAGCTTGCAAGTTGCAGATCAGGACTTGAATGCAGGTCTGCTAGTCGCTTAATGCCGCACATTTAACCCCTGGGCGACACTGCCAATCTGGACAGCCCTTCGATAGGGATCCTAATGTAAACGCAAGGAAATGGCTGCCCACCCAACCACGCATCCTGGGAGCAGGGAGCGTTGTCCTTAAAGTAAGGTGGCAGACTGTGGTGGAGGGTAGCCCTGGGTTTGAATTTCAACCTGGGCATTTAATAACTTTGTGACCTTGGGTGTGTCATGTCTCCTCTCTGGCCTCAGTTTCCTCATCTATAAGGGGTGTTGTGACCATATGAAATAATGTTTATTTCAATGTCCTGTCTCGGGGCTGCCACTCGATGGACACACCCAACAAAAACTTGTTGTGTTTGTATCTAAGGAGCCCAGTGTTGTTTATCAGAGCCTCTGACTGGCAAACCCTTGACCCAAACCGTTGCACAACGCTGGTCCCGATCATATGAGCCTTTGCGCCAGAGCTCAGGTCCCCTGAGTCCCCATGGCCTTATCCTGAGATGCTGAGGCTCCATGCCTGTGGCAATAGTTGCTTCACATGGCGGCAACTCTTCTTGCAATGGGGAACATGGAGGCAGCCAAGAGCTCAGTGGGGTCACCTCTGTGTGCTCCATCCCAGAGCGGGCCTGCTCTTCTTGGCGATTGCTAAATATGGCCATGTGTCCCTGGCACCATTCAGGGAGCTCCTGCCAGGGCTGGAGAGGGCTGGGGGCAGAAACAGTTCCCAGAGGCCACCATTGGTAGGGGCGTAGATGTCCGATCCTGCCATCTCTTCCATTTGTCCACCTTCTACCCCAGAGAGGTCTGTGCTCCAATCTAGGTTCCATCACTTCTTCACTCTGTGACTGTGGACAGCTCACTTCTCTTCACTGAGCCTTAGTTTCCTCATCTGTAAAATGGGGTATACCATTACTACAGTTCAGGGTTGATGTAGAGATTAAATGACATGATGAGTTGAAGAGCCAGGCCCACGACGTGGCCCAAAGAGGGTGCTGAGTACATGTTTGTTTCCTGATGACCTTGGACAATCCCCTTTTCTCTCTGGGCTTCAGTTTTTTCACATCAAACATGAGATCTGATGGCCTCTGGTGGCCTTTCCTGCTCTCAAGGTCTCCAGGCTTGTCCCCAGCTGGAACAACAATCTCAGGTGGTGTCAGCCACTGGGCAGAAAACAGTGGGGCAGGATCAGCTCAATGTCACTCTACCACCACTGGAGGCTCTGGGCGAGTTGCAGAGAGGCCTACGGCTTCCTACCCCCACCCTCCAAGCAGTAAGGACCTTCTCCTTGCAGGGTCTGAATAGGGGCACAGCTGGCTCTCTGTCCACCACTAACTTATCTGGAGCTTCTCCAAGGCCACTTTTAGCCACTTGAGCCTTTTCAATTTATGGTTCTCTTGAGCACTAGCTTGTCTGGCCTCTCCTTATTCAAACCGTACATTAACTTTCCCAAAATAATATAAGCTCTTGGGGGAAGGGGCTGTGGAGCAGGGCTTGCATGGTGCTGGGGCACAGTCAACAGTCACTAAATACTGAGTGCCTGTACAAGCCAGCTCTATGCTCACACTCCAGGAGGATGCCCAGCCTCCTGGCATTCATGCTCTTGCAGTCCCTTGTTGCAGTGAATAGGGCTGGCCTGTGTGACCTATAGGATCTTGTGAAAATAATGGAATATAACTTCCAAGGCTAGGCCATAAGAGGCACTGTGGATTCACCTTGCTCTTTTAGATTCCTCACTCGGGGAAGCCAGCTGCCATGTTGTGAAGATGAAGCAGGGAGGTCTACGTGGTGAGGAACTGAGGCCTCCCGCCAACAACCTCATGTACTTGGCTGCTACAGCTGCCATAGCAAAATGCCACAGCCTGGGGACCTTCAACAACAGAAATTAATTTTCTCACAGTTCTGGAAGCTGGAAGTCCAAGATCAAGGTGGCAGCAGGGCTGGTCTCTGGGGAGGGCTCTCTCCTGGGCTTGCAGATGGCTGTCTTCTTGCTGTGTCCTCACAGGTCCTTCTTCCCTGTGTGTGCATTCTCCTGGTGCCTCTTCCTCTTTTTAAAAAGACACCAGTCTTACTGGATTATAACCATCTTTACGACCTCATCAAACCTTAATTACCTTCCCAAAGGCCCCAAATACAACTATATTGGGAATTAGGACTTTAACATACAAATGTGGGGGGGACACGTTCAGTCCATAATACCCTGTGAGTGAGCCATCCTGGAAATTTGTTATGCAGCAGTAGAATAACTGATGCACTAGGAGTATAAAATGACATATCAGTCTGATTAACTGTTCCTTCTCTCTTCTGAGGGACTCTGACTTGCTCACAACCTCCAGTGCCAACACATGATATTTTATCCTGTATGGAAGTTTTCTGCAATTGTGCTTTGCTGCCCAGCTCTTTTTGGGCCTCCTGGGATATTGGTCTAGAACTCAGACTGTTAAGACTCTATATGAGACCTATTTTGCAGATGCCTATGCATTTGGTACCCCGTGTCCCATCCCTCAGCTCACTCCTGATTTCAGCCACAGCTGAGATGGTGAATGGTTTGGTGCAAGCTGAGACTCACTTGCATAATCAAAGCCCTCACAGGTAAGTGCAGCACATCTCCTCACCTTCTGCCCCAGGACTTTCTCCTTTCTCTGACTATGGGAGCCTTCTCCGCACATAAATAAATACCATCAGGATGCCCCTGGGGGCAATCCTCAACCAATAGGGATGAGGCCTGTCCTTCAGACGAACCATCTAGGGAGTATTTCTCTATGGGGAGAGCAGCAACTCTTCCTCCTTCCTTGTCTCACTCTCTCTCACACACGACTGATTCTTCTAAATCTCCTCCCCCAGACACTGCTGCACCCAAGTCCCTGTCTCAGGCTCTGCTTTTAGGGAGTAGTAAGATGTGCTAGGTGCCTTCATTGCCTCTCTGGATCCACACCCCATGCTTTGCACCCTGCGAGGCTGACTTGTATGGTTTGCATCAACAGGCATCCTCCCCCTCTGGTTTCTGGCTGGCTTCAGTCAACGGGACATATGCAGGAAGCCAGGTTGGGGAAACAGAGAGGGATCCGAGATTTATTCCCCCAGTTCCTTCCCCATGGTGCCCTCACAGGCTGGCTGCCTCCCTGGACCATGGTCAGGCTCCTGTCAGGCCACTGTCTTCCCACAGCTGGCTCTGTCTACAGGTTCTGGTGACCTGTGGAAGGTGACTGGTCCTGGACTTGGCCCCTCCCTGTGATTTCCCTACACTCTGCCCGTCCCTTTGTAAATGATCCCTTTATTATTAAGCACTCTTCAAATTACCCACTTTGAGTGTGCCTGCTGTTTCCTGGTGGGATCTTGACACAATTCTCTTTGTGCTCTGCGTTCTGTTGTAGATGGAATAAACCGTGTTTCCCTTAGGTGACTGTAGCGGTTGCAAGGTATTTGCTCCAGAAACGATTTCCTTTTCCTTTGGCAACAGCCCTGGATTTTTGTTTGCAGAAATTCTTGTCTGCCCAGTGTGGTTTGGGTGGGGCTCCAACCTCTGCTTCAGGGATGTGCATGTGACACAGGGTTAAGCCCATTGGCTTTTTGCATCCCCCTGGACACAGCAATTGGTTAGGTGGTGCATCATGTGACCTTGGATAGACCAATCAGGTTGAAGTTTGAACACCAGCAGGTGCTGCCTAAAAAACATGGCAGTTTCTGGTCTGGAGACCCCATGATCCTGCTAGATTTCTTGGGGGTGACTACTTCACCTTGAGCTTAGCTGCAGTGTGGTGCCTCTGCCAACTTAAAAACTACGTGTCCTTGGGTAAATTACTTAGCAATTCTGTCCCTCATTTACTTCTTAAAAAGGTACATGGTAATTTAATAAGTGCCTCACTGAGCTGTCGTGAAACTAAATGAGATAACTCATGAAAAGAACTTGGAACAGAGATTTTATTAAAACAACTCTTCCAGGATTTACCTGGAGGCCTTTTCTGTTCTAGGACCCAGATAGAAGTCAATGGAGCTGGGCTGGGAAGACATTTGTGACAGCCTCCTGCTGAACTTGGAATTACACCTCCCACCACAGAAGGCTTTGCTACCAGGTCAAGCTCCTCAGACCCGTCATTCCTCACTCTTTTTTTTTTTTTTTTGACAGGGTCTCACTCTGTTGTCCAGGCTGGAGTGCAGTGGTACAAACACAGCTCACTGGAGCCTTCCAGGGTCAAGTGATCCTCCTGCCTCAGCCTCCTGAGTAGCTGAGACTATAGGCATGCACCACCACACCTGGCTAATTTTTTAATTTTTTGTAGAGACGGGGGTCTTGCTATGTTGCCCAGGCTGGTCTCAAACTCCTGGCCTCAAGTGATCCTCCTGCCCTGGCCTCCCAAAGTGCTGGGATGACAAGCATGAGCCACCATGCCCACTCACCACTCTTTAAGAGGCTTCTGGTTGCTCACAGGTCTGGTTTTTGGCAGTTCCATTCCACTGGCTCCCAGATGTACCCAGGTATGTCAGAATCACCCCTCCCCATATTGACACAAATTAGCACCCAAACCTGATTTTCCACGCTTCAAAGAGACAAGGCTTTCTGAAGAGGGTGGAAGCTGGGTCCTGGGAAGCATCATTCCGGAAGGGCTTTGACGGCTGGCTTGGCTGACACAAGGGGGCACAGTGCTGCCCTGCTTGCTGTCCCTCTAGTCTAACCTTTCCTCCTAAGCCTCATCAGTCATTGCTGCAGAGACTACCCCCAGGACCCTTTGCAAACAGCCATTTGGTCTCAGCCAGGCCTGGACCCTTAGTGAAGCAGGACAAGGAGAAGGGAAGGAGCTTCCTAAGCTGTCTGAAATATGCCCTTGTTAGACTGACCGACCTTCCTTCCTTCCTTCCCTTCTTTTCCTTCCTTCCTTCCTTCCTTCGTTCCTTCCTTCCTTCCCTTCTTCTCTTTCCTTCCTTCCCTTCTTCTCCTTCCTTCCTTCCCTTCTTCTCCATCCTTCCTTCCCTTCTTCTCCATCCTTCCTTCCCTTCTTCTCCATCCTTCCTTCCCTTCTTCTCCATCTTTCCTTCCCTTCTTCTCCTTCCTTCCCTTCTTCTCCTTCCTTCCCTTCTTCTCCTTCCTTCTCTTCTTCTCCTTCCTTCCCTTCTTCTCCTTCCTTCCTTCCTTCCTCCCTCCCTTCCTTCTCTTCTCCTTCCTTCCTCTCTTTTTCTTTTTCCCTCTTTCTTCTTTCTTTTTTGGTCCCACTATGTTGCCCAGGCTGAATGCAGTGGCTATTCACAGGTGCGACCATGGCTCACTGCAGCCTCCAACTCCTGGCCTCAAACGATCCTCTGGCCTCAACTTCCTGGGTAGCTGGGACTACAGGGGTGTGTCACCATACCCAGCTACAGTTTCATGTCTTCAGGTTAAACACTGATGTATTCAGATTCCCCTTTAAAAAATGTAATGTCCAAGAGCCCTTTTCGGATCTGGAATCTGGCTCATTTCCCACTATTCTTTCATATATGCCCAATGTCCCGTCCCCAGTGGATGGCTTACTGTTTCTGCAACTGGGCTGTGCTTGGTTATACTTCTGTGCCTTTACCTATACTGTTCCTTTACCTGGAGCACCCTTCCTCACTTTCTCCGCTTGAGCAGCTCCTACTGAACATTTAAGACACAGCTTAGGTCAGGTGCGGTGGCTCATGCCTGTAATCCCAGCACTTTGGGAGGCTGAGCTGGGCACTTCACCTGAGGTCAGGAGTTTGAGACCAGCCTGGCCAATATGGTGAAGCCCTGTCTCTCTACTAAAAACACAAAAATACACCCAGCTTGGTGGTGCCTGTCTGTAATCCCAGCTACTCAGGAGGCTGTGGCAGGAGAATCGCTTGAACCTGGGAGGCGGAGATTGAAGTGAGCCGAGATCTCGCCACTGCACTCCAGGCTGGGTGACCGAGCGAGACTCTGTATCAAGAAAAAAAAAAAGACACAGCTTAGTTGTTGCCTCCTCCATCCTCCAGGCTGAGTTAGGGGCCCTCCATTGTGTGCCTACAGCATCCCATACTAAGTTCCGTTATCACCCGTATCTCTGCTGGTAACTGTTAGTTTACTTGTCTGCCTCACTCACTAGACAGTGCATTTCTTTCTTTTCCTTTTCTTTTCTTCTTTCTTTCTTTCTTCCTTTCTTTTTCTTTCTTTCTTTCCTTCCTTCCTTCCATCTCCTTCCTTCCTTCCTTTCCTTCTCTTTCTTCTTTTTCTCTCCTTCCTTCCTTCCTTCCTTCTTTCCCTCCTTCCTTCCTTCCATCTCCTTCCTTCCTTCCTTCTTTCCTCTCTTCCTTCCTTTTTCTTTTCTTTTTTTTTTTTTTTTTACAGGGCCTCACTCTGTCACCCAGGCAGGAATGCAGTGTGCGACCACGGCTCACTGCAGCCTTGGCTTCCTGGGCTCATTCCCCCGCCTCAGCCTCCCACGTAGCTGGGACTACAGGTGTGAGCCAACACGCCCAGCTAATTTTTGTATTTTTTGTAGACATGAGGTTTTGCCATGTTGCCCAGGCTGGTCTCAAATTTTTGGGTTCAAGTGATCCACCCACCTGGGCCACCCAAAGTGTTGGGATTACAGGCGTGAGCTACCGTGCTCAGCCCAGTGCATTTCTTCCCCCCTCCCTCCCTCCCTTCCTTCCTCCCTTCCCACCTCCCCTTTTCTTTCTTTTTTGAGATAGAGTCTCACTCTATCACCCAGGCTGAAATGCAGTGGCGCGATCTTGATTTACTGCAACCTCCGCCTCCCCAAGTTCAAGTGATTCTTGTGCCTCAGCCTCCTGGGTAGCTGGAATTACAGGTGCATGCCGCCATACCTGGCTAATTTTTGTATATATATATATTTAGTAGAGACAGGGTTTTGGCATGTTGGCCAGGCTGGTCTCGAACTTCTGACTCCCAAAGTGCCTATTATGGGTGTGAGCCACTGCACCTGGCCCCAGTGTGTTTCTTAAAGGCAGGGCCCATGATGGGTTCACCCCAGTGTCCTCAGCATTCAGGATCTGGCTATACAGTAGGTGCTCAAGTGTGTTCTCACCGACTATCTGTATAAGAGGGTGACTGCTGCTGTCCTATCTCCAGCCACCTCTATTGCTAACCTGCTGTCTTCTTAGTTTGGCCTCCTCCAACAAGCAGACCCTGAGAGAGGATTTGAGTGCAAGTAGTTTATTTGGAAGGTAAGAGAATACGGGTAAGGCAGTGAGTGAGGAAATGAGACCTGGAAGAGAAGTCAGCCAGAAAAGTTGTTTTCAGGCAGGTTGGCACTGTGGGAGACTGGCTCTGAATCCCACTGGGGAAACTCTGGGAGTCAGTGCAGAACTGATATCCTACCTGAGATGTGAGGGACCCGGGGTATATATGCCCCAACTAAATTAATCATCAGTCCTCAGTCAAGACCTCTCCTGGGGAGCACTGAGACCCTGGCAAATTTAGTCGGCTGCATGGAACAGCAAAGCAGACTTCTGTGGCTAGAAAGGGCTCAGGCAAGGAACCACAGGGACTGGTGGCCAGAAGTTGGGCCAGTGTGCACCCAGGTGGTAAGGCCGAGGGACACGGGCCAGCCTCCTGCATTGGAGCTGCTGCAGCAGCCTCCTCAGTGGTCCCTACATCCAGTTTCTCCATCCCAATCCTGACCCACACACTGCTGGAGGTCAGGGATTGTCTCACTCATCTTTATGTCTCCAGCATTCAACAATAGGGCCTGTCTCAGAGGTGACACCTGGTGAGTACTGAACAAATGAATGAACAAATGACTGAATATGTGATTCAATGGAGGGCTACCAAATTAGCAAAGTTTTCATAGCCGGCAGGAGAAATTAGGGGTCTGGAGATCCCTGGGAGCCCAAACGTAGAGAGAGAGAGACAGCAAGAGAGAGAGAGAGAGAGAGAGAAAAAGAGAGAGAGAGAGAGCGCACAGAGGTAGGTGGTGGGGTGAGGGCAGGAGGGATGGAGGTGGGCAGTGATGGGGAGGAGAGGGGACTCCCTATGGCTTTGAGGCTGGCTGGCCAGGTGGCCATGAAGAAAGGCTCTTTTCATATATTTTATGGGGCGGGGAGGCTCCCCAGGCCTGAGGGCCTTGCTGCTGTGGGAACAGTTTCCGCCCTGGGCCTGTGCGATTGCGTGACTCCTGGAGCACTGGGCCCAGGGTGTGGAGGCGAGCAAATGCCATTAGCCCTATCAGTGATCTCCCAGTGCAGATATGGAAGTTTGAGGAGGCCCAGCCAGCTCTGCCCAACTGTAAAGAGACGTGATTGAGGCGGGTCATGGGAAGGTGGCAGTGATTAAGGGGGGTCGAGTCCTGCTGACTTCCTGCCCAGCAGGTAGTGGTGACCAAGGGAGTCAGAGGATGGGGTGTTAGTCACAGCAGAAACCCTCTCACGAAGCTCGTAAAACTCAGGCAGAAAGTTTGCTGGGGGACCTCCAATAGCTCCAGGGAGAAAACCTCATTCCCTTGGAGCTGGAATTGTCCCTGCCCTGAGGTCTGACTCAGGAGCCGCAGGTACAGAGACACCAGGTCTGGTAACAGTACTAACACGGCGCCCCCAGGAGTGCTAGTCTGTGGTGTTTGCGAAGCACTTTCTCCTCCCATTACCTCATCTAATCCTCCATATGGCCCTGTTAGATCTGTAGAAATGAGGATCACCTCCATCTGATTGATGAGAAAACGGAGGCCCCAAGGCTTCATGCTTGAAAACATGGGGGTGGGAAGGAAGAACGGGCAGGGCTTCCGAGCAGGGGCTGACTTTCAGCGCTGTTTTGGTGCTGGCTGGGGTCCAGGGACGCAGATCGGGGCGGGAGAGGAGAAGGAATCTGAAGAGTGAAAGGACTCTGCCCTGTGGGGCCCTGCCGTCTGGGCCACTGCTGCCCTGATAATAAAACTCTTTCTCCCAGAGGCGAGATAGGCACTCAGGGAACCTTTCCTTTGAGTTACCGGAGAGAATAAAGTCCTGTGAAGGAGTCAGCAAGGCATGCGTCTTGGACGGTGTGCGCGTCTGGGTGTGGAGACAGAGTGGAAGAAATGCCCACTCTGGGGCAGCAGAAACAGTCACAGGGGAGGGGGGGCCCCATTTATGGAGGCCCCTAACCCTTAATTCCCAGAGGTCCTTGGTTCTGCCAATTTGAAGGATGGCCACTGTATTTGAATTTAGAAGACCTGAGTCTAAATCCCAGTTCTGTCACTTAATGGCCTCAGTTTACCCACCTGTGAAATGGAACAATACTATTTCTCTCAGATGGTCACTGTGCCGGAAAAATGAGATGACAGGCAGTTAAATGGGAATCCCATTTCTCCAGCAGCCCCCGGCATGCAGAAGGCACTCTGTCCATCATTAGGGAGCCAGTGGATACAAAGACAACACAGTCATTCAGACCTCCTGACCCCAGTGGGAAAATGGGGTTTGCAAGGGCAAGAGGATTGACCTACAGTCCTACAGGGAGCTCTGGCAGAAACACATGTTGGCCTCCTTTACTGTGGCTGTTCTGTAACCCTGGTCACCTTCTTCCCCAGCCCGCTTGCACCTCTAAGCTCCAGACACCCATAGATCAAACAGCCAACGAGACACCCCCGCCTGGGTGCCCCACAGGTACCTCACCCTCAGGATTTCTTTCTTTCTTTCTTTTTTTTTTTTTTTTTTTTTTGAGACGGAGTCTCGCTCTGTCACCCAGGCTGGAGTGCAGTGGCGCAATCTCGGCTCACTGCAAGCTCCGCCTCCTGGGTTCACGCCATTCTCCTGCCTCAGCCTCTCCGAGTAGCTGGGACTACAGGTGCCCGCCACCACGCCCGGCTAATTTTTTTGTATTTTTTTTAGTAGAGACAGGGTTTCACCGTGGTCTCGATCTCCTGACCTCGTGATCCGCCCGCCTCGGCCTCCCAAAGTGCTGGGATTACAAGCGTGAGCCACCGCGCCCGGCCAACCTCAGGATTTCTGAAGCAGAACTTATGAATGTTCTCTCCAACAAGCCCCCTAGTCCAATAAAGAGCATGTCCCTGTCCCACAATCCATGTCACCTGAGTATCACCTTGAGAGTTCCCCCTCCCTCACCTCCATGTTAAGTAGATCCTGGACTGTTTCCCAAATCTGTCTATTCCTTCCGACCCCAATGCCAATGCCACTCCCTCACCATGCCACTGCCACCTCTTATCTGTATGACGGTCACAGCCTCCTAGCGGTCTCCCACCCTCCAGTCAAGTCCTATCTCCTCGGCTGATGAAGGGATAACCAGAAGGAATATCTGATTTGCAACTTCCCTGCTTAAAACCCTCCAAGGCTCTCCATGCTCCCTGGATAAAGTAGAAATCACTCAGTCCATCAGTATAAGTCCTGACCTATATTTAAAAAGCCATGATTCTATTCTACTGTTCCAGCCATTTCTCCTCCCCCAGCACCCTCATATCCCAGCCACATCTCAATATTTATACTTCCCAACATGCCACGTGCTTTTGTGCATGAGCCCTTTGCCAGGTGTTTCTTCCTTGTCTGCCTGGGCCACTCTTATAAATCCTCCCACTCATCTCAAATGTCACCTCCGCTGTGAAGCCTTCCCTTACCTCCCCGGGGCAGAGTGAAACCTCTTCCCCACTTCCATAGCAACAGAAACCACAGAGCTCAGGTTATCTGGGAAATTTAAAATAAATTCTTTCGACGTCGAATCATAAGTGCAATGTGGGGCTGGAGAAACATGGCTGTCTTCTTTTGTCGTGACGTGCACAACCCTCTGTCCCGGCATTTGCGGCATTGGGTTACGTGCTAAGTGCTCTCATACTTCATCTATCTCATTCCTTAACGGTAACTTCGGGAAGTAGGTATGAGCTTGCCCAATTATAAAAGAGGAAACCTAGACAGTTACATGGCTCACCCACGGTGATACAGCTAAGAAATGGCTGCGTGGGGGATTTGAACCTGCCTGCCTGCCTCCAAGCCATTCCACTCCTGGCACCTGTCGTGTGTCTTGTCGTTGCCAGCGTTTGTGTTTATCTCTTCCATGAGAGTGAGTTCTTTGGTGACCCAAGTCATGCCAGGCTTATCTATGTATCCCCAGAGCATGGGGACAGCTGGGGACAGAGAATGTCCGTGAGCATTTGCTGACACGGAGCTCAAATCTTTTCCTCTTCCCTCCTCTCAGGCTGACCATGAGTGACCTTTTCTCCCTTTTCAGGCTGTCTCCTGGGCTCCATTTTGGCCAGATTTCCTTTGTCTCCACCGTGCAAGAAGCAGGGTCATGGGACTCAAAGTCTGACTATTACCCAGGAGATGCTGGGCAAGGAACTTCTCTCCCTGAAGGACAAGAGGGTCTGTGCCTCTCAAAGTGGGGTACACAGCCCTCTCTTAGGGGCACCTGAAGCCATAGGAAAGATGTAGTGCTCCATCCTGGGGATTCCTTTTCTTCTCAAAGTTTTGGCATAGGTAGAAATAAATGAAGTCATTTAACTTCTAAATGATACTTTATACATTAATTTTAAAGTTACAAATATATATAATATCTATATATAAGGTATTTACATATATAGGAGTAAATGACGAAGCTCATGTTAACTTTTAGAGGAAAACCTGCATGGGCTGCATTACACTACACTCCTCACATCTCCAGGGAACATGATGGAAACATGCAGGAAGCACCCCATAAGGTCGCACCGGGTTCCCAGCTGCAAGCCCCCACCCCGGCTAGGGACGTAAGGAGATGCAGAATGAGTCAAGCTGCCTTTCCTTCTGCCCTGGTTTCTAGGTCCTCTCTTGCAGCAGGTCTCATGTAATGGAAAGACCATGGCTCTGGGGCTAGGAGGACCTAAGTTGGAATCCTAGAATGGTGTTATGGCTCTGTGACCTCAGAGTTCAGTTTCTCTCTTTCCCTTTGAGTATTATGGGCTGGACAATACTGTCCACCTGTGCAGAATATTCTCCTTGCCCCTCAGATGCCCCCTCCACTCTTCTCTACCAGGCTGTGTGCTCCAGGAGGCTGAATCGCATGCATGGTATCCATTGGCTGTTTTGCTCTCTGGCTTCCAGCTGGACTTGGCCAATGGGAGACTTTGGCAGGAGGCTGAGAGGAGAAAAGGACTCCTCTTGGCCATGCTGGAGTGACCAGTGGTCGAATTCCTTGGTGTTAGGGGTGCGACTCCTGCGGGGAGCCTCTTCTCTGCCTGCAGCCCTCTGGAGGTCGTGCCACCTTTTCTTCCCTTGTCCTTTAGAGCTGGGCGGGTGGGGGGTAAAGGCTTTCTGCGGAGGCCGGCCTTGGCATGTTTCACTATCCTTTCCTGGTTTCCCTTCATTTTAACCCTCCCAGGACTTTGAATCTAGTCTCTGCAAGACACGCTCTTCAATGGTCTCTTCTGAGTGTGCCATTTCCGCCTGCTGGGATCCTGACCCATGAACCACCTCACCGGGCTTGTGGAGGGATTCAGCAGACAGCAGTTTATAAGTAAAGCTTGTACTTGGTGCTGGAGAAGAATACTTGCTATCGTGAGGTGACAGAGTGGGGAGACAGGGGACACGAGGGGGGCAGCCCTGGCTAGAATCTTGACAGTAGGAGGCAACTCCTAAAACTCCTCCTTCCCCAGCAACCGTCCCCCACCCTGCAGCCCTGGGAGGCCTGGCTGGGGAGAGGCTTTTCCAGGGCACGTTTCCCACTGCTGTGGCAGCAGCGGCAGCATCATCGATAACACGCTGGCTCCTCGGAGGCCTTCCTGGCTCCAGCCCATCTGGCAGGCTCAGGCGGCCAGGGACCCCAGGCCAGGAGCTGCCAACTCGCTGACTCAGCACAACGCCCCTCTCTGAGCAGCTTGGCTTTGGGTGGGAACCAGCCAGCCATCCGGTGTCCCTCCCCTCCCCTTGGAGGTGGCTGGACCAGCCCTAGGCCTTTAATAAGTGCTGGCTGTTGCCTGGTCCAGGCCTAGGTCGCTAGGAGGGGTGAATGCAAGCACAGGCAGCAGAGAACATAGGCCTCCGAGGGTCAGCCAGAGAGGGCTCTTTCTTCCTGCCAGCCTCCCCTAGAGGCCCCCAAGGCCTTGGGATATCAGAGCTAGAAGGGCAGACCAGCTGACTGTGGAGATGGGGAAACTGAGGCTCAGAGAAAGTGACTTCCCAAGGCCCACTGCAAACCCTTATCAGACCCAGGCAACACTGGACAGGTCCTCACGGGCAGAGTCTCATGATTTCTTCTCTGGTGGAGGATGCTGGTTATCAATGTCCCCTGGCCAGGATGAGCTCCTAGCAAATCCTGTGAGGTTGGAGGTATTCATCTTTTGAAGATTTTAATAGTTTATGGGACTTAAGCACTTCACTCATTTAAGAACTCTTATTCTCACAACAACTCTATCAGATAGGAATTGGGGACTTCACCAACTAGATGAAGAAACTGAGGCCCAGAGACAGGAAGCAACTTACCTGAGGTTGCACAGATAGTATGTGGCTGAACCAAAGTCCAACTTAAGTCTTTCCTGCCCTAACGCTTTTGCTCTGCCAACCAGGCAACACTGTCTTTGGTTCTTCTGGAGACAGCACAGCATACCAAGAAAGGGCCCTAGCAGGGGTGGGCCTCTGGAAGCCTGAGGTCCAGCCTCAGCCCTGCCTCTCCATTTTTCTGGCCTAGCTCCTTCACCTCTGTAGGCCTTTCTTATCTGTAAAGAGTGGTGATCAGGCTTGCCCTGCTTTTTTTCATTTACTCTATAAAACATGCAGGGTAGGTGCTGCTATTCCCATTTTACAGCTAGGGAAACTGAGGCCCATTCCTTTATTCATCATGAAGGAATTAGATGTAATTTGCTGAGATAGTTCTACAGGCCAAGTATGATGTCCCCAGAGAGGAAAGTGACCTACCCAAGGCCACATACATAGAAAATGGCAGAGCTAAGTCTCAAACAGACATTGGGGGCTCTAACCTACACTTTCCGGCTTCCAGTATTGTGGAAAAATGGCCAGGGGATCACAATTTTCCAACTCTTGCAGGAAGCCACTTGGATCCTCCTTGAGTCAAGCCCATGGCACTAAATAGACCCCAGGAATGACACTCTCCTGGGAACTTTTGGCCTGGAACATATTTACACAACTCCGGAGGGGATGAAAATATCCTAACCCACTCCCTACAGACTCAAATTAGCAATTTTCTTATTCTTTATAACCCCTCTGGAAGTTCCAACTATGTAATATTAGTCTAAAATTAGGAGTGTAAGTCACAAGAGAAAAGTCCCACTACTTGGGGAGAGAATGTTTTTGTAGCCTCATCCTGAGCATGTGTTCTAAATCAGAACACAGCAGTTGTCTTTCAAATACTTTTTTCCTCCTAATCCTTATAGATTGGAGGCAAAATCTTTTGAGAGAATGTATTTTTACTCTACTGCCAAATGCCAAATTCAATCCCAGCTTTGAGTTTCCAGGCTCCTCAGGTGAGGTCCAGAACACTTGCACAGGAAGAGCCTGCCCCGTGGGCCCAGAATGCCTCCTTAAAGGTGGGGCACTTTAACAACAGCAGCAATAACGTTACCCGCAGCCAACACTACGGACTGGTTTGGATGTACTGGGAACCTGTGTGAAGTGTTTTACAACCATTATTACATTTAAGCCTCATAACAGCCCTCTAAGGTGGATATTATCTCATTTTACATATGAGGGCAATTAAGGCCTAGAAAGATTAAGAGATTGGCCAAAGCCATATAGCCCTAGAACCATAGCTGTGAAGTTAGACTTTTAACCCAAATCAGTGTAACTCTGCAGTCCACCCCAGGGTGCTGCATCCAATAATAGTTGCTATTTATTGAACACATGCTGTGTGCTACACACAGTTCTAAGTGTCTTATATAATAATCTCTCTTTTGTTTTTAATATTTTTTTATTTTTATTTTTATTTTTGGAGACAGAGTCTCACTCTTTTGCCCAGGCTGGAGTGCAGTGGTGCGATCTTGGCTCACTGCAACCTCTGCCTCCTGGGTTCAAGCAATTCTTCTGCCTCAGCCTCCTGAGTAGCTGGGACTACAGGCACCCACCACCACGCCCAGCTAATTTTTTGTATTTTTAGTAGAGATGAGGTTTCACCATATTAGCCAGGCTGGTCTTGAACTTCTGGCCTCAGGTGATCCACCCGCCTCAGCCTCCCAAAGTGCTGGGATTACAGGCATGAGCCACCGTGCCCAGCTTCTAATTTTCTTGAGGTCTATGACCAATGCAGGCCTTTTCTGGACATGAGATATGGGACAGGCAGGCTTTGACATATGTGGATAAAAATGACCGTGAGATCTCCAAGAATTAGATTAAGAAGGTGAAACGAAGCTCCTCGAAGCAGAGGACCTTTGTAGCTTGGGGCAATATGAGCAACGGTAGGGAATGGATATCAACAGGGGATAGGGCCAGTGTCCTTAAGCTGTTTATGACTGAGGCAAGAGATTGCGACCAGATGGAAGGGAAGGAGGTGAGCTGGAGCCCCCAGGGCGCAGGAACAAGCATGTGGTAAGTGTGAGCCCAGGGGCAGAGCCAGGCCTGCAGGGTGGAAATCACCCAGGGGCTTAGAGGGGAGAGAGCTTCTTGTCTCTTCAGTAGTTGTCCGTGGGTTAGGCAACCATCAGGAGCATTGTAGAGGGAATTTCTACTTTGGGGAGTGTTGACTTTCAGGGCACTGACTTTCCAAATTGCAAATTTGACCACGCCTCTCTTCTGCCTGGCAGCATCCCCGGATCCCAGTTGCTACCAACACAGCCCGAGAGAGCTCCTCGTCAGGGAGGACAAGGCTCCCACAATTTGCCACTGACTGGCCACATCCACATTTTAACCTGGGAGCTGTGGCAGCCATGCCCCTCACCTGGCCGTTTTCTGAACACTTGGAGAATTTCACACTCTTGGGCCTATGCACACGCTCTGCAAATCCTTTCACCTCTCTAGGCACTTGTTGCGTCTGCTGAGCTGTGATTACTCATCCACAGACTGTGCCCCCCTTGAGAGCAGGGCCTAGTCGCGGTCACCATCATAACCTGCTAGACATGACTGGAGTATGGACTATGTGTTTAATGAATGCAGTGGGGCTCTGGGACATTGCATGATGTTTTGAACTCTTAAAACCCTGCTATTTCTTTTCAGTCGGTGTTAAATGGAGGATCTACCAGGTGCAATCGCACGGTGAGGGTGGAGACATGCAAGTAACAACAGCATTCATGATGCAGAGGCAGCCAGGGGCTGGAGCCAAGAACCAGGATGTGGGGGGGGGAGCAGAAGGTAGGGAGGGGGCCACCTAGTGACCATCAGGCATCTTGGTCCTCCTGTCTCATAACCCAAACTCTTGGAGCGAACAAGTAGGAAAAGGGGGACCAGAAAGCAATGGGGATGGGCATGGTGGAAATGAGCTTTGGTTCTTTCTCTCAGGATGTAGAATTAGGAGCCCCGCACCCCCCCACCCCCATCTTCACTAGGTATTTCCAAGGGAATGGGTATCCAGAGGCCAACATCCAGCCCCTCTCTCACCCAGCTCCTTCCATCAGCACCACACGGTCAGCGGGTGGTGTCAAGCAAGGAGGACCTGTTCATGAAAATACCTGCTTTTTAGCCTCGAGGGAGCCAAGAAAAAGTCATCGGAGTCCAGAAGCCACCAAGAAAGCCCGCCACAGACGCCTCCGCCCCCTTCCCTCTTTGCCCTTCAGTGGAGGTGGCGAAGCTGCCCATCTGGTTCCTCTAGTTGGAAATTTGCTATGTGACATCAGCTAGTGCTGCCACCTCTTCTGACCCTGAGCCTCCCAGGCTCCTTGCTGTGCACCCACATTGTAAATAAGGAGCCAGAAACTCAGGTCAGCCTAGTTTCTTATGGTGGCTGGAGAAACAGGGTGTGCAGCTTCGTTTCTTCTGTGTGTCCCCTCTTTGTTCCTGGGCTCCACACACAGCGGGAGGAAGGAAAAGGGAGCCCGTTCCAGGGAGGTGCTGGGGGAGGGCTCTTGTGGGAGCCTGGAAACCCTTTCTTGACTCTTGACCAAAGTTACTTTTCTTCCTATTTTTATTAACACAAATCCCTACGTGTGTTTGTGTCCAGAGAAAGTACTATGAATAACTGATGACACATTCGTTAACTTATGATTCATCCTGGGGGAGAGAAAGAGGGAGAGAGGAGCAGGAGCTTTGGAGGCTGAATATAAAGTGTTGTCAAATATTTAGCAAATGATCATCCAAGCCACAGGGAAAAAGTCAGAGAGATGGGAATTTGAAAGCTGCCAGGATTTAAAAGCCATTTAATGCTAACCATCAGTGCCAGAGAGCTGAGAGCATTTCTCTTCCTCCTTCCATTGGCAGCAACAGCTCCGATAATGTGGAAAGGCTTGGATGGGCTGTGGAGCGCTGGTGGGAACTGAGACCAGGCAGCAGGGCTGAAAGACTTTTTGTTCAAGAAAGCTCGTAAATAAGGGAGCGCCTCAGAGGTGGACTCTATCTTGTCAATTGCCTGGACCGTCAGCTCTCTACACAGAAGACTCTAGCCAGTCATCTGGGTGTTTCAAAATATCCTGATGTTTGGCACCAAGGAAGAAAAAAAAAGAGCCATATGACTGACTGAATTTGTCACTTTCCTTCCAAATGTTTTGGTGTTACTTAGACAACGGCTTCAGTCTTTGTCTATCTGTCATTCTAAAGGTTTGAGCTCAGAAGGGTCTCTCCTGAAGGGTTAGGAATCCTACATTTTTAGGGCTGGGGTCAGTACTCACTTCTACAACCTGATTCTTTGGAGATATAGTTATTTTTAAGCAAAAGATGAACAGGTCTTTCTTGATATTTTGGCTTGAAAGCCTCAAGTCTGCAGTTATGTCTCCTGAGTGTAAATATCCTAAGGCAAGATAAATTAAGGGAGAAGTGGCAGGGAAATTTAGGTCAGTGGAAGTAAGCGTCCCGCACAACAGACGCCTCCAGATAGTTTGGTTACACTCGTAAGCTTGTCCAACCTGCCTTATTTTGTTGTTGTTGTTTGGTTTTATTTGGTTTGGTTTAGGCTTTTAGTAGCCTGAAGCCATGGTTTTTAATTTCTGTCCCTAGTGGTAAGTGGAAAAGAGGGATGAGGAAGGGGCTTTATTGGCCCAGTCAGAAACAGAAAACTGAGGACCCATGACTCTGTTCTCTCCCTTGGACACCCCATAAGGCATTCTTCAAAGACATAGTATGATGAGTTCATGAGTAGCCAATGCAAGTGAATTTGGTGGATTGAATCAACGAATCTACTCACTGTGCCAAGAATGAATAGATTGTCACGCCTTCAGGGAACTTAGAATCTATTTGCTTGGGAGGCAAGCATTCCATTAACGATGTGGATAGTTGGCCTCTGAGTTCAGAAAAGTAAGAGATCTCTGGACAGAGTGGTCCCAAGGAGGAGGACAGGAATAACCACAGCAAAACTGCCCTGCAGAAGGAGAAAACAGAAAGTAGCTCTTCTCCCTCAGTTTTTTTTTCTTTCATTGTGTTCCTGTTATTTTGCTTCTCTGGAATGTCTTTTCTCCTCCTCTCTACCTATTCCAGTCTAACACTTCCCTGAGGCCCTCTTCAGCAAATCCACAGATTCAGTCTCTAGGATTCCAATCTTCATTCATTTTACTTCCTACAAACTCTTACCACTCACCTGGCATGTGATTTCATCTGTGTATTTGAATCTGTATGGAAAAAGATTAACCTTTTCTCCTCAGTTTATAATCGGTAAATTCTCTTTGGCAGGTGTCAAATCTTTTTTATCTTTTTTAGAGACGGTTTCACTCTGTGGCCCAGGCTGGAATACAGTGGCATCATCACAGCTCACTGCAACCTCAACTCCCAGGCTCAAGCAATCCTCCCGCCTCAGCCTGCGAGTAGCTGGGACTACAGGTGTGTGCCACCACACATGGCTAATATTTAAAACTGTTGTAGAGACAGGGTCTCGAACAAGAGACCAGCTCAATCGATCCATCCACCTTGGCCTCCTAACATGTGGGGATTAAAGGCTTGAGACACCATGCCTGGCCCAGATACCAAATCTTAAAACAGTTCTGTGTTCCCCAGAGTTTCTAGCAGTGCTCAGTTGCTGGCCACTGGCTCTGTGGGTGCGCAGTGGCATTGATTAGTAGGTAGTATACGAGTAGGCTGCTGGTGGTGAGTGAAAATCTCGGTTAGGATTGTGGAAGAAGACTGAATTCTGGGTAAGCCCAGGGATATGCTGCATATCAGCACATCCAGGCTACAAAACACATGCTCTGAGCAGTTTCTGATTCTGAAGTTCCCCTTCCCTTCTTAGTTCTGATTGTTAAAGCAGATGCAGAGTTCCGAAAAGTTGTAAATTGAATAAAAAATTAATTTACTGAGAATGAAAGTGTATCAGCAGTTCCACTCACATATTTTAAAATGTCTAAGAAAGAAAAGAAAAATAAAGGAAGAAGGAAAGGAGGGAAGGGAGGGAGGAAGAGAGGGAGGGAGGAAGGGACGGATGGAGGGAGGGGAGAAGGAAAAGGGATAAAAAAAGAAAGCCTGGGGGCGAGGGTGGGAAACACACAAGACTCAGTCTTCAAATACTATCAGCAATTTCATAATATGGTAATTTTTAATATTAAAAGTAAATTGTAAATGTGTCTTTATAAACAATATGCATAAAATAGATCATATTCTAAAACCTTTTCTTTTTAAAATGCTTTTTCACAGTAAATTTCTTAGGTGTCAGATTTTCCCTCAGAATAGTGCAACTGGAAGAAGGGAAATGTTGGCAGTGGCTCAGGACTCTCTGCTAGTACAAGTCCTTGTAGATCTCCTGCAGGAGCGGGTGAAGACTCATGTCCGTCTCCGTCTTCTTGATCACCTGCAGTAGCTGCACGTGTTCCGTGACAATCTGTCTGAGGTCTGTCATTTTCTGGAGCAGCTTAGCAAACAGCTGCGAGGACTCAGGGTGGTTCAGCTTCAGCTGGAGCTCCAGGGCTTGTAGCAGGTTGTCTTGAATGTCTTCAATGGGCTTCACATTCAGCAAACCTGGGCGGTCTGGGGAAGCACATATGGAAAACACAACAGGGGGTTCAGTCAAAAAATCCTCTGGGCCCTGCCTCGGAGGCCTAGGCAGCTCTACTAAGCAACTCATCTGTGTTTTTGGTTTGTTTTGCTTTGTATCTTAAATAGGTGGGGAGGAAGGGTAAGCAGATAATGGGTAAGAACTGAGGATGGAATCAGAACCAAAATGATCAGAGCTCTTTGCAGGGCCTTTTTTCTGGCCAGGATGGAATCTGTGTGGTCAGCTGATGGAGCATGGCATCAAAACAATCCCGTTCCCCAAATGAAGTTTCCTCTGCTAACGTGTTTCTTCTACTCAGAAATCTCCTTTTCTTTTCTTTTCTTTTTTTTTTTTTTTAGATGGAGTCTTGCTCTGTCATCCAGGCTAGAGTGCAGTGGCATGACCTCGGCTCACTGCAACCTATGCCTCCCGGGATCAAGCTATTCTCCTGCCTCAGCCTCCTGAGTAGCTGGGATGATAGGTGCTCACCACCACGCCTTTCTAATTTTTGTATTTTTAGTAGAGATAGGGTTTCACCATGTTGGCCAGGCTTGTCTCAAACTCCTGACCTCAAGTGATCCACCCGCCTTGGCCTCCCAAAGTGCTGGGATTACAGGCATGAGCCACCGTGCCCAGCCAGAAATCTCCTTTTCAACTTCTGCTCCTTCCTGATGAATCTATGTTTTATAGCTTCTACTCAGTTTCTTATCATAGCTTCAAATATGCTTTTTTCACAAATATGCTTTTAAAAAAAGGTTTGTCTCTTTGCTTAATTTGCTTATGCTATGTTTGCTTAATATGGCATATTTCCAAAGGACAAAACACAGTTTTAAAATACTGATACATTTTAACAGCAGTTTCTTTTGAGTGGTAAGATTGCAAGCAATTTTCACTAGTTCTTCTTTAGATTTTTTCTTTAGTTCAATTTGCAAATGGTGAACTTAAATTACTTTTAAATATTTTTACTTTTTTCTTTATGTAGATCTTGTTAGATTTATTCTCAAATACTTTATAGCTTCTATTGTGACTGGACTTTTCATTTTCATTACATCTAATATATCCCTGCTGATGTGTAGAAAACTAATTGATTTTAGTATGTTGAAATGATTCCAATTTTCTGAACTTTTGTCAGTTCAAATAGCTTTTAATCATAGATTTCTACTTTTTTTGGATAATTATATCAGCAATGGTAGCTTTATTTATTTCTTCTTTTGCAGCGTTAACCTTTCTCATTTCCTCTTCTTGTCATAGTGTGGTGGCTAAAACCTCCAATATGGGATTAAGTAATAGTAGCAACAGTAGCAATTTTTGTTTTATTCCTAACTTCGAAGGAAATGCTTCTAATGGTTTATCAGCAATTATGATGTTTGCTATAGATTACGGAGGACATGTTTTACTCCTGGCTTTCCAGGGGTTTTAAAATTTTAATTTGTTTTAGTCAGGAATGTTGTTGAATTTTTATCAAATGCTTTGACATTTTTCTATCTGAAGAGCTATGATATCTGAAGAGTTATGGTTTTATCTTAACCTAGCACAGTGAATTACATTAATAGATTTCCTTATACCCTTGTATTCACTTGCTAATATTTTATATAGTTTTTGTATTTGTAGGTGATATTGGTTTAGAGTTATTTTGGGGGCCATTCTTTGCCTGTTTTAGTAACAATGTTAACTAGCCTCATACACTGAGTTGAGAGGTTTGCCTTCTGTGTCAACGCAGTAATGATCTGTTCCCTATGGTTTCTTAGAATTTGTTTGCAGAACCATCTGAGCTTGGTGATAAATCTATCACTATCTTTAATTTTTCTTCCATAGTTTTTATCTATTCAGGATTTCTACTACTTATATGGTAAAGTTTTAGTAATTTACATTGGAATAAAGTTGTAGATGATATTGTCTTAGAATATGAAATGTATTATTTTTATTCATGCTCCTTAACTTAATCTTAATGCTTTTTTTTTTTTTTGAGACAGAGTCTTAATCTGTTGCCCAGTGCAGTGGCATGATCATGGCTTACTGCAGCCTCCAACTCCTGGGTTCAGGTGATCCTCCTGCTTTAGCCTCCCAAGTAGCTGGGACTATAGGCATGAGCCACCACACCCGACTAATTTCTAAATTTTTTGTAGAGGTGGGGTCTTGCTACATAGCCCAGGCTGGTCTTAAACTCCTGGCCTCAACCAATCCTCCTGCCTCAGCCTCCCAAAGTGCTGGGAATATAGGCATGAGTCACCGTGCCCACCTCTTAGAGTTCTTTATTTGTGCATTCTTTCATTAAAAAAATCTGATTTGTCAAAGGTTTATCTATTTTTTGCTTTTTAAAAAAAACATAGCTTTTGGTTTTATTAATCAAGTCTGTTTTTTAAAATTGTGTGTTTTGTTTTTAATTTATTGAATTCCTTTTTAAAACTTTCCTTAGGTTTACTTTCTTCTCTTTTTCTAGTTTTTTGAGTTGAATGCTTAATTCATTTGGTTTGGTATTCCTTGTATTCTAACAAACGCACTGAAGCCTCCACATTTTCTTCTTAGTGCCACTTTGGTTTCATCCCATGGGTTTTGATAAATGGTACTCTCATAGTTCTTTTCTAAACAGCTTGTCTTACAATTTTGATTTCATTTTTAACCTAAGAGTTATATAGAAGCATGTTTTCAAATTTCCAAGTAAAAAGTTTGGGTTTCAGTTTTTGTTTTCTAATCTCTAAGTTTTATTTTCTAATTTCTCAGTTTGTTGCCTTGGGTTAGATTATAAGGTTTTCTCAGTCAGGCTCACCAAGAAGACAGAACATTCACTTGATCATCTATCTCATATTGATTTCAAATTTGAGCTCTTGAAGGCTATTTATTTTCTTTTAAAAACTGTAACTCTTCTCTCCTTCATGGTATGAGTTTTACCCACCTTTAATATCCTTCATGACCTGGACCATGGTCCTGGTCATCCTCCAGCCTCAGTTCTGTTTCATTTTGCTCCATGTTAAGCCATATTAATCTATTTCCATACCAAGTTCCTCAAACACCCTATGTCCTGTCAGGACTCTGCACTTACTCAGACTTTATTCCTCCTGCCTGAAACATTCTCACCTTCCCTTCACTCTTCTTACTGACTTCAACCATTTCTTCAAAATACAGCCTGTGGTGGGATTCCATCCTGAAGTCCTTCCTCAACAGTATCCCTTCCTCTCTCCTGTTCGTCTCACCTCCTTTCTCTGGGCCCTCATAGCACCCTATAAACACCTCGAATCACTACTATACTAGTAGATTACATTCACTGAATGGTTATTTTCCAAAGATCGTGCCAAGGACCTTATATACAATATGCCACTTAATCTTCACAATAACCCCACGAGGTCATACTTTACAGAGGGAGAAATTAAGACTTAGAGAAAAAAGTTGCATCTTACCAAGACAGGCCACTTGCTAGTAAATGCAGAGCTGACATTTGGATCTAAGTCTGTCTGGTTCCAAAGTCTCTGCTCTTATTCCTTATTATCTTGTATTGTTAAGTTCTGACTTTCTTGTTTCTCCCCCGTTAGACCATGAGGTATTAGAGGGCAGAGACTATGTTCTGAACCACCAGTGGAAACACAGGAAGCATTTGGTCGACTGAGTTAATGAGCGAGAAGGCTGTTCTGGCCAAGAGCCCTGGATCAAAAAGCACAATTCTCCTGGCTGGTGAACAGGCCTGAAGGCAGAATCCCTACACAATGAAGAAGTCTCCTGTAAACGATGTTTTCCTGTGTCTAATAAACTCTAGTGACCTTTATCCATTGAGATGAGGCTCAAGAGAACAATGTGAGATGGCAGAGTGGTCTCAGAGTGGGATTTTCAGAACTCTAAATATTCTTCTAAGTTAACTTTCTTACTTTTTTTTTCCATTAAAGAAGGAAACTGGTCTTTAGCTTGATTTTTTCACTCTCAGGTCTCCAACATATCCCATTGACCAGAATAAGTATAATTTTCTTTTTAGATTTCAGCATTCAATTTTGGAACCATCAGCAAAAGATCTCAGATTCTGAGAAGGAACAAATGATCTGGTCCTGGCCTGGAGAACTGGGTCCCTGGGAGCATGGGGCCTTCCTCGCAGTTGCTCTGTGGGAATGAAAAAGTCACTGACACTTCACTGAAGGCTGGGCCCCAGACTGGCACCTTGGTTTAATGACTACGGATCCTCCTGCTTGATACATGTGTGCATCTCAAAGGCCAGAGCAGACGTGCATCTAAAGACAGGTGCTGAGAGAGGCCCTCCTGGGCTGGGACCACTCAGCCTGGGCTAGGCCTCTGCTTACTAGACACTGGCTCCTGGAGCCTTTCTGCAGCTCCTCCTTCCTCCACCTGCTTCTTCTTCTTCTTCTTTTTTTTTTTTTTTGGTAGAGATAGAATCTCTACATTGCCCAGGCCGCTCTTGAATGCTGGGCTCAAGAGATTTGCCCTCCTCAGCCCCCCAAAGTGCTGGGATGATAAGCGGGAGCCACTGCTCCCAGCCTCCTCCTTCCTCTTGAGCAGCACCACTGGGGTCAGCCCTTGGGCTGAGGAGATGTTGTTAATCTACTAGGTCCCATTTATCATACAACCAAGGACTAACATGCAACTGATCAGGGCTTGCTGGAAACACTTGGCTCCGGTGCAGTGTCATGGAACTGGCCTCTCTAGGAGTGGAGAGGGATCTGGTTTGGATTTTCAAACCCCTCTTTGGCAAGTTATTCTTTATGATGTGATGGATGAAGCTTGGCTGAAGGGCTGAAATTTTGTGGCCATGGAGTAAGTATATTTTCTGCAATGGCAAGTTAGATCATTTACAGATCAGTCCCATTGTCCCCCTGACTGAGCCTCCGTTAAGGCAAGATGGTTTAGGGAAGGAGAGCAGCAGAGAAAAGTTGCATATTCTACATCTAAAGCTTTCACTCACCAGCTCTGTGACCTTGGGCAAACTGATTAATATCACTGGGCTCAATTTTCTTGTCTAAACAAAACAGACCGGACTAAACAGATAATCTCAAAGATTCTAATTCAAAAATTGTAAGATGTATTCTCATTTGTAATTCCCTCTACATAATTCAACTGGGGAAATATACTCAAACATCTAATTGAAAAAGCATATTAACATTAAACTTAGAACACCTGACTTACTTAAACAACCAAAAAGCTTCCTTTGGTCTTTAAGCTCTAGTCAAGGGCAAAAGGGATCTGCCAGGGTTGTTCCCTACCCTCCACCCTCCAACTGGTCACGAGCTCCCCGCTAGCCTCTTTCCCCTTTCTGCTCCACGCACACTCAGTCCTTTACTGAGCTAAGCCAGGTGCCACAGTTGTGCCACAGAAATCCATCCAAACACCCAGACTGTGCCAGGGCCTTTCTCTTCTCTCTCCATTCCCAACAGCCTAGTGCCTGCAAAGGCACTGTTCCCAAGAAGCCCGCCTGAGATCCTCTCCCTGCACCTTGCTGAGGTTAAAGTTGAGTCTGGAGTAGGGCCAGGGCCAAGGGTCCTCTCTGCTGGAGTAGGCTGCCTAGAAGGCCCTTTTGGGAAGTGTGTATGACTCAGACTCCAGGACTTAGCACTCGAGGAGGCTGGAGTCAATTACTAGTTCCCTACTACCCAGGCTGTGAAGAATTGGGAAAGAAACCTTTCCGGTCTCCATCCACACGGTCCTGGAATTGATTACAGAGCACAGTTGATTATGGGCAAATCTACAAAGCTTCCATCTCATCCAGATCTGGTTCTGTTAAGTGGAGGGTTTATCTGAAGCAGATTCAAACGTTCTGGTCCTCTTGAGATCTGCCCACCTGGGCTGGATGTTCCCTAGCACAGATTTTCTCAGGAGGTGTCTCAATTAGGGAACCAGATGACCACAGCGGAGACTCCTGAAGGAGAGGCAGAAAAAATGCAGGTGGTTTTGTCTCTATTCTAGGAGCTGCTCTCCCGGCTTTCCGCATCTTTCCCTATTGGCTCTCTGATAGCAGAGACTAATCTGAAACTGACTGTCCCTAGGGCGTTAAAAAACAAAACAAACAAACAAACAAAAAATAAATCTGATTGCAGGGCAGCTGTAAATTGATCCACAGACAAAGACCTTAGTTCAGGTGTGGGCTGAAAACTGGAGGGGAGGCAGGGCTACTTAGGGAACCCAGGACTTTGCAATTTAAGTTCCTTTTGCGCTTCCTCTCAAGTTTCCTTTATTGCACTGCTCCCTAAGTTCACAGGCATGTTCTAGGAGGCAGTGGATTGGGAAACTGAAGACTTGTGTCCTGTTGCTCTTCCACTTAGTTTCTATGTGCCTGTGGACAAATCATCTAATCTTTCTGGGTTTAGGCTTAGTTTTCAAGACAATGACATTTCTTTCATAAGCGTATGGTGAGAATGAAATAGGTAGAGGAACTTTAGAACATATTGCAATTCTTGTGTTTGTTCAAATAAAGGCAGTTTCCATGGGGTTGGGGTCAGGAGTGTAAGTAGGAGTGGGTGGCATATCAACAGTCAGGAAATTGAAGGTTTTTGAGTTGTTCTTGGTTAGAGCAGAAATTCAGGAGCTCAAGAAAAATAATGCCTGATGCAGACATGTTTGGGGTTTCAGGCAAGTTCTCGTTCCTGTAGTTGAGTGCACATAGGCAAGGTGGTTTAAGAACAATAAGAAAACAAAAAACCCACAGTGCCCCAATTCACTACTTCCTTGAAGAAATGATGCTGGGAATTTGAGGGTACTTTTCTGATCCAAACATCAGAATCACAGCGGGCCTGAACGGAATTCAGCAAAGTACCATAGTGTGGCCTATAGCAATTCCTTCCCACCATCCTACCGATAGGAAAAAATAATTCAGCAAAGTTATACATGTGTCCTCTTAATATTTAAATTTGAATCGGAGCTTGGTCTAGTGCAGGGATTATCAATTTTGGCTACATATTAAAATTATCTGGGGAGACTAAAAAAGCAAACGAATGCCTGGGACCCATCCCTAGAGATTCTGATGCACTTGCCTGGGGTATGACCTTCAGGATTTTTAATAGCTCTTGGGTGATTCTAATGTGTGGCCAAGGGTGCACACTACCAGCTGAGTGAGAAGCAGTTGGAATTACAACTTTGCAAGCTAGATAACCTTGGGCAAGTTCCTTAACCTTTCTATACTTCGGTTTCCTCACTTTAACAACTGGAGCTGTAGCGGTAATTTAACTCAGTGTTGGTTAGAGGACTGAGGGACATATGGAAGGTGCTTAGCACAGTGTCTGTTGTACAGTAAATTAGCTATTACTATTTTCATTACTGCTCTGTAAACTTGCCTCATTTTCTTCTTAACTTTCTTTTCCTCTCATTTCTCTGATTTTCTTGGGTCCTTTCTATATTTTTCCTATTCTTTCTTCCTCAATTATTGCTCCCTTCAGCCTTTTTCTTTTCTCTTCAGCTTTCTCCCCCTCCGCCCCCCGCTGCTTTCTGGATGTTTTCCCCTTTCACTCCTGGGCCTGCACCTTGCTGGGGATTTATAAGAACGCTAGCAGGGCCAGCTTAAATTAATCAGAGGTCTGAGCCATGGATGATTTGAGGAGCAATGTAGTTTACTGCTGCTTTCAGGGAAAGGGGATGACATAATATAGAGATCTTGCAAATGCTTTGACAAACAGATAAAGATCATCTGTAACCAGCACATTCTGCAGTGAACACACATGTTGCTGGTAGAGCCTTCACTCTGAAGTGGGTTAACATTCTGACACTTGCCGGTTTAAATAACAGTTTCACATTTAATTGCTTCCCCTATCTATGCCTGATAACAATAATATATATGACTGGGCCAGGATGGTGGAGCGGGATAACCATAATAAAAATCAAACCAGCCAATGTTTTCTTTGATCTGCCCATTAAATAGCGATTACATCTCAACTTGCCTCATCTCAACACTCCACTCCCACCTCCAATAAGCAACTCCCAAACCACAAAACAGAGCACAAGCCCATCTGGTGACGGGGTGGGCAACCCTTTCCTGTGTGCCATGTTCAAAGCCCCTCCACTCGACAACACCACCAGTGGAAACTGAGCATGGGCTCTGTCATTTCCGGGTCTCTCAGAGTGAAAATGGAACCTGAGATTTCTGTCCCACCCTGGGAAGCCCTTGTGTCCCTACCTCTGTGCACCCTGGGGTTAGGGGCCCCCTGTCATTCTAGTCATTCCAGGTCACTCAATTTACGTCCAGCCACGTGGTTTGCTCCCCACCTTTCTGTCAAGACCAGGGAGCCGTCTGCAGTCCCCTCTTAAGCCTAGTGATGTATGTACATTTCTGCTCCTTCTCTGTCCAAGAAGGAATCTGATTGGGGCTGGAAATGCGGGGTGGGAGGTAGAGGAAGAAGGGTGGTGCTGAAATAGTAAGAACGATCCCTTCCAAGTCTCCCACTAACCTGCCATCTCCATGCCCTGAATCCATCTGGTGGCTCTACCCTGCGATGCTCTGGGCAGGATAAGGGGAGGGAAAGGAAGAGAGAAGGGAAGACTAAGAACTCCTACCCTTCCTTACTCCCTCAACCTCTGGAAATGGCAACAGCACACGAAGGGCAGTAAGTGAAGTCAAAAGCTGCCAGGTATGACTTCTCTCCACCCAGCTCCCCCGCTGTCCTCCTTCCCAATGTCTCTGAGAAAAACCTGTGATCTCAGAACACAGGCACTCTCTCTAAATATGGTCTAAACACATGAAGTCCCCAAGAAGTTCATGGGAATTCCTGAAGGCTGGGAATCCAGCAGTCCTGCCATTCCCCATCTCCTTCGGGGGCCACAGGACGTCCGAATCCTCCCCACTTCGAGGCCCTCCCCTTCCTCCAGGATCTCTTTCCTTCTGGGTTTTGTTCTCAATCCACACCTAATCCCCTTAAAGCGATAGCTGATAAAGCTATTAGCTGTTATCTCCTAGGGGTATTTATATTGTAATAAGTGATCTTAAGAATGACTGTTGGTGGCATTTCCAGCAATGTGACTGGCAGGATTGAGTGGCGCTGCTTCAAATCATATCATATAGGGCAAAAGGGAAAATTAGCATTTACTGTGTGCTGAACATGTCCCAGGCATTGTGCCAGAGGCTTCACATCATGTTATTTGGTTTGCTCAGGGTCCTGATAAGGAAATTAAGGCTCAGGGAGGTAAATAATTGCTCCAAGCACGCATCTAGGAAGAGAGAGAGTGGGGATTTGGAACTCCTGTCCCTCTGATTCCAGGGCTTTGCATTGGGCCAGTCTGCCTCTTCTGGTCTACCTACTTGTGATGCTGGCAAGCCCTCCAAAGATTTCTCTAGGACTGAGTGATGCCTTCACTACCTCTATCTGTTAGGAGTGATTTGAACCAGTGCTGGGTTTTCATTCTTCCTCACTTGCAGATGATCTGTCTGAACGTCTTGGTGAACTGTGCCAGTCTGGAAGACTGCCTGGGGTCACTCAGAGTTTAAACACACATTGTGAGAGCCCAAAATGATAAAGTGCTCCAGAAAGCAGCCCACTGACTGACCGACTGAGCCTCTTCCAGGACTGCTGGTGTGGGGACAGGAATGACTCAGCATTCGACCCCACAGTCAGTCTCTGAGGGCAAATCAAATTGCGTGCTCGCTCACTGGGATGATCCCAGCCTACCGTGCCTGGGCTGGGGAAGGGATTTTATTTCTCAACCAGTCACAGATAAAGATGCTTCTATATTTTACAAACAACAAAAGCCTGTATATGTATATGTTTAAAGTATATCAGATGATTCTAGGATGTTTCATCTCCTCCCCATCATTCTATCCCCGCCCCCAGCTCTGTGGTTTTTAAAAATTGGGTGCCAGTTGAGAACTCATAAATAAACCTCACCCTTGTCAAACCAAGTCTACAGGGTTATGAAAATAGTGAACTAATGGGACATTTCTAGATAACTCAAAACGAGTCATTATTCAAAGCCATTCTGCCAACTAGCTGTGGGGGCATGGTGAGAGGTGTGGCCTAAGAGAGGAGCCTCACAAGCTATGCAGAAACAACATAGGTGCCCGTAAAATTTCTTTCAGTTAATAAATAAGTGCTATTACTCTCAGACACAATCGTAGCCCAGATAGGGGACAGGAAACTATGCAATAACACTCTTTGGCTGTTGTCCTGCTCAAGAGAAAGCAGATATCCTTGTTTATTTGCAATATTACAAGAAAAGAGAGAAAAACAACTTTCACCATGTAGGCACCAGCCTGTCTTGTCCAAAAACACTCTACGGGTGAGGGAGCTAAATATTTAGCTGGTACAGGAGAGGTAGGAGAAAGTGGCTGATTGTTGTTCACAGTATTTTTAATATCTATGTTTTGTAATATTTTGGGTTTGGTCTCCTCTCCAGTTAACTAGTAATGTAGATGCTATCAGATGAAGAGGAGGTGGAAGGCACCGGGCTGTGCAGAAGCAGAGGCTCCATAAGCCGGAGTTTCCTCCAGGAAAGTATTGGCCTATTCAAGCAAGTGCATCCTGTCTTTTGTTCCAGAGAGAAGATGACCCTTTCCATTTTAGAGCTGGGAACAGTCTCAGGAGTTTGAAGGGCAGCTATGGGACAGGGAAGAGAGATGAATACTCCCAAACCCGGTGCTCCTCAAAGTCAGTGCTGATTGAACACTGGTGTTCTGTGAGCTGGAATGAGTGTTCTGCCGTGACAGCTGCGTCAGGGTTATTCTGTTTGTTTCTGAAGGACAGGAAGAAATGAAAGGACTGGATGGTATTTCAACAATTTAACATTCCTCTCATAAATTTTTCTGTAACCACTTATCTATATTAGAACCTAGTATAAGATGGTATCTGATTAAGCAGAGATGTGTTTACTTAGTTATTTAAAGTTGACTGTCCATTTTTGTGGGGCGTTCTGCAAACAGTACCATTATTTCCAGGTACCTACTGGCTGAACAAATTAAAGAACCAGAACACCAGTCTTCAGCACTATCACCAGGCCCTATTCCTTCCTCAAGTAATTTTCAAAACCTAGGATGTTAATTTTGTTAGACAGATTAAAATGGTGTCTTAAGGAGGGCTTTGGATATTAGTAAGTAATATCTGAACTATAATCTGGAGATTCTCTTTTTTTTGGAGACAGGATCTCACTCTGTTGCCCAGGCTGGAGTGCAGTGGTACAATCACAGCTCACTGCAGCCTCAAATTCCTGGGCTTAAGCAATCCTCCTCCCTCGGCCTCCAGAGTAGCTTGGACTACACATGCATGCACCACCACACCTGGCTAATTTTTGTATTTTTTGTAGAGATGAAGTCTCCCTATGTTGCCCAGGCTGGTCTCAAACTTCTGGGCTCAAGGGATCTTCCAACTTTGGTTTCCCAAAGTGTTGGGATTACAGATATAAGCCACTGTGCCTGGCCATGGAAATTCTTAATTATAATATCTGAAGGCAATATGGAAATAGGCAGTTTTTGATAACTGCCAAAGAACTCTAAGACTGAAGCAATTAATTGAGATGCTTCCACACCTCAATATGCAAAAAGTAGGGTCTAATGGTTAAGTGCACCAGTTTTAAAGTTTGAGAGACCTGGGTCTGAACCTTGACCTCACCGATTAGTAGCTCTGTGACCTTTGGCAAACTGCTTAACCTCTTTAAATTTCCATTTTCTCCATCTATAAAATGGAGGTAATAAAAGACCATGTATGCAGCCATGTAGTCTTCCTACCAAGAAACCCAAACAAACAGATTATGGGTGTATATAAAGTGCCCAGGACAGATTCTCCCACATACTGAAGCTTTCAACGAATGGTAGGTAGTATTATAATCATTTTGGATGATTATTCACTCAACAAGCATTTATTGAATAACTTATTCTGGGCTACCACTAGGCTTTGATTCTACTTTAATTCCAACAATTTTTTGTTTTTGTTTTTGAGACGGAGTCTCGCTCTGTCGCCCAGGCTGGAGTGCAGTGGCGCGATCTGGGCTCACTGCAAGCTCCGCCTCCCGGGTTCACGCCATTCTCCTGCCTCAGCCTCTCCGAGTAGCTGGGACTACAGGCGCCCGCCACCACGTCCGGCTAATTTTTTTTGTATTTTTAATAGAGACGGGGTTTCACCGTGGTCTCGATCTCCTGACCTCATGATCCGCCCGCCTCGGCCTCCCAAAGTGCTGGGATTACAAGCGTGAGCCACCGCGCCCGGCCAATTCCAACAAATTTTTAAAAAATCTATCTATCTGGTATGACCCATGGGGGAGCCCCAGGGACCCCAGGTTACTGACCTGATAGAACTAGGTGTTATCCAATTAACATAAAATATCTGCTCCTCTTTGATCTATGAATGCATAGCAATGAGAACAATTCCCCTGCTTCTACCCTATTCTCCTTGCCCACTCAACAGCAGAAAAGTCTATGATCATGCCAAGAACAGCCATCCACAGTGGCTTCACAGAGAAGGAACAGTGCTGGGACTGCTGGAAAAAGAAGGAGCCGCCCTCGAGGTGGTTTGCGTCTCCAAGCCAGACTCAGGAGGGCACAGGAGGAGGCTGGATGACTTGCCATCTGCGGCCGTTGTAGTGATATCGGCAGCTTCTCTGTCATTAGGACAGCGATGGCAATTTGCCTTGAAAAATATATTGTAAAATCCAGTGAATTTCCTCCCCCATATCTTGGAGGTTTAGGAAGAACTGAAATGGATTCCAAACTGTTTTGAATTAACAAAAAGAGCTTTTGCCTGCTGCAGAGTTCCAGCTGGAACTCTCCTACACTTTTTCTTCACAAAACAGCAAACACTCAAGGGGGCAAAACATCCACCAGAGTGTCCTGGGGCTTGTCAGCTTCACTGAGCTTTATGCTTGGCTTTGGCTGCCGGGTAGGTTTTGGGAGTTTGCTAGGGTGGCTGGCATGATGCTGCGGCGCCAGTTGCAAACATGGCTTTGCTGGAGACAGTTTTATTACTCTTGACACCGCCCAGCCTGTCAGTAAGACTAGGGAGTGCAAGGGAAGTTATGACCAAGGAAGCGCTGTTCCTGGCTTCTAGGTATGGGCCTACTTTAGGGATATAGTGAAGAGAGAACAGGTTGCAGCCACCAACACAAGAGTGAGTGTGCTGACCGCAATCCACTGGCCAGGGCCAGAGGGGACAGTTAGGACACCCAGGTTTCAATGTTAGTTCCACGGTGGCACTAGTTTGTTAGATCTCAGACAAATTGCTTAAGTTTATGACCCTCACTTTTCTTTCTGTGAAATGAGAATTAAAAGCCCAGGAGCACTGTCAGGATCGAATGAGAGAATGAACGTGAAATGCTCTTAAAAATGTACCAAGTCCTGAACTTTGGTTCTAGAATAGGTTGCTGCTCCTTTCATTTAGTCTAATTCTTGCCCCCAAGCTCAGGGGAGAAAGAGAGAGGGGAGAAAGACTTGAGAAGAACTAGGTCATCTTTCTCAGCAGCTTGGTTTGAGAGCTGAGTGAACAGCAGAGATGCTAAGCCCAGGCGAATCTAAGTACCAATCGAATGGTATCAGCAGTTTTTAAGGCTGAAGTTCAATGGCAGCAATCTTAGGTAGCAACTCCAGTTTCCCCAGCAAATACTGAGTTGGGTCAAATCAGTTACTTTCATCTAAAAATCTCATCTTTGGGTCCTCTAGGGACACCCCCATTAATCCCCAATTCCTTACCCCTGCCCACTCTTAGATGATGCACATCTTGCTCATCTTTCTTTTAGTCTGGGGCCCTAAGTGCCTTTGCTGAAGTGAAGTTCTTCGGTGAGTCCACAGCCAGCTCAGAATGAGGCCAACTGGATCCCCAACAAAAGCACTTCTTTCTGAAACCACCAAAGTAATTGATAGACTTTAAATTGCAGAGGAGAAAACAATCACTCTTGTTAAGATTGGGTAGGATCAGAAATTTGTTTAGTGGATGAAAGCCTCTTGCTTAGCTGAATGGAAAATCTGGAATAGGAGGAAAAACTAATTGAGAAATTTTGTCTTACTCTAAGGAAGCACAATCGGGGAGGTGGATCTCATCCTCGATAGATGCCTGAGATTCAGATCTCACTTCATAAAGCCCAGAATTCTCATGACTGTTTCTTGTCTAGACCTTGCCTAGTAGAAACTAAGTACCTCTGAATGGCTCATTTCAAATGCTTCCCTTCGTATATGTGGGCAGGAATACAAACTGCTATGAATGTACACACATGTGTATGTATATAGCTATATACATGAGTGTTCATGTAAACTTCTTGATAGGAAAAATAGGACTTTGTTAATTCTATTTTGTCCGGAGGGCAAAGCCCTTTACTTTTCACTTACACCTTTCTGTACTCTTTCAATTATAAAATGACCGTGTATTACTTTTATTTAAAAAGTTAACAAAAAGTATTAACAAAGAGTATGTAATGACATGGGAAATTGACTAAGTGAAAAGAATAGACATGGGATATATAGTATGCTTAGGAAAAATATTTGAAATAAATTAAATATTAATATATTTCCAAATTTTATTAAAAATAAAATGTGCCTTAAAATAGTAGATAAATAGTCTCGGTGCAGTGGCTCATGCCTGTAATCCCAGCACTTTGTGAGGCCGAGGCAGGTGGATCATGAGGTCAGGAGTTTGAGACCAGACTGGCCAACATGGTGAAACCCTGTCTCTACTAAAAATGCAAAAATTAGCTGGGTGTAGTGGTACATTCCTGTAATCCCAACTACTAGGGAGGCTGAGGCAGGAGAGTCACTTGAACCCGGGAGGCGGAAAACCCGGTTGTAGTGAGCCGAGATCGCACCACTGCAAGACAGAACGAGACTCCATCTCAGGCCGGGCGCAGTGGCTCACGCCTGTAATCCCAGCACTTTGGGAGGCCGAGGCGGGCGGATCGCGAGGTCAGGAGAGCGAGACCATCCTGGCTAACACGGTAGAAACCCCGTCTCTACTAAAAGTACAAAAAATTAGCCGGGCGAGGTGGCGGGTGCCTGTAGTCCCAGCTACTCGGGAGGCTGAGGCAGGAGAATGGCGTGAACCCCGTGGGGGCGGAGCCTGCAGTGAGCCGAGATCGCGCCACTGCACTCCAGCCTGTGCGACAGCGAGACTCTGTCTCAAAAAAAAAAGAGCGAAACTCCATCTCAAAAAATAAAATAAAATAAAATGAAGTAAAATAAAATACTAGACAAATAATATTAACTGTTTTTCTAACCTGGTTTTTCAAAATTTAATATTTTTCTTCTGGCAAACCTCTTATATACTGGAATCTCATCCTTTTTGGCTGAATTAATCAAAGATACCAGAAAGCCAGGGATTAATTTAGGAAGTAGATTTGGTCAAGATATTAAACCATGCCAGATAGTATACTTTTGTTCTATTAAACATAATGTCGGCTGGGCATGGTGGCTCATGCTTATAATCCCAGCACTTTGGGAGGCCGAGGCAGGTGGATCATCTGAGGTCAGGAGTTCGAGACCAGCCTGACCAATATGATGAAACCCCGTCTCTACTAAAAATATAAAAATTAGCCAAGTGTGGTGGCATGTGCCTGTAATCCCAGCTACTCGGGAGGCTGAGACAGGAGAATCCCCTGAACCCAGAAGGTGGAGGGTGCAGTGAGCCGAGATCGTGCCATTGCACTCCAGCCTGGGCAACAAGAGAGAGACTTCACCTCAAAAACAAACAACAACAACAACAACAACAACAACAAAAACCCATAATATCAAGTAGTTATTTTAAAGTGAATCACGACTTGACCCTGGACTTAACAGCTCCAAAGGTAAACTATGCCATATTGTGATCTATTTGCACCCTAGGCATTTAAAGGCCGGTATTCCGCATGATGTGATGGTAGAGAGTGTAGAGTGTGAGCCAGCATGCCTGGCTCACCATCCTGTCTCCATCTTTTGCTAGCCACGTGACCTCGGGCAAATGAGAAAACCTCTCAGTGCTTTGGTTTCCTCATTTGTAAAATGGTCCTTACTTCCCTGAATTGTTGTGAGGATTGAATAAATATGCATGAAGTGCTTAGAACACTGCCTGGCACACAGCAAGTACTAAATAAATGTTTGCTATTCTTATGACTACTGCACTATGCACCTGATTTCAGAAACATTCTCCTTTCAACTGGACAACAAAAGACAACACAGGGATCGTGCTGTTTATAATACATTGTGCAGTTATACACAGTTTACCACTACCCCCGATGGGTTTTTCACAGAGGATACACTGTAGAGTACATACAAAAAGCTCACCTGAAGTCCACTTCAATAGGAAAACTTGCTACTTAAAAACAATTTTTATACAGAGAGATGAAAGTAAAACTTTCTTCTACTCATGAGAGGCTAATGAAACTAACGTTTAGATTGAGCATGGTGGCTTATGCCTATAATCCCAGCGCTTTGGGAGACCAAGGCGAGAAGATTGCTTGAGGTCAGGAATCTGAGATCAGCTTGGGCAACATAATGAGACCTCATCTCTACAAAAAAATTTTAAAAATTAGCAGGGCACGTTGGTGTGCACCTGTAGTCCTGTCTACTTGGGAGGCTGAGGTAGAAGAATCACTTGAGCCCAACTGTAAAATGGCCACGTATTACTTTTATGAAGTAGCATGATCACAGCTTACTAACTGCAGTTAGAAGCTACAGTGAGCTATGATTGTGCAACTGCACTCCAGTCTGGGTGAGAGAGTGAGGCCCTGTCTCACAAAAAAAAAAAAAAAAAAAAAAAAAAAGAAAAGAAAAAAAAAGAAAAAAGTCACACTCAGAAGAAAATCTGGCTTTTGGAATTGGTTAGTCAGATCATGTACTTGCAGGGCCAAAAATACAACAAATTGCTAAATAACTAAATTTATGTCTATGTTGTGTGTTCGGTTCAGATGGCATTCTTAATCACAACCAACTACCTCACAAAGGTACTTTAAGGGAAGCCATCAGAGGAATCCACACAAGAGAGTGGGTGGAGGTCAGTAGGTATTCCTTAATTCGTGATATCACGAAAGCAATTCAAAGTAGTATCTTACTGATGGTGGGGCAGGAGCATGATTTGACCAGAAATTGTTAGTAGTCCCTTCTCTACATAAAGTGAGCATTGTCTTAAGCAAAGTTATACATGCCATTACTTACAGGAACCAAAGATTAGATTGGCCTCTAATCTTCCTTTCTGGAAAGAAAAGAAAGAGACAAAAGAAAAGAAAAAGAAAAAGGAGAAGAGGGCATTTGACTGGAAAAAATATATTGTTGAGGGATGAAAAAGAAGATCCTGGGTTACTTATTACCTTCACACTGCAAACCTATGATACTCTTTCTTGGTACAGTGTTTTGCACATGTAGTGATGATTCATGTCATTACGCCACTGGCACTTAAAGTGACAACGCAGACTAACACTAAGGAAATCCAAAATTTTTTTGGCCGCCCCACCATCATCCTACCCTCTTTCATAGAAGATCAAAAGACAAATCTTACCTCCACTGAGAATAATGACAGCAATAAATATTGCCAAGTCGCTGTCATCTAATTCCAGTGCATTGAACTTCACAGCAAACTCAAACTTGGGCTCCATAAAGTCACCAAAAGGCTTTCGCAGGCTCTTTAGAAACTCCCTTGTCATGAAGCCTTGGCCCTCGGATATGAGAACCCCATCTTTATTCATCAAGGAGGCCAGCATTGTGTAAATGATCTCATGGACTCCATATTTGAGGAGAGTTACTTGGTCGTTCAAGTCAAGATTTACAAAACCAGGAATGCTTTTGGCATACTCTGTGATCTCCTGCACAGCCTCCACGGAGCGAAACTGGCAGCCTTGAAAGATGCGGATGGCCACCTCTTTGCTCTGCTCCTGCAGGGGGGTGATGTGTTTGAACTTGATTTTATCTTCTCCCATCATTAAGGAATTCATGTCATAGATAACGAATGGCTGCAAATGAAACAGGGAAAACGTGAGTGACTTGGAGATTTCTAACTCACAGTGAATGCCATCCCAGTTCAGAAAACTGTTTATGTAAACTTGCTTTGCTAACTAAAATCTTTAAAGCTGAAGATGCTTAACAATGAGAAAATACTCTCAAGTTCTTTTATTCATCTTAATTATCTTCTGGGACCAAACATATTTCACCAATTTTGGTCTTCTTTCCCTTCAATTTACACTATAACACTTTACCTATGACTGGCTAAGAATCCTGATTTCTTTTGTCTGGGAGTCTTCATTGTTGATTTTTATATTTATTTATTTATTTGTTTGTTTGTTTTTGAGACAGAGTCTCACTCTGCGCCCAGGCTGAATTACAGTGGCACAATCAGGGCTCACTGTAACCTCCACCTCCCAGGTTCAAGCAATTCTCCTGCCTCAGCGTCCTGGGTAGCTGGGATTACTGGCATGCACTGCCACACCCAGCTGATTTTTGTATTTTTAGTAGAGACGGGGTTTCACCATGTTGGCCAGGCTGGTCTTGAACTCCTGGCCTCAAGTGATCTGTCCACCTTGGCCTCCCAAAGGGCTGGGATTACAGGCATGAGCCACCACGCCTGGCAGATTGTTGATTTTTAAAATGATACAAAATCTACTGTTTATCTTGGCTTTCAATGAAATACACTTTTAACCTTCTTTCAATAAAAAAATCATTTCAGCAACTCAGCGTTGAAAATACCCACTTGAACATAAAGTAACTTTACAGGTTTAAAAAAATTTTTTTTTCTTAAAATATTTTTTTCCTTTTCCTTTGTTCTCCTTCACAGGTAATAACTTTTCCGTTTTAGATGAAACCCTCTCAGATCAGAAATGAAACTATGTGCACATAAAATATGCTTGACTATTAAAAATCACTCTGAAAGCAGATTAGAGCTCTTGAACCAAGAAAATGTCTATTTCTTTTTTTAATGCTCTGGAAGCCATCTATTTCATAAAGAGCAGATATAGAAGGTCTATAGGTGAATCCTGCAAAAATACAGTTTTGAATTTATATTTTAAAATATCTGTCCTTATAGGCTGGGCGTGATGGCTCACGCTTGTAATCCCAGCACTTTGGGAGGCCGAGGTGGGCAGATCAGGAGATCGACACCACGGTGAAACCCGGTCTCTACTAAAAATACAAAAAATTAGCCGGGCGTGATGGCGGGCGCCTGTAGTCCCAGCTACTCGGAGAGGCTGAGGCAGGAGAATGGCGTGAACCCGGGAGGCGGAGCTTGCAGTGAGCAGAGATTGCGCCACTGCACTCCAGCCTGGGCGACAGAGCAAGACTCCGTCTCAAAAAAAAAAAGAAAAATCTGTCCTTATAGGTCAATCAATAAAATACATGCCCCAATTATTCAAGTTTGCAATAGGCTGCCTTCAAAAGTTAAGTCGTTTGGTCATGACATTCTCTCTCTCTTACTTCCCTTGCATAGAACTAACCAAGGTTTGTAGTCATTGAGAAATTCTCAAGGCTGTTCTGACTAAGGGGCAACATTTTACTTACACCGGATACACTGAATGACACATAAGGAGTTAAACCTTGAATCCTGTTCAAATACTTGTATACCTGAAAGCACTGGAAGAAGAGCTGACGGTATCTAGGTTCCAGCTTTGGTTCTGTGGTGAGCTATGTGACTTAAGAAAAGTCATTTACCTTTCCTAGGCCTTTAATTTCTCAATCAGGGGTTTCCATCTCTTCTCCAGAGGAAATTCTAGTTGCATTTCTCAGAAGCAGGATGTGTGTGGGGAGTGGGCATATGTGTGGAGAGGTGTGAGTGTGCATGCACGACAAACATGAAGTCTCTGATGGACTAAAAGTAAAGACTGTTTTGAGCAGAGATGCTGAGAATTCTCTCCTGAAAGGGCAGAGAGAAGGTGCATGAGTGGCCGTGGCAGCCGGCTTCAAGAGGCACTGGTTGGAGATTCTATTCATATCTATGGAACTCTATGATTTTCATCAAAAGATTAAGTTTGTTCTGAAGTGGAGGAAATAACACCAACATTAAGGACTCTCAGATGTTAAATATATTTCCAAACTTCTACGTCACATCAACACCCTTTACTGGAGTTATTCTGGAAGTTTTTACTTTTGTTACCAAAAAATTCACTTCAACTGTACTACTTAGCAAACTCCAAAAGAGGACAGATGTGAGGACCCCCAAACAGGTTTACTTGGTGGCTCTAATTTTTCAAGGAAATTGGGACCAAACTGTCCTTACCGTATGTCTTTTTTTTTTTTTTTTTTTTGAGACGGAGTCTTGCTCTATCACCCAGGCTGGAGTGCAGTGGCCCGATCTCGGCTCACTGCAAGCTCCGCCTCCCGGGTTCACGCCATTCTCCTGCCTCAGCCTCTCCGAGTAGCTGGGACTACAGGCGCCCGCCACCATGCCCGGCTAATTTTTTTGTATTTTTAGTAGAGACGGGGTTTCACTGTGGTCTCGATCTCCTGACCTCGTGATCCGCCCGCCTCGGCCTCCCAAAGTGCTGGGATTACAAGCGTGAGCCACCGCGCCCGGCCTAACCGTATGTCTTAAACATTTTGCTTGGGTGGTTTTTTTCCTTTTTCTTTTTTTTATTTTCAGGATTAATATTATTAATGAGAGGAATACAAGGGGGACAGAGCAAGTAACATCAATGAAAATTTACTGTATTTTTCCAGAACGTCAGGTTCTAATTATGAGAAAAATTTGAATGGATAATGATGCTTCCACAGAACCTAGAGAAAACGTGTTTCTTGTCCTCCAGGCATTTTATAGTGTATTACAATTTATATTAATGAAATATTGACTTTCTTTTTCTAAAAAAAAATTATTTCATTTTTTGAGATGAGGTCTTGCTATGTTGCCCGGGCTGGTCTTTAACTCCCGGGCTCAAGCGATCGTCCTGCTTTGGCCTCCGTAAGTGCATGCTAGGATTACAGGTGTAAGCCACCACAACTAGCCTTTATTGACTTTCTTTAATGTCATGAGAAATGATGGTCTGGATGCCTGAAAAGACCAACTGCACATGCAGGAGTACAAATAACATGAATATAAAATCATCACCTTTTCACACGTGGAAAGACTGTACCCAGAACTGCCCACTTCAACTTTCAGATGAGCTTCTGCTCAACCATTTGGCTTCTTGGCACAGAACATATGCATGAAATTCTTTCACCTCCATGTAAGTGATTTATCTGGAACTATGCCCTGATAAATCACCCTTGTCACTCTTCCCCTTTACTTCCCCTGTCCCCTCATATAAAGCTCCAGGTTCCTGTTTTCGAAACTCTGTAATAGTTGAACAGAGGGCACAGAATCCTGCTAATTTTCTCTCCCAATTTAACAACAATGTGACTTTAACCCCTTGGCAATTGATGTTGGTCAGGATTTCCTGGCAGTAAGTACTCAAGGACAGAGAAAGGAATCAGCACCCCATCATCATGCCAAACCATTTCAGTTTTTTTTTTTTTTTTGAGATGGAGTTTTGCTCCTGTTGCCCAGGCTGGAGTGCAATGGCATGATCTAGGCTCACTGCAACCTTCACCTCCCGGGTTCAAGCGATTCTCCTCAGCCTCCAGAGTAGCTGGGATTATAGGCACCCACCACCACGCCCGGCTATTTTTTTTTTTTTTTTTTTTTAGTAGAGATGGGGTTTCACCATGTTGGATAGGCTGGTCTTGAACTCCCGGCCTCAGGTGATCCACTCACCTCTGCCTCACAAAGTGATGCGATTACAGGCATGAGCCACCGTGCCCGGCCCCATTTCAGCTTTTTCAATCCTTTCTGCCTTCTAAAGAAGAGGTAAATTGACAGAGAATTCTGGGTGTTGACATGCAAATGACACTAGTCATTTTTTTTTTCACTAGTCATATCTGATTATACTGTTTTCACTGCATTTCTGAAGGCTGCATAGATTCTTACAGCCTCCAGGTAGATCTGTCAAACTGCAAGAGTGATCCCTGGGTGGGCGTGGTCTGCCTTTCTTTGCAACCAATTCACCAATTCTTAGATAGCAGACAGTTCACTTTTCATATTTCACAGGGGACCTCCTTACCCTCAAACCTAGTGAGAAGATCGTGGCCAGCCTGCTTTATGGAGAGAGAACCTCTTAAAACCCTGGTCAAATTTGGTCTGCATTTTATCTTGAATCATTAATTTAACATGACATTTGGTACAATGTGGTACAATGTTCCATACAAAATGTACTGCACTTCCATGGCTGTGTTTTTGTATTTTTTACAAAGCAAAGTGGAGTCCTTACACTTTCCATCAGCTTGGACAGTATCACCCAAAGATTGCCATTATAGGAGCCGTATCATTCTCAAATTTTGTCTTAATGATTTTACACTTCTAGTTTGGGGCTAACAGTGTATTTATCTTCAGACCCTACATCAAAGGGCTGGGTAAGCGTCCCTCCTTAACAGGAAAGAAAGCTTAATTACAACTGGGAAATGATGGGGTGAATTCAGGTTTTGTGGGGCATAAAATATACACAGTAGTGGGGCCTCTCTAAGGAAAATATTACGAATTATGAGAATAAAATTGCTTGGGCCCTTCCCCAAGCACTGGAAGGAGCTCTGCACAACGGAAGGGCCCCATGAAGCTTCATTAGCTTCATGGTGAATCTGTCACTGGTCATTGTGTGCTTGTGCTTTTCATATACTGGACAGACCAGAATGGAATGAAGAAAGCTGCACTTGAACCCAGTGTTTTTCCAGGAAAGCAAAACGATTTCTGTAAGGAGAAATCAATTTTTTGAGGGATACATCAAATATAATTAATTTTGATATATTTCAATTTTCAATATTTTGACACATTTTGATTTTCAATTTTGACATATTTTGATTCTCAAAAATATATTTTGATTTTCAGGATGGGATTAAAAGTACTGTTTTATATAGATGAGTAAATTCAATTATAGATCTATGGCATGCTTCCTATGTAGAATACAAAGACAATGGAGTAAATGGGATTAATGATGAAAATAGAGTAATTAATTTTTTTTTACTTTTTTGAATGGAGAAATAGAACAGTAGTGTTAATGAGAAATCCAATAACATCAGCATTTTAACATGAGTTATGAAAGGTATTATACATGAATGCTCTAAGTTTACACTCCTTTTGAATAACAAAATAGCAAGCTAAGGGAGATAAAGATCAAAATCACTCAAAAAGCATAGGGTATTCTGGGTGACTTTTCTAATTTGGCAGATTGAGTGAGTGTAGTCAACCCTTCTACCCTCTCTCAAACAATCACTTGAGATAACAAGTGTAAAAACTGGCTTGGAAAAATGTGGGCCTCATCGAGTGTGGCTTTCCTGATGTTCTTAGTTTTACCAGGGAAAAACACTGAATTCTTAGGGCTCATCGTTTTCATTTTGTTTCCTTCTTCCTTTTTATACATCTGACTTTCATCACCTTTGACACACATGGTTCTCCTCAGTTAGCTACAATCCAAAACTCTTTGGTTTGGTTTCCTCAGCCTCTTGTTGGTTTCTGCCCCTGTTGTTCCTGTTTCCCTCTTGTTGAGAACCATGAGATTTAGAGGACATAAGGGGTCTTCAGAAGTAATCTGCCCCATCATTCTCTGACTAATGAATAAACGGAAGCCAGAGACATTCCAAAGTCAAAGTGCCATTTATAGCAAACCGAGAACTAGAACCTAAGCCCCGATTCTGGGTTGAGAACTTTTTCCTTTCCATTGCTTTCTATAGGACTTCCCCACTTCTTTTTTTCCTTTTAAAATGACTACTCTAGGATGAACTGGAGATTTTAAACTAACGCTCTTACATGCTGGGGTCTTGGGGCAGTGCCTTTTGAACCACTGTTTCCTAGAGGTGCTGGTGGAGTGCTGTGTGTGATAGAAGTGAAGTTTGAAAGCTGTCAAAGATATTCTGCTTTCCTGCAGGGTTTAGCGATTTAAGACAAACAAATGAAAACTTAATATGAAGATTTATTCACACTCTAATGAACTAGCACACAACCACAGCTCTTAAAAAAATCAATTGCCAGCCAAAGAGTTACTCAGCGGGCAAACAAGGGTATTGGCCAACTGAGTCCAGCCATTGGAAAAAAAAAATCCAAGTGCTTTTCAACTCTATAAAATATTATTTTTAACTTATTCTCTGAAAGAACACACTGGTTCAGATCTTTTACATCATTAGCTATTCCTGACAGTCCTGGCAATAGACGAATTTATTATTATTGATACATGGATGAATGATCCCAGAAGCCTAACTTCTCCAGCAGCCCCAGAAATGAATTGGCACTACTATCCTGATTTTATTTCTACTGGGGTCCCTAAGCCCCTTTCTCTGAGGATTCTGCCCGATGTCTTTCCTTTGGGGAGCAAATTCCAGCTCAGTCGGGCTTTTCCAGAGATAGAGGGAAAAGAGCCCATATGTTGTTTAGCTGTAAGTGTAGGATTTAAAAGGACAGATATCTTTCCAATAGCTTTGAGTCACTGGGTTTGATGGCCATTGTAAATTTCAGAATGCACAAACTTAAATTTTGGGAAAATTTAAGTAAGGAAATGTTTTCATAGAAGTTTACATTTCCATATTGATTTTATTCTTCACTAGTTTCATATTTCACACACTATTTAGAAAGACCATTTTTTCCAATGGCACCAGTTTGCTCTTATAATTATAAAAACAGTGACTCGACATGTAGCTACCATAAACAATGTGATGCTTTGGAACCCAAAGTCCAATATAGCACAAATAAAAAGTTTTATTCCTTATTTGCAGATAGAGTGCAGCCAGAGCTTTGCCATCTCTTAGATAGGGGGTGAAAAGTTGGCAGGCACATCAAGCGTTTTTCTATTTATTGTTTTATGACAAACCATGGCACTGAAAATGGTTTTTGAAAACCACTGTTTATTCTCATCAACAAACATGGGATCATGTGACAATGATACACCCAGTGTGATCATCGCACCAGGGTAATAGTCAAACACTGGGCACTTCCAAAGTCCATTCAGTTATCAAACTGCCTTCATGAAACAGAGCACCTAGTTCTGGCATATGCATGGTTTTCAGAGTGCAGAAAGATCTCTTAAATAAGGGGCCTTGGCTGGAACAAGCCACTGAAAGGGAAATAGGTTGTGGGGACAGTCAGTTCCATCCTATTGAGGGTGGTTAAAAGGTCTATTGCTCCTAAAATTTCTTGTCCGGCAATCTACAGCTGACGATTCCATATCCCATCTTTTCCCGGCCCTAAGCCTAAAATTCCCAAGCATACTCTTATTTAGGCAAAACAATGAAAAGTAGGGCATTATACACCAAGGATATGATGTTAAAATTGGTAGAAGGGGAGCAGGGGAATTTAATTTATCCATTTTGAAAGGTGCAAGTGGCCCTAGGGAATAAGATACAGGAGAAGGAAGTTTAGTTGCGGAGGGGAAGGAGTCTTGGTCTGCCTAGAGGCAAATGCTGAGTGGGCAGCGTGCATTCTACAATAGGCACTGGTGAAATTAAGCAGTAAGATACATTTAAAGAATGGCCTCTTCAATCAAGTCATTTCCTTTTCCAAAGGTTCTGGGTAATTGGTCACCCACTATTCTGAGTAGCCTCCCCTAGCCTTGGCCTAACCAACACTAATGACATCAGTCTCAAGCAGGGTGTATAAGAAATGCAAATTGCTCTGCTGCATAGCCATAGCCACTTTTATATACCTCCCACCCTCTCAAGAGTCCACATTTCTGCAAAACTTTTCCTATCAATGCAAATCTTAACTTTCATGAGTCCTGGCCAAGAGATAACATAATACCCCTGAGATAGATGCTATCAAATGAATAACATGACCATGTAGATAAAGAACAAATCTCTAGTCTCGTTGGAAATCACATTTTGGTTTTTTTTTCTTTCCCATATTCCTCTCTGAACCGTTTCTTTCCACTAGTGCTTAATTTGATTTTGCAAGATAAGGAGAAGAGAGGGTGCCAAACAATTGTAGTTTAGTTTTGTGTCATCAGTGAATGGATTATTTTAATTTGGCCCAGTCTCTCTTTTTCCAGACCCTGCCTGAATCCAGATCATCAATGATGTCCAGTTTGGTAAGCAAATATTGGGCTAGAGGCCCTCTGTTGAAAGTCTGGAATTTCAAAGGGCACAGGCAACCGTGTTTAATTCAATTAGGCAAATATAGTCTGAGTAACTATTAGGGGCAAGACACAGTCCTAGTTACTGGAAGAAAATGACAAACGCTTGGCCTCTGAACTTGAAAAGCCCATAATCAAGCATTTTGCAGCCCTCTCCTTTAAATAACTTAATACCTGTTTATTCCATAAAGAACCGCCTTATTTTTTAACTCAAAGATTTAGAGCCAAGGAGTCAACTGGAGTGAGGTATCTTGAGGGTGTCCTCCAGTAACATAGATAAGAGCACGTTGGACACCAGTAGTGTAATTTTAGGTTCTTGACCACTGAGGCTTTTTTTTTTTTTCAGTCTTTTGCCTGACTTTCTGGTACTATTACGTTGACAGGATTTCTAATAAGGATTGCAGGTATGAATTGGAGGATGAAAAGGTGAGAAAGCAGTTGATGAAAACTAACCATGGCTGGTGGCTCACACCTGTAATACCAGCTCTTTGGGAGGCTGAGGTGGGAGGACTGCTTGAGCCCAGAGTTCAAGGCCAGCCTGGCCAATATAACAAGACACTCCCACCTGGGCAACAGAGCAAGACTCCACCTCAAAAAAAAAAAAGAAAATAAAAGAAAAGAAAACTAACCAAAACTGTAGATAGTTTGCTTTAGGGCTCTTTCCTTTTCAGCAATCCTTTTAATTTTTTCTTCCTGGATATGAATGGTTTATTTTCTGTAGTCCAATCAGCTATGCAGAGGTCTTCATTTATTTTTGATTTGCTATGGCCAATTTTCTCATTGTACGAATGAGCTTTATGATCACCAGTGTTGTGCAGTCCTGTGCATGTAAAAGCCAGCAGTCCTAGTCAAGGACTTTTGTAATTTGTAAAGAACTGAAACAGCACAAAAATTTTCCAGTTGTGAATATGTTGGGATAGCAGATGAGGTAAAGAATTCCTACTGTTCTAAAAATTGAGAAAAAACAATCATAGAAAGTTTTCTCAGAGTGAAGCTTTCTTAGCGTATTATGTCTCCCTGGCTCACTACCAGCAAGTGGGAAAGACTAGCTTCCTAAAGTACTGTGCTACTGAGGGGCTAGCATGCTACGAATGCTCTGAACTAGACGCCAGAAAACCTGCATTATAGTCCCAGGTCTTCTACACACTTGCTGTGGGGTCTTAGGGCAAAATGTTTAACCTCTCTGGACTTTATTTTCCTCATCTCTAAAATAAAGAGGATAATAATAGCAGTAGTCAGGTGCATGTGGCGCGAACCTAATAAATGTGCAAGGTTTTTTTTTATACTGTAAAGAATTGAATCCAGGTATATTACTGTTGAGGTATCAAAGACCTATTTTCAAATCAGAAAACTCATTGTCCTTATTACCGTATGGCTTTATGCCGTAAGTTTCCTTTTTCTATTAACTGATTCTACTCTTACTAAATGGTTTAGCTAAACAGAAGAACTACCATCTTGAGATAATCATCAAAATACATGAAAGGTTAATGAGATTTTCCCAACAATATATCTGAATAGGGGAAAAGTTACACATATCTATCAAGTAATTGCATAGCTCTCTGGGAGGTGTTCATGTGAAAATAAATGACTGCATAGAAGGGCTTTCCATGGCTGGGACGGTGTCTTCTCAGTGTGTTCTGCAGTTCTTACAGCCCTAGGAGCGTTGTGCAGACATCAGAATCAAAGCCAAACCCTGTCATTAAAAACTGAGCTACAAAGCCGGGCGCGGTGGCTCATGCCTGTAATCCCAGCACTTTGGGAGGCAGAGGCGGGCAGATCACGAGGTCAGGAGATCAAGACCATCCTGGCCAACATGGTGAAAACCCATCTCTACTAAAAATACAAAAAAATTAGCTGGGCGTGGTGGCATGCGCCTGTAGTCCCAGCTACTCGGGAGGCTGAGGCAGGAGAATTGCTTGAACCAGGGAGGCAGAGGTTGCAGTGAGCCGAGATCACACCATTGCATTCCAGCCTGGCAACAGAGCAAGACTCTGTCTCAGAAAAACAACAACAAAAAAACTGAGGTACAGAGACATGATCCAGGTCATCCAAGCTGATGGCAGAATTGGGATTATAATTCAGGTACAATTTTATTCTATAATTCCATGTTGTTTTCTCAGTTTCCAGTCAGGGAAGAGCTCTGCTGCTTGGAAAACCTAACTCAGTAACAATTACAACCCATTCTGCGTTTTCTAAACAGTGCTGCTCAGTGAGTGAACAGATGTTGGAGAGTCCACTGGAGTGGCCCAGGCAGCTCAGAGCCTTGCAGAAGATAAAATTCACATATGTAATAAAAGGATAGAGCTTCTAGTTGCCCCAGAATAATCAAGAATGCTACAAGGAAAGAAAGGTAACATAATATCTAGAATCTATTTTTATGCCTCATGTTGAACTTCATAAGAGGTAACTCTAGACGAGCCTGATCAACATAGTGAAACCCCATCTCTACTAAAAATACAAAAATTAGCCGGGCATGGTGGTGCACGCCTGTAATCCCAGCTACTCGGGATGCTGAGGCATGATAATCGCTTTAACCTGGGAGGGGGAGGTTGCGGTGAGCCGAGATTGTGCCACTGCACTCCAGCCTGGGCGACAAAGTGAGACGACATCTCAAAAAAAAAAAAAAAAAAAAAAAGAGGTAACTCTGGTAGTTCTCCTGAAAGGTGAAATAGTGGGATTCAATACCTTTTCTAAACCTAGGTTGGGTTCTTCCCAGAAGAAAGCAAGGCTGCTTGAATGAGTATTGCTGTGGCCAGTTATTTTGATGCCAAGAAAGGAGATGGATCCTAAAAGAGGGTGATAGGCTGAGGGGGCTTAAGTTCATTCATTAAAGTTAGGATGACCAATACATTCTTACACTATTCTCAAAGACTTCATGGACTTTTCTCCCTCTTCAAAATAATGTTGACTTATGCTATCTGAAAACACTTCCTGCGTTTCAGACTCAGCCTGCAATATGTTAACAGCCAACAGTTGAACAATATTCTGCATGTGCATTTGTAGTGCAGTAAACCATTTACTCAAAGAAACAAAAACCCAAAACAACTCCCCGCCTCCCCCAATGAAGACAGCAGAAGAGAACTAACTGATTTGTCTGTTGTCTTTCCTGTCAAGATCGCCCTCGCCTTTGCTTTGGTCAGCGGGAAGGACTTTATGTATGAGTCATACAAATGTTTTGCCAGGGCCCGGAGGTCAGCGGACTCTGGGTTCAGCTGGTCGATATCACTGGAGATCTCCGCCAACAGCTTCTCCTTCTCGGCCTGTGGCATCCGCCCAAACCTGATGGCTATAGAGGAAGAGGAATGACAGGATGAATCATTGGATTACTACTGCTCTGAACACACACTGTGCTCTCCCAGCCCTCGTTCCCACACAGTAGAAGCCCTCCTCCTCCACTGCTCTCGAGTTCTGGTTTCTGTCTACCACTTTGCTCATGTTTTTATTTCACAAAAGTAGCACAGACCATCAGTAAAAATTAAACTGTTCACTTTCATTTTTAAAAGTTAATGCATAATCCTGCTGAGAAAGTGAAAGAATTCACGAGTTTAGCAAAGGGAGGAAAGTATGTCGACTTAAACGTGAAATAATTGAGAACCAACTCCTATTCATCCCTCAAGACCCAATTCAAAGGTCACCTTCTTTGTATCCCCAGCACTTGACCTAAGGTCAGGCACTTAGAAGGATCAACACGTTTCACGAATTAAAATACGAAACTGTGCAGAATTCAAAGTTGTACAGACATAGGCTTTGTTCTCGGGGAGTCTGTAAGATCTGTTTGTCTCTGTTAGAAAGAAATATGGATGGTACTTTATCACATCTTACTAGTCCAGAGAGCACTTTTACACGTAGTGGAGAGAAGCCATAGTTATCTCCCGACTCTCCAGAGTTACCACTTAATGATGTTTGTCAGAAAGACAAACTGGCTGCCTGTAGGGTGAGGAAGTATGAAAGAAAGAAAAGCAACAAGGAAAATGTAAGAGGGGTTAGTGGGGACTAGTTTGGGGAAAAAATAAACTGTAACTTTTCAACTCAGATATGTTTTCTTTCCTTCTTACCAATATGTTCAGCAAAATATTATTTTGAATCATGTTCCTTTGGGAGCACACTTTGGGTTCTGTGTTTCCCATAATAAGGGTACCTGGCCATCATGTCCACTTTCCCTCATGCATACATAGCTCTGTTCTTACACTCACGATGTGGTATCACAGCCATGTGTTTTTATGGTGATCAGCTTCACTAGACTATATGCTCCTCGAGCACAGAGACTGTCATATTTGTTTATATCTCTAGCAAGACTCTGTCTCTGCTGAATCCCAGAACAAAGAGATTTTTATTTTATTTTATTTTATATTTTGAGATGGAGTCTTGCTCTGTCGCCCAGGCTGGAGTGCAGTGGCACAATTCCAGCTCACTGCAACCTCCACCTCCTGGGTTCAAGCGATTCTCCTGCCTCAGCCTCCTGAGTAGCTGGGATTACAAGGGGTGGGCCACCATGCCTGGCTCAGTTTTGTATTTTTAGTAGAGACAGGATTTTACCATGTTGTCCAGGCGGGTCTCAAACTCCTGACCTCAAGTGATTCACCCACCTCAGCCTCCCAAAGTGTTGGGGTTACAGGCATGAGCCACTGCACCCAGCCAGAGATAGTTCTTTTATATGTTATAATGCTAAGGGTAGCATTTCTACCATGAGACATGACAGCACATGATAACTTTCCCATCTGAGCACTCTGTGAATATTACCTTGGATTTTCCCAAGAAAAAACTGACACGTACCCTTGAGTCTCAAATTCATAAATTCATTTCCATTGACCCTAAATAAATTTTATTGCTGACTAATACAACTATTGTTTTGTAGGGGCCTCCTTAGAGACCAGACTTGGGAGTTAGAGGGGAAGAAAATCTTACCTCTCAGTTGGGATTCCTTTAAATTGAATTAGCTTATATTTAGATACTTTTAGTGCATATATCCTTGGTATATGGCCTCTTCATATAGAAACCTTTAAACTCGGAGTTTTTGGTCAAAAATCCTGTTTCCCTACTCACTCTTCCCCATTTTCTTTCTGTGTTGTTCCATGGGGCTGGGGTATGGTTGTTCATATTTTTATCTACTGGTGACCCCAGCCCCTGGCGCTAGGCTTGTCTGGGTCCCTCAGGATATGACCTCATCTCACAGCACTGATCACAGGAATTAATCTATAATGTTTTCTTTCCTCCCTTGCCATATAATCTCCACAAAGGCAGGAATCTTGTTCATTATTGCATCCTCAGCACTTAGTACAATTTCTGGCACATATTAAGTCCTTGTCTGATGTATTTTGAAATACAATGGAAAGAAAACCCCAGATAGCATATTCCTTCAAAATCCTCTGTGACCTCCTGACCACTTTGCTCAGATATAATTCCTTATGCGGTTGGCCCTCCATACCCGCAGGTTCCACATGTGCAGATTCAACCAGCTGTGGATTGAATATATTTGGAAAAAAGAACCAACAAAAAATAATATGGGCTGGTGTGGTGGCTCACACCTGTAATCTCAGCACTTTGGGAGGCCAAAGTGAAAGGATTGCCTGAGGCCAGGAATTTGAAAGCAGCCTGGGAAACCTAGAGAGACCCTGTCTGTACAAAAATAAAAATAAAAATAATTAGCTGGGCATGGTGGCGTGTGCCTCTAATCCCAGCTACTCGGGAGGCTGAGGTAGGAGGATCCCTTGAGCCCAGGAGTTTGAGGCTGCAGTGAGTCATGATAGAGCCACTACACTTTAGTCTGGGTGACAGCAAGACTCTGTCTCTAAAATAAATAAATAAAACAATGTTAAAAAGTAAGACAAATAAAAAAATACAGTATAACAACTTTTTTTTTTTTTTTTTGAGACAGGGTCTCGTTCTGTCACCCAGGCTGGAGTGCAGTGGCACAATCATGGCTTACTGCAGCCTCGACCTCCTGGACTCAATCGATTCTCCCACCTCAGCCTCCTGAGTAGCTAGGACTACAGGTGTGTGCCACCACGCCTGGCTAATTTTTAATTTTTTTGTAGAGACAGGGTTTCACCATGTTGCCCAGGCTGGTCTCGAACTCCTGGGGCTCAAGGGATCCTCCTGCCTCCACCTCCCAAAGAGATGGGATTACAGGCATGAGCCATGACACCTGGCCATAAGAACTATTTATACAGTATTTATACTATATTAGATATTATAAGTCATCTAGAGATGATCTAAAGTATACAGGAAGGTATGTGTAGGTTACATGCAAATACTATGCCATTTTATATCAGAGACTTGCACATTTAGGAATTTTGGTATCTGAGTGGGTCCTGGAGCCAATCCCAGGGAGTAAAGAGGGATGGCTGTACTATGTTCATTTCTTGTTCACCAGTAGTTCCCAACTGAGGAGTGGGGAGGGTAGGGGAGGCAGAGCATACCAGAGTCACTCGGTAACTTCTGACATTGTATGTCTTCCCTGGGACATTTTGATGGGCCATCCATCCACTCAATTAGGAGTATATAAAAAACCTGGGGTTTGGGACAGTTTATAAAAAACTTCCTAAATGCTGGGCTCCTGTTGTATGCATACATTAGCTCATGTATTAAACTGTTACTATACTACGACGTTGGTTTATATCAGTTATTCTACTCGAATATAAATTATATGAGTAACAGGTTTTCTCATCTTTGTTCCTAGGTGTAACAAAATACACATAGTAGATTAACAATAAATGTTTGATGGATTAAACTCCAAAATATCAGGTTTAAAAACAGACAGAAAATGAGACACTATGTCCATTAGGAAGTTTGGGAAAATGATCATGAGAAAAGCACTAAGGAAGAAGGCGTATTAAAAGAAGGAATTCTGGCGTAAAACTCCGAGAAAATCAGTTATCCTATAACAAAATAGAGGCGACTAGAATCACCAACTATCTGCTGCTCCTGAACTTTCGTTATTTCACAGACCACACAATACTGTCTCTTTATTCAAGGAGTAATTATTGAATGACTATTGTGTGCCAGGCATGGTCCTAAGCTCTGATTCAGTTTTTACAGGTAAGAGGCTATAAACATATGCAAAACTTTACACACCTATAAAAGCAATTTTTTCCTAGTGGGTAATCAAAAAAGTTAATTTAAATGGATAAACAGCCAAAGATAGCCACTTACTACATTTACTAGTCTTGCTTTTCTATCACCTAACAAATATAACCAAAAAATACCCCTAAAAACCATTTTAGAATTAGGATATATTAAAGTGAGATCCCTCTGCTATAATCTCACTAAAATGTATTTTTATAAGTTTAAGTTCCCCCCAAAGGCTAACTCTAGTGAATAAATTATCTGTATTGTTAAATGCCCATGCTACAAATTAGGTTCCATTTAATTACCAGTGCAACCAATTATATAGGTGATTTTTAGCATTTTTATACACCAGAGGTTCATAAAAGGAATGAAAAATCGATCCCATTTGGTGAGATGAAATTCACATAAAACATACACAAATTTGAAATTGTACAGAAAACAAGGATTTTTATTTGCCTACTTTTTTTTTTTTGTCTTTCAGCTGAGGCACACATACCTTTTTTAAGGGGAAAAAAGCCAGTTTTATTATTTCGTTGCTTTTGAGTCCCACATAATCGTACCTATCTACCTCATGTGAGGTGATGAGAGGAGGTACAGGAAGTGTTTAACACAGTGCTAGGCACATGGCAATGCTTAACAAACACAGCTTTTATTGCTGTGGTCTTGGTAACTATGGCTGCTGTGGGTTCTAGACCAGGTTGGTAGTCATGGCACGCTGACCTCTCTCCCACAGAGAAAGAACAGAATCTGAAAACCTAATCTATGTGTCTATCTGTCTGCCTATCTCTATTTCTATCTTTCCATCTTTAAGTTGTTTGTGAGATGGTGTTTTTTAGTTAAGTAATTCTTGAGCCTCAGGTTCTACCCTTTATGTGGAGAATCTGACAACCAAGAGGAGGAAAGCAATGGAGGTTGGGAGGTGTTTCCTGCAAGACTGAAGTGAGAGCTTAGAAATAGAAGATGAACATTCTGGATTGGGGGTCAGAACTATAAAGGTTGAGTGTACTCATATACAAGTGTATTTTTCCAAATCTTCTACCACTGCTGATTAATCTTAAAAGGAAAATGCTTCATGTCTTACTGTGAGTCACTGAGCGAGAACTTTTGGCCTCTCTGGAAAGCAAGGGAATGAATACTGCACTGAATGCAGTCAGGAAGTTTAATTTCTAGTTTCAGCTCAGTGACAAACAAGCTATGTGGCTTTAAGAAAATTACTGAACTTCTCTGGTCTTCAACTGATTTATTTACTGAATGAGTAACTTAGAAAAGAAGATTCTAAAGTTTCCTTCCTCTAGCTCTAAATTTAGCTCTAAAGTTCTACAAATGTCTACATAGTACTCAAGAACATGCTCTGCTCTCTTTTTAAAAGCAGTATTTGTCTAGTTTTTGAGGCTCGAAAAAAATACATTCTGTCTGTTCTACAGATCTGGCACCTGTCACACAGAGCAACTTCCAGAACACTGGCACATAGCTTCCTATTTGGAATAATTCATCACCTACAGAGAAATCTGGTATCTTGGTAAAAAAAATTATCAATATCAGAACTGATAGGCTCCCTTCAGGAAGACTGGGTTTGATAGAGACTCATTAACTTCTGGGAAAGCATATTAGCATTCCTTTATATAACACACTTCTATTGGGCTGAATGTAGCTACTACTAGCATGTCATAGATTCTGTATTGTGTATTTAGTACTGATATTGCTGAACACACAAACACCAAGCACATGGAATAGTTAGATGTCCTGCTTTTTGGATCTGGGTATAATGCTAAGAAACAATTAATCGGCATGTTTTTAAAACATCTACCTAATTGTAGGAGCATTAAAGACAAATGCTACTTAATTACTAAGGTTAATTAAAGCAGGTTTTCAAAATAATAAATCAATAGAAAATAAAAGAATGAAATAAGATAAGTCTTACTTTTGTCTTTCCACATCTAAGGGATGAATTTGCAATCATTATCAGGCTTTTGAAAATTAGTAAGGCTATGTCTTATGGTCAATTTTTCTACTTTTTATATGTTTGTTGCATATAAACAAGAACACGTGCTGTTGCCAATAAGTTGTTTTCCCATCTCTCTTTAAAAATTTTTTTTTTTTAGAGACAGGGTCTTTCTCGATCACCCAGGTGGGAGTGTAGTGGCATGATCATAGCTCACTGCAACCTTCTGGGCTCAAGCAATCATTCTGCCTCAGCCTCCCAAGTGGCTGGACCCACAGACACGCATGACCATGCCCAGCTAATTTTTATTTTATTTTTTGGTAGAGATGGGATCTCGCCAAAACTCCTGGCCCAAGTGATCCTCCTGACTCAGTCTCCCAAAGTGCTGGAATTGCAGGTATGAGCCACTACACCCGGCTCACCTCTCTTTCTTTCCTTCCTTCTTTCCCTCCCTTCCTCCCTCCCTCCCTCCCTTCCTCCCTCCCTCCCTCCCTTCCTTCCTTCCATCCTTTTTCTTTTCTTTTCTTTTTTTTTTTAAAGAGACAGGGTCTCATTCTCTTGCCCGGGCTGGAGCACAGTAGTATGATCTTGGCTCACTGCAGCCTTGAACACCTGGGTTCAAGGGATGCTCTCACCTCAGCCTCCTGAGTAGCTGGGACCACAGGCATGCACCACCATGCTTGGCTCACTTCTCTTTCTTGAGGGAAAAAAAACAACTTGTGCCTGCTGGAGGTTCTACAGGATTTGGCAATCTAATAACTATCCTTTTGTAGTTCCTCTAAAGTAAAACAAGGAGCAAATTTAGCACTAATATTAAATTATTTTTATGCAGAGGTACCATTTTTCACACTATTTGTAGAGGACATTTAAACACTTTCTTAGGTTTCTTTCAAAAATGAAGACGAGCAAAACACCACCAGCTCACCTTCTAACTCAATCTCTGATTCCCTGAAGTCTTTCTGACATCCTTTAATTCATTCACTGAACACTTGGTTGATGTGACACTGCTACACAGATGGGGCTGGGGGAAAGGATGGAAAGGACATGTCTGGTAGGGGAGACTGGATATATTACACAGATGAGTCTTTCTCTAGTGTATCTCTCTGTACTGGCTCTGGCTTTTCTGCCCAGGTTGAAGGTTCTGACTCTACTATTGCCTCCTCTTTAAGCTATCTTTCCTCCACCACTGAACTTACTGAAAGAGTTGTTTTCACTCCGTCTGTGTTTGTCACTTTCTATTCACTTCTCGATCTACTGCAATCTAGCTTTGGGCTCACTGGGATTTACCGAAACTTTGTAAAAATCCTGAATGCTTTTCTCTCGGCCAGAAATAATGGCCTCTTCTAAGTTCTCAATAGACTTGAGCTCTTCAGTATTCTCCCAGCCTTTAACGCCGGCGACCATCCCCACCCTCTTATTTCTAAAATTTCTTGTCCTGGTTCCTGCTGTTCTGGGTCCTCTAACGTTCTGCCAGCTGCTCTCCAGATCTCTCTGATGGTGCCTCTCCCTTAGCTTGTATTCTGTGGTCCCTAGTATGACCTCTCTAACCTACAATGGGTGCTGATGATTCCTGCTCTCTCTTTACTGAAATTTGGAGCCTTATTTTTCACATCCTCCTATATTCCTCTATACATAGTTGCTGGATACTCCATAGGCATCTCTAACACAATATAAAACTGAATTTAAAATTTTCTCCTCCAAACCGGCTCTTATTCCTGTGTTCCTTTCTTGGTTAATTCATTCTATCACCCAAATTAGATATCCTAAATAATCTTTGACAACCTCTCTCCCTTCAGGCGCTTTTATTCATTGGTCACTGCTCTGATATTTCTCTCAATTTCCTTTCTTCTCACCCTTCTCAATGTCTTATTTCCTAATATTGCATTGGTCTTCAGATGGATTTCCCAATTCCAGTCTTTTCTCTATCATTTTTACTGCTATCGGTAGTTTTTTTTTTTTTTTTTTGGTAATATGTATCTGATCACTCTCTTGCTTTTTAAGGCAGAATGTGATATCACAGGAAGGTATGAAACACATAGAAAAGGAAGAGCAGGGAATCAGAAAAGTCTCATGGGAAGGAAGGCATTTGAATGCAGCCTTGAATGTCAGGTAGAATTTCCACAGGGAACAGACAAACATATCAACAGAGGCCCAGAGGTATCCAAGCATAAGCCATTTTCCAGGAACAGCAAAATGCAGAGTTTGCCTGAATTGTGAGCGGAAAGTGGGCAGGGGTGGAGAAAGGAGGTGGTCTCCAACATGGGCGGTTCTGGAGTCCACGCAGTGTAGAGGGACAGGGCAGCTGGAGCAAACATGTACTGCCACAGGCATTACGATTTTGTTACCTTTTCTGAAAGTTAAGATTTGGGTAATTTTTCTTTACACAACCAAGAAGACTAAAGAAAAAAAAGGAATAGGTTAGCCAGGCGCGGTGGCTCACACCTATAATCCCAGCACTTGGAGAGGCTGAGGTGGGCAGATGACGAGGTCAGGAGATCGAGACCATCCTGGCTAACACGGTGAAACCCTGTCTCTACTAAAAATACAAAAAATCAGCCAGGCATGGTGGCGGGTGCCTGTAGTCCCAGCTACTCAGGAGGCTGAGGCAGGAGAATGGTGTGAACCCGGTTGGTGGAGCTTGCAGTGAGCCTAGATCACGCCACTGCACTCCAGCCTGGGCAACACAGCGAGACTCTGTCTCAAAAATAATTAATAATAATAAAAAGGAATAGGTTAAAGTTGAAATCTATTATTTGCCATTCAACATTTTTCCTTTTCTCAATATACACTAGAGCTGCTGTTTGCAAGGCACTGAGAGAACTGCCTTAAAAATGTTGAGTGTCAATACCATTCAGGACATAGGCGTGGGCAAGGACTTCATGTCTAAAACACCAAAAGCAATGGCAACAAAAGCCAAAATTGACAAATGGGATCTAATTAAACTAAAGAGCTTCTGCACAGCAAAAGAAACTACCATCAGAGTGAACAGGCAACCTACAAAATGGGAGAAAATTTTTGCAACCTACTCATCTGACAAAGGGCTAATATCCAGAATCTACAAAGAACTTAAACAAATTTACAAGAAAAAAACAAACAACCCCATCAAAAAGTGGGCGAACGACATGAACAGACACTTCTCAAAAGAAGACATTTATGCAGCCAAAAAACACATGAAAAAATGCTCATCATCACTGGCCATCAGAGAAATGCAAATCAAAACCACAGTGAGATACCATCTCACACCAGTTAGAATGGCTATCATTAAAAAGTCAGGAAACAACAGGTGCTGGAGAGGATGTGGAGAAATAGGAACACTTTTACACTGTTGGTGGGACTGTAAACTAGTTCAACCATTGTGGAAGTCAGTGTGGTGATTCCTCAGGGATCTAGAACTAGAAATACCATTTGACCCAGCCATCCCATTACTGGGTATATACTGAAAGGGCTATAAATCACGCTGCTATAAAGACACATGCACACATATGTTTACTGCGGCACTATTCACAATAGCAAAGAGTTGGAACCAACCCAAATGTCCAACAAGGATAGACTGGATTAAGAAAATGTGGCACCATGGAATACTATGCAGCCATAAAAAATGATAAGTTCATGTCCTTTGTAGGGACATGGATGAAGCTGGAAACTATCATTCTCAACAAACTATCGCAAGGACAGGAAACCAAACACTACACGTTCTCACTCATAGGTGGGAACTGAACAATGAGAACTCATGGACACAGGAAGGGGAACATCACAGTCCGGGGACTGTTGTGGAGTGGGGGCAGGGGGGAGGGACAGCATTAGGAGATATACCTAATGCTAAATGACGAGTTAATGGGTGCAGCAAAACAACATGGCACATGGATACATATGTAACAAACCTGCACATTGTGCACATGTACCCTAAAACTTAAAGTATAATTAAAAAAAAAAAAAAGGTTGAGTGTCACAAAAATTTGTGAAATCTTTTCTCTGGATTTTTATGAAGCCACTGAGAAACTATTTTGAAAGTTGTCAGTTTTTTTTTTTAAATTACAAACTCTCTCTCATTTATATAATAAGACATCCTAGTCAGCAAAGCTAAGATTTCAATAGTTTTTAAATTTATGAAAAACATATTTTTAACAAAATCTCAATGTTATAGAGAAAACCTAACTGAATGATTCATAAATAACATGTCAATTCTTCTCCAGATTATTTTCTTAAATAGGTCAGGTGCAGTGGCACATGCCTGTAGTTTCAGCAACTCCAGATGCTGAGGTGAGCCCAGCCTAAGCAACACAGGGAGACTCCATGTCTAAAAATAGTAATAATAAATACAGAAAATTTTAAAAATAAAAAGTGCACTTAGCCTAAACTTACTATTTTATTATTTAGTTCATACATTAAAAAGAGCTCTGAATATAAATTATTCACTAGTCAAACATTTTTTTTTTTTTTTTTTTTTTTTTTTTGAGACAGGGTCTTGCTCTGTTACCCAGGCTGGAGTGCAGTGGTGCGATCACCGCTCACTGCAACTTCCACCCCCTGGGCTAAAGTGATCTTCCCACTCCAGACTCCTGAGTAGCTGAAACCACAGGCGCAAGCCATCATGCCCGACTAATTTTTTGTAGTTTTAGTAGAGATGGAGTCTTGCCATGTTTCCCAGGCTGGTCTCGAACTCCTCAGCTCAAGTGGTCCTCTGACCTCAGCCTCCCAAAGTGCTGGGATTACAGGCATGAGCCACCTTGCCCAGCCCACTAGCCAAAATTCTTAATGACTAAATAATTTTATTAAAAATAAAGAGGACAAGGCCAGCGTGGTGGCTCATGCCTGTAATCCTAGCACTTTAGGAGGCTGAAGTGGGCGGATCACCTGAGGTCAGGAGTTCGAGACCATCCTGGCCAACATGGTGAAACCCCGTCTTTACTAAAAATACAAAAATCAGCTGGGTGTGGTTGGGGGCACCTGTAATCCCAGCTACTCAGGAGGCTGAGGCAGGAGAATCACTTGAACCCAGGAGGTGGAGGTTGCAGTGAGCCGAGATCGTACCATTGTACTCCAGACTGGGTGACAGAGCGAGACTCCGTCTCAAAAAAAAAATAAAAAATAAAAAATAAAGAAGACATATTTTTAAAATGTGATTACTATAAAGGACTTCGCAGCAAGATTTTAAAACAAAAATGACTACTTTGAAAAACTATAAAAATGCGTGCAAGAGCCCATCTGACTAAAGAAGCAACATTATCTATGAGTCTTTTTATCAAGATTCTGCAGACACCAGCTTCACTAACAAAGAGTGGTTGATGCAATGATCACTTGGTAAGTTACATGCACTGCTGAGTGGCCTAGGAAGCGGGTCTGTATTTCTGCTTCATTTTCATTTTGAGCTTTCCTCTAAGGGCAGTGTCTAGACACAGTAGTGAATTGATTGTGCTTGAGATGACTCAGGAAGGCTTCTGAGCAATCGGTGGAATTAACCCATGGTCTAGAAATGATGGGTTGTTAAATGACCAAAATAATTAAGAACGTGTGTTTATTTTCATTACTTGCAGGAAAAAACATATTTCTGAAACATATCAATCAGTCCATCACCTGGGTACTTTTTCTACCCAATGCTGAAAGTGAATATTTGAGAAACTATGTTTCTAACTGGAAGAATTCTGAAACTATGTTCTTCTACAACATGTAGGCGATGTGTCACAATGAAAATGAAAGTTCCTTCTGAAGAGCTGTAACCCTACATAGCCTAGGATGTCATTTATACTTTCTCTAGCCCAGAGGCTCTGGATTTCTGCTCTCAGGCTACATCACTACATAACCATCAAACCAACTGCCTGAAATTGCTGAGCAATTGATCATAACATATAGACCTGATTCAGATATATAAATTATATTTTTATTTTTACGGGACCAAAACATATAGGTGAAAACTTTCAAATTCAGGCAACTGACATGCCAGGTGCCTACATATTTGTGAAGACCAGAGCACTGCAAGACACAGAATAGCTGGCTGAAAAGTGAAAAATCCAGTGAGTTAGGTTGTTTGATTATACAGAATCATAGAATTTTCAAAGTGAAAGGACATGGTGATCACTGATTTCAGTGACTATCCAACAACATTAGCAAGAGCCCCTAGGGTTCCCTACCAGTTCCTTCAGAAGCCTCCTTCAAAGCTGTGAGTGCATGGCCAAAGGGGAAGCTACATTCATCAACCAGACTAATCAGAGACCAGAGAGCAGAAATAAGGTTAACACAGAATGGAGTACATTTGCTTTGGGGGACGTTCATGTTTTCTTGCACATACTGAAAACAGCTGGGTGCTGATTTTGGTATAACACTCAGAGCCTCTTTTGATAAAAAGGCATTCTATATGAACGAAAACTCTGTTGGCTTCACATTGGTCAAAGAAATGGATTTTAAATAGTGACTCAACTTCCTAGAAAACTTTGTATTTAGAAATGTTTTCTTCATGCAGCTAACAGGCAAAACTAATCAAAACCTTGTTGTTAGTCTGATGTTTCTTTTCTGTGCAGCAAACAAACTCCCATAAATAAAAACCTCTGAGGTTTTCTTAGCTATGTTTGCAATTTTTGAAGTGTTGAACTGCCTAAGTCTCTGATGTCATGACACTTAATTCCTATATTTTCTTGCTTTTGCTAGAACTGAACAAACACTCCCTATCAAGATTGACCCTCTAGAAATAAAATAAATTGTCATATGAAGTCAAAATGTGACCTATCAAGTTTATGATAGCTTTCTTTGATTTTATGAGAGGAGAAAATTGTATAATCCATACTATATAGGTTGGGGTTTAAATAATATTTGCCTATAAACAATAAGCAATTGGAGATTGATTTTAAGTAAACGTATGCAATGCCTGTAAGCAACAGGAAATATATCTTACATCAATGTATGCATTGCCTATAAGTAACAGGAATTATATTTTACATGAATGTGTGAAGTGATACTTTTTTAATAGGCAAAAAATAGTGTTAAAAGCGGAACTGGCATGCTTTCCTAGGCTGTCTCAGTGATAATGACCTCAAAGTCAATGATTTCTTCATAAAGATGAAATAAGTTTATTGCAACTTGATTGCATCACCTAAAATACAACCCTTGACTTGGAAGCTTGCCCTTATGTTTTATGAGGTCTGAAATAAAAAGGAAACTGATGGAACTGAACCAGCAAATTATTTTGCAATCCATGACTACAGTTGTATACAGCAGATGTAGTCAATTGTTGAGGAAAGTTGGACCAAATTTCCATCCTGTTCAGTACTGCTGATAGCTCTATTCAAAATACATTCTTGCCTTTAGAAGAACTGACCCATAGTAATCATACAGATAGAATTTTGTGAACTATTTTTAAAGGGTAGGTTATTAATCAATGAGTGACTCTCAAATATCTTGATGGTTTCCACTGTGAAAACCAAATATCTGCATGATAGAGCAAAAATTTAATTTTCTCAGATGCTCTAGAGTGCATATAGATGAAGACTGCCTTCTTACTAGATCAGTTTTGAGAAAGATGAAAACAAAAGAAAGAAAAAATAGGATAGCTGATGAAATGAAACTTCAAATTTAATTTGATCATGTTGGCATTTTTTATTTCTTGAGTGCATTGAAAAGAACTGATTAATACTAGACACATATAATACTATCAAGTTACACCTAAAATTTATTTTGTCAGCCAGGCAACCAATCAGAACCAAATAGTGACCAAGAATTATTTTTTCAAACATGTTTGTCTTCCAGGACCTTACTGAGTTAGTTCCACAGATCATGAAATAATGGGTCTTTTCTCAGGTCTTCTACATCATTTCCCTTAAGTTGACACCCAAAGTCATAAGCTTGACTTTAGACACAGGTTTCAAAAGTAGAAAGTTTTATTCTCTTATGTTTCTATGGCTTTGAAGTTTTGCAGAACTATAAAAATAATTTGTTTTACCCTTTCCTCAACTCATGGACGTTCCTTGAAGTGAAGGAAAGGAATACTCGTCTTTGTATAATAAACAGCAAAAAAAAAAAAAAAAAAAATTAAATGAGTCTAAATTCTCATATGCCATTTAAAATTTCAGACCCAGACATCTTCAGGATTTTCTTACATTTAAAGTAGAAAGACACTACTGATACACAAAAGTAAATTTTAATTCTGTTTTTAATGCATGAAGCAATATAAAAGTTAATCATGATGATCATTATATTTGTTCTAACACTAAAGTTTTTCCCATCATCCCCCAGATTTTTCAAGTCTCTTCTCTCCTCATGGCAGATGCTCAAACACAGAGAGAAAGGTTCTATAATAAAACATTAAAAACACTGACCTAAATGAGAAATGTTTTATCGGCATGCAATATTCTAAATTCTGGTATTTGGTGGAAAAACTGTACACATTTTTGGCAGTGGCTTTAGTGTCCACTGGTCTGGCAGCTATAATGAGAATAATAAAGTATATGGTGATGACTGTTTACTTACCATTATGAGACATCCCCACTGCAAGGCATTTCTGAAACCGACAGTACTGACATTTATTTCTACTTTTTTTGTGGATCCGACAGTTAAGATCACACCTGTCATAGATAAGCTTCAATCTGATTGTTCTCCGGAAGAAACCCTGCAAAGAGATATATATATATATATATATATAATATATATATAAAAAAGAAGCAAATTTTAAGTCTTTATGACACATGGAAGCAGCAACCTACAGCGAAAGGTATACTGGCCTGGGAATCAGAAAAGGCAGGTTCTTGATACAATTCTGTCACTGGTGACTTTAGACAAGTCACTTAACCTCTCTGGAACTTAATTTTCTTTGCTATAAAATAAAGAACCAGAGGATCTCCAGGTCCCTTTTTTAGCTCTTAGACACTGACCACATCCAGCTGCGGCTTTCATTGGATCTTGGCTCTACATTTGGTTTTCAGCATGCTCTAAGAAGTGCTCTGGATTTAATGTAATGCAAATAAAACACCATGTAATCAGTTAAGTCTCTCTGCAAATCATTCCAACAGCATGCCCCAGCCTTTGTAATTGTGCTAAGCAGCCTGGCAAAGTTATAATCATTTCATTCTAAAGCATGATCAGGGCCAATAAAAATCCACATGTGGATAATTTTTTTGGAATTCTCTATGTTGCATAATTTCCTGCAGAATTTGTTTTGCTTATTTATGTTGTTGAAAGTGTGCCCCATCATTGTTGTGGCTTACAGACAGAAAGAAACTATGGGAATAACATGAGAAGTAATCAGATAAATCCTCACAAAATCGACTGCTATCTCAAAATGTCAAATACGTCAATTTGAGGCCAACTGAATATTCTGCTATATTTACGTCTTTGGAAAGAGCTGAAAAAAATCGAATGGGATATGTTTTCTGACTCCATTTTTTGGGTTCATCATATTCCTATTCATTTCTATTGTGTTCATCTTCATAAAACTTAATTGCTAATTCTTTCAAATGTATCTGGCCCTGTTTGGTGCAAAAAAACACTGCATTACTATTGCTTTGGTCATTAACATGCATTTTAACTTTCTCCAAACTTCCATTTCGAACTCTGGATGAGTATGTTCTGATTACTTGACAGCTTCATTTAAATAATTAATAGCCATCTCTAAGCCAGCCTGTCCAAATTGAAGTCCTGATCCTCCCCTACAAACTCACTTCACTTGCGGCTTTCTCCATCTCAGCAGATGCAACACCATCCTCCCAGTTTCTCAAGCCAAAATCCTTGAAATCACTCTTGACTTCTTTCTTTCCTCAAGAAGAAAGCTTTCTCTAAATACACACTTGCCCATTTCCTTCATCGCCTTCAAGTTTTGTGTCTCACCTTCTCAATGGGGCTAAGCCAACCTATTTAATGCTGTGGCCTGTCCCTGCCCCACCTCTCTTCTGGAACACTTGATCCTCTTTACTCTGCTCCAGTTTTTCTTCTTTCCAATAGCACTTATGACTTTCTAACACACCACAGAATTTACTTATTATTGTTTAAGTGTTTATTTTCTGCCCCTCCCTCACTGCTCAATTAAAATTATAAGCTCCTCAGGGGCAGGAATAGTCTCTTATACCCCTGGATGGAATCCAAATGCCTATGATAGTGCTAAATTAAAATTTGTGGAATTAATACAGATGTCACGTAACTTCCTTTCTGGGCCTCACCTTTTTCAACTATAAAATGAGAAAGCACTTCCATCTCTGGTAGTTTGTGATTCCAAATTGTGACTGAGATGTTACAAAGGCAATAAGCTTGACAAAATAATCATTATTCTCAATTTTGGGTTTGTCATTTCCTTGATCTTTAAGAACATATAGGCTGGGTGTGGTGGCTCACACCTGTAATCCCAACACTTTGACAGACTGAGGCGGATGGATCGCTTGAGTCCAGGAGTTCGAGACTAGCCTGGGCAACAAGGTGAAACCCTGTTTCTATAAAAAAATACACAAAAATTAGGCAGGTGTGGTGGCATGCACCTGCAGTCACAGCTACTACTCTGGTGGCTGAGATGGAAGGATCACCTGAGCCCAGGAGGTCAAACTACAGTAAACCAAGCTATGATTGCACCACTGCACTCCAGTCTGGGTGACAGAGTGAGACATTGTCTCAAAATAAAAAAAAAAAAAAAAAAAAAGGAAGAAAATACAGCCTTATCACCTACTATGTAAAACAAAATAATATACTATTTAATTTTGCTTGTTTTGAGGCTTTATTAAGTGGTATTATGCTATATGTAGTTTTTTGGGACACTTAAAATTTGGTATGAGGTTTCTAAAATTTAAGTTCTTGTTAGTGAAAGACTACGATTTACTAATTTTCATAAATATATAGTATTCCATTGTATGACTATACTATAATTTATTAACCTATTTGTATGCGGATGGACGTTTGAAATGTCAATTTTTTGCTATTATGAGAAGAGTTTCTCTAAATATTCCTGTAAATATTTTTAAGTGGCATTTCTGGGTTGTACAATGTGTGAATATTAAAATTTTACAAGATAATGCCAAATTGTTTTCCAAAGTGGCTATCAATTTACACTCCCCACAAGCGCTTTATGAAAATTGAAGTCCCTTCCACATTTGGTGTTGTTAGACTTCTTAATTTTGACAATCTAAAATGTATAAAATTGAATTTAAATCTTGATTTGTATGTCCCTGGCTTTTCACTTCCCAGTTTCTAATTGTCTTTTCCTTAAAATTGAATTTTAGACTTTTTTATAAATATGCTAGATATTAATCTGTTGTGTGTTACAGATGTTCAAATATCTTCTCTGTTTGGCTTAGTATCCTTGAAATGTACTTTTTCAGTATTTTTGTTTTTTCAACCAATAGATATTTCATTTCACTCTCATTCTTTTTTTTTGTTTTGTTTTGTTTTTTGTTTTGAGACAGAGTCTCGCTCTCTTGCTCAGGCTGGAGTGCAGTGGTGATATCTCAGCTCACTGCAACCTCCACCTCCTGGGTTCAAGCAATTCTTGGGCCTCAGCCTTCTGGGTAGCTGGGATTACAGGCATGCACCACCATACCTGGCTAATTTTTTTTTTTTTTTTTTTTTTTTTTTTTATTTTTAGTAGAGATGGGGTTTCGCCAAGTTGGCCAGGTTGGTCTTGAATACCTGGCCTCAAGTGATCCACTCACCTTGGCCTCCCAAAGGCCTAAGATTACAGACGTGTGCCACTACGCCTGGCTCACTGTCATTCTTGAGAGATTACCGAGTACTCAGTTATTTTCTCTTAATACTTTGAATTCCATTATGCTTCTGCTTCCATTTTGCTGTTGAGAAGTCTCCTGTCAATTTACTTCTAAGGTGATCTATCTTTTCTCTTTGGTTGCTTTTATACTCCCTATTTGTCTTTAGTATTTGGCAGTTTAACCGCAGCGTGTTTGGGCATGAATTTATTTTCATTTATCTTCTTGGATATGTTGTTTCTGCATTACGGCTTCACATGTTCATCAGTACTGGACTCCAGTTAGATAAGTACTAGACTTTCTTATTCTAGCCTTCACATTTCTGAATGCCTCTCTTTTATTTTCCATCTTCTTCTCACTACTTACTAATATTGATTGCCAAAGTAAAAATCAGAACAGAAGCAAAATAACATGAAAATATATAATTACACTGGCAAAAGTAAAAACAAACATTTCTCACTAAAGTTCATTAGTGAGAACAGTTCTGCACTTTACTCTTCCATTGATCAGTGAAGAAGACATACCTCTTTAATATTCAAAGATCCTATGAATCCTTCAAGAACTAAAAGCCTTCAAATTCCAGCAGATCCTGGATAGGGCATATTCTTTAAGACACTGTTGGTTTCATTCTTGGTAGTTTCTTTGCATATCTCTTTCAGTTTCAGGTTTTTCTTCTGCTGTGTCCAGTAAGCTATCTAACCCTTCCACTGAATTTTTATTTCAATAATTATACTTTTAAGTTTTAGAAGCTTCACTTTTTTTTCACTTGGTTTTCAAATCATCCTGGTTATTCCTAATAGTTTATTGTTGCAAGCCTATGCCCTCTTCCTTTAAATAATTCATAATAGCTATTTTATATTCTGTATCAGGCAATCCCAATTTTTGCTTTCCCCAGGGAGGGGAAGAGCAGGGAGTCTGTATCAGTTTTCTTGTTGTTGATGAATGTCATTCAAGATGGTTAGCTTCTCACATGCTTGCTGATATTATTTGGAACTCGTTTCTTGACCTTAAACTGGGGGACTCCTACAAGGTCTAAATTAGGAATTCAGTAGCCAGGGGTGCTACTGACTTATGACTATTTCAGACACTTTTGAGAATCCTGGTTTAATTCAGAAGCCCTACACTCAGCTCCTTCTCACTGATTCCTCAGAAAACTGCTACAGCCATCCGCCTTTGGGGCAATGTTCACCCCTGTACCTCTCTGGGCATCTATCATGGGGAAAACCCTGACATGCTAAGTGTGCCTGCAGCTCACAGCTTGGAACTGAAGGTATGTTTGTTTCATTTTGTTTCACTGATGTTTTGGAGAGTTTTCTCTACCTCTTGTGAGATCGACAATGTCTTAAAGAATATGCCCGATGTAGAATTTGCTGGCAGTTGAAGTCTCTTTAATTCTCAAAGGGTTCTGAGGACCTTCAGATATCAAAAAAATTTTTTTTCACAGATGAATAGAATGCTAATGTATAGAATTGTTCTCATTGATAAATGTTGGTGAAAATTTTGATGTTTACCATTGTGATCATAGATATTTTATGATATTCCTTGACTTCTCTTTTGATTCTTGCTTTTTAAAGACTAATATTAGTGGGTGAAAATGCTACTTGGCTAGCTGACAGCTGGATGGCTCACAGAGTGCTCAGTTATTTGGCATGGTTAGGAGAGGAAGGTTTTTTGATAAGAGAATTGTTGATCCCTTCCTTACACCGTATACAAAAATTAACTCAAGATGGATTAAAGACTTAAATGTAAGACCTAACACCATAAAAACCCTAGAAGAAAACCTAAGCAATATCATTCAGGACATAGGCATGGGCAAAGACTTCATGACTAAAACACCAAAAGCAATGGCAACAAAAGCCAAAATTGACAAATGGGATCTAATTAAACTAAAGAGCTTCTGCACAGCAAAAGAAAATATCATCAGAGTGAACAGGCAACCTACAGAATGGGAGAACATTTTTGCAATCTACCCATCTGACAAAGGGCTAATATCCAGAATCTACAAAGAACTTAAACAAATTTACAAGAAAAGAGCAAACAACCCCATCAAAAAGTGGGCAAAGGATATGAACAGACACTTCGCAAAAGAAGACATTTATGCAGCCAACAGACATATGAAAAAATGCTCATCATCACTGGCCATCAGAGAAATGCAAATCAAAACCACAATGAGATACCATCTCACGCCAGTTAGAATGATGATCATTAAAAAGTCAGGAAACAGATGCTGGAGAGGATGTGGAGAAATAGGAATGCTTTTACACTGTTGGTGGGAGTGTAAATTAGTTCAACCATTGTGGAAGACAGTGTGGTGATTCCTCGAGGATCTAGAACTAGAAATACCATTTGACCCAGCAATCCCATTACTGGGTATATATCCAAAGGATTATAAATCATGCTACTATAAAGACAGATGCACACATATGTTTATTATGGCACTATTCACAATAGCAAAGACTTGGAATTGACCCAAATGTCCATCAATGATTGACTGGATTAAGAAAACGTGGCACATATACATCATGGAATACTATTCAGCCATAAAAAAGGATGAGTTCATATCCTTTGCAGGGACATGGATGGAGCTGGAAACCATCATCCTAAGCAAACTATCACAAGGACAGGAAACCAAACACTACACGTTCTCACTCATAGGTGGGAGTGGAACAATGAGAACGCATGGACACAGGGTGGGGAACATCACACACTGGGGCCTGTCAGGGGGTGGAGGGTTGGGGGAGGGATAGCATTAGGAAAAATACCTAATGTAAATGACAAGTTGACGGGTTCAGCAAATCAACACGACACATGTATACCTATGTAACAAACCTGCACGTTGTGCACATGTACCCTAGAACTTAAAGCATAAGAATAATAAGAAAAAGAAAAGATAACCTCAAGGTTATGGTTTTATTGCCCTGTAGAACATTAACCATTCTGAATCTTATTTCAGGATTCTTTCTTTCAGTGACTATACATTCTTGGTCCTTCAAGTTCTTCTTTGAACTAGATTTACCATCCTGCTTTTCCCTCATTAATGGGTTTTAAATAAATCTTTGACACACATTCAAAAAAAAAGAGAATTAAGTTTAACTCTTATAATGGAAATTTCTGACATGACTCAGCTGATGCCTTTCAAAAGTGTATCACATTTTTTATGATGATCCAAGGTCTTTCAATGAATAATCATTCTGAACATTATACACTGTATATGTAAATAAAATCTTGAACTGAATACACAGATCCTAGCATGCATCTTGGAACTTGCTTTACTTTTTTTACACCGAGTTCATGACAACCAAGTGTTTTCTTGTCATTTAACTCAAGGAATCTAGAGAGGAAGATGTAAGGATATTATCGAGTGCTTTTCTGTAAAATTATTTATTGATTTACAGAACAAGGCCGGCTTCTCCAAATTTTCTTCATATTACTGATGAAGAAACACTCTAATAAAACTCTTTTTTATTATTTCAGAGTCCATAGAACAATGCATTTTCAACAACTTACTCTTCTGATGATCAGGAAGTCTGTGACGTGGTGTGTTGGAGATGCATCAGTCACCATTTGAGAAAATTGTTTTGTGTATATATTTATTCTAATGTCTGCACATTTGTCTGTTAGAAAGTAACAGACAAATTTTTCATATCATTTGAAAAAATTTCTTTGATCTCTCCTTAATTGCTTTAATTTTAACAAAACATCAGGGACAATGAGACCTCAGAATGGTGTTGTTGATTTTACAATGAAATTAACAGCCCTGTGCTGGGCTTGCAGTTGGCTTTCCCATGAAGCAGTCTGGCCCCTGGAAGTTGGATTAATAAGCTATGACTGGCAGGTGAGAAGTATTAAAACTCTTTCTGAAGTAGGGATGAATAGACATACAAGTGGCTAACAAGCACACGGCATTCTTTTGTATACAGAAATATAAACTTAGATTACATTGTATTGTATGGTAGACTGTATTTACTTATATCTTTAGGTACGGCTATGGTTCCAAAATGATCCTTCACTAAAGATAAAAAATAGGATGGAACTTACCAAGGAAAAAAATGTGTCCAACATGTAAACAACAAATAAATTATAGCTTTCCAAGCTCTAAAGTATGTATATCTTTCAGTTGCTAAAGGTTTTATTTTACTTAAGTTTGCAATATTAACACACCCAAGAATCTGTAACTATTTCACCTTAATTCAAACCCAGTCTACCCATTCTCATCTGTCTGACTGAATTTTGGCAAGAATCACTAATATAAACCTGTTCCATTTACATTGTAAAACTGTTTAGGAAGATCTACCAACAGCTGTTTTATGCTGTGTTTATTCTTTTCAATCCATAGATAAGCCTGCAGCTTTGTGGTCAACTGTATTTTTTAAATTATGAATATAACCCACATTCTACTACAACAGCAAATGTGAAGCTTCCAAAACACCTCTCAGAAAATACATGCAGATGAGTTAAACACATTTGCTAATTCCATTTTCCTGGCTTTTTATTGCGTATTGGTTATAAGCTAAGGAGATGTCTTTACTGACAGCCACTGGTCTAATGCAGCAGTATTCAGAATGTGGCAGCAATTTTGTTTAGTTTCAAAGTAGCAAAGAATGAGTAACTGCATTTCTTCAGAATGAGACTGAAAGTTTTATGGTTGCAAGATCCCTTTACTCTTTTTAAAATTATAGAAGACCCTAAAGAGATTTTGTTTATGTGGGCTATCTTTACTGACATTTATCACACTAGAAATTACAACTGAGAAATTATTATACACAAGAACATATAAGCAAACATTCCATTAGCTACCAGAGCTATGTCATCATCCTACATCATGTAGCTTCCAGAACACTCCACATACACTCCTGAGAGAATGAAAGTGAAAAAAGTAATAAAAATCATTATTATGAATATAGTTTCAACTTCATGGATGCCTTGAAAGGGTCCAAGCCCCAGCCACACTTTGGGAACTGCTGATGTATACTTGAAGAAGCCAAATGATATTGTTTCATTATGTAACCACATCCTACCAATAACATCTGAATCATTTTATAGATGAGAAAACTTGAGTAGGATGTGGTTAAATAATGATGTATGCAAATGCACCTCGCACAGTATCTGGTACATACTAAGAATTCAATAAAAATCAGAATAAGAATTCAAAAAAAGTTTCCTTTTTTGACCCATCATCCATTTAGGAATCAAGATGTCCTAATTCTTTCCTAACTGCTGTTCTATATCTTTACGCCAAATAAAAACCCCAGCCGAGGCAGGGTTTATTTTATAAGGTAAATATTTATGAACAATTTATTCTGTGTAATCAGTATATAATAAATGCTATTTTATTCATTGAGTATATTAAAATTATTTTAAAAGAATGCATATCAAAGTATAAGTGGATTCACATATTTTCTTCATATTAAGTAGTATATTACTAAATGTTTAAATTTTCCAAGAATAATATTTTTCTTATTCTTACCTTTAAAATGTGTAGATGTCTATTTTCCCTTTCCAAGTGAGTAAAACCTTCCTTACATTTTAGTCTAGGAATTCTGGAATCCACATTTTGGATGGTTTGCAAATTACTGCAGGTTAGTATACAATACGCTTAGTTTTCTTCTATGTTTGCTTTTTAATCTATGATAGGTTAAGGACTCCCCTACAGTCTTCAGGTTTTATTAAGTATTTTTTCTCCCTCTCTGCTTTCTACCCTTTCTAATCCTAACTTGAAGGCACTTGGATTTCCTCCTCTCTCTTCTCTTTTTGCTACTCTTCTTCCCTGCTTGCTTTTAAGTTTTAGTGCCCTCAGAACTTAGATTTATCACTATAACCAACTACTGACAATGTTCTTGTCTTTCCATTTTCAGCTGTTTTCGGTAATGTTAGCTTTCCACAAGTTTGTGACTAACAGGATTATGGTGGAACTATTTGCTTAAAGGTTTTAGTTTTCTAAGTGCTTTACTAGCCCATAGAAAACAATAACTTATTGTGGAACCTTAAACCAACCATGCTGTTTTTATTTATTTATAGTTGTAAATTATCAACATGACCAAAACAGAATGGTTTCTTCAGATAAATAGGGCTCAGAATTTAGCAACAGTTTACTCACTCAAAAATGGTATCCAACTCAGTAAAAATAAACTCTAACTCATTAAATCTAACAATAAAACTCAATAAAGCCACAAAACACTCAATAAAAAATCTAAGTCAATAAAATGACATGTTCTTACTACTCATCAAGATCTTAGATAATTGACTTAATACAATGATTTCATATAAGGTCATAAATATTTTAACTTGGTTTAAATTACAGAATGAATGGGTTTTAGTGTTTTAAATGAAAGCATCTCTTGCCAGGAGTGTTTCAAAGTGTCATTTTGAAATTATAGACCTTAGAGATGAATAAGACCTTGTGTAGCCAATCTAACCAAGTCATTTTACCCATGGGGGGCCTGATGAAGGATATAATGTGTATGTGACTGGCTAGTGACTTTGGAAAGTGGCAGAGCTGACCTCTGGCTTGTCCCTTTTCACTGTATTAGGTTGCCTTTAGAGTAAAAACTGTTTCAATTGAAGGGACTTTAGAGATCATCTAATTCAGTGTCATCTTATTTATTTATTTATTTATTTATTTATTTTTGGAGTTAGGGTCTTGCTTTTGTGACCCAGGCTGGAGTGCAGTGGTGTGATCATAGCTCACTGCAGCCTTGAACTCCTGGGATCAAGGGATCCTCTTACCTAAACCTCCCAAGAAGCTAGGACTACAGGCATGTGCCACCATGCCTGGTTAATTTTTTAAAAATTTTGTAGGGATGGGGTCTCACTATGCTGCCCAGACTGGTCTTGAACCCCTGGGCTCAAGCGATCCTCCTGCCTTGGCCTCCTAAAGTGTTGGGATTACAGGCGTGAGCCACCACACTCAGCCACAATCATTTTATAGATGAGAAAATCTGGGTAGGATGTGGTTAAATACTGATGTATGAAAACGTTACCTCATACAGTATTTGGCATGTAGTAAGAATTCAATAAAAATCAGTTTCCTTTTTTGGCCCATCATCCATTTAGGAACCAAGATGTCCTAAAGCTTTCCTAACTGTTGTTCTGTATCTTTATGTTGAATAAAAAGCCCAATAAGCAGGTGTTTATTTTATAAGGTGAATATTTATGAACAGTTTATTCTGTGCATTGAGTATATAATAAATTGTACTTTTTTTGTTGTGTATATTAAAATTATCTTAAAAGACTGCATATCAAAATATGAGTGGATTCACATATTTTCTTAATAATTAAGCAATAAATTACTAAACATCTGAATTTTCCAGAATACCCTTTTCACAAAGGAAAGAGATGAGGATAAATAGTATCTCCTTTCCCACACTGTTATACCTCCTTGCCTGTCCGTGTATGTGGCTCACATTGATGCTGGAATAAGGAAACACGAGGCACTGCTTTGAGAGCCAACACCACCTAAGGAGTCAGAGTCTAGACCGAGGTCTGCCACTTACTAAGGGATGACCTTGGCAAGTTTTACTAACCTGTAATTTCTACATCTGTAATGTGGCCATAAAGAAGCCCAATCTTACAGGATTGCTCTAGGGATCCAAAGATATGCATATATAAATAATCTGTAAAATCTAGTGTCTATACAATATTACATGGTATAGCAAAAAAAAAAATAAATAAACAAACAACTAGAGAATGCAGGAAATCTGCATCCTGGTGTCAGATCATCACTGTCTTGCCATGACCCCTTGGAGAAGTCACCTTTTTGTAAAAATCTGCAAGATGCAAGGATTAAATTAGATCAATGTCTCAAAGAATCAATTTGGAGAAAGCAACGTGGGGCAAAGCAGCCCAGCTTTTATCCACTTTCTTAGGCTTTCAAATATTATATCATCCTTTGGGAGGCTGAGGTGGGAGGATCACTTGAGCCCAGGAGCTCAAGGCTGCAGCGTGCTAGGATAGCGCCATTGCACTCTAGTCTGGGTGACAGAGCAAGAATCTTCCATGAAGAAAAAAAATTCATATATTGTATCACCTAAAAAAAGGGTTCTGCTGAAATGAAATAATAAAGTTTCAACAGTTTCTTTGAAGAAGACTTTTTTTTAATTACCTTGCATCCTTCACATGCATGAACTCCATAGTGAAATCCAGAAGCTTTGTCTCCACAGACACGACATTCGATTGCCATGAGGGAGTTGGAGGGCTCTTCATGAGGCTTATTGTAGAGCTGAGTCTTCTCAGAATAATAAGGTGGAGATGCAGGCTCTACTTTGATTGCACCTGTGTATGGAGACATGTGAGAGGATAATTATCCCATGAAAACAGTCCTAAAAAGGCAACAGGGCAAGCCACCATAGTACACCTTTGTGCTGTATTTGTATTGTTTCAGTGTAAAAGCACAGTGGAACATGAAAAAACACTGGAGTTAAGGCAAGAAAAAGAAGGCTTTGTAATCACAGGCAAGTTACAACATCTCTAAGCCTCACCCGTAAATATAAAATGGGAACGAGAATTAAGTCTGTGGTTCTATGACCCCCAGTACCCTGCAATACTACAGCTCTAACAGACAACATAGAGGATTTGAGACAAGGAAGCTTATTTTGCTAGGAAATTGTTCTGTCTTTGGTATTCATCACAATATTAAATTATACATTTTATTTAAATATTCCATTTTATAAGTACTTTGAAACAACTCTTGCAAAAGAACCACAGAAGGAACACCATTGTGAAAAGGTCATGGTATGCCTAGCTTGACGTGCATGAAAAATACGAGCCCAGGTTACCATTAGTGTTCAATCAAAAGAGGTGGTTTGTGAAATAATCTTCGACAGAGCGTGGTGGAACTTATGGAAGTAAGCCCTACCTTTTACTAGTTAGGCTCAGGGCTACAAAATTTCCATATTAGGCTCTAACTGAAAACTGCAGATAAATATAACTAAGCATATTATTTATCTTTAAAAGCCACTAGAAATACAGGAAGTTCTTACTTGTCAAGTAATGATCACCAATTACATAGTGGTGGCTTTGGAAAACCAGCATGTCAGCCCACACATGATAAAAATCAAGGAAATAGCATCACAGAAATACATTTTATCTCAAAAAGTGCAGTTCTAGTTTTTCTTGAGTCTGATGTTTTGATGTTGATTTAGTTAATGGCATGAAAATTTATCAATAGGTTACAATGTTAAAACAAACTTGTGCTCAAAAGTAGGTTTCAGTATAAACTTCCGAAAGGACATACTAGAAAAAATGTACTGTAGTAGCAGTAATATAGTGAAGATAAATTATATCATACAAGGTGACTTGGAATTGTTACTTATTAACTTATAAGGGGCCAAAAGAATTCAAAGTTTGGATGATGGACTCTTAGCCTGAGATACAACTGGCAGTGTAATCAAGGTAGAAAATGTCCCTACGAAGGAAGTAAGCAGGAAAGGAAAGAAGAGAGGGAGGAAGGAGGAGGGGAAGGCAAGATTGACCTGGGGCCAGCTCCCTTCCTGGCATTTCCTAGATACCTAATATTTCATGGACAAATGGGTGAATAAATGAATGGTGAATGCCTTCTCTATTAGATTTCTAGTCTCTGGAGCATTATTGATTACAGGGTTACTGAGAGATAAGTCCAATTCTAGTCCTAGTAGTCTGAAAAGTGAAAATAAACATCATACTTTGGTACTCTTGAAGTTTCAGGTCATACTTATAATCCGCAACCATTGGATCTGTTCTTGTGAATGGAATGTCTTCATAATGTGGAGTAGAAATGCTGGAGAAGTCAACAGTAGTGAAGGGCTTGATGTCAAAGGAGTGGGAGTGGTCATCCATTACAGAGAGATCCACGGAGCTGATCCCAAAGTTGGTGGGCCAGAATGGCATCTCTGTGTCAACCATGGTCATTTCTGAAAGGAAAAATAGACTAGCAGTGAAGTTAAGTCCTAGAGAACACAGCAATCTCACAGTTTCAGAAACAGAAATGAAAAGAGTCTTTGGCAAAGTAATCTCATCTAGGCTCTCACAACAACAGAAAAGAACATAACCACCTTCTTAGTGCTGTCCAGGCTGTTTTATGATAGAAAGGAAGTCACCCTTTACCCAGGTATCATAATAGAGAATCCTGAAACAGTGCAGATATATACAGTGTATCCATATAAATGCCTTTTTGCCAACAGGCCTGCTCTCATTATCTTCTACAGAAAGTCATCAATTGAGTCTGTTAATGACTGCTGTTATTTATTTAAAATTTTGTCCAGCTTTATTGAGTATAACAGACAAAAATTTTTAAACTTAAGGTATACAGGCCAGGCACGGTGGCTCACACCTGTAATCCCAGCAATTTGGGAGGCTGAGGCAGGAGGATCACCTGAGGTCAGGAGTTCAAGACCAACCTGGCCAACATGGCGAAACCTCATCTCTACTAAAAATACAAAAATTGGTCAGGTGTGGTAGCACTCCTGCAATCCCAGCTACTCGGGAGACTGAGACAGGAGAATCACTTGAACCTGGGAGGCAGAGGTGGCAGTGAGGTGAGATCACACCACTTGCTCTAGCCTGGGCAACAGAGCAAGACTCCATCTCAAAAAAAAAAAAAAACAAACCAAAACAAAACAAAAAAAATCCAAAAAGCCAAAAAACAAACAAAACACTTAAGGTATTCAATGTGATGTTTTAATATATGTATTTACTATGAAATGATTATCATAATCAAGCTAATGAACATATTCATCACTTCACACAGTTACCTTTTTGAGTATGAATATGTGTAGTGAGAACACTTAAGGTCTACTGTCTCAGCAAATTTCAAATATACCATACAGTATCACTAACTATAGTCACCATGCTAACAGTGACCTATACTTAGGTCTCCAGAACTTATCCTGCATAACTGAAACTCTGGCTGACATCTCCCCATTGCTCTCACCCTCCAGCCCCTGGCAACCACCATTTTACTCTCTGCTTTTATGAGTTCGACTTTTTTAGATTCCACGTATAAGTGAGATCATGTGGTATGTCTTTCTGTGTTATATACTACCCAGTTTAATTCTCTTAGCATAATGTCCTCTAGGTTCATCTCTGTTGACGAGAATGACAGGATTTCCTTCCTTTTTTAAGGTTGAATAATATTCTATTGGGTGTGTACATATATATCTGTATGTGTATATATGTATGTGTGTATATATATTTTATATATACAGATACATACTGTGTTTTCAAAAATCCATTCATCCATTGACAAGTTGATTTCATATCTTGGCTATTGTGAATAATGCTGCAGTGAACATGGGAGAGCAGATAGCTCTTCAACATACTGATTCCATTTCACTTGGATATATACCCAGAAGCAGGATTGCTGGATCATATGCTAGTTCTATTTTTAATTTTTTGAGGCAGTCCATTCTGTTTTCCATAATGACTATACCAATTTACATTCCTGCCAACAGTGTACAAGGGTTCCCTCTTATCCACATCCTTGCCAACACTTCTTATCTTCTGTGTTTTTGATAACAGCCATTCTAATGGGTGTGAGATGATATCTCACCATGGTTTTGATTTGCATTTCCCTGATAATTAGTGATGGTGAGTACCTTTTCATACATCTGTTGGCCACTTGTATGTCTTCTTTCTAGAAATGGATATTCAGGTCCTTTATCATTTTTTAACTGGGTTATTTGTTTTCTTGTGATTGAGTTTGTTGAGTTTCTTATATATTTTGGAATATTAATTCCATATCAGATGTATGATTTGCAATCAATAACTCCACATCAGATGTACAGATTTCCCTATTCTGTAGGCTGGCTTTTCACTTTATTGATTATTTCCTTTGCTGTGAAGAAGTTTCTAGTTTGATGCAATCTGTTAATGATTGTTTTCAAAGTGTGCACAGGGTTCCAGGACAATTTTGCTCTCTTGAAATTAGAAGCCCAAAATATTTTTCTCTTTAGGATGAAATTTTTGCTATTCTACTTGTATTTATAATGCTTTTGTGTAATACAAAAGTTGGCAAATCAAATTTAGGTAAATGAACTTCTTCTTTAACTGCATCCTAAAATAATTTTGTTCTTAATACAAAAATAAAAAAATTTTAAAGGGAAAAATTACTCAATTATTACTTCTGTACTATGAAAAATTACTCAAATAATAATCTTTTCTGTGGATACACCTTTTCCTAAAGAGGAAAAAGTTTTCCCCACATTGAGAATAGAAAGGTTAGAGAGATATGTGGAAACATTTGATCACACCCGAGAGTGTCAAAATCAGACTCTAGCCCAGCATTAATTTTAAACCACCTCCAAAACAAAAACAAAACAAAACAGAGATAGAAAAAAGAAAACACATAAAAGACAAAGGAAAAATACTTATATGGATTCTAAGGCCACAGAATAGCAAGTTTCATGAATCATCTGCCCAGTATCATGTATGCCACATGCATTTTTCTAAACATGATTTATTGTCACAGTAAGTGCAACAAAACTCTTTTGCTTCACTTCATGTGAACTTGTGAGCCACCGAGTGTGTAGACTGGAAAACTTTCTTCAATAGGTACCTGGACTCTATTTACCTGAAAACAGTTCATTATTCAAAGTGGTGCCAAAAAAGCAGTCGTATTTTAAATGTTAACTCTGTGGTCAAAAACACAAGTGGAGAGCTGTGTAAATTTAGGACTGCTCACACTGGAGACAGAGATGAGCTGCTCATAAACTCCAGGACTCATCAAATGACAGGCGTATCTTTCTTGTTTGCAGTCATATCCCCACTGCTAACCAAGGGCTTGTCTCATAGTAGGTGCTCGTTAAATATTTATTTATTAAATACTAAATACATTGATGACTTAATGAGATAGCTGTGAAGTTTTAGCAGAAGGAGCAGGGAAGGAGGGAAGCAAACTGGTATTGATCAAGCACTTCCCATGTGCCCAGTACATCCTACCTTTTCTTCTGCATAATCTGAAATATTATTCCCACTTTATAGATAAGCAAGCTAGGACCAAAGAAGTAAAGTGAATTGCCCAAGGTCCTCTAGCTAGGAAGTAGAAGAGTCAAACTCAAGACTGACCTTGAAACTCTCTTCTGTATATACAGTATTCTCTTGATTCTCTCATTGATGAAACAGGCTTATGGAGGAGGGGCCACCCTCATCTGTGTGTCTGTGCACGGGCCTCTTGCTTTTCCTTTTTCTTTTCTTTTATTTATTTATCATTTTTTTGGAGCAATTTTATTTTAATGCTCTCACTTTAACACCACTTGCTTTTTCTTACCAAGCAGATTGCCAAGAAATTCACTCCAAAGGCAAACTTTTGCATGAGTTGAAGATTGAAGATTTCAGCTGTGATCTTCATAAGAAAAAATGCCTTGAAGCCGGGCGCAGTGGCTCACGCCTGTAATTCCAGCACTTTGGGAGGCCAAAGAGGGTGGATCACCTGAGGTCAGGAGTTCGAGACCAGCCTGATCAACATGGAGAAACCCCGTCTCTGCTAAAAATACAAAATTAGCCGGGCATGGTGGTGCATGCCTGTGATCCCAGCTACTCGGGAAGCTGAGGCAGAAGAATTGCTTGAACCCAGGAGGCAGAGGTTGCAGTGAGCTGAGATCATGCCACTGCACTCCAGCCTGGGCAACAAGAGTGAAACTCCATCTCAAAAAAAAAAAAAAAAAAAAAAAAAGCCTTGAAAATATAAACAAGACTAGTCCTGTGAATGTGCGTCTGTGGTTTAAAGAGGACTAATTAGGTACCGTATGGGTTCACATTTCTATCTATGTAAATAAGTACCCAAACAACCTTAAGTTATCTGTGTTTCAGTGTCAACACTGCACACCAAAAAGAGGAATGTGTACTGGTGATAGTTAAAGGTCATTCTAGGTCTCAATGACATCCAGAAAAAAGTCTGTGCTCCTAAGGACAGGGCACCCATCCAACTGTGTCCTTTGTTTCAAAATTCGTCCAAACCTGTCTAACCCAGGTCATTCCATTTACTTTGTCTGTCTCCTTGGCAGGTTCAATTTTCATTTCTGTATCTACTTTTCTTAGTAAAACTTATTTTCATATTAAAGTATATTTCCCTTGTCTACATTGTAATATCCACAAAGGTAGGTTTATCACCTATTTCTCACTATGCTATTGCAAAGTTTTCTGCATACAGAATAAAGGCTGACAAAGTGAGTTAAAGGTAGTGGATATGCTTTTGTATGAATACTGGGAAATGAAAATAAGGATGCACAAATATCTGGGGTGGGAGAGAAATTGGTTGCTCATGATTTTACTGGTTTACTTTTGCTTTGTTTCATTTTTAACATACAACTTCAGTGACTTCCTATCAATCACAGCCATGCTGCTTTCTTTCCTCTCTCTCTCTCTTTCTCTCTCTCTCTCTCCCCCGCCCCCCACCACCTCACTTTTAAAGAGACAGCATCTCACTGTGTTGCCCAGGCTCATCTCAAACTCCTGCGTTCAAGTGGTCCTCCTGGCTCAACCTCCCAAACTTCTTGGAATATAGGCGTGAGCCACTGTGCCCAGCCAAAGTCATGCTTCTTATTACAAAAGTCATATCCCTAGGGGTCATGTATTATATTGTGGAAATTTTGGGAAAATTTTTAATGTCAAAATAGCCATCTATGTGTTAAGGAAAGAAGGAAAAGTTCATATAATTTTTAAAGATATTATATGAAATTCCTAGAAAACTTTCTACTTGTAGTGCATCTCATGGCTAAAAGGATGCTGTTTTCTGTTTTTTGTTTTGTTTTGTTTTGCACAGTAGCCTTTACTTTTGTGAGAGCAGTTTTAGGTTTACATAAAAATTGAGCAGAAAGTACAGAGCTCTCATAATAGCCCTTCCCCAGCCTCCTGTCCCCTCTCTACAAAACATGGTTTTCCCCATTACTAACACCTTGTACAGTGTAGTATACTTGCTACAACTGATGAACCAATATTGACACATTATTACTAACTAAAGTCCACAATTTACATTAAGGTTTGCTCTTTGTGTTGTATAGTTCTGTGTTTTTCTTTTTTTTCTTTCTTTTTTTTTTTTTCGGTGGAGTCTCGCTCTGTCACCTAGGCTGGCATGCAGTGGCGCGATCTTGGCTCACTGCAACCTCCACCTCCCAGGTTCACATGATTCTCCTGCCCCAGCCTCCTGAGTAGCTGGGATTACAGGCGTGTGCCACCATGCCCAGCTAATTTTTGTATTTTTAGTAGAGAAGGGGTTTCACTATGTTGGCCAGGCTGGTCTCAAACTCCTGACCTCAAGCGATCTACCTGCCTCTGCATCCCAAAGTGCTGGGATTACAGTTGTGAGCCACCATGCCCGGCCAAGTTCTATGGGTTTTGACAAAGACATAATATCATGCATTCATTAGAGGATCACACAGAATAGTTTCACTGCCCCAAACATACCCCATACTCCACCTATTCATTCCTCCCTTCCTCTACCCAAGAATGGTATGTTTTTGCTGTCCTCTACTAGTAAGGGCATACTGGTGGAAAAGCAGGAGAAACACTGGCCTTTTAGCTTGGCATTCAAGGCCCTCTATGTCTTAGCCCTAACTTACTTTTTCAGTCTTATTTCCACTGGTTATCCCAGACCTCGCTCCCATTCTTGGCATATCTGGTGGCTGGGCATATCATACTATCTGCCCAGGTTAAACATGCCCTGACTCTTTTAGTCATGCAGGTTACCGAGGCTGCTGTGTCTTCTTCCTGCTCCTCACCTCTTCATGCCACAAGCCTGCTTGTCTTTCAAAACCCAGTCCAAATGCTACTTTCTCCGTAAAACCATCTATGAATCCTCCAACTTAAAAACACTCCATTCTCTGTGTTCCCACAGCACTTTGTACCTCCTCCTTTAGCTCAGATATAATTATCTGTATAACTATCTCCACCATTAGACTTCCAGCCTGGAGCAAAAGGACAGCATCTTATTATTCTATTTTCCCATGTGCATCTTTTATGCACAGTTGTTTTTTTTTTTTTTTTTTTTACCAAATTCTTGCCAATTGACAATCATATTTTATGCAGAAGAGTAAATTTTCATTTTGCTACTAAAGATGGAAAAATAACAATACTTTCTCAATAGTTTAGTTTTGTTAAGACTTAAGTTCCCTCCAAAAAATGTTAATCTTCAACATTATCAATAAAATACAACTTAAGCCATAACCGTTCCCCCTCAACGACGTATATTCAGTTTTTTCTCTTTTGCTGATTACAAGAGGAAGGTTGTGATCCTAGATGGTTTTCTTATTTTTCTAAGTTGAAAGACAAAGTAAGAAAGAAAAATAGCTTGCCTCTTCATCTCTATGAAAACATTGCCCAAACACACTTTTCCCCCTCCCCCCTGCCCTTCTCCCTTCCCTTTTACTCTGGGACACCTTGACCTAAACAACATTATTCCATGGACCATAGTTACTGGGAGGCACAGTGGTTCCCTAGACATTTCATTTTATTTTGACTTAGAGATGGGTCCAGAAAGCCTGCTTCTAATTTTGTCTCTAGAAAACATAAGCTACTGTTTCTGCCAAGCTGTAAGTTGAGGAGGTGTTTTTTGTTACTCCGTGCAATTACCCATGAAAGAACAAATGACCAAAATATTTGCATGAACAACAGCCCTTCTCAGTAACAAGAACGTGTCTTAACTGCCCAGCTGTGACACTGAGTTGTGTTGCATCAGTGGTATATCCATTAATTTCACAACCTTTAGAGTGTTTTAAGCTGGCAAGTCTTTAGGCAGAACTTGTGAGCAAAGGACATGGATGTGTGCCATTATCTTAGACCTTAAAACTTGGCTTTAAATGCTATTATAGTCAATGCGCAGACTTTTCACAATACTCAAAGGATGAAGTAGTTCAACAAAAATACAACCAATTTCATGCAAAAATAAAGTAACTTCTTTAATCTGATAGGCATTATTATTTGGGAGTATGGAAGTGGGTTGGAAAAGATGCTAAATTATAAAATTGAACACCAGAAATATATGCTTTACCTTTGGGGTTTTATGTTGTCCCTCATGAAAAGAAAAGAAAAACTATGATAAGAATAGCTGGTAAAATGTTACATCTTCTTCATATTTACATTAGCTAATACTAACAGGACACTAAATCTGTGCAAAGTACTACGCCAAATACTGTGCCTGGATTGCGTCATTTAATCCTCACAACCAGCCTGAGGAAGTAGGTGCACTTATAATTTACCTTAAAGATGGGAAAACTGAGGCATGGACCCGGAAGTTAAAGTCCACAGTAACTAAGCAATAGAACTGGCATTGAATCCAGATGGTCTGAAGCTCCATAGCCCACACTTGTGACTTTACAGTGGATACTGGTTAGAAAACATTATTTCTTCCTGATCTTCCAGTTCTATATTAAACAATTATTTAACAGTTCCAACAAACCTTTACTGAATACCTACGATGTGCCAGGCAGGCAGGGGGGCAGGGGATGTACTATGAAGAGTAACTCTCAAATGAAAGCTTTATTAGAGAAATGTGTTCAGCCAGGCAACAAGAGTATGTACCTGAAAAGTCTTTCATAGGTCCTTTGTAGTTTTGTTGGAAACGACCTTAAAAGACACTTAACCGCTGATTTTTCAATCCCTTCTCATTTGTTTCAGGTTAATGTCATGGTACTCATAACTGTGGTTCCAACTTGTTTATCCAGCCCATCCTTACTGATTCATGCAGATCAAGATCACTCTGCAGTGTAAACTGACCTGGGAATTTACTAATTCCTCTCCCATCATGACAGCTGACATCCAGAGACAAGAATCATCCTGAAACACTAGAGCAGAAAAGGCTGTTTTCAGATCATCTGAGTTCTCATTTGACAGATAAAGAAAATGAGGCAAAGTGACCCGCTCAGGGTTTCCTGGTGAGCTAGAGGCTGACTGGACGGGAGCCCAGCTTGGCTCCTCTGAGCCTGGCATTCTCAGCGCTGCGTTATCAAGTTGTTACTATATGTAAATACGCTGAAAATGGGACTTTTAACCTTTGCCACTTTTCACAGATCCAGATTTATTTTTAGGGGGTCTTCAGTGAATGTATATGAATGTCATCAAATTTATGAGGGAAAAAGTCTCATGTAAGGAACCATTTCCTGGATGGCAAATTATCACAGAATAAAATGCGAAGAACTAAATCTGTAACAGAATTTGTTTCTAACAAAAGTCATGAACTCTGAATTAATCAAAAGGTTTAGGGAATAGTCTTGAATAGTCTAATAAAGTAAGCATTATCTTGGTTCGTTTTTACATAGTAAGTACAGATATACAAATTTTATTTGTTTGTTTGCTTTGTGCCGTTTGCTGTTCTGAACATTAACAGTGAAGAAGGATGGGCACAGCCCCATGTCAGATGCCCGAGGTTCCAATCCAACCCTATTGCTGGAAGTTCGTATCTCTTCATATCTAATCTCCATCTGTAGAATATTAATATTGTCTCCCTCCTAGAGTTGTGAGGATTAAATTAGATAATGTATGTAGAGCACTTACCATAGGGCTGGATACTTAATAAGTTCTCAATAAATATAATTAATATTAATAGTATAACAGTAATTTGTGTACACATTAGTCACCAGAGTACTACAGTCATATAAAAGGTGGGCTAAAAGCCTCCAGCACTACCACTAGGGGACAGGAAGAGGAAGAACCGCCAGCAAAGCCCTATTGTTTAAACAGGACTACGCCTAAAACAGATGTCCTGTTTTAAAGGCCTCTGGAAAAGGAGAGTCCACAGCTCCTCTTGGTTACTCATTCCAATGCTTAATTGCTCTTTAGCAGCCAGGAAAGTCTATGTCTTATCTGGCATTTCCCCAACTGTGTTATACATATGTTAATAATGTTCCTTTAAAAATAATTAAAAACAAAACAAAAAAAATCTGGTGATCAAGTAAATTTAGGCAATGCTAGGTTAAGCAAGGTTAAATAGGTTTACTGCAAGACTTCTTAAACTAACAGGCTAATGTTCACGAGAATGCACAAAAGAGAGAAAAAAGCACAGTGTGCAATATTTGAGGAGTTTAATATGTGATGGAATATAGTTTGAGAAATGATCTAACTTATGTCGAACTTTGTGACTATCTCTTTTTTCCCATTTTTTAAACATATAGTTATCATCCTCTGCACATTTGCCTTTTATCACATGTACTTGAAACGTATTCCTGAGTTGTTCCTCAGTTTTTCTTTAACCTTAGAATGACTAAGATCAAGGATTTATGTTGGTTAAAACAGTAACAAAACCCAAGAGAGAAAGGATTTCTTAAACCACACAGAAAGCAACACTGTCAAGAGTAATACCTCTTCTATAGAGATGATCATAAGTACTTCCTGACAGGAAAAAAAAAAGTACCATAGAAAGGATCAGGAATCAGAATGACATTGAACTTCTCAACAGTAACACTGGAAGCTAGAAAATCAATAGAACAATGTTGCCAAAATTCAAGAGAAAAAAATTTTCCAACTTAGAATTTTAGACTCATCCAAATCATCCATCAAGTATGAGAGTAAAGACATTTTCAGAATGATAAGGTGTCCAGAAAAGTTACCTCCCATGTACTCTTTCCCAGAGTTCTCCACCAGAACCAAGGAAGAGAAAAGATGGGACCAGGAAACAAAGGATCTGAAACACAGGAGAGAAGTGGAAGGTAGTCCCAGGCTACAGATGCAGAGCAGCCTAGGGAAAATGCAGGAGGAAGAAGGCCAGGTGGGATCACCTGAGAAACCAGAATGCCTGATATGTTTGACCACTTTCAGATGAGTTTTTATTACTCTGTCAGAGAGTTTGAGGATGAATTAGTGATGAGTACATAGCAAGAAATGACAACAAAATGAGCAATGACTAAGTGAAAAAAATTAACTCCAGAAAAGTAAATAGCTAAGCAGGACAGGAAACAGAATCATAGTACACTGCTTGGCTCAATCTTAAGTAGCACTTTCAGTTACTACAATGTAAGCACAGACAACTGATTTAACCCCAAATTACAAGTAACTACATTGTGAAGATGGAGGGGAGGGAGAAGTATGTGTTTTGGAAAGGGGAGTATGGTAGTAAAAGGACTAAATTATTATCTCCCACAGTAAGAAGTCAATGGATAAGAATACAATTTTAAAAATAATAGTATAAGTATGTTATTATTATTATTATTATTTTTGAGACAAGGTTTCTCTCTGTGGCCCAGGCTGTCGTGCTGGAATGCAATCACAGCTCACTGTAGCCTCAAACTCCTGGGCTCAAGCAATCCTCCGACTTCAGCCTCCCGAGTAGCTGGGACCACAGGCATGCACCACCACCGCTGGCTAATTTTTGTATTTTCTGTACGGACGAGGTTTCACCATGTTGCCCAGGCTGATCTCAAACTCCTGGGCTCAAATGATTTGCCCGTCTTGACCTACCAAAGTGTTGGGATTACAGGCGTGAGTCACTATGCCTGGTCATTAGTGTAAGTATGTTATTCTAGAGATAGGAAGGTAAATGCCAGAAGAAATATGTGAAAGAGTTAAAATCACTGCCTATGAGGAGCAGGATTTAGCTGTGGGAATGAGTATCTCTTCTTCACTGAAAGCTGTAGCTATGTACAAGTGTTATTTAGATAAAGGTAAAAATTAAGCTAAAATTCACTATCTTTTAATTGTAATATCTTTCCATGATTTCTCCTAACAGAGGGAGTAAGTCTATTTCTTGCATGTGTTACCGTCCTCTTAAAAGGAATTATCATGCAATCATCTGGAAAATTGGAGAAAATTTTAATGTAGTTTCAAGTAAAATGAAAGAAAATCAGAAAATAGTTTTGATACTTCAGCAACAAATGGCTCTCCTTTTGACTCAAGCATTTAAAAAATAAATTCTACCAACTCACTTCTTTTCCTTCACATAGTATCCTGAGTTTTGTTTAGTGAAGGAGGAAAAGACTCTGGAACCCATCAGCAGAATAGAATTTAGTAACAATAGCTAACAATTATTAAGTGCTTGTTGTAAACAGTCCTATGTTGTTATATACAAGTATTATTACCACCTAACAGATTAAAAATATTAGACATAAAAAGGTTAAGTGACTTGCCCAATGTTAAATAGGTATTGGGGCTAGAGTTTAAATTTTGTCATGGTTTCTCTGAATATAGAACCTTTTATTTTGGGCACCATGAATTAAGAAAATTATTAGAGGCTGGGCGTGGTGGCTCACGTTTGTAATCCCAGCACTTTGAGAGGCTAAGGTGGGAGGATCACCTGAGGTCAGGAGTTCGAGACCAGCCTGGCCTACATGGTGAAACCCTGTCTCTACTAAAAATACAAAAATTAGCTGGGCGTGGTGGCGCAGGCCCTTGGGAGACTGAGGCAGGAGAATCACTTGAACTCGGGAGATGGAGGTTGTAGTGAGATGAGTTCATGCCAGTGCACTCCAGCCTGGGCAACAGAACAAGGCACTGTCTCAAAAAAAAAAAAAAAAAAAAAATGAAAACTATTAGAAATTAACTATTTGGTGTGTCATTTGCTTCTTCAATATAAACAAATGTATTTTCATTTTATTGTCTACTTAGACTATATTCAAAACCAAATTCGATGTTTCTGCAGTTTGATTTCCCATTGATAGCTTTGAGATTGAAACATTCCAATATGCATCTTTAGATGCAAATTTCTTTATAATAAGCCAGAAGGTCTCACAGGAAATTTTCAAATTCAGATCAACAAAGGGTATTAGAAAGACCATGTTTTAGCCGGGCGCGGTGGCTCACACCTGTAATCCCAGCACTTTGGGAGGCTGAGGCGGGCAGATCACCTGAGGTCAGGAGTTCGAGATCAGCCTGACCAATATGGTGAAATCCCGTCTCTACTAAAAATACAAAAATTAGCCTTGCGTGGTGGCCAGCACCTATAGTCCCAGCTACACGGGAGGCTGAGGCAGGAGAATTGCTTGAACCTGGGAGGCGGAGGTTGCAGTGAGCCGAGATCGCGCCACTGCACTCCAGCCTGGGAGACAGAGCGACACTCTGTCTCAAAAAAAAAAAAAAAAAGAAAGACCATGTTTTTTTATCATATTTTATTTAAATTACTATTTTTTTTGAGGCAGGGTCTCACTCTGCCACGTAGGCTGGAGTGCAGTGGCACAATTATGGTTCACTGAAGCCTCGACCCCCCTGTGCTGAAGTGATCCTCCCACTTCAGGCTTCCAAGTAGCTGGGACCACAGGCACTCGCCACCACATTCATCTAATTTTTTGATTTTTTTTTTTTTTCATAGAGGCAAAGTCTCATTATGTTGCCCAGGCTGGTCTCAAACTCCCGGGCTCAAGCAATCCTCACACCTCAGCCTCCCAAAGTGTTGGGATTACAGGCATGAGTCACTATGCTTGGCCTATGTTCATTTTCAAAAGCATACTTTCTCTTGCATGAGCCACATCTTGTCTAGGGAGTTTGCTTACGCTGGTCCTGAGGTGTCAGGACACAGAAAAGATTACAGGATTATGCCCTCACCAATATAAACATTTCTTCTGCTTCCTCAGCAAAAATTCATTATGGTCAAACTAGCTCAAGCTTGGTTCCTCTGCTAAAAGTACCTTCATACATTTCTAAAGGGAGATGTTACTAATAATCTAATTAGGACTAAGGCTAAATCTGTTGAACAGTTGCTTTGGTTTAGTTGAAATGCTACTTTGTCTAGCACGTGAAGAATGAATGAAAGTTATTCAGAAATGAAAGAGGGGTATCATTACAGATCTCATTGACATTAAAGGATAATATGCTCTATGCTCACAAATTTGATAATCTAGGTGAAATGAACTCATTCCTTGAAAGACATAATTTTCCAAAACTCATACAAGATGAAATAGACAAATGGAATAGGCCTACATTTATTAATGAAACTGAATCAATAACTAATAACCTTCTGAAACAGAAGGCACCAGAGTGGGTTTACTGGTGAATTCTACCAAACATTTAAGGAAGAAATTATACCAATTGTCTGAAATCTCTTTCAGAATATAAAAGCAGAGGGAATACTTCCTGACTCATTCAATGAGGCTACAATTACCCTAATACTAAAACAAAACAGACATTACAAGGAAAATAAACCCTATAGACCAATCTCTCATGGACAGAGATGCAGAAATCTTTAACAAAATATCAGCAAATTGAATCCAATAATGTATGAAAAGAATTATACACCATGGCCAAGTGAGATTTAGCTGAGGTATGTGGGGTTGGTTCAACATTAGAAAACAAATTAATGTAATCCATCACACCCATAGGCTAAAGAAGAAAAATCGCATGATCATATCAATAAAGGCAGAAAAAGAATTTGACAAAATAAGAAAACTTCCTAAACTTGAGAAAGAACATCTACAAACAAAACGTATAGTTAACATCATATGTAATGGTGAGAAACTCAACCTTTCCCACTAAGATCAGGAATAAGGCAAGGATATCTTCTCTCACTACTGCTTTTCAACATCATACTAGAAGTCTTAGCTAATGTAACAAGACAAGAAAAGGAAATAAAACGGATACAGATTGGGAAGGTAAAAATAAAACTGTCTTTGTTTGCAGATGACATGACTTCTACATAAAAAAATCCAAAAGAACAGAAAAAAAAAATCTCCTGGACCTAGTAAGTGATTATAGCAAGGCTGCAGGATACAAGGTTAATATACAAAAGTCATAATGCTTTCCTATATACCAGCAATGAACAAGTGAAATTTAATATTAAAAACACATTACCCCCAGACATTACATTTTCCTCATAATGTCTGTTTTGTTTTACATTAGCACCCCAAAAAGTAAAATACTTAAGTATAAATTTAATAAAATATATATGAAACCTATATAGGAAAACCACAAAACTCTGATGAAAGATATCAAAGAATGAAATAAATGGAGAGACACTGCATGTTCATGGATAGGAAGACTCAGTATTGTCAAGATGTCATTTATCCCAACTTGATCTATAGATTCACTGCAATCACAGTAAAAATCCCAGCAAGTTATTTTGTGGATATTGGCAAACTGGTTCTGCAGTTTATATGGAGAAGGAAAAGACCCGTAATAGCCAACTCAATATTAAAGAAGAACAATAAAGTCGAAAGACTGACATTACCTGACTTCAAGCCTTACTAGAAAGTTAAAGTAATTAAGATAGTACGGTACTGGCAAAAGAATAGACAAATTGATCAAAGGAACAGAATACAGAGCCCAGAAATAGGGCCACATAAATGTAGTGAGCTGATCTTTGATGAAGAAACCAGGGTAATACACTGGAGCAAAGACAGTCTTTTCAACAACTGGGGCTGGAGCAACTGGACATCCACATGAAAAAAAAAAAAAAAAAATTTAGACATAGAGCTTACTCTCTTCGTAAAAATTAACTCAAAGATCTAATGTAAAGTACAAAACTATAAAACTCCTTGAAGACAATATAGGATAAAACCTAGATGACCTTGAGCACAGATAGGACTTTTTAGACACACCACCAAAGACATGAACCATGAAATAATTGATTATCTGGACTTCATTAAAATAAAAAAAAAGTCTGCTCTGTGCAAAACAGTGTCAAGAGAATAAGAAAACAAGCCACAGACGGGGAGAATGTATCTGTACAAAGCACATCTGATAAAGCAGGGGTTCCCAACCTCCAGGTCCAGACCAGTAGCAGTCCATGGCCTGGGAGGAATCAGGCTGCACAGCAGGTGAGCTGCTGATGAGCAAGCATTATAGCCTGAGCTCCACCTCCTGTCAGATCAGTGGCTGCATTAGATTCTCATAGGACCACAAACCCTATTGTGAACTGTGCACGCAAGGGATCTAGGTTGCACACTCCGTATGAGAATCTAATACCTGATGATCTGAGGTGGACCAGTTTCACCCGAAACCATTCCCGCCCCACCCCAGTCCATGGAAAAACTGTCTTCCATGAAACTGGTCCCTGGTGCCAAAAAGGTTTGGGACTACTGTGATAAAGGACTGTTATCCAAAATATACAAGAACGCTTAAAACTCAATAAGCTACTCGGAGAGGCTGAGGCAGGAGAATGGCGTGAACCCGGGAGGCGGAGCTTACAGTGAGCCGAGATCGCGCCACTGCACTCCAGCCTGGGCGGCAGAGCGAGACTCCGTCTCAAAAAAAAAAAAAAAAAAAAACTCAATAATAAGAAAGTGAACAACTCTGTTTTAAAAATGAGCAAAATACCTGAACAGACGCTTCATCCAAGAAGATATATAGATGGCATGTGAACATGTGAAAAGATCTTCAACATCATATGTCATTAGAGCACTGCAAACTAAAACAAGATACCACTACAAATAGAATGGTCAAAATCTAAAACACTAACACCACCAAATGCTGATGAGGATGTGGAGCAATAGAAACTCTCATTTGTTGGTGAATGGTACAGCCACTTTGGAAGACAGTGTGGCCATTTCTTTTTTTTTTTTTTGAGATGGAGTCTTGCTCTTTCACCCAGGCTGGAGTGCAGTGGCGCGATCTCGGCTCACTGCAGGCTCCGCCCCCCGGGGTTCACGCCATTCTCCTGCCTCAGCCTCCCGCGTAGCTGGGACTACAGGCACCCGCCACCTCGCCCGGCTAATTTTTTGTATTTTTAGTAGAGACGGGGTTTCACCGTGTTAGCCAGGATGGTCTCGATCTCCTGACCTCGTGATCCGCCCGCCTCGGCCTCCCAAAGTGCTGGGATTACAGGCTTGAGCCACCGCGCCCGGCACAGTGTGGCCATTTCTTATAAAACTAAACATATTCTTACCATACAATCCAGTAATCACACTCCTTGGTAGGTACACAAATCAGTTGAAAACTTAAGTCCACAAAAAACCCACACACAGGTGTTTATAGCATCGTTATTCATAATTGCCGAAACTTAGAAGCACCAAGACACCCTTCAGTAGCTGAGTGGATAAACTGTGGCTCATCCAAACAATGAAATATTATTCAGTGCTGCAAATAAATGAGCTATCAAGCCATGGAAAGACATGGAAGAACCTTAAGTGCATATTGGTAAGTGAAAGAAGTCAATCTGAAAAGGCCACATACTGTATGGTTCCAACTATATGATATTCTGGGAAGGGCAAAACTATCAAGACAGGAAAAAGATCAGTGGTAGTCAGAAGTTAGGGGGAAAATGGAATGAACAGGTGGATCCCAGAGGATTTTTAGGTCAGTGAAAATATTCTGTATGACACTACAATGGTGGATATGTGTGCTTATACATTTGTACAAACCCAGAGAATATAACACCAAGAGTGAATCTTAATGTAGACTATGGACTTTAGTGATAATGATGTGTCAGTGGGGGGTTTATTGACTGTAACAAGTGTACCACTTGGGTGCAGGATGTTGATGGTGGGGGAGACTGTGCATGGTGGGGGACAGGAAGTATATGGGAACTCTTTGTACTTTCTGCTCAATTCTGCTCTGAACCTAAAACTGCCCTAAAAATAAAGTTATTAATTGAAAAATAAGAAGAAGAATGGTGTTTAGATAAGAAAAAAGAAGCTGGAATGTTTTCCCTGGCTAGCTCCCCCTCCACGTTTTGGTTTTGGCTTCGCAGTGATAGGGGAATGAAAATAGGGGAGAGGAGAGGAAAAGGAAAAATGAAAGAAATGATCCAGAAGAGCGTAATGACTCAGAAAGGAGGGAGCCACCACAGATCTGCCAGAGTACTGTTTCCCTGCTGTCACTCTCAAACACTATAAAGGACTTCCTGCAACTGGGAAAAGACAGATAGGGTCAGGGTTTTAAATCATACTTTACTACTGAAGGTCCTCTAGTAGCTTGGCATTACCATAGGGGGAAAGCCACTTTCTTACTCAGAGTTGTTTAGTCTGGCAAAACCATGTGATACTCTATGTTCTTTTGAAATTATGTTTTCAATGTACTGTGTCAAGCACTCTTAATGAGAAGACAAGAGTCTTAAGCCAAACAGATACTGAGAACAAAAGTGTCAAAACAGATACAGCCAGATCACTAGTGGTTATGAGCTGATTTGAAGATTTTCACTAATTATACTATATAGTATCTTAAAATGTATTACAATATGATATTAAAGTATACATAGTAGACACTTTTCATACTTTTAATCTTTCTCCTGAGCACTATAAAAAATATTCTAGGCTAGGTACAGTGGCTCACACCTGTAATCCCAGCACTTTGGGAGGCCAAGGTGGGAGGATTACTTGAGCCTTAGAGTTCAAGACCAGCCTAGACAACATAGTGAGACCCTGTCTCTATAACAGTTTTTAAAAAATTAGCTGGGTGTAGTGATGTGCTGTGGTCCCAGCTACTGGAAGAGGCTGAGGTGGGAGGATCACTTGAGCCCAGGAGGTTGAGGCTGGTGTGAGCCATGATCCAGCTTGGAGACAAAGTGAGACCCTGTCTCAAAAACAACCACCACAACTACAAACTATGAAAGCATTTGATATAATTCAACATTCACTCATAATGTTTTTTAAAATAAAAAATCTCTTATGAAGGAGAGGGAACTTCATTAGTCTGCTAAAGAATATCTATAAAAAACAAACAAATAAACAAACAAAAATCCTAGAGTAGCCATCATACCTGATGGTGAAATATTTAAAGCTTTCCTCTTGAGATCAGCAACAAGGTAATGATACTATCATTACTTCTACTCACCACTAAACTGGAGATCCATCCAATGCAACAAAGGAAAAAGACAAAGAATAATTGGAAAAGAAGAAATAAAACTAAACTAACATTACTTACAGATGACATGACTGTATTTTGTTGTTGTTGTTGTTCGTTTTGTTTATTTATTTATTTATTTTTGAGACAGAGTCTCACTCTGTTGCCCAGGCTGGAGTGCAGTGGCATTATCTTAGCTCACTCCAACGTCCACCTCTGGCGTTAGAGCAATTCTCCTGCCTCAGCCTCCCGAGTAGCTGGGATTACAGGGGCGTGCCACCATTCCTGGCTAATTTTTTGTATTTTTAGTAGAGACAGGGTTTCACTATGTTAGCCAGGCTGGTCTCGAACTCCTGAGCTCAAGTGATCCACCCACCTCAGCCTCCCAAAGTTCTGGAATTATAGGCATAAGCCACCATGTCAGGCAGACTGTGTTTTTAAAAATCCACAAAAAAACTCATTATAGTTAATAAAATAATTTAGCAAAGTTGCTGGGCACAAGGTCAATATTCAAAAACCAATTATATTTCTATAAGCCAGCAACAAGTAGAAAATGAAATTTAAAAATTATTTTTGCAACAGCATTAAAACAATCAAATACCTAGGGGAAAAAATCTAACAAAGTATGTGTAAGATCTCGATAATGAAAACCCAAATATGCTATTTAAAAAAATTAAAGAATAAATAAGTGAAAGTAGTCCATGTTCATGGATTGAAGGACTCAGTATTGTGAAGCTTTCAATTATCTCCCAATTTATCTATAGATTCAGAACAATTCCAATCAAAATCTCAGCACTTTTGTGTAGTAATTGATATGCTGAGTCTAAAATTTATAAGGAAATTCAAAAGGCCAAGTGGCAAGGCAATCTTGAAGGGGAAGAGCAACGCTGGAGGATTTATACTACCAGATATCAAACTATTTATAAAGTTACAGTACTTAAGGCAATCTTAATTGGTACAAAAATACAATGCAATAGAAGAGTAAGTCCAGAATAAATCCCAGACCTATATGGTCACCTAGTTTATGACAAAAATGTCACTGCTGGGGAGTGGGGAAAGGATGATCTTTTCAATAAATGAAGCAGGTCAACTGGATATCCACATGGAAAGAGAAAAACCCTTACCTTACAACATACGCAAAAATCAATTCTGTGTGGATTATGGATCTACATGTGAAATATAAAACCAGAAAACTTTTAAAATAAAAACACACTTTATCAACCTTGGAGTAGGCAAAGTTTTCTTCAAAAGGATATAAAAAGCACTTACTGTAAAAGAAAAATCTAGTATATCAGACTATATTGATTAGAAATGTCTGTTTATTAAGTAAATGAAAAAGCACACAGAGTAAGAGAAGATATTTACAATACATGTATCTGACAAGGTATGCTTTAGAACGTTTACCTAAAGTACTCAATATAAAAATGGGTGAAAGACTTGAACAGGTACTTTACAAGAAGGGATAGCCAAATGGACAACAAACACTTTTTAAAGTGCTTAACTTTTTAGACATCAGAAAAGGGGAGATTAAAATTAGAATATGATACCAACACACCCACCAGAATGGCTAACGTGAAAAAGACAGAGAATGCCAAGTACCAGTGATGGTGTGGAAGAGCTAGAACACTCATGCACTTCTGGTAGAAGTATAGATTTCTAGAGTCCTGTTCAGAACTGTCGGCAACATCTCCTGAAGCTCAACATACTCAATTATTGGCTGAAGCATATAGCTACCAGGAATGCATACACTCCTTCACTAAGAGACCTATAGGACAATGTTCATAGCAGTACTATTTGCAATACTGAAAACCATCTGAATGCCCATCAACAGCAGGATAAATATGTTGTGATATATTTATACAATGAAACACTGTACAGTAATGAGAATGAAGTACAATTACTTTCAGTAGTGTGATTAATCTCACGAATAAATGCTAAGCAAAAGAATCCAGTCACAAAAGAGTAAGTAATGTGTAATTCTATTTACATAAAATTCAAAACTGGGCAAAACTTATCAATGAGTTAGAAATTAGAATAGTCAGAGAGCTTCTGGAGTGCTGGTACTGTTCTGTTTTTTTTTGTGTTGTTTTTTGTTTTTTGTCTGGGTGCTAATTTCGCAAGTATGTTCACTTGTGAAAATGATTTGGACATTTTTCCTCTATGTATATTATACTTCAATAAAAGAGTTAATTAAGAGAGAATGTTCCATATGGGTCCTAGGAGTGGGGGATGACAGAAGGAAACATGCAGACAAACCAAATAAGCCAACAGAAACTCTTCCAGTTGTGTTAAAAGGATTGTCATAGAATTTTAGGACATTCACTTAAAAATTATTCAATTCAGAACTCATAAAACAGTATTAAGGCCAGCCATGGTGGCTCACACCTGTAATCCCAGCACTTTGGGAAGCCAAGATGGGAGGACCACTTGAGGCCAGAGTTCGAAACCAGTCTGGGCAACATAGCCAGACTGTATCTCTATAAAAAAAACAAAAAGAGCAAAAAGAAAGAAGAGAAAAAACTGTATTAAAATTATTCTTTTTTAAAAACCAATACAAGTATTTTAATAAACTATCTGTTTTTGTAACCAGCTTCCTTGCACAATGAAGGCTAAATACATATTCAACCAAGGACTTCAAATCAGTGTAAATGGCGGAAGTAAAAATTCAAAGGGTGTACATTTTATCTAAAAGAGTGAAGCAGGCTGGGCACAGTGGCTCACATCTGTAATCCAGCACTTTGAAATGTGCAGGCAGTCGGATCACTTGGGATCAGGAGTTTGAGACCAGCCTGCCAACATGGTGAAACCCCGTCTCTACTAAAAATACAAAATTAGCCAGGCGTGGTGGTGGGTGCCTCTAATCCCAGCTACTCGGGAGGCTGAGGCAGGAGGATTGCTTGAACCCAGGGGGCAGAGGTTGCAGTGAGCTGAGACGGCATCACTGCACTCCAGCCTGGGTGACAGTGAGACTCTGTCACAAAAAAAAAAAAAAAAAAGAAAAGAAATAAAAGAGTAAGTAGTAAAAGTTTTGTTTTTGCTTTAGAACTGATATATTTGGCTTGTATATAAGGCCTATTCTGCTTTACAAGGACACTGTATTTTTAAACAATGCAGGAATTTTTTTTCCCAAATTCTGAGGCCTATGTCAAGAGTCTTGTGTTTGGGAAGTTACTATATTTGGATCAGCTGAGTAGTCTTTTGAGGCATTCCATTTAAATGAAATAAAGTTAGGGGGTTAAATCCATTCAAGCTACCCATTTTTTTTATAACGTTTTCTTTGTATCAACAATCTATTTTATAAACCTTGCTTCTTAGAAGTTATCATCATATTTTACTAGAGTGTTTCTCTTTTCCAAACTTCCTCATTTTATTTTCTTTGGCATTTTTCTTTCTCTATATCTTCAGCTCAGTAAATTTTCAATCAGTAATCTAAAACCTCAAATTAAGATAGCTAATCACCTAATACTATGTGCAAGGTGTTTTTCAGGCCTTACAAGAAACACATAGTATTGTGGTTCTTGAGAAGCTTACAAAGGTGAGAGATGTTTAGTAGCAGAAGGAAGTACAGAGACCAGACTCGTGATAGAGATAGTAAGTACTTTAGAAATGTGGAAAAGAAAGATACTAACATGTCCTGAAATAATCAGGGATAGCTTTCTGGTAGACATGGGGTCCAAATTCTGTGGAGCCATTGGGATGATTAAGATTTGGATGGTCATTCATATTGAAATCCCAAGAAAAAGGTACATGTCCCTGTCATCAACATGCCCCTTATATTACACAATATTGCTTAAGAAATAATACTAAGTGTATATAATAGCAAAGGTGCTGAGATTTTGTATATGGCATATACCTGAAAATTGAGTTGGTTTCTCCTGAGTTAACTGTTTACATATCTTGGGTAACTGTGGCTAGAAATGTGGCTGTATCAATGGCAAACAGATCTCTTTGTAAATGGCAAAGACTTCTGTGTAAATCTGGCCATCCCAATATCAAACTCACTTTGGCTCTTATTAGCATCATATTTTAATCCACTAAGCAAACTTGCTCAATCTATCTAATAGGTCTATAATTTTATTTACAAAACTAAAGGCAGGGCTTTAGGTAAAGTGTAGACAATAGTAAGATAATGTCCAGTGATCTTAAATCAGGCATACTTAATTGCTAATGCAAGCAAAATAATAATAATGAGAATATTTTACTTTTTCCTAAAGATCTGACTTAAAAGACCCAAGGGGAGACATTATGTCTGTATTAACTTCCATTTTAAAGATGAGAAGAAGACAGAACTGACATGTTTGGCACCTATTACATATCAGGCAATTAATGTGTTAAGTGCTTCATATATTAGATATTAGCTAATTAAATAAGCCACTCTTTTAAAAATATTGCTAGCAAATAAGTGTTTTGGAGGTTCAAAGGAATAATGGAAGTATCAAAAGGTGGACAGATTTGCAGAAGAAGCCAGGGATTTGGGTAACTCACAAACAAATGATGTTAAAATTAATATTCAAATGATATTCAATGAATGCTATTCAAACTAATGGAGGGACATGGTGCAAATTAACTAACAGATAATTCAAAACATATTTGTGCCTGGTTTGTAGCATATCCAGTACTTGGTTTGTTTATATTAGCATTGGTTTTAGAATAATATTTAATATACACTAAAATTTTGTTTTTATTTGCTAAATATATTCCAGTCTCTGACCTTAGGAGGAGATCAGCTTGGTATTAATAAGTCAACAAGACCTGATCATACTTATTATGTGTTTGGCATTTGTGGAATACAGAATAAAACATGGATCTTTTCTTCAGTGACTATATGATTTGGCTTAGGGAATATATAAAACAGGAAATAATACCAGGCAGTTTTAACTCAGGGCTAAATTGTGTGATAGAAACCATAAATGTTAGAGGATTCTATTCTTTCATTTAGCAAGTATTAATGAGCACTACAATTCAGGTATTTGGAATACATCAGTGGGTGAACAAACTAGACAAAGATCTCTGCCTTCATGTGGTTAACATTCCAGGGAGGTGAAGCAGACAATAAGCAATACATACAATCCATCAATAAATTACATGGCATGTTAGAAGATGATAAATGCTTTTTAAATAGGAAATTGTAGAGTAGAGGAGGAAGGGCAATGGGGAGGATGGGTAATTCCGCTGTTCTAGGATGGGGAAGGCCAAGGTCACCCTCACTCTAAGGTAAGGTTTGAGCCAAGATTATAGGGAGTTGACAGAGGTAGCCCAGAGGATGCCAGAGGAAGAGGGTCCTGGACAGGAACAAGAGCTATGGCAGGTACATGAAGGCAAGAGAACATCTGGAATGTGGGAGGAACAGCAAGGAGGCCGGCGTGCTTGGAACAGAGTGGGTGGAAGAGAGAGAGAAGGAGAGAGAGAAGACCAGAGGGGTCAGTTGGGGTAGGGCAGGAGGTAGGCGCCAGACTTGGACTTTTGTTACAAGTGAAATGGGGAACCACTGCAGGGCTGTGGGTGGAGTGACAGATCTGACTCACATTTGAGCATCATCCCTGTGGGTGACTGGTTGAGACTAAGCTGTTGTGAGGTTAGGATGGAAGCTGAAAACCCCATCAAGAGACTAGCATCCAGGCACAGATGGTGTCCTGGACTGGGCTGAAGGCAGTGGAAGAGGCAGAAGAGAGATATTCTGAACACATTTTCAGTTTAGAGGAGAGAGGGAGCAATGAACAGCAATGCATTCAGAGAATGCTTCACGGAGTAGAGGTTACTTGAAGCTGACCTTGAAGGACAGGGATGATTTGAAAAGGTGGAAGAATTAGGAAAGGCATTCCAGGACATACTAGGCTTGCAGCAAGGATGAGTCGGGCTTACTCTTGGGACAAAGAGATTAGTGTGAACAGAGCAAGGCAGGCCAATGCCTGGAATGTGGTGAGAAATAAGGTAAAATATATAAAGTATGCCTGGATTATAAAGAGCTTTGAAAGCCAGGGAAAAAGTGTCTAGATTTCACAGCATTCACTATGGTGCCTTGAAAATCGGCACTCAATAAATATTATTAGACTGATAATAAAGACAGGCATTTTAGGACCATTGGCAGTTTGCACTGGATGGCAAAGTTTCTCATTTAGAAGGTCAGCTAAAAGGCCGTATAAAAACCTGGCATGAGGTGATGGGGAATAATTCCCTTGTAGGCAATTGACAGTTGACTGTTTTAAATCTGCTTTACAGTGTTAACCACAAGTGCCATTCACCACTTGTGGGAACCTCGATCTTGTGTTGGCAATCCCTTGCTCAAATAAAAATTACACAGTTTAAAACACTGTGTACTCAAATAGCCACGTGATCTTGATTCTGAGGTTGTAAGAGTTGGATGGCAGTTGCTATCAGTTACATGTGCAAGTTCTTTGTGTCTAAATTAGTTACAGGTGCAAAACTGCTTTTACCAAAAAAAACAAAAAACAAAAAAAAGACAATCTGGTAAAACTTTACAGAAACTTAATTCCATTCAAACGCATCTAATTCATTCTCACCTATATTTTCACAAATATTCAGCACCAGTAGATGGATATGAAGCATTTACTGGACAACCTCTAGTGCCTATTTTAAGCATCCAAAGGGAGCTAACAGGACAGAAGCTCTGTATCACTTTTGTTGATCTAAGATAATGAAGAAATTTACTTTGCTCAGATTTCCTCTGTCTCAAGGAATATGTACCTAACAAAAGAGCTGTGAAGATTTTAGAAATTTTCCCGGCGTTATCCTAACAGAGTTAGTTATAAGTGAGAATGCTGACAAAAATAGTAATATATGACAACCTCTATGAGAGGTATACAATTGTTTTTCATTTAATGACCCACGTTTTATACTGCAATTGGCAGATTAAATGGATTGTTGCTGTCAGGGAGCTTTCAAGACAAGTTGTATTCCTTAGAGATAGTAGGGGAAAATAAAATTAAAAATGAAACCCTGTATTTTCTTGTAAACAGCTAATGTAAATGATACTTCTTTGGGGTGTTTCCTATAATTCATAATTTTGGAGGAAAGTATGAGACAAATGACAGTTTTCAGAAAAGCAGTGATTTTCAGAGTTTAGAAATCTACAAAATCTGCCAAGTACTGGTGATGAAAAAAGAGGTTAATCAGAGTTAAGTCAGAAAAAAATGATAAAGCTAGAGCCATACTCAGAAAAAAACTAATACGAACAATAGTAATATTCAAGAAAAAGGTCTTGAATTCTAATTACACGTGAAATTATGGAATTCAGGGGCAGGCTGCGATTCAAGACCAGCCTGGACAACATGGTGAAATCCTGTCTCTACAAAAATTACAAAAATTTGCTGGGTGTGGTAAGGTACGCCTGTAGTCCCAGCTACTAGCGAGGCTGAGGTGGGAGGATCACCTGAACCCAGGGAGGTTGAGGCTGTGGTGAGCTGTGATCATCATGCCTCTGCACTCTAGCCAGGGTGACAGAGTGAGGCTGTGTCTCAAAAAAAAAAAAAAAAAAAAAAAAAAAAAAAAAAAAAAAAAGATCTGGTCAATAACTCAAATCTTTTCTGGACTTCTACTTCACCGTATGAAAAACATTGTAATCTAAGTTTCTCAATGCCTCCGAGAAGAAAACATGTAATTGTCACTTTTATTTAGGCCCAAAGAATAACTTCAATTTCTTCATAGACAAATATTAATGAAAGTGGGAAATAATTTCATCATTTACAAAAATTTGACACAAAGATGCTTTCTCTAAGTTTGATCATCTCCTTCTCAAAACACTCACAGGAGATCATGCAGATGCCCCACTTCATTAATATAACTGTCACTTACTCTTGTGCAATAAAGAGTTCTGCAGTTTTTGTTTTTCCGTATTCCATAAAGTGCTTAAAATCTAGGTTTTTCTTTTTTTTTTTTGAGATGGAGTCTCGCTCTGTTGCCCAGGCTGGAGCGCAGTGGTGCAATCTCAGCCTCACTGCAACCTCTTCACGCCATCCTCCTACCTCAGCCTCCAGAGTAGCTGGGACTACAGGCGCCCGCCACCATGCCTGGCTAATTTTTTGTATTTTTAGTAGAGACAGGGTTTCACCGTGTTAGCCAGGATGGTCTTGACCTCCTGACCTCGTGATCTGCCTGCCTCGGCCTCCCAAAGTGCTGGGATTACAGGTGTGAGCCACTGCACCGGGCCTTTTTTTTTTTTTTTTTTTTTTTTAATCAGAGCCTTCTATTCTAGCCACAAGTGATTAACGCTACAAGGCTAAAGCAATAAATTCCATATAGGGCTTTAGATCTACTTTCACAAGTATTGTATCATTTAATCCTCCTGTTAATCCTGTGTATTCTGTTAATATATGTGGAAACAGATGGCCAGAGAAGAAAAATGGTGTGCTTAAATTCACACAGCAAATATGTGGCCAACAAAGGACTGGTCCTTATATTCCCTGGTACTACATGGGTCCCTTTAAACTTCCGGAAAGGTGAAAACTTTGGTCAGTTATCTAAATGTTTCTGAATATATAGTTGCCTGGAGATATGTAACCACAGATTAAGTATCCCTCAATAAAAATGGCATGCAATCAATCACTCACTCCTATCTCAGGAGAGACTCGTTTTGAAGGATTGTCTATTGCAGCATTTATCATGTCTCTAAGGCATATTTCCATTGCTCAATCAGCTCCAAAGGACAAGTGTGTCATCATCTTTCAAGCCTCTGGTGCAACAACTTAAAATTGTAGAATTCACACAGGACTAAGTCTGGCACTAAAAGCAGGAGGCATATTCAGCTTGAGCTTGTGGAAGCTTCCCTTCAATCTTGCCAATTTTTACTAGTGGAAATGGTTTCAGAGCCAGCATGAGGTTACTTGGGGTTGCTTGAGGAGCTCTCGATAAAAAGAGAAAGGGGAATAACATAAAGGGGTCACAGCAATGATGGAGCCTTGGAAAAAGTATGGAAGTCCTCTTTGGGCATAGTGGCTAAGTGTAGTTGAGATTTTTAATCTCATGAATATGACCAATCTACCTGGATATCTGAGTCATTCACATTAAATGTGCCACTTTTTCTTTAACAGCAGTACCCAACCATTTGCAACACCCCCAATTTCACTTTGCCTATGATGAGGAAGAAGGAGCACCTAAGAGGACTACTGTACCCAGGCCAAAAACCTCATCTCCACAGTGTTCAGCTCTGCTGGCCTCGGCTAATGATGATGATATATCTAATTTATTTTTAAGTCTGTCTGTTTTGGAAGAGGTGGAGTAATTATTTAAAGGTCATTTACAAAATACAATAGGAGTAACAATCATAGGTCTTTGGCCTTTAAGAACTCACATTTTTAACAGAGAAACAGTGCTTATGAAGAAGTAGTAGCCAGAGACCCTATAAGACAAGTGTTAAATCATTGGTACAAAATATAATGTTTTAATTGCTAATAATTTCATTCTGCACTATGTTAATTAGGAAGAAAAGTACTGGATCATTCTTTTAGAGGAAATTGAGACTCAAAAAAATTAAACTCAGGGTAAATTCAAAGCATAAAATTAGAGATTAGCACAGAATGAAAACTAACTTGAATCACATAACCATCCCTTACCACAAATAGTACTTGCCTCTCAGTTAACCTATTTGTTGATATTTGTTGTACTGCATTCTAGACATGTTCTTTCAAAATAGACAAAACTATCAAATTTTGACTCAAGAACTACTTCACAGTATAGCCAGGACATTCTGCCCTGAGGCAGGCTAAATTAATAACTGAAGAAAGATAGCAACAATTTTTATGGCTTGCAGAAAAACAGAATAACAGCATTTTATGGAACAAAACAAAACTCCTAGTTAAGAGGCTTAGATGATAGAAATACATGTTGAATCAAATTACTGTAATAAAATAAAACAGTATTTCAGGAAACATTTTCTTACTAATTTTTAAAAAGCTTTATATTTTAAAAACAATGACTAATATGTTCAAACTTCAGGCTTCCAGGAAAATTAAAAGGTTAAAATGTAAAGCCATGCATTTCAGCAATTAAGTGACTTAATTTTAATGCTTTAGCACTTATATCATAAAACATGAATCACACTAGTTAACAATCTATTTTTACACAGAATCTGAGAAGAGCAAAATAAAATGAATAGAAATACAGACATCAATACGAGACAATACAAAACAGAAAAAGCTGTGCTAAGAAACTCCAGTAGAAGGAGCTATAGAAATGGAGAACTTATATTTTGCAATGGCCAAGAAAGAAATATTGAAAAGGAGGTATCTGATTTTGACACATCTGAAGATAAGTTAATAGGTAGTCACTTGCAATAGGCATTTACTGTTTTAGGGACCTCATTTTCTTTATGCATAAAATGTGATGCTTGGAACAGATATTTTTCAAGGTTCCGAAAATCTATTCTGCAATGCATTAGGCACTATGCTAGGAGGTATCCTAAGAAATCTAATAAAGAGCATCACTTGGTCCCACACTCTGGGAACTTACAATTCTTTGGGAGAGCTAAAGTACACACACAATATCTAGATTTCAAAGTAGAGCAGAAAAGAGCTGAGAGTACTTCAAGAGGAATAAAAGTGCTGCACGAGGGATAAAAACAGTTATGAGAGATCTCTAACATATGAGATGAAAAGAGGAAAAGTGACCCTTCAAGTCTAAAAAGCCCTTATGTATTCTTGGGAAATCTATGCAAACTCAGGAAATAAAAATGAACAGGATTGTTTTTGGATATAACTATACCTTTAATGCTTAAAATTCAGGAAATGGGAGCCATGCACAGAGATAAAATACAGATTAGGTTAGGTTTCCTTTTTTAAGGTTCTGAACATGTTTTTAAATGAACGCGATAGCAACGAGCTAAGCATTAAAATACTGGAGTGTACACATGATAGTATTAAAACAAATATAACTTGGAAGACAAACTATAAGAGCAATTTACCCTTACATAAATGCCCCCACGTCCCCAACAGCCATATCTGGAAGGAACTTTACCTTGTGATATGTTTGCAGACAGTGTATCAGTGAAGGAATCGCTTTCTGGGTCAATAGGAGAATCTCCCAGAGTTTCACCCATAACAGCATGGAATAGGGGTTTGCTGTAATTCACACTGATATTTTGTCTATATCTAGCAAAAGATCAATCCGTCAAAAGAAAAAGACTTAAAGTAACAGAATTTGTGAATACACCCATGAGTCAAGACATCAGTTTCCAAATATTTGGGAGAGATGGGAATAAACACAGAAAGGACTGGGCTTGAATTGGCTGGCACTGTCCTATTAGGAGCCAGCTGTGACAAAATGTTGTGTCATAATGTTCACTGCTTTGGCAAGACTTGGTACATTACAGGGAAAATATTGCCACACTGTCTCGCCGGTGACCCACATGTTCAGTGTCTTGTGAGGGGCGTGAACTGTACTGTATTTAGAATTATCAGAGCAGAGACTCTTCAATATCCACTTGCATTTTTTATTGTTGTAAAATTCACATCAATTCCTTCTTAAATGGAAAACTTTAAATCTCTTGCTTATGAAATACCAGAAAGCTTATTTGGGCAAAGTTTTCTTTCGGTGTCTATTCCTGGTTGAATCTCTAATCACATTATTTGAAGAAAAATTTGGAATTCAAATATGTATCCATAGTTTAAACGTTCGTATCAGCATGCTACTGAAATGTTATATTCCTAAGGTACTTACTCTACTGATTTGTGAAGCCCAAAATGATACTGACTGCTACCCAAATTCTGTAAAATTAAATAGTTGAGAGAATGAAGAAGGGTTTGATATGGTTTCAATTTTATATATCGGGTTTGCTTTCTTAAAAACTTCAGCTTATCCATCAAGAGCAACTGCAGCAATGTTACATCAGCTGATGTTTGAACATCAATTGATGTTTAAATGATAAGTGCTATGTCATAATGAAAAAATGGAGTTCTCTGTGAGAAGAATAACACACCACCAGAAAAAAATAGACTTACGCTGTTAGGTTGGCGAGGAATTGTGGTCAGTTTTGTAATCAGGAAAAAGCTGGCTTCTTGCTCAAGGCCTTTGCCCTTTTTGGCAAGGAGAAATACAAGCTGTGCCAAATTACTGATGTAGGAGCAGGTCTTGTCACATGAGTGGCCTATTAGAATTGCAGTGACTTTGCAGACTTTCAAAGATGCCCCCACACAGGGCAGTATATTAGAAGGCAATAATTCTCTGAATTATACTTATCGTGATATTCCCTGAGTAAAATAAATATATATCTGGTTAATCTACATTGAGTAACTATTCATTCTTCAAGGGGACTAGTAAAAGCGTCCCTGTCAATCATGGTGCAAGAGCTTGATGGGGAAATGCTCGCTGGGTCTGAACAGCACAGAATAAAGTGGGGAGTTAGGCAACTGTGCCATTAAGCCCCAAAACATCTTTATTAAGGCAATCCAAGTCAAAGCAAAACTTGGGTTTGCTAATTTGTCCAAATGACTGCAGTGATTACAGTTGTGTAAAATTAGTTTTCTCTATATTCAGTTGAATTCTCAATAAAGGAGCTTCTCCTTTCCTCCCCATGCTTGGAAATTTACTTATACTACAAAGTAATCCAGACACAATGGCACGATACTTAAGGATATGACTGAATCGAACTCAAGTCCTATACCAGTCTGTTACTCTTTGGCAACACACAGATGCAGTCTTTCCACCTGTCCTCATGTCCTCAAAGGGACTCACTTCTGGACTCTTCATCTACTGTTACTTCTATTCTCTTTTTTCTCAGACACCATTCAACTTCTGAGTCTACTGGGTAGTGAGGCCTTCTAAGCCTCTAATAGTTCCCATACTGTGCTTTAGCTTCTGAAACACAAGATTACATATTTTAACAGTTTATTATTCCATAGCATCAGAATCTGGTAACACCTACTCCTATAGCACCCACCACATTCTGACATTCCTTCTTCCCCCAGACTATGTTTTACTTGAAAGCAAAAACCTGTCTTACTCATTGTATTTCATGCATTTGTTTGTTCAACAAATATTCATTGCCAATATAATACGTGGCAAGCCTAAAGCTAGGTGCTAGGTATACAATGATGAACAAGATGGATGTGTCAAAAAACAGTCAATTAGCAAAAACTACAATTTTAATAAACACAGGGCCTGCCACATAGCAGCTCAGTAAATGTTGCTTACACTTTTGGCAGCATACACAAACCAAGCAACACGCAAAGCATTCCTACATTACTAACAAAACAGTTATACAATGTGGATTATTTAATCATATTTTATGTTAATGATAGTTGCACTGCAGTGCTGGGTCACTTAAGAAATAACTTGCTCACATGGACATTCAAATGAATGAAAATAAAGATAGATGAGCCAATCTCATTTGTATCTTATTATGTATCTGTTTTGTCTGTAGATACTGGAAAGACTTATTTTTACATTTATTCATCCCATCATTCATCAAATACCTACTAAGCACCAGGTACTGACCTAGGCTTAGATGGTAAATAATAAGCCAAGGTTTCTACACTTAATGAGTTCACATGTAACCATATCAAAATTATCCAAATGTACTTAAAAGAGTGATCTTTTCATTTGCTTGAACTTGAAGGTCAATTGGCATGCAATGATATGAGAAATAATATATTTGTTTAAGTAGAGTCATTACTATCAGTAAACAGTATATGATCATCAGAGAATTTATAAGACATGCATGTTACTATCCCTATCTTCAAAGCCTTAAGATTCCCCCAGTGTCCTGCCCTTTATAGTATTGATTGGAAGGATATTATAATAAGATACATAAAACAGCATGCTGGTGATTTACATGATAAGATCTTAGAACTTTAGATCTTGCTGAGGGTGCTTTGCACACCAATGGGTTGTCAGCACTTTGCAGGTCAATGCAGCAGTCTATTGCTATTCATCCTATGGACGGTCCCCTTGCAGGATAGTCCTTGGTAATGTTACAGAGTGAGGAGGAGTGGTAAAAGACCACTTTTCTTATGCACTATGTACTCCTTCTGTTGAGGGATGTAAGGTTCTGTGTATTGTAGAGGTTGAGAAGAGGGCCATCTCTCCTAGGACTCTGGAGACAGAGGGGTATGGATGTGACTTTGAGTACACCACCACATCCTTAGCAGGAGAAAGAATGGGGATAATGAGGAATGATTCTATAATGAAGAGGATGAAAACTTAACTCTACCCCAGTTCATGACATTTCAAAAAAAATTGACCGCTTGGTATTAGAGAAAGCTACTCTTCAACATTTAGTCTTCAATATTACTTCACAGAACCTGTCTTTGGCTACAAGAATCTGAATATTGCTCAGCCAAAAAAATTCTCCACACTTTGGTACTTTTAGGGGAAGGAAATTCAACCAATAAAAGCTGTGAATGATTCAATAACAAAAAGTAAGAAAAGGTCCAAAAATCTATAGTTAATAAAATCATGGTATTGAACCTATATAAAGTTATTTTTAGCATTACTTGGTGTAGGGATGACTTACATAAAATATTCCCATAATATAGGATATTAAATATTTTGGAGCTGCATTATTCTTGAAAGCTAATGAAAATTTTGCTCTTTTTTTGCTATAAATTTGGAATTTATTCTCTAGAATAAATTTGAATTTTTAAAATTGCTTAAATTCCTTTTTCTTTTGTGTGAAATAAGCTATGTGAGTATTGGTATAAAATTGTATGTACAGTATTTTTTCCTTTTGCTATAACCTCATTTAAAAATCTGCTTCATTTAATGCTGTAAGTGCTACTAAAATTTATGCTAGCTTCTAAAAGGTTAGGAGTTTAGATCTCATTGTATCCCTAGAACCTAGCAGAGCCCCTGGTTGGCATTAAAACACACATATTGTTTTTTTTGATGATGAGAGTAATGAAAGAACAGCACATCCATATCACATGTATCATTCAAGAAGGAGTTTAGAGACCTAACGAACTGATAATAGCTTCCATTTTCTTCTTGTTTCAATAAGATGTAAATTTCTGCATGATGCTCCAACGGAAGCCAGATAATTGCTAACAACCAGAATGACCACCCAAGCTCACTTCTTCCCCTACCCAAAAGAATGGCTGCCATTTCCTAGTGCAATTAAGATTGGCTTGGAACTTTATTTTCAAGTGGTGGTTGCATCAGTTCAGGGTTTCTTCATAGTCACAGGAGAGAGACAACATGGGAGAAATGCTGGGCCGATGGAACACTCCTTTGAGAAGAACAAATAATCCTGTATCCTGGATGTAAATTTCACCACAACCATCACAACAAGCCGGATATTCCCATAAAAGCAGACAAAGGAAGGTCAATGTTCAATGTATCTGTGCCCCTTTTGGAAAATTTTTTAAATTAAAAAAATTTTTGACAGGGGTCTTGCTATGTTGCCCAGGCTAGTCTCCAACTCCTGGGCTCAAGTGATCCCTCTGCCTCAGCCTCCAGAGCAGCTAGGATTTCGGATGCTCACCACCACACTCAGCTGTGTTTTTTTCTTTTCTTTTGAGACAGGGTCTCACTCTGTCCCTCAGGCTGGAGTGCAGTGGCGCAATCTAGGCTCACTGCAACCTACTTCCACCTCCCAGGTTCAAGAAATTCTCCTGCCTCAGTCTCCCGTGTGTCATTTTTTTGAAAGGCAAATCCATTCTTTAACCAAAAACTGTAATTTTGTTCAGATTTTCAAAAGTAATATATTTTATGGACATAATTATATTAAACAATTATATTATTTTGATTTAAAGAAAAATAATGCTGCTGGGTGCAATGGCTGACATCTGTAAATCCCAGCACTTTGGGTGGCTAAGGCAAGAGGATCCCTTGAGCCCTGGAGTTGGAGACCAGCAGGGACAACAGACTGAGACCCTGTCTCTAGAAAAAAATAAAATAATTGGCCAGGCATGGTGGCATAGTGTCAACTACTTGAGAGGCTGAGGCAGGAGGACTGCTTGAGCCCAGGAGACTGAGGCTGCAGCGAGCTGTAATTGCATCACTGCACTCTAGCCTGGGTGACAGAGTGAGACCCTGTCTTTAAAAAAAAGAAGCCAATAACTCCAGTAAATGTATCTTTGGTATCAAAAAAAAAGGTCTTCTTAACTCAGAAGCAGTAGAAAAGAACACTGACATTGGAGCCAGAAAGCCTAGGTTTTAGGTTCTTGTCTGGGCTCAGCCACAAACCTACTGTGTCAACTCTTTGGGTCCACACATCTCTAGAATCAGAAAAAGGCCTTTCCACAAAACAGAATAATCCTTAAGGTCCTTTTGAGTTTTAATGTTGAGATACTGAATAATATGACTGTAATTCATTTATTTAAAATTTAATGGAAATTCTCCATATTGCATACTTATTCATGTTTTAATCCTGAGTTACTACTTCCTTTTCATACTTGACTCATACCTAGGTGACAGTATAAGAGGCACTTTCATCTGAAAAAATAGTGTCTGATGATAAATTAAAAGTCTCAAAAGGAAAAAACCAACTGAAAACTTCCTTTTCTGCCCACCTTCAAAAGTTAACTTCCCTCTAATACCTGAAGAAGAGCCTAACCTGTTAAACCACTTTCTAGGGATCAACTAAACACTTTTGAAATTACTGTAACTCTGAACTAAAGACGTCCCACCTAAACTATGTTAACTTGTTGTTGCATGTAATATCTGAAATTCTCTAGTAAGCTGTTTTCTAGCATAGTAAAATACCGTGAGCTATATTATCAACTGACACATTTTCATGTTGTGGGAAACCTAAACCTCTAAAACATGTATCTTTTTCAGTTTTCAGATTTTATCAATGAATTTTTCAAGATCAGTTATATGGAGATGTATTGGGTAGCACATCCTGTCACTGGTGAAGCACACTGGGAATTCACAAAGGTTCTACAGCAAGCGTAGAGCTGCGGAGCTGCACTCAAGTTCAGCTGGTGTCACTTACCAGTTCTGTGACTGTACTAAAGGAAATTTACAGACTGTTGATATCACGGGCTCACGACACTTAATAGGAGGGAGATTAGCACATTCCCACTCTTAATTTTTGATATAAGGAAAATGAGTTCCAGAGGAATGAAATGATTTGCCCAAAGCATGACCTAGATAAATTAGAAGCAGAGTTTGAGCTAGAAACCAGGTTTCTTGATTCCCAGTCCAAAGCTCCAAACGGTGCTCTATGTCATTAAAATAATGCAGTAAGATGTTCAAATCAATTCTTCAGGTCAATGATCCTTAATGCCAACAGTCATGGTGGAAGTCATCAGCATGAAACCATTTTTCTATGATGAATCACTTAATGTGGAGGAATTACCTATGAAAATGTCATCGTTCACCACAGAGTTTAGATATGGTGCTCTCTACAAAGTAAGTACTCAATCATGACTTGGTAATTAAAATTTGATAATATTTGAACATCAGTTTACGGAGTCATTTTGCTGACAAATGTTCTCTTGCCTCATTCACAGATTCTTCATGAGTCAACCCAGCATTCTGGGGTTCTTCTGGTATGACGTTTTTGTTTCTATTGACAAAGTTCCTTGCTCTTATGAAAATGATAACATTACTATTTGAAAATTTCTACTTTGAGGTAATAATACTCTAAAAAAAAACCACCTTGGAGCTGTATAGTGTTTTTATTTCATTTGAAACTCACAACAATGCTGGGAGGTTATTCAAAGCAAAGGAAGAAAATAATAACAACTATTGAATAGGGTTTCAATGTGGAACCAGGTAATAGTTTTTGGCAGTAAAGCTTTGAGTAATTTGTCTTTATTCAAAATGAATAAAGAGTCAAACAGACCTGGGTTTGCATTCAAGCCTTGTCACATCTCTGTTTTCCTATCTTTTTGGAGTTGTGAGAATTAGAGATGATTTAAATAAATCAGTGTCTGGAACAGAGTAGGCTCTCAAAATTGCATTATGAATTCTTATAATTAAATATTTAAATCTTACACATGACACTTTAATAGAGCAATAAGAGCAGTCATCAAGCAACACTCTTATCACTCTTATGTTAAAAGGAGCTACATAAATATGTTTCAGGAAGAGATGGTATATAGAGTATGGATTCTTCAAAAGCAAGTACAAATTTTTAAAGTTCACTTAGCGGAAGTAGACATTTTCTTCATAATAACAAATAGATACTTGACTGAAAATAAAATATAACTGTGAAATCAGTACATAATAAACTTAATTTTGATGGCAATTAAACCACAGGCAACACAGAGTATATTTTATGTTTATTTTCCAGTAAGATTCATCAGTCCATTAATAGTAGATTGGTTCAGTCTAAAAGTTTGTCTCTAACAATCTTTATTAGACACATTATAAATTCTGTCCCAATCTAGACCTTTACATTTGAACTTATAAAATATATCTTAGAGCAGCATTAGTAAAAGTAAGAAGACTTGAAAATATAAACTAGCTTTAAGTAAGATTCAGATTCCACATTTATTGAGTGCCTACTCTGTCAGGGGCTGTGCTAAGTCTTTTAAAATATAAAAATTTGTCTAGACTTTATAAAAATTCTGTGAGATTGGCTGGGATCACACCTGTAATCCCAGGACTTTGGGAAGCCGAGGTGGGTGGATCACCTGAGGTCAGGAGTTTGAGACCAGCCTGGTCAACATGGCGAAACCCTGTCTCTACTAAAAATACAAAAATGAGCTGGGTGTGGTGGCACGTGCTTATAATCCCAGCTACTCAGGAGGCTGAGGCACGAGAAGTGCTTCAACTTGGGAGGCGGAGGTTGTAGTGAGCTGAGTTTGCCCCACTGCACTCCAGACTGGGTGACACAGCAAGATTCTGTCTCAAAAAAAAAAAAAAAAAAATTCTGTGAGATTGAATGGTAGCCCCATTTCACAAAAAGGAAACAAGCTCAGAAAGAATGAGGTTGATGTTATGATTAGATAATGGGCTGCTAAATACCGAGCAATACAATTAAGTATCACATAACTAGGGATAGAATAATAAATAAGACTGAGCCTCAATTCTCAAGCCATTTTCCTACTTTTAGTAAAGAGGATAAGACAAGTACAATGCACTCTAATGTACGAGTAGGTGGCTTGAGAGAAGTGCGAACAATCATGACCATTACTGGAGTAATTTCTGTTGAGCTATGTATTCTGCCTCTACTGCAGTACTCACCACTGACTTGAGGCACTCAACCCTGTGAAGTCATTTATTATCACCATTTTACCGATAAAGAAATTGAGTTTTGAGATCACATAGCTAATAAGAGGCAGAGAAGGGATTTAAACCAGATGTAATGGAGTGTGAAAGATGTTCAGAGATGAACAGAGCCCTTCTGACTGGGCATAGAGATGAAAGGAATCCAAAAAGGCTTCAGGAAAGAGAGGAAATCTGAGATGAGCCCGGAAGATAGAGAAGCTTTGGATGGCAGGAACAAGGAAAGGGAACAGAGTGAAGAAAGGCAAGACTGAACCAAGAGAGAAGAGTGAGAATGAACTAGGGGAATGAGAATCCACAATATTGGGCACCTGTAGGACGTGTTGGGATAGAAATTTCCAAGGGCTGCTAGGCAGTGATTTAGATCAACACAGGGGAGCCAAAAACAACAAACGTGTCTTAGACCTACTGTTTCAGGCTGGCAGAGTTCTGTGTGCACATCATTAAATAATACTGTATGTGTGTAGGATAGGATAAAAGAAACCTCTTTAGTAAAGATACTGAATTTCAAATGAAGTACAATACAGTTTACATATGTTAAATCTTTGTATTTGAAAGCTTGGTGGTTTTTAAAGATACTAGAGTGTTTTCTAGTCTTTGTATCTTCTTTCCTCAAAGGAAACATTTTTATTTTCCTTGAAGGAAAGAATATACTGCTGCTTTTCTATCTGAAAAGGTAGGGGTTTTTTTGTTTTAAAAAAAAACAATATCTTTCATTATAGAACCAATCTGCATTCACTGTTAAAAATTAGAAAATACAGACTGGTAAAAACAAAATGATTATATTTCCAATACCAGAGATAACCAATATTGAACTCTTAATGTTTATGCATCTGGGTCTTTTTCTGGGCATATGTATGATCATATGTATATATAGATAGATAAGCATGTACACATATACATATACATACAGCACGTGTATTTTTTAATCAAAATGAGATATGGTACTTCCTGGTAGTCCTCTGCTTTTTAAAGTCAATAATCTCCATCTTTTCATTTAACTACATTTTCATTTCAAACAATACCCAGCCCATATTCACATTTCCCCAGTTGACCCCAAATGTTCTTTATAGTTGGTTTGTTCCAACCCTACTCTAATCCAGTATGATGACATGCATTTGGCTGTATGTTCCTAAGCCTTTTTAAATCTAGCATGATTACTCCTTCCCCTTAATTTTAAGGCCACTGACTAATTGAAGAGGTCAGGCCAGTTATCAGGTAGAATGTCTCAACTTCTGAATTTGTCTGGTTGTTTTCTTGTTGTATCATTTGGCTTGATTCTCTATCCCCTGTGCTTCCTATAAACTGGACACTATATCCAAGGATTTCTGGATTCAAGTTAAACATTTTAGGCTTGAATATACCATAGGGGATGTGTACTTCCTATTCCATCACATCAGAAGGCATAATATATGACTGACCATCAGCCACGGTAAAATCTACCACTAAGAATGGTGATATGTCTCATCTCTCCATTGTACAGTTACTTTTTCTCCTTCAATTAGACAGTCATCAGTGCAATGTTACTTTGGTATTACAAGGATGTTCAGTTTCATTAATCATTCACCTAAAGGTGTAACAAACTTTATCATCTTTTCCTGAATCAATACTTGGAGTTTATGAAATGTTTTTCTAATTCTACCACTCTTTCCACATTTATTAGTAGGAATTTTTTTTTCTTTTTTTGAGACAGGGTCTTGCTCTGTCGCCCAGGCTGGAGTGCAGCAGCGCGATCACAGCTCACCGCAATCACAGCTCACTGCAACCTCTGCCTCCCAGGCTCAAGTGATCCTCCTACCTCAGCCTCCTGAGTAGCTGAGACCACAGGCACGTGCCACTATGCCCAACTAATTTTTGTAGAGATGGGGTTTCACCATGTTGCCCAGGCTGGTGTTGAATTTCTGGGATCAAGTGATCTGTCCACCTTGGCCTCCCAAAGTGCTGGGATTACAGGCATGAGCCACTGTACCCAGATAGCAGGCATTTTTCTATAAGGAAGATCTTTCCTTCAGCAACTAAAGCCATGTAATTACCCTGAAATATAGTTCCTACAAGAAAGGAAGACTGCTTGTTTAATTTGTTCTCTTTTATTAAAAAGGTATATATCTTCAACACCAAACTTTCTTAGGCACATCTCTTTCCTCTGTTCATTGAATGTTCACATCATAAAACACTTACATATCTTAAGTTTTTCTTTTTCAGCTATTTTTAGAGAATTTTATTTCAACTTCACTTTTCTCCATTTTCCTTGGCCCTATGGACAGTTAACAGGACACACATCCCATGGTTCTTCAAATATCTAATCCTTTTTTTTTTTGAGATGGATTCTCGCTCTGTTGCCCAGGCTGGAGTGTGGTGGCGCGATCTCAGCTCACTGCAACCTCCACCTCCCGGGTTCAAGCAATTCTTCTGCCTCAGCCTCCCGAGTAGCTGGGAATACAGGCACGTGCCACCATGCCTGGCTAATTTTTGTATTTTTAGTAGAGACGAGGTTTCACCATATTGGCCAGACTGGTCTTGAATTCCTGACCTTGTGATCCACCCGCCTTGGCCTCCCAAAGCGCTGGGATTATAGGTGTGAGCCACCGCGCCCAGCCATCTAATCCTTTTTATTGCATATACAAAACCACTTACCAACCCCTAATAATATAACTTATGCTTTGGTTTTACCCCATGATTTCCACCAACAGATTTTCAGTGTTTAGCAGGTAGTTATTCCTAAATTACAGGGCATAGTCAGAATACAAACTTAACTGGTTCTTCCAAAGTTATGTTGTATGTCTGCATAGCTTTAGGAAAAGAGTCCAAGATTCCTGACAGGTTTGTGGACTAATAAACCACATTCCAACCATCTAGTTTATTCTTTATACTCCTGGAGTGCTTTTCTTCAGACACCTCTAGGAAGTAAGATGTTATGTTTTTATTTTTAAAAACGCAGCTCTATTTTAATAAACTTTTCATTTGAAATTTTTGGAAACATTTTATTGAAACACAGGGGGAAGGAGGGGATGATGAAAACTTGGACAAGAAATAACTTTTACCACTCTAAAGTAAGCACCTCTCCCCCACCATAAAAATAAAAATAAAATTGAGACTTAATTCAGTCCTCCTCCTAATTATGTTTTTGTTATCTATTGCACACAGCCAGATGAATAGCTCAAAATGCCTACAGTAACTCTGGGCAAATTGACAAGTATCCTACACATTGAAATGAGAAGAGGGAAGGAGGGAGATTGCTTAATTGTTACTTGGGAATTCAAGGAGGTGGACAAGCCAAAATCTGTACGGGGATCCAAGAGCACAACTCCTTCCTTAGGCAGCAGGAGAAAACAATGGGCCAGGTTCTCATTCTGTGTAATCTCATAGGATGGTTCCATTGTATAGCCCATTGTTTCTCCATGTACTGCCTAAAGGGGAAGTATATTGTTATCTATGGGAGAGCTTCCATAAGACAGTTACATAGGATGAGAAGGTAGCCTCTGGGAGATTAATGAATGATGGGGAGCCAGTCTTGTATGGAACTTTCAGATCAACACTTTGAGAACTGTGTACCTGAAAGACCTATGCAATAAGGTCAGGAAGCTTGCGTGAGCAAGAATTAGTGAGACAAGCAATATGCCACATATGCCATATGCTGAATAAAGGGGCTTTGTTAGAGTATTTGAGGGAGGGGGAATCACTAGGAGGCAGAAATTCAGGTAACAGAAATGTGAGGATGCGACTGTCATGTGTGCAAGAAATTCTAGAGAACATTTAAACTAACACCCTCTTTATGGATGGGGAAACCAAGGCACAAAGAGGTTAAGTGACTTGCTCAGGGCCTTGCCCAAGTAGAGTCAATGACAAAGTCAAAGCTAGAATCCACGATACTGTAGTTACTGGATCCATTCTTTGGTTCCACTAAAAGTATTTTTTTCAGCCGTGTCTTCTGACCTTGGAAGGGTCAAGGGAGAAAATATCTAATACCTAAATATTCTTAGGAGATCTAGAAGTCTTCATAAAAAGCTTTTAAAACAGCGTCATGGATGGATATTTTACATAGCATAAAGTTCACCATTTTGAATGTGCAATTCAATGAATTTTAGTAAATTTACTAGGTTTTGCAACCATCACCATAAATCAGTTTTAGAACATTTTCATCACCTAGTAAGATCTGTCATGCTGATTTACAATCAAACGCCAATTCCTACCCCCAATCCCAGACAACTATTAATCTATTATACTTTTCTGCCTCTATAGATTTGCTTCTTTTATTAGACATTTCAGATAAATGGAATCATATGATATATGGTCTCATGTGTTTAGTTTTTTTTCACTTACCATAATGTTTTGGAGGTTCTGAGGTTGAGTCTGGAGGTTCAGGTTGTGGCATGTGTCAGCAGTTCACGCCTGTTTATTGCTGAACTCCCTAGATTAGGCTGTGTATTGATACAGCACATTTTGTCTATCCATTCAGCTGATGGGCATTTAGATTGTTTCCGATTTCTGAGGAAAAGTTTTTAATACTGTTTTTAATTTTACCTTAATTTTAATGACATAAAATGTGTAAGAATTCATATTTTAGATTATATGTAAGATTTTATAACTGAATACAGACAAGCAGTTTCAGCGCCACAGTTTCTACCTGTGATTTCACTGGTGCCCAATATCACAACTTTAGTTGTCTAAGGTTAGTGAAAGAAGAACGAAGGTAAACTTTTAACATGTAAATGATTCATCTGAGTTAACTGAAGTTCATACTAGATCCAGTAATACTGTAGAAAGGAATGTTTCACAGAAGAGTTGAAAAAGAAAAAAATCTTGGAAAAATTTAATCAGATATGGCATTAAGCAGCAAAAGGTGTTGAATCCCCAAAAGTATATGCTATAGCAGTCATTTCCATATTTGTACCTTTAATGTTAAGGGCTTTACAACTTATTTTAAAATTTATTTTGGTTGTGTAAATATATAAGAGCTATAAACATAGTTTACAATTTGTTTTACATATATTTAAGTTACATTTAATAAAAATTATGTGAACACCGAGAATCATAAGAAATTTTTTCCTTGAAGTCTGTGCTGTACTCAAGCAATTGTAAGATATATATATATAGTAATAAAATAACTGAAACAGAATTTAAATTGTCATAATATAAATAAAGACAAAAGAGGAGACACAACTTATGCAAAAAATCACATAGCCAATTAGTGACAGCTAGGTCTAAAACACAGCTCATCAGTGTCATGGTTACAAAACATTTATTACAAGTTGTATGTTGTTAGTCTCATTGAGCCTTTTGTCATTTTATAAACAAGACTTTTATTAAAATTGAGACATGAAACAGATTCATTTTCTAAGTCATACTTTCCTATGTCTGAATAATGATTGCCTTCCAAACCTTTAGCTTAGGATCTAAGACCTGGTATTCACAGAGTTGGCATGGGGAAGTGAAATGTTTTAGCTAACTTCAAGACTGAAGAGGCAGAAGGATATATTTATTTGTCCTTCCGTATTCATGAAGGATTGGTTCCAGGACCTTGTGGATACAAAAATCCAAGATGCTCAAGTCCCTAATCTAAAATAGCGTACTATTTGAACATAACCTATGCACATTCTCCATTATACTTTAAATCATCTCTAGATTACATATAATAGCTAATACAATGTAATGTTATGTAAATAGTTGTTTATACTGTATTTTACATTTTCTATTTTTAATTATTGTATTGCTATTTTTATTTATTTTTAAAAAATACTTTTGATCCATAGTTGGTTGAATCCATGGATGTGGAACCCATGAATGGCGGCGGTGGGGGCGGGGGGCGGGGGGCAACTGCAAATGGTAAAAACAGAAGAGCCAGGCTCGACTTTCAGCTCCACCACTAACTCGGTTTATGAATTCAGGCAAGTCACAACAGCTCTGCTCTGAAGTCCCCATTTTTCAAGTGGAGATAGGGAAAGGAGAGTAGATTAGATGGCTTCTAAGATTTTCTTTGAGCTCTTCGTTTCATGAATTTTAAGTGTTAAAAGGAATCTTCCATTATAAACCTTTGTCTCTATTCAGAATCAGCCTAACCTTTGCATAGGTTAACAATATTATTGCTATACTCTGCCCACACACCCACCTGTCCTCCCACTTTTTGTTCACTATTTCCTAACACATAAGTTCTACTCAGAACAATGTACCTACTCACTCCTATGTGCCTATAGTATATAGTAAGTGCTCAAGAAATACTGAATAGATGCATTAGTGTAGAAATGAATGTATATATTCTTACTTTCTGCCATCCACTAAGACTTGTTTCTGGCTTCCTGATCTTTCTTACGCTGTAACACAATGAGATATTTCTACTGGTTGGCACAAATTAAATGCTCTTTGAATGCCAATTCATCCTAATAACTCATATAGAGTCAATACCACATAATTTAGACCTGATCTGTTTTACGTATATTTGTTTTATTTCTCCAAGTATATTATTAAGTCATTTGAAGACATGAAAGAGTATGCCTTCTACTTCATTTATAATTCTTAGTGCAGCATTAGGTGTTCAAGACTTGATTGATTGATTGCTGAACTCCAAACAGACAAGCTACTGTATTTTTAAAGGCCTTCAGGAGACTACCCTATTCAAACTTAAACATCCACAAGAAGCTCAGCCCCCTTGCTTTACTTTCAGAAGAGGTTGTAAGAAAGATGGTTATCACTCTTTGCATAATGTCTTTATAAAAACCTAAAGGCCTTTATTCAAATATTCTTCTTCCTTACCTTCTTTTCCCAGCTAAATAATCAGATGCTCATAACTAGTTCCTGAGACCTGATTCAGTTTTCGGTACTTTAAACAAAATAAAGGCACTTAACTATTATTAAAAAATAATAGCTATCAAATCTAGAGGACTCTAAAGGAGAATATATCCACAGCAAGGCTTCTAGAGTAGATAAAATTAAATTTCAGAGTAGATTATTAAGGTAATCAGCAGGGATGTTCAGCTAATCTTTTTCAAAGAAGAACAAAGTTATCAAGAATAATGTAAATATTTCCATTTTTCTAAAGAACTATTATCTTCCATCCTTTTTTTTTTCTCTGAAGTGTTTCTAGTAGATGTCAGCATCACTAGTCCTCAAAGAGCATCAAGAGGTGAAAACTCACAACATGGAAAACCTCAGACAGGAAGCTTAACGTTAGTGTTGCACAAAAGATACCACAAACTCCTGACCTGGTTATCCTCCTCCTCCCCACAACTCCCCAAGAGCAACCAGCATTAATCTGATGTATCTTGTGATGTTCAGAATGTGTTAGCAAAACAATTCTCATCTTATTACGGAGAATTCAGATCAGTAGCTTTTTGGTTCCAGCACTGTCTCAACCGGAGTATCATTTTCCCTTTAATATATTCTCATAACTCCCACTTCTTACCCTTCCTAATTAATGTCTCTAAGATAAAGAGATTAAATTAAGATGGGCATATACCTCCTTACCCAAACTGGGACACTTTTAAGAGTGAAAGAGGGCACTATTAAAAAATCACACTAGGACAACAGGCATAAACCGGGACTGTCACAGGCAAACCAGGACATACCATCACTTTAAGATTAAGCAAGGTAAGGAGATTTAGAAAGGACAGTGGTGTCACGATGTCTTTGGCCCTGGCAACTAGAAACTAGGTCAATGCTGCCATCGTTGTTTTGTTTTTTTTCCCCACGTTGCCTTCCTTTTCTAATGATTAGCTCATTGATCTAGGAATCATATTAATGCTTTTATTGGAAATCTGTAATTAGAATGTGGTGGGGTGAATTTTCTTTGCTTGGCTTTTCTTTTTTTTTTTTACCACTGAAGGTTCACACAGGGCAGCTGTTTTGTAGAGGGTGAGAATTGCAAAGTTTCTGCCGTAGGCTCTCTTGCATTGAGAACTGTTGCATCTGGCCACTTTTCAAGCAACCAGATGTGAAGTAAGTAATGCCCGTTTAGATTACAAATCTCATTTTAATATCTTTCAACATAAACAACAATAGTCAATTTGTATATTTCAAGGCTTCCAAGAGGTGACAGACATTCACCACACAGGAACCACACTCTAAAAATGCTAGAGAAAATAAGTATCCTATTAAAAATATTTTTAAATGGTTAAAACTGCTTATTTCAATGAAGGCAGTAAAATAAAGCTCAATTTGATGACTACAAGTAACACAGTAGCAAAACCTCAAATAATTCAATTCAGTAAATTCTGAACACTTTGGAAGTCTTAACCATAAGCCTTAGCTATTGAAATGATTATATTCTGGAATTACTACCAACTCTGACAAGGTCTGTAAACACCACCTAAGGCAACACATGCTTTGATGGTACCGGTGCTCACATATTATTTGCAGAGTATTCAGAGCTCTAATATAGACTAAAAATCATCTCAATAGTGAATTCCTAACAATGTACCATTTCTACCCATCTGAACCTGCAAGTAAATGCATTAAACTACCTTAAAAGAAAATTAACAGTAATTTTTATTACTCCCAATTTTGCAGTCTGGATCCATTATGATGGGTATTGTGACTCATCACAGTAGGCCAGTCTGAAGACAGTTCATGCTACTTAAATCCATAGTCATAAGTAAAAGTAAGTATGGGAATGAACAAAATAAAGAATAAAAAATTAGAAATAAACTTAGAGCAAATAAAGATGTTAAAATGTATTGACCTAGATGGTAGGATAACAGAGATAAAAGTATATAATGTGAACAGCTGAAGTACATGTTGGTACATAAAGTGTCTACTGGAGCAATGCAGGACAGGGTGGCTTTGACTATAAAGTATAAAATAATCAGTAATATTTGTATAGTCTTTTAGAGTTCACGGAGCACTTTTGCATATATTATATATTTCATCTTGAGAAGTAGGAATTATCCCCATTTTGTTGAAAACTGAGGAGGTTCACAGAAGCTATGTAACTTGGCCCAGATCATTCAACCAGGGAGTAAACTCTAAACTTAAAAAATTTAACTCAAGTCATCCAGGCACGGTGGCTTCCACACCTGTAATACCAACACTTTAGGAGGCCGAGGAGGGCGGACCACTTGAGGTCAGGAATTCGAGACCAGCCTGGACAACATGGAAAAAACCCATCTCTACTAAAAATATAAAAATTGGTTGGGCATGGTGGTGGGCACCTGTAATCCTGGCTACTTGGGAGACTGAGGCACGAGAATTGCTTGAACCCGGGAGGCAGAGGTTGCAGTGAGCTGAAATCGCACCACTGCACTCCAGCCAGGGTGACAGGGCAAGACTCCGTCTCAAAAAAAAAAAAAAAAAAGAAAAGAAAAGAAAATTTAAGCCAAGTCAACAAACTTTTTTTTAGTAAATCAGGTCAAAAAACTTTGCTATTTAAGAGACACTGTGGGAAATATTACACAAAGAAGTATAAGCCTGCTCTTAAGGAACTTGTAATCTTCTAGGAGAAGGAAGCTGCAAAGAGGTGAAAAGTTAAGTAATGATACATGATTTGAATTAAGAATTGTATCCAATAATAGAACTGTCACAAAGCAGCACCTAGTTAACTGCCAGATAAATGTAAAAAGGCCAAAGTTTCACAGGGACTCAAAAAAACCCGTCAAAATGGGATGGCTGGGGACAATGGCTTCACGAAGACAGGGGCCTGTATGTGGATCCTAAGAGCATGGCCTTTTGAAAGACAGAGACCATGCAGCTAGGTTATTTCCTATCTGCGTCACTCAACAGAACCTCAGTCACTAATGTCGTATGAATAAAGACTGTTGTCTGACTAACTGATAAAATGACTGATAACTGAATGAACGAGCACACAGAAAGGAAGTGCGGAGCCTTCCAGGCGAGGTAGGGGGCATGAGCATGATGGGGGAGCGTGAATGTGAACCTATTACCGTGCTTTACGATAGCTCAGAACGTGGCTTAGCCAAGGTTCCATAGCAAGATGGCACAGCTGAGGATCACTCGAGCCCGGTAGGTTGAGGTTGCAGTGAGCCACAATGGCATTACTGCACTCCAGCCTGAGCAACAGAGTGAGACTCTGTCTCAAAACAACAACAAAAACACAGGAATATAGGTCTCCTGACTCCCAGAGAGATACAGAGATGGAAAGAGAAAGAATGATGGCTATAAAATTAGATATACTCAAGCTGGAAGCCCTGCATCACCACATGCCAGTGGTGTAACTTTGGGCAAAGCTATTTAACCTCCTTCTGTTTCCTCAGTTGTAAATGAGGATTGTGGTGATGAATATAAGAAATAATATTAAAGAGAATAATGTAAAGCACTTAGAAGTGCTTGGCATATAGTAAGTTGAAATACTAGCTTCCTTCTCCCTGAACTACATTTAAAAGGGTGTTTTTGTTTGTTTGTTTGTTTTTACAAGGCCCATTTTGGTACTGCTACCACTAGAAAGATCACCTATGCAGCTGGCTCATGACTTCATTTACTCAAACCTAATTTAGACATAACTTTTCAGATTTTTTATTTTTAGAGACAGGATCTCACTCTGTTGCCTAGGTTGGAGTGCAGTGGTGTGAACATGGCTCACTGGAGCCTCGACCTCCCGGGCTCAAGCGATCCTCCCTCAGCCTCCCAAGTAGCTGGGACTACAAGTATGCGTCCCACCATGCCCAGCCAATTTTTAAAATTTTTTGTAGAGATGGGGTCTCACTATGTTTCCCAGGCTAGTCTTGAACTCCTGGGCTCAAACGATCCTCCCAGCTTGGTCTCTCAAAGTGCTGGGACTATAGGCATAAGTCACTGCTCCTGGCCTTTGGATGGTTCTTTACTGTATACATGTCTACTTGCAATGGTAGTAGAATAATATTGAAATCACTGCCCTATATATGGAGTCAGTGATCAGTAATCAAAGACTATCTATTTGGATGACATTAATGATGCTGAGGAGGGGTGGAGCCAAGATGGCCGAATAGGAACAGCTCCGGTCTCCAGCTCCCAGCCCCAGCGACACAGAAGACGGGTGATTTCTGCATTTCTGCTTGAGGTACCGGTTTCATCTCACTAGGGAGTGCCTAACAGTGGGTGCAGGACAGTCGGTGAAGCGCACTGTGCGCGAGCCGAAGCAGGGCGAGGCATTGCCTCACTCGGGAAGCGCAAGGGGTCAGGGAGTTCCCTTTCCTAGTCAAAGAAAGGGGAAACAGACGGCACCTGGAATATCGGGTCAGTCCCATCCTAATACTGCGCTTTTCCAACGGGCCTGGAAAACGGCACACTAGGAGATTGTGTCCCGCACCTGGCTCGGAGGGTCCTATGCCCACGGAGTCTCGCTGATTGCTAGCACAGCAGTCTGAGATCAAGCTGCAAGGCGGCAACGAGGCTGGGGGAGGGGCGCCCGCCATTGCCCAGGCTTGCTTAGGTAAACAAAGCAGCCAGGAAGCTCGAACTGGGTGGAGCCCACCACAGCTCAAGGAGGCCTGCCTGCCTCTGTAGGCTCCACCTCTGGGGGCAGGGCACAGACAACCAAAAACTCAGCAAGAACCTCCACAGCCTTAAATGTCCCTGTCTGACTGACAGCTTTGAAGAGAGTAGTGGTTCTCCCAGCACGCAGCTGGAGATCTGAGAACGGACAGACTGCCTCCTAAAGTGGGTCCCTCACCTCTGAGCAGCCTAACTGGGAGGTACCCCCCCAGTAGGGACAGACTGACACCTCATTCAACCGGGTACCCCTCTGAGACAAAACTTTCAGAGGAACTATCAGACAGCTGAATTTGTGGTCTCACGAAAATCCGCTGTTCTGCAGCCACTGCTGCTGACACCCAGCCAAACAGGGTCTGGAGTGGACCTCTAGTAAACTCCAACAGACCTGCAGCTGAGGGGCCTGTCTGGTAGAAGGAAAACTAACAAACAGAAAGGACATCCACACCAAAAACCCATCTGTACATCACCATCATCAAAGACAAAAAGTAGATAAAACCACAAAGATGGGGAAAAAACAGAGCACAAAAACTGGAAACTCTAAAAAACAGAACACCTCTCCTCCTCCACAGGAACGCAGTTCCTCACCAGCAACGGAACAAAGCTGGATGGAGGATGACTTTGATGAGTTGAGAGAAGAAGGCTTCAGACGATCAAACTACTCTGAGCTACGAGAGGAAATTCAAAACAATAGCAAAGAAGTTAAAAACTTTGAAAAAAAATTAGAAGAATGGATAACTAGAATAACCAATGGAGAGAAGGGCTTAAAGGAGCTGATGGAGCTGAAAGCCAAGTTTCGAGAACTACGCGAAGATTGCAGAAGCCTCAGTAGCAGATGCGATCAACTGGAAGAAAGGGTATCGCTGATGGAAGATGAAATGAATGAAATGAAGCAAGAAGGGAAGTTTAGAGAAAAAAGAATAAAAAGAAATGAACAAAGCCTCCAAGAAATTTGGGACTATGTGAAAAGACCAAACCTACGTCTGATTGGTGTACCTGAAAATGATGGGGAGAATGGAACCAAGTTGGAAAACACTCTGCAAGACATTATCCAGGAGAACTTCCCCAATCTAGCAAGGCAGGCCAGCATTCAGATTCAGGAAATACAGAGAATGCCACAAAGATACTCCTCGAGAAGGGCAACTCCAAGACACATAATTGTCAGATTCACCAAAGTTGAAATGAAGGAAAAAATGTTAAGGGCAGCCAGAGAGAAAGGTTGGGTTACCCACAAAGGGAAGCCCATCAGACTAACAGCTGATCTCTCAGCAGAAACTCTACAAGCCAGAAGAGAGTGGGGGCCGATATTCACCATTCTTAAAGAAAAGAATTTTCAACCCAGAATTTCCTATCCCACCAAACTAAGCTTCATAAGTGAAGGAGAAATAAAATACTTTACAGATAAGCAAACGCTGAGTGATTTTGTCACCACCAGGCCTGCCCTAAAAGAGCTCCTGAAGGAAGCACTAAACATGGAAAGGAACAACAGGCACCAGCCACTGCAAAAACATGCCAAACGGTAAAGACCATCGAGGCTAGGAAGAAACTATAGCAACTAACGAGCAAAATAACCAACTAACATCATAATGACAGGATCAGATTCACACATAACAATATTAACGTTAAATGTAAATGGGCTAAATGCTCCAACCAAAAGACACAGACTGGCAAACTGGATAAGGAGTCAGGACCCATCAGTGTGCTGTATTCAGGAAACCCATCTCACGTGCAGAGACACACATAGACTCAAAATAAAGGGATGGAGGAAGATCTATCAAGCAACTGGAAATCAAAAAAAGGCAGGGGTTGCAATCCTAGTCTCTGATAAAATAGACTTTAAACCAACAAAGATCAAAAGAGACAAAGAAGGCCATTACATAATGGTAAAGGGATCAATTCAACAAGAAGAGCTAACTATCCTAAATATATATGCACCCAACACAGGAGCACCCAGATTCATAAAGCAAGTCCTCAGTGACCTACAAAGGGACTTAAACTCCCACACAATAATAATGGGAGATTTTAACACCCCACTGTCAGCATTAGACAGATCAACGAGACAGAAAGTTAACAAGGATATTCAGGAATTGAACTCAGCTCTACATAAAGTGGACCTAATAGACATCTACAGAACTCTCCACCCCAAGTCAACAGAATATACATTTTTTTCAGCACCACACCACACCTATTCCAAAATTGACCACATAGTTGGAAGTAAAGCTCTCCTCAGCAAATGTAAAAGAACAGAAATTATAACAAACTGTCTCTCAGACCACAGTGCAATCAAACTAGAACTCAGGATTAAGAAACTCACTCAAAACCGCTTAACTACATGGAAACTGAACAACCTGCTCCTGAATGACTATTGGGTACATAATGAAATGAAGGCAGAAATAAAGATGTTCTTTGAAACCAACGAGAACAAAGACACAACATACCAGAATCTCTGGGACACGTTCAAAGCAGTGTGTAGAGGGAAATTTATAGCACTAAATGCCCACAAGAGAAAGCAGGAAAGATCCAAAATTGACACCCTAACATCACAATTAAAAGAACTAGAAAAGCAAGAGCAAACACATTCAAAAGCTAGCAGAAGGCTAGAAATAACTAAAATCAGAGCAGAACTGAAGGAAATAGAGACACAAAAAACGCTTCAAAAAATTAATGAATCCAGGAGCTGGTTTTTTGAAAAGATCAACAAAATTGATGGACCGCTAGCAAGACTAATAAAGAAGAAAAGAGAGAAGAATCAAATAGATGCAATAAAAAACGAAAAAGGGGATATCACCACCGATCCCACAGAAATACAATCTACCATCAGAGAATACTACAAACACCTCTATGCAAATAAACTAGAAAATCTAGAAGAAATGGATAAATTCCTCGACAAATACACCCTCCCAAGACTAAACCAGGAAGAAGTTGAATCTCTGAATAGACCAATAACAGGTTCTGAAATTGTGGCAATAATCAATAGCTTACCAACCAAAAAGAGTCCAGGACCTGATGGATTCACAGCTGAATTCTACCAGAGGTACAAGGAGGAACTGGTACCATTCCTTCTGAAACTATTCCAATCGATAGAAAAAGAGGGAATCCTCCCTAACACATTTTACGAAGCCAGCATCGTCCTGATACCAAAACCTGGCAGAGACTTAACCAAAAAAGAGAATTTCAGACCAATATCCTTGATGAACATTGATGCAAAAATCCTCAATAAAATACTGGCAAACCGAATCCAGCAGCACATCAAAAAGCTTATCCACCATGATCAAGTGGGCTTCATCCCTGGGATGCAAGGCTGGTTCAACATATGCAAATCAATAAATGTAATCCAGGATATAAACAGAACCAAAGACAAAAACCACATGATTATCTCAATAGATGCAGAAAAGGCCTTTGACAAAATTCAACAACCCTTCATGCTAAAAACTCTCAATAAATTAGGTATTGATGGGACATATCTCAAAATAATAAGAGCTATCTATGACAAACCCACAGCCAATATCATACTGAATGGGCAAAAACTGGAAGCATTCCCTCTGAAAACTGGCACAAGACAGGGATGCCCTCTCTCACTGCTCCTATTCAACATAGTGCTGGAAGTTCTGGCCAGAGCAATCAGGCAGGAGAAGGAAATATAGGGTATTCAATTAGGAAAAGAGGAAGTCAAATTGTCCCTGTTTGCAGATGACATGATTGTATATCTAGAAAACCCCATTGTCTCAGCCCAAAATCTCCTTAAGCTGATTAGCAACTTCAGCAAAGTCTCAGGATACAAAATTAATGTACAAAAATCACAAGCATTCTTGTACACCAATAACAGACAAACAGAGAGCCAAATCATGAGTGAACTCCCATTCACAATTGCTTCAAAGAGAATAAAATACCTAGGAATCCAACTTACAAGGGATGTGAAGGACCTCTTCAAGGAGAACTACAAACCACTGCTCAATGAAATAAAAGAGGATACAAACAAATGGAAGAACATTCCATGCTCATGGGTTGGAAGAATCAATATCGTGAAAATGGCCATACTGCCCAAGGTAATTTATAGATTCAATGCCATCCCCATCAAGCTACCAATGACTTTCTTCACAGAATTGGAAAAAACTACTTTAAAGTTCATATGGAACCAAAAAAGAGCGCGCATCGCCAAGTCAATCCTAAGCCAAAAGAACAAAGCTGGAGGCATCACGCTACCTGACTTTAAACTATACTACAAGGCTACAGTAACCAAAACAGCATGGTACTGGTACCACCACAGAGACATAGATCAATGGAACAGAACAGAGCCCTCAGAAATAATGCCGCGTAGCTACAACTATGTGATCTTTGACAAACCTGACAAAAACAAGAAATGGGGAAAGGATTCCCTATTTAATAAATGGTGCTGGGAAAACTGGCTAGCCATATGTAGAAAGCTGAAACTGGATCCCTTCCTTACACCTTATACAAAAATTAATTCAAGATGGATTAAAGACTTATATGTTAGACCTAAAACCATTAAAATCCTACAAGAAATCCTAGGCAATACCATTCAGGACATAGGCGTGGGCAAGGACTTCATGTCTAAAACACCAAAAGCAATGGCAACAAAAGCCAAAATCGACAAATGGGATCTCGTTAAAATAAAGAGCTTCTGCACAGCAAAAGAGACTATCATCAGAGTGAACAGGCAACCTACAGAATGGGAGAAAATTTTTGCAACCTACTCATCTGACAAAGGGCTAATATCCAGAATCTACAATGAACTCAAACAAATTTACAAGAAAAAAACAAACAACCCCATCAAAAAGTGGGCAGAGGACATGAACAGACACTTCTCAAAAGAAGACATTTATGCAGCCAAAAAACACATGAAGAAATGCTCATCATCACTGGCCATCAGAGAAATGCAAATCAAAACCACAGTGAGATACCATCTCACACCAGTTAGAATGGCCATCATTAAAAAATCAGGAAACAACAGGTGCTGGAGAGGATGTGGAGAAATAGGAACACTTTTACACTGTTGGTGGGACTGTAAACTAGTTCAACCATTGTGGAAGTCAGTGTGGCGATTCCTCAGGGATCTCGAACTAGAAATACCATTTGACCCAGCCATCCCATTACTGGGTATATACCCAAAGGACTATAAATCATGCTGCTATAAAGACACATGCACACGTATGTTTATTGCGGCACTATTCACAATAGCAAAGAGTTGGAACCAACCCAAATGTCCAACAACGATAGACTGGATTAAGAAAATGTGGCACATATACACCATGGAATACTATGCAGCCATAAAAAATGATGAGTTCGTGTCCTTTGTAGGGACATAGATGAAACTGGAAAACATCATTCTCAGTAAACTATCTCAAGGACAAAAAACCAGACACCGCATGTTCTCACTCATAGGTGGGAATTGAACAATGAGAACTCATGGACACAGGAAGGGGACCATCACACTCCGGGGACTGTTGTGGGGTGGGGGGAGGGGGGAGGGACAGCATTAGGAGATACACCTAATGCTAAATGACGAGTTAATGGGTGCAGGAAATCAACATGGCACATGGATACATATGTAACAAACCTGCACATTGTGCACATGTACCCTAAAACCCTAAAGTATAATAAAAAAAAAATAAATAAAAATAAAAAATAAAAAAAATAAAAAAAATGATGCTGAGGAATGTACTGTTATACCTAGGCCTCTGGGTGGAATTACATAAAAATCCACATATTAAACAAAAACAAATGCCATATAACTGTGATTAACTATTAAAAACCCTTAACACACTGAAAGTTGTTCCTCTACCTTTAGAACAAATGAGCAAATGCTAAGGGGGAAAAGGCAGTTTAAAAGTTATTTATTTATTTATTTATTTTTGAGACGGAGTCTCGCTCTGTCGCCCAGGCTGGAGTGCAGTGACGCAATCTCAGCTCACTGCAGGCTCTGCCGCCCGGGTTCACGTCATTCTCCTGCCTCAGCCTCCCGCGTAGCTGGGACTACAGGCGCCCGCCACCTCGCCCGGCTAATTTTTTGTATTTTTAGTAGAGACGGGGTTTCACCGTGTTAGCCAGGATGGTCTCGATCTCCTGACCTCGTGATCCGCCCGCCTCGGCCTCCCAAAGTGCTGGGATTACAGGCATGAGCCACCGCGCCCGGCTAAAAGTTATTTATTTTTAAAAGCAGCTTCCAGAGCACTTCCTGGGATAATCTTCAACATTTTCTATATCTACAGTATAATGTTATTTGCTATTCAAAAATAAAACTAAGATTCTAAAAGTTCTTGAATCATCAATTCAGGGCTATCTAAATTCAGTTTAAATTTTATTTCACCCTGTAATATTTACCAAGACAGAAAAATGGCTTAATATGTTGAAGAAAGATTTTACACAGGCAGAAATGAAAAGGGCTTTTTGGTTGATTAGGTTAAGCAGAAATTTAAATTTAGTTTTGCCAAGAACAATGTATACACTGTACATTCCAGTTCCTCATCATTTCACATGACTAGATTCTGGCAAAGGAATTGGAAAAAATTCTTAATTTGACAACCATTCTTATATAACTATCTCAGCACATATAGTTCAAACACTATGGATATATTAAGACCAAATTTATATCTCTGCCTCAGTCGTCTAGTCTGAACCTCGACACTACATAGAAATATCTATTTGGTAACTCCATTGAAACATCTCATAGGCAACTGAAACTCAACAGGTTAAAAACTCCATTCATCCTCTATTCCCTAAAACTGGTCCTCCTTCAGTGAGCCCTATCTTAGTAAATGCTGCCACCAATCTCCCAGCTGATCATTGGCAAAAACAGGGAGTCATAATTGACGGCCCAGACATCCCCATCAAAACAATCTCCATGTCCTTTTAATTCTACTTATTAAACATTTACATTCTGCCACATGCTTCAATCACTTCCACTTACCAACTGGAATCCAAAGACACTCTCTTCTCTCATATGCACCTTTCCATAGCTTCCTACCTGGCGTCCTGTCTGCCATCCTCTCCTCTCCAATCAATTCTGCATACTACAGCCAGCATGATACAAATCAGGTTATGTCACTCCCCTGTTTAAATTCTGTTTTGACTTTTGATTGTCTTAAACCCTGAATAACCTAGTTCTCGCTTCTCTCTGAAGCCTCACTGGATTCCTTTTCTCCATTTAAATCAGTGAGTAAACTAAGCTGTTTCCCACATCAGAGCCTTTACATCTTATTTCTTCCATCTGTAATATGGTTCTTCTCACAACTCCCTTAAGGTAACACCAATTCACTCTTCAACTATCAGCATAAAAACCACCTCCTCAAACTCTCACAGTAGCTTAACTCATCCTATGCAACTGCTCTCATTCTACACAACTCATACTGCTATTTCTCTCCCTCACAGCACTCATCATTTTAGTTAATACTTGTTCTTTTTCTGCGTTCCCCACTACCTGCAGACTTAATGAAGACAGAATCATTGCAAGATCTCCACACTAGTATAAAGAACACTGAGTAAAGCTTCCGAAGTTGAGTTTTAGTGTTGGTTTTAACTTGCTGTGTTATCTTGGGCAAGTCACTTCTATCTTACTAATGTAAGAAAACAGTCTTATTCCAGGAAAATGTCCTTGTATTGTGAAATTTGGGCTTTATAATGACCTTTTAGATTATTGATATAAAAACAGATTATTTAAAATTCTAAAACTCTCAGAGCCCAATAATATATTTGTGGATCTCCAAGAATCTGTGGATCTCAGTTTGGAAAAGAGATGGTCTCTTCGAGGTTTAAAATTTCTCATCATTCTGAGAAAATGGATTTTATTTTCTGGAATACTTCACAGTGAATCATACCCTAAATGTGAGCTTGTTAAAATGAGCTTTGGGAGAGAATACAAGGAATTCCATAACATCAACGCATCCAGAACAATTCTTTCAGTTGAAGAGAGACAGATTCTCAAGTGATTTTAGCAACAGCACAAAAAGCATTTGACCTTAATTCAGTGTGTATGGCAATGGAAGGCTGACAGCATTTATCTGTGCTCAAATGAAATCATCTTTTTGACTTTGTGGAGAAATATGAGAGAAAATCAATTTAAAAGTGAGAGAAGAATAGAAAGGCAAAAGGCAAACAACCCAATTTAAAAATGGACAAAAGTCTTGAATACCCATTTCTCCAAAGAACCCATACAAATGACCAATAAGCACATGAAAAGATGCTTAACATCAGTAGCCATTACGAAAATGCAAATCAAAACCACAATGAGATAACACTTCACACCTAATAGGACAACCATATTTTTTTTTTAAAAAAAGGTGTTGTAGCGATGTAGAGACGTTAGAACCCATATATATTGCTGGTGGGAATGCAGAATGGTATAGCAGCTGTGAAAAGCAGTTTGGCAGTTGCTTAAAAAGCAAAACAGAATTACCATATGACCCAGCATTTCACTCCTGGGTATATACCCAAAAGAACTGAAAGTGGGGACTAAAACAGATACTTGAACACCAATGTTTACTGAAGCATTATCTGCAATAGCAAAAGGCAAAAACAACCCAAGTATCTATCAATAGATGAATGGAGAAACACAATGTGGTACATCCATGCAAGGGAATATTACTCAGCCATAAAAAGGAATGGCATTCTGATACATGCTGCAACATGGATGTACCTTGAAGACAATGTGCTAAATGAAATAAGCCATATAAAAAGGACAAATATGAGTCCACTTATATGAAATAATTGGAATATCCAAATTCATAGAGACAGAAAGTAGAACAGAGGTAACCAGGGCTGGGGAGTGGGTGATGTGGAGTTGTTGTTTAATGGGTATAGAGCTTCTGTTTGGGTGATGAAAAAGCTTTGGAAATAGATAGGGATGACAGTTGTATAACATTGTGAACGTAACCAATGCCACTGCACCAATGTACACTTAAGATGGTTAAAATTGTGAATTTTATGTTAAATATATTTTACCACAATAAAAAAAAATGAGAGAATGGGCAACTTGTTTTTTACTGGTTGGACATCTAAAACTGATAACCTTTTAATGACTAATAGAGATATAAAATACACAACATGGTTTTCATAGGAAAATTTGTTCTACAATCAAGAATTAGCAGTAATAAGTGTACAACTAATCATCTAGTCTACCTGCTCTTTTTAGAATTATAGCGGCCCCAAAACTGGTTTATACTTATCAAGCCATACAAACTTTAATTCTACAGCTCATGTTAATTATTAATCCTCCTTAGTCATATATGTTAAAAGTCTCAAAGATAATTGATCAACAGTTGAACTACAAATCAAAATATTCTGATTTCCTATTATCCTTTTTATCCCCCTCTAGTGGAGGTGACAATGAATGATTAAGTGACATCAGAATCAAGGAGAGAAAAGTGAGAGCACTATTACACTATACAGTAGGTTCTAAGAACAGAACTTAATACGATTTATTCCCATTTTACCTTTCCATACACATATTTTGTAAGGAAAACAGAGCTTTTAAAGTGCCATGTAGATACTAAAGAAGCATTCTCATTTGTTCAGTTTGCTTGCTTTGTTTGTGATAACAAAGGACACTCATAAATTTCAACTTGATGAGTGATGCTGATAGAAGCAAGTGCCATTCTTGGCTGAAAAATTCTGGCATTTTAACACCTTTTTTGTGATCTGAATATATTTTCTGAAGAACTTTCCGGAATCTAAGTCAACTGTCCTACAGAACAATTGTCACTCTTATTCCTTGCTCCTGGAGGAGGGGTTCTCCACCTCTTCAGACTGTGGGTCTGAAACCTTTCTCAACAGTGCCAAAAAAGCATCTGCGCCAGCTACCTCGGTAGTTCTCTGCTGTGGTCTTCATTCTCTTTTGGTTTGGGCTTCTCATTCTCTTCAAAAAACTTGCCAACTAGACTATGTCTCTAGTTTTTATCAGGGTGCTTGGAATCAAACTGCTGAGTGGAAAAAGGCGACTACTCATAATAAAGATTCTGTTCTTTAGGCTTCTCTTTACTGGATTTCTTACCAAATGCCCAGAGGCTATGAGCTCAAATTATCTAAATATAAAGAAAATGCTTGTTGGCAACCTCATTTGCCAAAGTTCCACTTAGATTGCTAATTTATAGATGGTTTGAAAACTCTACATCCAGAAGATTGGAGCCCGAGTGGTGACGCTGCCTGCGGTGAGGCAAACAGAACAGCTAAAATAAAACCAGCGGCAGAACAAAGGGGAAGAAGCAAATTGGGTACAAACATCCAGTCTCCTTCTCTTTTACCACCTGACTCTTCACTCTACCTCTGGTATTTTAAATTACAAGATAATCTCTTCCAAGGTAACTCCCAAATATATCACAGTAAATTAGTCATTCTTTTAAAATATACTGTGATAATGCAGATTTTGAAAAAAAAAGTTAAAATTGTTAAAATTGAACAAACCTTTAAAGGAGGAAAAAAAAGTAATCAAAATCTTATTTCAAGTTCACATTCTCATAGGATGGCTGTCACTATCTTGAATCAAAACCCAGGATATCTGTAGAGCTTCCACCGAACACTCAATGTTTGAATACTTGGTTGTCGTCTATGGGCGTACCACCCTGAACCCGCCCGATCTTGTCTCAATACTTGGTTGGTCTTGATCAGTATTAGTTTCTACCCAAGAATCAAACAGTCATTTGTTAAAATCTCTCTTTTTTTTATATCTCACATAAACAAATACTCTAAATCTCTACCTAGGAAAGGAAAGATCAAGGATAATCTATGAACTTGAAGCTTAGTACTGAAAAAGAGACAAAGACATCTTTAAAAGTCTACTACCAGTGCAATGTACAACTTTGGCCCTATTTCTTAATCAGAAAGATGAAAACAATGAGTGACTTCCAAAACAGCGCTATGTAAAACTGTTAATATTCTGGAAAGTAGCATAAAGTATATAAAAGCATGTATTTGGACAAATGTTCTTGCAGTCAATTTTCTCATTTGAGAACATTAACCAGAGATGTATCTGTTGATTTTATTACAGCTGTAACTTTTCCACTGTATGAAGTATTAAAGTTAAAACTTGGCTTGCTGTTTCAGTGGTCTGGAAAAAGTATATTGTGTATCACTGGACTGCTGTAAATTTAAATCCATTTCCTCCATTTCTCAGCCCATCTTGGCAGAATATTTCTAACTATAAGTGCAATAAACTATATTGTCACACTTCAGGGTTTTTACAACTTGATCTACCATATTTGGGGGTAGGGGGTGGAGTAGCAAGAACTCATAAGGAAGTAAAAGGTATTATGGTGACATTTTGTAACCTTTAGCTAGCCAGAAGACAAGTGAAATCATGTGTTTAAGATAGGAAGCATTACTAAATTTGGGATGACTTCTTGTGGTTTTCTTTTTCTTACATCAGCATCACTAAATTTGCTCAGAAATATATTTCTGTTTTTCTAAATCATTTTCCTCTATAATATAAAACATAATTTCTTTTTATAAAGAAAATATTATTGGTAACAATTAAACTAATGAATGATGGAAAACTAGAATACTAATTTTTAAGTAACTACAAAACTTATTTTTGAAAATCCTGATTTCCACTGTCAGTCAATTCACAAGTTCAGTTCCCTTTTCACAAAAAGTCAACATAGCAACCAAATGAAAAACCAATTTAAGTGATACAAAAATAGACAACACAGACAAGTGACTGCCTTTTGCACAATTAACGTGTCCCCGAATTGTCATGGAAGAGATTGAGAAAAAAAAAAAATCAAAGAGAAAAAAGAATGGGAAGAGTTCTATACTAAGCCTTTTTATTTTTTGGAGACAGAGTCTTGCTCTGTCACCCAGGCTGGAGTGCAGTGGTGTAATCTTGGCTCACTGCAACCTCCACCTCCTGGGTTCAAGCGATTCTCCTGCCTCAGCCTCCCGAGTATCTGGGATTACAGGTGCACACCACCACACTGGCTCATTTTTTATACTTTTATTTATTTATTTAGAGACAAAGTCTCGCTCTTGTTGCCCAGGCTAGAGTGCAATGGTGTGATCTTGGCTCACTGCAACCTCTGCCTCTTGGGTTCAAGTGATTCTCCTGCCTCAGCCTCCCGAGTAGCTGGGATTATATGTGCCTGCCATCACACCTGGCTAATTTTTGTATTTTTAGTAGAGACAGGGTTTCACCATGTTTGCCAGGCTGGTCTCGAACTCCTGACCTCAGGCGATCTGCCCGCCTCAGCCTCCCAGTGTTGGGATTACAGGTGTGAGCCACTGCGCCCAGCCGATGTTTTATATTTTTAGTAGAGACGGGGTCTCACCATACTGGCCAGGCTGGTCTTGAGCTCCTGAGCTCAAGTGATCCGCCCGCCTCAGCCTCCCAAAGTGCTGGAATTACAGGCTTGAGCCACCATGCTCAGCCACAAAGCCTCTTTATTGGTGGCATTTAATTTTGCAATTCAAACTTTCATTCACTTCGTAAATATTCATTGGTAGTTGTTCTGTGTCAGGCACTGTCCTTGATGCTGAGGACACAGTGGAGAGCAGGATATCATCCTTGCTTTCAAGGGAATTTACAACTAGTCTAATCAGACATCTTAACAATTTTTAATAAGAAGAAAAAGGAATTCATTCAGAAATTCTGACTTGTGGACTTAAGTTCTAAAAGTTTCTTTGTACCTATGAAGATATTAGCTCTAATTTTAGTTATCTCAACATGTTCCTTTTATAAATAAAGCTATACGGTTGATGTATCTGTGAAAAGATCAAGGCTGCTCCATTCCAGAATGCTTAGAAAGTTAAGCACAGTATTATAGAATGGTTCTAAAAGATCAGTTTGTCTCACCTAATTTAACCTGTCTAACATGGGAAAACTGAGGCCTGAATAGGGAAAGTGACTTGATTAGGGTCACTTAACTGCCATGTAGTCTTTGTTTTTTGAGATTTCTTCCAGGTAAAATATAACTTTCAAAGTATAGTTGTAACTAGTGCTTTTATACATCTATGCTTGCCTGACACCTTTCTCTTATCCCCCCTGCACAGTAGGCACATCAACCTCATTATCCTTTCTTCTAAACTTGGTGGGAGCAGTCTTTTCTCTCACATCGTCTGTGTCTTTTTAATGTCTATTCTTTTTTTTTTTCTTTTGAGAGAGAGTCTTGCTCTGTTGCCCAGCCTGGAGTGCAGTGGCACGATCTCAGCTCACTACAACCTCCACCTCCTGGGTTCAAGAGATTTTCCTGCCTCAGCCTCCCAAGTAGCTGGGATTACAGGCGAGCACCACCACACATGGCTAATTTTTGTATTTTTAGTGGAAATGGGATTTCACCATGTTGGCCAGGCTGCTCTTGAACTCCTGACTTCAGGTGATCTGCCCGCCTTAGCCTCCCAAAATGCTGGGATTACTTAATGTTTATTCTGAGACCTCTCCAACACCATTCCCACCTTCTCCACTGATAAGCACTCTCCCCTACTGTACTTGACTCAGCTGCCTCAGAAGAACTGTCATACGTGCTGCCCAAATTAGCAATGGTCTAGGGTCACTTCCTCCGTTAATTTACTATTACCTTCTAAATGCCAAAATATTCCTACCACTATGCTTTTATAATCTTAAACAATGATCTTCTCCTTGAACATTCTAATGGCCTTACTCTTTTTTTTTTATTCTTCTTGACCTTTCATTACCATTTTGCAGCATTTCAATTAAAAAAATATGTGGGCTTGGGGGTTAGAAAGACAGATCTCAGTTTAAATCCAGATTCACCTTGCACCAGCAGCATGACATTCAGGCAAGTTATTTAACCACAATAAACTTCACTTAATTCACCTGTCAAATAGGGACAATGATAATTCCTACTTTACATGGTACTGTGAGAATGAAATAAGTTTATACAGGTAAAGTTATTCCTACAAGGCTGGGTACACAGAAGTACTAAGTGTTGTCTTCCTTTTCTTAAAAGTCCCCTCCTTTGGCATGGCACTCTCTCCACACGCTCATCTTCCTCTTTCAAACTCCACCTTTGTGTTGTTTCTTAATACCTCAGCTTTCAAAACATTCTTCAATCAGTGTTAATGACACCAAATCAAAGAGTCTGATTCTAAAATCTGAACCGAGGTCTGGTCACCTAATTTCACATCTTCATCAAATCCAAAAATCAAGTTAATCTCTCTTCCTCCCGAAACAGAGTCTCTCTTCTCAATTTCTTTTAATACCTCCATCTCTCTATTTATTAGCCAAAAATTCATTTTTCACTTTTTTCATCCTTTTTATTTTTTATTCAGTCATCAAATCATATAAGCTATCAAAATCTCTCTTTTAGCTGGGCACAATGGCTCATGCCCATAATCTCAACACTTTGGGAGGCTGAGGTGGGAGGATGGCTTGAGCTCAGGAGTTCAAGACCAGGCTGGGTCTTGAGATTTGTGAGATTCCACCTCTACAAAAAAAAAAAATATATATATATATACAAAAATTAGCTAGGCATGGTGTTGTATGCCTGTAGTCCCAGCTACTTGGGAGGCTGAGGCAGGAGGATCACTCCAGCCCGGGAGGTTGAGGTTGCAGTGAGCCAAGATGGTACCACTGCACTCCAGCCTGAGCAACAGAGTGAGACCCTGTCAAAAAAAAAAAACAAAAAACAAAACAAAACAAAAAAAAAACCCAACTCTGTTTCACTTGTGCCTTCCAAACACAGCTTTTGTAGTATCACTTCCCTACCCCCAAATCTTCAAGATCCCCAATACCTCCCAGACCAAGTCCAAATTCCTCAATCTTTGATATCTTTTGATAGCTTGAAATTCTTTCCCCATGAAGCTCCTCATGTTTAAAATTTCCAGCTTCTTCCTTCTCATGTATCCACATCCTTACTTAAGGGTTCAGCTCAGTGCAACCATCTCATGAAGCAACTACTGACCATTCCAGTTCTGCACGTGTATCTTCTTCTCTGAACTTACTGCATGCTTTTCCTCAGATACTGCCTGGCTCTATTATTTAATTCTTTCAGTTGTAGGTATTGTCTTTGAAACAAGACCTTATGAGCAAGGAATAGGTCACAGTTCTATTTTGTCTAAAACAGTGCTGCATACATAAAGGTAGTGCAATAACTACTTGTTTAATAAATAATACATACAAGTAGGAGCCAAAAAATTTAAATGCCAATAACTAGTCTAGTCTTTCACGTGACTTAGAAGCCCTGCTTCAAACGCTGAAGAAAGCTAAAAAGTGCTAGCCAGTCTGTGAACTGAATATTCCTCATCCCTAAATTAAAAGTGGCTAGCAAAGGGATCTATGTCTTTTTATGGATTCATTTTCAATATCTGCAACAAAAAAGTCTATGCAAAGATTAAATCTACAAAATTGTAAATGCATATCTCTCACGGAAATTCTTTTCTTAATTTAATTCTGTAGCATGCTTTGCATCACATGTTGATAAATTTAAAAATAATATTTAGTCAAGGCTGCTAATACTACTAAGATTAATTAGTAGAAATAAACGCATATCTAAAAATGTTCAATGACACTGCAATTTTATTACTTGCATAATATTTGGTAGGAATTGTGTTAAGCACTAGGGATCTCTGAACATGGTCTCTGTTATCAAGAAGTACATTATAAAAAATGTTGAATCAACAATAGTATGAAAATCAATCCATCCCAGTCATAAACTCAGTGCTGTGAGAGGACACTGAGCAGCCTGGTGTGTCTGACCCATAAGATTTGTGGGAGCAGGTGGAGGTGATGACATCGAAGAGGTAGGCTGGGCCGACCACAGAGTCTCTAATGCTCTCTGAAAGGGGATGAAATAAAACTATGGACTGGAGGATGATGGAAACGATGGATTGCTGGGTCAGAGAGCTAATCTGCAATAACCCAAATGAGGAATAAGGAAAATCTGAACTAAAACAATAATCAATGCAAATAAAATGGTTAGAAAAATTTATAGTAGCAGTGATCAGTAGGTTCCTATACAGAAAGATTTTGTGTCTCCCTCTACCTCCACCCTGCAGCATTTGGCACCTGGGGGCAGAAGTGTACAAAAAAAATGAATTATTCATAGACTCTCATTTGCTGTTGCTATTACTTTTATTCCAAAGTCTGATGCATAAATTAGTTACCCCATATATATTAAGAACATTCATTAGTGAGACTTTTTATAACTTCCACGTATCAGAGGGAAGCAAGACACTCCACCACATGCCAGCCACCACTCATCCCAGCCCAGCTGATCTTCAGAAGGACATGAACTTAAAGGAAGTGAGTCCATGCCATCGGACACAGAGGCCACACATTTTAAAGGAGTGACTGCTGTCATTAAGCATAAAGTCAGCTTTTCCTGGTAAATATGTGGTAGGGTACTGATGTGGGCCTCTAACATCTCATACTTTTCATGTTGGTATATAACATAAAAGAGAAAACTGAATTAATTAACACAATGAAGGAGCTTAATGCTTTTCCCAAACAAAAATATTAAAAAGATATTGAATCATTGCAGAGATTCTTTGAACTCACATCACATAGATAAGCATTTAAAAAACAATTTAGTCTTCTCTTCTCTTTTCTTTTTTCTTTGACAGGGTCTCACTCTGTCCCTCAGGCTGGAGTGCAGTGGTGCAATCATGGCTCACTGCAGCCTTGGCCTCCAGCTCAAGTGATCCTCCTGCTTCAGCCACCTAAGTAGCTGGAATTACTGGCGGGCGCCACCATGCCTGGCTAATTTTTTTATTTTAATTTCTGCAGAGACAGGGTCTCACTATGGTGCTTACGCTGGTCTCCAACTCCTGGCCTCAAGCCATCCTCCTGCCTGGGCCTCCCAAACTGCTGGGATTACAGGTGTAACCCACCCACCTGGCCTCCCAAACTCCTGGGATTACAGGTGTGACCCACTGTGTCTGGCCTATATTTCTCATAGTAATATAGTTATTGTGGGGTCTGAAACAGAAATAAATAAATGCAGAAATATCTAAGTAATTTCAACAAATGGCTCATGCTACAGATCAGTTTCTAGCAGGTAGAGCACCCAAGTATGTTCCTATAAATCTTAAATTAATGAAAACACATTATTACCAGCAAGGAAATAAATACTAGTAGATACTGGTATTTATTTAGACAATACCAAAAGACAAACACCACATTCTGTTCAGCTTTAATTTGTAGTAAGAAAGCAGGGATGCACATTCCTCTAGCAATACATACATGCATACATACATACATATATATATATATATATACATGCATATATACATAAATGTCCAAGATGCATTTCTAACAACACATCCTCAAAACAGGTTAGTTAGTATGTGCTAGGAAACAATCAATCCTTACTGCAAAATGTAATACCTCTGTATGCAGCATAAGGAGCAGTTTCCATTTACATTCCATCCTTAAGAATTACTTAGATTTGACCAGTGAGTGGGGCACTGATTAGCGTGTACCAGTGACTGTTAGCTTGAGTAAGTTACTCAACCTCTTTCTATTTTGATTTATTCATTTGGAAAAGATAAAAAAGTGAAGGCAATTATTACAGTAACACCATAAATATATGCTGTAAATTATTTCTAAGCCCTTTATATATTTGATCTTACCTGATCCTTAACATAAACATCTTTTACTTAACAGGTAAGGAAACTTAAATGACGGCCAAAGAACAGAAGAGGAAAGACAGTAACTCAGTGACTTGGCTTCCAAAGCAGTGAATTTCCCTGGAATGACATGGTTAAGGTTCTTCCAAAGTATAACTGAAAGGTCAGCATCAGTAAAAAAAAAAAAAAAAAAAAAGTAAAAATTGAGTGTTAAGTATCTCTATGGTAATAGAAAATTACTATTGTATGTAATTATCACAATACTTCATGAGTAATATACTTCATATTTCCAGTGAAAGTGACAAGAAAGATTTTGTGGTTTATTAGTCATGCCAGATTTCTCTAGGTATTCATAATAGATTGCTTAAAAAATTAGGTCTTGTCAATTGTATTTATAATTTGGTGGTTACTTCTGTATATAAAAGTACTTCAATTTTACGACACTATCTGGAAGAAGTTCAATAATAGATTTTTTAATACTCTACTCCTACAAAATGATTGTAAAGCTCCATGGGAATTTAGATTTGCACAAGTTATTAGGATGTGACCTTTCCCTTAGATTTCTTATTTTAGGATCAACTTAACATGGTATTTCCCCAGTGGGAGCTGCTGTATTTCCTTCGCAGATAAGAAAAATAGCAATCACAAATTATAGTGAGCAAACTTAGGGAAACATACATCTCTGTGATGCAGACAAAACTGAAATCTTAAAAGGAGAACACACTATGTATTCCTTGGGCTTGAGAGGAAAGCCATGTGGCTTGTTAACAAAAGAAAACAAAAGTCATGCCATTATGGTATTTCCCTGAAATTTATACCTAATTGTTTCTTGTCCCAGCCACCAAGTCTTATGCCTTTTAAAGATTATTAAAGATGCTTACATCACTAAATTTCCTATGTCCTGTCTAGTGGGAGTATAAAAGGTTAAAAATATCTAACTTTTAATAATTTATTTCAGATCACAGGATCTGGACTGAAGAACAAGAGTCACAAGCTTAAAGGAAAAAAAAAAAAACTAGAACAGTATGAAAGAGAACACAGTTGCTTTCCTTTTGCCCCATGGAACCAGCTTCCAATTATTGAGTACTTACTATGTAACACTGTATATGTATTATTTGTGATATATAAGTTATTGGCGGTATCCAAAGAACCAAGAATGCTATAACTCAGACTGTAGAGCTCATAATTGGCTTTATTTATTTATTTGAGGCAAAGAAAACTGGGGAAGGAGACACTGAACCCCCAAACAGAAAGTTGAGAATGGAGAGTTTCACCCATAATCTTTTTCCTATTCATTTTAATACATTGTAAACATATAGTTTTGTATCTTAAAATTCTTATTATATCTTTATACTAAAATTTGTTTCTCAAATATTCAAACCACAAATTGAAAAATATTTGGTTTTAAATAAATATTTTTTAAAAACTGATTTGAACTTATCTCTATGAAAGTCCTACTTTGTTAAATCTGCATTTTCAAAAGCAATCATTTCTTCCTAATAACTAGCAAGTTAGACTTAAAGGTCGTAAGGGACCCACAGCACAGTCTTTACATTTTATTTAAATTTGACATAGCCTCAGGAAATAATCTGTAACTTCTTTGCTATTAAGCTGGGTTTTAAAAAAAAAAAAAAAAACACCATTTGGGAGGCCAAAGCAGGAGGATTGCTTGAGGCCAGACGTTTGAGACCAGTCTGAGCAACATAGCAAGGCCTCATCTCTGAAAATAATTTAGCAATTAGCCAGGTGTGGTGGTGTGTGCCTGTAGTCCCAGCTACTCCGGTGGCTGAGGCAAGAGGGTCACTTGAGTCCAGGAATTTGAAGTTGCAGTGAGCTATGATCGCACCACTGCACTCCAGCCTGAGCAACAGAGGAAGGCCCTGCCTCTAAAGAATAAAAATAAAAATAAACTGCTCACTTCGTTCTAATCTCTAAACAATTATCGAAGCTCTTCACTCTCTAGCCTCTCACTATCATACACCCAAAGCCTTAAGTAAATGATAATTCATTTAAATTAACAGAAATCATTTAAATATATTTCCAAAATATGTTTTGTATGTTTTGTTCATTTGCTATTAATATATCCTCCAAGCAATTTGAGATGTCATAAAATTAATAATGCAAGAGTAAGGTAATTAATTGCTCAAACACTTTAACAAAGAAATTCCTCTCTTGGCCATTTATCTGAAAAAAATAATTTTTTTAATTGAGTGAAATATGTACATAAAGATATTCATGGTATGTAATGGTATAAGAATAAAACATAATTACACAATAATAAAAACACCAGAAGCCACCTAAAAACTGGCTTAGTAAATTACGTGCTATCACTAAGATTAGCCAGGTAGAAATGAAAAATTTATAGGACATAACAGTGAAAGAGGCTGAGGGCCAAGGGATACATATACGGTAACTGTCAGTAAATAAAAAGCATACACATGTGAACAAAACTGGAAGAAACTACAGAAGAACAGTTTGTGTGGTTGTGATCTTTTTATTTTAAAAAGCATTTCACAGCTTTTTAGTAATAAAAATGAAATGAACAAAAATGAAACAAACCCAAAGGCCAAAATTCAAAAGCAAAAGTAATTTGTCTTCGTTCCTAATCGCAGTTCCACCCGCCTTTAAGGTTGGGGCAGTAAGCATTGCCGACGTTTCAACATTCAAGCCCTGAATTCATAGCATGGGTATAGCTAGGCAGAGAGTTTATTTACAGAGGGCAAGACTGAACTTTGCATGTGAGCACATACAGAAAATGATAAAGATCGTTGTGTCCTATTAGTAATTTACAGAATTGTGATTTGCTCCACCCAGTACATCTATAATTGAATTCCTCAGTCATAAAATCATTGAGACCAAACAAGTTCAGATATCTTTTATCTAAACCCTTTTTCTCCCTCACCATCAGTTAGCATATTTCTTATGGGGCTTTTCTTCTTTTTATAGATTCATTTGTCTTAGTTATAAATTAACCCCAAAAGAAACTCTCCCAGCCACCCGGCTCTACTGTTTCCTGTGTACCAGATTTTTTTTAACCTCACAATTTATGGTACACAGGCCATTTAAACTGCCAGTTGGTAAATGATGTCCAGGAACCATCTTTAGATTTTTTTTTTAAAAAAAGGTTCCTAAGGATTAATGGTCCTCTAAGCAGAGATTCCCCTTAGAGCCAGACACCCTGGCAAAGAAGTGGAATATAACTGCTGAAGACTTGTTACTTCTTTTTTAGTTTTTAAAACTGTAATAAAATATACACAATATAAAATTTACCATTTTAACCATTTTAAGTGTGCATTCAATGGCATTAAGTACATTCACAATGTTGTGTAACCATTCTCCAGGATGCTTTCATCTTGCAAAACTGAAACTGTCCCCATTAAACACTAACTCCCCATTCCCTTCCCGTGCCCCAGTCCCTGGTAAGCACCATTCCACTTTCTGTCTCTGTGAAATTTGACTACTTTAGGTGCAACTTCTGTTATTTCTTATTTCACATAAAAAATGTGAACTAGTGTAGTTTGCTAAATTAGTTGAACATACACAAGAGTTACCAGCAAAAAAATTCAGGGTTGAATTCCAAATACTTCACATTTCATTTTTCATACCAAAATGCTTGAATTTAGACCGCTCATTTTCAGACACCAAACTACATACCTGCTCTTAACTTTAAGAGTTTGCTCTTTTTATTTTAAAAGGCTTTATGCTTTTCTAAACTGATTTTCTAGACAACTTAATGCTGTCATTGATTTCCTTTAAGAATGAAAGTCCCCGTAGTACTACTTGTATTCACTGAACTCCCAGACAATTTGCCTAGAAACGATATGGTCTTCTTCTCTCCTCTTCCCATTCAAACAAATATAAGACTACGAGTTCTAAATTCTTGTTCAAATCCTGTCTTGGGTAATGATGATTGGTGGATCAAGAGATTTTTTTCAAAGTATTTCACGAAATACTTTGACAGTTCTGGTGTGAACATTCAAATCAGACCCTCACTGTCACCAACAAAAAACACTGCTAAGATGTGGTTCCTGAGAAGGCAGAGCTTTGTGGAGTTATTCCCACTCACAGGTTTCTAGACGGCTGTAAGCAACTGGCTAAAGTATTAAGTACACTAAATAGAGACCAGGCTTGTACAGGTAGGGATGGGAGTGTGTATGAGAAGGATTAGAAAATAGCTCAAGAAATAGTCTTGATGAAAAGAATGCCCCCTCATTACTCTGTTCTAAGATTTGCAAATGCAGAATCTTACTCTATAAATTAGCGAAAATCTAATGAGAATGATTATTTAGTGACTCCATTGAGACCTGTAAAAAACTTCTTAACTTAAAATAATCTGAGGCTTACAGAAAGGTTGCAAAGATAGTGGAGGGAGTTCCTACGTACCCTTCAGCCAGCTTCCCCCCCAGTTACCACAGTGCAGTCCCAGCACAATTATCAGCGTTGATACACTGAAGCCAAGATACAGCATCCACCTGAGTTCCAGCAACAGATGAATGGATAAAGAAAATGTGGCTCACATACACAATGGAATACCATTTAGCCATAAAACAGAATGAAATCCTGTCATTCATGACAACATGGATGAGCTTGGTGGTGATTATGTTAAGTGAAATAAGCCAGAAAGATACCACATGTTCTCACTCATAGGCAGAAGTTTAAAAAGTTGATCTCATAGAAGTGGACAGTAGAATAGCTGCTACTAGAGGCTGGGAAGGGCTGGGGATAGCCAGAGATTGGTTACCAGACACAAAATTACAGTTAGATACAAGGAACAGTTCTAATGATCTATAGCACTGTGGGGTGAATATAATTAACAGCAACCTATTGTATATTTTCCAATAGCTAGAAGAGCAGATTTTGAATGTTCCCAACACAAAAAAATGGTAAATGTTTGAGGTGATGGATATGCTGCTTACCCTGATTTGATCACTACACATTGTACGCACGTACTGAAATATCACACTGTACCGCATAAATATGTACAATTATATGTTAATTAAAAATAATAATAAAAGCAAAAAAAGACCTAATAAATTGAGAATGGCACAATACTATAACTATTTGGATTTCACCAGTTTTCCTACTAATGTCCCTTTTCAGCTCTAGGATCCAATCCAGGATCCCACATTGCATTTAGCTGTCATGCAATATTCTCCTCCAAATCTGTGGTGGTTCCTTAGTAAAGATGTGTCTTTTATGCCTCTGACACTGTTGAACAGCGAGGGTCAGATATTTTGAAGAATGTGTCTGTATTTAGGTTAAAGCTTTCTCATAGTCAAATGAGATTAAGGATGTTTGGGAAGAATTCGAAAGGCATGATGTGTCCTTTTCAGGACATTCTATCAGGGGCATATGAGCTCACTACGTCTTATTATCCCTGATATTGACCTTGATCATGTGGTTAAGGTGGTGTCTGTCAGGATTCTCCACTGGAAAGTTACTATTTTTCCTTTTGTAATTAACAAGTAAGTGGGGGCAGATACAGCAAATATTCTGTTTCACCTTAAACTTTCACTCAATTATTTTATTTAATTAATTAATTAATTTATTTTTTGAGAGGGAGCCTTGCTCTGTCGCCCAGGCTGGAGTGCAGTGGTACGATCTCAGCTCACTGCAACCTCCACCTCTTGGGTTCAAGTGATTCTCATGCCTCAGCCTCCCAAGTAGCTGGGATCATGGGCATCCACCATCACACCCAGCTAATTTTTGTATTTTTAGTAGAGATGGGGTTTCAACATGTTGGCCAGTCTAGTCTCGAACTCTTGACCTCAAATGATCCACTCACCTCAGCATCCCAAAGTGCTGGGATTACAGGCGTGAGCCACTACGCCTAGCCCACTCACTAATTTTAGTATTTATCAGTGGAAGTTGCATGCAGCAATTATTGCTGTGGCTTTGTGACAATAATTTTCTATTTCCCCCATTCCTTTTACATTTATTAAAGTCTTCTACAAGGAAGAGCTATTCTCCCCCCATTTATTTACTTATTCAGTCATTTATGTATATCAATCTGGACTCGTGTATATATTTTATTTATAAATAAGATTATAATTCGATATTATAGGTAGTTATTTTATTGATGAAATTGTTCCAGCTTTGGCCACTGAGAGCTCTTTCAGATTGACTCTTCTGAGCACATCCTTACTTTCTCACCCCACAACATCCTCCAGGCTCAGCTTGTATTTTCCCTGCCCCAGCCTTAGAATTAACCACTTCTCCAAAGAGCTCTGATTTCCTTTAAGGAAAAATGGTATAGATTGAGATCTCTTATCCAAAATGTTTGGGACCAGAAATATCTCGGATTTTGAATTTTTTTGGATTTTGGAATATTTGCTTAACACTTACTTGTTGAGCATCCCAAATCCAAAAATCCCAAATCCAAAATGCTCCAAGAGTATTTTCTTTGAGCATCACCTATATGGCCGAAAAGTTTGGAATCTGGAAGCATTTTGAATTTCAGATTTTCAGATTTGGGATGCTCAGCCTGTATTTGGAAACCACGATCTAGTTTGCTACTGGAGAGTCACTGCTTCTAGGTCCTCTAGAAGCAGACAGAGTTAGCAAACACATATACGTATAATAACCCACATATATACACATCTCTATATTAATTTCTGTATCTATCTATCTGATGATTCTTTATTCAATGTTGTGGATTTCATTTATTTGCAGATTTCAGGAAAGTGAGCTATTCTGCGATAGCTCATGATTTACCAAAATCAACAGTCCTAAAACTACATAAAACCTTAAAGTGGCACGTCTCCTTTTCCTTCCCAAAACAGTTGGGGACTAAGAACTGCCTTAGAACCCTATAGTTAGGCCTCGGAAGGATAAATTATCCATGGTGGATATCCCAAAACTTTGGGAGCCCCTGGAGCCTCTGAAATCCTACCCCAATCTAGTCGGTTCCAGGAAGGAAGTAGTTTTAATGCCAGGTGCCAGCTATAACTTAGCAATTCTTCCTCCTAGAATGGAGCACATTTGGCTTATACGAAGCTACTTTCTCCTTTGTGACCACAGATTATGACTGCATGGCCAATAGGGAACCAGGAAAGAAATCTTAATTTTTATCTAAATTTAATTAAAAGTATCATAAGAATCTAAAATAATGTAATTATTACTTAAGTAGAAAAATAAGATGAATGTAAAAGACTTTAATTAGAGATTCATTTTTAAGGACCTGAGTTATTTCTCAACTTCTAGGTCATTTTCCTATTCTACCTTTGTTTTGTGTTAGACAAATATGTTACACTGCATAGTCCAACTGACTGGAAAATTATATAGCAGAAAGTATTATAATAGTCAAAAATCACTTTCTAGGAAATTTTACAATAAAATACAATGTATAATTTGCATATTCTTTAAAAGGGATACTTTTCAATACAAATGCAGTATAAATTCTGATTTTACTTACCGTTAAAGGCTGACTCTTTTTTGAGAAAATGGCCTTCTTGTATATTTGTGGTTTAGTGTTGGCTTCTTTCAAATCTGAACAATAAAAAAGAAACAAGATTTTCAATATACACACATGTTCAAAATGTGTACATATGTACATAGCCTAGGCTGCCAAAATGTACATGCCCAAATAAATTTACCTTCTCTATTGGATTTCATTCTGAATGTTTGCTTTCCCTGAGCCTACAAGGCTTTCTATTCTCTGGAAGTAACTAACAGACCACAAAATGATTCATCATAAATCATGCAGGGCTGGAGAATCTTTTTAAAATTATTTCATAAAAGAAACATGTATTAGATTCACTTCACCTACTTTCCTATTTCCGTCACTAACATGAATGAAGTCCCTTTCCATCTTTTATGTCCCATGAATGACGATACCTCTATTACTGCGCAGACTTAAGAAAAACTAGACCTTAAAAGGATTAATAACCCTGAAAGTTAATGTTTGATAAGTTATACATTGCAAAAACAATCCTTAGTAAAATACAACTTCATTCTAGATGACACATGGTTATTAAGCCTAAGGTGACAGTACAGTTGTGTGCCACAACCACTTAGGCAAGGCAAATGCAGCACACCCCTCGCAAAGCAGACTTTTCAGAGGATGAACCAGAGAGCGGATCATCTAAGTAAACAGTCCTAGGGTCTTAGGATTCACAACCTTATCTCTTATGAAAGGCTCAAGGATCCTAGAATAGCTGTATTTTCCATCAAGACAAAACAGCATCTAATGCCAAAAGCCTTATCATCAGGGCTTGAATAGCGCCAATATCAAGACCCGACATTCTACACAGTCTAACCTACATGAAACTCTACAGTATTTTCTCTTTTAAATCTGTACCTTTTAATTTATAATTTACAAAAGCTATTTTATTACTTAACACATGGCATAAATGTAGTAGACCATGAAGATAAAATGTTTTCCCATTTTGTTAACTCTAGCAGGAAATAATATAAACTATAGCCAATGTATTTTGCCGATTTATTTATTTCTCTGGCATTGTTTAGTACTTCTATTTGAAAAATGAGAGAAAACCTTTCCACTTTGGAAGGCTGAGGCAGGCGGATTGCTTGAGCCCAGGAGTTGGAGACCAGCCTGAGCACCACAGCAAAACCCCGTCTCTACAAAAAATAGAAAAATTAGCTGGGCGTGATGGCGTGTGCCTGTAGTCCCAGCTACTCAAGAGGCTGAGGCAGGAGGAACTCTTGAGTCCCGGAGTTCAAGGCTGCAGTGAGCTATGATCACACCACTGCACTCCAGCCTGGGCAACAGAGTGAGACCCTGTCTCAAAAATAAAAAAGAAAACTTTTTAATACAGACTCAATATCAAAAATAAAGCAACAATTTTCTTTTCAGAATGGGACATGTTCTTCTTTAGAAAGAGCTAATGTGTCAGTGTGTAATGCCCACATGTTTTATGTTTTCTGGCTGTGACTGCTGACCAGTATCACAGCAATTTACATAAACACACTCTAATGTGTTAGCCAGAAATGAAAGGAGCACCCACAGTGAAACCACTCATTACACACAACAGGCAGAACACATGAGAGATGAGAAACACCTTTATCTATGACAGATTACCACTGGGGTTTTTTTTTGTTTTTGGGTTTTTTTTTTGTTTTTTTTTTTTTTTTTTTACATTTAAGGCAACTATTAAAAAGGGCTCAAATATGTGAAAACAAAGGAAAAAATTTTAATCTAAAAAATGGAACCAAATCTGTATGTAAAAATTAAAGAATGTTGATTCCAGGTTAAGATTAAGTTGTACCAGCTTTCCTTGATACTTGTGCCAATTTTCCTTTGAAATACATAGGTATTTCTTCAGAAGTAGATGGGCAAAAAGTAAAGATTTCTAGAAACTGGTATCTATTCCTAGTGTGTAGCCCCAAGTGTTGGATCAAAGAGAAAACTTGGCTGGTTCTTACTACTGTCAGAGTCAGGTAGATTTAGGTAATCTTTCCCCAGACCCCCTCCTGCTACTAGTCCTCTTCCTTCTGAACCCATTCAGAATTGCACTGTATCTTAGCAGGAATCGTCTCCAGATGTGAAACACAGTAGGGCAGAGACAAGATCCATTCTCGGGGGAGTAGACACCAAGGATTGCAGTTCTTTCACCTCTGCCATCTGGTCAATTAACTCAAGAGTAGTTTATATTCATTTGATTATAAACACCCTACCCATCATCCCTAGAAGCCAGAGAGCTGGGCTGTGAAGACAGCAGACAATTGCCTCACACTTCAACACAGCCCACGTTATTAGATAGGGGCTGTTATCTCTACTCACACAATGATTTTACATCTGGGATGGGATTTTTACTAGAATCTAATAATAAGGCAGGCCAACGGCAGTTTACTCAGACTAACTTGTCTGAAATGAAATAAATGGTGAAGTTGACTTAAGATATAGAAAAATAATTAACAGCCGGGCGCGGTGGCTCACGCTTGTAATCCCAGCACTTTGGGAGGCCGAGGCAGGCGGATCACGAGGTCAGGAGATAGAGACCACGGTGAAACCCCGTCTCTACTAAAAATACAAAAAATTAGCCGGGCGTGGTGGCGGGCGCCTGTAGTCCCAGCTACTCGGAGAGGCTGAGGCAGGAGAATGGCGTGAACCCGGGAGGCGGAGCTTGCAGTGAGCCGAGATTGCGCCACTGCACTCCAGCCTGGGCGACAGAGTGAGACTCTGTCTCAAAAAAAAAAAAAAAAAAAAAAAAAAGAAAAATAATTAACAATGGAAATAATTGAAAACTTCAAAGAATTACTTCTCCCAAAAGCTATTAGTTTTATAGGTGATTTTTTAAAGCTTTCAAGGAAGAGATAATTTTCTTACTACATAAGCTGTTTCTGAGTAGGAAAAAATATAGTGACATAATTAACTTTTCTGGAGTATCATAACACTGATATTAAAACCTGACGACAGAGAAAAATATCAGTCCCACTTATCAATATTGATTTTAAATAATAAATAAAATGCTAATTAACAATTAAATCCTCTATTAAAATAATGAACCACCATAATCAAGTTATATTTATCTCAGAAAGGCAAAGAAGATTTAATATTTGAAAATCTATTAAAATATGTCACAGCACTAGGTCAAAAAACCGTATGATTACCACAAAAATGAAAAAAAACAGTACTCAGTAAAATTCAACATCCATTCTTGACAAAATTTCTTTTAAAAAGTATGAAACTTTAAGAACAAGAATATTAATCTCAAACTTTACAATCAGTATCATCTTAATTGTGAAATACTAGAGCAGCATTTCCCAAAATGTATTCTATAGATAACTTGTTCCCTAAGATTTTCCAACAGAAAAGGTTCTACCACAAAATAAATTTCCATATGGTCTTCATTTTTGGAGATTAATAAAGTACATTAGCATAGTATGTACTCTGCAAACCTTGTAATTTAAAAAACAAAACCACCATCAACAATAACAACCTGCTTCTCGGTTTAATTCAACAGTTCGCAAACTTACTTGAACACGTGTTTTTAATTTTTTATTATTTCACTCCTCAACTCCCTTTACTGTGGTTTTTGTCACCTACCTTTCTACTGAAACTTAAGTCCATGCCATCTCCTTCCTGCTATGCTAAATCCATTAGACTTTACTTGACTTCAATTCTATTTTTCCAGTGGCATGCTGATAAATATTTAACTGGCTCTCCTTGCAGAGAAAAATGCCCTGATTGGTAGTGTTTGCCAATTTTTGTGGTGTAAATACTCCCACCACGACTGATTTAAAAGCAGCACAAATATTACAATGTATTTCCACTACTCAGATACCATGGGCATGAATCATCTCAGCAACGTAAAGTAATTAGGAAGTGGTGTGCTTTGTGTATTTATTACTTTTATTTTTAATATAATGTTTAACTGTATTCAATTTAAGTTTCAATAATGGCGTGCGTAGCAATTGGCTCAATAAAATTCTGAAAATTTAACAACGTGGCTCCAGCACACCACGGTCTCTGCCTCTGCAGCATTTGATATTTTGCCCATCCTCCACTATTAGATCTGTCTCTTTTCTTTTCTTTTTTTTTTTTTTTTGAGACGGAGTCTCGCTCTGTCGCCCAGGCTGGAGTGCAGTGGCGCAATCTCGGCTCACTGCAAGCTCGGCCTCCCGGGTTCACGCCATTCTCCTGCCTCAGCCTCTCCGAGTAGCTGGGACTACAGGCGTCCGCCACCACGCCCGGCTAATTTTTTGTATTTTTTTTTAGTAGAGACGGGGTTTCACCGTGGTCTCGATCTCCTGACCTCGTGATCCGCCCGCCTCGGCCTCCCAAAGTGCTGGGATTACAAGAGTGAGCCACCGCGCCCGCCCTCTTTTCTTTTCTTGGCTCCTTGAAATCAGTTTCTTTCTTTTTTTTTTTTTTTGAGACAGGGTCTTGCTCTGTCACCCAGGCTGGAGTACAGCGGTGTGATCATGGTTTACTGTAGCCTCAACCACCCAGGCCCAAGTGATGCTCTCATCTCGGCCTCCCAAGTAGCTGGGACTACATGTGTGCACCACCACACCTGGCTAATTTTTCATTTTTTGTAGAGTCGAGATCTCCTTATGTTGTCCATGCTGATCTCTAACCCGCCTTGGCCTCCCAAAGTGCTGGGATTACAGGTGTGAGTCACTGTGCACGGCCTCCTATTATCCTACCATATGATGACTATTTTAGTCCCTTTTCCTAGTACCCCTTCTTTCTGAGATTTTCTGTTTTGTGTTCTCCAAGTTTCTTCTTGGCCTTCATCTCTTCTTTATATTCTTGTCCTCAGCACTGTGACTCACAAACACATCTACTTGCTTACAGCTCCCAAATCTATCTCTAAACACAACTCCTCTCTTGAGAGTTCCAAGAACAATTCAACACCTAATTGGACAACTCCTCATTCTCTGCAAAATTAAAAGAAATTCCCTTCTTTACCGGGGTCTTTCAAAATACATTAAAGAAAATTCAGCTTATAATCACAAAACAATCCTTCTCATATACTCCTTCCCTTTAATTTCCCCTTAATTCTCTTTAATTTTCCTTTAAGTGTTTTCATACACCATGCTCTCCAAACTGTCTCCTTCACCAAAGGCCGTCCTACCTACACACAGTCTTTATTCCCAGCCCAGGAATTTCACAATCTCTTCCTCCTCCTCTCATTCCCAGCACTTTGTTATGTATATCAACCCAAATCTTCTGCTTTTTGTGACTAGTTCCTTTCTACTCATTCTCTAATTCTTTTTCATAAAAATATAGGACTGACCTTGTAAGATCAACTTTTTTAAGAGTAGGGGAAGGGATTATTGTACTGTCAAATCACAATTCTCTTTGGTGGGTTGGGGGAGGTGGAAGTATGTGAACACTCACAAATGACTAATTTTTGTCCCATGCAAGTAAATACATGGATCTGTCCCCTAACCCCACCATAGCTGACTGATTCAATTAGAGGCCAGAGACAAGATGAGCCATTTACATTCCTCTCCGGATTTTTACAACACTGACAAAATTTGCTATATTCAATTGTATCCTGAGACAAAATAAAATGTCTTTATTTAGATTAAGAGGAATTTAAGAAAGAGAGAGATAGAAAAAAAAAAAGAATTTCCTAACAGTGGTTGATTTTTAAGTGATGATGAAGTTACTAAATATAAAGATTTGGTGATCTAATTTACCTTGTCATAAGCAACAACAGGTACTTTCAAGTTGCTTACTACTTACAAGACACATAAGCTGATTCGCAGTAAATTAACATAACCAAGAGTTTAAATTTAATCCACCATTACATGTGAATATGGTTACACTTGTATAGGTCTAATTGTTAAATGCGGAATAGTGGTGGTGGTGGTGATGGGATGTGGACATCTCATTCCCTGGAAGGCCAAATACTTGCAAAGTAGGCTCCTGTGCATGACAGGCTGGCTGGGTTCAGATTGTCTGGGTTCAAATCCTAGTTGTTATCACCTGGCAGGTTATTTTACCTCTCTGTTCCTGTTTCTTCATCTGACTTTAATACTGTATATCAGGGGTTCCCCACCCCAGGGCCGTGAAGCAGTAGCAGTCCATGGCCTGTTAGGAACCGGGCCACATGGCAGGAGATGAGTGATGGGCGAGTGAACATTACTGCCTGAGCTCCGCCTCCTGTCAGATCAGCAGCAGCCTTAGATTCTCAAAGGAGTGCAAACCATATTGTGAACTGTGCATGTGAGGGATCTGTGTTGCATGCTTCTTATGAGAATCTAACTAATGCCTGATGATCTAAGGTGGAACAGTTTCATCCTGAAACCATTTCCCCCTGCCACCAGTCTGTTGAAAAACTGTCTTCCATGAAACCAGTCCCTGGTGCCAAAAAGGTGGGGGACTGCTGGTGTACATAGCTGTTGAAAGAATAAAGTGAGATAATGTATATAATGTGCTTAAAACAGAGCCTGATATAGAATAAGCATTCAACAAATATTAATTATTACCATCAAGAGCTAGATGACTTCTTTGGTGCTTGAGTTAATTATGGAGTAATCATTTAGAAGGATAGTTAAATCACATTTTGGTTCAAGATTTAAACTGCAGAATGGTCTAAAGGTAGAGAGAATGGAGAGAAAACGTTCTCTAAGCACGAAATTGTATGGTTACATTTATAAATTGATTGTAAACTAAGTTACCTTAATGAGTAATATTAGTCCAAAAAGTTATGGTGGCTACTTGGGATTAGGTGGTAGAACGACACTATAGATTTGAAATATTAAGCAACAATTATTTGGTGGCCGGGCGCAGTGGCTCAAGCCTGTAATCCCAGCACTTTGAGAGGCCGAGGCGGGCGGATCACGAGGTCAGGAGATCGAGACCATCCTGGCTAACACGGTGAAACCCCGTCTCTACTAAAAATACAAAAAAAAAATTAGCCGGGCGTGTTGGCGGGCGCCTGTAGTCCCAGCTACTCAGGAGGCTGAGGCAGGAGAATGGCGTGAACCCGGGAGGCGGAGCTTGCAGTGAGCCGAGATAGCGCCACTGCACTCCAGCCTGGGGGACAGAGAAAGACTCTGTCTCAAAAAACAAAACAAAACAAAACAAAAAAACAATTATTTGTTGAGCATCTGCTATTTGTTAGCAGTGTTCTAGACAATAAAGATACAGAATTAACAAAACAAATACTCCAGCTCTTGTATGACTGCACATATGAAAGTGTAATAAAAAATTAGATGCTGAAGACATCTGCTATGTCTGCATTTGGTAAAAAGAAGACAGAAACCAAGGTTGTTAAAGACAATTAGGAGTTATTCAACAAGCCATTATGCTTACAAAAATTTATGAGTCAAAGTCTACTGACCTCCTTCTACCAATTTGAAGATTAGTGATTCAATACTTTAAAAAAATCAATCAAAACCCATTTATAAGTGACATCCAACTTTATTTCGTCTCACAAAGAGCAACATAACATTTTGTTAATGTTAAATTCAGAATAAAAAATCCCTATTTGATCATGTGTTTAGTAGATAAAAATATACTTCACTTCCACATTACAGTCAGAGACAACCAAAGGCAGAGACAGTAGGAATTGGGAAAGAGAGGAAAGGAAGCAGAAATTCAGAAGGAGAGAAACAGAGACAGAAAAAGAAGGAAAACAGAAAACATAGGGAACACCAGGAACGAAAAAGGGGAGAAGGATAGAGGGAACAAGAACAAGAGCTAGTGCCACAATTGAGGGGAAAAGAGGAGGAAAGAGAGGAAGAAAGGAAGGAAAGAAGATAGAAGAGAAGAAAGGCTCAGACATTCCGATTAGTCAGAGGCAGTAACTTTTCCATGTTCAAGCTCAGCTATTTACTTTGGATATCAGTATCAGAGAGAGTCGTCATTAGTTGTCAAATATTAAGAAATTAAGGAGCCACCAAAATTACTCAGCCAAAAAGTTTTCCCATTGTTATTACATATAAATGCGACTTTAAAGAAACCATCTTTGCTTCTCTCTGTATTCACGTTTTCCTTTGCTCATACTATTTTTCCATTTGAAATATTTTCTCCGCCCTCACCTCACATTCATTCAACAATATTCAATAAATATTTATTGGGTAACTACTGTGTAATACCAGGCACATGTGAAATTTTTACATACATCTTAATGAAAAGTATACGCTGTTTTAACAATACACAATGAAAATTGGCTATTTTAACAAAATATTCTACTAGACTTGAAGTGAAACAAATTTTTTTCTTCTGCAGCTAACGTTTTTCTTCACCTCATACCATAAGCATTAAAATCATCCTCATGAAAATAATGTCCTTTATTTGAGTTAAAAACATTCTAGAACTTCCCCCAAAATATAGTAAGGCTATCACTCCTATAGGAGTCTACGTCCTCCACATCCTCTAAAGTGCGATTAACCTGTGATCATTCTAGCTGTTAAACAGAACAGTTTGACATTTGCAGTAACTAGCCACATAAGTTGAACAATAAAAGTTATTTCACCCAATTAAAATGGCATCCCAAAGACATCCTCAAGTGGGTAGTCACGCCTGGTCTTGTTCAACCACAACATGACATCACAGGGGCAAGAACGAATGATGTACAGGTCAGCAGCTCGACTGCAATTTATGTAACTCACTTCTGCAGAAATTTGCATGACTTGTGACACACATCACGTGAAAGAGGAACTTACTATAAATATTAAAGTTGGATATAAGTGAATGTCTGAGAAGGCATTAGAGAATAGTACCTGCTTTAAAAAGAATTGTGGAACTAACTGTACAGATAAGTTCAAAATTGAATCTGCATGTAAATTTAGGTAACTGTAATTCCAAGTGCTAATAGAAACAGACAGAAACTTAGTATAGGTACTGATGTTCCAACACAGCCAATTATGAAGAAAACATGTTCTACTAAGTTCATATTAGAGAACAGGGAGTCATGGCACCTTAGAGTTACACAAAACCTTATAAGTCACTTACTCCATTTCTCCCACCAAAGCAAGACTTCTTGAGAGATGATTCAAACTCTGCATGAATATGTCCAATGACAAAGCACTCACTTTCCCACAAATCATCCTTTCCCACTGTGGGACAGCTGTAGTTATTAGAATGCGTTCCTTATGCTGAGATGAACTAGACCTCCCTTTAATTACTAGCAATCCTTTGACAAAGAAGGACTATTTATGTGACAGTGAGCTCCACAAGGGAAAGTGCCAGTCCATCTTGCCTACTGCTCTGGTCCCAGTGTCTAGCACAAAGGGTGGGACACTGTAAACGTGCCATAAAATGACTACCTGGCCGGGCACAGTGGCTCACACCTGTAATCCCAGCACTTTGGGAGGCTGAGGCGGGCAGATCACTTGAGGTCAGGAGTTCGAAACCAGCCTGGCCAATATGGCAAAACCCCGTCTCTACTAAAAATACTTTTAAAAACTAGCCGGGTGTGGTGGTGCATGCCTGTAATCCCAGCTACTCAGGAGGGTAAGGCAGGAGAATCGCTTGAACCCAGGAGGCGGAGGTTTCAGTGAGTTAAGATCGTGCCACTGCACTCTAGCCTGGGTGACAGAGTGAGACTCCATCTCCAAAAAAAAAAAGACTGCCCTACAGGAGTCAGCCATCAACTCCACTCATTCATCCTTTAGGGCAGTGGTCTTCTAACTCTGGGATGAAGGAAGTTTCCTTGTCTCTTACACCCATTGTGGATATTGCTATGAAATGCAAAATCATGTGCTTGAATATCATAATAATATTAAAATTTTAAAGGCTTACCCTCAAATCTATCCTTACTGTGTGCCAGGTCTGTAACTAACACTTGTGGGGCAGCATCAAGCCACGGACCACACTTTGAGCATCATTCGCTGCTTCAGAGCATCATCCACAACTGCCCTTCCACTTCACTCTTACAGGCCCATCTCATGGTATGTCCAGATTTTGCAGCAGCCTCCTGACTGCTTTCCCTGCATGCTACTGCCAAATCAATCTTCTGATTCAATCATCTCACCCCTCTTCTTACGATCTGGAATCTCCCCGCTCCTGAGATAAAACCCACACTCCTTCTCCTGCATTCCAGACCCTTTATCATCTGGCCTAAAATCTACACTTCCAACCATGTTTCTCACTACTCACATCCACGCACTCTCCACTTCAAACTGGTTAATCTCTGCAAACCTTCCCTTAACTCTATGCTTATTTGCTATTCCAGGCTTTGTTTTCTTATACTGGAAATTATTTTCTCTTTTGGTTACCTCAAACCAGGAACTTTTTTTTCTTAATTTGAGGTAAAATTCACAATTCAAAATGTATTTATGAAGTGTACAATCCAATGGTATTTAGTAATTCTTAAAGCTGTGCAATCATCACCTCTGTGTAGTTCCAAAACATGTTCATCACCTCCAGAGGAAATCCTGTACCCATTAAGCAGTCACTCCCCCTTTCCTTTCTCTTCAGTCCCTGGCAACTCATCTGCTTCCTATCTCTATGGATGTACCTACTCGGGATATTTTGTACAAATGGAATCATCCTTTAATTCCCTTCTTGTTTCATTTTCTGTATTGTTTTTAGTATTTTTCGTGAGGCTATCCTGTCAATCCCTGAGCTTCCGAAGTTTAGTTCAATTCCCACTTTGTCTACAAGGCTTTACCTGGCTGTGCCCTCCACTCTACACTGATCTTAGCCTTCTCTGAATTTCCGTAGCATTTGTTTTCTCCCTTTACTTATTTTAGCCCTTAATCACATACTGCTGTGAATTGTTAGTTACCTGTTTCAACATTACCCCTTCTTGGCTCACGTAGATGATAAGCTCCTAGCTACAGAAGCTCTGGTATCTCCTTTGTTCCTAGAACCAACTTGAACACATGTGCAACTCTTGTGTCTGGCAAGACATGAAGGAATAATAAATCAAGAAAACTGAACTCTAGATGATGAATAAGAGAAAGCCTCAAACCTGTTTCAGTTCTTTATCCTTCCTTATATTATCTTCTCTTGGTAAGAGAAGCATCTGCTTTTGTCTAGCAGGGCACTTCTTTGCCCTAGTAGCTGAACAGGTGTGGTTGCAGGAGGAGAATGGCAGGTTGCCAAAGGGTGGAGAGCATGGAAGTTCCTTGCATTGATCTTTAATGAGCAGACTCCTACCTCCATTCTACACTCACAGATGAAGGCCTACCAAGAAGAGTGGATGTCCAGAGATGTCACAAGGTCCATCTATTTGCTTTGCTTGTATATGTAAAGCAGTTTCTCTGGCATTTTGAAATTGCTCATTAACACATATCTACCTTATAAAAGGAGATTAACTGTTAAATAATTGTGATGATAATACTTGTGATTCATATATGAACTAGCTGAGCAACTGAATTAAATTACATATTATAAACAAATGAGGCCAAATCTTGATAGTGTTTTATCTAACATTTAACGAACGAAGTTTAAGAAGAGAACCAGTTTTATTTTATGCATGAGTAGTAAGTCTGAATAACATTTTGTATTGGGCATTATTGCAAATTTTTCTCCAACTGTGGTACTAAGCAGAGTTTGTTACAGTTGCCATTGAAAGTCTCCAAACAAGAATGCAAAACAATGCTCTGGCCCTTAGGCCATTAAAAAACCTGTTCTTCTGACCAGAACAACTACAAGGTCCAACACAGAATGTTGAACTCTATAATTAACATTTTTCCCTTTCATATCCCATTTTGCCTGCTCTGGAATAACAACATGGAAATTTCTCCTGGCATTAGTTTCATATCATTATGTATCATAAAAACAATACATAAAATAGGAATTAATATTTTAAAGAGTAGTTTAGGAAATTCCCTAAGATTGTGGAGAATCCTATACAAGTGATATTGAAAAAGCACACACTTGTCCTCAAAATAAAATCAAGTTGAAAAGTATTAAAAAGTGTATATAGTGCACTCAGTTTGGCTGGGAATTAAGGAAGGTATACAGTGCACAGCAAGGTAAAGAGAATGAGAACTACTATACACATTCTTATCCTCTAGGAACTAACAATTTTGCTTGGTACATGGAATTTTCCCATGAAAATTATAAGACATGACAGCAAATAATCAGCAAATATGTGTAACACAGAACATGGAATATATCAGATTCCATTTCAGAGTACATCTGCCTTCTAATTATGTTTTACTTAGGCTGATATTAATATTAGTTTGCATTTTCTGAATTCAAAAGCTGGTTTCACCTCCTTTGAGAATGAAAAAAAAAAAAAAGCTGGGACCAGGATAAATATTTCATACACAAGTTATATGACAAAGAAAGTCAACCTGACATTTAAAACTTTAATGTTCACGATAAAAAGAAATTAACTGTGGCTGTATTGTGCTTGGTTAGGATCAAAGATCATACAGCAGGCTAAGTTGAATACACAGCATGAATTACATGAATGGCTTAAAGACACAACCATGGCAATGCGCTGTGTTCAATCACTGAGTCATTTTCTCAGCTTTTATTGAGCCGTGGTAATTTGTGTGCCCAGTGCCAGATACTGCTATATCTCACCATTTTATAAGGTCATGTTCATAGGTGGGCAGGTTTAATGAGTGGTCATTTGGTAAATGTTTGTAGAACCAAACAAATTAACTCTGGTGAAATTTGCAAAATGTGAAGGTTTTGGTTACATCTGTATTGAGTTACACTGTAATATTTAATGGCCCTGTATATATGAAAGAATTAATTCTATTTAACTTTATATAAAGTCCATCAAAATTGATTTTCCTTATCATTTTTTTCCCAAAAAATTCATGTGGTTCAGAATTTATTTCTAAGTGGTCAATATGATATCTTCTGTCAACTTGAAAACAGAACTGAAATAGTAAACAATTTGTGAATACAGAAATTGAAAATAGCTAAAGTAATTTGATCAAAATAATTTGGTCGTTTAAAATAGGATCTGGGTCTCCTTTTATGCAAATATCATATTCTAAGCTTGTAAAAGTTTGTAACGGCCTTTTAAAGAGAAAGTAGCCAACTTTATCTCCCAAGAAAAAAAGTTTTTTTTTATGTTAATGGGACATTCTCCATGAACTTTGTTTTACATTTTGTTAGGGGTAAATAATTTTTTTAAATTAATTGATTTATTTATAAATTAATATAAATTAAATTCACTTGAATAGTTAACCACTTAAATCTGTGAAAATATTATAAAAATAAATAATCCTTTTGCAAAGTGAATAATCCTTTTGTCATTTGGATTTTCAAGGAAAGTAATAACTTATTAGCAAAGGATTCATTCTTACCTCCTTTGAAATAACTTCATTACTGAGACAGAAATAAATTATAAATATATTATGCATAATATACAATATAGAATACATGCAACATAACCTAAGATAATAGGAGAGTAAGAGAGCTAGGAAAAAATATTCAAGGACACAGATTTTCTTCCCCAAACACTATACCAAACTCAGAGAGAGCCACCTGAGTCCATGGTGCCTAGCAATGCCATCTAGTTACAAGGCACAGGCCCATTCAATCCCTCTGAGTCACCATCATTCCCACTGAAAAATGTTCTTGTTAAATCTAGATAACAATAATTGTAAACCCAAGGAGGAATGGAATTTGTCTGTTCATTGCTTTATCCTCCTTATCTGAAACAGCTTTTGGCACAAAGTAGGGACTCAATAGACATTTGTTGAATAAATCTTCATTTAAAAAAAGCTTCGGGCTGGGCACGTGGCTCACGCCTATAATCCCAGCACCTTGGGAGGCAGAGGCCAGAGGACTGCTTGGGCCTACAAGTTCGAGACCAGCCTGGCAATATGGCAAACCCCTGTTTCTACAAAAAATATAAAAATTAGCTGGGTGTAGTGGCTCACACCTGTAGTCCCAGCTACTCGGGAGGCTGAGGTGGGAGGATCACTTAAGCCCAGGAAGTTGAGGCTGCAGTGAGCCATGACGGCACCACTGCACTCCAGCCTGGGTGACAGAGTGAGACCCTGTCTCAATAAACAAATAAATAAAATACAAAAAACAAAAATAAAAAGCATCAATCTCAGTAGATCTATTCTCTAAGGTATCATCACATCAAGTTTGTTTTACCCATAAACACATTCTAAGATCTATAAACTAAATATTGTTAGCTGAAGTTTGTCTTGGCTTATCATTAAGGATGAAATCATCCCAAACTGGGGAGGCATACAGAATAAATATTTACAACACTGATATAAAATTTCTAAAAAGCTTTTAAAACTTTAAGATAAAGATTATTCTAGGTAGGACATGCCACAAGTTTCACAAAAGAAGTCCCAAAGAAAGTGACAAGAAAAATGTAATCTGTAACCGCTATCAAAGGCAAAACCACTTAACTTTCTCCTTTGGGATTTCTAGAACAATGCAACAGAAAAGATGAAAAAAGAATTCATTCAAAGGCTATTACTGTGTGTGTGTGTGTGTGTGTTTGTCTATACATAAATATATATAACTTTCACAATGTTCACACTGATTTTGGGAAACCTCTACTCGCTTGCTATTTTACATTTCTATTTTTAAAATTATTATCACAAATTATATCAAGGGCTTATAATGACCATTTGTAACAGAAATTTACCTTTGTGTGCATCTGCATCAGCTGCTATTTATGATAATAAGTGCAACATTCTGTCAGGAGCGGGAAAACTGGGTAACTCTATCATGAGGTCATTCAGTTTTAGAAAAAAAGGAACATAATAGAAAAAAATTAGAAAAAAATCAAGAGAGAAGGGCTTTAAAAGAAAGTAACTCTGGAAACTATTTTTTAAAAGCTCTATTTGCCAGCATATGCTAAAGATCAAGTAGATCACGGACCCAAACAAATCAACAAAATTAAACCTTATGTATGGCTGAGAACATTAAGAGGCCATAACCGAGATGGGTTTCTTTCCCCATGCCAAATACAGACTAGGCAAGTAAAACGTACAGGGAAGTCCAATATGTGAAATAAAATTTAATATAAAATAAATTTTGGGTATAATACGAAAAAAATCATGTATTGTCTTGATCTTTACTGATCAGAAGCACAGACACACCAAAAAGAAAAAAAAGCTATAAATGTATGCTTTTAATTATAAAAGTAATTTTATATTACTGAATAAACTTTGGGAAAGAGAGAAAAATATAAAAACAAACAAAAAGCCCTCCATATCTCACTACTTCAATATAACTATTATCACTTTTGTATATTCTCTTCCAGACTTTTTCATATACATACATTTTTGTAAGGTTTCAATCAATAGTTCACATACATTTTTTATCCTACTTTTTAAATATTCTTCAGAGTTGTGAGCAGTTTCTAAATTGTCATTATAATTGTATAATATTTTACCTATTGATTATACCATAATTTACTTAAATATTTCCCTACTGTTGGATATTTAAGTTACTTCCAAATATGGGTTCTTATAACAATGCTTTTATGAAACTCTTTGTGTATATGGCTTTTCCTATATCCTCCAGCCCTTTGGAAAAAGTCCCAAAAGTTACAAAACATTGCCCAATGCTTTCTAAGTAACCTGAACTAAATCTTAGTGACATCAGATATATGAGTGTAAATCTCTTCAATCCTTGAAATTACAGAATTTTAAAATAAAAAAAATTATTATCAACAATCACTAGGAAGGGAATATTTTCTACTATTATTAAACTGGAATTGAGGTTTACAAATCCGTATCTTGTAAATCTGTTTAACATGAACCAGTCCTCTAGGGCTGATCATCCTCTGTGATTTTATAAAATCCAGTCTTTGAAGCTGTAGTCTTTGACGCGGAGACTGGGGATTCCTAAGCAGCCATGCTAAGCTAAAAAGAACCAGTGTTGCAAGGTCTAATTAGTGAGCCGGCTAGCCTCTTGACAAAAGCTTATTGACAACACCACTGAGCTTTTCTAAGTAATAAATGATAGGCCAATGGGGGTAGTTTTATAGGATGGTTCCAAGAGATCCTACGAATGGAGAGGGATAGGGCAAAGAACTTAACCATAAGCAAGGGTAAGGCCTACTAGAAATCATCCAAAGCACACTGACAAATGGGCCCCACTCTATCAGGTGGGGTGCAAGAATCATCTTGGACCAAGAGTTCCCAAACAGCATATAAAGCAGAGTCCCTAAAACACAGATTGCTAGGCCCACCCCAGGTCTGGGACGGGGTCCAAGAAACTGCATTTCTAACAAGCTGCCAGAGGATGCTCACGATCCCAGGACCACATTTTAAGAACCACTGCCTTAGACTAATTCTTTATTCTTTTTTTTTTTTTTTGAGACAAAGTCTTGCTCTGTTGCCCAGGCTAGAGTGCAGTGGCACAATCTTCTCGGCTCACTGTAACCTCCACCTACCGGGTTCAAGTGATTCTCCTGTCTCAGTCACCCCAGTAGCTGGGATTAAAGGTGTGTGCCACCACGCTCAGTTAATTTTTATATTTATAGTAGAGACGGGGTTCTGCCATGTTGGCCAGGCTGGTTGCAAACTCCTGGCCTCAAGTGATCTGCCTACCTCCCAAAGTGCTGGGATTACAGGTGTGCGCCACCACAACCAGCTCTTTCTTCTTTCTAAAACATTTAAGTGCCTACTATGCATTGTGCTATATGCTGGAATACAATCCAGTCAGTACCTGCCTTCAAGAAACTGGTATCTAGATTTTTGCAGACATCAAACTGCTCTAGTCCTAAAAGTCACCAAATTTGAGCCTTCTTCGCCAAGCACAGTGGCTCACGCCTATAATCCCAGCACTTTGGGAGGCCGAGGTGGATCTCCTGAGGTCAGGAGTTCAAGACCAGACTGGCCAACATGGTGAAACCCCGTCTCTAATAAAAATACAAAAAATTAGCTAGGCGTGGTGGTGGGCGCCTGTAATCCCAGCTACTTGGGAGGCTGAGGCAGGAGAATCGCTTGAACCTGGGAGGCGGAGGTTGCAGTGAGCCAAGATGGTGCCATTGCACTCCAACCTGGGCAACAAGAGCGAAACTCCGTCTCAAAAAAAAAAAATTTTTTTTTGAACCTTCTTGAAAACAAACTGTAAAAATGCATGATATTGTTTTTAAATAAAATCAGGATATTTCTAATCAGTTCCAAATTCTTTAGGAAAACATGTAGTAATCCTATATTGCCAAATGCCTGGGTATTTTCTTCACTCTTCTGGATTATACTCGACATATGCCAATGATTTTTGAAGTTTCTACTTCATTTATATTGACATCATTCTTATGTTTGTTCTCCTTTATAAACTTTATCCACCATATAAAACAGAAGAAAGAATTTATATAGGTGCTTTTCTAGATGCAGTCAAAAGCTTGTTTACACAGGTAATTATCAACTGACGGAAAGAATAACATCTAGTAAGGAACACTTTGGGATTCTCTGTTTTAGATTCACAGACTTTAGCAAGACTTTGTAAAAAATGCATGACGAGTAAGCAATGTGATTAGTCATGAGGCACGAGGGTAGCCCATACCTAACTGCTAAATACCACCTATTAGCTGATTCACAGAATTATGACCTAGCTTTTGAGGTGGCTACTAAGTTTCTGTTTCTAACAGAGATGTACTGGCTTGCCATACTATTTTCAGCAAAAATAAAATTAAGTATGTATAATAATTATTATTATTATTTTGAGACAGAGTTTCACTCTTGTTGCCCAGGCTGGAGTGCAATGGTGTGATCTCGGCTCACCGCAACCTCCGCCTCCTGGGTTCAAGCGATTTTCCTGCCTCAGCCTCCTGAGTAGCTGGGATTAAAGGCATGTGCCACCATGCCCAGCTAATTTGTATTTTTAGTAGAGGCGGGGTTTCTCCATGTTGGTTAGGTTGGTCTCAAACTCCCGACCTCAGGTGATCCACCTGCCTCTGCCTCTCAAAGTGCTGGGATTACAGGCGTGAGCCACCGTGACTGGCTGAATGTATGATATTTTATGATCTGTGGATCTGCCAAAGGATTAAGCATTATTTATACTACTTTGGCACGTTATTTTCTGAAGTGATTGAAAAGTTCCTCTCATTTCAATCTATTAGGAAGCTACTTTTAAAGCCTGGAAGAGTTGACTCATGAAGAGACCACATAATTTGTCTAACATCACAGAGGAAATACAAGATATAATGAAGTGATAATATTCAGATATTTAATTACATTAAGATAATACTAGCTCATAACTTGAACTGTGATAACATTTCTTAGGTTAATTGATGTTTCAGAATAACTGTTTTGAGGTCAAAAATGGTTCAAGGAAGATCTGCGACTTGTCTTGAGTAAAATAAAAAAAAAATGATGGGTAAATATATCTTTTCCTATCACTGCTTTTCCAAATGGTTATTTTCCTATTTTGTTTCACAGTGTCTGGCTTATGAGGAAACTGGGACATGCATTAACTTTATTTTTCCCTCTCCTAACCCCCTCTTTCAAACTCCAAATCTGTTTTCTACTCCTTAAAGGCCTTGTTTTCAGGTAGCAAGGAAACAAGCAACTAGCCTTTCACATTTTTGCTGACAGTGGTTTAGTGAACTAACCCTGCTAGGAACTTTGGCATTTTAAAAGTAGACCCAAAACTTTCAAATTCAAAGACATTTTAAATTTCAATTCAAAGACATTCAAATTCAAAGACATTTTAAGAGGTGAATGACAGCCAGAGGGGTTGTGGTCAAGGTTAGGAAGTTCCTTCCGGAACTTTGTCATTGCACTCGAACAGTTTGACAGTTGTGTTTCTCCACTGCCCTCGATATAAAGGAAAATTTATTCCTTAAACATACAGGATGAAAAAGTAACCTCCTTCCATTCCCTTGCCCAAATTATCTCCTTTAGTATAGAGCCAGAGAGAACAACAGTGCTAGGTGGCAAACTGAGATGTCCTATGATGTCACCAAGAAGCAGGGTAAATTCTTAGAAATCAACCTTATATTTTAAGACTATACACAGTAATCATGCAACCTGCTGATTGTGGGAGTTGAGCATATACAGATCTGGTACATTCCTACTCAGGGTATTTCCCTATTTCTCTACCTCCCTCATATCTACCTTGTCCTTATCTGTGGCAAACTGTGAAGGACTTCTCACCCCACGTTTATGCTAATCTGAACTCTTCTCAGAAGGTCAGATAATCTGTCTCAATACGTCTTATCCACACATTATAATCCTCCCAGATGAGTCCACAAATTAAAGTGGTGTTTTTTTTTTAATAGTGACATAGTTAAAACCAAGCAATGAATTTATTTTCTAAAATCAATGAAGTGGAATAAAAATGCTTCCTAAACAGATATTGAATCCAACTGAACTGAACTTACACAATCTAGTTTAAATCCTGACTGGAAGGTTTAAAATCTCCACTTAATGGATTCAATTCCTTTATTATCTAAAAAATCGCAGTAGGAAAAAAAATTCACAGCACTGTCCCACAAAAGATTTTCCAGTTGAGAACAGCCTGGCCACTGGAACAGTTGAAGGTATGGCAATGACTCTGAGAAAGCCTACACTGTAGGGATTAAGGCAGTGGAAGATAACACGGCTCCCCATTCCCCGACAGGGACATTAGCCCACCTACACGCACCAGTGTGAGCCTTTCTTTGCCTTTGCCTCCGCATCCTTTTAGTGAAGTCCCTACTTGGGCTCTGTAGCTCCACACTGCAGTGGGCAGAGCGGCTTGCCAGTCCACTGTGCAGTTTGGGGCCCAGAGAGGGTGGGAGAAGTCCTCTCCAACAATCCTCAGCCCCAAGGCCCACACACACAAGCCTCTTCACCCCATCAGCCTGTGTGCTGTTACCAGTAACTTCCCATCACCAAGACACTGCTTGCAGAGGCCTCCTCTTTGGCATATTCAGTCCAAGTCCCTTACTTTCTTAAGTAGGAGACACTTCACAACAATATGTATCAACAATTCACACGAAGAATTTAAAATTTATTATTTGGATGCTGCACAGTTAATTGTATGTTTTTCCACTTACTCCCTACTAGCAAATAGGTGGGTTATTAGGAGACATCTGAACCTTTCAAGCCACTAAAACACTATTTTTTAGTGAGCGCTTGTTGAAAGAGACCCATTTTTAATGATAAGCACAAGTCACTATTTAGTCTTTTAAGTTCTGACACTAAACTGTCTTCTGATCTGATGGATCCTAGGCCTCATTATAAAACGAACTTGCTCCTGGGGAATATACATTAAGAATTCACAAGGTGTGCCATAAAAATATGCAAAGACTAGAGCTTTATCAAATAAAAGCACACAATCTGTGCCTTCTAGATGCATCGGATGTATAATATTAACATAAGAGGGGCTACACAGGACTCGCAAAGCTGGAATAAAAATAATTACTATGCTGATTTTTGTCCAAAGTCATCAGGGAATGGAAAATACAATTTTAAATTGAATGATAATAAAATATTCCCAGAAACAGTTTGTAAATTGATCACCACATGAGAAGCATCATCTTCAATCTTAACAATCTCAAAGTTATTGAGGTTTGAACTACGGTGAACTATTAACATTGGTAAAAAAGTTAGCTATGACATAGATATTCATGAAGGTTCTTTTCAGAATATCAGCTCAATTAAATTCAGGGTCATGGTCATATCATTTAAAGCACATGGGTTTGCTCATAAAGCCTTAAAATCATAGCAAAAAAGCAAGCAATAATAACTGCAAGACTTTCCCCGTTTCAAAGGTGACGAAATTGAGAGAAAGGATAAGAGACTTGCCTAAGCTATAATAATTGAAACAGTTGAAAATGTAAACAGTCATACTCTGAATGAAATTATTGGTATTAAAATATTGATGTGTACTTATTGTTGAAGAGAAATTTTAAAAATATGTAAATCTGTTTTTACAAAATAATTTAAGCATATACTATTATTGGTGACAGATACTATCTAAACATCTACAAAAGTTTTCCCCAAAACATGGCCTATTGTATTTGAATAGATTTTCTCCCAAGAACCTACTTTAAGTGCGTTAAATAAAATTTAAAACATGACATTTTAGTTAAATAACAGCTTTAAAACTTATACTATATTACTCCCCCAATCTACCTCTGTATTTTGAGAAAACGCAAACAGTAAGTAAGAACTTCCAAGAAGATTTCAAATAATCTTAAATCTAAATTTTTGATTTAGAACGCTATGAAACTAACCGAAGTTGATACGCTGGGGATATCTACACTTGCAAGATGGTTATTCACAACTCTTACTATTCTTTTGTGGAGTCACATTAGATCCATTTCAAAGGACCTTTGTAAGCAATTAAAATCACTGCGCTTTTTGTTGCTTTGGGATGTTGAGAGAGAGTAAGCAAAGTGGAGATCTACCAGGAAAAATAAGCAAGTTAGAAATTCAGTTGTGGGGGGAGCATATGTTTACGCTTACAGACTAGTGACTTCACCAAGTTTTCTCTATTAGTGAGTTTTTAAAAATCCTCTACAGCTAATATTTATTTAGTGGAATCCTATGAGACCAAAAACTTCTTCCAGCACATTTGCCACACCTAATGACATATTGTATTTCCAAATCCAAGTGACAATGAATCCAGAAGAAAGACACCCACAATTAGAATGACCAACTCTGTCCTACGCATTGGGAATATATAGATGCTAGGAAAGAAGGGAAAGTGTGGGCCAGAATGTGCGAAACATTCAGAAAATATCATTTTAACATATTTTCCTACTTCATGAAAGCCTCTTGTTATTAATAACGATTTTATAACCTGAAAACTAAATGAAATGTATTATTAATACTTGTATATGTTCCATGGTTGTGCCTTTTACACAACTTTCATGCGAATAATTATCTTGATAATTAAGGTTAGTGGCAAACATCCTTATTGTCAGACAATTACAGAAGAAAAAAGTATTTGTTTATATTTATATAACACTGATTAAAAACAATTTACTATGACCATTAGTAATCCACTTCTAATTCATATTCCTCATGTCACACCTTTTCTCTTGTATACATTTTAAATGTCATAGGAATTTAGAAATATTGCAATTTTTTAAAGCATAATCTAGAAATTTTAAAAAAGTAGTTCTGAAACATGAAAAAACGAACATTTAGGAAACTAGTCCTTCAAAGAAAATATTATATTTTATCATTAAAAATATCAATCGCAAAAATATTTTCAAAGCACTTAAGTTCAATAAAGAATATGATGCCGGTGGACATTTTAGTTTTAATTTTAAAAAGAAATTATATTTTTTTAATGTAAAGGAATGAGAAAACAACATGTAAAAAGTCTTCAGCCTGGGATTCTACAAAACTTTATACCTCACTGATGCCATATGGTTTGACAGAAGTTATTGTTTAAGAACTAAAAACAAACTCGTAAATATGAAAAAAGTTTTTGATTTTTAAAAAAACCATCATTAGTGTTTCTTTTTTCCTTCAAGTGAGTTTTAAAAGATTGAGATGGCCACCAGTTGATTCAAAGATCTTTTAAGACATACTTATTAGCAAGTTAACTATTAAATATTATGTAATTTAAATCAGGGAGAAAAATTATGTTCCGTATACAAGAAGACAAAAATGGATAGTTCTGTAATACACTTCACTTTTTGGCTGAGACATTACCTTTGAAGTTTCGTATATTAAAGTGAATATTCAAACACACTTTATTTGGAATCAAATAAAGTGTATTTGATTTCAAAGTGAATCTGATTGAAAATATACCACATAAAATTTACTTTAAAACTTGAACAGAATGTTTTGATATATTACTCCAAATGCTAACTGGTAGCATCTATGAGTGTTTTCTGTCAAACGTCCCTAAGAGTGAAAGGTATTTCTTTAAGAGAAAAGCCACAGTGAACGTCCATGTCAGTCCCTATACCAGAAAGGTTTTCTAAATCATCTAGCACCATCAGTTGATTCTGTTCTCAGTCAGCAATAGCTCACTTAGCTATAGACAGAAAGACCGCCATAAAACACCTGAAACCTGTCGAAGATTTGCTCAGGTCCTTTTAAAGAGTAAGTTATCCGTAGTTCTCTTAGTAACTCCAGTTAACAATTTGTCTCACGAATAACAGAAACAGTTGGAGTTAAAATAACGTACTTCAAAATCAGAGGTTTTCCAGGAATAGGTATTATACAACTCAGTTTATCATTGTCTGGTTTTAGATCCAAATGATAATTTACACAAATAAACTTTCTATTTTGTCCCTAATCTCGCAAGGAAAAGAAGAAAAATTTCAGTTTCTTCATGGCAGACGACTATTTTTGACTTGATTTCTTTTATAACAATGACACTATTTTTACAACCGTTAGCCTAAGACCCAAGTGAATTGGATTCTTCTTATAAAACAAGAGCACTGCAAAAAAAAATGATATAAGGATAATATAATAATTTTGCAAATTTCGGACCTATCACCAACACATTCCAACAAAATGCAATGAGAGTGAGCCAACTCACCTAAGGAAAGGGAATTAGGCAGAATGCAGAAATGCAGACTTCTGGTCACCAGCAGAGGTAAAGGCCTCTTCCTTACCTACCGCTGACCTTATATAAAAGCCGCAGCTGGGTTACTCCCCGTTTCTGACTCCTTACCTTAGGCTCCTCCCTAAACACCGAGGCGTAAAGTACCACGACTACACACACCCACCTTCCACCAAGGGACCTGAGATTTCTGTTACCCTCTGCTGCCTCTACCCCCCTCAGTCAGGCTCCCAAGAGGAGTGGTCAGCGCCTGGCACGTGCAGGAGCCCACAACGCGGCGACTTCGCCTTTCCAGCCCGCCGGGGTGCGGCTGGGGTCCAGGCTGCGCGCTCCATCCGCCGAGGCACGGAGGAACCCAGTCCCCGTCCCCAGCCCCTCCGCCGGGCGCCTCAGGGCCAGCACAACGCGTCAGGGCACGGGGCCTGGCCAGCCACAAGCGCGCCCCTCGCTGAACGGTCCCCCGGTCCCCACGCGGCGGTCGCCCCTGGGCTCTGGACCGCGAACGGGACCTCCTCCTCAGCAAGGGTGCCGCGCGGCCTCAGAACGGACGCACGCGGATCTTCGCTTCCCCGGGTCCAGACACCCTGCTCCAAAGTTCCCCTGGAGCGGCTCCCGACGCCTGCGCACCTCCGCCGGGGACGCGGAGGTCCCCATGTCCCCGGCTCCGCGCCCACCCGGCGCTCTCCCGAGGGGGGCTGTTCTGGAAGCCGGGACTCACCGGCTCGCATCCACTCGAGTCGGCACCGGCCGCGGCTCTCTGTCCCCGCGCCTCGCGCGCTGCCCGCGCCCTCCGCCCCTAGTGCGCGCTCCGATAGACGCGAACCTCAGCCCGGGTGCCCTCAGCCGGAGACCCCTTCACCCGGTCACCCGTGACCCGCCCGCCCGCGACCCGTCAGTCCGGGTCCTCCCAGACCATGACCCTGCCTCAGCCCGGGACCCCTCAGCCGAGACCCCCTTCTCCCCAGCTCTCATCCGTCTGGGACCCAGTCAGTTCCCGTTCCCTCGGCCCCGGCCCCCTGACCCTCGGCCCCGGCCCTCCGCGCCCCCTCCCTGAGCGAGCACTCCCCGCCCCGCCAGCAGTCGGGTCCCGAGCGCCGCGGGCACCCGGACTCTGACCTGCGGCCACGGCGGCGTGGCGCCCCTCTCCGGTGTCCCCGAGGCCGACCCGAGCGCCCCAGGCGGCGGCTGCGGCTCGGGCTCGGGCTCCGAGTGCGGTGGGCCCCGCCTGCCCGCGGCGGAGCCGGGTCGGGCCGAGCCGGGCCCAGCGCGGGGGCGGGGGCGGGCGCGGGCGCCGGCTGGGGGTGGGGGTGGGGGTGGGGGTGGGGGTGGGGGTGGGGGCGGGGGCGGCGGCCTCGGCGCGCGGCTGGGAGGGAGCGGCCGGGGCTCGGCTGCCGCCCGCGCACAGTAGGGCCCGCGGCGGGAGCCACCCTCTTTCCCGCGTCCACTCTCTGCCCCGCGGCAGCTACCTGGTGTCGTTTGCTCCTCGCCACCACCGCTGGGAGGCGGCCCAGAGAGGGTCCCATTTCCAAGGAGGGATCCGAACTTTAGGGGGATGCCCCCGGCCAGGGCCGGTCTGGGGAGAGCCGAGGTGTGGGTCTCCCTCTCGGCCAGAGTGGCTTGCCCTTCACACGGCGGTCGGCCAGGCTGTCTTCCCAAGATGTTCTTTCCAGTGACATTTTAAAAGAAAATTTAATTAAAGCATATTTCGGGTCCCTTGGTTTTCTCTTCTGATCCGGTGGTACTGCACACTTTCAGAGTTCCTTGTATTTGTAAGTTACATGGTTATTAACAAGTCACTGAGTTTTAATCATGAAAAACATTTCTTAAACTCATTAACAGAATTTCTTAAAATTCTTAGCAGTGTTTCTGACACCGAGGGACTCAGACAACATGGGTGGGGACGGAGTGGGGACGTGAGGCATGAGAAACAGTTTCTCATGTGTTGGGTAGACAGTGACCTTTTCTTTTCCTGCCACGCTGTCCACCATGACCTGTCCAAAGCGGGTTGGCAGGTGCGCGTTCAGAAAGCCGCTGGTCTCCTGGACTTGAGGCCCCTCTTTCCCTTTTTCCAGTCTCATTTCTGGAGCATCCTGTTCTGGGCCTGATCCTCTCCGGGGAGGCAGCGATGCCTGAGGCCCCCCACTTCAGGAAGCTTATGGACTATATGCTAGGGTGCTCTGCATTTCTTCCTAGCTTCATTGTGGTTATTGCCCCTCTGGTACAGAAGGTCCTCGTTTGTGGTTGAAGCAAATTTTGCGAGGATGGGTATCACAAGGGAAAAGATTCAGAGCTTAAATCAACAGACTCGTGTCCTTCCTCCACAGCCCTAAGATAAGAAGCTGAGAGCCACAGATCTTACAGGGACTGACCACTGAAAGACCATTTATTGGCCTGTGATTTAGGTAGTCACGTTGACGCGGATCCGCAGTCTCCACTCAGGCGGAAGTGCTGCGTGCGTCCTACTTCTTGTTCATTCCAGAGTTCCAACCTGCTTTTTTTTTTCTTTCTTCCTTTCTTTTTCTTTTCTTTCTTTCTTTCTTCTTTTTTATGAGACAGGGTGTTGCTGTGTCGCCCAGGCTGGAGTGCCGTGGCGCAATCACGGCTCACTTCAGCCCGACTTCCTGGGCTCAAGGAATCCTCCCACTCCAGGCTCCCAAGTAGCTGGGACTACAGGTGCACACCACCATGCCTGGCTAATTTTTTTCTAATTTTTATTTTTAGTGGAGACTGTGTCTTGATATGTTGCCTAGACTAGTCTGAAACTCCTGGGCTCAAGTGATCCTCCTGCCTCAGCTTCCCAAAGTGCTGGGATTACAGGCACCAGCCACTGCGCCTAGCCTGCTTTTTAAAATTACAGTTTCATTGAGGAATAATTAATATAATCTAAAATGTAAATACCATACAAGTAAAATGTACAGTTCAGGCCGGGTATGGCAGCTTACGCCTGTAATCCCAGCACTTTGGGAGGCCGAGGCAGGTGGATCACTTGAGGCCGGGAGTTCAAGACCAGCCTGGCCAACACGGTGAAACTCCGTCTCTACTAAGAAATACAAAAATTAGCTGGGCGTGGTGGCACGTGCCTGTAATCTCAGCTACTCGGGAGGCTGAGGCAGTAGAATCGCTTGAACCTGGGAGGCAGAGGTTACAAGCCAAGATTGCGCCACTGCACATCAGCCTGGGCACCAGAGCAAGACTCCATCTCAAAAATAAATAAATAAAATGTACAATTCAATGAGTTTTAGTTTATTGACAGAGCTGTGCCATCATCACCAAATCTACCCTTAGAACATTTTCATCACTCCAAAAAGGAACCTCCTCTCCATTAACAGTCATTCCACCAACTCTAGGTAGAGTTATTCTTTTTCTATAGATTTACCTATTCTGGACAATTCATATAAATAGAATCATAGAATATGAAGTCCTTTGTGACTTTCTTCTTTCACTTAGCATAGTATTTGTGAGGCTCCTCTATGTTATAGCTTATATTAATATTTCATTCCTTTTTATGGTCAATATTCCATTATACATATATACCACATTTTGTTTATTCATCCCATGAATTGATGAATATTTAGGTTGTTTCTACTTTTATGGGCTATTATGAATAATGCTGCTGTGAGCATTCATGTACAAGGTTACTTGTGGACATATATTTTTATTTCTCTTGAGTATATACCTAGGGACAGAATTGCAGGATCATAAGGTAACTCGGTGTTTTTGAGGAACTGCCAGTCTGTTTTCCAAAGTGGGCACACTATTTTACAATTCCACCAGCAATGTGTCAGGGTTCCAGTTTTTCCACATCCTTGCCAACACTTGTTATAGTCTTTTTTATTTTAGCCAACCTAAAGGGTATGAAGTGATACCTCATGGGGTTTTGTTTGTTTGTTTGTTTTGAGACAAGGTATTGCTCTCTCACCCAGGCTGGAGTGCAGTGGTGCAATCATAGTTCACTGCAGCCTCGAATTCCTGGGCTAAAGCAATCCTCCCACCTCAGCCTCCCAAGTGGCTGGGACAACAGGTGCATGCCACCACACCAGCTAATTTTTGTATTCTTTTGTAGAGATGGGATCTCACTATGTTGCCCGAGCTGGTGTCTCATGGTTTTGATTTGCATTGCCCTGGTGACTATCCTGTTGAGCATCTTTTCATGTGTTCATTAGCCATTTATCTTTTTTGAAGAAAGTCTACTTAAATCCTTTCCCTGTTTTTAAATTGGATTATTTTTCTTTCTATTGTTGAGTTGCAAGAGTTATTTATTTACATATTCTATATCCAAGTCTCTTATCAGATACATGGTTTGCCAATATATTATCCCAGGCTGTAAGTTGTCTTTTTACATTTTAAAATATTTATTTATTTATTTATTTATTTATTTATTTATTTATTTAAAGACGAGGTCTCGCTATGTTGCCTAGGCTGGTCTTGAACTTTAGGGCTCAAGTGATCCTCCTGCCTCAGCCTCCTGAATAGCTGGAATTACAGGCAGATGCCACCATGCTTGGTTCTTTTTACTTTCTTGATGTTGTCATTTGAGTTTTTAAATTTGATGAAGTCCAGTTTACCTGTTTTTTCTTTTGGAGTCATATCAGTGACTAACCCAAAGTCATGAAATTTGCTCCTAATATTTATTTTAAGAGTTTTATAGGTTTAGTTCTTATCTTTAGGTTTTAAATTCATGTTGAGTTAAATTTTGTATATGATGTGAGATGGGGGCCAATCTGTTTTTTGGTCGGAAAATTCCCATAATTCAATAACAGTGACTAAGGGGAACCCCACAACAGTGAATTCATAAGTGGTGCAAAACTTTAGAGTTGAGCTGAATATTTTCTAAATTCCCTCTGGATCAAAAATTTTGTGATTTTTTTTCTTAAGGAGACCTATGGGTAGTGAAGTGTATAAATGTAAGAGGTTAAGTAACGTAAACTGAAATAATATGTCTGTTTTTCAAATTGCAAGGCTTGATCCATTAGTAGGTTATGAAATCAATTTATTCAGTCATAACCAGTATTTTTTAGTCAAGCAAAAAGGACAGAAATAATCAGAACACACCTACTGTATTAAAGAAAGTGCTGCTTCGTAACTTTTGTGTAATGCAAGTGTGTGTGTGTATCTGAATGTACCAGGAGTTGGTATAAAATGTGATTTTTACTGTGGGCCATATCTTTTAAAGTTGGAAAAACACTGCATAAACTATAGCTGTAGAATTCTTTCTTTCCACATTTTATTGAGTGCTTATTTTGTGCCAGGCCCTCTGCTAAGTGCCGGGAATAAAATGATAAACAGCACATGGTCCCCACCCTGCAACTTTGCACATAGGCAGTGCGATCCATATGGGGTTCCTAGAGACAAAAGACTATGCCCATTTCAATTTTCCCAAACCACAAGGACTCCTTCCAAATATTGGTGTTTGGTCCCATGGGACTTCTTTTTTTGCAATTAATGCTTAGTTTATCTCATTTGAGATTTGCATACATATTTACTTTTCTTTCAATAAAGAGGACTTTGTTCCCAGGTTTATAATTGCATACTATGTTTATTATATTAAGAAGAGAGTGCAAGTCTAGAAATAGAAGTTTACCATAACTGAATTGTTTTCCATTTTACTCCAACTATATTTAAACTGGTCTCACTGGACAGACCTCAGATATTTTATAGTAGTGTTATGCTACTTCTTAAGGGAAAAATTTTAAATCGTAGCAAAAATTTTTCTTTATTATCCAAGTGTTCGGCAAAACTGGGCATTGAGAATAGTGACACGTAAACCATTTTGCAGATTGAGCTTAGGAAAATTAGTGTGCTGTATTTGCAGTCAAGCAATCAAGCCACTCATTTACAGCAGCTGTGTATAATTGTAGCGCTGACATTTGCTCCTTCTCTTTATCTGAGACACCATTTATCAATCTCTAAGCGTTATAAATTCCCAGGAGGTTTAGAAGATCTTAATTTAAAATTTCAAAAATCATAACCAGTTCCACATGCCAGGCAGGTTAAACATACACATATGCACACACACACTTCCACAAATGTATCTACTTTTTGAATGACTCTTGACACGTTCCCACTTGTGATTTTTACGTCTAGTTATGAAATTTTACCCACAACCTCCCAATTTTACTTTTAATTTTATTAAGGTCCTTTTCTCCTCCTGTGTTTATTCTGCCTCCTCCAGTGTTGCCCTTCACAAAATAACTTGCTCATCTCTTACAAGGTCTTAAGGACCAAAGCCAGGTTTACAGCCTTTTCTTCTAACTTAAAATTGCTTGATCTTCTCATATACTGTACCCCTCTGCTTCACTCAGCATTCTATTTCTATTTTGAATGGTTGCCTATAAATTAATAAAAATTTCTGGGACGTTTTAATGGAAATATTAATCTTGATTATATTCAAGTCAAGAATATAATATAGCTATGTATTAGCTCAAAAAAGCCGGAGAGGCCAGGCGCAGTGGCTCACGCCTGTAATCCCAGCACTAGGCCAAGGTGGCGGGATCACTTGAGGTCAGGAGTTCATGAACAGCCTGGCCAACATGGTGAAACCCCGTCTCTCTACTAAAAATACAAAAATTAGCTGGGCGTGGTGGTGTGTGCCTGTAATCCCAACTATATGGGAGGCTGAGGCAGGAGAATCACTTGAACCTGGGAGGTTGCAGTGAGCCAAGATCGCACCACTGCACTCCAGCCTGGGCAACAGAGGTGCGATAGCACCAAAAAAAAAATAAGAAAAAGAAAGAAAGAAAAGAAAAAAACCACGGAGAATATAGCCAAATTAGTAATTTTTCTCTTGATACACCAACGTAGAGCTTTCCTCTAGGTAATTTTTTAAAATGGAAAGAAATATAATAACCCTCTCTTAAAAGCACTGAATGAAATAACTCCTTGGTTTTTTTTTACTCATCTATTTTTGAAAACATTTTATTTTTCATAATTTGGAAACGTGTATGAAATTAATAGACATTTAATTTCAGAGAGATTTCACTTGGTAATTTCAACAGTTTTGAGTTAGACTATTTACATTTTAAGATTTTAATGGTTTAAGACACATTTGAAAGGTTCAAAAGTGCTTTTGGTTTTCAGGGAATAAAAAAAGAGCTATTTGTCCTTCTTTCTCAATTTTTCTCCACTTTTCCTGCTAAAAATTGACTTACTTTGGGTATCAGGTTATCCTCTAAGTATCAAGAGATAGGAAGCCGATTGAGTAGAAGTTAAGATGATGGGAACTCATGATTTTCTTGGAGGGGCACGTCCTACTTTCTAGTTGTCTTCTCCTTTCTGAAGAAAGAATTCTGTTTTAATCAAGTACTGGTGTAAAGGAAAGAACCCCGACCTTCATTTCTGCTCGTTGTGACTTTGAACAAGAGATTCAACCTCTCTGAGACTTAGTTTCCTCATCTGTAAAATGGCAATATAATATATTCTCAGGCCAGGACTTTGAGGCTACAGTGAGCTGTGATGGTGCCACCGTACTCCAGCCTGGGCGACGGAGCAAGACCTTGTCTCTAAAATATACATACATATATATATATACACACACACACACACACACACACACACATATATTTTATATATATTTATATATATTCACAGATGTTTGTGTATGTCTATATATATTTTAGAGACAGGGTCTCTAAAATAGGAATATATATATTATTAGAAAACAAAGAATATACACATATATATTCTCTTAATCTCATCAGTGAGATAACAGGAGGAATTACCAAATCAGGCTCCCAGTAGGAACTCAATAAATGTTATTTACCATCTGGATGAAAGCATTGAGAATACTTTTACTGCTAGTCACTCACTAATCTGAAATAGTCACTCATTAATATTAAAACACAGTTTGGATGTTAAAATCTTTAAAAATATATGTTTCCTCTTTAGTTATCAGTCTACATGGACATTCTACTCTCTTTTTTGCATATGAAAAAAAGTCATGAGTCTAGTGGGTAGATTTTGAAATAGCCATGAATCCGAGATTTCTGCATGAACATGGTTTTCTCAGGACACTTGTGTGAATTTATAGATTCTGCTTTGTCTTATAAAACTAAACACAAAACCAAAAACTTTTTATTATGGAAAACACTAGACTATATAAAAGTAGGCAGAATAGTCTAATGAACCCCCCACGTACCCTAACCCAACGTCACGCCATGGGCAATCTTGTTTCATCTGTACCCTCACCCACATCCCTCCCTGCTCTACAGTTCTGAAGGAAATCCCAGACAATGCATTTCATCATAAAACCTTCAAACTGTTAAATGTTGTTTTTATAAGTCTTCTGTTTAAACGTTGGTCAGAGTAATTTGCTCTGGGAGAGTTTGGATTTATCAGAAAAGTTTCTCTACTGAAATATTTTCAACCCTTAACGTCTATCATGGTCGAGTTGTAAAGTGTGTTAATTGCTGAGAGGACTTGTGTGCACGCTACAGCTTCCGGAAGACCTAAGGACATAAGCATGCTCGCGCTAAGAAATGCTCAAGGAATCTAGACCTGGGGAAAGATAGGATAGTTTCAGTTACTGAAAAAAAAACAAACAACAAAAAGCGTGTCTGTGCCAAGAACAGATTACAGCAGAGCTGGGTCCCCTAAGCTTTGGGATAACTGGGTGGGGCCTGGGTTGGCAGATCCCTGGGGGGCAGTCACTTTCTTGCACCTTTCTTGACCCCTTTTTGTTTATATATTGGGAAGCAACACATGGCCCTCATCTTCCACCTCTGCTGTGTTCCTCTCTTTGGAATACCTTCCGGAAGACCTTACTAGGAAGTCACTTTGTTCCTCTGTGCTTCTGCACTGGTCTAACACTTGTTACATGTCAGTATAGATTGCTGTGGAAATGTCTGTCTTCCCTTACTAAGATGTAAATACTCTGACAGCAGAAGCCACGGTTGATTAATCTTTTTATGCCCAGGACTCACTGTACTACAGTGCCTGAAATCAAATAAGTGGACAATCAATGTTTGTTGAATGATTGATTGCTGAGTGACTAGCTTGTAAACCCAAACCTATTCTTAAGGAAATAATTCAAATGTTGCCCCCTAAGAGTCTTCCATCACTGTCATTCTTCATATTCTTAACAGCTTTATTTTTTGTCATATGAGTTATCATTGCCTGAAATTATATATTTGTTTAACTTTTACTTGTACATTGTCTGACTTCCCACACTAGAGGGTAACTCCAAGAAGGCAGGGATTTTAAATTCACTATTGTAACCTTAGCACCTAGCACATGGCAAGTGACTAGCACCTAGCGAACAGCTCTCAATAAATTTGTATTATTGAAATAATGGTGATGTCATCAGTTCAGTCACCATTACAAGTTGTATTTTCGGCTGAGCGTGGTGGCTCACACCTGTAAATTCTAGCACTTTGGGAGGCGGAGGCAGGCATATCACTTGAGGTCAGGAGTTCAAGACCAGCCTGGCCAAAATGGTGAAACCTCATCTTTACTAAACATACAAAAATTAGCTGTGCGTAGTGGCGTGCACTTGTAGTCCCAGCTACTCGGGAGGCTGAGATACAGTAGTCCCAGCTACTTGGGAGGCTGAGGCTGAGGCTATAGTCCCAGCTACTCCGGAGGGTGAGGCTGAGGCATAAGAATCACTTGAATCTGAAAGGCGGGGGTTGCAGTGAGCCGAGATTGTGCCACTGCACTCCAGCCTGGGTGACAGAGGCAGACTCCATCTAAAAAAATAAAAATAAATAAATAAAAATAAGAGGCCAGGTGTGGTGGCTCACGCCTGTAATCCTAGCACTTTGGGAGGCCAAGGCGGGCGGATCACCTGAGGTCAGGAGTTCGAGACCAGCCTGACCAACATAGAGAAACCTCGTCTCTACTAAAAATACAAAACATTCGCCAGGCGAGGTGGTGCATGCCTGTAATCCCAGCTACTGAGGAGGCTGAGGCAGGAGAATCGCTTGAACCCAGGAGGCGGAGGTTACGGTGAGCCGAGATCGTGCCATTGCACTCCAGCCTGGGGCAACAAGAGCGAGACTCCATCTCAAAAAAAAAAAGAAGTTGTATTTACATTTTTATACGCCTGCAACACTGACTAATATTCCATTAGTTAAGTCCCCAGCCGCTGATTTTTGCATTACTTAGGTAGCCACAGGCTTTTCTGTTTTTATAAACAAAAAACTGTTTTGAACATTTGGACCCATGTGCTAGTTTTGAACATTCTGTTTTGAACATTTGGACCCATGTGCCAGTTTGGCTCTTGATACATTGAATACCTACTGTTGATACATAATTTATATTTTGAGCCGAGTCTGAGGACTGGGAAGGCTCAAGACAAAGGCTTCCTAACAGAGTGATTTCAGATAGCCTGTTCCCACTATGATTGTTCAGTAATATAACTTCCCTTTCCCCATGCCTATTTCTTAAATGCCCGAGGGTCAGGATGTGAGCCAAGCTGCCCGCAGACTTCTTGCTGCCAGGGCCTTCAGGAGAGCTCTCTTTCCAGTCTTCAGTTGGAGCCCCTCTCTGGGGGTGACACTTTGGCATTGGCAGAGCTCTGTTTTGCATTTCTACAGGATTTTTAAATATTTGGGTATCTGGTAGATAGTCATGAATTGCATTTACAAGTTTAGACACTTTTGTACAATAGTAAGAGGAGGTAGAAGAGGGAGTTAAGGAGGTGTGAGGGCTTCACTGAAGAGTGATATTTGGTTTACTGACATTGTGTTTTGGCAGCATCTCTTCCCACCACCATAACATGGACACTTTTTTTCCTTCTCAAAGTATTTTTCTGATTTTAATCTATAACATTCATTTATTCTCTTAGTAAAAGTGTAGTATGTAAATTTCTTTCAGATCAATTTCTGCACACCTTAGTATGCAGAGTTTTTATTAAAAAATTATTTCTATAGTGGTAAGAAGTTAACTCTTCCTAGTTTTAAAAAGATAAATTTGATTGACCTCTTTAACTGTTCTTCCACCAAATGGAACTGCAGTAGTCTAGATGATTTGTATAATTTATTAATGATTGAAAATAAACTGTTAGCCTTTAAGGCATTGTTTACTATGACTCTATAAAACACAATTATCACTGTGATTCTTCAGTAATGCAATCCAAGTATCTTCAGACATTTCCAAAAACTTTTTAAAAATCTGTCACATAGCATGTTTAAAGGAGGCAATGTTGCATAAAACATATTTATAAGCCACAAGATTATTAACGATTTAATATATGGGCAACTAAACTCAGTACAACTAAATAAGGAAAGGATATTTGAATCAGGGGAAAAACAAAATTTAAAAAAAAGAAAAAGAAATTACAACAGGGGAAAAACAAAACTAAAAAAAAGAAAACGAAATTACACACTTAGCCTTTTATGAAAATAACAACTTTTTTCTTTTCTTTAAAACTATTTTAAAAATTACAGAATATAAGTTTCTTGTAAAGGTCAAGCCACTTGTATGCAAATGTTTGTAGCAGCATTATTCATAATAGCCCCAAAGTGGAAACAACCCAAATGTCCATCAACATTGTGTGTATCCAATGTATATCCCACACTGGATACACAAAATGTGGTCTACATAGCCAATGGAACATTACTCAGACAAAGAAAAGGAGTGAAGTACTGATACATCTACCACATGGATAAGCCTCAAAAATATTACACTAAGTGGGCCGGGCGGTGGCTCACACCTGTAATCCCAACACTTTTGGAGGCTGAGGCGGGCGGATCATGAGGTCAGGAGTTCAAGACCAGCCTGGCCCATGTCGTGAAACCCCGTCTCTACTAAAAATACAAAAAATTAGCCAGGCTTGGTGTTGGGTGCCTATAATCCCAGCTACTTGGGAGGCTGAGTCAGGAGAATTGCTTGAACCCAGGAGGCAGAGGTTGCAGTGAGCCGAGATTGCACCACTGCATTCCAGCCTGGGTGATAGACTGAGACTCCATTTCAAAACAAACAAACAAAAAATTACACTAAGTGAAAGACGCCAGGCACAAAAGACCAAATACCGTATGGTTCCTTTTATACGAAATGTCTGGTATGGGCAAATCCATAGAGGCAGAAAATAGATTAGTGGTTGCCAGGAGCGGGGGAGAGGAGAACATGGGGAATGACTGATAACGGATGCAGTTTCTTTTTGGGCTGATGAAGCGTTTTGGAATTAAGAGAGTGGTGATGATTATACAACTTTTTATTTTTTTTTTTCGAGATGGAGTTTTGCTCTTGTTACCCAGGCTGGAGTGCAATGGAGCAATCTCAGCTCACCGCAACCTCTGCTTCCTGGGTTCAAGCAGTTCTCCTGCCTCAGCTTCCCGAGTAACTGGGATTACAGGCTTCCGCCACCATGTCTGGCTAATTTTGTATTTTGTAGTAGAGACGGGGCTTCTCCATGTTGGCCAAGCTGGTCTCAAACTCTCGACCTGAAGTGATCCACCCGCCTCGGCCTCCCAAAGTGCTGGGATTACATAAGTGAGCTACTGTGCCCAGCCACAACTTTATTAAATATACCAAAGCCCATTGAATTATACATTTTAAAGGGTAATTTTACGGGATGTTAATTATATCTCAATTTAAAAAATGTTTTTAATGATACTGAGAAAAAATAATTATTTCTATCCTCCCTTTACTAAATAAGAACTAGCATGTTTTTAGCTTCCCCTCTCCACCCACCTACCGTGTTTTGTCATTCTGTTATTCCAGGGCTGCAGCATATTGATGTGCAGTTTAACTCTGCTCGAAGGTAGCCAGCCAAGTGGATAAAGCGGGGCTGAAATCCTAGCAGTGTGCTCATCCTACCTGAAAGAAGGGATATCTTTGCCTAATTCATTAAAAAATCGCCTATAACCTAGCAGTGGCTTTGATCTTTTTTAAAACACTTTCCTCCCTTCCTTCTTTCCTTCCCTCCCTCCTTCCTTCCTGCCTGCCTGCCTTCCTTCCTCCCTCCCTCCCTTCCTTCCTTCTTTCCTCCCTCCCTCCCTTCTTTCCTTCCTTCCTTCCTCCCTCCCTCCCTTCTTTCCTTCTTTCCTTCCTTCCTCCCTCCCTTCCTTGCTTCCTTCCTTTCTTCCTCCCTTCCTTCCTCCCTTTCCTCTTCCCTTCCTCCCTTCCTTCCTCCCTTTCCTCTTCCCTTCCTCCCTCCCTCTCTTTCTCCCTTTCTTTCTCTCTCTCTCCCCTTCCTTCTTTCCTTCCTTCCTTCCTTCCTTCCTTCCTTCCTTCCTTCCTTCCTTCCCTCCTTCCTCTCTCTCTCTCTTTCTTTCTTTCTTTTTTCTCAGGGTTTCTCTTTGTTGCCCAGACTGGAGTACACAGCTTACTGCAACCTCAAACTTCCAGGCTCAAGTGATCCTCCTGCCTCATCCTCCTGAGTAACTGGGACTACAGATGTGTGCCACCATGCCCAGCTGATTAAAAAAAAACAATGTAGATAGTGTGTCTTGCTATGTTGCCCAGGCTGGTCTTAAACTCCTGGCCTCAAGTGATCCTCTCGCCTGGGCCTCCCAAAGTGCTGGGATTACAGGAACGGGCCACCTCACCAGGCCAAGTGATCATTTAAGATGATCATTTTAATGGAGTTTTGGGACTATTTTTGGAGGGCTGCTAAATACATATACTTCTTCAGGTCTACTCTCTTGAATTAGAAGTCAAGCACTTCATTTTACTCTCATACTATAATGAATATACTATAATGGATTACTTTCCAGAATGGAACACCGTTTGGCACTATCTTAGCAAAAGATAAATTTGATTGACCTCTTTAACTGTTCTTCCACCAAATGGAACTGCAGTAGTCTAGATGATTTGTATAATTTATTAATGATTGAAAATAAACTGTTAGCCTTTAAGGCATTGTTTTGTCTTGGGTTGGAAATTATCCAATTAATGTTAAAAAGTACATTTTTAGTGTAAGTGTGTGTTCTATACTCCCTTTAATTTTGCTTTTTGTGTTTTAAGAGGATTCAGTGTATTGTTCAACTTTACCTTATGATCCCTGAATATGTTTTTATGGTTGCTATCACTAAAGTGCCACCACTACAAAGGGGATTTCCTGATACTTACTTGTTCTAACAATGCAACTTTTTCTGACAGCATTCTTGTATAGATTTCAAAAGAGCTCAAATAATAGTATTTTCTACGCTAAATTTAATCAGTGACTCAACACACATTTATTGAATTACTATTATGTTCAAAATAACACTCTATTCCAAACAGGAAGAACTCCTCAAATCCCAGCACTTTACATACAAAGTGCTTGTGTGCCTGATACATGGTAGGTACTCAGTGAATATTTATAAATGGATCAATTCATAAAGAACAATCTTGTTAATCTGTGGTGCCTAAAGATTAGACACTGTCTAATAACCACAGAATTTAATAGGCCCTTTATTCAACTGGCATTCTAGAAGGGAAACAATCTAATGTAAAAAATGTAATATAGGCTGGGCGCAGTGGTTCACACCTGTAACCCCAGTACTTTGGGAGACCGAGGCAGGCGGATCATGAGGTCAAGAGATCGAGACCATCCTGGCCAACATGGTGAAACCCCATCTCTACTAAAAATACAAAAATTAGCTGGGCGTGGTGACTCGTGCCTATGGTCCCAGCTACTCGGCAGGCTGAGGCAGGAGAATCGCTTGAACCCAGGAGGCGGAGGTTGCAGTGAGCCGAGATCGAGCCACTGCACTCCAGCCTGGTGACACAGCGAGACTCTGTCACAAAAACAAACAAACAAAAAAACTGATATAATTTGGACTATTTCTAAGATAAATCTAAGAATTCTGGCAAACTAAAAACTTTCAGTGTTAACTATTTGTAGTGTTTTAAACTGATAATTTTTTTCAGCAATTTTTTTTGCTATTTTGTCAATTTGTTTATGAAAGAAGTATCTGTTCTTAAACTGATAACTTTCAAGATCACTTAAAAGTGTTTCCACTTAAAAATCAATAATCAGCCAGAAAATGGCGTGAATCCAGGAGGCGGAGCTTGCAGTGAACCAAGATTGCACCACTGCACTCTCCAGCCTGGGCGACAGAACAAGACTCCATCTCAAAAAAAAAAAAAAAAAAAAAAAGGAAAAGAAAAAAATCAATAATCAGCGGTTCTCATATCCATGTCAAACACTTAGTGTTTGGTTATTGTTATTGTTTTGTTTATTTGTTTGTTTCTAATCCCAGAAAGGTGGGATCTAGGATTCCTGGACTAATTAGAACTACCTGGTTGAGTCCATGAATCTGAAATTTAAGATGCATCTAGGGTGATATTTTATGATTTTTTTTTTTTTTTTTTTTTTTTTTTGAGACGGAGTCTTGCCCTTTTGCTCAGGCTGGAGTGCAGTGGCACGATCTTGGCTAACTGCAGCCTCTGCCTTCCAGGTTCAAGTGATTCTCCTGCCTCAGCCTCCCTAGTAGCTGGGATTACAGGTGCCTGCCACCACACCTGGCTAATTTTTGTATTTTTAGTAGAGATGGGGTTTCGCCATGTTGGCCAGGCTGGTCTCGAACTCCTGACCTCAGGTGATCCACCCGCCTTGGCCTCCCAAAGTGCTGGGATTACAGGTGTGAGCCACCACATTTGGCCTAAGTTTCAATTTTAACTACATAAATTTTCGTAAACAATTTTTTCCTTGTAAACAACTGAAAGATTTCCAAAAAAGTCATGATATTTTCATTCCCAATTCCATCTCTCATTCTTTGACTCAAGTGCTTTTCACAGACATTAAAATTTGAGAGCCACTGCCGTAATGGGAAGGTCAGAACGAGTAAACTGAAAAATTTTGTTAGAGCTCACAATACAAGGCTAGTTATTTTTAATGTTCTTTATCATGCAAATTGGAGTCTAAATCCCACACTCTAAGACAGAGAAAAATTGCATTTTCAAGTATTTGAGAGCCATCATTTAAGATGATATCTTACCAAAGGAATCTCTTCCTTCTCACGAAAAAAAAAAGTTTAATTCCAATTACTGCCAGTAAGAAATGCAAGCAATGGAAATAGTAAACATATTCAGCATGTGGGGAAACAGTTGGTATTCAGTAAACAGCAAGTAATTTATTGACTTGGCAAGGCTCCCTCGAACTCTAGTACACAGTTAACTCTTAATGATCTAGGAACAGATTTACTATTTTGTAAATTCTTTAGAATGTTATTGAACTATCTGTCCCTCATCTTGCTAAATTCTAGGCTGACATCAGTATGCCTGAGAGAGCAGTGGAGTTAATCAAGCTTGAAGGGCGAGCTAAGTACAGGTTCACTTTCAAATCCTTATTAAGCACATCCTCTTTGCCCTGTACTGTGTTAGGGTGAAAGGCAAAAGATACTGCTTTTAGGGAGCTCATAGTCCAGTAGAGGAGGCAGAAAAGTTAAAAAAAAAAAAAGATTACAATGCAGAAAGTGCAATAAACATGGCAATAACATGGTGCCATGGAGTTACATAGGAAGGGGAGAAACCTAACCCAGGTTGTTTAATGGGAAGGCTTCCCAAATAAGAAATACCTGAGCTTAATCTTGAAGGATGAGTGGGATGTAGCCATACAGAAATACTTGGGGTCCAAGGGCGGTGGATCACGCCTGTAATCTCAACACTTTGGGAAGCAAGAGAATGGCTTGAGCCCAGGAGTTCGAGACCAGCCGTAACAACATAGTGAGACTTTGTCTCTACAAAAAATCTAAAAAGTTAGCTGGGCATTGTGGTGTGCACCTGTAGTCCCAGCTACTTGGGAGACTGAGGCAGGAGGATCACTTGAGCCCTAGTGGTCGAGGCTGCAGTGAGCTGTGATCGTGCCACTGTGCTCCAGCCTGGGCAACAGAGAGAGACTCTTTTTTTTTTTTTAAAAAAACAACCTAGAAGGTAGAGTCCAAGGCCTTTTAAAAAACAAACAAACAAGCAAACAAACAAAATCATTTGCACTAGACAGCCTAAGTTGACCTCAGGTTTCCGACATGAGCAATTGGGCTCAATTTGAGACATGTGAAGTTTTTGGTGTTTGTGGGGAAGAGCCAGGTGAAGATGTCCACAGACCATGATTATCCATGCTCGTTACTTCGGGAAGGGGTCTGGGATGGACGTGCAATGTGGGGTCATCATTGTCTGCCTAGCGATGGAAGCCGTTGATGGGAAAGAGATCTCCAGGAAGGGCAAGCTGGGGTGGCCTCTGTGGGGAATGTGAGCTTTTAAGGGGTAGTGGAATCTGAGAAGGATCAGCTAGAAGGGCAGAAAAAAGAAAAATGAGAACGACCTGGGAGGATGAAGGTCAAAGGCAAAGAGCAGACAACACTGTCATACGGCAGAGAGAAGTCCAATAAGATAGGCCTGGGAACTTTGACGAGAACCAAGACAGCAGCAGAAGCCACGCCAGTCAGAAACATTTATTAAGCACCTACTGTGAACGTACCAGACACTGTAAACTGCTGTGCTATTTAATCTTCACTATGGTCCTTTGAGGGAAGGCATTATTAATATTAATATTATCATTCTTAGATTACAGATGAATAAATTGAGGCACAGAAGATCTTGACCAGAGTCGTACAACTAGTTTGCAACAGCGCTGATTGTTACTCAGCTTAGCCTAACTTGTGAGTCCGGCTCTCAGTCATGTGCTGGTTACCGACAGTGGTGAGAAAGCACAGAGAGTGAGTGTCCCCTGCTCTTTAGAAATCTTTGTCAGTGGAGGCTGGGCGCCGTGGCTCATGCTTACAATCTAAGCACTTTGGGAGGCCGAGGCGGGCAGATCACGAGGTCAGGAGATCGAGACCATCCTGGCTAACACAGTGAAACCCCGTCTCGACTAAAAATACAAAAAATTAGCCAGGCATGGTGGCGGGCGCCTGTAGTCCCAGCTACTTGGGAGGCTGAGGTAGGAGAATGGCGTGAACTCGGGAGGCAGAGCTTGCAGTGAGCTGAGATCGTGCCACCGCACTCCAGCCTGGGCGACAGAGCGAGACTCTGTCTCAAAAAAAAAAAAAAAAAGAAATAAGATGACAGAGGCTTGCCCATGATGATCAACTAAGGAAAGATAGCCAGGGAAAAAAGAAAAAGTCTTCAGAATGAAGGGACTGATGCCTGTCTAGCCACACTTCCACTTCTGGGGCTGGATCACAAGAGATCTGAAAAAAAAACCTACCGGTGTGAACAACTGAAGCTGCTTGGTACTGTGTAAGTGTGTTTTAGGAAAGAAATCACCTGCAAAAAATGTCCATCTCACCTTTTCTCATTTAGGAATTCATTAATATGATGAACATCATTCATAATGAAGCAGACTGAATTTCTTGTGTAACCACAATTCGGAACTACACTTACCACATCAAACCAGGCCCTACCTATATCTAGGTTCAGGGCAAATAGTAGCAGCTGGGGGAGGGGCTCCACGTACACTTTTCCTTCCTGTGTTCACATTGTAAAATCCAATACCTTCTTCCTTTCCATCAGTTGCTGTTCTCAGTAGAGCAGCGAGACCTCTTTTTTTTTTCAATAGAAAAAAATGATGCCCATCGCAGAGCTCTTGGCTGATCCTGCAGCAGAACTAGAAGTTACTAGTTCCTGTTCTCCCAGATCTTATTTTTGAAAACTATGTGCCAAGTGTGGTTAAACTTTATTTAAACTGAACTTCTAATAACATACTAGAAAAGAAAATTAATCCCAGTTTTTGTTTGTAACTTTATTATAAGGACTTACAATGAAATTCATACCCAGAGCTCTTTGTAGACTCCTCCACAAGATAATGGCTTTGCTGGTCTGTGGAGCAGTGGCTTCTAAATCACACTCTAGGTAATTATTTTATAGGTTCAAGAAAGACATGCGCTACTGAGGGGGACTTACTGAGCCAAGGCACTAATGCTAGGGATGTGGGGAAAGTGCAAAGTGCAATGCAGACATCTTTTCTGGGAGTGCTCAACTTTCTTAGAGATGGGGACCAGAATTCAGAGTAGTGTAGCACCAATATAAGTAGAAAAGAATGTTTATTTCATTTAAAAGCGATGATATCAGTAATGCATGAATATATTCTTGCAGAAAGGAATATAGAAATCTCTAGAATAAATTGCTCAGGTTCCCCCTCACAACCTCCCCACTTCCACTTCCCTTCCCAAATTGAGGTGTTTCTTGCTAGTCTCTTTTCTATGCATTTCCACACAAACAGAAGTAAATATGTATACTTCTACACATATGTAATTTAGCATATGTGCTTTTATTATTGTTCAGCATAAATTGTTCAAAATACATTTTTTTCTGCAAACTTTTTCCTTAAGAAGGTCTATTCATGTCAGAACATATAGATGTATGCTTTTTAAAGTCAGTGTAGTATTACTACAGAATAAATTAATAAATGTATTAAAACATTAGAATGTATCCCACACATGAGAGTGAAACAAAAACTACTAAATTCTAAAACATTTGATTGGCAGACACTAGTGATTAATTCCATGTTTAATTCCATGTTTAATCACTTGTTTGAGTAGACTTAGCCTCATGGAAATTTTCTGCACTTTAATCTTTTAAAAACATAGATTTAATATTAATACATTATTTTGACATATAAAAGCCCTTACATAAATGTTTTGCTTAAAACCAAGCATCTTAAAAGGAATACTTAAGTGGAAAATACTGGAATGCTACCTAGTTACCATATATGATTGAATGCTATGGATCCCACAAGGCAGGACTAGAATGAAATAAAAGAAAAAGATTCTTAAATATCTCAGGAAAATGGGAATTCTTGTGGTACGTAAGGACAATGGGAGTTCTTTAAAAAATGTGAGTTCTGGCTGGGTGCAGTGTTTCATGCCTGTAATCCCAGCACTTTAGGAGGCCAAGGCGGGTGTATCACCTAAGGTCAGGAGTTCGAGACCAACCTGACCAACATGATGAAACCCTGTCTCTACTAAAAATACAAAAATTAGCCGGGCGTAGTGGCAGGCGCCTGTAATCCCAGGTACTCAGGAGGCTGAGGCAGGAGAATCACTTGAACCTGGCAGGTAGAGGTTGCAGTGAGCCGAAATGGTGCCATTGCACTCCAGCCCGGGCGACAGAGCAACTCTGTCTCAAAAAAAGAAAAGAAAAGAAAAGAAAGTCAGTTCTTTTCTGATCATTGTTAAACTGATAACTAAAATCTAAAAACAAAACAAAACAAAACAAAAACAAAAAAACCCCACTATCTACTTCTTGTTTAAAGATATATTTGGCCAGGTGCAGTGGCTCAAGCCTGTAATCCCAGCACTTTAGGAGGCTGACGCGGGTGGATCACCTAAGGTTGGGAGTTTGAGACCAGCCTGACCAACATGGAGAAACCCCATCTCTACTAAAAATACAAAAAAAATTAACAGGGCGTGGTGGCGCATGCCTGTAATCCCAGCTACTCGGGAGGCTGAGGCAGTAGAATCACTTGAACATGGGAGGCGGAAGTTGCAGCGAGCCAAAGCTGAGGCAGGTGGATCACGAGGTCAAGAGATCGAGACCATCCTGGCCAACATGGTGAAACCCCATCTCTACTAAAAATACAAAAATTAGCATGGTGGTGCGTGCCTGTAGTTCCAGCTACTCGAGAGGCTGAGGTAGGAGAATCACTTGAACCTGGGAGGCAGAGTTTGCAGTGAGCTGAGATCACACCACTGCACTCCAGCCTGGGCAACAGAGCGAGACTCTGTCTCAAAAAAAAAAAAAAAAAGATATATTTGTACATGCACATGTATAGAGGAAAACCATAAGTTTATGTTTTAACAGTGGTTATCTCCGGGTGATGGTGCATATTCAAGTGATTCTTTATTCTTTATCTTTTTCTGAACTTTCCAATTTTAAAAATAATGAATATATATTAGTTTTCTTAATTAGAGAAAAATGAAATACAATGAATTAATAATGAATGGAATCAGCATGTGTCTTGGCTTGAGAACAGAAACTCTGCCTTCTTTATCTTTACATTTCCCCACATTACTTTTACTTAAGTGTAACATATACAATTATAACCTTGGGTCAAACAAACTTAAAAATAGGCTTGTAATGTATAAATAAACACAACATCTAAAGCAGTTTTTATTCTAGTACTACTAGGCCAGCAGACAAAATACACCTTTATTTACTAATGTGACATCTCTTCTGTTAAATAATTAATTTTTTAAATTTATAATTTCACAAAATTTAGTTTTTAAAAAAGCTTATTCTTGTCATTTCCAAAAAAAGAGAGGGGAAAGGAGAGAGGAAGCTGTGCTTAGTGGGAAAGTTGCGACATTCGGTCCGTAAGTAGTTTTTGCTTTAGATATTTTTTCAACGACTTCTCTTACATAAGAGTCCTGTGATATCTCCATAGGGAGAAATAACCCTCAGCTACATTATGTCTTTTTAATTTTTCCTCCAGATAGTGTTTACAAATCAACACGTAGGAATGACTCCATATTTAAAGTTATTAGCCAACTTTAGTGTCTATTTGCCATTAAGGACAATTGGTAATTTTAACAATCAATGAGAGTTTATTTTAGGAGAAAACTTACTGAAATTTTCAGGAAATAACCTTTTTGTTCCAAAACAGCTGTCATTGAACACCATTATATCTACAACAATTAAAATTATCTTTGGTGACTTTTAGCATCTGGCATTGCTCCATTATTGTTCAGTTAAATATTTTTCAAGTTTGCTAGGACTTTTGCCCACCGTGTGCTTACGGCTCTTTATTGTCAATATGTATCTTAGAATTCACCTTTGTGACATTAGTTTTTTTGTATTGTGGGAGAGTGCATAATTTCTATAGTGAATTGCCTGAGAAATGAAGTAATATTTATTAGGAAATTGCAGTACATATCTACAAGTTACCTACAAACATACAATTATAATTTATTCTGTTATATTTAACAACAAATGTTCCCTTCTCTCTTTTACTAGATCCTTGCGAAAAAAAATTCCTAGTTTAAAGAATTAGCTAATGTGCAGTGGCCAAAAAACAAACAAACAGCAAAGAGCAACATGTCATTTTGATCAATTTAACTGAAAAATATGAAGGACATTTCAACGTTGAATTCATCCAGACCATTAGTGCAGGGAATTGATTGTTAAAAACAAAACCAAAGAAAAACAAAAACATACTATTTTGCATCCCAATGGAAGTCATAAATATGTTAGCTCAAAACCCATCTAAAATGAGTCCTGTGTGTTAGAAAAAAATAACAAACCTGAGATCCTGTAATACCTCACCCAACTTAAATCTTAATTAAGACTTCGTGTTTGTTTCATTTTGAGACAAAGTGAATGCTTATCTTTGGAAATGACTAATTAAGCATTGAAATATAATAGCTTCAGGATCCTAAATGCATCATATGTAAAAGAACAATACTTTTATAATATCTCAGGCCTTGATCACTATTATTGAGTTAGTATATTTTGAGGGCAAAAATTTACGTGCCATGATTTTATTCAAACCAAAAAGATATTTGGAAAATATTTAAGAATTATTGCTGATTATTGAAATCTAAAACACTAATACCAGTGAATATTTCTTATACTCTAATACTTCTCTGAGCACTTACAAGCCAATAATTAACCATTCAGACTGAAAAAAAAAAAACTGGAAAGGATTTATAAGGGTGAGTAGGGTGAAATTTATTTAAGTAACTTCAAAAATCTGCAGAAACCCAAAGCAATTTGAGCTCTGTGTTATGGATTTGGGGGACTGTCAATGTGCAGCGATTGTCCTTAGACTGCCGCACTCTTGGATCCTCTTCTCTCCTCTATGCCGCAACTGATATTTCTGTTCCTGGAATGTCCCCCATCCCCACAAGTTCACATAATCAAATCCTGGACTATTTTTGATGAGAAATAGTAGCTAACAAAATTGTTTTCCCACCCTAGGCAGTTGAAAATGGAGGACGTGCAAAATATTATTTAAAAAGCAGGTTGCAAAACTAACTTTCAAAAAAGTTAAAATTGACTAAAAACTTGAAGACAGATACTCCGAATCATTGAAAAGGTCTTATCTCTGGGGGACAGAGTACTGGTGATTTTTCTTTTCTCGCTATTTTCTGCATTTTTCAGGGATTTATGTATTACATTAACAGTTATCAAAATAGTAAAAGTCAAATATGGGGAAAAGTATCTCAGGGGTCATGAAAATGTATAAAATATGCAAAACACTGAATTGTTTCAAATAATTGTTTAAAAACTACTGTTGTAAAAGAATCCAGGCCTCCAAGCTCTTCCTCTCATTTGCGGAACATAAAGTATATTTTGGATCAACACATGGAACATTCCAGACAATGTGGAATCTAGAAAGGAACTGCACCTGTATCCCAACACAGCGCCAAAACAACGTAGCTACTGAATAAATATTCATCCTAAATTGGGAAAAGGAATTAAAGTCCATTTTCCACTTACTCCTATGCAGAAAAGTGTAAGTTTTATTCTTGGCATGAATATGATAGAATTTGTGGGACAGTAACTATTATTAAGAAGCAGCTATTACTTTTCAGAGTTTGACTCCACTGAGCAGTTTTAAGTGGAAGAGAAGGCATTGCAGAATACGAGCGAGCGCTGTAACTGAAAACTTGATGGTATTGAATTAAACTCTGGCTATTTACTTTGTGAGTTTTGAGAATCACTTGATTAATTTTTTTCAGATGATTACTTGTACCAAACAGAGAAAGAACATAGTGTATTTAAGGATTTGTTTACCTAAACTGATGTGCTTGGTGGGGAGGAATTTAGCTTCAGCAGAATTTTCTGTAAGAAGAGTAACATTTACATAATGGCAATGCTAAAAAAGTCATCTTTTTCAGAGAAAATGTGAAGCAATGTGTGTGGAAAGCTGCAAAATCTGGAGTTGCAGGCAGATTAGGCAAGGGGCACTTGGTGAAAAAAAAAAGAATTAAATCATGGCTAAAGATTTTTTTCCAGTGAAAGTAGTTAATATGTGGAACAAATTGTTAACGTGGCTTTTAAAAAATAATCAGAAGCTGTGAAAGAATTCTGACAGGGGAGATGAGAGACGAGATAAATGGGGAAGTAGAGAATAGAAGCATGAGTATGTGATGGCACATGTGACTTTGCCATTAATTTTCTTATCTTTGCAGAAGACCTTAGATCAGTGAGGAAAGTGGATTGAAGACAGAACAAGCTAAAATTGAGCTCTCTAGATGGAATCTTTTGCTTATGTTTTTTTCTTTTTATTTTTTCTCCACTGTGTTTGTTTCTGGGGATTATATTCTACAGCAGAAAGACTCCCCCCAAATACTCTGCAGTTTACCAAAAAAAATTGAAAAGCATACTATGTGAAACTATTGTCAGACATAGATTGAAAGAGACCAAAAATAAATCTTCACCTTGGCGTCTTCAATTTCAACAGGTGCATTGTATGTTCCTTTAAAATCTGTTGCTTTGGCTACACTCAGGCCTTTTTGCAGTAACCTTAGCAGATGCTTAAAGAACCTAAATTGCTGAAGCCAGTTCCAGTCTAATAAAATGGTCTGTATTTCTTTCTCCAATGAACCTTCTTTTTTTTTTTTTGAGACAGAGTCTCACTCTGTTGCTCAGGCTGGAGTGCAATGGCCCGATCTCAGCTCACTGCAACCTCCGCCTCCCGAGTTCAAGCAATTCTCCTGCCTCAGCCTCCCAAGTAGCTGGGATTATGGGATTACAGGCACATGCCACCAGGCCGGCTAGTTTTTGTATTTCTTTTTTAGTAGAGATGGGGTTTCTCCATGTTGGACAGGCTGGTCTCGAACCCCTAATCTCAGGTGATCCGCCCGCCTCTGCCCCGCAAAGTGCTAGGATTCCAGGCATAAGCCACCGCGCCCAGCCGGAACCTTCTTTTTAATCTTACAGTTTCTCCATTTATCAGAATGTGCAACTGCTCTTGAATTCACCCTTCTACTTAAATGTTGGATCCCACAATCCATATGCAAAAAATGGATTGTGTCATCCAACGTTTCAGTAGAAAATCTATATCTCAAGCATTGTGCTAGATACTAGAGACGCAACACTGGATAATTTGGAAAGTTTCCCATTCTGTGTACACCAAGTTCTTCCCCCGCCCCCCGCCCCACAAAATTGCGTAAAGGTTCTAACAGTCTCTACTGTGGTATCAAAAATAATTTCTCCTTTCTAATTTAGAAAACATGAACATTAGCCATTATTTGTTTCTCAGTAATTTTCCACATGCCAGTCATCCTATCTTGGAACTCCTCCTCCATCTCAGACCAAACCTCTCTCCTGCTGCATGACTTTTCCCATGTGACCCTTTAAATAAATTCTAAGATTTTTCCCATAATTAATTAATCTCAGAAATCAAAATGAAACATGTCACCAGGGTCTTATTTAAAGCCAAGAAATCTGTTGGCTATTATCCAGCCTTCTTTCTAAATTAAACAACCCCAAATACTATTCTCACCATCCTTGTTTGTTAATATTAGGCATTTTCTCCTCAGAGAACGAGGGCCTATACAACAAAGACTTTTGATATGTGCACACCTTAACAAGAAGCACACTTACATTTCATTTCAATGATATATAAGGACGTTTTCCTCTAAAATTTCCACATCCATGTGCTTTAAAAAGACTCACATAGTAGAAGTGAAATTTCCTGAGTAAAATACTACCATTTTTCATTTTCTGAATGATCCAAAGTATAACAGCTCAAAATCTTTTCTCAAAGTCTGACTCTTTGGGCCTAGTAACAATTTAACATACAACTAAATCTTTATGATTTACTGATGGATTACTTGAATTATACTTTATCTTTGGTGACTCAGCTCTTCCCCACCTTTGCCACTTTGCCAGGTTCAAGGATGCTGGAAAGGAAACAACTGAGTCAGGGTCAAACATGTAGAGTCTAATCATGGGGTGTGTGTGTATGAGAGAGAGAGAGAGAGAGAGAGAGAGATTTGTTTAATTCCCAAGCCAAACTCAAGATGGTCCATTGTATTGCTGGAGGAGATGGTTACCCCATTCTCCGTGATGTTTTTATTTCACAGGGCCCATGCCTGTATCAAAACATCTCATATGTGCCATAAATATATGCACCTACTGTGTACCCACAAAAATTAAAAATAAAGAAAGCTGGAAGGCACATTAAAAAAAGACTGTTATTTTTTAAGGTCCCTCCCATTGAGTTAGATAAATTATTACACACAACTAAAAAGAAAGCTGGACACCTTTTCTTCCTGCCTTCCTTTTCCCCTTTTCCCTCCCTCACTCCTTCCTTTCTTCATTTCTAATATTCTCATTTCAGCTTAAAGCAAAAGGTTCTTTAGCAGCAGGGTATATAGGATACCCTACATCCAACCCTTAGCTTGATTTCTTCTAGTCCTTAGGGTGACATTGACTTGGCTCCGAGGACCAGTGCACCCCAACTGCCCCGATGTGCTCTCTCGGCTTGTTGAGACCACAGCCTCTGCACAGCAGTTCACCCCAGAGCCTCCTGTGCCTGGCTGCCTTTGTCCTACTCTCTCCTCTGTTTGCTCCCCGCTCATTCCCGTCTGCCTTTCTCCGTCTCTGTCCCTTGCCTCTCTGCATCTCCACATGTGCCGTTCTTCTTCTCTGCTTCTCTTTCATTCACTAACATTTTCTCCTTTTTTTTCTCACTGAAACTTCAAAATTATAATATAAAACATTTTCATTCTTGAATTTAAATAGAAAAGGTGATTTGATAAATTAATTTCTTTAAAGATTAATTGTTGCAACTTCTAATTTTTTTTCCAACAAGTTGGTGACCTTCGACGGAAACACAGCAGCATCACTGCAGCTTATAGAATTGCTGCTTAGCAAATGCATGAGACATTCAGAGGGACTTCTGATCAGTTTTCTAAGTTTCTTATGATTATCTCTTTTTTTTTTTTTTTTGAGGCAAGGTCTCACTCTGTCACCCAAGCTGGAGTGCAGTGACTCACTGCAGCCTCTGCCTCCCGGGTTCAGGTGATCCTCCCACCTCAGCTTCCCAAGTAGCTGGGACTTCAGGTATGTGCCACCACACACAGCTAATTTTTGTATTTTTTTTTTTGTATTTTTTGTAGAGATGAGGTTTCACCATGTTGCCCAGGCTGGTCGCGAACTCCTGGGCTTAAGTCATCCACCCTCCTTGGCGTCTCAAAGTGCTGTGATTACAGGCGTGAGCCACCGCGCCCTGCCTCATGATTATCTTAGAAAGAAAACATAATAAACATTGAAATGCATAATGATCATTTGTATTTTTGTTTGAGATGGAGTCTCACTCTGTCCCAGGCTAGAGTGTAGTGGCACAAACTCGGCTCACTGCAGCCTCTGCCTCCTGGGTTCAAGTGATTCTCGTACCTCAGGTTCCTCAGTAGCTGGGATTACAGCCGTCTGCCACCACGCTCAGCTAATTTTTGTATTTTTAGTAGAGATGGGGTTTCGCCATGTTGGCCAGGCTAGTCTTGAACTCCTGACCTCAAATGATCTGCCTGCCTTGGCCTCCCAAAGTGTTGGGATTATAGGCCTGAGCCACCGCACCACACCTGAAATGCATATTGCTCTTTCAGCAGGGTTGCCAACTTTAGCAAATAAAAATACAGGATGCCTAGTTAAATTTGAATTTCAGATAAATCATTGTTTAGTGTATGTCTCATGCAATATTTGAGACAAATTTATACTAAAAAAATGTACTTGCTGTTTATCTGCAATTCAAATTTAACCAGGCACTGTGTATTTTGTAATTCACTATATTTATAATATTTGTGTGTGTATACATACATGTGTGATATTTGTGAGCTGGGTGTTTGTTTTTTTTTTTTGAGATGGAGTCTAGCTCTGTCGCCCAGGCTGGAGTACAGTGGCGCAATCTCGGCTCACTGCAAGCTCTGTCTCGCAGGTTCACGCCGTTCTCCTGCCTCAGCCTCCCAAGTAGCTGGGACTACAGGCTCCCACCACCACGCCTGGCTAATTTTTTTGTATTTTTAGTAGAGATGGGGTTTCACCGTGTTAACCAGGATGGTCTTGATCTCCTGACCTCGTGATCTGCCTGCCTCGGCCTCCCAAAGTGCTGGGATTACAGGCGTGAGCCACCGCGCCCGGCCGAGCTGGGTGTTTTTCATTTGGGGACTAACTATGTACAGTTTCCTTGCTATTTCTCCTCCCTTATGCAGTATATAAAGTATTCCCATTACATTTTACCCCTTGGGTGTATATACTTTATTCCACTTCCTTCCAACTTTATCTTAAAAGTAGATGGCTTAAGAGAAAAAGGTACCTATGTATTCAATTCTCTATCACCTCCCTCTGAAAAAAGTGTTTACTTAATAAACATCAGGCAAGGGCAGCACTTCTGAACCTCTTTTAAAAGAGTTAGCTTTATGGTTGCACTAAGTAGATTTTTTCTTAACCTCTCTCTCTCATTTTAAAACAAAATGTCTGAAATTATGAATAACTATAGTAATGGTAGCTAACATGTATTGAGCACTTACTATCAGGCACTGTTCAACATTATATAATGGCTTAAATCACTTACACCCCACAAACCACTGATGTAGGTACCATTCATACCCCTACTTTGGAGATGAGGAAAGAGACACAAAGAAGTTAGGCAAATCCTAGTTTCCCATTATTAGTATGATACATTTGTCACAATTAATGGACCCATGTTGGTATAGATTATTATTAGAGCCCATGTTTCATTCAGATGTCCCCAGTATTTCCCTCGTATCCTGTTTCTGTCCCAGGATCCCATCCAGGGTGCTGCATTTCACTTAGCCATCCTGTTGCCTTGGACTCCTCTTGGTTGTGAGTTTCTTAGGCTTTCTTGGTTCTTGATGACCTTGACAGTTTTGCAGAGGACTGGCTGGGTATGTTATAGAAAGTCCTTCAGTTGGGGTTTGTCTGGTGTCTCTCATGGTTCGACTGGGGTTGTGGGTTTGGGGGAGGGAGACCACAGAGGTAAGCGCTGTCCTTATCACATCATGTCAGCCTTGACCACCTTGCTGAGGGAGTATTTGTCAGCTTTCTCCAGGATAAAGTTATTCTTTTTTTTCCCCTCTTTCCACACTGTACTCTTTGAAAGGAAGTCATATTCCTAACCCACACCTGAGTGAGAAATTATGATTGAGCTATTTTTTAAACATCAGCTTTACTGAGATACAATGCATATGTTATATAATGCACCTGTTTATAGTGTGCAATTCTGTGGCTTTCAGTATATTCAGAACTGTGCAAGCATCACCAGGATCCATTTTAAAACATTTTCATCACCCCAAAAAGAAACCCCATACCCATTAACAGTCATTCCCCTTTTCCCTCCCCTCCTTGCCTCCCCCAGCCCATGGCTACCACGAATCTACTTTCTGTCTCTACAGATTTGCCTATTCTGGACATTTCATCCCAAAGGGATCATACAGTATGTGGTGTTTTGTGACTGGCTTCTCTCACTTAGCATAATGTTTTTGAGGCTCATCCATGTTGTAATATGTTTTAGTATTTCATTCTTTTTTATTGCTGGGTAATATTTTATTGTATGGATAGACGGCATTTTGTTTACTGATACATCCACTGCTGGACATTTGGGTTGTGTCCGCTTTTTGGCTTCTATGAATAAGATTGGTAGGCACATTCAGGTACAAGTTTTTACATGGGCATGTTTGCATTTCTCTTGGCTAAACACCTAGAATAAGAATTACTGGATATACTTGAGCTATTATTAAAAATAATAAAAAACAGCCGGGCGTGGTGGCGCATGCCTGTAATCCCAGCACTTTGGGAGGCTGAGGTGGGTGGATCACTTGAGGCCAGGAGTTTGAGAACAGCCTGCCCAACATGGTGACACCCCATCTCTACTAAAAATACGAAAATAATTAGCCAGGTGTGGTGGCGGGCACCTGTAATCCCAGCTACTCAGGAGGCTGAGGCAGGAGAATAGCTTGAACCCAGGAAGTGGAGGCTGCAATGAGCCGAGATCACGCCAGTGCACTCCAGCCTGGCCAAAGAGAGTGAAACTCTGTGTCAAAAAACCAAACACCAAAAACCAAAACATAGCTGACTAGGCTGTGGGCTGTCCCTGCTTCAGTTCTCCATACTGGCTAAGAAAATTTAGCCAATTGTCCTATAAATCCATAAAAGGCCCCTCTAATCTGTGGGCAAGTACCTACACTGCAAGCATGTTGACTAAGATGAAAGAAAACAGCTTCTAAAAGCCTGTCTACACATCCCATCCTGTAAGCCTAAGGTGAATAACATAGCTTATCTGTACTGAAAAAAATACAGATCCCATATATTACTAGTTTCTGTTAAAAAGTTATGATAGGAAAGTTGTCTGTCCTAAGTCTAGATGTTCTTCAAGGTGCACAAAGAGTAAGTTGTTTGTACCACATTTTCTTTATCCATTCCTCCATAGACAGACACTTAGGTCAGTCTTGGCTCCATATCTTGGCTATTATGACTAATGCTGCAATCAACATGAGAGTGCAGATAGGACTTCAACCTACTAATTTCATTCCTGTTGTATATGTACCCAGCAGTGGGACTGCTGGATCATATGGTAGTTCCATTTTTAATTTTTAAAGGAATCATAATACTATTTTCCATATGGGTATACCAATTTACATTTCCACCAACAGTGTACAATGGTTCCCTTTTCTCTGCCCCTTTGCCAATAGTTGTTATCTCTCGTCTTTTTGATAATAGCCAGCCTCACAGATGCGGTACATACATACAATGGAAAGTTATTCAGCCATAAAAAGCAAGGAAATCCTGCCATTTGGAACAACACAGATGAACCTGGAGGACATTATGCTGAGTGAAATAAGCCAGGCACAGAAGGACAAATATTGTATGATCTCATTTATACGTTGATATGGTATGGATTTGTGTCCCTGCCCAAATCTCATGTTGAATTGTAATCCCCAGTGTTAGGGGCGGGCGCTGGCAGGAGGTGACTTATCATGGGGGCGGATTTCCCCCTTGCTGTTCTCGTGATAGTGAGTGAGTTCTCATGAGATCTGGTTGTTTAAAAGTGTGTAGCACCGGTCTGCAGAATCTGCACCAACGAGAACCATGCCCATGACACTGGGGTATGGGGACATTCACGGGCTGGCACATGCCATCCACCTGCTCCTTGAATACACAGACTAAAGCTACAAGGAAAAGAAGTACACGATGGGGGACTCTCCTGACTATGACAGAAGCCAGTAGCTGAATGAAAAATTCAAGCTGGGCCTGGACTTTCCCAATCTGCCCTACTTGTTTGATGGGGCTCACAAGATCACCCAGAGCAATGACATCCTGTGCCACATTGCCCGCAAGAACAACCTGTGTGAGGAGACAGAAGAGGAGAAGATTTGTGTGGACAGTTCAGAGAACCAGACTGTAGACAACCTGATGCAGCTGGCCATGATCTGCTATATCCCAGAATTCGAGAAACTGAAGCCAAAGTACCTGGAGGAACTCCCTGAAAAGCTAAAGCTCTACTCACAGTTTCTGGGGAAGTGGCCATGGTTTGCAGGAGACAAGATCACCTTTGTGGATTTCCTTGCCTATGACATCCTTGACCTGAACTGTATATTTGACCCCAGCTGCCTGGACGCCTTCCCAAACTTGAAGGACTTCATCTCCCGAATTGAGGGTTTGAAGAAGATCTCTGCCTACATGAAGTCCAGCCAATGCCTCCGAGGTCCTTTGGGAAGTCAGCTACGTGGAACAGCAAATAGGGCTCCGCGATGCCAGAAGATGGGAGGGAGGAGCCGACCCTGCTGCCTGGGAGCCTGGAGAACACTGGAGAACAGCTCGACTCCCTGGACCAGCCTTCTTCCTTTTTCGTTGTTTCCACTCTCTTCTTTTCCCCAAGGCCTCATTGGCTTCCTTTCTGCTAACATGATCCCTCCCCGCATCGAGGATCTTTAAAGCTTCAGCTCCCCACTCTCCTCCATCAAAGTCCCCCTCCTAACATCTCCCTTTTCCTGCACTAACACCAACCTGACTGCTTTTCCTATCAGTGCTTGTCTCTTCTTTGAGAAGGTGGACTGATCCCTGAGCTCCCCAGCACTGTCCTCAAAGACGATCTGCAGGTCCTGCTCCCTTTGCTGGGTCCCTACCCCAGCCCTGTGTGATGCCCAGTAAAGCCTGAACCATGAAAAAAAAAAAAGTATGTGGTACCTCCCCCTTCACTCTCTTCCTCCTGCTCTGGCCATGTGAAGACATGCTGTTTCCCCTTCACCTTCTGCCATGATTGTAAATTTTCTAACGCCTCCCCAGCCATGCTTCCTGTAGAGCAAGCTTGTCCAACCCACGGCCCACAGGCCACATGTGGCCCAGAATGGCTTTGAATGTGGCCCAACACAAATTCGTAAACTTTCTTAAAATATTATGAGATTTTGAACTCAAGATGGATCAGGGACTTAAATCTAAGACATAAAACTATAAAAACTCCAAAAGATAACATCGGAAAAACCCTCTTAGACATTGGCTTAGGCAAAGACTTCATAACCAAGAACCCAAAAGCAAATGCAACAAAAACAAAGAAAAATAGATGGAACTTAATTAACTAAAAAGCTTCTGCACAGCAAAAGAAACAGTCAACAGAATAAATAGACAACCCACAGAGTGGGAGAAAATCTTTGCAATCTATACATCTGATAGAGAACTAATATCCAGAATCTACAAGGAGCTCAAACACATCAGCAAGAAAAAAAAAAAAAAATCCCATCAAAAAGTGGGCTAGGCTGGGAGCAGTGGCTCATGCCTGTAATCCCAGCACTTTGGGAGGCCAAGACGGGTGGATCACAAGGTCAGGAGATCAAGACCATCCTGGCTAACACGGTGAAACCCCGTCTCTACTAAAAATACAAAAAATTAGCCAGGCGTGGTGGCACACGCCTGTAGTCCAAGCTACTCAGGAGGCTGAGGCAGAAGAATCACTTGAACCCAGGAGGCGGAGGTTGCAGTGAGCCGAGATCGTGCCACTGCACTCCAGCCTGGGAGACAGAGCGAGACTCTGTCTCAAGAAAAAAAAAAAAAAAGGAGGCTAAGGACATGAATAGACAATTCTCAAAAGAAGATATACAAATGGCCAACAAACATGAAAAATTGCTCAACATCACTAACGATCAGGGAAATGCAAATAAGAACCACAATGTGATACCATCTTACTCCAGCAAGAACAACGAGTGGATAAATAAATTATAGTATATATACACACACACACAAACACACACACACACACACACCATAGAATACTACTCAGCCATAAAAAGGAATGAAATAATGGCATTCGCAGCAACCTGGGTGGAATTGGAGACCATTATTCTAAGTAAAGTAACTCAGGAATGGAAAAACAAACATCCTGTGTGCTCACTCATGAGAGCTAAGCTATGAGGATGCAAAGGCATAAGAATGATACAGTGGACTTTGGGGACTTGGGGGAAAGGGTGTGAGGGGTAAAAGACTACACATTGGGTACAGTGTACCTGCTCAGATGATGGGTGCACCAAAATCTCAGAAATCACCACTAAAGAGTGTATTCATGTAACCAAACAGCACCTGCTCCCCAAAAACCTATTGGGAAAAAAAAAGAAAATTAATCGAGCAGTACAGTGATATGTATATGTTCCGTAAAGTATTGCATGTTTAACAGATGTTCCAAAAAACAAATACTATGCGTTCAGGCATGGCACAAGTTATTGTGAATAGCTCCAACAAATAGTGTGATGAAAATAAAGTCATAAACCAAAGCCATGCTATAAAGCTTTATATACTGAATTAAGGAGTTTGAACTGTATTCTCTGAGCTAGGAGACGACGCACATAATCTGAGTGTGTGATGGAGCTGAGAGGTGTTTCAGAATGTGGCCTCTAGCATTTGGCACCTGGCTTCATGATGTAGTTACTGTGTGTGAACTTTGATCTCTGCATCTGCCAAATACACTAATACTTGTGTTTGCCTTTTAAGGATATTTTGAGAATTAAGATAATACACACACACACGCACGCACACACACAGACACATACATAAGTATAAGGAGATTTTTTTGCAATTTTTTTTTTTTTTTTTTTTTTTTTTAGCTCATCAGCTATTGTTAGTTGGTGTTAGTGTATTTTATGTGTGGCCTAAGGCAATTCTTCCAATGTGGACCAGGGAAGCCAAAAGATTGGACACCCCTGCTGTAGAGCCTGCAGAATCATGAGCCAATGAAACCTCTTTTTTTTTTTTTTATAAATTACCCAGTTTTAGGTATTTCTTTATAGCAGTGCAAGAATGGACTAATACATACATGAAATCTGAAAAAGGCTGAACTCATAGGAGCAGAGGGTAGAACAGTGGTTGCCAGGGGCAGGGGTACGGGAACTGGAGAGATGTTGATCAAAGTACAAACTTTCAGTGCTAAAATGAACAAGTTCTGGGGATCCACCGTGCAGGATGGCTGGTGATGGACGTATTCATTAATTTGATTGTGGTAATCATTATACAGTGTGTATGTGTATCAAATCATCATGTTGGACATGCTGAATATATTCAATCTTTATTTGACAAGTAAAACTTTTTTAAATGAAGAGTAGTTTCTGCCTAAGTCTTCTTGTTGAAATTCCTCTAAGGCTCCCACTATCGCTACTGGAACTAAGTATTATTGATAAGGAAAATAGGAGCTAGAGAAAGGCACAGTAGCTACCACTTTCCAAAGCAAGGGATGCATGTGCCATTTTAAGGAAGCATTAGGTAAAAGGAAAATGTAAATGATTTCACAGCTTTACGAACCAACACTTCTACACTGGAGAAGTGGGAGGGACAGGAACAAATAATGAATCTATATAGTCTGGAATACCACCCCTTCCCATTAGCTGCTCATGGTAGGAACTAGTTCAGCTAATCAGCAAGATTAAAAAATCAAAAAATATTTGATCATTTTCCTATCCTTGGTGAAATGAAATTAAGCTTGAGCAATTTGCAATAGGTAGCATTTTAATTGTTCCCTTAAAAATTAACAGTTAATGGTACTTTTATAAAATTGCCTTTTTCCATATCTATTATTCCTTTGAAATATGATCACCAAAATTAAGCGGCACATTTTTAGGGATAGTATTTTAGCAGAGAATAAGAACAGTGGAAATAAGTCTGTTTGTGATGCATCATAAGACACCAGAAGACAGTGGTCAACATAAACTCCTCACCTCTTCTCTTTCTTTTGTTCCTTTTTCCTTCCTGAAAGATCTATTATAGGGCCCCTCACACAACCGGAATAAAATAGCTGTTGGCTGATTGCTAACTGATTTACTTCTGTCTCCACTTACAGAATTTTGCTGACACTTGATAGAAAATATACTTATTAAGCAATCTTTTGAAATGCAAGTCATGGTCTGGTCATTGTATCTAAGGTACAGCATAACATTAGGGTATTGTACAAAAGAAAGTGACAGGAAATTGCTTCTTTAAAGAATGCAATCATGGGTGTACACTAAAATAAAGTCCTTAAAAATGGTAGTGGTGGCTAGACTAGCATATGGTTTGAAAGGAGGAATCTCTGGCTGCTATTCAGATGGCAACATCTGAGGAAACAGCCAAAGGAGAAAAACTACCTAAGGAAGAGGGAGGAAATCTCTTTTCCTGGGGACATTTACAAGCTGACTAGACTCAACTCAGCCTGGAATGATGTAGATCAGAGGTGGTGTGCAGGGAAAGCGTCTCAGGCAGGTTGAGATAATGATCATTTTAGCCCTAAGGGAAGCTGGCCAGGACTGGGGCCCATAGAGAACCAAGGCTGATCATTTGTGTCCACGGGGGCCTCTTGTATTTACCCCTGTGTGCCATAAAGATATCGCTTCTGTCAACTCTATGATGTGAAACAGGTTGAGAAGCTCGTGTGTAGAGGAAGCTTGACAGAGGCTGACCTAGATGATTATTCAGCAAGGGTTAAGGAGAAAACAAATTCTCCCTCACTCCTTCTCATGAAGATGAACTATGGTACAATAATTGCAATTCATTTTTTATTTAGCTTTAGAATTTGATTTTGTTTTTAGATTAAAATATGGGCATCAGTAATATCTTCAGGGAGTGGGAGCCAAAGGGCTTTAGTCTAGCATTAGAGGACTCAGCACCAAGTTGTTCTAGCACCTAATTTAATGTGTTTCTTGGTTACTCGATTCTCATAACTGGGGTTCCACCTTATTCCCCTCTGCCTGACACCCTGTCTTGATGTTTTGCCTTGTACCCCAGAACCCCTGAAACTGAGGCCCTTCTCTTGTTCTTACAAGTCTTTTCTCCAAAGGAATGAACTTGTCCTGAAATCAAGCCCAGAGCATTCCAGGAAGAAAAAACAACAACATCTGTAGAGATGCTGAGACAAGAACAAACATGGCGTGTGCGGGGAGCTTACAAGTCGTTCAGCATGACTTAAGTGAAATGGAAACTTCTGAGAAGAGTAAGCTGTCGAACTAGAAAGGTAAGCAGCAAACATATCATGAAAGGCCTGACCTGTCATCTTAAGGATGACATAAGGTCCTCATGCCCTCATCCTGCTGAGGACATACTGTGGATACATAGATATTATGTATAGCATATGTAAACATAATACACATTTTAACATACTTTATTATAAAATAATGCACTTTATTATAAAATAACATACTTTATTATAAAATACTGCATGCTTATTATAAAACACTTGGAAAATGTGGAGAAAATTTCTTTTTTTTTTTTTTTTTTGAGATAGAGTCTCACTCTTTTGCCCAGGCCGGAATGCAGTGGCGCTATCTCAGCTCACTGCAAGCTCCGCCTCCTGGGTTCACGCCATTCTCCTGTCTCAGCCTCCCGAGTAGCTGGGACTACAGGCGCCTGCCACCACACCCGGCTAATTTTTTGTATTTTTAGTAGAGATGGGGTTTCACCATGTTAGCCAGGATGGTCTCGATTTCCTGACCTCGTGATCTGCATGCCTCAGCCTCCCAAAGTGTTGGGATTACAGGCGTGAGCCACCACACCTGGCCGAGAAATTTTAAGAAAAATAAAAATATCACGTATCATCCCATTAGCAAGATAGTATCATTGATGACATTTTGGTGTATTTCTTTCCAGATTTATTTTATGCACATGATGTATCATTATTTAACTTATGTAGAGTGGTCTGCTTCTATCACTTAACAGTACATCTTCTACTTTTCCCATGTTGCTAAAATTCTTCCAAAACACAATTTTAATATTATATGACATTTCATCTTCAGTAGTGCAATTTACTTAGACATTCCCTTATATTTGAAAATGGGTTGTTTTTAATTTTTTTCTTCTTGTGAATAACAGTGCAATAAGTGCTCCTCTACATAATACTTATATTCTTCACTGATTATTACCTTGGATGGTTTCCTTGCAGTAGAATGTCTGGGTCAAAAAGCAAAAACCTCAAAGTTTTCTTTCTAAGAATTTTCAAATTATATTCCATCAGGGTTGTGTCCACGTTTATTTGTGTCAGAGTATCTCGTTACACATTTCTCAACATTTAAAATTAAATTTAAAAAAAACCTGCCAATTTGACAAGCAAATAATATCTAATTTTTTATTATTAATTGACAAATAATAATTGTAGATATTTATGGGATACAATGTGATATTTTGATATACATACATTGTAGAAAGATTAAGTCAAGCTAATTAACATATCTATCACTTATCTTTTGTGTGTTTGTGGTGATAACATTTAAAATCTAATCTTTTAGCAATTTTGAAATATACAATATGTTATTATTAACTATGGCCACTATGCTGTAGAATAGATATCTAAAACTTATTCCCCGTTTGACTGAAACTTTGTACCACTTGACCCATGTCTAAACTTTCCCCATTCACCCCTCACCCCCAGTCCTGGTAATCCATCTTTTCTTATTACAGTTTAATTAATTTATTTAATCTAAGAACAAAATTGGACATAGGGTTAAGGCTTTGTGCAATATGTGAGAACAATGTGAAGAAGAATCGCTTTTATTCTTTGATGAGACTCCTTAAAAAGGTCCAATTTCTAAATCCGTGACTCTATCATGGCAAAAACAAGAATTACTAGAAATGAAACATTCACTCTAAACAGCATCAAATAGTTAGATGAGATCTTTTTCAACGGGATTTTCTTTGTTATGTAAACACAGCCTTATTTAATTTTACACATAGGTGAAATAAAATTTCTATTTATTTATTTATTTTAAAGTATTTTCAACTTTTATTTTAGATTCATTGGGTACATGTGCAGGTTTGTTACCTTGGTATATTGCTTGATGCTGAGGTCTGGGGTACAGATAATCCCCTCACCCAGGTACTAGGCATAGTACCCAATGGTTCACTTTTCCTCTCCTAGCTCCCTCCCTCTGCCTAGCAGTCTCCAGTGTCTATTGTTGCCATCTTTATGCCTGTGAGTACCCAATAGTTAGGTCCCACTTGTGAGAACATGTGGTATTTGGTCTTCTGTTCCTGTGTTAATTTGCTTAGGGTAATGGCCTCTTGCTGCATCCATGCTGCTGCAAAGCACACGATTTGTGTGTGTGTATGTGTGGCTGTGTAGCATTCCATGGTGTATGTGACCACATTTTCTTTATCCAATCCATGGTTGAGGTAACCCACCATTCTACATTCTACTACTGTGAGTTAGACTTTTTTAGATTCTACATATAAGTGTAATCATGCAGTATTTATCTTTCTGTGTCTGGCTTATTTCACTTAGCAAAATGTCCTCCAGGTTCATCCGAGTTTTTATACAGAATTTCCTTCTTTTTAAAGCCTGAATAGCATTCCACTGGGTATACATACCACATTTTATTTATTCATTCATTTGCTGATGAATACTTACGTTAATTCTGTATCTTGGCTATTGTGAATAATGCTGCAAAAAACATAGGGTATAGATACTTCTTTGAAATAATTATTTCAATCCCCTATACCCACAGTAGATTGCTGTATCATATGGTAATTCAGTTTTTAATTTTCTGAGGAATCTCTATACTGTTTTTCATATGGCTATACTAATTTACACTCCCACCAACAGTGTACCAGGGTTCCTATTTATCTATGTCCTCACCAACACTTACCTTTCGTTTTTTTTGATAATAGCCATTTTAGCAGGTTTGAAGTGATAGCTCATTGTGGTTTTAATTTGCATTTCCCTAATGATTAGTGATGTTGAGCATTTTTTTATGAACCTGTTGGCCATTTGTATGTCTTCTTTTGAGAAATGTCTGTTCAGGTGTTTCTCCCATTTTCAAATTGGATTATTTGTTTTCTAGCTATTGAGTTGTTTGAGTTACTCGTATATATTGGATATTAGCCCCTTATCGGATGTATAGTTTGCAAATATTTTATCCCATTCTGTGGACTTTCTTTTCACTCTGTTGTTTCTTTTGCTATGCAGGAACTTTTTAGTTTGGTGCAATCCCATTTGTCTATTTTTGTTTTTGTTGCCTGTAGTTTGGAATCCTACCCAAGAAATTGTTGCTCAAACCAATATCATGGAGGTTTACCTTTGTGTTTTCTCCCAATAGATTTACAGTTTCAGGTCTTACATTTAAGTCTTTAATCTATTTTGAATTGGTTTTTTGTATATACTGTGAGATAAGGGCCCATTTTCATCCTTTTGTATGTGGATATCCAGTTTTCCAAACCCCATTTACTGAAGAGACTGTCTTTTCCTCATTGTGTGTTCTTGGCACCTTTGTCAAAAGCCGGTTGACCATATATGCATGGATTTATTTCCGGACTTTCTATTCTGTTCCATTGATTTATGTATCTATTTTTATGCCATTACCATGCTGTTTTGATTACTATAGTTTTGTAACACATTTTGAAATAAGGTAAAGTGATGCCTTCAGATTTGTTCTTTTTGCTCAAGGTGGCTTTGGATATTAGGGGTCCTTTGCAGTTCCATACAAATTTTTGGATTGTTTTTCTATTTCTGTGAAAAATGACATTGGAATTTTGATAGAAATTGCATTGAATCTGTACATTGCTTTGGGTAGTGTGGATATTTTAACAATATTAATTCTTCCAATTCATGAATACAGGGTATCATCCCATTTATTTGTCTCATCTTTGATTTCTTTCCTCAATGTTTTATAGTTTTTAGGGTACAGGTCTTTTGCCTCATTGATTAAATTTACTCCTAAGTATTTTATCCTATTTAAAAAATTTTATTGTAAATAGGATTGTTTTCCTATTTTTTGAATAATTCATTGTTTGTGTATAAAAATATTACTGATTTTTGTATGTTGAGTTTACATCTCGCAATTTGCAGAATTCATCAGTTATAACAGTTTTTTTTTGTAGAGTCTTTAGGTTTTCTATATATCAGATTAGGTAATCAACAAATAGATAATTTCATTTTTTTCTTCCTAATTTGGATGTCCTTTATTTCTTTCTCTCGCCTTACTGCTCTGGCTAGGACTTCCAGTACTATCTTGACTAGAGTGACCATCCTCGTCTTGTTCCTGATCTTAGAACAGTTTTTGACTTTTCACCATTGAGTATAATGTTAGCTGTGGGCTTTTCATACACGGTCTTTACTATGTTGAGGTACATTCCTTCTATACCTAACATCATGAAAGGATATTGAATTTTGTCAAATGCTTTTTTTTTTTTAATTGAGACAGAGTCTCTCTCTGTCACCCAGGCTGGAGTGCAGTGGCATGAATTGGGTTTTCTATTATTTTGTTGAAGATTTTTGCATCTATGTTCATCAGGGATATTGGTCTGTAATTTTCTCGTCTTGTAGCGTGCTTGTCTGGTTTTGCTATCAGGATAATGATGGTCTCGTAACATGCATTTGGAAGTGTTTCCTCCTCTTCAATTTTTTTGGAAGAGTTTGAGAACAATTAGTATCAGTTCTTCTTTAAATGTTTGGTAGAGTTCAGTTGTGAAGCCATCCAGTTCTGGACTTAATTTTTTTTTCTTTTTAGATACAGGGTCTTGCTATGTCACTCAGGCTGGTGTTAAACTCCTGGGTTCATGCAATCCTCCTGCATCAGCCTCCAAGCACCTGGGATTACAAGTGTGCACCTCTACACCTGGCTTGGGCTTTTTTTTTTTTAATGGAATGGTATCTTTTTATTTAAATGTATTTGATAGCTAGTGAGGTAAACATTATTTTAAATGGCTGTTTGTATTTTTTTCTTTAAATCATTTGTTAATGACCTTTTCTGATTTCCTTATTATAATTTTAGTGTTTGACTATTAATAAAAGTGCCCAAGTGGCCCTTTTTATGTATGGGCTTAAGTAGGGTATACCTAAGTAGATGATTAAAAAAGCACTCTGTTAAAACTTAAGAAGATCGGCCGGGCGTGGTAGCTCACGCCTGTAATCCCAGCACTTTGGGAGGCCGAGGCAGGTGGATCACGAGGTCAGGAGATCAAGACCATCCTGGCTAACACGGTGAAACCCCATCTCTACTAAAAATACAAAAAATTAGCCAGGCGTGGTGACAGGCGCCTGTAGTCCCAGCTACTCAGGAGGCTGAGGCAGGAGAATGGCGTGAACCCGGGAAGCGGAGGTTGCAGTGAGCCGAGATCGCACCACTGCACTCCAGCCTGGGGGACAGAGCGAGACTCCGTCTCAAAAAAAAAAAAAAAAAAAAAAACAAGATCATGGAAGTTATTAAATTTCTTCACCTTTGTTCATACTCTACTTACCAAATCACAGTTACACTACAAATGGACAGACAGCCTGTGAGACAATGCTACTCATTAACCTGGGTAGAATTGTTTAAGTATGTTATTATTATATTTACTCTTTCCACGAGAGTTAAAACAATCAAGTGTATTTTGTTGAAAAGATCATATCTTGCGTCTTCTTTGGGGCTGTGGGCTGCTGGTAGGAGTAAGTATATAGAAATAATGATGACCACGAAAGGTCTTTTTTAAGACCAGGTGAAAACATTCCAATAAAGATCTGAAGGCATGGTTTGCCATAAAGAATTTCAATGCAAATAATCTCAACCAACCACATTCGCAACAGAGAAGATATATACAATATGAATTTGGAAAGACCTTTAGACAGCAGCTAGAATGTAGGATTACAAAAGAATTTTCTTCCCCAAATTGAGCCAAATGTACCAAATTAAGTGAAAAGAGAAAAGAATACACAATCAATGTTGAAACTATGTGAAGGTCTCCATTTCATTCCACAAACTTCAAAAGCTATTGTCAGATATAATACAAATTTTATCCAACTAAAGGAGCTACAAGGAATAGGCTCTTGACTTCCTCTCAGAAGGAAACGCAATGGAGCAATCAGTATTGAGTGAAAATTTCACTGAGGTTTTGGTATGAAGATTGTATATTTAGGTGACAAACAAAATGCAGAAAACTATCTTCAAGGCTCTCCCTCCTTAGATAAATAGATCATAAGCCTCTTTTTGAACAACTCACAGAATTTACCTCTTTTTCCCTTTGGCCAGGTGGAAAGTGAAAGAGAGTTTTTGTTTGTTGTTTAAAGCAGCAAATGAAATCTCTGTGTGGAGGGAGGAACACTAGACCACATCACACTAAAAATTGAAACACCCAACACTTTCACACTAAGTGCACCAGCTTGATGGTTTACTCTGAAAGAGGGGAACACTTTGAAACTCAAGAGGGCCTCATTGCCTCAACTGTTTGTCTACAAGGACAGACCCTTTTCCTTCTAACTCAATAGAATGCCCTTTTGATTCAGAGCTCATTACAAAGATTGGTGACAAAGCTTCATTAACTCATCTGCAACAAGCCCCAACTTTCTCTTCTCATTCCTTCCTGCTCTCTACAGGCAAGTGAGGGATGAAGCAAAACCACACCCCATTCACATCCGCCCTTCAACACATGTTCTAAGGGGTGGATCCAAATATTACCCAGATAAACTCCTTGGAGTCAAGGAGAATTTGCTTACACTATCTTGGGGGCAAATAGTCCAGGATAGGATTGCTTTGTCAAAGATGGGTAGGCAAAACAAGTTGGATGCAGGACCCGTGCAGAAATTTGTTACTCTCCCCTCTACAAGCCCCCCAAAACGAAAAAAAACAAAAACCAACTGTGCAGAACTGGTAAAGAATCCAAACTTACCACAGAAAGAGAAGAAATGCTTAGATACCATATCCTTCACACTCTTGAGAGATTAAAGGGAAGATGAGATAACAAAACTAAAAAATAAGGCCCCTAAAGAGCTGGAAATGTTGAGGAAAGAAACTGAGGAGAAAACAATACAGTCCCAGAACAAAAAAATGTGTCAGGAGTAAAAAAGCACAGAACAAACATGGAAAACCAAGTCAAAGACATATTCAGTGACAGGAGGAAGGATTACCGCAATGATTACTTCAATTTGCACATCAGAGAGTCTTGGGGAATACATAGAAAATAATCAATATCAAGAAGAATACTAGTGAAGCTGCTGAAGATAAAGAAAATTCCTACAAGTATCCCAAAAGAGAGGATCAAGCCACCTGCGCAGGGAAAAGAAATTCCTTTTTAGGTGGGCTCGAGACTTCTGCACAGGAACATTCACCTAAAACAGTGAAGCGACGTCTAAACATTTTGAGTGAAAAGCACATGCCCGAAAAGTTCTATGCTCAATGTCATTCACTGTTACAGGCAACAACAGGCAGCCTCACAGAGGCAAGGATTCTGGACGCAGACCATTTCTAAAAAGTCTAACTGTTGCCCAAATGCTCCTCAAAGTGGTCATCTGGATTTCCACTGTATCATTTCCACTTTCCTGCATGCTTGCCAACACTTAGTATTCCAAGATTTTAAAATCGTTTCCAACCTGATGGACACAAAATGGTACCTCCTCACTGTTTTAATTTGCATTATTCTGAGGTGAAGCTCCAAATGGCCCTCCAAAATGGTTGTACCAACTTTCACTGCCATGAGCAGTATTTTAGTTTTTGCTCCATATCATTGCCCTCTCTGATATTTGGTGGAATGAAGGTGATCACCAAGTGGTCTAAGGTATTCTGCAAATTTGCCATCACCTCTCTTAACCATTTGTGTAAGTACTGCTGGACTCCCTCTATAAATACGTGAACGTTTCCCCCATTGCAAACACAGACTGGATCTTACCATACACACCACAAAGTCCTTCATTTACTCAATGATACATTGCGGAGGGCTCCACAATCCCCTTTCCCTCTTATCTCCCACCATCAATAAACTCTGTGAAGGAGCTGTACTGAAAATATTCCTCTCTTCCTGTATCACAGTATTGAACTAAAACTCCATCAAGGTTTACTGGAGTACTGGGTGATATATGAATTCTCTTCCCTTTGGTCTCGTGGATCCTCTAGTGGGTCTTCCTTTTCTACTACATCACTGCTTGAGAAGAGAAATAAACTTTACCAGCACTCTGGCTATGGTTTCACACACACAAAGTGAACAGTGATAAATAAACTGTTAATTTGGACAAATTGATTAATTTCCAGTTAGTTATAGAATGATAAAATATATATATCTTATATATCTAAGTAATATTTTATCATGCAAACATGGTAAAACTAGTAAATCCCTGTGAGATAAGTCAATTACACCCTAGGTAGATTATACTTCACAGTCACCCTTCAGTTCTGTTACTGTGGAAAGTCAACCACAGGTCCCTACTTCGTCACTGTAGCTTGGGTTTGTCTGCATTTCTGTCAAAAACACATATTCTCCTATTGAGGTTGTTAATGATAACTTAGCAAGAAAAACCTAAGAAGTAAGTGTTTAGAATGGTGTCTGGCATCTAATAGGTGTTGAACATGACTTGCTGAACATATGAAAACTAACTTCTGTTTTCTGACTGAATTTTCTATTAAATTCATCCTTGTATCTTATGTTGTACCTGAATTATGACTTTCAGTGGTGAAATGGAGGTCATTTGCAGCCAATCCGTATGGCAATCTCTGTTATACTGGGTCTACTTGAAGTTGTTCCATTTTTGTAGATCAATCTTGCAAAGGCATGTGGGGTGGTGCAGATGAGATATAATATTACATATTATATAAAGAAATGGGATGTGAATCGCTTCTCCTCATACCCTCCCCTGAGCAGCTACCTCACATTTTCCCATACACTATTCCTTTAGGATCATGTCTTTCTCCCGATTACAAAACAACTTAGGTGCACAGCACTCAGACCCAGGAGCCATTTACGTGTGGTTTGGAAAGGAATAAGGGCTGGCAGCTGGATGCTAATTACAGTCTTGGACTTTGCTTCTCTCATCCAGATTCAAATTTTTGTTCACATTCCAGTTAAACAAAGTGGATCCAATGCATATCTTTACTTCTGTTCCCCCTTTGAAATATCAAAATAACAAAATAGGAATTTATCATGGCATGAACTCACTAGTACAAAGGGAATCAAAGAGGAGACAACAATGGATGGAAGACTGTCCACATTTTTAGAAGGTGGGAAGTAGAAGGACCAGTGGTACCTGACTTAGTAGAGTGGAGAAGGCAAAATCCAGGTCTACCGATGCAGAGAGCAATGAGAAGAGGGTTGATTCATTCTATAGAACCCTAGAAAGTTCAGGAATTGGATGTATCAGGTGAACCTTGGATGAGGAGAATTGAAGACTGCCTGAAAACCTGTATCAAGAACATTTCTATGTCTATTCCATTCCTTCATCCAGTGAAGTCACTATGCCTCCATTACCCTACAAAAGAATGGAGGTTTATTCTTTGGAGAAATTGAAAGAGGAAGAGAGGTTCTGGCACAAGAACTGTAGGCATAATGGAGGGTACAGGTGAGCACTGTGACACGAGTCCCTCCTCTGTTCTCTGGCATCCAACCTTATAACCCTCACTTTCCCCAACCATCCCTCCAGCCCTCCTAACCCCCAGTATGCTTTCTCCCCAACAGAAGATTGCATGATTCTCCCCTGGAGAAACTACTTTAGGAGAAAAAATATTTATAGTTAATGACATTTAGGGGCATCTCAACGGAATACATGGGCCTTACTGAATCACATCACAGCAAAGACCACCATTCAAAAACACTGATCATGTCTCACTCTTAAAAATAAACTGTCAAATATCGTCAAACTTTTGAGAAACACCTCCACAATGAAAGGGACACAAATAATTAAAAAATCAAAGCAAATAATCTGAAAAAAAGAGAATTCAGTGAAAATAATGCCAGAAGCAGAAAACAGGTGCAGAAATATTCTGGGAGACAAAGAATACATTGTACCCATCAAATAAGAACAATCATAAACAAGCAAGAGCTCTTGAAAACCAAAAAGATAAAAGTAGTCAATACATGTATTAGAAAATGAAGTTGAGAAACAGTCCCAGAAAGTAGAACTAAAAGGCCAGCAGGGGAAAAACAGAGAGGAAAGAGAAGACAACTAGAGGACTGTGCTAGAATTTTTAAAATAGGAATTCTAGAAATACAGAGTAGAGACAGGGAATGATAAACCATGGGGGAAAAAAAAAACCAGAAATCTGAGTCCATACCAAGGAAAGGGAGATAATAGATGGATGGATGGATAGATAGATGGATATATGGATAGATGGATGAATAGGTGGATAAACAGATTGGATGAAGAGATGCATGGATGGCTAGCTATTGAGTGGGAGGGTGGATGGATGGATAGATGGATGGATGGATGGACAGATATTGGATGGGAGGGTGGATGCAAGGGTAGATGGATGGGTGGCTGGGAAGAGAAGGGAGGGCTCTTTCTTTCAGTAGAATGCTGAGGGCTTACTGGTGAACGTGAAGGGAGTGCAGGAATTAAATTGTCATTTGCAACCATCATAGTAAAGATTGGTTCAGGCAAGAATCATTAATGGATTCTGGTTCATGGCAAATTTTCAATAATTAAGAGGATAATAGCATGGTCTTAAAATGTCCTCCCACAGATTGCTTATTGCAGGGGGAAAAACAACTATACATGGAGAAGTTGAATAGCACCTTGACCAGGTGACCAAAATTAACATCACCAGTGAGGGGCAAATGGGCAGTAGGTGTCTCTTACATGGGATGTCCTAAAAAAGGACACATCATTGAGGTGGTATTCTGACTAGACAAATGCATAACCCGAATCATCAGGAAATAAAAATGAAGAGCATTCTATTTAAAATAAAAGGGAGAGGGCTTTATTCTTTTTAAAAAATGTGTAAAGAAGGAAAAAGACAGAAGTGGAAATTTCCAATTAAAGTAGGCTAAAGAGACATGACAGCTAAAAGCAGTATCTGACACTAGACTGGATCCTGTTCTAGAGAGAAAGATATACACAAAAAACTTTTTCGGATCAGTTGACAAAATTGGAATATGGATGGTAGATTAGATAGAACACTTGGCCCAAAAAATATGTACATAGACTGCCTCTCTTTCTCTCTCTTGTGTGTGTGTGTGTGTGTGTGTGTGTGTGTGTGTGTATCAAGCAAACAGAATAGAAAAGAGAATCTGGGTGGAGATTATATGAGTGTACCATGTGATATTCTTGCAGTTCTTCTGTAATTTTGACATTATTCACAAATAAAAAGGTTTTTTAAAAAATTGCCTCCCACTTACTTTTTCTTAGGAAGTTTAAAAAATTGCTTCCCACTTACTTTTTCTTAGGAAGTTACTACAGAATGTGCTCCAACAAAACAGCGGAGTAAACTAATTACAAAGAAGTCAAGAATCCAGGAACCAGGGGAACTGACACCGGAGAAAGGGAGGGCAATTCTCAGGATGACAGTAGAGGCAAGGTTGACGTGGGGTAGGAGGCCAAAAAGGGCAACTAGTCTCACCTGGAGTGGGAGGATAGAAGGGTTCCCAGAGAGATGTCACCCCCAAAATTATATCTATAGGTTACCTATCCGATGTGTCTGTGTTGAACTGAGTTTTACAGTTCTTTAGAGAATTTGGGAAGAATTGGTGGTAGTAAAAACAAACAAATGAGCAAAAATGAGGCAATTAGTAACTCGAGAAAAATTAACTTGTACAAAAAAAGTAAGTGGGAGGCAATTATTAACTTGAGGAAAATTAACTTGTCCAAAAAAAGGAATATACATATAATGTACTATGTGGCTTGCTCATGAACAATATTTATGTGGTAATAATAATGTAAAAACAGGGCTAGGCACAGTGATTCATGCCTGTAATCCGAGGGCTTTGGGAGGTTGAGGTGGGAGGATCATTTGAGCCCTGGAGGTAAAGGTTGCAGCAAGCCATGGTTGTACCACTGCTTTCCAGCCTGGCAACAGAGCAAGACCCTTCTCTAAAATAATAATAATAATGTAAACACAGAACATTCATTTATCCAAAAATTATGATAAAACTATATTGGGAGGCCCAGCATAATGGCTCATAACCTGTAATCCCAGCACTTTGGGAGGCCAAGGCAGAAGGATTGCTTGAGTCCAGATATTCAAGACCAGCCTAGGCAACATAGTGGGACCCCATCTCTACACCACACACACACACACACACACACACACACACACAAGCCAGGCATCGTGGGGTGTACCTGTGGTCCCAGCTACTCAGGAGGCTGAGGCAGGAGGATCATCTGAAAGTAGGGGTTTGCAGCTGCAGTGAGCTGTAATCGTGCCACTGCACCCCAGCCTGGGTGACAGTGCAAGACCCTGTCTCAGACACACACACACACACACACACACACAAACTATATTGAAAGAAAGAGAGGAATAAAGGAAAGGAAAGATAAATAAATAAAATAAAAATAAAAATAAATAAAGGTGGGGGGTGGAGAGTAAGTGTACTAAATTAACAGCTTACGTAGCTTCAAGTTGGGAGATTCCTGAGGCTATTAAAAAGACAATGTAGAGGCCGGGCGCAGTGGCTCACGCTTGTAATCCCAGCACTTTGGGAGGCCGAGGTGGGCGGATCACGAGCTCAGGAGATCGAGACCGCGGTGAAACCTCGTCTATACTAAAAAATACAAAAAAAATTAGCAGGGCGTGGTGGCGGGCGCCTGTAGTCCCAGCTACTCGGAGAGGCTGAGGCAGGAGAATGGCGTGAACCCGGGAGGCGGAGCTTGCAGTGAGCCGAGATTGCGCCACTGCACTCCAGCCTGGGCAACAGAGCGAGACTCCGTCTCAAGAAAAAAAAAAAAAAGGCAATGTAGGCCAGGTGCGGTAGCTCATGCCTGTAATCCCAGCACTTTGGGAGGCCAAGGTAGGCAGATCACCTGAGGTGAGGAGTTTGAGACCAGCCTGGCCAACATGGCGAAACCCCGTCTCTACTAAAAATAAACAAATTAGCCAGGCATGGTGGTGGGCGCCTGTAATCCCAGCTACTTGGGAGGCTGAGGCAGGAGAATTGCTTGAACCCAGGAGGCGGAGGTTGCAGTGAGCAGAGACCACGCCACTGTACTACAGCCTGGGCGACAGCATGATACTCCATCTCAAAAAAAAAAAAAAAAAAAGGCAACGTAAGCATAGCATGCAGAAGTATGAAAAGAAATATCAGAAGAAACAGAAGACACAGTAGAAGAAAGAGGTGAAAGTCATTAAGATGTGCCTCAGAAGCAGAACGCAGGGATGGTGGTTTGGGGGAATTTAGTTTCTTATGCCAGTTTTTAAAAATTGTGAGTGTGGTGTGTGGTGCGTGCGTGTGTGTGTGTGTGTGTGTGTGTGTGCTGGTTTTGAGAGGGAGAGGGAAAGGCAGGGATTGGGGCTTGAATAACAGGAATTTGCAGAACTAAAGGAGGCTGTACTCATTACATGTGTTGCAATGTGCTTCTGCTTAAGAATATTGTTGGCCAGGCGCAGTGGCTCACGCCTGTAATCCCAGCACTTTGGGAGGCTGAGGTAGGCGGATCACGAGGTCAGGAGATCGAGACCATCTTGGCTAACACGGTGAAACCCTGTCTCTACTAAAAATACAAAAAGTTTGCTGGGCGTGGTGGCGGGCGCCTGTAGTCCCAGCTACTTGGGAGGCTGAGGCAGGAGAATGGCGTGAACCCGGGAGGCGGAGCTTGCAGTGAGCCGACATCGCGCCACTGCACTCCAGCCTGGGTGACAGAGCAAGACTCTGTCTCAAAAAAATTTATATATATATATTGTTATGACCCCCGTGGAGTGTGATGTCTAAAACTAAGGAGGAGAAGCACACAGAAGGTGTTCTCTTCAAAGAGAGGTTGTTGTCTGTAGTTTTGGATACAGGACAGGATGGAAATGGGGAAGCATAGGGAAGATGTTTGTTTGATTTGAACAAATGAAGTGCTCAACCTCCTCATGGGTTCAGCAGGGGAATCGTTTCACCTGCAGGACAGCTGTAACACAGCAAGGCACAGAGGAGTGTGGACATGTCATTCGGGCTTCCAGCTGAGATTTCCCTGGGGACTTGGGAAAGCCAAGGAGAAGGGTGTGGGTGGTGCACAATTTCTCCGTCTGGTTGGTGGAAATTTCAAGGCTAAGCTGAAATATGCTGAATTTTCTTTGGCAATTAAAAAACGTGTAAGAATACCAGTGATTTCTTAATCCAGTTTTGCAAGTACAAACAATGACTGTGTATTATAAAAAGGGCTATTCAGATTTTGATTTCTTCATAGTTCCAATAAGGCAAAGATCAAATTTTAATGTCAAAAAAAAAAAACAAAACAAGCAGACAATGAGTGAGAATGTTCTAAATACTTTAGGGACGGTTTAATTGCTTTTTGGTTATGTTGTTTCAGACTGTAATTCTTACAAATGTAAAGTCAATATGCAAAATTGAGTTAAAATATAATAGTTATAAACGTTTTTACTCTCTCATGTTAATCTAAAATAAAATAAAGCCTATGCTTTTTTGAAAGCTGATGATGTCCACGTATTGATTGGAAATGCTTCTTGATTATAATGTTAAACAGCTCATCAAAACAAAAATTTTAAAGTCTATCATCTGGATGTTTTCAAACATCTAGATACACAGTGCCATGCAGACAAAACATCCAAATGGCATAACCCAAAACACACCGACAGTTGCTAGAACCTGGCAGGCTGGGGCCAAATATTTGGGATGGTACGGCTAGATGAGCACTGCACTTATCTCAGGCCTCAGGAAATGGGCTTTGTTTAAATATGCCTTAAGCTGGCTTACCTTTTTGACTCTTTGCCTTCATAATTATATGCATAAGTTTGAAAGTTTTATTTAGCACATCATGGGAAAAAAAAAAGCTTTGTACCTTAGGTTTTCAAACTGGGATCAGGAATTGTTAAATTTATTTTAATAGTCAACTTTGTCTCTAGTAGATACCTGTTAGCTGCATTTTTAACATAATAGAAAGCAGCCAACCAGTGTCATCTGGTTGTCATTTTTTTTAAAAACTGAGGACAATGCAAGAATGAGTATCCGGTACAAGAATGTGTACACTTTATAACCACAGCATTCCCCTGGAGAGATCACAGAGTAAGCCGAAAAGCGCAGCTTCCTCACCCACTCCATACTAGAGGAACATTCCCCTAAACTCATCCATTACCCCTATTAAAAAAATGTGTATAAATTTAAGGGGTACAAGTGCAGTTTTGTTACATGGATATATCGCCTAGTGGTGAAGTGTAACCATCACCCTAATAGTGTACATCGTACCTTTTAGGTAATTTCTCATCCCTCACCCCAAACATGCAGTTTTGACTTTCTGTTTCTGAGTTGTTTCACTTAAGATAGTAGTCTCCATTTCCATCCCTGTTGTTGCAAAAGACATGATTTCATTCTTTTTCATAGCTGAATAGTATTCCAGTGTGTGTGTGTGTGTGTGTGTGTGTGTGTCTCACATTTTCTTTATACCACCCCAGATTTGGAACTTAGGCAAGGAGGAAGAATTTAACCAAACGAGTGAAAAAAAGAAACACTCCCCTTATCAATAACGTCTAAAGTTATTAATATATATGTTTACATACGTATTTATGGACCTAGAAACCAACAACAAAAAACCTGGCTCTCATAGTTCTAATACGTAAGTGAATAAATACCAAACCCAAACCATCTTATACGGTAAAGAAGAAACTAAGACTGAAATAAACAAGAATACTTTCGAATTTTTTGTGTTGCCATGGTCTTTAGTGAGATAATTTTTCCTGGCACATGGCTACTAACTATATTTTCACACGTGGCCCTGTGGGAAGATTACACGTTCTTCCATAACAACACAGGATTCTCTTTCCAGCACTACCCAATGTTTTGGTGCCCATCAAATAACAAAATCATAACATGAGAAGGCAGGAAAAGACACCACAGAGTGAATTCAGTTCAACCCTTTATTTTATCCACTAAGGCATTAAGATACAGAGGTGTTAAGTAACTGATCCATTGTCCAGAGCCAATGAGAGGCGGAACCCAGGCATCCTGTTTCCCAGTGCGGTGTTCCCTCCTGCTGTCCATTCATCTCACTATTCCTCCTTGGTAAGAGGGACTAAGTGTCAACTTGCAGCTCCTTCCTCTTCTCCACTTGCCTCTTTACCATGTCTTTCCTTCAGATGTGCTCTTCCCTTGCCTCTCATCTTTTCCTTTTCTCCTCTTAAATGAATCCTGCCATTTCTAACATGAAAAAATTTAAATCTCTGCTGACACAGCATCTATACACAACTTACTAATGTGTTTTAGAAAACATCGAGGCAAAATCGTGCAATGGAAATAATATTTAATTTGGATTTAGGAAACCTAGTTTGTAATCCTGTTTTTTTTTTTCTTTTTTTTTTTTTTTTTTGACAGAGTCTTGCTCTGTCGCCAGGCTGGAGTGCAGTGGTGCAATCTCTGCTCACTGCAACTTCCACCTCGCTGGTTCAAGTGATTCTCCTGCCTCAGCCTCCCGAGTAGCTGGGACTACAGGCGCCCGCCACCACGCCTGGCTAATTTTTTGTATTTTTAGTAGAGACAGGGTTTCACCGTGTTAGCCAGGATGGTCTCGATCTCCTGACCTCATGATCCGCTCGCCTCGGCCTCCCAAAGTGCTGGGATTACAGGCGTGAGCCACTGCACCCAGCTGAGTGTTTCTTTTAATTTTCTATAACTTTAGGCAACTCACTTCGCAGCTTTAGGATCAGTTTGCTAATCTATAAAATTAGAGGGTTGGTCTGGGTGATCCTTAAAGCCCCTCTATTTCTACAGTTGTATGGTTATTCTGCTTTTTAACAAATTTAACTGTGAAAACAAACAACCCCCCCATATGTTTCTTAATCTTCATAATTCCTTACCCACTGGAACAAATCTATAATCTTCGTGGTGTGCCTCAGTCTTAGCTTCCCTTTTCTACCCATCAAAATGGGAATTATCTCTATGTAGTTCTCTTTATGCATTGCTTACCACAGCACCATGCAAACTTAATGGCTTAATAAGGACTTTTCAATCTGATGACAAGAATTACAAAATAGAGTGCAAACGTAGACATTCTAATGCCTGGCATTTAAAAATCTTTACAGAAATCTATTTCATTTATTTATTTTGGTTTTGTTTTACTCTTCTTTCAAATACCAACATTAAAGCATTGGTTCTGGCAGAAGAAAATTAATTAAAGCTCTTTAGAGTCCATTCCTAACCAAAGTGTTAGTTAATTAATTTTAAGGGAAACCCAAGGGAGGCATCTTTCTTTCCTGGCCCCTAATATCCAGGTTTAACCTAGTCCATTCAAAAAAATATTGAAATTCAAGTGGATAAAAGAAGAGTTGAAATAGAGGCTAAAATTTTAGCCCATGGGAAGACTGCAGTATTTCTTCCTTTTTAAAGTGTACTCAAAAGAAAAAAAATGTTAGGAGATAACTTGTTTGTAAATAAGACTTACTTAGGCTTATGGTCTCTAGGAGTTGCCATAACATGTTCAACTAGAAAAGGAATTCCATACTATTCAAAAGGGTGCAGCGTGCCTTGTGTCTAAAACGACAGTTGAGAGCCAAAGAACTGCCCAATAGCCAATATGAGTCATCATTCCAAATGATAAACAAAGGACAAAAATAAAATGACTGAGAGGAGAGAAAAAGCAGAATTACTGGAAGCTTTACAGGATTACCTAGGAGTGTTAGCTTAACTCCTCTTCTTATAGAATTGTGGATTTGCCTTTTGAAGAAATCCCAGCTACAAATCACCCTAACAGCTACCCTGGTTAGGCAACTGCATCGGTTTGTTGGTTTGATAGCAGTCTGTGTGAGGGAGCTGATTTATTTGTACCGTTCTTCCTTGGAAAACAAATTCTCATTTTGAACTTTCTCCTTCTTCATACTGGTGCTACAAAAACTGGGGGTGGCTTTAAGTATGCCACAGCAGAGATTCTTGCTTTATTTGGCATGCCACTTCAAGGAGGGAGCAATAAAAGACATGATGAGGGCTACAGAGATCCCTGATCAATTGCCAAGTGCAATTGAAAACAATTAACACTATCTGATCTTTCATTCTCACAATTCAAGGTGAGTGAGAACAGAAAGTCCATTCATTAGTACAGAGACTGACACTTAGATATTTGGGTGTCTTGCTTATGAACAACAGATGAGCTATCACTAAAAAGGCATACAGAGAGCTGCATATCTTTTTATCACTGCATTCAGAATGACTAACAAATCTCCTCATCAACCATAACGCCAGCTATGAACTGACCCCAGTGCTTGAACATTTTTGGTAATTTAGAAGGACATATGTGCCATTCATTAAAATGCCTTTCAGTGAAGAATTTATTTTCAAGGGTTCACCTCCATAATCCATGTGTACCTAGTCATATTAGAAACACATTTTTTTAAATCACTTCTGCCAAGTCAGCACTCAGTAAAATAAGGAGCTGATACTTTCATACGATTCACACTCTCCGTTTCTCTCCCACCTTCCCTAGCAATTTCTGACCATGTCATTGTTCACTAGCCTTTTCAACCAAGTAAAGAAGACATTTTAAAAGATGAAGCTCAGACAAGAATTTGATGTTATCTAAAGGCTTCCATTAGGAAGAGGATGAAACCTGATTTACCAGGAATTTAAGAAATACGCTTCAACTGGCCATTCTTTTGAAGTCTCCCAATGAGAATTTTTCTAAATTGGCCACCCAACTGAGGCAGTAGATGTGGATTATTAACTACTCAAAAGAAGGGACTTTGGAATCTCTGCCTATGGAGCCAAGCACAACACTTCAAATTTTGTTTCCCTCTAAGGTGACACTGTCACAGAGATGGGGGCAGCCTTCTCAGGAGTTCAGGGTGATTAGGTGGACAAGCCACCAACACACACCAGGCTCGGGGAGCAGAAGAGAGGGAAAAGGAGGCAGAGCTACATGGCTTCTGGGTGAGTACCTCAAAGGTCTCACCACCCTAAGATGGTTCTCCCAAAGGCCTGCCTCTGATGGCTAACATTTTCCCATTCAGGAGATGGTCATGTGAATTGTATCACCCACTACAATGCAAATATTCCCTGAGAGATTAACACATGAAAATAAATCATCTTTGCATACTGCTCCGGTATCATTTCTGTAGTCTAATTCTATTTTTAGCACGACCATCGCCTGAGAGCCAATTTGAATCCTGTGTAGGAGAGGTGGTGATGTGATTGTGGGGTAGGGTGCTTGGAGATGGAGGGAGGGAAGGAGATGGTGCAGGAACCAAGTAGAGAAGACTGTGCAAAGAAAGGGCAGCTGGCCTGAGAAGATGGAGAGCCTGTGGGCTGAGCACAGTGAGAGCCCCTTGCCTGCCCAGGAGCTGCACAAGGGATCCTGAAATAAATTTCATCTTCACACTTGTGTTTAGTTCTGCTCCTTGGCTACCTAGAGAGTAGAAAGTATGGCAGGGCTGTTTGGCTTTGGTGATGGTCAGCCCTGGGGAGGAAGAGAATGAAGAACCAGAAGAAGGTTTTGGCCTCCCACGAGGTGTGTGAGTAGAAATTGGGATTAGGAATTTGATCGTAGAGGAGGGACTCCTGGTGTGAACAGCAGTGTGATTTTGGTGAACAGATGGGTATGTGCGGTGAGTGGAAGTGAGAATCAGAGGAGAAGTCTGGATGTGGGGAGGGGGCAGCGATGGGAGCTCCATGGCTGCAAAAAGCTGGATGCATCTTTGCTCTTCCCTCTCTCTCTTTGGTATTCTGCCCCTTTTTTCCTCTCATCATTTTGTGTGTCTGTGTGTGTGTTTTTTTGTCTCCCATACTTTCCCTCTTATCTATCTATCTATCTATCTATCTATCTATCTATCTATCTATCATCTCTTATTTATTTTAGAGATAGGGTCTCACTCTATTGCCCATGCTAGAGGGCAGTGGTGTGATCACAGCTCACTGTAGCCTCAAATTCCTGGGCTCAATGGATCCTCCCACCTCAGTCTCCTGAGTGGCTGGGACTACAGGCACACACCACCACACCTGGCTAATTTTCTAATTTTTTGTAGAGACAGGGTCTCTCTATGTTGTCCAGGCTGGTCTCAAACTCCAGGCTGGTCTCAGAACTACTGGGCTCAAGTGATCCTCCCACCTCGGCCTCTGAAGGATTATAGGTGTGAGCCACTGCACCCAGCCATTATTTATTATTTATTTGTTTGTTTTAATTGTGGCAAAAAACTACCTAACATAAAATTTACTCCCTTAGCCATTTCTAAGAATACAGTCCAGTAATGTTAAGAATATTCATACTGTTGTGTGACCATGCAAAACTCTTTTCATCTTGCAAAACTGAAACTCTGCTCCCATTAAACGACTCCCTATTTCTCACTCATCCATTCCCTGGCAGCCACCATTTACTTTCTGTTTCTATGAATGTGACTACATAAGGAACCTCATATAAGTGGATTCCTACAGTATTTGTTCCTTTGTGACAGGTTTATTTCATTTGACACAGGACTATCAATAGTGTAGCATGTGTCAGACACTCACTCCTTTTTAAGGCTGAGTAACATCCCACTGTATGGAGAGACCACATCTTGCTTTTATCCACTCATCTGTCAATGAACAGGTGGGTTGCACCCATTTCTTGACGACTGTGCATGCTTTCTGAAACTGAAGCCTATTAAATATTATTTATGTACTAAATAAATCACCAGGAGAAAGGAGGAAGCATAAAATATGGGAATCAGGTTAGCAGCTTGGTATCCAGTATGATCTTGGACAAGTTAATTCATTTCTCTCAGCCTCTGTTGAGGGATTTGGTTTAAATGAACTAGGCAAATGTCCTTCTTCTATCATCTATGATTTCTTGTTTCTCTTCTTATGTTTAAAGCAGGAGGGTTAAACTGTTATCTCAAATTAAGTAGCTTGTTCCTCTTTGTATGAGAATATTTTTGATATTTTTCCCTTTGAGTAAGTGGTCCTATACGAGAAAAGCCCTCTACTTCTGAGCCCCTTTAGAGTCATTTATATTTTCAAGCCCCCTTTGAGTCATTTACTTGTACTTTTACATATTAATGAATTTAATAAATTTTCTGCAGATAAGCCTTACGATAGTCTCTTTTAAACTTTAGCCTCAATCAAATGCTTTTAATACACAAATATTCATTGAGCATTTATATATGTTCAAAATTACATTAGTCACCATGGAGAATTAAAGAAAAAAAAAAAAACAAGGGTACTAGACAACAAAGAGTAAACTGCTCTTATGAAGCTCAAAGCCTAATCTACTGTGTCTTCAGGTTTGGGGGGATTCTTGATTTTTTAAATTTCCTTTCATTTTATTCCAGCTTACACTTGGATTTTATCTTCATTACTACTTCTAAAATTAATGACTCCTCTGGTATTTCTTTGGGCTTCCTTCCCCATCAGAACAAGCCAGTTGCTCATAAGCTAACACTCTTGCATGTGTGGCGAGATACAGAGCATTCTGTTCCACCCATTAAGGCATGCCATGAAGAATTAGAAACAAAACCATCAAATTAGTTAAAAAACAGAACAGGTTGAGTCTGTATGCAAGCAGTCTTAAAGAATCAAGACACTCTGGAAAGATGAAGGACTGACTGATGAGCAACATACTCAAAGTCTATCAAAGACAGATTTTAACAAAAGGATGCCGGGACTAGGGAGAATCCAATAGAGCTTGAAAATGAAAGACTTGACCAATTAAAGAAATGTGCTCCTAAAGTCCCCAGAAGAGGCCCAGCCTGTGAGTATAGTATAAAATAAGAGTTTGATGGATGAACATACCAGGGCTGAAAGATGATTCATACAGATCGAAGAGCCTCCTTGCGTGTGATTTGGTAGTTGCTACTACACATGTCTACCTCAGCTCCACACAGTGCCCCTGGAGCCAGAGGAGCTCATGTTAAAAGTGTTGCTATGGGCTGAATTGCATTACCCACCCCCCAAAATGCCTATGTTGAAGTCCTAACCCCTAGTACTTCAGAATGTGGCTGTATTTGGAGATAGGGCCTTTAAAGGAGTGATTAAATTAAAATGAGCTCATTCTGGCAGGGCCTAATCTAATATTACGGTGTCCTTCTATGAACAGGAAATTTGGACACAGACAGCTACAGAGGGAAGACCACGTGAAGACACAGGGAGAAGGTGGCCGTCTACAAGCCAAGGGGAGAGACTGCAGGAGAAACCAACCCTGCTAACACCTTGATCTCGAACTTCCAGCCTCGAGAACTGTGAGACAATCAATTGTTGTTGTTTTAGCCACCCAGCCTGTGGTACTTTCTTATGGCAGCCCTCACAAACTAATACAATTGCAACATACACCTTTATTTTATTTATTTAGCAAACACTTATATAGAGCTTACTATGTGTCAGGCACAGTTCTAAGCACTTTACAAATATAACTTAATCCTCATAGCAACCCTGCGAGGTAGGGACTACTATTGTTCCCCTTTTAAGCATGAGGAAACCACAGCACAAAGAGGTTCAGTAATTTGTCGCTGTCTCCTACTTAGCATTAATAAGTGAAGGAGCTGGGATTGGAACCTGGGTGGTCTGACTCGAGTCCACTGAATCCCACCCTACACAGTCTCTGTTGCGTTGTCTCCTGGGATTTACCCAGGAGTTCCAAGGTACAGGCTAAAACTTGTCTCCATGGTTACAAGTGTGTGTGAGTTTTTAAAAACCTAACACCACAGGGTCCCTTACTGCCAGGTGGATTGAAATCACATTTCATAATGTTTTTCTAGATGTTTAAGCCTCATATCAAGGGAAACAATCCAGGATTCCTGCAAAATATCTGCTGGTCCTTCAGGAGAGGCCTCTCCAGGCCTGGATGAACAATTCTCATTTCTTACCTAGCAACATTCCACAGAGGTACGACAGGGTGATATTGTCTCCTGTTAACAACACAGATAACTTCTTCTACTTATGCAGACCTTGAGGAATGGCACTAGAGGCAGCGTTCTGCAGCCACACAACACGGCGTGGAGTCCAAGGACTTTTCTTTCTGCATCCTTGTCTGCAAACAGACTGCCAACCAACCCATGTGCAGATGCTTGATTTCAAAGTGTGAAAAAAAAAACCTTTCTGCAAAATCAACCAGAGAAGCCAAACTTAATTAATAAACATTCTAGAACATGAGTAACTGGGGCCGGGTTCAGAGGGGTAGGACTCACTGCAGGGAAAGAGGGAACCCTTTATCCTTGGCCAGGAAATGCAAGGGCTTTGAAGCTTGGTGTTGTCTTAAGTGGTATTTTCCACTAGGAGCACCAGAAGCTGGACCGCAGTTCAGTGGGGAGAGTTCATTCCTTTCTAATTATTAAATGGAAGGAAAGTACACATGTCCAACCTGCTGAACACGCCACTTCAACCTTGCCCGCGCCGGGCCACAAACCTTCCCACACCCTGCCCTTTAGAGTTTCAGGTTTAAGGCTTTGTTTGCAGTTGTTCTCTGCTCAGAGTCATGTGTATGGGAGCCAGAAACACACCTCTTTCCTTTTTCCCATTGCAGCTGACTCACTTGTAGCTTTTTATGGAGGTGATGGAGAGAGACCAGGGAGGGCATGAGAGGCCAAGATGGCGCCAGCGCAAGTTTGGACTTTAATGAATCAACATTCTTAGTGATTGAGAGACAGAGCTGAGGAAGGGGCTTCTTGTGGCGCATACACTCAGCAGCCTTTCCACTTTCCTCAAGAGCTGATGCTGGGGCCCACATTACCCAGGGACCATCTTGATAGAAGGTCAGCAACAGAACCTGCAGCAATCGTGACCAACGAAATAAAGCCCAAAGAACACTCAACAAGAGCGGCGCAGTGGCGGGCCCCCTTCCCTATGCCATTTCCCCTCATGCCCAGTCAAAAGCTCAGCTTCCTTAAAACAATCTGTGTGGTTTTCCATCTTGTTCTAATAGGAAGCCTTGCACTTTTTTTTCTCCTCTGCATTATCTCGGGTATTTCTAAGCAGGCCTCAGTCCCAAGATTTCCACTGCAGAGAAACACTAAGCAAGCTTTTTGGCAGGGTCCTTTTGTTCTGGGAGCCAGCTCTGCCCCAGGTGTTCTAATGTTGACATGTGCTGCAGGGAGCCGACTTAAAACATCTGAGAACAAAAGGAGAAAAACATTATGAAACGTGATTTCTACCTGGATATGCCAGATAGGAAGGAAACATCTCTGTAAGAAAGCAGGTCTCAGCCTGAATCCCAGTGCCCTAGGGAAGAATGCTAGGAGGTTAGTGGTGGTGATGGTGGTGGTGGGGGCTAGTGCAGAATGAGGCTCAAGAATTTTTAAATGAGGCCACCTGGCTCCAGACAGGCAGCAGGACACTAAAATACCTGCAGTGCCTTAGGTATCGGCACCCACCAAACCCCTGGGAAGGATGTGGGTCATTTTGGCACAGTCCATTCACTTCTGGCAAATACAAGAAGCCAGGTCAGATTCACCCATACCAGACACAGGAGAACACTTCTTAAGAAGCCAGTTCAGAACATTCCAGGAGAAGCCAGGGAAAGATTTTTATAACTCAGATCTTTGTAATTCTGTGATATCTTTGGAGATGTTGCTGCAGAATGGAGTTATGGTCAAGGCTGGGTTTGGCTTTTTCTCTGGGTAGTTTAACCCAAAGGGAAGGCTTTGGAGAATTCTGGTTCTTCTTGCTCCCTTCACCCCGTCCCCAACCCCCTCCATTAAACTGAAGTTCTTTATCACTCCCTTTAGGAGATATGAAAACACAGCAGGTAGCTTTATGCTCCTTCAGGTCCTCCCAACTCGAATAGCAACATTGCTAGTTTATCATTTCCAGCTAAGTCAGGCAATACCTGCTATGCAGGATTTCCAGGCAAAATAATTTACTGCAAGAAACTGTCAATTGCTTGTCTGCCTTGGTGACTCCAAAGAGATTGACAAAGACCAGAGATATGAAAGGAAAATATTTGTGAAATAGAATCCCCCAGCTTGGCACCATTCTTATCTTTTTTGAGTAATTCTAAGACGCTTATTCACGTCGAAAGCTCACCCTGATGGCCCTCCCTGATGAATATTTGTATAATTGGATATTCATTTGTTACTTATTTAGTTAACCAATTTGTTTAGATGGAGCCCAAGTTTATGGGAAGTGAACCAATTTGCATGTACTTTTTGGTCAGAAAAAGAGGTTCATCCTACCACAAAGTGAGGCTAAAATTCACACAAAGATGTATGTTATGTGAGACATTTTATAAAAGAAACGTGCACATGTCCTAACAATTATTTTAGTACACTGGGTTCACCTGGAGCAGATCAAATGGTCTCATCAAGCTTAAAAAAAAAAAAAACTATTGATGAAAGTGCTTAAACATTTTCTCACCCAAGCTAAATTGCGTTGGTCAAATTTTGCTGATGGATTGCATAACCGAATTAGGAACTGGGAATGCCAGAAACCCACTTGAGGTTGACAGAGCAATGAAGTTAAAATAACTGTGGTCACCAAAGTACTGAGTCAAGAAAATTCTCTTGGTTCATGGAGTGATTTGGAGAGAAAGTAAAAGGAATTCAGTGGTTATGTGGCAGAGTATCAAGCTTTCTGAATCAAGAGACCTAGCTTCAAGTTCCAGCTTTTGTCACTATTACCCACCTCTGTGACTCTGGGGAATTAACTTCTCCTCTCCGGGCTTCATCTGTGGTATCAGGGACTTAGATCAGGTGATCTCTAAGATATTAGTTTAGAGTATGCTTGTTTTGATCAGTGCTACTTTTTTTGTTCATAAGTGATTTAACTAAATTAACATTTGCACTACATTGGAATACTAGAGTTTTTTCCAATGCTTTTTCTAATCCCTGAATTCAACTTGGTTAACCAGGCTACTTCAGTATTTTAGGACTAGAAACTTCCAGGTGGAACTAATGCAGTAGAGAGATTATCAGAGCGAATTGTCAAAACAGTAGGATGGAGACCTTACGTCAAAGCAAAGAATGAAGGTATACAACACTTGTCTAAATTTTTGCAGCAAGAATATCAGAGCGAGGGAATTTGAAGAAGGCCAAGACAGGAAAATGTGTGTTCATAAATATTTTTTTCTTTTGGAGCATAAACTTTGGTATAAAAGAATAAAGAAAACAGAAGATAGTCAAAATAAACATTTCTAACATTTAAAAAATAAAATTATAAGAAAAATTCCTGACGCTTAATAGGCTAGAAGCAAAGACATAAAACCTCTTCAATAAAGGTCATGCAGTACAGCTTGCATGGTGAAACCCCACCTCTGCAAAAAACGCAAAAATAAATTAGCTGGGTGTGGTGGTGTGCACCTGTAGTCCTAGCTACTTGGGAGGCTGAGGTGGGAGGATCGCTTCAGCCAGGGGATCAAGTCTGCAGTGAGCTGAGATGGTGCCACTGCACTCCAGCCTGGGCAACAGAGTAAGACCCTGTCTCAAAATAATAATAATGATAATAATGCAGTAAATGTTAGTCTAGAGTCTATAATCTATAATCTATGTTTGGAAACCTAATTTTTGTGATCTCTACTAGTAAACTATAAAATCTTCACTCAAAGAAGGAATTCTCTAGAAAATACGGAAATCAAGAAGTGGAAGTAGAAGAAGATCAAGACAGAGGTCCTCAGTGTCTTCAATAGGTTCTTGGAAATTGCAACTTCAAGCAAAACAATGTATAATAAAACCAATTTTTAAAATTTTATTTATTTTTTATTGAGGTAAAAATATATATAAGTTTACTACCTTTACCATTTTTGAGTGCACAGTTCAGTGGTAATAAATACACTTATTTTCTTTTTTCCCTTCCATTCCCCCTTGCTTCCTCCTACCCTTCTTGGCCTCTGGTAACTGCTATTCTACTCTCTACCTTCAAGAGAGCTAGCTACTTTTTAGCTTTCATATATGAGTGAGAACATTCAGTGTTTGTCTTTCTGTGCTTGACTAATTTCATTTAACATAATGGCCCCCAGTTCCATCCATGTTGCTGCAAATGATAGCATTTAATTCTTTTTTTATGGCCGAATAATTTTCTATTGTGTATATATATTACATTTTCTTTCTTCATTCATCTATTGATGGGCACTTAGGTTGATTCCATATTTTGGCTATTGTGAATAGCACTGAAATAGACATGGGAATGCAAGTATCTCTTCAATATATTTATTTCCTTTCTTTCGAATATATACCTAGCAGCGTAATTGCTGGATCATATGGAAGTTTTATTTTTAGTTTTTTGAGGAACCTCCAAACTTCTCCATAATGGTTATGCTAACTTACATTCCCACTAGCAGTGTATGAAGGTTCCCCTTCCTCCACATCCTCACCACCGTCTGTCATTGCCTGTCTTTTTGATATAAGCCATTTTAACTGGGGTCAGATGACATTTCATTGTAGTTTTGATTTGCATTTCTCTGATGATTAGTGATGTTGAGCAGTTTTTCATGTACCTGTTGGCCATCTGTATGTCTTCTTTTGAGAAACGTCTGTTCAGATCTTTTGCCCATTTTCTTAATCAGATTATTTGATTTGTTGTTACTGAGCTGTTTGAGCTCCTTATATATTCTGGTTATTAATCCCTTGTCAGATGGATAGTTTGCAAATATTTTCTCCCATTCTGTAGGTTGTCTTTTCACTTTGTTGATTGTTTCCTTTGCTGTGCAGAAGCTTTTTAGCTTGATGTAATCCCATTTGTCTATTTTTGCTTTGATTTGTCTGTGCTTTTGAGGTCTTACATAAAAAATTTTCCCCAGACTTGGAGCATTTTCCCATGTTTTCTTCTGGTACTTTCATTTTTCAGGTCTTAGAGTTAAGTCTTTACGTCATTTTGATATTTGTGTATGGTAAGGAATAGGGGTCTTGTTTCATTCTTCTGTTTATAGTTAACCAGTTTTCCCAGGACCATTTATTAAAAAGACTGTCCTTTCCATAGCATATGTTCTTGGCATCTCTGTTGAAGATGGGGTGGCTGTAATTGTGTGGAATTATATCTGAGTTCTCTGTTCTGTTCCACTGGTCTATGTGTCTGTTTTTATGCCAAAATCACGCTGTTTTGGTCACTATAGCTTTGTAGTAAATTTTGAAGTCAGGTAATGTGACATCTCCAGCTTTATTCTTTTTGCTTAGGATTGCTTTGGCTATTTGGGATCTTTTGTGATTCCATATAAATTTTAGGATTTTTTTTTTTTTCATTTTTGTGAAGAATGTCATTGGTATTTTGATAGGGATTTCATTGAAGAAACCAATTTTACCATAGACCGATGTAAACAAGAGTTAAGTTCCTATGGCGTATTTCTGGTCACAAAAACCACCAAACTTCTCAATAAAGATCAAAACACTTCTAACAGTAAACATTGAAATAAACGTGAGCTAAACATACATTTAAGAAAGATAAATAAAAACAAGAAGATTTACCCAATTATAACAATTCAGAGTTTCAGGTGGCCAAAGTCCAGCCAGGCAGCTCAGGGCACAAGGCAGGAGCCAGCCCCAGCCAGGACGCACTCACACACACCCACACCAACCACACTCACATCCCATGGCAGGGTGCACTCACACACACCCACACTTACTCACACTGGGATACGCCAAAGAACCTAATGTGCATATCTCTGGAATGTGGGAGGAAAGCAGAGTACCCTGAGAGAACCCCTGCAGATAGGGGAAGAATGTGCGAACTCCACACAGGCAGTGGCCCCAGCCAGGGATAGGTTTTTTTCTCATCGAACTTAGAATGAACTGACAATGTGATTCAGGGACCTGCTGTACCACCACAAAGCAAAATGTTCACATCATGGGAGTGTGAAGGACTGGCTGGCTAACGTCAGCCTGGGAACTCCTTACTCACTGTGCTGCCGCACTTAGGGCGGGTTCCCTGAGGAACAGACTCTGAGATGGAGATCTGCTTGCAGGAGGCTCGCTGGGACTGCTCTCAGTGAATAAAGGAGTGTAAAGGAGTGAGGGAAGCAATACGGTTGCAACAGAGGCCTCCACTGGTCCCACAGAAAGTTCTGGAGCTGGGGTGGCCTTTCAAAGTTATCTCCAGTCAAGTTAGGGAGGCTGGGCCTTTGAAGACCCACACTGACTGGTCACTGGATATGAGCTGCACCCAGGAAGGGCACATAACCTTGGGGGAAGCAGTTCTCTGTGGCTGACAGAGAATCCCATAGAGAAACTAAGCTGTGAGCTTTGAGCAGTCAATATGTGCTGCTTGGGCAAAGAGGGCCTTAGTCCTGAAGGGGGAATTTGGGGCCCTGCACCACAGCATCTGCTATTCCACTTGGTAGTATGGGAATTAATTCTTCAGTGTATTTAAAACTATATAATATGTAATGAAACCCAAACAGCCCCATCTATTTGGAACACATCTCCCAAAAAGAGAGTAAAACATGTCTTTGAGCAGACGAAATACATGTCACTAAGTCTATGCACCATAGTCAATGAACTTTATTCATATGGGAGTCTCTGCACAAGAAACCAGGCAATAATAATTCCTATGCCCATATCCAGTTAAAAATAACAAATTAAAAGTGGTTCCAGGTATGGTGGCTCACACCTGTGATCCCAGCACTCTGGGAGGCCGAAGCGGGAGGATGGCTTGAACCCAGGAGTTCAAGACCAGCCTGGGAAACATCATGAGGCCCCATCTCTACACATAATAGAAAGAATTAGTTGGGTGTAGTGGTGCACACCTGTAGTCCCAGCTACTAGGGAAGCTGAGGAGGGAGGATCACTTGAGCCCAGGAGATCAAGACCACAGTGAGCTATGATTGCACCATTGCACTCCAGCCTGGGTGACAGAGTGAGACCCCATATCTATAAATAAATAAATAAACAAATAATAATGATTATGTCTTCAAGAAAATGGTACTCTATACATTTTGTTTATAAGGGAAAAACAAATTTCAGATGATTTCCTTCCAGAACAGTTAATTTTTTAAAAGCTTGACTGCTTATTCACAGCCATCCAGAAAACTTGGCTATCCAAACTGCATGCCATTCTCTGAAAGTACCATAGAGTCAAGTGTTGACAGTATGCATAGACCCGGAAGTTAAAGGTTAATGGGCCTTCAACAAAGGGTTTATTAGGTAGATGTTCACACTGCAGATTTGTGGCAGTGCCTTTATATCCTATTTCTATCCTTCCTTAATCAGGTCCCCTACGCACATGCTTGATAAGCAAGAGAAGAGGAGCAGGTTTCTCAGGTGAATTAGACAATTCAATTGCAAGGAGTTCAGAGCATGCTTTTGGCCCACCGGCCATCTTGCCCTTGCTAACCTGGTTTAGAAAAACTTTCTGCTTGCAGGTATGATAGAATCCTGCTCATTCCTTCAGTCAAAAGTGAGTATTTGGGGAAAAATGGAGATGAAGAAGGTGCAATGAAAGCAAATCTCTGACCAGCTTTCAGAAACCATGACTGCTGCAGGAGCGAGCAGTTCTTGTCTTTGGACTGACTCGACTACATATGAGGAGAAAGTATTCCTGAAATTTTACTTAACTGGAGAGTCAACGGGAGTAAATTTTTTTGTGAAATGCTGAATCATTCTAATGCATGCAGCCAGAAGTTTATGCAATTCCTCTTTTATCACCGGAAGATCTTTAGTAATTGTGGGCACTCCTCTTATTTCAATAACTTCAGAGAAGGATTGTTGACACCTTAGATTAAGCCAGTGGATACATGATACCTTTTCCCATTCATAAAATCAAAGAACTAGGATGTGCTGAAAACCTGAAAGTCATTAAAGGACTGGAATTTTTCTTTCTTACCTTAAATTCTTTTTAACAACTCCTATAAGATCCTTATGCCATGAAAACAGTTAGGAATCCTCTAATCTTAAAAGCATACAAATTTGCCTCTCTCCTTCCCTCACCAAACATTTTTTGTCTCAGTCAAGCCTCCTGGCTCATGTGGCATTTTTGACGTGCACATGGACTGCTGTATTTTCATAGTGTGAAAGGCGAAACCCACTCTACACCTGGACAACCTCTCTGCTAATGAAATCCATCTGTTTTCCAGTTTTGCTTATATTGTATTTTCAGTGCAGCACCAGGAAGGCTGTGAGCACTTGAATAAACATTAAATTGTGAAAATAATTGTGTCTCCTTTACTTATCTTTTTGCATTTAGTTGCTTAATATCTTGTGTAGTGCACACCAGGCAAAACACAAGTTAATATAAACCATAGATTTTTATACCTAAGAGATTTGACTTCATGTAATGATTAATTTGTCACTCATATAAATTATCTAATATGTTACAAGCCTTGAAGAGTAGACTGTCAGAAAATATACATAAAAATATGGGAGACCCACTTCGATTCACCATGTCCCCCCATGATTAACAAAATCCATATCCCAAACACAAATCGAGTGAGATTGGCCATCATCTCCATAGCAGAACTTACACTTTTATATCATATAAAGAGAACCTTATTTTCTCCATGAAAAGATAGACAAAAATTAGCGTGCCTGACCTTAAAAACATGGTTGGATGACTTATTTCCAACATCAATGGAGCAAGCTGGAGATTACTATTTGTACCTCAGGGAAATAAGGCATATTTGGTGCTCCTACTCTTATGTTGCAGAGAATCACAGAAGATAGCTAATGTCATTAGAGGTGGCATTCCAGTGGGGTTAATGAGTAACTAAAGGCCCATTGTAAAGGGATAACATCTGGAATATGCATGGCCTAGGAGGAAGAATGGACCTGAAATTAAACTGGCAACATGACAAAGTAATCTTGTTTAAGGTGAGAAGTTAAAGCTTCTCTAAGCTATAGGAGATCTAATTACATCACTGGTAATTTATTTTACTATATTACATTCATATTCATTCATTCATCCCTGCATTACCTAGAGTGGGAACACATAAACCATCACTGTTCCATGAAACCAGAGAGCAGATTCTAGCTCTTCTGCTTCAAGGCATGATGGAATAACTGGTACCAGAGTTTTTCTCCCCGCTGGAGACAACCAGAAAGCTGGACAAAATGTATGAAACAACAGTTTTCAGATATTAGACAAAGGAGAGTACAGGACCGTGATCCTTAAGAGAAGAGAGACAAACAAGGTTGCCCTCTGCTCACCTCAGCTTTCTGCTGAAGGCACTATCTGGACTACAGTCCAGGGAGGGGGAACTCAGGCAGTATATGGGGGTCTGGTGATTGAGGAGGCAGAGATTAGAGTTCTGGGAGGCTGAGGAGACAAAGTGTTTGGGATGGAGTAATGGTGAGAAAGGAGCTGCACAGAGCAAAAGCTCTAGAAATTTGCATGAGTTCTCCTTCAGCCTGTGGCTGAATACTAAGCTGAGCACCCACAGAATGAGACTACACAAGGCAGGGCTAATAACGGGGGCAAATATAACTATCAGGATGCTATAAGCAATTCCTGGAACTCACACAATGCTAGGAGGCATTCAAGGACAGACTTCTTTAAACACCTGGCACATTCAGTAGAGGTCCCAGAAAGATCAAGCCTTAGAAGGGAGCTCAACTAACTATAGTCTTAGGTGATTCTGTATCTACATAGCAAACTTTAAAAGAAGCCTTAAAAGGACCAAACTGATCCCCAAATATTTTAGCTGCCTGCCAAAAAGCCCACAATACCCGTTGAAAGAAGATAACAAAATACACCAACACTTTGGGAGGCTGAGGTGGATGGATCACCTGAGGTAGGAAGATCGACACCAGCCTGACCAACATGGTACAACCTTGTCTCTACTGAAAATACAAAAAAATTAGCCAGGCGTGATGGCGTATGCCTGTAATCCCAGCTACTTGGGAGGCTGGGGCAGGAGAATCACTTGAACCTAGGAGGCTGAGGTTACAGTGAGCTGAGATCACGCCATTGCACTCCAGCCTGGACGACAAAAGCAAAACTCCATCCCAAAAAAATTAAAATTAAAAATAAAAAAAATGCACCTTTTGTAAACAGCATATAGCTTGGATAAAAAAAAAAGAACAAAATTGTTTTCACTTTAATTGGAGTGTTTAGACTATTTACATGTAATAATATTTACAGATATGGTCAAGTTCAGATCTACTGACTTGCTACTTGTTTTTTATTTGTCCCTGCTGTTCTTTGTTCCTTCTTTGCTCTTTTCCTGAATTCTGAGGATTAATTCAACATTCTTAGAATACATTTTGTATGCTTGATTGAAATACTGAGTATAAATCTTTGTGTTACTTTTTGTGACTGCTTTGAGTTTGTAATATTTTGTCTTATATTGTCACAGCCATATAATATTACACCTTTCACATGTAACGTAAGATCTTAAAATAACGTACTTGCTGGTCATAGAAAATGGTGGAGTAGAAAGCTCCAGGGGTTAGACCCTCACCAAAACAAACATGAAGCAGCCGGGCGTGGTGGCTCACGCCTGTAATCCCAGTACTTTGGGAGGCCGAGGCAGGCGGATCACGAGGTCAGGAGATCGAGACCATCCTGGCTAACACGGTGAAACCCCATCTCTACTAAAAATACAAAAAATTAGCCAGGCATGGTGGTGGGTGCCTGTAGTCCCAGCTACTCAGGATGCTTAGGCAGGAGAATGGCGTGAGGCGGAGCTTGCAGTGAGCCAAGATTGTGCCACTGTACTCCAGCCTGGGCAACAGAGAGAGACTCCGTCTCAAAAAACAAAACAAAACAAAACAAAAACATGAAGCTGAAAAAACTATCAGAATCAACTATCTGAGAATTCTGAAAGCCGATCAAACATTTACAGCAGCCAAGGGAGCATTTAGTGAAGAAGAGAGAGGCTACTCAACCTTGGTAAGACACTGGCATGTAGGAACCAGTTATTATCCCCCATTCCTCAACCCCTCCTCTACTATGGGGCCAATGCCTGCATTCCTAGAGTGGCTGGCTCAGGGTGGTAAGGATCTGTCTTCCAAATTTCTTGTCTTCTAAAATTTGAGGTGGTGCATTTTGCTCAGTCTGGTGGTTCCCTGAAGAACTTGCACAGACATTTGCATCTGTTTCAGCTCCCACTGACTATAGTGGCTTCCCTGGCATCTATTAGGTTTAAATCGCAATTACTTTTGCACCAACCTAATGCCAGGGAAGCCACTATATCCAGCGGGAGCTGAACGGTTTTGGTGCAATTACTTTTGCACCAACCTAATATCATCTATCTGAAGGTTTTAAAAGGTAAAACACTTAAAAAAATTGAGACTCTATCAGTCACAGGCTGACCTCAGAGATAACAGAACAGAAACTTCAGTGATCACACAAAACAAGGAATACAGACTTTGCCAAAATAGTTTGAAAAAGTCGCCATACAGATAACTGCATTCCTCAAAAGCAATTCCTGAGTAAGGAGAGAATCTGATTTATAGAATTATCACATTACAATATTCAAAATGTTGGCCAGGCATGGTGGCTCATGCCTGTAATCCCAGCACTTTGGGAGGCTGAGGTGGGCAGATCACTTGAGGCCAGTTCACAACCAGCCTGGCTGGCACGGCAAAACCCCATCTCTAATAAAAATACAAAAATTAGCCAGGTGTGGTGGCACACATCTGTAGTCCCAGCTACTCGGGAGGCTGAGGCACAAGAATTGCTTGAGCCTGCGAGGCAGAGGTTGTAGTGAGCCAAGATTGTGCCACTGCACTCCAGCCTGGGTGACAGAGCAAGACTCTGTCTCAAAAAAATATTCAAAATGTTCATGTATCAACAAAAAGCAAAAAGCACACAAAGATATGGGGAAATAATGGCTCACTCACAAGAAAAAAATGTGACAAAACCTATTCCCAGGTAAGTCCAGAAATTTGAATTAATACTCAAATACATTGATTCAACTGTCTTAAATATGCTTGATGAGCTAAAGGAAACCATGGACAAAGAAACAGAGGAAATTCGGAGAATGATGTACTAGCAAATAGGGAGTGTCAATAAAAAGAAATTATTAAAAGGAACCAAATAGTAATTCTGGCGCTGAAAAGTACAATAACCAAAAAGTTTTAAAAATTAAAATAGGTTGCATAACATATTTAAGCAAGCAAAAGACAGAATCAGCAAATATGAAGATAAAGCAATCGAAATAATCAGTTTGCAGAGCAGAAAGAGAATAAAGAAAACTGAGCAAAACTTGACAGAGCTAAGGAATGCCATCAAATTCACCAACATATGCATCTTAGGAGTCCCAGACAGAGAACAGAGACAAAGAGGCAAAACATTTTTTGAAGAAATTATAGCCAAAACTTTGCAAATTTGATGAGACATGAATCTAATCATCATACACAAAGCAGGATAAATCCAAAGAAATGCACACCAAGACACATTGTAGACAAATTGTTGAAAAATAAAGACAAAGAGAGACTCTTGAAAGCAGCAAGAGAGAAGCAACTCATCTGCATACGAGGGATTCCCAATAAGATCAATAATGGACTACCACTCAGCAGTAAAAAGGAAGGAACTACTGATACATGACACATGGATGATTCCCAAAATCATTAGGTTGAGCAAAAGAAGCCAGAGAAGGTTCACACATGCTGTGTGATTCCATTTAAATGAAATTCTAGAACAAGTAAAAATAATCTATAGTGACAGAAATCAAATCAGTAGTTGGCTAAAGCCTAGGACAGGTGGGTGAGTGGAGAAGTGCAAGAATTGATTGCAAATGGCATGAGGGAACTTTTCCTGTTGAGAGAAATGTCCTTTATCTTGATAGGAGGGTGGTTACATGGGTATATACACTTGCCCCAGCTCACCCTGTACTTCTTAAAAATGGGTACATTTTATTGCATGTAAATTATACTTAAGTTTATTTTGAAAAGTTTTTAAGAGTAGGTCATAGTAACTAATTCAGTTAACAGTACATATTGATTTAATGCAATACCACTTTTTATTAAATGCCAGGCAGGAAATACAAAGCTGTGTGTGCTTTGGCAAGTAATTTAAGGTCTTTGAGCTTCATATTTCTTGTTTATAGGGCCAGAATTACTTATGGAGCACTGTTATAAAGATTACATAAGATTATTTTAGTTAAATCACTTAGCATAGTATTTGGAAGTAATACAATAAATCTTAGCTTTTTAGATTTTGTTTATAACATGTATAAAATAGGACTTTGTGAGGATCATATGAGAGAATTAATAAAAGCCCTTTGCACACAATAAAACACTAAGTAGGTTCTTTTTTTTTTTTTTTTTTTTTAAATAGAGACAGTCTTGCTGTGTTACCAAAGCTGGTCTTGAACTCCTGGCCTCAAGCCATCCTCCTACCTCGGTGTCCCAAAGTGTGGGATTACAGGCTTGAGCCTTTGCACCTAGCCAATCAATTCTGATTATTATTATAAATATACAGAAACATAAGTAGAAACTTGCTGTAGCTTTTAAAAATTCAGCATGTAAAATCAGACTCCTAGGACTGGCCTAAAACCTGGCTGCCTAGCAAAATCACTAGAGAAGTGCTTGCAAAAACCAGATCCTAGGTCACATTCTATCTAGATAGAACTACTGAATCTAAAATTTCTGATAGTGAGGCCCTGGAATCCAGACGATTCTAATGCACCACCAAGTTTGGGGATGTCTGCCCTATGAAAATGTACTCCTGTTTATCAATCATTTATATTTACCAATTCGTTACATATGTAATGTATTTCAGTTATGTCAAAGCACTGTGCTGGGTCCTAAGATTAATAATTTGCAGTTAGTAATATCAATTATTTATAACTGGATGCTTCTGAAGTGTATGATGGTATTCTCTATAGTATCTTATTCTCTTTATCAACCATTTCTTGATAAAACTCTTGTATATTAGTCAGTGTTCTCTACAGAAACAAAATCAACAGGATTTACACACACACACACACACGAATATATTTTAAGGATTATATATTATATATATATGTTATATGCTCCTTATAATATGGATTTATTATAAGGAATTAGATCATACAATTACAGAGGCTAAGGAGCCTAAGATCTGCAGTTAATAAGCTAGTGACCCGGGAGAGCTGATAGTGTAAGTCTTGTCTGAGTCTGAAGTTCTCAGAACAAGGAGAGCTAATGGTGCAGGGTCCAGTCTGAAATCCAGCAGGCTTGAGACCCACGAAGAGTCTCATTTGAGTCCAAAGCCAGGGAAAGACTAATGTTCCAGCTCAAGCAGTCAGTCAGGAGAAGTTACCTATTACAAAAAGGTTTAGCCTTTTTGTTCTATTCAGGCCTTCAACTGGTGGGGTGAGGGTCACCCACACTGGGGAGGTGCAATCTGCTTTGCTCAGTGGACCAATTCAAATGATAATCTCCTCCAAAAACACCTTCACAGACACACCTAAAATAACATTTGACCAAATATCTGGGCATCTCATGGTTCAGTCAAGTTCACACATAAAACTAGCCATCATACCAAGTTATTATTGAAATGTGCAGATTAAATTAAGATAGTGAAATAAATATGAAACAAATCCTTAAATTTTTCCCATCCAAAATCATATGTGATTATAGAAAGACATAAGTGTACAAAGAATAAATAGTAATAAAGCAAGAAAAAAAACATGACCAGACCAGAATTTTGTGGAATATTTGAAAAACAGAAGATCTGACCAAATGCATAGAAAAAAAAATCAGAGGAAACCATAATCAAAGCATGTACAAAAGAAAACTGCTGAAAAAGTGTAAGCAGTTTAGAGTGGTTCTGAGCACAGAATCAGGAAATTCAAGTTGGGGATGGTGGGGAGGGGGTTGGAGCATTCATCAGGGTTACTAATTGGGGGGATGCATTCGGAGCCATTAGGCCAGCTGGGTCTTCCCCATTCCCACTTGTTCTCAGCATGGTTAACAATAACTACAACCAGATTAAAGCACTGAATGTGGGAGTAAGAAAAATAGGCCAATACTTCAGTAAGAGCCAAACATAAGAAGGGTTGTCTCCACAGAGTCTTCATGGCCCAAAAACGAGATCACCGACAACCCCATTTAGCACAATATCTGTTCTCCCCTGATTTAGCACCTGAATTAGATAATGGCAAACAGAAAAAAGCATCCAAATAAGGAATCTCAAGCATAGATGAGCACACAAAAAAGAATAACAAACATTTGAGAAAAATCAACAGTATGATATGGAAGCATCAAACTCAGCAAAGGGATTAATTCTTGAGCTAACGGAAGAGTGTGAAGTAATACCTTTCCATTAAGATGTCAACACAAGTTCACACTTTCATGTGCCCCATCTGTTGCAATATAGAGAAATGACTGTAAAATGTAAAAAGCAAAACCCCAAAAGGTCCTTATATCTATACTCAGCTGAGTTTTGACAAGTGTGCCAAAATAATTCAATGGAAAAAGAATAGTGCTTTCAATAAATCATTCTGGGACAACTGAATAACCACATGCAAAGAATGAGATTCAATCCTTACCTTGCACCATATACAACAATGAACCCAAAATAGATCAAAGACCTAATTTTAAGAACTAAAATTATAAAACTCTCGTTCTCAAGAGGAATGAAACAGGCCTGGTGTGGTGGCTCACGCCTGTAATCCCAGCACTTTGGAAGGCTGAGGCTGGAGGATTGCTTGAGACCAGGAGTTTGAGACCAGCCTGGGTAACATAGTGAAACCCTGTCTGTATAAAAAAAAATTAAAATAAAATTAGCTGGGTGTGGTAGTGCACACCTGTGGTCCCAGCTGCTCAGGAGGCTGAGGTGGGAGGATCACTTGGGCCTGGGAGGTAAAGGTTGCAGTGAGCTGTGATCGCACCACTGCAGTCCAATCTGGGCAACAGAGTGAGATCCTGTCTCAAAAAAAACAAAAGAAGGAATGAAACAGTGGTTACCACAGGTAGAGGTGGGAGAGAGGAAATGAGGAGATAGAGGTCAAAAGATACAAAATAGTGGACATGTAGAATGAACAAGCCTAGAGATCTGATGTACAACATGAGGACTAAAGTTAACAAAATTGTATTGCATTATGAATTTTGTTAAATAAGTAGATTTTAGCTGTTCTTGTCACAAAAAACAGTAATATGAGATGACAGATATGTTAATCTGCTTCACAACCATTTTATTTTCTCTATATGCCCTGTAGCATCATGTTATAAACCTCAAATATACACAATGCAATTTATTTTTTTAAAAACAGGTGAATTTAGCAAGATTGCTAGATATCAGGACAACATACAAAAACATCAACTTGATTTCTACATGCCAGAAATAAACAAAACAATATACAATTTTAAATGATAGTATTTACAATAGAAAAAAATTAAATACCCAAGAAAAAAATCTAGCAAAAGATGTAGAAGATCTCTGCACAGAAAACCACAAACATTACTTAAATGAATTTAAAAAGACCCAAATAAATGGTATAGGCCATATTCATGGACTGATAAGCTCAATATTGCAAAGATGCCAATTCTTCCCAAACTGATCTTTATAGATTAAATGCAATCCTAATCAAGAATGATAAGCTGGTGAATAGCAAAGATAATCCTGACAAAGACAAATGTTGAAGGGCAAAACTATTTGATAACAAGGCTTATTATAAAGCTACAATAATTCAGGCAACATGGTATGTAGATATAGAATATACAGAACACAACAGAGATAGAACTCAATAGAACATAATAGAGAGTTCAGAAACAGACTGCCAGATTTTGATGACAAAGTTGTCACTGTAATTTCATAAGTAATAAATAGTCTTTTCAGCTAATGGTGCTGGATCAGTTTGATATCTATAATGAAGAATGAATAAATCCCAACTCCTACCTCCCACCATACACATCAATCAATTCTAGATGATCTGTAGATCTCAATATGAAAGGAAAAGCAATAACGTTTTTAGAAGATAACATAGGGAAATAAGTAACAATTTCTTGAACAGTAACGATGCTATAACGATGAAGCATCGTTATAGCATATACATAACGATGAAGCATCGTTATAGCATATACATAACGATGAAGCATCGTTATAGCATATACATAACGATGAAGCATCGTTATAGCATATACATAACGATGAAGCATCGTTATAGCATATACATAACGATGAAGCATCGTTATAGCATATACATAACGATGAAGCATCGTTATAGCATATACATAACGATGAAGCATCGTTATAGCATATATATAACGATGAAGGAAAAGATAGCCAATTAGGACTTAATTAAAATTAAGAACTTCTGTTCATCAGCAAAGAAGAAAACAAGAAGCTAAAGAATTGTAAAAGAAGACACAAAGCAGTCCTTCTTGGCAGGCAATATGAATGTCTACACAGAAACCCCCCAAATTTCTAAACAGATGGCTAGTGAGAGAATTCAGTGGGGTTCCTGAAGAGATCAACATTAAAAAAAAATCAAGAGCATTCCTGTGCACCAATAATATATCAATTAGAAAATAAAAGGATCCCTATCGTAGTAATGAAAACTATAAGCTATGTAGGAATAAATCTAAGAAAACCCATGTAAGATAACTGTGTGAAGATAATTTTAAAAGCATCATTAAGCCAGGCACGGTGGCCGGTGCCTGCAGTCTCAACTACTTGGGAGGCCGAGGTGGGAGGATCACTTGAACCCAGGAGTTTGAGTCCAGCCTGGGCAATATAGCAAGTTCCTGTCTCTTAAAAAAGGGGGTGGGGTTGGGGGAAGCATCACTGAATAGCATAAAAGAAGTCCTAAAAAATTGAGAGATATATTACATTTATGGACCAAAAAACTAAGTATTATGAAAATGGCAATTCTTCCTCAAATTAATATATACATTTAATACAGTTACAATAAAAACTCTAAAATTATTTTGGAGGGGCTGAGAGCCAAGAGTCACAGAGATAATTTTGAAAAAGAACTTGGTGAGGGACTTTCCCAGTCAGATATGAAGATGTATTATATAACTATTGTGAGAGAGTACAGTATTTTTGTGAGGAGAGATGACTAGATTAATGGAACAAATCTGAGAAGCCAGAAACAGACCCAAGCAATGATGTATGACAAAAATACCCCTGCAGGTCACTGAGGCAAAGAGAGACTCTTCCAGAAGCTATGTGGAGATCACTGGTGGTCCACACAGGAAGAAATGAAACTGTATTCCTTTTTCACAATCACAATGATCAATTCCAGGTACATTAGAGCCCTAAATAGTAGTGGCAAATTTATAGAAGAAAGTATCTTTATGACCTTGTGGTAAGAAAGTCTTCTTCAAACAATACAAAAAATATATAAACCATAGAGAAAAATATTAATACTTTGAGTACACTAACATTTAAAACTTTTGTGCTTCCCATTTTCTAGGGACAAAAGGAAATATCCTTAACCTGAAAATAGGTATCTACTGTATTTAGTAAGTTAATAATTCAGTACGACAAGCATTTCCCAAAAGTTAGAAGGAAAACAAGAATCCTTCTTAACGTAATTTTCAACATTTTGCTGGAGGTTCCAGCCAATGAAAATTCAAGACAAGGAAAGATTTCAGGTATAAATATTGAAAGAAAAACACAATATTTACAAATTATGTAATTGTCTATCTAGAAAAATCCAAGAAACTCAAGTGAAAAATTATTACAATTTTCTAATTTCCAATCAATTACAAAATTAAATGGAAAAAGTTCTCTTAGCAATAGCACCACCAACAAACCTAAGTAGGAACAAATCATTAAGAAATTAGCAAATCGGCCGGGTGTGGTGGCTCACACCTGTAATCCCAGCACTTTGGAAGGCCGAGGCAGGAGGATCACGAGGTCAGGAATTCGAGAACAGCCTGGACAACATAGTGAAACTCCGTCTCTACTAAAAATACAAAAATTAGCCCAGCATGGTGGCATGCGCCTGTAGTCCCAGCTACTACTTGGGAGGCTGAGGCAGGAGAATCATTTGAACTCGGGAGGTGGAGACTGCAGTGAGTGGAGCTCACACCATTACACTCCAGCCTGGGCAACAGAGCAAGACTCCGTCTTGGTGGGAGGGGGTTGAAATTAGCAAATCTTAGGCCTGGCGCAGTGGCTCACACCTGTAATTCCAGCACTCTGGGAGGCCTAGGCGAGTGGATCATCTGAGGTCAGGAGTTCAAGAACAGCCTAGCTAACATGGTGAAACCCCGTCTCTACTAAAAATACAAAAAGGAGTTGGGCATGGTTGCGGGCGCCTGTAATCCCAGTTACTCAGGAGGCTGAGGCAGGAGAATCGCTTGAACCCAGGAGGCGGAGGTTGCAGGGAGGCAAGATTGTGCCATTGCACTCCAGCCTCGGTGACAGAGTGAGACTGCCTCAAAAAAAAAGAAAAAGAAAAAAAAAGAAATTAGCCAATCTTATATTAAATAAATCATCAAATGTTATTTAAGGAACGAAAGAAGACCCAAATATATTAATAATTCATCAGCAAATACTTGTTGAGCACCTATTAAGTCTCAGGCACTGTCCTAGGTTTTGGGGCTATTTATAGTGATAAAAAAAAACAGACAAAGGTACTCATTGCTGATAAAGAGAGGCAGACAGTAAACAAAATAAATAAGTAATATACAAAGTGTGTTAGATGGAGACAAGTGCTGTGGAGAAAAACAAAGCCAAGAGGGGAAGAGGGAGTGCTGGAGAGGATGCAGTTTAAAATACGTGGTTAGGGAAGGCCTTGTCTAGGGGGACAATGTATGCTACACAATGGGAATTCTTATATTGCAGAGAGGTCAATTCTCCTGGCAGATAAATATGTAAATTAATGTCTTCTTAATCAAAATGTCACAAGGCTTTTATTAAAAGAACTTGACAATTTAGTCCTAAGCTTTATATGGAAGAGAAAATGTGCAAGAGAAAATAATCCACAACTTTGAAAAGGAAGAAAATTTTCCTAACACAATCAAAACATACTGTAAAGTTATAGTAATTAAAACTGTGATACTGCTCTACAAATAGAAAAACGGACTAATGAGATAAAACAAAAAGCAAACAGAAATGTAGCAGGCCAAATAAGTGGTGAGAAAATATCTAATTTCCTGCTTCTTAAATTCTCTAATTATTTGTTTTCCCACCAATTCTACTGGATTTTCCCAAATAGAGAGAATTTTATCTCTGTTTCAATTCTTATGCATCTAGTGGCTTTCTCTTGCCTAATAGCATTGACTAACTCCTCTGATATCACGTTAAATGATAATGGTAATTGTGGTCACCCTTGTCTGATATCTGATTTTAGTTTAGCCTTTAGTGTTCTCACTAAATGAGATGCTGGTCTAGGGGCTAAGATATATCTATACATGATATATAAAACGTATGTACACAAATTCATGTGAAGGAAATAACATGGTAATTTTTGTATTGTATTATTTTAAGAAAGTATCAATTGATTCCTGTTTTATTCAGTGTTTCTATCAAGAATGGGTTTTTATTTTGTCAGATGCTTAGATCTATTAATATGATGAAATACATCAACAGATTTCCTAATATTGAAGGATTCTTGCATTCTGGAATGAGTCTTGCTTGATCATGTTGTTTGCTTAATATGCTATTGGTCATTTTATTTAAACATTTTGCATTCATAAAGTAAAATTCGTCTGAAGTTTTTTTGTTGACAAATTATATATTTTTTGTAAATTGTATTTTCCTAGAACATCAAGTCTAAGTGTGGTCCTAGGATCCCCTCTTCCCGAGATCCTCTTAAGGGGTTAAGATTAAATTTATTTTCATAATAATGTTGAGTTGTTACTTCTTTCACTCAGATTCCTTCACAAATATACAGGGGCAGCTGGGCATGGTAGTTCACACCTGTAATCTCAACACTTTGGGAGACCGAGGCAGGCAGATCGCTTGGGCCCAGTAGTTCAAGACCAGCTCAGCCAACATGGTGAAACCCCATCTCTACTAAAAACACAAAAAATTAGCTGGGCATGGTGGCATGCACCTGTGGTCCCAGCTACTTGGGAGGCTGAGGCATGAGAATCGCTTCAGCCTGGGAGGCGGAGGTTGCAGTGAGCCAAGATGGCACCACTGCACTCCAGCCTGGGCAACAGAGCAAGACTCTCTCAAAAAAGAAAAAAAAAACTACAGGGGAGTGATCCTGTAGTATGTGAGACATCACAACAAATCAAATGCAGAAGCAGGTGAAAATCCAACTGTCTCCTATTAAGTCAGACATTCAAGAGATCTTCATAAGTAAATAAGCCACTCCTCTCTGCCTGTTTTTGTTTAGGAAAATCTAATTATTTTTCATAAAATTGTTTTTTATGTCAACATGTAATGAATTTATTATCTAACATGGTAAATACTAGCAGATATTATCCACATACATGAAAGCTCTTTTGAGTCTCCAGTAATGTTCAAGAGCCCAAAAAGCTTGAGAGCCACTATCCTCCCAAATTATTTACTGTATGTAGGTTTTTAAATGCATTTGTACAGAGTCGTCATTTTTAAAATTGGTTATCTTTTGATGATGACTTTCCCCTTGACATTTCTTACTTGATGTTTGGGCTTTCTGCCTCTTAACAAACTAAGCTGGCTACTGAACTGTTTATTTTTGTTAACTTTTTCAACATATAAGTTTTTGATTTATTGTCAGTTTTAAAATCTCATTAATTTCTGCTTTTATCCTTATCAATTTTAATTTCTCCCATTTATGTTATTTCCCTACTTTTTAGTTGCACATTTAATTCATTTATGTTAGCATTTCTTAACATAGATATTTAATACTATTAATTTCCTTTGAGCACTGTTTACCCGAGTCTGACGTGTCTGTTTTTAATATTGGAATTTTCTAGGAATTCTGCAATATCATTTAGCATTTCTCCTTTGATCCCAGAGATCTTTGATTATATACTTTTAATACAATAAATAACATGGGCTTATTGTTCTTTTTATGCTTCTGTGCCTCTTATGCATTATTATAAAATTTGAAAGAATAGGATTTGAAGGCATGAAGTTTTACTGTTTATCTGAAGGTACCTTGCAAGCCTCATGCACAGCTCCATGCCAAGTTTGTGATAGGTGGGTCTGGGCTAGATGCCTTCTGAAATTCCTTCCAGTTCTATGATTCCGTTATTCTAAATATACACGCAAATTAGAAAAAAAATTAATGGTTGTTTCTCTCTTAGGAAAGATTTTACAGCTCTCAGAGGAAACACACGTCTTCACTCCATGCCTTGCACCTGGACTGACTGCAGGGCAGATTGGAGTCACTTCAGCCAATTTGGTAGAAAACTTCTTAAAGGACGTGAGTTTGGGATAAAGTAGAGGTGGCAAAAGTGAGGGAGACTGAATACAGTTCTGGCTGTCACCAACCAGAGCCCCCTGCTTTCAGGGCCATCACCTGGTGTCCCTTCATCCCCCTTGAGGCACATTACATTGTACTCTATTGGGGGCAGAAGTCATACACTGCTGATGTCCAGCGAGGGTAACTGTGCAGCAAGGAGCGCAAATGACTCGATTCATACATTGACAACATGAAACCACCTAGGCGAGCACCTTGCCGCTGCCCATTAAATAACAAACCATCTATAATCGGAACAGCGCTACACTTTCAGCATAATTCAGAGGAAGCAAAGTGGTCTTCTGTTGATGTGTTTGTTTCACGGTTCAGTTTGATCAGCAGGATTCTGCGTTGTGAGATCTGCAGGGGTTTTCTCAGGAGTACTCTTCTTTTCTGTGCTTAGCTCTGACATGCCCGCTCCCATCAGGCACCTTTGGTGTTTTACCCACGGGCTGGTACATGTGTATAAAAAACGATTTTAGTTGTTTTGTTTTTTCCTAAGTTGGCTCCAGCAGCCACACCCTTACTCACAATAGACTGTAAAGTCTTATACTTCCTTTCATATTGTATTAAAATACAAACTGTTTTTTAATGAATCACTTTCTTTCATGTAGGGTTGTGCCTTCCTCTCTACCCCTCTATCTCACAGCCCTGGGGTCTTGGGGGCTTGTTGGAAGGCAATAATACCTAACTCAATAATACCTAACCTAGGTTAAGGGGTTCCTTTAGCCCTACCTGTGCTTACACCAACAGGCTCCGGAAAATCACTAGCAGGAAATTACGTTTTCCTGTTAGGTTCATCCATGATTATCTGTCATACAGTACTTTTCCTCAGTTCATTTGGATGTGGAACCTGGCATGAAGAATCTTTCATCCCACATTGCCATTCAAATGCTTATTCACTTCTAAGCTCTCTTTTCTTTCCTTTCAAAAATTTCAACTTTTATTTTAGATACAGGGGGTACATGTCCAGGTTTGTTATGTGGGCATATTGCGTGATACTGAGGTTTGTATGAATCCTATCACTTAGGTAGTGGGCATAGTACCTGATGGGTACTTTTTAAATCCATGCCCCACTTCCTCACTCCCCTGTCTAGTAGCCCACAGTGTTTATTGTTCCCATATTTATGTCCATGTGTGCTCAGTGTTTAGATCCCACTTGTAAGTGAGTACACATGGTATTTGGTTTTCTGTTCCTGTGTTCATTCACTGAGGATAATGGCCTCCAACTTTATCCATGATGCTGCAAAAGACATGATTTCATTCTTTTTTATGGCTGCATAGTATTCCATGGTGTATATGCTCCACATTTTCTTTATCCAATCCACTAATGATGGGCAACTTGGCTGGTTCCATGTCTTCTCTATTGCAAATAGCACAGCAGTGAACATGCAAGTGCATGTGTCTTTTTAGTAGAATGATTTATAGTCCTTTGGGCATATATCCAGTAATGGGATTGCTGGGTTGAATGGTAGTTCTGTTTTAAATTCTCTGGGAATTCTCCAAACTGCTTTCCACAGTGGCTGAACTAATTTACATCCCCACCAACAATGTATAAGCATTCCCTTTATTCTGCAGCCTCACCAGCATCTGTTATTTCTTGACTCTCTAATAACAGCCATTCTGACTGGTGTGAGATGGTATCTTACTGTGATTTCTAAGCTCCTTTTTTCATGCAAGGAACAATACATGTATTTTGTGATCCTAGATAATCTCATCTGTTGAAATCTTGGACTTCATGGTAGAACAGAGACCTAGAAGGGGTGCTGGTGACTATAAAATGGCAACATATGAAACAAATTCTTTTTTTTTTTTTTTTGACAGAGTCTCTCTCTGTCGCTCAGGCTGGAGTGCAATGGTGCAATCTTGGCTCACTGCAACCTCCCCCTCCAGGGTTCAAGCAATTCTCCTGCCTCAGCCTCCCGAGTAGCTGGAATTACAGGCACCAACCACCATGCCCTGCTAATTTTTGTATTTTTAGTAGAGACAGGTTTTCACCATGTTGGCCAGGCTGGTCTCGAACTTCTGACCTCAGGTGATCCACCCACCTTGGCCTCCCAAAGTGCTGGGATTACAGACGTGAGCCACTGCGCCTGGCCTTGAAACACATTCTTAATATTCTCTACTCTTAGTCTTTGTAACCTTTCATAAGCTTGATTCTGTCACTTAGGGTAAATGTTTTAATTAAAATGATAGCTCAAGCAGCCAGCAGCCCCGAGGCTTGAAGCAATTGTAGGGAATAAAGACACTGCCAAGGAGCCCAATCCCATTTTCCAAGGTGCTCTCTGTGGAACTCCTCCTGCCTGCCTTCACCGGGCTGGAAGCAGTGGGCTCTGATCCAGAGGCTGACACGGAGCCTCTCTCCTCTTTGCTGGGAACTTAGGCATGCATGGCACATGCTCCTATCTGTTCAGAGTTCCTACTCTGTGCATCCCAGGTGAGCCTGAGCAGTGATTTCTCTATTTTGGTAATGGCTATAACGCAACCTTAGCTCAGATTCAGCTAGGCAGGAAGTCCGAAAGGTTCCATTTAAAGACAGCCTGGGTAAACAATCATCAGAGATGTAGACTGAGTAGGAGCTTTGGAGTAGTCCAGCAATGAACCGTTTGTGAGAGACTCAGCTTCCCATTCAAGGGATGCAAGGATCAGGTGTGGTAGAGGGACCACAGAGACTAACCCAGTGGTGTGCCTGACCTGTTGCGCCAATTTAACCAGAATAAATTGACTACAACCTGCATTTCATGTTAAGGTTCCATGTAAAAAGATTTTTTTTTTTTTAAAAAATAGTGTTTAATTACAAAAAACATACCAGTAATCCCAGCACTTTGGGAGGCCGAGGCGGACAGATCATGAGGTCAAGAGATTGAGACCATCCTGGCCAACATGGTAAAACCCCATCTCTACTAAAAATACAAAAATTAGCTGAGCATGGTGACGCATGCCTGTAGACTCAGCTACTCGGGAGGCTGAGACAGGAGACTCACTTGAACCCGGGAGGCAGAGGTTGCAGTGAGCCGAGATTGCCCCACTGCACTCCAGTCTGGTGACAGAGCAAGGGTCCGTCTCAAAAAATAAAATAAAATAAAATAAAAAGTTTTAAAACTACTGGGCTAAAAATAATATTTATGGTTTATAGATTTCCTGGAATGCACGGATTCCCCTGCCTTTCAAGATTTACTCTCCATGTGTCTTGAGAACCCAAAATCTTTAATGGGTCTCCAGGTTCTGAAAGAATTGCTTCAGCAATGCCCATCACTTTAGAAAGGCGATTTTGGTGTTTGTATTTGTCCCTAGATTCTAATGAAATTAATGACAGCTTAGCACTTTGGAAGAAGAATCTAGCTTTATAGAATAGTTTTTGCCTTCTGCTCAATCTGTTTAGCCCCTAAGAAGTTATAATAAATTATGGCCTTTGACTTCTTTAAAATATATATATATTTTTTGTTTTTGGTAGAGACAGGGTCTTGCTATGTTGCCCAGGCTGGCCTCAAATTCCTGGCCTCAAGGGATCCTCCTGCTTCAACCTACCAAAGGTGCTGGACTACAGGTGTGAGCCAGTACACCCAGCTAGTTCTTTGATTTCTTTAAGTCAGGCAGTATTGGGTTCCAAAAAGCCTGTGCCATCCCACGTTCATTATGGTAGCAATGGGACCCTAATCCCTTGTACTTTTGTGGTCAGAGAAAGCTTCACAGGTGAAACTTGAGAGTGGGGGCTTAAAAGGTGGGAAATTTGGACAAGCTCTTAGAAGAGAAAGAAAGAACACATCTCTAACCTCATGAGCAGAGGCAAGTAGGCAGGAAAGCACAAGTTACATATGGGAAATAGTGAGTAGATCACTAGTCTGGAGAAGAGAATTGATACAGTAGGCAGCTAAGACCATACATTTGGTTTTGTTTGCAGATGCCCTGACAATAAGCTGTAGATTGGCTTTTAGGCTCTAGGCAGCAGGAGCTATTCTGGGTATGCGAGTTAGAGATGTGCCATGATGAAAGTGTCTTTAGGCTTTATCTGGCCTTTTTGGAAAGAAGCGGGGATGCAGATCTGGGAGCAGCAAGAACATTATGAGGATATAGTTAATGGATGCAAAAGCAATATTTGCTTTTGAAAATAACAGGATCAAAGGGTCTGCAGTAATGACTCAGTTTACAAGAAGTTAGAAATGCAGGTTTTGGGATTTTGTTTGTTTTAAAATACTCTTGTGTCCATTCCTATTACATTTTAGTTACTCCCCTAAAGGTTCAGTAGGTCTTGTAAAAACAAAACAAAACAAACAAAAAAAAAAACACTGCTGGGCTATGCTATCATTCCACAGGCAGATGTTCTTCTGTGGCTGCTCTTTATGTAGTTTTATTGTATAAGGATTTACAGACACATTTTCAGATACAATCAGGAAAGCCTACTGGTTTCCATGTCACTAAAAGTTTTTTGATAGGAAGGCTTATTTTCAAGTAGGGTGCTTGAGAGAACCTTATCAATTATTAGAAGCAATCTCGTCTTCCAATAATACTGTAAATCAGTTCATAGGCTGTGCCTTTTCTGGGAGAAATCAAACCCCAAGGTTTAAAAAGACAGTCTAGGAAGCCTGAGTAGAATGTAACAAACTAATACAAAAGATTTTAAAGTCAAAGAAACACCATTTCCTCTTCCTAGTACAGACTTTACACCTCTTTCCATACTACCCTCATTCACTGGAATGTCTCCTTTAATTTTCAACCATCTTCCTGCAGTGTTGCAACAGCTAGTTTAAAAATTAGTTTTTTGACTCACTGACTCTAGGCAAAACTCCAGGAGGGGCCTATTCTTAATACATTTTTTGTTGATATGTATCAGTCAGCTGCGCTATGAAAACAACTCCAAAATGCCAATTTCTTACAACGTAAACATGTATTTATCGCTCACATTAAGATGCCAGCAGCTGCAACTGCCTGCAGTTCTGTTGTGCTTGTCTCCATTCTGAGACTCAGTTTAACCATTTTGAGGTCAATGGGAGAACCAAATGAGTCGGCGTTCATGGAGTAAATTCTGTTGATTTCCATGCCATTGGCCAAAGCAGGTTCTATAACTAAGCCCAGTGTCTTTGGGACAGAGAGGCAGGTCACTTGGCAATGGGTGAGGAGGTATCATCCATTTATAAGAAAGGAGGAGAGTGAGGAATTAGGAACAATAATACAAGTAGTCGCAATCTTTCCTGTTGATGACATCCTTTTGTTCAACAAGTTTTAAGGCTTATCTACTGATGGTCTATTGACTAAATGTAAAATAAATTTTAAAAAAGTAATAAGAAATCTAGTCTCTCTAGATACAGTTATGCCCTTTGAAATGGCAGTCTTAGGGAAAGAGATCCTGTTGGGTATATGCTCAGTAGATCCATTAACTTAGTTTAATGGCCAAACTCCAGTTTCAGAAGCCTAAAAATCAGGCCTAGAACCTTGATAAATCTCTGAGTTACTTCCTCATCTTGAGACCAGCTGTGGACCCATTTCCTCACCTTAGAATGGTAAAATGGATCCCAACAGAACAAACTTGGAAATGAAACTATGAAATTATTAAACCATTCAAAGGAGAGAAACTGAGATTTAGAGTTTAGTCATTTGCCAAGGTCACACAGCTAGCAAGTGATAGAATCAGTACTGAAACTAACCCAAAGCCTTTGCACTTAACCAGTCCATATGCTGCCTTCCTGGTAAATTGAGGCTAGACTCTAGAGGGCCTTAAATACCAAGTTAAGGAGTTTAGGTTTCACTCGTTAAGCCTGGGGATCCCCTGCAAAATTGTGACCAGGAGAATGATGCGATCAGAGATTTTAAAAGTGTACCTGGCAGAAATAAGCAAGGGAATGAAGCCAGGGAGCCCAGTTAGCAGGCTATCACAATAAGAGGTGTGAATAAAGGCCCTAATCCAGAATAATAGCTATGAGGATAGAATAAAGGAATAGTTCTTAAGAAGAAATAATCTACTGGCCTTGTCTACTAATCTTAAATTGAAATGTTCCACTGCTTTGATGTGAAATATGCAAACCAAACTGTCTTTAGAGCCCAAGGGAAACTCCAAAGGTAAATGAGCATCCCAGATTCATTCTAGTCCATTCCCTACAACACTCAGGTCCCAGGGGTGGTTTGAGGTCTTCAGGGTATATACAGGTTAGGATTTGATGAGCCCCTCTGGGCCTAGTCTTGCAATTTTCTATCATACCAGTGAGTTCCAGAGTGGATGCAAGAAGTCTAAACCTGTGTTGTCCCTTCACTAATCCAATAGAGAGCTAATTTCCCTTCCCCAGGACCGAATCTAAAACAAGTAGGGTTAGGCGGTTGCTGAACTTAACCTGATCCACCCAGGTGGCTGTAGCTTTCTGCTTTCTGCTTTCTGCTGTGAACTGCCTGGAGGAGTTAGCTGAAGGGTGGAGATTCTTATCAGAAGAGATGTATGTGGATATGGGGGTGGCTGAAAATGACCAAGGGGTGGGGTTCCCCGGGAAGCATTCATTTACACATGAGGTGGGGCCAGGTAACAGCTCTCCTCCCCTCTCAGGTTATCTCTGGTGTTCCCTCTTCCCCTTTCTGGAAGGTTATCTCCTCGATAAACGTAGCAGGTTGGGGAGTAGGGCCCATGAAACAAGAGTCCTGAAAATATAGACCAGTGGGCAAGCACAAGTGTGTGTGTCTAACTGTATTAATATCCACGCAAGATAGAAAGCAAGTTCTCAGAGTAATCAGGCGTTGAATAAGAGGTGGATAAATCAGAGAGAATGACTAGTTGCATTATTTTTCTACATGTTTACAATCAACAGGCTTAAAGTCCAAGGAAACTTGTACCACAGGAGGAAAAGTACCACTCAAGTGTGAGCCCACAGTTCAGACACTCAGAAGTCACCTATAATGAGGGATAGCTTCATGGGGCTATTGTGAGAATTCCACAAAATGAAGATGAATCAGTGTTTGTAAACTGTAAAGTGCCTTTAAACTGCAAGATGCTACATAAACTGTAAAATACAAATGTAAGGAATAATGTTATGATTATTTGAAGAGAAAACATTATTCTGAATGTGGCCTGTAACCTGCAAATTAGACAGTAATAAATTGTTTATTTTCCACAAACAACAGAATTTGCCTGTTGGAATGCAACTTCTCTTTCAAACCTGATAACCTTGATGGGTCTATACATTTATTTCAGAGAGAAACTATTCAAAACAGATCTGAGACCCCTTTCTGGGATTAATTTACTTCAGATCTAGTTTGTAAGCCACAGAACATTGTCTCATTAACTTATAGTCACATTGCATTTTGGACCATATATATTATCTAGCTTAATCACTAGATTTGACTCCAAAAGAATTAAAATTTTTTATATCAAAATTTACTCCCTAAAGCAACGATTCTTAACCTTTTATGTGTGTTGAGGGCCTGCCAAAATGCACAATACACAGAATAGTATGCATGAGAATACCTGGATTCCAGGTAAAGAATTCCTGATCTTCCAAGAGTTATAGGAATTCAAATAATGTACTACAGATCTGAAGGCAATTATGTTCTGAACATAAGCAGCAGCCTCGTAGGAATAAATAATCTCCCAAAGGAATTGCTTTGAAGGAAACCATACCACTGTAGGAATGATGGTATGGTCTCAGTGTTTAAAAAAGCATCCATTGTGGTCACCTGGGGTTTGCGTTGTTACTTCTGTAGCTGCAGTTTGTATTGTGTGTGCATGTGTGTACGTATGTGTCTGCTGTGTGTTTACTGCTATTGGAATGCCTTGGCGCAGCACAGGCCTCCCCAGGTGTTCACCCTCAACTCAGTTTAGCTAATACAACTAAAAGGAGCCATAGCCCTAGGAAAAGACATCAGATAGACTGAAATTGCCCTAGAGGCTCCCCCGGTTGCAGGAGCAGGAGAAAGGCATGTTTGGCATTCATTTGGCTGCTCCTGGAGGAGTCCTGGGGAAAGGGGGTTTGGGACTTACTCATACAGGTTTTCTATGTGACAGAGAGGGTTTCTTGTGATCTCGCATGCTAACCACTGTTAGGAACAGACTCTATCAGCTTGTTTAATTCTTAAGACAACCTCCTTGGAAAGGTAGCATTGTTCTCATTTTATAGATGAGAAAATTTGAGACACAGAAAAGTTAAACTACATCATCAATTAGCCAGTAACTAGCAGAGCCTGGATTTAAACTCAATTTGATTCCAAAACCCAGGCTCTTTCCACTAGCCAACACTATCTCTTCCCTTTGCCTCCTGGCCTCTGTGAAATGATTATAAGTCTCTCCCTCCCTGGAGGGCCCCCGAATATGAAACCCATTTCATTTATTTCAGGAAAGGCAATGTTCCCAATGGCCCACCAGACACTTAGGGTTGAGACTCATTTGCTTCTATTACTAACTCCCTTTGTCACCTTGGCAAACTCCTTAAGTTGCCTGGGCCTTGATGCAACTAGATGCAACTTCCAGCTGTAAAACTCAGTGACTGGATTCTGTGCACCCAGCCAAGTCCCGGCAGGTGGCGTGCCTCCTGTCCTGCGGGCTGTGCACAGCTCACCTCCAGGGTGCAGTCTTCTCTGAGCACCTGAGCTAGAAGCTTATCCCACTGCAACAGCATATGCTGCTTGTGGTCCATTTTACACTTGCCTGGCTCATCTTATTCATTCTCCTTCCATATCTTACCTGAACTCATCTGCATTCCTCATATATTTTATTTAACTCCTACACAGTATTCCAATTTATGAATAAACCATGTTTTAATTCCCCACGAGAGGTGGTTATTTCCATTCTTTGCACAAACAGTGCTGCAACTAATATTCTTTTACTTGGTTTCTTATGTACATGTGCAAGAGATTCTCTAGAGTAAATGTTCAGAAATGGAATTGCTGAGTCATAGGGTTTATGCATGATTGCCAAATTGTTCCCTGAAATGGCAGTACCAACACGCATCCCCATTAGCAACGTGTAAGACTTCCTTCTGCTTCTCATATCCTCACCAATACCTATCAAGCTTATTTTTTTTCCAAACTAACATTTTGACTGCATTTGACTTAATGCATTACATTTTCTTCTTTATATTTACACATCTTCCCTACTGGGCTATAAACTTTGTGAGGGCCGAATCCTTGCTTAATTCATTTTTATATTCCTCTCATAAAATTTATGGCGCTAAGTAAAATAAGGGGTTGTGAACAAATCAATAAAATACAGAATTAATTTATCTTGACCCAAGAAGATGATGAGTTCCATGTGGGCAGGGATGAGGCTTTCTACCTTTATTCATCTGGGGTGAAGACACAGGTAGAGAATCCCCATAAACTGCAGAGGTGGTTGCACAGTGGTCAAAGCTGGCCTACAGACATGGCTTCAAGATCCGTAGAAGACCGCAACCAATCTTGTAGAGATCTTAGCTGTAGATAATTTTTATCACAGTATTCATTGAATATTTATTGATGTTTGTGAATAGCCAATTTCCCAGTCTCTGGGGCTGTCTTTTTTAAGTAGCAAGAAGGCTGTTTCTGAATGGAACTTCCCCACCCCCAGCCCCACCCCATTACTAAGGGTTGGAGAGAATCCATATGTCCTTCAGACCAGGGTGCTGCCTGACCTATGGTAAATGCCTCTCCTTTTTGTCACCGCAGCATTTCCAGGCTGACTCATTTTCTAAATAAGCCACTTGCGGTTTTTGGTCTGACATCACACGTGGAAGAATGAGTAACTTTTTAAGAACCAGAATTATATTCTATCAGAATAAGAAACATTGTGTATGTTACTCATGGTTTTAGGACAAGGGGTCAACACTGGTCACAGATTTCCTAACTTTCTCCCAGTCCTCCTTTCCCTGGGGCCAGGGGATGGAGAGAGAATGTAAAGAGGTGGATATGCTGTAAATTTTTGTGTGCACCTCTTATTTTATCACACTGTGTAAAATTTAATACAATTGTCTTGTTGACTCTGCTAGATTAAATAAAAGTAATATGGCAAAGTAGCTCAGGCCATGAGCTCTGCTGCTGCACCACTTACATTCAAGTCCCAGCTCTACCACTTGCCCAGCTGAATGACCCTGAATGAGTTATTGACCTTGATGTGCCTCCATTTCTCATTTATAAAATAATAACAGCACCTACCATATAGGCTTATTATAAGGAATACATAAGTTGATGTGCACTAAGTGTTTAGAATACTGCCTGACTATGGAAGTGTCAGCAAATATTCCTATGAATCCATCACAATGTTTATGTTTATCGTAATTGCTCAAGAAATGTTTTGGCTAAATGAATGATTTCTCTTAAAACATATTTGGAATCGGGGATAGAAGCAATGGCTAGTGGCAGACTCTTGGTTTGTGAAGGGGGTCAGAGTACGCCACCTCAAAATATGCCACTTTGGCATATTGTTTGAGCTGAAGGCAACAGAACAACATATGCAGGAAAGGTTTTCCGACTTCCCCCTTCCTGTCTGAAGCAGGACTAAAACTTCTTGTGGGAAGGGTGCCTCTCCCCCAGAAGGAAGGGAACAAACATTCTTATCACCAGAGAGGGAGTAGACACTGAGATGAATCTCTACAGACAAAACCTTACTAAAACTTGTAACCCTTCTCTCCCATTAGTTTCTCCTATATATTTCCTACTTTCCCGCAATTTACTGGCTGACTAGCCCAGACCCCTTTGTTTTGTCATATTGTCACAATTTATCATTCTTTGTTTAAAATGGTATACAAGTTTTGGGCTTAACAGCATGGGTCTTCATTTTCCTTATGAAGATTCCCATGTACGCATAAAAATATTAAATAAAATGTGTATACATTTGTCCTGTTCATCTGTCTTATGTATGCTTAATTTTCAGGCCCAGCCACAGAACGTTAAGAGGACTTCTGCCGCCCCTACAGCTGGAAACAGAAGGAACTCTAAAGGTCAATTGGCTTGCGCCCAGGTACCCCACACATTGGTTTGGTTGGTTTGTTCCTTAGTTATATGTGTTGTGGGAGGAGGGCTCTCACCCCCCAGGTGTCACTCAATGGGAGGTTCTACTTCCTGTTTTCTAAGTGTAAGAACAGGGTACAGTGCTCAATCCTTGAACTGTGAAAACAGAGAATGAGTAAGAAAGGAGACCATGGTTATTGGAGAAATTCATTCTCTGACCTTGCAGCATCTACTGCCCGTGAAGAGAAGTTAAGATAGTGGCATTTGAAGGAGTGTTATCTTGTTGAGTTAGTAGGATGGGTGTCATGTGCAGGAAATTATCTAGATACTTATTAACATTCAGATATGAACATTTTAATATATGGATTTTTTATCGGTGCAGATGTAGTGTTTATCTTCACAGCATCCGTGGTCTTTGGGAAAATACACTTGCATATCAGGGAGTCATGAAGCAGCCAGAGTGAAATCCCTCAGAGCCCACCCTCAATTGCAGGCCTCTTTAGGATGCCTTCGTTGGGATCTGTGGGAGTCTGGTTGTCAGAGCAGGTTGGTCCAGCCTCATTGGCACCACCATGTGGGCCTCAGCTGAGGAGCTTGATGATAGACCAGGCGAGTGAGTCTAAATTGACTCCTCCGGGATCAAGGGTTCTGTGCTTATTTGAAAGGTTACAAAGTCCATAATATAGGTAGAAATGCTGAGTTGCTGAAGGAAGGCTAGGTGTCTTGGAGGAGACAGATTCACTGGGGAGGTGTCAGAAGGCCCAGAAGTGGTATGTAAAGGACAGACACATTCTCAAACACTTGCAAACACATGTACACCTGCAGTCACACACACAAACTGACACAAACAGCTTCACATACCTAGATTTTTCACTCCCTACACTCAAGCGCGTGCGCGCACACACACACACACTCACACACACACCTCATGGGCATTCTCTCAGCCTAAAGGGTGGCCAAGGGGTCAAGACCTCATGGCTGAATCAAACGTTGGTGAATGCTGCTGCTTTTATTACACCAAAGGTCTTAACGTTTATTAGGAGATGAACACAAAGCTTGGCATACTGCTGTCATAGTGGCATGCATTCTCCTCTATAGTGCAGCTCTGGAGTTCAAGGTTACTGCAGATTGCACATAAGAACCACTCTTCAGAGGGGAGAAAAGGGGAAACTGCAGATCCTTGTTCTCCCGAATATCAGCAGACTCAAGGTGCTTCACCACCACAGCAGCCTAAGATCTTGTAAGTTGGGTGGGTGTGCTTTAAATAGTAACATAGGTATGACAAGGGATCCAGGTTGGGGAAAGTTTCTAAAACTTAGGGCCAAGAGTACTTTTGGGGAAGTATATACTTCCCAAACAGGTATCACTGAATGGGGGCGGGGCATGCTTAGCACTGCAACTGAGCTAGGTTAAGCTGCCAGGAGTCCACGATTAATCCTGGTTTCACAAGGAAGAATAAGACATGACAGCACTGTCACAATAAGGCCACTAAACTCACAGCGAACGATGACTTCAGAAGGAAGTTTTCATGACTACAGGGAAGCAGCTCTTTCCTCTCTGATGCCAGGTACCCCTTGCTGGGTAGGCACCTGCCCTGAGACTGTCACATGGTCCTTTCCGGGCTGCACAACATCACTTAGCACAACAGAGCAGAGGAAGGGACCACACACATCAAGGTCATGGGACATCACCACCAAGCTGGCTGACTGTTGTTGGTGAATGTCTTAGATGCCTTTCCCGGTTGGGCCGGGTGGCCCGTGTGTCTGAAGAGCTAATCTGAAAAGAGGCTGGCAAAGGACTTCCTCAAGCTCCGGATGGTCTCTGCTTTGGCTTCATCCTCATTGGCTGAAGACCGGAAGAAGGAGGACTCAGAGAAGCTGAAGGCATTTGTCAGGGACTGCGACTTGCTTGAAGATAAAAACCAGAGAGAATGTGAGAGGGTGGTGTTCCCAGCAAGGCAGGGAAGGACGCTGACGTGAGGATACACAGCTAGAACCCCCACTCCCTCCCCGGGGAGACCAAGGTAATGGAGGATAAAGCCAGAAGTGGCCATGCTACCAAGACCCTGGGAGACCCCTAAGCTACTTCCTCACCTTCGGTGCTACTAGAATAGAAAGGGTGGGGACAGTGTGGGAACAAGGGAGAAGGGAAAAAATAAAGAAGGGAAAGAGGAGGAAGAAGTGACTCAAAGGCCGCTTCTTTAATTTAATCTAAAATGCCCAAGGGCTAAATTTCAGAGATCCCACCTTGGTAAGAACTAACCTAGGAATCTCACACTACTTTTCTGATGAAAAGAAGTCACAATGGGCCTGTGACGCTGGCACTGTCTTCTCTATCAACTGTCAACTGGTGGAGCCAGATCAGAAGACCTGGGCCAAAGTCTCGTTCTGCCACTCACTCCCTCCTAACTGGAGACAAGCCACATGCCTCTCTTTGGGTTATCTTCTGTCAAGTTTGGTAAAATGAAGATCTCTAGGCACTTTTGGCTCTTTCTATTCTGATCTCTTCTCTGATTCCAAAATAATACATTGGCTTGGCCCAAAACTCTAATGCTTCAATTTCCCTGTTCTCTTTTTTTTTTTTTTTTTTGAGACAGAATCTCTGTCTCAAAGGCTGGAGTGCAATGGTGCGATCTCGGCTCACTGCAACCTCTGCCTCCCCGGTTCAAGAGATTCTACCGCCTCAGCCTCCCAAGTAGCTGGGACTACAGACGGTCACCAGCATGCCCAGCTAATTTTTGTATTTTTAGTAGAGACAGGGTTTCACTTGGCCAGGCTGGTCTTGAACTCCTGACCTCGTGATCCGTCCGCCTCTGCCTTCCAAAGTGCTGGGATTACAGGCGTGAGCCACCGCACCCGGCAATTTCCCTGTTCTTAAAATGGATGTAGTAACCATCCTTGTAACCCTCCTCAGAGGAGCGCTAATATGAGGTCTATGGGGTTCAGGGTGTCCAGTGGCAAAAGAGATATATATCAGGCCTTTACAAGTTTCTTACGGAGCTTTCTAATGAGAAAATCCAAACTACACACATTTTAGGGGCGTATTTTCCCCTTGAGAGACTAGTGGTTCACAGAGAAAAACCATGAAGCACAAGGCCATGTGGAGGCCCAGCCTGCACTCCAGGAGAGGACATGAGGTCTGGCTTCTTCAGTGGCCCAGCTTTTCTCCTTCTTGACTCCCACTTGTTCCTGCTGCTTTCTGGCTCCAGAACTCTTCTCCTGGTGTCTTGGGACTCTCAGCCCTCCCTTAAATGCTGGGTGCAGCTCAGGAGAAACTCCCTTCTACAGAACTGTGAGCAGTCTCTCTCCGCCTGCAGTGACTGTGAACAGACACCCTGCCTTTCATTATGGCTGGGAACGAGACCCAACACGTTGGCCTCTGGGAGTGGGGGCACTCCTCAGCCCGCACAGGCAGAGTACTGGAGATGAGCCTCCAGCTTGTCATCAGAGGCTGGCTCTATTCAACAGCTTCAGCCCAGAGGCAGTGACAATCCAAGGATCTGCCCTTACACGGGGGCTAGAGTCGGCTAGTGAGAAGGCAGGAGGGATTAAAAAAAAGTCAGCAGGCAGGAAACAGCTGGGCTGAAGGGACATTATGTGACAGGCAAGAGGCAAGAGGTGCCACTGGCCAAAGCTGGGGAGCAAGAGTGGGTGATGCCCCTTCCATCACGCGGGACTGGAAGACCCAGAGAAAGTGACCATCTGGACACCTGAGCCCCACAACCTTGGCTCTGCCACTAATTAGAGGAGTAGCTTGGCTTTGAGAAAAAAAAAATTTTTCTTTGAGCAAAGTTTTCTCATCTACAATGACTACCTGATCTCCTAGTGGCTCATTTCAACTCCAGAATTCTCCAGCCCCCTTTTCTACCTCCCTGAAGAGTCATTTGTTGCCCGTTGCCTCACTCTGAGAAGCAGGGGTGTATCACTACCATCCCCTTAGCATCCCCCTAAGGCTACGGCTGTCTGTGCTGAAGGTGGTGACAGAAGTCTGCTGGGGACACTGCACAAGCAATCAGAGGCCTTTGTGGGAGAGAGGGCAGAACTGACCATCATCCACATCCAGGTGCCGTCCCTCCCAAAGACAGCTCTGCTCCTTGCAGGGGTCTGTGCAGCGGGGCAGTGTGGAGGGGCTTCTAGGGTGACTGCTGGGTGTGGGGGAACCCAAGAGGATGGAGGTCCTCAGGGTCTCTGCCTGGGAACTCCTCTGCTGCCCACACCAGAAACTGACCTCCTTTGGACAGAGCTGAAGGTAAAATGTTGAAATGGATTTAACTACTTCCCTCTTTTCATTCTGGGCAGCCTTACTGATTGCATACTCTAAACTGTGAGTCAGAGGCAGAAAGATTTAAAATTTTTTTTTTTACAAAGAAAGAAACACACACAAAGGAATGGAAAAAAGAGTGGGAGACAGGGTTTAAAATAAACAAACCAAAACCTTAAGCTAGTACAAGACTAAAGAAGGGACAGTGACTCTGCCATAGTGCCACTTCCCAGGAAGAAAGGGAAGGGGGTTGAATTTCTAGCTAAACTTTAGACTTTCACTTCCCTCTTTCCTCCCTTCTCCAGTGAACCCTAACCATTCCTCTAACCAAACACACACACACACACACACACACACACCCCAAAAAAAACAAAACAAAACAAAAAAACAAAAAAAACAAATCCCATCACAAAATATCTGTAGGAGGAGACCTGATTGAAGGTGATTTCTAGCAGCTCTGGAGCCCAAGGCCCACAAGGAGGGTGGGAGGAGGGGAGGGAGGAGCTGCTGAGTTGTCTCTTACTTGAGCTGTGGGTGAGGCTGGGGCTTCTGTGGTGCAGCAGCCGGGGGTGGCTGGGCCTCTGCCAGGGAGCTGCTGCTGGAGGGTGCATCTCCGTGGGTGGTGGGGCCGCCCGGCCGCTGAGGAGCCGAGGAGGAGGAAGAGGAGGAGGAAGAGGAGGAAGGTGGCAGTGACGGTCCAGGGGGGAGCCGGCGTGGAGGCAGCACCTTGCCTGGGGGCTGCATTCCTTGGGGTTGCCCAGGGCCCCCTAGGTTCAGTACAAGAAAAACTTCATAATTTAACCATATAAAAATGTTTCCTTATTAGAATCTATGCCTCAAAGAGTGTGGTTAGTTAATTACCAAAAGGATAAGCTCTATTCCAAGAAGCTGGAGTCTCTGAAGGGCCCTAAAGGGGGTCCTTGGTTAGCTCTTTGTACATAGCCACTAAGTGCTCCTCAGAAACGCAGCGACTCAGCCACAGCAGCAGTCAGCAGGACAAGGAGGAACCAGGGAGAGTGGCCCCGTCAGAGGTGCACTCTCTCACAGAGGGCCCTAGAATGCAGGGTCCTCACCCCTCCTCCCTAGAGGTGTCTCAGGCACAGACCACCCTGCTCCAGGGTTTACTGGGAAGTCTCAAGTTCCACATGACAGATGCAGGACAGGACGGTGGAGAGAGCACTGGATCTCAGAATTAGTCTACCAGTGACTCCCTGAGCAAGTCACCAAACTTCCCTGGGCCTTAGTTTTCCCAAACATAAAACTTTAAAAAGAGTAAGCCCTGGTCTTAGTTGTCTTTTAAGGGGTAGTGTTTCAAAGATAATAGGGTCGAGCAAGTTCTTCAAAAAGTATTCCGTACCTTATGATCACCTCGATGGTCACTGACATATGTTGTTTTATGGAGCTGCCCTTGGTCCTGCTCCAAGCCTGCGTGGGTCTGACTGCCAGGCCCACCATGCCCCACCAGGGCTTCATTTTAGCATTAACTCATGCCCACAACCAGGAGAAATCCACTCTTCCCAGGCACTGTTTTGCCTCTCAGTAATATCCTCAAGGGGTTCTAGCAGGATGAACCTCTCAGGCATATGTGGTAGAATTCTCCAGACATCCAAACCCCACTCTCCCCTAGGGATGTTGTGGGTGCCATTTGGCAAATAAAAGCCCCCCTAAAAAGGAACAAAACACCCTCCTCCCAGCATGAAACACAAAACCATCTGGTGGCCTGGAGAGGAAAAAGGTCCTCCTTCCTCTGGGAGTTGACAGGCATTAAGGTGGTACCAGATTGCCTAGAGTTTGCTGAGGAGGGTCCCAACACTTAGAAATCAAAAGCCATCCCCATTAGTACCTACTGACTAGTGGAAATGATGCACAACTGCCGTGGGAGGTCCAGTCTCTCGGCCTCAATCCCACAGTCCACATCCATGGGCTTGCTGGAGGGAGTGGACTTACAGAAACTCAGCACCAGCTAGTTGTATTATCACTTAGTTTTTAAGAAACACCAGAACATCTGCGCCCTCTGGAGAGGCAGAACTGTATGTCTATGCCACCTGTGCACCCACGACTATCCGCTCAGTTCCCCACTATAGGGCACAGAATACCATTTATCATCTAACCAAATAATACCAGAGTTAGTTACAGAGAAATAAACACATACATAAATCAATGGAATTCTGCAGGTTTAAGAAGCTCCAAATTCAAATCAAATAACTAGTGAAGATGATAGATTAGCAGATTATTTCACATTAACCAGCTTTTGCCATTTCCAAAGTTTGGCATCATTTGTATTAGCATTTTCTGGTAAGGTAATACAGGTTAATAGCTCAGTCTCTTGCACCAGAAACCTGAGTGCTTTCCCATTTGTGCAGATACTTGGATAGCCAGAAACTTTACAACTTAACACTGAAGACAGATATAACTTTTCCTTTATTGCACATTAAGCTGTACAAGAGTCACAAAAGAGAGGTACTTCAATCACACTTCCAGCATTGGCTGAGGTTCTCCCAGTTGGATCAGTACAAAAAAAGGGGACAACGTCAGGAAAGAAATAGGTACAAAACACCTGAACGGCAATCCTATACTGTGACACAGATGTCCCCCAGGCCACAGAGTTGTCCCTAAGCATGCTGCCTGGGGGCACATAACAGTCAGGTTATGCTATCTGCTTGCATCTGGCAGTGGGAGCCCTAACCAATTTCTCCCCCACCTGAAAGACCTTGGCTGACACCACCCTGTAGCCTGACTGAATTCAAATGGCAACTTTGCATTTGTAGCTCACAAATGACACATGAAAAGCACCGGATGTACACACTGATAACATGCAGAGAAGCAATACCACCATCAGCTCATCGCTTGGACAAAAATATAAGATAAAATAATGTATTCCTCCATTCTGGGAAATGTTACTTTATTCTCTTCTATCATTTCATCAGATTGGGAGGTATTTAAGGACCTGATTCTTATGCAACCCATCTGGAAGTGCAAATATGCACATATGTATATATTTACAAAAGATCAACTACCATCATCAGCTGAGGGAGGGATTACAGATGACAACATTCACACTCAATGCATTTCTCTGTGGCCTCAGAATTTACCAGCAATCAAAGGAGAAACCAAGGCACAAGCCCCTGGACATGTAACTCTTGTTACATACCACCAACACTAGTTCCTTCTCAGATCTGGGAGTCCAGAACGGTGACATGACAGTATAGAGGTGGAAGGGAATGTAAAAGTAGAGCCAGCAGCATTTCTTCTCAAAGGCAAGCTGCTGGCATGAACTTCCACGGACCATGGTGTTAGAGGCGGTTGCTTGGTACCCGTTCCCAGCCTGACCGGGAGATGGCAAGATGCGGCACTGAAGCTAAGGCCTGGTTTAATGAACTGCCTCAGCATCTGCTCAGGTGCTGCTTGTCAGAGGGAAGAGAACAAACTGGTGAGGGTTCCTCAAGAGCCACCACTGTGGAGCCTCTGTCCAAAACACACACAAGCTAAATCTGAGACAATTCCTCCCAGGAAAGAGAAAGCTCCTCAATCTCTGGACCCTGGAGGGCTGTGGTAAACAGCTGAGAACTGAAGCAGGAGTCAACCTCAGGGTTCTGTAGGCAGAGTACCCACTCAAATGACATGGGACATTTTTGATTTGGTCTCCCATTATGATGCCTCAGGAGAGGCCAAGAGCAGAATGGACAAATCCCTGAAAGATCTTCAGTAGCTCCCTGCATTCTATGTCCAACATTGCCAAGGAATTATCTCTGTACACAGGTCAAGCTTTGGGAACAGAAAGCAGCCTCAGGTCCACACAAGCGCACACATGGCTGATCCAGAAACAGCAACAATGAAGAAACAACTGAGATAAACGCACACAAAATACTCACAGGTTCACTTTGATATTGCACATCAGCGGCCCCATTTTTTAAAAATCTCATAGCTAATTAGTTAATAATAAAATAAAGGGTACACTGGGATGTAAAATACAGAACACATTCCTGGAAATAGCTTGTTCTTTGTATTTCATGTCATCACTAAAAACACAAGAGCTCTACAGGCACAGCCAGCCTATTCACATAAACTCAAACTGCACCAAATTTTAGCAAATGGAGAAATAGGTGGATGCCTTCAAATTCAGTGGATGAAGCTATGGAAGTTTGATCTTGAAAATCTCTTAATGTTCTATCTAGTTACAATAGTCATGCAGAAAGAAAGCGAAAAGCACAGTTCATTGAAGATCCCAAGCACACCGGTGGAGGGAAAGTTGGGGGTGGGGGATTTAATCTGAGCTTGGGGGGAGAAGGAGAGGAGTTGGGTTTTCTTTTTGTGGTTTCCGTTTCTCCCCTGTCCACCCCCCTACTCCCATTTCACCCCACATTATATATTACTTTTAAAAACACTATCAAACCACCCAGAAGATAGAGTCACACTGGACTTGGGAGAGGCACAATTCTTTTGTACACTGTTGACAAACAGCCCTGGAATCACAAGTTATACAGAGAAAACATAAGTGAGCATTACAAGCACGAACAGGAACAGGTAAACAACCAGACAGAGGAGCTGACACTGCATAGGAAAAACACAGTCCAGTCAGCATTGAAAGAACGCAGCAACGGCACCAGTGGGAGGGTCTGTTTCCCCCTCCCTGCTTTCCTTTCATTTGTTTTTGGCTTAAAATTTCTGCTTTGAAAAATTAACTACCAATCATTTTAAGAAGCTTGGACTTGTTTTGGCCCTACTGCAATGCCATTACAGTCGAGAATATACTGTAAACAACCTTGAGGGGGTGGCCGCTGAGGTGGGGTCTTGCTCGAGTCCAGATCCTTATGTGTTCCGCTCTGGAAGACAAAAATGCAAGAGATAAAAACAAAACTCCAAGCCACTGAATTCCAAAGAGAAACCACGTGGCTCCATGGCAAGGCCGCAGTGGAATCCGGTGGGACCTGGTGGGATCCAGTGGGATCTGGCCATAAGCTTCTGCTGCTCCACAAACACCTTAAAGGGGATCCTCAGCCTCGGGTGTTGCTGGGGCAGTGTGGGCAGTCTGGGGCTCGGAGCCACTCTGGTAACAATGCCTGAGACCTCTTCAACCCCTTTTTCATTTTCCTCCATTTAGACTCATTCTTTCTAGAAGCTTTGCGTCCTCTAGCACCACCTGGTTTCTTTTCTGGTTTTCTGGTGCCTGTCCAAGTCCAGCTCCTACTCCTACGTACAGGCCTGGCTGTCTAAAGGAAAGGGAGGGCCAATGCCAAACCCCAGAGACACGGTTGGACTATAGGTGGCTCTAGGGGCAGGTGAGCAGGAGGGCAGGGGAGGAGTGTATGTGTGCGAATGTCCGCGCCCAGCTGGACCTAGTGACTAGCCTAGGCTTGGCTCACTTCTCATCTGGAGTTAACTCCGGAGTGGGATCGGTTCTGGGCCTGATTCAGCAGATCAGATCCACTCTTTGGACTCGGCTGGGAACTCCCAAAGGGAGGGACTTGAAGAAAGGGGTTGTCATTTGTTTCTCAGAACCCTCCTTACCTTAGAGGGAAGGAATAAGACATTAATGTTTGTAACAGCGCTCAAGGCCAGGCTGCTTTTCCCTTCCAAACAGCATGATTACACTTAACCCAACAGCATGGCTCTGATCCCATGCTCCCTCTCCCAGCCGTGATTCTGATTATGCCCTGACGGGATCAAAGACCTGTGCGACTTAGTTTGTCTAACGTTTGTAGTAGAGGCAGTGAACGTTTGCAGTCTGAGTTCAGCACAAGGGAAATGCTCTGTGAAGCCTAAAGCCTGCCAAGTGTGCCAATGGTGATGTCAATGAGGGGCTTCCAAGGCAAGGCGGTGGCTAAAAACAAGCATGTCCTCAGTGAGCACCCACTTCACCATCAGTGCTCCTCTCCCCTTTTGATGTGCCCCTCAGCCCTACTCCCACATAAAGCTGCTTCTCCTCCTGCTCCCCATTTCCCTTGGGAATCCCATTCTGGCCATTTATCTCCCTGCCTGTTATGGCCTGTTTTCAGCTCCACTGCTAGGGAAGTGTTACCTTCTCAGTATCACAGTCTTTTAACTTCATTACTTGGAACTGTTCTACTGAGAGGATTTGGGATAGTAGCTGGGAGGGAGGCCTTTGAAATGTCCTCAGTGCCACCACATCAGAGTGCCCATTCTACCATAACCCCAACCCCCTCAAGTCACAGTGAGAACACTACTTCCTTTCCCTTCCTCTGGGGACCTTCTTGGGATCCATAAGGCACAGTCTGAGCCTGACACTGCAATACCCATACCCGGGAAGCCAGCTGGAAACCACTCCATCCCATCAGCCTTCAGGACTCCTCCACTTTTCCCTCCTGGTGTCTGAGTCACCATCTTCCCTGGACTAACTTTGGTCAGGCCTTTATCATTTCTTGCTAGAACAGTCTCCTAATTCTTTTATCTCTTTCTTTCCAATCTATCTTCTCTGGGGCTACCTATTATCCCCCTAAACCTTTTTTCTAGTTGTGTCTCTTAACTTCTTTAAATCATCTAGAGCTGACATTTATGGAGTGCTTACTGTGTTCCAAGTAACATGGGTGCACTACTGTGCACTATCTCCCTGTACCTCACAATACTGTATGAGGTATCATCAGCACTCCTGGTTGCTTCAGCATGGCTGGGCTTGCCCTTTCTAGCCTTCTCCCTCCTTTATGTCATAAACAGCTGCCCAGTCCAGGCCTGATCCTCTACTGTTCATTCTCTAGTCTGGCCCATGCCTTCAACACCACAGCCTCTCATGGTCAGAGACATACTTAGGTTAAGGACAGAAAAAGTCACAGTTGGTGAAGCTACTGGACTGGCTCTCGCTGGTCTCTCCCCTAGGGCCTCATGCCCAGTACCACTGAAGGGTCCCAATGCATCATCTCAAATGTTGACCAAGAGCAGCTTACGATGTTCTCCTCCCAGAGAGTTGGTATTCCCAGAGAGGGTTACAGAAGACTATGTAGCATAAGAGCAGAACCAGGGCCAGTGGGCACAAAAGCTCTGGGCAGACTTTCACTTACAAGCAGAACTTTCTTGTGTAAAAACAGTGAGATAGGCTGTTTTGGGAGGTAGATGTATATGTTCACATAGTGGGTAGTGAATGACCTGACAAAGACATCATAGATATTATTCCTTCTTTAAATATGAGATTGACTGGATGAATGCTAAGGTTCCTTCCAATCCTGTAAAACTATGATTCCAAGAAAACATTTTAAATCCCATAGATTAAGCTTTAATGGTAGAACTCCAGACACAGGATGAGCTCACAGGGGTGATCATACCATGCAGGCTGGCCTTGTCTTTCCTCAGCCATAGAAATATACATGTAAGACACCCACAGATGAACTAAGCCCAGAAGTGCCCTTCTCCAGGCTTCAGAGGAAGAGCTCCCAGAGGCAGTCCTTTGGGCTGGAGCCTGGGAATATGCTTTGGCCACCCTTGATGGCGCCTAGGAAGCTTCTCTTGGCCCCGGCTCCACTGAGATTGTGTATGGAAGACTTCTCAGGGGCTACGGGAGGCGGGGAGGAGAATTCCCAAAGACTGTCCCTTGCCAGGCTGAGACGCCCTGGCTCCACCTACAAGCCTGCTGTCTGCTAGGGGCTCCGGGCCTATTCCCTGTGGGGCTTGGCTACCATGGGATCTGTTTCCAGTCACCCAGAGCATCCTGGGATGCTGAATTCCACAGAAGTCTGGCCACTCTGGCGTCACTGCCAAAGTCTGGCGTGGAGCCAGCCCACAGCAGGAACTCATGGCCAGACTGAGAGGCAGAGTTTTCCTCAGGAAGTTGGATTGATTCAAACAGGTAAGAATGTGAAGTTCAGTGCTTGTGCCTAGCTGTACACAAAATGGAAGGGGAATAAATGACCTTATAGTAGCATAAAAAAAAAACAAAACCCAGCTGGGTGCGGCTCACAACTGTAATCCTAACACTGTGGGAGGCCGAGGTGCGCAGATCACTTGAGCCCAGGAGTTCGAGACCAGCCTGGATAACATGATGAAACGCTGTCTCTACAAAAAATACAAAAATTAGGTGGGCATGGTGGTATGTGCTTGTAGTCCCAGCTACCCAGAGGGCTGTGGCAAGAGGATAGCTTGGGCCTGGGAGGTGGATGCTGCAGTGAGCCAGGATCACGCCACTGCCTAGGCAACAGAGTGAGCCCCATCTCAAAAAAATAAATAAATAAATCATAAACCCCAAACAACCTTGGGTTTACAGAGTGACAACAGGCTCAGAGGGTGTCAGTCTGTAATGATGCTGCCACAAATCGGATGCAGCTGGAGGTATGTCTGTGTCTTGACAAGGGGAAGTGATAGGACCACTGTTCTTTTGGCTGATCAAGCCTCATGAGAGAGCACTGCAACCAGTTCTGGCCACCTCTTAAGGGGGATGCTAGCAGAAAAACATGGGTACATGGAGCAAATAGGATGGTGAGAAGTCTCGAAATGACATCTTTACGCATGTGACTTTGGGCAAGTTACTTATCCTGAGTCACAGTTTCCCAAATGGTATAAATAAGGTAACCATGGAAGCACCTAGGGCTTAGTAGAAGACTGAAATTAGTCAAATGTAAATCTGAATAGTGTGAAGGGCTGGCTTGGGTAGTAGTGAGCTTCCTGGCATGAGAGGTATTTCAGCAGTGCTTGGACAAACTGGTCAGGGGGGCTCATGTAGCTGCAGGCACATGACTTCTACAGGCCCTTCTGGCTCTAGGCTTCCATGAATTCATTTATGCATTTTTTTTTTTTTTTTTTTTTTTTCAGTTCTTCCAGCGTGTGAGAACAGAGATAAGCCCTTCTTAGCTACAGAGTTTTCGAGACTAGCCTGGACCAGCTACAGAGTCTTGAACTCAGCAAGACCCTAGGGTTATTGGGCCTGTGCAGAGATGTCTTGCAGGTATAGGCTTTCAGGAGCCTGGCAAGGAGAGTGTGCTGCTTCCATCAAAGCTAATTGGGCTGGTATCCTGCTATGCTGAATCCACTGGGCTTAGTGATCAGAGAAGCCAGGGAGGAAGGAGAGAGCTGGTGAAGCTCAAGACTCCTTCAGGTTGGTAGGTCCACCACTTGTTAAGGGAGGAATGCAAGGGTTTTCCTTACATAGAGATATAGACTCACAAATGCCCAGCTCATTCCATTCTTACCTTCCCCTCTGCTGATGTGGGAGCACCAAAAGGGCATGGTGCATGGTATTGTGGAGAACTCCCTGAATTGGGGCCCAGAAGATCCAGCTCTCCTGCTTAGCAGCTGTGTGACCTTGGGCAAGTCAGTTGCCTTCTCTTTGCTGATATGTGAAACAAAGATACATCTGCCAGCCCAAGACATCTTAAATAAGGATTGTTAGGCTTAAACTAAAGAGTGTGCTTTGTAAACTGTAAAGTGTTAGACAATGTAAGTGAGCATCCTACTATTATTTAAATAAAAAAATAAATAAATAAATAAATATCAATCCAAAGGAAAGGAGGTCTAATGTTAGAATTTCATTCCTCAGTGGAGAAGATACTGTTGTGTGGTTTCCTGTCACCTGACGCATAGCAGTTTCATGTGTAGGGAATTCTGGTCTGGGTTATACCATGCCTTCTGTATATTGCTTAGTTCCAGCAAGGTCCCTGCAGAAATGGTAAATATTAGCTCTTGAGATGATCGGAAAGGAAATCACTGGCCTGTGACAGAAACCAAGCCCATGGATGAGGGTTTGTGGGTTTTTGTCAAAGGCAACTTTAAAATGCCATCCTGTGGCTTTCGGCAGACAAGCTGGAGAAAGGAGCTCCTGAAGTCCCAGCAGGATGGAAAGCTGAGGAAGGAAAGACATTCAGTGACTCAACACTTGTGAGCTGTTGGCCTGAGACCAGCTGCCCCAACCAAGGAGGAAGGCCTGTGCTTGCTCAGCATATCTGAGACAGGAAATTGGGAAAGGGTCCCAGGGTCTGGCCCCAGGAAAGAGGCCAGGCCAAGCTCCTTGCCGGACACGCCACAGAACTATTCTGATCAGCTCCCCCAGGCCCCGCTCCCTGGTCTAGGACCCCAGGGAGAATGAGGCAGCGGGAAAGAATGTGGTCAGGAGGTTGTAGGTTTAGTTGGTGCAAAGGGGACCACATGTTTTGAGGCACCTTGGGATCTTTCTGGGCTTGCCCCTGCAGTCACCAGCGCCCACCTTCGTTCCTCTGAAAGGTTTTAAAAGTTGCCCAGGGATGAGCCGCTTCTCCTTCCCTCCTGGGGGGAGTTGCTTCTCTGCTTGCAGAGCTCATCTCCTGGAGTGGGGCCCTCCCATAACCCAGGACCCAAGAAATATCCCATGGGGGCAGTCCCTGAGTCTTTTGGGGGCACTGAGGGGCAGGTCACTCAAGGTCAGAATGTCAGTTTCAAATGATTAAAGATGTCCCTGAAAAGTTAAGACAGTCCCAGAATAGTCAGTTTCTCTTAATAGTCTGTTAAGGGATCTAGTCACTAGTGGCTTTATCTGAACCTGCCCCAAATCTCCTCACATTCTCAGCTTATACTCACTGGGGAAGAAATTTGCTAAAGCCATTCCTGCTGTGGGAAGCAGGAAGGCCTTTCATTTGTCCTAAATTTACCTCTTCTAAGCTCAAGTGAAGCCCTATTAGTCCCATGTCAGGGATCAGAGACCCCTCCCTAACTGGACAGCCCTTTAGACTCCACTTCTCAGAGTGAAGAAATCCCTTCTTAGGCTTTGCCTTCTTGCACTCAGGAGACCTCATATTTTAGAACAGGGGCGGCTAATCTTTTGGCTTTCATGGGCCACAATGGGAGAAGAACTGTCTTGGGCCACACATACACTAACACTAACAATGGCTGATAAGCTAAAAAAATTGCAAAATATCTCATAATGTTTTAAGGAAGTTTATGAATTTACGTTGGGACGCATTCAAAGCCATCCTGGGCTGCAGGTTAGACAAGCTTGTTTCAGAGCCTTTGTGGCTGGAAAAACCTGGCTGGAAATGTTTTCTGTTTCTCTTCATACCAGAGAACCAGTACAAAAAAGGACTGGTAGAATGTCCCACCAGACACCAGAGGTTATTCAGCCTCAGTCCTTCAATTCTGAATTCTCATGACAGCCTTTCCCAGGTCCCGTGGCTGCACACAGTCTGGATCTCAGCATGTCAGGCTTGGAAGGAGATTTTATTAAGTTACCTGCTCCAACAGCCCCAGTCCCCAGCCCTTCCCTTTCACCATGTGCCTTACAAGTTGCTCATCCTGCTCCTGCTTGAACATCAGCAACAATGTGGCAGCCACATGCCATTTCTGAGTGTTAGAGAGTTTACTCTCTACACTGGGTCAAAACCTGTCTTCTAACAGATTTGCCTTTTGGAATCAGTTCTACCCCATGACAGCATCAGAGAGCTAAAGATATTAATTAATGCACTCATTGAGATGTCTGCTATTCAACTGCAATTCCTTTAACTTTTACTCATAGCATAGATTTGACAAATGCCTCAACCTCCTGGTTTCTCTCCTTTGAGCACATTCTGATTGGAGTTAGAGTTTGTCCTTGTTATACTGTGACCCTCAGACTGGAAACATTTCAGATGTGCTCTGATCAGCTCAGGGTAGGAGAAGAGGTTCATCTTCATTCTGGACACCAAATGTATGTGAATGCTTCCAAAGAATAAATCTTAGAATCATTCCCCATGGGTCTAACCCACCAGCCAAATGGGAAGCCAGCTCTGCGGCATAAATGAGGGGTACTGAAGACAGACCAGTTCCCACCTTAGCCCGTCAGTGTCTGAATTTCCTGCATGAGCAATTCAGCCTTCTGGCTCTGGAGAATTTTACAGGAAAATAAAAAGAGTGGAACCAGTATAATGAGAAATGAAAAAAACATTAGCCACACGAAAGAGAGGACCAGATGCCATCTCTACTGGCATGGCCTGAAAGCTTTGTTCCCCTGCAGTTCTCTCCCTGTTTCCTGGAGTCTGAGGAGCAGCCCACATCTCACCAGAGCCCTAGGATGCAAGGCCCAGCTCAGATCCTAGACAAGAGACCCCAAAAGTCAGTGAATGTGTAGCAGGGGTGGTGGGAGGGCAGTGGTACAGGGAAGAGACTCTGCAGGTATACAGCCTAGAGGCTTTGGCAACAGTGGCCACCAGGTGTCACTGCCACCTCGAGAACAGTCTCCCTAAAGCATTTCAGAGTCCATGTACAGAGGGTCAGTTGCTGCTGCTGACCCTCACAGCAGCCTGCAAGCTGGCAGTCTGGCCAGGCTGAGGCCAAGCTGTCATCAACCAGATCAGGCTTTGCCACTCACCTCCCTGCTCTTGGTGACATGGCCAGTGCTTCTTACGCCCCTTCCTCTATTCCTTTGAAATGTGTACAGCAGCTGGCTCGGGCCCACCACCACGTCTTTGCTCTTTGCTTTCTATAATTAATCCATCCCAGGCTAGAGGTAAGGTGTGCCCTCTAATCACCATCCTCACCCCCAAGCCCCAGCTCCCTGTCCCCACTTTAGGTGTTCCTCTAGAATCAAATAAATGAAAGCATTAATGGTGGAGCTAAGAACAAGGATAGAGAAGGAGAAACACAGAAGGGTAGACAAGCGGCTAGCCACAAATCTGTCCTGGTCTTCGTCTAGAATACTGGGCAGGAGCAGCTCCTAGGGCTTATGACTCAGACCAGAAGCTCTTTCAGCCTGAGCTTCCACAGCCACAGAAGAAAGAGGCCAGCAAGAGGTGCCTGTGAGGAATGGTGATAATGCCTGTGAGCAAGTTAGTGACAACACCTAAGGACTGAGCTGGCCATGCAAAGTCCTGGCTGGGATGCAGGTAATGTTCCTCGGTTCACATCCTTTCCACTTGCACACTGCCAAGATCATCCATAGGATCCTGACATCAATCCAATAGGCTGATAGGGCTGTTAAAGATGCCAATTCCAAATGGTGAACTCACTCAACAAATATGTATTACAATGGCACATCAAATGGAGTGGGGCAGGAGTGGTTTGTTTGGTGGGAAGAGTATTTTATCAATGTCGTTTGTATAGAATTGCTATCATATGTTGATAATAAAAAGCAGGCCAACTTAGTTTTGTTATTTTAAAAATTTTCTATAGCCAACTGATTGCACCTGGGCAAACCACTCTCACCTGCCTCCCCTTGGTACACCCTTGATGTATTTAATGGCTAGTAGGTGCTAGATACTGTGGCCCTAGAGATATAGCCATAAACAAGTCTGTACTCTTCAGAACCTTACATTTTAGTAGAAGAGACAATGAAATAGACAAGAATAATCTCAACTGGTAGTAAGTGCTATGCAGAAAATTAAAAAAGGGAGAGGTGGTAGCCAGTGAGTAGGTGGCAGCTTTGGATTGGATAGTTGAGGAAGTATCAGTTATACTGTTAAAGAAAAGCCAGTTATGGCTGGGTGCGGTGGCTCACGCCTGTAATACCAGCACTTTGGGAGGCCAAGGTGGGTGGATCATGAGGTCAGGAGATCGAGACCATCTTGGCCAACATGGTGAAATCCCGTCTCTACTAAAATACAAAAAATTAGCCGGCCATGGTGGCGCGTGCCTGTAATCCCAGCTATTCGGGAGGCTGAGGCAGGGGAATTGCTTGAACCTGGGAGGCAGTGGTTGCAGTGAGCTGAGATGCACCACCGCACTCCAGCCTGGTGACAGAGCAAGACTCTGTCTCAAAAAAAATGCAAAACTAAGAGGGAAGAGCATTTCAGAGAGAGAGCACAGCCTAATACAAAGGCCCTTACCAGTGTGGCTAGGGTACAGTGAGCAATAGTTAGGATAGTACAAGGGAAAGGGGCAGGTAGGGGCCTACATAAATTGCTAGGGAAAAACAGTGTTGGGGGGACAGGATTAAGGGAAAAAACTAGAGTTCTGCTTTGGCTGTGTTATATTTAGGGTGCCTTTAAGATATGCAAGTAAGGATGTCAAGCAAGAGTTAGAATGGAGTTTGAAGGAGTGGTCAGGGCAGGAGATAGATACAGGCTGGCCAAGACCACCAACAAATGTACATTGACCAAGTTCTGGGGTACTGATGTTCAGACACTCAGCAGAAGTGGAAGAATCAGCAAAGGAGGCCAAGAAGGGGAAGCCAATGATGTAGAATGAAAATCAAGTGATGGGCGGGGTGGTCTCAGGGGCCTAGAAAATAGTGTTTAGAGGAGGGAGTAGTCAACTGCGTCAAATGCTACTGAAAAGTCTGTAAGATAAGAATAAAAGTGACCACTGGACTCAGTGACATGGAGATGACTTTTTTTTTTTTGAGACAGAGTCCCGTTCTGTCACCCAGGTGCAGTGGTGCAATCTCGGCTCACTGCAACCTCCGCTTCCCGGGTTCAAGTGATTCTCTTGCCTCAGCCTCCCAAGTAGCTGGGATTACGGACACCCGCCACCATGCCGAGCTAATTTTTGTATTTTTAGTAGAGATGGGGTTTCACCATATTGGCCAGGCTGGTCTCGAACTCCTGACCTCGTGATCCACCTGCCTCGGCCTCCCAAAGTGCTGGGATTACAGACGTGAGTCACTGCGTCTGGCCTCATGGAGGTGACTTTGACAAGGGCAATTTCGGTGGGATGGTGGGAGCAGGATGCTGACTAGAGAGGATAGGAGAGAAAATGTGGTAAAAGGGAGATGGTGGCTAAAACAACTTTCCAATAATCTTTTGGAAAAAGAGAAACTGATGGTGGAGAAGAGAGCAGATACTTGAAAACAAAAAGGAGATGGAATCTAGGCCACAAGTGGAGGGTGAGCCTTAGAGCAGATTCATGTGGGTGGAGGTGCAGTTAAGCGGGTGGATGTGATAGCAGGGACACGAAGGTAATCTAGTTTGACAGCTCCATAGTTCTGGACTCATGATGGCTGAAATGTCTGCTCAACTGTAACCAAAGAAAATGTGCTATTATCTAGAAGAAATGGGAGGTGGGAATATGACCAGTACAGTCCTGGCTTGAAGCTCAAGTTGTGGCATTTTGACAAGTGTGGCCGACTGTTGGGTGTCTTCTGCCTTCTGGGTGGCCTGAGGTGAAGGCACAAGGCTCAGGAGGAAGCTAATTGAGGTTACCAGAAGATACCATTTGAGAAATGGTGATGACCTCTGTGAATTCAATCATTATTTCAATTTAGAATATAAACCTTTTGGGTAGCAACTTTAAGTCCTAAGTCTATTAACTAATTTTAAGCACACACTCTGCATTTCCATGTTAGTCAATGGAAATGCAGATCAATAAGGCATAGTCCTTGCCCACACGGGCTGAAAGTATTTGAGAAACATTTGCTATATTAACTTAATCATGTGTATAGTAAAGAATTTGGCTTTTCCCTAAGAGAATTCTGGTCTTTGTCTTTGGCTCCTCGGAAGTAACCGCTACACTCTTGGAGTTTCTGGAGTGATAGGAGTGTCTTTGTCACTCACAGTGGGCCCCTCAGGCCACATGGTATTATTCTGACCTCCAAGGAGGGAGGAGCCAGAGGCTGAGTTCAACCGGGTGATCAATCAGTCATGCCTAAATCATGAAGCCCCAATAAAAACTGTGAACACTGAAGCTCAGAGGAGCTTTCCTGGTTGTTAATCTTCTATGCATAATGTCACATATCAAAGCCAGGAGGGGAATGAGTCCTAACTAATCGAAGCTTTGTGTTTGAAACCCTCCCAAATTCTGCTCTACACATCTTCCTTTGGCTTAGTTTTGACCTATATCCATTCCCCATAATATACTGTAACTGTGAGTATAATAGCTTTCAGTGAATTCTGTGAGTTCTTCCAGAGAACTGTCAAACCTGAGAGTGGTTTTAGGAACTTCCTGAACTTTCAGGTGATGTTAGGAGTGAGGGTCTTATGGAGAATGTGCCTTCAGACTTTGCAGTTTGGCTAACTCCAGGTATTATGTGGTCTTAGAATTGAAAGGGATCTAGACATTATCTAATTCAATTCCATTTTATAGGTGAGGAAACAGAGGTCTAGAGATGGGAAGTAACTCGCCCAAGGTCACATAATGTTATAGCAGAGTGAGGATTAGCCCTTGTGTGTCCTGACTCCCAGTATGGCATGCATTCCACAATATCCTTTGGATATGAATGTAAGGCTGAGCAAAGAAAAGCTTATCCTTCAGTCAAACTGACTTTGCTACAAGGAATTTCTGCAAGAGATGCTATATTTAGGGAGCTTATTCCTTGCTATGTTTTCTGCCTTGACTCTGACACATTGCAGATTTCTCTTACAAAATGTTTAAGCTACAACATTTAATGTTTATAAAATAAGGGGCTTATACCAAAGAAGGGCTAATGCTTTTTGTGGGGTAGAAAATTTTGTTCTATAAATTATCTCTTTGCTTAACTTTTATACTTTAGATACCATTTTTGTATAATACGGATTGTCTTGCTAAAAGTGATCTTAGTGTGTTCAACCTTTAATTCTACACACAAAGATGCTCAGGCATAGAAATGGGAATAAACCTATCCAAGGTCACCTGGTGAAGCAGTGGCAAGGACAGGGCTAAATGCAGGTCTCCTGACTCTTAGCATGGCCTTTATTTTAGTTCAGAATGATTTTCCTTATAGAAGGCCATGAAAGTTTACACTTTTATAAGTACTTAAGGGCCCTTCACAGAATCCCAGAACAGCCCATTCTGTCTGGGTAATGTCAGGTTCTCTTACCCTGTCATAAATTCTTTAAGATACTACCAGATGTTCTCTGTTTTTCTCAGTATTAAAGGGAAGAAGGGACTACTCGTCACTCTTCTGCTAGAGTAGGGACAAACAGTAATCTGGTTCACAGATTCTCTCTCATTATCTAGTGTGGACTAAAAGGCAGAACTAGGATTCAAATATCTTGATTCCATCACATTTACGAAATCATAAAATCTCACCATAGGCCTGATATTTTTTTAACCATAAAAATCTTTTTATCATCTCTAGTTAAATATAGTAATTAAATAGTGGGTTTGTATCTCTAACAGGCAATTAACTTTTGTTTTCCTAGTTACCCTACTGTGATTCTCTAGTAACTAAAACACTCATAAGAGCTAATATATAATAACATCCCACCATACAGGGCTATTCTCAACTCAGATACCCAGAAAGAGTCAGGGTCCACATTTATTAGCCCAGAAGATCCCATGTATCAGGATCAGTGAAGACGGAAGTATTCCACTCAAAGAAATTTTCAGAGCACAAAAGGTCTCTAGATACCAGTGGGGAAAACTGAGATCCAGAGAGGGAACTGACTTATCAATTGTTACACTGTTTTATGTGCTGGTCATAAAGCTAATAAATGGAGAGTCTAGGATTCAAATTTGGGTAGCTCTCACTTCAAAGCCCACACTCTGAATCACTATTCTGTTCTACCTCGCTGTTTAAAGTTGGATTTTGAGGGAAAGATATCCGAGAGAATTCTCATTAATAAATAATAAAACTTGAGACCAAGAAAGGCTAGTCATTTCCCTGCAAACTTACACAGCTATTTAGAGGAAGAGCTAGACTTAAGATTCAGTTTTTGATTCATTGTCCCAAGTTCTTCCCATTTCATAGTATAAACATTCAGTGGAGTTTGGGGATACTTTTGAAAGATGAGATATCTCTTGCATGGGAATAAAGACCTTTCCCTGCCACAGGGCCTGATGTTTCACAAAACTTCAGTGTGGATTTCCCGCTAGACCCGCAGCTGGACTGCTGTTGCCATGAGTGTGACTGGCCATGAGTCACGCACTACAGCCAATTGAAGAAGGCCATTTCTCTCTTAGGAAAGAAAGATTTCTAATTTGAGTGTTGCCTTGTCACTCTCTCCCAGAATGAGGGACCTGACTCTCCCCTTTCCAGACCAGCATATTTCTCAGAAAGAGTCTTCCTTATTTACAAAGATAGCAGGCTCAACACAGTGAGGCAGTGAATAGACAGTAAGTGATGTGACCCAGCTCTTCCTCAAATGCCCCTCAGTTTAAAAATGGGAGCATTCTGAGTCCCAGGAGAAACTGGCTCTGGTTCCCTGGAGACTTCAGGTTCAGAGGAAAGGGATCCAGTGCTCCTCTGGTTAATTATATAATTGATATTGCAGATTGCTGAGAAGGTCCCTATAAGGGGTGGTGAAAGATAATCAGGCCTCCAGGGGAAAGGGAAGGGAAGGAAGAGGGCGATGTCTCCTTAGATCCCATTTAGGCCTGTGGGCATCTGGCCTGTACTCCATTCTTTAGCCACCAACATCTAGAGCAGTGGGCTTGGGAATGGTTCTTGGCTCTGCTATGTCTCTTCCTAGCTGCTTACCTGTGGCTGCTGGGTTGTTAGGGGTCTCTGAGGAGACAGGGCAGGAGTCCTGGACAGCAGCTGGTTCATCTTGCTGATGACTAGTTCGGTGATGAGTTGCCTGTCCTCCACCTGATGTTCCCCAATCAGCGGCATGCTACAGTCCATGACCTGGTGGGAGATGTGTCCCAGGTGAGGAAAGGTGTCTGGAAACATAAAAGGCCTGGTACAATCTTTCAGAATGGGTAGGAATTCAGCCAGCACAGATGGATTGGAGACGAAGCAGGAGTTCTTGTCTTCAGCTGGAAGTATGATCATCTGCAGAAATAGGATCTTTGTCCCTTCCTTCTACAAACCTTTGCCTCAGGTCTTTTCCCTAAGCTTTACCCCTGCCAGGGCTCAGTGAGATCAAAAATTGCTGGATGAAGGTAGCCAGAAGAGGTAGAAAGCAAGGAGAGGGTAGAGCCTCAGGGCGCAAAAGTTTGCAGGGAGGGGAGCAGGTAGATGTGAAAGCCATCCCCTTAAATCTCTGATTAGGAGCATGTGCTTTTCATCTCTGTTACTTTTCACCCACACAATCTCTGTCTCCAAGCATGCTCTGCTCACTAAATGACCAGGTTCATCCCTTTGTGCCTGAACTGGGATGCCCTCCCTTTTCACCACCAATCCTGATTCTTCCTGTACCTCAAGGCTCAGATCAATGTTTTCCTTCTTTAGGAAGTGTCTGCCTCATAGAGTCCACAGTCCAACTTTCTCAATTATGGATGAGAAAACAGAGGCCCACCTAGCAAGGAGAGGTGTGACCATTTAGAAGGTTATAGACCATGCAGGAAATGAGATAGATTCTGAATTTGAAGTTACTTTGGGCTCCTGACACCAATATCCTGGAAATACCACCAACTCCTAGCAAGGAGCCTTTCCTGCTCCCAGCCAGATTGCGTAGGAATGTGTGTGAAGGATTCATACTGCCATTGGCTTTCCTTTACAACAGGAAAAGGGAGTCCACAAAGCTGTGTTGGAGGACCAGGCTGAGTAGTGTCTCCAAGGCTCAGAGGGACACTATGAAGAATCTCCTACATCTGGTGCCTGGCTGAGACACTGATTCACTCTGTGGTGTTGGGCACATGCTCATGGTGTTAGGCCTCAGTTTCCTCACCTGTAAAATGAGCAGGTTGGAGGGAATGACTCCCAAGGGTGGCTTTCTGAGACAGAGAATGGTAACATCACTACAGTCTTCCCAGAGGAATGGCTAGGATCCCATGAACCCATATCCAACATCTTTTACTCATGGCGTGGGTCAGCCTAGCAGGTTGGAAACAACAGCTACCCACTGATCTTGCTAGAACATTTCCATGGTTGAGGAGACTCTAAATTAAACGCAGTCTGAGCTGCCCACATAGTTCTTAAGCCTTGGGAGTTACCTCTTACTGCTTGGTCCAGACTTACCTCAAAAATGTAGTCTTTCCCATCTTTGCCATGTACAGCTTTGACGGCACAGATGTCCAGGCCGCCAAACATCTCAGAGCAGGTGTCCACCCACAGTTTGTACCTGGAGGTGATGGGAAGGTGTCCTGAAGCTGGGGCAATTTGCTGACCACAAAGCTTGCTTGCTGGTCAGGCTCTCCTTGCTGCCTCCATCTCTCCCACCTCTCATCCCCACTGTTCCCTCCATCTACCCACATCAAGCACACACCCTTATTTACAGTGCCCTCCTCCATCTGTTTTCCAGATTCTACCCATTTTTGCAGGCCCAAAGCAGTTCTCATCACCTCTAGAAGGCCTCCTTGGCTATTCCAGCCCATGCCAATTACTCCTTTCTTGGAGCTTCTATGGTATGTACAGTCATCTTTTCCCATAGGCTGTTAGAAGAAGCCATGCTACTTCTTGACCACTTGCTGCTTAGAAACTTCTTCCACCAGATACTCTAGGTCATCAATCCTAAATTCAGCCTTCCATAAATCCCTAGGGCATGGACATAATGCGGCCAAGTTCTTTGCTATGGAGTGGCAAGGGTGACCTTCGCTTCAGTTCCCAGCAAGTGCCTTATTTCCACCTGAGACCTGTTAGCCTGGCCTTCACCATCCATATTTTTATCAGCATTTTGGTCACAACCACTTAACCAGTCTCTAAGAAGTTCTGAACTTTCCCTTGGCTTCCTGTCTTCTTCTGAGCCCTTCAAACTCTTCCAATCTCTGCCTCTTATCCAGTTCCAAAGCCAATTCCACATTTTCAATTATCTTTATAGCAACACCTCACTCCTTGATTAGTTTGTTTTGTGTTGCTATAAAGGAATACTTGAGGCTAGGTAATTATAAAAAAAAAAAAGGTTTATTTTGGCTTATGGTTCTGCAGACTGTACAAAAAGCATGGTGCCAGCATCTGCTTCTGGTGAGGCCTCAGAAAGCTTTCACCTGTGGTATGTGCAGTCTATCTCTATCATCTATCTCTATCATCAGTCCTGCCTGATCTTGTTAAATGGGATACTTGGGCCTTTTGTGTTTTATCTGTCCTGTTTGCTCCATGACTCCCTTTGGACAGAGCTTAATTCCTAAACTTCTTCATCTAAGGAAGCCTCCCTCTCACTGGGCTGGAAACTGGACTCCTTCTCTCACTCACCTGTCTGACATGGCGATCTGCTCCAGCATTGCAGAGCCAGTGTTCGTCTTCCAGTTCCCTGAGATCGATGTCCTCCTGCAACAAGATCCCACCAGGATAGGACAGGCAGTGAGCCACACCAGCAAGAGGAGGGCATGAAACTTTCCAGAATTTTAGCTCATTGTTGCTTTCCACACCTGCTTCTCCCACAAATAGCCCAGGGGTCTGTCTGCTGAGCCTAGTGCCTGGGTGCCTCTGCCAAATCCCCACCTGCAATACCCTCCTCCTCTCTACAAGGGTCTTGCCCAGACAGCTCTGGCTCCACAGAGCCTTCCCTGATGTCTCAACCGGATGACCTCTTACTGTCCTCAGAACTCCTACAGGACTTTGCTTCTGCCTGATTTTCAATCTTACATCTACTTTTTATTTTAGTTATTTGATCTGAGTCTTAAACTTAGATTTTTCCACAAGCCTGAAAACCACTTGAAGGTATATATCGTTGTCTTGTGTTCCCAGAAGCCTACCCATTCAGTATCTATAATGACTTGATACATACAAACTGAATGCCATTGATCCTGAAACTCCTGCAGTGTTCTTTATGAATATCTCCCAATGTCTTCCTTACTGGCTCACTCACTCATTCATTCATTCATTCAGTATTTATTTCTGAAGGCCACTATAATATTAGCAATGTGACTCTGGGGAAGTCAATTAACTCTTCAGGGTTAAGTTGCCTTGTCTGTCAAATGGAGCCGGTGGCATCAAGCCATCAGCCTCTTCTCTGCTGTGCCCACGGCACCCTCCGTCCATGAATATGTGTTAGTGTCAACTAGTCTTAGACTAAATAGGAGCTGGATTACTTGGTTTCTGGTTCTGGATTTGCTCTTGATGGGTTGGGTGACCTTCATAGAATCATTTCACCCCTCTGAGCCTGTTATCTGTTAACACAGGGCTGTCAGAAAGACCAATTGATACAGGTTTAAATTAACTATAAACACCCAAAATATGTCTTTTTAATTATCAGCCTTCACCCAGACACAGCCAAGAGGAAGGAGATAGCCTAGGGGACAGAAGAGTCCTGCTTACACTGTTGACAGAGCCCTTCATGTGCTGCCTTTATCATTCAATACTGTTAGAGAGTGTCCTCCCCAGAGATCTGATTTCAGACACTGAGGAACCTAGATATATGGCTCATTTTTCAGAACCACGAGGTGGCCCCATGAGTTAACGAACGGGCTCACAACAGTCCTTATGCTTGGACAGTACTGACTGCTTTCCAAGATGCCTCCTCAGCAAACTCCTCATTTCAAACCCCCTGTTGTGAGTAGGCTGAAATTCTTGCCCCTGCTTGACAGATAAGAAGAGAAAGACTCAGAAAGGTTAGAGGACTTGTCCGAGATTATATATCTAGTCCAAATAGGTATGAGATAAAAGTCCAGGAATCTTGGTTTCCTCACATGATGTGCTTTTCCCTACACCCCACTACCTAATTCAGGAAAGGCAAAGAAACAAACTACTGAGTGGCTGGCAAAACCTGAGTAGAAACATGAACACAGAATCATAATAAAAGTAACTCTGTCTTCTTAACATTCATGGTTTACAAATGTGTCCGTGACCAGACTGCTTAAGGCAGGGGCAAGAGTCACTCACTTCCATATCCCCAGCACAGAGCCATGGCACATAATAGAGTCTCACAAACTTTGGATTTGTACACTGACTCTCACTATTTTCAGGCTGCATACCCAACTCATCCTGAGCCAAAATTCATTTTACAATTCTATCTGTAGGTGTTAACTTTCTTCCCATGATGTTTCCTTGGTTTATCAGGATATTCCTACTGCCCTGATGCATATACAATGTGAAACACTGTTTCATCTATAGGCTCATTTATTTCATTAATAGTAGTAATAGTAATAATTTTCATAATCTGAGAAGGCTTCACTTCAAAATGAGAAGTCTCAGTAGTAGAACCTTTCAATCACAAATTTTGAATGACTTCATGGCTGCCCATCACCATATCATACATTTGAAGGACCCACTTATATAAATACTGAAAATAAGAAAGTTAGGGCTGGACGCGGTGGCTCACGCCTGTAATCCCAGCACTTTGGGAGGCCAAGGCAGGTGGATCACGAGGTCAGGAGATCGAGACCATCTTGGTCAACATGGTGAAACCTCGTCTCTACTAAAATACAAAAAATTAGCCAGGCGTGGTGGTGGGTGCCTGTAGTCCCAGCTACTCAGAAGGCTGAGACAGGGGAATTGCTTGAACCAGGGAGGTGGAGGTTGCAGTGAGCTGAGATTGCACCACTGCATTCCAGCCTGGTGGCAGAGCGAGACTCTGTCTCAAAAGAAAAGAAAAAAAGGAAGAAACGGAACCCCATATAATTGGTTTCAAGCCAGTCCCATAAACTCTATGACTTTTTCAACATTTAAGATATTAGAAAAAATAATACATAACTCTGTTGATTTATAGGTTAAAATACTTTTTGAGTGGAAAATAACATCATCCTTACATTTTTATGGCACTTTAAAGTTTGCAAAGCTCCCCAACACTTCACACCATTCTCTAATAATAGGATGCTGGGCATAGATCCATACAGGCTACCTGGGGCATGTGGGAGCAAAGGGGACACTGAGAGGCCATTCTCTAGGCCCAAAAATCATCTGACCTCCACAGCTGACCCACATTATTGCCTACTGCAGATGGAGGCAGGAATGGTACCTTCTTCACCCCAAAGTGGCTGTCTCTGGATCTCCACGGTGATTGCTGGGGTAGACGAAAAGAATCCCAAGCCTGATCTTGGCTACTGCTAAGTAAATTCCTTCTTCTGAGAGCAGGAATATAGCCACAAGTTTGGGGAAGAAGTGTGGTGAAGAGAAGCTAAGAGGGCCTAAACATTTCTCCAAATAACTGATGGTCCCTTGCACACAAAAAAGTAAGTAAATGTTATCTAAAGCTTCTCTGGTCACCCACCCTTCATCAATGTTTTAGAATTCTCTTTTTTTATGCTTCAGTTTAAGTTGATTTTTGAAACCCTAACCCTTAAAAATCAGGTGTCTTCTTTTAAGGATTAAGACACTTTTACTCCACTGTTGTCATTAATGTTTTGTGTTTATTTACGAGATTTTAAAATTAAAAGATAGGTAATCTGCTTTCCTAGGTGCCTGAAGGTATATATTTTCTCTTCTTTTAGCAAGTTTTTATAATGGTTTTTAAATTATTCTGTCTTAGATTGTGCATATTTCTTTTCTTTTTTTGAGACAGGGTCCCGCGTCACTCAGGCTGGAGTGGTGCAATCACAGCTCACTGCAGCCCAATCTCCCAGGCTCAAGTGATCCTCCCACCTCAGACTCCCCTAAGTAGCTAGGACTACAGGCAAGCACCACCACAACCAGCTAACTTTTGTAGAGATGGGGTCTCACAATGTTGCCCAGGTTGGTCTTGAACTCCTAGGCTCAAGCAATCTGCCCGCCTCGGCCTCCCAAAGTGCTGGGATTACAGATGTGAGCCACCACACCTGGCCACATTGCACATATTTCTAAAGCAATCCTAAATTATTTTCTAGAAGCAGGAAGACTATAAAATTGTAAACTAAAAAAGTACAAATCTAGATAATAAAGGTAAAAAAATAATTCTATGCCTCAGTTTTCCATAAAGGTTCTTCCCTGATTATTGGGTGCCTATTGTTTCTGCTGCTATACATGGTAATGGAGATGCAGAGATGATTCCATCATTCTTGTTCACAAGGAGCTCAGAGTCTGGAGGAGGAGGGTGACACAAAATACATGTGTGGCAAGTGCTAACCAAGAGGTGTGTGAAGGGTGGTATAGGACAGGAGTGCAGGGAGGGGGCCTAACTCACTCCAGGGGTGGGGAGTGTAAGTAGTGAAAAGGGGGGTAAGAGCAGAAAAACAGACACAGGTGGGGAAGGGAAAGGGAAGGCTGCTCAACCTTGAAGTCTGCTGAAGTCCTGAGTGACCAAGATCAAATCTATATATTAATAATGTTCTTTCTTTGTAAAGAAAACACCACTGTAAACTTTTTTTCTTTTCTTTTTTTTTTTTTTTTTTTGAGACAGTCTTGCACTGTTGCCCAGGCTGGAGTGCAGTGGCGTGATTTCGGCTCACTGTAAGCTCTGCCTTTCGGGTTCATGCCATTCTCCTGCCTCAGCCTCGTGAGTAGCTGGGACTATAGGCGCCCATCACCACGCCCGGCTAATTTCTTTGTATTTTTTAGTAGAGATGGGATTTCACCATGTTAGCCAGGATGGTCTTGATCTCCTGACCTCGTGATCCGCCCGCCTCAGCCTCCCAAAGTGCTGGGATTACAGGCACGAGCCACTGTGCCTGGACCACTGTAAACTTTTTTAAGTGGGGGATTAATATTTCCAAAATTGGAATTATAAGCCACTTGCATTTTATGCATATTAGGGAAAGTCAGGTAGTTTTGAAATCTTTTCCTTTACTAAATTCTAATGCAGGAAATTTTTAACTTTCCATCCTGGCAAATGGACAGTTATAGAGAAGCCATGCACTGGGCTTTTAATGCTCTGTAGCATTTTCAGTGCTGGATATTTATATCAGGAACTTTTTAACTTTGTGCTGTGGCAGTCTGGGGAAGCCTATGGATTCCTTCCAATGAACACAATATATAAGATGTGTAACTGTATAATATAGAGTACATAGGATCCCAGAGCTACCCAATTAGAGTTATCAAAAATATTAAACAAATCTGTGATTAGTAAAATATGTGTTTCTAAATAACAGGAGGTAGTGGCAAGTCTAACAACTACCACGATTTTAAAGTAGGAATGAGAATAATCCATAGAGATATCTGTCTCAACTATAGTAAGATATAAGAATATCAGTAATCACCTTTAGTGACAAACTCCTAGGTACACGTAACTACTGTAGTCTGTTGTCTCTGTTCAAAATGAAGAGAAAGCTAAATTTCCCTTAGAGGCAAGTGAAAATGAATATTAATGTATTTTCTCATCTTAGTTCACAGACCCCTCCTCTGACTTAAAAGGAACCCAGGTAAAAAAATCTCTGACTTAAGTGGCACCCTCTCTGTTATCTGCCTGTGGGCCAGAAGAGGTTAAACTGAGAGTTGGCTGCAATGTGGAGGCTCAGCTTTTCCATCATGGCTAAGGAGAAAGCATACCCCACTCTTACTCACATGTAAGCCTTGTAGTTGTTGCCAATCTTCTGGACCCGGATGTCATACTTGGAGTCAATGAAAGGCTCTGCAGTGGCATAGGTCTGGGTGAGAGCCACCACGCTGGCAATGTCCTGGAAGTCGTAGTGGTTTTCCACTTTGACCTAATGTTAGAGCAGGGCAGAAAGAGGGAAAGGGAGACACACACACACACTGAGAAGTCACAAGGGCCCTGAGCCTCCAAACCCACCAATATGTATCTGATCCAGACACTTATCTGGGTGTCACATCTCCCCAGGAGGCCCCTTCTCCCTAGCTTCCCTTCCCAGAACTCGGGGGCCACACTTGCTGCAAAGGACCCAGAGGACCAAGCAGGTGGCTTGCATTCTGCTTACTGAAAGAGGTCTGGTTGGGTGACACTCATGGCTTTAGAGGTGGCAAATCATCTTCTCTTTGGAAAGAATTCATCAGTGACAGAGGGAGAATAGCAGTTCACAAATGGGCGCTCTGAAAACTGCCCTTCTTGGTTCAACCCTGAAGCACAGCAGGCCTCTCTGCCTCACCTTGCCCATGCCTGAGTGAGCGTGGCCAATCTTCACCACCACAGGGAATGTGGGCAGTGTCAGCTGAAATCAGAAGAGAAAGGAATAAACTGTCAGAATGTGCCCATCTCTCTGTGGAATCCTACACATATTTTTCTTGGGAATACCCTTGGGAGGGTTCTTTAAAGAACTAGTCCAATCTACTTGCTTTACAGATTGAAAAACTGAGACCCATGGAATGACAGTGACTTCCCAGGGTCACACAGCATGTTAGTGGCAGTGCTACAAGAACCCTGTTCTCTTATTTGGTATACCCTACATCTTTAAAATGCACTGTCAATTTTCTCTGCATTAGACAAAACCTGGGCAGGACTGGCCCTCAGACAAAGAGAATTAAAAAAAGAAATTATCTCTGAAAGGGTGAATTTTACTATATGTAGATGTCCTTTAATAAACCTGCATTTTAATTTTAAAAACGCATCTTTGGCATCTTGATGTCCCTGTCAGCATGTACCTCTTGGTACCTACAACCTTCAAAGGCCCAGCTTTCCTGTAACGATCCTGATTGTTTTCTCCCTCTTTCACACTCTTCACTGCTCACCAATACCCCAATCTCACCACCAAATAAGGCTTTGCATGTGAAGGCCCATTTCTTCCCAACTTGGGGTTTGAAAGAGAGCCGATAGAAGAATTCAGTATGTTTATCAATGGAGAGAGATCCTTAGGGGAGCAAACTCTACACTGAGGTAGCCATAGTTTAACAGAGGAGCAACAAAAACTTAAAAGAAGGATTATCCTCTAAGGGCAAGATTTCAGGCTGTTACAAAATGGTGATGTAAGAAGTAATATTGTGGAGTGGAAGGAGCACTAGGCTAGATGTCAGGAGTCCAGTACTCTAGTCCTCTCTGCCACGGACTTTCTACAAGTCACTGTATCTCACTGGGCCTCAGCCTTCACATCTGTCCAATGAAGAGATCAGATGGGATGCTTTCTGAGCTCCCTTCAAATAGTACATCAGCCTCTATCTTGGTCTGAACATTGTATGAAGAACCAGTCTGGATGCCAACCTGGGCATTTCATCTTTCAGTCAGACTCAGCTCTCTTTCAATCTCCTTTTCAAACATCACTAACACCATCAAAACGAAAAGGTATCCTTTGAAGGAAATAATGTTGACCCTGACGAAAAGTCAGACTCCTATGGGAACTAAGATTTGAACAGATACTGGGGGTATCTGGCCTGAGGATCTCAGCATTCCTGGTTGAGGCCAGTCAAGGATGGGAAGAAGAACTTCAAAGGGCTTTAGAAATCACGTAGTTCAACTCTACTTTATGAAGAAAAAACTGAGGCCCAGAGAGGCAAAAGTCACAAAGCTATAGTGACAGTCAGAATTGGAACCCAGCCTCCCACTATCCAGTCCAGCACCATGTGGAAACATCCCACAGCAACAATCCCTGGAGATTTGGGATTTGGAGGCTTGGAACACTACGCCCAAACAGCAGACAAGGCTCTAGTCACAGTCACCCACAAGTCCCCTGCTTCTTTGTTTTTTCTTTTACTTTTTTTTTTTTTTTTTTTTTGAGACGGAGTCTCACTCTGTCGCCCAGACTGGAGTGCAGTGGCGCAATCTCAGCTCACTGCAACCTCCGCCTCCTGGGTTCAAGCCATTCTCTTGCCTCAGCCTCCTGAGTACCTGGGACTACAGGTGTAGGCCACCACGCCCGGCTAACTTTTGTATTTTTAGTAGGGACGGAGTTTCACCATGATGGCCAGGGTGATCTCGAACTCCTCACCTCAAGTGATCAACCCGCCTTAGCCTCCCAAAGTGCTGGGATTACAGATGTGAGCTACCACGCCCAGCCTGCTTCTTTGTTTTCTAAGCTGTCCCACCTTCTAGAACATGACACAGTCTCCAGTGAGAAGGGACATGCAATAAAAATCAGCATAGCCTAGGGCCTCGAGAGGGCTTTGAGGTCCAAGGTTTGCCCTCAGTGATGGGACACTTTGTGTTTTGTACACTAAGAGCACTGTCTCCAGCTATCTGGAGAGTCTGAGGCTCTGGGAGTGAGAAAGGGTTTCTAAAGCACTGGCTGCTTCTTTGACATCTCTCCCCACCCCCCAGGCAACAGAGCCAAGACACACACACCCCAACTTTTTCTGTCCTGTTCTATTACTGTTTGCTGTTGCTTTGGAGCCTCATAAATAGGGCATTGAAAGCACTTCCTGCAGCTGAAAGAAGCCCTGAGTAGCTCGTCTCATTCCCAGCGTGCAGCTCAGCAAGGGGTCCGTCCTTCTCTGTCACTGTCTCTTTTGCCTGTTGTAATTCTGTCTGCCTCTCTGGGACTCTGCCTGTCTCACTCTTTCTGTCTGTGCCTCTCCTCACTCTTGTTCTTTCTGCCTGAATCACAGCCCTCAGTTTTTCTGTCCTCATGCATTTGTCTTTGTGGCTCTTTCCGTCTTTCTGCCCTTGACACCATCCCCTCTCTCAGTGCTTTCCCTCTGTTTCCAGATCGCTTCATGACTTAGGCAGGGAAACAGAGGCCAGGGCCTCTTTCCTGGCTTCCCTCTGCATCTTACTGAGTATGCAGGTCGGAAGAGCCTCGGGTCATGCCTCCGCGGGTGGCCTAGAGCCAAAGGAAGGCGGAGCCCATCGGGGCGGGATTGGCCCTTAGGGCCACCTCATAAAGCCTGGGGCGAGGGGCACGACGGCCTTGGGAAGGAGCCCTGTTGGGGCTGTTCGGTCCGACAGACCTCACAGCCTCAGTAGGGGATCTGCAGTGTCATGCCTGGGAGCCCTTGGCCCGCGCCGAGCTGGGTGCTGTTGCTGCGGCTGCTGGCGTTGCTGCGGCCCACGGGGCTGGGTGAGGCATGCAGCTGTGCCCCGGCGCACCCTCAGCAGCACATCTGCCACTCGACACTTGGTGAGTCCGAGGTCCGCGAGATCCACAGCAGGGGGTGGTTGTGGGGGATTAGTATCTGGCCAGCAATACACCAGGAGTCCAGAGGAAAAGGGAGGAGCTCAAATTCTTACCGGTTGCCTCTTGCTGAGGCTGATGGGTCAAGAAGGACCAGGCGCCATAGCAACCTTGCAAGCGCAGAACCTGACTGATTCATAAGGAAATGAAGATTGACTGCATCAGGGACTTCCATAGCGACCTCCCTCACTCTGGCCATACTGCAATTATGGAGTGTCACTACACAAGGTGTCACTGGAGCTATCTGATGATTATTCTGAATTACTAGACTAGGGACAGAAAGGGGAGGGGAGAGGGCTTGCATTATAACTACCCGTTGTCTGTCCAGGCCTATAACTGAGGTTGCCACCAAGCCCCTACGGCAACACACACGTTCTGTCCTTTCTCTTCCCTCTGCCTGGAATACCCTCCCTCACACCCTTAAATTCCTGGCAGACTCCTACTCATCCTTCAAGGGCTAACTTAGGTCTCTCCCCTTCTCTGCAGGCTCCCGGGCTCCTTGGTGCCGCCTCAGCATTTCTAACCGTCTTAGCGCTCCTACTATGCTGTGCTATTGTTCTTTACAAGTGTGCACTCCACTAGATCAAGAGCTCTGCAGGATGGGGACCCTGTCTTAATCACATCTATGGGCCTAGTGCCTAGTGCAAGGCCAGGCACAGAGGAAGAACGTCATCAACAGTTTTTGGTTATTAATGCTCAAATGGCAAGAGATGCAATACCTCAGTGCAGGGTCAGAACATTTATGAATTCAATAAACATTTACTAATATCAACTGTAGGCAGGATGAGAGGCCTTGACCACAGCCATAGATAAACTTCACACCAACTGCCCTGAAGGGGCGGCTCCTCCCTTCTCTACTCTGACTCCTACTCTGTGTCCCACTGCACAAACGGCTAATGGAGAACTAGAGTTCTCCAGACTAACTGGTTCAAAAGGCAGAAAGAGCTTAGCAGTTATAGGACCTAATAAGCCTGAGGGGTTTGGAACTTCCAGTGACTGCAGGGGAGGTGTTTCCAGGTCCCCCTTCTCACACATCACGTTGCTCACAACACAGCCACATCAAAACCAAGAACCGCCCTCCCTATAGACTTCTTCAGGGACCCTGGATCATCCAGACCTCAGGTGTATTGCCCCCACCAGCTGCTAAAGGTTCCCTCTTTTCTCTTCTTATGCAGTGATTCGGGCCAAAATCTCCAGTGAGAAGGTAGTTCCTGCCAGTGCAGACCCTGCTGACACTGAAAAAATGCTCCGGTATGAAATCAAACAGATAAAGGTACATGGGGGCAGGCTGGGATGTGTAGCCCCTAAGGCTGATGGAGGAAGTGGGGTCTGTGTTCTGGGAGGGCTGGTAGCTTTCAGGTGGCCTGGCTCAGTGATCCTTGAGTCTAGATGCTGAAGTGGAACTGGATGAGATTTGGAGGCAGAGCCCATAGAATCCCAGGGATATTGCAGGGGAGGGCCTCAGCGTCCATCTGGTCCCACAGCTGCTGGTGTATGGTGCCACTACAGGTACCTACTGGAATAAACCAAGGTTTAGGTGTTTATTTTTTAATTTTTTTTTATTTTTAAGAGAGAAAATAACCCAGTAGGGACATCTGAGGACACAAAATCCTGAACTAGACTTTTGCTTAAATTTTTAGGCTGAGAAGTGAGAGGTTTTTGCCTGTTAATATATACAGTACACTCACTGACCCAATATTGCCTTTTTTTGTAATTGCCTGTCAGATGTTCAAAGGGTTTGAGAAAGTCAAGGATGTTCGGTATATCTATACGCCTTTTGACTCTTCCCTCTGTGGTGTGAAACTAGAAGCCAACAGCCAGAAGCAGTATCTCTTGACTGGTAAGTTAAAAGACCAGCAAGGCCTTAATAGATTCTGCCCTAGGGGAGGTAGTGAGAAAGGAGCCAGGGTCTTCCTTGGGCAGTAGGCTGAGCCAGGTGGCATTTTCTTGGGCATAAAATAGAGCTGTCTTAGTGACAGACAACCTCTGGGTTAGGAGGAGCCCTGTAACCTCCCTTTCAATGTAAGAGCTCTTATTACAGTGATCCTGGCCACTGTTTCACTATTTTAAAGACAGGTTGCTCACCCAGTATAGGGCAGCTGCTTCCATTTTTCAAATAGTTTAAATTAGTATAAGATTTTTGGTAACTTGAGTCAAAATCCCCTCTCTAAAACTGCTCCTTGCAGGTCAACTCTGCCTTTTGCACAGGACCTAACAGGAGCTTGAGTCTAACATAGTTCTGTCTCTGTGAACTTGGGCCCAGGCAGGATTCTTCCATACTGAATTGGTTGGGATAGAACAGTTAAAGAATCACACAAGAATATGACTCCATAAATGAATGCAACATTAAATTATTTTGGAGTTCAGGGAACTGAACTATTTGGTAGTTGTGAACTATCAGGGAAGCTTCATTGTGTAAGTGGGATCTAAACTGGCCTGAAAACATAAAACAAGATTTAGAAAGAAAGCAAGGGAAAGAAAAAGCACAGCAGTGGGGGAGGGAACAGGTGAAGGGATTCCACTATCTATCCACACATTCAGCAATGAATGACCACTTAGTCACTGCCATGCCTTGGCCAGGAGAGTGGAGATTCAATAACAAGGCACAGTCCTCAAAAGAGTTCACTGTCCAGACATGGCTCTCGATGAGTCATAGGCACTGGAGGCTACAATGATAAGGGCTTCCCAGCTCTGAGGATGTGGAATTGTATAGAACTGAGGAGCTCCTGGATGGAAGAGGCAGAGGCAGGACACACCACTGAGCCCTGTAGTTCCCAGGTCTGGCAGACCAGGCCCTTTCAAACTCTATTATCCCACCTCCTTCCTAAGAACCTGCCCTCTGTGTGTCTAGCCCGCTGCTAGGCATGGAGGTACAGCAGGGGAAATAAGGAAACATGTTCTCTGCCTTCAGGGAGGTCAAGTCTAACTGAGGGTGGGGAGAAATGACAAAAAATAGTCTAAGAAAAGTTATCAATGGCGCCCAGGTCCTACAGGAGAAGGCACAAGCTCCTTTACCTGGTGTTGAAAGCTCTTTGTGACCAGAACACTGCTGCCCTCTCTAGCTTTGTCAGTATCAGTTCCCAGCCCCTCACTTTCCCAAGAGCTGAACTCAGTTACCTGTGGTTGCAGAAGGTATGCTGCCAGGCTGTGTCCCCCTGCCTCTGCACAGGATAGTGGCAATGACAGGAAGCCCTTCCCCCAACCTGTCTAGTAGGTGGACTCCCACTCATCCCTTCAAGGCCCAATGCAAGCACAGTCTCCTCTGAGACATCTTCCTTGCCCCACATCCCTTCCATAGATGGAAATAATTTTATGTTCCTTTTTTCTTCTACTGCACTTTGTATAGAACCACACAATAGTGTAATTTCCCCCTACTTATCTATCTACCCTAGTCATTTCTAAGCTCCTTGGGAGCAGAGATCCTGTCATTTTTCTATCTGTATTCCTGGTACTAGATCACAGTAGTCACTCAGTGAGTAAATGATTAAGCGACTGAGGTGCTAAAAGAGGTATGGGCTAGGTGGTCAGAGATGGCTTTGAAGTGGCACTGAAAGGGTCTTTGAAAGGTGAAAAGGAGCTTCATAGGTAAAAAGGGGGAAATTTCCTATGGGGAAGGTAAAAGACTCACCAACCTAGAGCAGGAGACTGGCCTGTGCAGATGCTGGGAAGGACTAGAAAGGGGAAGGGACCTATTATTTATTGAATATCTTCTGTGGGACCACAACTGTGCTGGGAACTTTACAGACAATCTCTCATTTAATCTGACAACTTTATAATTTTCATCTTCCAGCTGAGAGGTTATACAACTTCCTTAAGATCATTCAGCTAGTAAATGACAGAAAAGGGGGGTCCCACACAGACTTTGACTTTAAAGACCACATTCTTCTCTCTGTACCACGCTAAACGAAAAGGCCTTCACCAGATCCCACAACTCTGCCTCATACAAACATAATCTGCTTATCTTTTTGCTAGAAAGATTATAGTAGTTTTATATTTTGGTCCCTTCATTGAGCCCCATGACACCACTGCCACCAAAAAGTCATTGGGGAGGCTGCAATTCTGGGCTCTTCAAGGACCTGGGCCCCTGGAGCTCCAGGAGAAGAATCCTGATGCTTGACTCTCCTCCATCTCCCCTTGAAGGTCAGGTCCTCAGTGATGGAAAAGTCTTCATCCATCTGTGCAACTACATCGAGCCCTGGGAGGACCTGTCCTTGGTGCAGAGGGAAAGTCTGAATCATCACTACCATCTGAACTGTGGCTGCCAAGTAAGGGAATGCCCATTTCCAAAGTCTTTAGGGATGGGGGAAGGGTTCTGAGCCTTCATTCATGCATGAATTTATTCACTTACTAGACTACACTTGAGATCTGCCATGGATCAGGCACTGTATGAAGTTGGAGAAAGCAATACAGTCTACAGGCCCTGATCTCAAAGTACTTACACTTTGCCTGGGAACGTGGCCATCACAGGAGGCAGACCAAGATAACTGTAATACAGCCACCCTTTAAAGAGTCTATTCTTTGCCAGCCACTGTAATAGTAAATTTACTGTAAATGTTTAATTTAGTCTCCAAAACATATTTATGAAGAATTAAGATTTCCATTTTAAGGTGAAGAAATGAAAGCTCTGGCAAGTGAAGTGACTTGCTCAAGGTCAGTGGTAGAGTAAGGACCCTCAGAGCTGTCTGACTCCAGAGATGCCACTAAGTGGCAATATTGAATATGGGGAACCTTGGGGAAGGAGAATCCAGGGGAAGATTGGGGACTAGGAAAGGCTTGATAAGATAGGGTGCATTTGAGATGGGCTGGAAAGGTATGTAGGAATCTGAAAGGCAGCAATGGAAAAAAAAGGACACCCTACTCACTTTAATGTTGTGTGTTCATAACTCTAGATCACCACCTGCTACACAGTACCCTGTACCATCCTGGCCCCTAACGAGTGCCTCTGGACAGACTGGCTGTTGGAACGAAAGCTCTATGGTTACCAGGCTCAGCATTATGTCTGTATGAAGCATGTTGACGGCACCTGCAGCTGGTACCGGGGCCACCTGCCTCTCAGGAAGGAGTTTGTTGACATCGTCCAGCCCTAGTAGGGACCAGTGACCATCACATCCGTTCAAGAGTCCTGAAGATCAAGCCGGTTCTCCTCCCCTGCAGAGCTTTGGCCATTACTACCTGACCTCTTGCTGCCAGCTAATAAGAAGTGCCAAGTGGACAGTCTGGCCACTGTCAAGGCAGGGAAGGGGCCATGACTTTTCCGCCCTGCTCTCAGCCTGTTGCCCCTGCCTCCCAAACCCCATTAGTCTAGCCTTGTAGCTGTTAATTGGAAGTGTTTCTTCTGGCTTAGTCTGTTTTCTAAAGCCAGGACTATTCCCTTTCCTCCCCAGGAAAATGTGTTTTCCTTTGTCTTAATCGATCTGGTAGGGGAGAAATGGTGAATGTCATACATATGAGATGGTATACTCTTGTGATGTACAATACCAGAAGGTAGTTTGACAGCATCATAAACAGGCTGACTGGTGGGAATGAAAACAACAACATACTGTGGCTGTGTATCCTCTACTTCCCCTATCTCATCCTAATTCTCTGATACACTTTCATCTGTTTGGGGGAGTCATTTGGGGGACACAGAATCACTCAATGTGAGAGCTAGAATGGCCTAACCTGCCTCCCAATGCTGTTATCCCCTCTATACCATTTCTGGCAGAGGGTCCCACCTGGTTAGCACACCTCTTTATATAAGAATGCACTGTCTCAGAATAGGTACTACCTCTCCAAGTTAACTATCCTTAATGCCCTCAACTGATGTCCATAAGGCTTCTCTTCTGTCTCTTTTAAATTACTAACATCTTCATTCCTATTTCAGAACGTTTTAAAAGCCACAAAGCCTTTTTCTTATAGAGTTGAAATCCCCCTTTGCTGGCTTTTTACACCACAGAGAGGTGGTCCTCTTTTGAGGACAAATTTCAGGATACAGCACCGGAGAGAAATAACACAAAGGCCCTTGAGGGGAAAGGACGGTAGGTAGGGAATATACCTGGCAATTAAGGCAGTTTTTTTCCAGCGGCCAGCCCTGCCAGATGCTACAACAGGAAAAAGCCAGCTTTGATCCCCAGAGAGCCCCCTGTACCCTTCAGCTGAGTACTCTCACCATTGTGTCCTGGGCTCCCTGAGATTCCCCAACCAAAGGACCCTCAGAGCTCCTCAGCCTCTGCAAGGCTTCCTGGCTTGCCCTGAAAGGAAAAGTCCTGATATTGGCCTCTAGGTTAAGGACAAGAGCTTAAAGTTTCAGAGCTTCTCCCTGGGGAAGCTCTGGCAAAGATGACAGAGATGGTTCTTTTCAAGGCCCAAGGTTGTTTTTTGATATGTGGTCTGCTGGTGAGGAGGGCCATGCACAATGTGTCAGAAGAAGGCTCTTGATTTGCAGAAATGGTATAAATGGAGACCCCTTTTGGCCAAGGAAGTGGGGAGGCGGGGACAAACATAATCTCTGTTCCACTTGGAATGCTTCGCAGGGAGTCTCCATGGGTGGGTTAAGCAAGATCACCAATTGATCACACCAGCCTGGGGCAGAGGGTGTGGGGACAGGGAAGAAGAAGGGAGTTTGAGCTCCAGGTCCCTGCACAGGAAAAACATTGGCAATAGCCTCCTTACCAACCAACCGTCCCATCTCTCTGCTCCTTCTGACTTACTAGGATGGCCTCAGAGAAGTCAGTGTTAACCCAGCCTTATTACAGTTGTGGAAGCACCAGGGGAATGGGAGAGTCAGGGGATTAATAATAGTAGGAGCAATGCCTTACATCTAGTAGAGTGCTTCACACTTTCCCAGAAGCTATTACTTAATCAATCTCACTTAAATTGTGTCTGTACCATATTAGAATATCCTGTGCAGGGATAAATATGCCCACTTGACCGTCTTACTGGAAACTGCACACAGTGAGGAAATGTAGCTTGTTCAATGACAAGTGGCAGAGCCAGGGCTGGGACTCAAAAGCAGTGAGATCTGATTGTTGGTCCAGAAGTTTGTTATTCTCTCAGCTTGATTAAACTGCCCTTAGTCCTGTTCTTCCCTGTTCTATCTCCAGAATTTGAAAAGAGGCTGTCAGCTAAAATCTAGTTATTCCAGTCACATAAGTTCTATAGTTCAACCCCAGTGGAGTCTTTGGGGTTGAGATGCTGAGGCCCTTTTCAGAGCCCCACAATAACCAGGTGGCTAAGTGCAAAATGAAAATAGCAGAAAGACTAATGTCCCCACTGAGCCACTTACCATCTCTTTGTGATTGGGGTAGTATGTCTGTTCAATGAGAGGGAACTTTTCTCCTCCCAGTGTCTTGTAGATGGCGACCAGCTGGGCAAACTGCAAAAGAAAAGCAAATGTTACAGCTTATCTTAGATAACTTCTGAAACAGACAAAATATCAACTCATCAAATATTTATTGAGCATTTGCTCTGTGGAGGACATTATGCTAAGCATTGTGAGGATATAAAAGAAATGTACAATTCCTATTCCCAAGGACATGATATGCATTAGTTGGGGAAGGGAAAGAGAGTGAGCTAAAATTCAATTACCTTTCTCAATTGTAATGATGTTTCAAATCAAATTGATGAACTAGTATTTTATCATATTCATTTTACATATGGGGCCCAAAGAGGTTACAAAACTTGCCTATAGTCACAGAACTGCAAGGTGAAGCTGGGATTAAAAATTGGGTCTCTGGCTTTCCACATCTGCATCTCTGAGTGATGGCAAGGCATGAAGCTGGATAGGTGACATGGGCCAAGTCTTGGAAGTTCAAACGTCCCGCAAAGGAATGATGGATTTTTCCAGTAAGCAGTATGGAATCACCAAGAATTTGAGCAGGAGGCATCATAAAATGAAGCTGTTCTTCAGGAAGATTAGAATGGTCATGGTATGTGGGATAGATAGGCCCAGTCTTTCTGGGACTTACTACCCAACCAGGGACTGAACTTACTGGACCCTTTGCCTACGTATGAGAAACTGGAATAGCTCCCTGGGGAAGGGTCAAAGTACACATACTTAACAGTGTCAGGGTTGAAAGGCTTTCTTAGTGCACAGCTGGGCTCCCCCACCCCGCTCCATTTTATAAATGAAGAAGCTGAGGCCCAGAGAGGTCACGTGCCCAAAGTCACACAGTAGTTGAGCCAGGTTCACAGCAAGGCCCCTTCATTTCCAATCCATAACTCTCCTTATTCCTGCAAGTAGCTGCCTTTCAGGCTCTGTAGAAACTATGCCCTTTCCACAGGAAACCCAGGACTTTCCTGCTCAATCCAGTCACATACACACCTACACTCCCACCCCCAGTGCATCAGCAGCAGAGGAAACACATCTCTCTAGGGCTACTGGATTAGTTCACACTTGAAGCCACTGATATCTGGAATGGCTAGAAGGGAAAGCTGCTAGATGAAATCTATTTATCAGAGAAAGGAAGGCTAGAATATTTTTCAAAAGCTCAGGTCCTGTTCTCTACAAGCGATACTGGCACATAAGCCAGGGAGGGGAGAGGAGGTTGGGGCAGTAAAAGCTCGGAACTGGGTTGTTAGAAAACTGGAATCTTCTGATTCTTGTTCTGTTAACTTCCTAGGTATCCTTGGGCAAATGAGTTTTCCTCTCTGGATCTCATTTTCTTCATATATAAAATGAGACAGTTAAATCTGATCAGTTCCTCAAACTTTGTACCATAAAAAATATCTCTTTATTATATTTCCTCCCAAACTCTGCTATCAAACTGCAGTTTAAGTGATCATCTGTTGTGGTCCTTTTGTAGGTAATATGATTTTGTTATTTTTGAAATGCTGGAAAACACTGGAATTCCTGGGTCCCTGCCTTTAGTGACAAACAATTGGTGACTCTAGAGCTCTAGGGCCTTCTCCAGGACTGAAAGGATGATTCATGGACCGTCCAGCCCCTAAGATATCATTGTCAAAAGGGACTTTATAGAGTCTCTAGACCAGCCCTCTCATTTGACAAATTGAGATTGAGGCTGGAGAGCAAAGGAAAGTGCAGGCTCCCGGATCACATCCTGGAGTCAGGGCTGCACTGCAAGAGCACTCAGGTCTCTTCTCCTTGCTGGGTGCATTCACCATTGTACCCTGCTGTCCTCACCAACTTTGGTCCTTCAGTTTGCTTTAACTGTCAAGAACCAACCCTCAGACCTTTCCTGCCTTCTCTGATTCTCCGCACCTGCTCATCTGACCTTTATGTCCTGCCTGCCCATCTGGGCCTGGCTGGACTTCTGCTCTGACTCCGGACACCTGCCTGTGCTCTCAAGGCTCTCCAGCATCCCTAGGGAGTTAATGCCAGCTCTGCCAAACGACCTCTGTCCTGCTGCAGCCCACGCTCTGGCATGGCACCAAGACATGTGGGGCCCTACCTTTCCAGCATGTGGGGGAGTTACACAGACACCACACGGATGCCAGGACAGCCTGTGGCAGACTCCCAAAGCCCTGGGACAGCCAACACAATAATGGCAGCCAGTTCCCAGGCTCTCGTTGGGTCTCAGGGAGCTCACCCCACCCTCCTCTCCAGCAGTCCCTGTCTGCTCAAGGTAGCAAGCTTGGCATCTAACCCATAGCTCCCTGGAAACTTAAATCACAGCCACACAGTCACCAATTAAACAAATGTAACATCTGATAAGGGCTGTTTCCTCTACACATAGACAAAAGAATGAATTTGGGAGCTGGGGGTGCTGTTGGCAATTAACAGGAAGATATGTCCATTATAACCACTCATCCAATGAATCAAGAAAGATTTCTTGGAAAAAAATGGGATTCCAGATCCATTTGAGTAATGTGTCCCTATGCCTATCACTCCTGGAAATTAAATGATTTAATTTAACTCTGGTGCACTTGTCTCCAAAAACCCAGAAAGACTGACGGAATTTCAGATAGACTGGCAGCAATAAAGGGTGGTGCCATTCTTGCTTTGTCTGGAATGCTGCTTTCATTGACAGGTCCACTTCTGCTCCCCAAATCCCAGTGGCTTGCCCTGACCAACTTCAGAGACAGCAATGTGCTCAGAGTTGTGCAAGGCAGAGCCTTTTCCAACCCAGTCAAAGTCTCTCCTCACACCAACAGCAGTCATAGTAAAGATATTGAGAAACACAACCCAAAGTCATCAACTGAGAGGGACCCTCCCCCTACAGTCACCAAATTTGTCCACTCCCATGAACTAGCAGAGAACAATATGTAAAACGTCATTCATATGGCAGCTGCTTAGTGAAACTGAAGGAAGAACTTGGGGTCTGGCCAGGGAGCCCTGCTGTTCTCATGCAGGGCCCAAGGCAATGTGCTCAGATTGTGAATGGGTGAGAGTGTGACCCCTCACCAGATCCCAGATCCCGGGAGGAGCAAAGCCCTAGCCACAGGCTCTCCCCATTCTTCCTGCCCTGGCCTCTGGCACAGTTTAGGAAAAGAAAACAGGGAACAAATTTCTTTTTTTTTTTTTTTTTTTTTTTGAGACAAAGTCTTGCTCTGTCGCCCAGGCTGGAGGGCAGTGGTGCGATCTTGGCTCATTGCAAGCTCCGCCTCCCAGGTTCACGCCATTCTCCTGCCTCAGCCTCCTGGGTTGCTGGGACTACAGGCGCCCGCCACCACGCCTGGCTAATTTTTTTTGTATTTTTAGTAGAGACGGGTTTCTCTGTGTTAGTTGATCTCCTGACCTCATGATCTGCCCGCCTTGGCCTCCCAAAGTGCTGGGATTACAGGCGTGAGCCACCATGTCCGGCCACACATTTCTTTAAGAGAACCCATATACTAGCAGCCTGTAACAACCAGGCTGTCAAAGTGGTGGCAGGTGCTACTATTATTCCCAGTTTGTAGATGAAGAAACTGGGGCACAGGTACGGTCAGAGGGTTGATAAGTAGTGAAATCACCCAGAAAAAGCTGCTAATAGCAGGATCACCCTGTGTGGCTAGGAGAGAGTCAAATTTTGACAAGTACCAGGGGTGCACGTGGGTTAGGACATGTGTGCAGTAGGAAGGACACGTGTGCAGTAGGAAGGACACGTGTGTAGTAGGAAGGACATGTGACTGAGGAGAAAGGGGAGGTCCACAAAAAAGACACTTGGTAAAGGTCTCACACATGCTCTTCTGTGATTGGCAACATACTAAAATCACACTGTTAGCGTGTTTCTGCAGAATCTAGGATTCCAGATGCCTCAGGCCACGCGAAAGGCTGAACAAGTGAAGCTTGGGAACCCAACCCCCTCCTTAACCATGGTGGCTCCCAGCCCTCCTGACTACTTGTCCATTGATCTTTTTCTTACACTCCAAGCTCTCCCTGGCTTCAAAAGGAAAAAGAAAGCTGTTAGTTCCCTGGTGAAAAAAAAGATCAAGAGCAGAAGTGACAGATCTGTTTGGTTAACACACACACACACACACACACACACACACACACACACACACCCCTCTTCAGCTCTCTGAGTGGTGTAAAGGCGTGGAAACTTCACAATTAGCCACAAGTGCCAGGAACCTTGGCAATCCAGGGTATGTGACAGCTGAAATTTCATTTTTACAAAACGAGAAGGGCTTACTGCATCTTGAGGTCCAGAAGTCCCTCCTAGGGGCCTGGAAGATGCAGGGTCTGGATCCTAGCCTTTTACCTGGGGGAAGGGGGCCTCACTTTCCACCCATGGCTTGTCACAGAAGTTATAAATGGATTCCAGTGAGTTGATGCAGGGGAGGCCTGCATACTGCAAGCCAATGAGGCTGTGGTTAGGGATAGGTGTTACCTTCTGAGAGGGCCAGCCTGGAGTAGCAGAGCCAGCAGAGGAGCTGGGTCCCCTCAGTGGTCGGAGGGGAAGCCAGAGTGCCCCCAAAGCCATCATAAGTCACTCTCCCTCCTAGCCCCACTTTTTCTATCTGGCTAAAAGTTTCCACTGCCCTCCTAGATTTCCAAATTGGCCAAGGAAGAGAAAACCAGAACAGTTTCTTCCTTATATAGGAGACTCAATCTATGGGAGAGGCAGTGTGATGTAGAGAAATCCTGGCACTATAACTTTGGCAAGTTACTTAATCCTTTTTAGGTTTTGTTTCTCTGTAAAAAGTGATAATAATGATAATAATATCTTCCTTGTAAGGTGAGGATTAAATGAAATTAACATAGAAAAATCTCAGAAACTGGCATCCTATAGTAAGTAGTTTTCTACACCTTACTTTCCTTCTTTAATTTTCATATCTCTATCATGAAAGGTTAAGGTCAGAATTAGTGTTAGACTTTGATGATCTCCAAGACACTTCTAGCTCATAAGTATCTGATTCACATGCATGTGGATAAATTTCATTTTCAGGTTGCTGAATCACTTGATAGGACTCTGTCACTACCTGAATTGGACTACCCCCTTGGTTGTCACTGGGCTCAGGCCTTTCCAAAAGTTTAATCATTCTAGGAGGCAAGAAACAGACATTTTTATCATTGCAGCCTATGGCCAAGGGCAGACCCTACAGACCTATAAGGGCTTCCTCATGGTATCTTTGTGCGACTTTGTTGTGAGGCCAAAGGTCCACTCTGCAGCAAAGGTGCCGAGCCTGTGACAGGTGATGCTGTGCTATTCCGATGGCCGGCCCTCCCCCATGTCCCAGGGGAAGCTCCTCTCACATCCTCTTAGCTGGGGCCAACTGCATCTTGAGGACCCTCCTAGGGGCCTGAGAAATGTAGGGACCCTCCTGGGGCTGGGGCCTACTGCATCTTGAGTCCCCCCTAGGGACCTGGGAGATGTAGGGCCTGAATCCTACCCTTTTACTTGGGGGAAAGGGTCCTCACTCACCACCCATGGCTTGTCACAGAAGTTGTATATGGATTCCAGTGAGTTGATGCTGGGGAGGCCTGCATACTGCATGCCAATGATCAGGTGGCGGAAGTCCTCATTCTCTGCCATGCCAAATGCATGCTGCCGGATGAGCACGAAGTCTGGCCGGAAGGACCTGGCGAGAAAGTAGAGGCAGGTTTGCCATTAACCAGCACTTTAGGCCATATATCATTTTGGTTCCCATTTCCAAAACCCAAGATAAAGAAGAGGGCTTAGGAACTACCTAGTCCAAGCCCCTCATTTTACTGTTGTTATTTTAGAGACAGGTCTTACTCTGTTGCCCAGGCTGAAGTGCAGTGTGGCACAACCATAGCTCACTGTAACCTCAAACTCCTGGGTTCAAGTGATCCTCCTGCCTTAGCCTGCTAAGTAACTAGTACTACAGGCACACACCACCATGCCCAGCTAATTCTTTATGTTTTGGAGAGACAGGGTCTTACTATGTTGCCCAGGCTGTTCTCGAACTGGGCTCAAGTGACCCTCTCCTCAGCCTCTCAAGTAGCTAGGACTACAGGCACATGCCACAACCCCTGGCTAATTTTTTTATTTTTTGGAGAGATAAGGTCTCACTATGTTGCTCAGGCTGATCTCAAACTCCTGGGCTCAAGTGATTCTCCTACGTCAGTCACCCAAAGTGCTGGGAGTGCACGCATGAGCAACGGTTGTAATTTTATTATTATTATTCCTTTCTGGACTGGGAAATGGGATATTATGGTACTTTCCTTTTTTGTTTGTTTGGTTTTTGTATCTTTTTTTTTTTTTTTGAGACAAGTCTTGCTCTGTCGCCCAGGCTAGAGTGCAGTGGCGCGATCTCAGCTCATTGCAACCTCCGCCTCCCAGGTTCAAGCGATTCTTGTGCCTTAGCCTCCCAAGTAGCTGGAATTACAGGCACACACCAATACGCTCAGAAAATGTTTTGTAGTTTTAGTAGAGATGGGGTTTTGCCATGTTTGCCATGTTGGACAAGCTGGTCTTGAACTCCTGGCCTCAAGTGATCTGCCCGCCTTTGGCCTCCCAAAGTGCTGGGATTACAGGTGCGAGCCACCACACCTGGCCAATATTATGGTACTTTCCAAAGGAGATTTGAGGAATAGAATTCTGACATTTCCTCTCTCCTCTGGGCTAAGCACTGTCTTTTTCTAAGGTACAAATACCCTTAGGAGGGAAGAAACACTTTTAGACTCTCACACTTTAAGTGAAAAATATTTTTCCTTGACTTCATGAGGCAGTGTAAGAGCCTGAAGCTCCTTGTGGCTTTCGAGTTGGAGCTCAAAGCAGGTCCTGGAAAACTGAAGACAACAGACAGTACTTGGCTCCCTTCACCACAGTGCCACAGAGGTCCATGATCTTGGTGTTCTTTTCTGACTCCTTAAAGCTGCTCCTTAAAATAGGCAATGCCCTCATCAGGCCCCCCAGGAGAGCAAGGGGCCAGGCTGGTTGAGGACAGATGCCAGACTTCCCAATGTTATTCTTCCAAAGCGGAGGCTAGGGAGGGGTACAAATATTTTTCGCAGAACTGAGGTTGAGCAATGGCTACAGGAAGCCCTGAGAGTACAGAATGTTCCCATGCATGGGAAAGCTGCTGCGTTTCCCCTCTAGGCAGCAAAGCTTCTAGCTACGGCTATTCCAGAGGACCACGGCCCCTGTTTTTATGTCTGAGCTTCAGGGAAACCCCACCTTCCCAGAGAGTCAGTTCTGTGGCAGCATCTACTCCCAAGGCGCTAAGCCTCAGCAGATTCATATGATATACAATGACCTACTTGGTTCTCTGCCCAGGCAGCCATCCACCCACCACCTCCAGCCCCAGCCCCACCGAGGCTGAGATTAGTCTTTTAAAGTGAGGGTTGAAGGAGCCTTCCTTGGCCACTCGAGGACTTAGGCTTTTACATCGTTGGTGGGAATGTAAACTAGTACAACTTCTACAGAAAACAATATAGAGATTTCTCAAAGAACTAAAAGTAGAACTACCATATGACCCAGCAATACCATTACTGGGTATCTACTCAAAGGAAAATAAATCATATTAAAAGACACCCACACTCATATGTTTATTGCAGCGCTATTCAGAATAGCAAAGTCATGGAATCAACCTAAGTGTCCATCAGTGGATGACTGGATGAAGAAAATATATATAGTATACACCATGGAATACAACGCAGTCATTAAAAAAAAATCATGTCTTTTGCAGCAACAAAGATGGAGCTGGAGGCCATTATCCTAAGTGAAATAACTCAGAAACAGAAAATCAAATACTGCATTTCTCACTTATAAGTGGAAGCCAAATAATGGGTACACACAGACATAAAGATGGAAACAATAGACACTGGGGACTCCAAAAGAGGGGAGGATGAGAGGGGGATGAGGGCTAAAAGTTACCTATTGGATATGATGCTCACTATTTGGGTGATGGAACATTAGAACCCCAAACTTCACCATTACATAATATACATAATTCGTGTAACAAATCTGCACATGAATCCCCTCAATCTATTAAACAAACAAACAAACAGAAACATGGCATCTGTTAGAGCTGCTCTGACCTTCTTGTGTCCCAGTTCTGGGAAGTTGGCACCAGCTGTATGCCTGAGATACAACTCCAATCCCACACCCCAGTTATAGGAATTGAGCTGTACACTGTGGCCAGCCCCTGAGTTCCTACCCTGGTACCCAGAAGGGCCTGCCTTTATTCTTGCCCTGCTACTGGGCCTCTCTGTCACCACCGGCTTGTGTTCATGCATCCCCATTACCTTCTCTACCTACAGCTGGAGGAGCCCATCCATTTTCTCTTGTAGGAGCTACCTGAGCTCACTCCCCACCCGGATGGACATCTCTGTTTCTGTCTTCTTCCTTGATCTTCAGAATGGACAAGCTCATATTTCCTGTTGTTAGGTTCCAGACACCTCCAGTCTGGCCTTTCCTGTCACCAACCTAGTTCCTGTTGGACACTGGAAGCCTGTCAGGTTACTGTAGATTGAGGTGGGGAAGAGAGTGAGGTGAAGACTCTTCTTGGAACAAGACTGATGTCTGAAAACCTGAAGCCATACTGAGCTCCTGGGAAGAATAACACTTGTTGAAACCATTTCCTGCCGCCCCCTCTCCCCGCTCCGCCACTTTCCAATCTGGAATTCTCATTACCTCCCTCACAAAATTCTGTGAGTATGACAACATCACATCTATGAGGCATCCAGCATACCACCTGGCATGTAAGTGCTCAATAATTGCTAATTTTCTTCCACCCACCATGTCTCTTCCAGCCATAGGTTTTTCTATCAGACTTAGGAGTTCCCAGGAATGAGGAATATAGAAAGAATACAGGATGGAGAGTCAAGTGATCTCACATAGAAGACAGGGCTCTGCCACAACTCACTAGGGGAATCTAAGCAAATCAATGTAAAATGGAAGGCTGAACTACATCAGACATTTTCAAGTCTGTTTGTTTGTTTTAAAGCAATGGAACTCTGTTTTCCAAGGGAAATGTATGCAGGATAAAAGCACAGAGCTGCACTGGCTGAAGGGGTTGGGGGAAATAATCCTATAAGGAATCCAGTTATCTCTAAGTGAGCTCTGAGTCCGTGAAGCTTAAGGCTGTTTTCTCTACCACTGGACTAAGCTCAGCGAGAAGCTGGCTTTCTCTGCCTGTTCTACTATTTCTGCACAACACACATCATTAAGTTCTGTATACCATACACGGCACTGCTATCTCACTCCAACACCTGACTTAGAAACCACCTCTTTGAGCCAGAGGTAGTAACTCTGGAGACAGTCACAATGATCCTGAGGACAGAAAGACCCTTACCGGACAACCTTTGTGCCATTCCGGAGAACCTGCATATCCACAGCATAGGTGCCATCTGCATGAGCCACCAGGTTGAGTTCTGAAAATTCTGCCTGGAAAATAATAATAGGGGAATAACTTCACAATCCTGACTTCACCAAGTCCTCTACATAACAGCAGCAACATCCCTACCACCAAACATTTATATACAGTTTTCGAAACATGTTCACATACTAAGTTAGTCTAATTCTCATAGCAACACTGTGATGAAGGTGGGACAGAGATAATTATCCCCATGTACCAAAGGAGGAAATTGAGGCTCAGAGCAGCTAAGTAACTCTTTAGGTCAAATAAAACTTATCATTGGCAGAGAAAGGAGCAAAACTCAGGTCCTCTAACTCCCAGCCCAGCATCCTTTGTGCTGCCTCTCTACAGAGCGAGAATGTGGACTGAGACAAATGTCTTTTTATCAGTTTCAACATAAAAGCACTAGGTCTAAATTTAGGCAACTAGGTTTTAGTTCTGCTTTCCCCTTACCTAGCTGCATAAAACATTAAGCAAGTTACTTGTCCTCTCTGGGTTTCCGTTTTCCTGATCTATAAAATGGGAATAATTTTTATCAATCTTGCCTATGTAACAAGTTGTTTGAAGACAGTCAGTAAATCATAACACACTGTATAATGAATAATGAGAAACTTCTTTTATCACATAGGAAATACATGCATTGTTGAAACTGAACATCCTCCTCTTCCCCAAACAGACCCAATCACTATTTATTATGAAGCAAAGGATGGAGGAAAAAAAAAATTGGACTTGCAGTGCTTCACTGTATTAAAACAAGGAAGTGTTCTTTTCTAAGTTTCCTCTAAAGTATAGCCTCAGGCCCAAAGGAGCCATCACTCGGGGCAGCATACCTGAATGGCAGACATGTGCCTACCGAGAAATATCTTGCCACCAACAATACGGAGGTAACATGCAACATTCTGGGAAGACATTCGTCTAAGGTTTTCCTCAGTCTGGGAACCTTACACTGCAAGAGGGTCCTAAGAACCAAACTGCTTGCTCATCTACAGACACTAGAGCCATAAAAAGGAATCAGAGAAATGAAAAGATGCAGACTCCAGGACCATGCCTCACAGAGAGAAAGGTCAGGAGAGAAAGGAGATGCAGAGTCCAGAACCCAGTGACGGACACAGTATTCCATTCAGCAGAACGAGATGGTTCACTCTGGCATGCCAAGAAGAAACTGTGATTATGCAGATGCAGCTCTGGGCTTCAGGCTGATTACCTGTTCCACCTTGATATCATAATCTCCAAGGACTTTTTTGCCCCGAAAGCACTTGGCCCTGGAGAAAAGAATAAACCCACACAAATTAGTTTTGTGCAAGTAGTTAAAGTCAGACATTTACTATTACAAAGAAGAGGACCACAGCAGACAGATCTCCAGAATGAGGGTCAAGAGACCTGGATTCTGATCCACATTCTGCTATGAGATCACAAGACAAACCATTTCCTCTCTTTTAACCTCAATTTACCCATCTATAAAATAATCCAAAACATCCTTTCATTATCAGGTTTTGTTATAATCATCTCTGGTCTTTTGGCTATGAAACGCATCTAGAAATAGGAATTTCCCCATTTTATTCTTAGTAAAGGCTAGATCAGCTTTATACATCTCTGTAGTTTCCTTATTTTCCTTGATCCTTCATTTTACTATGGTTTTCTATTTGGTATCCACCCTTGGATTTTTAGTTTTTAAAGAAACTGTTATTATCACTTTACTTCTTCATACCCATACAAAGAGGACCCAAGGCAACTAGTAATTTAATAATATAACCAACAAAATAAGGATTAAAGAACAATCAATGAATGAGAGGAAATTAATTAGACCAAAATAGAAAGTAGCGGGAAAAGACCGAGGGAAGCCATTGCATTTGAACACAAAACTTAGCCCACATTTCTGAGCAGTCAAGAAAATGGGTCAAGGTGAGTTACACAGTACATAGTATCTTCCCAGTTTGTCACAGATCTAGAGAAACCTCATATTAATGCATTAATTAATCCCCTGTAATAAGTAATCCCTTATAAGCAGATATTTTTATGCTTATATTTATATTAATTCCTACTTTGCTTCTAACCTGCCCTCCCCACATTAGATTTCCTTATCTGTCCTTTTAGGCTGGTTCTCCATTTGTCAAAAGGGCCTTTCCATACTCCACCTGTTAGGTAAGTTGAGCTTGCTTTTCCAGTGCTTGAAATTTCCAACTGTAATATTTCATTGGAGAGTTTTTGGGAGTTTGTCCCCAAAATGAAGGAATAAACCAATATTTATTGGGCATCATGTTCTAGGAATTACATGCAAGTTGTTTTCAAGAACATCTCATTTAGTCCTAACAACATATAAGATACAGAGAAAGAGCTTCATTTCAGAGACAAGGAAACCAAGATTCAGAATTGAAAATGCTGTATTCAAGGCCCTATAGCAAGTTAGTGGCAGAGCCAGTATTCACAGCCAAGTCTGTGGCACTCTGAGCCCACTGCCCTTCACACTGCAGGCACTGTCTCCCCCTGGTGATCTATTCTCTCCATCTCTGCTCACACCACTACAAAAACGGACTTGCCCTGTGTGTGCCACATTGCATTTGTTCCCATTTTCCTTCTTCCACTCACAAGGGACTTAACGATGTGAGCATTAGTCCCACTACAAATACTTCCTACCCTGGTTCCTGTCAACTACCCGGGACGAGGCCAGGCTGTTTCCTTTTCTCTATGGGTTCTGGAACACCCCGTTCTAGGAAGTTGTCATTTGTCCTATCCAAGTCCCTGGCCACCCTCAAATTGCTCCTCTGAGGCACTCAGCCATCCTGGAGCTGGACCACTTAAGTCCACCCCCCACCTCTGCCCCAATTTCTTATTAAGCTTCACACCAGTTTGTTTCCAGGACCCTGATCAACATTCACAGCTCAGCAAGCCCCTCAGGCAGGGGCGCTGTAGTATATTCCCTTTCTTTGGCTACTATTCCATTTTATTTACAGGTTTAACTAATAGAGTCTAGTATGGCACTATCACTTCTCTGCAGATCTTGGACTCTGCAGGTTTTTGTCCATGACTATAAAAAGGAGGAACTGGAGTGAATGACCCATGAGATCCCTTTCTTTCATTGGTGAGGTATGTCTACTTTGTTATCAGCAATGCTTTTCTGATGCTTCCTCCTATTTTCCTGTCTCAAAATAGCTCTCCTTCTGTGAGGTAAATCTCAGAGACATTAACAATAACCTCGCATTTCGTATGATGCCTTGCATTTGCAAAGCATGTTCCTTGCCCTAGTTGTTCCTCACAACTCTGTGAAGGAACCAGGAGAGATAATGTGGTCCATTTGGCTGACGGGAAACTGAAGCCCAGGACAATTAAATAACATGCCCAAATCAGAAAGAAAAGTTCATGGGAGTTAAGGCTAGAACTAAGAGTTTACATCGAGGTGCTTACATGCTGCCAAGTTTCTTAATTCACTCATTTATTTTGTGGGTTTTGAACACTGATATTGAAGTATATTTATAGATTCTGGCTGGGTTTATCTGCCACTTCCTGCACCTGCCCATTGACCAAGTTGGCTAATGAACTGTTTTCATGCCTTCCCTCCACCCCCACCTCTCTAGCTATCCTAATGCCTTTTCCTTAAGGTAATTTGTCCTGTTGGAAATCTTAGTGTGTGTTTCCTGGCCCAGGGTCACTGACCTCTCTTGGCTGAGCCACAACCTTATAGAAAAAGAGCCAAGATGGCCGGCAGATGGGGCACAGAGCCCTCTTCTGGAGAGTGAGCATATTCTTGCAGCTCCAGGCTCTTGGACATTTTGATTCTAGGTATTTTCATGAAAAATTGTGTAACTTGCTAGCAAATAATAGAAGTATTTCCTGATACTAAGAGAACACTAGTACAGGGCAGTGTGCTGGAATCCAGAGGATGGGCTCTGGAATCACAATCTGGGGTGTGAATTCTAGCTGTACCCTTTCCTGGTTGTGTGACCTTAGGGAGGCTTAAATTTTGTAAAAATAGTATATCATGTGGTTAAACCAATCAATCTATCTTTAAAATTATATAACAGGATAAAACAAAAAGTAAAATATTCTTTTTTCCCATTCCTCTCTTATCACATATACTTCCTATTATCAATTATAAGCATATACTTCCAGTGGAGGGGAAAAAATGTGTGGATATACCCACATACATATATGCTTCAAACACATACATATGGCATGCTACATAAATTTTTTAAACTTTTGTTTTTTGCACTTAAAAATATATCTTAGTGATATGCTTTCAGCACATATTGATGGGCCTCTTCCTTTTTAATAGTTGCATGAAATTCCATTTGAAGGACATATAGTATTTATTGGTAAGCATTTATTGGTATTGGCATTACATGTTGGTGAGCACATTAGATTTCTAGTTTCTTGTTTTTGCTATTACAAACAGTGCTACAATGGCTTACATTTAAAAATATATCCATAGGATAAATAATTTGTGACAGAAGTGCTGGTACAAGGAACAGACACAGTTATGGTTTTTACTGATATTCCCAAACTGTCCCCCATCCAAGAAAAAGATAACACTCTTACCAGCATTTGAAAGTTTGGGAAAACTACTCTACTTCCCTTAGTTTTCCCACACAGTCCCTTGCATAAGATAGGAACAGATAAGATGCCCAGTACCGACTTTTTTTTTTTTTTTTTTTGAGACAGGATCTTGCTCTGCTGAGCAGGCTACAGTGCAGTGGTGCAATCATAGCTCACTGTAGCCTCGACCGCCTGAGCTCCAGTGGTCTTCCTGCCTCAGCCTCCAGAGTAGCTGGAACTACAGGCACATGCCACCATGCCAGGCTAATTTTTAAATTTTTTTTTGTACAGACAAGGTTTCACTATGTTGCCCAGGCTGTTCTTGAACTCCTGGGCTCAAGCAATCCTCCTGCCTTGGACTCTGAAAGTGCTGGGATGATAGGAGTGAGCCACCATGCCCCACCAATATGAATTTTCTGATTGGCAGTCTTGTCACATAAATCTAAATTCATCCCCTTGTGCTCAATCCTAAACAGAACCCAAGATGTACATCCTTGAAACACAGACTAAAAATATCTGTAGTGCCTGTGTTGTCAATTTCCCCCTATTGTAACATTTTTCTTAACAAGCCTAGCAGCTGAGGATCTATGTAAGTTTAATGGCTTGCAGCTTCCTTGATGGACCAGGTAATGAACCATCTCCCCTTATTGCTAAAATGAGCAAGAGCTTCTAGATTTAACTCTTGTTACTCAAGGAAGTGAATACCTTCATCAATTCCCATCCACCGAACAACTAGGGCTTGTGAGGCTGAGGAATATGATTTCAGAGACTTCTAACGCCCCCACGAAACTTGGCCCAACCCAGGCAAGCCTAGCTTAAATACGCCCTCTTTTATGCATGGGATAATGGAGAAAGAGTTCTAGAAATAGGAGCCAGGGAAGCTGAGTTCAGGCCTACTTCTACCACTTCCCAGCTGTGTGACTTTGGGCAAATAATGCCTCTCTGAGTCTTAGTTGTGTCATTTATAAAATAGGGCTAATAGTGATCTTAATAGTGAACACTTGTGATGTACTAGGCACTATTCTAAGTGTTTTATGTATTTTACCTCATTTAATAATGTTTGGCTCACAGGTGGTTGTGAAGATTTAATGAAATCAGATGACATGAAGTTTTGGAAATGCTGAAATTTATGCAAATATGAAGCACTGTTAGCAAAAAGCAGCAAACATTTATGCTGTTTTAATATGACTACAGCCAACATGGCTTCTTCCTTTTCTGAACTTTCATCACATTTATTGTCTGCTCATGCTATTTGGCTCATAGCATCATCATCTGATACTACCTTTCAAAGTCGGTTGGCTAATAATCAGACACTGCTCCCCCATCTACGCCTCAGATCACTAGATTATGTAACAATGCTTCAGAGCGGGGATGATCCATATGTGAGTCTTGGATTTTTCAGAAAATTTTTGTTTTTAAATACTGATTATGTCTTATTGTTTGATTATATGCTCTAGGCCTGTACAAATATAATCATTATATCCATAAATTTCCAAATCCTTCACAGAGCTGTGACTTAGTGGCCTCACAATCAGGACTTGCTTATTGACTGGGATGTTAGGAGTGGTGGTTTGGGCTGGACCACTGGAGAAAACCAGAAGAGAGCACCCTCAAGACGGAGCCTATTTCTGCAGGCCCTGCCATCTTCTTCTCACATGTGTCAATCCTAAGGGTCAAATTCTTTCCTTCCTCTCCTTCTCCACATGAAAATCTGTTTTCAATCTCTGTCTATATTGGAGCTAATGGACCTGAAACAGCCTAGAGTATAAATCCTCCCAAGATGACTGGAATTTGCATAAGGATCAAATCTCAGGCTAGAAGATGACAGCACTAAAGATGGATTCACATACTCCAGAAGGCATTTAGGGAGGAAGACACTTTCCCAGAGCTCTGGAAATAGTCCAGCACCTAGTAAATATCTAGCACTGGTCTAGACATTTACCTTTAACAAGGTGCTAGTTTCTGGCTCTTACTGACTCTGACTCAGGCCTTGTTCTTTCAACCAAACATCTGAAGGCTTCAAGAAGTTAGAAAATAAACTAGAAATAGTAGGAGATTGCTATTTCCCCACCTAAACTGTTAGGGTAAAAATCATGCCTGCCTGTCCTGGTGCAAGTTTGTGAGCGCCTGCCGCCACCCACAGGCAAGATGAGTACTGCAGCTAATTGCAGTCACAGCTCACCACTCACTGCACTGGCTGAACAGCCACAGACTACTGGCACAGGGGTATCCCTCCAGCTGCTTATTTGCTGCTCTGAAAAACCATACCCGAATATTAACTGTCTCTTCTAACAAGTATGCATCCACTTCCCTCCCTCAAAGAAGCTGGATAGCTGGCTTTTGCAACCTGTAGAAAGAAACGCCGTGGTTTGTCAGTAAATTCAGCAAAAATTTACTGAGCACCCAGTGGTAGGTGCTGGAACTATAAAAATTGGCAAACATTAGTGGTCACAAAGTACAGAAAGCACAGTCTACAAAAAGGACGCCAGTATCTATATGGGGGTCACTGCTAAGTTCCCGCTCAACTCTTCAGATTTACATCTAGCACTCACATTTCTACCTTTTAATTTTTTCCTTTAAAAAAAAATTTAAGCACACAACTAAAACAATAATAAAAGTTTCATATAGTCCAGGAGGATGTACAGTGGAAAGAAAGTTTCCTCTACCTCATATGTCAGTGGAGAGACAGAAACAAAAATAAAAGATTATAATTAAGGGTATCAACTGTAGCAGACATACAAGCACAGCATTATGGGAACCCAAAGGAGGGAGCCATTCTCCCTGCCTGCAGAAGTCTAGGAATGCTCCAAAGAGACTGAACTGAGTCTTAAAGAATGAGTAGGAATTAGCCACATAGGAAGGAGGATGCAGAATTGAAATGTAAGGGCAAAGGCACAGAAGCTTGGGTGAGGCTCTGGGCACTACAGGGGCCCAGCACACTGCCGGCTGAACAGTGAAGACCGGAGGTTCCCAAGGCAGGGAAGAGGCAGGGCAAAGAGCTTTAAATGTCAGGTGGAGTCTCTGGGACTTGAGGGCTAGTCTCCAAACGATTTTTTACGAGTTTTCACTGCAGAAATATCTGCAATCATCATCAACATTTTACCAATCTTTTTCATCTATTACCCTCACTGTTTTTGTTGTTGAGACTATGGTTTGAGTATTTTAAAGTAAGTCCCAAATATCATGTCATTTATCCTGTCAATTTTTAAGCATTCTGTTAATGATTCTTATTTTTATGATTTACAGTGGCAAAAGAGACATAACAACATTTTCCATTTTAACCACTTTTACGTATACACCTCAGCAGTATTCACAATGTCGTGCAACCACCACCACTATCTATTTTTCAAAACTTTTTCATCATCCCAAACAAAAACTCTGTAGCCAATAAGCAATAAGTGCCCATTCCCCTCTCCCCTCAGTCCCAGGTAACCTCTAATCTACTTCGTCTGTATTAATTTGCCGATATTCTAGGATAATGACTTTTTAAATATAAGTGCCATGCCATTGTCTCACCAAACAAAATTAATTTTATTAACATATTTACTGAGTCTGTATTCAAGTTTTCCCAACCGTCTCAGAAAATACTGAAAGATTTTAAGCAGAGAGATCATATAGTCAAATATGCCTAAGATCTGAGAGACTGCTTTCTCTGGAATGTGGAGAAGACTAAAAGGAATGAACCAGTGCTTAAGATCATTTCAGAAGCCAGTATAGTAACTAGACTTCAGAATTTTCTATTTTACTGGCACTTGGCAAACCAATACCTATTGCGCAGCACTCACCTGACAATTCAATTAATCACTTGATTGATTAGGTCTAGGAGCTTAGTAGCTAGCTGGGAAATGACAGCGACATTTAAAACATCAGGTTTAATGAAATGACATAACACTTTGTAGAACTCCCACTATAGATGTTCTGGAACAGAGACATAAATAAGACCTCAAATAGTCAGGCTTTACATTGAAGGGGTTCTCAATTCAAATTTGGACTTGTTATCTAATTTATGGACCATAAACCTTTCAGTACCTGGAGAAATTTCTGTTATGGATCATTGGTTTGGTTCAGAATAAGAAACAAATAGGAAGACATGAATACTTTCCCAGATAAAGGCAACATTCTGTGGCTGGTCTTTGATATTAACTCACTGATTAAATTGTTATATCAAATGCTCTGCAAGTAAGGCACTTCTGAGATAGAGAGCAAGCTGCATGGTGTCTTAGTTAACATTCATATAAATGATCTGGAAGAGAGTGCATGGGGAAATTGCCAAGGTTGCAGATGGCATTCAGCTCTTCCAGGGATTAAAATGCCAAGATGATTAGGGGTAAACTGAAAGAAGATGTGGACGTGGGCAGAAAAGTGGCAGGGAGTTTTAATGTGACTAAGTGTAAGAAAACACATTCAGGGGAAATAATCTTATCAGAGGATCATGAACTGGAATGCTCAACTACAATCCGGTAAAGGAACCTGGAATGACAGAAAATTGTTTCCTGAAGAGTCCTGTGAGCTGTAACAGGCAAAAACCAAAAAGATAGAGTGAAAGGTGAAAAAATGTTAGTTATCACTAGAAAGCTTATGGAAACCCAACATAAAGGGCTACTCATGCCCTAACTCCATCTTGTACAAGCTGTAATGCTTTCCTATTTGTGCTACAGCATATTAGGTCCACTCACCTGGACACAAGTGACATGATGAAACTAGAAATGGTCCAGAGAAAAACAGAACAAAATGAAATGGCTCTGATTTTTTTTTTTTTATTATTATTATACTTTAGGGTTTTAGGGTACATGTGCACAATGTGCAGGTTTGTTACATATGTATCCATGTGCCATGTTGATTTCCTGCACCCATTAACTCGTTATTTAGCATTAGGTGTATCTCCTAATGCTGTCCCTCCCCCCTCCCCCCACCCCACAACAGTCCCCGGAGTGTGATGTTCCCCTTCCTGTGTCCATGAGTTCTCATTGTTCAATTCCCACCTATGAGTGAGAACATGCGGTGTTTGGTTTTTTGTCCTTGCGATAGTTTACTGAGAATGATGTTTTCCAGTTTCATCCATGTCCCTACAAAGGACACGAACTCATCATTTTTTATGGCTGCATAGTATTCCATGGTGTATATGTGCCACATTTTCTTAATCCAGTCTATCGTTGTTGGACATTTGGGTTGGTTCCAACTCTTTGCTATTGTGAATAGTGCCGCAATAAACATACGTGTGCATGTGTCTTTATAGCAGCATGATTTATAGTCCTTTGGGTATATACCCAGTAATGGGATGGCTGGGTCAAATGGTATTTCTAGTTCGAGATCCCTGAGGAATCGCCACACTGACTTCCACAATGGTTGAACTAGTTTACAGTCCCACCAACAGTGTAAAAGTGTTCCTATTTCTCCACATCCTCTCCAGCACCTGTTGTTTCCTGATTTTTTAATGATGGCCATTCTAACTGGTGTGAGATGGTATCTCACTGTGGTTTTGATTTGCATTTCTCTGATGGCCAGTGATGAGGAGCATTTCTTCATGTGTTTTTTGGCTGCATAAATGTCTTCTTTTGAGAAGTGTCTGTTCATGTCCTCTGCCCACTTTTTGATGGGGTTGTTTGTTTTTTTCTTGTAAATTTGTTTGAGTTCATTGTAGATTCTGGATATTAGCCCTTTGTCAGATGAGTAGGTTGCAAAAATTTTCTCCCATTGTGTAGGTTGCCTGTTCACTCTGATGATAGTTTCTTTTGCTGTGCAGAAGCTCTTTAGTTTAATGAGATCCCATTTGTCGATTTTGGCTTTTGTTGCCATTGCTTTTGGTGTTTTAGACATGAAGTCCTTGCCCACGCCTATGTCCTGAATGGTATTGCCTAGGTTTTCTTGTAGGATTTTAATGGTTTTAGGTCTAACATATAAGTCTTTAATCCATCTTGAATTAATTTTTGTATAAGGTGTAAGGAAGGGATCCAGTTGCAGCTTTCTACATATGGCTAGCCAGTTTTCCCAGCACCGAAATGGCTCTGATTTTAGTGAAGCTAAAATAATGAGTCTTCTTCAGTCTGTAAAGACAAAGGCAACACACGGGTGTGGAGGAGGAGGGAAAGAAAAAACAAACATTGAGTGACCCTATACAAATCAAATCACTCATCTCAGATCACCCAAATTAATCCTCACAATATGCCTCTTACAAGAATGTCGTCTTAATGGTACTGGTTTTATAGAAAAATGAGGCATGAATTAACTGACTTGCTTTTAAAGGTAGCAGTTAGTAGGTGGCAGAGCTAGTCAAGTTAAATTCCAACTCTTTTGATGATCAAGTTTAGAGACCATATACTTCCTTAGGTGAGGATTCTGCTCTACTCATTTTGTGTTACCAAAGCCTGTCCTACTGTTTGACACATGAAATGTTTATAGAGTTACTGAACATAGCTAGATATTTGGAGATTAATATCAGAGGGCAGCTCAGTGCTATGACGTGTGCCTGCACTCCAAACTACCTGAGAGGCTGAGGCTGGAGGATCACTTGAGCCCAGGAGTTCAAGTCCAGCCTGGCCAACATGGTGAAACCCTGTCTCAAAAAAGCAGAAAGAAAAAGAAAAAAATCAGAGAGGGCAACCAGGCTCAACCTGACACAGAGTCCTAGGCTTGAAGACCTCTGTGAATGCCCACTTAGTCCTTCTCTGGAGTTTATGAAATTTCATCAGGTGATCTGTAGGAGGCTTCAACAGCCTTATGTGGCAGATGAGATCCCTTAAGAAAAGCAGCAATCCCAAAGATCTGAAAATAACTAATTTCTGTGTAAACATCCCAGCTGTGATTTCAGTTGGGAACAGCAAATCACTTTTTCTGAATAGATTTTCTGAAGATCTCTATTTTGGGGAATAATTAAATGATGCAGTATCACAAGATAACAAGATTATCAAATACAGAAAAAAAAAAAAAAGAATCCTGCAACTCAGGAGAACACATGACGGGAAGATTAGATGCATTTGTCTGTAATTATAGTGGAGCTACAGAACAGAATGCTGTGGAGTCATGGGACAGATTTTCTTTCTATGACTGGCTTATAAAATTAAATCAGGATGATTTGATATTGGAGCAAAGTGGGTCACAGTTATCAAGTTTGCTTTGAAGAAAGAGCAGGCAAATATAATTTTGAAGATTTGGCTTTATTTTATGCCAGATATGTAAGGCTCCTAGCATCGTGAATACTGCAGGTCTACCTCCACTATATGGTCACGAATCACACCCACAGTCACTGCTGTCACCAGAGCTGCATGTTCCCATCCTTTGGTAGCAGTCTAGATACAAGGAAATGTCCTCCATGATCTGGTCTCACCCTTCTGTTTGCAACTAATATCTCTTAAGTCTGCTTCAGTGTCTCCATAGGAATTAGAAAAAGGCACCTCTTCCTCAGGATGCCTGCAGGACACACTCCTGCACCAGGGCACTTGGATCGGTGAGCAGAATGTGGGGCTGCATCCCAGCCCCTACTTGTCTCCTCAGACAGATGTCCTTGTACAGTGAACAACCTGCATAAGCATATGCAGGAGCCCTGCTCTACTCCTTCTATAATTCAGAGTTTCCCAGCTCCTGTGCCTTGGACCACTGTGAAATCACCCCTGCCATAATTCTTCAAGGTCCAAAACAAGTTCTGCCTCCTTAGGAAATCTTCCCTGACCTCCCTTCCTGCAGTAGTTTCTCCTCCTTCTGGAAGCCTAGCCTGAATGAAACCTGTTGATTTGTCACTTCAAACAGTCTAGTATCATCAGCTGATTTTTAATTTGTCTCTTTTCTCCTCTGTATCAGAAGCCCCCTGATAGTGCATACTGTGTCTTATACATCCTTCCTATTCTCCAACAACTCAACCTCACACTCACCACTGCCTTATACAAAGCACACCTATGACAGTTAATGTGTTAACTTGATCAGGCCACAGGTGCCCAGATATTTGTTTAAACATTATTTCTAAATGTGTTTGTGAGGGTGTTGCTGGATGAGATTAACATTTGAATGGGTAGACTGAGTCAAGCAGATTGCCCTCCCCACTGAGGATGGACATCATTTAACCCACTGAAGGTCTGATTAGAACAAAAATGTGGAGTACAGGAGAATTTGTTCTTTCTCCCTGTCTTCAAGCAAGGACATAGCTTTTCTCCTGCCTTTGGACTCAAGATTGAAACTTATACCATTGGCTCTCCCAGTTCTCAGACCTTCAGACTTAGACTGGAACTATCATTAGCTCTCCTGGGTTTCCCATTTGCCCACTGCAGATCTTGGGACTTCTCAGCCTCGTAACTGTGAAAGCCAATTCTTTATAACACACACACACACACACACACACACACACACAGAGAGAGAGAGACAGATGCATACACATCTCTCTGTGTATATATGTACAGACACACATATACCTATGTATACTCACACACACATATATATGTATACACACACCCACACACTTGGGCTGCTGTATCAAAATGCCATAGACTGGCTGGCTTAAACAACATTTATTTCTCACAGATCTGGAGGCTAGGAAGTCCAGATCAAGGTGCCAGCAGATTCAGTTCCTGGTGAGGGCATTCTTCCTGGCTTGCAGCTGCCTTCTCTGTGTCCTCACATGTGAAGGACAGTGAGCAAGCTCTGGTCTCTCTTCTTATGAGGACACTAACACCATCGTGGGGGCCCCACTCTCATGACCTCATCTCAACCTAATCACCTCCCAAAGGCCCCACCTCCAAATACCATCATATTAGGGGTTAGGGCTTCAACATATAAATTTGGAGGACACAAACATTCAGCCCATAACAACACTCTTAGTAAAGACCTATTTCTTGATTCCCAGCAGAGGACACCTGCCCACCTGGGACTTAAGGGAACAAGGAACCATAATACACAAAACAATATCACACAAAAATACATGATACCATATGTTTATCGGATGACAAAAACAAATAGCCATTTACATCTTCTGGCTGGGGTATACACATTCTCTGAATCAAAAAGAAGGAAGAGTGCCCTCCCTACCATGTTACACAGAAAAAAAGTTCGTCATGCCCTCTCAGAAATTTTGCATTTTCATCAACTGCTGAGTGGCACAGTGGAAAGAGTGTGAATTTTAGAGCCAGACTAATCTGGGTTTAAATCTCAGGTCCTCTACTTGCTGTCTGAACTTGGGCTCTTTTACTTCCTTGTTTCTTCATCTATAAGGTAAGGACAATACCCATTTCCAAAGTTTGTTAGAATTAAATGACTCTGCCTTTAATGTATTCCTGAAACATTATCTGTCCTCTTGGGCTTTTGTACTTCTTTCCCTCAGATTTTTGCATGTCCTGCTTCTTTTTTAATGTGTAAGTATCAGCTCACGTATTTCCCTCCTATGTTTCTACTGACTATCTGAACAAAAGTAGTTTCCTCTGTGCCCCTCTCCATCATTCTCTATATTATCTTCATAATATTCATTATTTCTATTTTGAAATCTTTTATTATTCATTTTATTATTCTTCATTATTTCTATTTGAAATTTTTTATTATTCTTCATTTTATTATTCTTCATTATTTCTATTTTGAAATTTTTTCAACTACTTATTATCCATCTGCCCAACCAAAATGTAAGCTCCATGAGAACAGCGACCTTGTGGTGGTAGCCACTGTATCAATCTCATGCCCAGCTCTGTTACAATGCCTGGTACATGTTAGTGCCCTAATGTTTGTTGAATGAGTAAATGAGAATGTAAAGTATCAAGTGCACCACAGCCACACATTTTAGGGTTTTTTTCCCTCCTCTTTTTATGTAAAAACCACTGGGTTAAACTTTCCTGTGTGAGTTCTTTGAAATGGAGGGCATTTCAACAAAATGAATCCATTCTTTTAATGCTGGTCAGGCATTTATAAATATAGACAAATATATGTTTTTTCTAATGTATGATGGGACCATCCTCCATCTTAATGTTCTATTTTAGGTATAAGTCAACAATTACTGAAGTATTTATACATTTTATTCACATGATAATATGAAAAATTAATAAGATAATATTCCCTCAGCCTTCTGAGAGGGAAAATTTTGCTTAGAGATCTTCTACTTATTTTACTTGTGAAGAAACAGAAGCCTGAAGAGAGGGAAATTTGACAAATTCAAGATCAAACAACAGTTTGAGGCAGGCCATGTTCCCTTTCCATTCCACCATGCTGCCTCCTTAGAGCAAGAAAGGTAACTCTCCTTCAAATTGAAGAAGACTGGAATTCAACACATAGAAATCCCTAAGTGATATAACAGGATATAGAAACTGAGGACCCGATTTCCACTCAGAGTGCTTGTGAGATCAAGTATCATAAAGAATGTAAATAATCGGCTGGGCGTGGTAGCTCACACCTGTAATCCCAGCACTTGGGGAGACAGAGGCGGGAGGATTACTTAAGTCCAGGAATTCGAAACCAGCAACATAATGAGATTCTGTCTCTACAAAAAAATAAAAAATTAGTCTGGCATGGTGGCTAGTGTCTGTGGTCCCAGCTACTTAGGAGGCTGAGGTGGGAGGATTGCTTCAGCCTGGGATGTTGAGGCTGCAGTGAGCCATGTTCACACCACCGCACTCCAGCCTGGGCAACAGAGTGAGATGGTGTCTGAAAAAAAAAAAAAAAAAATGTTAATAGCTTAGTATTATAGAAGCACAAGGGAGTTTTATTTTTATCATTTTGTTGATGGATTGATTCTGTTTGTAATACCACATCATCAGTACACAGTTCATAGAGCAAATTGCTGCAAGGAAATAAAAGAGATCTCCTCACATTCTGCTTTTGTTAGCAAAGGAGACTTGATCCTCTTTTCCTGGTCCAAGTGCAAACTGACATGGCTGCCATTATCAGCCTACTCACCACCATGGCTCAGCAGAAACATCCTCATACCTCAAGGCAACAATACTTTGGATTTCCAAATCCAAACCCAGGTGGCACATTCCATTCTACAATTTTCCAACTGGTGCCAATTCAGGGGGGATATTACTCACCAGAATAGACACTAACAACTGAATTTTGGCAGGCTGGGAGAACTGGCACTGTTATGGAAGAGTCATGCCACAGGTTCCCAGATGCACTTGAGTTTAGCAACATGGAACCACACAGGCTCTGAATGGAGAAATGGACCTTAGATGCTATCCTCTCATAGGCAAAGAAACAGAGTCTTAAAGAGAGAAAGTTGACCGAGATCACACGGTGGGAAAGCTGATGTCTTCTCAACAATGTCCTTTTTGTTAGAACAAGTTGAGCCCAGAGTATAAGCTCATGCCTTAATAGAGAAATATACAGATAGATAGTGCTGTTCTTGCTCTTTTCTCAGTGAATTTGTCCATCCTTTCAGCCACCTCTAATGATCCACTGAAATACACTTCACATTCAAAAGCTCTAAAAAGTAGTTTTAAAAACCAACTCAAACTGGTTAGCCTGAAAACCTAGTTCATTTTTACCCCTAGTGTTTGGACACATTCCTTTGAAAAGATGTTCATTATGTAGTGCTGTTGTAACGAAATATATTCTATAAACCTTTCAAAATATTGTAATTCTAATTAATTTACTCATGCAACAAAGATTCATTAGATTAGGCACCTATTATTTGTTCACCTATATGAAAGGCACTTGGTAGGGGGGAGGGGAAGGAAAGACTTTACCCTGCTCTAAAACAAAGAAGAATAAAAATAAATTAGTGTTCGACAGAAGTACCGTAGATTGTTATCTAAAGTACAAGTGCCAAAATTATAACTGCTATAAAATTAATATCAACTATCTATTAAGCACTAGTACCTGTGCTAACCACTTTATACACCTTATGAATTAATCTTCATAATCAATTATATATGGTAGATAGCATTATCTCCCAAATTTACAGATAACTAAGGCACAAAGAGATTAAGCAACTTGTTCAAGGTCATACAACCACTGGGTGGCAGATTCAGGATTTGAAACTAGGCAAACTGACTCCAGAGTAGATCTTATTAACCACTTCATACTACACCTAAAATATGGCATTATTCAAAAATTTGTGTACATTAGGAATTCATCTGAATTGTTTTTTCTTCATTTGGGAGGGGATTTAACCACAGGGCTTCTAATATTTTCAGGCTCTGACAGTGTAGAAATTAAACAGTAGGGTTTCAATATGTGATGTGGAAAGGGCGTTTCAAGTGACTTTAACAAAGGTAGTACAGCGTGAAAGCGAAATTCACAAATCACTGCCAAGTGGTGGTGCAGTTATGGTATAATACAGAACATACATATGGCAGACAGGAAGTGACAGGGCAACAGGGATAAGGTAGGATAAAGCCAGTTCCTTGCTTCTTGGCTTGCCAATGGCCAGGAGAGGGACTTCTGCAGATATATGAAGCAAATAATTTGGAATTTGGGGAATGATGAATCAGAAACCTTGACAGTACTCTCTAGAAGCGAGATTTCTACTTGAATACTGTTTCCCCAGTTTCCAGATTCTGTGCTTTAGAGTTTCCTAATATACAGCTAAAATCCTGAGGCCAAGAGTAGCTTTCCCCTTATGTGTAAACAATTTTGGTATATAACTATCTTCACTTGAGTGACTTAAAGACTCTAGTCTGTCTCTATCATTCATGTGTAGGAAACTTAAAACGAGATCATCATATCCTACCTCATACCTCAATGCAAAAATCTCCTCTGTAATATTTATAATAAGGGGACATCAGAGAAATTTCTCAGTTTTTTTGTGTGTTTTGTGGGGTATTTTTTTCCACTTTTAGACAATTGATTTTTTCAAACTGGGCTGACATTTGCCATTTTGAAGTTGCTGTTTGATTCTGGCTCTGTCCACATAAAACTGGTCTGCTTCTTTCTTGTCCATGTCCATCCTGTCTGGGACAGTGAACAAGGCCCCTTGAGACCACTTCTTCAGGCTATACTACCCCTATTCTCTCAAACATTCTTCCTATGATAAGGTTTTCGGTCTCAGCATGAAATGAAGGCTCCTCTTTGAAAATGCTCTGCTTATGTTCTTTTTTTTTTTTTTTTTTTGAGACGGAGTCTTTCTCTGTCCCCCAGGCTGGAGTGCGGTGGCACGATCTCGGCTCACCGCAACCTCCACCTCCTGGGTTCACGCCATTCTCCTGCCTCAGCCTCCCGAGTAGCTGGGACCACAGGCGCCCGCCAGCACGCCCGGCTAATTTTTTTTTTGTATTTTTTAGTAGAGACGGGGTTTCACCGTGTTAGCCAGGATGGTCTCGATCTCCTGACCTCGTGATCCACCCGCCTCGGCCTCCCAAAGTGCTGGGATTACAGGCTTGAGCCACCGTGCCCGGCCTTTGCTTATGTTCTTAGTGCATGATAATTAAAACTTAATGAAATTCTTCCAGATGGTCAGATCAGACCTGAATAAAGCAGCAAGTATTGGAAGGAAGACATCTCTGAGATTTTATTCAGTGTAGCTTTCTCTTGACAAACTACCACTTTGGGAAAACATAATGTTGGAGAAATGCAAGTCTGTTTATTTCTTCAAAGTTATAAATTTTAATCAGACCCAGCAATATTAAATTTGTTACATCACTTCATATTATGCCTTACTGTGGAAAAAATAAACTTGGAATCCTCAGAAGCTGGCTGGGCGTGGTGGCTCACGACTGTAGTCCCAGCACTTTGGGAGCCTGAGGTGGGCGGATCACAAGGTCAGGAGTTGAGACCACCCTGGCCAACATGGTGAAAAATATATAAAAAATTAGCCAAGCATGGTGGCATGGGCCTGTAATCCCAGCTACTTGGGAGGCTGAGGCAGGAGAATCACTTGAACCCAGGAGGCGGAGGTTGCAGTGAGCCAAGATTGTGCCATTGCACTCCAGCCTGGGCGACAGGGTGAGACTCCATCTCAAAAAAAAAAAAAAAAATCCTTGGCAGCTGTATACATTTCTCCAAACTTAAGTTCAGTATGTGTCACACAGCTATATTTAAAGAATATAACAAATACTTGCTTATTTGCTACTTGATCTTAATATTTTTCTATATTAATATACACTGTTGAAATTGCTTGCATATTCCTCCCCATTCCTATTCCTCTACGTCGCTTCCCCAGGGATAACTACTCTGAATTAACGTTCATTATTTCTGTATGTGTTTTTATATAGTTTTACTACATGTGTATATATCCATAGACTGAATATAGTACTGTTTTGCTTGTTTGGGGCTTAATATAAGTGATGCTATTTTATATCTATCTGCCTACAACCTGCATTTATCCCACTCAGTGTTATATTTCTGACATGTATTCATGGTAATATACAAAACCCTGGCCTATTTATTTTTATTATTTGAATACATCACAATTTATTTATCTGTTATGATGGACATTTAGTTTACTCTGAAATTTCTTATTGCAAATAATGCTGAGTTCATCTTTCTTGTACAGGGGTCCCTTGCACAGGTCATTTCTCTTTAGTTTTCTAGTAATTACACATTTTATTTCTATTCTTTTTGTGGTTAGCCTTAACTTCTTTTTTTAAAAAAGTACATACTTTACTTACCTAAATATAACTTTAATCAGTAGCCCTACTCTCTTCCCTAGTTTTAGTATACTTTAGGACTGGTCATTCCCCTTCTCTTTTTACTCTCCTCCTATGTCACATATTATTAGGCAATGTTTTAATTTCACTTCATTTTTATATTCCCTGAATTAGTCATTGTTTTTATTACTTTGTACAGTCAAGTTTTTTTCTATTTTTTTGTTTTGCTTTAGATTTACCCATATGTTTACCAATATTTTTTGCTCAATTTTGATTTTTTCACGTCACTACTTCCTTTTGGATTCAATTTCCTGCTTCCTGAATATCTACTTTTTGTAGTCCTTTCAGAAGCAATCTCTGAGATGTAAACTTGTTGTCTTTTTCTCTTTTTTCTTTGAGACAGGGTGTTGCTCTGTCTCCCAGGCTGGAGTGTAGTGGTATGATCATGGCTCACTGCAGGCTCAACCTCCTGGGCTCAAGCGATCCTCCCACCTTAGCCTACTGAGTAGCTGGGACTACAGGCACACACCACCACACTTGGCTAATTTTTTGTATTTTTCATAGAGACGGGGCTTTGCCATGTTGCCCAGGCTGGTCTTGAACTCCTGAGATCAAGATCCATTTGCCTTGACCTCCCAAAGTGCTGGGATTACAGGCATCAAACTCCTGAGTTCAAGCTATCCACTCGCCTTGAACTCTCAAAGTGCTAGGATTACAGGCATGAGCCACTGTGCCCGGCCTAAACTTGTCTATAATTGTCTCCATCTTATGCTCGTGTGTGTGTGTGTTTTTTTCTTTAGACACAGGTTCTCACTACATTGCCTAGGTTGGCCTTGAACTCCCAAGCTCAAGTGATCTTCCTGTCACAGCCTCTCAAGTGGCTAGGACTACAGTTGCATGCCACCGTACCCAGTTTTACTCTCACTCTTGAACAAAGGCTTAAGTAGAAAATTCTGGATTGTTTTGTTTTTTCCTCTCAGTTTTTGAGGACAATATTCCTTTTTCTATTTTGCCCCTGCTCTCAGTCCAGTTGTGATTCCTTGTAGGATATCTCTTTTATCTTTGGATGCTCTTAAGACCTACTTTTTATCTTTGATGCTCTGCAACTTCACTACGACATGTCTAGATCTGGCTTTATTTTTTTGGAACTTTGATGTGCTTCCCAATTGCTGTCTTATCAGCTTTGGAAAAACTTCAACCATTACCTCTGTATATTGCCTCTTTTCCATCCTCTCTATTCTCTCCTTCTATAACTATTGCTAGACACATACTGAATCTTCTCATTGTATCCTCCATGTCTCTTTGCTTGCATGTTCTTCTCTTTGTCTCTTTGAGAGGCATCATGGGTAATTTCAGCTTTACCTTCCAGTTCACTGGCTTTCTCTTTGGCAATGTCTAATCTACTGTTTATATGGCCATTGGCAATGACTTTATTTTTTATTTCTAGAAATTCTATTTGTCATATCTGCCTTATGTTATTCATAGTATCGTATTCTTTCTTCATGTTTTTTTTAAGTCTTTCTTGTTCCTACAATTTTAAATCTACTATTTTTATAGTAGAGATCCTTTTACCATTTTACAACTTCAGATTTTTTAACAGCTTAAGAGGGTTTATGTTTTCTTCTGATAAGCACTCCAAGGTATCAGTGGCTGGGCATAATTTTATATTAATTGACTTATGGGGCCTCAGATTATCCATGTAGTGTAAGTCCAAGTGAAGACAGGCCTGTAGTTATGAATTCTCAAAGGGAGCATTTTTTTCTATCCAGCACATAGGCTGAGATGGACAACTTTCTTGTTGTCCTCCATGTACAGATGAGGTTTTTTTCCTATCTGCCACTTTGCTGAGGGTCCCAGCCTCACTTGTGGGTCTCAGCTTTAACTCTGTCTTGTGAAGACTCAAATTATAATCTCCTTTTGCTGTGTTGGTATTATAATCAAAGCCCCAGTGTTACCAAGACAGATATCCCAAGAGGCCTGATAGAACATCTTATAGGCTTACTACTCAGTCTGCTTTTATTTTCAGCCTCGAGAGATTCTCTTAATTCTTGAAAACTCAGTGTATTTCAAAGAATGTTGTTATTTTTTGTTCAGAGTTGAGGATTTTAAGGTTTGAGTTCAAATTATTGCTGGGAAAAAAAAAGAAAATTGTTCTCTTTTTTCTGAGCTTTAGACAAGAAGTTCAAAAGCATACTCCAATTCAGCAAATGTTTATTGGTCACCTACTGTGATGATTAAATTTTTTTTTTTTTTTTTTTTTTGAGACGGAGTCTCGCTCTGTCACCCAGGCTGGAGTGCGGTGGCGTGATCTCGGCTCACTGCAAGCTCTGCCTCCCAGGTTCACGCCATTCTCCTGCCTCAGCCTCTCCGAGTAGCTGGGACTACAGGCGCCCGCCACCACGCCCGGCTAATTTTTTGTATTTTTAGTAGAGACGGGGTTTCACCATGGTCTCGATCTCCTGATCTCGTGATCCGCCCGCCTCGGCCTCCCAAAGTGCTGGGATTACAAGCGTGAGCCACCGCGCCCGGCCTATGATGATTACATTTTATGTGCAAACTTGGTTAGGCTATGGTACCCAGTTGTTTGGTCAAACATTAATCTAGATGTTGCTATGAAGATACCGTGTAGATGTGATAATATCTATAACCAGTTGACTTTAAATGAAGGAGGTTACCCTAGAAAATCTGTGTGGGTCTTGGCTAATCAGTTCAAGGCCTGAAGAGTAAAAACTGAGGTTTTGCAGAGAAGAAGGAATTCTGCCTCAAGACTGTAACACAGAAACCCAGCCTGCTGCCCTGTCTTACAGATTTCAGACCCAAGTCTGCAGTATCAGCTCTTGCCCAAGTTTCCAGCCTGTAGCCTGCCCTACAGATTTTGGACCTGCCAGCTCCCATAATCAACTGAGCCAATTCCTTAAAATAAGTCTCTATTTTTCTATCTCTTTCTCTCTCCTTCCTTCCTTCCTTCATTCCTTCCTTCCTCCCTCCCTCCCTTCCTCCCTCCTCCCTGCCCTCCCCTTCCCATCCCTTCCCTTCCTTTGTCCTTCCCTTCCCTTCTTTTCTTTCCTCCTTTCCTCCCTTCCTTCCTTCCTTTTCTTTCTTTCCCTCCTATTGTTTCTGTTTCACTGGAGAACACTGACTGATATATTCACTATGAATAAGGCCTTACGTGCAGCAAAACAACAAAACAAAAAAACAAGTAAAGAGCAATCCCTTTCCCTGTCCTCACAGAGTCTGTAGTTTAATGGTGGACAAATAACTACACAAAATGCAGAAATAACTCAAAACATTGCAATAGCATAATAATTATTTACTCATTCATTCCACAAATATTTATTAAACATCTACTATTAGTGAGATGCTGCTAGATGCTAGAAGTAGGAGGAGGCACAGATGTTCTAGGAATGCTGTCTAGTATGAGACTCGGCTACAAACAGATAAAATATAATGTGTAAGCAGAAAGAGACAGGTACGCTCTAGGATGAGAAGAACTTAACCCAGGTTGGAGGGGTCAGAGAAGACATCCTAAAAGAAGTGATGCCTGAGCCTATCCTAAATTTAAGTAGGAGCTAGCCAGGCAAAAGTGAAGTAAAGGTTAGGAGAGGGAATTCTGGGCAAATAGCATAAGCAAAGACATGAAAGTGAGAAACACTATGGTATGTGTAAAGTTACTGTACCTAAAACATAAGGCAAGGAATGATGGCCGATGAGACTAAAAAGTTATGATACTATAACAGAGGGGGATTGCGCAAGGTTGGAAATTCAGAAAGGCTTCTTGAAGAAGGTGTCATTTAAGCTTGATTTGGAAAGATAAATAAGATTTTAACAGGTGAAGACGAGAAGGAAGGGGGAGAAAACATAGCATTCTGGGAGAAAATATAGGACACATGAAGGAGACACTGAGAAATAAAATACAAGGGTAGGTCATGGCCAGACCACAAAGAGCTCTGAATGATTGATGACTCCTAGGATAGAGGTTGAGATGTATTCCCTCAGGTAGTGGCTAGAGGCCTGTGAAAAACAGAAGCTAATGAGGAAATTGCGGTTATAAACAACTACCACCTCCAAGGGCTTGGAAGGCCCCAAAACCACACCTGGCCATGGCATTTGGCTTCCTCTGAAAGACACAGCCAGACTGGCTAAGGGACAGGAAACATCTGTGCCACCATGACCTGCCTGAATCCGCTCTCTCCCTATCCTTCTTGGCACCACAAAAACTGGGAACAGAACAAAGGCTAAGACAAGCCCTAGCCTGGGTCCTAGAGAAAAACAATAACAAGAGGGGGCCAACCTGACTTACTAGTGGGGAAGGAGAGGTAGACTCTGTCAGATCTCATCAAGGGCAATAAAATAAAAGACTCATTGTTACTGTTTCCTCTCCTTGGGAAACAAAGCTCTAAAAAGAAAACTGTGGTTAAAAAAGCACTGACCTGGAAAGGAAACCTGGGTTCTAGTCCAGATCCTGTCACTAGCTTGCTGTGTGAATTAAGCAAGGTGTTTAACTTCTCTAGGTCTCTGTTTCCCCATTTGTATTGTTGGGGATTTGAACTAGACTAGTGGTTCTCAAACCATGTTCTATGGAGCCCTGGTATCTCTGGGAACCTCCAACCTCGTTTCAACCAAAGGAGCTCCATTTTTTTTTTAACCAGCTTTATATATAGGGTTCTGCCTAAATCTTTGTTAGAAAAAAAAACTCAGATTTTTTTAAACTGTGAAAACCTTTGGACTTGAATCTCTAAGATACTTTCTAACTTCAGGGGTCTATGATTTTGTGGTTCCATAAGATGCTATTGAAAGCTTCTACCTTGAGATCATTGGGGTTGACACTGCATAAAAAACTCAAGGTGAAGGGAAGGTCCAGATAGAGACAGCAAAGGCAGGTATGAAGGAGAGAGGAGGAAACGAACCTGGGAAAGACATCAGGAATCAAGAAACAGGCAGCTAAGGAGCAAAGCTTCTAAATAGATCCCAAAGGCTTTCCTGACATGGGTAAAATCAGACAACCTGAAAGGTGACTAAAAGAAAGGGTTTCTGGAAAGAATTATGGAATATGGCTACATGTTTTCCTGCAAATAAAACCACAAATAACAAAAGTTGCCTGTATATGCCAAACCACAGCACTGATGCAAAAACTGTTATTAGAGAGAAAAGAGAGAAAAATAGCTGTTAGGGGGGAAAAAGAGCTGGCAAGGTATCCAGGAGAAGCTTCTTTGTTCACTTATTAACAATTTAACAAATTTCTACTAGGAGCCAAAAGCTGTGTTAGGTTGCTACGACTGCAGAAATGAATAAAACACTATCCTTATCCTTAGGGAGCACAAAATTTAGCAGAAGAGGCAGATACATAAATAAAGTGAGATGGGAAGCTCAGTTCAAAAGAGCTGAATGTTCACAGGGAAGGAAAGGCATAGTTCAGGCAGCACTAGCTGATTTCAAATAGTGGCCAGAAGAGTTTTTTTTTGTTTGTTTTGTTTTCTTTTTTTAAACCTAACCAAGGAAGGATAGCTGACACTTAGGCAGAAAAGAAGCCTGCTTCTCTAGGGACCAAAGAAAAAGAAGATAGGCAGATCTATTAAAATAATATAGTGAGGACAGGAATGAAGGTTAGAAAACCAGAACTGAAAAGCAGGAAAAATGGAGCTTGTGAAAGGCTGCACTTTCCAATACTGTGGCATCAGCCACAAGTGCAAATGAGATGTGAGATGTGAGGGGAAACACGTGCCCAATTTCTAAGATTTGGTATGAAAAAAGAAGTAAAATATTTCATTAACAATTTGTTTTATATTGAGTACATGTTAAAATGAGAATATTATGGATACAGTGTGTTAAATAAAATACATTATTAATTTTACCTGTATCCTTTCACTTTTTTTTTTTTTTTGCTTTGGCTACTACAAAACTTAAAATTTCACATTTGCAATTTGCATTATATTTTTATCAGATAGTACTGTGTTAAACTTTTGCCAAGCCCAATAAATAAGGTGATGGTATAATGCTATAACAAATATCCTTAAGATAAAATATGGACTCCTAAACTTCTTCATACTCTACCAAAATACGACTTATATGAGGTCAACAGCATTCTGGGCTACTTAACAGTCCTGAGGCACACAAAGTCTATGAAGGAGGAAGAAAAAGAAGAAAAGTTATTCTACTTTGTGCTTAAACCATAAATAGCTGTTTCATCACAAAACACGGTACTTTCAGTAAGCTTTTCCATTTCTCTGGGCCTGTTTCCTCATCTGTAAAATGGAATAAGACTTCTTTCCACATGTGTTCGTAATTTATTCATTCATTCACGTATTTTTAGAGACAGGGTCGCGCTATGTTACCCAGGCTGGTTTCAAACTCTGGGCTCTAGCAATCCTCCTGCCTCAGCCTCTTGAAGTGCTGGGATTATAGGCGTGAGTCACCGCACCAAGCCTGTGTTTGTATTTTAATTTAAATTACTCAAAGTTTCTCATATATTATCTCACTTGAGTCTCACTCCAGCCCTGAAAGTTAGGCAGGATCAAAATGATTATCCCCATTTTATAGGCGAGTAAACTAAGCCAAAAGACGTACATTTGCTCATGAACATAAAACTTAGACTTTGAACCTGAATCTTCTAACTAAAAGGTCACTGCTGTTTCTGTTGTCATGCTACTTCGCACTGCACAAACATCACTCATCTTGCTTTTTAGTTTTTACTGTATATATTCCATCTCCCTAACCTCACTAAATTCTATGAGTACAACATGCCTATCACCTGCATCTCTGTAACTGTCATATCATCTAACACCCTCCATGTAGTAGGAACTCAGACTCAAGACTAAGTGGAGTGTGACACAGAGGGCCAAGATAGGAAGATAAGGGAAACTGTTTCCAAATTTGCTCCAGGAAGGCTGACTCCTGTCTATGGGGAAGATGCCGCTAACTTCAGGGCAGGAAGCTCTATCCTTTCCCAGAACGGCAAAAGCAGAAAACAGACACAGAGAAGATTTAAAACTTGACAATTCTAACTGCAACCCCAAGGCAGAATTTTTCACAGGTTATGTAACAGATTCTGGCACTTCCCACTCATATTATCCAGAATGCTGTTGGTTCCAGTTCCTGATGTTATTTGGGAGGGTGAGTTGGGATAGAGTTAGTTCTCTGTCTCCTGGTTCCTCTCTAAACAATCAATGATGAGATCTTACACAGGCACAAAATTCAGAGCAATATATCTTAAGTAATTTCCAGCACTTGATTTAGAGAACAGATTTAAATAAGATAGGATATTTCTTCTAAGGATTGTACATTGGTAAGGTACAATTAGGGACTAAATCTGTCTATCTCAACATTGAATCCCAAGTACCTAAGAAAGTTGTCACTCAAAACATAAATGCTGAATGATTCAGTAGTCATCACTGGAAGAAAGTGCCTTGTTGTTTTCTCTAAGAATAACAACTGGATCCAGTGATCCTATATTTAAGCTCATGTGAACAAGGAGAGATCACAGTGATGGTACATCTTTCTATAAATCCATGAAGGTGGGGAAAAGGACATGAGGTTGTAACCAACTGCAATGATTTTATGTAACTTCCACCCAATATACCTGCAGAAAATTATTGGGGACACTACAATGACCTTTGTTTCCTCCTGAGGTTAGACTCCACTCAAGAATGCCTTAGACCGGCTGGGTGTGGTGGTGAATGCCTATAATCTCCATACTTTGAGAGGCTAAGGCAGGAAGATTGCTTAAGCTGAGGAGTTCGAGACCAGCCTGGGCAACATAGTGAGACTCTGTCTATAAAAAAAAAAAATAAAAATTAGCTGGGCATGGTGCACGTGCCTGTAGTCCCACCTACTCGTGAGGCTGAGGCAGGGGGATCACTTCAGCCCAGAAGGGTGAGGCTACAGGGAGCTATGATCCTGCCACTATACTCTAGCTTGGGCAACACAATGGAGACCCTGTCTCAAAAAAACAAAAATAAATAAATAAAGTATGCCCTAGATTTTAGAGCTCACAGCTACATTTGTAATCAACAAGGGGGAACCCTCCCTAAAATATGATAAATGCCTCTGAGAATCTTTACTGTGGAGGAGGAGACTGTTTAATGCCTCTTCCCCTCGTTCTCCACAAAACATATAAAGCTCACTTTGGATCCCATCTCATATGACTAGAAAAGGGTTGTGAGAATGATAACTACTGAAGTCAAACCTAAGACAGTGGATATTCTGGCCACTCTGAGGATATAGCTCTCTAGCAAAAAGTTCGTTTGTCACCAGATCATTGACCGATCACAAAACCAAGGTGAGACCACGGTCACTCTTGTTTCAGGTCATCTTTCTCTCCGCTTTCCGGGCAACCTTTTCCTTTTCCTTCTTCCAGCTAAGTCCCTATTATCTTCCCCTCTTCTTCCAACCTTTCTCTGATCATGCTCCCCAATTCCATGTTGGCAGTCTGAAATGCAGCATCCTTACAAAAATCTCTAGTTTCAAGTCCAGAAATCTGATTACAGAGTTTTTCATTTCCTTTGCAGGAGTTCAGAAAGGTCCATAATTTCTGCTGTCTGCGGGCTATGGGTTCATTATTGCCAGACTTTGATTTATCTAGGCCACCTTCCCTAAAAGAGCTGACATTAGCCCCATGAATCAGCTAACAAGTGGTGCCTATCTTTTCTGGGCTATCATTAACCCTCTAATCCTGACTCAATGACTCATTCAGGGCTCTGACAGTCTTGACTGAGAAACGCCTAGTTAAAAGGACAGGCACTCACCTAAAAGTGAAGTAACAATATCAATGCAATTAATTTTTAAAAACCTTATTGAAAACCTATTATATGCTAGGAGGTGCTGTACTAGGAGATGGGTATACAGAGATGAGCAATTCCAGACTCTGCTGTGAGGAAGCCAACAATTCATCAGAAGTTCACAGAATGCCTACTATATGCTACATAGTGTACTGAGTGCTAGGGGAAAATATAGTTATATTCTGGGGAGCAAGACAGCACTCCCAAAACATAATCTTTTACCCTAATTAAATTTAGGGAGGCAAAAATAAAAGACCATCAGCCAGAACCCCTTGGGATTTAAATTCCTATGTAAATTGGAATTCTGGGTCCCTTGCACACCTTTTCTAAGGAACTGGTTTAAGAAGAACCCTATAATAGCTTATTAAAAATACAGAATGAATAAAAGTTTAAAAGAGAAACCTGAATCCTAGAAGGTTTCATCTGATATATGGCACAAAAATTCACGTTTTTCACAGCCAACTTTCTTGGTGCTTTTTTGTAGGTAAAGTACAAGATATGAGGGTTGAAACTGTTCTTATGCAGCCACTGAAAACTGGCTGTGGACTCTCTTCCCGCAAAAGTTGATTTTACTTACAGAGCTAGATTCTACAGTAGGTAGTTGTCCATGCAGCAGAATCTGAGTGATGAAATATACCCTTGCTTTCTGAAACTCTACCATGCATTCCTTTAGGTCCTAAAGAACAGTAGTATGATAAACCGGAATAAGGTGTTCTGGATCCAAACTCTGTTTCTACCATTTATCAATTATTTGACCTTGCACAAGTCACTTACCTGACTGAGTCTACTCTAGAATACATGTTTGCTGATTCTCAATTGAGTTTTCTTTATGCAAAAATGCCTTTGTTCAGATGAAAATTAGATCATTCTTTGGAATGACAAAGGTGAAGTCATTTCAGGGTAATAAGACATCTATCCAACAGAAACAGCAACTGGGGATAACATTGGGGACAGAAAGGCAAGTTTCTTGGGGGCATATTGTGGAGGAAAGATTCGGGGTGACAACAGAAAGTTACAGGCTAACAGAGGAGTTGGGGTTAATAGAAAGTTGTCATGTTAGCTTGGAGCCTGGTGAGTAAACTGCTACGTTCTCCTTGTCCAGCAATTGCCTTTAACCTACATTATGGTTCTCTTCTGAAGCTGTGGAGAAGGTGGGGAAGAGGGGATGCTCAAAGAAGAAATAGTACATTTCTAAATAATAAGTTTCTAAATTTGGTTTCCTTCTCCCTTCAATATTTTTTATGAAAAATTTCAAACATATGGTGAAGTTGAGAGTTGAAGGGATTTTACAGAGGACCCACCACCTAGATTCTACAATTAACATTATAACACTACACAAAAATTAACTCAAATGGGTCAAAGTCCAAAGGATAAAACTATAAAACTGTTAGAAGAAAACATAGAGATAAATCTTCATGACCTTAGAGTAAGCAAGGATTTTTAAGATATACACCAAAAGCACAATAACCAAAGAAAAAACAAATTGGCTTTCATCAAGAGTAAAAACTTTGGGCAGCAAGGGACACTACCAAGAAAATGAATTTACATAATGGGAGAAAATATTTGCAAATCATATATCTAGTAACAGTTTATTTACCCAGAATATATAAACAGCCCTTACAACTCAACAATAAAAGACGACAGAATTGAAAACTGGGCAAAGGACTTGAATAGATATTTCTCCAAATAACACATACAAATAGCCCAGAAGCACATAAAAAGATGCTCAACGTCAATAGTCATTAAAGGAATGCAAATCAAAACCACAATGAGATATCACTTCACACCACCAGGATAGCTACAATAAAAAAAAAAAAAAGGATGGACTATTGTCTATTGCCAACAAGTGGTGGCAAGCTTGTGGAAAAATGGAAACTTTCATACACTCTTGGTGGGAATATAAAACGGTGCAGCATTATAGAGAACAGTCTGGTAGTTTCTCAGGAAGTTAAACAGAGTTACCATCATGATCCAACAATTCCATTCTGGGAACTGAAAACAGGTGTTCAAATGAAAACTTGTACATGAATGTTCATAGCAACACTATTTACAATACGGAAAAGATGGAAATAGCCCAAAATGTCCATCAACTGATGAATGGATAAACAAAACATGGTATATCAATATAATGAAATATTATTCAGCCATAAAGAGGAATGAAGTACTGACACTATAACACGAATTAAACTTGAAAACATTATACTAAGTCAAAGAAATCAAACACCAAAACTAGTACATTGTGTGATTTCATTTTTATTAAATATTAGAATAAGTTAATCCATAAAACAGAATGTATATTAGTGGTTACCAGGGTTGAGGGAAAGGGAAATGAAGAATGGGCACAGGGTTTCCTTTTGGGGCAATGAGAAATTTCTGGATTAGATAGTGGTGAGGGTTGTACAACACTGTGAATGCACTTAATGGCACCGAATTGTACACCTTAAAATGGTTAAAATGATGAATCTTATATTTTGTGAATTGTACCTCAATTTTTTAAATGGGGAGGGGTAAATATAGCTAATTTTCTTGAAGCATAACTTTTACTCTGAGTTTTTTCCCCTCCTTTTTTAAGGGCTTTTACATTAAATAATTACAAATACTATGGAAAAAATGTAAATCATATATAACAGAATCAAAACATAAGATTTCAAAGTATTTCAAGTGAAGGGCAGCAACTATTGGGTTACATATGTACACTTCTCCTTAGGAATACTTTGGTGGAAAAAAATACTGCATGAAGATATTGGTACAAGAACTAGGATGCTGATCTGGACCACAAATATCCCTAGAGCATAGAACAGAGAAGAGAATGAAATGCTTCTTTACGATGATAAAAGACAGACTAAGATCACCACCACGGAGCCTAGAACTTGCACAAAGCCCTCTGCACAAGAAAACTCTGTCACTCAAAACAACAGGCACTAAATACCTTCTTGACAGTTCCTTCATTCATGTAAGGTTCAACTCAAGTCTTACCTACTCTACAAAGCATTCCCTGGTCTTTACAGCCCATGATGATCATTCCTCTCTGGACTACCATAGAATTTACTACTTGTACCACAATTATATACCATATGCTAACCAGATATGACTTAACTCCTGGGGTATTTATTTTTTTTAAAAGTGTACTGCAAGATATCCATGGAAGCAGCTGAGGTATAGTATAATGAACTTTCACATGGAGGCAGAAGAAATAGGTTTATGTTTTAGTCTGCCAATCACTATTAATTTGCTATGACCTCTTTTGGTTTTAGAGCCCTCATCTAGAAAATCTATATAATAATTAACAAGGTTTATAGGGGTCACTGTGATAACCTAAAGAGAATTATGTGCAATATTTTGCACACTGCCAAATACTACACAATGTGAGAGATTCTTAGTACTTTTATATTTTAATGGGTTAACAGACTTGTAACTCCACTGTAAAACTTTTGAAAGCATACCCTATAACTGCGGAGGTCTTTGTCTTCCACAGCTATAAGCTGGGTTTGAGTACAGGATAGGCACCCCAAACAGTGAACCAAACCTAAGTGGCCCATGTCACAGTTCATTTGACAGGGGCAATCAATCAATGCTGAATTAAAAAATAAAATTAACTCATTGAATCTGACTGTGAGGTTGCCAGGAATGCCCTCAAAGAGAATAGAGCTGATCGAAGAAGTGGAACAATGGGGCAGGGGATAGCAGACAGTCAAACTGCAGCATGATATTTTACTTGTACACCAGTGCTTTGCTTTCAGATCCCAAGCAGAAGGCTCTTCTAGACTCAGAGCACTTCTGATAAGCCTCTCCTTAGGTTACACCACACTCACGTTTTTCAGCAATAAACACTGCTCCCCCTCTTAGTAGACATTCTAGGGAAACAAACCATACCAATTCACCCAGGGGTCTCACCGCAGTTTCTGCCAATGTCCTAAGAAGTTTCTGAAAGTTGCCTTCCCAGAAGCCTGCTGGATACAACGATGATGCCATGACCCAGATTCTATTTCATTTTATCAGACACCAGGATTCCTTCTCCCAGCCCCTTAATGCATGGGCATCCCAAAAGAATACATCACACTACATTAGCCAAGTATTCTCTAATTTGTCAACATCGAACAGTAGTCAATATCCCTAGCAATGAATGGCACAAAGCAGTGAACTGATGAGCAAGGAGTTTGGATCTGTTTTTCTTAAAAAACAGCCTACTAACCAGAACCACTGGGTAAGCTGGTAGAGTGGGTAATATATTGACAGTAAAAGTAAATTCAAAGCTTTTGAGTCAGAAGTCCCACTTAAGATATAGAGGAAGGTCTAAAAAGGAAGATCTGCTAAAAGATGAAAACGCTTCCTCCAAACCATCGAATAGGAGTGCTTAGGAATTTCTAGTTCTTCAGGGTTGCCGAAGGACCTGAAAAGGATCTGAATAGGATGAGATTATGAAAATAACAACAACCTTTATTGAGGGTCAAAATGACAGATATCGTGCTAAGTATATACAGACCACACCCCCATTAGGTAAGTGTATTAGTCTGTTTACACACTGCTAATGAAGACATACCTGAGACTCGGTAATTCATACAGGAGAAAGGCTTAATGGACTTACAGCTCCACGTGGCTGGGGAGGCCTCACAATCATGGCAGAAGGCAAGGAGGAGCAAGTCATGTCTTACATGGATGGCAGCAGGCAAGGAACTTGTGCAAGGGAACTCTCCTTTTTAAACCCATCAGATCTCATAAGACTTATTCACTACCACGACAACAGCACAGGAAAGATCTGCCCCCATAATTCAATTACTTCCTATTGGGTCCCTCCCACAACACATGGGAAGATGAGACTGGGGTGGGGACACAGCCAAACCATATCATTCCACCCCTGGCTCCTCCCAAATCTCATGTCCTCACATTTCAAAACCAATCATGCCTTCCCAACAGTCCCCTGAAGTCTTAACTCATTTCAGCATTAACTCAAAAGTCCAGTCCAAAGTCTCATCCAAGACAAGGCAAGTCCCTTCTGCCTAGGAGCCTATAAAATCAAAAGCAAGTTAGTTACTTCCCAGATACAATGGGGGTACAGGCATTGGGTAAATACAGCCTTTCCAAATGGGAGAAATTGGCCAAAACAAAGGGGCTGCAGGCCCCATGCAAGTCTGAAATACAGCAGGGTAGTCAGGGGTCTTCACAGCAGCTCCTCCCATCACAGGCCCAGAGGCCTAGGAGGAAAAAATAGTTTCATGGGCCAGGCCACAGTCCCTGTGCTGTACAAGTGCACAGAAGTCAAGAATTAGGGTTTGGGAACCTCCACCTAGATTTCAGAGGATGTATGGAAATGCCTAGATATCCAGGAGGAAGTTTGCTGCAGGGGCAGGGCTCTCACAGAGAACCTCTGCTAGGGCAGTGCAGAAGTGGAATGTGGGATCAGAGTTCTCTCCCAGAGTCCCTACTGGGGCATCACCTAGTGGAGCTGTGAGAAGAGGGCCACTGTCCTCCGACCCTGTAATGGCAGATCCCCCAACCGCTTGCACCAAGTGCCCGGAAAAGCTTCAGACACTAAATGCCAGCCAGTGAAAGCAACCGGGAAGGAGGCTATACCCTGCAAAGTCACAGGTACGGAGCTGCCCAAGACCATGGGAACCTACCATTTGCCTCAGTGTGACCTGGATGTGAGACATGGAGTCAAAGGATCATTTTGGAGTTTTAAGAGTATTACAATTATTACCATTTTATTTTTTTAGACAGAGTCTCCCTCTGTTATACTACATAACATATATACATATGTTACGTAGTATATACATATATACATATGTTACTACATAACATAATATATACTCCCTCTATTATACTACATAATTAGTATAACCACTTCAAACAAAAGGAGAAGGTAAAAAAACTTTCTCAATCTCACATCCCAAAGGCAAACTCTAACCGGCTGGATGGATGCAATATTATAATAAACACCCATACTTTGACTTTTGTAATCTTCATAATCCTGAAGATAGGGGTATTATTCTCATTTTAGAGAAGAGCTAATGAGCACAGCAAGATTAAATATCTTGTCCAATACGACATAGCTGAAAATCAGGAAGCCTGCTGACTTTAGAGTTCCAGTGATCTCCACTACTGTGCCTTTAGCACTGTGTCATCTGTGTCCGTTTGTTTCTTGCACACCTCTCCATGTCCCCAGGCCCCTGACTGTGTTCCTATCTTGAGTCCACCCTATTCCAATTTTCTATAAAATACTCCCCTAAAATGATTCATGATAATGGTACTCTCTGGTAAGAGAAAGCAAGAATGAAAAAACTTCAAAATGTAAAGGAACAGTTATTTAGGAATGAAATTAGAGGGTGTCAGCCAGGGCAACCTGCAAACTTCAGTCTTTCTGACCACATTTTTTTAAAAATTGGACATTCAGAATGGATATTTGAGTTTTTCATCTATTTCCTTCCCTCTCTTTTAAGCAGATGATGGTCAAGAAAAACTGGAAAAAAAAAAAAAAAAAAACTGGCTCCTAGGCTGATTTTTTTTTTTAAACCCAACCAACAAACAAAAAGACTAAATAATTTATGAAAGATTTAGGACCCCACTGCAATGCCCATTCCTACAGTACAGATTTTAGAAAAGATGGTTGAATTAGTTCACAGTGGAATCTGATGATTTAGTAACAGCTGTACTCCTGAGGGTAAAGAATTAAAAGGCCTTTACAAAAAAGAGGGACTCTGTATTTAAAAAGAATGGAACCAGAGTTGGAAAAAGCAACTATCTTGTGACATTCATTAAACAAAGAACCAGTATATACCTTAAGTCAAAGCCCCCTTCCCACTCCTATCTCCAAACTGAAACCTAGTCAATGTAAAAGTTATGGCCACCTTCTACAAAAAAGGGTTTATGGCTTATAGCAGCTAGGAGACTTTTTATCAGTTTGTTAAGAACCGTATTATAGTGAGAAAAGCACAGAAGTGAGGGATATCTGCATTATTTTCATCCACGCTTTGCCACCAACTCACTATACTGGGCAACTCTTCAATCCCCAAGGGCCTCAGATTGTCTAATTGTCATAAGCTACTTCTAATAAAAACATTCTGATGCTCCTAAGAGTTGGTCTTACTTATTTTTGTTCTTTTTAAATTTTACTTATTTATTTTTTGAGACAGGCTCAAGTGCAGTGGTGTGATCAGGGCTCACTGCAGCCTGGACCTCCTGGGCTCAGGCAATTCTCCGCCTCAGCCTCCCGAGTAACTGGGACCACAGGCACACGCCACCATGCCCAGCTAATGTTTTATTTTTTGTAGAGACAAGGTCTCACCATGTTGCCCAGGCTGGTCTCAAACTCCTGAGCACAAGTGATCCTCCTACCTCAACCTCCCAAAGTGCCGGGATTACAGGCATAAACCACCATGAACGGCTGGCTTTACTTTCTTAAATCAGAAGAAATGAGCCTTTCCCAAACTGTATTCTAGGAGATTTGTTGAATGTTCTATAGGACTTCTATAGTCACATGATTTTAGGAAATGTTGGGTTAAAACCCCATCCTGCACTGAAAAGTCAGAGATGATGAATAAGTCATATTGCTCCTCTTATATAGCATTTTAAAAATACAGATGGGATCTCACTATGTTGCCCAGCCTGGTCTTGAACTCCTGAGCTCAAGCAACCTGCCCACCTTCACTTCCCAAAGTGCTAGAATCACAGGCGTGAGCCACCGCACTCACTGGCCAGCATTCTTTAAAGTACAGTACCATACTCCAGAAGCCTCCACATGAGTCATCTTGGATGGGAATGACCTCTCCGGATGACCATTAGCAACTGAACTAAGCAGAGAATTACATTACTCAGCCTAATTACAGTGACATTATTATACCGACAAGCTCTCTGATGGGTTAAGTATCTACTAATCTATTTTTTGAGCAGATCATCAATAAAGACCGAGCAAATGTTATTATACTGCAACAACATCCGTCACTCATAACTACAGGTTAAAAATCTACTCAAACAGGAAGAAGAACATTAGCATTAGATAGTCCCAGGGTAACAGACTTTCAATTCCAAAGATAAATTTGTCTTGGCAGCTACTGTTGGTATCCATCATGGATATCTGGAGGAAATGGCTAATCTCTCTGATGCCCAATTTCAAGTATTTTTTCCTTTAGCTGGAATACTTCTGCTGGATATCTGAAATCAAAATGTATAAGGCACATGATTATATGAAATAGTATGCTTGAACAGTTGAATAGTATAGGAAATAGCAGCACAGGACATTGGAATGTGAAAGATTAATCCAACTAGTCCTCACCCCTCAAACACACACACACACAGACACACACACAAACACAAACATACAGACCCCTCTGCCAAGATCTGAATCCAACTTTTATCTCCTATTCTAGTGATCCTTTCTTTATACGAGGAAAAAATACTGAAGATACTAATGTAAATCAGCAATCTGCAAAATTTCACTTTTAAAGCAGCTGTTAAAAAAAACACTAGAAGACCCTATCTGTAAAAAAATTGCAAACTAAATTACACGATTTTCGAAAAAATACACTATATAATAATCAGCATAGTAGCCACAGCCCTGAATTATATAATTATTCTTTCATTTATTTAGCTAAATGTTTTCTAAAACATTTAGACATACTATCAATGATACATACTATCAATGATATATTATGCTGGAGACTAGGGATTTAAATATGAATAAGATTATAATCCTCATACGTAACTCCCAACACATTAATTTTTAGTCACAGATAATGTAAATGTCAGTATTTACTAAATGTTATGATGTGGCAGGCATTAACCTGTTCTCAAGACTCTTAGGATCCAGTAAATGAGATAAAACTTATAAACAAATGTGATAGGCAGAGTTTCAAAATGGTCCCAGATTCCCCTACCCCCATAATCCCTGGATTGTTGAATATAATGGATTTTATTCTCATGAATAAGTTATTACATGACAGATTTGACTACAAAATAGGGAGATTATCCAGGTGGGCCTAATCTAATTACACAGCCCTTTAAAAGCAGAGAGTTTTCTCCAGCTGGAGACGGAAGAGGAAGAGATCTGAAGCATGAGAAGGATATGATGTACCATTGTCGGGTTAAAGATTGAGAAGGCCACATGTCAAAGAATGCAGGCAGCCTGGAGGAACTGGGAGTGGCCCCTGGCTAACAGCTATCAAGGAAACAGGGATCTTAGTCCTATAACCACAAGAAAACTTAATTCTGCCAACAACAAGAATGAGCTTGGAAACAGATTTTTTCCCCCAGTGTCTCCAGATGAGAACTCAGCCCAGCTGACACCTTGGTTCCTACCTTGTGAGACTCTAAGCAGATCCTTGTGTAGACTACTGACCTATGGAACTGTGAATTAATAAATAGGTGTTGTTACGTAGCAATAGAAAACTAATACAACAAACCATTTCCAGTGTTACACTCTAGGAGTTGTAGGAGTTTATAGTGTCTACTAAGGTGGCAAGGTGGGTCTGCGATAACATGTGGTCTCCCTTCAGGCCAGGCTAGAAAAATCTTCCCTCAAGTACAACGGAGTCTATGTGTTCTCCTGCAGACCTTGCCGTGAATTGAGAGGGAACTGCCTGTGTCTCCTGAAACTGCCTGTGTTCTCCTGAAATCTTGAGAGAAAATCTTCAAGTGACACCATATGAATTCTGCAGCTAAGGGTCTTTGAGAATATTATAGATTGTTTCTGATGTTCTCCTTCTTTACAAAGCACCAGAGTTGCCCTAGAGCCTGGCTGTCTTCTGATGTCAGGTTTTCTTTCCTTTTCAGGGGCTACCTAGGACAAACACAACTAGAAGATCCATACCTTCTAGTGGTGTTTGTCCTAGGTAGCCCGTGAAAAGGAAAGAAAATCTGAAAGAAAATCTTTTCTTCCTATTCCATCATTCAAACATTTGTTAGATGTCCACTATGTGCCAACCATGGTGCATAGATAAAAGACTATAGTGACTTAGAGGAGATCAAGGTTACTTCTCGCCATGTAAGGGTAAGATACATTTGGAAAGGCCAAAGATGACTTCAGCAGGTTCAAAAATGCTGAAGAAAAGGTTCTTCCCAGAATTCAAAAATCTCTATTCCTCTTACTCCAGTGACTAGATGCAAAGTCCTTGTCTAATATTGTAGCCATTGCATGAGTTGGCATTCTTCTAATTTAGAGCTAATGAACAGGTGAAATCAGATTGCTCGTACATTCAATTATATTGTCAAAGACACAGGCAGTTCACTCTCAACTCATGGCAAGGTCTGCAAGTGGAAAAAATGGATGGGTTTCAAAGGGATGATTAAGGCTTCAGAAACAGTGATTACATGTATTGTGCTCACTTAGTGCTACTAACGCTCAAGAAAAGATTTTCAAAAAGAATCAAGTTAATGCTCATCTAATCACCACCATTTCTTCCCTCTTAGATAAGTTTTGTTATTTTGTTTTGAAAAATGTTTCACATGGGCTGGGTGCTGTGGCTCATGCCTGTAATCCCAGCACTTTGGGAGGCCAAGGCGGGTACACCACCTGAGGTCAGGAGCTCGAGACCAGCCTAGCCAACATGGTAAAACTCCATCTCTACTAAAAATACAAAAATAATTCACCAGGCATGATGGCAGGTGCCTGTAATTCCAGCTACTTGAGAGGCTGAGGCAGGAGAATCACTTGAACCTGGGAGGAGAGGGTGCAGTGAGCCAAGATCGCTCCACTGCACTCCGGCCTGGGCAACAGAGTGAGACTCAGTCTCAAAAAACAAAAGAAAAGAAAAATGTTTCACATGTACTTAAAACGGATGTATGTTCTCTAACTGTTGGGTACAGCATCTGTATATGTGCCCACTAGATCATACATATTAATCACATTGCTCAAATGTCCTATATCTTTACTGATTTTTTGATGCTTGGCCTTCAAATAAGAAAGAATGTACTGACATCTAGCAAATATATAGCATTTGCAAATTTCTCCCTGTAGGCCTATCAATTTTGCTTTATTTATTTTGAGGCTATTTTAAAATTAAGCCTAAGTTTAACCTTTTTGCCTTACACATATTTTGTCTGAGTCCCAGCTAGGCAGCTGAGTCAGGGGGATTGCTTGAGCCCAGGATTTTGAGGCTGCAGTGATCTATGATCATGCCACTGTACCCCAGCTTGGGTGATGGTGTAAGACTCCGTCTCTAAAACATAAATAAATAAAATTTAAAAAAATTATCTATAGTCTGATATTAATGTGGCTACTCTAGCATTCTTTTTTCCAAGCTTTATTTAAGTATTATTGTTACCCCAACATTCTTATGTTTAGTGTTTGCCTGATATATCTTGTTTTGATATTTTCATTTTCATGCTCTGTGTTTTATATGTTATTTCTAAAAATCATATAGTTGGATTATTTTAAAATTCTACTTGACAATCTCTTTTAACTGGCAAATTTTGGCTACTCACACTTACTGGAATTTTGTTATGCCTGAACGAGACTGTGCTTTTTTCATTTGCCCTGAACATCTTTCTTTTCCTAGCTGCTTCTTTTTTTATTTGTTAATATTTTGAGTCCAGTTTTGCCTTGGCCTGATTTGGAAGTTTCATACATGCTATTTCTTTTCTTTCAGGGGTTATTCTTGAAATTATATTGTTGACTTTGACCAAGCTTGAAGTTAACTGATATCACAATTCCCATCCCAAACAATTCCAGGACCTTGGAAGAGGGCTTCTCAATCTTTGATGTAAATATGAATTACCTGGGTGGGAAACGTGTTCAAATGCAGATTTCAATTAATAAGTATGAGGCGATCCTGACATTTTGCATCACTAAGCTCTCAAGTAATACAATGCTACTGAGATGCAAGACTTTGGAATACTTTACTGCAATCATCCCCCTTTAGACTGACATCTATTGCTAAAATCCAGAATTTTAATTGTCTTTTTAAATTCCATAATTATGTATTATTATTTAATACAAACAATGTTCATCTTGACATACAGAAAAGCTCACTCACTTCTTTGCTTGCCTTTCTTTTTTACATCTTAGATTTTCTTTCTGGGATTATCTTCCTTATTCCTTAAGTTCCTTAAACAAAGCTCTGCTATATGGTAAATGTTATTTCATCCTGATTCTTGAAAGACTGTTTTATGTTAGTGGTCTGGGGCAGACTGCCTGAGTTTGAATTCCAGTTCTGCCAGGTACTAACTGTGGACCTTAGGAAGTTCACAGAACTTCTCTAGTCTTCTGTTTTCTCATCTATAAAATGAGGACAATTATAGTACCTATCTTAGAGGGTTGCTGTGGAGATTAACCAAATACATAGGTAAAGCTTGTAGAACTGTATCTGGCACACTGTAAATTCTAATAAGTGTTCATAATTACTATGATATAATTCTGGGTTGTCAGTTATTTTCTTTCACCACTTTGGAAATACCATTTCAGTCCTTCTGGCTCCTGCTATTATTATTGAGTAGTTCATTATATGTCTGTATCAATCAGAATAGGCTGTTATGATTCAGTAACAAACGATCCTCTAAATCTCTGTGGTTTAACAAAAAACTAAGCATAAAGCCATCTGAGTTCCATGACTTGCTCATTTAAAAACATCTCAAAGAAAACAACTCTCAGTCATCTACTTTAGGAAGAAGAAACAATAAATTGAAGGAATATGGCCTGATTATATCACATTATTCTCAAGACCATGTGTTAAGATATAGCGAAACAATGGTTCAGGGCCTAATCTGGAAAAGAAAGGGAGGCTAACAATGAGGAATAAATGACAGAAATGAAGGTCAGCTTTAATTGAGGGCAATCAAAAGAGAATGAGATTTATTGCCATTCTCTTTTTCTTCCATGTTTTAATGGGCAATGCACAAAATCGGATCATAATAATCCTTGTTTCATGACACATTGTCACCATTTATCCACATATTCATTCAGTTATTCTGTTATTGCCTGACTCATTGAAAACATGAAGTGTCCATGGAGTTTCCAGATCCTTGCAAAAACTATATTGAACAAAACCGACATATCTGAATGATACTTACTATTCTTAAGAGACTTAAGAATGGCAAATGAATTAGCAATGATAGGCTTTAAGCAGGTTTAGAACTACGGCTGGGCATTTCGCTTGCTGGTAGTATTTCTAAAACAAAACCATCACTTTACCTGGTCTTTTAAAAAGCCCATTTCTGCACCATTTTCATGTACCAAAATGCACCAAATTTCATGTACCAAATTCTACTCTATCCTTCAAGGTTAAAATAGAATCCTCACGTCCTCCTTTAAAACACTTTCTCTGACTGTCCAATCATACATGATTTCTCATTTTTCCTTTACCTCTTATCACTTGCATCACTCATTTGATAACTCTGATCACATTCTGCCTTGTAGCATTCTATCTTAACAACTAGTTGCTAGGCTAAATTGCAGAGACTGTGTCTGACTAATCCCTGTATCCCCCAGGCAACTAGACATTGCTGTTAAATGCTTTCCTAGTGATTTTGCCAACGTCCTAAAAGGAACTGGATACATCTCCACAAATATACTGTCCCAATAACACCTCCAATTCAGTCTCACCTCTATAAATATTCCTCTATGAGGGATATTTACATTATAGTCTAACATGCGTAAGGGCCATAGAAGTAATTTACCTCCATTTTCTTCTCAGATCTCTATACTTTTCTTCCTTGTATCCCTTTTTTAAAGAAATTAAGATATAATTCACATACTATAAAATTAACCTTTTTAAAATGTGAGAATCAGTGTTTAGGATATTCACAAGTTGTATAATTGTCACCACTATCTAATTCTAGAAATTTTAATCATCCCAAATAGAAACCAAGTACCCAATAGCAGTCATAGCATATCCCTCCTTTACCCAGCCTCCGACAATCACTAATTTACTGTCTCTGTAAATTTGCCTATTCTGGACATTTCATGTAAATGAAATCATTCAATGTGTGGTCTTTTGTGCCTGGGTTCTCTCACATAGCATAATGTTTTAAAGGTTTATCTATGTTGTGTCCTGTGTCAATACTTCATTCCTTTTTATGGTTGAATACTAATATTCCATTGCATAGATACACCATATTTTATTTATACATTGATCAGTTAGTGGACACTTGGGTTTGTTCCACTTTAGACTAATATGAACCATGCTGTCATAAGAATTTTTCATGTACAAGTTTTTGTGTAGATATATATCTTCAGTTCTCTTGGTTATACACTGAAGAGCAAAATGTCTGGATCATATGGTAACTCTAGATTTAATCTTCTAAGGAATTGACAAACTGGTTTCCAAAGTGGCTTCAACATTTTGCATTCCCAGTAGTGGTGTATGAGGGTTCCCATTTCTTCACTTCTTCACCAACACTTGTTATTGTCCATCTTTTTTATTATAACAATCCTAAGGGGTGTGAAATAGTATCTCGTAGTGGTTTTGATTTGCATCATCCTGATGGTAACTGACGTTGAGTATCTTTTCATCTACTTGACATGTAGATGTTCATGGCCATTTGTACAAGTTCTTTAGAGAAATGTCTATTTAAATCCCATGCCATTTTTTCATGGGTTTTTTGTTGTTGTTGAATTACAAGAGCTCTTTATATATTCTGTCTACTATTTACATATATCAGATATATGATTCGCAAATATTTTTTCCCATTTTGTGGGTTGTCTTTTCACTTTACTGATAGTATCCCATGAAGAACATAATTTCAATCTTGATGAAATTTAATATTTCTATTTTTCTTTTATTGCTTGTGCTTTTGGTATATCTAAGAAACTACTGTCTAATCCAAGGTCACTAACATTTAATATGTTCTTCAGGTTTCTTACAGTTTTAGTTCTTACACTTAGTTTACAAATCCATTTTAATTTTTGTATATAGTATGAGATAGGGTTCCAATCTCATTCTTTTGCATGTGAATATGCAGTTGCCCCAGCACCTTTTGTTGACTCTTGTTCCTTCATTGAATTATCTTGGCACTCTTGTCAAATATAAATTGGCCATAGTTTATTTCTGGACTGTCAATTCTATTTCTTTAATCTATATGTCTATCCTTATGCCAGTACTATACCATTTTGATCACTTTATTATCAAGCTTTGTAGTCACTTGAAATCAGGAAATGGGAATTCTCCAATTGTCCTTTTATAGATTGTTTTGGCTATTCTGGATCCCTAGGATTTCCATATGATTTTAAAATTAGCTTGTCACAGGTTCAATGTAATCCATATCAAATCCACTTTGACATAGATTGCTATCTTAACAATGTCTTTCCACTTACTTAGATCTTATTCTTTCAACGATTTTGTAGTTTCCACTGTATGCACTTCTTCTTTTTTTTTTTTGTGAGACGGAGTCTCGCTCAGTCGCCCAGGCTGGAGTGCAGTGGCGCGATCTCAGCTCACTGCAAGCTCCGCCTCCCGGGTTCACGCCATTCTCCTGCCTCAGCCTCCCGAGTAGCTGGTACTACAGGCGCCCGCCACTACACCTGGCTAAGTTTTTTGTATTTTTAGTAGAGACGGGGTTTCACCGTGTTAGCCAGGATGGTCTCGATCTCCTGACCTCATGATCCACCCGTTTTGGCCTCCCAAAGTGCTGGGATTACAGGCTTGAGCCACCGTGCCCGGCCTGTATGCACTTCTTTTGTTATATTTATTCCACTGTTTTATTTTCATTCCTTTTGATGCTATTATAAATGAAAATTTTCAGATTATTCATTGCTACCATATAAAAACATAACTGAATTTTACTTTTCCAACCTGTGTGATTTTTAAATTTCTTCTTCTTGCCTAATTGCTCTGGCTAGAATTTCCAGTAAAATGTTTCATAGAAGTGGTAGGGGTAGACATTCCTGTCATGTTCCTACTCTTAGGAAGAAAGTTTTTAGTCTTTCACCACTGGTATAATGTTAGCTGTGGGGATTTTGCAGATGCCTCTTATCAGGTTGAGGAAGTTCTCTTTGATTCCTAAGTTGGTGAGTGTTTTTATCATAAAAGGGTGTTGGATTTTGTCAAACTTTTTTGGTGTCTATTAAGATGATCATGTGGGGTTTTCCTCTACTCTATTAATAGGGTGCATTACACAGAGTGATTTTTGCATGTTGAACCACACTTCATTTTCCTGGGATAAATTCCACCTGAACATAATGTATAATCTTTACTATATGGTGCTTAATTAAATTTGCTATTATTTTGTTGAGGATTTTTTGTGTCCATGTTCATAAGGAATATTGGTCTGTAGTTTTCTTGTAATGTGTTGTCTGGTTGTATCAGGGTAATAATGGCCTCATAGAATGAGTTAGAAAACGTTCCCCCTCTTCAAGTTTCTGGAAGAGTTTGTGAAAGACTGATGTCAATTCTTCTTTAAATGCCTAGTAGAAATCACCAGTGAAGCCACATGATCTTGGGCTTTTCATTATGGTTTTCAAATTTTAATTACTAATTCAGTCTCTTTAGACTTTCTATTTCTTCTTGAGTCACTTTCAGCTCTCTGTGCCTTTTTAGGAATTTGGCCATTTTAGTTAGGTTAGCTAATTTCTTGGTAAACAAGTCTTCTTAGTTTCACCTTTAATCCTTTTTATTTCTCTAAGGTTAATAGTAACATCCCTTCTTTTATTTTTGATTTTAGTAATTTGAGTCTTCTCTCTTTTTCTTGGTCTGTAGAGACTTGTCAAATTTTGTTGATCTTTTCAAATAACCAGCTTTTGGTTTTTATTGATTTTCTCTACTGTTTTTCTATCCTCTATCTCATTTCTTACTACTCTAATCTTTACTTTTTTTTTTTTCTTTTTTTTTTGACACGGAGTCTCGCTCTGTCACCCAGTCTGGAGTGCAGTGGCACGATCTCGGCTCACTGCAAGCTCCGCCTCCCGGGTTCACATCATTCTCCTGCCTCAGCCTCCTGAGTAGCTGGGACCACAGGTGCCCACCACCATGTCCAGCTAATTTTTTCTATTTTTTAGTAGAGACAGGGTTTCACCATGCTAGCCAGGATGATCTCGATCTCCTGACCTTGTGATCCGCCCGCCTCGGCCTCCCAAAGTGCTGGGATTACAGGCATAAGCCATCGCGCCCGGCCTACCTTTATTCATTGATTGCTTTGAATTTAGTTTTCTCTTATTTTTTTTTTTTAAGATGGAGAGTTAGGTTATTAATTTTCAAATCTTCCTTCTTTTTCAATATAGGCAAGTATAGCTATAAATTTCCCTCTAGGCAATGCTTTTACCTATAGCATAGATTTCAATATGGTATGTTTCTTTTCATTAATTTCAGAGTATTTTCTAACTTCCCTGCTTTGACTCATTGGTTGTGTAAGAGTATGTTGTTTAATTTCCATATATCTGTGAATTTCTCAAATTTCCTTCTGTTGCTGATTTCTAATTTCATCCTATTGCAGTTGGAGAACATATTTTGCATGATTTCAATCCTTTAAAATCTATTGAGATTTGCTTTATGGACCAACATATGATTCATCTTAAAGAATGTTCCATGTGCCCTTGAGAAGAATAGGCATTCTACTATTGTTGGGTGTTCCACAGATATTTCTTAGGTCTAGTTGGCTTCAGTGTTGATATTCTGTCTAGATAATCTATCCATAATTGGATTATCAACAATAATTCCTTGTTGATATTCTGTCTAGATAATCTATCCATAATTGAAGGTGAAGTACTGAAGTCTTAAAGTGTTATTGTTGAATTGTCAATTTTTCGCTTCAACTCTGTCCATTTTTACTTCATGTATGTTGAGGCTCTGTTATTAAGTGCGTATATGATCATAATTGTTACATCTTCTTGATAGAGTGATCTTTTATTGATATATCATGCTCTTCTTTGTCTCTAGTAGCAATTTTTATCTAATGTCTATTTTGTCTAATATTGGTACAGTCATTCCAACTCTCTTTTGGTTACTATTTGCATGATATATATATATATATATATATATATTTTATGCTTTTGCTTTTAACCTATTTGTGACTTTAATGACTTTAATGTGTAACTCTTGTAGACAGCATATAGTTGAATCATGTTCTTTTAAAATACATTCTGCCATTCTGTTCTTTAAGTGTTTAATCTAGTTTCATTTAATGTAATTATTAAGGTAGGATTTACATCTGCCATTCTGTTGCTTGTTTTCCCTACATCTTAATTTTTTATTCCCCTATTCCTCCATTAATCTCTTCTTTTGTGCCAAATTTGTGTTTTCTACTATACCATTTAAATACCTTTGTCATTTATTTACTTTTTTTTAAAAGTTACTTTCTTAGTGGTTGTCTAGGGAATTACAATTAACATATTAATTTGTAACAAACTTGTTTGGATTGATACCAATTACAATAGTTTACAAAAATGTTCTTCCTATATAGTTCCATTCCCTCCTCACCCTACATCCTTTGTGCTATTATCACATAAGTATTTTTATATATTGTATGCCCATCGACACAAATTTATAACTACTGCTAGCAACAATCTCTCATTTTTTTGTCCATCTAGGAATGCTTTAATTTCTCCCTCACTTTTGAAGAAAAATGTTAGAAATAGAGTTCTTTGCTGATAGTCTTTTTCTCTTAGCATTTTGAGTGTATCATCCCACTGCCTCTGGTCTCCATGGTTTCTGATGAGAATAAGCTGTTAATCTTTTAAAGATCTCTTCTACATGATGAGTCACTTCTCTTTTGCTACTTTCAAGATTGACTTTGGGTTTGGCTTTTAACAGTTTGATTATGGTGTGTCCAAACTTTCAAAAATGTATCCTACTTAGAGTTTATTGATCTTCTCAGATGAATAAATTCTTTTTTTTATTATACTAAGTTCTACGGTACATGTGCACAACATGCAGGTTTGTTACATATGTATACATGTGCCATGTTGGTGTGCTGCACCCATTACATGGGTCATTTACATTAGGTGTATCTCTTAATGCTATCCCTCCCCACTTCCTCCTCCCCACTTCCTCCACCCCACAACAGGCCCCAGTGTGTGATGTTCCCCACCCTGTGTCCAAGTGTTCTCATTGTTCAATTCCCACCTATGAGTGAGAACACGTGGCATTTGGTTTTCTGTCCTTGTGAGAGTTTGCTGAGAATGATGGTTTCCAGCTTTATCCATGTCCCTACAAAGGACATGAACTCATCCTTTTTTATGGCTGCATAGTATTCCATGGTGTATATGTACCACTTTTTCTTTTCTTTTCTTTTTTCTTTTCTTTTCTTTTCTTTTTTTTTGTTGAGATGGAATCTCGCTCTGTTGCCCAGGCTGGAGTGCAGTGGCATGATCTTGGCTCACTGCAAGCTCCGCCTTCTGGGTTCACACCATTCTCCTGCCTCAGCCTCCCGAGTAGCTGGGACTACAGGCGCGCGCCACCACACCCAGCTAATTTTTTGTATTTTTAGTAGAGACACGGTTTCACCATGTTAGCCAGGATGGTCTCGATCTCCTGACCTCGTGATCCACCCATCTTGGCCTCCCAAAGTGCTGAGATTACAGGTGTGAGCCACCGCACCCGGCCATATGTGCCACATTTTCTTAATCAAGTCTATCATCGATGGACATCTGGGCTGGTTCCAAGTCTTTGCTATTGTGAATAGTGCCACAATAAACATACATGTGCATGTGTCTTTATAGTGGCATGATTTATAATCCTTTGGGTATATACCCAGTAATGGCATGGCTGAGTCAAATGGTATTTCTAGTTCTAGATCCTTGAGGAATCGCCACACCGTCTTCCACAATGGTTGAACTCGTTTACAGTCCCACCAACAGTGTAAAAGTGTTCCTATTTCTCCACATCCGGATGAATAAATTCTTGTATTTCATCAATGTGGGGAGGTTCCTGTCATTGTTTCTTCAAATATTCTCTCTGCTCCTGTTTTCCTTTCTCCTTCTGGGACTCTCGTTGTTTATGTTGGTATACTTGATGGTGCTCTATAGGTCCTTGAGGCTCTGTACATTTTTTTCTTTGTTTCCCAGATTGTATAATATCAACTGACCTATCTTCAAGTTCATTATTTTTTCCTGCTTAAATCTATTTAACCTCTCTAGTAAATTTTTCATGTTACTAACTTTTAAACTGCAAAACTTCTACTATATATGGAGAGAGTTACACACACACACACACAAACACACACTCACTCTCATTCACTCTCCTTATTTGGGGAGACATCATTCTCATATTTCCTTTAGTTCTTTAGGTATAGTTTCCTTTAGTTATATGAATGTATTTTATGTAGTGAATTAAAATCACAAACATAAGCAGAAGCTGATGATCACAAATGAATTTTATAATATAATCTAGTAGCAAAAAGTCTTATAACTAACAGAATAACAGAAAAGCCATGTGCTTTATTCTCATTTAACTTTGAGAAAATGTCACTTGGAATCCTATTAGTGAGGATGTCCTTCTGGAGCTCTGGACTGGTTCTCAGAACACCTGGGTTCTCTTCTAAGCCACCCCCCTGACCTGCTGTAATATTCTGAAGGAGCCAACAAGAATCTGTCTTTTAATGTGAAAATGCTTAATTTTATCTTCAACTCATACATGCCCTATCAAGTTTATATTTTTAGGAGATCTCTTTCCCTGCTGTATAGAGAAAGATTTATAGGAAAGCAAGGCTGAAAGCTTTAAGATAGGAAGTAATTTCAAGACTCTAGGTGACACTGATGGTGATCTGGACTAGGAGAAATGGATGACATGAGATAAATTCTAAAGGTATAACAGATTTGACATAGTGTCAAATTAGATGTCATGAATGGCAGGGGAAGGTATCAAAAGTGACCCCAAGGTTCTAGCTTGATTGGGTGGATGGTGGTACTATTTATTGCTATGGAAAAGAAGTGCTGGGAAGGAGATGAGTTTGAAGGAGGAAAAATTCAGGAGTTCAGTTTTGGGTGCGTACATAAGAACTGCATGTGGGGATGTCATGCAGATATTTGGAGTTCAAGGATAGGTCTTACTGGAGACAAAAATTGGGAAGTCATTAAGACCAAGATGGTATGAAATCTATGGTGATGGCTGAGATCACCTAAGAAAAGAATTTTCAGAAAGAGAACAACTAAGGGCTCTGTTCTGAGCCCTGAGAAATCCCAACACTTAGAGATCTGGTACTGGGGGAATGATGAAAGGATACTAAAAAAGAGCAGCCACCAAGGTGGAGGAAAGAAGAAGGAATGGTCAACTTTGTTGAATGATGGCAATAGAACAAGTTCAATGGAGACAGAGAAATACCCACCAAATCTGTCCAGTTGGGGGATGATGGTCCCTTTTTTTTTTTTTTTTTTTGAGACAGAGTCTCGCTGTGTCACCCAGGCTGGAGTGCAGTGGCGCAATCTCGGCTCACTGCAAGCTCCGCCTCCCGGGTTCGCGTCATTCTCCCGCCTCAGCCTCCCGAGTAGGTGGGACTACAGGCGCCTGCCACCACGCCTGGCTTTTTTTTTTTTTTTTTTTTAATTTTCAGTAGAGATGGGGTTTCACCATGTTAGCGAGGATGGTCTCGATCTCCTGACCTCATGATCCACCTGCCTTGGCCTCCCAAAGTGCTGGGATTACAGGCATGAGCCACTGCACCCGGCCAATTTTTTTTTTTTTTTTTTTTTTTTTTTTTTTTTGAGACAGAGTCTCGCTTTGTTGCCCAGGCTGGAGTGCAGTGGTGCCATCGCGGCTCACTGCAAGCTCTGTCTCCCGGGTTCACGCCATTCTCCTGCCTCAGCCTCCCAAGTAGCTGGGACTACAGGTGCCCGCCACCACGCCCAGCTAATTTTTTGTATTTTTTAGTAGAGACGGGGTTTCACTGTGTTAGCCAGGATTGTCTCGATGATCTCCTGACCTTGTGATCCGCCTGCCTTGGCCTCCCAAAGTGCTAGGATTACAGGCGTCAGCCACTGCTCCTGGCCTGATGGTCCTTTAAAAAAGAGCTATTTTAGTGTAATTGAGGGGAATGGTACGGAAGCCAGACTGTAGTGAGCTGAAGAGTAAGTGGAAGGTGAGAACAAAGTGACATCATGTGTAGATGATTCTGTCTTGAAATGTTTTCTTCCTTTGGCTTTCGTCCAACTAGTTTCCTGGTTCTTCAACCTGTCTGCTGGTGTTGAAGTTCTTCAGAACTTAGGCCATCTTACTTTGCCTTTTCTCTCTCTTCTATCTACGAACACCAGTCACCACACGTAGGCCAACAACTCCAAGATTTACACTGTATCTTTATCTCAGATCTCTCCTCTGAGCTCCAGACTTATAAACTCAGTTGCCTATTCAACATATAATTAAACTCAATATTTCCCTTCTACACCTGTTTTTCTTCTAGCATTCCATATTCTCTGTGAATTATATACGCTTCTCAAGTGTTCAAGATGACACCTGGGAGTCATGCTTTACTTTTCTCTCCTTGTGCATCATAACCAATCCAGTAGCAAATCCTGTCCATTCTACTGTCAAATATGTATTGTTTAGAGATATTCTATGTGCTAGGCACTCAAAGGCCCCTTAAATACCTTATCTTTCTTATTAAGGTTCACAAGCACCCAACAGAGTAGGTATTACCCTCATTCCCCCCCCCATCTTGAAACTGAGGCTCAGAATGGCTGAGTTACTTACTGTGGTTACACAAAAAGTAAATGACACAGATGGAGGTGACTTAATACCAAATATGCCTGAATCCACACTGCTCTGGCACCCCACCTAGCCTTTCTGAGGCCAAGTCTCCTCAGACTAAGGTGGAACTGATATTTCCTATCTTTAGGCTGTTACAAATTTTTTAATAAAATATAAGGTACATATCACAGTGTCTAGTAAAAGGTGTGAATTCAATAAATGTTGCCTTTTATACTCTTTCACTCCTTCCTCCAACCTGTTTCTGGGGCCAACCCAATGATATTAGGATTACAGAAATAAACAAAGATTACTTCTTGCCTTCAAGAAGCAAATAATCTATTTAAGGAGACAAAATGAACACACACAAAACAGATTAATAATATTAGACAGTAGAGAACTAAATATCAAATTGCAGGGGCCAGGCACGGTGGCTCATGCCTGTAATCCTAGCACTTTGGGAGATCGAGGTGGGTGGATCACCTGAGGTCCGTAGTTCGAGACCAGCCTGGCCAACATGGTGAAACCCCATCTCTACTAAAAATACACAAAATTCTGGGCGTGGTGGCATGTGCCTGTAGTCCTAGCTACTTGGGAGGCTCAGGCAGAAGAATCACTTGAACCTAGGAGGCACAGGTTGCAGTGAACCGAGATTATGCCACCGCACTCCAGCCTGGGCAACAGAGCAAGACTCCATTTAAAAAAAAAAAATTGCAGGGCAGAGGCTTCTTATAAGACTTTCAGAGAAAGGAGAAAGGGCAGTCAGGGGATAGAGACGTGCTTTTGAAAAGTAACCATTAGAACAGTTAGGATATAGAGTAAGGATATCAGCAAAGAACAGCAGGACACTTAGAAAAAAGATGCTAATGGGGAAAGGAAAATAACATGCTCAAAGTCAGTGATAAGAGCAACTGATTTCAGCAAAAGGTGCTTACTTTTTCCCACATCAAAGTATCGTTCCCACTAAGTTTCCTTGTTACAGCTGAAATTCCCAACAGAACCAAGAAAAATTTAAGCCCATTATTAAGACCAAATGTCCTTCAATGATGGCAGAGCCATCATTAAACTAGCTATCTTACCAGGGGAGGAGAACAAGCCCCAGACTCTGACCCACAAGAGACAAAAATAACTCAGATGCTGGGGAGTACTTTGAGAATAATATCACACTTGTCAAAGTGGGTCTAATGATGTCAATCATTTTTTTCTACCTTGCATTTCTTCATTGCAGCTTACACTGACAAATGCCACCATTCCTATGTCCATAGTTTTCTTTGATTAAAAACCCACAGAGACCACAATACTAATATGCCCACTAAGGCTGAGGTTGAATGAAGGTTTTATTCTCCAGAATCTGTTCAATAAACCAATTTGATTTTTATAACAAAAAATGTGATACATAATTTGCTCCACCATTCAGTAGAGATTCTGGACAATGGCATCACAGAATATCGGAGCTAGAAAGAAACTTAAAGATTACTTTGATGTTATTTTACTAATGAGGACACAGACGCCCAAAGAGGAGAAATAATAACTTTAAGGTCAAAGGCACCCCGTAGGAGAGGAAAAGTAATCAGGATGGCTAACAGGCCCTGGGAGAAGTCACAGAGAAGCCCCAGTGAGGGTAGTAATGAAAACGGGGAAAAAGGAAAAATGTTATAGATGAAGCTATTCTCAGAGATTCAATGGGTCTTTAACACTGAACAAAAAACCTAAAAAATTATTCCAAAGTCACCTCAAACTCTGGCTCAACAGACCCTTCTTCCACCTCTCAAATGTTAAGGTGGTCAATCAACAAACATTAATTGTGTACCAACTATACAAAACATTTTGAAATGCTACAGAGTCAGTGCTGAAACAATGCAACGACATATGAAACACAGTCTTTGACCTCCCAGTAAGCCTAGAATCTGGCTGAAGACATAAGGCATGAGAAATGAAATAATGAGTGGTCCGGGGATGCCAAATAAGTGGTATAGCTAACAAGTATTTTGAATTCACAGGAGCTCAGAAAGATCTGCTTGGAATAATAGTTCCTTTGTCTGGAAAATTTTACTCACTCTTCAAAGCCATTCAGATATGACCCCTCCAGGTAAACTAACTAACTTCTTCCTCTATGCTCCCCATACCTCTCTATACAAGCCTTTCTCTCACAGATGAGAGGTTAATTGCTCTCATTTGTATTCCCTACTAGAACGAGCTCTTGGAAAGCAATGATTGTGTCTTAACCACATCTTAAAGAAAGAGCAACATATAGATTTTTCTATACTTAAATCTAAATCCTAATTATCTTTAGAAATTATGCTTAATAGTGAGGAAAGTTTGAACATTTGGTGCTCCATTTAATAGTGAAGGAATTAAAATATTTTCCATTATTTCCTCACATACAGTCTAAAAAAGTTCAGATTCCAAGTATCCTCTGATAATTGACCTTAAATGTGCAAGAAGAGTTAAAGATAGCATATTTGGGTGAAAAACACACTGTTTTTAAAAAATGAATTTTCTTTGCAAAAAGAAGAATGGATTGATCTGTAGTGATCTGCCTAAATTACCTGTTTTAGTGACATCTTCCTCCATTGATAGTTTATCTACATTTTGTGCAATTATTTTGTCAGTTGGCCAAAGTAGTCCTGAACTCAAATCCACAAGTTATTAGAAGACTTAACATTCATTTTACAATAAACACACCTGCCTCTCAACATCCAAGTAAGTCTTTATAGAAAACAGTTGTACATAGGCTGTTTACATTTATTTGGTGGTCAAACCCCCTATTCCAATAGATAGCCTGCAGAGATGTTGAGTGTGGAACAAAATACAGGGGGTAGACCACTGTTGGTGTTCCCACTAAGTCTTGAGGCTTAACTATTTTGACAGAAGCAAATTACTAGCATAAATAATACCCATAATCCAATTTAAATTTTAAAAATACCCCAAATTAAGTAAATGCTAACAGCTCTGAGACAAGGCAAAATACCTGGCTTCAAATCCTAGCTCTTCTGCTGATATTGGATGTGATCTCAAATAAGTCACTTTCCGTCTCTGGGTCTCACTTAAAAGAATTACTTGAGCTGTGAGGATCTGTTACCTTTTAAAAAGGCTATAATAATCAGTCTACTTCTCCATCTCTCCATAGCTGATTAATTAAATTTTCCCATATAGATCACAGCAAACAGTTTGGGAAATGCTAACATTACAAGCTATCATTTAGCTTATAAACTATCAAAGTATTTCTGAGAAAATATTAGAGCAAGGTTGTTATCTTCTCGTAGCTCCATGCTCCTTAAATAAAAGTAATGAGAAAAAAAATACATATCCCCACAGAATACCCATAGAGATTCTTCTTGCAGTACCAATTTTACACAATGATTGTTCTTAGTATATAGTTGTAACGAGCCCAAGGAATATAAAAACATAAACTTAAGTTCTTTACACTCCCACCTCTGAAAACAAACTATTATAAACAGTTTAGTGTTGATCATTCTTCTAGACTTAAGCCCTCCATCTACCAAGATTATGAGGGGAAGAGATAGAAGGAAGTTTTGAATTTCTATTTCTCTAAAAACAATTTAAAACATGCTGATATTAAACTACATTATGGAACACAATATTATGGAATAGAATGCCAAATTTACATGAGTTTGTCTTACAACATTTTAAATATATCTATCACTCAAAGGAAACCATTTAGTGCTATGCTGTCCTCTCCTGCAAAACCCTGGGATTCACTTTTCTCTATCATTTGGGGTAACTGTGGAGGAAAAGTTAGAAAATCACTCCCTAGCCAGTCTGTCAGTGGCACAATCAGATAAAGCATCATGACATCAATTAGGCCAAGGAACAATAGGAAGTAAAGTTTCATATCAGGCTCTTGGCCAGGAATAACCTGCTATCCTTGATGTCATTAAAGACGACTTCCTGTTCATGGGCTTCAAGCTCCATTCTCTTACTTCTAAGTTGCCAAGCCTCAGTTACTAAAACTTGAAAGTTAGTCCAACTGTCTTATTTTATAGCTGAAGACCCTGAAGCACAGAGGAGTGAACTCATTAGCTCAAGGTCTTACTGGCAAGAAAGTGGTAGAGCCAGAAATTTAAACTTGGGTCTTCAGACTCTTCAGCTTAGCATTCCTTCCACCACATTGTGTCATCTCTTTTTGGGGGCTACTCTAACTTACATGAACTTAGTGTTTGTGTTTGATGCTCCCATGGGATCCTAGGTATGACCTGTTTCATGTATACATTCATAAAGTCAGAGACAGGCTAGAGTTTCCTCATAGTCATTTATAAATAACATTTGCAGAAAATGGCTTAAGCTTTCTGAAGACCACAGCCCCAGAGACTTCCTCTCTTCATCAGCTCTGGGTGTGGATTTCTTAAGGAGCTGCCAATTTAATAATTCATAAGGACCAAGTAGCTATCTAAAGAAAAAAAAGTTCAAAATTAAATTTGCTAGTCTCAGAGAAATGTGTCTCCTGGAGGCCAAGTCAGATATCTAGGCAGAAATTCGCTTAAAATGCTTTTAGTCTATTTCTTGGTAATCACAGCCTAGAGTGCTTTCAGGGCTACCTAGTGCTCATTGAATTCTCTAATCTAACTCCTTCATGTTGTAGATAAGAAAATGAAGCACTACAAGTGACTGTCCAGAATTACAGAACTCTGGGAACAAGGGCAAGACTAAATCTCAACAGTCTTGAATCCAGCTCAGGATATCCCCCTACACCCACTAACCTTGGGTAACTGCCAACCTCTATGACATTGTGCCTACATTTCTGTACTCTCTCTGACTCCCCAGTTATCTTCCCTTGACTCCTCCTAGACACTTAATGCCTTCGGGCTCCCTAGAGGCTGCTGTAACACAAATAGCCCAGGATTCCTCCAAATTAACTATTCCTGCTAGATTCTTTTCTTAAAAAGAAAAAATTTAAATATAATATCTAACTATGTTGCCCAGGCTGGCATCAAACTACTGGGCTCAAGAAATCCCCCTGCCTTGGCTTCCCAAGTACCTAGGACTACAGGCACATGCTGCTGTACCCAGCTTTTTTCTTTAAAATGTTTAATTGAGAAATAATGATTGCACATTGATATGGTTTGGCTGTGTCCCCACCCAAATCTCATCTTGAATTGTAGCTCCCATAATTCCTGGGAGGGACCCAGTGGGAAGTAACTGAATCATGAGGGGCAGGCCTTTCCCATGCTATTCTCATGATAGTGAATAAGTCTCATGAGATCTGATGGTTTTATATATGGGAGTTCTCGTATACAAGCTCTTTTGCCTGCAGCCATGTAAGATGTGCCTTTGCTCCTCCTTTGCCTTCCACCATGATTGTGAGGCCTCCCCAGCCATGTGGAACTGTGAGTCCATTAAACCTCTTTTTCAGTCTCAGATATGTCTTTATTAGCAACATAAGAACAGACAAATACTTATATATTTATGGAATACAATGTGATGTTTTGATATGTGTATATGTCGTAGAAAGATAAATCAAGCTAATTTATTCACCATTTTACCTATTGTTTTTTGTGGTGAAAACATTTAAAATCTATTCTTTTAGCAATTTTGAGGTAGACAATACATCATTAACTATGGTCACTATGCTGTGCAATAGATCATTAAAACTTATTCCTCTTGTCTAACTGAAACTCTGCACCCTTTAACTAACAGTTTTCCTTTCCCCTTCCACCACATCTCCTAGTCATCATTCTACTCTTTCCTTCTATGGGTTCAACTTTTTAAGATTCCACATAAAAGTGAGATGATTTGTTTTCCATGAGTCTGGCTTCTTTCACCTAACATAGTGTCCTCCAGGTTCATCTATGTTGTTGCAAATGACTGAAATTCCTTCTTTGTAAATGCTGTATAGTATTCCATTGTGTATACATACTACATTTTTGTTTATCCATCCATCGGTTGACAAACACTTAGATTGTTTCCATATCTTGGTTACTGTAATGCTGAAATGACCATAGTGCAAATTTCTCTTCGACATACTGACTTCAAATCCTTTGGATATACACGCAGAAGTGGGATAGCTGGATTGTACAGTAGTTACATTTTTAGTTTTTTGAGGAACCTCCATAGTGTTTTCCAAAATGGCTATACTAATTTACCTTCCCACCAATAGTGCACCCTTTTCTTCACAACCCCCTCAACACTTATCTTCTGTCTTTTTGATAATAGTGATTCTAACAGGTATGAGATGTTATCTCACTGTGGTTTTTATTTGCATTTCCCTGATGATTACAGATATTGAGCATTTATTCATATATCTATTGGCCATTGATATGCATTCTTTCTAAAATGTCTGTTCAAGTCCTTTGCCCATTTAAAAAAATTGGGTTGTTTTCTTGCTGTTGAGTTGTTTGAGTTCCTTATATATTTTGGATATTAACCCCTTATCAGATGTATGGTTTACAAATATTTTCTCCCAATCCATGGTCGTCTCTTCACTCTGTTGTTTTCTTTGCTGTGCAAGTAGCTTTTTCATTAGATTCAATCCCATTATGTATTTTTGCTTTTGTTGCCTGCGCTTTTGGGGTCCTATCCGAGAAGTCATTGCACAACCTATGTCATGGTTTTCTCTTATGCTTTCTTTTAGGAGTTTTACCATTTCAGGTCTTACGTTTAAGTCTTTAATTCATTTTGAGGGTTTTTTTTTTTATATGATGTGAGATAAAGGTCCAATTTCATTCTTTTGTGTGTAGATATTCAGTTTTCCCAACACCATTTATTGAAGAGACTGTCCTTTCCCCATTGTGTGTTCTTAGCACCTTTGTTGAAAATCAACTGATCATAAATGCATGGGTTACTTTTTGGGATTTTTCTGAGACAGGGTCTCACTGTGTCACCTAGGCTGAAGTGCAGTGGCATGCACAGTTCACTGCAGCCTCAACCTCCTGGGCTCAAGTGATCCTCCCACCTCAACCTCCCCAAGCAGCTGGGGCTACAGGTGTGTACCACCACTCCTAGCTATTTTTTTTCCTTTTTTGTAGAGGCAGGGTCTCACCATGTTGCCCAGGCTGGTATTTCTGGGATTTCTATTCTGTTCCATTGGTTGACGTGTCTGTTTTTATGCTGGTACCATGCTGTTTTCATTAAGATAGCTTTAAAATGTATTTTGAAATCAAGGAGTGTGATGCCTCCAGCTTTGTTCTTCTTGCTCAGGGTTGCTTTAGATATTTGTAGTCTTTTATGGTTCCTTACAAATTTTAGGTTTTTTTTTTGCTATTTGTATGAAAAACGACATTGGAATTTCAATAGGGATTACACTGAATCTGTAGAACACTTTGGGTAATATAGATACTTTAACAACATTAATTTCTCCAATCCATGAACACAAGATATCTTTCCATTTATTGTGTCACCTTCAATTTCTTTTAGCAATGTTTTATAATTTTTGATATACAGATCTTTCACCTCTTTGGTTAAATTTACTATGAGGTATTTTATTTATTTTTTGATGTTATTGTAAGTGGGATTGTTTTCTTAATTTCTTTTTCAGATAGTTCATTGTTAGTATATGGAAATGCGATTTTTGTATTCTGATTTTGTATCCTACAGCTTTAAACTTTACTAAATTCACTTATCAGTTCGAATAGTTTTTTGGTGGAGTCTTTAGAGTTTTTAAAAAATATATAATATCATCAGCAGAAACAATTTCCCTTCCTCCTTTTCTATTTAGATACCTTTTATTTCTATTTCTTGCCTAATTGCTCTGGCTAGGAATTCTAGTATTATGATAAATAGAAGTGGCAAGAGTAGGCATCCTGGTCTTATTCCTGATCTTAGAGAAAAAGCTTTCAACTTTTCACCATTTAGTATGTTAGCTGTGGGCTTGTCATACATGGCCTTTATTAGATTGAACTGCATTCTTTCTATAGCTAATTTTTTTTTGTTTTTTTTTTTTTGTTTTTTTTTGTTTTATTATTATACTTTAGGTTTTAGGGTACATGTGCACAATGTGCAGGTTTGTTACATATGTATCCATGTGCCATGTTGTTTTGCTGCACCCATTAACTCGTCATTTAGCACTAGGTATATCTCCTAATGCTGTCCCTCCCCCCTCCCCCAACCCCACAACAGTCCCCGGAGTGTGATGTTCCCCTTCCTGTGTCCATGAGTTCTCATTGTTCAATTCCCACCTATAAGTGAGAACATGCGGTGTTTGGTTTTTTGTTCTTGCGATAGTTTACTGAGAATGATGTTTTCCAGTTTCATCCATGTCCCTACAAAGGACATGAACTCATCATTTTTTATGGCTGCATAGTATTCCATGGTGTATATGTGCCACATTTTCTTAATCCAGTCTATCGTTGTTGGACATTTGGGTTGGTTCCAACTCTTTGCTATTGTGAATAGTGCCGCAATAAACATACGTGTGCGTGTGTCTTTATAGCAGCATGATTTATAGTCCTTTGGGTATATACCCAGTAATGGGATGGCTGGGTCAAATGGTATTTCTAGTTCTAGATCCCTGAGGAATCGCCACACTGACTTCCACAATGGTTGAACTAGTTTACAGTCCCACCAACAGTGTAAAAGTGTTCCTATTTCTCCACATCCTCTCCAGCACCTGTTGTTTCCTGACTTTTTAATGATGGCCATTCTAACTGGTGTGAGATGGTATCTCACTGTGGTTTTGATTTGCATTTCTCTGATGGCCAGTGATGATGAGCATTTCTTCATGTGTTTTTTGGCTGCATAAATGTCTTCTTTTGAGAAGTGTCTGTTCATGTCCTTTGCCCACTTTTTGATGGGGTTGTTTTTTTCTTGTAAATTTGTTTGAGTTCATTGTAGATTCTGGATATTAGCCCTTTGTCAGATGAGTAGGTTGCAAAAATTTTCTCCCATTCTGTAGGTTGCCTGTTCACTCTGATGGTAGTTTCTTTTGCTGTGCAGAAGCTCTTTAGTTTAATTAGATCCCATTTGTCAATTTTGGCTTTTGTTGCCATTGCTTTTGGTGTTTTAGACATTAAGTCCTTGCCCATGCCTATGTCCTGAATGGTATTGCCTAGGTTTTCTTGTAGGATTTTAATGGTTTTAGGTCTAACATTTAAGTCTTTAATCCATCTTGAATTAATTTTTGTATAAGGTGTAAGGAAGGGATCCAGCTAATTTGTTGAAAGTTTTTATCATGAAAGGAAGTTGAATTTTGTCAAATGCTTTTTTGCATCTATCGAGATGATGATGTGGGTTTTGTCCCTCATTTTGTTAATATGCTGTATCACATTTATTGATCTACATATGTCAGAACATCCTAGGACCCCAGGGATAAATCCCACTTGATCATGGTGAATGATCTTTTAAATATGTTGTTGAGTTTGGTCTGCTAGTATTTTGTTGAGGATTTTTGCATCTATGTTCATCAAAGATATTGTCCTGTAGTTTTCTTTCTTTGTAGTGTCCTTGTCTGTATTTGGCATCAGGGTAATGCTGGTGTTGTAAAATGAGTTTGGAAGTATTCCCTCCTCTTCCATTTTTTGGAAGAGTTTGAGAAGGATTGGTATTAGCTCTTTAAATATCTGGTAGAATCAGCAGTGAAACCATCAGGTCCTGGGCTTTTCATTGATGGGAGACTTTTTATTACTTATTCAATCTCCTTACTCATTATTGCCTGTTCAGATTTTCTATTTCTTCTTGATTCATCTTAATAGGTTCCAGGTTTTTAGGAATTTATTTCTTCTGGTTATCCAATTTGTTACTATATAACGGTTCATAGAAGTCTCTTGTGCTACTTTGTATTTCTGTGCTATCAGGTATAATGTCCACTCTTTCATTTCTGGTTTTATTTGTATCTTCTTTTTTTCTTTGTTAGTCTAGCTAAAATATTGTCAATATTGTTTATCTTTTAAAAAACCCAACTTTTAGTTTTATTGATATTTTCTATGGTTTTTCCAGTCTCTATTTTATCTATTTCTGCTCTGATTTTTGTTACTTCCTTCCTTCTGCTAAGTTTAGGATTACTCTGTTCTTTTTCTAGTTCCTGTGAGGTATGATGTAAGGTTATTTGAGATTTTTCTTTTCTGATATAGACATTTATTGCTATAATTTCCCCTCTCAGGACTGGTTTTGCTGCATCCCATAAGTTTTGGTATGCTGTGTTTCCATTTTTGCTTGTCTTAAAATATTTTTTATTTTCCCTTTTAATTTCGTCTTTGATCCATTGGTTGTTCCAGGGCATACTGTTTAATTTCCACATACGCGTTAATCTTCCAAGATGCCCTGTTACTAATTTCTAGTTTCATACCACTGTAGTTGGAAAAGATACGCAATATGACTTCTGTTTCCTTACTGATTTTCTGTCTAGATAATCTGTCCATTGTTGAAAATGGGGTATTGAAGTACCTTACTATTATTATATTGCAGTCTACCTCTCCCTTCAGATCTTTTAATATTCACCACATATATTTAGGTGCTCTGACATTGAGTGCATGTATATGTGCGTGTGTGTGTGTGTGTGTGTGTGTATATTCCGTAACAATCATATATATATATGATTGTTATATCTTCTTGATGAGTTGACCTCTTTATATAATGACTTTCTTTGTCTTTTCTTTTACAGTTTTTGACTTAAAGTCTATTTTGTCTGATGTTAAGTATAGCTGTTCCTGCTCCTTTGCATGGCATATCTTTTCCCATCCCTTCATTCTGAGTCTACATGTGTCCTTAACAGTGAAGTGAGTCTCTTGCAGGCAACATACATTTTTTTACCCAGTCAGCCACTCAATGCCTTTTGATTAGAAACTTTAATCCATTTAAATTCAAAATAATTATTATTAGGTAAGGACTTACTACAGCCAATTTGTTGATTTTTTTTTTTAGTTAATTTGTAGACCCTTTGTTCCTCTCTTCAACTTGCTGTCCTCCTTTGTGATTTAATGATTTCCTGTAGTGGCATAACTTGAATCCTTTCTTTTTATCTTTTGTGTATCTACCAGGGGTTTTTGCTTTGTGGTTACCATAAGGCTTACATAAAACATCTTATAACAGGCTATTTTAAGCTGATAACAGCTTTGATCACTTACACAAACTCTGAACTTTTACTCCCTCTTCCATTTTATGTGTTTGGTATCACATCGAACATCTTTTTATAATGTGTATCCCTTAACAGATTATTGCAGCTATATAATATTTCAACCTTCATGTAAGAGATGTAATTGATTTTCCACTGTCATCACAGTATTAGAATATTTTGAATTTTACTATGTACTTACTTTTACCAGTGAGTTTTGTACTTTCATGTTTTTCGTGTTTTTGTGTTACTGCTTAGTAACATTTTCCTTCAGCTTGAAGGACTCCCTTTAGCATTTTGTTTAAGCCAAGTCTAGTGGTGATAAATTCCCTCAATTTTTGTCTGAGAAAGATTTTTATCTCCCCTTCATTTCTGAAGAACAAGATTTCTGGGCATAACATTCCTTCTAGATTATTATCTGAGCCACTGTCCAGGAGGAAAGAAATCTGATTAATTAATTTGAATATTAATTTAATAGATTACACTTCCCAAGAGCATCTGCAGGGTATAAGACAATATCAATTAATAAAAACAGAATAAAACTCTAATATTTTGAAGGGCTCCTCAGGAAAAAAAAATGGAGTAGTCTGAGTGATATCAAAAGACATAATTATGAAAATTAGAAATGGTTAGATATTATAGGGAGGCAGTTTTCATCTCAACATTATAAAAAATATATTCAAAGTGATTAAATGGCTTAACTCAAGGGGCAGAAATAAATTCCTGATCAATTAAGAGTTTTAATTAAACCTTAGATGGCTACCTAACAGAGATGCCATAAACAGGATTTCTAAATTATAAGAATGGGGAGAGACATGTCTGAACAAGGGGACTATTCCAGCATTCTCCTCTCCCTATCTCAACCCATGAAACACATTATATGGTCTCTAAGGATTTCTCTGTTCCTAACTTTGGTCATTTCTTACTTGGTAGAGTGCTGGCAGCATGTGGGATTGAATGGAGATATTGTGGTAATTCTGCTAGGTAGATGGAGAAACTAGGTTTTCCTCAGTCTCAGAGGGCCTCTGTTTCCAGACAGATTAAAACTAGCAGATGGTTAGGCTCCATCATTCTCACCAGAGACCACTGGGTAGAACAGATGATGAAGTGCCATCTTCAGTGGGAGCAGCAGCCCACACATAGGCTCTTTATATTCAGAGAATCATGACAGTCCACAAAAACAGAAGTTATAATGACATACGAATTTCAGGAACATTAGCACTTCTAGTATTTTCTAAGGATTTTCCTAACCTTGAAGACTTTCCAAGTCTAAGGAGAAACTTTGGGAGGAAGGATTAAACATTCCTTTTGCCCTTAGCTCTCTCCTTGAGTTTTCCCATTCCTCACCACTGCAGTTCCACCAACCCTAGGTAGGAAGCTAAACTCAAATTTTAGTCTGCAAGATTTGTTACCACCAATGCAAAGAGAGACAGAACTATTATTCACAGACATCCTAGGTAAAAAATAGAGATGTCTCCAAAAGATCTAATTAAAAACAATAGGCTGGGCACGGTGGCTCACGCCTGTAATCCCAACACTTTGGGAGGCTGAGGTGGGCAGATCACCTGAGGTCAGGAGTTCTAAACCAGCCTAGCCAACATAGTGAAACCCTGTCTCTACTAAAAATACAAAAATTAGCCAGGTGTGATGGTATGCACCTGTAATCCCAGCTACTCAGGAGGCTGAGGCAGGACAATCACTTGAACCCAGGAGGTGGATATTGTAGTGAGCCAAGATCACACCAGTGCTCTCCAGCCTGGGCAACAGAGTGAGACTCAGTCTCAGGGAAAAAATAAGAAGAAGAATGGTTAAATATTATGGGAAAGTGGTTTTTCTACTTGGTATCATTAAGAACTCTTTAAAAATCAAAGAAATCCAATGGACTCTCTCAAGGGGCGGAAATATGAGAGCTAGAAAGAAAACTCTGAAATAAAAAAGTTCAAATCCTTTATAAATAGGTAAGAGGTATTAAGGAGATAGGTGAAGAGTGACAACACTACATCAAAACTCAGGTATCCTGACTTCTAACTCAAAGCCATTCTCCTGTATAATAAAAGAGTAACACAGTTTTTTAAAAAAAGAAACTATAATATATATCAAGGGATTATAAAAGCCCCAGATTTGAATAACAGTGAGTTTTCAGTGAGCAATGGATCCTCTAAACTTCTCACACAATTTATTTGTAAATGCCTTTTAGTAAAAAGGTAATATTTACTTCTTAAGTCAGCCTAGTTCTGAAGTTAGCACTTTGGAAAGGCCTTCCTAATACCAAACTTTGCAGAAAAGAGTTAATATAGCAAGCTTGAGACTACTATCCTTACAAAAGCCTGTTTGCAAATTTGGCCTTTGGCCGGCATCTAAGAACTTGGATTTCAGGAGGGCATATAATGCATGAAAAATGCTCACTGAATGTGTATTGGGGATCTCTTACTTCTCAGGACTCATAAGAGTGGTTCACTGTCCCTAAACAGTTTATGCAAGGTCCTTTACGCCTGCGGGTCTGGAATTTTGGTATGTGCTAGGCAGAGAGTGTCCATGTGACCAGGCCCAAGTAAAAAGTTTGGGCACTGAGTCTAATGAACTTTCCTGATAGACATTTCACGCTTGTCACAACTTAGGAGGAATTAAATACATCCTATGTGACTCCACCAGAGGAAGACCCTGGAAAGCTCGTGTTTGATTTCCTCTAGACTTTGCCAAATGCTCCTTTTCCCTTTGCTGATTTTGCTTTGTATTCTTTCACAGTAATATATCTTAGATGTGACTATATGCTGAGTACTGAGTGTTCCCCTAGTGAATCATCAAAAATGGGGGTGGTTCTGGGGATCCCCAACACACATGCTGATCCTAATTCTTTCTTTCTTAGTTTCCGCCCATTGGTCCTTCAGTTCTACCCCTCAGAACAAATATTAAAGTTAATGACAAACCAATAAGCACACAAAGAACGAACAATGTGAGCTATAGGAAAGCTCACTAGAGGAAATAATACTTGAGTTGGGCCTTGAAGTAAGAGTGGCATATAGGTAAGTGGGAAAAGAGATTACAAATCAATATAGATATTCAAGTAAGCATTGTGAACACAGGGAAAACCTGAGGATTGGCGGAAGTGGGGGCATATGTGGTGGAAGAATGATGGATTAGATGGCTACGGAGAAAAATACTTTTGGGAATCTAATTCTCTAATTTTCAAGCACTGTTAGAAATCATCAGTTCACTTACAGAAGTTTCCTAACCCTAGAAACGTACAAAACATATTATTTGGGTCTATTACAAAGGACTGATCACTGTCTGAATTGCCTTCTCAAATATTCTTTCAGAACATTTGCAATTTGCATTGATAACAAAAAAGTAAATTAAGGGAAGGAGCTGAAAGCTCAAATATCTAAAATGAGCAATCTAATAATGTGCATAAAAATAAGGAATGCCAAAAAAGCAAATTATCTTTCAGTTAACTTTTTATTATGGAAATACAAAATATCTGGAACAATAGCTCATTCCTTCAGAAGTCAACAGAAGGTAATATTAAGTATTTCATTTCTCTTTTAAGTTGCTCTTTTTGTGACTTGATATTATGGACAGTCTTATAGCAATGCATTAGGAAAGGCAATAGTGCATGCATAAATAAAAGGCAGACTTTCACTTGTTTATTCAATGAGCATTTTTCATGCATTTATATGCCCAGCACTGTACGAGGTTAATAGTGCAGATAACTCTTTGACTAAACAATGTTGTTTATTGTCTTTAAAAAGCACTAAAACTAAAATTCAGATGTGATAAAATCCTCTCATCAGTGAAAACACATTAACAGGTGATGCTGTTAAAAAAAGATAACTAATTAATCATATTTTTTCTAAACTGTCAGCTTCAGATTGTTAACATTTTTCTTCCACCACAATTGGAACAGCAAGTTCCCTAAAAAATTCTAGTGGGATCTATCAATATTAGATAATTGAGACAGAAAATTAACAAAGATATTCAGGACTTGGACTCAGCTCTGGACCAAGTGGACCTGATAGATATCTACAGAACTCTCCAGCCCAAAACAACAGAACGCACATTCTTCTCAGTGCCACATGAAACTTACTCTAAAATTGATCACATAATTAGAAGTAAATCAGTCCTCAGCAAATGCAAAAGAACTGAAATCATAACAAAAAGTCTCTCAGACCATAGCACAATCAAACTAGAACTCAAGATTAAGAAATTCACTCAAAGCCACACAACTACATGGAAATTGAGCAACCTGCTCTTGAATGACTCCTGGGTAAATAATAAAATTAAGGCAGAACTCAAGAAATTCCTTGAAGGCAACGAGAACAAACTGACAACGTACCAGAATCTCTGGGACACAGTTAAAGCAGGGTTAAAAGGCGAATTTATAGCATTAATGCCCACATCAAAAAGCTAGAAAGATCTCAAATTGACAACCTAACATCACAACTAACAGAACTAGAGAACCAACAGCAAACAAACCCCAAAGCTAGCAGAAGACAAGAAATAACCAAGCTCAGAGTGGAACTGAAGAAGACAGAGACATAAAAAACCTTTCAAAAAAAAAATCAATGAATCCAGGAATGTTGTTTTGAAAAAATTAATAAAATAGACTGCTAGCTAGACTAATAAAGAAGAAAAGAGAGAAGAATCAAATAGACAACAAAAAAATGATAATGGGGATATCACCACTGACCCCACAGAAATACAAACAACCATCAGAGAATGCTATAAACACCTCCATGCAAATAAATTAGAAAATCTAGAAGAAATTGATAAATTCCTGGACACATACACCCCCCAAGACTGAACCAGGAAGTTGAATCCCTGAACAGACCAGTAACAAGTTCTGAAACTGAGACATTAATAAATAACCTACCAACCAAAAAAGCCCAAGACCAGATGGATATACAGCTGAATTCTACCAGAGGTAAAAAAACGAGCTGATACCCTTTCTTCTGAAACTATTCCAAACAATTGAAAAGGACTTCATGTCTAAAACACCAAAAGCAATGGCAACAAAAGCCAAAATTGACAAATGGGATCTAATTAAACTAAAGAGCTTCTGCACAGCAAAAGAAACTACCATCAGAGTGAACAGGCAACCTACAGAATGGGAGAAAATTTTTGCAACCTACTCATCTGACAAAGGGCTAATATCCAGAATCTACAATGAACTCAAACAAATTTACAAGAAAAAAACAAACAACCCCATCAAAAAGTGGGCAAAGGATATGAACAGACACTTCTCAAAAGAAGACATTTATGCAGCCAAAAAACACATGAAGAAATGCTCATCATCACTGGCCATCAGAGAAATGCAAATCAAAACCACAGTGAGATACCATCTCACACCAGTTAGAATGGCCATCATTAAAAAGTCAGGAAACAACAGGTGCTGGAGAGGATGTGGAGAAATAGGAACACTTTTACACTGTTGGTGGGACTGTAAACTAGTTCAACCATTGTGGAAGTCAGTGTGGCGATTCCTCAGGGATCTAGAACTAGAAATACCATTTGACCCAGCCATCCCATTACTGGGTATATACCCAAAGGACTATAAATCATGCTGCTATAAAGACACACGCACACGTATGTTTATTGCGGCACTATTCACAATAGCAAAGAGTTGGAACCAACCCAAATGTCCAACAACGATAGACTGGATTAAGAAAATGTGGCACATATACACCATGGAATACTATGCAGCCATAAAAAATGATGAGTTCATGTCCTTTGTAGGGACATGGATGAAACTGGAAAACATCATTCTCAGTAAACTATCGCAAGAACAAAAAACCAAACACCGCATGTTCTCACTCATAGGTGGGAATTGAACAATGAGAACTCATGGACACAGGAAGGGGAACATAACACTCCGAGGACTGTTGTGGGGTTGGGGGAGGGGGGAGGGACAGCATTAGGAGATACACCTAATGCTAAATGACGAGTTAATGGGTGCAGGAAATCAACATGGCACATGGATACATATGTAACAAACCTGCACATTGTGCACATGTACCCTAAAACCTAAAGTATAATAAAAAATAAAAATAAAAAAAGAAAAAAAAAGAAAAGGAGGGACTCTTCCTTAACTCATTTTATGAGGCCAGCATCACCTTGTATCAAAACCTGGCAGAGAAACAACAAAAAAAGAAAACTTCAGGCCAATATCTCTGATAAACATCGATGCAAAAATTCTCAATAAAATACTGGCAAACTGAATACAGCAGCACACCAAAAAGCTTATTCACCACAATCAAATTGGCTTCATTCCTGGGATGCAAGGCTGGTTCAACATACACAAATCAGTAAATGTAATTGATCACATAAACAGAACTAAAGACAAAAACCATATGATTATCTCAATAGATGCAGAAAAGTCCTTCGATAACATTCAACATACCTTCATGTTAAAAACTCTCAATAAACTAGGTACTGAAGTAACATACATCAAAATAGTAAGAGACATTTATGACAAACCCACAGTCGATATCATACTGAATGGGCAAAAGCTGCAAACATTCCCCTTGAAAACCAGCACAAGGATGCTCTCTCTCACCACTCCTATTCAACATAACATTGAAAGTTCTGGCCAGGGCAATCAGGCAAGAGAAAGAAAAAAGGGTATTCAAATAGGAAGAGAGGAAGTCAAATTGTCTTTGTTTACAGATGACATGATCCTATATCTAGAAAACCCCATCATCTCAGCCCAAAAGCTTCTTTGATAAGCAACTTCAGCGAAGTCTCAGGATACAAAATCAATGTGCAAAAGTCTCAAGCATTCCTATACACCAACAACAGGCTAGCAGACAGCCAAATTATGAATGAACTCCTGTTCACAATTGCTAAAAAGAATAAAATACCTAGGAATACAGCTAACAAGGGAAGTGAAGGACCTCTCCAAGAAGAACTACAAACCACTGCTCAAGAAAATCAGAGAGGACAGAAACAAACGGAAAAACATCCCACGTTCACGGACAGGAAGAATCAATATGGTGAAAATAGCCATACTCCCCAAAGTAATTTACAGATTCAATGCTATTCCCATTAAACTACCATTGACAGTCTTCACAGAATTAGAAGAAAGTATTTTAAAATTCATATGAAACCAAAAAGGAGCTTGTATAGCCAAGACAATCCTAAGCAAAAAGAACAAAGTCGGAGGCATCACACTTACTGGACTTCAAGCTACATTAAAAGGCTATAGTAACCAAAACAGCATGGTAATGGTACAAAAACAGACACATAGGCCAATGGAACAGAATAGAGAACTCAGAAATAAGACCGCACATCCACAACCACCTGATCTTCGACAAACCTGACAAAAACAAGCAATGGGGAAAGGATTCGCTATTTAATAAATGGTGCTGGGAGAACTGGCTAGCCATATGCAGAAAATTGAAACTGGACCCCTTCCTTACACATTATACAAAAATTAACTCAAGATGGATTAAATAGTTAAATGTAAAATCCAAAACTATAAAAACCCTAGAAGAAAATTTAGAGAATACCACTTAGGACATAGGCACAGACAAAGATGTCACGAGGAAAGCAATTGCAACAAAAGCAAAAATTGACAAATGGGATATAATTAAACTAAAGAGCTTCTGCACAGCAAAAGAAACTATAATCACTGTGAACAGGCAACCTACAGAGTGGGAGAAAATTTTTGTGATCTATCCATCTGACAAAGGCCTAATACCCAGAATCTACAAAGAGTTTAAACAAATTTACAAGAAAATAACAACCCCATTAAAAAATGGGCAAAAGATATGAACAGACACTTCTCAAAAGAAGACATTCATACAGCCAGCAAACATGAAAAAAATCTCAACATCACTGATCATTAGAGAATGCAAATCAAAACCACAATGACATACCATCTCACACCAGTCAGAATGGCAATTATTAAAAAGTCAAGAAACAACAGATGCTGGCAAGGTTGTGGAGAAATAAAAACACTTTTACACTGTTGGTGAGAATGTAAATTAGTTCAACCATTGTGGAAGATGGTGTGCCAATTCCACAAAGACCTAGAACCAGAAATACCATTTGACCCAGCAATCCCATTACTGGGTATACACCCAAAGGAATATAAATCATTCTATTACAAAGATACATGCACATGTATGTTCACTGCAACAATTTTCACAATAGCAAAGACATGAAATCAACCCAAATGCCCATCAAGGATAGACCAGATAAAGAAAATGTGGTACGTATACACCATGGAATACTACGCAACCACAGAAAGGAATGAAATCATGTCCTTTGCAGGGACATGGATGGAACTGGAAGCCATTATCCTCAGCAAACCAACACAGGAACGGAAAACCAAATACCGCATATTCTCACTTGTAAGTAGAAGCTGAACAATGACAACATATGGACACAGGGAGGGGAACACCACACTGGGGCCTGTCAGGAGTTGGGGTGGGGGAAGGGAGATCATTAGGAAAAATAGCTAAAGCATGCTGGGCTTAACACCTAGGTGATGGGTTGATAGGTGTGGCAAACTACCATGGCACATGTTTACCTATGTAACAAACCTGCACATCCTGCACATGTGCCCTGGAACTTAAAAGAAAAATAAATTTAAAAAGAAAAAAAATTCTATGCAAGGTTTGATTAAAATCTATGGCCATGCTTAGAGTTATTCTTATATGAATTTTCTTGGGAGTGAAACCGTCTTAATTGGGTCACTAATATCAAGCTCAATGCTTAACTTCACATATTAACCTAACTAACCATATTAACTTAACTAGGTGTGGAGACTAGTTCACAGAGGAGATACTGTAGCAAGATTGCCCCATCGCAAACCTGCACTGAGTAGTAAAGTTAATCAGGAAAAAATCAGGGAGGAAACTGTAACTCCACTTCCAACACTTCTCCCTCTCAAATTCTATCCCGTTGGTCAGCAGCTGGCTCAGTCTTCCTTCAACACCTCTTCTTCCATCTAAAACCACACAATTTCTCAGGTCAAAGTTAACTGTAATCAATCTTGTTATCCAAACCATCTGTCACTACAGAGGCATTTGACATATTGTAATCTTAGCATCCCTGGGCTATTCGAGTGACATCAAATTTGTTCCCAGAAGTAGTTTCAAAGAGGTCTGTAATGGGATAGACCTGTGTTCAAAACACAGTTCTATCACTAATGAGCCATGTGAGACTGTACAACGTACTTAACCTTTCTTAGCTTTGGTGAGTAATAATACTTACCTAACAGAATTGTTGTGAGGTTAAATTAAAACAGGTAAAACACTTAGCATAGTGTCTAACACCTAGTAATGACTGATAAAAACGTAGGTATTATCAGTATGATTCCCTTGAAATCATTTTTTTTCCATTCTCACTTCCCATGGTGATCATGTTACCGTAATCAAAAATTTGTACACAGCCTAAGAAAAGAAATATAATTACTTCTAGGTTCAAAAAAAACAATTACTTTATGTACTAAAACACAAGATTTTGCCTAACATTTTCATGGCTCATAGGGACAAGCAGAATATCTGAAATCACTACTGAGAAAATTCAAGAAATTTGGTAATATGACTGCACTTATTCCAGGAACTTATTGCCTCACACTGGTATTATTTCATTAGCCTCCCCACTAGACTGCTTTCCCCAGCTCTAAAGGCAGCATGGCATAAGAAGAAAAAGCATGAACTTTGCAGCGAGTCAGGCATATATTCTAGTCCTGGCTTTACAACTTACTAGCTATGTGACTTGAGCTTGTTACTCTACCCTTCTCTGTAAAGGCACCTCAATATTCTCATCTATAAAATGGTGATAATAATAGTATATACCTCACAGGATTGTCGTGAAGATTAAGTGAATTAACATATGATCTAAAATATTTACAACAGTGACTGGCAAATAGTAAGTATTCAAGGAATATTGGCTGGTAATATTATCAGCTATATGCTCTTTAAGGACAGTGACTAATTCATTGTTTTAAAAATCCCACATGTGGCCTAGTGTTGCAAATAGGTATCATACTTGCTTTACTGAATAATTTTTAAAAAGCATTTATGTACTCCTAATGCAATTTCAGAAATGGAAAGCATCTTTTAAATCACTGGCCATATACAGGATAAAAATATTGTTCCAGTAATTCTTAATATATAAGGAATTTGTTATCAGGGAAGAGAAAGAATAGAATATCTTTTAAAATAATGACCCTGAAGATTTAATTTTCTAATTTAAAGAAAACTGCAAGGCTAAGAAGAAAGAAAACTGAGTAGCATTCACAGATAAATGTGGACTGCAGGTTATTTCATTCTTCTACTATAATAGCAAGGCATTCTTTGATTATAAGCCTCCACCTGTGTTGGTTATTAAAAACCATATATCATAGCAATTGATATCATATCAATTGTACTCAAAGTAATTTTCCTCCAAATAGAATAACAGATTTCTCATTATATTATGTAAGCATTTAATATAAAAGCTTTTCCCTATAATCTCAATTCTATTTCTTTGGAGAAGATGAAGCTCTATGTTATGAAAACAACCTTTGTGACAACCTTAGGACAATTTAGAATGCAATGGTGCACAGGAAGCCACTGGGCTAAAAATAACACCTGGGTTGTCATATAAGCTGATCCACCATATATTTAAGAACTTGGGCCAATCATTTCATGAGTCTGGGCCTCAGTTTCCTCATTTATCTAGTTGAAAACCCATTAATATTCACACTGTGGTGAGGAGAATAGAATAATTAATGATAGTACATATTTAGTAAGCTATGAAGTATTAAACAGATGTGCAATGATATAATTAATTTAAAATTAGTAATTCTGGGAAGGAGAATGGCATTTTCAAGTTCCTTTGATAACAAGAAAGAAACCCACTATAAATTACTTTAACAAAACAGGAGAATTTATTGCAAGGATACAGGGATATCTCAGAGAACTCCAAAGCTGCACCACTTGAGAAACTGGAACCAGAAACTGCAAAGTCATCAGGAACCAAATTTTCCCTCTCTCTCATCTCTGGCTTTTCACTAGTTCCAACTAGTGTCTCTTGGGCCCAGTTTCAGGTTTCCAGGGGTTAATCTGACTTAGATCCAGTGTCCACCCCTGGTCCAATCAACTAAACATAGGGAGTAGGAAGAGTCTGCATAAGGCAGAATTCAGACTCCTGTATAAATCCAAGCCACAGAACAACAAAAAAGAACAAATTTGAATATAAAAACAAGTATAAAAACTGGACAATAATAACACATAATCAGAACAAGACTGTGGAGTTGTTTTAGAGAAGAATAAAGAATTTGACTGAATTTGGACTTTAAGTCAACTGCAACTTTAAAATTTTAAGGGTATTCACTAACATAATACAAACAGAATATATAACTTCCAAATTAATGGACTGAAAAAAGAGTGGGAGGGCTTGCAATCTGGTAGAAGGCAGGAAAGAAAAAGAAAATGATAAATAGTAAAAACACAGTAGTGAGCATTGTACAAACAGTAAAAATAAATCTAACATATCAGTAATTATAACAAATGTAAAATTTCAAGTTAAGACAAATACTGTCAGATTGATTTTAAAAATTTATAGGCTGTTTTGCAAGAGATACACCTAAAATACATAAACATAGAAAGGCTGAAAGTAAAGGGATAGAAAAAGAAGTACCAGGCTAAAATTAGACAAAACTATATGATAGATAAAACAGAACTAATGGCAAAAAGCATTGATGGAGAAATAAAGAGGCCTATTATATATGCTTAATAGGAGTAATCTAGCAAGAAGATAGAACTACTCCGGAACATGTATGGCCCTAATTCATAGCTTCTAAATATATGAAGCAAAAGTTGACAGATTTACAAGGAGAAACTGACAAGCCTATAATTGAAGTGGTAGATTTTAACAAACCTCTCTAGATAATTGATAGATTAAGAATAAGAAAATTACCAAGTATGTGAATATTTATATAATAATTAGCAAGTCTGATCCAACAAATGATTTAGATACCAACAATTATAGAGTACATTCTTCTTAAGCACATATGAAACATGTATAAAAATCAATCGATCCAAGGCTCATAAAGCCACCCTCAACAAATTTCAAAGATTTTATCTTTGGCTCCAATGCACTTATAAATTACAAACCAACAGCAAAAATATTGTTTAATATTCTGTCTTGTGGTTAAAGATGACAGAATGAACACAAATAGTTAACTTTTTACCTCCAGAAATCCAACTACAATAAATGTAAAGGGTTGCTTTATTTTTGGTTTTCTTTTTAGTTAAACCCACAGGGATGAAGAGAATGGAAGAAGAAATTGCAGCAACAAAATTGTGGATATTGGAGAATGGAGGGAGTGGTAACTGATTGCAGATATGAGAAAGCTGAGTCCTAAGCCAGCAGTGGGAAAAAGCAGCCTGGTTTATACCATGGAACCTCCAAAAGTCTCTGGAAGTGGTGTTATACATACAGATGAGCTGATTTTTAAGAAGCACTTAGGCCTCTATGTCATCTCCACTATTATACCTCGCTGGGTGACTCATCACCTTGGCGCCCCTTAATCCATACAGGAAACCAGAATTTATTTTCTGAAGAAGTTAAAAAGCAGGGGTTTTGCCTTAGGGGCCACTAGACACTTTTGAAGATGCAGATGCTTTACTGAAAACATGTAGAACTAAGGGAAAACTTACTTTCTAACAGTTAAAAAAACCCAGTCCACTCCACACTGAAACTGCAGAATGTTGGGAGCCATGATTATACCCTTCCATGAAGAATAAGAGAGAGCTTTCTAAGATGTTTAAGAAAAACAATTTAGATATTGCCATATTGATAAAGTCTACTAGATCATCTGACAGTGAGGCCCACAGCTGGTAGACTCTACTTAAACCGCACAGAGCTTTCAATTAGCCTTTAGTGCTCTGTCTTTAAACTTGAGCAATATAGAACAATACATATTTTAATAGACACTATCGAATAAAACACAGAGATCAAGCCCGTGAACAGAGAAAAAGGTAACCTGGAGAAACAGAGACTATGCAGAGAAATGAAAGCTTTAAAGCCATTATTAATATCTTCACAAAGATAATGGACCCATGATAGAAAAACAGGACGAATATGGAAGCAACTGGAGAAAAACAAAGAGCTCTTGGAAGCTAAAAACATAAATAGGAGAAACCCAGAAATAGACCTTCACATTTATGGTCAATTGGTGAGGGTACCAAGACAAGTCAACGGAGAAAAAAGAATATTTTCATCAAATGGTGCTGAGACAACCATATATCGATATCCAAAACAATGAATTTAGACCACTATTTCATACTACATACAGAAATTAACTCAAAATGGATGAAGGGCTTAAATGTAAGGGCTAAATCTATAAAATTCTTAAAAGAAAATATAGCCATAAATCTTTGTTACTGCGGACTAGATAACAGATATGACCTCAAAACCACAACCAACAAAGGAAAAAATAAACACATTTGGACTGTAACAAAATTTCTTGTGTTTCAAAAGATACTATCAATAGAGTAAAAATTCAACTCATAGAACAGGAGAAAATATTTGCTAATCATATATCTTGTAAGAGTTTGGTATCCAGAATATATAAAGTACTCTTATATTTCAATAATAAAAAGACAACCCAATTCTAAAATAGTCAAAAGATTTAAATAGATATTTCTGCAAAGAACATACACAAATAGCCAAAATCACATAAAAAGATTTTTTTTTTTTTTTTTTACGGCAGCGTTTTTATTTTTCCTTACACAATGATGTGCTGTTGGGGCCTAATGTTCTCACGTAACAGTAGAAAACCAAAATTTGTTGTCATCTCTTTGAAGAATTGAGAATTGCATACAAAAAAACCTTACATAAATTAAAAGGATTAATATAGTTACAGGTGTAAATACAAACAGCTCAAGGCAAGTTAACAGCCCTCGGTGTTCTGGCAGGAAAACATCAGCTAAGAAAGGAAACTGGGTCCTATGACTTGGACTTTTCCAACCCTGATAGACCAGCAGGACAGAAACCACTGGTTCAGGAGCCCTTACCAGCCTCTAGAGAAATTCCAGAACACTAAGTCCTGACATATTAATACCCTGCACAGATCGGATACTGCTGGCCACACAGACTCACCAAGGCACAGACTTGTCTTCCACAAGCATGTTCTTACATCAGCCACAAAGTGACCAAGCCACATGTACTAAGCGGTGAAATCAAAGATATGTATAGGTATTCTACAAATACCAAGGGGAACAGTTAACTTGAATACAAGATCAAAATCAGCAACAAGCTATACAATCAAGTGCTGATATCAGATACAAGCTTCAAGGACAATTTCTTTTTGAAGGCTTATTCCAGTTTCATGAGGCTAGCATGAAGTGTACGCACTTGCCAGGGGCAATTTATACTTCTGAATTAACCCATGCAGCAAATGCTACACATCTGCTTACGGTCCATTTAGAAGCATTTGCAGTGGATGATGGAGGGGCCAACTTGTACTCCTGCTTGCTAATCCACATCTGCTGGAAGGTGGACAGTGAGGCCAGGATGGAGCTGCGGATCCACACAGAGTACTTGCGCTCTGGGGGGCGCAATGATCTTGATCTTCATGGTGCTGGGTGCCAGGGCAGTGATTGCCTTCTGCATCCTGTTGGCGATGCCCGGGTACATGGTGGTGCCACCGGACAGCACTTGTTGGCATGTAGGCCTTTGCAGATGTCCACATCACACTTCATGATGGAGTTGAAGGTGGTCTCATGGATGCCGCAAGATTCCATGCCTAGGAAGGAAGGCTATAACAGTGCCTCCAGACACCAGGACCACTCGTTGCCAATGGTGATGACCCGGCTGTCGGGCAGCTCCTAGCTCTTCTCCAGGGAGGAGGAGGATGAGGCGGTGGCCATCTCCTGTTCGAAGTCCAGGGCAACATAGCACGGCTTCTCCTTGATGTCACCCATGATCTCCCACTCAGCCATGGTGTTGAAGCTGTAGCTGCACTAGGTGAGGATCTTCATGAGGTAGTCAGTCAGGTCCCCACCAGCCAGGTCCAGACACAGGATGGCATGGGGGAGGGCTCAGGCCTCGTAGATAGGCACTGTGTGAGTGACCCCATCTCCAGGGTCCATAACAATGCCAGTGGTGCATCCAGAGGCGTAGAGGGGCAGCATGGCCTGAATGGCCACGTACATGGACATGGTGTTGAAGGTCTCAAACATGATCTGGGTCATCTTCTCTCTGTTGGCCTTGGGGTTCACAAGGGCCTCCGTCAGCAGCACCAGGTGCTCCTCCAGGGCCACACACAGCTCATTGTAGAAGGTGTGGTGCCAAATCTTTTTCATGTCATCCCAGTTGATGATGATGCCATGCTCAATGGGGTCAGAGTCCCAATCTTCAGGGTCAGGATGCCATGCTTGCTCTGGGCCTCATCACCCACGTAGGAGTCCTTCTGGCCCATGCCCACCATCATGCCCTGGTGCCAGGGACGCCCAAGGATGGAGAGGAACACGGCTCAGGGGGCATCATCCCCAGCAAATTCAGCTTTGCACATGCTGGAGACACTGTCAATGACCAGCATGGCAATCTCTTCTTCCATTGTGACAGGCGGAGGAGCGGTGGGAGGACATGGTGCACGGGCTGGCAGCGGCGACTGTGTGATACTCAACGTCATTAACCATCAGGAAAATGCACATCAAAACTGGAGTACCAGACAGGCATAGTGGCTTATGCCTATCATCTCAGCACTTTGGGAGGCCAAGGCAGGAGGATCGCTTGAGCTTGAGGAATTTGAGACCAACTCGGGCAACACTGCAAGACCTTGTCTCTACTAAAAATTAGCCAGGCATGGTGGTGTGTGCCTGTGGTCCCAGCTACTCAGGAGGCTGAGGTGGGAGGATTGATTGAGCCTGGGAGATTGAGACTGTACTGAGCTAAAAAAAAAAAAAAAAAAAAAAAAGAAAAATGACTTCCAACCTAAAATTCTAAAGCCAGCAAACTATCAATTAAGTACAAAGATAGTATAAAGATATTTTCAGACACGAAAGGTTGAGTTTTTTTCAGACATAAAAGGTTGAGCTTTAAATGTTTCTATAAAAAGAGAGTGATATCAAGTGGTAGATATATATCAAATACACTTATTACATTTGAGTTCAAATTTTTATTTATTCATTCATTCATTCGAGACAAGGTCTCACTCTGTCACCCAGGCTGGAGTGCAGTGGCATAATCACAGCTCACTGCATCCTTGACCTCCTAAGGCTCAGGTGATCCTCCCACCTCAGCCTCCCAAGTAGCTGGGACTATAGGCATGTGCCACCATACCTGCCTAATTTTTCTTTTTGTAGAGACAGGGTTTTGCCACATTGCCCATGCTGGTATCAAACTCCTAGGCTCAAGTTGTCCTATCACCTCAGCCTTCCAAAGTGCTGCCATTACAGGCATGGGCCCACCGTGCCTGGCCTGAGTTCAAATTTTAATTTTAAAAATTTATAGAATGCTTGAGAAGTGAAGACCCGAAGACAGAGAGATAGAATTTGAGACATATTTCTAGGAAATGAACAAGGAAAGTTCAGAAAGTGTCAAGGAAGCTTTCCCTTTCTTTCTTTCTTTTTTTCTGGTTAAGATAAGGGAGTCTGGAGCTTGTACTATGCAGACGAAAATGATTTAGTAGAGAAGGAGAAACTGTACATGGCGTGAGCCACCATATCCGGCCAATTAATAAACATTCTAACAGTCTCTTATTTATGAATTGATGTTGTGATGCCATGCATATTAATTAGAGGAGTTCAAAAAAGGAATATAGTAGGGACCAGGGAGAAAGTGAAGTTTCATAGAAGACTTGGCCTTGAAGGCTGAAAATAATTTTACAACAAAAGGAAAGGTTTACCTCTCATACAGAGTTGAAACAATAAGGGAAAAAACATCCCTTTTTTTCTTTTTTTTTTTTAAATCACTGAATGACTTGGATTAAAACCTTGCCATGACTCATTCTGTTTCTTTTCCCATGCTAAAATCTGCATTTGTCTTTTCTCCCCTAGGGAGATGTGAAATATAATTTAACAAATCTCGTTGATATGGTTTGGCTGTATCCCCACGCAAATCTCGTCTTGAATTGTAGTTCCCATAATCCCCACATGTCGTGGGAGGGACCCAGTGAAAGGTAGTTGCATCATGGGGGCAGTTACCCCCATGCTGTTCTTGTGAGAGTGAGTTCTCATGAGATCTGATAGTTTTTATAAGGGGCTTTTCCCTATTTGCTCAGAACTCACTCTCTCTCCTGCCACCATGTGAAGAAGGACATGTTTACTTTCACTTCTGCCATGATTCTACACTTGATCTTAGTCAAAAGGCCGAGAAGCGATACCCTTCTGCCATCATTGTAAGCTTCCTGAGACCCCCCAGCCATGTGAAATTGTGTGACAATTAAACTTCTTTCTTTTATAAGTCACCCAGTCTTGGGTAGTTCTTTATAGCAGTGTGAGAACGGACTAATACACTTGTAAAGAGGTTCTTGAACAGAACTGCTCTATGTTCTGAATGTGAGTACCATGCCACCTTCTGTGATGCTGGGACTCCAGCATATTTATTTTCATATCCTACATGATAAATATTCTGATATAAGTACATAAATGTAAGGGTAAGGAAGGTGAATTATTTGGGCTGAAAAACTTAGTAGCCATGCAAATATTCAGTTTGCATAAGAGTCAGCCAGATTTTCTACCAATGCTGCCAAGAGTTTTGGTGAATATGTTCAATTCATGCCTTACAATTTAATAAGACTCCCCCCCACCCCGAGTCTTTTTTCTAAAACAACTGGCTCCAAATATCCTTCTGTTTTCATAAGTAGGATTTTGTGTTTTCACTTCTGACGTTGAAACAGCTGCTTTCGTTTTAATTTTATTTTTCAGAATGGTTTTAGATTTACAAAAAAACTGTAAAGATAGCCCAGAGTTCCCACAATCCCCAAACCTAGCTTTCCATACTATCATTTTACATCAGTATGGTATATTTGTTATAATTAACGAGCCAACATTGATTCATTATTATTAACTAAAGTGCATACTTTATCCAGATTTCCTTAGTTTTTTTAATCCTTACCTGGATACCATTCACACACCATACAATTCATCCTTTTAAAGTGTGCAATTCAGTAGGGTTTAGCATATTTACCACTATCTAATTCGAGTATTTTTGTTACCCAAAACAGAAATCATGTACCCATTACCAGTCACCTTCTAAAGCCTCATCCCCACTCGTAGCCCTAGGTAACCACTAATCTGCTTTCTGTCTCTATAGAGTTGCCTATTCTGGACTCTTCATATAAACGGAATCATACAACATGTGGTCTCTTGTTACTGGCTTTTTAAATAATTTCAACTTTTATTTTAGATTGAGGGGGTACATGTGCAGGTTTGTTACACAGGTATATCGCATGATGCTGAGGTTTGGTTTATGATTGATTCCGTCACCCAGGTAGTGAGCATAGTACTCAACAGTTAGTTTTTCCAACCCTTGCCCCCCACCCTCCTTCCCACCTCAAGTAGTCCCCAGTGTCTATTGTTGCCCTCTTTATGTCTACGAGTACCCAACGTTTAGCTCCCACTTATAAGTGAGAATATGCAGTATTTGGTTTTCTGTTCCTGTTGTTAATTCATTTAGGATAATGGCCTCCAGCTGCATCAGTTTTCCTGAAAAGGACATTTCATTCCTTTTTATGGCTGTATAGTATTCCATAGTATATATGTACCACCTTTTCTTTATCCAATCCACTGTTGAGCACCTACGTTGATTCCATGTCTTTACTATTGTGAATAGTGCTACGATGAACATATAAGTGCATGAGTTTTTTTGGTAGAACAATTTATTTTCTTTTGAGTATATACCCAGTAATGGGATTGCTGGGTTGAATAGTAGTTCTGTTTTAAGTTCTTTGAGAACTCTCCAAACTGTTTTCCACAGTGACTAATTTACATTCCCACCAGCAGTGTCTAGGTGTGTGGGTGTTCCCTTTACTCTGCAGCCTCACCAGCATCTGTTGTTTTTTGACTTTTCTTAATAGCCATTCTGAATGGTGTGAGATGGTATCTTATTGTAATCTTTATTTGCATTTATTTGATGATTGTTACTGGCATCTTTCACTTAGCATAACGTTTCCAAGGTGCACCCATGTTGTAGCATGTATCAGTACTTAATTCCATTTTATTGCTGAATGACATTCCATTGTAGAGCTATACGACATTTTGTTTACCCGTTTATCAGTTGAAGGACATTTGGGTTTTCACTTTTTGGCTATAATAATGCTATGAACATTTGTGTACAAGTTGTTGGGTGAACACGTCTTTTAAATTCTCTCAGGTATACCTATGAGTGAAATTGCTGGCTCATATAGTAACTCTATGTTTAACTTCTGAGGAACTGACAAACTGTTTTTCCAAGTGCACCGTTTCACATTTCCATCATCAATGTATAAGGGTTCCAATCTCTCTACATCCTCACCAACACTTGTTATTCTCTGTCTTTTTTATTATAGTTGTCCTATGGGGTGTGAAGTTATATCTCATTGTGGCTTTGGGTCACATTTCCCTTAGGACTAATGAGGTTGAGCACCTTTTCATGTACTATTGACCTTTTGTATACGTTCTTTGGAGAAATGTCTATTCAAATCCTTTGCCCCTTTAAAATATGGGTTGTCTATTGTTGAATTATAAGAATTCTATATATTCTGGATACTAGAACTCTCTTAGCTACATTATTTACTTCCCCCCCATTCTGTGAATTCACTGTATTTATAGTATCATTTGAAGTACAAGTTTTAAATTTTGATGAAGTTCAATTTATTTATATTTTCTTTGGTTGTTTGTGTTTAAGTGTAGATTTCCTTAGTTTCTAACCTAATGACATTTTCTGGTCCAGGATCCCATACAGGATACCACATTAATCATCATGTCTCCTTAAGTTCTCCTCTTGACAGTTTCTCAGACTTTCCATGTTTTTGATAATTTTGACAGTTTTAATAAGTATTGGCCAAGTGTTTTGTAGACTGCCCCTCAACTGGTCTTTATCTAATGTTTTTCTCAAGGTTAGAGTTATGGGTTTGAGGAAAAAAGACCACAGAGATAAAGTACCATTTTAGTCACATGTCAAGGGTATACACTACCAACATGACTTATCACTGTTGATGATGACTTTGATCACCTGACTGAGGGAGTGTTTGTCAGGTTTCTCCACTGTAATCTTTTTTTCCTACTTTCCCTACTGTACTCTTTGAAAGGATGTCACTATGCATAGCTCACACTTAAAGGGTGGGAAGTTATATTCCACCTTCTTGATGCAGAATATCTACATAAATTGGAAATTATCCTGCATGGTAGATTTTTTTTCCTCTTCTCCCTTTAATCATTTATTTGCATCAGTATGGACCTATGGATATTTATTATTTTGGATTATAACCCAATACTATATTTTCTTGCTCAAACTATTCCAGCTTTAGCCATTGGTAACCCTTTCAATTGGCCTTCAGGCTCTTTTGACACAGCCCTCTTCCATGTGTTTTAAAAAATATCCATAAATATTTCTATATGAAACTGTATGTGCCTATATTAAACTAAACATGAGTTCATAATGTCGTCTCCAACTTTAATCCATTATTACATGGATTATTCTAGCCTTTTCCCATATTTATCTGTGAACTTCCACTCCAATAGTGAGAAACCTGGTTCACTCCATCTTCCACCCATGTACTTAATTGTTCAATTTCAGTATACATGTATAGCATTATCAGAATTGTTAATCCACACACTCACTCATGGGATACATTATCAACTACAGTTCTGTTTAGATTCTTTTGCCTTTAATCTTACAGACTCTACTCATTTCCATAGTCAATTAAATCAGCACCTTTTTCCCTCATTCATTTCAGTGAGTTATTTTATAAATTTGTAATTTTATCACATTCTGCATTCTATCCTGGGATCACACAATCCCCTAAGTGATTTTTAAAAATTTTGCAAACATTATGGTTCACCTGTTGTGCTGTTGAATTCCATAGATTTTGCATAGTGTCATGTATTCCCCCATTTCAGTATCATATAGAATAGTTTACCACCCCCCAAATCTCCTGTGTTTCACTGTATTTAAGTCCTCCCCTCCCATCCTGTCCCCCTGGCAAACACCAATCTTTCTGCTGTCACTATAGTTTTGCCTTTTCCAAAATGTCATATAATTGGACTCATGTAGCCTGTAGCCTTTTGAAATGGGCTTATTTACCTTTGCAATATGCATTTAAGATTCATCCATGTCTTTTTGTAGCTTGATAGCTCATTTATTTTTATCACTGAATAATATTCTACTGTCTGCATGTTCCATGGTTTACCCATTCACCTACTGAAGGACATCTTGGTTGCTTCCAGTTTTTGCTGATTATGAATAAAGTTGTTATAAACATTTGCATACAGGTTTTTGTCTTGGCATATGGTTTTCAAATCATTTGGGTAAATACCTAGGAGCATGAACGCTGGATCGTATGGTAAGACTATGTTTAGTTTTGCAAGAAACTGCCAAACTGTCTATGCTTCTTATTGAGTCTTAGAGTTATTGGTATATTTGGATACAATTCCTTTATTAGGTACATATTTTGCAAATATTTTCTCCCCGTCTGTGGCTTGTCTTTCAATCCTCTTAACAGTGTCTTCTATAGAGCAGAAATTTTCAACTTTAATAAAGTCCAACTTATCAGTTTTTTTTCTTTCACAGATTATGTTTTTGTGCTGTATCTAAAAAACTCACAGCCAAACTCAAGGTCACCTAGAGTTCCTCCTGTGTTTTCTTCCAGAATATTTCTAGTTTTAAATTTCAGATTTCGGTTTATGGCCCATTTTAATTTTTGTCAAAGGTGTAAGATTTGTGTCTAGGTTCACTACCCTGCATATGAATGTAAATTTGTTGAAAAGACTGTCCTTTCTCCATTTAATTCTTTGCTCCTTTGTCAAAGATCATTTCATTATTATCTGTGTGAGTCTATTTCAGGGCTCTCTACTCTGTTCCACTGATTGAAATAGACCTTTCATATCATCATCATCATACTGCATGGATAACTATAATGTAATAAAAAGTCTTGAAATCAAGTTGTGTGAATCCTTCAATCTTATTCTTCTTCAGTATTACGTTGGCTATTCTGGGTTTCTAGGCTTTCCATATAAACTTCAGAATCAACTTGTTAATCTCTAAAAAAATAGCTTTCTGGGATTTTGATTGGGATTCCACTGCATCTATAGATCAAGTTGGGAAGATCTTGACATCTTAACAATATCGAGTCTTCCAATCTATAAATATAGAATCTGTTTATTTAGATCTTCGATTTCTTTCATCAGAGTTCTGCAGTGTTCTGCTTATATGTCTTGAATATATTTTGTTAGATTTATGCCTAAGTACTTTTTTTTTTGTGGTGCTGTTGTAAATGGTAGTGTTTTTTTAAATTATTCACTGTGGTATACAGGAAAATAACTAATCATATATACTCACCTTGTGTCCTGGAACCTTGCTCTACTTGTTTATGTTCCAGGAGGTTTATCATTTCCTAGCAATTTTCTACATAGACAATCATGTCACCTGTGAACAAAGACAGTTTTATTTCTTCCATCACAATATATATAGCTTTAATTTTCTTTTCCTGTCTTATTTCACTAAGTTATCCAATATGATGTTGACTAATAGTGGTGACAGAAGACATCTTTACCTCATTCTCAATCTTAGGGAGAAAGTATGGTTTCTTACCATTAAGTATAATGTAGGCTTTTTTGTAAGATGTTCTTTAATAAGTTGAGGAAATTCACCTTTATGCCTAGTTTGCTGAGAGTGTTTATCATGAATCAATGTTGCATTTTGTCAGAGGCTTTTTAAGCATCAATTCCTAGCCTTCAAATATCTTACCATATATTTCTTCTGTTCTTTCTTTGCCTTCTCATATAATTGCACATCTTATACGTATTGAAAATATGTCACATTCTTAAATGTTCTGTTGCTGTTTTAAACTCTACTTTTCTCTTTGCCTTTCTGTCTGAGAAGTTTCACTGACATATGTATTTTCAAGCTTCTTTCCTTGGCTGTGTCCAGAATAGCCCATCAAAGGCATTCTTCATTTCTGTTGCAGTTTTTACTTACAGCATTTGCTTTTCATTCATTACTACAGTTTCTATCTCTCTGCTTACATTATCCATCTGTTCTTTCATGTTACCTACTTTTTCCATCAGAGCGTTTACCATATTAATCATAGTTACTTTAAATTTCCTGCTTGTTAATTCCAAGATATGTGTCATATCTGAGGCTGGTTCTGATACTTGCTTTGAAGACACTTCAGGCTGTGTTATTTATTCCTTTTAGCATGACTTGCAATTTTTTTGTAAGCCAGGCATGATGTATTGGGAATAGGAACTGGTCTAAATAGGCCTTTAGTGTGAGGTCTTATGTTAATCTAGCTAGGAGTTTGGCTGTGTTTAGCACATGCTGCAGTGGTAAGTGCCAGAGGCTTCAAATTCCTCCAGTGTCCCTGTTTGTACGTCCTCTGTTGTCTTTGGGCTTCCCTGAGAACTCCCCCTCAGATAAAGTCTGTGTGTTATAACTCATTTTGGCTGTAACCCAGTAGTTACACTGTAGCCCTGTTGGTGTGGTGGTAAGATGTTGGGGGAAATGAAGCATTCTGCTATCTTACGATTAAATCTCAGTCATTCAGTGCGCCTGTGACCTTCACGAGTATTTCTCAGTTTCTTTCCCCTTCCCCCTTAGGTGAGATAGTAAAACTAGAGGGGGCTGGAGTCAGAGAAATGCCCTTCTCCCAGGCAGGATAAGACTCTGGTAGTCTTTTCCTCTGGAGAGTAGATCTTTGTTATGGAGAAGGCTCTGGGTATATTTCACAGTGGTTACTCTCCCTTTCTTCCTGCCAGAAACAATTTGAGATCTTTCTTGGCTCTTCACTTTACAAACCTGTGGGGTTCCTAAAAGTAAAATCTATAAAAATGTGATGCCGTTCTCAAGACTACAGACCCAGGAGTTTCTCAATCTCCAGCTAGCCCATAAACGACCTTCAGCAATTTGTCAAAATTACCATTGAAGTGTTCCTACCAGTTTAAGACTCCGGCAGCTTCTGCTCCAAGTATGCAGATCTCAACTGAGACTTCCTAGATTTGCTTGTTTTTCCATATTTCAGGGCAGCACTTTGCTCTGCAATCTCATTTCTCTGACAGATGCAAGAAAAGTTCCGATTTTCATTTTGTTCAGCTGTTTCTTGAGCAAGGATAGGTATGATGATTTCCAAGCTCTATAAATGTCAGAGCTGATACCTGCTGCTTGCATTTTCATCCTTACAGTTTAATGAATTGGTGTCTTGAGGAATTGAGACAGAGCAGGGACCTCCTTTATAGGAGCCTGTGGGCCCCCCGCCAAGCATGGAAATAAAGGAAAATCTTGAGTTCCTTCAAGAAAAATTCCAGGCGCCTAGCTAGCCCTGAGAAGTAAATAAGCAACTTGACAGCAAGAAGGTAACAGTAACTGAAAACAATAGCCAAGGAAGTTACCGTCAGGAGATGTTTGATTCCCCTGTAGAAGCTAAAGATAACATCTTAACATATGTCCCTGAGTTTTTTTTCAGAAACCCAGACCTCCACCAAGCAGATCCACTGGCACACAGACCTCAGATAAAGGGCAATGAAGACTGAATTCTGACCACCGTTCTTTGTTTTAAATTTCTTCCTGAGGGGCCTGGAGGGAGTAACATCCATGAGCCAGAGTTAACATTCTTTTCTACTGATCCCAACTTTTAAAATAAAGTTTCTCTTCCTTAAGCAACTGCAAATCAGAAAATGTTTGAATCCACCTATGACCTGTGGGCCCACCACCCACCGACCCCCTGCCTGCTTCAAGATGTCCCACCCTTTTAGGCCAAAACCAATGTGTAACCTCTGTGTATTGATTTATGATTTTCCTTTACTTCTGCTTTCCTGAAATTGACTCCTGCCTATAAAAACCCTTACCTATACACCATAGGAAAGGTCAGGATTTAAGCATTAGCTGCCTGGTCCTCCTTGCTTGGTGCCTTGCAAACAAACGTTTTCCTTTCTACCACTGCAAAACCTTGGTGTGCATATCTGGTCTTACTGTGCCAGGCAAGTAGACCCCAGTTCAGTTCTATAACAGAACTACTTTGGCAACATATGACTTGGATGCATATAACCAGAGAGGTAGATTTAGATACACTTCAGTGATGGAATCCAGCTCTTGGTCAAATACTAAAACTCTATCATCCAAATTGGTGGGAAAGTGGGACTCAAGTGCTATCGCTAGAAGTTGGGTTTATAAGAGAAAGTAGTTGGAACAAGCATTAAACTGTAATGAGAAGGGACTCTCAGGAGATGAGGGGAGAGGGAATGATAAAGGTAACTGCTGCTTTTAGAGGCCATTCTCAGCACTGATATGACACTCTAACAGAATCTTTTGACTAGGTCAGGAAAAGCAAAATATCAAATACATCTCTAGTACCTATGCTCCCTTTTTGGGTTTTTCTCTGCCCATCCCTCTCCCCCTGTTCCAGCACTGCTTTCATATTCCCCTTCCCCAGTGCTTTTATCTTGATTTATTCACTGGGTCCACTTAGACATGCTAGTCCTTAATTATCATCAGAAGAGCTGACACTAGAGTAAGTGGAAATAATTGAGGCAAATTGTCCAGCACTGGAAGGAACAGTTTGCTTCAGAGATAGAACAATCATTTGCCAGGAAAAGAAGTAAATTACTGTTGTCTTATATCATACAAACATACAAAGGTTAATGACTGGAATAACTCATTCTAAAAAAAAATTCTGAGTTCTGATTCCTTTAGTAGTCCTACATATACACACGGCATAATAGCATATCTTAATTTAATGTCTTTAACAATACAGATGAGAATCATTCAGAAATCATCTACTGTCATTAAAGGGATCATTAATTTGTGGGAAAGAAAACATATTTATGCTAAACTGTTAAGATAATCAACTTACATCAGAAATCTATTGTTTCGAAAACATGCAAATGGTCTACCAAATCAACCTCCAGATGGCCTACTTATCTACAGTGTCCTTATAGACATTGTAGGTAAGAAACTTAAAGTGAAGAAATAAATATGGACATTTGAAAAGGACAGGGATCAAATTCTAGGTATGCGCATTTGTTAAAAAATGTAGGTTCTGATCAAGAAGGGTTGGGATGGGACCACAGAATATATTTTTAAAGTAGGCATCCCAGGTGATTTTGATGCAGATAGAGGACCACACGTTGAAATACTATGCTCTAAAAGGATCAAAATAAAGACTATGTTTCGAGTATGTTTATATGTTTCAGTTTTAATGTTCTTCTAAAATTATAGAACCAATTCTACTTACATGCTTATTTTAAGTATTTTCACTATATTTTTTCATAAAATCTTCCCTGATTGTCTCATAGTAACAGTAAAAGCATGCCACGGGAGTAGAAAAGCAGAAAGCTATAGAGCTTAGAAATCAGTTATCTGTAAATTTAGAGCCCAAAGTTATCAGACTGAATCAAATGCTAAGAGAAATCAATAATCAAAATCAAAACTATAAAATATAAAGCCAACTTTCTAAAATCAAACTGCAACCAAAGAAATAAGTTTGAATCTTAGTCATCCTACAGGCATGTCTAATCCAAATTTATACAATGTTCATGGCTAAAGTCATATCACATAAAAGGACTGAAAATAAAATCCCTTCCTGTAGCCTAATTTTTATATGTTTAAGATTGTTCTAGGACTTCTCAGCTGCTAGACTATATTTGAAACTCATTTCAAACATCTTTGTTCATGTTTCACTACGAAAACAATTCCCCTAAAAATAAGGGATTTAAAGATGTCAAAAAGTATATATATATATATATATATAGAGAGAGAGAGAGAGAGAGAGAGAGAGACGGACAGACGGACAGACAGACAGTCTTGCCTTGTCACCCAGGTTGGAGTGCAGTGGCACGATCTTGGCTCACTGAAACCTCAGCCTCCCGGGTTCAAGCGATTCTCCTGCCTCAGCCTCCCGAATAGCTGGGATTACAGGCGCATGCCACCATGCCCAGCTAATTTTTTGTATTTTTAGTAGAGAAGGGTTTTCACCATGTTGGCCAAGTTGGTCTCAAACTCCTGACCTCAAGTGATCAGCCCGCCTCAGCCTCCCAAAGTGCTAAGATTACAGGCATGCTGAGATTACAGGCATGAGCCACACCTGGCCCCGATGTCACTATATTTTCATATCTTGTCTTAGAATTATCATTTTTGTTCTGTTAGAACAATATAACCAGTCTTTTATACAACAGATTAGTTGAGAGAGTGAGAATATGCATGTTTCCATATAATTTTTAATATACACAAAGGACACAACTTTTTAGGAGGGTGACTAACTGAAGGCTAGATACTATAGACACTGGGTTTAGAGAGAAACTAGTATACCACCCACACTTCTACTTGCCAACATCAGTAAACGAGGGAAGTAGAAAGTCTGCTTTGGAACCAATCAAATTTGGGCTTGAACTCCTGCCCCCTACTCATTACCATGAGGAAATTATTTAACTTCTGAGACTCTGCCAAATAAGAATAATCCATTTTGAATATCAAGATAACATGTGTGAAATGCTCTAGTACACAGTCTAGTATACGTTAGGCAAAAATATTTTTAATATATAGGTTCCCTTCTTTTCTCCTCTCTGCCCACTAATCCTCTTGCTCTTGTTCAGACAACAGAAAACATTTTTTTCTTTAAACTTTATGTTGTAAAATAAAACAAAGATACAGAAAGCCACATCAAAATTAAAAAAAAAGAGTATTGCTTAATGAGTTTAATGAGTTGTTATAAGGCAAACACTCACGTATCCACCATCCAGGTTAATAAACCAATTTTGACGGCCACCCCAGGAGCAACTTCAATACCCAGTCCCAGCCTTGACCCCCTCCTTCCCTGCAAAGGTAACCACTCTCTTGACTTTTATGGAATTACTTCCTTATGCTTGTATTCAAGTGTATATTCTTAAACACTACAGTTTACAGTTGCCTATTTAAAAAAAAAAAAAAAAAAACTTTGTCTTCCAAATCTCTTTTAATCCACAGGTTTCCCTCTGCATCCCTTTATTTTCCTTAGAGTTGATCTGTTGAAGAACCTGGAGCATCTTGACCCATATGCAGAATTTCCCATAGTAGCAGTTTTGCTGATTACATTCTCACCAGGAAGATCATGTTTCTCCATCCTTTGTGTTTCCCACAAATTGGCAGCTGGATGCAGAGGCCTGATCAGACTCCTGTTAGATTCCTTTTATCAGGAGCTCATGATGTCTGCCTTTCTGTGATATTAACAGCTGTTGATGTTCAATACCTAGATGCATTAATTCAATGGGAGTTGCAAAACGGTAATACTCTAATTTTATCATTTTTATGCAAAAATTCATTTTATTCCCATTTCCAATAGCCAATAAATAGAAAATGAAATTCAAAGAGTAATGCCATTTATAATAGCATCAAAAGAACCACCAAATACTCAGAGAGAAAGGCAACAAAATATGTAAAAGACTTCTACCTTTAAAAACCACAAAGCATAATTTGAGTTTTTAAAGCCTCAAAACAGTTGGTGGGATATACCACGTTCATGTTCTAAAAATTCATAACTGCAAATATATAATTTCTCCAAAAATTGAACCACAGAATCAACACAATCACAAAATCCCAGCAGATCTTTCCTGTATGCAAGGAAATCCATTATTTTATGTATTTCTTTTTTCCTTTAAGTTTATTCTCTTCATTTGAATAACTTCACAAAATGGAGCTCATTCACTTTTAAAGTTTTCTTCTCTAATATATTTAAAATAAAAATTTTCTTCAAAATACTGCCTTTGCTGCATCTCTTAAATATTGTTATGTAGTGTTTTCATTGTCATTACCTTCTAGGTATTTTTAATTTACATTAATTATTTAGTGGTGTTTTCAAATTTTCAAAATACATGGGGGATTTTTAAGATTTTCATCTTTTTATATTAACTTCTAATTTCATTATAGTCAAAGATCATTCTATATCTTTTTGAAATGTGTTGATGTGTTCTCTGATTTATTCATATTAATTTTTATGAATGTTCCATGAATATTTGAGACACTGTGTGTTCTTAAATTATTAAATATAAAAATCTGTCTGTCCAAACGGTCAAGTATCAAGCTTTTTAATTTTGGCATTCAGATCTCCTATACTGTTCATTTTCTGTCTTCTTGACCAATCAATATTAAATTTATCAACAGTAATAAAGGATGCTAGAAAACAAAAGCAATACTTCTCTAAATTTTGAAGAAAAATTATTTTCGACCCAGAATTCTATATTCTACTAAACTATCAAATGTATGGGTTAATAATTTCATTTTTGAATATCTAATTTCTCAGAAGATTCATCTCTTAGGCACCCTTTCTTTAAAAACTCCTGGAAAAGATGTTCCTGTAGAATGAGGAAGTAAAGCTAAGCAAAAAAGAAAAAGTGGGATCCAAGAAACTGGAACTACTCCCCAGGAGATAGTAGTGTTAAAAAAAAAAAAAAAAAGCCCCAGGACGTAATAATCCTAGATAGCAAATTGTCCAGATTAAAATAGGATAGAGGGTTACAAAGGGAGACCTCTGGGCAGGGGATCGGAGAGTCAGAGAATTGGTAGATTTTTCAGATAATGTAAGTAATTGGTTGAATCAGACAAACCTTTTGCTCCTCCCCAGATTCTCTTGGCTTTACCCACTCTGCCTTCAGGGGCCACCAGAGTGATTGTCGATGGACTCATGTAGTTAAACCTTCTAAGTCAACTGGCTATACACCCCAAGTCTCTGACTCCTCCTACAACTCCCAGATTCAGATGAAGTGCCACGATGTAGGATCTTGCTTCCTCCAAAATTGCAAAGGACAAATCTGATAATGCAACCAGGAAGCATGGGGAGGAGGGTTATTCTTCATGGGCAAATTTTAACCAATGGGAGACAGAATATAAAGGAGAGTCAACAGATAGAGCCCTTTTACCTCTTTCTCATGGACTACTCTAACAGTTTTCAGGATAGCCCACGTGGAAATGTCCTGAGTGGGTAGACTGGTGTGCCTGCCAAATGACCAGCTGTTATCTCTTCACTGCCTGTTGTAAAGCAGAGGCAAGTGCGATAAGGCATTACCTTTCATTTGCTTCCTGTCCTTCCTGCCTCACTCCCCCTACTATCATTCTTGCTGCCCTGGGATTGCACCTCCCAGTAAAGGATTAGCATTTAATGTTTGCCTCAAGCTCTGTTATCTAAGGAACATGGACCAAGTCACAGGTATATGATGGATTCTGATAAAATAATATGAAAAATTTTAATTGAGGTTTACAAAACTGATTATTTTAATTATATTTTTAATTATGAGGTTTACAAAAAAATTAATATAATTTTTTAATTCAACTTATTTTAAGTTAATTATTTGAGGCATACAAAAATTTTAATTGAGGTTTACAAAAATTATTCTCAATTTGAGAGTTATAAGAATTTTCATGTAAAAAACATGAGAATACTATTAACTCTAGGGGGGAAAAGTCCTGTATAGTAAACATTGTAATCATAGTAAGTATGTCACCTAGCTCTGCAGAAAGAAACATATATGAGAATAATGTAAACACTGATATAAATACAAAGTATAGAATAATTATGTTTGATAGATGGAGTGTATGGGGGGCTGTGAGAACTAAGTGTACATTTATCAGATAATGAGAAAGAAGGATCAATCAGAATCATATATATATATATATATATATATATATTTTTTTTTTTTTTTTTTTTTTTTTTTTTTTTTGAGACAAAGTCTTGCTCTGTTGCCCAGGCTGGAGTGCAGTGGCGCGATCTCGGCTCACTGCAACCTCCACCTCCCAAGTTCAAGCAATTCTCCTGCCTCAGCCTCCTGAGTATCTGGGACTACGGGCGCCCACCACCACGCCTGGCTAATTTTTGCATTTTTAGTAGTGACGGGGTTTCACCATGTTGGTCAGGCTAGTCTCGAACTCCTAACCTCGTGATCCACCCACCTCGAACTCCCAAAGTGCTGGGTGGGATTACAGGCGTGAGCCACTGTGCCCGGCCGGATCAATCAGAATCTTATTTCCAGCTCTAAAGTAATTCAATGTATGATCCTGGATGAGTTAATTTACCTTTGTTTCAGTTTCTTCATTTATCAAATGGGAATAATATCTACCATGCCTTTTGCTGTAGGGTTGTCGTAAAGGTAAAATGAAACAACATGTATGAATATGTCAAAAAACAAAAAGGTCATCTTTCAGAAGAGATATGGGAACCAGCAGCAAGCTCAAAGCAGCATGTTTGGGTCAAAGGAAGATAAGCAGGATGTGAGTTCAAATCTCCTAACTTAGCATTTCTCTGACAGCTAAACTGCAAGGGCAATGCTAAGAGTTTCAAGAATGCTATGATGCTTTGGCCTAAAAAAAACTGTTTTTCTCTTTTTGGAAAGGAAGGAGACATGACCAAGGCTGGCTCCTATGGGTAATCTTGATTACAACAACCTCCTGACTTGTTTTCTTGCCTCTAGTCTCTCCTCCTACCAATCCATCCAGATAGCTTAACACTCCTAACCTAACTCTTTATCATGTTATCCACAGATCAGGGATCTACAATGGTGCCAGATTCTTCAATTTAGGTTCTATCCCTTCTCCATAAATTTGTATTTATTTCCCTGGTCCACACAAATTTTGATTCTTCTTGCCCAATTCTAACAGTCAATTTATTTTTTTTCTTGAAAGTATAGCCAACAATTAAGTCTTAACACTTGATTAAATTCTAACGTAACTTTATAAATCTTGAGTTCCTCAGGCACTGCATTAATTCTGGGGAACAGCAAACATGTCTTTTACTTCTCCTAAGTGCTAAGCACAGCTCCAATCAGGCAGCAGGTGCAAAAAAATAAAGAAGAAAAAAAGAAACGAATAGAACAGAGGTTACTTACTTAACCTCTTTAAAATTCTAGTTTCTCTTCTGCAAAATCTGAATAATACTTTACAGATACTGTGAGACTTTAAAAATGATATATAGCATAGAGTCTAGCACAAAGCCTAGCATGCAGCTAGCATTCAATAAATGTTTCTTGAATATAAATACTAAAATGTGGATAATATCGATCCCATGTGATTGCTGTAAGGGCTAAATAAGGATGTGTCAAAAATGCTCTAAAACCAAAACATTTGTCAAAGGTGAATAATTATTATCATTAAAAAATACAAAATAAAGAAACTGAATGAAAGAGAAAACTAGCAGGGAGCCAACTAAGAGACAACAACCCACATGGGAAATACACGGTGAATTTAATAAGATTTCTAGCCTCTGAAAATCTTCCTTCTTGGAGAAGCTGAATAAATACCTGAGAAACCTTCCGTCTGAAGGAATGAGATCCTAACACCTCAGGCACACACAAAGCCTTGAAGCAGATGTTGTTATACAATGTGTTCCAAAGAACATTCTTGACAACTGACCCATTTAAGGAATATTTGCTCTGGTCCAGAGAAGATCTCTGATAAGCTATTTCCAAGTGGGCTGATCCAGAAATAAGCCTGTATGTTCAGTTTCAGACACCTGAGATCTACTTGAAGTTTAGAGATTAGCACAGAACTAAAAGAAATTCATAAAATGAAGGCAGCAGACTATAGGATCTCTAAGACCTTTCAATTCTTACACTTGAGGATTCATAGGTAGTAAAAAAAATAAAAACTTTAGGGGCAGCACTGGGGCAGCAGCAATTTGAGAAACAGACCACCCAAAACTAGAAGACCAGCAGTAGCTCTGGAGGACAAATTATTAGTCCCTGTGCCTCTGCCAGAGATGTAGAACAATGTAGCAGCTCATATCTAAGCAAAGTACTCTCTGCTTTACATTAAAAAAAAAAAAAAAAAAGCCACCAGGAAACTTAAAGAAATTGACACATTTCCCCTTGCCACAGTTTTATAAGGTCATCTTAAAATCCTGTTTAGAAAGCTATAATTTTTTGATAAAAATATTGTGCAGAACTTATTACTTATTTTATCCTCATAATAGGTCCATTGTTACATACTAAGCATCTGTCTGGAAGTCAAAAGACCAGGATTCTTATCCAGAATTTTCTAATGACTTTCTGTCAACAAGGCATTAATCCTTTTGCTATTCTATTTTTGGGTCTCTGTTTTCTCTATATAGAAATAAAAAAGAGAAGAGAAGAGAAGAAAGATGAGATTATTCCAAAGATCTTTACAAGTCAACAAACCTAAAAAATCATTCCAGGCTGGGCAAAGTGGCTCATGCCTGTAATCCCAGCACTTTGGGAGACTGAGGCAGACAGATCACGAGGTCAGGAGTGCAAGACCAGCCTAGCCAATATGGTGAAACCCCATGTCTACTAATAATACAAAAATTAGCTGGGCATGGTGGCACATGCCTGTAGTCCCAGTTACTTGGGAGGCGGAGGCAGAAGAATCACTTGAACCTGGGAGACAGAGGTTGCAGTGAGCCAAGATCGTACCACTGCACTCCAGCCTGGGGGACAGAGCAAAACTCTATCTCAAAAAAAAAAAAAAAAAAAAAAAATCATTCCAAACCGGAGCCATTCCTGGGTCAAAGAATCAACATTAAATGAAAGGTGTAACTTAATGGATTTACTCTGATAAACTCTAACATTTCAAGAATCTTGCAGAGAATTATAGCCGTTAACAGTCTAAGAACTGTTGAGGCTGGGTTCGGTGGCTCACGCCTGTAATCCCAGCACTTTGGGAGGCCGAGGCGGGTGAATCACCTGAGGTCAGGAGTTCGAGACCAGCCTGACCAACATAATGAAACCCTGTCTTTACTAAAAATACAAAAAATTAGCCGGGCGTGGTGGCAGGTGCCTGTAATCCCAGCTACTTGGGATGCTGGGGCAGGAGAATCGCTTGAACCCTGAAGGCGGAGGTTGCAGTGAGCCCCCTCAAAAACAAAAATGAACAAAACAAAATAAAACAAACAAAAACTGTCCAGACTGCTTTGTGTTGCACAGTTCTGGTGCCTGCTTAGAGCTCTCCAAGGTACTGATTTTATCTCTGGAAAGTTTCTGCTTTTCCACTCTTCTAAATATAAGCCATGTTTCCAAATCTGTCAACCACCCAGGCAGATGTGGCATAAACATAATGTATCGTCCAGTGGATATATAAGTGAATAAAAGAGAAGAATGTCATAGCAGAAAACATCACAAGACTGCAAAACAAAATGAGTTCCAAACCCTGTTTTTCATTCAACATGTACCAGTCACTTTATAGGAACTTACTGTATCATTTCCTATATAACTCCCAAGCCATCTATAGCACTCTGATACTAAACTAGTACTCAGTTCCCTCATCTTTCAATTTTTTTATTTTTTATTTTTTGAGACGGAGTCTCACTCTGTCACCCTGGCTGCAATGCAGTGGCACAATGTTGGCTCACTGCAGCCTCCGCCTCCCGGGTTTCAGTGATTCTCCTGCCTCAGCCCTCCCAGGTGGCTGGGATTACAGGCATGTGCCACCACACCAGGCTAATTTTTTATTTTTAGTAGAGACAGGTTTCACCATGTTGACCAGGCTGGTCTTGAACTCCTGACCTCAGGTGATCCACCCACCTCAGCCTCCCAAAGTGCTGGGATTACGGGCATGAGCCACTGAGCCAGGGCTCTAATGTTCTTTCTACAACTCCTCTCAGCTGCTCTTTTGGGCCCAATGCTAACTTTCCCAAAGTTATGCTAAACTAGTAAGCATTCAGACTGTCTTACTACACATAGCACAATGGCCTGGCATACCCTAAGTGTTCAATAAGCATGTGTTCAATGAATGAGAAAGAAGGGTCCATGTACATTCCCAAATTTCAAGGGCTTCTAATTTCACATCTCACCTACATATTCACAAAACTCTGACAATCTCATCTTACACAGAACTGAAAAGACTGACATATATGTTCCCAGGGGGTCTGCAAGTGATTGTAAAATCCATAAACCAATGATATAATGAATAAAAGAGTCACTACCGACTGCTGCAATTCCAGTACAGTGATTATCAGCAGGGGTCCAGAATTGGACAAACTTAGATTTGAACCCGAGCTATCATTTACTGCTGCATGACTTGGGCATATTATCTTTCCTGTGCCTCAATTCACATACTTTTTAAGTGGGCGAAATATAGTATATATCTCATAAAACTTCTGAGAGGATTAAATGAGATACTATATTAAAAACACTTAACTAAGCAGGCACTCCTTAGACTGTCTTATCCACTATCTACCTGGCACAATACCTGGCACACAATAAGTGTTCAATGAATGTTAGCTATCATCATCATCTTTATAATAAATCACTGGGTTCTACAACTAAAATGTAGACTTTTTATATGGCAAACAGTCTTAAAAGAATTTTGTAGTTAAAGAAAATAAAATCTCAGCCTGGCACAGTGGGTCACCCCTAGAATCCCACCACTCCAGGAGGCCTTCAGGAGGCCAAAGCAGGTGGATCACTTGAGCTCACGAGTTCAAGACCAGCCTGGCCAACATGGCAAAACCCTGTCTCTACAAAAAATACAAAATTTAGCTGGGCATGGTGGTGCACACCCGTCATCCCAGCTACTCGGGAGGCTGAGGTGGGAGGATCGCTTGAGTCTGATGGCTGCAGTGAGCCGTCCGTGATCATACCACTGCACTCCAGCCTGGGTGATAGAGCAAGACCCTGTCTCAAAAAATAATAAAATAAAACAAAAATCTCATAATATCCCCTTGGGAAAGTAAAATGTAGCAAATATGAATTGTCTCATCTTTAAAAGGCATAAAAAGGCTAAATCTTTCGCTTAGGGTTATAGAAAATGCTCAATACCCTAGAAACAAATAATGGGCATTTTGTCTGTAAGTCAGAAGTAAAAAGCTGGAATACACAACGTACGTAACTTGTAGAGGGTCTCACGAATACACAACGTACGTAACTTGTAGAGGGTCTCACAATCAGGTACCAAGGAAACCAAGGTACTCTCACACCCACAGTTAATTGCTGATTTATTGAACCATCTTAAATCTGAATGGTTTACAGCAAAAAACAGGTTAAATGCTTTCTTCAAATTAAACATAACATTCACATGCTGCCACCTTACACCTCCAACAACTAATGAGAAAAGCATCAGAACATTGTTTCCTGTTTTACAAATGAAAGTGATCTCTGTTTTAACAAACCCTTCAGATAATGCTAATATATACTAAAGTTTGAGAATCACTGTCCCCAATCCATCACTTGCCTCTCTATCCAACTTAGATGCCATGATCTAGTATTTCAATAACCTAAACTTCCTTTCCCTTTCATCCTCTCCATCTGACAAAAACCTCAAAAACCCTTAATGAGCTCAAGTATCCACTTTCTGTGTCCTCAAGCTGGTGAAGAATGCCAGAAAGAAATAACACAATAAAACAGATTGTCACCTCAACAAGGCCTTCAACTCTCACTAAATCATGAGTTTGTCTGGTCAAAATATGATGATTTAAAATCTTATTCATTTCCTTCAAATAGTACCCCCTCCATCATCCTTCCTTCTTCTCAGTAGATGACCTAGCCTCCTACTTAACAGAGAAAATAGAAGCCACCAGATGGATACATCCTCAACTTCCCACTATCCAATCTACACACCCTTCTGTATTTTCACCCATATTCTCCTCCATCCCTTCTGTTAAAATAATAGATCAGGTGTCTTTCCTCTTATCTAAGACCAAAAACACCTGTGAGCCACAACTCATTTTTCTCCTTCTCTTAAAGGAAACTCACATTATTAAGTATTCTTTCCATAAAATTTGCCTTTCCCTTAATTATGGCACATAATTGGAACATTGGCATATACAATGAAATACCATTGTCATGAAAAAAGGTAGTGTTTTCCATCTTGATATGGAACAGTCATGGAGTACAATATGTTTTCCTGAAGTTCAAACCCATATACCCAACTTCCCATAATCATTCTCTTACTTTCTTGTCTCATCAGCACTTCAATTACAACATATCTAAAACAACACTCATCATCTCCCCCTAAAATCTGTCCTTCAGGTTCCTTCAATGTTCCTCGTATCAGTAAATGGCAACCTCCATCCATCCAGCTGTGCAGTCAGAAACCTAGTGGTCATACTTTGACCTCTCCTTCATTTCTTATCAATCATCAAGTCTTGACGATCTATTAAATATTTCTTATATTATTCCAACTCTCTTCATCTCCACGTTTGCTACTTTTGTCCAAGCCACCATCATCTCTCACCTAGTTTTTTGCAATAGCCTTTTAATAATTTCCAAACATCCACTCTTCCCTTCCTCCAATCCAGTCTCCACTAGATGGCAGCCAGAGCAGTCATTTCAAAATATCAAAAGGAACATCTAATCATGGCTCTCTTCCATCAAAACTGTTAGATAGCTTCCTATTTCTACAGTATAAGAATAAAGTGCAAAATCCTTAGCAAAGCCTATAAGCCTCTGCATGAACCTCTGTTTACTCTAGCCTCATCTCACACATTCTCCCCCTCTCTACATTCCAGTCACAAAGACATGTCTTTAAACTAACTATGCTCTTTCCCTTTCACAAGCTTCACGTTCTTTCTCCCAGGATGTTGTTCTCCTTATTTACCTAGCCAACTCCTATTCATCCTTCAGGTCTCATTTTAAATGTAATATACTCACCAAAACCTTTCCCAACTCCTCAGATTTGGTCAGTTTCACCCACCCAATTTACCAGACATTCATTCATTTTATTCAGTCAACAAATGTTGACTGAACAACTAAACCATACTAGTAGCTGTACTAGGTACAGAGAATAAAACTGAACAATACTGACGTCTCTTTCCTAATTAAACTTATATCCTAGTAGAAAGTATAATCATTAAACAAATATTTAGTTAGAGTTGTAATAAGTACTATAAAGAAGAAATATGGGTTCCTTCGAGAATGAATAAATGTCTGGTAAATGAAAGAAACAAGTTATTCAAATTCAGGTTTGCTGACTCCAAATCCCATGCTTTTCACCCACTACACTATGCTGTAAATTCAAGCCTCATTTTTTAAAAGCATAACTGATTTTAACTTTTTTCTTCTTAACTCTGCCAGATTCAAATTCTATATAGTACTCTCCCGTGCTTCTGGGAGGTATTCCTGAGCCCCCCACCACTCAACGTTGCAGTACTCCAACTCCACAGGGCACACAAATCAGCTAGCCATGAGCAGAGGTGGAGACTGTAGGGGCAAAGGGATTCAGTACAATGCAGGGTATGTGCAAAGCACTATGGGAATGCAAGATATGGGAAGATAGTCTACAGGCTACAACATAGTGAAAGTACTTTGTAAAATGTAAAGCACTAATCAAATGATTGTTATTAGTGATAGCAATAGTGGTGGTAGTCTCTCTAAGTAACAGAATCCCCCATCCTCCAAAGGGGGAAAAAACACCTATTCAAATTGGAAAACAGTAGAGCCATTTACTTATTTAACCCAGAAAAAAACTGAAATGCATTTCTCCTCATTCATTCTTACCATCTCATTTTAACTCTTTCTGCATTTTACAAACAAAACTCCATTTGCAGCAAAGAACAATCCATTTCACTTTTTATCTACTCCTTTTTACTGCATCAGAAAAACTTCAAATGTCTGACAGTTCTCATGTATTATAATCACATCTCAGTCATTAAGCAGTTGCTGAAGTTTAAAAAAAACACTAAAATACTAAATGCAGTAAACCCCTCTTTAAACATCATTTTTATGGTATACCACATGTACAGCTCCCTGGTGGTGGTACAGTAGAATGAAACAGGGTTAGAACTTAACTAGATTACTAGATGCCTGGAGGGCCCAGGATAGGAACCTCTGGATCACATCATCTTTAAGGCATATAATCAGATTTTCTAATGATTCCAGCTCCACCACTTCTTAGTTGCATGACCTTGGGTATATTTCCCAGCCTCTCTAATCTTCAATTTTCTCATTCACAAAATAGAGATAAGTGTACCTATTTTTTCAGGTAACTGTGAAATTTAAATATATATAAAGAGATTAGCACAGTATGTACCACACAATTAGTACTCAATACATATTTGATATCTTATTCTTATCTCTCTTGGTTCTGAAGTCCTATGATTCTATAAACCCAATGCCATAGAGCACAATAAAAAAACCTGTACTATAGGTATTTTTCTTATTCGCCAACAGCAAGAATGTACTATAGTTCACAGCACATGTAGACTTACCATGTAGCCTTACAATGAAGAAGGATGCTAACTGCTTGTCTAAAATAGTGCCTCCATACACTCCTATAAAAGTAAATGACCAAGACTCAACATAAAAGGATTCCTCCTATTTTCAGGGGTTCTAATTGTTTAATCAAATGTCTTCATCATATTCTAAATCTCTTATGCCCATTATCCTGGTTCTTTCCTCTAAAAGAATGGTTGCTCAGAATTATTTTGATCACAGAGCAAAATAATTTTAGACAGTTACTAAGTTTTCAGTAATATTTCTGGAACCCTTTGCTTTTTCAGAAGGATCTCATTTCAAATCTTTCAATATCCTGATTACTCATGAAATGGGAAAGACAAAATGAAATATGATATTCTACCAGTTTGACTACCATGGAAACATTTCATTCTTTTTTGCTTTTGCTCATGCTATTCATGTTCATGTCTTACTGCCCTCTCCTCACTTGAATTCTCCTCACACCTGTGTGTGTGGGTGTGTGTGTGTGTGTGTGTGAGTGAGAGAGAGAGAGAGAGAGAGAGAGAAATTTGCCTTCTAAAAGTTGACACCAGAACCTGGAAAGTGGGGAAGAAGAAGAGGAAAATAGAAATTCAACAATTAATTAACAGATGTTATGGGTAACAATTTCTGGTAGGTAATATGGAAGATATAAAAATGAACAAGACAAGATCTCCATCCTCATGAGACCTACAATATACCTGAACAAATGGGACAAGGCAGAAATCACATAATACAAGGTAGACTGCAATGAATACAATAAAATTGAAGTAGATAAACTGCTATGGAGGTTCAGATGAGAGAGAGAAACAGATAAAATATTAGGTAAAGAAATCCAGGAAAGTTTCACAATGGAGATTTGACTATATAGTAGGTGAGAAATAGGTACAGACGTAGGGGAAGACAGACGCTGAGACTTTTCCATAGGAAAGGTCATATGATATGTCTGGCCCTCCTTTGACTAATCCACAGTGCATTTCTTTAACCAATCCAGTAGAATGGACATCACAGTTTAATGCCCAGTCATTCTGAGGGCCACATAATAAATTCCTCAGGCAATCAACAGAAGAAAGTAGACAGCTGAAAACACAATGACAGAATATTCCTAAAACACAAGCTAATCTTTCTGAGCCTTATTTTTCTGATCTATAAAATATGGATAAATAATGCCTACCAGATAAAGTTGTTGGGAGATAAAATAACACATTAAAGTGCCTAAAATATACCTGGTTATATAGGAGACCCTGCAGTCAATGTTTATTTTTCTTCTCTTCTATATTAGTATCCTAAGGCTGTCATAACAAATTACCATTAATTTGGTGGCTTTAAAAAAGTGAAATTAGGAGAGGAAAAAAAGCAGGCTGGGCACCAGTAGCTCACACCTATAAACCCAATGCTTTGAGAGGTTTGTTTTGCAGGAGAATTGCTTGAGGTCAGGAGCTCGAGACCAGCCTGGGCAACACAGTGAGACTCCATCTCTATGAAATTTTTTGCAAATTAGCTGGGCATGGTGATGCTCACTAGTAGTCCCACCTACTTGGAGGCCGAGGTGGGAGGATCGCCTGAGTCCAGGAATTTAAGGTTGCAATGAGCTGTGATCATGCCATTGCACTCCAGCCTGGGTGACAGAGCAAGATGCTGTCTCAAAAAAAAAAAAAAAGTTGGGGGGGGATTTATTCTCACAGTTTTGGAAGCCAGAAATCTAAAATCAAGGTGTGTTGGCCGGGCTATGTTCCCTCTGAAGGCTGTAGGGCCCATCCAATCCCTGCCTCTTCCAGCCTCTAGTGGTTACAAGCAATCCTTGCCGTTCCCTAGCTTGTAGTTGCCTAGCTGCAATCTCTGCCTCCATCTTCACACGGCCTTCTCCTCTCTGCACTGCTCTCTGTGTCTTTTCTTATAAGGACACCAGCCATTGGATTTAGGATCTACCTTATATCTGGAATGATTTCATCTCCAGATCCTTAGCTGCAAAGACACTGTTTCCAAATAAGTCACATTCTGAGGTGGACCTGAACTGGGAGATGGGGAGGGTCAGGGAGAAAGAACACTATTCAACCCACTACACCCTCCTTCTTTAGATCCACTTGCAGCTGAAACATCCTCAGGTCTCCTATAACTGTCTAGTTCACAGGAAGACATTACCTTTCCATTGAGCTCCCAAGATATTTCCATAGTATTAAACAACAATATCTACAAATCCCTCAAAGAAAACTGGGATTTCAAGAAAACCCAAGGCAAGTCAGCATTTTCAACAGACCTGAAGCTTGGGCTCTAGTCCTATTTAGAGCAGTTATCAACTGTGAGACCTTGGGCAAATTATTTCAACTCTTTAAGATGCAATTTCTTCATCTTTAAATAGAAGTATCACAAAATTTGGGCAAGAATTAAGAAATATAATAAATGTGAGAGCATTTCGTGAACTTTAACATGATATACAAATACTAGTTATTATTTACAAAACTTTCAATGTTTATTTAACGAAAGATACGTGCCAGGTACCATCTTAAATTCCATGGGGAAATAAGAGAAGGAAACATGTTCCAAAACTTCAAAAGGCTTACAGACCAACACTAATATACAAAAAATAGAAAATAATTTGTTACTAAACTATTTGGAAACTACTATATATGTCTGACACAGCAGAGGAGACTGTGACCAATGCTAGCATTGAAGGAAGAAGAAATGAGCTGTCTTACAAGGACAGGCAGGATTTAGCTAGAGAAGAAAGGAATGTTTTGAGCAAGGGATATAAGTGGAAGTGAATATTATATCTGGAGGACTGAGAGAAAACCAGCCTGTCAGGTGCAGATGGTGAATGCTGGGAAGGAAGATCAGACATAAGGCCAGATATAAGAAATTTCAAAGCTAAACAGTATGCCTAGACCTGATGCACAGGAGCGGCAACTAGAGGTACCTGAATGGAGAGTGCCATGATGAAAGCAGGGCTTTAGGGAAAAAAGCCTGGCAGCATTTACACCTTAGATTGGCAGGAGGGAGACTAAAGGCAAGGACACGAACTAAAAGGCTGTGGCTCTAATCCAAAACATGCTCATCTTCACTGGTTGCTAAAATCATGACTGGCAGAGAAATCTGAAGTTTCTGGAAAGCTGCTTACTTCTTAAACAAGAATTCTACGTCCTTCTCAGGGTTTTTTCCTGTGTTGACCTCACTAAACCAATCACCCAATTGTGTAGAATCTTCCAGTTCATATTTCTCATGGCAGAAAAACAGCTTGGAGTACACATAGGCAAGCTCTATTCCAATGTAAAAATCCTCTCTAAAAAAACACTTCAGTCTAAGAAATGTCCATTTCACCAAAGCCACCATCCCAGCAAGCAATAAGGGTCAAACACATCAGCTCCTTATAAGAACACTTGGACAGCTCTTCCTCTGGGAAGGTTGGAGTTCATCATTGCTAGAGTAGAAGTAGGGATACCATGATCCTGCAGCTTTCGACAGAGATTCAAGCCATATCCAGTAGTGGATGGCTGCAGGGAGGCAGGTCTGAGTCAGTCTGTCAAGCAATGAAATCCTCACTCCATCTGCTCTGAGGGAGTTGTCTGCCAAGCTTGATGCCTGGACACATAAGCTCTCACTCCTACACCCATCCCTTTATTCTCTGAGAAGTAGAAACAAAATCTGTTTCAAAGCTTCATCTTTTCTCCTCTTCCCAAGCTCCAGCTCTAAGAAAGTACCTCTCAGTTATAGGTTATAGAACAGAGAAGCACATATTCCCCTCTAACTCCAAATGAGCAAGAAGACTATAATACAATCTACATTAAGCAAAGGCTGCCTGACTTTTCTATCATTAACACCTTAGTTCCTCACTGAGACTTAGTCCTCTTCCACTATCCTTCCATCTTTCTTTTATCCTCTTTTTTGAATCAAATACTGGATATATTTTTAAAATGTGGCATATATGAAAGTTATAAAGCCTAGTAATACAAAGAACACTCATGGCCTTACAACTCATTTTAAGAAACAGAACATGGTGAAACCCCGTCTCTACTAAAAATACAAAAAATTAACCAGGTCTGGTGGTGGGCGCCTGTAGTCCCAGCTACTCGGGTGGCTGAGGCAGGAGAATGGCGTGAACCCGGGAGGTGGAGCTTGCAGTGAGCCGAGATCACGCCACTGCACTCCAGCCTGGGTGACACAGTGAGACTCCGTCTCAAAAAAATAAAAATAAAAATAAAAATAAAAAAAGAAGTAGAACTTGCCAATACCATTGACGCTGTCTACCAATACCCTCCTGCCTCACTCTGGCTTCCATAAGAAGTAATCACTACGCAGGATTTTGTTTTACCATTCTCTCCTGTTCATCAGAGGCAGATTAATCCAAAGACCTCCTGCCTCCTATTACCACTCTGAAATCCACTTTCACTGCCTTTTCTGTCTGCAACTACACAGTTGCCAGCCCATCTTCCACCAGATTACAATTATCTTTGGGAAGACAAATCCTCACCAAATCCTAGTTAATGAAAATCCAACAAGTGCTGAAAATCCATGGAGTCTCTCCTCCTCAAACATGGACACAAATCTCCCAAATCACAAATTTATGTCCCAAATCAGCATACTTTGTACTTTAATCATTCTATACTTTACAATTGCTAAGTAAAAAATGGGTATTCCAGGCTCCCCCAACATCAATGCCCACATGACTAAAGTGGGCCATTGGTAGACGCCCAGAACCTCACTGTACAACTTGCATTTCATTCATACTAGACCATCAATACTTAAAGGCAGGAAACATGTCATAAAAGGATTCTGATTTAGGAATTAAGACCTGATCTTATCCGATCTCAGAAAAAGGGTGGCAACATCCTTCTTTTGGGAAAAAGTTTAGTTTCTTCCTCCCTATTCTTAATCCCTGACCTGATAAAAGATCTCTAGTCTATGATCATATCCATGAGAGGACCAATTCTGTTACTACATACATAAAGCTACCTTTATCAGAAATAACTCATGGCACACCTTCGAAAAAATCCATTGCTTTATTTGGCTCTGTCTCACTTCTTGCAGCATTAATCCCTATATAAGACAGGATAAATGCTTAATGACAAAAAAAAAATATTTGCTTCTTTGTTTTCTCATCTGCAGGATAGGAACATCACCATATAGAATACAGTGAAAAATGAAGTGACCTCTACCTAGCACAAAGGTAGAGTTTAAACAAGATAACATATGTAAGGCCTGTGGCATGGTGGTAGCACATAGCAGCTGGTGAAATAATATGAGGCACCTTGTATTTCCCTCTGTACAATGTCAGAAAATCTACTAAATGCACTTTGCAGAAAGCCCCAGCTACAAGCAAAATGTTAGCAAACCAAACCTAGCAATAGATAAAGGATTATATAACACGACTAAGTGAGATTTATCCCAGGAATACAATGTTGGTTCAACATATGAACATTAGTCAATGTAATATATATTAATAGAATAAAAAAAGAAACTAAATAATCATATCAATAGACACAGAAAAAGCATTTCACAAAATCCAACACCCTTTCAGGATAAAAACACTCAACAACCTAGAAATCAAAGGAAACTTCCTCAACCTAATAAAGAGCATCTATAAAAAACCACAGTTAACATTATAATAGTGAAAGGCTGAAAGCTTTCCCCAAAAATGAGGAATAAAAAAACAAGGATATCCATTCGCTCAACTTCTACTCAACATTATACTGAAGGTCCTAGCCAGGACAATTAGGCAGGAGAAAGAAATTAAAGGCATCCAAATTCTAAAAGAAGAAGTAAAATTTTTATTTGCAGATGATCCTATATACAGAAAATTCTAAGGAATACACACAAACATGAACACACACTCTTAGAGCTAATAAATGAGTTCGGCAAGGTTGCAGGATACACAATCAATATACAAAAATCAATCATATTTCTATATACTAGCAATAAACAATCCAAAAATGAAATAAAGGGACCAATTCAATTTACAATAGCATCAAAAAGAATAAAATTGTTGAGAATAAGAATTTTAAAATAAGTACAAGACTTATACACTAAAAATTAGAAAACATTGTTGAAAGAAATTGAAGAACAAAATAAATGAAAAAAATCTGTGTTCATGGATTGTAATATTTAATAAACGCCAATATCTCCAAATTAATCTATCAATGAAATCCCTATCAAAATTTCAGCTGCCTTTTTTGCAGAAACTGACAAGTTGATCCTAAAATCCATATGGCAATTCAAAGGACTCAAAGTATAGCTAAAAAAAGTTTGTTTTTTTTTTTTTTGAAGAACAACAAAGTTAGATGACTCACACTTTCCAATTTCAAAACTTGCTACAAAGCTACAGTAATGAAGATAATATGATATTGATATAAGAACAAATAATGTATCATTGCAATCTATTGCATCAATGGAATAGAACTTAGAATTCAAAAATGAACCCACAATTCTATGGTGAGTTGATTTTGACAAGGGTGTCAAGACAATTCAATAGAGGAAAAAGAGTCTTTTCAACAAATGGTGCTGGGAAAAATAGGTATCCACGTGCTAAAGAATGAATTTGGACTCTTCACAGTATATACAAAAATTAAGGCAAAATGGATCAAAGATCTAAGTGTAAGAGATAAAACTATAAAACTCTTAGAAGAAAATATAGGTGTAAGTCTTTGTGATCTTGGATTAGACACTGGTTTCTTCAGATATACATAAAAAACACAAGCAACAAAAGAAAAAAACAGAAAAATTGGGCTTCATCAAAATTAAAAACATGTGCTCCAAAGAACACTACCAAAGTGAAAAGATAAGCCACAGAATGGGAGAAAATATTTGCAAATCATATATCTAATAAGGTATTTGCTATGGTTTGAGTGTGTCCCCCAAAGTTCTTATGTTGGAAACTTAATTCCCATTGCAACAGTGTTATTAGGTGGGATCTTTAAGAGCTAATTAGGTCATGAGGCCTCATGAATGGATTAATGCTGTTATCATGGGAGCAGGTTAGTTATTTCAGGAGTATGTTCTTGATAAAAGGATGAGTTCAACCCCCTTCCACTTGTTCTTGCTCTCACTTGCTCTCGTGCTTGCACTCCCTCTCACACACCATGTGATATTTTACTCCATGTTATGATGTAGCAAGGAGGCCCTCACCAGATACAGCCCCTTGATCTTGGACTTCCTAGCCTTCAGAACTATAAGAAATAAATGTTTGTATGTATTATCCAGTCTGTGGTATTCTGTTACAGCAATACAAAACAGACTGAGATAAAAATTGGTGCGAAGAAGTGGGGCTGTTGTTATAACAAATACCTGAAAATGAGGATGTAGCTTTAAAAATGGGTAACATGTAGAGACTAGAAGAATCTAGAGAAGCAGGCTAAAAAAAGGCTAGATGGCCATTAATACAGTCTTAAGGACAATTCTGGTGAGGGGTCAGAAAAAGATGACAGCTGTAGGAAGAGCCTAAATCTTTTTAGGGATTACTTAAGTGGCCATAATCAGAATGTAGGTAGAAATATGGACAGTAAAGGCAATTCTGATGATGAGGTCTCAGATGGAAATGAGGACCAAGGTATTAGAAACTGGAGTAAAGTCTATTCTTGTTACACAGTTGCAAAGAACTTAGTGGAACTGTGTTCATGTCCTAGGACTTTGTGGAATGCAGAACTTAAGAGTGATGAACCAGGATATCTGGTAGGAGGAACATCTAAGCAGCAAAGTGTTCAAGATGCTTCATGACTTCCTTTGGCCCCTTATAGTAAAGTGAAGGAAAAGAAAAATGACTTAGACATAATTTATAATGAAAAGGGAAGGAGAAGGAAAGATCTGGAAAACTCTCAGCCTGGAAAGGCAAAGAATAAAAAAGTGTATTCAGGAGAGAATACTAAGGATGCAGCCAATTGACAGTTTGTTAAACAGAGTAGTACAGCTAGAAGGAAGCCAGGTGCTATTCATCAAGACAATGAGAGAATGACCCTGAAGGCATTTCAGAGATCTTTGAGATTTTGACCCTCCCATCACAGGCCCAGAGATCTAGGAGGGCCTCACTATGCCTGGCACACCCTCAGTGGACTTACTGCCTCGGGTTTCATCAGGACACTGCTCCCTGCATGCCAGTACAGTGTTCCTCAGACTCCCCAGCTGTGGTTCAAATGGTCCTGGGTGTGGCTCAGGCTGTAGCTCCATAGGGCATAAACGGTAAACCTTGGTGGTATCCACATGGTGCTGACTCTGCTAATATGCAGTACAAGAACTGTGGAGCCATGGCAATCTCCTCCTAGATTTCAAAGGATGTTGCAGACATCCTAGGGGCCAACACAGAGACTTGTCACAGGAACAGAGCCAGAGCCACCACAGCTAGTGTGCCGCACCCCTCCCCCACAATTAGGACAATGCCTAGCTAAGCCATAGGAATGAGGCCACCGCAGAGAGGCCTCCACAGCAATGCCTAGTGGAGCCATGTGAGCGGGTCAGCCTAAGATGGAGCAGGTACCCCTCTTAGGGGTCTGCTGGACCCCACTCCAAGCATGGAAATAAAGTAAAATCTTTAGTTCCTTCAAGAAAAATTCCAGGCACCTAGCTGGCTTTAAAAACCAAAGAGCCATCTGATAAACAAGAAGGTAGTAATAGCTTAAAACAATAGCAAGGAAGTTAGAGCCATAAAATGTTTGGTTCCCTATTGAAACTAAAGATAATATCTTAACATATGTCCCTTAGTTGTTTTCAAAAAAACCTGGACTCTCACCAACAGAAAATGCCATCCTCTTGCATGTAGACCTCAGACAAAGAGGAAATGAGGACTGAACTCTGTCTTCCACCATTCTTTGTTCTAAATTTCTTGCTGAGAGGCCTGGAGGATGTCCACACTCACAAGCCAGAGATTAGCATTCCTTTCTACTGACCCCAAGTTTTCAGACAAAGCTTTATTTTCTTATCCGATTACAAACCAGAACATCTTTGAATCTACCTATGACTTGCAGGCCCCCACTCTAGAGATGCCCCATCTTTTTAGGTTGAATCAATTTATGATAGCCTCCGTATATCAATGTATGACTTTGCCTGTAACCTCTGCCTCCCCACCTTTAAAAACCCTTACTCCATTGGGGAGTTCAGGTATTAAGCATTAGCTGTCAATTCTTATTGCTTGGTGCCCTGCAATAAATGCCTCACTTTCTCTCACTGCAAATCTCAGTGCCAGTGTATGGCTTTGCTATGCCAGGTTGATGGACCCAAGTTTGGTTCAGTAATAAGCCCCCTAACACCACAGAACTGTAGAACTACCAGTGTGCAACTCTGGCCTGAGAGAGCTGCAGGTATGAGACTCCAACCTGTGAGAGCTGCTGCATGGACTGAGCCCAGCAAAGCCAAGGGGGCAGGGCTGCTTGAGGCCTTGTGGGCCCAGTCCCTGACCCAGAGTGCCTAGAAGATGGGGACATGGAATCAAGGAAGATTATTCTGGAGCTTTAAGATTTAATGTTGTTCATGATGTTGGGTTTTGGACTTACTTGGGACCAGTCACCCCTTTTTCTTGCCTATTTTTTTCCTTTTGTAATAGGAATGTCTATCCTATGCCTGTCCCACCATTATATTCCAGAAATAAACAACTTATTTTGATTTCACAGGTTCACGGCTGGAAGAAACTTATCTTGGGATGAATTGTGCCTTGAGTCTCACCCATATCTGATTTAGATGAGACTCTGGGCTTTGGACTTTTGAGTTGATGTGGAACAAGTTAAAACTTTGAAGGCCATTGGCAATTGAATAAATATATTTTGCATGTGAGAAGAGGGCTGGTGCTGGGGTGGAATGCTGTGGTTTGAGTGTGTCTCCCAAAATTCATGTGTTGGAAACTTAATCCCCAATGCAACAGTGTTATGAGGTGGGACCTAATGAAAGCTCTGCCTTCGTGAATGGACAAATGCTGTTATCCTGGGAGTGAGTTAGTTGTTGTAGTAGTAGGTTCCTCATAATGGATAAGTTTGGCCCTCTAACCCTCATTCTTGTGCAACGTAATGCCATGTCATGCCTTCCACCATGTTATGATGCAGCCAAAAGGCCCTCATCAGATACGGTCCCTTGATCTTAGACTTCCTAGCCTCCAGAACTGTGAGAAGCATGTTTTTTTCTTTATAAATTCCTCAGTCTGTAATATTCTGTTATAGCAACACAAAACAAAGACAGTATTTGTATCTAGAACATATAAAGAACTCTCACAACTCAACAACAGAAAGACTCAATTAAATGGGCCCAATCAAAAAGTGGGAAAAGGAATTGCATAGACATTTCTCCAAAGATACACAAATAGCTAATAAGCACATGGAAAGATAGTTGACATCATTAATCATTAGGGAAATGCAAACCAAAACCACAACGAGATACTACTTCACAAAGAGTAGGATGACTATAATAATAATGAAAAAAAAAAACGACAATAACTACTGTCACTGAGGATGTGAAGAAAGTGGAACCATAAATTGCTGGTGGGAATGTAAAATAGTGCAGCCACTTTGGAAAATAGTCTGGCAGTACCTCAAAAAGTTAAAAATAAAATTACTGTATGACCCAGCACTTCCACTCCTACATATATACCTAAAAGAACTGAAAGCGTATGTTCACACAACTTGTACACAAATATTCATAACAGCTTTATTTATAATTACACAGAAGTGAAAACAACCCAGGTGTCCATCAACTGATAAGTAAATAGATAAGTAAAATGCAGTATATCTATAAAGGAAATATTGTGTGTAGGAATAAAATTCCATAAAAAGGAATGAAGTACTGACACATGCTACAATGTGGATGAATCTTGAAAACATTATGCTAAGATGAAAAAAGCTGGACACAAAAGGCCACATATTGTATGGTTCTATTTATATGAAATGCTTATAATAAGCAAATCCACGGAAACAGAAGGTACATTAGTGGTTGCCTGGGGCTGCTTAAGGGAGGAATGGGAAATACTGCTAACATGTATGTGGTTTTTGGGGTGATTAACATGTTCTGGAATAAGTGGTGGTGGTTATATAATCTTGTGAATATACTAAAACCAATGAATTTTATATTTTAAACGGGTGAATTTTATGGTATGCAAATAATATCTCAATTTGGGAAAAAGAGAGTCCCAGCTACATATTGTGTTAGTCTCTTGTACCCTAGTCTGCCTCACACCTGGAAATTATCTAAGCTTACCACTGGTCACAGCACAGTCTGTTTCATTCCCAAAGTAAAGAAAGTACAAGAATTACTTATAACCTCTTTCCTCTATATAAGTCATGAAGGTTACTCTTCTGATTAAGTGTTGATTCTCCAAAGCCCCTTTCCTGACATTGATGCCTAAGGTCCTCCCTCTAAACTTTTTTCCACTGGGCCACGAAATATTAATAGCACAATCATTCTGCTCTCAGAGGCATGAATTGAAAGAAACATGGGTTTTGAATTCAGACAAAAATTCAAATCCTCATTCACCACTTTCTAGCTGTATGCATCTTTGGGGAAGTTACTTAACCATCTGCTCATATGCTAAATGGAGATAATATCTCTTTGAAGACATAAGGATTCAATGAGATAATATATGTAAAGTGCCTAGTCACAGCAATGTTTCAACCAATGTCAGTACACTCACTCTTCTTAGTGTTTTGTAAAATGGATGAAGCTGACATTAGCCCCAACTGATCAGGTACTGTGCTCCAATCTGAAATCTTTCATCAACCAGGACAGGAATCTCATAGGATCTAGGGACATCTCAAGATCACAAATGATAAAAAGGGGGCCAATGGGTACGACATCTTTCATATGTGTTTAATTAGAAACCTGATTTCCAACCTAATGTAATTCACAGGCTCATTATATCAGGCTCCGAAGCTCTCTAGGCAGGGAGATGGGTGTTTGACAGGAGAATGAAAAGGCACGCTGTTCCAATTACCACAAACGAAATGCATTACAAATAAACATATGTTTCCGGAGACAGAATGAGGAGATCCTTTATGGAGAAGAGCTGGGAAGGCTGAGCCATGAAGCTGACTCTAATTTTTCACACAGGAGGCAAAATTACAATCTTGCCACATTCACCTCTGATGATGAGTTTAAAATGGCAAGGACACCACTGAATTTATTGCAGTCTGAGACTTGCTGCCTATCAGCAGAGCCTCCCCCCACTCTCCTACCCTTTTATTTTATACAAGCATTACACGTATATCCAATACCCTGAGACAATTAAGAAAAAGAAATTAGTGTAAACCCCAAGTCACCAAGGCTCTAACTAGAATCACTTCTGAGTTTGTGGGCACTGCCACTGCATTAGTTAACATCCAAACACTGCTGTGTGGATCAGGGTCCTGAGTTGAGAGGAGCTTAACATGCATTTGCAGATTAGCAAGTATGCAGTGCTAACCCAAACGATATTTAACATTTTTCATTAGTCCCCACCACTGTACTATTCAAATCTCTTTGCAAAGTGGCTCAGTGATCCTCCCAGCCACTGTCTCCTAGCATTCTTCATTCTTCCCCTTTTCATCACACAAAATATCCGCACCAAGAACACAATGTTTCCTAAAGAGCAATGTCTTTTCATACCTTCCTGCCTCATTCCTCCATCTGAGAGGTCTTACTCCCCTAATCTCCTACTCCACCTACTGAACTTCTATTCTTCCTTTAAGTCCAACTCAGATGCCGCCTTTGTTGTTAATCCTTCCCCAGCCTCCTATTCTAGGCAAATTAATTATAGCCCCTTCTATTTTCTCATCGTGATCAGAGGGAAGCATGAAGGCCTTGCATATATATATTTTTAAAGGTTAAGGGTAGAAATTTTGCTCATTTCAGTTTTGCCACTCATGATCTTTCACAAAGTTGATAGGACCCTTAGTAGAGATCACCTAGTATCATCTATTACAGTGCATTTCAAGCATATATTTGTCATATAATTATTTGCTTTAACCAAAATCTCAGGAGAAAGCTCAGTGCATATTCAACAAATGAAATCAGAGCTACACTGGTTATAATAATATCCAGAGGATCCAAAGTATTTCCCACTTGGCTCTTCCCACTGTAGGCCATGAGGAGGGTCCATGGAACCACTGACCCCCAACCCAACACTCTCTTATAAATTAGGAAATCTGGGCCAAGACAAGGAAAATGTGGTATTCAAGGTCATACAACAATTTAATAATAGCACCTATAAGCTCTATCACATGTCATTCCTGCCTTCCCATTCTTAGGGGGAAAAAAGCTACATGAAAAAAACTGGTGAAAGAAACAAGAGGCTTGGCTAGTCTTTAAAATTCAATGGAAGCTTCCGTCAGCTTGCCAGCTGGAGGAGAGGATGTGTCAGTATAATATCTACCTTGAGACAGTCTTAATGACTGGCTGCTAAGAGATTCAGTGAGGCAGCAGAGAGGGCACAGGGTAGGGGGAGGTGCCTGGTTGGGTGGCTGCTGTTTGCAGGGCCAGCTAGGCACTATGTATCAGAAGGGGACTGCTTATTTGACTGACTTTCAGGGTCATCAGGAAGAGCCCCCCATCACCAAAACAAAAACAAAAAAAACCACACATCTCACTGACAACTGTAGTTTCTATGTAATGTGATTGGTTTAGACTCCAGCAGATCTAGGCTGGATTCTGGATGGCAATTACAAGTTGACTAACCTGTAGGGTCAGTTTTCTGGCTTGTAAAATCAACACAACAGTGATCTCAAAATTTACATAAGATTACCTTGATTAAATGAGACAATATTAGGAAAAGCACTTAGGCAGTATCTCATACACAGCAGGCATTCAATAACCAATAATCCTTTTCTTCCTTTATGTTAGGTACAGCCTTCTCTAGTCAAGTTTCCTATAAAAGCCTTTGAAATTTAAAATACTGACAATACCACGTTGCTATGGACTGAATGTTTGTGTCACTCCCGAATACATGTTAAAGCCCTAATCCCCAATTGTGATGACATTTGGAGGTGGAACCTTTGGGGAGTAATTAGTATAGATAAAGTCAAGAGAAGAGAGCCCCCATGATGGGAATGGTGCCCTTATAAAGGGATGAAGAGACCAGGGCTCTCTTCCTTCACCATGTGGGGGCATAGCAAGAAGGTGCCGTCTACAAGCCAGAAAGAGGGCCCTCACCAGAACCCAATCATGCTGGCACCCTGATCTCAGACGTCCGGCCTCCAGAACTGTGAGAAATAAATTTCTGTTGTTTAAGCCTCCCAGTCTAAAGTCTTTGTTACAGCAGCCTGAGCTGACAAGACACAGTTTTGGTGAGGAACTCATATACTGCTGGTGGGAGTGTAAACTGGCATAATCATTCTGTAAAACTGTAAAACTACTAAAAGCTGAATATACATATGACCTATAACCCAGCAAATGCCACTCCTGGGTACACACCCAGCAGGAATAAGAGCTTATAATCACCAACATTACATACAAAAATTGTTCTTATCACCATTATTTATAGTAGCCCCAAACTGGGAACAACTTAAGTATCCATTACAGCAGAATGCATAAACTGTGATATATTCAGAGAATGAAATACAAATCAGCAATGACAAAGAATGAACTAATGCTATCTACAAGAAAACAAATGAATCTCATGAACATTATGTTAAACAAAAGAAGCCAGACACAAAGAGTTTCTACTGTAGGATTTCATTTATATAAAGCTCAAAAGCAGGCAAAATTAACATATGCTGAAGGAAGCAAAATAGTAGTTACCTGTTCAGGGAGGAGAAGTCAAGATTGAAAGAAGTAATGCACTTTGGGAGGCCGAGATGGGCGTATCACGAGGTCAGGAGTTCGAGACCAGTCTGGCCAACATGGTGAAACCCCATCTCCACTAAAAATACAAAAAAATTAGCCGGGCGTGTTGGCATGCACCTGTAATCCCAGCTACTTGGGAGACTGAGGCAGGAGAATCGCTTGAACACTGGAGGTGGAGGTTGCAGTGAGCTGAGATCACACCACTGCACTCCAGCCTGGGCGACAGAGTGAGACTCCGTCTCAAAAAAAAAAAAAAAGGAAGTAATGATGGATAGAAGCTTAGCAGGCGCTGGTAATGTTGCATGCACATCTCATCTTGGGTCATACTTTATAATTTTATACTAAAAACTCAATGAATTACAAACTTACTATTTCTGCACATTTGTGTATGTCAGTTTTATACTTTGATTTTAAAAGGTCTACAGAGAAAACAAACCTTTGGAAGCAATAACAGATTGAGGGTCATAAGGTCCCCAAAGCTCCTTTACCCCAGGACTACACTCTCAAGACACCCTTGTATCCATTCCTTCTTTTCCACTGCTACGGTTCTAGTTCAAACATCCAGTACCTCACAGACAGACAACCAAAACATGCTCCTAGTTGGTCTCCAGGACTGCACAAGTTCTCCACCCGTGCCCCCCACTGCCCGTTTTCTACACTGTCTTCAGATAAACCTTCTTAGTACAGCACTGATCAACTCACTCCCCTGATCAAAACCTTCACAACATTCTACTGACTACAAGATAAAGAAAAAATACGTGAGCTTTGAATTCAAGGTTCTCCTTAGCAGATTCCACCCTACTATTCAAGGATTAACTCATAATTCCTCCTCATCTTGTCCCACTGCTTCAATCAAATAAAACACTGACTCTGAACATGGTCCACAGTGTGCCTTCCTCTTTTCACCATCCTCTCGGAAAAAGACTTGGGCAGAAAGAAGCTATTCATTTAACATGATAAAAAGCTAACAAAGTCTTACACTCCCCAAAGCTACCTCCCCATCCTCTATCCTTCTTCACTGTTTCCTTGGTCAGTGGCGGCGGTGGCGGGGGCGGGGACGGGGGGGCGGGGCAGGGGGAATACTACTTTAGAAACTTCAATTTCACCTTCAAATGATAAAGATTAGCTAAAAATATGAAGAATAAATCCAGCTCCTGAAAAAATAATAAAAAGAAATTTTATCCCTGTATTCCCTAGCTTCCTACATGATGGTGATGGCAATGATTTTTTTTTTTATTTATAAAGCACTTTTGAATTTACAGAGCACTTTCATAACCTACTTTAAGTGTCACAATAACCCTGGAAAATAGGCATTCTCATCCACATTTAACACATAAAGACACCAAGGCTCAGGTAAACACTAAGATTACTTGCCAGTTCTCATATTCCTGGGATTCTGGTCAATAAATGTAGCTGTTATTTCTGACAACTTCCTACTACTCTTGTGAGCATTTCTCTACTCCTCCACCACCAGGTGTGCATTCTACATTCTACCTCTGCAGGGTGTTGCTCTCATATTGCAGCTATAATCTCCAGTATGTTACCTGAGACCACCATATTCATCCTCCTATAGGTATTAATAATTTTCTTGGCCAGGCACGGTGGCTCACACCTGTCATCCCAGCACTTTGGTAGGCTGAGGCAGGAGGATCGCTTGAGATCAGGAGTTTGAGAGCAACCTGAGCAACATAGCAAGACTCTGTCTCTACAAAAAAAAAAAAAAAATTTAAAGAATAGGCCAGGCACGGTGGCTCATGCCTGTAATCCCAGCATTTTGGGAGGCCGAGGCAGGTAGATCACGAGGTCAAGAGATCGAGACCACCCTGGTAAACATGGTGAAACCCTGTCTCTACTAAAAAAATACAAAAAAAAAATACAAAAATTAGCCAGGCATGGTGGTGCACACCTGTAGTCCCAGCTACTCGGGAGGCTAAGGCAGGAGAATCGCTTGAACCCGAGAGGCGAAGGTGGCAGTGAGCCGAGATCGCGCCACTGCACTCTAGCCTGGTGAAAGAGCAAGACTCTGTCTCAAAAACTAATAATAATAATAATAATAATAATAATAACTTCCTAGAGGTCTCCAAGATTAGAAAGATTTTCATTCTTTAAAATCCTAAGAATGAAATGCAACTTAAATGGTGAAACTTTGAGCAATATAAGAAGATGCGGAAGTGATATTTGGAGGACACTATCCATTGTCCCAAGAACTTGAAATCTTCTTCAACATTTTTTTTGAGGCCTACTATCAGCCAGGCTGCTAAAGACTGAGGCAAAGAACAAAACGTGGCCTTTGCCCTGATGGGACTCACAGCCTAGTATAGACCCCACAGGTGTCAGTCCTGTATGTAGTACTGATTTTAGCTTAAATAACCTCTTTTTTTTTTTTTTTTTTTGACACAGAGCCTTGCAATCTTGCTCTGTCACCTAGGCTGGAGTGAGGTGGTGTGATCTCAGCTCACTGCAATCTCTTCCTCCTGGGCTCAAGGGATTCTCGTGCCTCAACCTCCCGAGTAGCTGAGATTACAGGTGCACACCACCACACTCAGCTGATTTGTTTTTCATATTTTTAGTAGAGACGGGGTTTCGTTATGCTGGCCAGGCTGGTCTCGATCTCCTAAGCTTGGGTGATCTGCCCACCTCGGCCTCCCAAAGTGCTGGGGTTACAGGCATGAGCCACCATGCCCAGCCAAGAATCTGATTCTTATCTTCACAATCACTGATGTTTTCTGCCAAGTTGGAACAAACACCCAAGAAGCCATTCTAGCTGCTGCTATCCATTCCTCATCTTTAACAATGAATAGCCCATTTAAAATCAAACCACCAAGTAAACAAATAAACTGCCAAAAGACAAGAACTGATGTTCCACATGTTAAAAAATTTATTTATTTATTTGTAGAAACAAGATGTTGCTATGTTGCCCAGGCTGGTCACAGGGCTCAAGTGGTCCACCCACCTCAGCCTCCAAAGTAGCATGACATTTCACATATTTTTAAACAAACATTGGGGAAAACATTTAATCTTACCTGGTATACTCATAGAAATACATGTTAAAATAGTCAAATACCGCTTTACAGATATTAACACTAAAAAAGATAATACCATGTGCTGCAAAGTGAGGTAAAAATGGTTGATAGACTGCAAATATAATAGAAAAAAACCTTTCATAGAATCTTCTTAGATATTGCAATATAGTAACATTACCAAGAGCTATAGATATAATAATCTTTTATCAAGTAGTTGGTCTCCTGAAAATTGAGAATGCCTATGGTTGTACTATGTCATAATGGTGAAAAATTGGAAGTCAATACAGTTCTTTAACAGAATTATAAATTGAGGAAATCATGGTACATTAGCCATGAAAAAATAAATTTCTAAGACTGGCATATGTCAAAATTATTTATAAGTGAAAAAATATGAAGTTATGGCTAGAGTACAACCACAATTATGTAAAAATATGTGTGTATATGAACAAATACTAGAAGAGAATACAAAAAATGTAAAAGCAGCTCCTCTATTACTATGGTAAAATTATGAGATAAATGTTTTCTATTTAAAACATCCTTTAATCATGCTGATATAATAAATCATACTTTATTACATTGTTTAATAGCCTGTCTCCTCCATTATATTATAAGCTTTGTGAAGACAGGGCAATGTTTCTTGCGCTCGCGTTACAGCACCAATTCCTACCGACTAATTCATGAAAGAATATATGAAATACATGGGAAACCTCAAAATAAATACCCCCAAGAAGGGGAGAGGAGGTAAATCATTAAAGTCAAACAAAAAGTTTATCTCTAGGTGCCTGTTTCTAAGATATATCTAGGGGAAAAACTAAATCAGCACTGAAGAATCTCTGGAGAGTCCTTCTTCCTTCAAAGCTGCTACCTAGATCTTTCTCCTAAGGGTCTGGGGGAAAGCACAGGATCCTGGGAAGTGGACATAGCAGCAGGGAACCTCCCAAGACTTTCAGAGGGTACCCTGAGTCAGAGGGCCAGGTGCTTCAAATCCTTTCCCTACTCCAAAACCCACTGCCCTTCAATTCCAGGAACCTTCCATATCACTACAGCTGGAATCAACTGGGGGGACAGGAGAAGAGGAGGATGTTGCAAGAGGGACTAATTATGTGGGGGGCCGGGGTTGGGGGGAAGAGGACAGGAAAAAAAACAGACCGGCAGAGAACAGTCTTTTTAGTAGGAACTTAAGTTTAAGTCTGATGCCACTCTGAGTTCTGGCTAAGAAATAAATTTCCAGGTACAAAGAAAAATAAGAAGCTTTAAAAGAACTGAGCTGTGGAGTGAAAATCCTCTTTCCTGACAACTCAGAATCAGTCTGAAATATACCAGAAGGACTCTAAGTCATAGAAGTATTATAAGCATTAACAAAAACACATAGGGAAAGGAGACAATCTTTAAATTATTTTCAACCAACCTACACAACATCTGTCACAAACCATACAGGCTCTTGCCATCTTAAGCAATTTTTTTTATCTATCCCTGGTGCTTCTAAGCAAAAGCATCATCAATTGACTAATGCAGAGATCAGAAAGGAGCTTAGCCGCACAGAGAAAGGGTACGGAGTGAGAAGAGTATTGATTTTAGACACAACTTTATTTCGGTGTTATAACTTTAAGCAAAATCGCAAGCTCTCTGAGCCTTGGATTTCTAATCTAAGCAGGAAATTATACCAATTTACCTCACAAGGTCAAGGTGACAATTAAGTGCAATGGCACATACAAGTCAAAGTACACAAATTGTAAAGTTTTACTTAAATATATGACCTTAATATAGAATCAGAAATACCACAATTTCCTTCCAAGGGTCAGAGTTAAGTTGAGTGCATTTTTTTCAAACAAACCTGACTGCATAAGTTATCTGGAGGCTACAGGAAAATTAGTCTCATCCCATTTTGCCAAGTTAACTGATGTTTTATTCTTTCAAAGAGTAGACTTTTCATGTAGGTGGGTGGCAATAAAGAATAATTTTCCTTTTCCTCTGATCTTAGTGCTGAAATTCTACTATTCATGACTTAGTGTCAGAGAAGTTTTTCTATTTCCCAGCTCCTTCTATGAAAATGCAGAAACCTGAAAAAGGGTTGCCAGTAACCATTAGCAACTCATAGTTGAGCTAACATGGGCTCAGTCTACTGAATACTAAGGGCTAGGAAATAGGGATGCCAACAACAATTTGCCCTCAATGTCCCAAGAACCTGCTGATTTCACATTTTCAGTCTTGTAGTCTCCAACCACCAAAATTCCCTCCAAATTCCCCCATTTCAGCATCTAAAAATCTCCCAGACTATTTCTTGCACTGGAAAATAAGACTTCATGTCCCAATTTTGATTCAGAAAATACGTTCACATCTGGAATGAGTCCCGGGTCATAAGATATATGTCCACAGACAGAGAATAAGAGGCATCATTGGAGAGAGAAGGCACCAAAAAGTAAGAAAACAAAATTCACTACCTACACAGTTCTAACTAGACTCAGCAGCCCTAATACTTGAGTAAACCTATTTCCTCCCCTAAGTTCTTACTCTCATAACTAGAAAAAGTGCCCATGACAATACCTAACAGGAAACTAAGTGGGGAACTCTTCCTCGTATCTACCTACTCTCAATCCCACCTGTTGCTAGAGTTTCAGACAATACATATTGAAATCTGTTGTTTTTGTTACAGTTTGCAAAGTCCTCCCATAGACATTATCTCATGAAGAAAGTAGGACAAGTAAAATTATTCCAATTTTAAGGATGAGGAAATCGAGATTCAGAGAAGAATAGCAAATTGTTATGGCATGAATTAAACTAGTCTCAATCCTCCCATCACTACTCTTCATGGCACTGTTCATTGGCCTTTTGTATCAGAATCTGGATGTTTCTGCAAGAGAATTCCAAGCTAGTACCAAAGGGAAATCATTAAGCTAAATGCCCTTGGAAAACAAGTCTATTAAATGGCTGGAAGAACTGATATTTTTGCCCACAAAATTTCCACCAGATTAGCTAACCACCTGGTTCTATGGCACTTGGCACTCAGTCTAGGAAGCCTCAAGAAATACACACAGGATCCAAAGTCACGCTGCTTATCCAAACTTCTTCCTTTCCCTGCCCTGAAACCTTTATGCCAACTAGCCTACATCTGCTCTATACACTTCTTTCCCATTACTGTTATTATACTTTTACTATCTCTTCCTTTTTACCGAAATGCCTCTTTCCTTCCTCACTAATCTAAATCCCACTCATCTTTCAAAGCTCAGCTCAGATTTTTCCCTTCTGTAGAACATTCTCTTTTCCAGGCCACAGAACATATAGAACCCACAAATCTGGGTTCTAGTCCTGACTCTATCACTTCCTGGCTATTTGAGCTTGGGTAATCATCTTAACCTACTTAGACCTTAATTCCTTCATACGTAAAATGAGAATAATATTAAGTACTGCACCACAGATTCTATCGTGTGGAGGATTAAATGAGACACAAATGTGATAGTGCTCAAAGTATGAAGTTTCCACATATAAGTCAGCTTAAAAACATCTTCCCCAGAGACTGTTTCAAAACAGTGCTAATCAATGTTTTCCAAACTATGTACAACAAATTACCCCAACCAAAATGAAGGAATATTCATCTAGGTTTGTTCTATTTTTCTAAATCATTTTTTAGTGTCATGAAAACCTGTTCACAAATGACAGGCTCCTATACTCCCTTGAAGGCTCCTATAAATACTCATGTAGTAAGCTGTTGTCTTAAAGATGCTATGAAAATCTGCTTGTCATGGTGGAACATTTACTGAACATCTGTCAAGTGTCAATCATATTGTTAGACATTTTCAAAGTTTATTTCAATTAGTTTGAGATATACTTTATGTCCTCTTTTTAGATGAAGTGAAGTTCAGACAGAATAAGAAATTGTTCAACGTCAAACATGTATCTGTGTCACTGAGAAAAAGAAATACCAAGGTGTTCAGTGGAAAGGAGAAATATGGAACACTGTTATCCATTAATCACAGAGCATGATGGTTAGGAGCATGGAAGCATGAACTCTGGAGCTGGACTCCCTGGGTTCAAATTCTGAATTCACTGTGAGCTATAGTTTCCTCATTTGTAAAATTAGGTTAATAGTAGTAATCTATTTGATACCCTAGTAAATGAGTTAATACATCTACTTAAAACAGTGCCTGCCTGTCACAAAATACATGCCCAGTACATTACGTATTATCATTTCTCCCACCTTGTTTATCCAAGCCTTTCCCTCTTTTCCCTGCCTTGAAACCTTTATGCCAACTAGCCTACATCTGCACTACACACATCTTACTCATTACTGATGTTATGCTTTGGCTCTTTCTCTTACTCTTAACTGAAATGCCTCTCTCCCGCCTCACTAATCTAAATCCCATTCTTCCATCAAAACCCAGCTCAGATCTGTGACTTCTGCGAAACATTTTGACTTCTATAGTCCACTCTGAGACTGTGATATTGTTTGACTATATAAAGAGTTCTTTATATAGTCAAACAGTCCAACCTTTAGAAAGGTTTCTACAGATCACTTGATTTCATAAGGGCCTCTGAAGATAGATGATTTAGCCTATATCCATAATTTTGTTGTTGTTGTTGAGATGGAGTCTCTGCCACCCAGGCTGGAGTGCAGTGGCACGATCTCAGCTCACAGCAATCGCCACCTTCCGAGTTCAAGCAATTCTCCTGCCTCAGCCTCCCGAGTAGCTGGGATTACAGGTGCCCACCACCATGCCCAGCTAATTTTCGTATTTTTAGTAGAGATGGGGCTTCACCATATTGTCCGGGCTGGTCTCAAACTCCTGACCTTAAGTGATCTGCCTGCCTCAGCCTCCCAAAGTGCTGGGATTACAGGCGTGAGCCACCATGCCTGGCCTATATCCCTAATTTTTGAAACAAATTGAGACTTGAACAGTTCAACTGCCTATGGTGACACAGAAAGTTAGTTGGCAGAGTACAGACTTGAATCCAGGTGTTTTAAGTGTTTGCAATGCTCTTTCCATTACACTATCCTAATTCTGTCTTCCTTGAGATTCTGTATAAGTTCTCAAGACTGAAAGTATATATTCTATAATTATTTGATTTCAAGTATTTCACTGGTTTCGTAGCCTTCATGGCAACTAACACATTCAAGTTAGTAGCTGTTTGCTGCTTATTTCATCAATCTTTCATTGGTGCCCTTTTATCTAACACTTAAAATGTTAGTGAACACAGACTCTAGAACTTAAATTCTCACCATTAGCTATTCACAGGGGAAGAAAGGGACAGAAGAGGGAAATATATATTCGTATGTATTGCTATAGTTGCATTACAAGGTACAACAAAAAAGGATTCACACTATATCACTGGAATCTAGAAATATAAAAGAAACAGTTTTCAGCTGGGTTATTATTAATATCGAGGGCCTCCAAAGATTCAGTCCGTGATAGAGAAAGGGGATCTCAATTTCCTCTCACAAAGCCCAAGCCTCTTTGCACAGGATTAAATCAGGCTGAAATTATTGTACAAAGTTGTTAGGCCCCTTGAACAGAGAAAGAGATAAGAGGTATATATCCTGGAAAAGGGATTATAGTTGTGCTTGGGAGGACAGGAATGGAAGACTAGTCCTAGATAGGAAGAAGAAAAGAACGAACAAACCCTAGAACTGGAGAAAAGCTCAAGGAAACAAAGGCAGCTTAGTGCCTAGGCTGAGAGAGGAGAAGCAGAGAGCACAACAGCTGTTCTTCAGAAAAAAACAAGCATGGGGTGTTTAGGCACATCAGACAAGGGTGAATGAGGGAGAGGCGCGAGGCAGGTACGTAATCAGCCTTATGTAAGGGAAGGTGTAGGAAATTCTAATCCAGTAACAATAATTAATGCTTCTATAGCACTTTACACTTTATAAAAAGATTTTATATATACCACTACTTGCTGACTAGTCACTTCGGTTAATGCAGCTGTCATTTGTTTATATTTACAGGGAACCAATGAGTTGCTTTTGCTCATCATTGATATTTTCATAATTTTTTTCATAAGTCATTGATTAGTTCAACAAATAATTACTGAAAACTTTCTTTGTCCTGGAGATACTGAAATAAAAGTTATAGTCACTGCCTTCAAGGGGATCTCAGTGTTGTTGAAAGTGAAGTGTTGGGGAAGACAGACAAACCCTGATTATAATACAGTGGGCTAATTGCTATGACAGGTAATCAATGGTATTGTGGTTTCTAACACAAATGGAAATAATTTAAGGAAGGATTAAGTCCTGATGCTAGACGAGGCAACAACTGAGTTGAGTCTTGAAGATCATCCAGGCAAAGACACAGGAGAAGAAAGCCTTTCAGGAAGCATGAGTAGTATAAATAAAGACACAGGGGCACGGCACATTCAATTAGCTCTATGTAGGGTCTCATGGTGCTATCAAAGTATGTGGCGAATCAAAGAAAGGCAAGGCAGAAGAAGTAAGCAGAGTCAGATCACGAAAGCTTGCTGTGTACTTTGAACATTTTCCAATCACAATGATGTTTTGGTTCTCCAAATCTCTATTCTACCATTAGTATACTGTTTACAATTAAAGCTGTTTTCAAGAAAACAAATATATTGTTTGTGATAGTTCTGAAGAGCCCTTACAATGGGGAAGTTAAACCATTCCCACACTCCCACTTTGCAGTTGAGAAAACAGGAAGCCCCAAAAAGCTGTGTGGAAGAAGGCACACAAAACTCTCATAAAGGTATAGACAAAGCAGTAGCCCAAAGGAACTTTTTCACTAAAGAGAAAGAAACGCACAGCTTGGGTGGCCTGAGGTTGGAGTTTCACACTGAGGAAAAAAGAAGGCAGAATTTTCAGAAAAATGTTTCCTTGAGAGCCAAGTGTCAATATATGGTAAGAGAGACTTGGTCCTCAATTTTATTCCATTTGCCTTTGCTCTGCTCAGAGCTGCCATGGACTAAATAATACTTTCCAGTATTGTGGGCTGCTATGGATCTCTCATTCAGAGCTGAATCTCTAAAGATTTATGATGTGGTATGGTTGAAAATTAGTAATTAATTTGTATTTCACAGGACATAAGAGTGAAAGCATTCTAAAGCTTATATTTGAAGAGAGTAAGGATGACTTCCAACATATTAACATATACTTCTAATCCTAGGATACTTCCCTCTCTTCATTGTTACCTTCTATCCCTTATCTCTTTGACTCTCTTGCTGCTCAACTCAATATGGCAAAGATTTACTGTCCTCAATCTATGTTTCAGGCCCTATGCTGGATGCTAAGAATGCAAAAAAGAATGAAACATTCAGCCTGTCCTCAGAGAACCCACTATCTAGTGGGGAAGCAGACATATAAACAGACCATTGTGTTGTGTCCAGAGATAAAGATACTTGCAGTATTGAAAGACGGCATGGAGGGGGCATAGACGCTCAATACAATCTAGAGAGTTAGAGAAGAGTTTCTGGAAAAGGAAATAGTCTTAAAAGATGAATATGAATTTAATCAAGAAAAGGAAAGAGGAGGAAGGGCAACTGTAGTAGTAGACAGCAAAGACGAGGAGGAATGCAACAATGTGTGTATGGCAGTGCAAACAGTTCAGTATTGCTGGAAAAGGAAGTCTGGACATGGAAATAATTAGAGGTAGCAGGAGAAGAAAGCAGGGGTCAAATCACAGGAGGGCCATAAACTACCTATAGGACATGGGAAGCTCCTGAAAAACTTTAAGCAAAGGAGTAAAAAGGTCAAATTTGCATTTTAAATAGTTCATTCAGGTTACTAAATGGAAATCATGATGAGACTTGCAGAAGTTCTAGGTGAAAGTTAGTAAGAACTTGAAATAGGCGGCCATCGGTGTCCCACTTAAAATACAGAAGAGCTGGAATCGGAAGGAAAAACATGGATTTCAATATTGGATCAAACAACCCTTAACCACCCAGATGGAGATGTCCAGCAGGCAGCTGAACATGTCTAAAGATGAGGACAAAGTTTTGGACTAAAGGTAATGATTAGGGAACTGATTGTATTTAGGAAGTAACTGACACCTTGAGAGTAGATGGACCAGGGAGAATATGCAGTATAAAAAAAGAAGTTGGCAGGAAAAGGGGGCCCAGAGGAACATCCACATTTAATGAGGTAGACAAAGGGAAAGAACAAGAAGAGTGAAAAGAAACTTCGATAAAACAAGTATGAAGAGAACAAAGAGGCTGGGGGTGGTGGCTCATGCCTGTAATCCTGACACTTTGGGAGGCTGAGGCAGGAGGATCGCTTGGGGCCAAGACTTCGGGACTAGCCTAGGCAACATAGCAAGATATTGTCTTTACAAAACTATTTAAAAATTTTAAAAAGGAATAAAGAATGCAGTGTCCTGAAGCCAAGGGACTTCCAAAGGGAAGATATACAGTGTCAAACACATCAGTGAATGTTTGACACCTTCCTCTGGATTTAGCAATTAGGTTCCCTAGCAAGAACAGTATCAATATTACAGAGAAGGCAGAAGGCCAGTGTCAGTGGAAAAGGGCAAATAACTGGATAAATAACGAGTGAGATTTATCTTTCATGTTTGGAAAGAGTGGTTAGGAAGGTGAGGATCAGTTTTTCATTTGTTACTTTATTTACAAGAATGGAGCAACCCATAGAAAGAGCAATCAGTAGAAAATGAGAGTATGAACAGAAGGAAAAAGAGAGATGACATCTTAAGCAAGGTCATGCAGAAGACAAGAGAAGATGAGTCTTTTTCAACAATAGGCAATGCCTTTATCCTCGGAGAATGAAATAAAGAAAATCAACGTTAAGGTAAGAGAACCAGGACAAGAGCATTCCAAACAAAGGCAGCTGTGCAATAATAGCACCAGGTCTTGAAAGTCCAGCATGTGTGCAAGGAGAGGGTAATCCAGAGTACAGCAAAATTCAGGATTGAGGGGACAGTGAGAAATGAGTCTGAAAAGCTGGAAGCAAACTGTGAATAAGCATAGTGAGCAACTACGTGTTAGGGAAGAATGTTAAGAAAGAAGCTAACTTTCTAAGATCCGTGAATGCTTTTGTTTTGCTTAAAAATATTCTGAAAGCAATGTTCTAGGCTTTGATTGGATAGGGAAACAAATACAAGCACTACCTTTTAAAGGCCTTCTGTGTATTTCTCTCTTCCTTCATTTTCCTCTGAAGCTATCCTTCCTTAATTAGTCACAAGTAAAACTGAAGGAGAGCTATTTCAGAATTCACTTATTAAATAAAATTAAGATTTATGTGGTTCTGTCCCTAATTATTAAATATAGCTCAGTTAATGGGTAACGTTTTTGTCATTAAAAAAAAAAAAAAAACTAAGTTATATTGCCTTTTGAAAAACACAAAAGAAAGCCTTTGATGATATTGTCTTGAGCCAGTGGCCCTCAATTAAAAAACAACAACAAAAAGAAGATTCCTCATCCCAGAAGTGTGCAAAGTAAACAATCACTTACATAACAAAATTTTGGGAACTCAAAAAAGGAACCAAGGTAGATCAGATACCTGCAGCTGGAAACAGGGAAATATGCAACAGTAACTACTAGTATGGCTCTTTAGCTTTTACAAAATGCTTTTATGGTACCTTATTTTATTTAATTATCACAACAGTGGTATCAGAAATACGTTATCTCTACTTTACAGGTAACGAAACTAATTTTTGTCTGTTATTCTAGAACCTTGAACAGTGCCTGATATATAGTAGACCTCCAGTGGAAATTTGTCAAATAGATGGGAGAAAGGCTCAAGGAGATTATGTAAACCTGATAAGGCCATATGGCTAACAGTGGAGCTAGATCTCAATTCGAAGTCTTTTGACCCTCAATCCTGTATCTTCACATTGTTTCATGCTGCTGAAAAGGAAAGAAGGGCCGGGTGACTGAATCTAATCTATTTTACAATCTTACATGAACTAGTTAAAATTTCTGAAATGCCTGCTGTCAAGCAACAAACACCAAGGCCCATATACATCCTCCTATTCTTAGTCATGCCTCCCAGACATCCTTAGAGTTCAGGCACCTGTGGTATCTGCTCCCTTTATTCTCTCCATAGGTCATTGCCCTGTTAAAAACTACGTCTTCCTGCTGTATTGAAGCAGTGTCTGCAGAACAGAAAAGCCTTCTAGATCATCCTCTCCTTTCTCTAAAGAGATATTGTAGCTTTATGATACCCAATTACTTCTATGTGGGAAGCTAAAAAAATTAGGTAACAATTTTTTTCTTATAAAAAAGGCAATTTCTTTTGCAAAAGATTTTCCACAATTCATTTAAATAGTGAGTGCCCCACTGCTTTTGAAATTATTCAGTTTACAAAAACTCAATATACACAGCTTTTTCAGGATCATATCCACCACCTAGAGTGAGGTCATGGTTAAATGCAATAGCCTCAAGACAGAGTTGCATCTTGGTTTTTCTGTGTTTAGTGGCACTCCCTCTATGTGTACATCTGTAAATCTTGTAAGACCTTCTGCAAGCTTATCAGGTGGCATTGTCATCTTTTGTTTTAGATTCCCACATAGATTTAGCCACAAGTCCCAATTCCCATCACTGATGAGGAAATACACACAGCAGGCATCACAAGATTAGCCTCTTTTTTCACGATAACATATGGTAGCAATAATGTAACAAGGAGGTACTGAATTAAGACCATTCAAAGGTGAGCTTTTCACTCTAGGAAATGTTTAGTCATTTATTGACATATATCTCTGCTTCCAAAGGTTTATAGGCATTACCATATAGAAAAAAATTACAGCTAATGCTTTTAAAAGAAAATGGCACAAAAACTGAACCATGGAAATAATATAGTGCTGGAAAGGATCTTGGAGAATATATTTCAATCCTCTCATTTGACAAATTTTAGAAAATCAAAGTCCAAAGATGCAAAGTGGTTTATCTAAGAATACATGGTAGCACATTTTAATGGAACATTTCTAACTACAACATCTTCATTCCCCAGGATAACCTATCTCTGTGTTCCCATAGTATCCTATGCATACTAATTACCATACAATATTAAAATCCTCTTTAAATGCCTGTCCTCCCCCATTGGACTATAAGATTCCAATAGACAAGGCCTGTGTTTAATCCTTATATCCCTTGTAAATTTGAGGGAAAGGTATGCACATCTAGAAAACTTCCTATTTAGGCCTCCATTCCTTTTCGCTTAGCAAGATATTAAAAAGAACAAGGTTATTACAGATCTGAACTTGGGTACAGAAAGACAGTAAGCAACCTTAGGTAGATAGGAACGCTAACGTAAAAATGGGTTCCTGAAGGGAAGGAAGGTCAGCATTACAGCACAGTCCTACCAACTTTATTAGATTGTTGGATTTTGATGACTAGGTCTCCAAGATTCTTCTTTAGCCATTTTATTTTATTTATTTTTTTGGAGATGGAGTCTTGCTCTGTTGCCCAGGCTGGAGTGCAGTGGTGCGATCTCGGCTCACCATAACCTCTATCTCTCGGGTTCAAGAAATTGTCCTGCCTCAGTCTCCCGAATAGCTGGGACTACAGGCACACACCACAACAACCAACTAATTTTTTGTATTTTAGTAGAGATGGGGTTTCACCACGTTGCTGGTCTTGAACTCCTGAGCTCAGGCAACCCACCTGCCTCGGCCTCCCAAAGTGCTAGGATTACAGGCGTGAGCCACTGTTCCCGGCCTTCTTCAACCATTTTAGAATGAACTTTGCTGAAACAACAATAACACAAATGAACACAAACAAGGAATAGTGTGATTGCTGGTGTCGCTAAGTGTGAGCGTGCTTACATGGTCTTTTTAAGCACTTACTAACAGCTCCATGATGAGTCTTTAAAAGAAGCCGACACAAACAGTATTTTTCAGGAGAAAAAGAATTTGAGAAATCTCCTCAAAGAGAGACTTAAGAGTAAAAAGAAACTTGAGCTGGAGTCAGATGCGAGTTGTAGTTCCCATCGTTTCGCTAACTTCTCATTTGACCTTGGGCAAAATGTTCCATTTCTCTAGGCTAGATGATGATTCAGGTTCCCTCAAGTTTAAATACTATCATTATGAGATTAAAAGTCCCTGCCAGTCCTTGAGATAATAAGGGATGGAAAAATATAAAAGTTAAAGGTAGAAAATAGTCAAAATGGAGGGATACTGTGGTAGAGTGGGGGAAAAAAAAACAAGGTAGAGAGATTAAAGTTCTAGATTCTAGTTCTGGTTCTGCCATTAGCTAAGTGAGTAACCTTGAACAAGCCACATCATCCCCTCTTGAGATCAAGATTTCCCCATTTATAAAGTAACTCAGATGATCTTTCAGCTCTAATATCTGAGAATTCTAAAGTACAGGCAACTGCTGCTACGAACAATCAAATTCTGTGCAATCAGTATATTTATGTTAGAAATAAGACGCTTAAAGTATTAAACAAAGAGAAGGCCCAAACCTTATTTGAGTGTTCTTTCAAGTTCAAATTCAAGTATTTTTTAGAGTCACTCACAAGCACTAGTTCAAGCAGACTGCTGCACTTTGAATTCCTCTATTCTTGATAAAATGCTCAAAGGCTGGCTAGAAAAGAATGGAGACAGGTACTGCCTAGATAACGCATCAATCCAGTCTCTTCGTTGTCCCCCCTTTTCTGCTGTTGTACTTTCCTTATGCTATCCACTGTCTGGACTGAGACAAACTTATCTCTTTTGATTCCAATTCTTCGAGCTCAGTTAAAACTTCACTTCTTCCGAGAAACCTTCCATTCCCACTCTAGCCCAGATCCATCTCTTAACTCTTTTAAACTTCTGCAGTATTACATTGCTATGTAAAGAGTAAATGAGATTGGTACAGAGCTTAGTAAATCTGGCATATGTTGTTCAATAAATGACAGTAGTTGGTGTTATTGCCACACCCTTAGCACTAATGGCATATCCTTTAGCTAAGTGCATCTAAAATTTAATGTGATTATGAATCACCTGGGGATCTTATTCAAATGCAAATTCTGACTTAGTAGGTGTGAGGTGGAACCAGAGATTCTGCAGTTCAAAATGCACCTGGTTGATGCCAATGCTGTTGATCCAAAGGCCATATTTTTTAGTAAATTTTTTTTAAAAAGTATTTATCTTATCTACCTATCTGGACAGTAAGCTCTTAGATGGCAGATACTGTGTCTCATTTTTCTTCGTAAATATCCCCTATACAGAGAAGGTGCTTCATAAATATCTGTCGACTTATATCTGCAGTTTAGACGCTCAAGAGTACCTGTGCTATACTGAATCAAACACTGAAACATCATGCCAGGATGAAAAGCTCACTTGATCACTGGGGTCAGAATCTCCGGAACAGAGGCAGCACAGAATCTGAGAGAAAACTTACCTCTTCGCTAGTGAGAGTATAACACACAGAAGAAACAACATAAACACCTGTTCCTTGTTTAAGCACGATCATTAAAGTACAATCTTAATTGCATTTCAAATTTAGCCATGAACCTTAAAAGAGGACATTCATTTTCTGGCAATATTTACAAAACACTAATAATAAATAATAAGGTATATAAAGAGCTTGATATCATTTCTTAATGGCACAGATAACTTTTTCAATGATCTTTTAGTGTGCAATTAATCTAACGATCTCAAACAACCAATGAAAACATTTCCAGCAAAAGAAAAACATCTTCCAATTTTCCCATCAACCTGGTCAGTGGTGGGGTCTCCAATTGCCCACAATTACAATAACAGAAATTCAAAGGAAACTGCTGTGTATTAAGGATGCTCTGAGAGGCTGCTTATTTTAAGCCTTTCTTTTACATCTCTTGTTATTTAAATGCTTATTCAAACTTTTTATTTTAGCATTATATAATTCAGAGGGGACCAATATTCTTAAGTTCTAATGAGTCTACACTCTGACTTCCTATTCCAGCACCAGGAAAATAACATAGGGCATATACGATATCACTCATTGAATCATATCTAGGTAGCTTAAACTGTGAGACAATTTTACTAAAACCAGCCTTCAGTGCAAAAATCACCTGTGTAAGTCACTGCGCTTGTCATGGCAAGCACCTGCTCCTTAACTCATAGAGACTTTTCAATAAAACCACTCATCAATTTTTAACTGAGATGTTTTTGACAAATTTAGGCCCATATTAGAAGAGCAATTCTAGGAATTGCTATTAAGCACAGAAACACAGGAGCACAAAACTGCTGTCAAGAACTAGACTTGAACTGGGCTTAAGAGTTTTAATAAATCAATGTTATTACTTCAGAGAAAATGGGAAAACAGTTGGGAGTCAGCCCATAGGAAAGTGGCTTCTATGACTTCCATCAGAGGCTTCTAGTCTCCAGGGCAAGGCAAATTCTCTAGTTTATGCCAAAGAGTCCTCCTAGAGAATACTATCCAGAGAGTTTCAAATCTTAAGCTACGGAAGCATTTATAACTAAACAGAAATCTGCAGTAGCTTCATCATACCCATACAAATATGTATCAGTACCTATCTATAGATACATAACTGGCAATAAGACTCAAAACAAGTGCCTTTAATAGGATAAGAATCAGGACAAGGTACAGAAGGGTCAAATTCCTGCACAGAAAAATAAAGCACGAATGTCATTCTCATTTCTCTTCCTCCTTTTCTTGGCCTTTCTTCAAGATTCATCTTTTGTGAAGCTTTCTCCAATAACTCTGGCTCTCACTAACCACTCCATTTGTTGACTGCCTGAAACACTAGTCTCAACCAATAATTCTAGATTTCTTTTGAACTGTTTCATGTATCCACTTTGTGTCCGAAATTTGAGTGAGTTCTCTTAAAAGGCCCCCACACTGCCGAGAAGGAGCTTGTTATTAATATTGCTAATAATAGTGAAGCAATATAACATAGTGGAATGAAAGCAGTGGAGTCTAACAGGCCTAAGTTCAAATCCTGCTTCTACCACTTGCTAGCTATATGATCGTAAACATATTACTTACCTAAGCCTCAGTTTTGTGGAGAAAATGCAATGAGATATCATGCTGAGAGTACAGCATTTGGCATATAATGGATGCTCTGACTGAGCACCTTTACTAGCTTGGTTACCTTCCCTTCCTCCTTAATAAGCACTTGTTGATATGAACTGAGTCAGAGTAATTCTCCTAAGGAGGGCTGCCAGTGGCACTATCATATGCAGTCACACTTTCCCCATTACCCTCTTCCATGTGCCTTTGTCATTTCCTGGCAAAAGTCCTTTCGGATTTTCTACTCTACTCTCTTGAAAAGGCCAACCACGTAAGTCACCCAAAGGACTATTCGGAATGGTGACATTAGCAGCCAGCAGGAGGGCATCTCCACATCTGCATCTCATTTCCACCACACCCACACGCCAGCACTCCCTCCCTCTGGGTCTCCCAAAGAGAGAATGCTAGAGAGAGAGAGCAGTGAAGCAGCCAAAAGAAGAAATGGAGAGAAATAGCTCTGTGGTCTCTCTGTGCACCCCTCCTGGGAAGAACACTCAGGTCCAGTCTCCAACCTCAACCCCTATGAGAAAAAAACAAACAAAACCCTTGCTCACATTCCTGGAGAAAAGGCACCCCCAGATTCTTGGCCTTTTCATTTCTCCAAGCCCTTCACCTGTCAATTTCACCATCCTACCATTTCCTAGGTTAACTATAAAATAGAGCCGCTTTTAACTAATTTGTCTTAAGTGGACCTCATTCGTACTTTTACCAACCAGCAGCCTTCACCATTCTAAGTTAGAAACATGCTACCTATCTCTTTAGAAGAAAAAAAAATTATTGAAGTTTCCCATCTACTACATTAAGGCAGATCTCCTTTTATTTGTACCCCTTTAATGATCCAGAATATTTTACCAAGGTCTTCACCTTTCAGCTAGAAAAAGCCACCATTCACTTCCACCCCCCCGCCCCCCACCACGCACATTTCAGAAAAACAAGCAATCAAAAAAAAAAAAAAAAATTCCACACGTCCCCTCCCTGCTGCACAAAATACAACAATTTTATTATTCATAAAGAGACTTCAGCCATGCTCCGGGGAACAAGCCCGTGTACACCTGGGCCACCACATGTGTGATTTCATCAACCTGATGTCAATACTTGATATCAGCCTTCATGGGTCCAGGTTACAAAAAAACCCACCTCCACCCTCTCCCTCCAAAATACCAATTTCCATTCCAAATTCACTCCGTGCTTTATGAATTTAAACCTTTTTTACTGGCCCTAAATGTTCCTTCGGCCACCTGGGACTATTTCACCTCAGATTTTATGTGTCTAAGCTAACAAGTCTGTCCCCTCCTCTCCCCCCAAAAAAAAACTATTTCCTAAGGGTCTTTCCTGTTGCATAAAGTAGCTCCTTCTTGTATGTGACCTGGGGGACCTCAGGCAATTGAGGGGTATTTTAGCTTAGGGTTCGCCTTTCCGGGCTGATGGATACCCTCACTCACCCTGCAAACGCGCGCGCGCTCAGCCCCACCTCCTCCCAGCGGGACCTCGGGGACCCTCCTTTTTATTGGTCTGAAACGTTTCCTCGGCGACCTGGGACCGTCCTCTCCTGGCCTGCGGCTGCCGGCGGACCCCAATCCCCGAGGGCGGCGGCGCCCGGCACCTACCAGTCGGCGTGCGGCTCGTCGACCACCAGCAGCACCTTGGCCTTCCTGGCAGCTGCTGGCGCGGGCGCGGGTGCGTCCACCAGGCCAGCCGAGGCGGCCGTCTGCTTCACGGCTTGGGACAGCGAGCTGAAGAAGCTGCTGCCCACCGACGGCGTCGGCGCGGGCTGCGGCGCGGGCGCCGAGGCGGGCGGCGGCCTCCGCTCCGGGCCCGGCGAGGCGGTCGGGGGCGCCGCCGAGGCCGAGGCGGCGCCCGGGCCGGGGGGCGGCGGCGGCGGCTGCTGGGGCTCGGGCCGCTGCAGGTCGGTCATGTAGCCGTTGGGCAGGTTGGCGATGAAGCTGCTGTCCGACAGCCGGCGCCGCAGGAAGTTCATCATCTGGCTTAAAGGGCTAGGGGGCGCGCGGGGCTACGGGGTCCGGCGGCGCGGAGGGAGGGCGAGGGCAGACGGTGAGACTGAGGCGACTGAGGCGACTGAGGCGGCTGAGGCGGCGGCTTAGGCAGCAGAGACTCAGACCCCGGCGCCAGACCCCGCAGACAGCCGCGGCTGACTGGGCCAGGCAAGCCGCGCGGCGCGAGGCTCGCGGAGAGGGAGCGGGCGGGGCAGGGGCGGGGCCAGAGATAGCCCCCGCCCCGCGCCGCAGAGGCGGCCCCGCCCGACTCAGGGAGGGCACCTAGCCGCACGTCTGGCGACTCTCGGGGCTTGCAGGAGGGGGCGACCCAAACCTCCTGCAACCTGAGTGTGACTATGCGGGGAGGGCGTGGGAGCCAGGCCTTCTCCCCAGGGGAAGGAAAAGGAACCAGAGTCCCCACCATCTTTTTGGCTGGAGAGAAAAAGAGCCGTGTCCCAGCTGAAATGGAGGCGAAGGAAACCGACCCCACTCCTTTTGGAAAGATAAGAGGTGTCAGCCTCCCTATGCGGAGGTGAGAACGAAAGGAGTCATCCCAGTCACGCGCGCACACACGCACACAAGCACGAACACCCTGTAGTGAGGAGGAAAAGAACCACCTCCTTTCCCAACGCTGGGGAGGAAGGTGTCATCTCCCCAGCCCCCAGAAGAGGGGGAAGGGAATAATGCGCTCTTACTAACACACACACACACACACACACACACCCTATGGTGAGACAAAAAAGAAATACCTCTTCTAGGGAGGAAGACAGCCTCCTTACTCCAAGGCGAGGGAGAGGAAAGGGGAGAAACAGATCCTCTCTACTCTGTCATGGAAGGAGGGGTGGGGTGTGTTTTCACTCCTGCACTTCTAGGGACGACAACAGTATGTACTTCTCTCCCTCTCCTCACTGACCAGTGAGAGAAAACCAAGAGAAGACTGGAGACATGGTCTCCACCCCAAGAGGGGTATCTAAGGATCCCCAAACCCCACTGTGTTTCTTTCCTAGCGTGCACTGATGCATCCAGTGCTATACCAAGAAGGACATCTCTTCAAGATCTTTCTACTTGTTTTTTCCATTTTATTCGTTGCCTTGACCTCTGCGAAGACATTTCCGATGGCCACCTTCCCATGTGCACTCTCTAAATCTTGCGTGACTCTTGGACCTTTGGTTTTCATCTCTCATTAGATATACTTTCCCTTGTGTTGTAATGGAGCAGGACACAGCAGATACACTTTGCAGCAGACCACCCTGGGTGATATGTGACCCTGAATCAATAACCCCTGTGAGCCTCTCTCCTTAGCTGATAAAAAGGAATAAGTAACCCTTTTCAGAGTTGTTACATGGAGTAAATGAGATCATGTATGTAAAGCATCTGGTACACAGCAGTAGGTATTCCAGTAGTGATGCCTGAATTCTTTTTTCAATTGGTTCTCAGTAAGTATGTACTGGGCTGAATGGAGTCAGGGAGTGGCTTGTCACTAATATCGGCGGGCAGTTCTTGCTTCCTACATCCCAGCTGGCACTCAACTCAAGGCCTAGAGATACACAATCCAGCTCTGAGCCAGTGCTATCAGAGAGGTCTCCAGTCAAGTACAATAACACAGTGGTCTTCCTATCTACTACATGCCTGGCACAGTGGTAAGAGCTGGAAAGGCTGAAATGAATGGGAAGTGGCTCTTGTCTATTACAAGTTCACGATCTATGTGGGCTGGGGGATGTAGGGAGGATAGACACAGGAACCACATAAGATGTGAGAAATGCTATCGTACAGTTGGGCAAAGAGGTTTAGGAGGCCTAAGGAGGGAGGGACTCATTCTGCCTCTGAGGCTTAGGAAGGCCTCTCAGAGTAGGTAACATTTGAGGTGGATCTTGAGGCAGCTATGTTTACCAGTAGAAAAGTGAAGAAGGCAGGCAGGCAGCCAGAGAAGGCATGGAGAAGGTATGTAAGTTGATGGCTCCTCCAGGAAGCCTTTCCTCAATCCACCAGGGCAGGCTAAGTGTTCCACATCCTGTGCTTGGCTTTGTCATAGACCCCAAAGAAACTATCATACAATATTCTGGCGACTAGAATGTAAGCTTTTCTAGGACAGGATTATGTCTTAGTTATCTTTGGGCTTCACACCAAACACAGGACCTGGCATGTAATAAGGACTCAGTTGTTTAAGAATTGAACTGTAATCTTACCCAACTCAGTTTTTGTGTTTATTGGAGAATAAAACTGATAAGTCACTAATAACATAAATAAACTTAATTATTGCGCTTCTTAAAAAAAATTTTTTTTTGAAATGGAGTTTCGCTCTTATTGCCCAGGCTGGAGTGCAATGGCATGATCTCGGCTCACTACAACCTCCGCCTCCTAGGTTCAAGTGTTTCTCCTGCCTCAGCCTCCTGAGTAGCTGGGATTACATGCATGTGCCACCACGCCCAGCTAATTTTGTATTTTTAGTAGAGATGGGGTTTCTCCATGTTGGTCAGGCTGGTCTCAAACTCCCGACCTCAGGTGATCCGCCCACCTCAGCCTCCTGAAGTGCTGGGATTACAGGCATGAGCCACCATGTCCAGCCATCAAAGGCATGTGTCTCTAATGGAGGGATTTCAGACACTGTGTCACTTCAATTTTGGGGGTGATAGGTTTTTTAAAATAATATTTCGCTAAGTAATTTCCTCAACCATTAAGCTTATAGTATATGCATATATTTTTAAAATCAACCAATTAATAGACATGTTTTCATGCCTAATACATGCAAGGCATTATGCTAGGGACAGGAGGGTAAAGGAGATTCAGGGATGAATAAAACCCAAGTTCTTAAGACAGCTCGTAAACATGTGAACACATAACTAGCAATAGCAGAGCAGCCTGTGAGTGACCTGAAAGTGGAGCAGGCAGTGAGTGTTAAAGGAGCCAGAGGAAGAAGAGATCTCAGGGACAGGAATTTTCACAGAGAAAGAAAGGCTCAGGCCTTATAAAATGGGCAGAATTCTGACAGGCAAGAAAGAGTGGATGCAGAAGGCAGCCAAGATAAAAAGGATAGCCAGAGCAAAGGCTATCCCTTTAAACTTCTTCAATCTCCTCCTTGGAGGCAAAAACCTTGTCTGTGTTGTTTCTCACTGTCTTCCTTGAGCCTTTCATGGCACTGGCTTATGCATTCTAGTATTTGTAGGGGTGGCTCTGAGAGGCTGTATTTATGCATATGTTTATGTTGCTAGTGTCTATCCAGCTTCTCTTTTTAGATTGCAAGCCCCTCAAGGTGAGGGATTCTGTCTTCTGATTTTCTCAGAATGATCTACAAAGCCTCTAACACATAGCAAGTGACCCAGTTGTGGGAGCTAGATCAGAATGTTCTCTAAAATGTTATTTTAGAGCCCTTCATAGAAACCATGGAGGCCTACAAGATCATTTAAAAATGTTTATCAAATATTCCACTAATTTATTACATTGTTTTCTGGTGGGTTTTAATAAGAATATTATTCTTGTGGAGGAACAGACTGTTTTCTAATTGGGCATAAGTGGTCATTGATCAGTTGTGTATGATCAGAAGTTTTCGTTAGTTAGTACAACTGTAAATCACATCTGCTTAAATCAGTATCTTCCGGCTTGCAGTGAGTCCTTGCCAAGAAGTGTTTTTGCATGCTGCAGAAACATGCAGTGCATCGTGTCTTATTATAAATGGGCTGTAATGATGATCTTTCCCTTATCATTACCTGTGGATCTGGGTTCCCAGTGCAGGTAGAACATAGCACTATTACTCTATCTATGTCCTACCTTTTACCTGGAATATGAAGGGAGAACTGGATTTGGACTCAGGAATGTCTACAAAATATGAAATTTTCTACCTATCTCCCTCTTGAGACCAAACAGCGTTTTCCCATCATCTCCAGGTAGAAGGCATTTCTCCCAGAGCAATCTGTGAAGGGGGTCTCTCCCACCTTTCTTCATCCCTGGGTGACTGACTTAGCCAACTGTGAGAATCTCAGAGGTCTCTTCCAGTTCTAGAAGCCCAGGACTCTTTGAGGTCCTTCCTTTGTAATCTTTATCTTCCCACCGAATTTTGAACACAATTAAGCATCTGGCAACTGCAGATGAAAGAATCCTGCTAAAATCAAGAACCAATTTAAATGCTTTATCACCTGATTTCTCTCTTCCCTTGAGCAATAGTGCAGCTGAGATAGCTCACAGAGAGAGAGGCTGGGTACATGACTGAGGAGCAATTTTGTCTGTAGGCAGAGCTCAGAAACCTAGCTTAAAGGAAAGCCTGGTGCATGGAGCCACTTGGCAAAATGCTTGTTGTCTGGGTTTCCTCCCAAATAAGAAAGGAAACCATGACATCCTTGGCTCCTGCTCACTACCCAGGGTCAGGGACCCCATTTAGACTCGGCTGCTCTAGAGGAAAGTAGAAAGAATCTGGAATTCAGAAATTGTGCATCCTAGTCCTGCTCCATCACTAATTGGCATTGCAATTTTCCACAAGTTGCTCTGGTCTCTGGGCCTCATATGCAAATGGAGAGTGAGAGTGTCTGCCTGACTTGGGCCTCTCATAAAATAATCTGGAAAGCACTTTGAAAGGGACAAAGCTGTACCAGAAGAGGCATCATTATTGCCTTCTATACCATCTTGTTACCTGTCATTTTGGAGACCCCAATGATGAGAGTTTGTCATCTCCATTTAGATGGTCCTTCTTGACAATGCTGATAGTAGCCTGTGGATACCTTCTTCTACCTCGGTATAGAGTCAGCAGAGGACAACTATGCCCTGACATTAATTCTAAAAAGGTGGCCATGTCAGCTGGGCCAGTTTGCTAAAATTAGAAATCGCACAAATATAAGTTCAGTTCCCCATAAATCTCCCTCATGTTAGCGGTGTGACTTTGAGTGAGTCATTTTTAGCCTTAGTTTCCTCATTTGTAAAAGAATGATGATAATTATTATAACTATCTTGAAAGACTATTGGACTAAAGAAGATCAAGTATATGAGTGTATTTTGCAAGTTGTAAAGGCCTGTGCAAATGTTAGCTATTGATATTTCTGACTCCCAGGGAACCACAGAGCTCACTACCACTACAACTAAAATACAAAAAAGGATTCTCCCCACACACACTTATCCCAACACTAAACACCCAAAAGAATTCAGACAGGCGTGAGTTTGACCCTCTTGCAGGGACTCTCAGGCTTAGTCATACTTGCTAAAATAAATGCAACAACCACTTCAATGAATGGCCTCTACCTTCCCGGGTGACCTTGAACAAGGCACTTTACTTTTCTCTCCCAGCTTCCATTATCTGGCCTGGAAAATGAAGCAGAGGGAGATGAGCTGGGTGATCCCCAAGGTCTAGTGTTGCCAGATTCTCTGGGCGGAGCCCCCCAGGGGGAAATGAGCACCTGATATCACCAGGCTGAACCAGGGAATACAGGGGCAGCCTCTGTGGAACAAACACTGAACACTGGCAGGTGGTTTTGGAGAGAGAGAGAGAGAGAGAGAAACAGGGGTGCCCAAGAGAAGCATGGGTGATGTGAATTCTAATTCCAAGTCTACCCTGACTTAAGGGGGTCAGAAATGGTCCCCTTGCCAAGTCACTATTTTTCCGACATTGTTGAGACACAGAACTGCAACTGATTAGATGCTGACCACATGCCAGAAACTGCCCATGTGCTATCTGATTTAATCCCCCACGAGGGAGATGTTAAATATCCCCTTTTTACCAGTGAAGCAGTATAGGCTCAGAGACGTTACACGAACTAACATAAGATCTAGAACTAAAAAGTTGCAGAGCTAAAAGGCAGGTCTGGCCACCTGCAAAACCCATGAGATTTTGTATTAGGATGTACCGATGGACCCCTAAGAAAGTTGCCATTCATCATCAGCTTGCCTAATAAACGCATTTATCAGAAGCTGTAGGAGAAATAAGATGCCCTCCTTGTAAGCGTTCCAGCCATCTCCCTCTGCCCAGAGTCCTGCGGTCATCAGAGGATTGATATAGCAAGGACCTTGTATACACATTTCTGCCCAAGAAACAAGCTAACCTCTAGCAAAAAGAATCTAGCTGATGAGACACCCCTCCCCCGCAGTATACCCCACTCCTACTCCCACCCAGCTAGGACCACAGCTCCCCACAGAGAAGCTCTGGCCTCTTGCAGGAGAAGGGTGTATTGGTTGTTGCCATGGTGATGGAGGAGCATCTCTGTTATGCACACGTGAGCAGCACAGAGTGGGTTTCCCCCGCCTGGGAAACTCAGAAGACTCATCAGAGGTTGTTTTTCAGCAGCATCTTCAAACGGCTTCAAGGATGAATGAAAGAGCAGCCCTTTCACTTAGTATTCAATCCACCCCAGAGACAGTGCTGGGGCTCTGTACAAAGTCCATGCAGAAGGTAACCCCTTCCCTCTACTCCCGGTACAGTTTCTGTTCAATGGAGGTATCTTCCAGGCGGTAGGAAGAGATACTTACAGGATGTCAATGAATGAGCTGCTGTGTTTACAGGCAATGTGCAGCCCCTGACCCTTCAGTCCTGCCTGGCCACTCCTAGATTGTGGACCAATTAGATTTTTAGAGTCAGACCCATGTGGGTTTATCTCCTGCCTCAGCCACTTAGCAATCTCATGCAATTTCTTTAATGAGACTCAGTTTATTTATCTGTTAATTGAGATTAGTCATTCTTTGCAGAGTTGTTGAAAAAAATTAAATGAGATAATATATAAATAGTGCCCAATACAGAGTCTGGCAGTATGCTTCTGGTACATATTCATGAGAGCAGTTACTTTAAAGAAAGATAATGAAACATGTTCTGATTTGGAAACAGATATGTCTGAATCGCTGGTTTATCACTTAATAGCCTAATATGTAATATTCTGGAGAATATTTTATTTTGAGTCTGTTTCCTCACATATAAAATGAAGATGTTGGTCCCAGCTACTCAGGAGGCTGAGGTGGGAGGATCACTGGAGCCTGAGAGGTCAAGGCTACAGTGAGCTGTGATCATGACACTGCACTCCAGCCTGGATGACCAAAGTGAGACCTCTTCTCAGAAAAAAAAAAAGAGGTTAGGATGACCTATGAGATTCTATGTGAAGATTTTGTTGTGAAGGTATAGGTGAAGGTATAGGTATAGCATCTCTCCTGGGAATCTGAGGATTTGTTTTAAAAAGAAAAGAAAGAGGTGCCCTCCTCTTTACTGGTGAGATGGCATAAGATCATGGTAATAACCACTTTTATTGAGCATCCTCTATGTGCTAAGCACTGACACATGCTACACATTCGCTCTCTCATCTCTTCCTGGCAACAGCCCTATGACATGGGCATCATTTTCCCAAATTTGCAGTAGAGAAGGATGGGAAACTTGTTAGTAAGTTGAAAAATAAAAATGAACAAATCCTAACCTTGCCCTTATCGTATCTGTACATTAAGAAGGAATTTTCCTCACCAACACCCCCACAAAACCACATTGTATGAGTTCCTGCACGGGTGTCCCCAGAGAAAGGTTCCTTAGTACCAGGGCTAGGTTTGAGCAGATGGCCCCATTTCTTCTCTTGAAAACAGCCAGCTCCAGGAATCTCAGAAAACAGAGTCATAGTCCAAGGTCTCACACTTGACTGTTGTCTCAATGCGTAGGATTTTGCCAGGGAGCCTATGAGCACTTTCTCCCCATCCCTTCCCCTTCATGTGCATGTTTGCAAGATCTGCCAGCATGCAGGAGTGCTAGAGATACCTAGCTGGCTTGCCTGCCCTGTGTTCCTGCCCTCTCATCAGAAGTGAGTCAGTATTCCTATATCCTGATTTTTATCTTCTCCCTGCACTGCCAGTGTCAAGAGAAAGTCTTTTTTCATCTCCAAAATAGCATCTGGTCCATTTGAAGCAGGCTGGCTGTAGGCTGTCTGCCAGCACCCTCATTTCTTGGCAGATAGAAGGCATCCCCCATCCAATTATCTAAAAGTCTCCTTGCCTAATGATTCAGCCAACCCTTCCATCATGAACCCGTCCTGGGAATCCTAAAGTCACCTTGAACAGATCAATAATAATGATGAATGCATATATTGCCTTGAATTCTTACATCATTTATACAAGGTAGGGATCACACTGTCATTTAAACAAATGAGGAAACCGAAGCTCAAAAAGGGGAAGAGGCTCCCCCAAGGCCACACAGCCAATGGCAGAAGAGCTTAGATTCAAACTCTAATTCTCAAGTTTAAGAGGAAAAGTTGAACACTCACTGGCCACTTGCTTTTCCAACAGGCCATAGTGAGCACTTGGAACATCCTGGGGATTAGAGAGCATGGCAGCCAAGGGTTCCAGAAAATCAGGGCCTGTGTCATCACTAGTGCATCTCCACACCTTTGCCCAGGCTCTTCCTTCTGCTTGGGGTAACCTTCCCCTGCCTTGCAGCATGGTGCAATGGAACAACCACAGAGCTGTTTTGGAATCCTGATTGTGTCACCCACAGCTTAATAATCTCAGGCAATTCATCTCATTTCCCTAAGGTTTTTTTTCCTCCTCTGTAAAACAGGGCTATCCACTTCACAATGTTGTCATGAGGATTTGAGCTCAAAGGGCCTAGCATGGTGCCTGACAATTAGCAGGTGCTCATGATTTTAACCCATCCTCCCAAATGCAGCTCAGACACCATTACCTCTGGGAAGCCCTACTGACTGCCTCCCTCCTCTGCGCCCTGACATTCATTCATTTTTTTCTTTCTTCATTCAACATAAATAACTCAATCATAGTCCTCAGCATGCAATGTTGTGACTGTTGGTTCATGTTCCATTTCCCCCATTAGACTGGGCGCTTTCTGAGGGCAGAGATTTTTCTGAGTCATCCGTGAATCTTGACTGCCTAGTCCACAGTATGGCAGGAGGAAGAAAGAGAGAAAGAAAAGAAAAGTAAAGGAGAAGAAAGAATAAAAGTTAAAAAAAAAAAAAGGAGGAAGGAAAAGAAAACAAGACACAGGAAAACCTGCTCCAAAAAAATATCACCTCCCTGTATCCAGGCAGACAGAAAAGCACCTGGTCCTTGCCTATCTTCCTCTGCAAATACCTCCCAATTTCTCCAATGACAGGAGCCGACAAGACAGGAATATCAATGACCGCCTGAATAGGAAGCCTCAGATGAGCGCCACACCCCGTGTGGGGACAGGCAAGTGATGAGTGGTAAGGCACAGCTGCAGAAAGGAAAATTCCGTCTGTGCAGCTGATGGGGATAGAGTGCAGCCCCAGGGCTGGTAACAGTGTATACAGTCTGTTGGCTGAACGAGCTCCACCCACCTCCAGCAACTGCAACTGCAGCCCCAGCAACAGCTGAGCCTGGCAGGTGACAAGGCAGCTGCAGATGCAGCAGGAAGGCAGGTAGCTCACCAAGGTGGGGGCCTGAGCCCCAGAGCTCCACAGAGCTGGAACTTGGAGCTCCAAGCCTTGGTCAAAGCAGCAGGTGAAAGAAGGTCTTCTTTCTCCTGGCTCTCCAGACAGTACTCCTGCCACTACTGAACCATGTGAGGGACTTCTTAAAAAGTCCATTCTAATCCCACCAACCTCCACAGAGAATAATGCCACTTCTTAGCAAGGCATTCATGATTCTCCATACTACCTTTCTAGTTCATCCCCTGGCCTTCCTTGAACTGCTCTTCAGCCATACTCAACTTATTTCTATCCCCCAAACAAGGCATCCTCTGTCAGACGTCTGTGCCTTCGCAGATGCTGTTCCCTCTTCCTGGCATGCACTCTGTCAATGCCCTGCTGTGCCAGATTCAGTTTCCCAGAAGCAGACTGAGACCAGGATTTGAGTGCAAACACAGATATACCTTGTTTTATGTGCTTCACTGTATTGTGCTTTGCAGATATCACATTTGTTATGAATTGAAGGTTTTATGGCAACCCTGTGTTGACCAAATCTATTGGTGCCATTTTTCCAACAGCATGTGCTCACTTCATGTCTCTGTGTCACATTTTGGTAATTCTCACAATATTTCAAACTTTTTCATTGTTATTATATCTGTTATGGTGATCCGTGATCAGTGATCTTTTTTTTTATACATTACACAGTTCAGGAGGTCCTGAGAACCTGTGCCCCCATCAATGATCTTTGATGTTAATATTGCAGTTGTTTTGGGGTACCACAAACCGCACCCATATAAGATGATGAATTTAATTGATAAACATTGTGTGTCTTCTGACTGCTCCACTAACCACTCCTTCTTAGCCCATCTCTCTCCCTCTTCTCAGGCGTCTCTATTCCCTGAGTCACAGTAATATTGAAATTAGGCTGATAAATAACCCTACAGTGGTCTCTAAGTGTTGAAGCGAAAGAAGGAGCATAAATCTCTCACTTTAAATCAAAAGCTAGAAATGATTAGGTTTAGTGAGGATGGCGTGTCAAAACCTGAGACATGTCAAAAGCTAGACTTCTTGTGCCAAACAGCCAAGTTATTAATGCAAAGGAAAAGTTCTAGAAAGAAATTAAAGTGCTACTCCCATGAACACAACAATGATAAGAAAGTGAGACAGCTTTCTCATCTGTGTTACTCACCCCAAAGTGCTGATATGAAGGAAGTTTAGGTGATCTGGATAGAAGATCAAACCAGCCACAACATTTCCTTAAGCCAAAGCCTAGTTCAGAGTAAAATCCTATCTTCAATTCTGTGAAGGCTGAGAGAGGTGAGGAAGCAGCAGAAGATAAGTTGGAAGCTAGCAGAGGTTAGTTCATGAGATTTAAGGAAAGAAGCCAACTCCAGGATATAAGTGTAAAGTGAAGTGGCAAATTTTGATGTAGAAGCTACAGCAAGTTATCTAATGCTCCAGCTAAGATAACTGATAGAAGTGGCCACACTAAATAAAAGATCTTTAATGTAGACAAAACAGCATTCTACTGGAAGAAGATGCCATCTAGCACTTTCATAGTTAGACAGAAGTCCATGCCTGGCTCCAAAGTTTCAAAGGACAGGTTGACTCTTGTGTCCAGGACAAATGCAGCTGGTGATGTTAAGTTAAAGCCAATGTTCACTGACCATTCCAAAAATCCCAGGGCCCTTAATAATTATGCTAAATATACACTCTGTGCTCTACAAATGGAACAACAAAGCCTGGATGATAGCACATTTGTTTACAGCATGAGGTGCTGAATATTTTAAGCCCACTGTTGAGACCTACCACTCAGAAAAATAAAAATATGATTTCTTTCAAAATACTACTGCTCATTGACAATGCACCTGGCCACACAAGAGCTATGATGGAGATGTACAAGGAGATTAATGTTGTTTTCATACCTGTTAACACAATATCTATTCTGCAGTCCATGGATCAAGGAGTAATTTTGACTTTCAAGTCTTATTATTTAAGAAATACCTTTTGTAAGACTATATCTGCCATAGATAGTGACTACTCTGATGGACCTGGGCAAAGTAAATTGAACACCTTCTGGAAAGCATTCATCATTCTGGATGCCATTAAAAACATTTATGATCAATGGGAGGTCAAAATGTCAACATTAACAGGAGTTTGGAAGAAGTTGATTCCAGTCTTCATGGATGACTTTGAGGGATTCAAAGCTTCAGTGGAGGAAGTAACTGCAGATGTGGTGGGAATAGCAAGAGAGCTAGAATTAGAAGTAGAGCCTGAAGATGCGAGTGAATTGCTGCAATCTCATGATCAAACTTGAATGGATGGGGAGTTGCTTTTTACAGATGAGCAAAGAGAGTGGTTTCTTGAAATGGAATCTACTGGTGAAAAAGCTGTGAACATTGTTGAAATTACCACAAAGGATTTAGAATATTACATAAACTTAGTTGATAAAGCAGCAGCAGAGTTTGAGAAGATTGTTTCCAATTTTGAAGGAAGTTCTACTGTGGGTAAAATGCTATCAAACAGCATCACATGCTACAGAGAAATCTTTTGTGAAAGAAGAGTCAATTGATGTGCCAAACGTCATTGTTGCCTTATTTTTAGTAATTGCCACAGCCACCTCAACCTTCAGGAACCACCACTCTTGATTAGTCAGCAGCCATCAATATGGAGGCAAGACCCTCCACCCCAAAAAGATTACAACTTGCTGAAGGCTCAGATAATCATTAACATTTTTTAGCAATATTTTAAAATTACATACATTTTTAGACATAATTCTATTGCACCTTAATAGACTACAGTATAATGTAAACATAACTTTTATATACACTGGGAAACCAAAATATTCACGTGACTCGCTTTATTGCTGTAGTCTGGAACAGAACCCACAATATCTCAGATATATGCCTATTGTTTACTTAAGAGGCAATCCCAGAAAATGCCACTGGGAGCATGGACAGGTGAGACAGGGAAGGGAAGGAAGCCAGGAAAAGATGCCTTAGTGAGCTGGTGACCACACTGGGCAATTGGGGTCCAATCCCACTGAGAACCTTGGTAGATATTGTAGGACACATCTTGGAGCTAGCCCACCAAGGGATGAGAAAGCTAAGGCATTTATCCACCAAATCCCATTCAAAATTGCTTAAGAAGTGCTCTTAGGAGCATTAACTCCCCCAGCAGCTGCTCTGTGCAAGAGCCGGGCACATCCCTGCACCACATCAAGTTCTCAACTAGAGAGTTACAGGGCATTAGTACCATCTGCTACTCTTGCTAATCTAGCTAACTTCCCCCCATCATTTAAGGCCCAGCTCAAAAGCCATTACTTCTAATCCCAAACAAATTACACAGCCCCCTTCTCTGCATTCCCAGAGCATGTGGAACACAATTCTATCCTAGTACCTTATAGTGACTTTCTGTCTGCCTCACTGGACCATGAGCTCCTCTAGGGCAGGAAGTATGACTTATCATTTTTGCGTCCTAGCTCCCAGCACAGGGTGGCACATAGATAGCAGGTGCTCATTAAATATAAGTGATGGTTGAGAATGCTAACAAACATTAACTAATCCCAGTACTAGCTGTAGAAGCAGTTAGAGGGGTTTTCTTGGGGGGGCAAGATCCCATTTTTCTGGGAAGACATTGATATATCTCATTACCTTTCATGAATTGAGGAGAAAATAGTGTGACATCTTTAGAAAGCATAATACTGAATGCTACCTGAATTTCCTCAAGGTGATCAATTGTCAGGACATCAAAGATAAGTCTATCCAAAGAGTCTCAGATTGAAGCAACATAAGATTTAATATGCCATCTTCTGTCCTGCTATGGACATCTCGCAGTGGACGAAAAGGCATTAGATGCGTACAGATTTGTAGTTGTTTATAATATACATAGCATCAGCAACCTGTCTTAGTATTCATGGCACCATCTTAGAGGTGCCCTGGTATAATGGACAGGGCATCTCTGTCTCAAAGGGTCTGGTCTTTTCATGCAAGCTGGGGACAGGAACTGAAACCCAAGTCAAATCAAATATGAAGTTTCCCAAGATAGCCCAAGGCAACACAGCCAGAATGAAGACCGTAAATTTGTTGCCAAAACAACATCCAATTAGGAAATATGAGGGAGACAAAAATATTATTTATAATAGCAATTTTAAAAGATGAATTATCCATCAACAAACTTAACAAGATATGTGCAAATTCTTTTGGGAAAAATTAACATTACTAAAGGACACCAAGGAAAATGAACAAAAAAAGGTATATGATGTCCTTGGATAGGAAGACAACATCATAAAGATGTTATTTCTCCCTAAATTAATCTGGAAATGTAATGCAATTTAAATAGAAAAAAACAACAGATTTTTTGGGGGGGCAAGCGTTGGGGAAAACTAGACAGACTCTGAAATCCATACAGAAAAATAAACAACTAGAAATACCAAGGAGAATCTGAAAAGGAACAGTAGAAAGAGAGGAACTGGCTCCACCAGTATTAAAACTGGTATTAAGCTGCAGTAATTTAAAGTGTATTTGTGCATCAAGAAACAGATCAATAAGTGAAAAGCTCAGAAATAAAACTAAATGTATCCAGAAATCTATTATAGAATAAATGTGGCATTTCAAATCAGTGGGGAACAAAATTATTCAATAAACGTTGGAATAATTGATAGTTACCTTGGGAAAAACTTGTTAGGTCCATATCTCACACATTACATTAAAAAAAATTCCAGATGGATCCGAAAATAATGGAGGAAAATAATAGAGGAAAATAGAGGAATTTTGTTTTGTAATCTCGGAATAAAGAATAGCTGTCTAAGAATGACATATCACAGAAGTCATGAAATTTAAAAATTTATCAATTTGACTACCATGTTTCTCCATGGAAAACACTTTCACAAATCCAAAAGGCAAAAGACAAAATGGGAAAAATACTTGCAATCCATACCATAGGCATAGGACAAGTGATATATTTTAAAATATATCCTTGAAATATTAAAAGCATCTACATTTTGATAAAAAGGAAAAACAATGTTAAAAGAAAACAAAATGAAAGACAAGTTAACTTTAGCAGAATTAAATGAAAGGTTAACAAATTAAAGTTAGACAAATTAAACAGAGTTTAATTGAACAAAGAATGATTGGCAAATTGGGTAGCACATAGAACCAGAATAGGTTCAGAGTGACTCCCGGGATGCCACTGGTCAGATAATACTTAGGAACAGAAAAAGGAACGTGAATTAGTACAAGCAAAGAGAAGCGAGTTACAGAAACAGCTATATTGGTTACAGCTGGGCGTTTGCCTTGTTTGAAGTCGGTTTGAACATTTGGCTGCCTGTGATTGGCTGAAGCTCGGCCGCTTTGATTGGCTGAGACTGGGCTACTTGTTCCAAGAGTAGGTTCCAGTGTGTTTACACATCACGTTAGGTTACAGTTCCCTATGTATGGAGAAACTTTAGGCCACACTTAGAATATGTAAGGAGGCAGCTTTAGGCTAAACTTAATACCAACAATGTTATAGCAAAATAGATAATGGACATGAAAGAAAGGAAATACAAATGGCTTCTAAATCACACATAATAAGAGAACTGGATGACTAAGGGAAATTTCCATATGCTCTTTCGTATTTCTAAATTTTGTACCATTTGCCTATACTACCAGTTTAAAACACACACACACACACACACACACACACACAAGCTCGATAAAAAAAGAACAAACAAAACTGATTTTTAATAATAGTAAAATTCAGGGTACTATCTGAAATGACAGCTGTGGGCATCTAGGGCATATGTGGAAAAGCAAGTAATAAAAGATGGTAACTGAGGGAGATAAAAGAGTTAAAAGCAGGTTAAGGGAGCATGTCAATGGGGTAATCATTCACACAGGCTTTGGGTTCAAGTTTCAGATCCACTTTGTGCTAGCTGTGTGACCTTGGTAATTGCTTTCACTTCTGTGATCGTCAATGTACTTATCTGTGAAATGGGAATAATCATTGTAATGACTTCACAGGGATTTCTGAGGTCAAAAGAAGTGATGCATGAAAAGTGCTTAGCAGCATTTTGGCATATAGTAAGCACATGAAGGGCACCTTGAATGTGCTCAGAAGAGAGTGGGCATGGTAGCTTAGTGGCTATGCAGGATAGATACAGAGTCCTCGACCTCTGACTTCCCCAGCTTGACTGTGAGGCTACATCTGCACCTTCTGTCTGGCAGTGACAAAGCCACCTCCTTTAGCTCAGAAGATCCGTAAGAAATAGACACTTTAAATGCTCTTTTGCAGTCATTCTCTTTATTTCCCAAAGCCTCTGCTACCGAAGAATTAACAGATTTTTGTTGACTTGCACAGGGCTCTCCCGCCCTGACTTCTCTTGGAAAATTCCATTAATGTTCCAAATATACTAATCTATAATTGTGGCTCAATTCAGCTTGCAGTAAGAGTTCAGTGTGTGCATGTTGCACTCTGCATGGCTGTTCCACCCGTAGTCCTGTCAACAAGGCCATTCCACCCACTCATCAAATTCCTGCCAGACCTTGAAAGCCAATTATAAATGGTAGCTGATACCCTGGGAGATCCCTCAAGGCCAGTGGATCGCCGCTGCTATCTGATCCTAACCTATCCCAATCGATCCTATCTCTCTGGTCCGAACTCCTGACTCCATTCCCTGACTTTGATCCCTACCTCTGCCCCCTTCTAAATTTTTGTATCTTGTCTTTCCTCTTGACATTTGGATCTCAGGGCTCCTGAGTAATTTTTGATTTGCATAACCATTGTAGAAGTTAGGCACTTTATCTTTGCTCCCCGTTAAGAAGGACTCAGATAAGGTTTGTCCCCAACAGAATTGTGAAGAAGATACAAGTTTGCCTCTACTGCTTTCCCATTCTCATTTCTGGGCCCCTAATCCACAGTTGATGCTTCTGTCCCACCTGGCACTACTTACAATGCTTTGCTCTGAGTTGACAATCACCAGTACCCTTAAGACACCAGCTGAGAGGGTTTAAGAATGATTCCCCCCATCCTCGTAAGGTTATGGATTTTCCAAGTTCTGAGAACCAGCAATGCCTGCAAGACCTTGTGGAAATTTTTTATTGTATTGTCTAGCATCCCCTTCCCCAATCTTTTCTTGGGTAGTTTCTCTTATACTCTATCCACATGGCTGCTGTGTTTTTTGTTTTGTTTTGTTTTGTTTCTGTCTTTTGTTTTTTAAGACAGAGTCTCACTCTGTCACCCAGGGCTAAGTGCAGTGGTGTGATCTCAGCTCATTGCATACTCAACATCCTGGGTTCAACTGATCCTCCCATCTCACCCTCCTGAGTAGCTGGGACTACAGGCAGGCACCACCATGCCCAGCTAATTTTTGTATTTTTTGTAGAGACAGTCTGTGTTACTCACCCCAGTTTCAAACTCCTGGGCTCAAATGATCCTCCCACCTCGGCCTCCCAAAGTGCTGGGATTATAGGCGTGAGTGACGGTGCCAGGCTGGCTGCCATGTTTTGATATGACTTGCTGTCTTGATAACAGTTAGTTGGTTCACCTGACCCAGCCCAACCCAGTCAGTCTTTCCTTGAGAATGTTTTGTTTTTTAAAAAAAAAAACCAAAAAACTAAAATGGACAATAATAATTAGTTGTTATGGTTAGGGGACCTATAAGGTAAAAACACAAGGCTTATTCACAACCCTTTTTACTACCTGTGTCAGTTCAGGTCTTTGTTTTATTATTTGGTTTCCTTTGCCTCCATCTCAGCTGGGTCACGACTCTTTCTTTTTTAATTTTCATTTTATTAATTTCTTACTTGTTTTGAGACAAGGTCTTGCTCTGTCACTCAGACTGTAGTGCAGTGGCATCATCATGGCTCACTATAGCCTTAACCTCCCAGGCTCAAGCGATCCCAATGCCTCAGCCTTTCGAGTAGCTGGGACCACAGATGTGCGCAACCACGCCTAGCTATTTTTTTATTTTTTGTAGAGATGGGATCTTACTATATTGCCCAGACTGGTTTCAAACTCCTGGGCTCAAGCAATCCTCCTGCCTCAGCCTCCCAAAGTGTTAGGATTACAGACATGAGCCACTGTGCCCAGCTAGTTCAGGTCTTCAGAGGAGCAGGTGCCAAGGTGGTATTAGACATAGGAGAGATTTCTTAGGGAAACACCTTTAAAGAGTAAAGGGGAAGAAGCAAACGAAAGGCAAGGAGAGAGAGCCTCAGACTGTGATGCCGCTCTGACACCTGAAATGCGAGGGGGAAGGAAGGAAGATTGGTTAGGAAGAGCCTCAGACTGCAGCACAGTTTTAAGAAAGTTTTGGCCAGGTCTTGGAGAATTGCTAAGCCAAAGTTGCCCAATGAGTCAGGCTTGGTGGTGTGTCCCTGTGGTCCCAGCTACTTGGGAGGCTGAGACAGGAGGATCACTTGAGCCCAGGAGTTCAAGACTAGCCTGAGCAACATAGCAAGACCCATCGTTAAAAAAAAATGCACATTAGAGAACTAGACCAGCAACAGACGCGCAACATGTTCAGTCATTGGCCAGAAACAGTGTGAGGGAAATGTGTCCTCGGCAAAATGCTATTCTGAATCCAGAGGGGTACAACTAGGCCTTTCAGCCCACTCTGCTCCCCACAGAGGCTCTCTTAAAGGAGTCTAGTGATCCAGTTATCCAAGAAGCAGACACCAAGACAGAATTCAGTGTGCAAGGATGCTATTAGGTGGAGAGGAAATGGGGAAGGGACGCAGGGAAGGATGGGAGAACCGTTGGACTGCAGTGCAAGTTAAACTCCAGGGAAAGAGAGTGAGAAGGAGCACCCTGAACTACCATGCGGTCCAAGGAAGGCCTGACAATGTTGCTGGGAAGTCCTCAAGCCAAAATCGGTCTTGAGGGGGTTCCGGGTCTTCCAGGAATGGGCCTGCCTTCCTCTTTCTGACACACACAGTCACTGGCTGGGAGCAGCACATGGAATGCATCATCTCAGCACAAAAACAGGCAATGAATTTCAGCAGCTGGGGAGGGAGGTCCATGAAACTCTCGGTAGCTGCAGTTCCCTCAGGCACATTCTCATGGCCACCTCAAGGAGACCTGAGTGATGCATTTACATAGCCTCCAACACCACCATGCAGAGAGAACGCTAGCCTGCTACAAGAGGCGGGCAGATCACGAGGTCAGGAGATCGAGACTACGTGAAACCCTGTCTCTACTAAAAATACAAAAAATTAGCCGGGCATGGTGGCGGGCGCCTGTAGTCCCAGCTACTCGGAGAGGCTGAGGCAGGAGAATGGCGTGAACCCAGGAGGCGGAGCTTGCAGCGAGCCGAGATCGCGCCACTGCACTCCAGCCTGGGTGAGAGCGAGACTCCGTCTCAAAAAAAAAAAAAAGAATGACATCAACATACTGAGCAAAAGGATAGAGAGAGAATCCTGGCACCAAGCCCTGAATACCACTTCTTCCTGAAATCCAGTTTTGCCTGCCTGTTGCATTGTTTAGCTGTTCATATTTTCCTTGCTGAGCCAATAAATTCCTCTTTTTGCTTACACTAATTAAAGTTGGGTCTCTGTCATTTGCCATCAAAAGAATCCTGATAAATATAGACCTAAAGGAAACAAATTTGAATTGCGAAATGTTAGTATTGTGACCAGCCATTAGGGGAAATATTTTTGGTTAGGGAATTCAAATCATGTCAACTAACAGGACCTAGGTACTAGGAATACACAGACAAATGAGACTGATGTAGGTGTTCCCTACAACAATTGTCAACTGAGGCCAGGCACAGTGGCTCATGCCTATAACCCTAACACTTTGGGAGGCTGAGGTGGAAGGATCACTTGAAGTTAGGAGTTTGAGACCAGCCTGAACAACAAAGCAAGACCCCAGCCTCTCCAAAATATTTAAAAATTAGCTGGGCACGGTGGTGCATACCTGTGGTCCCGGCTACTTGGGAGGCTGAGGCTGGAAGATTGCTTAAGCCCAGGAGTTTGAAGCTGCAGTGAGCTATGATTGTGCCACTGCACTCCAGCCTGGTGACAGAGTGAGACTCCAACTCAAAACAAAAACAAAAACAAAACCCAATTGTCAATTTAAATTGAATGTGATAGATAAATGGCTGCTTCTTTATTAAACTTTGAATTATTTAAGAGTCGGAACCATGTATTGTATCTCTCATATCTCCAGCATGTATAGTGGCACCTAGCACATAAGTCTCAATAAATAGTTATTGGATAAATGAGATGGAGTATCTGCCCTCGATGGGCTCCCAGACTATTTTTATGTGTCTGTTTCCACTACTAGAAGCTTTCTAGCTTTCCAGCCTGAGCAACATAGTGAGACCCCATCTCTACAAAATTAAATTTAAAAAGAAAAGACAATTAGCCGGGTGTAGTGGTGCAGGCCTGTGATTCCAGCTACTCAGGAGGCTGAGATGGGAGGATCCCTTGAGCCCAGGAGGTTGATGCTGCAGTGAGTCATGATCGCACCACTGCACTCCAGCATGGGTGACAGAGTGAGACCCTGCCTCCAAAAAAGAAAAAAGAAAAAGAAGAAAAATTAAAAATTAAAACCCCAATACAATAAGTATTATATAAGTGCCATAACAAAATTTTATAGAAGATGCTATGGAATTGAAGAGCAAGGAGTATTTAATTCTTCCTTGAGGGATCAGAAAATATTTTACCACCAAGCTGGACTATAAGTAATAAATATGACTACAGCAATGAGAGAAGGCAAAAATGCCTTTCTAAGCAGGAGAAAGCATCCACAAAGATATGATGGCATAAAAGTATGAGGAAGTTTTAGAAACAGCAAAGAGAATTTGTCTAGACCATAAGCTCCTGTGTCATATAAACTGAGTCTTATTCATTAGTGAGTATCCAATACTTAGCAAAGGCCCTGGAACATAGTAGGTGCTCAATACCTTTTAAGAATAGTATTTCAAAGTAGCTGAAGCATGGTGGTGTGTGAAGACAGATGGAGGGAGGCAAGGCAACAAACAAGTTGGAACCAGGTGGTGATAAATAATGATAAAAGAATAATAAATAGTATCAACAATAGCAAACATTAATCATGTGCTTGATGTATACCAGGTCCTGTCCTGAAAACTTCCCATGCATTATCTCATTTGATCCTTCAACGATCGTATGAAATAGGCACTATTATAGTCCCTTTTCTACAGCTAGAAAATGCAGATGCTCAGCTAGGGGAATGGCTTCACCAAAGTCAAACAAGAAGGTTGGGACAGAACTGGGATTCAAATCTAGGCCTGGCTAATTCCACAGCCAGGGTGCTTCTGAGGCAATGGGGAGCCATTTAAGATCTGTGTAACACTCTCAGGTGACACTGCACCTGCCACCCCGTTCTCCATCTCTCTGCTGTGCAGTCTCAGAAGTGAGCTCAGGTATGGCCAGAGCAACATGACAACATTGGATGGGAGAGGCCAAGTCCATCAGGAATGAGATGGGGGTAGATGCCAGGAAATGGTCTTCTAAAGCCACTCTCATACCCACGTATTGAGGACTTGTTCTGCACCCGGCCCTGTGTTCAGCATTTCCTTTACATTCTTCTTATCCATTCTCCCTGTATGCAATCCCACCAGACACATGGGGATTCTGAAGCTCAGAGAAGCATAGAGTCTTGCTTAAGGCCATTTAGCTAGTTAGTAGCAATGCAAGAAATCTAACCCAGGTGTTTTTTTTCTTTTCTTTTCTTTTCTTTTCTTTCCTTTCTCTTTCTTTCTTTCTCTCTCTCTCTTTCTTTCTTTCTTTCTTTCTTCTTTTTACATGTTCCCTTTATTACTGACCATTTCTATATGTTCATCCATGCTGGGTGGATGAACTTCTCAAGCCTGAATTCCACTTTAGAAATTCAGATTCCTATTTCTGACTCTATAGGACACAGGTCCCTGAAGGTCCCATTGACTCCAAGTTGACATTTATCCCCAGTCCTGCCTTTGCTGCATCACCTTTCCTAGCTTATTCACACACAGCAGGTCTGAAATGATGGATTCTGTGATCCCTTTAAGATGCACCTAACTCCTATGTTTCAGTTTCTCAGGCCCAGGAAGAAAGCATTTGATATATGCACCTGCCCGGGTGTTTTTGACTCTTAAACCCATTTTCTTCTCATAGCAGAAGACTGCATTTTTCTAGTTTTTATTTTAATCAACTTATTCTTCTAGCCCATCATGGTCATAAAATGACAAGGGGCTCTCTCCAAAGTTTGAGGGATGTGTCAAACCCTAGGTTTTACCAACCACACAAATGCCTGCTAGTAGTCAGGGCCCTTCCCGTTTTCTCAGGTTTTTCTCTGTGATCACCTGAGTAAATAGGTCTGTTGCTGCTTCCCAAGCCCAGCCACAAGCTAAGTAAGTTGCTTTAAGAAGGATTTCATCCATAGGATTAATTGGGGAAATTCCCAAACATTAACCTCTTTTACTAGTTTTCACAGAGGAGGAATTGCCCTCTTCCCAATCTATGTCATCAGTGAAAAAGCACTCGTTTATCTCTGTTTTAAAACCTGAAGTTCTGTTTAAATGTGTTCTTTAAAGTTATCCTCTGATAAGCTTGGATCTATAAATGAAAGCTCTCTGGCTGAAAAAAAATGGTTAACAACTTCTAAGCTAGCTGTCAGAAAATGTGGTAATTGGAGAAAAAATGAGTTTGAGGCATCGGTGCAATCACACCATTATGTAAACTGTTTCTTTCTCCTTCTGCTTCATCCAGAAGTGGGAAAGGACCCTTTAAGGAGAAGGAGTGTGGCAGAGACCTCTCTTGCCAAACAAGAATGCTGAGAAGGACAACTGCGGCTGTTCACTAATGACCATCCTGTAATGACTAACAAGAGAAGATATGAATCCGAGAAGCCACTGGAGGTTGAGATGTCTCTGGGAGGACATTTAATGTCAACTGGTTTGAAGCATGTCCAGCATGGATAAGCTCTAGGAGGATTTAATGTTAGAATAGACTCAGAGCATTTCGAAAATATCATCTGCCCAGCAACCAAGTCGATTCTTAGTTCTGGCTCTTCCTGTCTTGCCCATCTGATAGCAGTTTATGTTAAAAGCTAAGGCTCAGTGGGGGAAAGGTGACTTGCTTGAGGTCACAGAACAAGGAGGTGACAGATTCAGGGTTTATTCTCCAAGCTGTTTGTAGCTGTTCTCCAAATCTATATTGTATTTGTAGATGATCTGAAGGAGAAAAATCAGGCCTACTTGATGTCATCTTTTACTCTATTCAAAACAAAAGTTTGTCATTAACCCTAAGAGTCTCCCTTAGTCTAAATCAGTTCTTCAGCAAAGTAGTTAAAGAGATGATTTATCATTGAGGTCCTTGGATTCCACCCTGCCCCCCGCCCCCGCTTTTTTGTTTTACCTTTTTCCTCTTCCTCTTGCCCTAAGACTCATCTCAACCTGCTTCTGTTCTCTGGCCTCATTCCCTCTCTCCAATTAAAACCTGTTTTCAGAAAAGGTTGCTTATATCCACATGGAAATGCTTGAGCAACTGCATTTTAACAAAGAGATATGAATGGCCTAGGTTAGAGGAATTAATATTTAATGGTAGAACTTTAGAAACTATCTAATGGTGAAAAGGATATCTTAATAAAACAGTCTTCCCAGGGCACCCAAATTCATTCCAACAAGGAACCATCTATATATATTACAAATTAGATCAATTTCACCAACTTTATAGATTTGGGCCAGTTTCGGTAAGAGGCAGTACAGTGCATCAGAAACCACACTGGCCCAGGAATCATCTGAACTTTGTTTTTCTCATGTGTAAGTATTGGAGGTTGTACCTTATGGTCTCACGCTTAACATTGGTAGAATTCAGTGGTGGATTTTTAAGGGTGATGACCTGCAAGCAATCAGACCTGGATTGGGATGCCTTTTCTGTCACTCATTTGCCCTTGAGGGAGAACTTGGCGAGTCACTGACCCTCACAAGCCTTATCTTCCTCATCTGTATAATGGGGATTAAAAGTGCCTACCTTGGAGTTTTGTGAGAAATTCAGCAAGATGTATGTTGCATGAAAGGGCTTAATAAGTATTAGTCATAATCATCACCTTCAGTTAAAAGGTGATCAGCTCTTCCTCAAGCTGCAGCCTGTCATCTGTTGGGTGAAAATTGTTTCAATAAAGTGGGGGAATGAAACTTTCATTAGTGTTACTGATTCTCTAACCTAACTTCGGAGAGAAATTTATGTCCAAAACAATAGGAAGTCTATTATGAAGAAGGAAAACGATTTCTTTCTTAAACAAATGGAGCTTTAATATTCTAATTTTTCACCCTAGCATTTATGAGTCACTGAAATTAATTGGGTTCAGTATTGAAAGAAACATATTATCTCACTGTAGTTTTCATAATCAGCTCCCCGGAAAGCATTTTTAAAGAGAAATCAGTATGTCACACCTGGTCAGCATTATAACATGATTAGTTCTGAAATTAAAGAGAAAAAATATCACATTTTACTAAGCCTTCTTAGTAATAAAGTTGGATTCTAGCCATGCAATATTTAGTGGCAATTCCAGTCCCCCTCACAGTTGGTGTGAAGCATACCCAAGAAACTATATAAAAATGGTGTGTTTTGTTCACCAAAAGTTAAAAGGTTTATCATATTTTGAAACATCCCTTTACTCACCTGAACTCCTTGCAGTGTCATTGATTTCTTTTGCATCCCCTTTCTTTAGTGTACAAGTAAATGCAGATTCTTTATCAGAAATATAGATCAGCAAAAAGAAAAAAATGTCCCCCAAACTCTGCCATCTACTTATCCAAACCAGATGCCTAGAAGGCGTCCTGGATTTCTCTGCAAATCAGAACACATAGGAACAATCACCTAGTCTTGTTGATTCCACTTCCTTAGTAACACTGGAATCTGGAATCTCTCCATCCCATGGCCCCCTAACCTAGGTCAAGCCCTTCTCCTGTCTCACCTAGATTCTTGCTCCTTAAAATGTGATCCATGGGCCAGCAGCATTGACATTAACTGATAACTTGTTAGAAATGCAAAGTTGCAGGCTCTTTCCCAGACATACTGAATCAGAATTTGTGTTTTATCAAGTTATCTGGGGGTGATTCATATGCACCTTAAAATTAGAAATATGCTGCCTTAAACCAGGTCGAGGTGGGGACCCACACTGTGCAGTTCTAACAAGCTCCCAGGTGATGACCAATGCGGTTCTCATTTATTTTCCTCCCTACAGCCTAGCCTTCTTCCAATCCAATCAATAGTTTGCCAACAAAAGAATCTTTCTAAAGTGTATTTGACAACATCACTTTCCAGCTTAAAACTCTTCAGCAGTCCCTGGAGTGGACATTTGTTTCACTAGCAGTAATAATGGTAGTTGTTTTTGTTTTTGTTGCTGTTGATTTGGGTTTTCATTGCTTTGGAGTGGTGGTTTGGTTGACATCCTTCCAAGTTCGGGAAATGCCTCACTGTCCAACTCTTGATGGAAGGCAAAGGTGGCCTCCCCCGACATAGGAGCTGAAAAGCCCAGAGATGCTCTCTTTGTCAGACCCTCTGGCAACCAGAGCCTGAATACATGCCCTTGGTTTGGCCAAGCTGCTGCATCCTCTTGGGATTTTGAATCTGGAGTTGATGATGAACAGAAACAAACACAGAAGAGCAGTCCAACACCCAAATTGGGTGTTGACCCAATTTCTAGGGGTGAAAGTGACAAAGGTATGCAGGGCTGGAGGTGTAGGCCATCTAAACCAGAATATCCAGTGTGCAGCAGTGAGAGTGGCAGTATCCTCAACAGTCTGGTTCTGAGGTTGGTTTTTACCTGTGGTTCTGGCTGTTTACCTTCCCTTTGTTCCTGCCCATTTTCTAACCCTGGTTCCCTACTCTTGGTGGCAACTCAGTGAGCTACCCAATGTACTTATGTGCTTTCTTTTGTTGTTGTTGTTTTGAGACAGAGTCTTGCTCTGTTGGCCAGACTGGAGTGCAGTGGCACAATCTCAGCTCACTGCAGCCTCTACCTCCCAGGTTTCAAGCAATTCTCCTGCCTCAGCCTCCCAAGTAGCTGAGATTACAAGTGCCCACCACCATGCCCGGCTAATTTCTGTATTTTTAGTAGAGATGGGGTTTCACCATGTTGGCCAGGCTGGTGTCGAACTCCTGACCTCAAGTGATCTGCCCACCTTGCCCTCCTCCCAATGTGCTGGAATTCAAATGTACTTTCAATTAATTCCCTTCTTACTTATGTAATCCTGAGTTGGTTTCTGTTGCATGCAACTAAGATCCCTGATTGGTAAAGCTAACTATCCATGAAAATCAAGTTGAAACTCCTTAAACTGGCTTTTGAAGCCCTTCTTTATTTTATTTTATTTTACTTTATTTTATTTATTTTTTCGAGACCAAGTCTAGCTCTGTCTCCCAGGCTGGAGTGCAGTGGCGTGATCGCAGCTCACTGCAACCTGCACCTCCCGGGTTCAAGCGATTCTCCTGCCTCAGCCTCCTGAGTAGCTAGGATTACAGGCACCCATCACCATACCCAGCTAATTTTTGTATTTTTAGTAGAGACAGGTTTCACTGTGTTGGCCAGGCTAGTCTTGAACTCCTGACCTTGTGATCTGCCTGCCTTGGCCTCCCAAAGTGTTGGGATTACAAGCATGAGCCACTGCACCCGGCCCCTTCTTTATTTTTATGTTAGTTAAAGTTATAGTATCTGCTGAAATATATCAACTCTCACATCTCAGAAGCTTAACACAATAGATTCCTTCATGTGTACATTTAGCCCAACGTGCGTATTTCTGATTGCTAGGTGGTCCTGTAAGTGGTGGTTCCAGAACCCAAGGTCTTTCAATTTTGAGGCTCTTCCCTCTCCACCAAGCCTCCATGATGCTGGTCTGCTTCACACTGGTATGAATAGAAAGAATATAGCAGTCTTTAGCTGTGACTATAATTAGGTATAAAGGCAGGTACGACAGGTCACTGGGGCTGAGGCTGGGAGAATGGTACCAGATTGTAGGGCAAGACAGCCGAAAGCATATGGTAGAAATCTAGCTCTGTCAATCAAGGCTGCTTTAAGTTACAAATAACAGAATCTTCCTCAAAACCATTGTAAGCCAACCAAAGAAAAGGAAAGAAATGTTTTATAAGAATAGAGCAGCATGTATAAACACCCGTGGTATTTATTGTCCTATGGCCAGTCCTCTTTTCTCTTATGATAGTACCATGGTTTTCCTTTGGGGAGCCACCTTTTCCTGCTCGCAGTTCATGTGATTCAGGTGGAATCAATCCCAACCCCTGAATCACATCTGGCCAATCAAGCATTCCATCTCCTCGAACACAGTAATGGCCTTAGATTTGGGAATGTGACCCAAACCAACCAGTGGCTCAATGGTGAGACCTTCCTTGGAACTTCTAGACTCTGCCTGGCATGAAAGTGTACGAATCCATGTGTGGGGCCTCCAGCAGCCATATTTCTATCTTGAAGAAAGAGCCTGCCTGAAGCTGACGCCAACGCAGAAGAAAGTAGATCCAAGAAGTAGAGACGGGTTCCTGACAACACTAAGCATCAGATCCAGCTATGGCTGAAGCTGTTATTTTTAGTGTCTGTGGATTCCTTTTCATTTAAGCCAATAGAAGTCATATTCTATCACTTATTTCCTGGAGTCTTAGCTAATAGACGCAAGAAGTATAACCGGGGAATCCAGAGAGCCAGTCCTTTGCTCACACTCTTTCTCCAAAGGCACATTTTTCTGTTTCTTTCTCCATCTGCCTAATTCTTTCTCTCTACACCTACAGAATGGCTTTTCTGCTATGTGTATGCCATTAATAACCACCCCACAGCTGCCTAGTTTATGTCTTCATTTTGAGTGACCAGCAGAGACTGTCTCTCAAATACAATTCCAAATTTCTTGGAGAGAGAATCTGAGTGATCCACCTCAGGTCAGCTGTCCAATCTTGATCCATTCAGCTGTGGCTTAGGGGGCTTTGGCAATTTATGTAACTTTCTCGGGTCTCAGTTTTATTATCAGGAAAATGAGAATAATCATAGTACTACCTTATAAGTTTGTGGGGAGGAGTGAATGAGAATGTGCATATAAAACTCTTAACATAATATCTGGTGTGTAGTAAATAAACAACAAATGTAAGCCGTGAAATGGTATTTCATTGGTAACCATGGTACTTCTCTGTACTCGGTCTCCTTAAATTCTGCCTGATGTCAGGGGTGGCTTTGAGCCTGCAGGGGATGGGTGACAGGGATCTCAGCTGTGGGTATGAGAAGGATCTGGAGGCAGGAAGCCAGGCAGGTGATTGCAGTGATACAGGATTCCACCCAGGAGCAGCTCTGTGTGTGCTGAAAGAGCAAGAGAGAATGTTTGATATTCAGCCAAAACATTCCTCCTTCTGGCTAATGGAGGCTCACTGAAATAAGCTCTTTTCTCCCAAACTGATGTTGCTATCTTCAGAGAAATTCTCAATCAGCTCAGCCCCATCATTTTGTTTTCCTTAGGCTTGTCTACACTGGTGAGCAGAGTGAAGAATTCAGAAAAACTCATGATGGCAGAACTGGAAGCATTGAATCTTTGCAACAGCACCCCGAAATAGGTCTTCTCTCTCTTTCTCTTTAAGAAATGAGAACACAGAGGCTCAAAAGGATGCAGTAACTTGGCTGAGGTCTCAGAGCAAGTAAGTGGCAGAGCCATAATGTGAACCAAGATCCGTTGGACTCCAATCCCATATTCTTTCATTGAGCCATGCCTGATTTTACAGTCTCAAGATTCACCTGTCAGTCTCCCCTGCTAAGCAAAAATCCACTACTGTCATGACCATTTTCATTTCTCACTTCTCAAACAAATGCTACAGGCCACAGACCACCTGAAGGAGCAGAGGGTAATTGAGGGGAAATTGGACAAAGGAGGTAAGTTCAGGAAAGGAGGCAGGGGCTGGATTTAAGGAGCTGGCCTCCAGGCTGTGGTCAGAGCCCGTCCATCTGTTACCATCAGCTGGAGAAATCTTATGTGGTCTTGTCCCTTCATTTCTGGGTGGTTGAGAACATGGGCTTTGGAGACAGACTGCCTAGATTCACATCTCTACCTGCTATCACTAGTTGTATTGCCTTAGCAAGTGACTTGGTTTCCTTACCTGTAAAACGGGAGTGGTAGTGGATTGCATGGTGGCCCCGAAAAGATATGTCCATGTCCTAATCCCCAGAACCTATGAATGTGATCTTATTTGAAAAAGGGGTCTTCACAAATGTAATTAAGGAACTTAGGATAAGATCATCCTGGATTAACCAGCGGACTCTAAATCCAATGACATGTCAAAATCAATTGACCATAAAAATAAGGGTTTATTTGTGGATTCCCAATTCTGTTCCATTGATCTGTATATCTGTCTTTATGTGAATCATTTTTATTGAGATATAATTCACAGACCATAAAATTCATCCTTTTAAAATATGTAAGTCAGTGGTTTTTAGTAATATTCACAAAATTGTACAACATTCAACCATCACCACTATCTAAGTCCGGAACACTTTTATCATTTTTAAGTCCTTTTTTGATCCTTCCTTTCAGACTGTAGGTTTGGGTGATGGATGGGCTTTAGTTCCCCATGTTGCTTTGCCCTTGTATCTAGGGTGACTGCCTCATCTTGGTCTGTCTGGGACATTCCTGGTTTTAAAACGGAAAGTCCCACATCCCAGGAAGCCCCATGGTACAGGGCACACTGAGACAGTTGTCATCTGGAGCACACATTGTCAACCTTCCTTGCCACTGGGTGTGTTCCGCCTTCCTGCTACCAGCACCTGCGTCTCTGTGTCTCTGGGCTTTCTCCAAAGCCATCGGAGCCTACTCTACTCAGAACAGCAGGCTGGGATTAACCCTGCTTTACTGGCACATCCCTTATAGCAACAGGAGTACGAATACCCCAGCTTTTTTTTTTTTTTTGAGACAGAGTCTCACTCTGTCGCCCAGGCTGGAGTGCAATGGCGCGATCTCAGCTCACTGCAAGCTCTGCCTCCCGGGTTCACGGCATTCTCCTGCCTCAGCCTCCCGAGTAGCTGGGACTACAGGCGCCTGCCACCATGCCCGGCTAATTTTTTTGTATTTTTAGTAGAGACGGGGTTTCACCCTGTTAGCCATGATGGTCTCGATCTCCCAACCTTGTGATCTGCCCGCCTCGGCCTCCCAAAGTGCTGACGAATACCCCAGCTTTTTCAACTGTTGGGTGGGATAACTCTGAGGCAAGGGTTTTACGCTGACTTCCGTAGTTTCCCCAGAGGGATAAGCTTCCCTCATCCACAGTGGTAGCTAGCTTGATGTTCTACCCTTTATGGCTGCCTTCCCTTGCTTGTGTCACTTTCCCATTCCCAAGTCTTTGTCTCAGTCTTTGTCTTCTGATCAAATCCAAACCAAGTCAGCCTTCATTCTTGGATCTTTGAAACCAACAACGAATGCTTTCTCAAGCATATGTCAAGTGTTATGCAAATGGAACGTCTAATTCCTTCTTCCAGCCAGATTGCTGCTTATAAAGCCCCCACAGAGAAATTCTAAATCGCCGGACAGATCTTGATATCCCCCACCAGCAGCACACACACTCTTCGGTCTTTAGGCTCCTCATGGGCACAGGAAAGGCCTACTTCAAAATAGGAAACTTTCTAGTCATGACTGGCTGGGCTCCATCTGATGGCACAGAAGCAGACTGGCACTTTTATTGCTGTTTATTGTCAACGTCAGGCCCTCTTGGCAGCAGGATCACACCCCTGCCTATCCGCAGTGAGGGCTATCTGAGCCTTCTGAGAAAAATGGATTACAAAACAACTGCAGCATAAATGCACAGAAAAGCAGAATTCTGAATGCAGGCAGCTGGAGAACAACCCCAAATGGGGTCTCACCGCAGCCACACCAAGAGGAGCCCCCACTGCCCAAAAATCTGTTCATGACTTGTGCATGAAATCCCATCATTAGAGAGTTGTGCCAGATTGTATTTTCCAAAGATGGCTGCACATATATCAATCTCACGAGTTTGTTGTTTTGTTTTTTGTTTTTTTTTCTAGATGGGACCTTGCTCTGTCGCCCAGGCTGGAGTGCAGTGGTGTGATTCGGCTCTCTGCAACCTCTGCCTCCTGGGTTCAAGCAATTCTCCTGCCTCAGCCTCCCGAGTAGCTGGAATTACAGCTGCCCGCCACCATTCCAGGCTACTTTTTGTGTTTTTAGTAGAGACAGGGTTTCACCATGTTGCCCAGGCTGGTTTCAAACTCCTGACCTTGTGATCGGCCTGCCTCGGCTTCCCAAAGTGCTGGGATTACAGGCATAAGCCACCACTCCCAGCCTCAAGTTCTTCTTATAGGATGACATCAACATCTCTCCATTGAGAGGTGGGGCCTATGTTTCTTCCCTCTAAACTTGCTGGACCTTTGGCACTGCCTCAACCAATGAGATGAGGCAGAAATGTGTGAGTGAGTGAAACTTGAGGTGATTCCTGCCCCCAGCTGAGGACTGAGACATTGTGGAGTAGAGTCATGCCTTCTCTCTGCCTTTTCTGCATTAGTCTTATGGAAACTGTGAGATTATAATAAATGGATAATAAGAAATGGATTATTGTTATTTCAACCCACTAAGTTTTGGGGGTGATTTGTTGTGTAACAGTAGATTACTAATGCAGGAGTGAATTCCTCGGTTGCACTAGAGAACAACCTCTCTAAGTGCAAGCAGACCCAGATGGGGAAACTTGTGACACCAGGTAGTCATTCACACTTTAGTATGAGTCACTCATACTTGGCACCACTCCCCCATCCCTTTTAGAAAAGAGATAAGGTTTACTGACAAAAACAAGAAATGGGGAAAGGATTCCCTATTTAATAAATGGTGCTGGGAAAACTGGCTAGCCATATGTAGAAAGCTGCAACTGGATCCCTTCCTTACACCTTATACAAAAATTAATTCAAGATGGATTAAAGACTTATATGTTAGACCTAAAACCATTAAAATCCTACAAGAAAACCTAGGCAATACCATTCAGGACATAGGCGTGGGCAAGGACTTCATGTCTAAAACACCAAAAGCAATGGCAACAAAAGCCAAAATCGACAAATGGGATCTCATTAAACTAAAGAGCTTCTGCACAGCAAAAGAAACTATCATCAGAGTGAACAGGCAACCTACACAATGGGAGAAAATTTTTGCAACCTACTCATCTGACAAAGGGCTAATATCCAGAATCTACAATGAACTCAAACAAATTTACAAGAAAAAAACAAACAACCCCATCAAAAAGTGGGCAGAGGACATGAACAGACATTTCTCAAAAGAAGACATTTATGCAGCCAAAAAACACATGAAGAAATGCTCTTCATCACTGGCCATCAGAGAAATGCAAATCAAAACCACAGTGAGATACCATCTCACACCAGTTAGAATGGCCATCATTAAAAAATCAGGAAACAACAGGTGCTGGAGAGGATGTGGAGAAATAGGAACACTTTTACACTGTTGGTGGGACTGTAAACTAGTTCAACCATTGTGGAAGTCAGTGTGGCGATTCCTCAGGGATCTCGAACTAGAAATACCATTTGACCCAGCCATCCCATTACTGGGTATATACCCAAAGGACTATAAATCATGCTGCTATAAAGACACATGCACACGTATGTTTATTGCGGCACTATTCACAATAGCAAAGAGTTGGAACCAACCCAAATGTCCAACAACGATAGACTGGATTAAGAAAATGTGGCACATATACACCATGGAATACTATGCAGCCATAAAAAATGATGAGTTCGTGTCCTTTGTAGGGACATGGATGAAACTGGAAAACATCATTCTCAGTAAACTATCGCAAGGACAAAAAACCAAACACCGCATGTTCTCACTCATAGGTGGGAATTGAACAATGAGAACTCATGGACACAGGAAGGGGAACATCACGCTCCGGGGACTGTTGTGGGGTGGGGGGAGGGAGGAGGGACAGCATTAGGAGATACACCTAATGCTAAATGACGAGTTAATGGGTGCAGGAAATCAACATGGCACATGGATACATATGTAACAAACCTGCACATTGTGCACATGTACCCTAAAACCCTAAAGTATAATAAAAAATAAAAAAAATAAAAATTTCCATGAACACATAAGCTTTTAGCATCATGTTGGCACTCAAAAAAAAAAAAAAAAAAAAAAAAAAGACAAGTGTTGGTGAGGATGCGGAGGAATGAGAACTCCTGCACACTGTAGTGGGACCATAGACTGGTACAGCTATTATAAAAGAGCATGAAGGTGCCTCAAAATCTAAGAATACAACTACCATATAATCCAGCAACCCCTCTTCTGGGTATATATCCAAAGGATATAAAAACAGTATGTCAAAGAAATATCTACGCTCCTATGTTCATCGCAGCACTATTCACAGTAACCAAGATATGGAAATAATCTAAGTGTCTATCAGCAGATGAATAGTTAAAGGAAATGTGATGTGTATGTATACAAACACATATATATGTATATATACGCACACACACACGTATAGAATATGGTTCAGCTGTGTTCCCACCCAAATTTCATCTTGAATTATAGCTCCCATAATTCTCACGGTGTTGTGGGAGGGACCCAGTGGGAGGTAAATGAATTATGGGGACGGGTCTTTCCTGTGCTGTTTGGTGATAGTAAGTCTCGCGAGAACTGATGGTTTTATAAAGGGGATTTCCCCTGCACATGCTTTCTTGTCCATGTAAGACTTGCCTTTGCTCCTCATTTGCCTTCCGCCATGATTGTGAGGTTTCCCCACCCATGTGGAACTGTGAGTCCATTAAACCTCTGTGCTTTATAAAAAAAAAACAAAAAAAAAAAACAAAAAAAAAAAAAACAAAATGCAGCCTAACTTAAGAGTGCATTCTCATAATAAATAGCCAACTTTTCCAGCCAATCACAACAGCCAAGATTTAGACAATCACAAGCTGCCAACTGATCAGACCATGTCTATATAAGGTCAATGCCTCATCACATCATATTCAAATAAGGAAAATGCTGAGCTGTAACCAACCAAGCTACTTTTGTATGTCACTCCCTTTTTGGTCTATAAATAATGTCTTCTCTCATTGCTAGGTGGCTGGGTGGAGCTCTCTGAACTTCTAATGCTTCAGGGTACTGTCTGATTCATGAATTGCTCCTTGCTGAAAATAAACTCTGCTAAATTTAAAAAAAAAAAAAAAAAAAAAAAAAAAGAAAAGAGATAAGGTTTAAAATCTTAGAAAATTGGAGATAGTGTCAGGACCTAGGGCACTAAAGGGTGAAAATGGGTGTTGGGGCACTTTGTGGGAAGAGATCTGGACTTAAGGCCAGACAGGACTGGGTTCTAGTTCTAATCATGCCCCTCTCTGACAGAATGTCCTCTAATGTATGCAGGATGCTCTGCCACTTATTAGCCATATGACCTTGAACATAGCCTCAGTTTCCTCATTTATAAAGCACTCGCAATAATACCTATCTATCTCCCAAATTGCAGGGAAAAATAGACAAGACAATGGTTATGAAGGTAAACTGTTCATGTAACTTAAGAAAGCCAAAGGTGTGGTGAATAGGGCACTCAAGGAGGAGTCAGCAGATCTGGATTTTAGTCCAAGCTTTGACAGTGACTCACCCTGTAACACTTGGCAAAGTCACTTACCCCTCCACTCTAGCCCCCATAAGGCTCATGCAAATATAATATCTCTAGACCCAAGCATCCCTGGTGCAAGAAGGCCTTCAGCCATCAGTACCAGCAGAGGGTTTCAGTGTCTCGGAGTCACCAATTCCAGGTAACAAAATAAGGTCAAGGTCAAGGTCAAAGTAGAGTCAAACTGGCAACGTGAGAAACCAATTATCAGGCAGGGTTAAGGGAGTCCAAGGAGAGTCCCGTTGTCTAAATATGCCTTATAGCTATGAGAGTGAGGGATGAGGGATGCAGCCAATATCTGGTCATGGCCCCACCCATGGACAGTGTAATATGGAAATTAGGAGCCATTTGAACTCTGGAGCCAGAATACCCGAGTTTCAAATCTCAGCTCTACTACTGATTAGCTGTACCAACCTTGGTCATGTTAATTAACTTTATTACGCCTTCATTTTCTCATCTGTAAAATGAAGGTGATAATTGCAGCATCTTCTTGATCAGGTTATTGTGAAGAGTACATGAACTTGTGCCGTAAAGAGTTCTCTCAAACCTAGGAAGCTGTTTTTCAGTGAGGCAATATTGGCTGATGTTTCTTAAAGTAAGGAAATGATAGTTATAGAGATAATTTTAGTAGGAAAATTCACAGGTCCTTCAACATAAAACCACATGCCTCTGCCACCCCATCTTCCCCACTCTGCAAAGACAAATCAAATAAAATTAAATCTCTCTTCAATTCTCTGTTGATTCTTTTGACTATACCGAAGAGAAAGCGACAGCTTGGTGCTAGTAAGTCTTTAACACCCCTGTAGCTCTTGCTTATTTACTAATTCCCTTCTCTACCTCTCTAGCAATGCAAAGTCCGTGGCCTGGAGCTCAGAGCCTTGCCCAGCAACAGTGTCTAGCTACAATTTAATAACATTTTGCTTGTGTTGTATTTATTTTCACAGTTACTTCCTTTTATGGCAGGTGATTCTGGTTTTCCATTTATACTAGTAACTGAAAATGTTCTTTTAAAGTGTATTCATGTTTTTTTAAAAAGCGGATGTATTGTAAAATATTAAATATATTATGGTATAGATGGTTTTTGGATACAAAAAAAATCATGAAGATGGTACTGAAACAATTGAAATTTGGGAAACAAGGTATTGGGCTACAAAGGACAAAGATGTGAATATCATCTCCAGGGAACTACATGGATCCACCAACAACTAAAATACATTTCCTTGTCACAAACTGTGTCCCTGTTCTGCTTCTCAAGACCCCAGGGACTCACGATACTCTCCTGTCCTTTCAAATGTTGCCAGAATGTAAGTTGGCACAAATTTTGAATAATTCGTACATATATCTTATATTAGCCAGTAATTCCATTTTCTAGGAATTTATTTTTATAAAATAATCATGGGTGTGCTCAAAGACACATGGCTGAGAATATCTGTGGCCACATTATTTATGGCAGTGAAAACGAAATGACCTAAAAGGCCAACAGTAGGTGACCAGATTCACAAAGGGTAGGATATCCAAAAAATGAATCTAATAACAATAACATGTCACTCCACCAAGTACTTCTCTAGGAACTTTACATATATTAACTCACTTAATTGTCACAACAATCCTACAAGGTAAATATTACAGACACACTTTATAGGTGAGGAAACTGAAACACAGTTTAACTCTCGTGCCCAAGATCACACAGCTGGTAAGTAGAAGAGCTGACATTTGAAACTAGGCCACCTGGACACAGCATCTACGTTCTTAATCACCATGCTGCAGTCCTTTCATTGAAACTGCTGTTGTAAATGAAAAAAAATTTTTGAGACAGGGTCTGGCACTGTCACCCAGGCTGGAGGGTAGTGGCACCATCACAGCTCACTGCAGCCTCTACATCCAGGGCTCAAGTGATACTCCAGCCTCAGTCTCCAGAGTAGGCTGATTTTTTTTATTTTTAGTAGAGATGAGGTCTCACTATGTTGCGCAGGCTGGTCTCAAACTTCCTGAGCTCAGGCAATCCTCCCGCATCAGCCTCCCAAAGTGCTGGGATTAGAGGAATGAGCCACTGCGCCTGGCCAGAAAATTTACTGACATGGGAAAGTGTTTCCAATGTATCAGTAAGTGAAAAAAGCAGGCAGAGAAAAAAGTCTAGAAAAACATATACCGTATGTCAAAGAGATTATTTCTGGTTGGTGGGATTGTGATTTTTGTTGTCTGTTCTTTTAGACGTTTTCCAGGTTTTCTGTACCAAATGCTTATTACCTTAAATTAGATAAATGAAACATGAAAATGGACTTTTCTTCTCACCTCTCCTATTCTTTGCTGCTTCTGAAGACAAAACAGTTGGTTCTTTGTGATGACAATAAAATGATGATAATAGCCAACATTTAATGAGCTCTTAGTATGCAAATGAATTGACAAGCATGATCTCATTTAATTTTTTTCAGCCAGAACTACAGTGTACAGCCTCCCAAGCTGTGCACTGCACAATTCCAGGGGGCACCACTATATATTGTCTATATTATGGATTGTACTGTGAATGCTGGCCCTTGGACCTGTGCAACATGGCTGCCCTGTCAACAATTCTAAGGGGTAGATATTCTCATACTCTTCATTTTATAGGAGAGGAAACTGAGGCACAGAAATGCTAATTAACTTCCCCACATTACACAGCTAGTGAGTGGAACCAGTACTGAAACCCAGGCTGTCTGACTTAGTGGTCTGTTCTCTTATTTGTAATTGCAGAGGGGATGACAAAGGAGGCAAAGTAAAAGCTGGGCATCTTGACAAAGATTTCAGAACCAGCAGAGGCGTTGTGATGACATAAAAGGAACATTGGCCAAAAGGTAGGACACCCATGCTGTAGTCCCCACTCTGTCCCCACGTGGCTATGTGACCTTAGGAAAGTTCTTTTTTCCCTCTGGGCTCAGCTTCTCCATCTGCAAAATGAGGGAATTACACAGGATGATCTTTAAGATTTCCTCCAGCTCTGAGACTCTACAATTACAGATGGCATCCCAATATGGGCCCCGAATCGTGCCCTCCCACTCAGCATGGACCATCTCCCTCCTGCTCGCTGGAGGCAGCATCTCTCACGCTGACCTACTTTGTGTGTGGGGGAGAGGAGGGCAGAGTGGAGCAGTAAGGAGGGAGTGAGAAACCAAAGGTTTGCCCTCCTGAGAGACCCAGGCTCCTTGCCAGTCTGCTAAGGATTTAGGCAGTGCCCATCCACCTCCTTCTGACACCTCCCCTCCCTGCTCCTCAGAATGCAGCAGGCTGAAAAACCTGAGCAGGCTGGCTGTATTGTCTTAATGCATTGCTTGTATTTTTCAGTCGTGTTGGTGATTCACCAGGGTATTTCTTTCTCCAACTTTCCAAACCTGCTTCGTTAAAGTCATTCTTGCAGGATCTTCAGGATGTTTTATTAAACGAAAAAACGAGGTGCAGAACTGTGTGTATGGGGTGAGAAAAAATAATTTAAGCATACATGTGTGTTTGTGAAGAGAGAAAGAATAAATATTTCTGGAAGAAGACATGAGAGACTGGTAACCACTTGCTTCCCAGGAGGTACTCTGAGTGGGGATAGAGCATAGGCAGGACGGAGGCTTTATGCCTTTTGAATGTATGTATGTTACCTACTCAATTGTTTATTTTATTTATTTATTTATTTATTTATGAGACAAAGTCTCTCTATGTCACATAGGCTGGAGCACAGTGGTGTGACCTCGGCTCACTGCAGCTTCACCCTCCCAGGCTCAAGCCATCCTCCTGCCTCAGCCTTCAGAGCAGCTAGGGCCACAGGCATGCCGCACCACATCCAGCTAATTTTTTAATTGTTTGTAGAGGCAAGTTCTTGCTATGTTGCCCAGGCTGGCCTCAAACGCCTCAACTTTTAAAAAATCAACAGGTCGGACATGGTGGCTCATGCCTGTAATCCCAGCACTTTGGGAGGCCAAGGCGGGTGGATCACTTGAGCCAGGGAGTTCGAGACCAGCCTAAGCAACATAGGGAGACCTGGTCTCTATAAAAAAAGAAAAAAAAATCAAAAAGACATTCTTCTTTCCAATACCTCCTGACTGTATTTGTTTGCTAGGCTGCCATAACAAAGAACCACAGCCTGAGTGGCTTGAACAGTAGACATTTATCATCTCACAGTTTTGGAGACAAAAATTCCAAGATCAAGTTCGATGGTGTTAGTTCCTCATGAAGCCTCTCTCCTTGGCTTGTAGATGGCCTTCCCTTCTTCTTCTGGTCTCCACATGGTCTTCCCCCCTTGTGTCTGTGTCCAGATTTTCTCTTCTTACTAGGACACCAGTCCCAGTGAATTAGGGTCCACCCTAATGACCTCATTTTAACTTAGTTTCCTATTTACAGGCCCCATCTCAAAACACAGTCTCATTCTTTTTTTTTTTTTTTTTGAGACAGAGTCTCACTCTGTCACCCAGACTGGAGTGCAGTGGTGCGACCTCGGCTCACTGCAACCTCTGCCTCACAGGTTCAAGAGATTCTCCTGCCTCAGCCTCCTGAGTAGTTGGGATTACAGGCACGTATCACCACGCCTGGCTAATTTTTGTATTTTTAGTAGAGACAAGGTTTCACCACGTTGGTCAGGCTGGTCTTGAACTCCTGACCTTGTGATCCACCTGCGTTGGCCTCCCAAAGTGCTGGGATTATAGGCATGAGCCACATTCTGCAGTATGGGGATTAGGATTTCTACATATGAATTTTGGGAGAACTCAATTCAACCCATAACACTGGTCTAAGCCAATGAATTTGACCCCTTGAGACCAGTGGCCCTCTGAGGAACAGGTACAGACTAAATCTGAGACTCAATTGACTTGAATGGAACATCTCTTGTGAGGGGAGCACTGTTTTAAGCTTGGGATTAGTACTAAATTGAGTTCAATTTGACTCTGGTCAGGAGGTGGAGAGGGAGATGAGAACTAGAGTCCTCGACTGAACATCAGAAGAGCTGATCATGGAACCGTGGGTCCACCACTTCCCAGCCACGCTAGCCTGGACAGTATTTTTAGCCACCAGTTCCATCATGTGTAAAGTGCAGGTCATAATCCATACCTCAAAAGGCGATTGCAAAGTTTAAAGGAGAAAAGGCCTGTAAAATGCCTGGTACATAGTAAATGTTTAATATATAGTATTTACCACCCGTCTCATCTTCCAGCTCAACTGTGGGCTCCAGAAAGCAGGGCCTATGGCTTTTTCATCTCATGGCCCTGGAATGTAGCATTGAACACCAGGGCATGGGTTGAGCAGTTTTGTTGGAAGCTCAGACTGATTTGCGAGGCTGTGTGGATGTGCCCTGGAGGGACCTTCAGAATTAGCACAGGGGCCATCTTGAAAAGCAGTGTTTCACAATGAAGAAAATCTGTGTATTAATGTGAACATGACCTCCTTGGGAACTACCCATTGATGAAGCCAAGGGATGCTTGAGCTATATTTGGATCTCCTGTTGTTCATGACAGGCACACCTCCCCAGGACAATGGGAGGCACATCAGAGTTGGAGTGAACATCTGCTGCTTTGATCTGTCAAGAACTGATCCCTGCATTAGTCAGGGTACTCCACAGAACCAGAACCAATAGGATAGATAGACAGATGATAGATAGATAGATAGATAGATAGATAGATAGATAGATAGATAGATAGGGAGATTTATTATAGGAATTGGTTCATGTAGTTATGGAGGCTGAGAAGTCCCACGATCTGCTGTCTCCAAGCTGGAGAACCAACAAAGCTGGTGGCATAATTCAGTCCAAGCCTGAGGGCCTGAGAATGGGGATCCAATGGTGGAAGCCCTGGTCTGAGTCTGAAAGCCAAGAACCAGGAGCACCGATACCCAAATGCTGGAGAGAGAATGGCTATCTCAGAGAGAGAGAGAGAGAGAGGGCAAAATCACGCTTTCTCTGCCTTTTCGTTCTATTCAAGCCCTCAATACATTAGATGACACCCACCCATATTGGTGAGGGTGATCTTCTTACTCAGTCTACTAATTTAAATAATATCTTCCATTGACACCCTCACAGACACACCTAGAAATAATGTTTTACCAGATATCCGGGCATCCATTAGCCCAGACAAGTTGACGCATAAAATTAACCGCCACAATCCTCCCTGCTTCTGGTAATAGAATTACACTTTTCCTTTGGGGAACCAGCCTCATTCATTCTTGGCTTATGTAGTTTGGATGGGTGGGCCACATTTCAAGCTCCAGGAATGAGCACATGGCTCAGACCTGGCCATTGCCTGTACCATATTCTCTGGTTTACCATGGTTGGTTCAGTGATTAGCACATGACTGCAGCTGGCAATCTGATTCGTAGGAACTTTACTGGGACTATGAAGAATGAAGGCCAAGCACCATGGCTCACACCTGTAATCCCAGCACTTTGGGAGGCCAAGGCAGGTGGATCACCTGAGGTCAGGAGTTTGAGACCAGCCTGGCCAACAGGGTGAAACCCCGCCTCCACTAAAAAGACAAAAAATTAGCCAGGCATGGTAGCATATGCTCCTGTAATCCCAGCTACTTGGGAGGCTGAGGCACAAGAATCGCTTAAACCTAGGAGGCGGAGGTTGCAGTGAGCTGAGATCATGCCACTGTACTCCAGCCTCGGTGACAGAACAAAACTCTGTCTCAAAAAAAAAAAAAAAAAAGAGAAAGAAGTGCTTTTTTTCACCAGGGTTGCTAAACTGGAACTGCTAATGGCCATTTTGCCACCTTGAGGGGAAAACGTGCCTGAGTTCCTGCTTACATTGTGTGGGCACCTGGATTCAGGTTTGCATGAAGCCAGAACTAGTCCTGAATGTCTTGGTTAGATGAGCCAATAAACTGATTCAGGACACTTCAGTAGAGGGTGGTTGATTTTGTGCTCTGGGTGTGCTAGAACTGACTTATATTAGCTAACGAGATGAAGTGTTAAATATTTGGGAATTTCATGACTGGTTGTTAAACTGTTGGTAGCTGGATATCAGCCATGGTCAGAATATTTATCCCATGGATATCACAAAATGCCACAGATCAAGGCACATTTTCCTCCTTGGAGAATCAGTTTACCAGCAAATCACAGGTCCTGACCTTGATTCAATAGGTCCCAAAATGTCCAGCAAGAATGACTGCTGGCCAGGGGCAGTGACTCATGTCTGTTATCCCAATACTTTGGGAGGCTGAGGCAGGAGGATTGCTTGAGGCCAAGTGTTCTAGACCAGGCTGGGAAACATAGAAAGACCCTGTCTCTACAAAAAATTTAGAAATTAGCTGAGTGTGGCTGTGCTTACCTGTAGTCTTAGCTGCTTGGGAGGCTGAGGTGGGAGTATCACTGGAGCCCAGGAGTTGGAGGCTGCAGTGAGCTGTAGCTGTGATTGTGCCACTGTACTCCAGCCTAGGCAAGAGTGAGACCCTGTCTCAAAAAAAAAAAAAAAAAAAGTCTCAACAACGAAATAGAATGACTGTTAAACAACAACAACAACCAACATCTATATTTCACTTCCTGGCACTTTCTCATCCATAATCTCATCTTGTCCCTCCAGCAATGCTGTAAAGTAGAAGTTATTACTCACATCCTACAGGTAAGGAATCCAAGGCCTAGATAAATGCCTTCCTTGTGGTCAGGTGGCAGAGCTAAGAAATAAGCTCAGGTCTTTGGACCCCATGCTTAATGTTGTTTCCCTGACCCTGTAGGAGGTGATTGGAATGTCAAAACAGGGTCTAAACAAGCAATTTGGTCACTGGGTATGGAGAAACTGTTTTTGGAAAAAGAGTGTTTTAACCACCTCTGAACAGAGGTGGCCAATTAGGAAGGCAGTTGCCTGGGGATCAGCAGTTACACTACATATTCAATCTGCTGAGAAAACACAGCATTGTTTCTAGGAAATTATATAGCTCACATTTGCACAGAATTTTTTGGTTTTTAAAGCCCTTTCAAGTCTGTTGCCTCTGTAGATAAACTCCCTTAAAATGCTTAGAAAGTCAGGCCCTATGTAACAGACTGATTAACAAAAAACCCACCACCAGTGCTCTTTTCCCTTCACTGCCTATATTAAAATAGCCTGGAAAAGGCCAGGCATGGTGGCTCATGCCTGTAATCCCAGGACTTTGGGAGGCCGAGGTGGGCGGATCATTTGAGGTCAGGAGTTTGAGACCAGTCTGACCAGCATGGTGAAACCCCCGTCTCTACTAAAAATATAAAAAATTAGCCAGGCATGGTGGCATGTGCCTGTAGTCCCATCTACTTGGGAGGCTAAGGCAGGAGAATCCCTTGGACCTGGAAGTGGAGGTTGCAGTGAGCCGAGATTGTGCCACTGCACTCCAACCTGGGTGACAGAGTGAGTGAGACTCCATCTCAATTAAAAAAAAAAAAAGCCCGCAAAAAATATTTACTTTTGCTGCCTCAAGATGTGACCTAGTTCTGGCTATTGAGACTTATGCAAAAGTCTGCTTTCTTGATAAAAAATATTGTCTTCCCCCACTTCATCCTGCCTTGAGAAAGGATGTGATACCTGGTGCTGCAGCAGCTATTTTGTAGTCATGAGATGACAAGACAAAAAACTAAGCACAGCAGAGCAGAAAGACAGCAAAAGTATGGGTTCTCAATGGTATTATTGAGTCTGCACTGAGCTGCTTCCTCTGAATCTTTTGTTATGTGAGAAATATAAACTACAGTTACTTGGGCATCCTGTTACCTACAGTGGAAACATGCTAATATAATTAACAATTCTAGTTCTAGAAGTTTATCACAGAGATCACCCATAATGGGGAAAAACTGGAAACAGTCTAAATGTGCACAAAAGGAGGTTGATGAAATAAATTATAGGGTGGCCACATATTGTATACTATTCAATTATTGAAAACTGCATTGCAGGCCGGGCGCGGTGGCTCACGCTTGTAATCCCAGCACTTTGGGAGGCCGAGGCGGGCGGATCACGAGGTCAGGAGATCGAGACCACGGTGAAACCCCGTCTCTACTAAAAAATACAAAAAATTAGCCGGGCGCGGTGGCGGGCGCCTGTAGTCCCAGCTACTCGGAGGCTGAGGCAGGAGAATGGCGTGAACCCGGGAGGCGGAGCTTGCAGTGAGCCGAGATTGCGCCACTGCACTCCAGCCCGGGCGACAGAGCGAGACTCTGTCTCAAAAAAAAAAAAAAAAAAAAAAAAAAAAAAAAAAAAAAGAAAACTGCATTGCAGACAAGCACTTCTTAAACTTGCGTTCTTAAACAAGTACCTACAGACATTTTTCTGTGGGTGTATATGTGCCTTTTTCTAAGAATATAATGTTTATCAGACTCTCAAAGGGGTTTCAAGAAAGTTGAAGAATCACTACAGGTTGAGCATCACAAGTCAGAAAACCCAAAATCTGAAATGCTCCAAAATCCTAAATATTCTGAGCACTGACATGATGCTGAAAGGAAATGCTCATTGGAACCTTTTGAACTTGGGATTTTTGGATTTGGGATGCTCAGCTGGTAGGTATAATGCAAATATTCCAAAATTCGAAAAAAAGATAAAAAATCCGAAACATGTTTGGTCCCAGGCATTTGGTATAAGGGGTACTCGATCTGTATTAAAATTACTATTTGTAAACATAGAAAGATGTTCACAATATTTTGAGGGAACAGAAATTTATAAGAGTATGTACACCATTCTTCCATATTGGAAAAATTGCATATACATTATCAATGTAAGCATGCATGTAGTGGGCTAAAATACACAGAATGCATACTTGGGTGTCCAAAAAATAGCTTTATTTATTAATTTAAACTGAACTTATCTTAGGCTACTATATCACATTCCTGATGATTGTAGAAAACAAATTTGCAGCTCAAAGTAAACTCAGACGTTTCCTGATTTAAAGTGATTTCCTGATTTCAGGCCAGGCATGGTGGCACACGCCTGTAATCCTAGCACTTTGGGAGGCCAGGCGGATTGCCTGAACTCAGTTCAAGACCAGCTTGGGCAACATGGTGAAACCCCATCTCTAACAAAAAAATACAAAAATTAGCCGGGCGTGGTGGTGCACGCCTGTAGTCAGTCCCAGCTACTTGGGAGGCTGAGGTGGGAGGATGGCTTGAACCCGGGAGATAGAGGCTGCCGTGAGCTGAGACCATGCCACTGCACTCCGGCCTGGGCAACAGAGCGAGACCCCATCTCAAAACAATCAATCAATCAATAAACGATCAGTTCAAAATCCTCCCATTTTCTCTTCCTTCTCTGGGTGATTTTAGTTCTTCGATGGACAGATGCATCATCCTAGAATCCAGAGAAGCAGCATCTGGTCCCTATGCTGCTGCCTATTCTTCCCTGGCCTCTACACATTATCTTACCTGGTCCCCACCATGAAGCACTGGCATCTGCTGCTAATGTCTGTGGTCCTGCCCTGGATGCAAGTTAAGATGTCTATGTGCTCCTGATTTACCTTGTCACAATTTATTCTCAGCTTGTTTGGTATCCATTGTAGGGGTCCATGAGAAATTTTTAGATGCTTTTCCACATCTGAAAGCATGCCTTCAGCTTTGCCCAAACAATGGCTACTTTGCCCTTCAATGTACTAGATTTGACATGGAGCAACTTTAATGAACTTGCATCCTGGGAAGAAAGGTTCAAGTTCCTTCTGCTTCTGTATTCTTGCTAAACTGCTTAAGACTCCCAATGTCCACTCCCACTCCCGGTGTGGGGCAGAGCTCTGAGCCCCCTTTCAGAACCTAGGCAATGTATCAGCTGTGGTCTCATCTGTCTAATTCTGCCTTTCCTCTCCAGACATTCCTACTCTTATCTCTCTCTCTCTCTCTCTTTTTTTTTCCTTTCTTTTTCATTCTGGGGTTTATCTTACAAACGCTGTGCTCTAAGTCTTCCACGTTTGCTCTTTTCTGTACCAAGTCAGGCTGTTGCAAATCTGGAGATAAACAATTTCTGTCAAAAAAAATCCTGGCTTTTGTGAATAAAAAGTACTTTGACTTCCAAACTTATGCCCATGCTGTAGGTTTTCAAGTCATTTTATGAGTAACTAAGAATTTGGCCTTTTATTTTTCTAGACTCTTTACTGTCCTTATGGGCAGTACCTTAAAAGGCCTAAATGGTCGGTGTAAAACACAAAAGATACAAGGTAACGTGTTAGAAGGAAATAACCTCTTAATAATTCAAAATGCTTTCCTTCTGCCTGTGCAATGGAAAAGATCTGAAAAGATACATGATGAGGTGTTAGCAGTTATGATCTTGGGATGCTGGGAGTATATTAAGGTAAGAGTTATGGTGGAAATTACAGAGAACCCAACTAGCAGTGGCTTAAAATAATAAGGGTTTATTCTTCTGGCACAATAAGTCTGGAGGTAGGCAGCTGCTGGCGTCGGCTCAGCAACACAACATTGTCAGGACGAGCATCTTTGCAGTTCCCTTGGCCTTTCCCCGAGGTCTCGAGATGGTTGCCACTCAACATGTTAAATCTCACATTCAAGGGGGAAGGGATGGCACCAACCCCATCTGTTCCTTTGAACTAGAAAAGCAAAGGCCTTACATTTTTATCTTATTGGCCAACACTAGGTCACATGGTCACCCCAGCTGCAAGGTAGGCTGGGAAAACCAGGGGCAGGTTGGCATTGGGTTAGCTGGTCAACCATGCCTAGCGCAAAGGATATTTACATTGCTTTTCTTGTTTCTCTGTATCTTCTCATTTTTCTAATTTATTTTTGTTTTTACAGACAGTCTTGTTCTGTCACCGAGGCTGGAGTGCAATGGCACAATTATAGCTCTCTGCAGCCTCTAACTCTTGGCCTCAAGCGATCCTCTCACCTCAGCCTCCCAAGTAGCTAGGACTACAGACATGAGCTGCCAAACCCAGCTAAATTTTTTTTTTTTTTTTAGAGATAGGGTCTCACTATCTTGCCCAGGCTGGTCTGGAACTCCTGGCCTCAGGTGATCCTCCTGCATTGGCCTCCCAAAAATGCTAGGATTATAGGCGTGAACTACTACATCCCACATTTTTCCACTTAAAAAATCATTTATTTATTTTTTTAGAGACAGGGTCTCATCTGTTGTCTAGACTGGAATGCAGTAACATGATCATAGAATCATAGATCATAGCTCACTGCAGCCTCGAACTCCTGTCCTCAAGTGATCCTCATGCTTTGGCCTCCTAAAGTGCTAGGATTAGAGGTGCAAGCCACTATGCCCAGCCTAATTTTTCCACCATTGACAAGTATCGTGTTTGTAAGTGCTATATGTAATTAAATACTAATAAATGATACTCAGAAATGAAATATACAGCCTCATTTGATTCTCCCAACTCCTTGCCCTCTGTATAATCTTGCCCTCATTTTAGGAGAAGGTAAGGTTCATATGTCAAATGACTTTTCCAAGGCACCTGCAAATTATTGGCAATGCTCAGCAAAGAATGCAGGTATCCAGACTCCATCCCCTGATGGAGGATACCAATTTGCTGTTAACTATCAGGGGGCTTATAAATGAAACTTCAGAGTTAAGTTGATAGAGAGGCTAGGAAAATTAATTAAGCACAAGCACAAAAGGCCCATTACCCACATTTCAGTCCCTATTGAGTCAGGTGCATTAAGCTGGTACTGACTGCCCATCCCTCTCCGTGTCCCTCCTGCCTCCTCCGTTCTCTGTCCTTCCTCCCCACATTCTCTGCCCAGCCCTTCCTTCTCGCCACCCTCAGCAAGGTGTCACTCAGTGGAAAGAGCTCCAGCTTTATCTTCATTTACACCAGAGTCTGATTCTGATTCTACCACTTACTACCCATGATACCTCCGGCAAGTTGCGTCAACTTTCTGGGCCTCAAACCCTCCATCTGTTCAATGGAAACATTATTACTTATCTCACAGGACTAATTTAATAATTTACATAACAGCATATGTCAAAGCTTCTCACATGGTATTCAATGCTTAGTATGTGCTCAATCACAGTAACAGTAATTGTCATGATACAGAAGCTCAACAATTTTTGAAATGTCAGTCTCCATTATTATGCATTATTATTGCATTATTATGAACTCAGGCAAGCAATAAGCCAGGGCAGAAGGTCACAACTCTGTTCTCTGTCAATCAAAGCAGTCACTTGCATGGTGTCACTGTGGACTTAAACCAAGTGGATTTGTGAGCAAATTTTGAGTTTCCAATCAGTTTGCAAAGTTTATAACAGTGTGTTGCTTGGAGCACAGATGGTTGAATCATGGCTGTGACACTTACTAGCTGTGACCTTGGTCAAGTTACTTAAAGTCTCTGTATCACAGTTTGATATTTAGAAAATGGGGATAAGAGTACTTATAGGGTTGTGCAGATTCAATGAGTTAATATATGAAAAATACTTCAAACAATCCCTGATGCATCAAACATGTTACGTACCTCTTTGCTGTTGTTGTTATTACTATACGGTATTGAACACCTGCTATGTGCCCAAGGACATGAAGCTAGTTATGGGTGAAGCCAGGAGTTAAACTCACCACTATCGGATTCTGAATCAGCACCCCAACCACTAACCTGCCTTCATTCACCATCTTTACCTACCTCTTTCCTCTCTCCTTCACAGTCCAACTCTTCCTTCATGTTCCTGGCATACAGGTCTTTGTCTTGTTCCTGTCCATTCTTGCCATCCTTTATCTTTACTTTCCCTTCTTTATCTTGTTCCCTCTGCCAGGAGCCTGGAGCTGAGGACTGCCTATAACACCAGTTGTATCAGAGACCCAACTGCAGTGCCTTAAACATATTTTTATTTTTCTTCTCTTTCTCTTACATAGAAGAAGTCTGGAAGTGAGTAGTTCAGGGCAGATGTGGTAGCTCCAGCATCAGGCAGTCTTGCTGACCTCATGACTCCCATTCTTAAAATCACTTCATGGTGACAAGATTGATGCTGTACTGCTAGCCATCACATCTATATTCCAAGTAGTAGGAATGAGCAAGATTACAAGAGATGACTCTGCATAGTCAATGCCATTTAAAGATCTTTCCTGGAAGCCCCAATCAAGTACTGTCATTTGGCCACTTATCTTCAGGTAAGACTAAGAAATAAAGTTTTTCATGTGGGTACATTGTTACTATCAACCAAAACTAGAGTCCTGGTATTAAGGAAAAAGAAGGAGAATGGTTACTGAGTAATCAGCTAGGTATTGGTGCTGTACTACTTTCAGAAAGAAGAAAAGGAAAGGTCAGGTGTGGTGGTACATACCTATAGTCCCAGCTACTTAGGAGGCTGAGGTGGGAAGATCACTTGAGCACAAGAGTTTGAGTCCAGCCTGGACAGTATAGCAAGACCCCATGTCTAAAGTTTTAAATTATCTTTAAAGTTTTAAATTAAAATTAGGGGTAAAATAGAAAAGGAGAATAAATGTTAGGTAGGCAGCTAGCTATCTGTACTACACCATCCCTGGAGTTTCTTCTGAGGAGAATGCTGAGCATGGTTGAGAATTCTTTGAGAAACTTAGGTGGGTGATAAAACATCCAAGAAGCGTGGTCTGAGATTTATGGAACTCTAAAATTAATCTCTTTTTTTTTTTTTTTTCAGACAGTTTCTTGCTCTTCACCCAGCCTGGAGTATATTGGCACTACCAAGGCTCACTGCTGCCTCAGTCTCCTGGGCTCAATTAATCCTCCCCTCTCAGCCTCCCAAGTAGCTGGGACTACAAGCGTGTGCTACCATGCCTGGCTAAGTTTTGTATTTTTTGTAGAGATGGGGTTTCACCATGTTGGCCAGGCTGGTTTTGAACCCCTGGGCTCAAGTGATATACCCGCCTCAGCCTCCCAAATTGCTGGGACTAGAGGTGTGAGCCACTGCTCCTGACCCTAAAACTCATCTTTTAGGAAGGAGCATTCAGATTAACTGCAGGCCTTTTGTTTGCTGAATGGAGATATAAGTTTTAATATAGAGGTGTTTTGCTTGGACAACAGAAAGACTAAATACTGCTAAGAGTGCCAAGAGTCCTATTTGTTTTTGTTCTTAACACCCGACAATGTTCAGCCCCTTCTCCAAATACTCTATTAACAAACATTTGAAGAATAGTGGTTTGAAAGGATGCCAAATCATTAGCCTGCCTGGGATAATTATCCATACTTGTGCTCACTCATGTTCATTTCTCCTTTTCCTCTTTTTCAGCACATAGGAAGAGTACACTGCCCAGCCCTCTTGCGCTTATATAAGGCTATGTGACCATCTAGCCAGCGGTAAGCAGAGGTGACACATTTCACTTCCAGGCCTAAGCATCCAAGAGCAATGTGGGTTCCTGTCACTTCTCTCTTCCCCTGCTGTGGTGAAGGCAGAGGTTGAGATGGTAGAGCCACAAAACTGAAGCCACCTGGGAGCCCTGAGTGTCAGAACGTGGAGACAGCTGCCCTAGGGTGTTGGATGGGCTCTCAGTGTACTTCAACCACTCAAGAAATACCATTTTTTATAATAGCCCCAAAGTGAAACAACCCACATATCCATCAATTGATAAATAAATAAAATATGGTATATCCATACAATGAGTATTATTCAGCAATAAAAAGGAAAGAACTACTGATACATGCTATAACATAAATGAACCTTGAGAACATTATGGTCAGCAAAAGAAGCCAGACACAAAAGGCCACATATTCTATAATTTCAATTATATGAAATGTCCACAATAGGCAAGGACAGAGACGGAACGTAGATCAGTGGTTGCCTAGGGCTACGCTGGGAGAGGTAATAGGGAATGACTGTTAACCAGTACAGAGGTGTCTTTTTGGGGTGATAAAAATCATCTAAAATTAGATAGTGGTGATGGGTGTACAACTCTGTGAATATACTACAAGCCATTGGATAGTACACTTTAAATGGGTGACTTTTATACATGAATTTTATCGTGTAGTTGTTTATCTAGTATAATTTTTTAAAAAAAGAAAAGTTTTTGTTGTGTTCAACCATTGAGGTTTTAGGGCTAATTTGGTAATATTGCAGCATAATCTGGTCTATCTTAGACAAATAATGCCCCAGGTGCCTGTCAGGCCCCTGAGCCCAAGCCAAGCCATCACATCCCCTGTGACTTGCACACATACGCCCAGATGGCCTGAAGTAACTGAAGATCCACAAAAGAAGTAAAAATAGCCTTAACTGATGACATTCCATCATTGTGATTTGTTCCTGCACCACCCTAACTGATCAATGTACTTTGTAATCTCCCCCACCCTTAAGAAGGTACTTTGTAATCTCCCCCACCCTTAAGAAGGTACTTTGTAATCTCCCCCACCCTTAAGAAGGTTCTTTGTAATTCTCCCTACCCTTGAGAATGTACTTTGAGAGATCCACCCCCTGCCCCCCAAAACATTGCTCCTAACTCCACCGCCTATCCCAAAACCTATAAGAACTAATGATAATCCACCACCCTTTGCTGACTCTCTTTTCAGACTCAGCCTGCCTGCACCCAGGTGATTAAAAGCTTTATTGCTCACACAAAGCCTGTTTGGTGGTCTCTTCACACGGAGGCACATGAAATTTGGTGCCATGACTCGGATCAGGGGACCTCCCTTGGGAGATCAATCCCCTGTCCTCCTGTTCTTTGCTCCATGAGAAAGATCCACCTACGACCTCAGGTCCTCAGACCGACCAGCCCAAGGAACCTCTCACCAATTTTAAATCTGGTAAAAGGCCTCTTCTTACTCTCTTCTCCAACCTCTCTCACTATCCCTCAACCACTTTCTCCTTTCTACTCTTCAATCTCTCCCTTCTCTTAATTTCAATTCCTTTCATTTTCTGGTAGAGACAAAGGAGACACGTTTTATCTGTGGACCCAAAATTCCGGCGCCGGTCACGGACTAGGGAAGGCAGCCTTCCGTTGGTGTTTAATCATTGCAGGGACACCTCCCTGATTATTCACCCAGGTTTCAGAGGTGTCAGAACATGCAGGGATGCCTGCCTTGGTCCTTCACCCTTAGCGGCAAGTCCCGCTTTTCTGGGGGAGGGGCAAGTACCCCTCAACCCCTTCTCCTTCACCCTTAGCAGCAAGTCCTGCTTTTCAGAGGGGCAAGTACTCCTCAACCCCTTCTCCTTCACCCTTAGCAGCAAGTCTTGCTTTTTGGAGGGGCAAGTACCCCTCAACCCCTTCTCCTTCACCCTTAGCAGCAAGTCCTGCTTTTCGGAGGGGCAAGTACCCCTCAACCCCTTCTCTCCATGTCTCTACCCCTTCTCTAGGGAAGGGGCAAGTAGCCCAACCTCGTATCTCTGCACTCTCTTCTCTCTGGGTTTGCCTCCTTCACATTGGTGAACGTTCCACCCTCCATTCCTTCTTCTTCTCCCTTAGCCTGTGTTCTCAAGAACTTAAAACCTCCTCAACTCTCACCTGACCTAAAATCTAAGCGTCTTATTTTCTTCTGCAATGCCGCTTGACCCCAATACAAACTCAACAGTAGTTCCAAATAGCTGGAAAACAGCATTTTCAATTTTTCCATCCTACAAGATCTAAATAATTCTTGTCATAAAATGGGCCAATGGTCTGAGGTGCCTGACGTCCAGGCATTCTTTTACACATCAGTCCCTTCCTAGTCTCTGTGCCCAATGCAAGTCATCCCAAATCTTCCTTCTTTTCGTCCCACCTGTCCCCTCAATCCCAACCCCAAGTGTCACTGAGTCTTTCTAATCTTCCTTTTCTACAGACCCATCTGACCTCTCCCCACCTCGCCAGGCCAAGCTAGGTCCCAATTCTTCCTCAGCCTCCACTCCTCCACCCTATAATCCTTTTATCACCTCCCCTCCTCACACCCGGTCTGGCTTACAGTTTCATTCCATGGCTAGCCCTCCCCCACCTGCCCAGCAATTTATTCTTAAAAAGGTGGCTAGAGCTATAAAGCATAGACAAGGTTAACGCTCCTTTTTCTTTATCCCAAATTAGATAGTATTTAGGCTGTTTTTCATCAAATATAAAAATCCAGCCCAGTTCATGGCTCATTCGGCAGCAACCCTGAGACACTTTACAGCCCTAAACCCTAAAAGGTCAAAAGTCCGTCTTATTCTCAATATACATTTTATTACCCAATCTGCTCCCAACATTAAATAAAACTCCAAAAATTAGAATCTGGCCCTCAAACCCCACAACAGGACTTAATTAACCTCACCTTCAAGGTGTACGATAATAGAAAAAAGTTTCAATTCCTTGCCTCCACTGTGAGACAAACCCCAGCCACATCTCCAGCACACAGGAACTTCCAAACGCCTGAACCGCAGCAGCCAGATGTTCCTCCAGAACCTCCTCCCCGAGGAGCTTGCTACACGTGCCAGAAATCTGGCCACTGGGCCAAGGAATGCCCGCAGCCTGGGATTCCTCCTGAGCCGTGTCCCATCTGTGCGGGACCCCACTGGAAATTGGACTGTTCAACTCACCTGGCAGCCACTCCCATAGCCCCTGGAACTGTGGCCCAAGGCTCTCTGACTGACTCCTTCCCAGATCTTCTCAGCTTAGCGGCTGAAGACTGACACTGCCTGATCGCCTCGGAAGCCCCCTAAACCATCACGGACGCCGAGCTTCGGGTAACTCTCACAGTGGAAGGTAAGCCCGTCCCCTTCTTAATCAATATGGAGGCTACCCACTCCACATTACCTTCTTTTCAAGGGCGTGTTTCCCTTGCCTCCGTAACTGTTGTGGGTCTTGACAGCCAGGCTTCTAAACCTCTTAAAACTCCCCAACTCTGGTGCCAACTTAGACAATACTCTTTTAAGCACTCCATTTTAGTTATCCCCACCTGCCCAGTTCCCTTATTAGGCCCAGACACTTTGACTAAATTATCTGCTTCCCTGACTATTCCTGGACTACAGCCACATCTCATTGCCGCCCGTCTCCCCAACCTAAAGCCTCCTTCGCGTCTTCCTCTCATATTCCCCCACCTTAACTCACAAGTATAAAATACCTCTACTCCCTCCTTGGCAACTGATCATGTACCCCTTACCATCTCATTAAAACCTAATCACCCTTACCCCGCTCAATGCCAATATCCCACAGCATGCTTTGAAAGGATTAAAGCCTCTTATCACTCGCCTGCTACAGCATGGCCTTTTAAAGCCTATAAACTCTCCTTACAATTCCCCCATTTTACCTGTCCTAAAACCAGACAAGCCTTACGAGTTAGTTCAGGATCTATGCCTTACCAACCAAATTGTTTTGCCTATCCACCCCATGGTGCCAAACCCATACACTCTCCTATCCTCAATACCTCCCTCTACTACCTGCTATTCTGTTCTGGATCTCAAACATGCTTTCTTCACTATTCCCCTGCACCCCTCATCCCAGCCTCTCTTTGCTTTCACTTAGACTGACCCTGACACCCATTAGGCTCAGCAAATTACCTGGGCTGTACTGCCGCAAGGCTTCACAGACAGCCCCCCCATTACTTCAGCCAAGCCCAGATTTCATCCTCATCTGTTACCTATCTCGGCATAATTCTCATAAAAACACATGTTCTCTCCCTGCTGATCGTGTCCGATTAATCTCCCAAACCTCAATCCCTTACAAAACAACAACTTTCCTTTCTAGGCATGGTTAGTGTGGTCAGAATTCTTACACAAGAGCCAGGACCGCACCCTGTAGCCTTTCTGTCTAAACAACTTGACCTTACTGTTTTAGCCTAGCCCTCATCTCTGCATGAAGCAGCTGCTGCTGCTTTAATACTTTTAGAGAACCTAAAAATCACAAACTATGCTCAACTCACTCTCTATATTTCTCATAACTTCCAAAATCTATTTTCTTCCTCATACCTGACGCACATACTTCCCGCTCCCCGGCTCCTTCAGCTGTACTCACTCTTTGTTAAGTCCCACAATTACCATTGTTCCTGGCCGGGACTTCAATCCAGCCTCCCACATTATTCCTGATACCACACCTGACCCCCATGACTGTATCTCTCTGATCCACCTGACATTCACCCCATTTCCCCATATTTCCTTCTTCCCTGTTCCTCACCCTGATCACGCTTGATTTGTTGACGGCAGTTCCACCAGGCCTAATCACCACACACCAGCAAAGGCAGGCTATGCTATAGTACAAGCCACTAGCCCGCCTCTTAGAACCTCTCATTTCCTTTCCATCGTGGAAATCTATCCTCAAGGAAATAACTTCTCAGTGTTCCATCTGCTATTCTACTACTCCTCAGGGATTATTCAGGCCCCCTCCCTTCCCTACACATCAAGCTTGAAGATTTGCCCCCACCCAGGACTGGCAAATTAGCTTTACTCAACATGCCCCGAGTCAGATAACTAAAATACCTCTTAGTCTAAGTAGATACTTTCACTAAATAGGTACAGGCCTTTCCTACAGGGTCTGAGAAGGCCACCGCAGTCATTTCTTCCCTTCCGTCAGACATAATTCCTCAGTTTAGCCTTCCCACCTCTATACAGTCTGATAACAGATCAGCCTTTATTAGTCAAATCAGCCAAGCGGTTTTTCAGGCTCTTAGTATTCAGTGAAACCTTTATATCCCTTACAGTCCTCCGTCTTCAGGAAAAATAGAACGGACTAAAGGCCTTTAAAAACACACCTCACCAAGCTCAGCCACCAACTTAAAAAGGACTGACAATACTTTTACCACTTTCGCTTCTCAGAATTCAGGCCTGTCCTCGGAATGCTACAAGGTACAGCCCATTTGAGCTCCTTTTTATTAGGCCCCAGTCTCATTCCAGACACCAGACCAACTTAGAATGTACCCCCCCAAAAAAACTTGTCATCCCTACTATCTTCTGTCTAGTCATACTCCTATTCTCCGTTCTCAACTACTCACACATGCCCTGCTCTTGTTTACACTGCCGGTTTACACTGTTTCTCCAAGCCATCACAGCTGATATCTCCTCGTGCTATCCCCAAACTGCCACTCTTAGCTCTTGAAGTAAATAAATAATCTTTGCTGGCAGGACTATGCTGAATCTCCTTAGGCATTCTCTAATCAGATGTCCTAGGTCCTCCCAATTCTTAGACCTTTTATACCTGTTTTTCTCCTTCTCTTATTCCATTTAATTTTTCAATTCGTACAAAACCGTATCCAGGCCATCACCAATAATTCTACATGACAAATGTTTCTTCTAACAACCCCACAATATCACCCCTTACCACAAAATCTTCCTTCAGCTTAATCTCTCCCACTCTAGGTTCCCACGCCGCCCCTAATCCTGCTTGAAGCAGCCCTGAGAAACATCCCCCATTCTCTCTCTCCATAACACCCCCCAAAAAGTTTTCGCCACCCCAAGACTTCAACACTATTTTGTTTCATTTCTCTTATTAATATAAGAAGGCAGGAATGTCAGTCCCCTGAGCCCAAGCCAATCCATCGCATCCCCTGTGACTTGCACATATACGCCCAGATGGCCTGAAGTAACTGAAGATCCACAAAAGAAGTAAAAATAGCCTTAACTGATGATATTCCACCATTGTGATTTGTTCCTGCCCCACCCTAACTGATCAATGTACTTTGTAATCTCCCCCACCCTTAAGAAGGTTCTTTGTAATTCTCCCTACCCTTGAGAATGTACTTTGAGAGATCCACCCCCTGCCCCCCAAAACATTGCTCCTAACTCCACCGCCTATCCCCAAACCTATAAGAACTAATGATAATCCACCACCCTTTGCTGACTCTCTTTTCGGACTCAGCCCGCCTGCACCCAGGTGATTAAAAGCTTTATTGCTCACACAAAGCCTGTTTGGTGGTCTCTTCACACAGACACGCATGAAAGTGCCTGTATGTCCATAGTCAGCCTTGGCTATACTAAAAATATAGTTCTATGGGAGTAGAGATCAGGGTTCAACTAACTCCGCCTGGTGAATGGTGGAAGAAGTAACATCTGAGCTCTGTATCGAATAATAAGCAGAATAGCTCTTTCCTCAGAATTGGATGCATGGATGGATGGATGGATGGATGGATGGATGGACGGATAAGTGGACAGACAGACAGACAGTATGGATAGCTTATGACAGGCCATGGACTCATCGAAAGAAGATATTGCCGAAACTCTACCTGGTTGGACATGGCTAAAGTATGAGATATATATCATCCAAGATAGAAGTGGTGAGACAAGAAAGCGCTTTATGTTAGGATATTCTTGCATTGCTATGAAGAAATACCTGAGACTGGGTTATTTATAAGAAAAGGAGTTTTATTGGCTCACAGTTCTGCAGGCTGTACAGGAAGCATGGCAGCATCTGCTTCTGGGGAGGCCTCAGGAAGCTTCCAATCATGGTGAAAGGCAAAGGGGGAGCGAGGCGTCTCACATGGTGAAAACAGGAGCGAGAGAGAGAGAGAGAGAGAGAGTGACAGGGGAAGTGCCACATACTTTGAAGTAACCAGATCTTGTGAGAACTCACTATCATGAAGACAGCACCAAGCCATGAAGGATCTGCCCCCACGATCCAAACACCTCCCACCAGGCCCCACCTCCAGCATTGGAGATTACAATTCAACATGAGATATGGATGGGGAAAATATCCAAACTATATCAGGCCTTGAATTCCCAGCCAAGGTGCTGGGACTTGATCCAGCCAGAGAAAGGAGTTTTGAGGGATTGTTATCAGAGAGCTGGAGCTAAAAATATGTGTATTTTAGATCATTCTGGCATCAGCATAAAGACCAGATTCATGTAAGTAAAACTCTGGGTCAGGTGGATAGCTTGGGCCTATCAGTCCGCGAAAACTCCAGCTCCTATCAGCCAGAGAGTCCCTCTACCTGGTACTCACTTCCCTCACCCCAGACCTGGTCACCCCTTCTCATCCTTTGCATCTCAGCATCCAAGTCACTTCCTCAGAGAAGCCTGCCCTGGCTCCACAGGCAAGGGTAGGGTCCCTCATCTTGTGCTTTTCTAGTGTGCTGTCTGTCTAGCCTGCACCTCAACTGTAACTAATTAACCACTGGTGAGATTCCTTATGTGTCGTCCGTCTCCCTCACTGGACTGCAGGCTCCTATGAAGTGGACTTGGCTTTTTCACTGCTGTATCCTCACTGCCTAGACGGCATCTGGCCCATCACAGGTGATCAGTAAATATTTGATTAACAAACCAAGTGAGTGTGTATGTGAACTGGAAGATGAATCTGCAATGTTAATTCCTGGCTGAAAGCTGAACTTTCTTCTCAAGGAAAAGAAAAGCATGAACTAAATTTCCACAGTAGCCGGGAGTGGTAAGAGCACAGACTTCGGAGTCGGGCTGGCCCTGTCATACCTCAGCTGTGTGACTAGAGCAAGTCACTTTCCTCCTCTGAAATTCAGTTTCTTTCTCCGCAAAATGGAGGCAATAACATTTATCCCATTCAATCAGAGTGTGCACAAAGCAGCTGGCATTGTGTCATTTGATAGTAAACCCTCCATATGTGACAATAATAACAAAAACAAGAGCTCTATTTTATCATTTAATCCTAACAGTAATCCTTTGAGGCTTATAACTCAGCATTTCTCAAACTTGCCTGATTATAAAAATCACCCCAGGGGAACATGGTACAAATACACATCCCCAGCCCCTCACCCTGGCATTCTGATTCCGCAAGACTGGGGTGAGTCCTCGTGAATCTATAGTGTATCAGGCATTCCAGGTGACTGCTATGAGCAGGCAGGTTTGGGCGCCAGTATGGCCCCCACTTTATTGATAAGGAGAGTGACAGTCTGACCAGCGCTTCTCGCACACATGTTGACATGCAGGGGAGTCGCCTGGGTCTTCAGATCCAGTAGGTCTGTGGTGGGGCCTGAGGTCCAGGATTTCCAACAAGCTCCCAGGTGGTATTGATGCAGCTAGCCTGAGGCCCACACGGAGCCACAGGGGCCACCCTAGAGAGCCAGCTCACCCATCCTCAGGCACTTGCACACTCGTGGCAGGCAAAAATGCCGATGCCTAGGTCCTACCCCAGAGATTCTGATGTAATTAGGGGTATGGCCTGGGCGGAGGACGTTTTAAAACATCCCCAGGTGATTCTACTATATAGGAAAGTTTGCAAACCACTGGTTTAGGTCAGAGTCATGTAGGTCAAATTCATAGAGCCAATAAATGGCCACGCTGCCATGTGAACCTATCTGACCCTATAGCCGAGTATCTTGTGAGAGAGTAAACAAAGCGGGAACTGATATTATTACCAGTGTTTTCATTATTGGTGGAAAGAGTGAGACCTCAAAAATAAGGCCAAAAGCCAGGTGCTTACGCCTGTAATCCCAGCACTTTGGGAGGCCGAGGCGGGCAGATCATGAGGTTAAGAGATCGACACCATCCTGGCCAACATGGTGAAACCCCATCTCTACTAAAAATACAAGATTTAGCTGGACGTGGTGGTGCGTGCCTGTAGTCCCAGCTACTTGGGAGGCTGAGGCAGGAGAATCACTTGAGCCCGGGAGGCGGAGTTTGCAGTAAGCTGAGATCACACCACTGCACTCCAGCCTGGCGACAAAGCGAGAGTCCATCTCAAATAAATAAATAAGGCCAAAGGACATCAAGCTGGGGTCAGGATCTGGAAGTCACCATCACAAGCTGGGCTGGGCCACCAGTACAAATAGGGTACAGTCGAGGAGAGAGATCCCTGCTCCTTCCTGCAGCTGCAGGCAGACAAAAGCAGGCAGACGTGGGTGTGCGCCGCTTCCATCACTCGCCGGCTGCTCTCCAAACGGCATGAGCAGCCGCCGGGCCCTGCACTGACCTCACACCCACGCTCATAGCTTTTTGAAGATAGAGAAAAAAGCCAGGCAGTCCCAGCCTCCAAATTAGAGAGGCACAATTGGACAACCTTGAGAAAGCTACAGCAGCCCCTAACTCAATTTCTTAGCAATTATCCTAGCGCTGTGTCTCCAAGGAATGAAGTCTGTGGCCTGATTCAGTAGAACACCAGACCTCCAGAGACAGACAAACACATTCCAACCACAAAATTCAATTGGAAGACTCAGAGTGGAGAAGGGATGTCAAAGAAGGCTGGCTGTAATTTCAGAAGCCGTAACAGGCACCACCTGACACAGATAATAAAAATAAAAGCTATTATGTATCAATGGCCTGCCCTGTGCCAGACTCCATGCACTATCTCATTTAATCCTCATCAGCACCCCATGAAGTAGGTACTCCTGGCCCCTTGGAACAGGGGAGGGGATTCAAGTTCAAGTTCACAAGTGCGAAGTTCACACAGCTAGGAAGTGGCAGAGCTGGGGTTTGAACTCAACCCCACCTTTTGAAATACTTTGTATTTTGCTTCTTACTCTGTGTGGCTGAGCCTCATATATCACTGCCTGCCTTGGCCTTTAAACAATGGAAGAAATATTCTTCCACTGACTGTGGAGTGTAATAATCATTCCTGCTGAGCCGAGGAGAAACAGAGCCCAGTTGTTTCTCCGTCCCTACATCCATCTCTGCAAGTTTGCGCTCTGCAGCCATGAAAGGGACGGATTTTGAGATGGCTGGAGGGACCCAAAGAGAGAAACTAATGAATATGCTCGGCTTTGAAGGGTGCCAGCACCACAGAGTGAGGTTGCTCTGAGCTGGCTGGAATGTGTTTGTCTGTCTCTGGATGTCTGGTGTCTTTGGTTTTTCATCAGAGCTTTATGCAGTTTTCGTTTGCCCTGGGGATCTGGAACAACAAGCCCTCTGTTCCAAAGGAGTCATGCAGAAACAACTACAGGTGTAGCCATTTAATTGCCTATCTTTAAAAAAAAAAATAGGGCCAGGTGACATTTTGAACCAGCTGGCAGGGTTTTGTTCTAAAGAGCAGGACTGTTATTAGCTCTTGTTTCATCCCTCCACCCCAGGGCATGGCATGGTTCTGTGTCCTCTACCAAGGTGACTCCCAGGATCCAACGTTATCTACATCCCCCGTCTGATCTCTGAAGCCTGAAAACCCTTTCAGGGAGGACAAAAGGTTTCCAGCCATAATTAGAGATGAGGCTTCAAGGCCAAGAGCCACCACGAAGGCAAGGTGAGGTCTTTCCGGCCCATCAGCCAGCAAAGAGCTAGAATTATCAGGAATCCTGAGTCGGTCATTTAGCAGCTCACAACTAGGAAGGTCTTGGCAAGGGCAACAGTAAGCAAAAAGCTGGGAGAAGTCTTCAGTTTCAGGCTTTTAGCTTGCTAACATATTGGTGAGCCAGGAATTTTTTTCCTTTTTTTTTTTAAACTTGCAAGCTAATGAGAAAATCTCTTCCCTCAAATTCAAAGCTAACTCACAAGCTAGGGACTAACTGGGCACCAGTGTGGATTTCGAGCTCTTTGGTTGGCTTGGATTCGTTTTGATTTGGAAACTATTTAGCTAGCAAGCTTACGAATTGTTTGGCTGGGTGCAATGGCTTGTGCCTGTAGTACCAGCTACTCAGGAGGCTGAGGTGAGAGGATCACTTGAGCCCAGGAGTTCTAGGCTGTAGGGCGCTATGACATTGGGTGTCCACACTGAGTTTGACATTGATATGGTGACCTCTCAGGAGCAGGGGACCACCAGGTTGCCTAAGGAGGGGTGAACCAGCCCAGGTGGGAAACAGAGCAGGCCAAAACTCCCATGCTGATCTGTAGTGGCATCGCCTTGTGAATAGCCAGTCCACTCCAGCCTGGGCAACATAGCAAGACCCTGTCTCTAACAACAAACCAAAAAAAAAAATAAGTTGTTTGAGAGATCATCTTGATTTAAAAAAAATCATTTTGGCTACAAAACCCAAACATTAATAATAAAAACTCTTCCCAGTTCTTTCCCTCCCTTTGTTTCTCACCAGGATTGGGTTGCAAAATGGTCACGTAATGGAAATAATAAGAGCCAACTTTGACAGAGTATTTACCATTTGCCAGGCTCAGTTTCAAGGGTTTTATATGTATTATCTCATTTACTGTTTGCCACAGTTCTATGAAGCAGATATTATTTTCCTCCCCAATTTGCATATTAAGAAACTGAGACACAGATGGTAGGTAGCTTGTCCAAGGACACAGACAAGAAGAAGCCAACTCAGGATCTGAACCCAGGCAGTCTGATTCCAGAGTCCATACTCTCTTTACATTTTAATTGTAAACATTTTATGGAAGAATAACAAACATATAGAAAAATGTACAACTCATAAGTGTACAGTTCAAAGTATTTTCACAAAGTGAATATAACCCAGTACAAAGGCTCATGAGGATCAAGAAAAAGAACGGTATCAGACCCCAGAAGTCCCTCCTGCTCAGTTCCAGTCCCTAGCTCCTCACCTGGAGAACCATCCTGACTTATTACTTTTTAGAGACATGGTCTCACTGTATCATCTAGGCTGGAATGCAGTGGTGCAATCAGCTCACTGCAGCCTTGAACTCCTGGGTTCAAGTCATCCTCCTGCCTTGGCCTCCCAGAGCACTGGGATTACAAGCATGAGCCCTGGCGCTGCCAATCCTGACTTTTAATACCACAGCTCACTTTGCCTACTTCTAAACTTTACATAAATCTAATCCTACAATATGTACCCTTTTGTGTCTATCTTCTTTCCTCATAATCTTCATGCGATTCACCCATGCATTTCCAAGGGGCAATAATGCACTCATTTTTATTGCTACATAGTATTTCATTGTATGACTATCCCACAATTTTTCCATTCTACTTTTGGTGGACATTTGGATTATTTTCTGTTGGGCACCATTTCAAATAGTGCTATGATTTGTCTTTTCATGTATATATGTGTGCATTTCCACTGGGCATCTATCTGGGGTCAGAATTGCTGGTTCATGTAGTATATGTATGTTCAACTTTCATAAATAGTTCCAAACACTTTTCACCAGAAGAATCTAAGGGTTCCAGTTGCTCCACATCTTTGCCAACTCTTAGGTGTCTGCCCTTTTCATTTGAGCAATGCAGGTGGATGTATAATAATATCATATTGTAGTTTTAACTTCATCCCCCTAAAGACTAGTGAAGTTGAGCCCATTCCCTTGAGGTTATTACCCATTTTGATATCTTCTTTGGTAAAGTTCTTGTTCTATCCTTTGGCTCATTTTCCTGTTGAGTTTTGTGCTCTCTCTTGTTGATTTGTAAGAACTCTTTTAGTATTCTGGATATAAGTCCTTCATTAGATATATGTGTTGCAACTATATCCTACTTTGTGGATTTCCTCATCACTGTCTTAATAGATTTTAGTAGAACAGAAGTGTTTTTTTAACAGCTGTATTGAGATATAATTTATGTACCAATTTACCCACGGAAAATGCACAACTCAGTGGCTTTAGTATATTCATGGAGTTGTACAATCATCACCACAATCAATTTTAGAATATTTTCATCACTCCAAAAAGAATCTCTGTTCCCACTAACAGTCACTTTCCATTTTCCCTCCAATCCTATGCAATCACTAATCTGCTCACTGTAGCAGTTTTTAAATTTTAATGTAGTCTAATTTATCTATTTTTTCCCTTATAGTTTGTACATTGTGTGAGCTATTTAAGAAATATTTGCATACTCCAAGGTCATGAAGATATTCCCCTCTGTTTTCTTATAAAACTATTAACGTTTTACCTCTCACATTGAGATCTACAATCCACTTGGAATTGCCTTTGTGAGTATCCAGTTGACTCATCATCATATACTGAAAATAAATCAGGTGACTATATATACAAAGGTGTGTTGCTGGCCTCTCTATGCTACTCTGTTGGTCTGCCTATCCTTGGACAAATACCACACTCTCTTAGCTACTATAGCTTTATGTTACATTTTCATTTACATTTTCGTCTGACAGTGTAATTCCACCAGCTTTGTTCTTCTTCAGGCTTGCTTTGGCTATTCTTAGCTCTTTTCCAGGCCTACCAATCTCTACCAAAATATCTGTTGGGATTTTTGTAAAAATTGAGATTGCATTAAGATTATGAATAAATTTGGTGAGAATAGTCATCTTTATAGTAGATGGTCTTCCAAATGAAATATCTTTCTTTTTTTCAGATATTCTTTAATTCCTCTAAATAATTTTTGTAGGTTTTTTCTTTTTTTTCTTTTTAGGTCTTAAACATGTTTCATTTGATTTAGTCCTAGAAATTGGATGTCTTTTATACCATTATAAATAGATTTTTAATTTTTTTGTTTGTTTGTTGCCAGTATTGAGAAATCAAATGATTTCTGTATACTGACCTTGTATCCAGTGACCTTGCTAAATTCACTTATTAATTTAATAGTTTTTGTATATATTCTTTTGGATGGTTTACATACACAATCATTATACAATATCAACAATTGATGACATATTTGTTGCTTCCTTTCTGATGACGAGGCCTCTTATTAATATTTCTTGCTTTGGAGCTCACGTCTTAACTACTATGCTGCCATCAAAATTGCTATGCCGAACATCAGAGCTCTCTGTAGAGCCCTCTTCCCTCCCAAATCTGACAATTCTTAGGATCCTACAGCAGGTATTCTTTACACGTGTTCATTATCAAAGGCTTTCTCGCCCAAAGGACAGAAATTCACCAGACTATAGTGGCATAAACAAATAGAAAATTTCTGTTTGTTTGTTGTTGTTTGCTTAGGGAGTTACCTACGGGAGAGTCTACATAAATGGCTGCTGCAGCTCCAGACATTGCATCTATATTCAAGGCACAAAGGAGAAGAAAGCGGGCAAGGACCCTAGTTCTGGTCACATGGTCTCCGCTAATTTCAAGGGAGCCTGGAAAAGTGGGATATGGAATTATCCCAGTTGACTCAGAGATCCATAATTTGGGCCAGACACAGTGCTTCTTTGCACAAAATGGCAGTTCAGTTAGCAAAGAAGGGAGAACAGTACCGAGTGGGCAGCTAGCAGGGCCTACGACAACACAAATAAATGTACCTCCTCCACAACAGGCTTCTGCCTGCTCTCTCTTGCATCCATTGGGTACCCTGTCCCCTCTGAACAACACCACTTTCTGCTACAGTTGGAGGAGCCTCCAGGTGGTCAAGCTGCCCTGCCATGTAGCTGCCAAATTGAGCAAATGATTCTTGTCTCCTTTCATGCTACCCTCTGTTAGAATTGTCACACAGTGCCACTTGTGCCCAAAACATTAAAGTTTTTTTGGTAAAACAGTTCACTTCACAGCTCTCTTCTTTGGTAGGACACCAGTGTCAGGGGCTGAGCCCAGAGTCAAGCAAGGACCCCCACACTGCACACACTGCCCACAATGAGGACCAGAATTTATGCCTGAGTCAAGCTGGCTATGCTAGGTGCCACCCTTCCTCAAGACGACTTCTTGCCCAGTTAGGTGCTAGTGCTATAGTGAGCCAGGATTCTGATCTGAAGCCCCACTCAGGCTCAACCTGGGACCCTGGCTACACACATAAGTAAGCCCCAAACTAGGAAACCATTTTGGCTTCAGAGCGCTTTAGACCTTGGATGACACAGCAGTTTTGAATTTTTTTAGCTAGCTGGTAAATCAAGAAACCTAGAGTTTAGACCTAATCCTGGCACTCATTGGCTAATTATTGTTAAGAAATTTCATTCCCTTCACTGGGCCTCACGTTCTCTATCTGAAACCATAAAAGACTTGGACCATATGGCCTGTCATGTTCAGCCCAGCTCAACTCTTTCTAGAACCCACCCCATGAGAACATGCAAGGGCATCCAGGATTTGTCCCTCAGTATTTGTCAGCTCAGATCCTGAGTATCATAGCAGGAGGTCCTAAGATCACCGCCCACCACCCCCCCAACCCCGCCATGAAAGATGAGGAAACCAAGAAACATAAAGCAACTTGCCCAGGATTTGAACCCAAGTCTGTCTGACTCTGTCTCAAGCTGTAGATCACCGTAAGTAACATGTGGCCTCTACCAATACTAGTCCCCACATTTCCTGAGAATGGTGCCTCTGTAGCCAGCTGTGCAAAGCCTCAGCTGCAGAGAAGATGCTCCTGCTTGTGGGTGGAGTTGAAAGAGCTCCCGGGTGAGGGCAGGGCTGTCATCCACCCACCCAGCCATCTGTCTGCAAGATTCCCCTGTTCTGCTAAGCACTCATTTTTGCCCTGCCTTTCCCTGTTATGGGCTTCATATTTTATGATTTCAATATAAATAATGTGCCAGGAATCGTCATTCCCTAGACCTTTTCGGCCTGCTATAGAAATCTGATTGCTCAAATCTACAGGTGAATCCAATAGAGGAAATACAAATACTCTTACCTGTAAGCATCCAGAACCAAGAAGGAAGGCAGCCCGCCACATTTGTACCCACATCATTCATTTGGCGGTGGATCTCAGGGCCTGCTACTCAGGAGGCTTATACACATAGACCCAAGTGGGTGCATTCTCTTTGCAGGGTCTCCAAGGGAGGCCATGTGCACATTCTAACAGCTGCATCTTGCAACCTTTTTGTGAGAACTTACATCTTATTTGCTGAGCTGCCTCAGTTTTCCTCCACTCAACCTCTGAGAGGACAAATGGCAAAAAACAAGTGGGAGTATTTGGTTTATTGGCCATCCTCTGAGGCAAAGGCAGCCAGGATCCCAAATTGCTGACCTCTCCCTGCGCCATTCACTGCTGCAGGTTCCTGGGGGAGATTTGCAGAAATCCAGGCAATGCCTACCCTTATTATTTTGTCATCTCCTATTCAAATAAGCATGGTGGTTTATATTGGAGCAGAAAGAACTCCTTTTATCCCTCTTGCCTAACCTTTCAGCCAGTGTTCCTTAGTCTTTAGTAAAGGGCAATTTTTTTTCCAATATGTCATGGACTGATACTTCTATAAAAATACAATAAAAATGAATTACTTGAAAAAAGAAAAATTGACATACAAAGTCAAAGCCAAAATGTTTTATTAGATTCAATAGACATAAAATTAATCTGTCAAACTGCTATAAAAATGTCTAGACCCCTAAAACCATAAAAACCCTAGAAGAAAACCTAGGCAATACCATTCAGGACATAGGCGTGGGCAAGGACTTCATGTCTAAAACACAAAAAGCAATGGCAACAAAAGCCAAAATTGACAAATGGGATCCAATTAAACTAAAGAGCTTCTGCACAGCAAAAGAAACTATCATCAGAGTGAACAGGCAACCTACAGAATGGGAGAAAATTTTTGCAATCTACTTATCTGACAAAGGGCTAATATCCAGACTCTACAAGGAACACAAACAGATTTACAAGAAAAAAACAAACAACCCCATCAAAAAGTGGGTGAAGGATATGAACAGACACTTCTCAAAAGAAGACATTTATGCCACCAATAGACACATGAAAAAATGCTCATCATCACTGGCCATCAGAGAAATGAAAATCAAAACCAAAATGAGATACCATCTCACACCAGTTAGAATGGTGATCATTAAAAAGTCAGGAAACAACAGGTGCTAGAGAGGATGTGGAGAAATAGGAATGCTTTTACACTGTTGGTGGGACTGTAAACTAGTTCAACCATTGTGGAAGACAGTGTGGCAATTCCTCAAGGACCTAGAACTAGAAATACCATTTGTCCCAGCCATCCCATTACTAGGTATACACCCAAAGGATTATAAATCATGCTGCTATAAAGACACATGCACACATATGTTTATTGTGGCACTATTCACAATAGCAAAGACCTGGAACCAACCCAAATGTCCATCAATGATAGACTGGATTAAGAAAATGTGGCACATATACACCGTGGAATACTATGCAGCCATAAAAAAGGATGAGTTCATGTCCTTTGTAGGAACTTGGATGAAGCTGGAAACCATCATTCTCAGCAAACTATCGCAAGGACAAAAAACCAAACACCGCATGTTCTCACTCATAGGTGGCAACTGAACAATGAGAACACTTGGACACAGGAAGGGGAACATCACACACCGGGGCCTGTCGTGGGGTGGGGGGAGGGGGAGGGATAGCATTAGGAGATATATCTAATGTAAATGACGAGTTAATGGGTGCAGCACACCAACATGGCACATGGATACATATGTAACAAACCTGCACATTGTGCACATGTACCCTAGAACTTAAAGTATAATAAAAAAAATTTTTTTTAAATATATAAACCACCTCAATTTCGCTTTTTACCTTGTTGCAGGCCAGTTTCAAATAGTTTACTGGCAAGCACTGGTCCACAGCACATGATGAAACAGCACTTTGCCAGGCCACAGAGGGCAAATGTGTGGTATATGTGCATACTACCCCATAACCTATCCCATAACCACAGCAGGCCATGCTAATTGATCAGAACATTTATTCTTGAATGCAGCCCCAGATTCCTCCTCAGCACATGCCTCCACTCCCAAACTCAGACTGAGCATGCAAATGAAAACTATTATCCCTGGTTCCTTTTGTTCAGCCCCACACTCTAATCTTGATTCTTCAAACACCGCAGAGCTGCTGTCACGACCATCCACTCTACCCCTCCTTTCTACTCTATCCAATTTGGGTTCTCTTCCAAGGGGCCAGAGCCCGCAAGTCAGGGAGGCAGCCCTGGCACTGGGTTCATTGGAGGTAAGAGAGAGAAGTGCAACCCCAAAATTTCAAGGAAGGAAAAGGCCAGTAGAGTTCTCCCCTCCCCATCTAGTTCTACTTATGATCTCTTTGTACCCCTCTAGCGGTATGGCCTAATTGTGTGCTTTGAATCTTTTAGTAGAGATACCACTTGTAGGCGCCTGCGATGTACTAGGCTTTATTTTCAGTGATTATTTTTGCTATCTCAATTTGTCACATAACACCTCTATGAAATAGTCATTATTATAACCCCATTTCCACAGTGGATGAAACTCAAAGAGGGAAGATAACTGCTCAAGCTCATGCAGTCGTGAGTGATAGAGCTTGGATTCAAAAGGAGATCTGTCGCGTTTCCAAAGTCTGTCCTTTGACACATCTCAAAAGAAGACATACACGCGGCCAACAAACATATGAAAAAAATGCTCAACATTATTAATCATTAGAGAAACGCAAATCAAACCCATAATGAGATGCCATCTCACACCAGTCAGAATGGCCATTGTTAAAAAGTCAGAAAATAACGGATGTTGGCAAGGTTGCAGAGCAAAGGAAATGCTTATATGCTGTTGGAGGGAATGTAAATTAGTTCAGCCACTGTGGAAAGCAATTTGGAGATTTCTCAAAGAGCTTAATACAGAACTATTAATCAACCCAGCAGTTCCATTACTGGGTATATATCCAAAGGAATATAAATCGTTCTACCAAAAAAACACATGCACTCACGTTGATTGCAACACTATTCACAATAGCAGTGGCGTAGAATCAACCTAGATGCCCATCAATGGTGGAATGGATAAAGAAAATGTGATACATATAGACCATAGAATACTACATGGCCATAAAAAAGAACAAAATTCTGTCCTTTGCAGCAACATGGATGCAGCTAGAGGCTATTATCCTAAGCAAATTAATGCAGGAATAAAAAACCAAATACGACATGTTCTCACTTCCAAGTGGAGCTAAACATAGAGTATGAATAGACACAAACAGGGGAATCATAGACATTGGAACTTACTTGAGAGTAGAGGGTGGGAGGAGGGTGAGGATCAAAAAGCTACCTAGTGAGCACTATGCTCACTACCTGGGTGATGAAATTATTTGTGCACCAAACCCCAGTGACACACAATTTACCCATGCAAAAAACCTGCACGTATATCCCCTAAGCCTAAAATAAAAGTTGAAGAAGAAACAAAGAGGCTCGGCATGGTGGCTCACACCTGTAATCCCAGCATTTTGGGAGGCTGAGGTGGCGGATCACCTGAGGTCAGGAGTTCGAGACCAGCCTGACCAACATGGAGAAACCCCGTCTCTACTAAAAATACAAAATTAGCTGGGCATGGTGGTGTGCACCTGAAGTCCCAGCTGCTTGGGAGGCTGAGGCAGGAGAATCACTTGAACCCGGAAGGCAGAGGTTGCAGTGAATCAAGATCACATCATTGCACTCCAGCCTGAGCAACAAGAGTGAAACTGCATCTCAAAATAAACAAATTAATTAATAAAAATAAAAAAGAAAGAATATTTGTATTGTTTTTTCCAAATTCTCGCATTCATAGTCAACTTAGAGTTGTAATTGATGAATGAGTAGTTCCAACATAAATCGTGTGTTTTTTTAATTAATGAATAATATGAAAATAAAACAACAAAGATAGTTTTTTGTGGGAAAAACAAACCCAAAGTCTGTCCTTTAATCCACTTTATCACCTCTCACCTCCATCCAGACCCAACTTTGGAACTGGGAAGACAAGCTTGCACTCCCTCTAGAGGTGACACTGTGCAATCCAGTCTTCCTCAAACGGTACCGCGGTACCAGGCAAAGGAGGCAGCACTTCCCCTCCCCATCCCTAAATGGCAGTGAAGGGCAGACCAGCGTTCAGCCCTAAGTCTTTGCCTTAAGATCACATGTTAATGTGCAGTGAGGAATTATAATGTCCATTCCCACAGTCCCTGAGTGTTGCTAAGGCATTTCATTGCCAGTATGTATTTGCCTCTCTAGGTCCTGGAATCTTGATATTTTAAGGTGGTAGGCTACAGAATGAACCCAAAATAACTGATGGAATGAGTTAGTATTTTATCAAAAGCATTGGCTGGAGAATTCACCCATCTGGCCTAAGCAATCTGGCCTCCTAGACAACTGCAGAAATAAATAAAACCAAATAAGAAAATGAGAATAACAACTGCTACTATTTATTGAGCTGCATATGCTGAGCACCATGATAAATAGTATATATATATATACCTAAAATCCTAAATATATATACCTAAAATCCTAAATATATACCTAAAATCCAAACACCACTCCTTTGCATTTCTTTAGTGAAAAGAAAATTTTCATTCTTTGAGAGAGTGATTTTTCACAAGACCCTAAAGTCATTTTGGTATAGAGGCAGATGAGAAAGGTGGGCTATCCATAGCTGTGTTTATGTAAAATGAAATGATGACAACGGAATAAGGAGAGCAATTTCCTGTGTGCCTCAGAAACTAGCTCTTCAGACTGCTAAAAAGGGGGCTGTGGTGATTTTGAACAATGGCAGCCCTCCAAAAGGATATTTGTAGTTAAGGTGATTTTTTTCCTTTCCAAAAAAGCAGCTCTTGTTTGTTTTCTGAATTGCAAAGACCATTTATCTTTACTGTAGAAAGTAGAAAACAGAAAAGATTTTTAAAAAACGGAAACATGAATTATTTATAATGTGATCGTTTTTGTTGTTTCCAGTTTTGTTGCTATTAAAATTACGCTGCAATGAATATTTTGTATTTAGATATTTTTCGTACACCTCTGATTATTTGCTAATACAAATTTTCAGAAATAGAATTTCTGGGTCAAAAGTATGTATATCTTAAAAACTTTAAAACTTCATTGCAGGCCAGTTGCAGTGGCTCATGCTTGTAACCCCAGCACTTTGGGAGGCTGAGGTGGGTGGATTGCTTGAGCCTAGAGTTCAAGACCATCCTGAGCAACATGGCGAAACCCCATCTCTACTAAGACTACAAAAAATTAGCTGAGTGTGATGGCACATGCCTGTAGTCCCAGCTACCTGGGAGGCTTAGGTGGGAGGATCACCTTACTCTGGCAGGTGGAGGCTGCAGTGAGCCATGATGGCGCCCCACGCTCTAGCCTGGGTGACAGAGTGAAAAAAAAAAATTCATTGCCATTGGAGGTAAAATATGCCCAGAAAAAAAATTCTTTGTCAAGTTAGTAAGTGAAAAAGGTTATTTTAGGTGAATGTTTTGATTATTAATAAGATGAAACTATTTTTTTTTTTTTTTTTTTTTTTTTGAGACGGAGTCTCGCTTTGTCACCCAGGCTGGAGTGCAGTGGCGCAATCTCGGCTCACGGCAAGCTCCGCCTCCCGGGTTCACGCCATTCTCCTGCCTCAGCCTCTCCGAGTAGCTGGGACTACAGGCGCCCGCCACCACGCCCGGCTAATTTTTTGTATTTTTAGTAGAGACGGGGTTTCACCGTGGTCTCGATCTCCTGACCTCGTGATCCGCCCGCCTCGGCCTCCCAAAGTGCTGGGATTACAAGCGTGAGCCACCGCGCCTGGCTATTTTTTTTTTTTTTTTTTTGAGATGGACTCTCACTCTGTTGCCCAGGCTGGAGTGCTGTGGCAAGATCTCCACTCACTGTAACCTCCACCTCTTCGACTCAAGCAATTCTCCAAACTTAGCCTCCGGAGTAGCTGGGATTACTGGCGCCCGCCACCATGCCCAGTTAATTTTTGTATTTTTAGTAGAGATGGCGTTTTACTATATTGGCCAGGCTGGTCTTGAACTCCTGACCTCAAGTGATCCATCTGTCTTGGCTTCCCAAAGTGCTGAGATTACAGGTGTGAGACACTGCACCCCACCAGATGGAACTTTTTAATATATTTATTTGTTTTTTGTATTTATTCTTTTATGGGTTGACTGTTCCTGACTTTTGCTTATTTTCATATTGAAGTATGTATCTTTTAAATATTTGTGTGAGGACTGCTTATGTACTAAAGAAACCCAACTTTGTATGTTATATATTTTGCCTTCTCTCATTTGTCATTTGCTTTTCAATCTTTAATGGCTTTTTAAATTATATTTTTTTACTTTCATTGTAGTTGGATATATAAATCTCTTTCTCTACAGATCTGCCTTTGCTTGTATACTTTTAAAGGCCTTTCCCACATGGAGATAAATATTCACTAAGGCAACTGCTTTGCAGGGAGCACCATGTTTTTGGATGTGTTGTAAAACACTGGTGTATTGTTTTTAAAGGCTCGGTGCCTTATAGCCACACTTGTACATTTATTCACTTAATCCTTTTTTTTTTTCAACCAACATCTGATGAGTACCCCTGTTTGTCAGGCTCTATGCCAATAGCTGAGGGTGCCAAGATGAATATTTTAAGAGCTCATAGATCAACCTGACCCTGTTTCATTTTGGCCAAGGCCAAACTTGGCCACCCAGGAAGCCACAGGAAGAGGGAGGATGTGGTGTAGCTCTCCTTCATCTCCTCTCATTGGCTTTAGTCCATCCCATAGTGTGGGTGCTTCCTGGGGTTCTATTCCAGGTCTTCTCTTCCTCTGACTTCTCACAAAGTCCCTGGGTGGTTGTCTCCGGTAACTGTGGGTATATGTGGACCCCCATATCACCCTCTGAGCATCAGAGCTATATATGCTACCTTCATCTCCACCTGTGGGCCCCTAGGCACCTCAAACTCAAATAGAGCTCATCGCTGTACCCACAAGCCTCACCTCCCTGGTTCAGCTCCGTAAACAGGCCCACTGTATATCCAACGATCAGCCAGCAACCTGAGGGTCACCATTTGTCCTGGCCTCTCTATACCCTGTAGCAGCTAACCAATCACCAAACCTTGACGATTCTGCTTTTCTAATATAATTCATCTCCAGCCCCTTCTTTCCAAACCCACTGCCACGACCTTACTCTGGGTCACTCTTACCTTGCACCTGTGTTATTGTCCCAGCCTCCTGACTAAACTCCATGCTTTCTGTCTAGTCCCTTTGCCAATCCATCTTCCGCACAGCTGGCTAAGCAATCTTTCTAAAGAGTGGCTCTGACCATGTCACATCCCTCAAGACCCTTCAATGTGTCCTCATTGGCCTCACTATAAAGTCCATGCTCCTTAGCCTGCAAGACCCTTTACGATGGGACCCCTGCCAACTTATCTAGACTCATCTGTCTTAGTCCTCGCCTGCCTTCCTTCCTCACTCCAACCACATGACTGCTCGCAGATCCCTTGTTCTTGCCCCCAGGGCTTTTCAAATGCTATTTTCTCTGCCTGGAACTCTCCCCACCAACCCCCACATATTCACCTGGCTAACTCCTATTTATCCACAAGGCTCAGCTTAGGTATCACTTCCTCGGGGAAGCCTTATTTGAAATCCACCCTCACGTCCAAGAGCTTGAACAATCTCCCTTTTTACTTAACTTAAATAGTGTACCATAATTGCCTGTTTACCTGTCTTGTCTTCCTCTCTAGACTGTGGCATAGCTGCATGGGTTATACATGCACAACTCACAAGAGCTGTAAAGGTGGCCCCTGGAGTTATCCAGTGTACACCCTACACAACTACACATGGAAGCCCTAACTGTGACCCCTCTGAAGAGCAGGAGGACTATATCTTGTTTACTCTTGTATAACATATGTGCTCAGAAAACATTTGTTAAATACATGGATGGATGGATGGATGGATGGATGGATGGATGGATGGATACAGAACTTTCTCCTTGGTCTCCATGTCTTCTGGCCAACAAGAGTCCATACCCTTCATTATCCCTGTCATCTCCCATCTGCTCATCTCTAATCAATTCACCGCCTCCCCTATCTTTCAAGCAAATGCCTTATGTCTGGGGCTTAGTCTTTTTTTTGTTTTGTTTTGTTTTTGAGATGGAGTTTCACTCTGGTTGCCCAGGCTGGAGTGCAATGGCATGATTTCGGCTCACTGCAACCTCCGCCTCCCAGGTTCAAACAATTCTCCTGCCTCAGCCTCCCGAGTAGCTGGGATTACAGGCATGTGCCACCATGCCCAGCTAATTTAGTATTTTTAGTAGAGATGGGGTTTCTCCGTGTTGGTCAGGCTGGTCTTGAACTCCCCACCTCAGGTGATCTGCCCACATTGGCCTCCCAAAGTGCTGGGGTTACAGGTGTGAGCCACTGCACCCCACCCGTAGTTAGCCTTTATATTGCTTAAAATCAAGACTCATTTCCCTTTAACTGCTGCCCCAACCCTTAAGAGTCCCCTGAAGATTTGATCCGGAATGACTGATCACCTAGGATTATACAGATTTTCATCTTTGACATCATGAAAAGTTGACCAGACTCTACTGTGTTTCCCAGGGCATAGAAGATTTGAAGAGAAAATAGCTTAATTTTCCTTCCTTTCCCCTCATGCCCTTTTGAACACTATTTAAAGAGAAAATTACCTTTGGAAAATTACAGAGATTTTTTTCTCTGCATCCTAAAGAGGAAAAAAAACTTTACAAGAATAATAGCCAAGAGTCTGTGCCTAGCAAACATTTGAAGATATACTGTACAGATATGCCAAGTGAAAGAAGCCAGACTCAAAAGGCCAAATATCATTTTATGATACGATATTGGCCTTTGATTTATATGACATTTTTGAAAAGGCAAAACTATAAGATCAGAAAACAGATAATAAGTTGCTAGGGGTTGAGGGGTTGGGAAATTTGGGGGAAAGATAGAACTGTTCTACATTTTGATTGTGGCGGTAGGTACACAATTGCATACGTTTGTCAAAACTTGGAGAACTATGCACTAAATAGGATGCACTTTACTACATGTAAATTATACTTTAATTTGAAAAATGAGAAGGTCGTACTATGAAGAAATCATTAACAATGTAAATGGGAAGCATGCAGAAGGTAACGCATGACAAATCCAGTTCTGTTTGTTTCTTTTTGTTTTATACCTCTGGAAATCCACTGAAAAATGTCAGTTTTTCCTTGCTGTTTTGACTGTTCTCTCTTTATCCTTCCTTTCTCTCAAACTAAAACAGACTTGGATGTTGAACTTGCTTTGCCAATCCCCAGCTGAATCCTGGACAAATCACTCAACCTCACTGAGTCTCAGTTTCTGGGTTTCTCTATCTGTAGACTGGGGATAATCATACTCATCTCTCAGAAATGCGTGAATGCTAAAAAAGATAATGTAAGTAAGTAAAGGAAGGCACAGTGTCCTGGGAGAAGCTGTAGTGTTTGCACAGTGCCGTTTCATTCAGCCAGCCACCCAGCCATTCTCTGCTGATCACGTAGGGATTCACAGTGACCAACTCACTGTGTTAAATGTCTACTGGTACCATGGCAAACATTTTTATTTAAAGTTTCTTATTTAATCCTCCCAACCCCATGAAGAAACTAAAATTCAAAAATATCAGGCCACGCATAGTGGTTCATGCCTGTTATCCTAGCACTTTAGGAGGCCAAAGGGAGAGGATCACTCGAGCCCAGCAGTTCAAGGCCAGCCTGGGCAATGTAGAAAGACCCCATCTCTACAAAAAATAATTTCTAAATATTAGCCAGGCCTGGTGGCGCATGCTTGTAATCCCAGCTACTTGGGAGGGCTGAAGTGGAAGGATCACTTGTGCTGGGTAAAGGCTGTAGTGAGCCATGATCATGCCACTGCACTCCAGCCTGGGCAACAGAATGAGACCCTGTCTGGAAAAACAAAAAAACAAAAAAAACAAAAAACATAAAACGAAATATCAGGTTGCACAGCCAGGAAAAGGAGTCAACAAGATGCAAAATTTTCTCAGTCCAGCCACTCCTTCCTCAGACGTCAGAAACTGTTTTGCCAGTGTTATCCCCTTTGGCCCTCATAACAATCCTATGAGGCGTGAAGTCTTATTCCTATTTTAGAGTTACAGAAACTGAGGGATTGTCCCTTGCCCAATGACACACAAAGCTAGTGACTTACTTGTACAGCTCCAGTCGAGCGTAGTCACTGCTAGCTGGTCCAGGTCAAGTTGACAAGCATGGCATGTACCCTCTTTTGCCAACCCAAAATCTGGGCTGTGTGTGATGCACAGGAGCACACAGGATGTCAGCGCACATAGGAGGAGGTTCCATCACTGCGCTGACGAGTAGAGGCAGCTGGAGTTTAAAAGCATCCTGATGCCGAGGCAGTGGGATTGCTTGAGGCCAGGAGTTCAAGACCAGCCTGGTCAACATGGTGAGACCCCACTTCTACAGAATATTAATAAATTAGCCAGACATGGTGGCACACCCCCGTAGTCCCAGCTACTCAGTAGGCTGAGGCAGGAGGATCACTTGAGTGCAGGAGTTTGAGGCTGCACCGAGCTATGATCACACCACTGCATTCTACCCTGGACCACAGAGAGAGACCCTGTCTCTTAAAGAAAAAAAATTTAAAAAAATTTAAAAAAGCCTCCTGGCAGGTAAAGAATCTTCATACCCATGTAGGTTTCTCTAGTGTTTGGAGGGTGACTTTGAACCTGCTACTTCCACCTTCTGAGCCTCAGTGTTTCTTACACATGCCTATAGGAGCTGAGGTGGAGATTTAATGAGATATGCATGCAAAAGCACCTAGCGCAAGGATGGGCCATAGTAGATGCTCAATAAAATGTAAACTTTCTCTCCCCTCCCTTTCATAGCACTTACTTTCCTAAGGGTCAATCCACCTGTGGGCAGGTAGTCATATTTACAGCCCCCATTATGTGCAATGGGATGCTCCAATCAACAACACCTGTTGAGGTGACTGGACTAAATCTTACACCTGTCTGTGTTCAAGTCAGAGGCTGGGGAGAAGAATTCTAAAGAGAAAAGTTTACAGTGTTACATGAGAAGGTTGGGTGCTCAGATCAAGGCCCCATCTCCATCTCAGAAGGATTAGAAGTGTTCTTGAATATAGAAAGAGGAGTGGTTAGGTGTAGTTAGTTACCCTGTGCCCTGGACTGTGTTGCTGGACAGGCACTGAGCCGTCGGGGGGGGGGCATAGATGGGCATTTCTCCTGAAGGACTTTGCTGGGTGCTGTCAGAGGAAGTCCTCACTGCTCACCAGCAAGAGGAGACAGCACAACCCTTAAAATGGAGGCTGGGAAGCCCCCAGACATGGACTCCTTTCCCAAATGCTCCCTGTTGCAGGTGGGGACGGTATTAACACAGGTAGAAGCTGGCTGGTGTGCAGAAGCTAGCTCAGCTCCAGTCCAGGTGATCCCTTTAGATCCAAACCCACAAACTCTCCACCTCCTCATGCCTTCTCTGTCTGTCTCCTCCACTCTAGTGCAAAGAATCATTTTGTAGTTCTGAGGACAAGCAGATTTGATCTGAGTCCTCAAATTTTTCTCCCAAATGTATTAAATATGCCCTGAATTCTATTCATTCCCTTGGAAGCCCAGGCTTAAAAAACTCATAGCCAGAAGCAGAGCCCATTCCACTGCCAACACATCCCGTTTCTGGGATAATTTGTCTCAGAATAATCTAGCAAAGTGGTTATCAAAGTATGGTTCCTGGACTAGCAGCAACTGTGTCACCCGGGAATTTGTTACAAATGCAAATGAGACTCCGCAATGTATTTTAACCAGCCCTCCAGGATTACTTAAAACTACTGCTCAGCTGATGACTGAGTGGTGAAGGGAGGTGGGTTGAGAAAGGTTCAAAGAGGAATGGAAAAATACCAAGAGTAGGGCTGGGCACAGTGGCTCATGCCTGTAATCCCAGCACTTTGGGAGGCTGAGGCCGGTGGATGGCTTGAGCCCAGCAGTTCGAAACCAGCCTGTGCAACATAGTGGGACCCCCATCTCTCCTAAAAATACAAAAAATTAGCCAGGGCCAGGCAATTACAGTGCCTGTAATCCCAGCACTTTGGGAGGCTGAGGCGGACAAATCACATGAGTCCAGGAGTTCGAAATCAGCCTGGCCAACATGGTGAAACACCATCTCTACCAAAAATGCAGAAATTAGCCAAGCATGTTGGCTCACACTTGTAATTCCAGTTACTTGGCAGGCTGAGACACAAGAATTGCTTGAACCCAGGAGGTGGAGGTTGCATGAGCCGAGATCGCACCACTGCACTCCAGCCTGGGCGACAGACCGAGACTCTGTCTCAATGAAAAATAAAAATAAAAAATTAGCCAGGCACAGCAGTGTGCATCTGTAGTCCCAGCTACTCAGGAGGCTGAGGCGGGAGATCACTTGAACCTGGGAGGTTGAGGCTGTAGTGAGCTGAGATCACGCCACTGCACTCCAGCCTGGGTGACAGGGTGAGACCCTGTCTCAAAAAAAAAAAAAAAAAAAAAAAAAAACCAAAGAAAAAAATGCAAAGGGTAACAAAAATAGTTATTTTAAATAAATTTTCCTGTTGTAAGAACAACTCACAGTTTTTTTTTTTTTGTTTTGTTTTTTTTTGAGACAGAGTCTCACTCTGTCACCCAGGCTGGAGTGCAGTGGCGCAATCTCGGCTCACTGCAAGCTCCACCTCCCGGGTTCACGCCATTCTCCTGCCTCAGCCTCTCTGAGTAGCTGGGACTACAGGCGCCCACCACCACGCCCGGCTAATTTTTTTGTATTTTTAGTAGAGACGGGGTTTCACCATGGTCTCGATCTCCTGACCTCGTGATCCGCCCGCCTCGGCCTCCCAGAGTGCTGGGATTACAGGCGTGAGCCACCGTGCCCAGCCCAACTCACAGTTTAACATATTTTATGAGCAAGCATATGTGACTGCTTACTATGTACCATGTATTAAACCAAGTGCTTGACCTGCAATGGTCAAGAAACTCTCATAATCCCCACTTTCCAGGTGAGGAAATTCAGGGTTTCTGGAGAGAGGATTAGGAATCTGCCTTTGGTTACACAGAAAGCCGTGGCGTTAACATTGGAATCTCATAAACCTGATTCAAGAGTTCCATTTTAGCACTGGCTTTTAAAAAATCAAGTTACATGGCCGAGCCCTGTGGCTCACACCTGTAATGCCAGCACTTTGGGAGGCTGAGGCAGGTGGATCACCTGAGGTCAGGAGTTCGAGACCATCCTGGGTAACATAGAGACCCCAGTCTCTACAAAAAAGTAAAAAAATTAGCCAGATGTGGTGGTGTGCACCTATAGTCCCAGCTACTCAGGGGGCTAAGGCAGGAGGATGGCTTGAGGCTGGGAGGTTGAAGCTGCAGTGAGCCATGATCACACCACTGCACTCCAGCCTGAGCAACACAGCAAGACCCTGTCTCAAAAATAAATAAATAAATATGAATAATTTAAAAATTGAAAAAATAAAAATAAATAAAACGTCATATTACAAAACAGTCAATATTATGGAAAGTAACTGATAGAGTTTGGATATCTCATGTTGAAATGTAATTCCCAGTGATGGAGGTGGGGCCTGGTGGGAAGTGGTTGGGTCATGAGGGCTGGTCCCTCATGGCTTGGTGCTGTCCTCACAATACAGAGAGTTCTCACAAGATCTGATTACTGAAGGTATGTGGCACCTCGCTCGCCCTCTCTGGCTCCTGCTCTGGTCATGGAACCTACCTGCTCCCCCTTCACCTTCTGCCACAAGTAAAATCTCCCTGAGGCCTCCCGAGAAGCTGAGCAGATTCAAGTGCCATGCTTCCTGTACAGCCTACAGAACTCTGAGCCGATTAAACCTCTTTTCTTTATAAATGACCCAGCCTCAGGTATTTCTTTATAGCAACATAAGAACAGACTAATGCAGTAGCCTTGTAGGTAACTTTTATTTTCTTCTTCATATTTTTCTACATTTTCTGAATCTCTCCACGAACATATGTTACTTTTTAATTAGAAAAAAATTGATATTTTTTAGAAAGCCAATCTGTACATTATGGTTCCATATTGGTAAAATAAAATCCATAAAACATGTAATTGTATACAAATGAATATATTTTTACATAAATATATTTGATATATCAAGTCATTTATTCACAAGAAAAAGACTAGAAGGCTCAGCATCAAAATGTTAGCAATGATTATCTCTATGTGGTAGGGCTGTAAATGATTGTAATTCTCTTCTATTTGCTGTTCAGTATTCTCGCTAATAAACATGCATTAGAAAAAAATTAGTTACCCAAGGCTTTCTGACTCCAACATGAGAATTCTCTCATAACAAACTATCAGTGCTTTTTTAAAAGCCCCTTTTTTCCAGTTTTTTTTTTTTTTTTAATAATCCAGTCTTTTTTTTTTTTTCTTGGTCATACGTTGTGACTAACCATTTATCCTATGCCATGTCACTCAAGAAGGAGTCAAACCTTCTAACAAGGGACCTCCTGCAAAGCTGCCAGATGATATCTCTGGTTCAGATTTTGCCTGCAATCATGTTTTTCTAAATAAAGACTACAAACACATTCTGCCTTTCACTAGGTAACAGATGAGCTCTTGCTAATTACAATCCTTTCTTCTCTGAGTTGACTACATGTACACGAGAGGCAATGTTCCCTTCCTGACTTTTTATTTACTTATTTATTTATTTGCAGGTGACAAGGTTACATTTGAGGCTTTTTAAAAATACTTTAAATTCTAGGGTACGGTGCAGGTTTGTTACATATGTATCCATGTGCCATGTTGGTGTGCTGCACCTGTTAACTCGTCATTTACATTAGGTATATCTCCTAATGCTATCCCTCCCCCCCTCCCCCCACCCCACAACAGGCCCCGGAGTGTGATGTTCCCCTTCCTGTGTCCAAGTGTTCTCATTGTTCAATTCCCACCTATGAGTGAGAACATGCGGTGTTTGGTTTTTTGTCCTTGCGATAGTTTACTGAGAATGATGGTTTCCAGTGTCATCCATGTCCCTACAAAGGACATGAACTCATCATTTTTTATGGCTGCATAGTATTCCATGGTGTATATGTGCCACATTTTCTTAATCCAGTCTATCATTGATGGACATTTGGGTTGGTTCCAAGTCTTTGCTATTTTGAGTAGTGCCACAATAAACATACGTGTGCATGTGTCTTTATAGCAGCATGATTTATATTTCTTTGGGTATATACCTAGTAATGGGATGGCTGGGTCAAATGGTATTCCTAGTTCTAGATCCCTGAGGAATCGCCACACTGTCTTCCACAATGGCTGAACTCGTTTACCGTCCCACCAACAGTGTAAAAGTGTTCCTATTTCTCCACATACTCTCCAGCACCTGTTGTTTCCTGACTTTTTAATGATCGCCATTCTAACTGGTGTGAGATGGTATCTCATTGTCGTTTTGATTTGCATTTCTCTGATGGTCCTGGCTTCTTCTTAAAGGATTATAGGGTCACATAGACTAGGCTTAAATTCTGGCTATTTCCATTTATTGTATTATTATTTCTTTTTTGAGATAGGGTCTTGCTCTGTTGCCCGTGCTGGAATACAGTGGCACAATCACGGCTCACTGCAGCCTTGACCTCCCAGGCTCAAGCCATCCTCCCACCTTAGCTTCTTGAGTAGCTGGGACCGTAGGTGCACACCACCACACCCAGCTAATTTTTGTATTTTGTGTAGAGATGGGGTTGCCCAGGCTGGTCTCGAACTCCTGAGCTCAAGCACTCCACCCACCTTGGCCTCCCAAAGTGCTGGGACTACAAGGGTGAGCCACTATGACTGGCTTCCATTTCTTACTAACGCTGTTGACTTTAGGCAAAATACTTCATTCCTCTGAGCTTTAGTTTCCTCCTTTCTAAAATTAGAAAAAGTAATGAAGGGCTTTTAGGGTTGTTATAAGTTAACCAACAAGAAATTTCCTAAAGTGCCTGGCCCGTAGTTGTTCTCCATCTTAGCTTCTTTCTTTCTTAAAGATTTATAACAGGGCCAGGGTGGTGGCTCACGCCTGTAATCCCAACACTTTGGGAGGCCGAGGCAGGCGGATCACGAGGTCAGGAGTTCCAGACCAGCCTGGCCAATATGGTGAAACCCCGTCTCTACTAAAAACACAAAAATTAGCCGGGCGTGGTAGTGCGCACCTGTAGTCCCAGCTACTCGGGAGGCTGAGGCAGAAGAATAGCTTGAACCCAGGAGGGGGAGGTTGCACTGAGCCAAGATCGTGCCATTGCACTCCAGCCTGGGTGACAAAGAGAGACTCCATCTCAAAAAAAAAAAAAAAAAAAGCAATGGGATTGGAGGGAGTGTCAGTTTTCTAAGGTTGCTCTAACAAATTACCATAAACTTGGCAGCTTAAAGCAATGGAAATACGTTCTGGAGGCCAGAAGTCCAAGGTCAAGGTATCAGTAGGTTTAGTTCCTTCGGGTGCTCTGAAGAGGAATCTGTTCTATGCCTCTCCTCGTGGCTGCTGGCAACCTTGGGGCTTCAATCTTCGGTCTCTGCCTCTGTCTTCCTGTCTTGTCTCTGTGTCTCTCTCTCAAATCTCTCTCCTCTTTCTCTTATAATGACACCAATACTTGGATTCAGGGCATACTCTAATCCAGGATGAACTTGAATTCCTTAACTTAATTACATCTGCAAAGACCCCTTTTCCAAGTAAGGTCACATTCTGAGGCTTTGGGTAGACATCTCTTAGGGCGCCACCATTCAGCCCACTAGAGATGGTTACTGGGTAATGCCATTGATGCCTTAGGGAAAGATCATGAAAAGCTGCTGGATCAATAGGCAATTAAAGGCCACAAACAAAGCCAAAGAACCTCCCAAAAATACAAAAGAGGTTCTCATCAACTTGGCAAGAGGCAGGGAGCCTAGGACCAGACCCAGACGTCATAGTCAGAGCGGCCAAGCTCCAGAGAAGATTAAGTGTTCAATCAAGCTAGATCTGAAGGTCCTGGCTAAGAAAAAATGGGCCCCTGACACAGGATGGGGATATGCGGTCCCGGACTCCTGAAGAATCCCTGAATCAGCAGAAGTAGCCCAGCCCTCCTTATTAAGAACCAACACTCCCCTCCTTGCTTGAAAATAATGGAGATGGCCAGGCACAGTGGCTCACGCCTATAATCCCAGCACTTTGGGAGCCCGAGGCAGGCGGATCACAAGATCAGGAGTTCCAGACCAGCCTCACCAACATGGTGAAACCCTCTGTACTAAAAATACAAAATTAGCCGGGCATGGTGGCACATGCCTGTAATCCCAGCTACTCGGGAGGCTGAGGCAGGAGAATCGCTTGAACCCAGGAGGCAAAGGTTGCAGTGAGCCGAGATCACGCTACTGCACCCCAGCCTGGGTAACAAAAGTGAAACTCCATCACAAAAAAAAAAAAAAAAAAAAAGTAAAAAAGAAAATAATAGAGAGACTTCTCCCCAAGACAACAGATGCTATCCTCAGGATCTGTCCCCACCTCCTCTACTAGCCAGTAGGCCTCTAACTAGGTGACATGCTGCGCCTAGGCAGGAAGAAAAGGGACTGCACCCCCAAAGACTCTAAGACCTGGAGAGCATGTGTCTGCAGGAGCCGGGGACACAGTAGGACTGGATTCGGAGGATGCTTGATCAAGGGAGCTTATGACCAAGAACATAAGATTGCACTCAGGAGAGCTGATTGATTTCTGAGCACACTCCCAAGACACAGGAGTTAACACCCTGGCAAAGAACACCAGGAGATGGTGCAAAGTCTACCCTAGGGTGGTTCCTAAAAGCATGAGAAAAGTGATGGCCCATGCTAGGTGAAGCTGCAACTGCCATTGAAGACCATAGAGGAAGTGACTGAAATGCTCAAAGAGGTGGATCTGTATTAGCCAGGGTTCTCCAGAGAAACAGAACCAATACGATGTGTGGGTGTGTTTGTGTCTGAGAATACGTATATGGAGAGAGACAGATTGACTAATTATACAGAATTGGCTCATGTGACCACAGTAGCTGTCAAGTCCTAAGATCCACAGTCGGCAAGCTGGAGACCCAAGAGGGCCCATGGTGTCGTGGAATCCGAAAGCCAGCAGGCTTGAGACCCAGGAAGGGTCAATATTTCAGTTTGACTCCAAAGGCAGGACAAAAAGATCCACCAGAGGATTATGTTCCATGGGACAGCCTGGAAGATATATCGTCTGCTAAGGCCATAAAGAATGGGATAGTAAGAGGGGCATTGGCATCGCTAAAAATTCAGCGATGGCTCTCCTCTGTAGCAGCGACTGACAGGAGGAAGAGGCCAGTAAGAACTAGGCTCAGACCACGCATGGTGGCTCATGTGTATAATCCCAGTACTTTGGGAGGCCGAGGTGGGCAGATCATTTGATGTCAGGAGTTTGAGACTAGCCTGGCCAACATGGTGAAACCTTGTCTCTACTAAACATACAAAAATTACCCAGGCATGGTGGCCCACATCTACAGTCCCAGCTACTCGCGAGACTGAGGCCCGAGAATCACTTGAACCCAGGAGGCAATGGTTGCAGTGAGCTGAGTTCACACCCCTGCACTCCAGCCTGGGCAACAGAGTGAGACTCCATCTCAAAAAAAAAAAAAAAAAAGTACTAGGCTCAGTGATAGCAGCGGAGATGACAGGACCCCAAAACAATAGAGGCCAGGTGGTGGTGGCACGTGCTCACCAGAAGCCAGGTGGAGACAATTATCATAATGAACAGCAGTTGGAATGGCAGCCAAGAGGGCTTGACCCACAGAGCTGGTTAATAGTGCACAATGGCCCAGGGCAAAATAGATGGGCAGCTGGTACCATCACAGGAAACGAAGGAGAGATGAGCTGGAGGCTCAAGGCAATTGTCCCAAGAATAAGCACAATCCTTTGCTCAATTCTACACTGCGGCCAGTTTTTGGACCTAGAAGTCAACTGTTTTAAAAGGAGGCTGGGTCCGCAGGAGGAAGGAGTCTGGCAGGCCCATGGCCAGCATACATGGCAACGATGCCCTCAGCCCTCCCCTAAAGGGACTTGTGACCACTTACTCTGGTAACTGCTCTCTGGGGAAAAGTGAATGAACACATTTTGAGGACCATTAGAAGGTCTGAGCTGACATTGTTAACTGAAGTGTCAGGCACTGGAGACAGGGTAACAAATGGAGTCCTGACTCCAGAAACTGGGAAAATGACTTCATCTGTTTTCAGAAGTCCTTCAGGATCCAGTTTTTGCTTTATCTCTTGCCACTTACTCCACAGAACCAAGCTATTTGCATTTCCTTAAGGCCTCAGCCCCATTCTTTCCCTCAATCTCTCTCTGTGTGCTAGGGTTTGGATGTGGTTTGTTTGGCCCCCACCAAGGCTCATGTTAAATTTGACCCCCTGTGTTTGAGGTGGGGCCTGGTAGGAGGTGTTTGGATCATGGGGCAGATCCCTCATGAATGGCTTGGTGCCATCCTCACTGGAGGGAGTGAGTGTTTGATCTTAGTTCCGTGAGAACTGGTTGTTGAAGAGCCTCTCTGTGTTCCTTTCTTGCCAGGTGATCTGTACACACCGGCTCCCCTTCCCCTTCTGCCATGAGTGGAAGCAGCCTGAGGCCCCTGCCAGAAGCAGATGCTGGCACCCTGCTTCTTGTACAGCCTGAAGAGCTGTGAGCCAAATTAATCTTTTTTCTGTATAAATTACCCAGCCTCAGGTCTTCCTTTATAGCAATGCAAATGGACTAGGCCTCTCTCTGCCCCATGTCTCGTCTCCCTTATCCCTCTTCTATCTCTCTCCCATCTCTCCTTCTCTTCCTCTCTCCCACCACCCCCCTAAATCTCTCCCTGCATGTGGGGTCTCCCGGTCTGTCTCTCTGTCCCTCATCTCTTAGTCTAACTCTGCATCTCATTCAAGCACACTCACCCACCCCAGGCACCGTACAATCTTATTCATCAGGCTTGAATGATCCTCTCTTCCCCTGCCCTTCTCCTAACTAACTTCTATTTCTGCTTCAAATAGAAAGTGTCTATTTGACAGAGGTGTCTCAGGAGTCACCTCGGAGACTCAGGAAAGTCTTCCTCATTCTTTCTGTGTCTGCTTTAACCACAACATAAACTGGACTCTGCTAAATAATCAGGACTCCCTCAATTCATCTACAGATTCAATGAAATCTCTATCAAATTTCAAGCTGGCTTCTTTGTAGAAATTGAAAAGTTGATCCTAAAATTCATATGGAAATTCAGGTAAGCCAGAATAGACAAAGGTACAGAAATCAAGGCAGTGTGGTACTGGCATAAGGACGGACATATAGATCAATGGAAAAGAATTGACAGTCCAGAAATAAACCCTTACAACTAAGGCCAGTTGTTTTTGACAATGGTGCCAGAGTAATTCAATGAAGAATAGTCTTTTCAATAAATGTTGCTAGGGCAACTAGCTATCTACTTGCAGAAGAATGAAGTTGAGACTCTACCTTACAATATACAAAAATTACCCCAAAATGGATCAAAGTCCAAAATATAAGAGCTAAAACTATAAAACTCTTAGATAAAAATTCTGGATAAAATTAAAAACCCTTTGCCAATGGAGAAATGCAAATTAAAGCCACAATGAGCTACAAACTCACACCCACTATAATGACTACTATTAAAAAGACAGATAGTTAGTATGGTGTTTCCTCAAAAAAGTAAATATAGAATTACCATATGATCCAGCAACTCCACTGCTGGGTATACATATTAAAAAAAGCTAAAAGTCAAAAGGATATTTGTACACCTATATTCATAGCAACACTATTCACAATTGCCAAAAGGTAGAAGCAACCCAGGTGTCCATTGACAGATGAATGGATAAACAAAATGTGGTCTCTGCATACAATGGAACACAATTCAGCCTTAAAATAGAAAGAAATTCCAACCCATGCTACAACACAGATGAACTTTGATGACATTATGCTAAGTGAAATAAACCGGTCACAAAAGAACAAATATTGTATGATTCCACTTATTTGTGTACCTAGAGTCGTCAGATTCATACAGACAGAAAGTTAGACTAAAAGACAGAAAGTTAGAATAGTGGTCACCAAAGGCTGGGGAGAGCCAGGAATAGTGAGTTGGTGTTTCATGAGTACAGAATTGCAGTTTGGAAGGATAAAAAAGTCCTGGAGATGGATGATGATGGTTGTACAATACTGTGAATATACTTAATGCCACTGAACTGTACACATAAAAATGGTTAAAACGAGGTGGGTGCAGTGGGGCATGCCTGTAGTCCCAGCTACTCTGGAGGCTGAGACAGGAGGATTGCTTGAGCCAAGGAGTTCAAGGCCAGCCTGAGCAACATAGAGAGAACTCTTCTCTTAAAAAAGGCCGAGCATATTGGTTCATGACTGTAATCCCAGCACTTTGGGAGGCTGAGGTGGAAGAATCATTGAGCCTAGAAGTTTAAGACCAAGCTGGGCAACAAAGTGAGACCTGTTTCTACAACCAATCAACTAATTAAATACATTAAAAATTTTTTTTTTCTGAGACAGAGTCTTGCTCTCTTTCCCAGGCTGAAGTGCAGTGGTGCAATCCTCCTACCTCAGCCTCCCGAGTAGCTGGGACCACAGGCATGCACCACCATGCCTGGCTAATTTTTGTATTTTTTATAGAGACAAGGTTTTGCCATGTTGCCCAGGCTGGTCTTGAACTCCTGAGCTCAAGCAATCCTCTAGCTTCAGCCTCCCAAAGTGCTGGGATTACAGGTATGAGCCATCATGCCTGGAGAAAAATATATTTTTTAAATGGTTAAAATGGTAAATTTTATGTTATGCATATTCTTACCATAATGATAAATAAAAGAATGTTTGTAACTGCCTAAACTTACCACATCATTAAAAAAAGATAGCATGTTGATCATTAAAGGTCAAACACTATGAAAGTCACGGGTGCTGAGTTTAGAGGAAGTGGGAGGCCCACACACCCCCTGTACCTCAGTGGTTTCATCTTGGGGTTGAGGATGGGTAGGACTGGATCCAGTACTCCTCCTAGCTTGGAGTCTCAGGACCTCTGCAGATGCCAAACATAATTTTTAAAATTCTCTGATTACGTGCAATATTTCCTAATAAAACTCATTATTTTACCTTCCAAAAGCCTTCCCAGAGCAATAAAAAACATCAGGCCTCTCTGCTGTAAACAGGAATTATAGGACCTCAGGGTGGACTCACAGGTTATTAGTTACAATTTTTATAGAGTGGGGAGGAATGGATTCAAGCCACTTATGTAACAGCTAGTACTGGTGGTGGCGAGGAGACCTCGGCCATATAGGCTAACTGGAGAAGCACATCAGAGCCAGCAAAGGGGAGAGCAGTTTGAACGTGGGCTGCAGCAGCTGCAGCTGGAGAAGAAGTAAAGGATGTCATAGCTGTATGGGCACAGGTATTTGTGGTAGGGGCAGAAACAGCATCTTGGCTGATACAGTCACGCTTCCAGGTTCTGCAACAACCAGCGCTGGGCTCAGCAGAGGGAAGAGGAGAGGAGGAACATGGCACTCACTTCATGGCACCTGAGAAGACCAGAAAGTGATTCCCAACACTGTTGATTCCCTAAAGTAGTGGTTCTCAAACTTTAGCATGTTTCAGAATCGCCTGCAGGGCTTGCAGAGTGCCATGCCCCACCCCTAGAGATTCCATTTCAATTGTCTGTGGTAGGAATAAGAGGATTTGCATCTAAATTGTCCCAGGCAAGGCCTGATGCAGCTGGTTTGAGTACTACATTTTGAAAACCACTGCTGTACTATACTGATCCAGATAAACGGTGCTTTGCTACAGTAATAAATAAACTTCCAAATCTCAGAGGCTTAATGTCATAAAAGTTTATTTCTCACTCACATCTCAGTTCCATGCAGCTCAGATAATCTTCCCCCATAGTGAACCTATGCCAACTTAACTGTGGAAGAGTAAGAACTCTCTTACTCCACAGAAAGAAAGTGCTGGAAAAGAACACAAGATGTTTTTAAAAGTGATGCCCAGAAGAGGTTTACATCACCTCTCCCCACCCCTCTTGGTCAGATCTTAATCACAGGGACCCAACTTAACTGGGAAATGTAGTCTTCCTGGGTACCCAGAAAGAAGAAAATAGTGTGGTAAACACACATTATCTCTGACCCACCAACCCACTATCCATTTCCACCACTGTTCCTTGCTTCCTCCTTACTAGCAGATCTCGTTTTTGTCCAAGGGATTTACTCCACCTGTCTCATGCAGAGGGGGTAAGCCAATAGCACGGTAAGCTCTAGGAGAGGGTCTATTAGACTAAGACAGTCCACCTTGCCATTGATTCATTCAAGTACCCAAGTTCAAGCCAATCAGTGCATGTCATTCTCTCGTCAACTATTATTGGTCCAGGGGTGTGCATGTGACCCAATCACGCTGAAGGCAATCAGGAGGGTGGAGGGAGCTTTGTTCTATCCTACTGGACTTGGGTGACGACGCATCCTGCTTCAGTTGCCACCAGCAACCATCTTGAGACCAAGAAGCTAAGCCAGAGGAGGGTAGAACCTACAGATGAATAGAAAAACGGAGCCAGAGCCCTGAACATTTTTCAAAATGTAGTCCTCAGAAACCTACTTTACTTCTGAGTTTATATTAAGTTACACTGAGTCCAGATCTCTTATGCGTAGCAGAAAGTCACCAAGTGGACACATTTCTTAAAGTATAAGGGTGGGAACAGAAATACTTTGTCTGCTAGCCCTGTGACCTTACTCTTACTGTATGGATTCTACACATGAAGAAATGGGGTTACACTCAATACATGCAACCAGAGTTGTTATGAGACCAGAGTCTCATCATACTTAAAGTGCTGAAAGAAAAACCTGTCCATCTTGAATTCTCTACCCAGTAAAAATAACCCTTAGAAATTAAGATGCGATAAAGACATTCTCAAATAACACAAAGAGAATTCATTGCCAGAAAACCCGGTCTAAGAGAATTGCTTAAGGAACTTCTTCAGACAGAAGGGAATCATACCAGTAGGAAAACTAAGACATCAGGAATAAAGGAAGAGAAACCACATGATCATACCAATTTATGCAGAAAACGAATTGGACAAAATGCAATATCCATTCACAACTAAAATGTGCAGTTTCCTCAACTTGATAATGGACATCTACAAAAAAGCCTACAACTGACATCACACATAAGGTTTAGGGAGACTGAAAGCTTTCCCCCTAAGATCCAGAATAAAGCAAGAATGCCCACTCTCACTACTTCTATTCAACTTTATACTGGAAGTCCTAGACAGTGCAATAAGACAAGGAAAGAAATATAAGTCACAGATGTTGGAAAGGAAGAAATAAAATTGGACCCATTCACAGATTACTTGATTTTTCTTTTCTTTTTTTTTTTTTTTTTGAGACGGAGTCTCGCTCTGTCACCCAGGCTGGAGTGCAGTGGCACGATCTCGGCTCACTGCAAGCTCTGCCTCCCAGGTTCACACCATTCTCCTGCCTCAGCCTCTCTGAGTAGCTGGGACTACAGGCGCCCGCCACCACGCCCGGCTAATTTTTTTGTATTTTTAGTAGAGACGGGGTTTCACCATGGTCTCGATCTCCTGACCTCGTGATCGGCCCGCCTCGGCCTCCCAAAGTGCTGGGATTACAAGCATGAGCCACCGCGCCCGGCCTCTTTTCTTTGAGACAGGATCTCACTGTGTCAGCCAGGCTAGAGTACAGTGGTGCCATCACAGCTTACCGTAGCCTCAACCTTCTAGGCTCAAGCGATCATTGCAAGTAGCTGGGACTACATCACATACCACCACACTCAATTAATTTTTAAATTTTTTTGTAGAGATGGGGTCTTACTATGTTGCCCAGGCTGGTCTCAAACTCCTGGGTTTGAGCAGACTTCCTGCCTCAGCTTCCCAATGTGCTGGGGTTACAGGCATGAACCACACGCCTGGCCTCTTAGTGATTTTTCTACATAGAAAATAAAGTTACTGGAAGTGATGGCTCACACCTGTAATACCAGCACTTTGGGAGGCTAAGGCAGGAGGATTGCTTGAGCCCAGGAGTTCAAGACCAGCCTGGGCAACATAGTGAGACCCCATCTCTTCAAAAAATTAAAAGAGCATGATGGTGCATGTCTGTAGTACCAGCTACTGGGGAGGCTGAGATGGGAGGATTGGTTGAGGCTAGAAGGTCGAGGCTACAGTGAGCTGTGAGGGCACCACTGCACTCTGGCCTGGGCAACAGAGTGAGACCCTGTCTCAAAAAAAAAGAAATGAAAAAGAAAATAAAAATCACAAGGAAGCTAAAATAACTCTTGGAACTGATGAGTGAGCTTAGCACGGTTATAGGATACAAGATCAACATACAAAAATCAAATTTATCTCTACATACTAGCAGTGAACAGTTAGAAAATGAAAATTTAAAGACAATGCCATTTACAAGAGTTTAAAAAACAAAACAAACAAAACTCTTAGGTAGAAATCTAACATAACATGTCCAGGATATGTATGCTGAAAACTACAAAACAGAATTTCAGCCTTAGCTCCACTGCGGAAAGAGCCTGGAAGTCATCACTCCTGTCCATACAACAAGGAAGAGGCTCAGCAAACCAAAAACCAGTGACTTTTCTTGAGCCCATTAAAGAACTGAAATCTCAGGACAAACTGTACCCGCTGCCTGAAATCTGCAGAGATAGATGAATACAGAGTCACACCCGAGATCTGCTTCCCTGGAACAGAAGCTGCTGGAGCTATAAGGTTGTAGAGATGTTGAAACAGTAATTCTGATGACTTGCTAAAGGCCAAGTGTGGACTAGCATGGGGGTGAGAAGCTCCTCAGGGCCACAGTCTTAGAGTGGGTTTTACTTTACCAGGTTCTCATGGTGAAGAGCCAGGAAAGATTTCCTCTTTGCTTTGGCAGGGGAAGGAGAAGAGTAACCATGGTAAAATTGCCCAGAGCATTGTGTATGGCAAAGGCTTACTCTCCAGGGGCCATTCAGAGCCTTATTCCACCTGGAGGAAGGGCCGCTCTCTGACTCTAGCTGCCTCACCCTTCCTGTCTCATCTAAAAGAGTAGAGGGCGAAACACGTGTGAAGATCACAGCCTAGACACACAGGCCCACTAAAAGAGTGAGATTTGAGGGTCCGGGTGCAGTGGCTCACGCTTGTAATCCCAGCACTTTGGGAGGTGGGCAGATCACGAGGTCAGGAGATCGAGACCATCCTGGCTAACATGGTGAAACCCCATTTCTACTAAAAATACAAAAAATTAGCCAGGCGTGGTGGCAGGCACCTGTAGTCCCAGCTACTCCAGAGGCTGAGGCAGGAGAATCACTTGAACCTGGGAGGCAGAGGTTGCAGTGAGCTGACATCTCGCCACTGCACTCCAGCCTGGGTGACACAGCAAGACTCCGTCTCACAAAAAAAAAAAAAAAAGACTGAAATTTGATCATGAGATTGTAGAACACTTCCCCTCTCCCACACCTTACCAGCATACTAACAGTGCTTCAGGATAATAATCGTGAATTACATCCAAAAAGGTGCAAGATACAGACTTGATCTGAAGCGGGCAGGGTACCTAGCAAAGCCTGAAGACAACGGAGAAGAGAGAACCAAGAAGCATGTGAAGCCTCTGGCAGCTGCAGCTACAGCAGAAATTAAACACAGCCCAACTGCGAGCTAAATTAACATAAAAACCTCACTCTAACGGCCTATATGCTTTAGTTCCCATTTTCTGACACAATATGCCCTACTTTGACCAAACTGTTACAAGGCAAGCTAAAAGGCAAGCGAAAAACACAGTCTGGAGAACAAGCATTAGAACCAGACTCAACACAGATGTTGGAATTACCAGATAGGAAATTTAAAAGAAGTATGATTAATACGTGAAGGCCTCTAATGGAAAATGTAGACGACAAGAACAGATGGGTAATGCAAGCAGAGGGATAGAAACTCTAAAAAGGAATAAAAAGAAAATGCTGGGAATGAAAAACACTAACAGAGATGAAGATGCCTTTGATAGGGCTCACCTGTAGACTGAACACAACCAAGGAAAGCATCAGTGTCCTTGAATGTAGGTGAACAGAAACATACCAAACCGAAATGCAAAGAGAAAAAAGAAAGGGAACTAACCAAAGAACAAAAGTTTCAAGAACTGTGGATCAATTTCAGCAGGTGAAATATATGCACAATCAGTGGTTCCAACGGGTAAACATAATAATTCATCTAACCCCATCTGATTCCTTCAGGAGCAAACACCATCTTGTTTTTGTGTGTACTTTCAGAAACACAGAAGGATGTAAATATAACTAAGAAATAGACACCCATCACAGGCCGGGCGTGGTGGCTCACACCTGTAATCCTAGCACTTTGGGAGGCCTAGGCGGGTGGATCACCTGAGGTCAGGAGTTTGAGACCAGTCTGACCAACATGCAGAAACCCTGTCTCTACTAAAAATACAAAATTAGCCGGGCCTGGTGGTGCATGCCTGTGATCTCAGCTACTCGGAAGGCTGAGGCAAGAGAATCGCTTGAACCCAGGAGGCGGAAATTGCGGTGAGCAGAAATTGCACTATTGCACTCTAGCCTGGGCAACAAGAGCAAAACTCCATCTCAAGAAAAAAAAAAAAAAAGAAATAGACATCTATCACATACACATATGCTTATTCTAGTCACACTGTCCTTTACTTTCCTCTTTTAATATATTATGGAGATCAATTCACATGAACTCCTATAGAACTATGCATTCTTCCCTCAATGTCTCCATGGTACAGATGTGCTAGAGCTGAGTTAGCCACTCCTCTAATGGATTTAGATTTGACAGTATTTTGCTAATACAAACCATGAATCGAAAGTTATAGTGCTCTTAGCAAATAAAACAATACCGAGATTGCATGGAACTTCTCTACAGTTGTCATTGTAGGTTGCAACTGTTTGTTCTTTGCTTTTTTCCCACTTCACATCTTGTTTCTCTTTGATGCTTTTCCCCTCCTTTTCTGCCGGCGCCCCCCTACACACCTGTTCCTCCTGGGGAATTTCATTAGTTCTTCACCACCCATCAATCAGACCCCTGCTGGGAGCTTTCCCAGACTGCGCCTCCGTTCCTGGCTCCTCTCTCTCTGCACCTCCCCAGCAGCATTTTGCAAGACAGTTTGTGATGCTGTAGTCTAACTCTGACACTTAGCCTAACTCTTGACAATTTGGTGACCTTTTTGCAGGGGAGGGGCCTGAGTCTTGATCTGTGTTTCCACCACACAGATGCCAGGGCCTGTCATAGAATTAGCATTCAAAAAATGTTGGGTGAGTGAGTGATGATGTCTTAGATTGATTTCTCCTGTAGAGCTCACCACAGGACAATTTATGTTTCCCGTTTTGAGACTCATTTTATCTTTGCATTGGCAAACAATGCTATAGTGAAGCCCTTTCTACCCCTGGCCTTTTTCTCCTTGGTTTTCGAAGCAGTTTTACTGGGCCAAAGGGTATGGAATTATTTTTTCTTGCCACTTTGCCTTGCAAAATTGTGCATACTGGTTGGTTTGTTTTGTTCTTGTTTGTTTGTTTTTTTAAGTTGGGAGGCTGGTAAGAATCAGAATAGTAATCAAAAAACCTGTATGTCTGGAATTGGTTCCTTCCGGTGGATTCTCCGTCTCGCTGACTTCAAGAATGAAGCCTCGGACCCTCGCGGTGAGTGTTACAGTTCTTAAAGATGGTGTGTCCAGAGTTTGTTCCTTCAGATGTTCAGATGTGTCCGGAGTTTCTTCCTTTCAGTGGGTTTGTGGTCTCACTGACTTCAGGAGTGAAGCTGCAGACCTTCGCAGTGAGTGTTACAGCTCATAAAGGTACTGTGGACCCAAAGAGTAAGCAGCAGCAAGATTTATTGTGAAGAGCGAAAGAACAAAGATCTCACAGTGTAGAAGGCGACCCGAGTAGATTGTCTCTGCTGGCTCAGGTGGCCAGCTGTTATTCCCTAATTTGGCCCCACCCACATCCTGCTGATTGGTCCATGTTACAGAGTGCTGATTGGTCCATGTTACAGAGTGCTGATTGGTCCATTTTACAGAGTGCTGATTGGTCCATTTTACAGAGTGCTGATTGGTGTGTTTACAAACCTTAGCTAGACACAGAGCACTGATTGGTGCGTTTTTACAGAGTGCTGATTGGTGCATCTACAAGCTTTTAGCTAGACACAGAGCACTGATTGGTGTGTTTCTACAGAGTGCTGATTGGTGCGTCTACAAACCTTTAGCTAGACACAGAGTGCTGACTGGTGCGTTTTCACAATCCTCTAGCTAGTCAGAAAAGTTCTCCAAGTCCCCACTCGACCCAGGAAGTCCAGCTGGCTTCACCTCTTACCTTGACCTTCCTTGATGGTTTGTAATCGCCTGATGGGGTCTTCCTGCCCACTGCACAGGCCAAACCAATTCATTGAGGCTGTGGCATTGCAATAAAGAGTTTAACTGATGTGAGGCTAGCCATGCCACCTGGGAGACGGAGTTGCTACTCAAATCAATCTCCCTGAAAATGTGGAGGCTGGGGTTTTTCCAGGGTGGTTTGGTGGGCGGGGGCTAGAGGAATGGGTGCTGCTGACTGGTTGGGGATGCAGTCATAGGGGTGTGGGGAATGTTCTTTTTGCACTGAATCTGCTTCCGGGTGGGGCCACAGGACTGGTTGAACCAACAGTCGAGGGTCCAGGTGGGACCATCCAGTTGTCAGAAATGCAAAAACCTGGAAGGATTTTTGGTTGAAATGAAAGGGTTGCATTTCAAAAGGCCAATCTTAGGTTCTATAATAGTGAACTGGGAAAGTTGCAAATCTTGTGACCTCCGGAATAATGACTGGTAACCATTTAACTGAATTCTGAGCAGAATTCAGGCAGTCTTTCCTTAGTTGGCTCTGGGGATGGTGGGAACCAAGTGGGCAAGATGGCTGAGGCTCGGCCACACACACAGAAAGCACTGACCCTGTGTGAAATGACAGATGCTAGGGCAAACGTAGAGACCTGATGTGACAGCCATGGGAACAGCAGTGCCATGGTGATGTCTAATGGATAATTGTCAGCAAGTGCTGTTGGCCCCACTTTCAAGGGACGTCCAGAACCCAGCCCTTTCCCCCACCCCTGCTGCCACCCCTCTGGTCCTGCCACTGTCATCACTTGCCTGGATCCTTGCAGTGGCCTCTCTGGGTTCCCTTCCTCCACCCACCTGCTCCTGGGTCCCTGGCCCACGCAGCATCCAGAGGGCTTCAGGTCCCCGATTGCATTCCTCCTCTGCTCAGAAGAGGCTTCCCTGCCGATGTAAAAGGCAGAGTACTCCAGAGCCCTGTGCGAACTCCTGCTCCCTTGACCTCTGAGTCCTCACCTCCTCTTACCCTCCCCCGGCTCCCCATCAGCCACACAAGCCTCCTCGTCATTCCCCCAACGAGCCAGGCACCCGCAGACCTCCAGGCCTTTGCACTGGCTGAGCCCTCAGGCCAGGCCGGCTCTTCCCAGATGCACACACGGCTCACTCACCCACTTATTTTAAGCCTTTGCTTCCACTCTACCTAACACGCCGACACCACCCACCCCAGCTCGATCTTTCTCCTGAGCACGTTTCCAATCAAACACGCAACATATGATCTCTATTTACCACCATTATTATCTGGCTTTCCTCACTGAAATCGGAACCCTGAAGACAGGAATTTTCTTGTTTTGTACATGTGGTAACTGCTCAGCAACTCGAACAGTGATGGGCACATGGAGTAGAAGCTCAATAAATATTTATTGAATAAATGAATGAACAGTGTTTGCTGAAAGAACCTTCACACTCAGAAATATTTTAAGTGTTGCTGCAATTCCCAACCAGCAAGATGCAGAGGAAAACCTTGAGAAGAGGACCCAGAGAAGGAAACCACAGTGTTTACACACCGGCACCTGAGATAGGGAAAATGCCAGCTCAGAGCTGGAGCCTGGCCAAGGAGGACAAAGGTCCTGACAAGGACTGTACCATGCAGAGATCACTGCCTGCTACCTGGGGTATGAGACTCTCCTCAATTCAACAATATTCTGATGAGACAGTCAACCTGATTCCTGACAGGAGGGGTCAAGGCAAGGTGGTCTAGCCAGCCAGTAGGATTGAATGACAAGCACAGACCTATGCCAGAATTAGAGGCCAGGCAGGAGTTTCCACAAATGCACTTCCTTGGTGCTGAGTGCTGAGACCACAAAGCCAAAGAAATGAGGCTTCTTGGTTTCACTGCAGACTCAGCAAAAATGAACTTAAGCCTGCTCCCCATGGCTGGGTCGTGTCCAGGGGAGGCACCAGCGTTCAGCTTGGCTTGCTTCAGTATATAGTTTTTATCCGTGTGTGTGTTCTGTTGGGACTCTGGACATCTAGACATCTGTGCAGGGGGGCTGGTGAGGAGACCAGTCTCCCTGGCAGGCCTGGATGTAGCCTAGCCTGAGGCAGGAGGGGACCACAGGTGGGGCTGGATGTTCTTTCAGCCTCCCTGGCAGAGATCAAGGTCAGCTTGGGCAAGCTTCTGCAGTGGCTGGCTCTCATGTGGGGGAGGGAGGCAGTCCCCAGAGCAGGAATGCCTTCCCTGGGGCTCGTTTCCTTGCAGGGGAAGAGTCATCCTCCCCTCAGTGCCTCCTTCGCTAAAGCCTATAGGAGGCGACTGACCTGGGGAATCTGTGCCCCAGGGGCAAACCTCTGGGCTGTAGCTTAGCCCCACCCTGGGGAAACATTCACAGCCCCTCGGGAGGAGAGCCCAGCTGCAGGAAGACTGTAGGGTAGGGCCCAGCTGCCAGGTCCTGGGCTGTTGGTGACAGTAGCCCCAGCTACAAACTCTTCTGGCCTGGGGGCAATTCCCTTCCCTGGTTACAACAGATTCCCACCCCACCCTACCCTACTGCCCGCCCCGGGCAGGGAAGCATGGGAAGATGGCAGGAGAGGGGAAGCAGGGGCCAGATAGGAGGAAGAGATGATGCCCTGGGCCAGGTGGTCACACCTGCTGAAGTGGGAAACTCTGGCTTCTCCCAGCAGAAATTTCAGGATTCCAAAAAATTGGACCAGCAAATAAACTTAGTGACAGTCACACCAACCTTCTGGAAACTCATAGTAGGTGTCCACTGCCCCTGCGGGTCCCCAGGACCCCTCTGCCTGTGGCCTCAGGGACCCAGTACTGTACTTCCAATGCTCTGCAGACACACCTAGGGCTTGAATCCCATCTCACTGATTCCACAAATACTGATTTGTGGGTGCGAGGCCTCTGTGGCTGTGAGGGAGGCAAGGTCCCTGCTCCAGTGGGAGTGACAGGTGTAAAACAGGATGACTTCAGAACCTGGGAAGGGGGACAAAGCAGAGTACTGGGAAGTGGGTGGGCGCGGGGCAGTCTGGGATGGGGGAAACAGCAAATCTTTGCCATCTGTTCCTGGCCGGATATCACTGGGGGTGCTACCTGATCTCTCTTCAGCCTCAGTTTCCTCATCTGGACAGTGGAGCTGGAGCCCCCCCACTCCTGGACCCTGCTCTCTGGGCTGCCTCTAGGAAGCCTGCCCTGCTAAGCCCTGCTCCCTGTCTCCATGGCTGTCAGTCCCTCCCGAGTATGTCCCCCGAAAAGGAGGCCGCTGGCCACAGAGGGAGATGAACAACCCAAGGTTGCCCGGCCTGTACCTAGGGCCCCGTGGCTCCTGAGGCCCGGCCTGGGTGGACCCTGGAAGGGGCTTTCTCTGTCTGTGGGTTTTGCCCTGGTTCCTGGAGCCCTTTCCCTATGGGCACCTCTCAGCATGATTAACACAGGCAGACGGGACCTGAAGGGGCCATTGGTCCTTCTGAAAATGTTCACCAGGCAGTGTGAGTGTGGAGAGGCCATGCGCAATGTGTGGGACTCTGCCCTGCACCCGCTGAGAGCCTCAGCCCTTCAGAGCCACTGGTAATGATTTGCTGTGGGTGGGGTCACCCTGATACTTCTCTGAGGTCTATTTTCCTTTCAGTTTTTCTGAGAAACTGAGAGGATCACATGACTGCATGCCACCTAAACTAGGGTATGCACAGCCCGCGTTCTGTGCAAGGAGGGCGCAAAGAAGCAGAGTGTCTGTGACCCACCTGCCACCTTTCCAGTGCTACTACGAGATTTGCAAGAAACCGTCGTCCATCAGGAACCATCTCTATTAAAAAAGATAAAATAGAGCAGGGCAGGGGAGAAGTGCTGCAGACTCCCACGTTGCTGGGCACATGGCAGCGTGGACATCTCACCCGGCTCCTCCCCAAAGCCGTTGGTGTCCACTGTCAATGTTCTTGGACCTCAGAGACTTCGTCCTCTCCAATCTAAATGCAGGGAGACATTTGACCTGGACTCTCTCAGGTATTTTGCAAAATGCAAGACATTCTCATTGACTCTGGTCACTCTGCTGTGCACTAGATGTCAAAACCCCTTCCTCCTGTCCAGACTTTGGTCCTTTGACCGACAACCCCCCATCCCCTCCCTCTACCACTCTCCGGCCCCTGTTCACCATCCGTCTACTCGCTACTACTATGGGGTCAACGTTTTTAGATCAGCACTTCCGGGACATCATGTGGAATTGGTCTCTCTGAGGTGGTGGAGATGCTAAGTAGCGGGATATCCTCATTCCACGGTGCACACATCTATCGAATCCTCACATTGTACCGCATGAATGAATACAAGCATGATTTGCCAATTAAAATAATAGTAATAAAGACAGAATAAATATAGTAAAATACAAGAAGTGTGGCTTCACCTCCCCACCTACTTGATTTTTGTCTTCAGTCGTGCAACTATGTTGGGGTGATCTTATTACTCCTTTTCTTCGGTGGACGTGTGCAACAAAATCTTAACAGAATTGAAAGGTGCATCGTCTGGCAGCCCTGCAGCAGCCCCAGCTTCTTGTTGGCAAGGCTGACGTCACAGCCTCAGGCTGCCCAGCTTAGACAACGCTGGCTTCCTACGATGGTTGTCGCTAGGCAAGGGAGGTTCTGTGTCTCTGCCACTGCTGCTGGTGCTCTGGGTGGAGAGGGAGGCCACAGGGTCATGCTGGGGGGCTTTACTAAAACTGTCTGGCTTCCTCTGCAGGCCGGCAGGTGCGCTGGCAGGAACAGTGGTCTTCTTCTGAATGCTGAACATGGGACAAGCTGGCTCACTGTGAGCCTGCTTCAGTGGGAGAGGGACAGTGGAAACTTCAGTGGGTAGAGAAGGACAGGTGGGAACCCCAGGAGGAAGGGACTGTGGTCTGATGGTGGACTGCTGCTTTTGTTTGTTCTAAAATGAGGTAGGTGGCCATAGGATAGTGAAATGCTTTTTTTTTTTTTTTTTTTATTGGCACAGAGATGTTCTTGGCCTGGAATCCTGTTCTTGGCCACCACGAGCTGGGTTGTTTGGGGGTTCTGGTATCCAGGAGTGGCTTTTTGTATGTTGTCAGCGGCATCTCCTGGCCACAGTTCACCCACCGGTTCCTCATAACTTGTTTCAATGGGGGCCACTCCCTGGGGTCTAGTGTTAGTAACTTTTGAATGAGTCTTTCGAGTTGAAGGGGGAAAAAATGGTGGGGCATGGTAGCTTCCTGTGAGAATTGTATTCTCGAGGTCCATTGTGTTCCCTGAATAGAAGGGCAGGGTCCCGGACACCGTATGGTAGAGTATGACGCCAAGGCCCTATATGTCCGTGGCAGGGCACTGGTACCCCAGCCCAGGAAGAGTTCTGAGCAGGAATGGTGGTCTTCTGCCCTGACTTCTGACCCTCCTCAGGCAGCTGAAAATTAAAAGTGGGAACAGCTGGCTCCCTTTGAGCCCTCTTTGGTTCCACAAGGAAGGCAGACTTTGTCAGATGGGGAAGAACAGGTGGGACCCCCAGGAGGAAGGGCTGTGCTCCAATGATGGAGCACTTCCTCCTCTGTACTTTTCTGTACCCCAGGATTAGGTACGTGGCCATGGAATAATCATATACGTATTTTTTTGTGGGGGAGAATATTGATTCCCAGATGTGTGCTGCTTGGAATCCCATGGCCACCATGACCAGGGTTGTAGGGGGCATAGGTGTCCAGGGTCTCTGTATGGTGTCAGCAGTGTCTTCTGGCCGGCATTGACCCAGGGGTCCCACGTCAGCTGGTTTAGTGGGGGCCGCTCCCTGGGGTCGAGGCTGAGGAATTGTTTTACTAGTGTTTCCAGTGGAAATGAAGAAATAAGTGGGGAGTCATACTGTCACATAGCTTGAGGCGGGAAGGGACCGGGGTGGGACCCACGGAGGCTCTGAGAAAGGCCTGGGCCTCAGAAGATGGGGAAGCAGGAGGACCCACTTAGAGGCCTTCACAACCTTCTAGGGCACAGGCCAGAATGCAGTTTAGGTTTCAGAAGAGGGCTGGGTCCCTCACACTCTTCTTGAGACTACAGAGCTCCAGCTCCTTGGGCCCTTTCCATGCAGACATGGTTCTGGGGCCCTGGCTACACAGACACCCTTCTGATGGTTGTCGTCAGTAGCCAGGCAGGGGGTGTGGGCCGACCCGCCCCTTCCATTGCCAAGTGGACAGATTAAGGGAGCCTCTGGGGGCAGGATTGCTGGACTGGGAATTGGACTTGGAGTGTAATCCAAATGCCCCATGGGCCCCACCTCTTCTCTGGAGCTCGGCTTCAAGAAAACTGGGACAAGGGATGGCAAGACCAGCTCTCAGGACCCTTGCCCCTCCACCCCGTGATGCTTTTAGATGGTTCTCAGGGGCCACCTTTTTCAGGAAGAATTCTCAGGTTACAGGAAAGTAAAGGGAGGAACCGTGCTTTGGGTGGCACTTTGATCAGGCTCTAGACTAGGTGTTGGTTTGATGGGGTTTGCTTTTCCTCCTGCCTCATCCCACTTCACAAAACCTGAGTCCTGGCTAGGCCGGGAGTGAGATTCCTGTTTCTTGATTTTCATCATTCCGCGTTGCACAGGAGGAGGTCTGGGGGAAAAGGGGACAGATACTAGCAAGTATATAGAAGATATATATGCACCAGGCTCTGTAGCAGCTGCTGACATCTGGTCCAGCGGCCATGGAGACGGGGGCGGGGCCAGGTGGCAGTGACGCAGCGGGGGGCATTGCTCCCAACGGCCAATGGCCCCCCCAAGCCTGGGCAGAGTCGGAGCCAGGACTGGGAGGCGGAGCCAGGACTGGGAGGCAGATCCAGAGACCCGTAAGTGGAGCTGAACCCCTACAAGCTTGTCCAGTAGGGAACTCAGGATCCCCAAGATTGGACAGGCAAATAAGCTTAGCGACAGTCCCACCAGTCTTCCCGAGAGTCACGGTAGGCATCCACTTCCCCTGCGGATCCCCAGGCCTGCTGTATCAGGCGACCTTGGGGACGGACCCAGGGCTGCATTTCCAATGCTCTGCAGACACACCTTGGACTTGAATCCCAGGATCTCACTGATTCCACAAATATTGATTGAGGGCGTCCTGGGTGCCAGGGCTGTGTGGCTGTCAGGGAGGCAAGGTCCCTGTTCCAGTACGGGTGACAGGTGTAAAACAGGATGACTTCAGAACCCGAGAATGGGGACAAAGCAGAGTACTGGGAAGTGGCTGGGTGGGTGCGGGGCAGCCTGGGACGGGGTAAACAGCAAATCTTTGCCATCTGTTCCTGGCCAGATTTCATTGGGGATGCTACCTGATCTCTCTTCAGCCTCAGTTCCCTCACCTGGACAGTGGAGCTGAACCCACCCCCCACTATCTGACCCTGCTCTCTGGGCTGTCTTTCGGGAACCCGCCCTGCTCAGGCCTGCTCCCCACCCTCCATAGCTGTCATCCCCCCAGGAGAAGAATGTCTGCCATATGGAGGCTGCTGGCAGCAAAGGGAGATGAGCAAGCCAAGGTTGCCCGGCCTACACGCTGGCCCAGGTGGACATTTGAAAGGAGTTTCTCTGTTTGTGGGTTTTTGCCCTGGTGCCTGGAGCCCCTTCCCTATAGTCCCTTGACCCAGCCCAGCTCTATGGGCTGGAAGCCCTGGCTTCTGAAGAGGAGATGTCAAGTTCTACCATAGGTCACAGCCAGAAAGAATTCTGGCCTTGTCCAATGATAGTAAAAGCCAGGCCTGGGGAAGGTGCCCTCTCACAGGACAGCACTTCCAGAGGAGGCACAGCAGCAAGGTGGAGGGACAGACTCTGATGGGCCCTTGGGGAGCTCAAGCAGAATCCACAGGGGCCCTCTTTCTGGGAGTACAAACTGGCATTGGGTGGAGGGAGATCCTGTATTGACACTGGAGGGACCTTCACCCCCAATGTGGATTTAAAGGACAGCAGCTCACTGGGGACACAAGGGGCTCCACAACACTCCCACCCTCTCCTGAGCCTGCTTCTTGCTTCCTGGTCCTGCTCTTTATTGAAGGAGAATCTTACCTGACTCAACAGTGGGCAGGATCACTGCATGCTTAAGGCTGGGCACACTGAGACGCCGGCCATGCACAAGGGTGGTGCCTTCTGGACCTTCCTCAGGGTCCATAGGAACCCACGAGGCAGCTCCCTGATAGGTGTTGATGGGGCATCTGCACCCATAGATTCACTGCCTGACACGGAAACACCAGGTTCCTGGGAAGCTGGAACCTGCCTTATGAAAGCCCCCATTCCCATCACCCCCTCCATCCCTCGGGGCTGCTGCTGTGTCTTGCCATCAACCCTCTTCTGACCCACAGGACACCTGCCTTGCCTAGAAGCACCCCTTCAACCTGGGCCTGGATGAAGGCTGACTCCTCCGTCAGGCCTCTGACGGGGATGGCTCCGCGCCACTTTTAGCAAAAGGGGAAACCATCGCAGCAGAAAGGCCAATGCCACACTAGACAGCCAGGAGCCCAGCAGCACAAGTGGCCCCTTAAGGCGCTTTGGGGACCACACCCCGCCACTGACCCCAGCACAGCCTGGTTCCCAGGGCTTCGGGATCCTCCTGGGAACCTCTCAGAAGGATTAACACAGGCAGACAGGACCTGAAGGGGCTGCTGGTCCTTCTGAAAATGCTCATGAGGCAGTGTGAGTGTGGGGAGGCCATGCACAATGTGTGGGACTCTGCCCTGCACCCGCTCACAGCCTCAGCCCTTCAGAGCCACTAATAATGATTTGCTGTGAGTGGGGTCACCCTGATTCTTCTCTGAGGTTTCGTTTCCTTTCAGTTTTTCTGAGTAACAGCGAGAACCACATGACTGCATGCCGCCTAAACTAGGGTGTGCACAGCCCCCGTTCTGTGCAGGGAGGGCGCAAAGCAGCAGAGTGTCTGTGACCCACCTGCCACCTTTCCAATGCTACTACAAGATTTGGAAGAGATAGTCATTTATCAGGAACCATCTTTATTTAAAAAGATAAAGTAGAGCAGGGCAGGGGAGAAGTGCTGCAGGCTCCAATGTTGCTGGGCACGTGGCAGCTTGGGCGTCTCACCAGGCTCCTCCCCGCAGCTGTTGCCATCCACTCTCAGGTTTCAATGTTCTTGGACCTCAGGGCCTTCATCCTCTCCAATCTAAATGCAGGGAAACATTTGACACGGACTCTCTCAGGTGTTTTGCAAAATGCAACACATTCTCATTGACTCCGGTCACCCTGCTGTGCACTAGATGTCAAAACCTCTTCCTCTTGTCCAGACTTTGGTCCTTTGACCGACAACCCCCCATTCCCTCCCTCTGCCGCTCTCTGACCCCTGGTCACCATTGATCTACTTGCTACTTCTATGGGGTCAACGTTTTTAGATCAACACTTCCGGGACATCATGTGGAATTGGTCTCTCTGAGGTGGTGGAGATGCTAAGTAGCGGGATTTCCTCATTCCACGGTGCACACATCTATCAAATCCTCACATTGTACCCCATGAATGAATACAAGCATGATTTACAAATTAAAATAATGCTAATAAAGACAGAATAAATATAGTAAAATGCAAGAAGTGTGGCCTGACCGCCCCACCTACTTGATTTTTGTCTTCAGTCATGCAACTATGTTGGGGCAATCTTATTCCTCCTTTTCTTTGCTGGACACAGGCAAAAACATTTTATTTGAATGAAAAGGCATATCCTGGCAGCTCTGCAGCAGCACCAGCTTCTTGCTAGCTTGGATGACGTCACAGCCTCGGCTGCCCAGCTTGGAAGACGCTGGCTTTCTGCGATGGTTGTTAGGGCAGAAACGTTTCTGTGTCTCTACCACTGCTGCTGGTGCTCTGGGTGAAGTGGGAGGCCACAGGGTCATGCTGGGGGGCTTGTTTAGCCAGAGATGTTTCTGGGTCTGCACAACTGCTGCTGGTGCCCTGGGTAGAGGGCTAAGCCACAGGGTCATGCTGGAGCCTTGTTACAGAACACCACTGCTGCTGCTGGTGCTCAGGGTGGAGGGGGAAGCCACAGAGTCACGGGGAAGGCTTGCTGAGCCAAGGATGTTTCTGCATCACCGCCACTGCTGCTGGTGCTCTGGGTGGAGGAGGAGGCCACAGGGTCATGCTGGGAGGCTTGGTGAGCCAGGAAGGTTTCTGGCCCTCCACCACTGCTGCTGGTGCACTGGATAGAGAAGGAGGCCAGAGTGTCATACTACAAGGATTGGAGAGCCAGGGAGGTTTTTGATTCTGAACCACTGCTGCGGGTGCTCTGGATGGAAGGAAAGCCCACAGGGTTATGCTAGGGAGCTGGTTGAGCCAGGGACGTTTCTGGGACTCCACCACCGCTGCTGTTGCTCTGGGTGGAGGGGGAGGCCACAGGGTCATGCTTAAGGGTTTGTTGAGCCAGGGACATTTCTGGGACTCCACCACTGCGCAGGTACTCTGGGTGGAAGGGGAGGCCATGGGGTCATGCTGGGGGACTTGTTGAGCCAGGGATATTTCTGGGTCTCTACTACTGCTGCTGGTGCTCTGGGTGGAGAGAGAGGCCACAGGATCACACTGGGGGGCTTGATTGAAGCTCTCTGGCTTCCTCTGCAGGCTGGCAGATGCACTGGCCAGAAAGGGGCTCTTCTGCTGAATGCTATGAGTGCACTTCAGTGGGAGAAAAAAGGTGGAAACTTCAACGGATAGGGAAAAACAGTTGGGAACCCCAAAAGAAAGGGACTGTGGTCTGAGAGTAAACTGCTTCTTTCATTTTGTTTCTTCCAAAATAATGTAGGAGGCTATGGGAAAATTGAATAATTCTTCTTTGATTGCCATGGATAGGTTCTCAGCCTGGAATCCCATGGCCACCAAGAGCTGGGTTGTTTTGGGGTTTAAGTGGTCCAGGGTTTGTTCTTCATATGTTGTCAGAGGCAACTGTTCACCCACGGGCCCCTCATCACTTTTTCTAGTGCTGTCTGCTCCCTGGGGTCTACTGTTAATAGTTTATTATTGAGGCTTTTGAGACCTCAGGCAAAGTATACTGGGGAAAATTATCTTCCATTTTAAATTTTTGCCGTGAAGACCCTAATGCTGCGTGAGCAGAAGGGCAGAACTTCGCCCACCATGTGATAGAACGTTACTCCGAGGCTCCAAACATCCACGGCAGGGCATTGGTTGCCCTGGCCCAGGAAGAGTTCCAGGGCCATACAGGGGTAGGTGCCACAAAGGGCTATCAGCTTCTGTTCCTCATGGAATATGGTACAGAAGCTGAAGTCCGCGATCGTAATGTTACCATCCTCATCAAGGATGATGATTTCCAGGTTCAGGTCTCTCTCTATGTGAAATTTATTTGCTATGGCCATACTACATGGCCAACAGAATCGGCCTGAACATGGTCCAGGCCTTCTTCTCCCTCATGAGGCCACGGCGGTGTATCGGTTGTGTGGGTCTCCTCCTCTTGCACACTCTGTTACTAAATAAATAACTCATGATGGAGGTGTCAATCAGTTGATATAATTGTACGATATTGAAGTGGCAGAGAGACTTCAAAATACTTCTCTCTCTCTAGAAAGTGATGCTGGGAGAGCCAGCCTTGGGTATGATTTCAATGGCCACCTGGGTCCCAGTCAGCACGTGATGAGCCAGTTTGACCTCACTGAACGTGCCACAGCCGATGGTGTCCAGGATTTTACAATTCTGGAGCTCCTGGTCAGGTGGAGTGGAGGCTGATCCCTGCTCCCTGGTACCACCACTCTACACTGACAATAGAACTACTCTCAGTGTAGTGACTATGCTAACAATACTGACCCCACCTGCTTGATTTTTGTCTTCAGCCATGCAACCATGTTGTGGTAATCTAATTCCTCCTTTTCTGTGTGGACACAGGCAAAAACATTTTAAAAGAATGGAAATGCATGTCCTGGCAGCCCTGTGGCAGTGCCAGCCTCTTGTTGGCGAGGCTGACATCACAGCCTTAGGCTGCCCAGCTTGAATGACGCTGGCATCCTGGGGTGGTTGTTGCTGTATCAGGGACATTTCTGGGTCTCCGCCACTGCTACTGGTGCTCTTGGTGGAGAAGAAAGCCACAGGCTGATACTGGAAGGCTTGTTGAGCCAGGGACATTTCTGGGTCTCCGCCACTGCTGCTGTTGCTCTGGGTGGAGGAGGAGGCCACAGAAGTTTTCTGGCTCTCCACCACTGCTGCTGGTGCACTGGATAGAGAAGGAGGCCAGAGTGTCATACTACAAGGATTGGAGAGCCAGGGAGGTTTTTGATTCTGAACCACTGCTGCTGGTGCTCTGGGTGTTAGGCAATTCAACCTAGCAAACATTTACCCAATGCCAGCTGGGTCCAAAGTCCAGTGTCAGACACAGAAGGGTCCAAAAGAATTTACTGATCCTAGTTCTGTCCTCCTAGTGCTGACCTTGACAAGCCACAGTAGAAAATGCCCTGTACCCCAGGGTAGGGGCCACTGAAGAGCTGAGGGACATCGAAGGGAAGAACAAGTCCCAACTTGGGCAGCCAAGGAGGGCTCCCTGGAGGAGGGGACACCTGAGAGGCAATGCCAGAGGAAGCATGGCTTCTGAAAGCAGAGTTCAGGAGGGGAAGGTGCTCCAGGCAGAAGAGACGGGATAAGGAAAGATGAGGAAGGGGCATCTTTAGAGACCCTGAGCTAGTTCAGTTCTGCTGATGCAAGAGCCATGGGTGGGCTAGGAAATAGCTATGACAACACTGACTGGAGGCAGGCACTCTGCAGGTGGATTCTGTCCAAAAAGGCAGATCCCAGCCATGTGGGGAGGGCCCCCAATGCCCAGGAAAATGCAGCAGCAGGAGACAGGCAGTGCGTCCAGCGGGAAAGAGCTCAGGCGACAGAGTCAGACATCCTGGATCCCAGCTCCTGCTCAGCCACCCATGAGCTGTGTGACAATGGGCAAGTTACTGAAGCTTTCTGGGCTTCAGCTTCCTCATCTATACAGTGGGCATCAGACCATTTATAAGCACAATAAGACACTGTACTTACTAAGGGAATATCACATTTCCTGACACCCAGGGGCAGCCACCTACCACAGTTTGTTGAGCAATTATCTTTCTTGACACTTATCAGTCTAGATAAGGCACATCCTTTCTGGGACTGCCAGACTCTAAAAGCTTCCAAGGGTCAAGTTCATCTTCACAATGGAGACACTGACCAGAAAAGAGGTTGCAGGCTCAGAAAAAAAAGGCAAAAGGGATGATGAAAATACTCATCAAAGTATTTCGGGGCAAAGAGGACCAAGTAGAAAGCATGACACCCTCATAGTGGGCAAGGAAGGGAGTTAACCATTTCCTTGCTGCAAAGGTGGGGCCTTGAGATAGGCTGCTGGTAAATGACCCAGTCAGTGGAGACCAGATGACGTCCTACTCTGGAACTGGATGCAGGTGCCATCAACCCTTCAGGAGTGGGGGGAGTGTAAGAGAAAACCATCCAGGGTTGCTGGGACATCCTGGCATGATGGTGGCCAGGGAAGGCCCAGAGCAGGCACCTCCCCAGTCCCAACATCCCCACCACCTGCCTGGGGAGAACAGACCTGTTGGATAAATCAAAGACGCCATCTTAGGCATCGGTTCCAGGTTCTTCCCCCTCCACTTGGCACCCCCTAAACCCGCCAAGCACAGCCCGCCAAATAAGCACCCAATCAAAAGGAAACACCTCCTGCTAGCCCCGAGGTCCCGCCCTCCGACCAATCACCAATCACCACATCACTCTAAAGGACATAAATACTCAGCCCCAGCAGCTCTCTCTCTCTCTCCCCTTCTCTTCGTCTTCTCGAACGCTGAGCCTCAAATAAAGATCTCTTGGCTGCCACTGGTGTTGTCTCTGACTAGCCTGTCGCCCTTCAAGACCCACACTCAGGAAAGAAGTGACTTTAAAGGGACTTAACTAGAACCACAAGGATGAGCCATAGCAAGTGCTGGCCAGGACATGGAGATGGTGGCACCTTCACACACTGCCCCTGGAAATTTGAAAAGGGGCAGCCACTTGGGAAACCACCTGGCAGTTCCCAAACAGTTAAACACAGAGTTATCCTATGCCCCAGCAATTCCACTCCTCCATGTCTACCCAAGAGACTGGAAAACACACAACCACATGTGAATGCTCACAGCACCATTATTCATAACCACCAAAATGTGAAAACAACCCGAGTCCATCAAAGGATGAACAGAGAAGAAAAACGCAGTTGATCACTGCAATGGAAAGTTATTTAGCAACACAAAGGAACAAAGTGTGGACACACGCAACAACACAGATGAACTTTGAAAACGTGCTCAGTGAGAGAAACTAGTCACAAAACACTGTATGCATGGATGTATATGGCTGCATGCACTGTGCGATTCTATTCCCATGAAACGTCCAGAACAGGCAAATGCAAACAGACGGAAAGCAGATTCGTGGTTATCAGGGGCTAGAGAGAGGAGAGAAGAGGGAGTGACTGCAATGAGTATGGAGCTTCCTTTTGGGGCGATGAAAATGTTCTGAAATTGGATATTAGTGATGGTTGCACAGCTGTATGAATCTACCAAAAAATGCTGAATTGTATCCTTAAAATGGGTGAATTTCATGTGATATAAATGTTGATAAAAATAAACACCTATTTTTTAAAAAGTGACTTAAGGCAGGAAATAGAACAGAGTAGTCATGAACAGGGAGTGCAAACTACAGCCCCTGGGGCAAATCTAGCCCCCTATTTCTATAAATAAAGTTTTATTAGAACATAGCCATGCCCGTTCGTTTCCGCATCATCTAAGGCTGCTGTAGTGGGACAACGGCAGAGCTGAATGGTTGCCACAGACACCATATGGCCAGGAAAGCCCACAATATTTACATCCAGCCCTCCACAGAAGCTTGCCACCCCCTGCCCGGGAGGGTAAACTCTGGGGCCAGGCTTGGCTGCATATCAGCTCCACATCTGTTCTCTGTGTGTGCACACTTGGGTGAGCGTGTGGGTTCTCTGTGTGTGCACACTCGGGTGAGCATGTGGGTGTGTTCGTTCTCTGTGCATCATCCAGTTGCCATACGGGAAATGAGCTAGGGTGTGTGAAGTGCCCCTAGGAATGCCTGGCCACAAGGTGGACTCAAACTTTGCTCATTCTGCTCCCAAGAACATCTTATACTCCCCACAAACCCTGCAGACAGGATCCCATCACCTCCTGCACCCACTCTTTCCTCAGCTTCCCTCTGCTTTGAGAAAAAAGGTGAATCCCACGCTGATAGGCAGGACCCTGTACACCCTGCATCTCACCCCACTCCATGCTTCAGTCTCCTCCAGAATAAAAGGACCTTCCCCACCTGGCACACTGGCTCTAAGATCTGGACCAGGAAGCAAAACCCACCCCGAGAGTCGGAGCAGGAGGCATGGCCCCAGCCAACCTCTCCCAGCCTCCCATCATGGCTGAGAATGTTGGCTTCCCCAAGATGCGCTGCACCAAGGCCCAGCGCTGTGACCAGCAGGGTCTGGCTCCAGGGTCCACCACAGCTCTGAGCACACAGGCCCTGCTACAGGGGCCCCTGAGCACCGGCAGTGACCATGGCTCGATTCTACCGAGGGCTTGGGGCCCACCTCGCAGATGGGTTCTGCCTCTTCAGCACCTCCGCCAGCAGCAACTTCACCTCCCTGACTGAAGCTGCCCTCCAGGGGACCTGCAGGGTTGGATGCCAGAGGAGTGGGGAATACAGAGAGGCCAGGTTCATAGTAGAGGGACAATCCAGCATGAGCTGCAGAGGACAAACAGGCAGGGGGACGTCCTCACCCTCGGAGTCCAGGGCCTGGATCTTCAGCTCCAGGGGGGAGTCCTCCAGGTTGAGCTTGTGGGTGGTGGAGACGATCTGGATGTCATGGATGAGGTCCACGGTGGCGTCACAGTGCAGGACCTGGCCTGTGGCTGGAGGAACCCCAGGGAGGGGTCAGCACTGAAGACAGCACCTGCCTCTGGCTCCGCCTCCAAGCCTTGCAGGCTTACACTCTGGCAAAGACCCCAGCGACCACCAGCTTCACCCTCAGAAGCCAAGCAGCTGCCTCGCACATGGCCCTGCTGACAGTTAACAGGGACTACCAGAAAGGAAGCGCTGTGGGGGCCTGGTCACCACCCATTCTGGCTTTTCCAGCGGGGCAACAGCATGTAAAGCTGTGGGCAAAGGAAACTCCAGGAAAACTTCATTTTGTTCAGGGTGTAAGCATTCCGTGAAGTGATGAGGGCTACAATATGGATGAGTTCCCAACCCAAAGATGAGAGCCCTGTCCTTCCACTGAGATTAGGGATTACACTAGTGATTTTGTTTATTTTTGTTTCTTTTGAGACAGGGTCTCAATTTATTGCCCAGACTGGAGTGCAGTGGCTCCCGGGATCAAGTGATTCTCCTCCCTTGGCCTCCCTAGTATCTGGGACCACAGGCATGCATACACCACCATGCCTGGCTAATTTTTAAAAACTTTTTATAGAGTCAAGGTCTTACTTTGTTGCCTAGGCTGGTCTTCTACTCCTGGGCTCAAGTAATCCTCCTGCCTTGGCCTCCCAAAGTGCTAGGATTGCAGGTGTGAGCCATTGCACCCGGCCTATGATGGTGTATTTATATGATTATCAAGTATATTGTAGAAGGGGCACATGGACACTCATACAGATGTTTTTTACTTGCTCCATAAAAAAGGTACGTAAATGGCATTACCTGGGGAATTCTCAAATATATGGATAGCAGCAGGATACGGCATTTTTCTGACTCTTCTCCAGGTACTTGTGCATTGTTAACATTGTTTTGTTGGAAAGCAATACAGTCCCATGTATCAAAAGCCTTACAAATAGGCTGAGCGAGGTGGCTTATGCACGTAAGGGCACCCAGCCCTTACTGATGTCCTCTGCGAAGATGATGCTGGTGGGGGGGGCAGGCTGGGTCAGGCAGGCCTGCACCACTGCCTTCTGGGAGCACTGCTGCTCGTCCAGGCCCAGAGGCTCGATGCTGGCCACCTCCGGCCGGGTGGACAACCTGCAGTGGAAGAAGACAGCATTTACTCTCTGGAGGTGAGCTGCAAGGCACAGCAGGGTCCACACACCAGGCTGTAGCTCCTGTCTAGGGCGCAGTCCTGGACCCAAAGACAATAGAGGTGGGCCACCTAAAACCAGCTTCAAACCCAGAGGAGACGTGGGGCCCTGCCGAGGCCTCTCCAGTTAAGACCTCCACAAGCTGAGGGCTCCGGGCCTGTGCACACAGTCCCCGTGGAGTAAATCAAACAGGAGACCTCCCACCTGGAAATGACCTCAAGGTTCAACAGATGGCCACTGTCCAAGACTCCTGCAGAAGTGGGAGTCGTTAAGTACCAGCAGGAAAGCTGCTCAAGGGATCCCGTGAGGGGACATATGGCACAGGGAGGGGGCACAGGCATCGTGGCCGACCTCTAACCCAGGCCGAGCACACAGCAAGCTCCAGATGTCAGCTTCCAACCTCGACGGGTTCTACCAATCCTGGAAATCACTGCCTGTAATGATAATCATGATCACGAGCTCCCAGCACCTGTGGAGCAGACATTATAGCTGTGGTGGGGGCACAGGCAAATAAACACATCCACAAATGAGCCTGGACAGTCTGTGAGCCAATTTCCCTAGGGGGGATAACAGGAGGAAGCGAAGTGTGTGCATGTGTGTGTGTGTGTGTGGGGGGGTAGCTATCTGGTGTCAGTGCCTTGATTTCTTAGGCATGGGCTGGGATAACAGCCCCAGGCCCAGGTGAGAGGGGGACGAGTGGCAGAGGACAGCAGACTCCACACTGAGCTTGCCCAGCTAGCACGTGCTGTCTGCAGATGGGCACTCAGGCCTGGTGCACAGGTGGAGTATGCAGCCTCCCAGGGAATGCAGGGCCTGGGGTGAGGCAGGGCCATGGGAAGCGGCGGGCCGTGCTGCACTCAGAGAGCTTACAGTGTGACCAAGGCCCCAGGAGGGGCCACTGAGCAGTGCCTGGTGCTTGTCTCTTGGGCCACACCCAGCACAGCACCCAACCCAGAGCAGACACTCCAGGGTTTCCTCATCCTCCTCAACTTTGCCTAAATTCACTGGCACATCCAGCCTGGGGTATTCTGAAGGAGACTTTTCAGAAACTGCCTGGAGTCAAAAAGCAATGGTGTGGAACACATCCAGGCAGACGTTCCACCTTCTGGCTGGATGCCGAGTGAGGCCAGGCTGGCACAGGGGGCTGGCCCTCCAACACACCTGAGCATGCCGACCACTCCAACACTGCCTGGCCATGCGTGGCCTGCAGACGGACCTTATAGCCTGGACCACCTCTACTGGAAGTTCATGGAAAATGAGCCGCACCCATCAGTGAAGGAAAGCAATCTATGCCCCAAGAAGTGCGTCTGTGGCCCCTCGTGGATTTCTTCTGAGAAAATAGCATGGCACAGACTCCCAGAAGACAGCAAAGCAGGCACAAGCGCACACAGGAGACCGGAAGCAGGTGCCTGTGAACACGGCCCATACCCGCTGGAAACAGTGTGTCCAACTGTTGGCAGCACCAGAGCCTTATGGTGTTTTTTGAAGGGCATTAAACTTCCCACACACAAGCACACAAAACAGAATGTGGAAACGAGGACAAATTAGAAAAGTCACATAGGGCAGAGGAGACTAACAAGGCTCGACAAATCCATAAAATGCAGGGTCCTGGATTCCATCTGGGGACAGAAAGAGGACCTTCGTGGAAAAAACAGTGAAGCTGAAATTGTCTAGAGTTTAGTGCGTAGTCAGGTACCAATGGTAACCTCTCACTGTGACAAATATACCTGGTTACCTATGATGTCGGTATTAGGGGAGGCTGCCTGATGGTTCACAGGAACCCTTCCATATTAGCTCTGAAATTGTCCTATAAATCTTTTTTTTTTTTTTTTTTTTTTGAGACGGAGTCTCGCTCTGTTGCCCAGGCTGGAGTGCAGTGGCGCAATCTCGGCTCACTGTAAGCTCCGCCTCCCGGGTTCACACCATTCTCCTGCCTCAGCCTCTCCGAGTAGCTGAGACTACAGGCGCCCGCCACCACGCCCAGCTAATTTTTTGTATTTTTAGTAGAGACGGGGTTTCACCATGGTCTCGATCTCCTGACCTCGTGATCGGCCCGCCTCGGCCTCCCAAAGTGCTGGGATTACAAGCGTGAGCCACCGCGCCCGGCCAAATTGTCCTATAAATCTAAAATTATTCCAAAATTTACAATTAAAAAAAGAAAGACTGGGGGAGAGAGGGCTGAATAGGCAGAGCACAGAGGACTTTTAGGGCAGTGATGCTATTCTGTGTGATGCTGTAATGGTGGCTAAGGGTCGTTATGAATCTGTCTAAACCCACAGACTGTGCAACAGCAAGAGTGAGCCCGTGTGGAAACTGGGGACTCTGGGTGATACTGAGGTGTCCTGCAGGCTCCCAGAGTGTAACAGATGCACACTCTGGTGGGGCGGTTCATGATGTGGGGGGCGCAAATATGCATTTCTTTAATGCAAAAAATTACATTTTCATTATAACCACAACTTCCTCTAGCCAAAGTCTCTAAATATTCCCAAGACAGAGCACCGAATTTAAGATGGGGATACAATTCGGCTGTGAATCCATCTGGTCCTGGACTTTTTTTGGTTGGTAGGCTATTAATTATTGCCTCAATTTCAGAGCCTGTTATTGTTCTATTCAGGGATTCAACTTCTTCCTGGTTTAATCTTGGGAGGGTGTATGTGTCCAGGAATTTATCCATTTCTTCTAGATTTTCTGGTTTGTATAGAGGTGTTTATAGTATTCTCTGATAGTAGTTTGTATTTCTGTGGGATCGGTGGTGATATCCCCTTTATCATTTTTTATTGCATCTATTTGATTCTTCTCTCTTTTCTTCTTTATTAATCTTGCTAACGGTCTATCAATTTTGTTGATCTTTTCAAAAAACCAGCACCTGGATTCACTGATTTTTGAAGGGTTTTTTGTGTCTCTATCTCCTTCAGTTCCTCCCTGATCTTAGTTATTTCTTGCCTTCTGCTAGCTTTTGAATGTGTTTGCTCTTGCTTCTCTAGTTCTTTTAATTGTGATGTTAGGGTGTCAATTTTAGACCTTTCCTGCTTTCTCTTGTGGGCATTTAGTGCTATAAATGTCCCTCTACACACTGCTTTAAATGTGTCCCAGAGATTCTGGTACACTGTGTCTTTGTTCTCATTGGTTTCAAAGAACATCTTTATTTCTGCCTTCATTTCGTTATGTACTCAGTAGTCATTCAGGAGCAGGTTGTTCAGTTTCCATGTAGTTGTGTGGTTTTGAGTGAGTTTCTTAATCCTGAGTTCTAATTTGATTGCACTGTAGTCTGAGAGACAGTTTGTTATGATTTCTGTTCTTTTATATTTGCTGAGGAGGGCTTTACTTCCAATTTTGTGGTCAATTTTGGAATAAGTGTGATGTGGTGCTAAGAGGAATGTATATTCTGTTGATTTGGGGTGGAGAGTTCTGTAGATGTCTATTAGGTCCGCTTGGTGCAGAGCTGAATTCAAGTCCTGGATATCCTTGTTAACTTCCTGTCTCATTGATCTGTCTAATGTTGACAGTGGGGTGTTAAAATCTCTCATTATTATTGTATGGGAGTCTACATCTCTTTGTAGGTCTCTAAGGACTTGCTTTTATGAATCTGGGTGCTCCTGTATTGGGTGCATATATATTTAGGATAGTTAGCTCTTCTTGCTGAATTGATCCCTTTACCATTATGCAATGGCCTTCTGTGTCTCTTTTGATCTTTGTTGGTTTAAAGTCTATTTTATCAGAGACTAGGATTGCAACCCCTGCTTTTTTTTGTTTTCCATTTGCCCGGTAGATCTTCCTCCATCCCTTTATTTTGAGCCTATGTGTGTCTCTGCATGTGAGATGGGTTTCCTGAATACAGCACAGTGATGGGTCTTGACTCTTTATCCAATTTGCCAGTCTGTGTCTTTTAATTGGGGCATTTAGCCCATTTACAATTAAGGTTAATATGGTTATGTGTGAATTTGATCCTGTCATTATGATGTTAGCTGGTTATTTTGCCGATTAATTGATGCAGTTTCTTCATAGCATGGATGGTCTTTACAATTCGGCATGTTTTTGCGGTGGCTGATACCAATTGTTCCTTTCCATGTTTAGTGCTTCCTTCAGGAGCTCTTGTAAGGCAGGCCTGGTGGTGACAAAATCTCTCAGCATTTGCTTGTCTGTAAAGTATTTTATTTCTCTTTCACTTATGAAGCTTAGTTTGGCTGGATATGAAATTCTGGGTAGAAAATTATCTTCTTTAAGAATGTTAAAAAAAAAAAAAGAATGTTGAATATTGGCCTCCACTCTCTTCTGGTTTGTAGAGTTTCTGCTGAGAGATCCCACTCTCTTCTGGCTTGTAGAGTTTCTGCTGTTAGTCTGATGGGCTTCCCTTTGTGGGAACCTGACCTTTCTCTCTGGCTGCCCTTAACATTTTTTCCTTCATTTCAACCTTGGTGAATCTGACAATTATGTGTCTTGGGGTTGCTCTTCTCAAGGAATATCTTTGTGGTGTTCTCTGTATTTCCTGAATTTGAATGTTGGCCCGCCTTGCTAGGTTGGGGAAGTTCTCCTGGATAATATCCTGAAGAGTGTTTTCCAGCTTGGTTCCATTCTCCCTGTCACTTTCAGGTACACCAGTGAAATGTAGATTTAGTCTTTTCACATAGTCCCATATTTCTTGGAGGCTTTGTTTGTTTCTTTTTACTCTTTTTTCTCTAAACTTCTCTTCTTGCTTCATTTCATTCATTTGATCTTCAATCACTGATACCCTTTCTTCCACTTGATCAAATCAGCTACTGAAGCTTGTGCATGTGTCACGTAGTTCTCGTGACATGGTTTTCAGCTCCATCAGGTCATTTAAGGCCTTCTCTATGCTGTTTATCCTAGTTAGCCATTCTTCTAGTCTTTTTTCCAGGTTTTTAGCTTCCTTGCAATGGGTTCAAACATCCTCCTTTAGCTCGGAGAAGTTTGTTATTACCGACCTTCTGAAGCCTACTTCTGTCAACTCGTCGAAGTCATTCTCTGTCCAGCTTTGTTCTGTTGCTGGTGAGGAGCTGCGATCCTTTGGAGGAGAAGAGGCACTCTGGTTTTTAGAATTTTCAGCTTTTCTGTTCTGATTTCTCCCTATCTTTGTGGTTTTATCTACCTTTGGTCTTTGATGATGGTGACCTACAGATGGGGTTTTGGTGTAGATGTCCTTTTTGTTGATGTTGATGCTATTCTTTTCTGTTTTTTAGTTTTCCTTCTAACAGTCAGGACCCTCAGCTGCGGGTCTGTTGGAGTATGCTGGAGGTCCACTCCAGACCTTGTTTGCCTGGGTATCACCAGCGGAGGCTGCAGAACAGCAAATATTGCAGAACAGCAAATGTTGCTGCCTGATTCTTCCTCTGGAAGCTGCGTCTCTCAGGGGCACCCAGGTTTATGGGTGTCAGTTGGCCCCTACTGGGAGTCACAGCCGAATTCTACCAGAGGTACAAAGAAGAGCTGGTACAATTCCTTCTGAAACTATTCCAATAATAGAAAAAGAGGGAATCCTCCCTAACTCATTTTATGAGGCCAACATCATCCTGATACCAAAGCCTGGCAGAAACACAACAACAACAAAAAGAGAATTTTAGACCAATACCCCTGTTGAACATCAATGCAAAAATCTTCAATAAAATACTGGCAAACTGAATCCAGCAGCACATCAAAAAGCCTATCCACCACGATCAAGTTGGCTTCATCCTTGGGATGCAAGGCTGGTTCAACATACGCAAATCAATAAACGTAATCCATCATATAAACAGAACCAAAGACAAAAACCACATGATTATCTCAATAGATGCAGAAAAGGCCTTCGACAAAATTCAACAACCCTTCATGCTAAAAACTCTCAATAAACTAGGTATTGATGGGACATATCTCAAAATAATAAGAGCTATCTATGACAAACCCACAGCCAATACATACTGAATGGGCAAAAACCGGAAGCATTCCCTTTGAAAACTGGCACAAGACAGGGATGCCCTCTCTCACCACTCCTATTCAACATAGTATTGGAAGTTCTGGCCAGGGAAATCAGGCAGGAGAAAGAAATAAAGGGTATTCAATTAGGAATTCCTAATTCAATAGGAAAAGAGGAAGTCAAATTGCCCCCCTTTGCAGATGACATGATTGTATATTTAGAAAACCCCATCATCTCAGCCCAAAATCTCCTTAAGTTTATAAGCAACTTCTGCAAAGTCTCAGGATACGAAATCAATGTGCAAAAATCACAAGCATTCCTATAGACCAATAACAGGCAAACAGAGCCAAATCATGAGTGAACTCCCATTCACAATTGCTACAAAGAGAATAAAATACCTAGGAATCCAACTTACAAGGGATGTGAAGGACCTCTTCAAGGAGAACTACAAACCAGTGCTCAGTGAAATAAAAGATGACACAAACAAATGGAAGAATACTCCATGCTCATGGATAGGAAGAATCAATATCGTGAAAATGGCCATACTGCCCAAGGTAATTTTTTTTTTTTTTTTATACTTTAGGGTTTTAGGGTACATGTGCACAATGTGCAGGTTTGTTACATATGTATCCATGTGCCATGTTGATTTCCTGCACCCATTAACTCGTCATTTAGCATTAGGTGTATCTCCTAATGCTGTCCCTCCCCCCTCCCCCCACCCCACAACAGTCCCCGGAGCGTGATGTTCCCCTTCCTGTGTCCATGAGTTCTCATTGTTCAATTCCCACCTATGAGTGAGAACATGCGGTGTTTGGTTTTTTGTCCTTGCGATAGTTTACTGAGAATGATGTTTTCCAGTTTCATCCATGTCCCTACAAAGGACATGAACTCATCATTTTTTATGGCTGCATAGTATTCCATGGTGTATATGTGCCACATTTTCTTAATCCAGTCTATCGTTGTTGGACATTTGGGTTGGTTCCAAGTCTTTGCTATTGTGAATAGTGCCGCAATAAACATACATGTGCGTGTGTCTTTATAGCAGCATGATTTATAGTCCTTTGGGTATATACCCAGTAATGGGATGGCTGGGTCAAATGGTATTTCTAGTTCGAGATCCCTGAGGAATCGCCACACTGACTTCCACAATGGTTGAACTAGTTTACAGTCCCACCAACAGTGTAAAAGTGTTCCTATTTCTCCACATCCTCTCCAGCACCTGTTGTTTCCTGATTTTTTAATGATGGCCATTCTAACTGGTGTGAGATGGTATCTCACTGTGGTTTTGATTTGCATTTCTCTGATGGCCAGTGATGAGGAGCATTTCTTCATGTGTTTTTTGGCTGCATAAATGTCTTCTTTTGAGAAGTGTCTGTTCATGTCCTCTGCCCACTTTTTGATGGGGTTGTTTGTTTTTTTCTTGTAAATTTGTTTGAGTTCATTGTAGATTCTGGATATTAGCCCTTTGTCAGATGAGTAGGTTGCAAAAATTTTCTCCCATTTTGTAGGTTGCCTGTTCACTCTGATGATAGTTTCTTTTGCTGTGCAGAAGCTCTTTAGTTTAATGAGATCCCATTTGTCGATTTTGGCTTTTGTTGCCATTGCTTTTGGTGTTTTAGACATGAAGTCCTTGCCCACGCCTATGTCCTGAAAGGTATTGCCTAGGTTTTCTTGTATGATTTTAATGGTTTTAGGTCTAACATATAAGTCTTTAATCCATCTTGAATTAATTTTTGTATAAGGCGTAAGGAAGGGATCCAGTTGCAGCTTTCTACATACGGCTAGCCAGTTTTCCCAGCACCATTTATTAAATAGGGAATCCTTTCCCCATTTCTTGTTTTTGTCAGGTTTGTCAAAGATCAGATGGTTGTAGCTGTGCGGCATCATTTCTGAGGGCTCTGTTCTGTTCCATTGATCTATGTCTCTGTTGTGGTACCAGTACCATGCTGTTTTGGTTACTGTAGCCTTGTAGTATAGTTTGAAGTCAGGTAGCGTGATGCCTCCAGCTTTGTTCTTTTGGCTTAGGATTGACTTGGCGATGCGGGCTCTTTTTTGGTTCCATATGAACTTTAAAGTAGTTTTTTCCAATTCTGTGAAGAAAGTCACTGGTAGCTTGACGGGGATGGCATTGAATCTATAAATTACCGTCATTTATAGACTCAATGCCATCCCCATCAAGCTACCAGTGACTTTCTTCACAGAATTGGAAAAAACTACTTTAAAGTTCATATGGAACCAAAAAAGAGCCCGCATCGCCAAGACAATCCTAAGCCAAAAGAACAAAGCTGGAGGCATCACGCTACCTGACTTCAAACTATACTACAAGGCTACAGTAACCAAAACAGCATGGTACTGGTACCACAACAGAGACATAGACCAATGGAACTGAACAGAGACCTCAGAAATGATGCCGCACATCTACAACCATCTGATCTTTGACAAACCTGACAAAAACAAGAAATGGGGAAAGGATTCCCTATTTAATAAATGGTGCTGGGAAAACTGGCTAGCCGTATGTAGAAAGCTGAAACTGGATCCCTTCCTTACGCCTTATACAAAAATTAATTCAAGATGCATTAAAGACTTAAATGTCAGACCTAAAACCATAAAAACCCTAGAAGAAAACCTAGGCAACACCATTCAGGACATAGGCGTGGGCAAGGACTTCATGACTAAAATACCAAAAGCAATGACAACAAAAGCCAAAATAGACAAATGGGATCTAATTAAACCAAAGAGCTTCTGCACAGAAAAATAAACTACCATCAGAGTGAACAGGCAACCTACAGAATGGGAGAAAATTTTTGCAATCTACCCATCTGACAAAGGGCTAATATCCAGAATCTACAAAGAACTCAAACAAATTTACAAGAAAAACACAAACAACCCTATCAAAAAGTGGGCAAAGGATATGAACAGACAGTTCTCAAAAGAAGACATTTATGCAGCCAACAGACACATGAAAAAATGCTCATCATCACTGGCCATCAGAGAAATGCAAATCAAAACCACAATGAGATACCATCTCACACCAGTTAGAATGGCAATCATTAAAAAGTCAGGAAACAACAGATGCTGGAGAGGATGTGGAGAAATAGGAACACTTTTACACTGTTGGTGGGACTGTAAACTAGTTCAGCCATTGTGGAAGACAGTGTGGCGATTCCTTAAGGATCTAGAACTAGAAATACCATTTGACCCAGAGATCCCATTACTGGGTATATACCCAAAAGATTATAAATCATGCTACTATAAAGACAAATGCATGTGTATGTTTATTGCGAAACTATTCACAATAGCAAAGACTTGGAACCAACCCAAATGTCTATTAGTGATAGACTGGATTAAGAAAATGTGGCACATATACACCATGGAATACTATGCAGCCATAAAAAAGGATGAGTTAATGTCCTTTGTAGGGACATGGATGAAGCTGGAAACCATCATTCTCAGCAAACTATTGCAAGGGCAGAAAACCAAACACCGCATGTTCTCACTCATAGGTGGGAATTCAACAATGAGAACACTTGGACATAGGGTGGGGAACATCACACACCAGGGCCTGTCGTGGAGTGGGGAGAGGGGGGAGGGATAGCATTAGGAGAAATACCTAATGTAAATAACGAGTTAACAGGTGCAGCACACCAACATGTCACATGTGTACATATGTAACGAACCTGCACGTTGTGCACATGTACCCTAGAACTTAAAGTATATAAAAAAAAAGATGGGGATACAAGTCACACATCAAGACCCTTAGCTGGTTTCTATTTAGGGATGATCTATTAGACAAATCAAGGCATTAAGGTCTAGTATAGAAAACTATGAGCTTAGGGGCCAGAATGATCTGGCTTCAAACCCTAGCTCCAGCGTTTATTAACTGTGTGACTTTGGGCAAGTCCCTTGCCCTCCCTGGGTCTTAGTTTCCTCCTTTATTAAATGTGGTATTAATATGCAACTATACCTAATAAATATACAATAAATGGTGGCTGATCAACAGAAATAATTGGGATCTATGTGGTCCAGGCAATTTCGAACACATGAAACTCATTCTGCGAACAGTACAAATGTAAAGTAAAAGGGAACTACTGATAATCGAGTAGCTCAAGAGAGAATTCACTGTACTGCTGGGGTACAAAAAAGGGAGTAAAACAGTCAAGAAAATAATTAGAAAAAACAGTCAACAATGTGTGGCAGGAATAAGGACCTAAAGTCTAATCTGAACTTTGCTACTAAGGAGATTACTCCAAGGCCTAAGAGAGTTTTGGCTCGCTGTTTCCTAATTTTTTTTCTTTGTAAAATGCAGAGAATAAAGCTTGGTTTCTGTTAATCTCACTGGGATGTCACAAACCTTCATGGATACCCATCATTCCAGTACCTTGTTCATCTGGCCTCTAGGAGATGGCGTAGGGTCACATTCTGAATTTTTCTCTTCTGAAAGTGTGTCAGAGGAGGATGTCTTGCTGCCATCTGCTTTTTGTTTCCTTTCTTTTATATTAAAAAGAGAAAAGTGACTCAAGTAATTAATAATCATGTTTGCCAAATATCATTGCCCTCAGAAAACAACCTGTTGGAAAGTGCTTAGAGGTAGAAGAGGTAATTTTATAACCCTAAATTACAGTGTATTTATAAATCTAATAAAGAAAGGGTTCAGTTATACAATTGCTCCAATTACTGATGCCATGATACACATAACTTTTCGGTTAATTCAGTGCAGTTCATTTGGAGACAGAAGACAAGAGGAAAATAACATACTTGCTAGTTTTTCCTCTCTTTCTGATTTTTGCTGAAATAGCAGTAACAGTATGAGGTGTTATATCTAAAGTTTCCACGTCAAAGTTTCCAAGAGGAGGGACATAGTCTGGGGCGACTGAAACAAACAGCAGGCTGAAGCTCAATGTGTACCAATTACACACCACCATTAGACTTGAAATTCAGTCGCTCCGTTGGCTAAAAACTAGTTTCCAAAATTACCAAGCATGGCTGAATGCTTATAAGACATATTTGATTTGCCGGGCGCGGTGGCCCACGCCTGTAATCCCAGCACTTTGGGAGGCCGAGGCGGGTGGATCACGAGGTCAGGAGATCAAGACCATCCTGGCTAACACAGTGAAACCCCGTCTCTACTAAAAATACAAAAAAAAAAAGAGAGAGAGAGATTAGCTGGGCATGGTGGCAGGCGTCTGTAGTCCCAGCTACCCGAGAAGCTGAGGCAGGAGAATAGTGTGAACCCGGGAGGCAGAGCTTGCAGTGAGCCGAGATCGCACCACTGCACTCCAGCCTGGGCGACAGAGTGAGACTCCGTCTCAAAAGAGAGAGAGAGAGAGAGAGAAAAAGACATATTTGAGTCATCTGACATTGTTTTGCCATAGCAACATGGCCAGAGATAACATAGAAATATCATATTAAGTATGATCAATTATCATAAAACCACTCTAAATAATGATATATAACTAACACACAGATAAGGACTAAAACAAACATTTAAAATCTAAATTGTTTCTAGGTGGGTTGGCTCACACCTGTAATCCCAAGCACTTTGGGAGGTTGAAGCACGTGGATCACCTGAGGTCAGGAGTTCGAGACCAGCCTAGACAACATGGTGAAACCCTGTCTCTACCAGAAATACAAAAATTAGCCAGGTGCGGTGGCGGGCACCTGTAATGCCAGCTACTCGGTAGGCTGAGGCAGGAGAATTGCTTGAACCCGGGAGGCAGAGGTTGTAGTGAGCAGAGATTGCACCACCGCACTCCAGCATGGGCAACAAAGCAAGACCCTGTCTTGAAAAAAAAAAAAAAAAAGGAAAGGTGTATATATTTATGGAGTACATGAGATATTTTGATACAGGCACACAATGTATAATAATCACATCAGTAAAGGGATCCATCACCTCAAGCATTTACCCTTTGTTTGTGTTACAAACAATACAATTATGCTATTTTAGTTATTTTAAAATGTACAGTAAGTTATTGTTGACTGTAGTCACCCTGTTGTGCTATCAAAAACTAGGTCTTGGCTGGGCTCTCTGGCTCATGCCTGTAATCCCAGCACTTTGGGAGGTCGAGGCAGGTGGATCACTTGAGGTCAGGAGTTTGAGACCAGCCTGGCCAACATGGTGAAACCCCATCTCTACTAAAAAAAAAAAAAAAAAAAAAAAAGTACAAAAATTAGCAGGGTGTGGTGGCACACACCTGTAGTCCCAGGTACTCTACTTGGGAGGCTGAGGCAGGAGAATTGCTTGAATCCAGGAGGCAGAGGTTGCAGTGAGCCAAACTGCACTCCAGCCTGGGCAACAGGGCAAGAAAGACTCTATCTCAAAAAACAAAAAACAAAACAAACAAAATCCACGAATGTTTATAGCAACCCTATTCATAACCACCAAAAATTGGAAACAACCCAAATGTCCTTCAGCAAGTGAACAGATAGACAAACTGGTACAGCAATACAATGGAATACTATGCAGCAATGAAAAGGTATAAACTATTGATGCATGCAGCAACTTAAATGAATCTCAAAAGCATTATGTTGAACAACAAAAGCCAGACTCAAAAGGTTACATATTCTATGACATTCCACAAAGGACAAAACTATAGTGACAAGATCAATGGTTGCCTGGAGTTGGGGCATGGGAGGGAGGATAGGACTACAAAAGGATAACACAGGGAGGTTTTGGGGAAGGGGGGGGTGAAGGAATTGTTTTATACCCTTCCTTTTGCAGTGGTATTCACATGAATCTACATGTATTAAAATTCACAGAACTATATACATCAAGAGAAAGTCTATTTTGCTACAGAATTTAAAAGCAAAAATAATATTATAATAACAGTACTTCTCTCATAGGACTTTGGTGTTTCATAAATAGAAGCTACTAACAGAGAGGTGTCTAGGGTGTTTTCCAATGCCAACCAACAATTCTCCAATTCTCCAGACACCAGCTGAATATTCTACAATTTATTTCAGTTCTGATGCTTACTACTTGGAGTTAGCACAGACCCCTCAGGTTAAGGGCTCAGTCTCACAAAACTGCACCTCCCCAACTTCAGATGCCAATTGCAAACAGTGGGTCTCCAGGTTATCCACTCTTCTGTCTAATTTGGCTACAAATCAAGGGTTCCCATGACCCTCTCCTCCGGCTTAATATTTTGCAATAACAGCTCACAGAACTCAAGGAAACAACACTTACCAGCAAGATGAAGAGGTACACAGTGCAAAGTATGAGAAAGGAAGGTGAGGCTTACACGCCCTCTCCTGGCACACCACCCTTCCAGCACCTTGATGTGTTTGCCAACCTAGAAGCTCATCAAATCTGTTCAAGAGTTTTTATACAGCATAATTTCCAGCCCCACCTCCCTTGCAGCAGTGAATTCTAAATTCGGTCTTTTTGACTTCAAACTAACTTTTAGGATATTAGGCTCCCTGGAAGTCCAAGAGAGACATATTAAGCTTATTTGGTATGTTAAAATCATACAAAAAAAAATATCAAATAAGAAATGCTGGCCAGGCACAGTGGCTCATGCCTGTAATGCCAGCATTTTGGGAGGCCGAGGTGGATGGATCACTTGGGGTCAGGAGTTTGAGACCAGCCTGACGAACATGCCGAAACCCCATCTCTACTAAAAATACAAAAATTAGCCAGGCGTGGTAGTGCACGTCTGTAACCCAAACTACAGGGGAGGCTGAGGCAGGAGAATTGCTTGCACCTGGGAGGTGGAGGTTGCAGTGAGCCAAGATCACGCCACTGCACTCTAGCCTGGGTGACAGAGCAAGACTCTGCCTCAAAAAAAACAAAACAAAACAAAACAAAAAACTGCTGTTTAACTTTCTCTGGGTTATATTTACATATGTGTACTATTAATATATGTTCCAAAATTGTGTATGATTCCTAAAATTCTAATATGTCTTAGTATTTTTCATCAGGAATAATTCTGATTATTATGCTTCATTGCAGTATGCCACAAAAACAATCAAATTTCCTTGACAATTGTGTCTTTAACCATGAATGTCGTCTTTCCTATCCACAGACAATTACTGTTTTACTTTGGTTATTCTCAGAAAGTGGTTTATGATCAGCTACAGTCCAAAATCTGCTTCTTTTAAAAAAATCATAGAAAAGGCTCTGCCACGGACTTTTAAATACAGGTTTCTGATAACTTTAGCTATCATACCCTTAGACTAGGAAAGAACTTCCAGGACTCTAACTAAAAGGCTGATGTGTTTATAAAGGTAGCTAACTCAACATCAAGCAGAACAAGGTTAATTACATTGAACTAAACTAATAAAAGACTAAACTGATTTTTTCACAGCCTTTTTTAAAAAAAAACATTGCCAGTCCTTTTCATGTTTTGTTTTCAGAGTCAAAAAACTTTTTGTTTTAGCTATTCGTAGCTTATAACAAATTGGGTAAAGTATACTTTTGTCAGCAAAATTTAAAACAGGTATCTTTCTCTTTATCTGGTTTATTTGGAATTTAGAAACTATTTGTGAATATTCTTATTTTATGACAATATAGTTATGTATATAAGTTCAGTAAGAATCTGTTTTGTTTTGTAACATGACACAATTAGAGACACAGGTTATGGTACCAAGGCTTTGACTGGAATGACCTATTTTCAGATACGACCAGACTATGTTGAGGAATTGACATTGACTTTACAGTGCTAATAAAAAGCCCCTTGAAAAGACTGGCCTAGGCCAGGCATGGCGGCTCACACCTGTAATCCCAGCACTTTGAAAGGCCGCAGCGGTAGGATCACTTGAGACCAGGTGTTCAAGACCAGCCTGGGCAACATGGCAAGACCTTGTCTCTACAAAAAAAAAAAAAAGCCAGGAGTGGTGGCATACATGTTTAGTCCCACCTAACTGAGGGATTGAGGCAGAGGAATGCTTGAGCCTAGGAGTTCAAGGCTGCAGTGAGCTGTGATTACCACTGCACTCAGCCTGTGTAACAGAGGGAGGCCCTGTCTCAAAGCAAACAAACGAACAAAAGATTGGCCTGGTACCTTGTCTACATAGTTTCTTTACAAGGTTCCTGACCTGTGGTAAGTAAAGAATGTCACTTCCTAACAGGCCCAGGAAGCTCAAGATATTTTGGGACCCCAAAAAGAGAGGAATTCACCCAGGTAAAAGATGTCATGGGTAAGTGGCAACTATCTGAGCTGGTGGCGTGGGGGTAAGAAAACTTTACCAAGATAGTTGTAGGTAAAGAAAGGCAGATTTAGTAGAGAAAGTATGAAAGTACATTGCAAGGGAGCAACAGGCAGAATCAGCAAGAGAGAAGCTGACTGCAAGGAAACAAAGGCTTGCTGGAGATTTTATAGGACGGTTCTTTGCTGTGTACTGAAAAGAGCTTTGTGCAGTATTGATAACACCAAGGTTACAGCGAGCTAACTTGCAGGTGTCTGGTGGTAAGTTGGGCACAGGAGGGCTACATGTCCTGGACCACAAAGAAAGGCAGACTCATAGCTTATCTGCTTTCTCTCTTTGCTTTCCCATCCTCCCACGAGCCTGACTCCTTTTCTCTAATTAGGACTTCACAAAAGGGTTACATATTCAGACTCTGGAGGTTTGGAAAGTGTCATTCTAAATGCTTTGTAGGAAGTAAGTCTAGGAAGATTGTACCTAGAGTTTTGTCAGTGCTGGGTCTGAACAAAGACATCCTCAGAGTCCAAAGCATAGAAATTCTTGGCTTTTTACACCCACAAGTTATAACCGTAACTCTTGTGTTGAGAAATTTCTCAATCTCTCTCTTAGGCTATAGGATCCCCTGGTGCTTCAGGCAAAAGAGGTCTGTGAAAATTAGTCTTGATTGGTTTGGGACACTGAGATGATTCTGGGACAGCAAGGGAGTGCTTGGCACCAGCGCTTCCTAAATTTATGCCACAGAATATGAATCCCAGAAGACACTGAGAGAGAAGGTGGAGGGAGCAGGGGATGGAGGAAAACCTAGTCTGGGAGATTGGAAAATGCTACATGTTCTGCTTCTCTCTTGGAGATTCACAATGCATATTAATATATTAATGCTCTGAGTAATCCCACATCAAAGATCTCGATTTGCCTCTATTTAATCCAGAATTTCCCAAACTTAGCTGATAGAATTTTTTAATCAAATAACCCTCCTTGGGACAAGCTGCTTTACACCAAACCCAGATCGCAGGCATTCATGCCGGAGACAGACTTGGTATATGGTAACTAATCCTTTCTCTTCTAACTCGGTTCTTTGCCAATTCAGTTTCTCCCAAAATTCAGGACCAGTTCTACAGAGAGATAAAGTGGGCAGCTGCTGACCAGCTTGAATTTCAGGGATAGTAGAGAATCACAAGCACAAACACATACGTAGTACTCACTACATGTCAGGGATTGATCTAACCAGCTTAGTTGTCATGACAACTCTGGGAGGTAGATGCTATTATTATCCCCATTTTATACTTGTGGAAACTGAGACACAGAGCCAACTTGTGCCAGGTCACACAGATCATCAGTGGCTGAGAATTGAAACCAAGCAATCTGAATCCAGATTCCACATTCTGCCTCTCAGATGAGATACCTGCTCTATTCTTTGGAATTCCACCATTATTTATTCATTTCTTTGGTACTGTAAGAGTCCATGGTCTTCCTGAACTCCATTGGAAAACACAGTGTCCTCCTAGAATGAGGATTCTAAGACCCAGTATGGAGGCCATTCTTTCTCCTTAGAATTTTTTCACGGTGTACTCTCTGGTGAACTGCTGGTCATCTTCCAAGGTGTAACCCAAATGTCATCCCTCTAAGAAGCTTTCCCAGAAACCCTGAAGACAAAGTAACCCCTGCTGTCTTACCATAGTGGTGGTATAGATCTGGTTTATACTCTCCATAGTGTATTTTTTTTTTTTTTGCATGCTTGTGATATTTTTGCCACCAGACTATAATATTTGCAAATGCAGAAATTTTGTTTCAGGCACTGTACTAGGCACTAAAGGATAGAAAGATTAATAAGATATGGTTCCTGACCTCAAAGGGCCCCTAAGCATTTTATAACTGTACTTGATGGACATATCTGATATTTAAGACAAGAGCTAGAGAGCTAAAAGCAAAGGGTTAGGAAGGCACAGAGAACAGAACACTTTGATAGCTGAGCTGGGACTAAAGGACGAGGAAGGTTTCAACAGGAGAATGAATCAATGAATGAATGGGTCCCTTGGTGAAATTGTGTGCGGAATTGGTGGGTTCTTGGTCTCACTGACTTCAAGAATGAAGCCGCGGACCCTCACAGTGAGTGTTACAGTTCTTAAAAGCGGTGTGTCCGGAGTTTGTTCCTTCTGATGTTCAGATGTGTTCAGAGTTTCTCCCTTCTGGTGGGTTCGTGGTCTCGCTGGTTCAGGAGTGAAGCTGCAGACCTTCGCGGCGAGTGTTACAGCTCATAAATGCAGTGTGGACCCAAAGAGTGAGCAGTAGCAAGATTTATTGCAAAAAGCGAAAGAACAAAGCTTCCACAGTGTGGAAGGGGACCCGAGCGGGTTGCCACTGCTGGCTCGGGCAGCCTGCTTTTATTCTCTTATCTGGCCTCACCCATGTCCTGCTGATTGGTAGAGCCGAGTGGTCTGTTTTGACAGGGTACTGATTGGTGCGTTTACAATCCCTGAGCTAGACATAAAAGTTCTCCACGTCCCCATCAGATCAGTTAGATACAGAGTATGGACACAAAGGTTCTCCAAGGCCCCACCCCAGCAGCTAGATACAGAGTGTCAATTGGTGCATCCACAGACCCTGAGCTAGACACAGGGTGCCGACTGGTGTGTTTACAAACCTTGAGCTAGATACAGAGTGCCGATTGGTGTATTTATAATCCTTGAGCTAGACATAAAGGTTCTCCAAGGCCCCACCAGAGTAGCTAGATGCAGAGTGTCGATCGGTGCATTCACAGACCCTGAGCTAGACACAGTGTGCTGATTGGTGTATTTACAATCCCCGAGCTAGACATAAAGGTTCTCCACATCTCCACCAGACTCAGGAGCCCAGCTGGCTTCACCCAGTGGATCCTGCACCGGGGCTGCAGGTGGAGCTGCCTGCCAGTCCCATGCCGTGTGCTCGCACTCCTCAGCCCTTGGGTGGTCAATGGGACTGGGCGCTGTGGAGCAGGGAGTGGCGCTCGTCCGGGAGGCTCGGGCCGCACAGGAGCCCATGGAGGGGGTGGGAGGCTCGGGCATGGCGGGCTGCAGGTCCCGAGCCCTGCCCCGTGGGAAGGCAGCTAAGGCCCGGTGAGAAATCGAGTGCAGCGCCGTTGGGCTGGCACTGCTGGGGGACCCAGTACACCCTCCGCAGCCACTGGCCCGGGTGCCAAGCCCCTCATTGCCCGGGGCCAGCAGGGCCGACTGGCTGTTCCGAGTGCGGGGCCTGCCAAGCCCACGCCCACCCGGAACTCCAGCTGGCCCGCAAGGCAGCCCCGGTTCCCGCCGGCCTTCTCCCTCCACACCTCCCTGCAAGCTGAGGGAGCCAGCTCCCGCCTTGGCCAGCCCAGAAAGGGGCTCCCACAGTGCAGCGGTGGGCTGAAGGGCTCCTCAAGTGCCGCCAAAGTGAGAGCCCACGCAGAAGAGGCGCCGAGAGCAAGTGAGGGCTGTGAGGACTGCCAGCACGCTGTCACCTCTCAAAATGAACACCCCGTGTTATTTTTCTCGTGCAAGAAGAGAGGGATTGGACTTGGAGGCTATATTAGCAGCTGCCATTAGCCCTGTGACTTCAGGCACATCACTTCTTTTTTCTAAGCTTCAGTTTATCCATCTGTAAAACTGAAATAATAGCCACTAATTTCCCAGGATTTGTTTTAAGAGCTAAATAAAATCATGTCTGGAAAGTGCTTTGTGTAAAATGCTAAATGCTGTAAAGATGTAGGTATAATTATGCTTCTTAATTCCTTTTGTACATTGTCTCTTAAGAATTCAGGAAGATGTTCTCCATTTATTGAAAGCTTCCTCCAGGCACTATTCTATGTACTTTCTAGATACTGTTATATTTACTGTCACAACAACCCTGTGAGTGAGGTGTCATTACTCTCCCCAGGCTGCAGATGAGGAAAGGAAAGCACAGAGAGGCTAAGTCTTCTTGTCCAAGGTCACACAGCTATTAAATCCTGCGGCCTGGATTCCAACCCAGGTGGTACCTCAGAGCCCCTCATCAGACACTAAAGATTTATTAAGATGCTTTCAGGTGGCTGAGCATAATTCCAGCACTTTGGGAGGCCTAGGTGGGTGGATTGTTCGAGCTCAGGGGTTCAAGACCAGCCTGGGCAACATGGTGAAACCCCATTCTCTACAAAAATACAAAAATTAGCCAGGCGTGGTGGTACATGCCTGTAATCCCAGCTACTCAGAAGGCTGAGGTGTGAGGACCACATAAGCCTGGGAGGCAGAGGTTACAGTGAGCCGAGATCGTGCCACTGCACTCCAGCCTGGGTGACAAAGTGAAACCCTGTCTAAAAAAAGAAAGAAAGAAAGGAAGGAAGGAAGAAAGGAAGGAAGGAAAGAAAGAAGGAAGGAACGGAAAAGAAAAGAAAAAACGAAAAAATGCTCCCAGTCTGTTCCAGTTCTAATGATGAATCAGCTGAGAATGGACAAATGGGACAGGGTGACCCACCTCTGACAAGATGGAGATCAAGACCCCTCTCCTTCCCCTCCATCAGCAGACCAATTGAACATGTGGCTAATTGTAAGAACCACTGAGCCTGGATTTTTATTCTTCCCCAAACATTTTTCTCTCCTGTACTTAAACACTGATTAGACAAAAAAAAAAAAAAAAAAAAAAAAAAAGCATTAAAGCCATAGACATTTTTTTACAGGGCTTTTTAAAAAAATGGATTAGATGGATTAGATGAACCTTCTCCTAGTGAAAGTTAGCCTGACAAGGTCATTATTAAGGAATACAAAGACAACTGCTAGATAAATCAGAAGAACGAGGCCCAATATTCACTCGAGTCACCAGGCATTTATCTATATTTGTAAGTGGCTCTCTAACATGTTTATTTCATTGGTATAAGCTTTCCAACAGAACCCTAAAGCGATTATATAGAACACTGGGGCTTCCTAATAGCCTCTAATTTCGCAAGCCATGGTAATTTAAAAGAGAGTGGGTGGATGAAGGGCCAGGAGCAGGGAGATATCCGCTGAAGAATATAAATGTGTTCGTGGCTACATTGTTTCTGCCTCTTTCTGGGGAAAGGCAAAATGCACACAGGAATGTGATGGAACCTTCCAGCTGGTGGTTTTGCGTTGCAGGAAGAAAAGTGTTTGTGAACATGAAAATTGCTGATAATTGGGTGTGAACGCCTGTAAGGGAGACAAATGGAGAAACATTGCAGAATCTTTATTTCTATCAAGGGCTGAACTCTGCTGGTGGGTGTGTGAATTGGCACCATCTTTTGGAGGAGAATTTAGCAGTGTGCTGACACTCTGACCCAGCAATTCCCTTCTAGGAATCTATCTTATAGCAATACTTGTTCATATACAAAAAATGTACAAGGATGCTCACGATAGCATTGTTTGCAGGTGGGAAAACTAGAAATACCCTACATCCATCAACAATAAAATGTTTAAACAGGCCGGGAGCAGTGGCTCATGCCTGTAACCCCAGCACTTTGGGAGGCCGAGGCGGGCGGATCACTTGAGGTCAGGAGTTCGAGACCAGCCTGGCCAACATAGTGAAACCCCTGTCTTTACGAAAAATACAAAACTTAGCCGGTTGTGGTGGCAGGCACCTGTAATCCCAGCTACTCGGGAGGCTGAGGCAGGAGAATCACTGGAACCCAGATGGTGGAGGTTGCAGGGAGCCTACATTGTGCCACTGCTCTCCAGCCTGGGTGACAGAGCAAGACTCAGTCTCAAAAAAAAAGAAGGAAAGAAAAGAAAAGAAAGAAAGAAAATGTTTAAACACTTTATTTTAAACAAAAAATTTTAAACAAAATTATGGCATATCCATGTTTTAGAATAATTTGCTACTAATACATGAAATGAGGGAAATCTATATATTCTGACACAGAACATTGTCCCTGATATGCTAAATGCAAAAAAAGCAAATTGCAAAATAGTATCTATCCTAGGAATCCACTTAAAATTGTTTTTAATGTTAATATATTCGTAGAAAAATATCGGAAGGAATATGTGCCAAAGATTACCAGTGGCTATTTCTGGGGCATGATGTATGTATTTAATAGTGTTTACATTTTTACGATCATGGATTACTTTTGCAAACAGGAAAAATCCAATGAAGTTCAATTATTTCCCCAAGGGAAGGAAGGAAATCAAAAAGGCACCAGCTGGTAATGGGATTTATTCACTGTCTTTGGGTGAGGGGCTTCAGTGTAATTCCACAGTGAGTGCACTGTGATTCCGGCACCCTGGGCAAGGGCGATATGTAGTAAAAATGATCGGAAGTGACCATGCCCACACCAGGGGCCACAGACAAATGGCCTCTCTCCGCTCCCTTGCCCTGGTCTCCTGCTTGTTGCTGTGGCTACTGCTGCCGCTCCTGACCCTTGGCTGATGCCTGAGTGCCAGCTTTCTTCCCATTTCCTTCTCTCACCCTGCAAGCCCCTGCAGAGGACACTTAAACATGGCGGTAAAGACCTTGGCCTTTAGAGGTAGGTAGCCCTAGGTTCAAACCCCGACTTCGCCACTTTCCTGTGTGACTTTGGGACATTTACTGCTCCTTTTAGGACCTCTGTTTCCTCATATGAAAAATATCATCATCTTAGAGAATCTGCCTCATAGGATCTTTGGAGTGATGAAAAGAAACAAGTATAAAAAGCCTGGGCACGGTGGCTCACGCCTGTAATTCCAGCACTTTGGGAGGCTGAGGTGGGCAAATCACTAGATGTCAGGAGTTCGAGACCAGCCTGGCCAACATAGTGAAACCCCATCTCTAAAAATACAACAATTAGCCAGGCATGCTCACTTGAACTCAGGAGGCAGAGGTCACAGTGAGCTGAGATCGTGCCACTGCACTCCAGCCTGGGCAACAGAGCAAGACTCGGTCTCAAAAAGAACAAAAACAAACCCAAAGAAGTATAAAAAGTACCTGGGTATACTAAGTGCTTAATAATGACACGTATTATTAGTATTATTATTGTCACCGAGTCCTTTCAATTCTTTCTTGGTAGAATTTTCCCATTTATCTTCTGCCTGATAAACTCCTACCCAACTTCCAGGCCTGGCTCAAAAGGCCATCATTGTGAAACCTCTTCTGGTCCCTTTCCCAAACACCCAGAACTGATTGACGTTCCCATTACATTCCTGCACTGCGCTGGGTACATGGCTGCATTACCCAAATTCTATTCTGATTTGCAGGTCTGTCTCCTCTCCTCTATAGACCCCTAGCTCCTGCAGGGCCGCAGGCAGCTCAGATCTCTTCATCTCAGGCAGGCCCAGAGTGTGAGCGCAAGTAATCATTTTTCCAATTGATTTAATCCCATCCCTGCTTCTAAGACCTTGGCCTAGCCATTTCCAGTTCACGGGGGAACTATGATAACAACTGTCTAATTAGTCCCCCTAATTCAGGCTAACATGTGAATTACATAAATCCTTGCTCAAAACCCTTCAAGGACAGAGCAGAATTTTCGAAAAAATCCCAGAGGGTGGAGCCAGACCTGGGTTTAGCTCTAGTTTTGCCACAGGCTGATGTGATCCCAAGCACCTGGCTTTACCTCTCTAAGCCTTAGCTTGGCCATCGGTAAAACCAAGGCCCTCCTGCCACAGGGCACTAGAGGGGACTCAGTGAGAAGTGCATGTGAAAATGTATCAACATTACCTGAATGTTAGCTATTACTATTTCTGTTATTTTTGAGAGGTAGTGTATTTTGGGGAGGAAGGAGAGGGTAGCTGAAAAAGCTTCTGTCCTGGAAGTCAAACCACCTCCTGAATGGTAATCTTCAGCAAGTTTCTCTAGTTATACAAAAAAAAAAGAGGAGAGCGCTAAGATTTTTCTACTCCTAGGGTCCTGTTTCCTCCAGAAACTGCATTTGAAGCACCCTTTGTGAGACCAATCCCCAAGGCAAGGGGGCAAAAACTATTATCCACCCTTGAAATTAAATGCAAGTATCAGAGAACGTCTGTGCAGCCCTTCACCACGCACTCCCATATCCACCCTTGTATTTGAAAAGGGCTTTAAAGTGAAGAAGTCTCGGTCAAATCTTGACGGTGGTATTCGCTACATGGTGGGATTGGGCATCATTTTAATTTCGTGTTTTTCTAAATCTTCGAAATCTGCAATTTTGGAACTAGAGAGATGATGGGTGCACAATATTGTGAAGGTACTAAATACTACTACGCTGTCCATTTCAGAACGGCTAGTTTCATATTATGTGAGTGTCGCCTCATTTAGAAACCTTCAATATGCTCACGATTTTATAGTAATTCTTTAAACCGTTGTCTGAAGAGAGAAGTACATAAGATATCAAGGCTCAGGGTCCGCGGAGTCGGGTGACGCTCGGCTCCGCCGATTTGTCCTAGTCGCAACCGAGCCGCCAGCCTGTAGGGCGCTCCTCCGACCACGAGGGGACAATGCAAAGCCTCGCGTTCCCCACACTAAGGCGAGCACCGCCTCTTGCGTCTTGGAAGCGCCTGTGCGTGCGTGGGGCGTAGCAAGGGACGGAAGCTCTGCCGGCACGACCGCCGCCCACCCGAGCCTATCTGGGCTGCGTCTCGCCGCCGCTGCTCTTCGTGGCCCAACGCCCCAATCCTTGCCCGTCCTTGCAGTCCCACCCCACACTCAGCCTTGTGTCCCTCGATCTGGTCTCCGACTTCCATTTCCCACCCTAAACCGCCTACCCGTTGTCTGTTCCCCGCCCGGTCGTCCTAGCCCTGCTGCGCTGAGGGTCGCCTGTCAGCCTCGACCCCATGGCGCTGCAGACGCTGCAGAGCTCGTGGGTGACCTTCCGCAAGATCCTGTCTCACTTCCCCGAGGAGCTGAGTCTGGCTTTCGTCTACGGCTCCGGGGTGTACCGCCAGGCAGGGCCCAGTTCAGACCAGAAGGTGAGCCCGGGCAGCCCCACGACGGGGAACTGTCTGTTCTCACGAGTCCCGTTTTGCCCTGGATTCCTTCAGAGCCGGAGAGCTGCCTGTCCGCTCTGCACACTTCACGTGTCCACTAGCAGAGTGAACCATAGGCCTGGGTTCCTAGTATAACGACAGCGCGATAAGCGACGGTGTTGAAGGATACTTAGGAATCCACGTGAGTCTAGAGCAGGAGAAGCAGTTAGGCAGAAGGAAAAACTGCTGCAGGGGCAAGTGGAAGAAAGGAAAAGAAATCGTTATCAGGTTCTTTCAGTGTTTTCAGTCGGCTGGACATCGGAATTTTCTGGGGAACTTTTAAGAAAATCCTAATGCTCGGGTTCCACCGATGGAGATTCTGATTTAATTGGTTTGGGATGAGGCCTGGGCTTCAGGAATTTAAGAAACGTCCCAGGTGATTCTAATGCGCAGCCAAGTTTGTTGAGAGTCACCTCTATAAATGTAGGAGAAGATGCAAAATGATCTTCTGACTTCAGGAAGTTGGCGGACTGGTTGTAGGGCCAGGGCAGGTGCAGTCAAAGTAACATCAAAAGTTAGTGCCTGACCAGTATATTTACCCTCGTTCAGCACTTTTAACAAGGGTCTGTTTGAGACTAGGCATTGTTACTTTTCAGAGTTGGCTCAGCGCAGCCTCAGTAAGGGTACAGTTTTCCTTGTAATTTGCAGAATTCAGTGTTCAAGTTTTAATTGGGCCCCCTGCGTCTGGATACCTGGCTGTAGTCTGTCTTCTGATTAACATCCTGCCTGTTCACTTCCTGGTGAGGCCATCTATGCTGTTGCTTGGATTTCCTCTGTTTCCCACTTATACTACTATTTAATATTTTTCTTTAAATTGGCAGCGTATGAGAAATTATAGGTTATTATAGGCTAGTTATTTTTCCAGAATATACCTTAACATAATTGCACATTTTTAAAAAAACATGTGTATTCCATACCTGCCTCGCCACCAAATCTTAAGTGTCCCCAGTGGTCTGTAGAATCACACTGTGGGAAACAGAGCAGGCGTTACCCTCCTGATGGCCACCTCTTCATTCTTCCATGGAGGTTTTCCTTTGAGTAGACCTGGAATTCCCTGCAGGAAAAAGTCCTTCCTTCCCATTCCCTCACTTTTGATTCCTTACATTCAAGTGAACAAGTTGTAGATTCCAACACCTACATCTTTCTCACATCAGTCCCCATCCTTAGTGCCTTAGCTAATGTAATTTCATTTCTCACCTGGAATCTTGCCATGGCTTCAGATCTAATTCCCCCCACCCCCTTAGTCCCTCTTCTCTCCAGTCAGCTCTTCTGCAGGAAAATTTTCTAGCATGGCAAACAGCCTCCCTTTCTGATCTCATCTCCCACCGCATAAATATGTTCTATTTCAGTCATATCTGACGGCAGCTTCCAGAACATGCTGGCTCCCATATCCACAGAGCACTTTCCTCCAACATGGCTCCCTACCCTTCCCTGTGCTTCCCCCCAGTGCTTCCAGCAAATCTGTTTAACTCACGTGTCCTTCAAGACTCAGATTTGTCATCTCTAGGAGAATTTCTCCCTCCTGTGCCCCTGATCTGATCGCTATTCTGAGTGCAGTTAGTACATTTTGCATTCCTCTATCAAGTCAATATAGTGATAATTTGTTTATTCTCTCCAGTAGACTCTGAGCTCTATACTTCTACCTTAGGGCCTGTCAGAGCTCATTATAAGTACTCAATGAGTGGTTGGTGAATGGGTAAGAGATAAAATAACTGACTTCCCTTTATATAGTATTTCGTAGAGTTTATCCAAATGGTGCTAATTTGATCCGGAAGGAAAGTGGAGCACATTTAGCTACATTTGTGAAAGGCAGTGTAGTGCAGTGGTTCAGCACACACAATTTGGAGCCAGACCATTTAGGTCTGCCACTCACAAGCTCTGTGTCCTTGGTCAAAGAGCATCCCCTGTGCCTTGGTTTCTTATAAAATTGAGATAATAGCAGTAGCTACCTTGTAGAGTTGTGTTGAGGATAAATGGAGTGACTGCATATGTTACCCATAAAGTGTTTAAAGAATGCTGACACAACAATACATGTTAAAGAAGTGTTTGCTATTATTACATTGATGAAAACAGCTCACATTGGTCCTAGAGACTCGCTCACGTTTTCTGATGGCAGCACCAGGCCTTCTGACTTGATCATAATTGCGTAGTATGTTAGAGCTTTTCCGTCCTCTGTTGCTGCCTTTCTAGGAATTAATACTGAAATTATTCTCTTTTCTTCACTCCACAGAATGCTGTGCTGGACTTTGTGTTCACAGTAGATGACCCTGTCGCATGGCATTCAAAGAACCTGAAGAAAAATTGGAGCCACTATTCTTTCCTAAAAGTTTTAGGGCCCAAGACTATCACATCCATCCAGAATAACTATGGCGCTGGAGTTTACTACAATTCATTGATCATGTGTAATGGTAGGGTAAGTGACTGCTGGTCTTTGTCTTAACTTGGCTGGTTATTGACCTGGATTATTAGAGTGCCAGCTAAATATGTATGTTCTTGTAGTCAGGAAACATTCACACTCCTGCTGGACGTTGTTACAGTCAGGAAATATGTATGTTTTTATAGTATATATGTTCTTATAGTCAGGAAACATTCACACTCCTGCCAGGTGTCTTGACCTTGGGGACAGAGCAGGGACTGGAGTCCTTCCTCATCTCCCATTAACTGTCATTGCAGTGTGAGGAGGTGGTTGGGTGTGACTGACTTTTTAAATTTTTTTTATTTTTTTGAGACGGAGTTTTGCTCTTGTTGCCCAGGCTGGAGTGCAGTGGTGTGATCTCGGCTCACTGCAACCTCCGCCTCGCGGGTTCAAGTGATTCTCCTGCCTCAGCCTCCCAGTTAGCTGGGATTACAGGCGTGTGCCACCTTTTAGTAGAGACAGGGTTTCACCACGTTGGCCAGGCTGGTCTCGAACTCCTGACCTCAGGTGATCTGCCCGCCTCAGCCTCCCAAAGTGCTGAGATTACAGGTGTGAGCCACTGAGCCCGGCCAGACTGACTTTATTTTTTTGTCTTTGGCCAAGTGGTTCTCAAGTTTTAGTGTGCATTAGAATCCCCTAGGCTGTGTGTCTGTTGGACACACAGATTGCTGGGCCCCACCCCCAGAGTTCTGATCACTAGGTCTGGGGTAGGGATTGAAGATTTGCATGTCTTAACACACTTCCAAACAGTGCTGAAGCTGCTGGTATAGAACCATTGGTCTGGTCAGTGGGAGGAATAGGCAGGCCAATTTAGGGTCAGGTTGGAGATTGATTTATTTTATCTAGAAGGAGGGGCAGACACCCCCAGGAAGAAGTTGGAAGTGAAGAGGATATCACAGGTGATTGAGAGCATGTGTGTCAGGTGATAGGAATCTCTTGGTGCCAGGAGATGGGTGGAATTTGACAGTGGGATATTGGAGAACAGGTAAGTTGCATGGATTCCTGCTGGTGGGTCATCTGACAGCAGGAACTTTGCTGAACTGTCTTTCAGCTGAAGCATCCCAGTCTCCAAGAGACCTGTCAAGAGCTAGGCAGAACCCCAACCTGCAAGGACCAGTAGGGGTCTAAATCAGATGCTTCCTAGAGCTTCCCTGGGCCGGGGATGACATATGGGTTTCACTTGCTCTGCCAACTCTGTCACTCATTGCTCGAAGCAGTCAAACTTTGACAGGCATCGACCCACCTGGAGATCACATTTAAATGCAGATCGTGACTCAGTTGGTCTGAGATGGAACCTGAGATTCTGCTTTTTTTTTTTCTTTTTCTTTTTTTGAAACAGGGTCTGGCTCTGTCACCCAGGCTGGAATGCAGTGGCGCCATCTCAGCTCACTGCAACCTCTGCCTCCCGGGCTCAAGCCATCTACGCGCCTCAGCCTCCCAAGTAGCTGGGACTACAGGCACATACCACCATACCTGGCTAATTGTTGTATTTTTTGTAGAGATAGGGTTCTGCCGTGTTGCCCAGGCTGGTGTCAAACTCCTGACCCCAAACAATCCGACTGTCTTGGCCTCCCAAAGTATTGGGATTGCAGGTGTGAGCCACCATGCCCCGCCAAGATTCTGCTTTTTTTTTTTTTTTTTTTTTTTTTTTTTTTGAGATGGAGTTTTGCTCTTGTTGCCCAGGCTGGAATGCAATGGCGCAATCTCTGCTCACTGCAACCTCCGCCTCCTGGGTTCAAGCGATTCTCCTGCCTCAGCCTCCCGAGTAGCTGGGATTACAGAGCCCGCTACTGTAATCATGCCCGGCTAATTTTTTGTGTTTTTAGGATAGAGTGGGGTTTCACCATGTTGGCCAGGCTGGTCACGAACTCCTGACCTCAGGTGATCCACCCGTCTCGGCCTCCCAAAGTGCTAGGATTACAGGCGTGATTCTGCATTTGTTGTAAGCTCCCAAGTGATGCCGATGCCACTGGTCAAAGGCCCATGCTTTAAAGGGCAGGAGGTTGGAGTACTAACTTGAGAAGGATTTGAAGATCTGTCTGAACTTGGCTAAGGAGTGAGTGTTGTGATTGACCAGTGATGTCTGCATACCCCTTGGGCCATATATTTGCTTTTCCAGTTGAGATCCAACCCTGCTTCGCCTGTATTTTGCAGTTGAGGAAACTGAAGTTCAAAGAGAGGAAATGACTTACATAAGGTCGTGCAGCTAGTTTGCAACAGGTCCCCTGACTTCTAGGCCTGTGGTGTTTCCGTTACTTCCCGGTGGTTACTTGCCTGCAGCTAGAAGGGCTTTCTGCAGTGCTGCTGCTGGTGTTGGGGGAAAAAGGCTGACACTCAGCACAGCCTTCTAGATCCACTTGAGTCACGCAGAACACTTAGCTTTGTTCTTTCTCCACAGTTAATATTATGCCAAACCTATCTCTCATTAGTAATATTCAAGCAATATTATAAGTTCCAGTAACCAAATGTTTGGGCATAATTATATGCCAAAAGACTACTTTTTAATTGACAATTTTTAGCTACTTTTTATATATTTGCAGCCTGAGAAGGCTGTTTGGATACTGAAGTTCAGCAAAGTGGGTCTGAAGATACTTGTTTATGCAAATGGGACTTTGTAACCTGGGAAATCTACAGGATTTATACAAATTATTATTGAAATAGGCTTAACTGTCCAGGCATGGCAGCTCATGCCTGTAATCCCAGCACTTTGGGAGGCCAGGGTGGGTGGATTGCTTGAGCCCAGGAGTTCAAGACCAGCCTGGGCAACATGGTAAAACCCTGTCTCTATAAAAAATACAAAAATTAGTCAGGCATGATGGTGCATGCCTGTGGTTCCAGCTACTCTGGAGACTGAGGTGGGAGGATCACTGCAGTGAGCCAAAATCATGCCACTGCACTCCAGCATGGGCAACAGAATAAGACTCTTGTCTCAAAAAAAAAGAAAAAAAAAGAAATGGGCTGAACTATAATTTCTTTTTTTAGCATGAATAAAGAAGTTTTATTTTTGGATGTTGCTTTGTAATTACAAAAGTGTTTGAAATAGTCAATAGCAAAAGAGAAATTCACTATGTAAAGGATGTCAGTGAAAACTTTTAATTAAAGGAAAATTTCTTGTTCTTTGTAATGAAAAGAGCATTGGAGACCAGACTGAAATTCTGGGACCTAGTTTTGACCCTGCTACTACTGGTGCCACCTTGAGCATGTCATTTGTTCTCTCTGAGCTTTAGGTTTTTTATTTCTCAAATGAGAAACATGAACTAAATTATCACTTCTCAAACTGTCTTTGGGGAAGGACCAGTTTTTTTTACTCCCAATCCACTGAGGACCAATACTAGATAGCATCTAAGAGCCATTCCACCTTTAACATCACATGGACCTAAGTTGAAATAGTGGTCACCTTGTAATTACCTGATGGGTTCTTCCTACCTGTCGCATGGACAAAGTCGGTTCATTCTGACTGTGGTATTGCTGTAAAGAGTTTAATTAGGCTGGGTGCAGTGGCTCATGGCTGTAATCCCAACACTTTGGGAGGCCGAGGTGAGTGGATCACCTGAGGCAGGAGTTCAAGACCAGCCTGGCCAACATGATGAAATCCTGTCTCTACTAAAAATACAAAAAATTAGCCAGATGTAGGCCGGGCGTGGTAGCTCACGCTTATAATCCCAGCACTTTGGGAGGCCGAGGTGGGCGGATCACGAGGTCAGGAGATCGAGACCATGGTGAAATCCCGTCTCTACTAAAAATACAAAAAAGTAGCCGGGTGTGGTGGCGGGCGCCTGTAGTCCCAGTTACTTGGAGAGGCTGAGGCAGGAGAATAGCATGAACCCGGGAGGCAGAGCTTGCAGTGAGCCGAGATCGCGCCACTGCACTCCAGCCTGGGTGACAGAGCGAGACTCTGTCTCAAAAAAAAAAAAAAAATTAGTCAGATGTGGTACCGTGTGCCTGTAATCCCAGCTACTCAGGAGGCTGAGGTGCAAGAATGGCTTGAACCCGGGAGGCGGAGGTTGTGGTGAGCTGAGATTGCACCACTGCACTCCAGCCTGGGTGACAGAGTGAGACTCCGTCTCAAAAAAAAAAAAAGAGTTTAATTAACATTAATGTGAGGGTGGGCACACAGGAGAACTGGCGTTGTCACTCAAATCACTCTCCCTGAAAGCTCGGAAGTTAGGGTTTTTGAAGGATAGTTTGTTGAGCAGGGGACTAGGGAATGGGTGCTGCTGATTGGTTGGGAATGCAATCATACAGGTGTGGAAAACAACCTTCATTGACTGAGTGGGCCTTTTGGTGACGGAGGGGCAACAGGACCAATTCAGTGTTGAGTCATGGTTCTTCTGGGTGGGGTCAGTCAGTTGCCAGAATGCAAAAGTCTGAAAACATCTCAAAAGACCAATCTTAGGTTCTACAGTAGTGATGTTATCTATAGGATTAATTGGAGAACTCACAAGTCTTGTGACCTCTGGACACATGTCTCCTGAGCAGTTAGATATCATAGAAACTATGCCAACATTTTAGCAGAATTCAGGCCCTTCCCATAATCCTAATCTTGTGGACTTTCTTTAGTTTTACAAAGGTGATTTCAGCTCTGGACTGGAGAGGGGAACAGTTTTAGGGAGGGACTATTATCATCCTTGCTTCAAAATTAAACTATAAACTATATTCCTCCCCCTTGGTTGGCTTGACCTATGCCCAGGCATGAGCTTGGATAGCCAGCCTGTGAGGCTGGTAGCAAGATGGAGTCAGCCATGCTAGACTTCTCTCACCATTATAATCTTATGAAGACAGTTTGAACCTCGCCTCACATACCCTAGGGGTTAAATCAGTTTTGGACACTAAACCTCTCAAAGGTTTTGGTAGAGATGTGTGTTTTCACAGGGCAGGTGTTTTGAGTGGCTTTGGAATCAAGGTACTGCTCTGGTCAAGAATTTTATCTATTTCCTTATATTTTGTACTTGTATAAGCAATAACATGGTATTTTACTCCTTTTTGTGCCATTTCTTTTTTCCTTCAGCTTATCAAATATGGAGTTATTAGCACTAATATTCTGATTGAAGATCTCCTCAACTGGAATAACTTATACATTGCTGGACGACTCCAAAAACCGGTGAGTGTTTTATAGGCTGCACAGTTAGGGATGCCTTTCCTCTCTGAGCCTAACCTTACTTTGATCATTGTGATTGCAATGAGATGGAACTCTGGAAACAGAAATGAGTTTCTGACTAGAAATGAGTTTCTGACTCTTCCTATTCCCTATAAAATTTATTGCCAAATAATATCCACATATTCTCTTGTGATATTGTGATATAAGAAGAAATATGTATTTGGTTTTTCTCCTTGGGCTCCTGGTTCAGAGGTCCTAAAACCCTTGGAATATCTGAGTGATAGGGATGAGAGTCTTTTATTATTCATAACAAGTTCCTTTCAGTCGTACCTGAGTTTATACTAATAAAGTGACTCTTGATGGGCCCCTAGATAGATTCAGGATAGGGCTGGTTGCCAGGGAGCCAGCCGTGTGATGAGAGGCTGGACCTTTCAGGCCCCCAACTCCCACCTTCACAGAGGGGAAAAGGGCTGGAGTTTGGGCCGGTCACCATTGGCCAATGATTTAATCAGTTGTGCATAGGCAGTGGAACCTCCATAAAAAAACAAAAGCGTTCTGAGAACTTCTGGGCTGGTAAGCACATTAAGGTGCTGGGAGGGTGGCGTGCCCGGAGAAGTCGTGGAGCTCCACACCCTTCTGCTACCCCATATCTTGCCAAGCATTTCTTCCATTTGGCAGTTCCTGAGTTGTGTCCTTTATAATAACAGTACATGCAAGAAAAGTGCCTTCCTGGCTGGGTGCGGTGGCTCACACCTGTAATCCCAGGACTTTGGTAGGCCAAAGTGGATGGATCATTTGAGGTCAGGAGTTCAAGACCAGCCTAGTCCAAGTGGTGAAACTCCATCTCTACTAAAAATACAAAAAAGGTAGCTGGGCGTGGTGGCACATGCCTGCAATCCCAGCTACTTGGGGAGGCTGAGGCAGGAGAATCGCTTGAACCTGGGAGATGGAAATTGCAATGAGCCAAGATCACACCACTGCACCCCAGCCTGGGCAACAGTGAGACTCCGTCTTAAAAAAAAAAAAAAAAAAAAAAAAGTGCCTTCCTGAGCTCTGTGAGCCATTCTAGCAAATTATGAAACCAGAGGAAAGGGGAAGTAGCCCCCATCCCTTTCTAGTGAACGATCAGAGTACAGGCAGCCTGGACTTGTGATTGGTGTCTGAAGTGGGGGAGGCTTGTGGAACTGAGCCCGTAACCTGTGGGATCTGACTCTGACTCCAGGTAGCTAGGGTCAGAATCGAATTCAGTTGTAGGACACTCAGTTGGTGTCTGGAGGGCTGGAGAATTGGTTGATGTGACACCCACATTTGGTGTCAGAAGTGCTGGGAGTAGAAGCTGGGTAGTAGTCCACTCTCCCTCCTGCTGCCCTCCCCGTCAAGATTATCCAATGACTGGATCGGGCTCCAAGTTGACCCATTTGGGCTGGGGGAGGGTGGCAGAGGAGGTGCCTAGTGCCTCAGTGGAGCCTCCCTTAGCACCACCCAGTCACCTTGTCTCCTAGGACATGTACCACGGAGGCACTGTTTGTCCACTGATGCATCGCAAGGGCAGTGCCTGGGTCGTGGGATCCTTCAGTAACCGTTGAATAAATGAATGCACCAAGTAGTCATTCCAAGGGACAGGTGTTCCCATCCCTTTTATTCTCTTTCTCAGGCTAGTGGTGATGCTTTCTCTATTGTCTTAGCTCTTTTGGGACACAGCTAGAGGAGGCTGTGGGGAGTAGGCTTCTCCCTGGGCTTTAGTAGAAACAGGAAACAAACACAAAACAGGAAAAAAAAAAAAAGTAGGAGAGAATTTAAACTTTTAAAAAGTATTTGCAGTATCACTTTTCTTCTTTTTTTTTTTTTTTTTTTTTTTTTTTCAGATAATCAGTCGGTGTTCTGAGAAAGGGTCTTTCCATAGTTTGAGAACTGTGTTAAATAGTTACAGTTGCTAATCTCACACTTCCTACTGTAAGGAAGATTTTCATTGTGCGTGAGAGGGTCCCAGGCTCCACAAGAGGCCGATGGATTGTTCTCTAGTGTCTCCCCCGACAGTGATGTGCTGCTTCTATAGCTACCTACGGGAAAAATGACAGATTTCCATCGCCTTAGCTCACTGGTTTGTGTCATAAACATCTCTTTATTGATGTGCATGGGCTGTCTGGATTCTCCTGCTTTGCACCTGGGCTTACAATTTCATAGTGTAGCTCCTTAAAATGTCCAGAAACACTCGATCCGGGCAGGGGTTACACAGGTATACACATGGACAAATTTATCAAACTGTACCCTTAAGATGTGTGCACTTCACTGTAACTTTTACTTTAATTAAAAACATTTTTGAAGTCCAGAAATGATAGGCTTACTGAAATTTCATGTCTATACAGACACATTTCTCATTTCTAAGTTGGATGACTAGTAAAGCTCATAACTGAGCAATTGGAAATTTGTAAATATTTCCGGGTTTTTTTGTTTTGTTTGTTTGTTTTAAATATACAAAAGATGGGCCAGGCACGGTGGCTCATGCCTGTAATCTCGGCATTTTGGGAGGCTGAGGCGGGTGGATCACTTGAGGTCAGGAGTTTGAGACCAGCCTGGCCATCATAGTGAAACCCCATCTCTTCTGAAAATACAAAAATTAGCCAGGCATGGTGGCACACGCCAGTAATCCCAGCCATTCGGGAGGCTGAGGCAGGAGAACCACTTGAACCCGGAAAGTGGAGGTTGCAGTGAGCTGAGATTGCGCTACTGCACCCCAGCCTGGGTAACAAAGCGAGACTCTGTCTCAAAACAAACAAACAAAAACATAATATATAGCTTGATGGGAAGAATAATGGACATGAAATTAGAAGCCTTGAGTCATATTCAGTCCTGCCACCTATTAGCTGTTACATAAACTTGGGCATCTTGTTTTATCTTTCTGAACTTCAGTTATCTGTAGAATAAAGGTCCACAAAGGTATTGAAAATTGGAAGCAGGGCTGGGTGCAGTGACTCATGCCTGTAATCCCAGCACTTTGGGAGGCTGAGGCAGACAGATCACTTGAGGCCAGGAGTTCAAGAACAGCCTGGACAACATGGCAAAACCCCATCTCTACTAAAAATTCAATAATTAACTGGGCATTGCGGCATGCACCTGTAATCCCAACTACCTGGGAGGCTGAGGCAGGAGAATCGCTGGCACCTGGGAGGCAGAGGTGAGCCGAGATCGTGCCATTGCACTCTGCACTCCAGCCTAGGTGACACAGCGAGACCCAGTCTTGAAAAAAGAAAAAAAAAAAAAAAGGAAAAGGAATATTGGAAGCAGAGTAGTACTGCTGGGAAGAACGCAGTGTTTCAGAATCCAACAGATGTAGGGTTAGGATCCCAGCTCTGATGCTTCCTAATGTTGTGACCCTGCACCACTGACAGTCTCCCTAAGCCTTGGGGTGTTTTCATCTGTAGATGAGTCTGATGGCGCTGACCTCAGAGGATTCTGAAATGCCTGATACTTAGTAGACACTCAGAAAATGGTCTTTCCCTTCTCTCTCTGCCTTTGCTTATCTCAGTTATTTTGAGATAGAAATGAAATTGAATGTTAAATTGTTGTATTATTCTTTGTATTATACTTTATGCTTAGAATATTTCAAAATTTTAAAAAAGGCTTTAGAAACCTGAAATGCCATGAAATCTCAGAATGTAAGCACTGGAAATGACCTCAGGTTTTATCTAACTGTTATATCCTTATAAAACAAAAACAGCAATTCAAGACAAGTAGTAGCAGCCATGCTCATTTCATGCAAAACTCTGCATTTCTCAGCTGACGTGGAGAAGAAAATGTTACTGATAGCAATGATTATTTTCTAAGGCTTTTTATGCTTCTAGCACAAGAAAATTAGGGTATCATAAAATCATTTGAAAGTGTTGAACATGTTTTTTTAATTGAGAATGATAAATGGGCAAATTAACTCTCTCTTTACCTTGCTCCCAATTTTCAACATGTGGAAATCACTGTTAACCAGAATGATGATTTTTAAACAAACTATACCTCTAGGTGGCAGCAAATATTAATCAAACTTGAACAAATCTAATGATAGTATCTTGGACAAGAAAGTTGGGTAAATAAGAAAGAATTATGAGAATATGAGTATGAATTCTTTATTTTTTGTGTTTTAAAAGGAGTCACATTAAATTATGTTGTCTAAAGCCCCAGAATTGTCTTGCATCTTACAAATTGAAATAGAATTTCTCAATCACTAGTAATTTAAGTCTTTAAAAGGGATATAGGCCAAGTGCGGTGGCTCATGCCTATAATCCTAGCACTTTGGGAGGCCGAGGTAAGGGGATCACCTGAGGTCAGGAGTTCGAGACCAGCCTGGCCAACATGGTGAAACCCCATCTCTACTAAAAAATGCAAAAATTAGCCGGGCATGGTGGCGCACACCTGTAATCCCAGCTACTAGGGAGGCTGAGGCAGGAGAAACACTTGAACCCAGGAGGTGGAGGTTGCAGTGAGTCAAGATCATACCACTGCACTCCAACCTGGGTGACAGAGCAAGACCCTGTCTCATAGATATATATGAGTATCTTGCTTAAAAAGATGGACTTTCTGGGAAAAGTTGAATGTAAATTAAATTTTTATCACACTTTACCATTAACTTATCTCATAATTGATGGAATACCCTATTTTTATTTCCAGTACAACCTTAAGTTTCTGAGTTTACTAATATTTTCCCAAGTAAAAAACCGTGGAATTTAAAGTGTTTAATATAGCACTGTGACCAAACTTTTTTTAAGCCAAGAAACCTCTAAAGTAGTAATTAATAGTTATTTTCATGCGCGTCCGTGTAAAGAGACCATCAAACAGGCTTTGTGTGAGCAACATGGCTGTTGATTTCACCTGGGTGCAGGCGGGCTGAGTCCGAAAAGAGAGTCAGCGAAGGGAGATAAGGGTGGGGCCGTTTTATAGGATTTGGGTAGGTAAAGGAAAATTACAGTCAAAGGGGGTTTGTTCTCTGGCGGGCAGGAGGTGGGGGTCACAGGGTGCTCAGTGGGGGAGCTTTTTGAGCCAGGATGAGCCAGGAAAAGGACTTTCACAAGGTAGTGTCATCACTTAAGGCAAGGGCCGGCCATTTACACTTCTTTTGTGGTGGAATGTCATCAGTTAAGGCAGGGCAGGGCCTTTTCACTTCTTTTGTGATTCTTCAGTTACTTCAGGCCATCTGGGCGTATACGTGCAAGTCACAGGGGATGCGATGGCTTGGCTTGGGCTCAGAGGCTTGACCGTTATTTCCCTAGTTAACATAATTTTGGATTTTTGTATTTTACATTGTTTTTAGTGTATAGATAATTGTGCTTGAGTTTTTAAGGCATTTATATTGACATGCAGTGGTTTTTTTGCCACCTTGTTAAGAGGATTTTGATTTAATGTATTCATCGCAATATATTTTGCCTTTTAGTAATGTAGCTTTATTTTATTTTAATTTTATTTTTGAGACAGAGTGTTGCTTTGTCACCCAGGCTGAAGTGGAGTGGCATGAACACAATTTACTCCACCTCCCGGGCTCAACCAATCCTCCCATCTCAGCCTCCTGAGTAGCTGGAACTATAGGCACGTGCCACCATGCCCAGCTAATTTTTGTATTTTTTTGTGAAGATGGGGTTTTGCCATGTTGCCCAGACTGGTCTTGAACTCCTGGGCTGAAGGGATCCACCTGCCTCAACATCTCAAAGTGCTAGGATTACAGGAATGAGCCCCCATGTCTGGCCTATTTTTTAATAACAGCTTTATTGAGATAAAATTCACATACCACACAGCTCAACCGTTTAAAGAGTACAATTCAATGATTTTTACTATATTCACAGAGTTCAACTATCACCATATTGTAGCTTTGTTGATTAATTTTTTATTTGGATAGAAAAACCCCCAGTGGTATAAAAGATCTCTAAACTGGGAGTTGGAAAACCTGGCTTACTAGTTTTGGCTCTGCCCTACTATAAGCAAATGTTTGGGCCGCTAGCGTTTGAAATGCACAGATTGAGTCATTCATTTCTTTATTCAAAAGACAACTGTTTCTTCTCTGTGTATGCCAAAGGATTTTTTAAAATGATACCATGTTGCTTGTCCTCGAAGAGCCCAGAGTCCAGCAGGTAGATATTGAGTAAGGTTTCATCCAGCTGTAATGTTCAGCGTTTCTTCTTCATCCTTAAGCAGTGACTCTTTAGAAGAGTTAAACCTCCTGGTCGTTTGGAATGGAAAAGTTCTGGTGGGCGGTTGAGTATTTGAACAGTAGGTAGGGCTATGGTCTTTGTGATTAAAATTTCACTCTGCAATTCAAGTAGTCTGCTTGTGACAATTTTAGAGGAGCCCACATGTGACTTTCTCTTTTTTCCTGTCTTGAAAGGTACTCAGAAATCTCTCTTTTGAAAGTCCCTTTAAGCAATGCCCCTTTCTCTCCAGTAAAGATTTTCCTCCCTGGCAGTCGTGCTAATGTTATCTATGCAGTTCAGGTCGGGGCATTCCCAGTAAGATACAAGCAGCTATTCACAAATCTGAGCACTTTCTTTTTTTCCCAGGCCTCTCTGGCAGTGTCCCAAGAGTTCACTGGCTTTTCACTCTGAACAACAAATAACAGTGCTGCTGAGACAAGTTCCTAGTTCACCTTTCATTGAAGAACCAGATCAGCACAGTAGCAGAATCTTCCGAACTGACATTTTTCCTTTGAGTAAGGATGCTTTTATTTTCACCCTCTTAACCTTAAACAGCAAACAGACTGCTTTCTTACAGCCTATGTAGAATAACTTCCTTGGAGAACAACTGGTATTTTGTTAACTAGGAAAATTTCCCAAAACTTAGTCTTTTCTTTGCATCTTTGAATTGTTAGCATCTCAAAATAGCTTCTGATTTCACTGGGCTTCTATAAAAGCCATCAAAAACAGAGAGTTGAAGAATTATTGAGAAGGATGTGTGATGAATGGGGGTGAAGAACGGGAATGTGGAAGTAGAGAGATATCACAGAGTTGTGGAAAGAGCACTGGGTGAATCCTGGGACTGGAGCCCGGTCCAGTTTGCCACTACTTCTCTTGGAGAAATCTTTTAACCCCTCCGGGCCTACGTTTTCTGTCAGTAAGATGAAGCAGTTGCCCTCCTAGATTAATCATTCAGTATGGAATACTGTTATCCCTTGGTGTCCATTGGGATTGGTTTTAGGACCTGCACCCACCCTCAGAATTCACGTCTCTGATATAAAATGGCCTAGTATTAGCATATAACCTATGCACATCCTCCTGTATATTTTAGATCACCTCTAGATGACTGGTAATACCTAATACCGTGCTTACACATCACATCATTCGCCTGCCTTCAACGTAGTAATTGGCATGTGGCAGCAAATTCAACATTTGCTTTTTGGAACTTTGTGGATTTTTTTTTTTTTCTGAATGTTTCCCATCTGTGATTGGTTGAATCCCACGGGTGCAGAACCCACAGATACGAAGAGCCAACTCTATAAGGTTTAGGAAAGTTATTCAAGGAATAAGCATAGGTGTTTTTATAGGACTTTAAAATTTGTTTTAATCATCTTTCAAGATAAGTTAACCAGAATATAACTGTAAATGAATGCATGAGAATAATTCAGAATATTCAGAGCTGAATTTGCTAAGTAAAAGGATGTGATCCTGATTTTTGTTGTCAACTCATTATGCAACTGTAGGCAAGTCATGTTCCTGGCTGGTCATGGGTTACTCTCTGCAGATGATTCAGTAATACTAAACTCACCTTAGTGCAGAAAGGCTTAATTAAGGTCCATTAAGTCCTCAGAATTGTAAGGGAGGAGGGGGTGTTATTGAATCAAGTGGCTTACCTGCCATATATGATGTTTGTATGTTATAAATATTCCCTTAGAAAAAAGTAGGGAAAAAAGGTAAAAGAATTTGGATTCTAAAGCCTGATTTATAAAATAGTAGTTATGTGTTTTATAATACTGTTTTTTACAATCAGAAGAGAAGAAGCTATACCTTGTGATACTGCAGCATTCTCTTCTTTCCTTGCTTTCTAATATTTATTTTGGAGTTTCTCATAGTGTGTCTTTTATGTGCTATCTTAATGTTGTCAGAAATTATCTTTATTTGACAAATAAAAGGCAACTTATGCCCTGTTTTCTAGAATAGGTAGAAAATGTGTCGATAGTACCAAATGATTTAGAGATGGTAGATACATTTTAGACATATGGGAGTCCTTATTAGGGACTTCTAGACCCTTTCCTTTGTGTAGAAAGTCAATCAGAAACAGTACGATGTTTTTAAAAGATCATGGTAGGAGTGTAAATTGGTATAACCACTGCGAAGAGCAATTTGACAGTGCTAAGTATGTGCCTTAGAGCAGTAATTCTCAAAATGTGGTCCCTGGGCATTGCTTAAGAACTTGTTAGAAATGTACATTTTTCAGCCCTCATCCAGTCCTCCTGAAACAGAACTCTGGGAGTTGCATCCGATAATACACGTTTTAACGAGTTCTCCAGGTGATGCTAATGCTAGCTAAAGATGAGAACCCCTGGCCCAGAGAAGCTCTTGCCTTGTGCACTGAGAAGCACACACAAGGAAGCTCATTTCACTAAGGGTTTGTGTGCAGTAACTCACTTGGTCTTTCTAGCAGCCTTATGAGCTTGATTCTGTTATTTACTCCATTTTACTGTTAAGGAATTATGCCCATAGTCACAGAGCTAGTAAGAGATGGAGTTGGGATTTGAACACATCTCTTAACTACAGTGCAGTCTTTAAAAGTAAGAATCTCAGAAGAGACTGGAGCTCTTAGTATTTTTTTTTTTTTTTTTTTTTTGGGACAGGGTCTCACTGTGTCTTTCAGGCTGGAGTGTAGTGTCATGATCATGGCTCACTGCAACCCACTGCAGCCTCAACCACCTAGACTGAAGCTGTCTTCCTACCTCAACCTCCTGACTATCTGGGACCACACATGTGCATCACTATGCCTGGCTAGGTGTTTGTTTTTTTTGTTTTTGTTTTATAGAGATGGGGTCTCACTATGTTGCCCAGGCTGGTCTCATGATCCCCCTGCTTTGGACTCCCAAAGTGCTGAGATTACAGGTGTGAGCCACCACACCCAGTCACTCTTTGTATTTTAATGGATTTGCGGAAAGTCTCAGATGGAAGCTTCTACTCTGTATTGAGGAGAAAAATTCTTTCTGAGCGAAGCAGTTGCTAGTATTCTAGGCACTTTACATTTATTATTATAGTCAATCTTTGTGACGGTTCTTTGATGCAAATCATTTGCCCAAACTCACATAGCTAGTAAGTACCTGGACTTGAGCCCATACCTATCTCTAAAACCCATTGTTTTTCTACTGTAGCTAGTTTTCTTTCATTTTTCCTTAGCCAAGTTCAAAATTGATGTATCTAGAAATTGCGAAATACAGCATGAACTTCCTATGTTAGATATGGTCCAAGATTACAGACGAAGTCTAAATAAAGAGGTAAAATGCCTCTGTCGACTAAAAAATTAAGTGATGACAGTGAGATTATAAAATTTAAAAATATTAAAGTTTCCAAAGGACTTTTGCTCTTTTTCTAAACCTATGATGCACTTCCTCATTTAAGAAGAATATTTGTTTCCTTTGGCATTTTGATCCTTTCCTATGTCATGATTTCTTTGACCTTGGCATAAAACAAGGAGATTCTGGGATTACTTATTAGAGGAACAATTTTGTGTCACCTGAACCAATATTCCAAGATCTTCAGTGGGAAGAGTTTGAGATAGTTCCAGTGCATGTGTAACCCATGCTTGAGCAATACTCCACTTCTGGAATTTTTCTTCCCAATGTTCTGCTTCTTTTAGGTGAAAATTATCTCAATGAACGAGGATGTCACTCTTAGATCAGCCCTCGATAGAAATCTGAAGAGTGCTGTGACCGCTGCTTTCCTCATGCTTCCCGAAAGCTTTTCTGAAGAAGACCTCTTCATAGAGATTGCTGGTCTCTCCTATTCAGGTTAGTATGGTTGCTGCCCAGATGTTCTACAAGGAAGAGATTTATATTTGAAGACTTCAGATATCCTGTTACCACTCAGCACTGGCGCTGCTACAGTCTTAGTTGTAAATCACATTACCTCTTGAGTGGTTCCTGCACTAACCTCGTGATTTGCCTCCCTACCTCCCAGGTCCCCTCTCCACATCTCCATGCTTATTGTCCCAGGGTAATTTTGTTGTTGTTGTTAATTTTCATTTTGAAGTAATTTCAAACTTATAGAAAAGTTTCAAGAATAATACAGAAAACTCCCTATGCCCTTTTCCCAGATTCTCCAATTTTAACATTTCACCATTATCTGTTTTCTCCATATTTCTGTATCAGTGGTTTTCAAACTTTAGCCTGTGTCTGAACAACTAGGAAGTCTCAGGTTAAAACACAGACTCCTGGGCCTTACCCCAGACAGTTGATTTAATAGGTTTGAGGTAGGGCCCAATAATTTTTATTTTTAGAAACAAGTTCCCAAGTGATGCTGATGCCCCTCCAGGGGTCCCACTTTGAGAACCACTGTTCTCCATATGTGTAAACATACTATATATATATTTATTTTCTAAACTGTTTGAGAGTAGGTCGCACATATTATGTCCCAAACTGAGACAACTGAGAGGGTAGAGCCCCTGGCTCCTCACCCTCGCTGCAACCAGAGGAGCCCCCATCTATCTGTTTACTATAGTAAGGTTCCATTTAAGATTTCATTTACTAAACAAGTGCTCTGCCACTTTTTAAAAAGTTTGAAAACCACCATCTTAAAAAATATCAGCTTTCCCGATTTTTAAGTGTGAGTCAAAGAAGTTTATGCTCAGAACATTGGAAAAGCAGTTTACTTAGTCTCCGAATCCCAGTACAGACAGGTAAGATTTCATGGAAATTTAATGCTGTAAGAGACCTTAGAGGTTTTGTTCTTCCATCTTCCCAAAATTCATCTACGGTGACTACAGCTGTATTTGCAACACTATAGAGAAAGGCATTGAAGCAACCTTGGTCTCGGTGCTTCCAGCTTCACCTGGCAGCCTCCCTGCCTTCCAACAAAAGACATAGGGGCGAAGAGTGGCGTGGCCCTGTGCTGGAATGAGAAGGCCACATGCACACTGTGTGAGCAAAGGAAGTCACTTTATTAGAGTGATTACTTTCCCATACTCCCCTGTGAAAAATGATGGAACGGAAGCCTTTTATGAAAGCTGACTTGGTGGGAGAAGATGCAGGACTGTTCTCTACTCTGCCCCTACCACTACCAGTCCTCCATTTCTTCCCTTCTAGTCAACATCTTCGTAGCATTGGATGGATTCTGGGAGTTCCTTCTAAATTCTGAATATTACTAAGGAAATTTACCAAATGACATAGCCGCCTTCACCTCTTTGAAGACTTTAAGTTGGCCTTCAAGCTGCTACCAATTTTAGCTGATTTTTGCTGGAACTAGAAGAGAGTAATGAGGGTAGAAAATGACATAGGCTCTGTAGGTAGATCTCTTTCATAGGTGTGAGACCTACCCCAGGCAAAGTGTTGAAAGGCACATTTTCCTCCTGACTTTTGTAGGCTTCTGAGAACCCAGTGTCCTAGAATTGATTGGTTTCTATCCCTTGGCAAACCACCCAAATCTCCCAAGCCCTGAGAATATGCCAAAATTCATATTGTCTACTAATCTCATTTTTATTTATAACTTTGCATTGTCTATCTTTTTCCATTTGTGAGATTATATATGGTCCCTAATCTGTGAAGTTCAGTATTTTTCCTGGGAGTGGTCAGGAGAAGGAACAGAAAAACCATGTCTGTCCATGTTGTTGGACAAGTTCCTGGCAGTAATTACTTAGGCAGAGGCGAGATTGGTATTATTTGTAGCAAGAACAATCCTTTACATTTTATATAGTATTTTAGGACTACTTTGACTGCCCTGAGGTCAGTATTATCATAAATGATGGGCAAGAAGAGAGTAGGTGGAGGATGAGAGGCTGCAAACTGGGAAGGAGAAAGCTTTATCTTTTTTTATTTTTCATTTTTATTATTTTTCCTCCACCCCCTCCTTTTTTTTTTTTTTTTTTTTCTCTTTTCTGTTTTAAGACAGCTTTCTAACCCAGCCAGGTGTGGTGGCCCTGTAATCCCAGCAATTTGAGAGGCCAAGGCAGGCAGATCACTTGAGGTCAGGAGTTCAAGACCAGCCTGGCCAACATGGCGAAACTCCATCAATACTAAAAATACAAAAATTAGTCAGGCGTGGTGGTGCATGCCTGTAATCCCAGCTACTTGCGAGGTTGAGGCAGGAGAATCACTTGAACCGGCGAGGTGGAGGTTGCAGTGAGCCGAGATCATGCCAGTGCACTCCAGCCTGGGTGACACAGTGAGACTGTGTCTTGTGTCTCAAAAAAAAAAAAAAAAAAGAAAAGAAAAGAAAGAAAGCAAGCTTTCTAACCCTTTAGTTTTTCTTAGAAGTCAGCATTTAAATGAACAGGAAAGGAGCACCAAATGCATTTTAAAGAGTCACCTTGACCTTTGTTATGTCAGTACAACTATTAAAATGACTAATTTTAGGCAATGGTCCTTGGTTTTAATATTTATCAAGCAAATCAGCATTCTGCTCTAAGGAGCTTCACATTAATAACATGCAGTCACAGTGAGTCAGTGGTAGACTTGAAAAACAACACGTGTGAAAAAGGCAAGAAGAGTGTGAAAGAACATGATGTGTTTAGAAGGAAAGCAGTAGATTGATGTGACTGAAGTCTATGGCTTAATGGCAGGGAAAATAGCCTTTATTATTGGGTGCCAAGGACTACTCTCAGTACTTTAAATTTGATAGCTAGTTTAATCCTCACAATAACCTTTTGATTTGGGTGCTGTATCATTGCCCCATTTTACAGATGAGAAAACTGAGGCCCAGAGTGGTTCCCTATCTAAGGTCACTCATCTGGTGCACGATGGACTAGTTTGAATACCAGCTTTCTAAAGGTATTTGAACCTTTCTTTTTTTTGTTGTTTTATTTGTTTTTCATTATTTTATTTCCTGAAACACAAGCTTGAACCTTTCTGAGCCCCTCGTTTTCTTATTTGTAAAACAGAAATAACTATCTCACAAAGAAATTTTCAATGAGATAATACATATAATAGCTTCCAACATCTTCTTTTTTTTTTTTTTTTTTTGAGCGACAAGGTCTCACTCTGTCGCCCAAGCTAGAGTGCAGTGGTGAGATCATAGCTCACTGCAGCCTCGACCTCCCGGGCACAAGCAACCCTCCCACCTCAGACTCCCAAGTAGCTGGGACCACAGGTGCATGCCACCACGGCTGGCTAATTTCATTTGTGTAGCGACAGGGGCTCGCTGTGTGCCTCTGCTGGTCTCAAATTCCTGAGCTCAAATGATCCTTCTGCCTCAACCTCCCCGAGTGCTGGGATTATAGGTGTGGGCCACTGTGCCTGGCTGCCTCCAGCATCTTATCTCATTAATAGTCAGTGTTCAGAAAATGGTTGCTGTTATTATTATTTTTATGTATTATTGTTGGTCACATGGGTTTTCCTCAGGTTGAGAAACTGTTATTTGCTCAGTCATCCAGTGATTGATGGACACTTATGTTAGCTCCGTTTATCACTGTTTTATTAGCAACACTGCTGTGACATCACTTTGTACAGATTACTTTCGTTGGGAAAGGGGCAAAGGAGGCACTGACTTCCTTGGATGTGTTCTCCAAAGTGGAATTATGTTGTCAGCTATAAAAATTATAAAACTTGTTACACATTGATAAATAATGCCTGTCAAAATTTGCAGGGTGCTGTGGCTCACACCTGTAATTCCAACTTCCAGGCTGCAGTGAACTATGATCACACCACTGCACTCCAGCCTGGGCAACAGAGCCAGACCCTGTTTCTTAAATTAAAAAAAAAAAAAATTAGCTGAGTACTTAGATCAGATGGATTGAAACATGACAGCCCCATTTCATCTGACTGGTTAAGGTCCTCATGGAATGAAAAACACCTTCGGGCACTCTCCTATGAGAGAGAGAATGGGTTTCTTTAATTGCCAGATTGTCTGAACACAGCCTCAGCTACTTCTAGGAATAAGACGAAGCAGTGAGGAAGTTGCCAGTTGAGTGATTCTTGGGGAAAAAAATTAGCATTCAGTGCCAGCTCTCTAAAGTGTGGATTCTGGATTCTGGTAGAAGCCAGTAAAGAAACGTTTTCTCTGGAGTGGAAGCTAGTTAAGATTTATTCTGTGGTGGTGAAGCCATCTGAAACCTTACAAGCGGTGTGGTTGGATCGGCATACGGGAGCTGACTGCCTCAGGACTTTGGAAGCCTGCCTCTCTGTGCCTCAGCCGGAACTCAGGGTACTCAGTAGTCACTTGCTAATTTCTGAGAACACAGCACTCCTGAAGGGATAGAAAGCATGAATAATACCCAACGTTTTTAGACTAGTACTGTGTGTCAGGTATTGTAACATTCATTCAGTCCCTGAAATTTACAAACTAGTTATTGCTGCCCTTTTTCATTTGAGGATACTGATGCCCACATAAGTTAAGTGGCTTGCCCTGGGTCACATAGCTTGTAAATGCTCAGCTAGCATTTGAACCCAGGCAGTCTTCTTCCTGGAATGCTTGCTCTTAACACTTTACTGTTCTATGAAAGGTCTTTGGTGGTGGGCGCCACTCCTGGTTCACACTTGGGTCACTCCTTCCCCAGGACCTACTGGGTCACACCTCCCCTCCCCCCACCCACCCCAGTGGGCCTCAGTTCTGGCTTATCATGGAGGCCTTCCCTGACGGCTCCTGCAACTCCACCACTCCCTATGTCTTTCCGTTTTTGTTTTCCCCAATAGCACTTTCCACAGTTGGCTACACTGTATCTTATTGTTTGTTGGTTGGCTGGTTGATCTTTGGTCTTTGTTCCACCACTGAGGATGTGGAGGGAAGGAATTTTGTCTTGTTTTGCTCCTTCTGTTTGGATGCTTCCAATAGTATGTGACATGTACTAGGTGCTCAGTAAATATTTGATGAGTGGATTATACTGCTTCCTTCCTGAACCAATATAGTGAACCTGAGTCCTCCCTATTGCTCCCTACTTTTGTATTTTCTAATGTATAGAAAAGGAAGGCTGGGCATGGTGGCTTACGCCTGTAATCCCAGCACTTTGGGAAGTAGAGGCAGACGGATCACTCGAGGTCAGGAGTTCAAGACCAACCTGGCCAACATGATGAAACCCCATCTCTACTAAAAATACAGAAATTAGCTGGGCGGGGCGAAGGTTGCAGTGAGCCAAGATGGTGCCACTGCACTCCAGCCTGGCAACAGAGCAAGACTCTGTCTCAAAAAAGAAAAAAAAATTAGCCGGGCATGGTGGCACACACCTGTAGTCCCAGCTACTAGGGAGGCTGAGGCAGGAGAATTGCTTGAACCCAGGAAGCAGAGGTTGCAGTGAGCTGAGATCATGCCGCTGCACTCTAGCCTGGGTGACAGAGTGAGACTCTGTCTGAAAAAGAAAGTAAAAAGGCAGCTAACAAAATGGAAGAAAATACTTACAAATCATGTATCTGATAAGGGACTAGTATCCAGAATATATAAAGAATTTTTAAAATACAATGGAAAGTCCGGGCTCAGTGGCTCACACCTGTAATTCCAACACTTTGGGAGGCCGAGGCTGATGGATCACTTGAGGTCAGGAGTTCAAGACCAGTCTGGCCAACGTGGTGAAACCCTGTCTCTACTAAAAATACAAAAAATTAGTTGGGCGTGGTGGTGTGCACCTGTAATCCCAGTTACTTGGGAGGCTGAGGCAGGAGAATAGCTTGAACCCGGGAAACAGAGGTTGCAGTGAGCTGAGATCATGCCACTGCACTCTAACCTGGGTGACAGAGTGAGACTCTGTCTAAAAAAAAAAAAAAAAAGTAAAAAGGCAGCTAACAAAACGGAAGAAAATATTTACAAATCATGTATCTGATAAGGGACTGGTATCCAGAATATATAAAGAATTTTTAAAATACAATGGAAAGTCCGGGCGCAGTGGCTCACACCTATAATCCCAACACTTTGGGAGGCCAAGGCTGGTGGATCACTTGAGGTCAGGGGTTCAAGACCAGTCTGGCCAACATGGTGAAACCCTGTCTCTACTGAAAATACAAAAAATTAGTTGGGCGTGGTGGTGTGCACCTGTAATCCCAGTTACTTGGAAAGCTGAGGCAGGAGAATAGCTTGACCCCAGGAGGCGGAGGTTGCAGTGAGCCAAGATCATGCCACTGCACTCCAGCCTGGGCAACAGAGCAGGACTCTGTCTCAAAATAAAACAACAACAACAAAACAATGAAAAGACAACCCAGTTTAAAAACAAGAGAAGGATTTGAATAGTCATTTCTTCAGAAAAGATATTCAAATGGCCAGTAAGCACATGAAAAGTTGTTAAACATCATAGGTATTAGGGAAATGGAAATACCAGTACAAATCACAGAGATGCCATTCTATACCTGCTACAATGGCTGTGATAAAAAAAAGAAAGGCAAGAACAAGTGTTGAGAATGTGGAGAAATTGGGACCCTCATACATTGCTGATTAGATTGTAAAGTGGTACAGCTGCTTTGGAAAAAAGCTTGGCAGTTCCTCCAAATGTTAAACATAGCTACCACATGACCCAGCAGTTCTACTCCTATATATCTACCTATAAGAAATGAAACATATGTCCACACAAAAACTCATACGTAGCAGCATTATTCATAATGAATCACCCAAAAGTGGAAACAGCACAAATGTTCATCAACTGAGAAATGGATAAATAAAATTGGTGCATCTGTACTATGGAATATTATCTAACCATAAGCAGGAGTGAAGTACTGATAAATGCTACAGTGTGATGACCCTTGAAAACATTTTGCTAAGGTCGTAAAAATAACTCCAGATAGTGTATAATTCAATGTGTATAAAATGTCCAGAATAGGCAAATCTGTGGCAAGAAAGTAGGTTAGATCCAACCTGGATCTCCATTGTCTAGCACAGCTCCTGGTACTTTGTAGCCAGCCAAATATTCACTGAACCAAAATGACAGCCATGTTTCAATTCAGGCTGGGGATGGGGAGTGAAGGGAGATGGGGAGTGATCACTTAGGAGTATGGGGTTTCTTGTGGGGAGGCTGGAATATTCTAGTGTTAGATTGGAGAGATGATTGTACAACTCTGTAAACAGAATTAAAAATACTGAATTATTTACTTTAAATGGATGAATTACATGGTATGTGAATTATATCTGAAAAACAGTCATGAAAATGAATATTATTTTGCCATATCAATATCCAGTTTGGGCTGCAGTCCTTAAACACTACCGCATAAAAACCTGCACTGAAATGGTCTTTTTTTCATACTGTTTGCTGCCTGAGGTACAGCCTGTATCTGGACAGGCTGAGTATCCCTTATCTGAAATACTTGGTGCCAGAAGTGTTTTAGATTTTGGAATTTTTCAGATTTTGGAGTGTTTGCACATATATAATGAGATCTCTTGGGGACGGCCCAAGTCTAAACACGAAGTTCATTTATGTTTCATATACGCCTCATACACATCGCCTGAAAGTGATTTTATATGATATTTTTGGAATTTTCCACTTGTGGTGTCATGCCAGTGCTCAAAAGTTTTCAGGTTTGGAGGTATTTTGCATTTTTGGTGTTCAGATTAGGGTTGTCCAACCTGGATCTCCATTGCCTAGCACTGTAGCCACTCAGATATTCACTGAACTGAAATGACAGCAGTCTTGCAATTCGTTTAAAGGGAGAAAAGTTAGCCGGTAATTATTATCTCCAAGACCCAGCGCTTCCTCTACCCTCCATCCTTCGACTAGGCTATATACATATCATAAGTAGTGTCTGCTTTACTACTTACAGAGTATTTTCTAATACCTTAACTCTGGGTTCCCCAACCCTTGGGAACCCCGTTAGGAACCAGGACGCACAGCGGGAGGTGAGTGGTGGGCGAGCTTCATTTGTGTTGACAGCCAATCTCCATCACTTGCATTACTGCCTGAGCTCTGCCTCCTGTCAGATCAGCAGCTGTGCTGGATTCTTATAGGAGCGCAATACCTATTTGAACTGCATATGTGAGGAACCTCGGTTGCAGGCTTTTTATGAGAATCAAATGCCTGATCTGTCACTGTCTCCCATCACCCCCAGAGGGACTGTCTAGTTGCAGGAAAATAATCTCAGGGCTCCCACTGATTCTACATTATGGTGAGTTGTATAATTCTTTCATTACATATTACAATGTAATAATAACAAATAAAGTGCACAATAAATGTAATGTGCTTGAGTCATCCTGAAACCACTGTCCCCTGGACCCACATCCATGGAAAAATTGTCTTCCCCAAAACCTCTTCCTGGTACCAAAAAGTTTGGAGACTGCTGCCCTAACTCATTAAATCTGAAAGCAACTTCGTAAAGTTAGTGTGATTAAGCCATTTTACAGAGAAGGAAGCTGACTCAGAAAGTTTAAGTAAGTTGACCTCAGTCACCCTGGGACATTGCCAGACTTGAAAGCCAGGGCCTTGCTGCTGTACTATGCAGCCCTTCACATCTGCATACTTGTAATGAGGTCCCTGACTGCTGGCTGCATGCCTGAATCACAGGAAGGCCACCTACAGGTGGCTTACAGGCCTTGGAGTTTGTATCATTTCAAGGTCAAGGAGAAATTATCCTTTTGGATGCCTATTTTACTGGCAGTTCTAGAGGCATAAAATAAAGTCAGCAGTCAGTTTTAATCCATTGCTGTTGTTTTGTTGCAAACAAATCTCTGAAGGTAAGAAAAATTGATTGTTATGATCAGATGCTGGTTCATGCTGTGCCCATGATGTTATTCATTTTGTTCTGAAGAAATGAGTCATAAGCCCATTTGCTTCCTATCCCCTGTGGCTGAGCTAGTTCAGCTGCACAGCAGTGAGAGAAATTCAGTTCTGCACACATTTATTGATGTGTGTGTTCCCTGTGCCAGGCAGTGCACAAGGAGCTAAGGATGCAGACATAAATAAGCCCCAGTCCTTGTTCTCCGAGAGCCTGGAGTGTTTTCTAGGTCCTTTAATCATGGCATGCAATTGTTCTTTTAGGGGGAAGATTTAGATTGTAAAACATAATCCTTGATATTTTAAAATGGTAAATCCTTCTCTCAGAAAGTGACTCTCTAAAATTGCGGAACTTTTTGTTTGTGGAATGTACAGAAAGAAGGAATGACACAAATATTTAGAATTCAACAGTTTTAGAAACTGATCTTTCACTTCAGGGCCAGCCTTGTTAGAGTCAGAATTTGATGACATTTCATCTCTTCAAAGATTAATGGAATCCATTTTTATACATGTAAGGATTTACACAGTTGAAAGTTAACTCAGCCACCACTCCATTCACATTTGTCAAGTCATCATCTGTGTATCCCATAAATTTGTTTTAAAATGCTAGAAGGTAATATGCCAACATTATAGAAGTGAGGGAAATGGAGGGAAATTATAGAGTAAAATCATCACCTAAAATTTCACTACCCTAATACCGAGAGGCTGGACCTGGGGCGTGTTATCTTCGCACCTCCATCTCCTCATCTGTAAAATTAAGAATAATAGTACCTATTTTATGGAGCTTTGCCATGACCAAATGAGATCGCAAATTAAAGCACACATGCAAAAACCCACAATAAATGTATTTTATTAGAGCAAAAATAAGCATTTTTATATAGTCTCTTTGTCTTGTTTTTCTCATTTTCTATGAAGTTTGTTTTGGTATGCTTAAAAAAAGAAATTATATAGAGACAGAGTCTCGCTATGTTACCCAGGCTGGTCTCAAACTCCTGAGCTCAAACATTCCCCTGGCCTTGGCCTCACAAAGCGCTAGGACTATAGATGTGAGCCACTATGCCCAGCCTGTTAGACTTTTGTATCTTTGTTTCTTACTGCATATTAAATGATCACTTTCCATCTTGTGTGTGATTACTGTCTGTGATAGTAACAGTATGCCATCATAGTGCATCCTTTCCCCTGTCATTGGACGTTTGGGATGCTTTCAATATTATAAGTAGTGCTTCAGTGAGCAATTTTATATATGTAGTATATTTTTACTTCCTAGAAACCTTACGCAAGTTTCTTAATCACTGTCTTTGTTCCCTTGTGTATGAATGGGGATAGAATCCTATCTACCTGAGAGGAGAGCTGTGTGTATTAAATGAAGCAATACCACAACACACGTGGCACAGTGGCTGGTATTTACCAGATGCTCAGTAAACATTACCTCTTACTCTGTGTTTCTGGCTTATTTCTTTAAGCTTGCTCCAGAGATGGGGTTTCTTGCTTCAGTGCTTTCCAGAAGAATTTTATGCAGTTAACAGCAATATGTGAAAGGACTGATTTCTCAACCTCCTTATTAGCAGTGATCCCAGGTTTTAACTATCTAACTCTCTTCCCCTTCAAAATAATAGTGAAAAAAACAAGTTCATCCATACTTGAGCAGATTTTTAGGACTGGGACTTGCTTCTGCTCACTCACCTGAACAGTCAGACCCCCTGTACACCAAGGTCAGGTTCCAGAGGCTCTTTAGAAGTCTTTTTTTTTTTTTTTTTTTTTTGAGACGGAGTCTCGCTTTGTCACCCAGGCTGGAGTGCAGTGGCGCAATCTCGGCTCACTGCAAGCTCTGCCTCCTGGGTTCACGCCATTCTCCTGCCTCAGCCTCCCAAGTAGCTGGGACTACAGGCACCTGCCACCACGTCTGGCTAATTTTTTTGTATTTTTTAGTAGAGACGGGGTTTCACTGTGTTAGCCAGGATGGTTTGGATCTCCTGACCTTGTGATCTGCCTGCCTCTGCTTCCCAAAGTGCTGGAATTACAGGCATGAGCCACCGCGCCCAGCCTGGAAGTCTGTTTTTCAAAGCCTGCAGTCCCCAGTTGCATTCCACCAAATTGTAGTGTAAGTTGGTACTTTGGAGCTTAAAACCTAGCATATTTTATTCCTTACTCAATGAAGTACATATTGTTGGTCTTCCTTGTATTTTTACTTTTTCTAAAACAAGCCAACAGTTTGCACTAGGAAAATCCATTGTGGCAAATAATGACCTCTACGATCCCTTCCCCTCTCCAGAAAAAAGCAATTGGCAAGAGTAACCATAAGTCCTGGTTTGCTCAGTTTATACTTGTCCTAGTGTAATTATTTATAGCGATCCCTTCACCCTCAGAAGTGACCTAGTTTGGATGATAAATTATATCGTCATCCTAGCCCCAGGGGATTCCTCAGCAGCTGGGTTATCTGCCTACACTTGCCACCTCCCTACTCCCCCTGACAACTTGCTGTCTCTCCAACAAAGGATTCAGCCACATTGCTTTCACCACGCTTGACTCAGAAGGTTCTGCGTGTGTCCAGCCTCTTCTGATTTCACATTAGCCCAGTAGGCATGCACTTAAGTGTGTCCACTTTCCCATTCCTTTCTCCATCTTGCCGATGGTTGTCAGTGGCATTGGCAGGGCACTTTTCATTTGATTCAGAAATGCTTTTGTCTTTCAGAATTATGTGTTTTTCAGCTCAATTCATCCCATAGGCAAATGTAACATTCCTCATTTCTCATCACTTGCAATTTAAGAAGTTATATCTGTTTTCAATTTCATCTTAAATGCAAACCTCCTCTTACAGAACTTTTAAGCCTTATTTTGCCCTTGTAAAATATGATAAGATTATCTTCATAAAGTGCCTCAAAAGCCGTCATAAACAGACAGGTCAACGATGAGGAAGCAATGGCAAGGACAAGTCTACAGTGATACTGTACAGCTCCTGTCTCCCTCATTGGCCACAGGCAGAGTTTGTCCCATAAGACAAGACTTTGTAGGTACAGAAGCTTCCACATTGGAAAAGCTAAAACAAGTTAGCTACTCGCTTGTGATTACCTTGTGTACCTAGGTAACTATAATTTAACTGGCATAAAGGGCTTTGTGATTTGAGAGACCCTCTTTTCCTCCAAACAAGTGCTCACATTTCTTGGGGTAAAGTGTCCACGTTTTGAGGAGGAAAAGCAAGTGTTTTGATGAGGGATCCTGCCAGAGTGAACCCTTGCAGTGTTAGTGTGGGGAGTGTCGTTCATAGGTAAGAGTGTGGATTCTTAATGGAAGACAAGTTTATCTCTTTGTTTTAACTAGGTGACTTTCGGATGGTGGTTGGAGAAGATAAAACAAAAGTGTTGAATATTGTGAAGCCCAATATAGCCCACTTTCGAGAGCTCTATGGCAGCATACTACAGGAAAATCCTCAAGTGGTGTATAAAAGCCAACAAGGCTGGCTGGAGGTAAACTGGACGTGGAAAATAGCTTGTATTATTTCTAAGAGAAGGGCTATTTGCAGGAAGAAAGTCAGGGGTGGAACAGCATGACTGGTGTGAGAACATGTATAATTAAAAAAGTAAGTACTGTATGTAAACATAGGCTTCTGTGTATCTGGAATAATGCTAAAAGGTAACAGACTAGTAATAAGAGGCTGTCTTTGGAGAAGGGAACTAGGGGCAGAAGTGGGAGAGGGACTTGTTTTGACCATGTATATCTTTTTTGCCGTTGGAAATTCTTACCATGTCTATCAATTACCAATCAAAACAAGTGAAAAGAAACTTTTAGATCACTCTCATTCCATCCCCAGACCCATTGAGCTCCCCAGAGGTAACTGTACTGACAGTTTGATGTCCGGTTGTTGTTTTTTTTTTTTTTCCTTTTTTTGGGACAGAGTCTGACTCTGTTGCCCAGGCTGGAGTGCAGTGGCATGATCTCGGCTTATTGCAGCCTCAAACCCCCCAGCCTGGGATCAAGCCATCCTCCCACCTCAGCCTCCTGAGTAGCTGGGACTACAGGTGCATGCCACCATGCCTGGCCAATTTTTGTATTTTTTTTGTAGAGACAGGGTTTTGCCATGTTGCACAGGCTGGTCTCAAACTCCTGAGCTCAAGCAGTCTGCCTGCCCCAGCGTCCAAAAGTACTGGGATTATAGGGATGAGCCACGCACCCAGCCTGCTGTCTGTTCTTCCAGATCTTTTCACGTGTACTTTTGTATATGTTTGTGTGCATATATGAAGAGGTTTGGTTTTGTTATACATTAATGGGCTCATACATATTCAAAATTCTCTTCTTTCCCCACTTGTTATGTTTATTACGTCTGGGAATTTTTCTTTTTGATATATCAAATAAAACTTTCTTATCAAGGTGTTGTTTAAATTAATATTAAGTGTTTGTTTGAAAATAAAAACCAGGCAGGGCCACAGGTTTTTTTTTTTTCCTTTAATGTAAAGAACACTGTATTTTTCTTCATTTATGCTCTTCTCCATCCACATAATAGGGGCAACTAACATTGTAATGAGTAATAGATTAACGGAATTTCTAGAGCTAAAAAGGGAATTTAAAAAAATAAGAATTATTTTAAAATAAGAATAGAGAGTGACATATGAAATGCAAGAATACCCACCACTCAGTTTAACAGATTTTGCCACATTTGGTTCAGGTTGAGGTTTTTCATTTTATGCATGTACATGATTTAAAAGCCAAATGATACCTCAAGTTTATGACCAAAAGAGCAGTTCCGTGCTGCGTACCTTCCCACATTCTCAGCCCTGCTTACCAGAGGCAGCTGCTTTCGTCTCTACAGCTGATTCTTCTGATATTCACCTCCATGTTCTAAATAATATGCTTTGACTATTATTTCTTGATTTTTTTTCAATCTTACACTTTATTTTTGCCATCCTGGAAGAAGGGGATTTTTTTAACCGTCTTACACTACCCCATCAATTCATATACCAGTACACACACTCACACACACGCACTTAGCACACACATTCTCTTCCCCTTCTACCTCACACCCTCATGCTTCACGTAAAGTTACTTCATAATTTTCGGTTAGGTTAATATTCAATATTTATTTTATTGTGACAGCCTTTTCTTTATTGATGAGCTGTGGCATTATGAAGTTCCTTTTCCTATACAACTTTGTTTCTCCTGGAGTTAATAGTTGTCTTATTTTTTCAGTTGCTTAGGTCGGTCATCCTCAAACTCTTGACAGATCCGTGAAACTCTTCCCATTATAGACAGATTTATTGGGTATTTTCTGTTTCTTGTTTTTCATAGGCATGTTTTTCCTGGAGCCCCCTGCCCTGTTCCTTTCTCGACTGGTTGTTTTCTAGCTCACTGCACAGCCGCACTCCTCCACCTTCCCTTCATTATCACCCCGACAATTCCCTTTGCCTCCCTTGCGCTAGTTTTTGGTTTTGTGGGTCTTGCATTTTTCCTCTTCCATGGTTTACACTCTGATATTAGTGAAGTTTCTCTTTTATTACCTTCTTAAAGGGTGTGAGGGAGGTAAGTTTTTTGAGACTATATATCTCTGAAAATTCTACCCTCCCTTCGATAGATAGTATTGGCTAGATATCAAATTCTAGGGTGGAAATAATTTTCCCTCTTTATTTATATCTGTTTTGCATTCATTATTCAGTCACTTGGTGGACTCTTTCTTTGTTTCTTTTCTTTCTTTCTCTTGACAGGGCCTTGCTCAGTTGCCCTGGCTAGAGTGCAGTGGCATAATCCTGGCTCACTGCGGCCTCAAACTCCCAAGCTCAAGTGACTGTCCCACCTCAAACTCCTGAGTAACTGGGACTACAGGCACGCGCCACCACGCCCAACTGGTTTTTGCATTTTTAGCAGAAACGGTTTCACCGTATTGCCCAGGCTGGTCTCGAACTCCTGGGCTCAAGCCATCCTCCCACCTTGATCTTCCAAAGTATTGGGTTAACTGGTGTGAGCCACACGCCCAGCCTCAGTGAGCCTTTTCTATCTGGAATTTTATAAGCTTCAATTCTAAGGAATTTTTTTTATTATTTCTGTAATTATTTCTTCAAACCCATTTTCTTAGTTTGTTCTTCCTGGGATTCCTGTTAGGTGGTTGCTAGACCTCCTGGTTTAAGCTTTTTTCCTTTCTCTCTCTCTCTCTCTCTGTCTCTCGTCTCTTTGTTTATTAAATTTAGCTTTATGGGAGAATATTTCTGATTGGTTTTTTAACACTTCTACTGAATTTTTAATTTTCCCAAAACGTTCTTTCTTATAGCTTCCTATTCTTGTATTATGGATGCATTATTTTCTCCTAATCTCTTTAATGATCTTTATTATAACTTTTGAAGATTTTGTCTTGTTCTCTCACATTGTTTTTTTCTCTTAGTTCCTCTTGTCTGTTTTTACTCTAGTCTGTTATGTTAGAAGCTTTTTTCAAATGTCTGAGTTTCCTTCCTGGCCTGATTTTTTAAATTAATTAATGAATTAATCAATTTGAGAGGGGATTTCACTCTGTCATCTAGGCTACAGTGTAGTGGCATGATCATAGCTCACTGCAGCCTTGAACTCTTGCATTCAAGTGATCCTCTCACCTCAGCCCCTTGAGGAGCTGGGACTACAGGCCCATGCCACTATGCCCAGCTGATTTTTTTATATATGTGTGTGTGTATATACATACATACAGGTATATATATGTGTATATACACATATATATATATATATATATACCTGTATGTATATATATACACATACACACACATATATATTTGTACCCATATGATCTGAGACATTAAATTTTTTTTTGTCGAGACAGGGTCTCACTTTGTTGCCCTGGCTGGTCTTGAACTCCTAGGCTCATGCGATCCTCCCACCTTGTAAAGTACTGGGATTACAGGCAAGAGCCACCATGCCTGGCTCTGGCCTGTTTTTAAAGAATGAGGCACTAAAATACAGGCTGGAAATTCTTTGTGATATATCAGGCTTGTCAACTGGTGGGCTTGACTATAGGATTATGAGGCAAAGACCTAGCTATTTTGTTTTGTTTTGTTTTGTTTTGAGATGGAGTCTCTCTCTGTCACCCAGGCTGGAGTACAGTGGCACAATCTCGGCTCACTGCAACCTCTGCCTCCCAAGTTCAAGCAATTCGTGTGCCTCAGCCTCCCAAACAGCTGGAACTACAGGCATGCGCCATCACACCCAGCTAATTTTTGTATTTTTAGTAGAGACGGGGTTTCACCATGTTGGCCAAGCTAGTATTGAACTCCTGACCTCAAGTGATCTGCCCGCTTCGGCCTCCCAAAGTGCTGGGATTACTGGTGTCAGCCACTGCACCTGGCCAAGGACCTAGGTGTTTTATTGGAGGATCTCAAATATCAGTGTCTGTAGAATTTCTCCAGAGATCTTCTATTGTGTAGCTAGAGGACAGGGAAGTATAATGTATCTGTCTACCAACTTTCTAGAAACTGATCAAGGGAAAAGGACTAGGAATTTTCTCTAACTACGAAGATAAAGGTATCCAGAATCCTCCCTATGGCCTATAAAAGCCCGCATGGTCTAGTTTCGCATCGGTTTCTTTTCTCGGGAAACTTACAAGAATAAGATTGGGGGACTGAGCTTACAGCTCCCAGTGCTGTATCTGGCCTTGAGGCTGCAACTGAGACTCATCTTCTCCCACCTCTGCTACTCATCCAGATTCCCTTCACCCTCATCTATCACTTCTGCTTATCTAGACAGGGTGGCCCAGACCCTCATCTCGGAGGAGTCCAGAGGACCCTGGCCACCACACTTGTCCACTTACCATCAAAATTGGGCAAGGGGTACTCTAAGAGATGTGTATCAGCTCCTGATGACCAGGGCCGATTGCTCCTGCCAGTGTAGTGACTCGTTGCCTTGTCTGCTGGACTTACGGCATGGAATTCTAAATTGATTGGGTGGCAGTCGTAACTTAAAGTTAATGGGATGCTTACTATGTCCTCTGGTAGAAGCATCCCTTCTCTGGGAACTGGGACCTCTAGATCCATAGATCTAGAGCTGTGGTGATAGGAAGCAAAGTGTTGCCAAGTGGGTCCCTGGGAATGATGGTAAGCAAGGTCACTTCTCCTTCTACCCTTGTCCCCAGGCCCATGCCTTCTGCCAGTTGGGAATATAGTACTGTGTAATGGTGATTGATTCAGGATGTGTAGCACAGCTCATCCTCGCAGGACAGTGTCTTCAAGCTGTGCCACTGCTCTGAGTTGACACATAAAATTATCTGCTTACACTTGCAAGTTTTAGGTCTACAGGTGGTGCTCATCTCTGCCATTCCTCTTGGGATATGGTTTTATTTTTTTCTTTACTCTTTTGGCCAGGGGGAAAGAATGGCAGCTTCACGCCTTTAATCCCAGCACTTTGGGAGGCTGAGGTGGGTGGATCACTTGAGGCTAGGAGTTCAAAACTAGCCTGGCCAACGTGGTGAAACCCCATCTCTACTAAAAATACAAAAATTAGTCAGGCATGGTGGCGTGCGCCTGTAATCACAGCTTCTCGGGAGGCTGAGGCCTGAGAATCACTTGAGCCTAGGAGATGGAGGTTGCAGCAAGCTGAGATCGCGCCACTGCACTCCAGCCTGGGCAACAGAGCGAGACTCTGTCTCAAAAATAATAATAATAATAATAACAGAATATTAGCTTTATTGATGAATACCTCATACACCATAAAAGCTAGTGTTTATAGTATAGTCACAGAACTGCACAGCCATCACCACAATGTAATTTTAGAATATTTCTGTCACTCCATACCCATTAGCAGTTCCCAGCTCTCCCCTCCCCCAGGCAACCACTAATCCACTTCTGTCTCTGTAGATTTGTCTGTTCTGGACAGTTCATATGAATGGAATCATATAAAGTTTTTTCCGTATCTGCTTTTTTCTTAAGTTGACATATAATAATTGTATCCATGTCTGCTTTTAAAATGCAATTTGACTTTCACAATTTAGCTGAATGCTTTCACTTTTGTTATTTTAATAAGAGTTAGTGTAAGGAAAATGAGAATTTACCAAATTTTTAAATCATGTCACCTGGTATTTTATCTTTACACACATGCTTTCAAGTGAAAATTCCAGTATATTATTTTCCTCAAGAGAAAGCAGTGGCAAATACTACTTTCTAATTTTTTATATGTCATTCAAGCCATTGGAAGCTTCATAGGTAAAGCATAACTTAAATATAAGTTTATTCTAACTAATCCCAATATTGGCCTCAAAACATCAGTCCGTAAATGTCATTTCTAAGATTATTTTACATAAATACTCAAATTTGTTGTCATTTTTATAGCCAAAGCTAAGTAGAGGATGGGGCCTGTGAATTTAGAACCATCCTAGTGATAAATGTCAAATATTTAGATAAAAACCTAAATATTTACCCCTCTAACTTTACAGAGCCATTAAATAATAACATTTTTCTCCTTCTCTGCATAGATTTTATAGACAAAACTAGAAAATTCAGGTATTTGGTATATACTTTTTTTTTTTTTTTTTGAGACTGTCTTGGTCTTGTCACCCAGGCTGTAGTGCAGTGGCACAATCACCGCTCATCGTAGCCTCAACTTCCCAGGCTCAAATGATTCTCCCACCTCGGCCTCCCAAGTAGACAGAACTATAGGCTTGCATCACCATGTCTGGCTATTTTTATTTATTTTTTTTTCGTAGAACTGGATATCTCGCTCTTTTGCTAGGGCTGATGTTGAATTTTTGAGCTTAAACAATTCTCCTGCCTCAGCCTCCCAAACTGTTGGGATTACAGGTGTGAACCTGTGCGCCTGGCCCATTTGGTATATACTTAATAAATATTTATTCAATTTAAAAAATGGGGCTGGGCGCGGTGGCTTACGCTTGTAATCCCAGCACTTTGGGAGGCCGAGGCGGGAGGATCACGAGGTCAGGAGATCGAGACCACGGTGAAACCCCGTCTCTACTAAAAATACAAAAAAATTAGCCGGGCATAGTGGCGGGCGCCTGTAGTCCCAGCTACTCGGAGAGGCTGAGGCAGAAGAATGGCGTGAACCCGGGAGGCGGAGCTTGCAGTGAGCCGAGATTGCGCCACTGCACTCCAGCCTGGGCGACAAAGCAAGACTCCGTCTCAAAAAAAAAAAAAAAAAAAAAAAAAATGGTAGAATGAGTGGATTCTAATTATTAAGAAAGTTGGTCATATCTGTAAACTCTAAGCCTAAAATGTAATACATTCATCTGATTTTTTCTTACTGTTCTCTTAGTTGAAGTTAAAACCTAAATATTTGTTAAAAGGATACAAGACAGATTCTTCCTTGGGAAATAATGTGATGAGCTGTGTACACAGGGCAGTGTTACTGGTTCTGCACTTGGCAGGAAATCAATGTTTACAAGGTTTTTAAAAATTCACTCCATGAGGCACAGTGTATGAAACTGGGAGTTAGGAAAGCTAGGTCTGGCCTCAGCTCTGTGGCTAACTTTTGATTCAAGGGTTTCTGAGTAAAGTCTGACACACAGTTTTACATGTTTTATTTATACATTTATCTTCAGCATCTTAATATGTTTTATAATACTTTGGGAACTGAAGCCACTGGCATAGTAGCTTTAGGACAACTAAGTTGTATTGATTCAGTTACTCATTTCCTTATTGTTTTTTGAGTACCTACTGTGTGCTGGCGATTAAAAGTGAGTAAGATTAGTTTCTGTCATCAGTGTATTCCTACAGTTTGTGAAATACAGCATACTAAAAGGCCCTACGGGCAGGAGACACAATTCAGATCCCACTCACTCTCATTGATTTGAAATGGGAGGGGTCATCTCAGTGCCTGGATTTGACACAGCCTCCGTGAGTGTCAACTGCAGCACCACTTCCTTTGACTGCTGGATTTCAGACAAATATAAATTTTAAAACCAAAAGTCAGAAACTGATCCTTGAGAGTGGCTTCTTTTCTCAGGTAGAAATGGAATATTATAGGACAAGATTTAGACTCCTGAACACTTACCCATTCAGTTTCAGAAAAAGAGAGTCTCCTTAGCTTGCTGCCTCCCCAGGGGTGTGAGTGCATATATGTTTGTGTGATTTTTAAAGAGAAGCCCTGTGTCTTTGAGTATTTGTAGAATTTAAAGCACTTCCATAGACATCGTCTTTTTTTCCCCCCTTCAGATAGATAAAAGCCCAGAAGGACAGTTCACTCAGCTGATGACATTGCCCAAAAGCTTACAGCAACAGATAAATCATATTATGGACCCTCCTGGAAAAAACAGAGATGTGGAAGAAACTTTATTCCAAGTGGCTCATGATCCTGACTGTGGAGATGTGGTGCGACTAGGTACGTTTATGAATTTGATGTTGAGGAAACGCCAGCCATGAGGAAAAGCAGACTTTGTTTGTGATTGGAATGTAGTATTTCTTCCTTTTTGTTTAGTGAGATAGAGCGATTGCCTCTCAGAAGAAGAAAGCACGAAAAATGTGAGGGTTTTCTAAATCTGAATTTTTACTTGTTTGAAGTAAGATGGTGAAAATACTTCTATTTTTAAATTCCTGGATCCTAAATCACTGTCAAAGGGAGAAACAATGTTTCTTTTGGTTCCTAGAGCACAACTTCTAGAATTTATTTAAAAGATGTGTCTGTGTTCTTTGTGGTGGTCTGAGAAAAGAGATTGGTGGCATTTTTTTATGCTTTTATAACATGGAGAACACAGCTTTCCTCAATCAACTCCATTTGATGTGTCTCTTACAGTGTTCAGTACATTCCCTCAGACATGGCCCACGTTCCACAGCATGTTCCCCAGAACTGCCCTGATGTTTATCCAAAACTCTGAACCCAGGCCAGGTGCAGTGGCTCATGCCTGTAATCGCAACACTTTAGGAAGTCCAGGAGGGAGAATCACTTGAGGCCAGGAGTTTGAGACCAGCTTGGGCAACAGAGCAAGACCCTGTCTCTGCAAAAATTGAAAAAGTAGCTGGGCATGGTGGCACGTGCCTATAATCTCAGCTAACTTGGGAGTCTGAGGTGGGAGGATCGCTTGAGTAGTTGGAGGCCGCAGTGAGCTAGGATCGCACCACTACACTCCAGGCTGAGTGATAGAGCAGCCCGTATCTCTTAAAAAACAACAACAACAAAAAGCCTGAACCTTATCTTCAGAGACTAACTTCCCTTTAAGGTGCTAAAGGTAATTTATGAGATCAGTCAATCAAGAAATATTTATGAAATTGAGAATGAGTCCCTCTGTCAATTGAGTGCATTCTTCTGTTTTCTTTGAGTAAATATTTACTGAGCTCCTCCAGGTGCCAGATAGAATTTCCAGTAATGCTTTGCAAAGACCATCACACTGCAGTGGAACATGAGCTGCAGCAGGCGCTCCACTCCCACTCTCCTGCTGGGCCTGCACTAGGTTTGCAGAGTGTGTTTAGGTCACCAGCTCCCCTTCCTGAAGATAGCTCTGTACGAGGCACACCGTTGTTTGAGCATGATCGTGGCAACAGTGTGATCTGGGCTGTCTCTTTGAGGGGAGTGAAACTTGTTCCTCACTGTGGAATCCATATGTGTGTTTTCAGAATGAAAGTTTTTCTCATAGATGTAATCATTTGGTTTTTATCTTTTCATGTTATGGAATTGAAAACCGGAAATCTCAAGCAGATTTGAGTCATAAAATGCCCTTTGAGGGTCAGCTAACCCATCCCCTCGTTTTAAGGGGAAGAGGCACAGAGCTGTTCGGTCATCGGCTTGGATTCACACAGCCGGGTGGTGCCACTGCTGGCTGCTCTGGTCTCCTGGCCCTCAATCCCAATGCCCTTTTCATTGTCACTGTGACAGCAGGACAGAGATAGATTTGGTGGTTTGATTGGCTGACTAGAAAGAATAGTTAGTTTCAAGTTTTAAAACTGTTAAGATGACTAACAACTGTTTTGGGTTTTTTTGGTCTCCTTTTTGGTTTTTTCTCACAGGGCTTTCAGCAATCGTGAGACCGTCTAGTATAAGACAGAGCACAAAAGGCATTTTTACTGCTGGTAAGAGCTTTGGAAATCCATGTATAACATACCTGCTGACTGAGTGGCTTCCACACTCTTGGTTACAGTGTAAAGCTTTGTATCTTTTAAGTGCTTGTGAAATGCTGAGCTTTGATGCCCATAAACTGGGATATTGCAGTAAGGTACAAACAGGCATAACAGCAGCAGAATCTGGTGGTCTAACAATGTCAGACCATTGGCAGTGCTGTTGGAAGCTTTATTGCCCTTCTGAATTTTCTGAGAAACTTCCTGTGTGCAGGGTTTTACCCTCATGTTGTTTTATTTATCGAAGTTACAGATGCATAGGATTGCAAAAACAGCAGCACCTGTGCTCCCTCTCCTCTTCCCCTTCTCTGAGACAACTGCTTCCATCTGTCTTAGTGGATTATTTTTGTTTTTACTGCCAATTCTCTAAATGGTAAGTTTTCGTTGCTCCTTCTCTGCGTTTCAACTTTAGGTATCATCTATTGACTTCTCTCTATGGGAGGTTAGAATTCAACTCTGGCACCTACCCTCATCAAATGTACGCACCCTCCCATCCCTCTGTCCTCCCAATATAGTTGTCTTGTGGTTTTGGCTAATTAGTTTTCAGTTTGATGGTATGGTGAGCCACAGAGTACACCTTTCCTTCCCTGCATAATGTTCTTCTCTCATGGAGAGTGTCTCCACTGTCCCCTCTAGGGGGTCCCCCATTTCTTGTATCTCATGTCTTTCACTTGCTTGGTGCACACTCTCATTTTGGTGAAGCACATTTTCCAGTAATTTCCTGAGAAAGGGAACATGGAAGGCACATTTGGAGACCATGTATGTCTGAAAGTCTTTTTTGTCTGCCTTCACCAATAATTAATACTTAGGCTGGATATAGATTAGAAATCACTTTCCTTTAAAATTTTGAGATCATTGCTGCATTTGTCTTTTACTTCTAGGATTGTTGTCTATGTCTGAAGCCAATCTGATTCTTCATCCTTTGTGTATGTTATTTCTGGAAGCATGTTAGGTCTTTATTTTTCCCCAGTGCTCTGAATTCTCTCAGTGATGTGCTTTGATGTGAGTCTGTTTTTATCTGTTTTATCTGTTTTACCGGGAACTCATTGCCCTTTCTGTTCGGAGACTCAGAATATAAGCATATAAGAAAAATGTTTTAAATTTTTTCTTTAATTTTGTCCCATCTGTTTTCTCTGTTCTCTTTCTGGAACTCCTTTTATTCAGATATTGCACCTCCTAGATTAGTCTTTGGTTTTCTTTCTTTTGTCTTCTATTTTTTGTCTGTTTGTTCTTTTGCTCTGCTTTGGAAGATTTTCTCGAATTTCTCAACTTTAGCTTCCAACCCTTCTGTTGAGTGTTAATAATTTCCAGGAACTCTCTCTTTTCTTGCTGTTCTCTGAATGCTCCTGTTTTTTGCATGCTATTCTTGTTTTATGGCCTAAATATTTGAAATCTCTTTGGAGGACAAAGTGGCTGTATCAGTTCGTCGTCCCACAGGCAAAGTAGGAGAATACTCTTTTCTTCCCATTTTTTCCAACATTTGGCATCATTAAGTGATTGACTTTTCTAGTTCAGGCTTTCTTCATGTAAGCACCCATTGAGCATCTCTCATGTGCCAGCTGCTCGGGATACAAAAGTGAACACAACGCTGCATTAGTCTGTTCTCACGCTGCTAATAAAGACATACCTCAGACTGGGTAATTTATAAAGGAAAGAGGTTTAATTGATTAGCAGTTCCACATGGCTGGGGAGGTCTCAGAATCATGGCAGAAGGTGAATGAGGAGCAAAATCATGTCTTACATGGAGGCAGGCAAGAGAGCATGTGCAGGGGAGCTCCCTTTTATAGAACCATCAGATCTCGCAACACTTATTCACTGTTATGAAAACAGCACAGGAAAGACCTGCCTCCGTGATTCAATTACCTCCCACCAGGTCCCTCCCATGACGTGGGGATTATTACAATTCAGGGTGAGATTTGGGTGGAAACACAGAGCCAAACCATATTAAATGCTATACTGACTTCCAGAAGCTTATAATTTAGAAGGGAAAAGAGATGTGCTAACAGAAATTTGCAAGAGTGGGAGAAATAGCACAGAGGTACCCCTAAAAAGGGAGTGATCTTTCAACCTAATTCTAATCCCTGGGTTTGAGATTGCTGGGGAGCTGGTGTGGTCACACCTCTCAGTGTCTCATAGCCCAGCTGCTTGGATACTCCTCTGAGCATTTGGCCCTCAAGGACCGTGTTGCCCTCCTGAATCACTGGAAAGATTCAACAAGGCCAGGCGTGGTGGCTCACACTTATAATCCCAGCACTTTGGGAGGCCAGGGCGGGAGAATTGCTTGGGCTCAAGAGTTCAGGACCAGCCTGGGCAACACAGCAAGACCCTGTCTCTTTAAAAATAACAAAAATAGGCCAGATGCGATGGCTCACACCTATAATCCCAGCACTTTGGGAGGCCAAGGTAGGATCACTTGAGTCCTGGAGTTCGAGATCAGCCTGGGCAACATGGTGGAACCCCGTCTCTACAAAAAATACAAAAAATAGGCTGGGTACGGTGACTCATACCTGTAATCCTAGTACTTTGGGAGGCCGAGACAGGCAGATTGCCTGAGCTCAGGGGTTTGAGACCAGCCTGGGCAACATGGTGAAACCCCGTCTCTACTAAAATACAAAAAATTAGCTGGGCGTGGTGACGCATGCCTGTAGTCCCACCTTTGAGAGGCTGAGGCAGGAGAATTGCTTGAACCTGAGAGGCGGAAGTTGCAGTGAGCCAAGATTGTGCCACTGCACTCCGGCCCGGGCGACAGAGTGAGACTTTGTCTCAAAAGAAAAAAAAAAAAAAAAAAAAAAGTGCTGGGCGTGATGGTGCGCACCCATAGTCCTGAGCCCAGGAAGTTGAGGCGGCGTTGAGCTGAGAATGCACCGCTGCACTTCAGTCTGGGTGACAGAGTGAGACCCTGTCTCAAAAAAAAATTAATAAAAATATTGTATAAATTAAAATTTCAACAGACTTAGTAGCACTTGTGTCACATCTGCTGAACTAAAGATTTTCCTACCATTTGGGTGCATGGCTTTGCATTTCCAGTTAAGATATTCATTTAATCTATGTTCCTGCTAGTTTACTCTGGCAAGACTGAAGATGAGGTACTTTTGTTTGTTTGGGTGATTCATGCTGTCAATCTGAATTTTGCGTAATTGCCTTTCCCTTGCCGTGATCCTCCTTGGGTGAGGCTTAATGATTTGTTTTGTTGTTGGTGTCCCATGCTATAAGGAATTATTGGAATTACTAGAATTATTGTTAATTATTTTTCAGTTGTAACAATGGTGGTGTTAATGGAGCTTTTTAAAAAATTCCCTTTCTTTTAGAGATGCATACTAAAATAATTCCAGATGCAATGATATGTTGTCTGGGGTTTGCTTCAAAATAAAACATGGCAGAGGGCAGTGGGTAATGGGTAGATGACACAAGATTGGCCATGAGCTGATATATTGTCAAAGCTAGGTAAATATACATGGGGCTGTTTTATACTATTCTGTCTGTTATTTAAGTTTGAATTTTTCTCTAATAAAAGGCTGAAAAAGATCTTGACACCTTCAACCTGAAATGAGCCTTTGGTCCTCTTCCCACTCATTACTTCCACTCACCAGCAGAGGGCAGTTGATCACAGAACCCACAGCTCAGCTGTCCTTGTGGCCCTGGAGTGCTGATGCTGCTTCCCGAGTGCTTACTGCTTGCTTCCCCTTCACTTTTTTTTTTCTTTTTAATTTTTAAAATGTTTAAGGAATACAAGTGCGTTTTTCTTACATGGTGAAGTCTGGGCTTTTAATGTACCCATCATCACCCAAATAGTGAACATTGTACCTGGTAGGTAATTTTCCAACCCTCACCTCCTCCCACCCTCACACTTTTTATAGTCACCAGTGTCATTCTATTCTGTATGCTCATGCATACACATTGTTTAGCTCCCACTTAAAGTGAGAACGTGTGATACTTGAATTTCTGTTTCTGAGTTATTTCACTTAGAGACGTGGCCTCCGGTTCTGTCCATCTTGCTGCAAAAGACATGATTTCATTCTTTGTTATGGCTAAGTAGTATTCAAGGTGAGATATAGATGTAGATATACACACACTTTTGTTATCCAGTCCTCCATTGATGGACACTTTGCTTAATTCCATATGATTGCTATTGTGACTAGTGCTGCCATAAACATACAAGTGGTTTTTTTTGTTTTTGTTTTTGATATAATGATTTCTTTCCCTTTGGATGTATACACAGTAATGGGATTGCTAGATCAAAGGTTAATTCTATTTTTAGTTCTTTAAGAAATCTCCATACTGTTTCCCATAAAGGCTGTACTAATTTAGATTCCCTTCAACAGTGTATAAGCATTCCCTTTTCTCCACATCTGCACCAACATCTGTTTTTTGTTTTTTTTGCGAGACAGCAACAGCCTTGCTCTGTTGCTCAGGCTGGAGTACAGTGGTGCGATCTCACCTCACTGCAACCTCCACCTCCTGGGTTCAACTGATTCTCTGCCCTCAGCCTCCTGAGTAGCTGCGATTACAGGTGTGTGTCACCACACTTGGGTAATTTTTGTGTTTTTAGTAGAGATGGGGTTTCACCATATTGGCCAGGCTAGCCTCAAACTCCTGGCCTCAAGTGATCCACCCAGCTCAGCCTCCAAAGTACTGGGATTATAGACATGAGCCACAATGCCCAGCCTCAACATCTGTTTTTTGATTTTTTAGTAATAGCCATTCTGACTGGTATAAGATGGTATTTCATTGTGGTTTTAATTTGCATTTCTCTCGTGATAAGTGATGTTGAGCATTTTTTTCATGTTTGTTGGTAGTTTGCATGTCTTCTTTTGAAAAAATGTCTGTTCATGTCCTTTCCCCACTTTTTAATGAAGTTCTTTTTTTCCTTGTTGAGTTGTTTGAGTTCCTTATAGATTCTGGATATTAGCCTTTGTTGGATGCCTTCTTCTGCAAATATTTTTTTCCTCGTTTTGTAGGTTGTCTTTTGGTGCTCTGTTGATTGTTTCTTTTGCTATGCAAAAGCTTTTTAGTTTAAGTCCCATTTATCTATTTTGTTGTGTTCGCTTTTGAGGACTTGATCATAAATTCTGTGTCTCGGCCAGTGTCCAGAAGACATAGGTTTTCTTCTAGGATTTTTATAGTTTCAGGTCATACATTTGGGTCTTTAATCCATTTTAAGTTAATTTTTTTATATGGTGAGAAGTTTGTGTCCAGTTTCATTCTTCTGCATATGGCTATGCAGTTTCCCCAGCACCATTTATTGAATAGAGTATCTTTTCCCCATGTATATTTTTGTTGACTTTGTCAACGATCAGTTAGTTGTAGGTATGTGGCTTTATTTTTGGGTTGCCTGTTCTAATCTGTGTGTCTGTTTTTATTTATTTATGTTTAGTTTTTTGAGATGGAGTTCCACTCTTATTGCCCAGGCTGGAGTGTAGTGGCGCGATCTCAGCTCTCTGCAACCCCCACCTCCCGGGTTCAAGTGATTCTCCAGCCTCAGCCTCCCGAGTAGCTGGGATTACAGGCACCCACCACCAAGCCCGGCTAATTTTTGTATTTTTAGTAGAGACGGAGTTTCACCATGTTGGCCAGGCTGGTCTCAGAACTCCTGACCCCAGGTGATCTGCCTGCCTCGGCCTCCCAAAGTGCTGAGATTACAGATGTGAGCCACTGGACGCCCAGCCGTGTGTTTGTTTTTATATCAGTACTGTGCTATTTTGGTTACTACAGCCTTGTAGTATAATTTTAAGTCAGATAATGTGATGCCCTTGTTCTTTTTGCTTAGGATTGCTTTGGCTATTTGGACTTTTTTTTTGGTTCCCTATGAATTGTAGAATTATTTCTTTCTGATGCTATGCATAATGATATTGGTAATTTGATAGGGATTGTGTTGAATCTGTAGATTGCTTTGTACAGTATGGTCATTTTAACAATATTCTTCCAATCCATGAGTATGGGATATTTTTCCTTTTTTGTGTATCACCTACAGTTTCTTTTCTTTTTTTTTTTTTTTTTTTTGAGACAGAGTCTCGCTCTGTCGCCCAGGCTGGAGTGCAGTGGCGCAATCTCGGCTCACTGCAAGCTCCGCCTCCCGGGTTCGCGCCATTCTCCTGCCTCAGCCTCTCCGAGTAGCTGGGACTATAGGTGCCCGCCACCACGCCCGGCTAATTTTTTTTGTATTTTTAGTAGAGACGGGGTTTCACCATGGTCTCGATCTCCTGACCTCATGATCTGCCTGCCTCGGCCTCCCAAAGTGCTGGGATTACAAGCGTGAGCCACCGCGCCCGGCTACAATTTCTTTCATCAGCATTTCGCAGTTCTCCTTATAGAGATCTTTCACCTCCTTGTTTAACTATATTCCTGGGTTGTCTTTCTTCTTTATTTGTGGCTACTATAAATGGGATTGCCTTCTAGATTTGGTCTTCAGCTAGATTGTTATTGATGTATAGATTTCTGTACATTAATTTTATATTCTGAAACTCTACTGAATTCATTTATCAAATCTAAGAGTTTTCTGGTGGAGTCTTTAGGGTTTTCTAGATATAAGATAATATCATCAGTGATAGGAATAATTTGACTTCCTCTTTTCGCATATGGATACTCTTTTTTGTTTTTGGAGACGGAGTCTCGCTCTGTTGCCCAGGCTGGAGTGCAGGTGCAGTGGCGTGATCTTAACTCACCATAACCTCCATTTCCAGGGTTTAAGTGATTCTCCTCCCTCAGCCTCTCGACTAGCTGGGACTACAGGTGCATGCCACCATGCCTGGCTAATTTTTGTATTTTTAGTAGAGATGGAGTTTCACTGTGTTGGCCAGGCTGGTCTCGAACTCCTGACCTCGTGATCCACCCACCTCTGCCTCCCAAAGTGCTGGGATTACAAGCGTGAGCCACCGCATATGACTTCCATATGGATCCTTTTTACTTTTTCTCTTGCCCAATTGTTCTTGTGAGAACTTCCAGTATTACATTGTATAACAGTGGTAAAAGGGGGCACGTTTGTCTTGTTCCAGTTCTTAGAAGGCGTGCTTTCAACTTTTCCCTGTCAAGTATGATGTTAGGTGTGGATTTGTCATATATGACCTTTATTATGTTGAGGTATGTTCCTTCTGTGCCCAATTTGTTGAGGATTTTTATCAGGAAAGGATGCTGAACTTTATTGACTGCTTTTTTTTTTTTTTTTTTTTTTTTTGAGACAGAGTCTTGCTCTGTCACCCAGGCTAGAGTGCAGTGGTGCAATCTCAGCTCACAGCAACCTCTGCCTCCTGGTTGAAGCAATTCTACTGCCTCAGCCTCCCAAGTAGCTGGGACTATAGGCACGCATCACCACGCCTGGCTAATTTTTGTATTTTTAGTAAAATCGGAGTTTCACCATGTTGGCCAGGCTGGCCTTGAACTCCTGATCTCAAGTGATCTGCCCGCCTTGGCCTCTCAAAGTGCTGGGATTACAGGTATGAGTCACTGTGCCCAGCCTATTGAATGCTTTTTCTGCATCTATTTAGACGATCATGTGGTTTTTGTCCTTAATTCTGTTAATGTGATGTATCACATTTATTGATTTGTGTATATTGAACCATCCTTGCATTCCTGGGATAAATCCCACCTGATCATAATGTATTCTCTTTTTGATGTGCTGTTGGATTTAATTTGCTAGTATTTTGTTGAGGATTTTTATGCCTGTGTTCATCAGGGATATTGGTCTGTAATTTTCTTTTTTGGTGGTGTTGTGTCCTTGTCTGTTTGGTACCAAGGTGATAGCAGCCTCATAGAATGAGTTAGGGAGAATTCCCTCCTTTATCTTTTTAGAATAGTTTCAGAAGGATTGGTATTCATTCTTTCTGTGTTTAGTAGAGTTCAGCTGTGAATCCATCAGGTCCTGGGCTTCTTTTTGTTGTTGGGAGATTTTTATTAGTGATTCAATCTTGCTACTACATTACTGATCTTTTCAGATACTCTGTTTCTTCCTGGTTCAATCTTGAAGATTATGTTTCCATGAATGTATCAATTTCCACTGGGTTTTCTAGTTTGTGGGCATCTAGTTGTTTATAATAGTCTCTGATGATCTTCTGTATGTCTGTGGTATCAGTTGTAATGTCTCCTTTTTCATTTCTGATTGTGTTTATTTGTATCTCTTCTTGTCTTGTATCTTGTTTATTTGTATCTCTCCTGTCTTCTTACCCTTAGCTAGTGGTTTATCAATTTTGTGTCTCTTTCAAAGAACCAACTTTTCTTTTCTTTTTTTTTGAGTCAGGGTCTGGCTCTATCGCTCAGGCTACAGTGCAGTGGCACAATCATGGCTTACTAAAATATTTGCCTCCCAGGCTTAAGCAATCCTCCAACCTCAGTCTCTCGAGTAGGTGGGACTACAGTGCACACTACCATGCCTGGCTAACTTTTGTATTTTTTGTCAAGATGAGATTTTGCCACATTGCCCTGGCTGGTCTTGAACTCCTGGAATCTCGATCTGCCAGCCTCAGCCTCCCAAAGTGCAGGGATTACAGGCATGAGCCACTGCACCTGGTCCCAACTTTTCATTTTGTTGATACTTTGTATGGTTTTTTGGTCTCTATTTTATTTAGTTCTGCTCTGATCTTTGTTATTTCTTTTCTTCTGCTAAGTTTTTGAGTTTAGTTCTTTTTTTTCTTGTTCCTTGAGGTATGGCATTAGGTTGTTAATTTGTGATCTTCCTACTTTTTTATGTAGACATGTAATGCTGTAAACATTAGTAGTGCCCTCTTAGCACTGCTTTTGCTGCATCCCACAGGCTTTGGTATGTTGTGTTTTCATTTTTATTTGTTTCCAAAAATTTTTAAGGTCAGGCATGGTGGCTCATGCCTGTAATCCCAGCACTTTGGGAGTCTAAGGTGGGTGGATTGCTTGAGCCTAGGAGTTTGAAACCAGCCTGGGCAACATGGAAAAACCCCATTTCTACAAAAAGTTAGTTGTGCAGCTGTGCATGGTGGTATGTGCCTGTAGTCCCAGCTACTCAGGAGGCTGAGGCAGGAGGATCACTCGAGCCAAAGGAGTTTGAGGCTACAGTGAGCCATGATTGTACCACAGCCTGAGTGACACAGTAAGACCCAGTCTCAGGGGAAAAAAATCTTCATTGACCCAGTGATTAAGTGATTATTTAGGGGCATGCTGTTTAATTTCCATGTATTTGTATCATTTCTGAAGTTCCTCTTATGTTGATTTCTAGCGTTATTCTACTATTGTCTGAGAAGATACTTGGTTTTTAAAAATTTATTAAGACTTGTTTTGTAGCCTAATGTGTGATGTGTGATCTATCTTTAAGAATGTTTCTTCTCCCTTTTTTTTTCTTTGTTGAGACAGGGTCTTGCTCTGTTGCCCAGGGTGAAGTGCAGTGGTGTGATCATGGCTTACTGTAGCCTTGACCTCCTAGGGTTAAGCAGTCCTCCCACCTCAGCCTCCTGAGTAGCTGGGACCACAGGCACATACCACCATGCCTGGCTACATTTATTTTTAATCTTCTTTTTTGTAGAGACAAAGTCTCCCTATGTAGCCCATGCTTGAAGAATGTTTTATGTGCTGATGAAGAGAACATATATTCTGTAGATGTTGGGAAGAATGTTCTGTAAATGTCTGTTAAGTCTATTTGGTCTAAAGTCCAGTGTTTCTTTGTTAATTTTTTGCCTCGATGGTCTGTATAGTGCTGTGAGTGGAATGTTGAAGTCCCCCACTGTTATTGTATTGCTATCTATCTCTTTCTTTAGAGCTAGTAATATTTGTTTTGTGAATTTGGGTGGTCCTATGTTGGGTGCATATATATTTAGGATTTGCTATACCCTCTTGGTGAACTGATCCCTTTATCATTATATAATGACCTTCTTAGTCTTTTTTTTTTTTTTAACTGTTTTTGATTTAGAGTCTGTTTTATTTGACATATATATAGTTCTCCTTTTGATTTCCTTTTGGATGGAATATCTTTTTCCACCCCTTTACTTTCAGTCTATTTGTGTCTTCACAGGTAAGGTGAGTTTCTTGCAGGTAGCATATAGGTGGATTATGTTTTTTTAATCCGTTCTGCCAGTCTGTATCTTTTAAGTGAAGCATTTAATCCATTTACGTTTAAAGTTAATATTGATATGTGAGGTTTTGTTTCTGTCATATGGTTATTTTCAAGTTATTTTATAAATTCTTTGTTTTCTTTTTCTCTTTTTGTCCTTGTGTTTTGATGAAATTCTGTCATTTGATTTCTTTCTTTTCCTCTTTTGTGAGATTGTTTTATAAGAACTGTGAGTTTTATATTTCTGTGCATTTTTGTGATGGTGAATATCAACGTTTTATTTCCAGGTTTAAGACTCCTTTGAGCATTTCCTATAGGGCTGGTCTAGTGGTGACAGATTCCCTAGTATTTGTCTAGGAAAGACTAGTCTCTTTCATTTATGAAGCTTATTCTAGCTAGGATGTAAAATTCTTGGCTGACAGGGTTTTTTTCCTTCAGCACTTTGAAAATGCTGTCCCATTCTCTTCTGGCCTTTAAGGTTTCTGCTGAAAAGCCCACTGTTAGTCTGATGAGGTTTCCTTTATGGGTGACTAGATGCTTTTCTCTTGCTTATTTTAAAATTGTTTCTTTTACTTTCACTTTAGACCTTCTGATTATAATATGCTATGTTGAAGTCCTTTTTGTAGTGTATTCACCTGGGGGTCATTGGGTCTCTTGTATCTGGATATCTGACACACTTGCTAGACTTGGGAAGCTTTCATTGATTATTTCCTTAAATAAATTTTTCTAAACATTTTAACCTCTCTTCCTGCTCAGCTTTTTCTTCACTTGATGAAAAATGATGATCAAATGATGCCACATTGCATTGTGGAAGTCCAGAATGACAGAATGTATGTTACCTCACACTGAGGTGACATAAAGCATGGAAAGTGATGAGAACCCCTTCAGATTCTGTGGGTTAAATGGCCTTATGCTCTGGCTTCTCTGTTTATTATGGCCAAGGGCTGTGACAAAGGTTTCCTAGCATAGTGCTGAGGGCAGAGGTTTGTGAGCTGCAGAGACTAGACCTCAAATTACAACCTAACCAGTGTGACTTGGGCAAGTTACCTAATTTTTCTGAGTTTTAACTTCATAGGAATAATTATGCCTGCCTCACCAGGTTGTGAAGATTATGTTTGTTTTTTTGTTTGTTTTGGGTTTTGTTTTTTTGGAGACAGGTTCTAGCTCAGGCCAGAGTGCAATGGTGTATTTTATGGTTTTTTGTTTTTGTTTTTGTTTTGTTTTTTTGGAGACAGGTTCTAGCCCAGGCTAGAGTACAATGGTGTGATCCTCCCACTTTAGCCTCCCAAGTAGCTGGGTCTAAAGGATGCAGTACCACACCTGGCTGTTTTTTTGTTTTGCTTTTGTTTTTTGTAGAGATGGAGTCCCACTATGTTGCCCAGGCTTGTCTCAAACTCCTGGGCTCAAGTGATCCTCCCACCTCAGCCTCCCAAAGTGCTGGAATTATAGGGTTGAGCCACTGCACCTGGCTGGGAGATTATATTTTAAGATATATTAAGGCATCTAGCATTGTGTCTGGTTTTTCTTCTTTTGGTATCATTACCTAAAAGTTTCCTGACCTCTCTTTAAAACAAGCCTCTTTACAATGTCATATTCAAATAGTGTTAGCCCCTGGCCCAGGTCTCCAGCTGGGGTAAACTAACAGTGACAGGCACCGATTGGCTGGTTTGCCTGTTTCTCTTTCCTCATCCTCACAGTAAGTTTCAGAACCTCTATCCTTCTCCACCTTGTTCTTTTTTTTTAACTTTTATTTTAAGTTTGGGGTACATGTGCAAGTTTGTTATGTAGGTAAACTTGTGCCATAGAGGTTTGTTATACAGATTATTTTGTCACCTATTTATTAAGCCTAGTTAGAACCCATTAGTTATTTTTCCTGATCCTCTCACCCCTCCCATCCTCCACACATCAGTAGGCCCCAGTGTCTATTGTTCCCTTCTATGTGTCTATGTGTTCTCATCATTTAACTCCCACTTGTAACTGAGAATATGCAGCATTTAGTTTTCTGTTCCTGTGTTAGTTTGCTGAGGATAATGGCCTCCAGCTCCATCTATATCCCTGCAAAGGACATGATCTCTTTTTTAATTATGGCTGCATAGTATTCCGTGGTGTATATGTACCACGTTTTCTTTATGCAGTCTACGATTGATGGGCATTTAGGTTGATTCCATGTCTTTGCTATTGTGAATAATGCTGCAATGAGTATACACATGCATGTGTCTTTGTGATATAATGATTTATATTCCTTTGGGTATGTACTCCAGTAATGGACTTGCTGGGTCAAATGGCAGTTCTCTTTTTAGGTTTTTGAGGAATCGGCACATTGTCTTCCACAATGATTGAACTAATTTACACCCCTGCCAGCAGTGTATAAATGTTCCTTTTTCTCCACAACCTCACCAGCTTCTGTTGTTTCTTGTCTTAATAACAACCATTCTGACTGCTGTGAGATGGAATCTCATTGTGATTTTGATTTGCATTCCTCTAATTATCAGTCAGTCATGTTGAGCTTTTTTTCCTATGATTGTTGGCTGCATGTATGTCTTCCTTTGAAAAGTGTCTGTTCATGTCCTTTGCCCACTTTTTAATGGGGCTGTTTGTTTTTTTCTTGTAAATTTGTTTAGGTTCCTTATAGATGCTGGACATATGTCAGATGCATAGTTTGCAAAATTTTCTCCCATTTCGTAGGTTGTCTGTTCACTCTGTTCTTCACTGTCTTGTTCTTTTGCTGTGCAGAAGCTCTTTAGTTTAATTAGATCCCATTAAAAATTTTTGCTTTTGTTGTAATTGCTTTTGGCATCTTTGTCATGAAATCTTTGCCCATTCTTATGTCCAGAATGGTATTGTCTAAGTTGTCTTCCAGGGTTTTTATAGCTTTGCATTTAAGTCTTTATAATCCATCTTGATGTAATTTTTGTATATGGTATGAGGAAGGGTCCAGTTTCAATCTTCGGCATATGGCTAACCAGTTATCCCAGCACCATTTTTTGAATAGGGAGTTCTTTCCCCATTGCTTGTTTTTACCTGCTTTGTCAAAGATCAGATGGTTGTAGGTGTGCAGCCTTATTTCCGGGTTCTCTGTTCTGTTCCATTGGTCTGTCTGTTTTTGTACCAGTACCGTGCTGTTTTGGTTACTGTAGCCCTGTAGTTATAGTTTGAAGTCGGATAGCATGAGGCCTCCAGCTTTGTTCTTTTTGCTTAGTGTTGCCTTGGCTATTCGGGCTCTTTTGGTTCCATATGAATTTTAAAATAGTTATTTTCTAGTTCTGTGAAGAATGTCATTGGTAGTTTAATAGGAATAGCATTGAATATATAAATTGCTTTAGACAGTATGACCATTTTAACAGTATTGATTCTTTCTATCTATGAACATGGAATAGTTTTCCATTTGTTTGTGTCATCTCTGGTTTCTTTGAGCAGTGTTTTGTAGTTCTCCTTGTAGAGAGCTTTCACCCCCCTGGTTAGATGTATTCCTTTTTGTGGCAGTTGTGAGTGGGGTTGCGTTCTTAATTTGGCTCTTGGCTTGACTGTTGTTGGTGTATTGGAATGCTGGTGATTTTTGCACATTGATTTTTGTATCCTGAGACTTTACTGAAGTTGTTTATCAGCTGAAGGAGCTTTTGGGCTGAGATCCACCTTGCTCTTTATGAGTCCTTTTGTTGTCATCATAGCTGTTGTTGTTCTGCCTTGCTTTTTCTAGGTCCTTCTCCCCAAAATTTCTCAAGTTCTGCCTCTGTTCAGTTTTTCAGCCAGCTTGTATGTCATCTGTAGGATGAGAAAACCCTAGCATATTTGGTTTACTTTTTATTCTTTTGTAGCCATTACCTCTCCTCCCCTGTGCAACCTCCTACTCATAAATGGGATAAAAAGGAAGATTTGGTCTTCCCCTTAGCCAGCCAATACAAAGGTCAAATTCAGTTAAATTCCGGGAATCCGCTTAGTGAAGGAGCTAAGCTTGGGGTCAGAGGATAGGGTTTTGGGGTTCTGAATTATTCATTTCTTCACTCTATGACTATAGTATGTTATTGTCTCTTCTGTGAGGTGGTGGGAATACTAATACCCAACTCACGAGGTGTTCCAAGGCTTACATGAGAGCGTCCAGGGTGTTATCCAGAGGTGCTTTATAAATTTAGATGAATGTAGATCTAAATTTCACTCTAATCCTACAAAAGATGGAAGCCAGGCATCTATTACTAGCTCGGAGGACTGCCCTTCCTAGTAAACACTGTTGGATAACATGGCAGTATGTCCTCAATGCAGTCTCACTGATGCTTTGTCTTTATTAGTTCCCTTGAAATTCCCTGACCATCACATACACTCATGTTCAAATGTGACTAGAGAATTGCTTCCAAAACCAAACACTGTTTTCCTTTTCCTTTAGCCTGGGAGTTGATTATTTAGCAAATCATTTTAATTTCCCTTAGACTGTGCTGCTAGTAGAATAACATCATTCTCATCAGATCAGTAACTGAAGCCAGCTGGCTTAGGAGTACCAAAAGACTATTTAGCCTCCTAAAACTTGCCTGCTCCTCCTTTCACGGTAGCAGCAGATGACCTCACATCTCAAACTGGCAACAAAAGACCAGCTAAGCAAACTGCATATTCGAGCAGCAGCCTTTTATAAAGTTTCTAACCGCGAGTGGAGAGAAGGGGAACTGTCTGAGTACTCTGATGTGGGAACAGGTAGTTGAGAAATGGGGGAGTTTAGTGATCAGATGGAGAGATAAGCAGGGGCCAAACAAAGACTTTAAAAGCCATGTTAAGGAGTTCAAGGTTTCTTTTGAGGGCAGAAGGAAGTCACCATAGGACTGCAGAAAGACTACTTTAGTTAGAGTATAGAGATCAAATGGAAGGACAGTAAAACCATTGCGAAGGAGACCGAATAGATATGGCTACAGCCAGTCAGTTGAGGAGTTACAGCAGCCTGAACTCAGGTCATTGCAGTTCAGACAGGAAAGATTCACCGTGTTTAGAAGGGAACGACTGGGTCTTGGTGACTAAAGGGATATGGGACATGAAGGAGGAGTCAGAACTAACTCCCAGGTTTTTGGCCTGGGAATCAGTAGAGCCATTCATTCCCTGAGCAGAGGGGGAGGTTGGGCGAGGATGATGAGTTTAATTTTTAAATCTTATTTTTTTCCCACCTGACTTTGTGGTCAATCAGAATTAACTCTGGGGACAAATACCTGTTTACCTCTCTAGCTTCAAAAGATTCAACTAAACTAAATTAACAAGACAGGTTCAGTCTTGCTCCTAAAAGGCATGCCTCAGTTGATCCTTACCAGCCTTTTCCGGGAACACAGTAGAACGGATTAGTCATTATCCTCTGCTTCTGATTTCTTAAAACTGAAGCATTTCTTCCATTTGTCGGTACCTATATATTTAAATTAGAAGAACACTGGTGCTCTGATGCTGATTTGCTTATCACTTAAGCCTGTGAGTTCTTAAAATAAGTTGTACTTTTGCCTCAGAAGAGATTTTCTTTGTAGGTGTATCTGCTTATGGTTGGAAATGAACTGGAAGGATATTTGGGGGATACTAATTTTATCAAAGGTCTGAAATGTAAGATTATGGAAAGGTAGAGATCTTTCACAGCCTAGCCATATTTCTACCTCACATTGTTTCCTGGAGAGTTTCTCTGTCAGTAGACCCATCTGTTTTAAGATCACACGGGGAGTTCATAGTCTTACGTGTTTATTAACTTTGCTGTAGGTCATGTGAAACAAGCTGGAAATCAGAAGAGAAACCTTAGGAGCCATATAGTGACATAGCTTTCTGCATGCTTCTAAAACAAAATCCTGACTTTAGATTCTAACCAGAATTCATAATGACTAGCTTTAGGTAAATAAGGATCTCTCTACAGGGGATGCATCTAAAGAGATGTTGCATTTTTATCCATCGAGGAAGGAGTGAGCAGAATTCCTAAATCATCATCCTTTCCTGTAGAAAGAGTAAGCTTAATGTAATCTGGGCACAGTGGCTCACACCTGTAATCCTAGCACTTTGGGAGGCTAAGGTGGGAGGATGGCGTGAGGCCAAGGGTTCAAGACCAGCCTGGGCAACAAAGCAAGACCCCATCTCTACAAAAATAAAATAAAATTAGCCAGGCGTGGTGGCACGTACCTGTAGCCCCAGCTACTCAGGAAGATGAGGAGAGAGGATCTCTTGAGCCCAGAAGATGGAGGCTCCAGTGAGCTTTGATGATGCCACTGCACTCCAACCTGGGCGACAGAGTAAAAAAATAAAAAATAAAAAAAGTGAGCTTAATGTAGACCAAGTAGAAGTCTATGGATTGTGGACTCTGTGAGGGCAGAGACCATAGCTGTTGTCTATACCAGTATCCCTAGCAACTAGTTCAGTGTCTTGCTTTTACAGGTGCTCAATAAATATTTGTTCTATGTGTGACCAAATAAATGAAAGATTCTAAATTTTCTAGTAGTAGGAAATATCTCCATATAGATAGAAAAATGGAAAAATCATAAATCTGATGAATTTTCACAAAGGGAACACCTTATAGACCTAGTGCCCAGGTGAAGAAATACAGTCATGCCAGTTCCCAGTACCCCTCATGCCCGTCACAGGCATTGCTTCTCCGAGAGTAAGCACCAGCCTGACTCCCAGTGCCACGGTTCTGTTTTACCCATTTTTTAACCATGTATAAGCATGTCCTCTTTTGTGTCTTTCCCTGTTCATTTATAACATAGAGAGATTCATCGTGTTGGGAGTAGCAGTGGTTCATTTCTGCCCAGTGCAGTATTCTGCTGTGTGAATATACCGCAATTTATCCATTCTACTATTGATGGATACTTGGGTTGTTCCCGCTTGGGACTATTACAAGTTGTGCTGCTGTGAATATTTTTGTACCTGTCTTTTGGTGGGTGGGTGTATGCATTCCTGTCAGGTTATGTACTGAGGGGTAGAATTCCTGGATGATAAAGCATGTGACTGTTCAGCTTTAGTAGAAACTGCTAAACAGTTGTCCACATTCATACTTGCACTTAGCAGAGCTTCTGTTGCAGCACCTCCCTGAATACTTGTATAGGTCTTTTTCATTTTAGGCACTTTAGTGGGTGACTAGTGGTACCATATTGGGCTTTTAATTTACATTTTCCTCATGACTGAGGAAGTCGAGCAGTTTTCTTTTGTTTATTTGGATATCCTCTTTTGTGAAGCATCTATTCTAGTCTTTTGCTCATTTTCCTACTGAGTTGTCTGTTTTGCTTACTGAATTCTCTCTGCAGTCGGGGCACACCTCCATTGTTGGATACATGTGATGCCAAAATCCCCTACTCTGTGGCTTGTCATTTCACTCTCTTTTTTTTTTTTTTTTTGAGATGGAGCCTTGCTCTGTTGCCAGGCTGGAGTGCAGTGGCATGATCTCGGCTCACTGCAAACTCCACTTCCCGGGCTCAAGTGATTCCCCTGTCCCAGCCTCCCAAGTAGCTGGGACTACAGGCACATGCCACCGCGCCCGGCTAATTTTTTGTATTTTAGTAGAGACGGGGTTTCACCATGTTGGCCAGGTTGGTCTTGATCTCCTGACCTCGTGGTCCGCCTGCCTCGGCCTCCCTAAGTATTGGGATTATAGCTGTAAGCCATGTCATTTCACTCTCTTAATGGTGTCTTTTGGTGAAAAGAAGTTCATAATTTCACGTAGTCCAATTTATCCATTTCGTCTTCTATATGTTTAGCAGTTTTTTGTGTCCTGTTTAGAAAATTTTTGCCTATTCCAAAATCGTGAAATTTAAATTCTCCACCTCTGTTGAAATTATAATATTAAGGCAGAAAAGACTCTTCATTCTGACCTGTTGGTTCTTAGCCTTTTGCAAGTCCAGGATTCCGGTGAAAATCTGGCTAGAACTCTGGACGCCCTGTACAGAAGTGCACATACACACACACACAGTAGATTTTCCTGCACTGTTAGGGAGTTCACAAGACACTTAGACTTATCTGTGGACCCCTTGTTAGAGAACCCCTCATCTATTCCAACCTAGTCATTTTACAGATAAGGAAATTGAGGCCCAGGGAAAGGCCACTGTTAGTTTGTGGCCCACCTGGGACTGGAATCCAGGTCTCTTGACTCCGATTCTAGTGCTCTTTCTAACAGATTTCCCTGCTGCAGTCTTTCTAAAAATGTCTCACTGGCAAAGGGAGAATGTTTTAGTCAAGGGAGATTTCTGTCCACTAGCAGCAAAAAAAAAATGGCTACATGGTGACACTCTTCTACTTTATGTATTTACCTTAAATGTTTAAGCTCCAAGGAACTGCTTTTTGAAGTTGAGCTGGGAATTATCATGGCCCATGCATCCTCCTCTAGCTGTGACTCAGTGCCCTGGGGTTGCTATATGAACCTTTCCATGTACAACTACCTGTATTCAGCTTGGTCTTTTGGTTGGTTCTGGCTGGAATTTTAAAAAGCACCTTATGGAATAAGCTTCTAGTCTCAATGCTGAAGTGGGTGGGGTTTACCAGAGTGGTTGCTCCAGGGAGAAAATTAAAAGGGGTGGAGGCACGGAAAGGAACTCTGAGTTTCACAGTTGACTAGGTTATGTGGGTTTGCCAATAGTCAGCTGGTAGACAAACGAAGCCAGAGTGTCTAGAAGTATTCATGAATGATTTTACTGCTCCCCTGCCACTGTCTGCAGTGGTCTTTTCCAAGGCTGTAAGTGGACTAAGCAGTTTACAGGTAACAGGGCCAGATATTTTCAAGCCATCACTCAAACCCCAGTGCTAGGCATGTCCAGAGCGAAACCTGTTACCTTGTCAGCATGCTCACTAAAGTGCACTGCCGGCGTGTGCACTTCACACTCATAGCACAGATCACAGTTTGTGTCTCACAGTGAAAAAGACTGTTCATATCTTTGGGCCACACCCTCAAACACAAACTGAATGATCTCACCCTCAACACAAAGGAAGTTGAGTCCATAATAGCATCCACAAATAGGATACTCTTAGATCTGACAAATAACACCCGTTTATTTTATTCCATTTTTCTTCTTTCCCCTATGCCCCTGGAGAGCCTTTTTCCAGTTTCATCACACACTCGTGACTAAGTAGATGGGGGTGCTAGGGGAAAAGCTGTCCGAATGAGGCACAGTTGTCCTGTCATTTCAAAAGCTTTTACAGAGCACCTGCTGTGTTCTGGGTCCTGTACTAGGTGACGGGGCCACCTAGGTGAATAGGACAAGGTCCCTATCCTCAGGAAGCTCCCAGTCCAGGCAGAGGCATGGGTGAATCAGGCCACACGTACTGCGCAGTGTGTTGAGTGAGCACAGATGCTGTGGGGCCACCCTGTGGGTCCAGGGAAGCACTTCCTAGAGAAGAAATCTAAACAGAGATTCCAAGTCAACGAGGCAGAAAGTGATGGGAACAGCATTTGTCATAGGCAGACAGGTGGCTTTCACAGTGACATAGAGACAGTGAGGTGGGGTTGGAATTTAGGCCTGAGAGAGAGAACAGGGACCCAGTGGCATACAGAGTCTTATCCTTGTCCTACCTTTTTGAAAGAGCTAAATTCAGAGGCTGCCAATATGTTCATAACTCAAAAGGATCAGTTATCCCAATAACTTAGGAACCGTTGGCATCCATATCCCTAAATCGGAAAATGCCAAAATCAGAATCATTTCCCCCTACATTGATCACAGTGACCTGTAATCACCTTCAGCTCCCTGGTCTCCTAGAGCCACTGGTCAGCCCCTCGCTACCCTCCTCCAAAGACAAGTCTCTGCTCAGACTGTCACTGAAACTCTGAGCATCCACTCAACAAGCCTCCATTTTCTTACTTTCTCATCTCTTCTCTTTTAGGCCTGAAGAAGTCAGTGATTTATAGTTCACTAAAACTGCACAAAATGTGGAAAGGGTGGCTGAGGAAAACATCTTGATTTTGCTTGCTTTTATATATGTTATGTATAGATGAATAAAGTGTTTGATCCTTTTTGACAGAACAGTGTTTGTTACTTTGACCCATTGCTTAAATTCGAAGATACTCTGGTTTATATAATACTTGGTTTTTTAAATGTATGCATCAGACATTTACCCAGTTGGGATCCAAATATATTAGAGGGCTTAGCATCAGAAGAAAAGAACCCTCTCCATGTACAAAGCCATGTGGGTCCTGCAGAATAGCTTTGCCTGTGGCCTGCATTCTGTAGGTACGTGAGAGTCAGACATGACAAATTGCATGTATGCTGTGAACACACAGCCCAGGAAACTTACAGGGTGGGGAAGCTTGGCTTTCTCTGCCTGGCTTGTAATGTCTCTAGTCTCCATCCTGTTCACTTGTTTTTTTTTCCGACAGGAGCTCGCAAGTGTCGCATCAACATTTCCCTGGATCTAGGCTTTTTGTGTTTTTCTTTGTTCTCCACTAAAGTGTATGGCAGTGACTTTTGGGTTAGGAGCCTGGAACAGACACCTTGCAGAGCCTGCCTTATTGTAACAGTTAGGATGTGTTTGGGCAACAGGAAACCCGCTGCAGAGTACCTTGAACAGCAAAGGACAGAATCATGCACCCCAGTTTCTCTCCATCTCTCTGCCCTCTGCCCTCTGCCGTGTTAGCATCATGCTGAGGCTGGCTTTGCTCTGTCGTGAGACTGCTGGCAGCAGCTTCAAGGGCTGTGTGCTTCCAAATCACAACTGGGAGCCACAGAGAAGACTCCTTTCAGATGGCCTCTTAGAAAAGCAAGAAACCTTCCCAACAGCCCCTAGCAAGCCTCTGTTTGGTTTCACGATGCTGATTGGGTTACATGCCCATCCCAGAGCCAGTAAATGGACAAAGGATGGAACTAAGCTGATAGGCTCAGGCCTGAGCCACCAGCCCCAGCCCAAGAGGTAACTTCCCTCCCCTCTGAAGCTCACAGGCTCCGAAGCTCACAGCCCTCCCTCCCCTCTGAAGCTCACAGGCTTCAGAGAAGGAGTAGACACTTAAATGGGAGTTGAGGAGGAAGGGCTGTTGGGAAGCAACCACCTCCTCCCACCTCATCCACCTCACAAGCCATGCGAATCTATTTGATTGAACCTCAACTTGTCTTTTTTTCCTGCAAATCGTCTTTGTCCCACCTCACACTCTGTATTTCCGTTGCCAAGTATTGTAATGCAGACCCGTAGGCTCTCTTGTACATTTGAACGATCCCTTGTCTACTTATTTTTTGTTTACTATTGGGTTCAGCTCATTCTAACCCATAGCATAGTGAAGAGTGCAGACTTCAGATTCAGCCAAACTGAGTTACATCTCATCCCCACTACTAACCAGCTATGTGATTTTCGGCAAGTTATCAAGCCTCTGAATAGTTTCACCATCTGTGAGATGGAAATAACATTACAGACCCCTTGAGTTGTGCTGGTCTGTGCACTCACCCCTGTAGAACACCTAGGGTAGTGCCTTGTGCCTAGCATTGAGCAAATGGTTGTTGCTGCTGTGGTACCTTTGTATTATTGGTTTTGTTATTATTTTCTTTTTCTTTTTCTTCCTTTTTATTTCTTTTCTTTTTTTTTTTTTTTTTTCGAGATGGAGTTTTGCTCTTATTACCCAGGCTGGAGTGCAGTGGCATGATCTTGGCTCACTGTAACCTCCGCCTCCTGGGTTCAAGCAATTCTCCTGCTTCAGCCTCCCGAGTAGCTGGGATTACAGGTGCCTACCACCACGCCCAGCTAATTTTTTCTATTTTTAGTAGAAACAGGGTTTCATCATATTGGCCAGGCTGGTCTTGAACTCCTGACCTCAGGTGATCCACCCGCCTTGGCCTCCCAAAGTGCTGGGATTACAGGCGTGAGCCACCACGCTTGGCCTATTATTTTCTTCTATAAGCCTTTTTGTTTATTTGTGTAAGTTTTTTCCTTAAGAACCCAAAATAGACGGCATGGTGGCTCATGCTTGGAATCCCAGCACTTTGGAAGGCTAAGGCTGGAGAGTTGCTTGAGCCCAGGAATTCAAGAGCAGCCTGGGCAACATAGCGAGAGCACATCACTACAAAAAGTTTTTTTAAAATTAGCTAGATGTGGTGGCACATGCCTATGGTCCCAGCCACTTGGGAGGGAGGACCACTTGAGCCCAGAAGGTCAAGGCTGCAGTGATCTGTGATTGTGCCGCTGTATTCCAGCCTGGGTGACAAAATGGATTCTCCACTGCCTATGCGATACGAATTTTTCCTCATCCTATTCAAGACTCACTATAATCTGGCTTTATTTTAACTTCTGTCCTCTGTATCTGATAGAGCTTTTTATATTCCCAAAGTAGATACTTTACCAACTAGATACTCATTGGATCACAGAACACCAGGGTCACTCTCCAGCTATGGCATCTGAGGCCTCTGGAGAGGAAGTGACTGCCTGGGGTCATAACATATGTGAGTAACATTGCTGGGGCTTCAATCCTGGCCTCCAGACTCCGGTGTAGTGCCTTTTCTCACACAGCCTGCAGCTTTCACAAATGATGAATACTTGTGTCTTTGTGTTCCACTGCCCCTAGATGTATTCTTCCTTTTCCTCAATCTAAGGTGATTCGTCAAAAAGGCATATAAGGAGGAGAGGTAAGACTTTCTCTGAGGAAAGTGGAACTCTTCGGGAGTAAGTAGCTCTTCTCATTCCAGAAGGCTCAAGAAATAAATGTATTTTGGTGTCACACCTAGAGTTGGTTCTCAACTCTTTCTAGCTGCGTCCTTGGTCAAGTTGCTAAACCCTTCTGAACCTCAGTTTCTGTATCCATGATGTAGGTATTCTTATACCCATCTGTCAGGTTTGGTGTTAGAATTAAATGACATAACATGTAAATTACCTAACGTGGTTCTTGGCACATCATGATAGTATCTCTGCTATCCAGTTCAGATGGTGAGTTTAGATGGCATGGGATAGTCCCTCATATATTAGTCAGTCTAGTCAAGAAAATGGAAACAACCCTAAGTATATCAAATAGAAGGAATTTAATATAGGGAATTTGTTAGATGTTGGGAGGTGGGAAACAAAAAAGAAAGGGTACCCTGGAGGAGGAAGAAGGGATGACGTGCAGAGAATCTGCACATCAGGATGGTGCTAGCATCCCTGGACTGGAACTTACAAGCCCACACCTGCTGCTGTGTTGCTGGAGATGCTCCCTGTAGTGGTTTCAAAATATGTTCACAAATTCTTTGGCCCTCCTCCTAGCAGTAGCATTCATTTTCCCTCCTTGAATATCGGCGGGCCTTAGTGATTTGCTTCTAACACGTAGAATATAACAGATGAGATGCTCTATGACTTCCAAGGCTAGATCCTAAAAGGTAACACAACTTCCACCCGACTCTCTCTCAGGACACTTGGCTTGGAACCCAGCTGCCATGTTGTGAGGGCGCCAGGCCACTGAGAGAGGCCACATGTAGTTGTTTTGGCTGACGTCCAACATCAGTTGCCGGACAAGTGAGTGAGCAAGCCTGTAACTCCAGCCCCAGCCACTGTGACTATGACAGAACAAGAGATCCCAGGCAGGACCTGCCTAGCCAAGCCCAGTCAGCTTTTGGAAGTCTGAGGGAGAATAAGAAAATGATCATTGTCGTTTAAAGTCATTGAGTTGTCCAGGCGTGGTGGCTCACACGTGTAATCCCAGCACTTTGGGAGGCTGAGGAGTTCGAGACCAGCCCAGGCAACATAGTGAGACTTCCGCATCTCTACAAAAACTTTAAAATGAGGTAGCACACACCTGTAGCCCCAGCTACTCAGGAGGTTGAGGTGGGAGGATTGCTTGAGCCTAGAAGGTTGAGGCTGCAGTGAGCTGTGATTGTGCCACTGCACAATCTAGTCAAGAAAAATGGAAACAACCCTAAGTATAATACATAGAAGGGGCTGGCCGCAGTGGCTCACGCCTGTAATCCCAGCACTTTGGGAGGCTGAGGCGGGTGGATCACGAGGTCAGGAGTTCGAAACCAGCCTGGCCAACATGGTGAAACCCCGTCTCTACTAAAAATACAAAAATTAGCCAGGCATGGTGGCTTATCCCTGTAATACCAGCTACTCAGGAGGCTGAGGCAGGAGAATTGCTTGAATCTGGGAGGTGGAGGTTGCAATGAGCCAAGATCGTGCCACTGCACTCCGGCCTAAGTGACAGAGCAAGATTCCATCTCACAAAATAATAATAATAATAAAATTAAATAAATAAATAAATGGAACTTAATATAGGGATTTTGTTACAAAGATGTTGGGAGGGCTGGCAAACAGAAAAGAAGGGGTACCCTGGAGGAGGAAGAAGGGATGACATGCAGAGAAGCTGCACATCAGGAAGCTGCTAACAGCCCTGTACTGGAACCTACAAGCCCACACCAGCCTGGGCACCAGAGCGAGACTCTGTCTCTCAAAAAGATTAAAAAGTCATTAAGTTTTCAGAAGACTTGTACACAGTTCAGAAGACTTATACACAGCATTAGATACTGTGTACAAATCCTCTGAAAACTAATGCCCTTGCCACTGCTAGAGCTGCCAGAGTCACCACCACTGCCCAGATGCCACTTGGGCCAGGCACGGTGGCTCACGCCTGTAATCCCAGCACTTTGGGAGGCCAAGGTGGGTGGATTGCTTGAGCTCAGGAGTTTGAGGCCCGCCTGGGCAACATAGTGAGACCTCATCTCTACAAAAAGTAAACAAAAAATTAGCTGGGTGCAGTGGTGCGCACCCACGGTCCCAGCTACTTGGGAGGCAGAGATGGCAGAATCACCTGAACCCCGGGAGGTCAAGGCTGCAGTGAGCAGAGATCATACCACTGCACTCCAGCCTGGGCGAGAGAGCGAGACTCTGACTGAAAAAACAAAAACAGGCTGGGCACGGTGGCTCACGCCTGTAATCCCAGCATTTTGGGAGGCCGAGGTAGGTGGATGACGAGGTCAAGAGATCGAGACCATCCTGGCTAACACGGTGAAACCCCATCTCTACTAAAAATACAAAACTTAGCTGGGCATGGTAGGGGGTGCCTGTAGTCCCATCTACTCAGGAGGCTGAGGCAGGAGAATCACTTGAACCCGGGAGGTGCAGGTTGCAGTGAGCCAAGATTGCGCCACTGCACTCCAGCCTGGTAACAGAGCAAGACTCCATCTCAAAACAAAACAAAACAAAAACAAAAACCAGATGCCACTTGACAACCACCAGTAACTGCTGCTGCAGTTGGAGTCAAACCCAGGAACTTCTCTTCCTCCTATCTTCTGATCTGGCATCATGGTCTCCAATCAGCAAAACCTAATAGAAAGCCAGCTGGTAAGAAAGCCTGGGCAACATAGTTTGCAGGCTCCTACCCAAGCAGTAGAGAGTGGAGTACAGAGGAATGGCTGAGGTCAGCAGAGAAGCACCTGCCTGTGATGACTGAGCATCCGGATCCACCCTTCAATCATATCTAAATTTCCATACACCAGCAGCAGCTTCCTGTTTCCACCCGACGTGATGCAGCTATCCTTTGTACAAAAGAAAATGCTCCCAAATTAGCCAGGGGTGGTGGTGGGCACCTGTAGTCCCAGCTGCTTGGGAGGCTGAGGTGGGAGAATCACTTGAACCTGGGAGGCGGAAGTTGCAGTGAGCCATGATTGCGCCACTGCACTCCACCCTGGGGGACAGAGCGAGACTCCTTCTCAAAAAAAAAAAAAAAGAAAAGAAATGTTCTCACTTTTCTGGCAGGAAAGAGTAAACAAAGTCCCTACAGTTACTGTATTCATCTCTGGGTGATGTTAATGCCTCTTTAATTAGAATCCCAACTGGATATTGTATAATTTAGAAACTAGCCTATAACGTTAACCACTACCCACTCTCCTTACGTAAAATAGTTGAAGAGAAGGGGTTAAAAATACCCGTGTGCCTGTCTGTGGGTGTGTATATACACATTACCACTCAAGGAAGGAAATAGGCCTACCTTTTTTGGTTTGGGTTTGGTTTTGGTTTCTTTTGTTTTTTGAGGCAGAGTCTTGCACTGTTGCCCAGGCTGGAGTGCAGTGGCGCGATCTTTGCTCACTGCAACCTCCGCCTCCTAGGTTCAAGCGATTCTGCCACCTCAGCCTCCTGAGTAGCTGGGATTACAGGCTCACACCACTACACCTGGCTAATTTTTTGTATTGTTAGTAGAGACGGGGTTTCACCATGTCGACCAGGCTAGTCTCGAATTCCTGAACTCAAGTGATCTGCCCTCCTTGGCCTCCCAAAGTGCCAGAATTACAGGCGTGAGTCACCGCATCATTTTTTAAAAAGGTTATGATATCACAATAGATACGGCATCTTTCTCCCTTTACCCATTCTGTGTTCCTATTGCCCTCAGCCTGTACTTCATTTGGGCAGAGTTCCTTACCTGGTTGGGGCCCAAATCTCCACTACTGAAGAGCTGTCCCTCTGGGTCCTGTCTATATAGGGTTGTTGTAGTCTTTAACTTTTATTGAACATGGTTCCACGTTTTACATTTTGAGTCGTGAGAATTTAATAGTGCTTACTATTCAGAGCAATGTTTCTTGTATTAACTCACTCATCCTTACGCAACCCAATAAGGCAAGTACTATTATTCTAACCTTACAAATCAGGAAACAGGCTCAAAGAGGTTAAGGACCTTGCCTAAAGTCACACGGCTAGTTAAGTGGTAGGACCAGGATTCGAGCCCACGTCTGAATGGTCTGAATCTGGTCTCAGCGCCCTTAACCACTGCTCAGCCACCATGGGCAGGCGTTTTTCTATTCCGTACCACAGCTGAGCACACAATAGGTGCTCATTAAATGGTAGCTGTTATTGTTGATATTACTGCCATTTGATAACCGTCTCTTGGAGTTATGCATCTTATACCCACTTATAAAAACAACCGGTTATTTAAACAATGCCTGGCAAATGACATCGTCCTGATTTGTGGCTAGAAATCCTTAAAACACTGTTTCAGAATTTACAACTATCTCATGAAAAGTCTGATTCCTAAAAGAGAGCTTGTCTCCAGGTTGCTTGCTCTGGCTTCTAATCATAACATTTCCCTTTATTAGCCATGGGAAAAGCTTTGGATTTGGTGACCAAAGGCGTCTGGTCAAACCCCCCAGGTCAGCTCTGACACAGATCAGCCAGGTGATGTTTGGAGCTGATGGTTGAGTTTCCTCACTGTGCTCCAAGATCATCAGTCCCTGGGAGACTGGAGAAAAAGTGGTTTGGCAAAACCATAAATGCAAGAGAGCCCAGCACCGATGAGCTGCCTCTGCCCACAAGTGTAATAATATCAGCCCAAGTGACCCCTAAATGAGAGTCAAAATAGCCATGTGCTCAGTGAGATTCTTTTATACTCTGGCACATAAGCAGGACTTTAGAAAGGAGAAGCTCTTCTCCAGCACCCTGGGGGTTACTGAGGGTCTCCATGGCCAGAGGTCTCTTCTGCAGCTCCAGCTGAATCATGGATCCCTACTCCTTTGAGGCTCTCCATGGCAGTGAGTCTTCAAGCCCCAAGTACTACGTGAGCCCTCTCCCTCCAAACCACCCTCAGTGAGCTAGAGGACACACAGGACTGAATCTCATCAGACACACTGCATTAGACTAAGGGAAGATGCTCATCGACCCAGGCACTCTGTCCCACCAAAAAATCACTGAGCTGCTTGAACCCACAGAAAGGTCCATGCCCCAAACTCCAACCGTGTGGTGAGGAGTAAGGGAGTAAACTAAAGTTTCACAGGCACAGGCCAGCATCTGTGAAAGTACTTTGAACTAGTAGATGGTATAAAAATGGAGAAAACCTAAGATTTATGGAAGGCCTATGGTTTATGGAAGGTGTGATACATAAACAGCCTCACTTAATCCTTATCCTACTTCTACAACATAGATACAATCCCACTTGTGTGTGTGTGTGTGTGACAGGGTCTCATTCTGTCACCCAGGCAGGAGTGCAGTAGCACGATCTCAGCTTACTGCAGCCTTGACTTCCTGGGCTCAGACCGTCCTCCCACCTTAGCCTCCCAAGTAACTGAGACTATGGGCACGCACCACCACCCCTGGCTAGTTTTTTGTGTTTTTAGTAGAGATAGGGTTTTACCATGTTGCCTAGGCTGGTCTTGAACTGCTGGGCTCAAGTGATCCATCCATCTTGGCCTCTTAAAGTGCTGGGACTACAGGTGTGAGCCACCACACCCAGCCCAACTTTTTAAAAAAAATTTTTACAACCAAGAAAACAGGATTACAGAGGTTAATCTAGCCCCATAGCAGGATTTGAATTCAGTTCTGTATGACTCAAAAATCCATTCACTTTCCAGTATCACACCCCATCTTTGGGCCATGCCTGCAGGATGTGGGTTGTTCTCTCCATGTGTATCCGGGTGATCTGACCCATGATTATTTTCAGCCATCACTGGCCATGCAGCTAAAGACAGCTGGTGTCATTTCTTTTTTCTGTTTCTTCTGAGATGAAGTGGGACCATAGAAAATTCCTTCCTAGAATGAGCTACATCGGAAGAGATGATACATACATGATATGTCAGAATTAATAGGAAACTTTAAAACCGTCTAAACTCCTTCACCTTACCGGTGGGATGAGTGAACCCAGGCAGGCTGTGACTTCCAAGGTCACATCAATTTGTTGACGGCCGGGACAAAAACCTGGGTCTCTTATTTATTATTATTATTATTATTATTATTATTATTATTTTGAGATGGAGTCCCACTTTGTCACCCAGGCTGGAGTGCAGTGGCATGATCTTGGCTCACTGCAACCTCCACCTCCCAGGTTCAAGCAATTCTCCTGCCTCAGCCTCCTGAGTAGCTGGGATTCCAGATGTGCACCACCATGCCCGGCTAATTTTTGTATTTTTAGTAGAGATGGAGTTTTGCCATGTTGGCCAGGCTGGTCTCGAACTCCTGACCTCAGGTGATCCGCCAGCCTTGGCCTCCCAAAGTGCTGGGATTACAGGCATGAGCCACCGCGCCTGACCGGGTCTCTTACTTTTTACTTAATTACCCCTTCGCTTCAGCATGCTGTTCTACCCACCCCACATATGGGTAAATTATAACAGGGCTAAGAGCTTCAGTAGCATTTCTGAGATCAAGAAGAACAAAACGTCTGAGCCCATCATTCTTTCCAAACACTACAGGACATCTGCCTAGATTTAGCTCCCAACTAACTTGAATTTCATTGTCCCCAACTCCTTGTATAACTATCCTACGGTGACAACTGAGCTACAGATACGAGAAAGTCCTTAAAATTCCAGGTTGCAGTGGGTTACATAGAAGAGGATGACAGGATGTGGCAGATGAAAAGCAGAAGTCTAAAGGCTATTCCCAGACAGGAGGCTTTAGTTCAACTGGTATTAGTTGAATTACAGGAATAAAATGTTCCCAGACAGTGTTGGTTGGAGGAGATGGGATATGCCAAGATGATGGTGCTGTGGTGCTGCCTCAGTAACCTTACAGTAAATCAAATAGAGAAGATAAAATCCACCCTCATAACACAAGGTGAGAAGCGATCAATGCTGTGAACAGAAGTTCATTCATTCACTGATTTAGTCAAGTATTTAACAAAAATTTAATAAATGCCCTCTGCATACCAAGAGCTGGAGCCCTGGAGAGTTGTCCCAATTGTAAGGATCTTACAATACAGAAAAGTAAAGTAAATTGTGAATTAGATTTCTCTGATAAGTACTTAATCATAGGGGTAACTGTAGGGTGCTATAGAGATACCTCAAAGTGACAGGAAACTGGTTGAGCCATTACAGTGTGCCAGGCACTCTTCTAAGCACTTTCTATATATTTATTCATTTGATCCTCACCACAGCCTTATGTAACAGGGACTCTTATTATTCCCTATTACATGCATGAGGAAACGGAGGCACAGAAAACTAACAGGACAGCCTGGATCCCAAACCGGGCCATCAGGTTCCAAAGCCCTCCCTCTTGACCTCTTGACTAAATTGTCTTTCAGTCACTTGGTGTTCTCCCAATCTGGAGGGAAGCAGCAAGTGATGTCCAGCCTGTTACTTTAAGAACAAGTAGGGGTTAGCCAGAGGAGAAGGAAGAGTATTCCAGACATAGGACTATGGATATTCAAAAGCCCTAAATGAAGAGATCACAGTGTGTTGAGGGAACTAAAGTTAGTTCAAGATGAATAAAGTGCCAGACATATACGGTGCAGGAGTGAGGCTGGAGAAATGACTGAGGCCAGATCATGAAAGGTCTTAACGATTCTTGTTAGTCTGTTCATTGTTATCCCCAGAGCAATGGAGAGCCAGCCAGGGATTTTTGAGCTAGAGAGTGACAAAAGTGGATTTGCATTTCATAAACATCAGTGTGGCTGCACTATGGAGAATGGACTAGAAAGGGGAAGACTGTAGTCATCTAGTTGAGAGATGATGGTGGCCCAGGGCAGGGTCACTGAGAATGGACCAAAAGGGACAGATTGAAGTGATGTCTAGGAAGTGGACTCAGTACAACTTGATGACTGACTATGGAGAAGGGCTTGCCAAGGCTCCCGCTGGCACAAATGGGAGAATGGTGTGCCTGTTTCCTCAGCTGAGGATCCAGGAGGAGGGGCATATTTGGGGACAGCAGGAGGATGGTGATGAATTCAGGTCTGCACATGCTGGGTTTGGAATGTCTGTGGGAGATGTTGAGTAAACAGTTGGTTCCCCAGGTCTGGAGCTGGAAATGGAAATGTGAGAATTGGCAGCTAATAGATGGCGATTAAAGCCACCATGGGAGTGAATGAGGTTCTCTCAGGAAGTCTGTGGAGTACAAAGAGAAGAGAGCCAAGGGCACACCAGCAACAAGCACCAGCATGAAGGGAACAAACAAACCCGAGAGGTAATCAGGAAAACACAGAGAGCAGGGGTCAGGTCGCAGGAGATGGATGGTGACTGTGTAGTTCGGACATTTGTCCCCTCCAAATCTCATGTTGAACTTGGATCCTTGGTGTTGGAGGTAGGGCCTGGTGAGAGGTATGTTGGTCATGGGGCTGGCTCCCTCATGAAGAGCTTTACCATTCTCACTAGAGCGAGTGAGTTCTCACTCTTAGTTCCTGCATGACCTGGCAGTTAAAAGGAGCCTGGCACCTTCCTCCTCCTCTCTTTGCTCTCCCTTTAATTTGTAAAGAGTAAAGGTTTATTTGGCTCATGATTCTGATGGCTGGAAAGCTCAAGATTGAGCATCTGCACCTGGTGAGGGCCTCACGCTGCCCCCACTCATGGCAGACGGGGAAGGGGAACCAGTGTGCAGAGGTCACATGGCCCGAGAGAGAGCCGGCAAAGGCGGGTGCCAGGCTCTTTTTAACAACCTGCTCTCGCAGAAACTAACAGAGTGAGAACTCACCACTGAGGGAGGGCATTAATCTATTCATTAGGGATCTGCCCTCGTGACCCAAACACCTCCTATTAGGCCCCATTTCCGATGGTGGGCATCAAATTTCAATATTAGCTTTGGAGGGGACAGACATCCAAACCATAGCATAGCAGATGCCCTCAAAAAAGTGAAAGGCTAACCTAAAGAACGGGAAAAAATATTTGTAAATCATGTATCTGATAAGGTACTTATAACTAGGATATAAAGACAACCATAGTAAAAATAGGCAAAGGATCTGAACACACACTTCTCCAAAAAAGATATACGAATGGCCAATAAACACATGAGAAGGTGCTCAACATCACTCATCATCAGGGAATGCAAATCAAATCACAATGAGATACCACCTCACACCCACTAGGAAGGCTAAATAAAAAAGACACAGTCATTTTCTGATGTTTTTTCCAAAAAAGAGATTAAAGGAGAAGAAAAAAGGACAAAAAGCAAGTGTTATTTTACAAAGATGTGAAGACAGTGGAGCCCTCGTGTGCTGCTAATGGGAATGTGAAGTGGGGCAGTTGCTAAGGAAAACAGTTAGTTCCTCAAGTGGTTAAATACAGAGTTCCTGGGACACAGAGGCGGGCCATTGCTTGAGCCCAGGAGTTTGAGACTGGGCAACATAGCAAGACCCTGTGTCTACAAAAAATTTAAAAATTATCTGGATTTGGTGTGTGTGCCTGTAGCCCCAGCTACTTGAGAGGCTGAAGCGGGAGGATCACTTGACAAGCCTAGGAGTTGGAGGTTGCAGTGAGCTGTGATCGCACCACTGCACTCCAGCCTGGGTGACAGAACGAGACCCTGTCTCTAAAAAAGAAAAAAAAACCATAGAGTTCTCATATGACCCAGAAATTCTATTCCCAGGTATATATACCCAAGAGAAATGAAAATATCTGTCCACACAAAAACTGGACAATGGACTGTTAACCGACAATAAAAAAGAGTGAAATACTGATGCAGACTATGACACGGATGAGCCTTGAAAACATGATGCCAAGTGGAAGAAGCCTCACACAAGAGACCACATACTATACGATTTCACATACATGAAATGCCAGAATAGCCAGATATACAGAGACAGGATGTAGAACTGTGGCTGCTGAAGGGCTGGAAGTGGGTAATGGGGGCTTAGGAGTGAAGCTAAGAATTGGGAAGTTTTCTTTTTAGGTTAATGGGAATGTTCTAAAACTGTATGATGGCAGTACAACTCTATAAATAAAAACACTGAATTTACACTTTTTTTTGAGATGGAGTCTCGTTCCCTCACCCAGGCTGGAGTGCAGTGGCAGGATCTTGGCTCACTGCAGCCTCCACCTCCCGGGTTCAAGCAATTCTCCTGCCTCAGCCTCCCGAGTAGCTGGGATTATAGGTGCACACTGCCACACCCGGCTAATTTTTGTATTTTTAGTAGAGACAGAGTTTCACCATGTTGGCCAGGCTGGTCTCGAAGTCTGGATAGCAAGTGATCCACCTGCCTAGGCCTCCCAAAGTGTTGGGATTACAGGTGTGAGCCACCGCACCCGGCCTGCTGAACTGTACACTTTAAATGGCTGAATTCTATGGTATGTAAATTATATCTCAGTGAAGCTGTTAAAAAGTTTTTCAGTGCTGCTTCTTGGTTGGTTAAAACATTAATCCTGACATCATTTAGTAGTACCTCAACTCCTTTTTGGAAATGCCCAAAGCCTTTTTATGCTAGATTAGCTCTAATTGAAGAAGTAAAAGCTCAAATAGTTACCTTTTTTTCCTCTCCCAGCTTTAATGAAGTATAACTGACAAAAAAAATTATATGTATTTAAGGTATATGATCTCATGATTTGATGTATGTATACATTGTGAAGATCACCACAATCAAGTTAATTAGCATACCCATATCCTCACATAGTTAGCATTTTTGTCTGTGTGGTGAGAACACTTAGGAGCTACTCTCTTAGCAAATTTCAAGTAGACAATACATTATTTTTAAATGTAGTCACCATGCTGTACATTAGATCCCCAGAACTGAATGTTTGTACCTTTTCACCAAAATCTTCCCATTCCACCTACCGCTGGGAACTACGATTCTACTGTTTATGAGTTTGATACTTTCAGATTCCACACAGAAGTGAGATCACACAGTCTTTGTCTTTCCATATGTGGTTTATTTTACTAAGCATAATGTCTCCAATGTTTCATCCAGGTTGTCGCAAATGGCAAGATTTCTTTCTTTTTTATGGTGGAATAATGTTTGCAAGCTCCTTGACTTACAGTGGGGCTACGTCCCCATAAATTCATTGTAAAGTCGAAAGAGCATTAAGTCCTGGATGGTCTGTCTGTGCAGTCATGTGTCACTTAATGACAGGGATACCCTCTGAGAAATGCGTTGTCCGGCAATTTTCTTCTTATGTGAGCGTCACAGAGTGCACTTACAGAAACCCAGATGGCTGGCCGGGCGCGGTGGCTCACTCTTGTAATCCCAGCACTTTGGGAGGCTGAGGCGGGTGGATCACGAGGTCAGGAGTTCAAGACCAGCCTGGCCAAGATGGTGAAACCCCATCTCTACTAAAAATACAAAAATTAGCCGGGCGCGGTGGCAGGCGCCTGTAGTCCCAGCTACTTGGGAGGCTGAGGGCAGGAGAATCACTTGAACCTGGGTAGCGGAAATCGCAGTAAGCCGAGATCGCACCACTGCACTCCAACCTGGGTAACAAAGCAAGAATCTGTCTCAAAAAAAAAAAAAAAAAAAAAAAAAAAAATGCTTTCAATGTGATGGTATTAGGAGATGAGGATTTGGGAGTTTATTGGGTCATGAGGGCAGATTAGGACACTATCAACAAGACCCAGGGAGATCCTTTCTTCCTTCTTCTATGTGAAGTTGCAATGAGAAGTGGCCATCTATGAACCAGAAAGCCCTCACTAGACACTGAATCTGCCAATGCCTTGATCTCAGACTTCCCAGCCTCCAGGCAGAGAAATACATTTCTGTTGTTTATAAGGCACCCAGTCTATGGCATTTTGTTATAGCAACCCAACAGACCAAGACGAACCTCCCAGGGAGAGCAGTAGGGCCCTGGGCAGTCTCGGGAGCCAGAGGATTGCAGGCGGCAGCTGGGGCCTGTGACATGTGGCTGTTTCACGGAAAGTGCTCCCTCTTCTGTCCATCTTGGGCTAGCCTGGCCATCTAGATAACAGTCCCTCTGGCACTCAGTTACTGCTCTTGTTGGCAGGGTGGAGAGCCTGCCTGTCAGCTTGGTTTGATGGAGAACTTTCCAGGTGCACGTAGAAAGGGGCAGAGCACCTTTCTGATTCCCAAGGAAGCAAAGAAAGCAGCTTTCATTCTAACGTGGTGAGAGAGCTCTCCCTGGCTCTGTTTTGTCCAGGAAGTTTTCCTGTGCACAAAGTGTGCGTTCATAGAGTCAGAAAGCAAGAGTGCTCAAACCAGTTTTAGGTGGCAGAACACCTGGAAATTTTAGCTTCCTTTGCATAAGATGATGAAACACTGACTTTTCTTTTTTGTTGTTTGTTTTGGTTTGGTTTTTTTGAGATGGAGTCTTGCTCTGTCTCCCAGGCTGGAGTGCAGTGGCATGATCTTGGCTTACTGCAACCTCCGCTTCCCAGGTTCAAGTGATTCTCCTGCCTCAGCCTCCCAAGTAACTGGGATTACAGGCACCTGCCACCATGCCCTGCTAATTTTTGTATTTTTAGTAGAGACAAGGTTTTGCCATGTTGGCCAGGCTGGTCTCGAACTCCTGACCTCAGGTGATCCACCCACCTCAGCTTCCCAAAGTGCTGGGATTACAGGTGTGAGCCACTGCACCTGGCCCCCAACACTGACTTTTCTATTTCTCATTGTATGAACCACAATTTAGCTCGGAACACATTGATGGATTTAGCATCTAGGTTGGGCAATAAACGTTCTGCTTAATTAAATGTGCATACTGTTATAAATTAATGAAATCGGCTGGGCGCGGTGGCTCACGCTTGTAATCCCAGCACTTTGGGAGGCCGAGGCGGGCGGATCACGAGGTCAGGAGATCGAGACCACGGTGAAACCCCGTCTCTACTAAAAATACAAAAAAAATTAGCCGGGCGTGGTGGCGGGCGCCTGTAGTCCCAGCTACTCGGAGAGGCTGAGGCAGGAGAATGGTGTGAACCCGGGAGGCGGAGCTTGCATTGAGCCGAGATCGCGCCACTGCACTCCAGCCTGGGTGACGGAGCGATACTCCGTCTCAAAAAAAAAAAAAAAAGAAAATAAATAAATAAATTAATTAATTAATTAATGAAATCACAGCTAGAAGCCTACTGGCTCATGGAGAAAACAAGCTGTTGAGCTACTCAGGGTCAAGTTTCCAAGTGTCTCCATTACTGCTTGTTTGCCAACAGGTCTGGATGTTCTGCTAGTACTTGGTGGTAGTCATCAAAGAAAATGTTGGGGTGGGGCTGGGCACGGTGGCTCACGCCTGTAATCCTAGCACTTTTGGAAGCCAAGGCAGGAGGGCTGTTTGAGGCCAGGAGTTCAAGACCAACCTGGCCAAAATAGCGAGACCCCACCTCTAGTTTTTAAATTTTATAAAAAATTAAAAATGTTGGGAGAAAAATAGTTCACAACGTGCTAGTCATTAACTAGCTTTTTTTTTTTTTAAGCAAATCAAAAATAAAATAAATCATACTTGGAGACTTTGGAATCAGAAAGACCTGGGTTTGGCCAGGGGCGGTGGCTCACACCTGTAATCCCAGCACTTTGGGAGGCTGAGGCAGGTAGATCACTTGAGGTTAGGAGTTTGAGACCAGCCTGGCCCATATGGTGAAACCCCGACTCTACTAAAAATATAAAAATTAGCTGGACGTGGTGGTGTGTGCCTGTAATCCCAGCTACTCAGGAGGATGAGGCAGGAGAATTGCTTGAACCCAGGAGGCGGAGGTTGCAGTGAGCTGAGATCGCACCACTGCACTCCAACCTGGGCAACAGAGCTAGACTCCATCTCAAAAAAAAAAAAAAAGAGAGAGAAAGAAAGGCCTGAGTTTGAATCAAGAGTATATACTGTGTGACAGCAAGCAAGTTACTTAATCTCTTGGAACCTGCCTCCTGGTCTTTAAGACGGAGACGATAAAGACCCTACTTGGCAGAATGATTCTCAAGATTAGCATCAATGTATGTAAAGCCCCTGGCACGGTGCCTCGCCTTGAATAGGAGGCTTAATAAAGGGCAGGATAACTCTTTCAAAAACATTATGGGGATTCTCAAAGAACTAAAAATAGAACTACCATTAGACTCCAATCCCATTACTGGGTATCTACTGAAAGGGAAAAGACACGTGCACTCATGTGTTTATGACAGCACTGTTCACAATCACACAGATACACTGTCCATCAACCAAGGATCGGATAAAGAAAATGTAATACACACACACACCATGGATATACTCAGCCATTAAAAAAAAAGAATGAAATCACGTCTTTTGCAGCAACATGGAACTGGAGGTCATCATCCTAAGTGAAATAACTCAGAAACAGCCAGATACAGCTTGTTCTCACTTGTGACAGCCAAACAATGGGTACACATGAACATACAGAGTAGAAAAATAGACACTGGGCCGGGCCCAGTGGCTCACGCCTGTAATCCCAGCGCTTTGGGAGGCCAAGGAGGGCGGATCACGAGGTCAAGAGATCAAGACCATCCTGGCTAACACGGTGAAAGCCCGTCTCTACTAAAACTACCAAAAAAAAAAAATTAGCCAGTTGTGGTGGCGGGCACCTGTAGTCCCAGCTAGTCGGGAGGCTGAGGCAGGAGAATGGCGTGAACCCGGGAGGTGGAGCTTACAGTGAGCTGAGATTGCGCCACTGCACTCCAGCCTGGGTGACAGAGCGAGACTCCGTTTCCAAAAAAAAAAAAAAAAAAAAAGGAAAAAAAGAAAAAGAAAAACAGACACTGGAGACTAAAAAGTGGGAGGGGGTGAGGGTTGGAAAATCACCTGTTGGGTACAGTGTTCACTATTTGGGTGATGATGGGTGCACCACTGCGCAATATACACGTAAGAAAAATGCACCTGTACCCCCTAAATATATACACTTTTTTAAAATTAAAAATAAATAAACAGGCCAGGCGTGGTGGCTCCACGCCTGTAATCCCAGCACCTTGGGAGGCCAAGGTGGGTCGATCACCTGAGGGTCAGGAGTTTGATACCAGCCTGGCAAACATGGTGAAACCCCATCTGTACTAAAAGTACAAAAATTAGCCGGGCATGGTGGCGGGCGCCTGTAATCCCAGCTACTCGGGAGGCTGAGACAGGAGAATCGCTTGAACCTGGGAGGCAGAGGTTGCAGTGAGCGGAGATCGCACCATTACACTCCAGCCTGGGCAACAAGAGCGAAACTCCATCTCAAAAATAAATAAATAATCCATCTCAAAAATAAACAAATCGCGCCATTGCACTCCAGCCTGGGCAACAAAGAGCAAAACTCCATCTTAAAAATAAATAAATAATCCGTCTCAAAAATAAACAAACAAGCAAACAAACAAATGAGGCAACAGAGACTCTGAAAAGAGCCCAAAGTCATCCAGCAGGTTTGCCGTGAGCCAGGCATAGAATCCCAACCTCCAGCAGCCTCCCCACCATGCTGTGCTGTTCTCTTCTGCAAACCCAGGGACTTTCTAAAATGCCCAGCCCATCCCTGGAGGCCACAGGTTATTGCCTGTGTTCTCTTCTCTTTTGATAGCCAGCCAAGAAGAGGGAACCCAGGGTGACTCACCAGGTGAGCCAGTCCCCCATCCCTAGTGACTCTTCCTGTTCAACGAAGCACCTTTTGTGTTTCTTGTTATTTTTATTCCTCCCACTGTGGCTGTGCTCTGCTCAGATAATTCATAAAGGGGGTACCTGTTGCTGCCTGAGGCCGCAGCTTGAGATGCTGACATTGAGACCACCTAGAGCAGGGAAGGACCTGGGTCCTTAGCCTAGAGAGAGCTGCAGGGGAGAAGGGTGGACCAGCTGCCCGCCTCAGGGCTGTGGAGAGCAGGTCTGGGCAGAGAGGAGGGAACTGGGTGTGAAGGCGGTACATGTACCCACTTGTCTGCGAGCCTGGCCTGGCCCTCCAGCCCTCTGGGGAGAGACACCTGGGACTAGGGGGAGACAGGAGCTACACAAAAGAGGACCTTAGAGATGATGCATAGTTTTCACTATCTTGAAGACTGTTATTTAACACATGCCTCCCCTGCCCCCATGCTTGAGGATGTTAGTAGGCTGTCGCTGGTACTTCTGTTCCTGCTCTAAGGGTGCTCTGTTCACATCCAACACACCTTCCTGGTATGTGGCTTAGCCAGTCTCAGCTGCCAGCCAATCGTTCCTGACCTTCCTCTTATGTCACCAGCAGCCAATCAGAGCTTCGGATCAGCACGCGCTTAGCAGTGTTACTACCCCGAGCTGACAGAATCGTAGCTGAGAGCAAAGAAACCACAGCTTTCATCGGCAAGCAGAGCATTTTAAATGGCTTTTTGAAAGCCAAAAATGCTTGCAAGTCGACCTCATTACTACTTTGGGAGAAATCTCAGTTGAGAACCAGTGATCGAACCTGCCCCCTTTATTTTGCCCAGCGAGGGGAAGGAGCTTGGCCAGAGAGGTGCGGGAGCTGTTAGAGAGGCTGTACCAGACCCCCCCAGTCAGCTGCCCTCCAGTGTAGTGGTAGGGTGCGTGTTTTTATGGGGCCACTCATGTACTCCTGAACTTTCTCTGTGTCTCCACCCCACACTGACTGATGAGCAGTCCACACATGGATGCCAATTCTGCAGGAGAGATGGAGAAAGAGTCTGTGCAGCCCCAGAGAGGCCAGAAGAGGCACCTGCTTCTCGCTCTCCAGCTCCTAGAGTGCGGGACCAATCACACATCTCCCCTGTGGATTCTATGAGATTGAACCAATTCTTCTTTACTTCAATTAACTGGAATCAAGTTTTCTTATATCGCAGACCAAATGAGGCTTTTCCAAGACTTTCTACCTTGTTTTCTAGGCTTCTCCTTGCCTGGGCCTGTGAGTTCCTTGGCAGGCTTGTCACAGATAGAAGCTCCACACCTCCCAGGTGGCTGCAGTGGCCGTGAGTGATACCCTTTGCATTACTAGGTGCTCTGCCTGCTTTGTAGGAAATGCGAGCTGGGCCGTGAGGAGTGTAGTCACACTTTCCAGCACAGCCGAGGTAGAGGACCTGACTCCTCTTGAGGCTGAAAGATACCCTCTGCCTCGGTCACACTTCCCTCACCCCATTCTGATTTTCTTCAGTCATGAGAGAACTTCCACGTAGTCAGTGGTCTCCTTGCCTTCACTCCCACCTTAGTCTAATATAGGAGTTGGTAAATGATGGTCCTCAGGACAGATCCATACCTCCTGGCTTTGTAAATACATGTGCATTAGAACACAGCCAGGTTCTTTCTTAAATGAAATACTTAAATGTATTGTCTGATGGCTGCTTTCACATTACAGCAGCAGAGTTGAGAAGTTGTGACAAAGACTGTGTGGTCCACGAGGCCACAAATATTTACCCTTTGGCCTGCTGATCCCTTAATCCATCCACCTGGCTGCCTCTGAGTGACCTCTTAAACCTCAGATCGAACTACACCACTCTTCTGCTTACAAAAAAAAAAATCTCTTGGGAGGCCAAGGCAGACGGATCACTTGAGGTTAGGAGTTCAAGACAAGTCTGGCCAACATGGTGAAACCCCATCTTTATAAAAATACAAAAATTAGCTGTGCGTGGTGGCACACACCTGTAATCCCAACTACTCAGGAGGCTGAGGCAGGAGAATCGCTTGAACCCGGCAGGTAGAGGTTGCAGTGAGCCCAGAGCACGCCACAGCACTCCAGCCTGGGTGCAGAGTGAGACTGTCTGTAGATGGATGCTCCTTAGTGAGGCTCTTCATGACCTGGTCCACTCCTTTCCACTCCTCCCCTCCACCCTCTGTCTCTGCTCACCCTCAGCTCTCACATCCTCAGCCTTGCCCTTGACCAGGCTGTGCCTGATGGCTAGAATGTCCTCCTTTCACCATCTGTCAAATGTCTGAATATCTCAAGACCAAATTCAAATGTCACCTCCTCCTGCACCCCTCCTAGGTGCCTAGCAGAATTACCTGCTCCCTCCTCTGTGCTCCTAAGCTCTATGGGTAGATAACCATCTGTGACTGCAATGACATGTTTATGTGTTTCTCTCTGCCACTAGATAGTGAGCTACTGGAAATCAGGAACCTTGTCTCATTGCCTTTTCTGCCCTGCCAGGAATGGAGCTGAACCATTTGGATAAGTCAGAAGCAGACTGTCACAAAAGTGCCAGGAGGACTATAACATCTTGTCTATGCCATTTCTGATAATCAACTAACTGGTTTCTCCTTCTTCTCTAAATTTCCTGGTGTCTCGAATAGCATAGGTAGTTGGAAAATGAATGAGTGAGTATGTAATTGCATAAAACATATGTTTTTCTTCTATTCTAACATAAAATTGTGGGAAATACCTTGTCACATTCACTTTATCATCAAGTACATTCAAGACTTTAAAAAGGATTTGGCTGGGTGCAGTGGCTCACGCCTGTAATCCAAACACTTTGGGAGGCTAAGGCAGGAGGATTACTTGAACCCAGGAGTTCAAGACCAGCCTGGGCAATATAGGGAGACCCCATCTCTATAAATAATTTTTAAAATTAGCCTAGTATGCTGGCACATGCATGTAGTCCCAGCTACTCAGGAGACAGAGGTGAGAGGATTGCTTGAGCCCTGGAGGCAGAGGTTGCAGTGATCTGAGATCGTGCCACTACACTCCAGCCAGGCTACAGAATGAAACCCCATCTCAAAAACAAAAACAAAAAAGTTTTCCACCTCTATCCAAAGAAGATATGCAAATGGCCAATAAGCACATAAAAAGATGCTCAATATCATTAGCCATCAGGACAGTGCAAATAAAAGCCACAGTAAGATGCCACTTCACACCTATTCACTCCCACAGGTGTGAAGTGGTGTCTTACTGTGGCTTTGATTTGCACCCATTTTGCTCTATAATCAAAATCTATAATCAAAAGGACAGATGGCCAGGCATGGTGGCTCACGTCTGTAATCCCAGCACTTTGGGAGGCCGAGGCGGGCGGATCACAAGGTCAGGAGTTCGAGGCCAGCCTGACCAACATGCTGAAACCCCATCTCTACTAAAAGTTCAAAAATTAGCCAGGCGTGGTGGCACACGCCTGTAATCCCAGGCACTGAGGTGGCTGAGGCAGAAGAATTGCTTGAACCTGGGAGGCGGAGGTTGCAGTGAGCTTAGATTGCACCACTGCACTCCAGCCTGGGCAACAGAGCAAGACTCTGTCTCAAAAAAAAAAAAAAAAAAAAAAAAAAGGGCAGACAACATGTTGACAAGGATGGGGAGTAAGTGGAACCCTTGTACATTGCTGGTGGGAATGTAACATAGTAAAGCTATTACAGAAAACAGTTTGATAGTTCTGTGTAGTCATCATATGACCCAGCAATTCTGCCTCTAGGTATATACCCAAGAGAAATGAAAACATGCATCCACACAAAAACTCATGCAGCAATATCCATAGCAACATCACAACATCATTCATAATAGCAAGATAGTAGAAACAAGGTAAGTACCCTGGCTGGACATGGTGGCTCACGCCTGTAATCCCAGCACTTTGGGAGGCTGAGGCGGGCAGATCATTTGAAGTCAGGAGTTCGAGACCAGCCTGGCCAATATGGTGAAACCCTGTCTCTACTAAAAATACAAAAATTAGCTGGGCGTGGTGGCGCACGCCTGTAGTCCCAGCTACTCGGGTGGCTGAGGCATGAGAATTGCTTGAACCCGGGAGGCGGAGGTTGCAGTGAGCCGAGATCACGCCACTGCATTCCAGCCTGGGCGACAGAGTGAGACTCTGTCTGAAAAAAAAGATACTCTACATCAAATAAGAGCTAAAATCAGTGAATCTATCAATATCCTGGTTGGGAAATTGTATTAATATTACAGCTTTGCAAGATGTTACCAGCAGGGGGGAACTGGGCAAAGGTTACATGGGACCACTGTCTATCATTTATTACAACTGCATATGAATCTACAATGATCTCAAAATAAAAAACTTAATTTAAAAACATACTCTAGGTTGGATGCAGTGGCTCACACCTGTAATCCCACACTTTAGGAGGTTGAGGCAGAAAGGTCCCCTCAGGCCAGGAGTTTGAGACCAGCCTGGGCAACAAAGTGAGACCCTCATCTCTACAAAAAAGTAAAAAAGTTCGCCAGATGTGGTAGCGCACACACCTGGTCCCAGCTACAAGGGAGGCTGAGGCAGGAGAATTTCTTGAACCCAGGAGGTCAAGGCTGCAGTGAGCCATTTGTACCCACGGCACTCCAGCCTGAGTGACAGAGTGAAACTCTGTCTCAAAAAATAAAAATAAAAACATCTAGCCTGAAGAAAATAATAAAATAAAATAAATAAATAAAAAAAAACATACTCTACCTCTTTTCTGTACTTCTCCTTCCAAAATAACAATTTCCCAGCTAGGCATGGTGGCTCACACCTGTATTCCCAGCACTTTGGGAGGCCAAGATGGGCTGATTGATTGAATCAAGAAGTTCAAGACCAGCCTGGGCAATATAGCAAGACCCCCGTCTCTACAAAAAAACACAAAAAATTCACCAAGCGTGGTGATGCACGCCTGTAGCCCCAGCTACCTGGGAGTCTGAGGTGGGAGGATCACCTGAGCCTGGGAGGTTGAGGCTGTAGTGAGCTGTGGTCCTCACTCTGCACTCCAGCCTGGGTGACATAGTGAGACCCTGTCTCAAAAAAAACCAACAACAAATAAAGAATTTCCCAGGAGTAGCACATCTGTATTCTTTAAATGATGTTGCTGTTTGATGGCATTGTTTTATTTGTCAGGAATCCTAGGCCTACCCTGTGGACTCTATGAGTCTTTCAAGAGCTGACCAAAGTTTTGGATGGAGCAAAAATCTTTATTGACTCCAGGCCGGGTGTGGTTGCTCACGCCTGTAATCCCAGCACTTCAAAGGCTGAGGTGGGTGGATCACATGAGGCCAGGGGTTCGAGACCAGCCTGGCTAACATGGAGAAACCCAGTCTCTACTAAAAATAGAAAAATTAGCCGGGTGTGGCGGTACACATCTGTAATCCCACCTACTAGGGAGGCTGAAGCAGGAGAGTCACTTGAACCTGGGAGGCGGAGCTTGCAGTGAGCTGAGATCACACCACTGCACTCCAGCCTGGGCGACAGAATGAGACTCCATCTCAAAAAAAAAATTTGACTCCAGAAGGTGAAAAGATAACCATAATAACATCATTAACAAATGTTTAAATTTCTCTAAAATACGATCTTATATCAAATAGCTGCAACTCAATTCTCATATGTCTGTATGTGTGTGTTATATGTACAGACTGCATATTTAATATGGGGGTATCCTGAGGATTTGAAACTGGAAATGACCCGGTGTTGAATCCCGTCTTTACCACTTGTAGCTCTGTGGCTTTGGAGAAGTTTTCTTAACTTATTTGAGTCTCAATTTCATTATATATTAAAAGAACATTGTATTTACTCCATAGTGGTGTTGTGGCAGTTAAAATTACATGAATTCCTGATTCGTGTGAAAGCTCAGTAAGTACCTGCCTCATAGTAAGGGCTCAGCTAGTGGTGGCTATTGTGATGATGAAATACCGAGGATGGCGGTGACGGGTATTTGTGGTTGACTGTCAGGGTGGTGGTAGTAAGAGCCTGGAACCCAGCAAGTCCCTGGGTCCACTTGATCATGGGTTTGTACTTAACCAGAGCCAGAGAAAAGGCTTATATTGTCAGTTCTTCAGGAGGAAAAACAGGAGGAAGAGAACAAAGGCTTGGTTTCATTGGAGGCTCAACTGAATATTATTTTAAATGAAAGCTACAAAAACAGTGTGGGAAAACCACAGAAAAGGTGAGGCCAACTAAGGTTTGTATCGTGAGGTCAGCTGGTGGTTGACTGAGTCACAAAGCATTTTATACAAATCGTGATCTGACAATAACTGTTTTCCTGGCTAAAACTCAGGAAAACTGAGTTTCAAAAATAATTGTAAAAATATGTGTGACTTGTGGTATTTTATATATGAAAAGGTTTGTATATAACTTACATCAAATTTGGTTATACATTTACCTAGCTGTCTTCATTGAAAAAGAGTAAGATTATGTGACATTGGGAACTTGCTGGTTAGCCTGAGCCTTCAGGTTGTGTGGCCTTCGGGATAAAGGTCTGGGAGCTCTGCAAACATGTGTCAGGGTCTGGCTCTTCACAAGGCACTGGGAACGCAAAGCAGTCCCTGACCCCAGGCACACACAGCATTGCACCTATAAAATTGAATAGAACGGGGCTGGGCGCCATGGCTCACACTTGTAATCCCAGCACTTTGGGAGGCTGAAGCAGGAGGATCATTTGAGCCCAGGACTTCAAGACCAGCCTAGGCAACATAGTGAGACCCTGTCTCTACAAAAAATTAGCTGGACACGGTGGCGTGCACCTGTAGTCCAAGCTGCTTGGGAGGCTGAGGTGGGAGGATCGCTTGAGCCTGGAAGGTAGAGCCTTCAGTGAGCTGAGATCACGCCACTTCACCCCAGCCTGGGCGACAGAGTTAGACCCTGTCTCAACAACAACCAAAAAAGTAAGAAAACAAAAAGAAAGAGAGACACGTAATAAATAAAAGTCAGTGACCTGCGAATGCTTTATATATTATTCAAAGATAATATTGAAACAAAAATGACTATGAAGGTCATCTTCATGTTTCTGGCACTTGAAAATTAGTGTATAGCAGTGATGTATTAGGCAACAGAAGGCTTAGAAATGGAAAGAAAGATCTGGGTTTGGGTACGGGCTCTGCCCTTTATCCATTGTGTGACTTTCGCCAGGACACTTAACCTCTCTGCTTCGGTTTCATCATATGTTAAAACATGAACGATAACACCCACGTAATTGGTTTGGTATGAAATTGAGATGAGTGTTATTGAAATATAAAGTAATATTATGGGAAATTACCATGAATTTTCTTAGTTGGAGGCTGCTTATGGATAACCCAGGATCACAGAATTGCATTACGTCGAGATGTGTTTGTTTTTCACATTTTAGGCCAAAATTAAAGAGAGAAGTAAAATTCCAGATCACTCCTTCAGACCACTGCATGAGCTTAGTTTATCAATTTTCCCATCTTTTTTCTTTCAAAAGCTTTAAGGGACTGGGTATGGTGGCTCACACTTGTAATCCCAGCACTTTGGGAGGCCAAGGTGGGAGGATCACTTGAGCCCAGAAGTTCAAGACCAGCCTGGGCAAAATAGTAAGATCTCCTCTCTACAAATAAATTTTTAAAAATTAATCGGGCATGGTGGCACATGCCTGTAGTACCAGCCACACAGTAGGCTGAGGCAAGAGGATCACTGAGCCCAAGGGGTCAAGGCTGCAGTGAGCCATGATCAGGCCACTGCACCCCAGCATGGATGACAGGTAGACCCTGTCTCAAAAAAAAAAAAAAAAGGTGGAGGATGGCTTTAGGATTTCCAATTGGCAAAAGATAAATCTGTGTCTACACTGAGAGGGCAAATGATTATCAAAATCTATTTCTTTTATTTATTTATTTATTTTTTTTTTTGAGACGGAGTTTCGCTCTTGTTGCCCCGGCTAGAGTGCAGTGGTGCGATCTTGGCTTACTGCAACCTCTGCCTTCCGGGTTCAAGTGATTCCCCTGCATCCCCAGGCATCTGCCACTGCCCAGATAATTTTTTGTATTTTTAGTAGAGACGGGTTTTCACCATGTTGGCCAGGCTGGTCTCGAACTCCTGACCTCAGGTGATCCACCTGCCTTGGCCTCCCAAAGTGCTAGGATTACAGGAGTGAGCCAACGTACCCAGCCTCAAAATCGATTTCTTAAAAGGTTTTACAGAAAGGGTCAGACCCATGAGAGAGAGAGTTCTTTGGCCATGAAGTTTGTTATGGGCACAGGAAGGCCAGGATAGGGAGAGAGTCAGGAGTTCACTTACCTTGCATGTCTAAATAGAGGGATACTGTGCTAGATTTAGGGGGAATAAAAGGACAAGGGAATTATGATAAATCTAGAAGACAGTAGTGGGAGTCTAAGTTTAGCTTACTCAACAAATAATAACTGAGCACATATTTTGTGCCAGAGCTTGTGCAAGGCACTAGGGATGGGAAGATGTAAATGGTTGTATTCATCCATCGGTGTTCTAGGTAAGAGGACTTGGTGTCAGTAGACTGAGGTTCAAATCCTGGCTCTGCCACTTGACCCATGGCTTTGGAGAACTGGTGGTGTCAGCAACGTAGACAGTTATTACTCCATGTAATAAGTGCACTAGCAAAGGTCTGTGCAGGCAGTGTGGGAAGCTCAGATCAAGATAGTTTCTAAAGATTGTGCTTCGAGGGTTTCCCTTTTCCAAATATATGAAATGACAGATAAACGATAAAAAGAGACAGAAAAAACCCCACTGTACTGAAACATGTAATACATATCTCTGTTGAGTAGTAACAAAGATACATGAGTGACAAATGGGCCTGCAGGGCTCTGGGTGGAGAAGCAGGAATTGGGTTTTTACGCAGTGACAGTCATGGCAAGGGCACCAAGCAAAGTGCAAGAACAACTCAGACCTCCTGCTTCAAATTGGGCCTAGGGAAGGGTCTCTTTTTTCTTTTTCTTTTTCTTTTTTTTTTGAGACAGAGTCTTGCCCTGTTGCCCAGGCTGGAGTGCGATGGCATGATCTCGGCTCACTGCAACCTCCGCCTTCCGGGTTCAAGTGATTCCCCTGCCTCAGCCTCCCGAGCAACTGGGATTACAGGTGCTCGCCACCACGCCCGGGTAATTTTTGTATTTTTAGTAGAGACGGGGTTTCACCATGTTGGTCAGGCTGGTCTTGAACTCCTGACCTTGGGTGATCCACCCGCCTTGGCCTCCCAAAGTGCTGGGATTACAGGTGTAAGCCACTGCGCCTGGAAGGGGAATGGTCTCTTTATTCAAATACGCACATGCACATGCACAGATACCTTGCATCTGTGAAAGGAAGCTAAGCAATCTGCAGTTGGCAGCTATTTGGAACTATGGCTTATAAACTTATGTTTCTCAGGAGACAGAGAAACCAAGACTTGGGCCAGTCTTTGCAGTGACTTGGGGCCTGGAACTGCATTTCCCTTCTATGAGTGGAGAGCCCAGGCACCAACAGAGACTCAATTCTGGACTAGGAGCCAGAGGGGCTGGATAGAGGCAACTAGAAAGGCGGAGTGCAGCAGAGAGACTGGGGTGATCAAGAGGGGAAAGGTGCCCTCAAGAAGACTGAGCAAACCAAAATCCCGAAGTCTATTAGCAAAATCAATGATAATAAGATACAGAACCAAACAAAATCAACAATCAAGAAGAGATGAATTCATTTCAGATAAAATGAAAATAAAACAACAACCTGAAGATGATTTTTTTTTTTTTTTTTTTTTTTTTTGAGACAGAGTCTCGCTCTGTCGCCCAGGCTGGAGTGCAGTGGCCCGATCTCGGCTCACTGCAAGCTCTGCCTCCCAGGTTCACGCCATTCTCCTGCCTCGGCCTCCCGAGTAGCTGGGACTACAGGTGCCTGCCACCATGCCCGGGTAACTTTTTGTATTTTTTTAGTAGAGACGGGGTTTCACTGTGTTAGCCAGGATGGTCTCGATCTCCTGACCTAATGATCTGCCCACCTTGGCCTCCCAAAGTGCTAGGATTACAGGCGTGAGCCACCGCGCCTGGCCCTGAAGATGATTTTAAGATGACTTGGTCGAGCGTGGTGGTTCATACCTGTAATCCCAGCACTTTGGGAGGCCAAGGCGGGTGGATCACTTGAGGCCAGGAGTTCGAGACCAGCCTGGCCAACATGGTGAAACCCCATCCCTACTAAAAATTCAAAAATTAGCCGGGTGTGATGGCGGGCCCCTGTAGTCCCAGCTACTCAGGAGGCTGAGGCACGAGAATCGCTTAAGCCCAGGAGGTGGAGGTTGCAGTGAGCCAAGATTGCACCACTGCACTCCAGCCTGGGCAACAGAGCAAGACCCTATCTCAAAATAACAAAACAAAACAAAACAAAAAATTTTATTCTTTTAAGGGATAGAAGAAGGAATAGCATCATCATCCATTTCTTTTATAAAAGGTCAAGACATTAGAAAATTAAAACTGGAAGAAATTAGAAAAACAAGCAAATGCTAAAAATGAAAAATAAAATTATTAACAACTAAGTTTATGAAGAAGTGAAAACGAAGCAACTGATTCGGCTTGAAGAGAGCTCAAGAGGAAATGTTGAGTTAGCGCTTTAAGGATTCTAGGAGGCCTCCAGGGAGAGAGCACCTTGGCAAGTCCTGGAATATTAGTCTAACTGGCCATTGGGTCAGTGTCAGCAGTGGCGGTAGATTGGCCTCCAGGCTTTGGGAAGCCTAGGCAATTGCTTGCATTATAGGGAAGAAACAAGTTTGACAGGTAAGCTAATATATTTCCTTAGGGGAAAAAAGCTTCCTGAGAGGGCAGCTACTTGCCCATGCAGAATGATGACAATAGATGTGTTCTGGAAATATTATTATTAGGTCTGTCCACTTTGTGAGGGTTTTCTACTCAGGAATGTTTTCTTTTTTTTTTTTTTTTTTTTTTTTGAGATGGAGTTTAATTCTTGTCCCCCAGGCTGGAATGCAATGGCGCAATCTCGGCTCACTGCAACCTCTGCCTCCCCAGTTCAAGCGATTCTCCTGCCTCAGCCTCCCAAATAGCTGGGATTACAGGCATGAGCCACCACACCCAGCTAATTTTCATATTTTTAGTAGAGACAGAGTTTCACATGTTGGCCAGGCTAGTCTCGGACTCCTGACCTCAAGTGATCCGCCCACCTCAGCCTCCCAAAGTGCTAGAATTACAGGCGTGAGCCACCATGCCCAGCCAGGAATGTTTTCTTAAACCTGATTTATAGAATTTGGTTTTCATCTAGATGCTAAAACCTGGAAGGTGGAGGAACTGGGGTAGGGTGGGAGGAATTCGTATGTATTGAGCAATTGCTTTCTGTATGCATTCCCATTCATCCATACATGGGCTGTGGAAGCCAGGTGTCTATTCCAGTATTACACGTGAGGACATCAGGGTCCTAAAAGGTCAAAGGAGTTCTCTCAGGAGGTGCTTGGGTAGGAGCTTGAGCCCATGTCTGCCTGGCCCAATGCCCTTTCCACTGTACCAATTCCAAGCAGAGTTGGCATCTCATTTACAGGGCCTTGTGCAGTGCCTGGCACATGAGAGATGCTTACTATTAAGCATCTAGGTGTTTCCTGAAAGAATGGATGTGCCGTTGATCACCCCCTAAGCTCCTAGATGGCGATCACTCCTTCCATGTGAGCAGTACGGAGTGGGGCTGAGTAGTGCCGAGCACATGCAGGTGGGTCTCTGACAAATTTTTTTTTTAATGAGAAAGATGAAAAATAATTGATTTTTTACCATTATATTCTTTAATCTCCCCAAATCCCATTAATTGTTGCTCTTAAAAATTATTGCTCTTAAATAATTAATGGGATTTGGGGAGATTAAAGAATATAATGGTAAATTATATTTCTCAGGCTGGGCAAGGTGGCTCACGCCTATAATCCCAGCACTTTGGGAGGCTGAGGTGGGTGGATCACGAGGTCAGGAGTTCAAAACCAGTCTGGCCAACATGGTGAAACTCCGTCTCTACTAAAAATACAAAAATTAGCCGGGCGTGGTGGTGCATGGCTGTAATCCGAGTTACTCAGGAGGCTGAGGCAGGAGAATCACTTCAACCTGGGAGGCGGGGGTTGCAGTGAGCTGAGATAGTACCACTGCACTCCAACCTGGGCGACACAGCAAGATTCCATCTCAAAAACAAAAACAGAATTAAAAACTAAAAATACACAGATTTGACCGGGTGCGGTGGCTCACGCCTATAATCCCAGCACTTTGGGAGGCCGAGGTGGGTGGATCACCTGAGGTCAGGAATTTGAGACAGCCTGACCAACATGGTGAAACCCTGTCTCTACTAAAAATACAAAAATTAGCTGGGCATGGTGGCACGTGCCTGTAATCCCAGCTACTCAGGAGACTGAGGCAGGCGGAGGTTGCAGTGAGCCAAGATCGTGCCACTGCACTCCAACCTGGGCAACAGAGCGAGACTCTGTCTCAAAAATAAAACAAAAACCCCACGGATCCGATCATGTTGCTCCCAACTTAAAATCCTGGAATGTCTCCATTGCCCTTCAAAAGCAAAATGTCCCCGAACCCTTAACAGCTCAGCTTGGCCTCCAGCATTGTGTCCTAGCAGCTCCCGCTCACCTTGAGATGCAGGCTCTCTAACCTCCAGACAACTGGGATCGTCTCCATTCCTGGGGCTTTGCTGTCTGCTGCCACCACTTGTGCTGTTCTTTCCTTCTTTCACCCAACTGACTCCTACTTAACCTGCTGGCTCAGCTTAGACATCAGTTCCTCTGGGAACCATCCTCTGCCCTCCCAAGACTGAATGGGGGCCCCAGACTTACACATCCATGGCTCTCTGTAACTCTCCTTTATAAAAACTCCCAGTACAACGTGGTTTCTCCGGTGTCCCCCTACCCTGCTGGACTCAGTTCCTAAACAACGAGGACCCTGCTATTCTCATTCACCAACGCCTCCTGAGCAGCTGCTCGGGGAGCAGGATTAGAAAGAGGCTCTCAGCGACTACATGTTTTCTGTATGAATGATTGTCACCCTGCACTGCTATGGTGACATGGCCAGTGATTGAGGGGAAGTGACACAGAATTGCTTCTAAATCGCAGAATCAGAGCAAAGATTAAAGCACCAGGATAAGTTACAAAGTGTTGTCATTTTGCTGTCTGTGGCCGGCAGTTCATCAGGCCCACTGGGGCCTGATATCCACGCGAGGAATAAACAAGGTGACATCATGGTGACGCACTCCCAGGGGATTGTGCAAGAGTGCCAACTCTGTTTGCTGGTTGGAAGAGCTGTCTGTGGTCTCGTGGGCTGCTAATCATCTTTGTAAGGCTTATGGTTCTGCAGCTCTCCAGGGACAGGTGACAAATGTCATCTCTGAGTTCCTCTGACTGCTGCATGATTCTCGGAATCTACCCTGCTTTCCTGGGGGGACGGCTGCCCCTGGACTCTCAGAGTTCCAGGAGAACAGTGCTCTCGTTCCCTGGTTTTCAAACTCTGAGTCCACTCAGAATTTCCCCTCACTCAACTTTCAACATAACAGCGAACATCTCTGAAGCACTTTACAGTTTGTAAAATGTTTCCACTTATTCTCTCTCATGTGAACATGGATCTTACCATGCTCACTGAAAGAAGAAATAGAATGAAGACTGTAATTTCTATGCACACAGATTCAGCTCAGTGACCTGGGCAGGTTATTTAACCCCTTTGTGCCTCAGTTATCTGTACAATGGGATAATAATAGGAATGATGGCATGGGATGTTTGCAAAGGTTAATTAAATTAACACAGGTACTCAGCTAGAATAGTTCCCAGTCCATATGTAATCACTAAGTGTTAACTATTTTTATTACTGTTACTAGTATATAGTATCCTTTGTGACAGGAAATGGAGTCCATTTGAAAGAACCTGGGCTTTGGAATCTGGAAGACTGGATTTCTTTTTTCGTTTTTTTTTTTTTTTTGAGACGGAATTTCTCTCTTGTTGCCCAGGGTGGAGTGCAGTGGTGCAATCTCAGCTCACCACAACCTCTGTCTCCCGGGTTCAAGCAATTCTCCTGCCTCAGCCTCCCAAGTAACTGGGATTACAGGCATGCGCCACCACACCCAGCTAATTTCGTATGTTTAGTAGAGACGGGATTTCTCCATGTTGGTCAGGCTGGTCTCGAACTCCCTACCTCATGTGATCTGCCCGCCTCGGCCTCCCAAAGTGCTGGGATTACAGGCGTGAGCCACCACACCTGGCCCCGGAAGACCGGATTTCTATCTTGGCTCTGTCAGTCCTGGCTGTTTAATCTCAGCAAGGTTATTTAACTTCCCAGAGTCTCAATTTGCTCATATATAAGATAGTGATTAATACAACAAACCTCAAAGAGTCATTGTGAATGTTAACTGAGAGACTATCTGGAAAACACCTCGTGAAGGTCAGGCACAGAGTGGACCCCCAGTACATGACAGGTCCTGCCTATTCCTCTGCATGGCCAGCTCATCAGTTCCAATGCATGAGAAAAGAGAATCACGCTCAGGATAAGAGTGGTCATGGAAAAGGAGAAAAGACAGTGCCACCAGACACTTGGTAGCTTCCAACAAATGGTAGCTGTTCAGTGACTCTAGAATTGAAAACCATTAATCGAGTGCCTCAAGGGCAGAGAAGGGGCGCTAACATTTATTGAGCACCTACTATGTGCAGAGCACTTTATATAAGTCATGTGAGCCTCAAATAGTCCTGGAAGAAACTCCATTTCACTCATAGTAAGATGGACACAGTGATCGCTAAGGTCTTAAAGGGAGTGCAAAGGAAAGCTGGAATTCTAATCCAGGGAGTGCAGAGGAAAGCTGGAATTCTAATCCAAGACTGTGTGATGCCCAAACATGTTTTGCCCCCCATTATATAATACTCGTCCGTGCTAACATCAGTCAGGGGACGAACAGACAGCAGGCAGGAGAAAGCTCAGGGAGGAAGTGCTTCATCGGATGAAATTATTGCAGACAGTGAGAACAGCATGGCATGTGTGGACCCTAAGGAGTGTAAAAGCTGGTTCTGGGAGTGGTGAGAGGGTGAGGCTGGAGAGGTGTGTGGGAGGAGAGCAGAGCCTGACAGGGCCTTTGTGGCACTGTGAGCTTGCAGGGAGGGATACGTTGCCAGGCAGCCTTAGTGCTGGCCATCCGGTGCACGTGGGTCACGACCAAGGGCACGTGAAATGCGCTTCTTTTTAGGTTCAAGCTGGACATCCCCGCCTGACAGTACACAGAATGTTGAGGGTGTTCGGCAGCGGTTCTCCCCATGTGAATTCCTTTCCCCAGCTCCTTAACAGGAATGTGTTCTCTGACACCAGTGCTTGGAGCACCGTACCATCCTCCCGCAGTCCCTCAGAAACAAAGCCTCTGGTCTTGATCACCTCTTCTTTCTCTCCTGCAACAGGCCTTCCTCAATCCCTTTAGTCCTTCCACATTCCTTCCCCACAAGCCGACTCTTCTTAGTTTCTTCCTGGATCCCTTGTGAGAGGGTCCCATGCCAGTGCCTGCGGGGCTGGGAGAGACATCTACACGTCACAGACTTTTCTCAAAGCCCGATAGTGGCCTTGGATGCAGAAAGCCCGTGTGTGTTAGGCCGAGTCTCCTCTCTGCTTCTACCCTGAGTCCACCCTTTGTTATCCAGGCTTTGGTGTCTGCCAGAGTCAGGAAGAGAAGGATGGGAGAAGGAGGGGAGGCCTGTATTTGAGGGCAGGGGCTCTGATTAGGGGTTACTGCAGCTCCCTAGGGAAGAGCTGTGGTCATCAGTTCAGAATTCTAGAAGGAAGGACAGTGAGGAAAAGAGAGATCTGAGGCCAGGTGCAGTGGCTCACGCCTGTAATCCCAGCACTTTGGGAGGCTGAGGCGGGTGGATCACCTGAGGTCAGGAGTTCAAAACCAGCCTGGCCAACATGGTGAAACCCTGTCTCTACTAAAAATACAGAAAATTAGCCGGGCATGGTGGCTCATACCTGTGATCCCAGTTACTCGGCAGGCTGAGGCAGGAGAATCACTTGAGCCAGGGAGGCAGAAGATCATGCCACTGCGCTCCAGCCTGGGCGACAGAGCAAGACTCTGTCTCAAAAAAAAAAAAAAAAAAAGAGAGATCTGAGAAATGTTTCAGAGGTTAAAAAGAATTGGTGGTTGGATGCAGTGGCTCATGTTGTAATCCCAGCATTTTTGGGAGTTCAAGGCAAGAGGATCACTTAAGCCTAGGAGTTCAAAACCAACCTGGGCAACATAAAGAGACCCCTTCTCTACAAAAAATTTTTTTAAAAATCAGCCAGGCATGATGGCCTGCACCAGCTACTCAAGAAGCTGAGGTGGGATGATCACTTTAATCCAGGAGATCGAGGCTGCAGTAAGCCATGATTGCACCACTGCACTCCAGCCTGGGTTATAGAGCGAGACCCTGCCTAAAAAGATAATAAGAAGAAAAAAATTTAAAAAAGAATTGGTAATGCATTGGCAGTAATTGGTGAGGAGTGGGGGAAATCATAGTGACACTTGGGCTCTAGATTAGATGCCTGGGTAGTGGGTCATGTTGGTAGCTGAGCTGGAGACACAGGGAGTGGAGGAGATTGACAGATGATGCTGGGTGGCTTTGCACAAGTTTTGAGGAACCCACAGGATATACAGACAGAGGGTCCTGCCAGTGTTTGATACCTGAGTCCCTAGCCGAGGAGCAGGGGGTCTCGGATACCACGTGAAAGTAACCAAGATTCCTGCAGGTAGAATGAGAGGAGCTGGGAAAACAGCAGCACTTAGGAGCAGGTGGAGAAACAGCAGCTGGCAAAAAACAGAGATGGACAAGGATGTGAGGAGAACACGAGGCCACCCCTTGCACTGAGAATGAATCTGGTCTCCTTGCTGCATCCTGAAGCACTCAGTGGGATCTGGCCATGCCCCCTTTATCTCGTCATTGGCTTCCTCGCCCCTTGCCCTTCCTTCTTCACATCAGACATACAACCTCCTTCTTTATTGGGGTGCACCAAGCACACTCCTGTTTTAGGTCTGCTCCTCCTGGAGTTCATCACCTCCCAAGACAGCCAGTTTATTTTATTTTATTTATTTATTTTTTGAGACGGAGTCTTGCTCTGTTGCCCAGGCTGGAGTGCAGTGGCGCAATCTCAGCTCACTGCAAGCTCCGCCTCCTGCCTCCACGCCATTCTCCTGTCTCAGCCTCCCGAGTAGCTGGGACTACAGGCGCCCGCCACCACACCTACTTTTTTTTTTTTTTTTTGTATTTTCAGTAGAGATGGGTTTTCATGGTGTTAGCCAGGATGGTCTCAATCTCTTGACCTTGTGATCCACATGCCTCGGCCTCCCAAAGTGCTGGGATTACAGGCGTGAGCCACTGCGCCTAGCCTATATTTTTTGGATACAGTCTTGCTCTGTCACTCAGGCTGGGGTGCAGTAGTGCATTCTTGGCTCACTGCATCCTTTGCCTCCCAGGCTCAAATGATCTTCCCACCTCAGCCTCCCAAGTAGCTGGGACTACAAGGCCACACCACCATGCCCCACTATGTTTTTTTTTTTGTATTTTTAGTAGAGATGGGGGTCTCACCATGTTGCCCAGGCTGGTCTTGAACTCCTGGGCTCAAGTGATCCTCCCGCCTCAGCCTCCCAAAGTGCTGGGATTGCAGGTATGAGCCACTGTGCTGGCCAGGGCAGCCAGTGTTGAGCATCCTATCTAAGACAGCTCTCCATTCCCCCTATCACTTCATCCTGATTGACTTCCTCCATTCCTCCTATCAGCTTCATCCTGATAGTTGACAGCACTATCTGAAGCCCTTTGAACATGTACTTATTTAGTTGTCTCTCTCAACATCCCTCACTGTGATATAAGCTTCATAAGGGCCAGACGTGGTGGTGCACACCATAATTTCAGCAGTTTGGGAGGCTAAGGCAGGACGATCACTAGAGCCCAGGAGTTCAAGACCAGCCTGGGCAACACAGCAAGACCCTATCTCTACAAAAAATTAAAAAATAAAAATTAACCAGCCATGGTGGCATGCGCCTATAGCACCTGTAGTCCCAGTTACTCTGAAGGGTCAGGCAGGAGGATCACTCCAGCCCATCAATTGGAGGCTGCAGTGAGCTATGATTGTGCAGCTGCACCCAAGCCTGGGTGACAGAGAGCAAGACCCTGTCTCAAAAAAAAAAAAAAAAAAAAAAAAAAAAAAAGCTTTGTAAGAACAATTGAGAGGTGAAGCCAGCTGGACTTCCTGGGTCGAGTGGGGACTTGGAGAACTTTTCTGCCTAACAAGAGGATTGTAAAATGCCCCAATCAGCACTCTGTAGCTAGGATGGTAAAACGCACCAATCAGCACTCTGTGGCTAGCTAGAGGTTTGTAAAATGGACCAATCAGTGCTCTGTAAAATGGACCAATCAGCACTCTCTAAAATGGACCAACCAGCAGGATGTGGGCAGGGACAAATAAGGGAATAAAAGCTGGCCACCCCCCGCCAGCAGCGGAGCCCACTCGGGTACCCTTCCATGCTGTGGAAACTTTGTTCTTTCGCTCTTCACAATAAATCTTGCTGCTGCTCACTCTGGGTCCGTGTCACCTTTGGGAGCTGTAACACTCACTGCAAAGGTCCATGGCTTCATTCTTGAAGTCAGCAAGACCATGAACCCACTGGAAGGAAGAAACTCCGGACACACCACCTTTAAGAGCTGTAACACTCAACACAAAGGTCCGCAGCTTCATTCTTGAAGTCAGCAAGACCACAAACCCACCGGAAGGAACAAACTCCGGACACACAATAACCTTGTTTTGTTCATCTCTGATGCTCAGCACCCGCCTGAGTGTCCCTCACATACTCAGTAAATACCTGCACAGTGGACCAGGAGAGGGTGATGCCACAGAAGCCTAGTGGTTCCCAGTTGGAGCTATTGGCATCAAAGTTACCCAGGACTCTCTGTAAGCGAACAGACACCTGAACCCTACCCCAATCTCATACCCATCATATCTGAACCCCCTGGCTATCGATAAGTGCAAAATTCTCCACATTAACGTAGTCAGAAGACAGACAGGGTCAAGAACCATTAAAGCAGAGAATTTCAGGAAGGATCAGCAGTGGCAAATGCGGCAGGGAGTTTCACAATCTAAGGCCTGAACAATGTCCAGACTTGACACACTTCAGGGATAAGCCGGTCAGTTCAAGGTAAGGAGGATGCAGCTCTGGAGGAAATACGCTGGTGGCCCTCCAGGGTTGGCCCCATCTTCTGCCAACAATGCCCTGGTTGTCCTCAGAGAGATTCATTCTCTATCATTCTCAACCATGAGGTTCGGTAGGCTTGGCCCCAGCAGGGCAGGCTCTGACTGGCCACGAAAATGGGGTTACCTCCCAAGGCATTTTGCTCAGTGCTATTCGTGTGGCCAAATCAGAGCTCAGGATGTCCACGAAGATGCTGCTTGGGCTCATAAGGAAAAGTCTTGACTGGACATGGTGGCTCATGCCTGTAATCCCAGCTCTTTGGGAGGCCGAGGCGGGCAGATCACTTGAGGTCAGGAGTTTGAGACCAGTCTGGCCAACATGGTGAAACCCCGTCTCTACTGAAAATACAAAAATTAGCCAGGTGTGGTGGCACACACCTGTAATCCCAGCTACTCGGGAGGCTGAGGCAGGAGAATTGCTTGAACCTGGGAGGTGGAGGTTGCAGTGATCTGAGATCAGGCCACTGTGTTCCAGCCTGGGCAATAGAGTGAGACTCTGTCTCAAAAAAAAAAAAAAAAATCTTCTGTAAGCTCCTGGAAAGGACTCTTCCTCTTCCTCCGGGCGTTGTGGGATGAGAGTGTGCACTCTGGACCTGTAGTTGACATTGTGCTCCCTGGACGATGTCTTATTGTCCAGGCTAGACATTATCTAGCCTGGCACTGCCAGATAAACAAAGCCCTCCAGAAGGGAGAGAGAGGGAGAGAGGGACGGAGGCCTGGAGACAGGAGGGAGCCCCATCTAGAGCAAGTTCCCTCTGAACACGCCAGTTCCATACATCAATAAAGTCTATGAATGATAAAGAGTCCTGACCAATAAAACTGTTGCCAACCTGTGCACCTGGTGAGTTGAGGATGGACTGGACTTTAGTTTGTGGATACCCAGGCTCTCAAACAGATTTTATTGAGCTAGGATGTGAATCCAAGCCACAAGACTTCAGCCACCAGAATGACGTCAGTATTCTCCAGATCTGTCAGTAGCAGTCAGTATTTCAGAGGAAGCTGGGCGCAGTGGCTCACACCTGTAATCCCAGAGTTTGGGGAGGCTGAGGCAGGAGAATTGCTTAATCCCAGGAGTTTAAGACCATCCTAGGCAACATAGTGAGGCCCTATCTCCACAAAAAAATTTAAAAATTAGCCGCACATGGTGGTATGCGCCTGTAGTCCCTGCTACTCAAGAAGCTTAGGTAGGAGGATCCCTTGAGCCCAGGAGTTCGAGGCTACAGTCAGTAAGCCATGATCACACTATTGCACTTCAGCCTGGGCAACAGAGTAAGGCCCTGTCCCTCAATGGTTAGAACCTGAGGGTTACTGTAGAGGGTTAGTCCTGAGCCTAAAGTAGGCTCAATTCTGTAAAGTTAATCTTTCACAAGGGCCCCAGTCCAGAGAAACCTTCTTAGAAATAGACACTTCAGGCTGGGTGCGGTGGCTCATGCCTGTAATCCCAGCACTTTGGGAGGCAGAGGTGGGCGGATCACGAGGTCAGGAGATCGAGACCATCCTGGCTAACACAGTGAAACCCCGTCTCTACTAAAAAATACAAAAAATTAGCCGGGCGTGGTGGCAGGCGCCTGTAGTACCAGCTACTCGGGAGGCTGAGGCAGGAGAATAGCGTGACCCGGGAGGCAGAGCTTGCAGTGAGCGCAGATCGTGCCACTGCACTCCAGCCTGGGCAACAGAGCAAGACTCCATCAAAAAAAAAAAAAGAAAGAAATAGACACTCCATGAAGCCTTTGGTTCACATGAGTACACATGTATGCAGAGATGTTCCAGTATCCAAATGGCCACAGTGTGTCTCACTAACCAAAGCCAGCTCTGCCATCCCTAGAAGCCAACATGCGAACAAGCAGACCCAGCGGATCTCGAGTCACTGTGGGTGTGAATGAGCCCTCCCTTCCGCTTCATAGCTGGGTGTCCTGCATCTGTTTCCCATTGCCTGTTGCGTTTGTGTGTTTATGCTCTGATTCATAGTAACTTCATGGTATGGAATTGATTTGTGTTGAACACAACTAAATAAAAACAAATAATGAAAGAAAGAGAAAAAAAAGTCAGTCAACAGAGCCTGAGCAACTCTAGTACTAAACAATGGACTGGCTTCCCCATGTCTTACTCGTGTAGTTTGGCGTTGCACAGAATTCAGGGGCTCTCCTGGGGACCCTGATCACTGTAAAGCACAGAAACAGGCTTTGGTGGCCAGGACCCAAGGATTATGAATACAAGATTCCAGTGGCCAGTTTTGTAGCCAAATGATTATGGACTCTAGAGACACCTTCAGGTTCAAGTCCTGGTTCCACCACTTACTGGCTGTGTGACAAGGAAGTAATTTAACAAATCTGAGCCTCTTTGCTCAACTGTAAACATGAGTGCAATAAAAATCCATTTCTAGCAGGATGCAGTGGCTCACACCTGTAATCCCAGCACTTTGGGAGGCTGAGGAGGGGCAGATCACCTGAAGTCAGGAGTTTGAGAGACCAGCCTAGGCAACACGGTGAAACCCCCCTCTCTACTAAAAATAAAACAGTTAGCCAGCCGTGGTGGTGCACGCCTGTGGTCCCAGCTACTTGGGAGGGTGAGGTAGGAGGGATTACACCACTACACTGTACTAAAAATATAAAAACAAACAAACAAACAAACAAAAACAAAAAAGCCAGACGTGGTGGCAGCCGCCTGTAGTTCTAGCTACTCGGAGGCTGAAGCATGAGAATTGCTTGAGCCTGGGAGGCAGAGGTTGCAGTGAGCTGAGATCATGCCACTGCACTCCAGCCTGGGTGATAGAGCGAGACTCCATCTCAAAAAAAAATAGATAAATAAAAGAGTACAGAAAATATTAATAACATTAATATGAGACATGTGAATTACTTTGAGGCTGAAGAGGGAGATACTCGTGTTTGATTCATAAATACTGAATAGAGGCTGGGCGTGGTGGCTCCCGCCTGCAATCCCAACACTTAGGGAGGCCAAGGCAGGCGGATTGCTTGAGTCCAGGAGTTTGAGACCAGCCTGCACAACATGGAGAAACCTTACCTCTACAAAAAATACAAAAATTAGCCAGACATAGTGGTGTGCACCTGTAGTCCCAGCTACTCGGGAGGCTGAGGTGGGAGGATCTCTTGAGGCCAGGAGGCAGAGGTTGCAGTGAGCTGAGATTGAACCACTGCACCCCAGCCTGGGGCAAAGAGCAAGACCCTGTCTCAAAAAATAAATAAATAAATAGTAAATATTGAATAGACTTGAATAGACTCTTCTCATCTGCGTCCCCCTACTATTTTTTCAGCTTTATTGAAGTATAACTTATTTTTTATTTTTTAATTTTTTTGAGACAGGGTCTCATTCTGTCACCCAGGCTGGAGTACAGTGGCACAATAATAGCACACTGCAGCCTCAACCTCATGGGCTCAGGCAGTCCTCCCACAGCCTCCTGAGTAGCTGGGACTACAGGTGCACACCACCATACCCAGCTAGTTTTTTGGAATTTTATGTAGGTATGGAGTCTCGCTCTATTGCCCAGGGATCCTGAACTCCTGGGCTCAAGCGATCATCCCACCTCGGCCTCCCAAAGTTCTGGGATTACAGATGTGAGTCACCGTACCCAATCTTTGAAGTATAATTTAGATATATTTTAAATGTGCAGTTCAAAGACTTTTGACAATCACATATACCTATGTAACCACCCATCAATATATAAATTATTTCTACCACTCTAGAAAGTTCCATCACACTGGCCGGGCATGGTGGCTCTTGCCTGTAATCCTAGCACTTTGGGAGGCTGAGGCGGGTGGATCATCTGAGTTCAGGAGTTGGAGACCAGCTGGCCAACATGGCGAAACCCCGTCTCTACTAAAAATACAAAAATTAGCCAGGCATGGTGGCGTGCGCCTGTAGTCCCAGCTACTCGGGAGGCTGAGGCAGGAAAATTGCTGGGACCTGGGAGGCAGAGGCTACAGTGAGCCGAGATTACATCACTGCACTCCAGCCTGGGCGACAGAGCAAGGCTCTATCCCATAAATAAATAAAGTTCTACCACACGTCTTTGTAGTCCTATTCCAGGTAACCACTGATCTAATATCTATCACCACAGATTAGATTTGTCTTTTCTAGAATTTCTAGATATAGATGGAATCATACAGCATGGGCCTGGCACAGTGGCTCATGCCTGTAATCCCAGTGCATTGGGAGGTCGAGGCAGGAGGATCACTTGAGCCCAGGGGTTTGAGAACAGCCTAGGCAACATAGTGAGACCCTGTCTCTACAAAAAATACAAAAAATTAGCTGGGCATGGTGGTGTGCACCTGTAGTCCCAGCTACTTGGGAGGCTGAGGCGGGAGGATCATTTGAGGCTGCAGTGAGCTGTGATTGTACCACTGCACTCCAACATGGGCAACAGAGACTCTGCCTTAAAAATAAATAAATAAATAAATAGCAATCCTAGAATATATAGCCTCTGATATACGTTTTTTTTCCCCAGCATAGTGTTTCTGAGATTCACCCATATTGTGTGTATCAGTAGTTTTTTTATTGCTCAGTAGTATTTCATTGTAGGAATATTCCCCAGTTTGTTTATCTCTTTACCTGTTGATGGACGTTTAACTTATTTTCAGCTTTTGGCTCTTATTGGTAAAGCTGCTCTGACATTCGTGCACAAGTCTTCTAGTAACATTACATTTCTCTTGGGTAAATATCTACAGACTTGTGGCGTCATATGGTAAGTGCATGTTTAAATTTTTTTTTTTTTTTTTTTTTTTTTTTTTTTTTTTTTGAGGGAGTCTCACTCTGTCGCCCAGGCTGGAGTGCAGTGGTGCGATCTCGGCTCACTGCAAGCTCCTCCTCCTGGGTTCACGCCATTCTCCTGCCTCAGCCTCCGGAGTAGCTGGGACTACAGGCGCCCACCACCACGCCCGGCTAATTTTTTTGTATTTTTAGTAGAGACGGGGTTTCACTGTGTTAGCCAGGATGGTCTTAATCTCCTGACCTCGTGATTAGCCTGCCTCAGCCTCCCAAAGTGCTGGGATTACAGGCATGAGCCACCGCACCCGGCCTAAATTTTTAAATGTTTATAAAAAGTGCCAAACGGTATATGAGAGTTCCAATTTCTTCAGACCTTTGTCAACACTTGGTATGGTCAGGCTTTTTTACTTTTAGCCATTTCAGTGAATAGGAAGTGGTAATTAACTGTAATTTACCACTAATGTTTAAAAAATTCTGGTAAAATAGGTATAACTTCAAATTTAGTATCTTGATCATTTTTCAGTGTACAGTTCAGTGGCATTAAATACATTCACACAGCTATGCCCGCATCACCACCATGTATCCACAGATCTTTCTTCATCTTGCAAATCTAAAACTCTGTACCCATTAAATGATAACTTCCCATTTCCTCTTCCCACAGCTCCTGGCAACCACTATTCTACTTTCTGTCTCTATGAATGTGACTACTCTAGGTACCTCATAGATGTGGAAATATACAGTATTTGGTTTTTTTGTGACTAGTTTATTTCACTTAGCATAATGTCCTCAAGGTTCATCCATGTTGTAGCATGTGTCAGAATTCGCTTCCTTTTTAAGATAGAATAATATTCCGTGGAATGCATAGACCAATTTTTTTTTTATCCATTCATTTATCAATGGGCATTTGCTTTGCTTCCACCTTTTGGCTATTGTGAATAATGCTTCTATGAGCATGGATATAAGATACTAATATCTCTTTGAGTTCCCCTTTTATTTATTTATTTTTTGAGACAGGGTCTCACTCTGTTGTCCAAGTTGGAGTGCAGTGGCATGATCACGGCTTACTGCACCCTAGACCTCCTGTGCTCAAGTGATCCTCCAGCCTCAGCCTCCCGAGTAGCTGGGACTACAGGTGTGCACCACCACACCTGGCTAATTTTTAAAAATTATTTGTAGGCCGGGTGTGGTGGCTTACGCCTGTAATCCCAGCACTTTGGGTGGCCGAGGCGGGCAGATCACCTGAGTTCAGGAGTTGGAGACAAGCCTGGCCAACATGGTGCAACCCCATCTCTACTAAAAATATAAAATTAACCGAGCGTGGTGGTGGGCACCTGTAATCCCAGCTACTCAGGCAGCTGAGGCAGGAGAATCGCTTGAACCTGGGAGGTGGAGGTTGCAGTGAGTCGAGATCGCACCACTATACTCCAGCCTGGGCAACAGAGCAAGACTCCATCTCAAAAAAAAAAAATTACCTGTAGAGATGAGGTCTTGCAGTGTTGCTCAGTCTGGTCTTGAACTTCTGGGCTCAAGGACTCCTCTTGCCTTGGTCTCCTGAAGTGTTGGGATTACAGGCGTAAGCCACCATGCCCAACCTATTTTCTGTTTCCCTTTTATTTCTTTTTCTTTTCATTTCTTTTCTTTTCTTTTCATTTCTTTTCTTTTCTTTTTTTTTTCTGAGACAAAGTCTTGTTGCTCTGTCGCCTAGGCTGGAGTGCAGTGGCAGGATCTCAGCTCACTGCAACCTCCACCTCCTGGGTTTAAGTGGATCTCATACCTTAACCTCCTGAGTAGCTGGGGTTACAGGTGCGTGCCACCACACCTGGCTAATTTTTTTTTTTAGGAGAAATGGGGTTCCACCATGTTGGCCAGGCTGGTCTCAAACTCCTGACATCCTGTGATCCACCAGCCTTGGCCCCGCAAAGTGCAGGGATTACAGGTGTGAGCCACTGTGCCCAGCCACCGCTAACTTTTAAACCGTGCTTCTCTTAGAAGTGTTATTCTTGGCCGGGCATGGTGGCTCACACCTGTAATCCTAGCTCTTTGGGAGGCTGAGATGGGTGGATCACCTGAGGTCAAGAGTTTGAGACCAGCTTGGCCAACATGGGGAAATCCCATCTCTACTAAAAATACAAAAATTAGCTGGGAATGGTGGCGGGCACCTATAATCCCAGTTACTTGAGAGGCTGAAGCAGGAGAATCACTTGAACCCAGGAGGCAGAGGTTGCAGTGAGCCGAGATCGCAACATTGCACTCCAGCCTGGGCAACAGAGCAAAAACTCCATCTCAAAAAATAAAAAATAAAAAATTGTAAGTGTTATTCCATTTATAGATGAGGGGACTGTAGTGCAGAGTGAGAAGGCAACCATAATAGCACTGGCTATGGTTGTACTGGCTTGTTCTTATCTCATCAGTGATAAAGACGAGCAATTGGTTCATTTGGGCATGAATTGAGCGTATACTGAGGGCAATGGAAGGGTGACAGAGGCTGGGGATACTAGGTCTGCAGTTCCATGAGGGAGGCAGGTAAGTGAAGAGGCTCCAGTGTGCCACGGGAAGCACCTGATGCCCTAAGGTACCTCCGGGAAACTGAAAGCAGTGCTGTATAGTGGGAGCACTGGGTGTAAGAGTGGCCAGAAGTGAGGCGATGGAGGGAGGCTGGGTAGAGCTCTCAGTTGTGAACAACAGAATCCACTCCAGCTTATATAGGCAGAAAATAAATTTATAGAAGATTATTAGGGGCCAGGCAGGGTGGCTCACACCTGTAATCCCAGTACTTTGAGAGGTGGAGGCGGGTGGATCACTTGATGTCAGGAGTTCGAGACCAGCCTGGCTAACATGGTGAAACCCCATCTCTGCTAAAAATACAAAAATTGACCAGGCATGGTGGTGGGCACCTATAATCCCAGCTACTTGGGAGGCTGAGGCACGAGAATCATTTGAACCCTGGAGACAGAGGTTGTAGTGAGCCAAGATTGTGCAACTGTACTCCAGCCTGGGCAACAGAGCGAGACTGCCTCTACAAAAAAAAAAAAAAAGATTATTAGGTAGTTTACATCTCTGAAAGGGCCAGAGAATGGGGTTTGGAGGACCATGGGACAAGAAACAATGCCCAAACCACCCCACAGGACTTTCAGCAAAGACTCCACTGCCACCCCTCTGCTGGTATAGACCCCGAAGCTCACTGGCTTCAGCGACATGGACACGCAAGCCTCCATTATTGCTGATCCCCAAAATCTGGTGGCCTCTGCTCTCATCTTTGTCTTCAGATGGATTCTTTGGAGTGCCTGCTTCCTCACACTGCTCACTTCTGCGTAAAATCTTGCGTGGCTGTGTCTGGTTGGGGGGGGCCTACACTCCCCAGATGTAAGGGAAGTTGGGAAAATGAGTTTTTCTGGCTTTAGTCTTTAGTAGGCAGCATTTATAAGGGAGAGAGCTCCCCAGTCATAGGAAGGGGTTCAAAAAGCACTGGGTCGCTGGGCACAGTGGCTCATGCCTGCAATCCCAGCACTTTGGGAGGCAAAGGCAGGAAGAAAACTTGAGTCCTGGAGTTCGAGACCAGCCTGGACAACATGGCGAGACCCCTGTCTCTACCAAAAAAAAAATTGTTTTAATTAGCCAGGTGTGGTGGTGCACACTTGTAGTCCCCGCTACTCAGGAGGTTGAGGTAGGATGATTGCTTGAGTGCAGGAGTTAAAGGCTGCAGTGAACTATGATCATGCCACTGCACTCCAGTGCAACAGGGCAAGACCCTGTCTCAGGAAAAAAAAAAAAAAAAAAAAAGGCAAGCAATGGGCATGTTCACATAGAAACTTATACACAAATGTTCATAGCAGCTTGATTTGCAACAGCCAGCAAGTGGAAATGGTGCCGGTGTCTGTGAGCACGTGAGTGGTTAAACAAACTGTGGTCCTTCCATCCCATGGAGGATTCCTCCACGATAAAAGGCAAGGCCTACTGATGCATGTAACAACTGGGATGAATCTTCAAGGAATTAGGCCAAGCTAAAGAAGCCCGTCCTATAAGGTTGCATACTGTATGATTCCATTCATATAACATTTTGAAATGGCAACAATTTAGGAATGGAAAACAGATTGGTGGTCATCAGGGGTCTGGGATGAGGAGAGAGGGCACAGTGGGAGGGGAGGGGAGTGGGGTTACAAAGGAACACCCCAAGGGATTTTTGTGGTGATGGAAACATTCTGAGTCTTGACTGGAATTGGATATATGGGCCTACACACATGAACTAAATACACACATGCACTCTTATGGTCTAAATGTGTGTGTTCCTCTAAAATTCATACAGTAGACCCCCTTATTTACTTGCCAAGGTCAATATTAAATGGAAAATCCCATACGCTTTAAACTGATTGCTGTTCTGAGCAGCATGATGGAATTTTGTGCCGTTCTGCTCAGGACGTGAATAATCCCTTTGTCCAGCATATCCATGCTACAGACGCTCCCTGCCCATTAGTCATCTAGTAGCCATCTGGGTTATCAGATTGACTGTCAGGTATCTCAGTGCTTGTGTTCAAGTAACCCTTATTTTACTTAATAACGACCTTAAGCACCAGAGTGGCGATGCTGGCAATTCGAATATTCCAAAGAGAAGCCACTTAAGTGACAAGGTGAAAGTTCCCAACATAATAAAGAAAGAACAAAAAAATCTTATGCTGAAGTTGCCAAGATCTATGGTAAAAACAAATTTTCTCCCCATGAAATTGGGGACAAGGAAAAAGAAATTCGTGCTAGTTTTGCTGTTGCACCTCAAACCGCAGAAGTTATGGCCGCAGTGAATGATAAGTGCTTAGTTAGTGGGTGGAAGACATGAAGAGAAATGTGTTCTGTTTGCCATGGTTTCAGGCATCCTCTGGGGGTCTTGGGATGTATCCTCTGAGGATAAGGGGATAACTTAGTCCCCAAGGTGATGGTATTAAGAGGTGGGGAGTTTAGGAGGTGACTGAGTCATGAGGAGTCCACTTTCACAAATGGGATTCAGTGCACTTGCAGTAGTGCTTAAAGGAGTGAATTCAGCTCTCTTGTCCTTCCACCTTCTGCTGTGTGGGGATGCAGTGGGGCACCATCTTGGAAACAGTAGCCCACACCAGACACCAGTGCCAGAGCCCTGATTTTTTTTTTTTTTTTTTTTTTGAGACTGAGTCTTGTTCTGTCCCTGGCTGGAATGCAATGGTGTGATCTCGGCTCACTGCAACTTCTGCCTCCCAGGTTCAAGCTATTCTCTTGCCTCAGCCTCCCGAGTAGCTGAGATTACAGGCATGCGCCATCACGCCTGGCTAATTTTTGTATTTTTAGTAGAGACGGGGTTTCACCATGTTGGCCAGGCTGGTCTCGAACTCCTGACCTCATGATCCATCCACCTCGGCCTCCCAAGGTGCTAGGATTACAGGCGTGAGCCACCACGCCCGGCCTGGAGCCCTGATATTTGACTTCAGCCTCCAGAACTGTAAGAAATGAATTTCTGTTCCTTAGAAATTACCGGTCAGACCAGGCACAGTGGCTCATGCCTGTAATCCCAGCACTTTGGGAGGCCAAGGTGGGCGGATCACCTGAGGTCAGGAGTTCGAGACCAGCCTGGCCAACATGGTGCAACCCCGTCTCTACTAAAAATACAAAAATTAGCCGGGCGCGGTGGCGAGTGCCCCAATCCCAGCTACTCGGGAGGCTTGAACCCAGGAGGCAGAGGTTGCGGTGAGCCAAGATCACACCATTGCACTCTAGCCTGGGCAACAAGAGCAAAACTCCGTTTCAAAAAAAAAAGAAGAAGAAAAAGAAATTACCAGTCTAAGGTATTTTGTCATAGCAGCACAAAAAGACTAGGACACACACATGCACAAACATGCATATACACATACATGAATTCAAGTAAAACTGGGGAAAACCAAGATTGGTGGATTGTGACAATGGCAATATCCTGCTCGTGATGTTGTACCAGAGTTGTGCAAGATGTTTCCATTGGGGCAAATGATACAGAGGATACATGGGACCCCCCTGTGTCATCTGTTATAACCACCTATGAATCTGCAATTATATCCACTTAAAGAAAGAAAAAGCAGTGAGAAGCCAGAAAACACTAGGGATTTTGGACTGTGAGCAACTATTGAGGGATTTTCAGCAATAATGACACACGTCTTCATTTAACACCTATTTTCTGTCCAATGGTGGGATAATATTATTCTGGTCTAAGTTAAAACTATGACATTTTAATTTAAAATAAAATGTAAAAGATCTGGGTTTTTTGTTTTTTTTTTTGCCTTATGTGGTTTTCCAGAGTCTCCAAGAAAGCAATTTTAGGCCCGATACATGAGCTCTGATTCCTCTTGTAGCAGAAATAATAAGGAAGGATTCATTCTTTCATTCCTTCCAAAAACATGCGTGAAGCATCTGCTATGAGTCAGGCTCTGTGCCAGGCACTGGATTCTGCAGTGAATAAAACACAGTCTTGCCCCTGAGACTGCGTTGTTAGAAGCTGGGGGAAAAAAACAATGGCTCCAATAAGAAAGGAATTTATTTGAGTCTCTGGGAACCTGTAGTCTGGGGATAAAGGTCCAGAGTTGGTGCAGTGAGCATACAACATCCTGAATGTCCAGTATCCTCATCTTTTTGCTCCATCCTTAACATGTCTCTCTCTCTCTCTCTTTTTTTTTTTTTTTTTTTTTGAGATAGAGTCTTGCTCTGTTGCCCAGGCTGGAGTGCAGTGCTGTTATCTTGGCTCACTGCAACCTCCACCTCCCGGGTTCAAGCAATTCTCCCTCCTCGGCCCCCCGAGTAGCTGGGATTATAGGAGTGAGCCACCGCTCCCGGCCCTTAACACATCTTCTATCCTTAAGTTCACTGCATGGTTGCAAGATGGCCACGGCATGTCCACTCACTGTAAGAAGGCAGGAGGGAAGAGCCAGCCCCTGGGAGCTGGAGCCATCAGCTCCTACTCACATCTCATTGGCCAGAACTTAGTCACTTGACTACTCCTGTCTGCAAGGGAGCTGGGAAATCCAGATTCTCTGGTTAGGGCAAGGGGAGAGTGGATATGGATTGGTCACTAGCTGCTGCAAACACAAGGACCTTATCATCTAGAGGAGGAGGCAAGAATATAACTCTGGTGACAGTACAGCCTGGTAACTGTGGTAGTAATAGAAGGTGACAGAAAAGTTGCAGAGCCACAGATTCAGCCTTAAGCAATCAGGGAAGGGTTCAAAGAGGAGGAGACCTTTTGAAGAAATGCCCAGTAGAGGGAATTGCCCTACATACACCAAAGCATAGAGGCATAAAAGGGCTTGTCATGTTGGAGACATGAGAGAGTAGAGTCTAATGTCGCTGGAGCGGAAGGTGCTTTCAGGAGTGATGGGAGAAGGGGCCAAAAGGTGGGCTGGGCCCAGAATAGGCAGCATTGGATGCTGCGCTAAGAACTTGGACTTGGTCCTAGAATGCAGTAATTCTCAAACTTCAGCCTGCGTCAGGGTCAAGCGGGGGCTTGCCGAAACACAGGCTGCTGGGTGCCACCACCCACTGAGTATGTGTGGGATGAGGCCTGAGAATCTGCATTTGCATTTCTGCCATGTCTCCTGCTGGTCAGGAAACCCCATTGTGAGAACCACACGTATAAGGAATAGGGGATGGACAGAAGTTGTCAAGTAGGGGAAAAGTGGGATTCGTTTTTTGGGGAGGATCATCCACAGAATTACCCAGGAATGGAGTGATTCTCGACAGAGTGTAAACCCCTCAGATACAGCAATTCCCTCTAAGCACAGCCCTAAAAGGTCGGCGGGTACCCCTAAGGGCCAGGGCTTAGAGCTCTGGTTCCAGCGCTGTCTCTGTGGCCAGCTGGCTGTATGAACCAGGCAAAAACATTAGCCAATTTGAAAGTTGAATAGGACAGGAACAATAATGAGCACCATATACTGACCAGTTACACACATCATCTTGTTTAATACAACTTTCTTGAAAGATGGGTATTATTGTTCCATTTCACAGGTAAGAAAATTAAGGCTCAGAGATATTCAATAACTTGTTCAAGATTCTAAGATTAGCAAAGGGGTCGAGTTGGGATTCAAAACCAGGATTTTCTTTTTTTAGCCCCACATCTTATGCTCCTAATTGCTTTCTCATGATTTCTGAAACTGGAGTTTACAAATGTACTCTTAGGAATTTATGGTTTTCTATGAGATGTTTAAAAAAATTAATATTTTTGATGTTCTTTTAAAAATAGACATGTTGAAGTAGTGGCTCATCTGGACGACTGGTTCACCTAATTTCAGGCTCTGCTTTTGCCTTGGTGTTTACAATGGCATTGGGGCCACCTGGAACAATTTTAATTGTCCTAGCTAAATGACAGAAGAGCAGCAGCAGTTTTCATTTGTGAGTAACGTGCAGTGTGAATGAAGTGTGCACAGTGGTTTGAATGGAGAAGAAAAGTGGAAGAGTTATGTTGTCAAATGGCCCATGGTAATAAGAAAACCACAGGAGCCCAGCAATCAGTCAGTTCCATATCTCCATTTGGAACAGCTATTTAGTTTCACAAAACCACATCATCTGTCGTATCAAGTTAGTATTGTTAATTTCAACTTTGCTGACTTTGTGGTATTGCTTGTGTTTTGCCTGCAAATGTGTTTGTGTTTTATAGCTGCTTAAAAGCTACAAGCCTCTAGGGAGTTTATATTTAGTTTGATGATATACATATTTGAGTTACATGATAACAAAAATAATGTAAGCTGGCTAGGTGTGGTGGCTCATGCCTGTAATCCCAGCACTTTGGGAGGCCGAGGCGGGTGGATCACCTGAGGTCAGGAGTTCGAGACCAGCCTGACCAACATGGAGAAACCCCCATCTCTACTAAAAATACAAAATTAGCTGGGCTTGGTGGTGGGTGCCTGTAATCCCAGCTACTCTGGAGGCCGAGGCAGGAGAATCGCTTGAATCCGGGAGGTGGAGGTTTCCGTGAGCCAAGATCGTGCCATTGCACTCCAGCCTGGGCAACGAGAGTGAAACTCTGTCTCAAAATAATAATAATAATCATAATGTTAGCCAACAGGAATTTCTGTTCTTTAATGCGGGGGACAGGTGGGGGTGGGTGTCTGCAAATTACTTAAGATTAAGCCAGGGTTCTGGGTTATAGACAACAGGAGTGGTCTCTGGTTAAGGTAAGCAGAAACGGAGCCCACTGGCTGGGTGTTGGGTGGCTGAAGAACAGATGGGAAGGCTGGAGAACCAGTCTGAGAAAGTGGTCAGGAGCTAGAAAAGGTGGCCAGGGCTGCCCCGGGAGCCATCTGGTGGAGATGGACTCCTGAGTCTCCCTACACTGCAGCCTGGGCACTGCCATTCCCGGACTCTTGATGTTGCCACCACCAACCTTTCCAATCATCCGCCTCAAGAGTTCTGGTCCTGGGCAGGTGCATCCAGTTGGCTGAGCCTGTGTCTTAGCCCCAGGGAGGGATTATCCAGCTCCCTTTGGATACTGTAGACCATGTCTACAGAAGAATTTCCCCTAAATAGGAAGAGTGGCCAGACGCTTGGGAGCCAAACCCACACCAATATTCACTCTACACCCTCTTGTATAAAACAGAAAATGGGACCAGTTCCAGGGATGTCAGCATTAAATGAGATAAACTGGCGAGCAGCCACTCTGAAGTCCTGCCCACACGTTTGTGGTAATGCTGGAGCAGGGTGCTCCAAGGCTCCGCTGTGATCAAGAGCAGTGATAAAAGACCCAGACGCCATCCTTGGTATTTTTGTTTCATGACCCTCACTACAGTGGGCCTATCAGGAGGAACCGCCCAAGGTAACCTAACAGAAACCATGAGAAACTGTGTCTTTCTTGATTTAAACCTGCTGTTTCTGACATGGATCAAAACAAGCTAATAAAAGGCATCTTGCTCAGATTTTAGAGTTGAAATTCAGAAAACAGAGCATTTACCATTATAGCACCGCTACGTTCCCATCCTTCTGAGCTAATCACATGACTGGTTTTGCTCTGAGCATGAGGGATGGGAAGCGCCTGCCCAGGTCTCTGATAGTACTTGCTAAAAATGCTTCCCTGCCGTGCGCACATGTGGCTGCAATTAACTGTGAAGAAAACTGCTGCACGAGGAGAGATCATGTATTCTGTACTCCACATTATGAGACAGTTACCCTTTCTTATTTGGGCTGCAAATCCTCCACTTTAAGGTGTTTCATTTTGGAAACTACACAGGAAGTTCCTGATATTGTACATTGCTCTCTTTGGAGAGATTTCTGCATGAGGAAATAGGTTTTTCTCCCTTCATCTCCAGTGACATGAAGGTGTTGGAGAAAACCCCTTTGCTTTGGCTACTGCATGATCTATTCACCCCCTGCCTGTCTGACCTCAGCCCCTAACCCCATTTGAATCTCTCATTCCCACCCCACTGCAGCCACGCTGGGCCCCTGTGTGGTTCAGAAACATGCTGGGTACTCCCCTGCCTCTGGGCCTGTGCACCTGCTGTGCCCTCGCCTGGCACATCACATTCTTCCCTCATTATATACATGTGCTTTGCTCCCTTAACTTCCTTCACATTCCTGCTCAAATGCTGCCTTATTATAGAAGTCTTTCTGTTTCTGCTAATTCTACCCTTGACTTCCCAGGCACTTTCTCCATTATTCTCTAGGGCACCTGATTCACTACATATTTACTTTCTTTTTTGTTTCCTTCTTGAAATAAGGTATCACCTTGTCACCCAGGCTGGAGTGCAGTGACATGAACACAGCTCACTGCAGTCTCCACCTCCCAGGCTCAAGTGATCCTCCCACCTCAACAACCCCAAGTAGCTGGGACTATAGGTGCCCACCACCACACCTGGCTAATTTTTGTATTTTTTGTAGAGATGGGGTTTTGTCATGTTGCCCAGGCTGGTCTCAAACTCCTGAGCTCAAGTGATCTGCCTGCCTCAGCCCATATTTACTTTTTAAAAGAATTTTAAAAATTTTTTCAGAGACAAGCTCTCACTCTGTCACCCAGGCTGAAATGCAGTGGTGCAATCGTAACTCACTGCAGCCTCAAATTCCTGGGCTCAAGTGATCCTCCTGCTGCAGCCCCCAGAGTAGCTGGGACTACAGGCACACACCACCATGTCTGGCTGATTTTTTTATTTTTTATAGAGACAGGGTCTCACTTTGTTGCCCAGCTGGTCTTGAACTCCTGGCCTCAAGTGATCCTCCCTTCTCAGCCTCCCAAAGTGTTAGGATTACAGGTGTGAACCACCATGCCTGAGTCATATTTGCTTTCTTTTTTTTTTTTTTTTTTTTTGAGACAGAGTCTCACTCTGTCGCCCAGGCTGGAGTGCAGTGGCGTGATCTCGGCTCACTGCAAGCTCCGCCTCCCGGGTTCATGCCATTCTCCTGCCTCAGCCTTCGGAGTAGCTGAGACGACAGGCGCCTGCCACTACGCCCAGCTAATTTGTGTGTGTGTGTGTGTGTGTGTGTGTGTGTTTTAGTAGAGACGGGGTTTCACCATGTTAGCCAGGATGGTCTTGATCTCCTGACCTTGTGATCCGCCCACCTCGGACTCTCAAAGTGCTGGGATTACAGGCGTGAGCCACCGCGCCCGGCCCATATTTGCTTTTTAATTTGTTTATTATCTGTCTTTTCCTACTAGAATGCAGTCTTCATTAGGCAGAGACTAGATCTTCTTCCTGCTTATCATGAGTGCCCAGCACATAGTAGACACTCAATGAACTATGTGTTGAATGAGTGGCTGCATGTAATAGAGCTATACAAACATTCTTTCTAATAGAGGAGTGAATACACCAATGTAATTAGTGCACTCAGGGTCAAAGGCAGTGAAAGGCCCATATGACTGTAAGAGGAGCTGTCAGGATCAGAAGCCACTGGGTGAAGGGGAAAATGCACATTTAAGTCTTTAGTCTGGACCCCACCTCTGTACCCGTCTCATATATCCAGTTTCCCTCCCAATGTCTCCTTTCAGATGTCTCTCAGACAGCTCACACTACGTGCAAAATGGAACTGCCCCAAGGATAATTCTGCTCCTCCCCCAACTTCCCATTTTGGTTAAGGATCACCTTTCATCTCTCCTCAGGCCAAAAGCCAAGTTGTCATCCCAGGTGCCTCGCATTCCTTCCAGAAGGTTTGCTGACAGAGATGACCAGCTGGTCACCAAAGGCCCGTGTTATCTTTCCACAGAGCCAGTGATGGGAAGTGGCTGCCCACCCAGGGACTACATTTCCTAGCCCGCCTTCATTCAGTGAGGCCATGTGACTGGTTCTCACCCATGGAATATAAAGTGTTGTGTGCTCGCCCACATAATGAGGAAGGACGTGTGCCTTCTCCATGCTCTTTCTCCAGCTGTTTGCTGGCTAAAGAGGGTCTTGCAATGAATTCTGGGGCCCTAGAGGCTGGCAGAGGCACAAGATAGGATCTTGGGTCCCTGAGTCACTACTTGGAGAGCCACTTGCTCTTCCAGAATACCTGTTTGGACTTGTAAAGGAAAATTTTAAAATCTCAAGACCCCCCCGGCCAGGCGCGTTGGCTCACACCTGTAATCCTAGCACTTTGGGAGGCCGAGGCGGATGCATCACGAGGTCAAGAGATCGAGACCATCCTGTCTAACACGGTGAAACCCCGTCTCTACTAAAAATACAAAAAAAAAAAAATGAGCTGGGTGTGGTGGCGGGCACCTGTAGTCCCAGCTACTCGGGAGGCTGAGGCAGGAGAATGGCGTGAACCCTGGAGGCAGAGTTTGCAGTGAGCCGAGACGGTGCCACTGCACTCCAGCCTGGGTGACAGAGCGAGACTCCGTCTCAAAAAAAAAATCTCAGGACCCCCCCCCCAAACTCCTTGTAAGGCCTGGATGCTGAGTCATGCAACACCCCCTTCCAGATGAATAGCTGTTACTAGCATTATGCCTCAACCAGGTCCCTGCAGAAGGATAAAAGGCCTCAGGTATCTATCTGTGCCCCACCGACAGTCTATTCTCCACATAGCCATCAGAGAGCTCTTTTAAGAACTCACACAGGCTTGGTGCAGTGGCTCATGCCTGTAATCCCAGCACTTTGGGAGGCCAAGCTGGGTAGAACATTTGAGATCAGGGGTTCAAGACCAACCTGGCCAATATGGTGAAACTCCACCTATACCAAAAATACAAAAATTAGCCTGGCATGGTGGCGGGCGCCTGTAGTCCCAGCTACTCCGGAGGCTGAGGCAGGAGAAATGCCTGAACCCAGGAGGTGGAGGTTGCAGTGAGCCAAGATCGTACCAGTGCACTCCAGCCTGGACGACAGAGCAAGACTCCATCTCAAAACAAAAAAAAACAAAAAAAAAACTCAAATTATGTTACCCTAATTCCTAAACTCCCTCAAGTGGCTTCCCTTGGCATGTAGAATAAAGTCAGAGCTCCTTACCACAGCCGGACCACCTCCCAGATTTTTCTTGAATTTGTCCCCCCAACCCCTATTTCCTATGGTCCAGCTACCCAGGCCTTCCCTCCATCCTTCCATCATGGCGACTGTGTTCCTGTCCCAGAGTCTTTGTGCTTGCTATTCTTTCTGCCTGGAAATCTTTTTCCCCTAGATTGTGGCACTGCTGTCTCTTTGTCATCATTCAGGCCTCAGCTCAAATGTCACCTCCTCAGAGAGGCCCTCCCTGATCACCCTACTGGAGTGATGCTATTCTGCTGCCACAACCCATCACCCTGTATTTCATTGCTCTGTTTTATTTTCTTCATAGCACTTGTCATTATTTTAAATGGTCTTTTTTCACTATTTTGAATGATCTCTTTTATGCTAACTTACATAACTTAAATTATGTTTCCTGGCTAACGGTCTCTCTCCCCACCTCTTCCCCAACACCTCCCTGTTAGAGGAGAAGCTCCGTGAGAGTGAAACCTTGCTTGTCTTACTGACAGTTGTAACATCAACATGTAGAATGTAAATGGCAAACAGATGGTGCTCTAGACAGAAGGAAGGAAGGCAGGGAGGGAGAGAGGGAAAAAGGGAGGGAGGAAAGAAAGAAGAAAGGGAGGAAGGCAGGGAGAGAGGGAGGAAGGAAGGAAGGAAAAAGGGAAAGAAGAGAGCAAAAAATGGGATGAAGGAGGAAAGAGAGGAAGGAAGAAAGGGAGACATTGGGGAAGGAAGAAGAATTGCCCTAATGGGCCAAGTGTGGTGGCTCATGCCTGTAATTCCAGCACCTTGGGAGGCCAAGGCGGGTGGATCACCTGAGGTCAGGAGTTTGAGACCAGCCTGGGCAACATGGTGAAACCCCGTCTCCACTAAAAATACAAAAATTAGCCTGGCATGGTGATGCATGCCTGTAATACCAGCTACTTGGGAGGCTGAGGCATGAGAATTGCTTGAACCCAGGAGGCAGAAGTTGCAGTGAGCCGAGATCGTGCTTCAGCCTGGGCAACAGAGTGAGACTCCATCTCAAAAAAAAAAAAAAATGCCCTAATTAGATTGAGACCCCTCACAGTGCAACCCCAGGATTCACATAAAGTCCCTGGGGAGAGGAGGGGCAGGCAGGGGAGACACGTGGAAGCCGGACTGGGTGTCACTGTGGCTTTTGTAGCAGCCTCAAAGATCTAGAAATGACATTACCCACTGCCATGGGGCATCAGCTTGCTAGTCTTTGGAAAGCCTCTCTCCCACTCTGGAAATAAAAACAGACACATCCTTGCTCTCCTTTTCCCCCGTCTTTACTAAAATCTCATTTATTTGGGATCCAAACCCATTTCCCTTACTGCTCTAAGGAGGAGAGGGTTTCTTTTTGGTCTAAAGTAGCAGGGCACTTCACTTTTTTGAGTCTTTTATTATTATTATTAATTTTTTTAGAGACAGGGTCTCTGTCACCCAGGCTGGAATGCAGGGGCACCATTATGGCTCACTGCAGCCTCGACCTCCTGGGCTCAAATGATCCTCCTGTCTCAGCCTCCCAAGTAGCTGGGACTACAGGCACATGCCACTGTGCCCTGCGGAATTCAAGTTTGTAACGCCTCTGTGTCCTGGAAAGATGATGATGCCTCCTTATATATGTAATTTAGAAGGATATTAAACTGTAAAATAGTCTAAAGAAGATCTGATTTTACCCAAGATGACTAATCCGGTCATTTAGTTATATATATCAAATTATTTCAAAAATCATTTTGTACATTGCGGTGCCCTAAATACAGACATAGCCTGCTTGCTGGGTAATCCAGCAGCACTACATGCAATGGGGGCTCACATGACTTTGACCTGGGACCCACTTTTACTGATTATGTGGCTGTCCTAATGCATACACACACTTTTCTAAGTAGGAGTCATCCCAATCATATAGGTGAGGAAATAGAGGCTTGGGCAGGTAGGACCCAGGTTTGAACTCAGGTCTGTCCAATACCAACGTATCAGCAACTTTCCTGTGCCAGGGGTTTCCCATCCTTTGGTAAACATGGTGCTGACATTCGAACCCCAGCAAATTCCAGCTCCATGTGGTGGTGCAGAGAGGATGGGCCAGGAGGAAACGTTTCCCTTCAGAATGGAAGCAGTTTTGTAAGAAAGTAAATACAATTTTTTTTCTTTTTGTTTTTAATTTTTCTTTTTTTTTTTTTGTTTTTGAGATGGAGTCTCACACTGTCACCCAGGCTGGAGTGCAATGGCGTGATCTCGGCTCACTGCAACCTCCACCTCCCGGGTTCAAGTGATTCTCTTGCCTCAGCCTCCCAAGTAGCTGGGATTACAGGTGCCCACTACCATGCCCGGCTAATTTTTTGTATTTTTAGTACAGATGGGGTTTCACTATGCTGGCCAGGCTGATCTTGAACTCCTGACCTCGTGATCCACCCACCTTGGCCTCCCAAAATGTTGGGATTACAGGCGTGAGCCACTGCGCCCAGCCAGTTTTTTTTTTTGAGATGAAGTATCACTTTGTTGCCCAGGCTGGAGTGCAGTGGTGTGATCTTGGCTCACTGCATCCTGCCTCCCAGGTTCAAGCGATTCTCTGCCTCAGCCGCCAGAGCAGCTGGGACTACAGGTGTGCGCCACCACACCTGGCTAATTTTTGTATTTTTAGTAGAGATGGGGTTTTGCCATGTTGGCCAGGCTGGTCTTGAACTCCTGACCTCAGATGATCCATCCACATCGGCATCTCAAAGTGCTGGGATTACAAGCTTGAGCCATCATGCCTCAAAGTGCTGGGATTATAGGCTTGAGCCACTGCGCCCTGCCAAACGCAATTATTTATTTAGAGATTCTCCAAAGGTCTTTTTCTGGGTGAATTTAGTGGTATTATTGAAAGATTGTTCAATGAGAAGTTGGACCAGCTGGTTTGCATCCCAGTGTTGCACTGCTTATGCCAATGTCCTGCCCTCTCTGAGCCCGTTTTCTCATCTGTATAATGGGACAATCTTCTTCATAGGGTCACACTGCATTAAATGAGAATGTTCAACACTGCACACACTTGGCACCCAATAACCTTTTCCTTCCTTCTCTCCATCCCTCCCTCCCTCCCTCTTTCCTTCCTTCCTTCCTTCCTTGCAATCAGTAGTTCGAGACCAGTTTGGGCAACATGGTGAAACTCTGTCTCTACTAAAAATACAAAAATTAGCCAGGTGTGGTGGCATGCATCTGTAATCCCAGCTACTTTGGAGGCTGAGGCAGGAGAATCGCTTGAACCGGGAGGTGGAGGTTGCAGTGAGCCGAGATCGCACCACTGGACTCCAGCCTGGGCAACAGAGTGAGACTCTGTCTCATAAAAAAAAAAAAAAAGAAAGAAAGAAAGAAAGAAAGTAAAAAAAGAGAGAGAGAGAGAGACAGGGTAACAGGGCAATACCAGTTGGAAGAATTTCACTCTGGGGTGTTGTATTCCACCTACAGAAGAAAACACACGTTCATTCTCGGTAAGTTTCCTCATTCAAACCACTTTCTGTCTGAGAGCAGCTAGTGAGCTGTGGCCAAATTCTGACTGGACTTGAATCCAGCATCTGCGACAATTTTTTAGTGTGTTGAAAAAGTCTTTTATTTCCCATCCCAGCTCAGCGAAGTTTATTTATAGGAAAGACAGCAAGAATATATTGCATGTTGAATTGTTCTTATAGTATTTAAAGGAAAATTCCTTGTGTGAGAACAAAGTCAATCTTCAGAATAGTGTTAGATGCCACTCAGATATCTGGGTCTGAGCAATCCTTCTGGCCATAAATTTGGTCTTGCTTAAGGGAACTTTTTCAGAACCATGCTGTGAAAAGAACTGACATTCAGAGGAACACACACCACCGACTCCCTGGCAAGTTTTGTTTTGTTTTTTGAGATGGAGTCTAGCTTTTGTCTCCCAGGCTGGAGTGCAATGGCGTGATCTCGGCTCACTGCAGCCTTCACCTCCCAGGTTCAAGCGATTCTCCTGCCTCAGCCTCTCCAGTAGCTGGGATCACAGGCACCTGCCACCATACCCGGCTATTTTTGTATTTTTAGTGGTGACAGGGTTTCACCATGTTGGCCAGGCTGGTCTCGAACTCCTGACCTCAGGTGATCCGCCCACCTTGGCCTCCCAAAGCGCTGGGATTTCAGGCATGAGCTACCGTGCCTGGCCTCGCTGTCAGGTTTAAAAGGGTCCATCTCCAGACCTTGGGACATTGCCCTCAATCACAGCTCTTCGACTAATTGCCAAAGGGGCATGAAGCTCAGGTCACAACTACTCACAATGGGCCCATTGTGGACTCCATCCAGTTGGGTCATAGTGGAGATGAGCTTCCTTCCAGGCTCTGAGGCAATTGCAAGAAAGAAAGAGGATTAATTTTTATTGAGTGCTTACTGTGTATCTAGCACTGTTAATGATTTCATATACACTTGTATAGACATTTTGCAAATATTTGAACCTTGTGTAGCTTTATTATTTACTACTCTCTGAGTCCGTGACCATATTTCTGAGCAGTAGAGGACTTGGCACCCAGATGTGGGTTTGAACTCTGAGTACCCACACTAGAATGATAGCTCAACGAGGGCAAGATTTGTTCACTGCTGGAAATTCAGTGCTGAGAGCAGTGTCTTACACACAGCAGGTAGGGCCTCAATACGTAGGTTGAATTACCAAGTGGGCTGCTTATTTAGCCTCTTCAAAGCTTTGTTTCCTCAACAGCAAAAGTAGGAAAAACAAAACCTACATAATATTTTGATTTTTTTCTCTTGAAATAGTTGCAGATTCACATGTGATTGTAAGAAATAGGCCAGGGGCTGGGCACGGTGGCTCACTCCTGTAATCCCAGCGCTTTGGGATCCCAAGGCGGGCGGATCACCTGAGGTTGGGAGTTCGAGACCAGCCTGACCAACATGGAGAAACCTTGTCTCTACTAATAATAGAAAAATTAGCCAGGTGTGGAGGCGCGCACCTGTAATCTCAGCTACACAGGAGGCTGAGGCGGGAGAATCGCTTGAACCCGGGAGGCGGAGGTTGCTGTGAGCTGAGATCGTGCCATTGCACTCCAGCCTAGACAATAGAGCTAGACTCTGTCTCAAAAAAAAAAAAAAAAAAAAGAGAGACAAGCCAGTTACAGTGGCTTATGCCTGTAATCCAGCACTTTGGGAGGCCAAGGTGGGAGGATCCCTTGAGTCCAGGAGTTTGAGACCAGCCTGGGCAACATGGCAAAACTTTGTCTCTAGAAAAAAAATACAAAAATTAGCCTAGTGTGGTGGCACATGCTTGTAGTCTCACCTCCTCAGGAGGCTGAGATGTGAGGATCACTGAAGCCCTGGCGGTAGAGGCTGCAGTGAGCAGAGATTGCACCACTACACCACAGTCTGGGCAACAGAGCAAGACCCTGTCTGAAATAATAATAATAATAGTAACATCCATTAGCAAGCAGTTGCTTCTCAGTGCAGTGTGAATATAAGTCACTTGGGAAGCTTGCTGAAATGCACATCCAATTCAGCAGGTCTGGGCGGGTCCGGCAAGCCTTCATTTCTAGCAGGCTCTCAGGGGCTGCCGGATGCAATTAGTCTGCAGGCAATCCTGAGGAGTGAGGGGCATAAGCAGGTGGACTCCGGAATCGGACCACCAGGGTTTGATTCTAGTTGCACTCTTACTGTCTTTAAGACGTTGGACAAGTAATTTAATGTCTGCATGTTTCAGTTTCTTTGCGTGCATAAGGAGGATGCCCACAGTTCCTACCTTACAGTTGGATGGTCATGAGGCCAAAATTCGATACTTGTTGTAAAGCACTTAGAGTGGTGCCTGAAACACAGTGAGTGCTCCTCAAACATTAGTTATTATTATTATTTTAGATTATTTCTTATTCTTTCCTCTCTCCCTGAAATAAGATCATTTTGTTTTTCCACTGAGTACGTTGGTTCCCAGAAAAGTAGAAATGCACCTGTTCTCACACTATGAGAAAAGAAAGAAGTTGTTGCTAGATGGGATTTTTAGCGCTCCTCCACCAAAAATGGCAAACATCTGGTTCACCCGTTCTTTTCTTTTTTTCTTTTCTTTTTCTTTTTCTTTTCTTTTTTTTTTTTTTTTTTTTTTGAGACAGAGTCGCCCAGGCTGCCAAGCTGGAGTGCAGTGGCACGATCTCAACTCACTGCAAACTCCACCTCCCAGGTTCAAGCAATTCTCCTGTCTCAGCCTCCTAAGTAGCTGGGATTACAGGCACATTCCACCATGCCTGGCTAATTTTTGTACTTTTAGTAGAGATGGGGTTTCACCATGTTGGCCAGGCTGGTCTCAAACTCCTGACCTCAAGTGATCCACCCGCCTCAGCCTCCCAGAGTGCTGGGATTATAGGCATGAGCCACTGCACCCAGCCAGGTTCACTCATTCTTATTCCCTGCCCATAGCAGACATTAATAATCAATCTTGACACTTTGTCACTAAGCCTCAACTGTGCTGCCAGAGCCCTTCTCGAGAGAGGGCTCCAGGCAGAGCAGGTGCTCAAAAGGAAACCTGTTTGCCAAACCTGATCTGGTCTCAGCTCCCCACAGAGGGGGAGACTTGGAAGAGGCAGAGGTATAGAATGACTCACTTTGTCACCTAGGGAGGAGTCTGAACTAGAACCCACATCTTCTGATTCCTCAGTGCTTTATGTGGAACAAGTCAGAGTGAAGAGAAGAAAACAGGAGAGATTCATGAAAGTACATCATAAGCAAAGGGATATGGAGTAGAAAAACACATTTTCCACAGCCAGGTTAGTGCAATGAGGGGAACAGTAGAAGTCTATATGTACTATGAGCAGTTCAGATTGGCAGCTGTTGATATTCCCCTTATTTGCCCCTTAGAAGTATGACATGGGAGGACAAACTGGAATATAAAGTACTTATTGGCAATTGGTGTGGAAGGGAAAACTTTTTTTATAACACTCACCAATTGAAGAGCCTTAAGAAATCGTTAACTGATGAACTGAACTCCTTAGCCCCTTCCACATGTGGCACTGGTTGTGGCCATCTTAGAGCCATTCCACCCTACACCCACATGGACCATGTTTCTCATCACTGGACTGTGCTTGACTTCACTGACCTTCATGGTTGTGTGGCTTCCAGGGAATCAGCCGGCAATCATTTCTATGGATTAGTGGAAAGGGAAGAATCAGGCTGGGCATGGTGGCTTACGCCTGTAGTCCCAGCACTTTAAGAAGCTGAGGTGGGATGATCGCTTGAGCCCAGGAGTTCAAGACCAGCCTGGGCAACTCAGTGAAACCCCATCACTACTAAAAATACAAAAAATTAGCCGGGCATGGTGGTATATGCCTGTAGTCCCAGCTACTCAGGAGGCTGAGGTGGGAGAATCACCTGAGCCTGGGAGGTTGAGGCTGCAGTGAGCTGAGATTGCACCACTTCACTCCAGCCTGGGTGACAGAGTGAGAAGAAGAAGAAGAAGGAGAAGGAAGAGGAGGAGGAGAAGAAGAAAAAAAAGGAGGAGGAGGAGAAGAAGGCGAAGGAAGAGAAGAGGGAGGAAGAAAAGGAGAAGGAGGAGGGGCAGGAGAGGGAGGAGAAGGAGGAGGGAGAAAAAGAGGAGGGAAGAGAAGAAGGAGGGAGGAGAAGAGGAAGGAGGAGAGGAGAGAGGAGAAGAGGAGGGGGAGGAGGGGCAGGAGGAGGAAGTGTAAGAGGAAGAGGAAGAAGAAAAAGAGAAGGAGGAAGAGGAAGAAGAACAGGAAGAAGAAAGAGAAGAATCAGATTCTCTGAGCAATTTGAACTATGAAGATACGGAAGGAGTCAGTTACCTATGGGGGCAAAAGCTAAAAGGGGTAATAGAGATAGTAATAAGGGAGCCAAGGCTGTGAGGAAAGTCCTTGGCAGACAGATGAGAAAGAACTAGATTGGGGAGGACGCACAAAGAAACAGAGCGAAAGGGAAACTGAGAAGCTGTGTAGTCGATGGGTGAGAGCACAACACAGCCACAACGCGTCCTTCCGTACTCTGCACTTTTTTTTCGTTTTCCGTTTTACCATGTTTTACTATGAAACAGGGCTGGGTGCGGTGGCTCATGCCTGTAATCCCAGCACATTGGGAGGCAGAAGTGGAGAATCACCTGAGTCTGGGAGGTGATTGAGGATCACTTGAGGTCAGGAGTTCAAGACCAGCTTGGTCAACATGGCGAAACCCCGTCTCTACTAAAAACACAAAACTTAGCTGGGCGTGGTGGTGGGCACCTGCTATCTTAGCTACTCAAGAGGCTGAGGCAGGAGAATTGCTTGAACCCAGGAGGTGGAGGTTGCAGTGAGCCGAGATTATGCCACTGCACTCCAGCCTGGGTGACAGAGCGAGACTCCATCTCAAAATAAAAATAAAAATAAAAAATAGGCCAGGCGCGGTGGCTCACGCCTGTAATCCCAGCACTTTGGGAGCCCGAGGCGGGTTGATCACCTGAGGTCAGGAGTTTGAGACTAGCCTGGGTAACATGGTAAAACCCCATCTCTACTAAAAATACAAAATTAGCTGGGCATGGTGGCGCATGCCTGTGATCCCAGCTACTCAGGAGACTGAGGCAGGAGGATCACTTGAACCCGGGAGGTGGAGGTTGTAGTGAGCTGAGATCGTGCCACTGAACTCCAGCCTGGACAACAGAGTGAGACTCCATCTCAAACATAAATAAAAAATAAAAAATAAAAATATAAAAATAAAATGTTTTGCTATGAAACAATCCAAACATGTAAGAGCAGATAGAGTAGTGTAATCCCCCCATCCCCCACTGAGAGGCTACCTCAACACCCTCCTCTGCACCCATCACTCAGCTTCAAAAGCGATCAACTCTGGGCCAATCTTGTGTCACCCCCTTGATTATTTTGTTTACAAAATACACTTCTGGTGCATTTATAAAACCCTTGGGTTGAAATATATTCTCATCAGTGGTCTATGTACAGTCTACCTTTATTTATTAGCTACTTAAGTAGTATTGATTTCTTTTTGATTTGCCCAGTTATGTTCCTTATACATTTTTTAAACTTGTGGTAAAATATACATAACATAAAATGTATCACTTTAACCATTTTGAAGTGTTTAGTTCACTATGGCATTAAGTACATTCACACTACTGTACAACAATCACTTAAGTTTTTTTTTTTTTTTTGAGACAGGGTCTCACTCTGTCACCCACGCCGGAATGTAGTGGTATCAACACAGATCACTGTAGCCTCAACTTCCTGGACTCAGGTGATCCTACCATCTCAGCCTCCCAAGTAGCTGGGACTTAACAGGCATGTGCCACCATGCCCAGCTAATTTTTGGATTTTTTTGTAGAGATGGGGTTTCGCCGTGTTGCCCAGGCTGGTCTCAAACTCCTGAGCTAAAGCAATGCACCCGCCTTGGCCTCCCAAAGTGCTGGGAATACAGGCATAAGCCACTGCACCCGGCCTAAGTAGTTATTTTTAATAGAGAACCTGTGAACCTACCAAGCTAGGACCTAGACAACAATGTTTAACCAAATGGTTTTCTCATCCAATCCCATGCCTGCCCCCACCTCCACCCAGGTAATCTTGGCATCATCATCCCCTCAATTTTTATTTTATTTTATTTATTTATTTTTTTTTTGAGACTCAGCTCTGTCGCCTAGGCTGGAGTACAGTGGTGTCATCTCGACTCACTGCAACCTCTGCCTCCTGGGTTCAAGCGATTCTCCTGCTTCAGCCTCCTGAGTAGCTGAGACTACAGGTATGCGCCACCATCCCCAGCTAATTTTTTGTTTTTTGTTTTAAGATGGAGTCTCACTGTGTCGCCCAGGCTGGACTGCAATGGCATGATCTCGGCTCACTGCAGCCTCCTGGGTTCAAACAATTCTCCTGACTCAGCCTCCTGAGTAGCTGGGATTACAGCAGCGTGCCACCACATCTGGCTAATTTTTGTATTTTTAGTAGAGACGGGGTTTCACCATGTTGGCCAGCCTGGACTTGAACTCCTGACCTCGTGATTCGCCCACCTTGGCCTCCCAAAGTGCTGGGATTACAGGTGTGAGCCACCACGCCTGACCATTTTTTTTGTATTTTTAGTAGAGATGGGCTTTGCCATGTTGGCCAGGCTGGCCCTGACTTATTTTTTATATCATTTTATTGCAGATATATGTACCTCTAAAATTATTTTTAATTTTATTTTTAACATTACAAATAGAGTATTATGCTGCATGTAATCTTTTGGGACTTAATTTTTTCAGTTAACATTGTCAAGATGCATCTGTTTTGTTGCAGGTCACTGTAAGTCATTTTAATTTAGGTTACTGTACAATATTCTATGTGTCTACCACGTTCCACTTCCAGTCCCCCTAGACCTTTACGACAACCACCCTTTTTCTTACGGTGGTAACTTGAGTGTGTCTCTCCTTTGCACAACTAAAAGAGCCAGACTAAAACAACCAGCCTTAGATGTTGCCAGAGCTAAGTCACACTAATGCTGATGTAAGGCAAAGAGTGAGATTAATCCTTGCAAAGGTCGAAGACTGGTCACATCCATGAGAAAAGGTCTTCTGTCCCCATGATTTATCTGCAGAGTAAGGTTCGCTCCAAGCAGTGATGGAAATTAAAGAGGCAGCTTTAGGACCTCCGCACTGACCCAAAATGGAAATCATTTAGCAGCAAACAAATGGCAATGTTGTCATAAAGATCAAATGAGATAATAATATGTGGGAACACTTTGTAAACCTTGGGCCATTTTTATAAATATGCAGTTGCACTATTATTGTTATCATTCTTCATTTGCATTGTCTGGGCATTTCCTTTTCCTCTGGACTGGATTTAAGTCAGAAGAGAAGGAAGATGTGAATATTCATTAAACGTCTCTGCGAAGCCTGTCACCCCACACCGGCTCTTCGAAGTAAGAAGCATTATCTGTTTTACAGATGAGAAAACTGAGGTTTGATAACTTGCCCCAAATCCTATAACAAATAGAGGCGGAGTTTGGATTCAAATTCTGTCTGAATCTAAAACCCTTTTTCTGTCTTAGCATATTTCCTGGAATCTGCCCAGGCTGTCCTCATTCCTTCCTCATTCCCTGTCTGAGTTTGGCAGGATGAATCTCCTATTTACAGTCTTTCTCAGGATTTCTCTTTTCCTAGTCTGAGACTACTGATGGACTAAAACAGTCTATGTAAGAATACCTTTGGGAAGACTGGGAACCTTCCGAGCTTTAATCTGTGAATTTTAATCCAGGAATCAGGAAAGCCAGGAGGCGTCTATGCCTAGGTTGACTTGTCAGTTGGGTTGTCCCATCTCCAGGGGCCCTGTATGGACTGGAGAAGAGTACATTTCACAAGGGGCCCCAAGATTCGGGCAACACCTTCACCTGCTTTAGGTAAACCGTTTAATCTTACTGAAACATGGAACTACGCATACCTGTCTTTGCATATCCAACAGGGGCTTAGATCCACTGAGACACCGTGCTGTTCCTTGATATGATCAGATGAGGCAACAGATGGGAAAACAGTTTGAAAACTGCAAAGCATTTTTTTTTTTCCAGCACGAATGTAAGCTGGTATTTGTTTTCATTGTTATCATTCCCTTTCAGCAGAGTCCTCTCCCAGGGAAAGCCCTTACAGTAGGGGCTCCTAATAATGACTGAGGTTTGAGAACAGCCAGAAGGCAAGCAACATGAAGCCTTTTAAAGCAAACCAGAGGAAGTCCAGTCTCTATTTATTTTATGAAGTTAGCGGCTGGATATGTTAAGCAAATGTTTTCTTAATTGTGGCAGTACAAGAAAACAATAGGGCAAGGGTTGCTGGGGATGGCGGGGGGCGGGTATCAGGCCTCTATCCCCCGGCCCCCCACCACCAAATCCCAGAGAAAGACAGGAAAAAATTAAAGACAGGCCTTTTCTTTTCGTGGTCACATGTCTGCCCTGCTGCTGTAATATAAGAACCTGCGCCAGTTAGAAACGTTTTACCTCCTCCTCCCTGCCCCTCCCCGGGCACATTTCAGAGCAGGCCGGGTTGTGGACGCCAGTAGTTTGCCAAACACAGCAAACACTGGTGTGTGAGCGGCTGAAGGGGACTCTTTCCACTGCGATCTCCCTCCCTCCCAGCCTGTTTTGATTTACTAGGACTTCCTCCTCCGGGCGAGGCGGGGGAAGGACGCCGCCGAGCGCCTGGAGTTGTGCGCGTGTGCGTGTGCGAGTGTGAAGTGCAGCGCTGGAGTGCAACATGCTGTAATGGGTGGAAACCGAGCGGCGTCGGAGCGCCCTGGACCGCCGCGGCCGTTCTGAGCGCAGTGGCGCCGAGCAGCCCCTCCCGCAGCCGGTGTGACCTGTCCCTTCAGGTGTGTGGCCGTCTGCCCGTCGGGGAGCGTGGCTCGGGAATGCGGATGCCGAGAGGGGGCGACGGGGCCCAGGAGGCGGGGGACGGAAGGTGCGCCGCGTTCCGGGGGTGAGTGGGTGTGGACGGCGAACCGGCGCGGGCGGGTGGTGCGCCCTTCCCCGGCTTTTCGGCGAGCCGGGGGAAGCGGAGGGCGGCGTGGGTGCCGCAGGTTCGGCTGAACTCCGGGCACTTGGCGGGGTGTGTGTGGCGGGAAGGGCAGCAGGTCCGCGGGACGGGTCTGGTTGGACTGTGAACGTCGGCGTCCCGTGCGCAGTCTCCCGTGAGCGGGGACCTACTGTGCGCGCGTGGGGAGCGCGGCGGGCACCTGGGCGCGCACAAAATGTGCGTTTGTGTTTGTACATTTGCACGGAGCTGTGTCCCCTGGCGGGGCCTCGGGGGCCGGGGGCGTGCGAGATGCCGTTTCCACAGCAGTGTGCGCCATGTCCACGCGCCTTGCCCGCTGGCGCCTCTCGGGAGCGCCCGCCCCGGCAAACCTCACTGCCCCAGCGCGCCGGCATCGGCCCGGGAGGTGCGAGCTGGCACCGGGCGCGCAGCTGGCGGGGTAGGGAAAACGGCCGCTCCCTGCCGCGGGTGGCCCCGCCCCTGTTTCCCTCCCGGCTCACCTGGGCTCAGCCCCCACCTGCTCCGTGAGGGGCGTGACCGAGGGCGTGGCCTGGCTAGCCTGGCGGAGCCCGGCTCAGGGTGGGCGGTGCCTCATTCCAGGGATTCCTTGCGCTCCCGCGCTCGCGTCCGCCGGTCTGGGCCGCGCGTGCGTGTGCGTGTGCGTGTTTGGCGGGGGCCCGTGCGGGGGCTCGGGCGCGAGCGCGCCTGTGCGTCTGCGCGCCCTCGGGGTGTGCCCCGCGTGCCCAGGTCCCGTCCCCGCCCCTGGGTCCCCCGCAGGGCCAGGCCGGCCCGAGGCGGGCGCGCCCAGAGCCGCCCGGCGGTGAGTGCGGTTGACCCGGTCGGCGGGGCGGGACCCGGGCTGGGCGGGGGCCGGCCTCAGGGGAGCCTTGGGGGGGCTGTCGGAGCAGAACCGGGATGCCCTGAGGGAGGGAAGAGGTGGCGGGTCCTCGCCGGGCCGCTCGGGAGGCGCCAGTGGGAGCGGAAGCGCCTAGGCTCCCGGAGGACGTCCTGGGAGTCGGAGGCGCGGGGCGGGCAAGGAGGCCCGCGCCTGGCATCCCCGCGGTCCCCGCGGGCCTCAGGGAGGTCTGTGATGTGGACTGCGGGAAGGGGCACCGTCCTCTTCGTGTGCTTCGTGCCCCGTCCCCAAAACAGGACTGCACACTCTCCCTGCAGCCAGTGCAGGCCTCGCCGAAGAGCACAGGGCTGTTCGCTTTTTGTTTTGCTTGAAGTCTCCTTTGATTCATCACCCTGAGACATTTAACTGTCTTAGGTTACGAAGACAGTGCTTGCTGGGGCTATTAGTATTTATGTACGTTGCTGGCATGTGTTCGTCTGTTTAAGTTAGATGATTAAAAAATCGGTTTCGCTTTGATCGTCGGTGCTGTGTGTCTGCTAGTTGTAGTCCCTTCTCTGTGATTAATAAGAACCAGCAGCCTGGCGCGGGAGGGTAGGGGTGTGGGGGAAGTGGAGGCGGCTCTGCTGGGTTTTATCAACAGCTGGTTGCCCTCTCTTTGAAAGACACTGTCTCCCAGTTTGTGGAGTTTTAATATCTTGTTCTACACCCAAGCCTACCTCGACTCAGAAGGAGTCTGGCAGTTGTTTCCTCTAAATAGTCAAAGACAAAAAAAATTTAATTTGCCTATTAGGATTTGAAGGTCAGTTTTGCATACCATGTTAGCATACCAAACTTTAACTCTTTCTCTACTCGCTGAGTCCACGGACTTGTACTGTTCATTGTTTCCTGCTTGCATCTAATGAAGAGTCTGCGCATGACTGGGAGGGGAGTAGAGTGGGCAGTTTAAGGAGACCTTTGGGGTCGGAGCAGTAAAGCTGTCCCTGTGGTGTGATCTTGGGACAAGTTATTTATTATCTCTAAGTCCCAGTGCTCTCAATTTAAATAAAGGGTTTAGAAATACTTGATTCAGAAGTTTCTTGTCTTACACTCAAGACAGTTTTGAATTTTTTCTTGTATTTCCTGTTACATCTGGCCTGAAAAGTCATCTCCCCCACGATGGAAATGATGTAAACCCTTCAATTCGTTGTTTAACTTTGGCAAAATTTTAATCCCAGGCTAATTTCCCCTGCCACCATTTTTTCACACTTCTGGGCAGCCTGCCTTTGCTTTCCCATTTGGAAGGGAATGCAAACTAATTTTTATGTTGACCAAAACATAATACAATTAAGAAGATAATTCTGCTATAAATAACTATGGACTACATTCCAAAACTGTGAATGTTGTAGTAAAAACAGCTCTGGGTTATTATTTCTGGAGACTTGAGTTCTAGTCCTATCAGTGTCACCGACTAGCTTTATGACCAGAAATAAGTTAGTCGTACTCAAACTTTGTGTTTTATTTTCCTTTGTAAAAGGGCGGTCATATCAGTTCCAATACATCACAGAGTTTCAGGAATTACAGAGAATAATGTGCTTTGAAAGTATTTTGTGTTATTTATAAATTCTTTGAAGCTTTGAAAGAGCTACATAAACACAATTGTTACTGCTATCCCCCAACTGATTTAAAATTATGACTTTATCTGAAGATTTTAACACTTCTTACAGACATGATAATTATGTAAAAACTTTCACTTTTAAATGTCCTGGGCCGGGCGCAGTGTCTCACCTATGTAATCCCAGCACTTTGGGAGGCTGAGGTAAGAGGATCGCTTGAGGCCAGGAGTTCCAGACCAGCCTGGACAACAGAGAGACTCCCGGCTCCCAACTGTACCAAAAAAAAAAAAAAAATTCTGTAGTGGGAAATTCCTTTTAACCCCTTATGGAGGCAGCCCTGTTACCAGTCTCTGGTGGTTGCCAAAACAAATCCAAAGGGAGATTTTATTTCGTGTCTCTTCTAGGTATCTCTCTTGGAGAGCTTTGCTGTACAGCTTTTAATTTGCCGTAGTAAAATAATGAGTAGGTTAACAATAAAAGTTGTTTTGTAACTTTGAACATGACCTAACAAAAGTACTAAAAGTTGTAAGCTCAGGAGGGAAAAATAAAATACACGGGAAAATTTTGACGTCACTGAAATTGTGACAGTGTGGTGATGTTAACATACCAATGTGTCTGCTTATTGCCTGTGTGGGATGAGCTGTTGCAGCTATGAGAACCTGGTGAAAGAGAAAGTTTTTTTGTGTGTGCGTTAAGAAATTTCTTCGAGGTATGTTAACTGAGGCTCATTTGTGTTTCTTTCAGGGAGCTCATCTAAAGTTAATGAAGCTATGGGTGGTTGTTTAATAGAAGAGTAAAGTGAGTGCTGCTAATCTGTAGCATTTAGGATCTGTCCACATTAACCACCCCCCCGCCCCCCAAAAAAACCCAATACCATAAGAACTAGATTGCAAAATCTTGATGCAAGATTTGGCAGATACAAACTGCCAAGGTAGGAAAAGGAGTGTAGGAGGTGCTAAAACCAGAACAATTATACCTTCTTGAAATACAGAATAATAGCACTTTTGCAAAGAGAGAAAACTTTGTAGCATGTACTTTCTGTGTCTCATGCCTCAGGTCTGATAATCAGATATAGTCAATCCTCATTTTTCGTGGGTTCCATGTTTATAAATTTGTCTACTCACTAAAATTTATTTGTAAGCCCCAAATCAATGCCTCTGACACTTTCTTCGACATTTGTGGACATGTGCAGCATGGGGAAAAATTTGAGCCTCCCAATGCACATGATCTCAGTAGAGCTCAGACAAGGCAATATCCTGCCTTCTTGTTTGAGCTCTCATGCTGTAAACAAGTGTGCTTTTTGCAGTTTATTTAGTAACATGTTTTTATATATTTTTGTGCCTTTTTTTTTTTTTTTTTTTTGAGACGGAGTTTCACTCTTGTTGCCCAGGCTGGAGTGCAGTGGCACGATCTCGGCTCACTGCAACTTCCACCTTCTGGTTTCAAGTGATTCTCTTGCCTCAGTCTCCCGAGTAGCTGGGATTACAGGCACCTGCCACCACACCTGGCTAATTTTTGTATTTTTAGTAGATACGGGGTTTCACCATGTTGGCCAGGCTGGTCTTGAACTCCTGACTTTGTGATCCGCCTGCCTCGGCCTCCCAAAGTGCTGGGATTACAGGCCTGAGCCACCGCACCCTGCCCATTTTTGTGCTTTTTGTTGGGGATTTTGCTATTTACAGTGGCCCCCAAGTATGGTGCTAAAATGCTGTCTAATGTTCCTCAGCCAAGAAGGCTGTGATGAGCCTCATGGAGAAAATATACATGTTAGATGAGCTTTGTTCAGGCTTGAGTTACGCTGCTGTTGTCCTTGAGTTCAACATTAATGAATCAACAATAGGTATTAAATAAGGTGTCTTTAAACAGAAACATACGTAAAACAAGGTTGTGTATTGATCAGTTTGCAAAAATGTGACCAGAAGCCGGAAGGAATCTCACTCTCATTTCCCCTAGGAATAGTGGTTCAATATCCACTAATTCAGTGTTCACAGAGATTTTACAGAACACAACTACTATGAATAACAAGAACTAGGCCGGGCATGGTGGCTCACACCTATAATCCCAGCACTTTGGGAAGCCGAGGCAGGCGGATCACCTGAGGTCAGGAGTTTGAGACCAGCCTGGCCAACATGGTGAAACCCCGTCTCTACTAAAAATACAAAAATTAGCTGGGCATGGTGGCGGGCACGTGTGATCCCAATTACTAGGGAGGCTGAGTCAGGAGAATTGCTTGAACCCGGAAAGTGGAGGTTGCAGTGAGCTGAGATCGCACCATTGCACTCCAGCCTGGGCGACAGATCAAGGCTCTGTCTCAAAAAAAAAAAAAAAGAACCAATAATATTTACTGACAGTGATAACTACAGTGCTACCTAATGTTGCGCTGTGTCATGAATTAGATGACTTTATGTAGGCTTTAATAGGCTGAGAGCTGAGATTTGATTTTGGAACAATGGAGAGTTAGACATGGGCTCTTCTGGGAAGCTTGCTAACTTGGGCTGTGATACAAATTCATCTTTTTTTTTTTTTTTTGAGATGGAGTCTCGCTCTGTCACCCAGGCTGGAGTGCAGTGGCGCAATCTTGGCTCACTGCAAGCTCCGCTTCCCAGGTTCATGCCATTCTCCTGCCTCAGCCTCCCGAGTAGCTGGGACTACAGGTGCCTGCCACCGTGCCTGGCTAGTTTTTTGTATTTTTAGTAGAGATAGGGTTTCACTGTGTTAGCCAGGATGGTCTCGATCTCCTGATCCGCCCACCTCGGCCTCCCAAAGTCCTGGGATTACAGGCGTGAGCCACCGCACCCGGCCCAAATTCATCTTTTATGCTTGGGAGTAATAGATCCCTAAGAATATGTGTCGCTTTAGCACTTGTGAATAGGAAATAGTAACTATTCAAATGAGTATTCAAATTTTAAGTCTTCAAATAAATGCAAGAGCAAGCATATCCAGAGTAAACTAAAAATGCCAAAGAGTTTCTGTTATTTCGTGTGCCTTGCTGTATAAGGCTGAGGTCTTGAAAATGAAGAGAGAGAGATTCATAATATCCTAAAATGAGAAAGGAAAACATGGTTCATTTTTTTCTTTTTTTTTGTATTTTTATTTATTTATTTTATTTTATTTTTTGTATTTTTAGTAGAAATGGGATTTCACCATGTAGGCCAGGCTGGTCTTGAATCTCTGGCCTCAAGTGATCCACCTGCCTTGGCCTCCCAAAGTGCTGTGATTACAGGTGTGAGCCACCGTGCCTGGCCTCATTTTTATTTGGGCTGACAACAGTGTTGAAAAATGTTGGGAATTGGTAGTCTGTTCAGAAAGTTCAGACTTGATTTTTATTTGTCCCGCTTACATAACAGTGGTTTCAGTGTGGGCCCACCATATAGTCACTTTCCATAGGACACTTTAGGGAGATGGGTGGACCTCAGCCAGCAGTAAGAATTTTGCACCAGCATCAGGCAGCATTGCATAGGGCCATGAAATGTGTTGTAATGTAAGTTGGGTTTTGCAGCCCAGAGCCTGTATAGCTGTCCCTCACTGGGTACATGATCAGCTTTCATACAGTCTGTGCATTTGCATAGTTTACACTGATACCAAACTGTATTGCAATAACTGAGGATTTTTGTCACTGTGTGGTGGTACTATCTGCTAGCTCCTGTTGCCAGGGTAGTTGTGATGACTAAATATCGTACTCCTGCCCTCCTGCAGGGCTGAGAAGTCCCATAGACTCAAGCCCTGAGCCAGGTTAGCATCAGGAAACCTTGAGTGGTTGAGCAGAGCATTCATTCAGGGTTTCCATCCAGAGTGTTAGTCCATGGTATATTTGAAATTCTTCTAACAGACGTAGGCATGGAGTCACATTAATAGTAACCAAGGCAGGTAAGAATTGTTCTGAGTTAATGGGGGTCTCACTTTCTGTTGAGGTCGTGGGAGGTGGAGGCACCTAAGGTTACCTGTTCCTGCTGTACAGCCTCCAGCCTACATTGGAGGGTAAGAGATTGACGGCTGCCCAGCCTGTAGACCTCCCTCCTGCAGAGGTTTCACAGGAGGGATGCTAAGCCTTATGGAAAGGGTGTGATCTGGGGCTCACACTTGAGGTTGGCAGGTACCTGAAAAAATCCTAATTAGAGATTTTATGCAGATATATATATATATAAAATATACATACATATATATATATATATAAATATATATACACACAGTTCTCAGGAGGTAGACATAGAACATGTAGATATATTGTTCAAATATTAGAACGTTTGGGCCGGGCACGGTGGCTCATGCCTGTAATCCCAGCACTTTGGGAGGCCGAGGCTGGTGGATCACTAGGTCAGGAGATTGAGACCATCCTGGCTAACACAGTGAAACCCCGTCTCTACTAAAAATACAAAAAATTAGCCGGGCGTGGTGGCGGGTGCCTGTAGTCCCAGTACTCGGGAGGCTGAGGCAGGAGAATGGCATGAACCCTGGAGGCGGAGCTTGCAGTTAGCTGAAATTGTGCCACTGCACTCCAGCCTGGGCGACAGAGCGAGACTCCGTCTCAAAAAAAAAAAAAAAAATTAGAACGTTTGGCCTTGTAATGAATTTTCAGGAGTGATCATGTGTAGAAGTAAGGAATTTGATGCAAGCAGAAGCAGCTGAGTTCTTCTGGCATTGATGCTTCAAATTACAGCAGCGTGAGTCAGTTATACCTGCTTGGGACATGCCTCCATGAGGAAAGCTGGAATAGCAAATGATCCGTCTGTTCATGCTCTTTCTTTGATAATATGACTGTTGAGAGAATATTTTGAATAAGGGCTGGCTTCTATTTAGAAAGGTAATGTAGGATTTAAGGTTGTGAACAGTTCAAGCACCAAGGTGAAATTTTAAAAATGTTCTCACTGAACCTTAACAGTTGGCCATTGGAGCTTGACCACAGGTCTTCCTGAGCATGGTGAAGTCGACACCATCCTTCCTACTACTGTACCTGTTCGTTGATACCAAAGTCCTCAGGGTTTTTGCTTGACTCCTCTGTAGCTGTGGCCCCAGAAACCGCCATGTCTTGGTAGTTTGTTGCCAGTGTCGTTGTTGGCCACAGTCTCAGCATCAATTGACCTGGTGTGACAGTCTTCTTTTCTTACCTGCCTTGGTTACTATTAATGTGACTCCATGCCTACGTCTGTTAGAAGAATTTCAAATATACCATGGTTTGCGTGTTCCCGAGAGGTAAGGGCTTGCTTTCCCTTGCTCGCTGTTGAAACAGTCACATTATTGCCTGATAGGTATCTCAAGGTGTAGGGGAAAGAGCACAGGGCTAGAAGTCGTGGTTGCTAACGGAAGGTTTGCTTTGACCTAGGCTAAATAATTGTGCTTGTCACTAAAACCTCTCTAGCGTGATCAACTTAAGAGTAGTAAAAGTAGCACTGGAGGGAAAATCGAGAGACTTGAATTCTAGTCTTAGTTGCTTCAGGAAGTCACTTACATTCTTGGTGCCTCAATTTTTCTTTTTTTTAATCTGTAGAAGAAAAATAATAACATATTTGGCCATTTGGCCTAAGTAATAATTTGATTGTGAGAATCCAATGAGGTCATTTATGTGAATGTATTTTGAAAACATGTATGCTATACACCTGGAAAATGGTGGTGGTAGACTAATAAAATCTGTTTCTCTTTTTAGTTTGTAAGACATTCTCAGTTACATCGTTTAATCTATGTGCTAAGCTTGTGATCATATGAAGTTAGTTAGGCAATGTTTTTTACTGTTTTCTTTAAGGAGGACACTAGGGCCTGGAGAAGGTAAATGACTGGCCCATACAATTAAGTGTTGGACATCTAGGGCAAAGCCTAGAGCAAAATAGGCTTTTAGGGATTGTTGACTGAATGAGTGAAAGATTTAAAGTAGGGCTGAAACTTGGGCTTCCTGATGCTAAAGTCCTGGCTCTGTTGACTTAACAGATGGTGAAGTGCGAGAAGAAAAGAGGATTACTCAAATGAGAGATATTTTTAGCAAGAAGAGCAGAGAGGGATGGTCTGAGAATGGGATGTTAACAGGAAAAATATGTGCTGCACGAAGTTGGTGGGCCATCACCGGACACTGGGGAGGAGAAAGAGCTGAAGGATTTAAAACCATGAAACTGTGCTTGCATGTCGCCACCACAGTCTGGTGACATTTGGTTTGATTCTCATTTCAGTTTTCCTTCTCACTGAGCCTGACAGCCAGCGTATCACCCAGTGTCATCCATATTTGGTGTACAGTGCTCAAGGGCAGGGAGTTAACTTTTCTTTTTTTGTAACGTCTAAATACAGTGTTTTAATAGAGGAGATACCCAATAAATACCTCTAAATTCTTTTTTATTTTTATGTTTTGAGACGGTCTCCCTCTGTCACCCAGGCTGAAGTACAGTGGCGTGATCTCCGCTCATTGCAGCTTCAACTTCCTGGGCTCAAGCCATCCTTCTGCCTCAGCCTCCCAAGTAGCTGGGACTACAGGCGTACGCCACCATACCTGGCTAATTTTTTTTTTTTTTTTTTTTTTTGAGATGGAGCCCAGGCTGGAGTGCAGTGGCACGATCTCAGCTCACTGCAAGCTCTGCCTCCCGGGTTCACGCCATTCTCCTGCCTCCTCAGCCTCCCGAGTAGCTGGGACCACAGGTGCCCGCCACCATGCCTAGCTAATTCTTTGTACTTTTAGCCGAGATGGGGTTTCACCATGTTAGCCGGGTTGGTCTCGATCTCCTTACCTCATGATCTGCACGCCTCAGCCTCCCAAAGTGCTGGGATTACAGGGGTGAACCACTGTGTCCAGCCAATTTTTGTATTTTTTGTTGGGATGAGGTTTTGCCATGTTGCCCAGGCTGGTCTCAAATTCCTGGGCCCAGGTAGTCTGCCCACCTCGGCCTCCCAAAGTGCTGGAATTACAGGCATGAGCCATTGTGCCCGGCCACCTCTAAATTCTTTTTTTTTTTTTTTTTTGAGATGGAGTCTCACTCTGTTGCTCAGGCTGAGTACAATGGTGTGATCTCAGCTTACTGCAAACTCCACCTCCCGGGTTCAAGTGATTCTCCTGCCTCAGCCTCCTGAGTAGCTGGGATTACAGGTGCTCACCACCACGCCCAGCTAATTTTTGTATTTTTAGTAGAGACAGGGTTTCACCATGTTGGCCAGGCTGGTTTCGAACTCCTGACCTCAAGTAATCTGCCTGCCTCAGCCTCCCAAAGTGCTGGGATTATATGCGTGAGCCACGGTGCCTGGCCACATCTTTAAATTCTTGATGGCCAAGAAGTACACCCCATGCCATGGTGTGATAGTTCATACTTTTGGGTTTGTCCTACCATTGCATATTATTAGCTGAAACCAAATTGATTTTAGCTCAGGGAGTGGTCCTGGGGAGGCCAGAGTTTGGACTCATGATGGAACAGGGCCAACGGGTGTTAGGGTATTTTATTGTATGCATCTGGAAGTTGGAGAGGCCATCAGGTGTTTAAGGATAGTGATGTCTGTCTGTTTCTGACTTTTGGCCCCATTACTGTGTGTGGCAGGAACACCTGGCAGTTTGAATGTGATTCCTCCCATGCTCACCCCCCTGGCCTCCACATCTAGGCAAGGTAGTTGCTCCATGTTCTCATACTCTTACCTAAAGTATATCGTATCTAGTCACTGCCATGGGACAGACATGGAGTGAACATGCCTGGTGCTGTAGCTTTTATAGTGCAAATCTTCTTGGAAAACTTCCATAACATATTTTGGAGTTGTGTTCCCTTGCTTGAAAAACATTATAATCTAATATACCCCACAGTGCTGTTCCCAGGTGATTTGGTTTGAATGTTTGTCGCCTCCAAATGTTATGTGGAAATGTGATCCTCAATGTTGGAGGTGGGTCCTGGTGGGAGAGGTTGGATCATGGGAGCGATCCCTCATGAATGGTTTAGTGCCATCCCCTTGGTGATGGGTGAGTTCTCTGGTAGTTCCTGGGAGATCTGGTTGTTGAAAAGAATGTGGCACCTTCTTGCCTCTTTTGCTCCTGCCCTCGCCATGTGATGTGTTGGCTTCTGCTTTGCCTTCCATTATGATTGGAAGCTTCCTGAGGTCTCACCAGAAGCTGAGCAGACGCTGGCACCATGCTTATACAGTCTACTGTGAGCCAGTTAAACCTCTTTTCTTATAAATTACCCAGCCTCAGGTATAACTTTATAGTGACACAAAACAGACTAACACACCAAGATAGGTACTCGTGTCCCCTTGTTGACTAAAAAGGGACAGTTCTTTGTGGAAGGCCAAAAAATGGCTGTCAGATTTATAGCTGAGCTTGCCGTTAGCACTGAATGCCCCTAAGTTTTTGTAGCTTTAAAATTGATACCTCTTGTTTCCTAATTCTCAACCTTTAGTTATTTGGAAGAACATATTAATTGAGGCTAAGGGAGTGTGAGGAAAGGCATGTGGACTGGCAGAGAAAATATATGACCATTACCTGAAAAAAAAAATCCACAACAAAATATATGTCTATCATGATGAATTATGTTCACATTTGACAACCGTGAAAAAGGTGAATGGATAGACCAGAAACTGGTTTGCAGTGCAGTGGAGCACACAATGTACTTTGTATCTGGTTTTTTTTTTTTTTTTAGATAAAGTCTTGCACTGTTCCCCGGGCTGGAGTGCAATGGTGCAATCTCGGCTCACAGCAACCTCCGCCTCTCAGGTTCAAGTGATTCTCCTGCCTCAGCCTCCTGAGTAGCTGGGATTACAGGCGCCCACCACCATGCCTGGCTAATTTCTTGTATTTTTAGAAAAGACAGGGTTTCACTATGTTGGCCAGGCTCGTCTTGAACTCCTGACCTTGTGATCCGCCCACCTTGGCCTCCCAAAGTGCTGGGATTACAGGCATGAGCCACTGCACCTGGCCCTCTGTATCTTTTTCTAGAGCCACACTCCTCTCACTTAAATGTTGTTATGTTCCAGGTGTCAGCATTTCAATGGATTATTATTATTATTATTATTTTTGAGATGGAATCTTACTCTGTTGCCCAGGCTGGAGTGCACTTTCCCAATCTCATCTCACCGCAACCTCCATCTCCCGGGTTCAAGCAGTTCTCCTACCTCAGCCTCCTGAGTAGCTGGGATTACTGGCGCCATCGCCACCATGCCTGGCTAATTTTTGTATTTTTAGTAGAGGCTGTTTCACCATGTTGTCCAGGCTAGTCCCGAACCCCCAACCTCAAGGGATCCGCCTGCCTCGGCCTCCCAAAGTGCTGGGATTACAGGTGTGAGTCACCATGCCTGGTCCTCAGTGGATTATTTTTGGTTATCACTATATCCTAATGCAAAACTACCACAGAAATAAGACATTATTGGGATAGACCTATATTTGTTTTTCAGATGCAGCATAATTTTTTGTGCAAGGTAGAGGATAATTTGTGGCTCATAAAGGAAATAAAATAAACTTGTCACCCCCCTGCTTAAAGCTTTTCGGGCCATTCCAGGACTTTTCACGGTCTTAAAATATCAGCGTTGCAGGCCCTCCAGGCACATGTGACCTGGCCCTGTGCTGCCCACCTCAGGCCTCCCTTTTGCTGACTTCAGGGCAGCCACCCTGGCCGCCCCCCACATCACCTGCCCAGCTTTTGTGTGTTGGTCTCAGCATGTGCTGCTGTCTCCTACCTTCCCCCACCCTCTCTGCTCTTTCTGGGTCTAATTCTTCTCATTCTTCAGGTCTCAACTTCCGTTCATCTCTTCAGCGAACTCTTCCCAGACCACACTAGCTAAAGTAGTGGACAGTGCCCTGTCATTTTCAGTACATTTACTGTCATTTGTGATTTATTTAATATATTTGCATATGTTTTGGCAAATAATTATTTTAATACCTATAAGGCCCATTCACTTCTCAGAAAACCATATGAGGGAGGTAATATTAATATCTCCATTTTCCAGATGAGGAAATAGACACACAGAGGTTGTCATTTCCCAGGGTTACATAGATTGGAAGTGGTTTACCTGGATTCATATTAATTCTGATGCTAATTTGGTGCTGAAATAATCATGATGCTGATTTGCCTCTCAATGTGGTGTGATCCTCTATCTAATACTGTAGCCATGGTTTTTCTTCCCACATTATCAATATGTTTTATTGGGTTTATTCAGTGCTGTGGATAGGATGTATATAAGATATAAAATTCAGAAGACTTTTTGTTTGTTTTTTAGAGATGGGGTCTCACCCTGTCACTCAGGCTGGAGTGCAGTGGTGTGATCATAGCTCACTGCAGCATTGACCTCCTGGCTTCAAGGGAGCCTCCCACCTCAGCCTCCCGAGTAGCTGGGACTATAGGTATACGTCCCTATGCCTGGCTAATTTTTTAATCTTTTGTAGAAATGAGTAAATTTCTAAATTTGTGTTGCTCAGGCTGATCTGGAACTCCTGGACTGAAGCGATCCTCCTGCCCTGGCCTCTCAAAGCACTGGGATTACATGGCTGAGCCACCACACCCGCCTGGAAGACCATTTTTTTTTTTTTTATAACAGTTATCTTCCACCTTTGCTTTGTTCTTCCATGGCTAGATAATGCTTGGTCCCCGTCCCTGATTTCCCAGCTGTATTGTCCTTATCTCGCACCTGCTTCCTACAGAAGCCTCTTAACTCATCCACCTCCAGTAACTTCTGGAGTCACCCTCTCCAGTCAAACCATCCTACACAGAACTTCTTCTTCTTCTTCTTTTTTTTTTTTTTGAGGCAGGGTCTGGCTCTGTTGCCCAGGCTGGAGTGCAGTGGTGCAATTACGGCTCACTGCAGCCTCAACCCTCCATGGTCAAGTGATCCTCCCACCTCAGCTCCCTGAGTAGCTGGGACCGTAGGCCCATGCCACCACTTCCAGCTCATTTTTTATTTTTTAAATTTTTTTTGTAGAAATGGGGTCTCACTATGTTGCCCAGGCTGTTCTCCAACTGCTGAGCTCAAGTAATTATTCTGCTTCAGCCTCCTAAAGTGCTGGGACTATAGGCGTGAGCCACATGCCTAGACACATGGAACTTCTAAACTAAAATAGTGTGAACATTATGTCACGGGCCAGCTCAGGGACAGATGATGACAACTGCCTGTTGCCTATGACATTAAGTATAAACCTGAAGGCCAGCTGTCAGCTCTTTCCTAAGGCCACCCGCATCAGGCTCACCTGAATTTAGCTTCTGCTGCTTCCTAACGTGGATTTTCAGTTCTAGACAGGCAGGTCTGGCCACCTGTCCCAGGTGCTCATTCCTGCCCCTGTGCCTTTTCTCAGACTGTTGACTCAGGATGACTGCACTGGGGATAAGACAGGGTCCTTGCACCCAGGAAGTATACAGAAACAGCGCGATCCAGGAAGGCAAGGGAGGCCAGAGAGGAGAGTGACTGCCTGGGGCAGGGCAGCCGGGGAAGGAAATTTTCAAAGTGGCTTTTTGAAACACACACGCATCCACAAACCACCCCCAAACAAAAAATAGATGTGCACAAGGCAAACACATTAGCTGACATTGATCTCTTTTATCATACAATACCCATTTTAATTTTAAATAATATTTAGTCTTTGATTATCCTTTTTTTAATTTTGCCTGTCATTATTCTATCTTATAAACTTTAGTTTCCGGACAAGAGCATGACTCCTTGAAAGCAGAGATCTATCTTCTGTTTCTCCTTAACCTTTCCTGGGCACTTTGCTGAACTTAGAATAGTTGTGTAATAAACATTGGCTGATTTCATTAATAAGGTTGCAGCAGATGGCAGGTGCCTTGTGGATGAGCCTTTAATACCCATTGTCTTATCTACCTACTTTGAATGTAAGTTGCTTGGGGGTTTAGGATTTCATAGCATCTGTATAAACTTAAATGTCTAATCTTCCTCTATGCTAGAATTCTGGGTCTACCTTATGTCATTTGATGCTTTTATGCTTTGATATTTTGTTTCTGTGCATACTTTATATAACCTAAGGTGTGTATTAATCTATTTAGGTCTAGAATTTTGAAAGCATTGTCCTTTAACTTACTGGGGTAAGATTAATTTAGAGAATTATGAGTCTAAATGCTGTATTATTGCAGAGTAGGATGCTTAGCAGCAGTTACTACCCCAAATCACAAGACCTTTTTTTTTTTTTTTTTTGAGACGGAGTCTCGCTCTGTTGCCCAGGCTGGAGTTCAGTGGCGTGATCTCAGCTCACTGCAAGCTCCGTCTCGTGGGTTCATGCCATTCTCCTGCCTCAGCTTCCCCAGTACCTGGGACTATGGTGCCCACCACTGCGCCCGGCTAATTTTTTGTGTTTTTAGTAGAGACGGGGTTTCACCGTGTTAGCCAGGATGGTCTCAACCAAATCACAAGACTTTAAACCCAGATCTTTCCTGAATAGGAAACTGGCTTGGGTGAAGAGAGTATTACCTAGTTCTTGGGAGTTCAGCAGACTTTTTTCTATTAGTTCCAAGCTCTTGTTGGTTTTCTCCATTGTTGAACAAGTTCACAAATCCTCCCTCTTAGGAGATGGTCTTTTCTGTTTTACAAAGAAGATGAGGAATGTGAGCACTGTTAGGTTTTCCCTCTTAGACCGCTGCTTTTACCCATCCTCCCTTCTCTCTGAAAAAGAAGACGTGCGTGTGTTGGGAGGTCGTTGCCTCCCTGCCACTCTTAGTCTTCCATGGCCCTCCCCTCCCCTCTCTGCCTGCCAAGCTCAGTGAGCTCCGCCTCTGCGTTTTCCTGCATCCCCGCGGCTCCGGTGCCAGTGCCCCTCGCTGCCCTCTGCGTGCCTGCCCACGGCTCTGGCCTTCCCGTTGTCCACTCTGCGCTGAGCTTCCCAAGCTCTTCTCCGTTCCACGTGGTGCGGCCAGGATAACTTGCCCAGAACGTGTGGACGACTAAGCCGCTTTTCTGCTCAGATGGAGTTTTCAGTGGCTCCTTAATGCATGTCAAGCCGCTGTCCCATCAAAGCCCTCAGTCCTTTCACGATGTGGTCCCAGTCTAAATTTCCATCCTTGTCGCTTACTTTCTGTCCACATTTTACTCTTGTAGGCAATTTGGGCAGCGTGTTGTTAAACCGATTCTGCTTCTGTTCTTCCCTTCTGGGGGAGGAACTTTTATATTGGTTCTTCAAAGGCTCCGCTCAAGTTCTGTTTTCTTCACAAAGCCTTTCAGAATTCATCGTATTTCTGTAGGACTTTGTTTCTAGCACTGTTCTGACGCTTTGCACATTTTGTCCTAACCCGATATTTTCCCCAGGTGTTCCCTGAGATGCGTTTCAGGTTAAAAATGGCTCATGACGTCTAGGAGGTTTCGCGTGTACAGGGCTTTCTGCCCCCACAACGGGAGATTAAAGGCACGGGGAGGAAAATACGCTGCTTAGCTTGGTTTACTCCAGGCTTCCTCAAACTTATTTACCATAGAAGAACGTTTTTTTCTTACAAAATATGAACACCCAGTGCAGATGCTTTGGAAGAATGCTGCCTTAAACTAGATGTCTTGGTGGCCTGCCTCCCGTGCAGATTGAAAGCTCGTCGAAGGCAGCTACTGGGCTTTGTTTATTTTTCCCGCCTGGAGCTCCTCCTAGATATTTAACGTTTACTGAATGAAGTCATATTGCATGATCAGGGATCGATGTTTCTTTTTTTCTTTTCTTTTTTTTTTTTTTTTTTGAGACGGAGTTTCCTTTTTGTTGCCCAGGCTGGAGTGCAATGGCTCAATCTCGGCTCACTGCAACCTCTGTCTCCCGGGTACAAGCGATTTTCCTGCCTCTAGCCTCTTGAGTAGCTGGGATTACAAGCATGGGCCACCATGCCCGGCTAATTTTTTTGTATTTTTAGTAGAGACGGGGTTTCTCCATGTTGTTCAGGCTGGTCTCAAACTCCCGACCTCAGGTTACCTGCCCGCCTCAGCCTCCCAAAGTGCTGGGATTACAGGCGTGAGCCACCGCACCCAACCTAATTTTTTGTAATTTTAATAGAGATGGGGTTTCACCATGTTCGCCAGGCTAGTCTTGAACTCCTGACCTCAAGTGATCCGCCCGCCTTGGCCTCCCAAAGTGCTGGGATTACAGGCATGAGCTACCGTGCCTGGCGGATCAATGTTTCTTTGGAGGCCTGAGGTATGAATATTACAAAGAAAAGCTGGTCTGCCACATGTTGTGACCGGTGCATACGTAGTAGGTACTCCATAAATATTGAAGAATGCTGAATAAATTCCAAGTGTCTGTAAAGTGGTACAGTTAAGGAGTTGTTTTTCTCAGCTGGTGAGCTAGTAGGGTGTGTGTGTGCCAGTAACTGCGTGTGTGTGTTTAAATAACCCAGAAAAGGGAAACTGGGCAAAAAGCATTCTGGTTTTCCAGGGCTTTCCTCGAATTTTAAATCTTTTGCTGTTTTAGCTTTTATAGTATGCTGTAATTTAAGGAAACAACAATAAAAATCCAGTCTTATTAAAAAACATGATGCTACATAAATTGATGATAGGTGGTGATTATATAATATACTATTATACAAAACATGACGTTTTAACAGAAAGATTCTTATTGGACTTAAAATATCATTTAACCTACTAGTGGGTTTCTCACACAGCTTTCCATGAGTATGTGGCATGTGTTAAGCTGCACCTCTGTTAAGCTGCATCACCACCTCACTGGTAGTGATGCTGTGTTCATAGAGCAGCTGTTGTTCTGAAAACCTTTCTTTTATTGAGCATGTTTATACAGGCATGTTATGCATGCACATAAACATAAGCACCAAATAACATGGGCATGAATATTCACAATATCCCTTCTTTTAGTTCCTACATCAGCTGCTTCCTGGAGTTGGCAAAGTTTAGCTTAGTAGACTAAATGGAATTTAACCCTTTTTTCTCTCCCTGAACCAAGCCCATTCTGTTTCCTCATGTGGGAAGAATTTCATCCTTAGAAGAATGATTTGCATTTGGTTGAGGACTCATTCTGTTAATGACTAGGATTCTAAGAGTCTTTTGAATTCTGTTTAAATTATTTTTTTCCCCTTTTATTTTTTCCTCTTAGGCTCCAACCAGGAATGGAGACGCCATTGGATGTTTTGTCCAGGGCAGCATCTCTGGTGCATGCTGATGACGAAAAACGTAAGTGAGGAGTCTATTATAAAATAGCTTAAGTGCTTTATTGATCGCTTGTCTCCTGCTCCATAACAAAATTACATGCTTTTCTACATGGTTTTCTGGCTATTTGCTGTTAATTTTGGTGGTTTTCCTTAGCGATAACAGCTTCACATCCTCATTTGTATTGTCAAGAACATGTAAGTCTTTTAACTGGCATTTAACTATGGATACTGGTTTGTTATTGTTGTTGTTGTTTTTTTTTGGGATGGGATCATGCTGTTTGCCCAGGCTGGTGTCAAACTCCTGGACTCAAGCGTAGGTACTGGTATTTAACTGGTATTTTATTTTATTTATTTATTTGAGATGGAGTCTCACTCTGTCACCCAGACTGGATTGCAGTGGTGCATTCTCGGCTCACTGCAACCTCCACCTCCCAGATTCAAGTGATTCTCCTGCCTCAGCCTCCCAAGTAGCTGGAATTACAGGTGCCTGCCACAATGCCCAGCTAATTTTTTTTTTTGTATTTTTAGTAGAGACGGGGTTTTACCATGTTGGCCAGGCTGGTCTCAAACTCCTGACCTCAAATGATCCGTCTACCTCGGCCTCCCAAAGTGCTGGGATTACAGACGTGAGCTGCCACACCTGGCCTTAATCGGTATTTTAACTTTGTATGCCAGAGTTTGAACCGTTAATTGTAGGTCGCTCTTTCCTTCTCAGGTTACTATCAGTGATCTGGAATGAAGATACTCCTTATGTGTCTCAGATGTTGAGATAAATACGTGTTAGTTGATAGACTAATTGACCAGTAGAGAGCTAGAGATGGGAAAAAAAATCATCGAACGTCATTTATGTTGTTGGAAATGTACAGTATGTGTCATAATGGAAAACAGTCATGAAAATTATGTTTGCATTGCTGACAAAGAGCAAATACTGGGAGAAAGAAATGTTCATTAGTGTAGTCTGAGGGATGGGTGAAAGGAACGATATTGGAAGATTATTCTACAACATTTTAAAGTGATTTTCCTGCTCATCCAACAATATATTTATTTTTAAATGTTCTTGTTCAAAGTTAAGGTTACTTGCTAAACAGTATTGTAAGAATTACTGTTTCATGTTGGAACAGTTCTTTTTCTAAGCCCTAAAATACTAATAACAACAAAAAAATTTAGGTTGAGGTTTTATGCATTATAAGTTCTCGAAGATGAGCTCCTTCCAGTTTAGTCCTTCATGGATTGGCAGACAGCAAGTGCATGTTCTTAAAATCTGAGGTCTGCCTCTCTATTGGCTGTTAGACTTTTATTTTTCTAAGCCGCAGTTTTCTCATTGGTAACATGGAGCAACAATACCTACTTACAAAGTGTTCATGAGGATTAATGGGCTGTTGTGTGTACTGAGCTTACTAATTAGCTTTTGACTCCTGGTTGGGACTGCCTTGCCCTCTCTCCTAGCACATTGTTGGCTTCTGATAGGGCTTCTTCCAGTCTTCTGTATTTAACATGTGTGTTAGTCCATTTACATTGCTGTAGAGGAATACCTGAGACTGGGTGATTTATTAAGAAAAGAAGTTTAATTGGCTCACGGTGCTGTAGGCTGTACAAGCATGGCACGAGTGTCTGCTTGGCTTCTGTAGAGGCCTCAGAGAGCTTTCGCTCCTGGCAGAAGGTGACGGAGAGCAGGCATGTTACATGCAAGAGGAGGGGCAAGAAAGAGGAAGAGGTGCCAGGCTCTGTTAAACAACCAGCTCTTGAGTGAATTAATAGGGTGAGAACTCACTCATCACCGTGCCATTCATGAGGGAATCCACCCCCATGACCCAAACACCTCCCACTAGGCCTTGCTTTGAATGTTGGGGATCACATTCTTACATGAGATCTGTAGGAGACAAATATCCGAACGTTATCATCATGCGTCTGTGTCTTCCCACCCTCCTGCCACCACCCCTACAAGATCATCATTCTACCAGTGATTGGATGAGTTATCTAGTAAGGTTTTTTCAACCTCTTTTATAATTCACACTTACTTAGCTTTTGATTGGTGTGAGGATATAACCACCTGATGGTGAGGTATAATTATCCCTTACTAAGGAAATTGAAGTTCAAGGATGTTAAGTGGGAATCTGAGGAATTGGAGCTCGGGAGAGGCAGCTCAGGCCGAAGGCTTTTTATCTAAACAACAACAAAACTCCTTTATTCCTCTAAGATTGCAGTAAATGTGACCTTCTACAATTGGATAGCACCTATCTCCAGCGCTGTCAACCATCCTGTGTCGGGGATGTCTTCTAAGCTCATTGCTGTCTTCACCTACCCAGGCTTGACAGTGCCCCTCCTAAAATGTGGTACCTAAGCAATGATTTTTCTATGTGATCTGATAAAGATTAGGACGACATTGTGTCCACGCCTACAACCAGCTTGGATCTAGCTCAGGAGTTCTTGGGGGTGAAGAAAGAAAAAGGGGTAGGGCGGGCTGGTGCCAGGTCAGGGAGCAGCCACTGTAAGACTGTAGGGAGCAGTGAGGACCCTGGAGAAGTGGCTGACTTGAATAGCTATTTGCAAACTTTGTTGAACGCCAATATAGTTAGTTTAGAAGTTTTTATATAAGGTAGTAGTTTGAATTTCTCTCTTTTACAGTGCCCAACTTTAGTTAGGATCAATAAAACAAAATACTGTTTATACAATGAAAAATAGAAATAATGACCTCAGGGTAACCTTTTGTGTCTTTGAGTGGGGAGAGTAAAGACTTTCTTCTCTCCTCTTTTGATCATTCTGTTCCAGTTGGAGGCCTACCTAGTTTCCAATTTAGTGAGTAATGATTGAACCCTTATGTATAAGGGGCATATAAAGATAAAGAAGGGACAGTCTCTGCCTTCATAGGGGACACATGAATACGTTTGTGTGCAGACTCTTAACGGCTGTAAAATGTATAGAAAGGAGGACAAGCACAGCTGGTAATGTAGATGCAAGACTCCCTTTGGAACCTATGGTTTGGGAGAGCTGTTTTCGGAGAAACAAAATGATACTCCTTAGGGAAAGAGGAACTCTTACTTTCCTTCTGTGTTGAACACAGCCCACTGGTGTTTTTGAAGAATGAGGATAAATTCACTTGTAAGGCTCTAACAATCAGAGAATAGACTGTAGACTTTATCCTAGATCGTTCTCCTTTTTTTTTTTTTTTTTTGAGACAGAACTTGCTCTGTCACCTAGGCTGGAGTGCAATAGCGTGATCTCAGCTCATTGCAGCCTCTGCCTCCCAGGCTCAAGTAATCCTCCTGCTTCAACCTCCTGAGTAGCTGAGATTACAGGCGTGTGCCACCACACCTGGCTAATTTTTCTATTTCTTTTTTTTGTAGAGATGGGGTTTCATCATGTTGCCCAGGCTGGTCTCAAACTCCTGGCCTCCACCAGTCCACCTGCCTTGGCCTCCCAAACTGCTGTGATTACAGGTGTGAGCCACCATGACTAGCCTAACATTCTTTTGACTCTAATGACTCCAGTTGCTTTAGAGATGGGCTGGCATAATTCTAGAATCCCTGTGTCATGGTTTCAGCTTCTTAGGATCATTTTTTTACATTTGAATAAGAGGAAAAAAGTCCAAAGATGTCTTTAATTATTATTAACATTTTGGGGAGACCTTTCTTCCTATTGTGTTCTGTGTACCACTCTCAAGTATGCAGAGCTCGAAAACCAGGCATTGTATTTTCTGTTACCTAATTCATTCATTATGTGTTATTATGTAAGTGTGTGAAAAGTCATACAATTTATAGACAAAGTTGAACATTAGGTTTCAATGTCTTTCAGTTGATTTCTTAGACTTATTTGGGCTGGTTCAGCCTGACTCAGCTTTCTTTGCCCTACATCAATTCTATTTTAGCTTTTGTTGTAAATTGCTCTCAGACTTTAGGGGAGGTTAACATTCTCCTCAACACTTTAAAAAAGCCTTGTGAATGTAATCTGATTTGGGCCTCTTATTACAAACAGAAAAATGTTCTACTACTTGAGATCAGTTTCCCAACTCATCAGGGTGACCTAAATGATTCTCTTTTCCTTTGCTCCTGGAGAACTGAAAACTTGGGCATTTTTGAGGATGTTATTGTTTCAGCATTTTGAAGGGAACACTACCTATTATGACTTGAGTCTATAATACCTGATAGTATTAAGGCTTCAGTATGTCTACTAGTGGAGAATAAAAGAAATATCTCAATAGTACACTGTAGAGCTAAAATAAATAGTAAAATGGTGGTTTTGTAGTAACACAATAGTCACTTATTTGGATGGCCTAGAAGGGATAAATTTACTTAAAATAATCATTCCACTACTCATGAGACATTGATGTAATCAGTGTCTAGGGTAACCCTGGAAGGTACTGAATGGAGGTACAACTTGAGATTGCTGTTCTTCCTTGTGCTTGAGGAACCTCTCCTTTCAGTGATTGGTGATACTGGTGCTGGGAAGTCCCAGCTTTTTTCCAGCTGCTTTTTTCTAGAGACAGAGTCTCGCTCTGTCGCCCAGGCTGGAATGCAGTGGTGCGATCACGGCTCACTGCAATCTCTGCCTCCCGGGTTCAAACGATTCTTGTGCCTCAGCCTCTTGAGTAACTGGGACTATAGGCGTGTGTCACCATGCCCAGCTAATTTTTTGTATTTTAGTAGAGGTGGGGTTTCACCATGTTGCCCAAGCTGGTCTCGAACTCCTGAGCTCAGGCAATCTACCCGCCTTGGCCTCCCAAAGTGCTAGGATTACAGGTGTGAGCCACTCTGCCAGCCTCCAGCTGTTTCTTAATAGGGTAAATTGATGAAAATGGGAGGGCAAGGTGCTTGGTGCTAATGTATAAAACAACACCTTGGCATGTCTTTAACATGATACGCCATTTTATTGCGATGTTTGCAAAATGATTAAGTTTGGTAACCATATCTTCTAATTTTAAGATCTAATTGCATCCACTGACTTCCTCACTTAGATTAAAATAACTTTAAATTAAAACTTTGAGGGTTTTGGTGGAGGGGATAGTGCCTTTGAATGAATATGCAGATGATCAGCAAGGTTGGGTGGGGCTGGTGTGAGTGATGTGTCAAGGACAGAAGCTTTTGCAGGCGTTGCGTTTGCATCTGCCTCAAGAAATTCACTAACTCCTTGTTTGGAGATGATTATTGAAGGTTGACTAATTGATGAAGCATTGGTTACCATAATCCTTTCAGGTAAGCATTCCTAAGAACCCAAGCGTTTATTATTATGGGGACACATGACCCCGTTGTATGGAATATGTTTATATTTCTAGGTTGTCGTCTACTATTTGCCTTAAAAAAAGGAAAGCAAACCAGATCAGATTAATGATAACGTAATGTTTAGTTGCACTCATATACTGTTTTCTCTGATTGATTTCTTTCCTCAAGATCATGATGACTTCTGGTCGGCTTCTGCATCAGCCAAGTGAACCTCTTATGGGGTTTGTTCCTGTGACTAGTTCAGCTGGGCCCACTCCTGATCTTTCTGTCTCTTTCTCTCTCCTTTTCTCTCAGCATCTAATACTGTGGCTTTTGAATATTGTTGACTGTGGCACACAGTAAAAAAAGCATTTTAGGCTGGGCATGGTGGCTCATGCCTGTAATGCCAGCACTTTGGCAGGCTGAGGAGGGAGGATTGCTTGAGCCCAGGAGTTTGAGACTAGCCTGGGAAAAATAGGAAGACCTCATCTCTCCAAAAAAAAAAAAAAAAAAACAATTAGCTGGGCGTGGTGGTGTGTGCCTATAGTCCCATCTACTCCAGAGGCTGAGGCAGGAGGATGGCTTGATCCCAGGAGTTAAAGGCTGCAGAGAGCTATGATTGCACCACTGCCCTCAGGCCTGGGCCACAGAGCAAGACCCCATCTCAAAAAAGCCATTTCATATTGTGATCTTCATATACATATACTGAGATAACCAATCCAAAAGTTTTAAGAGACAGTACTGGCTCAGGTGGTGGCTTACACCTCTAATCCCAGCACTTTGGGAGACCAAGGTGGGATGGTCACTTGAGCCCAGGAGTTTGAGACCAGCGTAGGCAACAAAATGAGACCTCATCTCTACAAAAAATTTAAAAATTAGGTTGGCATGGGTGGCACATACCCGGCGGGGTCCCAGCTACTTGGGAGGCTGAGGTGGGAGGATCACCTGACCCTGGGAGTACTAGGCTGCAGTGAGCTATGATGGTGCCACTGCACTCCAGCCTGGGTGACAGAGTGAGACCCTGTGTCTAAAATATGTTTAAAAAAATAAAAAGAGGAGACAATGGTTACCCTTACTTTGCACAGTGCAGTTTGATGTGTCTTTTCTGGTCTTTGCTCTCCATTTAAATAGAAGTTGAGTCATGGCTCCTTACACTGATTTTAGGATCCACTAATGCACTGGAACCACAGTTTGAGAAAACATGATTTGCTTTACATCTCCTTCGTGGGATAAACTTACTCCTGTCTCCTCCGTTGTATGTACCGGGATGATCTGACTGCTACGTGGGCCATGCAAATAAAAGGAGCCACTAATATTCAGACATGCCGGAATAGATCAGCATCTACAAGGTGGACTCGATTGAGGCGTGGTACAGCAAAGGGGCAGGCATGCCTCAGAGCACAGGAGGGAGACAAATAGGTTTCACCAAAGGGAGTGACCATTTTCTGGAGTACTGACTCTAAAACCCAGGAATAATAAAGGCTTAGAATAGGGAGGAACTGCCTCTAATGGAGTAGCTGTGTTTGCTTGTGATTAGAGTGCCAAGTCCTCTGGTGCCCTGGAAAGAGAACAACGTAGTGATGTCATTCCTGCCCATTCCCCTTGGAGTCTTGGTGAGTCTGGTTTTCCCTTAGTGAGGGAAAGAGCACTGTACTCTTGCTTTCTAGCAACTCTGTATGCAACTGTGGGAGAATTTCATCAGGAAAGCCCAAACGGGAAATGCAGGTGTTGTTTTGTTGTCTATGTCTGTCTGTTTCTCTGTGTATTTCGAGGACTCCTGGTTTTGTAAAGTTGCACTTTAGAAAAGTTAAGTCTAAAAATAATGCTCAATATAACATGGCGTTTGGATCCTTTTTCTGCCAGCTCTTCTGTAGTGTTCATTAAGTACTTCCTTCTGTGATCATTTCGGATGATTTGGAGGCTTATCTGATCACTGCATCAGTGATTTTTACTTTCATATCCTAAAATACCAGAGGGGTGTGCCATGCATTTTCATCCGTAAGAGTGGCTCGCTGCTATCTGCGATCCTCAGAGAGGAGACGGGGTACTTGCTGGCATTCTGACAAAGCCTCTCCTGGTGCATCTGACATCAGGTCCCTTTCCCCACACGAGTCACTGGTCTAATAATGATCCTCCTAGGGAAACTCTGGATCTGAACCTTTAAGTTAAGTCCTTCTAGTTATGAGAAGCTATAGTTCTTTGGCTACCACATGTCCTTTAACCAGATTCACCAGTTGTTTTTATCTCCCCCTATTTCCTTCATCATGCACATATTCTCTCTGTCTTTTGGTACATGTTTTATATATATATGTGTGTGTGTGTGTGTGTGTGTGTATATATACACACACACATAGGTATATATATATATTTGCATATTATTTTTCTATATGAGAGTAAGTGGCCAGTATCATTCTTCCTTACTCCTAAATAATTCAGTGTGCATTTCTTAAGAATGAGAACATTCCCGGGCCAGGCACGGTGGCTCACACCTGTAATCCCAGCACTTTGGGAGGCTGAGGCGGGTGGATCATGAGGTCAGGAGTTTGAGACCAGCCTGGCCAAGATGGTGAAACCCCGTCTCTACTAAAAATACGAAAATTAGCCAGCTGTGGTGGCGGGTGCCTGTGATCCCAGCTACTTGGGAGGCTGAGGCAGAGAATTGCTTGAACCTGGGAGGCAGAGGTTGCAGTGAGCCGAGATTGCACCATTGCACTCCAGCCTGGGCAACAGAGAGAGACTCCATTTCAAAAAAAAAAAAAAAAAAAAGAATGAGAACATTCCCTTACTTAAGTACAATATGATTATCTTTATTATGTTACTTGAATATATAAAGCATAAAAATGGTCCTGGCCCTTATGCTTGTAGTTTTACAACTTCATAACTAGAATACACATTTATAAACTAAATATAGCCAATAAAAGCTAGCTGTGATACAATAGGTGAAGATCTGCTACAACCAAGCCTCTGTTCCACGACTGTGGCATCTGCTGCCAGCCTGCCGGAATTGATTCTGTAATGTTAGCCTACCTATCATGCCGCTTGCCCTTTAATGCAATTTCCCCTCCATTTTCATCTTGCAAACTCTTGTAAAATTTTTCACCATACAGATTGTGGTGACATAATTTGACTATTTCTTAGGTGCAAATGCCTCAGTTTCATAGTGGGTTTGTCTCTGTCCTTTTTTCTTTCTTTTTTTTGAGACAGTGTCTCACTCTTGCCCAGGCTGGAGTACAGTGTCACAATCTTGGCTTACTGCAACCTCTGCCTTACAGATTCAAGCAATTCTCCTGACTCAGCCTCCCCAGTAGCTGGGATTATAGGCACTGGCCACCATGCCCAGCTAATTTTTGTATTTTTTAGTAGAGACAGGGTTTCACCATGTTGGCCAGGGTGGTCTTGAACTCCTAACCTCAAGTGATCTACCCGCCTTGGCCTCCCAAAGTGCGGGGATTACAGGCGTGAGCCACCGTGCCTGACCCCTTTTTTCATTAGACCAGAAAAATACAAACATAGTCACTGAAATCATACAGCAATACTTGGTGACATAGCAGCTAGCCATCTTCTGATTCAGAGGATGCTTATGTCAATTTTTTTTTTTTTTTTTTTTTTTTGTCGCCCAGGCTGGAGTGCAGTGGCGCGATCTCGGCTCACTGCAGGCTCCGCCCCCCGGGGTTCACGCCATTCTCCTGCCTCAGCCTCCCGAGTAGCTGGGACTACAGGCGCCCGCCACCTCGCCCGGCTAATTTTTTGTATTTTTAGTAGAGACGGGGTTTCACTGTGTTAGCCAGGATGGTCTCGATCTCCTGACCTCGTGATCCGCCCGCCTCGGCCTCCCAAAGTGCTAGGATTACAGGCGTGAGCCACCGCGCCCGGCCGCTTATGTCAAATTTTAAAAAAGATTCTCCATGAAATAACGAAAGTAAAAATTTCTCATGAACTCCTGAGCATTTGTCTGGGGACCACAGTTTAAGGATTACAGTATCATCTCATTCAGTTCTCAGAACACCCCTGTTAAGTAGGTACCATAATTAGTCCCATTTTATAGATAAGGAAACTGAGGTTTATAGGGCTTCTGTAGTTTGCCCGGGTACACTTAGCTGGTTGTGGCAGTGCTGAGAATTGAACAGAAGCAGCCTGGCTATGAAACCTAAGCCCGTAATTCTCTGCTATCTGTCTGCCCAGAGGACGGGAAAGACTTTTCTGCTGATTAAAAAAAAAACGAAAAAACAAAATAAAACTCCTCTATACTACCTTCACTAATCTATCAGTAAAGAGATTTTCATTTGGAAAAGGCTTCCTAGCCAGTAAAATAGCATTTCCAAAATATTAACTAGCTGTAACCAGCCGCACGTTCAGGACATGTGGTAGCATGTGCTTGGGGACTGTCCTTCATCCCCCGTTCATGGCTCTGCCCTCTTGTGTGTGTGATGGCTCAGGTGCACGCTGCCACAGGAGTCCCCTTCATATGCAGGGAGTTTTCTTTCCCAGTAAGTACCTCAGCTAACTGAAGGAAAGGAAGCTGGTTCAGGGGAAAAGGGCTGCTTCACCAGGTAACGAGATCCCACTTTGCCAAAGTGTTTAATTAGAGACAAGATAACCCAGAGGCAACGTAGAAGGGAGTGTCATGGGGAGAGTGGCCAGACTTGAAGGATGGTGTGAGTCTATAGCAGATCCTTGCCTGTTGAGGGTGAGAATCCTGCTCCCTTCTGCTTTTGTATTCAAATCATCTACCATTTGGTGCATTCGGTGGGCATTTAGTAAACATTTATTAGTAATGAAGTAGCCCCTGCAGGGAGACTTATCTCTAAGGAATTAATTTATTAAACACTAGCAGAAATGACTCATTTTAATGATCACTGTTACTGCTAATAATGTACAAATTCCAAGGAATACTATTTCTATTTGATAATAGTTTGTAGTTTACAAAACATTTTCATTTACTTTTTTTTTTTTTTTTTTTGAGACAGAGTCTTGCTCTGTTGCCCAGGCTGGAGTGCAGTGGCACAATCTTGGCTCGCTGCAAGCCCCGTCCCCCAGGGCTCAAGTGATCCTCCCACCTCAGCCTCTCAAGTAGCTGGGACCACAGGTGCACACCACCACACCCAGCTAATTTTTTGTATTTTTGGTAGAGACAGGGTCTCGCCACATCACCCAGGTTGGTCTTGAACTCCTGTGCTCAAGCACCTCCGCTGCCTCAGCCTCCCAAAGTGCTGGGATTACAGGCGTGAGACCCTGTGCCTGGCCTATTTTCATTACTTCTTATAGCAAGAGCCTTTGCAGTAGACTGGGTGGGGGAGGTATCAGAGAAAAAAATTAAGAGAATAAAAATTAGGAGAAGTTGGATGTCTAATTCAAGATTAAAGTAAAATAAACATCCCCCCACCCCCGTCAAAAAAACCAACCCAAACAAACTTCTGTCTTCTTTCCTCTTTTGGTGCTGGGGCACTGAATTGTGCATTGCTGCTGGGAACATCAGAACAGTAGTTCCCAGGTGAGTGTCGGCAGCTGTGGACAGTGGAGTGCTTCAGGCACCACAGGGGAGCGCTCCTCCTCTGACTGGATCATGTTCCTATGCTCCCCTTAGTTTTAAAATAAGCACTGATGTTTCTGTCCTTTCTAAAGGTTGGCGCTTTCAGTTACTTCCCTTTTGTGAACAATGACATCAAAAAATACTATCTCCCAGTAGTCTATTCTAATTCAAAAAGCTTCATAAAACATCAGGTGAGTTAGGTGCTTATTTAAGCCGTTCTCTAGATGGGGGCATCCAGGGCTAGACATCTGGCCTTTAATCAGAAGGGCTGCCCTCCAGAGACAGCTACTACCAGTGTCTCTGCTATTTTTATAGTTTTATATCAGATCAAATTAGCATAATAAATGTTAGAAATTGGATATCCACTGGTGAAAATAACATGCCTTGTTAATTAGCATAATGGATGCTGAAAATAGATTCTTCCACTGAATAGCTGTTTAGACACTTGAGGAGGGTGACTGTTTCATTTAAACAAATGTTTCACAATCCTTAGAGATCCATATTTTCTTTAATACACATAAAAGTGTTATGGACAGTTAATGTCATTTGCAATTCAGTTTAACATATCAGAGTCAAGAATTTTTGGATGAAGTAGTTCTTTTTTTTTTTTTTTTTTTCATTTGGTGCACTTCTCCCTCCCCATCATCTCTTCTCTCTGCATCTTGAGAGTCACTGCCCCAGTCAGTATCTGGTGTGAACATCTCCAGCGCTGTCAACCATCCTGTGTTGGAGATGTCTTCTGAGCTCATTGCTGTCTTCACCTACTCAGGCTTGGCAGTGCCCCTCCTAAAATGTGGTACCTAAGCAATGATTTTTCCATGTGATCTGATGAGGATTAGGAGGACATTGTGCCCAGCACTACCACCAGCTTGGATCTGGCTCAGGAGTTCTTGGGGGTGAAGAGAGAGAAAGGGGTGGGGCAGGCTGGTGCCAGGGCAGGTAACAGCCATTGTAAGACTGTAGGTAGCAGTGAGGACAGAAGGCCTGTAACTCCTGTCCAAGGGGCAGCCACCACTCAGCTCCGGCCACTGTTGTCCATGAGCTGATTGTGCTTGTCATTTCCAGGCATCACGTTGGGAGCTTGAAATCAGCCATGATGGGAGTATTTACACCATGGCAAATGCTATACAGGTCAGGGGCTTTTGCTTTTGTTTTTCTTCCATAGAGAGCCAGTTGTTAACATTTACCAGCACACCAGCTGATGATTTCCCATAGGAATGTGGGGCTGGATTTGTCAGCTTTTCTGATTACTCAAGACAAACTGGAAACCTGGATTTTTATGTAAGTCTTCCAGATCTTTAAAATTCCATCTGAGTGAGTCAATAGTCCTCTTGCCAGGATTGGTCAGGTAAGTATCTATCTAGTATGTGCTTTTTGTTCTAGTCTCAATACTTCCATTAGTAAAACCTAAAATAACAGATAAAAACAACAACAACAACAACAACAACACCTGTTTCAGCTACTCTCCCTCCCTCACCATACTTGTGAATTACTGTAGCAATTCTGTAAGAGCTGAAAAGGTGGGATGTAACGTGACACCATCTTCTACATCTATTATTATCTCTGTGTGGAAGTTTAGATACATGTGTAGTTTTTTCCTATTCAGATTTTCTGTTTTTAAAAGACAAAGGCCACATCTTTTCTTTATACTCTTGCTTTCTTAAAGATTTACGTTATACATTTATGAAATACTTGTTGACTTGGCATCTGATGTGCATATAATGTGTAGAAGCAATATATTTGGGGTTTATACTTTTATAGAAATCAAATCAAGCTTGAAAAATCAAACTTACATCCTTAGTGGCTTTAGATTTATTGTAACTGCCTTTTTATTGGATCAAACTTTTGATTCCTCGTAAATGAATAAATCTTTACATTTGAAATCTGGTGAAGTACCATTTGTTCTTCTAGGACTGCCTGTCTTATCAAACCTTACATATATGTGTTTTTTTCTTATCTTTGGAAACTGTTGCTTAAATGTCTTTTCTTTTGTGGACCTTACATTGTTTAACTGGACTGCAGTTACTTTTAAAATGAATTCAAGAGGCCAAAAGTCTGTTCTGTTCACTAGCAAGCAGAGTTAAGAGGAATATTTTTCAGTTTCCTAGCAAAGTACTAGTTTAGGGTGCTTTGAATAAAGCATTTTAAATTAGAAAAAAATATTTAGGCATTCAGGAGGACAATCTGGATTTTTAGAGTAAAATGGCAGACTGAACACATGCATCCAGCTTCCCTCTTGCCAAAAATCTTTTTAAATAACAAAAGGTAAATATTTTAAAACATCTGTAACAGTATTGGAAAATTTGAAAGGATGCCTACCTCTATTAATCTAAAAGTTATAAAGAATTCCTGGAAGACTGAAAACAGATGGGATTATATTGACAAAAGGAAAACAAAAACAAAACAATTGTAACTCAAAACACAGGTGCAAAAGAAAAGGGGGGAATTAAAAGCTGAGTTTACAGTGACTAACAACCACCAACAGGAAGGGGCCCTAGAGTAATATTTAGGAAATCAAAGCATTACATTACAATGGTCTCTGGCTAAAAACTGAGAACTGTGTCTGGGGAGGGATCCTTGAGTGGCTGTTGGGGCCTGAGAGAGAAGCCGAGCAGAGCGTCAGATCCCTGTGGGCTCCTGCAATAACAAGGGTCCTGGGAAGGAAATGTAGGCCCTCTAGCAGGCAGTGTCTGTGAACGTCCTTCACCACTGGAGGAGAGACTGTTTTGGCAGATTTGGTGTTTGTCCCCCACTCTGCCTCCGTGCTTGTTTACTTGTATACCTTAAAGCAAAGCCCATCATTGGACACTTTCTTTCCTCTTACACAGAGCCTGCAGGTAGCTGGCCTTCCCCGGAGAGCGTTAATACGAGACTGGAAGCATGCAGTGGTTTCCGTTGTTCATTGGCCCAGTCTTTCATTCCAAAGTGTGAATGCACATCAAAGGATCACCAGACATTTGAGGAGAATAAATAGTATGAAAGAAAAAGCCCAGAGTAAGCAGACTTTGGGGAGCATAGCAGAAGCTAAAAACATGTTAGTATCTTCAAAGAGATTTGAGCTACTGTATAGTAAATCTAAGTAGCCTGTTGTGAAAAAAGATCATTTAGAACAACAAAGTTCATGGACATTAAAAATGTGGTGATTGAACTTAAAAGGTTAACTAGGTTGGCTTGAGGAGCAAATAGAATTAAAGACAAAATTAGCGATCTGGAAGATAGATAGCAAAACACTGCAGAACGATCAAAAAGTCAGAGGTGGGAAGCAGGACAAGGAAAGGAACAGGCATGGAGATCAACCCCAGAGTCTTAACATGCATCAGATGCATGTTCTGGTGGGCTGAGGCCAAGAAACATTGAGAAGAAGATGCATTTATTAGAAAAATGGGAAGTAAATGAGCCAAAGGAACACCCTCCACTACAACAAGACAAACTCAAAGCAGAAAGAAGAAAACTCTTTTCCTCTGTTTTCGGTTAAGAACATTTTTTCATTGTACATTTCAGTACAATGAAAATTGTGAATATCAAAAGTATTATTTTTAATTGATAAGCTGATTCTTAAGTTTACCTGAAAAATTTTGAAAGAAAAGAGGTGGGGAGGGAAGGGAGTTGCTTGCTTATTTTAATATCGGACATTAAAACACTTTATAAATTTTATTACTACAAAGTAGTTGGAATGGGATAATACTGACATAGGGATAATTATAGCAGTATTTCTTAAACTTTTTGAGCTACAAATCCACAGTAACAAATGTATTTTAAAACTCAGCCAACACTACCTATACATATGTATGTATATAAACAAATTTCATGGGTTAATACTTTACTATGTTAGAAGTATTCTATTTTCTATCCTATTCTACTTCATTAGACGATAACAACAGTAATGGTGGTTATAATCTATTCAACCTATTTTAGGAACCACCAATGGATTGTGCCTTATTGTTTGAAAAATGCTGAGATAGAATAAATGAAACAGAATGGAGCTCAGAAACACGTATACACATGAGATACAGGAATTTATGTCATGGGGACAAAATTTAAAATCCATGGAGGAAGAATGATTAAAAAATTGTTTTTTATTGTGATGAAATACACATAACATGAAATTTACCATCTTAACCATTTTAAGTGTACAGTTCAGTGGTATTAAATACATGTGATGTGCAACCATCACCACCACCCGTCCATAACTCTTTTCATTGTGTAAAACCGAAACTCTACATCCCTTGAACACGTAACTCCCCATTTCCCCATTTACCAGCCCCTGGCAACCACCGCTCCACTCTAGGAATTTGACTGTTCTGGGTACCTCATACATGTGGAATCATACGATATTTGACTTTTTGTGACTAACTTCATTTACCATAATATCCTCTAGGTTCATCCATATTGTAGCATGTATCAGGATTTCCTTCATGTTTAGGACGAAATAATATTCCATTGTATGTATAGGCCACTGTTCATTTATCTGTGGATGGACAGATCAACAGACCCAAGTGAATAACGCTGCTATGAACATGAGTGTGCAAATATTTTTTTTGAGAGCCTGCTTTCACTTCTTTTCGGTATATACCCAAAAGCAGAGCTGCTGGATCATATGGAAATTTTTTTTTTTTAATTTTTGAGGAACTGCCCTACTGTTTTCCATAGAGACTGGACCATTTTACATTCCCATACCCAAGGATTCCAATTTCTCCACATCCTCACCAACATTCGTTATTTTGTTTTTTAAATAGTAGCCGTCCTAGTAAGTGTGAGGTGGTATCTCATTGTTTTGATTTGTATTTGCCTAATGATTAGTGATGTTGAGCATCTTTTCATGTGCCTGTTGGCTATTTGTATATCTGATTTGGAAAAATGACTGTTAAAGTTCTTTGCCCATTTAAAAAAACTTTTTTTTTGAGATGGAGTCTCGCTCTGTCACCCAAGCTAGAGTGCAGCAGTGCGATCATAGCTCACCACAGCCTTGACCTCCTGCTTTGCCCATTTTTGAGTTGAGTTGTTTGTCTTTCTGTTGTTGAGTTGTAACAATTCTTTATCTATTCTGGCTACTAGACTCTCATCAGATGAATGATTTGCAAATATTTTCTCCCATTTTGTAGATTATCTTTTCACATTTCTGGGTATATACCCAAAGGAATATAAATCATTTTACCATAAAGACACATGTGAATGTTGATTGCAGCTCTATTCACAATAACAAAGACTTGGAATCAGCCTAACTGTGCATCAGTGACAGATTGCATAAAGAAAATGTGGCCGGGTGTGGTGGCTCACACCTGTAATCCCAGCATTTTAGGAGGCCGAGGCAGGCAGATCACAAGGTCAGGAGTTCGAGACCAGCCTGACCAACATGATGAAACCCTGTCTCTACTAAAAATACAAAAATTAACCAGCTGTGGGGGCGCACACCTATAATCCCAGCTACTCAGGAGGCTGAGGCACGAGAATCGCTTGAACCTGGGAGGTGGAGGTTGCAGTAAGCTGAGATCGCGCCACTGCACTCTAGCCTGGGCAACAGAGTGAGACTCTGTCTCAAAAAAAAAAAAAAAAAAACAAACAACCCACCATAGAATACTATGCAGCCACAAAAAAGCATGAGATCATGTCTTTTGCAGGAACATAGATGGAGCTGGAGGCTATCATCCTTAGTAAACTAATGCAGGAACAGAAAACCAAACACCTCACATTCTCACTTATAAGTGGGAGCTAAATGATGAGAACTCATGACACAAAGAGGCGAATAACAGATACTGGGGCCTACTTGAGGATGGAAGGTGGGTGGAGGGAGAGGATCAGAAAAAATAACTATTGAGTACTTGGCTTAGTACCTGAGTGACAAAATAATCTGTACTACAAACCCTGTGACACAAGCTTACCTATAGAACAAACCTGCACATTTATTCAAACTTAAAGTTAAAAAAATCACAAAAAAACTCAAAAAGCAAACAAATGGAAAAGAAAACCAAAAGAAATTGCAAATGAAAATAGAAATTTTACTTTTCTGTTTACACACACACACACACACACACAGAAAAAGGTTGAAACAGTTGCCCAGTTATTTGGAAGAAAGTTATGTTAGGGACCAGGCGTGGTGGCTCACACCTGTAATCCCAGCACTTTGAGAGGCCGAGGTGGTCCAATAGCTTGAGCTCAGGAGTTTGAGCCTAGCCTGGGCAATATAGCAAAACCCTGTCTCTACAAAAAATGCAAAAATTAGCTGGGCATGGTGGTGCATGCCTGTGGTCCCCGCTACTTGGGAGGCTGAGTTGGGGGGATTGCTTGAGCCTGGGAGTTCAAGGCTGCAGTGAGCCATGATCATGCCACTGCATTCCAGCCTGGGTGACAAAGTGAGACCCTGTCTTTTTTTTAAAGACAAAAAAGGGAAAGTTTTTTACCTCATGCTAAATTTGTTAGCATAAATTTCCATCCCAAAATCTCTCCAAAATAAGTTTCATATGGATTAAAGAACTTAACCATATATTTAAAAGTTTATATTCTTCATATATATTATAATAACAAACTTGTGGTAGGGAAGTCCTTCTTTTTTTTTTTTGTGACAAGGTCTCACTCTCACCCAGACTGGAGTGCAGTGGTATGATCTCACTTCACTGCAACCTCCACCTCCTAGGTTTAAGCAATTGTCCTATCTCAGCCTCCCGAGTAGCTGGGACTACAGGTACGTGCCATCAGGCCCGGCTAATTTTTGTATTTTTAGTAGAGACAGGGTTTTACCATGTTGGCCAGGCTGGCCTCGAACTCCTGACCTCAAGTGATCCGCCCGCCTTGTCCTCCCAAAGTTCTGGGATTACAGGTGTGATCCATCACACCTGGCTGGGAAGTCCTTAAGTAAGACTAATACCCAGAAGTTAAAAAGTAAAACCTTTAGAATATATAGAATTTAAAATTTTCTATTACAGGATACCATAATCAAAGGTAAGAGTTGAGTTATTTTTACAAGGTTTTTTTTTTTTTTTTTCCTCTGTCACCCAGGCTGGAGTGCAGTGGTGTGATCTCGGCTCACTGCAAACTCTGCCTCCTGGGTTGAAGCAATTCTCCTGTCTCAGCCTCCGGAGTAGCTGGGATTACAGGCATGCACTACCACGCCTGGCTAATTTTTGTACTTTTAGTTGACACACGGTTTCACCATGTTGGCCAGGCTGGTCTCGAACTTCTGACCTCAGGTTATCACATCACATTTTCTTTATCCACTCATCAATTGATGAGCACTGAAGTTTAGTATTTTTGCAATTGTGAATTGTGTTGCGATAAATGTACACATGCAGGTGTCTTTTTAATATAAGGACTTCTTTTCCTTTGGGTAGATACCCAGTAGTGGGATTGCTGGATTGAATGGTAGATCTACTTTTAGTTCTTTGAGAAATCTCTATACTGCTTTCCATAAAGGTTGTACTAATTTATTATCCCACCAGTAGTATTTAAGTGTTTCCTTTTCGCCATGTCTGCGCCAACATCTATTGTTTCCTGACTTTTTAATAAATGGCCATTCTGATTGGGGTAAGGTTGTATCTTATGTGGTTTGTTTTTATTTTTTTGAGACAGAGTCTCACTCTGTTGTGATCTTGGCTCACTGCAACCTCCGCTTCCCAGGTTCAAGCAGTTCTCCTGCCTCAGCCTCCCAAGTAGCTGGGATTACAGGTGCCACTGGTGTTTGTATTTTTAGTAGAGATGGGGTTTCACCATGTTGGCGAGTTGGTCTTGAACTCCTGACCTCAGGTGATCTGCCCACCTTGGTCTCCCAAAGTTCTGGGATTACAAGTGTGAGCCACCACACCCGGCCTCTCATATGGTTCAATTTGCCCCACTTGCAGGAAACCTCTGCTTCCCTTTGAAGACTTCCATGCAGAAGATGCTAATTTAGGCCTGTAGGAATGGATAGGACCTTGATTGTCCTCTTGTTCAATCTTCCTTTTTATGCAGGGGTTCCCTTTGCAAGATTCCTGACATTTCGCTTCTATCCTCTGCTTGGATGAAGAGATGGAGAGTTTATTACTTCACTAAACTGTCCATTGTTAAACAGTTTTAGGAGTTGGACAAGTTCAATTATGTGGAAATCTACACCCTTGTAACTACTCCTGGTACTCTTCCACTTTCCATCCCTACTGAAAGGAGGCATTTCAATAGCATCAGAGAAAGTTATATTCTTCATTGGAGAAAGTCTCACTCGGTCACACAAGCTGGAGTGCAATTGTGAGATCTTGGCTCATTGCAACCTCCACCTCCTGGGCTCGAGTGATTCTTGTGTCACAGCCTCGTGAGTAGCTGGGATTATAGGTGCCCGCCACCACACCTGGCTAATTTTTTTTTTTTTTTTTTTGAGACAGAGTCTTGTACTGTTGCCTGGGCTGGAGTGCAGTGGTGCGATCTCAGCTCACTGCAACCTCCACCTCCCGGGTTCAAGCTATTCTCCTGCCTCAGCCTCCCAAGTAGCTGGGATTACAGGTGCCTGCCACCACGCCCAGCTAATTTTTTGTATTTGTAGTAGAGATGGGGTTTCACCATGTTGGCCAGGCTGGTCTCAAACTCCTGACCTCAAGTGATCCACCTGCCTCAGCCTCCCAAAGTGCTAGGATTACAGGCGTGAGCCACTGCCCCCAGTCACACCTGGCTAATGTTTGTAATTTTAGTAGAGACAGGGTTTTGCCTTGTTGGCCAGACTGGTCTCGAACTCCTGACCTCAAGTGATCTACCCACTTGGCCTCCCAAAGTGCTGAGGTTACAGGTGTGAGCCACTGCACCCGGCCTAAATCCCGTATCATTTTTAACTGTGTCCCATTTTGTCTTTATCCCTTGGAGATGTGGCCATACCCAGTCTTTGTCATGTCGCCCGTTTCCCTCACGCTGTTATGGCCGTCGCCTTGTTTCAGGACCTGTGCAGCAGCTATGCTCTCTGCCTGAAACGCCCTTCTTGAATCTTATGTGCTGGCTCCATTGCATTCCATCCTTAGCATGTGTTTCCCTGGGCTGCATCCGACACTCATGAGCCTGAGGCATCTGTGCCTCTGTGGGCCCCTTCCTTCATTAAAAAGATATTATAAATTATATTTTACAACCATATTGGTATGCAGATGAAATATTAATACTATATAGTAAAACACTTTTTTATCCTAATAGTTCATGTTTTTTCTTCTGAGATTGTGGAAACAAACAATTTTCATGGGCCCCAAAAGTGCTGTGGGCCCGAGGCCCTGTGCCCATGGTGCCCGGTGGAAAGTCACCTCCTCCATGAGCTGCTGGGCTGTATCACAGCAGGCTCCCAATGCCCAGCCTACTTAATGTTGTGTTCGCAGTGTCTGGAGCACAGCCAGGCTCCTGAATGAATGAATGAATGAAGAAAGACACACTGGGCTCTGAGTGAAGCATTCTCTTCTGACCGAAGGACATGGGACAGTGTATTTTCTTATAGTGTTTCAACTTTCATTAAGCTTTTATTATACATATAACACCTGCTCATTGAAGAAAGCCTGATAAATTCAGAAACATGGGAAGAAAAAAACCTCATGAGCCCATCCTTCAGAATATCTCTATTACTGTTTGCCTTGCTTCTTCCCATCATCTTCCCTGCATCCTTTCGTGTTTCGTGTGCTCATTGTGAGATGCTGGGTACATTTTTTTTTGTTTGGCTTTTTTTTTTTTTTTTTTTTTGTTTTTGAGACAGAGTCTCGCTGTCGTCCAGGCTGGAGTGCAGTGGCGTGATCTCGGCTCACTGCAGGCTCCGCCCCCCCGGGGTTCACACCATTCTCCTGCCTCAGCCTCCCGAGTAGCTGGGAATACAGTCGCCCGCTGCCACGCCCGGCTAATTTTTTTGTATTTTTAGTAGAGACGGGGGTTTCACCGTGTTAGCCAGGATGGTCTCGATCTCCTGACCTCGTGATCTGCCCGCCTCGGCCTCCCAAAGTGCTGGGATTACAGGCGTGAGCCACCGTGCCTGGCCGATGCTGGGTACATTTTTAAATATTCTTTCCATTTAACAAAATGTAAGCATTCTGTAATGTTAGGATATCTTCCTAAATACCTTAATGGTTCTATGATGTATGTACCCAGTGCATCGGCCAAAACGGATGCTCTTTTAGGTTTGAGTTTTAGAATTCTTTATAATTTTTCTCTTTTATACCTAATACTGCCATGAACATCTTTTACTCAGAAAGCTGCTACATTCCTATCCCCCCTTTTGGGTTATTTCCTTATAGAGAGTTTCCAGAAGTGAATTACTAGGTCTGCGAATGTGTGCATGCTTGTATTACTACTTCCATCCTGGCTATCTTAAGCCTTTCTTTCTGTCTTTTGAACTATTCTCTAGTTCTTACATTTTTCACATTTAGTTGGATTTTCAGTTATATAATCTTTTGATGAATGGAATTTACGGCTTATCATTTTCTAGGTATTGTTTCCTATGTTGGTTAGTTTATTATGTCCAATGTTATACCCAAATGGGTATAACATTCTTGAGGGTAGAATCACACATTCTCAGTTTTTCCCTAGTGCCCAGCACAGTCTAGAGCTCACAGTAGGTATTGCGTTTTGGTTGGCTGGTTGAGAAAATGAGAATTTTAGAAGGGGAGCTAATTCTGGGAAAGATGGTAAACCTTTATCACTATCAGATCAGGTTGTCATTTCTAGAAATATGATTTGGAATGTATTTAGAAAGAACAATTATGAACCCCATGGGAATAGCACGTTTCTGAGGGAGGGAAGGCAGAGACCCATAGAAAGAGAAGGGAAGGGAGGTGTGGGGGCGGGGGAGTGGGAGGCTCCCATTGAAATAGTGTAGGCAGCTTCACAGCAGGGATTCCACCTCCCACCCACCCACTCACTCAACAGATACTCATCGCGTGCATGTGCCACACCAGGTGCCATGCTAAGTGCTGAGGTGGGAAGTGTCATCTCTGCTTTGCAGGGCTCGCAGCTTGCCTGTGGTCTCACCGCAAGTTGATGGCAGAGATGGGATGGGAAACCAGGCCTGGCTGACTTCCTAGCAGGTGTCCTTTCCACTATGCCACGTGAGTGTGGGTGGACACTAAGTGGACTGTCTGGAGTGAGTCGTGCACATTTTACTCGGAGTGTTAGTCAGGAACTTGGCATCAGTGTGTGGGTGAGAAAAGAGTGGCTGAATGGTGTGCACTGAGATGTTGTGCGATGTCCTCCCGCTGTCTTCCTGGGATTCGTCTTAGTGTTACTGGACCTTGTGTTTTGGCGCTACTGGTCTCCCGCACAGCCCTGTGATCATCTTGATTTCCTCAGGCCAAGGATGATGCAGCTTTTGACCTTCCAGAGTATCTTTGTGTAGTACTTATTTAAAATTTTAAATTGAATGTAATTATTTCTCTGAGTAGATGTAAATTTGGTGGTGTCTGGGGATAGTGATGACCATGCTGCTGTGGAAAATACTCGTGGTTATAATAACAAGGAGTACAGTCAGGCTTCGCATAGCAGGGATACTCCTGAGAATGCGTCCTTACGTGGTTGTAATAAAAGGGAGTACAGTCAGGCTTTGCATAGCAGGGATTCTCCTGAGAATGCGTCCTTAGGCAATTGTGTCATCTGCGAACATCGCAGAGCGTGCTTGACGAACCCAGGCTCACAGCCCACGGCGCTCAGCCCACTGCACACCTAGGCTGTGTGGGATCGCCTGTTGCATCTGGGCTACAAAACCCTGTGGCACGTGACTGCACGGGATACTGTGGGCAGTTTGAACACAGTGATGAGTATTTGTGCATCTAAACATAGAAAAGTTACAGTAAAAATACAGTATAAAAGATAAGCATTGAAATACCCGTATAGGGCACTTACCATGACTGGAAGTTGCACTGGGTGAGTAGTGAGTGGTGAGTGAATGGGAAGGCCAAGGACAGTAGTGTGCCCTACGACTCTGCAAACACTGTACACGAAGGCTACATTAACTTTATTTTAAAAATATATTTCTCTCTTCAACAGTAAATTACTAACCTTAGGTTACTGTGCCTTTAACTTGATAAAGTTTTTTTAAAAAAACTTTTTGACTCATACTTAGCTTAAAACCAAACGCATTGGCCGGGCGCGGTGGCTCAAGCCTGTAATCCCAGCACTTTGGGAGGCCGAGGCGGGCGGATCACGAGGTCAGGAGATCGAGACCATCCTGGTTAACATGGTGAAACCCCGTCTCTACTAAAAATACAAAAAATTAGCCGGGCGTGGTGGCGCACGCCTGTAGTCCCAGCTACTCGGAGAGGCTGAGGCAGGAGAATGGCGTGAACCTGGGAGGCGGAGCTTGCAGTGAGCCGAGATCGCGCCACTGCACTCCAGCCTGGGCAACAGAGCAAGACTCCGTCTCAAAAAAAAAAAAAAAACCAAACGCATTGTACAGCTGAACAAAAATATTTTCTTTATATTCTCATTCTATAAACATTTTTCTTCTTTTTTTTGAGACAGAGTCTCGCTCTGTCACCCAGGCTGAAGTGCAGTGGTGCAATCTGGGCTCACTGCAAGCTCCGCCTCCCAGGTTCAAGCAGTTCTCCTGCCTCAGCCTCCCGAGTAGCAGGGATTACAGGCACACGCTACCATGCCTGGCTAAGTTTTATATTTTTAGTAGAGACGGGGTTTCACCATGCTGGCCAGGCTCGTCTCGATCTCCTGACCTCATGATCCGCCTGCCTTGGCCTCCCAAAGTGCTGGGATTACAGGCGTGAGCTACCTGCGCCCAGCTCTGTAAACACTTTTCTAGTAATTTTTTTTTTAAATTTTTACTTTCAAAACTTTTTTGTTAAAAACTCAGGCACAAACACACACATTATCCTAGACAAGGGTCAGGATTCTTAATATCACTGTCTTGCACCTCCACATTTTGTCCCACTGGAAGGTCTTCAGGGGCAGTAACTGCATGAAGCTGTTACCTCCTGTGATAACAATGCCTTCCTTTGGACACCTCCTGAGGGACCTGCCTGGGGTTGTTTTACAGTTAACTTTAAAAAATACATGTAAGTAGAAGGAGTGTACCCTAAAGGAGTGATAAAATGTACAGTAAATACATAAACCAATAACAGGGTCATTGATTATCATTATTATTATATACTGCACGTAATTGTATCTGCCAGACTTTTATATGACTGGCAGCGCAGGTGTGTTTACGCCAGCATCACCTCAAACACGTAAGGCGTTGCACAACATTATGACGGCTATGATGTCGTAGGCAGTAGGAATTTTTTAGCTCTTTATAGCCTTATGGAACCACTGTGGCATATGCCGTCTGTCATTGACTGAAACGTCATTATGCAGGGCATGACTGTACTTACAAAATGAGATGGCATTTCTTGGGAACATTCCTTTGCTATGAGTTGTTTTTAAAATTAATGTACTTAAATTTTTTTATTATAAAAAATTTCCAACATAAACAAAGAGGGAGAACGTATGTATATTAAGGGTCTCACTCTGTTGCCCAGGCTGTAGTGCCATGGTGCAATCATGGCTCACTGCAGCCTCGACCTCTTGGACTCAAGTGATTGAGGGAGGATATTATAATGAATGACTTTATATTCCTCATCTGGATTAGGATGAAATGCTAAGGTCACAGCTAAGCAAAAGCCACTTTAAAGGAAAGGAATGTTGCTGACACAAGTGAGCGGCATTCCTGCAGAAAGGTCATTAGGTCAGAATTACTACTCTGTGTTCTGGAGGGAAAATACCATGACACTAAGAATCTAGCTGTGGGTCAGAGGCATTTTATGTGGTGTGAATCAAACTAGGGAGTCTTGGGCTGGGTGCGGAAGCTCACGCCTGTAATCCCAGCACTTTGGGAGGCTGAGGTGGATGCATCATTTTAGGTCAGGAGTTTGGGACCAGCCTGGCCAACATAGTGAAACCCCATCTCTACTAAAAATACAAAAAATTAGCCAGATGTGGTGGTGCACGCCTGTAGTCCCAGCTACTTGGGAGGCTGAGGCACCAGAATCACTTGAACCCGGGAGGTGGGAGGTTGCATTGAGCTGAGATGGCACTGCTGCACTCTAGCCTGGGCGACAGAGCGAGACTCTATTGCCTCAAAAGCAAAAAGCAAACTAGGGAGCCCCTATTCTTGAGGACTAAAATCTGAGAATGATGGCGTCCATTGAAGCTAGCCCAGGAGTTATTCATTTAGACTGTAAAGCAAGATGGCTACACATTAACTGATTTTTTTTCTTTTTCTTTTTTTTTTTTTAAGACAAAGTCTTGCTCTGTCACCAGGCTGGATGGAGTACAGTGGCGCAATCTCAGCTCACTGCAACCTCCACCTCCCGGGTTCAAGTGATTCCCCTGCCTCAGCCTCTCAAGTAGCTGGGACTACAGGTGTGTGCCACCATGCCTGGCTAATTTTTTGTATTTTAGTAGAGACTAGGTTTTACCATGATCCACCTGCCTCAGCTTCCCAAAGTGCTGGGATTACAGGCGTGAGCCACCATGCCTGGCCTAACTGAAATTTTAAAACATGGTTACTTGTATATTCTAGTTTTTGTTCATATGCGCTATAGCATTTCTAAAAATTTGCCATCTGGGCTGGGTGCGGTGGCTCATGTCTGTGGTCTCAGCACTTTGGGAGGCCAAGGTGGGTGGATTACTTGAGCCCAGGAGTTTGAGACCACCATGGGCAACATAGTGAGACCTCATGTGTTCCCAAAAAATACAAAAAAAATTAGCTGGGTGTGGTGGCACTTGCCTGTAGTTCCATCTACTCAGGAGGCTGAAGTGGGAGGATCACTTGCCTGGGAGGTTGAGACTGTGGCAAACCATGATCACACCACTGCTCTCCAGCCTGGACGACAGAGTGAGACTCTGTCAAAAAAAAAAAAAAATTGCAGTCTGCTCTTTTAAAAAATATTACAAATTATACCCACACTCACTTATGGGAGTACCAGTTGGCACACTGCTCATACCATTAACTCAGTAGTTCTCCTTTTAGGAGTGTATGCTAAGAAAATCATCTGAGATTTGCACAGTGATATTTATTGTAGTGTTGTAAAATACTGAAAACAACCAAAATATTTAACAATAAAACTACATATATAGTATGATAGTAACTCTGCCATAAATGCATGTGTTGCACAGTAAAAAAGTATAATAATTTTAGCTGTAGTTACCTCTTAGTGGTAGAATTATGCATGACTTTTATATTTAAAATTTTTTTCTATATTAAAAATTTTTAATGAATAGATTAAATACAAAGTTATCAAATGCTTTAAACCATTTTACAGTGCTATTGTGGCAGCATAATATTATGTGGAGTTGATGTAATATAATTTACTTATTAATCCATTACCCTTTTTATTAAGTAGGCTGCTTATAATAATTATTGTAGGGACTATTTTTTAGTATTATTTTTCTTCTTTTCAGTTATTTCCTAATTCTAGGAAGATTACTGAATAAAATAATAACACTTCTTAAATGTTTTTTGTATTTATATGCAAACCTTTTATATTTATATCCAAATATATTCAAACTATTCTAAATGGTTTGTAACAATTTATCATGCCACAAAATAGTTACAGTTGTATTAATTTCACCTGTATTGGATATTGGCCTTTCTTTTCAAGATTTGTGATTCGATAGATAAAATATTATACTTCAGCACCATATTCTTTTATTTCTTTAATTATTAACTCAGATCAATAGCCAATAGGTGTTGTAAAATTATTATTATTATTTTTTTTTTTTTTTTTGAGACGGAGTCTCACTCTGTCGCCGAGGCTGGAATGCTGGAATGCAGTGGCACAATCTCGGCTCACTGCAAGCTCCACCTCCCGAGTTCACGCCATTCTCCTGCCTCAGCCTCCCGAGTAGCTGGGACTACAGGCACCCGCTACCACGCCCGGCTAATTTTTTGTATTTTTAGTAGAGACGGGGTTTCACCGTGTTAGCCAGGATGGTCTCGATCTCCTGACCTTGTGATCCGCCCTCCTTGGCCTCCCAAAGTGCTGGGATTACAGGCATGAGCCACCGCGCCTGGCCAAAAATTATTTTTAATTATACAAATCCATGGGATTTCTGAATTGCTCATAGTCCTTGGCTCTCTGTGGTTTTTGGAGGTCACATATGGTGTGTAACTAAGATAAAGTGAGAGTAAAGAATAAAATATGATAAAGTAAATTAGGTTCTGTTGAAGGCAAAGTATATCTTTATGTAAGGGAAGCAGACATTTTTGTATGAGAGTAAAATGTAAGAAAAACATGCAAATCAAATCAGAACATCTGTTACTGAGCCCACCATTAATCTAGTTAACTGAACAGTTTGTTTTACTGAATTGGATATTTCACCTCTGTTGGGTATAGCTTATATAATGTATTTGCTTTAGTTGAAAATTATTAACTAAATGATGTTTATTGCCTAATCTCTTAAGAAAGGCATCTAAAAAGAATTAAGTTTGTTATCTCTGAGCAGTTTTGCAGATGTTAGGCAAATGAGTTTTCCATATCTAAGTAACAGCATTGTTAAGGTGAGCTTCTGTAAAGGTCTATGGAACGGATAACTTATATATTACACTTTTATATTTTTTCTTTCTCCCTGGGGTTTTACATTTGTGTAAAACATTTTATTTGTTTAAAAGCATCTGAGCAAACACATCTGAGTTGGCTTATGGGTAGAGGAGTCCATGGAGTTGGACAAGCCCCATACTGCCCTAGGACCCCTGAATGTAGTAAGCATAGTTCATGCCTGTTCTGGCCCGTGTTACATTTATTTTTATTTTTTATTTTTATTTTTTGAGACAGTGCCTTGCTCTGTCCCCCAGGCTGGAGTGCAGTGAGTGGTGCAGTCTCGGCTCACTGCGACCTCCGCCCCCAGGTTCAAGCGATTCTCATGCCTCAGCCTCCTGAGTAGCTGGGATTATAGGCGCCTGCCACTACGACTGGCTAATTTTTGTATTTTTAGTAGAGACGGGGTTTCGCCATGTTGGCCAGGCTGGTCTCGAACTCCTGACCTCAGGTGATCCACCCATCTCGGCCTCCCAAACTGCTGGGATTACAGGCGTGAGCCACTGTGCCCAGCCTATGTTGCATTTTGATTAAAACTGAAAAGATGGTTGGAAGGAATTTGGGAATCCCTTGTATTTGAACATTTAGTAATGGATGAGATGTATCACTTCACATCATTGAGGGAGAATATGCTATTTAAGACTACTCTTTCTGAATGCCAAAGAGTGTCATTCCAGTTGTATTCCTTAGTCTCATGTCTTTTTCCTATGTCTTTCCATTTCCCCCCTTATTACTTTCTTCTCCTCCTGTTCACTTATCTTTCTCCCCATCCTTTTTTCAATTTGGAAAAATCATTAAAATAGGAAATAAATACAGAACAGCATAACACCCATCGCTCATCTCTTCCTGGGTGCCCCGTTTCACGCGTCTGTCCTCTTTGCCTTTTTAATCTGTGTTTCCTTTCTTTCCTTCACATTTCCAGGTTTCTGTTTTATCTCACAGAATCCTGCAGTGGACACGTGTATAGGTGTAAAAGGGTGGCAGGCTTGGGTTTGAATTTTCATCTCTGCCATGTAAAGCTGTGTGACAGTGGGGATATTAACCTAGCTGACTCTTTCCCCATCTTTAAAATTCCCATAATAGCAGCTAATAATTGCTGATCTCCAGGGTTATTGTAGAATTTAAATGAGATGCTGTCTGTGCACTGCTTAGCACAGTGACTGCACAGAGTAACTCTCGGGGATTGTGCCTGGGCTCTCTAGCCGCAGTTCTGTGTCTGGGACACACACGGGTGCCATGCTGGGATCCCTCTTCACGTTCGTTCCGGGCATTCCTTCAGTTTTCTCCCATGTGCTGTGTCTCATGTGGTCCTCTTTCCGGAGTCACTCTTCCATGCTAGAAGAGCTTATCCTGACAAAGAATGTGTGGAAGATAAATTTTGAGATATTGCAGAAAACATCTTTATTCTCCATTCTCATTGGATTGATAGGTTGAGTGTAGAATTCCCAGTTGTAGATTTTTCTTCAGGGTTTTGGAGGCGAGCTCCATTGCTTTCTGGCTTTGTGTTACCATTGGGAAATGTGAAACCATTCTGATTTCTTCTTTTTTGAGACAAAGTCTCGCTCTGTCACCCAGGCTGGAGTGCAGTGGCGCGATCTCAGCTCACTGCAACCTCCACCTCCCGGGTTCAAGTGATTCTCCTGCCTCAGCCTCCTGAGTTGCTGGGATTATAGGCGCCACTACCACGCCCAGCTAATTTTGTATTTTTAGTAGAGACAGGGTTTTATCATGTTGCCCAGGCTGGTTTCGAACCCCTGACCTCAAGTGATCCACCTGCCTTGGCCTCCCAAAGTGCTAGGATTACATGTGTGAGCCACCACATCTGGCCATTCTGATTTCGTATCTGCTGGTGTGTGACCAGTTTTTTCTCTCTGGAAACTGTAGGGATCATCTGTTTGTCCCTAGTGTTCTGAAATTTCACAATGCCATGACTTGGGGGTTTAGAAGAAAAAGCAACTATTATATTGGGCACTCAGTAAACCCCTTCAATCTAGAAACTCATTCCTGGGGGATATTTCTTAGATTTCACTGATACATTTTCATATCTCGGCTTGCTTTCTTTTCTTCTTCTGGCAATTGTACTTTTCAGTTTTTGGACCTCCCGGACTAGTCTACTTCCCCCGCTTTCCCCTTTTCTTCCTTCCGGACTCGTTCTGCTTTTTGGAAGATTTTTCTCAACTGTATTTTCTAATCCTTCTATCAGTTACTTTCAAAACTTTTGCTATTGTGTTTTTTGTTTTCTAGAACTATTTAAAAAATCACACCCTGTTTTATGGATACTGTAATTCTGAGGTACTTGGTACATATATATATTTTTTAAATTTTCTTCTTGTATGGTCTCTGTGTCCTCTGATTTGCTTTTCTGGTTTAACTTGGTGTCTGTCTTCCACGTTAGTAGCTTTCCTCAGATATCTGGTTGTCTGCTTGTGATTAAGGGCAGGGAAGACATTCTTGAATTCAAAAAAGGGGGTGTGCAAAACTTATATTCTGAGCCCCAACGTTGGGTGATCTCTGAGGGCTGTTTGTGGAACCCCCAGTTCGGTGGCTGGGTCTTTTGTTGTGGGCTGGTCAGGTTTCTAGAGCTCCCTGAAGTCTGGAAGCTGGATTTGAATTGTGCGATGTCTGCCCCTTCTTTTTCAAATAAGATAGAGTTCAGCATTCTCGTTTTCCTTTTATAGAATTTTTTATTAGTAGCTTCTTAGGTACATGTTTATAAATAGAGAGCTTTTATTTCTCATAATTGGCTGTCTTTGCCTTCTGTAGATTATTAGAAAATGCACAAGTGAAGAAGTCAGGAGAATCTTTTCCATAGCATTATAGATTTGCATTGTAGCATTTTTATAGAAGTAAAGCAAGTTACTGGTTCTCTGTGTCCTCACCTGTACAATGAATGGGCTGGAGAAAGCTGTTTGAAAGTCCTTGCTATGCTAAACTATCACAAGGACAAAAAACCAAGCACCGCATGTTCTCACTCATAGGTGGGAATTGAACAATGAGAACACTTGGACACAGGAAGGGGAACATCACACACTGGGGCCTGTTGTGGGGTGAGGGGAGGGGGGAGGGATAGCATTAGGAGATATACCTAATGTAAATGATGAGTTAATGGGTGCAGCACACCAACATGGCACATGTATACATATGTAACAAACCTGCATGTTGTGCACATGTACCCTAGAACTTAAAGTGTAATAAAAATATATATATTAAAAAATAAAAAAACATGAATTGCAACCAAAAAAAAAAAAAAAAGAAAATCCTTGCTATGCTAAGAATTTTAGCGAAGTCTCTGCAAGGGGAGGTGACAGCTCAGGATGAGTATGTCATTACATTGCAGAAGTTTGACAGATGATGTTTGTACAAGTTTTGACTTGGAAAGCTGCATCTGTGCTGGAAGACTCATGGGGAATTATGAAGAATTTGCCAGGGATATTGCTCCAGGGATAGTAAATGAGAATTAAGATATTTTTAAACATAAGAAAATACTAGGATAGTAGAATTTGCAACAGGATTTAAAAAAAAAAAACACTAAATAGAAGCATATGCGTTCTTCTTGAGCTATTTTAACTCTACGAGTACAGTGTTCAACAGTCAAGTTACTTCTCAGGTGTCTGAAAGATTTTTGCATCCTGAATTCATTTGAAATTGACCTTCCATACTTAAGTTCCAGTTTTGTAGTTAACTAGCATTTTTGCTTTGCAAAGGGACTCATCCTTGTTATCTTTATAGGATGATGATTTGAAGTAACCACAAAATTTCAGGAAGTACAAAATTTCTAGTTGGTTTCCTAATTCCACAACTGTTCTGCAAGATACTGTGTGCCACTGGGAATCTGAGTGAATTCAGAAAAATTATTCCGCTTTGCAGGAGATAAACAAAAGGAGAAAGGAGCCGTATCTACCTGGCAAGCGGCAGAGCGTTGACAGCTTTGTGACTCAGCTTCATGACAGGCGAGGAGGAAGTGACAACTGAATAAGGAAGAAGTTAATCAAAAAATAATAATAGAGTGGTGAATATCAAGAATTTTGGCTAGAATTTTAGGCAAATATGCTATTCTTTTTTAAGAAAATTCAAGGCATTTTGAAAACTTATTTTTAAGAGATGTGTGGCTGGGATCCTGGGCTTTGAGCCCAGGGTCTGGCTTCGTGGAATTTTCCCAGTTGAAGTTATTAAAAAAAAAAAAAGTGAATTTTTAGATCATGTATCTTCAGAATGAGTCCCTTTAGGAAGCATATTGCTGCCTGGCATATACAGTTGACCCTTGAGCAACATGTTTGATCTGCGAGGGTCCACCTACCCATATGGGAATGTTTTTCAAAGCAGATCAAGAATAGAGTATTTGTGGGATGTGAAACCCTTGACTTTTCATACAGGTGGGCTCTGCGGGGCAGACTGCGAAACTTGAGTGTGCACGGATTTTTGTACACCTGGGGGTCCTGGGATAAATCCCTGGCGAATACTGAGGGACAACTGTGTTTTCTACCTCTTTGATACTTACTGCATGGATTTTGGTACACCTGGGGGTCCTAGGACCAATCCCCGGCAAACACTGAGGGACAACTGTGTTTTCTGCCTCTTTGCTACTTACATGTGGCCCACAGCGTCACCTGGAAACTTGTTAGAAATGCAGAATCGTAGTCCTCGCTGCGGAACTGATGACTGAGAATACGCATTTTGACAAAATCCCTGAGTCCTGTGCACTCAAAAATTGGAGACATCCAGGTCTGCACCATGGTAAAAATGTTCTTTTGATTTTCACATTTTCTTAATTGACCTGGCAAAATAGCATTGCAAAGAAAAGTGTGGTATGTGGCCGGGCGCGGTGGCTCACGCTTGTAATCCCAGCACTTTGGGAGGCCGAGGCGGGCGGATCACGAGGTCAGGAGATCGAGACCACGGTGAAACCCCGTCTCTACTAAAAATATGAAAAAAATTAGCCGGGCGTGGTGGCGGGCGCCTGTAGTCCCAGCTACTCGGAGAGGCTGAGGCAGGAGAATGGCGTGAACCCGGGAGGCGGAGCTTGCAGTGAGCTGAGATTGCGCCACTGCACTCCAACCTGGGCAACAGAGCGAGACTCTGTCTCAAAAAAAAAAAAAAAAAAAAAAAAAAAGTGTGGTATGTTTATCTAAAGCCTCATTACTTCATGAAAACACTGTTTATGCTTGAGGCCTGACTACGGTCTTAAGGACAGGGGCAGCTGCTGTCGATTCTCCTTAATCCACCACCTTCTCCTTTTTAAATTCATTTTTGAGACAGAGTCTCTGTCGCCCAGGCTGGAGTGCAATGGCACGATCTCAGCTCACTGCAACCTCTGCCTCCTGGGTTCAAGCAATTCTTCTGCCTCAGCCTCCTGAGTAGCTGCAATTACAGGCATGCGCCAGCACACCTGGCTAATTTTGTATTTTTAGTAGGGGTGGGGTTTCACCATGTTGGCCAGGCTGGTCTCAAACTCCTGACCTCAGGTAATCTGCCTGCCTCAGCCTCCCAAAGTGCTGGGATTGCAGGTGTGAGCCACCGTGCCTGGCTCACCACTCGCTCTTTTATGTGGCAGGTGCCCATTAATATCCAGGCAGGATACTGCTGTCTCAATCATGGGTTCCAAAGACAGTATGGGAAGTCAGTATAGACGTTTATTTATTTTTGTCTTAAAAAAAGAAAGCCTCACTAATGTTTACTGTAGCTATTGGTTATATTACTTACATATAATGCAAAAATGAAGGCATATTTAGGATAGGGATGTTGAAAATGTTTAATGGTAGGTGACTTGATTCAATCAAACCTTAAGTAGAGTTGCGTGCATACCTCCCAAAAGGGCTGCTGGTACGCAGGTGAGTTGGCATGTTCTCTCATCTCTAGAGATGAAGACATTCGAAAGTGGTAGCATTTTAAACTGGAAGGGACCTCAGCTTTCCTTTTAAGAAACTGAGGAGGTGGTGGAGCCAAGATGGCCGAATAGGAACAGCTCCGGTCTCCAGCTCCCAGCCCCAGCGACACAGAAGACGGGTGATTTCTGCATTTCTGCTTGAGGTACCGGTTTCATCTCACTAGGGAGTGCCTAACAGTGGGTGCAGGACAGTCGGTGAAGCGCACTGTGCGCGAGCCGAAGCAGGGCGAGGCATTGCCTCACTCGGGAAGCGCAAGGGGTCAGGGAGTTCCCTTTCCTAGTCAAAGAAAGGGGAAACAGACGGCACCTGGAATATCGGGTCAGTCCCGTCCTAATACTGCGCTTTTCCAACGGGCCTGGAAAACGGCACACTAGGAGATTGTGTTCCGCACCTGGCTCGGAGGGTCCTATGCCCACAGAGTCTTGCTGATTGCTAGCACAGCAGTCTGAGATCAAGCTGCAAGGCGGCAACGAGGCTGGGGGAGGGGCGCCCGCCATTGCCCAGGCTTGCTTAGGTAAACAAAGCAGCCAGGAAGCTCGAACTGGGTGGAGCCCATCACAGCTCAAGGAGGCCGGCCTGCCTCTGTAGGCTCCACCTCTGGGGGCAGGGCACAGACAAACAAAAACTCAGCAAGAACCTCCACAGCCTTAAATGTCCCTGTCTGACTGACAGCTTTGAAGAGAGTAGTGGTTCTCCCAGCACGCAGCTGGAGATCTGAGAACGGACAGACTGCCTCCTAAAGCGGGTCCCTCACCCCTGAGCAGCCTAACTGGGAGGCACCCCCCCAGTAGGGACAGACTGACACCTCATTCAACCGGGTACTCCTCTGAGACAAAACTTTCAGAGGAACTATCAGACAGCTGAATTTGTGGTCTCACGAAAATCCGCTGTTCTGCAGCCACCGGTGCTGACACCCAGCCAAACAGGGTCTGGAGTGGACCTCTAGTAAACTCCAACAGACCTGCAGCTGAGGGTCTTGTCTGGTAGAAGGAAAATTAACAAACAGAAAGGACATCCACACCAAAAACCCATCTGTACATCACCATCATCGAAGACAAAAAGTAGACAAAACCACAAAGATGGGGAAAAAACAGACCAAAAAAACTGGAAACTCTAAAAAACAGAGCACCTCTCCTCCTCCAAAGGAACGCAGTTCCTCACCAGCAACGGAACAAAGCTGGATGGAGGATGACTTTGATGAGTTGAGAGAAGAAGGCTTCAGACGATCAAACTACTCTGAGCTACGAGAGGAAATTCAAAACAATAGCAAAGAAGTTAAAAACTTTGAAAAAAAATTAGAAGAATGGATAACTAGAATAACCAATGGAGAGAAGGGCTTAAAGGAGATGATGGAGCTGAAAGCCAAGTTTCGAGAACTACGCGAAGAATGCAGAAGCCTCAGTAGCAGATGCGATCAACTGGAAGAAAGGGTATCGCTGATAGAAGATGAAATGAATGAAATGAAGAGAGAAGGGAAGTTTAGAGAAAAAAGAATAAAAAGAAATGAACAAAACCTCCAAGAAATTTGGGACTATGTGAAAAGACCAAACCTACGTCTGATTGGTGTACCTGAAAATGATGGGGAGAATGGAACCAAGTTGGAAAACACTCTGCAAGATATTATCCAGGAGAACTTCCCCAATCTAGCAAGGCAGGCCAGCATTCAGATTCAGGAAATACAGAGAACGCCGCAAAGATACTCCTCGAGAAGGGCAACTCCAAGACACATAATTGTCAGATTCACCAAAGTTGAAATGAAGGAAAAAATGTTAAGGGCAGCCAGAGAGAAAGGTCGGGTTACCCACAAAGGGAAGCCCATCAGACTAACAGCTGATCTCTCAGCAGAAACTCTACAAGCCAGAAGAGAGTGGGGGCCGATATTCAACATTCTTAAAGAAAAGAATTTTCAACCCAGAATTTCCTATCCCGCCAAACTAAGCTTCATAAGTGAAGGAGAAATAAAATACTTTACAGACAAGCAAACGCTGAGTGATTTTGTCACCACCAGGCCTGCCCTAAAAGAGCTCCTGAAGGAAGCACTAAACATGGAAAGGAACAACCGGTACCAGCCCCTGCAAAAACATGCCAAATTGTAAAGACCATCGAGGCTAGGAAGAAACTATAGCAACTAACGAGCAAAATAACCAACTAACATCATAATGACAGGATCAGATTCACACATAACAATATTCACGTTAAATGTAAATGGGCTAAATGCTCCAGTCAAAAGACACAGACTGGCAAACTGGATAAGGAGTCAAGACCCATCAGTGTGCTGTATTCAGGAAACCCATCTCACGTGCAGAGACACACATAGACTCAAAATAAAGGGATGGAGGAAGATCTATCAAGCAACTGGAAAACAAAAAAAGGCAGGGGTTGCAATCCTAGTCTCTGATGAAATAGACTTTAAACCAACAAAGATCAAAAGAGACAAAGAAGGCCATTACATAATGGTAAAGGGATCAATTCAACAAGAAGAGCTAACTATCCTAAATATATATGCACCCAACACAGGAGCACCCAGATTCATAAAGCAAGTCCTCAGTGACCTACAAAGGGACTTAAACTCCCACACAATAATAATGGGAGATTTTAACACCCCACTGTCAGCATTAGACAGATCAACGAGACAGAAAGTTAACAAGGATATCCAGGAATTGAACTCAGCTCTACATAAAGTGGACCTAATAGACATCTACAGAACTCTCCACCCCAAATCAACAGAATATACATTTTTTTCAGCACCACACCACACCTATTCCAAAATTGACCACATAGTTGGAAGTAAAGCTCTTCTCAGCAAATGTAAAAGAACAGAGATTATAACAAACTGTCTCTCAGACCACAGTGCAATCAAACTAGAACTCAGGATTAAGAAACTCAGTCAAAACCGCTCAACTACATGGAAACTGAACAACCTGCTCCTGAATGATTATTGGGTACATAATGAAATGAAGGCAGAAATAAAGATGTTCTTTGAAACCAACGAGAACAAAGACACGACATACCAGAATCTCTGGGACACGTTCAAAGCAATGTGTAGAGGGAAATTTATAGCACTAAATGCCCACAAGAGAAAGCAGGAAAGATCCAAAATTGACAGCCTAACATCACAATTAAAAGAACTAGAAAAGCAAGAGCAAACACATTCAAAAGCTAGCAGAAGGCTAGAAATAACTAAAATCAGAGCAGAACTGAAGGAAATAGAGACACAAAAAACCCTTCAAAAAATTAATGAATCCAGGAGCTGGTCTTTTGAAAAGATCAACAAAATTGATGGACCGCTAGCAAGACTAATAAAGAAGAAAAGAGAGAAGAATCAAATAGATGCAATAAAAAACGAAAAAGGGGATATCACCACCAATCCCACAGAAATACAATCTATCATCAGAGAATACTACAAACACCTCTATGCAAATAAACTAGAAAATCTAGAAGAAATGGATAAATTCCTCGACAAATACACCCTCCCAAGACTAAACCAGGAAGAAGTTGAATCTCTGAATAGACCAATAATAGGTTCTGAAATTGTGGCAATAATCAATAGCTTACCAACCAAAAAGAGTCCAGGACCTGATGGATTCACAGCTGAATTCTACCAGAGGTACAAGGAGGAACTGGTACCATTCCTTCTGAAACTATTCCAATTGATAGAAAAAGAGGGAATCCTCCCTAACACATTTTACGAAGCCAGCATCGTCCTGATACCAAAACCTGGCAGAGACATAACCAAAAAAGAGAATTTCAGACCAATATCCTTGATGAACATTGATGCAAAAATCCTCAATAAAATACTGGCAAACCGAATCCAGCAGCACATCAAAAAGCTTATCCACCATGATCAAGTGGGCTTCATCCCTGGGATGCAAGGCTGGTTCAACATACGCAAATCAATAAATGTAATCCAGCATATAAACAGAACCAAAGACAAAAACCACATGATTATCTCAATAGATGCAGAAAAGGCCTTTGACAAAATTCAACAACCCTTCATGCTAAAAACTCTCAATAAATTAGGTATTGATGGGACGTATCTCAAAATAATAAGAGCTATCTACAACAAACCCACAGCCAATATCATACTGAATGGGCAAAAACTGGAAGCATTCCCTCTGAAAACTGGCACAAGACAGGGATGCCCTCTCTCACCGCTCCTATTCAACATAGTGCTGGAAGTTCTGGCCAGAGCAATCAGGCAGGAGAAGGAAATAAAGGGTATTCAATTAGGAAAAGAGGAAGTCAAATTGTCCCTGTTTGCAGATGACATGATTGTATATCTAGAAAACCCCATTGTCTCAGCCCAAAATCTCCTTAAGCTGATTAGCAACTTCAGCAAAGTCTCAGGATACAAAATTAATGTACAAAAATCACAAGCATTCTTGTACACCAATAACAGACAAACAGAGAGCCAAATCATGAGTGAACTCCCATTCACAATTGCTTGAAAGAGAATAAAATACCTAGGAATCCAACTTACAAGGGATGTGAAGGACCTCTTCAAGGAGAACTACAAACCACTGCTCAATGAAATAAAAGAGGATACAAACAAATGGAAGAACATTCCATGCTCATGGGTTGGAAGAATCAATATCGTGAAAATGGCCATACTGCCCAAGGTAATTTATAGATTCAATGCCATCCCCATCAAGCTACTAATGACTTTCTTCACAGAATTGGAAAAAACTACTTTAAAGTTCATATGGAACCAAAAAAGAGCCCGCATCGCCAAGTCAATCCTAAGCCAAAAGAACAAAGCTGGAGGCATCACGCTACCTGACTTTAAACTATACTACAAGGCTACAGTAACCAAAACAGCATGGTACTGGTACCACAACAGAGACATAGATCAATGGAACAGAACAGAGCCCTCAGAAATGATGCCGCATAGCTACAACTATCTGATCTTTGACAAACCTGACAAAAACAAGAAATGGGGAAAGGATTCCCTATTTAATAAATGGTGCTGGGAAAACTGGCTAGCCATATGTAGAAAGCTGCAACTGGATTGCTTCCTTACACCTTATACAAAAATTAATTCAAGATGGATTAAAGACTTATATGTTAGACCTAAAACCATTAAAATCCTACAAGAAAACCTAGGCAATACCATTCAGGACATAGGCGTGGGCAAGGACTTCATGTCTAAAACACCAAAAGCAATGGCAACAAAAGCCAAAATCGACAAATGGGATCTCATTAAACTAAAGAGCTTCTGCACAGCAAAAGAAACTATCATCAGAGTGAACAGGCAACCTACACAATGGGAGAAAATTTTTGCAACCTACTCATCTGACAAAGGGCTAATATCCAGAATCTACAATGAACTCAAACAAATTTACAAGAAAAAAACAAACAACCCCATCAAAAAGTGGGCAGAGGACATGAACAGACACTTCTCAAAAGAAGACATTTATGCAGCCAAAAAACACATGAAGAAATGCTCCTCATCACTGGCCATCAGAGAAATGCAAATCAAAACCACAATGAGATACCATCTCACACCAGTTAGAATGGCCATCATTAAAAAATCAGGAAACAACAGGTGCTGGAGAGGATGTGGAGAAATAGGAACACTTTTACACTGTTGGTGGGACTGTAAACTAGTTCAACCATTGTGGAAGTCAGTGTGGCGATTCCTCAGGGATCTCGAACTAGAAATACCATTTGACCCAGCCATCCCATTACTGGGTATATACCCAAAGGACTATAAATCATGCTGCTATAAAGACACATGCACACGTATGTTTATTGCGGCACTATTCACAATAGCAAAGAGTTGGAACCAACCCAAATGTCCAACAACGATAGACTGGATTAAGAAAATGTGGCACGTATACACCATGGAATACTATGCAGCCATAAAAAATGATGAGTTCGTGTCCTTTGTAGGGACATGGATGAAACTGGAAAACATCATTCTCAGTAAACTATCGCAAGGACAAAAAACCAAACACCACATGTTCTCACTCATAGGTGGGAATTGAACAATGAGAACTCATGGACACAGGAAGGGGAACATCACGCTCCGGGGACTGTTGTGGGGTGGGGGGAGGGGGGAGGGATAGCATTAGGAGATACACCTAATGCTAAATGACGAGTTAGTGGGTGCAGGAAATCAACATGGCACATGGATACATATGTAACAAACCTGCACATTGTGCACATGTACCCTAAAACCCTAAAGTATAATTAAAAAAAAAAATAAATAAATAAATAAATAAATAAAATGGAAAAAAAAAAAAAAGAAACTGAGGTCCACACAGTAGAAGTACTTTCCCGAGGTCATAACATTTGGGATTAGGACAAAAGTTTTCCAACGTAGACTTCAGTTTTCCTTCCATTATTTGTTTTGCTTTTGAATGTCTTCCAGGGAACACTGGAGGTGCCTCAAGTGCCAAGTTGTGGGAAGGGGGTAGAAAAAGGGAGGATGATAGGGAAGACTTATGGTAGCCCATCCGCATCTGAATATTCTTGCTTTTTTTTGTTTTAGAAACAGACATGTTCCCTGCACCCTCCTCCTATACATAATGCATTCTTGAAAACATGTATGATTCTCTTAACAGAAGATTTACCTGCCGGAAGAGGGATTCTGTTTAGTCTTACCGAAGCATGGCAGAGTTGAAACATTGAAAAGAGTGTTACTCTAGCTAGGTGTGGTGGCTCAAGCCTGTAATCCTAGCACTTTGGGAGGCCAAGGCAAGAAGATCACTTGAGGCCAGGAGTCTTACCCTATCTCTATAAAAATTAAAAAATTAGCAGTACATGGTGGTGTATGCCCTGTAGTCCCAGCTATTCAGGAGGCTGAGATGGGAAGATTTCTTGGGACCAAGAGGTTGAGGCTATAACAAGCTGTGATCACACCACTGTTCTCCAGCCAGGGCTACAGAGCGAGACCCTATGTCTATAAAATGAAAAAAAAAAGTTATTCTAATTCCTTACTCTAGAATAAAAATATTAGTGAGGCTGTCACTGTGCAAGACATTTTTGGAGTTGCCTTCAGTCATAAAATGTACCAGAATAATCAGTTCTATTAATATTTAAAATTTGTTTTAGAATAGCAGTTGCATTGCCCATCTTCATCACCCTCTTACACCATTTATTAGACCATTGCCAAAATTCTAATTATACTGTCAAAGGATATTTTCCACTATTTAAATGAATGTCATTAAAAAACAAGGTCTTAGACTTCAGAGGAAAACTTTCTTCTTTTTTTAGAGGCAGGGTCTTACTCTGTCGCACAGGCTGGAGTGCAGTGGCTTCACAGCTTATCACAACCTTGAACTCCTGCGTTCAAGTGATCCTCCTGGCTTTCTCCTGAGCTGGGAGTACAGGCTCTCACCACCACACCGGCTTTAGAGGAAAATTGAAAGATTTCCAAAGGAAGCATTTTGAACAGAGACAGAATTCTATCTCTGAGTTGTATTTTTAAGAATATTTAATTAAACGCTATTTATTCTAAGCCATGTGGCTAGGTGCCACATATACAAGGACGAAGGATCTACGGTTCTGCCCCTGAGGTTCACACTGCCCAGCAGAGGAGAAAAAGACATTTAAATATGAATCACAGTCTAGGGATGCAGCCTTTGCTGTGTTAGAGGACAAGCAGAAGCCCAGAGTAAGGAGGATTATTTCAGCCTGGTTGGTATTGAGTTGGAAACAGCATGAACCCTGGCATGAAGTCTGTAAAATGTGTGGATATACTTGGAGAAGGGTGAAGACAGCAGTGTGAGTAGAACACAGGTAATGGGATGGTTGGTGGGAGATGAATTCTGAAGTCACTTTCCCTCTGAGAAGGTAAGTTCCATGAGAGCTGGGCTGCCAGCCAAGTTCACTGCTGTCTTCTCCAAACCTGCGAGAGAGCCTGGCGTGTGAGCAGGTGGTCAACACATGCTGATTGACTTAATGGGAAGATTGTGGTAATTAAATGATGAAGATCCTTCACTTTCTGCAAAGGCTTGGACTTTATACTGTGGCCTTTGAAGGTTTCTGATGACACGTTGAAATGGGTTTTCAAAAGGTAACTCTGGCCATGGGATAGGCCTGTCCTTCTCAAACGTTTACCTGGAGAGCTTGTTAAATTAAGATTCCTGGGCCCAAAGAGTCTGACTCAGTATGTCTGGGATAAGGCTCGTTAGTTTGCATTTGTGACAAGCTCCCAGCTGCCACTGATGCTGCTGGTAGGTGGCTGCACTTTTCGTAGCAAGGAGAAGAAGGAATTGGATCATTTGAATAAGCAAATTTCCACAAGCAATAGTAAGCATGATGCATTTAGAAACAATGGTTACCCTAGAGGGCATCTCAGAAGATGAGAGCAAAGTTGTTTTGATGTTTGAAATTCTGTCTCCCTCCAAAATACTACTCTTGGGGTTTGTTTGCTCTTTTTTTTTTTTTTTTTTTTTTTTTGATATGTATCTTGAAGAAATGAGTTGTTTCCTGTGGGCTTGAAGATAGGAATTTGAGGCTGGATTTGTGGCTCACATCTGTAATCCCAGCACTTTGGGAGGCCAAGGCAGGCAGATCACTTGAGGCCAGGAGTTCAAGACCAGCCTGGGCAACATGGTGAAACCTGGTCTCTACAAAAAAATACAAAAGTTAGCCAGGTGTGGTGGTGTGTGCCTGTAATCCCACCTACTTGGGAGGCTGAGGCAGGAGAAATGCTTGAACCTGGGAGGTGGAGGTTACAGTGAGCTGAGATTGCGCCACTGCACTCCAGCCTGGGCAATAGGGTGAGACCCCATCTCAAAAAAAAAAAAAAAAGAAGAAGAAGAGAAGAAGATAGGAATTTGAGACCCTCATGAAATGAGTCAGAAAAGTTCTCTATTTGTAAGGAATCTTTGTTAATTGTAGAACAAAGAAAATGTAACCCAAGGGGTAATGATACTGGGGGAGTTTTAAAGGAAGCACCTTTTGAAGAAATTTGTAATGAGATGGCTTTGATGTTTGGTCGCTTTCCATGGTCTTCTACACATGTGTTTTGTATCAAACAAATGTTTATTGAGGCCTTTCTATGGGCAGCACCTGTACACTGGTACCACACAGAAGTTACCTAAAGGTAAATCCAATAGGTCCTAAATGGTGATATAGCCTAATAGGTAAGATAAAACATGCAGATAAATGGTATATATGATAAATGATCATAGCATATGCTATATGTCAATATGTAAATAGTATATGTCACATCTTACCTAATATATAGAAAGTAACATGCTAAAGAGGTTAAACAGATAACGTGTGAACGTTCAGAAGGAAAGATAAGGACAGATCATTGCAAAACTCAGCAATCGTATTTTGCTCCATGTTAACCTACGGAATGAAGCCCACGCTCTGTAACATGTCACTCAGTCATAACCCCCTGGCTTTAGCCAAAGAGATGGGAAGATTGGAGTCTCAGTGTAGGGCTTTGTGAGTCTGAGATGCGGCAGGATATTAAGTAGTAGTGTCAAGGATGTAATTTGAATTCTCAACCTGTGGTGCAAAGAGGCTAGAGATAGAAATTTATGGGGTCTTTGAAGAGATTGTTGCTGGAAGTGATTGAGATTGCTGAGTGAAAGACTGTGGAGATAAAAGAAAAGGCAAATGAGGCTAGATCTTTGGAGAAGATTTGCATCAAGGTGTGTGGAATGAGGAAGTAGAGTCAGGAAGGAGGCTGGAGGTGGGGAACCTGAGAGCAGGCGCCGCAGATAGGACAGCGCATGCACACCGGAGTGGAGGGGAGCACAGAGGACGGTTGTAGCATTCATGTTTTGTAAGTAACAACTTATTACAGTGAATTTCTTTGTAAGGTTGGTGTTTTAAGGAGCCTTAGACGCCTGTAGGTTTTCAGGTCCTTAGAGATGCCCTTTTAGTATTTACAGAATGTCTTTGGTTCTGGATTTCCAAGCCTGTGTGCAATGTGAGTAGTAATTATGCCCAGATATGCATTTGTCTTTTATGGAGCCCACAAAGTTTACAGTCATCCTTGATTCTGTTTCTCTCACATCTCAAACTGTCTGCTAGCAAATTCTGTTTGGTCTACCTTCAGATATATCTCACGTCTGACCACTTTTTGCCATCACTGTGACTAGCACCCTAGTCCACACATAGCTGCTTTCCCGTTTCTAACTCCATCTCCTTTCTCTCTGTTCTCCACGCTGGTGCTGGATTGGGCCTTTAAAATGGGAACTCAGATTCTTGCCCTGCTGTGTTCGGAAGCCCTCCAGGAGCTTCCTGTCTCATGTAGAGATAAGAACTGTGGCTCTTCCATGACCTGTAAGTCACACTGGCCTCCTCCTGCCTCAGGGCCTTTGCATGTGCTTTCCTGCAGCACAGAATGAACTTTCTAATCCTCGGAGATTGTGTCCTCCCTTCCTGTCATCACTCAGAGGCACCTTCTCAGAGCAGCCTTCTTGTCTCTTGCCCCTACCTGTGCCTTGTTTGCACTTTCCTGCTTTATTTTGATTTCTCTCATTTGTCTTTCACATGCAATAGAACGTGCAGCTCACGAAAGGAGGGAGCTTTGTCTCATCTTGTTGACTGTGGAATCTCCAGTGCCTAGGACAGTGCCTGGCACCTGGGAGGTGATCAGTAAATATATGCTGAATGAATGAGTGCTGTCACAGCCTCTCCTGGCCATGGTGTTCTGTGGAGACTTTGTCAGGCGCCTTCAGGCATGGTCAGGACTTGGCTTCCTTTGCAGGGAGCAATGCTGTATGCCCTCTTCCCCCACAGCTGCTCAGCAGGCTCTTTCTGCCACTCCAGAGTCCACTCAGCCTCAGGCTGTGGCTGGCAGCACAGTGTGAAGTGGCTTTGGCGAAGCTGCAGGTGTATTTCAATATGGGGGACTTTTTAGAGTAGATTAAGATGTTCAAATTGCTTTCATTTTGGTGAGCAGCATTTGGAACTTTATTTTAGAATTAATCAAATTGATTTAGAAATTAACTAGAGACATTTAAGACAATCTGTAGTAGTTGCTGCTGCACTCCAGCCTGGGTGATAGAGCCAGACCTTGTCTCAAAAAAAAAAAATAGAAAAAAGAAAATCGGGATACCTGATCACTAGTTACTGGTATGAATTGGCTGAAGATCATGGCATTCTGGATGAATTTTTACTCTTTGTCATATGTATTGAGGCACTAATTACACAATTTTAAAAAAGATCTATAAAACATACTTTATAGTTACTATAGCTCTTATGTGTCCCCATATTCAGGGCAAATAGGGAATTTGGTAGTACCTGTTCCTAAGTGTAGGACTTCTGGAATATTCAGGAATGTAAATGGTGTTACTAGATGGATACACACTCCAGGTTTCATGGGTGACCCCTTACTGCACAGTCCCACGTTATTCAGCCCCGGTTCTCCAGCCCTGGTCCCCAGATTCTTCTCTCAGCTGCCGTCCCTGCCAGCTCCAAGGCTGAAGTAAACTATTCACAGTTTAGAATTGAAAAGGACCATAGCAAATTTTTGGTCCAACTCCCTTATTTTACAGACGAGCATGCTGAGCTTCAGAAAGCAGAAGTGACTGCCCAGAGCCCCATGGGAGCTAGGGGTAGACTTGAAACCAGAGTCCAGGTCTTTGGACTCCCCATAGAGTGCTCTCTTGATTACCTCCGTATCCAAAAGTAGTGCACTAGACTCTGGTTGCCCTCCTTCCAGGGACCAGTCTGTGTCCAGCTTCTGTTCTATTTGCAGCTGCATTTCTTTTTTTCTTTTTGAGATGGACTCTCGATCTGTCGCCCAGGCTGGAGTTCAGTGGCGCGATCTCGGCTCACTGCAACCTCCGCCTCCCGGGTTCAAGCTATTCTCCTGCCTCAGCCTCCTGAGTAGCTGGGATTATAGGTGTGTACCAGCATGCCCGGCTAATTTTTGTGTTTTTAGTAGAGATTTGGCCAGGCTGGTCTGGAACTCCTGACCTCAGGTGATCCGCCTGCCTCGGCCTCCCAAAATGCTGGGGTTACAGCTGTGAGCCATCGTGGCCAGCCTACATTTCTTTTTACATTACATTGTATTAGGTTGGTGCAAAAGTAATTGTGTTTTCTGCCATTACTTTTAATGAAATGTAAAAAGAAATGACAAATGTGTTTTCTTACAGCATAGAGAAATTAAATTCCGTTGTTTTGCTTACTTCAGAAACAAGGATATGTAAAGAAAGTATGTAATAACAGAACCGTCCAAACCCTTCAGTGTGTATAGCAATAGAATTGTTTATTTTATTTATTTATTTTGAGGTGGAGTCTTGCTCTGTCGCCCAGGCTGAGTGCAGTGGCATGATCTTGGCTTACTGCAACCACTGCCTTCCAGGTTCAAGGGATTCTCCCGCCTCAGCCTCCCAAGTAGCTGGGATTACAGGTGCCCACCACCATGCCCAGCTAATTTTTGTATTTTTAGTAGAGACGAGGTTTGCCATGTTGGCCAGGCTGGTCTCGAACTCCTGACGTCAGGTGATCTGCCCGCCTCGGCCTCCCTAAGTGCTGGGATTGCAGGTGTGAGCCACCGCACCTTGCCTAGAATTCTTACAGTTAAATGGTGCTGTTTTAATTTTGAAATCTTGAGAACTGAATTGGATGAATTTGTTCTGGTTCTCAGTTCTGTTTTATTTAGCTTTAAACGCCAACTTATTCTGTATCCTGGACTTCAAACTTTGTTTTTATTGTACCACTTCCCTGGCCCCACTAAAAAGGAACCTCTAGGGACTGTTCAGGAGTGCCCATCACTGTAGAGTCAGATCTGATTTCTGTCTGGCTTATCCTCATCCTCCAGCCCCCTTTATCTTTTCACTCATATATTCTACTGCTTTCTACTTTGAAAAACTCTGCTTCAGTAAACTGGCTCATGTTGTTTTCATAGCCTGATCACCTTTTACTCTGCTGCCTCACTTTCCCAACTTTACCCGTCCCCTCTCTGAAACCTCCTAACTACTCCGAGTAAACCCTACTAATCTTTCCTTTATATTTCCAGAATAATTTTATTTCCTAGTTTATGTTATAAAATGTGTTTTTAAAAAAAGAAGAGTCGGTATGTGAAGTAAGTCCCTCCCATCTCCAGTTCCTAGTTTTTCTGAGGTAATCACTGTTGTTTGTTTTGTAGCCTTCTCCTGCTTTTCATGTCACAGTCACAAAATGGCTGCCTTATCTCCAGGCATCACATTTGCATTCCAGGCAGTAAGACAAGGAGAGAGAAAATGAGATATCGTGAGCCATATCTGGCCTTTTTTAATTAAGAAAAGCAAAAACTTTCCCAGAAGCTCAAAGCAGACTTCTGTTCCTGTCTCATTGGCCAGATCCGTATTACATGGTACTCCCAGTTAGGAGAAATTCTGGAATAGAGAGCGTTCAGCTTTCTCAGTCCCTCTAGTGGAGGCAGTGGGAGAAGGGAATTGGGAGTATATTTTGAGTTGGCCATCGGATTGTGCCTACTGCACATAAAATGTTTTCATATTGGATTTTGATAAATCCATTTTATAATAAGCCACCTTACTATATTCTCCTGTTTTGAATAGTTTTTCAGTTGTTTGCCTTCCCAATGTATTGTTTTAGAATTATGAACATTTTGCTTTTTTCATTTCAGCTGTTCTTAAATGTATCAAGAAGCTTTCAGTTGCCAGTAATAGAAAACTTATTCTAATGAATTTTTTAAAATAAAAGGAATTTAGTGATTCACATAGCTGAAAAGTCTGAAGGTCTGGTGGGCTTCGGGTGCAGTTTGACTCAGAGGATCATGGTGTTCTCAGGTTCTGGCTTCATTTCTCTTGTGGTTTTCTTGTTATGTGGCCTTGTCTTTGGGCTGACTTCCACCGTGGTAGCAGATGGCGACATCATGTTAGCCAGGGAGAATGTCTCTTCTGATAGCTTTCTTGGGCTTTGTTCCAGAAAGTCTGCAGCTAACGTCTGTGAGTCATGTGCTCATTCTTGAGCCAATCACTGGGATTTTCTGGAATCTCTCCTCCGTATATTTGGCTGTGTTTCCATCAGTGTCTCTATTTCCTTTATTGCTGTTAGTGCAGCATGCGTTTCCGGGATTGCTTCACTCTTCTATTTCTTCCCTGAACTTTGCTATCTTTTAATCTCCCCTTGTTGTCCTGTTTCTTATTTGAGTTCCTGTTTCAGGGAGGCTATGCCTATTTTTTAAAGTCTCATAGAGAAATATTGGTTCAGGCTGGTTGCAGTGGCTCACACCTGTAATCTCAGCACTTTGGGAAGCCGAGACAGGTGGATCACCTGAGGTCAGGGGTTGGAGACCAGCATGGCCAACATGGCAAAACCCCATCTCTACTAAACACACAAAAATTAGCTGGGCGTGGTGGCGGACACCTGTAGTCCCAGCTACTCCAGGAGGCTGAGGCAGGAGAATCGCTTGAACCCAGGAGGCAAAGGTTGCAGTGAGCCAGGATCATGCCACTGCACTCCAGCATGGGCAATAGAATAATACTTCCTCTCAAAAATAAATAAATAAATAAATAAAAGGAGAAATGTTGGTTCATAACTTTCCAGTTCTTTCCAGCATAATCTCTCTGGCTCTCTGGTGTGTCTTCATTGACCTTTTCTTGGCAATGTTCCTTTCCTTCCTTTGTCCTGTACCTTATTTGCATCGTCTGTGATGGAGCCTTTCTCACGATGACTCAGTTTTCAATGTGGATGGTTCTTTCTGGGTTACCAGCCTGCTGAGTGGTTGTGACTGGGAGGAGCTGGGGTGGAGTGTGGGGGGCACTGGCAACCTGCATTGCAGTCAGCCGCCTCAGAGATCTTTCTTTCCAGCCCTCCATCCTGAGGGCATTTCTCCTCTCTAGGACAGAAGGAATTTTGACTGCTGCTCACACTTTGTGTTTGAATTGATCAACAAGCAGGGTAGTGTTCGGGTTTGTAAAGAATTTTGGCTATGATAATCCTACAATTCAGCCCCACGTCCACCCTGATGACACTGAAATGCGTCACGGGCTGCTTTTGTTGCTGTTTGGTATTCAGTCTTTTTCTCGATCTATTGGGAACAAGGCCAAAATGAAAGTTCAGTTAACATAAAGTTTAAGAGTATTTCCTTTGGATCCCAAAGTTATTTAATTTTTCAATTTTTAGAGCTAAATTTAAATGATTTTTCCACTCAGGTTCCACATGCTTCCAGTACTTGGAAGCATGAGAAGTGTATATGTTGAGTTTATGCCCAAGTTCCCAAATAGATAATCTTTGAAACCTATAACATTTACAATATTAAAAACCAAACCAAACAAAAACAACAACAACAAAAAACCCCACCATACTGGGATAGAGATATGCTGAAACTTACAAAGTAAAACTAAAATTTTGAAACTGGGTTACTTCATGATTTGAAGAACAGTGTACTTTATAGAACAAAGGAAAGGATTTTCATAGCCAGTGGGAATCCAACAGAAAGGGTAGAAGCTGGCATTGACAATGTGTCTGCTAGCACAGCTAGCACTGGGCTGCGTTTCAGAGTAAATAAGCAAAGGCCTTTGCCCTCAGGAGCTCTTGGTTTGGTCTACAGGGGAGATAAAGCCATGTGTAATTATAGTAGGCCATATTAAATGCCATGAGAAAAGTGGTATGATCAAAGGAGAATGGTCAGGCTGTATCATTATCCATATTTTTCAAAGATGCAGATCAGAGAGATTCTGTAACATGCCTAAACTCACACAGCCAGTCTGTGGCAGAACCAAGATCGGAACCTGCTTCTAGCTAACTGCTGGCTGGCAGGATAGGAAATTTTTTTTTTTTTTTTTTTTTTTTGAGATGGAGTCTCACTCTGTCGCCCAGGCTGGAGTGCAGTGGCGCGATCTCAGCTCACTGCAAGCTCCGCCTCCCAGGTTCACGCCATTATCCTGCCTCAGCCTCCCGAGTAGCTGGGACTACAGGTGCCCGCCACCACACCCGGCTAATTTTTTGTATTTTTTAGTAGAGACAGGGTTTCACCATGTTAGCCAGGATGCTCTCAATCTCCTGACCTCGTGATCCACTCGTCTCGGCCTCCCAAAGTGCTGGGATTATAGGCATGAGCCACCGCGCCTGGCCAAGATGGGAAATTTTAAATAGTTCTACAGTTTACGGAACTCTTGTTCTTAGTAATCAGTTAAAATTCACTTAATCTGCTCATACAATAATCAGTGGGTTATAGCAAATACTTTGTGTCTACTGAAGTATTGTGTTTAGAATGCCTCATTCCTCAACCCTGCTTTGAGATCTTGTTCTTTTAAGGGCCCATGCCAGTGCCACTTTCTTTATGAAATCCATACCTAAGTCCCTTCAAAATAGGATTTGAGGCTGGGCGTGGTGGCTCACCCCTGTAGTCCCAGCACTTTGGGAGGCCAAGCCGGGCGGATCACCCAAGGTCGGGAGTTCAAGACCCAGCCTGACCAACATGGAGAATTTTTGTCTCTACTAAAAATACAAAATTAGCTGGGCGTGGTGGCGCATGCCTGTAATCCCAGCTACTCGGGAGGCTGAGGCAGGAGAATCGCTTGAATCCGGGAGGTAGAGGTTGTGGTGAGCCGAGATTGCACCATTGCACTCCAGCCTGGGCAATAAGAGCAAAACTCTGTCTCAAAAAAAAAAAAAAAAAAGAAGAAGAAAAAAAAAAGAAAATAGAAAAAAAAAAGAAAATAGGATTTGTCCTCCCTCTGCCTTCCATTGTTTGTTTGTAGGTCTTATGTTCTGCCCTCTGTGATGTGCTCTTGAAGGACAGGGACTGTGTCTTACTCATCGTTAGATCCCAATCCCTTCTGGGCCAGTGGAGTGAGATCTTCGTTAATGTGGCACTCTGTTCATGTTGTTTGAATGCCTTGCCTGCCGTATGTCTAGGGTCCCAGACACAAGTAAATAGTTCTTAGAAGCATGGAAATTGTATATATATTGGGTGTAACTTCTAGGTGTTCACCTATATCATGACTCTGGGCAGGATAGTTGTGCCTGAGGCCTGGAGGTGTTGTATGTGTGTGGTGTTAGGTACCTATGTTGGATGTCTCTGCTTCTGGGCTCAGCAACATTCTTCTCTCAATAAAAACAATTCTAGATGCTGTACTTTGTCTAGTGTCTTCTATTAGCAGCTGATAGCACTTTTTGGCTCTTCAAAATATTTTTGCATTCATTGACTCAGTGCATTTTATAAGTGCATATCTGACAAATTATTTGGACTATTTTCTTTTTGTTCAATATTAACTAAATATGCATTTATGAATGAGAATTTAGGGCATGGATTTTCTCACTCGTGAAGAATAGTGTGCCACATGCCAGGTGGATAAAAGGAAAGATCCAGGAATAGTTCATGTATTCTGTTTCCTCTGTGTCCTTCCTAGTTTGTAAAATTGTCAGCTGGCTCTTTAATTAATCATGATATTAAAACAGCAAACATATTGCAGTGATCTGTCAGAAGATGGCTGGAAGGTGTCAGGCCCTGTGTTTGGTTAAATATTAGGAAGAAGGCTTCCGTTTTACAGGTCAGCTTTCCAAGGTACAGTATGTTAGTGTACCTTTCCTTTGTGGTTCCAGACCAAACTAGAAATGTTCTAGCTTGTACTTTGGAAGCAGTTGTGCCCTGAGAGCAGCTATAAATAAAATATGGTAGTTTGATTATTGCTTTGGGGAGTAGACAGTCCTGAATGTGCAGGTGCAATGCTGTATTTGCTCGTTTCTCTCCCTCTTAAAAACTTGTTCTAGCCAGGCGTGGTGGCTCACGTCTGTAATCCCAGCACTTTGGGAGGCCAAGGCAGGTGGGTCACTTGAGTCCAGGAGTTCCAGTCCAGCCTGGGCAACGTGGCCAGACACAATCTCTACAAAAAATACAAAAATCAGCCAGGTGTGGTGGTGCGCGTCTGTAGTCCCAGCTGCTCCAGAGACTGAGAGATTGGAGGATCGCACAGGTGCCGGAGGTTGAGGCTGCAGTGAGCCGGGTTCATACCACTGCACTACAGCCTGGGCAACAGAGCAAGACCCTGTCTCAAGAAGAAAAACAAACTAACAAAAAACTTGTTTTACGGAGAAAATGGAGAAGAGAGAGCTGGAAGAACCATTTATGTAGATACCATGTAAATTGGCATCATTGCATCTAGGATCATAATTTTCTTTATGGCAGCCTGTACCATAGGGCACAGGCATTCTCTAACCTTAATCCTTGAATAATCAGTTTCACAGAACACTGCTAGCCATTCCAAAGTAATAGGATTACACCTGAAACTTTTATGGGTGAAACGGTTAGTCTCCTTAACCCTCTAGTACCCAGACTCACCTAGAACTAGTGACAGCCAGGAGTTTTAGATCTCTTCATTCTGTGGAAGAGAAAGCCAGATTCCTCCTAGTTAGCAGCTGTCTTGCCTCAGTGTTCTCTCCAGAGACACAGAAAGCTTTGGGTTAGTTAAGTCCTCTCACCATTGTTCCCTGTAATTGTTATTGTTAATTCAGACCAGCAGGAAAATGAGCCAAACAGTATTCTTCATGCCCATTGTTATGATTAAAATGTCTCTTTTTTATTTTTTTGTCTTGGGAGGTGAAGCTCTCATTTGCTTGTCAGATTTGTAAGAAAAACAGCATAAACCCAGGAGCCAACCCTCCTAGAAATACCAGTTACCATCATGTATTCTATAAAACATGACATTCTGTCTTGAGATTGCAGTGAGTGGCCGCCTGTGGTTGGGTGGGGAGGAGTGGGGAGGGAAAAGAGGAATGATTGGAGCCCTTGGATTTTAGGGCTCAGGCAGACACCACAGAGGCTGCCGAGAAGGACATCCAAGCTTAGAGAGGTGGAATCTCTTGATGAAGATTGCATGGCTAGCGAAGGTTATGGCCTGGGAACTGGATTTTTCTGACTCTGTATCCAGTGCTCTTTTTGCTAGAAAGCAGTGTGAAGAGTACAGAGGGCTCGGCTTGGGAGGCCCGTCACTGCTGTCAGCTCCAGGCCGGCCTTCCTCTCCTCCCTGCTGCCTACTCCCAGCCTCCCTGCAGACGCTCTTAGGACAGTCCTCTCCTCCTCAGGTCAGTCCTTCCTTCCCAGACCCCCTCTTCTCTTTCCTGGTGTCTGATTCCCTGACCAGGGCCGTGCTTCGTTGTTGCTGGGGTCACAGTCGTCTTGCTTCTCTGAGAGCCTGGATGGTGGCTAGTCCTCAGAGCCTGGCTAGAAACCTAGTTCTTTCTCAAAGCCATCCCTGGTTCTTACATGGTATGGAGCTTTGAAGTGACTCCCAGTGCTTACCTGGCTTGCTATGCGAGTGGCCTGCTTTGCTGTGGTGAGAACTTGGGGTGTGCTCTCCCTCCCTTCGAGAATGCGACCCCACACCCTGTCAGACCCTATAGGAGTTACTGACCTCAGCTACTGCACCCCAGGGGACATCTCAGCTCTAGAGTTTGACAGATAGGTTGAGGGCTTAGCCATGGCAGGCTGGGCTCTGCCAGCCGCTTCTGCAAAGATCCCCAGCTCAGGTGCTCCTAGCCTGTTAGCCTTCCAGCCTAAAGGCCCTGCCAACACCAGCACCCCTGGGAATTCCCCTAGCCTCCGGGGGCCTTATAAGTCGCCGTGGATCCCTCCCTGTGTTGGACACCATCTCTGGAGAGAACCACTCATATAAAAGGCACACCTCAAACTTAATCAGATGTCACTTTCCGCAGAGGCCTGCTTCCATCCTAAGTGAGCAGCTGGACTTTAATATTTGGGAAGCACTCCCTGTGTGGTGAGTGGACCTCGTCTGTTGTGTGTGCTCCCTGCGAGGCCTGTTGTCATTATTCTCCCCTCCTTAGGGATCATGAGCCTTTGTATGGCAATAGACCGTGTGCTTCAGGAAATCATACTTTGATCATCTCTTTATTGTAACCACACAGAGCATCACAAAGCTGTGCACATGCGCTCCCTCCTGACTTCCTTCAGTCTTCAGTTCGCTCCTTCCCTTAGGCTTCTCGCTTTCCTCTGTTCCCAGCTTAGATTCTGGAGCTCTCCTTTCCCATTTGTTCTTTCAAGAAATGTTTAGTGGTCACCCATCAGTGCTAGGCTTAGTGTTAGGTGCTAGGGAAACAATGATAAGGCAAAACTGCATGGCTGTGAATGGGAGGGAGATGGCCGTTCATCAGAGGAGCACACAGGCCTGAAATGACACCTGCCTGCGTCCTCCGAGGGCAGGCTCCTATGCAGTGAGAGGAGTCACTAGAAACCCTCCACCACCAGCCGGAACCAGACACAAACTGGAAACCCCACTGTTTCCTCCGGCAAATGCTGTCTCTTCTTAGGACCCCTTAGTCCCCACACTCCCCACCCTATGTGGGGTAAACAGGAAATCCTGCCTTGTCCATTTCTGGGCTCACTGCAGTCAAGTGTTGGTAGATTTATCCATTTCAAGTCCTATTCCAGCTACTGGGTGTTGATCATTTAAGAAGATAGGCTGAGAATGGGAGTGGTGGGTTTCGTTTGCCCCTTCCGTGTAAAGCAGATGGGAATTGTTTAAATACAAATGACCAGGTGGTACCATCCCGGTGGGAAGGAAGCCAGGCTGTTTGTTAGGTGGGCTCGCGTTGCCCCCTAGTCCTGCCCACAAGCAACTAACTCACTGGTATGTTGAACTCTGGTGGGTATGAAAAGCAGCCAGGTGCCCTCCTCAGTTCAATTCAGAATCTCAAGGGTAGTGGTCCTGATCCCTAAGGGGAGGGGAGCTTGCAAAAATTACGTGGGTAGCTATTTTCAAACGATACTGCTAAGTGTAGTTATTTCCTGGGTGTAAATTCAAAATTCATCTACTGCAGATTTACCAAATTATCCTCCTGGACACCCATGGCTTTCAAAACCTCCTGGGTGATTATGATGCATGGCCACGGTTCAAAACTGCTCTAATAGTGGGTGGATTTCTGTTGGCCCTAATAATGCCAATGGCCTCACAAATAGAAGCCTCAAATAGAAGATCTAAAGGAGGATAAGGTAATGCTGGCAAACTCATCCTTGGAAAAACTGAATTATTTGCATTTCAAAAAGAATTTTGTGGTATTGGCCATTATTTGATTTAATTGAATGTTTTTCAACAAAAACCATTTATTCTAGTTTATGTTACTAAATATAGTTGTGTTGGTGATGAAATAAAATCTAAACCACCTGCTTGTTTTATGAAGCTTCTGTCTTCTCTCACTGGGGTTTCAGGCCAGTAATTAATCCAGGACATGTTAACTGTTGAATGCCTACTCTTACAGGCATTGGGCGTAGACAAAGAAAAATATGGTATGGGTTTTATTTCAAAGAGATCACAGTGTGATGAGGAAGGTGGATTTGTTGAAATATTTTAAGATACTTACAGGTGCAGGTTAATAATCTTAACATTGCAAATGATCTTTTTCTCATACCTCGTTTTATTTGCCTGCCTTTTGCAAAGCTAATAAGGTAAAATTCATGCCTTGCAAGTTAACAGTAATTGTGGACTCTAAAAACTCCCCTTATTTTTAGTTAAAAGTAAGACCCTGGGTGCAGTGGAAAATCACAGCTTCTGGTCCCAGCTCTGCTGCTCTTTGCGTGAGTTTAGAGGAGCCAAGGAGCCTGCTTGGTATGTTTCCTCATCTCCGCATTGTCGCGAGAATTGAGAAAGAAACAGGATCTGCAGAAGATATGCACTGTGCCATGGAGCGTGGCACTTAGTGTTCTTTGTTATCTTTCTATCCCCTCAACTCTAGGAAAAATAACATTTTAAGACAATAGGACATTGACCTCTTGAGTTGTATTAGAGAACGATGATTTGGCTAAGGAGAAAATGCCCAATAATGATTTGCTTGATTTGGGTTTCTTGATTTGTGGCATTATTGTCACTTTTGCCAAATAATGCTTTGTTGCGGTGGTAGTGGGGGTGGGGGGTGTCCTGTGCATTGTAGGATGTTTGGCAGCATCCCTGGCCCCTAACCACTAGATGTTAATAACACCCCTAAATTTGAAATAACCAGACATTGCCAGATGTCTCCTGAGGAGGGCAAAATCTCCTTGGCTGAGAGCCTCTGGCCAGGGCCCTTCCCCCTCTGTTGTCTCGGGTGAATTCTATCCCTCTGCCTGCTAACAAGTGTCACAGAGTTCTTACTGTCCATCAGAGAAGTGCGAAGTAAAGTCATAGTGTGGCTGCTCCAGACCTACCAGAATAACAGGAATGAAAGAGTTGGAAAACTGTTGGCAAGGATGTGGAGCAACTTGAAATCTCGTACCCTGCAGGTGGGAGTATAAATGGGTACAACTGCGGTGGAAAACTATTTGGCAATATTTACTTAAGCTGAACATACACTTTCTACGTATCTGCTCCTGAGTACATGTGCAACAGAAATGCATTCCGAGGCTGACAAGAGACACACACTAGAATATTCATAGCGGCACTATTTATAATAACCCCCACGTAGAAACTACCTAAATGCCCATCAGTGGTAGAATGAAGGATCTGTGATATATTGGAGTAATGGAGTACTAGACAGCAATGCAAATGAATGCTATGCAACTGCACAGGAAAATAATGTTACCACTCATAAAATATGTGGAGTGAAGGAATCCAGCCACCAGAGTAGCTAGCATCATACGATTCTCTTTCTATAAAGTGTTTTACAACTGATCTACGTTCTTAAAGGTTAGGATAGTAAGTTACCCTATGGGGGTAGTTACTGGAAGAGGGAATGGGTAGAGGTGGGGTACATTAAAATTCTCCCTATTAAAATAACAGCCATGATTTCTGTTTCCTGGACGGCACCCTAACTTGTTGGAAGGATGACTCTGGAGGTGCTTAGCGTGCTGCATAATGAATGAAGCACTGTGCAGTCAGACTGACCTGTGAAATGAAGTTGGGTCACACATTGGGGCTAGCAGCAAACTTAGCCCTTCAATTGTTGAATATTTGGGACATTTTCTCCAGCTCTTCTCTTTTTACCATGGAAGTCAGTTCTAGTCAATCTTGCAGGAATACATCTATGGGTAATTATGATTTAGTACAAAGTGAATATCAGAATAGCGTTTTAATTGTGAATGTTCTTTGAATGGGACTTACTGAACCTAAATTGGTTGTAGTAGTGAAAATCACTAAAATAATCATGTATGTTTGCAAGAAAATATTTGTATTGTCAAACATATAAGACAGTAGTTGTAAAACTGACAAGTTAAAGTGTTTTGCAAGAGATTTCTCTTTTCTTGGGGATGCTAATCTAATTAAATTCCCTTCCCTTGCACTGATTTATTCTGATTTCTTTAACACACCATTCCTTAGCCTGTAGTCCCAGCACTTTGGGAGGCTGAGGTGGGCAGATCACTTGAGGTCAGGAGTTCGAGACCAACCTGGCCAACATGGTGAAACCCCGTCTCTAATAAAAATTCAAAAATTACCTGGGTGTGGTGGCACGTGCCTGTTATCCCAACTACTTTGGAGGCTGAGGCAGGAGAATCGCTTGAACCTGGGGGGCAGAAGTTGCGGTGAGCAGACATCACACCACTGCACTCCAGCCTGGGCAACAGAGTTAGACTCCATGTCAAAAAAAACAAAAAAACAAAAAGCACCATTCCCAGTCTGCACTTTTTAGATTATTAATGTTAAATTTATCTTAAAGCACATTTCCTATTTAATCATTTCGAATCAATTTAATTGGTTTTGTATTTTGTTTTAACTTTTGCAGGGTTTAGTAAGAATTAAACTATTTGTTAAAAGATATTTTCTATGACTTTTAATATTAAATAAAATAAGGGTTTTTTAAAATTTGAAATATGCACATCAGGCAAGAATAGCACGAATTCTGCAGTTTGCTTTTTCAAAATGGTCTTCGTAATTTAAAGTTCACCCCTAGAGGGTGCTGTTGTATTGAAAATTTAAATATGATCTGAAGACCCATTTAAAGTTTTTGAAAAGTGCATGGATTTGTGTTAAAATCTTATATTACAGAGAATGATCAGTCGCTACTTAATAGAAGTTGAGTGTGTTTTAACTTACAAATGGTAGTATTTTATAAATAATAAAATCTAAGACATAGTTTAATATTTGCTTTTGTGAAAAATTCCACAAAATACTGTCCTTTTAAAAAATCGTCCTTGAGCAACCCCAAGTTGTATAAATAATCACTATTTTATGATATAGTTAGGAATTCTTAAAGTAACAACAAAGGGAGCCTATTAGATATTTGGTTTATGTCGCTGATTTTTTTTTTTTAAATCAGCTACTCCCTGGTACTGTACGTCATTGATATTTAAGGCATTTGAAGTTTGTTTTGTTTTGGTTTCTTCTTTAATTCAGCAGCTTAGTTGTTGACCTACTGTGTACAAAGCAGTCTTTATAATATGGTAGGGGACAGACACAGAAACTGTCTTATAGTCTGCTTTGTTTTAGAATGAAATATAGAATAAACCTAAAATAATGTAGGATGAAGAGATTAATCCTAGCTAATGGTTCTTGGTGGGGGGGAGGGTAATTCAGCTAGGCCTTTAAGGAATTTGCATTCTAAACAATGTTTAAAAGAAAAGAAAGTTTGGTTTCTTAAGTCTTCCTTTTTTATTACTCAATGCTAGTTTTTTTTTTTTTTTTTTGAGACGGAGTCTCGCTCTGTCCCCTAGGCTGGAGTGCAGTGGCACGATCTCGGCTCACTGCAACCTCCGCCTCCCGGGTTCACGCCATTCTCCTGCCTCAGCCTCTCCGAGTAGCTGGGACCACAGGCGCCCGCCACCACGCCCGGCTAATTTTTTGTATTTTTAGTAGAGACGGGGTTTCACCATGGTCTCGATCTCCTGACCTCGTGATCCGCCCACCTTGGCCCCCCAAAGTGCTGGGATTACAAGCGTGAGCCACTGCGCCCGGCCAATGCTAGTTTTTACCTTAAACTCTTTTTTCTTTTCTTTTCTTTTCTTTTTTTTTTTTTTTGAGTCTTGCTCTATCGCTCAGGCTGGAGTGCAGTGGTGCAATCTTGGCTCAATACAACCTCCGCCTCCTGGGTTCAAGCAGTTCTCCTGCCTCAGCCTCCCAAGTAGTTGGGATTATAGGCACCTGCCACCACACTTGGCTAATTTTTTTGTATTTAGTAGAGATGGGGTTTCAATATGTTAGTCAGGGTGGTCCCGAACTCCTGACCTCAGGTGATCCACCCGCCCTCCCAAAGTGCTGGGATTACAGGTGTAAGCCACCACGCCCGGTCCCTTAAACCCTTTTCTATGCTTTCCTTCTTACAACCTTATCTTAGTAATTAAGATAAGTAGATTACGAAGCAAAAATGTGTTGACCAATGTAGTGTTTTACAAACACCACCATCATCATCATCATTGGTACTGTTCTTAGTATACTGAGGAACGTGCCGGTAAATTGCAATGGACCTAGAGATCTCAAACATGACAGTTTTGCACCTCCAACTTATTGTTTAACTGATACTTTAGCTCAAGGAATAGTCAAACTTATTTTCTTGTTATTAGTAAGGTCTGTTTTGAATATTATTTACATCAGGTTAAAGTGTGTGTGTGTGTGTGTGTGTGTGTGTGTGTGTGTGTGTTTTCTATGTGTAGTAGGAAGAGAAAAAAAGCACTTTAAAATGAAAGCATTAACTAAATATCCAGCTTACTTGAAACCCTGGGAGGAAGAGCACAACGGAACCCAGTGGGGGAACCAAATAGTGCAGTAGGGTTACTCATATTTTCTAATGTGGTATTTGGAGATATTATGTTAGACTTAACATTAAAACTTTCCCCTCTCTTCAAGTGCTCAAATGAAAGCATTTTATTTTAAATAAATGTATGGGGAGTGATTTTGATCATTTGGCTTTTCTTTCCCCAGGCTGATATTAAATAGAAGATTATTTGGCTTTTATTATGCAGCTCACAGTTTTGGTGATCTAAAGTGGTAGTCAAACCTCTAGCAAATTAAACAGATCAGCCTAGTAATTAGCCTGGGCATAATTAACATTTATAAAGCACTTATTGGGCCAGGCGTGGTGGCTCACGCCAGTAATCCCAGCACTTTGGGAGGCCGAGGCGGGTGGATGGCTTGAGGCCAGGAGTTCAAGACAAGCCTGGGTAACATAGTGAGAACCTGTCTCTACAAAAAATGATAAAAAAAAAAAAAAAAAATTAGCCAGACACGGTGGCATGCATCTGTGGTCCCGCTGAGTTGGGAGGATCACTTGAGCCTGGGAAGTCAAGGCTGCAGTGAGCTGTGATTGAGCCACTGCACTCTAGCCTGGGCAACAGAGGGAGACCCTGTTTCAAAAAAAACCAAATCAAACCAAACCAAATAGAGCACTTATTGTATGCTGTGGGGGAGTTTTACTCTAAGGACTGAGGCTTAGCTTTCCTTCCCTCTAGAAGCTTATGGTCTAGTTTGGGGGAATCGGTACTGACATATAACATAATTAGTAAGCAGTAGGAAGATAAAAAGCATGTGCACACATCTATAAGCTCTGCAAGTGTAGAGCTGTCTCTGTCGACTTTGCTCTTTGAGACAGATACCCCATCTTAAACATCTTTGAATGTTCCAAAGTTCTAAAGAAATGTTTGGATTCTTATTATTTTTAAGTTGTTAAACCCAAATCAAAAGGAGATATCATTAGATATGTAAGCTATAATAAGATATACATATCCATTGCTTATGTCTCACCAGGGAATATTATTTCATTGTGTTGCTGCTTTTTAAAAATCAAGAACTTTCCTTATCTGCGTCTTCATTATAGGAAGAATAAACTATTTGTAGGCTAGTTAGAAATTCAGGAAAATGTAAAAAATGCCCACCATTCAAAGATGGGCACTGTTAACCTTTTGGTATACTTTCCAGTCTTTTTAATGTATACTTTTTTCTCTCTCTCTCTATATATATGTATGTTTTCATAAATACATTAGCACAGTTGGTGAATAATGTGTGTATTAGTTTTATATCCGATTTTTATTGTTTTCAGTTAACAAATGTAGTACTGTCACACAGTATATAGCATGGCATTTCCTCATGCCGTTATAGATTATTGAAGGTGTTGTAATGGCTGCATAATATTCTGTCATCGATAAGCCACAGTTTTAATGCATCCTCTTATTTGAACTTTAGGTTTTCATTTTACACATAGCTGTAATGATAAGCATCTTTATGAAGCTCTTCATATCTTATTTTCTTAAGACAGAAGTCTAGAAGTAGAGTCAAATGCAAGGACAAAGGCATGGACGTTTTTCATAAAACAGTCAAGTGTGTGCCAACCTGCTTTATACGCAGGCGTTATCTGTTTATACTGCATTAGCAGTGAGCAAAGATTCCAATGGCATCCTGTTTCACCAGCAAGAAATAAGATTGAAAAAGCCTTTTTGTTAAATTGGTAGCTGGAAAATCACTTAATTTCTTAAAATTTATATTTCTTTATTAGTAAGGTTGAATAGTTTTTCAAAAATGTGTTGGCCATTTGTTTCTCATGCTCTTTACTCAAAAAATATTATTCAGATCAAGTGGTTTTTCAATTTTTTCCTTTGCTCTTTCTATTTTTAAATGTGCTTTGTATACCAAGAACATTTATCCTTCACTGTAATATATGATACAAATATATTCTTCAGTTTTGTGTTTTGCCTCTACTTGGTTTTGGTGTTTTTAGAGGTATAAAAGCATAAAATCTGTATTCTCAATCAAATTCTACATTTTCCTTGGTGGCTTCTGTCTTTGATTAAAAATTTTATTTCTGGCCTAGCACATGTTTTCCTATTCCATATCAGATAGTCTGAACATATCCTTATAGTTTTGTAAGTTTTTGCAGCAAAAACCTTACTTTAAAAGCATCTAAATCATCTTTAAAACATTTGGGATTTATTTTGATGTACAGTATAAGGCAAAGTGCTATTTGGATTCTTTTCTCAATAATGCTTGTTTTGTAATCCACTTCTTCCCCACTGGCCTGGATTTCTGATTCCTATATACACAGTATCTGTCTGGTCCTACCTAGTCTGTACCCAGTAACACTCCAAAAAATGTTCTTTGCTTTATGTTTTAAATATTTGATAGATCAAACTTATTCATTCTTAAAAAGAGAACTAGCTTTTCCCATCTCATTTGTGTGTGTGGATAAAATTTAGACCCATCTTTCCAATTCCCTACAAAACTATCCTATTGGTACTTTAATTATGAATATATTATCCTATGAATGAATCTGAGAAGGATTGATATTTTCTAGTATTTGGGTTGTTTTTTTTTTTTTATGGATGAGCTCATTGTACCCTGAAGTATAATCAGAATCTACATGGTGTTTCTTAAAGGCAAGGACCCGTGGTCTCCAAGGGATGTTGACAGCCACCTAATGACATTGAGTAAGATAATCCAGTGTGTGCTGGAAGTAGGGATGGGGAAATGAAGAATCTGCCGTTCAGATGTTTATTGATTTTATTCAGCTGGTATTTATTGATGGCCTACCATGCGCCAGGCTTCTGCCAGACTAACCTTGAAAAGGTGAGGAAGTCATAGTCCTTGCTCCGAAGGTCTAGGCTAGGAAAGAAGCACATATAAGGTACGGGTTGAGCATCCTAATCCAAAAATCTGAAACGAAAAATGCTCCAAAATCCAAACAGTTTTGAGTGCTGACACAACATTCACGTGAAAACGCTCATATTGGAGCATTTCAGATTTCAGACTTTAAAATTAGAGATGCTCAACTGGTGAGTATAATGCAAATATTCCAAAATCCAAGAAGGTCCGAAATCCAAAACACTTCTGGTCCAAGTATTTTGGATAAGGACTACTTTGTAAAAGGATAGCTTGGAGTAGGGTGTGAGGAGATGGTAGGACGGGGTCGTAGGGAGATTTCACAGAACAAGAGGGGCTTTCTGACAAGTCTCAAGGAAGAGTGGATGTTTGCTGAGTAGACAGGCTGGGAAAGAAGAGACGTCCTGCACACTGAGAAGCGAACTGATGTGATTTGTGGAATAACTCACTGCAGGTCATCCAATGTGCTTGAAACTAAGGTGAAAGTTGTCAGGAGCTGGGATGGAAAGGCCTAGAGCCGGTCCAGGAGGCGCTCCCAGCCTGCAGAGGCTGGCTGTTGTAGCTGGCCCCTCTGGAGCACAAGCTTCTCTGTGAAACCAGGTTTGTTTCATTTTTCCCCAAGTCTTTGTTGCAGACTGTTTATAAAATGTAATGCAGTTCAATAACTAGAAATATGAAAACTATAGCCCTCAAATTTCTTTAATATTGAGATTTGAGAGACATAAAATTAGTCTGTCAAATTGCTAGAAAAGTTTTAAATGTTCATTCTCAGTTTCTGTATCTAGTTTTTGGGGACTAGGAACACCTGGTGCTCGAACCCCTCTGGATCACACTTGGGTAGCACCGTGCTAGCCTCCCGGATCAGCGGGAAAGATGTGGTGGCTGTGGCTGGGAATGTTACAATAGTCAAGGTAGACCTGTGAGACGGTGTCCACGAAAATGGTTGCCACCTGGAGGCTGAGAACTGCTGTTTTAAGTGATGCTGAGTCACTTAAGGGATGTTACCAAATATTTTATTCATTTTCTACAATGGTATTGTTGAATCATGTGCTTAAATTACTATTAAAAAAAACTCTTCATGTCAAAATAAGTGAATAAAATGAAATATCTTAAGGCAGGGTTTTTTTTTGTTTTTTTCCTCTCTAGATGAAAGCAATGGTTCTCAACCTTGACTGCATATTGGAATCACCTGGGACTTTAGAAGCTACTGCTGCTGGTTCCCACCTCAGATGAGTTTGGGATGCAACCTCAGCATCAAGATTTTTAAAAGCTCCCCCCTGGTTCTAATGTGCAGCCACCTCTCTCCCATGTGGGATATTCTAATGATGGATACAGTTTTCTGATTGAGAATTTATGTAAAAATATAGCACAGTAAGAGTACTCCAAAACTATCAGTTGAATTTAAATCTGATACCTGATATTGTTTCAGTGCAATGATCTCATGTATACTGGATGTTACGAGTTTTGAGTTTTCTTCAACCCTCCCCACCAAATACCATTAAGTATTTTAATTACAATTGATAGGATACATATCTTTCACTATGGCTTATTACATGTAATATAGCATCAATAAATATTCTTACAAATGAAAGCTTGTGAAATCTTGATTCCCCTATTACTTACTTCCCCTGATGTCACCCCAGCGATTACTGTTGGAGCAATGACAGCAACAGTATTTAGTATTTAGATGTCATATAGGTTTTTTTTTTTTTTTTTTGAGACGGAGTCTCGTTCTGTCACCCAGGCTGGAGTGCAGTGGCACAATCTTGGCTCACTGCAGCCTCCGCCTCCCATGTTCAAACAATTCTCCTGCCTCAGCCTCCCGAGTAGCTGGGATTACAGACACATACCACTATGCCCGGCTAATTTTTGTATTTTTAGTAGAGACAGGGTTTCACCGTGTTGGCCAAGCTGTTCTCAAACTCCTGACCTCAAGTGATGGGCCTGTCTCAGCCTCTCAAAGTGCTGGGATTACAGGCGTGAGCCACTGCATCCCGACTCCCAAGTAAGATTTCATTAGAACACCTTGCCATGAGTGTGCCTAATAAACCCAATGCAACTGTTGCTGGATTTTTAACATACAACTCCTTCAAATTATTTATTCAAATATTATTTTGGAATATTAAAAATATATTTTTAGAATATTCATTCAAATGCTTAGAGTTTTTTTTTTCTATTTTGTTAACACGTTCTTCATGTGCTGAAAACTGAACATTCAGTGGTTCACTCGTTCAGTAAACAGTTTTTGGGCACCTAAACTTGGTTGTGCTAGGCACTGGGTAATCAAAGTTTAAGCCCCAAGTTCTTCCAATAGCAAATAGTACAGCTGCATGCCACTAGCTTCTTACACACAGGTGGGTGTCATACATGCCAAATGAAAATAATTTTACCCTTTCCCTCTATAATTTCAAGTACACTTTCAATTTTTGATATTATAGCCTTATTTGCTTAAATACGCTTCCATCTCTTCTCCTCTCTTTGTCTCCTTTTTTCTTTTCTTTTCTTTTTTTTTTTTTTTTGAGACAAAGTCTCACTCTGTTGCCCAGGCTGGAGTGCAGTGTCAGGATCCTGGCTCACTGCATCCTCCTCCTCCCAGGTTCAAGCAATTCTCCCACCTCAGCCTCCTGAGTAGCTGGGACTACAGGTGTGCGCTACCACACCAGGCTAATTTCTGTATTTTTAGTAGAGACGGGGTTTCACCATGCTGGCCAGGCTGGTCTCCAACTTCTGACCTCAAGTGATCTGCCTGCTTCGACTGGGATTACAGATGTGAGCCACTATACCCGGCCCCCTCGTTTTTTTAAATAAAGTTATAACATTAGGTGGGAAAAAACACTTTAAAAGTAGTTCTGTCAACTATTTTGGGGGCTGTGGGCCAGTCATTTAGTCCATCTGAACCTCAGTTTCCTCTGCTGTGAAAGGGTGATACCCTCCCTGCCCTGTCTATCTCAGTTGTTATGGGGATTATGGAAGAAGTTATATGTAACATTAACATCAGAAATTTAAATATCCGGTTAAAGTGTAAATGGATATTATAAAACAATCTTTAAAAGAAAGACTATATATATATATATATATATATATATATATATATATATGGCTTATGCATCACTAGCACTTTGGGTTTCCGAAGCTCCAACATGAAGTTTCACGAAAGTTGCATTCCATGGAAGTTTGCTTCCATGATGGATTTTTTACTTTATACTCAGCTCCTGAAAAAGAAACTTCCTGGGTTTTCTTTTTTCCTCCTACGGTTTTGCAGCGGCCGGGCTGCTTCCTGTCAAGAGCCACTCTGCCAAGGCCCCGTCTCTAGAGTCTCTCCCCCTCCCCTTTCTCTTTCTTTCCAACACTTGCTACATTGAGAGGCTGATCCTGTGCAGGAGCCCTCCCTGCCTCGGCAGCGCGGCGCAGTGAGCATGCTCGGCCTCCTGCGGGAAGAGGAAGCGGCCGCATAGGAGTCATGCCAAGCATAGCCCGCATGTCAGCGCTGCCGGCTTGCAGCGGGCTGTGAGCGGGGCCGGCGCCGCTTTGTCCTAGGAAACGGGCTGCGCGTTTCTCTTTTTCACTCTTTTCCATTTCCAGGAAGGACTTGTAAGGACTTCTGAAACGCTGTTTTCATATTCGATTGGGGATACAGTACATACACCGTCTACCAGTAAGCCCTTGAAGGGTTGCGTGTGAGCTCGATTTTTTTGTGCCTGATTTTTTTTTTTTTAACTTTTGCATACTTTGTTTTGATAGTCTGAGGCTGGGCCTCTGCCTTTGTGAAGTTGAAGAGCCGGGAGCTACTCAGCAACAATTGATTTTTGAAACTTAACTCTTTTGGGGCAAAAGCAAAGAGCTGGTTTTCTTTGCTAGCCCAATAAATGCTATTTATGAAGATGGACCTGTTGAACTATCAGTACTTGGACAAGATGAACAACAATATCGGCATTCTGTGCTACGAAGGTAGATGTCCCGTTGTAGAATTACTGCCCGTTGCTCGTCCCGGCCACTCCTCAGTGTGCTGGGTGCCTGCCTTCTAAGCGCCTGCTGTCCTCCTCGGGGCTGTAGGGCACTTGAAAGGCCGGCGTTTCTTAGGTTCGGTTCGGCATCGAGTGTGTTCGGATCTCAGGCTGCGGGGGGGGCGGTGGAGGGGGCTGGACGGGGAGGCGGTGAAGTAGAAACCCTTCAAAGTTTGCTCGTTGCTTGCAACGTACTCGCGCCTTACATTTTTAACTCTTTAAAATGTATGTCTTTTTGATTTCCGTTAATATTGTCTTTAGGGGAAGGACTTGTAGGACGCCGGTAAAAGTTGAGCCTGTTTGGGGGAGGGCCTGGTAAGAATTGCACCGTCTACTGTACCCTGCTGTGGGCCACAGCGCCCTGCAGCTCACGGAGGGGGAGCCAAAGTTACAGCGAGTTTCTGTGCTCGCGAGTGAGTGTCCCAAACAGCGGAGAATGTCCCTCTCCCGCGTGGGGCTGGAAGGGCACCGTGTCAGCGAGCACAGGCCGGCTCTTTGTCTCGCTGGCGCTTCCTGTGCAGCCCAGGGAGCGCTGACATCGGGGGGTGTTCCTCGCGCTCTGCTCCCTGTGGGAGCGATTACACAACACCCCGACCCCCAGCCTGCCCTGAAAAAGAGAGAGCCGCGCTGAACTCTTATTTATTACCTCCTATTGCCCGTGAGGTGCTTCCCCCACTGTCTTGTATTTCAAGCTGTCTCTGGTAGCAGTAAGAGAAAAATCTATTTCTTAAGCTGTTGGAACATCCTCTACGTGCGATTTGAAAAAGTGGCAATGGCCTGGGTCTGCCGCCGAGGGGCATCTCCGGGGGAGTTCGGCCTGGCAGGAAGAGTATTTTTTGTTGTAACCACACACACATCCGGGACTCTTCTCTTTCTCATTCAGCAGGAGCAGTTTCCATTTTTTCTCCAATAATACATGGGACATTTCTCTTGAAAAAGAAAACAGTTACAAAAACTTGGGAAGGTGATTCACTTGTATTTTTTTAATCTAAAAACTTCAGGCCTGTTTCCTAATCAGTTGAAAACTTACCCTTTAAAGAGTATTTTTCCCCTTCAAGGAAAAAAACAACAACCCTCATTCACGTTGTTTTTTAAAGCTCTGGATGAGGATCTCATATTTAACGTTTTTTTAAAAAGGGCATTTGTTTTTCTTTACTCCTACTAGCTCTTGCTATGAGAATTTCGGTGAATTGCTTTCTTTGCATCTGATGTGTTGAGTAACATCTTGCGTCTGAACTCACTTTAAAAAGGCAGCCGACTTTAGAAAGCCATAAGCAGCCATTGCTAGGCTTGTTTCCCGTGACATTCACACATTGCAGTCAGGGTTTTGTTTTTGTTGTTTTTTTTTAACCATCTGCGCTTCCCCCAACAAGAAAGAAAAACTTTTGAGGCAATTTCTGTTGTATTGTCTTTGCCAACAAGTAATATGATATCTTCAAAACATAATGGCCTAAGAGAGAAATATAAGATTGTTAGGAAATTGATACCAGATACCAGATTAATTTTTCCTGTCTCCGATTGCTGATGACCAGCTAGCTTACGGACAGTGAGCCCAGGTCGAGTTGTTGTGTAGCATGCAACACACAGGAAACTAGAGTGCTCTTCTCTTCTCGTCTCGTCTCGTCTCGTCTCTTCTCTCTTGGTATTTGGGAGGAAGAAACTTTGATTTTGAAAGTTGAGTAGCTATATGAGATAATGGGCTAAAGTCTGTTTGGTTTAAACATCTGCTCCTATTTTCCTTATTATGAGAGTTAACATTATTTTAACACCAGAATAAATACAGAGGAAATGAAGGAAAGCACAGCAAAATTTGAGTGGTGTTTATAGTGAATTGTTGATGTCCTGGTGGTTTTCTCAGTGTAAACACTGCACACATCTGGTCTGAACTCCAGAGGGTGTTTTGAAGATGGGCATAAATCATACATGGGATTTTTTTGTAAGAAAAGTTGGAAAGGTTATGGTTCTTTTAAATCCAACACTTGGAGAATATTCGTTTTAAACATATCAGCTCCCCAGCATTCCAGGGAAGTTGTTTGGAAAATGGAATGTACTATTGGTAGGCAACATTTGGTTTCATTTAGGGCACAGTCAAGTTTCATGCCCCTTAAGAATAAGGGACAAATTAATTTTATGACATTTTAGTTTTAAAAATTAAGATGCGGATGGTTAATTATTCTTACCAGCTAAATTATACCATATTCCTTAGTTGTATGAGACATAGCTCTACTCTTAAAAAAAACCATGTGTCTGGTCTTTTTTTTTTTTTTTGGTGATGAAGTCTCGCTCTTGTCCCCCAGGCTGGAGTGCAATGGCGCCATCTTGACTCACTGCAACCTCTGCCTCCCCGGTTCAAGCCATTCTCCTGCCTCAGCCTCCTGAGTAGCTGGGATTACAGGTGCCTGCCACCACGCCCGGCCCATTTTTGTATTTTTAGTAGAGATGGGTTTCACCATGTTGGCCAGGCTGGTTTCAAACTCCTGACCTCAGGTGATCCGCCCACCTCGGCCTCGCAAAGTGCTGGGATTACAGGCATGAGCCACCGCACTCAGCCTGTATGTACCAAAACCTCTCTTGTGACTTAATACGCAAATCGATCTTTTTAGCTGTTTACCTTGTAGCATACAGGGTCTTCCTTCCTGACTGACTCCATATTGCTTAGATGTGGACTCCCTCCTTGGTAACTGCTTCCTGGCTCCTGCCCTCCACGGTAGTTGTCTGCAAGAATAATTAAAAAGAATAAAGGGAAAAAGTTAACCACAATTAGCAGATTTGGGGTGGGAGAAGGAGAAGTTAGGCAGAGGGCCGGAAGAATCGAAGTCTGGCAAACTTCTGGAAGCTAACTAATTACCTTCACTAATGATGAGCAGATTAGCAGAACTGTGCTTGTGCTAATGTGTTCAGAACCTCATGGCTTATTACTACCATACTCAGCAATTAACCACTGCGTCGATCATCACCCCACTGAATGCTCAAATGATACCCACTTGAAACCCAGTTTTGCCTCTGTCTCCATGCAAAGGTCATAGGCCAACCCCAGCCCTCATTTTTTCCCTCCTCTGAACACCTGAGAATACCTTACTAGACTGGTGAAAGCCTCGTGAAGGCAGAGCATTCTGTCTTGGTGACCGCTGCATCTCTGAATCCTAGCACAGGGTCTGAGTGGGCTTTCAGGAAGTGGTTTAGAATGAAGGCCGACTCAAAAAAAATCAGTGCAAGCTCTCAATGGCAGCTGTAGTTGCTACTGTATAATTTAATACTTGATTATATACTGCCTTGTATTCTCTAATTATCTAATTATTGCAGAGCTATCCAGGGCCTCAGACATCATCTAATACCTTTTACCTTGTTTTCACCAAGGAAAGTGAGGCTCAGAGAGGTAAACTCTGTTTTTCAGAGAGTTTATTTAGTTTATTTAGAAAGTTTGTGGCAGGATTGAATTGAGTTTTGACTCTTCTATGAATCTCCTATGCCGTGCTGTGTCTCCAGAATTATTTCATGTCTTTTTTTTTTTTTCTTTTTGAGACGGAGTCTTGCTCTGTCGCCCAGACTGGAGTGCAGAGTGGCGCCATCTCCACTCACTGCAACCTCTGCCTCCTGGGTTCAAGTGATTTTCCTGCCTCAGCCTCCCTAGTAGCTGGGATTACAGGTGCCCTGCACCATGACCAGCTAATTTTTGTGTTTTTGGTAGAGGTAGGGTTTCACCATGTTGGCCAGGCTGGTCTCAAACTCCTGATCTCAGGTAATCCGCCCACCTTGGCCTTCCAAAGTGCTGGGATTACAGGCGTGAGCCACCGCACCCGGCTTATTTCATGTCTTATCTCCTCATTAGCTCCGTGATGTTAGGGTCATGCCCTGTCCTGGGTGCCCTCAGGGCCTAGCACGGGGATAACACCCTGGATTACAGTGCACACAGTCGAGCCTCTCCCACTTCTTGCTCTGAAGCCAGTTGGTGGTCCAAATTCCTAGGCTGATGTGATGTTGGGGAAAGGGTAGGTGAGACGCCTGAGTGACCAGCCTCACTGGAGGGTGCTCTTCGTGCTGCTCTGGCACTGGGCTTGCTTTCCTTTTGTCTGCCTGTGCAGAGGAGGAGGCCTGCGTGGATGCCAGAGCCAGTCCCCAGGGAGCAGGGACGGGGACGGGGACAGGGACAGGTTAGACCACCGGCTTTCCTCAAGATGGCTGTCGCTGCACTGACATCATCCCTGGGGCTGAGACCTGGGCCTGCCAAACGTGCCCTGGCTGGCTGGGGCTTTACGCTGCTGGTAGCGATACTTTAATTATGGGTTAAGAGCCATTAGTGTGTAATTTGGTGGAAGAATTCTCTCCTTTTAATTTAATAGCATGATTTATATTGGGAGAAAGTAGGAATACATTGCATATTGTGATCTTCTCAAAGCTTAAGAGTGAATTACTCTGACTTCAAGTTTTAGAACGGTTCATTGTTTTAGACGCAGTTATCCCTTGTTTCATCACAGGCAACTTTTAAATTAATTTTCTGGAATGGAAGAGAAGACGCACACTGGAGAGTTGCTGAGTTCAGTGAGACCCTGTGATCTTTTGTTTTCCGCCAGTCTAACCACCAGCGGTTGAGTGGAGTCCTGGCTTCATTGTTCTTTGTCTAATGAGCTCAGAGGCATCAGGAAACTTAGGAGGCTTGGGTAGGTGAAAAGGCCACAGCGCAGGGCCATTTCGTACCCTCTCCTGTTCCCCAGCCCTGCATATCAAGTGACGAGCTCTTGATCTGGGATGTATTCCGAGGTAGAACATCTGTAACTGTTTTGCTGTGGAAAGTCATTTTACTTTAGCTTTTTACTTGCAGGAAAGGATAAGGAGTGGGGGTGGGTGGGGGTTAGGGAGGAAGGGGGAGACAGAGAGAGAGAGAAAGAAACTGGGAGGAGCTTGGTTAGTAAAACATGCCCAGGTGAGCCCAGGAGCTCTGCGAGAGAGCTGGCCTGGCTGGTGTCTTTCTCCTGATTACAGTTTGTGAAGGAAGGTGTGACTATACCCGCCTTCCTTCCAGCTCCCACCCTTGTTTCTCAACCCGCTTCTCGAAAGATTATTGTACTTGGCTGTTTATCTCTTGGAGCCTACACTTGGCTCCTTCTGGAGGCCAGGTTTGTCTTCCTCCTTTCTCCCTTCCCTATTGTCTGCGTGGCCTTGTATTCCTAGGGTGCTTGGATTTGTTGCTGTGAAGATTTTTTAAAACATGCGGTAAAGATAGAAAGCAATCCTCCTTGGCACGTGAGGAGATTCCAAACTTCTCAATATAGTTTAGCTCTCCTTGACTGTGAGGATGTTGCAGAAAACTGGATTTTTTCAGGAAGAAATTAGATCCGGATTTAGCACTTACGCGTGTACACAAATATATAAAAACAGTCAGACCAGGGAATGTTTCTGGCGATCTTTGTCATCTCAAAGTATCTGACTTTTATTCAGTGGCGGTTTCTATTTAGTGGTATTTATTATTGCACATTTAAGCTCACGGCAACTATTTTTTAAGACTTGCTCTGCAACACATTCGTGGTCCAAAACAGGTTTCTCTCCATCTTTTATTTTTTAATGAACTCGTGTGTCATTTCCCACCCCCCGACTCCACAACAAAATCCTAACCACGGCTGCTTATTTTTAAAAGCAGGGCCTGAGAATGATTTTGCTTTCTTCATTTGCTGTCTTTTCCTTTCTGAATGTTACATGTTCTGTAAGTTTGAAGGAATTATTTTTGTCACTTTGCTGTCTTGCCTTTTCTGCATTGTTGCTTTTTTAATTCTGTAGATTGCTTTAATTTCAAGGTATTATGTATAGAATGTTTTAATCCTCTCAATGTGAATCATGACTAGTTGAAAGAACGTTTATTTACTCTAAATAAAATAGAAAATCTATTCTTAAAAGTCCTCTTTAATATGTTGCTATGCATAGGCTCATTCCAAACCCTTAACATTTCACTCTTTTGTTTGCAAAGAAGTCTGTAAAAGTGACAAACTGAAATATATCTAGTAAGTGATCAGAGAAAACTTAGTACTAGTACCATTTTGTTATCCCAAATCCATTGTTATTAAACATTTATGAAACGCCTATACTCTACTAAGGAATGTATTAGGGATCGATCTCTCAACATGTTTTATAATGAAATATACATACAGAAAAGTGTATAAAAATGTGTATTTTATGGTTAGAGAAATGAACAACCCGGTGACTATGGCCAGGTCAAGAAATAGTAAATCGCCCCTTCCAGGTATTATCTTTTGATCAGATCCCTCCCAACCCCAAGAGATCACCACAATTGTAACTTGCTTTTCTTTATACCTTTACTACCATGTGTATAATTCTAAACAAATTCTAGCTTTTTTTTTTTTTTTTACCCTGTATAATGAGATTCCTGTATGCCTTCTTTTGTATCTTTTTTGTGAGATCTTTTAAAGTAGTGCACACATCCTGAGAGGTTGTTTTCTCCATGTGAAGCCAGCATCTCTTTGAGTGTGAGAACTCTTGGCTGTGGGATATACAGACATTATATACAGATAATGTATGTCCCAGCCTCCCTTCTCATTCATTTGCAGCTCCACTGTTTATTAAACAGAGTTGGTGATACTTTGCGAAGAACTCTTTTTCAGTTAGTATTTTGTTCACATTCTTCATCACCTGTTGAAGCCCTCCCACCATCCATGGTATAATGGAAAACTAGGAGAAAATTCTGCACAATTTTGGAGAATGCAACATGGGGGACACTTCTGGAGATACATAGCTTACTTAGCAACTTTCCTTCTGCATTAATAAGCAATTTGCTTAAAGGCTGAGATGTGTTACAAGTCAACTTTGTTGCTGTGCCAGGTTTCTTTGGATCTTAATCCAGGGACTTTTGGATACATAGAAAAAGCTTAAATTGCTCCAGTATCCAAACAATACCCTATATTGTACAGAGATGGCTGTTAGAGAGCAGCACGTTTCTAAAACAATACTCTGCATTATGCACCATCTAAAATTGTGAATGAAAAAGAATTACTCATGTATTGCTCTTGATTTTTATTTTATATCTGTTTTGCATGAAAATAGTTGCCTGTTAATTCTTCTTGGCTAATGATTTGATTTTAATAGAGTGAATTCCAGACTCTAATGGTTTGATGCAGATGTGCTCTGCCAAGCAATTTAGCAAAGTTGTTTACACTACCCATAATCCAGCTGGAAGACTCTATACTTCTTCCCTGATAGCAGTTAAGGGAGTGATGAGTGCAAGTTTCTGGACATTTTCCCCTCTGAAAATAAACGCATCTTCCATTATGTGGCAGTACTATTAACATGACAAGAGATTAATTTAAAATTTTATTTTAATGTCAGCTGTTTTTTTCTTTACCCATTTTCTTCCATTCATACTATGCAGTTCCTTTTAAACTATTGTTTTTCTGATGAGCCACTGATAAACTATTGGCTGACCCCAGAAAGAACCTTTGTTTTATTTTCCTGCTAAAGTTATGACCTCTTTGCTAATGCTTAAAATCACCCACAAGAATGATCTGGTTTGCTTTTTAAGGAATATGTAATAGCAGCTGTGCCAGGCTTTAAGTTCTACTGAGTATAGAGGGTAAAGAGAATGGAAAATAGCTGTCATTCTCAGTATAAACCTTATGTGCAGTTTTCTAGCACAGCTCTGCTGAATTCAAAATTCGGAGCAGTTACCACCAGTTTCTGGAGACCAGGCTGGGAGGCTTTTTTCTATTAGAGGCTTCATACCAATAAAAGAGGTCTGATATTGGTAGGGGACAAGGTAAAGTTCCAGAACTCACAGTGGACATCAAGCATTGCGCTCTTGGTGTTTGATACAGTACATACAGTATTTGGTTCTATATTTTGTCCAATAAAGAGAGAGTGGGAGAGGACCTTCTTGTAGAGCTGGAAGAATCTATTCTATATGTCCTTTAAGGAGAAAATAAAAGAACCACATGTTACTTCCCTGCCTGCAAGCTCTTCTGAATTCATCACCATTTGTGTTTCTTCCTTCAGGGGCAATGAAGGCAGATTGTTCTGTTGGTGCTCACAGATCTCTTTCTGTTCTGATACCCTCCTCTTCCTCTCCTGCTTCTTTCTCTTCATCATGTGCTCCTATACAAGTCTCTCCCAACTTTAAAACAACAACAAACCCTTCCCTAAATCTTATGTTTGTTCCAGCCATTAGACTGTATCGTCCTTGCCATCCACGTTATTGGAAGAAGGCCAGCTCACCTCTACTCCCTTTCTGCCCTTTCCCTCTTAATCTGCTGTCCTCTGATTTCTGCTCCTCCAACTCTGTGAATTTGTTCCAGACACGGTCACTAAATGATATCCTAGTGGCAATTTCAATCTTTTTTAGTCTTTACCTTAGTCTCTTTATGCCATGCAATACTGACTTTTTCCAAATTCTTAAAATTCTTGCCTCCCTTTGCTCAAATACTGAGTCCTGGCCAGGGGTGGTTGCTCACGCCTGTAATCCCAGCACTTTGGGAGACTGAGGCAGGCAGATAGCTTGAGCTCAGGAGTTTGAGACCCGCCTGGCCAATGTGGTGAAACCCCGCCTCTACTAAAAATATAAAAATTAGCCGGGCATGCTGGTGCGCAATCCCAGATAATTGGGAGGGTGAGGCAGGAGAATCACTTGAACCTGGGAGGCGGCGGTTGCAGTGAGCCCAGATCATCCCACTGCACTCTGGCCTGGGCAACAGAGTGAGACTCGGTCTCAAAAGCAAAAAAAAAAAAAAGAAAAACCTGAGTCCCCATTCCTTCAGGAATAAGGTGGTGGTGCACATATGGTGAGCAACACAAATGAACAGGTGCTTGATGGAGCTCCCTGGGGTGAGTAGGTGGGCATAAAAGGGTGACGCAGGCTGATGAGCACTAAAAACAAACTTTTGTCGCAGTTTGAGAATGGACTGGAAGGGAATAAGAGATGAAATAGTAATAGGAGAGGATGTGAACCTGTTGCCCTGGCTTAGGCAAGAGATAAGGGTAAAGCCAAATTCTGGCGGTGGCCACAGAGGAGAGCAGTGGATAGATGTATGAGATCCTTAGGGAGGAGCCTGGCAGGGCTTAGTGATCGATTGAACAGTGGATGAGGGGGAGGACGTAGGAGACACTAAGGGTGCCTCCCAAGTTTCCAGCTCCTACAAGCGGATGGGTGGTGCTGCCATCTGCGGAGACAGGAAACACAGGAAGAGGACTAGGTTCTGGGGTGAGATCATAGGCTTAGCTTCAGCTGCATTGAGTTTGAAGGCTCTTTGAGATTTCGAAGAAGAGATAAATAATAGAAAGTTGGGTATATGGTTCTAGAGCTCAGGAGAGGCTGCTGCTGGAGATATTTGGATAGAGAATACTTGAAGCTTTGAGTGAGCGTGGTCACCTAGGGGCAAAGGGTAGAATAGGTTGAAGAGGTCCTAGGAACTCCTCTCTTATCAGGTCTCCTTTAATTTTCCTCTTAATTGCTAAAATAATCTCTAAACTGCTCCCTGCCTCTAATCTCATCTCCTTCTAGGTTTACATCTGTAATATTACCAGAATATCATTCCAGCTTACCTCTTCAGCCTTACTTTCCATGTTCTCTCACACTCTGCAGTCCACATAACGTGAAACTGCTTCCTGTGAGTAAGCCCTTTTGCCCCTATCTGAAATCTCCCTGCTCCTTTCTCGTGGCTCCTATTAGTCCCTCAAGGGCAAGGGCTTCTTCTGGAAAGTGACCCTCCTCTCCTCTGCCTTCTTTTCTTCTTCTTCTTCTTCTTTTTTTTTTTTTTGAGATGATGTCTTGCTCTGTCACCAGGCTGGAGTGCAATGGTGCGATCTCGGCTCACTGCAACCTCCGCCTCCCAGGTTCAAGCAATTCTCCTGCCTCAGCCTCCTGAGTAGCTGGGACCACAGGTGCATGCCACCACACTCAGCTAATTTTTTGTATTTTTAGTAGAGACAGGGTTTCACTGTGTTGGCCAGGATGGTCTCGATCTCTTGACCTTGTAATCTGCCCGCCTTGGCCTCCCAAAGTGCTGGGATTACAGGTGTGAGCCACTGCTCCCAGCCCTCCTCTGCCTTCTTGGAGGGATTAGGTATTTGTATTTTCATGGCATGCTGTGCATACTTCTGCCATGGAATTTATCTCACTGTGTTACATCCCTCCTCTGTCTGGCTTACTCCAATTTCTGGGAGGGCTAGGATTTTGTCTTGCAGCTCCTCGTTCTTCACACCAGGCAAGTGTTGTTTCCTTATGAATGACACTACTCCAGTGTCTTTTGACTAAAGATAAACATTGAAATTGTGTGACTAGCCCAAGGATACTCAGCGAGTTGGTGATACAAGTGAGTTTCTTAATTCTTAGAATACTGTTCTTAGAGGCAGGAAAGATAGCTGGGAAAAGGAGGAATATTAATAAGAGGGGAAGAGAGAAAGAAAAACTCTTTAGGACTTAGCTTCTGTAGGAAAACGTTTGAAGTTGGCTGCTTGATTACAGATAGCTGCCCTTGTTCGTCTTGCTTTCTAGTTACTTGACTTTGGACAGTCAGCTAAACGAACTGTTCACTGATGAGAAAATATTTAATACCCATTATGTGCCAGGAACTGTTTTATGTGCTGGGGATATGGCTGCTAGCAAAACAGACAGCAAGATCCCTGACTTTATGGAGTGTATGTTCTAGCAGGGGAGACAGATGAGCAACAGGTAAATAAAGAAGATAATTACAGGTTATGAAGAGTCTTATGCCAGGTTGATGTCTGTTAGCTGATTTACTGTTCAGAGTGACTATATCCAAACATGAAAAGGAACTGCTTTTATTTTCAAACTTTAGAATATAAATTTGAGAGGATGATTTATTTTTCCCCATGGTCTTCTGAAGGATTTTAAAGTACATTAAGGAAACCTGCAGAAAATTTCTTTGGAATCTTAGGAGTGTGGGATTTTTTTCCTTGGTCTGTTAACTATGGCCAGAGTCAGACTTCCTCACTCCATTATATCTGTCACTATACTGGGAACTAGCATCTACTGAAGTGTTATTAGCCTGTTTTAAAAAGAAAGATGAAATGGTTCATCTTGGGTCTTAATAGGAATGAAATATATGTCGAACTTTTAAATTCAGTGAATTTTATTTTTATTTATTTTTTATTTTTGAGACAGAGTGTTGCTCTGTCACCCAGGCTGGAGTGCAGTGGCATGATCTCAGCTCATTGCAACCTCTCCCTCCTGGGTTCAAGCCATTCTCCTGCCTCAGTCTCCCAAGTAGCTGGGACTACAGGTGCGTGCCACCACACATGGCTAATTTTTGTATTTTTAGTAAGGCAGGGTTTTACTGTGTTGTCTGGGCTGGTCTTGAACTCCTGACCTCAGGCGATCTGCCTGCCCAAAGTGCTGGGATGGCAGGTGTGAGCCACTGTGCCTGGCCAAGTTCAATGAATTTTAAAAGGCTTAAGAAATTGATGGATTAGTTGTATGTTCTGAAAATACTGTGGTCAGACCTAACGCTGCCCTGAATAGGACAGACACTACAGCACTCCAAGGGGGATCTGATTATAAGCTCTGACCTCATGATAGTGGAGTACTTAGTGAGGGCTGGATAAAATGCAAACCTTGGGCTTAATTGGGATAATGGACTGGGATTTTCCACCTGTTCTGTTTTCTTTCTTCCTTTATTTTTATTGAGGCATAATTAATTATGATGAACTCCTAAGGGTATAGCTTCGTGAATTTTTTCCCCCCATGTTTTGTCAAACATAAAATTAGATCAAGTTAGAATTTTAAGTGTTTCTCATACATACAAGAGGAGAGTTCATGGACTGGGAGACCTCAAACCCAAAAATGTCACAGTCTCACTTTATAGCAGTTATGGTGCAGTTTAGAGCATAAAGGAGGAATGATCTGACCTTTTTCATGAATGACTGTCATGTATATATCCTTAAGGCAGACAGCTGTTTAAGCTGATTTGTTGTTAGCTGATGGGTTTGATCCTTATCAAACCTTATTTTTGTCCTTATCTGCTGATAAGGACAAAAAACAGAGATTTGTGTTTCTTTTATATTTAGGTTTAGCGTTTGGGGAAATCAGGATGACTTAAGTTTTGGTTATGAGTGGTTGGCCTTGGGCTGTCTAAACTGTGGCCTCCATTATTCTGTATTTATTGTTAACAGTCTTTTTGATTTGGGCTGACTACCCAGATCAAGAGGGAGAACATTCTCATCGCCCCTGAGCCTTCTAGAGCTTCCTTACCAGTCAGTACGCACATCCCCCGAAGAGAACCACTGTTTTGGCTTCTGTAGTTATAGATGAGGTTGGCCTGGTCTTGAATATCATATAAAGTAATTTGGATCCAGCTTCTTGTGCCTAACATAGTGTTTTTGAGATTCATGCATGCTTCTGGAGTAGTTTGTTCTTTGGCATTGTCGTCTTATGAGTATACCACAATTTGCTCATCTCTTCTAAACTTGATGGATGATGTTTTAAGTTTCCGGTTTTCAACTATAATGAATGAAGTTGCTCAGAATTGTTTATTGTGGTCAAGTATGTATATAACATAAAACGTATTATTTTAACTATTTTAAGATGTACACTTTGTTGTTCAATCTCCGAACATTTTTATGCAAGCTTTTTGTGGACATATGTTGTCATTTCTTTTGGGTAAATACTTAGTAGAATTGCTGGATTATTGGGTATGTTTAACTTTTTAAGCAACTGCACAACTGTTTTCCAAAGTGGTTATAACATCTTACTCTTCTATCAGCAGTATATAAGCATTTCAGGAACTCTACATCTTTATTTATTTATTTATTTTATTTTTGAGATGGAGTTTCACTCTTGTTGCCCAGGCTGGAGTATAGTGGCGTGATCTCGGCTCACTGCAACCTCCGCCTCCTGGGTTCAAGTGATTCTCCTCTCTCACTCTCTCCAATAGCTGGGATTACAGGCACCCGCCACCACGCCCGTCTAATTTTTTGTATTTTTAGTAGAGCGGGGATCACACCATGTTGGACAGGCTGGTTTCGAACTCCTGACCTCAGGTGATCCACCTGCCTCGGCCTCCCAAAGTGCTGGGGTTACAGGTGTGAGCCACTACGCCTGGCCAGGAACTCTACATCTTTACCAATAATTGATATTGCCAGCTTTTAAAATTTCAGTTCTGGTGGGGATTTATGGACAATATTAAGGTGTTGTTCATTGTTAACTTGTAATTCATTACTTATTGGAATGCCTATTATGGCACTGTTGATTGGTACTACGTGAAAAAAAGATATATTCCGTACTTTTGGCAAGTTTATTGTCTAAATTAGAGGCTGGAGTATCTATATTTCTTGCCTAATTTCATGGCAGAGGCAGTGATTTTGGTATTGTCAGGGGAGGGGTTGTTTTTCCAAATGGGTAAGTCTAAGCCATGGAAACCAGCAGGCAGCCAGATTGAAGGATGTGAAAAAACACCAACGTGGCACAGAAGACTCTTTTTTGAGAACACTTTCCTTTAGCTTAGCGTAGCTTCGCTTTATTTCTTATTTGGTAGTGATTCATCCAACCACTGGCCTGTTAAAATAAAGCTCAAGGATTGAGCTCCCGTAGCTCCAATTTGATTTATCTTCTGGTTTGCCAACCATTCCTTGTTTAGATTCTTTTAGTTTTTTCTCCCATTTGGAATGCCCTTCTACTCCTTTCCAGCTATGTGGATTCTTTTTTTTTTTTTTTTTTTGAGACTGGTCTCGCTCTGTAGCCCAGGCTGGAGTGCAGCGATCTAATCTCACTGCAACCTCCGCCTCTGCCTCCCGGGTTCAAGTGATTCTCCTACCTTAGCCTCCCGAGTAGGTGGGATTACAGGCGCTTGCCACCACACCCGGCTAATTTTATATATTTTTAGTTTCACTGTGTTGGCCAGGCTGGTCTTGAACTCTTGACCTCAGGTGATCCACTTGCCTCTGCCTCCCAAAGTGCTGGGATTACAGGCGTGAGCCCCCAGTTCCGGCCCCAGCTATGTGGATTCTACGTATCTTTCAAGGTGTGGCCCAACCTCCTTTTATGAAACTTTACCTGGAAGATTTTATAGGCAGGAATTGGACCTTAACCCTTTTTTTTTTCATCTATGTGTTTTGGGAAGAATATCTCTTCTTATTGTTTGCTTTTATTTTTGAATACCAAAGAAATATAGAGAATTGTAGAATCCTTTAAAAACACAGGCATGTATAAAGAATAGGAAAAGATTGGCCACACCCCAGAAACAACCATATTGCACTATTGATTTCAGTCTTTTCTCCTGAGTATATATAATTTAACACAATGAAAATAATAGTGTGTTTAAAATTTTATATTTTGAATTTTATTTCATTCAGTATTGTGAAAATTGGCTTTGGTTTTGAAATTCTACAAAAAAATCATTAATGTCTGCTTATTATTCCTATAGCTATGGCATCATTTATGCAAACACCTCTCTGTAGTTGGTCATTAAGGGTATTTCCTATATTTGAAAGGTCTTAATGGATTATGGAAGTGCCTATTTTACTGCATGCTAATCAGCATGCTTTCCCCAAAATCTTTGGCAATTGTTTGGTCCAAAGTAGTATCTCATATTTAAATTTAAAGTTATTAGCAGTGAGATTGATTTTTTTGTTTGTTTTTGTTTGAGACAGAGTCTCGCTCTGTCACCCAGGCTGGAGTGCAGTGGTGCGATCTTGGCTCACTGCAAGCTCTGCCTCCCGGGTTCACACCATTCTCCTGCCTCAACCTCCCGAATAGCTGGGATTACAGGCGGCCACCACCACGCCCGGCAAATTTTTTGTATTTTTAGTAGACATGGGGTTTCACCATGTTAGCCAGGCTGGTCTCTCTCTCCTGACCTCGTGATCCGCCCGCCTTGGCCTCCCAAAGTGCCGGGATTACAGGCGTGAGCCACCGAGCCCGGCCGAGATTGATTAATTTTTTAATGCTTATTAACTTTTCATATTTGGGAAAACATTTAAACTTTTTTTGATAAATTTATTTTTTACTCAACACATTGTATCTATTTCTAGGGTACAATTTGATGTTTCTTTTCTTTTTTTCTTTTCCTTTTCTTTTTTTTTTTTTTTGAGATGGAGTTTCACTCGTTACCCAGGCTGGCTTGCAATGGCATGCTCTCAGCTTACCGCAACCTCTGCCTCCTGGGTTCAAGCAATTCTCCTGCCTCAGCCTCCCAAGTAGCTGGGGTCATAGGCATGCCACCATGCCCGGCTAATTTTGTATTTTTAGTAGAGACAGGGTTTCTCCATGTTGGTCAGGTTGGTCTCGAATTCCCAACCTCAGGTGATCTCCCCGCCTTGGCCTCCCAAAGTGCTGGGATTACAGGTGTGAGCCACCGCGCTGGGCCAATTTGATGTTTTAATACATATTTATGTTGTATAATGATCCAATCAGGGTAGTTCTTGTATTCATTACCTTATCATTTATTTGTGGTGAGGGCCTTCAGAAGCCTCTCATGTAGCTATTTTAGAATATGCAATATTTTACTGTTAACCATAGTAATCCTCCTGTGCACTAGAGCAGCAGAATTTATTCCTCCTATCTGAAGTAACTTTTGTACTTTAACCTTTTAAAATGTCAGTGCCTAGCAAGATGCTTTGTCCTCCTTCAATGTGTGATATGTTTATATCATCCTCTTTTGAATTTCTGTTGAGTTTATAGTCTGTAATGTACATTTGGCAGTTATATCACCTTGTATTTCATTGTCTTTAATGTAAATGACTGCTGAAAAGCAAACAAATGTAACAACCTACACATCTAAATAAGTAATAGTTACCTTGGAAAATTACACATTTAACGTAATACTGTGATGATCTTATTCTCAGAACATTTTTTTTTTTTTTTTTTTTTTTTTTTTTTTTTGAGATGAAGTTTCACTCTTGTCACCCAGGCTGGAGTGCAGTGGCACGATCTCGGCTCACTGCAACCTCTGCCTCCTGGGTTCAAGCGATTCATCTCCCTCAGCCTCCTGGGTAGGTGGGATTACAGGCACCTGCCACCACGCCCGGCTAACCCGCGCCCAGTTAATTTTTGTTTTTTTTAGTAGAGACGGGGTTTCACTATGTTGGCCAGGCTGGTCTCAAACTCCTGACCTTAGATGATCCAACCGCCTCGGCCTCCCAAAGTGCTGGGATTACAGGTGTGAGCCACTGCGCCTGGGCACATTGATGGTTTTCTAAACAGTGGCCAGTAATTTAAAAACCGAGAGAGAGAGAGAGAGAGAGTGTGGAACAAACACAGTGCTTACTCCTTGCCACACTTCTACATAAGTATGCCTATAAAGTGAAGAGCTAGTTTTTTCTCTGTCATTCTGAAGCCCGTTCCATAAGTGGAGTTTGCAAATGTCTTTTAATCGGTGGCAATTTTATTTGGAATAGGGTCAAGTCATTCTAGTATGACTACCTTTAAGTGATAACACTCATTTGCATGTTTGCCAAAAAATAATCCAGTTTCACTGCCCCCCCACCCCCACCCCCAGCCACCCTATCTAAAGTACGAATTCCTTGAGGGCAAGACATCTACCATCTCTTGTGCATCCCCTCTACCATTAGCACTTCTCTGTATTGTGCACATGATTTGAGATCCTAGAGCCCTTACTTTAGAGGGTTGAGACACTTGGTTATCATGCTAGGAAGACTGGTTTTGCCTTCCTAGAGCTTGTCTTCCTTTGTTCAGCTTTGCAAACCCATTTATATCACATGGAGTAGCTGGCTGTTTGGGAAGTTTCAGCCAACTGTTCTTTACTTCATTTTATGGATGATGTGATACCCATTTTGTCTGTAAGTGGCTTTCTGTAGAATGAATGCCCCATCTCATTGAAGAGGTAGGATAACCATAGCTCTTAGCCACCACAATGTGTTTAGAGCACTGTTGAGGGAATATTCATGGTACCTTCAAATATTACTGCCTTTAAAGGTAATGAAATCTCCAGCTCTGCCAGATCTTTTGTTTCATGAGAAAAAACCAAAACAACTTAGTTCCTGCCCATCCAGGGCTTATCTTTGAAGTAACAAGAGGAGAATGAAAGACTTGAAGAAAAGAGTGGCACTTGGATACATTTCCACCCACACAGGTACTTGTTTTGTTTTGACTTTGTGTGGTCTGTTTGTGTGCGTGCAGTGTATTTTTTTGGAAAGGTTATGTCTTTGAGTTCAAAAGAATTTCTTTTCTGTATATGATTCAGCTTCCGTATTTGGTTACCACTGCAGTTGTGACAGTTGCTTGACTAATTTTTGCAATGCCCAGGGCTCATTGAGATTCTTGGAAAGGTGAAAAGCCACCATATTTACTCTCTCCAGTGTGGGTTCTCTTTCTGCTATAGCTTTTAAAAGATGATAGTTTCTTTAATATTTTTAACAGCTTTGCTGAGATATAATTCATATACCATGCCATTCATTCATTTAAATTATACAATTTAATGGTATTTAATATATTCACAGAGTTGTACAGTTATTACTGTGATCAAAGTTTAGAACATTTTCATCACTCCCAGAAGAAACCTTGACCAATTTCACTCTCCATTCCCCTGTCCTGGTCCCTGGCAGCCACAGATCTACTTTGTGTGTCTCTATATAGATCTGCTTATTCTGGGCATTTCATATAAATGGAATAATACAATATTTGGTCTTTTGTTACTTCATTCCTTTTTATTGCTGAGTAGTAGTTCCTTGTATGGCTGTACCACATTTTAATTTATGAAAAAAATGTTTCTAAAGAAGCAATACTAGCTCCTGGATAAAGGTTGGGTTGAGCAGTTACACAGACTACAGTGCCTTCTTCACTAATCTTAAGCTATGAAAAAGGAAGAGAAAAACATGCCATTTTGTTTGCTGATTTGCACTTGAACCCCAGCAAAATGTCATGGTCCTAACCCTCTGGTGTAACCTGTCTGGAGCAATAGCATGGTTTATTTTTAGAATCTGAGTGACATTTTCTGTTTGGTAATCTGTCTAATTTCAGATGGAGCCATAGATATGGATATAGATAAAATTTGGCATTTTCAAACTTGTACTTTCAAAGACTTTAGAACCAAATGTCATTCAGCTGAAACCATAATGTATTATAAATTAACGTCTTGTAGAGTTTTGTTGTCATAGAGTCAGATGAGATGCCAAATGCTAGCGATCCTATTTAGGAGGCCTACTATTAGGATTTAAAAGAAGTGGACTGCCAGAGATGAATTATGTGACACAAATGCTAACATCTAGTTATTATGAGTGATCCATTCTGTCATGACGTAGCACTTGAAAAACAATCTGGGACAAAAGAACAAGCCTCTGGCACTACTGAATTTTTGGAGAGAGAAACCTTTAGAAGTTAGCATGTGATTCTTTCTGCACATGTTCATTGCCTTAGTTCTTCTTTTGCAAATATTTTGTAAATATTCATGAAGTGAAATGAGATGTTTGAGAAGGCAGATCTGCAGATCCTCTAAAGATCATTGTCAGTTATGCTGGGCTGTTCCTACCCCATCCCTCTACTTACCTGCGGCGGCCTCTCAGAGCGTGATCGTGGTGGCTTTGTGGTGGTTTTAAATGTAATCGTGAGAAGCTAGCGGAGAGAATGCTAGCAGTATTCCTTGGATCAAGTTGAGACTAGCTGGTACAGTTAAGCCTAGGTTTCTTTTTGTTTCCTTCCTTGCCCCTCTCATTTTTCTCGACTTTGAGAAATTTACAGATTAGTAGTTAAGGACTATCTTTGCAGGCCTAATTCAAAGCTTTTGGGGAATGAGTTGTTCTGTTGTGCAAAAGACAAATAGGAAGTATATGACTGTATGCCTTATAGGAATACAAGGCAGCAGATAGTATAGCTATTTTCCATATGGGGAAACGGAGGCATGGGAGGGTCACTTAATGAAGTCGCTGATCTCTAAAGAGGCAAACATTAAAAAAAAAAATTAGAGAAATACGTCGTTGTTTGAAAATAGAGATGAGCGCTCCTAAAGCTGGTCTTGAGCTGTTTCACGTGTTAGTGTTGGCAGGAGGTTACCAGGACGGCCTAAATCTTGCTTTCTGAAACTCGTTCATCAGGCATTTCCTGAGTGGATGTGAGCACTGAGATACATCATCAGTTCTCCCTTGTGCCACGTCACTGCTGACACGTCCTTAGAAATGTCTGATGTGGTATTGGCTGATCTTGGTATTGATGAGTTGTGAAAGTGGAAGAGGCATGAGAAGAGACACCTCCTTGGGGCATGCTAAAATGACATATCTTGGGGGTCCCTGGACAACTTTTTATTGGGACTGGAGCCAGACCCAGGAATATGCGTTTTAAATAAATCTTTTAGGTGATTCTGACATAGGTCATCCAGGAACTCACTTTGGAAAGCATTGTACTAGACAGTGAAATAGGAGTGGCTGGATGAAAAACAATAAGGAAAATTTGCCCCGGTGCTGTGGCTCATGACTATAGTCCCAGCACTTTGGGAGACAGAGGTGGGAGGATCACTTGAGCCCAGGGGTTCGAGACCAGCCTGGGCAACATGGTAAAACCCCATCTCTACAAAAAATACAAAAAATTAACCAAGTGTGGTAGAGGGCGCTTGTAGTCCCAGCTACTCGGGAGGCTGAGGTGGGATGATCACTTGAGCCCGGGAGGTTGAGGCTGCAATGAATTATGATGGCACCACTGTACTCCAACCTAGGTGACAGAGATCCTGACTCAAAAAAAAAAAAAAAAAAAAGGAAAATTTTCACAGATTGGTGAAATTAAACTGAGAACCACTTTTGCTTTACATAGGAGCTCAGTAGAGCCTTTAAATCATGATCAGACTTAATTTACTATCTCATTTTCAGAAATACATTTGTCACATGCAGACAGTTACACCTAGATAGTTGTAGAAATTTTCAGCATTCCCAACTTACAGAAAACCCTGACAGAAAGAATACACAGCTGACCCTTGAACAATACCATCTGAGCTTCGAGGGTCCACTTCGACTCAGGATTTTTTCCAACCAGTTGCAGACAGAAAATACTGTAGGATGTGAAACCCACGTGTATAGAGGGTCAGCTTCTCCTATAAGTGGGCTCTGCAGAGTGGACTTTGAGACTTGGGTATGTTTGGATTTCGGCATCGGTGGGATTCCTGGAACCAATCCCCCGAGTATATATACCAAAGGATGACTAATTTCTCTTTAGTATACAACACCTAATTTTCACTCTGCTGAAAATAAAATCCTTTGCTGCTTCTATTCCATAGGCTCTTCCTTCTGTTCCTTCCAGCCAGTCGACAGAGCCTTGATGTGATCCCAGTGGATGACCTGTTAACTTAGTGAGGGGCCTTGATTCTGTGTGGGTTCCTGTGGATGCTAGGATTTGGATATGCATGAGGTGACATCACTTTCTCCTCTGTCACCACCATTGGAATCCATAACTAAAAGGTGGATGGTGAGTAGCCATTCACCTTTGGCAAGAAAGGTTGATACCTCAGCTATTTAAGATATTTGCTCAAATACCAAGTGTGTAAGTAAATGGATAATTCCAAGCTGGAACAGCCCAAGGAAGCGTAAGAAAGGAAATACAAGAGCCTTTCCTGGCTTCAGTTCTCAGTCCAACAGATGGAAGCCTCTCGGTTACATGAGCTCACATCTGTCTCTCTGATTTGACAGAGCTCGTGCCATCAAAACTGGAATTGCTAATTCTATAATCCCTCGAAAGCATAATTGAAGTGAGACTGACAAAGAGCTACACCCTAAAGGTTAATGGCACAGAGAGAATAAGGGGCCTGGAGAACTAATCATGAAATATAAATGTCAGTGGCTGCAAACCACTCATCCATTTAATTTGCTAGAAGTTAATATAGTCTTGTAGACCCCAAATTAAAATGTTTCAGTTTTGCTTTATTTCTTCATTACTCTAGTCCCCGTTGACCTTGTGTCAAGACTGAAACAATTGAGTGGCATTCTAGCATGGGAGCAGTTTTAACAATCATCGTCAGCGTGGCTTTAAAGAAAATAGGCTGGCCAAACACACATTAGGTTCTGCCATCTAGTAATCATATGATTTTCTTTTGTAAAAACCATTAAAATAAGGCATTGGGAAGACAGATTGAATTTCTGAAATGCCAGAATGTCAGTGGTAAATATTACTATTATTTATTATCCAGGAGTTTGCTACCCAGCTGTAGGTGGTAGGTATTTATCAATGGCTGGGGCTTCAACATGGGCTGGCCTGTCAAGAAACAGGATGGAAAGATACTGACATTTTGAAGAACATTTGTAATCAAATTCATATGCTTTGTAAAAGATGTAAGATGAAGGTTCAGTTTTTGTAAAGGTTTCTTGTTGGTACCTCTGAAGGCTATAGTTAACTATAATAGATTTGAAGGAAAAGACAACTCACAGAATGGGAAAATATCTTTATAAATCATGTGTCTGAGAAGGGACCTGTATTAAGAATATGTATAGAACTCTTACATCTCAACAATACAAACGCAGATAATCCTATTTAAAAATGGGCAAAGGATTTGAATAGACAATTCTCCAAAGAAGATAAATGGCCAACAATTGCAGAAAAATATGCTCAACATCATTAGGAAAATGAAAATCAAAACCAGAGTGAGGTCCGCCTACTATGGATGGTTGAAATAAAAAAGACAATAACAAGTGTTGGTGAGGATGTGGAGAAATTGGAATGCCTCATACATTGCTGGTGGGAATGTAAAATGGTGTAGCTGTTTGGGAAACAGTTTTGCAGTTGCTCGAAATGTTAAACATAGAGTTACCATTTGAGCGAGCAATTCTACTCCTAGGTACGTACTGGAGAATTGAAAACATCCCTGTAAAAATCTGTCCACAAATGTCCATAGAAGTATTATTTATAATAGCCAAAAAGCAGAAGCAATCCAAATACCCATCAGCTGATGAATGGATAAAATGTGGTCTCTCCATATGATGAAATATTATTTGGCAATATAAAAAAATATTGTACTGACATATGTTACAACATGGATGAACTTTTAAAACATTATGAGTGAAAGAACCAGACGCAAAAGCCACCAAATCATTATATGGTTGAGTTTATATGAGATGTGTGCAATCGGCAAGTCTATAGAGACAAAGTAGGTTAGGGGTTGCCAGGCATTGGAGAGAGGAGAATATGGGGAGTGACTGCTCATGGGTAGCTAGGCATTGGAGAGAGGAGAATATGGGGAGTGACTGCTAATGGGTAGCTAGGCATTGGAGAGAGGAGAATATGGGGAGTGACTGCTCATGGGTTGCCAGGCATTGGAGAGAGGAGAATATGGGGAGTGACTGCTCATGGGTATGGGTTTCTTTGGGGAGTGAAGAAATGTCCTAAAATTAGATCATGGTGATTGTTGCACAACCCCACAATTATAAACACATTGAGTCAGACACTTTAATGAATTATATGGCATGTGAATTGTATGTCAATAAAGCTATTATAAAAGTTGGAGACTCAATGTGGAGAATATTGTTGCTCCATTCATTCCATTCTTTGCAAAGTTCTTTGTGTGTGTGTGTGCCTTTGCTTACATTAAAATACTGTGCAAAGTATTAGCTCAATTATAAACCTTACTAATGGCACCTATCGGTCATTCAGAGAACACCTGAGTGCCAGGCTTTGTGTCTGGTGGTAAGGGGCATTCACTGCTGCTCTCTGGACACCCCACCCAGGGCCCTTCTTGAGGAGCTGACAATCTGGAATTGTTGTTTTCTTTATAATCAGTACTAGCTATCTTACAAGAAGGAAACTGACATCCTACGTGTACATTCAGATGATCTTTACAGAGAATGATATGTGAACACAGTGTGGGACAGTCGGGTCCTGCGGGGGAGAGGGAAGGAGGGGATGGAATTCCAGGTGGAGGCGGTCAGCAAGGGCCCAGGACAGAGATGGCCAAGGGGAGTTGTGAATTTGTTGCTGTCCAGCTTGAATGTTGTCATTGGCTCCCAAATAGTCCGCGAAATAAGTCCCAGCTCTTTATTTAGCGTGGCTCAGTAGAAAAGGTAGCTCTGGAATTTCCATAGAGAAGGAGAGTTTTGGTAGTGGCAGGTCTGATTGGAAGAGGTGCAAGCAAAGGTTTTACGTATGATCAATGTTTACTTTAGGGGCCCTGGGGTGCTAACGCCGTTGGATGACCAAGGCTCACCCTGCCCCCTGGCACCTCTTGCTGCTCTTTCACCCTTGCCCTCACCCTGCTGGCTCAGGGGTGCTGTGCTGTTGCCCCGTCAGGCTGTGCCGACCCTGCAGGATTTTGTTCAGGGGCCCACTCCTGCTGACCCTTCACCATCTGCTCTGTGAAACCTCTCCGAGTGGTATAGGAGTTGGAAACATAGTCCCTGGAGCCAGACCTTTGGGTGTAAATCCAGTCTTTCCTATTTCTAGTTGTGACCTTGGGCAAGTTGCTGAGCCACTTTTGGTGACCATTCCTCCTGAAAATGAAACTAATGATAGTGCCTACTTCACAGGTAAATAGGAGTATGAAATGAATTCACATATATAAAGCTGCTAGAGCATCTCTTCTCAGTACCCAACATCCTGATTACTAATTTGCGGGGGGTGGCACTCTCTCCTCTTCTTTTTCTGCTCTTTGCGGGTGCTGCCGTCACTAACAATAAACTATAGGGAGGAAAAACCAGTCAATTCCCTGAAAAGTCTCCAGTGTGACCAGAAGTATAGATAATATTGTTCCATGTGTTAAAGTCATTCTAGGGAGTCTTAGAAGATTAGATGCATGTTGGTTCCTACAGAGGAAAAAGAAAAGAAAGGAGATTCGAGTTAATGGCTTGAGGCCTCTTACAGTGTAACATCTTTGCTGCCTAGAGGGGCCTCTGTCTGCTGAGGTTCTGTGTATGGGTGGGAGGGCACTGTGCAGGGGTGAATGGGGTGGAATAAGGGGAATATTGTGTAATCATCAATCGGCGTGATTTTTCTGACCTTCCTTCCCCAGCCCTATGGTGGCTCTAGACCAGCTCTAACCCCAAAGTCTTAAGCAAGTTTGACTGCCCTTCCGTGTCAACACACCAAGTGTTCTGCAGTAGCCCACCAGGGAAGTGAGACTGCTGCATCCATAGTCTCTCAAAATTAAGCTTCATTGCATTACACACCCTAGGGCATAAGGAAAAACTGTTAAAATGTAATTCTGCACTGCTTAGAGATGCCAACTTCTTCAACAGTTCTTGGACCTCATTATTTTATATTCTGCAAGTGTAGATGTGATGTGTGTCACTTTATATTTTTGGGTTACCCACTCTTCTTTATATCCAGTAGGAAAGCATTTAAATGCATGTTTGTCATTATGTTTCTATTTTTCATGATTGGTATAAAAACAAATGGCTCTAGGAATGTCATCTAGTCCATTAAGCCAACGCCTGCCTCTCTGATCCCAGAATGCTTGCTGTCAGCTCACCCGAGCTCAGCTGTACCTTTGAAGTGCAGGGCAAGCCTTTCATCTTCCATCATTTTCACTTAATGACAGCCCGGCCTTTGATCAGCTCAGTTTTCCTCTTTCTTTGGCTTCATAATAAGTCACTTGGAGCTAAGGAGAGATCTGAAGTAGGCCCAGAAACGGCCACAACTTTTCTGAGCACAATGGTTGATTGGCCTTTATATCTTAAGTAAATATACCAAAGGGAGTCAGCCCTTCCTGGCTTCTCATTGATAAAATTTGCTCACTGGGTAATGTAAACGTAAAAAGAGAGAGAGGTGGGAGGATAGAAAGAAACAGAAATAAAAAGTAAGCAACATCCCCATCCCCCAATATTTTAGGTTGATTAATTTGGGGAAACCTCCTTCACCTTCACACTCGAGTAGAAAACTTGTTGGCATCATGGGGATGATTTTGTTTAGGAAACACATTAAATTTTACATGTTAATGGAATTATTTGTTTTCAGGTTAAAGTCTATGACTTTTTTACTTTATTATTTAATAGTCTCTTTTCTTGGCGCTTGGTAAGGAAACAAAAAGTCCTTGATTGTGTGTAATTTTTGCATAAGGATCTTACGATTTCCCATTAACATTAAAATCTGCGGAATAAGCCTGCAGTCGTGCCTTTAAAAAGCAGCTTACAGATTTACCTATTCTTTGGTTATGCTGAACACCATTGTTAAGCCATTTTTCTTTTTTTTTTTTTTTTTTTTTTTTTTTTTTTTTTCTGAGACGGAGTCTCGCTCTTTCACCCAGGCTGGAGTGCAGTGGCGCGATCTCGGCTCACTGCAAGCTCCCCGCCTCCCGGGTTCACGCCATTCTCCTGCCTCAGCCTCTCCGAGTAGCTGGGACTACAGGCGCCCGCCACCACGCCCGGCTAATTTTTTTTTTTTGTATTTTTAGTAGAGATGGGGTTTCACCGTGGTCTCGATCTCCTGACCTCGTGATCCGCCCGCCTCGGCCTCCCAAAGTGCTGGGATTACAAGCGTGAGCCACCGCGCCCGGCCGCCATTTTTCTTAAGAAATAAATACATTTTGGTATTTAATTACTTAGCCATGTATGAAATTAGCTGTTTGACTCTCCAGTAACTCTCCAATAAATATTTTAATACTTTCTCAAGCTACTTGAGAAAGTCACATACTTTTAGACTTCAGTTCTAATAGCCTCTTAGTTTTTTTTATTGGATAATACAGGCATCTTTTAATAATAGCTTACATAAACTATAATTATTGTGTAAAATTTATCTGTAAAAGCACTCCAGAATATACCGTATACTGTGAAAAACCCAACACATCTGTATATTAGCTTGACACCAATCTAATGAAGGATGATGATTTTTTAGAATTGGTTTATTTTAATATAGGTAGATTTCATTGGAGTCAGTTTTTAAAAATCAGCATTCAGATTTTTCCTTCTGTAGGTATGCATTATTATTTGATTTGTTTGATGTTCTTCACAACTCAGATTTTAGGAAATGTCTGTTGAATACATGTTGATTAATCATGGATAAATGGAAGCTCTTAGCACAACCCCTGCCATCAAATAGTAGACATCTAAATTGTTTAAAGAAAATGAGTATACTGACAGTTTTCTCCAAGAATAAAAATGGAATCTTATTAGGACATAAAAACGTCACCTGACAGTGATTAAAATGTAAATATGAGAGGTTAATTAGACTTTGTTAGATCAACCTGTGGAACTTAAAATATGGCGTTCTAGCACTAACTCACTCTTTCTTTTCCCTGTTACATATTGATAAGCTAGGGAACAAGTGTAGCTTCCTGTCTTGTTCATCTCATAGTTTCTCAATTTATACGAAGGAAGGATCAACACTGAGAGAGTTATTAGGAAGAAGCTGAGGGTGGCCTGTTACGGAAAGATCAGGTGAATGTATTAATACTAACTGGAATACTAGCTCTCTGATCTTTCATTCAACCTGCCTCTTCTCCATCCTCACTGATAGGAACATTGTTGAAGCTTCCTCACCTAACGCTTGTGTCCCTGCCGTTCCCTGGCTCAGGTGTGTGCACCCATCTGGCATGGTGTGTTAGAGCACCCCTCACGGAAGCTTCCCTGTAGCTGTGTCAATGGTTACAGTGGCTCCCTGTCAGTGGCCTGCCTCGTCAGGTCTCAGCCATTAACCTGTGTTCAGAGCCCTTTATTATCTGACCCACCTCTCTGCATCCAGCCGTAAGTCTAAGGAAACAAACCTGTTGTTCTAGTCCCATTGCTCTCACACAAAGATGGCATCATTCCTGCTCTCTGCCTTGCCTCATACTCTTGTACCTGCCTGGAATGCTCATACCCATCATTTCCAAGTGTCCAAATCCTGCCTGTTTTTCAGATCCCACTCCTATTAGAGTTAGAATTATTGTCTTCCTCATATAAAATGTGTGTGGCATCGCTCTTTTTTTTAAAATAAAAAGTGCATCTCATTTTTTATTTCAAATTAATATTTTAAAACTTTCCCCATTTTAATACCTACTATGATAAATGTTAGTAGATTAACCTACATAACCAGAAGCTCTTTGGGGGTCCTCAGTATTTGATTGGTAACAGCTTTATTGAGATATAACTAATATACCATGCAGTTCACCCATTTCAAGAGCATCTGATTTATTTTGGCATTTATAGTGTTCCATCCTTACAGTTCTTTATCTCCATAACTTATCACTCCCACTAGAACTAAAATTTTTGAGGCAAAGACCAGATCTCAAACATCTGTGTGTTTTCCTTAGTTCCTGGAGTAGTCCTACAAACATCCCAGGCACAGCAATGCCTTTGAATGAACCACATCTTCTGATTTTTTTTCTGCCAGTCCTAAATTGTATACATTCTTTAGACAGGACTGGATTCAACAATTAGCCTTTTAAATAAGGGTTCCATGTCCATGTGTCAGTTTTTGGGGTGACGTGGCAGGGACACAAGTCCCACTTCACTACCATTTTGGGATGAGGACTGTCTCAATAAGAGAGCATGGGTGGCAGCTTTTATGAAAGGACATAGCAAAGGACAAGGACAGGGCTTATCCCTGGAGCCTACTCTAGGAAAGGAAAGGAGGCCCTAGGAAATGAGCTGGGTCTAGGAAGTGGCCTGAAGGCTTCCTAGCCTTGTGAAAATGTTTGTAAATAGTACCACAGTTAGGCGAGAGGATTGAGAGCCATAACGCAGGATGCTTGTAAATGGTTTCAGACACTGAAGACCAAGGAACTTGTTGAGGAAGAGCTTGAAGAAGGTGAGGCTTGCACTGTAGACCACACCTGAAAGTGAGGGACTGTTCCAGGCAGGTGTGAGGGGAGGTGGGAGGCATCCCTTGCGTGTGCAGACCAGACCGCAGGAGCAGTGGAGTCTGAGGGGCGGGGGAGGGAAGAGAAAGAGAGATGGGTAAGGCTGGAGAGAGAGGGTGAGATGGGCTGGTCAGGCTGAGGCAGTTTAGCCTTTACTCCAGCAATCCAATCAATCAGGGACCCTGATTTCTCATGGTGGGAGGCAGGGTGGCCATGTTGGAAGACTTTCAGCCCCAGGGATGAGGTGATGTGAGAAGGAAGAATGGAAAGGATGCAGTTTGGCCTAATAGCTTTTGTTTGCCTGAACCATACAGGTCCCTTATTCAACAAATATTTGCTAAGCACCTGCTTTATTCCAGGCAGAGTATAAGCTACTCCTGATTGTATTGTCTGTTTTTCTTTCAGTGTCTTTTGTATGAAAATGTGTCCCCAGTTGGACTTGTGCTGAATTGTAACTGGGGACCCTGTCTTTAATCCAGCTTAGCTCTGCACTCTCAAACTGCAAATAAAAGGTGTGTAATAAAGAGTATGGGAAATAAAAATAATAGAAAAACAAAACCCAAACAAAAAAAGAGTATGTGATTGAGTGACAATGACAGGATTCACACCCCCAAACTATTACTACAAAAGGGAGGAGCTTACTTGTTTCTGACAGACCAAGGAGCAGTCTATGTGTACCACAGGCTCCGCTTCCCCAGCGACGGGATGGGCTGGCGCCAGGTCCTTCCGGTGTGGTGCAGTGCGGTGGGAGCACAGAGTATCACCTGGGTAGTATTCTTGCCAAAAAGATTTAACTCAGATCTTATCATAAGGAAATGATTAGGCCACCAAAATTTGTAAGGACAGCTCATTGGTCTGCATTATTTAAAAACATCAATGTCACGAAAGAGAAAAGAATTCCTTTAGATGAAAGGAGATTAAAGAAACATGACAACTTCACTGAGCAGCATATGATCCTTAATTAATCAAGTCCTCCTCCAACCCTCCCTGCCACCAAAAAAGAGACAGTTCAGTTGGGGAAGTTGGAATGTGAACTGGATATTAGATAATGACAATATGTCAACTTTAACTTTGTTGGGTGTGATAATGGTATTGTGGCTCTGAAGGAGAATGTCCCTAAGTATTTATGGGTGAAATAAGATGTCTCCCACTTATTAATACTTTCAAAAGTATTAATAGCAAGAAAACATGTATGCATGTAGCTAAAACGAACTGACAAAAATGCTTATGATAGATGAATCAAGGTAAAGAGAATGGGATGTTCTTGTTCTCATTCAACTTTTTGGGTAGCTTTAACATTTTTTGAAATTAAAAGTTGGAAAAATTAAAATGATTTACTTGGGCACTTAGCTGTTTCAGCAGTAAGGTTGACTGAAGCTGACTTTAAGTTACTCGCTTTACCCGTCTTCAGGGTTGTCAGGCCCTCGAGTGGTGTGCGTGCCCAAGTCCCTAATGCTGCTTCCACTGTGTCAGGACTGAGACATCTTTGAACTTCGTGTCCTATTTTAATCCTTGGAAAATTCACTCTGTAGCTTCTGAAACCAGCATATTTAGCAATAGTAAGGAATATAGTGAGTTGATGAATTTCATTGGGAAACCTGAATGGCTGGCTGAGATATCTGACTTGGGAATGTGTCTCGTCCCAGCTACCTGCCCACTGCAGCTCCGTGGGGGGCTTGGAAGTGATAATGAGATTTCACAATCAGAATCAGGGGGCCTGTACACAGCCTTCCTTCAGCACTCTGTATGCCAGTGAAAATTTGAACTGGTTTCCGGGACCACCATCTTACTCCTCAGGGTCGGGACTGGAACCTACTGCAGAGAGCAAGATCGTCTGTTTGGCAGTAGCACACACAATGGTGTCACTGAGAAATGAGTAGTTTTTGAGTTGGAGCCAGCAGCATGTCACATAGGACGCTGCCAGGCAGCTCAGCCCAGGTAGATGGCACCAAAAGGGGTGCTCTTGGGGCTGAGGCCGACAAGAGGCACTCCAGTCGGGTTTTGAAAGTGCAGATGAGTATGCATTGGCAGAGAGGGCTTCTGAACACATTCTAGGGAGGGAGAAAGGTGCATGGAAGAAAGCCTGTAAGTCCAGAGTGTGTGTGGGGAGGAGGCGGCACCGTGCCGAGTATTACTCTGAGCCTGTGTGTGGGTTCACGCTACCATTTTCACACATGTGGAAACAGTCATAGAATGTCAGGCAGCTGCTCCGAGATCACATAGCCGGCTCCTGGTGGAGCAGATTCGGAGCACCCACTGACCCAGGCTCTTGGGCACTGTGTCTCCTGACCCCTTCCATTGGCTGGTGCTGACTGTATTCAAGGCGGAGGCCTCTCATGAGTAGCGAGAAGGACAGTTAGAGGTTTCCTTTGTTCAGCCGTCTTATCCTTCAAATGAGAATTGCACCAACAGATGGAATCCAACAGTGTAATAAATAAATTGCCTGTTCTGGGCTGGGACCTTCCTATGAATTCTCATTGATTCGCATAGAAATCCCTCATGGTAGTTGGATAGAGGCTCAAGAGAGATGAAGAGACTGCTAAGATCATACATTTTTCTGACTCCACAGCCCACTTTCTACTATATTTCTCTGTCACTGGCAGAGTGGTCAGGAATACAGAAATGAATGAGCTGCTCCATGCCTCCCAGAACAGTACCCGGGACCACGTGCGAGGTATCACAGGGAAGAGCAGCACTTGGTGAATTCTTCCATTAGGCAGCCTGTGGGCAGGGCCATTCTAGAGGCTCGGAGTGTTATGGGAGATCAGAAGAGGGAAAGTTTAGTTTTCCGTTCTCTCTCTGCACTTCCAAGACTGTGTCTCTGTTTTCCTCCTCTAGTGGTCAGTGACTGATTCCAGGACTCAACCATCTCAGGGCCTATGGCAAAGTCGTACCCTCTGGAATTCCCTCCAATTAAAGAATGTTTTGAAAATGCAGATAGTAGCATATGACCTTCAGTGCTTAACCTGTCACATGGTACAGGGCTTGCAGACAGAAATTTTTTGAGTATTTTTACCAAAACACTTACATTTTGAAGAGGTTATACCATTACCAGCTTAATCCCTCTGTTTCGTGGCAACCAGGGTCCCTCCGGAGGCTTGGCTCAACTGCTGAAGAGGTTTGAACAAGCCTCTTTTTTTTTTTTTTTTGCTTACCCTCATCCAGCTACTCCTTCTAAACATTTATAAGCTCTACCAGGGAGGAAATTGAGCCCCTAGCAAAGTGCCTGATTCCAATACCATCTGCTAACAATTTATTTTCATAACTCTCCTCCTTCTCATTAACAGTAAAATGTTACAAAAGTAGATTTGCAAGTAAATATAGTGCAGAATTTCTGCCAGGCTTTAAGAGCCTTTTCCATTAAGGAGGACTGTGCACTTGTTGTTAAAGGTTCTGAGCTGACTTTGTCTCCTTGGGGTTCACCAGTGATGTGTCGGGGCCATGTCAGTGCAATACTCAGGCTGATGCCAGTCCTTAGCCTGCACGAGCACAGCCACAGGGGAGCTCGCACTCTAAGCGGGGACTGCACTTTCCTAGTTTACTCAGAGGCCTCTGAGGCTGCCTGAGAGCCACAGTCTAGGGAATGGAGGACCAAGAAGAGAAGGTAGGTGTCGCTACTAAATCTGCATCAGGAAACCAGGGAAGTGGATGAGTGTTCAATCTTTTGTGTTTGATCTTTTTGAATCTTATGATTTACAAAGCTAAAACCCAACCTCAAACCTAGATCTGCTGATCTTCAGGCTGTTTGTGTTGTGTTACACACCTGAGTTTTCTTCAAGCCAAAATGATATGTATAGTAAGACATTAGTTTGACCCCACTTACTCAGTGTTAATTCCACGGAGGTTGCAGTATTACATAGTCTATCAAGATACAGTTCAGATGTAAACTAAATCCAACAGGGTAAATGAGACAGCAGGGACTTTTATTAGCCCTGAAGACAATCAAATGATTTTAAGCAGTATAGAACTTCCTAATTAAATGAATAACAATGTGTGGATGTGATAACAAGTTTTAATTTAAAGTATTTTTAGTGCTTTTTGGTATTCAGAGTAACTTCATTAAAAAACACTTTAGTGTATATTCACAATGGATGTTGAGAATTATAGACATAATTTCTTTGGCATTCTTTTATCTTTTCCCCTTCAGCCCCTGTAAAATTACAGCTATTAATACTTAAAACCAGAGGCGCCAGCAGACACCATCCCTCCTGCACCAGCATCATCAGTACGACATGTCTGGGAGCAGGTCCGATCTCAGACCCACTGCCTCCTCATCCAAAGGAGGCCCCAGCCTGGTTTGTGAACACAAACCTAGTCCTCCTCTCTTACAGGCAAGCAGAAGAATTCCTGGGAGGTCGAGGTTCCTCTGGCTAGTGCAGGGCAGATGATCACTAAGTCAGAGGGGCAGGCCGCAGCTGTACATTTCCCCAGTGCCCAGCCAGGAAACCCATTCTCCTCCCTTGCCAGCCCATATGTTTGTTTCCTCCTGTGCTCAGGTGCTTCTGGTCTGGAAGCGGCATCTGTATGTTCAGTTGCTTTCATCTCAGTCCTACTATGTTAGGTCAGACAGATGGGACAGTTGCAGCCGTTCATCTTTGGTGTCAGAACCAGGTTTCAGTCCTGTCCTCTCTTCTTTCCTCTCTGGATTAGTTTCCTGGGGCTGCCAGAATAAAATTCTGCAGACTGGGTGGTTTAAACAACAGAAATGTATTAACTCATTGGTCCTGGAGGCTGGAAGTCTGAGATCAAAGAGTCAGTGGGCTTATTTCTCTGGCAGGCTCTCTCCTTGGCTTGCAGATGGCCGCCTTCTCTTCTCCCGTGTCCTCGCATGGTGGCCTTTCTGTAATGTGTCTTTGTCCTAATCTCTTGTTATAGGGACAACAGTCAGATTGGATTAATGACCTCATTTCACCTTAATTACCTCTTTAAAGTCTCTGTCTTCAAATACAGCCATGTTCTCTGCAGTACTGGGGTTCAGGACTTTAACGTGTTAATTCCAGGGGTGGGCATGGTTCAGCCAATGAACTCCCCTTCCTCCCGACCCCTCCCCCTCTCTTCTCCGCCTTCCTCCCTCCTCAGTTGTCTTCCTCCCATTTATTTTCCTCAACCAGTGAAGCATCTTGCACACCTAGAAAGATGATGGAAGTTGGGGAGTCTAAATCCCAGGTTTCTACTTGCAGTGCTTCCATCAATCAGCTTTGTGACCTTGAGAAATTCACTTAATTCTTGAAACACTAGTTTCCTCGGCTGCAAGGCGGGAGCTGTTCTTCCCCGCCTCCCTCACAGGGCTGCATTAAGAAAAGTCAGAACAATAGATCATGTTGTAATATGCTTATAAAATAAAATACACTCATAGAAGATACAGGAAGGCTTCTACAAAGTATAGTGTGTATGAAATGATTTAGATTCCTTGAAATTCTAGTGAAGATGGCATATGCTTCACTTCTACCAGTTTTATTGTGCTATTGTTATCCTTAACTATTAGTAGTCCAAGATAGAGGCTGTACTCTCTCAACACAATCTCATCTTTGCTCTTAAAAAAAAGAGTAGAGCTGCTCACACCAAGCCCAGTCCAGGGTGTGGACCCTGCACAGCCCTTCCCAGTCCAGCCGGCTCCCCCGAGGCGAGGTCGGGCTCTGCAGGATTAGAGCTGAGCCTGGGGCCGCCCAGAGCAGAGCATTATAGTATGAGAGGTGCTTTGTGTTGCCACCCAAGGGCTGGGGGAATTGCAGGCGATCCTTGCGCTTGGGCAGACAGCACGTCACGGCTTTTATCTGCCGGCTCGCATTGCAATGGGCGTCCCATAAAAAAAGAAAAAAGTGAGCCAGAATGGGGCTAGCCACAAGTTGAACAATTTGAAGGAGATTGACTTCACGGTGTCTTGTCCCCAGCTGCTCGACCGTGAGACAAAGAAGTATTATTTGAAAGAAAGTGAGTAAGCCCCTGGCTGCCGGGGGCTTCTCCCCTGCACAGTGATGAGAGGGTGAGATCTGAGAGGGGCGTGGAATGTGGGAGCAGGGTCCTCTTAGCAGGGTGCCCTCTCGCCAGGACATGATGTCAGTCGGTTGCCATGGGCTGTGGTCAGCCTGAAGGAGACACATCAGTGCAGCACGGCTGGCTTGGCCGACTGAGCTATGGTTTTGCTTCTTTGATTTAGGTTCAAACATGATAAAGGGGCTGGGAGGGGGGCTGAACATAAAGCCTTAGACACAGTGGAGATTTAAATTGTGGACTTAAACTCTGTTGGGCACAGCATAGAGATCTTTGTCAAAAATCTATCCTTAAAAGTTACAGCAAGATACATTTGACTATATTTTACCCTCTCCTTCTCCATAAAGACATTCTCATTTCACCCTGTGCTGTTGGTCTAATCTCCAGAAAATGCCCACAAATACCATTATTTTGATTAATTGCTCGGAGCCATGCCATCGCCTCCTATGCAGCCTACACCCTAATCTGGCAATGAGCCCGCACAGTTGGTGAGGGGCCATGTGGCTGAGACCCGGGTTCCCATGCTAACGCTGCCTTATCCCTGGGAGAGTCCATTAATCCCCCTGAAACCCAATCACTCGCCCCATCTCTGTGTTGAAGGTCATGGCCTTGATGTTCTGTTCTATGAAAATCGAATCTGCATTTGGTGGACCAGATTCTATTTGTCCAGGTTTCAGCTGGCTATAACTTTCTTTTAGTATTCGAATAAATGAATGTTGCTGGAACTTTGAGAACTAAAAGAGTCCTTGTTTTTTAATGAAATCTCCCTTAATCATGAGATGCTAATAATTAGCTAATTCTCAAAATATTTTGTTAGTTGATTACTTTGTTGAATCTGCTTTTTCTACCACTATGTAAAGTGTGCTGTAAAAGTTTGGAAAGTATTTCTTGATTAGCAGTAAAAGGAAACTTAACTTTAGAAGATACATCTATTATGTAAGATGTAGTCCATTAGAGCCAAAAGTAGGCTGTCAAGATGATCTAATCAAACCACTTAATTTTATGAGTAAAGAAACAGAGGTTAGGCCAGGCTCGGTGGTTCAGGCTTGTAATCCCAGCACTTTGGGAGGCCAAGGCGGGTAGATAACTTGAGATCAGGAGTTCTGGACTACCCTGGCCAACATGGTAAAACTCCATCTCTACTAAAAAATTTTTAAAAAAGTAGCCAGGCATGGTGGCGAGTGCCTGTAGTCCCAGCTACACTCGGGAGGCTGACGGAGGAGAATCACTTGAACCCAGGAGGCAGAGGTTGCAGTGAGCCAAGATCTCGCCACTGCACTCCAGTCTGGGCAACAGAGTGAGACACTGTCTCCAAAAAAAAAAAAAAAAAAAAGAAATGGAGGTTGAAGAGACCAGTGCTGTTTTGAAGCCTGTGGAGTTAGGTTCTGTGTGAATCATTATTTTATGTACCACTGAAAAAGAAGCAATCTTGGCTGTTAATATATGCCAATTATTTGTAAGATAAACTTCAGTCTTAGCAATATTAAAATGTAGGAAATAGTCTTAAGATCTTTGAGATATGGTAATAACAGGATTATATAATGGGGTTACATTTTCCACGGTTCCTCCCTGTCCTCCTCCCCTCTTTCCATTTTGACTTTGAAAGCAGAATTTTCTTGTGATATTTTATCAAAATCATATTATAGCACAGCATAAAGCAAGGTGATTCTCTTTTTTCATTTCTCTCTGTTAAACTTCTCTGCCATCGAAATAAACATGCTGATTCTTGTGAAATCTTAGGCCAAAATCTTTGCTTATCTTCTTTGGGGAAATTTGAAGGAATATTGTTTATCCATATATTAGAATTGCCACCATGCCAAAAAACCACAGGAGTTAATTTTGTGTATATTAGGCATTTTTCTTCATTTTATCTAGGCATTTTTCTAACAGGTGCATAGATAAAATTATCTCCATGTAAAAGGCCAAATACATTTAAAAAATAAAACTTCTTTAGTTGTCATTGGGAATTTGAAAGAAGTAAAACTGACAGTTTTAGTTAAGCCAACTTGTAAAGCTTAAAATACGGGGTTACTCAGCTCAGATCTTCCTTCTGTTTATTCTTGAAAAAGAAAGATAATCTTTTCTCCTTTTTCAATTGCCAGACCATTGTGAAATTTAGGATACATGTTAGGACAAGAGGAAAAAGCCTCTTGCACTCCCAAGATAAGTTCCTTTTGGTGTATGTACTTTTGCCTCCTACCCTTGCAGTCAGGGTCGGTATACATTTCATCATTTATTTTTGTGACTGTACTTTGCACAGCCTTCAACGTGTCACAGGCACTGGACACACTGATTAAAAGCTGAGCTGCAGCTTTATAGGATGTGATGAATCCAAGAGCCCAAGTCACCTCAAGTGGTTCACTGATTTGACTTTTTCTAGCTTAATAAATAATGTTTTAAAAATTATCTGACTTTAATATTGCAGGGAGATGTAACTATAATAACAAAAGGTTTGTTTTTATTTCTGGGGAAATTCATGAATGCCTGTTCTTAATTGTTTTAATAGTTTAGTGTGAAAAGCCTGAGAGAAAAAAGAATCTAATGATATTGGAGCCTTATACTGCTTATATTCTTATTTTGGAGGAGGAAGAGTTAACATTTCTACTGAGACATAATTCACATACTATACAATTCACCCATTTAAAGTCTACAATACACTTCAGTGGTTTTTAGCGTATTTAGAGTTATGCAACTTTTATCACAATCAATTTTAGAAGGTTTTTGTCATTCCCCAAAGAAATCTGCCACCCGTGAACTGTCACCTCTCATTCCCCCTTCTCCCAGCCCCCAGCACCGACTCACCTGCTTTCTGCCTGTGAGCCTCCCTCTTCTGACATTTCATAGAAATGGAATCAGACAGTAGGTGGCCTTTTATGTCTGCTTTCCTTCACTCAGCATACTGTTTTCTAGGTTCATCTGTGCCATGGCATGAATCAGTATCTTACTCCTTTTTATAGCTGCATAATATTTCATCATGGATATTTCATTTTTTACATCTATTAGTTCATGGACATTTTGGTTGTTTCCACTATTTAGCGATTTTAATAATGCTGCTATGAACATGCATGTACAAGCTTTTGTGTGGACATGTTTTCATTTCTCTTGGTTATGTACCCACAACAAGAATTGCTAGGTTATGTGGTAACTCTGTGTTTCATCAGTTGAGGAGCCGTCAGACTGTTTTCCACCGTGGCCATGCTGTGTCCGGAGTTGGTTCCTTCTGGTGGGTTCTTGGTCTCGCTGTCTTCAAGAATGAAGCTGGGGACCTTTGCAGTGAGTGTTACAGCTCTTAAAGGTGGCATGGACCCAAAGAGTGAGCAGCAGCAAGATTTATTGTGAAGAGCAAAGGAACAAAGCTTTCACAGCGTAGAAGAGTACCTGAGTGGGTTGCCGCTGCTGGCTGGGGTGGCCAGCTTTTATTCCCTTATTTGTCCCTGCCCATGTCCTGCTCATTGGTCCATTTTACAAAGTGCTGATTGGTCCATTTTACAAACCTCTAGCTAGCCACAGAGAGCTGATTGATGCGTTTTTACAGAGCACCGATTGGCGCATTTTACAAACTTCTAGCTAGCCACAGAACACTGATTGGTGCGTTTTACAATCCTAGCTACAGAGTGCTGATGGTGCATTTTACAGTCCTCTTGTAAGGCAGAAAAGTTCTGCAAGTCCCCACCCAACCCACAAGTCCAGCTGGCGTCACCTCTCAATGCCACTTTACAATTCTACCAGCAGCGTACACGTGTTCCAACTTCTCCACATCCGTGCTAACACTTTTGTATTGTCTTTTGATCATAGCCATCCTAACAGGTGTTAGTGGTAGCTCTTTGTGGTATTGATTTGCATTTCCTTGATGGCTGATGACATTGGACATCTGATATGGTTTGGCTGTGTTCCCACCCAATCTCATCTTGAATTATAGCTCCCATAATTCCCACGTGTTGTGGGAGGGACCCGGTGGGAGATAACTGAGTCATGGGGGTGGTTTCCACCATACTGTTCCCGTGGTAGTAAGTCTCACAAGATCTGATAGTTTTATAAGGGAACACCCCTTTCTCTCATTCTCATTCTCTCGTCTGCCACCATGTAAGACACGCCTTTCGGCTTCCTCCATGATTGTGAGGCCTCCCCAGGCATGTGGAACTGTGAATCCATTAGGCCTCTTTTTTTTTATAAATTACCCAGTCTTGGGTATGTCTTTATCAGCAACATGAGAACAGACTAATACAACATCTTTCCATGTGCTTATTGGCTATTTTCATATCTTCTCTTGGGAAATGCCTATTTAGATCTGTTTCTATTTTTTGTTATCTTTTTAATTGTTGTAAGAGTTCTTCATATATTTTTAAATAGATCTTTTAACACTCCTTATTCTATAGCATCTTTGATCTTTAACATATCCTCAAGCTCTGTAAACTGCCCGTCCTGTCACCTTGCCTCATTGATTCAGTAGGTCAGTTGTGCTGTGCACTCTCAGGTTTATTAAATGAATTAAATGCTACCTGCTTCCAGGAGCACAAAATAAAGTAGGGAGGGAAGCACCAGAGTGATAAGTTTCTATAGCTGTTCAGAGGAAGAGGAGATGACCTTCAGCTGGAGGAATCAAGGAGGACAGCCTGATGGAGGAGGCATTTTAAGTGGTTTTTGCAGGATGCATGAACTTAAATGAGAAGATTGAGGGAAGAACAAGTTCTCTGTGGAATGGTGATGAGTCTAGTTTAACTTTTTGGGCTGAAATTTTCAGGGCTCATAAAGAGGAATACTAGGAATGAAAATGAGAAAGGCAGTTGGGGTTTCGAATACAGAAGTCTGCAGTCACTGGATATCTGGGGTGAGGATGGGCCAACGTGCTGAGAGTGGCGCTTTGGAAGATGGAATTCACAGAGCTGTGTAGGATTGGGGGTGGGCGGGGGCGCGGGGGGATTGAAAGCAGCCCTGCTGGGTTTCCATCTCAGAGACTGAGGTGCACTAGAAGACAGAAAGGCCTGTAGTTAAACTCCTGTAAAAGTTGTTCAATCTCACGGTTTCCAAATTTATTTGACCCCAGGGTCACCCTTGTTTTTTTCGATGAATAACATCTGAGGTACATACCTTGAGTTTTGCTGTCATAGTTCACAATTAAACAAGTAACAATTTCTTAGTAAATGTTGGTTAGTTGGTTGACCACTTGTTGATCATAGAATTGCATCAGTAATTCTAAGAGCTGGAAAGAACATGACACATTAGTTAGTCCAGCTCCTTGTTGTATGGAGGGAGGCCCAGAGAGGGGAAGCACGTGCCCACATTCACCCCATCCTAAATAAAGGAAGAGTCAAGATTGCAACGCAAGTGTCCTGTCTCCCAGACCAAATGTTTGCTTCAGTTTTACTAAAATAATTTTAACCCCACCAGACATACAGCAGTTACCACTCTTGTCTAAAATACAAGTGTTGGGTTAGGGCCGTCTAGGGAGGGGCCCCAACGATGCATAAAGGCACATAAGTCAACGGACCTGTCCCTGACCTTATGTGCAGATTCTTTTCCTTTGCTCTAAGCCTTGTGTGAGGCTGCACAGTCTTATGATGAGGCGTTGTCTGATTGCAGAGGCCATGGGTTCTTGCCTCCAGCTAACCTGTTAACTGGAGGATCCTGGGTAAGTCACGCTATGTTTTGGGGCACAGCTTCGTCATCCATCAAATGAGGCAAACTGTGCTTCCTGGGCTCCTTCCAGCGCCGGCAAACTGAGATACTGAAGTACTACAGCATGCATTTACCACTGTCTCCAGGGGACCTGGTGGAGGCTTCTGTCACAGTCCCTGGTAAAGGACACCTGGAGTGCCTTCATGGGGCCTGTAGCCCCAGTCCCACCCCCATCTGTGGGTTAGAAATCTCCAGTGTTTTCTGAGGATTCTTGTGGAATTTTTTTCTATGTTAGACATCAGTGATTCAGTCTTAAAGATAAGCACTGCATCCGTTGGATGAACTTAAAAACGCAAACAAGCACGAGAATTTTTACTAGGATGGAAACTGGGGAGGGGAGTGGGAATGTTGTTCTTAACCCAAGGGTTTTGCTTTCCGCGTCACAGCGTATGCTGGTGGAATGAGTGATGGCTCCTTTTTTGGAGTGATTTCAGTCTGTTGCTGTAGTGGTTGTTTTCCATAGCAACTCTTGTTGCTACACAGCTGGCATCTGATGAAATGATGACCATAGTTCGGGGGTCCAAGCCCGAGGACTCCTCATCCCCTCGCATCCTGCCAGGGGTGTTGAGAAACCCTGGGTGGAGAGGAGGGTCAGCTGGTGCCATTTTGATAAGGTTTGATTTGCAGTTGCTGTGTTCCTGGGGGTATCATCAGGGCTTCCCAGAAAGTTAGCTGGGCTTGGGCTTCTGAACACTTTCCCTTGGAAACACCCTCTTCTCTCTTTGTGGAGGAGGAAGTATCACAAAGAAGGGAGATAATTAGAAAGGATATTTTTCTAATTTATGAAGGTATAAAGATGAGCGCTGCTTTTTTTTGTTTTTTAAAATGAAAAATTACTAAATAGGGAGTATAGGCCAACCAAGATCATACTGAATTTCTGAGTGTGGCAGGCCAGCGTGAGGACTGTGTTTTAGGTATCTCATTTAAAATGGAAAGTTCCAGTTTGCTTTGGGGCCAGAATCCTTAAAAGAAATCCTGGCTGGAGGTATATTATGGGTCACTGTATATTTGCTAGTTTATATCTTGCTGAGTAAATTGGCCAAGTTTTTATTTTTCCTGGTAAATATTCAGACGGTTTTTCCTCACTCCTTTCTCCAACAAAATCATATTTGTCATATGTGTATGAAGTAAATGACTGTTAACACTGTCCACACATCTGTGATGATATGAAAATTAGTGGTGGCAAACAAAGATTCCTTTTCTTAGGTACCACAAGGCCTCAGATGAAGTTGACTTTATCCTCGTATTACTCTCAAATTGTGACCAAATGGAAACAAAATTGGTCAGGTCCAAGAGACCAAAATGTACAGCACAACAAAAGGGTTATTATTTGTGAAAAATTTAGGTGCTCCCCCCATGTGACTTAGAAAGTTTGAAGTTTTCTCTTAATCATTCGTCTTTATAAAGTTTAGAAGGTACACAACCTTTATTACTATGAAGGGCTATGCTTATTTTAATTCACAGCGAGGCACAAAGTGATTGCCTAGTACAAAACCTTCTAAAATAGTAATGAAAAACACCAAGATGTCAAATCAAATGGAAATTTGGACCCTAATTTGATTGCCTGACTTCGAAACCTGTTTCAGAACTGCACCTACCTACATATTATGCTTGTGATAAGTTATATGCTGAAGCTTTGTGCTGATAATATTTTAAAGTGCAAGTTTTAGTGTACTATAAGAATTAAACATTTATTTCCCATTAAACAATGTATTTATATTTCTTTTAACTTTAGGGGCAAATGTGTGAACTATTAGCCCATAAACTTTCCTCATTCTTCTAAAAGAAATTAAATACCAAGACTACAATTAAAAAAAAAAAAACAAAAACAGAACAAGCAGGAAAAGTGAGTTGGGCATAGTGGTTTCATGAATGCAGTGAGGTCATTCTCCTGTCCACATCGAGTGGAATACCCACACGTGAAAAGACCTTTGGTGTTTTAAATTAACTTTTGAAATTGTTTACAGCACATGCTTTTTGCCTCCCCCCAGCTATTTTATTGCAACTGTTTATTTTAAACTCTACCCTAAAGAGTGATTGTGCTAGAAAACCACGTTGATGTAAAATGTCTCATGGTTGGCAGCTAACCACACTCAAACCATGTTCAGAGGATGGCAGGCGGCCCCGTCCCATTGCCAAAAACTTTCCACTGGGAGTAGTTTTGTAAGGGGCTGGCTGGGCGGGCGGGGAGCTTGGGGGACTGAGATGGGGGCCTTTCTCCTGCTTCGTGACCACATCATCTCTCTCTGCGTAGGTGAAGCTGCTCTCAGGGGAGAACCCAGAATGCAGACCCTGCCGGTGGCCTCTGCCCTCAGCAGTCACCGCACTGGCCCTCCCCCAATCAGCCCCAGCAAGAGGAAGTTCAGCATGGAGCCAGGTGACGAGGACCTAGACTGTGACAATGACCACGTCTCCAAGATGAGTCGCATCTTCAACCCCCATCTGTGAGTTCCTGTGTTCTTATTTTGGCTTAAGGGTGCTCCGTGCTGGGGCCCTATTTGTTTTGCAACTTTGTGCTAATTCTGATGTTACCATTTGCATACTTTATTTGAAAAGGATATTATTTACAAAAGAAAAATAGTGCTCATCTGCCAGAAAGAAGGTAGTAAACTCATTTTGATAACTCGTGGTGAGATGGAAGTCTGACTTCCCTCCAGCCTACTTGTAGGACTTTCCGCATGTTAAACTCCACAGAAGTTAATGTCCCCTTAGAACTTCTGCGAGTAGTCGAGTAGTCGTCTGCTAAGCTTCGCTTTTTTTTGCCTGTACATATTGATTGTTTTTAGGAGAGTCAACGTTTAGTGAATGTCATTATGCACCAGACAAATAGAAGGGAAGCTCAGCACCTTTTTGACCGAGCAGACGTCTGTAAAGTTCTTACTCAGGAGTCTAGGATTGTACACACGAAGAAGTAAGTGTTCATCCCACCTTATGTGCCCCTGGTACAAACTTGGGACCTTCCCATAAAAGGAAGCCAGCTTCCTATGCTCATGACAAGGTGCCACTCATCACATCCAGCCAGTCCTTGATCTGCCACTGACTGTCTACCTTCTTGACACGAATTGCTTCAACTCTTTGGGCCTCAGTTTTGTTATTTGTGAAACACAGGCTGAAACCACAGGTCTCTGAATCTGTGCAATGTCACCATGTTTCCATTGGAAAAGCCTCCTGCTTCCATGCACCCGGCTTCTCCCCTTTGCACTCTCCTCTCGGCACACACCCTCCTCGCAAAGGGAGAGGCTTCTCCCCAGTTTTCAGGACTTGGAGACGCCCCACCAGCTGCCCAGAGAGTCTACGGTACAGTGGTGAGGGCAGTTGGTGTTCTCGGAGTTATATTGCCAATCCTGGCAAGGTTGCACTGAGTATTGGAGGGAGTAGCTTTGCGTGTGCAGGTACAGAGGTCCTCCTTCCCCCTTCCCAAGCGCTCACTCCAGCATGAGTCATTGTTTCCTCATTAGTAAAGATGCTCCAATTCCTGAGGGCACTGCTGTTTCCCCACAGGAAGGTAGAGCAGGGAGGGCTCCTCCTTGGAGGCAGAGCTTCCGCAGAGAGGTGGCCCAGCTCCCGCCTCTGCTGCCTCAGCTCTAGCGTCCTAGCATTCCGCTCATTCCAGTCAGCTTGGACTGTTGTGTTCAGTCATAAGACACTGACAGAGGTATTTATCCTCAAATAAATCACTGCAGTGTTAGTCAGAGGCTGAGCCTGCAGTCTGGAGTCCTGGAATTTGCTACCATCAGGAATCCAGCAGGAAGGCCCTACAAACAATGCACTCCGCAGGCAGGGCTAGCTTAACTCCTGGGTGCTCAACTCTTGCAGTTCATTCTTTTATTCCTACGAATTTCTTATACTTTCCCATCTGCTTTTCCCAAACCCAAATAAGAGCATTTGGTATTTTTTTTTTTTTTCTTTTCATAAGTAAGAAAGGGGAAGGCAGCCTGCAGACAAACATGCCTTAATTTAAATCCTGATTCTGCCACACAACAGCTGTGAGGCTTTGGACAAGTCACTTAATTTAGCTGGGCCCAGTATCCTTGACAGTTATATCGTTGTCATTGGACAATGACAATGGTAATAGTTAATGTATAGAGCTATTATGAGGACTAGAGTTAAAATATGCAAAGAGCTTGGCACGGTATAGCACTTAGTTGATGGGAGCTGTTATTTTTATTCCATTGTTCAGATAGTGGTTATGATGATAGAGAATAAGAATATATACATATGTATATATGGTGGATTTAATGTTTGATAGTATGTGCCTTTTAATCAAAATGCCTGGGTTCAATTCCCACTTTATCTTTATCTTTCATCACAGATAATGTCAATTCCTTCCTCATAGGATTATTGTAAGGACTTAAGTATGGTGCCTGGCAGATAGTAAGTACTCAGCTTTAGTCAATGTTAATATTATTATTAGAATATTAAAATGTTCAGAAAATAATTTTTGGCTAGGCGCAGTGGCTCACACACCTGTAATCCTAGCACTTTGGGAGGCCAAGGTGGGTGGATCACCTGAGGCCAGGAGTTTGAGACCAGCCTAGGCAACATGGTGAAACCCCGTCTCTACTAAAAATACAAAAAACTAGCTGGGTGTGGTGGTGCATGCCTGTCATCCCAGCTACTTGGGAGGCTGAGGCATGAGAATCGCTTGAACCTTGGAGGCGGAGGTTGCAGTGAGCCAGCTGAGACTCTTGTCTTAAAAAAAAAAAAAAGGGCCGTGCGCGGTGGCTCACACTTGTAATCCCAGCACTTTGGGAGGCCGAGGTGGGCGGATCACGAGGTCAGGAGATCGAGACCACGGTGAAACCCCGACTCTACTAAAAATACAAAAAATTAGCCGGGCGTGGTGGCGGGCGCCTGTAGTCCCAGCTACTCGGAGAGGCTGAGGCAGGAGAATGGCGTGAACCCGGGAGGCGGAGCTTGCAGTGAGCTGAGATTGCGCCACTGCACTCCAGCCTGGGCGACAGAGCGAGACTCCGTCTCAAAAAAAAAAAAAAAAGAAGGCTGGGGGCGGTGGCTCACGCCTGTAATCCCAGCACTTTGGGAGGCTGAGGCAGGTGGATCACGAGGTCAAGAGATCCAGACCATCCTGGCTAACACGGTGAAACCCCGTTTCTGCTAAAAATACAAAAAATTAGCCGGGCATGGTGGCGGGCGCTTGTAGTCCCAGCTACTCGGGAAGCTGAGGCAGGAGAATGGCGTGAACCTGGGAGGCGGAACTTGGAGTGAGCCGAGATCGTGCCACTGCACTCCAGCCTGGGCGACAGAGCGAGACTCCATCTCAAAAAAAAAAAGAAAAAGAAAAAATAATTTTGTAGCTCTCTTGGTGGCTACAGATAAGACCTTGATGTATGGGTCTGTGATGACACTATAAATAATTTTAAGTGTAAATAATAGAATCCTCAAATTTTATGTGCAAATCACAATTGACATTATTATACAAAGTTTTAGGAAAATAGAAACAGGAGTAACCTCCTCTCTCAGACTCCCTTACACCAGCCAGGTGACTCCCCCCCTCATTTTCTTTTATTGTGGTAAAAAATATATATATTATAAACTGTATTTTCTTAACCGTTTTTAAGTGTACAGTGTAAGTGTTAGGTAACAGGGGTATCTTAATGGTGCCGGTTCCGGGTTCTTCTCCCCTCCTTGACCGGGCACTGTCTGAACCCGCCAAAGGAGGGCCAATCAGAAAGAAGCATCTCCCGCCTTCCCTTGTGCCCGCCCCACGTAGGCCCAAGGGATATAAAACCCAGCACACCAGCAGCTCTCTCCTCTCCTCTCCTCTCCTCTCCTCTCCTCTCCTCTCCTCTCCTCTCCTCTCCTCTCCCCTCCTCTCCCCTCCCCTCCCCTCCCCTCCCCTCCCCTCCCCTCCCCTCCCCTTCCCTCCCTTCTCTCTCTTCTCTCTCTTCTCTTCTTTTCTCTCTCTCCCCCGCGCGACCTGACCTCTACCTCTCCAATAAAGATCTCTTGGCTGCCACCGGTGTCGTCTCTGACTAGCCTGTTGCCTTTCAGTAAGGAGGAAAGGCGATCGGTGTGTGGTTAGGTCCTTCTGAGTGTTACTTGTTTACTGTGTGATAGTTATTAATTTTAGTAACATTACCATTGTTTGTACTGTGTTTTCTAAGAGCCTAATGACAGATTTCACAGGCAGATTGGAAAGATACTGCCTGTCTGTCTTCTTCGTGTTGTAGGGTATTTAGTGCTGCTGTTTGATGAAATGTTTCCTATTTGGGCTATAGCATGCTTCCTCCTTTATATTTAATGCCTAAGAAGTTATCTGCAATAAATTACAGATTCATAATTATTTGAAAAGGAATAGCCTAGTGTATCTGTCTCTTTAAGGAGATTACAAAATGGTTTTTGTGTTTTATCTTCTTAGAGTTTGTTAATGACATATAATGAAAATGTGATGTTTTTTATCACTAAAACAATCACAATAATTCTGGGGAAAGGAGTGTTATTGGAAAAGAGTTTTGGCTGGGTGTGCTAGCTCATGCCTGTAATCCCAGCACTTTAGGAGGCTGAGGCAGGCAGATTGCTTGAGCCTAGGAGTTTGAGACCAGCCTGTGCAATATAGCAAGACCCCCATCTCTACAAAAATTTTTTTAAATTAGCTTGGCCTGGTGGAGTGCTCCTTTGCTCCCAGCTACTTGGGAGGCTGAGGTGGGAGGATAGCTTTAGCCCAGGAGTTTAAGACTGCAGTGAGCTGTGATCACACCACTGCACTCCAGCCAGGGTACAAAAGGGAGACCTTGCCTCTAAAAAAGGAAGGAAGGGAGAGAGGGAGGAAGAAAGAAAAATAGTTTCGGTAGCTAGCTAACAAGGCCTGAAAGGTGCATGGTTTGGCTGCATTTTATTATAAGCATCATGTGGAGACATTTTCTAGTAGAAAGATGGAGAGATCAGGTGGCTCTGAGTCAGAGTAAGAAGCGACAGAGGCCGGGCAAGGTGGCGCGTGCCTGTAATCCTAGCACTTTGGGAGGCTGAGGTGGGCAGATCACATGAGGTCAGGAGTTTGAGACCAGACTGATGGATATGGTGAAACCCTGTCTCTACTAAAAATACAAAAAAAATTAGCTGGGCATGGTGGTGTGTGCCTGTAGTCCCAGCTACTCAGGAGGCTGAGACAGGAGAATTGCTTGAATCCAGGTGGCAGAGGTTGCAGTGAGTCGAGATCACGCCATTGCACTAGCCTGGGCAACAGAGTGAGATGATGTCTTAAAAAAAAGAAAAAAGGCAACAGAGAGTAAGACTGAGTTCTATCCAGTTTGATTTAGGGGAAGGGGAAAAAAAGAGAGGTTTCCTTAGTGATTTCTTCAGAATTTTGAAAATTAGAATTCCTGGGATTTTACTCCAGCCTCTTAGGACCTGGCGTATTTGAACTCATTATTAATTTTTTTGTTGATATTGTTACCGAACCACCAGGGGTTTGGTCTAGGTCCTGCTGCTCACCACACAGAAAGCCAATGACTGGGATGAGGAGTATTGCCAAGGAAGAGGGCTTTCATTGGGTGCCACAGTCCAGGAGATGGGGCAAATCCACCTCCCTGATGGACTAAAGCTAGGGGTTTATATAGCAGGGAAGAAATGAAACAAGATTTAACAAATAGGAACTTGGGAGGAGCAAGGACACAATCATGATGAAGGAGGGTCCCGCATCTCTTTGTCTGGATATAGTGACCTGGTGGGCTTCAGTTCTTTGACACTTTTTTTTTTTTTTTTTTTGAGAGGACTGAAGGTCTTTTCCTAAGGACCTCAGATAAAGCAAATGTAAGTTTTAAGTTTTAAGACTAGAAAGGTCAATTTCTGTGTTTATCCATTAACCTATCTATGGGACTGTTGGGTTGGTTCCAATACGGTGACCCTGAGAAATACATTATTTCTGTTTATTTCTTAAGAAAAGTCTTAAGAACGTGAACGTCTGTTTGGAAGTTGAAAAGTACTCTGTGTTTGGAAAGAGTGGATTAAAGGATGGGAAGAGGTAGAGTGGGATTCATTTTGTGGAAAAATCAATAAGTTTTTTTTTTTTAATGGCCCTTGATATTCAAGTGCAATCTGGTAAGAAAGAACTCTTCCCCTTTTTCCTGCCTGCCTGCCTATTTATCTACTTATTATCCATATGGCCTCCAGGGTTTCTGTCTTAATGAACTGTGGCTGTCCCAGAGTTGACAAACAAGAACCCTGTCCACTGGTCCTGTATCCTTGTCATAACCTCTATGATTTTGTTGTGGTTGTTGAGCACTTTCTTATTTTCTGGCCTTCAAGTTGTTCTAGGCTCATCTTGTAGCCTACCTGCTCCAGCCATGGAATTAGCCGTTTTTCCAGGGGACTTCAGATCCTTTTAGTGGGGAATAGGATTTAGAAGCCCAGATCCAGGTGCTAGGTGTGTTATCGTTACTATGGATTACATAGCTTTTCATGGTAACTTATTGTTACTGTGATGACATTGCTTTTAGACTTGATTTGTCTAATAGTACGGCAGACACCAGCTACAGGTGTTGATTTAAAATTAAAATTAAAAATCTGGTTCCTCAGCTGCAGGAGTCACATTTCAAGCTCAGTGGCCACATGTGGCCGGTCGCTACCGTATCGGACAGCACAGATACAGAACATTTCTATCATCACAGGAAGTTCTGTTGAACAGCATTGTTTCGAGATCCTTTCCATGGAAAGAGCTAGGAGATAACGAGTTACTGGCGATGCTCCAGGGCTAACCCAACTCTCCCAAGCTCCTCCTCGCCCTCCCCGTTCCATACTGTATCTCCCTGGTTCACCAGTAAGAACAACATCCACACATGTACTCGTGGTCCACTCCTGCAGTGCACGTCAGGTAGTTTCAGAAGCACGGTGCCAATACCACTTTGAAAAATAAAAAGAATTCAGGATTTGTTGATGGTTTTTCCTTCTCCCATGCTGAGAGTATAATAGTCACAGGATGAATTTGAAGAGTGACTTTCCCTTTTCTCCTCAGTATTGTCGTGTTATTTGAAATATATTGTTAGGTTCATTAATTTCTGTTTGCATTCAGTTTTAGACTTTTTCCATCCTTTCAAATTTTATTTTTTGAATACGTAAGATATGAACATCCTCCCCAAAGTTAAAACTGTACTAAAAAGTATGTTTTTAATGTTACTCCCTACCCTGTCTTGTTCACGCCTTTTACTCCCTTCCCTGGAATCAAAGCATCCTTCTTGTGTTTCTGTTTTGGTAAATCAAGCAAATACATGAATGTTTTATCATTTCCCCTTCTTTCTTACATGTGCGATAACCTACTGTGTATACTTACTTTAGCCTTGGTGTTTTCTTTGTTTCTTTGTTTGTTTGTGATGGAGTTTCACTCTTGTTGCCCAGGCTGGAGTGCAATGAGGCAGTCTCGGCTCACCATAACCTCCGCCTCCTGGGTTCCAGCGATTCTCCTGCCTCAGCCTCCTGAGTAGCTAGGATTATAGGAATGTGCCACCACGCCCGGCTAATTTTATATTTTTGGTAGAGATGGGGTTTCTCCATGTTGGTCAGGCTGGTCTTGAACTCCCGATCTCAAGTGATCTGCCCACCTCGGCCTCTCAAAGTGCTGAGATTACAGGCGTGAGCCACTGTGCCTGGCCGCCTTCATGTTTTTCAATGACACATCGTGGAAATCTTTTCCTACCAGCTCCTCACTCTGGATTTCAGCTGCGTGGCACTCCATTACCTACATGCATCAAAGCTCATCCAACCAGTCTCCTATTTTTGGACATTTTGGCAATTTCAGGTGCTTTACAATACTAACAACGCTGCAGTGGATGACCTTGTGCATTTTAATATCTTGTGTATTTGTAATAGAATTAAAACTCTTGAAGGCAAACAATGGGTGCAGTGTAACAGTATGGTAAATTCATATCGGTTGTGAGAGTCATTCTAGGCTGCTTGGCCGGTAGAACCTTGAGAGGGCTCTGTGCTGAAATGAAGAGGTTGCACCTGTGTGTGTGTAGACTTAGAGTGGGATGTGTCATCTGTGAGGAAGGGAACATTTATTGAGTGCTTACTTTGGACTGGCCCTGTGCTGGACACTTGAAATATATTATGTCATTTAACTCTCACAGTAATCGTGACCCTTTAAACTAGGTAGGCACATTTCTACATCTATCTGTCTATCTCTGTCTTTTTGTCTATATCAGATTGATTTTATAAAAGCAAAAATTGAGGTTGTGAGAGGATGATGTGTCTAAGTTGTTGGCAGCTGGGATTAACCCTGCTGTGTGTGACACCAACACCAGTGATCATTTGATGATGCCATAGCTACATCCCACCTGGGGAATCACATGCAGCTTTAGAGATGCACAGCATGTATTTAAGATGACACTTGACCAGTCCAATGTCTGGCATGTGTTAGGGGAAGCTAAATAATTTTATGTTGACTTGAATTGGACCCTGTCTCGAGGGGAAGTGCTGTTTGAGCCCACGTTCCCGTTGGAGCAGGCATCCTCTCTTTGATCAGCAGTATACATTTACAGCATATTTGCCCCCGGCCACAGAATAGGGCAGAGCCCCTAGGCTCACACTGGGATCAAAGCCATGGTCACTAGCCTTGTGCTCCATCCAGCTGTGTTTGCCACAGACCCACTGAGCAACCCATAATGAATGAGGAAGGGCCCAGTGAAAGAAAACGCAGCCTCCCCTTGCTGATGGGGGGCCTTTGAAACACCGTCCTGGTGTGAGATGGGCCCCTTGTTGTCTTTGCTTCTATGACGCTTCCTTTGAAGTGTTTGCTGGAGTCCGATGTCCCGATTCTGGTGTGCCCTTGAGTGTATATTCCAGGCTTGGGCTCTCCGGTTCCTGTTGCAGCTCCTCTTCCTCTTCTTCCCTCCCTCTTCCTTTGCTTGCATTGTCCTTTCATCCTTCATTGTTCATCTGGTGTTTTGTTTTGTTTTGTTTTTTCCTGGCCCTGTCACTTCACTTTTCTCACCATAGGGGTGAATAGAAAAAGAGGGAAAAACAAACTCAAAACCACGAATTCATTCAGCTTGACAAAAGGTTGGAGGAAATCTTTGAAATCAAGTGCTGGGCATATAATAGGAACTCAGTAAGAAGAAGAAATTGATGATTGGCTAAAATGGGATTGGGGGTTTTCCCTGGATTTTATTTTTTGCAGAAGAGTTGATTATATATATGAGACCTCAAATGTTCTGCAGTATCTAGTTTTTGGTATCTGGACGTAAAATCTTTGGCAACATGATCATACCCTCTTGGGTAGCTGTTGCTTCTATGTCTTTAGAGCCTTTAGTTTGGATGTATATGGACCAGTTACCAAGAGACTATTTCACAGATTCCATGAGAGTGAAGGAAGCAATTCCTCATTTCAGGTTAAAACTGAACCCAGAGGAAATTGAAAAGCTGAGGTTATTTTAGTCCCTTGACCCTGCTAGCAACTGGGACATTGTAAACAGTAATGTGTATTTATAGGCAAAACATGTTATTGTGTTCATGTCTACATAAGCCTTAGAGAGAGGTGAACTCTTCATCATGGAGAATGATGATAGGTCCTGATTCTCAGCATCCAGAGAATTGAGAGGGCTTTTGTTTCAGGGCTTGTTAATAGCAGCAACTCGTGAGCCCTTGTGTGCTGGCACTGTGCTGCGTACTTCGTGGGCACCATCGTTTTATCCTCACAGTTCTATGAGGTGGAGACTGTCGTTATCCCTCCTTTACAGATGGTAACACTGAGAGTTCTGTAACTTGTTCGGGGTCACACACTCTGGTAAGTACCAGAGTCAGGATTCAAAACTCAGGCTGTCTGATCCTAGAGCCAGTGCTCTCAGCCACCATGGGATATTTATGTTAATAGCACACATATCCAACTGCGATGAATCATTCGATACTGGACCCTAATGCCTGATAGTTTGGGACGATGCAGCTTAAGCACTCTCAAACCACACACTACTGAGGATCTTTGGGAGGTGGGGACTGTTCATTTTAGCACACACAAAGGAGGATGGAGGGAAGTAAAGGGGTGGAGGCCCCAGGACGTTAGTAGTTCGGCACACTCCAGGTCCCCACAGCCTCACCAGGGTTCCCTCAGGGACTGTGGAAGGGGGAGTGCTGTCCAGCTGCCCCCAAGAGGCCTGAAATGAGTCTCTGTACAGGTGAGAATCCCACAGGAACAAACAAGGGTTTTCTTTATGCTCGGGAAGCTGCTTTTTAGATTGTTTTAATTCTTGTTTAAAATCTGTGGCCCAATTTTAAGTTAGTGGCCCAAGCTAATAGTAACCTTAGCCTAAAAGATTCAAACTGGAGCATTTTATAATTTGCTTTTTTTTTTTTTTTTTTTTTTTTGAGACGGAGTCTCGCTCTGTCACCCAGGCTGGAGTGCAGTGGCGCGATCTCGGCTCACTGCAAACTCCGCCTCCCGGGTTCACGCTATTCTCCTGCCTCAGCCTCTCTGAGTAGCTGGGACTACAGGCGCCCGCCACCACGCCCGGCTAATTTTTTGTATTTTTAGTAGAGACGGGGTTTCACAGTGGTCTTGATCTCCTGACCTCGTGATCCGCCCGCCTCGGCCTCCCAAAGTGCTGGGATTACAAGCGTGAGCCACCGCGCCCGGCCGTATAATTTGCTTTAAGTATTTGAAGACATGTCTTTTTTTTCCCTCCAGATTTCATAAATCAAAGCCTATGGTATGGAATCCTTCAAACTGTCTGCTCTTTCTTTCTGCCACGCCTCCTTGGCATAGTCCAAACTTGGTAGGGTCAGTGCTGAAATTCTATATTCTTTACTTTCATACGCTATCTTACAAGTATTCCCAAAGGCATTCTGGGGATTTAAGAGGATATTTTATGGTCATAAATGTAGTTGTCCTAAATTACTAATGTAGAAACTGCAATATTGTTGTTACATCGGGATTTTTAATTTTTTTAACAGCCCCCTCTACTTCGCCCCATGTATATCAGTTGTGTGTGTTTCCATTCACATTAGGGAGTATCATCACCTCGGAACTGATTCTCTGTGAGGTTTGCTTTAGAGTTGTAACCGGCCTTGCCTGAGGTGAAAGCAGAGCTGCTCTTCTCTGAGGGCCACTCTTGCATCTGCAGATTCCCTGGAAGTGTTTTGCTAATGGAGTGTGGTACCTTTAAGTAAAGGTCACAGGCCTGACCTGTGTTGTGTGGGTTTCTTGTTTGTCAGGCTAGAGGCATTTTCTCATTTTCACAGTTGAGCTGAAAACAAAGGCCTCCTTATCCGAGCAGGGAGCTGTGCTCTTAAGAGCTGACATCAGCCTTCTCCCAGCAGGCCTCGCTTCTGCCTTAAGAGTCTTCGCAGAGAGCTGGGAAGGCAGTTCCCCATCTTGCTGCTGGCATTATTTTCTGGCCAAACGATGACACAGAATGAAGAAATGCCAAGGGGGGCAGGAGTCAGAGAAGCAGAACAAAGGCTGTTCCAGGCTGCACTGGGGACTTAGGCTTTAGCCTCTGTGGTTCTAATCTGTGCCATGAAGTTTATAAAAGTGGGATGAAAACCTTGAAAGGACTTTTTTCTCAAAGAGGGATGCCTATTAGAGGACGTTTGGGGTATGTGACAGAATGTGCATTGGTCTGTGCAGAGTCACCTTTTAACATGATGCGAGTGTATTCAAAATGTAAGGAAACAAAACAACCCAGGATTCTGCTGTTTTCCTGATCCTCTGAGTGTGCTTTTTGGAATGCTGTCTTCACGAACATGCTTCTGCTCTGGGCACATATGCAGCAGCTGTTTTTATCCGTAGCTAGAGGATTAACCTCGACATTGCCTATGACCTTCATAGAACTCTTACTATGACACAAAACCAGTTTGTCCTGAATGTATATGAAGTGCTGTCCCAAATCTACGTTAATAGATTTGATTGAAGACTGGGAAGAGAAATGCTAAGAAATTTGGCTAGGTGTGGCTATTGATGGTTCTTTTATTTTCCTCTGATTTCTTGCTGATGAAACAATTATTTGCCTGTGTCACATGCAGCTGGAACATAGCAAGGTGGTTTACAAGCTCCACATTCTGTATCTGGTGTAGTTTTTACTTAATAAATGGTAGGTCTTGCTCTCTATCCATTTTGCTGTTTCTGTGGGTTAAAAGACACACACACACACACACACACACACACACACACACATACACAGTCTTCATTTTGAAATTTCTTCACAGATTGTCTCCAAAACATAATTAGAAGGCTTAATGTTGCAGTAATGTTCTGGGTCTGGCAGTAGCTAGAAACTGTGCCAGACAAGGGATCTGCGTTCTGGATCCAAGCCTTCCAGCCCCAGCAGAGGCAACATGTACTGCAGAATAGAAGGAAGCAACTGTTGCTACTGCCCTCTCTTCCAACTTCTTATACTGCCTCTTGCCTTTCTTCTTGAAGAGACCTAAGAATAATGCAGCTAATGAATCTACATAGAAACAAACCCCAGAAACTGGGTCAAGGCCAAGTAGAAAGGACAAACCAACCCCTATTAGGTCAGGTCAAGGTAGAAGCACATCTGAGAGCTGAAATCTCGCTGCATCCCTAAATTTCCATGTCATTGGACCCAACCAGGGATGGTTATGAGTTTTCTAGCTCGTTAGGAGTCATTTCCTCAGCTGCATCTGACAACTGGGGTGACACCCCTCGCCACTGCTCAGATTGTCTCAAAACACTCTTCTCTCAAGATGCTCTAACAGAAACGAAAGTGTTCCCTGGTCAAAGTTTGGCAGGTCCCAAACTCAGTCTCCCGGGTCTGCTCCTGCATGTTAGCACCTTTCAGGCTTTGAGAAGTCTTTTCACAGAAACACTGTTTAGCCAAGTTTCTCAAATGGAATTGGCCGTTGAATCTGTTATGGACTGAGTGGTGTCCCCTCAAAATTCACGTGTTGAAGCCTCAGACCCCAATGTGATGCTCTTTAGAGATGAAGCCTTTGGGAGGTGATGAGGGTTTGATGAGGTCATAAGGGCAGGCTCTGGTCTGTTAGGATTAGTGCCCTTATAAGAAGAAATAGCGATCTCGCTCGCTGTCTCCCCACCACATAAGGACACAGCAAGAAGGCGGCTGTCTCTAAGCCGGGAAAAGCGCCCTCACCAGCCACCAACCATGCTGGCATCCGAATCTCAGGCTGCCAGCCTCCAGGACTGTGAGAAAACAAACGTCTGTTTAAGCCACGAAGTCCACAGTATTTTGTTATGGCAGCTCAAGCTAAGACAGAATCCTTCATCCCCTTTTCATAAGACCTATTTTTAATATTCCTTGGAGCATACTTGCCCCATAAATATTGCCTAACAAAAGGAGCATTTTATTTGGTTTCAAAATTCTCTTATCACAAGCTTTCAGACTTGCAAAGCTCTGGTGCTGTAAAGGTTAAGTATGAACATGAAATGGTGTTTAATTCCTTGACTTGGGGCTGCTGGGTGCCATCTTTAATGCTTGGGGCTTTCAGAGAAATTCACTGAGGCCGGAGAAATTGGGGAAACTTGAGGTTCTGTCCTCCTTTGACCCCGTGCCTGCTTATCTTCCATCCCTACCTCTCCCCGCCTCCCTAGCTATTTCTAGAGAGATCACCTTTTCTTTTATATCCACTCCCTAGTCCAGTGCTGTTATCCATACCAACAATTCTGTTGAATCCTCTGCCTGCATTCAGGAGTGACCTACTGGTTGCCAGGTTCAGGAAAGAATGCAGTCCCTTGTCTTATTTGATTTCCTCTTTCCTGAAGGGCTCTCCTCCCCTGCTTCCTGTGGCCCTTTTCTGGCTTTCTTTGGTCCCCTCCCACCTCTGTGGCCACTCCTCAGGATCTTCCAGAGACTCGTCGTTATTGGTATTCTCCAGGGCTCTGGCATTCTGCCTGCACAGACCCTTCTAACCAAGTCACACGTGAACCCGTGGCTGGACTTGCCATAATAGGTTGAGTCCCAAATCTTTACCTCTAGCCTAGATCAAGCCTTCACACCCCATAGATCTACCCTCTCACTGGGTGTTGTATGTGTGCCCTAAATCTGGCACCACCTCACTGGAATTGGCATCAGCTGCTCCATTGTTCTTCTAGCACTTCACCAAGTCTACTCCTTGTCTTATGTCCCCCTATTCATGACTGATACAAGTCTCTTTCCATTTGTCTGGGACGTTGCCTCCTCCTTCCTCCTGTCATTGCCTGTGGATCAGCCTGCTAACTTCCCAGTAGGCCCTGGCTGGGGCTGTAGTTTAGACCCCTGTTTGCATGGCAGTGCCCTCCTGACTGGTCTTACTGGTGCTCGAGTGTCAGAAGGTGGTTTCTGAAGTATTCATCTCTGCTTGGAATCCTTCCAGGGCTCCCAGTCCGCCACAGGGTGACACTGTGAAGGCCCATCTCCATGGGCGTCTGCCTGTAAGACCCCCTGGGCTGCAGCCCAACTGGGGGCCTTCACACTCACTTCATCCTCCAGTGTGGTTCTGAAAGCCACCTCCTCTGGCAAGTGGCACTTCCTCCTGCTTCAAGGTGAATATCACTTTGTGTAAAACGATGACACTTTGCTACAATTGGGTGTCCAGCTGTCTGTCCCCTTCCCTGGTCTACAAGTTTCACCAGACCAAGGGCTGAATTTGCTCAGGTCTGTAGCACTATATCCTCCCAGTGCCTGACACCAACTAGGTGCTGAGTAAATGTATGAATGAAAAAGGAGTCACGAGGAGAGCTCTGTGAAAACACTCTTCCCTTTGGGACAGATGTTAAGAATCACTTTTAAACCGATATAAACCCTGAGTGGCACCACTTAGTATACTTCCATTTTCTCCCTTGTAGCCTTGATATTTACTTCCACATGTGCCAGAACAGAGCCCTACCGCTCTCCTTTCCCTGCTAAGCTCTTGAAAACAGAAAAGCGAAAATGCACACATGCACGAAGTTCAGTCGGTAGCACCAGCCCTGCCCGTGATGCTTCTTTCACGACACGTGATCTCATCCCGGTGTTGACTCTCAGTAAGAAGCCCTTGGGTTTCTTGTGTGGATGAAATGATTTTTTTTCACTTTCTTGCTTATACATCTGGCTCCAGTCCAAGTGTGAACATAAAGTGAGGTATATGGAAGTGAGGAATTCAGTGCATTTGGGTTGAGTCTCACAGGGCAGAGAGATGACCAGACATTTCTTTTGGGTGGAAATTGACCCAAAGTGCAGATGTGCTCATACTCTGCTAGAAAAGCAAACACATCTCGGCCCAAGTATGTACTAGTTCTGGTATTTTTCAAATTTTTCCCAGAAGTCCTCAAAGCCAAAGTGTTTTTCGGCTGTTTTCTAGTAGAGTTGTTGTTGTGTTTATTTTATTTTTGTGTGACAGCTTTGTACTTGTATCACTAATAGCTGTCATCTCTGTGTGTTGGTTTTGAATGACACCACATCATTTTGTCTTAGGCTGTTGGCTTTTGAGCAAGTGACATCCAGTGATAGAAACACAGATACTCCATGTCACCTAGGAGCTGACTGTCCACCATCCTATGCTTGGTAGGGGACGCATTGCTGAAAGGCGCCTGAGCCATGCAGCTCTTCATTGGCAGGGATTTCTCTAGAACCTCACGGGAGGACTTTGCTGAGTTTATCAGTGGATTGTGGCTCTGGCTCCCTTTGGACTGTGAAATACAGTTTCTTTAGGATGACCGTCAAGGACTTTGATGATCTGCTCCCAAACTCCCTCTCCCAGTATTATTACTCAGAAGATGGCCTCCTTGGCCTTTCCTTGAAAGTCTCCTTGGCCATTAGCCATGGTTTAATTTCAAAATAATTTATTTAAATCTCTGCTATTAATTTCTCGACTTTCGGCAAGCTGCACAGAGTTGTCTGTGTGAGAAGCAGGTCTCATGCAATTCAGGGCAAGCAGTTTGGATTCTCCAACTTCCCTCGTGACTTTCATTTTGAGGCTAATATTTGAAACTAACATATTTGTTGCCAGTGGCATCTTTTCATGCATGTCAGGCCTCTCTCCATCACACAGGCTCCTCCTGGTATCCCCATGCCAACTTTTGCGGAAGACCATTTGAGGGCTCCCGACAAAGCGATTGTCATATACAGCCATCCCTGGATATCCTTGGGAGATTGGTTCCAAGACCCTCGAGGATACAGAAATCTAAGGATGCTCAAGTCCCTCATGTAAAATGGGATAATATTTGCAGATACCCTATGCAAATCCTCTCGTATACTTAAGTCAACTCTAGATTACTTATACCTAATACAATGTAAATGCAATGGAAATAGTTGTTATACTGTATTGTTTAGGGAACGATAGCAAGAAAAAAGTCTGTACCATCAGAGGCCTGACTACATTTTCCATCCATGATCGGTTGAATCTGTGGATGTAGAACTTGAGGATATGGAGGGCCGTGTATACCATACTACCTGTACTTTAAGTCACAACATTCTACATATTCCAGCCAAATTTGATGATAATCTCCTCTTTCTATCCTTCCTGCACCGTTTCCTCACCATAGATACTTTTTATTTTGGAAAAAGTTCAGACCTACAGAAACGCTGAAGGACTAGCACAGTGAACACTCACATACCCTTCCCTGCATTCATCAGTTGTTAACATTTGCCCATATTTGCTTTATCTTTCTTTCATATGTGTGCAGACAATGATATGATCTCACATCATCTTTTCATATTCAGCAATGCCCTTTATACTGTAAGATTTTTTAAAAAATTCTTTTACATTCTTTCTAATTCTTGATTCAGTAATGAATCACATTACATTTAGTCATTGTATTTTCTAGCAATCTTTAATCTAGGAGTTGTCCCACTTTGCAGGGGGCAGGGTTGGGGACTTTCATGGGAAGGGAAGAGGGGACCCCAGAGACTGCTCTGGAGTGTCAGCTCCTCGGGGCCTCTCTTTGAAACACCCAGGGACCAACAGCAGAGGATCTCCTGTCATTACTGGGAGGGGTGATGTTGTATATGATAAAGGAGGGATTTAGGATATGTGTGGTTCCTCTGTGGTGAGAAGTGTGCATTCAGAAAGAGGGGGACAAGGGAAGCAAGAGAGCTGTTGGAGGAGGCAGAAGATTTGGAATGCAAGATGGCAAGATACATGGAATAAATTAAACACCTCATGCCTGCTCTAAGATAAATCACCTTTTCATAAAATTTGATTCCTACCCCAAAAGGCTCATCTCTGTCTAGCCAACAATTCCAGCAGTTTCACTTTTTTAAAAAAATCCAGTATCTTATTCATGGCACAGGTGGAACATTCCCCTGTCCCTTTTTCTCCTTAAGCCTGCAAATCTGAAACAAGACTGTAATAGATTTCTCTCTTGGGAGATCCTTCAATTTTTTACTTATAAATAATTCATTCAAGGCTCCATTGAAGTCTGTCTCCCTCTCTCTGTCTCTCTTTTTTTTTTTTTTTTGAGATGGAATCTCGCTCTGCCAGCCAGGCTGGAGTGCAGTGGCGCAATCTCGGTGCACTGCAACCTCTGCCTCCTAGGTTCAAGCAGTTCTCCTGCCTCAGCCTCCTAAGTAACTGGAACTACAGGCATGCGCCAGCACGTGAGGCTAATTTTTGTATTTTTAATAGAGACTGGGTTTCACCTTGTTGGCCAGGGTGGTGTCGAACTCCTGACCTCAAGTGATCTGCCCGCCTCGGCCTCCCAAAGTGCTAGGATGACAGGCATGAGCCACTGTGTCCAGCCCAGTGAAGTCTCTTGACTGTGAAAACTGGTAGCATTTAAGTGTGTGTTGGGGCATGTTCTAGTTTTTAGCAGCATATTTGATTTATAATAAAAACTGTTCTTGGGATTTTGACTTGATGTTAATAACTCCTTAATGGAACTGTGATTGGAGGATGTTATGTATGTAGGACCTAAGAAGGTGACCAGGTTGTGACACTCGGAGCCAGTGGTGGTGGTGGATCCCTGGGTGCTGGGAGAGGGCAGAAGGCAGGCTCTGGTGAGAGGCTGCACGTGAACCCACCCATGGGTGCCTTCTGCCTCCTAAAGCCCAGATCCCTGGGGCCACCTCATTTTTTTTTTTTTTTCTCTTTTCAAGGATTGGTTGTTTAGCATTTTTTCATTTCCAAGAAATATCACAGTATCTTTCTAGTAAGTTGCCCTTTTTTCCTTAAACTAGATTTGTTTTATGTTGCTTGTAACCAAAAGAACTTTTTAACAAATACAGATATTTGGGTTGTTTACATTGTTCTACTGTCATTTGCAGAACTTCGAATATCTCCATCCTTCCTCCCATCTCATATATTCCCACTTTTATAGAAGTGGAATTTCTGGGTCAGAGGTCTTCCATGTCTGTTTTCGCTGGTGTGTTCTGCCAGCTTTGCTCTATATGGTTTACTGATCTGTTCCCACCAGCAACTGTATGCATTTGTCTCTCTCTCGGCATCGTCCCACAGGTGACTGCTACCATTTATTCATTTATATAATATTTGCAAGTTTCTTGGGGAGAAACATTGTTATTGTGTGTTTTTTTGTTTGTTTGTTTTTTCTGCTACTGGAGAACTTGAATGATCTTTTCATATCCTTATTGGCCATTTGCATTTCTTCTTCTGTGACTGTGATGTTGTTTATACCTTGTCTTTTTTGTAAATTAGAGTATTCGTCTTCTTTCTCTTGATATGTTACGACTCTTCATATTAAGGATGCTCTGTGAAATGTGTTGGGAAAATAAGTAATGTTATTTGCTTTTCAGCATTATTTACTGTGTTTTTGAAACATAGATTTTTAAAATTTGGATGTGGCCAAATCATTAAATCTTTTATTTAATGGAAAAGCCTTGTAAAATGTTCTGGAAGGGACTGAAATGTATTGCGTAACACCTGGCCAGGGTGTGTCTTGATGGTAGAATGATCGTATGTGTTTAATACAGACGTCTGCCGTGGAATGGAGGGAAGCTTATTGTTTGTGTGTCATCACTTCATCAGTCCATCCCCCCAAACCTCTCCTGAGGGCCTCCTGGGTTGGGTGCATTGGGGAGACATGAGTGTGCTTGGGGGAGTCAGCCCTGGGTAGAGAGGAACTTAACTAGGCCGGAGAAGGTTTCTGCCATGGTGATGGGCAGGAATGTGCCCATCCTTGGCGGAGCTGAGGGGGCTATGGCCACTGTCTCCCAGAGGCACGCCTGGAATGGGAGCATCGTCATCGTGACGAGAGTGGGATTGCAGCCCACTCCTTCCCGGGTTGTCTTCTTTTTTTGTCCTCTTTTTCTCACCTGGGCCCCTCCAGGATATTTTTCACTGTCACACTGAGCTTTTAGAGTATTTGATAGTCTCTTGTTGAGTACCATTAGTAAGCTCTGAAACCAGAAAAGTTTAAATTCTGGTTTTATTTAACCATTTTACCAGATGTTTCCTGTGGCTTGACAGATGTACCATTTACTAGAAAGTTACACTCCTGAGATTTGAAATGTTATGGACACTGTTGCTATAGACAGTGATTCTGTCAGGGCAGGATTTGGAAGACAATTTTCACATCATTTTGGGGTTGAAGATGTGTTTTTCACCAGAACAGAAATGCTATTTTCATAATCTGCTTTTATCTTGTCTTTTATAATTCGAACCTCTGGTTTATAAAATACTATATCTGGTTGATCAGAGTTTACGCTGATAAATACCATGGTGCTTCAATTGGTGTTACTTTCTGAAAGCAGCTGGGCTTGGGTATATCAGGGTCTTGTTTGCAAAACTGACCTGGGTGTAAAAGAACTCAGGTAGTGGGCAGGTGGAAATTTAAATTGGGCTGAAAATCTTATGCTTCACTTCTCTGGGCTACTTGATGCTGGCATATGGCTAAGACATCTGCAGACTTGGCAACTTCTTGCACCCACCTATAAGTTCACCAAGACAAACCTAGGATGGCTGCGGCACCTTTGCTTCTCCAGTGCCTGGAGTCACCATCTGTGGCAGCCTGAGTCCTAAGAGAAAAGCCTCTCACCTAGGATTCTGCTGGTGGAAGGGAGGCAGAAGGAAATTGCTTCCTACAGTGCACAAGTGAGACTGTAGTTGCGGCTGCAGCAGAGAATAGGGGATTTCTGGCATTCCTTCTCTGAGGGGCCGGCTGCAGCCCTGCTGTGGAGTTGCATGCATCTTGCCTTTGGAGCGCCTCCACTTCTGCAGCAACCTTCCTCTCCTGTGTTTTCTTCAGCCTTATTTTGAAGTTTTATAAAAGCCTTATGTTATGGAAGATAGAGAAACAAAGAAAGAGGAAATCGCATGCTGTAATTCTGACAGCAAATCTATTTTCTCACCAAACGGAACTGTAATGATGCGTGTAGCGTTTTGGCAAGGCACCCTCTGTAAATAAACCCTCCCAGGAGTTTCTGACCTACCCCAGGACCCATAGGAAACTTTTCTTGCAGTGCAGGGGGCAAGCAGGCCCCTTACCTCGCAACCCTCCTTTCAGGGAGGACTTTTATTCTGACAGGCGTCCGCCCATCCAGTTTTGTGCCTGAGACTGCTTGCCAAGTTTGTGAGGCCCAAGGCTTTCTTGTGGGAGGACGCTGGGCTGTCTTCATGCTCTTTGGCAATGATTAAAGTGAGGTTAGTACCAAGAACCCTTTCATTTTATTCCCTTATCCTTGCTTTTTCAAACCAGATGGCAACCCTGTATTTTCAGCTGTAATTAATTTAAACTGCGAGACAGCAAGTGCTGGGAAGAGGTAGAGTAGTCTTTGCTTAGAAGGGACAGCAGTGATTCTCCTTCTCGTCCCTCCCTTCTCCCCAAACGCCACCTCGTCCCAATCAGATTTGTGCCATGCACAGTTTCTCCTAAGCGGGGACTGGAAGGGGAGAGAGGGCTGCTGAGAGCAGCTGCAGCATGGCTGCCCGCAGGAGCTGGAAGGGTTAAGGCACACTAGTGATTGTTTCCTTCATGGATTGGAAGTAACCAAGTTTCAGGTGATGGCTGTCATGTGACCACCTCTAGACAATGGTGCATAGTTTGGCTGCTGATTCGGGGAGTACAAGGTGCTTTTTCTTCCCACTCAGTCCAGCTGCCAAGATCGCCTCCAAAACGGGGTATGTTTTAGGTTTAACATTTATTCTTAAAGAAAATTACAAGGGAAATAAAAGCACTTGGCCGCAGTTGGAGTCTGCAGGGTTTTACCTCAGCTATTTGACCACTTCCCTCCATGGAAATTGTACTTGAGTCCCTCCTAAGTTGCCTTAGAGTGCAGGACCAATTAGAGATTGAGAGATCTTTCACATTTAATACAAAATGAATGCTTTTGTTTTATCTCTCAGTAACTTGTACAGTCATTCCACAGAGCAGCCTCTCCTCCCACCCTTTTGTCCCCTCCTTGTTCCGAATGAAGCTGGGTTGAAAATGGAGAGTGGAGTAAGTGACTGCTTGAGGGCCGGGTGTCTAGGTGTGCTCACCTGCCTGCACAGTTGAGGACCCTCCAGGTTTTAGTTTCATCATTCGAGAAGTGCACTTTCTGGCCATTAAAGAGAAGTTGCATGGCTGGGCACGGTGGCTCACGTCTGTAATCTCAGAACTTCAGGAGGCCGAGGCAGGCAGATCACCTGAGGTCAGGAGTTTGAGGCCAGCCTGATCAACATGGTGAAACCCCATCTCTACTAAAAATATAAACATTAGATAGGCATGGTGGCGCATGCCTGTAATCCCAACTACTTGGGAGGCTGAGGCAGGAGAATCACTTGAACCCAGGAGGCAGAGGTTGCAGTGAGCTGAGATCGTGCCACTGCATGCCAGCCAGGGCGACAGAGCAAGAGTTTTGTTTTGTTTTTTTTAAAAAGGAGTTGGAGATTGAAGAGGATCTATTAACATAATGTATATGCAAAGCACTTTGTAACACTGTACACCAATGTTATACAAATGGTCAATATGTATTGCTGTTGTTAACATTAGCCATCCTCCGATGACTTGAAACAATTTTTAAAGATTCACAGTGAGAAATGAGAACCACAAATATGTAGCTTATAGGTCTCTGAAATGCTCACTGTTGATTACAACATCTTTGACTGCAGTGGGCTCCTTGTGTGCCCAAGTTTGCTGGATTTAGTGAGCTGGGTGGTGGATATGCTTTGTTGATTTAACTTTTATGTCCAGTGTTTACATTATTCATGAACATTCATTTCTCTCATGAACCACTTGGGCTGTTTTCACAAAGACTTACAGTTTCAGTTATTGTTGTGGACAAGATCCATCCTTTTGGAAACCTTTAATTTTTCTCTAGTAGAGAGGGCCAAACGTTAAATGGAAAATGCATCCTATATTTCCCACCTCCTTTACTACCAATGATGTTTTGAAAATTAAACAGAATTATCATATGATGCAGCAATTCCGCTTATAGGTATACACATGAAATAACTGAAAGCAGAGACTTGAACGAATACTTGCACACCCATGTTCATAGCAGCATTATTCACAATAGCCAAAAGTTGGAAAAAACCCAAGTGCTCATCACCAGACGAATGGAGAAACCAAATGTGGTCTGTACACACAATGGAATATTACTCAGCCTTAAAAAGGAAGGAGATTCGGACCCATGCTACCACACAGATGCACCTTGTGTAAGCCAGTCATGGAAAGACAAATGTTGTATGATTCCACTGACATGAGGTTTCTAAAGTAGTGAAAGTCCTAGAAGGTAGAATGGTGGTTCCAGGGGCTGCAAGAAGGAGGAAATGGGAGGTTGGTGTTTAATGAGCGCAGAGTTTGGGAAGAGGAAAAAGTTCTGGAGACGGATGGTGCGGTTAGCAGCACAACATACTAGTGTACTTATTGTCACTGAAAAGTGGTGAATTTTATGTATGTAGTACTTTACCATAGTAAAAACAATATGAAAAACTGTGAAGATCAACTTCAGGTCAACGGAATAAACATTAATGAGTCAATTGTGTGTGAATCCTTTATATTCCATACTCATCTGGGGTGACTGAGGCTGTGAAGGAGAGTCAGGCAGCTTGGAGGGCAGACCGAGCTCCAGGAATACAGTATTTGGTGCCTGATAATCGACAGATGTGATGCGTGATGACCACTGGGGGTGGTAATTTTAATTTAATTTAAAGAGTAGTTAAGAGTCACAATTACCATCTGGTTTGGAAGCCCTCGTACAAACGAAAGGTGCATGAAACTTGGGGTGCATGAAACTTGGGGGGAGGGTGCTTCTGAATTCTCTGGAGGCATTATTTGAATCATCAACTCAGGAGTTTGGGGGAAGAGATGCTACTTCACTGTTGAATGGAATGATTGAACTCCCCCCACGTTCTTTTCAGGCTTCCACATTGCACACTCCACAGATGAACACTTCTGGGCAAAATATGATTTTATAGCTAGGGGGTTACATCTAGATGTGAGTGATGTTACAGTGAAGCTCCGTAGACAGCTTAGTTCTGAAGTTTTTGCAGAATTTGAAAATGAGACTATTTTAAAAGAAATGCAGTTATATAACTCAGATCGATGAAATAGGCTCTCAGTACTGTTTTTTCCCTTGGGAACTCTGCTTTATTTGTCATTAGAGTATCCATTGTCAGTAAAGCAGTAGCCTTGCTAAGCACCTGGAGGTCCTCAAAATAAGTTTTTATTTAAGTAATTTAAATCTTATTTCTGTAATGCAGTCTTTTTTTTTTTTTAAGAAAATTAGCTTGGCCAACCCTTTCCCCCTAGTTTTAGAAAGACGGAGCGTAGCCCTGACTACCTGGATGCTCAGAGGCAGTTCATGTTGAGAATGAACACACTATATGACTGGCTCTCGGGAGGAAGGTCCTTACGGGTCTATTAGTACTTTAAAGAATATACAGTAGATGCCTCAAAATCTTTTACTAGATGAGCATTTAATCACTTCATGTGCTCAATACTCAAATTTTCAATGGGTGTATAATAATTTAACTCAATAGTTTTGGGGTTTATTTATTTTATTGTTATTATTATTATTCTTTGCAGAGTTTCTGAGTTCAGTCAGGGTAGATTGGTAACTCTAAGAGGAAAATCAGGTTTGATATTTTTATTTAGTGCTGAATAAATTTATTGAACCAGAGGTCTTCCTGTAGTACAGAAAAGCCCACAAAATAATTTCGAACTGGTTCCTACCAACCTTAGGGCTGGACCGTGGAAGGCGGCTGGCATACAGGCAGTTGTGACCATGCCCCGGTGTGTGGGGAGGAGGAGACTGCCACACACCACGTGACGCAGAAAGGAAGTCTGATTATTTGTCTCTGATATGCCTGCACGCACTCATTCATGTCTGGTCTTTAGCCAGTATGGGGTCACAAAGCTGAAATAATGGGAAGAAAAGGATTGGAGACTTTCATGCGACCACACTGTGCAACATGGGTGTGGAAGTGCCTACTGGCATCTTGGGTTGTTTTGATGAAAGGATAGTACTGGTGACTGCAGATCTTGGAATAATCCTAATGCTGAAGGTTAGTTTTTGTTAGACTGTCTACGCTGGTGTTTGGTTCAGAAACGTGCTACGATAAATGGAAGGGAGTGAGTCCTTGCCTGTGTGCCCTGTTTCCTTAGGCTGCTTCTGGAGTGTGACCCTCTTAAATATAAATGTTCACTTGTGGAGTGTGCCCCGTGGGTGACAGGTTGGATAAAGGGTCTTGTGTCAGAGTAATTTGAAGGAGAATTCTGGGCATGGCAAGGTTGACATAGAAGTCCTTTTCAGTAGTTGGAAGAGGAAATAAGATTCATTGAATTTTTCCAAAGGGCAGACCTGGGACCAAAGAATTGTATTTGAAGGCAGAGTTCATTCATTAGGAGGGAGAACCTTTAGGAAGGAGGTAGGCAGCTGTCTGGATAGTGTTTAAGAAGCAGCTGTGTGGCGTTCCTTGAGGGAGGCTGGGATTCCACATCTCTCTCCTGTTAAAACCATTTTAGTGTGAAGTGTTCTCCTGAGTTGGACAAAGCATCCATCTTTTCACTGTACGGTTTTTTTTGGGGGGTGGGGTCTTGCTCTGTTGTCCAGACTAGAGTGCAGTGGCATGATCTTGGCTCACTGCAGCCTCTGCCTCCCAGGTTCCAGCGATTCTCTTGCCTCAGCCTCCCGAGTAGCTGGGATTACAGGCGTGCGCCACCACACTTGGCTAATTTTTGTATTTTTTGTAGAGACGGGGTTTCACCATGCCAGGCTGGTCTTGAACTCCTGGCCCCAAGTGATCCACCTGTCTCAGCCTCCCAAAGTGTTGGGATTACAGGCGTGAGCCACCACACCTGACCACTAAACAGTTTTATAATAATATTTTCCAGCAATTTGCTGCATAATATGGAGTAAAAACTAAGAGTGAGCCTTCAAAAGAATTTGAAGTTATGAAAGATGACAGTGCCAGCCAGAAGAACGAGAGAGGGAACAGCGGAAGGTCTCCTCAGACCACTCGTTTCTAGGGGGTTGGCGCTGGCCGGGGCTGTCCTCCTTGGGTTTCCCCCGGAGCCCCCAGGGCCATGGATGGCCCAGCCCTGGGTCACCCAGCTTCATGAGCTCCTCTGTCTGACTCTAACCTGTTGCTGCTGGTTTCTCCTGAGAATTTGTTTAGTTTTTGGTTGGCTCATTCATAAAATAGTTGTGTGCCAGGCACTGTTCTAGACACTGACGTGCAGACACTGTTCCCATTTCCCTCCAGGCGTGTCTAGAGGGAATGTGTCTTCTCTCCTAGCCTTGAGTTGGCCGATGGGCTCTCTCTCCACCCTCCGCCTTCCTGAGGTGGGCATCGGAGGCAGTGGGTCCTGCCCTCCACTTTTCCAGCACAGGGAAGGTCTTTCCAGTGGAGCTCAGAGTCAGATTGAGGGTGTGGGGCAGAGTGAAGCAGCAGGGAGAACGGGATGTCTGGGTTGACTAGCACCAGGTGGTCTTAGTGGTCAAATGCCTTTTCTTCACCCCTCCCTCTAGTCCTCGCCCCAGCTGTCTCAGGTAGTCCCTGGAGGATGGCAAGGCAGGATGCCGACATGCTGATGCCTCTGCTGCTGTGCAGAGATCACCGTCTCTCCCAGGGTTTTGTCCACCTCAGACACTGCAGCTCAGTGAGGGAGGAAAGAGAGTGTTTTTCATCCCTTCTATGATACAAGGACTCTATTTAATGTCAAAAATATGATAGTGGATTTTTAACATATTCCTTGAGAGATTACATAATGACAAAACAACTACAAATTAGCAGCAGTAGGAATTTTAAATTATTTTCAATTTTATTAATCTCAGCAACCTCTCCATTCATTTGAAAACTCTAATGTGGGACACATCTGTTTTGCCTATAAACAGTGCTTAGCGTGCACATGGATTCCTGCCCCATCTGAATTAAGTTCTGGGGGTCCCGGCCGCAGGTGGGCATCTACTACTGGCTGTGCTCTCACAACTACTTCCCTGGCAACAGTTGCTAACGTGGGGCAGGTGAGATGCTTTACTGGTCACATTCTCAGCCATGACCTGTTTCTCAAACATGAGTTTTTCTTTAAAAACTAAAGCTAATAATGGAAAACACATGTAGACAGTTCTGGTTAAAGAAAACTGGTACCTTATTTACATACAGTTGAGCTATTCAGAAACGTGACCTGAGGATCTGGGCAACCTGGACGGGCTCCGTGCCGCTGGCCAGCATTTCTGTGAGTCCCACCTCTCTAGAGGCAACAGGTCTGGAAAGCTTGCACACATTCCCAAGCGAAGAGGGTCTCTGAATGCTGGAACTGGATATGCGAAAGTTGCAGGGGTTGGCCCCGGACTCACTCAGAACCTGTTTGCTCTGACTTTACGCCTCATTCTAGCCAAACCAGCCGCCTGGCTTTTTGGGCCACCATAGGGAGAATGGAAAGATGGAGACTACCAGCAGCAGCGTTTCCGACAGGTCTCTAACTAAAATCACTTAGAGTTTCTCTCCTAAGGCTGACATTTCGGGTGTCTGAGATCTTTCTTTAAGCGGCTGCTGCTGGGTAAGTGTACACTGTGGTTCCGGATCCGCCAGGTTTCCCAAGTGTCATCTGTCCCTCGCACAGATCTGAGGACCGATTGTGCCCAAGGAAAGGAGGGACCCACTTTGCTCTCAGAGCTCCTTCCAGTCTCAAGGAGAGAGACGGGCAGCCTCACACATGATGCAAATTCCAGCTGAGCTGCTGGAGGGAGTCAGAAGAATCTTGAAGGCTGGAGCATGTGGAGATGCTGCCTATGCTGATTTAATGACTGTCACTCTTGAGAGCACAGTGACTGGAAACCCTTGGCGCAGTTAGAGAGACAGAGTCCACACTAACAGGAGAGCAGCAGAAGTGGACGCCCGTTTGCTCTCACAACACTCAGTGCGGCTGCTTCCCCTCTAGCACCACAGATCTGAGCTGCTTTTGAAACCCTCCGGGCGGCCGGGCGCGGTGGCTCACGCTTGTAATCCCAGCACTTTGGGAGGCCGAGGCGGGCGGATCACGAGGTCAGGAGATCGAGACCACGGTGAAACCCCGTCTCTACTAAAAATACAAAAAAAATTAGCCGGGCGTGGTGGCGGGCGCCTGTAGTCCCAGCTACTCGGAGAGGCTGAGGCAGGAGAATGGCGTGAACCCAGGAGGTGGAGCTTGCAGTGAGCCGAGATTGTGCCACTGCACTCCAGCCTGGGCGACAGAGCGAGATTCTGTCTCAAAAAAAAAAAAAAAAAAAGAAACCCTCCGGGCATTGGCAGCAGGGGAGCAAGGACCTGAGTCCTGCTCCGCCACCTGCCAGCCACATGGCCCCAGGCAGATCCCTCCACCTCTCAATCCACTTTCCCTTGGTGTAAAGTGGGAATGGGGGGTTGGCACGAGCGTTGAAGAAGAGAGAGGAGGAGGTGCAGGAGTAATGAAAAGATCTGCGGCTTTATTCTTTCATCCTCCCCAAACCTTTGGTCGAGCCAAAAGGTTTTGGATGGTAACTCGGCCGACAAGCTTATTCCCTCTTGTATGTAGGCGCATAAGATGGGGCTCTTTTTCCTGGCTTCCCGAACCGTATTTGGGGGCAGCTAGCCCTCCAGCTTTTAAAATACACACACACACACACACACACACACGCACACGCACATATATATATATACACACATATATATGGTTGAATTGACAGTAATTGTACATATTCATGGGGTACATAGTGAAGTTTTGACATGTGTCATGTAGAGTGACGATCTCAGGGTGGTTAGCCTCCGTCATCAAACATTTATCGTTTTTTTTGTGCTGGGAACATCCAATATATAGATGTTGTTTGAAACTATGTAGTGTATTATTGTTAACTGCAGTAACCCTACAGTGAAACTATATAGTGTATTATTGTTAACTGCAGTCACCCTACAGTGGTCTAGGTGACCATAGTGCTGGAACTTACTCTTCCTACCTGGCTGTAATTTTGTATCCTTTAGCAAATCTCTCCAGCCCCTACCTTCTCCCTACCCTTCCCAGCCTCTGGAACCCTCAGCTTCTTACTGGCAGGTCTGGGCTGACCTGGCCTCCCCAGCTCTGGTCTCTGTTTGGACTGTCATTGTGTGGTGCTTTTGCAGTGCCTCAGGATGACAGGCATACAGGACAGGTGACCGAGGCCCAGTGGATCTCAGGACCTCTCTTTCAATGTCCAGAGGAAGCTTTAAAAACGTTTAGGTTGATCATAGATAAAGCAGAAGAAACAGGTGTGGCAAATATCTAAAGCCATGTAAAGCAAGGCAGCGGGTGGGTATGGCCTAGGGAATTGTATTAGTTTGCTAGGGCTGCCATAACACAGGGCCACAAACTGGGTGGCTTAGGGTAACAAAAACGTATTGTCTCACCATTCCTGGTGCCTGAGATCAAGGTGTCAGCAGGGCTGGCTCCTTCTGAGGGAGCGTCTGTGCAGGCCTTCCTCTCAGTTGCTGGTGGCCTCTGGCACTCCATGGCTTGTCGATGATGGTCTTCTCTCTGTCTTCACATCTTCTTCCCTCCGTATGTGTCTGTCACTGTATCCAGATTTCCAATATTTTCTAATAGGACACCAGTCATATTGGATTAGAGCACACCCTCGTAACCACAGCTTACTTGGTCTTCGGTAAAGACCCTATTTCAATAAGCTCACATTCAGAGAACCTAGGGGGTTAGGACTTCAACGTTTTTTCAGGGGGACACAGTTAAACCCATTACAGAAATTAAAGGCAATTCACAGAATAAAGTAGAATGGTCAGTAAGTGTATGAAAAGATGCTCAACTGCGCTGGTAACTGAAGAAATGCAAATTAAAACAACAAGAAGGAGTGATTTCATGCCAGGAGAATGGCAGAAATCCACAGGCTGCCAAGGCCAGATGTCACCGAGGATACACAGCAGCAGCAGCGGTCAGCACAGCCATCAGAGGGACAGCAAAGTGGATGGCCGCCTTGGGAAGGTTTCTGGCCACATGTGTTGAAGTCAAAGGTGGATGACCTGCAAATACTGACCTGAGAGAATGTCAGAAGCCCTGGTCCCCAGCACCAGGAGACATGTCTGAGGACTTCAGCACTGTGGAGCCATTTTCCTTCCTTCCTTCCTTCCTTCCTTCCTTCCTTCCTTCCTTCCTTCCTTCCTTCCTTCCTCCCTCCCTCCCTCCCTCCCTCCCTCCCTCCCTTCTTGATGGAGTCTTGCCCTGTCGCCCAGGTTGGAGTGCTATGGCTCAATCTTCGCTCACTGCAACCTCCGCCTCCCAGGTTCAGGCGATTCTCCTCCCTCAGCCTCTGGAGTAGCTGGGATTATAGGCGCCCACCACCAAGCCCAGCTAATTTTTGTATTTTTAGTAGAGAGGGATTCGCCATATTGGTCAGGCCAGTCTCAAACTCCTGACCTCAGGTGATCCACCTGTCTCTGCCTCCCAAAGTGCTGGGATTACAGGTGTTACTGCACCAGGCCTGCGGGGGCCATTTTCATAAGGAAAAACCAAAGAGTGCCCAGGCGCCGGTCCATAAAGGGATGGGTACATATGCAATGGTGTATTCGTATGGTGGAATACCACAGAGCAGGCAAGTAACATGGATAAGCCAGGTCTCTGTGCTGGAACATGCGTAAAGCTCCAAGACCACATGAGGGAAAGACACGGTTGTACAACAAGACAGACAGTGTGCTGGCATGCTGGAGTGTGAAGCATGCTGCGGATGTGTGCTTCCAGACATCCATGTGTGGCAAGATGACGACAGTCAGGTAGCAGGAGGCACCAAATACAAAGCAGAGGATGCCCCTGGGGATGAAGAGAGGGGAATGGGACTGAGGAGGGCCTGGAGCAGGGACCTCATGCGTCTGCATGTTCTGCTGCTTTCATCATGGCCAGAAAAAAGAAAAGGCCCGAAGCAAATATGAGAGCGCATTTTCATTTGCTAGTTCTGAGTGGTAGGTACGTGGGTCTTTGTATTTTCCTCCCTCCCAGAAAATGGAAAGGCTTTGGAGCCAGTCCAATATACATTGGAATCATTGTACTAGTTTTGTAAACTTAGAAAAGTTACTTAGCCTCTCTGAAGCTCAGTTTACTTATTTGTAAAATGGAGATGATGCTTATTTTGCAGTGGGGCAGTGAATTTACTAACATAAGATCTAGCATATGATTGGGCATGTCCTTCAATAAATGAGAGCTGATGATAATAAAGATAATCAACGTCAATCACTTACTCAGAGATTCCCCAACTTTTTTTTTTGAGACAGGGTCTCACTCTCACTCAGGCTGGAATATAGTGGTGCAGATCTCGGCTCACTGCAACCTCCACCTCCTGGGCTCAGGTGATCCTCCCACCTCAGTCTCCAGAGTAGCTGGGGGTGCAGGTACGTGACACCATGCCCAGATAATTTTTGTATTTTTAGTAGAGACAGGGTTTTGCCATGTTTCCCAGGCTGGTCTTGAATTCCTAGGCTAAAGCCATCTGCCAGCCTCGGCCTCCCAAAGTGGTGGGATTACAGGTGTGAGCCACTGTGCCCGGCCAATACACTTCTCACGCTGGGACCGCAAGCCACAGCTGTCTCGCGATAGATGGAGCAAATGAGTCCTGTGTTGCCTGGTCCATGGAGTTGACTTCTGAAATCTGAACCAGCAAAAAGAGGGACACTACTTTTGTGGAGAGTATTTTATTTTTATTTTCTGAGACAGAAAATAAAACTCACCCTGTTGCCCAGGCTGGAGTGCAGTGGCTCTGTCATGGCTCACTGTAGCCTTAACTTCCCGGGCTCCAGCCATCCTCCTGAGTAGCTAGGATTACAGGCGCTACCACCATGCCCAGCTAATTTTTATATTTTTTGTAGAGACGGGGTTTTGCCATGTTGCCCAGGCTGGTCTCGAGCTTCTGGGCCTAAGCAGTCCACCTACCTTGGCCTCCCAAAGTGCTGGGATTACAGGCGTGAGTCACTGTGCCTGGCACCTTTGTGGAGAGTTAATGGGGGAAACGTTACGTGGGTGGATGGTTGTGGCAGCGATGCTGGCTGTGGCGGCATTCACACTCGGATTTGATTCCCTTGACTTTTGGTGGCTTTTTCTCAATTATTAAGCAATGTTAAGCTATGGCAATAGTTGCTGACGCATAGAAGGCAGAGACAGTCTCTGCCCTGTGTCCCTGCCAGCGAGGATGGGCTCCGCTGTTGAAGTCAGGAGCCTCAGGGTCATCTCTGTCTTTGGGACAGTCCGAATGCTGGTAGTTTCCCAGCTTTTTCCTGCCTACGACACACTTCTTGCCATTTGTACCTAGGAGGGTGTCTCTGCTTCAGCCTCCACCACCTCTGCAAACATCGTCTTCACCCAGGCCTTCCTTTGCAACCACTTCCCTCACTTCCCATCTAAAATTGGCACAGAGGAGTGACGCAACTTGACCAGGATGTCTTGGGGACACACCCAGGCACCTTGTTGCTCACTGGGAAGCAGTGAATTCTCCCACTCACAAGGGGAAGAGAAGCCATGGTGATGAGTTCATTCCTGTGTGTGTGTTGTGGGGTGCTTTGGATGAGCTTGGGGACATTTAGAAGCAGGGAGGAGGTGAGAAGGACAACAAAAGTTGGAGGAAGGAACTAAAGGGAGAAGACATCTCACCACTGTTTACGCCCAACATTTAAATGTTCCTTAAATTCTGCTTTTTCAGAGAAAAGTCTTTTCCACCAGTCATTTTCTCCAAAATCTCCTTAACTCCCTTGTCATTTGCCACAAACACTGTTAACTGGACTCACACATAGTATGTGTACCTTAATGATTCATTTACTCTATGGACAGTTATTAGAACATCTGGTATGTGGTCACCCGTGCGGAGCCAAGGAGATTAGGGCGTGGGGGCTGCAGTGTCAGCCTTCCCAGGAGTGCACGGTCTAGCCAGGGACCGGGGTCCCCTGGGAGCTGTGCCTCAGGAGCTTACTGACTGAGAAAGCCAGCACGGCAGGACTGTCTGGGGACAGGCCTTGGTGGCCGGCATCTCCGCACTGCTCCTTTCCTGTGTCTCTGCAGTTGGGGTGGGAAGGTGGGTGGAAATGGTGGTGGTGGGTCGGAAAGGCCTCCTGGAAGCTTGGGATGGAGCTGGGAGGTGATGGAGAGTCTCTTGTGACAACCCTGAGCGGCTGATGCCACAGGGCCAGTGTCTGTGGTGGGCGGCATGTCCAGGCAAAGCCTTCGTCTTCTCCACCTTGGCCATCTCTTCTGTAAAACTGGGATGGTGCTGACCTGCCCTGTGCACATCAGAAACCCCAGGGGGCAGCAGGTAAAGGTTGGGAGGAAGTTCTTTCTATATTATTCGTGTAAAATTTTATTATTTAAAAAGTTGTAGTAAATTAGCAGAGCATACAGCTGACCACTTTAACCAGGTTTAAGGGCACCATTCAGTGGCATTAAGTCTGTTTTCTGAGGAAGCTTTTTAAGATTAAAGATGTGCTAGCAACCTTATTTATTTAAAGACAGGGTCTTGCTCTGTCGCCCAGGCTAAAGTGCAATGGCGTGACCATGGCTCACTGTAGCCTCCACCTCCTGGGCCCAAGTGATCCTCCCACCTCAGCCTCCATGTAGCTGGGACCACAGGTGCACGCCACCATGCCCAGCCAGCAACCTCATTATGATGTGTTAAGACTGTGTGAACGACTGGCTGTCCTGCCAGTTCTCAGAGGTCGGATTCTCCTGTAACTGCTGTGGTGGGAGAGAGAGGACGAAAAGAGCTGGAGATGGGGCTGTATCCCGGCCCACTCACTGGCCCTGTGCTGGCCCCTCCTCCTTTGAATCTCTGTCTCCACCTGGACTCTGGTGCTTGGGGGATGTCTCTGCACAGCCTTCAGTCTACTCCTGCCAGGCAACGCCTGGCATGGGGACGGGCTGCTTTGCCGCCTCAGGATGTTGTTTTGTGGGAGGCCAGGAACCAAGGCTGCCCTGGGCCTCATCTCTTTCACCGGGTGGGAGCACCTGCCGTGCCATGGTGCTCAGAGGCCTTTGGGGACCCCGGAATATATCCTCAAAATGTCTTGTACCCATACCCCCTCCTCAGGCAGAAGAACTCAGACTCAGATCAGTGTAGCTTGTGGCAGTCCGTGGTGAATGAAGCCCAGCGCAGGCTCAGAACATCAGGTGATGGGGCTGAGGGCTGAGCATCCCAGAGAGTGTTTGTTGGAGGGTGGGAAACTCATTTTAATGAGTATCAAACAGACGCAGTGCACTTCTTTCACGTGATGGATTCTTTCAGTGTCTCTGCTTGGAATCTGGTTTACTTTTCCCCAGACATTATAGACATTCTTGGTTTCTCAGCTTAGAGAGCGTGTAGCCTTCAGTCCTCAGAAAACTCTGTCCTGGATGATAGTGTCGTAGGCCTCTCTTTCCCTCCCTCCTCTTTCCATCTTTCTCTCCGCGGGCAGCTGGCAGTGGAAGTGCCCGCCTAGGATGGGGATGAGGGCCGGGGCAGGGCTGGGTGCCGTGCAGCCTCAGCGGCTCCGATGGGCCTGGCACGGAGCCACTCAGAGTCCTTTAGATGTTCGCGGGGATGCCGTGGGCTCTCTCGGGCCCAGTCCTGACCAGGAGCGGAGGCGACCTCCATCTCCCGGGCAGGATGCGTGCGGTTTTCTGCCGTCCCCAGGAGCACATGACGCCTGGGAAGCAGTGGCCGGGAGGTGATTCACCCGGGCGAGCCGGGCCTGGAAAACAATGTCTGTCTTGAAGCTCCGGGAACCAGGAAAATGAGCTGGAAATGTGAGTAATGTATAATTTTACTAAAATTAACCAGCCAGTTCTCCAGGCCTTTTCTCCAGACTGTATTTTCAGAGTCTTTGTCTGACCCGTAGTGCCCACTGCGCTGTGTTCCACGGACTGTCTTCCCAGTTAGTGCGCCTGGAAGTCCCTACTCCCCGCTGCCTTGCATAGGGTAGGCGCACAGTGGGGCTGTGGGAGCACAGATGGCAGATTTTGGTGCAGGGCTGCCCCGTCCTTACCTCTGCCCTGGCAACTGGCGGCCCTGGCACACCCTCCTCTGTGATGTGGTCTCATAGTCATGCTTGGATTTCCTGAGGCACAGCTGAGTCATCCGCGTGACTGTGCCATGCCCCTAGGACATAAGGTGCGAGGGGTGGGCAATGCCTTATGTATCACGACCTTGGCTTTGGACGTGGGCAGACGCCTGACCTTTAGGCTGCTCCTCCTTGCCACCCGGGGATGTCTTTATCCTTGGACTTCTGCAGCCCTGTGCCAGCTCCCATGGCGGTGGCGCCACCTTGCCTGGAGCCAGAGCCATCACTTGGGAGCTGCAGCCCCTCCCGGGCCTTTCTGTCCCTGCTAGATTGTAAGCCCATGAGAAGGCAGGGCTGTAACCCTGCAGTTCTGTAACCTCCACAGAACAGGGACTTAACTAGCACTGGTTGAGTAAACGGAAGTCTAAATTCGGAGGCAGACTGTGTCTGAGGCACTCCTGAATCTGGGACATGAGCCCCCAGGTCTATGCACTTCATGAAGTGGCCTGTGGAGGCATCAGCTGGGGTGGAGAGAAGCCATTCACTCATGTTGTTAATAATGAAATTGTATCTTTATCTGAATTTAGAAGGGAGCGGGACACTGAAGATGAGGATGTGTGGTGACACTGATGAATTGAGTATTCAGGAACCAAGTCCTGTTTAGGTAGGAGCCAGCAGATCTCAGGCCTGCTTGGCCTGATGTCCGTTCAGTGGAAGGTCTTCTGGTGACGTCGGCGTCTGGGATCGTAACCATGGAGGCATTCATTGCAGAAACCTGTGCTGTCTTCTGAATCGCCACAGACAGATGACATTATGGACAGGCTGGTTTCAGTATAAGGTTTTTAGTATTTTAACGTTTTGAAAATCGCCAGGATGTGTGTGGCGTGGATGGAACCTACTATCTAGACTCTGGCTAGAACATTCTCTTCTGTGGTTGTCTTAATGGGCTGAACATTTAATCCTTAATTGCTTTTAAGACATTCTGTATCATCAGCCAGAGAATAAAGGGGAAGAAAAAAACCCATAAACGAATACTGGGTCCTGCACAGCTAATCACCGTATAATCAATACACTCGGTTTAGGGCTGACAGGGTTCTCTTGGCGCTCACTGAGGGCTGCATTGCGCCACTGTGATTGTTTTGGTGTGCTGTTTGTCCCCCATTTAGAGTCCTCTGGGTGGATCTTACTATGACCACATGGTTACATGGGGACGCCGAGGCTCAGAATGCCTCGGGGCACTAAGCTGAGTGCCTGCTCCTGCTAGAGATGGCGCAGAATGACGTCACAACATCACAGCCGAGGCTGCACTCAGGCCCCCTCTGGTGCTTCTCCTGCTCAGCCCTTAACAGCTCACTGATTGGGCCGCAGAGTCCATCTGAAGGCTTGAACGCACCTCCAGTTGACTCCTCCGCCCTCCAGCTGTCCATGATTCTGCCCATCCACAGTTCCACTCCACGATACCTGCCTTTCTTACCTGGTCACCCATGCGCTGCTTCTCTTCATTCACTCGTTAACTCTCTGTGCACCCATGGTAGCAAGGGTAATGAGACAGGAGGGACTCGGCGCCCTCAGAGGCTCCCGTGTGTGAGGAGGCGTGGGTGCGTAGATGAAGAGATCATTGACGGTGGGTGATGGGTTCTATATTAAAGGTTTGCACGGGGCGCTTTGGGATTTTACACTGCAGCTGTGGTCGGCAGTGCAGGACGGGGAGGAGGGAGGCTAGAGCGGCACCGCATGTACACAGCCACAGAGGCATAGAGTGGCTGTGTCTTACTTGAGGAATGGCAAGTAGATGGTTGGAACTACGGAACACAACATTTGGAGGCGTGAAGCCAGAGATGAGGATAGGAAGGTGGTCAGGCCTAGAGGCTACCAAGGCCTGTGCTGAGCTGCTAAAAACATTCACTAAGGGCTGGATATGGTTGGATTTGCTTTATAAAGAGATTGCCCTGGAATGGATACAAGCAAAATAGGAACTCTGAATAAGGTTGGTAGTTGTCTCATTGTCGATATCCTGGTTGTGTAGTTTTACAAGATGTCACCATCGGGGGAGTCAGGGTAAAGGGTGCATGGGATGGCTCTGTGTTGTTTCTTACAACTGAAGTTAATCTACAGTTTTAGAAAGGTATGCCTATCACATGCATGTGTGTCTGTGGTGCATGCGTGTGTGTGTGTGTAACATTCATTGTGTGTGTAACATTCAGTGTGTGTGTGTAACATATTCAGCCAGTCCGGGACGGGGCCTGTGGCTGCTGCTTCACCAGGGCAGGCCCAGGCTTTTCTGCTAGTTAAGACAGGTGACTACTTGCAGACTCTGAAAATAATTTGTATTTCTTAAAATTCACTCAAATCATAATTCACCACATTTTTCTTTAAAAGATCAGCTCATTAGTTATGGAAAAAGGTTACTCTGTTAGCGGAGAACATGGTGGATTCAAGGGGCAAGACCCAAGGCAGATGGAACGGTGGGACCCCTGGAATAAAGCAGGGAGGGTGGACCAGGGCTGGCCGTGCCTTACCTGTGTGGGGTTGGTGTCTAATAGATGCAACATGTAACGCTGCCTTCAGACTAACACATCAGATGGAGGTGGTGCTGACTGTCTCACCTGGATTCAGCATGGCATCGCCTGGGTACTCAGCCCATGGCCAGGGCTAGTGATGGACCTTCTGGACGCAGCTCACTCTTGCTCATGTGTCCTGGACGAGAGAGCTGCGCGCTGGCTCCCTACCGCACCCCGGGAGCACCAGAGCACATGCCACGCCACCATGTGTCAGCCGGGAGCCTGAGCTGATTATTCCACCACTCTGAGTCTTGGGGTTCTCATCTGGAAAGGGGATGGTGGTGGCATTGCCTGCTTAGTGCTGTTAGGAAGATGGGCTGAGCAGTACCGTGGAGGCTTAAAATAGGGCCCTGCATGTAGGACGCAGCCAGTGACTGGATCGTTGTTGGCGTCCCCGTCCTGTCCAAATGGCAGGTCCTTATCAAACCAGCTTGGCCTCCAGCTCCCCAGGCTCCCAGGGAGTGGAGATTATTATAGAAGTGAACAGAGAGTCAGGCAGGGGACACCACTGAGTCGGGGGCTCCATCTTCTATGGAGCTGACTTTGGACTCCGCTGGCAGCAGCCTCTCCGGCACCCAGAGGCTTTGGTGTCCGGCTGACCCAGGCTGGCAACCGGCTCCTCATCGTGCTGCCCAGCCACACGACCTGAGCTTCAGGGTAAAAGATTAAATAAGCAGCACGGAGTGCCTGGCGCACAGTCACTGTCCCCTTTGCCTTTCAGAAAACGCCCCCTGAACGCTCATTCCTCTTTTTCAGGAACAAGACTGCCAACGGAGACTGCCGCAAAGACCCCCGGGAGCGGAGCCGCAGCCCCATCGAGCGCGCCGCGGCCCCCACCATGAGCCTGCACGGCAGCCACCTGTACACCTCTCTCCCCAGCCTTGGCCTGGAGCAGCCCCTCGCACTGACCAAGAACAGCCTGGACGCCAGCAGGCCAGCCGGCCTCTCGCCCACACTGACCCCGGGGGAGCGGCAGCAGGTGGGCCTCTGTCTGGGAGGGTGGCAGGGGGAGTCCAGGGGCTGGGGGATTGAGCTGGATGGAGAGCCCCGAGCAGAGGACCGCGAGGGCGGTGGTGAGGGAGGGAGGTGGCGAGGGATGCCACCCTTTGCCTCTGTTCTGCACTTGGGACAAGGGACAGCAGAACAGGAGTCCTCTTCTTCTGCTTTTACTTCCTGCCCAGACCTGCCCGGGTCTCGCTCTTAGCACTCATGGCCTTGGGCAAGGTGAATGTCACTGGGGCTTCATCTCTTTCCTCCCCCAGTACAGGGGTGGTGTACTGAGGTGTTTCCTCCAGCAGTCTTCTGTGGCAGGCCTGATTCTTTTAGGATCAATGTAGTCATCCTCGGGGGCGGGGGGGGTCCTATGTTTCGCCTTTAGACGGTCACGTGGATGAAGGGAAATGTCAGGTTGCTTTGCCTTGGGCTGGGGTCCTGCACAGTTGATGGTCACAGGGTTGTGAGCCCATGCTGGTCAGAAGCCTATGATTGGTACATAGGGATTTTTTTTCTATTAAAGGAAAATAGGAAATTAAATGATTGCTTAATAAACACAGTTTGCTTGGTAGAAACAAATCTTTTTAAAAATGGGGTTCTTGGGGAAATATATGGGAGAAGGCAGCAGCATTGAGGAGGCTCAGAATCACTGCTTGAGCTCTCCGAACCTCCAGGTACTGCGACCTAATAGGTCGTTAGTCAGTAGTCAGCATTTGCTAAGACTGACAGAGAGGATGGTGCCATGCCCCGAGGGGGTCCCTCCGGGCTCTGTGCATTCAGCTGTGAGAGCCTTTGTGTCCCTGTGGCCTCACCGGGGCTTCCCTCCAAGTGGCACTGCCTGGTGTCCGTCTCTGATGGGGTCTGTTGGAACTGCGGGTGGGGTAGGCCCTGGGAATTGGGAGAGGTGGTTCTGGTGCTTGAGAATCCCGGCGAAGCTGAGAACAGTTGCCCATCTTGCCTTGGAGCCTGACATTGTAATCCTGTTTGTTTGATTCATTCATTTAACAAAATGGCACAGACCCCTGCTGTATGCCAGAGGGTACTAGAAGCCAGTCAAGCAAGATGCAGTTTTTGTTCTCAGCACGCTCAATTTTAGTCTGGAGGAGAGATCACTGATATGTCTGATGGAACCCGGGGCCAAGTTATCACTGCTGTTCATATCAACGTTTTACTAGTGCTCACCATTTACCCAGCCCTCTGCAGAGCAGAGCTGTGGGCAGCCAGAGATGTGTGTGTTGACACTGTCACGGCCACAGGGAGCTCTCCCAGTCTAGTTGGGGAAACAGACGTGAGAAGAGAGGATTGTGCTCTTGGGCAGCAGCTGGGGCTGGAACAGAGGCGTGTGGGCAGTGCGACCCACAGGGACCCGCTCACTGCCCCCCCCCGGGGTGGGCAGTGGACCTTTCTGCTTTGTGAAGCTCAACAGGCATTGTAATGATGCCATGAGCCATGGCCTGAACCGTGCAGGCAGAACCTGGCTCTCTGGCCATTGCCACTGCTGTTGGGGAGTCCCTGAAGGACATGGGTATGGAGGGGAGGATTCAGCTGTAATCTCAGAGCACCCACATCCAGCCTCTGGCCCTTGATGACCTCGGGGATGTAACTGTGAGCCTCACAAGCTATCTCTGCCCACGGGGTCAGGGTGGGCCCTTGGCAGGCTTAGTGTTTTCTTGGATGATTTATTTCCTTGACTCTTCAAGGCTCTTGAGAATCTCGCAGTTGGTTTTTGGTCACAGTTGCTTTGCGAAAACTGAACTGCTGAACAGAGTGGCCTGACTCTCTTTACCCTGTCTCCCTCTCCCCAACCTGGAATGGGCCTGGCTGCCACGGCACACGTGACAAGGGCCCCTCCTCGTGCCTTGGGGCTTCCTGACCAGCTTTCCTAGGAGGAAGAACCTCGACTCCCCTTATGGGATCCTGTCCTGGACTGAGGACAAAGCCAGGGGCCATGGGGCACCCCAAGCTGCCCATTTTCCTGGGAAGGGCACGGTGGCCCTGACCGGAGCTGTCACTTTAGGCTGGGGTTGGTCAATCCTGCCCTCCTTGCCGTGGCTGCTGTCAGCACATGTCATTCATGTCGTAACCATTTGTGGGGCTCCTTCCTGTGGCAGGGTGGCGGGGCTGAGGCCACGCACTCCAATCCGAGCTGGGCTTGGGCGCCCTGCTGAGGACACCAAGCAGCCACGTTGTTGCCTGTGCTCCAGCAGCTCCAGGCCTCTTCCTGGAAGTCTGTTGGGTGTCATCCTGCAGCTCAGAGCCAGGGAAATGGCAGTGGGGAGGGGGCTTCCTGGGATGACAGCAAAGCTCTGTGTTCACAGGCAGGCAGGACGCATGCTGCAGCCCTGTGGGGTGGACACGGTGGAAGCCTTCCTCTGTGTGGCAGAAAATGTGACAGATCTCTGGGAACTGGGACAGGAAAAGTTCCCAGAGGGGCATGTATGGGGAGGCTACAGAAAGTGTCCCCCCATTTCATGTTTGTGATAGCAGCTCAGGATAGACAAACACCAAGAGGGTGGCATTGGGCAGCAGCCAGTGAGGAGAGGCAGGATGGGGTTAAGCTTCGCACATCGAGGGCTGGGCGCAGTGGCTCACACCTGTAATCCCAGCCCTTTGGGGGGTTGAGGCAGCGGATCATTTGAGGCCAGGATTTTGAGACCAGCCTGGCCAACATGGTGAAACCCTGTCTTTACTAAAAGGACAAAAATTAGCCAGGCCTGGTGGTGGGTGCCTGTAATCCCAGCTACTCGGGAGGCTGACAGGAGAATCGCTTGAACCTGGAAGGCAGAGCTTGCAATGAGCCAAGATCGCGTCACTGCACTCCAGCCTGGACGACAGAGTGAGACTGTCTTAAAAAAAAAAAAAAAAAGTTTGGCGCAGCCAGCCTTGGGGGTTGCTTTCAGATAGGAGAGGTGGTGGGAGCCCTCTCCCCTGGGGCAGCCTCTGTCTGAGGACAGTCACAGCTGGGTGGGGCAGTGAGTGAAGGGGTTAGTGACAGGGCTCATCTTGGCCCTGCCACAAATCCTCAGTGTAACTTCCAGCAGGGTGTTTCTGGCCTTCATTTTCCCCATCTGGAAAATAAGGGTGTGGGGGACGGGAGCCTCAGGATCCCATAAATGCTCACCATCTGGAGGCCTGGGGCCTGTTCTAGGTGGACGAGTCCCAGCCTGCACTCAACCACAGAAGCAGGGGCAAGATGCCTGACTCCAGCTGGGGAGGAGGGGTGGTGGAGCCAGTCCCAGGAGGGCTCATGGGCCACCCTGCAGCCTGGGTTGTGGGGAGGAGGAGAGGATGCCCAGACACTGAACATCTTCACATCTGCAGGTGACCGGTTAAGGCGATTCGCCCCAGCTCAGGTCAGGAGATGCCCTGAAGGTGGTCTGATAGCAGTCAGCCAGCCTGCCCTGCTTGTTCCTTGTTAGAGAGTCTCTTCTGAGGCCTTTCCTGCTTTGGATAGACTGACATAAAGGCTGGACAGTGAGCTCATTTCTTTATCTTCCTTGATTCCCCCTCCCTATGCTCGAAATGTCTCCCCAGTTCCCCACATTTGCGTGGGTCAGGACACGCTCGCTGCACAGAACAAGCCAGCTGAGCACAAAAGGGAGTTTTATTGGGAGGACCCTGGGGGGGGGGGGGGCGTCTCCTGGAGCCCAAGGTCATGGGTACAGCCAGGCTCGGGAAGGGCCTGGCCATCTCACTGAGAGCTGGACAGGGGCAGGGCCCTCCTTCCTCCTGGCTCTGTGCGTGTCCAGGTCTCGGTATCCTGCTCTCTTGCTGCTGCTTGACCCCTGTGGTGAGCCAGTGTGAGATCTGCTCCAGGCCTCATCTGTCGGTCCCTAACCCCCTTTCCGAACCTATCTGCTCAGCACTGTGAAGTCCCTCACCTGAGGCCCTGTCCACAGGCAGAATGTGGACATTCAGCCCAGCTCCACCTGCCCGGGTTCTCTCTGCGCCACCGCCTGTGCACACCATGGAGGCCATACAAACCCGGGCAGCTCTGTCCCACTGCTGAAGTGTCGTGCCACTAAGAAACCCTGAATTCTTGGTTTGTCTGCTGTTGCTAAGCCACATCTCCCCCTACCCTGGCGTGTGTCGTTTCTTGTTGGACCCAAGCACAGGCCCTTATGTTTAATCCCAGTTCATCCTTGTGGATCCACATTTTCATCCTAGAATCCATTTTCGCCATTCCCAATCACTGTCTATCATGAGAAGGTCTGGCATGCGAGCCTTTTGTGTCTCTATACCAGCTACTGCTCTGACCTTAATGGAAAGGGCTGGCTGGGGAGGATAAGGCCCAGCATCCCTCTGGCTGACACTGCTGTCACCATTGGTCCCTGTGGGGTGATTTGAACCAGCTCCTCGCTGGCTGTCCTGGAACTCAGCCCACATACTCCACCACCTTGTCCTCGGGGGTATTGGAAGATACTTTTCCTGGGGGAACCTGAGGAAGTTCTGTTTAGTTCACAAATATTTTCTGTCCCAGGTTCCGCACCAAAGCTGGGGGGCCAGACATACTGCCTGGTGTGTATGGTCTTACCGATGCACTTGCTGAATCTTGGTGGGTTAGGGGAGCAGGAGTGAAAAGCGGTGGGGTGGGGGGGCGGTGGCCAGTGAAAGGCTTCAGAGAGAGATCTGAACAGGGCTTGAAGGAACAAGGGGAGTTTGCCAGGCAGACAGCGTGGGGGTGGCGGGGAAGGACAGAGTGAGGCTGTCTGTGCGCAGGGCAGATCGGGCTGGGTGGGATGTGTGCCGTTCTACACTTAGGCATATTTCCTCCATTTCCTCTGTGTCCCGATTTGTAGGTCACCACTGAGGCCAACTCGAGCTGGCTTTGGCTCAAGCAAAATGCTTCCAGTTAATTGCCGTGTATTGAAGTGTCCTGGATGGCTCCAGGCACACCCGCGGCTCGGTGGACATGATGGGAAGGGCTCTGGGGACATTAATGGGAGAAGCGAGGTCCCTCCTGCAACCCTCTGCCCTCCACAGGATGCCCAGTGTTTGTCTTAACAGATTGGAGAGATGGGGACAGACCAACTCAACAGTTGAGCTTTTGTCCTTTGTACCCTCACTGATCCAAACAGCCACAACCAAGGGCCACTACACACACACTTGGAGCTACGCTCACTCTGTGGATTGGCTGTGTTTAGCAACAGGACTCCAGTGTTGAAGTGGGAGGTGGCAGACTGGGTCAGGAAGGGCACCAGGACAGAGCCGGAAGGGTGCTGGGGAGGGTCCTAGGGGTGGTGCCTGGTACTGAGGCGGGTCTCCACATACTGACACCCCTCCTCCCCGCAGAACCGGCCCTCCGTGATCACCTGTGCCTCAGCTGGCGCCCGCAACTGCAACCTCTCACACTGCCCCATCGCGCACAGCGGCTGTGCTGCACCCGGGCCTGCCAGCTACCGGAGGCCACCGAGTGGTGAGTGTCCCGGGCCTCACCTGTCACAGCTGTGCTAGTGGCAGCCCTTCTCTGTCATGCTGTTGGCCAAAACCTCTTGCCCATCTATTGCTGAGGTTGAAAAAGTATTGAGCACATCCAGTGTGCCTAGCATTGCGCATGACTTGGGTGGGAAGGGCATGAGAAACACACTGCCCCACTCAGTTCCAGGATCTCATACCCTAGTTGAAGGGAGGGCAGCAGCTACTGTTATTTAAATTTAATGCCACATTCTCTTTCTGAACTCGGACTCTGGCCCAGTGCAGTTGGTACATCACCATTTTACAGAAAAGGGACCTGCCCAAGTGCCTGACTTAGCTGGGGGAGGTTGGTTCTCTGTTTGTAGAGCCCACACTGACCGTGGCAGCCAGTCCAGCTCTGGGCTGCCGAAGGGAGGGTGCTGCACCCGTGCCTGTCTGCAGCTACCTGTGTCTGACTGCCTTCCTGCTTGCCTGCAGCTGCCACCACCTGTGACCCTGTGGTGGAGGAGCATTTCCGCAGGAGCCTGGGCAAGAATTACAAGGAGCCCGAGCCAGCACCCAACTCTGTGTCCATCACAGGCTCTGTGGACGACCACTTTGCCAAAGCTCTGGGTGACACATGGCTCCAGATCAAAGCGGCCAAGGACGGAGCATCCAGCAGCCCTGAGTCTGCCTCTCGCAGGGGCCAGCCTGCCAGCCCCTCTGCCCACATGGTCAGCCACAGTCACTCTCCCTCTGTGGTCTCCTGAAGGGAGCGCCTCCTCCGACACCACGTGGATCTGCATGGTTTGCCTGAGCTTTGAACAGTCAGTACTTAAAAAAAAAAAAAAAATCATGGGGGTGGGGTGGGGGGAAGGGAAGGGATGGTTTATTCGCAAAAACCATGTTGTTGGGATTTTTGGTCTGTTTTTGTACTTGCTTGGTATCCGTACAAGGGGGCCCTCAAACATGATAGCAGGAACTATGTGTGAACATCTGTCTAATGTAGCATCCTTATTTCCTGCCTCAGTTACCAAAGAAACCTCTGATGCAGGTCTGCTGCCCCGATGGGGCCAGGACTCCACAGCGCTTTCTCAGTCACAAGCCATGATGAATCGGTGACTCGGACGCTTTGTGCTTTTTCCTTTGCTTCTTGACACCGGGGTGTGTGTGGCTCAGCTTCCACGGCGTGTTTGGTTCGGTCCATGTGTGTGCGTGTGTATACTTGAAGAGAACTGTTGTGTCTGATTTGCACTATTGGAGGACTAAAGTTGCCTGACAACTTTGTGTGTGATGCCAGAACTCTGAGGGCAAACTGCTGAAAAACAAAGGGTTTAAGGATGAGATTTCTGACCATTTGTGTGTTTGTTGTTGTTACTGTTTTTTGTTTTTTTTTTTAATCTAGACAATACAGCTTTGGAAGGGGAAGTCTCATACAGGTTATAGGTCTTTCTCTCTCTAGATTTCAGGTGCTTGCAACTGGACTGCAGACTCTACCAATCACGGGCATTTTACCTTCTCTGAACACTGCAGTTTGTTAGACTAGAGCTGAGGTTGGAGGATTCCATAGTGCTTTAAACCTGATGCATGTTTTAATGGAGAAAAAATAGCTGGTTTCTATTAATTATATAGACAGTGAACAAAAACGTTAATACTTACTATCTTCTTTTCAGAATTAGTTTATTTTTGTCAGTTACAGTCCTAGATATACTTACTGCTGGTACAGTTGTACTCTAAGATTTGTATTTGATATTCACTTTACTCACAAGTAGTGCGGGAGGCCAGCTCCTGGCAGGCCCTCGCGATGAGCAGTGGGTCAGCTGCGGTGTGGGATGCTGGAGTTTGGCTGCAGGCTGACATCATTTATTTTTGCATCCCTGTCTGCTTTGTTACAAGCTCCCAGGGGAGGTGGGGTTTGCGTCTTCCAACTTCCCTACATGCAGAAACTGCTCCCTTTGAACTCTCTTGGCTGAACAGCAGATTACTGACAATCTGTGATATGGTGTTTTATACGCTTCCTCGTACGCTGGGGCCAAGGCAGTATACATTCCTCTGACTTTATACTGTTATTACTGCATTTATTATTTGCTATATTAATAGCTACTAACTAGAAATTAGATGAAGCAAGCATGTCAGACACAGCTGTGGAGGTCACAGCTGCTCCTTTTTGATCAATGAGCGTTTCTATCCCCTCCCCCGGGGTGTGCTGTGTCCCGCCTGGCCCAGCAGAGGCTCACGACGATGGCGCCTGACCAGGTGACGTGGGTGTGGTCACCTTACCTGCAAGGCTTCGTGGACTGTGCACACTGTGCGACCCCTGGTTTTACAGTTTAGCTGTTGAATTTTGGAAATTGGCACTGGGTGAAAAGGTCGGAGGACTGGCTCTTGTAGTCACAGAGTGGCTGCAGGCCTTTGAAAAGTGGAGGAAAGAAAAGCCCTTCTCCTTGCCCCGCACACATTTCACTCCCACTGTACTGGGCTTCCAAGCTTTGGCATTCAGGCCCCTATATTTTCTGTAGGAAAAATCGTGGAGAACACTTTTTTTATATAGGTAATTTTAAGACCATCATTACGCTGTGCGTAAAGAATGTACAGAGAAATTTGTAGGTATTTTTTGAAGAACATTAATTTGTTAATGATATGTAGCTATTTAATTTTTCCCTTTCCTATTGTAATCATTTTTTTGTTGTTTGGAAAAAAAAGTTGATCTTTTTTTGTCGTAGATTTGTCTGTAAAAGTGCAGGAACACAGTTATTCTATGAGAACACTGCATCTGCATTCATAGCCACTAGTTTGTTATTGCTACAGGCTACTGAGCGTCGTAACAGGAAAACAAACAACCCACTGCTGACCGGCTCGGTGGAGGACACTCCTGGGACAGGTCTCTTTGTCAGTGAACAAGGGCGTCACTCTGGGAGGGGTCAGCGGTGCTGGCGGCCGGGTCCCTGGTGCACTGACCTATCTGGGATAGGCAGTACCCTGGAGGGGGGCCTGGGGCAGAGGAGGCAGCAGAAAACCAAACATTTCACTGAGAAAGAGCCCCCTCCCTGCTCTAAGAAGGGGCTCCGTGAAGTTCTTCCCAGAGCCGCGCTGCCTGCAGTGCGCTCTGACCTTCTCTCCATGTGTGTAAATCTGTAATATACCATTCTCTGTGGCCTGTTTTTCCTGGAAGAAGAAAAAAAAAGGTTTGGCAGGCCATCTTTTTTTTGTACTTAAAAGTAGCCTTAAGAACAATAATAAAGTGCTCTTAAACCACATAGTGTACGTGTGGATCTTAAACCCCAGAGTTTCAGCGCCAGGCTGGGTGGGCGGACTCGGGCCCTGCACCTGTGCCGGCTGTGTCCCCATGAAGCTCCCATGAGCTGAATGACAGCCACTGCAACTTGGACTGGCTACTTTGGGAGAAGCCTCATTTGAAATCTACCCTACTAAATCCTACTGTTTAAGGGTCAGCTTGACTCAATTTTCACTTTGATTCTGGGCCTAAGACGAAAGCTGAAAGAAAATAGCAGGAAAGACGATGCCTTCTACACGGGGCAGGGTGGTCAGAGGTACCTAGGCCATGGCCTCTCTTGGGTTGGGGCCTCACAGCTGCACACACCCAGAATAAAGAGGAAAACCAGCTCTTGCCTGAGTTACCCATGGTAGAGCCGCCTGACCCCTCCCTCGGCTGGGGCAGGAAGGCAGCCCAGGCTTGGCCTTTCTGGGCCTGGCGTGCTCATAAGGGCAGGGAGGAGGCTCATCCAGGCAGCTGCCAGGATCTGCCCCTGGGCTCTTCCCCCAGCTCAAGACAGCAGCAGAAACTCCTCTCCCTCAAGCAGGCAGGCAGGCACAGATGCTATGCCCACAGTGGAGGACAGGCTGGGAGGCAGAAAGCCATGTCTGGGCAGCTCACTCTGTCCTCGGTGGAAATCTGGGGTCACTGGGTCGTGTGGACCCTTTAGTCTCGCACCCAGCTCGGCTCTCCTCCTCCTCCTGCTCCACCAGGGCCAGGGTGCAGTGCGCTCACAGGGTCCCACCTTTACCCATGCCCAGGATCCCCACGGGAGGAGCCTGCAGTGCAGTTGGCAGCACATTCCGGGGATGAGGGTGCCACCTCCCACAGTGGCTCTGGGCAGGAGCTGGTTGCTCATTTCCCCATTTGGTCTGTGTTGGGTCACCCCCTGAGGGCCAAGGGGAAAGGATCCTGGGGGATGGCTATCAGTCACTGTGACAAGAAATAAAAACTGCATAGAGGACCAAGTCCCAGGTCAGTAGCAAGGCCAAAGCCAAGGTTATTATTTAGCTCTGAACTGGTGGCATCTTGAATCCCGAGCAACGCCGAACACTGGCCGCTCCTGCAGCAGAGGGGGGGTCCCAGTCCTCAGGGTATGGAGAGGAGGGGCCCAGAATCACCAAGCCTGGGGTCAGCAGTCCTGCTCTGGCGATGGAGAGCTCCTCAGCAGGCAGCCGGGGAGAAGTCAGCCCCACAGCGGGGCCATGTCAGATGGTCTCGTCGTCGCTCATATCCCAGATCTGCGTGGAGAAGGGGAGAGGCTCAGCCGAGATGTCCCACTGCCCGGTGGGGGACACACAGATGCTTTAAAACCGCAGCGGTCATGGCAGCTCCCACCTGCAGAACCACTCCCTCGTCTCTGAGGGACTGTCACCCCATTTCTGTACAAGGAAACCATATCTCAGACTTGCCAAGGCATCACTGTGAACCACCTGGTGGAACCAACAGGGGAGGGCTGGGATTTGCACTGGGGAATGTGCCTCTGCTCACCTCCTGCATGTCCACCTTGGGGGACCGTCCCTGACCCAGCCAGCCTCTGCTCATCCTGGCTTCTGCAGCACTCACCCCCACCCCAAGCCAGCTTGTTCTCCTTGCGGTCCACCTGCCTGCTGGAAGGCAAGCTCCCTGAGGGCAGGGATTCTGGCATGGGCACATGCTGCCTTGGGAGGCTGCACCCTGGGCACCTGCTCCACGTTCCCTCTAACTGTAGTCCAGCTGCCCACACTCCCAACTCACACTAGAGAGCTGGCTCAAGAGCAAGCCCTCCCCACCAGCCAGGGTGGAGGTGGCCTGGAGCAGGACAGTGGAGACAGCCAGATCCTGCCACAGTCCCTCAACGCGTGTCCTCCGAGTCTGAGCCTCGCAGCAAACCTGGGGAGCGGGAGGCCCCAACATGGCTGTGAGGAGAACTGAGGGACCCAGCAAGAGCCACCCTGGCCGACAACCCCACGGGCCCAGGCCCATTCATTCCCTGCAGTCCTTGGCGTGAACCCCCAGGGAGAGAGCCCAAGGCCAGCACAGCAGGTCCCAGGGCCCCTGGCACTCAGGGCTCCCTGGAGGGCCAGTCCCTGAACCTACGTCGTCAGACTTTCAAAATTCCTAGAATTGGTTGCAAAAGGCGACCTCAGTGCTAGCAGAGCTGAGAGAAGGAACAGCGTGTTTACACGAGGCTGGCCCGGGGAGACGGGAGGCCTCGCCAAGGTAAATATCAACACCAGCTTGGCTTTCAAAGTCAAGGACGTCGAAAATAAATAGAAGGAAATTTCCTCTCTCCTGAGGACCCAGCTCCCAGGCTGAGGGGAGGCAGCCTTCTCACTGCCCCTGTCTCCCCTGAGGCCAAACTATCTGAGCTCCGGGAGGAGATTGCCAAGCGAGGTCTAGATGCCAGCCCAGCCAGGCTGTGGATGGGCTTGTCTGGGGTCCAGTGACCAGGTGTCTCTTTCTCTGGGTCAGGTCCCCACCGAGCTCATCCTCAGTGTGGCTGGAAACTCCCTTAGGGTGGGATTGAGCAGTGCAGGGCAGGGTGGCTGTGTTTCTAACAAAGGTTGCATTTAGGAGCTCCTGGATCTGATCTCCGCGTTCTGATGGTCTGAGTGGAGGAAACTGAGCCCCTGGAGGGTTTGCCAGCACAGCCCGTCCATTCTTCCACTCTCCCCTTCAATGAACACACATTCATGTAGCCTGCTCTGTGCCACGCGCTGTGTAGACCTGCTGCAGATACTCCCTCTTTCACTCCTCACATCTCCCTGTGAGGTGAAGATGGAAACAAGCCCAGAGAGGTAAGGCAATTGGCCTGAGATCACACAGCAAGCAAGCTTCAGTGCTGGGAACCAGGGGTGTGTGGAAAAGGGCGGGGCAGGCTGCCTGGAGGAAAGGGTCGAGGTGGAGGGTGATGGGGGCAAGATGGAGAATGAAAAGGGTGAGCCTTGTGGGCTGTGTCCTCCGGGACCTCCTGCTCAGCCTCCTTGGAGGGCTGCCAGCCTGGGCAGGGCAGGGTCAGTGCCAAACAGCAGTGCCCTCTGCAAATGGGTGGTCGGGGTTGTTCTGTTCATAAGAGGACTAGGGCCTGGGCTGGGGCTGGGCTTTATAGGAAAGTAGAAACTTTCAGGGAGGTGTTACCCATTTTATCATCCATTTTACTGGGTTTTTAGCTACAGGGAAGAGGCATAGGTGCTCAGCCACACTGGGACTGGGTGGCCTGGGACTGGCCCTGGAAGGTGCCTGGCTGACCCCTTGCTCCTGGACAGATGCAGCCACTTGAGGGGCTGCGGCTGCTGGCAGTGCCTGAGCTGTGCAGGGGATCCTGCGAGACACCCAGAAGGCTTATCGTGCGGGGATTATTATTTTGTAAAATGCATTTTACAAAACCACTCAGGGATTTTCCAGAGCGAATCTCTGGGGCAGGGACAGGCTCTCCGCTGGCCTTGTCTCATTGGCTGGCCTCAGAGGGCAGCAGCCGTCTTCATTTGAAACCTCAAGAAACAACCAGAACAGGGACTCCTGGGGATAGGGACGGAGACTGGAGTGGGACTGGGGGCTGGGATCTGCAGGCTCCCTACTGTGTCCTTGGCAGGGCAACTGGTGTGGAGAAGGGGCACAGTGAATGTCCTCTTAATGAAGATCAGAGTAAACTGGCAGATTTTAAAAAATATCAATACTCAGTGCCAACAAGGGTATGGCAAAACACTGCCACAAGAGGAGTATAAGTTGGTACCATATTTTTTAAAAGATTTGGCAATATGTAATACAAACCTTTAAAAACGTTCAACCCTAAGGAAAAGACAAATGATCTTTTTGTAGGTAATATCAAAGCACACCTGGAAACCCCAATAAAATAAATGCTAAGATATCCTTAGAATACAAATGAAAAAGTATTTGGTAAGAGCAAGATACAAAATTGACAACAACCAATTATAACCCACCACATGCAGTACAAACAATGTTTAGTTCAAAACAGAATGAAAGAGGCCAGGTGGGGTGGATCACTTGAGGTCAGGAGTTCGAGACCAGCCTGGCCAACATGGTGAAACCCCGTCTCTACTAAAAATATAAAAATTAGCCAGGCATGGTGGTGGGCACCTGTAATCCCAGCTACTTGGGAGGCTGAGGCAGGACAATGGCTTCAACTCAGGAGGTGGAAGTTGCAGTGAGCTGAGATCGTACCACTACACTCCAGCCTGGGCGACAGTGAGACTCTGTCTCGAGAAAAAAAAGAAAAGAACCCATTATATTGGCTGGGCACAGCGGCTCACGCCTGTAATCCCAGCACTTTGGGAGGCTGAGGCGAGTGGACTACTTGAGGCAGCCTGGACAATAGAGCAAGACCCTGTCTCTATAAAAATAAAAATTTTTTTTAAATTATAAAAGCAGTGAAAAAGATAAACACATGGGAATAAACCTAACATCAGATGTACAGAATCCATATGAAACCTCTAAAACAGCTGCGACAGTCCTAGAAGAATCTCAGCTGGAAAGATGTAAACTGGAATAGATAGAGCCACACCCCTTGTTTCTGCATAGGACGATTCAACATCCATAAAGATGTCAGCTTTCTCAAAGTGAATACATTAACAAAGTCTCAATTTTCAAAGTTAACAAATGTCTTCTGGAGCCAGGCGAGCTGGTTCTAGGCTATGTGGAAAAACAGGAAGCAGAGACACCCAGGAAACCCTCTGAACAGAATGGCGGTGAGAAGCCCCACCATGGGCCGAGGGAGACACCATGAAACCCCCAAGGAGGAGAGGGTGCGTCAGCATGGGAACACTCAGATGGCCCGCAGGACACGACGAGTACAGAAACGAGAGAAGACCATGTCCAAGAACATGTGGAAATCAAGGATTTTAATGATAATGGCCTGGGGAGTGCCATCTCAGCTCATTAGGAAAAGATAGACTTTTTAAATAAATGATATGAAGAGAAGTAGAGAGTCACTTGGAAAAAGAAAAAATTGATTCCATGCCTTACCCCGCATGTTAGCATCAACTCTAAATGGGATAAAGATCCAAACATTAGAGAAAATGAAACCATAAGAATACTAGATACAAACGCGGGTAAGCTCATTATAGCCTGGGAGTAGGGAAGGCCTATGATCCCAAATCCATAAGCAATAAAAAAATGGATACACTGGACTCTGCAAAAACACATGCATGCAATATGCACGGGAAAACAGTCAAAAAGGCAAACTGAGAGAAAACATAACATACCATAAAGGGTTCATCTCAGTAACAGACAAAGAGCTCTTAGAAACCAAGAAGAGAGACCAGGCATGCCTATAATCCCAGCACTTTGGGAGGCTGAGGTGGGAGGATCACTTGAGCCCAGGAGTTCAAGACCAGCCTGGGCAACATAAGGAGACCCTTTCTCTACAATAATTTTTTAAAAATTAGCCAGGCATAGTGGCATGTGTCTGTAGTCCCAGCAACTCAGGAGATAGGATGGTGTGAGCTTGGGAGGTATAGAGGCCACAGTGAGCTGTGATTGCACCACTGCACTCCAGCCTGGGCAACAGAGAGTGAGACCTTGTCTCAAAAAAATAAATAAAAATCAAGAGAAAGACCAATAGACCAAATTTTTAAAAAGTGGCCAAAAACATGGCCAGTTCTCAGAAAAAATAAGCAAATGGCCCTTAAACAGAAAAAAAGATGCACAGCCTTACTCATAATAAAGGAAATGCAAAGGTTTCTTAAGACACAAAAAGTACTAACCAGAAAAAAAAAATGGGTTTGCATTTCACAAGCATTAAAATTTCTGATCTTGGAAGGGGATACCACTGAGAAAATGAAAAGGCAAGATGCAGACTAGGAGAATATATCTTTATATTAAAAGAACTTGTATTTAGAAAATAAAGAGAACTCTTAAACTTAATAATAAAGAGACAAAAACTTGATTTTTGGGGAAAAGATTGGAAGAGAAACTTCACCAAAGAGGACATATAATGGCAAATAAGAAAAGATGCGCAGCTTGCAGTCCTCAGGGAAATGCAAATCAAAACCATAGACAGCGCACCCGACCTCCTCCGAGAGCTGAAGCTAAAGGCCAGCGACGCCCGATGTCTGTGAGGATGTGGGGCAGGAAGGGCCCACACACTGCTCCTAGTGGGGATGGAAAGTGGCAAAATCACTTTGGAGAAAGGTCTAGTGACTGTTTAAGTGTGCGCTCAGCATGTGATCCAGCCATTCCACTCCTGTTTACTCCAAAGAAACGAAAACACATGTCCACAGAAAAACTTGAGCCAGAATGTCCACAGCAGTCTTACTCAGAATAGGTACAAACTAGAAACCACACAAATGCTCATCTACGGGAAAGCAGAGAAATTGTGGTATATCCGTACAATGGATACTCCTAAGCCATTAAATTACTGATGCGTGCAACAACACATGAATCTTAGAGTCTTTATCCTGGGTCAAGGAAGCCCAACTGGAAGGGGTGGGGAATGGGGTCGAAGGGTACGAGGTGGCAGTTACGTAATATGAATAGTCTGGAGGTCTGATATATAGCACAGGACTACTGTTAATCATGCTGGGTTGTATACTGGAAATTTGCTAAGTGTAGATTTTAGGTGCTCTCACCACATGCTATGTGAGTTCATAGATGTGTTAATTTCCTTAACTGTAGTAACCATTTCGCTATGTGATATCAAGATATCTTATACACTTGGAATATATACAGTTTTTAAGACAACAACCCTAACACAGAAGACATCATACTTCATATTTCATTTATATGAAATCCTAGAAGGGCAAAAACCCATCTGTGGTGACAGGAAGTAGATAATTTGTCACAACTCAACAAACTGTGGACACTTAAAGTGGGTGTATTTCATTGTATGTAAATCACACAATACAGCTGATTGAAAAAAAAAAGCTGCACTGAGATAACGCTGGCAAGAATCTCACTGCTTCACAATATGTTCTGTTTGTGAGCCTGTGGGGGAACCACTCTCATACCTCCCTGGTGACACACAGAACAGTCCAACCCCTGCAGAGGACAAACTTTTGACCCAGCCATCTCACTTTTAGGAGTCTGTCCTGAAGACACACCTCCAATATACGAAAGGATATTATCCCCTGCTGCATGATCTCTTACAGGAAAAGACTGGGAACAGCCCAAGAGGCCCTCAACGGGGAACCAGCTGACTAAACCATTTGATGCACATCCACACCTGGACTATTGTGGCCCTGAAACACAGTGAGTTCAATCAGCTGATACGGGGGCCCAGTTCTGGGATTTCTTCAGTGAAGGAAAAGAAGAAAGAAATGCAGAGTATCTGTAGCATACTACCTTTAAGAAAAAAAGGTTTTTAATTTTGCAAATATAAACACAGGAATGATAAAAGGAGAAATTAATTTAAATGCCTCCCTACAGAGGGCAGGTGGGGATGAAGGCGAGATTGCTCTGAGCATGCCTTTTAATTTTGAATCATATATGTTACATATTTTAAAGACTAAAAAAGGAAATCAAAAGTACAAACAACAACAAAATAAGTAAACTGGAGTTAGTCAAAATTTAAAATTTTTGTGCTTCCAAGGACACTATTAAGAAAGAGAAAAGACAACCACAGAATGAGAGAAAATAATTGCACATCATGTATCTGATAAGAGACTTGTATCTAGAATATATAAAGACAGGAGTTTGAGACCAGCCTGGGCAACATAGTGAAATCCCATCTTTAATAAATTAAAGAAAAAATATAAAGGCCATTTACAACTCAATAATAAAAAGACAAATAACACAATTTAAAAATGTGGCAAAAGTCTGGGCGTGGTGGCTCATGCCTGTAATTTCAGCACTTTGGGAGGCCAAGGTGGGAAGGTCACTTGAGCCCAGGAGTTCAAGACCAGCCTGGAAAACAGGGAAATCATGTCTCTACCAAAAAATTTAAAAACTAGCTGGGTGTGGTGGTGCCCACCTATAATCCCAGCTACTCTGGAGGCTGAGGCGGGAGGATCCCTTGAGCCCAGGAGGTCAAGGCTACAGTGAGCCATGACCATGCTACTTACACTCCAGCAAGACCCTGTTTCAAAAACAAAACAAAAAAAATGGGCAAAGACATTGAATAGACATTTCTCCAGAAAAAGACAAATTGCTAAGAAGCACATGAAATGATACTCAAACATAATTAGTCATCAGGAAAATGTGAATCAAAACCATAAGCTACCACTTCACACCCACTAGGATGGCTACAATGAAAGCCAGATCATAGTAAGTGTTGACAAGGATGTGGACAAACTAGAACCTTCATACGTTGCTGCTGGAAATGTGAAATGGTTCAGCCACCTCATAAACAGCTGGCAGTTCACCCAAAAATTAAACACAGTTACCATATGGTACAACAATTCCAGTCCTAGGTAATTGCCCAAGAGAAATGAAAACGTGTCCACATAAAAACTTGCACACAAACACAGTAGTATTCATAGGAAAGTATTCATAAAAGTTAAACGTGGAATTCATAATAGGAAACGAGTGGGAACAATCCAGTTTCCACCAACTGATGAATAAATGAAACGTGGTCTGTCCAGACAGGGGAATGTCACTCAAACCCCTGCCTCCACTCTCTTCCCAGCAGCCCTGAGGACAATGGTGTCACATGTTTGCCCCCATTTTACAAAGTAGGGGACTGAAGCACAGAGAAAACGGCAGAACTTGTCAAGGAGACCAAGCTAGCAAGGGCAAAGGAAGAGGCCTTTTCCACTTTCTCTCACTACTTCCTGTTAAGCATAATTCCCTCTAAAGACGATTAAGGACGGTCTCTGATTCTGCCCCCTGGGCCCCAGACACTCTTCCATTCACTGCCTGTCACACGAATGCACAGTAGGTGCCCAAGAGCAACAGCACACACCCACCAGCACCACGAATAAACCTGGGCAGCCGAAAGGCCAGGCCAGCTCCTGACCTGGCTCCTGAGTCCCTGCAATGGAAGAGGGCAGGGCTGGGCCACCACTCTGCATTAGGGGAAGAGGGACCTTTCAACTGGGCCCATCACAAGGAACGAGGGAGAAGGCTCAGCCTGGACCGCACACACCCAAAGGGCCTTGAGGTTTAACTCTCTCCAAAGGAGACAGACGGGTTTGAAAGGAGCCCTCATCATCCAATTTCAAACATGGGTCCCATTTCTGGACCACACTGCCTGAAGCATGCCATGAACTAAGGTTCTTCTTTTTTTTATAAACACTGTAATTACCTTGTGAATGGCACAATTATATTTCTGTGTGTCCGTTAAAAACGTTCATTTGTTAAATGTAAACATTTAAAATAAGGCTGGGCGCAGTGGCTCACGCCTGTAATCCCAACACTTTGGGAAGCCGAGTCAGGCGGATCACCTGAGGTCGGGAGTTCGAGACCAGCTTGGCCAACATGGCAAAACCCCCTCTCTACTAAAAATACAAAAGTTAGCTGGGCATGGTGGCATGTGCCTATAATCCCAGCTACTCGGGAGGCTGAGGCAGGAAAATCGCTTGAACCCGAGAGGAAGAGGTTGCAGTGAACCGAGATTGCACCACTGCACTCCAGCCTGGGTGACAGAGCAGGACTCCATCTCAAAAAAAAAAAAAAAAAATTCAGTTTTGGCATTTCTTTACTTTTTGAGACAGGGCCTCACTGTGTCACCCAGGCTGGAGTGTGGTGCCATCATAGCCCACTGCAGCCTCGACCTCCCAGGCTCAAGCAATCCTCCTACCTCAGCCTCCTTAGTAGTTGGGACTACAGGCATATGCCACCACACCCAGCTAATTTTTTCTATTTTGTGGAGATGGGGTCTCCCTATGTTGCCCAGGCTGGTCTTAAACTCCTAGGCTTAAGCAATCCTCTGGCTTGGCCTCCCAAAATGCCTCCAGGAAACAATGGGGGTGCTAACCCCCACTTCTGCAGGAGGCTGCGTTTACTAGCCCTTACTGAGCACTGCCAGGGGGTGGCTGCAGGGACTAGGGGAGAAAAAGGAGAGGGGACATCCAGAAGATGATTCCAAGAAAGAACCGGCGGAGGGGGCCTGACAACAGAGAGATACATGCTCAGGAGAGCTGGGCCTGGCATGGCTGCTCGGGACACGGAACCCAAGCACAGCCCCGAGGTCCAGAGAGGGGACAGGGCTGGCAGGGCTCCCAAGGCCAGCAGGCTGTGGGCTAGGGCTTGGTTCGCAAAGTCCTAGTTCAGGTTGATGGACAAGAAAAGACAGGGAGGAGGTGGCCTGGCAGGGGCAGGAAAGAGCAGGGAGGAGGCAGTGGCTGCAGGCCGTGGAGACTCCCCAGCCAGGAGCCCAGGATGGGAGGCAGGGCTCGCTCCAGGGTCACTGCACAGGCTCTCTACGCCCACAAGAGAAGGATCTGTTGTCCCCACCGGTATCCGTCACCCTGGCTCTTCTGGGGTCTCCATAAGCCTCTGGCACTGTTCCCACCCACAAGGCATCAGACTGAGTTTCTCAAAAAAACAATCCATCGTGTCTTTCCCAAGTTTTACAGCCTTCAAAATCTTCCCCTTGCACAGAGGGAGAGTTAAGTCCAAACTCCTTTCAGGGCCCTAGGCCCCCAGCCCCGGCCCTGCGCACCCCTCCAAGCTCCCCACCCTGGCACCCTTTCTGGCCCACCAGATTCCAGCGGCTGCCGCCTTCTGGCTCTCCCCTTGCTCAGCCTTTTCACAGGCTTCTTTGGCTGAGAAGGCTCCTCTCCACAGCCCCTCCCACACAGCTGGCTCCGCTGGGTCTGCAGCGACTTCTCTGCTCGCCTACCTTATTCTTAGCCCTCTTGGTTCCTCCTGCGACCCCACCATAATTTGCTGTCACCTTGTAGTTTGTGCATCTTGTCTGACTTCCCCAGGGGGCTGCCTGCTGCGTGAGGGTAGGGCCTGGTCTGTCTGGTCACCACTGTGCCCCCAGCCCCGGCTCAGAGCCTGGCCTAGTAGAGAGGCTTTGCAGGAACAATGAATGATTCAGAACCATCTGTTCTGGATATGATTCCACAGGGCAGAAAAGAAAGGGGGATTTTTGGTGTGACCATAATACCTGAGACACACATAGTCAAAGGCAGGCCCCTCAGCCCAGCTGGCTTCTGAGGACTCCAGCACGTCAGGGCCCTTAGACTCTAGGGCCCAGAAGGATGGGGGTGGGCGGGGGCAAGCACTGTGGGCATCCCTAGGCGGGAGCAGGCAGGGCGACAGGCCAGCTTTCTGAGGGAAGTCTGGGTCCCAGGCCACTGACGCCCTCATTCTCCTTCCTGGCCTCACTGTGGGTTGGGTCTGGGCCAGAGGCCACAGGGACGCACAGCGGTGGGTACTTCTTGCTTCTGGACTCCAAGAGGCCCCAGGCAGGATCGGGGCTGGTCAGAAAAAGGGTGCCCTGCAAGGCAGTAGCTGTGGGGCTCTGCAGATGGGGGGCCTCACGGGTTAACCATTTCCCTTGCTGGACCCAGGTCTGCTTTTGCAGCCATACCCGGGCCCTGGAGAGGGCCACAGGGAAGTGCTGCCGGGTAAAGGCCCAGGGTCAGACTTCCTGGCTCCCAGATTCCTGCCCGGAGCCCCGTCACAGCATGGGGACCTGGGGCAACTCAGAATTAGCCCTGCCTACTCTCACAATGAATCCAGAGGCAAAAGCTCCCAGATCCCTTCACCCCTGGGCCAAGGACGGCCAGCGTGACTGCTTCAGCCTGCTGGTGCAGGCAGAAGAGCAGCCTGAAGGAGTGAACCAAGAGGGAAGGGAGCGGGCAGCCTGCACAAAGCAGGGAAGGCCAGAGCAGATGGTGAGGCCAGCCTGGGGCTGATGGTTCATGCCCTCCAGGGAATTGGGTGCCGTTGATGTCTCCTGCCAGCAGCCCCAGCCCTTGCCCTTGCCTACCCTCCATCCCCAGCCTGTCGCCATCCTTCAGCAGAGATGAAATGGGTCCTCCCCGTCCTGTTCCCAGAGGTGTGTGGTTCAAGCAATTCTCGTGCCTCAGCCTCCTGAGTAGCCGGGATAACAGGCGTGCGCTACCATGCCTAGCTAATTTTTTGGTATTTTTAGTAGAGATGGGCTTTCACCATGTTGGCCAGGCTGGTCTCCAACTCCTGACCTCAGGTGATCCACCCGCCTCAGTCTCCCAAAGTGCTGGGGTACAGGCGTGAGCCACTGCGGCCGGCCTCATGCTCCTCCTAACACACCACCCCCTGCCTCCCTTTGGAAAGACACCCACTTGCCTTCCCACTCTTGTACTCTAAGCACTTACTGCCTCCTTGAGCCTGGGCACCAGACTTGGCAGAGGAATTAAGACCAAACCCCTCTTCTCAGGGAACCCTTGCCCCAAACTCAGCTCTCCAGACAAAGGCAGCTGAGGGCTGAGGAATTAAGACCAAACCCCTCTTCTCAGGGAACCCTTGCCCCAAACTCAGCTCTCCAGACACAGGCAGCTGAGGGCTGAGGCAGGGGGAAAGATGGAAGGAAGAAGGAAACAGAACTGTGGGGGCTACTTCTAGAGTCTTCTGAGGGAGTTGTTCTCCCAGCCTTTCCAACCCCAGCCCCCTGCTGCCAGTCCAGAGAGCATGTGCACTGCCCCATGACACCCACTGCCCCGGGGTTCCAGGAACAAGGTTAAGGTTCTACTACAAAGAAAGTCATGGCCAAGGCAGCTGGTAAGATGTAAAGTGTGACTTACACAAGGAACATCAGGCAGCCAGGGATGAGGAGATTAAAAGGAGAAAACGACAGGCTTCATGTTGGCAGGGTGGGGCTGCTCCTGCACCGTGGGGTAGGTTGGAGGATGCCGCCATCTAACTGTGGCCTGTGCAGCTGATTAAAGGCACATCCAGGGAAGGGGGCAGCAGACCCAGCCTGTGCACACGTGTGGGCTGGCATGCCACCTCCAGAGGCATTCCATCCCCCAAATCCTCCCCACTCCCCCTACAAAGATGCTCAGGGCTGCAATTGACAAGGAGCGAGGAGTCTGAAGGAACAGTCTCATGCCTCAGAACCTAGACCCAGAGGAAGGTCAGCACCTCCGAGCTACACTCGAGGCACAGATTATGCTCAGCCATTCCAAACATCACCTTCACTCCCAAGAACAGAGCCCAGGCTGGAAACACAGAGACCTGACACCCTGGAGGGGGTGCCCGGGAGGATGCCCAGGGGACTGTCATCTTAAAGGAGGCACAAGAGGGAAGCAGAGGGTGGTTGAGAGCAGCTACTAGGCTGGGAAAGAGGAAAGTATGGAAGACCAGATGCGAAAAAAGGGTCAGTGTAGCAGTGGGGATACTGGTGTCTCCAGGGACCCAGGTGAGAGGTACACAGGCCACAGGAAGGGCCATGGCCCATAGCAAGATACATCTGCTGGTGTCTTTTGTTTTTCCCTCCCAGGAAGTGTTAAGAAGCAAATTGAAACCTGCCAAGAGGAAATGCTGACATCTTAGCCTTGCAATTCTTGGTGAGGTTTCCGGCAGAAGACTCTGGAATTCCCAGCCCACAGCGACAGGCTGCTCTAGGTCTCCCCCTCTTATTAGTCTGGAAAATGGACCTCAGGGTCCCGCTATATTTAGCACCCTCCCTCTGGGGATGTCGCTAAATAAGCACCAATAGCTACATGATCTCTCCTGGAGTGTTTACTGCCTAAGTGCAAGGGCTTGTCCAAGCACTGGTTAGAAGCAGACTGGCTTTGGGGCTCTCAGCTCCTAATTTACCAAGTGACATTCAGAGGAGGGAGGTTTCAAGAGCAGTGGCTCCCGCTGCTGACGCGAATGGCTAACAGGGTGTGCTGTTCAGTGCTTCGGCCTCTCCACTGCATCCCTGGCCCTAGGGGAGGAGGGCATGGGCCCCAGGCTTGTTTGCCTTCTCCCAGGCTTCAAAACACATTTTTTAAATTAGATGGTAAGAATACAGGGTGATTTTTGTGGCACCCACATGCTTTCTTTCAAGATATGATTTATATGTTTGGCCCACATTTTAAATGAAATGGTTATTGAGATAAATGGCCATGCTGAAGGTTATGAAATGGTTTCTGTTACTTAGTTCTTATTTCCAGTTCCTTAGAAAAGTTTTTGAAAAGTTTCCCTTTAAAAAGGCGGACACTTTTACATGTTTGTTCTCTACCTCAAAGGGCTTTTTGGGTCAACATCAGAGAGAGGGAGAAGAGAAGGAGGAAAACTGGAGAGCTCAGAGTCCCAGGGTGAAGTGGGGAGGACGCAGGATATAAACACACCAACTTCACTTGGTGAGAGAGAAGGGACATCTTGCAACTTCAAATAATGCAAACGCAGGTGACATGGCTTCTTAGGAGAGGGGCATGATCCAATCCTAGGGAGGCATGTGCTGGCAGGATGACATCCTCTGCCACTGGGCTGGACCATCGGAGACCAAGTAACAAGGCAGACGCTGACCCCCTGACTCTATAAAGCTTCAGGCAGCAGATAGTTTGGTACTGAGATGAGGATAACCAGGAATACAGAGGTAGACACAGACCCACAAACACGGGCAGGTAACTTTCAACAAAGGTGCCACGGTAATTTGACGAGAAAGGACAATCTTTTCAACAAACATTGATGGAACAATTAGATAGCCACATAGAGAAAAATAAACCTTCGCCCTTAACTCATACCCTACATGAAAATTAACTTGAAATCAATCACAAACATATATGTAAAAGCTAAAACCGGCCGGGCATGATGGCTCACGCCTGTAATCCCAGCACTTTGGGAGGCTGAGGCGGGCGGATCACAAGGTCAGGAGATCGAGACCATCCTGGCTAACATGGTGAAGCCCCGTCTCTACTAAAAATACAAAAAATTAGCCAGGTGTGGTGGCGGGCGCCTGTAGTCCCAGCTACTTGGGAGGCTGAGGCAGGAGAATGGCGTGAACCCGGGAGGCGGAGCTTGCAGTGAGCCGAGATCACACCACTGCACTCCAGCCTGGGTGACAGAGCAAGACTCCATCCCCCCCCCCACAAAAAAAAAAACGCTAAAACTATAAATTTTTTAGGAAAAAAAAGAAAAATCAATAAGACTTTGGATATAGAGAAAGATTTCTTAGGACACTAAAAAGAGGAACTGTAAGAGAAAAAAATTATCAACTAAACTTCAGAATTCAAAACTTTTTCTCTCTTAAAGACAACATCAAGAAAATGAACAGGCAAGCCAAAGACATTGAGAAAATATACGCAATACCAATATCTGACCAAAAAACTCATGTCTGGAAAATATAAGAACTTTTTTTTTTTTTTGAGATGGGGTCTCACTGTGTTGCCCTAGCTGGAGGACAGCGGTGAGATCACTGCTCACTGCAGCCTTCACCTCTTGGTCTCAAGGGATCTTCCCACCTCAGCCTCCTGAGCAGCTGGGACCACAGGTGCACACCACCATGCCCAGTGAATTTATTTTTATTTTTTATATTTTGTAGAGACAGGGTCTTGCCATGTTGCTCAGGGTGGAAGAACTCTTACAGTTCAATAAGATATAACAACCCAATGGAAACATGGGCAAAAGATTTGAAAGAAGGGTCACATAAGAAGATCTACAGGTGGCAAATAAATATATGAAAAGATGTTCCCCATCAGAGATGTGGGAAAGATGTTGTCATCAGAGTACAATAAAAGCCACAATGAGATGCCACTTGCATATCTACTCAAATGGCCAGAATGAAAAGGACTACCAGCTTCCAAGTGCTGACAAGCACATGGCACAACCAGAACTCTCACACTCTGCTGGTGGGAACAGCAAAAACGGCACAGTGAATTTGAAAAATAACAGTTTCTTAAAAGTTAAACATATACTTCCACCATAGGACCCAGCAATTCTAGTCCTAAGAAAATCTCCCAAGAGAAGTGAAAACACACTCACTCATCAGAGATTCATTTATAACAGCTCCAAACTAGAAACAACCCAAGAACAGCTCACCAGGTGAGTGAGTAAACAATTCTGATACACTGACACAGCAAGACGCTACTCAGCAACAGAAAGGCACCAAGTGCTGACACACGCAATGATGCAGGTGAACCTCCAGGCGGCTGTGCAGGGCGGAACAGGCCAGACAGACCTGCTTGATGCTGCCGAACTGTGCTGGTTCCACAAGTGAGTACGTTTCTCAAAGCTCAGAAATGTGCACTTTTACATATATTTGATTGTATGTGCATCAATAGATTTGATTTTTTAAATTCATAAGAGAAAACGAATATAGCTTAAGACGGGGGCAGTTTCACAATGTAAAAACATTTATAATAATTACCAAAAATGTCCTAAGAGAAATACTGTGTCTTTTTCAGAACAACCAAAGGTGGAAGGTGGGCGACCCCCTGCCAGCGGGCCCACTTCCCCTAAAGCACCAACACGGTCTCCCACTCATTTAGTTAGAGGTCTTATTTCCCAACCATTTTAAGGAGAACAGAATCCTTCCAGCCCAACCTTCCCTGGCCTCCCCGGCTCAGTGCCATGCGTTCTCTTACCCTGATCTGATTCTGCTATAGCCATTAATCACTATCAGGTGGAGTTAAGAGCTCCGTCTCTGAAGCCAGACTTCCAGGACTGGGTCCTGCTCTGCCACTGACGAGCTGTGTCACCTCGGGCTATTTATTTAATCTCTCCGTGCCTTTGTTTTCTCATCTGAGAAATGAAGACAAAAATGCTATCTCCCTCGTAGGGCTGTTGTGACCATGAAATGAGTTAGTGGGCATAAAGTGCTCAGAACTGCGCCTGATGCAGGGTACACATCATCTGTGTTGTCACTTGCTTACAATGATGGAGAATACAACTTTACAACCTGAAAAAAAAAAAATCTCAGTTGCTATCATTAACATTTTGTGGTAAGTTCTTGGAAGCTGTGGGTAATCAACCTTGTATTACAGCCAAATTAAAGCTTGTCACATTGAAAATAGCAAGAAGCTCAGAGCCCTTCTCCATGCTGTCTTCCAGGAGGACGTCTTAGGTGTCCATTCCTTCCTTCAGTCACTCATTCTCAAGAATTACTAAGGGCTTTTTTTTTTTTTTTTTGAGACGGGAGTCTCACTCTGTTGTCCAGTATGTGTGCAGTAGCACAATCATAGCTCACTGCAGCCTCGACCTTCCCAGGCTCAGGTGATCCTCCCATCTTAGCCTCCTGGGTAGCTGCAGCCAAAGGCCTGCACCACCACATCTGGCTTTTTTTTTTTTTGGCTAATTTTTGTATTTTTTTAAGAGACGGAGTTTCACCACATTGACCAGGGTGGTCTCGAACTCCTGGGCTTCAGCAACCTGCCTGCCTCGGGCTCCCAAAGTGCTGGGATTACAGGTGTGAGCCACTGAGGTTGGCACTAAGGGCCTATTCTGTATCATATTCAAATATGACTCTCTTTCATCTCTACCATACCATGGCATTTTTACAGATAAGGAACTCAGAGCTCAGAGAAGGCAGGTGACTGTCAGGGCCACATAGCTAGCAAATGGTAGAGCTGAGATCAACACGTAGGTCTGTCTCATCCCATGTCCTGGGTTCTCATCTCCACTGCAGCTTCTGGCAATTAGGTCTGGCAAAAGGTGTTTTGCCAAGAGAGCTATCCCCTGAAGGGCCATGGTGTGATAGGGTCTGTGCTGGCCTCAGAAAGGCCTTCCTGAACCAGCTGACAGGTCAGCGTTGAGAGGGCAGTGCCACCCAGCCTGCCCCGAGGCCCTTGGTTATTCCCAGTCCCCACAAAACCCCCATGCTATGACCACACGCCTCTAGAAATGCCACCAACCTTCTGTCAGGTTCCCGTGGCCCTCAAGAACATCTATCAGCCCTGGGGTCCACGTTATCTCCCAGCCAGCTGGACAATAGGGGTCATCTGGAATCCCACACTGGGACCTGCGTCCTCTTCCCTCCACCCTTCCCTGACCTCTTCTACATTCAGGGCCAGATCTCGGCCAGGTCCCACTTTGGCTCCGTGGCATTGGGTATAAAGGAAACAGCACTGGACTTTGGGCAAGACGCTCCCAATTTCAGATCTGGGCTCTACCAGCCACCAGCTCTCTGTGGGCTAGCTCGTTTCTCGGAGACTCAGTTTCCCCGCAGGAAAATACATCTCTCCATTTTACCACCAACCATACAGAGATTATCAAGGACACATAAAACAACTGGAAAGCACAGACCCGGAACCTGGCACCGAGCAGGGCTTCAGGAAATGTTAAGCCTGAGTTTTAATCTGAGGCCACAGGGCAGATGGTGAAGTGTGGAGTGAAAGCCCTCTCGGGATTGACTGAGGAGTTCATGTTGCATGTGTAGTTTGTTTTATAATCACTCTCATTGTGACCCCTGGATCTCAGAGAAAATGGGGCCTGAGACTAAGAAATCAGGAAGGAAAATGGGGCTCTAATGAAGGAAGTCTCCATCCATTCAACCAGCATTCTTTGAACACCTACGGTACCCCACATGCTATGATATGTTAGGCTCTCATTGATCAGCCATGACTGGGACAGGTGCGTCCCTGCCCTGGGAGGTCCCTGTCTAGTGGAGGTGACAAGAGACTAACACAAAACCAGATCCACCCAAGGAAGGAGCTACAAAATGTAGAAAAAAACATGGGGTGAGAGGTGGAATGATGGAGGAACAGTTCTTTTAGAAAGGGACTTGGGGGTAAGGCCTCTCAGTGGAGCCAACACTTGAAGCTGAGCTCTGAAAGATGGGAAGGAAGGAAGGAGCCAGCCCGTCAGGAGTGGAGGGAGGGCAGCTCTCTATGGAGAGAACAGCAGGTACAAAGATCCCAGGGGCTCCAGGGGGCTGACAGCAGAGCATGTGGCTGGGTGGGTGAGGCCCTGTGCAGAGGGATGGAGGTCTGCCATCAGAGGATCCACGGAGAGGGGCCTGGGTTTATTCTAAACTGCAGAACTCGGGCAAGAAGCAACAAGATCATGGAGTACCAGGAGACATGGAGGGGAGTGTACAGGTTCAGCTTATATTTTAGAGGTAGAATCAACAGGCTGATCGTAAATAAGCTCATAGTCCTAAAATTCCAGAGCTGGACATGATCTTGCACATTAAGTTCATCCTGCACAGCTGCTAAAGGGAAGATGGAGGCTCAGAGAGGGGTGTGGCCTAAGCAGGGTCACCAGCTGAGCTGGACCCAGAATCCTAGGTAACCAGACCAGGGTGGTCCTTTGCTGCTCGGCCCCGGTCGGAGCCGCAGGGTCGGGGCAGCAGGCTCGTTCTGCGCCTACGGGTGCAGTGGCAAGAGGGTCCGCTCTCGGGACTCCCCGCCGGAGTGCGCTCACACAAACGTTTACTCTGAAAACAGATGGGTGGCGACCTCCGTGGAACACAAACATCCTCCCTAGGTGTGTGGTGGCGTTTTGCATGGGAAACAGAAGTTTTGGCTTCTTCCCCAGCCTGGAAGGCACAAACTTAACCCAAAATCCAGGCTCTGTCCCAGGACAAAACAAAAGTAGTTAGGAAGGAGCTGGTCCTGCTGTGGGAACAGGGCGCTGGCCAGGTGGGGCCTGTAGCCCAAGGCTGTCTTCCTGTACTGGCAGGCACATTCCCTGAGCCCACATTGATAGCAAGGTTAAGTGGACCAAAGTTTAAGCGGACCAACCTCAGGGCCAATGAGGGGCTGTATTCAGTCACTGCAGTTCTTAAAGATGTTTCTTTGGCTACCTAGTTCACCCCTAATGAGCCTCTCTACTGAAAACCTCTCGGTTCTCCCTCCAATCCCATCCCCCTGGCCCAGGGGCAGTCCTTTCTAATTCCTCCCACCCACAGACCAGCCCTGAGAAATCAGCCTGGCTGGGCTGGGAGGGTGGTCTCCTTGCCCCAACTAGCCAGTTATGAGGCCCCTTTCCTTTAGAACCCATGGAGATGGAGGCCTCAGCAGTTGGGGGGGCTCCTGGGCCTGGGCCCACAGCTGCACTGGATGGCCTGATGGCTGGTTTGGCAGGCAACGCTGCATCATCCCACATGGAATCATCTTTTCTCTGCTAAGGAGCATAAGCTTTGGGGCTCTTGTTTTAGGGGATCTGCAGACAACTCTAAAAAGGACTGATACGCTTCACCATTCAAGCAAGGGTGCGAAGCTGACAGGTCCAGGGGAGTTCTGAAATGCCCCAGAGGGCTCTTGGGAAGGCTGGAATTGAGAATAGCTCTCCTAAGAGTGAGAACACAGGGTTCTCCCCGCAGCGCGTGCCCCCGCTTCCGTACCAAGGAGCCTGGTTGAAAAGAGAGAGGGCTGAGCCCTCCTCAGAGGGACCCTGTGTGCCTCATCTGTCAATCATCTGTCAAGTCCACTGCTGAAGAGCTGAGTCCTCCTGTAGGGCCTGTAGCTGTCCCCTCGGTTCACTGGCCTAGAGTCCCCAGGCAGGGCTCCTGTCCCATTGTCACCACCTCCCCCTAATCCATCAAAGGGAGCCTGCTCTGAGACCTGCCTGGCCCCTATGCTTGCCATACAAACCTGCTCAGGGAGGGCCGATGCAGAATACTTTGAGAAGCACAAAAGCCAGGGTTCCTCCACAGGGACTTGGGCACCATCCTGGGTGCCACTGGGAGACAGAGATGAGTAACATGAGATGGCCCTTCCCTCTGAGAGCCTTCAGTCCAGCCAGGCAGATAAAGGACACCTCAGATGACACCAGGCAGGGTGTCTGATAAAGGAGTGGCCTCAGCAGGGCATGGCCTGGGTCCAGGCCCCAAAAGATGAAACACTCCAGCAGAAATGTCAGCACAGCCTCAAGGGAGGCCCCCAAGCAACACATCTTAGGAAGAAATCCGCTGGGCCTTTACAGATTTCCTGAGGAGGTGACCCACAAGGGCAGGGATAGGACCATACAGCTGGGGCCATTCAGGGAGCAAAGACTTTGGGGTGAGAATGTGCAAGATGAGCACTGAATTGCAGCTGGAGTGGAGGCTCCTGCCAGGAAGTCACAAAGGGAAAGGCAGAGGGGCCTCCGCAGCAGGGCTGTGCTTATGTGGGCCTGAAGCGCCTTGGGCTGAGCCTGGGGAAGAAGAGCTGAGCTGAGCTACTCCTCCCTAGGGTAGAAGGGATGCTGTGCAGTCCCAAAGTGGCAAGGTGTGTCGAGGCACCACAGTGACTCCCCCAGGCGGTCAACAGGCCCACCAGGCTGCGCTGGGAGGGAGCAGCTTCCCACTGTGGGTTGAAGACATCTGCTTTTGACACCACTAGGGCCATTTGGGGCCCAACTCTATGTCCTGCTAACAGACGGCGTGTGGCAGCTCCCCTTAGCACAGCAACTACGAAACCACAGCGTGCAGTCCCTGCCTGGCGGCACGTAGCCACCCGGCATGAAGGACGCACATTCAGGAAGAACCCTGATGCTTTCCAGACCGCCTTGGCTCTGGGGAGCTGTCCTCTCCTCCATGAGCATGTCTAACCCACAGGGCAACACAGGACCTGCCTTTGAGCAGAAGATGTGAGGACAGATGCTGAGGGCCTCTGTTCCAAGACCAACAGCATTCTGAGGCGACGCCCATCATGCCCTTCTTTACCTTGGCAAGCTGGTGTCCCTACCTAAATATAGATGCCTTTGCAGAACGGGCATCTGCCTGCTGCCACAGAGTCGACGCAGTCCAGCTTACGGCAGAAGGGCACAGTGCTAAGACTCTGGGAGCTTTTCACTCCTAGACCTAGGGTGCTGCTGGAATCTCCAGTTCCTTTCTCATTCAGATTGAACATCCTCATCTGCGTGTGCAGGTGACAAGCCCTGGGCAAAGGGGCATGGCTGTGCCAACTGGATAGGCTGGCAGCTTTCCCCTGGGGGGGAGGAGGAGGAGGAGGAGGCTTTCTGCTAGCTAGTACTTTTCCAACTCTGACAGTGGCATGGCTCACAAATGCTGAAATTCTGGACTTTTCCTTTGTGGCTGCACATTTCTGATGGTGGGAAACCTGGGCCTCAAGATGCTCTCCAAGTTTTTTTAATCAGCCATCACTTGAAAGTGCTTAATTTTTAAGAGCAAAATAGGAAAGCATGGTTCATTCTCTTAAGTATTTTTAAAGCCCATTTTATAAACAATTCAGAGTTTTCTGCTTCTAGTTTCTTTTGTTTTTCTCTTTTCTCTTTCTCTGCTGATAAATATGAGGTGCTAAGTTCAGAAGGCTACATTTTGGCTAACAGAAAAGAAATAACAACTGTGGCTTCAAAAAATAACATCTTTAAAGAATCAGCTTCATGTGTTCCCTTGCATCTGTTCTGCCTTCTCAGGAAGCAGTTTTTAATGAGTTTTTCATCATTTCAGAGAAGAGTTTCTGCTTTCAAGTATTTGTGTAATGGCTTTTTTTTTTTTTTTTTTTTTTTTTTTTTTTTTTTAAACAGAATAAGGATTTTTCTCTGTGGTCCCAAACCACCCGGAGAAGACAAATCAAAGTTCATGTTGTGAACATCAAACCCTAACAGAATAACGGCAAGCAAGCTAACGTATGAGCCTGCTCTTTAAAATTACACTTAAAAAGCACTTTATCTTTCTTAAGAAATTATTGCAAGCTGGACTGGAAAAAAAATCACCCCAGAGGTTTACAATATAAATAACCACTAAGAGATCATTTTCTTTGTTTTTGTTGGCATGGGTCTTGCTGAGTTTAAATGAACACTCACGGTGATGATGAAAGGGAGCTGGAGAGGAGGGCTGGGGGTCAGCAGCTCAGCATGACCACCCTGAGAAAGTGCCCAGCCAAAGGGGCCTCCCAAGCCCCGGGCATTATTCAGACCCGGGGTGAAGAGCACTGCCCACTGAACCCTCCACTCTCTGCTCTGTGCACCAGCGCACCTCCAGGCTGCTCTGTCTCTGGCCTTTCCTCCAGTCATTCCTGCTCAGGCTGGGGCTTGCTTCTCCTCCCCACCCTGTCTGTGACACCTTACTAGCTGCATCCTGGGGCACAGTGTTCCTGTGAGGCAGTGCTGACTCTGGGGGCTGGGGTGGTGCAAAGATAACAAGACTCAGGTCCTCCTCCAAAGCACTTTTAACTCTCAACAAAATAATTCATTTTTACCAACTGCTGATTGCATTTCAGGCACCATGCTAAGCACATCTCATGCAGTATCTAGACCCATCCTTGCCACGAGGGGAAATGGTGTTATCGTTAACCTCATTTCTTGGGAGAGAAGCTGGTGTTCTTTGTTTCGTTTTTTACAACAGGGTCTCACTGTCACCCAGACTGGAGTGCAGCGGCACAGTCATGGCTCACTGTAGCCTTGGCCTTGGGGACTCAAGCAGTGTTCCTGCCTCAGCCTCTTGAGTAGCTGAAACCACAGGTGCGCACCACCACACCTGGCTAAGTTTTAAATTTTATGAACAGACAGGACCTTGCCAGGTTGCCCAGGCTGGTCTCTAACTCCTGGGCTCAAGCAATCCTCCTACCTTGGCCTCTCAAAGTGCTGGGATTACAGGCGTGAGGCACTGCACCCAGCCTGAGAAGGCTGTGTTCCTCACCACATCTCCCTCTCTGTGCCTCCACCTCCTCTTTCCAGACTCAGCTCTGTCCTCCTCCGTTTCCTCCTCTGTTTTGGGCCACAGCACACAACACTTCCGGTTTATTCCTTGCAGATGATGTGTGCCGGCTCCTTGAGATCAGCGAGTATGCATTAGTTTTGTGTCTGCAGCATCTCATGTGGTGCATTGCATCAATAAATGCTCAACAAGTCAGAAATAATAATACACGCTTGTTGAATGAGCAAATATTCTTCTTCTTTTGAATCTTAGGAATCTTGGGGGCAAGAACCCCAGCCCTGTAGCACCCATCGTCCCTTAAGGGGTGGTGGGCGGGGCAGGGGGGAGAGGAGGAAGAGTAGGAGGAGGAATAAAATCCAATATTTTAGTTTCTAAGTCAAAACAAGTAATCATTTTCTAAGACATGATTCTGGGAGAAATTTGAAAAAATGATGCCAACAAAGTGTTTAGTGCAGTGCTTGGCACACAGTAAGCACTCAATAAATGTTAGCTGCTCTGTTATTAGACTTTTTTTTTTTTTTTTTTGAGACAGGGTCTTTCTCTTGTCACCCAGGCTGAAGTGCAGTGGTGGGATCTGGGCTCGCTGCAGCCTCAACCTCCTGGGCTCAGGTGATCCTCCCACCACCTCAGCCTCCCGAGTAGCTGGGACTACGGACATGTGCCATCGTGCCTGGCTAATTTTTTGCAAAGACAGGGTTTTGCCATGTTGCCCAGGCTGGTCTGAAACTCCTGGGCTCAGGCAATCCACCTCCCTTGGCATCCCAAAGTGCTGGGATTATAGGCATGAGCCATTGCACCCGGCCTAGACCATTTTTATGGCATGTTGTCAGGGTAGAGTTTAGTGCAAACCAATATGCAGACCTGTGGACCATGTGATTGCCCCTTGGGCTTAAGGAAATCTACAGACAGGTGAGCACCCTAATGCCAGCCAGTAATGGACTGGCACACGGGGTGGTGGGACCTCAGGAAGGTGTTTTCCTTGCCAGGTGGGTTGCACCCCAGTGCGTTCATAAAGAGGCTCAGACCTAAGTGCCAAGCATTAAGTGACCTGTTCCTCTGTATCCCCCACCTCTCAGGCTAATGCACAGTGCTCCCTGTCCCACACTCACATTCATACTCTTCCTTGACTTCCTCTGGACTCTGCCTTGGCTGGGTACCCTGCATAGCCCCTTTCTTCTAGACTGCCAGACCTGGGGCAGGACAACGGGGTTTTAGTCTTGACTCTGTACCTACTGCTGACAGCACCAGGCAGAAGAACTTCTCTGTGCCTCAGCCCTTCCCTGCCAACCAGCCAGAGAGGCAAGAAGCCCGCTCTGCCGACTCCATAGTCCTGTGGTGAGCAGACACTTAGCCAGGACCATAGTGAGGAAGGCAGTCTTCATTTTATTATTATTATTTTCTGAGACAGTATCACTCTGTCACCCAGGCTGGAGTGCAGTGGCGTGACCTCGGCTCACTGCAACCTCTGCCTCCCGGGTTCAAGCAACACCGTTGCCTTAGCCTCCCAAGTAGCTGGGATTACTTGTGTGCACATCACGCCTAATTTTTGTATTTTTAGTAGAGACAAGGTTTCACCATGTTGACCAGGCTGGTCTTGAACTCCTGACCTCAACTGATCTGCCTGACTCAGCCTCCCAAAGTGCTGGGATTACAGGCTCAGTCTTCATTTTAAAGGTAGAACGTGGAAATTATTATTTGTTATTAAGAAGGATTGAAGAGAGAAAGATGCTGGCTCAATGGGGGTCACCGCTGGAGGTGGGGTAAGGAAGGCAACAGCGGTTGGTCTCAGAGGAGGGGATTCATTTCACCATCAAGTCTGGAATGGGCGCTGACTGGAAAGAATTTCTTGCATTTATCTTTGCGTTTCTTGCATTTCTTTAAAGCAAATCATAATTTCCCAATTCAGCATCCAAGTTTCTCAAAACTGATGAAAGACAGTCTGGAAGCTACACTCCTGTACCCAGCTCAGGTCATTCTGGCTGTTTAAATGCAGAAGGTGGCAATGCATAGAGTGCTTCTCGGAGTATGGCCAGGCAGCCTGCTAACAGCACAGGGACTGCACGCGTACTGCACACACACTGCCTTCCTCTGAGAGCATGCCACTGCTTGCAGGGCCTCGCTGTCTCTGGGAGCCGCTTGGACAAATGCTTTAATTGTTCAAAGCAGACAGAGTTTGTTTAGTCATGTCTGCTGAGGTGGGAAGGGTATTATAACACATCTGTGCTGGCTCTTTCTGCGTGGGTCATCCAGTTCTCAGGCCTGCCTGCAACCACCACCCTCCAGCCAAGAGCAAGAGGCATCCTCAAAAAAGCCAACGACACCCACCTCTGATCCAAGTAGAAGGTCCTCCTCTGTTCAAAACACATACATGCACTTTCAAACTGAAAAGGAGTGAGAGGGAAGTCTCTGGGCCCCTCCTGTCTCCTGGGGAGAAGACGGTGGTGCAGATGGGTCATGCCGGGGTGAGTAAGAAAAGGGCAAAGGAGCAAAAGGTGACAGAGCCAACACCCGAGAGACTGACGGCCACAGAGCCATCTCAGCATCCCTGGTACCTTCGTGCAGAGACATAAACTCTCTGGTCCTTTCTGCCCTGTCCCCTCCCACTGCTGCCACGATGATGTGTGGGGTGTCCCCTGCCATGCTAGCCACTGCAGAGACCCAGGACATTGCTAACCAGGTGAAGCCTCATATTATGAGAAAAAAAATTAAGAAGTTCCCTATTTTTAAGGCTGTGGTATTCAAGAGCCAGGTGGTCACAGGGACAAACTTCATGTTGCTGATAACATTGTATACTTCCAAGTATTTACAAGTCTCCCTCATGAAAACAAGCCCTTGACCTCATCTGACTACCAGCCCAAGGCCAACAGGACAAACTGCTGTATTTCTAATTCCTGATTTTGAAGAAGGCCCTCCATCCATATGACTAAGACTTAAAACAATTCTCTGTTGTTTGAAGCCACGTATCTGGGAACATAAAATCAATGTCATCTATAGGCTGTGCTGCTTGTGGTAGAAGGGGCATAGTAAGCAGCTTCTCTTGTGTTGCGGTTCCTAAATGTTATTGGATCTTTCCTCCCAATCAATGATCTTAATTACTTTCAAAGAGGGCTATATATTATCTTTAAATATTTATTTGTTAAGTCTTAAAAAACAAAGCAAACCCCCAACTCCTGACTCTGGCTGGCTTTGGAGGTGCCCCAGGATGTCAGCCTCAGCCTCTTCACTCCCAGGCCTTCCTTGCCCCATCCCCCTCCCACACCCTCCTGTCCCCCTACACGAGTAGTTTCCACTGTCACCTGAATGTACCGCTCCGTTTTCCACAGTGCCTTCCGTATGGTATTTCTTCTACCTGAAATGTTCTCCAGGCCCACCTTTGCAGTTCCCATCCATTCTGCAGAAAGCCTCTCCCCACCTCTCTCCCCCCAGCTGACAGTCTGACTGGATATGCAGTCATGAGTCCAACATCTTATTTGATTTATCTTCTGCTGTGTCCCTGAATTGTGATTTTATTCTCGTAATGTTGTTTTAACTTTTTTTTTTTTTGAGATGGAGTCTGGCTCTGTCGCCTATGCTGGAGTGCAATGGCACCATCTCGGCTCGCTGCAACCTCCGCCTCCCGGGTTCAAGTGATTCCCCCGCCTCAGCCTCCTGAGTAGCTGGGACTACAGGTGCCCGCCACCATACCCAGCTAATTTTTGTATTTTTAGTAGAGATGGGGTTTCACCATATTGGCCAGGCTAGTCTCTGAACTCCTGACCTTGTGGATCTTCCCACCTCAGCCTCCCAAAGTGCTGGGATTACAGGCATGAGCTACTGCCCTTGAACTGTTTTTTAACCTTCTATATGCATTTTGTATTGTGTCCTCTGGTAGGACATAGAGCCCTATGTCAGACTGTGATATCAGAGGTAAGCATTTTTCTCTGTAGGCTTCTCAAGGTCTCTGATGATGGACGACACACAGGAGGTACGTGACCATCTGACTTCCTGGATATTGGTGACTGTAAGTGACTGACTGCGATTCCTCTGAAGGTAGGATAGCTATCTTATGTTTTTTAAGGTATGTGCCATTATGACTTCCATTAACCTGGGCACATAAGCAGGGGCTGCTCCTTGCTGATTTAATAACAGCAGCTCAAGATGTCTTTGTTGAATGAAGTCAATATTGTTGCGGGCTATAAAGAAGATTCAGTACAGAAAACCTTGCCCTGTGAAATGGTTACCTTTCAAACCAGAAGAGTAAACAGAACTTTACTTCATTAAGGTGTTCGTTTACTTCTCATGTTGGTCCCCAACATGAGAAGGCGACAGAAGGCCCACAACTGAAGCAGAAGGGACACACATGGGTGATCTTCAAGTAACAGGCAAAGCAGGGAAGATTTAATGATTCAAGAGGACAGGCAGGACTACAGGATGCATCACAAATCAGCCCACTCCTGCATTTCTGCATGGACACGGGCGATAAATTACTGTGTGTGTAGTCACAAACAAGGAAATGAAAATACCTTCTTTGGAATAAAATCTTACCTATGTTGCCTGTTACAACATCTGAAATAGAAAAGACATCTGAAAGGCCTTATATAACTGTAACTTATGAGTTTTTTAAATTAAAACTAAGAGTATTACTCAGCCTCTTTAAACTATAACCCATTTGTTACAGGCAAATCTTAAAGCAGTTAAAATCCTTTCTAGGATAGAATTTTCTCAAACTTTGATATGTTTGCCTTCTATATGATTGTGGGGCATACATTGTAACTGTCATGCCTATGACCACAGATCTCTGTGTTCCTTCCCATGCAATCCTGATAACACTGATAATTGAGGTGTTTATGTAGCATGAAAAATAGTTCAGTGCCACTGATGATATCCCATGAGTTCCCAAGGAATGCAAATTCTTAACTATGGTATTAAATAGTTACCCAGGGACAGGTAGAAGAGAATGACATTATCTCAGGAAGACAAGGATGTTTCAATATAAGAAAAAAAGGCCAGGCGTGGTGGCTCATGCCTGTAATCCCAGCACTTTGGGAGGCCGAGGTGAGTGGATCACCTGAGGTCAGGAGTTCAACCTGGCCAACATGGCGAAACCCCGTCTCCACTAAAAATAACAAAAATTAGCTGGGTGTGGTGGCATATGCTTGCAATCCCAGCTACTCAGGAGGCTAAGGCAGGAGAACCGCTCAAACCTGGGAAGCAGAGGTTGCAGTGAGCCGAGAGCACGCCACTGTACTCCAGCCTGGACAACAGAGCGAGATTCCACCTCAAAAAAATGTGTATATGTATATATATATATATATATATATATATATATATATATATGGTAATTTAATATACCACATTATTAATTTTTATAAAAGGACAAAAAATTAAACATCTCAAAAGATGCAGAAAAGGTTTTTTACCTTCACTCACAATTTTAATAAAACAGAAAATCAGTAACAAAAGGGAACTTCCTTAATAAAATCTACAGCAAACATGATGGTAAATGGTAAAACTTTAGATTCATTCTTAACAAAGTCAGGAACAATTTAAGGAATCTTCCATAAGCAGTTCCTTTCAACATTATTTTGTAGCCTTAGTGAATGCAGTAAAACAAGAAAAAGAAATGAGGTACACAGACAACAAGAGTATAAACTATTGTTACTTGCAAAAGATATAACTGTCTACGTGGAAAATCTGAAAGAATTTTCAAACTGTTACAACTAACAAGATAGGTCAACAATGCTGGTAGATATATAATCAACATATAAAAATCAACAGTTTTGCTATACACCAATAATAACCACTTTGAAAAAATACAGTAGAATCAGGGACATTGCTAATAATCCTATTGCTTATAAGTTGGCATCTTAAAAAATCATCAAAATTCTATTATGGTAAGAGTTCTTGATGAAGACTATGTTTCTTATTGTCTGGGGTTTTTTTGTTGCTGTTTTTGAGACTTGAGTCTCACTCTGCCACCTAGGCTGGAGTGCAGTGGAGTGATCATGGCTCACTAAAGCCTGGGCCTCCCTGGGCTCAAGCGACTCTCTTGCCTCAGCCACCTGAGTAGCTGGGATTACAGGCATGTGCCACTACGCCCGGCTAATTTTTGTATTTTTTGTAGAGATGGGGTCTCGCCATGTTGCCCAGGCTAGTCTTCAACTCCTGAGCTCAAGCGATCTGACCACCTCAGCTTCCCAAAGTGCTGGGATTACAGGTATGAACCATGGTGCCTAGCCCTTGATGAAGATTATGATTCTAGATTACAGAATCTCATATTCTGCCTGTGAATTTGGGAAACAGAGCAGCAGTTATCACATTTATATCAGCACAGCATTGAACAGTTTACCAAGTCTAGTCAACTATCACAATAACATTTTAAATTCTCAAAATAATCCTGTGAGAGAGGTAGAGTCTCTACACATGAGGAATTAAAGGTGGCAGAACTTTTCAGCAGCTGCTAGTGGTCTTTTGATTTTAAAATGGCTATAACTGGTGAGGTGCAGTGGCTCACGCCTGTAATCCCAGCACTTTGGGAGGCCGAGGCAGGCAGATCACAAGGTCAGGAGATCGAGACCATTCTGGCTAACACAGTGAAATCCTGTCTCTACTAAAAATACAAAAAATTAGCCGGGTGTGGTGGCGGGCACCTGTAGTCCCAGCTACTCAGGAGGCTGAGACAGGAGAATGGCGTGAACTCGGGAGGTGGAGCTTGCAGTGAGCTGAGATCATGCCACCGCACTCCAACCTGGGCAACACAGCGAGACTCCGTTTCAAAAAAAAAAAAAAAAAAAAAGGCTATAACTAGATATTAATGTTGGCTGCATAAAAGGTGTTAATCAACAAACAAATCTGTCACACATAAGGGCAAAGGAGTAAAAAAAAATATAATATCACATGTCTTACTGTGAACCTCTCATGAGTAAAGTTAATCATTCAGGCTAAAGAGGGGACATTTTGTTTCTTCTTTTCAAGGAATAGTTAAATAAATAAATAATTTCTTCTTTCACTAGCTGGGTGCAATGGCTCATACCTATAATCCTAGCACTTTGGGAGGTCAAAGCGGGTAGATCACCTGAGGTCAGGAGTCGGAGACAACCCTGGCCAACATGGCAAAACCACATCTCTACTAAAAATACAAAAATTAGCTGAGTGTGGTAGTGCACGCCTGTAGTCCCAGCTGAGGCTGAGGCAGGAGAATCACTTGAGCCTAGAAGGTGGAGGTTGCAGTGGGCTGAGATCGCACCACTGCGCTCCAGCCTGGGTGACAGAGCCAGTCTCAAAAATAAATAAATAAATAAATAAATAAATACCCTTAAATTTCATAGCAAATTCTGAAGCAGCTAGAAAAAACATAGAATATATGAGGTTTGTTTCTGTGTTATTCTAAACATCTGCTGCTGATTTAGGGTCATGTTCTTAATCTGTAAGACATAGAACCTCACCTGGAGGATGACAGGACAATGGGGATCTGCTATCGACTCAGAATGCCTGTTTGTTTTTTCCAATTTTTTTAAAGTGACAGGGTTTTGCTCTGTTACCCAGGCTAGAGTGCAGTGGCATGATCATAATTCACTGCAGCCTCCAACTGGTGGGCTCAACTGGTCCTCCCACCTCAGCCTCCCGAGTTGCTGGGACTACAGATATGTACTACCATTCTCGACTAATGCACTACCATTCTCGACTAATTATTATTATTTTTATTTTTAGGAGAGATGGGGTTTCGCCATGATGTCCAGGCTGGTCTCGAACTCCCGGACTCAAGTGATCCTCCTGCCTAGGCCTCTCAAGGTGCTGGGATTATAGGTGTGAGTCACTGTGCTTGGTATTTATTAAAGCATAAAAAACAGACTATACATTCTTTATTAGAATTCTGCTTTTCTGAGAAATATGTAGCAGCTGTCACCATTTTGTATAGACTTGTGTATTTCTGTAATATTTCACAGTTGAAGGGAAACCCCAAATCCCACTTCTCAGAACTCTAACCCAGTTTCCCAGTGGGGACAAGAGTGGGAATGGGCTTCTCCTTTGTGGCTGGAAAGCAATGCCTTCCTTCGTCTGTGTTTCAACTTCAGCTTAACTAAGCCACAGCACAGCTAGCTAAGGGGAGCCTGCCAGGTAGACAATCAGAGGAAGGGGGCCCACAGAACAGTGGAGAGATTTGGGGTTCCTTTTGATGGAACAGAGAATATTTCAAGCTGCTTTTGAACTGAGACTTTAAAAAATTGTTTTGCCTGTTTTGGCCTGGAGCTGCATACTTGAAATGATAAAAGCAGTTCTTTCAACTCAACTTTAAATCACAGAGTTCCCACAGCTAGTGTCAACATGCAGAGCGCAATGGCTCTAGAAAAGAAGGGGTGGGGGCTGGGGGCTGGGGGCTGGGGCTGGGGACCATGAAGTGTTGCAGTTATTACCAGACAAGTGGAAACAGAAGATTCTGTGTCCATTCCAGGTCCGCTTTCCCCATCCCTTGCTATGCATTTGGCTGATTTCCCCTCACTTTTTCTAGTTTTTCCATGTTAGCTGGATTTAGCAACTGCTGTTTTGGCCGTAATCAGAGATCAAGTGTGGTATAATTATTCTAACATCACAAGGTACAGTTTTGTTTCCAGGGCCGACATTTTAAAACCTTTGTTGCTTGCTCAGTGCCAACATCACCAGAGCACTTCCTCCAGAGTGTGCAAAGGAAATCAGGCCCAGAGCAACACCGTAAATCAGGTTTTCGTGAAGCCCAGCCCTCCCAAAGGCAAATCAATGTTTAGGACTCCCTGAGGAATGGCAGCACAGACTTCTCCATCACTCTAAATCTAACACTTCAGTGCACATCACCTCTGCCTAAAGGAAGAATGGGTTGTCTGGGAACAAGTCATACATGTGGTAAAAGTTAACAATAATCCCGCCTGTTTCTTCCGTCTGGGTCTAGAGACAGGTCAGATAGATGTACCCCGTATGCGGTGGGTCACCAAGGTGGAGGGCAAGATAATCTTTGGCTAAGAATTTTACGAGGATTACTTAAAACACAATTGAACGTTCCCTACTTCCCTTCCCCTGCACTCCCCCGCTGCCCCGCCCAAGAAAGAGAAGAAATGGAAAGGTACTAATTTTAGTTAATAGGCCAAACATTTATATACAACAGTCGTCATGACTTCTGACTAATCCTTACAACCCGGGGATGTTCTCAGGAATGACTTGGGTTGGGCTATAATACAAGCACCCAAGGAAGCATTTCCTACAGGACGCAAAATTATGTCAGCAACATTTACAACATACTTTATAAAGTACAGGCTATTTCATCAGCACCTCTGAAAAGCCCTAAAAGGTATCACTGTGTCCATTTTACAGATGAGAACACAGGGCTGAGAGAGGAAAAGCAAGTGGCTTGAGGTCACGCGGCTGGTAGGTGGCGGGCTGGGACCTGACCTCAGATACGTTTGGTTCTAGATCCAGAGCTGTCTACTAATTTGTGAAGGGGAGCCTTCAGACACTAAATCAAAATAGCGTGCATGTTCACAGTCTGCACCACAAGCTCAAAGCAGTCTAGGCCTGGGGTGGGCATTTGACAGGCGATTCTGAAGGTTATGGTTTACTTGAATTTATTGTTCACAGTCATATGAAATTGCCCACTGAAAGCTTTGGGTAGACCATTTTGGTATAAATGATCTCTAGAATTTTAGTCTAAATTCTATGAATAATTATGTCTGCTGCCTTGGGGCACGACTCCTTCTGGTTCAAGCCCCTCCCAGCTCTGTCCAGCTTCTTACAGGAGTGTCTCAGTGGCCTTGCCTAAGTCCTGGTGACTAACTCAGCCGACCTGCAGAACTGTGAACAGTATGAGGCTCATTCGCTCATCTCATTAATAAATCATGAGCTTATTCCGGAATTCCCCAGTGTCCCTAGCAAGCCCAGAATTATCTCCAAATTACTGTAAACCCACCTATAGTTAGGAGAAAGAAGTGAAGGCACAAAAGGTGGGAAGTTCTAAAAATACATTACTCTCCCAGCTTCAGGGTGTCAGGGTTCCCTGATACGCCATCAACATGATCTGCCAGCCTCTGCGTGGTGACTTACCTCTTCCACAGGGCTGTTCCCAAGTAGGGCACAGCTAGCTGAAAGGAGGTGAATGCACTTGGAAGGCATATAATTCTCCTCCCAAGAATAACCTTGTAATGCTTGGGTTAAAGGCCTGAGTTCTGGGGACAGACAGATCTGAAACGGAACCCTGGCTTGGTCACTTATTAGCTGATGACCTAGGGGCAAGTCCCTTAACACTCTATGGCCCTTAGTGTCCCTTTCTGCAAAATGCAGATAACAACAGTAGCTACGTCAGGACTGCAGTGCGGACCAACGGCATAAAAAGTTGAGTGCAACACCAGTGGGCTTTCTCTACTTTGTTATTGTTGTCGGCAGCAGCGGCAGTCTAGAGTCATTCCATGTCCGGAAAATTCCCCACAAAACTTCCTGGGCTGGGGCCAGGAGTGGCGGCTCATGCCTGTAATCCCAGCACTTTGGGAGGCTGAGGCAGGAGGATCACAAGGTCGGGAGATCGAGACCATCCTGGCTAACATGGTGAAACCCCGTCTCTACTAAAAATACAAAAAATTAGCCGGGCGTGGTGGCGGGCGCCTGTAGTCCCAGCTACTTGGGAGGCTGAGGCAGGAGAATGGCGTGAACCTAGGAGGCGGAAATTGCAGTGAGCCGGTATCGCGCCACTACACTGCAGCCTAAAACAAAAAAAAACCCTACCTGGGCTGGCCGGGCCATGCTGCTCCCACGGCAGCCCTGGCAGCAGACCAGGGGGAGATCCCTTGCTTGGCTCGCTCCTTCCCCCTGCCCTGCCGTGCGATGCACCTTTTCCCCAACCTAGAACGTCACCTCTTTCTCTCCATCACCACATATCCCTCATCTTTGGGTTTATGAGTCCAGGTGAGGTCACCCTCTGTGACTCTTAGCCACCCTTTCCTGTGCCGGTCCCAGTCACACTCTGCTTTCCCCTGGTCTTTGTCGGCATCTAGCACATATGGCCAGCGTTCTTAGGCCCCTGTGCTCCCGTGGCACTGGCCTTCTCAACTCATGACTGCCTATGGCAACCAGTGTCTGCCTAGGGCTCTACTGATCTGAAATGCTACACACGTATTATCTCATGATCTGTCATCTGTTGGAACTATGTCTCAGCATTGCTACGAGACAGGCATTTTTACCATGATCCCCATGTCATGGAAGGGGAAACTGGGAACTCAACGGTCTACAGCTGTCCACTCTGCTATTCTCCCTCTCAAGCTCCTGCGTGGGGCCTGGAGCAACTGCTACTCCCCTGATGCTAACAGGCAGCCTTAAGTAAAAGGAAATGCTCACTTGTTTGCAGAATGTTGGCCCCATGGAGAAGACTCACAACCAATTGTGCCTACTTCTCAGGGAAGAATGCTAGCGGGTGAGGTGTGGGGTGGCTCCTACTAAATGCTGACTTTTTCTTTATTATTATTAAATGCTGACATAACGAAGGAAAAAATCACTTCCCAAACACATGGCCGGTTACTGACAAGCCAAGGCCCAGACCTACAGAATGAGGACTGTGAGACCAAGCTTGTGAGGTGGCCATAATGGCTGCTGTGAGGTACAGGGCGAGCTCAGAAGTGTAGAATGTGTGTGCTGAGGCCCTGCTTTCACCCACACTTGTTGTTTGCTGTGGGGCCATTTCCTCTGCTGCCTGTGTGTTCCTCCAGGGCCAGCACGGCATCTTCCTCATCCCCATGTCCCCAGCCCATCTGGTATGGTGCCTGGCATGGCAGCCACCATCAGTAGCCATAATAGCTACTGGTTAGCACACACTCACTGCTGAGCTATAAGCGGAATTATAGCTCTTTAATCCTCAAAATATCCCTCAAAATAGGAGGGAAGTAGATGTATCAGCTCCACTTGTTTACTGAGTGAATAAACTAATGGAAGAGAATGGCCTTTCAGACATTTGAGTTCTCTACTTGAACACTGCTGGAGAAGTTTTAATAAACCAGGGCTTGCCCACTCATGGTAGAGGAGCATATCGAGGTGTGGAGCATGAGTTGGGGTCTGCCTAAGTGGGTTCGAATCCTGGCTCTGCCATCTTTTAGCTGTGTGACTCTGGGTAGGTTTACTGACATTCTCTGAGCCTGTTTCCTTGTCTCACAAGACCTTGGTGAAAATTAAACAAATTCATGTGCAAAAGTCTCAAGCACACAGCTGCCATCTGGGGGATGGGACGGGATCTCTCCTTCCCTCACTCCTGCAACATCAGCACAGCCTTGAGCTGTATGAAGGCGGCCCCAAAGCTATTTCCATAAGATGCCAAAAAATCTGTCATTATCTGCAAGTGGGGAGGGGAAGGAGAAAGTGAAGATGATTTGGTTTGAAACAAAAGATGCTTAAGGTAGTATAAAAACTCCTCTCGGCCGGGCATGGTGGCTCACACCTGTAATCCCAGCACTTTGGGAGGCTGAGGCAGGCGGATCACAAGGTCAGGAGATTGAGACCATCCTGGCTAACACTGTGAAACCCCGTCTCTACTAAAAATGCAAAAAAAATTAGCTGGGCATGGTGGCGGGTGCCTGTGGTCCCAGCTACTTGGGAGGCTGAGGCAGGAGAAGTGAGCTGAGATCGTGCCACTGCACTCCAGCCTGGGCAACAGAGACTCCTTCTCAAAAAACAAAACAAACAAACAAAAAAAACCAAAAAAACAAAAAAACTCCTCTCACTGCCTGCCTTTCATGATGACAGCAAATAATATGACGAAAGCAAGACAGCTTGTTCCCAATTTACCCCTCTGCACTGAGAAAGAAAGAGTCAGCCACTGGTGCTTCTCAAGTCAATCCCAAGAATAGCATCAAAACAAAATCTGAGTAAGATTCACCATCCAGAAATACTGCGTCAAGGAAACAGAGTCTGAAATAATTACCTTTGCCTATTTATTTCCTCGTCATTAAAATGGGGATTATAATAGTACCCAAGTTCCTTACATGAAACAATATAATGGTTAGATTTTCTTAGTTTCAGGAAACTCATTGGTATGAACATGGAACTTTCTTTTGCTGGTTAAAAAAAACATTTTTTAAAGATAAAGTAAACTTTAGAGGCCACGATATTTTCAAATAATAACAGCTCACTGGTCAGGGGATTTGCATTCTGGGAAATTTGGCAAGTTGGTGTTTCAGATTTAAAATTTGGGGAAAAAAATGTTTGAAGATCAATGAAAAATAGCACTGGACTTTATATTCACTTATATAAGGTTTTTTAATCTTGATGAAAATTTTTATTACACTAGAATTGCAGAGCTGCAAGAGAATTCTGAGATCAACAGGTCTTTTTCCTTTATTTACCAGCTGAGAAACTTGGGGTCATAAGAGATTAAGATTGTTTATTTTACCAGTTGAATTCAATACTTTCAGAAATAATTGCTAAAATTCAGTGAAAGGTATTCTCTTAAAAGTACACTGCTTTTCAGCTCCTATCAAGTGTTTCCCTATGCTTCCACAATCCTGATTATCAATTTGGGTATGGGCCACTCTGGGAAAGGCTGTCAAACATTTATTCTAGAATCCAACAACTCCCAGATGTCCATCTCTATCTCAGGTTCTGGTCAAAGTCTGATGCAGCAAAGAAACAGAGTAACAAAGAGTGATCTGCACTAAGATTGTTTTGTCCCAGGTTTTTCTTTTTTTTTTTTTTTTTTGAGAGGGAGTCTCGCTCTGTCGACAGGCTGGAGTACAGTAGCACGATCTCAGGTCACTGCAACCTCCATCTCCCATGTTCAAGCGATTCTCCTGCCTCAGCCTCCCAAGTAGCTGGGACTATAGGCGCATGCCACCACGCCCAGCTAATTTTTGTATTTTTAGTAGAGACAGGGTTTCACCATTGTTGGCCAAGCTGGTCTCCATCTCTTGACCTTGTGATCCACCCGCCTTGGCCTCCCAAAGTCCTGGGATTATAGGCGTGAGCCACTGTGCCCAGTCTCGTCTCAGGTTTTTCAATACAGTCTTGACCTTGGCATTCAGTATCCTCACAGCATGGTTCTAATCAACCTTCTAGCTCTATTTCCCTTTTCCTGCTCCCTCTCTCTACAACTAGTCTTTCTCTGACTGCCCCGCCCTCAACCCATCTAAACTAGACCCAAGGGAAGCACCTTGGTCCCCTCCCTCTCTCCCACTCACCATCCAACCAATCACCAGAGCCTGTACATTCTATCTTTTCAACATCCATTCAATTGTCTACTTCTTTCTAGCCTGCCCTCTCTGACCGGGACTCCTTGAGCCAGCCTGATCACCCCTAATCCGTCCTTCACACTGTGCCCATCTTTCTGAAATAGGAATCTGATCACACCACCCTGCTAAAAACACTCTGGTTCTCCCCACGGCATGCAGTACCCTTGTATAGCTGGCAAAGCTTTGCATGGCCCAGCCCTGGCCTGTGCTTCAACTCAATTGCCCGACTCTCTCCAGCTCTGCTGAGCTACCTAAGTCACAGATGGTTTCTCCTCTCATCTCTGCTCTCTTCCACGTGTTATTTCTGTGGCTTAGAATGTTCTTCCCTCATTCTCTTTCTGGCCCTTTCCCGTCACACTTTAGACATGCATCTTCCTCTCGAAAACCTCTAGTGAAGCCTCCCAGGGCCAGGCAGTACCCTCCTCTGGCCTCTTCTGGGTACAGAGGAAGAATCTGGGTGTCGTTCTCCATCTCAGCAGGCCTCTGTGTGTCTGCTGACTCCAACTAGACCAGAGATCCGTAAGGACAGGGATCGAGTTTTCTTTTAATTCACTGCCTCAAAAATCCTCTGTGCATTACCTATTCATCCCCTTCTCTCCCTTAACCTCAACCAGTGATCTTAGTGTCTCCATCATTGTTTTTTTTTTTTTTTTTTTTTTTTTTTTAAGGTGGAGTCTGGCTCTGTCACCCAGGCTGGAGTGCAGTGGTGCAATCTCGAATCACTGCAACCTCCATCTCCTGGATTCAAGCATTTCTCCTGCCTCAGCCTCCCAAGTAGCTGGGACTATAGGCGCATGCCACCACGCCCAGCTAATTTTTGCCTCCATAATTTTGCCTTTTCTAGAATGTCATACAGTTGGAATTACTCAGTATGCTGCCTTTTTCAGATTGGCTTCTTTCACTTAGTAATATGTTTGTTTTTGAGACAGGGTCTTGCTCTGTCACCCAGGCTAGAGTATGGTTAGCTCACTGAAACCTCTACCTCCCAGGTTCAAGTGATTCTCCTGCCTCAGCCTCCCGAGTAGCTGGGACTACAGGCACGTGCCACCATACCCGGCTAATTTGTGGATTTTTAGTATAGACAGGGTTTCGCCATGTTGGCCAGGGTGGTGTCGAATTCCTGACCTCAAGTGATCCACCCGCCTCAGCCTCCCAAAGTGTTATGATTACAGGCGTGAGCCACTGTGCCCAGCCTCAGTTAGTAATATGCATTTAAACTTTTTCCATGTCTTTAATGGCTTGATAGCTTATTTATTTTTATTATGGAATATTTCATTGTCTGGATGGACCACAGTTTATTTCTCCATTCACCTACTGAAGGACATCTTGGTTGCTTCCAAGTTTTGGCAATTATGAATAAAGCTGCTATAGCCATCAAGTGCAGGTTTTTGTGTGGACCTATTATCAGCTAATTTGGGTAAATCTCAAGGAGTGCAATTGCTGGATCATATGGTAAAAGTGTGTTTAGTTTTAAGTGGCTGTGCCATTTTGCATTCCCACCAGCAATGAATGAGAGTTTCTGTTGCTCCACATTCTCACCACCATTTGGTGTTGTCAGTGTTTTGGATTTTGGCCATTCTAGTAGGTGTTTAGTGGTATCTAGTCATTTGAATGGGAATATGATGTGGAACATCTTTTCATGTGTTTATTTGCCATCTGTATATCTTCCCTGATGAGTTGGGGATGCATTCTTTCCATCTCAGTGTCCCCAGAAACTAACATAAAAATTGGTACAGAGTTGGTGCTCAACAAACATCAGCTTAGGAACTATGTCCTATGTTTAAAAAAAAAAAAAAAAGAACAAAAGGAATGTGAGCTGTTCCCAAAACGTATGTCCTCCCCCATGCCTCTACCTGGCCCTTCCACACACTTCCTGATCTTGAGCACACACTACCTAACCATCAAGGCTGAGACTTCCCGTGGTCAGCAGTATCTCATGCTGGCTTCAAGCCCCATGGCACTGCTTTTTTCAACTTCTCTTGTGGTTTAGACTGTCTTTAGCCCAGCAAGAGAATTCATGGTCTTATCCCCCATTAAACTGTACTTATACTCTTTGAGGAAAGGGGCCCATCTTACTTAAAGAAAATATTTTACAAATTCACATTTGATAAAACTGATGTGTATGTGTATCAGAGACAGAGAGAACAGTTCTATAAGGCTTAATGTATACATGTGGCCGTGCAGCCCACTGCCCCATGTCACCATTTTCAATTCTATCATTACCCCTGGGACAATGTCTCGTCAATATACACTTGAGGCTGGCAGCGGTGGTTCCTGCCTGTAATCCCACCTGTAATCAGGAGTTCAAGACCAGCCTGGACAACACGGCAAGACCCCGTCTCTACTAAAAATACAAAAATTTGCTGGGTGTGGTGGCACGGGCCTGTAATCCCAGCTACTCAGGTGGCTGAGGCAGGACAATCGCTTGAACGGGGGAGGTGGAGGTTGCAGTGAGGCAAGATCATGCCACTGCACTCCAGCCTGGGCAACAGAGCGAGACTCCGTCTCAAAAATATATACATACATACACACACACACACACGTGTGCGTGCGTGCAAGAGACACAGTGAGTAGAAACGCCTGCACCACCTCTCAGTTGAGACATGAACACACTGAAAAGTGGCAGGAGTTATAGTGTCCCTTTTCTTGAATTAAAACTAAAATTAAACTTCTATCAGATCTCAGGAACGAAGCATTTTAAAACCTAGGCCAGGCGCTGTGGCTCATACCTGTAATCCCAGCACTTTGGGAGGCTGAGGCGGGCAGATCATGAGGTCAGGAGTTCGAGACTAGCCTGACCAACATGGTGAAACCCTATCTCTACTAAAACCACAAAATCTAGCTGGGTGTGGTGGTGCGCACCTGTAGTCCCAGCTACTCAGGAAGCTGAGGCAGGAGAATCACTTGAACCTGGGAGGTGGAGGTTGCAGTGAGCTGAGATCGTGCCACTGCACTCCAGCCTGGGTGACAGAGCGAGACTCTGTCTCCAAAAACCAAAAAAAAACCTAGACCAGATGCACTTGGCAGTTTCTCCTGCGTGGAACATACTTCTCTTTCTTTTCTCCTTGTGGTTAGCACTGTGCTGTGCCAGGGGATTGATTAATTTGTACCTGCCAGAGGCTCTGAGAAGTGGAGCTATCTAAGTATGCTATGCACATCAGGCCACTGTCAACAACAGAAACAGAAATGCAGCAAGCACTTTCTGAGCTTTGGTCATCTCGACAGCGAGTGGCTTACCCGGCAGAATCACCATAGAGCTGGCTGGCACCATGCACTGACTATGTCTAACATAGTCAGTGCATGGGGTGACTGAGGGTGGGTAAAAAGACTGGGCGGTGTTTCCTGGAACAGGAAGCCACATCTCATGTCTCCCTCTCCCAGTGGGAAAATCACCAGAGTTCCTTCTGCAGAGGGGAATGAGGCCTAAGCACAGGAAACTGCCTGCTGATCTGAAAAGGGAAGGTCAGATGGGTATTCCAAGAAAATGAATTGCAAACGCCTATCTTAAAAGTCAATTATGCTTCTCTTGCAAATCCTGATTATGGGAAGGAAAACAGTTTGCTTAGTAGATGAGAACATGGGTCTAAAAGTCACACTGGCCAGATTCAAATCTTGACTCAACCACTTTACTTGGGTTTGTCATCCTGGGCCATTCACTTCATCTTTTTGAGCCTGACTTTCCTTACCTATAAAAGAGGGGTGTTAATATTTTCATGGGTACTTAATCAGGATTAGATGAGATAGTCATGTGTTGCTAAACACAGTGGCTGAGACCTTGTCTCTACTAAAAAACCAAAAAAAATTAGCTTGGCATGGTGGCACATGAGTAGCTGTAGTTCTTCTAGCTACTTGGGAGGCTGAGGTGGGAGGACTGCTTGAGCATAGGATATCAAGGCTGCACAGTGGTGACACAGCAAGATCCTGCCTCAAACAAAGATAAAATAAACCCAGTGCCTAGTATACAGTAGATCTTCGTAAGACAGCAGCTACGATTTTTATTCTTGCTGTCGTTATGCTCTCTACCTTTCATAAAGCACTCCAAGTGAGGGGTGACAGCGTGCTGGCAGCCCTCGCAGCCCCCGCTCACTCTCGGCGCCTCCTCTGCCTGGGCTCCCACTTTGGCGGCACTTGAGGAGCCCTTCAGCCCACCACTGCACTGTGGGAGCCCCTTTCTGGGCTGGCCAAGGTTGGAGCGGCTCCCTCAGCTTGCAGGGAGGTGTGGAGGGAGAGGTGCGAGCGGGAACTGGGGCTGCGCGGGGGCGCTTGCGGGCCAGCTGGAGTTCCGGGTGGGCGTGGGCTTGGTGGGCCCCGCACTCGGAGCTGCCGGCCAGCCCTGCCGGCCCTGGGCAATGAGGGGCTTAGCACCCGGGCCAGCGGCTGTGGAGGGTGTGCTGGCTCCCCCAGCAGTGCCGGCCTACCAGCGCTGCGCTCGATTTCTCGCCGGGCCTTAGCTGCCTCCCCGCGGGGCAAGGCTCGGGACCTGCAGCCCGCCATGCCTGAGCCTCCCCCTCCCATGGGCTCCTGTGCAGCCCAAGCCTCCCCAACGATCGCCGCCCCCTGCCCCATGGTGCCCAGTCCCATCAACCACCCAAGGGCTGAGGAGTGTGGGCGCACGGCACGGGAGTGGCAGGCAGCTCCACCTGCGGCCCTGGTGCGGGATCCACTGGGTGAAGCCAGCTGGGCTCCTGAGTCTGGTGGGGACTTGGAGAACCTTTATATCTAGCTAGGGGATTGTAAATACACCAATCGGCACTCTGTATCTAGCTCAAGGTTTGTAAACATGCCAATCAGCACCCTGTGTCTAGCTCAGGGTTTATGAATGTACCAATCGACACTCTGTATCTAGCTACTCTGGTGGGGATGTGGAGAACCTTTATGTCTAGCTAAAGGATTGTAAATACACCGATCGGCACTCTGTATCTAGCTCAAGGTTTGAAAACACACCCATCAGCACCCTGTGTGTAGCTCAGGGTTTGTAAATGCACCAATCGACACTCTATCTAGCTACTCTGGTGGGGACTTGGAGAACCTTTGTGTCCACACTCTGTGTCTAGCTAATCTAGTAGGGACTTGGAGAACTTTTGTGTCTAGCTCAGGGATTGTAAACGCACCAATCAGCATCTGTCAAAACGGACCAATCAGCTCTCTGTAAAATGGACCAATCAGCAGGATGTGGGTGGGGCCAGATAAGAGAATAAAAGCAGGCTGCCCGAGCCAGCAGGGGCAACCCACTCGGTCCCCCTCCACACTGTGGAAGCTTTGTTCTTTCGCTCTTTGCAATAAATCTTGCTACTGCTCACTCTTCGGGTCCACACTGCCTTTCTGTGCTGTAACACTCACTGCGAAGGTCTGCAGCTTCACTCCTGAAGCCAGCGAGACCACGAACCCACCAGGAGGAACGAACAACTCCAGGCGTGCCGCTTTAAGAACTAACACTCACCGCGAGGGTCCTCGGCTTCATTCTTGAAGTCAGTGAGACCAAGAACCCACCAATTCCAGACGCACAAGTACTAATACATTACCTCATTTGATTTCAGAGTTAATCTGAGATGGAACGTTAATCCTGTGCAATGTCAGAACGAAAGCTCAGAGTGGATGTACATCACTCCTGACCTGGTTTTCAGGTTCCCTTGGCCAAGCTGCAGCACCAGGCTCTGGAGCCCCTGACCCAGGGGTGGAACTCGGAGACTGACACCAGTTTCTTCTACTTCCAGTACTTGGTTCAGGAAGTGAGAAAGGGCCCGACCCTCAGGGCTGGCTGAAGGAGGGGAGACAGGCGTGGGGGACCTCTGGGAGGTAGGCTAGTTGGAAAGTTAAGGAAACTCAAGGCCACTGGGCGGGTGAAGCCACAGACTGTGGCAAATTATCCACCACCGAGGCGCCAAATGGCACATTGCTGACCAGTGTAAACATTTACCTTTTAAGCTATCGATTCTACCCCAAGCCTGGAAGTCTGACTGCCAAGAACAGTATGGCCAAAAACACTAGGTGAAAAAGAGAACAGAATCCATTTTTGTTTCATGTTGAGAATGTGCTGTTTTGCAGCATGAAGACCTGGGGAGAGGATGTAAAGAAAGGACAGTCCTCCAAGGCGAGCCTCTCCCAGCTGACAGCTTGCTTACTGTGCTGGATGTGGGCGGGGAGTTGCACAAAGAGCGAGGGGACAGCTTTGGAGATGGGGGGTTGAGGGGGTCAGGACATCCTCCCTGAAGGCCTGACCAGACAAGGCAGCATCTGTATCACTGGGATGGAGGAGGGGGTGGGGAGAAAGAAGACCTCAAATGAGGCCCTTTGGTTCAGTAGCAGTAACTCAAATTTTTTTTTTTTTGTAACTGGGGCAGGGACAAACTTACAAAAAGACAAATAAGAGGTAATAACATAAAATATACATTCAAGTATGAATGCAAGGAATTGTTCTGCTTGAGAGTTGGTAGAGATCTATTTCAGGACAGGCAGCCGACTCCTGAGTGCAGGTGGCCTGATGGGCGGGGAAGGTGCCATTCTTGGGCCGGATGAAAGAAAGATGATCCTGAAAGGGGGTAAAGATATACGATTTCAGGCAACTCTGTGTCAGGCACGTACCTTCCTTCTAATTTCTGCAGACACCAGCTGGCTGGGGGAGGGGCAGAAGATGGGCGGGCAGAATAAAGAAAGGATCTCCCCAGTCTTGGAGGAAAACAGGGGAAGCCAGAGGGAGGAAGTTGTTCTGGGTTCAAAGAAATCAACTTAGAAAGCTTCCCTTATAAAAATAGCCATTGGCAAATCCTAGTCTATTTATATCACCCGTCCAAGATCACTATCAGGATCCTGGGCTGAAACACAAGACCCAGTAAATAAGTATGGAGCACTGGCTGCCTAATTTATGGGAAGATATTTAAACGCCACTGGAGCAACTGAGTCAGGGAAAATTTGAGTGCTGGCACCAAACGGTACATTTACAAGTGGCTCTCACTTTACAGAAATAGACAGGTTCCTGAAAAGTTGACTCTAAAATGAATTCAATTAACAGAATCATATTTTCCTAGTGAATCACATTTTAAAATTAGAGATAGATTGGGGGAGGGGTGGCCAAAAAAAACCAACCACACCAAACAACTGTGCCTCTGAGACTAAATAAAAATCACCCTTCATTCAGCAAACTCTAAAACGTCACTTACTTAAAAGGCCATTATAAACGCTCATAAAATACAAACAATTTGTCAGCAAACATGTCTATGCCTGTGACATACAAGGAGTTGCACCAGGCTTTGTGGAGGCTTATAAAGACACAAGTGTCTGGCCATCAGGAGCTCACAATTTGGCACTTAAAAAAAAAAAAAAAAAAAAAAACACTGAAATTCATGTTGCATCAGAAAAAAAAACAACTCCCTGGATATAGACAAATGTGCATGCATGAGGGCCTGCCTGGCCCTTTAAGTGTTATCTGGGCCGGGAACAGCTCTGCTCCCTCCTGCCAGCAGCAGCCAACCAAGTTGGCCTCTAAGTACTGCTTTTCAAACTCTGTTTATAAGCTAAAAGCTGTTGGCCATGTGGCGCAGCGTCATAATTGCTTATTTATTTAACTAACTTGGAAAGAAAAAAAACCAACCCATGACCTGGGTGTTTTAATAAAATAAGAAGAGTTAAGGTACTTAAAGCTCTCTGAAAAGTTAAAGGCCTGCACAACTCAAGGGGGTTGTTATTTTAAACTTTAAAGGGCATTTGCTCAAGGGATCTGTTTGTTTGGAAAAAGTCTGTCTCCTTCTACTTACGCTCTCTTGCACATAGAATATTGGTCACTGGTAACAGGAGCAGAGACCTAATTTGTTATTAATTTGTTATTAGTTTTGTAAGTGCAGATCACGTTGTACCGAGTTTGCTTTAAGCAAGAGACACACTTCAGAAGCCAACACTTGTGAAGTGTTGGCTCTGTCAGCAACTACAGGCACAGAACTGAGGATTATTAGTTCAAAATAGGCTACATAGGGCCGTGCATGGCAGCTGACACCTGTATTCCCAGCGCTTTGGGAAAGCAAGATAGGAGGATCACTTGAGCCCAGGAGTTGGAGACCAGCTTGGGCAAGACGGTGAGACACTGTCTCTGTTACAAGAAAATAATATTAGTAGGCATGGTGGTGCACCAGCTACTTGGGAGGCTGAAGCAGGAGGATCACCTGAGCCCAGGAATTTGTAGTAGGCAGTGACCTATGATCAGGCCACTGCATTCCAGCCTGGGCCACAGAGCAAGACTCTGTCTCTTATTTAAAAAATAAAGCTATATCCCTTAGACCAAGCTTGTCTAACATGCATGTGGCCCAGGATGGCTTTGAATGCAGCCCAACACGAATTTGTAAACTTTCTTACAACAGTATGAGTTTTTCTTTTTCTTTTTTTTTTAAGCTCATCAGCTATCGTTAGTGTTAGTGTATTTTATGTGTGGCCCAAGGTAATTATTCTTCCAATGTGGCTCAGGGAAGCCAAAAGATTGGACACCCCCACCTTAGACACCATGTGCCTCACAAACTGGCACCACCATAGGGGCCTGTCCATAGCTAGTAAGAGTGAAATGCTTCCTGTTGACATCTGCTGTAGACCTGAAGGTATACAAAGTGTCAGAGAGTAAACAGCACATTTTTGAAAAAACACTTTTGTTTTAATTCCATAGAGATGAGCCAAGCTGTGGTAGAGGCTGTTGTTTATCCTAATAGCCATTCTTCCCTTCTTCCTTTCACTGATGGAACTCTCCCAGTTTTGTTTTGTTTTTTTTAATTACCAGCAAGGTTCAGGGTTGCCCAACTACAGACTGTGTTTCCCAGCATGCCTTACACCTCATGTGACTAATGTTGGCCAATGAGATGGGATGTGAGCAACTGCCAGGTCCAGTCCTTTAAGCAGGAAATGGTTGCGCCTTCCATTTCCTCTCTTCCTTCCCACATCTAGAGTGTGGACTTAAAATTGCTGGGCTAGCTTTGATAATTCCCAGCAGGGCTTCTTAACCCTGGGGTCCTCAGACCCTCAAGGAGTCCATGAATAGAATTCACTGGTCTTTAAATTTGGAAGGACAAAAAAAAAAACAACACACACCCATAACTTTAGCATTTCCTTCAGTTATAATGTTACAATGGAGGGAACAAACCACATTATTAGCAGTGTCCGTGACTCTGTCAATAACAGAAATTATAGGTATTTTCATATCACATTATACTTATGGATTGTCTTGAAATATCACAAATACTCATCACTACTTTGGAATTACAATAGCCTTTAGAATCGACACGAGATCATTATTTGATGTATTAATAAAGTACATATTACTATGTCATAAGTTTTGGGTTTTTTAAATACTTTGATAAATGTATTTTAACAATTAATTTCCTTTGTAACTCTGTTTTATTTTACACATTTAAACAAAATTTTTATTTACTTATTTTGAGATGGAGTCTCACTCTGTCTCCCAGGCTGGAGTGCAGTGGTGTGATCTTAGCTCACTGAAACCTCCACCTCCTGGGTTCAAGTGATTCTCCTGCCTCAGCCTCCTGAGTAGCTGGCACTACAGGTGTGTGCCACCTCACCTGGCTAATTTTTGTATTTTTAGTAGAGGTGAGGTTTCACTATTTTGGGCCTGGCTGTTCTCAAACTCCTGACCTCAAGTGATCTGCCTGCCTCAGCCTCCCAAAGTGCTGGGATTACAGGCATGAGCCACTGCGCCCAGCGTGATTTTGCACATTTAAAAGCATTAGTCTGTGAAGTGGTCCCTAGGCTTTGTCACTCTGTAAAGGGATCCACGGCACAAAAAATGCTGTGAATCCTTACCTAGGGAATGGCAGAGCAATAATATTTAGGAAACTCAGGCCTGTGGATGACCTTGTAGAGCAGAGCACCCATCAAGTTCTAGACCACTCCTCTAGACCAGGGCTGCCCAGCAGAACTTTCTGTGATGATGGAAGCATTTTTTTGTTTGTTTTTTTGTTTTCAGACAGAATCTCACTCTGCCACTCGGGCTGGAGTGCAGTGGCACAACCTCAGCTCACCACAACCTCTGCCTCCTGGGTTCAAGTGATTGTCCTGCCTCAGCCTCCGGAGTAGCTGGGATTACAGGCACCTGCCACCACGCCCAGCTAATTTTTGGGTGGTTTTTTTTTTTTTTTTTTTTTAGTAGAGATGGGGTTTCACCATGTTGACCAGGCTGGTCTCAAACTCCTGACCTCAAGTGATCTGCCCACCTTGGTCTCCTCTCCCAAAGTGCTGATAGGCATGAGCACATAGGATGACCACACCTACCAATGATGAAAATGTTTTATCTGTGCTGTCCAATACAGTAGCCTCTAGCCAAGAGGCTACTAAGCACTTGAAACGCGGCCAGTACAACTGAGGCACTTAACTTTTTATTTTGCTCGAATTACATTTAAATAGTCAAATGTGCTTAGTGGCCACTGCACTGGATGGTGCAGCTCTAGACTGTTACATGGAGAAACAAATTTCTATCATGTTTAAACTGTGATATTTTGGGGTCTATTATAGTACCTTAGCCTATACCTTAACTAATACACAAACCTACCTGGACTCAGTAATAATAAATGTACTAGGGAAAGAAGGCACATTTATAGAGAGACCAACTCAAAAAATACACAAACTCACTAACTGAAAGCAAGATTTATACAGAAATGTTCTATTTACAAAGCATTCCCATATATGAATACATGACTTTACGTGATACTCATAATGCCCCTGGGACTGTGACTGCCTCGATCTTGCTCTCAAAGGGGCTTGGTGACTTTACTAATCATGAAGATGGTGGAGCCAGGGTCAATTCCAGATGTTACCACTGCACTGTGTACCTTTCAGCTCTCTGAATGCCTCCAGACAGTCAGAAGTGACAAGACTGCAAAAGACCAATGGTGAGCACTGACTAGCACGTAAGCCACGGAGCCTACTGATACTTTCATCCATCTGCCTCCAGGACACACAAACATCTGCCAAATCCTTTTTTTTGGCCCTAGGGTTTAGGGACCTGCAGACACCCGAATTTCCCTAATTCTTGGCAAGGTTCCCATTTCCTGTGGTGTCACTGACTTGCAAGGACCCTTGACGGCTGAAAGTGGTCTTTAGAAGACTCTTTTGCGGTCTGAGGTAAGGACTTGTAAAGGACGCTACTTTTCAGCAAATTTTACTGTCAGGGTCATTTCAGTGACCTCTCATTTTCCTCTTTTTGAGATCAATTCAAAGAATAATGTTATGTTAAAACAATAACCAAAAATAGTAATAGGTTATAATTTTATCAGTAACAAAAGGTCCATGTCTTCAATTCTAAACACAGACACCGAAGGGAGAAAAGCCCATATACTTAAGTGTGACTATATCCTACATCCCAAGCTTCCTTAGAGCCAGGCTACACCTGGCTTACTGCTAGTCTTCTTTTCTCTACCTGCGCACACACTCCTCCATTCCCTAGGCCTACAGAACTCCTACTCATCCTTTAAAAACCCAGTCTGCCCATTCTCATAGCACCTTTGTTTGTTCTTTTTAAAACGTTTTCACTTGAGTAAAATTATGTATGAACATAGTTTAAAGAGCCAAATAATTCCAAGGCTTGTTATGAAAATTAACAGGCTCCCAGCTTCCATACTATACTCCGTAGAAACTTACCTGATACTTAAGTTACCTCTGTATGTTAAAATAACGTGCTTATATTGTTACCTCTTGACTTCTCAATCTTTTCAGGTTTAGGCATTACATATATTTCCCATTTTGCTCGGTAAATGAGGATTTGGCTCTTTCACTGCTGTGAGCCCCCTTACCCCTGTCATGGCAAACTCTTGCCTCCCTATCTTTCCACCATTTCAACATAATTATACTATAATTTTGGTTAGATCTACATCCAGTGTTGATATTATTTTGACTGTTTAATTGCTGTATCTAGGTAAGCCATGTAATATACTAGGATTACTTATTCTTTCTTGTACAACATTGTTTTCCCTGGAATTAACAACTGTCTTTTCTGTTGTTCTACTTTGTCTCTATGTACTTATCAATAATTTAATCACAAACTCTCTGACAACTGTCTAAACCTCCTAAATAAATGTTCAGACACATTAGGTATTCAAGCCATTTCATCTTAACACAATCTGTCCTCGAGCCCTCTGGCCTGATCCAGTCTGTTCTAGTCGTCCTCAGTGCTTCAGGCCCAGCTGCCACCCCAGGCTTCCCTTCGCTACTGTTTTGAGGATGCCTTTCAATCTCTCCTTTGTGGGATCTCCCATTCCCTGTATTCCACCTCTTTCCCTTTCTGGGTTCCTCTTACTTTTCTGGAGTTCATCCTCCAATGGTTTGCATAGGGTGACTAGGAGGCAAATGTTTTGTTTATCTGATCTTGTGTATCTGAAAGTATCTATTCTATGTTCATATTCAATGAATGGTTTGGCTTGATACAGACTTGTAGATTAGATATAATTTCCCTTTATTGTTTGAAAGTGTTGTTGCATTGATTTCCAGTTTCCAGTGTAGTTATTCAGAAGTCTAAAAACAACTCTGATTTTTTATTCTTTGTATATAACCTTTTTTTCCCCCTCCCCCCAGACTGTCTTTTGTTCCCATTGTTTTCAAATTCACCATGATGAACCTTAGTGTTGGTCTAGTCTCATCTACTATTCTGGGCAGTTGGTAGACTCTCCCAATGGAGACATTTGTTTCTCTCAATTATGGGTAACTGCCTTTAATTTCCTCCTTATTTTTTCCGGCCTGTTTTCTATGTTTTCCTTTCCACAAACTCTATTATTTGGATATTGCTTCTAGCCTGATCCATCTTTTCATCTTTTCTCCCTTATTTTCCATTTCTTTGTCTTTTTGCTTAGTTTCTGGAAGATATTCTAAATTTCACTGTCCAATCCTTCTACTGAATTTTAAACTTATATATTTAATTTCTAAGAGTACTTTTAATCATTTGAATTTTTTTTTTTTTTTTTTATTGAGACGGAGTCTCACTCTGTTGCCCAGGCTGGGGTGCAATGGCGGGATCTTGGCTCACTGCAACCTCCACCTCCTGGGTTCCAGCAATTCTCCTGCCTCAGCCTCCTGAGTAGCTGGGATTACAGGCACGCACCACCATGCCCAGCTGATTTTTGTATTTTTAGTAGAAATAGGGTTTCATCATGTTAGTCAGGCTGGTCTTGACCTCCTGACTTCATGATCTGCCCGCCTCAGCCTCCCAAAGTGCTGGGATTACAGGCGTGAGCCACTGCGCCTGGCCTGAATATCCTTTTTTTTTTAATAGCATTTTTTGTTTCATGAATGTAGTATCTCTTTTACTGAGGGATAAGATATATGTACATATTATATGTTCTTACTGAGAGCATAAATGATAGTGGAATTTTTTTGGGACATGTAACATTTTTATCTCCTTGCATTGTCTTTTTTTTCTTCAAATTTAGTCTAGTCTCTTTTGAGTTAGACATCTGGGAATACTTGGTTTCTGCTCCTACTTAAGGAGAAGGTACTCAAAAGCTGTCTGAAGTCCACTACAGCCTTCAGTATAGGGTCATCTGGCTGACTGTCATTCAAAGAGCCCCCGACAACTGCTCTTTTGAGCTGGTCAGAGTCTCTGGAGAAGGATTACCCACTCTCCTGCCTGGAAGGTGTTTGAGCCTTACCACCTGTGTTGTTGGATCCTAGTGTGGGAAGAAGCTCAGATACCCCTGTATCTGGTATGTAAACATTCATTTAATCCCGTATTTTCAGTGGTATACACACTACTTTCAACTCTGGCTGGTGTATCCTAATCCAAAAGCCTGTTTTACCCTTAACAGAAAGCAAACTTTCAGTTTCCAAAATGGAATAAGAGAGGGCAGTTGTCTGTCCTATTGCGCAAAAGCTAAGGTGGGGGCCTGGGGATCTAATTGCTTCTTAAGAAGTTCAACCAACTCTCCTATTTAAGCCCCATATTTCCCACTTTCAGATGCATCTATGGTCCCAAATCCAAGTCTTTAGGAGGCTCTATGGGAAATACTGGCTTTCTCTACTGGTCGGCTTAGAATTTAACGTTCTTGTCCATCTTTTCAGGCTCCACAAGTTTTGTTGCTCTTGTTTGTACTCTTATTCTCTCAATATCCTTCAGAGTTTTCCATATATCACATAAATGACGTATGTTAGTTATTTTACATGACAGCAAACATATATATAAACATATATGTGTGTGTGTATGTGTGTATATATGTTTACTACCATTTTAGGAAGCTTCAAGAGGGATCAAAAGTAAACCCAGGCTCATGCCTGTAATCCCAGCACTTTGGGAGGCCGAGGCAGGTGGATCAACTGAGGCCAGGAGTTCTAGACCAGCCTGGCCAACATGATGAAACCCTGTCTCTGCTAAAAATACAAAAATTACCCAGATGTGGTGGCACACACCTGTAATTCCAGCTACTCAGGAGGCTGAGGCAGGAGAATTGCTTGAACCCGGGAGGCGGAGGTTGCAGTGAGCCACAATCACACCACTGCACTCCAGCCTGGGCAACAGAGGGAGACTCTGTCTAAAAAATAAAAATAAAAAGTATATTGCAGACATCATGATACTTAACCTCAGAATACATCAGCATATATTCCCTGAGAATAAAGGGAATTTCTTATACAATCATAATACATAATTTCCTATGTAACCATTTTCCTATACAACCATAACATTATCATAACTGTGAAAAATAACATCAATGCAGTATCATCTATTAATAATATAGAGTCCGTATTTAAATTTCCTCAACTGTTTCAAAAATGAACTTTACTTTCTAAATGTAACACTGTAGATTTTTCTGTAACACTCAAAAATACCACTGAAATAGAAACTTCTCAATCCTTCTGACAAATAATAACAGCTAGTATCTACTAACTGCTTTTTATATATTAGGCACTTTTCTCAGGTTTTCTTTCTGGTATCCCTGGGTTAATTTTCTTGTTCCTCTTATAACTCCCTAAGCGTGATACAAAATTTCTATGATTTTCTTTTTTTTTCAGACGGGGTCTCACTCTGTTGCCCAGGCTGAGTGCAGTAGCACAATCATGGCTCACTGCAGCCTCAACCTCCCAGGATCAAGTGATCCTCCCACCTCAGCATCCCAGGTAGCTGGGACTACAGGTATGCACCACCATACCTGGCCAATTTTTATTTTTAGTAGAGATAGGGTTTTGCTATGTTGCCCAGGTTGGTCTTGAACTCCTGGCCTCAAGTGATCCTCCCACGGCCTCCCAAAGTGCTGAAATTACCAGGGTGAGCTACCATGCCCGGCCCTATTATTTTCATTCATTTCTGTTACTTATACAAAAACTTAAATTGGGCGGCACAGTGGCTTACGCCTGTACTCCCAGCACCTTGGGAGGCCAAGATGGGCAGATCACAAGGTCAGGAGATTGAGAACATCTTGGCCAACATGGTGAAACCCCGTCTCTGGTAAAAATACAAAAATTAGCTGGGTGTGGTGGCGCACGCCTGTAGTCTCAGCTACTCTGGAGGCTGAGGCAGGAGAATTGCTTGAACCTGGGAAGTGGAGGTTGCAGTGAGACGAGATTGCGCCACTGCACTCCAGCCTGGGCGACAAAAGCAAAACTCTGTCTCAAACAAACAAACAAAAAAACCTTAAGTTGAAGAGTTTTCCTAAACACTGTATCATCTATACTCAAAAATTTTACGTGTAGAACTTTCACATCATTTTCTACATGGCCTAGAATTTTGGTTTTGATTTCCTTGTTGACCTAAGGGGAGTTTTAAAATTTCCCAATGGTGGAATTTTATTTTCTAGTTTAGACTTTTAATTTGTATTTTTTAGTTGTATTGCATAGTGATCAGATATGTTATTGTTACTTCTACTTTTTTGGCATTTACTGTGGTTTTTTTGGTCCTACTCGATATGATCAATTTTTGTGGCAACTGGAAGAAGATTCATCAATTAATGCATTAATATCGTATTAATTAAACAGCAGTTTTATGCCTCCACCTCCTTACTCCAACCAAATTCTACATGTTAGAATTCAAATTTTTAATATTTTGGCATGGGGGGTTGAGACATTACATCCTCACCACTGCCATACAACTGTGTTCATATTGTTCCTTATGTTGCATGTTGTTGCTGCTGAATAAAAGAGCATTAGCCCTGGAAGGGAATTAAAAGGTCATCTAAGCCAACCTCCACTCAGTACAGATATTTCCTTTACAGCATCCCCAAAAGATGTTAAAATGGATTTTATTTGAATTATTGCTGGACCAGGGAACTCAGAACACTCCTGAACTTGTGGCGTTTGTGGCCCATCAGGAAATAAGGATTAAGATGCTCATAAAATATTTATTGGCCACCTACTATGAGGACTGCATTGCCCAATGCACCTTGGGGGATGCAGAAGACTGGTATGATACTACACCTGTGTAACAGAGCTAGCGCTGTGGCTCCCAAACTGTGTGTGGAGGTGCCCTGGGCACTGCAGTGAATCTGCACCACGGGATATTTTAGATTTTTTTTTTTTTTTTTTTTTTTTGAGACGGAGTTTTGCTCTTGTTGCCCAATCTGGAGTGTAATGGTGCGATCTTGGCTCACTGCAACCTCTGCCTTCCCGGTTCAAGCGATTCTCCTGCCTCAGCCTCCCGAGTAGCTGGGACTACAGGTGCGCACCACCACGCCCGGCTAATTTTTTGTATTTTTAGTAGAAACGGGGTTTCACCATGTTAGCCAGGCTGGTCTCGAACTCCTGACCTCAGGTGGTCCGCCCTCCTCGGCCTCCCAAAGTGCTGGGATTATAGGCATGAGCCACAGCGCCCAGACATATTTTAGATTTTCAAGGAAAGCAACATGATACTAACATCTGTCAGGCACTGCACAAACCACTAGATCAAGGTGGGTCACAGCTTCAACATTAGTTCAATCTGCATTTCTTCTGATGATCTCATATCTTTGGAAAACTGGGTTTTTGGCAGTCGTTTCATAAGAGCAAGTATTGTGTGAAAACCCATGTAGAACAGGAAAGGAATGTGGCAATGTCTCATCTGATTTCAAGGTTTGGGAAGCTGTGTAGTCCCCAAAAGGAGCACACAGCCCATTAGTAAATAACTGTGGTTATTTCAGAATAAAATGATTATATTTTCTTTCAATTTATGTGCAGTTTTTCAAATGGCTACTAAATTGTTAGGACATAATTACCTATGAAATTGTTTGGTCCTAACTACTTAATAAATGGAATTGCTATGGACTGTTTTTTCTTTTTAGGGCTCTGTGGAGTAATTCCTGAGACTCCAGGAGCATCAGGGACCAAGCAGGTTTGAGAACTTGTTCTGCAGGCGCACACAGCTGAACTCAGAGACCAGAAGTCATGGCAGTGATCAATGAGGATGTGAACAGTTAGGCTCATACACTCTCCTAGGATCAGCAGCCATTTCAGGAGTCCAGAGGAGGAGCACAGTTGGCCTGGAGCCCAGCCTAGGACAGAGTCAAACAAGTGGGATGGACCTGGCCCCTGTGTGGTATGAAGGACTGACCCACAGAAAGGAGAAAGAGCACTTAGAAGGGAAAAGAGGAAAAAGAGGATTGGAATTAACACAGCCTCTTCTGGAGTCCGTGAGGACACTGGTGAGGACACCTGGCCTCACCAGTCTAGCCAGCAGGTCTTGGAGGACCAGCTGAGGAGTTTGAAGCTTTAATTTGGTAGCAGTGAGAAGGGGTTTGGTCACAGGAGTGACACGGTAAAAACCAATGTTTTTGGAAGATTAATCCTAGCGGAGGTGCTGGATGGATTGGAGGAATGAGAAGGTAGAGGCAGGTGGCCCATATAGCAAGTGAAGGAAATTATAGCACCTGAAAAAAGCCATTCACCAACACAGCAAAAGCCTATGACAATACGGAGTAGCTGCCTGCCCCCTTCTTCAGCAGCAGTGCCATACAGGGGACTGCACTGCAAAGCTGCCAAAAATATCATCCCAGATAGCAGGAATTGTGTCCCTTGATTGTGCTGGGAAGATTGCTGTTTTGGAATTCTAATAGGGGCACACTGGAATCAAATTTTTGGAAATTCTGCTTGGAGACTACAGCCTCAATTCTAGAGAAAGAGGTGGGTTATGTACATATGTATGTATGTATATGTGTGTATATATACAGGGGTTTCATGGAATAGGAGGAAAAATACTGGATAGAGAGTCAGGAGAGATGGGGTTGAATTCTAATTTGACCACCAAAGAGGGTGCTGGCCCTCAACCTCACTCTTAAAATGACCACGGTGAAACCCCGTCTCTACTAAAAGTACAAAAAATTAGCCGGGCGTGGTGGCGGGCGCCTGTAGTCCCAGCTACTCGGAGAGGCTGAGGCAGGAGAATGGCGTGAACCCGGGAGGCGGAGCTTGCAGTGAGCCGAGATTGCGCCACTGCACTCCAGCCTGGGCGACAGAGCGAGACTCCGTCTCAAAAAAAAAAAAAAAAAAAAAAAAAAAAAAAAAAAAAATGAGGACTCAATGACTTGTGATGCAAAGAAATATTAAGTCTCCAAAGAAGGCTCACGTCTACCCGACGAGTCAGGTCCAGTCTTTTCCATGCAATGATAAGTAGAACCAAAATTGTGGCTTTAATATTTCATTTCAACTTTCGTGAACCATTTATGTCAACAAAGGGCTCTATATTATTAAAATATCATAATTTGGGCTCCTGTAAACTATTATTATTATAATAGCAGTGAATGTATACAGCAGATGGGAATATTGGCAAAGACATGGGAAACTAAAACCAGCCTCATGTACCAAAGTTGTGAGAAGTGACAACATGCTGGCAGTCCTCACAGCCCTCGCTCGCTCTCAGCGCCTCCTCTGCCCGGGCTCCCACTTTGGTGGCACTTGAGGAGCCCTTCAGCCCACCGCTGCACTGTGGGAGCCCCTTTCTGGGCTGGCCAAGGCAGGAGCTGGCTCCCTCAGCTTGCAGGGAGGTGTGGAGGGAGAGGCGCGAGCGGGAACCGGGGCTGTGCGCAGCGCTTGCGGGCCGGCTGGAGTTCGGGTGGGCGTCGGCTTAGCAGGCCCCTCACTCAGAGCAGCCAGCAGGCCCTGCCGGCCCCAGGCAATGAGGGGCTTAGCACCTGGGCCAGCAGCTGTGGAGGGTGTACTGAGTCCCCCAGCAGTGCCAGCCCACTGGTGCTGCACTCAATTTCTCACCGGGCCTTAGCTGCCTTCCCACGGGGCAGGGCTCGGGACCTGCAGCCCGCCATGCCTGAGCCTCCCACCCCCTCCATGGGCTCCTGTGCAGCCACAGCCTCCCCGAAGAGCGCCACCCCCTGCTCCACGGCGCCCAGTCCCATTGACCACCCAAGGGCTGAGGAGTGCGAGCACACGGCACAGGACTGGCAGGCAGCTCCACCTGCAGCCCTGGTGCAGGATCCACTGGGTGAAGCCAGCTGGGCTCCTGAGTCTGGTGGAGATGTGGAGAGCCTTTATGTCTAGCTCAGGGATTGTAAATACACCAATCAGCACCCTGTGTCTAGCTCAGGGTCTGTGAATGCACCAATCGACACTCTGTATCTAGCTGCTCTGGTGGGGCCTTGGAGAACCTTTGTGTCGATACTCTGTATCTAACTGATCTGATGGGGATGTGGAGAACTTCTATGTCTAGCTCAGGGATGGTAAACGCACCAATCAGCACCCTGTCAAAACTGACCACTGGGCTCTACCAATCAGCAGGACGTGGGTGGGGCCAGATAAGAGAATAAAAGCAGGCTGCCCGAGCCAGCAGTGGCAACCTGCTGGGGGTCCCCCTTCCACGCTGCGGAAGCTTTGTTCTTTCGCTCTTTGCAATAAATCTGGCTACTGCTCACTCTTTGGGTCCACACTGCTTTAATGAACTGTAACACTCACCGCGAAGGTCTGCAGCTTCACTCCTGAAGCCAGCGAGACCACCAGCCCACCAGGAGGAATGAATAACTCCAGACGCGCCACCTTAAGAACTGTAACACTCACCGCAAAGGTCTGCAGCTTCACTCCTGAGCCAGCGAGACCACGAACCCACCAGAAGGAAGAAACTCCGAACACATCCGAGCATCAGAAGGAACAAACTCCAGATGCGCCACCTTAAGAGCTGTAACACTCACCGCGAGGGTCCGGGGCTTCATACTTGAAGTCAGTGAGACCAAGAACCCACCAATTCCGGACACAGTTGCCCTTCGACAACGGCTCACAAACAACATTTAAAATGAAACTTAAGTAACTGATCTGCTTTGTATCTTGAGGGACTAGACAAGCACTGTATGAGTTGCATTAAGATAGAATAACATCCAGCCGGGCGCGGTGGCTCACGCTTGTAATCCCAGCACTTTGGGAGGCCGAGGCGGGCGGATCACGAGGTCAGGAGATCGAGACCACGGTGAAACCCCGTCTCTACTGAAAATACAAAAAAAATTAGCCGGGCGTGGTGGCGGGCGCCTGTAGTCCCAGCTACTCGGAGAGGCTGAGGCAGGAGAATGGCGTGAACCCGGGAGGCGGAGCTTGCAGTGAGCCGAGATCGCGCCACTGCACTCCAGCCTGGGCGACAGAGCGAGACTCCGTCTCAAAAAAAAAAAAAAAAAAAAAAAAAAAAAAAAAAAAGATAGAATAACATCCAAGTGAGATAGGGTAAAGACTATGGAAAATCAGGGGAAATAGAGGGACAATTTTTTTTTTTTTTTTTTTTTTTTTTTGGTGGAGTCTTGCTCTGTCACCCAGGCTGGAGTTCAGTGGTGTGATCTTGGCTCACTGCAACCTCCACGTCCCAGGTACAAGCAATTCTCCTGCCCTCCTGAGTAGCTGGTATTACAGGCACCCACCACCATGCCTGGCTAAATATATATATATATATATATATAGTATTTTTAGTACAGACGGGGTTTCACTATGTTGACCAGGCTGGTCTCAAACTCCTGACCTCAAGTGATACACCCACCTTGGCCTCCCAAAACACTGAGATTACAGGCATGAGCCACCATGCCTGGCCAGAATAACATATTTTGAACCTGAAATAATTACAAACATGAGAAATACACAATAAAGTTTTCATCAGAAATGACATTAGGGGCTGGGCGTGGTGGCTCACTCCTGTAATCCCAGCACTTTGGGAGGCCGAGGCAAGCGGATCACTTGAGTTGATGAGTTTGAGACCAGCCTGGCCAACATGGTGAAACCCCGTGTCTTCTAAAATACAAAAATTAGCGGGGTGTGGCGGTGCATGCCTATAATCCCAGCTCCTCGGGAGGCTGAGGCAGGAGAATCACTTGAAGCAGAGGTTGCAGTGAGCCAAGATCACACCACTGCACTCCAGCCTGGGTGACAGAGCGAGACTCCGCCTCAAAAAATAAAATAAAATAAAAAATAATAAAAAGAAATGACATAAGGAAAGGCCTACGGATTTTTGTTTATTTTAGATCCAAGTATTAACAGCTTTATTTTTCTTTTCCAGCTTCAGAAAGTATGATAATACATCCCACAGAATTAGCCCATAAAACATTCTCAATTCTTTACTCAAACAGGGTACAACAAGATCAAATGAGACAGTATTTGGGACCCCCTCCTGTGATGGGATTATTAAATGTCAGGGTTTCATGAAGAGTCATGCAGGCATTCTCTGGTTTCTTTAAACGGCCCTTGGCTATCGTAATCTCTTTGATAGTCCCTAATGCACTGGTCCAGCAAGGACACAAAGTCCCAGCCTCAGCAGCCCTCAGAGAAGAGCAACTTGGTATTACAGCTTGTGCTATGGTAGGTAGGATGGGGTTGTTTCAAGAGTAGGGGAGGACGGAGAGTAGAAAGGAAGGGAGGGAGGGAAAACATTCTCTTATCCTTGGGAAACTTGCAGGATCACTTCCCTCAATGAGTTTATGCAAGCAATCTCCACCTCCCACTGCTCCTTACAGGTCAGCGAACCCATTCAGGGATTAGGAAGTGACCCAAAAGCACTAGTGTGAGGAGAGGCTGTATAGCAGTGGAAACGCTTGGACAGAATGCTGCATCCTGTTTAACTTGGACTTGCCAATGCCAAACCCTTTCTCTGTGGATGTTTTTTTTTTTTAGTTAAAGAGCGATAACGTCCTCCTTTCAATGGCCTTTCCTCTCATGGAATGGGCTATTCTCTGTACTTGTGTACCCACTCTCACTGTGTCACTTAACCTCTCCTGCTTTAGCCTCCTTATCTGTGATGCAGGGAGCATGCCCAAATTTACTTACGTCATAGGGCTACTGTGTGGAAAGTGCCTGGAAATGCAAGCGTGACGCGCTTGTGAAAATGACACAATATAGTTGTGTAAGTCCTTACGGTGCACATGAACTGTGTTAACATCCTTTATATATACTTTGCATCTTGCTGTTGGCCATTCCATTAAGAGAAAATAAAGGGAGAATGTGGGAAGTTAAATAAAACTTGAAAATGTGTGCTAGTGGCTAGAACAAAGCTAGAGTTCTCTAGAACCACATTTATGAAACATGGCAAAATTGAAACTTGGTGATATCCGCGGCTGTTAGAATGATGGCCATCAGCCATGACTGACTTACAGCTTCAGATAGTTTTAAAGACAGCATTAGGAGAAACGTGAAACCTCAAATACGGCCATAGGTGGATCATTAAGCCTAATTCCTCATCTCCTAAACAGGTTGTCTTTTTCCAGTCGTTAGGAAACTGCCTGCACCCTTCTGGAGCACAACTAGCGAGTGGCTTGGTCTGGGCACCCTCTCTCTATCGACCAACAGCGCAGGGAGTTGCTGGCATTATCAAGACGTCTGGGGGTCTCTGCCAGCCTGTCTCCTTGTATGAGACCACTTGAGAGCAAGGGTGTCCATGGATTTCAGTGCCTCATCTCTCCTTAGGATGAGACACTTTATCCCTCACACGGTAAAGCTTTTGCAGTACACTACTACCTGTAGCAGGAAGCCCCAATCTCCATTTCCTACTTTCCAGCTTTTATTCATCATTCATCCTGTGATCCTTAATTCTGTCCATACTTCAAGGTCCATGACAATCCCTGCCTCCTTCCCTGGGGAGTCTAAGCCACGTACTCAACTGAGCCTGCCCTGTCTGCTTTAATTACATGAGCACATAAGCAGTCATAGACTGTCAGGTTTGGATAGGGCCTTAGAGAACATCTGTTCAAGCCTTTTTTTTTTTTTTTGAGACAGAGCCTTGCTCTTGCTCTGTCACCCAGGCTGGAGTGCAGTGGTGTAATCTCGGCTCACTGCAACCTCCACCTCCCGGGTTCAAGTGATTCTCCTGCCTCAGCCTCCAGAGTAGCTGGGATTACAGGTGTGCACCACCACGCCCAGCTAGTTTTTGTATTTTTAGTGGAGACGGGGTTTCACCATGTTGGTCAGGCTGGTCTCAAACTCCTGACCTCGTGATCCACTCGCCTTGGCCTCCTAAAGTGCTGGGATTACTGGCATGAGCCACCACGCCTGGCCTGTTCAAGCCTTTACAGAGTGCATGAGTCCCCTCCTCAACACCTCTGACAAAAGGCTGCCAAAGCCCTATGACTAGTATCTGACACAACCTCCATAAATGTGAGTCCTCCACATCTGTGTTCTGTCAAGAGATGATCTATTCTGCTCTGCTCAACAGCTTAAAGTGATGAAAAAGGACTTTGTCAAATGGAACCAAAGACTATTTCCTATAACTTCTTCCTAATCCTAGCTTTGCCTTCTAGGGCACCTGCCTCACATACAGAACAGCCCATTGAAACCGGCCCAACTGTCCCACAGAACCGATGTTTATGATTTCTTTTGAATTAACACAGAAATGGACTCTCCCAGTTTTCAAACTTAAAGTTACATTTGTCTTATCTGAGTTCCCTTCTCAGAAAACCAACCATCAGGCCTACCCAGATGGTATCAAGGAGCTGATAATTGCAGCTGGACAATGAGACACCAGACCCCTCACCCATCATGATTGCCTAAGTGACCACCTGCTTCCTGTTGTCCAACTCCTCTTCCTTACCCCTCCCTAATTCCTGTTTTCCTGCATGTAGTTTCATTTCTTCCCTGGTATATAAACCCGATTTTAGTCAGGGAGATGGATTTGAGACTGACCTCCCATCTTGTCTGCTGCAGCACCTGATTAAAGCCTTCTTCTCTGGCAACAGTCATTGTCTCAGTGATTGGCTTTCTGTGTGGCGAGCAGCAGGACCTAGACTGAATCCCTGGCATTTTGGTAACACCTTCTTGCATTTGAGGATGGGATATTGGTGTCTCTTTGGTTTTCTCTTTCACCTAACTACTCCTTCTTACATTTGAGAATGCTTCTTATAACATAGTTTCCAATCATGGTTCTCAACCCCTCAGCAGTTTTAAGTGTAGTAATCTGCAGTGAAGTCAGTCCTCTAGGCATGGGTTCTGTCCATTCAACTTCTAGAAATTTAACTTGGTACCGAATCTCTTCGTGATGCCCCAGATTGTGCTTGCAAGCATCAAAAACCTCTTCTTCACAGGACTACTTAGTCATGTTTCCCCCAGGCTATATCACAGAAACTTTTGTTTTTTTTGTATCTAAGTATTTACCTACCTTGTGCCTGCTGTGTTTTATCTGGTTAGGCTTAGCCTCTTATCTGTCCTGATCTCTCTGGATCCTGATTTTACTACTCTTCCCGGTTTAGCATCACCCACTGAGAGAGGCAGAAGGCACAGAAACTCTAGGCAGACAGGGGCAGGTCCCCAGTGGAAACCCCACCTTCAAGCCAGAAGTAGCCTGAAACCCTTGGCCCAGGGTGAGAACTTCTATTCTGTTTGCCTGCTCTCTCCTGAGTCATTCTTTCCGAATAACGTCATTTTACCAACTGAATGTTGCCTTTTGCAAAACTACCTATGGCCAGCCCTGTCCCCCCATCCTGTGCCTATAAAGACTCCAGGCTCAGCTGGTAGAGAGAAGAGGCAGCTGGATGTTGGGGAGGGGCGACCTGCCTTCAGAGATGATGGCTGGATGGCAAAGAGAGGGGCAACTTGACTTTGGAGAAGAGGGGCAGAGAAGCGACTTGACTTCAGGGGAGAGTGACCTGGCCTTCCCGTCCCCTTTCCAGCTCCCCTCTCCACTGAGAGCCACTCTCATCACTCAATAAAATTCTCTGCATTCACCATAACTTCAACTCGTCTATGTTACCTCATTCTTCTTTGGCACTGGACAACAAGTTGGGACCCACCAAGTGTGGGTACCCAAAAATGCTGTCACACTAGCCCTTTGCCCTTGCTGGTGGAGGGCATCTGCCCCATGTGACAAGGCAAAGGGCCCAACGGGCTGATAACACGCTGCTGTCCATGGACGGCGGAGCTAAGAGAGCATTGTAACATGCCCTCTGGGGCCTTGGAGCTTCGGGCATCCCCACCTGGACACTGCCATGGTGCCTGCACGAAGTTTGTTCCTTCCGGCACCAAAGTGGCCAGTCAGTTCCTGCACTCGCTGGCCTATATGCTCTCTCCTGCAAGGGGTGGAGCGCGATGGGCCTGAGGAAACAAGAGTTTGGTCCTGCCAGTGCCAAAGTGACTGGCTGGTTCCTGCACTTGCTCACCTATGCATTCCCTCCAGTGAAGGTGGAGTGAGTGGGCCCAAGTTAACGGAGTCTGCTCCTGCCAGCACCCGAAGCTGGTTCCTGAACTCATTCATTCACGTGCTCCCTCCCGCGAGGAACTGAGCACGACCGACTGAGTAAACAGGGAACCCCTGTTGCGAGTCCCTCAGCAAAGGGTGTCAAGAAAATATCCTGGATCACCGTGAATCTGCTAGATGTGCCAATTTTGTCCCTAAATTATGGATTAAAATGCTGAAAAAGACAGCTTTAAAGACTTAACCCTTTTGGGTTTGTTGTGTTTTTTTTGTTTTTCATTTTTTGAGACGGAGTCTCCTGTCATCCAGGCTAGACTACAGTGGCATGATCTTGGCTCACTGCAGCCTCTGCCTCCTGGGTTCAAGTGATTCTCCTGCCTCAGCCTCCTGAGGAGCTGGGATTACAGGTGCACGCCACCACACCTGGCTGATTTTTGTATTTTTGGTAGAGATGGGGTTCTACTGTATTGGCCAGGCTGGTCTCGAATTCCTGGCCTCAAGTGATTCGCCTGCCTCAGCTTCCCAAATTGCTGGTATTGCAGGTGTGAGCCACGGTGCTCAGCCTGAAGACTTAACCATTTTGGCATATCACCTTCCTCTTAGGCTGCAAACTATCCCTTGTGCAATACTACCCATATAATAAATGCCCATACATAATTGTCAAATTATACCAAATTCTACCCTATATCAAAGAGTGCTATAATTATATTTTTAGGGTAATGATGGAATTTATCCCAATACTTTCTTGCTAGGTTCATTTTCTCTCTCTCCATCTTTCTTGCCCTCAGAATGCTGGGAACACAATGTAGCCTACGAAGCCCAAGGAATAAACATTGTGCCAATAAGATGTTCTTTAAATTCTACCGTAGAGTCCATCCAGATTGGCTGCAGAGTCATTGTCTACAAAACCCACTGCATTAAAGCAGATAACATCTGTGAGTCCTCCGATTTCCTATTTGGCTCCAGTGTCAATATAATAATAGTGTCTTGCAGATATTTTTACTGTAGGATAAACAGATTAAGCTCCACTTCTATATACAAGGATTTGAATATGGCAGAAGAAGCCAAAATGGGGGCTTCTGTGTACCTCTTGTAAAATAACCTGCTCATCACATTCCTTGCCAGTGACAATTCAACACGCTTGACATTCGCACATCGGAAGGGGAGTGCAGTGGTTACTCTTCTTCAAATGTATTCCCTACCCCCAAGAAAACTCAAACATAATCAAGGGAAAGATAATCCTACTTTGACAGAAAAAGGAAAGCAAGATCTGTGTGTGCTGGGAGCTCAGTGGATATCTGACGATTCTAAGCATGTTGGGAGCTCAGTGGATATCTGACGATTCTAAGAACCACAGTCTGATTCTTCTTAGAAAGACTATATGGTGACTTTTGGGCAGCTGGAAAATACGATGAAGTGCCCTGGTGTCTGTTTCTCTTCTCGTCAAGCTTCTGTGATGCCAAGACTGAACAGAGAGGATGGGGATATCACTTTACCTCTCCATGACCTAGGTTAGGGGCAGGGGGACGGGGAGAATGCTTATTAAAATGTGAGGGGCAAGAAGAGCAGAAAAGGGATTTCGAAATTTACCACTACTTTGGTTTCTTTTTGCCACAATAGATGATAATTTTGCATTCTTACATATTAAATAGGAGAGGTAGGACTTAGAGGTGGGTATAGGTGGAAAAACGTTGAGAATCCCAAGTAACTAGGGTGATAGAGGTCAGAATAGTAGTTATCATTAGGGGTACTGACTGTAAGGGGCTCAAGGGGGGCTTCTCAAGTCCTGGAAATGTTCTATCTCCCAATCTGGGTGGTATTTACACAGGTACTATATAATAAAAATTCAGTGAGATGTATACTTAAGATATATGCACTTAATTGTATACAAATGATATAAACCTCAAAAAGAAAGGTACAAAAATGATAATAAAAGGGTTGAAAAGCACTGGATTAGCAGCCTGGCACTAGATATCCCCTATAAATCATAGTGCTAGTATGGAAGAGGTCAGCTCTCTTATCACTCAGATGTTTGTAAGATATACAAGGATACTATAAATTTGGGGAGGCTGATCAATTACACCACCTATCAAAGTACTATAGTCTTTCAACAAATGGAATTCTAGCTTTCAGTAAGGCCCAACTGTACCCTAGACCCAGAAGGAGCAGGGGGACCTACAAGGAAGAAGGGAAGGGTGACAGCCCCCAGATACAACTTTCCATTCTACTGAAGGAGTCAGCAGGCCGAAGTACCCACCAAAAAGATACGGAGTAATAAGCATCGTTCTTTGCTGCTGGCTACAGACTGAGGGACAAGAGGTCAGAAGAAGCCAAGGGAAGAGATTTCAACCTAAGGGAAAGGTGGTGGGTCTGAGGAGATGGTGAGGCCGTGGGGTGTTTCTTGAAAGAGCTCGGAGCCCAAACACCAGGAGATGCTAAGCACTGTTGTGTTTCCACAGCTGCTGTGGTGCTCAGCCAAGGGCTCAGGGAGGGCCATTCCCCTTCTCACACAACATCAATATACTTCTCTCATGAACTTTCCAGTTGGAAGGAAGCGAGACAGAGCCGAGCACAGAAAGCAGTGATGAGAGAAGGGACCAGGGCACCAGGAGAAAGAGGATTTTAGGACCGCTCATGAGCTCCCACACATGGAGAATTAAGGGCTCCTTGAAGCCCCATTTCATTACAGCCCTTTGTCACAGGAGGAGCCTCAAGGGCAAGGGACATGACACTGACTTACTACCTGCTAGGTCCCCAGCATAGCACTAAGTGCTCTCATAAACGTTCCTGTGTTTGGGCCTGACAACTCTTGTCAGGCTGAAGGCCTTTGGCCTTCACTCCCATGTTACAGATAAAGAAACTGCAGTCCACAAAGATTAAATGACTGGCACACAGTCACACCCCTGCTCAAAGGCAGAGGCAGGAACCAGAGCCTAAAGCTCAGGACTTTATCCACTTCACCAAGTCTCAAGATAGGAGCTGAAGCCCTATGCTCCAAGCTCAACAAAGCTCTCGTCATTCTTGGCACTGTGGTGGTGCTGACATTAAGTCCAAGGCCCAACTCAGGAAAGGTTATACAGTTCATTAGAGGAGATCTTGCTCTTATTTCTGATGCAAAGGATAATCATTTGTTAAATAAGATCTTAGGTAATATTCTCATAATAGGAGAAATCTGAGAAATAATGACCTCAGCACCTGCACATAAAATATAAGAAATGTGAAATTCTAGATCTTTGTGGTAAGTCACATACGCTTACATGTTGCTAGGGGAAATAAGTGAAACTTAAAACTTACAGCAAATACATAGTTCATCTTGACTTAAAGTGTAAGAACCCTAAATTTTTTTATCTTCGTAAAATATATCTAACAAAACCTACAATTATAACCATTTTTAACTGTACAGTTCAGTAGTGTTAAGTGCATTCACACTGTTGTGCAACCGTCACCACCATCCATCTCAGAACTTTTTAAAATCTGCCCCCAACTGAAACCTTGTACCGGTTAAACCCTAACTCCTATATTTGTTCTCAACAGTAGTTGCTTACACAGTGCTCCACACAAAGCACATGCTTGGGAAATGCTTGCCGAAGAAAACAAATTTATAGTCGTACAAGAGGATCAACTAATACATAAATAAGACATTAAAGGGAGTACATTTTTTCCACAACTGAAGACTAATAGTATCCCTTGCCGAGAAGAATTAAGAGTAATTTATGACTTGTTTACACTCCTGGCACCAACTCTGATCATCTGCTGTGACCAGGACCTCTTGCTCTCCTCAGATGTATTAGCAGGTGGTAGTGAAGTCTGATGCTGGACTGGGAAGAAGAGAGGCCCAGCCAACCAGGACTGGAGGCTACTTGTCGAGCTGTCACCCAGTGGATAGGCCCTCCTCGCTCTCCCAGGAAAGCCTTCCTTGACAGATTTGTGTGACTTGGCAGTGAACTATTATGAAAATTCACTGAGAAGCCTGGGTTTCAAGTCCTTGTGAGCAAAGCTTTCAAAGAGGTCTTCTGCATACATTCCCAGCCCAGAGGGGAGGCAAAAGCTTCCCAGATACCCTTTAGGTGAAGTCGAGGAAATCAGTGAGCACAGATTGTAAGGTTTTTTTGTCTGTTTCTTGAAACAGGGTCTCATACGTTGTTGCCCAGGCTGGAGTGCAGTCATGTGATCATGGCTCACTACAGCCTCAGCCCCTCGCCGCAAACCATCGCCCCGTCTCCCAACAATGCTCTCAAGCAATCCTCCCACCTCAGCCTCCCAAATAGCTGGGACTACAGGCATGCATAACCATGCCCAGCCAATCTTAAATGTTTTTGTAGAGACAGGGTCTTGCTATGTTGCCCAGCTGGTCTTGAACTCCTTCTGGCCTCAAGCGATCTTCCCACCTCAGCCTCCCAAAGTGCTGGCATTACAGGCATGAGCCACCCGCGCCCAGATAGGTTTTAAAAATTGATTCCAGGCCGGGTGCGGTGGCTCATGCCTGTAATCCCAGCACTTTGGGAGGCCGAGGCAGGCGGATCTTGAGGTCAGGAGATCGAGACCATCCTGGCTAACACAGTGAAACCCCGTCTCTACTAAAAATACAAAAAAAAAAAATTAGCTGGGCATGGTGGTGGGCACCTGTAGCCCCAGCTACTTGGGAGGCTGAGGCAGAAGAATGTCGTGAACCCAGGAGGCGGAGCTTGCAGTGAGCCGAGATTGTGCCACTGCACTCCAGCCTGGGCGACAGAGGGAGACTCCATCTCAAAAAAAAAAAAAAAAAAATTGATTCCAGGGCAGTGCAGAAGCCTGGAAAACCTGAACAAATGACCCCTTCAAATCACTATTTCATATTCTAGTAAGGGCACACAGCCCTAAGTGGAGAAGGAGAGATATAGGCAATTTGGTGGAGGGAGGTTAGCCGGGTTTATTAAAAACCAACCGAGGGACCATGCATACATGCAGCAGTGACCAATGGCCTGTCGCCCTTTTCTTTTGCTAAAGCTCCTCCACTGGGGATGATTTTATTTTATTTTATTTATTTTTTGACTCTTGACAATTGCTATCCAATAGCTTTTCTTTTCCTTTTTAGAAAACATGCCTTACTTTGGGCTTCCAACTTGAAATCTGAGGCTGGGAGGGTGATTCTGGGCTGGTGGACTTGGACTAGTTGGGAGATGCACTGCTCCAAGAGAGCGGATCGGTCAATATCTGGGCTTTAGAAGTAACTTTACGATGTTTGGATTTTGTACTGGCACCAGGCTCTGGGTTTTAAGCACTCTGCTGTCATATGGTCTGTGGCCTTTCCAAGAAAAACTATAAAATGAAAATACTTTATTGCCACGGCCTTTGACTTCTTGAGATTCACACAAATATGGTAATCTCTTGCAACATTTAATTTAAACTCAGTTAACCTAAAGAAAAAATTAGCTCTGAACCTGCCCAATTCACTTTTTGAAAAGTGCCAGTCTTCTCTGTGGAGTCACTGTTTTATTTGCTATGTGCCAAACTGTTATTTCACATATGTGAAAAGAAAATTGGCATCAAGTCCATATGAACTAAACTACTGGCAAAGGCAATGCTGGAGCCTGCCATTGAGAAGATTAGATTCCCAAGAAACTCTTCGAGTGGTGGCCAGTATCCACAAAGTAAAAAACTGTGTGTGTGTGTGTGTGTGTGTGTGTGTGTTGTAAATATACAGGCACATATTCAAAGCTTATTTCTCCCTGTGTGTTCAGGTGGTATTCTACAGCCACTTAAGCTACCCAGAGCTTAAATATCTCAATTATATACATAAATACTTATTAAATAATAAATGCATGTTAATAAGAGAAACAGGAAGTTGAGAATATATTTTAAGTCAAGTTTGAGCTTGCACATTCAATTGTCTTATTTGCTAAGTAGGATGATTCATAACTTCTGCATAAGGAAGACTGATTAGATCATGTTCGGGGGTGGGGGTGTTTTTCTTTTAAATTTTCAATGTTTTCCTTTCCTTTTGGGGCTTTTTTCTATTTAAGTCTGCTGTTTTGCTGACTGTTTTGCCTTTGCACTTGCAGATTCTAATATGGAACCAAACCAAGAGAGAAACAGAGAATTTTATTATCCAAAGCTGTTGTAAGTGATTTAATAGTCAGAGATAGTGGCTAAAAACATGCTCTCTAGAACCCCAGATTCCAAATCCCTCATGATAATGTAGCCACGACAGCCACATCATCATAGCAGGCATCTTTAATATGCGCCAGTCTCATCTCTTCAGGAGCTTGTCCTTACACCACACCATTAATGGGTGTTTGGTTCTCAATAATGATTACAGGTAAGATTAGGCAATCATTTGAAACTCAGATGAATACTTTCATACCTTGGTCTTACAAAATGGGATGTTTCTAAAAGAGAGATGGAGATTCATTCTGGGAAAACATTTAAATAATTTTTTTTTTAAGTTTGGATACTTTAGATTTTCATACTCACTTTTGAAAATAATCACCATGTTTTTCTCAGTCATTAGCTACCACCGACGGGGTCATACTAATGTCCCTAACAAGACTGTTGGTCACAGGACTCCAACTTCCTTGCACTACCCACAGGTATTACATGGGATCCAGGCAGGACAATCATACTGTGCCATTTACTCGGTAACAGGAATTAGTCCAGGAATGGGTATATGAGCCAAGTAGGGCCAATCAGAATCCTTTCCCGAGACTGATTTATGAACGGTAGAAGATAGAGACTGCTTTCCACTGGAATTAAGCTAGGAAGATGGGATTCTGGGGCTACTGATATCAGGCCTGTTTCCTAACACAGGGAGAAAGAAGCTGTGAGCCTATTCTCAGAATGAAGCCAAACACAGGCAAGCTCAGCAGAGACATGGACAGAGAATGCATCTAGGCCATACTGATTCCCAGTTCCTAGCCCTGAGTCCTGGTTCCTGCAGTTCTTCCTGTAATCCTATGAGTAGTTCCAATAACATTCCAACTACATAAGCAAAAAAATTCCCCCTTGTTCAGGCTGGTTAAAATTTGCAACTTACAACCGAAAGAGTTCTGAGTAACTCAGGAGGGCCATCTTAACTTTGGAATCACATTCCTACTAACTTCTATAGTGACTAAAAGCTTTCCAGCTGTGTGCTAACAAATGCCCTTATCTTTTGCGGCAACTTTTTGTTTGTGGCATCCTGTATCAATTTATATATCAAGAAATAAGTGCTGACATTTATAAATTAGAGGGAGAAAACATGCCGATGCTTGTGTTTAAAAGAAACAGAATGATATAAATACACTTCTATCCATTTAGCATTTCACAGCACATGGAGAAACTTACATTCATTACTGAATGTATTTATTGATTCAGGAGTTTGTAGCACAAAAATTCTTATTTACATTTTATTTTATCATCATTGTTCATCTACCTTATGGGAACAAAGAAGCCAAGAATCAGATTGGCGAGAAATAAAAGATTCCATTCACAGAAGTGCTTGATTCTTCCGTCCATTTGTTTATGTTCTGCCTCTCCTGCTTCATCTAGAGCTGAAGATCTCAAAGATGCTGGCAGGTACAAACATGCTCCCTTTTAATTACACCACCAAATTGCTGCAATAACTGATTGCCAGTTAAATAATTATAATCAAGTGCCCATTGTGCATAACAATCATTTAATGACTGCCATCCGAAAACACTGTAATAAAGAGGGCTTTAATAAGGAAAACTGGAAAGGTGCCAGGGTTTTATGGCAGTTTGCTTAAAGGGAAAGAGGGCCATAATCTGTATTTAAGATTAAAAGAAGCCTTTAATCCAGATGCTCAACATTAAACAAGGGAGTGGAGTCATGTTTTGATCAAAAGTTACTACATGCATAAAAGAAAGTTAACATAAATGTTCTTTCAGAAAAAAGCTCCAGTAAATTATATTAAGTAAGTGTTTGTAACCATTTGCTTTGGAAAAAAATGAAAAAGAAGAAAAACATCTGATTTTCATTTTGGACAAGAATACTCGGCTAAAATAAAATAAACGGGAATAGGGTTTTATTTGATTTGTATAACATCATTGAAAATAAAGTGAGTTACCATTCCATCTACCTTGTACCAGTAATCATTCTACTTCTATTTGTCCCTATTTATTTTTTGTCCTCACTTTTCAGGCCAGGACTCTATCTCTGGGAGGAGTAATTATATTCTGATACAAGGTTCTAATTGAAATGATTTTTTTTTTTTTTTTTTTTTGAGACAGAGTCTCGCTCTGTCACCTAGGCTGGAGTGCAGTGGCGTGATCTCGGCTCACTGCAAGCTCTGCCTTCCAGGTTCACGCCATTCTCCTGCCTCAGCCTCCCGAGTAGCTGGGACTACAGGCGCCCGCCACCACGCCTGGCTAATTTTTTTGTATTTTTTTAGTAGAGACAGGGTTTCACCGTGGTCTCGATCTCCTGACCTCGTGATCCGCCCGCCTCGGCCTCCCAAAGTGCTGGGATTACAAGCGTGAGCCACCGCGCCCGGCCTTGAAATGGTTTTATCTCAGCTCTAGCAAACAGTAGTTCTCATCTAAGGGAAAACCAAAAAAAGACAAACAAACAAACAAAAAAAAACACCACGTAAAGCTCAGGTCAACTGGCAGCTACCAGCCATTGTTGATGCATCCGAGGTATTGAGCTAACACATTAGGACAGCGATTCCTAGAATTGGGCCCATTTTCTACAACTGATATGTAGCCAGATTTTGCTAGAGTGAATGAATGCTGGGAGAAAACTAACAGCAACATAGTAAGCCCTCTCAAGGAAGAAGGAAGAGAAAAAGCCAGAACCAAAGCAAAAACTGTTCTTACAGGTGACATCAGTTTTCAGGTCCAGCTTTCTCTACACCTGAGGGGACAAAGGAGCAGGACCTGACCCTTTGCAGTGTGGTTTCTGTGCACACACAAACACCCTAGTCCTTGGGAAGCTGTGATGATGTCTTGCGGCTATGAAAAGACCCCTAGAGCCTGTGGGGAAACAAAATCACAGCAGGGGTTCATTTTTTCCCCAAGGTAAACATTTCAGACAGGACAACTGCCCTGGTACTCTTAGGAAACTCTAGAATGCTCGGACTCTGGGAGGGGTGTGTGTGTGTGTGTGTGTGTGTGTGTGTGTGTGTGTGTGTGTGTGTGTGTGTGTCAGAGACAGACAGATGGACACAGACGAACCAAAGTTAAGAAATAATACCAACTGCCTACTTAGGGTATAGGCTATCAATGGGTCAACAGGTTTTACAAGATCATTTTAGCTTAAAACTGACCTAGCAGGTATAGGAATTCAATTCTGACACTGGGACATTTTTCTGACATTCTAAGTTAAGAGTATCAACAAATTCTCCTTCAGGAGCTTGCCATGTTCTGCTTTGGGTGAGAGGTCTACCTGATCACCTGCTGATCTGCAGACTGCAGAGGGTAGCATCCGCGTCTGTTTTATCTAAGCCTCCCCCGCAGCCCTTTCCCCAGCAGTTTACATGCATGCCGCCCTGGGATGTGTGCTCCCAACAGGGGTCTTCTCTTTTGTACCTCAAAGTCCCTGCCAAACTCCAGGTCCTGCCATGTGCATCCTGACGCATCTCGCCAGCTTCCTGCCCATCATGCAGCTCTGGTTCCCTTTCCTCACTAAAGAATGCTCAGAACCTAGGCTCTGTCCACCTCAGATTCCTCCTTTATAAGAGGCGACATTAATAATAAGCCCAGTGGATAGGGGCTTTGTGGGTGTGTATAAGGACTTGAGGAGGGAATGCACATAAACACGCATGACTGGAACACAGTAGGTGTTCAAGAGATGAGAGCTATTATTGTTACACATCATTAGCTTTAGGAGCAAATCCAAACTCCCTGGTCTGGTCTATGATGTCAATAACAATAACAACATAATCTACCTTGCCCGGCATTCACCCCAAACCTTCTTATTTCTACTCCTCTATAACCGAATCCATTCCCCACACAGTGGCCAGGATTTAAAAAAAAAAAAAAAGTTAAGTCACTCCTGTTACTCTCCTCCTTAAAACACAACATAAGCTAGGTCTCACAGCCTGTAAGAGCCCGTGTCACTTGCTCCCTCTATTGCCAGCCTCACTTCCTACCACTCCCCACTAATTCACTGCACTGCTGCCATACTGGCTCCGCCCCCCAACCCCACCCCATCCTTAGACTGAGCATGCTTATTCCCTGCTTAGGCCTTCACGTGGGATGTTCCCTCTGCCTAGACGAGGGTCATCTCAGCTCCTCACATGTCTAGCTCCTTTCTTTGCATTCCGGGCTCAGCTCAGAAGCCACTTACTCTGAGGGACCTTTACTGACAACCTGCCAGTTTAATTAACTCCTGACATCTATTCTCGACTCCCACCCTCCACACCAATTCATCCAAACACTGTTTTCTTTCTTTCTTTGAGATGGGGAGATAAGGGCTTACTCTGTCACCCAGGATGGAGTACAGTGGTATGATCTTGGCTCACTGCAACCTCCAAGTCCTCTGCTCAGATGAGCCTTCTACTTCAGCCTCCAGAGTAGCTGGGACCACAGGCGCACACCACCATGTCCAGCTAATTTTTGTATTTTTTGTAGAGACAGAGTCTCACCATGTTGCCCAGGCTGGTCTCGAACTCCTGACTTCAAGTGATCCGCCTACCTCGGCCTCTCAAGGTGCTGGGATTACAGGTGTGAAACACCGCACCAGCCTCTGTTTTATTTTAATCACTGTGCTCATCACTAGCCAAAAGTGACTTTTTTCATTTATTTATAGAACTAGAAAAGTAGGCTCCATGAAAAGAGGCCCTGCCTTGTCTGTCTTGCCACTGTCCCCAGCGCTTAGAAGAGTGCTGAGCATTCAGAAGACACTGGATGAATGTGTCGTATCCCCCAGTGAGCCCTGCACATCACCTGCCAGGTGGTGGCACTTAGCTTACTACACACTTGGTAAGTCTGAACTGAACTCAACTAAGTGGCATATATCCTGGGGACAGATTAACATCTTCCCCTGGCCACTGTCTTGCCAAATCAGATGTACAATGAAGAGTTTGTAAATGTGACCTGTGCTTATCAGGGAGTTCACAGGATCTACAAAGCAGGGGACCTGAGGTTTGAACGTATGCAGATATTGAGGGCTCGCTGATGTTCTGGGGTTCAACAGAAGTCTGAGGAGACACAAATGTCTAAATTCACAGCACAGTAACCAAATAGAGAATTGGTATATTATGAGACTGGCACTAGGGTTACATTTAAAAATAAAGTCTTGATTTAATATTAATATATATTCCCAGTCAGGTTCAAAAATAAATAGAATTTGGAGGCAGAACTGTTTTCTGAATTTGAATAGCACTGTAAATTAGATGATATCATGCATAGCACTTAGAAATGACCCTATCTTAAATTCACTCGTTGTTTCAAATGTGTTAGTCTTGATCCTTGCCTTTAGGTCAGAAATGGGGTCTCATATGTTTCCAGTATCTTAAAGCTTCTAGCCTTATTCTTGGAGAATGACCTTTCAGGGTTAGTAGACTCAGAACTGAATCCCAGGTTTTTCCATCCATTCTAAAACATTTAGCAAATTATTTATCCTCCCTTTAGCCTTACTTTCCACATCTTTTTAAGTGGGGACAATGATATCCATCCCACAAAGGGATGCCATGAAAAATAAATGGGATGATTTGCAGGAAAGTCCTGTTGGTATACTTAACAGAAAACAGGTACTCAGTAAGTGACAATTCTCTTCCTGGGTAGGTGATAGCAGTCAGAAAATACTATGTGACTGCTGAACTGAGGGAAAAACATGCTGGGAAATAGCTATGCTGACAGTGGCAGGAAAAAAAGCTATCAACGGGAAGAAATAAAACAAAGCCCAAAGTGCTATAATGTTTTATTATTCCTCACTATATAAGAGGGAGCTGCAAATATTAGTATTTTATGGCTAGATCAGAGGGACAAGTGGCAGTCAGAGCTGAATATCAGAAAGTCACCTAATAGCAGAAGCAAGTAGTCACTGAATGTCAGAAATCATTGATTAGTCACAAAAAAAAAAGTGAAGGGAAAGTATGCTCCTGAAAAATGCATTTGCTTTAAATCTATGTAATATCAGAGAACTCACAATAGGATTCTAGCTCAAAACCACTGGAAATTTTAAGGATTCCATGATCTTATCAAGAAAAATAAGATTTCATGAAAAACGGTGTGCAAATCAGTGCATTTGGCATTCCAAGGCTCCAGCACAAACACTGGAGCTGTCAGACCAATCACAAAAGCTGGGGTAAAAAAGTCAAAGACAGCAGTTGAACCATTTTCAAAAGTCTTAGGAGGCAGGCATTTACAGAAAAAGGACAACACAAGCCACCTGCTTGGGGTCTATAATACCATTCTAGGAAATAACAGAAATATTAGCAACAAAAAAGAAAGGTAAGATAACCACAGTGGACATCTGTTGCTCTGCTTGCTCAGCCCTTTGATAATCTCACTGGTTTTCTAATTTTTCACCAGTTTCTCCCTGGCTCTCAGATCATGTGACTTAGGTGGGGCTATTCCACCCCTAACCCTAGAGATAAGAATATATCCCAGATCCGACCAAAAAGAGTTACAGTTCCCCCTTCCTCTACCACAGTGACTGGGTCACTGGTGGATGAGTCAAGCAGGACGTTAGCTAGTGCCATTGGGAACAGCGCTCTCTTTCCTCAGGAGTCATTAAGCTTGGGGACGTAAGCCTGGAGCTACCAGTTGCCATCTTGCTAGCAGGAGGCAGGAGCCTGCCTAAAAATGAAGCGATACAGGGAAAAGCCAGTCAAGAGGGGGAGATGGAAAGTTTGCTATTGACATTTTTAAACACTTGGATCTAGTGGAGGTTACATTAGGACTCTCCATGAATTTTTCAGGTTCAAGAACAAACACACTCTCATGTTTGCTTAAATCTGTGTGAGAGTCTAACCTTCAAACAAAAGAGACTAATACAATAATTTTGTAGAGTTTAATCTTGAAGAAATTATCTGAACAAGGCTGGGTGTAGTGGCTCATGCCTGTAATCCCAGCACTTTGGGAGGCCAAGTGGGCAGGTCACTTGAAGTCAGGAGTTCAAGACCAGCCTGGCCAGCATGGTGAAACCCCATCTTTACTAAAAATACAAAAACTAGCTGGGCATGGTGACACAGGCCTATAATCCCAGCTACTCAGGAGGCTGAGGCAGGAGAATCACTTGAACCTGAGGCAGAGGTTGCAGTGAGCTGAGACTGTACCACTGCACTCCAGCCTGGGCGACAGAGACTCCATTTCAAAAAAAAAAAAATAAATAAATCTAAAAAGCCAATCTATGAAGTACTTTTCTAAGTTCTTAAAAAAAGACAGAGAGTTGGAATATGTGAGACACCGAGACTAGGGAGCCACCTGCATTTCTTATACCATTTGACCATCACCTGGTTGAATATAAATGAGACAATGCACAGTGAAAGGAGACTTTCTAATTATTATGGCCTTGACCCCAAGAATCAAACATTTATTCATTTAAAGTTTCTTATTTTCATCTGAAAAATGGAGAGAGTAAAAATTTAAAAAATGTTTTTACTAAGTGCTGACTACGTGCCAGGTGTTATGCTAGGTACTGAGGGTACAAAGATGACCAAGTCATATTTTTTCTCAAGGAGCTCACACATAATGACAATTCAGGTGACAGGTGTGGGGCAGAATCCAAGGAGCCTCTAGGAAGAATGAAGGCTTGAAGACCAAGTAGGTGTTTGCCAGGCAGAAGTGTGAGGAGTCCAGAGTGCCAGGGCCAGCTTGAGAGGAAGTTGGGGCCAGCGGTAGGAGCTGTCTGCCGCTGCCATGCTGAAGAGCTGATCTCATTCTGAAGCAAAGGCTAGCCAGCCTTTGGAAGTCCCTGAGTAACATACTCATATGTGTGTTTCCAAAAGGGCAGCCTGGTTGCTATCGTGAAGGGTAGCCTGGAGGGACAGAGACTAAGGGCTGGGCTCGCTAGGGCCTGCTCTAGTCAATGAGAAATGGCTATGCGGAATTTGATGGAGAAAAGCCGGGCTAGGAGGGAAGTGTCTACAGTTCTAATTCAAAAAACACTGAAAACAAATCCATGCAGATGACTGGATAATTCTGGAGAAGGGGACTATCTGCACCTCAAAGGAGAAAGACTGAACAAGAGTAATACGGCAAGAAGGTATTTCTTGCCTTCCTCAGACTTGGGAGTCCCAGCATCTCCCAAGTGTTCTCTCCTCAGCCTAAATCCCATCTCCTCTCCTGGCTCAGCTCAGTTCCCAGGGTCCTTCAGGGAAGGCCTCTACTCCATGTCCTCTGGTGGCCCCTGTGGCCCTCACGTTATGTCAGCCCACACCTTTTCTTAGACCTGTTCACTGACACACCTCTGAGCCTCAACTTCCCCATCTGTAAAACAGGAATGCTGACATTCAGGATAAGGACAGGATGAAACATGATAGATTTTGTAAAGCACCCTGCACATAGCCTGGCATGTTATCAGCACTCAATAAGCAGTGACACGCCACATAATGACGTTTCGGTCAACAATGGACTGCACATATGATGGTGGCCCCATAAGATTACAAAATCCACATTTGTGTGGTACCTTTTCTATGTTTACATACTCAAATCCTTACTATTGTTTTCCAGTTGCCCACAGTGTTCAGTACACTCACATGCCATCCAGGTTTCCACCAAAGGAGCAATAGGCTGGACCATATAGCCTAGGTGTGTAGCAGGCTATGCCACCTAGGGGTGTGTAAGGACATTCTATGACATCTGATGAAATCGCCTAACAATGCATCCCCACTGTTAAGTGATGTGTGACTATAGAGGTGCCACACTCCTGCTGAAGATGAAGTAATCTGCACTGCTAGAAAACAAAGACATACTCACACCAGGCAGCAGCTTTTCACTTGCCAGGGATTTCCAGATCTTACAGTTAACCGAATTTCGTTGTAAGCATAAGGTAGAGGTGCTTTGTTGGGTAGCTGAAGCACGCACAGCCCAGTACACCATCTCTCTTTTTTTTTTTTTTTTTTCCTTTGAGGTGGAGTCTCGTTCCATCACCCAGGCTGGAGAGCAGTGGCACAATCTCACTCACTGCAACCTCCGCCTCCTAGGTTCAAGAGATTCTCCTGCCTCAGCCTTCCAAGTAGCTGGGATTACAGGTACGTGCCACCATGCCTGGCTACTTTTTTTTGGTATTTTTAGTGGAGATGGGATTTCACCATGTTGTTCAGGCTGTTCTCAAACTCCTGAACTCAAATGATCTACCCCGCCTCAGCCTTCCAAAGCGCTAGGATTACAGATGGAAGCCACCATGCCTGGCCCCAGTACACCATCTCTAATAGCCTGTAAGACATTAGCTGGCCTGCAGTGGACAGGGCTAACTGAGAAGAGGAACATCAATACTCCTGAGCAGGGACATGCAGCTCCCATCCTACACTTCCTCAGGTGAAAAGCCAAGTGTATCATCACTCCTTTAAGAGTATGGAGATGAACATTTTGTCACTGAGGAAAGAAAATCAGTGGCCTAATAGGTAGGTTTGTTGGTGGTGTGGTTTTATTTTACCTTTTTTTTTTTTTTTTTTTTTGAGATGGAGTTTCGCTCTTGTTGCCCAGGCTGGAGCGCAATGGCACAATCTTGGCTCACGACAACCTCCACCTCCCGAGTTCAAGCAATTATCCTGCCTCAGCTTCCCAAGTAGCTGGGATCACAGGCATGCGCCACTACACCTGGCTAATTTTGTATTTTTAGTAGAGATGGGGTTTCTCCATGTTGGTCAAGCTGGTCTCGAACTCCTGACCTCAGGTGATCCACCTGCCTCGGCCTCCCAAAGTGCTGGGATTACAGGCATGAGCCACTGCACCCAGCCTTATTTTACTCTTAAAGCCAGATCTATAGCTATATTTTGTTCACAGAATTGCCTGCTATCCTCTTCAACCATCCCCATCTTCTGTTGACAGGTCAGGACTTGATTCACAATGGGCCTAGCTTAATTGCGTTAATAAGCAAACTCAAGAAGAGATGAGAGAGCCATCATGCAACAACCCAACAAGATCGGGCAGCTGTGCACCGCTTCAGCTTTTCCATCCTCAATCTGCCCCTACATAGCCTGGAGGGCCAGAGGGGCAAATGTGCAGTCTACAAACATTACAAAAATACATTAGGTCCACTCAGGGTCATGGTTCCAAATCTATTTTAGACCAAAGATGGTATCTGTTGAGAGTCTGATGAAACCGAGCCTCCCTGGCTGCCCATAATACACACACATGCAACATTTTGCATACAGTCCCTGGGTGTTCAGTAAGCATCCCCATCCCAAGCCCATGCGTGGTCCCACAGGCATTCAGAGGAACAGGTCACAGGGCTTCAAAGAATGAAGTAGTGGGGGATCAAGAGTTCCTCTTTCTAGGGCTGCATTTTCTCCAGGACACAGTTCATAGCATGAATGTCCCCTCTCTGTGGGGATTGAGAGGGCTAATGAATGATGTGAAATCCAGAGCCCAAACACTGACCTGTCAGCTCGTCCTCAGTGGCCCAGTGCCTAAGTCCCAGCAGCTGTGGAAAACTTCAGAATCTTATGACTTCCAAGGTGCTAAGTAAATAAAAGTCAGAGGATGGACTGGGGGCATGGAGTGGGGAGGAGGATAGGGGAGGCATGATCCAGGCCTTGGAAAAAGCCATCAGTTCTTCCAGGGAAGTGGCAGGGTGGCCTGTGCTCTCCCACTGGGCTCCACTTACTCCTTCCATTCTCATTCTTCACTTATGCAGAGACTGCAGATTCCTTGGGTGATTTGTACCAAATCCAAATGGTAAAAATAATTTGCTAAATACCTTCCTAGATAAATTGAAATCCAAGACCTTTCTGAGCTGTGTCCAGCCATACCTCAAAGGGCGAGCAGGGATGAAAGTCACGCTCTTCCATAGCTGAATTTCTGAGTCAGACTTCTGCCTGTCAACCTTCTGATGTCACAAGTCAAACTATGCCATCAAAGGCTGAGTAAGCATCTTTTGGAAATAGAAACTCAACTGTAAGAACACCAGTATTTCCAAACGCAAAACAACTCTGCCCAGTTTCCGAGTCCACTACTGTATATAAATTTAGCCATGACGCTGGGGGAGGAATTCTAATTCTGTATTATTTTGGCAAAAAAAATTCAAAGGTAAAAAGATTAAGTAACAATAATGTACCAGTTACTATCTTAGGCAAGACATATAAAGCAGTAAGTAAGACATATAATGTCTTTGCCTTTATGGGGATTATATTTGAGTGGGGCTGGGGTGGGAGACAGAACACAAATAAATAATAATTCCAAATGGTGATAAGTGCCACATAGGAAATAGGACAAAGGAATAAAAAAACAGGGCTGGGCACACTGGCTCACGCCTGTAATCCCAGCACTCTGGGAGGCCAAGGCAGGTAGGTGGATTATCTGAGGTCAGGAGTTCAAGACCAGCCTGGCGAACATGGTGAAACCCCATCTCTACTAAAAATACAAAAATTAGTCATGCACGATGGTGGGTGCCTGTAATCCCAGCTACTCGGGAGGCTAGGGCAGAAGAATCACTTAAAGCTGGGGGGCGGAGGTTGCAGTAAGCCAAGATTGCGCCATTGCACTGCAGCCTGGGCAACACAGGGAGACTCCATCTCAAAACAAAACAAAACAAAACGAAATACAGTTGAGGTAATATTTTATGTCCATTTTACGGATTAGGAAAATGAGGACAACAGGTTAGGTGAGTTGTTCAAAGGCTTCCCAGCTAATAAGTAGTGAATTTAAACTCAGGTTTGTCTGACTCCAGAGTTGTTCCTAACCACTACCCCATGCTATCTCTTTGGCTTCCTGAGAAACCAAAGAATCTGCAGAAGTGATAGGGTTAAGAAGCCATCAGTTTGTTTTTGTTTTTTGAGATGGAGTTTCGCTCTTGTTGCCCAGGCTGAAGTGCAATGGCATGATCTCAGCCCACTGCAACCTCCGCCTCTCGCGTTCAAGTGATTCTCCTGCCTCAGCCTCCCAAGTAGCTGGGATTACAGGCGCCCGCCACCACACCTAATGTTTTGTATTTGTAGAGATGGGGTTTCACCATGTTAGTCAGGCTGGTCTCAAACTCCTGACCTCAGGTGATCTGTCCGCCTCGGCATCCCAAAGTGCTGGGATTACAGGTGTGTGCCACCATGCCCAGCCCCATCATTATTTTTAAAAGTCCCTCCATTTAGGACATAAAAATTCTGAGATCTGTGAACACAAATGAGTGTACTACAAGCTGTCATTCTGATGCTAATGCATCCAACATTTGAGTTTCTATAGATGATATTGAACATAAAGGTGCTATAATCCTTCATACAACCCTCTGAGAACTGCTTTTTCAGAAAAGAGCAGTAAGAGCACAAAGGCTTAGAGAGTTTAAGAAACCTGTTGGAAAAAATGGAGCTTACAAGCATGGATGCTGTAGTCTAGGCCTCGTGCCTGTGACTACAGTGCTTTTTCCATTACACCATGCTGCCTTCCAGAAGAGTCCCCAAGGAGTTACATTTTTCTCCCACTGGGAGACAAGGCAGTAACTAACTTGGCAGAACAGAAAGAAATGAGTGACTGTTTTGTGTCTCTGCCAAGCAAGTATTCATGCCCTTTGCAACATGACGTGGACACAAAACCAACTGATCTTTAGCAGCTAAGCATTCTAGAATTTGCTGAAGAATTTTCTCACCTTATCTGTATGGGGTCCAAAATTAAGAGGGGAAAAACATATTTATGTCTCATTCAGAATTCAAAAAGCAATAAATCCTTCAAGCCCCTGGCAAGTTTCTTTAATCCACTGTAATCATGTTTCCTTGTATAACAAGTCTTGTGATGTCTGCAGCAGCTTCTCGCTAGAGGAACAGCAGCCTCAATGCTGGAGTTCTTCTCATGCCTAGAGGATTATTCCATTTTCCACATTAGGAATAAGCCGCAGACTTTAGGTTCTAAAACGGAGCCAGAAAATGCTGACTAGAATCCAGATGCCCTAAATATAATTAGAGCTAAATTTTACTGCCCTCTGTGAAAGACACAAATGAAAAGAATGTACCAACTTTCAGAATATTGATCCAGAGAGCAAAGCTATGAATAGAGCCAGCATGGGTTCTGCTGCACTGAGAGGCCTTAAAGCTAACCAGAGGCTTTCCAATTCTCTCCCCTTCTTCCTATCCGTGGGTTTTTAATTTTTACAGAAGCCAAATATATTAGGGAAGGAAGAGGGGCTACAGGCTTTTTTATTTTTTTGAAGCAGGGTCTCGCTGTCGCCCAGGCTGGCGTGCAGTGGTGCAATCACTGCTCACTGCAGCCATGACCTCCTGGGTTCAAGCAATCCTTCCCCCTCAGTTTCCCAAGTAGCTAGGACTACAGGCGTGTGCCACCACGCTCAGCTAATTTTTATTTTTTATTTTTTTTACTAACTTTTTGTAGACATGGGGTTCCACTCATGCCCAGGCTGGTCTCACACTCCTAGCCTCAAGCAATCCTCCCACTTTGGCCTCCCAAAGTGTTGAGATTACAGGTGTGCACCCAGACTTACAGGTTTTTTTTTTTTTTTTTTTTTTTGAGACAGAGTCTCTCTCTGTCACCCAGGCTGGAGTGCAGTGGTGTGATCTTGGCTCACTGCAAGCTTTGCCTCCCGGATTCACGCCATTCTCCTGCCTCAGCCTCTTGAGTAGCTGGGACTACAGGCGCCTGTCACCTCGCCTGGCTAATTTTTAAATTTTTAGTAGAGATAGGGTTTCACCGTGTTAGCCAGGATGGTCTCGATCTCCTGACCTCGTGATCCACCCGCCTTGGCCTCCCAAAGTGCTGGGATTACAGGTGTGAGCCACCGTGCCTGGCCCAGGCTCATTTTAATAAACCAGGTTTTCACTCAGCTCTAGAACTCTCTGGAGGTGTCCTTACACACACACACATACACACACACACACACACACACACACACACACTCTTTAGGTTTTTAGAGATTGATTTGATAAGAAAAAAAAATTTTTCCTTTACGGCCAATGACTTCTCTCTACATCTTTAACAGGCTGTGATTGTTGATGACGATGATGTTAGATGTGGCATCTGTTGAGTGTTTACTATGTGCCCAAGAACTGTGCAAAGTGCTTCAAATACATTATATTACTTAATCCTAACAGTACCCTAACAAGGTTGCTATTTCCATTTTACAGTAAAGGGGCCAAGTCCTAGGATGACTCTGCAACTTGCCCAAGGTGTCACACAGCAAAGAAGCAGTGGAGCTAGAATTTGAAAATAGGGGGGTCAGACTCCAGAACCTATTCGGCAATAAAAGGTAAAAGCCCTCTCCCCTCTGCAAAAAGCCACTGCTTCTAGCTACTCGCAATGATTTTCACAGAAATAACTTTCTGTATTTGTCTTTCGTTTGGGGGATATTTAATTAAATTGTATAATTAAAACAGCAAGTCCATCTGGCATTCCCAGGTTTGGCAAGAAACAAGAACGACTCTTGGAAAGCCCAGGCCTCAGTTGGTGGGAGCAGGAGTGTGCTGGTGTCCTAGAAACCAGGCTGCCAGCTAAGAATGTTCAGCCTCCCCCCATGCTTTACCGACGGGGTGCAGAGTTAATCAACTGGGACATTCCATTAATGGAAAGTCAATTAGAAAAGATTTACTGAATACATTATTTTTTAATCTTTATTTTTGAGACAGGGTCTTGCTCTTTCACCCAGGCTGGAACGCAGTAGTGCAATCATGGCTCACTGCAGTCTCGACCTCTTGGGTTCAAGCAATCCTCCCACCTCAGACTCCCAAGTAGGTGGGACTTCAGGTGCATACCACCATGCCTGGCCAATTTTTGTATCTTTTATAGAGATGGGGTTTCACCATGTTGCCCAGGCTAGTCTCAAACTCCTGGGCTCAAGTGATCCGCCTGCCTTGGCCTCCCAAAGTGCTGGGATTATAGGCGTGAGCCACTATGCCTGGCCAATTTTTTTACAAAAGCATACTACACCTGTTGTTTTTCAACTTGCTCTTGTCACTTAAATGATTTAATCATTCCTTCTCCTGATATGCTCTCAGGTTTGTCACAAACACCTTTGGTTTTGCCACCATCCTGTCTTCCTGGGACCACCACTTTCTTATGGAAACTGCTTTTTCCCCCACACCAACCACGTTCCTTTACAGACTCTGCCTCTCTAGTCTAACTTGACTGGTCCCAAAATGAGCAAGAGAGCCAGCTGGGCCCAGACATGAGAGTTTGGGGTGTGAGAAGTCCAGGGCCAGTGCATGCCAGGTGACCGAAGCTATGGATTATGAGGCTCTAGAGCTGCCAGTAGTCACACTTCCTGTCTAGCGGAAGATGCCAGTCTGCAGGGAGAGAACCTGTTCCTATCAGAACTGTAGAAAAAAGCTAACTTTTCTTTCCATTATGTTCAATGCTCCAACACTCTCCTCCACCTATGATAATTCAAGGTGGGTTTATGTCACTTGAAACTAAGAGTCCTGAATCCTTTAAAAATGATGCCAGGAGTAGACAGTTGAAAGTAACCAAGTCTAAACGCAGAAAGGGCTGACATGAATTGGGATGGGAGGCCATAAGAAATGCCCCATCCAGGGTGGAGAAGTTCCCAAGTTCTGTTACAAAGTATTGAACCAATTGGTTCAACAAGACTGAAGGTTTAGCAGACCATTCTGAGGAAAGTATCTGATTACTGAGGATCACTGTCTACTTTCTGCAACATTCCATACATTTTGAAGGGAGGCCTCTTCTGCTTTTGGTCAGCAACCTGAGTCCTCTCGAGCTTACAAAGGCTGAATTTTCTGCTGCAAGCTGAAGTCAGTAGTAGTTAGGGAAATGGGAGTATGACAATGGATAGAAGTATCTGAGGGGCCGGGCATGGTGGCTCATGCCTGTAATCCCAGCACTTTGGGAGGCGGGTGGATCACCTGAGATCAGGAGTTTGAGACCAGCCTGATCAACATGGCAAAATCCCATCTCTACTAAAAATTCAAAATTAGCCAGGCATGGTAGCACATGCCTGTAATCCCAGGTCCTCGGGAGGCTGAGGTGGGAGAATCGCTTGAACCCAGGAGGCAGAGGTTGCAGTGAGCAGAGATCGCACCATTGCACTCCAGCCTTGGCAACAAGAGCAAAACTCTGTCTCAAAAATAAATAAATAAATATATAAATAAAAATAAAAATATCTAAGAGGAGCCAGGGCCCTTGTGTTACATATGTATGTATGTTACAATGTTTGGACATCTTTTACAAAACCTTTCTAGCTGGGGAGACTGCCCCTGGTGGGGTGGCGAGAAGACAGTTAATTCTTAGAGCCAGCAAAGGGCCCAGCCAGGAGTACACTTCTGACATGCGAACTAACCAATTCAGAGCCACACCTCCTCTATCTGGCCCAACACCCGAAAAGGCAAAATTCTTCTGCTTTCATCATCCTAGGGCCAGGTATGGTCAACTAGGGACCACTTCTATAGCTTAGGGCCCCCTGAGATTATTCAAACCAGCCAACCCTAAAGTGTTCACCCTGCCCTGCCTTGCCTTTCCCAAGGAAACCCCCATCATGGCTTTACCTTAATGCTTTCCCCTTGCTCCTGTCCTTCTGCCTCCTGACTGCCCTGGTGTCTTTCCCCTGTGGCCCTGCATGGTGTGCCACGCCTCCTGCCTCTAGGACTTGTGACCACGATAAACTTTGTCTTCCTGAGCCTCTCCTATGTCTCCTTCTTGTGGCTGCACCTAATGGACCATCTCATGAAAGAACATAAAACAGCCCTTAGCAATGGTGGGAGGGCCCTGAACCTTCCAAGGCTCCAGCAGAAGTCCTTAAACTGAGTTCTAGAAGGGTGGCAGAGGCTTTTAAACAGCCCTCGAAGGCAATGGCTTCCAGTCAGAAATGGAAACCTTGAGGGCCGAGTAGGTTTTAATGACCAGATATCCTCGAGTTATTTGGAGTTGTCCCTTAGATTCAGAGTCCACATCTTTCTTTCTTTTTTTTTTTTTGAGACAGAGTCTCACTCTGTTGCCCAGGCTGGAGTGCAGTGGCGTGATCTCGGCTCACTGCAAGCTCTGCCTCATAGGTTCATACCATTCTCCTGCCTCAGCCTCCTGAGTAGCTGGGACTACGGGCACCCACCACCACACCCAGCTCATTCTTTTTTTGTATTTTTAGTAAAGATACAGTTTCACCGTGTTAGCCAGGATGGTCTCAATCTCCTGACCCCATGATCTGCCCGCTTCGGCCTCCCAAAGTGCTGGGATTACAGGCGTGAGCCACCGTGCCTGTCCCAGAGTCCCCATCTTTAAAATGAGAACACTGGATAAGATGATCGCCAAAGTGTCTTGGTTTTGATGTTCTGTTTCTGGGGGTTAATTATAGTAGAAACATTACCATTTTCTTAAAACCATTGAGAATTCTCAAGACTCCAAAAAGATGACTTACTACTGGTGGCACTGTATATATTCTGAAAAGAAAGGTTGCAAAAACATATTGGGGATGTTGGTCATGCCAGGTGGCTCTCAAAACACACCCCCTGTGGGCTCCATACACATGGATAGAATCAGGGTTGGGGCCAACTGGCACCTTCTCCATGCAGCCTGACCTGTCTGCCCTTCCCAGGCGTAGACAGTGGCTCTTTTGTTTGTGTTCCCTCAGTACTTTATAAGAATAATCATTATCTCACTGTATAGATATTATTTGTCAAAATTTATATGTCCTTGACTGGGATGAAATTTGGTGGGGGGGCAGGGATTTTGACTTATTAATCTTCCCATTGTGTGTCTTGTACAGGGAGGGAATTCATTACTTTTTTTTTTTTTTTTTTTTTTTGAGACGGAGTCTCGCTCTGTCACCCAGGCTGGAGTGCAGTGGCGCAATCTCGGCTCACTGCAAGCTCCGCCTCCTGGGTTCATGCCATTCTCCTGCCTCAGCCTCTCCAAGTAGCTGGGACTACAGGCGCCTGCCACCACGCCCTGCTAATTTTTTTGTATTTTTTAGTAGAGACGGGGTTTCACCGTGGTCTTGATCTCCTGACCTCGTGATCCGCCCGCCTCGGCCTCCCAAAGTGCTGGGATTACAAGCGTGAGCCACCGCGCCCGACCTCATTACATTTTTATGGAATGAATTCTGTGAATTGCTACATTCTGTTCTCTTGAATGGGAAGTACTCTGAGGGAAAATAACCTCAGAAGCCATGCAGCATAGAGGCAAGCCCTCATCTTGAACTAGGCCATGGCTGGCAAAAGCAATGCTCTGGTGCTACCCTCTCCCTTGCCCACATCAGGCATTGTTACTCAGTCATGACCCTTTCTCTCACGACATCTGAGCCAGGCCTGAGAGCCCTTCTCAACAGTTTTCTAGGCAGCCACCCCTGCTGAGTGAGCTGGCACACAAGAGAAGCTGATTTGGCATATTTAGCAGCCCAAAGGTAGGTAAGATACCGAAGGACAAGAGGACACATGGCCTATGTATGCTCCTCATGTCACCAATGAAAGACGCAAAAGGAGGTTCAGATAGGGCCTAGATTGTTCCTTTAACATTCAAGAAGCCACCTTAAAACAACGCCAAAAGAATCAGTGGACTCAATCAGTAAACAGCTGATCCATCTGGTTGGTTGTGTAGCACTGAGGCTGCCTACATTTTAACTGGTTATTATTGCTTTAAATGAGATGTTCTTTCCTGAGACCACCCAGACCTGGGATGCTGAGCTGTGTGACTGCAGTAAGATAAATCTCTGTACGATTTCAGACATTTAAGAGGCAGTATGGTGCAGTGGATAAGAGCACAGACCCCAAAGCACTGTTCCTAACACACAGGGCTCTTCTAAGGATTTAATATGTTAATACGGTTAGAATAGCATCTGGCACATTAAGCATCATCTACTGTTACTATACGTGCCCTGGCTAAAGTCTACCAAACAAATAGTAAAATCCCTACAAACAAATAAGGCTTGGTCTATGTTGCCACTCTTGTTTGTAATTCAGTGGTTTCATTATAAACTAATGGCTATTGCCTCGACAAAAGGCTATCAGAACAGGCCTGAGGTAGAATTGTGACGGTATATTTCCATTTCCCCACAAAGCCCATTACTCTGGCTGTTATCAGACAAGAGCTAGGTAGCCCATTACTTCCCTGTTTGCTCTGGCTGCCAAGAACCATGAAGTTACAATTCACGTTGAATTTTGGAAGCTCTCAGAGTTTAAGTTTCCTAATCACTTAAAAAAAAAAACAATACTTGGCTCTTGTTTTTATTCTCATTCTAAAGACTTCCAGAATTAATTGTTTCTATGATGTTAAGTATAGCTATCTTAAATCTGTTTTTGAAATCAGGCAGAATGTATATAAATATAAAAACATTTGTCAGATTCTTGGTGCTGAACGTCAGCCAAGACATATGTCTGAGATGATACATTATATTTTTATGTATTACACATACCATAGCCATCTATGAATTAGGACAAATCTCATGTAGCATTCTGCAGAGATATTAAAAAAGACTTACTATGTTGACATTTCACCATAATGATTGATGTTTTTGCTGTTTTTTTTTTTTTAAAAAGTGACTCCCCCTCCTCACTTTAGGATTATTGTTCCTGTGTCAGAAAGTGAAGCTGAAATCAGAGAAGTGATCAGCTAGGCCAGCAGTCCGAAACCTTTCTGACACTAGGGACCGGTCTTGAGGAAGACAATTTTTCCATAGATCGGGGGGGTGATGAATGAAACTGTCCTACCTCAGATCATCAGGTGTTAGAATCTCATAAGCAGCAGGCAACCCAGATCCCTCGCATGAGCAGTTCACAATTGTGTTCCTGCCCCTATGAGAATCTAATGCTGCCGCTGATGTGACAAGAGGCAGAGCGCAGGCATTAATGCTCGCTTGCCCCGCTCACCTACAGCTGCGCGGCCGGGTTCCTAACAGGCCTCGGACCAGTACCGGTCCATGGCCTGGGGATTGGGGACCCCTGAGCTAGGCCAAAGACAGAGAATTACCTTATTGAAACAAGTTCTCTTTTTCTATCCTCTGCATTTATTTTCATAGAATTACAGAGCTCATTTGCTTCAGTTCTCCAATTTTTTAGAGGGAACTGAGTTCCAGCATGGAAAAGTAACTAGCTAAGGTCACACAATGTGTTAATAGCTGAGCCGGCTGTAAGTAAAACCCAAATCTAGGCCGGGCGCAGTGGGTCATGCCTGTAATCCCAGCACTTTGGGAGGCCAAGGCGGGCAGATCACGAGGTCAGGAGATTGAGACCAACCTGGCTAACACGGTGAAACCCAGTCTCTACCAAAAATACAAAAAATTAGCCAGGCGTGGTGGCAGGCGCCTGTAGTCCCAGCTACTCGGGAGGCTGAGGCAGGAGAATGGCATGAACCCAGGAGGTGGAGCTTGCAGTGAGCTGAGATTGTGCCACTGCACTCCATCTTGGGCAACAGAGCGAGACCCCATCAAAACAAAACAAAACAAAACAAAAAAACCCAAGTCTGACTTCTAAGGCTGTGTTTCACTTAAAACACCAAGATGCCCCTTCTAGACCACTGAGATAGGAAAAAAATGAGGAAATTTGGCTTTGAGCAGCCAATTTAAATTTGAAACTCTTGAAATTGTTTTGTTGTAGCAAAACAGAGGGCTGTTTTGAAGACAAGACACTAGTTCCATAAAAATCAATGTATTTTAGAAAATATTTCTGCTGCAAAATTTCATTTACTATTAAGGCATCTGAGGTGAGCTCATTCACTTAGAATCATGGGCCAATTCCAAAAACTAGGAAATCAAATCATTCATTCAACCAATATATACTTACTGGTTACTTCCTCCATACTAGGCAATGCACTAGGTCCTGAGGGTATGTTATCTAAGACACAGTCCTTGCCCTTCAAGGAGCTCAAGGTCTAGGGAAAATATTCAACACAAGCACTACCACTGCAGTCTCTTAGGTGTTCATGACAGACATAACCAATGTATTAATTTATTTATTAACTGGCCTCAGCAATCCTTCCCAATACAACCCTCCAAACACCCATAAGCGAGGGGCACACAAATTGAAATTGATCTGTCATCCCTTAACTAGTATAGTCACTTTGTGCCTACTGAATGCTATGCAATTTGAAGTTCTTGATGTATGTTCCGGAAATGTTTCCCCCGATCCGGAGGCAAAGAATGCAAATTCTTTCACACATTTAGTGTTTATTGAACTCCTGGGTACAGAACAATTTTTGTAGGTACTGTAAAAACCCTGGATAATGGCTCATGAAAGATCAATTATGCCCCACGAAGAGACTCCAGTTATCTTTCACTTGAAATTCCCATTTCATATAAGGAAGCACAGCCTCTATCTTATGTGCGTCATTACTCATGGTTGCCATCTGCTGCTGGGGAATCAAAAGCCACAGTTGCCACACCACTCAGTTCACAGCAGCTGCTTCTCCTCCCCAGTGATTTACCGGCTGAGAAAAGCACCATTTACCAGCAGTCCCACCTAGTACAGATCTTCCCGCCACAAGAGTTTGGGAAACAATACTTCTAACCTCATCCCAAGGTAGAACCAAAGACAGCTGCTCGATTCCATTTTATAAACCTGGCATCTTTCCACTCATTTGGGTAAGCTGTTTTCTTAAGAGTCTGATCAAGGGAGAAAAGGCAAGAAGACATAATTTCCTTTTAATGGCTTCTACTGTATCCTGCCCCATTTTCATCCTTGGTGATATGTGAGTAAAGACTCTGCAAAGCCTTGCAGAGGTGATTATTCCACAGCTGACTGTTCAGCAGGAGGACAGTATGTACTGCTGTCTGGAGGAGACATGCTGGAAGCTGATCTCCTCCCTTGGAATGGTCACAACTGAGAGGTGTCGTACACCAACTACTTACACATCAAGTCACCTCCAATACTGGGGCCTCAGAGAGGACAAGCACTTTCAGAAAAGAGTACACATACAGTGTGAACACGAAAAAATGTGACACAGTTTAGGGTTAAAGTAGGAAGAGAGGAAAAAAACTTCTCAAGTGTCTACTTCTTTCCGTTACATTTTTGAGTCCAAACAGTTATTGTGGCTTTTGTTAGACACAGTGGTCGGTAGTGGGGGGAGTAGAAAGAAATAAGGCTTCTTTTCAGCTCTCAAGGGTTTAGATTTCCTAGGGGAGGCAAGGTGTATTAGTGTTAAGTGAAACACCATGGGTTTAAGTATCAGAATATAGCATATTGCCAAAAGAATAGAACAAAAAAATTACGACACAATCCAGCAATTCCACTCCTAGGCATATACCCAAAACAACAAAAACATGTACTTCAAACAACAACTTGTACACGAATGTTCACAGCAGCATAATTCATAACAGCAAAAAAGTGGAAACAATTCAGATGCCTACCAACTGATGAATCCATAAACAAAATGTGGTGGATCCTACAATGCAATACGACTTGGCCCAAAAAGGAATGAAGTTCTGATAATGCTACAACATGCATAAACCGTGAAAACATGTTAAGTGGAAGATGCCAGTCACAAGAGCCCATATATTACAGGATTCCATTTATATGAGATGTCTAGAACACGCAAATCCGAAGAGACAGAAAGATTAGTCATTGCTCAGGGTTAGGGGGCCAGAGGGTGGTGTGAGGGGAACTGAGAGATGACTGCTCTTTAGCAGGGTTTCCTTTGGGGGTGATGAAATGTTCTAAACAGACAATGATGGTTACACAACTCTGAATATTAAAAAAAATTACTGAACTGTATATTTTTGAAGAGTGAGTTGTAGGGCATATGAATTACATCTAAATAAAGCTATTACAACAAAACAAGAATATAGACAATGCTATCTGGGTTCAAAGAAGGGATACAGAATTTCTGGCTTAGATGGTTTGAAAGAACGTAAGACAGGTTAGGTATTTGAGGTAAGTTTTGAGGAGAAGTAATTAACCACCTGTGGGGTTGATGAGTAGGGAAGGGTGTGAGCCCAAGGTCAGAGGTGCTCTGGGACAGTGAGTAAATCAGCTTGATTAAGGTGGGATCCGTAACTGTAGAACTAAAGATATTAGGCCGAAGATGCAGTTGTGGCCAGCTCGGGCTAACTGAGGGGTTAAGATGGCCCCAGTCTGGGCAGAATCCATTCAGCCTTACAAGTGCTCCTGGTTTTCAGGCCAACAAGGAACAATACATGGACAAGCTCATGATCAGTTCTTCTCACATCACTTTTGGGAAAAATGGATGTCACCAGAAGAAGGAATTGTCCACAGGGATGGCTTTTATACAAAATGAGTATGCTGGAGGCCAGAATAGGCTCAGATGCCCTACTCTGAAGGAGGTATGAGTGGACCACCAGATGTGGACCAGAAAAGAGCAGAACAGGTGCACTGGGATGTCCAGGAATCACTTGCAGAAACTGACTATCTAAACCACATTATTCTAGAATTGTTATCATTCTGGGTGGCAAGTGTGAGTCTTACTGGGTAAGAACATGGAATAGGTTCTGTGAGAAATTTTAGGACTTTACTACTGAAGTTAAGTTCTACTTAAAATCAGTAACTTGCTTCACGAAAAGGCTGCAAAAAATCAACACGGTATTCTACGTTGCTTTAGTTTCTAGGCCCAGTAAATTCTAGTTCCTCATATGTAAAAGAATATTTAGGCACACCTTACTTTGTATAATGCATGACTATCTGTGTAATAATTGTTGTTAAACTCATTAGAATTTATATGTAAATAACTGTACTCGAGAGAAATAAAGCTGAACTTTTATAAATCAGTAAGTCAGGTTATCTTTCCATATGTTATGCTATCTAGTTTTGATAATATTTTAAAAACCCTCAAAAATAGAGCTTCTGGGAGGCAGGGTTTGAGTTTGTCCTCTCTATAGCAGTGCTATCCTATAGACCTTTCTGTAGTGATGGAAATGTTCTATATCTGTACCATCCAATATAGTAGCCATTAGCCTCATTGGCGTTTGATGAACATCTGTTTAACTCAATGAGAATCTATTCAGTAAACACACACTGAGCTTCCTCTACCTGCCAGGCACTCTGCTAGATGTTAGGTAGATTGAAACGCTGCCCCTGAACAAGTCAGAACTTGTGGTTGCAAGGGACAGAAAACTCAACCCTTTACTCAAGCTAAAATGAAACGTGGCCTCATATGCCCAGAAAGACCGGGACAATGGTACCTTCAGGGAAGCCTGGTTCTGGGCTTAGAGAACAATACCATGACCATCCTCTTGCTCTCTCAGCCCAGCCAGGCTCAGCTCTCTTCCATGTGTGGTCTCCACACTCAAACTGGCTCTCCGCTCACAATCACTAGAAGGGTGCCCCAGCCCAGACTCATGTCGTCAAATTCCAAATTCTAATCGCAGCCTCTTAGCCAAAGTTTCATCATATCTCATTGGTTAAGATTGGGTCATGTGCCCATTTCTGACCCAAGCATTTTGGCCAGGGAAACATGATGTGCTGATTGCCTGGGGTCCCAACTACCTTGCCCCAACCATGGGCCAAGGGCAGAATCAACTCCACCAGAAAAACATGAGATGAGAGTGAGACTCTGGGCCTCTCTGGGTAAAAATCAAGTTACCCATTAGAAAGAGAGCACATTTTTCTAGGCAGAAAAACCAGCAGATACCCAGTCTAGTTTCTATCTTAAAGAGCTCAGTGTCTCTCTAGGGAAGCCTTAATTAAAATGCTGGTCAGATCTGCTAGCCAGATAGAAAAAAGGACTATCTAAAAAGAAAAGCTCAATTTAGCAAGATTGAGGTTTGAAGCGGCAGTCACATTTGTTTGCACGGAATTTCCTCTGATGTCTGCCTTTTCCTAGATAATTCTCATAAAACTCTTGTGAGGAAAGGTAACAACTATGATATCTAAAAACCTTTAAGATGGAGCAGTCAGCTGACCAGGGCACACTGTTGGTGGCTTTCCATGCCTGCTTCAGGCTCCAGATGTCCCCACCTTGCACTCCCCCATCACTGAAGGTTTGCTCAGGCCTTAGAAGTCCTACATGTGTGGATGCAGGCAGACACAGGATGGCCCACCCAGGGAAGGGACACACAATTGCCAATTCACACAATGCAATGTGAATTGTCTGTTTTCATAAGGGCTACTCCAAGAGAGATTATTTGTGGGAAGGATGACTCATAAGAGAGCTAAATGAAGTCGCCCCACATAGAAGACAAAGAGCTTGGAACATCACCGAAATGAGAAAAATTAGCCAAAACAGCTGTAGCACTTTAGGGTCTTTTAAATAGCTTCCTCCCGCCTACTTCTCCACCCTTTTCTAGCTGTTCTCTCTCACTCGTTACATCCTGACGAAGGGTGTGCTATTGTTGGCTTGCAGGGACAGCCACGGTGGGAAATAATCTTCTTAGCAAGCATATCCTTTTATCCCTCTGAGTTTTCTAGTATTATCTTTCATGAAGATGGCTCTGGATTACCCTGAGAATTACTCTGAAACTACTTGGCTTGCTTCTAGGTGGAAAAAAAGTTACTAAAGCTTGGGGCAGGCCTTTCCACACTTTCAGGACATTCAGTGCTCAGACCACATGGCAAGAAGGCCCATGCTCCCTGTCTGTTCTCCGCCTGGGGAACCCAAAGAACACTCAGCCCCCTCAACATTGAACTGGACATTCCCTCTTTTTACTGCACAGAGAATCTTCCAATTTGGGTGTGCCTCTCTAAAGGCATGGTGGACAGAGCTGTAGATCCTCTAGGCTTGGTAAGAAAGGAAGGACTGTCTGCTTCCAATACCCTTTCCAGGTTTTAACAGATTGCTCAGGTCAGCAGTAATTGGGCCCACTGGACTGCTGCTGTGCTCGCTACAGCCCACGGACTCCTGCACTTCCAGCAGATAGGAACTGGCACACAATAGGGGCTTAGTGAATGAACACTAGTGAAATGTGAAATATTGCTGGTAACATGGAGGTGCTACTTTGTGTTCAAAAAAATACTAAAGAATAAGTCTTAACACTAATATCTGCAATAATTGTCTCCTATCCAGAAAAGTGCCATCCCTTCTACTTCACTCTCTAACCCTCAGTCCCCCAATACTAACCAGTCTTCAACCCTATGGTGACTCAACTTTAAAAATGGCTTTTATTATGGATCTCAGGCCTGGGTGAATAAGCTATGTTAACTGGTTTTCCGTTCCTCCAGGGCTAAGAACTCCTTGGTCTTTTCCCTACCACACTGTTGGCTGAAGTGCCTAAGAGGACCTTTTTATGGGTTTTATTTTCTTGTTCATTTTTAAAGTAACAGCTTTATTGAGATATAATTCATGTAGCATAAATTCACCAATTTAATAATTCAGTGGCTTTTAGTGTATTCACAGCTGTGTAAACCATCAACCATCACTGCTATCTAATTGGAGAACATTTTTTTTTTTTTTTTTGAGACAGGATCTCGCTCTGTTGCCCAGGCTGGGGTGTAGTGGCGTGATCATGGCTCACTGCAACCTCCGCCTCCTGGGTTCAAGTGATTCTGCCTCAGCCTCCCAAGTAGCTGGGATTACGGGCATGTGCCACCATGCCCAGCTAATTTTTGTATTTTTAGTACAGACAGGGTTTCACCGTGTTGGCCAGGCTGGTCTTGAACGCCTGACCTCAGGGTAATCTGCCTGCCTCAGCCTCTCAAAGTACTGGGATTACAGATGTGAGGCACTACGCCTGGCTCCAGAACATTTTCATTATCCCAAAAAGAAACCCAGTACCCATTAGCAGTCTCTCCCTATTTCCCTCCCACGTGCCCCCCAACCCCCCAGGTCCCTGGTAACCATGAATCTGTTTTTATGTTTCTATGGATTTGTCTATTCTGAACACTTCATAAAAATAGAATCTCATTTAAGATATATATATATGTGTATGTATGTGTGTGTATACATATATATGTAAAGGCATATATATATAGAGAGAGAGATAGGACAGAGACAGGGAAGCCTGGGTTTTTTTTTTGAGACTATATATATATATATATGTAGTATTTTCCATGGATGCCAGTTCTTATGCTAGATGTTAGCATCACAAATTCGTATAAAATCTGTGTCCACCTTCATAGTCCAACAATAAACGTTTGCGGAGTGTAGAACTCCCAGGAGTTCTCTCGTGGACACAACAGCCACACTCACACTCACATTAGCTGGCAGAAGCGCTTTATACCAGTGATACGCTTGCGCCAAGGGCCCCTGGGTTGAACATCATTAGGTAGACACCATCTAGTGTCCTGTCTCATGTGCTGAACAGGGCTAGTAATGTCGACTCTCACTTTGGGAGGCCAAGTCGGGTGGATCACTTGAGGCCAGGAGGTCAGGACCAGCTGGCCAACACGGTGAAACCCTGTCTCTACTAAAAATACAAAAATTAGCTGGGCATGGTGGCATATGCCTATAGTGCCAGCTACTCAGGAGGCCGAGGCATGAGAATCACTTGTACCCAGAAGGCGGAGGTTTCAGTGAGCCAAGATCGTGCCACTACACTCCAGCCTGGGTAACAGAGTGATATAGACCTCAAAAAAAGAAAAAAGTGTCAACCTTTACTTCTATTTTATCAAGTTCTTGTACCAGCCTGTCCTTTTCAAAAGACACCCTCCTTGGTAAAGATTCCGAAGTTTTGGGTTGTCTTTAAATGTATGCATCCAATTTGTCTTTTTCATTTCATTAAGGTCAAATAAATATTTGTCCTGGGTTTCCAATAAGGTATTTGAGATTTTCCTGTGCCATAATGACTATATTTGGTACAGGCAAGGAGATATACTAAGGTCTCTCTGCAGATCTTGAAAATCAGATCAGCCTTGGAGGATGAAATTAGCAACAATACACCCTGGAGGACACCAGCCCTTTGGAAGGCATTCATGACTAGAAAAGCAGTTGAGGTTGGGAGTTTCTCATTTCAGGCAAAGTGACAAGGGAGTAGTCTCAGAAAATATGATCTTAACTAAGAAAGCTAGAACCTATACACTCTAGAAGACTGTTCACAAACAGTAGCAGGGCCCATGTGGAGCTTGGAAAGAGGAAGCTTAATGTGCAAAAATTTAATATCCCTGCAACTCTCCAGAAATTGGCAAGATGGTCCCTCAGAAGAGCAGATCTCTGTGGTGAGTGAGATATCACAGCTCCATGAGGTGAACACCAAACCTTCCAATCACCAATTGTCTCCCACGTACTTATGGAGAGTGGTAGACAAAACACACTGAACTGCTTCGTTTATACATTGATCTCTTGTGAGCTTGCTTTGTGGGAGTTAGTCCCAGAGAGTCTTGCATTGGCAAGATTTTCTGACCTGAAGAGGTAGGAACTGTGGAAAATGATGACCTACCGAAGTACAGATCTAGAGAGCTGAGCTTTGGAGAACATGAAAACCATGGTCAAACACATGAAGGCCTGCCACTGGGAAGAGGAATTCAACTAACAATACACAGGCCCAACTAATATGTAAGAAAGACACTATAAAGTAGTAAAGAACACAGGCTCTGGAGCCAAATGACTTGGCTCTAACACTTACTGGCTCCATGACCTTGAACAACTTAGGCTCCATGTGCCTTAATTTCTCCATCTGTTAAATAAAGTGATTGTGAAGATTTAACGAGATAATCCAAATAAATGCTTATTACAATGTATGGAACACAGCAAGTTCTCAAGAGACTAGCCATTACATCATTATTGTCCAAAGAAGAAACAGACCACCCTGTAAGATTTGGAAAGGAGCTCCCCCAGGACTCCTTCCACCCCCTGCCAGGAATACAGAGAGACTAGTTTATTGAGGGCCAAACACAAACTTGATGCTGTTGAATTTACTTCAACTCCAGGGCTTCCATGCCCCTTAAACCCTTATAGACAACTCAAAATGAAAACGTGTTCTCAGCAGTTAATGTGTTTTCCATCTACAACCGCTTTTTTTTGTCCTATCATTCAACTAATATATATTTTTCTGAGTACTATGGCAAAGTGCCCATTAGTGTTTGAGGGCACAAAGGGGGGAAAGGTGTGGCCCTTGCCCTCCAGAAGCTTTGCATCTAACTGAGACAACGGGATTAGAAAACCACACAGTTCTCTGGTGATCCAAATACATGCGTTAGATTTAGGCCAAGCGTTCATCTGATGCTTGATTTAGTGAGCCATAACCAAGGGAAGGGTCGGGAAAATCATTCTCTCTAGAATCACTCCATTGTATGGAACATGAGAAGCTTGTTTGTATACTAACTAAAACCAATCATACTCTCTCTCACCCTCTCAGTATCAATCTCAATCTCTGTCTCCTTTCCATTCCCTTAAAAGTACAGCCACCAAGGGTAGTGAAGACTGGGGCCTTAGAGGCCCCAAATCTCAGGTTTTTTTTGTTTTTGTTTTTTTTGAGATGGGGTCTTGTTCCATCACCCAGGCTGGAGTGCAGTGGCAATCATAGCTCACTGCAGCCTCAAACTTCTGGACTCAGGCAATCCTCCCATCCCAGCCTCCTGAATAGCTGGGACTACAGGCATGAGCCATCATGCCCAGCTAACAGGCTCATATTTTGGCCCACCTAGCTTACTTAATAGATGGTGAAGGCAGAGATGGTGGCCTCTGCATTACAAGCTCACGCTGCATTCCTTCACAGGATGTTTGAAGGCTTGTCTGTTATTCATTTGTAATTACTGCTTTAGCACTCATCTCCCTCCCATTTGTAAGTTCAATGAAGGGAAGGATGGTGTGCTTTGTTCATCATGTCTTACAGTTAACCCCCAATACAGACTTTGTGTGACATTTTTACCCTAATTCCAGGCTTCTTTTAGGTTCCAGAGAGTCTGGTTGCTACAATTTAAGTATATTACTCTGGTGTAAAATGTCAGGTAGGGGAGAGAAGCCCCCAGGGCCTGCCTTGGATTCTGTGGACAAACATCCAAGGACAAAAAACACTAGGAGGCCCCATTCATACTGGAACAGCGACCCCCAAACCCACCCCTCCACCCCATTTACTGATTCGTCTGTTGCCTCAAGAAATTCATAGCACCTTCGGGCAGGGGAACAACAGTGTGGTGTTTATTGAAATCTACATCTGGTAGCAATTTGTTCAACAACAACCAGCTTTTCCTCCCTCATTTTCTTCAGTCAAATAATCCACAGGGGCCCATAATACCCCACAACTGCTCATTTGTGCAAGGCCTGTATTGTGTCGGTTTTTGTTCCTAATTACAGATTGGGGTTTATCAACAAGTTTCAGCATGGCAAGTAAGTTTTTAGACTGTGGAGGAGACTAAAGGCACATATCCTGAAGCAGAGATACTGTCACTGAGCCTGGCCACCTGGGCTGAGAGATGAAGCCTCATGCTGACCTCGGGGGCTCCAGCTCCTGAGTCCACACTGGGTGAGCAGAAGCAGCCAGAGCACTCCCCTTCCCCGCCCCAAGAGGTGTGGCCTCAGGATAGTATGGAGGAGCCTGGAAAGAAGAAAAGCCTAGAATGAGGCTTCTGTGTAGCAAGGAGAAAGGAGGAGGCACTGTGCTCCAATCTCAGAGAAAGTTCTTTCTTTGGAGGTGGTGGTGAGGAAGACTGTACAGCTAGTTTGTTCAAAGCCTCAGTGAATAAAGACTTCTTTTCTGGAATCTGTGGTTAGGTGAGAAGATGGGGGTAAATCCAGAAAGATTGAGTCAAGCTTGGGGACAAATCTGGGAACTGGAATTTCATGACTTTCACTCAACTCCTTACTAATGAATTGCTGATAGAAAAGCAGCATTGTTTGGAAGGGACAGGAACAGATACAGGAATAGAACTAAGAAGAGACTGAACTTAATAATGGACTTCTATCATATATGCCCAACACCCATCCACCTGCATCAGTTTGTTGAGGAGGACCATCCCCCATCACTCCAACCATGTAGTTCTGAGGGAGGCTGCCAATCACTATGACCTGCCCCGGCCCAAGCTGGCCAATCACGGCAGCCCTTCCCTTTCTACTGCCAGCTGTCCAGAGATGGTATGTGACCCAGGCCTGGCCAATCACAGTCCTTATCTGGGATTTTCTTTTTGGAGCCACTAGGAAAGTTTCTTAATGGAAGAATGAGATTTTCGAACTGCCTGAGTCCATGTTTCTTGCTATATGGAGTAGAAAAGAACTTGTTGGTAGTGAGAGAGAATAAAGCCAACAAAGAACAGAGCTGATCAACACTAAGATGAGCTTGACACTAAATCCCTGCATCTAGAGACCTTGAAGCCCAGATTTCATGACCTGGTTTCATTAAGCAATAAATTATTTTTATTTTTATTTTTTTTTTTTTTGAGACGGAGTCTAGCACTGTTGCCCGGCTGGAGTACAATGGTGTGATCTCGGCTCACTGCAACCTCCACCTCCCAGGTTCAAGTGATTCTCCTGTCACAGCCTCCTGAGTAGTTGGGATTACAGGTGCCTGCCACCACCACACCAGGCTATTTTTTTCTATTTTTAGTAGAGATGGGGTTTCACCATGTTGGCCAGGCTGGTCTCGAACTCCTGACCTCATGATCCACCCGCCCCGGCCTCCCAAAGTGCTGGGATTAGAGGCGTGAGCCACTGTGTCGAGCCAATAAATTACTCTTTTAGGCTAAAAAGAGTTCAAGTTTTTGGTTTCTATCACTTGTAACCAGGGTATGGATGGCTGCAGAAGGTTTTTCACTGCAAATGACTGCTATGATGATCAACTGAGTAAATGCAAGTAAATGCCCTCTGAAAAAGACAAGGTGCCACCGAAGTGTCAGATACTGATCACATGTGATATGGTTACATGTGACAGATGGGCACTAAAAAACACCACTGACTTGATGTCAGGCAGTGAATTTCAGAAAACTTTTTATTACAGAGACCTTTGAAGATACACAGAGGTAGATGGACAACATGATGTCTCTCATACCTCCCCAGCCCCAATAACCATCACTCATGGCCCAGTCCAGGAGAGCAGTGGTTTCAACAACCTCCCCCTGGAGCATAGCTGGTTCACCTTGACCGTACCTTGGTTCCAGGCCCAAGTAGCCCCTTGACTGCATTTACAGGTTGGGTCCCTGGCAATGGGGTAGCATCTTACAGGAAGAAGTCAAAAGTCAGGAATTCATGAATTCAGTCTGGTCAGGCTTGCAGTCTGCTCAAGTACCATGACGTATCATGTGCCTCATATTCTTTTAAAGGCTCATTTATGACATTTTAACACTGTCATTGGATGTGTTTTGTCACAGTAGGTATCAATGTAAGAAAATCTTCTTAGGCCAGGCGCGGTGGCTCACACTTGTAATCCCAGCACTTTGGGAGGCCGAGGCAGGCGGATCACGAGGTCAGGAGATCGAGACCATGGTGAAACCCCGTCTCTACTAAAAAAAAATACAAAAAGAATTAGCCGGGCCTGGTGGCAGGAGCCTGTAGTCCCAGCTACTCGGAGAGGCTGAGGCAGAAGAATGGTGTGAACCCGGGAGGCGGAGCTTGCAGTGAGCCGAGATCACGCCACTGCACTCCACTCTGGGTGACAGAGCGAGACTCTGTCTCAAAAAAAAAAAAAAAAAAAAAGAAAGAAAATCTTCTTAGTGCTAAAAGTAAACCAGATACAAAAAAGTATTTTGAATGATGACGCCAAGTTTCCCCTATGGACTAAATTAAGGAGTCTCCTCCTTTTTATAACTCATTTACAAAAGTAGATTATAGTCTTACAAATAAAGAGTCTCTGGCATACTTAATTCAGGGTACAGACAAGGAAGATGATTGAAACCATGAAATCTAGGTGTTAAAGACTTACTCTATCGTTATAGAATGTTGAAAGGGATATAGTAACCTTTAATCCAATTTAATCAGGCTTTCATGGTGCAGGTGTGGTCTAAACATTTTTTTTTTAAAGCATCCTAGATAATTCTGATGGGCAGCCAAGGTTCAGAACCGCTGCTCTAACCCAGCCAATACTTTTATTTAGCAAATGAGGATGCTGAGGGCCAGAGGTGTGGGACTCTGACCAACTCAAACATCTGGGATTAGAACAAAGGTCGCTGGGCTCCATCATACTTTTCAAGTGGATAACTAGGTCATCCTACTGTGCTTTCTTTTCACAGGGGCTACACAAGTGTAACATATGAAAATTTTTGGAGTTAAAGTAGAGAAATAAACTGTCAGAAAAGAAGAATCCAAATAAGTAATATATATAAGATGTTTAACTTCATTGGTGACCAGGAAAATGCAAAGTAAAAGCCTAATGTGATACTGTTATACAGATTGGCAAAAATTTAAAAATATGACAGTACCAAGATTCGGCAAGGATATGGGACCACAGAAACTACCATATACTACTGGTATTCATGTAAGTCAGTGAACTGTTTTGGAAAACAGTCATGATTTAATAAAGTTGAAGATGCGTATTTCCTTTTTTTAAGATTTATAAGTTCAGGGGTATATGTGCAGGCTTATTATATAGGTAAACCCATGACATGGGGACTTGTCGTACAGATCATTTCATCACCCAGGTATTAGGCCTAGTGCCCATTAGTTATTTTTCCTGATCCTCTTCCTCCTCCTACCCTCCATCCTCCACCAGACCCTAGTGTGCGTTGTTCCCCTGTGTGTGTCCACGTGTTCTCATGATTCAGCTCCCACTTATAAGTGACAACATATGGTATTATGTTTTCTGTTCCTCAATGAGTTTATAAGGATAAAGGCCTCCAGCTCCATCTATGATCTCATTCTTTTTTACGGCTGCATAGTATTCCATGGTGTATATGTACTACGTTTTCTTTATGCAGTCTACCACTGATGGGCATTTAAAGTTGATTCTATGTCTTTGCTATTGTGAATGGTGCTGCAGTGAACATCTGTGTGCATGTGTCTTTATGGTAGAATGATTTATATTCCTTTGGGTATATACCCAGTAATGAGATTGCTGGGTCAAATAGTATTTCTGTTTTTAGGTCTTTGAAGAATCTCCACACTGCTTTCTACAATGATTTAACTAATTTACACTTCCACCAATAGTGTATAAGCGTTCCTTTTTCACCACAACCTCGCCAGCATCTATTGTTTGACTTTTTCATAATAGCCGTTCTGACTGGTGTGAGATGTATTTCACTGTGGTTTTGATTTGTATTTCTCTAATGACTAGTGATGATGAGCTTTTTAACATATGCTTTTTGGCCACATGTATGTCTTCTTTTAGAAGTGTGTGTTTATGTCCTTTGCCCACTTTTTAATGAGGTTTTTTCCTTGTAAATTTGTCTAAATTCCTTGTAGATGCTGGATATTAGACCTTTGTCAGACGCATAATTTGAGAAAATTTTCTCCCATTGTGTAGATTATCTATTTACTGATAGTTCCTTTTGCTGTGCAGAAGCTCTTTAGTTTAATTAGATCCCATTTGTCAATTTTTGCTTTTGTTGCAATTGCTTTTGGCATCATCATGAAATTTTTGCCTGTTCCTATGTCCAGAAATTAAGGGCTAGGATGTCTGGATGTCTTCCAGGGTTTTAATAGTTTTGGGTTTTACATTTAAGTCCATGATCCAGAAGAGGCATATTTTCTATGACCAAACAATTTTAGTATGAGGTAAATAACTTATAGTATGCCTTCACAAAGAGGGTGATATCACCCCCAAAGGAGCAAAAATTGGTCTTTGGCAGGCAAATGAAATCTTAGACATGACAGTGTTTAGTGGCTCTCCAAAGCTCAGCCCTATCTGACAAACCCTATTCTTTAGTATTAATTAAATTCTAAACTGTTGGTATTAAATTATCCCCCTAGAAGGAGTGATAATGAAAAGAAGGTTGAGAAACACCCAGAGAAATGCTACACATGAACCCCAGGAGATATATACCAGAATGCTCCAAACAGCACACTTTTTATAATCTGAGACTAGAAATGCTACAGTAGCGGAAAAATTTCAGTATATCCAATTATGAAACACTATATAGCAATGAAAATGAACTTCAGCTGCACACCAAATGGGTAACCTTTACAATATTGAGCAAAACAAGACACGAAAGAATCTACATATTATAGCATAATTCTGTTTGAAAAATTCAAAGTCAGGCAAATAGAATTATATTGTTTAAGGACCCATATACCAGACTAAAGTTGTACAGGAAAAGTTTACTCTTTCTAGTTACTAGTTACTTCTAGGCCTGTGGTCAGAAAGTAAAATATGAGATGGGTGAAGGGCAATAGAGTATTTTTTGACCTGGGTGTTTAAATCATACTTGTTCTCCATATAAAATGTTTTAAGCTTTTTTCTGCATACGTTATAGCTCATTTGGAAATATTAAAATATAAGAGAAAAAAGCAGGGGGGAAATTTTCTTGATCTTTGTCATTTTAACTTTTCTAAAGCTCAAGTTATTCCTCTATTCACAAGTAAGAATACAAACCTCCTCAGCCAGGTGCAGTGACTCAGACCTGTAATCCCACTCAGGCCTGTAATCCCAACACTTTGGGAGGCTGAGGCAGGTGGATCGTTTGAGCCCAGGAGTTCAAGACCAGCCTGGGCAACATGGCAAAACCCTGTCTCTACTAAAATACAAAAAATTAGCCGGACATAGTGACACATGCCTGCGGCCCTAGCTACTCAGGTGGATGAGGTTGGGAGGATCACTTGAGCTTGGAAGGTTGAGGCTGCAGTGAGCCAAGACTGTGCCACTGCACTCCAGCCTGGGTGACAAGGTGAGGCCCTGTCAAAAAACAACGAAGAAAAGGAAACCACCTCAAACGTGCATGGTGCTTTCATTTATATAATCTCCTTTGCCCCTCAGCCTTAGTAGTAAGGAGTGAGCCAGAACTCATTTTTCAAGGGAGATAATGGCTTAAGACTAGTAGGAGTGCCACGTGGATCCCATGGGGAAGTAGACAGGCATTGCCGAACAAAAGATCAGCTGAGCAGGCTGGAGGTGGGAGCACGCCCAACACAGAAGTGTGTACGGTGGCACAGACGGAGTGCATGGCGACACATGGAGAAGAGACCATGTTCAGCTGTCCTTTTGAGGAGTCAATTTCAAAACAGGGAAGAATGTCTTTTCTAAATGTTTTAATCAAGCATTTGCCATTGTTTCACACTATGAAGTTTTTACACAGAATTTTTGGGGATGATAATACATATTCTTATATCCTGACTAAAATCAAATAGTTGTTTTTCCTTTTGTTTTGTTTGTTGTACAGCCAAGGTCTTGCTCTGTGGCCCAGGCTGGAGTGAAGTGGCACAATCTTAGCTCAGTGCAGCCTCAAACTCCTGGGCTCTAGCAATCCTCCCATCTCAGCCTCCCAAGTAGCTGGGACTACAGGCATGTGCCACCAAACCCGGCTAATTTTTTTTTTTTTTTTTTTTTGTAGAGATAGAGTCTCACTGTGTTGCCCAGGCTGGTCTTCAACTTCTAGTCTCACACAATCCTCCCACCTCAGACTCCCGAAGTGCTGAGATTACAGACATGTAATCCCACGCACCTGGCCCTAAAATACTTTAAAATAGGTTATTCTACAATGAAACCACCTATTGCTAATCACTTTGACACTAATAATATCCATTTAATACACATTAAAATGTTAATGGCTAATGATTGTTTAAAGTTCAAGATATTTACGTTCAAAGGCCTATGATATATATCCAGAAACATTTTTATGAAAAAAATCTAGTTTTCCATTTGGTTCATTTGTACTTAGTTTCCAATAACGAATGTTTATATTAAATATTTCAAAGCACATCAACTTTGTGGAGCAGGCATTACAGATGAAACCCAGGCAAGATGAAGTGATGCAACTAGTGACGGGGCCAGGAGTGAATACCTTCTCTTCAAGACCCACATCCTATGCTCCCTTTCATAAGACCACCCTGTTTCTGGGCCCACACTGCCAAGGGCTGAAGAGAGCTTGGCTTACTATTACTTCAGCCTAGCGATCATGGTACTGGATGATAACATTGTATTTCCACAGGTTACTATTGAAAGAAAGAGAAGTGTCTGGGTGTGATGGCCCACACCTGTAATCTCAGAACTTTGTGAGGTTGAAGCAGGTGAATGGCTTGAGGCCAGGAGTTCAAGACCAGCCTGGGCAACATAGTGAAACCCCATCTCTATAAAAAATACAAAAATTGGGCCAGGCGCAGTGGCTCACGCCTGTAATCCCGGCACTTCGGGAGGCCGAGGTGGGTGGATCACCTGAGGTCAAGAGTTCAAGACCAGCCTGGCCAACATGGTGAAACCTGCATCTACTAAAAATATGAAAATTAACCAGGTGTGGCAGCAGGCGCCTGTAGTCCCAGCTTCTCGGGAGGCTGAGGCAGGAGAATCGCTTGAACCCAGGAGGCAGAGGTTGCAGTGAGCTGAGATCACGCCATTGTACTCCAGCCTGGGCAACAGAGCAAGACTGTCTCAAAAAAAAAAATAAATAAATAAATTAAAAGAAAAAAGGAGAAAGGGGAAGGAGGAAACAGAGTACAGATAAACCAATATTTGGGTACAGAAACTTTAACAGTTACCTCTAAAAGACTGGTTCCAAACTGGTGCTTTAAAACATAATGCAGGCTGGTTGCCGTGACTCATGCCTGTAATCCCAGCATTTTGGGAGGCCGACGCGGGTGGATCACGAGGTCACGAGTGCAAGACCAGCCTGGCCAAGATGCTGAAACCTTGTCTCTACTAAAAATACAAAAAAATTAGCTGGGTGTGGTGGCATGCACCTGTAATCCCAGCTATTCGGGAGGCTGAGGTAGAGAATTTCTTAGACCTGGAGGCAGAGGTTTCAGTGAGCCGAGATCATGTCACTGTGCTCCAGCCTGGGCAACACAGTGAGACTCTATCTCAATAAATAAATAAATAATTTAAAAATCCAACTTTCTTTCCTTTTAATAAAGCGTTGGGTAAAATTAAGTATGGCCTCTTTCAAAGAGGATTAAGGTAGGATAAACACAAATGCTTTAAAGTTAGCAGCAAATTAAAACAAAAAAATATCCCACCGCATTTTACATATTTGTTATTAGAACCTCAACAACTTTGTCCTGCAACAGTAAAATATAAATATTTCTAGTTTAACACTGAATTTTTTTCACCAGATAGCTGAATAAAAACAAATGAGGGCCAGGCACAGTGGCTCATGCCTATATCTCAGCACTTTGGGAGGCCGAGGGGCAGGTGGATCACCTGAGGTCAGGAGTTTGAGACCAGCCTAACCAGCATGGCGAAACCCCATCTCTACTAAAAATACAAAAACTAGCCAGGCATGGTGGCGGGTGCCTGTAATCCCAGCTACTTGGGAGGCTGAGGGAGGAGAATAGCTTAAACCCAGGAGGCAAAGGTTGCAGTGAGCCAAGATCGCACCATTGCACTCCAGCCTGGGCGACGAGAGTGAAACTCTGTCTGGAAAAAAAAGCAAATGGGGACCAACTCTTTCCTAAATTGTAAAGGGAAATTAATTAAGAGTAAAGGCCAAAAAGAAAGGACTTATCTGTTACCTGCTCTTTTCCCAATGGTAAGTTGGGATTGGAGTCACAAGTTCATCTACAAGTAAAATCTCATTCCCACAGATTTTATTAGAAGCCAGTTTAAGAGTAAGAAAGTACAGTAATGCTGGCTGACCAGGCCCCAGGATGGTACAGTGAAAGAAACCACGCTGAGAGGCAGTTGTAAGGACACAGACAAAAAACCGCTTTTGGAAATGGCTCAATATGAAAGTAGAGAAACGCTCTATAAAGCAGAATGCCTCTGCATCACCCTATGCACTTCTTCCTCTCTGCTTCCAGCCTTATGAAGTATACTGTAAACCTCAAGATGTAGATAAATCCTGAGCATAGCTAGAGTCTTGACAACTTCATCCATATAATAGCCACCTCATAAGATTGTTATGGGCATCAAAAGGGCAGGTACAAAAGCGCCCTGAAAGTCACAGATAACGCAATTAATATTAGTTGCTATACCTCTCTTGGTACTCCATCAGAGACTTGGATGTGGTCATGCCACAGGCCCTTCTGGAATGCCTTGTTCTCTCCTGCACTTGGAGCTCCAACCTTCAAGACCCAGCTCAAAACCTAACTCTTGCCTGGAGCTCTCAATTGCACCTGATGTTCCTGAAATCCTGCAGAACTTACTGAACTACATGCACACCCACTGCCCTGCAGTCCTAGTGACTTTCCTGTCCTATCTCTCCAACTATACTGCGTCAGCCTCCTAAAAGCCTGGCTTGTACCTCTTTGATTCCCACACCATGAACTCAGCAAAGGGTCAATAAATATCTGGTGACTGATAGAAGCCATGATAAAAGATCAACAATATTTAATTTTAAAAAACACACACCTTAGGATATTTCACATTCCCTTCCCTCCTTGCTCCCATACAGCTGAGAAGCAAGATGGATCAAGACTAAGAGCTCAGGCCCGGTGCGATGGCTCACGCCTGTAATCCCAGCACATTTGGAGGCTGAGACAGGCAGATCATTTGAGGTAAGGAGTTCGAGACCAGCCTGGCCAACATGGCAAAACCCCGTCCCTACTACAAATACAAAAAATAGCCGGGCGTGGTGGTGGGCGCCTATAGTCCCTGCTACTCGGGAGGCTGAGGCAGGAGAATCACTTAAATCTGGGAGGCGCAGGTTGCAGTGAGCCAAGATTGTGCCACTGCACTCCAGCCTGGGCAACAGGGTGAGACTGTCTCAAAAAAAAAAAAAAAAAAAAAACCAGAAAGAAAATAAGACTAAGAGCTCAGAACTAAAAATCAATTTAATTTTACAGTCTCAAAATATGGAAACTCCCCAAATTCAACACATAGCAGCTGTTATGTTTGCAAGTGAGAAGGGTCAGCTGTAAAAATACAGCCCCTAGAATAGTGGTCACAGGGCAAACTGCAAGAACACCTCCCAGGGAAGCCTCCACTGCTGATGTGAAGTCAGGAAGTTAGGCTCAGCAGCACCACAGGCCAGATTCTCCACTTCCTGATCTCCAAGAATTCCTTTAGTTTTCACTTTGTCTCACATATTAGATCTTGAAAAACCCCTCCTATCCAGCAAATGTATTAATTTACCTAATTTTTTAATAATTCAAAGGAATTCATAACTACCAATCAGAGCTTCTGGCCAGGTCAGATAACAGTATGCCATTCCATTCTGAGACAACAGAATTTAGTTTAAAAAGAAAAAAAAAAATCTTTATTTTTGTTCTGTTTTAGTTAAGACAAGGTCTCCCTCTGTCTCCCAGGCTGCAGTACAGTGGTACAATCTTGGCTCACTGCAACCTCCGCCTCCTGGGTTCAAGTGATCCTCCCACCTCAGCCTCCCAATTAGCTGGGACTACAGGTACAAGCCACCATGCCCGGCTAAAATCTTGATAGTTTAGTTGGTCAATGTAATCTTTGCAAGTCCTAAATGTTTTATTCCTGTTTGACTTATCAAAATATTGAAAATAGCCTTCATAGTCCCATTTCTAACTCCTTAAAAGCCTCCACCATTGGGGACTCTGGATGGAGGATGGGTGGGAACCACTGATCAGGGCTGGTTGGCTCTCAGGGCTGCTTCAATCAGACCAGGATGCCCTGGTGACACCCAGAGAAGATGCTCACCTAGAAGCGGCCTGCTGGAGCGGCAGGACCTCAAGGGCATGTTGCCTAATAGGGTAATTGTGTCTCCCCATTTAGAGAGGAGTGTGAGGGTGTCAAGGGAATTAAAAAGATATGCTCAAGTGGATATCAGTTGGTATGTATGACCAGTGCTTAAGTATTACTGGAAAAAACTCTATAACATTACCAACTTGAGGAAAAAGCAAATAGTTTAAAATCCTGTGCATTTCTGGGAAAATTCGGACATGTACTGGATTTTAGATGGTATTATGGAATTATTCTTTGTTGTTCTGTGATGATGGTACTCTGTTTACATCAGAGAATGTCTGTATTCTTAGCAGATTCATGCTAAAATTTAGGGGTGAGGTGTCGCTGTATATACAACTTGCTTTCAAATGGTTTAAAAGAGAAAACGAGCAAGTGTATATGCGAACTGTGATAAGATGTGGGGGAAGTGCATGCACGTATACAGAGAGATAAACCACATGTGGCAAAATGTTAATTGTTGGATCCAGGTAGGAGGTATGTGGGTATCCACTGTACTTTTCATTCAGCTTTCTGGTATATTTGGGAATTTTCAAGCTAAAAAATCTTGGGGGAAAAATCATGTGGTAAACAGGGAAATTTTAAAAATTCAGATCCAAGTTAGAATTTAGATCCTCTAAACATCTACTTAAACTTATACAAATGGGGCCGGGCGCGGTGGCTCACGCTTGTAATCCCAGCACTTTGGGAGGCCGAGGCGGGCGGATCACGAGGTCAGGAGATCAAGACCCACGGTGAAACCCCGTCTCTACTAAAAATACAAAAAAATTAGCCAGGCGTGGTGGCGGGCGCCTGTAGTCCCAGCTACTCGGAGAGGCTGAGGCAGGAGAATGGCGTGAACCCAGGAGGCGGAGCTTGCAGTGAGCCGAGATTGCGTCACTGCACTCCAGCCTGGGCGACAGAGCGAGACTCCGTCTCAAAAAAAAAAAAAAAAAAAAAAAAAAAAAAAAAAAAAAACTTATACAAATGGATAGCAAAGTGCTCTCTTCTTCCCCTAACCCCTTTATCTGCGATGTCTTCTATGGATGGAGCCAACTGTGGCTTTCTCTCTCCCCACAGCAAGCACAGAAGGGAGGCATTTGGTTGCTAGGCCCCTTCCATCTCTTCCCCCAGTGTTTACAGGCTATCCATAGCATAAGAAAAGGCTAAAGGAAGTGCACAGAGACTAAGGCTTTGAAAACTGAGGAACAATAAAAATGGAAGAGATCCTTGTCATAATCTACAGAAAATGCATTACTAAAAACAATGAGCTAACATCCTACGACAGCCTGTCACAGACAGAGAAAATCAACACTGCATGCAGAGAGAATCAGAGAAAGGAGAGAGGGAAGGAGAAACAGAATGCCCCAACTATGGGCATTTTTTGGCTTGCTTTTTAAACATCTGTATTGATAATTCACACACCATATGATTCATCCACTCAGAGTATAGAATTCAATGGTTTTAGTATATTCACCGTTGTGCAACCATCATCACTATCTAAGATTAGAACATTTCATCACCTCGAAAGGAAACACTTATCTTTAAGTAGCCACTGATTTTCCCCTAATCCCCCAGTCCCACCTGCTGACAACCATTAATCTACTTTCTGACTATATAGATTTTAAAACTCTGGACATTTCACATAAATGAGATCCTACAATATGTATCCTTTTGGGACTGGCTTCTTCACTTAGCATAACGTTTTCAACGTTCATCCATACTATAGCATGTATTAGTACTTCCTTATTGCTGAATACTCCATTATTCCAGTGTAATAGCTGACATTTTATTCATCCATTCATCAGCTAATGAACATCTGCACTGTTTCCACTTTTTGACAATTATGAATAAATAATAGTGTTATGAGCATTTGTGTACATTTTTTGTGTGCACATTTTCATTTCTCTGGGCTATATTTATACACACACACATACAATTTTTGGTACTGGTCCTTGTGGAACAGGGCTACCCTATAGGCAGGGTGTCCAGAGTAGCCTTGGCTATATATCTAGGGGTACAATTCCTGGGTCACATGGTAATTCTATATTTAATTTTTCAAGGAACTGCTAAACAGTTTTCCAAAGTGGCTGCAGAATTCGACACTCCCACTGGTAGGTAGGAGGCTTCTAATTTCCCTACATCTTCATAAACACTGGATGTTGTCATTTTGATTATAGCCATCTTACTGGGTATGAATGCCATCTCACAGCAGTTTCAATTTGCATTTTCCCAATGGCTATTGATATTGCGCATCTTATTTGATTATGATATCATGTGATTATCTGTATATCTTCTTTGGAGAAATGTTGTTTTAAATCTAATGCCCATTTTTAATTGAGTTCTATGTCTTTATATTAAGTTGTAAGAGTTCCCTATATATTCTGGGTTTTGTTGTTGTTTTTAGAGATGGACTGTCACTATGCTGCCCAGGCTGGTCTCAGCTCCTGGGCTCAAACAATGCACTCACCCCAGCCTCCCAAGCAGCTGGGACTATAGACACATGCCACCACACCCAGCTTAGAGTTCCCTCTATATTCTAGATACCAGACCCTTATCCGGCATGATTTGCAAAATGCTGTTCTTATACTGTGGCCTACTTTTTCATATTCTCGATTATGTCCTTTGAAGCACAAAGTTTAAAATTTTGATGGAGTCCAATTTATTTTTTCTTTTGTAATGTGCTTTCTTACTTAATATGGTAATTGTGAGGAGTAGGAATTATTAATCACATCCTACAAAATGATGGAAACGAAGGTCAATGAAGTAAATAACCCAAGGTCTCACATGACTGCTGCACACGGTCCTGCCTGACACAGCCCACACAGAAGAACATGGCAGTCTTGGCTATGTGTGGGAGCTGGGGTATGAACTCAGACCTTCCGATCAGGCCAGGATTCGGGTTACTCATGCACTTTATGAGTATTCTAATGTAATATGGCTGATTATTAAAGAAACTCCCCTATTATTACACATTCAGCATTCTAAGGATGCTGCTATTAAAGTAAGAGGGCTTTGGAACTCATCTTCGGAAGCTGTACTGAGGGGTAGTGAGTAGCATGTTTTGTGAACATACCCAGTTACGGTCAGGGTGGGTTTGAGTTTATAAAGAAGTCAAAAGTGGCACTGAGTCTGGTGAAGGAGGTAAGTTATTAGGCTGAATTATACCATTTTAGATTTATACGTACAGTGACACACATCAATACAAAGTATAAGCAATGTTCTATTAAGGCTCAAAGTAGATGTAAATCTCAAAATCTGCAAAAAGTTTCTGGCAATGGTAGCTAGATATAATAGATACCAAAGAATATTTATAAAATGTATAAAAAGTAAGTACTTTGATATATTTTTAAACACTTTTATGTAAAAATTGTCTATCTTTTTCCTTTTTGGTTATACATGGTATATTTGAATCAAAATCACTAAATTAGAGTTGAAAAGCACTTCATTTTTTCTAGAAAGGAGGCTTAAAAAAAAGAATTTCACATGATTCAATCCTCTCATTTTAAGTGGGGAAGCATGCACAGAACACTGAAGGATTCATCCAAGGTCACTCATGAGAACACTGGCGGAACCAGGAGTACAATGTAAGAAGGACTGGATTCCCATGTTCTATTTCCTAATACTAGCTGTCTTTGCTTTGCTTTTAGCATTTATGATTTCCCCCCTTCTTTCTCCCTTAGACTTCTCCAAGCGGATTATACTATCCGAGACTCTTCCGAAGGGTGGGGAACTCTGCCCAGACTTCATTGTCTATTCTCCAATTGCAACTTTTTCCCTAATACCAATTTATCCAAACATCTCAAATTCATGTAGATAACTCTGACAGCAAATAAAAGGTACACATTTTATACAGTAAGTTATAAGTGAGATACTGCCAAGCTTTATTTCAAAAACCAGGCTCTAGTTTCCAATCTAAGAAGTAAATGGCTTTCTGCCTGTTTCTGCCTTTCCTCCCTCACTCAGGAGAGAGGGCCAAGGCTGTGTCTTGAGGGATTGCTTCATAAGGAAAAATCAAGGCAGGGCACAATCCCAGGATGGCCAGCACGGGTTGGAAGTGAGCTAGCAGAAGGCTCTGGGAAAAGGGAACTGGATTCATGAGCAGGCTAGTTCAGTCCCCAGAGCGATTTCTCTCCATTGGAAACAGGTCTGAGTGCTGACACGGGGGTTTCCCACAGCTTCTACTGGCCTCCAAAGGCATATTTGTCATTAGGGGCTCTTGATGAAGCTGTACATAAATATCTGACTGTTGTTAAATGCAAAACAAAACAAAACAAAATATTCCACAGGAACCAAATCAAAACCAGCTGTGTGGAGGAGAGGCCAAAATCTCAGTGTAAGTGCAAAAGGCCCAGCAGAAACACTTGTTAATTGTGTTATTTACTTTGCTGAATAGTAAATTGCTGTGCCAATGAAGTCATATCACATGACCGTAATGTTTTTCATATGACTTTTTGGCTATGAGAGAAATGGGCATTTTCTGGAATTCTGAGTTCTATAGTGAATGAATCACAATCTACATTTTAATTCATAATCAATTAATCAGCTCAGCCCTGTTCATTTCTGCTGGTCTGTTTATGATTTTATAGCCTATGTTATGGTTGTTGCTAAACTTTCTTTTTAGATGATCATTCATTAATCCCCAAATCTGCAGAAAGGAAGTTCTGTTTAGCACAACCTTGACAAAATGCAAATTATATTAATGGTGCACTGTAATTGCAACCCTGAAATCATAACTGCATGGTACAACATCAAATACTGACAATATGGTCAAGGCAAGGAAGTAAAACAGCCTAAAATTAATCCTGGAATCACGGAACGTGCAAACTTGCATGAATAGGAATGAAGTATTTCAGGGAAATTGGGTAAAGGGACTTAAGAATTTGAATTTCTCAGGGATATACCAATATAGCTTGTTCTATTAACTCTCTTATAAATTAGTCTTATCTCTACTTAGATTCAGTTAGAAAATATTTTGGCATTTCTCATGATGTAGAACCCACAGTTCCAACAAATAAATACACGTGAACTGATACTTATTCAAAGGATGAGAAATAACTCTAAAAAGGTAAGTCACAGCAAGTTTTGGTGGAACATGGCTAAGGTGTTCATATGTTTGATTTAGACTGAGCATTTCTTCAACAAACACAGCTTTTTTTTTTTTTTAAATAAGAGACAGGGTCTTGCTCTGTCACCCAGGCTGGAGTACAGTGGCACAATCATAGCTCACTGTCTGCCGCAAACTCCTGGGCTCAAGTGATCCTCCTGCCTCAGCATTATAAGTAGCTGGTGTGCCACCATGCCTGGCTAATTTCTAATTTTCTTAAATAGAGACAGAGGCTCACCATCTTGCCCAGGCTGGCCTTAAACTCCCAGACCCAAGCAATCCTCCCAACTCAGCCTCCCAAAGTGCTGGGATTTCAGGTGTAAGCCACTGCACCCATCCCAAATGCAGCAATTTAAAAGATACTTGGTGAGAACCTCAATAGCTCCATGACTTGGACACCCTGTAGTTCATCAACTTTAAGGCCATTTCCCTGGGTTCCAAATAGGATAAATAAAGATCTAGGAGGGATAGGGAGTCAGGATCAATCTCCAAGTATCCAAACCCATTCTCAGTAAAGGCCTTGGAAGTAAAGGTCAGAGCTTTATGCGAAATTCCCTAATTCACAAGGCAACATTTTAAGAGGGGAGAAAGCTGAGTGGGGCCTTTCTTCCATTGAACCTCCTAATCCCCCATGAGCAGAATGTAACTATAATTTGGCAAAGAATATGGCTATCTGTCCAAGTCTCCTTTTTTTTTTATTTCAATAGTTTCTGGGGTACAGGTGATTTTTGGTTATATAGGTAAGTTCTTTAGTGGTGATTTCTGACATTTTAGTCCACTTGTCACCCAAGCAGTGTACACAGCACCCAATATGTCTTTTATCCTTTACCCCCCTCCCAAGCTTCTCCCTCAAGTCCCCAAAGTCCATTATATCATTCTTAAGCAAGGCTCCTTCTTCATAAAAATATAACATTAGCAAAGGCAAATGGCATTTATGTGGTATTTAAAATTTTTAATCTATAACTTGAGATAAAATTAATCTACCATACACATTTCTCATTAAAATTTTTTTTATTGCATCCTAGCTCTCTAGCCTCTCCTCACTGTGCTAAATGGAATAGGGTAAATCTCCTTTGTCTAGCTAAATCCATTTACTAGTGCTATTCTTTTTCTCCAAGCTCCATCTCCATCCCATCTCCAGTGCCAACCAGTCATTTTCACTCACTTATCCCATTACCTCAAAGTCATCACTACCTAAAACAATTCACCTTTGTCAGCCTGGTCCCCAGTCTCCACTATGCACCCTTGCATCTTGACCTCTCCTCCAATAAAAACTAACTTAGTAATTTGCCTGCTAATCTCAACAGCAGTATGACTATACCAGTAACCTAGTTTAAAATCATTGCAATCATTTTCAGGTATCTGATGGACAGGGGATGAGTGCAAAAAATTGGGTTGCATTAGTCAGTCTCACTAAATCTAGATGATTCTAGCTTGGATATGGCTTCCAATTCATTGCTATGTGTCCCTTTCTATATAAATATAGAATATAAAGGAATTTGTAGTCTCTAGTTGGATCAGCTTTGCATTCCTCCTTCATAAAGCGGCTATATTTAGGGAGACAGACCACAGGTGCAAAGAATATGGAAAATTCTAATAGCATTGAGACTTTTTCTTTAAATGAAAAACAATTACGTACCTTGCTACAACATGAATAAACCTTAAAAACACTGTGCTAAATAGAAGATGCCAGACACAAAGGATCATTTATGTGATGTGTCCAGAATAGAAAAATCCTTACAGACAGAAAGAAGATTAGTGGTTGCCAGGGGCTGGAAGGAGGAGGGAACAGGGAGTGATAGGTTCAGAGTTTGTTTTGGGTGGGGGGGATGAAAATTTTCTAGAGAGTGGTAATGGTTGCACAACTCTGTGAATATACTAAAAACCACTGAACTGCACACTTTAAAAAGGTGTGTGTGTGTGTGTGTGTGTGTTGTGTGTGTGTGGTTTTTTTTTTTCTTTTTTTTCTCCCTGCCCTTGCAGGCTGGAATGCAACAGCACGATCTCAGCTCACTGCAGCCCCTGCCTCCCGGGTTCAAGTGATTCTCCTGCCTCAGCCTCTCAAGTAGCTGGGATTACAGGCACATGCCACCACACCCAGCTAATTTTGTATTTTTAGTAGAGACAAGGTTTCGCCATGTTGGCTAGGCTGGTCTCAAACTCCTGACCTCAAGTGATCCACCCACCTTGGCCTCCCAAAGTGCTGTGATTACAGGCGTGAGCCACTGCACCCAGCCAAAATGGTGTGTTTTATGGTATGTGAATTATAACTCAATAAAGCTATTATTAAAAAACATTATGTTGACTTCAGGTAACTCCGGCTCCAAGTACATCACACTACTCATGATTTTGAGTAATATACTAAAGACTTGGCCTCAGAGACCTTTATTCAGTCTAGAACGCCCTAGGCTTCTTGCCCATCCCTTCTCTACTCTTTCTCTGCCAAAATCCAACTTTTATTTTTAAAAATAGTCCACTCATCCTTTAAAACTAAATGAAATATTTGTTCTCTTCCTGTGAAGCTTTTCTTGACATCCCTATTCCCCTAGGCAGAAGTAACTGCTCTCTCAGCACTTAATATACAAATGAATAAAACATTTTTTATTGCATTAGAGCTCACTATTTACATGTCAGCTTCTCACACTAGACTATGAGCCCTTGAGGGTCAGTGTCTCATTAACTTCTGTATTCAGTTACTAGCACAGTGCTTGGTATCAGATTTTCAAAAGATGCTCAGTATATTTTTTAAACACATATTTTATAAACAAAGTATATAATGGTAATGTCACATATAATTATCTAGTTGAATTGCTTGCAATTCCAATGTTGATAGATGGAAACAGTTAACCCAAAATGAGAATTAATTTAGCATCTTGATTGTGTTGCTAAAATAAATAAGTGGAGACCTTTCTACATAGAATGCAGAATTTTGTGTTTTTATTACTGACCACCTGTAAATGCACTGAGAATCAAGTATGTAAATCGAAACACTACTTTCACACAGATATGTGTAAAGGTATATATATATATATATATATATATATATATATATAAATATTTTAACATATATTTATATATTTTGCTTACACACACACACACATTTCTCAAAGTAATATAAAATGATATAGTTATAACAATAATTTTTGTTGCTATGAGGTCCTCTACTAAGTCCTGTATTTCAAACCTTATCTTAAAACACAGTCCTATTCAGAGTTAAGAAAAATAATGATCCTTTTTGAAGACAGGGGTTATAAGCTCAAATACCTATTAAGGGTCACCTACTAAAGGGCATCATGTAAATAAAGAATATAACCTAAAGAATATCTCTGGGCAGGAAAGTAACAACAGTGTTTGTCTCCAGGAAAGGAACTGAGGAGCTAAGGGACATGTATAGAAAGAAGATTCCCTTTTCACAGAATTTTTTTTTTTTTTTTTCCCTGAGACAGAGTCTCGCTCTGTCACCCAGGCTGGAATTCAGTGGCACCATTTCAGCTCACTGCAACCTCTGCCTCCCTGGTTCAAGCAATTCTCCTACCTCGTCCCTGAGTAGCTGGGACTGAAGGTGCACGCTGCCACGCCAGGCTAGTTTTTTGTATTTTTAGTAGAGATGGGGTTTCACTGTGTTGCCCAGGCTGGTCTCAATCTCCTGAGCTCAGGCACTCCGCCAGCCTTGGCCTCTCAAAGTGCTAGAATTAGAGGCATGAGCCACCATGCCCAGCCCAGAATATTTTGTAATACCTTTAAATTTTATATCAAGTGCATTATCTATAAACTTTGCTTCTTGGCTCTAGCTAACCATCACTATTAAGAGATGCACATCTGGAGTTCCTGGATCTGATTTTTCAAAGTTGGAAATGGGAAAATTCAGACCCTCTTGTGATTTATTTTTTATTTATTTATTTTTTTGAGATGGAGTCTTGCTCTGTCGCCCAGGCTGGAGTGCAGTGGCGCAATCTTGGTTCACTGCAATCTTTGCTTCCCGGGTTCAAGTCACTCTCCTGCCTCAGCCTCCCAAGTAACAGGGATTACAGGCATGCGCCACCATGCCTAATTTTTGCATTTTTAGTAGAGATGGGGTTTCACCATGTTGGCCAGGCTGGTCTCGAACTCCTGACCTCAGGTGATCTGCCCTCCTCAGCCTCCCAAAGTGCTAGGATTACAGCTGTGAGCCACCACGCCCAGCCTAAAACTTGTGATTTTTAAATGATGGCTTTATTCAGAATTTAACATACAGCGCAGGCCAAAAAATACATACCTGCAAGCCATATCTGGCTCATAGGCCAAACAGTTTACCATCTCTAATCTAAAATTTGATGTGATGTATGATTCCAAAACTAAAGATGTAATTTAGCAGAGGAAAATTCAAAAAGAAAACTCAGGCTCGTGGATGAAATCATGCTCCCTTCTGCTCCACCATCTAGTCACCATTGCTTTTAAACTTTCTCTAAGTCTGTGAAAAATCCATTAAGATTTGACCAACTAAAATGCAAGATAAACCAGGTTAAATCTAGAAACCTGCCCACTATTTGAGCATCTGCTCTGTTTTAAAGAGTGAAAAATTGGGTCAATTTCAAGTTGAAATTCTTCTAGCTAACTAAACAAATATGTAAATTACTTCTAGCTGGGTGGCAAAACTTCCTTAGCCATCAGATGACTGCATGTTTACAAACATCTATGTTGCCTCTTCCATACCATCAGGCAGTACAGCACTGCTTAAAAGATAACATGGCAGACAATAAACACAATGTTCTGAACCCTGCCTGGGAACCCAGTCACAATTCAGGGGAAAAATACCTTGAAGTCTCTCAAAGAGCAGCGGAGATGCCATTCATCTCCTGAAACTTGAAATAGACTCTTTGTGGCTCTAACTATTGGCCGTAAGTGGAAGACTGCATCTGTTTAATGCCCAGAGGACACCAGAACAATTTAAAGGACTGCCTTTAGCTGTAAGTCCAGCACTAAAGATATACTATCTTGCCTCCCTGGTGTACCGGAAAATCTCACAATCTGCTCAAAGCTCCAATGGGTCTGACTTTGATATTTCTACATGGTCTTCCCATACTCAGCACTAGCTCCACCTCTCCAAACAGCAGCCCTTTCACCACTGGCTGGTCCAGTACTGGGCCTGGCCATCTATCCATTGACAACTTGGGGTCTCCCTGAATGGCGAGGATGTGCAACCTATGGAGGAATTTATAGATCTTTGCACCCATGCAATCATTTGACAAGATGGCTGGGGGAGTTTTGCCACCTAGCTAGAAATAATTTACACATTTTTCTCTAGTTGGTGGGAAGAACTGCAACTTAAAAGGACTAATGGCAAGTGCACGGGTATACCCCTGCAAGACACAGGAAGTCAAGGTTTTCCTTACGTAGTTTGTGGAAACACAACATAAGCTACATTTCTCCTCATGGCTTCTTTATCCAGGTAACTAAGGGGAAAAGATATTAATTTAATCTCACTCATCAATTCTAAGGAATTGCACATTTTGCCAAGTGATCCAAATAGCTCTATCACCATACACGGCATTCCCTTTTCTAAGAACAGCGAGCATTTGGAAAAACAAAATAATTTCTTTTTTTTTTTTTTTTTTTTTTTTGAGGTGGAGTCTCACACTGTTGCCCGGACTGGAGTGCAGTGGCACAATCTCGGCTCATTGCAACCTCTGCCTCCGGGATTCAAGCAATTCTCCTGCCTCAGCCTCCCAAGTAGCTGGAATTACATGTGCCTGCCACCACGCCCACCTGATTTTTTTATTTCAGTGGAGACAGGGTTTCACTGTGTTGGCCAGGCTGGCCTCAAACTCCTGATCTTGTGACCCACCCACCTTGGCCTCTCAAAGTGCTTGGATTACAGGCGTGAGCCACCTTGCCCAGCCAATAATTTATTTCTTAAACTCAGTCTTAAAAAAAAAAAAAAAAAAAAAAAAAGATGCAATGACCCAGGAAATTAAGATCTGCAAAATATTCTAGCTGAGAAACAAAGCATAACTCTCTCAGGTTGTGTCTGGGGAAGCCATTTCATGGTGGGGTTCAGGGTCTAAGAAGACTGATCAAATCGTGAAAAAGCCAGGCATGTTCTTTCTGAAGAACATGGCCAGAGTCCAACACCTTCTTTCTAAAGAACACAGCTGGAGTCCAGTGTCTTTACCAACTTACATTTTGATATACGGACATTAAAGCCAACTCTCTCCGATGGTCATACACATGCAGATCTTCAGTAAGGACAAGAGGTGCCTGGAAATCTACAACCTATACTTCCTTTATCACAGTGATTTTGTGTATTAGGCACCTACTGGACAGCAACCTACACACATCAGTATCCAGCACTTGCTGAAGGTTATTCGTTCTCTGGTAACTAGCAGACTTATTTAGTGATATTTGTTCCAAGTTACAAAAATTAAAAATTGCTTTCTTCCTTTTCCATATGGTGAATATCAAATAGTTTTAAGCATGTCAGCCTTCAATACAGAAAGCGTGTTTTGTTCTTACCTCGGCAGCTTGGGTTTCTTGATGCAGCAATGTAAGACCAGTCAAGTCTTCTAAGAAGGAATGTGAAGAATTAAACACCTTGGCTAGGAAGTTAAATCCTTCTCGTTCATATTGATCAAGAACCTGTAAAACATTTACATTTTTAAAAAAAGAGGCTCCAGACTTAAAATGCAAATTAAAAGACTTTCACTTCTAACAAGCTCTTGTCAAAAATAAAATTAAAATGAGAATTAAATATGGGGATAATAATGCAATCTAGTGGCCAAAAAACTAGGACGGCTTAGTATTTATCGTCTTTTCTCTTCTTAGAATGACAATAACATTATCTTCCAGTTTGAGTACCAATGTTTTCTCAAATAAAGTAAGTTTCATGCAAATTCACTAAAAATTCTGGAAGAGTTAGGATTAGTTAGTGGCTGTAAAGTTCACTGGTTAGAAAAGAACAGGTGAGAGAAAAGCCAAGAAAATAAATTTAAAAGGAAAATGCGAAGGGAGGGGAAAAAGGATTTTGTCAAAAAAGTATGACATACGAGCTAGCCAAATATATTTTTAAAAATAATTTTAAAATGGAAAAATAAATTTCAATAGGTACTTCACAAAAGAGGATATCCAAAGAGCCAATAAACATGAAAATGGGCTCCATGGCGTGAGTAGTTGATATGAAAACTGAAACCACAATGAAACACTACGTTGCACCTATCAAAAAGACTAAAATGACAAAGAAAATACCAAGTGCTGGCAAGGATGTGGAACAACCAGGACTCTATGCCCTATGATGCAGCAATTCTACTCTATGTGTATATACACCCAACAAAAATGTGTACATATGTGCACACCAGAAGATACAAACAAAACTGTCCATAGCAGCACTATTCATAATAGCCCAAAACTAGAAACCACTGAGGTGAACATCTACAGTAGAATGAACAAATGGATTGTGGTATAGTCATGCAATGGAATACTATATATCAGTGAGAACAAACTGCCTTCAAACATAATGTTACACAAAAGAAAGGAGAAGTAGTATGTACTGTACAATTACATTTATATAAAATTAAAATGAAACAGGCAACATGAATCTGTGGTGTTAGAAGATAGTGGCCACCCATAGAGAGACTGTAAGGGGCACAAGGGACATTCCAAGGCGCTGGTAATTATTTATCTAAGCATTGGTTACATAAGGTGTACTTTTTGAGAATTCATTAAGTTGAACAGAAGATTTGTGTGTTTTTTTTTTGGATATATGTTATCCTTACATAGAAAGTTAAGAAATAAAAGGCCTATACACTAGAGAGGAGAATATGAGAAGAGTAAAGAGTTCTTAGAAACAATGAGTATCACATTTAGGAATTCAGTCATCACAGGGACTGTGAAACGTACAACGCTGAACCAGAATGCCTCAGAAATTCTCTGGGAACTCACAAAAAATAAAGAGATGAATGCTTTAAAAAGATGGCAGACATTGAAGACATATCTAAGAAATAAACAATGCATAAACAGACTGGAACAGTAATAATACAAGAAATAGAATTTTTTTCTTTTCAGAAGATGAAAATGCAGGCACCCTTTAATCCAGCAATTCCACTTTTAAGACTTCATACTGATAAAGCTGTACATGGGCACAAAGACGTATGTTGTAAGGATGCTTACTGAAACGCTGTTTGGGCCAGGCACGATGGCTCACGCCTGTAATCCTAGCACTTTGGGTGGCCAAGGCAGGAGGACTGCTTGAGCTTAGGAGTTCAGGACCAACCTGGGCAACATAGTGAGACCTCGTCTCCACAAAAAAATTTAAAAATTAGCCAGGCGTGGTAGAGTGCACCTGTAATTCCAGCTACTTGGGAAGCTAAAGTGAGAGAATCACCTGAACTCAGGAGGTTGAGGCTGCAATGAGTTATGATCACGCCACTGCACTCCAACTTGGGTTGACAGTCTTCAAAAACAAAAAAAAGGCATATTTTGTATCCATTAAAAGAATGAGGCAGGTCTACAGTACTGACACAAATTGTTTTCCAAAACATAGCAATATATTTAAAAAGCAATATCTAGACTGTGTATAGATAGTATTTGTATTCAAAAAGAGTGGAAGGAGGAGACAGGAAGAAGAAGAAATGCATGGATGTACATACTTGTTTATGCATGTATCATCTATGGAAGAATATCTCTGGCAGAATGCATATACACACAAACTGGCATCAAATAGCCTCTGTAGACTATTTTATACTACTTTAATTTTTAAATCCATGTGCATGTGTTACTTAATAATTATTCAATATTTATTAAAATAAGGTTTTTAAATATTTAATATTAAAAATATTTATTAAAATTAAAATTATTTAATTGCCACCGATAATAAACACACCATAATTTAATCAGCTCTTTGTTAAAGGGTAGGGCTTTCTAACTTTTGTTGCTGCAAACAGTGTTTTTTTTTTTCTTTTTTTCTTGGTGATAGTCTCGCCCTGTCACCGAGGCTGGAGTGCAGTGGCACAATTATAGCTTACTGCAGCCTCAACCTCCTGGGTTCAGGTGATCCTCCCACCTTTATTTAATGTTAATAAACAATATTTATTAACATTAAATATTTAATAATATTTCTTAAAACCAAATGTTATTTAATATTAAAATCAGACAATTTTAAATATTAATATAAAAATATTAAAATCTTTAGTTGGTTTGTGTTTTTGTTTAGTTCTGAGGCAGAACTCTAAAGCACTGATGAAGAGGTTGGCACTGGAAAGGAGGGGCAGCTCTCCCTCAGGGGCAGGAATGAGGAGGGAAGGATGAGCAAAGCTGCAGCAGTGAAAAGTGAAGGGACCAGGGGATGGGGGGCAGGGGAGCTCTAGGGTCTAGATAGCAGGCAGGAAGTCCTCTGTGACCCGAGAAGGGTTAGACTATGGGGCTTGAGAAGAGTGGTGACCCTGAGGCCCAGCTGAGAAGAGAGGCTGACTGGCACATTTAAACAGTGTGGAACAATCTGACACCTCTGGTCAGGACAGAAAAATACAAACTTGGGGAGAAAAGAAATTAAGAACCCATCTAAGCTAAGGGACTGGCAGAATAAGGATCAAAAGGTTAAGGTCAGAGAAACTGTGGGGCTGGTGAACACCACTGAAGGGACTGGGAAAGAGTCCTGGCTAGTAAGAAAAGACCTGCAGGCTGTTGGGATCAGAGAGACGGCAAGTCCTAGAGAGCTGTGGGAGTGGAGGACCATTACGTGCATAGAGTCAAGCCCAGGCTGATTAGCCATGGGAAATTGATTTGACAACCTAACCCCTGGAAAAAAAAAGACATTTAATAAATAACTCAATCCCTCAGTAATAACAAGATTCCTTATAAACCAGAATGTTACATCAGGAAAAAATGTGCACTGAAATTAAGTGATCTTTTTTGAAATGGTAAGTACTATGTGTTTAGTGATTACAAAAAAAAAAAAAATTGAAAGTTGTGGCAACCCGCATTGAGCAAAGGAATCAATACCATTTTTCCAACACCATGTGCTCACTTCGTGTCTCTTTGTCACATTTTGGTAATTCTCACAATATTTCAAACTTTTTCATTATTATTATATCTGTTGTGGTGATCTGTGTTCAGTGGTCTTTGATGTTACTTTTGTAACTGTTTTGGGGCACCGCAAACTGTACCTATATAAGATGGTGACCTTAATAGATAAATGTTGTATGTGTTCTGACCGATTCACCAACTGGCCATTCCTTCATCTCTCTCCCTCTATTTGGGCCTATTTCCTGAGACAAAACAATACTGAAAGTAGGCCAATTACAATGGCCTCAAAGTGTCCAAGTGAAAGGGAAGAGTCACACATTTCTCACTTTAGATCAAGAGCTAGAAATAGGCCAGGCAAGGTGGCTCATGCCTATTTGTAATCCCAGCACTTTGAGAGGCCAAGGTGGGTGGATCACTTGAGGTCAGAAATTCAAGACCAGCCTGGCCAACATGGTGAAATCCCGTCTCTAAAAATACAAAAATTAGCTGGGTGTGGTGGCACACGCCTGTAATCCCAGCTACTTGGGAGGCTGAGGCAAGAGAATCACTTAAACCCAGGAGGCGGAGGTTGCAGTGAGCTGAGATTGCGCCACTGCACTCCAGCCTGGGCAACGGAGTGAGACTGTCTCCAAAAAAAAAAAAAAAAAAAAAAAAAAAAAGTTAGAAATGATTAAGCATAGTGAGGAAGGCATGTCAAAAGCTGAGACATGCTAAAAAAGCTAAATCTCTTGCACCAAACAGCCAAGTTGTTAATGCCAAGGGAAAGTTCTAGAAGGAAATTAGAAGTGCTATTCCAATGAACACACAAAAATCAAGTAAAAGAGCTACAGAGAAAGTTTTAGTGATCTAGAAGATCAAACCAGCCACAATATCCCCTTAAGCCAAAGCCTAATCCAGAGCAAAGCTAAAAGTCCCTTTACTTCTATGAAGGCTGAGAGAGGTACAGAGGCTACAGAAGCACAGCTGGAAGCTAGCAGAGGTTGGCTAATGAGGTTTAAGGAAAGAAGCTGTCTCCATAACGTAAAAGGGAGAGGCGAAGCAGCAAGTACTGATGTAGAAGCTGCAACATGTTATTATGAGATCTAGCTCAGAAAATTGAGAAATGTGGCTGAACAACAGATTTTTAACATAGATGAAACCGCCTTCTAGTGGAAGAAGATGCCACCTAGGACTTTCGTAACTACAGAAGAGAAGTCAATGCCTGGCTTTAAAGCTTCAAAAAATAGGCTGACTCTCTTGGTCAAGGCCAAAGCAGCTGGTGACTTTTAAGTTGAAGCCAATGCTTACTGACCATTCTAAAAATCCTAGGTCCCTTAAAAATTATGCTAAATCTTCTCTGCCTGTGCTCTATAACTGAAACAACAAAACCTGGGTAACAGCACATCTGTTTACAGCATGTAAGTTTACTGAATATCTTAAGCCCACTGTTGAGACCTACTGCTCAGAAAAAAAGGTTCCTTTCAAAATATTACTGCTCACTGACAATGTACCTGGTTACCCAGGAGCTCTGATGGAGATGTACAAAGAGATAAATGTTGTTTTCATGCCTGCTAAGACAATATCCATTCTGCAGCCCTTGTGCCAAGGAGTAATTTTGACTTTCAAGTCTTATTATTTAAAAAATACATTTAATCAGGCCATAGCTGCCATACAGGGTGATTTCTCTGATGGATCTAATCAAAGTAAATTGAAAACCTTCTGGAAAGGATTCACCATTCTAGATACCAGTAAGAATATTCGTGATTCATGGAAAGAGGTCAAAATATCAACATCAAAAGGCGTTTGAAAGAAGTTGTTCCAACCCTCATGGATGACTTTGAGGGGTTCAAGAGGAAGTCACTGCAGATGTGGTGAAAAAAGCAAGGGAACTAGAAGTGGAGCCTGAAGATGTGACTGAACTGCTGCAATCTCAGGATCAAACTTGAACAGATGAGGAGTTGCTTCTTACAGGTAAGCAAAGAGAGTGGTTTCTAGATGGAATCTATTCCTGATGAAGATGCTGTGAACATTGTTGAAATGACAACTAAAGATTTAGAACATCATGTTGATAAAGTGGCAGCAGGGTTTGAGAGGACAACTCCAATTTTTAAAGAAGTTCTGCTGTGAGTAAAATGCTATCAAACAGCACTGCATGCTACAGAGAAATCTCTTCTGAAAGGAAAAGCCAACTGCTGCAACGAACTTGTCTTTTTCTAAGAAAATGCCACAGCCACCCCAACCTTTGGCAACTACCACCCTGATCAAGTGGCCACCATCAATATCAATGCAGGAATCTCCACTAGCAAAAAGATTACAATTTGCTGAAAGCTCAATATTGTTAGCATTTTTTAGCAAAAAATGTATTTTGTATTACTTAAGGTATGCATGTATTTTTAGACATAATGCTATTGCACACTTAATAGACTACAGTATAATAAAAATGTAACTTTTATATGCACTGAGAAACCAAATAAATTGTGAGACTTGATTTACCGTGAGGATTAGCTTTATTGTGGTGGTCTGCCCCATAATCTCTCTAAGATATGCCTGTAAATAGCCACCTTCTGCCAGGTTTCCAGTAAGACAAAAGAACAATTAAGTTTGAAAAACTGACAACATCTTTGAATAAAAATTGGAACAGCCCCAGACATGATACTTTGTTAGACTCCAGTTAAACATTCAGACTGTATGTTTCCACAGATAATTTTATAATGCTACATATCTGACCATGGAAAAACTAACAGCAAGGGCAGAATGAAGAAAAAAAAAAAAGGCCTCCTCCATAATGAGGATGTACAGAAAGTTTAATGTTGGAACATTATTAATAGCAATGGCTTAAAAATATGTGGAAAAACTTAATCCTCGAGGGGCATATTTAAGCATGCAAGGGTTCTCTGGTATTCTTTTTATGTGCTGTGAAGTTAATCTGTGTTATAAGTGGCTTACAAAAAGTACAAGGATTTTTTCCCCCCAAACATCCTAGCCTTCTTAAAAAGGAAAATGTATTTAAAACTACCCAAAAAAGAAAAGAAAATGAAAAGATGTTATCACAAAGAATTTGAACAAGAACCTGTCAGTCTATGTAAAACAGCACAATTCTTCAGTGAACTGCATTAGGCACAGTCCTGAGAAGGGTACACATTACATTTTGGAAGGCTGTAAATATTCTGAAGGTATTGAGAGAGTTTGCAAAATAGAGAAGTAATAACGACTCTTTTAGTAGAAAGATCCTTTCATAATCCATGATTTTCCTTGCTTGTTTTGGGAGGCTAGGTTTTCTCTATGAACACACACACCCCAGACACAGATGGTAGAATCTGTTCTTAAAACATGATTTTTAGAGTATTCCCTTGCTAAGACACTTTGGTGACTCCTTACTCTTTACTATATCAAACCTATCATCTCTGCCTAGGCATTTCAACCCCCGCCCCCCAACCCTTCTAATTTTCGGCAACTCTCTGGAAAATGCCTTTCACAGAGTCTAAGAGCTCCTGACAACACCAAATAATGATTTTCAATTCATGAAAAGCAAAATGGGTTTGTAGTGTCTTTGTTTTTTTGCTTGTTTTGAGACTCTGTTGCCCAGGCTGGAGTACAGTGGAGTGATCTTGGCTCACTGCAGCCTCTGCCTCCTGGGTTCAAGCACTTCTCCTGCCTCAGCCACCCCAGTAGCTGGGATTACAGGCGCACGCCACCATTCCTGGCTAATTTTTGTATTGTTAGTAGAGATGGGGTTTTGCCACAGTGCCCAGGCTGGTCTCAGAACTCCTGGCCTCAAGCGATCCACCCACCTCGGCCTCCCAAAGTGCTGGGATTACAGGTGTTAGCCACCATGCCCAGCTTGTTTGTCTATTATTCTTAAACAATGACTCCAGGAAATGTACACTCTATCTAAAAACAAATGCTAATGTATTTTCAAAGAGGGGAGGAAACATGCAGTTTCTATTAACTTCTTGTTTAGCATTATACTTACTTGCTCTTGATGATTTAAAAAATACACGTGCATGTATTTCTCAAAAACTTCAGTGAGGTCACAGGAGAAACCACTTGATATGCTTTGGCTCTGTGTCCCAACCTAAATCTCATCTAAAATTGTAATCCCGTTGTCAGGGGAGGGACCTGGTGGGCGGTGATTGGATGGGGGTGGGGGGGGGCAGTTTCCCATGCTGTTCTTGTGATAGCGAGTTCTCATGAGATCTGATGATTTGAAAGTGGCACTTCCCCATTTGCTCTCTCTCTCCTGCCACCATGTAAGAAGTGCCTTGCTTCCCCTTCCACCATAATTGTAAGTTTCCTGAGGCCTCCCCAGCAATGTGGAACTGTGAGTCAATTAAACCTCTTTTCTTTATAAATTACCCAGTTTCAGGTAGTTCTTGATAGTAGTGTGAAAATGGACTAATACACCACTGCTCCCAGAACTGGAGAGACAGTCAGGTGGATACAGAGAATCACAACAGGCTGGAGCAGAAACCTCCACAGAAACTGGGAGAGGGGCAGAAAAAACAAACTGTAGCTGACAAATTGCTACCTATGGACAAGTCTCAGTGATAAAAACTCCAGGGGGACCTAGTTATAGGGAAGCCCCCATGCTTTTGTGAGTATTACTTATAGGAGCTAAACCAGGTTCTCTCAGTAAATACTCGAGAAAAATCTCTTTGCTTCCAGCAAAGGGAGACAAAAGAAGCCATATTGAAATATGTTGGCTGGGGACAGTGGCTCACACCTGTAATCCCAGCACTTTGCGGGGCTGAAGTAGGAGGATCACTTGAGTCCAGGAGTTCAAGGCCAGCCTGGGCAACATATAGAGACCTGGTCTCTACAAAATATAAAAAAAAACAAACCCAGGTATGGTGACATATGCCTGTAGTCCCAGCTACTTGGGAGACTACAGTGGGAGGATGGCTTAAACCTGGGAGGTTGAGGCTGCAGTGAGCTGAGATCACACGATTGCACTCCAGCCTGGGCAACAGAGTGAGACCCTACCTTAAAAAATATACAGGCCAGGTGCTGTGGCTCATGCCTATAACCCCAGCACTTTGGGAGGCCGAGGCGGGTGGATAACGAGGTTAGGAGATCGAGACCATCCTGGCTAACACAGTGAAACCCCATCTCTACTAAAAAAATACGAAAAATCAGCCGAGCATGGTGGCAGGCACCTGTAGTCCCAGCTACTCGAGAGACTGAGGCAGAATGGCATGAACCCAGAAGGTGGAGCTTGCAGTGAGCCAAGATGCGCCACTGCACTCCAGCCTGGGTGATAGAGCAAGACTCCATCTCAAAAAAAAAAAAAAAAAATTATATATATACATACACACACAAAAATAAATTTTTAAAAAATGCTCAATTAAACCACAAAAGGCAAGAAAAAGGACTAGAAGACAAATATAGCAACAAAGAACAAAGGTGACAAATGGAAAATAGTTACAAATATGGTAGATATTAATCTAATTATATCAATAATCACACTGATCTGAATGTACCAATTAAAAGGCAGATTATTATAATGGAACAAGAAATAAAACCCAATTATATGATATATAAAGGAAAACCAATTTAAATAAAGACATTTATTCATTAAAAGTAGATGAAAAAAAATACGCCATGCGAACACTAAGCAAAAGTAAGTAGAAGTATCTGAATTAATTTCAGATAGAACAGACTTCAAAGCAAATAATGTTATTCGATAAAGAAGGGCATTACATAATAATAAAGGGCTCAATTCTCCAGTAAGACACAGTTCTTAATGTGTATGTACTTAACAACAATGCATCAAAATACACAAGGTAAAAACTAATAGTATGGCAAGAAGAAACAGACGAATCTACTTTTGTAGCTGCAGACTTCAATACTGCTCTATCAGAAGTAGAAAGATCCAGCAGACAGAAGGTTAAAAAGGACACACTTGAACTCAAAACACTATTTATTAATCAACTGGATAGAATTCACCTCTCTATTTCATCCAACAACCACAGAATACACATTCTTCTCACATTCACATGGAATATTCACCAAGGTAGAACATTCTGGGCCATAAAGCATACTTTAACAAATTTAAAAGAACAGAAATCATATAAAGTCTGCTCTCAGACCACAATAGAACCCAGAAATTCACAACAGAAAGATAATTGGAATATCTCAATATATGTAAGGTTAAACAATAACACATGAATAAAAAATCTCAAGAGAAATTTAAAATATTTGAACTAAATATAAATGAAAACACAATGTATCAAAATTCATGGGATGCAGGGAAAGCAGTGCTTAGAGAGAGAAATCTGTATCACTGAAATAATATATTAGAAAAGAAGAAAGACCTAAAATCAATAATCTGATCTTACCCCTTAGGTAACAAGAGCAGCAAATTAAATCCACAGTAAGCAGAAGAAAAGAGAATAAAAACTAGAGGAGAAATCAGTAACACTGAAAACAGAAAATCAATGGAGAAACAATCAATCAATAAGACCAAAAGCTAGTTCTTTGACAAAGTAAATTGATAAGCCTCCAATTAGACTAAGATAAAAAGAGAGAATCACTTTTTAGTGATAGTATTCCTTTATTATCCTTTTCATGTCTATGAGATCTGTATTGATGAAAAGGATAATAAAAGAATACTATCAACAACCCCGTATCTAGAAATTTGATAAAACTAAATGAATTGAACCAATTATTTAAAGACAGAATCCACCAAAACTCAAATAAAAAAAAAATGGAAATTCTAAACAGGCCTATTTCTATAAAATAAATTGAATCAATAATTAATAACCTTCCCAAATAGAAAGCACCAGGCCCAGATGGGCTCACTGGGGGAATTCTGCCAAACATTTAAGAAAGAGATTATACCAATCATCTACAATCTCTTTCAGAAGACAGAAGCAAAGGGAATACTTCCTAATTCATTCTATAAGGCCAGCATCACCCTAATACCAAAGCCAGATAAAGACATTACTAGAAAACTACAGACCAATATATCTTATGAACATAGATGCAAGAATCTTAAAATATTAGCAAATCAAATCCAATGATACAGTCATGCACCACACAACATTTCAGTCAAGGAGGAACTACATATAAAATGGTGGTCCCACAGATTATAATGGAGCCAAAAAATTCCTAAGCCCTAGTGAAGCCATAGCCATCACAATGTCATAGTGCAACACATTACTTCCATGTCTGTGGTGATGCTGGTGTAAATAAACTACTGTGCTGCCCATAGTATAAAATATACCACGTACAATTATATATAGTACATAATACTTGATAATCAACTATGTTATCAGTTTATGTATTTACTATACTATACATGTTAGCATTATTTTAGCAAAGTGTAATCCTTCTACTTAATAAAAAAAATTAACTGCATTCCAGAAGAAGGCATTGCTATCATAAGAGATGACAGCTCTATGCATGTTATTGCCCCTGAAGACCTTCCAGTGGGTCAAGATGTAGAGGTGGAAGGCAGTGATACTGATGATCCTGACCCTGTGTAGGTGTAGGCTAATGTGTATGTTGTGTCTTAGTTTTTAACAAAAAAGTTTAAATAATAAAATAAAAATTTTTAAAGGAAAAAGCATACAGGATAAGGATATAAAGAAAAAATGTTTTTGTATGGCTGTACAATTTGTTTGTGTTTTAAGCTAGGTGTTATTACAAAAGAGTAAAAAAAGTTTTTAATCAAAACATTTATAAAGTGAAAAAGGTTACAGTAAGCTAAAGGTAATTTATTACTGAAGACCAAAAAATATTTTTTAAGTTTAGTGTTGTTTATCAAGGCTACAGTGGTGTACAAATTGTCCTAGACCTTCACGGTCACTCACTACTGACTCACCCAGAGCAACTTCCAGCCCTACAAACTCCATTTATGGTAAGTATTCTGCACAGGTGTACCATTTTAAAAAAATCTTTTATACCATACTTTTACTGTACTTTTTCTATATCGAGATACATTTAGATACGCAAGTACTTACCGTTGTGTTATAGTCGTCTACAGTGTTCATTACAGTTACATACTGTACAGGCTTGCAGCCTAGGAGCAACAAGCTATACCATATAGCCTAGGTGTGCAGTAGGCTTATGCTGTCATGGTTTGTATAAGGACACTTTACGACGTTCATACAACAATGAAATCACCAAACACATTTCTTAGAATGTATCCCCATCATTAAGCAACACATGACTGTATATAAAAAGAATTATATGCCATGATCATGTAGGATTTATCCCAGGTGCACAAGCCTGGTTCAACATTTGAAAATCAATATAAACCATCACATCCATAGGCAAAAGAAGAAAATCACATTATATCAATAGGCGCAGAAAGAACATTTTACAAAATTGAACAGTCATTTATGACAAAAACTCTCAGTAAACTAGGAATAGAGGGAAACTTCAATTTGATAAAGAACATCCACAAAATCTCTACATCTAAGAATTTAACTAAAGGTGAAAAACCAGAAGTTTCTCCATGAAGGCAAGAAGGCAAGAAAACAGGAACAAGGCAAGAAAATCCCCTCACCGTTCCTTTTCAACATCATAATAGAAGGCCTAGCTAATGAAATAAGAAAAAGAAATAAAGACAGTTTTATTTCTTTTTTATTTCTTTTATTTCTTCCTGATTGGGAAGGAAGAAATAAAACTGTCTGTTCATAGATGACATGACTGCCCACGTAGAAAATCCAAATCAATAAAAACACTGTTGGAACTAACACGCAATCATAGCAACACTGCAGGATACATAGGGTGCAGGATACACAGTCAATATATAAGACTAGGCCGGGCACGGTGGCTCATGCCTGTAATCCCAGTACTTTGGGAGGCCGAGGTGGGTGGATGACCTGAAGTCAGGACTTTGAGACCAGCCTGGCCAACATGACAAAACCCCATCTCTACTAATAATTAAAAAATTAGCTGGGTGTGGTTGTATGCACCTGGAATCCCAGCTACTCAGGAAGCCAAAGCAGGAAAACCACTTGAACCTGGGAGGAGGTGGAGGTTACAGTGAGCCGAGATCGCGCTCCAGCCTGGGCAACAAGAGCAAGACTCCATGTCAAAAAAAAAAAAGAAAAAAAAAAAAAAAAAAAAACACTCAATTATTTTCCAGTATACTAGCAATGAACAAGTGGAATTTGAAATTACAAACATAATACCATAACCTAGATGAAAATAGACAAATTCCTAGAAACACAAAACCCATCAGAATGAAATCACAAAGAAACGGAAAATCTGAATAGATCTATAACCAATAAGGAGACTGAATCAGTAATCAAAAATCTCCCGACAAACAAAAGCCCTGCACCTGATGGTTCCGCTGGTGAGTTCTATCAAACATTTAAAGAACTAGTACCACTGCTTTTCAAATTTTTCTAAAGAATTAAAGATGGAACACTTCCTAAGTCATTCTATGAGGCCAGCAGTGGCCTGACACCAAAGCTAGACAAAGGCACTATGAGAAAACCATGGACTAATACCACTTATAAATTAATGCAAAAATCCTCAATGAAATAACAGTAAACTGTGTTGACTTTGCATTCTGCTACTTTGCTGAATTCATTTATTAAGTCAAAGTTTTTTTTGTGACATCTTTACAGTTTTCTACATATTAGATCATATCTTATATTAAAAGGATTATACAACATGACCAAGTGAGATTTATTCCTGGAATGGAAGGATGAAAAACCAATGTAACACCATATAAACTGAAGAAAGTGAGGAGGAAAAGCCACACAATCATCTCGATTGATGCAGAAAAAGCATTTGACAAAATTCAACCCCTTTCATGATAAAAACACTTAAACTAGGAATAGAAGGAAACTGCCTCAACATAATAAAAGCCATATGCAACAAAACCCACAGCAAATATCATACACAGTGATGAAAGAAGGAACGCTTTCTCTCTAAGATCAGTAAAAAGGCAAGGATGCCTAATTTCACCACTTCTATTCAACACAATACTAGAAGTTCTAGCCAGAGAAATTAGTCAAGGAAAATAAATAAAAGGCATCCAAATTGAAAAGGAAGAAGTAAAACGATTTCTGCTTGCAAATGATATGATTTTACATGTACAAAACCCTACAGTCTACGAAAACTGAATTCAGCAAAGCAGCAGGATACAAAGTTAACATGAAAACCAGTTACATTTCTATGCACTAATAATGAACAATCTAAAAAAGAAACTATAAGTTTATTTACAATAGCATCAAAAAGAATATAATGCTTAGGAATTAACTTGAGGTGAAAGACTTATACAATAAAAGTTATAAAACAATGCTGAAATTAAAGACATCATAAATAAATGGAAATACACCCCATCATAAATAAATGGGAACACAACCCATATTCATGAATTGGAAGAATTAGTATTGTTAAGATCCTACCCAAGGAAATCTACAGATTCATTGTGATCTCTATAGAAATCCAATGGTGTTTTTTGCAGAAATAAAAAGCCATCCTAAAATTCATATGTAATCTTAAGAGACACTTAATTGCCAAAACAATCTTGAAGAAGAGGAGCAAAGCTGGAGACTCACACTTCCTGATTTCCAAACTTACTACAAAGCTACAGTAATCAAATTTACTATAGTACAAAGCTACAAAGTTCAGTGTAGTACTGGCATAGAGACAAGACATATTCATAGACCAATGAAACAGAATAGAGCACGCAGAAACAATCCTCACAGATACAGTCTCAATTTCTGACAAGGGTGCCAAGATCATCCAATGAAAAAAAGTGAAACCAACCCAAGAGTCCCACAGACAGTTGCTTTTGGATAAACACGGAAGTTGACCCTTCTGCTGTTAAAGCTTGAAACTCCTATTTGTTTTATCTGAGTTCCTTCCCTCAGGAAAGGACCTTCAGGCCTATTGAAAAAAAAAGAAAAGAATCAAATAACTGGAACTCATCAGATCACGGCACCAGATGCCTCCTTACCCCTCTCTAGTTTTTATTTTCTTACATATTGTTACATTTCCTCCCTGCTATATAAAGCCCTAGTTTTAGTCAGTCAGGGAGATGGACTTCAGACTGAGCTCCTATCTCCTTGGCTGCAGCACCGGATTAAAGCCTTCTTTCTTGGCCGTACTTGTCTCAGTGATTGGCTTTCTGTGCACCAAGCAGCAGCAGGACCTAGACAGAAACCCTGGTGTTTCAGTAAAAAAAGGAGTCTTTTGAATGAATGATACCGGGAAAACTGGATATCCACAGGCAAAAGAAGGAAATTGGACTCTCACCTAACACCATATTAAAAAATTAACTCGAAATAGATCAAAGACCTAAATGGAAGACCTAAAACTATAAAACTTTTAGAAGAAAAAACAGGGCAAAAGCTGCACAACAATGGATTTAGCAATGATTTCTTAGATATGACATCAAAGGCACAGGAAACAAAAAAAATAGACTGAATTTCATAGACGGACAACATCAACAGAGTAAAAGGGCAACTTCTGGGATGGGACAAAATAATCTGCAAATCATATCTGATAAGAATTTTTTTTTTTTTCTGGAGACAGTCTCACTGTGTTGCCAGGCTGGAGTGCAGTGGCGTGATCTTGGCTCACTGCAACCTCCACCTCCTGGGTTCAAGTGATTCTCCTGCCTCAGGCTCCTGAGTAGCTGAGACTCAGGCACGTCTCACCATGCCTGGCTAATTTTTGTATTTTTAGTAGAGACAGGGTTTCACCATGTTGGCCAGGATGGTCTCCATCTCTTGACCTCATGATCCGCCCACCTTGGGCTCCCAAAGTGCTGGGATTACAGGCATGAGCCACTGTGCCCAGCCCTGATAAGAAATTAATATACAGAATACACAGGTAATACTAAAACTCAACAACAAACAACCCAGTTAAAAAATGGACGGGTGATGTGAACAGACATTTCTCTAAAGATATACAAATGGCCAATAAGCACATGAAGAGATGCTCAACATCACTAATAATTAGAGAACTGCAAGTAAAAGAGTGAGACCCCACCTTACATACATTAGAATGGCTACTATTTTAAAATAAAAAAGAAAAATAACAAGTGTTGACAAGCATGTGACGATAAAAAAAAAACCCTTTTACATTGCTGATTGGAATGTAAAATGCTGCAGCCATCATAAAAAATTGCATGGCAGTTACTTGAAAAAATTAAAAGAGAGCTGGGCACAGTGGCTCACGCTTGTAATCCCAGCACTTTGGGAGGCCGAGGCGGGCGATCACAAGGTCAGGAGATCGAGACCATGGTGAAACCCCGTCTCTACTAAAAATACAAAAAATTAGCCGGGCATGGTGGTGGGTGCCTGTAGTCCTCCCAGCCACTCGGAGAGGCTGAGGCAGGAGAATGGCGTGAACCCAGGAGGCGGAGCTTGCAGTGAGCCGAGATCGCGCCACTGCACTCCAGCCTGGGTGACAGAGCAAGACTCCGTCTCAAAAAAAAAATAAAAAATAAAAAATAAAAAAGAATTATAAGATCCAGCAATTCAATTCTGGATATATACCCAAAAGAATCCAGCAATTCAATTCTGGCTATACACCCAAAAGAATTAAAAGCAGGGAACTGAAGAAATAGTTGTACACTCATGTACATAACAGCATTATTCACAATAGCTAAAATGTGGATGCAATCCAAGTGTCCATCCATGGATGAATGGATAAACAAAATGTAGTATATGCTACATACAATGAAATATTATTCAACCTTTAAGAGTAAGGAAATTCTGACACATGCTACACCATGGAGGAACTTTGAGAACATTATACTAAGTGGAATGAGCCAATCACAAAAAGACAAATAATGTATGATTCTACTTATGAGGGACTTAGAAAAGTGGCTGGCAGGGCTGGAGAGATAAGAAAATGGGGAGTTATTGTTTGATGGTTATAGAGTTTCAGTTCTATAAGAGAAAAGAATTGTGAAGGTAAGTGGTGGTGATAACCACCAATATTATGAAGGAATTTAATACCACTGAGCTGTATGTTTAAAAACAGAATGGCAAATTTTATATGTATTTTATCACATAAAAAATTGAAAGAAAAATCTATGAATAAAGTACATTTGTCAACAAGACAAATTTCTGAATTGATGTTCAAATACTATCAAATTTTAATTTTAAAAAACCATATAATATCATTCACATTAGCAACACCCAAAATACCTAGGTACAAATAACAAAATATGTACAAGATGTACATATGGAGAACTACTGATGAGAGAAGTTGGAGACAATCTAAAAATAAAGTGGTATTTCTTGTTCATGGATAGGAGGACTTAATATGTCGAGATAATCAAGTTTTTCCCAATTTGACCTATAGAGTCAATGCAATCGCATCAAAATCACAGCAATGTATTGTGTAGATATAAAACAAGCTGATTGTAAAGTTTTTGTAGGGAGGCAAAAGACCCAGATTAGCCAACATAATATTAAAGAAGGACAAAGTTGGAGGATTGACACTACCTAACTTCTAGACCAACTGTACAGCTACAGTCAGCAAGACAGTGTGGTTGGTGAAAGAATAAAAAAATATATCACAGAACAGAGAGCCCAGAATTAGACCCACCTTAGTCAACTGATCTTTGACAATGGGGCCAAGGCAACACAATGCAGAAAAGATAATCTGTTCAACTGGACAACCACATGGAAAAAAAAAAAAAAAAAAAAAAAAAAAAAAAAAAAAAGAACCTAGACACACATCTTTCACACCTTATACCCATCACAAAAAATAACTCAAAATGTATCACAGACCTACCTACATATAAAACACAAAACTATAAACCTCCTAAAGGATAACATGGGAGAAAATCTAGATGACTCTGGGTTTGGCAATGTCTTTTTAGATACAACACCAAAGGCATGATCTATGAAAGAAAAACAGATGCTCCTCAACTTAGGATGGGGGTATACACCCACTATAAGTTGAAAACACCCTAAGTATAAAATGCATTTATTACACCTAACTACTGAACATCATAGCTGAGCCTAGCCTCCCTTAAACATGTTCAGAACATATATGTCAGCCTGCAGTTGGGCAAGATCATCTGGCAACACAGTGCAACACAGAGTACTAGTCGATAGTTGTTTACCCTCACGATCGTGTGGTTGAGTGGAGCTGCAGCTTGCTGCCACTGCCCGGCATCTCAAGAGAATATCATACCACATATCACTAGCCTGGGAAAATATCAAAATCCACAATTTGAAATATGTTTCTAATGAATGCCTATTACTCTCACACCATGGTAAACTGAAAAATTGTAAGTCAAAGTATTGTAAGTCAAGGGCCATCTGTAATTGGTAGGCTGGACTTTATTAAAATTAAACATTTCTGCTCTGAAAAAGAAACAAACCATCAGGAGGATGAAAAGACCAGCTGCAGGCCACGAGAAACTATTTACAAAGACACATTTAATAAAGGACTGTTATCCAAAATACATGAAGAACTCTTAGAACACAACAATAAAAATACAAACAACCCAATTAAAAAACGAGCCAAAGATCTTAACAGATACCTCACCAAAGAAGATATACAAGTAAGCATATGAAAGATGCTCTGGCCAGCAAGATGGCTCACACCTGTAATCCCAGCACTTTGGGAGACTAATATGGAGTTGCTCTGTGTCCCCACCCAAATCTCATATTGTAGCTCCCATAATTCCAACATGTTATGGGGGGGACCCAGTGGGAGACTATTGAATCATGGGGGTGGGTCTTTCCCATGCTGTTCTCATGATAGTTAATGGATCACACAAGATATGACGGTTATAAAGAGGCGTTCCCCTGCACAAGCTCTCTCTTTGCCTGCTGCCATCCATGTAAGATGTGACTTGCTCCTCCTTACCTTCTGCCAGGATTGTGAGGCCTCCCCAACCATGTGAACTGTAAGTCCAATAAACCTCTTGATTTTGTAAATTGCCCAGTCTCAGGTATGTCTTTATCAACAGCATAAAAATGGACTAATCCAGTAAACTGGTACCAGGAGTGGGGTGTTGCTGAAAAGATACCCAAAATGTGGAAGCAAATATGGAACTGGGTAACAGGTAGAGGTTGGAACAGTTTGGAAGGCTCAGAAGAAGACAGAAAAATGTGGCAAAGTTTGGAACTTCCTAGAGACTTGCTGAATGGCTTTGACAAAAATGGTGACAGTGATATAAACAATAAGGTCCAGGCTGAGGTGGTCTCAAATGGAGATGAGGAACTTGTTGGGAACTGGAACAAAGGTGGCTTTTGCTATGTTTTAGCAAAGAGATTGGTGTCATTTTGCCCTGCCCTAGAGATTTGTGGAACTTTGAACTTGAGAGATGATTTAGAGTATCTGGTAGAAGAAATTTCTAAGCAGCAAAGCATTCAAGAGGTAACTTGGGTGCTGTCAAAGGCATTCAGTTTCAAAAGGGAAACAGAGCAAAAAAGTTTGGAAAGTTTGCAGCCTGACAATGCAATAGAAAAGAAAATCCCATTTTCTGAGGAGAAATTCAAGCCAGCTGCAGAAGTTTGCTTAAATAACTAGGAGCCGAAATGTTAATCACCAAGACAATGAGGAAAATGCCTCCAGGGCATGTCAGAGAACTTTGTGGCAGCCCCTCCCATTACAGGCCCTGAAGCCTAGAAGGAAAAAGTGGTTTCAAGGGCCGAGCCCAGGGTCCCTGTGCCATGTACAGCCTAAGGACTTGGTGCCCTGCATCCCAGCCACTCCAGCTGTGGCTGAAAGGGGCCAACAGAGTTCATGCTGTGGCTTCAGAGGATGCAAGCCCCAAGATTTGACAGCTTCCACATGGTTTTGAGCCTGCAAGTGCACAGAAGTCAAGAATTGAGGTTTGGGAACCTATGCCTAGATTTCAGAAGATGTATGGAAATGCCTGGACGCCCAGGCTGAAGTTTGCTGTAGGGGTGGGGTCTTCATGGAGAACCTCTGCTAGGGCAGTGTGGAAGGAAAATGTGGGGTGAGAGCCCCCACACAGAGTTCCTACTGGGGCACTGCCTAGTGAAGGTGTGAGAAGAGGGCCACTGTCTCCAGACCTCAGAATGATAGATTCACTGACAACTTGCACTGTGTGCCTAGAAAAGCCAGATACTCAACACCAGTCTGTGAAAGCAGCCAAGAGGGAGGCTGCACCCCTGCAAAGCCACAGGGGCAGAGCTGCCCCAAGACCATGGGAACCAATCATGCCTTCCCACCTCTTGCATCAGCATGACCTGGATGTGAGACACGGAGTCAAAGGAGATCATTTTGGAGCTTTGGAGTCAAAGGAGATCATTTTGGAGCTTTAAGATTTGACTGCCCCCCTTCCTTCCTTCCTTCCTTCCTTCCTTTCTTCTTTTCCCTCTCGGGCCCAGGCTGCAATCTACTCGGCTTGCTGCTTCCCGCACCACAGACTGCCTGGGTCTGCCGGCGCGCGCCACCGCTGCCTGCCTTTTCTCCTTTCACTTCAGGCACGCGTTCGCCATCTTGGCCACGCTGGTCGCCAGCTCCTCACGCCAAGTGCTCTGCCCGCCTCAGCCTCCCGAGCTACCGGAACTACAGACGGAGTCTCGCTCACCCAGTGCTCGGTGTTGCCCGGGCTGGAGTGCGGTGGCGTGGTCTGGCCTCGCAGCAGCCTCCGCCCCCCAGCCGCCTGCCTTGGCCTACCAGGGTGCTGGGATTGCAGCCCCTGCCCGGCCGCCGCCCCATCTGGGAGGTGGGGAGCGCCTCTGCCCGGCCGCCCCGTCTGGGAAGTGAGGAGCGCCTCTGCCCGGCCACCCACCGTCTGGGAAGTGAGGAGCGCCTCTGCCCGGCCACCCACCGTCTGGGAAGTGAGGAGCGCCTCTGCCCGGCCACCCACCGTCTGGGAAGTGAGGAGCGCCTCTGCCCGGCCACCCACCGTCTGGGAAGTGAGGAGCGCCTCTGCCCGGCCACCCACCGTCTGGGAAGTGAGGAGCGCCTCTGCCCGGCCACCCACCGTCTGGGAAGTGAGGAGCGCCTCTGCCCGGCCACCCACCGTCTGGGAAGTGAGGAGCACCTCTGCCCGGCCGCCCCGTCTGGGAAGTGAAGAGCGCCTCTGCCCGGCCACCCATCGTCTGGGAAGTGAGGAGCGCCTCTGCCCGGCCACCCATCGTCTGGGAAGTGAGGAGCGCCTCTGCCCGGCCACCCCGTCTGGGAACTGAGGAGCGCCTCTGCCCAGCCGCCCCGTCTGGGAGGTGAGGAGCGCCTCTGCCCGGCCACCCATCGTCTGGGAAGTGAGGAGCGCCTCTGCCCGGCCTCCCATCGTCTGGGAGGTGAGGAGCGCCTCTGCCCGGCCGCCCCGTCCCAGAGGAAGTGAGGAGCGCCTCTGCCCGGCCGCCCCGTCCGGGAAGAAGTGAGGCGCGCCTCTGCCCGGCCGCCCCGTCCGGGAAGAAGTGAGGCGCGCCTCTGCCCGGCCGCCCCGTCCGGGAAGAAGTGAGGCGCGCCTCTGCCCGGCCGCCCCGTCCGGGAAGAAGTGAGGAGCGCCTCTGCCCGGCCGCCCCGTCTGGGAAGTGAGGAGCGTCTCTGCCCGGCCGCCCCATCCGGGAAGAAGTGAGGAGCGCCTCTGCCCGGCCGCCCCGTCCGGGAAGAAGTGAGGAGCGCCTCTGCCCGGCCGCCCCGTCCGGGAAGAAGTGAGGAGCGCCTCTGCCCGGCCGCCCCGTCCGGGAAGAAGTGAGGAGCGCCTCTGCCCGGCCGCCCCGTCCGGGAAGAAGTGAGGAGCGCCTCTGCCCGGCCGCCCCGTCCGGGAAGAAGTGAGGAGCGCCTCTGCCCGGCCACCCACCGTCTGGGAATTGAGGAGCGCCTCTGCCCGGCCACCCACCATCTGGGAAGTGAGGAGCGCCTCTGCCCGGCCACCCCGTCCGGGAAGAAGTGAGGAGCGCCTCTGCCCGGCCACCCATCGTCTGGGAGGTGAGGAGCGCCTCTGCCCGGCCACCCATCGTCTGGGAGGTGAGGAGCGCCTCTGCCCGGCCACCCATCGTCTGGGAAGTGAGGAGCGCCTCTGCCCGGCTGCCCCATCTGGGAAGTGAGGAGTGCCTCTGCCCGGCCACCCATCGTCTGGGAGGTGAGGAGCGCCTCTGCCCGGCCACCCATCGTCTGGGAAGTGAGGAGCGCCTCTGCCCGGCCACCCATCGTCTGGGAAGTGAGGAGCGCCTCTGCCCGGCCACCTATCGTCTGGGAAGAAGTGAGGAGCGTCTCTGCCTGGCCGCTCCGTCTGGGAAGTGAGGAGCTCCTCTGCCCGGCCGCCCTGTGTCTGGGTAGAAGTGAGGAGCTCCTCTGCCTGGCCGCTCCGTATGGGAGGTCTACCACGGAGGCCAGAAGCAATGTGGGGGCTGGACGTGGTGGCTCACGCCTGTGGTCCCGGCACTCTGGGGGGCGAGGCGGGTTGATCACTTCGGGCTAGGAGTTCGAGACCAGTCTGGCCAACTTGGTGAAACATGAAGAATACAACAGACAAACCAACCAACCAACTCAGTGACAACAAAACAGGTCTACCCTGGAGTCATACTCTAATTTTTTCTATTTTCTTCCCTTTCTGATCCTTTATCCCACTTTCTTTTTCTTCCTCTTCCTTCTCCCTCTTCTTTGTCAAATAGAGGATTGAGTTATTATCACTGATCCATATAAAGTCCCTCTCTCATTTATTTTAACTCCCACCCCCCATTTCTATTCCCCGACTTCCCATGTGCAACCTTCCTAATATGTTTGATACGCATCTTTTTGTTTGTATGTATTTTTAGAAAGTGTTTATTGTTTTTGTATGCAAAAATTAATAAAAAAAAAAAAAAAAAAAAAAAAAGATTTGACTGCCCCACTGGATTTCAGACTTGTTGGGGCCTGAGCTCCTTTGTTTTGGTCAATTTCTCCAATTTGGAATGGCTGTATTTACTCAATGCCTGTACCCCCATTATATCTAGGAAGTAACTAACTTGCTTTTGATTTATACAGGCTCATAGGCAGAAGGGACTTGCCTTGTCTCAGATGAGACTTTGGACTGTGGACTTTTGCATTAATGCTGAAATTAGTTGAGACTTTGGGGGACTGTTGGGAAGACATAATTGGTTTTGAAATGTGAAGATATGAAATTTGAGAGGGACCAGGGGCAGAATGATATGGTTTGGCTCTGTGTCCCCAATCAAATCTCATCTGTGGCTCCCATAATTCCCATGTGTTATGGGAGGGACCCAGTGGGAGATGATTGAATCATGGGGGTGGGTCTTTCCCATGTTGTTCTCCTGATAGTTAATGGGTCTTACAAGATCGGATGGTTTTAAGAATGGGAGTTTCTCTGCACAGCTCTGTTTGCCTGCTGCCATCCATGTAAGATGCAACTTGCTCCTCCTCACCTTCCGCCAGGATTGTGAGGCCTCCCCAGCCATGTGGAACTGTAAGTCTGATAAAACCTCCTTCTTTTGTAAACTGCCCAGTCTCGGGTATATCTTTATCAGCAGCATGAAAATGGACTAATACAGAGGCTGAGGCAAGAGGACTGCTTGGGCCAGGCACGATGGCTCACGCTTGTAATCTCAGCACTTTGGGAGGCCGAGGCAGGCGGATCACGAGGTCAGGAGATCGAGACCACGGTGAAACCCCGTCTCTACTAAAAATACAAAAAAATTAGCTGGGCGTGGTGGCGGGCACCTGTAGTCCCAGCTACCTGGAGAGGCCAAAGCAGGAGAATGGCATGAACCCGGGAGGCGGAGCTTGCAGTGAGCCGAGATTGCGCCACTGCACTCCAGCCTGGGCAACAGAGCAAGACTCCGTCTCAAAAAAAAAAAAAAAAAAAAAAAAAAAAAAAAAAAGAGGACTGCTTGAAGCCATGAGTTCAAGACCAGCCTGGGCCATATAGCAAGATGTCATCTCTACAGAAATTTTTTTTAAATTAACCGGGCACAGTAGCAGATGCTTGTAATCTCAGTAACTGGGTGGGCGGCTGAGGCAGGAGGATCACTTAAGCCAGGAATTTGAGGCTTCAGTGAGCCATGACTGCACCGCTGCCCTCCAGCCTGGGTGATGGGGCAAGAAACTGTCTCAAAAAAACATGGCAATAGAAATGCTACATATGGGCTGGGCACAGTGGCTCACGCCTGTGATCCCAGCACTTTGGGAGGCTGGGGCGGGCAGATCACTTGAGTCCAGGAGTTAGAGACCAGCCTTGGCAATATGATGAAACCCCATTTCTACCAAAAATACAAAAATTAGCCAGGCGTGGGGATGTGCAACTATAGTCCCAGCCACTTGGGAGACTGAGGCGAGAGGATCACTTGAGCCTGGGAGGCAGAGGTTGCAGTGAGCCGGGATCATGCCACTACACTCCAGCCTGGGTAACAGAGTGAGATTCCATCTCAAAAAAAAAAAAAAAAAAAAAAAAAAAAAAAACCCAAAAACAAAAAAAGCAAGGAAGGAAGGAAGAAAAGGAAAGGAGGGAAGGAAGGAAAGAGAAATGCTACACATGGCCAGGTGCAGTGGGATTACAGGCATCATGCCTATAATCCTAGCACTTTGGGAGGCCAAGGTGGTGGATGTCTTAAGCCCAGAAGTTTAGGATCAGCCTGGGAAACACAGTGAAACCCCATCTCTACAAAAAATTATCCAGGCGTGGTGGCATGCATTTGTAGTCCCAGCTACTTGGGAGGCTGAAGTGGGAGGATCACCTGAGCCTGGGAAGTTGAGGCTGCACTGGGCCACGATCACGACACTGCACTCCAGCCTGGATGACAGAGTGAGATCCTGTCTCAAAAATAAAAATAATAAAAAAAGAAATGCTACACACTTACTACTTGTAAAATATAATTATTACCAAATAGGGCTTGATAAACACAGAAAATACATGACAAGATGACACATAGTGATGTCAGCAAAAATAGTGGAGTAAGAACCTCTGAAAATCCTTTCTATAAGGGAAAAGAGAATGCTGACAAAATCTGGGGCTGTGTATTCAAGAAAAACTGAATCTTGGTAAAACAATAAGCTTTTTGGCATTTCAACTTCCCCTGTTCTCATCGCCTCACCCCCTCAAGCTCCACGGTAGCCTTGAACATCAGTAACACATAATCATAGTGAAAACCGGAAGCCCAATAGTCAGTGGGGACAAGGGGGTGGAGGTGGAGTTTGGGGTCAGAGCTTCTATAAATCTCCACTTTTAGAAAATGTCACCTGTATGGTGTCAGGAAGATGTCCTCATTTGACCTGATTCAGAATTCACCCAGCCTTTTTTCCAGGGCCAACTGTTGAAAACTATCAGAGGCAACTGTTTAACATCATGATCTCCTGACTTGGTATGTAACAGCTGAAGTGACAATAAGCCAACAAAAAGCTTTAAAAAAATCTGGAAAATACTAAAGGAGGCTTTAAAAAGCTGAAGCATATTCTTGAGAATCTAGAAAATACGTGATATGATTTGGCTGTGTCCCCACCCAAATCTCATCTTGAATTGTAGCTCCCACAATTCCCATGTGTTGTGGGAGGGACCCAATGGGAGGTAATTGAATCATGGGGGCGGGTCTTTCTCATGCCATTCTCATGATAGTTAAGTCTCATGAGATCTGATGGTTTTATAAAGGGAGTTCCCCTCCACAAGCCCTTGTCTGCTGCCACTTAAGATGTGCCTTTGCTTCCCCTTTTGCTTTCCACCATGATTGTGAGGCCTCCCCAGCCATGTGGAACTGTAAGTCCATTAAACCTCTTTCCCTTATAAATTACCCAGTCTCGAGTATGTCTTTATTAGCAGCATGAGAATAGACTAATACAACATGGCACAGGCACAAGGCTAGGTACATGCCCAAAACCACACACCTGCTCAGGGAAGATCTGAGAAGGCCCTAAACTCAGTCTAGCTGACCTTAAGAATGCAAGCAGGAGATAAAAGGCAAGGTAGAGGTATTAATGGCTTGGCTGAGCATTGAAGGCTGCTGAAAAAAATTTGAGCTGGAGCCGGCCATGGTGGCTCATGCTCATAATCCCAGCACTTTGGGAGGCCAAGGAGGGCAGATCACTTGAAGTCAGGAGTTCGTGACCAGCCTGGCCAATATGATGAAACGCCATCTCTACTAAAAATATAAAAATTAGCCAGGCGTGGTGGCGAGCACCTGTAATCTCAGCTACTTGGGAGGCTGAGGCAGGAGAATCACTTGAACCCAGGAGGTGGAGGTTGCAGTGAGCCGAGAAGATCACACCACTGCACTCTGGTCTGGGCGACAGAGCAAGACTCTATCGCCAAAAAAAAAAAAAAAATTGAGCTCGTTAATAAGCAGGACGTTATAAAAAATCAAAATGTTTAAATGGATGCTCTGACCAATTAATCCAATCTTTTGAGATTATACTACTGTAGGTCAAAAATTTGAGGGGAGATTTCTTTTAAATATTGATATGTCAACAAGGAAGTAAATTGGAAAAATGGAAACAAAAAGACATTCCAAGAGCAGTAACAGCCAAAACTAACTCAGTGCATTCATTCAAAGATTTAAGAGAACCTGCTCTAGTTTATACACTTATTTGGGAAATCCAGTGTGTTTCTGCATAAGGGGTGCCATCTTTTGTCAAGGAGTAACCAATATCCACTGAAATGCCCAATGTGTAGAACTATTTTTGCCCTTGTGATATTCATACTTCGACCTCAGGGTCATTAATATGTTGTTGGTTTTTACTTTCCTTGCCTTTTCATTAGCATTTGTATTAATTTCTAAAGCAATGTGAGGAAAAAGGAACCAGACTGCTTCACCTACTTAATAATTGATTACCAATAACATTTAAAGGAAGATTTTTCTCCCAATGAAATGCAAGTAACTCACCAGAAAAAAAAAAACCTTAAAAACTACATAAAAGTTTACATTTGCTACAGTTTCCATTTCTTAAATGATGTCTTTTCATACTTTATTATCTAAACAGAAGGAATCAGACAAGCTATCCCTCAATATTTTCTCTGAACACAAACAAGATGAAACAATTACCATTTTAGACATAATCCCTCTTAATCTCCTTCTCCTTACTACCTTCCCCCAATACCCTTAAGAGATTAAAAAAAAAAAAAGAAAAAGAAAACCCTTGAAACATCTATATTATTCTCCATTCTCTCTTTAACTTACTCCAATGAGGACTTCCTCTCCGCACTCCAAAAAAGATTCTTGTCAAGACTTCCTCAGATTGATAAGTGCACATCAGTTCACATTTCCTACAAATTATCAGACTCTATTCTTACGATGGGTGGATATTATGGTATGTAAATTATACCTCAATAAAGTTGTTGAATAAGAATCTTTAAGAAACACAAATTTAAATCCATAGCATCAACATATTTATAAATGGTATGTTAGTGTACTATTCAACCTTCTAATCACTACCGCAAAGTGTTTGTTTGATATGTCTTAATGTACTTTAAGCATTTAAGAGAATAGATTCCTGATTTTAATTAAGACTTTAAAAGCACTGAAATTTATATTCAATATTTTTTAAACAGGAGAAATCTAATTTGATTAACTGCTAAATTGATAAGTTAATCTGGTAAGTCTATGTAACCAGATAATTGTTGACGTCGATTGTTAAATAAACTGGGTGTGGTGACTATGAGACCCCGACTCCATTAAAAAAAATTGTTAAAAAATGTGTTGTATTAATATAAAAAGACCACTGAAGACCTGTATCTTGCCATTTATAATCCTCATCTTATTCAGTCTCTCAGCAGCATCTGACAGTTGATTTTCCTTTTATTTTGTGATTTTATATTTTTGGAGATGGGGTCTCACTATGTTGCCCAGGCTGGCCTTTACTTTCACAGGGCTGGTGCATGTGTGATATGTTAATGAATGCATAATGAGGTTCTAGGTGAAACCTAGGTCAAATCCACAGCCATGTTGGGTGCAGTCATTCTTAGCCAGCTTGGCTCACACCCTGGTTTCTCAGGGTCTTATCAGTCCCTAGCTTATCCAGTATTTCTTAACTTATTTTTTGAGACGGAGTCTCACTCTGTTGCCCAGGCTGGAGTGCAATGGCATAATCTTGGCTCACTGCAACCTCTGACTCCTGGATTCAAGCAATCCTCCCACCTCAGCCTTCTGAGTAGCTGGGATTACAGGCGCCTGCCACTACACCCCAGCTAATTTTTTGTATTTTTAGTAGAAACCAGGTTTCACCATGTTGGCCAGGCTGGTTTCGAATTTCTGACCTCAAGTGATCTGCCTGCCTCGGCCTCCCAAAGTGCTGAGATTACAGGCGTGAGCAACCACGCCCAGTCTATGCAGCTATTTCAACAGTTTCTTTTTGCTAGTCATGTGAAACTGCTGCCTGGAATTTTCTATTCTCTTGCGACCACCCTGTTATTGTCTCAGTTGCATGGGTATTTACATGTGAAAAAAAACCCACCCAGTTGTACACTTAACATCTGTGTACTTACTGTTTGTAAGTTATACCTCAACATAAAAATGTTTATTATTTAAGAAAAGGTTCAAGGCTTCCAATCCAATTAAAACATGTATTTCTTACTGTAACAAACTAATAAAAGGATCACCGTAGGTTAAACAGCTATTACTCCTGCTGAGAGTTGAGACCCTAGAGCAAAGAAAAAATATTTGCTGAGCATCCATTACTTAGAGCTTATAGTCTGTGGGCCTGGAGTACACAGGTTGTGGGACCCTCCTGGACTCTGCCAGTTAGTAGGAGGCAGAACCAGAGTCCAGTGTGAAGTCACTGTGGCCTTATGCACAGAATGGCTTATAAAACAGAAGGAGGGGTCAGAGAAGGATTCTATGGCATTCTGTGCATGATACATCCTATGCACACATAAAAAAAAAACCCTAAGTTAAAGGCTAAGCATAAAGTGGACTGACTTCCTTAGTGAGGCTGTGAGTGGGTATCACGAGTAGTGGATAAGAAAGGCAGAAAGAGGATAAAATTGTGTCTGCCGTTACATACGAATCTCACTTTAAAATGAATTTTTAGAAGATACAACTTTCTGTTCTCAGTCATCTTTTTAAACCAACACATACTTTACTGACATAAGACAAACCAAAGATATTTGAAGGATACTTGGAAGATGTCAACATTGAAGAAAATATTCACTTGAAACCTTAAAATAACAAAGTTTAACTTTCTAAAGTCATTCTACAAAAAAAGTCACAAAGCACAAAAGCTATAGCAGTGGTTTCTCAAAACTTGAGCATGCTTCAGAATCCCCAGGAGGGCTTGTTAAAACAAAAGTAGCTGGGCCCAACCCCACAGTTTCTGATTAATTAGGTCTGGGGCGGGGTCTGAGAATTTTTATTTCTAGCAAGTTCCCAGATGGCACTGATGCTGCTGGTGCTCGGACCACTTTGAAAATGCCTGCTACATCTAAACAGGAGCACAACGTCTTGGGATTCAACCCATTAAGCAGCACATTTTTAAAGTCCATGTTTAGCTATTTCTCAAACTGCTTTGCGTGATATCACTATTTAGCAGTTTTACTCAATCCCTTTAATACATTACTTATGGTAAAAAAAAAAAAAATCATTCCTCTGCAGAGAGAGCCAGGTTTCACTAAGAAAATTATTACCCTGAGTGACGTTTGTAATGTATGAATTTTGGCTGAGTTTCTTTTAATTCTGAAGTTGAGAATTATATAAGAACATGCTTGGCAAGCAAGTCCCATCAAGAAGGTTGTAGTACATTATTTTATACATTATTCTCTCTCTCCAATCTGCATGGCTGTTGAGGTTATTCTCATAAACTAACTGGACATATCCCAGGTACACGTTTGGTTTGACTCAAGCAGTATTTCGGGGTGTGGGGTGCGTGCGGTTTGAACCAACACTTAAAAATCAGGTACTTTCACATTAAAATTCAGATTTCCATCTACTCTACAAAGGAAAAAAAAAATCAGAAAATATGGCAACATTATTCCCAATAGTCTTCAAGTAACAATCATCCAGAGTTGGGTTGCAGCTGCTCCACAGAGAGAACTTGAGCTCTAGTTGGCCATAGTCCCTATTTATTTTCTGTTGTCTTCAAGCTAGTCCTCTCTGCTCATTTATTTATTGGCCTACCCCTAAAGGTTTGCATATCTGGGTACTCAGCATAAGAGTGAACAGTTTCAGTTTCAACAAGTTCATATACACTGGCTTAAATTAAGTATGGCGTGGGTGGGTAAATTATTGAAAACTTACATTGGACTCAGTCTCTTACAGCCTAAGGTTGATGAGTTGTATGATCTACCAGCAGGTTACCTCTACTAATTGGAAATTCTTGTGTTAAGAGCCTTCAAGCTGGGATGAGCATTCTCTGAAAGAGAGTATCAGGTTGTGACCCTTCCTGTCTGGCATAAAGAATAGTGTAAATGATGGGCATGCCAGCAGAAGCATACATGCAGAACACCTGTTTATTATCTTAACATTTTTCATTGTGAAATAAAAGTAAAATATAGTCTACAGGCTACATTGTAGTCTATACGTAGTGTAGAACGACCATCTGTGTAACTACAACCCAGTCAAGAACATCAACACATTACATCCGAAGTCCCTACAAAGTCGCTTCCAGGCCAGGCACTGTGGCTCACACCTGTAAATCCCAGCACTCTGGGAGGCTGAGGTGGGCAGATCACCTGAGGTCAGGAGTTCAAGACCAGCCTGACCAACATGGTGAAGCTCTGTCCCTACTAAAAATAAAAAATCAGCTGGGCATGGTGGCTTATGCCTATAATCCCGGCTACTTGGGAGGCTGAGGCAGGAGAATCGTCTGAGCCCAGGAGGTGGAGGTTGCAGTGAGCTGAGATTGTGTTACTACACTCTAGCCTGGGCGATAGAGTGAAACTCTGTCAAAAAAGGAAGGAAGGAAAGGAAGGGAAGGGAGGGAAGGAAGGAGGAAAGGAAGGAAGGAAAGGCAGGCCACTTCTAAATTACAACTCCTTACTTACCTCTTAAAACCAGTGACTTATATAATTTCTCTACTTTCCTTATAATTTTTCACCTAAATCTGCCTGCCTCCTTAACAATATCACTTCATTTTGTCTTTTAACGTTGAACTATAAATTTATTCTTTTGCATCCGATTTATATTTTTCCATTTTTTGAGACAGTATCTCACTCTATTGCCCAGGCTGGAGTAGAGTGGTGCCATCTCAGCTCACTGCAACCTCTGCCTCTGGGGCTCAAGCGATTCTCCTGCCTCAGCCTCCTGAGTAGCTGGGACTATAGGTACAGGCCACCATACCTGACTAATTTTTTTATTTTTAATAGAGATGGAGTTTCACCATGTTGGCCAGTCTGGTCTTGAAGGCCTGGCCTTAAGTGATCCGCCTATCTCAGCCTCCCCAAGTGCTGAGATTACAGGCGTGAGCCACTGTGCCCAGCCTGCATCTGATTTTTAAAAATTCAATGCTAAGATACATGTTAATTTTCCTTTTGCTCAGCCTCACCATAGGTTTAGCATTTTTACAGGTCTTTCTGCTCTTCTGTGTAATAATTTCTACCTTCTACTTGTTTGCATTTATTGTGTTGCTTTTACCAACTTCTTGATACAAATATTTGCTCATTAATTTGGGGCCTGTTTTAAGGCTTTTTTTTGACAAGGGCTCAAACTCACTCTGTCACCTACACTGGAGTGCAGTGGCACGATCAGAGCTCACTATAACCTCAAACTCCCCGGCTTAAGCAACCTTCCTGTCTCAGCCTCCAAGTAGCTAGGACTACAGGCATGTGCCATAACACCTGGCAAATTTTTTAATTTTTTGTAGAGATGGGGTCTTGCTAAGTTGCTCAGGCTGGTCTCAAACTTTTGGCTTCAAGCAATCTTCCTGCCTTGACCCCCCCGCCCCCCGCAAAGTGCTGTGATTACAGGCATGAGCCACATTTTCATTAAGTACTGCTTTCTCCATATCCTACAAATTTTGGTATAATTTTTTTTAATCATTCAGTTAAAATAGTTCTTAATTTCTATTATGTCATCCTTAATTAATGAGTTTTATAAGTATATATCTGAATTTCCAAACATATGGGGATGATTTTCTAGTTATCCTTTTATTACTGGTTTCTTGCATAACTACAGTGGAATCAGCCAGGCGCGGTGGCTCACGCTTGTAATCCCAGCACTTTGGGAGGCCGAGGCGGGCGGATCACGAGGTCAGGAGATCGAGACCACGGTGAAACCCCGTCTCTACTAAAAATACAAAAAATTAGCCGGGCGTGGTGGTGGGTGCCTGTAGTCCCAGCTACTCGGAGAGGCTGAGGCAGGAGAATGGGGTGAACCCAGGAGGCGGAGCTTGCAGTGAGCCGAGATCGCACCACTGCACTCCAGCCTGGGTGACAGAGCGAGACTCCGTCTCAAAAAAAAAAAAAAAAAAAAAAAAAAAAAATTACAGTGGAATCAGTATACATCTATATAATTTCACTCTGAAATTTGTTGAAACTTGTTTAATTATCCCATCTATTCCAGCAAATTCTTGTAAAATATTATGTGTGTGCTTAAAAAGAATATGTACTTCAGTTAGGTGCAGTATTCTATATGTACTCACTAGAATATGCTTATTAATCATGTTAATCAAATTCAATAACCCTTCCCGATTTCTTCTGATATCCTTTTTTCATCAATTACTGAGAATAATTCATTAAAATTTTCTTTTTTTTTTTTTTTTTTTGGAGACAGAGTCTTGCTCTGTCCCCCAGGTTGGAGTGCAGTGGTGTAACCCCGACTCATTTCAACCACTGTCTCCCAGGTTCCAGCAATTCTCCTGCCTTAGCCTCCCAAGTAGCTGGGACTACAGGCATGTGCCACCATGCCCAGCTAATTTTTGTATTTTTTAGTAGAGATGTGGTTTCACTATGTTGGCCAGGCTGATCTGGAACTCCTGACCTCAGGTGATCCGCCCACCTCAGGCTCCCAGAGTGCCGAGAGTACAGGCGTGAGCCACCGCGCCCAGCCGATTCATTAAAATCTTCTACTGTGATTATAAATCATTTATTTTTGGGCTGCGCACGGTGGCTCACGCCTGTAATCTCGGCACTCTGGGAGGCAGAGGTGGGCGGATCACCTGAGGTCAGGAGTTCGAGACCAGCCTGGGCAACACGGTGAAACCCCATGTCTACTAAAAATACAAAAATTAGCCAGGCAAGGTGGCACGTGCCTGTAGTCCCAGTTACTCAGAGGCTGAGGCAGGAGAATCGTTTGAACCTAGGAGATGGTGGTTGCAGTGACCCAAGATCGTACCACTACGCTCCAGCCTGGGTGACAGAGCGAGACTCCATCTTGGGGGAAAAAAATCATTTATTTCTGGTAGTTCTGTGAATTTTTAAATATATTTTAGAGACATGTTATTAAATACACACAAATTTAGAATTCTATCTACCTGGTGAATTAAAACCAATTATTATAAAGTAATTGTATTACAAAGTAATGCTTTTTGCCTTAAAATCTGTTTTGTCTGATATTAATATAGCTACAGCAGCTTTCTTGTGGTTAGTATTTAAGTTTATTTTCACCTGATTTTTGAAAATTCAATACTAAATACTATGTTCTTATATCTTATTTTCAGTCATTCTGTAAGTTTAAGATATATTGCTTGTATAATGCATATAAATTTAAAAATCTGTTTGATAATCTTTCTTTCTACCACCAGCATTTAACCAATTATGTTTAATGTAATTACTGATACATGTGGTACAGTTTACCACCACTTCTTGTGCTTTGTACCTTGTACTTTTGTTTTTTTCTTCCTTTAAATTTTCTTTTTCAATTTTTTCCTTTTTAACCAGAAGTTATACAATTTTTCTATTTGTTTACTGTTTAGTCTATCAATTACAACATATATCCTTGACTTATCTCAGTCAAGCATTAATTTGTATCTTTAACCTCTTCCAAGACAATGCAAGAACCTTAGAACAGACTAATTACCAATCACCTCCTCCAAATTTTTATACTTTTTTTTTTTGGAGACAGAGTCTTGCTCTGTAGCCCAGACTGGAGTGCAGTGGTGCCATCTCGGCTCACTGCAACTTCCACCTCTCAGGTTCAAGTGATTCTCCTACTTCAGCCTCCTGAGTAGCTGGAATTACAGGTGTCTGCCACCATGCCTGGCTAAATTTTTATTTGTATTTTTTGTAGAGGTGGGGTTTCACTATGTTGGCCAGGCTGGTCTCAAACTCCTGACTTCAAGTGATCTGCCCACCTCGGCCTTAAATTTCTATTTAAAAAAAATCCCACTCAACATTGTATTTTCTTATACAGTAAATGTTCAAATGTTCATTTAGAGTTACCCACATTTTTTTTTCTTTTGAGACAGAGTCTCGCTCTGTTGCTCAGGCTGGGGTACAGGGCACAATCATAGCTCACTACAGCCTCAAACTTCTGGGCTTAAGCAATCCTCCCACCTCAACCTCCTAAGTAGGTGGAACTACAGGCAGGCACCTGGCTAATTTTTGTATTTTTAGTAAAGATGGGGTTTCACTGTGTTGGCAAGCCTGGTCTCAAATTCTTGACCTCAAGTGATGTGCCTGCCTCAGCCTCCAAAAGTGCTGGGATTACACGCATGGGCCACTGTGCCTGGCCTAGAGTTACCCCCATCTTTAACCACCTTCTATATTTTTTTTCTATACTTCTGATTTAACATTTTGGATCACTTTCCTCTTACTTGCAGAAGACCCAATAAAAGTCCTTTTTGTGTAAACATGCTAGTGGTGGACTCTGTTCTTGTCATATAAAATACCTTTAATACCTTCACTTTTACTTTTTTTTTTTTTTTTTTTTTTGAGACAGAGTCTCGCTCTGTCGCCCAGGCTGGAATATAGTGGTGCGACCTCCACTCACAGCAAGCTCCGCCTCCTGGGTTCATGCCATTCTCCTGCCTCAGCCTCCTGAGTAGCTGGGAATACAGGTGCCCGCCACCACGCCCGGCTAATTTTTTGTATTTTTAGTAGAGAAGGGGTTCCACCGTGTTAGCCAGGATGGTCTTGATCTCCTGACCTCGTGATCTGCCCGCTTCGGTCACCCAAAGTGCTGGGATTACAGGCATAAGCCACTGCGCCCAGCCCCTTTCATTCTTGAACAGTATTTTCTGCTGGGTTTAAAATTCTAGGATGCATCACCGGCCATCAGAGAAATGCAAATCAAAACCACAGTGAGATACCATCTCACACCAGTTAGAATGGCCATCATTAAAAAGTCAGGAAACAACAGGTGCTGGAGACGATGTGGAGAAATAGGAACACTTTTACACTGTTGGTGGGACTGTAAACTAGTTCAACCATTGTGGAAGTCAGGTGACGATTCCTCAGGGATCTAGAACTAGAAATAACCATTTGACTCAGCCATCCCATTACTGGGTATATACCCAAAGGACTATAAATCGTGCTGCCATAAAGACACACGCACACGTATGTTTATTGCGGCATTATTCACAATAGCAAAGACTTGGAACCAACCCAAATGTCCAACAATGATAGACTGGATTAAGAAAATGTGGCACATATACACCATGGAATACTATGCAGCCATAAAAAATGATGAGTTCATGTCCTTTGTAGGGACATGGATGAAACTGGAAATCATCATTCTCAGTAAACTATCACAAGGACAAAAAACCAAACACCACATGTTCTCACTCATAGGTGGGAATTGAACAATGAGAACTCATGAACACAGGATGGGGAACATCACACTCCAGGGACTGTTGTGGGGTGGTGGGAGCGGGGAGGGACAGCATTAGGAGATACACCTAATGCTAAATGAGGAGTTAATGGGTGCAGCAAACCAACATGGCACATGGATACATATGTAACAAACCTGCACATTGTGCACATGTACCCTAAAACCTAAAGTATAATAATAAAAATAAATAAATAAAATTCTAGGATGCATTTCTTTCCTTCAGCACACTAAAGAAGTTATTTCCATTGTCATCTGGCTCACACTCTGCAAGTCAACCATAAGCCTGACCATCATTCTTCAGAAGTTAATGTCTTTTTCCCCATCCCCTACCACTTTTAAGATGTCTTTATATTCCATTTTCTGAAGTTTGATTATGATGGGTATTGGTGTGGATTTAGTTTTATTGGTACTGTTATAAATTTGTTGGGCCCTTGGATTTGAGGCTTTAGGTTTTTCATTTGTTTCAAAAAAAGTTTATCTGTAATCCCATTCAATATTGCTATAGAACCATTCTTTCTCTTCTTTTTTTCTAGGTTTCCAATTATGACTGTTAGACTTTCTCACTCTATCTTCTACCCTTTTTATATTTTCCATCTTTGTGTATACAGTGCTTCACTTTGAAGTTTTTTTTTTTTGTTTTTTTTTTTTTTTTCTTGAGACAGAGTCTCGCTCTGTCGCCCAGGCTGGAGTGCAGTGGCGCAATCTCGGCTCACTGCAAGCTCCGCCTCCCGGGTTCACGCCATTCTCCTGCCTCAGCCTCTCCGAGTAGCTGGGACTACAGGCGCCCGCCACCACGCCCGGCTAATTTTTTTGTATTTTTAGTAGAGACGGGGTTTCACCGTGGTTCTAACCTATTTTCCATTTCACTAATTTGCTCTTTAGCTGTATATAATTGCCTATACACCTATTCATTGTTTTTGAATTTTCAGTTCTAGATTTCAGTTTTTTAAATCTGAAAAGCCATATTTTAGAGTTTCCAGTCTCCAATACAACTAAAGTTTGGGCTTTTACTTCCTGTAATGCTGTAAGAATGGTATTTCATAGTGTATGTCTAATAAGTACAATATCTAGAATCTCTGTATGTCTGTATTTCTTTCGTCTTTGCTTCTGCCAACTCTCACTTATCATACCTTCTCTTCTTGTGTGCCTGGTTACCTCTGTGGCTGGATATTGTAACAGCAAAATTATCTATATAAATAATTTTAGGACTAGGATATTTCCCTCTAAGATTTCATTGCTTTTACCTGGCACCTATGGGCATTAGCTAAATAGAATTATCTTAATGCAAGTAAGCCTTAAGGTTTCCGGGCCACTTAAATAATGTGAAATTGTTACAGCCAACGTGAGGGATGGTTTACTTCCACTTCACCCTTACTCCTAGGTGTATCTCTTGATAGAGTTCCAACCCAAAGTGAAGAACGATTTATAAGGGTTCTCAGGCTTGAAAGGACCCAGACTACAAGTTTTATCTCCTTCACCTTGAAAGGACACTAAAGGTGTGGCTCACGCTCTCAACTTCCTTTTCCTGATCAGCAAATGGCCATAAAACAAAAAATGGCCCTAATGCTACAGCTTTGCTCCTCTGTGCTTACCTTCTCTCTCAAAGCTCAACTCAGTATCTCCTTGTAATAGTGATTTGATATTTAAGAAGATTTTTAGAAGCAACTGATCCAGTTTTTTTTTTTTGTTTTTTGAGACAGAGTCTCACTCTGTCGCCCAGGCTGGAGTGCAGTGGCGCAATCTCGGCTCACTGCAAGCTCCGCCTCCCGGGTTCACGCCATTCTCCTGCCTCAGCCTCTCCGAGTAGCTGGGACTACAGGCGCCCACCACCACGTCCGGCTAATTTTTTTTGTATTTTTAGTAGAGACGGGATTTCACCATGGTCTCGATCTCCTGACCTCATGATCCACCTGCCTCGGCCTCCCAAAGTGCTGGGATTACAGGCATGAGCCACTGCGCCCAGCCTGATCCAGTTTCTTAAGGTGACTTCAGTAAGAGAGCTGGTTTGAATCACCTGGCCTATCACTAGTTAAGACAGAAATCTCCCAGCATTCTGTTATATAATATATCCTTAGTACATGGTCTTACCTTGGCAATAACTGCCCCAAGGTGAAAAAGTTCTATGGTATTCTTTGAAGAATAGTAATAGCTCTTCTTGGTAGTAACTTGCCCTTATAGTACAGAGGAACTATAAAGGATGAGAGTTCGTTCAAGTTATAGTTCCTGTAATTGACTCATTCTATGACCCTAGACAACGATTTGTGTATAAAATTGAGTGGGGGATACAACATCTCCACACATACCAGAATATCAAATGAAAGAATGTAAAAAAGCTTGAAAAGGCCTACAAAGCTGGCTGGGCATGGTGGCTCATGCCTGTAATCCCAGCACTTTGGGAGGCCAAGGGAGGAGGACTGCTTGAGCTCAGGAGTCTGAGACCAGCCTAGGCAACATGGCGAATCCCTATCTCTACAAAATATACAAAAATTAGCCTGGTGTGGTGGCATGCACCAGTATTCCCAGCTACTTGCAAGGCTGAGGCACGAGAATCCCTTGAACCTGGGAGGTGGAGGTTGCAGTGAGCCGAGATCGCACCTCTGCACTCCAGCCTGGGCAACAGAACGAGACTGTCTCAAAAATCAGATAAAAGAAAAAAAAAAAACCCTACAAAACTAACAAAAATTATCATTCTCTTCTCTCTTCTCTGCCCCATGGTGAGCCATTCATCAATGGCTCTGACTAAAACATCATGGCAGGCCAAAGGTCAGTTGACATTTCAAGTCACTCTTGAATGGCTGGCAACATTATACAAGACATAATATTTCCAGGGTCAAATAAAGAGATACTATTATCTGTAATTTATTTTTAAATATTTCTGAATATACAGTGTGAATGCATGCAAGTATATGGGAAGACACACAAACCCTTCCTCCCTCCCTCCCTCTTATGGGTAGCTAGTTAGTATCTGAGGCACCCTAATCAGGGGGTGCGTACCCCAGGTGTAGCTATTAGAAAAGCATCAGCTACAGCTTTGAAATCTATACTAGAGGATTTCCTCACAAGTATAAAGGATGGTAGAAATATTTTTCTGATGAAAACAATAGAATTCAATATATGTATGTGTTGGCTGGAAATACTGTACAGGGATCTCTAACCTTGCATATATATGTGGGTTATAAGAATCTGGCAAACCAGGCAGCCTAACACTCTCTGCCGTGGCACTCTGGGCCTAGAACTCTGGTCCTGGGTCTGGACACTTAACAGAGGATTCCATCACCTGCGCTAATGAAAAGTTTAGATGTGTCCTGTATTGATAATTTTTCTGCATCTGTTTCTACCTAACCTTTGATGTGAGATACATATCCAAAGGACAGGTTGGGGCTTTTCCCAGTCCACAGGAACATGCTGAATGACTAACTTTTGTGTCTGCTTGCTAATGTTCTTATCTGTGGCAAAATTTAGTCTGAGACTTGACTTTATTGTTACAGATCACCTGGTAGCATAACTTCTAATATAGGACGTTACCAGTTTCTACCAAACAAACAAAAAACTTGCACCATTAGGAGCCACAAAATCAGTTCAGCTCAGTTTGCAACAATTGTAGTGCATCAAATTTCCTAAATGCAGCCTGTTGGGACAAAACCTCAAAGCAGGAATATTATGATTCTGATCAAGCTGATATACATATTTGCCATCCCAGGCCCTCCAAGAGAAAGGCTGTTTCTCTTCAGTGGGAAAACCACAGGAAGCTACAGAGACAGCCCTGGGGTGTGGGTTTTGCTGGGCCTGGGCGCCTGCCAAAAATACCATCTTTCTGTTTCTTGGCCCCTAGAACGCAATGATACCTAAGCTGTTTTTTTTTTGAATGATTTCCCCAAAATCACCTGGATTCTGGATTCTACTCAAAATGATGTCATTTAAAGAATATCTGTATTCAAGGGAATATATGGGAGGCAGCTACCCTACTTCAAGTAAATACAAACCAGAAATATTTGCTTTTCAAAACAGCACTGTCTTGGATTCTTAGCAGCTGCATTTCCCTACCCTCCAAATGTTTTTTTAAAATACTTAAGCTGAAAATTAACCAAAATGGGAGATGAACTATGTTTGTCATAAACAGTTTCTTGAGAAAAAGCTTTTAAACTCTCAACCCCCAGCCTGCATCTGTGCTAAAGGACACCTAGAAGTTGCTCTAGCCCACATGACTTTCAAGATGCTACAGTCTGAAACATGACTATAAGAAATACATTCCTCTGGGTATCAGGATTCCCTTTTCAAGGGACAAGATTTCCAAAGACAGCCTGCAGGAGCCTAACCAATCAGTCCTCAAAGATGATAAAAATTTAAAGTGAAATTATTCCCCCCCGCCCCCCGCAAATAAATACAATGGAATTCTATGCATATGAATTAATCCTACCACATCACTGAGAGATGATTAATATGGTAGAAAAGTGAATAAGAAGTTGGAAATCCTGGACTTTCATGTAATGTCTCTGAGCCTAATGCTCTCTCCATCTGATAGACTGGGAAGCGCTCTTGCTAGCCAATTCATAAGACACTGGAAAGGGATACTGGGAAAGCATCCATAAAATGATGCCAAAGGAACAGAGAAATGCTGTAGCACTTGAAAAGATTAAACCAAGTCCTCCCTGCCCATGCTGCACTGGCTTCCAACCCATTTATAGCTGCGGTAGAAAGAGCAAGATGATTGAGGCTGTAAAAAGGCTTCCAAGAAGCAATGTGGGACAGGGACAAGAACCGCTGTGCTGACAGGCAGCAGGCATGACCCTGAGCCCAGCACTGCCATGCTGGTTCTCTTCTGTCCCTGCCTCTAACAGCACAGAGAAATTCAGAGGGAACACAGACAAGAAACCTCTCCCAAGATTTATGCCAGCTCATCTAAAGTCGTAGGCTTAACATTGGCCACAGATACCTGCACAGATCTTCGGCCTCCAGGAAATGAGAATTCAGCCTTCCCCATCAGTGCATGCTCCAGGGAACATTAAACCTCAGCTTCATTTTGGTTAATAATTAAGCTCCTAGATTTACAGCTGACATGAAAAGGGAAAAGGAAAGAAAAAGACAAAAGAATCTAAAAACCTGCACATTAGTATTTGCTCATGTGTTGAGGCCAGGCCCTTTTTTGTTCCCCTCCCTTTTTGTCAACTTCTAAAGATGGAAAGTTTTTTATGGCTGTAAATGACAAAAATGAGTATATTCAGGAAAGGAAATGGGAATGGCACCTGATCTCTGTTCAGACAAAGGAGCAACGGAAAACACTGACAGTGCCAACTACATGACACCCATCACACGAGCTCTTAATTCCATCTTCATGGCTATGGTACTGCAACTACTTTACACTTGAGGAAACTGAAGCTCAAAGTTTGAGATACTTGCTCAAGGTCACATGGTTAGTGGGTAGCAGATAAAGCCAGTGCTCACTGCTGCTGCACTAGCCATATCAATATGTCCTGCCAGCTCGTAGCTCAAAATATAGGATGCTTTTGAATTCTCTTTTAACGTTCTCACTTGTTCACACCCATGTGCCATTTTAAGCCTTGCAGTACTTTAAACAGTTTTTAAAAATTTTCCTGCAAATTGCTCATTCTCTTTATTCACAACACACAGCTTCTAATTACTTTCTGAAAAAATAAAAAATAAAAAATCAACCCCACCCACAAAGGTCAAAAAGTTACCACTGCTGAGGCTATTATGAGGAAAATACTGTGAGAGTGAAAGCAATTTCCCAAGAAGAACGTATCAAACTAGCACAGCCCAACAGAAACATACAGTCTCCCCCAGGGAGCATTGTGAAAGGGTCCATTTGTTGGGACTGCAGTCCTTCTGCTGAGTGGGATAGGATGACATAGGTCTCATTTTCCAGGTATACTTTCAGCGCCTATTGGAATATTCTCAAAAATAGCAACTAGTGAGTGATTAGGCAAAGACAGCAGATATTGTTAAATGAAACTCTTGCTCCTCCAATAGAGCTGGAAGACACATGTTTTTGTTTTCTTACTCAGACATTAGTCTATTAGCAAGTCATTTTGCACTCATTTTTTTTAAATCTGTGTGCCTTATGATTAAAATCAATCTTCCTTATCAGTCAAGTCAAATTGAAATAATGAAAATATTGTACATAGGCCTATTAGCAATTTTATGGAAGGTTTTACTCAGGCAACAAAATAAATGGTCTTCTTTAAGAGCGATGTTGAGCTCACATCCCACATTTGGGATACGTAGGAGGTTTCAACACAACAATGAGTAATTAACACTTGCCTCAATCCCCACTTTCGTTACCCTCTTCTTTCAAGGTCCTTTGTGGAAGAGCTGACATATAAAGAAAGGAAAATGTAAAGTACAACTGAGAACTAAGAGAAATCCAAATTTTTCCCAGGCCTTCACACATAACACAAAAATATGCTTTTGCATGGATTTCTATCCCAAGTTGGAAGGCCAACTTGGGATATTTCTTTAAAATATCCAAATGCTTCAGTGAATCCAGAGTCAATTACAAAGACACCTTAGCTGCCTAGACTTATGAAAACAGGTGAGTTCAGATCACGATTCAACACATGCTCCACAGTAGTCCTCGTGGGAGGCTGAGCATATATTCCAATGATGATGCTGCCCTTACTCAAGACTCTGCTGAATGCACACTTGTGTCCTGTCAAGAAGGCTCCTCTAATTTGCAAAACTTGCTCATGTGTATTCTCTGACTGTTCACATTTGGCACACTTGCAGTAGCTTAAGGCCCATACAGGTGGTATTTTCCCATTTTAGTCTGATGGCTGTAAATTCAAGATGTCTAACTTTGGTATGTGATTTAACCAGTCATTAGATATTCTAGAGAAGAGAACCATGTAGCTTTTTCTGTGTTAAAAAAAGCACTAACAAAACTTTCATAATGAAAGAATTATATAAAACTAGAGAAGGTCAGACACTCTAGAAAACTATTAAGTTCATATCCATATCACTATCATAAATACAGTATAAGATGTTATATGAACAAGTCATAAGGGTAACTTCAGGAATAAGACATTCTCACAGTTCTTTCACATCTCTTTTTTTTTTTTTTTTTTTTTTTGAGAGACAGGATCTCTCTCCATTCCCCAGGCTGGAGCTCAGTGGCACCATCTCGACTCACTGCAACCTCCACCTCCTGGGTTCAAAGATTCTTCTGCCTCAGCCTCCCAAGTAGCTGGGATTACACATGTGGCTAATTTTTGTATTTTTAGAAGAGACAGGGTTTTGCCACGTTGGCCAGGCTGGTCTCGAACTCCTGACCTCAGGTGATCTGCCCCCCTCAGCCTCCCACATTGCTGGGACTACAGGCGTGAACCACCATGCCTGGCCTATATTTAGGTATTTAAAACAATCTATTTAAGTAGTGATATATATATTGTATAAAGCCTGTGTGTGTAAGAGCATATATGTCCATAAAAGCTTTCCCAGTTCCGGCTGATGGCTCCCTTGTTTCAGCAGCTGGGTAGCAGTTACAAGTCCATGTTCCTCCCTCCTTATCTTACAAAGTTACTGAGGGTATAGGCAACAGGATGAAGATGAATGTACTACATAAATAAAAAAAAGAAAAAGGGGGCCAGGCACGGTGGCTCACACCTGTAATCCCAGCACTTTGGGAGGGCAAGGCAGGCAGATCATGAGGTCAGGAGATCCAGACAATCCCAGCTAACACGGTGAAACCCTGTCTCTACCAAAAATACAAAGAATTCAGCCGGGCATGGTGGCAGGCACCTGCAGTCCCAGCTACTTGGGACGCTGAGGCAGGAGAATGGTGTGAACCCGGGAGGTGGAGCTTGCAGTGAGCCAAGATCACGCCACTGCACTCCAGCCTGAGCGACATAGTAAGACTCCTCCTTTAAAAAAAAAAAAAAGAAGGAACATGAACAGTGGCTAGTTGGGGACCCTTGCCCATCAGAAGTCAAGTCAATGCACCCTACTAGCAGAGGGAGAACTAACCCTTTGAACTCTAAGCAGAGTTAGTACCGTCCTCCATTACCCAGTTGGATACAGCTGGGCCTAAAGCTGATCAAGAGACTACACAATCTCAGAGACACAAAAACTAGTGGTAAATCAGCCCCTGCATCTCCCTTTACTACAGTTAAGGAAAAGGAGTCCCCAGAGATAGACGGTGAGTTCCCAAAGCCATAGGGGCAGCCATGGTGGGACTGGTTGCAACTCTCATATCCTAGTGTCTCATCTAGGAGAGCTTGGGAATGGTACCAAAGAAACACTCATAGAACAATGGTGCTTTAGTAGAATCCACAGGGACATTTCAGGGACTTCATGAAGCCTCTGAAATTGTCCGTAAAACTGTGTGGCTTTGCATTTTATTTTTTTGCTCTGTCGCTCAGGCTGGAGTGCAGTCGCGCGATCTCTGCTCACTGCAAGCTCTGCCTCCCATGTTCACCCCATTCTCCTGCTTCAGCCTCCTAAGTAGCTGGGACTACAGGCACCCGCCACCACGCCTGGCTAATTTTTTGCCTTTTTAGTAGAGACAGGGTTTCACTGTGTTAGCCAGGATGGTCTTGATCTCCTGACCTCGTGATCCACCTGCCTCAGCCTCCTAAAGTGCTGGGATTACAGGTGTGCACCACCATGCCCAGCCGGCTTTGCATTTTTAAGGGGAACAGTGGTGACTGCTTTCATCAGTCTGAACACAATCCATGACTCAAAAAAAATTTAAGAATAGGCTTGGGGATAAGACTAGAAGTGAATGAGATTAATTCCAAACTAAAAGGAACCCAATTTTTCAATACCCTGAAGACTATGCTTGGGCCAGGCTGCCAGTGGAACCATCTAAGGAGAACACAGCCCTCAACTTTCTGGTCTGAGTGGCAAAAGGGATCCTGTAAGAAAAAATTTGTCTGGGAAAACTAGATGTTTGTGACCACAGGTGACAGGGAAAGGAGTAATCATCTCAAGCTCTAACTACTAATTAGGTGGTCTTAAAAACCACAGGTCAAAAGTAACGAGCAAGGCCGTGTTCTCTGGAATCATGGAAAAGGAATGCAAGGTTTCTGCAGCCTTTCAAAGGCAGGGCAGCCTTGGCCTTCAAATCCCTGATTCAATCCCTCCCATTATACCTGTGTGTGGACAGTGAGCCCAGAAAAGACTGCATGTACCTCAGGAGACCTAATGCAATCACAGGGGTCTTTGTTTTCTTATTTCTGATGTCAACACCAGTCCCAGGAGTGGGCAAAGGCCTTGGTACTTGGCCACAGGGAACTGGATACACGTCAGCCACTGCAATTTCCCTGGGAAACAGACAATATTTTCCCTACTCTATGGATGAGGAAATAGAAGCAAAGGGAGAAATGTCCAAGGTTTTTCAAGGCGGTGAAGAGCCAAGAGTTCCGAGGTTAAGGCTTGTAGCTAAATACTCCTCACCAGCTCTGGCTGTATATTCCATCTCCTTTTGGGAACCAAGCAGTTCTGGAGATTGGAGAAAACACTAGTTGCTAAGGACAAGATGTGGGATACATTTTACACCACACAATCATACATATGGAATCCATCATACATTAAAATAAAAGATTGGAGGCCTTGCTGGGTAAATGAGATAGGAAAAGAGAACCTGGGGTTACTCATCATTTTCCAAATCAGAGATTTATATCCCTTTTGGAAAGGGGGAGGAAAATCTGGCTGCAGCCCAGTTTTGAGTAATATTTGCCACTGAGAAGCTGTATGCAAAGATTCCTGGCACAGGCTGCGGAGAGCTCTTCCGATTGGGCTCTGGCCAGTCCTTGTAAATGACTGAGATTTAAAACCCTATCAAATCTGAGAAGCAGGGAGTATCCTCAATACAGCACCATAAATCCCTTATAGTAGGAACGTTCAGAGAAAAATGATGTCTATGTATACCTATATACATATATATATATATATATATATATATATATATATATATATTTTAAGTCAAGAAGTGTCGACATCACCAATTAACAGTGATCTAAATGGCTGGATCGTGGTTATTTTCTTTCTTAAATATATTTTCTGATTTTTCTGCAATTAAAAATCCATTGCTTGTGAAATAAAGGAAATATAAAATATAAAAGTTAATAAAGTGTCAATAGAGAGCCAGAACTTATCTCATTCAATTGACTCATTGAAGAAAATAAATGGAGGCGGGCAGAGTGGGGGAGTACCTTGCTTGTGGTCACTTGGCAGTCCAGCAAGGGATGCAGAGCCAGGACCCTGGAAATCCCCTGACTTCCTGCCCTCCACACTACCCTGCTGCAGCTGTCGGATTCCTTAGGCTAGGAAACCCCCTAAAAAGCTCGGTGCTGCTAGGTAAGCAAGAGTTTTATACAGAATTGTAAAATTCAAAACAGCAGCTTTAAGCATTAGACAATATATACCAGATTCCAACTCCAAGGATGGCCAAAATTAAAACGGCACTCACAAAGACAAGAGGACAATTTGTAGAAAATTGGGTGTCCCAGGCCGGGCGCGGTGGCTTACGCTTGTAATCCCAGCACTTTGGGAGGCCGAGGCGGGTGGATCACGAGGTCAGGAGATCGAGACCACAGTGAAACCCCATCTCTACTAAAAATACAAAAAAATTAGCCGGGCGCGGTGGCGGGCGCCTGTAGTCCCAGCTACTCGGAGAGGCTGAGGCAGGAGAATGGCGTGAACCCGGGAGGCGGAGCTTGCAGTGAGCCGAGATTGCGCCACTGCACTCCAGCCTGGGCGACAGAGCGAGACTCCGTCTCAAAAAAAAAAAAAAAGAAAATTGGGTGTCCCAGGCTCAGCCACAACTGCTCTACTGAACAACTTCATAACTGTGCCATGTTTTGTTGTCTCTGGCTATTATACATGCAATTCTCCACTGCCTGGAATTCCTCGTGTTCTCTCCCCCAGGTGTTTCTAGAAACTCCTACTTGACCCTTTAACATCAACTCAGAAGTCATCCTCTGCAAGGCCTTCCCCGGTCATCCACATTTACAAAATTAATTGGTATTGGGATGCCATAACAAGAAGACAGACCTTGCTGCAGGGCATTTCACAACGGAACAGATCATTATTGGCTTATGAATCTGTCTCACCCTCTAGACAGTGTTCCTTGAGGACGGTGGCCATTTTAATCATCTTTGTATCTCTGGCACACAGCAAGGACTCAAACATCATTTGAATTAAATGAATGTCTGCTAATAGACACATGGTAACAGTTTAAACCTTCCTTTCAAATCTATGATTTGCCTTTCTAAGTGGTGCATTTGCAAAGCCCTTAGGTGACAAGTTGCTTTGGGACAGAGGTTTCTCTTAAACATTTAAGTAGCTGGCTGGGCGCAGTAGCTCACACCTGTAATCCCAGCACTTTGGGAGGTTGAGGTGGGCAGATCACAAGGTCAAGAGATTGAGACCATCCTGGCCAACATGGTGAAACCCCGTCCCTACTGAAAATACAAAAATTAGCTGGGTGTGATGGCGCACGCCTGTAGTCCCAGCTCCCTGGGAGGCTGAGACAGGAGAATCACTTGAACCCAGGAGGCGGAGGCTGCAGTGAGCTGAAATCACGCCACTGCACTCCAGCCTGGCAACAGAGGAAAACTCCGTCAAAACAAAACAAAACAAAACAAAAACTATTTAAGTAGCTAAGTTGACTTTTGGTATTTCATGCTTCTTTTTGGTGGGGGTTTGGGGGCACGGGCATAACAGGGTCTTGCTCTGTCGCCCAGGCTACAGTGCCGTGGCATGATCTCAACCTCCTGGGCTCAAGGATCCTCCCATGTCAACCCCTCAAGTAGCTGGGACTACAGGCATGTGCCATCACTCCTGGCCAATTTTTGTATTCTTTTGTAGAGGCAGGATTTCACCATGTTGCCCAGGCTGGTCTCGAACTCTTAGGCTCAGGTGATCTGCCCACCTCAGCCCCTGCAAAGTGCTGGGATTATAGGTGTGAGCCACCATGCCTAGCCTTTCATGCTTCATAAGTAACAAGAAAATATGATAGATGGTAGGTAGGATTATATATCAAAAAATAAATGGTCAGGCTGGCTATGACAAAGGCCAAAACAAAGTACGATTTACCAGCTGACATTTATTATTCCTACTCATCCCTTACCCTATCACTCTTCAAGACATATGCCCAGATACACACAGAAAGCTAATAGCAAGTCACTTTGAGGAGTTTAATCATAACCCATCAACAGAAGAACCTATTGCGTAGTCAACACCAGAATGAGTGTATTATTAGGGTTGCTAATCACTAAAATCTCAAGATCAGGTTTCTGGGCACATCTTGCTACATCTGCGCAGGTCCCAGATGGTATGCAAAGCAAGTCTGGAGCCTGATTCTTCCTAACAGCCTGTTCCTGCAATATCAAGAAGGTTGGAGTAATAAAATTGTGCAACAAGAGCAACAATACTCTGCACGCAGTCTCCTCCCGCACAGTCCTGCTCCTGACTCTGCAGGTCTGAAAAAAGGTTTTGCTCAACTTCTGGGTCCCAGAAACAAGGTTATTATTGCATAGAACACCTGAAGGTGCCTAGCTTTACACCTTATAGAGAAGGACTAGTCATAATATACAACATACTTCCCCTTCCCCCAGAACTGACTGGGAAAGGGTACCTGGGAACCTTCTGGAGTGATGGAAAAACTCTAATATCTTGATGGGAAGAGTGTGGGTTACATGGGTGTATACATTTGTTAAAACTTACAGAGTTGTTTTAAGATTCATACATTTCACCATATATAAATTTTACCTAGAAAAAAAGAACTATGCACAAATAGGAACTCTAGGTTCTAGGTTTATTTTCTGTAATAGTATGGGCTAGCAATTTTGAAACTACTTCCTGTATATTCTAGACTTCAGCAAGTGAGTAAATATATCCAGGATAGGGCTGGACATGGTGGCTCACGCCTGTAATCCCAGCACTTTGGGAGGCTGAGGCGGGCGGATCACGAGGTCAGCAGTTAGAGACCAGCCTGGCCAACAAAGTGAAACCCTATCTCTACTAAAAATACAAAAAATTAGCCAGGCATGGTAGCGAGTGCCTGTAATCCCAGCTATTTAGGGGGCTGAGGCAGGAGAATTGCTTGAACCTGGGAGGCAGGCGGAGGTTGCAGTGAGCCGAGATTGCAGGTTTCTCACTGTTGGAGAAGGTAGTCAGAAATATGGAAAAGGGAAAAGTAGCACACCAAAAGGAATATAATATATAACTCTTGACATGAGGAGACAGCATCACTTCTTTGGTATTTCCACCAAAAATTCATAACCTGAATCAAATCATAGGGAAACATCAGATAAATCCACATTGAGGGAAATTCTACGAAAATAACTGGCAAAATATCAAAACATCGAAATTAAGAAAGATAAAGAAAGATGAAGTAACTTTTCCAGATTGAAGGGTGCCAGAGACACGACAACTAAATGCAATCTTTGATCCTCAATTGGATCCTGGTCTGGAAGGAGAAAACCTATAATGAACATTAACTAGTATAAACAACAACATTGAATACACAGCCTGTGGATTAGAAAATAGTATTGTGCAAACATTAAACTGCCTGAATTTGATAAGGGTATTGTGTTTAGGTAAGAGAATGTCTTTGTTCTTTGGAATTTACATTGAAGCATTCAGTTGTAAAGGATCACAGTGTCTCCAAATTACTCTCAAAATTTCAAGAAAAAAATGGGGGAGGGGAAGGGAAGAAGGAGGGATTGGAGGATGACAGCACATATACATAGGGCAAAATGTTAACAATGGATGAATGTGGGTAAAGTGTATACCGGAGTTTCTTGTACTATCTTGCAATGTTTCTATTAAGCTTAAAATTATATCAAATAGAAAGTTACCCAAAAATACTCTACTGCCAAAAAATATTTAGGTGAAAGTCTAACAATAACAAAGTAATTTAATGCACTACAGGAAATTCAGGAATATTGATTTTAAAAATTATACTTTTCCCTCTGGTAGTAACGTCACAATACTCTAGTTAGCTTGGAATTTCTTTGTAGAAGTAAAGGGCAACTTATATAAACTTCAAATAAGGTCTTTTGAAATTTCATTGACAAATGCAATCTGTTTAGAAAGTTCTACAAGACAATAAGTAGAAACTGGAATGAAAGTACCTCTTCACCACCCACCTCTCCCCACCATTCTTCAATATTTTTCCCCTAAGATGGAACAATTCACCTCGTTATGTGCCAACCTAAGATCAAATAGGATAAGAAGTGATTTGTGGGTAAATGTTCCAACTTTCCTGCTTTAGAAGCAAAGCACTGTATTCTTCCCCACCTCAGGCTACATAAAAAGCTCTCGCTTGCGTGCATGCTCGCACTCTCTCTCTATATATATATATATGTATGCGTGTGTATATAATGTATCGCTTTGTTTTGTTTTTAATAAATAAGATAATGAACAAGTGCTTTACTATTCAGCAGAACTTATTCTACTTCCCCAATCTGTCTCTATTTGTGGTTAAATCAAGACACAAGCATGGCCTTGATCCTGGTGGGGAGGAGGAAACATACTGAAAACTACCAAAGGAAAAATTACTTCATGAATGCCAAAGGATAAATTTTTAAGTCATTTTTAGCCCGAAAGAATCTTTTGAAACAACAACAACTATGACATGACTCTGTATAACATGTATTATACTAAATATACATTAAGAAAAATTCACATACCCAGAGATGAAAATGTAATTGGATTTGTCATTTTAAAGTATTAATGTTGGGTTTGCAGATAATAGAGAATGACAATGTCCTAAGCGAATAAAGAAGGTAGCCAACTAAGTAAATGCTGCGTTTCTACTGTAAGGAAATATGTGCATAAATGAAGCAACCTTTCCAGCACAAAAGAAATTTAATACCCAGACCACATGAAAAGTGATCGCTATGGGAATAGCACAGCTGTTAAAATCCAAGTCAGTTTGTATTAAATCGTCCAACATGTTTATGTAAAGCAGGACTCTCAGAATGATCACCAAGAGGAAATAATTTTGCTAACAAAAAAGTGATACCTATGTTTAATTTAAAGCTTACAATAAGTGTGAAAGAAAAATGCTAAGCTATTCTCTTTTAAAGTATATACGGAACGCCCAGTTAGTTGGTATGCTTGTGATTCTTTTATAACAGTATCTCAAAGGCTAATTTTATTAGAAATAGAACAAGAATGAATGAGTGTTTGCATTTCACTTGGAGAACCCAATTATCTTTATTTCATTGACTAGCCAGACCAACACAAAGCCATAGAAAACCTGGCACCTGTGCCAAATGATTTCAGTATGAAAATTAATACTGCCAAGTTATTTTGAGACCAGTTAGCTCAACCATTCAAAGAAAAAAAAAAATCTGCTCCACTAAAGATGTAGTATACAATCCTAAAACTTGCATTTCTGAAAATGGGGGTACATGCAGACATCCTTGAGGCCCTGGCTTGAGCAGATATATCTTAAAGGAAACTACAGAAAGAATGGGCTCATGGGTAACTACTGACAAAGTCTAAACTTGAAATCTCAACATAGGCACTTGGGATGCATAATAAAACGGGCTTAGTTTACTTCGGAAGCAAAAAGAAAATAATTAGTCTAAACTTTTGAGCATCTAAATGTAACCAAATTTATCAACATTGCTTGTCAGTTCTACATTCAATTTTAGAGAAACTGGTCAGGATTGTGCTTCCCATAAAATATAGCCCAAGCACAGTTTTCAAAGGAAGCTTGTCAACTCAGAATAGAGAACAACATCCCTAGAATTCTCTTTCTTCCACGGTGGCAGACAGATGAAGGCTACACAGAAAAAGAGTCCCAAATTATAACTGAGAAGCCACAGTTAAGGATTTGTGGTCACCAACATTATTTTGTATAGCACTTCAACATGAAAATCTTTACTTATCAGCAATCATGAGCCTTAAAAGCCCAGGTCAAGTCACTGGGCAGTAGAAGGCTGAACAGGACACTTGAAAGGAAATCAGCTATTACATACAGTGTACATGTAAAAATCACTCAGACGGTATCTGAAAGCCTATTAAAACATGAGATGCCATCACTGTAGTTTTGAGATATATCAGCCGTTTCCCATTACGATGGCTAACATACCAGCTCTATTTTTAGAGCTTCTGGAAAGATCAAAGCTGAAGGGGCCCTTTTAGTGGCTCCCCATACAGGCCCCTAATCTCTGTTTACTTTTTCTTTGTAATTATGTGGATCTGCAGAAGATGCATAGCCAGGGCTGCCTCACCCTCAGAGCAACGCTTTAAAAAATTGCTCTGAGGGTCCCTGCTAAGAGGGAACCCTCTGGGGAGGAACAAAGAGCAGTAAAGTTCAAATTCAAGACAAAATTAGCATGATTCAAGTATTGATACAGAGTTGAAATATTCTAACTCAGTCTCCCTACACATTTTCTCAGGCTGGTTTTAAACCACTGTGAGAATGAATACAGATCCATGAAAACAAAGTCCTTTCTGAGGGTTTAGACCCCACCCTTCCCCCACAAAAAGCCCTTAGTTGGTTTCAATGGCTCCAGCTGGTGAAGCTGTGGTCAAATGCTGTTTGCTCACTTTTAGAAACAAGTCCCTCTAATACAAAATGACTTACTTTGGAAGAACAAGCTGTACATTTGTCAAATGCCAGGCTGACGGGAAGGACATTATCAAACCGTGACAGAAATCCCCGGATCTAAAAACAAACAAAACAATTCACATGAAACACACAATGACCACATCTATGAAATGCATGTCTGGTTTCTGACAAGAAGTAGGAAATGATTAATATGGCGGCCCGGATAGAGATTATGAGCAAAAATAAGTTCGAAATTGGTATTTTCCCTTGTAATGTAATCAGTTTGCAGAAGAACTATATTAGGTCCTTTATTCCATTAGGAGCCAGGGCTTACAAGCTTTTCAAATATTTCTGACCTAAAAACAAACTGACTCTAAAATACAAAAAGCAAGCTGTAGTATCCAAAGTATTTTTTAACAAATGTCTTCCAAAATGTAACAGGTCCACTCAACTCTTAGCTCCCACATGTGTTCTAGTGAATATGGGATAAATACACATTTCTACAACATGATTTTGGGTGGGGTCTCACAAGGAAAGATGGCTTGGGGACTGTGGAAGGCAGAAATGGCCCTAGACATATATCCAGTTATTTGCTTGATTTGCAACAGATAGAGATAAAATGTAAAACATCATCAGATTTATGGGGAAACAGCACCACCTTGAGCATAAACTTCTGGACTACAACTGAGTTACATTTCCAGAGTATCAGCTATAATCAGGTTTTACAAACTATAACTGAAGTAATTTATTCAGAACATTATACCTCTATATACAATACTTACACCAAAGGGGGAGTTTTAAGCTGTTCTCTATATCATAAAAATATGAATGGTAACATCTCTAAAGTCTCCATAGGACTCAACGTTTATAATAAACCAGACAACACAAATCTTATGAATTAATTTATTTGAACTTTCAAATTCCCCATTTTATGTTGAAAAACCTCAGGCTCAGGAAGAATGGCAACTTGGCTCAGGTAAACAGTAAGTAATGGAGTCAAGACTCAAAAATAGGCCTCCTGATGTGAACCTGCCCCAGGCCTGAGCTTCTCTGCTTCCCCCCTCCCCCACCCCAGAGTATCACAGCGTTTGTCTTCAGCACTAGGTCTCCTCACAACTTTAACACTCTCACTTGAATAGAACAAGACCCAATCCACTACCCTTTAGCCATCCTATTAACACCATGCCCTCTCCCTCAAACCCCCACCCCCCGAAAAACAAACACACAACTTGATAAACTCTTTAAAGAAAAAGGCTTCTTCTGAGTTTTGGATAACTCCATCCTGATGCTCACACTGTAACAGTCTTAATTGTTTGTGCATACTTATCTCTGGAAAAAAATAAATCAAACCAGGAAAAAAATGCCTACAGCAATTTTTTTTTTTTTTTTTTTTTTTTTTTTTTTTGAGATGGAGTCTCACTCTGTCACCCAGGCTGGAGTACAGTGGTGTGATCTCAGCTCACTGCAACCTCTGCCTCCCAGGATCAAGTGATTCTCCTGCCTCAGCCTCCCCAGGAGCTGGGATTACAGGTGTGCACCACCACACCCAGCTAATTATTTTGTATTTTTAGTAGAAGCGGGGGTTTTGCCATGTTGTCCAGGCTGGTCTCAAACTCCTGACCTCAGGTGATCCGCCCACCTCAGCCTCCCAAAGTGCTGGGAGTACAGATGTGAGCCACTGTGCCCCGCCCAATTTTTAAGATGTCTTTATCAATGTGCTATGTTTTTTTTTAATGCAATCCAAGATCAAGTGTTTGATAGAAATGATAAATTCGGGCCGGGCGGGGTGGCTCACGCCCATAACCCCAGCACTTTGGGAGGCCGAGGCAGGCAGGTCACCTGAGGCCAGGAGTTCAAGACCAGCCTGGACAACATGGCAAAACCCCATCTCTACTAAAAATACAAAAAAACTTAGCTGGGTGTGGTGGTGGGCGCCTGTAATTCCAGCTACTCGGGAGGCTGAGGCAGAATTGCTGGAACCCAGGAGGCGGAAGTTGCAGTAAGCTGAGATCACGCCATTGCACTCCAGCCTGAGTGACAGAGCGAGACTCCATCTCAAAAAAAAAAAAAAAAAAGATAAATTTGGTAACTGGTGTAAGTTAGATAACCTCATCATAAACATATGAAAATATGACAACCTTTTAGTTCCTAGTATCTCAGGAATGTGGTAACCACTTCGTAATCCATGACCTGAGGCATAATCAGGGTCATAAGTTTGCTATTCAGGACGTCAAAACAAGAGACATCAAAATAGCAGAAAAGAGTTTAATAGCAAGTCACAAATGGAATGCTGAAATCTTCACGAGCTCTGGAAGTTACAGGCTTGAGAATACTCACAGTGAGTCTCCTCTATATCCCAATTACTTTTATATTAAGTTAACTTAGAAAAGAACTTTATCAGTCGGGCACGGTGGCTCACGCCTGTAATCCCAGCACTTTGGGAGGCCGAGGCGGGCGGATCACGAGGTCAGGAGATCGAGACCATCCTGGTTAACGTGGTGAAACCCCGTCTCTACTAAAAATACAAAAAATTAGCCGGGCGCAGTGGCGGGCGCCTATAGTCCCAGCTACTCGGGGGGCTGAGGCAGGAGAATGGCGTGAACCCAGGAGGCGGAGCTTGCAGTGAGCCGAGATTGCGCCACTGCACTCCGGGCTGGGCGAAAGAGCGAGACCCCGTCTCAAAAAAAAAAAAAAAAAAGTAAAGAACTTTATCACATTTAGCATATTTTTCCATTAAAGTTTTTTAACATGGCCTACAAGTCATGTGTCCATCTATATTTCATGGAAAGGTTTCTGCATGCTGTTTTCTCTAATACGGTTTTTATCAAACTTACTTTATGTTGCACAAATAGTGGTAATTTTCTCTGATACTGTCTTACCATTGGAGGTGAGCAGGTAAAGCGGAGGGACAGGGAGAAAGTAGATCCAGTTAGGGTAGAAAGGGAGAGAGGAAACAGAGAGAAAAACAACAACAACGCTGGTGGCGAGGAATAGAAGAAAAAAAGAGATGCCGTGCACGGGATTGGTTGAGTGAGGGTCCACACGCCACTGTTCAGCAGCCTCAGACAGTTCTTTACTAGGAAACAGATTTTCCCAGAAAATGAAGTAGAATAATATGTGTGTGAGGACTTTCAAATTCACCAAGTTTGTATCAGAAGGCCCACAATTTAACCAAAATAATTCCAGTTTTAGATAATTTAAGACAGGAAACCCTTCTTCTCAACCCGACTGCAAGAGATTCCTAAGGGGGTACTTCCACAGGTGGGCTCCCTCCCTTCTAGCTAATGCAAAGGCTCAGCTGTCAATTTTCCTAATACACAACTCTGAGGCCTATCATTTTTTACCTACTCCCGATAGCTGACAAAATAAGGCAGAGAAGGCCGGGCACGGTGGCTCACACCTGTAATCCCAGCACTTTGGGAGGCTAAGGAGGGCGGATCATGAGGTCTGGAGATCGAGACCATCCTGGCTAACACGGTGAAACTCCATCTCTACTAAAAATACAAAAAATTAGCCGGGTGTGGTAGTGGCCACCTGTAGTCCCAGCTACTCGGGAGGCTGAGGCAGGAGAATGGTCTGAACCCGGGGGGCAGAGCTTGCAGTGAGCCGAGATAGCGCCATTGCACTCCAGCCTAGGCAACGGAGGAAGACTCTGTCTCAAAAAACAAAACAAAAATAAAAAATAAATAAGGCAGAGAATTCCTTGCACTCCAAGGTCCCTCTGCTCTGGGCCCAACCCACCTTTCCAATTAAATTTTGGATTGAATTTTTTACAGACTCTGTACAACTGCGAAGCTGAACTACAACTTTCCTCCCAAAGATATTCTTGATTTCCTGAGCTTGCCTCATGCTGAATTCTGTGACTCAAAACTCTTCCTTTTGGTGACAGCTACATATTTTAAGTGTTCACCTTCCTTAAAAACCACTCAGCTCAAACACACCTCGTTCACAAATTCTCAACCTACCACCCAACCCAGAAATAGTATCTCTACCCTCTGAAGTCCTTTTGATCTTTATGCCCAAAATACCTTGAGGAATAGTTTCGGATTTTAAAATTCATAACAGGTTTGAGATATAATTCACATACCATAAAATTCATCTTTTAAACTGTACAGCTCAGTGGTTTCTAGTATATGAACAGTTTTGGCAACCATCATCACTATCTAATTTCAGAACATTTTCATCACCCCCAAAAGAAACCCAGCAATTAGTCCTCATTCTCCCCTCTATCAGACACTGGCAACCACTAATCTACTTTCTGTTTCTATTGTTTTACCTATTCTGCTTATTTACTATAAATGAAATCACACAAGACTGGCTTCACTTAGCATATTTTCATCCACATTGTATCACATGTCAGCATGCCAAATAAATTCAATTGTGTCACTATAACACATTTACTTAGCAATTCATCAGTAGATGAGCATTTCTCTTGGAAATATACCTATGAGTAGAATTACTGGGTCATATGACTGTAACATTTTGAGGAACTGCCAACTTGTTTTCCAAAGTGACCACATCATATTAAAATTTTGGCCGGGCGCAGTGGCTCATGCCTGAATCCCAGCACTTTGGAAAGCTGAGGCGGCTGGATCACAAGGTCGGGAGTTCAAGACCAGCCTGGCAAACATGGTGAAACCCCATCTCTAGTAAAAATATAAAAATTAGCCAGGTGTTGGCCAGGCGCGGTGGTTCAAGCCTGTAATCCCAGCACTTTGGGAGGCCGAGGCGGGCAGATCACAAGGTCAGGAGATTGAGACCATCCTGGCTAACACAGTGAAACCCTGTCTCTAACTAAAAATACAAAAAATTAGCCGGGCATGGTGGCAGGCACCTGTAGTCCCAGCTACTCGGGAGGCTAAGGCAGGAGAATGGCGTGAACCCGGGAGGTGGAGCTTGCAGTGAGCCAACATCGCGCCACTGCACTCCAGCCTGGGGGACAGAGAAAGACTCAGTCTCAAAAAAAAAAAAAAAAAATTAGCCAGGTGTTGCGGTACACGCCTGTAATTCCAGCTACTCGGGAGGCTGAGGCAGGAGAATTGCTTGAAACCGGGAGGCAGAGGTTGCAGTGAGCCAAGATCGTGCCACTGCACTCCAGCCTGGATGACAGAGCAAGACTCCATCTTGGGGGCAGGGGGGGAAATAATCTCACTAGCAAAGTGTGAGGGCTCCAATTTCTTCACGTCCTTGTCAACACCTGTTATTGTCTCTTGTAGATTATAGCCATCCTAGTGAGTATGAAATGATATCTAACTATGGTTTTGACTTGCATTTCTCTAATGACTGGTAATGTCAAGCATCTTTCCATGTGTGCTTCTTGACCACTTGTCTATCTTCTTTGGAGAAATGTCTATTCAAATCATTTGCCAAGGTTTAAACATTTTTTAAATTGCTGAATTGTAAGTTTGTTACATATTCTGGATAAAGGTTTCTTATCAAATATATCATCTGCAAATATATTCTCCCATTCTGGTTTTTTTGTTCATTTGTTTTGATAGAGTGTCTTGCTCTGTTCTCCAAGCTGGAGTGCAGCAGTGTGATCTCGCCTCACTCTAGTCTTTAACTCCTGGGCTCAAGTGATCCTCAGCCTCTCCATTAGCTGGGACTACAGGAACACACCACCACACTCAGCTAATTCTTTTGATTTTTTTTTTAAGAGAGATGAGGTCTTGCTGTGTTGCCCATGCTGGTCTTGGACTCAGGGCTCAAGCGATCCTCCCACCTTGGCCTCCCAAGCATTAGGATTTCAGGCATGAGCCACTGTGCCCAGCCTTTTTTTTCTTTCTGAGACAGAGGCTTGCTCTGTTGCCCAGGCTGGAGTGTAGTGGCGCGATTTCAGCTCACTGCAAGCTCTGCCTCCTGGGTTCACACCCTTCTCCTGCCTCAGCCTCCCGAGTAGCTGGGACTACAGGCACCCGCCACCACGCCCGGCTAATTTTTTGTATTTTTTTTAGTAGAGACAGGGTTTCACCATGTTAACCAGGATGGTCTCCATCTCCTGACCTCGTGATCTGCCTACCTCGGGCTCCCAAAGTGCTGGGATTACAGGCGTGAGCCACCGCACATGGCCTTTTTGCGCTTTCTTGAAGCGCAACAGTTTATCTTAGTGCAATCCTACTTACCATTTTTTCTTACATTGCTTGGTCTTTTGGCATCTTGTGTAAGAAACCATTGTCTAATCCAAGTTCATAAAGATTTATATTTTCTTCTAGGAATTTTTACAGTTTTAGCTCTCACATTTAGGACTATGATCCATTTTGAGTTAATTTTTTAACATGATATGAAATAAAGGTCTAAATTCATTCTTTTGCATGTGGAATCCTGCTGTCTCCATACTATTTGTTGAAAACAGTATTCTTTCCCAATTGAACTGCATTGGTTGGCCATTAAGGATTTATTTTTGGATCCTCAATTCTTTCCATTGATCTATATTTCTATCTCTATGCAAGTACTTAACTATGTCGATTACAGTAGATTTGTATTAAGTTTGAAACTGGAAAGTATGAGTCCTCCAACTTTGTTCTTCACGTCCAGGATCGTTCTGGGTATTCTGGGTCACTTGCATTTCCATATGAATTTTAGGATCAGTCTGAATACTATAATTAAGAAATGTTTTTATCTTTCTTGCTTTCAGAGGACAAGACACAGGCTGAGCTACTTGTATTTACTTGTATTTACTCATAGCACAGTGATTTGCTCATAAGACAATAAAATTATGAAATGAATAAACAAGTAAACAAAAACAACCCAAAGCTTACAAAATTATTCAAATCTGGACTACACAGAGAAAACAGGTCCCACACAAACCATAAGAAAAACTCTGACTTGCCACCATTCATATGCTCTGCATTGCATTCCCTCAATCTTATAAGAACTGCATAAAATTTAAATAGCAGAGGTTGCACCTTACTTACATATGCATAGAAATCCCAGAGCAATCTAAAATCCAAGTACCTTATGCAAAGGTCCTAATAAATACATACATACCTATTGAGAGAGGCCAGGCCGCAACTCCCAAAGAAGTTAAAAAGATTTGTCCTTTGCTTGGGTGGAGAAAAATTCACCGCGACCTTCCTACTTAGAAGTGTGCAAAGTCTATAAAGCAAAGCGTTGCTCAGTGTTTTTCTAAACTTGCCTCATCAGAAGAAGCCCCTGGAACTTGATTCAAAAGGTCTGGGGAAAGGCCTGAGAATCTGCAGGTTTAACAAGAGCTCCAGGTGGTTCCCATCAGGCAAGCAAGGGAAACAGGACGCTTTGTTACTAACTTTAGTTACATCCTCCTGCGGTTTGTGCTGTACCACTCAGCATCACCTGTTATCTGTCAGAAAACGGATGGAAGCACTTCGCAAGCCTCTAATTCTTTGCGCATTTTCTAAAAATAGCACCAACACACCACCTAATTTAGCTCATGTTAAATTAACATTTAAATTAAAAGGCTTTATGAAGTGATATCAAAGGTATTTTTCCATCCACACAGGAAACTAAAGCCTCTTGCTCAAAGTAAATTTTCTACCTTTTGGACTTAGTCATAACGTAGAGTAAGTCTCACACAGCTTACTCTCAACTCTTGTTCTACTCCCATTTGTTGTCAGTTTCGCCTTATAGTAGGGTAAGCATTAAACAGCTTTTCAAAATAAAAAACTTTCTGTAATAAAAACGACAAACACATGACAAAACAAACAAGCAAACAAAACAATAACCCATACTCCCATGACATATTTACTTCTATTTTCCTATTTTTTTTTAAATTATCTAAACATTTAACTTTCTTTCAAACAGCCTCCCCTGAATATTGTTTTCTCATTCTCCCCTCTCCCCACAAGGGGAAAAGACGGCCAATTTCACACACACACACACACACACACACACACACACACACGCCCCTTACTTACTTTGTAGCTAGTAAGAGGGATTCCTCAGAGTGGCCAAACCTTGCCTCCCTCTGCACATTTTAAGATTTCCATTACTTTTCCCTTAGTACAGAAAAATATACAGAAAAAATAAAAATGGTCCATATAGAAATTGGGTTGGTGATTGCCTGGGGCTGAGGGTGGGAAGATGAACTGGGAGAAGGCACAAAGGAACTTTCTGGGGTGACAGAAAAATTCTGTATCTCATTTGTGGAAGTGGTAGTTATGTGAGTGTATACACTTGTCAAATCATATTAAAATGGGTTCATTTTACTATATATCAGTTATGTCTTGAAAAAGGTGATTTTGGGAGGCCGAGGCGGGCGGATCACGAGGTCAGGAGATCGAGACCACCGTGAAACCCCGTCTCTACTAAAAATACAAAAAATTAGCCGGGCGTGGTGGCAGGCGCCTGTAGTCCCAGCTACTCGGAGAGGCTGAGGCAGGAGAATGGCGTGAACCTGGGAGACGGAGCTTGCAGTGAGCCGAGATCGCGCCACTGCACTCCAGCCTGGGCGACAGAGCGAGACTCCATCTCAAAAAAAAAAAAGATGATTTTAAAAAATGGCTTATAATCTTAATTTTTCAAAACAGTGCAGAAAAGTACAAAATGAAAACCCTAAGTCCCTGTTACCTCCATTCCCTCTCCCTGCAAAATAATCGCCAAAATTACTGTTCCGTAGAAACGTCTAGGAAAAAAAAAAAATTGTATGCCTAAACTAGCTCTACAATATTTGTATCTTTGCTACTCCTTGAATATTAAAAAACCCACCTGGGAATCACAGAGCCTAGAAGAATCCCAATTACCTGTGGTTTCTTGGCTCCAGTCCCACTAATCACCCCCAGGCCCAAAAGGGCCAAGCGCTTTGAGTGGAAATCCCTGTTGTCAGATGTGGGGCACCAGGTTGTAGCTGAGCTTGGCTCACAGGGCCTTAGGAGACAGTACACACCGTCCTCACCGTGGGGGATGAAAACACAGCAGACAAGATGCAAAAAGCATCAGAATAGGGCCTTTATATGCTCGTTTGGCCTCGCTCCCGTGCTGTTCCCAGCTGGACAGCGTGTGGTCCAGCAGGAATTCATTAGACACACCTGTGCGTGTCTAATTAGCTTCCAAAGGCTCTCAGGCAGGAACACCTGTTGGGGCTGGAGATGTGCACTAGGGACAAGGTGTCAAGGGTCCTTTTAGAAACACTACTAGTGTTGGTGGAAGCACAAAATTCAAAAAGCAGGATTTGGTCTGCTACCTTAAGGAGTTAAGTACTTTGTCCCAGGTGATGCTATCAAGAAGCCATTTTTTCATGGACAGAAGCAGTGGTTCTCAAATGCCCAATGTCCCTGGAGGTTTTCGCTCAGTGGCTCTGGGATGGGGCTGGGAAATGCGTATTTTGAAATGGCTCCTTAGGTGATTCTGATGGAAAGCCAGGTATGGGAATCCCTGGATTAGGCTGTCTTCTGATTTAAGACCAAATGACTCAAATCCTATTCCCAGAGCCACTCGTATCACCTCCAGTCTATTCTCCATGCAGCAACCAAATCGAATCATATCACACCTCAGCGTTCAATGGCCTCCCAGTGCCCCTGGGTTGAAGGTCCAAGCATTTCCAATGGCCTCTGCATTCCTGCCTTCTCCGCTGTGCCCCTTCTACTCAGTCTCACAGGTAAACTGGCCTTTCCCTTCCTCAAACTCGCTGAGCACCTTTCCCAGCCATTGTTTCTGCCTGTTCTATGTCCCCCTGCTAAAGCACTTACTTCTCTCCCTTTCCCCTTTCAAATAAACAAATGTTCCCTCCTAACCCTAGAAGCCAGGCAGGAAGGCATGTCCTGGAATAATGTGGAAAATGATACCCCAGAGAATGGAGGGAAGAGAGCACTAAAATTTACTGAATTCTATGCCTGTGTTAAGGGCTCCTGGGTGTTTTCATACATTGCATCTCATTTTGGCCTCACTACCATCTTGTGGCTCAGATCTCCAAATAGGAACGTAGGCTCAGGGAAGTGACATGGCTCGCCCAAGCGTCCACAGCTACCAAGTGGCAAAGCCAGGAATCTGAATTTTGTTCTTTCTGGCTCTAAAGCCTGAGGAATAAAGCTGAAAAGCAAAGAGGTAGAAAGGAAGAAAGAGGCTAGAGGAATTAAAAAAAAAACTCCCAAACAAAAACTCAACACCTAGAGGGCTTAACACCTATCAGGTGGATTCAATTATCTTTAGTCAATTATGCCCAGTTGGCCACAAAATAAATAGATCAGGAATAGAAAGTGTCCTCTTTCTTTCTGGGCCACCCAACCCTGGCGGTGTTTTCACCTAAGCTGAGTAAAATTAGCTTCAGACCCAGGCCTCGATGGGAGGCTAAGATCCAATTCCCAGCAACAAACAGCCATTCTGAGAAAGCACAGTTGCAGCCACAACTGGAACCTGCTGCTTTAACTTCACACTAGCTTCCAGCAAGCCTGGCAATATTTCTAAAGCTTGGAGTTAGCATAAATAAAAACTAACTCCAAACTCCAGATCGATCTTGGATGCTGAAAAGAGTCTTAATCAAGTTCAATGCCAAAATGGAGAGTGTAGCAATTGCAAAACCCTAAGCACACCAGAATGGTCTTTGTTTCAGCTAAGAGCTTCAGCTCCCACCACTGACCCACCTCTCACTATTAAGCTAGAGTCACCAAGGGGGCAGAAAAACTAAGCTGGACATGAGCCAGTGTTATCCTTAGAAAAACACTGCAGAATGGGGCAAATCTTCCATTTGCTCCCTCTCTACTCATTGCTTTCAGAGCTTTATGAGAGTCTTTGTAAATTCCTTTTTAGGAGAGTGGGTAAGTTTCCGTTTTAATTAAAAGTGAAAGATGAAACCAATATTTACAAGTGTCTCTTATGTGCCCAGAACTGTGCTAATGCTTAGTACGTATGACTTCATCCATTAATTCCAGGAGCTTATTATATTATCCCCATTTTACAGATATAAAACATGAGGTTCAGAGAAGATACGTAACGTGCCCAAGGTCACACAGGGACAACTGCTAAGAGCTGCCTCAACTGGTTTTGTAAAATGAGATAGTGAATGTGAAATTAAGAGACATAGCTGGGGTTCTAACCAGATCTGTATGATCACAAAGCCTTCAGGCTGCCTTCCTAAACAGGCACCTCCTAAACAGGACAGCCTCATCCAGCAGGTAAAACTCATGGGGCAAAGTGACATCCTTCAACCTATAAAATTAGGCCCAACTCCTCCTGGGACAAGAGATGCAATCTGAGATGCTTCTAAACGCTGACATTATAATTTATCCTCCAGGGAAACAGCAACCTTGACTCTTCTTCTTGGACCTCACAGAGGAAGCCCAGACATTGTTAGACCTATACCCGGATCCTTCTTTGTATTCAGAGGCCTCCCCACTGGAACCAGACTCTACTACATCCAAATGGCTTGGGATACATCCATCACCTTAGATTACCCCAAACACAAATGGAACTCAACACTGGGTGATCTTGTGCCAGTTACTTAACTTCTCTGAACTTCATAGTGCTTGGCACTTGACAGAGTCAGATTACCTGTTGAGGGGATGTATGGAGGGAGGGAAATAAGAGGAATAGGTCACAAACCATAGCACTTGATACAGTGAAACATGAGGCCTGCCCATTTTTTCTGCTATATCCATCATCATCAACCAGACAGGTATAGAACCAGAGGGGTAAAGGAGGCTCCTTTCCTGGGCGGCATCTCAGGAAATACGCTCTTGTTGCCTATCTGCTAAGATTTCCCTCCTCAGCAGTCCATCTGTCCATGTCCCTAGGAGCACATTGAGATAAGTATTTCTGAACACAGTAAAAAGATTTTTTCAAAATCTAAAGGCCTGAGGATTTGGGGGACACAGCCTGTGCAAAAAGGCCAAATATCCCAAGATATGGCTAGAGATCCCAGCTCTACCTCAGCATGTGACTCAATTAGAGTTTTCCCAGGCCAGGTCCCTACCAGGGTCCTGCCCTAGTTTTGGCTTTGTATTACTTTTCTGAAGCTAAAAGAATTCATGAAGCTGAGAAAACCCTGCGGTTGGCAATTCCAAACTCAGAAGAATGGCATATACACATTCAGGGTCTTTTTTTTATCAGTACTTTAGAACCAAGAGTTCATTCACCTAAAGACAAAAGATGTGAACTGCTTGATCCACAAGTGGGATAAAGCAGGAATGCCCCATCAATTACCTTGGTGTTTGGACAACTGTTGTAGCGTCACCTTGATTCCTTTTTTTTTTTTTTTTTTTTTTGAGACAGGGACTCCCTCTGTTACCCAGGCTGGAATGCAGTAGTGTGATCCTAGCTCACTGCAGCCTTAAACTCCCACAGGTGCATGCCACCACATCTGGCTAATTTTTTGTAGAGACGGGGTCTCCCTATGTTACTCAGGCTGGTCTTGAACCCCTGGGCTCAAGCAATTCTCCCATCTCAGCCTCCCAAAGTGCTGGGATTAAAGGGGTGAGCCACTGTGCCTAGCCTCGTCACCTCGTTATAATCCTTTGAGGATGTACAGCCAAAGAATTAGCAGGCCAACAGGCTGTTAATTTCTGTCACATCCAGGATCTCTCGCCAGCCGGCAAACCAACTTCCTGGAGATATCAAGAGTGGCCTGTACATTTTATAAATCCTGAACTGTGCCTCCTACCAAAGAACCAGAAAAATGATCTGGCCTTGCAGAGCTCAGCCACCAGCCAGGAAAAATCAGTCTTTCTTTCTTCCTTCTTCTTCTTTTTTTTTTTTTTTAAAGTAAAAGAACACTGTTGATGGGAAGAAGGAATAACACTACTATGATAAGATTTATAATGAAAAAGTTCCCTCTACAAAAGACAACAGATTCCAAAGAGTATATACTATATGATTTCATTTACAGAAGTTCAAAATCAGACAAACATCTCCCATGGTGTTGATAATCAAGAAGTGCTTACCTCTCTATAGGAAGGATGCAATAATAATTCGAAGAGGCATGAGGGGGGCATTGAAGGTGCTTGATAGTTACTTTGTTCTGATCTGTGTGCTGGGTATAAGACTGTTCGTTTTGTGATCATTCATCACATTACCACTTAATGATGTGTGTGATAATCTACATCTATTCCACACACCAACAAAATGATTTTTTTTAAAATCATTCTTTTTATAGACAGAGATTAGCTTATACTTACTGCTGCCTGCTTGCAGAATCTCATCCACGTACACTGGGCTAGAGACTTAAAAAAAAAAAAAAACCCCAAAACAAACCCATAAGCTCACCTGAAATGGTTTATGGTTTTCAAATTCAGTAAGAGGTTTCTTCAGGCAGAATTTCACTGAATTTCAGGGCCTAATCAGGCCTTTTTTTTGGCACTTGGCCAGTCTTTGGATGGGCCAAATTCTGCCTGTGGACCCAAAGACAGAACTAAGTAATCCTCAGGCCTCCTAGGTTTGACACAGAGGAGAGCAGAGACCCAGAGAGTACAGGAAAAGTTAAGGAACTTTCTCCAAATTACACAATGAGTTGCTGGTGGGGGGCCTTGTGATTCTCAGTCCAAGGGCTATCACTTTTCTACTACATCTCTTCCACAGGGGCCAATTAATAAAACTTCTCCTCTGGGGAACTGAGAAAAATGAGCCCAGTAAACTTCACCGGTCATTCTTTGCATACAAAGTACACAAAGGAGTTTACCAAGTTCCTCTCCAACAGGAAATCATTTGTCTCTAAGAGCCAGGAAGAGGAGGAGGGAAGTGCTGAGTTTGCAACAGGGCATTGCAACACAGCCCAGTGTTTTTGTGGAAACGATGTTCCCCTAATCAAAACACGGTTGCATAAATGGACTCACTCCACTTAGGGAAAAAAAAAAGTTGTTTAAAGCCTATAAATGGGGACCACACAACCCTGATTAATTTTTAAAGTTCTTTCTCCACTTTCTTTTTTAGAAAGTAGCTAAAAATAAAGGCTTGAAGCTTGAAATAATGTAAGCAAGTAATCACACACACACGCGCACACACACACACACACACACACACACACACTGGGCTTTTCCCACATATGGCTGCGTTATTCTTCAGTCTTTGAAAAGGGCAAATGAAGAGATGGCCAACAACCAAAATAATCCTTCAGACATTTGAAAACGAGGAGAAAGAACTAGAAGAGTTGGTGAATGACAAACAATTGTGAGGCTCAATGGGGATAAATAACACCGAGAGGGATTAGTTGCCATAGTACTTTAAAAACATGGGCACATGCATTTTGACACTGGGCCCCTTCTCTGAAGAGACTGTTTTGCCCTCTGGCCTCAGCACTGAGAAAACTACAACTGCAGTAATTTAACATAAAGGACTTAAAGAAGGAAACCAGTGCAGGGGCATGACTGAAAATTTAATTAAGGCCCTTCTCAGTATAAAGTCTGTAAAGGAGATGAGGGCACATCTCAAGGTCAGAAGAAGGGGGGAGACTTGGGAAAGATTCAAATGAGATACGACAGCATAAATAGCAGAGGTTGGCTCTGGAGGTCAGCTTCCTTATGATAGATGGTTATTACCATGTCTTTTGGGTCCTAGGTGAAATGTCTCTGTAGAGAAGATTAACACATGCATGTCAAAAAAAAATGCCACCTTGTGTGTGGGGGACGGAGGGGGGCACATTTTCATAGTGTTTTGTGGTTTTCAAGGCCGTGTCAGATGTAATGCTGGACACAAAGTAAAGCACCTGCTTTTCTTGATGTGGAAACTGAGACTCTGGGAGGCTAGGCTAAGTGAACTCTACAAGTTCTATTTTTTTTTTTTTTTGAGATGGGGTCTCACTCTGTTGCCCAGGCCACAGTGCAATGGTGTGATCTTAGCTCACTGCAACCTCCACCTCCCAGGTTCAAGCAATTCTCCTGCCTCAGCCTCCTGAGTAGCTGGGATTACAGGCACACACTACCACGCTCAGCTAATTTTTGTATTTTTGGTAGAGACAGGGTTTCACCATGTTGGTCAGGCTGGTCTCAAACTCCTCTCCTCGTGATCCACCTGCCTCAGCCTCCCAAAGTGCTGGAATTACAGGCATGAGTCACCGCGCCTGGCCCACAAGTTCTATTATGGGTGGTTTTGTCTAAGGGGGCTGGGGTACCAACAGGAAGCAAAATCTCCCAACATGCAGGCCACGGATCTTTCAACTCACAAGACCTTTGAAAGAACATTTGTCAGACTGCCAAGTTTAGGTATGGATTGTGGCTCATCCACTAAGTCTCTGTGACCATGAAGAAGTCATTTCCCCTCTTCTGATTCTCATCCTAAACTGAATGACAGTGCTGTCCTAGCTGGCAGAAGGTGGGTGGCGAGGAGGAAGAGAGAGACAAGCATGAGCTGAGTCACTCTGCTCTCTGCACTTGTCTGAGTCTGTCCTTGCAAATCTCCAGATAGGACTGGTGGGCACCATCACCATTTCACTGATGGGGACAGCCATCACATTACAGGAGAGGATACATACATGGAATCTAAAAAAATGATTTCCAAATAAGACTGGAAAACCTCTTCAATCTCCTAAAAATATAGTAATGAAAATGACTGAAGAGGCAACATGAATTCTAAATGTTCATCCCACTGCCTTTTTCTTTTTACTCCCTATGGGATGGAACTTCCTCATGATGCTTTGGATTCTTTTTCTGAAAAGACACCCTGCGTTTTGGTGACCCTGCATGCTTCTAATGTTTTTCCCATGCCTGCCTATAAAGGTTTTCTATTTGGGTTCAGAGTCAATAATAATAACAAACAACAGCAAAGAAACAGCAGGCATTGTTTGTTGAGGGCCTATGATATACACTGTTGCTGAGCCCTTTCTAGCAACCATCCATAATCCATACAACTACCAGGTGATGTCAGTTTTACTTTCTCTCTGTTACAGATAAGAAAACTAAGCCTCAGAGAAGTTTAGTGACTTGGCCAAGGAAGGCCATCTTTATAACGGCAGGGCTGGGATTTAAACCATTGTATGGCTGATTCCAAAGCCTGTTTTTTCTGTTCCTATTGCATTATGAGGCCTCTAGTCAGTTTACAAAACGCAACAAAGACTCTGGGCAATGCTTCTCGTTCGTGATTTCCTCCCATCACTATCCCGCAGAATGGAATACTTTCCGGGTGGTCAGAAAGCTCTCCCATTGAAATCCCAGCTGCAGGGTAAGTGGGGTGGATATAAAGTGGGCTGGGCAGATGGAATGGCAAAGAGACCCCACATGCTTTCCCCCTGTACCAAAAGAATTGTGATTTCACTTCCAAATCACTAACCTGGTGAGGCACAAGCCCAAGAGAGGTCGGAGGCTCATTCATCCGATCATCACTGCTGCTGGCAATGGCATAGCCCCTGAGAACAGGAAACAATCAGAGCTGCTCATTTAATCCAAGTTTAACACATGGGAGGATGATCTAGCAGAAGTCTACATAAGATTCATAAGGAAAACTAAAATGCCCTTTCCTGGGCAGTGTAAGTTAGCAAAAAACTAATTTCCCTGGGACAAAGGGCAAGAAGAGTAATTTAAACATGCATGGTTTGGAGTCAGAAAGACCTGAGCTTGTGACCATAGGCAAGTTGCTTAACTTCTCTGTGCTTCAGATCCGTTATTTATAAAGTAGGAATGAGGGAGCTCTGATTAATAAATGAGGAATCTACTACATCAATTGCCGAGTGCAATGTTTGGCATATCAGAGGCCAATAAACATTAACTCACTTACTATGAGATAGTCTTGTCAACTTTCACAGCACATTTCTGTACTGAAAATTTGAAGTGGAAAATTTTCTAACCTTAACTTCTTGAGCTGATATAAGTGCTAATGAAATGGAAGAAATAAAAGTGAAGAATGAATTGGGCAGAACTAATACACTACTCTCTAAACAATGGAGTGATACTTGTGTCACCAAAGAGATGTGACACAGGACCTGGTGTTTAAACTATGACCAGGGCAAATGTGGCAGACAAAGGGTCAGTGTCAAGGAGGCATAAAGTCAGCTCTCAAAGATTTTATCCCAAATACTTCCTGTCAGAGGGTGGCAATAAACTTAAATGACAGATAGCTAAGGTGGATGACAAAGAGGAAGACAAAAAAGCCCTGCTTTTCATTTATCTCAGAGTACTCATACTAGTTACATATACAACCACAATTTTCAACTGCTGAGGAAAGTTTTGAGTCACACAAGAAATAGAATATTCATGTTAATTTGCACATTGACTTTCTGAGAACTGGAAAAATAAATCTTTCAAAAATTCGATTTTCTGCTGCCTGTATTGTAAACGGCATAACAAAGTCATTAAACATAGTTTGGAGCCACACTGGTTGAGCTAAACCCTGGCTTTTCTATTTACTATGTAAATTTGGCCACTTATCCTCACTATGCCTTGATTTCCCCATCAAAACTGTGACTAATAATAATAGTTCTTTCCTAATACGTTTGCTATGAAGATTAAAGGAGGCCGGGTGCAATGGCTCACGCCTGTAATCCCAACACTTTGGGAGGATAAGGTGGGTGAATCACGTCTGATCACTGAGGTCAGAGGTTCAAGACTAGCCTGACCAACATGGCAAAACCCCATCTCTACTAAAAATACAAAAATTAGCTGGGAATAGTGGTGTATGCCTGTAATCCCAGATACTTGGGAGGCTGAGGCAGGAGAATCACTTGAACCCAGAAGGCAGAGGTTGCAGTGAGCCAAAATCGTGCCATTGCACTCTAGCCTGGGCAAAAAGAGCAAAATTCTGTCTCATAAAAAAAAAAAAAAAAAAAGATTAAAGGAGGCGATATTTCTAAGGTGCTTAGAACAGTGCCTAGCACAAAGTCAGCCCTATATAAGTATTGGAAAAATAAAATAAAACATAATGACTTTGTCTGGAAAGATGCAGAAATGTGGCCACAAAGGAAACATGCCAAGTTATCTCAGCCCAAAGAACCAGACCTGCTTTTTCTAGTCTTGTTTTTTTGAGGGTAAAGTAGTGAAATTCTCTGTAAAGTCAGACTGAGAAAAGGCCATGGGAGACACTGATGAACAACTGCCTACAAAAGCTTTGTTTAAATACTCATCTCCTACTAGCAAACTCACCCTTCTGGATGCTGCAAAACAGATACCATCAATTCCACGGCCAGGGCTCCTGCAATCATGGCCAATCCTGGACGACTCACAGTGCACTGCTGGTCCAAGGTCCGGTCTCTGGTTGACTGCAAAGACACAATCATTGGTGTGTGCTAAACGTTCTACTCCATTCAACTCTAGCTGTCTCAAGTATGAAATCCTCTGTGACAAAGCTTTAAATTATAACCAGATGCTCATTGTTGGCAAAGAACATCCAGCCTCAAGTACATCATTTCTTGAGATTATCAAGATAAACAAAATATACAATTTAGGTAACTAAATGAGGTAATATGCTAAAAAGGATCAGTAGCTTAAACAGATTGGGGGATATCAACCAAAAATGAGGGCTTAGCTGCCTCATATAATGGAACTGCATCATGTGTTCCTTTAAGTGACTCAATTCAGTTCTACTGTGCTTGGTAGTTAAGTGACAGAGACACAGAAAGGAACAATGATTTGAAAAGTGCAAATGATTCTGCCCTGCCATTTTAACTGAGCTAACACCTCAAAGTGACTGTGAGATGAGCGCAACATTTTTTTTTTTTTTTTTTTTTTGAGACGGAGTCTCGCTCTGTCGCCCAGGCTAGAGTGCAGTGGCGCAATCTCGGCTCACTGCAAGCTCCGCCTCCCGGGTTCACGCCATTCTCCTGCCTTAGCCTCCCGAGTAGCTGGGACTACAGGTGCCTGCCACCATGCCCGGCTAATTTTTTGTATTTTTAGTTAGAGACAGGGTTTCACTGTGTTAGCCAGGATGGTCTCAATCTCCTGACCTTGTGATCCGCCCGCCTCGGCCTCCCAAAGTGCTGGGACTACAGGCGTGAGCCACCGCGCCCGGCCAGAATCTGGTCTTTAGACTACTAATTTGTAATGTTATCTTGACTAAGAGAAGCACCGGAGACAATACTGAGTGCTATCAGGGACTAGACTGCTGTGGTTTCCTCAGTAAGCTTTCCAAAAATATGGTTTGTAGCCGCGTTTATATTGGTGAACAAGGAACAGCTGTACAGTTGATGACGCCAGTCAAGGTTCATAATGAGATAATGCCATCCTCCCCAAATTGGAGAGTTCTTCTCTGTTAAAAGATATTTAAATAGTCATAAATGAAAGGGCCAAGTCTGTCTGCCTCAGTGCACAAGTTGGTGATGGGAAATATTTGGAACTATAGAGAAATCCACTTACATCTCCTGGGGCCACCACATCATTGCAGAAGTAACAGCCAAGCTTGTAACCAGGGATGTTGGCAAAAAGTGATGAGCCCAGGAGGTCAGCAGATGCCACAGGGTGGTTTGGACACAAGTCCCCAGCTCCTTGCTGCTTTGGTTTCTTCAGGCCATGTCTCATGACAACAAATGTGTCAAATCCCAAAGCAGCATTGATGACCAGCTGCAGGTTTCAAGGAATGAACGAGCAGAGTTAAAAGGCATATATATTTCAAGCTGTGGCTAATTCCATTTGCTCAACTTTTTAAAATTTATTTTTTGCATGTAAGTGTAATTAGATTATAAAAGCTAATGATGATAAAATCTACCCACTACTGAGGGCTTATTAAGTACAAAAGACTTGATAAGTGATGAACATAAATTATCTCATTTAATTTCATTTGAAACTCATAACAGACCAGGTATAGTGGCTCATAACCTCTAATCCCAGCACTTTGGGAGGCCGAGGCAGGCAGACTGTCTGAGGTCAGGAGTTCGAGACCAGCCTGGCAACATGATGAAACCCTGTCTCTACTAAAAATACAAAAAATTAGCCGAGCATGATGGCATGCGCCAGTAGTCCCAGCTACTCAGGAGGGAGAGGCACGAGAAACGCTTGAACCTGGGAGATGGAGGTTGCAGTGAGCCGAGATTCCGCCACTGCACTCCAGCCTGGGTGACAGAGCAAGATTCTATCTCCGAAAAAGAAAAAAGCAAACAAAAAAATTCATAACAAACATTTCTTATTTATAGATGAGGATACTGAAAGTCAGAGAAGTTAGTTCTATAACTTGCCCGAGGTCACTTATCTGGCAAGAGGTAGGTATATAAAACCAAGTCTACATAGTTCTCAAACACATTCTTTCCACCATTATGCTATACTGTCATGTCCACATAGATTTGTTTTTATAACAGCTTTATTGAGATATAACTCACATACCATGTAATTCACCCTTCACATAGAATTTTTTTGGTATCCCAGTAGCTGGAATTACAGGCAGATGCCACCACGCCTGGCTCCGGATAGTTGGTTTTTTTTGTTTTTTTGTTTCTTTGGGTTTTTTTTTTGAGACAAGATCTCACTCCGTTGCCCAGGCTGGAATGCAATGGCGTGATCTCGGTTCCACTGCAGCCTCAACCTCCCAGGCTCAAGTGATCTTCCTGCCTCACGCTCCCGAGTAGCTGGGAGCACTGGTGTGCATCACCACACCTAGCTAATTTTTTGTTTTTCTTCTGGAGAGAGAGTCTCACCATGTTGCCCAGGCTAATCTCAAACTCCTGGGTCAAGCAATCCTCCCAAAGTGCTAGGATACAGATGTGAGCCACCATGTCCAGCCCAACACATAAATTTTTAAGAAACCATTTTTTTCATTACACTATAACAACTTTTCATAGTTCTAATTTAACTTATTATCCCAAATTTCTGATTATATAGAAAGTTTGAAAAATAAGAATAAGCACACTACAAAAGAAAACAAAAATCACTCACAACCCACAGCTCAAAAAATTACCATTAATAGTTTGGGGTATTTTTTTCCTACTATTTTCTCCCTTTCTCTCCCATTCTCTCCCTCTCTTTCTCCCTTCTTCTTGTCCTCTTTCTCTCTCCTCTCTCAATAGACAGATAAGTAGATACATGAGAAAATATATATCAATGTTTATATATAAACAATTGGTATAAAATATATACAATATTGTATCTTCCTTATTTAATATAATGTGGCATTTTCTATCTTATTAAAGTCCTTTGAAAACATAACTGTGAATGGCTGCATACTATTCCATCATAGGTATGCACCATGATTTAGTTCACTATTCAACATTGTTGGCCCTTGAAGTTGTCATTGACCAAGTAGTGGTGAATAAGACCAAGTCTCTGTCCTCTTGGAGCTTATGTTTTAATGTAAGTACAGTATACCTTTCAGTGTAGAGTATCTCAAAAGATTATTATGAAAATTAAGCAGTAAATGGTACTTATTACATTGGGTGATGGTGTGCGAGGCAAAGGCAGAGTCTGAAGCAGAAGCCCTTTAGCACTATGCTACCAGGTCACACAAACCACATCTCTGCCCTGGGGAAGGGAAGGTTAGGGACACTCCTCCCTCTGGAGTGATGGTGCATTAAATCATAAATCATAATTAGAGACAGGGCCTACCTTTCTCTTGCTTGCAGCAATGACGGCAGGAAGCCACCGGCTCTCCCTGGTGTCCATCAACAGGAAGATGACATCATGGCTTTCGATGAGCTGCTCCAGTTGCTCCACATCTCTGCGGGCTTGCTCCAGAGTGACACTGGAGAAGTTCACTGGATGCCCAGGCATAGGTATGCTCATGTTGAATCCTCTGGCATTCTAGGGAAACACCAGGACGTAGTTATGTCTGGAGCAATGGTATAGGCAATATCTCAGAGCCCACACTTCCCACAGCTGCCTGCACTTACTTGTGTTCACTTACATGAGATCTCCCTGTGCACTATTATGCTGCACCCTTCCCATGCCCTCTCTCTTCTTCACCTCTGCATCCTAGAACACTTTGACCTATTACCCCAAGGCCCTGAGGCAGGGCAGGGCAGGGCAGCAAACAGAGACATACGGATCTCAGTTCCAAAGTGGAGGGGGCACATCCTACCTGAGGTAAGGACACTGGAGAAAACTGTGTATCTTTGGCTCTTCCCAGCCATCCAAGGCCAAGAAACTTTATCACAGCACCTTCTGCCTACCCAAGTACCTCTTTTTTCTTTTTTTTTTTTTTTTTTTTTTTTTTTTGAGACAAAGTCTTGCTCTGTCACCCAGGCTAGAGGGCACTGGCACAATCATAGCTCACGGAAACCATGACCTCTTGGACTCAAGGGATCTTCCCACCTCAGCTTCCCAAGTAGCTGGGACTACAGGCACACGTCACCACACCTGGGTGATTTTTTAATTTTTAGTAGAGATAGGTCTCACTATGTTGCCCAGGCTGCTCTCGAACTCCTCGGCTCAAGGAATCCTCCTGATTCGGCCTCCAAAGTGCTGGAATTACAGGCATGAGCCACCGTACCCTGCCTAAGTACCTCTTTCCAACTGGGCTATCTCTTCCTATTTGCTTCCAAATTGCCCTCCCTTCTGTCTCCTCAGTGTTAAACATCTCCATATGGAGTGTTCTAGCAAATATAATTTGATTTAATATATTCACATAAGGTTAGAATGACTGATGATCTTGTCTTAATCCTTTCAGGGGTATATGCATTTTTAAAAACCTCAAATATAAAAAACTCTACTTGCTAACTTAGAGCCAAAAAATCTACTTAGGAGTATGTAGATATTTTTGTCGGGGCAGAAGGAGTTACAGTGGGTGAGGTCAGAGTGTGGGACGAGTAAGGCTTCACTCTCTGTCCAAAAGTAGAAGCTGTCCATCAACCTGAGTTCCCCTGAATTGGGATTTTTTACACAGGCTTTAGAACAGCTTTATAATTTACCATCTGCCCCTTGATGACCACATAATATTTTGGCACATTAACAGTGAGTCACATATGGGTGCTAATGAAGCCAGGGACACTGACTTTCCACAAAAAATGTGTTCTAGAATCATAAACTGTACCTTTAACCCCTGTATACCACTGGCCATAGGGAAGTGTTTGAAAACATCAGCTTTTTCACTCATTTGCCAAAACCCCTCACCTACTGGAAAAATAGCTCAAGGGACAGGGCAAGCAGATCTTTTTACAAAGAAATATCAAATTTGTAGATTGTGGATTTTTTTTATTATCTTCAACTTTAAACCTAATCTCTGGAATTCAAGAAACGAAGAACAACAATTTCAAAAGGAATGTAAAAAAGAGTGGCAAGCAAAGCAGGAAAGGACCTGAGCCAGAAAGGATTTCAGGAAGAAGAAAGGTGCACAAACACGTCTATTGTAACAATGAGACTAGCACAGCTATCAGGATCTCATTAATTAATCCATTAAGTATTGTGCACCTACTATGTACCAAATGCTGTAATAAACAATAATAAAAGCAACAATTACAGTAATAATAACAATACATGCAATACCTTACTGATATACTACAATTGTCAAAGCATGTTAAATGGTGGTAGCTTGATCCAAATAACTATTAAGTATATATTTTCATGAAACCAAGATGGAAGCATAATCATGCAATACCAAGTCTGAACTTTTGAGTAACAAAATAACTTTGCTAACCTAAATAAATCTCTACTTGCTAAAATTTCAGCCAGTAAGCTAACGTAAGAGCCCATCAATTATGTCCACACCCCAGAGGCTGGAATTCAGCAACTTTCAACACAGTGGTTTTCTACTTGGCTGTATATCAGAACCACCTAGAGAGTTTAATGGCCAGGCTTTTCCCCAGACCATTTAAATGGAAATCTCTAAGAATGAGCCCAGCCGGGCGCGGTGGCTCACGCTTGTAATCCCAGCACTTTGGGAGGCCGAAGCGGGCGGATCACAAGGTCAGGAGATCAAGACCACGGTGAAACCCCGTCTCTACTAAAAATACAAAAAATTAGCCGGGCGTGGTGGCAGGCGCCTGTAGTCCCAGCTACTTGGAGAGGCTGAGCCAGAATGGCGTGAACCCGGGAGGCGGAGCTTGCAGTGAGCCGAGATCGCACCACTGCACTCCAGCCTGGGTGACAGAGCAAGACTCTGTCTCAAAAAAAAAAAAAAAAAAAAAAAGAATGACCCCAGGCACCAATATTTTCTAAAACTCCCCTTATGATTCAAAGGTGTAGGCAGGTTGAGGTATAATTTACATAAAGTGAAATACACAGATCTCACATGCACAGTTCAGTGTATTCAGACAAATGATAGATTAACCACTGCATACAGCTATCAAGATATAGAACATTTCCATGACACCAGAACATGGTCTTGTGCTCCCCCTCAGTCGGTCCTCACTTGCCCCCAGATGACAACTGATCTGACTTCATAAGCCATAGATTAGACTATTCTAGAACATATCACATAAATGATATGCTAGGGTATATACTTGTTTGTGTTTGGCTTCTTTTGCTCAGCATAATGCTTTTGAGGTTCATTCATATTGATAAGTATCAATAATACATTCCATTCGTGGTATAATTATTCTACAATTTATTTATCAATTCTCCTGTTGATGGTGATTTGGGCTGTTTTGAATAAAGTTGCTATGGACACTTTTGTATAAGTATTTTCATGTATATATGTTTTCATTTCTCTTAGGTAAAGATCTAAAAGTACAATTTCTGGGTCACAAGGTAGGCATATGTTAAATTTCATGAGAAACAGCCAGATTTCCAAAGTAGTTATTTTACCAGCAATGTATAAGTGTTTTGGTTGCTCTACACCCTGACAACATTTAGCATTGTCAGTCTTCTTAATCTTAGCCATTTTAGTAGGTGTATAGTGATATATCTCTCTGGTTTTAATTTGTATTTCCCGATGACTATTGACGTTGAGCATTTTCAGATGTTCAATGGCCATTCATAGATCTTCACCATAAATTAAGTACCTGTTCAAGCTTTTTTCCCCTTAAAAAAAAGTTGGTTTGTGTGTCTTGAGTGGTAGGAGTTGTTTATCTTGAGTATTCTGGATAAGAGGACTGCACATGTCTTCTCAGTTTGGCTAGTTTTTTCCTTCTTTGAAAGGCATCTTCTGAGAAGCAGAAGTTTTAAATTTTTATAAAGTCAACTAAGTTACCATTTTTTGTTTATAGTATTTACTAAGTCCTAAGAAATCTTTATCACAAGACCACTAAGATGTTTTCCCCTCGAAACTTTATAGGGGCCATTCTGGGTATCACTTAAGGGCTCAGAGTATTCAATGAGGTCTCTCCACTCTGTATACAGAACTCCAGTGTCTCCCAGCTCTTGTGAACTCTGGAATCTCCATTCTGCTCATAGCTCTCTGGTGGTGTGTTTCTGCCTGGTCTGACAGAGTCGTGCTGTTTGAGTACACACAGCTCACTATTCAGTCAAAGACTCAAGGTGCTACCGAGGCACTCCTGTGCGCAGCTCCCTCATTTCTGGTACTATGTCCTGCAAATTCCAGCCACCTCAGCTGCTCTGAACTCTGGCTGTTTCTTCAGCTCACCGAGACCAAGAGTATCTCCCTGGGCTCCGACGGGCTATGGCATGGGCCAGAAAGTGCCTTCATGTAGTAAGCTGGGACAAATCTTTCCTTCCCTCTGTCTGAGACCACAGTCTTTCACTACCTATGACCACAGTCTTTCACTACCTACTGTTCACTGTCTGAAAAGAGTCATTTTACGTATTTTGTCCCAGTGTGTAATTGTTTATGGTGGCAGAGCTAGTCCAGTATCCACTATTCATCAGGGTTGAAGCAGATATCCAAATTTGGGTTTTAAAACCTCAAGTGTGGCTCCATAATCCAACATCTTTTTTGTTTTTTGTTTTTTTTTTTTGGTGAGACGGAGTCTCGCTCTGTCGCCAGGCTGGAGTGCAGTGGCATGATCTCGGCTCACTGCAACCTCTGACTCCCTGGTTCAAGCGATTCTCCTGCCTCAGCCTCCGAAGTAGCTGAGACTACAGGTGTGCGCCACCACGCCCAGCTAATTTTTGTATTTTTAGTAGAGACGGGGTTTCACCATGTTGGCCAGGATGGGTCTCAATCTCTTGACTTTGTGATCCACCCGCCTCAGCCTCCCAAAGCACTGGGATTACAGGCGTGAGCAACTGCACCCGGCCTCATAATCCGACATCTTATTGCCTCAAATAGCTATTTGATTTATAAAAGATCAGTTGTTTTCTTATTCAATTTACTCTTCCCCAGGATCAGGTGTGGTATTTGTAGCAGAGCAGTTCTTTTCACGTAATTTTATCATAGCTTTTTTAAAGGCACCTGGAAAGGGTCAATGTGACACCTATGTCCTGAAGTAGAAGAGAAGGAATTAGTGAAAGAATATCATGCAGATAAAATGCAAGGGTTTCTTATGAGCTGACATTTGACATACTGGAAGGTCTGGGGCCAGAATACGGTTAGTCTGGGATAAATATATTTTAGAGCAAAAAACAAAAGTCAAACTCTCTAGTTCTGAGGGAGTGTTTAAGGTTTTTCAGGCCAGCTATCCAGTGAAACCACCCTGTCCTTGAGGTCTGTCACCCAGGAGAAGCAGGGTAAAGGGTACTCATGACCTCCTGGTACACTTATTTGTATTTCCTGTGTTAGTCCATTTCACACTGCTATAAAGGAATATTTGAGGCAATTAAATGAAAAGAGGTTTATTTGGCTTATGGTTCTCCAGGTTGTATGAGAAGTATAGTGCTGGCATCTGCTTCTGATGAGGGAAGCTTCCACTCATGGTGAAAGGCGAAGGGGGATCAGATGCATCACGTGGCAAGGGAGGGAACAAGAGAGATGCCAGGCTCTTTCAAACAACTAGCTCTCACTCACGTGAACTAAGAGGTCGAGAACTCACTCATTAATGTGGAGAGGGCACCAAGCCATTCATGAGGGATCCACCTCCATGACCCAAACACCTCCCACCAGGCCCCACCTCCAACGGTGAGGATCACAATTCAACATGAGATTTGGATAGGACAAACATCCAAATCAAATCACTTCCTATGAATTTACGATTTCAAAATTTAAACTTTTTCTTTTTTTTTTTTTTTGAGACAGAGTCTCGCTCTGTTGCCAGGCTGGAGTGCAGTGGTGCGATCTCGGCTTACTGCAACCTCCGCCTCCCAGTTCAAATGATTCTCCTGCCTCAGCCTCCTGAGTAGCTAGGACTACAGGTGCATGCCGCCACACCCAGCTAATTTTTGTATTTTTAGTAGAGACAGGGTTTCACCATGTTGGCCAGGATGGTCTCGATCTCTTGACCTCGTGATCCGCCCACCTCAGCCTCCCAAAGTGCTGGGATTACAGGCATCAGCCACTGCGCCCGGCCCAAAATTTAAACATTTTTAAAGGGTCTATCACCCATTATTTTTTTCTTTTCCAAGTCAAATGTCACTCGACTTCAAGCACTGAGATTAGAATCTTGAAATAACTTAACAAGTAAGGAATACCCCAAATTAGATAACAATGCATTAATAAAACCAATCTTTCTAACTTTTCCAGGTAACCAAATATCTAGGAAGTCTGCATTTAACACAGTTCTTACCTTCAAAAGGCCAATTTTCTTCCCTGGAATGCTCCTCCTGGCCCCTGGCCTTTCCCACCACTCTCTGGTCCTTGCCTCCCTCCCCAGGACCCCTTCTGATCAATTCCTTCAGAGCTCGGACCAAATGTTACTTCCTTAAGAAGGCTTTCCCTGGCACATGCCCCACACTTGTCCAGGTCCTGCTCTTCTATATTTCTTGAGCAATGTCTACTTATCCTTTTTAGCATTTCAATTATAATTCAATAAAATATAAGCTCTATGAGGGCAGAACCATGTCTTATTTACTTAGGTCAAGCCTTTTCTCCATGGCCTGGTAGAAGGAAGGTGATGAATAAGTATCTGTTGAATGAAGAAACTATACTAAATCCAATAAGATACCATCTCACACAAGTTAGAATGGTGATCATTAAAAAGTCAGGAAACAACAGGTGCTGGAGAGGATGTGGAGAAATAGGAACACTTTTACACTGTTGGTGGGACTGTAAACTAGTTCAACCATTGTGGAAGACAGTGTGGCGATTCCACAAGGATCTAGAACTAGAAATACTATTTGACCCAACCATTCCATTACTGGGTATATACCCACAGGATTATAAATCATGTTGCTATAAAGACACATGCACATGTATGTTTATTGCGGCACTATTCACAATAGCAAAGATTTGGAACCAACCCAAATGTCCACCAATGATAGACTGGATTAAGAAAATGTGGCACGTATACACCATGGAATACTATGCAGCCACAAAGAAGGATGAGTTCATGTCCTTTGTAGGAACATGGATGAAGCTGGAAACCATCATTCTGAGCAAACTATTGCAAGGACAGAAAACCAAACACGGCATGTTCTCACTCATAGGTGGGAATTAAACAATGAGAACACTTGGACACAGGATGGGGAACATCACACACCAGGGCCTGTCGTGGGGTGGAGGGAGAGGGGAGGGATAGCATTAGGATATATACCTAATGTAAATGACGAGTTAATGGGTGCAGCACACCAACATGGCACATGTATACATATGTAACAAACCTGCACGTTGTGCACATGTACCCTAGAACTTAAAGCATAATAAAAAAAAAAAAAAGAAACTATACTAAATCAGGCATATAAGGAAAGCCCCTTAAGGCTGGCTAACCAATAAGTTAAATAGTTTTGCAAGTATTTTTCATGAATGTGATGAATTACACTAGTACTTTGATGGGTTGTGTATATTATCTACTATCATTTATAAGGCATGAAGGATAAAAGTATAAAAGACTTGGACCATGGCCCAGGGGACTTAATAGTCCAACAGGCAAAACAGAGTAACACAATGTAAGTGTGAAGGAAGAGGCTCGATGCCAGGGGGCTCTTTCCAAGAACAGTTGGACTTGCTTTCTCAGGCCCAGCATGGCGGCCCTTGCTCCCACCTCAGCCTTCTCTTCCTCCTTATCTTCCTTGACCTCTATGTTGCAGCCACCCTGGTTTTCTTTCAGTTCCACAAAAGCACCATGCTCATCCTACTTCAGGCATTTGCACAGACAGCTCTGCTACCCTCAATCTAGCTAACTCTCACTCATCCTTCAGGGTTTGTTTCCTCAAGTCTTCCCAGTCCACCCCTCATCTAGGTCAGGCCTACCTGTTGTATATTCTCATGGCAACTGAGCTCCTGCTTCCTGCATGTATTACAATGATAAGTATTTGTGAAATTATTTGTTAATGACCATCCCCCACTAGATTTTAAGCTCCACATGTCTGTCTAGTTCCCCTGTCCCTGGAACACAGGAGGTCTTAAATACACTACCTGACATGCAAGTAAGTAATAGAGCAACTAAACAAATAAACAGTGGGAAGGGGGAATTGTATTGGGTCACTGACAATGACTAGGATTTGGGTAAACAAAAATTTCAGGCATCTAATAACTGACAGAGCTCAGGTTCAAAGCCAGGTCTGTCTGGGTCCTAAAGGGAGTTCATAATACTCTCCAATGATAGATTGGATTATTCCTTTTTTTTTTTTTCTGTGCTAGGGTCTCACTAGGTTGCCCAGGCTGGTCTCAAACTTCTGGCCTTAAGCGATCTCCTCCCACTTCAGCCTCCCAAAGCACTGGGTTTCCAAGCTTCAGCCACTGTGCGCAGCCTAGACTGGATTATTCTTCCCAACTAGGCACCTCCTCCCTCTAGTAATATTATATATTCTCTCTTTGCAACATGACCTTTGCAAGACCTCCTACCAGGAAGAGTACATTGACTAATGTCATTGACTTTGGGCTTGGTCCTGTGACTTGCTTTGGTAACAGAAATGGAAGACATCGCACTGTACCATTGTTGAGCTAAGACTTTAAGGCATAATAATCACCAACCCTTTTAAGCTTAAACCTTCTACCACAGGAAGAGGAGGACCCAAATGACTGTTCCTCCTTTAGCCCAGATTTTGAAAATAACACATACATACTATGGACTGGAACCTGACTCAAAGTTATGTGGCTTACTGAGTAAGTTCAGCCTAGTGACATAGCTGAACCACAGCCAACCTGCACACCCATGAACATGAAATAAATGTTTGCAATTGTAAGCCACTGAGATTTTGGGATTGCGTGATATGCAATATTGTCATGGCAGAAATCTAACTAATATGCCTCCCTCAATGACAGGGTTGCAACTTATTCTTATTTTTTTCAGCATTTAGCACATAGCTGGCTACATAGTGGGTGGTCAATTAATACTGTTAAACCCAGTAAATGATGTTCCTCAGGGACTCTAGTGAAATGGACGAAAACATTAATAATGCTTCTAAAGCAAAGATTTTTAAAATGGATGAATCTAATACAAAGTGACTAAAGAGAGAAACTTTGAGAAAGTGGGTTTCTTTGTTTGTTTGTTTGTTTTGTTAGGACTGAAAACCTCTTCTGGCACTTTAAGTATAAGCAAATGCTTTGGAGACACCTAATCTAACTCCTGTCAGATAAAATGATTAAGTTTTCAAGAGGCAGGATATCATTTGCTGGTTGACCTTAAAGAAAGAAAACTGTCAAAATTTTAAATGAAAGGAGCTGAATAACTTTTCTCTTGTTATCTGGTATTTCTAATAATTTAACTCAAAAACCAGAAGCAGCTAGAAAAAAAGCTAAACTTTCAGCCCAGTCTTTCTTCTGCATGAAGACTTGCATTCATAAACCTGTACTAAGTAACTACCAAGTATCCTGGTGATGGAGGAAAAATAACACCTTAGATCTGAGCCACTGTAAATCTCTTTGGAACCAGGCAGGATATAAAAATATATATACTCCTAAATTCCTCAACTTAAACTCATAATGCTTTGCAACTTACAAAACATTTATTCATACATTCCTCATTTCGTTTTCACAAGAATGTGTGAGACAGATTATTTATTATTATTATTATTTAGACAGGGTTTTGCTTTGTCACCGAGGCTTGAGTGCAATGACATGATCACAGCTCAAAATCTGCAGCCTTGACCTCCCAGGCTCAAGCAATCCTTTTGTTTCAGCCACTAGTGTAGCTGGGACTACAGATGCACACCACCACCACACCTGGCTAATTTTATTTTAAAGAGATAGGGTCTCACTATGTTGCCCAGGCTGGTCTCAAACTCCTCGGCTCAAGTAAGCCTCCTGCCTTAGCCTCCTAAAGTGCTAGTGAGAGGTGAAACCAGCTGGACTTCCTGGGTCGAGTGGGGACTTGGAGAACTTTTCTGTCTAGCTAGAGGATTGTAAATGCACCAATCAGCACTCTGTAAAAACGCACCAATCAGCGCTCTTTGTCTAGCCAAAGGATTGTAAACGCACCAATCAGCACTCTGTAAAAACACACCAATCAGCACTCTGTGTCTAGCTAGAGGATTGTAAACACACCAATCAGCACTCTGTAAAAACTCACCAGTCAGCGCTGTGTCTAGCTGGAGGATTGTAAACGCACCAATCAGCACTCTGTAAAAACATACCAAGCAGCGCTCTATGTCTAGCTAAAGGATTGTAAATGCACCCATCAGCACTCTGTAAAAAGGCACCAGTCAGCGCTCTGTGTCTACCTAAAGGTTTGTAAATGCACCAATCAGCACTCTGTAAAATGGACCAATCAGCACCCTGTAAAATGGACCAATCAGTAGGATGTGGGCGGGGACAAATAAGGGAATAAAAACTGGCCACCCCAGCCAGTAGTGGCAATCTGCTCGGGTCCCCTTCCACGCTGTGGAAGCTTTGTTCTTTCGCTCTTCACAATAAATCTTGCTGCTGCTCACTCTTTGGGTCCGCACCACCTTTAAGAGCTGTAACACACGAAGGTCTGTGGCTTCATTCTTGAAGTCAGTGAGACTACAAACCCACCAAACTCCACACACATCTGAAGGAACAAACTCCAGACACATCATCTTTAAGAGCTGTAACACTCACTGCGAAGGTCTGCAGCTTCATTCTTGAAGTCAGCAAGACCAAGAACCCACCGGAAGGAACCCCATGAACCCACTGGAAGGAAGAAACTCCAGACACATCTGAAGGAACAAACTCCGGACACACCATCTTTAAGAGCTGTAACACTCACCACGAAGGTCCGCGGCTTCATTCTTGAAGTCAGCAAGACCAAGAACCCACCGAAGGAACCAACTCCGGACACACTGGGATTGCAGGTATGAGCCACCATGCCTGGCCTGGTTATGTTTTTTTTTTGTTTTTGTTTTTGTTTTGAGACGGAGTCTCGCTCTGTCACCCTGGCTGGAGTGCAGTGGCGCGATCTCGGCTCACTGCAAGCTCCGCCTCCCGGGTTCACACCATTCTCCTGCCTCAGCCTCTCCGAGTAGCTGGGACTACAGGCACCTGCCACCACGCCCGGCTAATTTTTTGTATTTTTAGTAGAGGCGGGGTTTCACGGTGGTCTCGATCTCCTGACCTCGTGATCCGCCCGCCTCGGCCTCCCAAAGTGCTGGGATTACAAGCGTGAGCCACCGTGCCTGGCCCTGGTTATGTTTTTTTATCCCTCTCTGAGATGAGGAAACAAAGAGGCTCAGCCACTGTTTCACACAGCGAGTGGCTGGTAGAAAGTGACAGATATCTGACTATCTTTCTTCAATGCCACAGGGCCTCATTTCCCAAGACTTAAACATTTATAGATATAACAGAAAACCTCTGCAAAAGCATCAACATACCACACCAGGGAATATTTTCTGGAGCCGGTCTGCTGCAGCCAGAGCCTTGGGCTTACCACCTCCTAGGCAATCTTCAAACTCATAGAGAGGCTGCCTCACAGGATTGGAGTAGGAGATCTTGGCATTGTCCACAAATGTGATGTGTCTCACGCCCCAACCCTGTGTGGAAACAGGAGATCATGCTGTGTTTCTGATGAACATTTCACAGGGTGCTGTCTCTTGAAATCTCAAAAAGAATATTGGTTTGGAGAAGCTTGAGAACCTCAAAACACAAGAAACTTCAGAAACTGAATTGTGCAAATTCAGGTTACGATAAACAGAATGTTGACTTTCCTTAAAAAACAACATAATTATATACTCAGTGCCTGGTTTCCTGTAATGAGACTAAAAAATGTCAAGTGGGACAGACTAGTAATTCATTATTTTTGACAGTGTCACCAAAGATTTGGAGGTAAATCCCATAAGAATTGTCTGTTGTTTTAAAAAGATTAGCAATAGCCCCTAAATGTCCTTGATTTCCCTTAATGAATAATTAAGTATAAATAACAACTGCTCTTGAAGCTCATTTAAAGCCTGAATGAACTCCTCCAAAAAATGACTCACAAATTATTTCCCACTGTATGATATTTTAGAACATTTTGTACCATTTCTTCAAGAGGCAAAGCCTTATTAATAATCTGGAATTTAGGGAACAAGTCTATATTCTTAGAAATAGTTTTCACTGGGCCGGGCGCGGTGGCTCACGCTTGTAATCCCAGCACTTTGGGAGGCCGAGACGGGTGGATCACGAGGTCAGGAGATCGAGACCACGGTGAAACCCCGTCTCTACTAAAAATACAAAAAAATTAGCCGGGCGTGGTGGCGGGCGCCTGTAGTCCCAGCTACTCGGAGAGGCTGAGGCAGGAGAATGGCGTGAACCCGGGAGGCGGAGTTTGCAGTGAGCCGAGATCGCGCCACTGCACTCCAGCCTGGGTGACAGAGTGAGACTCCGTCTCAAAAAAAAAGAAATAGTTTTCACTGTTTTATAGGCTTCAATTATGTCTCCTATAACAGTTTTATAAAACCATACTATTTTAAAGGTAGATGGGATCTCTAAAATCCTTAGTCCAATTACTTTGTTTTATAGATATGGAAACTGATGCCCAGGAAAGATAAGTGATTTGCCTAAGGGATACATCTGGTTAATGGTAGGAATGAATGAGTTCTCCAGAAGTGCAACCAAATGAAGTTGCCTACTTCTTGGGGTAGGGTACGGTGGGTATATTTTAGTAGATCATAAATAAGCATACTGACCCATACTGACCTAAGAGATGTCCTGCCATGACTGGCTACAAGGCCAAGATTCTGCTCTCTCTTATTTCAGTATCTTTCCATTAGATACTGAGAGACTCAATTAGATTGAAGGTTTCAGAGATCCAGCCAACAAGGACCCAAGATTCGTTTTCCGTGTTGAGAACGACAGGCCAGAATCTGCCTTTCATAAGCATAGGTTAGACTGGCTGTTTTGAAGCCCACTGGTAACCTTCTGGTCTACCCACCCAGTTTTGTAAATTATTTTCATCATCTAAGCAACCTACCATGGAGGGAGAATAAAGTCACTTGTACTTGCTTTGGGAATGTTTATTTCTGAAGTATTTTTGCATTCCTTAAAGCAACTGATGAATGGATAGCAAGGAAGGCAGTCTGGGAACGTGCTGGGTAGTGGGAAGAAAGCCAGATACATTACAAACATGCCATAGGTTAGTCACATGCAGGTGTATTTGCACACACTTAACTTTTGGTTTCCTGGAATGCTACACAGTTTAAATGGCTAATCTGCAAAGATTAAAGAAAATCACAATACTCAATGCTGGTGAGGATGTTGTAGGGAGAAAATCATCCTACTGATTGAGAATGTTAAAGTGGTCTAATCTTTCTGGAAAGCAATTTGGCAGAGTGTTTCTAGAATCTTCAGAATACCCATTTCCTATGACCTATTTCCAGCAATTTATCCTAAGAAATAATCTGACATACTGACCAAAATGCAGTCACAAAGATGTTCTTTGCAGCCCAATTTACAAAAAGTTTTTTTTTGTAAAAAACTGGAAACAATGTAATGCTGAACATTAGGAGAAGGGTTCAGTAAGTTATGTTTCATCATATCAGAAGGCATATTCTACAGTCATAAAGCTTTAGCAGACATTGCAGTGAACTCATGCAGTCCCGACTACTCAGGAGGCCAAGGTGGGAAGATCACAAGATCCAGTCCAGCCTGGGCAACAAAGCCAGATCCTGTCTCAAAAAATAAAAAGAAGGCCTCATAGACAGGCATCATTTTTAATGACATGTTAATTGGTAACAGCAAAGGACATTATTACATATCTAATAAAATGTCAAAATACATATTAAACATGGAAATGTGACAAGTGAAAAAGTGGTAGGAAAATGAGTGTCTTCTTTCCTGCTTTATGACTTTTATATTTTCTATAATGGCTTTATGTTCACTTGCAATTTTGAAAAATGTTTGGAAAATCTAAGCATCTAAAAATTCTAGAACCTAGAAAAAGACAGTAAAATAAAATTCCACAGAAGGAGGAAAAAATTAATAAAGATAAAAGTAGATATTTACGAATCTGAAAGCAAAATGAGACAGAAAACAAAAATTATAGAATAAATAAAGTAATGCTCCAAAAAAACTGATAAATAGACAAGCCTCTCTAGCAAGGCTGAATATGAGAAAAAAAAGAGAAAACACAAATATACAACATTAGGAATATGAAAAGATTTTTTAAAAGATAAAAGGAAGATTTAAAAAATAAGAGAATACCGTATGTATTTTATATCAATTAATTTTTAAAGCTAGAAAAGCAGTACAAAATCTAAAAAGGTGAGTCAACACAGAAACATCTGTAAAAGTTTACAAAGATTCCCACCACCCCTACTGCCCCAACCAACAAAATTCTTTTTTTTTTTTTTTTTTTTTGAGACAGTCTTGCTCTGTCGCCCAGGCTGGAGTGCAGTGGCGCTATCTCTGCTCACTGCAAGCTCCACCTCCTGGGCTCACGCCATTCTCCTGCCTCAGCCTCCTGAGTAGCTGGGACCACAGGCGCCCGCCACCACGCCCAGCTAATTTTTTTGTATTTTTAGTAGAGACGGGGTTTCAACCGTGTTCTCCAGGATGGTCTCCATCTCCTGACTCGTGATCCGCCCTCCTCAGCCTCCCAAAGTGCTGAGATTACAGGCATGAGCCACCGTGCCCAGCCCAACAAAATTCTTAAATGCATCAGGCCCAGACAGATTTATAACTGAATTTTACCTAACCATCAAGAAACAGATAATTCATTTATTTAAACTGTTCTGGAGCTTAGAAAAAGGCAGAACGTCTTAGGTTTATTTTATAAAGCTAGCATAATGTAGCTATAAAATATACAAAGATAGAACAAGGAATAACATGACTATAAACCAATTTGACTTATGAAGTGAGATGTAAAATTTATTGATTAATTGATCAGTTGATTGAGACAGTGTCTTGCTTTGTCACCCAGGCTGGAGAGCAGTGGCACGATCTTGGCTCACTACAGCCTCAACCTCCTGGTCTGAGGCAATCCTCCCACCTCAGCTCCCGAGCAGCTGCAACTACAGGCACGCGCCACCACAGCCTGGCTAATTTTTGTATTTTTTTTTGTAGAGATGGGGTTTCGCCATGTTGTCCAGGCTGGTCTCGAACTCCTGAGCTCAAACGATCCGCCCACCTTGGCCTCCCAAACTGCTGGGATTGTAGGTGTGAGCCACCGTGCCCGGCCGAGATGTAACATTTAAACAAAACCTTACTAATTGAATTCAAGAGTATATGAGAAGAATAAGATACCACGTACAAATAGGGTTTATTCTAGGAATGCTCAACATTAGAATACTTTGTCTTGATAAATGTAGTTGATAAAGCTCGACATTTCTGATATAAACGTGCAGAAACAGAAATCAGCTTCTTTAAATTATAAAGAACACTTACCAGAAACCAACATCAAAATTAAAGGTAAAAACAAGAGGCACTCTCATTAAAGTCAGCAATAAAACAAAGATATCAACTCTCACTGCCATTCTTCTACATTACTGTGGAGTTCTAGCCAATCTTACAAGACAAGGAAAAAAAAGATATAAGTGTTGGTGAGGAATACTATTAAGCTACAAAAGAATCAAAAAACTCTTAGAACTAAGAGAGTTTAGAAAGATGGCTAAAGATAAATATGCAAAATTCACTATTTTTCCTACATCCCACTAATAGTCAACTGGAAAGTTTAATGGGAGAAAATATCTCTAAAGGAAAAAACATCATTAAATATGTAGAAATACCATATTTAAACTCAATTAGATACATGCAAGGCCTATATAAAGAAAATGCTACTGAAAGACAAAATGATCTAACTAAGAGATACACCATGCTCCCAGAACTAAGGATTAATGTCATAAAAATACATCAATCCCTTCTAATTTATCTATAAATTCATTGTAATTTCAACTAAAACAGTGAGTATGAATATAGGAATAAAAAATAGATCAATGAGTCAAAATAGAGAATCCATAAAGAGACTCAGGTATATAAGGGGGTTTAGCATTTGATAAAGACAGAAAAATGATGATTTAGATTACTGAATAAATGCCATTAAAACAACTAACAATCCATTTTGTGCAAAAGTAGCTAGATCTTTACCCCTTACCATGTAACCAAAAAACTTCCACATTCATAAAGCTCTAACATAAAAACAAGAGTTCCATAAGCCACAAAGGAAAAGACTGATACATATAATAACATAAAGCTGAAAAAAACTTTTATATGGCTAAAGACACCTTAGATAAACTGTGAAAAATATTTGCATCATATTATAGAAAAAAGGTTAATTGCCCCAATAAAAAGAACTCTAAATCAATAAAAGACACAACCCAAAGAACATGAATAAAAGAAATAAAACTCACAAAAGAAATAAAATTAAACTCACCCTTGCTAATTAAAGAAACGCAAATTCAAACAATAAATGTTACTTAACTGACTGAGATTTCAAAAGTTGATATATCCAATTTTGGCAAGAGCGTGGAAAAAAGTTCTGTGTCTTATATGTGTAACATTTTTGGAAGGCAATTTCGTTTGAAAAAAATTTTTGGCCAGGCATGGTGGCTCACACCTGTAAACCCAGCACTTTGGGAGGCCAAGGCAGGCAGATCACTTGAGGGCAAGAGTTCAAGACCAGCCTGGACAACATGGCAAAACCCCGTCTCTACTAAAAATACAAAAATTAGCCAAGTGTAATGGTGCACACCTGTAGTCCCAGCTACTCGGGAAGTTGAGGCAGGAGAATCACTGAACTCAGGAGGCGGAGGTTGCAGTGAGCTGAGATCATGCCACTGCACTCCAGCCTGGGTGACGGAGTGAGACTTTGTCTCAAAAAAAAAAAAAATTAATGACAAACAAATATATAAAATATTGACATTCAAATTCTATACTCTAACATAGCAATTCTATGTCTAGGGCTTTTTTTCCTAAAAAAATAATCCTATGGATATATAAACATACAAGTATAAGAATATTCTCTAATAGAGAACAGTATCTAATGGAAAAAAATAGAAAGTAATCTGAAATTGATTAAATAAAGAACACAGTCATACAACAAAATACCACATATACATACTATGGAAACACAGAAAGGTAGCCACAGTCATTTTTCTATCTAGTTAAAAATAAAAACCTGTTATAGATAGTATGCTATGATCTAATCTTTATAAATATAAATAAATATCGGCAAAGATAAAGATTTCTCTATATTTAGATATGTCTACAATAACATCTGGGAAAAAGACTGCATACTAATCTACAAAGTCTGCTTAATAGGAAATGGGACTTGCGATGGGTGTGGAGGACTTTCTGTTTCTATCTGATAATAAAAGCTTGTATTTCTTTTACACTTCAAAAGATAAGAAAAGGAAAAAAGGAAGGGAGGGAGAGATGGAGGGGATGGGGAGCTGGGAGATGGAAGGCAATCACGAAGAGTAAAACAAGAACAGAAGCTACAACTTCAAAGGTGCCATTTGCACCCCCCACCTCCGACTTACCATCAACGTCCTAGCTACATTGCAACCCAAGGTGCCGGCTCCAAGCAGCAGACATTTGACAGACACAACCCTGTCCAAGTCTAAAGTAGGAACCAATCTCCAACACATCAGTTTGAGATTTAGATCCACTGATGACTCAGCTAACCTAGAAAAGGAGAGATTTACTTATTCAGTCACTCCTTTGTGCAATAATCTTGTTCTGAAAGATTTCAAGTGGCTATGCGAGAAAATAAGAAATAATAAGGAAATTGGGATCAAAGGAAAAAGAAAATGAAGCTGGAGGGTAAGCAGGGAGGAGAAAGCTTCCCACCCAGCAGCATGCTGTTGGAGTCCTCTGCAACAAGGGGGCCACAAATTTGATACTGAGTTCCAGCAGCCAAGGTGAAAAGGAAAGAGCATGACCAGTTATAGAAATCATGGTGTCCATGAATAAAAACATACCATCTGATTAAAAGGGAAGTTTTTCCTAGTACTGAAAACAGAAATTTCTCCCATATCTCCTTAATAAAGAGTGTGCTCAGGCCAGGCACAGTGGCTCACACCTGTAATCCCAGCACTTTGGGAGGCCAAAGCAAGCAGATCACCTGAGGTCCGGAGTTCGAGACCAGCCTAGCCAACATGGTAAAACCCTGTCTCTACTAAAATTACAAAAATTAGCTGGGTGTGGTGGTAGGCGCCTGTAATCCCAGCTACTCAGGAGGCTGAGGCAGGAGATTCGCTTGAACCCGGGAGGCAGAGGTTGCAGTGAGCCGAGATCATGCCACTGCACTCCAGCCTGGGCAACAGGAGCGAAACTCTGTCTCAAAAAAAAAAAGGGTGCACTCAGATTCGCCCTTAAACACAATACTGGTTTCCATGAAATAATTCTTCTAATATCCTTCCAGGTGGGCCAATAAGCGCTGAGCGTGGTGGCTCATGCCTGTAATCCCAGCACTTTGGGAGGCCAAGGCAGGTGGATCACGAGGTCAGGAGTTCGAGACCAGCCCGGGCAACACAGTGAAACCCTGTCTCTATAAAATACAAAAAATTAGCAGGGCATGGTGGTGTGTGCCTGTAATCCCAGCTACTCGGGAGGCTGAGGCAGGAGAATCACTTGAACCCAGGAGGCAGAGGTTGCAGTGAGCAGAGATTGCGCCATTGTATTCCAGCCTGCACGGAGCAAGACTCCGTCTGGGGCGGAGCGGGGGTTGGGGGGGAGTGGACCAATAGGACCAAGCTAGAGGACAATGCATAAAGGACTGAAAGACAGTACAGGTACGCTGGAGGTCTGAGAGCATGAGCTTGAAACAAAAACAAAATTTAGAATGTCTAGAACAGATGAACAGTGTGCCCTTCAGGATATGCATTGTTAATATTAATTCTCACAACCAAACTTCAATTAAAGAGCAGAATAACACGTGGCAGCATGACTGGCACCCCCTGGGCTGAATTACACAATGTTGTGTTGGCCTGACAGAATTTGGTTTGTGTCTTGATTACAAAAAGCCCGACTGGAGAAAACAGCTTCCCAAATATACCTTTTAGGGTCCATACATTCACTGAGGTTCACCATCCTTGGTCCCATGCCTCCTTTCTGGTTCTTTTCCCATCCAACTGCTTTAGGACAATCTTAAGGCAAATAAAACACAAAGTTGAATGAAGGAGAGAAGAATAAAAACAAGCAGATCAAGCAGCGACCTTACATAAAAAAGATCGACATTCATAATGGCCCATGCATTGACAAGCTTTTGGTTTGCTTCTTTCTGAAAGAGACTTGAGGGCCTGAATTTCCATGGACTTGCCACAGTTGCCTCCCCATCTTTCTCAACTACTGGGAATCTTGTTTAGGGACCATCAAGCCCAAGCAATCTTCCTGTACAGGAGCTTCTGAAATAGCCCTCAACTCTGGCCCAAGGTGCCTCAACTTTCACTGTTATTGGAAGTTGCTGAAAAAAAAGACAATCTTATCTGGGGTAGGTATAACCCCGTTGAGGCTTCTCTATCTAAGCAAGCCAAGCCAATGTAACTGCAGCACCCCTTCACTGAGGTTCCTATTGGGATTTGAACCTTTAAATTAAGTATGTCCCTTCTGTTGCCCATCCTTACCGTGTCCCTCTGCTCAGCCTTTCTGTCACTGCACCTGTGAGCAGATCACAGTCCAAGGTGACTATCATTTGATTAAGCTGCCCTTTCCTTTAAGCTCATCTTTATCCATTCAGAACTTTCCCTTCCCTGACTTCTCCCTTCCCGGCTGCCCTCTTTTAATCCCTGCTATGGGAGCCTCTGTAACTCCAATTAACTCCAATTCTAGCAGTTCCCAAAGTGTGTCCTATTCAATAATCTCAGAGGATAAGGACCCTGTAGCTAAACAGACTTGAGAAATGCTTCTATACTTATATCTATCTTCTATATCCAGCCCCCACTACCACTCAAACCTGGCCATTCGCATTGCACATGAGGGAGATAAAAGCTCTGAGAAACCTGCAGTACAGAACCCACGTGATTTGATTTAGCTTTGTGTTTCCCAAACTTACATGGCTCTCCTTATCTCCCTTCATTTCCCTGTATACCAATTACAATCTCAAGGGACACATTCAGGGAAACATTGCTCTATTCTACTGTTGCAAAATTCTCTAAAACATCTCAATTGCTTTGCAGAACACACCTGCTACCTTCTCATGTTAATGAAAGCTTTGCTTGCCTTGGTGGAACCACAGCCTTGTAAATCTTACTAGTGGATCCCACTCTCTTGCGCTCCCTACATCTCAGGACCTCTGCTACTCCCCCTTTCTCACTGAATTCCCACTGCTCACAATAAAGCCTGAACGCCTAAGCAAGAAATTCACCCCACCACAGCCTACACTTCCAGCATCACCTCCACTGTCTGCCTTAAGCAACAGACTCTGCAGCAACAGAAACTCCTTGACTTGAAGTTAAGATGTACGGGACTGGGGGAATTTTAATTTTGTTTCTAATTATACGCTGGTTTTTTTTTTCCTTTTTTTTTTTTTGAGACAGAGTCTCGCTCTGTCGCCCAGGCTGGAGTGCAGTGGCGTGATTTTGGCTCACTGCAAGCTCCGCCTCCTGGGTTCATGCCATTCTCCTGCCTCAGCCTCCCAAGTAGCTGGGAGTACAGGCGCCCACCAGCATGCCCGGCTAATTTTTTGTATTTTTAGTAGAGATAGTGCTTTACCGTGTTAGCCAGGATGGTCTTGATCTCCTGACCTCGTGATCCACCCGCCTCGGCCTCCCAAAGTGGTGGGATTACAGGCATGAGTTACCACGCCCGGTCTGTACACTGGTTTTGTCCATTCTCCTACTTTTGAATTTCTATCAAGATCGCAATTTTCCTTTCCTTGGGAAACTTTTCAGCTTTTGACATTTAAAAAAATAGTATTGCCCAATATAATTATTGGACCTAGAAGGTATTGATTTCCTTTACACGATCTTTTGTTTCTGGGATAGGATAGCCAATGAGAAACTATAGGGCCAATTATCCTTGAAAGCTAGTTGGGCCCCAGTTTGGCTGAGGGTATCATTCACAGCAAGAAGCCAGAAAACAAACGTCCTTCCCCCTTTTAAGTCGGGCACTCTGATGTGGTATTTTTTAATGCCATGAAAAATTGAAACTGAAATAATAGAGTTTTCTTGTTTGAGACAGGGTCTTGCTAAGTTGCTGAAGCTGGTCTTGAACTCCTGGGCTCAAGTGATCCTCCAGCTTCAGCCTCTGGAGCAGCTAGGATTACAGGCATGAGCCACCATACCCAGTCAGATTTGAGTTTCATAAAGAGGTTAAGACTTCAGAATTGTTTTTCTGTGGGGAAAAAAAAGAGTTCCCACCTGCCATTAATCGATATTTTGTTTGATTTTATTACTACTCTTAGATTGAATTAAAAATGTGTCTCTTAACAGCAAAGACATGGAATCTGCTTAAATGCCCATCAATGACAGACTGGATAAAGAAAATGTGGTACACGTATACCATGAAATACTATGCAGCCATAAAAAAGAACGAGATCACGTCTTTTGCAGGAACATGGATGGAGCTGGAGGCCATTATCCTTAGCAAACTAGTGCAGGAACAGAAAACCAAATACTGCATGTTCTCAGTTATAAGTAGGAGCTAAATGATGAGAACTCACGGACACAAAGGGGACCAACAGACACTGGGGCCTGCTTGAGGGTGAAGCGTGGGAGGAGGGAGAGGATCAGAAAAAATACTAGGTACTAGGTATTAGTACCTGGGTGATCAAATAATCTGTACAACAAACCCCTGGGAAACAAGTTTACCTATATAACAAACCACATATACCCCTGAACTGAAAATAAAAGTTTTTTTCTTTTTTAATGTGTCTCTGATACATAGCACAGGAACTTGACAAGAACTACAGAATCACGGCCTAGTATTGTAATCCATAACTCCGGCCTAGGTTTTCTCTTGATACAGGTAAGAAATTATTAAACAAAAATAAGACATAATTTCAAATTAAAAGCTCTCTATACTCAAAAGGTTACAGATGCTGGGCTCATGTCTGTAGTCCCAGCTACTTGGGAGGCTAAGGCAGGAGGAAAGATTGCAGGAGGAAGGATTTAGCCCAGGAGTTCAAGGCCAGCCTGGGCAACATAAGAAGACCTCATCTCTCAAAAAATAATAATAATAATAAAGGCTATAGCCATTTCTAAGAAAATTAGATGCCCTTTAAACTTAATAATGAAAAAAATACCACATATGGCAATAGTATTTAATTTACCATACCTGCCTCCATATAATCTATACCTATATGACATACACCAAATTAAATGATAAATATATATATATATATATATATATATAGAGAGAGAGAGAGAGAGAGAGAGAGAGAGAGACGGAGTCTTGCTGTTTCCCCAGGCTGGAGTGCAGTGGCACTTATCTTGGCTCACTGCAACCTCCGCCTCCCGGGTTCAAGCAATTCTCCTGCCTCAGCCTCCTGAGTAGCTGCGACTACAGGTGTGCACCACCAGGCCCAGCTAATTTTTGTATTTTTAGTAGAGATGGGGTTTCACCATGTTGGCCAGGACGGTCTCAATCTCTTGACCTCATGATCCACCCGCCTTGGCCTCCCAAAATGCTGGGATTACAGGCGTGAGCAACCACACCTGGCCAAGAAAATATTTTTTAGGGAAAAATTAGGTGCTGTCTCCCATAGTGGGCAAGCAGGAGGAGCACAGGAAAAAACAGTTAAGATGATGGGATCTCTACCCGCAGCAGTGTCTGCCATCTTCCTCCACCAGGTGCCAGAGCTGTAACACACCATGAGGAAGCAAAAGAAGACATAGGATATTTAAAATAATACTCCTCGACTGTGCAAGGTAGCTCACACCTGTAGTCCCAGCACTTTGGGTGGCTGAGGCTAGAGGATTGCTTGAGCCCAGGAGTTCAAGACCAGCCTGGGCAACATAGTGAAACCCTGTCTCTGCAAAAAATACAAAAATTAGTCGGGTGTGGTGGCATACGCCTGTAGTCCCAGCTACTCGGGAAGCTAAGCTGGGGGTATGGTTTGAGCCTGGGAGGTAAAGGCTGCAGTGAGCTATGATTTTGCCACTGCACTCCAGCCTGGGTGACAGGTCGAGACCCTGTCTCAAAAAATAAAATAAAATAATTTAAAATAATACTCCTTATACCATTACCATGGCAACTATGGGATATCTTAGAAGTATTGAAAAGTACAACCATACTTATATTTTCAGTTTACATTATGATATAGAAAAATTCTTTATAAAGTTGTATTTACCATAAAGTTTTACTTACAACTACGAGGGAACATATTAATTTACATGAAAAACAGGAAATGCATTTGCCTTTCCTAAGCTAAATAATCTACATTTAATATCAGGCATAAAGAAGATGTGTTAAAGGCATTAGTCGACGACAGAAAACCTTTTTCAAATGGAAATGTATGGTGTGGTTCCTGGGTTTAAATGTCAGCATACCTGTAATGTGGCTCATACCTGTAATCCTAGCACCCTGGGAGGCTGAGGCAGGCAGATTGCCCGAGCTCAGGAGTTCAAGACCAGCCTGGGTACACGGTAAAACCCCATCTCTACTAAAATACAAAAAAGTAGCCGGGTGTAGCGGCGTGCACCTGTAGTCCCAGCTACTCAGGAGGCTGAGGCAGGAGAATTGCTTGAACCCAGGATTGCAGCAAGCTGAGATCCTGCCACTGCACTCCAGTCTGGGCAACAGAGCAAGACTCTGTCTCAAAAAAAAAAAAAAAAAAAAAAAAATGACCAGGCACAGTGGCTCATGCCAGTAATCCCAGCACTTTGGGAGGCCGAGGCGGGCGGATCTGTAATCCCAGCACTTCGGGAGGCCCAGGCGGGCGGATCATAACATCAGGAGTTCGAGACCAGCCTGGCCAACACGGTGAAACCCCGTCTCTACTAAAGATACAGAAACTTAGCCAGGCGTGGTGGCATGCGACTGTAATCCCAGCCACTCGGGAGGCTGAGTCTGGAGAATTGCTTGAACCCAGGAGGAGAGGTTGCAGTGAGCCGAGATCGTGCCATTGCACTCAAGCCTCAAGCGACAGGGCGAGAAACCATATCAAAAAAAGCAAAAAAAATGTCAGCATCATCAAGCATGAGCCTTATCATAGAGAGTAGGATGTAAGAATAACTCAGTGACTTTGTCATAAAAGTGCAAAGAAAACTGCCTCTCTGCAGAGTCGTTGGCAGAATTAAGTGATTACCTCATGGAAGGTGCCTGGCAGCTTGTCAGACACACAGACCAGACCCACATTACTTTTTAGCTAACTCTCCCCTCATTCCCTAAGACCACATTTGTCCAACCCACAGCCCAGGATGGCTTTGAATGTGGCCCAACACAAATTCATAAACTTTCTTAAAACATTATGAGATGTTTTTGCATTTTTTTTTAGCTCATCAGCTATCATTAGTGTATTTTATGTGTGGTCCAAGACAATTCTTCTTCCAGTGTGGCCCAAGGAAGCCAAAAGATTGGACACCCCTGTGACTATCTTTAAGTGTGGTTTAATAAAACAAAGGTGTAGCATGTAAGTTAACATTACACAGGAGCTATTTTAGAATTTGCCAGGAGAGGGTGCTACATCCAATGCAAATATCTAAAAACAGCAGAAAAGCAAAGGCTCTAAACTGAAAAGCAGCATCGTCCTTTGATCAAGCAGAAGTACTCTGTCAATCTTTCAGAGAAGTGTGTAAAGACATCTGTGTTAGAGCATAGAATCGCTGAAAAAATGTCATGTGGGCCAATCCTGAATCCTTCTGACTGTAGCACTCTAGAAAAGATATCTCAGAAGAGATTTTTTTTTTTTTGAGACAGAGTCTTGCTCTGTCACCCAGCCTGGAGTGCAGCAGCGCAGTTGCCTCACTACACCTCCACCTCCCAGGTTCAAGCGATTCTCCTGCCTCAGCCTCCTGAGAGCTGAGATTACAGATGCCCGTCACCACACCTAGCTCATTTTTGTATTTTTAGTAGAGACGGGGTTTTGCCACGTTGGCCAATCTCGAACTCCTGACCTCAGGTGATCCACCCGCCTCGGCCTCCCAAAGTGCTGGGATTACAGGCATGACCCACGGCGCCTGGCCTTGGAAGAGATTTTGACACCACCTCCCCCATCACACACACACATTTTAAGACATATCTATGGTATAAGGAAAGAAATGTGCCTTGGAACCATGAGGATGATGTAAGGAACAACAAGTTAAATAATGTATGTGAGGCCAGGCTCGGTGACTCATGCCTGTAATCCCAGCACTTTGGGAGGCCAAGGTGGGTGGATCACTTGAGGTCAAGACTTCAAGACTGGCCTGACCAACATGGTGAAACCTGTCTCTACTAAAAATACAAATATTAGCTGGGCGTGGTGGCGGGCTCCTGTAATCCCAGCTTCTTGGGAGGCCGAGGCGGAAGATCACTTGAACCTGGGAGGCGGAGCTTGCAGTGAGCTAAGATCGCGCCACTGCACTCCAGCCTGGGCGACAGAGCGAGACTCTGTCTCAAAAAAAAAAAAAAAAAAGAAATATTCCTGGAGCTGGGCATTATATCCTTATTTTACTCAAACTTGAATATGTATTCCATCTCTGTGACATATGTAAATATATATGTGTGTGTGTGTATATGTGTGTATATATATATATATATACACATATATACACACACACATACATATATCTCTCTCTATAGATAAAATGTCTCTCTGTCTAAGTTTCTCAATCTATAAAATGGGGGTAAAAGCTGATAACTGTCACATAAGGATCAAATGAAGATATTAAATGTGGAAGGAGAAATGGCATTTTTCCTGACTGCTTTACTATATGGAGAATAGGATCACATACAACTTTAAGTATATAACAAACAAATATTTAAGTGCATTAATACTTCATCCTTCCTTTAAGAATGGACAGGAATAAAGATTTTGTGTTAAAGAAAAGTAAAATTGAAAACGGGGGGAGCAGAGGGGAACAAATCCTGAAGACTGAAAAAACTGCCTAAAGAAAATCTCCTGGTCACAATCTTTGCCTTTGTTCCGGTCTGAATAGCAGAGCATGCCCTCTGTTCGAAGTAGGTATCTGCATTGGCAAAGAGGTACAAGTTGTACTTTTCCTTTCTTCTGCCATTGTGAAGAGATGAAAAGAAAGTAAACCTGGTTCCGTTTCTGATAAATGATAATTATATGCATTTTCAAAGACCGGCAAATTACCTGGGCTAAATGCCATTTCTGGAAGCTTCACTTCGAAGATGATGCTGTGGGCAACGTCTCTCGCCCCCTGCATGGTACGGTCACGGAAGCAAAGAACTTCAACAGACTGGAAACTGCTACTCCTGTTGTCATGCCCGGATTTTTATTTATTTATTATTTTTTTTTAAAGGAAGGAAAAGAAAAAGCTCACATAAGAGCTTCAGCAAACCAGTTGGAGAGAATTCAATGCATTGTAATTATGCCTCTCTGATACCCACAGGAGATGGCCTTAACTCTTTTGAACATATTCATATATGGTTCCTCTGTCCAAGTGTTTAGAGGCTGAACAATTAATTGGCTGTGATTTCTTTCTAGGTGAATTTCTTTCTACAATCATATTGCACATAAATAATTCTGACAAGTAAATCTTTTAAATGCAAGGAAAAAATGCTCACAAGACATTTAGAAAAAAACCTCTAGGACGTGGGTTCTTTTGGTTCCCTCTGCTCTCCCCATCTGAACTTCCATATTAAGCAGTAGTACCTCAGTCAGTAGTTAGGAAGCCCATTTGCACTGTGTAGACTTACCACCTGGATAATTGTGGATTGTCTCCCTCAGAGAATCTATAATTTATCTATCTTCATATTTTTAAATAAACATTTTAAGTAAAGCAGACACATTACACAAATCCCAAGTATAAAGAAGGCTGTCTTATGCCTTCTCTCAGTCATTAACCACTGCCTTCAAAAGTAACAACTACTCTAAGTCCATACATTGGTTTTGCCTATTTTAACTTTACATAAATGGAATCATGGAGTATATATTAATTTAGGTCAAACTTATTTCACTTAATATTATGTTTTTAAAATTCATCCATGTTGATTTCTGTATTAATAGTTCACTCAGATTCATTGTTATATGGCATTTCATCATAAGGGATATACTAAAATTTATTATACATTTCATTATTGAAGAATGTGTGAGCTATTCCCAGCTTTTGGTTATTGAGAATAATGCTTCTGTAAACATTCTTGTATATGTGTTTTGCTTCTATCTATGTAGGTATTTCAATGAGTAATATACTTGAGAGTAACACTGCTGAGCCCTAGACATTTTTAATTTTGGTAGATACTGCCCAACATTTTTCCAGCAGTATTTGCTCCACATCTTCGACAACACTTGGTACGGACATTTTTGTTAAATACTTTTGGTGGATAGGTAGTAGCATCTCATTATGGTTTTAATTTTTATTTCCTTAATGACATGATGTTGGGCATCTTTTCAAATGTATATTGGCTTTTAAGATATCCTCTGTTTTAATTATTTTAGGGTTAAGAAAAATGGAGAATGACAGCAGTAGGAAAATCCTATCTGAAAGAAACCCAGACAGCTAGAAGGGAGGGCTACAGAATTTGTGTCAGGACCTCTGGCTACCAACTCTACCATACACTAAAACATCTTTAGCATGGAATGATCAGAGTATGCAGGTCCCTAACAGACCTGCTTAAGGTTCACTAGTATGGAAATTGGGTTATGACTGATTTATTGATTACCTGGTTTCCATGCCCAAAATGAAAAAAAAAATGCATTTAGGAAAACAGAGATACAAATAGAAACAGACACATTGTAAAACACATACTGGCAAAGGCAGACAGACAGACAAACACACACTCTTGTAAATACCATCTGTGGGCTGCTAGGACCAAAAAATTCCTCAAAGGCCATCCAGGGTACTGGGCTAAGTTACAGGGATCATATACACCAATTGTTATCTGTGAACAAAAAAGACTTTCTGAGTAAGTCGAGTATCATGTCAGCTTCACAATACAGACATTGCTCATACTTCCTCTTTGCTTTTTTATGCTTTCTGCAAAGCCTTAAAAATTAGACATCTGGTAAAGGGCTAAGGGGAGGAGAAGAAAGCCACAGGATCTCATACTGTACTACAGAACTTCTTGATAGCAGGGGCTATCAAATTCTTGTCTGCACCCCCTGTGCCTTGCATTGTGCCTGGCAGAAAGTAGGAGCTAAATACATGTAGAAGGAAAAAAGACTGGAAGGAAGATGGGGAATGAAGGAGGACAGTCAAGAGAGCTTGTAGAGAAAATCCTCTTGTAAACAAAGAAATATAATCTGTGAAAATGGCTCATTTTTATGCAATGAGAAAATCAAAGAAGGGCCACTACCAATGTAAGTCTACAGTCAGAACAAGTTAAACAGCCAGTTACTCTTGATTTTGCTAACATATATGTCCTCCCTCCCCTTTCCCATCCCACTCCAATCCCGATCTTCATCTGGAAAACTCTACTCAATTTAAAATACCATTTCTTCAGTGAAGACTTCTGCTGGCAGAAGTAGTAGGCCTGTCCTTGCTGCTTTCATAGCTCTTTGAACCTTGTATATAACATTTTTCATTTTCTGTCTCCTTCCTTTCAAAGACAATGAGCACCCAGCACTCAGATACTGACTTCTAAATACCATTCTCCAAGAAAATAAATCGGGGCTCCTTGGACACATGGTTAATTCTAGGGCTCAGGCAGGGAAAATACAAGAGAAGTTTGGAGCATCTTATAATACCAAGAAATAAGGAGGTACTCAAAAAACAAATGAATTGGGGCATGCCAAGGGGATACAGGCACCAACTGTAAGAGTTCTCAATGGCCAGGGCTGGAACAATTTGTGCAACAATATAAATAATATTGGGTTGAATTATAACCCAAAGTATAAAATAAGCATCTATGAGTCCACATTAATATAAATAAAGAATGGAATAAATGTGAAGGGACAAGTGTTCCTTAAAGTAAATTTTCAAACAATATATGCAAATACTGCCCTCTTCAGAAGCAAAATTTAACCCTTCCCCTCCTTAAAGGTAGCTGGAATTAGTGATTTACTTCCAAAGAAAAAATAGTAACATTACAGTGGAGAAACCTGGCAAATATTACCTTAACCAAGCAATCAATTTAACATTACCAAGGATGTCATGTGGATATCAGGTGATAAGGGTACTTCACTCAGTGGTATTTCTTCCAAAAACCCATAACCCCAGTCTAATCATAAGAAAACATCAGACAAATGCAAATTAAGGGACATTCTATAAAAATAACTAACCAGTACTCCTCAAAAATGTCAAGGTCATCAAAAAAATCAAAGAAAGCCTGAGAAACAATTACAGATCAGAGGAAACTAAGGAGGAGACATGACAACGAATTGCAATGTAGTATCCTGAACTGGATCCTGAACAGAAAGAGAGTATTACAGGAAAAAACTGGTGAAATCGGAAATGTCTAGAGCTGAGTTAATAGTAATGTAAGAATTCTGGCTTCTTAGACAAATGAACCGTGGTGATATAATGTGACATTAGAAAAAACTGAAACTGGGTGAAGGTACATGGGAATTCTCTGTACTGCCTTTGCCACTATCTTCTGTAAATCTAAAATTATCCCAAAATGAAAAGTTTATTTTAATAAAAGGAAGACAAAGAGCATCTGGAGAGCAGAAAGTATATTTTTTATCTCTTCATGATCAGTTCATAAATACAGAGCAGACACTCGGTGAATGTTTTTTGTATGATAAAAAAGTAGATGGATGGGTAAATGGGTGGAAGAAAGAAAGGAAGGATGTAGAGTGAGTAGGGGTGAGGAAGAGAAATTGCTGGCAGAGAACCATAAATTGACCCATAGGTTTCCTTCATAAGCATAGCATGGGTTAAATGAAAACACGGCTGATAAATTTTTGTTAAATCTAGATCCAGTTAGTTCTGTAAGGATGGAATCACCCTAAACACTCCCTTTTGTTTCCCACAATGCTTGGTATAGTATCAGCCACAAAGTAGGAGCTTAACCAATACTCAGAAGAATACCCATAACCCCACCATCCTGAGAGAACTATTAACATCTTTGTGTATAACTGCCCATAAACTTATACTTTGCATAAATATATTTTAATTACTAGGACTTTGAAACAAACATGGGATCATGCTATAAATACTGTCTTTTGTTGCTGTTTTGAGACAGAGTCTCACGCTATTACCCAGGCTGGAGTGCAGTAGCACGATCTTGGTTCACTGCAACCTCCACCTCAAGGGATTCAAGCAATTCTAGTGCCCCAGCCTCTCCAGTTCCTGGGACTACAGACAGGTGTCCGCTACCATGCCCCGCTAATTTTTTTTTTTTTTTTTTCAGTAGAGATAAGGTTACGCCATGTTGGCCAGGTTGGTCTCGAACTCCTGGCCTCAAGCGATCCACTGGTCTTACCTTCCCAAAGTGCTGAGATTACAGGCATGAGCCATTGTGCCCAGCCTAAATATTGTTTTATATCTCTTATTGTACTGTGAACTGTCTTCCATGCCAGTAAATGTTCTACAACCATTGTGAGTAATGGCTGAATGGCATTCCATTGCATTGATGTACCAAACTTTTTTCTATTTCTTTTTCCTTTTGAAGGGACAATTAAGTAGTCTTCATCTGCTCAATCTTTGAAAATGAATTTTACTACGGTCTTATCAGATAATTACTGTATTATTTCAAAGACACTTTAAAATATTTGCTGCCTTTTCCGTTACATACAATTTTCTTATTCCTAAAATTGAAGCATTTTTTTGTCTAAATGCATGTTTGCTTATTAAATGCAAATACAGATTCATATTTAATTTAATACAAACAGGTTCATAGCTATGGTCATCCTTTCAGGAAATACTTTTGAGATTTCCTTTCCCACAGAGATAAGGTTTCAGCATCTAGGGCACTTTTAAAAATAGAGCTTACTACACTGAGTAGTCTCTTACTAAAAATGAGGCCTAGGGAAAAGTACTCAACCCTCTAAGCCACAGTTTAATCATGGAGGAAATAATATATCACTTATTTCCTAGAGCTTTAGTGAGGATTAAGTGAGCTGATAGTAAACATGAAAAGCCTAGCACATACATAGTGCTACTAATATCATTATTGGTGATAGACTCAGAATCTCCAGTGGTGAGCCCAGCAATCTTTATCTTTCTCTGTACCAGGCTCCTGAATAATTCTGATGCAGCTGATCCACTCCATGGACTTGAATTTGGGGCGTGTTAGAGAGGTGCTACAGACAAAAGAAAACATCTCTGAACTGTCATTATCTTGAAAACTCTAGATTGGCCCTACATCTTCCCACGCTCCTCAAAATGTGGTCCATGCCCCAGCAGCATGCATGGATGCATCAGCCTTCCCTGGGAGGCTTCAGAAATGCAGAATCCCAGGCCTCCTCCCCAGACCTGCTGAATCAGAGTTTGCATTTTAATAAGAACCCAGGTGATTCATACACCCATGGAAGTTTCAGAACCACTGCTTCTCCTCAACCTTCTAATAGCCGTGGATCTCAAACTTGAAGATGCTTGGGTATCACCTGGGGAGCTATCAAAAATACTGCTGCCTGGGTCCCACCTCCAGAGGTTCTGGTTTAATCGATCTGGAGTTTGGCTTGAGTACTGGTTATTTTAAAAGATCCTCAGGTGATTCTAATGTGCAGGTTACAAACTTCTTGATTGTCTGCAGCAGTTTCTCAAAGTATGGTCCGGCACAGACCACCTGCATCAGAATTGCCCAGAAGCTTGATGAACTTGCACAACACCCTACCCACACACATACATACACTCAATCTGATCCCAGATCTCTCTAGGTACCACCAATACCTGCATGTGCAGTGAATACTGCATGTGATTCTTATGTACACTATCATCTTAGCACTAGCTGTCTAGAGTCAAAAGAAGAAAATATTTGCTTAAAAGAGGGTTCACTGCATAAATATACACAATTGTAAGAAATTTCTGACTTTAGAAAAATTAAAATATGGAGAAACAAGCATTTTAGAATAAAGAAAACACAGGATGCATTTTATATTTGATGTCTTGCTGGATTAGAACTCTCTGTGAAGGCAGGAGCAGTGTATTCATCTTTCCATCTCTAGTTACCTAAGCACAGTGCCTGATAGTCAGCAAGTATCTACTGAATAGATAACAGACTAGTAAATTTCTCCAGGCTTGAATACATGGACTCCCCCTCTGCAAAGATCTTGAGCAGGGATCCTGGGAGGCAGCTAGACGGGGAAAAGTGATGCCTGACCAACACAGACCTGAAGCTTCCATACAAAACTGTGATGCAGCATCTCAGTTAAGTTCCTTCCTTTTTCTTCCTTCTTTCCTCTCTCAACATTACAGCGTCTCATGGCATTTTACAGGGTCTCATGGCATTTTAACCCTGGAATTCTCCTAGGTGAGAATGTGAAAGTAAGATTTAAAAAAAGAGGGCTTCCGATGAGAAGCAAGAGAACTCTGAGAACAAGATTTCCAGTCTAGGGCTTCCACTGAATTAAGAAGTTGTCTTCCAGAGCTCTTCTGGTCCATGTGGCCACTCCACCTGCTACTCAGTCTATCAGGGACATCTTTTTATTTTGTTCCCTTCTGCCAATCAGGACAGATAGCGTCTGCCAGACAAACTACATTTATTAAGCAATCGTCACTTCAACTTCAAATTGCTTTTATTCATAAAAAGCATTTACATCACGCCTGTAATCCCAGCACTTTGGGAGGCCGATGGGGGGCGGATCACAAGGTCAGGAGATCGAGACCATCCTGGCTAACACAGTGAAACCCTGTCTCTACTAAAAAAATACAAAAAAATTAGCTGGGCGTGGTGGTGCACGCCTGTAGTTCCAGCTACTCGGGAGGCTGAGGCAGGAGAATGGCATGAACGCGGGAGGCGGAGGTTGCAGTGAGCCGAGATCGCGCCACTGCACTCCAGCCTGGGCGACAGAGCGAGACTCTGCCTCAAAAAAAAAAAAAAAAAAAAAAAAAAAAAAAGCGTTTACAACTCCATCCAGTGTAAAAAGGGGGAGAAGAGAGAAACTAGCATTTCTACTTCCAAAACATTGAAACAGCTTAGAATTAGAAAATGGCCTGATGTAGTGAAAAATACACTTGCTGAACAGTCAGCAGGTATGTGTTTTAATTCTGCAGTTAACTGATTCTAGGACATTGGGGGAAGTTCCTTCCTCTCCTGCAAGATGAAGGGGTTGAACCTTTCATCTCAAAGGATTTCTTCGGGCTCCAGAATCATAGAACTTTAGAGAATGTTTAAGAAGAAAATACCCTATAGGTCACAAAACAACACAGACTATATCAAAGCTCAGCCTTTGAATAGTATCTAAAGTCTATTCAAACCAGCAACGGAAAAAAAACAACAAAAAACACATAAAGGCTATTAAATGGGTTACTTAGGAAGAACCTAGGCAGTATCAATCTAAAAAATGCCATTCCTACAGAGACACTGAGTTGCAATTTCCAAATGACTTCATAAACCTGGGCCCTTAATCAAACATTCTGGATCACTTGCTCTTGTGTAACCTTTAGCAATTTACTGAACTTCTCTATGCCTTAATTTTCTCATCCATAGGATTTTTTTTTTTTTTTTTTTGAGATGAAGTTTTGCTTCTTTGCCCAGGCTGGAATGCAATGGCGCCATCTCAGCTCACCGTAACCTCCGCCTCCCGGGTTCAAGCAATTCTCCTGCCTCAGCCTCCCAAGTAGCTGGGATTACAGGCATGTGCCACCACACCCAGCTAATTTTGTATTTTTAGTAGAGATGGGATTTCACCATGTTGGTCAGGCTGGTCATGAACTCCAGACCTCAGGTGATCTGCCCACCTCGGCCTCCCAAAGTGCTGTGATTATAGGCGTGAGCCACCACACCTGGCCTATGGGATAATTTTTAACTGCACTTAGCACAGAAACTGAGAATGAGGCCAGCACTCACAAATGGTAACTACAAAAACAACATAAATACATTCTCTTGCAGTAGCTTCATTAACCTCTTTGTTCAGTCCAATCCATCACCATGACAGTCATGCTTAACGACAGGGATGCACTCTGAGAAATGCATCGTTAGGCAATTTCACTGTCATACCAACATCACAGAGTGTTCTTACACAAACCTAGATTGTATAGCCTACTACATCACACCTGGGCTACCTGGTTAGCTTGTTGTTCCTAGGCTAGAAACCTGGAGAGCATGCGACCATACTAAATACTGTAGGTAACTGTAACACAATGGTATTTGTGTATCTGAACAAATCTAAACACATAGAAGGTAGAGTAAAAATACAGTATGTTATGGAACCACTGACATATATGTGGTCCATTGTTGACAAAACATCATGTGGCATGTGACTGTACATAGTTAGCTATCTTCAGTTTCAAGGTTATCTTTTCTTAACTGGCAAAGAAAAGAAAGGGATAAGTTCTAGTCTATCAAATATTCTTGGGGTCTAGGTTTTATCATGTGCAAATGCAGAGTTGGAACTAAATGATATCTACATTATATAAGTTAGAATATTATGTTAGATGCTACAAGTGGATGCCTAATTTCAAAGAATAAGCATATTTCTTACCCTAAGGACAAAGGCAATGGGGTAGAATAGTGAAAAAAATCTTTTTTTGAGCAGAAAAGACTAGGAATAAGTTTCTTAGAGCAACCTGACCTAACATGGGCTATAGAGAGCAGGAATGATCTGCTAAGGAGGAAAATCTACCACTTACCCATAAAAGCAGGTCAGCTTGAAAACGCTTTAAGGTAACTTTCCTACCCATATGAGGCATAAGTGCAGAAGGCAGGCATCGAATAGGAAAATGACAAAATCCATTTAACACTAAGCTGAACATCATTTAATCTTTCTTTGATGATTCAAAAGTGACCCCAAAATCTTTAAGTGCTTTAGGAATCAACTCAAAATCTATCTTAATCATTGGAGGAATGATTAGTTGGCACAATGCTAGGTAAGCCAGCTTATACTACGGTTAAACAGAATTTTTTAAAAAATGTTTTTCCTAAATAATCACTGACTAGGAGTTCTGGTTTTGGAACTGGCTTTGCCACAAATTAATTGAACGAACTTGGGCAAATCACTTCCTTTTGTAATACAAATCAGCAGAAAGAAGCACAACGTAACTGAAGAAAAACTTTGTTTAGAAGCTTTATGAAATAAATGTTCCTTTCTACTTGGCTGAGAGCATACAATTCATTGAAATGATTCAGTCATGATCAGTCTGCCAAGCAATTTGCTGAAAAAGTACACTGTGAGAAAGAAAAGAGGGCAAAATTGCCAACTTGCTTGTCTTCAGCAAGAACATTTTCCACAACGATCCCATAAAACATGCTAATCTAACAAATGGCTGTCTTTATAACTCAAACACTTGATATAACAGGAAATGCACAAAGGAGATTACACGTTTTTAAAGTATGGGGGAAAAAATTGAAATACCTAATGCACTTCAAAGTCACAGACAGCTGCCAAGATGCGGAGAGATCACTAAGTGAAGAAAGAGCTCAACTAATAGCATATAAATTGTTGCTCCTTGGCTATTGCTCTTGTCCATAGATTTTAAAGCCCCAGACTTAAAGGCTAATATTGTTGAAATTACACAACATTTCCCATTCAATCTTCAATAACTGCTCTGAATGAAGTAGAAGAGTCAAGTAACCTTCCCCAAAAGATTGATAATGGGACGTTATGAGCTATTTTTAACGTAATCACAAGAACTGGCCTGAAAGATGATGATCTGTTGTAGCAATGGAGTGCAACTGCGGAATACACATTTCATTGAGAGAAGAACTTAAGGCCCATTTTCAACCTAACACATGTGTACAATACTACAACATCTGATCCTGGTAAGGGTACACAGCTGGTAGGAGGGAAGCTGGCAGGGTCTTGGGGAAACATTTATGATAAGCAGTGGTGTGCTGCAGTTGGCCCATACAGGCTTCTGGGAGCCAACTGTTAATGTCTCTTTTCAATTCAGCATTCCAGGACTTCACACTGGTAGCCTGCAATTGGCCATGGTGGGAGTACTGGTACCACACAAGTAAGAAAACACTACCAAATCAGGACTATTCCCACCTCACAAGAGCTGGTTGTTAAACATTTACCAGCACACCGCTGATTATGAACCTTAAAATGTTCAAACTTTTTTTTTTTTTGACAGTTTCATTCTGTTGCCCAGGCTAGAGTACAGTGGCACGATCACAGTTCACTGTAGACTCAAATTCCTGGGCTCAAGGAATCCTCCTGCCTCAGCCTTCAGAGTATCTTGGACTACAAGTGTGTGCCACCACACCTAGCTAATTTTTAAATTTTTTGTAGAGACAGAGTCCTGCTATGTTGCCCATGCTGGTCTTGAACTCCTGGCCTCAAACAATCTTCTCACCTCGGTCTCCCAGAGTGCTGGGATTACAGGAGTGAGCCACCACGCCCAGCCTCAAACTCCATAATGCAGTAATTCCACATCTAGACAACTTTTCTATGGAAATAATTAAAAATATGGGGGATAAGGAGAGGAAAAAGATGGAGGAAAAATTTGATGCACAAAGCAGTCCTAATAGTGAAAATATTATGAGAAATATAAATGTCAAAACCTTGGTAAAAATACTATCATATATCCATTAAAAAGGATGTTGATGTAGAATATAATACTATTATGCTAAAATGCTACAATAAAACAAAATACTGTACAATCTTAGTTTTAAAAAATGCACAGGATTAGAAGGAAATATACAAAAAGTTTGTATATTAAAAAAATCTGAAAACGTAAAAGAATAGCTGAAAACCTTTGTGACATTTTAAAAACAGAGAGATACAGCTGGAAATAAAACTAATGAGTGGAACCTCACCTAGTACAGTTCATTTATTTGCCAGTATTTCCAAAATGGTCACAAAGCATTTTTCAAACTGCAGGTGGTGAGCTATTTGCGATTCTTAAATCATTTACTGGATCACAACTAGAATTTTTCAAAAAGATAAAACAGAATAAAGGAAAGCATTATTTTGCAAAAGTCTTGTTTGTTATATGTATGTGTGGGTGCACATTCAAAGACATATATTGGGTTATAACAGGTATTTTTAACTACAAATGACAAAGAACTCCAGCATTAAGCAATCACAGTAACAACCATACATCACCCAAGAAGTGAGATGAAACCAATCACAGGCTGGGCGCAGTGGCTCACGCTTGTAATCCCAGCACTTTGGGAGGCTGAGGCGGGCGGATCACGAGGTCAGGAGATCGAGACCACGGTGAAACCCCGTCTCTACTAAAAATACAAAAAATTAGCCAGGCGTGGTGGCGGGCGCCTGTAGTCCCAGCTACTCGGAGAGGCTGAGGCAGGAGAATGGCGTGAACCCGGGAGGCGGAGGTTGCAGTGAGCCGAAATCGCGCCACTGCACTCCCAGCCTGGGTGACAGAGCGAGACTCCGTCTCCAAAAAAAAAAAAAAAAAAAAAAAAAAGAAACCAATCACAGGCGCATTTGCTTTTGAGCTTTCATTTAAAGACCGTACCATCAGTGAACTGGTAAAACTTTCTTGGATGTCCCGGGGGCTGCTGAACTGGCAAGCCTGCCAATCTCAGGAGGGGCTTCTCTTGTGCCTTCCTTTGGTAAAGGCAGAGTTGGCTGTGTGACTCAGGACCTTAAAACTCCATTTTTATAGAATAGCTGGAAACTGGGGTTAATCCAAAGAAAATTTTCCTTTGAAAATGAAAACTGAAAAACATTCTAAGAAAATATAGTGGGAACAATTAGAACATGTGAGTGAAACTTAATGACTCTTAGTTCTCAGAGCCACCTACAAGGAAGGGGGTGTTGTTACTGTATGCTTATACACACTGAGGAAACTGAGGCTGCGAGGGTTCGGCCCATTAAGCTGTTGAGAACTGAAGTCTGGCCTTCCTACTCTACCCCAACACACTGTGAGCTGAGCAGAAAAAAATGGCTGCTTCTTTTTTCACTATAGGAAGCATTCTGACTGTAGGAGGTAAGATCATTCACATGTGAAGAGGCTTCCATTCCCTAGTCTCTTTTCCATTCACCTCATCTGTAAAATGCAGACAACACTACTCACTTTGCAGGGCGTGTAAGGATAAGTGATAACATGTATGAGTGACCAGCTGCATGCTGGGCACATGGTCAAAACTGAGACCATGGCAGTCCTAGCTGTTGGTGGCTGGCAGCGTGTCCTCCTCAGGGGCAGGTACCCACTCTCTCATAGTCAGCCAAGGCTTCACACACAAGTGAACAGTACCTCCACACGCAAAGCTCCCACTCTGACTTGGAACAAAGAGGACTCATTCACCTCCTGACCTTAACAATCCACAGGCTCCCCACTAGGCAGGCTAACTCCTGTCTTTTCCTTCATCTTCCTCCAAGCCAGGGCCTCCAAGCATGTCAGTGCTCTGTGCATCTCTAACATTAGATGCAGAACTGTGTGTAGATGTGTATTTTTCTAGGGTGAGGATCCACTGCTTCCAAAAAATTCTCGGACATTATGCATTTGCACCCTACTCCAAATTAAGAACCCCTGCTCTGAATCAGCCATGCAGATCATATACCTCCCCTGTATTCTGTCTCCTGTCACACCAGTAACCATGTGTGTAACTCATTAGACATAAATTGAGGTGTAGAGACAATTTGGGAAAGTCTTTGTAAAATAAATGGCCTTAACCAGACAACAGAATGCTCACATCAAAAAGAACATTTACAATGAACTAATAATAAGAGCTACCCTCTACTCACTGAAGGCCTACTGTGTGCCAGGCACTGACCCAGGTGCTTCCCATGAGCAATCTCCAGTCTTCACAACTCATTTATGCATGAATTCATCCTTGCATTGCATTTTACACACCAGGCATGATGCTATGGGATGCAGACACAATGGTGGGAAATCAAAGATAGGGTACCTGTCCTGGTAGAGCTTACATTTAAATGGGAGAAAAATATATTAATCAAAGATCAGTCAAGAAAATGTAAAATTATAGACCAGGTATGGTGGTTCACGCCTGTAATCCCAGCACTTTGGGAGGCTGCGGTGGGTGGATCACCTGAAGTCAGGAGTACGAGACTGGCCTGGCCAACATGGCGAAATCCCATCTCTACTAAAGATAAAAAAAAATTAGCCAGGTGTGGTGGTGTATGCCTGTAATCCCAGCTACTCAGGAGGCTGAGGCAGGAGAATCACTTGGACCCAGGAGGCGGAGGTTGCAGTGAGCCAAGATCATGCCATTGCACACCAGCCTGGGCAACAAAGAGTGAAACTCCGTCTCAAAAAAAAAAAAAGAAAAGAAAAGAAGGAAAAAAAAAAAAGAAGAAGGGATACACAGTGCTATGAGAGCTCGTAACAGAAGGAATAAACCTTTTTATAGAGGTCAGGGAAGGTTTCCTTGAAAGAGTGAGCACTTAACAGAGCAAAGGGGAGGTAGGGGGAGGGAGAAGCAGAAGTAAAGAAAGGAGAGAGAAGAGAGTTCCAGGCAAAAGGTGCATGCAAAAGCCCTGTGGCAGGGAACACAGAATGACTTGGGGCTGGATGCCCACAGGGGCCAGGCCACACAGACTTTTATAGGCCGTATTAAATAATTAAGCCCCTATTCTTAGAGCACAGGGAAGAAGACATTCAGGTGCTTCATTATGATAGGGACACGATCAGATCTGCTTTTCTAAAGAAAACTGTGGAGATGATGTGGGAATGAACTGGAGAGGCCCACAGTAGATACAAGGAGGCTTGTTAGGAAGCTGCTACAGTATAGCAGAGATTGAGGTGGTGGCAGAAGAAATGCAAGGTGGCAGGCTGAGAGACATTCAGGACATGAAATCCACAGGACACAGGGGTGGTAGGGGGAAGACAGCTGTCCGGGAGGATAACCAGATTTCTGGCTCGTGTGACTGGATAGAAGCAGCATCATTCTGAGCCAATGAAGCCAGAAAAGGACCAGCCTTGGGGCAAAGATTATAAGGTACGGAAGGAGGCAAGCAGGCGGCTGGATAATATGGCCCGGGGTCCAGAGGGAGGTTCAGGCCGGTGGAAGAAAATTGAATTACTTGGGAGGAAATGGTTTCTGGAGTTGTAGGCACAATGAGATAACCCAGAAGAGAAACAGGTTGAAGAGAGAAACTCACAGGGATTCCAACATTTCTCCATCCTACACATGAGGATACAGGGCTCAAAGGGCAGCAGTGACTTTTCAGGGAACAAAGTGCTGGGAGGAGGAGGAGGGGGCAGAATGGAGTAAAACATGAAGCCAGAACACAAGTGCAGGATTTCATACTGAAAAGAATGCCTGTTTTTGAAAACAGAGGGTGAAAACCTTCAAGGAAATGTTGTGGCTCAAAGGGAAACTGGAATTATGCTAAAGAGAGTGAACGAGGTTAATGCAATAAAAGCAAGAACCACTGAAAATTATGTCTAGAAATTATTTCTCTAGGGTTCGGCCCTGCTCCCGGCGAAAGCCTTCTTTAATTTTCATACCAGTCCACAATTCTCTCTCTTTCCTCTCAGCATTCTCACATCATGTGTCTCTTAAGTGTCCAGCATTGCACTAAATGTTGAGGATGCAGAGTGGGGACAAACAAGGCTCACAGGCTGGGGATATGGGGCAGGCAGAAAAGCGAATCAACAATTACTTTGGAGACCAGTCAGTGCTAGGAGGGAGGCTGCTACCAGAACACAGAAGAGAGAAATGAAATGGTGCAAGCAATCAGCCAGTGCTTCCTGGGGTAATGAATCAGAAAGGTAGATGAGGGCAGCAGCCAGGTGACAGAAGGGAGACAGAGAGATGTCTGATGGCAGAGAGATGGGGGAAAAGCATGAGGCATTTGGAGGGCACAGGGGTAGCCAGAGCACAGGATGTATCTTGGGAAATATCAAATGAGGCTAGTGGTGGACAGGAACCAGAACTGAAGAGACCTCAAATGCCAAGCTAAGTAGTTTCAACGTTATCCTGAAGTCAACAGGAACCTTAGAAGGGTTTTAAGTAGAAGAGTTACATGATCAAATTTACACGTTAGAAAATGCACTTGGACAGCAGTGTGGAGGAGAGACAGGAACATTCAGGGCCACAGGTAGGAAAGGCAGTATGAAGGCTATAAAACTCCTATGAGGCCGTCACACTCTAAGGCTTCTGGTGATCTTTCCTAGAATAAGATGAGGCATAGAAGACCAACCAAAGTATCACCCATATCAATTCTTTGAACTTATCTTCCATTACTTGAATTTCTAGTTAACTTTCCACAGGTCAATGTCTCATCTCCTCTAGAAGACCTTAGGTTGTGTGAGAACAAGTATAACTGTATCTCAAAATTTCTGGCCCATAAGGAGGTGTTCATCACATGTGCTGAGTAATTCCAGGCTTTCCTGAGATACCACCCTAACCAAGTGAAGGACAATGTGCCCAAATCCAACAAGCAGACAGGCAGTCTCAGGGACAGGGCACTGGTGAATCCCCCAGAGCACTTCAGAGGAGACCCCAGAGATTTGTTGTCTTTCAAAATATGCTGCTGTTGAAACATAAAGGAAGTGGATACATATTGAGTATCTACCATGTGCTCGGCATTTTATTCACATTATCATGTTTAATCCTCACAAAACCTTGTAAGGAGGTGGCATTACCACCATTTAACAGATAAACTAATACGAAGAAAAGTTATGCAGTTTCCCCAAGGTCAAGGGAATGGTAGAAAGGCCATAGGCTTGTGGCCGGGCACAGTGGCTCACGCCTGTAATCTCAGCACTTTGGGAGGCCGAGGCGGGTGGATCACGAGGTCAGGAGTTGGAGACTAGCCTGGCCAATATGGTGAAACCCCATCTCTACTAAAAATACAAAAATTAGCTGGGCATGATGGTGTGCACCTGTAATCCCAGCTGCTTGGGAGGCTGAGGCAGGAGAATCACCTGAAGCCGGGAGGAGGAGGTTACAGTGAGCCGAGATCGTGCCACTGCACTTCAGCCTGGGTGACAGAGCAAGACTCTGCCTCAAAAACAAAAACAAAAAAAAAGAAAGGGCATAGGCTTCAGAATCAGACAATGTGGTCGTCTGACTTTGAGTCTCAAACAGAAAATGCAGATACTAATTAACTAACCACAGTTAGTAAGTAACACTTGTTTCACAGATTTATCATAAAAAGATCAAGTACGTCAAAGTCCCTTTTAAATTAATTGTAAAGCACTGTTCAAATGTTATCATTTTGGCAGAGCTGCACTTTGGGGAGGACCACTTATTTACCACATACAGCCTGACCTACCGTCGCTTCCAAACACAGGCCATTTAATCCTGCCCGCTATGACAACAGGACTTCACACTAGATTGAACTTTACATTATTAACCGTCTTATTGCTATACTAATTTAGCTGTGGTTCTGTGAAATTACCTGGGGGAAAGAATTTTAATAAAAATTCAATCTTCAGTCCTCAATTTAAAAAGGGCTTCCTCTGGGCCAGGAGTGGTGGCTCACGCCTGTAATCCCAGCACTTTGGGAGGCCAAGGTGGGCAGATCACAAGGCCAGGAGATTGAGACCATCCTGGCTAACATGGTGAAACCCCGTCTCTAATAAAAATACAAAAAAAAAAGGGGAGGGGGCTTCCTCTGAAAAATAAAATGTAAATGTAGTTGATTTTAAAATGTGCTTTTAAAAAAAAAAGTCATCCTAAGTTCAGGCTAAAGAATAACCAGACCGTCAGTTAAAGGCTTCCTTTTTTCAGCTCTGATATATTCACATGGCTATGGAGATGATTCTATTGATTTATTTTTAATTCATAGTCTCCTGTATGGCTAAGACAACTTCCTATATATCTGATCACTTCTAAAAGACATTTACAGTACTCTTTCATTCATTCAAAAGAATTTTATTGAGGGCCTCAGACAAGTACTAGACACTATGTAGACACAAATTCATAAGACTTGGGCCCTGCCCTCTTGGAGCTTACAGTCTAATATGGCACAAAAAGAAACTTGTACAAGGTACTGGACCTGCAAATGAGGATCAGGGAATAAATGCAGTGACTTTAGATAGGGATAGATCATATATGGCCACACCATGAAAATGCTTCACAGTGGAGATAGAATTTCAATAAGACGGAGAGAATTTCTTAGGGTTTTCACAAGTAGAATATGTTTTAGGAAGATGATACAACATGAGGAAAAAAAAAGATACAAAAAAAGTTTTAGGTGTATCTGATGGGAAGGGGATGGAGATTCTGGAGAAAAATAGTTAAGATTAGCTGGAGCAATGCTTTATGAGGAAAATAGTGGAAGATAAGGCAGGAAAGGCAGCTTGGAGCCAGAAGGAAGACACCATTATGCTCTTGGTCAATGAATGATATACTAAATGTGGGTAGTTCAAGGGAGATTCTTCTATAGTAGTGTTGCACAAGATGGAATCAAGATTCTAAGTGTCCAGGAGTGTGATATGAGGGGCCTGAACTACAGGGTAGTTCTGGGAATAAAAATTAAAACATAGAGGTAAAATATATCAGGAGGGAAAACAGAAATAACCTTAGCACTAATAGAGAGTAAAGTATTGGCTGGGCACAGTGACTCACGCCTATAATCCCAGCACTTTGGGAGGCCGAGGCAGGTCACGCGTTCAAGACCAGCCTGGCCAACACAGTGAAACCCCATCTCTACTAAAAATACAAAAAATTAGCCGGGTATGGTGGCGGGCACCTATCATCCCAGCTACTCTGGAGGCTGACCAGGAGAATCGCTTGAACCTGGGAGGCAGAGGTTGCAGTGAGCCGAGATCGCACCACTGCGCTCCAGCCCAGGCAACAGTGCGAGACTCCGTCTCAAACAAACAAACAAACAAAAAAGAGTAAGGTATCAAAATTACTCTGAGCTGTAGTAGAGCTAGAAAAACCTAGAGGAGCTGATTTGATAACTGCAGGGGTGGGAGAGGGTAGAGATAAGGAAATGTTTTTAAACATCCTTTGAAGGCTAAGGAAATCTAAACAAATTTGAATTTTGCAGTGGTCTCTTGTAACATGAACTTCAGATTTTTAAAAAAACTATATAATAAAATGATGCTCAAAGTTTATCTGACCTTCGTCCTTTGACCTTGGAAGAAATCACTGTAGTGATTAAGCAAGGAAACCAGCACCGTGTTCTCATCATACTTGATTAAGAAGTAAGGAAGAGCTGTGACTCCTTCTGTTTGACAAAGATTATCATATGCACACTCTAGTGCTTCAATCTGAAAACAGAAAACACATCGTTATTCTCTAGAAAATTACATATCTAGTTCTGGGCTAAAAACTAACTCAAAAAAAAGGTACCTTAAAACCAGAAGACTAGAAATGACTGATCACACTCTTCTTACTCTATTACAGCAAGTGAACATAGAAGTGCCTCCAAATAATACCACTTAGCTTTTATATAACACTTTCCAGGGGCATGGTGGTATGTGTCTTAGGGGCACAAAGGGACATTTTATGGTACAACATGGTAGTTCCCTAAGCTGTCAATCCGAGTTTTATAGCAGTAACCAAATATTCTTTCTCTCCTATGATAACCCAACATGAATCTACCCCTGATGAATTTTACCCCAAACCTTTCCATAATCTTCAACAGCTTTACTGAGACATGACTAACATACCATACAATTCACCCATTTATTACTTTTTGAGACAGGGTCTTGCTCTGTCACCCAGGCAATCACAGCTCACTGCTGCCTCGACCTCCTGGGCTCAATCAATCCTCCTACCTCAGCCTCCTGAGTAGCTGGGACCACAGGCACACACCACCATGCTCAGCTAACTTTTTTGTATTTTTTATAGAGATGGGGTTTCACCATATTGCCCAGGCTGGTCTTGAACTCCTGAGCTCAAGTGATATGCTCACCTCTGCATTCCAAAGTGCTGGAATTACATTAGAGTTGTAAGCCACCGTGCCTGGCCCAATTCTTCCATTTAAAGTACATAATGCAATGTGGTGTTTGTTTTTTTTAGTATGGTCACAGGGTTATGCAACCACCACAGCAATAATAATTACAGAACATTTTTGTCCTCAATAAAAGAAACCCCATACCTGCCAGCAGTCAATCCTCATCCAAAATCCTTTTTCCCTACTTATATTTCTTCTTGGGAAATTAGTTTCATAAAACCACAACATTGGATTTGTATGAACAACAACAACAACAAAATTAATCAATAATGGCTGTTCCCTGAACAGCTCCAAGAAAGCTCCCTGAATGATGGCTTCAGTATTCAGCGCTTTAGTGACTGATGTGTTTCATGAATTCAAATCATCTTGACACATAATCTTTACCTTAACAACAATCAGAATTCTCTAGTTTAGGGTCTCCGTTCTACCAGCCTGATTATCTTAACTGCTCTTCTGGGAACCATCTCTAATGAACTTATTATCTATCCCAAATGTCACCGACTAACTCTGCATGCACCGCTCCAGGTAGAAAAGTTCTGCAACTTGGTATGAGGGTAGGAGAATGCCTTCTGTTTTGTTTCAAAGACTTTTTCCCAGAGTATACTGCCTTATGTTCCCCACACTGAAAATGAAGACCACATTTTGGTAAATTCTTTCGGTGTTTCAAAATATTCCTATAATTCCCCCTTACTGGCTTAGCATTTCGCCAAATACCACTGAAAACCTGGAAAATTACTGTTCACTACATCTTCAAAATGACTTTACAGACCAGGCAGGGTGGCTCATGTCTATAATCCCAGCACTTTGGGAGGTTGAAGTGGGCAGATTGCTTGAGCCCAGGAGTTGAAGACCAGCCTGGCCAACATGGCAAAACCTCTTATCTATTAAAAGACAAACATTAGCCAGGTGTGATGGGATGCCTATAGTCCCAGGTGCTCAGGAGGCTGAGAATGAGAGGATCACCTGAGCCTGAGAAGTTGAAGCTACAGTGAGCTGTGATCATGCCACTGCACTCCAGCCTGCGTAATGGGGGTGAGACCCAGTCTCAGAATATATATAAATATATATACAAAAAAATGACTTTACAAACATTTTCTAAATAAGCCTGCTCCTAGTACCACCTTTGGAGGATTTCAGTTACCACCTCTTCATCCAGAGAAGTACCTGTTTGTCTTTGGAAAGAACAAGATAACTACTCTTGCACATTCAACCCAATTTTATGTGCATTTTGGTTATTTGTTAATACCTGTTTTAGTGAAAACCTTTGGTCCAAACCCACTGGCCCCTGAATGAGAGGTAAACTCTCTGGAAGACATAGGGCAGGATAGCAAAACCAATAGTAGAAGTGGTACTTCTTTAGATCCTAGAATAAAAAATATAAATAGGTTATTAGAATAGCACCATTAAGTTAAGGTGAAATGCATCTATTAATGTAGCTTCTCAAGGCCAATTAAGATAGCAAAGCTGATGCAAACCAAGTCTGTCCAGCTTATCAAATATCCTCATCCCCAACAGAACTCAAGATCGAATAAAGGACTTTTGTATTCCCAAAACAGTCTCATATACCACCACTAATAATATGATGACAAACATAATATACTTTCTTGGCCACTTGCTAACAGAAAATGTGCAATATGTAATTGATATTATCGTCATCATCCTTTAACCTACAAAACCCCCCTGGGAGGTAATTGTTATTATCCCATTTTATAAACAGAAAACTGAATCTTACAAAGGGGTAAAAAACCTAAACAACAACAAAAAAGATGGCAAGGGGCCGAGAAGAGATCAGAACTCTGCTTCCAAAACTTAAGCTTTTTTCCACTGACCATACATACTTAATGTACTATCTACAGAAGCACAACTTCCAAACAGTTACCATTCCCTTCACAATCAAATAAATTACATGTTATTAAGGAAGCTGTGCTATTCACATACCTATGCATGCCTGAAATAATACGATATAGCTTTTGGAAATGGCTTAGTGGATTTAAGTCAACAACTATCAAGCCCTTGCTATGTACAAGGCAAAACATAAGACACTGACAATAAGATGAATAAACCCCAGTCCAAGACACCAGGCAGCTCACTTTGTGGACAGAGCAGAAATAAAGCGAGTGCATGATTAGAGCCACAGAAAGGCTCTAAGTAGTAAGCTGGATGGGTGAATAGAAGAGGTTACATCTTCACAGGTGTATCTGACTGATCCCCCACCAGGGTAGGTGACCCAGGGGAAAGGATTTGTGAGGCTGTCTTTGACACTGTTCCCACTCACGCTAATGGCTCTTGCTTTAGAATTCCTACAGTTTTGGGGCCTTAATTAAATTCATGGTAGCATTCCAGACATATGTGAGTATTTGGCAGCTTGCCTACAAGCCTGTGACCACTGAATATGAATGCAGTTTATGTAGCTAATTAATATTTCTTCTTGAATCTTGCTAAGAATTAAAATTGGATGGTTGTTACATGACTTTTTATTGAGATATAATTTACATCCCACAAAATTCACCATGTTAAAAAGTATACAATTTAGTGGTTTCTTTTTAGTATAGTGATATGGTTGTATCATCATCACTATTAATTCCAGAATATTTTTATCACTCCAAAAAGAAATCTCGTACATATTAGCAGAGACTCCCCATTCCCCCTCCTCTCATCCCCTGGCAACCACTAATCTATTTTCTGTCTCTATGGATTTTCCTAGTCTGGACTTTCCATATAAATGAAATCATACTAGATGACTTTTAAAATGTAAATGTATATGTAATCATGTGTACAGATGAGAAAGTCTAATAATTGTAATCTCTGCAGTCTCTAATTCTGCTATTCATTGATCAACTAAGAACAAATTCCCTCTTCACAATGGCAAAATGAACTGCAAAGCTGAAATTAATGAACTGCCTAGTTCTGTGAGTCCTAAAAATAGCAGAAGGAAAGCAAAAACACCTCCAGAGATTATTTTCTCTTCTTTGTACTTAAATGATTTGTCATACTGATCTTTAGTAAAAGGTTAAACAATTCAAGATGAAGAACCTCACAAATTCCTTTTTTTTTTTTTGGAGACGGAGTCTTGCTCTGTCACATAGGCTGGAGTGCAACGGCGCGATCTCGGCTCACTGCAACCTCCACCTCCCAGGTTTAAGCAATTCTCCTGCCTCAGCCTCCCGAGTAGCTGGGACTACAGGCTGCCATGCCCAGCTAATTTTTTTTAATTTTAGTAGACACGGGGTTTCACTATGTTGCCCAGGCTGGTCTTGAACTCCTGAGCTCAGGCAATCCGCCTACCTTGGCCTCCCAAAGTGCTAGGATTACAGGCATGAGCCACTGCACCCAGCCGGACCTCACAAATTCTAAGAAACTTTATCAGGTCATCTTCAAAAGCCAAAAGGCTTGCATTTCTTAGGATTCTTTTCAGGATACAAATGACCTCCATTAAATTAAACAAAGTCCTTAGTGTCTGAAGATTTTAAAAAATAGATACTTACAATTTTTTTCAAGCCAGGCTAAGAATGCTCAGTAAACAAGGCAGCAAGACCAACACACATACTGACTCTAGGCAAACCTTAAAACTTTAAGTAAGAGCTAATGTTATTTTTCTCATTAAATGCAAACCGTCAGCATGTTCCACTAATGAGAATTCTTGGTACAGAAAGTGTACTGATGTTCAAGTAACTAGAAATCTTTAACTAGCAATATTTACAATTTATCCCAGTAAAGAACCTACAGGCTGCATGCAGTGGCTCATGCCTGTAATCCCAGCACTTTGGGAGGCCAAGGCAGGCAGATCATGAGGTCAGGAGATCAAGACCATCCTGGCTAACACGGTGAAACCCCCTCTCTACTAAAAATACAAAAAATTAGCCAGGTGTGGTGGCACGCGCCTGTAGACCCGGCCACTCGAGGCTGAGGCAGGAGAATGGCGTGAACCTGGGAGGCAGAGCTTGCAGTGAGCCGAGATCGTACCACTGCACTCCAGCCAGGGTGACAGAGCGAGACTCTGTCTCAAAAAAAAAAAAAAATCTACGGAATTTTTTACGATTTCCTTTTCAAGGCTGCCCTTAATGTTCATTTTAATTAGATTTCGCTTAGAGAAAACATGTTTCTGTCTTTAAAAAAACAAAAAACAAAAAAAAATCAACAAGCAATTTTGTGGTCAAGCTATGCAGTGTGATCTCCTCTAATCCAGAAGCCCCTTTCCTTTATTTAGATGGTATTTAGGACTGTATTTAACAAAGGCGTTAGCAACAATGAAACCACATTCCCTGAACCTGACTTTATCATGCCCTGTATTATATAAACTATGCAATTACTGCCAGTATGATCCATAGGGGTGAATTAAGTTAGCATTGGTAATAGGTGCCAGCACTATCTGGCCACTAATCAAAGAGTGTTTCATTAACAGCTATTATTTAAATAACAGAAGGTAGTAGCTTCGGAGAGAAGAGCAGACTGTTCTACTGGTACACTGGGCTAAGCCAGGGGATTTCACCAACCTTGGTGCAACCGAGAGCCCATTTACTTACTGCAAATGTCAAGAGGAGGAACTTGTTGAGGAGTACAGGGTTTTCAAGAGCAGCGCCTGATTTTATGGATTCCCATATCTGCCAGAAGAAGAAAAGCGTCAAGGCAGGTAACCAGGCATCTCTGAGTTTCTCACTCTCAGGTGAAGTATGGAGCTGAAAAGCACCAGGCTCTTCTTTCCTACAGGCCCAGCACCACTTACCCCAAACAATGAAGTGGGTTGTTACCTCACTCTGCCCACTTCACACTGCCTCTCTCTCAGCCACACTCCCTTCAACATCTAAGCCAAGTGAGGGAGCCCAGGCGCCTCCTCTCAGCAGATCTTGGCACAGAGGGGGCAACCAGGCCATTTTCATGCCTTCACAATCTCCTTCAGCAAATTTTTACTTATTGTCTACTATATACCAGGCACATCAGGGTTACAGAAATAAAAGACACAGTCAGTCCCTACCCTCAAGACACTCGCAGTCTAGAGAGAGAGACCGGCGTAAATGTACAACTTCACCACCATGTAGGATTTGCTGTCACAGAAGTAGGTAGAATTTATGGGAGGAATTCTCTGCAGACTCTGCTGGGGAACTGGGAGGGTAAAGAGCCTGGGAGGGGCTCTTAAAGGAAATGCTGTGAAATACACATAGGGGTTTCTTTGTTGTACCCAGGCGAGTTAAGGAAACGCCACACTTTGAGACGAATTAAGAGTCCTTTATTAAGCTGGCGGCCAAAGAGACGGCTAATGCTCAAAATTCTCTCGGCCACGAGGAAGGGGCTCGATTAACTTTTATACCTAGGTTTAGGAAGGGGAGGGGGGCTCAAATGTAATAATTCTACAGAAATAAAAACATGCAAGAATCAAAAGAATCAAAATGGTTACAGAGTGATAAAACAACTTAAAAGACAAATGGTTACAAGAAGAGCAACGGTACCAGGTGCAAGGTTCTAAATCTTTCATTATAATTAGATATAGGGTCTATGCTGGACACGAACTCAAGGTTTTATGTTGTTATCTCTTTGAGAAAATTCCTGGGAACTTCATACATTGTTGGTGTTAGTACCTTATCAGTTAATTGGACTCCTTTGAAATGCTGAGGATCTGTTTACCCAGGCCAACTCCTTACGAAAAGGGGGTTGGATGAGGAGCCCTTAGTGTCTTGTAAATTAAGGGGTCAATTGGAGTTTGTCCGCCTTTCCTAGCTAGAGAGAGTCTTATTTACATGAGAAGCAAGGCTAGGTGATTAAAGAGACAAGCAGGACAAAATTCAAAGTAACAAGTTAAAGTAAAAACAAGGTTAGGCATTTCATCTTGAAGCCTTATTTGAGATTATCTTGCCCTGAGAGATGAGGAAAGAAGAACAAACTTCAAATTTATGTATACTCAGCAAGTACTGAGACTAGGAGCAAACGCTGGTGCTGGTCAGCAGCTGTGGATCACAAGATGTTTTTGTAGCTAAGATTCGTAGCTAAACTTGGTGTTACTAAGCAAGACAAAACAGTTGCACTAATAAGAATCATTCCCTAAGTATGGGTGGAAGAGGGAAATAAGCAGAAGTAAGTTCCTGCTACTGACATACTGGCCTTGGAGGAGCTGGACCACTGAAGAGAGGCCCCCAGTTTCTGGTAAGCCAAGGGGGCATGGGGCAGGAGCTGCCAGGAGAATTCTGGGCCCCAGTTGAGGGGTGGGATATTCCTGTGGCGGGGAACCTGCTTTTTTCCAAGATGATTAAGGCCTGACCCAACTCTTTGGAGACTCCCTTTTAAATGTGCAGCCAAAGCAGGAGGCCAGGAGTAGTCAAGCCACAGGTCAAGAAAAACGACCATCCTCTCCTGAGTCACAGCTGCTTCCATCCCGAGGGAAGTGAGGGAAGCCTGCCTCAGGACCTGACCACTGCACCCACACCAATAAGATTCATGTCGTGATAAAGACTGGTATAAAGACTCCTTGATTACAGCGGTTAGACAGGATTGGGATAAACTGCCCCACCTCCCATTTTAATTCCTCTCACTAACTCCAATGTAAAGAAGCAAAGGAAAGACATTCCAGGCAGAGAGGATATTGTATTCCCAAGGAGAGAGGACAGAACAGAAAGTAGGTGGAGGGAATCACATGTGATTTGCTATGACAGACTCAGAGAATGCAAGGGCAAGAGTGAGAGGTCAGAAAGGAAAAAAGGAAAACAGGGCCAGGCCACAGAGGCCTTGAAAATCAGATGCAGTAGTTTAGATAAGTGAAGACACTGGAGAGACTACATGATAATCTCCTCTACCACCATGGGGCACAGGATTGCCAAGCCTCTCCAAGGCACAATAAACAGAGTGCCCAGAGGCATTCAGCCACAGGAACACAACTCTCAGAGGTCTGGCTGCTTCAAAATGCTGGCTGGAGATGAGCAGCAAACTGATTACTTAACCTCTGCCCTGCCATGTTATTTCCAGCCTATCCCAGGTGAGAGCCTGGATGTCCTCTCCCTGACCTTCCTGCCAATACAGAAGGAGACAGCTGGGAGTATTCTCTCTGGAGAAATATACCAAAGCCCACAAGTGTCTTTAAGTTCCCTTCATATGCCAGTTTCTGCAGCAGACCCATGTGCCAGATCACAAACACTGCACCTGCCAGGACCACAGGAAATATGACACATACATCACGTTTTCCCAGCTAACCTCATTTGCTGCTTGTTCCAAAAGGAGCTTCTTATCTGCAGTCTTGAAAGACTCAAGTGTGTTGGTGTTATACAGTGTTCCAACAGCTGGGCAGCAACGGGCTGGGGTGGGAGCACTCCTAGATACAAGAGAAACATGGTTAGCCAGGAACAGCTGGGACTCAGCCAGGGAGAGACAAGTCAACCACCACCGTAGCGGGATAAAAAGGAAATTGCTCTGTAGGGCAAACAGAAGATTAACTGTATGTTTTCTTGGAAAAAGATGAATATCATCACTCAAGAACTAAAAAACAGGCACCATTCCCCCCCCAAAAGCCTATATATTCCCTATACTCTAACCTATCAGGATGCTGTTCTTCCACTGTCCCCCAAAGAGAAGTTCATTTCCTATTTTTTCTTCTTTCCCATCTTTAACCTGAGGGAAACATTGTTTGTTGAGCTGTGCACAGTTTGAATTCTCATAACAGCTCTTTTCCCCCATTTAAAGGTTTAAGCAACTTGCCTAAGGCCACATAATAATAGGCAGAGCTTGAATCTAAAACCAGAACTAGCTGAGTCCAAGGTACTGTGCTGTGCCTACGCCACCTCTCAGACCCTCCCAGGCTTCAAGGTTCTGCTCCAATCAATCTCTCCTCTTCCGGAAAGCTATCTCCACTTTCTCTGCTAAGAGTTGGCACATAAAACTCAGCATAATATTTTCAAGCATTTTGAAGAACTACAGTCATACCCACCCAGCTGGAGGACAGTAAGCTCCTTGAGGATAGAAAGTATGTGTTCTCCTGACTGCCCCACAACCTAGCCCGCCCCAAACGGGGCTCTGCACAAAACTGCTGCTGGGCAAGCCCCTGATGGTTGTCTGAGTCTCACAGACAAAATGTCTCACACCTGAGCTACCTGTCAATCTGTCGTGCCACCAGGTTTACACACCCTACACTGCCCCCAAAGGCCTCACAGTCCTCAGAGTAAGCAAAGTCAGGAGAAGAGACGAGGAGTTGATTCTGAATACGAATTCAGATGTGGACAAATCTGGTCTCTTCTCTGAAATGATTAACTTGCATTTCGGAGTTTACAGATGTTAAATGAAAATATTCATTTCATTAGTAGCCTACTAATGTCACGGCTAATGCAGACAGAATGCCTTTTTACTGATTGCACTGATGACAGCTGCATAGTTTAGAAGAACCTATGTCTTCTCATTTAAAGTCCATGTAAAATTGGGTTTATGGGGCTGAAGGGGTAGAAATCTAAACCTAGAACAGGTATGAAGGGGTGCAATGAATGGCATGGCTCTGTCAAATGCCATTTATCAGGCTCAAACGCCAAGTCCTCAGGGAAAGCTAGCTTTCAATGGCCAGAACCTTCTCTTGGGAGGTATGAGTCAGCAAATCACAAGTTGTTTGTCACCATGCTCCTCCAATAAAAGAATATTTTTCATCCAGGTGAGATGAGGACATCCAAGCTGGTCTTGAAGAAAGAGAAATCACAAAGGGAAAAGATTAAGCCCAGAGGGAAGGCAAAGAAAGCAGAGCAGTTGGTAAACTAGGCCTTCTACATTCAGACTTGGCTTCATGAAATTACTGCTGAAACAGGATGTGGAAACAGAAGGAAGGATGCTATGATCTAATTTGGACACAAGCACAGAGGAGGAAGGTACCCTTCTTCCCAAACTTCCCAGGTGTGTGAGAGCCATACCAAAGCCTCACTCTGTGAAAGGAGAAAACTGCATACCAAGAACTCAAGCAACTGCATGATGACTAGGCTCCTAGGAGCATCAGCACTTATGCAAGTTAATTAGCAGGACAATCGGAAGCTTCAAAGGAGAAGCATCTTTCATGACTAAAGTTCCACCATGGGAGATGGCAGGAAAATGAATTTAAAAAGTGATAATGAGAGGGAAGGAGCCTGAGACTTGGAGACAAGAGAATTTAGTTCAAATCTTGGTTCTTACACTTACTAGTTTAGTTTCCTATGGTTCCACTTACATGAAATATGCAGAATAGGTAAATCCTCAGAGACAGAAAGCAGAGTTATGGTTAGCTAGGGCTGGTGAGTATGGAGGAGGGGGATGGGGAGTAATTGCTAAGGGTGTCTTTTTTGGGAGATGGGAATGTTCTGGAATTAACAGTAATGGCTGCACAACTCTATGAATCTACTAAAAACCACTGAATTGTACCCCTTTAAACAAAGGGGTGAATTTTATGGTATGTGAATTATATCTCAACATAACGGCTACAAAGAATCCGAATTAGAAATTTTCTCCACATACTAAGGCCAACAGTGAACTTGCAATAATGCATATACTAACCTAGTAAAAATGGATCTCACAAAGGCCGGAAGACTGGACCTGCTTTGGGGACATTACAGCTAGACACTTGGCCTTCACTTCATTCAGTCTCACAGTGATGACTCAGGAAAGTGCTGGGGCTGTGTTGCACCAGTTATTTACACTTGGCCAACAGGCAGGCAAGTGGTCAGAATGGAATAAATCCTCTGGAAGAGCACCTGTGCTCTTCATACCTGGAGGAATCTACTTCGCACACAGCTTCACATGCCCACAGGGAACGTTGGGAACCCAGAAAGTCACAGTCCATTGGGGGTCATGCTTCTTTGTCATCTCCTGACTTCCCTAGCAATCACAGAGTTTCTGTTTGTAACATCCTCTAACACAGTCCACTGGTGTCTTTCCATCAACCACACCACATGTCATCTTGACAGCCATGCGCTTAGACCGCTTGTAATTCAATTAGGCAGTTATTCAGCAAATAGTACACATCAGATCTGTGTTGGGTGCTGGTGATAAAGCAGAGAATAAGAAAGACACAGCCTCTGCCCTACACATATGAGTGTGCGTAAGACTCCTACTTCCTTCACTACCTTTTCAGTTCTTTGAGGGCAAAAATTATGCCTTCTATTTCTCTAATTAGGTCCAACTTGAGGCATAGAAAAGAAAAATATTTTTTTCTTTTTGAGAAGGAGTCTCGCTCTGTCGCCCAGGCTGGAGTGCAGTCGTGCGATCTCGGCTCACTGAAAGCTCCGCCTCCCAGGTTCACGCCTTTCTCCTGCCTCAGCCTGCCAAGTAGCTAGGACTACAGGCGCCTGCCACCACGCCCGGCTAATTTTGTGTGTGTGTGTGTATTTTTAGTAGAGACAGGGTTTCACCATGTTAACCAGGATGGTCTCGATCCCTGACCTCATGATCTGCCCGCCTAGGCCTCCCAAAGTGCTGGGATTACAGGTGTGAGCCACCGTGCCCGGCCGAAAAGAAAACTTCTTATGAATAAAGACAAATATTCCTCAAGGGAAAGAAACCCACAGAAATGTTCTTCATTCAAATGTTGATCATTTGAGGCCCACAGAAAGGAAAATTCTTTTTTTTTTTTTTTTAGAGACGGAGTCTCGCTGTCGCCCAGGCCAGAGTGCAGTGGCGGGATCTCGGCTCACTGCAAGCTCCGCCTCCTGGGTTCACGCCATTCTCCTGCCTCAGCCTCTCGAGCAGCTGGGACTACAGGCGCCTGCCACCACGCCCGGCTAATTTTTTGTATTTTTAGTAGAGATGGGGTTTCACCATGTTAGCCAGGATGGTCTTGATCTCCCGACCTCGTGATCCGCCTGCCTCGGCCTCTCAAAGTGCTGGGATTACAGGTGTGAGAACCACCGCGCCGGGCGCAAAATTCTTTTTTTTTTTTTATCAGCTTCACATAGGTATAGAGATTGTCAATCAAAATCTATTTTCCTCCTTGTCAACAGAAACAGAAAGCATACATAATGTTTTAGCTGGGTTCCATGCTTCCCAGTTTTCTTTGCAAGACAAGTGAGGCCAGGAGTTCTCAGTAGAATCTGAGTGGAGTGATGCATGTCCCTTCCCGCCAGGGCCTTTAAGAGACTAGGTGTGTCTCTTCCACCTATTTGCACCTTGGCTGTCTTTCCTCATTAATCTGTTGTTACCTGAAAGTGACAACTGTCTTAATCAGCACACAAATGCAAAGTCCTCAGGGATAATGGAGCCACAACATGGAAGAAGACTGGACCAGCAGCCCTGGGCTATTTGATGAGCAAGAAATGAACTTCTTTGTGTTTGGGCCCTTACATTTTTGGGTCTGATTCAGCAGGATACCCTAACTCAAGACAGCATACTCCAGTTTAAGACAGTTGGTGCCTGATAAAATACTACTTGACTGACAATTCGTCTAATACAATTCAGAGAACAGGATCCTTGTGCTGCTGCCTGCAGAGATCCATAAGACTACCAGGGGCACAGAGTAGAAGAGACTTATCCAGTGCTATGCAAAGCTGAGATACTCTTGACATCTACAAGTGAGTACTGGGATTGTTAGCTATTCAACTGTATGTCATTCCTGTCTGTATGCCCAGCACCTAGCATATTCTATTATCAAGACACAGAGGAAGCAATCAATAAGTTTTCCTGAAATAATGATTACCTCTCCATGCTTATTACAGCACTGAGCACACTATAATGCAAATATTTGCCTTCTACTTCTCTCTCTCATACAGTAGAGGAGCTCTGGAGAACATATTTCATAAGTCTTTGTATTCCTAACACTCACACATCTGCACATTGTAGGTACTCCTTCTTTGATAAATAAATTCATAAAGACTTTCTCTACCAACCCATGCAGATATACAGCAATCAAAACAAAAATGGGGTAATAATAAAGGAAATAATTTGGAATAAAGAAATCAGGCCTTCTGAGAAGTCCCAAGCACTTTCATTAAACTTCCCAGCCATCCTAATAGGGACTCAGAAAGTGACAGACTTTTAAAACTGGAAAGAACATTAGAAAGCAAGAACCCATTTTAAAGATGAGGAAACAAAAGCTGAGAAAACTAAAAGGGCTTATTGAAGTAGCACAGTTAATTAGCCATAGATTCCAAATCTTCAAACTTCGAATCCAAGGCTATTTTCACACAATGGGGACCACATCTTATTTCTGCTCACCTCCCACTGTCTACCACAGTGCCTCACACACTGAGGGTATTCAATGGTTAAAGAAAAAATATGATGAGTGAAAATGAGCAATTTGTGTGAAAGTCATAACTTCAGGATCACAGATTTTCTTATCTCCTTCAACCAAAATTTTTAGATTAATTAAGTTTAGGATGATCACATTTTGTAGTAAGTTCAAACCTAACTTCTGTGAACTGTTTTTCTAATTAATTATTCTAAAGAATAAAATTATTAAAACCTTATAAAACAAACAGTCCAGTAGAAGGATAAGGATAGGAGTGAGGTTAGTCTGAGATAAATATGAGGCTCTCCAGATTACACAAAACAGACTGTTGATGCTCCCCCGTACCATCTTCAGACAATTTAATGCTTGTACATTTCCAGTATTTTCCTCGTTATATCTTACTGGCTCCAAAATAAGTTAGTTTGCCAAAACAAGAGAGAGATTATTAGGATTTTCTTTCTTTTGACAGGTAACCACAAGGAGTTTACGATGGAGCAAGAAAGCTCCGAAGGGAACAAGAAACACCAACACATACATTTTTAAAGATACAAATACTAACATCATTGTGGATGTACGTCGTGCTTTCAAATTTTGCAACTGGATTGAGATAAAGGGAAAAAAAGTATTGATTTTCTGAGATTAAAAAAAATTCTAGGGACACTTTATTTTAAATATCCTAGTAGTTGACCACTGCCACTTTCAAAAGCCAGAAAGACCTTATAAAGACTTCTTCACCTTCCTAAAATTCCCCATCTTGATACTGCTGAGGTACAATAAAGCAGAAAAAAACACTGTAGCCTTTTTCAATTCTCAGTAATCTTAAAGGCCCTCATCATGGTTTCAGCTCCACCCTCTTTCTCAAACTGAATTCTTAAGGACCACAATGACTTAATCAACAAACACAATGGCCCTCACATTGACCTCTGTGCTTCTGACAGTTTCTCTTTCCCTCCAGAAAGCATTGCCTTCTTTGGTTTCTGTAACACTTTTCTGGTTTTCCTCTGACAATCCCTGTGTCCTTCGCTAGTTCTGTATCATCTTTCACCTCCCTAATTAGAGCCATTCACTGTTCGCGCCTTTTGTTCTTATACTATACAGATGCTCCTCGACTTACCATGTCCTGATAAACTCACCATAAATTGAAAAAATATCATAAATCAAAACTCTATTTAATATGTCTAACCTGCCAGACATAGCTTAGTCTAGCCTTCCTTAAACGTGCCCAGAACACTTCCATTAGCCTAGAGTTGGGCAAAATCATCTTAACACAAAGCCTGTTCCATAAGAAAGTGTTGAATATCTCAGGTAATTTATTGAATACTGTACTGAAAGTGAAAAGCAGAATGGCTGTATGGGCCCACAAAGTATAATTTCCACTGAATGTGTATCGCTTTCTCACCATCATAAAGTCAAAAAGTCATTAAACTACCATAAGTTGGAGACTATCTTTATTCTCTTTCTCCTCTACCTGGATGTCTCCCAAATCTAGTCTGATCCTCTCTCCCCGACTCCAGTTCCTCCTGGACATTTCTAGTAGACACTGTCATCTCAAACTCAACATATTCTAAACCAAACTTGTCTCCTCCTAAATTTGTATCCCCCTCCTGGTTTCTCTATTTCTGTAGAAGATAGCAAAATCCCTGTAGCTACGCATGCTGGGTTTCAGAAATACATTTATAAATACATTTTTTTCTCTCGCCCCTGCTTTCTACATTTGGCTAGGTGTGACCCTGGGCAAGCCATTTTTACCTTTCGTCCCATGGTTTCCTCATCTGAAAAAAGAGAGAAAAATCACACCTGGTGAGTCTGAAAGAACAGATGTTTATGAAAATGCCTAATTAAGTGCTCAATAAATGTGTCTCTTGGCTGGGTGTGGTGGCTCGATCCTGTAATCCCAGCACTTTGGGAGGCCAAGGCAGGCAGATCACTTGAAGTTAGGAGTTCAAGATCTGCCTGGCAAATATGGTGAAACACTGTCTCTACCAAAAGAAATACAAAAATTAGCCAGGCATGATGGCGTGAACTTGTAGTCCCAGCTACTTGGGAGGCTAAGGCATGAGAATAGCTCAAACTCAGGAGGCGGAGGTTGCAGTGGGCTGAGATTGTACTACTGCACTCCAGCCTGGGTGACAGAATAAGACCCTGTCTCAAAAAAAAAAAAGTGTGTCTCTTCTCTCCAGCAACTCCCCACAGCTCCCAAGCAGATTAAAAAAAATTCTTCAAGGATATCTCTATCATATTCCATTGTATAGCACTATAATGCCTTGCACAGTGGCTTGTATACAGAAGTAGCCTAATAAACATTCATTGATCAATGCCCATGGACAATGCCCATGGACTAAAGGAGTGAATCGAGAGAAGTATCAAGAAAAGATCACAAAATATTAACTACAATCAAAATCAAGAGGGATATTATCTATGTCTCAATCAATCTAGATGGCACCTGGCACCTAATTGGCTCTGATAAATACGTGGTGAAAAATGAACCAGACAGACCTAAGTATCTAGCACTCATCTCTATGGAGCTATAAGAGAATCATGAGGGGCCTGACTCTGCTCACCGGGAACTTCCCTAGTCCTCCTGTGGTCCACCTATGAGGGAGGTAAGCATGCTTATTCCTTGCCAAAAGTAGTATTCTTTACTTCAGATTTTGAACAAATAAATACTCACATGTCAAAAGCACTGAACTCCAATGTTAAGCGAGCTGGCAGCCCAGCAGAGTCACCTGGACAGAAGCATTATCACATTTTCAATGACAAGTCAGAAATAGCAGCGTTCATAACAAAAATGCTTACGAATAGTTTTCTTCTTTGTTGAGCCCAAGGCACCCCATCCAATTTCTGATTATCTATGCTACATAGATAATATATGTATGGATAGATAATGGCAGAATGTGACAGAGCTCTTGTGAATATGAGACATTTGCCAAGAATACAAAAAAGCTTCAATGGAAAAAATATTTCCAATCTCTTCCCACAGCAATGCTAAGTAATGGGTATTATTTGGATTAATAATTTGAGTTTCACTACTCTCTTTCTTTTTCCCCACAACAAGAGAAAATAAATGAAAATGAACTGGGATCAAAAAGTCAGGAAGTAAAATAGAAACTAGTGAAGAGCGCTAATTATAAAAGACGAGGGCTGTCTCTTTCTAAAGGAAAGCTGACACTATACTAGACAGAGAGGATAACAGAAGATGATGGAAAATGAAATTTACAATCACCTACCATTGTAGTAATAACCCTTAATGTCCTTGGGAGCTTCATCCAGCCGATACTCGTTCAGCTTCTTCTGGGTCAACTCATGCCAGAACCCAACATCCAAGGCACTGCTAAAGGGGGCAAACTGCAGTTTAGAGAGTCCAGGATTCCCCGTAGCTGCCGCCATTATTTCTTGCCTACTAAAAAACAGAACAGAACACAGCAAAATAACATATCCATGCAAAACCTGGTGAGAAAGAACATTTGTAATAAAGCTTAATTCAAACAAACAAAAAGTAATGAGATGTTTACAGGCTATCTTAAGACACAACTTCTTTTTGGATTGTGGTAAGAAACATATAACATATACTTTACCATCTTGATTATTTTGAGGTTAGGTGGTATTAAGTATAATCACAATGTTGTGAAACAGATCTCCAGAACTTTTTCATCTTGCAAAACTGGAACTCTATACTCTTTAAACAATAACTCCCCATTTCCTTTCCCCCAGGACCTTGCACCCACCATTCTACTTTCTGTCTATACAGGTTTGACTACTTCATGTAAATGGCATCATACAGTATTTGTGTTTTTGCGACTGGCTTATTTCACTTAAGACACAACTTTGAAAACCATCCTAATTGGCCTGTGTTGTCAAGCTGATTCTCCTCATGACACAGTGATTTTTTTTTTTTTTTAATTGAGATGGAGTCTCACTCTGTTGCCCAGGCTGGAGTGCAGTGGCGCAATCTCGACTCACTACAGCCTCCGCCTCCCAGGTTCAAGCAATTATCCTGCCTCAGCCTCCAAAGTAGCTGGGACTACAGGCGCATGCCACCACGCCCAGCTAATTTTTTGTATTTTTGGTAGAGACAGGGTTTCACCGATGACACAGTGATTTTTCTAAGTAACCTTTGTGGCCTTAATGTTTATGCTCCTTCCTTCCTTGAGTCAGTCTGACTGATGCACTACTGTTATTCCTTCTTTGACACAGACACTGTCTCAGAAGTTTTTGCCATCTTGTGTGGTCCTGGAGAACTCTGCAAGTACAAAATCCTAAATCCAGCCACTCAGAAATGCAACAAACCAAACTGTCAGAATTCTGTCTGTCTGAGAGCAGTGCTTTAACACCTCTAGCTGAAGCAGATAATGAGGATACGTTTCTCCCCACCTCCCACAGAGCCTAAATTTCTTTGAAATCTCATATTTTATCTTTTCAATGCATGGAAATTTTGTATTTTGTGCCATGATATATATTTTATTATTTCATTTCCCCCCTCAAATCATCTAATAAATTTGACCTTCCTGGCAATCATGCATACGTATACTGTAACTTTCTATAATCCCTCCACACTCTCAGGGTAACATATCCCAGTTTGAGAAGGACAATACTAAAGAAATCTGGCAGCTCCAAAAAGCAAATTGAGGAGGTCCCTTCACTTTCCAACTGTCCAATTACCCCACAACCAGACATACAAGTATTTCTGCAGCAGAACATATGAACAGTCACTGTAAATGGGATACATTTACAGGGTCACGCTCTGCTGCCCAGGCTGCAGTACAGTGGCACAATCTCAGCTCACTGCAACCTCAGCCTCCCAAGCTCAAGCAATCCTCCTACCTCAGCCTCCCAAGTGGCTGAGACTACAGGCATGGGCTACCATGACTGGCTAATTTTTCTATATTTTCAGTAGAGAACAGGTCTTGTCGTGTCGCCCAGGCTGGTGTCGAGCTCTTGGATTTGTGATCCTTCCACCCTGGACTCCCAAAGTGCTGCGATTACAGGCATGAGCCACTGCACCTGGCTAAATGGGATATATTTTTTTAAAACAGCTCATATCTACTCAGGGAGGTTTTGCTTAAGTTTTGTGCCAAGACTATTAAAAAGCTTTCAGTTTTCCAAACTTGTTGGATTTAGAATTAGAGATAAGGAGCTTTGGGTTGATAGAAACTGTATAATGAAATACAAAGTTAGTGCTCCTGGTCGGGCGCTGTGGCTCACGCTTGTAATCCCAGCACTTTGGGAGGCCGAGACGGGTGGATCACGAGGTCAGGAGATGGAGACCACGCTGAAACCCTGTCCCTCCTAAAAATACAAAAAATTAGCTGGGCATGGTGGCGGGCGCCTGTAGTCCCAGCTACCAGAGAGGCTGAGGCAGGAGAATGGCGTGAACCCGGGAGGCGGAGCTTGCAGTGAGCCGAGATTGCGCCACTGCACTCCAGCCTGGGCGACAGAGCGAGACTCCGTCTCAAAAAAAAAAAAACAACAAAAAAAAAACAAAAGTTAGTGCTCCTACATAACAGGTATTCAAATCAAGAAGAATGGGATGAATGTGGGGCAGAGCCCTGGGAAAGACACCGTGAAGCAGATGGGCACTGAGTGATGTTGAAAAGGATGGGTAAGGGGTGGGGGAAGATGGGTGGAGGGCAGAAGGAACAAGAAGAGCAGAGGAATACTCATGGCAGAAATAGGGACACGTGAAACCAGCTGTCCTCATGTGGAGGGTTTGTGCTGTGCAGGAGCAGCACACATAGAGGTGAGCAGCTGACATGGGTGAACACCTATGGAGAAGCCTCAAATGCGAGGCTAACGAATTTTGGAGGGGGAAGCCAGTGGCAGTCCTGCATGGTGAATATGATTCTGCAGTGGGTAAAGGGCTTTGAAAGAGGCAGGCAGGGAAATCAGCTAAGAGCCCAAAAATTTATGAAGACCTGGATTAGAGCAGAGGAGTAAAACTGAAAAGGAGGGGACCCTTGTTGGGGCTGATTTAAAATAAAAGGTGACCTAACTTGGTATCTTGGTGGACTCGAGAAATGAAAAGAGAGAGCAAAGCTCTTGGGGTGTCAAGCCACAAATGGCTAGGAGAATGGCAGCTTGAGTGAAAGAGAAGACCCTTGAGAGGCAAAGCAAGATTCAGAAGAGTAATAATGAAAGAATTTTCAGTTGTGGACAACAGCAGGGCAAAGATAAGCCAAGGAAACTGGACATGGATACTGACAGAACAGCTAACACAGGTGACAATGATCAGTTTTTAGAAGTTACTCAGAGAAAGAAAAGCCCCACAAAGTCCCAGAGAATGTCCGCAGTTAGTGAGTAAAAAGAAATAGAACCAGTAGGCCAGGCACGGTGGCTCATGCCTGTAATCCCAGCAGTTTGGGAGGCCAAGGCGGGTGGATCACCTGAGGTCAGGAGTTTGAGACCAGCCTGACCAAAATGGTGAAACTCCATCTCTACTAAAAATACAAAATTAGCTGGGTGTGGTGGCACATGCCTATAATCCCAGCTACTTGGGAGGCTGAGGCAGGAGAACTGCTTGAACCCAGGAGACAGAGGTTGCAGTGAGCCGAGATTGTGCCATTGCGCTCCAGCCTGGGCAACAAGACCAAAACTCCATCTCAAAAAAAAAAAGAAAGAAAAAAGAAAAGAAAGAAATAGAACCAGTAAAACAAAGAAGGCTGTAGTTGGAACACCAGGACAGTACATATATCTACCAACTCTAAGCAGTAAAAAACTTTGAGAAGAGTAATGATGAATGGACACTAGAAATCAAAGAAAATGACTGGTCAATGCCATTGTATTTAATGTTTAAAAGGAGTGCGGTGGTGGCTTTCTAAAATGCAATTTCGTGGTAGATTGCTTAAAAGAGAACAGGCTATAAAGGCAGAATCACCACAGGGGAGTAACTGACTGTGTCCCTAGCAAGTTCCAGGGGGGCAGGTTAGTTTGCCATTGGATTCCTAATGGGTGGTTTGTTGTTGTTTTTCAACAGGCTGAATATGCTTTCCACATTTAAAAAGATGTTTTGGCAACAGAAATCCAATTTTGAATGAATGAAAGACTCACAACGAGGGCTTAAAAAAACTGAAAAGCAAACAGAAGGAATGAGGTGGGAATTATAATAAATATTTTTCTATATAATTGATAAGCTTCATTGATCACAAAAGACAACACATCACTATCCCTAAAATTCTCCACTGCCTCAGTATGGCTTGCAGCATCACGCCCCAGATAGTGCCTGACCAAGTGTTTTCAAACATTCACCATCTTGAGCACATATTTATTTATTTTCTATTTATTTTTTCTTTGAGACAGAGTCTTGCTCTGTTGCCCAGGCTGGAGTGCAGTGGCACGATCTCAGCTCACTGCAACCTCTACCTCCTGGGTTCAAGAGATTCTCCTACCTAAGCCTCCTGAGTAGCTGGGACTACAGGTGTGCACCACCATGCCCGGCTAATTTTTGTTTTTTAGTAGAGATGTGGTTTCACTATGTTGGCCAGGCTGGTCTCGAACTCCTGACCATGTGATCTGCCCATCCAGGCCTCCTAAAGTGCTGGGATTACAAGTGTCAGCCACTGCTCCCGGCCTTTGAGCACTTATTAAAAAATGAGGATGCCTGGGTCTCACTCCCACTTCCTGTGGAGGAAAGAAGATTTGATAAGAGAAGGGATAGTGATGGAGGCCAGGAGTCTGGAGTTTGCCTAGTGCCTCAGGTGATGCTGCTGTAGGTTTGGTGCTATCTTGATGCCTACAAGTCACTGGCACTTATTTTTGGAGGTCTCACCTCAAAATCACCTCAAATGTATTTGAATGCACCCTCAACTCCTATTAAATATTTTTTGGCTTTTAATTGTTTGAAAGAATTTTTATAATCTTGCCCAATGGAAAACAGGTGATTTGGCCAGGCTCAGTGGCTCACGCCTATAATCCTAGTACTTTGGGAGGCCAAGGCAGGGGATCGCCTGAGGTCAGGAGTTCAGGACCAGCCTAGCCAACATGGTGAAACCCCCATCTCTACTAAAAATAAAAAAAATTAGCCAGGTATAGTGGAGTGCACCTGTAATCTCAGCTACTTGGGAGGCTGAGGCACGAGAATCTCTTGAACCTGGGAGGCGGAGGTTGCAGTTGCACTCCAGCCTGGGCAACAAGAGCAAAACTCCATTTCAAAAAAAAAACAAAATAAAATAAGAAAACAGATGATTTGAGGATTTGAGGCACACATGTGTAGAAACACTCTCACAGCCTCCTGTTGTTTCCTGGGCCTCTAATCTCTCCCTTTTCCTCCACAATGCAGCTAGCGTTTTCTTTCTACTGTTGGTTTTTGAAGGATTCCATGCTCAGCCCTCTCCTCAGTCATTCATTTTCTTTTTTTTTTTTGAGACAGAGTCCTGCTCCGTTGCCCAGGCTGGAGTGCAATGGTGCGATTTCGGCTCACGGCAACCTTGCCCTCCCAGGTTCACGCAATTCTCCTGCCTCAGCCTCCCAAGTAGCTGGGACTACAGGTGTGTGTCACCATGCACAGCTAATTTTTTTTTTTTTTCTCGAGATGGAGTCTTGCTCTGTTACCCAGGCTGGAGTGCAATGGCATGATCTGGGCTCACTGCAACCTCTGCCTCCTGGGTTCACGTGATTCTCCTGCCTCAGACTCCCAAGTAGCTGAGATTACAGGCGCACGCCATCACGCCCGGCTAACTTTTTGTATCTTTAGTAGAGATGGGGTTTCACCATGTTGGCCAGGCTGGTCTCAAACTCCTGACCTTGTGATCTGCCCGTCTCGGCCTCCCAAAGTGCTGGGATTACAGGCGTGAGCCACCACGCCCGGCCCTAATGTTTTGTATTTTTTAGTAGAGACAGGTTTCACTACATTGGTCAGGCTGGTCTCAAACTCCGGACCTCAAGTGATCTGCCCGCCTTGATGTACCAAAGTGCTGGGATTACAGATGTGAGCCACCCTGCCCGGCCAGTCATTCACTTTCTTTTCTTTTCTTTTTTTTTTTTTTTTTGAGACAGAGTCTCATTCTGTCATCTAGGTTGGAGTGTAGTGGCACGATCTCAGCTCACTGCAACTTCCACCTCCTGGGTTCAAGTGATTCTCCTGCCTCAGCCTCTTGAGTGGCTGGGATTACAGGCGCGCACCACCGCACCCGGCTAATTTTTTATATTTTTGGTAGAGACAAGGTTTCACCACGTTGGCCAGGCTGGTCTCAAACTCCTGACCTCAAGCAATCTGCTCGCCTTGGTCTCCCAAAGTGCTGGGATTACAGGCGTGGGCCACTGCACCTGGCCAAATCATTCACTTTCTACAACAATTTCTGTCTATATGCCAATGAATCTCAGGACTATACTTCTAGCTCTAACCTCTAAACATATATTTAAGTGTCCTTTAAAGCCAGGACTTAGATTCCTCAGAATCTCAAATTCAACAAATCCCAAATTCAGCATATATTTTCCCTAAATTCTGCCCCTTTCTCTGTATTTCCTAGTTTGCTTAATAGTATCACCTTACATTCAAGCAACAAATCTCAAAGTCATCTTCAATTTTTCTCTCTCTCAATGCAATAAAGCACTAATTCCTAGAAGTTCAACCTTAAACAGTCCTCTGGAATGAGATGAAGATTAACAGTTACTGAACACAGACCAAAACTAGGCACAGCAGCAAGGGTGTTCAATTGAATTCAATTCTCTCAGAAGCCCTAAGAAGGAATAGCTCCAATTTTACAGAGCAAGAAACTGAGGTTCCGAGAGGTAAGAAATTCACACAAGGAGGCCAGGTGTGGTGGCTCACGCCTGTAATCCTAGCACTTTGGGAGGCCAAGGCGGGCGGATCACCTGAGGTCAGGAGTTCGAGACCAGCCTGACAAACATGGCAAAACCCCATCTCTACGAAAAATACAAAAATTACCCAGGCGTGGTGGTACATGCCTGTAATCTCAGCTATTTGGGAGGCTGACACAGAAGGATCGTTTGAACCCGGGAGGCGGAGGTTGCAGTGAGCCGAGATGGAGATCGTGCCACTGCACTCCAGCCTGGGCAACAGAGCAAGACTCTGTCTCCAAAAAAAAAAAGAAAGAAAGAAAAAAATAAATTCACACAAGGCTATACAGCTAGGAAAGTGGGGGAACCAGGATTCAGCTTCCAGATTCATGCCACTCTGAAGCCCACGCTCCTCATGCAACTTCATGCTTCCTGTCTAGGTCTGCCTGCCTTCTCTCCATTCCCGCTGCTACGTGCCAGGCTTCATCACCTCACACCTCGGCTCTTGCAGTGATATACTCACGGGTCACTGCCTTTGGCCCGTCTCCTCCAAACAAGATGACAAACTGCCACCAGGAATGATCTGCACAGGTGACTCCCTTGTTTAAACAAACAAACGAAAGCTTACTGGCCTTACTACACAGAGAATAAGGTGCTGCAGCCTTAGCCTGCTAGTTTCCTGATCTTCTGCATGGCTGATGTTCCTAGGAAACCTTTCCCCTCTCTACCAGGAAAAGTACTTCTCATCTCACAAAGTCTTTATGAAGCTGTCAGTAACAGTCAGTGGATATTAACAGTTCCCTTCTCAATGGTGACAGATGAACACTTCCATTAGGGCATTTACCACCATGAACTGTGCTTGCTGTTTTGATAATACTGTTAAAAACTATTTAAATAACAGCAGTAGTAATAGTCATATTAGTAACTGTTCTTAATAAATGCTCATTCTGTACCAAGCACTACACTAAATAGTTTACATGTTATTCCCTTGACAACCCCAGTGGTAAGATTATGCCTACTTTACCGAAGAGAAAACTGAGGCACTGGGAGCTTAAGTAACTTGCCCAGAGTCACACAGGAAGTGGTAGAGCTGAGATGATAACCCGGGTCTGCTAGCTTCAAAGCCCCTATTCTCGTCACTATATTACACTGCCTTGAATGAAGAAACTTCTTTTCAGGAACTTTCTACTGCCCATCAGCCTCACACATGCTAAAAAATAACCAATTGTTTCGAAAAACATTCACAAGCTAACCTCTCCAACAGTCAAAACAAAAAGGCCCTGGCCAGAGCCATCATCCAATGTGGAAGGAAATCAACACAGTTGCAGACAGTGGTACAAAAGGATTTCATCTAAAATCCTCCGTGTGACAGATCATCGAGTCCCTACATATGTCAGTCATCCACAACTTTCTCTTAAAGGACAAATGTAACTTGTTTTCATCATAATTTTGATGACCTGCTAAGGACATCAAGATGGAATTTTACCAGTGCCAGAGAATCACAAAGACAAAAAAGAAAACTCTATTCTACAAGACTTCGGTAGCTAGGTAAAAGTGACTAAGGATAACTACTTAGAAGATAACAGACATGGCCGGGTGAAGTGACTCACGCCTGTAATCCTAGCACTTTGGAGGCTGAGGTGGGTGGATCACTTGGTAAGGACTCCAAGACCAGCCTGACTAACATTGCGAAACCCCGTCTCTACTAAAAATACAAAAATTAGCCGGGCATGGTGGTGCATGCCTATAATCCCAGCTACTCGGGAGGCTGAGGCAGGAGAACTGCTTGAACCCGGGAGGCAGAGGTTGCAGTGAGCTGAGATCACGCCATTGTACTCCAGCCTGGGAGACAAGGGTGACACTCCATCTCAAAAAAAAAAAAAAGATAACAGACATTTTGTATATTAATTGCAGATAGTGGTTCCTGGTGTCTTCAAGGTTGTGCATCTGAAGCCTAAAGTAAAGTCTGCCTACCTGGGGGTGGCTGCTTCATGAGGTAGGCTGGAAGTACCGGGCAGTGACAGCTACCTGGAGGAGAAGAGGAAGCAGAAGGCCAAGATCCACTATCAGAAGTAAAAACAGCCCATGAGGCTGCAGAAACAGGAGGAAGAGAATGTGGAGAAGAAAACTGACAAATACAGAGTTCCTCAAGACCATGGGCTCCTGGTCTGAGCCCAGTAAAGGCTGCTTATTCCTCATGCTTGGCCTGGCCTGCCCCTCCTCCATCACCACGCTGGGATGTGGGGGACCCAGGCGGCACTCCAGGAGCTGAAGGCAGCCTGGGACTTAGAAAGATGGGAAAGAGGAAAGGGCCTTAGTCACTGCCTTTCTATAAAGTTATTTGAAACAATTCTAGGAGTTGTGCAGCCATAATTTGCCTATGACCTACTTGTCCATGAGAGAGTTTTTAAGAAGAATTAGTTACTTCTGTTTCAATATTAGCAAAAGTGAGCTGGAACATTAATTGGAGGGGAGCCCTACTCTGTGAATGAGGCATCTATTTCCCACCCGGTCTATACTATAGACTGCAGCTACTAGGATGTGAGAAAACACATGGGGACAATATAAGTTTGCTGTTGTACAAACGTTATTTATAGAAGCAGAGACTGGGAAGATGTGTGACCAAAGGGGTTCCAGGTATTGCCCTTATTCCTTCCCTGTACTTTGTAAACAGAACAAATAAACTATTTTTACAGAGAGAGAGAAAAAAAAGGCCCAGTGCAGTGGTCCATGCCTGTAATCCTAACTCTTTGGGAGGCTGAGGCAGGAGAATCACTTGAGCCCAGGAGTTTGAGACCAGCCTGGGCAACATGGTGAGACCCCATTTCTACAAAAAAATTTAAAAATTTGCTGGGCATTGCAGGGCACACCTGTAGTCCCAACGACTCGGGAAGCTGAGGTAAGAAGATAGCTTGAGCCCACCAGGAGGTTGAGGCTGCAGTGAGCCATGATTGCACAAAAGTAATTTGCATAAGAGGCACATCCTTCAAATATTTTCTGACTTATTTGACCTTAGAGAAATTCTGAACAGAACCCAAGGGCCTATTTAATAAGAGGATATAGTTGATATTCAGCTGCTGAAACTGTTCTATGACAGGCTGAAAACAGAAAAGTCTTAAGCAACATCAGCATGATGAGGAATCTTCTGGAAATACCTAAACAGGACAATCTATGGTAAAGGTATCACTTAGGAACATACATGTCTATGTCACATCACTATAGTGCTTAAGCTGGAAGGGAAGATTTAAGAAGTAATGGTCGGAGGGGAATTTGGGGGGAAGTGTCATAGGTAGAGTTATTCATGTGTCACTAATCTAAATCCAAACATAACCTACTTCTTGAAAAAGTAAGGCTTGCCTGTATAACCCTGGACAGTGCAAGTGAAACTTCGGCCTCTGCTTAGCTTAGAAAGATAAAGGATTGTTTTTATCACACTTCAACATTATATTCAGACACAGTCAAGGAAAGAAATTAACATAGGCATCAATGTAAGTGTGTTTCAATTTTATTTCAAACTATTTCAGGATGTGAAACATCCTGAGTTACACAAGATGGGATTGTGTCACTGCCAATTAAACAGGAAAGGTTTTGATAGGGATTCAACACTGTAATGAGCAAGAACCCTAGCTGTGTAAGAAAGCCTGCAGTAGCCAAGAAGTTCAGTCAAGATTAAACTGAAATAGCACCAAGTGTGGTTAACCAATACAACCCCCCTGGGGCTGTGTCTACCACTGAAACTTGGTGCAAATTTCAGACTTTAATGAAAATAAAACTCAGTCACACTCAGCATGAGTAGGAGCTCAGAAAATGTCACTGAATGAGTACTTATCAAAAGTTTCTGTCCAAATGGATCTAAATCTTTTGTTTTTTAAGATCAAATCCCCACAGGAAATGTGCAGTGGCGGTTGCCTCCCAAGAAAGCTGCTAGGGCAGGAGAGAGGAGTGTGGGGAGACTTATTTTCACTGCATGACCTTTTTTGCCTCTTAAAGTTTGTATTATGTATATAAAATAACAATACAGAAATAACTAAAATAATTAAAGAAAAAAGTCCTAACCCAATGGCAAGAAGACAAAGAGAGACATAAACGACTAGCAGTTCAACTGCTTTGGTTCCCAGAAATCATAGCTGGGAGATCCTTGAAACAAGAACCATGTCCTATTCATCTTTCTTTAGGACTGAGCACAGTGCCTGGATCATATTAAGAGCTCAGTAAAGGTTGAAATGAAATAATAGCTCTCTTTTCCCACAAAGGGCCAATGGATGGATGCTATACAGTAAGATAAATCTCAGCAGAGTTTAAAAATTACTAATAGCTTGAATTGTCCAAACAGGAAACAGATCAGAGAGATAATGAGTTCTCCATTAGTGGAAGTGTTCAAGCATATATTGGATGATTATTTGCCATGTAATACTGCACAAAGGATTGCTGTATCAGGCAGTCAGACAAGACCAGGTTCTGGCAAGCTTTTCCTGAAGAAGGCCAGATAGTAAATATTTTAAGGCACTGCAGGCCTCAAACAGTCTGCTGTGTATTTATTTTTGTACAACCCTTAAAAAAATGCAAAAACCATTCTTAGCTCCTGTACTGCACAAAAAAAGGCCTCGGGCAGGACTTGATCCACAGGCTATAGTTTGCTGACTCCTGGACTAAATGATCTTCCAAACCTGTTATCTTTTGACTCTTTGAAGGTGCCAATAATATATTTTGTTTTGAGGGAGACTGATGTTTTTGGCATAATCTTTTTAAAGGGCAGTAAAGATCAGTGAGGGCTGCTGAGGGCGAAGGCCAGATTCTAAGGCCACATCTGCTGGTCTGCAATAGGCACCTTTTTTTTTTTTTTTTTTTGAGACGGAGTCTCGCTCTGTCCCCCAGGCTGGAGTGCAGTGGCACAATCTCGGCTCACTGCAAGCTCCACCTCCCGGGTTCACGCCATTCTCCTGCCTCAGCCTCTCCGAGTAGCTGGGACTACAGGCGCCCGCCACCACGCCCGGCTAATTTTTTTTGTATTTTTTTAGTAGAGACGGGGTTTCGCCGTGGTCTCGATCTCCTGACCTCGTGATCCGCCCGCCTCGGCCTCCCAAAGTGCTGGGATTACAAGCGTGAGCCACCGTGCCCGGCCAATAGGCACCTTGTAATGCTGCAAATACTTCTTTATGAACTGGTAAATATAGTCTACTCAAAACATTCACACATCTCTCAGCATCATTAAGCCAAGACGAAGCTCATTTGATATTTATTAAGGCTCATAACGTTCCGGAAAGACTGCATCAGCAGCATTCTACATCCTAAGCAGGCATATGACTACACCTCTGATGGTTTCCTTATGCTTTCTCCCAGACCCCCGCTGCTGCCTTCCGACTTTTCTAGTTCTACCCCATGGCCCTGTCACTCCTCACCTCTGACTTGATGCTCCTTAACAGCGGCTCTCAGGCCCCCATGGCCTAGAACCCACAGCCCCTCTGTCTGAAAAGTGTTCCCTGTTCTCCCTCACCTTGCTTCTGTGACTGCCTGGCATTTTGAAAAGCCAGCTCAGAGGTGACCTGCTCGGGAAAGCCTTCTCAGAGGTGCCTCGCCTGTCTTCACTCCCCTCATACTCCTGGCAGCTATAATCACTCCTGGCTCTAAGCCACCTAGACATTTGGTATTGTTTTTCAACTCTTTGCTTACCTGTTTGCCTCCACCAAACTTGATTGTAAACTCTACAAATACAGATCCTGGCTCATATTCCTTTCAATGTCCCTAGTCCCTTGCGAGTGGCTCTCAAACATTACTAGGATGAATTTTAGAAACCTTTTATCAGCCAGGCACAGTGGCTCACATCTGCATCCCAGTACTTTGAGAGGCTCAGGCAGGAGGACTGCTTGGAGGCAGGAGTTCATGACCAGCCTGGGCAACACAGCAGGACACCATCTCTAGAAAAAATTAATTTAAAAATAAAATAATAAAAAAAAAAAAAGGTTGGGTGTGGTGGCTCACACCTGCAATCCCAGCACTTTGGGGGGTCTGAGGCGGGAGGATAGCTTGAGCTCAGGAGTTTGAGACCAGCCCAGGCAACATGGGCAACATTCCGTCTCTACCAAAAATATTTAAAAAGTTAGCTGGGCATGGCGGTGGCACGCACCTGTGTTCCCAGCTACTTGGGAGACTCAGGCAGAGGATCACTTAAGCCTGGGAGATTAAGGCTGCAGTAGCCAAGATGGCAAGATGGCACCACTGCACTCCAGCCTAGGTGACAGACCCAGACCCTGTCTCAAAAAAAAAAAAAAAGAAAGAAAGAAAAAACAAACAAACAAAAAACACAAAACAAAAACAAGTAACTTTCTATAGATATCCTCCCCAAAAGAAACAAAAGCAAGAAATAACACAAACTTCTATGACTATGAGAACAAACCCCAGAAGCCAATTACCACAGAATATGGAGTAAGGAATCATGAAGAACATACGACGATATGCCATATAACTTAGGTCTCTAAACCTATTATTGTTTTTTCAAGACTAAGACCTTAGCGGGCAGGAAACATGCATGCACAAATCAGTGCAAATAAAACCTTACTCAACTGCATATGAAAGTAGTCAAGAATAAATGTTTCTTTCTGAAAGCGTTCTGGTAGCTACTAGTGACAATATCTGGTCATTAATATAGCATTTTAATGAAGAGATTAAAGTTAACACCAGCAGCAACGTGACAAACAGACACTGTGTGCTATCTGATAGAATGCCATGGAAAGAACACAGCATCTGTGGTGTTTGGATGAAAATACACAACCTGGATCTCATGGGAGGAAACATCAGATAAACCCAAGTTGAAAAACATTCTACAAAATGACCAGGATTATAGTCTTCAGAAGTGCCAAGGTCTTAAAAGTCAAAGGGAGACAAGGAACTGTCCCAGATTGAAAGAGACCACAAAGACGTGACAGCTGGGGACCACGTGTGATCCTGGGATGATGCTCCACTATAAAAGGGCATTTTGGGACAAAAACTGAATGGGATTCTCTGGGAGATGGATAAATAGAAGGTCTCTGTCTTATTCTTATAGTATTTCTGTAAGTTTGAAACTGTTCCAAAATAAAATAGTAAGAATAATTTTATCACCCAGACACACACAGCTTTATACTTTGTTCAACAGGCAAAACCAATCAACCTGACAGAAGTTAGAACGGTGATTACAGGATGAGGTGGAGCTACTGACTGAGAAGGCCACGAGGAAAGCTCCTGGGGAGATGGAAATATTCTATATCTTGAGCTGGGTGGTGGTTACAAGGCATGTACCTATGTAAAAAGCCACAAGCTAAACATTTGCTATCAGTGCACTTTATGTATGTTATCCATGAATAAAGAAGTAAAATAGGGCCGGGTGCGGTGGCTCACACCTGTAATCCCCACAGTTTGGGAGGCTGAAGGAGGAGGACTGCTTGAGCCCAGGAGTTCAAGACCAGCCTGGGTAACATGATGGGCCCCCATCTCTACAAAAAATAAAAAAAATTGCCAGGCGCCTGTAGTCCTAGCTACTTGGGAGGCTGAGGTAGGAGGTGGGAGGATCGCTTGAACCCAGGAGGTCGAGTCTGCAGTGAGCCGTGATTGTGCCACTGAACTCCAGCCTGCGTGACAGGGTGAGAACCTGTCACAGGAAGGAATTAAAAAAAAAAAAAAAAGCCGGGTGTGGTAGCTCATACCTGTAATCCCAGCACTCTGGGAGGCTGAGGCGGGCAAATCACGAGGTCAGGAGATCGAGACCATCCTGGCTAACACGGTGAAACTCCGTCTCTACTGAAAATACAAAAAAAAAATTAGCTGGGCATGGTGGCGGGCGCCTATAGTCCCAGCTACTCGGGAGGCTGAGGCAGGAGAATGGTGTGAACCCGGGAGGCGGAGCTTGCAGTGAGCCAAGATTGTGCACCTGCACTCCGGCCTGGGCGATAGAGCAAGACTCCATCTCAAAAAAAAAAAAAAAAAGGCCAGGCACAGGCACAGTGGCTTACACTTGTAATCCTAGCACTTTGGGAGGCCAAAGCAGGATGATCACTTGAGCCCAGACGAGACCAGTCTAGGCAACATCGTAAGACCTCATCTCTACAAATAATTTTAAAAAATTATTATGGAGTGGTGGTGCAGGCCTGTGGTCCCAACTACTCAGGAGGCTGAGACAGGAGGATCGCCTGAGCTCAGGCAATCCAAGCTGCAGTGAGCCATGACTGCACCACTGTATTCCAGCCTGGACAACAGAGCAAGACCCTGTCTCAAAAAATAAGATAAAATAAAAAAGTAGAACAAAACCCCTATCTTTAAACTATACCAGTCCTACAAAGAGAACCTTCATTTATTCATCAGTAGGTCATTAAAGTAGGTCATCAGTTAACAGATGACCTACTTAAATTTAGCTTTGGTAAAAAGCAATTCATTACTCTAAATAAGGAGCCTAAATGAGAAATCATTTCCATAAAGTTTTCTGGCATTTTGTGATTAAAGAAGCTAAGGATGGAAGTATTTTGGCTTGGCTGCTGATAGAATTAATTGAAGCAGGAGTGCTTCCTGGAGTGAGACTGCCCAACCATTCTCCCTCTAGGACTGGACACAGCAAATAATCAAGCCAGTGTAGGATTTTTTAAAATGAAGAAGTGTAGGATATTTTTTAATGAAGAAATACAGGATGTTTTACATGAAGAAGTAATTCACTTTAAAGTGAAGAAGTAATTGTGGAAAATAAAAAACAGAGGGAGAGAAAAAAAAACAAAAAGAACCTGTCTTTAGGGGAAGCTAGACACACAGGCCTCTAGTTTCCATAAACCAGCCTGACAATGCTAAAAATTATCACATTCTAATTTTTCTGTGTTGTTTTAGTTTTTTGTCTGTTTGCTTTAGGAGAGCAGGGGAGTTTTTTTTATTTATTTTTCTTTGAGACAGAGTCTCGCTCTGTCGTCCAGGCTGGAGTGCAATGGCATGATCTCGGCTCACTGCAACCTCTGTCTACTGGGTTCAAGTGATTCTCCTACCTTGGCCTCCCACATAGCTGGGATTACAGGCATGCGCCACCACGCCCAGCTAATTTTTGTATTTTTAGTAGGGTTTCGCTTTGTTGGCCAGGCTGATCTCAAACTCCTGACCCCAGGTGATCCACCTGCCTTGGCCTCCCAAAGTGCTAGGATTACAGGCGTGAGCCACTGAGTCCGCCACAAGCAGGAGAGTTTTTAATGGTTCAGGGAAAGGATGCTAAAAGGAGAGGTAATGTAATGCAGTCAGGAATCGGGTCTTTAGTCAGATAAACCCGAGTGTGGATTCCACCTCCACCTCCTATTGGCTGAGAAGCCTAGGGCAGGTTAGGGCAGGTTCCTTCACCCCCCTGCACCTGGATTTACTCAGGTGTAAGATAAGGACAAGTATACCTACTCCAGAACTTGCTGGGAGGGCTAAATGTTTGTGATGTGCCTGCTACAGTGCCTGGCATACAACAAGCAGTCAATAAATGGTAGCTGCTGGTAGTTTTTCTTGTCACTGCCCCGTATTAGCCAACAATGCCTGACTAATGTGGTTCCCCTTCCCCATGCTCACTATGAAAATTTCCTCTGCCTAAAACATGGCTCATTTAAAGCCTACCTCCCTCAAAAGAGCTCTGCAATTACAACAGAGGCTTAATTAAAAGGAAATGGTCAGTCTCCCACTACAGGTCATCAAGAAGTCCAAAAGAACAAGTTCTAAAGGGCAGCAAGCACTCAGTGTCCGATTTCTCTGAGCCCATGTGGGGCCATTCACTTAGCAGAAGTGCAGAATAACTGCAATTTGGCCCTGAAGTGCCTTCTCTGGGCCAAAATGGAGCACACAGAGCAGGCTTCTATTCTCATTTTCCCAGCTGCAGGGCTGCAAGCTCTGGCAGTCGTTAAAATAAGCACCAAACCACATGACCAAGTCCCGCTGACAAACAGCATATGTTCTTAGCTGCTGATGTGTAAAAAGGAGGTAGAGATCGCCAGGAGTCGGGAGGAGGCTGCTTTGGCATACGGAGCCAATGCACATTTTATAGACAAATGATGCTTCTGCAACCTCATGAGTTTCGGAAACAATCTGCAAGGCTGTTAAAGAAGGAGGTTTAAAGCCTTCTCTTCCAAAAGAAGGAAAAAAGTTCTAAACTTAGAAGAAAGAGTAGGCTCTACCGGAAGATGAGAACTCAGGACTCCTACAGGGAAACCAGCTGGGTACAGAAACCTCACTTCCTTTTAAAAGTTGCATTAGAGTCAAGATGTCCCTGAGCAAAACTAACATCTCCACAAGACATCAAGTCATCAAGTCAGCCAAATTGGTTTGTGACTGTGCTTTCAGGTGATTTCTGTGGTAACAGCTGATCACACTGGCAGTGAGGAAAATTGCAATGATGGGTGAGTTGTCCTCCTCACCTCTAAGCCAACTCTGAATCAACGTGATTTCTTCTTCAGTGGGTCAACCAGGGAAGAAGCAGTCACATCCACAGTCTTCAAACTCTATCTATCCTTCTCATTGGTTACTTCCAGGAGCTGTTTTTCTTTCATTTTGGTTTCCTTCTGCTATAATATCCTTCACCTTCACATGCAATCTGGTGTCCATCAGCTTCAGTTTTTGAGAATGGATGCACTGGATACCAGCATTATGGGGTTTGAGAAGCCTACATGGGAGGGACAGTGATGGCTGAGAAAATGTGGGAAAGAGGAGAGAGGAAGCAATACTGCCAGAAAGATGGAGGGGAGTGTGCCTTCTTCTGAGTCCTTTTGTTACCTCCACTGATCAACACTGTTGCCCATTTCTCTGTTCATCTGAGAGACAGCCACCTGGATTTGTCTGAATCACTGTGGAGCCCTATGCCAACCAACAACTAAAATCTATGATGGTTTCCTAAAAGCTGGCTGAGTTATGAAGGCTTGCTTCTAAATAATAACATCTCTGTGGTTTTCATTTCTGGTGATCTTTAAAGAATCCTGAGAAATGGGAGAAGTACTGAAAAACCGGGCCAAACAAAGGCCTGATTTCAGATTTTCAAAATGTTTGATTTTTCTTTTTTCTTTTCTTTCTTTTTTGAGATGGAGTTTCGCTCTTGTTGCCCAGGTTAGAGTGCAATGGCGCGATCTCAGCTCACTGCAACCTCCGCCTCCCACGTTCAAGCGATTCTCCTGCCTCAGCCTCCCAAGTAGCTGGGATTACGGGCACCCGCCACTACGTCCAGGTGATTTTTTGTATTTTTAGTAGAGAGTGTTTCACTATATTGGCCAGGCTGGTTTCGAACTCCTGACCTCAGGTGATCCACCTGCCTCAGCCTCCCAAAGTACTGGGATTATAGGCGTGAGCCACCGCACCCGGCCTGATTTTTCAAAGATAAGAATAAAGATGGGTTCTAAAGACCACTGGACAGAAGTTTTGCTCCCAGGAAAGGCCCATATGGGCCACTCTAGTCCACTTAGCGCCTTTGTACAATCAGAAAATTACACCCCTGCTTCAAGATTTTACTTCCTTTAGTTAGAGAAATGTTGTAATATACTGATTAGGTTATCTCAAGACATAGTAGCCTTCTCTGCCACTGTCATTACAAAAATGCACCCACAATACCTATGATATAAATGGAACCCCCTTTGATGTGGCCTCTTGTGCAGTGCACAGACTGCATAACTGTATGAGGCAGCCCTAAGTAATCACAAGAGGCCAATATGGTTTCTCTAAGAAAAAGTCATAACAGAGTAACTGCATTCCTACTTTGATCAGGCAAGAATCATAGACACAGGATATACAGGTCTCAGAAATGTCTCACAAGGCTGCTCTAGAAATCCCGGTAGACAAGGTGAAGATACAGGAATTGGATCCTAACATAATTAGAGGGATTAAGAACTGGTAAAATAATCTTATTCAAAGGATCTTGGTTACTGAATTAATTAATGTTAATTAGAAAGGAGCTAATAGCAGTAGGTCTTTGGCTTAGTCTCTGGGTCTGTCCAATTTATTTTATTTATCCACATGAATGAATATTTATCAACATTTACTAAGTATTTCATGTGCACTGAACCCTGTGCTGGGGCTAAGAGCAGGGGGAATAGGCAAATAAATATATTCAATAAAGTATTCTTATTACCATATTTTACCAATAACTTGGATAATGATATAGATTTGCTTATCGATTTCATGACACAAGAAGAAACAGGCAATACAAGTGACTAAAATTCAGGATAAAAAAAGATTCCGACCATCTGGAATGGCAGGCCTATTTTAACAAGATTTGAAATTTCACAGAGGTAAATCTAGGGCCCTAAATCTAAGTTCAAGAAAACAACTGGACAAGGCAGATGGTCTGCTAGACTGGAAAGGGCACAGGTTCATGAGCCAGAGAAACATGAGTTCAAATCCTGTCTCTGCTACTTTCTAGCCACACCACCTTGGACAAGTCATTCAACTTCTCCGAGTCTGTTTCCTCTTCTGTTAGACGGGGATATCACCTACTGTGCAGAATTAGTGTGAAGATTCAACTAGAAAATGCATACATCTGGCCCATAGGAGACACTCAAAAAGCAGGACTAACATCATATTGTTTACCAATAACATGCCTGGCCAACGTGGCGAAACCTCGTCTCTACTAAAAATACAAAAAAAGGGCCGGGCATGGTGGCAGGCGCCTGCAATCCCAGCTACTCGGAAGGCTGAAGCTTGAGAATTGCTTGAACCCGGGAGGCGGAGGTTGCAGTGAGCTGAGATAGCACTACTGCACTCCAGCCTGGGTGACAGAGCAAGACTCTGTCTCAAAAAAAAAAAAAAAAAAGAAAAGAAAAGAAAATTGGGGTTTCCATTAGTTATTTCTTCAATAAACAGTTATGTTATATACTTGTCCCTGTGCTACATTTCAGGGTTCAATGGCAAAAAAAAATATGGTCCCCACCTTTAAAGAGCTAACAATTTTGAAGCCAAATCAGACAGCAAAACAGAAGAGGAATCGGAGAATAGCAATTTGGAGATAAAACAAATACAGTATGGCCTGGTGTTGGTATAGAATGTTATAGGAGGAGGGACATCTAAATTAGACTGATGAGGCAACAGTGTTCCCTATAGAAACCCTTAAGCCAAGGTGGGTTTTTTTTGTTTGTTTGCTTTTTATTTTTTGTTTTTTGAGACGGAGTCTTGAGACAGAGTCTTGCTCTGTCACCCAGACTGGAGGGAGGTGGCGCAATTTTGGCTCCACTGCAACCTCTGCCTCCTGGGTTCAAGCGATTCTCCTGCCTTAGCCTCCTGAGTAGCTGGGATTACAGGCACCCGCCACCCTGCCTGGCTAATTTTTGTATTTTTAGTAGAGACAGGGTTTCACTATGTTGGTCAGGCTGGTCTTGAACTCCTGACCTTGTGATCCGCCTGCCTCGGCCTCCCAAAGCAGTGGGATTACCGGCATGAGCCACCACACCCAGCCAAGCCAAAGTTTTAAGAATATCCTATAGAAACCCTTAAGCCAAGGTTTTAAGAACATCCGAGTAGATTCTCAACAGGGGCCCTACTGACATGCTGGATGGGACAATTCTTTTTTGTTTAGATCTATCCCTGCACACTGCAGAATGTTGAGCATCTCTGGCTATCTCTCAATAAATGCAGTAATGCCCTCTGGTCAGTGTCACAAAACAAAGCAAAATAAAACAGCTCCACAAACTTCTAGACCTGCCCCTGATGGTTGAGAAAGGGGGGGTTAGATGGCAGCACTAGCCCCATGCAAGGACCCCTGGATGAGTAGGATAGAGGTAGGGAGTGGGGACTCTCCAGGCAAAGGGAGGAAGCTGACTCAGCTCCACATCGTCAACTGCAGAAACACCCCATGGCCTCTGCATAAGCTTAGAATTTTCTTGGCCACCTCCACATACCCATCATCTAGTGAATTTCTTTGCTCACTTCAAATCACAGCTCAATCATCACTTCTGAAGGAAGACTTCCCTGACTCCCTCAGCTCCGAATTAGGTTGATCCTCCTGTATTCTAGTCCTCAAAGAGCACCAACTACCTTACCTTCATAGCACGTATGCAGTTATCCTCCTCAGTAGAATACAAATTCTATGAGAAAGGAACCATGTCAGCTTCTTATTTTCCCCCATTCATCATTATTTTTCTAGCACCTGACTTAGCACCTCATAGGTGCCCAATAAATACTTGTTGATGACTGAAACAATGAACGAATTAATAAAAATTCTATGAGAAAGGAACCATGCCAGCTTCTCATTTTCCCCTATTCATCATTGTTTTTCTAACACGTCTTAGCACCTCATAGGTGCCCAATAAATACTTGCTGATGACTGAAACATATGAACGAACGAACCAGGACAGTATGTTTGAGAAAATACAAATGAGTTCTGTCGCGGCAGAGAAACATAAATTGTGAAGATTTCATTTTAATATGGACATATATCAGTTCCCAAATAATACTTTTATAATTTCTTATGCCTGTCTTTACTTCAATCTCTGAACATAAATTGTGAAGATTTCATTTTAATATGGACATTTATCAGTTCCAAAAATTAATACTTTTATAATTTTTTAGGCCTGTCTTTAATCTCTTAATCCTGTTATCTTTGTAAGCTGAGAATGTAAGTCACCTCAGGACCACTATTGTGTTAACTGTACAAATTGATTGTAAAACATGTGTGTTTAAACAATATGAAATCAGTGCACCTTGAAAAAGAACAGAATAACAGCGATTTTCAGGGAACAAGGGAACCATAAGGTCTGACTGCCTACAGGGTCGGGCAGAATAGAGCCATATTTTTCTTCTTGCAGACAGCCTATAAATGGACATGCAAGTAGGGAAGATATCACTAAATTCTTTTCCTAGCAAGAAATATTAATAATTAAGACCCTGGGAAAGGAATGCATTCCGGGGCGGGGGCGGGGGGGCGTCTATAAAGGGCCACTCTGGGAGTGTCTGTCTTACGCAGTTGAGATAAGGACTGAAATATGCCCTGGTCTCCTGCAGTACCCTCAGGCTTACTAGGATTGGGAAGCCCTGCCCTGGTAAATTTGAGGTCAGACCAGTTCTCTGCTCTTGAACCCTGTTTTCTGTTGTTTAAGATGTTTATCAAGACAATACATACACGGCTGAACATAGACCCTTATCAGGAGTTTCTGATTTTGTCCTTGTCCTGTTTCCTCAGAAGCATGTGATCTTTGTGACCCACTCCCTGTTTGCACACCCCCTCCCCTTTTGAAGTCCTTAATAAAAACCTGCTGGTTTTGCAGCTCAGGTGGGCATCACAGTCCTACCAATATGTGATGTCATCCCCGGAGGTCCAGCTGTAAAATTCCTCTCTTTGTACTCTTTATTTCTCAGCCAGCTGACACTTATGGAAAATAGAAAGAACGTACATTGAAATATTGGGGGCAGGTTCCCCTGATAGAGTTCTGTATGGCAGCAAGGAGAGGCACATGGGGCAGAGTAGATGGACCATGCCGTAAAAGCAGGCAAAGGCCATATCATGAAGAGCCTTATGTGAAAAGCTATGCAACTGTATTTCTGCATAGATCTCTATTTTAGTAAAGGCAATCCACAGCAGTGAGGACCGGACTGCTGAGGCAGGGCAACCAGCAGGGAGGCTGTGCAGAAAGACAGGCAGGAAGGGAGGGGAGCCCGAACTGAGGGCACAAGGGAGGAAACGGAGGAGATAAGTGTCAGGAGATAGCAACAAAGTCAAATCTATAGAACTCTGACAACTACCTGGACTTGGAAGATGGAAAGGAGGGATAGTACCAGAGGAAGAGTCTGAGATGACTCCCAGGGTTCTGTTTTGGATGACTAAATGGAAGGAGGGGAATTGGCAAGATTCAAGAATGGAGAAAGAACGGCAGGTTCAAAGGGAAGATGAGGAGCTTAGTTTTAGACTTGTTTGAGTTTGAGGGTAGCACTCAGGAGAGATTCAGGCTCATGATACAGAACAGAGGTCATGAGCATATAAACAAGTTTGAAGCTGGGGTTGAAAAGAATATAGTAGAGGGCAGAGTCTTGGCAAAAATTGGCATGTGAGGGACAAAGGGGAAGAAAAGAGCCCACAATGGAAATTGAGGGGCAAATGGCCAGAGAGATAATACAAAGTAGAACTGGGTTTTCCTAAGTGAGGGGCAAGGTCAGCAATGTCAGATGTGCCAAGAAAGATAAGGAAGGAAAAGTGGTCAGGTATTCTGGCAATGTCAAGGTCTGATGCCTTTGGGGAGTGGTGGGACGAGAGCAGGATTTTAGTGATGACTTAGGGAAGTACAGGTAGCAACTCTAGAACTCTTCCAAGAAAGGTGGCTGGGTAAAAGAGGCGTGACAGGGTGCAGCATAGGTTAATGGGAGGGTTTTTGTTTTTTCCAAAATGAGAGTAAACAGAGAATATTTAAATGAGAAGGGTTGATGAAACAGGAAAGAAAATGAACAAATGATGGAACCCAGTCCTTGAGGCAAAGGAGGAGATGGGATCTCAAGCACAAATAGAGGACTTAGCCTTAAAACACCATTTCTTTCACAGAATTAGAATAAAAGGCAAAAGGATAGGGTCAGCTAAAGATCAGTTGGTAAAGGATAGAAGAGGAAGCTGAGGCGCCTTAATTGACAGCCGCAACTTAGTGGAGCAAAAGTCAAGGTAGTAAGTTGAGGAGAGGAATGAATTTGAGAAAGACATAAAGGGAAATGGACAAGAGAGCTGCCTGAGGATACGGGGACAGCTGAGCCATGCTGAGGGCCTATTTGGTGGCACACTAGTGTAATAGTGTCAAAAGCACAATGTGTCTATAATGGAGCTGGCAGGGCTTTAGGTTACCACAAGAAAAGTGCAGTCTTGCTCTGCATGGTTAGAGTCCTCAAGGAAAGAGGATTTCCTTCCTGTACAACACACTCAAAGAGAGGCTGACAAACCGGAGCAAGTTCAAGGATGGTAACTGGGATGAAGGTGTGAGGAAATCCCAAAAGTGATCATTCTGAAGCTGGTCTGAGATGGAGTGAATAGGCTGTTCCTCAGTCTGCCAAGATCATGGAAATACCTGTTGACTACCAATTAACAGAGCAGCACCTCCAGTATTTATTCTCCCTTGATTATACAATCAGGTCTTAATCGCACTGCAGAAGGGTGGGGAGATCAGGAGATAGAGGAGAGGAAGCAGTGGCTCACGCCTGTAATCTCAGCACTTTGGGAGGCCAAGGCAAGCAGATCACAAGGTCAGGAGATCGAGACCATCCTGGCTAGCACAGTGAAACCCCATCTCTACTAAAAAAAAAAAAAAATTAGCTGGGCATGGTGGTGGGCACCTGTAGTCCCACCTACTTGGGAGGCTGAGGCAGGAGAATGGCGTGAACCCAGGAGGCAGAGCTTGCAGTGAGCCGAGATTGCGCCACTGCACTCCAGCCTGGGTGACAGAGTGAAACTCCATCTCAAAAAAAAAAAAGAGGAGAGGAAGACATTAGTGAACGTCATTTCCATGGGTAGAAGTGGACGACAGAGGCAAACTGACTTCCAAATAAAATCAGAGGTCAGGGTTAATCAATTAGAGACACTAGTCAAAGAATTTTGTTACTGCTCAATTCCACACAGCAAATTCATTTCTGCCCTCCCGCCATCAAGATCCTGATCCTCTGTTTCATCCTATCAGTTACCAAGTCCAGCAAATTCCACCTCCTTAATCTCTCAACTCCTCCCACCCCCCTCCATCTCCACTGTCACTGCCTTCATCCAGAGCTTCATCCTGTCACCTGGATCACTGCAACTATACCCAACTGGTCCCCTGCTTGTCTTCTTCTGTCCAGTGTAATCACCACACTGCTGCCTGGGTAATTTAAAACAGATGAGAGGATGTCGCATCTGTTTTAAAATCTTCAGTGTCCTGCTCTCCACCCCCGCCCCTACATTTTAGAGTCCAAACTTCTGGGCCTGGCAATATTAATGACTACTATTTATTGAGTAGCATCTACCGGTGCCAAGTGAGTAAGATATCACCTCATTCAGTTTTTATTTCCCCTTCTTAGAGATGAGGAAACTGAAGCTTAGAAAGGAAGTGACTTGCCCAGGGTCACAAAACTAGTTCAGTGGCAATGCGAGTATCGGTACGCAGCTATCTTGGATCCCAAAGTCTATGTGTGCTTAACATGCTATTGTCCACAGGGCCCTTCACGATGTGGCTAGTGCTTACCTTTCCAGTGACCTCTCATCCTACACCTCCACACTGCCACTCCGGTGAACCACAAGCAGGCCATGCATTCTCACCTCTAGCCCTTTGCTCATCTCACTTTGAACCACTCTTCACCTGTCAAATCTCGTTCATCCTTCAGGTCTTGGCTAAAGCAGCACCTCCTCACTGAAACCTTCTCTGATGAGTCAGCCTGACTTATGCGTACCCTAAGTCCTCCTCTACCAAACCTCCGCAATAGCTTCATGACATACCATTGCTACCTCCTTGACTTAAAAAAAAAGTAAACTCTTTGAGGACAGGGATGTGTATCTTACTCATTTTTGTATTCCCAGCTTGCAGCGCAGTGACAGACACACAGCCGAAGCTCAATAAATGTTTATTCTCTATAATGAGATGCTGGCTGGGAACAAAAAAGGGAACCTGTGGTTGAGTAATGGAAAGTCCAGTACTCAGCTCTTAAAGGATTTCAAAATCATGTCACATGAGGGAAGGAAGGAGTTGGCCAAGATAAATGGAAGGGGAAGGGGAGATGTTCTAAGCAGCAGAAGCAAAGGGCTATAGGTGAGACACACCTGCAAGCAGCTTAACAAGACTGGAGCAGCGTTGGGGGATGGGAGAGCAGTTTTGCAACATGAGCCATTCCAAGACTGGCCTTTTCTTTATTCAAGTGTTAGGTCACTTCCTCAGGGAAGCCATCCCTTACTAGCTAGCTTTTATGCTTCCCCACAATTACTCTCCATCCCATGACCCTGTACGTTTCAGAATCGGAAACACCTACCAACCCTTACTGACAATGCCACCACCGCCGCCACCACCACTATTATTAGAAGGTGCCATGAAACAAGGTTCTTTTTCTTATTTTACTGATCACCAGTGCCCACAATAATGCCAGGCACATAACAGGCAAATATTTGTTTTACTCATTCATCCAACAAGTATTTATTGAGCATATATAATATGCTAGGCATTGCTCTGTATGCTGGGGATATAACAAAACATGACGAAATTTGCTGTCACTGTTAAGTTTACTACGAGCAAATACATTAAATATGCTTAGCCTAGAGAAGAAAAGGTGAGAAGAGGAAGACAAACTAGCAGCTTTCAATGATGTATAGGGCAATTAAATGCAGGGGTGATTCCAAGAGCCTGAAGAAGAAATAGTGAGCTAAGATTACCGAGTAGCTGCTTTCAGCTCAACCTAAGAGTCAGAACTGGGGGAGGACCAAACAGGAGTAACCAGAAGTAGAAAGCTTTCTGTCACTGAAGAAATCTGGCCAGTGGGCAGAGGTGTCAGAGAAAAAAAATCTACGTAGTCAATGAAAAAGGGAGTCTGGGATCCAGAGGTCCCAAACTGACAGCCACACATATGACTGGTTACAGTTGAACAGGGTTTTGTAAAAACTGAGTTGCCAATGTTTTTAAAAACCAGAATTACTTGCAAATTTTTTAAAAATGGCCATCAGTCGCCAGTGTTTAAAAATCAGGAAATTGCACGCACGTGCACACACACACGGTTTGGCTTGTACTTCTCCAACATCATGTACGTTAGTACTGTAGTTATAAAATTCATTTCGGTAAAATTAAAAGTTTGACTCTATTTCTGACAAATGTTCTAACACCTACATTTACCTTACCGGACTGATTCTTATTGTGCATTAGTTTCTAACCCTGTAACCAAGGAATTGAGAATTTTCTTTCTCAGAAAGTAAACTTATTTAACCTCCTCACTTAACAAATGGCGAATTACCATTCCCATTTTGCAGATGAGGGAAAAGCAGCTTAGATGGGGAAGGAACGTGCCAGAGACAGCAAATCCAGACACAGCCAGGATGGGAATCCAAACGTCCTATCTCCCGTGTTCCAACACTGAAGATTCTGAGCACTGCCTACCAAGAGGACAGGAGGGGCTGACTTAGGAAATCAGCACGAGCTTCCAAGTCAGAAGACCCCGGACTGAACCAGTCTGAGGGGACGCGGCTACAGACGAAGGGCGCCAGCCGGAATCAGTGAGTCCCTGGAGGAGGAAGACCACCCAGAAGCTGGCAGAGGAGGATCCTGAGACTTGCTGTGACCCTCGCCCTCCCCGGCGAGCTCGCCCCTTGACTCCAGGCCTCCAAAACCGGCCTAGCAAGACCCCACAACACCCTCGCCCGCCGCGGCTCACTTACCGCCGCTCAACTTCCGGCAACCACAGCTCTCTCTGAGGCGCGCGCCCCGATGACGCAACGCGGCCCTGCCCGCGCCTGCCACGGGGAAGCGGCGCGCGTGCGCAAAGGAGCAGAGGCAAGCCGGGGAAATGCGCCCCTAGCACCGAGCTAAGTGGGAGGAACTTGAGTCGTGGGGAGGGCGGGGCATTAGGGGGCGGCGACGCCCCCGGGGGAAGCGATGGAGAGCTTGCAGGTGTGTCTCACCTATCTTACCAGATGTCGGAATGTCTACATTCCCTTCAGGCTTTTAAGAAAGTGCCCCACGTTCTCTCTTTTGATTTCAGAGGATGACAGGAATGATCACCATGGCCATTCTCCAGGAGAGGCGGCATCAAACGCAGCACAGGGGTCATCAGGGTGGCAGGTGTGGAGAGCCAGGAGATGACAATTTTAGTAGGGAAAGGCCAGTGAACGTCGACAGTGACCAACCTGCCTTTTCTAAACCAGCCATCATTCTCATAGCTCCTCACTGTCAGTGAGATAAAGTTATTCCCTCTCAATACTTGTTGATTAGATACTATGCGCGTGCAAAGCACTGGACAGGTGTTGAAGATACAGCAGTGATTATGACAAGTTTCTCTGTCTGGCCTGTAAGGCCTTTCACAAATTAACTCTGATACACCACTCTAGACTCATAACAACAAGAGTGATGACTGCTTTTAATTGACTAGCCACCATGTTTTCAGGGTTTTACATCGCTAATCCTCACAAGAATCCTGAAACGTATCCCCAAGTTATATATGAAAGAACAGAATCTAAGAAAAGTTAGGTGGCTTGCTGAAAGTTAAAGGGCTTTTGGGCCAGGAACGTAATCTGAAGTTTGTTTGATTCTGGCAAATAAGAAAACAAATCCAGACTAATAAGGATACTTATTAGAAAGGATTACTGCAAGAAGTGAGAGAGGTGGGACAGAAGGAACTGTGCGATAGCAGAGGGAGACTATTGCAATAGTGAGATCACTCTGACCAAAAAATCCGCAGATGTTTCCATGGTTAGGGAAAAAGAGGGTTCCCCCACCCCCAACCCTCCCCAAAGGCAGGTAAACAAGGCTAGAAACAACTGAATATGGGAAGTGGGATGAAGGGGTGGCTTGATCAGATAGTAGATTAGAGAATGTTTTATCTTGAGGCCAACGTATTCTCAGTACGGGTTGTGTGTGTCAGGCTCCGAGCCCAAGCTAAGCCATCATATCCCCAGTGACCTGCACATATACATCCAGATGGCCTGAAGCAACTGAAGATCCACAGAAGTGAAAATAGCCTTAACTGATGACATTCTACCATTGATTTGTTTCTGCCCCACCCTAACTGATCACTGCACTTTATAATCTCCCCCACACTTAAGAAGGTTCTTAATTAGCCGGGCGTGGTGGCAGGCACCTGTAGTCCCAGCTACTCGGGAGGCTGAGGCAGGAGAATGGCGTGAACCCGGGAGGCGGAGCTTGCAGTGAGCCCAGATCGTGCCACTGCACTCCAGCCTGGGAGACACAGCGAGACTCCATCTCAAAAACAAAAAAGAAAAAAAAGAAGGTTCTTTATAATCTCCCCCACCCTTAAGAAGTTTCTTTGGGCCGGGCGCGGTGGCTCACGCTTGTAATCCCAGCACTTTGGGAGACGGAGGCAGGCGGATCACGAGGTCAGGAGATCGAGACCACCGTGAAACCCCGTCTCTACTAAAAATACAAAAAAAAAAAAAAAAAATTAGCCGGGCGTGGTGGCGGGCGCCTGTAGTCCCAGCTACTCGGAGAGGCTGAGGCAAGAGAATGGCGTGAACCCAGGAGGCGGAGCTTGCAGTGAGCCAAGATCGAGCCACTGCACTCCAGCCTGGGCGACAGAGCGAGACTCCGTCTCAAAAAAAAAAAAAAAAAAAAAAAATTGAGACAAGGTCTCTCTACATTGCCCAGGCTTTCTCAAACTCTTGGGCTTATGGGATCCTCCCACCTCTGCATCCCAAAGTACTGGGATTACATGCGTGGACCACCAGGCCCAGCCAAAAAGTCACTTTCATCACTCCTTGGTTTTGGCCAGCTTCTTTACTGCATCCTGTTTTATCACCAGGGTCTGTGTAACCTCTATCCTGTGCCGACCTCCTACCTCATCCTGTGACCAACGATGCCTGACCTCCTGGGAATGCAGCCCAGTAGGTCTCAGCCTTACTTTACTCAGCCACTACTTGACATGGAGTCGCTCTGGTTCAAATGCCTCTGACACAGTGATAGAAGTCAGATCAGTAGATCAGTCGTTCCTAGGAGCAGAGTGGGGCATGGTCTACAAACGGGCATGAGGAGTTTTCTGGGGTGATAGAAATGTTCTACAGCTTAAGTGAGGTAGGGCTGACACAGGTGTATACATTTATCAAAACTCATCAAACTCTGCCTTTTACATGGGTGCATTTTATTGTATGTATTGTGTGTAATAAACTTGATTTTATTTTATTATTTATTTATTTATTTATTTTGAGACAGAGTCTCACTCTGTCAGCTAGGCTGGAGTGCAGTGGCACGATCTCGGCTACTGCAACCTCTGACTCCCAGGCTGAAGCAATTTTCCTGCCTCAGCCTCCCAAGTAGCCGGGATTACAGGCGTGTGCCACCACACCCGGCTAATTTTTGTGTTTTTAGTAGAGATGGGGTTTCACCACGTTGGCCAGGCTGGTCTCAAACTCCTGACCTCAGGTAATCTGCCCCACCTCGGCCTCCCAAAGTGCTGGGATTACAGGCGTGAGCCATTGCACCCGGCTGATTTTAAAAACAAACAGTAGGATGTCACCTCCTATATGAAGGCATGCCTCATACCCACCACCTCTGGGCTTTACTCTATTGAGCATATATGAGCCTAAGTTAAAGTTAGTTCTTTATAAGTTTGACTCCACTGCTGGGTTTTGTGATTTTATAATGAACACTTTTTAAAGCTTCTGCCCAACTCACAGTAATCCTTGCTTCTCTGGGAACTGCTGATTCTCCAGCTATGTTTGTACCACCCGTGCCACCCCAGCCTCCAGCCCCTCCAGAGTTGACTGGAGTAAAGTGGACACAGGACGATTCTTTATCCTGAGTTTGGGACTTTTGAACTGATGTTCATAGAGTGGGAATAGGATTAGTTTATGTAGATCATTGGCAGTATCCTAGAGAGGGAGTTTCCTTGAATTTTTAGCTTGAGGTTCCTATGGCTGACTTGTCTGAAGCCCTCCTCAAGGCAAAGTCATCCAAAGTATCACTAGATTCCACAAAGCATGCCATGCTATGTGGCTTGAACATTTGTCCCCTCCAAAACTCATGTTAAAATTTAATTGTCATTGTGATCATATTGGGAGGTGGGATCTTTAAGAGGTGTTTAGGTCATGGGTTTCCACTCTCATGAATGCACTAATGCTGTTATCATGGGAGTGAGTTCTTTATTACAGGAGTGGGATTGCTCCCTTTTGCTCTCTCTTGCCCTCTCTTTGCTCTTTCATTATGTCATGATGCATCAGGAAGGTCCTCACCAGATGCCAGCACCTTGATATTAGACTTACCAGCCTCCAGAATTGTGAGCCAATAAATTTCTATTCATTATAAATTACCCAGTCTGTGATATTCTGTTATAGGAGCACAAAACAGACTAAGATACTCTAGTAACTATTCACAAAGTTGATTTCTGTCACTTGCAAACCTGAAGTAGCTCCACAGGGTCGAAATCATGTCTTTCTGTCTCAGGCCAGACATTGTCTCCTAACGGCCTAAGAAGTGCTGGAAAAATATTTGTTAATTAACAGATAAGGTCTGGGAATCCAAAATAGATATGGGGACCAGAGCTAATGATTGCTCAGACGACCAATGAGGCTTCCTTGTTAGCAGGAAGATAGGGTGAGGCTAAGGAAGAAGACATGCGTCTGCTGCCTGGAATGGGGTAGGCAGACCATTGGGGCTCCAAGACCATGGAGCATTAAGAAAGATGCAGACCCAGGAGACTTAAAAAGGCAGAGAATGTTCTCAGACACAGCAGGGTCATGAGGCCCCGTGACACTTATTCAAGGCTACAGTGATTCAGGTCAATCCACCTTCATCATTCATCTTGCATCTCAGTTGAGAAGAGTACATGCTCCACACAATGAGAACTATATGTCACGTCAAGCTAGGCTTTGAAAGCCTGACAAATTGTGGATCGATAAATATTGGCAGATAAGATCTTTATCAGCATGTTTCTATTTTATTTTATTATTTTATTTTATTTTGAGACAGAGTCTCTCTTTGTCACCCAGGCTGGAGTGCAGTGGCCCAATCTTGGCTCACTGCAGCCTCAACTTTCTGGGCTCAAGTGATCCTCCTGCCTCAGCCCCGCCCCAAGTAGTTGGGACTGCAGGTGTGCATCACAGTCCCTGGCTAATTTTTGTATTTTTAGTAGAGACAGGGTTTCACCATGGTGCCCAGGCTTGTCTCGAACTCCTGGACTCCAGCCATCTGCCCGTGTCAGCCTCCCAATGTGCTGGGATTACAGGCATGAGCTACCATGCCTGGCCAACAGCATGTCTCTATGGCACTTAGGGTGCATAAACAGCCAGGAGCATCCCAGCATCTTTTTCATGCTGAGTTAAGACTATTAAATCCACCTCCTGGAAGTCCATGCAGTGCCCATCTTCAAAAGAGGTCAGAGATTGTCCACAAGCCAAGTAGCCAAATGACCAATTTACTAAATGGACAATTTGCTAGTTCATAGATTTTCTGAATGAACACTTTGCTAACATTACCAATGTATATGGTTTATGGCAATTTCTATTGAATGGAAGGGCTTCACAAGCTTTTAAAGATTGATGTGATACTGTAATTGACTGGTTTTCATTTTGTTTTCAGAAGAGCATCTTAAGGAATTTTCTATTTATCAAAATATAAAGGTGGTTTATTCTGCCTCTAAATATATTTAACTTATGAATACATTAATGAAGAATATGTTCCTGAATGTGGATTTTTCTTGAGTATATTAATATTATGCCATTCAGTTTACTTTCTTTTCATTCCCTTTCTCCGCTTCTCTTCTGTCTCTCCATGTCTCAGTTTCTCCCTCTGCCTCCTCCTCATATCTTCATCTGTCCTTTTTTTTTTTCCTTAGAAACAGGGTCTCGCTCTGTTGCCCAGGCTGAAATGCAGTGGTGTGATCATAGCTCACTGCAGCCTCCAACTCCCGGGCTCAAGTGATCCTCCCACCTCAGCCTCCCAAAGGGTTGAGATTACCAACATAGGCCACCATGTCCAGCTCCTCTCTACCTTGGTCTCCTCCTACAGTCACTCCCCATCTCTGCCTTTCAGCATCCTCGTCTCCTGCACATCTCTTGCCCTCTCTCTCCTTTTCACTGTCCCCCACCTTTTCCCCTTAGTCCTTCCTCTCTGATGCCCTGTCTCCCGCCATTTCCTCCTATTTTTCCCCTCTGTCACCTACAGTCTCTTTACCTCTATTTCTCCTCTTCTGTCTCTCCCTGCAGTAGCAGCAAGCTGGAGGCAAAGAAAATTGAACATTTTTCAATGTGCTGCCATGAAAAAAAACCAAAATCACTGCAACTTTACAACCATTGTAGGAAAACGTGATTAGAAACCTCATCCAATATGAATTGTATTAAACTTTGTGAATAATTACAAAGAAGCCAATGTTTGGTAAATTGGTAAATTGGGCAATTGGTCATTTGAAGAACTGGCTTGAAGTTAATCAGCCTTAAGCCCATGAAAAGAATCCTGAAGGAGTTTCTGGGTCTGCAAGGTTCTTACTTAATGATCAAGGTCCCTATGACAGCCTTCTCTTAGGAGGTGCTTATTTTAGTATTTAGGGAAGAAGGCCTGACTTGATCTGGATTTTGTGCAAGCCATCAGCCACTGATGGGCTGGGGCTTTCTTAGTGGGCTGGGGCTGACATTTCTGTATCATAGTCTGTTGTCTTTTATACATTCAAAAATTAATTTCCATCGTTTAGACAGGAGTAGGAAGAGCAGATTGATAAAGTGGAAAGGAAGCACATTCCAGAATCAGACCTTGGAGCAGTTCCTCAATCTCTCTGGGCCTCAGTTTGCCTATTTGTAAAGATGGAAATCTCCCTCATGAGGTTGTTGTAAAGGCAACATCACATAACGGCAACAATACCATTAGATAACATTAGATAAAACACAAAGCCTGGCACATGATATGTGCTCAGCATGTTTTAAAAATGCATAGGAGTGCCCTCTGTGTACCAGACACTATGCAAACACTAGAGACACTGTATACAATAATGCATAGACCTTGTTCCTTACACTGTGGTAATTTATATTTATTGACCATTTCTTGTTCTTGTCAGACTCAAATCCAGGTCTCTTTGACCCAGAGGCAGAGCTCACAATCAGTTCTCTCCACTAGTTGCCTTGATTGTTCATGATAAATAATGGACACTTAGCTACTTGTCTGTGTGAAGTGCTCTTTTTAAGTGTTCTTTGGTCCTGAGGGACCCTGAGGAGCAACTCTCTCAAAGGGAAGTCTTCTGAACAATGGTTTCTGACCTGGAAACAGACCAGCTGCAGCTTCTGAAACCGGGATTAAAGTCTCCTAAACTCCCCCAGTTTTGAACAAGAAGTTTGGGGGATGCAAAGCAGAATGAGAATGAAGCTTTTTATAAAAAGTAAATCCTTTTGAAAAGACATTTACAAATGTGATGAGAAACCAAAGAGAAACCCCATATCAAACCTTGTTAACATTTGATGGTACATTTCAATACATCTTCTTAGTCCAAGAGACTCAGAAAGGTAGAAATAAATAAATAAATCACATACAGTATGCTTTTAAACATCATATTTTAGGTAGGTAAAAATATCTCATTTTAACAGATCATGCAAAGAGGAACACAAAATACAAAATATCAGCTTGTACAGGCACTCCATTTGCTATACATATTATGGTTTAGCATCAAGTTTTAAAATATAAATCACAACCAGATTGCAACATAAACACCAAGTAAAACTGTATGTTCCTATGTCTTTACTAGTTTTTGCTTAACAGGATGGCTATGAAAGATTACAATGAGTTTTTGACAAACACAACAGAACTCACAGATAAAAATGCACTTGGTTCCTTCAAAGCATCACCTTCTGTAGGTGCACAGGAACTCCATGTCAGCTGTTCATCTACTCAACATATTATTTTGAGTTGCCACCACTCTTGGGAATACTGTGTATGTGTATCTGTGCACACTTAAGAGGGCACATTGTTAAAATATTGTATTTATTTATGTTTTTTGAGATAGAGTCTTGCTCTGTTGCCCAGGCTGGAGTGCAGTGGCGTGATCTTGGCTCACTGCAACCTCCACCTCCCGGGTTCAAGCGATTCTCGTGCCTCGGCCTCCCAAGTAACTGGGACTACAGGCATGCCCCACCATGCCCAGATAATTTTTGTATTTTTAGTAGAGACAAGATTTCTCCATATTGGCCAGACTGGTCTTGAACTCCTGGCCTCAAATGATCTGCCCACCTCGGCCTCCCAACATGCTGGGATTATAGGCTTGAGCTACCACGCCTGGCCAAAAGGGCACATTTTTGTCTTTTGGAGAAAACATGCTACAATAAGCTGAAACCCCAGAGGATTTGTATTCTAACTTTCTCACGTAACTAGCCATGTGACCTTGGGTACCTCTCTCACCTTGCTGAACCTCAATCTGCTCCACTGCAAACTAGAATTAGAAAATTACCCTCCTGTGGGGTGTCGTGGGGCTTAAATGAGATAAACCTAGTACAGCCCTCAAAAATATGGCATTCTGCCCCCATTCCTTCTTTTAATTTTTAACGTGCAACCATTCAAAAATATTTCATTTCTCTTTCTTTTGAGGAAGGCTTTGCCACCACTTTTTTAATAGCCAAAGGAAGTTTGGGGTTAAAGACGATGGGTGTGCAAGCTGCATAATTTTCTATCCACTCTAAACATAAGTTTGAGTAAGAAATATAAGGCAGAATTTCCAGGGTGGTTCAGACACTGGTTCTGGAGAAAGCTGTAAAAGAGGCTCAGAAGAGAAGTTTTCTGAGAAGGGGTAGACCCTGTGGAACAGCTGTCATGCCTCTCAAGGTGACCCCTGGAAGGGGACAGCAACTATTCTCATGGATGAAGTCTCTGCACAGTTATACAGCTCCATTCCAGGAGGGCTCAAGAGTTCTTTTCAATTCTCCAGCGGAACCCTAGCCACGTGTCCCTTCAGTTGTCAATCATTTGACTCGGAAAGCTTGAATTACAATGAGTCTGAGGCTCCCATAGTTCCTGAGGAGCAGGAGAGTTCCACCCAGGTCTGATTCTCTCTGTCTTTTATTTTTATTATTTTTTTCTTTTTGAATCCAGTTACAAGAAACAGGTCTGATTTTCTTGCAAAGATTCTGCTTCCTCCTCAAAGTTCAATCTCTCTGCTGATCACCGCCATCTGCTGTTCTTCTATGGTGCCTAAGAACTTTCCAAACTACCGAGCCCCTAAGACTGTGGTTTGGATTCCAGAAAGCCCAGGTGCCTGCCTGGCAACACACAGGCCTTCGTCCTCTATTTCCTTGTTGGACATCATAAGGATCATTTTGTTGCATCCCCTCAGAGCCTCCCTTAGGAGCGAATATGCAGAATTCTCTTGAATGTCTTCTTGAAGTTCTCATTGCACAAGGGGTAGATGAGGGGGTTCAGCGTGGAGTTGATGTAGCCCAGCCAGATGGTGAACATGTGCAAATGTTCATTGCAACAGTTCTTGCAGAAGGCAATGACCATGAAGAAGATGAAATAAGGGATCCAGCAGAGGATGAAGGCTGCCATGATAAAACCCAACTGTTTGGCGGCCTTCCTTTCGCGGTTCATGTGCAACCCAGATACGTACTGTCTCGAATGCGAGCGGAGCCTCTTCCAAGTAAACTTGATGTAATCCAGGCCTGTGTTAGACCCACTCCTTAATTTGCCTTTGCCTGGTGCTGTCTCTGTGGTGGTATCTGAGTCTGTTCGAGAGAAGGATTGGCTATCACCTAACATCTGATCCTCTGATATCTCACTGGCCCCATGTGTGTTCAGGCCCTGCTCATCTGTCTTGAGCTGGCCACGGCTCTGATTGACGGCTACATAGTCCCTGCTACTCCCCTCTGCCGTAGTCTGCATCTGCACAATATCAAGTGGAAAGCGGTGGAGTTTGTCCACTTCTCCATCATCCTCTTGGCTGAAGACAACTGGGGATTTCATCTCCTTGGGGGTTTGGGATGGTGACTTCAAGACAGATCCACCACCAGCATCTTTTGGCTTCCTTTTCAGAACCTCCCAGGGAGACTCCTTCCCTGGTTTCTTGGCATCCCCCTTGGGGTTCTCTGGCCTCAGCTTAATTTCTGAGAAGGAAGGGAGGGACCCATTGATGAGCTCCCGGTGCTGGCAGTGTTGTTGTACAGCTTTGTAGATCTTGGCATAGAACCAAAGCATGAGCAAGGTGGGCAGGTAGAAGTTGATGATGGCAGTCATGACCTTGAACCAGGTGACATCATAGAAGTCTGTCTCACACTTGTCCTCTCGGCGCACTGAGGTCTGCTGCATGAAGTGATTCCAGCCTAGAATGGGAATAATCCACAGAAAAGAGAGAAACCAAGCCCCCAAAATGGTGGCCGAGGCTCGGGTCTTGGTACGATACTTAAGGTACCTAAGGGGCTGCTGGACAGAGCGGTAGCGATCAATGCACAGGATGAAGACACTGAAAATGGACGCTGTGCTGGCCACATAGTCCATGGAAAGCCAAAAGAGGCAGAGAGGACGGCCGAGTGACCACTTGGACATGAGCAGGTAGAGGATGTTCATAGGCATGACGACGGCACCCACGATCAGGTCTGCCACTGAGAGGCTGACGATGTACAGGTTCCCCACAGTGTGGAGCTTCCGCTCACTCCGTACAGCATACAGCACCAGCAGGTTGAGCCCTACTGTGACCAAGCAGATAGTGCTCAGGACCACCACCAGGGGCATCAGCTGGGGGCTGGCCATAGTGGTCTTGTTGCCCTCACACATCTTGTCTTCTAAGAGGCAGGAGGAATTGGGGAGGCTCATTGGCGCAAGAGCAGCCGCCAGTTATGGCTCACTCCCTGGGAGAAAAGAGAGAAAAAGTAAGGTCAGAGACTTGGGTGATGAGTGGCCACTTAGTAGCATGATGTTCATCAGACTGGAGGTGTATGCTGTTGGAGGTGATAGACACTGCTGGTTACCTACTCAACAGCTATGTCCCCTTTTCCTTATTCATGCATTCATTCGCTCACTCAACAACTATTTATTGAATTCCTGTCACTCTTCTAGGTGTTGAGGATATAGCTGTGAACAAAACAGACAAAAATGTTTGCCCTTATGGAATGTGCATTCTAGTGAGAGAGTTGGGCAGAAGCAAGACAAATAAGGAGTTTGTAGAAATCTAATTCTGCACATGTTCTGGGAAGGTGGGCTGCATCCTTATGTGTCTAAGTGGAATATGGCAATCTAGTTCCTCTTTACAGTGGCAGATAGAGGAGTGACCATGAGATACCACCATGGCCAAGGAATAGGATGAGGATGTCAAACAGCAGAGGTGGAGTTTTTAGGAACGTTCTTCCTCTCTGACAAATGAGCAAAACAAGAAAAATTGTTGTTGCTCACTTGCCTCTTTCTTCCTGACAGGATGTGAGGAAGTGATGTTTGAGGCCGTGAGAGTCATCTTGGGACCATCGGGAAGGCCAAGAAAATGCCAGCCTAGGGCCTTGCTGTCACTAAGCTGCTGAGCCAACTCTGGAATCTTCTTCTCCCAGACTTGTTATTATGGGAAATAATTAAATGGGCTTTGTTTTGTTTTGCTTTGCTTTTTTTTTGCTTACATCACTGTTGTGGGAGTTCTTACTTGCAGCTAAAACCATCCCTAACTGATATGGAGGAGGTTATAAGGGGACATACCAGAGGCACATAAAGCATGAAATAAATCTAGCATATCTTTTTGGAGGAAATTCTCGAGTGACAAGGGGATTATGTTATTTGGAAAAGCATATTTGTTATTTTACTTTTCTATTTGAAAAACAAACAATTTTTTTAAATTACATAAATCATGCCAAGTAATATGTAACAAGACCCTTCCTAGTAGGCTGGAAATGGTGGCTCACACCCATAATCACAGCATTTTGGGAGTCTGAGGTGGGAGGATTGCAAGAGTTAAAGGTGGAATGATCACTTGAGGCCAAGAGTTGCAGCCTGGGCAACACAGTGGAATCCTGTCTTTACAATGAAATTTTAAAAAAATTGTCCCAGTTTGATGGCACACACCTATAGTCCTAGCTACTCAGGAGGCTGCAGTCAGCTATGATCACATCACTGCACTCCAGCTTGGGTGACAGGGCCAGATCCTGTATCTGAAAAACAAAAACAAAAACCCTTTGCTACTAAGGCTCTACTGAAAACAGACTGTATCCTCTGTTATTGGTGATCCTCAAGTCGGGTGGTTGGGTGAAGGTAAGTATTAAATCTTCTGGAAGGAGTTTTTAAGATTTTTTTTTTTTTTTTTGAGATGGAGTCCCACTCTGTCACCCAGACTGGAGTGCAATGGCACCATCTCGGCTCACTACAATCTCCAGCTCCCAAATTCAAGCGATTCTTCTGCTTCAGCCTCCCTGGTTGCTGGGAGTACAGGAGTGTGCCACCACACCCGGCTATTTTTTTTGTATTTTTTTAGTAGAGACGGGGTTTCACCATGTTGGTCAGGCTGGACTTGAACTCCTGACCTCAGGTGATCCACCCACCTTGGCCTCCCAAAGTGCTGGGATTACAGGCGTGAGCCACTGCGCCCGGCCAAGTTTTTAGATTTTCATATTCATCAAAAAGTGGTGAGTTTAAAGAAAACTGATAAACACTAATAAATAGTAAATTTCTCTCAATAATTTAGCAAAAAGAAATTATTTTTACATTAACACAAAGCCAGATAAGTTCTTGAATAGAAGGCTAAATTTATTTATTTATTTATTTAGAGACGGAGTCTCGCTATGTTGCCACACTGGAGTGCAATGACGCGATCTCGGTTTACTGCAACCTCCGCCTGCCGGGTTCAAGCGATTCTCCTGCCTCAGCCTCCTGAGTAGCTGGGATTACACGCGCCTGCCACCATGCCAGCTAATTTTTGTATTTTTAGTAGACACGGGGTTTCACCATATCAGCCAGGATCGTCTCGATCTCCTGACCTCATGATCCACCCGCCTCAGCCTCCCAAAGTGCTGGGATTACAGGCGCGAGCCACCGTGCCTGGCCTGTAGAAGGCTAAATTTATATAATTTTTTAAGATAAAAATCAAAACCCCAAGGTGTTTGATCCTTGTGGAAGGAATCTTTTAAATGTCTTTGTTGGAAAAACACGATTTTGGGCAGCACTGATTTTGCCCAAGCCCTGCCATTTATTTTCTCGGTGATCTCTTGGCCCCCATCTTCTCATGTGTCAAATGGGTAGGGTGGGGTAGACAATCTCTAAAGACTTTTCCAGGTCTCTTTCTGACAGCGGTATTTTTTGATGTCCTCCAGCTCTGAGCTGCCAATCAGAGCAATCCTCTGATTGCTGATGGGGCCTCCTCTGACTTCTTCAATAGCATCACTGTCTCCTTGGGTGACCCAAAGTTCTGCCCTATGCTCCTGTCACTCTGTGCTGTCGGCCTCAGGGATCTCATCCTCTCACTTCCCTACCCCTCAGCCATCACCTCCTATGAGGACAACACTCAAACCCACAGCTCCAGCCTGTATTTTTCTCCATTCCCACATCTAATAACTTGCAGCTTCACCTTCTGCCCTGATCAAGTCCAAACCCTGTGGAATTGTCCACAGCCACCTCTGGAAGGAAGAAAGTAGGCTGTGAAAGGAAAATAACTTGGGGCCCCAAAATCACTAAGCTAAAGGGAAAAGTCAAGCTGGGAACTGCTTAGGGCAAACCTGCCTCCCATTCTATTCAAAGTCATCCTTCTGCTCACTGAGATAAGTGCATATCTGATTGCCTCTTTTTGAGATGCTAATCAGAAACACAAAAGAATGCAACCATCTGTCTCTTATCTACCTAAGACCTGGAAGCCTCCTCCCGGCTTCCAGTTGTCCTGCCTTTCCCAGACCTAAGGAATGTTCATCTTGCATATATTGATTCACGTCTCATGTCTCCCTAGAATGTATAAAACCAAACTGTGCTCTGACCACCTTGGGCACATCGTCAGGACCTCCTGTTGCTGTGTCACGGGTGTGCGTCCTCAACCTTGGCAAAATAAACTTTCTAAATTAACTGAGACCTGTCTCAGATTTTCGGGGTTCATAAGGCTAAGGAAGTATTGTCTCAGGGATTTTTATTTTTTACTGTTTTGCTTGGAAGGAAGCAGGAAGTAGTTCCCCTAAACACTTCTCCAGCTTGGCATTCTCAAGGCGGCTCTCAGCTCCCTGGCCTCCAGAGGTGTCTCCTTTTTCTCTTTTCCTCATTGTCTGGCACATAGAGGGGAGAGAAACCATTTTTTATTTTTACTTTTTTATTTTATTTTATTTTATTTTTGAGACGGAGTCTCACTGTCGCCCAGGCTGGAGTGCAGTGGCGCAATCTCGGCTCACTGCAAGCTCCGCCTCCCGGGTTCACGCCATTCTCCTGCTTCAGCCTCCTGAGTAGCTGGGACTACAGGCACCTGCCACCATGCCCGGCTAATTTTTTGTATTTTTAGTAGAGACGGGGTTTCACCGTGGTCTCAATCTCCTGACCTCGTGATCCACCCGCCTCGGCCTCCCAAAGTGCTGGGATTACAGGCATGAGCCACCGTGCCTGGCCACCATTTTTTAATTTTATGTTATTTTTTGTTTTTTAATTTTAATCTGAGACGGAGTTTTGCTCTGGTTGCCCAAGCTGGAGTGCAATGGCGTGATCTCAGCTCACAGCAACCTCCTGTCAGAGATGATAAATTCCTCTTCAAAAAGCTTTAGTTCCCTGTTCTTTGTTTCTTAAGACCAACTTCCTTGTACTTCCTTGTCTCCTAGCTACCTGTTCTGTAAACAGCCTTCCTGCCTTTGCTGTGCCCAGACAAGTCCAGATATGCTTTCCCACCTAGGAATGGATAGTCCCTCTTCCTTCCCACCTAATAGACCCTATTCAATTTTAAACCTTAGCCAATCGAGTTAGCTTAGATTGTGAGGTCCAACCCCAGCCAATGGGGAAAGGACATAGAAGTGCTAGGAACTGCATTAGGGATTAAAAACCCCTGCCCTACCCTGCTTGGTGTGCTCTTGCGATTGTGATTGGCACAAGCTGCACCCTTCTGCAGAAGGAAATTTGTCTTGCTGAGGAATTTTCTGCCTACATGCTGTTTTTCTTTGTGGCACCAGGCACTTGTTTCTAACAAATTTGGGTGTTCGTCTGGGATTCCCATTCTCCTCCAGGGAGGGTCTCAGATCATCTCTCGTGAGGAGATGCAGCCCGCTGCTTTGTTGTGGTGGCCTCAAGGGTAAGGGATCGAGACCCAACTGGTGTGATGAATAAACCTGGACTCTAGCAACGCAGGAAGAAAATGCAGACAGATACTGTGGCGACCAGGTAACTCTGTGCACAGACCAAGGTAAGAAAAACCTTGGGGGCGGTGAAGTATTTCCTTGGTGGTTGGGACATCCTGGAGGTTGAAAGTGTGTGAGTAAGACACACAATTGAGTGCAGAGCAAGTGCAGAGTCCGGATCTGGTTCTGTAGTCACCTCACATGGCTTAAGGCAGCTTGCCTGTTGTGGGGTTTGTACAAACCTGCCTATGCTAAGAGGGACTTGAAAATTCCCACAAGAGAAGCAGATGGAGAAGGATAAAGCAAAAGCTGAAGAGTGTGAAAAATCTCTAGTAGGAGAGGTTGAGCCCCACAGACTTGCTAGGGTGCAAGAAATCTCTAGTACGAGAGATTGAGCCCCATGGACTCAGGGAAAAACACTTTCTCCAGGATGGGAAATACAGCACGTAAGACAAAAGATAGGAAAGATCATAATCATGATAATATCCTCTCTGATAGTCCCCTAGGCCTAACGTTAGAATATTGGAAGGATAATGGAAGGACCAAACACAGGAAAAAGCAGCAAATGATCAAATACTGCTGTTTTGTTTGGACTGAAGAACCTTCCTCTCCCCCAAGCAGCTGCCACCCCAGACCCTTCCCCTAAACCTAAAAAGGAGCTTAAACCACTCTTAGATGACGCTTATGGATTAGCAGATCAAATCGATCAGTTTTAGGACCTCAGTTATATACTTTAGACGAGTTAATGTCTATCCTAGGCATCTTATTCTCAGGAGAAGAAAGGAGCATGATATGCAGGGCCGCTATGACCATTTGGGAACGTGAACACCTTCCCTGTCAGAATGTTCCAGCGGCTGAACATAATTCCCAGCCCAGGATCCTCAATGGGGTAACAACAATATAGCCCACTGAGGAAATACGAGAGACCTTGGGGAGATGGTAATAAAAGGAATTTGAGAATCAGTGCCCCACACCCAAAATCTTACCAAGGCCTTTAATATAAAACAGGGAAAAGATGAGGGACCGACAGAATTTTTAGAAAGGCTTAAAGAGCAAATGAGAAAAATACGCTGGCCTAGAATCAGAAGACCCCCTTGGACAAGGAATGTTAAAGCTCCACTTTGTCACCAATAGCTGGCCAGATATTACTAAGAAATCACAGAACAAATGTTTCAAATGTGGAAAAATAAGTCACTTTAAAAGACAATGTCCCAAATGGGAAAAAGAAGAAAAAGTCATCCCACTTACGGCTTTTGAAGAAGACTAGGGAAGTCAGGGGCTCTATCTTTTTATCTTGAGTCCCACCAAGAGCCTTTGGTAAATTTAGAAGTGGGACCTAAACGTGAGCTTATTACCTTTTTAATCGAGTCAGAAGCAGCTCACTCCTCAGTTTGTTATCTTCCATCTAGTGTAACTTGTTCACAAGAAAAACTTTTTATCTCTGGGGTAAAAGGAGAAGGATTTAGAGCAAAAATCTTAGAGGAGACAAAAGTGAAATATAAAAACTGATCAGCTAGCAGCAAATTTCTGTTAATTCCAGAAGCAGGGACAAATCTATTAGGAAGTGATTTAATACTAAAATTAGGCTTAGGCCTCCAAATCAATCATGGAAAATTCCTCCCCTCCTCTCCCTAATCTTGCTCACCACTGCAGATGAAGAACACATTTATCCCAAGGTATGGTCAAAAGATGGGATCAAGGAAAGTTACAGATTTCTCTGATTCATGTTAAATTTAAAACCCCTGGGGAAGTAGTAAAGAGAAAGCAATACCCTATTCCTTTAGAAGCCAGGGTAAATTTAAAACCTGTAATTGAAGGTCTTCTCCATGATGGGCTTCTTAAATCCTGTCTGTCTCCCTGTAACACTCCAATACTGCCTTTAAAGAAGCCAGCAGGTCATACTGGTTAGTGCAAGCCCTTAGAGCTATGAATCAGATAGTACAGTAATAGATTTAAATGATGCCTTCTGGGCTTGTCCATTAGCAGAGGGCAGCCAGGACCTATTTGCCTTTGAGTGGGAAGACCCTCACTCCGGTTGAAAACAGCAATACCGATGGACAGTCTTACCCCAGGGGTTTACGGAGTCTCCAAATTTATTTAGTCAAATATTAGAACAAGTCCTAGAGAAATTTTCCCTGCCCTCGTGCATATGCCCCCTCCAGTACATGGATGATCTTCTAATTTCAGGAGATGATAGAACAGAAGTAGCAGCCTTCTCAACCCATGTCTTAAATTTTCTGTGGGATGAAGGGTTAACGGTCTCGAAAAATAAACTCCAATTTGTAGAACCTGAAGTAAAATATTTGGGGCATTTAATTAGCAAAAGCAAATGGAAAATTGGGCTTGAACGGATTGAAGGAGGATTAGTCAGATACTTTTGTCTATGGATAGACTCTTACGCCCTAGAAACAAAACTCTCATACAAAAAGCTCACACAAGACGAGCCAGACCCCATCATTTGGCAATTACCAGAAATCCAACAGGTGGAAAGGTTAAAACATCTATTAGTAACTGCCCCTGTCCTAGCTTTACCCTCCTTAAGCAGCCATTCCATCTTTTTGTCAATGTAAACAAGGGAATAACCTTGGGAGTACTTACCCAAAAGCACGGAGGCCACTTGCAACCCGTAGGCTTCCTGTCAAAAATTCTTAACCCAGTAACCCACAGATGGCCCAAATGCGTTCAGTCTGTAGTGGCAACTACTTTGCTAACAGAAGAAAGTAGAAAAATAACTTTTGGAGGAAACCCCATTGTGAGCACACCTCACCAGGTCAGAACTATCGTAAATCAGAAGGCAGAAAAGTTGCTTACTGACTCAAGAATTTTAAAATACAAGCCTATCTTGTTAGAAAAAGATGATTTAATCCTAACTACTGATGATTCACTTAACCCTGCTGCCTTCTTAACAGGAAATTCAAACGCAGAAAAAAACCCATGCCCCAGACCAGAAGAACTTGGGCATAGATGTTTAGATAAACTCCCTTTCAAACCAGAAGACACCTTTTTGTAGATGGTTCTTCTCAAGTAATAAAAGGGAAAAGGCATAACAGGTACTCAGTAGTAGATGGAGACACCCTACCTAATGACTGGTCTGAGCAAACATGTGAGTTGTTTACACTAAATCAAGCCTTAAAATTTCTGCAAAACCAGGAAGGAACTATTTATACTGACTGCAAGTATGCCTTTGGAGTAGTCCACACCTTTGGGAAAATTTGAGCAGAGCAAGGCCTTATTAACAGTAAAGGCCAAAACTTAGTCCATAGAGACTTGATAATCCAAGTACTAGAGAACTTACAGCCACCAGAAGAGACAGCAGTTGTTCATGTTCCAGGTCACTAGAAGAATCTTTCCTTTGAGAGCCGAGGGAATAATCTAGCTGACCAAGTGGCCAAACAAGTTGCCTCTTCTCAAGCAGCACCCATTTTCCACCTAACCCCTTATCTTCCCCCTCCTGCTACAGGCCCTATTTTCTCCCCTAGAGAGGAAGAAAAGTCAAAAGAAATAGGAGCCAAAGAAAGCCACGAGGGAAAATGGGTACAACCAGACAAGAGGGAAATGCTGTCTAAGCCCTTCATGAGAGAGATATTGTCACGGCTACATCAAGGAACTCACTGGGGCCCCCAAGCTATGTGTGATGCAGTCCTCAGAGTTTATGGATGCATAGGAATTTATACCCTTGCTAGACAAGTTGCAGATGGTTTCACAGTGCGCAGAAAAACCAACAAACAATCTAAAGAAAATGGGAATACCACATGCCGTGCATCCACCCTCATCAGGGAGAGTAGAAAGGCCTAGTGCCCTGTTGAGAGTCCGAACTGCTCCCTGAAAAAACATAGGTCTACCCCCTTATGAGATGCTTTTTGGATTGCCTTATCTACATTCTACTACTGATCTTCCCACATTTGAAACAAAATATCAGTTTCTTAGAAACTATGTATTAGGTCTATCTTCTACCCTCTCCTCTCTCCTCCCTCAGGACTCAAGGCCTCCTAGCACAAACTCTACCCATTGAATTGCCAGTTCATCAACACCAGCCTGGAGATCACATCCTTTTCAGAAGTTGGAAAGAGGGAAAGCTCGAACCCACTTGGGAAGGACCTTACCTAGTGCTCCTCACAACTGATACAGCAGTCCCGACCGCTGAGAGAGGATGGACACATCATACCCGAGTACCCCTCTCCAAAGTACCTACCCCCGACAAAGTAACGTTAAAGAGAAAAGCGGCTGGGCGCGGTGGCTCACGCCTGTAATCCCAGCACTTTGGGAGGCCGAGGCGGATGGATCACGAGGTCAGGAGATCGTGACCATCCTGGCTAATACAGTGAAACGCTGTCTCCACTAAAAATACAAAAAAAAATTAGCTGGGCGTGGTGGCGGGCACCTGTAGTCCCAGCTACTCGGGAGGCTGAGGCAGGAGAATGGCGTGAACCCAGGAGGTGGAGCTTGCAGTGAGTGGACATCACGCCACTGCACTCCAGCCTGGGCGACAGAGCGAGACTCCATCTCAAAAAAAAAAAAAAAAAAAAAAAAAAAAAAAGAGAAGAGCTTAATCTGCCTCTTCCTCCTTTTCCTCTTTACCCCAGCTACCCCACATCTTATTATTAATGTTACTAAGTCTAACTCACCTCAAAGTATCACTTTCGATGCTTGTCTTGTTATACCCTGTGGAGATCTGTAGGGTCAAAGACAACTCTCTACTTCAGAAAAATATCTTTGTCCTTCCTGGCTCTCCTCAGACTGGAAATCCGTTAACCGGGATCAATTAGTCTGGGAAGATTTTAACAGAGATTCCGTTAATTGGGAATCTTGTCCTCCTAAAGCAGAGCCTCAGCATCTTTGCCATAGTTGGTCCAATGTTCTATTGACCACCAAAAACCAGGGATGGACTGCCACAACGAGTAGTTGTATATTCCTGAAACCATACATTTGTTTCACTAAAGGGAGTACTCCTCCCAGTTGCCAATATAACCAGTGTAATCCTGTCCAATTTTCCATTACTATCCCAACTTCCCGAGGTTCTTACCCTTCCTTGAGCTGTTGTTATGGTATAGGAGCAGAAGTCTCAGGGACAGACCCTATAGGATATTTCGAAATGCGCTTCATCGCTCCTCCACGTCCTTCACCCCCTTCTCCCTCTCCTCCTAAACCCTCTTCTTTTTTTTTTTTTGAGACAGAGTCTTGCTTTGTCATCCAGGCTGGAGTGCAGTGGCATGATCTTGGCTCACTGCAAGCTCCGCCTCCCAGGTTCACGCCATTCTCCTGCCTCAGCCTCCCGAGTAGCTGGGACTACAGGCGCCCGCCACCATGCCCAGCTAATTTGTTTTTGTATTTTTAGTAGAGATGGGGTTTCACTGTGTTATCCAGGATGGTCTTGATCTCCTGACCTCATGATCCACCCGCCTCGGCCTCCCAAAGTGCTGGGATTATAGGCGTGAGCCACCGCGCCTGGCCCTAAACCCTCTTCTAACCAAACCTTTTCTCACTTCATACCCAGTGATAAAACTAAAGTTGCCATTATAGAAATTAAAGATTTAAAGCAAACTCTAGCTATTGAAACAGGATATCAAGATCCAAATGCCTGGTTGGAAGGGATTAAATATTCCATCCGCAAGCTAAATAAAAGCGACTATTAGGCTTGTGCAACGGGTAGGCCAGAAACCCAAATTGTCCCCTTCCCACTTGGATGGTCATCTGACCAACGAGGCATGAGCTGTGTGATAGCTCTCTTCCAGAACCCCACAGCCTGGTGTAATGAGTCATGCAAGAGTCTTCCACTGCTGTTCCCTCAAGTCAAAAGCCCTGCGGGTCAGCCCCTGAGGGCCATCCAGCCTGCAGCCCCAGATGTTAACTTCACCTCTTGCCTTTCATGGCAGGGGGAGAAGTTAGCATTCCTTGGAGACCTAACAGGGTGCAGTGAAACCAAGCCTTTTCAAGAGCTTATCAATCAGTATGCCCTTGTTCATTCCGGAGCAGACGTGTGGTGATATTGTGGGGGACTATTGCTGGGTACTCTGCTAAGTACCTGGAGCCACACTTGTGCTGTAATTCAGTTGGCTATCCCTTTCACCTTGGCATTTCATCGACCAAGAAAGCTGAAGACAGAATATCGTAAAAAGAGAGATGTCCCTCATGGATCCTTTGATCCTCATGTTTATACAGATGCTATCGGAGTACCACGAGGGGTACCAGATGAATTCAAAATCAAAACAGCTGCAGGATTCAAATTTATATTGTTCTGGTGGTCAACCGTAAACAAGAATGTAGCTTGAATAAATTATATCTATTATAATCAACAACACTTTGTTAATTTTACTAGAGATGCAATTAAAGGAACAGTTGAACAATTAGGCCCTACCAGCCAAATGGCCTGGGAAAACAGAATAGCCCTTGAAGTGATGTTAGCTGAAAAAGGCGGGGTTTGTGTCATGATTGGAGTCCAATGTTGTATTTTTATTCCTAACAATACTGCCCCCGCTGGAACAATAACAAAAGCCTTACAAGGCCTTACCTCCTTATCAAATGAGTTAGCTAAAAATTCTAGAACAGATGACCCCTTTACAACCCTCATGGAGAAATGGTTCGGGAAATGGAAAGGAATTATGACCTCAATATTCACCTCCCTTATAATCGTTATAGGTGTGCTCATTCTTGTAGGATGCTGTACCATACCCTGTATTTGTGGTTTAGTGCAAAGACATAGAAACAGTGCTCACCAAAACCTCCCTTAGTCCCCCACCACCTTATTCAGATAAACTCTTCCTTCTTGAAACCCAAGAACAACAACAGAGCCTAGATATGCTAAGGCATTTTGAAGAGGAAAAACTATAAAATCAAGAGGGGGAAATTGTCAGAGATGATAAATTCCTCTTCAAAAAGTTTTAGTCCCTGTTCTTTGTTTCTTAGACCAACTTCCTTATACTTCCTTGTCTCCTAGCTACCTGTTCTGTAAACAACCTTCCTGCCTTTGCCACGCCCAGACAAATCCAGATATGCCTTCCCACCTAGTAACGGACAGTCCCCCTTCCTTCCCGCCTAATAGACCCTATTCAATTTTAAACCTCAGCCAATCGAATTAGCTTAGATTGGGAGGTCCAACCTCAAACAATGAGGAAAGGACACAGAAGTGCTAGGAACTGCATTAGGGATAAAAACCCCTGCCCTACCCTGCTCAGTGTGTTCTTGCCATCGTGACTGGTGCAAGCTGCACCCTCCTGCAGAAGGAAATTTGCCTTGCTGAGGGATTTTCTGCCCATGTGCTGTTTTTCTTTGCAGCACCAGGCACTTGTTTCTAACACTCTGCCTCCTGGGTTCAAGCAATTCTCCTGCCTCGACCTCCCAAGTAGCTGGGATTACAGGCGTGAACCACCACACCTGGCTAATTTTGTATTTTTAGTAGAGATGGTGTTTCACCATATTTGTTAGGCTGGTCTTGAACTCCTGACCTCAGTGATCCACTTGCCTCAGCCTCCCAAAGTACTAGGATTACAGGCGTGAGCCACTGTGCCCGTCCGAGAAAACATTTAAAAAAATTATGTATACACTATTTATCATCTAACAATTATATTTGACAGAAAATGATTCAAGCAATCCTCCCACCTCAGCCTCCTGAGTAGCTGGGAGGGACCACAGGCACGCACCACCATGCCTGGGTAATTTTTTGTATTTTCTGTAGAGAGAGGGTCTCACTGTATTGCCCAGGCTGGTCTCAAACTCCTGGGCTCAAGCCATCTGCCCTCCTAAGCCTCCCAAAGTGCTGGGATTACAGGTGTGTGAGTCACTGTGCCCAGCCATGATTTGTTTTTATTTAAAAAAATCTGTATTTTTCCTTTTTGTTTAAAGAAAGAAAAGTTATGATTTAATTGACATCACTGAACTAAAAATTACTGTAGCATTTTAAACATTTAGGGGTGAAATCTAACAATGTCTGCAACATACTGTGAAATGAATAAAAAAATAGCTTGAATGGATCGTTCTGGTCAGTGGGATGACTAATGTAAGGTGCTTTTCCCTCCCTCGGGGACCTGCATTTTGAAAAATCTGGTCCCTGAGGTTTTCCTTGCATAAATTCCAAAGAAAAGTCAGATACTATGGCCAAGAGTGTGGGAGATATTTGGGGACACGGATCCCATGTCACTACACGCCACTCAGGAGACCCCGCTGGGTCTGAGGTGCCCTCTCTGAGGATAAAGCCATGCCTATGGAAACAGTGCTGGACAGAGGGTGTGCTCTGGGCAGAGAGAATAAAAGCTAGAGGAGCCATGTGGGATGAGGGCTTGTCTGCAAAGAAGGCGGTCACCTGTAGGTCCTCCCTAGCTCTGTGTCCTCAGAGTAGCAGCCTAGGGAGAGCTCTAGAGGCAGGAGCTGAGTCCTCATGCTTGCTCCGCCGCTTGCTGGGCTGTATGAATGTGTGCGAATGTGTGAGTGAATGTGTATGTGCATGTGTGTTTTTGTGTGTGTGTGTGTGAATGTGTGTGATTGTGTGAGTCTGTGTGTATGTGTGAATGTGTGAGTATGAGTGTGAGTGTATGTGTGTGTGTGTGGTTTTTGAGTACATGAGTGTATGTGTATGAGTGTGTATGAGTGTGAGTGTGTGTGTACGTGTGAGTGTGTAAGAGTGTGTGTGAGCATGTGCACCTTGAGTAAACATCTTGGGGTGCCAGTTTACTCACCTTTAAAGTAGGGAGAATAGTAAGCCCTGCTGCCTGGGCCATTGGGAGGATCAATTGAGACAGTGAAGTGGGAAAGCTCTGTGATTACTTGGTAAAAAGCAGAAATGGACCCTTCTTCTCTAAGAGTGTACAAGCAAACCGTCATTTTTGAATTAAGGCAACGACTCCATTCTGAAACCATTAGGTGGGGAGGGGCTTCTACTAGAATGATTACAGTCTAATCCCATCAGGCCCATGTGCCAGCAAACAACCCAGTCAGCGCTCCTTGTACATCCTGCAACACCAACAGGGGCAGCTGAAACAGTAAGAAGCCAAGCTTCTCACACATCAGTTACTAAATGCCCGCAAGCCCAAGAGGCATATCTGGGCGGAGAGGAGGAAACGGTCAGCTCAAGCTCAGGAGGTGAAGCAGCTTACTCAAGGTCACACAGCTGGGAAGTGGTTGCTAAGTTAAGATTTGAACCTAGGTCTATCTAACTCAGGGTTTCTCTATTTTTTTTTTTTTTTTTTTGAGACAGAGTCTCACTCTGTCACCCAGGCTGGAGTGCAGTGGCGCGATCTCGGCTCACTGCAAGCTCTGCCTCCCGGGTTCACGCCATTCTCCTGCCTCAGCCTCTCCGAGTAGCTGGGACTACAGGCACCCGCCACCACCCCCGGCTAATTTTTTGTATTTTTTGGTAGAGACGGGGTTTCACCGTGGTCTCGATCTCCTGACCTCGTGATCCGCCCGCCTTGGCCTCCCAAAGTGCTGGGATTACAAGCGTGAGCCACCGCGCTCGGCCTATTTTTTTTTTAGACAAAGTCTCGTTCTGTCACCTAGGCTGGAGTGCAGTGGCATGATCTCGGCTCCCTGCAACCTCTGCCTCCCGGGTTCAAGTGATTCCCCTGCCTCGGCCTCCTGAGTGCCTGCGACTACAGTTGTGCAGCACTATATCCGCCTAATTTTTGTATTTTTAGTAGAGACGGGGTTTTGATATGTTGGCCAGGCTGGTCTCAAACTCCAGGCCTCAAGTGATCCGCCTGCCTCGGTCTCCCAAAGTGCTGGGATTACAGGCATGAGCCACCACACCTGGCCCTAACTCAGGGTTTCTTAACCTTGGTCCTACCATTGACATTTGGGCTGCATGACTCTTCATTGTGGGGAGCTGTCCTGTGCACTGGGTGACGGCATTCAGCATTATCCCTAGCCTCCACTCACTTGATGCCAGTAGCTGCGAGCCCCCAGTCATGACAACCCAAAATGTTACCAGACACTGCCAGGTATACCCTGGGGGATAGAACCACTGATCTAAATGAAGAACATGCACCCTGAACTACTACACTCCATTGCCAACCCAAGAGTGCACCTTTCAGCTCAAAGTAAGGCAGAACTTTCTAAAAAAGATGTTATCCAACAACCCAATAAGTTACCTTGAGAAAGACAGTGAGCTCCCCAACATGGGAAGCATGCAAGAAGAGGCAACCTGGATCTGATTCCAAATTAGAAATACTCCAAACTTTCTCAAGGGCAATGCAATTATTTACCTAAATAAAGCTCAGCAACGTTGATTTTAGATAAAGCACCTAGTACAGTGTCTGGCATACATGAGGTGCTCAATTAATAGCGGTGGTTGTGTTTTCTTCCATTTCTTGGTGAGCACCACCATCCTGTACCTGGCACATTCAGGATCAGAGGACTCATCCTTGACCTTTCCTTGTTTTTCACTGTGGTGGAAGCTGCTAATAGTCTCCTCTCATGTCTAAGACTAGAACTCTGCTTCTCAGCTAAGTATACAGCTGCCTGGAATAGAAACTACATTTCCCAGACTCCTTTGTAGCTGGGTGTGACCATGTGACTAAATTCCAATGGGATGTAAATACAAGTGTTGTTTGCAACTTCCAGAAAACAGCCTTAAAATAAAGGTGTGTACTTTTCTTTGACCTTTCATTCTTCTAGCTGGCTGAAATGTAGATATGATGAGTAGTGCTTAAGCAGCCATCTTGGGACCATAAGGAAAAGCCACACAATTAGGAAAGTGAAGCAGCCATCGGGACAGACTTCAGGTCCCTGATGATCATGGGGCTGCCATATCAGCTAGGACTGCCCACCTCTGGACCTCACGTCTATTGTTAGCTAGTGTTTTCTATCACACACAGCCAACTCGAATCCCAATTGATACACTGTCCCTGACTTCAAGGAGTTGATAAATTAGCAAGTAAAGAAATACGCAAGATAAACAGCATCAAAACAATTAAATTAAAAACCCTAGAATGCAGCTGGGTGAAACGTGGTGACTGGCATAAGATCAAGGCAGATAGCTGGACAGCAGAGGCAAGAACTGCCTCTCTCAAGGCAGAATGCGGATGTCAGAAAGGACATCAGAGAAGAAGTGATATGCAAGCTAGGCTTTGAAGGATGGGTGGAATTTCGCCAGCAGGAAGAAAGAGGTATTTAAGGCTCAGTAGAAGAAAGAATCAAAGTACACAGCTGAGTTTGAGGAATTGGGAGGAATCATTGGAAGTGCCTGGAGCACAGAACGATGAGTCTGGAAGCACATGTTGGGGCCAAGGTGTAACTAAGCTCCTTTACACGTTGATGCCGTTCCCCTGCCTGGAACATTCTTTTGCCTTGAAACTCTTACTTGTTCCTTTCTCTTGGTATCCTCAACTTCTAACATGCCCCTCTTATATCAACTTTCTTGTGGGATTACCATTCTTTAGCTGATTCTCCTCCAACTAAATGGGGAGCAGCTCCAGTGGAGGATGTCCACTATTTCTGTCTCTGAAGTGCAATACCATGGGGACTTCCCCTTCGCTGATAGCTAGGACCCTGCATTTTCGCTTGCCGTCATTTCTCCTGAGCCTGGCACCAGGCTGGCACATGATAGGTGCTCAACAGAGGTTTACTACATGAGCCCTGAAAAAACGAGACCCAGGGTCGGGCGCAGTGGCTCACACCTGTAATCCCAGCACTTTGGGAGGCCAAGGCAGATGGATTGCTTGAGGTCAGGAGTTTGAGACCAGCCTGGCCAACGCTGCGAAACCCCGTCTCCACTAAAAATACACAAATTAGACAGGTGTGGTGGCAGGCACTTGTAGTCCCAGCTACTGGGGAGGCTGAGGCAGGAGAATCACTTGAACCCAGGAGGCAGAGATTGCAGTGAGCCAAGGTCATGCCACTGCACTCCAGCCTGGTGACAGAGTGAGACTCCATCTAAAAAAAAAGAAAAGGAAAAAAAAAGAAAGAGAGACCCAAACCAATACAGAGCAGCAGAAGCCGGAGGAGATGTACTAAGTGCAGAAAGTGTTAACATAATTTTCAAAAGGAAGTTCAGACTTACAGAAGTTTGAGGTAGGATTTATCCCATTGACGAATATTGTACCATACATTTTGGTCCACTTTTCTACTTTTCCCTGAACACTTTATAGTTAAAAATTTATCTTATGGTAATCTAAAATGTAAATAAAGATTTACGCACAAAGATGCTCACTGCAATATTATTTATGATGGGAAATAAAGGGAAATGAGCTGGCATTTGGGAACTAAATGTATCTTGAGGTAGTGTGTGCGGAGTTGGTTCCTTCCGGCGGGTTCCTGGTCTTGCTGACTTCAAGAATGGAGACGCAGACCTTTGCGGTGAGTGTTACAGCTTTTTTTTTTTTTTTTTTGAGACGAGTCTTGCTTTGTCGCTCAGGCTGGAGTGCAGTGGTGCAATCTTAGCTAATGCAAGCTCTGCCTTCCAGGTTCACACCATTGTCCTGACTCAGCCTCCCCAAATATCTGGGACTACAGGCACCCGCCACCACGGCCGGCTAAATTTTTGTATTTTTAGTAGAGACGGGGCTTCACCATGCTAGCCACGATGGTCTTGATCTCCTGATCTCCTGATCCGCCTGCCTCGGCCTCCCAAAGTGCTGGGATTACAGGCATGAGCCACCGCACCCGGCCAAGTGTTAGATCTCTTAAAAATGGCAAGGACCTAGAGTGAGCAGCAGCAACATTTATCGTGAAGAGCAAAAGAAGAAAGGTTCCACAGCCTAGAAGGTGACCCAAGAAGATTGCCTGTGCTGGGTGGGGTGGCCAGCTTTTATTCCCTTATTTGTCCCCACCCATGTTCTGTTTTTGTCCTATCAGAGTGCCCTTTTTTCAGTCCTCCCCACTATTGGCTACTTTTAGACTCCTGCTGATTGGTGCGTTTTAGAGGGCGCTGACTGGTGCATTTTACAGAGCACTGATTGGTGCGTTTTACAGAGTGCTGATTGGTGCATTTTAGAGAGTACTGATTGGTGCATTTTACAATCCCCTTGCTAGCTACAGAGCGCTGATTGGTGCATTTTACACTCCTAGCTACAGAGTGCTGATTGGTGCATTTTACAATCCTCTTGTAAGAAAGAAAAGTTCTCCAAGTCCCCACTCGACCCAGGAAGTCCAGCTGGCTTCACCTCTCAGTAGCTACAGAATAGAATATCATGGGGTCCTTGATAATCATTACAGAGCACCAGCAATGAGATGGGAAAATGCTTACAATGAAATTACATTTATATAAGATGTGGTTTGTTTGTATGTACAGTACAATGTCAGTTCTGTTAACTAACAGGCTTCTATCCAGGGTGAATCTTTGTTATGTTACATCAACCATGGTTTTCTCTGGGTACTGGATGATATTTATCATATTTGGTATTTCTCAGGATTTCAATAATGAGATTGTCTTCATTTTATAATAGGGAAAATAAGAGCTAACTGCATTCATTTTAAAAAAAATATAGATTCTTTGAATAAAAAATAAAAATAAAGAAATGTTTTCCACATGCTTAGCACGTCTTTTATTTTCTCTAGTACAAAGTGAGAGTTTGGGATTCCCTTTCTTGATTCATTCTAAACTGCCTCACCTGCTACTCCCCAGTCCAAACTGCTCTATCCTCTTCCTCATTTGTAGGCTGGTTATTCTAGTCAAGTAAGTCAGACCATTAATTTCTTTGATCTAATTCTGAGAAAAAGGTGTCATGCATGAGGGTGCTCCAGTACTGCATAATCTCATTAAGTCTGGCCAGGTCATAATTTCCATGAAACGCCCAGGCTTATCAATGCCACTGGTTGTGATGAACAGAGCAGACTGCAAATAGCAAAATGCCGTTATGGGCCTAGTATTACAGGAACCTGACTTAGAATCTGGAGGAGTTCTGGCTTAAGAGTCAGCCTTTGGGTAAGATGCAAGAGGCAGATGACCTTGTGGGCAGGCAGTGGCCCCAGTGGGTTTTCCAGGGGTGGAGGTACACATGCAAAGAGTCTACAGAGTCAGAGAAGAAAAGCTACTAAGAACAGAGGACCGTGTGTGGAGCAAGAGGGAGTGGTAGGGATTGGGGCAACCTGGAGAGTCCGTTCTCTGCTTGAAGAGGGCAGCTGCCACTCACTTGCCACCAACGGCTGCAGACTCAGATCTGCCTGTTTTTAAAAGGAAACACAAAATCTGGAGTTTTTACATGAAATATTTTAGTTTTTAAATGCTGTCAATTATTCAATTGTTTCATTTGTCTTCTTGAACACTACACAGTAAACAAAACAAATTTTGTAAGCCCCCAGGTAGAAACCTCAAGCTGGTTCATAGGGGATGCAGAATGCTGAATATGAGATAATGACCCAGGAGTGGACACCTTTTGGGGTATCTGCCCAGCTCAAGTCAAGCCTCCTCTCTGAGAACCATCATCTCACCTAGGGTGGGCTCTGGCAGCCATAGTTGTACTATGTAACCGTGACCCCTGGGCACACGTGATTGAACCAGAAGTTGTCTCTGACCCAGAATAGACCGGTCAGCCCAGTTCTCTCTTCTGGAACACTGGAATTGGAGTTGTGCCATCAAGACAGTCTGTTGGTCTCACATATCTGATATATCATATATCTGATGTATCAAGAAGACAAATGAAACGATTGAATAATTGACAGCATTTAAAAACTAAAAGATTTCATGCAAAAACTCCAGATTTTATAAGTGGGGGTAAGTAGGGGTGGGGGGCTGCCACTGGGGGCAAGATGGGGAGTGTTGCTCCCCTCTGGGAATGCCAAAATAGAGGAGGGGATAGAAGAAGGCAGCAGACAAAATGTAATAATTCATATGCTGGAACAACCAAAATCTACCAGCAGAAGGATGAATTTAGACCTTTCCCTCATATCATACACAAAAATTAACTCATAATTGATGACAGTCCTAAATGTAAGAGCTAAATTTTTGTGACCCTGAGTTAGGCAAAGATTGCTGAGACAGCACCAAAGGCATAAGGAATTTTTAAAAACTGCTAAATTGGACTTCATCAAGATGAGAAACTTTTGGGTTTCAAGAGGTACCACTAAGAAAATGAAAAACTATGGAATGGAAGAAAATATTTATAGGTCATATATCTGATATGTCATATATCTGATGTATCCAAAATACATAAAGAACCCTTCCAACTCAATCATAAGAAGATAAATAACCCAACTTATAAATAGGCAAAGGATTTATATAGACATTTCACCAAACAAGACAGAGGAATGGCTCAAAAGCACATGAAAGGATGTTCAACATCATTAGTCATTAGGGAAGTGAAAATCAAAACCACAGTGAGATACCACTTCACATGTACTAGGATGACTATAATTTAAAAAGAAGGACAATTACAAGTGTTGGTGAAGATGTGGAGAAATAAGAACTCTGAAACACTGCTGGTGGAAACGTAAAATGGTGCAGCTACTGTGAAAAGCAATCTGACAGTTCTTCAAATGGTTAAACATAGTTACCGTATGACTCAGTGATTCCACACCTAGATATATACCCAAGAGAACTAATCGTGTGACCACAGAAAAACTTGTATGCAGATACTCATGGCATTATTCATAACCACCAAAAAGTGGAAAAAACCCAAATGTTCATCAACCGGTGAATGGATTTTGATTAAAATGTGGTCTATTTGTCAATAAAAAGAAACACAGTACTGTTCCAAGCTACAACATGGGTGAACTGGAAAAACATCATGCCAGGTGAATGAAGCCAGACACAAAAGGCAACACATTGAATGATTCAATTTATATGAAATGTCCAGAATTGGCAAATTTATAGAGACAGAGAATAGATTAGTGGTTGCCTGGTAGTGGAGGGGGGAACAGGAAGGGATCTTTTGGAAAAGACGGAAATGTTCTAACTTGGATTCTGATCATGATTATACAACTCTGTACATTTACTAACGATAACTGAATTGTATGATTCACTTAGAATGGGTGAATTTTATGATAGGTAAATTACACCTCAATCAAGTGGTTTTTAAAATTTTTCGGTGGATTAAGAAAGAGGCTGCTTTGGGTTCCAGATCTGTCTGTTTTTAAAATCTATTTCACTACACCAGTGCTGGGAAACAGGATCAGCTATAAGATTCCTCAGTGTCATTTAAATGAAAACAAACTAGTTGCTTAGCAGAAGAACTGCTTTAGCCAGAACCAAGATTTAGATAAAATAGATCTCATGGTTTTTTGTAAAAGGGGCAGTGAGATGTTATGTGTAACTTCTAAATTAGTCATCAGAAGTGGAAGGAGAGGAATGACTGAGCTACATCAAACCCTTTCCTCCCATACGTCTGTGATCTTCTCTCATTTTATAATTTGGTTTAAGAAATTGAACTTGTTTGATTGTCTGTCTACTCCCCACAACCCCCAGCCCTGGTGTGACAGGCTGGGATTTTTAAAGCTAAGTGCAGGAACGGGAAGCTGAAGGATATTATCACTAAATGGCAAAAAAAAAAAAAAAAAAAAAAAAAAAAAAAAAAAAAGGCAGCATTAAAAGCCCAGCTCAGTTATCTCTTACTTTCTGACCTGAAAAAGCAAGGGAGAGGCTGGGCGCAGTGGCTCACGCCTATAATCCCAGCACTTTGGGAGACTGAGGTGGGCAGATCACAAGGTCAGGAGTTTGAGACCACCCTGGCCAATATGGTGAAACTCCGTCTCTACTAAAAAATACAAAAAAATTAGCAGGGCGTGGTGGCCCATGGTTGTAATCCCAGCTACTTGGGAGGCTGAGGCAGGAGAATTGCTTGAACCTGGGAGGTGGAGGTTGCAGTGAGGTGAGATCGTGCCACTGCATTCCAGCCTGGGCAACAGAGTGAGACTCCATCTCAAAAAAAAAAAAAAAAAAAAAAAAAAAAAAAAGAAAGAAAAAGAAAAGAAATATTTTCAGGATTGCATCAGGCTGGGAGATTTTCCATACTGCATCATTTAATCCTCATCGTGCTGGTAACCTCACCAAAATAATTCTGTCCCCAGCCTCCCATTTTAATGATGTGGAAACAGAGGCTTCTGGAGTTTTTAGGGCTTGGTGCCTGCACTAAGAGATCCCAGAGTGACTGAAGAGCAAGTTTCACTTAAAGGCCCAAGTGGCACCCATCTGCTAAGACCTTCCAGTGAACTTCACATACTCCCCCCACCCCATCCTCTTTTTCATTGTGAAGAGAGGGAAATAAATAAACACTTTAAATAAAGATTCCAGGGAATTGAAAACATGGACATCCGTGCTAACATGAGAAAAGGATACAGTGAATACATCATCCTCTTTTTCACTGTGAAAAGGGGGAAATAAACACTTTAAATAAAGATTCCAAGGAATTCGAAAATATGGATATCCGTGCTAACATGAGACAAGGACACAGTGATTACACCACCAAACCCAGCACACACACAAGTATCATTTCAGGATATGATGAATAATGTTTTCATCTTGTTCCGAATCCTTGGAGATTAAACTCTGAGAAATATACTTTCAAAGACCTAAGTTATTCAGGCTGTTCTCTTCTTGAGGAAAAAAAAAGTGATTGATGATATTGAACTAAATAAAAGAGGTGGCAGGAGAAAAACAGAGGCAGATGCGGCATTTATAAGAGAGAGCTCCCAGGGTGGTTACGAGTTCCTGTAACTTTTGTCTCTTTCAGTCAAGTGACCTGATGGACACCTGTCTGCAGCTGCCACCTCATCCCACACCTGGGGCTCTTTAGCACCACCTGCTGGTCAAGCCTTCTTGCTGGTTCTGGGGCCAGGGTATTTATATATAGGGGTTATTTATATATTTATATATAGAAGTTATTTATATATAGGGGTGTAGATGAGTGTGACTCGATCTGGTTCCTAGTTCTATTCTGATATTCACAGATGATTCATTTATTCATTCATCTATCTATCCATTCATTCTCCCTTCCTTCCATCAAACCATCCACAAAACCTTCACTGATGAATATTCTTGCCAGGTACAGATATTATGATAGCCATGGGATGAACACAGTTCCTATTCTCGTGGAGGTGCCAGCCTATACCAGTAATTCTCAACTCTGCCTGCCTGAGAGCTTTGTTTTGTTCTGTTTTGTTTTGTTTTGAGACGGAGTCTCGCTCTGTCGCCGAGACTGGAGTGCAATGGCACGATCTCAGCTCACTGCAACCTCTGCCTCCCGGGTTCAAGTGATTCTCCTGCCTCAGCCTTCCAGGTTGCTGGGATTACAGGCGCCCGCCACCACATCTGGCTAATTTTTATGTTTTTAGTAGACAGGATTTCACCATGTTGGCCAGGCTGGTCTCAAACGATCCACTTGCCTCAGTATCCCAAAGTGCTGGGATTACAGGCGTGAGCCGCTGCGTCAAAAGCTTTTAAAACATACTGAGATGTCTTCTTTCAGGAAGATTGAGTAGAGGTACTTTCTCTATTCTGCTAAGTACAACTAAAACTCTGGATGTTATATTTAAAGCAAACACAAGAAGACTCTGACAGGTGGAGGCAAAGGCAAAGCAGTGGGGACACCGGGGCCCAATGAGTGACACTGTGATGAGTTCCCTGGGCTTTTGTTTGGCCACATACATCAGAGATTTTGAGCTGAAGAAGCTGGCGGCTCAGAAATGGCAATCGGCACAGGCAAAACAAAAGCCTACTGTGTCTGGCCAAAGGACTGGGAAAGGGGCTGCCTAGCAAAATAGAAAACTTTGAGACAACACCTGCCCTATTTCAGCCAAACACCATAGAAAAACACTGTGCCCCGCTCCTGTCCTAGCCAGATGAGGCGAAGTGGGGAGGTGAGCCAAGACTTCCACCCTTGTCAAGCTGTAATGAAGTGACTCAACTCCTCTTGCTGGGGTGGCGTCCCCGCCATTCCTAGCAGGGAGCCGGGACTTGCATCCTGTCAGGTGGTGACAAGCCCTGCACCCACCCCCACGGTGTCAGTAGGGGTGCATGGGGAGCAGTGAGGAGGCACTCTCATCCCTCCCAACTGGGGACTTATCTGCAGCGGCCTAGTAGGGAGATGCAGCTCCCACATCTGCTCAGCAATAATGAGGAACCCATGCCCTTCAAGTGTCAAGAGAAGCAAAGTGGGGAGCCAGGACATCTACCTCCACCTGGAAGTAATGAGGCAGCACACTCTCCCCTTGTGTCCTCCGGCTTCCCCTGGTACGGCAGTGTCAGTCAAAACCAGATAAATCAGGAGATTTAAATATGATCCTAGGTCTCATAATACCTAAAATTTCCATATTTCAATTGAAAATCATTTTTCACATCAAAAAATGAGAAGGGATTTCAAATAGATTTTTTTTTTTTTTTTTTTTTTTGAGATGGAGTCTCGCTCTGTCGCCCAGGCTGGAGTGCAGTGGCGTGATCTCGGTTCACTGCAACCTCTGCCTCCCGGGTTCAAGCAATTCTCCTGCCTCAGCCGCCCAAGCAACTGGGACTACAGGCGCATGCCACCAGGCCCAGCTAATTTTTTGCATTTTTAGTAGAGACGGGGTTTCACCATGTTAGCCAGGATGGTCTCGATCTCCTGACCTCATGATCCACCCACCTTGCCCTCCCAAAGTGCTGGGATTACAGGCATGAGCAACCACGTCCGGCCCAAATAGGATTTTTAAAAAGCAATCATACTGGCGTGGCTCACGCCTGTATCCCAGCACTTTGGGAGGCTGAGGCAGGCGGATCACAAGGTCAGCAGATCGAGACCATCCTGGCTAACACGGTGAAACTCCGTCTCTACTAAAAATACAAAAAATTAGCTGGGTGTGGTGGTGAGCGCCTGTAGTCCCAGCTACTCGGGAGGCTGAGGCAGGAGAATGGTGTGAACCCGGGAGGCAGAGCTTGCAGTGAGCTGAGATGGCGCCACTGCACTCCAGCCTGGGCGACAGAGCGAGACTCTGTCTCAAAAAAAAAAAAAAAAAAAAAAGCAATCATACTTTGGAAGGCTAAGGCAGAAGAATCACTTCAACCCAGGAATTTCAGACCAGCCTGAGCAACATAGCAAGACCCCATCTATACAAAAAATTTTAAAAAAATTAACCAGGCATGGTGGTGTGCACCTGTAGTCCCCGCTACTCGGAAGGCTGAGGCAGGAGGATTGCTTAAACCAGGAGTTTGAGGCTGCAGTGAGCTATGATCATGCCACTCTACTCCAGCCTGGGAAACAGAGCAAGTCCCTGTCTTTAAAAAATAAATAAATAAAATAAAAATAAAGATAAATTTAAAAATGAATAAAGCAATTAATAGATACCCTGATGACAGAAGTGTTAGAATTATCTGACAAAACATTTAAAGTAACCATCATGAAAATGCTTCAACATGCAAATGTGAACACACTTGAGACACATGAAAAAAATAAGTCTCAGCAAAGACACAGAAAATATAAAGAAGAAGCAATGGAAATTTAGAATGGAAATAATAATTGAAATAAGAACCCAGAGGTGCCCGCCCTGCCTGAGGAGACGGAGGTCATGGCGTGAAGCTGCAGCTGCTGCCGCTGCCACTTCTGCAAGGTCTCAGGGCAGGGCTGCAGCCATGTCCTACTGCCGGCAGGAAGGGAAGGATCGAATCATATTTGTAACCAAAGAAGACCATGAAACTCCAAGCAATGCAGAATCGGTGGCTGATGACCCCAATGATCCATACGAGGAGCATGGATTGATACTGCCAATGGAGACATTAACTGGAACTGCCCATGCCTTGGGGGAATGGCCAGCGGCCCGGCCCCTGTGGGGAACAGTTCAAGTCGACCTTTTCCTGCTTCCACTATAGCACGGAGGAGAGATCAAGGGGTCAGACTGTGTAGACCGGTTCTGGGCCCTGCAGGAATGCATGCAGAAATACCCAGACCTCTATCCCCAAGAGGATGAGGATGAGGAAGAGGAAAGAGAGAAGCAGCCAGCAGAACAAGCAGAGGAAACAGCTCCCACTGAGGCCACTGCAACCAAAGAAGAGGAGGGGTCAAGTTAATGAAGGCCACGAGGCACTGGGCTCCAGTCCTTTTGGAGTGGACCTTTTGCAAAAGGCCTTGTCGTCACCTTCCAAGAAAGTGTCTTCCCCTCTGTTGTCCTGTGCACTGTAATATACAAAATAACTTATTTTGATGATCACGGGTCTTGACCTCTTGACATATACACTGAAAAAAAATGGGGGTTGTATGTATGTGTGTCCTACCCAAACCTGTGGCCGCCACTTTTGAATTCTCTTCTCAGATTGCCCTGAATTTTGCCACTTTTAAATCATGTACTGAATAAGCTCAGCAACTAAAAACCATTACCCAGGAAGGTTTCTTGTGAGTGAGCTGATTTATTCTGATTCATTACATTGCTTTTAGTAGATTTTATACCCCTTGGGGAAATAATACAAGTAATAAAAACAAAGACATCTTCTCTTAAAAATGCTGGGGTAGGGCCTCTAATAGCAGAGGCCAGATGGTCAGATATGATTTCTGCAAACCCATCTTGACCTTGAGTATGTGAAGGGGTACTGTACTTCATTCCTGATACATTTTGGTTTCCATGTTGGTGTTGAGCTCCTGTTTGGACCATCAAGATTTGGACCCTCCCATTCACAGTCCCTTTCTAAGTGAAGGGAGAGGCTGGCTTGGCTGTTCCTTGTTACTCCGAAAGCCCTGGTTTGGGGCCCGTGTTCACACAGGCTCTCAGTCTGGTCAGGTGCAATGTTCTTGAGAGGTGGGGACCTAATTATTACTGGAGTAGCAGCAAGAGAGGGAACATTGTGAATTAAGTATTCAATTAAAAGGAAACATGATTTCTACCTGGAAAAATAAAAAAGAACCCTATTGATAGGCTCAAAAGCAAGAGGGCAGGAACAGAGGAAAGAATCAGTGAACTAGAAGATAAAACAATAGAAATTCCCAAATCTGAACATCAGAGGGAAAAGAGCCTAATAAACAAACAAACAAACAAACAGAACTCCAGGGTCCTGTGGGACTATAACAGAAGAGCTAACATTCATATAATCATAGTCCCAGAAGGAGATGAGAAAGAGGGTGGCAAAGATAATGTGCTTTGAGAAATAATGGCTGAAAATGTCCCAAATTTGGCAAGAGACCTAAATCTACAGAATCAAGAAGCTGTTAACCAAACAGGATAAGCCCCCCAAATATACACCAAAACACATAATAATTAAACTCCTGAAAATGAAAGACAAAAAAACTTGAAAGTGTCAGAGAAAAACACCTTACCATAATGAAAATGACAGCAGATTTCCCACAGAAAACATAGAGACACGAAGAAAATAGCATTATATTTTTCAGATGCTGAAAGAAAAGGACTGTCAGCCCAGATTCTTACACTCAATTAAAATATCTACAAGGAATAAAGGTAAATCAACACATTCTCAGATGAACTTGTACAGGACTGTGTGCTAAAAACTACAACATGCTGATGAAATACATCAAAGATGTAAATAAACGGAGAGTGTGTATGGATCGGAAGTCTCAACAGAGTAAATATGTCAATTCTTCCCAAATTAACATACAGATTTAATGCAATTCCTATAAAAATATCAGCAAGATGTCTTACAGATACAGACAAGACTCTTCTAAAATGTATAGGGAAAGGTGGAGAAACTAGAATAACTCAAATGATTTTGAGAAAAAGAGAATAAAATGGGAGAAATCGACCTACCCAATTTCAAAACTACTATATATTAATAGCTACAGTATTGGCAAAGGAATAGACACATAAACCAATAGAATAGAACAGAGAGTCAAGAAATAGAAATAGAACCACACAAATATTCTCAGGTGATTTTTGACAAAGGTGCAAAATTAATTTAATGGAGGACAGAAAGCATTTTCAACCAATGGTGCTGGCACAATTGGACGTCATAGGCAAAAACTGAACAACAACCTAAACCTTATGTCTTGTAAAAAAATTAACTCAGGCTGGGCACAGTGGCTCATGCCTGTAATCCCAGCACTTTGGGAGGCTGAGGCAGGCGGATCATGAGGTCAAGAGATCGAGACCATCCTGGCCAACATGGTGAAACCCTGTCTCTACTAAAAATACAAAAACAAGTGGGCATGGTGGCACGTGCCTGTAGTCCTAGCTACTTGGAAAGCTGAGGCAGAATCGTTTGAACCTGGGAGGTGGGGGTTGCAGTGAGCCAAGATTGCACCACTGCACTCCAGCCTGGTGACAGAGCAAGACTCCGTCTAAACAAAAAATAATAAATAAATAAATAAATAAATAATTAACTCAAAATGCTCCACAGACCATTAAATGTAAAATGTAAAACTGCAAAACTTGTAGAGAAACACATTAGAGGAAATCTTTAGGATCCACAGCTAAGCTAAAAGTTCTTAGACCTGTGACTAAAAACACGATCCGTAAAAAGAAAAAACAATGAATTGGACCCCATCAAAAGGAAAAATTTCATTCTGTGAAAGACCCTGTTAAGAGGATAAAAAGACAAGGAGAAAATATTTGCCAGTCACATATCTAACAAAGGACTAGTATTTAGAATATATAAAGAACTCTCAAAACTTAACAGTAAAAAGCAGACAATCCAATGAGAAAATGGGCAAATGATGAGGAAACATTTCATCAGATAGATGATACAAATGGCACATCCGCATGTGAAAAGATGTTCAATATTACTAGCCATCGGAGAAGTGCAAATCAAAACCACAATGAGGTATCACTGCACAGCCATCAGAAAGACTAAAATAAAAGACAGTGGCAACACCAAATGCTGATGAAGACTGCGGAGAAACTGTATCACTCATACATTTCTGGTGGGAATGTAAAATGATACAACCATTCTGGAAGAGTATGGCAGTTTCTTAAAATACTAAACATGTAACTACCATAAACTTGAGTAATTGCACTCCTGGACATTTATCCCAAAGAAACTAAGACTTATTTGCCCACAAAAACCCTGAACATGAATATTTATAGCAGCTTTATTCACAATAGCTCAACGCTGGAAACAACTAGATACCCTTTGATGGGTGAATGAGCAACCAGCTGTGGAATACTACACAATAGTAAAAAGGAATGCACTAGTACGATGCCCATCTGCTTGGATGAGTCTCCAGAGAATTATGTGAAGTGAAAGAAGTCAGTCCCAAAAGGTTACTAACTGTATGACATTTATATAACATTCCTGAAATGACACAATTACAGAAATGGAGAACAGATTAGTGGTTGCCAGGGGTTAGGGATGGGGGAGGTGAGAAGGAAAGGGGATGTGGCTATAGAAAGGCAACATTGGTGATGGAACTCTTCTGTACTTGATTGTCTTTATGTCCATATGTTGGTTGTGATATTTTACTACAGTTTTGCAATATGCTACCACTGGAGGAAATTGAGTACAGCGTATGCAGGATTGCTCTATACTATTTCCTACAACTGAGTGTTCCTAAAAGGCTTAATGTAAAAAAACTCATACTGATACCTTGGCCGCACTCCCAGACTCCCAGCCACTATGGTTTAAAGGTCCCTAGGTGATCCAGTGTGCAGCCAGGATTAAAAAAATCACTGGTCTAGGCCAGTGCTTCCTAAACCTTCATATGCAAAAAAATTTTCTGAGAGTCTCATTAAAATGGCTCAGGAGGTCTGAGGTAGGGCCAGAGATTCTGCATCTCTAACAAGCTCCCAGGTGATGCTCAGGCTGTTGGCCCACGAACCTCACTTTGCACAGCAAGGGCTTTTACACTGTGGTTACATCCAGGTTGGGTTCATAAGAATTATCAGAGCAACTGTGAAATATATCGTACACTGGGATCCAGCTTAGTCGATTCAGTAGGATCCAGTAGGTCTGGACTGGTGCCGATGACTCTGTGTTTTTTAATAGCTCCCCTGGTGAACGTGGTGCCCAGCCAGGTTTGGGATCCAGAAGCAAGCTGCCTCTTGCTCCTTGATTCCTCTGTGTATGAGCTCACCTTGGCACCCAAGGCCAATAATGGAATTTAAAGTTCTTGTCTTCATGCCCAGTACTTTCACCATCTTAGACCTGGGGTCAGGCCCTGGGACTTGGTCTCTCTCATCTGCCCCTGAACCTACCCAGTGGACTTCAGTCAGTGTCACCTCCCTAGAACATGCTCTGGTGTCTCCTGTCCGTCGCTGGCCTTCTAGAGGCCAGCCGCCTACTCCTTTTGTTCATCCTTTGGAGGCTGCCTTGGTCTAAGCTCGTTTGCTCTCACCTGGGATACTGCAACGCCCCCTATCTGGCCAGCCTGCTTCCAATCTCACTCCCTGTAGTCCCCACCCATGTCAACTGCAAGCAATCTTTCTAAATCCACATTTCTCTCCTTCAGTTACTAACTTATTCCTATTATAATTTTTGCTGATCTATGTCTTTCCTATACCACCATTTACTTTATATATATATTTAAATGGATCTACTTTTTGCTGAAGTTTATTTCACTACCACATATGAAAAACAAGTTACCATTTTTTTGTTATCTACAGAACTTTCCATAGGCATAAATAAGATGACAATAAAACAATGTGATTTAATTCTAGCCAGATATTGTGAGGAAGGCTTTGCTTTGTTAAAGAGAAACCTTAGCAAGAGTAAGATGGGTGTTAAAAACCTCCCAGCACCAAACTGAGACTCTCTTGGAGGTAATCAGGACTGAAATACACAAGTAAGACTTGAAAATCTGTGTGAGTCAATATTAATTAATGGTACATCTCTGTACCATTTACAGTCACTTCAGGTAACACCCAAGATGTGGTAAACACTGTCTTAAATCTTGCCATATATTGCTTTGCTCCTAAATGCCTTGAAGGAAAAGTTCAGACTCCTTAGGCTGTTGGTATGACATTTCCTCCATGTTTTGACCCACAGCACTCCAGCACAAATGAACTCGCTGTCCCCAAACACCCCAGGTTCTTTCAGGGTTTGGGGATTCTACACACAGTATTCTCTTCTCCAGGAAGAGGATGCGTCTTGCAGATTAGCATTTCATTTATATTTACTATTGTCTCCTTATGGGCCCATTTCAGAGCCACCTGGAACAAAGTAGGTGAGAAGAATGAAAAGGACAAAGGAGAGGTGGAAAGGTTGATAAAGAAGATGGGAAGAAAAAGGAAGGGAAGGAGGCAGAGGGAAGGAAAATATTGATGAACTTCTATTTATTCTACAAAGTCCATCTTAACTGTTCCTTCTTTTTTGAAGCTTTCCTGTATCCCTTAGCCATATCTAAGCATTTCTTCTTCTGGGTTCCCACAGTATTGTTTCCGTATCTCTATTAAGGCATTTAACGCTATATTCTTTTTTTTTTTTTTTTTTTTGACGTAGTCTCACTCTGTCGCCCAGGATGGAGTGCAATGACAAGATCTCGTCTCACTGTAACCTCCACCTCCCGGGCTCAAGCCATTCTCCTGCCTCAGCCTCCCAAGTAGCTGAGACAACAGGCGTGTGCCACCACGCCTGGCTAATTTTTGTATTTTTTTAATAGAGATGGGGTTTTGCCATGTTGGCCGGGCTGGTCTCAAACTCCTCAGGTGATCCACCCACCTCGGCCTCCCAAAGTACTGGAATTACAGGCATGAGCCACTGTGCCCGGCCCATTATATTCTACTGAATGAATTCAGGTGTTCTTCACGCAGACTTTGTTGCCTACAAGGGCAGGAGCACTGTGATATTCACTTACATTTCCAGCACCTAGTCCAGTGGCTTTCAAACTTGGCTGCACATTGGAATCATGAACAGAGCTTTAAAAAAATACTGATGCTGAGGACTCACCGCTCCTGGATTTGATTCTGATGTAATTGGTCTGGGGTGTGTCTGGGTTTCAGGATTAAAAAAAAAAATTTGTTAGAGACAAGTTCTCGTTCTGTTGCCCAGGCTGGAGTGCAGTGGCACGATCACAGCTCACTGTGACCTTGAACTCCTGCCCTCAAGCAACTCTCCTGCCTTGGCCTCCCAAAGCAGTAGGATTATAGGCACGAGCCACTGTGCCTGGCCTGGATTTTTAAAACTCTCCAGATGGTTCCAATGCAACCAATATTGTGAATCACTTTCCTAACTAAAGCTGAATTATGGTAGGAGGAGTTCAGTAAGTGATGAATGAATAAGTAGATGAATCCTGCCTTTAACGCACCACAGTTCTGACCCAACATGACCACATTCAGAGTTTCATGTTATGCTAATTCATTAATATATTCAGGAACTATTAATTAAACAATAATGTGGTACCAGGTATTATGCTAGGCCAAGCCACTAGAGATGGACATGTGAATAAGACTTCCAATTCTCCCCTTGTTTTTTATATGCCTTAGGGATGGCTGGGGCCTGTCCTAGTTCATCCAAGAACTTTCTGTCCTGCTGATTAATTGGCCAGCTCCAACAGCAATCATTTCCCTAGTAACTGATAGCAAATCTTACTTCTGGCTGCTTCCTTGGGCAAATGCTATCTAAGGACAGACTCTATTCACTCTCAGAGAGAGCAAGTTCCTAGGGGGTGTGGGCAAGTCAAGAAACCACAAAGAAAGTGGTCTTGTCTAGATCTCTCCAAGCACTCCAGAAGTGAAAGGGAGATGCTCAGGTGCAGACCAAAGTCCTGTGCAGCTCACACAGGCCTCCTTCTGGGTGTGTATTTACATAATGAAAATGTAAGGCCGGGCGTGGTGGCTCACGCCTGTAATCCCAGCACTTTGGCAGGCTGAGGTGGGCAGATCACCTAGGTCAGGAGTTCGAGACCAGCCTGGCCAACATGGGGAAACCTCGTCTCTACTAAAAATACAAAAATTAGCCAGGCATGGTGGCAGGCGCCTGTAATCCCAGCTACTTTGGAGGCTGAGGCAGGAGAATTGCTTGAACCAGGGAGACGGAGGCTGCAGTGAGCTGAGATCGCGTCACGGCACTCCAGCCTGGGCGACAGAGCGAGACTCCATCTCAGAAAAAAAAAAAAGATCTTAATCACCCCATAGGTAAATGGCATTTCCTTCCCAACCACTACGGTCCCATGCTCAGACCTACTTCAAAACTCTGCACTACAGGTAACTGAAGAGCAGAGATGATGTCCATGTGGGGTCACCCCTGTTCTGTTCTGCTGCAGACTTTGACAACATCTTCTCTCGACTGCTGTCACAGCTTCCTAACTGGTCTTTCTGCTCCTGGTTTTGGCCTCTTTCACACAGAAGCCAAATGATCTTTCTAAAACCACAAATCCAATTCCCCTCCTCAAAACTCTTTAATGGCTGGCCACTGTTGTCAGGATATACAGAAGCCCCCTGACCCCACATGTGTGATACAAGGGTAACAACCCAAATAAAACTGGACTGTTTTGCATCCAGTCTACCCATGGTATCTTTTTTTTTTTTGAGACTGAGTCCTGCTCTGTCACCCAGGTTGTAGTGCAATGGTGCTATCTTGGCTCACTACAACCTCTGCCTCCCAGGTTCAAGCAATTCTCGTGCCTCAGCCTCCTGAGTAGCTGGGATTACAGGCAACTACCATGATGCCTGGCTATTTTTTTGTATTTTTAGTAGAGACGGGGTTTCACCATGTTGGCCAGGCTGCTCTCCAACTCCTGACCTCAAGTGATCCACCCGTGTTGGCCTCCCTAAGTGCTGGGATTACAGGCATAAGTCACCACACCCAACCCCACGATCACATTAAAAAGAAATTCAAGTCCAACATCCAGAAAATAAAACGATATGGAAAAGTAACTTCAACCTTTACTGAAGACTCTCAAAGAGGCAAAACCATCACAAAGAACTTCTTTTCCCATCTGTCACCACATAGTGCCAGCTACAGCATCAGCTGCTCATCCTCAAATCTTCCTGCTCTCTCTCTCAAAAACTTCATGTTGTCTTGGTTCCCCTTTAATTCCCTTTTCCCTTCTTTCACCCACTCTTCAATCTTTCTGATTTATTGAAGGGTATCATGTAATTTCTAATATAAATGAACTTAGCTTTCCCAGTGCCCTCTTTTCTTTATTCATTACTCCAATCAGCCTGGCAAATGCCCACGAGATAAGCAAACAGGTCTACTCTGGAAATGGAGGGAGGGTGCCGGGCAGTGGCTAGTTATATGTCAATACCTTCAACCCATCACACAGAGCTTTTTCCACCTGGTCTCACCTTACCGTGCAGCCTCATCTCTGATTCTCCACTCTCCCCAAATAGGTCCTGCTCGTGTACACCCCATACCTTTACAAACGCTGCTCTCCTGCCGGGAATGCCTGTTCTCATCCTCTTACCCTGGCAAGACATTCGGTTAGTTCTTTACAACCCAGTTCTGACGTCACTTCCTTTTAGGCATTCCTCCATCCCACCGGGCTGGGTTAATTCACTTCCTTCTCCAGGGCTTTGCTGAACTCTGCACAGACCTCAATTACAACCCTTATAAAGCTGGGTTGTGGTCGGGTGTGGTGACTCATGCCTGTAATCCCAGCACTCGGGAGGCTGAGGCATGTGAATCGCCTGAACCCGGGAGGCAGAGGTTGAAGTGAGCCGAGATCGTGCCACTGCACTCCAGTCTGGGTGACAGAGCGAGACTCCATTTCAAAAGTAAATAAATAAATAAGTAAATAAATAAATAATAAAGCTAGGTTGTAATCCCTTAATTACTGATCAGACTTTTTTCACTAGACTGTGGGTGTCACATGTGGGTCTGAGTCATCTCTGTGACCTCAGAGCCAAGAACTGGGGAGGTGCTTAATCAAGTTACTGAATGCTCCAGAAATATGTTCCCGTCACTGAGTGCTTCAAAGAGGCATTCACCTGCCCCCTCTTCCCTGATCATCCCTCGGGGATACCTGGAGTGCCTGCCAGATCAGAGTTTGAGAGATCTGCCCTGGCAGTCACCTGACTAGACCTACATATCCTCCCGTGTCTGGCCAGCCTTCCAGAGAGCAGTCTGTCCCTCTCTCCGACTCCAGCCGGCCAGGCCTGGTTCTCACATCGTCAAAAATAAAAGGAGTTAAAAGAAGCCAAGCGATTAGGCAAGAAAAGGATATGAAGGCATCCAGACTTGAAGGAAAGAAGTAAAACTATTTGAAGACAACATGGTCTTGTTTGTAGAAAATCCTGGGGAATCTACAAGAAAACTTTTAGAACTCACAAATGAGTTCCAGGGACCCAAGTCCTCAGTTTGGCCTTGAAGGGGTCCCTCTGTCTCCTGGCCCTACTCCCCCTTTCCTGCGGCACTTCCCAGCACTCCTCCTGTGAGTGGCTCTTAGCAGCCGCAGGTGGAGCATCCCCTCTCTTCTCCCTGCCTGGGTAGAGCCTTTGAAGAGCTTCTGTCTCATCTTCACCTCATTCCTAAAGTCCTTAAATAAGGGGCATATTTATCGAGGATAAGAATTGGACCTGTGTTATCTCATTCAATCCTCACAGCAAGGCTTGGAAGTGGGAACTGTAATTATCACCCCCATTTTTCAGATGAGGCTCTGGGAACCTACGCCCCTGGTCCAGCCTCACACAGTTATGAGGCCCACTGGGTTTGAAAGCAAGGGCTGCCTGACTCCAACATCCAATTTCTTTTCTTTTTTGAGATGGAGTCTCTCGCTCAGTCGCCCAGGCTGGAGTGCAGTGGCGCATACTCGGCTCACTGCAAGCTCCGCCTCCTGGGTTCACGCCATTCTCCTGCCTCAGCCTCCCGAGTAGCTGGGACTACAGGCGCCCTCTGTACTGTAATCATTTATGTAGAGCTTTTCTCTCCCCTGTTTGGCTGGAAGATCCATGGGAGCAGAGGCCATGTCTTATTCAGCCTCACATGCTAGAACTGCTTGGCACATGGTAGGCACGCACATTGCACGGCTTCAGAAAGAGTGAAACGAGATGGTTGAGGCACAATACACTAAAGAGAACAAATGTGTGTTCCCTTTTGCATGCACAGGAGAGATGGCCTCAATCATATTTGGGGTGTCAGGATGATGTGGCTGGAACATGTCATGGGGGAAGGCCGTCTCCCTCCATGCTGACAGTGCCCTCTGTGTCCCCTCAAGGCTGCAGAATAGTCATCCTGGAGAGAAGGGCCCAGTCTTCAGGGCAAGGATTTGTGTGCTTATCTTTGTTTACTGTGCGTTTGGCACAGTAGAAAATATTTGTTGAATGAATTTGCTGTGTGACGCTGAACCCTTCTCTCAACTTCTCCAGGCCTTCTCTGTTAAACAAGCGGGTTGCTCAAGATCAGGGATTTTTCAAACATTCCCCCTTCCCCCTTTTCTTGGTAGCGCAACTACTGGTTTATGTACAATTTATATAAGACAGATAGAAGCAGCTTGCTGCTGTAGCTGGAGTGGAGTGGGGGAACCCAGAGCCCTGTCTACTTGACTCCCTCTCTTTGCCCCACACTCCCCAGAGGCCCCTCAGAGCAGCTTGAGAACAGTCAAACTGGAGGAACTCTAAAGGGCCTTGAAATTCAGAGAGCTCTGTAAGGAGCATCCATTTTTTTTTTTTTGAGACAGAGTCTCGCTCTGTTGCCCAGGCTGGAGTGCAGTGGCGCCATCTCCCGAACAACTACACCATCACTGGAATAAAGGATTACTGGACACTTTTAAAGAGAAACTGATATACTCATGTTCATAGCAGCATTATTCACAATAACCAGAAGGTGGAAGCAACCCACATGTCCATCAGCAGATGAATGGGGAAGGCCTGGCCTTTTTTTTTTTTTTTGAGACGAAGTCTCACTCTGTCGCCAGGCTGGAGTGTGATGGTGCGATCTCTGCCTCCCAGATTCAAGTGATTCTCCTGCCTCAGCCTCCTGAGTAGCTGCGACTACATGCACGCGCCACCATGCCCAGCTAATTTTTGTATTTTTAGTAGAGGCGGGGTTTCACCATGTTGGCCAGGATGGTCTTGATCTCTTGACCTCATGATCCGCCTGCCTTGGCCTCCCAAAGTGCTAGGATTACAGGCGTGAGCCACTGCACCCGGCTGGAGCATCGGCATTTTAAAAGAGTGGCTCTGAGAAGAAAAAATCCTTTACCACATATTTGGACAACTATTATTTAATGCGCTTGAATGGTGGAATGTAACGGCCTTGATTAGGAGTGGGAGGGTGTAGTGTTGCCTTAGGATGGAGAGTTTATGTTTCCCAGGGCCTCCAAACCCCCTCGGTCTAGGGGGCCACTAGTTCTGCCTTACTATTTGTGCAAGTGGGCCCTGACGCGCAGCTTGCCAGCAGATACTCGGCCGCTGTACTTTCCCGTCAGCCTGCCATCTTCTTCTTCTAAGTGGCTATCTGCTTCACTCCTACTTTTCTCCATTGATTTTTCCCTCCTCCTGTTTTCCAGAACTCACAAAAACCTCCACTGGTTCTAAGCATTTTACATAGTGCTGTGAACTTGCTGGAGGAAGTTGAATAAATGGATGCGTGATAGGCAAATCGCCCTAGATTTTGGTATTTTAGTTAAAATTCCACACAACACCTGGGATATATAATCACACAGAAACCACTTAGCTTCTTGTGAAAACAATCACAGAGTCTAGGAAATGGAAAAATAATCACAGTTTTCATAAATTGTCCCCATGAGGACCCGCTCAATGCTGGGAAGTTACAGCTGTGCACACTTCTAGCTGTGGCTGCACCCACCCTCACTCCCACCCCATCCTGTGCCTCCTGCCACCTTGCTATTTACCCAGTTCCTGACTGTGGGTATTCAAGAGAGCTATTAAGTGACTATTGGTATCTAGCCGAGATGCTCCCCTGTACAATCCGAACAACTACACCATCACTGGAATAAAGGATTACTGGACACTTTTAAAGAGAAACTGATATACTCATGTTCATAGCAGCATTATTCACAATAACCAGAAGGTGGAAGCAACCCACATGTCCATCAGCAGATGAATGGGGAAACAGAATGTGGTCCTCACATATCATGGAATATTTTTAAGCCTTAAAAAAGGAAGGGTATCTGGCACATGGTACCACCTGGATGAACCTTGAGGACATTCTGCTAAGTAAAATATGCCAATCAGAGAAAGAGAAACACTGCATGATTCCACTTATATAAAGTCCCTAGAGCCATCAAATTCATAGAGATAAAAAGTGGAATGGTGGCTGCTGGGGGCTGCGGGAAGGAGGAAAGGGGAGTTAGTGTTTAATGGGCACAGAATTTCAGTTTTGCATGGTGAAGAGTTCTGCAGGTGGATGGTGGTGATGGGTGGTGATGGGCGCATGATTGTGTGGTTGTGAATGTAGTTAGTGTCACTGAACCGTGCATATAAAATGGTTAAAGTAGAAAGTATTATGGAGATATATATATATATATATTTTGAGATGGAGTCTCGCTCCGTTGCCCAGGCTGGGGTGCAATGGCGTGATCTCGGCTCACTGCAACCTCCGCCTCCCGGGTTCAAGCGATTCTTCTGCCTCAGCCTCCCAAGTAGCTGGGATTACAGGTGCATGCTGCCACACCCGGCTAATTTTTTTTTTGTATTTTAGTAGAGACAGGGTTTCACCGTGTTGCCCAGGCTGGTCTTAAACTCCTGAGCCCAGGCAATCCACCCGCCTTGGCCTCCCAAAGTGCTAGGATTATAGGCGTGAGCCACCGCACCTGGCCCCGTGTTATGGATATTTTACCACAATTAAAAATAAATAAATAAATGAGAAACTAAACAGCTCCTTAAAGCCCTTTGACAAGGTCTAACATTAAAGGATTTGTCAACTTAAAGGCATCTTAAGAAGAAATCCTCCTGGGAATTCATGGTAGACTGAATGGAGGTGTCTTGTGGTAGAGAGCATTGATTGAGTTATTACACTTTAAACCAAATTTTCTTATAAACTCATATTCCCACGCCCAGATACTTCGGGGGTAGTGACTCCAGACACTCTATTTAACATTGAACTTGATTTCTCCTTCTCATCTCAGTTAAAGAATTGGGGATTGGTCTCTTTTATGCTCATGGGGAAGCAGGATTCTGAATAAAACTGATTGTCTCTGCGATTGGTTTTCTTTTCTTGTTATTGACATAGAACAATCATAAAACCATGAAATGCAGCAAAATAATGTGTACATTATTATTCTACTTATATAGTACAGAGAAATGCAGGGGGAAAAAGTGAATCTTTGAGAGGTAGGCCACCCTTCCCTGGGGTTGTTATAATGAACCTCAACTTGCCTGTCCTTTAAGTTCAGCACAGCCCGATAAAGGAGGGCAAACAAGGGTTACAAGAGGCAGCCCAACAAGAAGGGTAAAACCAGCATGATCTTCCCTGCACGGGATGACGGAAACCAATTTACCATCTCAGCTGTGTGTCTAAGGCGCCTTTTCACCTGCCGGTGTGCATGGGCAGCCCTGCAGCTCCACACCGCCTCTTGCTGGTTGCCTACTGGAGTGGCTGCAGGCTCTGCACTGGGTTGTAGGAAACCCAAGCACCGGCAGCCTCATTCCTAAGCCCCTTGCGTATCAATAAACAGGACCCTCCACCTCAGCAGTACTGTTCTCACAGAGGACAGGGATTCTCAGGACAGTGATGAGGTAACCGGCCTCAGAGACAGGCGGCTTTACCAAGACTACACAGCAAGCCAGGGTTGAAGCTGACAGTAGCACTTGGGGTTTCTTAGACCCAGGTCCAATTCTTTTTGGAACCAAACAATTAACATTTATAGCAGTTACCCCAGGCCAGGTGTGGTACTTGGGGATTGATAGGTATCGTTTTACTAAAGTCCCACCACAATGCTAGGAGGTAATTACTATTACAATTACTTTTCCAGATTACTTTTATAGAGTCTTAGAGAGCTTAATTAATTTGCCAAAAGTCACAGAGCTAACAAAAAGCAGAATCTGGATTTTAACCTTGGTCTGCGTGACTACTCTATCTGTTTGTAGCCAATACTTCCTCCCTTCCTTTGTCAGAAGATTTTTGGTAAAAAAAAAAACAAAAACATTAAGTTACCACAATTAAAATAAATAAGAAAGAAACTAAACAGCTCCTTAAAGCATCTTGACAAGGCCTAACATTAAGGGATTTGTCAATTCAAGGTCATCTTAGGAAGAAATCTTCCTGGGAATTCAGCGTAGACTGAATGCACGTGTCTTGCAGCAGATACCAGTGCATTGATTGAATTGTTTCACATTAAATTAAACTTTCTTTCCTTTTTTTTTTTTTTTTTTGAGACGAAGTCTCAACTCTTATTGCCCGAGCTGGAGTGCAGTGGCGTAAACTCGGTTCACTGCGACCTCCACCTCCCGCGTGCAAGCGATTCTCCTGCTTCAGCCTCCCAAGTAGCTAGGACTGCAGGTACGCACCACCATTCCCAGCTAATTTTTCTATTTTTAGTAGAGACAAGGGTTTCACTATGTTGGCCGGGCTGGTTTTGAACTCCTGACCTCATGATCCGCCCGCCTCGGCCTCCCAAAGTGCTGGGATTACAGGCATGAGCCACTGTGCCCAGCCTATTTATTTATTTTTAACTGTGGCAAAATACCTACAGTAAAACACTTACCACTTTAACCATTTTATATGCACAGTTCAGTGATACTAACTACATTCACAACCACGCAACCATGAACTCATCACCACCATCCATCTCCAGAATTCTTATAATAATCCATTAATTCATGTGCTAGGTTTGTATGGTTTTCTGGAGTCACTGCTCCCTGAGGTATTTAGACACAGCAATATGAGTTTATAAGAAAATTTAGGCCAGGCGTGGTGGCTCACTCCTGTAATCCCAGCACTTTAAGAGGCTGAGGTGGGCGGATCACGAGGTCAGGAGTTCGAGACCAGCCTGGCCAACATAGAGAAACCCCGTCTCTACTAAAAATACAAAAAATTAGCTGGGCATGGTGGCTTATGCCTGTAATCCCAGCTACTCAGAGGCTGAGGCAGGAGAATTGCTTGAACCTGGGAGGTGGAAGTTGCAGTGAGCCAAGATCATGTCACGGCACTCCAGCCTGGGCAACAGAGCAAGACTCTGTCTCCAAAAATAAATAAATAAATAAATAAATAAATAAATAAGGCTGGGCACGGTGGCTCACGCCTGTAATCCCAGCACTTTGGGAGGCCAACGCAGGCGGATCACCTGAGGTCAGGAGTTTGAGACCAGCCTGGGCAACATGGTGAAACCCCATCTCTATGAAAAATACAAAAAATTAGCTGGGCATGGTGGCCCACGCTATAATCCCAGCTACTCAGGAGACTGAGGCAGGAGAATCACTTGAACTTGGGAGGTGGATGCTGCAGTGAGCCGAGATCACGCCACTGAACTCCAGTCTGGGCAACAGAGCAAGACTCCATCTCAAGAATAAATAAATAAATGAGAAAGAGAACTTTGCTGTGTGCCCCTCATATGTGTCCCGTCCCACCCATGGCCCCCACAAGAAACCACTGTCCTGACTTTTAAGGAATCACTCTTGTGTCTTTTAAAATTTTTTTTTTTTTTTTTTTTTTCAGATGGAGTCTCACTCTGTTGCCTAGGTTGGAGTGCAGTAGCACGATCTCAGCTCACTGCAAGCTCCGCCTCCTGGGTTCAAGCTATTCTCCTGCCTCAGCCTCCTGAGTAGCTGGGACTACAGGCACCTGCCACCACGCCTGGCTAATTTTTTTTTTGTATTTTCAGCAGAGATGGGGTTTCACCATATTGGCCAGGCTGGTCTTGAACTCCTGACCTTGTGATCCACCCGCCTCGGGCTCCCAAAGTGCTGGGATTACAGGCGTGAGCCACCGCGCCCGGCCTTAAAATTGTTTTCTTACTCAAATGTACGTACCTAGATACTACATTCTTGAACATTTGAAAAATTTGCTGCCTTTTAATTCTTTTTAAATTTGTGGGTTCCTCATTCATCCTTTTATTTCCTTATACTTTTTCCTTGAAAGAATCTGGAAGTTTGACTGTTGCATCTCCCTTGGCCTAACATTGCTGACTGCACACTTGAGGTTCTGTTCAACACACTGCTGTGTCCTGCGATCGTCCTGCGAATTGCCGGCTGAATCCAGAGACTGACTCAGGCTCACGATTGATCCCTTTGGTCAGACTGCAGGTGGGGCTTGGCTTCTCTAGGTCATATATAATGTCTGGTTGTCTCATTTTCTAATAATCTTAGCAGCTGTTATACTTAATACCTATATCTATTCCTCTGTTCCCTTAAAAATTCTAATTGTGTAAAATATATATAATACAGAATTTACCATCTTAACCATTTTAGAGTGTACAGATCAGCAATGTTAAGCACATTCATATTGTTGTGCAACCAATCTCCAGAACTCTCTTTATCTTGTAAAACTGAAACTCTATATTTACTGAACAACTCCCCATTTTCCCCTCCCCTAACCCCTGGCACCCACCATTCCACTTTCTTTTCCTTTTTTTTTTGAGACCGAGTCTCGCTCTGTCACCCAAGTTGGAGTGCAGTGGCTCCATCTCGGCTCACTGCAACCTCTGCCTCCCAGGTTCAAGTGATTCTCCTGCCTCAGCCTCCTGAGTAGCTGAGCTTAGAGGCACCTGCCATCATGCCTCAATAATTTTTGTATTTTTGTAGAGACAGGGTTTCACTATGTTGGCCAGGCTGGTCTTGAACTCCTGACCTCAGGTGATCCGCCTGCCTCAGCCTCCCAGAGGGCTGGGATTACAGGTGTGAGCCACTGCGCCTGGCCCCACTTTGTTTTTCTTTCTTTTTTTTTTTTGGTTTTGTTTATTTGTGTTTGTTTTTGGAGATGGAGTCTCCCTCTGTTGCCCAGGCTGGGGTGCAGTGGTGCAATCTTGGCTCACTGTAACCTCCGCCTCTTGGGTTCAAGCAATTCTGCTGCCTCAGCCTCCTGAATAGCTGGGACAACAGGCACACCCCACCATGCCTGGCTAATTTTTTTGTATTTTTAGTAGAGATGGGGTTTCACCATGTTGCCCAGGCTGGTTTCGAACTCCTGAGCTCAGGCAATCCGCCTGCCTCGGCCTCCCAAAGTGCTAGGATTACAGGCATGAGCCATCACACCCGGCCTGTTTTTTTTTTTTTTTTTTTTGAGACAGAATCTAGCTTTGTCACCCAGGCTGGTGTGCAGTGGTACAACCTCAGCTCCCTGTAACCTCCGCCTCCTGGCTTCAAGTGATTCTCCTGCCTCAGCCTCCCAAGTAGCTGGGATCACAGGCACATGCCAGCATGCTCAGGTAAGTTTTTGCATTTTTAGTAGAGATGGGATTTCAGTATGTTACCCAGACTGGTCTTGAACTCTTGACCTCAAGACATCCACCTGCCTCGGCCTCCCAGAGTGCTTGGATTACAGGCGTGAGCCACTGCACCTGGTCTCCACTTTCTGTCTCTATGAGTTTGAGTACGCCAGGGACCTCATATAGGCAGATTCATATACTACTTGCCCTTTTGTGACTGGCTGATTTCTCTTAGCATAATGTCCTCAGGTTTCATCCACGCTGTAGCATATCACAGGATTTCCTTTCTTTTTGATGCTGAATATTTTACTGTGTGAATATGCCAAATTTTGTGTATCCATTCATCCTCTGATGGACACTGGCTGCTTCCACTCTTTGGCTGCTGTGAATAATGCTGCTGTGAACATGGGTGTATATAGACGTCTCTTCAAGACCCTGCTTTCAATTCTTTTGGGTATATACTCAGAAACAGAATTGTTGGGTGGCATGGTAATTCTATGTTTAATTTTTTGAGGAGCTGCCATACTGTTTTCCATAGTTGCTGCACCATTTTAGATTCTCATCCTTTATTCTCTTTTAATGTTCATTTCCACCACTCACCACTCAGGGAGTGTTCAGGGCCCTCAACTAACCATATTGGGATCCAAAAGGTAATGTTCCCTCTAATAGTCCCAAACTGGGAACTACATGCAAGTCCAGTAACAGGGGATCCATTAAATGGTAGATCCCTAACATGGAATCCCATGTAGCCATTTAAAATATTGTTGTGGAAGAGTATTTGATGACATGAAAAGATGTCTCTAATACTTGTTTAAGTTAAAAAAAAAAAAGGAGGCTACAAAACAGAATGTGTATGTGTAGGGTAAACCCATAGTTTTGGTAAAAAGACAACTATGTATTAGTAGGAAGAGCTGTCTTAACTGACCTTCACTTAACTGATTCACTGAATTTGTCAAAGTCCCTCACCCCTGCCACTTGTAAAACACAGTGACCCGGCCGGGCGCAGTGGCTCACGCCTGTAATCCCAGCACTCTGGGAGGCCGAGGCGGGCAGATCACGAGGTCAGGAGATCGAGACCATCCTGGCTAACACAGTGAAACCCCATCTCTACTAAAAAATACCAAAAATTAGCCAGGTGTAGTGGCGGGCGCCTGTGGCCCCAGCTACTCGGGAGGCTGAAGCAGGAGACTGGCATGAACCCGGGAGGCAGAGCTTGCAGTGAGCTGAGATTGTGCCACTGCACTCCAGCCTGGGCGACAGAGCGAGACTCCATCTCAAAAAAAACAAAAAACAAAAACACAGTGACCCAACAGCTTTCATTTTTACACCTTCTGCTCCCAACTATTCAGTTGTACAATGAGTAAGAGTCACCTTAGTCCCAAGTTAGTTGTTTCCAAACTTGTTTATTCTAGTTGTGTTATATATGGTATAAATGAATTACAGATGACACAAGAAGGTGAAATATGAGTGCAAAAAGTCTCCATGAGAACAAAGTCAAATATTTGGAGAAGATGCCTTAAACAAGTGTTAAATTAGGGGTGGATGAGACAAAGGTAAAAGCCTGGGACACCACCTCTTGGAGGGGAACTATCTTTCTGAGTTATCACCCTAGAGCGTCAATTCTTTTCACCTTTATTGTCCTGAATTTTCACAGCTCTCCATGGTAAGTGATCAGCCACATCATAGTCACCAAATATGTAGAGTCAAGAGACTATTTTTATTCTGTTGCAAACCTTCAGGTCAGCATATTATAGGTATCTATAGAATTCATTCCTGCAGTGGCAAATATGTGGCATTTGTCCTACCATTCTCCCATCCTAAACCCATGCCTGACATCACGAACCCATCACCAGATTTTATCCTGCTAAATCCACACTGTAGTATCAGAACTCTCTGGTTAGCCACAACAAATCAACTGGAGATGACATGTCATGTGACATGAAACCTATGCTGCCTCCCCAACCTCCTCAGGTTACAGAAGGCTTTAAAAAAATCAGGCAGAAAATCAAACATATACAAAGTGTCTAAAGTCCTGGCCCCTGGGCCCCTGGACTGAATATACTGTTTTGTACATGGTAAGCATTCAGTGTTCATTGAATGAATGAATGAATGGCAATGCATGGTCTCCTGCTTTCCAAAGCTCACCATTCAGTCTTTCTCCCTCACATCATCCTTCTTAGTTTCCCCTGACACCTGTGCTCTGAATTTCCTCCCAGTCTATAGGACAGCAGAAGGCCACAGTGCCCAGAAATCCCACCATTACCGACTGGTTTCTTTTGGATGTGATATCCCATTCAGGGTTATTTGCAAGTGATCTCAATACCAGAATCATAAACAACTAATAACTTCTGCCTCTCTTCAGGAAGGCTGTGACACGCCAACAAAATGATTCCCAGAAGACTGTGTTACTAACTGTGAAGCACTCTGCCCCAAGAAGGCGGCTGTAAATCAGACTTCTTGTTTTATTTCACTGCTGTACAGCTTTTGGAAAGCACCGACCAGCCTCTCTTCTTCCAGAAAGGAAAAAAATGCTTCCATCTCCTTATTCTGCTTTCCCCTCCCCCTCCTGTTTTGCGGCCTCTGGAGTTCAGGGAACATATCTGACCTGTCCCTGAACATTCTCCCTTCTGCCTCTTTGTTCGCGCTGTTCCATCTTCCCACGCCACCCTTCCACAAACCGCACGCTGACCCACTGAGACCCTGCCCGGCCCCAGGCCCAACTCAGATGCCACCCACCAAGGAGCCTTCCCTCATTCCAACCACTTGGGCAGAAAATCTGCCATCTCTTCACGTGATAGTCCTTTGTAAGCATCTTCTATTTTCTTTAGCACATTCTACCTTATTTTGCTGCCCTAAAGTAGTAACAGTCCAGGGCAGCCACCGTTTATCGAGAGCTTTGAGTGTGCCAGTCACCATGCAAAGGACTTACATGCCATTATGGTCTGAATGTTTGTGTCTCTCCAAAATTCATGTTGGAGCTTTGGGAGGTGATTTGGCTATGAGGGCTCCACCCTCGTGAATGGGATTAATGCCCTCATAAGGGAGGCTCCAGAGAGCTGCCTGGCTCTTCTGTCTTTTCTGTCATGTGAGAACACATTGTCCCTTCCATCTCTTCCATCACAGGAGGACACCTAGATGGCGCCATTTATGAGGAAGGAACCCTCCCTACACACTTAACCTGCTGGCACCTTGATCTTGGACTTTCTAGGCTTCAGAGGAAATAAATTTCTGTACTTTATAAATTATCCAGTCTCGGGTACTTTATTAAAGCATACAAACAGACTTGTATTATCTCCTTTATCTTGCAAACCTCTATACCCATGTCCATTTTATTGAGGCTCAGAGATGCCAAGGAGCCCAAGGTCACACAGCTAGTAAGGAACAGGTCCAGGCATTCATTCATTAATGAATTCATTAATTCATTCAATCAACCGATATTTACTTATTTATTAAAGGCCTATAATGTGCTAGTCAAAGTCTAGATGTTGGGAAAATAACAGTAATCAAGTCAAAGTGCTCGTCCACAAGGAGCTGCCATTCTAGCGGGAAGAAACATATCCTAAAGAAAAACACAAGTCAATAAATACTGTGTCAGGTGGTGATAAATGCTATGGGGAAGAAAGAGGGTTAGTGATGGCTGAAGTGAGTCTGCTGTTTATATAGGGTGGTCAAGGTGATCTGGCAACATTTGAGCAGAGATCTAAAGGAAATGAGTCATGCAGAAATCTGCAGGAAAAAACATCACAGGAGGTGGGAACAGCCTACGCAAAGGCCCTGGGGTGGGCACATCTATGATATGTTAGAGAAGCAGCAAGGAGTTTAGTGTGGCTGGAGCTGAGTGAGTGAGGGGAGATAAACTTAGGTGACAGGGGTTAGATCACAGAGGGCCTCGTGGTCATGGCAGAAACTTCGGTTTTGACTTTGATGAAACAGGGAGCCACTAAAGGACAACTCCCAGAACCCATGTCCTTAACTGCTACGCTATACTACTGATGGATTACATGAATGAATGCCGAAAGGTACTTGGGGGACTTTTTCTCATTAAAACCAGCAGGATGGTGGCCAGAGAGTCTAGAAACAACCCACGGAAGGTCAAGATGTGAGTTAACAAGGAGGGCTAATTAGGAAGGGGGGAAGTGCCTATCGCCTTGGTTGCCGGGAGTCTCTGTGGCTCCCACAGCACGGGACAGTGTGGGGCCCTGTGATGGCCCCAGTGGGTCCTCTACCTGGATTTGCAGAGTAGATTTTCCAGGCCTGCCCCAGATGGGTCTCAGCCCTTCCATGAAATACGTCCTTTGCTAACAAGAAGCAGTGAGAAAAAGCCAATATCTGCAATGACTCACCACAGAGAAATGAAAATTGTGCCCAGACTGGAAAAGAACCCATCTGAAAGTGACACATTTGCTTCCAACACATATATACACATATATAAAGCTTTTTCTTTTCTTTTCTTTTTCCTTCTCATTTGAAGGAAGACAGAGCCTTCTCACATACGCTGCCTCACAGCAGGAAAATCTACTCTGCAAACTTCTGAAATTCCTGTCCTTATTCCTGTCGCAATTCTCTCAGAGGCAAAAGGATATCATATCTGGGGAGGTGGCCATCTGATGACAGGACAGCAAGTGTGTTCCCTGGCATTCCCAGGACAATCCCAATAGCAAATATTCTTCTGATTGGCTGCCCGCCCTCCAAAAAAACCCCACTGCCAACTAACCAGCTATTCTCAGACTTGGGAGCACATAGGTTAAAATGCACATTCTGGGAACTCTGATTCGGGAAGTCTGGGAGGAAGCCCAGACACTGCATTTTAAATAGAGAACCTCCAATGATTCTGATACAGGCTGTCTAAGAAACACTTCTCCAAATCACAGGAATAGTCCCAGTAGCCCCAGCCTTCTGCATCTATGCTTAAAGGATGAAGTGACTCCAATCCTTTCTCAGACCACAGAGAGGCACGTTTTAGTTCCTGGCAGAAGTCAGAATGCACCTGGCCAAATCAGAGTGGTGGAGAATCTTGAAATCCCAGTCCTTGCCCCTGTCCATTCCAACTCTCTTCATTTACCTTCCCGACTTGAGCTTCCGGACTCTGCCCAGAATTTGCTCTCTGGGTCATAGCCAGGAAGGCCCCGGTGCTGGGGCATGGAGCTGCCCTGGGTCTTGGATACAAGCCGTAGCTGGAGAGGGGGCCAGACCTTGCCTAAGCCTCTGATCATGAAGTATAACAGAAATGCCTACTTGTGATTATGAAACACTGTTTCACGTCTTAATTTGTTGAAGTTACATGTTGACAGTAGGTACTGCCTTAGCAGGTGGAAACAAAAGGGTCCCGCATCTGTTATTACTATAATTTACTGGAATAAGGAGCCACCAGATGCAGCCCTGGCTCACACCCCTTCCTCATGAATTACAAAGCTGGTCTGAGGGCCCTGTCAGTTGCTAGCTTTGGGCACCAACATTGCTAATTAAAATCTTCCTGTGGTGCACTCCACTTCGTTGAGATCTCTGCTCAGATGTCATCTTCCTTACCCACTGGTCTAAATGACTCTCTTCCCCAGTGCCCCTCTCTTGTTATTTCTAACCTCCTAGCCTACTTTATTTTCCTTCAGAGGATCCACCACTACTTGAATTACAAATTGATTTATTTGCTTGCTACTTTATCATCTGCCTCAATCCATCTAGAAGCTAAGTTCTTTAAGAGCTATGATCTTGTCATGTTCAACACTGCATTTTGATGCCTTGCACATAACAGGCACTCAACTGATAGTTGCTGAATGAATCAATCAATGATAAATGAATGAATGTTACAATGCTCTGAGGGCCCTGGAGTCATCTCTAACTGCATGATGCTCTGCTTATTGGATCCAGTGGTCTTTGGGGACTAAGCAGAGTCCCCAAAAAATAACAACAGCTGCCTTTTTTTTTTCTTTTGAGACAAGATCTTGCTCTGTTGCATAGGCTGGAGTGCAGTGGCTCAATCTTGGCTCACTGCATCCTCTGCCTCCTGGGCTCAAGCAATCCTCCCACCTTGGCCTCCCCAGTAGCTGGGACTGTGAACGCGCACCACCACACCTGACTAATTTTTGTATTTTTTGGTAGAGATGGGGTTTCACTGCGTTGCCCAGGCTGGCCTCAAACACCTGGGCTCAAATGATCCACCCTCCTTGGGCTCCCAGAGTGCTGGGATTACAGGTGTGAGCCTCCGCACCTGGCCAATAGCTGCTTTTATTTAGTGCTTACTATGTACTGGGTGTACACACCATCTCGTTTTATCCTCAGAGTAATTTTGCAAGGTCAGGATTATTAACCCCATTTATTTATTTATTTTTTGAGACAGGGTCTCGTTTTGTCACCCAGGCTGGAGTACACTGACGCGTTCAATAGTTCACGGCAGCCTCGACCTCCTGGGCTCAAACAATTCTCCCATCTCAGCGGCCCGACTAGCTGGGACCACAGGCACTCACCACCATGCCCAGCTAGTATCTTTTTTGGTAGAGACAGGGTTTTACCATGTTGGCCAGGCTGCTCTGAACTCCTGGGCTCAAGTGATCTGCCTGCCTCAGCCTGCCAAAGTGCTAGGATTACAGGCATGAGCCACTGCATGTGGCCCTATTAACTCCACATAAGAGATATAAAAACCAATGACAAAGTCACCCAGCCAGTAAGGGAAGAGACGGAATTCAAACTTAAGTCATCCAATGCCAAGGTCTTCACTGTGTCTCATGACAACTTCCTTTGATGTGATCTAACTTGTGTTGACACTGGGATAGGATCCAGAGACAAGCAAGACAAGGCCCCTAATGCCAGAAGTTCAGGGTCTGTCTGGGCAGTGCAGCAGAATAAGGACGAGCAAGCAATTAGAATTCACCTCCACATCTGAGCCTCATCCTTTACTAGCTGAGCCTCAGCTCCCTCCTCTGTAAAATGGAGTGCTAATTCACCAAAATAATGGAGTAATAAGTCACCAGTCCTCTGCTATGTGAGGACACAGCAAGAAGGCAGCCACCTGCATGCCAGAAGAGGCCCCGCACCAGAGCCTGGCCATGGTGGCACCGTGATCTCAGACTTCCAACCACCAGACCTGTGAGAAATCAATGTTTGCTGTTAAGGCCGCCTAGTCCATGATATTTTGTTATATATAGCAGCCTGAACTAAAACAGTAGTGATTCTGGAAGTTAGGTCTACTAGCCAAACACTGTGAACCACTAATACATTTAATTCCATCAAACAGATCCAAAGTAGTTTTATTATCAAACTAAAGGTACAAAGAAAAGAGTCAAGAATCTCTAGGCAATTAGAAATTAGCATCACAATCTAGGTGCGGTGGATCATGCCCATAATCCCAGTATTTAGGGAGGCTGAGGCGGGAGGATCACTTGAGGCCAGGAGTTCAAGATCAGCCTGGGCAATAGAGCAAGAACCTACCTCTACAAAAAATATAAAAAGTAGTCAGGCATGGTGGCATAAGCCTGTAGTCCCTGCTACTTGGGAGGCTAAGGTGGGAGGATTGCTTGAGCCCAGGCATTTGAGGCTGCAGTGAGCTATAATCATACTACCGCACTCCAGCCTGGACAGCAAAGCAAGACTCTTAAAAAAATTACCATCATAAATCAATTATTTTCAAATCTCTCTGTTAATAAGTATTTCCTGATTGGGCTGTTTAGATTTTAGCATCTACGTGGGCAATACAAGGCAGGTGAGGGTGAAGGAAACTGGCATCTCACAGCTGGGGTGATGCAAATTATTACTCTCTGTGGGCAGTTTTGTAGCTTTTACTCAAAATCTTTAAAATGTACAAATTCTTTGGCTCTGCAATTCTACTTCTGAGAATCTTTCATCCCACAGGGTACGAAAAGATGTTTACCATAGTGTTGTTTTTATTACTGGAAAATGGGACACAATATAAACAGCAGTCATTATGGGACTGGTCCCATGTTAGCACACAAGAACACTGGGATGGTATACAGCGATTAATAATCATGTGGCTTTCTCTGCTGATATGGGAAGGTGTCCATAATAGTTTGTCAAATTAAGAAGATGACAAAACGGTACATAATCATATTTCTGTAACATCGTATGTATGGGTGTGTATGCTTGCAGAAAAGTCTACAAAAATATTCCCTGGATTGTTCACAGTGGCTTTATCTTGGTAGAAGGATTTCAAGTGATATTTTGCAAACTTTTGATTTAACAGATAGTATTGTGTTAGGAAGCTAAGCAAAAAAACCAAAAAAACAAAAAACTAGAGTGGCCGGGAGTGGTGGCTCATGCCTGTAATTCCAGCAATTTGAGAGGCCAAGGCGGGTAGATCGCTTGAGCTCAGGAGTTGGAGACCAGCCTGGCCAACGTGGTGAAACTGTCTCTACAAAATAATACAAAAATTAGCTGGGTGCGGTGATACATGTCTGGAATTTCAGCTACTTGGGAGGCTGAGGCACGAGAATCACTTGAACCTGGGAGGCAGAGGTCGCAGTGAGCTAAGATTGCACCACTGCACTACAGCCTGGGTGACAGAGCCAGATCCTGTCTCAAAAAAGAAAAAAGAAAAAAACTGGAGTCAATCTAAAATTGCTTTAAAGAAAGGTGTTGAGGAAATAATAGAACAGGCAGGAAAGAGATGTGACAAAATGGCAAAGGGGAGTGTGAAAGTTTGGCAAACACAGTTTTAAATTCTTCATCCTGCTCTTGTGTGGAAAGACTGTCTGCTCTTGCTTCTAAGTGAGAAACATCTTAGGGGGAAAACCTCTTCCTTTTGTTTATCCATTGACCCAGTTTTGGTGGTCCATAACACCCATCCTTCCTGACAGATGTCAGGGCATGGGCCAGACAGGCCTGCTGGGTACACCGGGATGCCCACTCCTCTCCCTTGATCCTGCAGTGTCTCCCTAGGGCCTCCAAGTAGGGGGAACAGTTTTGTTGATGGAGGGGTCACTATGTACAAAGACAGCTGAAATTTCTTGCACACCTTCTCAGAATCACCCTAGGAGGGAAGCTTTTTGATTGCCCCCATTTTATTGAAAAAGAAACGAAGGCTCACAGAGGTCAAGGGTCTTGTCCAAGTTCACACAGCAAGTAAGTGAAGGAGCTCACGCTCCAGTTCAGGCCGGCCTCCTTTTTTTTTTTTTTTGAGACAGAGTCTCGCTCTGTCGCCCAGGCTGGAGTGCAGTGGCATGATCTCGGCTCACTGCAAGCTCCGCCTCCCAGGTTCACGCCATTCTCCTGCCTCAGCCTCATGAGCAGCTAGGACTGCAGGTGCCTGCCACCACACCCAGCTAATTTTTTGTATTTTTTTTTTTTTAAAGTAGAGATGGGGTTTCACTGTGTTAGCCAGGATCGTCTGGATCTCCTGACCTCATGATCCACCTGCCTCGGCCTCTCAAAGTGCTGGGATTACAGGCGTGAGACACCGTGCCCAAGCCCAGGTCAGCCTCTTTCTAGGACCCATCACTCTGAACCTCTAGTAAGTTCTGCCTGAGCCTGGCCTTCAGGGCTCAGCATGACCTCGCTTCTGTCTACCTTTCCCGCCTTCCCCTCCCACTGCTGCCCCCTGCCCACCATCAACCCCCAGACCCCAAACTTCAATACACCCCAGTATCTCACACCTCCATGCCACTGCACCTGCTGTGCCCTCCCTGAAGCCCGTTCCACTGCAAACCTCCAGAGACTTCCATCCGTCCTTCAACTCTCAGGCCGAGTGTGCCCTTCTCTGTAATCCCTCCTTCCTTAACTCCACCCTGAGAAGACAAAAGCCCTCCTCAGACCTCCCCACACTCCTCCTCCAGCTTCCCCCTCCTCAGCTCTCCCACCCCGTTCTGTCATTGACTTTCCCTTGTCTGTCCCTTTCCACAGGTCCTTGTGCCCTTCGAGGGTGCAGACAGTGGTCTCTGCATCTCCTTTGCTCCATATGCCAGGCACAGGTACCTGGGAACTACAGAAGAGGTTGAATAGAAGGCTTAACAATGAGTTTGGAAGTCAGGCACAGAGGGTTTGACTTCCAGGGGCACCCCTTGCCAGCTGTATGACCCTGGCAAGTCACTCTTCCTCTCTGCGCCTTGGTCCCTGCATCTATAAATTGCTGTAAGGATGAAATTACATAATTATCGGTAAAGCACCTGGCACAGTGAACAGTCCACAAATCTTAGCTATAATAACAATAATGTCAGTTAAGTAACTTACTTAGAAACAAAACTGACCACTAAAGTGGAGGGGCAGTGAAGTGGAGTCAAGTGCTGGGAGGAAGTCCAGGCCAGCAGGCCAAGTTTGGTATACAAAGATGTGAAAACAGGCTTGGTGTGGTGGCTCATGTCTGTAATCCCAGCACTTCAGGAGGCCGAAGCAGGCAGATCACCTGAGGTCAGGAGTTCGAGACCAGCCTGGCCAACATGGTGAAACTCTGTCTCTACTAAAAATACAAAAATTAGCCAGGTGTGGTGGCGTGCACCTGTAATCCCAGCTACTCAGGAGGCTGAGGCAGGAGAAACACTTGAACCTGGGAGGCAGAAGTTGCAGTGGGCCGAGATTGCACCATTGCACTCCAGCCTGGTGACAAAGCAAGACCCTGTCTCAAAACAAAAAAACAACAAAAAAAAGATGTGAAAACAGCCAACCACCAGGTGGCAATCCGTGCAAGAGGCCAGCTGCTGGGGGTGCCCCAGCTTCAAGCCAGACAGACCTCAGGGACAGGGCATCCAGGGCCTGGGGAAGATCCAGCCCCAAATGGCAGCCATCTGGTAGCAGCAAAAGAAAACCTGTGGGTGGGGCGCGGTGGCTCATGCCTGTAATCCCAGCATTTCTGGAGGCTGAGGCAGGCAGATCACAAGGTCAGGAGTTCGAGACCAGCCTGGCCAATATGGTGAAACCCTGTCTCTACTAAAAATACAAAAATTAGCTGGGTGTGGTGGCAGGTGCCTGTAGTCCCAGCTACTCAAGAGACTGAGGCAGAAGAATCACTTGAATCTGGGAAGCGGAGGTTGCAGCGAGCTGAGATCGTGCCACTGCACTCCAGCCTGCGCGACAGAATGAGACTCTGTCTCAAAAAAAAAAAAAGGAAAACCTGTGAAGCTGGGGGCTGGGGGACAGAGCTCTTACCCATGCGAATCATGGGGTGCTGGGAGAGCCCATGAAAATGTCTATCATTCATGTGCCACGTGCTTGCTGAGTGCTTCCCATGCATAATTCCATTTCATCCTCATGGCGGCCTTTCTCAATTGATGTTGTTATCCCATTTCAGAGAGGAGTAAACTGAGGCCCAGAGAAGTTAAGAAACTTGCCCAAGGACATACAGCTAGTGAGTGATGGAGCTGGGATTTGAACCCAGGCAGTCTGGTTCCAGAGAACTGCTTCAGGCCCTCCTGCCCCTATCAAGGGGCCAGGGCAGGGCAGAGCCGCAGGGCAGAGCCTACAGGTGGGACTCCAGGTGTCCAGAGCTAGATGATCTCCACACGGGGGATCACGTGACGCAAGCAGTTTCCGTACAATGCGTTCTACTTAGGGTGGGCTGTCCTTCTCCAGAAGGAAGAATTTCTCCGTGGAGAGTGGCCAGATGCAGCCTGGTGGGTGGCAGTGCATACATTCCCATCTCCTCAGACCTACCTACCGAGAACAGCCGCGCTGATGAGAGTCCTGTGTCACTGGCGAAATTGCTTCCAAATTGCCTTCATTAACTGTGCAAATCTGCATCTTAATTAGGCTTAATGGAATACAATTACCAGACCCCACGTTTCTCTCTCTGATTTCAAGCGAGGATGCCAGAGAGACAGGCCAGAAGCCAAAAACGTGGGGCTGGAGGGAGCCTGGTTGGGCTCTCCCTGCAGGAAACCTCGCATCTGGGAAAGGAGGGGCCAGATGCTACCCAGCGGGGACTGCACCTGGTGCATCCAGGCTCCTGAACTGAGGAGACCATGGGATTTGATATCGAGCTTTGGGAAGCCTGCCTCTGCCTCTGACCAGTGGAGGACTGACCCTCTCTGAGCCTCTGTTTTCTCATTTGTAATATGGAGATGGTGATAACATTTACTATGGGGTAGCTGCAGGGATCAAAGGTGATCGCGTGTGTGTTAGCACCTGGTAAAGCACCTAACATGTAGTTTGTTCTCTTTCTCCATGCCCTCCCTTTTTTAGGCCCATAAAGTTGTGCAGAGCTGATCCTGGCCTTCCCCTTCGGTGATTCAGTGAGCATCACCTTATTTCATCCTCCCTTCCATGCTCTGGCAATACACACTTCTGAGTCCTGGGAAGGCTCTAAGCTCCTTCCTGTCTTGTGGGCTTTGCAAGTGCTATTCCCTCTGCTTGGAACACCTGGCCCCTGGTTAGTACCTACTCATCCTTCCAATTTCAGCTCAAATAGCACCTTTTCCAGTAGGCCTTCCATAGCCCCAGAACAAACTCTCCTAACACCATTTATCTATGGGATTATTTAATACGTGTCCCTCTCTCTCCCACAGATAGTAAGCTCCATGAGTGCAGGGAACACTTCTATTTGTTCTCTGTTGCATCTCCAGCTCCTGGTTCAGGGCTTATCACATAGTAGGTCTCATTCAATGGATCGATATGAACATCCCACTGAGCCTCAGCGAATGTCAAGTGGGAGCCATAATCTCATCCTTATGGTGCTGTGAAATCATTAAATAATTTTTGGCACACAGTAGGTGTTTGACGAATGAAATACCTATTCTCCCATTCCTTTCGATTAAGGAAAAGTTAGAAGCAGGCATATAGGTAGCTTACAGGACAGCATGTTCATGGATAGGAACCCCCAATATTGTCTAGATGTCAGTTTTTACCAACTTGATTTATAAATTTAATGCAACCCCAATCAAAATTCCAGCAAGTTATTTTGTGGATATAAGCAAACTGATTATAAAGTTTATATGGAGAGCAAAAGACACAGAATAACCAACGCAATATTGAGGGAGAAGAGCAAAGTTGGCAGACTGACACTACCCAACTTTAAGACTTACTACAAAGCTACAGTAATTAAAATGGTATGGTATTGGTGAAAGAATAAACAGAGTAATGGAACAGAATCCAGAATCCAGAGATAAATCTGCATAAATATAGTCAAGTTGTTTTTGACAAAGGGGCAAAGTCAATACAATGGAGAAAAATTCTTTTCAGCAAATGGTGCTGGAACAACTGGACATCCACATGCAAAAAAGTACATCTAGACACAGACCTTACACCCTTCAGACAAAGTAACTCAAAAGGGACCACAAGCCTAAGCATAAAACCAAAACTATAAAACTCCTAGAAGATAACACAGGAGAAAACCTAGATGACCTTGGGTTGGCAATGACTTTTTAGATACAATACCAAAGGCATGCTCCTTGAAAGAAATAATTAATTGAGAAGCCGGAATGCAAAATGGTACAGCCATTTTGGAAGACAGTTTGGCCGTTTCTCACAAAACTAAATATACTCTTACCATACCATCTAGCAACTGTACTCCTTGGTGTTTACCCAAGAGTTGAAAACTTGTGTCTACACAAAAATCTGCACACAGGTATTTAAAGCAGCTTTATTTATAATTGCCAAAGCTTGGAGGCAACTAAGATGTCCTTCGGTAAGTGAATGGGTAAATATGGTTCATCCAGATAATGGGATATTATTCAATGTTAAAAATAAATAAGCTATCAAGCCATGGCAAGAGATGGAGGAAACTGAAATGCATACTATTAAGTGAAACAAGCCAATCTGAAAATACTACATACTATATAGTTCCAACTGTATGACATCCTGGAAAAGGCAAAACTTTGGAAACAGTACAAAGATCAATGGTTAGCAGGGTTTGGGCAGGGGAAGGGATGAACAGGCAGATCACAGATGATTTTTAGGGGAGTAAAAAATGCACAGTATTAGAATGGTGGATACATATTATCCGTTTGTCCAAACCCACAGAAAGTGCAACATCAAGAGGGAGCCCTCATGGAAACTGTGACTCTGGGTGACAATGATGTGTCATGTAGGCTCATCCGTGGTAACAAATGCACCACTCTGTGGGGATGTTGACAGTGCAGGGGACTGTGCATATGTGAGGACAGAGGGTACATGTAAATCTCTATATCTTCAGCACAATTTTGCTGTGAACCTAAGACTGCTTGAAGAAAAATAAAGTCTTCGTTAAAACAAAATACCTTGGCTAGGGGATGGAGGAGGGTGGGGGCCAGGAGGTCAATGCCACATAGGGTCAGGATGCTCAAAGCTGAAAGAAGTCTTAGAAATCATCTAGTTAAAGTGGCTCCCAAACAAAGGTTCCTTTTATATTTATTTATTTATTTATTGAGACGGAGTCTTGCTCTGTCGCCCAGGCTGGAGTGCAGTGGCGTGATCTCGGTTCACTGCAACCTCTGCCTCTTGGGTTCAAGTGATTCTCCTGCCTCAGCCTCCCGAGTAGCTGGGATTACAAGGCGCTCACTGCCATGCCGGGCGAATTTTTGTATTTTTAGGAGAGACAGGGTTTCACCATGTTGGCCGGCTGGTCACGAAATCCTGATGATCTGCCCCCGTTGGCCTCCCAAAGTGTTGGGATTACAGGTGTGAGCTATAGCGGCCAGCCTCAAAGTTTCCTTTTAATCTTTCCTTTTATTAGAAATTAGAAATAATTTTATCTACCGCAAAACTCAACCGCATGTATTAAGGAAGAATCCATTTTCCCCACCTCTGAATTCCTCCAAGACCTCCAGCTCTTCAGTCCTGGTGCCTGTCCCTGGTGAGGGGGAGTATGCGGAGACAATTAGCCCAGGCAATTTGGCAAAACAAGAGACTCCCCAACACTGCCCCAGGCCTGGGCAGCAGAAAAATGATTTCCTTTAACTTCTCGGAAAAGTTAACAATAGCCTGGACTTCACAGAGATGGGCAAGGTCCCTGCTTTTATTTTTCCGAGCTGGACATGCTTCCTGTGAGCAACTCAGCAGGCACTTGCCAAGGCCCAGACAGGCGAGCTTTCTTCCTGGGCAGGTCGCTCTTTAGGGTGTGGCAACAGCCGTGGCGACACCTGGAATTTTCAGACAGCCCTTCTTCAACTAGTCTGAGGATATGCTGTTTTTTCAGCCTGTTTCTTGGAACCCCATGTTTAACCTCAGGTCCTTATGAACCTCTGCAGAGGTTTCCCTCACTCTGATCCCCACTGTTAGGCACACACCCCAAAGCATCCAAGACACAGTGACTTCCTCTTAACTCCTCTCCCTCATGCCTTTCTCTGCCCCTCCCACTGCCCTCTACCGTCCCCCAGGTCTAGTCTCTCTGCTTTGCTCTGGCTGCACAATTACTCACCATCCCATAATACCCCATGCCCTTTCACACTTTGGAGCTTGTGCACATGCTGTCCCCTTTGCCTATAAAAGGGCTTTCTCTGTCTGAGCACCTGGCAAACTTCCACACAAGCAGGGCAAGTCAAATCCTTCTCCTGCACATCAGGGCTTGCCTCTGTCAGCCCCTCTCTGGCTGTAGGGCAATTGGTTTATGTGCACTCTGCTTCCCCTTCTAGGCTGAGGGGATCCTCTGAGAAAGATGGCATGTTTCCTCTGTTTGAGCTCCAGCTTGGACAGGGCCAGTAAGCAGCAGCAGGCTTCTGGATAGCTTTCTCTGGCGAATTCACTGATAGATCCCTGAAAACTACACACAGCATTTTGAGGGCAGGAGCATCTTTCTGAGGAGAGGCCCTCAAAGGGAGCTATTCCCCCTTAAAAAACAAAGAATTCTACTCTAGACCCTCAGCATCTCAATGGAAGGGGATATGTCTAATCCTTTCCTCTATTTCACAGCCCTGCACATAGTAAGCCATTACTATAAAATGACATTAAGTCATGGAGTTTTTTTGAGCTGGTGATCTAGTCCAGCCTTCCCATTTCACAGATGAAGGGGCTGAGCCCCAGGGCAGGGAAATGCCTTAACCCATTTGTAAGCCAAACGGAATGATCGGGGAAGTGACTTTCTGCTTAGGGGTTAGGTAATGGTAATATATTAATATTAATTTCCTCACTCTTCCATGTATTCCCTAATCAGTTTTCAAGTGCCTACTCTGTGCGAGGTATAAGTGTGGGGATGCAGAAATGAACAGCACATAGTTCCTGCTCTTGGAGAACTCACAAGCTGCAGGAAGAGATGAATGCCTGGATCATGGAGAAGCCAGACAGAAGAGGGAGGAATGATTTCCTGGCCTGGCCTCTAGGAAGCTGTGTGGAGAAGTGGCATCTAAGCTGTGCACAAAGGATGTCCCAGGCTCTTCAATGGCAGAGCTGAGCCCATGTCCCTGCTCTATCCTCCAAACAGTCACAGACCATATGGTCTCTCTATGGCACAGAGTAGTCATTAGGATGATCTAGGCTAAGAGTAATAGAAAACCCCAACTCACTTGGCTGATGCAATAAGGAAATGTATACTCCCTCTAATGAGAAGTCCCAAGTTAGGGCAGCTCCACGGCTGGTTAGTTTCAGACCTTAAAGACATCATCAGGGACTCCTATCCTTTCCATCTTTGGTTCTGCCGTTCTCTGCATCTGTCAGTTGTGTCCTCAAACCAGATAGCCTCCTGGTTGCAAGATGGCTGCCACAGCCCTGGAGGTCACACCCAGACACAACAATATCCAAGGATCTTTCTCTCTGAGTCTCTTTCTTAAGATCAAGGAGAACTTTTCTGGAAGCACCTGGACCCCAGCCTCACCAACCTCCCACACGTCATGTCCACTACTGAACAAATCACCAGCAACAGGATTAGGTTTCCCATGATGGGCTGAGCTGAGAATGGGGTCACCTTCTCTGAAGGGTAGTTACCTGAACAAGACGAAGCTTCTATTAACCAGGAGGCAGGGGGATGGCTGCCAACTGTGACTATCATATGAACCAACCCAAATGACCATTTCTCAGGTTCCTCAGCTGGGGAGCACCTGAAATGGAGCCAGCAACGTGGTCAATTGTACATCTCTCCAGCCAAGCATGCTCTTAGATCCATCAACAGCAAGCGACAGATATGCCTGGGTCCCTAATGTGTGCCGGGCTCTGTGCCAGGTGCTGGGAGGACTAGGAGGGGCCAGACAGACACAGTCCTCTGCCTAGGAGGGGAACAGATAGGCAGGCAGGCAATTACAACATGCAGGACAGGTGCTGCAGCAGGGAAGTGGGGACTGTGAGAGCACTGGGGAGGCAGCTCACTGCTCCAGACAGGAAGGATGTGTGCTGGAAAGGCTTCCTGGAGGAGGCCTTATCAAAATCAGGGCCTGAGGGGAGAATGGGCATTAGCCAGGCAAAGAGATAGTGGGACACTGCAGGCAGAGGGAACAGCATGTGAAAAGACCCTGAGGTGAGGGCGAGTGAGGCAGCTCCTGGGACTGGCAGTGTGCTTCATAACTAAGCACTAGACCTCTAAGGAGAGTTGCTCAAATCCTGGGGTCACCACTAATGGAAAAACACAACCATAGGCAAGTTGCTTAACCTCTCTATCCCTGAACTGTTTCACCTGTAATATAGAGATTACAAGCTTGTAATCCCAGCACTTTGGGAGGCTGAGGCAGACGGATCACTGGAGTCCAGGAGTTCAAGACCAGCCTCCAGGAGTTCAAGACCAGCCTGGCCAACATGGTGAAACCCCTCTGCTAAAAATACAAAAATTAGCTGGATGTGGTGGAATGCACCTGTAATTCCAGCAACTTGGGAGGATGGGGTATGAGAATCACTTGAACCTGGGAGGCAGAGGCTGCAGTGAACTGAGATAGTGTCACTGCACTCCAGCCTGACGGAGTGAGAATGTGTCTCAAAAAAAAAAAAGAATATGTATGTGTTTGTGTGTGTGTAGAGAGAGAGAGAGTTTACAATACACGGTGGTGTGGGGTTCAAAAAAGTTCACGTCTATAAAGTTTTCACCACAGTGTACATTCTTAACTATTGTAATTATCTTCTTATGGTTATTATGAAGATTGTCAGCTCAATCAGCCCTTTTTTCTTTTTTTCAGATAGGGTCTCACTCTGTCACTCAGGCTGGAGTGCAGTGATGCCATCATAGCTCACTGTAACCTCGAACTCCTGGGCTCAAGCGATCCTCCTGTGTTGGTCTCCCAAAGCACTGGGATTACGGGAGTGAACTACCACGCCCAGTCTCCATCAGGCATTTTGACAGGAAGTCCTCACTCTCCTCTTTCCATCTCAGAGAATGGCACTACCATTTACCTGCACCTCTAATCCAGAAACCGGGCAAAAACAGACATTCAATGAACAGCAGCGATTATTATAATAATAAGAGCTGGGTCTCTCGGTCATTCACTTGCTACTGTCATCTTGTCCCTTCATTAAATAAAATCCTGGCAGCAGGAGAAATGGAAATGATACAGATCAGAGGGAGAGAATGTTAAGAGCACGGGGAATTGGAATGTGGGGGGATGGGTGATGGACGCTGGTTTGGGTGTGACTTTGTGGGGAAGGGCAGACACTCAGGGGAATGAGCAGGCACCATGGGCCTGAATTCCTCGGCAGGCAAGGTAGGGGATGTCCCAGGACAGGACATGTGAGGATGCAAACAGCAAACTGCAGCTGTTAGGACCTCACAGCTTTGCAGACGCGGAGCCTGAAGCTTCCACTTCCCCCATACTAAAGCTAGCGAAAGGAGGTAGATGACCGAGGGAACTGGGGAGTAATGAGGGCCCAGGGAGAACCGGGCAACTGAGGCTTCAGCTAAACAGTAGAATAAATGATGCCGAAAGACAAGCAGAGTTGAGTGCAGCCTCCGCATTTCCCAGGTAGGGAATGAGATTGGAGTTGAGAGACACACCTCCAATCACCAGCTAATAAAAGGCACAGCAGGAATTCCCAAACACAGACCTGCCAAATGTGGTTCTTCCTCAGTTCCCACGAGTTAATGCTGGAGGGTTACAAACAGTGTAGACAGCAGAGGAGCCAGCAATGAGCTGTTTTTTTCCTTCAATTAGTTTTGTGGATGTACGTCCTGACCCCAGAATGTAACCACGTACTGTAATACTTTTAAAAGATAGCCTTTAAAAGGCATGTTTACAGTGATGACCAGTGATTACAATTGTGAAGTCATACTTTCCAGAAATGATTACTAAATTGGATTGCATTTCTTTACCTATTTTTTATTGAATTCATTGAGTGACCGCTATAAACATCCAAATTGGCACTGAGGTCATTTTCAGATTAATGTGCCTTTCCCAGACAGTACCTTTTGTTCAAAACAAAGTGATTTATAGAGCATCCTATAATATAAAAGGCTCTGTATGGCCCCTTTTCTGGGGGATAACTTTAGGGGGAGAAATATCTTTGCCTATAGATGCCAGGCACTGTACCAGGCACTGAAGTGATAAAGTTGGGCAAAACATCCAGGGTGCCAGCCCTCAGGAAGCTCACAGCCTAGGAGGGAAGTCAAACATGAAGAAGCAATTATAAATTGAAAGAAATCAAGGGAAGTTATAGGAACATAAAAACGGGTATCCTAACCCAGTGCTGCTCAGATTTAACATGCTCATGAATCATCGGGGGATCTTGTTAAATTTCAGATTCCAGTTGAATAATGGCTGGGCCAGCCTGAGATTCTGCTTTTTTTTTTTTTTTTTTTTTTTTTTTTTTTTTTTTTTTGAGATGGAGTCTTGCTCTGTAGCCCAGGATGGAGTTCAGTGGCACGATCTCAGCTCACTGCAAGCTCCGCCTCCCGGGTTCACGCCATTCTCCTGCCTCAGCCTCCTGAGTAGCTGGGACTACAGGCACCTGCCACCATGCCCGGCTAAGTTTTTTTTTTTTTTTTTTTTTTTTGTATTTTTAGTAGAGACGGGGTTTCACCATGTTAGTCAGGATAGTCTCGATCTCCTGACCTCGTGATCTGACCACTTCGGCCTCCCAAAGTGCTGGGATTACAGGCGTGAGCTACCGTACCTGGCCGAGATTCTGCATTTTTAACAAGCTGCCAGGTGATCCTGATGCTGCTAGTCCATGGATCACACTTTAGCTGAACAGCTACATATGATTGGGGATATAATACCCTGTGACAGCATCATACACAGTTTCCAAAAGGGCAGCTTCTCAAATATTTTATATCGGCTGAAGGGCTCTGAGAGATGACTCAACAAAGGGCACAAGCATTAAGTTTCACCATCAGTATAGGGCAACTCCCATGTGCTAGGTGAGTAAACAGGCATGCCCCTATCGTAATGGAGTGAGCAGTTGAAGAGGGGTAGATTAGTAAAAATCAAGGAGAATCGCTTGAACCTGGGAGGCAGAGGTTGCAGTGAGCAGAGATCACATCACTACACTATAGCCTGGGCAACAGAGCGAGACTCTATCTCAAAAAAAAAAAAAAATGTGGGAGGCCGAGGTGGGTGGATCACCTGAGGTCAGGAGTTCAGACCAGCCTGACCAACAATGGTGAAACCCTGTCTCTACTAAAAGTACAAAAAAATTAGCCAGGGCTGGTGGCACGTGCCTGTAATCCTAGCTACTCGGGAGGCTGAGGCAGGAGAATTGCTTGAACCTGGGAGGCGGAGGTTGCAGTGAGCCAAGATCGTGCCACTGCCCTCCAGCCTGAGCTACAAGAGCGAAACTCTGTCTCAAAAAAAAAATAAAAATAAAAAATAAAAATAAAAATAAAAAAAACAAGGAATCACACAGACAAATGTAACAGTGCCTTTGTGACAAATGTGAGGAGTGTCTATAAGATGGGGATGTGACCTGCTTGGGGAGGCTGAAGGCGGAGGAAAGGGTGCTCCAGGATGAAGGAATGGCACAGGCAAAGCCCTGGCTGAGGAGCTGGGCAACTGCAGTGAGGCTGCTGCGCAGGGCCAGGGAGGGATGAGGCTGGAGAGTTAGGCAGAGGCTGGACCATGCAAGACCGTGTGGAGAGTTCTGCCTCCAGCCTAAGAACACCAGGGGCACCGTTTTAAGACGGAGGAGGGAATAGAGCCAGATTTACATTTTGAAGAGATCACTCTGGCTGCAGGAAAGAGAATGGACTTGGCGGGGCCAGAGTGCAGAGTCCCTTCCCTGGGAGGGTGGAGCTAGGCTTGAGACAGAAAGCATTTTAGTCTCTCCCTGGGGGGCATAAAACTCAACGCTGTTGCTGGCTGCTTTCTGTCACAGGATGCTAGAAACAGTGACAGACAGTCTGCTAAGAACAGAATGAATCAGACACACGGGAAGTAACTGGAAGAGAGACAGCGTGTTTGGGGTGGGGACAAGCATGGAATCGGGGGTGGTCTGCACATTTCAGCCCCTGGTTCCAGCCCTTCCTGAAGCTCATCTGCAGCTCTGCCTTGATTTCTTTGGGATGGCTTTGCATCCCTATGAGAAGCTCCTTGAGGTGGTTTATGTCCCTTGCAACCCAGAGAGTCTTGGATAATACACCTGAAGTGAGGCTTTCAAAAGGGCAAGAAGCAGGACACCAGGAAGAGATTATCCAGATAGCTCATTTCATCCAACACTGTCATGAGAGTCACTTGGTTCTGCTGAATACACGTAGACCCTTGAGCTTCAGCACAGCCACACCAGGTCATTCCCACTCTGTACGCTGAAGTGGAGGGGGATTGAGGAACCACACGGCAGATATGCCTCAATGTGGTCCCAGCTGGAAGCACAGTTGGCTTTCAAGGCCAGTGGCTGGGACTGTCCAGCCAGCCCCAGGCACAGCTGTTTATGGTTTCTCCTCACGTTGGCAGTTCGAGTTTGATTTACAAGGGACTAAGAGGAAACTGAATCTTTTCAAAAGGAAAACAACTTTGCAGAAGCTGCCTGTTTTCCAAGGAACCACTTTTGACGATGTTTTGCTCCTCTTGGTTACAGGTAATAAGAGGATTCAGAATCTGAGAGATTTTGCTTAAAAGGAAAATGTCCTGGAGGGATGTTAAATTGCCCTTTCCAGGGTTTCGGCTGGATGTGTGATGTTGATAGGGAAACCCATTTCAGTGTCTCTAAGAAGGGGGTAGTGCTCCTCTTTCCAGGATGTCTCCGGGGAATCTGGAGCACCCCAAAGTCTGGTATGCATAGAAATGTTGTTAAGCACAGTGATGATTTTTTCAGTATCTCACAAAGAAGCTGTTGTTTTAAGGATTATGCATCAATTTTAAGGCATATTAGAAAAAAAGCACATCAAACTGGCAATTTCACAGCTTTTATTGCTCAGGATGAGGCTTAAATTAAAAAGTGAGCTGACTTATTTATTTATTTATTTATTTATTTATTTATTTTTTTTTTTGAGACGGAGTCTCGCTCTGTCGCCCAGGCTGGAGTGCAGTGGCGCAATCTCGGCTCACTGCAAGCTCCGCCTCCCGGGTTCACACCATTCTCCTGCCTCAGCCTCTCCAAGTAGCTGGGACTACAGGCACCCGCCACCATGTCTGGCTAATTTTTTGTATTTTTAGTAGAGATGGGGTTTTGCCATGTTGGCCAGGCTGGTCTCGAACTCCTGACCCACCTCGGCCTCCCAAAGTTCTGGGATTACAGGCGTGAGCCAACACGCCCTGCTGTGAGCTGACTTTAAAAGTTATTAGGTAAATAATAGTACAGTTGGTATATGAAGGAGGCAAAAGTTGTGAAATTTATGTAACATTGAGATGAAGCACGGATAAGTCTCTGGCACAGAGTCTGAGACGGGGTGGGAGCCTGAGGTGACACCACTGTTTAATGAGTGCCTTTATCATCTCTAATCCTCACAACAGACAGGGTGGGAATTGTTATTCCTATTTCACTGTTGAAAAAGCTAGGCTTGCAGAAATGAAAAAACTTGCTCAAATGCATACAGTCAGAAGGTGCCCTAGGTCTGTTTGCTTTGAGTTCTCTGACTCTTTAACTACACTGTACTACCCTTAATAAGAAAGTATCCTCTCTCTCTTCTAGAAAAAACAGGTGTCCTTCATGCAAGCATCTCATAAAGGCCCCAGGTCTGGGGCACAGCCCATTTTATCCCTACGCATACGCTTATACTACACATACATTTGCATTTATGCTTGGAAACCAATTACCAAACCAACAAACTTCAAGACCAGCAACATCATTTTTATTTCCCCACAAACCTGATAAAGAACACTCCTCTGCAAAGCAGAAAACAACTCATCACTGTAGGAAATATGTAAGCCGATACTTTGTGAAGTTGCCCTAAATCTTTTCCCTTTTCTCCCTATCCAGCTACTTATGGTCTGAATATTTGTTTCTCATCAATTCATGTGTTGAAATTCTAACCCCTCCTGAATGGGATTAGTGCTCTTATACAAGAGGCCTGACAGAGACTCCTCACCCTTCCCACTATGTGAAGACACAGTGAGAAGGCTCAGTCTATGAACCAAAATGTTGACTGTCATCATTTACTCAGTCTGCTGTCTCCTTGAGCTTGGACTTCCTAGCCTCCAGAACTGTAAGAAATAAATTTCTGTTGCTTATAAGACAATCAGTTTATGATATTTCATTATAACAGCCTGAATGGACTAAGACACCCTTCCCACCATGTGAAGACACAGTGAGAAGGTTCGGTCTATGAACCAAAAATTGACCCTCACCAGTCATTGAATCTGCTGGTGCCTTGATCTTGGACTTCCCAGCCTCCAGAACTGTCAGAAATAAATTTCTGTCATTTATAAGCCACTTAGTTTATGATACTTTGTTATAGCAGCCTGAATGGACTGAGACATCCACCTTAAAAAGACAGTACCTCAAAACCATAAGGCAGAATAACTGCGAGCCTGATATTAATAGTTTGTAATTTACTGCTAGCTTGATTTTGCCAACTGAATCAGATATTTTTTAAAAGTTCTATTTGCAATTATTTTAACTTAGGAGAGGAGAAAAAGAGCAGGCATCAGCCTGCATATGGGATATTTCTGAAAGGATTTTGCTATGATTAGCTTGCCCTCAGGGAGAGTAAAATGTGAGTTATACAACCATGCTTATATTTAGATGTTGTTGATGTTCTGGCTTATAATATATGATGAGTTAGAAATAATTTTGTACTGATCAGCCCAACCAGAAAATAAACATGCTTTAACTTATATTTATTACTAAACTTGGTCTCCTAAAACATGATAAAGCAGTTGAGTCTATAATGATTGAACCATAGCTTCTCTGACTGACTCCAAGAGGGAAGGACGTTAATAAGAGATTAGCCTGTACCTCTAATAGCCCTGGGAGAGGTGAACCCAAGATGGCAAGGCCCAGCCCTGATGGATGAAGGGACAGAGAACTATAAGAAGACTGGGATCCATCTAGGATGGGTGGCCTGTTGAGTGCCCATCTTATCTGCTTAGATGATACTTGGAGACCTGACTCAATTGTTGTGAATGCTCTTTGTAAAATTTTATTTTAGAGACAGGGTCTCGCTATGTTGCCCAAGCTAGTCTTAAACTCCTGGGCTCAAGTGATCCTCCTGCCTCAACCTCCTGAGTAGCTGGGACTGCAAGTGATTACTCTTATTGAACAAACAAACAAAAACAAGTGTCTGTGACCTAATAGAGATGCATGCATATGTTCACCAAAAGACCTAGAATGTCCACAACAGCCCTATTTATCATCACCCCAAATGGGGCATCCCGCACCTACCTCAACAGTAGATGCATACATTTCTGTGTATTTATACTGTGGAATATGACACAGCAATGACAATGAATGAACTACAGCTATATACAACAACATGGATGACTATCACAAACATAAGGTAGAGCTAAAAGAGAAAAACACCAGCACAAAAGCAGGCAAAAGCCATCTATGTTGTTAAAAATCAGGATGGTCGCTGCCCTGGAAGGGGGCATGAGGAGGCTTCAGGGTGCTTGTCATGTTCTCTTTCTTCACTGGGACGCTGGTTACACAAGTGTGTTCAGTTGGTGGAAATTCACCCAGCTGTGCACACGACATGTGTATACTTTCATGTATATTACAGTTCAATAAAAAGTACTACTACTACCACTGCTACTAATAAAGGTCCATGGATAGGTGACTCATCATGCCCAGTGGACAATGTCTGGCCAGTGGGAGTTGGGACGAAACCCAAGGGGACAGGGGGCTCAAACCACGTCCATCTTTGTCCACTCCAATCTTTTAAACCCATGGGCCTCTTTTCCGCATAAGAAGAGTCTAGCACTGCATTCAATTCAACAAGGCCAGGGGCCATGCCAGCCCCATAGGGATGTCTGGAAATGCATGGGGTCATTTTTGTGGTCCTAGGGACCAGGGTTGCTATAGCATTTAATGGGCTGGGCCAGGAATGTGCAGGGGCTCCCACATTTCTTAGGTGAAGAATTATCTCCCGACACGCCAACTGTACTCTTGTGAGGAAACCCTGAGTTAAACCACAAGGGTTGGCTGGATTTACATATTTAATTCCTCTAGTTCATTAGCAATGATGTAGTAACTGAGTCCGGGGCTGTCTCCATGCTGGCCCCCGGGGTCTGGGGTCTTTGGCACCGACTATCTTTCCCGTAGAAAGAGCCCAGTCAGGTCGGGGGTGCATATGAAGGTCAGACAGATGCTTGGAATTACAGATTCACTACTTGGCTTCTACAGACACTCAGGCAAGTTAAGAGTTAGGGTTTGCCAAACCAATCCCATCTTCAGCCTTCCACTAACACCTGAAGCTCCTGGAATATGGTTCTTTGGTGCTATGGGAAGAGGGGGAGGTGGGTCTTTGACCTCTCCTTTTCCACCAGACATTTCCTTAGCTAAGACCCTTTCAGGTGTGTTGAGAAACTAACATGCTTGACATGGACAGTCAAAGGGTTGTTCACGGCTCCCCATCCCTTTCTGTTCACTGCAGGTTTTAGTAGCAGGATATGTCGACTGCAAGTATATACCCCGTTACAGATAAGGTCCTGGTCAGCATTGATAGTCAGACATGTCAACATTCTAATTCCTTAAGTATTCCTGAACTTTGATTCCCTAAGCAACACAAAGCGACTGAGGAGGGAGGAAGTATTACTAAGGATGCCAGATTCCAAGGCCAAGGAGGTTGCTGGCCACTGAGCCAGGAGTGGAGGCTGCGCGGTGCTGAACAAGGGATGAAAGGGGGCGCACTGTGAACTCTTCCTTCCATGTGATGGCTGGCCTGCTACCTTGTCCTCGGGAGACCTGACCAAGAAGCTCAGGTCCGTGTGGCCTCGGAGGCAGCATGTGTGGCAAGCACTGAGGCCCAAGTGCGGACCAGGAAGGAGGATCTTCCTGTCTCACTTAGAGACCAGGAGGGTTTCTGGAGCCACCATTTCAGTGACTGGCTGCTCAACGTGAGCAGGGTTCACTGCAGTCTCAACCTCACGGCTCAAGCGATCCTCCCACCTCAGCCTCCCGAGTAGCTGGGACCACAGGCCACACCCAGCTAATTAAAATTTTTTTTTTGGCCGGTTGCGGTGGCTTAGGCCTGTAATCCTAGCAGTTTGGGAGGCCGAGGTGGGCAGATTGCCTGAGCTCAGGAGTTTGAGACTGGCCTGAGCAACATGGTGAAACCCCGTCTCTACTAAAATACAAAAGAAATTAGCTGGGCGTGGCACCGTGTGCCTGTAGTCCCAGCTACTCGGGAGGCTGAGGCAACAGAATTGCCTGAACTCAGGAGGCAGAGGTTGCAGTGAGCCAAGATCGCGCCACTGCACTCCAGCACTCCAGCCTGGGTGACGGACTGAGACTCCATCTCTACAAAAAAAAAAAAAAAATTCTAGAGACAGAGTCTCACTATGTTGCTCAGGCTGGTCTTAAACTCTTGGGTTCAAACTATCCTCCTGCCTTGGCCTCCCAAAGTGCTGGGATTACAGGCGTGAGCCACCACGCCCGGACTAGTCAGTGTCCTTTGGGTACTTACGTTCCCTCTTTGGACTTTCTGGGCTGGGACAGCTGATCGAGGGCAGGACTAGGCATTCCTGGGTCCTTGGCTAAACATCATCGTGATGACAACCTTGTATAAACATCCATCAGGGTGTCCCAAAGGCACCCTAGAACACACCAGAAAGGCTAGGCTTCTCCCGATCACAGTCTTTCAGAGGCATAGCATTCCTCTCCTCCACATTTCCTGCATTTTTACCACTCTCACTCTTTTAGTGACCATTTTTCTTTTTTTGAAACAGAGTCTCACTCTGTCACCCAGGCTGGAGTGCAGTGGCATGATCTCAGCTTACTGCAACTTTCGTTTCCTGGGTTCAAGCAATTCTTGTGCCTCAGCCTCCTGAGTAGCTGGGATTACAGGTGTGTGCCATAATGCCTGGCTATTTATTTATTTTTATTTTTATTTTATTTATTTTTTTAGTAGAGATGGGGTTTCGCTATGTTGGCTAGGCTGGTCTTGAACTCCAGTGATCCGCCCGCTTTGGCCTCCCAAAGTGTTGGGATTACAGGCGTGAGCCACCACGCCCAGCCAGTGGCCACTTTTCACAAAGAAGTGTACATGTGTGTTTTCAAATTGTCATAATATCATTCCATGAGAGCAGTTAAATTTGTCTCAGCAAAACAACAAACCATTACCTGTCATGGACCAGAGGGGTCCCTAGAGAATTGCAAAACTTGTTACATCCACAGATGCCAAGGATCTCGTTATAATACTGACCACTACTGACTGAGGGCTAACGATGTCCCCTGCACTATTCTAAGAGCTTTCTATGTATTAGGTTATTTAATTCTTGAGGTAAGTACTATTATCTTCCCAATTTTACAGACAAGGAAACTGAGTCAGAGAAGGATTGAATACTTGGATTCAATCTAAGGTGATTATGAATCTGGAGCCGTTCTCCTACCCACTCAGCTGGTCTATGACATAAGTCTGAGCGTGACTCCCGGACTCGGAAGGGTGATACGTTAGTCTGAGAATACAGAGATCTGGGGTTGCATCTACACAGGAGACACGTGACCTTGCACAGACCACTCAACCTTACAGAGCCCATTCTGTAAAATGGGGGCAAAACCTTCCCTGCTCACTCAGAGGGTTTCTGGGAAGGTCAGAAGAGATAACTGATGCAAATATACTTAGTTTCTAAGTCCTGCACATGCTGCAGCAAAGTCAGGTATGCATTATTTCATATTTGGCAAACTTATGCATGAAGGAACAGGAATGAGGAAATTAAGTCTAATGATACTCCTGTCTTCAGGAAGCACTTCAGATCTTAAAGAAGAAGAAGGGCAAACCAGACACCCACTTTTTTCTGTGGACCTGATCGGTTAACATACATCCCTTCTAAAATAAGGATGATGCCGTGTTGGCTGTCTTGGTTTTACATCCTCAACTTTTCACTGAACACGACATTGTGAGCTTTTTTTCCATGTCATTACATATTTTTCAAGAACATGATTTTTAATAGCTACCTAAAATTCCTATCATACAGATTTGCCATAATTTACTTAACCATTAACTTATTGTTGAACATTCAAGAGTGTTTCTCATTTTTAAATATAAATAGAATTGTAATGCATGTCCTTATGTATAAATCTTTGGGTGTATATCTGATTCTTTCTTTTTTTTCTTTTTTTTTCTGAGACAGGGTTTTGCTCCGTCACCCAGGCTGGAGTGCAGTGGCGCAGTCTCAGCTCACTGCTGCCTCCACTTCCTGGGTTCAAGTAATTCTCGTGCCTCAGCCTTCTAAGGTGCCACCATGCCTGGCTAAATTTTGTATTTTTTGTAGAGGCGGGGTTGTGCCATGTTGGCCAGGCTGGTCTCGAATTCCTGGCTTCAAAGGATCCACCCACCTCGGCTTCCCACGGTATTGAGATTACAGGTGTCAGCCACCTCGCCTGGCCTGATTCTTTACAACTTCCTACAAGTGGAATTACAGAAAGGCATGGATATTCTTAAAGGTCTTTATATATAATCAATTTGCTCTTCTTAAAAGTCATGCTGCTTTATGCTTTGATTGCATTCTTACCATGCTAGATATTGTCAATTAAAAAAATTGAATGCCAATTTGATAAAGTTAAACAATGATAGTTCACGTGTATCCTAATTTTAATTTACTTATTAATGAAGGTGGCTATTTTTCCCCCAAACATTTTCTGTCCATTTGTATCTCTTTGCTGACTTGGCTTGAACAACATCCCCTTAAAGAATTATTTTCTATGTTATACACAGGAAAGCTTTGCATCACACATTTTAATAACAGGAAAAATGAGATGAAATTGAAATGTTTAGCAATTGGGAAATGTTAAGTCAATCGAGGCAAAAGCAATTGATGGAATCTTATGCAACCATTACAATTGGAGGCTACAGAGACTTCGGCAACATGGAAAAACACCTAGGACATATGTTAAAGAAAGAAGAGCAGGATAGAAAACAGAATGTATACCGCGTTTACATGTTTACAACAACACAAAAATACAAATCATAGCAGGAGTTGGGATTGAGGGTTGGGATTGAGGATTGATGCTTCCTGAAGACAGGAGTATCATTAGACTTAATTTCCTCATTCCTGTTCCTTCATGCATAAGTTTGCCAAATATGAAATAATGCATACCTGACTTTGCTACAGCGTGTGCAGGACTTAGAAACTAAGTATATTTGCATCAGTTATCTCTTCTGACCTTCCCAGAAACCCTCTGAGTGCGCAGGGAAGGTTTTGCCCCCATTTTACAGAATGGGCTCAGGTTGAGTGGTCTGTGCAAGGTCACGTGTTTTATTATTTTTATATATTATTATATTTTTTGATATTATTTTTCTCTTCTTCAAAATGTTTAGTAATTCTATTATATAACCTTTGTAGTTAAAAGAAAAAAAAATTAAGGACAGATTTTCAGCTGACTTTCCAAATGGCCCATCCCAGTTTCTTCGGAGTCTCCTATACCCTTTTAACGAATATCTGTTTGTGTCACAGGAGACTGAAACTCTTTGCTTAAGTATTAACAATTCCGTTCAGCAGAGAAAAAGATATCTTTGTCAGTAGTGGAAGGTAGGGCTTACACTTATGATCCTGAAGTTGGGTTATTCCAGGCCAAAGGATCCCCTCTGGCCCCAGCCTCCTCTGAGGCTTGGGAAAGGGAAGGTCTAGAATTGTATAACCCTGAGATTATTTTAAGAATGTCATATCTTCCAGTACTTGTATACTTTTATCTTTTTTAATTTAAATTTTTGATCCATCTGGAATTAATTCTGGAGAAAGGAGTGTGCTGCAATTCAACTTAATATTTTCCAGGTGGTTCTTCAATCGCTCCAAGCCCATTTATTGAATAATCTATCTTTTCTCCAGTGATTTGTAATGCCACCTTTCATACATACTAAATTCCTATCTGCATTTGAGTCTGCTTCTGAATTGTCTTCTGTGCTGCCTGTCTGCCTGATTACCTAGAGCGGATCCAGGCACTCTCAGACCTGAACGTGTTAGCCCAAAACAACCTGTGGCACAAAACAGACTAGAAATTAGGCCCCCCAGCCTGTGCTACTTGAACACCCATAACTATGTGATGATGGTCCCTTAGTCCTGTGAGAGGAATCAGAGTGGTCTCAGATCTTGACCTCCAAGGCAGGGAGAAGCTCCAGGCATTAAAGTCAGCTCTTCCTTCCTCTTCATTTACTCAGTGAGTAAATGAAACAGTGAGTGGCTCAAGGGTAGATTACTCTTGGGTTAGTTAGCTCACCTCTTGGGGCCTCAGTTTTCACATCTGCAAAATGGTTATAATAATAATGATATCTATGCCATGTTGCAAGGATCCACTCATCTGATACTGGGCAAAGGTGCAACGGTAAAAGCTGTGGTTATGATGAATAAGGGCGCTGGCATGATGGCAGAACAGCTCTCTCCTGTTCTGAAGCAAATAATGCCCATCACTTTGGCTGCAATTTAGCAGGAAGCAAGCGGCATAGCTTTCATGACAGCTGGTCAATACATCTAAAGGTCAGGCTGCCCACATCCCAAAGGTATAGAACTCCTACAGGCAGGTCCCTAGAAACAGGAAAGGATGGAGTTGTCCGGGTGCCAAGCCTGACTCAGAGCCCAGCACTGAAAGGGCTTAAAACAGGGCTCGATCTTGCTTGGGAGGGGCCCAGGAACCCACTGGAGGCTCTGCAAGGTGGGCAGGAGGAGCAAGGGAATTCTGGGCAGAGCAGGAAATCTGGAAGGGGGTTGGAGGGGGCTGGAGGTCGGGGCTTCCACAGAACACCTAACAAATCTGGTGATGCCATTCCTGGGAGGCATCACATACTCATACATGGAACTGCCATCTATCCCAGCAAGTGCCGGAGCCCAGGGAAGTCAGGCACAGAGCCCAGAAGTCACCGTAAACGTCTCAGAGTGTCAACATTCCAGGACAGGAGTAACAGGCCCCACCCCACCTCCTCCACACATGTGCACCAACATGACACCTCAGGGTTTACAAACACCATCACCACTGTTGGCCTGTGTCATCGGAGCTCCCCCAGGAGGGAGGGACTGTCATTATCCCCATTTTCCAGATAGGCAAATGAAGACTCAGACAGAGCTCACCTGAGAAAGTGGCAAAGTTACAACTCGGGTCTTCTTGGTCTAAAGGCCAGACCACAAGGCCCTCTTGACAGGGGCCAAAGTGGAGTGTCTGTTTAGTCCTCTAGTTGCTCAATAAGCATTCACGGAGCGCCAACTTCATCCTCAACACTGAGAGTGCTGGGTATACAGAGGCAGGTGAGACACAGTTCTTGCTCAAAAGGACCAAATAAATAATTACCCTGCAGTGCCACACTTAATGGGTATACAAAATGCTGTGAGAGGTCAGGAGAGTGACTTACTACTTTGAAAATTCAGGGAAGGGGCCAGGCGCGGTGACTCACGCCCGTAATCCCAGCATTTTGGGAAGCCGAGGTGGGCGGATCACGAGGTCAGGAGATCAAGACTATCCTGGCTAACACGGTGAAACCCCGTCTCTACTAAAAAAATATAAAAAATTAGCTGGGTGTGGTGGCGGGCGCCTGTGGCAGGAGAATGGCGTGAACCTGGGAGGCGGAGCTTGCAGTGAGCCGAGATTGCACCACTGCACTCCAGCCTGGGTGACAGCAAGACTCTGTCTCAAAAAAAAAAAAAAAAAGAAAATTCAGGGAAGACTTCCCAGAGGAGGTGACTTATGAGCCGGAACTCGAAGGATGTTTTCATCAGTGAGAAGCAGTTTAGTCCTCAACGAGTGAAAGCGCAGGTTCCTGACCCCCAGTGCTATGCTCCAGCCTCCTGCCTCTCTGGCTATCCTTTAGAATTTCCCGGGATGCCTTACCCCAGACCCTCTGAATCTTAATTTATAGCACTAGGGCCCAGGCATTTCAACTGTTTTTTCACAGTCCCCAGGTTTTTACCTGAGGATGTATATTTGGGGCCCGCGATACAATGGGAAGCTACTGGCAGGTTTTTTTTTTAAATTAGTACTGTTCATTTTAATAAAAACTTTAAACGCAATGGAAAAATAAAGCTGATGGCTAAACCCCTTGTCCACAGAGCCTATCAAAATTAGCCTGATTCTTTTTTTTTTTGAAATGGAGTCTGGCTCTGTTGCCCAGGCTGGAGTGCAGTGGCCTGATCTCCGCTCACTGCAACCTCTGCCTCCCAGGTTCAAGTGATTTCTCCTGCCTCAGCCTCCCGAATAGCTGGGACTACAGATGCCCACCACCACACCCAGCTAAGTTTTAGTATTTTTAGTAGAGACGGGGTTTCACCAAGTTGGCCAGGCTGGTCTGGAACTCCTGACCTCAGGTGATCCGCCCGCCTCGGCCTCCCAAACTACTGGATTACAGGTGTGAGTCATCGGGCCCGGCCAAAATTAGCCTGATTCTTTTCCTTGTGCTTGGAAATCATTATCTTGGCGTGTTACGAAAGCGCTGCTCCCACTCCTGATAATCCTGACACAACAGGGAAGGATTTAAGCTCTGAGAATTTATGTCTGTCTGGGAGGAAGCCGACCTCACACACAAGAGGGTAGGCTGTGCTCCACTGGCCGTTCTAAGAGAGGAAGCAAGACATTCAGTGGTGAAGAGCTTGGAGATGGACCACCTGCGTTCGGATTCTGCTTCTGCTGCTACTCCTGAGTGGTGTGATTTTAGGCAAATTACTTAACCTCTCTGTGTCTCTATTTTTTCATCTGTAAAATGGGGATAATAATAGCATCTGCCTCATAGGTTGTGTGACGATTAACTGTGTTAATATATGTAAAGGACTTAGAATCGTGCCTGTCAGATATAGTAAGTTTTATGTAACAATTTGCTCTCATTATGTTAAGATTTGAGTTGGAGGTGGAAGGTGGGGGCCGGCCGTGGCCAAGACTGGGGGACTTTTAATCCTGTTTTCACTTGGCACCCTCTGCCTGAGCACTGGCTCTGTTCATTTACTGTGCCGGGCACTGGAGATGGAGCAGTGAATGAGACACAGTGCCTGACCTTAGGAGGTCCCAGGCACGGAGAAATGGCAAAAACCATCACACCGCCTGCCTCTCTGAGCAGCAAGGACCTGTCACACCGCCTGCCTCTCTGAGCAGCAAGGACCTGCCATGGGAACAAGATGGCCAATGCTTTAAAAAAAAAAAAAAGCAAGCTTTCCCACTGTGGGTTTCATCACAAGCTTATTTGAAATTTCCAGCCTAGAACACGGAAAGGCAAACAGGGCACAAAAAGATGCCCTGGAAATCAAGGAAAGAAGGTCTTCCTTAGCTGTGGGATTCACCCTCATGCACATGCATGCCGCCGCCCCGGCGGGCCCCACAGGGAGGGCAGGACCAGTTCTGTAGCTGTGTTTGCCTGGAGCAGGATTTCTCAACCTCTGTACTACAGGCCCTATGGGGCAGGAAAATTCTGTGTTGGGGGCTGCCCTGTGCATTGTAGGAGGTTTAGGAGCATCCCTGCCCCCCACCTATTAGTTGCCAGTAGCCCCCTCCTTTGCGAGTTCTGACAGCCAAAAATGCCTCTAGACATTGCCAAGTGTCCCTAGGGTCAAGAACACCTCTGGCTAACAACAATTGCTTTAGAATCTGAGGTTTCCTGCCAGAGGACACCTCCACCTGAGCCTGCCGCCGTGAGGAAGCAGATCAGCCTGACGTACAGGACAGCCCCAAGGAATCCTTGTCCCCCAAACTCAGCACTGTCTAGGCTGAGGTTGGCCTTGGACATGGTTACATTCCAAGCCTCCTCAGGCTACCACTTTAAAAAGGTGGGACTGGGCTAAGCCTGGATTGCATTAGAAAGTTTCAGCTCTAGTGGGTCTAAGAGGTAATGAAAGCATCAGAGATGGCCGGGGGGTGGGGGGGTGGGGGGGCGGGAGTGTATCTTCCATTTTCCTGAGGTTGCTCTGTGGTTATTAGAACATTTCTGATATAATAACAATAAATATCAGAAAAGAAAAAAAGGGAAAAGTGCTTTATAGGCATCCCGGGAGAAGGAGTATCCTAGGAGGCAAGGTGTGGCAGCAAAAGAGAGGACAGGCACTGGGGCTGGAAAATCCTGGGTTTGATACTGATTCTGTCACTTCCTAAACATGAGCCCTTAGGTAAGAAACTTCACCTCTCTGAGTATCAGTTTCTACATCTCTGTGAAATAGGAACATCTCAGGGCAGTTGGGAGGACTGAACAGGATACGGGCAGGATGCTTTGGGGGCAGTGCTTACCACACTGGAGAAGCTCCATACAGGCTTGCTGCAGCACCCTCCCTCCCCTCCATTTCACAGATGCATACACTGAGATGACCTGCCCACAGGCACGCAGCTGGGCTCATTCCAGATGTGCTGAAAACCACTGCTGAAGGCCTGAGAAGGAAGTAACTTTCCCTCCCTGGCCTGAGTTGCTTCATCCATGAAATGGGTAGATAGGGGAGAGTCAGACTGGATGATATCTGGAGGCTTATATGGCCCTGAAGTTCCATGAATTAAAAGAATGTTCTATTAACGGTAACATCTAACAGCCACCTGATGTATGTCAGGCCCATTATGTACTTTGTATTTAATCTAGGAACACAGCAATTTACAGATGAGGGAACTGAGACCCTATATATCTGATAAGGGCAATATCCAGAAAATATAAGAATTTTTACGGGCCAGGCGCGGTGGCTCACACTTGTAATCCCAGCACTTTGAGAGGCTGAGGCGGGGTGGATCACAAGGTCAGGAGTTGGAGATCAGCCTGGCCAAGATGGTGAAACCCTGTCTCTACTAAAAATACAAAAATTAGTCGGGCGTGGTGGCGGGCACCTGTAATCCCAGCTACTAGGGAGGCTAAGGCAGGAGAATGGCTTGAACCAGGGAGGCGGAGGTTGCAGTGAGCCGAGATTGTGTCACTGCACTCTAGCCTGGGTGACAGTGCAAGACTCTGCCTCAAAAACATAAAAGAAAGAATTTTTATGCATGAACAATTGAAAGACAAATTAATTTAAAAATGAGCAAGGGGGCCAGGCGTGGTGGCTCACTCCTGTAATCCCAGCACTTTGGGAAGCCGAGGCGGGCAGATCACGAGGTCAGGAGATCGAGACCATCCTGGCTAACATGGTGAAACCCCGTCTCTACTAAAAATACAAAAAATTAGCCGGGTGTGGTCGTGGGCGCCTGTAGTCCCAGCTACTCGGGAGGCTGAGGCAGGAGAATGGCGTGAACCTGGGAGGCAGAGCTTGCAGTGAGCTGAGATCGTGCCACTGCGCTCCAGCCTGGGCGACAGAGCGAGACTCCGTCTCAAAAAAAAAAAAAAAAAAGAGCAAGGGATCTGAATAGATATTTCTTCAAAGAAGATATATAAATGGTCAATAAGCCCATGAACAGGCACTCAACATCATTAGCCATCAATGCAAATCAAAACCACAATGAGATAGTACTTCCTACACACTAGGGTCGTTAAAATAAAAAAGACAATAACAAATGTTGGCAAAGATGTGGAGAAATCAGAACCTTCACACCTTGCTGGTGGGATTGTAAAATGGTCCAGCCACTCTGGAAAACAGGAAATTCCTCAGTATGACTCAGAAATTCCACTCCTACATTATATATACATGAATGATATATTGTATGTGTATATATATTTTATTATTACTATTTTTTGGAGACAGGGTCTCGCTCTGTCACCCAGGCTGGAGTGCAGTGGCTCACAGCAGCTCACAGCAGCCTCAACCTCCCGGGATCAGGAGATCCTCCTGCCTCTCAGCCTCCTGAGTGGCTGGGACTACAGGCACATGCCACCATGCCTAGCTAATTTTTGTATTTTTTGTAGAGATGAGATTTTGCCATATTGCCCAAGTTGGTCTTGAACTCCTGGGCTCAAGCTATCCTCCTGCCTCTGCCTCCCAAAGTGCTGAGATTACAGGCATGAACTTCTGTGCCTGGCCGTGTGTGTGTGTGTGTGTGTGTGTGTGTGTGTGTATGCCTGAGAGAAGTGTATGTCCACACAGAAACTTGTTCATAGCAACATTACTTATAATAGCCAAAAAGTAGAAACAATCCAAATATCTGTCAACTGATGAATAAATAACCAAAATGATGTGGTTGATCCATACAATGGAATATTATTCAGCAATAAATAGGAGTAAAGTACCAATACATGCTATGGTGTAGATCAACCTTAAAAACATTATGCTAAGTGACAAAAACCAGTCACAGACATTCCATACTGTAGGATTCCATTTGTATGAAATGTCCACAACAGGCAAATCCATTGAGGCAGAAAGTAGAATAGAGGTTGCCAGGGGCTGGAGGTGAGAGTGGTATAGGACAGGGGTCCCCAACCCCTAGGCTGCGGACCGGTACTGGTCAGTGGCCTTGTAAGAACTGGGCCACACAGCAGAAGATGGGTGGTGGGCAAGCAAGCATTACCACCTGAGCTCTGCCTCCTGTCGGATCAGCGGTGGCATTAGATTCTCATAGGAGCTCGAACCTTATTGATAATTGTACATTGCGAGGGATCTAGGTTGCACGCTCCTTACGAGAGTCTAACTAATACCTGATGATCTGAGGTGGCACAGTTTCATCCCCAAACCATCCCCTTCAACCCCCCTCTGTGGAAAAATTGTCTTCCATGAAACTGGTCCCTGGTGCCAAAAAGGTTGGGGACTGCTGGTGTAGGAGGAAGTGGAGAGTGAGTGTAATGGCTGAAGGCTTTCTTTTTGAGGTGATGAAAAAGTCCTAAAATTAGATAGTGGTGATGGTTGCACATCTCCATGAATACTAAAAACCACCGAATTGTACAGTTTAGACAGGTGAATAATATGGTATGTGAATTACATCTTAATAAGGCCATTTAAAACACAAAAGAGGGCTGGCTGTGGTGGTGCATGCCTGTAATTCCAGCGCTTTGGGAGGCCAAGGCAGGAGGATTGCTTGAGCCCAGGAGTTTGAGACCAGCCTGGGCAACACAGTGAGATCCCATCTCTACAAAAAATTAGCCAGACATGGTGGCACATGCCTGTGGTCCCAACTACTGAGGAGGCTGAAGTGGGAGGACTGCTTGAGCCCAGGGGATGGAGGCTGCAGTGAATCATGATCGTGCCACTGCACTCCAGCCTAGGCGGCAGAGTGAGACCTTGTCTCTAAAAAAAAAAAAAAAAAAAAAAAAAAAGCCACACACACACATACAAAAGCAACAAACTGAGGTCTAGGGAGGCAAAGAGACATACTCAAATAAGTGAGTTCAGAACTGAAGTCAGGCCCCCTAGCTTCCAGGGCGATATCCTTCTGGCTGACTTTCTTTTCAAAATTTTTTTAATTTTAATTATTATTTTTTTAAGATGAAGTCTCGCTCTGTAGCCCAGGCTGGAGTGCAGTGGTGCAATCTTGGCTCACTGCAATCTCTGCCTCATGGGTTCCAGCAATTCGCCTGCCTCGGCCTCCCAAGTAGCTGGGATTATAGGTGTGCACCACCATGCCCAGCTAATTTTTGTATTTTTAGTAGAGACGGGGTTTTGCCATGTTGGCCAGGCTGGTCTCGAACTCCTGACCTCAGGTGATCTGTCTGCCTTGGCCTCCCAAAGTGCTGGGATTACACGTGTGAGTCACTGTGCCCCACCTGGCTGACTTTCTTCTGAAAAGAGGGATCATTAAAGGAACTGTGGACCTACTACATGCCAGGCACTATTTTACTTAATCCTGCCAACACCTCTAAAAAGTATGAGTTCCTAACTCACAGTTACAAGGGAGAAAGCTGAGACTCCGAGAGGTGAAGTGATTTACGCAAGTCACTGTCTTAGCTCAGGTTTCCCAGACGCCACCCCAGAGACAAGGGATGTATGAAGGAAGGGCTCTCGGAGAAAGCAGAAAGGGTCTGGGTGGTGGGTAAAATCCTGTGTCATCCCGCAGGAGGATCCTGAAGTATAACTCACAGCTTGGAGTTGGCCCAACCAAGGCAAGGGAGGTGGGATTTCATGTCCCTGGACTCAACAGTCGTCTGTCAAAGGCCGCAGGGGGTGGGGTGGAAGGTGGAAATTCTTGGGCATTTCTGGACTCTGCACTTGCAGACAAAATGGCTCCCAGCCTTACAGCACCCCACTGCAGAAAGATCACAGGTGCATGCCTTTGGAGGCAAAGGTACAGCCAGGTTGGAAGAGGGTTGCGCAGAAACTGTAAAGAGATCCAAGGGGATTTAGGCAGAACACTAACACTGTCACCTCCAGGCACCTAACGAGGAAATAAGGGACCTGGGATTTGAAACCACATTTGTCCCCAAAGCCCATCAAGTCCCCAGCCTCTTCAAGAAGGATCATCCATAGGCTAAGCTTGGCAGAAATTCCCAATGTGTGTGTCACAGAGGAAAGGATGATGAACTAGAACCAGAAGGAAAGGAGGGCTGAGTCCAGCAGTCAGAAGCTGGTGAGGGACTTGAACCTGGGCCCCTGAGGGGACAAGAGAGGAACAAAGTATGCAAGAGATAGAGTGATGGGAGCTGAAGGACGATCACGGGGTCAGGCAAGTAGCACTCTCCCTCCATGGCCTGGATCTAAATGTCATCACAGCACCTCTTCTCTGCTGCTGGAAGCTCTGGTTTGGGAGTGGATGGACCCAGATAATAGAGATGATGGCAGGCTGCATGCATGTTGGGAAGAAACCCCACCGACGGAACTCTTGGATAAATCTCTTCAAAGGGAGGCGGGGTGGCAGCGGGAACACTCTGACTCCTGCCTTTGTGCCAAGTGAGAATCTGCTGTTTGGAGAGAGGCCATCAACAGTTAGTGAATCCCAGGTGACTATGACCTGCTCCACTTAGTCACTCAGCACAAAGGGTCTGCTCCGTGAGCAACTTAGCAAGCAAAGTGAATTCATTCCATCAAACATTCATTCATTCTGCATTGATTAATGCCTGGGATGTACTAGGCCAGCACTGTGTTGGGCACTGGAGGGAAGGGGGCTGGGGGCCTTAAGATAAACTGGACAAAGTCTCTGCTCTCAAGGAGCTCAGCATCTAGCAGGGAAGATAGACACAGCAGGAATCACAGCTCAGGGGGACGAGTGCTGTTGCGAGAGTTATGAATGTGAGCGCAGAAGCCCAGAGGGGAGGACACTCCTTCCCCCTGGAGGAAATGGGGATAATTCACGGATGAGGTGATGTTTGAGTTGGGTCTTAAGGGATGCACAAGAGTTCATCAGCAAAAGAATGAGGGAAGTGCATTTCAAAGGTTACTTGGTTGATGGGCAGTAAGTCTGGGGTTGTACTTGAGTCCTGGTTACGCGTGCTGGGCACTGCATGATGCTATTTCTAGACTCCCACGCCATTAGTCCCTAAAATTACAAGCTTAACTTTATTTATTTATTTATTTATTTATTTATTGAGATAGGGTCTCACTCTGTCGCCCAGGCTGGTCTTGAACTCCTGGGCCTCAAGCAATCCTCCCACCTTACTGAGCCTCCCCAAATGCTGGGATTATAGGAGTGAGCCACTGCACCTGGCTACGACCTTAATTTTTTTTTTTTTTGAGACAGAGTTTCACTCCGTCATTCAGGCTGGAGTGCAGTGGCGCAATCTTGTCTCACTGCAATCTCTGCTTCCCAGGTTTAAGCGATTCTTGTGCCACAGCCTCCCCAGTAGTTGGGATTACAGGCGTGTGCCACCATGCCCAACTAATTTTTGTACTTTTCGTAGAGACGGAGTTTCGTCATGTTGGCCAGGCCGGTCTCAAACTCCTGAGCTCAAGTATCCACCCGCCTTGGCCTCCCAAAGTGCTGGGATTACCGGCGTGAGCCACCATGCTCAGCCTACTATCTTAATTTTTAAAAGTAAAGTATGAAGCATCTCATTTGGAGTTAGATAGTCCTGTTTGAATTCTATGATTTTATTATTAGCAGCATGACTTCGGGCCTGGCAGAGAGGAGATGTGAAATAGTCATTAATTTTTCCTCTCCCTTCCCTAATCCTGATTGGCTGTAGGCTTAGCTAGCTGATTTCCTGAGCCAACCAGAGACACTGGGCACCTTCAGGTCCGCTAGTAGGCCATACCTGGAGCAGTAGCCAGAGCCCTGGAGTTCACAGTGTGTGTTGGAGGGGTGGGTACCCTTGGTACCCAGCTGCTTCACAAATCCTCAGACCCCACCCCACCCCACGTTAGCCTAGGAGAATGGTGCACAATGGGGCGGGGTGTACCACCTTCCATGAGGCATCTGGAAATAGTGGGAGGGGGCGTTTTGGATTATCACAATGATATGGGGGGCACAAGTGGCATCTGGTGAAGAATTGTACTTTGTCCTGTCCACCTTTCAAATGTTCCCTGGACTATAGGTGGGTGGAAAAATCTTTTTATAATTATCTGAGACTAGAGTTCGTCATTCAATTTCCCTGTAAATGCAAAAACTCATTACACAGTTTTAATCTACTCTGAATTTCTTTTTTTTGAGACAGGTTCTTACTCTGTTATCCAGGCTGGAGTGCAGTGGTGTGATCTCACTGCAGTCTCAACTTCCCGGGGCCCAAGTGATCCTTCTACTTCAGCCTCCTGAGTAGCTGGGACTACAGGTGTATACCACCATGCCTGGCTAATTTTGTATTTATTTATTTATTTATTTATTTATTTAGGAGAGACAGGGTTTTGCCATGTTGCCCAGGCTAGTCTAGAACTCCTGGGCTCTGACAATCTGCCCGCCTTGGCCTCCCAAAGTGCTAGGATTACAGGCGTGAGCCCACGCGCCCGGCCTAGTCTGAATTTTCTAAGATTGCTCTGATCATGTAACTTGAAGGAAGATGTTACATGGGTTTGTTCAGGGCCTCACCATGGCTTGAGTCCCTTGTTGGTGTTGGAATTGTGGATTCGACATGTGTGTGTATCCATCTGCATTTTTGTTAACCTGATTCTAGATGTGGTTACAGGCATCTGACTGCTTCAGAAAATCTTCCAGTGTAGGCAGCCCAAATACTTACGTAGTGAAATATGTATTATTATTTTATTACAAATGGTTTTCCTTTTATTTCTCCTTTACTGTGTGGTTAGTATATTAGTATTATTACTACTGCTTTTGGTATTTGTAGGTGGATTATATAATCTATTAACTGCATTTCAGGGTGCTGAAGAGGGCTTTGCAAACTATTGTTATAAAAGGGACACAGAGTTTGAAGGATTCGGACCCACTAGCATAATCTATAGAACTGGGAACCCATCCCATTTACCCTGGGATATAGGCAGGATGGCCTAATGGTCAGGAGACAGAGTTTGGGAGCCAGAAAGATCTAAATTTGAAACCCAGCTCTGTTGCTTACCAGCTAAATGACCTGGGGGGATCTGAATAATCTTGCTGATCCTTAACTTCCTCATCTGCAAAATGGGGATGAATACCTACTTCAAAGGGTTTAATGGCACAAGTTAAGTGCTCAATAGCAGAAGCTGCTATTATCATGACTATTTTTGTTGTTATTTCTCTGAGGAATCCTCCCCAGCTGGGACCCTGAGACCTGACCAAGCCTTAGTGTCCCAACCCCAGCCCTGCCCTCCCACTTCCTGTCTACTGTATCCTGGCTCAGCATCCTGTATCACCAAACACTAATGGGGAGAGAGGTCCTAATCCACATGAACCATGAAACCAAGACACCCCAAGTGGGACCCTGTTGGATCTAGGCCTGAATCCGGGACCCATTCTTTCTTTACTGAATGTTGCCCTGGGCAGGAGTGGTGGAGGGGCAGTCTATTGCCCAACAGCTACCCAGACCCCGCACTGGCTTCCAGCTTCTTCTCACCAGCACTGCTGGGGCCCTGGCATGCCTGGAGCTGAATCCCGAGGCCGTGGGGGCCAGCTGGGAGCAGCCTCCCAGGTTCCAGCCCCTGTGCACGAGGGGCACCCCCAGCCTTCAGAGCACTGGAAACAATTATCTTCCTCCAAGATTAAACAGCCATGGACCTAACTCTAAACACGCCACCAGTTTTACAGTCACTGGCATGTGAACTTTGGAGTGGAGATTGGGAATTTGTTTTTTTTAAATCATCATTCCTTTGTGGTTCTCTCTGCCTTTTCACCACAGAAGCTGTGTTTTTCTCTTCTCTAAACAAGTCCATGTCAAAAGAAGTCCCAACAGGCATCATCTCCTGCCCCCTGGGCCCCTGCATTCAGAGACCCCAGAAAGAATTTGAGCCATGCCTTTGGCAATCAGAGGGAATCAGCTCTGACTCTTCCCTCAAGGCTCTGGGAGTCAGCAGAGTTGCTGGCACTGAGATGGCCTCTCCCACCTTCAGAAGACCCAGGGCTATCTCCTCATACCTCCTGCCCCAGCTGAGTTATTAGAAATCCCTAGAAGGTGAGCCGTGGAATCTGGTCTTGATCAAGTGCTAGCAGGTATTACTGAGATGACACACACGTGATGCTTCCCTAAAGAGCTTCACAGTCTAGCTGGGGAGACAGTCACTAACAGATAACTATAGTTCAGTGTGGTACATATTGATTGTGAGGTTTCTACTGGAGGTTGTGGGCCTTGGAGGTTGTAGGAATGGCCCACTAATTCTGCCTGGGCAAGATGTGAAGGCTTCTGAGAAGTTAAAATTGGAATGGGGTATTGAAGGATGAGTAGGAGTTTTCCCAGGGCTGAGCTAGATCTTCAAGCCCTACTCCTCATCTCTAGCCCTACTTATCCCATGCCTGAGTGGCAGTCTTGTGGGAAGAGGAAATGAAAAAAGAACTGAGACTGAAACACAACTCTGCCCGCGTGGTGGCGGGCACCTGTAGTCCCAGCTACTCGGGAGGCTGAGGCAGGAGAATGGCGTGAACCTGGGAGGCGGAGCTTGCAGTGAGCCCAGATCGTGCCACTGCACTTCAGCCTGGGTGACAGAGTGAGACTCCGTCTCAAAAAAAAAAAAAAAAAAAAAGAAAAGATTCGCCAAAAGCCACAAAAGTATTTTCAAGGCTTTGCTTCTCTTTCTTCCCCTTCTCAGCTGGGTCTGGGGGTCCTGAGTCCCTTAGCAGACCCCAGGGGCTGATGTAAGCATGAGGAGGGGTTCCCAGGAGAGGTCGAGATTCTAGCAAGCAGCTCCTAAATTGTTCAGATCTAAATAGATGACTTCATCGGTCATATATGACCCATAGAGCGTTCCAATTTCTATTCTCAGTTCTAAATTGTTGCTTTAAGCTTATCTGCTGCTTGAGTGTTCAGCAGACGAAATAGAAAATGAATTCAGAATTCCTGAAGCCACTGCCTGCTTAGTTGGAGAAAGCAGGGGCCCTCTGAGGGCTGGGGCAGTGTGACCCAACAGGGCTACTGCCCGGACCCAGGCCTCATCTTTCCCACTTGGGCCCCTGCACCTCCACCCTGAGATCTCCAGACTTTCATTGCCACTCCCTCACTGCTGGCAGAGTGGTGTCTCAATAAACAACATTGAACCTGACACTCCCTTCCTCAGAATTCTTCAATGGCTCTGTAGTGCTCCAGCAAAAATCCAAAACACTTGGACTGGTTTTCAAGGTCTTTGGAGATTGGGGAGACCGTGTCATCATTTTCCCTTTCTCAAGAAAACACAAATGAACAAACGTAGGCTGTGACACAAGTGATACAACACAAGGTCTAGGTGCCCTGTCCTTGAAGATAAATCTTCATGGAAGAAACCAAGTAGCACCTACAAAATCTCCTGCACAAATATATTTTCTCTGGAGACCATAACACGGAACAGAGAAAAAAGTTTTCCCCTTACTGAGTAAGCAAGCAAGTTGAGTTTAGATATCCTACTTCAGATGAGACAACAGAGATAGGAACACATGTCACCAAGGAACACAGGGAGGTAATAAAAGGGGTTCAGACATCTTTTGAGAGCAGTCCCAGAGTTGGGGGAGTCTCCTCTTAGTCCTCTAAGACCAATGACACATGGTTATTCAGGGGTCCTGGACTGTTTGAAGTGTGAGAAGTTCATCTTTGCCAGGATGCCAGAGGCAGATGTCTGAATGCTTCTTGGCACTGCATGGGCTAGCCCAGTGCATTTCAATCTGTAAGGCAGGGAGCTTGTTAAAATGTAGATTCTGATTCTGCAGGTCTGGGGTGGAGCCTGGGACTCTGCATTTCTTAAAAAAAGCTCCTGAGTCACATTGGTGCAGCGGGGGCCACTGCATGATGAGCAAGAGCCCAGAGAATGAATGGGCAGTCAAAACCCTGCAACCCTGGCCAGGCATAGTAGCTTACGCCTGTAATCCCAGCACTTTGGGAGGCTAAGGTAGGTGGATCACTTGAGGTCAGGAGTTTGAGACCAGCCTGGCCAACATGGTGAAACCTTGTCTCTACTAAAATACAACATTAGCCGGGTGTGGTGGTGCATGCCTGTAATTCCAGCTACTTGGGAGGCTGAGGCATGAGAATTGCTCGAACCCGGGTGTAGAAGGTTACACTGAGCAGAGATTGTGCCACTGCACTGCAGCCTGGGCAACAGAGTGAGACTGTCTCATAAAAAAAAAAAAAAAAGAAAAGAAAAGAAAAGAAAAAAAAACCCAAAAACCCTGCAACGCCAACTCCTCTTGGTCTCCTGGTGTCCCTTAAACAGACTCATTTTGATGAAGAGATTCTAGGTTAGAAAAAGACAGGGAGGGAGGCAATCCCTAATTATGAAAGGTCCCCCGACAATATGACCCTGCTTATCTCTCTAGTTTGTTCATCTCCCACAACCCTGCCCTTAACCTTGACTTCATGCTTGACTTTAACCTATCTCCTCACGGCCTCCTGCACACACCATGCTATTTCAGACCACTGTACTCGTCTCAGCTATACCTCCTGCCTGAAAGCCCTTCTCACCTTACTTAGCTGAATTAAATCCTATTCCTCTTTGAAATTTTCCTGGCATACCTCATCCTCCAGGGGGCTTTCCCAGGGTCTTCAGGCTGAGATAAGTGCTCCCTGCCAACTTCTGTGTGCTCGTAACCCTTGTGTTCATGTGACTATGATACCGATCTTGAATCCTGGCTCTGCCACCGACTGTGTGACTCTGAGCATGTCCCTTCCCGTCTCTGTGCCTCCGTCTCCTTATCTGTGGAATAGGATCATAGTGGGCTCCTCGCCCATGGGATACTGCCCATTCCGGGTCTGCCTTCCCCACTAGGCCGCAGGTTCAAAATCATGGAGCATGCCTTGTCCCCATTTATCTTCCCACTGCCCAGTGTGGGGTGTGGCACACAGTAGGTGCACAAATAAACATGTGGCGAGCTTATCCAAAGCTGGCGACATCTCCTCCAAGGCAAGAGTTCAGCAGCTTCTTTCCATCTCTAAGAGAAATGACTCAATTTTATAAACAAAGCAGGTTTGTGGTTTGCTTTTTGCTTCTTTCTTTGTTCCTGAGTTTTAAAAAGGCATGAAATGACAATCATGATAATATAGTTTGCAGGAGCTTGGCCTGGGCTAACTCATGGAAAGCAGCTCCAGCTTTCAACCCCTTGAACAGATCATAACACTGAGACTCAGCGGGGTCGTTCACCTGTCACACAGCTTGTTAGTGGTGGCAAAGCAGGGATTCCAACTCAGTTCTGGGTGGCTCCAAGGCACCCTTCTGTTGAGTTCTGGGGCCTGCAAAGCTGGAATCTGCATACCTAGTGAGGGAGGTGGGCCTAACAAGGGTTGCATACTGTGGGGAGGAGGAGACAGTAAGAGTTGTGGGAAGGGGTCCCAGAGGGCTAGGGCATGGAGAAGGGGTATGGGACCCTTTCCTAAGGATGAGGTGTCAAAAAGGGATCTAGTTATTAAAGGACACCTGGATGAGGGAGACTGGGTCCAAACCCCAAACAGAGCAGTTCTTGTGTGCAAGACAGTTAGCAACTCACGTGGATATTGAATCACAAAAGTAGCCGGAAGGCTCATCAGCTTCATCTTGATGGAGATGGGATGGGGAGCTTTATCGAAGGGAAATAGGATGTATCGCCTCTTGAAGAGTGCAGAGAGAAGGGCCAACGGATGAGGATTTCTAGAATGAGTCACATCCGGGTTCCAGCCTGCCCAAACCTCATAGGGGGTGCTCCCTACCCCACACTCTCTATAGGAACAAAGGCCCCAGCCAGCCTTTGTCCCCTCCATTACTTTGTCTCCCAGCCCCCACTCTGTGCTCTGAGCCCTCCGTGTTATAGTGAGCTGGATAAGGTGGGCCAGGGTGTGAGCAATGGAATGATGGCCCTTCCTCACTCCTCCGGACCTCTCCTACTTCCCCCATCTCTTCGTTTCCATGACAGCAGCTGGCAATGAAGCATCTACTTCAAACTGCTGGCAGGGATGCCATGCAGGAGCCTGAGACACAGGCCTGGGGGTGAGGGAAGGGAGCTTCTATCTGTTAAGCACCCACATATGGGTTCTGTCTGACGCTACATCCGTCACCTCCCTTACTCCTCACCCCCACCAGGCGAGGAGCCCAGTATGATCCTATTCCACAGAGGAGGAGACTGAGGCACACAGAGAAGGGACATGCTCAGAGTCGCATAGCCAGTCAGTGGCAGAGCCATGATTCAAACCCAGATTCCTGCAGACCTCAAGCCCAGGCCTTTAATAACTACACTACTCTGCCCTGTGGCCAGGGGTCAGTTGTTCAGGCGAGAGCTCAGCTCCTTGCTGCAGGCCTGTGTGTGAATCCCTTCATTCCCCCAGGCTCTGCAAAGGAACTGGAAGTCCCATTGCTCTGTGGGGCTGTGGGGATTTAAATAAGTTGGAGAAAACCCCAGGCTCCTGGTTGGAGCTTAGCAAAGGGGTCTCTTCCTTCATTTCCAACCACAGAGACCTCACTCCCGGGTTCCTGGATGGGGCATTGCTAGGGGGTGCCCCAAATCCATGGGGCAAACCCCATATTAGAAGAGTTCTTTACATACAGCCTGCACCTCCCAGCCCTGGAGTGCCTCACAGCAGGAGCACCTCTCATCATTGTGCATCTGCTTTGTGCCAGGAGTCCTGCTAGGGCCCTGCATGCTCACTGCTGCCCCGGGACGCAGACACAATGATTACACTCATGTTACAGATGAAGCAACCAACTGTGGCACCGTGTGGCGGCAGTGCCTGAGTCCACCGGGGTGACTGGGGGCAAGTGCATCAGAGAGATGTCCCTTACGCTCAGTCCTGCCTTTGAAACAGATCTGGAAGCTGTTTGCTTCTCACTGCCTCCACGTTGTACCCTGGCCTAGGCCCCTGCCACTCTGGCTTGGACAGCACTGGCCTCCGGTGGGGTCCCCCGCTTCCTCTGTGCGTTGTCCACACATCCCATTGTATCCTTGCAGGCTGAGAACCCTGCAGGCTCTCAGTGTCTTCTGAACAAGAGCCGAGTCCTCCTAGTGGCCGGCAATGCCCTCCACGTCTGGCCCTGTGACCTGTGACCCCATCTCCTACACTCACCCTCACTCACTGTGCCCAGCCACTCTAGCCTCCTCACTCTTTCTGAACATTCCAAACCCCTTCTAGCGGGCCTTGCTGTCCCCTTTGCCCAGAATGCTTTCCCCTGAGATACGGGCATGCATGCTTCAATCCTCTCTTGACTCGAACATTGCCCATCCCACCCTACGTAGAAGGACTCCTTCCATTCTTCCACATGCTCTTCGCTCATCTTCACCACTGCATTTCACCTTATACCTTGGTTCCTCTCCTGCATGTCCCTCTGCTGGAATGGAAGCCCTAGGAAGGCAGGTTCTCCCGCCTTGTTCATCCTTGTATCTCAGCACCCAGAACAATCCCTGACACCTATTGGGCAGACAAAATATTAACTGTTGATAAATATTTGTCAAGTGAATGGGAAAGGCCTGGCAGGCCCCAAGCCTCCCTCTCAGGAGAGCCGAGCACATGATGTCATGACTACCCATGAGCACTTGCCCAAACACAATCATTCACAGGCTATTTCCAGGGCGCCTACGGCAACATTTCCAGCCAAGTGGATACCGGCTGACTGAACTAAACAAATTCCCTCTTAGGAGGTTGAATGTGAAACATACAGGGAGGTACCAATTGATTTGGCTCAGGCACAGAAATCAAAAACCATGAGGCTGCACAAACCATGAACTACAGATGTCACAGGCCTGGAGAAGCCAGGGGACAGCAGATGTCACAGGCCTGGAGAATGCAGAGGACAGCAGATGTCACAGGCCTGGAGAATGCAGAGGATAGCAGATGTCACGGGCCTGGAGAATCCAGGGGACAGCAGATGTCATGGGCCTGGAGAATCCAGGGGACAGCAGATGTCACGGGCCTGGAGAAGCCAGGAGACAGTAGATGTCACGGGGCTAGAGAATGCAGGGGGCAGCAGATGTCATGGGCCTGGAGGATCCAGGGGACAGCAGATGTCACGGGCCTGGAGAAGCCGGAAAGTACAATGTAGGCCTCACCAGGGCAGGAATGCTTGTCTGCTCTGTTCTGCAGGAATCCCGTGTGCCTCGAGGAGCACGTCATACACCGGAAGTGCTCAATAGATGTTGTTGAATGAATGGTGGAGTGGAGAATAGAGGAGAGTTATTTGGTATGTGCATGGACCGGGGAACTTGGGAAGAGCATTTCTCCCCTTCTTGTCTTTCTTTTTCAGTGCTTCATGGGGTAATAATTCACGTATTTTAGCACTCACTCATGTTGTTATGTATATTTTATCACAATTAAAAAATACCCCAGAATTCACTTGTTTTAAGGCTACAACTCAATGGGGCCATGGGGTTTGTGTGGGCTGAGAAGGTGGGAGCATATGTGGGCAGTGATGAGGATGCACAAGATGTGTCTGGGGAAGGGCTGGTTGCCCAGTGTGGAGGGGCCAGGGTGCAGAGAGCCTATGGGTCCTGCTTAGGGCCAAGATGCAGATCACCATAGTCCTGATGTCACAGGGTTGTTTAGGGGAGCAAATGAAGCAACAAATACAAAGTTCTCAGCACAAAGCCCAATACACAGGAGACACTCAATATACACCATTATGCCCTTACTCCGTGTTAGGCAATGCCGAGAAAACTCAGGAGGGCAATATTACAAACTAACAAGCACGGAAGCTGAGATCAGCTCCAAATTGCAATGTTTTCAAAGTAACATTTAGTGCACAGATAGACACACAGCTCTGTGTCTGGGATCAAAGGAAGTAAAATGCATTCATCAGAAAAATGCTTGATTCCAGAGAGAGGTTTCTCCTAGTGACCAATGCAGAGAAAGCCCTCTGTATTCAGAACTGGCACAGTGAGATCACCGTAACGATTCTTGGCACTGATGGGGCAACCCTGCCCAATGTCAGTTCCAAACCTTGAATGTTCAAATCCCTGAAACTTCCTCAAAGTTTGTGCTTCAATCTACAGAGCTAATTGCTCATTTGCTTTTTCTTCCCTTCTTGCATGTGTGTGTGTGTTTTCCCTGTAACAGAGGAAAAAAAATCCCCTAAATCTCTAGGTACTGGGGAGCACTCAATATCAGAAACTCAAGGATTAGTTTTGGGACTTATTCCTGTTATCCAGCCTGGAACTCAGGAAAAAGGATATATGCCCAGTACCTAGAAATAGGCACTTTTGATATTTATAGGTGGAGGGAATTAATGGATGATTGCAATGTGAGATACCAAGCAAAGAATGAGAAGGATTACAGAGTGCTGGGCTATTGCCCCAAATGTTCCAGGCAGCTAGCATCATACCTTGAGGGGCTTTGCAGCACAGTGTAAAGGAGTCAAGGATCTCCATTTCAACCTTGCTACTTAGGAGCTGTGTGAGCTTATGCGAGTCACTTAGCCTCTGAGACTCTCTTAGCACTGTGCTTTCTCATATGAGAATGTCACATCCTGCTTTGTTGTTACTGGCCTAGCAGCTGTCTTCTTCACTCTGTCACCTGTAAGGGCAGCAGCCGTGTCTGTCCCAGCATCCCCACCGCACAGCAGGCACACGATCACCATGAACAGACTCCAACTCCTGTTTTACCTTCCTGCACCTTGCTGCTGGGACCCTTCCCTGCTGGGTGTGGCAAGCAGTTCAAGTTCATTCAGTTCAGCACCAAGAAATTCCGTGAGAACTTTTTCTTTGGCGGGTCACTGCTCAAAATGCCTGCGTCTGCATCTGACCCAGGAGTGAACTGCACTACTGTTTCTGTTTCCAGCTTGATCCAAGGACTCAATAAAGGAAGTAGGGTTGACAGAATGGGTTCCATTGAATTGGAGAAGTTATAAATTTTCTATTCCCACAAGAACTGGAGTAACTTCTATTAATAACCAGTTATCAGAATGCACAACACCATCTACATCTGTAGCCCTACGTGGCAGAGAAAAAGTAGGCATGGAGGAGGAAATAGCTTATCTTTGTGTGCAAGATTTTTAGAAAAACAAAACAAAACAAAACAAAACAAAAAAAACACCATCAATTTCCATCTCTCGAGGAGTTTCCAAGCTGGTGGTAGAAACAGGTAAACCAGGTATTTATTTTACATCCTGATGAGTGCATGGTGTCATGGAAGCATCTAAACCAGCCTGGGGGATAAGGATTTAAATGAAAGAAGCAACACTGTCCCTCAATCCATCCCTTCGTTCTTCACGCCCACCCCATCACATCTCCTTTCCCTTCTTTACGCAGAACATTCCTTTGGCCCCTACCCACCCTGAGCATCTTAATTACTTCCTTTTAACCTCTCTGTCACTCTCTAAGGCATGGCCAGCCCGGGCTGTGTGCTTTTTCTGGAGCATCCCTCTCTACCTCTATGCCTTGGCTCAGGCCATCCCCTATACCTGGCTGTTCTCCCTCCATGTCTTTACCCATTGATCCCTTATGTTTCAAAGTCCTGCTCACTCACTCATTCATTCATTCATTCATTCAACAAGTATCTCCAGAGAGTGCACTATGTTCCTTGCACGTCGATGGGTACCAGGGATATGGTGGGAAATCAGTTACAGCCTATGTCCCCAAGCTGCTCACAGCCACGGGGGGACTGATGGTGACAATAAGGACATGTATGGATGATGTGAGTCTGGGGGTGTTGTAAGGCCAGAGAAGGATCCTAATCCAGCCTTAGGGGTGGGGGGTGTTCAGGGAAGACTTCCTGGAAGAGAATACCTCTGAGTCCTGAAGAATGAGGTGAAAAGAGGGAGAGGTGTATATAAATACATGAGAACACATATAATCATAGGCATCGATATGACCTATGATTATATGTGTTCACATGTACTTATATGCTAATGTAATAACTAGTGTTTATTGGATGCTACTAGGGGCAGCACTGGACTAGCACACTTGACATATTAACCTTATAGGGGTGAGGCCTCACAACCTTATAGGTGAGAGGACTATTATCATTCCCATTTCACAGATGAGGAAGCTGAGGCACAGAGAAATTCAGAACTTGCTCCTGCTCATACAGTGACTAAGTGGTAGAGCTCGGGTTCAAACTCATTGCAGCCTCCAAGCCCATGTTTTGACCATTATGCTCTGCCTTCTGAGGCTGGCCAGGTCATTCTGCCACTTGCTCTTGTCCAATGCATTTATCAGGGACATCTTTCCAGATGGTACAATTCGGGTTTCCTTCTATTTAATGGCTGCAGAGGATGTCACTGGATTTTGAGCAGGAAAGTAAAATGGTCAGATCTGTCCCTGGGAAGGGGACCTCTGGGGATAGGAGGGGGCTGCCTGGAGATAGAGAAGCCTGTGTTGGGTGTGCAGAAGGAGGAGGAGGCCTACGTTGAGGCTGGGATGGGGAGATGCACAGTGGGGAGGAGCTCGGGAAACACGTGGTGCAGGGGATGCAGCAGTGACCACCTCTAAGGTGATCAGAAGGGCAAGAAGGCAGTGGGGGAGGCTGTCTCAGGATCTCCTTCCCAACTAGACCTCTTCCAGGTCTGCACATTTTAATTCCCCCTAAGCATGCTCCAGCTAGCACTTCCAATTAAGAGCAAGTGAGCAGCAGCTTCAGCTCCACTAAGATGTGCAGATGTGGTGGTGCCTGTGGAATTCTTAATTCTTTGAATAATCTTTGCCTAGGAGGGTCACATCTATTTTACAAAAAAAAAACAAAACAAAACCCAAGAATAACCACAAATTACCCAAGACACTGCTTTAACCCTGCCTCCTAGTAACAGCTCATTCAGCCTCACCACACACAGCCACCTGTCTAGTCCTAAGCATGGACTCCACACCAGTCTCAATCTGTCTGTTTCTCTCCTTGGCCACTGCCAGTCCAAGCGGCTGTCCTCTCCCATCTGGATGACAGCAATAGCCTCGTTACTGGTCTCCCCAGTTATACTCTAGCAGAAGTTACTCCATGTCTCTAGCCTCAGTTGTCTCACCTATAAAATAGGCATATGAATGTGCATCTCGTAGAGCTGTTGAGGACTGGGTGACATCACAAATGGAAAGCCCTGGACTGCTTTCTCAACAGATAGTAGTTCTTTTCATCAGTCATCAGGACAGGAAGGTCAGAAAGGTCAGGGACTCTATTTCTCCCATACCTTGCTAGTCCAGATAATAGCAGGTGCTAGGGACCTCTGGATCGCCCAACCCCCTTGCCTGCACTCCCTCACCAAGGAGAGGAAAATGCTTCTTGCCCATTCCTCATATATCCTGCCACTCGATGGGAGCATCATCACCTTATAACCCAGGTCTCTCCCCAGCTCCTCATTGGCTCTCCTGGTTCCCTGCATGGTGACCGTATCTATGAGTGAATCTGAGAGATGAAATAGGTAAGTATAACTCAGCCCCTTCTTTTGGGAGCCAGCAGGCCTGCAGGGAGCATGCCTCCTTTCCACTCTCTCCCAGGAAGGACAGGGAGGGGCCACCTCCTGCAGAGCCCAGCACTGCCTGTACCTGAGTGGGCAACTCAGCCCATCCTGGCCTTCAGCATTTGCGAGCCCACACGCTCCACTGTCACTCTGATTAGTAATAACCATGACATTTTGTTCTCCAGCTGCCTTGTCTTGCCTTTTGTCTTCATTCTCGATTGGTACAGAGCTCAGGCTGGGCAGAGGAGTGCTATTTATCGGCCCTTCCCACCGCCCCCTACAGGAGAGACCAGTGGGAGAAAACTCCATTTTGAGTTCCTGGCTTGTTAATGGAGGTTTTCAAGGCTTGGTGAAACCCGCTGCTGTGAGAATCAATCAATAAACAACTGAAAAATACTTATTGAGCTCCTGATACAACAGGGAAAATAACTTATCCTTGCCCAGTGTTTCTTACCACTTTCAAGATGCCTGGAAAGCCGTTCCGTTCAAAGGTTTGTGAGCGCCATGAAGTGCCAGGTGCTCTGTTATGAATGCAGACCCTACCAGAGGCCCATGTTAGGCTCATCAGGGTGGCCCCGCCACTCAAGCAGTCAGACGCCAAGGACAGAGGAAAGAAAACCAGGCTTCCCATATGAGCCTGGGATCAACAATCACATCCACAGACTCTCCAGACCACAGGTGTGGGCTGGCGGTGGAATTGTGCCTCACCTGGGCCAAGGGCAAGGGGCAGCAGGATGTACTTATTTAACGATGATTAGTGATTCTCTCCAGGAACAAAGAAAAGCTAGCAAGTAAATAAAAGGAACACTCTTGAAAGAGCAAACCAAGTGAAAATTGCCTGGAAAAGTTTGCAAGAAATGAAAAAAGAAGGGAAAGCAGATACCTTTGCTAGCTATTAAAATACAACCTATACAAACAATCATCAAACCAGCATGGCACAGATCTCCGGTCCTCCTCCTGTGCTCTGTGCCCCTGAAGCACATCAAAGGCTCTCTTGCTGTCCACCCACTTCTGACTGGGTTTGGCCACAGGCAGGGCAGGAGGAGAATGACATTGAGTGTTTATTCCCTTCTCTTGCTCCCCCAAACTTGGAGGCAGAAACAACCCTCCTCTTCCCGTTGATACTCTAGGGTACTGCACTATCCCATGTTAGTTCCCCAGACCAAAAAGTCTATACGAGGTAACAGGCTCTTTATCAAAACCTTTCTCAATCACCCAGTTGGGATGTACCTTCTGTTTTTTGCCATGGCCCTGTCTGATAGTCAGCTATTAGAATCAGCAGACGGTTCAACAGATCAGAACAGACAGTTCAGAAAGAGATCTACTGTCAATGACTGGGTTTCCAGGTTACATGCCCTGAGGCCCAAGATACAGAACTGTGCAAATGGTGTTCCCTGGAGTTGAGTGTGATTTGGTGGCTCTGCCTCCAAAAATATATTGTAATTTAGTGCTGCTGCAGGTGACGTAGGAAAGAAAGGTGGGGAAGAAAGGAAGAAAGATTTAATAAACAGGAAGGGGAACAGGATGAGGACCATTGGTTAAGTATATGAGAAGGAAAATTAATTTAGACTTTTATCTTTCTTCAAAACCCAAATAGGTTAGAGAGCGATAATTTAGTCTAAAATATGAAACCATTAAACTAACGACAATGAGAAACCTTGTTTTCCTATCTGAATAATTGGAATAATAGTAACTACCTCATAGCATTGTTATGGGAGTCAAGAGAGATGATTCAAGTTAGGACAGTGCCTGGAACTTTATTAAAAAGAGGACTAAGGCAAGATTCCAGCTGAGAAACTTGCTCAAATCTAGTTATCCTGGGGGTAGGGAAAAGGTGAATTGGCAGAAAGGGGCATGGTCCTTAGGTCATAATATAGAGATTCCACAAAAACTGATAACATGACAGAGAAGGAGAGCCTGGCCTAAAAACTGGCATAGGAATGGTCAATGGAATCTGATTGTCCCTCAATCTGTGGCCACCAGGGAATAACAATATACAGGTATACTGTCTGCAGCAGCTGCAATTTTAGAAGCAGATGGAGACTTCAGCACATATTAAGGTTTCACCCTAGGCTGAGTCCCCTTCATCTGGATGTCTGGTTAGAAGAACTCTCATCCAGAGTCCAAGGCTGGGCTCTCCCCATGGTACTCAGGACAGACAGGTTCACGGTCTCTGTTTACTTCCACCAGAGGCAGGCTGAGCCTCTGATTGGTAGCAAGTTCCTCCTTCAAAACTGGCTTTCCTCCCTACCCTCCATGTTAGCATGCATCCCACTGGGGGCCTCACTGGTGAGTTTCATTGAACACTCAAGGAAGAACAACGCCCATCTTGTGCAATCTCTTCCAGAGAACAGAAAAGTGGAACTCTTGCCCACATCATTTTGTGAGGCCAGCATAACCTTGATAACAAAGCCTGAAAAGTAAGCATGAGAAAGGAAATCACCAGTGAATAGCACTCATGAACTCATGATTTTAAAATCCTAAACAAAAGGGTTTGTAAATATAAGCTGGAAATAAAGATGCTACAGGATGACTCAAATTGGGTTTATTCCAGAAATGCAAAAGTCGATGTCATGCATCATGTTAATGGATTGAAAAAGAAAAATCATGTGACCATCTGGGCAGATGCAGAACAAGCATCTGTTAAAACTCTATTTCCATTTATAACTAAAAATAAAAGAAACACTCAGCAAACTGGGAATAGAAAGGAACTTCTTTAATCTGATAGAGAGTATCTACCAAAAACCTAGAGTAAACATGATACCTCATTATCAAATGTGGACAGCTCTTCCATAAGAGCTGCAAAAGGCAAGATGTCCACTGTCTTTTTGTTTTGTTTTTTTTTTTGAGGCAGAGTCTCACTCTGTCACTCAGGCTGGAGTGCAGTGGTGCAATCTCGGCTCACTGCAACCTCTGCCTCCCAGGTTCAAGCGATTCTCCTGCCTCAGCCTCCCAAGTAGCTGGGAGTACAGGCACGCACCACCATGCCTGGCGAATTTTTGTAGTTTTAGTGGAGATAAGGTTTTGCCATGTTGGCCAGGCTGGTCTCAAACTCCCGACCTCAGGTGATCCACCCACCTTGGCCTCCCAAAGTGCTGGGATTACAGGTGTGAGTCACCGTGCCCGGCCATTCTTCAATTCATTATTGTACTAAGGTCTTAGAAGGGTAGTAAGGCAAGAATAAAAAGGAAAGAATACAAGGATTAGAAAGGAAGAAACAAAACTGTTATTTGTTCCTCTTACAATTGTATATGGTGTTTTCAAAAGAATCTACAAATACATTTTTTTGAATTAGTAGGAGAGTTTAACAAGATTTCTGGATACAAAATCAATATGCAAAAGGCAAGCATATTTCTCCAACAAGTAACCAACAGAACATGAATTTATCTATCAAAAGTGTATACTAGCATACAAATTATCAAATAATAGAAATATATATAACAAAAGATATAAAAAAACACAAAAGGAAAATTAGGAAACCATGCCATGAGATGTTAAAGATGTTAAAAATATCCTAAATAAGTAGAGAGATTCCATGTTCATGGAAGACTAAATACTACATCTTCCACCCTCTAGAGGGCAATGGAAAGCTCAGTGTAACAGCTGCTATTTAGAAATCAGAGCAACTTGGATTTATATTCCAATTTCTGCTGCTTCTAAACTCTGTAACTTATTTCACCAACCCCTCTGAACCTGTTTCTTCTCTTATAAAACATGGATAATAATTTCTGCCTACTTCTTAGAAGTCAATGGATAAGAAAGCACTTTGCAGAGTGCTGTATAAATATAGGAGATTCTTACAACTAGTATTTTTGTCCCTTGTTGGTCCAAGGGTGGGAAAAAAGTTAAATGTCCCAGACTAAGCCAACTTCCTTGCCTATGCCCATCTATTTATCATCAAGGGCATTACTGAATGTTTATTCTGTTCATAACATTTCTTCATTCAGACCTCACAGCAACCTGTAAGGTGGGTGCTATATTAGCCCCATTTTACAGATGAGAAAGCTGAGGCCCAATTAAGCATTTTGTCATTCACAGATTCATCCATTCCGTAGACATTCACGAATATCTTCTACGTGCTAGGAGCTGTGAATGTCCTGGTGAATAAAACAAATGTGCTCCCTGCTCTATTAGAGCTGACATTACGGTTGGAAAGACAGCCAGAAATCACACCTCAACGAATACACTGGCAGAACTAAGATTCAAACTCAGGTCTGTTGGACATTGGAGTCTGTGCTTTTAAGTACTCCCTGGGGGCAGCTTCCTCAACCTTTTCTGCTCATTCCTCTGTTGGGATGCGATAGTTTCTAACATGGATTCTGCTGGCAACAGCAAGTTTCAATGGCCCTTGCCATCCAAGCTGTTGCACAAATCGCGAGCTGTCAGCTTCGATCCTGGCCCATGTGATCCCCCTGCATTATCACTGGAGAATTACAGCAGGGAGGATGAATGCATAAAAGAGGCAAGGCATCCTGGCCCCCCCTCGGACAGCATCAGCAGCATTGTTCCCGAAGAGTATGCATCTGAGTCCTCTACAACCATTAATGGCAGAAGTGAGTCACTTATAAATGAGATATGGGAGCTTTATTATAATTACATCCCGAGATTCAGAAATGCTCAGCGTCACTGTGAAAGGCAGGGCAGCAGGTGACTGGGGCTTGAATGATCCTCTGCCAGGTACATCTTTCAGATAAAACATCTTGGATCAGGAGCAATTATAGCTAATTCCCAGCCTGAATGCTAATGAGAATTACTTACAATTGCATGTAATTCTTTGCAATGTATACCATCTGCTTTTTTCCTTCTTTTCTCCACATTTCCATCCTGACATTAATCCTGAGAAACAGATACTGGCAAATAGAATGAATGGCCATTTTGCAGATAAGGAAGCCAATGCCCAAGGTCTCTCGGTTCTAAGGGCAAGAGCTGGGGTTCCAACCCTAAGCTTTCTGTCCCTCTAGAAAACATCTGATTGAAAACTGTCCCAAATCCATGCTCGTCAGAACAAAGCCAGAGCACAAAGTTCAAGCTGCACTGTGTAGCAGCAATATCATCCCACACTAGTGACACTCGTGGCAATGGCCAGCGTTTGCTGAGTGTCTAGCAGAGTATCAGAAGTTTATACAGGTCCACACTGAGACTTCAAGTTTCAGGCTACTTAAAGCTTGAGACTGCAGTAAGACTTTGGGGCACACACTATATCTAACCAGACCTACTCTCACTTTACAGATGAGAAAACAAGAGGCCTGCAGAGGCTGGGCAATTTGCAGGTGGCAGAGAAAGGATACAGAGCCGGGATTGTTTGACCTTAATAGCAACAACAATAACAATGGACTCTTAACACTTTTAGGTATTACATGGCACCACTGAAGTGCTTTATGCACATGAACACACCTAATTCTCTTACCAACCCAGTGAGGAAGGTGTCAGGAATACCCCCATTCTAAAAATGGGGAAACCAAGGGACGGAGACGTGTAGCAACTTGACCAAGGCCACAAAACTCATAAGCAACAGTGCTGAGATCTGAACCCACACAGGTGAGCTCCAGAATCCCACACTTTTGATGTCTTTGCTATGTGTTTTCTCTGCTAAGGAAAAGCCAGGCACTCCTTCGTTGTGAAGAGGAAAGTGCCAACACAGAATTCTGAGAGAGTCGAAGAGGAGGAGGCTCATGTATAAGTCCCTCCTCCCTTGGACACTCAGCTGAGGGTCAGGAAGGACCACTCCCAGCCCAGCATTGGCCAAACCACTCTGGGGTGCAGGGTCTCTTGGCAGGCTGCTCCGGCCTCCACCCAGCCCTGAAATCATGGACAGGCAGCACCTGTCCATCTCCTGCCTCCACGGGATTCTCTGTCACATTTGAAAACGAAAACAATGCCAGGCATCCCCTGCCCTTCTCCATAGATTCTCCCCACCCCAGGAGAAATGCCTGAATCACACTCGGGGATTTACATGGGGTTGTCCGGGATTCCTGTGAGCGCGGACCTGCTGCCTGGCTTTCCTCTATTCATCCTTTGCTGCTGCCAGACACAAGCACAGAAGGAGCTAAGGTCCCATCTGCCACCTCAGTTTCATTCATAATCTAGAGGGAGTCAGGCAACATGGGTGTTCAAACCCCAATTCTGCCATGGACCAGCTAGGCAATCTCAAGCAAATTACTTAACCTCTCTGAGCCTCAGTAGACTATCTGTTCAATAATAGTACTTACCTTCCAAGAATGCTGTGATGGGATAATGCATAATGATGCTCTCATGTGTCCACCCTCCCTCTCTCCCAGTCTCTACTGGTTTCTGGCTGCCTCCAAGACTCTTCCGATAAGACCCTCAATTCCCCTCTCCTTCATGCTCCAGGGACACACTCCATCTGTGCTCCTGTCACAGGTTTCTGGCCCCGCAATCATGAAATGAGTTATTCAGGCACCTTCCAGCCTGAAAACCTTGTTCACCAGGACTCCCAGCCTGCCTCGTCCTGTCTGCTCCAGGCTGAGGCGGGAGCCCTCTGCCGGAGGACAGCCACTCTGCCTGGAACATCTCTGCACTACCAGCTGCCAGGCAAGCGGACACCTCAGAGGGATCAGGGAATTAGGAAGGAAGAGGTGGGATCTTCGTGGAGGACTGGGGGCTGGGGGTGGGGTAACAGAGCGGGAGACGTGACTTCCTTGAGGAGCTGCTGTACTCCAGCTCCTGCTCCTGGCTTCCTGGGCTCCTTCGAGAAAAACTGAGAGCAACTTCTAGAATCTGATCTCTGAAAGAGCAGCCCCGATGCTTTTCTGTCACCAGAACCCACTCCCTGGCCATAAAATCCACTCATTTTCCCAAAGCATCCTCCTCTCTCGGCACAACGAGTAGGAGGTGATCCGCCTCTTGCTCCACACCCCCAGCTGCAGCCAAACTGCAGGGGAAGGGCGGGTGGTGGTCCGGACACTTCCCACCCCCGACTCCAGGTGACGCCGAGCCTGGGGCTTACCTCAGTGTATTCAAGTCATTTGGATCAGGATGACTCCGAGCAAAACCCTGACTCTCTCCCCTTAACCAGCTGGTGCTCCTGGGCACAACTTTCCCTTCCCGAGCCTCAGTTTCCTCCTCTGTAAAATGAGTATAACAATATTGCAACAGATAATGGATGCCCAAAGCCTGGCACAGAGAACGCACTCAACCAATGGGCTGGCCCTACGGTTAGCAGCAAACTCAGACCCTGGTGAGGCTCAAAGAAAACGAGGCTCCCCCTCTGAGCGCCCGAGCCCAAAGACAGACGCTCAGGGAGCGCACTCTGCCCAAGCCCGCTGCAGCTAAAGGTGTCTGCGCGTCGAGTGCTGGGGCCACAATGTGGAGAGAGGAGCGGTGCCACCGAGCGAGCCGCGCTCCGCCACCCGCCCCAGGCCACCCGCGTCGCGAGGGTACCCAAGCGCGCCCATCTCAAGCCGCCAGCTCCGGGGTTCCCGGCCGCCCTGCAGGGATGCGCGGAACCCAGCCTGGCCAGCGCGCAGCCTCGCCCCGCCGCGGCGGCCCCGCTCCCGCCCAAGCCGGCGCCCCGCTGCGACTCACCGGCGCCGGCTCCGGGGAAAGTTTGGTGGCGCGGTGTCCGCGGCGGCCAGGCTGCTGGGTGTGCCGCGGGGGCGGCGGCGGGGGCGGCGGCGGGGGCGCCGGGGAGCGCTCGGGGAGGCGGGGCGCCGGAGGAGGAGCCGCTACGAGGGGCCCACCCGCGAGCAGCGGGGAAGGCGGGGACCCGGGCCCTGCGGGCTGGCAGCGCCCCCGCACCGGGTTCCACGCGCTCAGGGCCGCCCCCGCGGAGAGAGGGGGCGCGAGGGGCGCGCCTCTCGCTCGGACACCCTCTCCCAGCTCGCGCCCCGGGTTTGGAGCTGCTCCCGCTGGGTACCCGAGCTCGGGCTCTGCGAGGCGGACTGCTCCTTGGGTTTGGAAAGAGGGGTGGCAGAAAGGTCAGAACCTTGGTGAGACAACTCCACCCCCACCCACGCACCTGCGGGCACACAAAACGACAGACAGAGATAAATCAAGACAAAGAGGCACAGATGGAAATAGAGATGAAACGATGTTTGGCAGAGTCAATCACAGATAGATTGAAAAAGACAAATAGTGATACCTGCGCCCCTCATTCCTGCTAGGGGCGCCAAAATCGAAAAAGGCAAAGTCAGACAGAGGTGGAACAAGACTGACAGATAGGGACCCTACCCCTAGAGGTTTCGGGGAACTAAAGAGACCCCAGGGTCTACAACCTCACACCTCTCTTCTGTTTCTCACTAGCCTGTCCTGATGAATGAGCCCACATTTCAAAATAGGATGTGTTTTAATTAGCATCCTGTGCCACCCCAAGCAGCAAGGGGAGGAGTAGGGTGGGGGTGAGGCCCCTCTGCAGGTCCCCGGGAACCTCTGTCCCTGGCTCTGGGAGCTTGACGATTCTTCCTGGCTGCCTTCATTTCCAGAGCTGGGAGAGAGAGGTCGAGTTTTTTCTCCCTTCTCAGTGCCGGGAAAACTCCATTTGAACCTTTGAACAGTTATGGTTTCAGATTTTACCCCAGCACTTTTGAAGGGACCACCCAAGCTCACAGGGAGAGGAGGGTGTTTGAGAAGGTGGGACATGGTGGGTTGGGGTGTGGGGATGGGGGTCAGCGGGGTATTTTAGCCTCCTTCCAGTAGGAGCAGTCCCACCAGCCCTGGTTGTGGACCACGCAGAGCTGGGTCTGAGGCTCAGCTTCACAAGCTGTATATGGTAGGTCCATGATCCTTTTTCCTGGCCTCAGGGCCCATGTCAGTAACACAGGGGTTCATAAAGACAGGGGCCATTGTGCCAGATGCTCTTCTAAGTGCTACAGGTGCTTACTCACTTAATCCTCACAACAATAATAGGTCCTAGTAGGTAGGAACTATTATTATCCTTATTTTACAGATGAGAAAATGAAGGCACAGAGAGATTGAGTAACTTGCACAAGGTCACATGTAGGAGAACTGAGCATCCACCCTACGCAGCCTGGCCCCAAGGTCCAAGGTCCTGTTATAACTTCATCTCCGTGGGGCTGTTGGAAAGTTTCATGATACCATTTCTATAAAGGGCTTAGTGCTCCATAAATGGTAGCTCAGAGATCACTGATCCCATCTGCAAGGTGGGGATTAAAGGACCTTGTGATGCCCAGTGATATGAGACTTTGGCCTTGGGATAATGGCAGGCCATGTCACTGTCCTGGACATTATGGATTCGAGAAGTCAGGGATGTCCCATTTGTTTTTCTGGCCAGCCCTCTGCACATTAGCACAACCCCACAGCCAAGACTCACCCCGGATCCACGAAAGGCCTCTCCCGCTCCCTGGTGATTCTCCAGGGCCTCCATATTTTACACTTTACCAGACTAATGCACCCTTTGGAACTGCGTTAGCACTCAGGATAGCAACTGTTATAAACTCTAAAGGAAATACATTTCCTCTCTCTACAGCTGTGGGGCTTAAGGGAGGTAAGGGGGGGGATGTAGGTGGGAGGGCGGATGGGGGCAGGGCGGGTGGGGGAAGCCTGGGAAATGACTGCATCCACTTTCATCCCTCCTGTCTCCATTCTGCATTTCAGCAAAGGCTTGGTTATTTGGAATTCCTCCCCAAAGTTTCACTTCCTGGGCTAGTTTTAGGCCTGCTAAACCCATGGTGATCAGCACTTTCAGAAAAATCAGCATCTTTGAAACAACATGTTAGACATGATTTGAAGTCCCTGGTAAGCAGGGTGTGGGTTGTTTTGCTGTGGCATTTGGAACTGACAGATCAGGAGGTACCCCAGGCTGTATGAGGGGTTGGGGAGCAGGAGGGCACAATCAACTTACTAACAACATACAGGCCGCAGCAGAAAAGTAACAGCCCCATGCTTACTGCGTACTGTGTGTCAGGCTTGATTTAAGAGCTTTACATAATTAAATAATGCATTGATTCCTCACAATCCCATGAGGTAGGTACTGTTGTCATCCCGTTTTGCAGATGCGAAAACAAAGAGATGAAGGAGCTTGTTCAGAGTATACAGCTAGTAAGTCTTCCCAAGATCAGACAGGTGGGAAGCAGCTGAGCCAGATCTGGAGCCTGGAGCAGTCTGGACCCACAGCCCCACTCCTACTTCTGTGCTTTGTGGAAGAAGCAGAAAAAAGGGACAACCTCAGTGCCTGAGTAGAGACTGAAGGCAATGAGAAGAAATAAGTAGATTAAAAATACCTGCTCTGCCACTTACTAGCTCTGTGTTTACTTTGTGTCTCTGAGCCTCAGTTTCCTCATCTGTATGTAAAATAAGAATAGTAATGCCTATGTCACACCCAGAATTTTAGTGATGGGCTGGGCATGGTGGCTCGCCCCTGTAATCCCCAGGTAGGATCGGGGAGGCCAAGGCGGGAGGATCACTTGAGTGCAGGAGTTTGAGACTAGCCTGGGAAACACAGGGAGAAGACCTCATCTCTACAAAAAATAAATAAATTAGCTGGGCATGGCGGTGCGAGCCTGTAGTCCCAGCTACTCAGGAGGCTCAGGAGGGAGGACTGCTTGAGCCCAGGAGATCAAGGCTGCAGTGAGCTGTGATTGAACACTTCATTTCAGCCTGGACCACAGACCAAGACCCTGTACCCGCCACCCCCGCCCTCCCAAAAAAAGAATTTTCATGATGTTTCTTTTGATTGCAGGTAACTTAAACCCAATTATAACCAGCTTTGGTTATAAAGCATTCTTGAATGAAAACGTTTAGGAGGTAGGCCTGGATTCAGATGCTTCAGAGGCTCAAAGGTAATTGTCATGAATCTGTCTCCCTATCTTGACTGTTTTCTTTTCTGTCAGCTCTATTTTATACATATGTGCTACTTTTATTAGCAGGCTGGCTGTCTCCGTAGGGAGGTGGAAATGGCTAAACAACCTCAAGGCAAAGAGATCACGTCTTTCCAAATATTTCCAGCAAAAATCCCAGGGTTGACTCCAATTGGCTTGGCCTGGATCACATGCCCAGTCCTGAAACTATTATAGTTGTTTTGGTTGGCTAAGCCTGAGTCACATGCCTGTATCTGAAGTCAAGGGGTAGAGTCAGCCCGCTGTTGGCCACTGGAACTAGCAGTGGGTGAGAGATGGTTCCTTAAAAGAAAATCGAGGTGCTATTAGCAGAATAACAGGGGTCCCGGACAGGCAAGAACACAGATGTCCTCTCCCTCACAGTGTTGTTGTCAGGATTAGAAAAGCTCATGCAGGGAAAGTGCTCAGCACGGTGCTTGGCTCTGGTAGATGCTCAGTAAGCAAATCCCCTTCCTTCTTCCCACCTCTAGGAAACAGTAATCGTGGCTACCCAAATCCAGCCCAACTGCTTCCTTGTTCACATGGGGAAATCGAGGAAGGCCCAGGGAGAGGAAGTTACCTGCCCAAGTTGCCCAGTTAATTAGCCACAGAACCCATGTCCCCTAACTCTGAAACAAGTTCCAGTTAAAGTCTTTGCTGATAACTTTAAATCCTCACTAACCAAGGGAGTCATCTTTGCATCTGCACAGAGGAGATGGGAAAATCACAAAGCCCTTAAGGTCCAGAGGAAATGAGTGTCACTACGTTGGGCTCCCAGGTTGTGCAACAAGCTGTGGACTGAGATGTCCGGGCAGGGAGCCCGGTCCAGCTCCCCACCCATTGCATCATGGAGTCAGCCGTCTCCTCTGGGGACTGCACCTTCTGGGTGCTGAGAAATCCAAATGGCTCTTTCTCATGCAGCCTCCCCAAGTGGGCAAGATGGCTCTTCTCTTGATTTATTTCCTGCTTACTTTCTGAGAGTCAAAGTGCATCCTTCAGGACCGAAGTGGCCAAGGGGCCAGCATGTTATTTAGAGTGATCAAAATGGACCATTTTCAACTTGGCCCTAATTCAGCTCTAGAGTTTTGGCTTCCACTAGCTTTTACTTATCTGTATTTTCTAACGTTTCTTTAGCAGATTTGTATTACTTTGGCAATTAGAAAAAATGACCAGTAATTTTTATAAAAGGATTTGTGTTTGATTTCCTTTCAGAAAGCCACTTTCATTTATTAAAAGATCACAATGAGAAGTGAAATTAAGTTGATCTTTCTCTCTGGCAAGGATGTGTGGGGAGGAATGGGAAGGTGAATGCTGGGAGCAGAAGCCACAGCTACAGAGCACTGCAGTGAATGAAGGCTGGACCAGGAGACTGGACCAGGAAGCTGGACCAATTGGCTCTGTGGTCCTAGGCAAGTCACTCAGTGTCTCTGGGTTTCTATTGCTAGATGTTTGGTTTCATTATAGCTGGAGTTCTTTCCAGGAATTCTCTGTATGGATACAGTCTTCGAGCTTTAGTGAATGTTCATATACGTTGTAGGAGAACATGTAATGGCTCAGAAATATGTTCAGCATAAATTCTGTTTGTCTTTCTGGTCCTGTGAGACTGCCGAAAGTTCTGCTCAGCTTCTCTGCTTCTTAGCATTTGGTTTCTTCTCAGCTTCTCAGTCTCTCCATTTAGCTGTTTATGAATTGGCAAATTCATGGACAAGAGCACATGGAATGTCAGGCCCCTGCTGCATGCATTTCTCTTCACCCTGAGATCTTGATCCCTCAAGTTCTGGCTTCCTGGATAGCTCTTTCGTGCCTTCTAACAGATTTTTATTTTCTTTGAACAATTCTACCCAGGTTTTCTAATTGTTTATGGAGAAGACTGATATTCACAAGCTAGTTTTTTCATAGGCAAAAGCAAAAGTCTCTTCCTGTGTTATTAAGTGAAAATGGCTGATTATAAAATGGTATGTACACTGGGCTTCTATTTATATGCAAAGCATGTATATGTGTTTATGCAGAAGAAATAGAGAAAGAGCAAAAGCTATACACAGTGGCTATCTCTGACTAGTTTTAAAAAATATATATCTATAGTTTGCAAATTTTATATAATAGATACTAAGAATACCCAAACTGGGTTGACCTTTGTGGCCATTTATACCTGTGTTACAAATGGGGAAACTGAGGTCAAGAACATTTAAATTTATTTCAGTTGAACAATTTTTGGAGGCCTGCTGTGGGCAGAGAACCGTGCTATTGACCACAGGGCATGCAGAGCAACATAACACCTAGTCACTCTATCTCAAGTGTCTACAACTTGTGCTAGCCTTTGGGATATGAGGATGAAGAGGACAAGGATCTTCCCTCAAGATATTCCAGTTGAGGAGAAAGATATTCAAATAAGCTATCTCAGCTATGATATGATATCAGTGCTAAAATAATGATGTGACAAGACTATGATCCCATTCTAGCTGGTGTAGCGAAAAAAAAAAAAAGACTGCGGTTTGTCTCTTAATAACTATTCTCTCAATATCCAACCAAAATATTATATTCCCCAGCCTCCCTTGTAGCAAGATGTAGCCACGTGACCAAATTCTGGCCAAGAAGATCTGAGGGGAAGTGTTGTGATGATTTCTGGGAAGTCTCTTTAAAGGGAACAAGGAAACTCTTCTTTGTTTTTTTCTGCTGCTTGGAATGTAGATGTAATGCCTGGAGCTTCGGTAGCCATTTTGAGTCACATTTGTGTCACATTGGAAAGGAACCATGTACTGGGATGATGGAGCAGCAAGATGAAATAACCTCAGTTGCTGACACCATGGAGCTGCTATATTAGCCCTGGGTTGTCTATTTCCATACTTTTTTTTTACATGATAAAGACACTTCTATCTTGCATATGTTACTGGTGTTTTGGATGTTCTCTTACATGCAGATAAACCCGATCCTAACTTATATGAATCCTAAAAATAAAGTGCTATGGGAACAGTGGTGAAGGTAGGGAGGAGTGAATATCTCCCACTCTTGGGCACTGAGGAAGTCAGAGGTGATGTGAAGGTTGTGAAGAGTTAATCAGTGAGATGGGCAGGATTGAGAAGGAAGAGTTTCTTTCTTTCTTTTTTTTTTTTTTTTTTTGACAGAGTCTCACTCTGTTGCTAGGCCGGAGTACAGTGGCACAATCTCAGCTCACTGCAACCTCCGCCTCCCGGGTTCAAGCGTTTCTCCTGCCTCAGCCTCTTAAGTAGCTGGGACTACAGGTGTGCACCACCATGCCCAGCTAATTTTTGTATTTTTAGTAGAGACAGAGTTTCACCATGTTGGACAGGATGGTCTTGATCACTTGACTTCGTGATCCACCCACCTCGGGCTCCCAAGGTGCTAGGATTACAGGCATGAGCCACCACACGCGGCCAGAAGAGAGTTTCAAACAGAGTGGATCAGGCAGGGAGCATGGAAACAGGGAATAAGGAATGGAATAAGGAATAGGAATAAAGAATAAGGAACATGGGCATTAGAATCAAACAGCCTGGGCTTAAAGTCCATCATGATATTTAGAAAGTCACTTCACCACTCTACACATCAGTTTCTCCATATGTAAAATGGGGATAATAATAGTATCAGCTTCATCTGGGTGTAGTGAGGATCTTATGAGTTAATACATGTAAAGTGCCTAGAACAATGATATTGAGAGAACGGTTATTAAGAGACAAACCATAGTCTTTTTTTTTCTACACCAACTGGAATGGGATCACAGTCTTGTCACGTCGTTGTTTTAGTATTGACCTCATATCATAGCTGAGGTAGCTTATTTGGATATCTTTCTCCTCAACTGGAATATCTTGAGGGCAGATCCTTGTCTTCTTCATGGCATATCGTGGGTGCTTAGTAAATGAGTAAATACTGGCTGTTATTTGCTTATCTATAAAGTGGGATATTCATAGTCCTATCTCACAGAGCAGCCAATGTGTATTAAAAGGCACAGGACTCTAGATGTAGTGGGTGCTCAACCATGTGGTTCTTTCTCTCCCTTTCTTTAAGGGGCTTGCAAACAATGTTTAACAAATCTTCATCAAGCCCCTACTCTGTGGCAGGCCCTGGGTCAGGAGGTTGCCGATTCCAGGAAGAATCAGACCTTATCCCTGCCCTTGAGTCTCAAGAAGAGAAAAGGAAAACAAATAAGCATAGTACAGTGTGAAAAGTGGGACTGTGGTCCAATTTCAGTCTGCAAACTCAGGTGAGTGAGAATGGTAACTTTCCTGGTAAGTGAACTCAGTCTCTGCTAAGATCTCCCATCACACGCGAGGAAACCTTAACCTTTGGCAAGTCAAGTTTTTCCTATTTATTTGGGGTTTATCATCACTTATCCACACTGTCATTTGTTGAGACATCTTCACTCCTATCTGAGGAGGGGCCACCCATCCACACAGGTCACTGTTGAGTTGTCCCTTATTCTTTGGTCTCATTTCCGCTCTCAGCTGCTTCCAGAGCCCCTTTCAAGTGTACAGGAACCTTTGCTCGGCTGCCATGGCTGCCAGGACACAGAGAATTCTGGTAGACATATGAGGTTCTTCTGCCCACCCCCAAACACCCATTCATTTCTCCTCTAGAGTGTCTGCCTAGGAAGTGCTCAGGTGCTTTCTACATTTAATTTTCTCAAACCCCTTGGGGAATTTTGGTGTCTGTCTCCAAGCTCAGGACCATGCCTAGAGAAGGAGCAGGTTCAAGTGCCTCCTACCTCAGGGACCTGCACCCTACCCCCATCCCTTGTGGCTGCTGCAGCTCTCTCCCTCATTCTTGTCTGGAAACACTTCTTTAGTTTCAGGGGGGCAGAGCCTTGCTCCTAAATCCCTTGCATTTCCCCATAGGGACCATCTCATCAATGCACAACATCCTTTTCTTGTTGCCTCTGACATGCTAGACTTTTGAAACTCAAAAGCCTGGAAAAGACTCTGGTTTTTCTTTTTCTACAAAGCCAGAAAAGGACAGTAGCCTCAAGACAATAGCCTAAAATAGGGGGAGGTAAGTCTCCTGGGTAACAGAAATCATCAAGAATGAAAATTAACCCTAATGAGCTCCTTCCATGTCTCCTCCAGAATGGATGAAATGTAAAAGACTGACAACATCAAGTGTAGGACAGGATGTGGAGCCACTGGAACTCCATATGTGACTGATGGGAATGCAAAATGATACCGATCCCTTGGAAAACTCCTTGGCAACTTTAATAAACATAACTCTACCCTATAATCCATATACCCACAAAAGACGGTACATAAATCAGAACAGCATTGTTGATAATAGCCCAAACTGGAAACAACCTAAATATTCACCAATAGAAGCCTGAATAAATTTATACTGTGGGATACTCTACAGCAGTGAGGTAGATGAACTATTACTGCCTACAACAACATGAAAGAAAGTAAAAATTGCTACTTTGATAATTATAAACACAAAAAAGTAAAGACATCATTCTATTCATATGAAGAGTTATCTAAATAGTAAAATTGATATATGATTTTAGAAGTGGTTACCTCTGGAGGAGAAGGAGGGGTACTGTTACTAACTGAGAAGGGAGTTCTGGAAAAATTCTATACTTTGATCTTTGGGATGGTTACACAGATGTATAGATAGGCAAAAATTCATTGAACTTTACATTTAATATTTGTACATTTTACCATACGCAAATTGTCCCTCAATTTAAAAAATCTAATTTTCCTTAAAAAAACACAGAGGCAAACATTTCAAAAACAATATCTCACCTTAGATGAGATATAGAGGCAAGCAGGCAGCCCTACTATGAGAGCCTGGAAAAGGCATTAGACACACTGTGTGTGGGGTGTGGTAGGGACAGAGAGACACTCAAGGAGGGCTTCCTGTCGGAGGTGATAGCTAAACATTGAAGGACCTGTATTGAAAGTTAAGCAAAGAGAAGGCTAAGGGCATTCCAGGCTCAAGGAACAGCATGCAAGGGCACTCATAGCATCCCAAGAGAAGTTGACTGAGAGAAGGAGGGTATGGGGAAAGGACAAACAATGAAGCCACAGATGTCAGTGGGAGTCAGATCTGACAGCCTCGCAAGCCAAAGGGAGGCCCAAGGGAGGCTCCGAAGAGTTGTGATTGGAGTTGGACTTTAAGGAGGCCACTCTGGAGGAAGGGAGGAAGGCGGTTTAGAGGTGGTTGCAGTAATCCACAGATGGGGTATGTGGCCTGAACTAGCGCAGCGCAGCGGCCATGGGGATTGGGGCTGGGAGAAGAGCTTCCAGAGATACTTAGGAGGAAGACTTTGCTAACCAGCAATATAGCGGGACAGGAGAGGAAATCGTTAAGGAAACTCATGGGTTCTTGCCTTTCATGGCAAGGTGGAGCTATTTACTGAGAAAAAGATAGGAAGAGCTACATTTATTTATTTATTTATTTATTTATTATATATTTTTTTAGATGGAGTCTCACTCTGTCACCCAGGCTGGAGTGCAGTGGCATGATCTCGGCTCACTGCAACCTCTGCCTCCCAGGTTCAAGCAATTCAGGAAGAGCTACATTTATAAGTGTTGTTGTGGTTGGCCAGATGTTGTTTTTCTCTGTTTGGCTCCTGCTTCTGCTTTTGCTTTAGTCAGAACTCTGTTTGTCCCAGGAAGACCTGCTCCTCCCTGTTCTCAGGCTATGTAGCTAAAGTGATGGTGACCCCATCTCTGGGCTGTAGGACATGTGATAATCGCCTCCAGTTCCAGCTTGAAGTTGCTGCTAAAGACACGATTTTATTCTTTGCCATGTCTGAGTAGTATTCCATGATGTGTATGTATGTGTGTGGCGTGTGTGTGTGTGTGTGTATATATACACACACACACACACACACATATACATATCGCATTTTTAGACCAATTTTCCATTGATGGACACTTAGTTTGATTCTATGATTTTGCTGTTGTGAATAGTGCTGCAATAAACATATGCGTGCAGGTGTCTTTTTGATACAACAATTTATTTTCCTCTGGGTAGATACTCAGTAGTGAGATTGCTGGATCAAAGGGTAGTTCTATTTTTAGTTCTTTGAGAAATCTCCATACTGGTTTCCATAGAGGTTGTACTGATTTACATTCCCACCAACACTGTGTAAGTGGTCCCCTTTTCCTGCATCCCTACCATCATCTGTTGGTTTTTGACTTTTTAGCAATAGCTATTCTGACTGGTGTAAGATGACATCTCATTATAGTTTCAATTTGCATTTCTCTGATGATTAGTGATGTTAAGCATTTTTTTCAATACGTTTTTTGGCCACTTGTATATCTTTTGAAAAATGTCTTTTCATGGAGGACATGCATTTTGGGATGAAGCTTGAAGATACCTAAAAAAGATCTGGCTTGAAGGGGGAGGATGTGTTTCAGGAGGAGAGAACAGCACAAGCAAACCCTTGGAGGCAGGAAAGAAAAGGGAACACTCAGGGGATGGTGGGTAGTCAGGTTGGCCTGACCACACTGGAGAATGTGGGGGAGATGAGTCTGCCAGCCAGACTCATCTGCAGGGGTCAGACCAGGGATCACCATTCATCTACTCCTCTACAAGGGAGACTGGAGGGGTTAGATCAGGCAGGCCTGGAATGCTAGGGTGAGTTTGGATTAACCCAACCAATGAACCTGCAGACTAGAATAGGCATCTGGAAGTTCCAGGGATGTTTGGGAAAACTTTGTGGGGAATTTAAGGAATTGCTTCTGGGGTCAGAGCTCCATGTTGTTTTTCCCATCAGCTTGCTCAGGAGTTGGAATAGATGGTGAGTTCAGGGACTGGTGAACTTTCTCAGTAATACAGGGTGGTAATGTCCCTCCCTTCTCCTGCCCCAAGTCATACAAGCCTTCTCAGGCTGGGACATCTGGAGGTCTTGACCAAAAAGAACCAAGACTCTTGCCTTCTGCAACCCACTCTCCACACAGCAGGTTGAGGGCCCTGTGGACGCACATCAGATTGCTCTTACTGAAAACCCTCCAGAGGCTTCTCACCCCACTTAGAAGCAACCTAGAAGCACCCCACTTAGAAACACCCCACTTAGAAGCAACTCCACACCTCCCTGTGGCCTGCAAGGCTTCACATCATCTGACCCCTGCGTCCCCTCTGTCCTCACCTCCTTTCACTCTTCCCTGGGCCCACTGTCCTCCAGCTCTTTGCAGCCCTGCAAACACAGCAAGCTTTTGTCCTGTCTTGGGGCCTTTGCACTCGCTGTTCTCTATGCCTGGGACACTCATCCCCCAGATCTTGCCACAGACACCTCATCATCATTCAATCTTTTTTTTTTTTTTTTTTCCCCAAGACAGAGTCTTGCTCTGTTGCCCAGGCTGGAGTGCAGTGGCGTGATCTTGGCATGCTGCAACCTCCACCTACCTAGTTCAAGCAGTTCTCCTGCCTCAGCCTCCCAGGTAGCTGGGATTACAGGCACCTGCCACCATGCCCAGCTAATTTTTTGTATTTTTGGTAGAGACAGGGTTTCACTGTGTTGGCCAAGCTGGTCTTGAACTCCTGACCTCGTGATCCACTCGTCTTGGCCTCCCAAAGTGCTGGAATTACAGGCGTGAGCCACCGTGCCTGGCTTCATCATTCAATCTTTGCTCAGTTGTGGCTCGTTGGAGACTTTCCTGGGTAAGGGTAGTGCTCCTGCCTATCACTTGGCCTTCTTAGTCCTCATTGCTATCTCTGATTGTCTTTTTTCTTTGTTTACTTGTTTATTGTGTCTAAGCCTCCATCTGAATGTGGGTGACTCAAACACAGGGTTTCTATCTTGTTCCTCACTGTACCCCCAGCACTTAGAGCAGTGACTGGCCCAGAGGAGGTCCTCAATAAATGGTAATTGAATGAACTATCTGCATAGGCAAGGTCCTTAGGCAATTCTGCAAATAAGGCAGCTGGGCCCAGAGAAGAGAAGGGACCTGTCAAAGGTGTCCTACAAATCAATGTCAGAGACAGACCTAGGCTACAGGACTCCTGCCTCTAAGGTCAGTTCATTTTCTGTAATTCTCTTCCACCCTTTTCTGCCAAAGGGGCTGCCAGTCTTTGGTGATTTTCCCTCTGGTGCATATGCCAGTGTAGAAAGAGCAGTGAACTAGAAGCCAGGGAACTTGGGACCTGGTCTAGCTCTGCCACCTACATACCTTGTAGACCAAGGGGTCCTTGAGGGCAGAGGGCATTACCCATATCTATTACAGTTGGTGCTCAGACAAGGCTTGTCGAAAGAGTAAGATTTTGCTTGCGTGAAGATAGTGGGTGCCAACACAGGGCAGTGGTTAACAGCTGGGAACAAGAGCTAGGCAGACATGAATTCAAATCTTGGCTATGTCACTTTCTAGTTGCCCTACACATGATCACCCATGAAGAATGTACATAGCATCATCTAGGATAGCTTGTGTCCAGGATGGCCCTGACACTTTCTGGTATTCATGGTCTTGGGTAACCCACACTGAATTAGGGCTGATTTCCATGACCAACAGAATACTGCAGAAGTGACAGTATGTGACTCCTGAATCTAGATCATGAAAGATAGTGTGGCTTGCACTTTGGTCTCTTATATCACCTACTTGGGGAAGCCAGCTGCCATGTCGTGAGGACACTCAAGAAGCACTGTGGAGAGGCTCTTTTGAAGGAGAAGCAATGCCTCTCACCAGCAGCCCGCATCAACTTGAGACATGTGAGTGAACCAACTGGAAGTGGATCCTCCAGCCAAGTCAAGCCTTCAGATGACTGAAGCCCCAGCCTCACGAGAGATAGCAGGCTAAAACTGCCCAGCTAAGCTGCTCCTGAAATCCTGACCCCCCAAATTATGAAAGATAATAAATTATTATTGTTGTTTTAAGCCACCACATGTTGGGGTGATTCATTATGCAGCAATAGATAATGAATACATCACCCTTGTATTCATTACTGATGTTTATTGGGAGCATAGTGTGTGAATTTTCATTTAACCCTTCCAGTAATGCTGTGAGATAGGTACGTTTATTATCCCCATTTTACAGACCGAGAAACTGAGGTTCAGAATGAGTGAAGTCTCTTCCCTGCAGAGTCCCTGACTTTAAGGATTTTATGGTCTGATCTGAGAGACAGAAGCTCAAAAACCTATGACTCTAGGCCAAATATGGCTCTGAGATCCCAGGGTGGGAGAGGAATTTTGGATTCTGGCTTCTACTTGGGCCTCATAGCTTGGGATGACAAAGGGTACACTCCAAAGGCAGCAAACACCTTCCCTGCTCTTGAGCACCTGCTTAATCAAGGGGAGAAAGTTCAGATGCTTATGCATAATGTGTGGTATTTCTCTGCACAGAAACACACACAGGCCTGTATGGTAATAATGAAAAGCAACAACCTATTTTAAGGGCTTGGCACTTTGTACTTACAAAGCCTTATACATCCCTAATTCCATGGAATCACACCTGGCAGGTAAGCGTGGCCCTGTACACTTTACAGATGGGGACACTGAGGCCAGGGAAGTTGTGTGATTCTTGCAGAGCCAAGCAGCCTAGAAGTGGCAGAGTTCAGGTAAAACCCAGTAACTGGGTGTTTTTTACAAGTGCTAAGGGTATGACAGGAGGTAGGCAGGGCTCCTCTGAGGGAGGTTCCAGGAAGCCATCACCCGGGAGCAGGATTCTGAGAATGGGGAAGTGGCTTCGGGGAAAGGATGGTGCCTGGGAGGGTTTGGGAGGAAACAGAGTGAGTTCCTAGGGGCTCCCAGGGTGTAGGAGGGCAAAGAGGGGAACATAGCTGGAGAGGAAAGAATGAGCAAGCCTGGGCGTGTGGAAGAGGCTTGGTGTGTTAGGTGGAATTGCAGCTGGAGGGTGTGTGCAGAATGAGAGGTCTTGGTATTGGGGCCAAAGTCAACTGCCATGCCTAAGGAGGGAAGAAGGCGCTTATTTTGCTTCTTGGGTGGAAATCATTCCTGTGATTTAGTTCTTCTTGGGGGAGGGGCAGGGTTTCATCCAGCCTTAGCAAATGCATTCAATCTTCACTACTTCTCTCTGTCAGATGGGGCGGATAGAGGTCCAGATGTGGGCAGAAGCTTTTATGTCCCGTTGCAGGGCAGCTAAGAACAGCTGCGCGGGTCGTTCACTGTACATAGGCACTAGGCCAAAAGGGACTGAAATCCGGACTGCCCTTTGTTTGCTAAGCCATGTGCCTGCAAGGCTGCACCTGCCCAGAGGGAATGCTTCCTTTTTCTTTTCTTTTAAAAAAAAATTATTTTTATGAGCTAAAATTCACATAACATAGAATCTGCCATTTAAACCACTTTAAGGTATAAAGTTCAGTGGTTTTAGTATAGTCACAATCAGTTTTCGAACATTTCCATCAACCCAAAAAACAACTCCCTAACTCCTAATTCCCCCCTTTCCCCATCTCTTGGCAACCATGAATCTGAACTTTTATATGAATGGAGTTCTATAATTTGCTGTCTTTTGTGACTGTCTTCTTTCATTTGGCATTAAAACTTTTCAAGTTTTACTCATGTTGTGATATGTGTCTGTACTTCATTCCTTTTAATGGCTGAATAATAATGCATTGTGTGAATATTCCACAATTTGTGTATCCCTTCATGAGTTGATGGACATATGGGTTATATCCATTGGCTATTAAGAACAGGCGGGGCACGGTGGCTCACGCCTGAAATCCCAGCACTTTGGGAGGCCAAGGCGGGCGGATCACCTGAGGTCAGGAGTTCTAGATCAGCTTTGCCAACATGGTGAAACCTTGTCTCTATTAAATATATAAAAATTAGCCGGGCGTGGTGGCAGGCGCCTGTAATCCCAGCTATTTGGGAAGCTGAGGCAGGAGAATTGCTTGAACCTGGGAGGCAGAGGTCGCAGTGAGCCGAGATTGCATCACTGCACTCCAGCCTAGGTAGCAGAGGGAGATTCCACCTCAAAAAAGAAAAAAGGCAGGCGGCTCGTGCCTGTAATCCCAGCACTCTGGGAAGCTGAGGCAGGTGGATCATCTGAAGTCAGGGGTTCGAAACCAGGCTGGCCAACATGGTGAAACCTCGTCTCTACTAAAAATACAAAATTAGCCGGGCATGGTGGCACATGCCTGTAATCCTAGCTACTTGGGAGGCTGAGGCAGGAGAATCACTTGAACCTGGGAGGCAGAGGCTGCAGTGAGCCGAGACCGCACCATTGCACTCTAGCCTGGGCAACAAGAGCAAAATTCTGTCTTAAAAAAAAAAAAAGAATAATGCAGCTATGGCCAGGCACAGTGGCTCACATCTGTAATCCCAGCACTTTGGGAGGCTGAGGTGGGAGGATTGTTTGAGCCCAGGAGTTTGACACCAGCTTGGGCAACATGGCAAAACCCTGTCTCTATAAAAAATGAAAAATTTAGGTGGACATGGTGGTGTATACTTGTAGTCCCAGCTACTTGGGAGGCTGAGGTGGGAGGATTGCTTGAGCCTGGGAGATGGAGGCTGCAGTGAGCTGTGATCGCGCCACTGCACTCAAAAAAAAAAAAAAAAATTCAGCTATGAACATTCTTGTACAAGTTTTTGTGTGAACAGATGTTTTCTATTTTTCTGGGTATATACCAGGGGATGGTCTTGTTGGATCATGTGGTAATCCCATGATTAACTTTTTGAGCAACTTGCCAAACTGTTTTCCAAAGTAACTGCACTGTGGTACATTCCATCTAGAAATGTTTGAGGGCTCCAATGTCTTCACATCCTTGCCAACATTTGTTATTGTCCATTTTCTTGTAGCCCTCCTAGTGAGTGTGAAGTGGTACCTCATTGTGGCTGGCCATCTGTATATCTTTGGAGAAATGTCTGTTCAAGTCCTTTACCCATTTTTTGGTTGGATTGTTTGTTTTTTTAGTGTTGAATTGTAAGAGTTCCTTGTGTAGGCTGGGTGCGGTGGCTCACGCCTGTAATCCCAGCACTTTGGGAGGCCAAGGTGGGCAGATCACAAGGTCAGGAGATAGAGACCATCCTGGCTAACACGGTGAAACCCCGTCTTTACTAAAAATACAAAAAAATTAGCCGAGCGTGGTGGCGGGCACCTGTAGTCCCAGCTACTTGGGAGACTGAGGCAGGAGAATGGCGTGAACCCGGGAGGCGGGGCTTGCAGTGAGCAGAGATCATGCCACTCCACTCCAGCCTGGACAACAGAGCGTGACTCCGTCTCAAAAAAAAAAAAAAAAAAAAGAGTTCCTTGTGTATTCTGGATAGTACACCTGTATCAGGTGTACTATATGAGTTGCAAATATTTTCTCCCATTCTCCGGGTACCGCCTTTTTCTAATTTACACCGGGGCTCCTTTTGGGCTGGTAGGGACCTTAGTTCCTCAGCCAGAGCACCAGATACTCTCCTGCCATAACAAAAGAAAGTGTATCAGTGGCCTCACTCAACAGGACAACTTAGTACCTCAGTACCTTTACAGATGGCCTGCTATGTGCCAGGCGTGGAGGATGTGAATCTGAAGATAACAGGGTCTGTTCCAGTCCCTGTTCCCCATCCTCAAGAAGGACTCAATCAATAACTCAGACGCTCAAGCCAGAACACTGGGGGCTGACTGGACTCCTCCCCCATCACTCCACCATCCAATCAGCTATCACAGCCCATGATGACTCCTCCCACCTTGTGCCACCATCCAATCAGTCACCACAGCCCATAGTAACTCCTCCCTATCACTCCAGCATCCAATCAGCCACCTCAGCCCATGGTGACTCGTCCCCCATCATTCCAGCATCTAATCAGTCCCCAGAGCCCGTCACCCCTCCATTCTCTTCCCCACGCCCCAGCCGACTCTAGGCGGTAATTGCCTCTCACCTGGGTGATTTCAGTAGCTTCCTGTCTCCAGACCTCAGGGCTTGCTTCTTGCAATTCATTTCTCCATCAGTGCACGAGCAGAGTGATTTTTCTTAAATGAAAAATCCCATTAGGGGGCTGCCTGGCTGACAACTTCTCTACGGCTACTGTGAAAAGAAAATGCACACGGAAGCCGACAGCTCCGTGTCATCTGGCACCCATTGCTGTCTCCACTCCCCTCCTTGAAGTGACTCAGTCTGACTGAACTGTTGGTCAGTTTCCCGGCTCATACCACTTCCAAGCCCTGCCGGCATGGTGTGCTCTGAAATGAGAGACAGTAAAGAAACGCGTCAGGGATTCCCAAAATAAGTCACAGGTTGGGCAGTAACTTGTCAGGCAGGAGCTGGGAGTTTGGTAGGGGCACGGTAAAGGTTCCGGTTAGGGGAGAGAGCCTCGCTTCTGCCTGTGCAGGCGCTTGGACACACAGGCCTGCCTTGGCGCTCATGTGTCACCCGAGAAGGTGTGCCTAGAAATGACTCTCCTGGGTGTGTGAGAGCCTGAGTCTACCCCAGGGGTTTGGAAGGCGGATTCAGCTGCCTTCCTTAGACCATCTTAGGATCTTCAAACCCCAGCGCCTAAAAAGACTAAGGACCATGTGGCCCACCCCTTCATCCCTTTGCCTCTATAAACCTCCATTCTTTCCATCTCAAAAATGGGAATAATGACATTTTTTAGATGGCCGTGAGGCTCAAAGAAGATTATCTAGACTCCTGTATGAGTTTTAATTTGGATGGGGAAACTGAGGCCCAAAGAAACGAATTGGTTGTTTCCAGCCTTGACATGGGTTGGAATCATCAGGGGAGTTTGTTAGAAATAAGGATCCCTGGATCCTACTGCTGGGTTGCGGTAGAGACCCAGTCATCTGTATTTTTTAACCTCCCGAGGTGCTGCTGCTGGGAACCAGGTCTAGCTCTCCTCCCAGAATCCCAAGGCAGCCTCTGGCCAGAGGGTCACTGAGGTGCAGGGTGTGTGTGGTCAGCCCGCCTTGCTTTTCCTGTCTGGAAGCCAAAAGCTGACTTTCCCACTGCCAAACTGCTGGGAATACAGAGGCCATTCTGGCGACTGTTGTCTAGATTTGGCTATCAAGGATGTTCTGGGAAAGAAAAGCCCTGGCACACAGCCTTGGTCTCTGAGGGGCTTGCAGGCACCTGGGGCAGGGGAGGCTCAGTGGTGTATGGGAGTTGTCGGGGAGGGGCAGGATGCTCCATCATAGGGTGAATGGAATTGAAACCAATGTTTAAAATGAGCTGGGTTTAGGGCTGGGCGCAGTGGCTCACGTCTATAATCCCAGCACTTTGGGAGGCCGAGGCAGGCAGATCGCTTGAGGTCAGGAGTTTGCAACCAGCCTGGCCAACATGGCAAAACCCCATCTCTAATAAAAATACAAAAAATTAGCCGGGTTTGGTGGCGGGCACCTGTAATCCCAGCTACTCAGGAGGCTGAGGCAGGAGAATTGCTTGAACCCAGGAGGTGGAGGTTGTAGTAAGCCGAGATCACGCCACTGCACTCCAGCCTGGGTGACAGAGCAGATGCTGTCTCAAAAAAAAAAAAAAAAAAAAAGCTGGGTTTGTTGTGGATGGGGTGGAGACAGGGGGAGGTGCTTCAGTTGTCACCTCCATGTCCGCTTCAGGCCCCTCTTTACCCTTGCTATGAAAACATTTTCTCTGTACAAGATCTAGAACTCATGCACACTGAGGCACAGTTACCTAATCATACCAGTGTAGGGCTGAGCATGGTGGCTCATGAGGCCTGTAATCCCAGCACTTTGGGAGGCCTTGATCACCTGAGGTCAGGAGTTCCAGACCAGCCTGGCCAACATGGTGAAACCCCACCTCTACTAAAAACACCAAAAATTAGCTGGGCCTGGTGGCGGGTGCCTGTAATCCTAGCCACTCAGGAGGCAGAGGCAGGAGAATTATTTGAACCCAGGAGGTGGAGGTTGCAGTGAGCAAAGATCGCACCATTGCACTCCAGCCTGGGCAACAAGAGCGAAACTCCATCTCTCTCTCTCAAAAACAAAACAAAACAAAACAAAACAAAAACCAATGTAAAACATGACCACATTTCCTTCTTTCTTTTCTTCTACTCTCTCCTCCTCTCCTTTCTCGCTCCCTCTGCTTTCTAATTTTGCCCCTGGTCTTGAGCTTTTAATCTGAATTACATTTTCTCAGGTTCTTTATTTCCTCATTTATTATTGATGTTTTCCAACTTGCTTGGCTAAGCCACCACTCTGGTCATAATGTATCCCATTTTCTGCCAACCCTGCCTTACCCCCATGCAGCAGAACATGCCTAGAGAAAAGCCATGTTTTTCACATGGTGTTTCACAACCATTTTGACTGTGTTCACTTGAGTCATGACCTTGAATGTTGAGAGCACTCTCAATGCTGCCTGGCAATTTATACCCTGTCTCCCTAGTCATTCTCTCTCCAGCTCTGCTAGGGACTGTTTGACTCCTCTCCTCCCCTAAACGCTTGATGCCTCCTCTCCTGTCCGCTTCCTATTCACTGAGAAAATGGAAGCAATCAGAATGTCCTGAGACCCCACCACACCACATCTCCCCGCCCACCAGCATCTCCACCCACATGCTTCACCAGAGATGAATTGATGGTGCACCTTATGTATCTGTACTTGTGCCCTAGACCCTGCCCCTTTCATTTGCTCAAGGACATCTCTCCAGCGATTGTCCCTCTTGCCACAGCATCATTTTTTACCTCCTCTGGATCATTCTCATCAAGCGCACACAATGCTATTATTTCTCCCATCTTTGAAATAACAACAACAATACCACCAACAAAAACCCTTGTTAAGTTTTAGGTCAGAACTGACCCAGTGTTGCTTCTGCCAGATTCTTTTGGTTAAAGCAAATCACAGGGACAGCCCAGATTCAAGGGGAGGAAACTGCACAAGGACTTGAATACCACGAGATGAGATTCCTTGTGGGCCACCGAGCCACAAACCACCACTCTCCCTTTTGCAGCAAAACTCTTCCAAAGAGCTGTCCGTCCTCAGTTTCTCCAGTTCCTCCCTCCCATTTTTCTTAAACATATTCCAATCAGGCATTCACTCCCACTGCTCTACTGGTGCCCTTCATCCAGGTCACCAATGGCCTCCACATGGCAAGATCCACGGTCAAGTCTCAGCCCTTATCCTACTGGGCTTGGCATAGTTGACTGCCCCTGCTTTGTTTGATTTCAGGCCTCATGCTCTCCTAGTTTTCCTACTACCTCACTGGTCTCACCCGCTGTCTTTTCTCTCCTCTCCCCAACCTCTTAATGTTGGGATGACCTGGGGCTCAGTTCTCCATCCTCTTCTCTTATCCATCTGTACTCACTCTCTTGGAAATTTCACCCAATCTCATCGCTTGCAATATCATTTACATGTGACTCTCATATTTACATCTCTAGCCTCGTCCTCTCACTTGAATTCTGACTAATAATACAACTGTTCTTATTTTTATTTTTATTTTTGAAACGGAGTCTCATTCTGTCGCCCAGGCTGGAGTGCAGTGGCACAATCGTGGCTCACTATGATTCTTCTGCCTCAGCCTCTCGAGTAAGTGGGATTACAGGTGCCCGCCGCCATGCCCGGCTAATTTTTGTAGTTTTAGTATAGATGGGGTTTCACCATGTTGGCCAGGCTGGCCTCAAACTCCTGACCTCAAGTGATCTGCCCACCTTGGCTGCCCAAAGTGCTGGGATTATAGGCGTGAGCCACTGTGCCTGGCTTCTGACTGTTTTTTGACATCTCCAGTGGGTAGCCAATGCCCACCTAAACCCCTTGTGTACAAAACTAAATTCCCAATTCCTCCCTGCCCCTTGACCTGACCCCAGATTTTCTCGTTTCAGTTGATGACAATTCCTTTCTTGCAGTTGCTCAGTCCAAAAACCCTGGCATTAAACTTGACTCCCTTCTTTCTCTCACACCCCATACCCAAGCCACCATGAAGACTGGATCTACTTCAGAATATATCCAGACTCTGACCACCTTCTCTCCTGGTCAGAGCCACCATCCCTTCTCAGCTGGACAAATTTCGTGTGGCTTTTTCTAATTCTGCCCTGACCTCCTATGATTTACTGATTTGCAACAGAGTGGCCAGATGGATCCTTTAAAAATATACCCCAGATCATAGCCTTCCTCTGCTCAACATCCTTCTATTGCTCCCATGTCACTTGGTATAGAGTCCTCACCATCACCTACAAGGCCTTATGGGACCTGGCCACCCCCTGACCTCTGACCCCCTCCTACTCCTCGCTTCACTCTCTGCTCCTCCAGCCACTCTGGCTCCTTTGCTATGGCCCCACAGACACAGCAGCACATGTCTACTCCAAGCCTTTCCTCCACCCGGGCAGTTCAAGCCCTGCTCTCTGCAGGTACCTCCCCCACCTCCTTCAATTCTTTGCTCAGCTTCTCAACGAGGCCTTCCCTGACCTCCCCATTTAGACTTGCGTCCCACCCCCACCTCCTCACCTTTCCCACTCTCACTTCCTTGCGCTTGTCTCTTGTTTCTTAGCCCTTAACCTTCTAACATGTTTCATGATCTACTTATTTATTATGGTTATTGTTCATTGTCTATCTCATGCAGCTAAAACGTAAGCTTTACAAGGGGAATAATCTTTATCTTTTGCTCACTCATTTATTCCAAAGGCCTAGAACAGAGCCAGGTACAGAGAGAGCACTAAAATTTTATTTTTAAATTGTACTATAAACATCTCAAATCCTTTGTGACACAAACCAGGGCACAGACAAATTCATTCTTTCATCCACTTGTCCAATTGATTGCCATGCCTTCCTCTATATCTATTCATCTATTCATCTGTTTATCATCCACCCAACCATCCATTCCTGCCTGTCTGACTGCCCATCTATCGCTCTGTCCCATTCAACATGTGCCCAAACAATCTTTAACAAACATTCTTGGAGCATCTACTGTGAGCCAAGCATTGTGCTGGGTTCTACAGTCAAATCCATGGCAGTAAGACCCAGATCTCTGGGACAGACATGACAACTAAGCAGTATCTTACAAAGTATTGTAGCAGTGCAAGCTGCAGACAAAACCTCTCAGACACCGAGTTGTAGAAGGAAGGTCTTTATTCAGCTGCGAGCATCGGCAAGCTACTGCCTTAAAATCCGAGCTCCCCGAATGCACAATTTCTGTCCCTTTTAAGGGCTCACGACACTAAAGATTTCACATGAAAGGGTCGTGATTGATTTCAGCAAGCAGGCAGTACATGGCAGGGGCTGCATGCACCAGTGGTCAGAGTGAAACAGAACAGGGCAGGCAGTTTCACAATGTTCTTCTATACAATGTCTGGAATCTATGAATAACATCGGTTTCTAAGTTATGAGTTGATTTTTAACTACTGGGTTTAGGCCAGGCAGGCCCAGGCCTGGTTTTGGGCCTGGGGCCAGGGTGCCTGTCTTTGGTTTTACTTTCTTGTTGTTTTTTCTTAAAACAAGTACTGAGTATAAAACAATATAAAACAATATGAGAGGGTCTCTCTCTCCCCTCAGTATAATTGGATAAATAACTGTTCCAGGATATTCGCATAAGAAAACCCAACCCAACCCAGGGACTGGCATCTTAAGGTGAAGAATAGCGCAGTAAGCAACAGCTGGAGAATTGGCTGGGTGGAGGGGACTGGGGAGGGAGAGGGGAAATGCTTTCCTTGGTGCTTTCTTCCTAGCTCCCAGGCTGCCTCTGGCTAGCACTGGGCACAGACTTGGGACATCTGAATTCTATTTCCTTCCAGGTCGCTAGGCACCAGTTTCCTCATGTTGAAAATGAGATCCTAGCACTCACCTGACAGAATTAGCTAAAGCATGTAGAAAGCTTCTTGCAACCGTGGTTCTTAACTTGGCCGCACACTCTCATACCCCAGGGAAGTTGATGTCTAGGCCCCACCTCTGAGCAATTAAATCTAAATCTCTTGGGGTGGGGCCCGGGCATTGCTGTTTTTTAGAAGTTTCCTGGGGATTCTAAAGTGCAGCCAGGCTTATGCACCACTAGAGCTAGAGCAGTTTAATCAATGCCCTTTTCTATTTAATTGATCTTGAATATTGCAGCTGGAGAAAGGCAAAATTAATTAGTAGAGGCCAGACATTTGTGAAGATGCAGATGACAATGTCTGGATACATTCAAGAGCTTCACATGTCGTGTAATTCTTGTTATATCTGTTTTCGATTTAGCTTATGCTATGGATGAAACTCATGTTTATAAGGCTGATTTTGGATGGGAGAGTTAAATGTGGGTGCGGGGGAGGATGTAAGAGTTGGCGAGAGCGCCTGTAGTCCCAGCTACTCGGAGAGGCTGAGGCAGGAGAATGGCGTGAACCTGGGAGGCGGAGTTTGCAGTGAGCCGAGATCGCGCCACTGCACTCCAGCGAGACTCCGTCTCAAAAAAAAAAAAGAGTTGGCGAGAAACTCTCAAAGGTTGAGACCCAGAGGGGTGGTGGGGGAGAGAGAGAGAGAGAATGATATTTTCCTGAGTTAACTGGTCAAGGTGGAGAAATGGAAAAGAAACATCTGTGAAGGTACAAGGGCACTAGCCAGAGACTGCATTTCTCCACTGCTGGCTGTGAGCACTGGAGGAGAGGGCTGGGCAAGTTCTCACCTCCTTACTGAGGGAAGCAGGGCACCTTGGCCAGCATGGGAGAAAGACTCGGGTTCCCACCTCACAGTGCTATTGCAATGGCTGGGGCGCCAGTTCAGATCCTTTAAGACACAGACACTGAGACAGCAGATGAGAAGGGGATTTATTGGGAGAACTCTTGTATGCTATAGTACATGTAGTGCTATACACAAAGCTCTGTGATAGGCCTTGCACATGTGACAGTGAAGAAGACAGGCATGTCCCTGCCCTCTAGGACCCAGGAAGACAGACATTACACCTTCTTACTTAGTCATTTATGAGCAGCTCTGTAAGTCTGTAATAGCTGGGGTGACCACACAATTTACTTACTAAGCCTGGACGCTTTGAGAGTGGAAGTGGGTGCCATTAATAATTATGCCTGGACACTGGCATAAACGGACTTTCCTGGAGAATTGGGATATATAGGGATCCTGAGATATAGAAACATGACCTAGTTCTGAAAATCACAGGTTTTCTTGAGAAAGGGGCACTGGAGCTAGGATCTGGAGGCTGTGTAGCAGTTAGCTGGTTGCTCAGGCTCCCTCTACGTGTTATCAAAGTGGAGGGACCTGTCTTGGGGGGCTGTCACCACGGTGTGGGCTGACTGACAATTGATTGCTCACTGTTGTAGGGACTCCCACATCAGGGATGTCGCCCTTGTCTGAGAGAGCGCTGTCTGGGATTCTTTATATGGCACTGAAATGGAAATGCAGGGCACCCAGAGAGTCTGTCAAAGGCTTTCCCTCTGCCTTTTATTGTGTCATTCAGGGCAGAAAACAAGGGGCCCTGGTGGCATCCAATTATAACCCACTTTTACTTTTTTTGAGAAACTGATGGACCTGTTTTCCTCTAATCATTTTTTAATGGTAAATATACGTCACATAAAATTTACCATCTTACCCATTCTTTTTTTTTCTTTGAGACAGTGTCTCGCTCTGTTGCCCAGGCCGGAGTGCAGTGGTGCAACCTTGGCCCACTGCAACCTCTGCCTCCCAGGTTCAATAGATTCTTATGCCTCAGCCTCCCAAGTAGCTGGGATTACAGGCGCCCATCACCACCACGCCTGGCTAATTTTTGTATTTTTAGTACAGATGGAGTTTCACCATGTTGGCCAGGTTGGGCTCAAACTCCTGACCTCAGATGATCTGCCCACCTTGGCCTCCCAAAGTGCTGGCATTATAGGTGTGAGCCACCGTACCCGGCCCATCTTAACCATTCTTAGATGTAAAGTTCTGTGGCATTAAGTACATTCACACTGTTATGCAAGCATCACCACCATCCATCTCCAGAACGTGTTCATCTTCAATTGAAACTCTGCACCCATTACCCTCCCACACCTCTCCTCCTCCAGCCCTAGGCACCCCCCATTCTACTTTCTGTCTCTATGAATATGACTATGCTGGGTACCTCCTATAAATGGAATCATATAGCACTTGTCTTTTTGTGACTGGGTTATTTCACTTAGCACGATGTCTTCAAGGTTCATTCATGTTGTAGCATGGGTCAGAATTTCCTTCCTTTTTAAGGCTGAGTAATATTGCATTGTATGGAGGGACCACATTTTGCTTATCAGTTTATCCATCGATAGAGCCTTGGTTGTTTCTGCCTTTTGGCTATTGTGAGTAATGCTGCTATGAACATGGGTGTACAAATATTTGAGTCCCTGCTTTCAGCTCTTTTGTGTATAAACCCAAAATGGGATTGCCAGATCATATGGTAATACCATGTTTAAGTTTCTGAGGATATGTCATCCTGTTTTTCACAGCCACTGCACCATTTACATTCCCACCGACAATTTACAAAAGTTCCAGTTTCTCCACATCCTTGCCAGTACTTTTTATTTTCTCCCCTATTATTTTGGGAATTTTTTAAAAAAATTTTAAGATAATTATAGATTTACATGTAGCTACTTGTCAGAACGACTACAGAGAGGTTCCATATCCTTTCCCACCATTTTTCCCCAGTGCTAACATCTGATGTCACTATAGTACAATATCACACCAAGGATATTGGCATTGATGGAATCCACTGACCTTATTCAGATTTCGCCAGTTTCACATGCACTCATTTGTGTGTGTGTGCATGTGTATAATTAATGTTTGTAATTTTATCACATATGTAGATTCATGTGACCACCACCACAGTCAAAATACAGAACAATTCCATCACATGGATCTCTAAAAAGGGTTAAAGAACCACCATTTTTTTTTTTTTGAGACGGAGTTTTGCTCTGTCACCCAGGCTGGAGTACAGTGGCACGATCTCAGCTCACTGCAACCTCCGCCTCCTGGGCTCAAGCAATTCTCATGCCTCAGCCTCCAGAGCAGGTGGGATTACAGGTGCCCATTACCACGCCTGGCTAATAGTTGTATTTTTAGTAGAGATGAGGTTTCACCATGTTGGCCAGGCTGGTCTCGAACTCCTGACCTCAGGTGATCCACCTGCCTTGGCCTCTCAAAGTGCTAGGATTACAGGCATGAGCCACTGAGCCTGGCCAGCCACCTCACCTGGCCCAAACTTTTATTTGGAAAAACTCAAACTACACAAAAGTAAAGAGTATAGTATAATACGCAACCATGTAGCATCACCCAACTTCAAAACTCTCCATGTCCAATTTTGTTTCCTCTATAGCCTCACCTACCCTCAAACTATTTTGCAGTATATATTGCAAAGATAGTTTTGCAGTGTATCTTTTCACCATTTCAGCTGCAAATATTTCAGAATGTAACTCTACGAGACAAGGGCATCCTCTTTTAAGCAGAACCGTAACACTAATATTATGCTCCTTCCCCTACCTGCAGTCAGCAGTCATCTCCAGAGACTTTACAGGGAGTTTGCACTTCTCCATCGGTGACAAGCAAGCCATGTCTGAAAAGGGGCACATACAGGCTGTGGATAAGTTGCTTAAGGATGCCAGCCGAGAGTCACAATTTCTTTTTCTTTCACACCTGTCTTAGTCTGTTTTCTATTGCTTACAGAAGAATAGCTGATATGGGGTAATTTATAAAGAATAGGAATTTATTTCTTACAGTTATGGAGGCTGAGAAGTCCAAGGTTGAGGGGTTGCATCTGGTGAGGGCCTTCTTGCTGGTGGGGACTCTGCAGAGTCCTGAGGCAGCTCAGGGCGTCACATGGTGAGGGGGCTGAGCTTGCCAGCTCCGGTCTATCTTCCTCTTCTTATAAAGCCACTAGTCCCACTCCTGTGATAACTCGTTAATTCATTAACCTATTAATTCACTAATGCATGAATGAATTAATCCATTCATGAGGTCAGAGCCCTCATGATCCAGTTACCTCTTAAAGGCCCCACCTGTCAATACTGCCACAATGGGTATGAAATTTCACCATGAGTTTTGTGGGGGACAAACATTCAAACCATAGCAACACCCTACAGCCCAATGCCGTTGCTCTACTTTTAAGTAGAATCACTATCCAACCATGTGTGATCATCTCTCTCCTCTCACTCCTGTTCCAGCACCTCCCCACCATCTCTCTTCTGGACCTCTGCAACAGCCTCCTTCCTGACTTCCCTGCCTCTACCTCTGCCCTGGTACCCTCTGTTCTCTGCACCGCAGCCAGAGGGAGCCCTTAAAACCTGTCAGACCATGCCCCTCCCCATCTCAGCATCCTTCCAGGGCTTCTCATCTCATTCAAAAGCTGAGACAATCAGCCCTGCCCAGCACCCGGCTCCCTTCTGATTTCCTCCACCCCTCTCTCACTCTACCATGGCCACAGAGGCCTGTACGCTATTGCTATTGTATAGATGCAGCAGGCACACTCCCACCTCAGGGCCTTCGCCCAGCCCATCCCCTCTGCCAGGGGTGCTCTCCTGCAGGCATCACTGACCCGCCCAGGCCATCCCCTCCACCTGGGGCACTCTTCTACAGGCGTCCACTGACCCGCCCATGCTGCCCCTCTGCCTGGAGTGCTCTCTTGCAGGCGTCACTAGCCTGCTCCCTGCCTCCTTCGGGGCTTTGCTCAGTGTCCTGTAGGAGTGTGTTTGGTCCATCCATCCAGATCCACTCAATACCGGTGTCCACTCTGCTGTGTCCCCAGGTGTTGACTAGGATGAAATCAACATGCTTCTTGGCCCTCTGGCTTCCAGTGGATTTGGCCCATGGGGGCACCGTGTAAAGATTGACTGAGGGAAGAGAGGGGTTAAGCCAGGACATTTATTCCCAGGCTTGCTCTCCAGGCGACTGTCAAGTGGGCTCTCCATACCGCCCTCTCTCTTTGTGGTCTGTCACGTGTCCTCCCCTTTCTGCCACAGAGAATAGCCCCACTCTCCCTCCATCCTGCCCACATCGCTGTAAATAGTCCCTTTGCTAACTCTCCTCCCACGATCCACTTTCTGTTGGGCCCTGACTGATGCGGTGATCTTCTCAGTGAGCTGTCCCTGGTCACCCTATCTAAAATAGTGCCCTTACCCATGCCCATATCCTCTCTGGAGTCCCTGCTTTGTGTTCTTCAACATTTATCACCACCTAACATGGTATCTTATGCTTATCTATGTTGTTTGTTACTTGCCTCTCCCAACTGGGACAGTTATGTCCTGCTGCACAGGCTGTGCACTGTACAGCCATAGAGGTCACCATTCACACGGACTTCAATGTAATGCAGCAATGGCAACTCCTGGAGTTGGACAACAGGGTGGCCCTGCCCTCCACTGGAATATAAGCTCTGCTTTTTCCCTTTTGTCACTTCTGTCTCTCAAGGGCTTACAACAGTGTTTGGCACACAGTAGGTTCTCACAAAGTTGTCTTTAATGACTGGTAATCCCTCTTGCTTCCCATAAAAAGGGACAACCTTGATAAATTGGTATTAGGAGGCCTTAGTGAGTTTTCTGAGGGTTTCTTTTGATACCGTGCGGCCCCTGGGAGTAGAAGCTGCATCTTGTCTTGTTTATCATCTGTGATGGGTGCTGTTGGTGCCCCTCCCATTTTGAGAATTGTCCTCAGCCAAATGGGAGCCCCCTAGATACGGTTTGGCTGTGTCCCCGCCCAAATCTCATCTTGAATTGTAGCTCTCACAATTCCCACGTGCTATGGCAGGGACCTGGTGGGAGGTAATTGAATCATGGGGGCGAGTCTTTCCCCTGCTGTTCTCATGATGGTGAATAAGTCTCAAGAGATCTGATGATTTTATAAAGGGGAGTTTCCCTGCACAAGCTCTCTTCTCTTGTCTGCCATCATGTAAGACGTGCATTGCACCTCCTGCCATGATTGTGAGGCTTCCCTAGTCACATGGAACCGTGAGTCCATTAAACCTCTTTTTCCTTATAAATTACCCAGTCTCAGGTAATGTCTTTACCAAAGCAGTGTGAAAATGGACTAATACACCCCTTGTTTGGGAGCTCCTACCTTTCATACCCAGGACAAACTGTGGCCAGTGACTGACATGGGATACCAATCCTGCCTCTTTGCCTCTCAGTGGGACCAATTCAGTCCCTGACTCACACCTGTGTGTCCTCAATGCCTGGCATAGGGTCCAGCACACAGCAGATGCCCAGGAAGTATTTCTTAGTGAATGAATAAGTCAGCATGAGTTGGGCTCTGCCACCCAGTAGCTGTATAACCTTGGCCAAGTCAGTTTTTATCTTGAGTCTCAGTTTCCCAAAAGGCCAGGTGGGGATATTCCTGTCTACTGAGGTGACCCTGCAGAACTGTGAGAGACCAAGACTGATTGTGAGCAGTTAGAATGCTCCAGACAGAGTGTTAAAGCTTTCACATCCCTTATTTCCCTGAATTTTTCCAACAACTTTGTGAGATGGGGGCAAGCAAACTCTTCACCCTGCTCTGCTTGACACGTGTGTGAATGTTAAATCCTGCCTGTTCAGTTCCCTCATTAGCTCCTGGTGGGGTGGCTTTCTGTTTCATGGCCTCTTTCTCCCAGGGGACAGCGCTCAGAGGCACTTTGTGGATGCTTTTTGCTTGATTGAAAGTGCTTTTGGAAGCAGGAGGAATTTCGGGAAGGAGAGCGATTTATGAACCATTAGGTATTCATGCCACTCGCCATCAGTGCAGTGCCAGACTGGCTTCTCTTGAGTCGGCCGAGCTGGGGTTAATTAGCTTTTGAATTTCTTAGCTGCAGGGTGTCTCTTTAATCATCTGCCACCTGGTCCCTGTGCAGCCCTGGTGGGAGAGAGGCCTCTAGAAGCACGAACAAATAGAAGGCCAGTCTTGCAGAGGGAGAGCCCCTCAGAGCTGCAACCATGCTTCAGCAACCAGACTGTCCACCTGCCTGCTCCATTTGAGGAAACCAAGGCCCACAGAAGTTGGGCCTGACCCAGGGTCCCTCAGTAAATGGCAGAGTCAAGACTAGAACTCAGGTTTCCCGTGTTAGGGTCTGGGGTTCTGTCTGCTTCAGAATCCCTCTATCCCTCCCACACATAGACCCCTGGCATCTCGGGCCAGGAGGCTAAAGCTTCAAGGATGACCAAGCCAGAGGAAGACCCTCCTTTTATGGGGCTTCCACTACAGTGGAGGATGCCATTGATCAACAGGCGAGCAAGCAAATACATTGATAATGGCCAATAGGAGAGAAGGCCATGAAGGAGACAAATAGTGCACTGAAAGGAACTACTGTGGATTCCCTTCAACAGGGACATCAGGGAAGACATTTCTGAGGAAGTGACTTAATTTCCCTAAGGTCACAAGAAGTTGTTCTTTACAGAAAAGTGCTAATAAAGATAAAATAGTAGAAGGAGAATATCACAATTTTGCGATCCTCATTGGATTAATGGATCCAGGCTTTGGGCACCAGTGACTGCAAACTTCACAGAAGGAGAGGCCAGGAGACACTCTGTGGCTCCTGGTGGAAGAACACAGCATCATCCTGAAGGGAGTCTTGCCAGAAAATGGAACTTAAATCTGATCAAGCCTCTAGCCCAGCACTATCCAATGAAACACATCAGTGGGAGTCACACATGTCATGTCTGTAATTTGGAATTCTCTAGAAATCACATTTGTAAAAGTACAAAGAAAGACGTGAAGTCGATTTTAATAATATATTTTATTTAACTCAATATATCAAAAATATTAGCATTCCAGGATATAATCAGTAGAAAAAGTGATCAATGAAATAGCTTCTGTTCTTTTCTCATATGAAGTCTTTAAACCTGGGCTGTATTTTACAATTCCAGCACATTGCAATTTGGATCAACTGCATTTCAAGTGCTCAGTAGCCACATATGGCTGGTGGCCATGGCACTGCACAGCACAGCTCTAGATCAGCTACCAGCACCCAGGAAATTCAGAGGACAGAGGAACATGTTAAACAGCACCACAGGGATGCAATCAGCAAAATCTAGATTGTGGGAAACTCTACAGGAAAATCAAGCCAGCTTTTTTTTTTTCCCCAGACAGGGTCTTGCTCTGTTGCCCATGCTGGAGTGCCATGATATCTCACCACAGCCTCAAACTCCTGGGCTCAAGCGATCCTCTTGCCTCAGCCTCCAAAGTAGGTAGGACTACAGGTGTGTGCCACCATGCCCAACTAATTAAGTTTTTGTAGAGTGGGATCTCACTGTGTTGCTCAGGCTGGTCTTGAACTCCCGGCTTCCAGCAATCCTCCTACTTCAGCCTCCCAAAGTATTGAAATTACAGGCAAGAACCACTGCAACTGACCTTTTTTTTTTTTTTTTTTTTTGAGGCATACTTTATAAGGTGAAGAAAGCATTGGAGAGATAACCTATGAATTAATAGAGTCTTCAGACACATATCAAGCAGTCACAGTGTGTGAACCTTGTTTGTTTTCTGGTTAAAACAATAATATAATGTTTATGAAATAATTGGAAATCTGAATGCTGACTGAATATTTGCTGATATTAAGGATTTATTTGTTTTAGGTGTGATAATGGTATTGTGTTTATTTTTTTAAAAGTCATGATTTAGAGAGACATACTGAAATATTTATGAAGGTATACTGAAATTATATTGTCTGGAATTTGCTTCGGAATTATATGGGAGGAGAAAAGTGGGTGGGGTAAAATGAAGTAAGATGGATAATGGGGGATGCTGAGTGGTGGATACATGAGTGTTTTTTATACGATTCTGTCTACTTTTGTATGTGTTTGAGGTTTTTCATAATAACGTTTTTAAGGAAATTGGGATGCTATTGGAAAGGGATATGGATGGTGGAGGGTAGAGAGGAGGGTAGAGATGCCTAGCTTATTTATCACCATTTCATAGCATCTACAGAGACATGATGCATGGTGGGTACTAAGTACCTTTCTCCTTTTTTGCAGTTATTTTTGTTCTTAAGGATTTCAGGGTATATCCTACCAAGGATGTATAATCAAATTGCTCTTTTTTTTTAAAAAAAAAAAAACGATTTGTGTGGTTGGTTTTTGTAGGTTTGTTTCATTTTACTTTTTACTTTTAGTGTTTTTTTTTTAAATTTTGGTTTTGTCTTACATTTGTATAAGATACTTGGATGGATACTTCCCAGCTGAAATCTATATCAGGGCACATCCAGATTAATTCCCTGACAATTTCCCTTTGAGGGCGTACCTCCACTCTTTGGCTACAGCTAATGGGAGTAAAGCCTAGGACCCTCCTTCTTCCCTGAAGGGGCTGACCCATGGCCCATCAGCCAGCCCTCAGACATTTCTTTGCATCCTGCCTTGGTTCCAGCCAGGTTCTTTAGTCTTCACTTGGTTATGAGCCCCTAGTATGACTCCAGTAAGTTCTCTTTGGCATATATTAATATTAGCCTGAATCCACTTCTGTTGCTTGCACCCTAAGACCCTTAACTGAAGCACAGACCTTTAGCCACAAACTGAATAATTAATTATTTAATGCCAAGTCTGATAAGATAAGCCCAGAGTTCTGGGAGAGCCAAGAACATCTTAGGGGAGAAGTGAGCTCTGAGAATGCTCTGAGTCAGGTAAGCTGGAGAGGTGGATGTGGCCTTGGAGAGGTAGCCAGGACACCTGTGTTGGAGGCTTAATTGGAGTGGTTTATGTTCCTGAGGCTCCATACCAGGTAGTTTCATCTTGAGGGCCCCAGAGCCTGTGTGTAGGCTGATGCTACCTGAACACTCTAGTCCAATTTCCCATCCCAGCTTACATACCACTATCCATGACATCCCCAGAATTGAGGGCTTGTGATTTCCACCATGGCTCAGCCTTGTTTGCCATTCTGAAGAAAAACCTTTGAGGTTCAGGTCCTTTTTTTGCCATAGTAAATCCTCTTGAACCTATTCCTGGACAGGCTGGCTAAAATGTCTGGAGGGATCAGACCAGGTGTAGGGCAATAGGGACTGGTGGTGAATGGGAAGAACTTGAGAGTTTCTGCTGTTAGGTTCTAGTGATTGTTGCTATGTAAGAATGAAAGCTCAGTGTGGCCGGATATCCTGGGTTTTCATGAAAACCTGAAAATTTAAATTTATGTAAATGATTTAAATTTGATTTTATGTAAATTTTTGTTAATGATTTAAATTTATGTAAAGTTTTCTTTATTTTCAATCAGTCTCAAGGCCAAACTGAAATACTTCTTTTTTTTTTTTTTTTTTTTGAGACGGAGTCTCACTCTGTCGCCCAGGCTGGAGTGCAGTGGCGCAATCTCGGCTCACTGCAAGCTCCGCCTCCCGGGTTCATGCCATTCTCCTGCCTCAGCCTCTCCGAGTAGCTGGGACTACAGGCATCCGCCACCACGCCCGGCTAATTTTTTGTATTTTTAGTAGAGACGGGGTTTCACCGTGGTCTCGATCTCCTGACCTCGTGATCCGCCCGCCTTGGCCTCCCAAAGTGCTGGGATTACAAGCGTGAGCCACCGCGCCCGGCCTGCCAAATTGAAATACTTCTGTGGTGAATCTATCCCATGGGCCATCAGTTTGAAACTCCCAGCCTATCATTGACATCGTGTGCTTCCTTCTCAGTGTGGTCAATGCCTATCTGCCTATTTGCTTTTGCCATAAGACTATGAGCTTTGAGAGGGCCGAGATCATGATTCTCTTGCTTACAGCCAAATCTTGCATGCCTAGCTTAGGTCCTGGCATATATTAGAGCTCAATATATGGATAGATGGGCAAATCAATAGATGGATGGATGGATGGGTGGACAGATGCATGGATTAAAGGATGCATGGAAGGTTGGATAGGAAGGTGGATGAATCAATGGCTGGCTGGCTGGCTGGATGAGGAACTCACAGTCATGGAGGAAGACAATGCATAGATATAAATCAGTACCATACATGATAGAGAGAGGGAGAGAGAGAAGGGAGGTGACTTGGTTTCTCAGCTTGGATGATTATGCTGTTAGCCATTGGCAGGCTCTTCTCTCAGAGTCCACGAGGGCCAGGCTGTTCCTTCGTGGAGCTGCCAGACCTTGGGCTTGGACAGTGCTTCTGGAGCCCTCATTACACCCAGGGCAAGGAATGTGCTTTCCTTGGCCCACAAAGCTTACTGCCTGTGGTTGCCCACGGCTGAGACCTGGGGGCTGTGGCCTGCCCTGTTCTCTCTCCTTGCCTGGCCTCTGAGCATCTCTCTCCCTCAGCCTCAGCGGGGAAGCACCTGCCTGGCCCCCTGCTGTTTCCAGCCCAGGGTATGGAAGTCGGGGCTCCCTGGCCAGGATAGGGCAGAGAGATGGGGCTTGTCTGGCTGGGAGGGGGTCTCCCATGTGTCTTAGCCCTGCTTAACTTCCTGCTGGCTTCCTTTGGGTGCTGGCAGGAGCTTCTTCCTTTCCTGCTCCACCACATTCTTGGCTATGAGGACATAAAAAGACTCACCAGTTGCTATAACAACACCCACCACCTTCTTCCGCACTTAGCTGTCTGTTCCCTCTTAGATAATGGATCTGCCTTCCGAGTGACTGGTCCCCTTAAGCTGGCAGGCCACCAGCCCAACCTCTGGCCTCAGAGTTTGGTTTCAGCTCTCATTGGCACTAGGGTAATAGTAGCTGTAGTGTTGTTTTAAGCTGTTATTTATTGAATGCTCACTGTGTACCATATCCCAAATAACCCTTTGCAAGCACTATCTCATTTAATCCTCACAGCGACACTATCAAATAGGGAATATTACCCTCAAATTGCAGCTAAGGAAAAAACTGGTATAATTTTATTTTAGAGCAGGAACCCAGGAGCCAGACTGCCTGTGTTTGAATCCTAGCTCTGCCAGATGCTAACCGCACAGGCAAGTTACTTAATTTCTCCATGCCTCAGTGTCCTCATCTGTAAAATGGAGATAATAACAAAGCATAGAGTAGCATCTGTCATAGAGCAAGTGCTTGTCTTGGTTACCCTAGAAGCAGTCCCTGAGGCAAGGATGCTAGTGTAAGTATTTCGTTTGGGGTGATTTGAGGTAAGGAAGGGAAGGTCACCAATATAGGGTGCTTTAGGAATTGAGTTGCTACTATGAACACCTGGAGAGGAAGTTTGCTAGGAGCCAGTATAGGCACACACCTCTAGTTATCCCCCCGAAAGCGTGATGGAGCTGGGGTATTTATCCACCAAATCCCGTCAGTCTTAGGTTGAGGGTTGCTGTTAGGTGGGGCTCTATTCCCTAGCACTTCTGTCTGACTCTATGGGTTTTGCAAAGTCAGAAAGTCTCCAGCCAGGTGATGTGGGTGTGGCAGTGGGGAACTGGGTGGGCACTGAAGGACACAGAGGGAGACATGTAGCAGGGCACCCACGATATCTGCTACAAAGCTAATGGATACTTGTTGAAAGAATGAGCAAAGGAGGCCAGGCGTGGTGGCTCACGCCTGTAATCCCAGCACTTTGGGAGGCTGAGGTGGGTGGTTGACAAGATCAGGAGATCGAGACCATCCTGGCTAACACAGTGAAACCCCATCTCTACTAAAAATACAAAAAATTAGCTGGGCAGGGTGATGGGCACCTGTAGTCCCAGCTACTCCAGAGGCTGAGGCAGGAGAATGGCGTGAACCTGGGAGTCGGAGCTTGCAGTGAGCTGAGATTGTGAGATTGTGCCACTGCACTCCAGCCTGGACGACAGAGCGAGACTCCGTCTCAAAAAAAAAAAAAAAAAAAAAGAAATAAAGAATGAGCAAAGGAAAAGATATTGTGATAGGCAGAATGGCCTCCTCAATGTATCAATGCCCTAATCCCAATGACTTGTGAGTATGTTGTGTTACAAGGCAAAGGGACTTTGCAGATATAATTAAACTTACATGTCTTAAAATAAGGGGATTAACAAAAATTATCCTGGTGGCCCCAGTCTAATTACATGAGCTGCTAAAGGCAGAGGTTTCTCCAACTGGAGTCAGAAAGATGCAGTAGAAGGAGAAGTTGGAGAGTTTGAAATCCTGAGAGACACTTGACCCATTGTGGTTGGACAGGGCACATGGAAAGCAGAAGAGGAATGTGGGCAGCCACAGAATCAAAGACTGGTCCCAGCTGACAGCTGGCAGCGAAAAGGACCTCAGCCCTACAGCCGAGTACCTGGCTGAGCGCCCTAGGCCTCTGACCTGCAGAACTGGGCGACAGCAAGCCTTGTTGTTTTAAGCCACCCAGTCTGTGGTGATTAATCACAGCAGCCCTGGGAGACTCGTACAGAAACTGAAGGTCAGAATGGGCATGCGGCTTGCCCAGGGCCACACACCTCTAAGTGACAGAGCTGGGGTGCAGAGGAGGCAGTACTGCCCTCTGTTCCTTGAGGGGCAGGAGGGGAGGAGGATCCTGAGAGTGGTGGTGGAGCGGCTGAGGGTAAGGAGAGTCACAGGGTGCACTTGCTGACTAATCAGTGTGGCACTGACTAAGAACATTGGGCAGATTTGGGCTCCAAGTCTCTGTGATGAATCAGCTGCATCACTTTCAGCAAAATCACATTACTTCTTGAGCCTTGGTTTCGTCATTTGTGAAATGGGGATGACAATAGAACCTTATCAAGGATAACACTGCACCTCCCTGATGAGGATACTGTGAGGATTAAAGGAGACCATGTTTGTACAGTGCTGTTTTGTGGTACCTGGCGCATGGCAGGGGCTCAGCCAACTTTGCCCATCCTTACTGTCATTTGCTCAGCATCTGTTTTGTGTCAGCTGCCACAGTGGCTCCCACATGCACACAGCCACTCTGAGGTGAGTATTATGATGCCCACTTTACAGATGAGGCAACGATGCTATGGAAACTCGTCCACGGTCGCATCGTAGTATCCCAGGGCATGTGTCCTAGTCAGATGTGATAAAAAGAAAAAAATGGTAAGGCAGGGAAGGAAGGCAGGAATGGTGAGGGAGGGGTGTTGAAATTTAGCTTTTTTCTAGGGGAGGCCTTGCTGGGAATGTCCATATCAATAGTCTTGAAGGAAGTGATGGAGGAGCTACGAGGATACCCGGGAAAGAGTTCCCCAAGCAAACACAACAGTGAATTGAAAGGCCCAAGAATGAAGAGTGTTTGGCTTGTTCCAGAAACAGTGAGGAGACTGGTGTGGCCGGAATGAAGTGAGTAAGGACGAGAGAGTGGGGCCCTGAGAGCCAGGAAGAACTTCAACCTTCATTCTGAGATTGAAAGAGGGAAGCCACTGGGGGATCTCTGAGCAGAGGAGTGACATTGAATGAGGTATCAGGATCCCTCCTGCTCTGGTAGGGATAGGCGGGGGACAGGAAGCCTGTTAGGATGCCACTGCAGTCATCCTGGTGGGAGATGGAGGTGGTGGTGGCTTGCGCCAGATGGTAGTGGTGAGAAGTGGGTGGCTGCTGGATACAGGAATGAGGCAGATCAATATGAACTGATGTGGAAGGATCTGAGTCATACTGTTAAACTGACAAATCAAGATGTAAAGGACAATGTGTTAGGCCACATTTTCCCAGAAGCAGACCTTGAGAGGAAAGGAATGAAAACAGTTTACCCAGGAAGCACTGGGAAGGGAGAGGGACGGAAGACAGGGAGAGAAGGACGCCAGCAAAGGTGTGTTATTGAGCAGGTTACTGCTTTTCAAAACTTGGGCTCAATCCCTTTGGGGAGTGCTGGGAGATAGTGTAGGATGTGTCTCTTAAGTTGTCCCAATAGGAGACGCAGGAGAACGGTGCAATTATACCAACTCCCACGAATCGCTGGTTGAGATTGGCTCTTAGAGGGTAGCACCGACTTCCTGGCACTTCAGACTGCCTCGGTGCAATGAATCTCAGACACTGGGGTTTGAAGCAGGGTTGCTGTTCATGGAAATGGTGACTGGGAGGGGGACCTTGCTGGTGTCTGTTATGCAGTGCTTATGGTGCACTGCCATTTCCATCTTCATCAAGGAATTGATCTTTATATGGATATAGAGAATAACTCTGAAGGGACAAATAACATTCTGGTGTTGCCTCTGGGGAGAAGAAGTAGAATATTTAGGGTCAAGATGGTTGAGACACTCTTCACTTTGTAACTTTCTGTATACTTTTATTTTTTTTACTGTGTGTTTTAATTTATGAAATTAAAAAATAATGATGGGAATTTTACTTTCATTCATGGAGAAGTGACCTTTGAAAGAAGAGAGGCACCTGAGGGCATGAGGGAAGCCCCAGGTCCCCGGATGTCTAGCCTGGAGACACTGTCCAGACCACAGTGTGGGGTAGTGGCAGAGATTGGAGTTTGAAGCTGCTGGAGCAGGTGACATCTGCAGGGCAGAAAACCAGGGAGGAGGGAGTTATGCAGGGGAGGGTGGCAGGAGGAGAAGAAGTCTGCAGGGTGGTTTCTAGTAGGATCTTAGTCAAGGGCTGGTGTGCACATGTACAGGGTGAGAATCCATGAAGCCCCGCAGACAGTGAATGCTGTCACCGAGAGCTGAGCGGAGATCCTGGTGGTCACATGATGCAACTTCATCCCAGCCAGAGTGAAGAGGCCTCACTGAATAGCTGGGACACTGAGCTGAGACTTCAGAAAGGCCACACATTAGGCAGAAGGATTAAGCATGAGGTCCACCTTCTAGTACAGAGGACAAAACCAAAAAACCCTAGCCATAATCAAGAATGAAACCAAACCTGACAGGGCCAAGAGGATGTGCTGGCAATTTAACTTCCTGTCAGAACAAAACTCAATACTCTCTAAAGGAAGAAAACCTCATCTAAAATTCCTACAATATTATCAATAATGTGAAGCATAAAATAAAATCACTAGACATGTAAGAAAGCAGGAAATTCTGATCAATATCAAAGTAAAAAGCGGTTAAGAGATACAGACATCCCCAAATGATCAGGATGTTGGAATTAGCAGATAAAGACCTTAAAATAGCTATTATCGATATGTCCATAAACTTAAAAGAAAAGATGAACTTTAGAGAGAACATATTAGAAATCCAGTAAAGAAATGGAAAATAGCTAGGAGAATTAAATGGAAATTCTAGAACTGGAAAATACAATATGATAAATAAGAAATTCACTGGGTGAATCTAACAATATATTGGAGACTACAGGAGAAAGGGTCAATGAGCTTGAAGACAAATCAATAGAAATTTTCCAATCTGAAGAACAGGAGAAAAAGAATATGTTAGTTAGCTTGATTGAATCTTTCTACAGGGTATACATAGATCGAAACATCATATTGTACCCTATAAATATACACAGTTAGTATTTGTCAATTAAAAATAAGTAAAAAAAATGTGAATAACAACAAGATAGCAAAAGAAAATGAATAGAGGCACAGTGACCAGTCTAATATGCATGTAATTGAAACTTTAGTAGGAAAAGACAGAATGTGTCAGGCAAAGGCTGGGCATAATGGCTCAGGCCTGTAATCCAGCACTTTAGGAGGCCGAGATGGGAGGATCGCTTCTAGGCCAGGAGTTTGAGACCAGCCTAGCCAACATGATGAAACCCTGTCTCTACTAAAAGTGCAAAAATTAACCAGGTGTGGTGGTGCGTACCTGTAGTCCCAGCTACTCGGGAGGTTGAGGTGGGAGAATCAGTTGAACTTGGGAGGTGGGGGTTGCAGTGAGCCAAGATCACTGGTGGATGTAGTACAACAACAGGGAGGGTGGGGACTGTGGCCAAAAGGAGTTTCAGCCAATTGTTGCCATGCAGAAGTGAGGACTCAGCATTGTCAGATCTCACTTTCCAGTAGAAACAAGGAATTCGGATTTGTATTTAAAATGTCCGTATAATTTAAGTTGATTGCTAATAAGAAGACAGAACCATATGCATTAACACTGTGCAGGCAAACACAAACCTTTGGGCAGCACTATGCAACCTCTTGTTTACAGACATCTTAAAATGTGTTACCTAAAACTGGATGTGACACTCAGAGGTGGTGGCTAACCTGTCCCATCAACCCTTCCTTGGGAAAGCCTATTTCCTCTCTCTCAATATCTACTATATCACGTCTTCATCTCCCGTACCAGGCACAGGCTCACAGTGTTCTGACCAATCAGCTCTTTCTTTTTTTCTTTTTTAAATTATACTTTAAGTTCTATGGTACATGTACACAACATGCAAGTTTGTTACATATGTATACATGCACCATGTTGGTGTGCTGCACGCATTAACTCGTCATTTACACTAGGTATATCTCCTAATGCTATCGCTCCCCACTACCCCCACCCCACAACAGGCCCCAGTGTGTAATGTTCCCCTTCCTGTGTCCAAGAGTTCTCATTGTTGAATTCCCACCTATGAGTGAGAACATGCGATGTTTGGTTTTTTGTCATTGCGATAGTTTGCTGAGAATGATGGTTTCCAGCTTCATCCATGTCCCTACAAAGGACATGAACTCATCATTTTTTATGGCTGCATAGTAATCCATGGTGTATATGTGCCACATTTTCTTAATCCAGTCTATCATTGTTGGACATTTGGGTTGGTTCCAAGTCTTTGCTATTGTGAATAGTGCCGCAATAAACATACGTGTGCATGTGTCTTTATAGCAGCATGATTTATAATCCTTTGGGTATATACCCAGTAATGGGATGGTTGGGTCAAATGGTATTTCTAGTTCTAGATCCTTGAGGAATCGCCACACTGTCTTCCACAATGGTTGAACTAGTTTACAGTCCCACCAACAGTGTAAAAGTGTTCCTATTTCTCCACATCCTCTCCAGCACCTGTTGTTTCCTGACTTTTTAATGATTGCCATTCTAACTGGTGTGAGATGGTATCTCATTGTGGTTTTGATTTGCATTTCTCTGATGGCCAGTGATGATGAGCATTTTTTCATGTGTCTGTTGGCTGCATAAGTGTTTTCTTTTGAGAAGTGTCTGTTCATATCCTTTGCCCACTTTTTGATGGGGTTGTTTGTCTTTTTCTTGTAAATTTGTTTGAGTTCTTTGTAGATTCTGGATATTAGCCCTTTGTCAGATGAGTAGATTGCAAAAATTTTCTCCCATTCTGTAGGTTGCCTGTTCACTCTGATGGTAGTTTCTTTTGCTATGCAGAAGCTCTTTAGTTTAATTAGATACCGTTTGTAATTTTGGCTTTTGTTGCCATTGCTGTTGGTGTTTTAGACATGAAGTCCTTGCCCACGCCTATGTATTTCTCCCTTTCCAGCCCCTCCTCACCACTACTGCCCAGCACACTCTATCACTCAAAACCCTGCCCTAGGACTTTAACAAAGGGGCGGCGGTAAATATAAAAGACAATTTTAAAAAATTCTCTTAGTTTCTTTAGAATACAACTGATAAATGCAAAAATATTAAGATTATATTATGGGATTATAATATATGTAGAAGTAAAATATAAAACACTAATCCTCCAAGGGATGGAATAGTGTGTGTATTTATATATATATATATGTATACACATACACATACTGTTGTAAGAAGACACACACTATTTAAAGGATCTTATATTTTACATGAAATGATACAACATTCTAAGTAGACTGTGATAAATTAAAGACTCATGTTGTAGTTCCACTAAAATCTAATACAAAAAGGTACAGCAGACAGTGGATAAACTACAATGGGATATAGAAAAATATATGATTAACCCAAAAGAAGGTATGAAAGGAGGAGCAGAAGAATAAAAATCAGAAAAGAAAAGTGTAAAATAATAGCAAATTGGTAGACTAAATCTCGGCTGTATCAATAATTACACTGTGTGTAAATGAACTAAACATTCCAGTTAAAAGATGAGATGGTCAAACTACATTAAAGAAAGGTAAGACCTAATTATATCCTGTTACAAGTAGTATTCTTAAAATATAAAACTACATTAAAGAAAGGTAAGACCTAATTATATCCTGTTACAAGTAGTATTCCAGATAGGCTGGAAGTCAAAGGATGAAAGAATATATACCACATAAACTGTAAGCCAAAGAAAGCTGATGTTACTTGGCTGGGCACGGTGGCTCACGCCTGTAATCCCATCGCTTTGGAAGGCCGAGGCGGGTGGATCACAAGGTCAGGAGTTTCAGACCAGTGTGACTAACATGGTGAAACCCCATCTCTACTAAAAATACAAAAATTAGCCTGGCGTGGTGGCGTGTGCCTATAATCGGGGGGCTGAGGCAGGAGAATTGCTTGAACCTGGGAGGTGGAGGTTGCAATGAGCTGAGATTGCACCACTGCACTCCAGCCTGGGTGACGGAGTGAGACTTCATCTCAAAAAACAAAACAAAACAAAAACAAAAACAAAAACAAAAAACAAAACAAAAGAAAGATAGTGTTACTCTGTAAACATCAGACAAAGCAGACATTAAGACAAAGAGTACTATCAGAGATAAAGAGAGACTTTTCATAAGAATAAAAGTCAGTTCAATCCCAAATGTATTATGCACCTAATAACATAATTTCTTGATAAATGAAGCAAAGCCCCGTGCTTAAGGGAAAAATAGATAAATTTACCATCATGTTTGGCAATGTAACAACTCTCTCGGTAACTGATGAAAAAGTAGACAAAAATCAGCAAAGACATAGAAACTTTGAACATTATCAATCACCTTGATCTAATTGACATTTATAGAACCTACACAAAATAACTGCAGAATATCTATTCTTTCCAGGTGCATAGAACATTTACCAAGATAGACCATAAAATGAGCCTTAAAATGCCTTGATAAATTTCAAAAGATTAACAATAAGTAAAACTAGAAAAATTTATAAATCTCAGAATTAAACAAGAATTATAAATAAGCCATGGTCAAAGAAGAAATCACAAGGAAACTAAGGAAATTTATTGAACTAAATGGTAATTTTTATAGGCAAAATTATCAAAATTTATATGCTGCAACTATAAATATTTAAATTTATAGCTTTAAGTATTTATATTAGGAAACAAAAAGGGTTAGAATAAATAATCTAAAATGGAGAGACACACTGTTTTCATGGATTAAAAGACTCGAATGTTAAGATTTCAATTTTCTGTAACTTTTTATATAGATTGAATGCAATTCCCATTAGAATACCGGCAAGATTTTTTTTGGTAGATGTTGACAAGTTGATTCTGGAATTTATATGGAAAGGTGAAGGAACTAGAATAGGCAATTTTGAAAAAGAACTAAACTGGAAGACTAACATTACCTCATTTCATGATTTATTATATAGCTACAGAAATCAACACCATGAGGCATTTGCAAAATGATAGATATATAGATGAATGAAAGAGAATAAAGAGTCCAGAAAGAGACCCACGGGCATGGTCAACTGATTTTTGGCAGAGGTGCAAATACAATTCAATGGAAAAGGATAGTCTTTTCTTTTTTTTTTAACAGATGATGTAGGAACAATTGGATATACATATGCAAAAAGGTGAATTTCAGTCTATACAACATAGCTTATATAAAAATTAACTCAGAATGGAAAAGAGACCTAAATGGAAAACATAAAACCCTAAAATTTGTAGAAAACATAGGAGGGAAAAAAACTCGAATCTGGAGAAGAAAGCACAGGAGAAAAAATTGCTGTGTCTTTGGTTTAGGCAAGGAGTTCTCAGCTATGGCACCAAAAACATGAGCAATGAAAATAAAAGATTGTCTAGGCTGCATTAAAATTAAAAACTTTTGCTCCATGAAAGCCATTAGTAAGATAATGAAAAGATAACGCCATAGACTGATAGAAAATATTTACAAATCACAAATCTCACAGAGGACTTGTGAGCAGAATATACAAAGAACTCTCAAAATTCAACAATAAAAAGAGGAAACAAACAACTGAATTTAAAAATGGAAAAAAAAATGAACAAGCTCTTCACCAAAGAAGACATGTAGATGATAAATAAGCATATGAAAAGATGCTCAACATCAGCAGTTTTTAGGGAAATGTAAGTTAAAACCACAATGAGATATCACTACATACCTATAGGAATGGCTAAGATAAAAATAATTGACAAGTGCCGCCAAGGATGCAGAGCAACTGAAATTGTCATACATTGCTGATGGGAATAAAAAAATGGTACAGCCACTTCGGGAAATAGTTCAGCAATGTCTTATACAATTAAACATACACTTTCTATATGACCCAGCCATCCTACTCTTAGGTATTTACTTAAGTGAAGTGGAAACCGATGTTCACACAAAAACCTACCCTGGATATTTACACTGGCTTTATTCATTATTGCCAAAATCTAGAAGCAATTAAATGATCCTCAAATGGGAAAGAGATAAACAATCTGTGGCACATATGCAGGGCATTACTACTTAGCAAGAAAAAAAACCAAAATATTAATAGAACATGAATGAATTTCAAAGGCATTATGGTAGGTTGAATAAGTCAGAATTGAAAGTTTACATACTGTATGATTCCATTTACATGACATTTTGGAAAAGGCAAAACTAAAGGGACAGAGAATAGATCAATGGTTGCTAGGAGTTAGAGAAAGGGGAGAAGTGTTAACTACAAAAGGGTAGCAAAAGGGAATTTTTTGTGCATATCTTAATTGTGATTGTGGTTTCACAACTTCAAAAAGAGTAAATTTTACTATGCAAACAAAAATTAAAATGTTTTCATTTTAAGAAGCTATCAAAAAAGAGAAAATTAAACCCAAAGAAAGTAGAAGAAAGGAAAAAATAAGCAGAAGCAAGTAGGAAAGAGAAAATAACAACGTAAGTGCAACATAAATTTAATGATTTAAAAAACAGATAAACCAAAGAGAAAATTAACAGAGTCAAAAGTTGGTTTGTTGCAAATATTAACAAAATTGATAAACTTCTAGAAAGATTGACCAAGAAAAAAGAGAAAATGAAAGTTGTTAATGTCAGGGATGAAGAAAGGGATAGTACTAGAGATCCTACTGATATCAAAGAGATAAGGTAGAAACATGAACTACTTTATTCCAATTCATTTGAGAACTTAGATAAAGTTGACAGACTGAGAAAAATACAACTTATAAAAATTTCTCAAGAAGCAACAGAAAATCCACATCTATAAAAGAAATTGCATCGATCCTCAAAAACCTTCGCACAACAAACTCAGGTCCAAATATTTTCAGAGGTAAATTTCATTAATAATTTAAAAGAAGAAATAATATCAACCTTATACAAATGATCTCAGAGATCAGAAGATGAAGGAATATTTTCTATCTTGTTTTATGAGGCCAATATCCATTACAAACAAGACACAGAAATCTTTGACAAAATATTAACAAACTGAATTTAGCAGTATAGAAAAAGGACAATATATTTGTTTGAAGATTTGAAATCTTCAACAAAATATTAAATTGAATCCAACAATATAGAAAAAGGATAATATATTTATTTGGTGTGCTGGGATTTGTCCCAGGGGATGCAAGATTTATTTAGCCTTTAAAAATCAATGTGTTTTTATACATTAACAAAATAAAAAAGACAAAAAATACGATCATTTCAACAGATGCAGAAAAAGCACTGACAAAATTCAATACACATTAATGTTTTAAAAACTCTCAGCAAACTAGAAATAGATGAGTGTTTCCTCAATTTGATAGGTACAGCTATGAGAAACCCACATCACAGTTAATGGTGAAATACTGAACACTATCCCTGGAGATTAAGCACAAGGCAAGGATGTCCACTCTTACCTTTTTTATTTAACATTGTATTGGAGGTTTTCTGGTCAGTGTAATAAGGCAAGAAGAGGCAATCAAAAGCATAAATATTAGAAAGAAAAAAGTCAGATCACTTCTGTTTGCAGAAAAAGTAATAGCTTGTAAAGAAATCCTAAGGACATTACTGAAAATCTATCAGAAATATTAAGTGAATATAACAAGTTTGAGGAGTATAGCATTCATATATACAAATCAATCATACTTCAATATATTAGCAGCAAAAATAGAAAAATAAAAATTAAAAGCAATATCATTTATAATATCATCAAAAAGATTAAAATATTTAGGAACAATTTGTTTTATTTTTAGAGATAGGGCTTCACACTGTCACTCAAGTTGGAGTGCAGTGATGTGCATAGCTTACTGTAGCCTTGAACTCTTGGGCTCAAGCAATCCTCCTGCCTCAGCCTACCGAGTAGCTGGGACTGAAGGCATACACCACCACTCCTGCCTATTTTTTTAAAATGTTATTTTTTGTAGAGATGGGGTTTTGCTTTGTTGCCCAGGCTGTCTCAAACCCCTGGCTTCAAGTGATCCTCCTGCCTCGGCCTCCAAAAGCTCTGAGATTGCAGGCATGAATCACCATACCTGGCCTTAGGAACAAATGTAATAAAGGATTTGTAAAACCTCTACCTTGAAAACCATAAAATATAAAAAACAGATATATTAGATTGGTGCAAAAGTAATTGTGCTTTTTGCCATTAAAATAATAGTTAATGGGTTAATGGTTAATGGTTAATTGCAGCAAAACCGCAATTACATTTGCACGAACCTAATACCATGCTCATGAACTAGGAAACAGTAGTGTTAAAATGTCAATTCTCCCAAAACTGATTCTTGCATTTTACGCAATACCAATCAAAAATTTCGGAAGGCTTTTAAAAAGTATATAAATTGACGAAGTGATTCCAAAATGTATATGAACATACAAAAGGTCTTGAATAAGCAAGACAATCTTGAAAGAGTGTAATTAGAGGATTCTTACTGCCTGATTTCAAGACTTTCTATAAAGTCTGTCATCAAGACAGTGTAGTATTGGCATAGTGATAGACTAACAAATTAATAACATAGACTAGATAGTCTAGACATAGGCTCACACGTATAAAGATAGTTGACTTTTGACACCAGATGATAAGGAATGTCAATGGAGAAGATACCTTAAAAATAGTGTTGGAACAACTGGATAATCCTATGGAAAAAGTGAATCTGAATCTCTCGCACCATACAGAAAAAGTAATTTGAGATGACTTACCAAGCTATATGTAAAGCTAAAACCACAAAGCTACTAGAAAGAAAGTAGACTTTAAAAATCTAGAGACAAAGAAGGACATTTTATAATGGTAAAAGGGTCAATGCATCAAGAAGACATAACAATTATAAACATATATACACCTAACAACAAAGACCCAAAATAGATGAAACAAAACCTGACAGAATTGGAGGAGAGAATAGACAATTCAACAATAAGTTAGAGACTTCGATACCACACTGCCAATAATGGATAGAACAACTAGAAAGGAAATGGAAGACTTGGACCATATTATGAACCAACTAGATCTAACACACATTTATAGAACACTTAACAACAGCAGGCTGCACATGTTCTCAAGTGTGCATAGAACATTCTCTTGAATAGAACATATTAAGGCTTAAAACAAATCTTGATAAATTTTAAAGGATTAAAATCACATAAAACATGCTTTCTGAACAGAATGGAATAAAATCAGAAACCATTAACAGAAGAAAATACAGAGAATTAACAAATACGGAAATTAAACAATACACTCCCCCCAAAATGGTCACGGTCAAAGCAGAATCACAAGGGAAATTAGAAGACATTTTGAAATAAATGGAAATGCATGCACATCACACCTAACTTACGGGACAACTGCAGCAAAGCAGTGCTCAGAGGGAAATTTACAGCTATAAATGCCCATGAAAGAGGAGAAAGATTGTAAATCCAAACCCTAACTCTATACCTTAAGAAACTACAAAAAGAAAAGCGAGTTGAAGTGAAAGCAAGCAGAAGCAAAGAAATAATAAAGATTACAGTAGAAATAAATGAAATAAAGTATAGAAAAACAATAGAGAAAATTAACAAAAATCAAAGTAGTTTCTTTGAAAAGATCAACAAAATTGACAAACCTTTGGTTAGATGACCAGAAAAAGAAGAGAGAATGTTCAAGTGACTAGAATCAGGAATGAAAGATGAACCATTACTACCAACTTTACAGAAATAAAAATTACCATAAAGGGCTGGTATTACTTTGACACCAAAACCCAGAAAAATGCATAATAAGAAAAGAAAACCACATCTTATGATAAAAACTCTCACTAATTAGGTATAGAAGGAATGTACTTCAATACAATAAAGGCCATATATGACAAACCCATAGCTAACATCATGCTCAATTGTGAAAAGTTGAAAGCTTTTCCTCTAAGTTCAGGTACAAAACAAGGATGCCCACTTTAGCCACTTGTATTGAACATAATACTGGGAGTCCTAGCCAGAACAATTAGGCAAGAGAAATTGGAAAGGAGCAATGAGGCATCCAAATTGGAAAGGAAGAAGTTAAAATGTCCTTTATATGTAGAAAGACCTAAAGACTCCACCCAAAAACTGTTAGAACAAATAAACAAATTCAGTAAGGTTGTAAGATATAAAATCAACATACCAAAATCAGTAGTCTTTCTATATACCAACAATGAACTATCTAAAGAAGAAATAAAAAAATTCATTTGCACAGCTACAAAAAATAGAAACAAATTTAACCAAGGAGGCGAAAGATCTTTACTTGAAAACTATAAAACATTGATATAGCTGGATGTGGTGGCATGCATCTGTAGTCCCAGCTACTCAGGACTTGATGCAGGAGAATCACTTGGGCCCAGGAGTTCAAGGCCACGTGGTGTGCTATGATCATGTCTGTGAATAGCCACTGCATTCCAGCCTGGGCAACATAGTGAGACCCTGCCTCTTACAAAACAAAACAAAATCGATAAAGAAATTAAAGATGATGCAAAAAATGAAAACATATCCCAGGTTTATGGATTACTACCTAAGGTGATCTACAGATTCAATGCAATCTCTATTAAAATTCCAATGATGTTTTTTACAGATATATAAAAATAATCCTAAAATTTATATGGAAACATAAAAAACCCCAAAGAGCCAAAGTAATCTTAAGCAAAAAGAACAAAGCTGAAAGCATCATACTACCTAACTTCAAAATATACTACAAAGCTATAATAATCAAAATAGCATGGTACTTGCATAATAACAAACATATAGCTCAGTGGAACACAATAGAGAACATAGAAATAAATCCACACATTTATGGTAAATCAATTTTCAACAAAGGTGCCAAGATCACACCATGGGAAAAGGTTAGTCTCTTCAATAAATGATGTTGGGACAACTGGATATCCACATGCAGAAGAATGAAATCAGACCCTTATACCATATACAACAATCAACCATAGAGGAAAATTTAGATCTGGGTAATAATCTTCTGGATATTGTATTAGTCATGGTTCTTTAGAGGGACAGAACTAATAGGATATATGTATATATCAAAGGGAGTTTATTAAGGAGAACTGGCTCACACAATCACAAGGTAAAGTGGTAAAGTCCCACGACAGGACGTCTGCAAGTTGAGGAGCAAGGATGCCAGTGGTAGCTCAGTTTGAGTCCCAAAACCTCAAAAGTAGGGAAGCCCACAGTTCAGCCTTCAGTCTGTGGTCAAAGGCCCAAGAGCCCCAGTCCGAGAGTCCAAAAACTGAAGAACTTGGAGTCTGATGTTCGAGGGCAGGAGGCATCCAGCACGGGAGAAAGACGGAGGCAACACCCTCACAGACACACCCAGGGACAATACTTCACATCCTTCAATTCAATCTAGTTGACACTCAATATTAACTATCCCAGATATGAACCCAAAAGCCTAGACAACAAAATAAAGATAGATAAATAAAGTTACGTCAAAGTAGAAATCTTCAGCACAGCCAAGGAAACAGTCAACAGAATAAAGAGACAATCTACAGAATGGGAGAAAATATTTGCAAACTACGTATCTGATAAGGGGTTGATATCCAAATATACAAGGAACCCAAACAATTCAATAGTAACAAAAAAAGTTTGATTAAAAAATGGGGGCCAGGCGTGGTGGCTCACGCTTGTAATCCCAGCACTTTGGGAGGCCAAGGTGGGCGGATCACGAGGTCAGGAGATCGAGACCATGATGAAACCCCGTCTCTACTAAAAATACAAAAAATTAGCCGGGCGTGGTGGCGGGCGCCTGTAGTCCCAGCTACTCGGAGAGGCTGAGGCAGGAGAATGGCGTGAACCCGGGAGGCGGAGCTTGCAGTGAGCCGAGATTGTGCCACTGCACTCCAGCCTGGGCGACAGAGTGAGACTCCGTCTCAAAAAAAAAAAAAAAATGGGCAAAAGGGCTAGGTGCGGTGGCTCATGCCTGTAATCCTAGCACTTTGGGAGGCTGAGGCAGTTGGATCACGAGGTCAAGAGATCAAGACCCTCCTGGCTAACACGGTGAAACCCCATCTCTACTAAAAACACAAAAAATTAGCTGGGCATGGTGGCAGGCACCTGCAGTCCCTCCCAGCTACTCGGGAGGCTGAGGCATGAGAATGGTGTGAACCCGGGAAGGGGAGCTTGCAGTGAGCCAAGATCACATCACTGTACTCCAGCCTGGACGAGAGAGCAAGACTCTGTCTCAAAAAAAAAAAAAAAAAAAAAAGGCAAAGGATCTGAATAGATATATCTTCCAAAAAGACATATAAACAATGAGCAGTTATATTTAAAAAATGCTGAAAATCACTAATTATCAGAGAAATGCAAATTTAAACTGCAATGAGATATCACCTCACACCTGTAAGAATGGTTGTTATCAAAAAGACCAAAGACAACAAGGGTTGGCAAGGTTGTAGAGAAAAGATAATTCTTGCACACTGTTGGTAGGAATGTAAATTAGTACAACCATTAGGGAAAATAAAATGGAGGTTCCTCAAGAAATTAAAAATTGAGGGGCCAGGCGTGGTGGCTCACACCTGTAATCTCAGCACTTTGGGAGACCAAGGGGGGCGGATCATGAGGTCCGGAGATCGAGAACATCCTGGCTAACATGGTGAAACTCCATCTCTACTAAAAATACAAAAAAATTAGCTGGGCATGGTGGTGGGAACCTGTAGTCCCAGCTACTCGGGAGGCTGAGGCAGGAGAACGGGGTGAATCCTGGAGGTGGAGCTTGCGGGGAGCTGAGATTGCACCACTGCACTCCAGCCTGGGTGACAGAGCGAGACTCCGTCTCAAAATAAATAAATAAATAAAATAAAATAAAAATTGAACTATCATATAATCCACCAATTCCACTACTGGGTATATACCCAAAGGAAATGAAATCAATATGTCCAAAATATATTTGCACTCCTATGTTAATTGTAATGTTATTCACTGTAGCCAAAATAGGGAATCAAACTAAGTGTCTATCAACAGATAAATGGGTAAAGAAAATGTGGTCTATATACATAGTGGAATATTATTCAGTCTTACAAAGGAAGGAAATCCTATTATTTGTGGTAACATAGATGAACCTGGAGGACATTACATTAAATGAAATAGACCAGGCACCAGAAGTCAAATACTGCATGTTCTCACTTATAGGTGGAATCTAAAAAAGTTGAACTCAGGCTGGGTGCAGGCAGATTCCCTGAGGTCAGGAGTTCGAGGCCAGCCTGGCCAACATGGTGAAACCCCATCTCTATTAAAAATACAAAAAATTAGCTGGGTATGGTGGTCCTGTAGTCCCAGCTACTTGGGAGGCTGAAGCAGGAGAATTGCTTGAACCCAGGAGGCTGAGGTTGCAGTGAGCTGAGACCATGCCACTGCACTCCAACCTGGGTGACAGAGTGAGACTCTATCTCAAAATAAAATAAAATCAATAAATAAAAATAAAAAAGTTGAACTCATAAAAGTAGAGAATGAATGGTGGTTACTAGGGGTTGGGGATTGGGAAAATGCTAGTCAAAGGGTAAAAAAAGAAAAGAAAGCTACAGACCAACAACCCTTGTGAATATTAATGCAAAATCTTCAACAAAATACAAGTAAGCAGAATCCAGCAACCTATAAAAAGGATTATACATTATAGCAAAGTGGTATTTATTCCAGGAATGCAAGGTTAGTTCAACATCTGACAATCAACTAATAGATTATCAACATAATAAAAACAATAAAAGTAGAATAGAATAAATATTAATAGAATAAAAAAATCACAGGATCATCTCAATAGATGCAGAAAAAATATCTGACAAAATCAAATACCCCTGCACGCTAAAAAAAAAAATACACTAGGAACAGAAATGAACATACCTTGATAAGGGCATTGATTTAAAAAAAAAACACAGCTAGCAGTATACTTATTGGTAAAGACTTAAAGCTTTCCCTCAAGTTCATGAACAAGACAAGGGTGTTTGCCCTCACCACTTCTATTCTACAGTGTGCTACAGGTTCTAACTAGGAAAATTAGGCAAGAAAAATAAATAAAAGGCACCCAGAAAGATGGATGGAAAAGAAAGGAAGGAAGGAAGGAAGGAAGGACACTATCTCTATTTGCAGAAGACATGATCTTGTATATAGAAAATTCTGTCATCAAGGAAGAAAAGAAAGAAAGAAAGGAAGGAAGGAAGAAATAAAGAAAGAAAAAGAAAAGAAGGAAGGAAGAAAGGGAGGAAGGAAGGAAGGAAGAAAGAAAGAAACTAGGGCTAATAAATGAATTCACACCACTGTGCTCCAGCCTAAGTGACAGAGGAAGACTCTGTCTCAATTAAAAAAACATTAAAAATGAAAACCTCTCAAACATTAAAAACTTTTGTGCTTCAAAGGACACTATGAAAGAAGTGAAAATAAAACATGCAGAATGGGAGAAATATTTGCAAATCATATATTCTAGTATCTAGAACATAAAGAACTTTTACAACTCAATCATAAAAAGACACGTAACACATTTTAAAAATAGACATGGCTTTGAATAGCCATTTCTCCAAAGAATATAAACAGCCAATAAACACATGAAAATATGCTTAACATTATTAATCATTGAGGAAACACAAATCAAAAACATGAGATACCATGTCACACCTACTATGATGTACTACAATACTATGATATGCTATGATGGCTACAATCAAAGAAACAAAACATCAATAATACATGCTCGCAAGGATGTGGAGAATGTGGAACTGTTATACATTGCTACTGGGAATGTAAGATGGTGCAGCAGCTGTAGAAGAGTTCTCCAAAAGTTACATGTAGAATTATCGTATGACCCAACAATTCTGCTCCCAGGTATATACCTAAGAGAATTGAAAGCATATGTTCACAAAAACACTTGTACACGAATGTTCATAGTGGCGTTATTTATAAGAGCTAAAGAGCAGAAATAACTCAGATGTCCACCAACTGATGAATGGGTACACAAAATGTAGCAATAGGCTGGGTGTGGTGGCTCACCCCTGTAATCCCAGCACTTTGGGAGGCTTAGGTGGGTGGATCACCTAAGGTCAGGAATTTGAGACCAGCCTGGCCAACATGGTGAAACACCGTCTCTACTAAAAATACAAAAATTAGCCAGGCGTGGTGGCAGGCACCTGTAATCTCAGCTGCTTGGGAGGCTGAGGCAGGAGAATCGTTTGAATCCAGGAGGCAGAGGTTGCAGTGAGCCGATATTGCAGCACTGCACTCCAGCCTGGGTGACAGAGTGAGACTCTGTCTCACACACACACACACACACAAAAAAGCAGCAATTAAAAAGAATGAAGTACTGATACATGCTCAACATGAATTAACCTTGAAAACATTATTCTAAGTGAAGGAAGCCAGGTGCAAAATGATGCATATGGTATGATTCCATTTATATGGAATGTCCAGAGTAGGCAAATCTGTAGAGTCAGAAAGTGGATTGCCAGGAGCTGTGGGAGAGGAGATTTAGGAGTGACTGCTACTGATTATGAGGTTTCCTTTTGGGTGATGAAAATGTTCTGGAATTAGGTAGTGGTGGAGGTTGCACAACCTTGTGAATGTATTAATACTAAAAAATTGAGGCCAGGCGTGGTGACTCATGCCTGTAATCCCAGCACTTTGGGAGGCTGAGGCGGGCGGATCATGAGGTCCGGAGATCGAGACCATCCTGGCTAACACAGTGAAATCCCGTCTCTACTAAAAATACAAAAAAAAATTAGCCGCGCACGGTGGCGGGCGCCTGTAGTCCCAGCTACTCAGGAGGCTGAGGCAGGAGAATGGCATGAACCCAGGAGGCGGAGCTTGCAGTGAGCTGAGATAGCGCCACTGCACTCTGGCCCGGGCGAAAGAGCGAGACTACGTCTCAAAAAAAAAAAAAAATTGAATTGTACACTTTACATGTATATACATACACATATATACATACATATACATACACATATATACATACATATATATGCTATAATATGCAATATACTTCATTTAAAATGTTAAATAGTTCACTAAAAGGATTAAAAGAATAACATGCATGCACAGCATTTGTATTAGGAGGTTATTAGCTGCAGATATTGGAAATACAACCTTCACTAGTTTAATCAATAAGAAAATTTATTGACTCATGAAACTTGGAGTCCAGAGGTAGAAGGAACCTTCAGGATTAGTTGATTCAGTAGCTGAATGTTGCTGTCAAAACCCTGATTTTAAAAAATCTCTCTGCTCTGTAGTCATCAGGGTCAGTTTCATCTTTGGACTGATAGTGAAATACATCAAATGATTCCAGACATCACATCTGGACAAAACAAAGTCCTTAGGAAGAAAAGAGTTATTTTCCTAAGCTGTTCTCTTAAGAAGGAGGAAAAATTTCCCCAAAGCCCTCAACAGATTGGGACTTACATCGCATGGCCAGAACTGGTTCATGTGCCCATCCTAAGATAATCACTGCAAACAGGAATGGGATTAATTTCAGACCGTTGAGGCCTAGCCTAGATCTTGGGGTGATGTCCACTATCACTGCAATGACTGGCTGGGTGAAGAAGGAGATGGAAACTGAACAAAGTAAGAAGTAGGAAGGATGGGGAGAAATAGATGCTGGATAGGAAGGCAATACCTTTATTATCTCAATAGCATATGATTAATTCAATTTTTATATATTTGACCTCATATCAATGTATTCAATGAGCTAGAAAGAAGTACATGGACAATGTTAAATCCAGTGTTCTCCAGGGAGATTTAAGATGAAACAGTACCAACCAAAGATGCACTATGACCGCCATCCTCCCTGCCAGAGATTCTCCAGGGAGGTTCCTTTCTCCAATCACTGGACATATAGCAAACATGTTAGCTCAGAACGAGGAGAATCCCATCTTGGAATTGCATTATGTGTAGCTCAGCAGCACAAATGAGTTAAGAAAAATTGACTTATAGAATATTTTACTCCTATTCATTGGTTTTTAAAAAAAGTTAACAAAAAGTACAAATAAACCACAAGACTGTTTTTAAACGGGCAAAAGACTTGAACAGATGCTTCATGGAATAATATACACCAATGGCCCCTGAGCATGTGAAGTGCTCAACTTCATAAGTCATCAGGGAAATAGCATTCCCGAAAGCAAAAGCATTGAAAAGCCAAATGTTTTGAGGATATAAAGCAGCTCAAATAATCAAATATTGTTGGTAGGAGTAGAAAATGATAGATTCATTTTGGAGGACAGTTTGTTAGTCTCTTATGAAGTTAAACAACACCTGCCTTATGATCCACCATTCCCCTCCTAGCTATTAATCTGTGAGAAACGAAAATATGCCCACAGAAAGACTTGCTCAAGAATGTTCATAGCAGCCTTATTCATAACAGCCAAAAGTAGAAACAACCCAACATCTACCTAGGAGAATGGATAAACAAATTGTGACATATTCATACAATGGAATATCACTCAGTAATAAAAAGGAAGAAGCTGGCTGGGCACAGTGGCTCATGCCTGTAATCCCAACACTTTGGGAGGCCGAGGCGGGCGGATCACAAGGTCAGCAGATCAAGACCAGCCTGGCCAACATAGTGAAACCCCATCTCTACTAAAAATACAAAAATTAGCTGGGTGTGGTGGCACGTGCTTGTAATCCCAGCTACTTGGGAGGCTGAGGCATGAGAATCGCTTAAACACAGGAGGTGGAGGTTGCAGTGAGCTGCGATCGTGCCATTGCACTCCAGCCTGGTGAAACAGCAAGACTCCGTCTCTAAATAAATAAATAAATATAAAAAAGGAAAAAGCTACCGCGACCAGCCCTACATGGATGAGTTTCATACACATGATGTTGAGTGAAAGAAGCTAGCCCCTGAAAGTACTTACTGTGTAGTTCCATTTATATGACGTTCCACAACAGGTATATCCAATTCACGGTGATAGAAATCAGGACAGCAATTGCCTAAGAGGGTTAACTGGAAAGAAACATGAGAAAACCCTCTGGAGTGAGAGCAATGTCCTATATCCTGAGAACTGTGTTGAGTACACAGGTGTAAACACTTATCAAAATACATCTATCTGTGACCCAAGATCTATGCATCTCAATATATGTAAATTTCACTTCAATTAAAAAATGTAAAAAGTGAGGTGCAGATGTGATGACTGAAGGGACAGTGTCTGGAGCCCAATGAGAAGAGCTAGGATTTTGGGGCTAAAGCGTTTGACTCTAGTGTTCTAGGGCCCTGGGGAGCCATGGGAGGTGTTGAAACAGGTTGCAGGAGGACCTGGCTCAGTATTGCCATGTGTTCCGGGCACACTGTGGCTCCGTCAGTTCAGCTCTGCTGCTTTGGTGGCTGAGTCAGCTTAGCCCCCAACGTCTGGGCTTTCTCATCTGCCTCCTCCTTCCTGCAACACCTTGGAAAGCTTGTCTCTGAGGAGAGGCTCAGCTGGAGGCAGGGCACCCTTGGCACCCCTCTTCCCCCAACCGTCCCCAGCCCCCAGGGGACCAGGAGTGAAGAGCTTCCTCCACAGCCACAGCCCCTGCTTTCCTAAGCAGAGCGCGACGGAGGCTTCTGTTAAATCTCATTTGGAGTGTTACCGCCAGCCCAGCGCTCGCTCAGGCTTTCTCCTCGTTCAGCGTGGGTGATGACTCACTGCGGGGGAGGAGGCGAGAGGCGCCTGCTCTGCCCAGGGAGGTCGGCTGCAGCTGTGGGAGGAAAAGCTGCCCATCCCTGCGGGGATGTGGGGTTTCCGCTCCCAAACTGTCTGCTTTCTATTCCATCCAGGCAGGATGAAGGAACAGAAAGGGCTTGAATTTTAGGGACAGACCAAGCTGGAGGACATCCTATGCAAGCCTCAGATTCCACATCTGTAAAATGGAGCGGAGGCACCTTAGGGCTTTGGGTCCACGTCAGTTATTGGAAGGCTGCTCTTTAGGGGAAGGTGTGAAGTGGTGGGAAAGCAGGAGATGGAAGGGGAGTTGGCTGAGCACTGAAGCAGCCTCAAGTAAGTTTGGCTTTGGTCTGACCCACTGAGGGCTATAGAATTGGTCATACCCTACAAAGTTGTTCCTGCCCCAGCCGAGATAGGCGCAACCTTTTGCCCCCCTATATCAGTCATTAATACGGGATGCTCTTGGAGGCTCCCAACCGTGTATGCTCCTGTTAACAGGAGAATGGGGACAGCTGCAAGCTGTTACACAGCTGGAGGGTAGGCACACTGGCTTGGTTCAGCAGCCCCAACGGCGACTCCTACAGGGGGTAAAATACCCACTGCCCAGAACTTACGTGCGTTCACAAAATAGGCAGTGAAGAAATAGTAACTCTACTTCAGCTGCCTGAGAAAGAAGACTTAGGAACATAAATGCATGTGTCCTGCCTACTGTAGATTGAACATCCTTGGACCCAGGGCAGGCTGAGAATCTAGTCTATGTGTCTAAGCAGGAGCAATATCAAACATATTTAGGAGCCAGAGGCTGGCAGAGCAGCTGAGGCCTGGAGGCTCCCTTTAATTCCTGGATCATAAGGAAGTTTGGGGTGACGAAGTTAGGTGGGTGGGGTAGTGGTGGGAGGCCTTCAGGGACTTGGGACAGTGGCTGCCTACTATCTGGTGTCACCAGCTTGCCCATCATTCTGCCTTACTTCCATGCACCTGGAAATGTTTGTGCACACCTATCCTGAGCCAGGCCATGTATCTCAAGGGAGATCGGTCACCTGCTTACACCCTTTCCCCGATGTCCAGCATGTGCAATTTGAGAATTGGCCACTGGGCATTACCTGGTCTATCCAACAGTCTGTTTTCGATGGGGCTTTCCAGAAACTGAGTTAGAAATGTCCCTGGGATGTCAATATTTCCTTCTAAAAGCCCACTGTACTCATGGAAGGAAAGAACACTTACTTTGGAGTCAGACAGACCTGGGTTTGAATCCAGCTCTGCCATTTGCGGGCTGTGCGATCTCGCTCGAGTTGCTCTTCCTTTCTGAGCCTCAGCCTCCTGCGCTGAGCACGTGGATAAACTATGATGCCTGCTCAGAATGGTTACTGGGAGTGTAACCGGAATTGGTGGATTCTTGGTCTCACTGACTTCAAGAATGAAGCCACAGAGCCTCACGGTGAGTGTTAACAGTTCTCAAAGGCGGCTGTCCTGAGTTTGTTCCTTCTGATATTCAGATGTGTTTGGAGTTTCTTCTTTCTGGTGGGTTCGTGGTTTCACAGGCTCAGGAGTGAAGCTGCAGACCTTCACAGTGAGTGTTACATCTCTTAAGGTGGCATGTCTGGAGTTATTCGTTCCTCCTTGTGGGTTCGTGGTCTCGCTGGCTTCAGGAGTGAAGCTGCAAACTTTCACGGTGAGTGTTACAGCTCATAAAAGCAGTGTGGACCCACAGAGTCAGCAATAACCAGATTTGTTGTAGAGAGCAAAAGAAGAAAGCTTCCACAGTGTGAAACGGTACCCCAGCAGGTTGCCACTGCTGGTTCAGGCAGCCTGCTTTTATTCTCTTATCTGGCCCCACCCACATCTTGCTGATTGGTCTATTTTACAGAGAGCCGATTGGTCTGTTTTATAGAGAGCTGATTGGTCCGTTTTGACAGGGTGCTGATTGGTGGTCCTGAGCTAGACACAAAAGTTCTCCACATGCCCACTAGACACAAAAGTTCTCCACGTCCCCACTAGATTAGCTAGATACAGAATGTGGATTGGTGTATTTACAAACCCTGAGCTAGACACAAAGATTCTCCAAGTCCCCACCAGATTAGCTAGATACAGAGTGCCGATTGGTGCATCCACAAACCCTGAGCTAGACACAGGGCGCTGATTGGTGTGTTTACAAACCTTGAGCTAGATACAGGGTGCTGATTGGTGTATTTACAATCCCCTAGCTAGACATAAAGGTTCTTGAAGCCCCCAGCAGACTCAGGAGCCTAGCTGGCTTCATCCAGTGGATCCCCACCGGGCGGCAGGTGGAGCTGCCTGCCATTCCTGCCCTGTGTGCCCACACTCCTCAGTCCTTGGGAGGTGATGGGACCTAGCGCCGTGGAGGAGGGGGCAGCGCTCGTAGGGAAGGCACAGGCATGGTGGGCTGCAGGTCCTGAACCCTGCTGTGCTAGGAGGCAGCTAAGGCCCGGCAAGAAATCGAGCTCAGCGCCCGTGGGTCAGCACTGCTGGGGGACCCGGCCACCCTCCACAGCTGCTGGCCCGGGTGCTAAGCTCCTCACTGCCTGGGGCCGGCGGGGCCGTCTGGCCACTCTGAGTGCGGGGACCACCAAGCCTTCGCCCACCTGGAACTCTAGCTGGCCCGCAAGCACTGCACGCAGCCCCGGTTCCCGCTCGTGCCTCTCTCTCCTCTCCCTCCACACCTCCCCGCAGGCTGAGGGAGTTGGCTCCGGCCTCGGCCATCCCAGGAAGGGGCTCCCACAGTGCAGCGGCAGGCTGAAGGGCTCCTCAAGCGCTGCCAGAATGGGCGCCGAGGCTGAGGAGGCATCGAGAGCGAGTGAGGGCTGTGAGGGCTGCAAGCACGCTGTCACCTCTCAGGAGGACTGAGAGCCTGTCATATATTGTGTTTAGCAGCAGATAGTAGGCCCTTGATAAATGTTAGCTTTCCCCTCCTTTTTCTTTTCTGGAGTGATTCCACTTTCACAGGTCCACCACTCACACTAGAGGGGCAGGCTTATCCTGCTTCTAGATCCTAATGGACCCTTTTAGTCTCTGGGGAGGAATCCCTTATCTTGTCAGTTTCAGGCTCCAGTTCCAGGAACTGCACCGCAGAGGCTTAATTACTTTCTAAGAAATAGACATAGCTATTGTTACGGGATTCTTAGGATGTCGCTTCGCCAGCTGGAAACCTTTGTTGCCGGTGTGGCGCCTTTGCCTGCATTTTGCTTTGGCCCACTGGGCTTGCTTTGCCCACTGAGCCTGGAGGGCTGCACTTGGCTCGCACTACTAGCCTGCATCCCAAGGGTGAGCCAGGTGTGGAATGGTGACGGGTGTGTGAGCGAGTGTGGGGTCTGGCCACTGTGCACAGCCAGGCATACCCACTGTGGTGGGGTAGGCAACTCCAGATGCCGGCATAGGTGCAGGGTCCCTGTGAGGCTGCAGCTGGACCAGGCATACCATAAGCAGCTTCCATGGCTGACACTGGGGAATGTGGTGGTGGTGGCTGGAAGCTTGGAGACACTAGGAACCTCAGAGCCCTAAAGAGGGGATCACAGCCCTGGCTCAGGGAGCTTCTAGGTCTAGCCTCCCCAAAGGATCACAGCTCTTCTCTCCTTCTGGTCACCCACAATGTGATGAGCAAGAGGCATATTTCAGCCCTGTTTGTGTTACAGCTCTTTTAGCCCTGCCATTTGGCGGGTCCCAAGTTCTTGTCTTGTGTCCAAGAAGAATGAGGTACGCAGACAAGTAGAGGAGCAAGATGAAAAGGAGTTTTACTGAGTGATGGAACAGCTCAGAGGAGACCCACTCAGAGGAGACCTGCAGTGGATAGCTCCTCCCTATAGCCAGGGTGTCCTGACGAGTGTTCAGCTCTTAGCAGAGATAGTAGCTGCTGTCTGCAGGCAGGTTGTCCAGACGAGTATTCAGCTCTCAGCAGAGAGGGTAGCTGTTCTTTGCAGGCAGGTCATCCCAACAAGTGTTCAGCTGTCAGCAGAGAGGGGATCCTGGGGTGACTAGCTCCTCTCTGCAGCTGGCTGTACTGTTGTCTCCTGGGTCTGGCTGAGTCCAAGGCTTTCTATGGGCCTCAGAGGGGAGGATGTGTGTGCAGATTGGTACATGGGAGGCCACAGGTGGGTCCAGAAAAGGCACCACAAGTTCCCACTCCAGTCCACAGGACTGGAAGCCTGGCCTTCAGCCATCAGGCCTACCAGCTTGAGGGTCAGGCTTCACCAGGGACCCACCCCCTTGACACTGGAGCCTGTCCACCTCCTGCTGCCATTCATAGTGCCCAGACTGTTTGTTCCAAGGCGAACAAGCCTGGATGGGCTGCAACAGTGCTCTAGCTCAGCTCCATACTTACTCTGAGATCAGAGTGGGCACTGGGAGTAGGCAGTGGGAGCAGACATCTCCAAGCCTGCAGGGGCAGGGGTGACAGAGAGCGCAGAGATGCCTGGGTTTGCAGCTGTTGCTGGGAGTCTGCAGCTGCGCCCAGGAGGGCAGTGCTCCTGCCTGCTCTCGGCTCCCTATGTCTCTGTGGAGTAGCAGCACTGCCCCAGGCCCAGCTCTGCCCTCTCTGTCCACCCCTCAGTGCCCAACCACACTGCTCCCCTGCCAGCAGGTCACTCAGACTAGCTCCATTGTGGCAGCTCCCAAGGTGGTGGGCTCTGGGAGGCTCCTGGGGGCAGGCTTTGGGGACTGCCTGCCTCTTCTCCACATTTTCCCACGGGTGGTGGTGGGCAAGGTGCAGGTGGCATGGTGGCCTTGGCCAACCCTGCACAAATGAAACCAATGCTTTTGGGGCCAGCTCCACGAGTCCCGGCTGCGCCTTCCACTGGGTGCTCGCAGGCTCCTGAGACACGGCAGGGAGTGAGGTTGAGGCGGTGGTGGAGGCTCCAGGCCTGGGAGCAGGTCCTGTCCAGCTGTGTGAGGGTGCGGGTGGCACAGTCGGCTGCCTTGGGGACACAGGGCGCACCACCGCTGCTCTAGCAGCTGCTCCTGCTGCCGCCACCCGTGCCTTCCTGCTGCAGCCAGCGTGATAGCAGTGGCTGCTCCGGATGGCCTGCCACTGCCATCACTATTAGATGAGCGCCCTCTTTGTGCCCCATTCAGCTGCTCCTTTCTTGGAAAGATGACCTGGCCATGGGGGGGTGGGCCTTTGCCAGTAAGCTCTGTCCTTTCTTTGGAATCCTGAAGGGTTGGTGAGGAGCTTTACTTGGAACCTGCTGTCAGAGATGCAGACTTCAAAGGGGCTAGTGGGACAAGAATGTAGTGGACACAGGGTGGGGCGTGGCCTGGGGGTGAAGGGCATATGCCTCAGGAGGCACTTGGAGGCTGGAGGCTGGTCAGGGCTTGAGGCCAGACATGCAGGCTCCCTGTCTGGGCTTTTGGCTGTGCTGAGATGGGCAGGGCTTGGTGGGAATGCTGCCATATCTGGAAAATAGCTCTGGCAGCCCGTGGGGGCAGCCAGCCACGTTCCAGCATGTGTCCACACCATATTGTGCTGTCATAGCTTCCCCAAGCTGTAAACAGACGTCCTCCTACCGGAAGCGTGCTTTTCTCCTGTCTCTTGGACAATGTGGCATTTTCCAAAGCTTGGTCACATCAAAACCAGTTCTTATCAGGAGGGACCAAATCATTTTTCTTCCTTTTAGAGCATGATCACACCCAGGGGATAGACTTCGTTAACTGTTTTGTGAAAACTTGGCATTTGGATACTTCCTAATGGTTTTTATTGCGCGTAGTTCTGGAAGCAACACACACACATACACGTACAAATGTATAAACATTTACATATCTATAAGTATTTATATATAATTATATATTCATAGTATCTTATTGAATTATGATTACAGTACAATGAAATGAGTAAATCTTAGGTGTATGGCTTGATGAATTTTTACCTCTGTTTATACTGCTGTAACCCCTGCCAAGATCAAGGAGTAGAACATTTCCGTCTCCCCAGAAAGTTCCCTGTGCAACTTCGTAGTAAGTAGCCATTACCCACCACCTACTACAAAGCAACTGCCATCTGGCTTTTATCACTGCAATTCAGTTTTGCCTGTTTTTGAACTTTGTGTGATGGGATCTTAGTCTAAAGTCTTTTGTGTCTAGTTTGTTTGTGTATGTATGTATGTATTTATTTATTTAGAGACAGGGTCTCACTCCGTTGCCCAGGCTGGAGCGCAGTGCCCTGATCATGGTTCACTGCAGCCTTGACCTCCCAGGCTCAGGCGATCCTCCTACCTCAGCCTCCCGAGTAGCCAGGACCATAGGCATGTGCCACCACACCTGGCTAATTTTTGCTTTTTATTTTTTTGTAGAGGCAAGGTTTCACCACATTGTCCAAGCTGGTTTCAAACTCCTGGGCTCAAGTGATTTGCCTGCCTCAGCCTCCCTAAGTGCTGGGACTACAGGTGTGAGCCACCATGCACAGCCTGTGTCTAGTTTCTTTCACTCATCAATAATGTTACTTGAAATTCATCCATGGTGTTGCATTTTTCAGTAACCATTCTTTTTATTGCTGAATAGTATTGGATTGTATGACTATACCACAATTTGTTTATACAGTTTCCCATTGATGGACAAGAGCCAATTTAGTTTAAGCATAATAGATGTAGGGAATATTGAATTTCAGTAAACACAATGTCAGAGATGAATGGAGGGAAACTTAGAGATCATCTGTCTAAACTTTCTTATTTTGCACATGAGGCCCAGAGAAGGAAAGTGACTAGTCCAAAGTCACACAGGTTTGTCAGGTCAGAACTAAGGCCAAATCAAGTCTTCTACTTCTCTGGCCAGTTGGGGCTGTTTATCTTCCCCTCTCCATATCTCACTGTATCTCTTAATCAGATGTGAAAAAGTTAATCCTTTACTTCCTGAAAGGATTTCTACAGTTTTTCTTTTCTTTTTTTCAGATGGGGTCCCACTCCTGTCGCCCAGGCTGGAGTGCAGTGGTGCAATCACGGCTTTCTGCAGCCTTGACTTCCTGGGCTCAGGTGATCCTCCCACTCTTAGCGTACTGAGGAGCTGAGACCACAGGTGTGCACCACCACGCCCGGCTAATTTTCTGTATTTTTAGTAGAGACGGGGTTTCACCATGTTGCCCAAACTTACAGTTTTTCTATGTATACAATCCCCCAAGAGTATATAATACAATTTACTTCCAAGGTGTCAAAAACTTGTCTATTATGAAGTGAGATGGATTTACAAATGTTCATAAAAGAGAAAAACATAATTCACAAGAAACAATCTGTTTGCACCAAGGTCTGATGTGCCAGAAAACACAATATAGGGTTAAGTATTTTTCAGGTAGCCTTGCAGAGATGCTAGAAGTCTACCAGCCCCCAGATATCATTCCAGGAGTGATTTCCTTTATTTCTATCTTTTTACTGCAATAGAAAAGCTGCAGAAATTCAGATGGATCTGGGTTCAAATCTTGGCTCAGACCTTTTGTAGCTGTGTCACCTTGGACAAGTGACCACTTCTCTGAGCCTCAGTTTCCCCCTCTGTAAATTGAAGATGATAATAGCATCTGTCTTACAATGGTGTTGGGGAACACATTTCCTGGCATGCAGTGGATACTTGATACATCATTCTTGGTTATAAATTTGGATTTACAGCCTAGAGTGGCTTGAAGACAGGGGCGGCTCTGGCAGAAGCAAAGGTAGGGAAGTGAGAGTCTGGATTGGGGTGTGTGGGAGGCCATTTTCTTCCTATGAAGTTTGAAATTTTCCTTGGCAAGAGCCTCATGCCTTTCAGGTCTCTGGCGCCTGGCCTTGTCTGTCTGCTTAGATTTCCCTGGGCTCCTATCTCAGAAACGGAGGCCAGGATAAGGGCAAGGCTTATGTGGTCCAGAGGTCACGGAGCCGTGCCTTGGTGGTCACATGGCCTTGGAGTGGAGCCCCAGCCTGGTGCTGAGTCTGTAGAGGGCTGAGCCACAAGAAAAAGAGAACAACCCTAAGTAGGTAACTGTCATGTTTTCATGGACTTTTCAAGGCCTTGGGAGACCCGCTAGAATGGGGCCTCAAGATTTGGGGTGTCTGGAGCAGAGGACGGAGTGGGCTCGCTGGGCAAGCCTGGGTTGAGAACGCTGCTTCCTCATCAACTAGCTGTGTGGCCTTGAGTGAGTCGTTTTCACCCACTGAGCCTCAGTTTCTTCCTCTGCAAAATGCAGAGTCATTTCTATTGGGAGATTTCAAGGATCCAATGGGACAACAATGGGAGGATGGTGAAGAGTCATTTCCCCTGGTCTGGCTGATGGCTGAGAAGTCGCCAGCCACAACTCATTGACCTGCTAAATTACTGAAGTCCCCCCAATCCCAGATCCTGGGCAAACCAGGCAGTTTCCATAGGCGTCCCCATAATTCACCTGTTGTCCAGCCCCAGGGCAAGGCGACAAGCTCAGCACATGTGATGGAAGAACATGGCTGTTGTTCTCCCATGCGAAATGACTTTGGAATTTCCTGGTGGCCTTTGTCTCTGGGACTTTCCTCGTGGCCAGATATTGTTTGCTGAGAGCCCTGAACCATGCCTTCCCCTCTCTGAGTTTCTGTCGCTTTAACTTTAAATGAGATAATAAAAGCACAAATATTAGAAGATTATCGTGAGGATTAAATGGAGTAATGATTGCAAAGCACTGAACAGAGCCTGGTTAAGTGCAGTAGTTAAGAGAATGGGCCCAGGATTCAGGCTGGGTTCAAATCCCGCCTCCACCGTTTCCTGGCTATGTTAACTTGGGAAACTGCTTAAGTTTTGGGCCTCCATTTCCTTATTTGTAAACTACAGATATGACTGGAATCCATTTTATAGAGTGGTTGGATAGCACTGAGATAACAGATGTGAAAAAATAAAATGACTGGAGGCTAACCAAAATTCTTAAGTGGTAGGATGCAGACATCATCTGGGTGGGTGACAACGGTTAAGAATTCTTCAATTTTGCTGTCTACCAATCAGAGCAGTATCACTGAGCTTTAATCAATTATAGCAATAGAATTGAATTTCAGTAATACTATAGCAGTCTTTTTTTTCTTTTTAAAATTATTCTCTTTCTGGAACACGGTAACTGAAAAGATTTTTTTTTTTTTTTTTTTTTGAGACAGTCTTGCTCTTTTGCCCAGGCTGGAGTACAGTGGAGTGATCTTGGCTCACTGCAGCCTCCGCCTCCTGGGTTCAAGCAATTCTCCTGCCTCAGCCTCCTGAGTAGCTGGGACTACAGGCGTGCGCCACTATGCCTGGCTAATTTTTGTATTTTTAGTAGAGACAGGGTTTCACCATGTTGGCCAGGATGGTCTTGATCTCCTGACCTCGTGATTCACCCCCCTCGGCCTCCCAAAGTGCTGGGATTACAGGTGTGAGCCACTGTGCCCAGCCACTGAAAAGATTTAAATTATTGCATCCCAATGCAGTCATAGACCGCCCATGTGAACCTGAGCAAGTCACTTCCTCTCTGTGGACCTCACTTTCCTCCTCTGTAAAATGGGGATAATTATGCCAACCTTGCGGGGTTCCTCTGAGAGTGAGATAAGACACTGGGGGCCCAACTCCCAGCCCACCCTGTGGCCCAGGATCCGCTTCCCACAACCTATGGTTTCCTGGCTTGCCATTGTGCTCTATAGTTGCCATGGCAGGAAAATTCTGGCTCCAGGGCATTATGACAACTCACTGCCATTAATGCAAAGTTCGTGTGTGCTTATTCTGCAGGCTGTCTGCACGTGGACCTAAGGACGAGGACTGGGAGCGGGGCTGGGTTTCAGGAAACTATCAGGATTCTTGGCTTCTCCAGCCATCAGGAAACCTGGCAAAGGAGGCCTGCTCCAGGGAAAGGCAAGGCATCTGGGCTTTGGTGTCAGACAGACCTGGGCTTGATCTCAGTCTTGTTCTTTTAAATATGTGTGCCATTGGGCAATCCCTTTGATCCTCAATAACAAGGTAACAACAGTGTTTACCTCTAAGGGTTACTAGGGCACTGTGTTTGTGCCCAGTAAGTGTTGTCTTCTATTATTGCTGTTAGAGATAAAGATGGGCCTGACATGGTTTATTGACCGAATAATGAATGCCCCGCAGAGTGAGTAGAGCCAAGACTTCCCTTTCATAGTTCTTCACCAGGCTCTGGGGAGTGGAGTAGGATGTGAGTTAACACACTGACATCTCATTGAAAGTGGCCGGGCGGAGACCAAACTACACCAGTCGCGATCAAGAGATCTTTATTGGAGGTATTGAGCGGAGAAGGAAGAGAAGAGAGAGAGGAGAAGGAAGAGAAGAGAGAGAGGAGAAGGGAGAGAGGAGAAGGAAGAGAAGAGAGAGAGGAGAAGGGAGAGAGGAGAAGGAAGAGAAGAGAGAGAGGGCTGCTGGTGTGCTGGGTTTTATATCCCTTGGGCCTAGGTGGATTGGGCTAGGGGCGGGCCCAAGGGAAGGCAGGAGACGCTTCTTTCTGATTGGCCCTCCTTTGGCGGGTTCAGACAGTGCCCGGTCAAGGAGGGGAGAAGAACCCGGAACTGGCCCCATCTTAAGGTATGGCGCCATTTTAAGGTACCCCATGTTACCTAACACTCATGATGTCAATCAAGTGCTTGGCAAGTAGTAGATGCTTGATAAATGCTAATTGCTGCTCCCCCAACCTCACACAGGCAGGTCTCAATCAAGTGCTTGGCAAGTAGTAGATGCTCGATAAATGCTAATTCCTGCTCCCCCAACCTCACACAGGCAGGTCTGAGAAGACCTCAGAACTTCTTTGGGCATGGCAGTCATCATTTTCTTCTGCTCAGTCCTTTAGGAAATTTAAGAGCTAATGGTCTCCTTCAACCTTCATTGTGGCCTAGGTCACCTTGTTCCAAACATACAGGGAAGGAAACTTACCAGGGAGACTTTCAGTGGCTTCGCCACTGTGGCAGAGCTGGAATGTGATAACAACTGTGTCCACTCTGTTTCCCATCCATCATTCATTCATTCAAGGAATATTCTTAAGCACTGTCAACTGAAGAATGATGAGGTTCACACATTTGGAAAGGAGATCTTTATCATAAACGGAGGCAGCCTGCAGGCCAGCCATCCCATAGGCTGGGTAGCATCGCCTCTGGCTCTGCAGAGAACAAGCAGTTTGAGGGAAGGGTAAAGGGAACAGGAACTTATGCTAAGTGAGACGGCTGAATATACACTTGTAACCAGAGACCAGAGGAGCCATGAATACTGATGAAAGGAGAAACGTGCACATGCATGGTCCAGCTTCATGCATCTTCATGGGTTGCATGTCCAAACAATAACAGCATTAGTATGATCCACGAGGGTGGAATTTTTGGTCCTCAGACATCAAAAGGTGAAGCAAAGGACGTGAAAATCCTCACTGCACATCCTCCACAGGTTGGCCAAAACTGGCCCAGAGGTGGTCACTGGCCGTTTCTTTTCTTTTTTTTTTTCTTTCTTTCTTTTTTTAAACCTGGAGGGTGGTCGGTTTTTAGGAAGGGATACCATTATGAAACTGGTGAGCTGTCATTTCAAAACTGCAAAGAGGAAGAGGGAGTCTGGTCATGGCCTCAGATGATTGGCTAAAGGTGATAGAGGAATGAGTCGTCTGTTTCTTGTTTTCCAAATCTGCTTACTCCTTAGGAAAGCATTCTGGTTAAAAGTCAATAAGGAAGGGGCATACTGAGATGTGTTTGGCCTCCTGTCCCATCATGGCCAGGAACTTGGTTTTTAAGGTTTCTCCTGGGTCCCCTTGGCCGAGTGGGTCTGTTCAGTCTGTTGTGGGGCTTAGGATTTGATTTTTAGTTCTCAGCACCTACTATGAACTCTGAACAAAAGTGGTTAACAGGACAGACTCTTCTCTGCCTGAGGAGTTTATAGCCTAGTCAGGAGAGAGATAGGAATAAATAACTACACCAAAAGTTTCTTAATCACAAGGCCATTAAGTGCTGAGAATGGGAAGTGCAGGGAGTGGCTAGAGCGTCCAACAGGGTGACCAAGTCTCCTCTAAGTGGTCAGGGAAGACCTTCCTGTGGAGGCTCATCTTGAGCTCCCCTGAGAGCAGAGCCTGGAGCAGAGACCTAGGTGCGGGGGTTTATCTGGGAGCGGACCCAGGGAGCAGCAGGGGAGGAGTGGGGAGGTGAGACCGGGCAGGAGGAAAGCCAGCATAAAGGTTGCAATCAGGGTCGTTCCTGTGGGCAGCTGGACTGGCTATGCCTGGGACCACCTGAGGAGGGGACAGAGGGCCTCCTGGTAGTGTCCATACAAAGGGACAAGGGACATCACCAAGGGAGACCCAGCCACCTCTCCCAGTGTCCTTCCAGTCAAAGGAACCTAAGGTCAGCCGTCCAGCCCATCCAGAGTTCAGGCCCAGGTGAGTCAGCTGCAGCAGGTGACATTTTTCATGCAGCTTGGAGGGCCTTAGGGGAGTATTCCAGGCAGAGGGACAGCTCCTGATTCACCTGTCTGTAAGAGGGACGGCTCATCTGCCACACCCTGGCCCGGGCAATTCTGCTGGCCCCGCATCTTGGAGTGGAATCGTTTCCTGGAACAGTACATCTTCTGGACCCCACCCCATGCTGCACGACTCAGAGTGTCAGCTGGAGCACTTTCTCCACCTAGTGCCTCCTCCGAAGATCTGACAAAGGCAGGCAGGGGTGTCAATGAGAAGGAGGTGTGTGGAAGTGCTCCTTTCTCCTCCGCCGTAGTCTTCCTGCCTCCCAGACAAGCTTCAGAAGGCAGGAAATCTCCAGACCACCTATGGAAGAAAGAAGGCTGCCTGGGCCTGGGGTTTGGGTCATGTGAGCCAGCTCTAGAAAGCCTTTTGGTGCCCACAGAAACCCCCAAAAAAGGAATGTATGGCATAACTCTAATGAAATTTAGGAAGCCCGAGGCATTCCCTACCCTTGTCTACTCTCCCTAAACTATCCTGTGCACCAGGCTGACAGCTTCTGGCCAGGGGCCAAGTCCAGGGGCTGGAGGGAAGATGCCTGCAGGGAGGTGGTAAGCTGCATTTTGTTCCCTCCCAAATGACATAGAGCAGTGGCCGGGAGTGAGGAGATCTGGTTCCAGGCCCAGTGACTCTTGAGCCATTATTGCAAAAAGACCTAAGCCAATCTGAAATGCACAACTCTAGGCTCTTCTTGGTGGCTAGCGGTGTTAGCCAACAATTAGCAGTGAATGAGGACCTGCCGCTTCCCCCAGTCTTGCTACCAGGTTCACATGAAAGCAAGTTGTGGACGGAATTCTGCCCCCACAAAGACATTTAGTAGGCAACTGTTATGAGCAAGCAGGTCCCAGACAGTTCATGCAACATGTATTTATTAAACTCAGCAGATTCAAGGCAGACATAAGAATATTCCAGAGTCACATTCTGTGACTGTTACAGACCACATCAGGCAACCAGAATCACTTTTTTGAGATGAGTCTCGCTCCGTTGCCCAGGCTGGAGTGCAGTGGCATAATCTTGGTTCATTGCAACCTCCACCTCTCGGGTTCAAGAGATTCTCCTGCTTCAGCCTCCCGAGTAGCTGGGATTACAGGTGCATGCTACCATGCTCTGCTAAATTTTGTATTATTATTATTATTTTTTTTTGAGATGGAGTCTCGCTTTGTCGCCCAGGCTGGAGTACAGTGGCGTAATCTCGGCACTGCAAGCTCCGCCTCCCGGGTTCACGCCATTCTCCTGCCTCAGCTTCTTAAGTAGCTGGGACTACAGGTGGCTGCCACCACACCTGGCTAATTTTTTGTATTTTTTAGTAGAGACGGAGTTTCGCCATGTTGGTTAGGCTGGTCTCAAACTCCTGACCTCAAGTGATCCTACTGCCTTGGCCTTCCAAAGTGTTGGGATTACAGGCATGAGCCACTGTGCCTGGGCCAGAACCACTCTTAACCGGTGGCTGGACCCAGGACCTACCAGGGAGCAGCCTGAAGTGCCATCCCTGGGGCTTGCTGGATTCTTACACCTAATTGTGCCAGGGGAGGAAGTGCCTCTAAAATATTTTAACCGAGCTGTATATTCTGAATCCCACTAACTTTATCAACAAGTGCCTGTTTCCAGCATCCATTAAGCTGGCTAACAAGCCACTGATTTCACCTCTGAAAACTCATTTATTTTTAACAGTCATTATGCTAATCAGCCGAGCTACTGGTGTTGATCAGCACTAAAGACAAACGAAACCCTTGTCCTCGTGGCTTCTGGAGCCAGTGAAGACCACACTGTGGTGAAAATGGCAGCTGGCCTGGCACCCCTGGACTGTGAATTCTAGGAGAGGCAACTGACTATGCTGGAGTTGTAGCAAAAAATCAAGAACACACGTTTATATCACATCATCTTCTCTGAAGCATTCTCAGCTTCACTTTGGACATCGTGGTGGTGAGATTCTGACAGTCAACTCTGCCACTGGCCCTCATGTCCCCATCTCTAATGTGCCTACTATCCCATGCCCTTGGAACAGCCTCCTGCTCTGGGGCAGAATCTGGGGTGAGGTTGTTCTGGGCTCCCTATGGACAACACTGGGGATGACTCTGGTCATTTTCTGATGCCTCCCTTTGTTGAGCGATCTCGGGGTGATTATCCTCAGAAAAAATCTGCCTGTTCGGGTGCGGTGGCTCATGCCTATAATCCCAGCACTTTGGGAGGCCAAGGCAGGAGGATCATGAGGTCAGGAGCTTGAGGCCAGCCTGGCCAACATGGTGAAACCCTGTCTCTACTAAAAATACAAAAGTTAGCTGGGCGTGGTGGTGTGTGCCTGTAATCCCAGCTACTTGGGAGGCTGAGGCAGGAGAATTGCTTGAACCCGGGAGGCGGAGGTTGCAGTGAGCCAAGATCGCACCACTGCACTGCAGTCTGGGTGACAGAGCAAGACTCTATCTTGGAAAAAAAAAAAAAAAGAAAGAAAAATGTGCCTGTTTGCTGCCAGCAGAACCAGTTTTTACCTCTAAACACTCTTTTGTCCAACTGATCATTCATTTATTTGTTAACAAGTTATTTTGGGGAAGGATTTCCATGTCTGTGCTAGGGCTAATTTTCTAGCACAGTGTTGGAGCTCAGTAAATATTGAATGAGTGCATGAAGGATGACAGGAAGGGAGAAAGCGACTGGGGGCTGTGTGCAAGGGAAGCAGCAGCATTGTGTGCCTGCAAGGCGGCTGTCCATCTTGCAGAGACACCAGCCCTGCCCTCCAAAGGTTCCCTCAGCCTCTCCATCTTCATGCTTCTCCCAGGTTGGTGTTAAGCCTTTTGAGAGAAGCTGAATTAAGTGCTAGGCTCCCTTCACTGCCTAAATGCCCTGTGAGAGATGTGCCAATCAGCAGATTGCTAGAGCATGAGGCTGTTTTCATTGTCTGACTCACTTGGGAGCAGGTGGTTCATTTCTGAAAAGCTGAGGCTTAGTGAGTTTTCATGGATGGAGGGGACAGAGGAAAAGGAAACAAGACAGACTGACAGACACAGAGAGCCACAGCCAGCTGATATGTGCTGAGCACTCAATCCATGCCAGGCATGCTGTTAGGCCCTAGGAATTCAGTGATGTAACAGACAGACTCAGGCCCTGCCCTCAGGGAGCTTAAAGTCTAGAACAGGGGTTGACAAAGTCCAGTCTGTGGGCTGATTCTGGCCTGCTTGGAACACGGCTGTGCTCATTTGTTTGAGTGTTGTCTAGGGTTGATTTCACTCATTTGTCTGAGTGTTGTCTAGGGTTGATTTCACTCATTTGTCTGAGTGTTATCTAGGGTTGATTTCAGTCATTTGAGTGTTGTCTAGGGTTGATTTCACTCATTTGAGTGTTGTCTAGGGTTGATTTCATTGATTTGTCTGAGTGTTGTCTAGAGTTGATTTCACTCATTTGTTTGAGTGTTGTCTAGGGTTGATTTCACTCTGAGTTGAGTAGTTGAGCAGAGTTGAGTAGTTGCAGCAGGGACTGTGTCACCTATAAAACCTAAAATACTTACAATCTGGCCCTTTCTAGAAAAAGTGTGCTGACCCCTGGTGTAGAGGCCAAGCAGATACAAGCAGCCAGAAGCAGAAAGAAGAGTGAAGTCAAAACGCACACAGAAAATGAGAGAGGAGCCCCCCAAAATATGTGAGGTGGGAAGGCTGCAGTTCCCACAAATATTTCTATTTGTCATCCTTCGCCATGACAAAACTCCACCATCAGTGGCTTATTCCTTAGGGATAAGCATTGCTTTCACAAATATTCCCCTGAGAAGAGTTTTTCATCCTCGATTTATACCCTGAGTATGGAGTAGCTGAAGAGATCATTCTGGAGGCAGACAGGGCTGCTGAAGATTTCCAAAAGCCAGGACGGAGGGAGAGGGAAGGGCTGGGCCTTATGGATGGGAGGTGTCTGGGTAGGGCAGAGCACCACAGCCTGCAAAAGCAATTGTGTTGTTTGTCCAAGATGAGCCGGTGGTAGGGTGTGTCTCTGAGCTGCTCTGCGGTTTCTCAAGGGTGGGATTCTATTTGTGACCAAAGGAGTCACTCACCGCCTAAGGGCAGAGTTGTGATTCCTCTTCCATCCCTGACATTGGGCAGCATCGGCTCTTGGGGGTGCATAGGTGTGTGTATGCATGCACTGGTCTGTGTATCAGGAGGGAGCCACATTTTGCAGTGAAGGGGGTGCAGTTTATATAATTTGGGGGACCCTCTTTAAGGAAAAGATTTCAAAATTATCAATCCTAATTTAGGTATGCATATGCATATTTAGAATTTAAAAAGAAATAATGTTACAAAATTTTAAAAAATTGACAAGGGTCAGAAACACTGCAAAATCTAGAAAAATGACATATGTATTAATTAACTTCCTGATGCCCTCTGAAATGCATTTCATGCTAGTTTTGCTATATACTTTTCATATGTTTATGATTTTTAATAATCTTTTCTAATAGAGAAAAGAGTGATATGTCAGCCTTTCCTCTGACACAGTCGACTGAAATTTGTTTTTTCACCAAGAGTTAGGATGCACAAGATGTAACTTCATATACATACTTGCTTCTTGCAGCACAGCCTTGGGTTTGGGTCCTATAGACTCAAGAATTCTGATAAATTCAATTTTGTATGTTTTCCATCACAAAAAGAAAAATGTATGGTATATTTATAATGCTATATGTTACCTTATTGGGGATATGCTGCATTATCAAGCATATGCCCAAATGGAAAAAAAACTTTTTTTGATTAGGGTCAGTGAGAACTGAATCCAATTATAATACTGTCTGTGATGATCTGAAGAATTTTCCATTTCCATTTTTGGCTCTGTCCATTTCCAAGCCTGTTTCTCTTCTTTGGCCCACACCTTTCTGGTACCGGGCACCAGACCACACACTGAGATATTTTGGTACAGCCATAGGCCTCACTCCTTCATGTCATGATGCAGGGCAAGTTGGCATGGGGGCAATAGGGCTATTCTGGAGGTCATTTTTATGCCAGTGTCTTAGTCTATTTTGTGTTGCTTATCATACAATACCTGAAAGAAAAATCACTTATTTATTACATTTATGGAGGCTGAGAAGTTCAAGGTTGAGGGCCTGCATTTGGTGAGGGCCTTCTTGCTGCTGGGGACTCTCTGCAGCGTCCCAAAGTGGCTCAGAGCATTACATGGCAAAAGGGCTGAGTGTGCCAGTTCAGGTCTTTCTTCCTTTTCTTAGAAAATCACCGGTGCCACCCCCATGATAATCCATTAATCCATGAATCCCTGAATGGATTAATCCATTCATGAGGACAGAGCCCTCATGACCCAATCACCTCTGACAGGTCCCACTTTTTAGTTACATGGCAAAAGGGCTGAGTGTGGCAGTTCAAGTCTTGCTTCCTCTTCTTAGAAAACCACGGGTCCCACCCCCATAATAACCCATCGCACAGCCTTCATGACCCAATCACCTCTTACATTCTTACAGGTTCTACTTTTTAATATTGCCACATTAGGGATTAAGTTTTACTACAAGTTTTGGAGGGAACAAATATTCAAACCATAGGAGCCCGAATACATAATAATAACCTATATATGGAACAGGTGGTGAACCACATCCATATATGCTCTGATCTCAAACTAAATGTATCACCAAGTCATCTCTCCCCAAATGCCACCTGTCATGAGGGGAAGTGTGAGTAGAATGAGCTAGGAGTCTTAACCAGTTGTGGATAGAATGTGTTGCTTGTCCTAAATGTTCATCATTTGATGCATGGACAAACAAAATGTGGCATATCCAAACTATGGATTATTCTTTGGCTACAAAAAAGTAATGAAGCACTGATACCTGCTACTACATTTATGAATCTTGAAAACATATGTGAAATGAAAGGAGACAGACACAAAAGGCCACAAACTGTATGATTCCATTCATATGAAATGCCCAGAACTGGCAAATGTATTGAGTCAGAAAGTAAGACTAGTGGTTGTCAGGGAGGAAGGAAATGGGGAGTTACTGCTAATGGTTGATTTTTAGGAATGATTAAAGTGTTCTGGACTTAGATAATGGTGATGGTTGTACAACTTTGTGAATATACTAAAAATCACTACATTGTACATGTCAAAAGGGTGAATCTTATAGTATGTGAATTATATTTCAATCAAGCTATTATTTTAAAGATTTTTACTTTTGTGAGTTTTACAAAACCATGTGACCAGGTAAACACATAGCTAGGGCCTTCTGCCATGATAAATTACCCTTTGGGAATGTATCAGTTTGGGGATGTGTATCAGTTATCTATCAGTAGAGTAGATACTGTGTAACAACCAACCACAGAACTTTAGTGGCACAAAACCTCAGTGGCACACTACAATAAATATTTATTTGGCTTACAGATCAGCTAGGCTCTGCTGGGCTGTTCTTCTGGTTTTAGCTAGCTAGTCTCCCACTTTTTTTTTTTTTTTTTGAGATGGAGTCTCACTCTGTCACCCAGGCTGGAGTGCAGTGGCACAATCTTGGCTCACTACAACCTCCGCTTCCCGGGTTCAAGCAATTCTCCTGCCTCAAGCCTCCTGAGTAGCTGGGACTACAGGCACACGCCACCACACCCAGCTAATTTTTGTATTTTTAGTAGAGACAGGGTTTCACCATGTTGGCCAGGATGGTCTTGATCTCTTGACCTTGTGATCCGCCCACGTTGGGCTCCCAAAATGCTGGGATTACAGGCATGAGCCACTGCGCCCAGCCTCATCTCCCACTTCCAGTGGTTGGCCATGGGCTGTCTGATCTAGGATGACCTCAGCTGGAGCAAATGAGGTGCTTTGCCTCTGCACCAGATGTCTCCTCCTTTACATCCCAAGTATGTTTTCACAGTGATGGCAAGGACCAAGAGACAGAAGCAGAACCACACAAGCACTTTTTCAAGGTTCTGCTTGCATCATACTTACTAATATTGCATTGGTTAGAGCAAGTTACACTGCCAAGCCTGGATTCAGTGGATGGGGAAATAGATCTTCCCTCTCAGAAGAGAGGAATTGCGAAGTCATATGTTAAAAGAAGTGGGTATGTGGAGAGGTGATGACTCAGGACCACGAAGACAATTAATTTTATGTCTGCTTCCATGTTTATACCAGTGTGTGCATGCGTATGTGTTTGCAGACATATGTGTCTATATTGGTGAATATGTTTTCAAGCATCCGTGTGTGCATGTGAGGCTGTTTGTGTGTACACTTCCTTTGGATGTGTCTACATGTCCAACATGCAGGCATGCATGAACAATTTTGGAAGCTTTTCTGCTTGTGTATCTGTGCAGGTGTGAGCCTTCCCAGATAGGTGCCAAGTGTAGTGGGCCATGGATTGTGTCAAGTAGAGTGGGCCAACACATGTACTCCCAAACCCTCACACCAGCAGGATTCTGGGGTCTCTGGGTCCTTGTCTGTCATTTACCCAAGACAGGCAACTATTAGAAAAGCGAGAGTGTCGACTTTGAAATCAGGAAGGCTGGATTCAAACACTAGCTCTGCCACTGACTGGCTTGAGAGGAGATTCCCACCCTAGTTTTCTGATCTGTAAAATGGGTATACCACTTCCTAGTTTTCTTGTGTGAAAGGGCTTTGTAACACGCACTGTGCCATGGCTTTGTTAGCTATGAAGACTCTGGGGGAGTGAATTTCCCTTCTGACTCTATGCCCCAAAGGCTTGACCCCTTTCCAGATGCTAAAACTGGAGGTGGCTCCGCATCTCTTAATGCGTTGCCATGGCAATCACTGCCTTCTGCTCTTCTGTCAGCAGTGCTGGATGGGGCTCTGGTGTCCTCTCACTGCTGGGCGCAGGGCGAGGTGGAGGAGGAGCAGGCTCACCCGAAGTCCCTTTCCTTCTGAAGTAGGTCAGGGAGGAAGGGAGGATGTGGGGGGCTGTTACCTGTCTTTGTTGTTTTTGCTCTGCTCCTTTTACCATGCCCCCTCCAACAGCAGCTTAGGTAGGTCCTGGGGCAGCATTCAGACATTAACACACCCCCAAATCACCTGAGCAGCTTCAAAAAATGAAGACTTCTGTGCCCTACTCAGAAAGTCTGATTCAGTAGGCATGAGGTGGGTACCAGGCACCAGTGTTTTCACTATGCTCTCCAGGACATTCTGATGGGGGAAGTCCAGGAACCACACTTAGAGAAACCGTGCACTAGGGGTACAGGGCCCGAGGGAACCCACTGACCTACACTGCCAGTCCCCACAACATAACCATTCTCTTCATTTATTCATTCACTCACTCATTCATTCACCTACTCACTTGTCATTGTATTTCCTTACATCAAACCACATTTAAATAATTGTTTAAATAATCCACTTACATTTAAATAATCACTCCCTCATTTATTTACTCATTTATTAGAACAAACATTTATTACTGTCCTAAGCTCTGGGAGATGGAGAGATAATTACAGATACAGTCCCTGCCACCCTACAGGAGGTTCCAGGGCAATGTTTTTCAAACTGTAGCAAAATGAATTTAATGGATGGACTAACATGTTTTTTAAAAAAGAAACATAATAGACTATAATAGAAGATATTAGTGTGTATAGCAAGCAGCAGGGGAAAATGATGTTTGGGAAACCTTTGTATCCACTGTGCATGTGAGTGTGGGAAAGGGATCTCAACGTGCAATGTATCTCTGGGCAGAGCGCTGGGGGCAGCGGGCACAGAAGCAGATGCCAATACTGCATGCCGGGTGCTACAGTGAAGATGTGCTGGGGGTGTTGGTGGAGCTCAGTCCCTCTGCCAGGCAACACCTGGGGGAGCTTCACACAGAAAGTGCATTTGAACTGGGGGATTGAAAATGTGCAGGAGTTTTCCCACTAAAGACAGTGGAAAGGGACCACAGGCAGAAGGAAGAGCATGTGCAAAGGCACAGAGGCGGGAAAACAGAGAGGAGCTAGGTGACTGGTGGGTCTGGAGCATGGGCGGGGAGGCTGGAGGGTGAGAGGCTGGATCCTAAAGGGCCTTGGGTGCCAGGGAAAGCACTGGGTTGTTTTATGACACTGTGTAGAGCCACTGGAGAGAAAGTAGAGGCACGACATGGCCAGAGTGGCATTTTAAAAGGACTGAGAGGTGAAGCCGGCTGGGCTTCCAGATCGGGTGGGGACTTGGAGAACTTTTCTGTCTAGCTAAAGGACTGTAAACACAGCAATCAGTGCTCTGTGTCTAGCTAAAGGTTTGTAAACACACCAATCAGCACTCTGTAAAAGCACACCAATCAGTGCTCTGTGCTTAGCTAAAGGTTTGTAAATGCACCAATCAATGCTGTGTCTAGCTAAAGGTTTGTAAATGCACCAATCAGCACTCTGTAAAAACATACCAATCAGCACTATGTAAAATGGACCAATCAGCAGGATGTGGGCGGGGCCAAATAAGGGAATAAAAGCTGGCCATCCAAGCTAGCAGTGGCAACCCGCTCGGGTCCCCTTCTGCTCTGTAGAAGCTTTGTTCTTTCACTCTTCACAATAAATCTTGCTGCTGCTCACTCTTTGGGTCCGCACTACCTTTATGAGCTGTAACACTCACTGTGAAGGTCTGCGGCTTCATTCTTGAAGTCAGTGAGACCATGAACCCACCAGGAGGAACAAACAACTCCCAAAGCGCCACTTTTAAGAGCTGTAACACTCACTGCAAAGGTCTGCGGCTTCACTCCTAAAGTCAAGCGAGACCATGAACCCACTGGAAGGAAGAAACTCCGGACACATCTGAACATCTGAAGGAACAAACTCTGGACACACCATCTTTAAGAACTGTAACACTCACCGCGAGTGTCCGTGGCTTCATTCTTGAAGTCAGACCAAGAACCCACTGGAAGGAACCAATTCCAGACACAAGACCACAGCGGCAATGTGGGTGGAGAGGCCAGTGGAAGGCTCAGCTGCTTTGCAGCAAGGGATGGCAGTCATGGGAGTTGGATAGTGGTTTGTGGTTGGGGTTGTGAGATATGGATACACTTGGGAAGTATTTTAAGAGGTAAAATAAACAGGAGCTAATGACTGTATATGGGGAGGGAGGATGTGGAAGCGTCCAACCTGGTGCCTGGGTCCCCAAGGTGGGAAGCTGAGTTGGAGGGGAGGCTGCTCACTGATATCAGGTCCCTCAGTTGGTTACCAAAACACCAAGGGTTTGGTGTAGGTCCTGTTGTTTGCCACACAGAAAGCCAATGACTGAGATGATGAGTACTGTCAAGGAAGAAGGCTTTAATTGGGTGCTGCAGTCCAGGAGACGGGAGCTCAACCTCAAATCCATCTCCCTGACCTACTAAAACTGGGGCTTTATATGGCAAGGAAGAAATGTAACTACGTGTAAGAAAACAGGAACTGGGCGGGGGCAAGGAAGCAATCATGAGAATGAGGGGTACTATCTGGTGCAGTGATCTGGTGAGTTTCAGTTCTTTGATACTTTTTTGAGAGGCCTGAAGTTCCTTTCCTAAGGAAGGAACTCGCATAAAACAGATGTAAATTTCAAGCTTTAAGCCCAGAGGGATCAATTTCTATAGTTATCGAAAAGAAGAGTCTACAGGGCAATTGGGCCGGTTTCAGTCTCCCCTTTCTATTGATCAGTCTCTCAATCATGAGGTATCTGGTCTCAGTATTTCTGGCTGTTTCATTCTGAGGATGGGTGTCCTAGGCAGTGGCCACCCAGGAATCAAAGGTTAATCTAATATAGAGTTTTCTTCTGACACCCAATCTTTCTCTCTCCAGTTCCCCACTTCTACCAAAGACAATCACAGCAGGACCAATCTACCTGCAAAATAAGCTTCAGTTCCATATACTTGGCCTGATAACCCACAAAGTGCAACAAGAATCATTGTCCATATAGACTCCCAAACTGGCTTTGCTGGAATGTCACAAGGCCATTTTAGTCAAAGCCTTGAGAAAATAACCAGTTACTCCAACTGTGTCCCATTACAAAAGAAAACATGTTATTAATTGTATGCAAACACATTACCATGAATTAAGAATATTCACAAAGAGTTTCCATATTCTGGATAAATTAAGCAGAGAAATATCTCTCAAATTCTGTTTATAAAAGCATACTCCATTCAATACCCTTGAAGTATATACACTTTAAGACTATAAATACACTTAAAGGCTATAAATAAATAGCTCAAAAGTAAAAGATTCTCCAGACTCTGAAAAACAAAACAAAAAGAATCAGCAATATTTCAAACAACAAAAGCCATAAAAAATTCTTTCTGGCCTGCATTAGTTCAGTCCATGCAATCACCTCCTGCTCTGCTTCATATTGGGTTGGGAATCTTTATGAGCACATCAGCCTTTCAATTAGTGCCCTGGAAATTTTCTCTCTTATCTAGTGGCACAATCTCCAAAGTTATCAGAAACCTGCATTCAAGCATCTTTTTCATGAACTCCTCCAAAGAAGGAAGCTTTGGACTATAGCTGATTGTAAGTCACCTTTTTTCTTTTGAGAAGGTTCACAGCGAAACATCAATTGTGGATGACAAAAGTCTGCAGACAGCCATAGTTAAAGACACAGTTGACAAGGAAACTTAATTATTTCTGTGGCATAAAACAATATAATTGTTTGTTGTCTTAATATAATAATAATTACTACTGACAACATATATTAAGACATATCAGAATTTTAGGACTCTCATACAATCCTGGAACACATACTAACAATACATCTATATAAATATAACCCAAGGGAAGTTAAATATCATCTCATATTTGGCAATGCTTCTTGCATAATCCTAACATAACAAATCAGCCTAATATGTCTCTCTCAGACTTAAGGGAACCTAATATCTAAGAAAGTTAGTGTAAGGTCAAGAGACTGAATTTAGAACTAGAAATTTTGCTCTTAGAAAGTCTCCCAAATATCCAGGAGAATGGTGTGAACCTGGGAGGTGGAGCTTGCAGTGAGCTGAGATGGTGACACTGCACTTCAGCCTGGGTGAAAGAGCGAGACTCTGTCTCAAAAGAAAAAAAAAAAGTCTGCCAAATATCAAAGTTTTAAGCACAAAATAATATCACAAGTCACTGTAAAAATAGTCATTCATTTAGAGGAGGTGATAAAATAAAAACGTTTACTTTTTGATCGATTTAGTTTCCCAAATAGTAAGACCTAATAAAGACAGCATGAGGCCGACTAAATCTCTCTCCCCATTCCATTTTTCTCCCTGCAGTGTACTCAGAAGGTCAACATCATCTTTTATCTCTCAGTATTACACAAACATTTTATTCAAAAGAGAAAACCATATTTTACCTTTGTATGGTATATTACTAATGTCAAAGCTAATTTTAATAAAACCTTATACAAATCTAATTGCAATCAGCTTGACCATAAGGTAAGGTTTCCATAAACTTTTAATAATTGTTTCCAATTATCTATTAAAGAAACAGATAAATGTACCAAGAAAACCCTGTTATTCCAACACATGGGCCCAGATGCTGGCCTTGCATCAGTGAGCTTTTTATATTAATGTTTAATTTATAGAAAAACTGAATTAATCTTATCCTTCAAAATCTGCCCTTATAAGTTCACATGCCTACCTCTTCTGTGATAGTCTCTGGGCCTAGAGGGATTGAATAGTTTTAATTTCTGGCCTGTGTCTCACAAAAACAGTTCATTTGTATTGTTACCTTCTTCCAAGTCTGAGGAAGAGGCTACAACTGGTGTCAATGCTCAGAATTTAGCAGGGGCTGGTGCCTTCTTCAGACCCAAGAGTCAAAGCCCTGTAACTTAACAGCACAAGCATTCATTAATACAATGTTTATATTACAGAAAGTTCTATCATTCTAATGAGAGGTGACAGCATGCTGGCAGCCCTCGCTTGCTCTCGGCACCTGCTCGGCCTCAGCGCCCACTCTGGCCATGCTTGAGGAGCCCTTCAGCCCACCCGCTGCACTGTGGGAGCCACTGTCTGGGCTGGCCAAGGCTGGAGCCGGCTCCCTCTGCTTGCGGGGAGGTGTGGAGGGAGAGGCGTGGGCAGGAACTGGGGCTGCGCATAGCGCTTGCGGGCCAGCACAAGTTCCGGGTGGGCGCAAGCTCGGCAGGCCTCGCACTTGGAGCTGCCGGCCGGCGCTGTCGGCCATGGGCAGTGAAGGGCTTAGCACCCAGGCCAGCAGCTGTGGAGGGTGCGCCAGGTCCCCCAGCACTGCTGGCCCACCCGCACCACGCTCAAATTCTCGCCAGTGGGGCAGGGCTTGGGACCTGCAGCCCACCATGCCCGAGCCTTCCCACCTCCCCACTGTGGGCTCCTGTGCAGCCCGAGCCTCCCAGACGGGTGCTGCCCCCTGCTCTGTGGCGCCCAGTCCCATTGACTGCCCAAGGGCTGAGGAGTGCGGGTGCATGGCGCAGGACTGGCAGGCAGCTCCGCCCGCGGCCCTGGCGTGGGATCCACTAGGCGAAGCCAGCTGGGCTCCTAAGTCAGGTGGGGACCGGGAGAACTTTTATGTCTAGCTAGAGGATTGTAAATGCACCGATCAGCACTCTGTGTCTAGCTTGGGGTTTGTGGATGCACCAATCAGCACTCTGTATCTAGCTAATCTGGTGGGGACTTGGAGAACTTTTATGTCTAGCTAGAGGATTATAAATGCACCAATCAGCACTCTGTGTCTAGCTAAAGGTTTGTAAATGCACCAATCAGTGCTCTGTGTCTAGCTAATCTGGTGGGGACTTGGAGAATTTTTATGTCTAGCTGGAGGATTGTAAATGCACCAATCGGCACTCTGTGTCTAGCTCAAGGTTTGTAAATGCACCAATCAGCACCCTGTCAAAATGGACCAATCAGCAGGATGTGGGTGGGGTCAGATAAGGGAATAAAAGCAGGCTGCCTGAGCCAGCAGTGGCAACCTGCTCGGGTCCCCTTCCACACCATGGAAGCTTTGCTTGTTCGCTCTTTGCAATAAATCTTGCTGCTGCTCACTCTTTGGGTCCGCACTGCCTTTATGAGCTGTAACACTCACTGCGAAGGTCTGCAGCTTCACTCCTGAGGCCAGTGAGACCACGAACCCACCGAGAGGAATGAACAACTCCAGATGGGAGGAACGAACAACTCCAGACGCGCTGCCTTAAGAGCTGTAACACTCACCACGGAGGTCTGCAGCTTCACTCCCGAAGCCAGTGAGACCACGAACCCACCAGAAGGAAGAAACTCCGAACACGTCTGAACATCAGAAGGAAAAAACTCCAGACATACCATCTTTAAGAACGGTAACACTCATCATGAGGGTCTGTGGCTTCATTCTTGAGGTCAGTGAGACCAAGAACCCACCAATTCTGGACACACTAACATGTTACAAATTAAAACACTGAAATTTGGCATTTAGGAGTTACTGCCTGCAGCACTTCAAGCCACTGTATTAAGTAGTTAGGTTACTCACTGCACATATCTAATTGCTAGTATTCTAGTGACAAAACTGTGACCAAAAGCATCAAAAAGTGATAGGTCCTATGGCAAAATAAGACAGCTGGCTTTTCTCTCCATCATTAAAAAAATGATAAATGCAAATGTCAGTTTTGTCAATTCCATAAGAAGATAAATAATGTCCTTTCACTTAAATATCACACAACAACACGAGGACAAAGTAAGGACAAGTACACAATAATTTCTTTTCAGTTATTTAAAAGAGCAGCATCCCACATTTCCAAGACTGGTTTCTAGAGACAGTAGTGACAGCTGATTAGGTAACTTTCACCACCAAAATCTTCAGACCAGTGCAATGCCTGCACGTATTTTGTTTTCAAGTATACACATGAAGGTCCATCAGTGATAAATGGCCTGGGATCAGAGATCACTAGAAAGTCTCAGAATTTTTTATTAGTACTTAATCCAAATGAATGTTCCTTAATTTTAATAATGATCAACACAACTCAATTAGTTTGAGAGAAATCCTAACCAATATAATTTCCCTAAGGACAAAGCCAGTCTTTCTCGAGCATTAAAACTGTACCCATATCACAGTTTTTCCTCATTAAAGGAAAAGATCTGAAACCAACTCAAATCATTGATTTAATTGAATTACCTTGGAAAAAACATCACTTAAACATTTCTACTACTTTAAAACATACCTACCTTATTACATTTAAACATACCTACTTTTCCAAATAACGAAATATGTAACATACTATTTCTGCTCAGAACTTGTAAAAACAAGTCTTTTATTTTTGCCAGGATCCTTAAAGCTCTCATAGATTTCAACATCATCAGAGGTAAGCAAAACGAACCAAATTCCAAATGGCTGGTGTGCTCCATCAATTCCTGCGGGCCCAACAAAGGTAGCCTAGGAATTCCAGATAAATAGAATAAATGATAACTTTTAGAAATTCATATGAAACAAAATAACTATTCACAGAACCAAATAAAAGCCTTCCACTAGATGCTAAAAAATATCTATGGTATATATGCATGCACAAACAAAATCCAAAGAAGAATGAACAACAAATAAAAGAGGCAAAAACAGACCAGGTGCCATGGCTCAAGCCTGTAATCCCAGCACTTTGGGAGGCAAAGGTGGATGGATCACTTGAGGTCAGGAATTCAAGACCAGCCTGGCCAACATAGTGAAACCCCATCTCTACTAAAAATACAAAAATTAGCCAGGTGTGGTGGCACGTGCCTGTAATCCCAGCTTGGGAGGCTAAGGCAGCAGAATTGCTTGAACCTGGGAGGTGGAGGTTACAGTGAGCTGAGATTGCACCACTGCACTTCCAGCCTGCAGGACAGAGTAAGACTCCTTCTAAAAGAAAAAAAAAAAAAAAAAGAAGAAACAAAAACAAACAAGAAACCTACCTCTAACCTTTCCCCCACTCACTCTACCCCAGAGGCTACAGTGTTATCCAGAGCCCCAAAACCCCACATAATGAATATTTTATTCCTGATACACAATTCAGTATCCTTAAGTCCACCAGTATTAATATACATCCTGTGCAATCCAGAAATTCACTCTAGACACATGACTAGTAATTGCTATTAAGTATTCTAGTGCAAAAGAGTTGTCAAATTGCCTATGCGTTTCTTTATAATATTTCTTATTTTACCTTCATCAATGAAATGAGATAGTTCCCTTGACCCCTTTGTGGGATTCATGAAGGAGTGGCTTGCTTACTCAGCCCACAGCTCTCAACCCCTCATGGGAGGGGGAGCACACAGCTGAGTGGGTACAGAGGTCAGGAGGAGTGCTTCTGGGCAACTGGCAGGAGCAGAACTCTGTGCAGGCCTGCAGCGGTGTCTAGGGGTTGCCCATGACCCCAGAGCCCCGTGCATTACAGTGCACTCTTTTAATTTTGCCATTCATGGACAGCTTAAGTGTTAGCTCAGTGGAGGGTCAGTTTGACAACGTCTTGCATACATACCAGGGTCCTTGTCCAGCATCCAGGAGGAATCAGGTTGCATGAATGAATTGAAAATGGTAAATGCTGAGGATTTTATTGCTGGTGAAAGTGGCTCTCAGTGGGAGGGGAAGCTGGAAAGGGGATGGAATGGGAAGGTGGTCTTCCCCTGGAGTTTGGCCAGGGACTCTGAGGCACCACTGTCAAGCCATCCCTCTGAAGTCAAGCTGCTTCTCATTGATGTCACGCTGCTTCTTCTCTTCTCTCCTCTGCTGTGCCACTCTGCCAGTGGAGACTGGGGTTTTTATGGATATAGAATGTGGGGCGAAGTGGGCCACAGTGGTTTTGAAAAAGGCAACATTTGGGAGGGAAAACAAGAATGGATGTTCTCACTTTGTGCCCTGGGTCCAGGCTTGAGGGTAAAGCCCTTGCCAGGGACCCTGCCCTTTTTTACTTAATATTTCCCTGCCTTCTGTCCCTATCATCAAGACTAAGAGCTTTAACTATGAAAATGTCAATTCGCCAAATTTCTCCAATTGTCTATCAGGTTTTAAAGAATATTTTATTATCTAAACTTGTTCAACTTTCTGTTTTCTCTGTATGTGCATGAAGATAAACACACAGAGAAACATAAAAAACTACATCTGACTTATACAGACCATCCGTGACACGACCGGGCTTTCTGCTTTCTGTCCCAGATTTTCTTTTTCTTCTTTTCTTAAAAAACAGTCATTTTACTCCAGGAGGAAAATTAACTATATAAGATCCTCTCTCATACAAAATTATTATCTTTTCTTTATAATCATTTTTACCAAAAGTACATCTTCATATTCAACTTTCTTCACACCTCTCTCTCTTACTTACTGATTTCTTACTACCTTGTTTCATAAATAACCATTTTCAAGTCCATAATTTGAAGTAATTTTAGATAACTTCTGAATTAGACAAAATTATGCTTTTTCTCACTAATAATATCTTTTTGGGCACATTTTATATAGAATTATATGTCAACTAGAATTCTTACTCTAAAATTGTAGTGAAACCCTAGGAAGGAAGAAATCCTGAAGAATCAGATATTAGCATTTTATAGATAACAATTACACAATCTTTGGAAACATATTTCCCCATATCATAACCCTTTCTTAATTGAAGATGACCCAGATATCCAATGAGCAACAAAAATAATTTTAAGATTTTTAATTACACAAAAAATTTATCTAAAACCTTTATTCCATTTACATTTACTCAATTCTTTTGTTTTTAACAGTTTATCTAGATTACTTCTGAAAACTGAGATATTAGGCACCACCATTTAAGGTTAGTTATTTCCTTATTAACCATTTTATAATCTGTGAATATCAGGTGTTCACCAAAATAAGAATCTTAAAGTTAACTACATGGGCATTTTCACCAGTAATTCAGAAGATTCAGCTGTTTTCATTAAACCAATAACATAATTAGTTTTAGTTATCAAAAATTTGCACAAAGATCATTTTGTTTTGGCTGGGTTTATACTTTTATAAGCTTCTATGCCAAACCCTGACACCTCAAAATATCTATCAGAGACAAATATAAAATCCAGACAAAAATGTATGCTAACAATTCAATTTTACCAATAACTTTTTTTTTAGACAGTCTTGCTCTGTTGCCCAGGCTGGAGTGCAGTGGCACCATCTTGGCTCACTGCAACCTCCAACTCCCAGGTTCAAGCAATTCTCCTGCCTCAACCTCCTGAATAGATGGGACTACAGGCATGCGCCACCTCTCCCAGCTAATTTTTGTATTTTTAATAGAGACGGGTTTTCACCATGTTGGCAATGCTGATCTCGAACTGCCGACCTCAGGTGATCCGCCCACCTTGGCCTCACAAAGTGCTGGGATTACAGGCATGGCCCACCATGCCAGGCCTCATTTTACCAATAATTTTAAAGCCAGCTTGTTTAGCAAACATTTACTTAAGTCATGTGAACTTGAGTGGATTTATTTTCTTAATTTTTTAGCACTGTTTTATTTATAAGCCAATTTGGTAGATACAATATGTGACTTACATACACATAAACACATATAGACATGAATACACACACACAATGATTTAACAGCTTTTATAATACCTTGGAACTCTAACCACGAGATAGCAACACAAACTCACCGGTTTTACGTGGTTATACTTTTTTTGTCCCAGTAGGTAATCCAGTGAAGGCTGTGAACCAAGTTTTGGGTAAAGCAGTTTCCATGGCAGTTTGCTTTTCAAAGGCCAAACCTCCCCAGACTCCAAAGAACACTGGGGTCAAACAGCACCAAGGGAGAGCATCACATACTAACCAAGCCCAGCCCTACTGAGAACAGCAGCACAAAAGCCTGGATACATGGACTCCATCTCACCCTCCCATTCAACAGCAAACTCCAAATTCCAAACAATATTGGGGCCGAAAGTACTGCAAAAGAATATCAAGTTTACTGAAGTCTAATTTCCCATGACACACACACACACACACACACACACACACACACACACACATACACACACAATCACCAGAACACAATCCAACTGCTACAGCAACAAAAGCCCCCAAAGTGTCCACAACAAAACAGTCAGGGTGCTTCCCTTTCCCAGTTGGGCTCCTTCAAACTGCAAATGGAAATTCTTTAAAAAATTTCCCAGCCAGGCACAGTGGCTCATGCCTGTAATCCCAGCACTTTGGGAGGCTGAGCGGGGCAGATCACCTGAGGTCAGGAGTTCTAGACCAGCCTGGCCAATATGGTGAAACCCCGTCTCTACTAAAAATACAAAAATTAGCCAGGCATGGTGGCACACGCCTGTAATCCCAGCTACTCAGGAGGCTGAGGCAGGAAAATTGCTTGAACTAGGGAGGCGGAGGTTGCAGTGAGCAGAGATCGTGCCACTGCACTCTAGGGTGAACAGAGTGAGATGCTGTCTCAAAAAAAGTTTAAAAAAATATTTCCAAACTGAGAGGGGCAGATCCTGCTCTCTGGGCCCACAAAGGACACTCACCCACGTAGATGCAGATGTCAAATTTGAAAAACAGTTCTTCCAAGGCAATCAGGAACATGATTGGGACTGGCTGTGGCAAAGCTGGAGAGAGACTGAAACTCACCTCCAGCCAAAATTGGGGTGGGCAGCTGCTTAGGAGGGGTTGTGAGACTCCCAGCCCGCTGCAGCCAAGCCATGAGCTCACCACACAGAAAGCCAATCACTGAGATGGTGAATACTGCCAAGGAAGAAGGCTTTAATCGGGCGCTGCAGCCCAGGAGACGGGAGCTCAGCCTCAAATCCATCTGCCTGACTAAAACTGGGGCTTTATATAGCAGGGAGGAAATGTAACAATGTGTAAGAAAATAGGAACTAGGGAAGGCCAAATAAGCCACCATGACAAATGAGGGGTCTGCTATCTGGTGCAGTGATCTGGTGAGTTTCAGGTCTTGGATGCTTTTTTGAGAGGCCTGAAGGTCCTTTCCTGAAGAAGGAATTCAGACAAAACAAATACAAGTTTCAAGCTTTAAGCCCAGAAGGGTCAATTTCTATGTTTATCAAAAAGAACAGTATATGGGACTATTGGGCCAGTTTCAGATTCAGTTCTTCCTCAGGGTCCTCACCTGATTTCAGCTCAGCCTCTCTCCTTGGGAAGCAGAGGTCGTTTCCCAGCCCTCCAAATAAGGAGGAGAAGGTTTTATGACTATATATATATATATATATATACATATATATATATATATACATATATATATATATATTTAAACTAGCTGGACATGATGGCACACACCTGTAGTCCTAGCCACTGGGGAGGCTGAGGTGGGAGGGTCCCCTGAGCCCAGGAATTTGAGGCAGATATTGAGAGGTGAAGCCAGCTGGACTTGCTGGGTCCAGTGGGGACTTGGAGAACTTTTTTGTCTTACAAGAGGATTGTAAAATGCACCAATCAGCACGCTGTAAAACGCACCAGTTGGTGCTCTGTAAAATGCACCAATGAGCGCTCTGTAAAACACACCGATCAGCAGGATCCTAAAAGTAGCCAATCGCAGGGAGGATTGAAAAAAGGGCATTCTGATAGGACAAAAATGGAACATGGGAGGGGACAAATGAGGGAGTAAAAGCTGGCCACCCCAGCCAGCAGTGGCAACCTGCTGGCGTCCTTTTCCACTCTGTGGAAGCTTTGTTCTTTTGCTCTTCATAATAAACCTTGCTGCTGCTGACTCTTTGGGTCTCTGCCATCTTTAAGGACTGTAACACTCACTGTGAAGGTCTACAGCTTAAACCAACTCCAGACACAATATGAGCTATGATTACACCACTGCACTCGAGCCTGGGTGATAAAGTGAGACCTCCTCTCTAAGAAAAAAATAAATTAGCCGGGTGTGGTGGCTCATGCCTGTAATCCCAGCACTTTGGGAGGCCGAGATGGGTGGATCATGAGGTTAGGAGATCGAGACCATCCTGGCTCACATGGTGAAATGCCGTCTCTACTACAGAAATACAAAAAATTAGCCAGGCATAGTGGCGGCCGCCTGTAGTCCCAGCAACTCAGGAGGCTGAGGCAGGAGAATGGCGTGAAGAGGTGGAGTTTGCAGTGAGCAGAGGTCACGCCACGGCACTCCAGCCTGGGTGACAGACCGAGACTCTATCTCAAAAAAAAAAAAAAAAAGGTAAAATTGAGCCGGGAATGGAGGCTTATCATGGAAATCATAGCACTAGCAGGGTGCTGTCCGTCACTAATCTGATGTCCTCTATACTGAGCACCTGGAGGCTTATGCGTCCCCTCTCCCTTGACATGGGGCATGGCCTGTCTCAAACTGGCCCATGAAATATGAAAGGCAGTGATGAATGTCACTTCCATTCAGAAGCATTTACTTGCTGCTGCTCCACTTTTCACCACTCTCACCCCCTAGCTGAGACGCTGATGCCTTGCAAGAAAATAGCAGCCTAATAAAATCATTTGGGTCTCTAAGTGAAGGGCCCCGGCCCACCCGGGCCAATCCCTCTTGATAATGTGAGCAAGAAATAAACTTGTGTTGCTTTAGCCACTGAGATGTGGGGTTATCATGCCACTAGCTTCCTGTCCCCTTCAGAGTCCAAGTCCAATTCCTCCCACCATGACCTCCACAGCCCTGCACCACCTGCCCCTGCTGTGACCTCCCTCCCTCCACACTCGTCTGGCTCAGAGTGCTCCAGGCCCACTGACCCCCTTGGCTTCCTTCTGCCTGGGTGCCTTTTCCTGTGCACCCGTGCGGCTCCCCCTTCACCTCCCTTGCTCCAGGGTCGCTTTTCAGCAGGTCTTCCTTGGTGCCTGACCCTCTACACGTCTAACCCGTAACACACTTCCCATTTGCCTTCTCCGTCTCATTACTTGCTCCATGTCCCCTTCCCTAGCGTAATGCGCACTTGGTTCCTCTACCTTACTGTCTGTCTCCCGCCTGTAATGCAGCCTCCCCCAAGGGAGGGCAGCGGGGTTTGTGGGCTTTATTTCCTGCAGAGTCCCCGGGTCCTGGCACCCAGGAAGTTCCCAAGGAAACACCGCTGAAGGTGTGTCCAGAATTGGTGGGTTCTTGGTCTCACCGACTTCAAGAACGCAGCTGCAGACCCTCGCAGTGTTACAGTTCTTAAAGGCGGCGTGTCCAGAGTTTGTTCCTTCTGATGTTCAGATGTGTTCAGGGTTTCTTCCTTCGGATGGGTTTGTAGTCTCGCTAGCCTCAGGAGCGAAGCTGTAGACCTTCGCAGTGAGTGTTACAGCTCATAAAGGCAGCGTAGAACCAAAGAATGAGCAGCAGCAAAATTTATTGCAAAAAGCAAAACAACTAAGCTTCCACAACCGAGTGAGTTACCACTGCTAGCTGAGGCAGCCTGCTTTTATTCTTATCTGGCCCCACCCACATCCTGCTGATTGGTCCATTTTATAGAGAGCCAATTGGTCTGTTTTACAGAGAGCTGATTGGTCCATTTTGACAGGGTGCTGATTGGTGTGTTTACAATCCTTGAGCTAGACACAAAAGTTCTCCAAGTCCCCACTAGATTAGCTAGATACAGAGTGCTCATTGGTGTATTCACAATCCCTTAGCTAGACATAAAGGTTCTCCAAGCCCCCACCAGATCAGCTAGACACAGAGCGCTGATTGATGCATTTACAAACCTTGAGCTAGACACAGGGTGCTGATTGGTGCATTTACAAACCCTGAGCTAGACACAGAGTGCTGATTGGTGTATTTACAATCCCTTAGCTAGACATAAAGGTTCTCCAAGTCCCCACTAGACTCAGGAGCCCAGCTGGCTTCACCCAGTGGATCCCGCACCAGGGCTGCAGGTGGAGCTGCCTGCCAGTCCTGCACCTTGTGCCTGCACTCCTCAGCCCTTGGGTGGTCAGTGGGACTGGGTGCTGTGGAGCAGGGGGCAGTGCTCGTCGGGGAGGATCAGGCAGCACAGGAGCCCACGGCGTGGGGGGAGGCTCAGGCATTGCGAAGTGGGGAGGGCAGGCTCAGGCATGGCCGGCTGCAGGCCCCCAGCCCTGCCCCGCGGGGAGGTAGCTAAGGCCCGGCGAGAAATCGAGCGCAGCGCCGGTCGGCCGGCACTGCTGGGGGACCTGGCGCACCCTTCACAGCTGCTGGCCCGGGTGCTAAGCCTCTCACTGCCCGGGGCCAGTGGGGCCAGCGGGCCGGCCTTCCGCTCGGAGCGTGGGGCCCGCTGAGGCCGCGCCCACTGGGAACTCACGCTGACCCGCAACCGCTGCGCGCAGCCCTGGTTCTCGCTTGCGCCTCTCCCTCCACACCTCCCTGCAAGCTAAGGGAGCCGGCTCCAGCCTCCACCAGCCCAGAAAGGGGCTCCCACAGTGCAGCAGCGGGCTGAAGGGCTCCTCAACCGCGGCCAGAGTGGGCGCCGAGGCCGAGGAGGCACCGAGAGCGAGCGAGGGCTGCCAGCATGCTGTCACCTCTCAAAGGGATGAAGACGTGGGCTCATGCCGTCTTGCCACAGCCTGGAGGAAGGGGTGGACAGCCCGGTTCCATTCAGAGGGGGAAGCTCACAGTGGGCAGAAGTCCCATAACTGGAAGTGACCTGCAGGGCTGAGCCTCTAAAGCTGGCCTGCCCGATTGACAGCAGCACATCTCTGCTCGAAGCCTCTGGCCGAGCCTCGCTTCACATGGTACCTACTGCCCGCACCCTGCTCTCCAGCCTGGCACAGACTCAACTGGCAGGCTGGTTCTGCTGGGGCGCCCGAGTCGGGCCGCGGCGCCACCTGCTGGACGCACGATCCATCTGCGCCTCCAGAAGCAGGCGGGCTATGGGAGAGGAAGACCCCGCTCATACCCTGGGACTCAGCTTTGAGGCCCTCAGAGGGTTGAAGTGCGTGCCTCAGGGTGTGAGCCAAGAGACAACACCGTTCCCTCGCGTGGTCACAGCGTGGTTAGGAGCTCCAGGTCTGGGCCCTGACAGACCTGGGTTCAGTTCCTGCCTGGACCACTTCCTAGCAGTGTGACCCTGGGTGAGCCCCTGAGCCTCCCATGCCTCATCTGTGAAACTGAAATGACACCCGTCAGAAGGAGCTCTCCCACCTTCCTCCAAGCCATTCTCCATCCTTTCGCTTTGCCTTTTTTTTCTTTTATAGCACGTACCACCATCTGATGTTTTAATATTCCTTGTTTACTATCTCGCCCACAAAATGTCAGCTCTAGCGTGGTAGCAGCTTAGCTCACTGCTGTATCCCAAAAGCCGCAAGCAGGGCCTGCCAGGGTTGGGGCTTCATAAAAACACTTCTCAGTTGAAACACACTTTGCACAATGACTGGCACATACTAAGTATTCCATAAATGGTATTATTATCGTCATTATGCATTCATCAATTCACTTATGCATTTATTCATTTCTTCTTAGCTGAATCACTCACATATAGTTATTTAAAAAATTGAGATAAAATATATGTAACATACGATTTAGCATTTAGCCATTTTTAGGTGCACAGCTCAATGGCACTGAGTCCACTCACATTGCTGTGCAGAGTCACCACCATCCATCTCTAGAACTCTTTCCATCTTTCCCAGCTGAAACTGCACCCATGAAACCCTCACTCCTTGTCCCCCCCACCCAGCCCCTGGAAACCAGCATTCTACTTTCTGTCTCTATGGATTAGACTGCTCTAGGGGTCTCATGTAAATAGAATCATAGAGTATTTGTCCTTTTATCACAAGTATTTTGGAGCCCCTACTACATACAGTAAGAAGTAGTTCTTGCAGCACTAATGTGAGGATTAACTGAGATCAATGCAGGTAAAGCACCTAGCACAGGGCAAGTCACAGATGGAGAGCTCAGATTAAATTAGGGCCCCATCCCCTGCACCCACCTCCCTGAGCTGTGAGGTGACGTCGTGCTCTTGCCCTAGCAGGGAATTCTCACCCTTGATTTCCCTCTGTGGCTGCTATACTCTGTGTAGACACCAGATGGCCTACTTGTATCATGGAGATGCCTTTGGCTGCTGCCTGCAGAGAGGAGCAGAGAGAGATGCCGGGGAAAGCGGGAGCCTGTCTGGGGCTCGGAGGCAGCAGGAAATGATTAAGAAAAAGGGTGCTGCGGGAGAGACACAGGGGCCTAAATCCCCCAGGGTTTGAATCATGTGTCGATAGCAGGGACCCTACAGAGAGGAGGAAGAGGAGAGAAGGGACAGGATGTTGTAGCAGAAAGAGCACAGGGGCTGTTGCTGTGTACTTGGAGAACACACTCAACCCAGCTTGGCCACCTTTCTGCTAATGGGTCTTCTGATAGCCGCTCTGCAGAGTTGTTCGGGACACTAAGTGAAGAGGCTTGCTGAGGCTCCTGGCACACGGCAAGGCTCTGTAGGGACTGATGCACGGGAAAGAGAGGCTCCCTCTGGGACCATGACACAGCCAGGAGGTGGAGGAATCTTTATCCCTCCTCACGCCACTCAGTGAAGGCCACTCCAGCTCCTACTTACTAAGTTTCCACTGAGTGCCAGACCCTAAGCCAGGTGCTAGGCAACCAGGGACCTCAGCATGTCTCCAGTCCCTGTCCAGCCTGCTAGTGGGTGGCACAGGAGAGCCTGCGTCCCTGGGGTCCTCCCCCACCTGCTTGTCAGCCCCTGCTGCTTCCAGGAGCGCTTTGGTCTCCTAAGCAGGAGTGGCCAGGCAGGAGGTGTCATATGCCCACTTTACAGATTCCTCTCCACCCTCAGAAACTAGTTTTTATTGCCCACAAAAAGTCTTATTTAAGAAACGAGACACAAAATGTCACAAATTGCATGACTGCGTTCTTTAAAATGTCCAGAAAAGGCAAATTCAGAGACAGACGGTAGATTAGTGGTTTCCAGGGGCTGAGGGAGGGGACTATGGGAAGAACTGCTTAATGGGGTTATCGTCTGTAGATGATGGAAATGTTTTGGAACTAGATAGAGGTGGTGATTATACAACATTGTGAATGTACTGGATTGTTCACTTTAAAATGTTAACTTTACGTTATGTGAATTTTCTTTTCTTTTCTTTTTTTTTTTGACACAGATTCTCACTCTGTAGCCCAGGCTGGAGTGCAGTGGTGCGATCTCAGCTCACTGCAACCTCCATCTTCTGGGTTCACGTGATTCTCCTGCCTCAGCCTCCCCTAGGATTAAAGGTGCATGCTGCCACACCCGGCTAATTTTTGTATTTTTAGTAGAGACAGGGTTTCACCATGTTGGCGAGGCTGGTCTTGAACTCCCGACTTCAAGTGATCTGCCCATATTGGCCTCCCAAAGTGCTGGGATTACAGGCGTGAACCACTGCGCCTGGCCACGTTATGTAAATTTGACCTTAATTTTTAAAAACGCGATTTAAAAATATGTCACTGCCATTGTGACCATTAAAGTTAAGGGCTGGGAGAGGTATAATGACCTTCCAAACCTTGAAATCCAAAGACCAGAGCTTTTCCCTCTCTAACGATGGAGGAAGGACTGTATCCGTCCATCTGTCTGTCTGTCTGTACATCCATCCAGCCTTCTAATCATTCATCTATCCATCCATTCACCTACTCACACATCCATTCTTCCACCATTTATTTTATTATCTGTTTTCTTATTATTCATCCACCAATGTATCATTCCCTCTCTCTACTCACTTACTTATCCATCCATCCATGCACCCACCCACCTAGCTGCCTATACTCTCATTCTTCCAACCACCCATCCATCCATCCACCCACCCACCCACTCACCTACCTGCCATGCTCCCATTCATCCATCCATTTGTCCATCTACCGATCCATCCATCCACCTATCCACCCATCCATTCATCCATCCACCCATCCATTCACCAACCCACCCACCCACCTACCTGCCGTGCTTCCGTCTTTCCATCCATTCATCCACCCACCTATCCATTCACCAAACACTCACCCACCTACTTGCCATGTTTCCATCCTTCCATTCATCCGCACACCCGCCCATCCATTCACCAACTCACCCAACCACCTACCTACCACGCCTCCATCCATCCATCCATCCACCCACTCACTCACCCATTTATCCACCTACCCATCCATTCATCCATCCATCCACGAACCCACCCACCTACCTGCCATGGTCTCATCCATCCATCCATCCATCCATCCATCCATCCATCCGTCCATCCATCCATCCACCCAGCAGACCCTTTAGCCCATTCTCTGTCTCAAGCATCATAATTTCAATAATAAGCACCTCAAAATCAGTCCTTATCCTCAAGGGGTTCCCTATGTCCAGTGGAAGAGGCACACTCTTAAATAATTACAATAGACTATGGTAAATGCTACCTTAGGAAAGCTTGGGAGATTGTGGGAACACGAAGCAGGGCAGCTGACCCAGCTGGGTCAGGGGAGTACGGAAAGGGCTTCCTCAGGGAAGCAACATGTTAAGTGCAGCCTTGAAGAATAAACAGGAGAAAGCCCAGAATATGTGTTTTGGTTGGGGGTGGTGGTGGCCAAAAGGGGAGAAAGGTGCTTCTTGCAGAGGGATCTATAATATCAAATGACCCAGTGCGGTGCAAGAATATGGCACAAAGAAATGTCCAATGTGGTAGGAGTTTCGCATTTGAGAGGGGAGAGTGCAGTGGCCAAAGGCTGGAAGAGGGACTCGCAGGCAACCTTAGAACAGGTGGATGGGGCTTCATAGGTCAAGTCAAAGAGCTTGGGTAGTGGGGAGCCAGGGGAGGGTTTTAGACCAGAAAACAACCTGATAAGATCTACATTTTAGACTAATCCCTCCGCTGCAGTGTAAAGGCTGGACTGGAAGGGAAGACAGGGAGGAGCCAGGTGAAGAAAAAGAGGCATTGGGTACAGGTGTGTTCCTGGGAGTATCGTCAGACAGGACCCAGATGGTCCAGTGACAGGTGTCCTCACTGGACCCTTCCCATTCCAGCAGCCCTTAGCAGTGCTCCTTCCAGCTGCCAGTGGTGCCCTTGCTGGGATCTGAAGCCAGGGTTCATCACTTTGAGTGATATGCTGGTTGGGGCTTTGGGGCTCTGCCTCTGGCTGCACCTTGGGCTCTGGGCTGCTGCAGGGGCAGGCAGCAGAGGAGGAAAGGCAGTCTGTTCAGGGGCAGGGGTCTGGAACCCACAGGAGACAGGCCCTTCCCCTGTGCTCCTCCTCCCTCTCCCCTTCCATAACCCCTCCTGCAGACCATTGCTTACCTCCTCTTACTCCATTGCCTCCCTCAGAAGGGACCCCATTATGAGTCTCATTTCACAGATGAGGAAGGAGGGAAAAGTGTCTTGCTCCAAGGCACACACCCAGAAAGCAGCAGAACTGAGGCTTGAGCTCAAGCTGGCCTGATCCTAGAGCCCCTGCCCATTCAACTCTGCCAACCACTCCCTTAATATTCGCCATCTTGTAAAAATTTGCTACGGAATACCATCCATGCCTACGTGTCTACATCTATACGTCCACAATGAGGAGCAGAATATTAAATAAAATGATAGCCAAGCACGTGGGCTATGGAGCCACAGGGCCTGGGTTGGAATCCTGGCTCTTCTCCTTAGTAAATGTGTATAACTTTGGGCAAATTTCTTAGCCTCTCTGTGCCTATTTTTGCATATACCAAGAGGAGTAATGAAAGTGACTACCACGTGGGGTATTGGGATGAATTAATGAGTTAATCTGAATAAATGTAAAATGTCTTAGTAACAGCTGACATTAATTGAGGGCAGGTGAACCAGACACTGGTCTTACATTTTACACGTGTTCACTAATTTAATCCTCACAACACAGCTCTGTGAGGCAGGCATCACTGTCAGCTCCATTTTACAGATGAGGAAGATGAGCCCAGAGAGGGGAATTAAGTTGCCCTCAGTGATATGGCTAGGGAGTAGCAGAGTAGGGATTCAAACCCACGAAGGCCAAGCTGCCAAATCCGCCGTTTTATTGATGCCCCCCCCGGGGCAGTAGTTATGTTCCACAGACATTGGCTGTATGACTGCAACCACCACCACGACCACCATACACCATCTTGCGGGAAGCTCCAGCCCTGCTGCAGGGTGTGATGTGAATGAGACACAAGGGCAAGGGCCTTCTTTCCTCTAGGCTGGGGCTGGATACATCCTTCCTCTGAGGGCCTCTGAGAAATGGGCTCAAGAGAATTGAGCACAGTCCTTCCTTCCCTCCCTTATATTCAAACAGAAAACCAGAGAAGTCAGGCTGACCCTGGGAGCAGGAGGAGCAAGGAAGCCTGGAGCTCTGCTCGGGCCAAGCCCAGAGCCTCGTTTCCAGACTTGATCTGCACATGCTCTCCCCTCCCGAACACCCCTAACGGTTAGTGTTAGCAACCATCCTGTGGCAGCCCTCTCGGGGGTCTTGGGTTCTAATTATCAGGGCCCTCTGACATCAGCCGCCCTTCCTCAGTGCAGCTAGAAGGCCCTGGCCCTGCAGAAGCCTAATGAGGGATGCAGGGATGGGAGGCTGGCTCCCTCACCACACCTTTGCCGCCCTGCCCTACCCAGCCCTGCTCTCAAGGACACCTCCCTGGCCACCTTCACGTTTCATCAGAAAAGGGTTTTAGAGCCGCCGTGATCCTCACTTTAATTAAAAGGAAGCGTCCTCCTGGAGCTGTTGGGCTGGATTTTCTTTTCCTCCTTGGAACATTTGCTCAGCCTCTGAGCCGGAGCCTGGTGCCTGGTTAATTGAAAGTTACAGATGAACAAGGACATGGCCCTCTTGGGAGGGGATGAGGAGAGGCACAAGCTGGTGTTGGTGCCATGCTTTTCTGGTGGGGATGGGGGTGGCCATGGCCTAGGCTTGTGGGGAGAAGGTGGGCAGGGGTCTAGAGGTACCTCCACCGGATCAGAGCAGGCCCCACTCCAGACACCGCAGACCCTGACAGAAGTCCCGGGCACCAAACACCCAAATTCTAAATAACTCATATGCTCACTTTCTGCAGAAAAATGACAAAATAGAGCAAAATGAAGAGCCCACAGTGCTCCAGGTCTCCTGCCAGCTGGAGATAATTGTTGCTAACACCTGGGCATGTACAGCCTTCCGGAACTTTTTGGACACTTTGCACAAACAAATGATTTTTATTGCCTCCTGTCTTTGATTATAAAAGTGATAGGTGTTCATTGGAAATAGCTTGGAAAATAGCTTCTTAAAAGTATACAAAAACTTTTAACCATCCACCCATAATGTCATACCCAGAGGCTGGTGTGGGCCTGAATGTGTACTCTGGAGTCAGACAATCCTGGCCTTGGTGAGAACCTTACTTTCCTATGCCTCGGTGATCCCATCTGCAGAATGGGAATGATACTGTAGCGGCTGTCTCATGGGGTTGTTATGAGCAGGAAGGCATCATCGCATGTCCTCCTAGCCTTGCTCAACAGATTCAACCAGTATTGCTGCACACATCCATAACCCTGGGGAGGGTTCCTTCGGGTGTATAATATCATGCAATACAGTGCAAATAATACCGTGTGCATATAGTTTTGTATTCTGTTTTTACTTATCCTTGAATTTTAGACACTTTAGAAAAATGATATTTACTTTTCTCTTACAATATTACTTTTAATGACTGAGTCATGTTTCATGGGCTGGGAGTGTCATCATTTATCCTACCAACCCTATTGCTGAACTTCTGGGTGGATTCCTTTCTTTTGTTGCCGTTGTTCAACATGATACTGCAATGCATTTTTTCGAGTACAAATTTGAGTCAAGGTCTCTGAGTATTTCCCTAAGAAATAGATTCCTAGAAGTAGAATTGGTGAGTCAAAAGGAATACACAGGCCAGGCGTGGTGGCTCACGCCTCTAATCCCAGCACTTTGGAAGGCTGAGGCGGGTGGATCACCTGAGGTCAGGAGTTCGAGACCAGCCTGGCCAACATGGTGAAACCCCATCTCTACTAAAAATACAAAATTAGCCGGGCATGGTGGTGGGCACTATAATCCCAGCTACTCCGGAGGTGGAGGCAGGAGAATCACTTAGAACCTGGGAGGCGGAAGTTGCTGTGAGCTGAGATCCAGCCTGGGTGACAGAGCTAGACTCTGTCTCAAAAAAAAAAAAAAAAAAAAAGAGGAATTCTTACTAAATACTGTTATCAAATTATGATCAAAAAGTTTAAAAAAATCAATCTATGCATCTGTAGTATGTCTCTGATGTGTTTATTTCTCTGCATTCTGATGCTGCCAATTATGATTTTTGAAAGATCTGCAGACTTGATGGACGAGGAAGATCTTTCTGATTGCTTTCAGTATTTGGTGACTAGTGAGTGTTTTGGTATTTGATGATGAGTATTTGGTAGTTGAGAGAGCAAGTTTCTCATCTGTTTGCACCTCTGGTTTCTTCCTTGTAAATTTGGGACAATAATAATATTTATTTCATGGGGATGTTGTGAAGATTAAATGAGTTAATACAGATGAAATTTTTAGAGCCCTTCCTGGCAAATACCAGATAAACCTTAGTGGGTATCATTATCGTTGCTGCTGTGGTTGCCAAATTCTACAGGCATAATTCAGGGCCTGTCTCCTGATGGAAAGAGTGCTGTGTGATTTCATGGAAGTCTCTTGTCCTCTCTGGTCCTCAGTTTCTTAACCTGCCAGTTGCGGCTGAGAACACCAGTGTTGCCTGCCTTGGAAGGTTGTTGGAAGGACTGAACAAGGACTTGCCTCTCCAGAGGTGGGCGAATGTGGGGGATTACTGTCTCTCTTCTGGCTTCATGGGCTTCAGGTTCCTAAGAGAGAGTCCAAGATGTCTTCCTGGAGGAAGAGCACCAAAGCCAAGACTGAGAGAGAAGTTGGAGTTAGGCTGCTGGAGAGAAGGAGACGAGTGCTCCAGGCAGAGCGAAAAGGCTGTGCAAAGGCCTACAGGGGAAGAGCAGTAGAGTTTGGGGGAACTCCGTGTGGCTGAGCAGAGACTGGGTTGTGGGTGGCTGGGAGAAGGGAGTGGTGAATAGTGAGAGAAGCAGCAGGAACTGGAAAACAAGATCTTAGCTGGAAACCTCCCCAGACACCGCAGCCCACAGTGGTCTCCACCGCCACTGAACTGTCCAGCTCCTCTTTTGGTGGGACATTCCTTGTATTGTTATTCTGAATGCTCACCTCTAACCCAGGAACAACTAGAATGTCCACTTCAAGGTGGGGTGGGGACTTTCTAAGCTTTTTCTCTAAACCTCGGTGTCCTGGGGGATTAGACGGGAACAATGATAGTCCCCACCTCTTACAGTTGTGCCAGTGTCAAGGTTGACAACAATGTCACCTAGGCTCAGCTTCCATCTCTCTGTTTTGCCATCTGGGGGGGCTGGCTCATTTCCTTGGCATCATAGATGCCAGCAGAAACTCCAGCATCTTCACTTCACCTAGCTATGTGGAGAATCAGAGAAGGGGGAGGCTTCCCTTCAAGCATATGCATCTTGAACTCTTAATCGAAGCATAACATACATAAAGAAAGGTGCCAAAAAAAAAAAAAAAAAAAAAAAGCATGCAGCTCAGTTGCTTCCCTGTAACTAGCAGCAGCTCCGCCAGCAGAATATCACCAGCCCTGCAGGAGCTCCCATTGCCCTACCTTCCAGTTGCTACCTTCCAATAAGGGCCACCGATCTCCAAAATCTAACAGCACAGTTCACTTCAGCCTGCTATGAGCTCTATAGAAATGTAATAATGCATTCTGTACTTATAGTGTCTTTGCCCTGCATTATATTAGTGTGATTTACCGGGTTGTTGTGTGTAGTTGCCATTGGTTAATTCTCAGTGCTGTGTAGTATTCTATTGCATGAATACATCACAATTTATTTATTCTTCTGTTGACAAACATTCGACTGTTTTCAGGTTTTTGCTATTATAAATAGTGCTGCTATGAACATTCTTGCACATATCTTTTGGTGAACGTTAAGAATGCATTTCTGGCTGGACACGGTGGCTCACGCCTGTAATCCTAGCACTTTGGGAGGCTGAGGCAGGAGGACTGCTTGAGCCCAGGAGCTCGAGACCAGCCTGAGCAACATAGCAAGACCCTATCTCTACAAAAAATAAAATAATTAGCTGAGCATAGTGGCATGCCTGTAGTCCCAGCTACTTGGGAGGCTAAAGTGGGAGGATCACCTGAGCCCAGGAGATGGAAGCTGTGGTGAGCTATGATTGTGCCATTGCACTCCAGCCTGGGTGACAGCGCAAGACGCTGTCTCAAGAAAAACCAAAAAAAAAAAAAAAAGAAAAAAAGAGAAAAAGAATGTGTTTCTGTTATTCTGTTAGGCATATACCTAGGAGTGGAATTGCATATATTCAACTTTAGTAGACACTCAGGCATCATGCTTTTAAAACACATCACTATGAAAAGTTTTAAACATACAGAAAATTTGAGTAAATAATAGAGTGAGCACCTGTGTACTTAACCATCTAGATTATACCATTAGCACTCTGCATTTTACTATAATTACTTTATCTTATCTTCATAGTTTGTCCATCCATCTATCCATCTATTCATCCATCTCTCTCTCTTTCTTTTTTGGTCCAGTATCTACTTATAAAAGCAAAAATCTTTCCAGTTTCACTTCCCCATGTCTCATCCTCACACCTCATTGGCCATAATTGCTCCCATGCCCATGACTCCACCAATCACTTCCAGGGAAATGGAGTGGCATGATTGACATGGATCAGTCATGCCCTGGAACAAGGGCAGAGCCCTGCCCCCCACCCCTCTGTAGCACAAGGCCACCAGATACCTGAGCAAGATCAGAGTCTGGTATTGAGGAGGAAGAGGGAAATGGCTGTTGCTTCACCATTCAACTGAGTTTTTCACACCATCTCCAGAGACCACCTCAACAGGCAAGAAAATGGGCTGTGTGGGACCTAAGCATCCCCCAGGGAGAGGAGGCGTCTCCTGCACAGCTGCAAGTGGGAGCCGACAGTTGGCTTCCTTGCCTCATTTGCTCCTCCTGACGTTCCCCTTGGGCTTTGGCAGTTTCAGGGAGCTCAGGGAGCAGGGGGAAGATCAGCTTCTCCCATCAGGGCATGAGCGAAGCAAGATGCCCGTCACCCAGCCCTGCTTTCTTTGGCAGGCCAGGTGAGTTGGAGCTGAGCCCCCACCCGTCCCTAGGGTTCTGACCTTGGGGTGCTGATGTCAAGTTGGAAGAGGTGGGGCAGAGCTAAGAGGCTGGTCCTTGAACGCTTAGCATGTAGCATATGTGCCCCTGGCATGTCACAAGTGCTCAGGAAATATTCTGCTAAGTCAGCGTTTCCAAGATTGATCCTGGGCTTTGGGCAAGTTTCTGCTCCTCCCAAGGTCTCAGGTTCCTAATCTACAAAAATGGGAAAGTAAAGAAGAAGAACAATTGTTAGAGCAATCTCTGTCCCACCCTTTTAGGACTTCTCGTCCCTGGACCAGGAAGCAGTATCTGTCACCTCCTCCAACCCTTCTTTCACTAAAGGACTAGAGAGAAAGATCTCTGGACCTGTGGGTCTCAAAGTGCGACCCCCCAACCAGCAGCCTCAGCAGCATCTGAAAACTTTTTTAGAGACACACATAGTCAGGGCCCCCCCTCACCCCAGGCCTCCCAATTCCAGTGATTTCTATGCAGCTTGAGAAACTCTGAGGTCCCCAGGTGACGCTCACACTGCTGCTCCGGGACTGCACTTTGGGAACCACTCAGCCGTGACTGCATGCTAGAATTACCGGGAACTTAAAAAAAGGTGAAGCTCAGCCCCACCTCTAAAGATTCCGAGTTGATTGATCTGAGATGGAGGCCTAGGTGGTTCCAACCTGGAGCCAGGGTTGAGAACCATTGCTTTCAAAGCTTGGGGGAATGCTCTGTCACTTAATTATCTACCTACATTGGTGTATGCATCAGTTCATTCATTCTTTGGTGTGTATACTTGTTTGTTTGTTTCTTTGGGAAAGCATGTTTAATGTGCCTTTAGGTATTCTCACTGGTTCTTCCAGCCAGTCATTGAAATCCACATAGTCGTTGAATCTTTACAATGCAACAAGCATGTGCTCAGTGCTGGGGAAGCAATGTCAGGAAAAACAGTCCCTGTCCTCATGACTGACCAGTCTAGCTGGGGAATGAAAATGGGAAGAGATTAATGGGATACACTTGCACCCAGATGGGCAAGTCCAGAGGCCCCCAGAACACAGTGAGGAGGGCCTGGTGCAGGGAAATGTTCTGGGGGAGAGGATGCTCCAGAGGGTGGCAGCGGGGCAGACATCACCTCCAAGCTCCTTTAGCTCTTACGCAGGATAGAAGCCAAACTGACAGCAGGCAGATTAACAAGAGGAAAGTGTACACATTGTATTAGTTTTACATGTACCCAGGGATCTTCACAAGAAAGTGAAGTCAGAAGTGGCCAAAGCAAGATGCTTTTATACTTTTTAGACAACTATAAATTTGAGAAGAAATGACAGGACAAAGAAAATCTTGATAGGAGCAGCAACTTTTCTAGGGGAGCCACTAGGAGATATATCGGGTACTGATACGTGGAACTAGTGGATGTTGAGGGTTACTATGTTATGTATATTCATTGGCTCCCATTGGACCAACTCAGAAACCCCTGCTGCCAGGAGAATCATAAAGTCAGCCCCTCCCGGGCATCCAGCCACCATCCTCTTACCCCTGTTAAGGTGGGGCCCTCTGCTTGCACACCTCCAAGGACAGGGTGCTCACTCACTACCAAGGCAGCTGGTTCTATTGTTGGACAGTCTTGACCATGAGAATGTCCAGTTCCTTAGGTACTGGAGCTTGTCTCCTGAGGTTCCCCTCTTACCCCCAATACACACACCTTTGGCTCCTCTAGGGTTACAGAGTACTCTGCACCTTTTTCCTTCATGCACGCATGCATGCATTCATTCAATGTTTTTTTAAAGCAAGTCACTTCATTTCTCCAAGCATCATTAAGTGGGAGTAATTAGACCTGCCCTATGGGTTTTCATAGGTATTAATGACACAGAGGTTAGGCAGCACTTAGCTAGTGTGTATTGCAAAATGCTGGCTCTCAGGAATAAGAAACTGTTAATAAAAGTGGATCTCTTTTAATCATTGGCATGTGGCAAATTTTGTGCCAGGCCTGAGGACACAAATAAGATTGAGACCCAGTCTCCCCCAACAACCTTCAGCCTCCAAGAGGCTCATAGGCCAGGGTGGGAGGACCACAGTGCCAAGGAGCCTTGGAGCACAGGAGGGTGCCGGGCACATCCTGGGCAGGCTCCTGGGAGGTGACTTCTCAGCTGGGACCTGAGGAGAAGTTTACCAGAAGAGGGGCAATGACAGGGATGGGAGTGTGTGAGTGGGGACGGGTCCTGGTGAAAGCTAGAGCCTGCTCCACCATCCCCCTCCCCACCTTAGGAACCTGTTCCAAACCCTGTACCTTTCTCATCAAACAAAGGTGACACCCAGCTTCTTCCTAGATTGTTTGTGTGTTTAAAATAATTCCAGACTTAGAAGTTGTGAAACTCAGCCGGGCACGGTGGCTCATGCCTGTAATCATAGCACTTTGGGAGGCTGAGGTCGGTGGATCACTTGAGGTCAGGAGTTTGAGACCAGCCTGGACAACATGGCAAAACCCCATCTCTACTAAAAATACAAAATTAGCCAAGTGTGGTGGTGCACGTCTGTAGTTCCAGCTACTCAGGAGGCTGAGGCAGGAGAGTTGCTTGAACCTGGGAGATGGAGGTTGCAATGAGCTGAGATTGTGCTACTGCACTCCAGCCTGGGCAAAAGAACAAGACCCCATCTCTAAATAAATAAATAAATAAATAGAAGTTACAAAACTCATATAAAGAGTTTCTGTGTACTCTTCACCCAGATTCCCCAAATGTTATTTTCCACATTTGCTGGCTTTATCATTCTCTCTTATGCTCTCTCTCCACACACATATTACATATGTATATACTGTATTATTATTATTATTATTTTTCAGACAGAGTCTCACTCTGTTGCCCAGGCTGGAGTGCAGTGGCACAATCTCAGCTCCCTGCAACCTCTGCCTCCCAGGTTTAAGCAATATTCCTGCCTCAGCCTCCTGAGAAGCTGGGATTACAGGTACCCACACCATACCCGGCTAATTTTTGTTTTTTTAGCAGAGATGGAGTTTCACCATGTTGGCCAGGCTGGTCTTGAACTCCTGACCTCAGGTGATCCACCTACCTCGGTCTCCTAAAGTGCTGGGATTACAGGCGTGAGCCACTGTGCCCAGCCTATATTTTTTTTTCTGAGTCATTTAAGAATAAGTTGTAGACAAGTTTCCCCTTTAGCCTGAATACTTCAGCATGCATTTCCTAAATAAAGGACATTCTCTTACATAACCACAGTGTATTGATCAAAATCATGTAATTATCATCCATACAATAGTATTATCTCATCTACATATCTTATTCAAATTTCATCTATTGTTTCACTAATGTCCTTTACAGCAAGAGAAAAAATATTGTTTCTGGTCCAGGATCCATTTCCGGATAACATTGCATTCAGTTGTCTTGTCTTTAATCTGAACAATTCTTTGGTCTTTGTCTCTTATGACCTTGACATTTTTCAAGAGTGTAGGCCAGTTGCTTTGTATACTGTTCCTCAATTTTGGTTCCAGGATTGCTTTTAACAGTATTTCTTGATGTGATGTGTGGCTGACTTTCTCCACTAGAAAGGCTTGAGGTGCTTATTAGAATGTAATTTCTGGGCACCATCCTAGACTTCCTGCATCAGAGTGTCTGGGATGGGGTCTGCGGATCAGCTTTCTGCCCAGCACTCTCTCTGATTCTTATGTGCACTGCTGGGTTAAAGCTTTCTTCTTCTGAAGATGCAGCTGAGGGTTGGTGCACTGGGCTTCTGGGCCGGTGCTTCCTGGCATGGTCCTTGTAAAGTCAGTCTGTGTATTTTACTCTGAAGCCCCCTGCAGGCCCACGAGGTCAGTGCAGGCCCTTGCCTCCAGAGGGGTTGGCAGAAGATGTGGGGCTAATTTCTGAAGCTAAAACCACCTTTGCAAAAATTGTAGTAGTAAGGGAAATCGAACATACCTGACTTCATCTTGCTTCTACCAGGCTAGTTTGCTTTTGCTCATTCTTGTGGGAGGCCATAGTAGCCCCTTCCTGGAGCTGTTCCCTTCTTTGTTTGGAAATTGCAATCGTATTTGTAAAGACTAACAAAAGATAACAAGGTTAGAATGATGTTAGAGGCCTACAACTTTGCTAAAGAATAGGCTGAACTATAACCATCCATTGCTCGTTTAGTTTGCTTTTCTATAAGTTGCTTACTGCCCCAGAGTCACATCACTGGAGGTCGCTATATTTGTAACTTCCCCAGCTGCTCCTATAGATAACTTCACTATTGTGAAAACTAAAAGACTGGTCTTTGAGATATTTTTCAGATTTAGCATTTCAGGAGATCAAGAGATGCCACATGATCCTGAAATCCCCTCCCAGGAACTGACTCAGTTGTTCAAAGACAGTTTAGAGACCCCTGTGATTTTGTCCCCAGCCAATCAATTGTTTCAGTTTCCCAGCCCTCTGCCTGCCCAAGTGCACTTAAAAACCCTAGCTTCTGAATTCCTGGGGAGGCAGACTTGAAAAATGTCTCCCATCCTTTTGTTTAGTTACCTTGTGATAATTAAACCCTTTCTCTACAGCAACACTGCTGTCTCAATGTTCTGGCTTTATCTTGCAGTGGGCAAAAAGAACCCCTTTGGGCTGTAACAAGACTCCAGCAGGAAAGGGGCAGAAGCCGCCCATATTGATGCCATGGGCTTTTCCTGATCCCCCTCTTGCCTTAACTCTGCCTGGTCTTAGATCTTTGCCTTATACTCTTTGCCATGTTTGTGACCATGGAGGCCACTGTGCTATAGTGGAAGGATCTGGGCTCAGGGGTCCAGTCCCGTGACTTTCAACTCTGTGGCTTTGTGAGAAAGTTGCTTTCCCTCTCTGAGCCTGAGGATATTCATCTATAAATGTGGGTTAGTCCTTTTTGTGCTGCTATCAAGGAATATTCGAGACTGGGTAATTTATAAAGAAAAGAGGTTTATTTGGCTCACAGTTCTGCAGGCTGTACAAGAAGCATAGAGCCAGCATCTTCTCAGCTTCTGATGAGGCCTCAGGAAGCTTTTACTCATGGTGGAAGGGAAAGGGAGTCAGTGTGTCATATAAGAGAGGGAGTGAGAGAGATGCCAACCAGCTCTTCTGCAAACTCATTACCATGGGGAGGGCACCAAGCCATTCATGAGACATCTGCCCCCATGACCCAAACACCTCCCACTAGGCCCCACCTCCAACATTTGGGATCACATTTCAACATGAGATTTGGAGGAGATGAACATGCACACCATATCAAAATGCCGGTAATTACCTGCAATGTTCTGTAGGTTTGTGATGAGGAGTAAACAGTATTCCATGAGAAAGTGCCGGGCACACAGAAGGCATTCAGGAAATAAGGATATCTTTTCCTTGCCTCCACATTCCTGTAATTTGGAGAACTGCTATGGGGAGTACAGTAGGCTGGTGGCCCCCAGTTGCAGTGCCTTTGGGATGCCCCACAGTGTTGAGCCAAGTTTACACTCTCCCTGGCAGCACTGAGTGCATAGTGGAGTTAATGGGGCCTGGACATTTCTTCAATGTGAAACTCTTCAAAGGACAGCCTTTGCAATGGGTCTCCCTGGCAGGCTGGCTGAGACTGTCCCAGTGGTGCACTGCGGTCTATGGCTCTTCCCACCCATGCCTGCTTCCTTCTCCTGCTGTCCAGCCATCAATGTGGCTGGGCGTCTTCCTGCCTGGCCCTGCCCTTTCTCCGCTGTGTCATTTAAGGATGTTTACCCCAATAGCTAGAAGAAAAGATCTGAAATGTTCCCAACACAAAGAAATGATAAACATTTGAGGCAATGGACATCTTAAATGCCCTGATTTGATCATTATACATTGTATGCATGTATCAGAATATCACATGTACCCTATAAATATGTGCAATTATTATACATCAATAAAAAATTTCAAGGTGTTTACCCACAGGTCCATTTTGCTGCTACATTTGTCTTGGCATCTGCTTCCTGGTGGACCTGAACTGACATCAACCTCAAGTAAAACGCCAGGACATTCTCTTTGACAGTGTCAGGTGAAACATCAGTAAACACATCACTGGAACCCTTGATTTCTCCTTCGCTCATGTTAGGATATTGTTAGAGTTGTCTGTCATGGTTGGTCTCCTCACCCATGTCCCATTAGCATCTTTTGGTAAAAGAAAATTTTCCTCCAAAAGCAAAATATACACAGTCCCTAACTGTATGTGCTTTATAATGAGAAGCCTTGTCAGTAAATTGTCCTTCTCCACATTGACAAGCCCATGTGACTTTGTTTTTTTTTGTTTTGTTTTGTTTTGATTTTTTAGAGATAGGGTCTCCTTCTGTTGTCCAGGCTGGCATGCAATGGTGCAATCACAGGTCACTGCAACCTTGAACTCCTGGGTTCAAGCCATCCTCCTGCCTCAGCTTCCTGAATAGTTAGTACTGCAGGCATGTACCATCATGCCTGGCTAACTTTTTAAATTTTTTCTGTGCAGATGGGTCCTTGCTATGTTGCTTAGGCTGGTCTTGAACTCTTGGTCTTAACAACCCTCCTGCTTTGGCCTCCCAAAGTGCTGTGATTACAGGCATGGGCCAATGTGCCTAGCCATGACTTTGTGTATTTAAAAATATAGTTTATTATGTATTTCCTATTATAAAAATAATGCTTGTGTCTGACACAGACAGAAGTGCTGGATGTCAGAGTGCAGGCATGGCAGGAGCCAGTGTGCACAAAAATGAAGATGGAAAAGGGACTTCAGTGCTATGGCTGGAGCACTGACATGAGGGTCACCCACACCCCATGGGGTGGACCCAAGGGAGAAGTGAGAAAAATCTTGTGGGGTGGTTGGTACAGAGCCTCAAACTTAGTAGGGCCTGAATGAATAGTTGTTATCATTATCACTGCTGTCATGAACTGCCACTACTTCAACACCAGCCTTCTCTGAGCAGCCCTGACAGTGGCTCAGTGAGCCTGAAGGGTGTCCCAGGGAAGGTTCCACGAGGATCATAAAAGGGCTGGTTTGTGAGGACAGAGAGAAGAGTAAGCAGCTGGCGCTATTGTGTGGTCACAGAAAGTCATCAGAAGGCCCAGTATGAGTGTTTCCTATGTACCAGGCCCTGTTCTAAACACTTGACACTTACTAAGCCATGAATCCTCAGCCCTGAGTGGAAGATGCAATTGTTCTCACATTTCCACCCAAGAGAGGGGCTACACTAGCACAGGGTTGGAAAAGGGGATGGCCAAAAATGTTTTCCTAGCCTTTGGCTCAAACTGTAAAAGGTTTGGAAGTAGAGAAGCCAGGAACTAGAAAACAGAAAGACTTCCTTGGGGGAAGAGATTATCTATCTATCTATCTATCTATCTATCTATCTATCTATCATCTATCTATCTATCATCTATCTGTCTGTCTATCTATATCTATCTACACACATACATGTGCATATGCATATATCTATACATACAGATATACATACACATGTACATAAGCATATACATATACATGTACATATACATACACATATACCTATCCATATACATCCTGTGATTTATTTTCAACACACATAAGATAGTGTTAATATCCTCAATGTATTAAAAATAACTCTTCCAAACAAATAAGACAAATACAAAAACAGGATGCTGGCTGGGCACAGTTGCCCACGCCTATAATCGCAGCACTTTGGGAGGCAAAGACAGGAGGATTGCTTGAGGCCAGGATTTGAAACCAGCATGGTCAACACAGCAAGACTCTGTCTCTACAAAAGAAAAATTAAAAAATTAGCTTGACATGGTGTCTCATGCCTGTAGTCCCAACTACTGGGGAGGCCAAGGCAGGAGGATGGCTTGAGCCCAGGAGTTCGAGGCTGTAGTGAGCTGTGATTGCACCACTGCACTCCGGCCTGGGAGACAGAGCGAGAGCCCATCTCTAAAGAACAACAAGATGCTCATGAGCCATAAATTCACGAAATAAATACAAAAGGCCAGAAAGGACATGAAAAAATGTCCAGCATCAGTAAAATTCAAAGAAATGTAAGCTCAACTATTAACTTCAGCTGTGAAATTGAAAAAGATTCTAAAAAATAATAAGACCTAATTTTGGAAAAAGTGTGGGGAAATTGTCACTACCATATACTTCTGAGGGGAATAAAAATGGTCACCACTTTCCCTGAGGACAGTTTGGCACTAGGCATGAACGGCCTTAAAAATGCACAGGCCACTTGACTCAGCAATTTCACTGCTGGGAGTTTATTAGAAAGAAATAGAGATGTGCACAAAACTTGAGCTTCAAAACTGTGAGCCATTTTCATGATCTGTATTAGCTGGATCAAAGGTCGTGGTCACCTAGCCTGGAAAATGTTTACTCCTCAAAGCAACCTTTGGTTTTAAAGAAAGAGAAATGCAAAGTCCGCAGCCAAACATTTTGTGAGACATAGACCCCACCTGAGGTCCTGAACCTGTGAGGGTCCCTGGAAAAGTCAGTGGGACATCCAGAACGTTTTTTTTTTTCCATATTATAGAGCCCAGAGGAAACCACATAATTACAAACCATCTGCGTAAGCTGAAGACCCCAAATGCCACATTTCTTTGCTTTTGCCTGGAATGATATCAGCTTAGTGCTGTCACCCTGGTTACCTCATGCTAATCAGGAGCTCTAATTAACAGCCACATCTGATTAATAAAAAGGGGGGAACAGCTTAATTATTAAGTGACAGTTTGGTAGACAAAATCCTTCAAAACATGGGGCTCTGGGTTGGGGATGGACCCCTATTAAAGAGGTTCTTCTAAGGGAACCATTTCAGGAACGATTGCTGTAATAAAACCACTATTTTTTTTAAGTGCTCAGTTTGGGCTAGGCACCATGCTATGTGCTTTCCTTGTTTTAACTCATTTCACTGTAACAACAATTTTGTGAGGAAACTGGGGCACAAAGAGATTTAAGCAACGTGTTCAGAGTTGCTGAGAGAGTGAGCAGCAGAGCCGGAACTCACATGGTGAGCTGTCTGACCCCAAAGCCAGTGCCCGCGATGGCTGTTCCATCACCATTCCTTGCCCATCCATCCATCCTGCCATCCATCCGTCCATCTATTCATTCATTCATTCATTCATTCATTCATTCATGTATTTATTGAGCTTCTACTCTATGTCGGGCACTGTTCTGGGCATCTAGGACACAGTAGTGAATTAGCAAAAGTCCCCATCTTCCCAGAGCTTCCTTTATTTTTATTTTAGTCATTTATTTTTTTGAGACAGTCTTTCTCTGTCGCCTAGGCTGGAGTGCAGTGGCACGATCTCAGCTCACTGCAACCTCCACCTTCTGGGTTTACTCGATTCTCCTACCTCAGCCCTCAAGTAGCTGGGATTACAGGCACCCACCACCATGCCCAGCTAGTTTTTGTATATTTAGTAGAGATGGGGTTTCGCCATGTTGGCCAGGCTGGTCTCGAACTCCTGACCTCAAGTGATCTACCCACCTCGGCCTCCCACAGTGTTGGGATTACAGGCGTGAGCCACTGTGCCCGTCCCCAGAGCTTCCTTTATAGTGGGGAGAGATAGAGATTAAATTAGTAAGCCTGCGAATGCTGAGAATAAGAAAAAAAAAAGCAGGGTGAGGGAGCAGAGCGAGATGAAGGAGCATGTTATTTTAGCTAAGGTGGTCAGGAAAGGCCTCTGTGAAGAGGTGACAACTGAGCAGAGACCTGAATGAAAGGAAGGAACCAGTGGTGAGGACAGCCGGGGAAGAGCAGACCAGGTAGAGAAACCGCAGACTCTTACTTTCCAACTGCCCTACAGTGGTCTAAGGTCCGTTCCTGTGATAAAGCCCTGATTCCATCATATCCAGTGGCTCCACTTGCCAGGCTGAACCTTGACTGACAGAGAGTTAGTGAAGATAAAAGTGGCGACGTGTTAACAACTGGCAAATCTGGGCGAAGCGCAGATGTGTCCACAGAAGTATTCTTACAACTTCTCTGTACAATTCACATTTTTCTAAATATGATTTAAAAAGATAAAAATGTTGAGGAAGGAATCAGTGAGTGAATGAACGAGTGCCGTTGTTCGCTAAATGTGCTCCTGGTCTCCTGCGGTTTTAGATTTTCATTTAGCTGACCCCACGCACAGTGACAGTACCTCCGTCGTGGAGCACACAATCATTTTCTATGACTTTAAGACTCTGGGGAAGTCCAGCTCTGTTTTGTTGGGTTTTGAGCCCCAATCTCTCTCTGCTGGGGAAAAATAGTTCTGTGTGTATGTGTTGTTGTTCTGCTGAAAGAGGATATTGTGCCCCCAGCCCAAAGAATTGAAGGTCTGATGTTGTATATCATAGAACCTTTATTATTTATCCTCTAAATTCTTAGAAACTTACATAACGCCCGTGCTCTAGTTATGACACCATTTATAGACATTTAAAATGCATCTTCATTTATAAATATTTTACATTTGGTCCATAGAACAGATAATTGTACTAAATAATACTGTATTTTTTAAAACAGGCTCTGTATATACTTTGAATATGTATATATTACATATATTTTTTATATAGAGATAGATTTACTTGGTGTTCTGAGAATAAATCCTTATTGCAAAAAAAGCATATATGATAATACAATATCTTTTTCCCCCCGGGCAAATACTAAAAAAAAGTTACACATATTCACAGTTCTCACAGTAATTGTACGACACTTAATATTGTGCTCTATAAGGTAGGTTTGGATGGAAATCAGTTAGGGGATTTCTTGCCAAACTTCTCACTTTGAATTGCTTACAAACATTAAATACACTGCATTTGTCTTAGAGAGACTTGGTCTCAGCTTCACATTGAAGAACAAAGAGAAAGTTGGAAGTCTTCCTGCCCTTAGTCTAAAGGAATTCACACACAGATGGGGAAGTGGGACCATGAGACACAGCGATGGGTTCCTGTCATTCTAAACCTTATCATTTAACAATACGTATGCATTTTGATCATGGATTCACCAGCCGGCACTGGGGATGCCTTGGCAATGAGACTATTTTACAGATGACCTCAGGAAAAGGCTTCAGATTTCCTACACAATATCAAATGAGACCTTACGTGCCACACGTGAGGATGAATGTGCATGTTTGTGCGTTCATATGTGTACACATATTTTTTTTCTCTACAATAATGTGCTTAATATTCTGAGGGTAATATCTTATTGCAAGAACTGGTATGCTGGTCACTTTCGGATGAGAATGACAAGAGATTAAAAACCCCACAGTCACAGTTATGTACCATAGTTATTAAGGATTAGTCATAAAACACGGCTTGTGAGCTAACTAGCTAAGGAGCTACAGGGCACAATGTACGATTTGCTACGTGGGAACCCATCTGGCTGGCAAATGAGACACGCGGAGCTACTGGAGCTTGCAAGAAACTGTCTTTGCTTGAAGTGCCGCCGCCACCATGGAGCCCAGTTCCAGAAAGGAACAAATCATACTTCCCAGTGAAGCAGTCTGAATCTCAGAAGCGCATTGCGGGGGGTTCTCTGGATTAACACTAGCTCCTCAGTTAGTGGGCTGGGTAGGTTTTAGTGGCAGTGAGGAGACTCCCGCTGAGGAATTTCAAGGAAGGTGAGGCGGCAGCAGCTTGGGGTGGGTGGCAGTGAGGGTGGTAGTTTAAGAAGGAGACCGAAAGATAACTGTGGATCCGTCTTGACTGTCGGACAGATCCTTCACCTTGATTTCCCCTTCAACTATTTTGTACTCTGTGAAATTGGGCAGCTTAAGAGAAATTGGAGCTCTGGTATAGGAAGTTTCCCCAGTAGGACCTGAGGCCCCTGGAATGGCGATAAAAAGAGATCAATTGTGCTTGTGGCAGTTTTCCAGCAAGCAGGGCTTGTCTGGACGGATTGCACTGGGCCAGGTCCAATCAGAATGGCCCGGCGGGGAGGGGACAGGGACATCGGGCTGCAGAATGCTCATTCATTCCGGCGGCGGGGACAAGGACATTCCACAGACTGCAGGAGAAGCGGCCCTGGGAATATTGACTGAGGCCCCTGGGTTTTTTTGTTTTGTTTTGTTTTGTTTTTTTTAATCCAGCTGCCTTGGGAAGGAGAAAACCAAAAACACAAAAGCCAGAGCTCCGCCGGCTTCTGGTACTTAAGAGCAAGCGTTTCCGGGAAGTTCCCATTGTACAAAATGCCCTTTTCCTGTGCATGGAGCAGCGTTCGGAGGGAAAGGAACTCCTGCAAAGTCCGAGATAACAGTCATGGGTTTCGGCGTAAGAGAACAGTCAGGAACAGGTTTAAAAGCCAGGAGCACGTGTGGCCTCGCTGCATCACACTCCCTGGCGGGATAAAAATGATCTACCGCGGCGATTACCAAGGCCGATCGTGGGATGCTGATGGGGCCTGGATTAAAAAGGTCACCAGCCCGCCAGGTGCCAGAAGCCACCAGGTATCCTTGCCCATGGTAGGGCCCACCCAGGGGTCTGTCCTCCCACCTCCCCTCTCTGCATGGTGATGGTGTCTGGACTCGCCACTCGAGGTAGGTTGAGATGGAAGGTATCCTCAGACATCAAGTGGTGGTCGCACTCAGCCAGGTCAGGGGGTGAGAGTGTCGGGTTGGTGAGTGGCCCCCACCCTAGATGTAGGCCTCCTTGCTGGTGGAGCTGCCGGCCTGGGGCTGCTCAGGACCATTCTCTGGGCGAACGATGTCTTCGCTGGGCTGGACCATGACTTGGATGCGCTGTGGGTACCGGGGAGGAAGGTATGAGGCTCTCTGGGGAAAATCCCAGCCTGGGATGGTGGGGAACTGGCCACTTCCCTCTACTGCCCTCTATTCAAGTGCATCCTGTCTGCTCTGCCTCCAAACTACACCCAGACTCCAGCCACATCCCCACCTCCTGCACCCCTGCCACTGCCCCACATGGGCCACGCCACAGCCCCTCTCACTTAGGTTATTGCAAGGACTCACAATCAGCCCTCAGCTTCCACTCCCACTTTCATTCTGTCCTCTCACCCCTTCATTCTGTCCTCTCACCCCTTCATTCTGTCGTCAACAGAGCAGCAGGAGAGTTCTGTGAAAACCAGACTCAGATCATGCCCCTGTACTCTTCAGGACCCAATGAAGTCTCCCATTTCACCAAGAGGCAGAGCCAAAGTCCTCCAAGGCCCTACATGACCTGGCCCCTGCCACCTCGCAGTCCTCAGTGTCCTCCCCTCTTCCTCGCGCATCCACCTCATCTGCATGTGACTCCTCGATATCCCGCAAACACAGCAGGCACGCTTCCGCCCCAGGGCGTTTGCACAGGCGGTCTGGTCCTCGGTCTGGCACAGCCTTCCTCTCAGATAGTGACAGCTTGCTTTCTACTTCCCTAGGGCTTGGCTCAAATGTTTCGCCTTCTCAGTGAGGCCTCATGTCGCACTCCCTAAACTCCTTACCTACTTGATTTTTCTCTATAGTGCTCCTCCCCACCTCACGTGCTTTTATTTTGTTAGTTGCTTATCTTCCTCTCCCAGAATGAGCGCTCCAGGAGGGTGCAATTTCTGCTTATCTTGTTCATGGCTGTGTCCCCAGCACTGACAGTAGTGTCTGGCACATCATCAGGGTTCCATCCATGTGTGCTGAATGGATGGATCCCCCACTGCCTTCGCCATCCTGCCCCTTCAGCTCACACCCTGGCCTCAGGTATGTCTTGGCCCTTCCTACTGCTGGGCCTTTGCACAAGCTGTGCTCTTTTCTGCAAGGGCACCCCCTTAACCTCTTGCCACACTAAGACCCAGCTGCTGTTTGAGGCTCTCCAGTGGATCATGGAAAATGAAAGCTTTGGACTTGCATTGGGAAGAAAGGGCTGCAAGCCCTGGCTCTGCTCACAGCTTTCCGAGCTGGGAACCTGCTTACTCAACCCCTGTGGTTCCCCAGTTTCTTTGTCTGAGGTTGGAGGAAGATGGGCCAGTAACTCCACGGTGGCACATAACCTGCAGCCAGGCTTCCCTGTATCTCAGACCTGAGAGTGCTTCCCCTGGGTCTGGGAAAGGGAACTATAATGGACAGCAACTCATCCAGGGCCTTCCGGGGTGGCCTTCACGCTCTGACTCTTCACTTCTCCCAGTGGCATCTTTTCAGCCTGCACACACCTCATCAATGAGGCACCTGCCTGGCACCTCCAGCACTTCTTTGCTTCCCTCAAGAATTTGGTGCAATTTAACAAAGTGCGGGCATGGACAGAGAACCCTATGTGATGGTGAGGCCCCTGCTGCAGGCAGCAGGTCTTTTGTGCTTTGTCTTTCCTTGTGGGTAAGACCACATTTTCTCCATATCAACCAAATGAGATCTAGAGAGAGCCCTGGGCAAATGTGATCCCACCCTCCGTCTGTTCCAAGCCCTTCATGACGCCCCATTGCCGCCAGGATAAAGTCCAAAGTTCTTGTCCTGGTTTTCAAAGCCCTTCATGATCTGGCTGGACCTCCTTACATCCCAACCCCATCTCTTGTCACGCTCCCTTCTCACACCCCTTTCCACTTCACCCTCCAGCCACACTGATCTCCCTTCAGTTCGCCCAATGCAGTTTATACCCCTGGACCTTTGCACATGCTTTCCAACCTCTTCTAGGAACATTCTTTCTGCTTCTACTTTTAAGTTTGGTTTATCCCCAGGCCTCTCCTTTGTTATCCCCTCTTCTGGGAAGCCTTCTTTAATCCTCCTTAACCCAAGTAGGGCTAAGGCAGGGCTGTTTGCTCCCACCCCCTTGGCTTTCCCTAATCTCAGTGTCTCTAATACTCTACTGTCATTAGCTATTGACTTGTCTGTCTCCCCAGCTAGACTGTGAGCTCCACAAGGGGTGAGGCTGTGCCTGGCACAGTGGGAGAAGGGCACTGGCAATTTGAAGGGTGGGGAAGGGCTTACCTGCTTCAGGGAGCCCTTTAAGGTGAGGAACATGTAGGCCATGTACCCGGGGATGAGGACCATGGAAGACAGAGCCATCAGCCAGCCCACACCCTGGCCCCACTTGGGGAAAACATAGTTTCCCATGGTGAGTGGCGTCATCTGCACAGCACTGAAAATGAACACGCCCTGGAGAGGGGGGAGGGGAGGGGAGGGAGACGGAGGAGTCAGTCACCCAGGATGAACCACCCTGAAGCCAACAGGCTGACTGCCCTCCACCCTCACCCTGAGGCTGACCCTGACAGAGGCCCAAGGTCTTGGGAGTCCTGCACTCAGCGCCACTGCTAGCACATAAGGTGCCTTTGTGCATAATAGAAAAAGATACCCTCTCAGGGAGATCAGTAGGAAAAGGCAACCCCTCTAGGGAGACTAATTAGAAAAGGGAATCCCTTCCTCCAAGTTCCCTAGCTTCAAAAGCAGAGCAAGAGTGAGGCATCGGCTCCCAGTGTGCCATTGGCAGGGTCCCCTTATGTGGACACAACATATGCAGTGGCTCCATCCCCACCTCAAGAACCTCAGGTGGCCCCTCCCAGGCCCGCCCCTGCTTCAGCTCCTGCTTGTGGGGATGAGGGACACTGAGAAGGAGAGTCTCCAAGTGCCAAGAGCCTAGGCTTGGTTTGAATCCCAGTGCTGACTAGCTGGGTGATGCTGGCTAGGTGAGCCCCAGATCCTGCAGGGGTAAAGTGGGACAATAATGCCTCCTTTCTGAGGTTTATGGAGGATGATATAATGTGTCTTGTACCATGCAGGGTGTAGAATAGATGCCCAACAAATGGTAGAGAGAAGTATTATTAAGGAACAGGGTTTCTGGGGGCCTCTTCCACCTGCCTCTGCCTCTAGAGGTTTCTCCCTGGACCTGAGTCCCCCCAGGGCTTGGTCTAGCCTCATCCTAACAGGGCTAGTCAGGCCTTGTTCTTACCGCCACAATGATTGGTGTAAAGAAAGACCAGCAGAGTTTCCACCAGATGCAGGGCCTGGATCCAACCATCTCTTGAATATTGTCATAGAATCGGTTGACACCTGTGACATTGGGAGCAGGAGGGATGGATGAGCTGTGGATGCTTCAGGGTCAAAGCCTGGTTCTACCACTTTCTCACAGTGTGACCATGGGCAAGTCACCTAACCTCTCGGAGTCTCAGTTTCCTTGTCTGTACCATGGGGGTTATGCTCTGGGGGTCCTTGTTACCAAGTATTTTTCAATAGCCCAATTCTTACAGCAAGTGGGTTGTGTAGGTGAGCAAGTCACTTTAATGTGAAGATATCTACCAACAAAAGGAGACTGACAAGATGATCCCCCCAACCCCTGCCACTCTCAATGTCCCTCCCACTCAACATCTATCCCAGCCATTCCTTCAAAGGCTTTCCTGGGCAGGGGCTGTTTTTCCCTGATGGTCAGATGCTATAAGAAACTGGCAATCTGCCGGACACGGTGGCTCATGCTTGTAATCCCAGCACTTTGGGAGGCTGAGGCAGGAAGATCACTTGAGGTCAGGAGTTCGAGACCAGCCTGGCCAACATGGTGAAACTCTGTCTTTACTAAAAATATAAAAATTAGCCAGGTGTGGTGGCGGGTGCCTGTAATCCTAGCTACTCGGGAGGCTGAGGCAGGAGAATTGCTTGAACCTGGGAGGTGGAAGTTGCAGTGAGCCGAGATCGTGCCATTGTACTCCAGCCTGGGGGACAAGAGCGAGACTTCGTCTCAAAAAATAAATAAATAAATAAATAAAAATAAATAAAAGAAAAAGGAATTGACAGTCAATTGCAAAGAACTGCAAATCTCATGAAAAAGAAAAACCCCAAACCCCAAACTGGTGTCTTGAAGTTCACCAGAGTGGCTTCGGGCACTACTCAAATTATAAGCAGAGTCACTGAGCAGTGAGGATCTGACCACGTTAGAACAGTTAGAGGGAGAAGGTGCTATTGGGAGTGTAAATTAGTGCAACCTCTATGGAAATCAGTACAGAGATTTCTCAAAGAATCAGAAATAGAACCACCATTTGATCCAGCAATCCCACTACTGGCTATCCACCCAAAGGAAAAGAAATTATTATATCAAAAAGATATCTGCACTCATGTGTTTATTCACAATAGCAAAGACAGGGAATCAACCTAAGTGTCCATCAGTGGATAGCTGGATAAAGGAAATATGGTATACATACACAATGGAATACTATTCGGCCATAAAATAGAATGAAGTCATGCCTATTGCAGCAACGTGGATGGAACTGGAGGCCATCATCTTAAGCAAAACAACTCAGAAACAGAAAGTCAAATACTGCATGTTCTCACTTAAAGGTGGGAGCTAAACACTGGACACAGGTGGAATAAGACACTGGAGACTCAGAAGGGTGGGAGAATGGGAGCTGGGGTGGATGACGAGAAATTACTTAGTGGGTAGAATGTACAGCTGGGCATGGTGGCTTATGCCTGTAATCCCAGCACTTTGGGAGGCCGAGGTGGGCAGATCATGAGGTCAGAGGGTCGAGACCATCTTGGCCAACATGGTGAAACCCTGTCTGTACTAAAATACAAAAAATTAGCTGGGCGTGGTGGCACATGCCTGTAATCCCAGCTACTTGGGAGGCTGAGGCAGGGGAATTGCTTGAACCAGGCAGGCAGAGGTTGCAGTGAGCTGAGTTTGCGCCACTGCACTCCAGCCTGGTGACAGAGCAAGACTCCATCAAAAAATTAAATAAAATCAAATAAATAAAAATAAAAATAAAAAGGAATGTACATTATGTGGTGATGGGTACATTAAAAGCCCAGACTTCACCACTACACAAGATATCCAGGTAACAAAATTGCACTCATATCCCTTAAATTTATACATATAAAACAAACAAAAAAGAAGGGGCAATGACAGGGGGGATGAGGTGGCAGATATTGCAAAGGGGGACACAAAATATCATGCTTCTTTAAAAACATTTGCTCTGATGGGACAATCAAAGGTTCAGGAAAGGATGTCGTCATTTTTTACTATCATGCAGTTGGCTGAAGAAACTTAGGCCACAAAATAAACAAAATCAATGTTTCTTTTGTTATTTGTTTTAAGATAGTGCACACTTTGAATTACGGCCTAGCTTTTGTTAAATATATAACTTTAAAACTTTGTTAAATATATAACTATAAAACTTTAAAAAGTAGTTTTGGTTTCCCTTTTCTGGATAAAATCTCCAAAAACCCTCTTTATTCCAAAATTTATAAAGAAATGTTGGCACCTATTTTAAATGAATTCATTTAACTGCTCTTATATCTTCTAAACATGGGGGCCTCCTGGACTAACCTCATTGAATTGTAATGTGAAGAGTAAATAAATACATAAATATAGGGAGAAGACCTGGGGTTCAAATTGCACTTGTTGAATGATGACTCAAGAAAGGAATGAATGGATGAATGAGTGAATGAATAAGGGAGGAGGGGCTGATACTTACCGTAAAACCAGGAAATAGAGACACATTCAAAGAACACGAGGAACAGCAGGCTCATGCCACTGGCAGAGTAGTAGTCAAAGAGTTTGAAGACATAAATACCCCCCTGCAAGACGAAAAGAGGTGAGAACAGGTGCATTGTCCCCAGCGCCCACTGCATCCAGTTCACAGACGACATGCACTCTGGAGGCTGATGGGGCTGGGATTAGGCTTCAGGGTAGATTAGATGAAGCACTGAGGGCTTTGTGACCACGAGAGGATATGGACATTGACAGTCCGGAGATTGGGAAGGAAATGTCCGGTGGTAGAGGAAAATGCCAATTTCTGGTAAGGTTGGAGGGCAGAAAGAGGAGTTGGTCACCAGGGCCATCTTTTTACAGTGTAAATCAGTCAGGTTCTCCCCTGCTTAAAACCTTTCAGGACTTAAATGAGACAATAATATAACACACAAATAAGCAGAGAGAGATCTAATCCAATCCCATGCCATCCCATCCCATCCCATGCCATCCCATCCCATCCCATGCCATCCCATGCCATCCCATCCCATCCCATCCCATCCCATCCCATCCCATCCCATCCCATCCCATCCAAATGTCTTGGCCTGCAAGGTCCGCATGGGCTGGTTCTTCGTCTCCCACCCACTGCCTCATTCCCTCTGCCTCCGCCACACTGGTTTCCCCCATCCCTCAATTGCCTCAGGGCTTTTGCACCTACTCTGCTGTCTTTCCCCAGATCTTTCTCTGGCTGGCTCTGTCTCATCATTTAAGTCTCAGCTCAACTGTCGCTTTCTTGGAGAGAGAGACCTCCCTTGACTACCTTGTCTGAGGGAGCGCCCCTCCTGTCCCACTGGCCATTCTCTGTGCTGCTGTCCTCTTTTCTCCAAAATCATCTAATTTGTTTGTCAATCTTGTCCACCAAAATGTAAGCTCCAAGACAGCAGACACGGTAGTATCTGTCACATTAATTGCCGAATTTCCAGGGTCATGCCAGGCCCATAGTAGGTGTTCGACAACTATGAATGAAGGGATGAATGAATACTAACTCTGGAGCAGAACTACATTTGGATCTGGGGTGGGGGGTGATTGGTGGATTATAAAATTCAGACCCGCAGTGCTGAACTCATGTTGCTAGAGTCGTTTATATTTTTTGCACAATTCACCAGCTATGTGAGCATTTCTCATTCATGTCAATACAAAAAAAAAAAATGGGAATGAAAGAAAGCTTTGGGCAGTGTCAACTTCAAAGGCTCAATTCCAGTTTGACTTTCTGGCTAATTTCTGTGGGCCTTTCTTTTCTTTTTCTTTCTTTCTTTTTTTTTTTTTTTTTGACAGAGTTTTTCACTCTTTTTGCCTAGGCTGGAGTGCAATGGTGCGATCTCAGCTCACTGCAACCTCCGCCTCCCGGGTTCAAGCAATTCTCCTACCTCAGCCTCCCGAGTAGCTGAGATTACAGGCACCTGCCCCAACGCCCGACTAATTTTTGTATTATTTATTTATTTATTTATTTATTTATTTATTTATTTATTTTTTTAGTAGAGACAGGGTTTCACCACATTGGCCAAGCTGGTCTCAAACTCCTGACTTCAGGTGATCCACTGGCCTCTGCCTCCCAAAGTGCTGGGATTATAGACATGAGCCACCAAGCCAGGCCTTCCGTGGGCCTTTCAAAGCTCAATTCCTACATCCCCTCCTCCAGGAAGCAGTCCCTGGTGCCCTGAGTCCAGTTAGGTGCTGCATTCTCTAGCTCTGTCCTATATGTTCTAGCTCAATGTTTGTGTCTCCACCAGCCTGGGAGCCTCTGGAGGGCAGGGACCCCAGGTGACTCACAGTTATGTGCCCAGAGCTTGGCACAGAGATGATGCTCAATGAAAGCAGGAAAGGTGGGATACAACAGAGGAGGGGAAAGGAGGCCCTGGGCGTGGCCCTGGGCACTGCTGGGGGAGTGCCAGGTGCTTACTGAGCTTACCTGAGTGATGTTAGAGAGGCCGATCAGGTAGGAGATGATGCAGACAGCAGCAATGAAGAGCTCTCTGCGGTTGCGGAGGAGTCTGGGGTACTCATCCACCAGGGCTGTGATGAAGCCCTCCACAGTGCAGAACTTCAGGTGGGAACAGAGGTCAGCCACCTGCAGCAGCCGCAGCCCCAACCCACCCAAAGCCTGGCCCTCTAAGAAAGGACGGGAGGCCCAGCAGCACCGAGCCGGGAGAGCCCAGGGTCCAGCCTGATTCTGCCTGTGACTCACTTTGGGACCTCAGGAGAGTCCCTCCCCTCTGGGCATCAGTTTCCCCTTCTGGAAAACGGAGAAGGTGGCTGAACAGTTTCCTGAAATTTCATGCAGTGGAACATTCTAGGGACCCGGAATTTTTGGTCATCTTCTTGGCAGCCTAAGAGTTGCCTCCTCTCCCTGTTTACTTGGGGACTGAGGAGTCTGGGGATGGAGAACTCCTGGGGTGCGGGGGGCGCCCTCACCTGGCTGTCAATGCCCAGCATCAGCAGCATGGAGAAGAAGAGGATGGCCCAGAGTGGGGAGATAGGCAGCTGGGTCACCGCCTCTGGGTATGCCAGGAACGCCAGCCCTGGGCCTGAACAGAGAAGGGCAAAAAAGAAGAAAAATAAAAGGTACTCAGCACCTACAGCCTTTCCATTACACTGCCCATTTTCTAAGCCTTATTTCATTTCATCTTCAGAGTAACCTTTCAAGTGAGTGTTTTCAGCCCCTTTTTCCAGATGCAGAAAGAGGGTGGGGGATGAGGGGCCATAGTAATTGTGCCCAGAGGCAAGAGGACCAGTGAGGAGCTGTGGCCATCATCTTGATGGGGGACAGCATGGCTTGGCCAGTGGTGAGGATAGTACAGGTGCAGAGAGGCAACCAGATAGAGAGATATGTGGTGGGTGGAGGGGCAGGTCCTGGTATTGGCTGGCTTGCAGGATGAGGGTGAGGGAAGAGTCCAGGACAATGCTGAGGTCTCCACCCTGGGCACTGGATTATGGGACCCTTCTGTGATGGGGAGCATAGTGGAGGAAAAGGCTTTGGAACCTTGTTTGGCATGTGTTGTGTTTGAGTATTTGGTGGGGGTGTCTAAGAGATCAGGAAATCTTGGAATGAGAAGGAAAGAGATTGTAACCTCCCTGCATCTGGCTCTGGACGGGGGTGGGCGAATGGTTGGGGAGTTGCAGAGAAATGAGATGGTGGCTGCCCTTGAAGGGGAGATTAGAACCAGAGCAGAGAACGCTCCTTTCATGGAACCAGCCCACTTCTTCAAGGGACCAGTCATGTGGCCTCCATGAGCCTCAGGGGCCTCTGCCCTGCACACAGCAGGTTCTACCCATTGGCTGCTTGCCTGGCCATGCAGCGAAGGGCTGTCTGGGGTTTTCCTTGGGCTCTGTGGCATTGATGACTGTGTGGTGAGCAGAGTGGGCATGGCCCACTTGGTGAGAACATTTTTGGAGCTGAGACAAAAGCATGGATTTAGGGGTCTTTGTAGTATGGTGATGAACATGTCTGAATTGAGCCAAAGTGTTGCAGGAAGTCAGGGACCCCAAATGGAGGGACCGGCTGAAGCCATGGCAGAAGAACCTAGATTGTGAAGATTTCATTGACATTTATTAGTTCCCCAAATTAATACTTTTATAATTTCTTACACCTGTCTTTACTGCAATCTCTGAACATAAATTGAGAGCATTTCGTGGGCATTTATCACTTTCCCAATCAATACTCTTGTGATTTCCTATGCCTGTCTTTACTTTAATCTCTTAATCCCGTCATCTTTGTAAGCTGAGGATGAATGTTGCCTGAGGACCCTGTGATTCCGTTAACTGCACAAATTGTTTAAATAATATGAAATCTGGGCACCTTGAAAAAAAAACAGGGTAACAGCGATGTTCAGGGAACAAGGGAGATAACCTTGAAGTCTGGCTGCCTGTGGGCCAGGCGGAACAGAGCCATATTTCTCTTCTTTCAAAAGCAAATAGGAGAAATGTTGCTGAATTCTTTTTCTCAGCAAGGAACATCCCTGAGAAAGAGAATGTGTCCCTAAGGGGAGGCCTCTGAAATGGCTGCTTTGGGGACATCTGTCTTTTACAGTTGTAGATAAGGGATGAAATAAGCCCCGGTCTCCCGTAGCACTCCCAGGCTTATTAGGATGAGGAAATTCCCGCCTAATAAATTTTGGTCAGACCGGTTGTCTGCTCTCAAACCCTGTCTCCTGATAAGATGTTATCAATGACAATGCGTGCCCGAAACTTCATTAGCAATTTTAATTTTGCCCCGGTCCTGTGATCTCGCCCTGCCTCCATTTGCCTTGTGATATTTTATTACCTTGTGAGCATGTGATCTCTGTGACCCACACCCTATTCATACACTCCCTCCTGTTTTGAAAATCACTAATAAAAACTTGCTGGTTTTGTGGCTTGGGGGGCATCACGGAACCTGCTGACATGTGATGTCTCCCCCAGACACCCAGCTTTAAAATTTCTCTCTTTTGTACTCTTTCCCTTTATTTCTCAGACCAGCTGACACTTAGGGAAAATAGAAAAGAACCTACGTGAAATATCGGGGGTGAATTTCCCCTGATACCAAAGTTTATACTCCCAAGGCAAGAGTGGATCTTCTCCCCAAAATGTCCAGGATTGTGCTGGACATGCCAGTATAGCCAACAGACTAAGAGCCCAGGCTTGGGAGTCAGCCAGACCTGGGCTCCAACTCCAGATCTGCCATCTTTCTAGCTCCATACCCTTAGGAGGTGAGTCTCAGTTTTCTCATCTATGAAATGGGCTAACAATAGCATGTATTGCAAAGTGTTGAGAAGAATCATAGGTACAGTCCATGTAAAATGCTCAGTGCATTGCCTGGCACATAGGGAGTGCTCAAGGCCAGTGAGCCACAGTGGTGGTGGTAATGGTGATGATGGCAAAGGCCAGCATGGTTAGTGCCCCTGTGCCAGGAGCCCGGCCCCATACAGTGTTGCACTGACCTGAGGCTGCCACATCAGCAATGGACCTCTTGGTGACGTGGGCCATGAAGCCCACGATGGAGAAGATGACGAATCCTGCAAACATGCTGGTGCACGAATTGATGCAGCAGACGATGATGGAGTCCCTGGAGAGAGGGAGGGGTGGGGTGAGGAGGGTGGGGCTGGCAGACAGTGTAGCTGCTGGCTGTGGTTATGGAGGGGTTGTCCGGAGGAGGGGGCTGGTAACGGGGCTACACAGTGGGCCCCAGAAGAACAGGCCCTAAGAGAAAGCTAGAGGAGGGCAGAGCCAGAGGATCAGGGTCAGGAAAGGGGGACAGCAGGAATGTCTGTGTCTCCAGAAGGAGTGACACAAAGGACTGGCTCAGGGAGAGGTTAAGCTGAGAGTGCAAAGTGGCCAAAGAGGGCCCTAACACATGAGTGTGGGGTGTGGACTCGAGGGGCTCGGCCAGGAAGGAAGGGGCTCCTGCAGCTGTCCTCTCGAACCTGTAGACGTTGTTGTGGAAAGAGTTGTAGCTCCCGAGAGCGATCAGGGACCCCAGGCCCAGCCCGTATGAGAAGAAGATCTGGGTCGCTGCATCCAGCCACACCTGTAGGCAGAATTATCAAAGACTGTCAAAAGTAATCACCATAGCCACAGCTACCCAGGGCCTTTTCCATGTGCCCACCAGCTCTCCCTGGCAACAAACCCGGTCTACAGTGAGAGTCAGAAAGATGCAAAAGCTTGTCTCAAAGCTGCTAAGTGGTGGCTCAGAATCCGGGCTGGGAGGGGCACTCACCTCAGAGTCGGACAGCTTTCGGAAGTTGGGTGTGATGTAGAAGAGGATGCCCTCCTTGGCCCCGGGCAGCGTCACTCCACGGAAGAACAGGATGATCAGCATGATGTAGGGGTATGTGGCTGAGAAATAGACCACCTGGGAGGAAAGTGGGTGACTAGTAACCCCTCCTCCTGTACACCCTTGCTTCCTCCTCCCCCATTTCCCCTACATCTGTATCTGTTGTGGCTCTGGGCTTGATTCCAGTTCTTCGGCCTCCAGGAAGACCTCCCAGATCCTTGCTCTCCTTGGCCACTTATCTGAAGCTCCTCGTTGGAGTCTGAGCCAACCAGCTCACATTTGGTTTTTCCCTTCCCCTGTCCCCTCCTATTTTTTGACTTCTAAATTATCCAAGTAATGCATGTGGTGACAGGAAAACTTTTAAATTACATATGCACACACACACATAAAATGAAAGTTCCCTTCACCAGCACCTATGTGGGGGGCAGGGCTTGTGTTGTTCACATCCCCATGTCTAGAACAGTCCACCATATATAGTAGACACTCAAGAATTGTCTGACGAACACATAAATGCAGGGATGTTCCTACTTTAATGCTCCTCTGAAACTCTCCTTTGCAGATGTAATCACATTTTCTTACAAAATGAGGTTCAAATTAGGTACTTGCCTTTCCATGTAACATGTTCAGAGTTAAAAAAAAAACAGTACATACAGGTTTGTTTCCCATTTTGTTCACTAAACATTGTTTTATTGCCTTATGAACAATTTGACGTTTTAATTACACAAAACAGTCCCTCAGAAGGTCCTACCATTCTCTTTTAAGTTTCTCCACTGTTATGCATTTAGATTACCTCCAATTTTATGTGACTCTAAATAACACCACATTAAACACCCCGGTATATAAATCTTCAGCTACAAAATTATTATACCACTCTTGGGAAAAATTTCTAGAGGTGGAATTACTGAGTTAAAAGGAATAAATTCATCACAGGCTTTTGATTCATATTACCTTGCTGCTTTCGAGAAATGGAACTTCACCTGGCATTACAGAGAGTGTCTTCCTGTCACAAGGCCAGCACTGGGTATCATCATTTAAACAATTATTTTTTGCCAAATTGATCATCATTGTCTAAAATTGCATGTCTTTGCTCACTAGTGTGGAATAGCAATGTTCAAGTTTGATGACCTTTGTATCTCAGAGTCTAATGTGAGCCTGTTTCCCGGTCAGCACGGACACTTCACCGGCTTAGCTTCACCTCCCTGACTTGACCCTGAGATTCTGCAGGATTAAGGAATGCAGCCACAATCCAAGAGAAAATCCATTGTACTTGGAGCTAGGAAAAGGGAATTCAAACTCATCTGTGTCACCCACAAGCTGTGTAACTTAGAGTCAATGTCGTGTTTTCTCTTAGCTTCACTTTCTCTTGTCTGGAATCAGGTGCAGTCACACCTACTGCTCAGAAAGGTCAGTCACATCAGGACATACCGCAGGCTTATTATATGTCGCCTTGGTCTCATACTTCCCCGTGCCTTCTGTGTTCAGCATGAAGCCAGGCACATAGTAGGCATTCAATAAATGCTTGTGTGTGGATTGGTTGACATCCTCAATATATGCAGTGAGGGGGCCCTACTCTCTGTCCCCAAAAAGTGGCCAGTCTCCTAATGTAGCAGGAACTCTAATTACCAATCCAAAATGATTATAATTAATACTACATATGGAGTGCTTACTATGTGTAAGGCATATGCTAAGCATTCTACTCATCTCCTCAGTCTTCGTGACAACCCTGTAAGGTACTGTTATTGTGACCATTGAACAGATGAGGAGACTGAGGCTCAGAGAGGTGAAATGGCTTGCTCAAGTGCACATAGCTAGAAGCTCAGGGACTGAGATTCAAACCCTTCCAAAGCCCATAAGCCCTATACTTTTCTGCTCCCAAAAGTTAGACTGGGAGACACTTGTGCCCTCCTCTGGCGTCTCTAGTCCTAGGAATGGATCAGAGATACTTTTACACCAGCCTTGAATTTGAGAACCCAGTGGGTCCAGAAGTTCCCACTAGATGGAACTAGGGCAGCTTTTCATCAGCTCTGCCCTTGCCCAAGTGTGGAATTTGTTAAGGTTCTGCTTGGTTCGTTTCTACTACTGCTTCTAGAACCTTGCATCCACTTCTTGGGTAGTTCTGACCTTCCTGCCTCCCAGCTTATTCAGTACAAATCCCTTCTCTGCCCTTGACTTGCCATAAGATCTGAGACAACACACTTGTCCTCTGGGTTCCCTTCAGGTCAGGGCCAGTGAGAGACTGCCATCTTCTGCCCCCAAGCTCCTGGGGTAGGGCTTGAAAGGGAGAAGAGGTGGAGTAAGGCCAGTTTTCCACCTCCCGGGTGTCCCTGGGCTGGACATCCCAGCTTGGCATTTGCTCTGCAATTGCTGATAATAAAAACAAGAGCAATAGCAACCCCCGTTGCTAGGTGCTGAGTGCTTGACAAAATCACCACCTCATCTGATTAACATAATAAACCAACAGATAAGTCTAATTATTAGCTCCATTTTACAGAGAAAGAAACTGAGTTCCAGGGAGGCAAAGTGACTTGCCTGAGCTCACAACTAGCAAATGGTGAGGTTGAGATCTGAACTCATGGACTGCTTAATACAGAGCCTGAGTCTTTAACCATTAAGCTATTCATCTCTGTTGTTTCTCAAGGGTCAGGATGTGAAGCTGTCATCTCTGGAGTTTCTGCACCTAGCACAAGGCTTGATGCAGAGCAGATGCTCCGAGAAAGTTTGTTCAACAGTCCAGGAGCAACATTTGCCCTCTGTTTTGAGATGACTCTGTTGGGCCCAGTGGAATCCCATGGGACTCCCTGTGGGCTTCACACTGTGCTGCATACCTGACTTGCACTATTTATTTCCTTTCATCCTCACAAGTGCCCTAGAAGGTAAAGGTAATGTTATTATTCCCATTTCACAGTAAAAAACTGACACACCGAGTGACGAAGGGACCTGCTTAACTCAAGGTTGGATGGGACTCCTGGGATTTGTGGGCAGAGCTTCCTTGGTAGACCTGTTCCTCTATCCAGTGCCCTCCTGTCCCCACTGTGAACATATATCCCTTACCTTTCCAGTCCAGCCGACACCCTTCCAGATACAGAAATACACAAGGATCCAGGCGATGGCCAGCGTGATGGCCAGTGGCCAGCGGATCTGACCTGGCTTATCCAGCCCGTCCGTCATCTGATGCATGTTGCGCCTGGTCAAACAGTGGAGGGAGGAGAAAGTCACACAGAGGTGGTGGGAGCTGGAGTGACCCAGGGGTGCCCAGGGCATGGCCACAGATGATATCCCTGCCCTGGAACTGTGCTGACACCGTCATCACCGTGATTCAAGAGGTAGCTGGGGACTGCGAGGCCCATTATACTAATCAGTAGAAAGTGCTGTTTGGTCAAGAGATCAAAGAGAACAGGACCTGCCAGGGCCTTAGTCAGCCACCACTACTGCTCATCTGGATGGCCCAGTGGCCTCCTAGTGGGACCCTGCCTTCAGTTTTGCTCTGTCCCCTCTCCGGCCCCAGAGAGCCTTCTAAATTGCAAGTCTGATCATGTCACTTCTCTGCTTACTGCAATGAATAGCACCCGCTTGTTCTCAGAATGAAGCCCAAACTCGCTGGCCAGCCTTTCAAGGCCCTTGCATCTCTCTCTCCTCTCAGCACTCACTGCAGCTGCTTGCTGGGGCCTGGCCTGACCTCATCTGCCTCCCAGCCTTCACACTGTTCCTCTCCAGCACCTGCCTACCCTGCAGTTTTCTCCTCTAGATGCCACTCCCGACCTGGGCTGGTCCAGGGGACTCCCCGAGGTCCCTGCAGCCCAGCCGCCTGGGCTTCCCTCCTCTCCGCACTGGCCGCCTGGTGGTGCCATTGCCTGTCTGCATGTCCATGCCTCTCATCAGTTGGCACATAGTAGGAGCTCAAGAAGTGTTTACTGAATAAATGGTTGAATGAAAAGTCCAAACGTGCCTGAGAGCGGCATGTGGGAGATGCCGGAAAGCAGAACCCACGGAAGCAGAATTTGATTTTTATTTGTAAAGAAACAGTGTAACCACAGACATTGGCCATGAAGAGATCAGGCAACACTGATTCTGACACTGCCTGAGAACAGCTCCTCCTGGGAGCTTATCCAAGGTGCTTTGGGACTTTCTAGACTGCTCCCGGGTCTTCTGAGCTGTCCAGCATGGATGCTTCCTTCACGCCAGAGAGATTTGGGCCCCAGCACCTCACTGTGTCACATCAGTGTCCCCCAACACACATCTCTACAAGGTACTCCCATGAAGATACAATCAGCACGGCCTTCGCTATGGCCAGAGTGTGTGTGCATGTTTATTCCGAGTGACTCTAGGTTCGTAAGCAGATCGTGCTGGTTTTCAGGATGAATCAGGAGGTGGTCGACCTCTCCAGGTGATTCTAATTGGCTATGCTGGTTATTCTCCTCCGTTTGACTCTGATCCACTCTCCCCCTTGACCACTCTGTGCCAGGCCCAGGATGCTGACGACTATGGCTACCTTATCTGGTCCCCTGCCCTCTGGCTTCTAGCTGGGTTTGACCATTGGGAGGCACTGGCAGGAGATTAGAGGCAGAGATGTTGGGGAATGTATTCTCCCTGCTGGACCGTGGCTTTGTAGGTAGCTGGGTTTCGCTATCAGAGTTTGTGTGTCTCATGGCTCTATCTATGGTCCCACTCTTTCTGGGGAGAAAAGGCCTTCAGCATCCCTCGTGGCTGCCTTAGCCCTGCCACAACTCTGCAAGTATAGTCATGTGTCACTTAACAACGGGGATATGTTCTGAGAAATGTGTTGTTAGGCAATCTTGTTGTGTGCATATCATAGCGTGTACTCACACAAACATAGATGGTGTAGCCTGCTACACTCCTACGCCATACTATTGTATGTGGCTTATTGCTCCTAGGCTACAAACCTGTACAGCACATGACTGTACTGAATATTGTAGGCAACTGTAACACCATGCATTTCGGTACTAGACATGTCTAGAGGTAGAAAAGGTAAAGTAAAAATATGGTATTAGAATCTTATGGGACCATCATTGCATATGTGATCCACTGATGACCAAAATGTCACGATGTGACACATGACCATAGCCCCTTTAACCACCTCCTCTGTTACCCCTCCGAGGGGCCTCTGTCTCCTGCCGGGCTCTGGCTGACATGCCCCGTCCCTGCCATCCCCTGACGGCCCCATACTCACTCCCAGAACTCCACCACAGCGCTGGTCATGTTGGTGGTGTTGACCATGCTGTAGTTGGAGAAGCAGCGGTCTGTGTTCCATGGGTTGTCACACTGTTTCCACGGCAGTGTCTGCAAGGACACAGTCATAAGGACACATCCCACTGGGCTCCCAGGGGCTGGCATGAGTGGTGCCAGTGCACCCTGCCCACCCTCATGGTCCCCAAGCCTCCTCCCACCTCCCCTTCCCAGCAGCTCTGGGAGGCAAGTAGCATTATGATCTCCATTTGACAGATCAGAGAGGGACAGTGACTTGCTTGAGAGTGCACAGCTACTAAGCGCCAGAGCTGAGATTTGAACCTCAACCTGTTCACTATGAGAACAGCCTTCCAAGCTGCAGCCGGGGCTACTTCCCCACCATGTGACCTTGGGCAAGAGACCTTGCCCATCTAACTCTCACTGCAACGACACCAGCAAACACTTATAGGGCTTGTCCTCTGCCAGGCACAGTTCTAAGTTCCTTACACATATCTGCTCCTTAATCCTCACAAGAACCCTATGAGGTGCATTTCACTTTTTTCTTTCATTTTTTAATTTTGATAAAATACACACAACATTTACCATCTTAACTATTGGTGACTGTACAGTTTAGAAGCATTAAGTATACCCATAATGTAGCTCCCTGAACCCTGCCACACCTCTGCAAATACAGTCATGTGTCACTTAACAATGGGAATACATTGTGAGAAATGTATTGCCTAACATTCTCAGCATCCAGCTCCAGAACTTTTTTCATTTTGCAAAACTGCAACTCCACCCACTAAACAACAACTCCTCATCCCCCTACCCACAACCCCTGGCAACCATCATTCTACTTTCTGTCTCTATAAATTTGATTACTCTAGGGAACTCATATAAGCAAGATCAAACACTATTTGTATGACTGGCTTATTTCAGTTGACATAATATCCTCAAGGTCCATCCATGTTGAAGCATGCGTCAGAATTTCCTTCCTTTTAAAGGCTGAATTACATTCCATTGTATGTGTAGACCACATTTTGCTTACCAATTCATTTATCAGTGAACACTTGGCTTGCTTCCACCTTTTGTCTACTGTGAATAGTGCTGCTGCGAAGAGGAGTGTACAAATATCTCTTTGAGAGCCTGCTTTTACTTCTTCAGGTATCTACTCAGAAGCAGAATTGCTGGATCATATGGTAATTCTATGTTTAATTTTTTGAAGAACTGGGGCAGGTTCTAATTTTATTTCCATTTTATAAATGAGGGCACTGAGACTCAGAGAGGTTAAGTCTCTTTTCTGAAGTTGCACAGCTGGTATACAATAGAGTCAGGATTTGAACCCAGGCTGTCTGTGTCCATATAAAATGTGCTAACAATACCCACTTTAGAGGGGTGTCATGAGGATTGGATGTGAGCCTACAAGGAGTGCCTGGCTCACAGGAGATGCTAAATTTGTGAGGCTATGGCTGGTGTGGGGAGACCAAGGCCCACAAGAGACAAACCAAGTTCCCCACTCCTGGAGGAACGGCCTTGTCAGCAGAGTGGTAGCCGCAGTGGGCCGAGGGTGGGCTCTGGGTGTGGCTCCTGCTGGAGGGGGTGGTCAAAGGGACCACTCACCGTGGTGAAGGAATTGTACAGGTAGTAAATGGCCCAGGAGATGATGACGATGTAGTAGATGTTCAGCCAGAATGATAGCACAGCAGCCGCAAGGCCCACGCCTGGGAGCGGAACACAGACAGGCATCCATTTAATACGGAATTAACATGAACTGTCGTGGCATGTTCCACGACTTCTACAATCCTATTGATCTTGGAGACAGGCATTACTGAGGACACTGAGGCTAAGAGAGAGGCAGTGACTTGCTGAAGGTCATGTACATCTGGCAAGCCAGGGGGCCAGGACTCAGGTCTGGAGCCCAGTGCAGAGTGGTGGCAGGCAGGGCTGGGGTCTCAGTTTGCCGGATGAGGAGGGGCCCAGGCCCTCAGTCAGTGAGTATGACTCACCATGTAACTACCTGGGTGCCTGTCAGGCACCGAGCCCGAGGCAAAGAAAGTCACACCCAGCCCTTGCAGGGGAAATAAATGGGCTAACAGGACAGAGCAGGCTGATGTGCGGGGGACTCTGAATTGGGCCTCTCCACCTCCACCTCCCTAGTTTCTGACCAGCACTGTCATCTGCCACCTGGCCCCTTGCAACAGCCCTCACTATGCTCAGATATGCACCTGGTGGATGGATATGTGATATCAGCCCTGGTCTGGGAAGACAGCTCGCTCTCTCCAGAGGGGAAGAGGTGTGTGTGGGCAGGGGCACCACCACCCAGGGCCCTGCTCTGCAGACTTACCCTTGAACATAGGAGCCAGCTTCCATACCCCTAGCCCCCCGATGGAGGTGTACTGGCCCAGGGAGCACTCCAGAAGGAAGAGTGGGACCCCCGCAAAGATGAGTGTCAGGAAGTAGGGGATCAGGAAGGCTCCTGCAGGGTAAAGAAGACAGAGCTCATGGCCCCAAGACTTTCAAGACCTGCCCTGGTAGAGGGAGTGCCGTGGGTCTGGGTCCCCATCCAGGATTTCTTTATACCTGCCTCAAAAGCAGGACCCACAGCCAACCGCAGGCCCAAGGACAGCTTTACGTGAAATACATCCCATTTTTTGCAGATGAATAGATGAACTTCATGGTATCATTAACAGAGGACAATTGTCCTTCAGGAATCTTTTGATAAAGGGACAAGAAACAAGAAATGGGGCCTGGTGCTCCCTCTGGAGTCTTTAGGGGGGCTTTTCTCCTACAGTTGCCCCAGAAAAATGCCTAAGCAGGATCCTTTTTGCAGGGTCCAGACCTAGCCAGGAGGTCCCCAGGCCAGCACCTACCCCCACCATTTTTCCCGCAGAGATAGGGGAACCTCCAGACGTTGCCCAGGCCGATGGCATAGCCCACACAGGACATGAGGAAGTCGAAGCGGCCCTTCCACGTGTCCCGGTCGGGGAGGTCTGCCGCCTTCTTCTGCACCTTGACCACCAACGTTTTGGGCTTGTCATTGGCCACAGGGGCCTCGCTGACCTCGGTGGAGATCTGCCCATCGGCCACCTTGCTGCCGTTGGTCGCCATGTCTCGGAATTTGGACGCAGGGGTCCTGGCAGATGGACGTGCGATGTCAGCCCCAGTCCACGTGGACAGCAGTTTTGCGGCTCAAGGGCACCCTAGGAGGACGGGGTGGGTGACAGGCACAGAAAGAGAGTAGGACCTTGGAGTTGCCTCACCCTAAAATGACAAAAACAAAATAACCCATAAACAAGCTAGGGGCTTGAAAAGGCTCTCTATAAGCCCTCTTCCTCTCACCCGCCCTTGTTCCTGGAGGAAGGAAGGTGACTTTTGTTTCCAAAGACACAGCGATGTTTCCTGGCCTAGCTTCAACTCTGGCCATCTGTGTCCAACCCTCTGTTGTATGTCCTGCTCAGAGAAGAAATCTGAGGCCACCAAACTTCCAACAGGAAATATTAAGTATTTAATCATAAAATCTTTAACTTTGCCTCCAAGGATGCAATTGGGGGCCTTGTCACACTCTGCGGCCATACTAGCCATCGCCAGGTGAGCAAGAAAGAAGCTCAACCTGTGGCTGAATGGAGAGAAAGGTGTCCCCACTACGGGGGGTCTGGGTGAAGACGACAGAGCCTAGGAGTTACGAACTCTGATCACCGTCCACTTTGCCACATTTTTTTTTTTTTTTTTGAGACGGAGTCTGGCTCTGTCGCCCAGGCTGCTGGAGTGGAGTACAGCAGCGCGATCTCGGCTCACTGCAAGCTCCGCCTCCCAGGTGCACGCCATTCTCCTGCCTCAGCCTCCTGAGTAGCTGGGACTACAGGTGCCCACCACCAGGCCCGGCTAATTTTTTTTTGTATTTTTAGTAGAGATGGGGTTTCACCATGGTCTCGATCTCCTGACCTCGTGATTCACCCGCCTTGGCCTCCCAAAGTGCTGGGATTACAGGTGTGAGCCACCGCGCCCTGCCCCTACTTTACCACTTTTGAGCTGTGTGACTTTAAGTACACTCAGCCTCTGTGTGCCCCTATCTTTTAAAATGAGGATGACACTGGTACATCTCTCACTGGGTTGTAGGAAGCCCTGAGTCTATACTTTTAACAAGCTCTGCCAAAGGAAATTCTTATACTGGCAGCCCAGCCCTGGCCCTCAGCTAAGGGCCACTGGTTTAGATGACCTCTTTCAGCCTTCAGTCACCCCCAGATGTTCTACTGACACTCTGCAGCCTTCTTACCTTTTTAGTTCCAGGGGCAGTGTGGGGTACAATACGGTGGAGGAAATTGGGCTGAGACTAGTCCTGAGTTCAAATCTCCAGTCTGCCTTCTACCAGCTGAGTACTACTGCTCAGTACTACTACTCAATACTACTACTAAGTACTGCTCTTGTTTGTGCTTAGTTTCCCCATATATAAAATGGGGGCAATCCCCTCTGGCTTGTAGAGTTGCATCAAAACTCAGCTGTAATCGCTGCAAGAGTGCTTTTCGCCAACCTGGTTAAGAGAGAGAACTCCACTCATGGATGTTGTTACCAGAGCTGTTGACGTTACCTGATGGTCGTCAGGGGTGGGTCAGCTCCAGAAGGGCTCCTTCTGCCACCCTGGGTGAGATCCTGCAAAGCAGAGAAGGGGAGGAGAGGAGGGATGGTGAAGCAGTGGTGGGGCAGGCAGGCAGCTCCTACAGAGGGCAGCAGGGGTGCAGGAAGCCTGCCAGGGCGTCCGGGCTGTGCGCGTGTCCCGCAGAGCGTCCCCAGCCAGGGTGGCCGCAGCGAGTCCATGCAGCATGGCACTGGCCCTTGGGGGTGCTGGGAACATGCAGGAGTGGGGTCCGCTGCCCTCGGGACAGCTGTGGGGGTGGGATGAGGGCAGCGTGGAGAAGACATTCCATAATTTTATCAGAGGAAAAGAGAAACCAACAGAGGGGCTGCTGAGACTTTTCTCTGTCCTCCATCCAAACTTGTGGAAATGTTACAAAAAGACCACGTAAGAACACGAGGAAGAGCACCTTGTTTTGGGGTGAGAAAGGCAGGTTTCCAGACAGTTTATTTCGAATTATCCCATTTTGCCCCCTCCCCCCACATCTATTTTAAGAAAGGATATACCCAAAGCTGGTTACAATGCTTAGTTTTTGAGTGACATTTGTTTTCTTCTTTGTGCTTTTAAAATTTCTATAATGTTCTACAAAACTGATTTAAATTAATAATATAACACAAAATAAACTTATGGAACCCTCAGAACAAACCAGAACATGTGAAGCACCAGTCTGCGGACCCTCAGAGGTGGGAGCTGAGCCAAAGCAAGGTGCGGCGTGGCCCTGGCCCTCCCCACGCGGCCTCCTCCACGCAGCTTTGCCCGGCGGGGGCCCAGTCTGCTGTGCACTCGCCCTCCAGCCCCTCACATGCAGTCCCCATTACCAAACGCCATCATCTCCTCCCAGAGTTCACGGAGAACCAGGCCATCTTCAGATAATCCAAACTTTCCTAACACCCCTCCTCCTTGTTCTCAGGGATGGCCTGCTCACTTTGAACTCCTTCACGGCACACAGGCTGGTCTTGGATGCCCATCTAGATCCTGGCCTGGGCATGGCAATGTTAGAGAGAGCTCTGGACTCAGTAGGGTGCCTGCCTCCCCTTCTGGAGAATGGCAGGATAGTAGGAGGCGGCCGATTCTGTGGTCTACCAGGGAGTATTGGGATACGCAGGAGAGAGCAGCCTCGGCCATTAACTCTAGTAATAATGATGCCCTTAACTGTCCCGTGATCTACCCTTGTGGGCTCCAGCTGCCATATTTCTTCAAAATGATCCAATCACCTTGGATCAGGACTGACCACCTGACCCAGGCTAGCCAATCAAATTCCTTCCCTGGAAATTTGGCATGGGACCTAGGAAGAAGGGCAGTTTTGCCAGTGACTTGGGGACTCTGGGGCAGCCATCCTCTGCCCATCTTGTACTCAGAGTGAGATTTGGTCTGCTGAGGAAGGAGAAAACTAGACATCAAAAGATAGAGTGTCTCAAAGCTCCTAGTTTGCAGTTCCAGGCTTTCTTCAGGCTGGTGCTTGGATTTTACAAAACATTCCCATAGTCATGAAATAGATGTTTTGCTTACATTGATTTGGGGGTTCCTGTTGCAATCTTAAATCTCTGCACCATCCCTCTGGTTCACCAGGAAGTTCAGTCCATGAGTTCTTCTCCATGACTATATTGAGCACCTCCTCATGCCAAGCCCTGAACGATCAGAGATGGTGGCTGCTCTGAAGACCTCACCATAAAGAAGACATACATGTGATTTCCAATTTCTGGAATACGGGGATATGTATTCAGATTCAGCCAAATGCCTATAATTCCCTAGGAGGAGCCACATGACTATATTTGGAGTTTCCCTTTTAGAAGATGTGGCACATATGAAGATAAACAAAGTAAAGCCATGAATTGATATAACTCATACTTCTTTGAGGATTTAGAACTGAGAAGGCTCTTTGACTTACACAGCAGCAAAGCCACCCTGGTGCTGAGTCAGACAGACCTTGGCTTCCTCCAACACCTACTAATGCTGGGTGAGTTACTTCACCTCTCTGACCCTCATCTATAAAATGGGAAGATAATAATACCTCCTTCCGAGTGTTATGGTGATGATTAAATGAGATCCTGCGTGTGAAGCATGTACAACTATGCCTGGCACATAGTTAGGGCTTAGGAAATCTCAGCCATTCTTATCACTGCAATCGCCACCATCTGGGTATGGGTCCATTGTTCTTAATCTGGCATTCGCAACTTCCCAGAAGGCTACAACAACAACAATAATAATACCGAATAACGTTTATTAAGGGCTTACTATTCAGGTCTTTCAGTGTCTTCAGCATTTTAAAAACTCCAATGGAAATCATCCTTTTAGTCCCCCTGGGGAATACCAGCTAACAGAAATGTCAAGTCTCTTGGCTTTGGGCTCTCTTTGTACCAAAGCAAAGAGGTCTAGCTCAGCACCTTGGGCCAGTCAGAAGCTGGGAGTGGTACATTTGTTTGTTTAGTTAATACAAAAGTAATTATTCTATAATAAAGTCTGGTAGCAAAAAAAATCTCAATCATCTGGTCCATGGGAGGAAATTGATAAAGAGCCTCCTCCTAGTGAACAGGCCTGGGACCCAATGCTTAAATGGAGTGGTCCCAGGAAGCGTGCCTCACCCACACACCTGGGGAATAGTGCTTCGGCAATTTTAATTCCTGGCACTTCCCTCTCCTATGAAAAATAACATGCAGAAAGCACAGGTGTGTGTGAGTTCACGGCAGGGTAACTTGGCTGTCTTTCTAGAACATTTCTCTGAAGGAGAACCAACCTTTTTGCAAGTTGTTACTTTTCCCTTCCCAAGACACACCCCTGTGTTTTGTGGCTCTCTTGGATCATGTTGGAGGACAGCTCTGTGGGTCTGTAGTGGCAAGACCACGCGTTTCTTCCACCTCGCCCTGAGTGCCAGCCTGTGATCAGCCTCCTTTACCTGCTGGTGGAGCAGGCAGAAGAAACACCTCTCACCTTCTCATGATCTGGGCATTTTTCCAAAGCCTTCTTCCAGCGTCTTCCAGTTCTTCTTCATCAGGTGACAACATTCTGCAGACCTAGAATCCGGCTCCACATTCCTTCAGGTGCATACTATACCATGATTAACTTAATTCCACTAAAGCCACGTTCAAAGGGCACTATTAATGTGAGACCACCAGTGATGACAGGTCAGGTCCTCTGTACTCACTCACTAACACATTCATTCTGCAAGTATTTACTGAGCACATGCTATGTGCTGAAACGACAATGGAGCCATCTCTTCAAGCATTTTGTATTCTGAACTACACCCTGGTCACCAGAATCCGAATCAGTGAACTAACAGGTTCCAGCAGAAAGATTCATTTCTGTAAATACTTACTGAGGCCTCCTATGTGCATGGAGCTGGGGTGGACACTCAGGGTGTGAGAATTTAATAAGACAAGACCCTTGCCCTTGTCAAGGTCATGGCCTAGAAGGAGAAATAGTTCTGCCTATAGCTGATCATAATACCCTGTGATAAGTGCTGCAACAGGTGTAAGAATAAGACACAGTAGGCCTAGAAGAAATGCATTAATACAGCCAGAGAAAGTATCCTAGGTGAGGGGTCATTTGAGCAAGGCTTTGAAGGTTGAATAGGTGTTCATCAGGTTTAAAAAGAGAGAAAAGGTGTTCCAAGTGGAGGGAAACACATGTACTAAAGTATACAGTGTGAAGCTAGGAAGGTCAGTATATGAAGGGTCTTGGACACTGGGCTAAGGAACTTGGGGACTAGCTGCAGGGATGGGGCAGGGCTGATAATGGGATCAGATTCGTAAACCAGAAGATGACTCGCTCATGGGGCCTCTGGGAAGGACGGACTTAGTGAAAGACACTCCAGGCAGGAAGATGGTAAAACGTTCCCAGGATATCCCATCCTTCCTCAGTGTATGCTCTGTGACCAAGTGTTAAAGCCATTGATAAAAATGGGGCCAAACCAAGCACAAAGAATTCCTCTGCCAATCTCTGAATGACAAGATGCTTTGTAAGGGAAAGAAAACATGTACAGTTTGGAAGCCTTACATCAGAAGTGGCAAAATGGGTCAAAACTGGCCCTTGGGCTTGTTTTATTTGGCCTGAGCAAAAAAAAAAAAAAAATTTCAGTCTGAATTAGGAGCCAGAAATGGGACTCTCTGGGATACAGTATTTCAAACAGAGGGAGCAGCAAGTGCAAAGGCCCTGAGGCAGGAATGAGCCTGGCACTTTTGAAAGACACCAAGGTGGCCAAGGTGTTCGGAGTCCAGTGTGAGAGGAAATGGATTCAGGCAGAGGTGGTGGGCAGGGGCCAGGTCACACAGGTCTCAGAGGTCACAGCAAGGATTCAGGTTTCATTCTAAGTGGGATGGGAGGAAGTGGGGGTTGAAGTGGTGGGGGAGATCTGACTTATGGTTAGTTTAAGAGTCTCCCTCTGGCTGCCCAGAAAAGGCTGCATAGGGGCAAGGGGGAAGCAGGGAGACATGATCAGAGGCTGCCAGTCCAGAGAGATGATGGCGGCTTGCATGGGGGTGGCTGGATGGGCAGAAGTGGGGGGAAGTGTCACCGACACCCAGGATCTATTCTGGAGGTGGGGCCCGTGGGCCATGGGCCTTGCTGGATGATTGGCTGTGAGCAGCCCAGGCCTGGACCAGATGGCAGGCAAGGGGGAGGGAAGTGTGTGGAAGCCGCCTTGGACAATCTCCCTCTGTCCCACTGCATCAGAGGGACAGGCGGCTGCGTGGGGTGGGGACCTAGGCAGAGACCCAGAGGCCAGGGCTGGAGTCTCAGGGCTGCCATTGTCCCAGGCCATGGCCCTGCCATGGAGTGAGTGGGGAGCCCTGAAAAGCCAGGGAAGCGAGGAGGGGGAGCAGTGGGTCTGGGAGTAGGGCGTGCTCTTCCCCTCCCCCCACCCCCACCCCACTCCCTCCATGAGGCTGTGCTCACGCCTGCTTTGCTTTGCTCTCGTTCTGTAATTACAGAAATTACAGAGGCTCGCTTCAGACTGCAATCACTCTAGTTTGCCTTTATTTCTTTTTGAAACTCCGTGGTTCAAGAAAGAAATTAATATTGAGTTTGGCTTCATTCCAAGGGGAAACATAATACAGTTCATTCTCTGCCTTCGGGAAAAATGCTAGGCTCAATCCATTGGACAAGGCTTTATTGAGCATCTGTTGTGTACCCAGACTCATGCCAGCTCCTATCGAAGGAGAAGAGCTAGCATTTATTGAGCGCCTATTGTGTGCCAGGCATTTTGCGGCACTATATCATCCGGGAGTCATTCCATCTATGTAAGCCAGGGCTACTTCACCCATCTGACAGATAAGGAAACAGCCTTGCCAGCCTGGGGTCTCAAATTGCCCAGTGATTCAGGGCCTTGCTTCTCAACGTGCGGTTCTTCAAGAGACAGCATCGGCATCACCTGGGGGCCTGTCAGAAATGCAGAATCTTGGGCCCCACTCAAGACCAGTGGAATGAGAAGCTGATTTTTAACCAGGTCCCGTGATTTAGGCACATATGAAAGCTTCAGAAGCTGTTGTTAGGGATGACCCAGATTATTTCATGGGCCTTCGTTCAAATCTCTGTGTAATAGGGCTACATATCTGGCTTGCTTGAGTCCCATTTTTCTCATCTGTAAATGTGGATTTCACAGAATTGCTCTGAGAATTGCATGATAATGCACGGAAAGAGGCCAGCCAAGGGCCTGGCACACAGGAAGTGTCAATAAATAGCAGCTTAGGCTGCCACTCAAAGAGATGAATGGCCGCAAAAGTGCTTTGTAATTGAAAAATGTTATACAAATGTGAAGACCAATTAATAGTGGATGATCAGGTACAGAAGGTTAGAGGAAGGTTGGAATTGTGTGGGACAGCCGGTGCTGTGGGCAGCACTTGCCACGCACTGTCCTGGAGGTCAGGGAAAGCTCCCTGGAGAAGGTGCCCTAATGGAAAGGGAGCTGCCAGAGAGGGTCTCCAAGGCCCAGCATTTTAACAAGACCTCAGAGGCCAGCCAGGCCTGTGGTGGGATGCAGGCTACAGGAGAAATGAGCTGGTTTGGACAGCTTGGGGTTTAAATGGGAGGCCTCCATTCTTGGATCCTCAGCCCCATGCACAGTGGTGCTTAGGGCCAAGACCCAGCTGGCTTCCTTCATGGTCCAGACTTGCTCCATGTCAAACTGGTGCACCTGGTCTACCATGGCATTCTATAGATGAAGAAAAAAACCCAGCAAGGACTGGTGGCTGGCCCAAGGTCACACAGCATGAAAGTGGCCTGAAACTTATGGACTCCCAACTCCCAGCCAGCCGCATACTTTTGCTCAAGAGATGAAGGAAAGCAGTTTCATGCCTTGGTATAAATCCCTCAGCTGCCTCAACATACCTGAGAGGGAATTTGCAGAAGCAGGTGTCTTTGTCAGTAGTATTTATTGCATGCCTACTCTACACAACATCCCACTGTGACTTTAAAGTAAGCTACTTATTTCCTCAAAGTTTTTGTTTTGGCTGGGCGCGGTGGCTCACACCTGTAATCCCAGCACTTTGGGAGGCTGAGGTGGGCAGATCACAAGGTCAGGATATTGAGAACATCCTGGCTAACATGGTGAAACCCTGTCTCTACTAAAAAATACAAAAAATTAGCCGGGCATGGTGGTGGGTGTTTGTAGTCTCAGCTACTCAGGAGGCTGAGGCAGGAGAATAGCGTGAATCCGGGAGGCAGAGCTTGCGGTGAGCTGAGATCGTGCCACTGCACTCCAGCCTGGGCGACAAAGCGAGACTCCGTCTCAAAAAAAAAAAAAGTTTTTATTTCTTCGTCAATAAAAGAGGTCAATAGTAAGCACTTCCTACTCGTGATGACTGGATTTGAATTTTCTAGCACCGTGCCCAGTTCAGCAAGTGCTAAATACATTGACGCTAAAATGATCACCGGTTCCATTTTGCAGATGATGGCACTAAGGCCCAGAGAGGTCAAATGACCTGCCCAAGGTCACACAGGACTTGACCCAGGCCCTCTGAGTTATAGTCTGGTGCTATTTGCTTGTCCAGGAAGTGCCTCCCAGGCACTGGCCTGTGTGAAATTCTCTGAAGCCATTAGACCTATCGGGCCTCATGACCTGACCTGCCCAAGCATGACTGCTGGATGCCAGAGGGAGAGAAATGTGACTGCGTGGAGATGAGTTTGCCTAGCCTCACTGTCCTAGGACAGATGAATAAATGGAAGCTCTAGCCCTTCCCCTCTGCTCTCAGCCTCTGAGAGCCTAGAAGTCAGGTTTTCTAGGACACCTCTGAAACCACAATGTGGAAGAAGGCCAGAGGGCACCCCCACCCCGACAACCCAGGTGAGAACAAATTCAACTTTGCAACTTCTGGAATATGACAGACCCATCCAACGGTGAAACAGATTCTAGAAGGATGGTTCTCCTTCTTCTGCAGCCGCCTACAGAAAAGAAAAATTCCCCAACTTTTCATTAGCAACGGGTGAAAGAAAAAGAAGAGCTCAGTACAGGGAGGAAGTGAGCTGGACACACTTACTAATGTGCCGGGGCCACTCTAAATGCTTTTTGTCTGTTAAATTGCTTTTAGCCCCCATTTTATTGATGGGTAAACTGAGGCACAGAGAGGTTAAAGTGACGTGCCAAAGGTGTCCCAGTTAGGAGCTAGGGGCGCCAAGCCTTGACCCAGGCAGCTGGGCTCCTGTGTCCAAACTCTTAACCACTCTGCTGTCTCTAATGGGGTACCCGTGGAACACCCCAAGCCCTCCTCCATTTGTGGTGTACAAGTATGGCCCGTCCCCAGCAGCCACCTCCCTCCAGGACAAACCTCCACAAGGACAAGGTCTGCTGTTCTTTTTAAGAAACCCAAGAGAGGCTGCTAGCATGAAAGCCTCTGAGTTCTGGCTCCAAAATGGCTCCTATGGTTGTGCTGGACAAATCCTACAGGTATACAGGGAGCCCCTGGGAGGTCACGTGGGATTCTGGCTGCGCTGTGGGGCTGGGGGCTCTAATCAGAGTCCCCAGGAGGCAGCCAGCCTCTAGGGGCAGCACTCCCCTCTTGGAAACCCCAGCTCTCCTCCAACTGCAGACGTGGCTTGTGCCTTGCAGCTGCCGCGAGGAGCTGACCTGAGGAGGAAGGGCAGTTAGCTTGACGCCCTGAAGTCCAGTAGACACAGGTCTGAAATCTCACTCTAAACTTACTAGCTGTGTGACTCTTATGCCAGTCCCTTCCCCTCTCTGTGCCTCGGCTTTCTTCTGTGTGCAAGCAGGAGAGTCAGACTCCAATTTCCAGCTCCACCTCACTCTGATCCAATCCTGCTTGTCTCGCTCACACGCTCAGTGGTTTACTAACGTCTGTTCTGGCCCCTAATTATCCATAGTGCCCGACTGAGAACTTCATTTTGTCAAGGCAATTTTCAATCTGATCTGCATCGACTGTGCACCTCTGGGGAGCCGGGCCTCATGCTGGGTGCTGAGGGACAAAGATGCAAGTTGGAGTCTGAGTCCTGCTGCCACTGAGCTCTTGGGACAGCTGGGAGGTGGGCCATGGACAATCCACATCCACGGGGTAAGTTCTTTCGCAGCACGCAGAGAAGGAGAGGTGGCACCCTGCCCCGGGGTCTGGGTTCAGGCAGGCAACTGGGAGGGGTAGCATTGCGGTTGGTGGAAAAGGGAGCAGAAGTGGGGATATTTTTAAAATAATCACAGCTAGAGGAGCAGGACCAGACTCCTTGCTCTTAACTGCAACCCTAACTGCTCCTGGTCCATTCCAGGCAGAGAGAACAAAGCCAAAATACAGAACATATTTGGAGACAGTGAGGAGGCTTGTTGGGGGCTAGAACCTGGGGTGATTTAGGGAAACGTGAACAGGAAGCCGCCAGTAGTAGTAAAGAGCTCTGATGCAGGAAAAGAGGGCACATCTTACCCTGTAATGAGAATGATAATCACACCGAAGGCTGAGGAAGTGCTTAATATATTGACGGCATTTCTGTACTGCACACTGTACAGATGAGGAAGCCGAAGTTCAGACAGTAAAACAACTTCCCAGCTCCCAGACACTGCAGTTTGATTCCAAAGCCCATGTTCTTAACTATCCCTCTCTACTGTGGGCATGGGGTGGTCACCAGGGCTGCCACCTGAACCACGGAAGATGGGGAGATTTGATGTGATGGTGACTTGGCAAGACTGCCCAGCAGCTGTGTGGGGAGGAGGAGAGGAGAGGGAGAATGGGTGGAGGTTGCTGTAGCAGGGCTGGTGCAAGGATGAGGGACAGTGCCTGAGCCAGGACCATGGTGGGGGCGAGGAGGAAGGCCTGGTCGCGCTATACAACGTGGCTTCTCTCCTGACTAATTACGGATTCTTCTGTCTTAGCTTCCCAGCTGCACTGTCAACTATGCAAGAACGGGGCCCAGGTCTTCTACCTGCTCTGCTTCCCCGACAGCAGGCAGCTTGAACAGTGCTAGATATGCATGTGCTCTTCTGGGTTCTGCCCTCTATGGCAGAGGACATTGTTCTTACAACGCCTCAGCACAGAAACGTTTGCTTCGGAGAAGGTGGCAGGTCTACAGAGCAATGGTGTGCTGGTAAATTTTAACAATAGGCTCTCAGGAAACAAAACAGAAGACTCAATTTGCAGCATCTGCTGATTTCTGTGGTGTAAACACTCCCACCGTGGCCCATGCAAGGTACTAATACGAGGTCATAGGATTGGGTATGTGCCATCTGTGAGCAGGCTCCGGCACACCACTGAGCCTTAGGCCTGTTTCTTCTTGTGGGGCCAGTGAGGCATGCTCTTGGGCAGAAACTGGCCTTGCTTCCTGAGTGGTTTAATGCTGGAAACCCTCTTGATTGCTTCCTGTAAGGAAAGCCCTGGATGTCAACCCCTGGGCTGGCCCTGGAGCGCATGCTGGGGCTGGTGGGTGCCCGCAGAAACGTCTGCTGCAGGATGAGGAACATTGAACCCTGGGATCAGACACAGGAACTCAGAGGCATCCCCCTGGGTGGATTTGAAAGAGTGGAGAGGGATGGAGAGAGAGGACGGTGGGAAGGAAGGGGAAAGGAGAGAAAAGGGTATGGAAGGAAAGGAGGAGAGAAACAGACAAGGAGGAGGCTGGGGTAAAGGAGCAGAGTGATGAGGAGGAAAACAGGAGGAAGAAAGGAGGAGCACAGGAAGGGATCAGAAAGGGGAAAGGAAAAACAAGGGCAGAAGGAAGGGAGGACAGAAGGGAAAACAGATGTGCCATTCACTGCTTGTAAGCTGTGCAAGGCTCCACTGTGTCAGCTCACTGAACCCAAGGAGGGAGGGAAGGAGCCTACCTTTCAGCCAAGAGAAGCCTGAGGTTGGCGGAGGCCAAGGTCAAAAGTGGCTGAGGAGCTGGGATTTTTGAACCCAGGCTGCAGGGCCTCTTCCACTGACTTCCTTTAGTTGGTTCTGACTGTATTTGCTGGGGGCCAGCCCATTAGTCTCAATCTTCCGCTCAGGGCAGCTGCCTCCCATTGCCAGCTTGAGCACCCAACCCTGTGCGGGCATGAGGGCGAGCCCCTGTGGAACAGGTCCGGGTGCCCACCCTCTGCACCCTCACCACCTGTTCCAGGCTCCTTTCTTCCTCCTGCCTCTGAGGGGTGTGGGGCTTTCTGGAGGACTTCAGTTCCAGGGGATGCCTCTGTAAAAGCCCTATGCTCAACCGGCCAGAAACGATTGACTCAGACCAGGAAATAAGAGCGGCACGATGACCTTTTGCCATTCTTTTACATCGCTCTTTGCCTTTTAAAACACACTTGTAAGAAGCCCGTGGGGTTAAAATAGCTGTTCATTCCTGTTCAAGATGTGCTTGGAAGGATCCGACGGGCATTAAGATAAAGGCCCTTTAAGAACTCAGATTTGGGGAAAAGAAAAAATAACACTGCAAGGGCTGGCTGAACTAAACGATGAACCAAATAAGTCACGTGCAGGAGCACAGCCCAAACGGAGAGCTGGCTTAGCGTCACAGAAGGCACATCCATGACAGTGGCTGCAGACAGCCCCACGGCTCTTTATCAAGTGTCCACACCTGGGACTCCATTTCTCCCTCTCAACAGCTCTGCAGGCTCTATCAGCCCCTTCTAGAGACAATCAGACTGAGCCCCAAAGAGAAACTGTCTGGATCAAGATCACACAAGGTCACAACAAGAAGCACCAGGGATCTCAATGTGGTGGTTTTGAGCCGAATGGGTCCCACAAATATGTTTGGTTGAGTGGTATCAGATTTGAATTTTAGAACTTGAACTTGCATGCTTTGGAGAAGGGAAGTGGTGATGTGTTTTCTAGTTTACTACAAATCTCACCATTACTGTCATCCTATCCCTGACCTCTTCACTCATTTCTGTGACCCGTCTGGCCCTCGATGGCCCCTGAATTTGCAATTCTTGTATACACGGTGCAATCTTAGTCACTCAGTAGAACTCTTTCTCTAAGCAGTGGAAGATGGATGAGGGTTAATATTGCCCCTTCCCTAGGGGATATGTCAAACTCTTGAGAGTGGTGAAGTTTGAAAAAGCATGTTTGGTGTTATAGTTTTATATTTGGGAAACAACAAATCCTATTGTTTTCTTAATAAAAGCTCAGTTGGATTTAAAAAACTGCAGAGAGACTCTGCTTTAGAATATGCTGCAAGAATGAGGGAGGCGTGTATTTTCAGAGTCAATTAAGGGTCAGATTCCAGGGTCTAAAATATTTTCCCACAATATAAAGGCTAATTTTATTTTTAAAAGACTTGATCGCTCACGTTCACCAGTGCATGTGTTCTTGACTCACTCACTTAGCTGTGGAAAGGAATTTGATGGTATAGAGCCCCTTGTTTTTGTAAAGTGGAAACTCCTTTGTAGCAAGAACAGTCTACCCATTTAGTAAAATCAGGTTCTTTTTTTTTTTTTTTTTTTTTCTGAGACAGGGTCTCACTCTGTCACCTAGGCTGGAGTGCAGTGGCATGATCTCGGCTCATTGTAACCTCTGCCTCTCAGGTTCAAGCAATCCTCCCACCTCAGCCCCCCACGTAGCTGGGACTACAGGCATGTGCCACCATGTCTGGCTAAAAATCAGATTTTTATTGAAAAAATTTTCTTTAAGTCCCACGGACAATGACCAATGCTCTCTTCTGCCTGCCCCTATCATGGCTCCTGACAAACAAACTTCTGATCACCCTATGATATCCCAAGCAGGAGCTCTTCATAAGTATGCTCATTGTTCGTGGGACTTAAAGAAAATTTGTCCTTCCCTAGGGGCAAGGACACCTAGTTTTTAGTTTCAGCTCCGGTTCAATGCTGTGTGACTGTAGGTTAGTCACCTATCCTATCTGTCTAAAACAGAAGTGATAACACTTACTTCTAGGGCTGGTATGAGGATTAAAAGGGGAAATATGTAGCTAGTACAGCATCTAGGACATAGTAAATGCTTGATACCTGGCAGATATTATAATAAGCCACCTGATCAGGGCTTTCATTCATATTTTTAGTTAGTGATGGGAAAAAGTCCTGGGTGGAAGGCAGGCCAGTGCTTTCTTTTTTTTTTTTTTTTTTTTTTTTTTTTTGAGGCAGAGTCTTGCTCTGTCACCCAGGCTGGAGTGCAGCGGCGCAATCTCGGCTCACTGCAAGCTCCACCTCCCAGGTTCACGCCATTCTCCTGCCTCAGCCTCCCAAGTAGCTGGGACTACAGGCGCCCGCCACCATGCCCGGCTAATTTTTTTGTATTTTTAGTAGAGACGGGGTTTCACCGTGTTAGCCAGGATGGTCTTGATCTCCTGACCTCGTGATCTGCCCACCTCAGCCTCCCAAAATGCTAGGATTACAGGCGTGAGCCACTGCATCCGGCCCAGTGTTATCTTAACCTATAGGCAATCAATATAAAGGAATGGTGGGAGTCACTGGGAGATGCTGATCAAATCAAATTCTTAGGGCAAATTGTTTATTAAACACGATTCCCAAAGTGGACATGTGTATGTATCCTGCAATTTGGCACACCCGTTAAAATCCTGGTTAAATGTCAACTGTCTTTATTTGTTCACTGAATCAGTCTCCCTGACCCCTCTTCTGCCTGCATGGAATAGGGGTATCAGGATCCAAGGTCTTCAGCTCATTGCTTCATAGCTTGGCATCCAGCCCCAGAAACAGCAGGGAACAAATGACCCTCTCTCTCAGGGGACCCAGAAACAGGTTGCTATCTCTGGGGGTGGATTTGCTCAAACAGGTTTGCGGAAACAAACAAAATGGTTGCTTGCATCTAAATCATCAGGATCACAGCTCTCACCAGCGCTTTTGAAACAGCCAAATGCCTGAGTCCAGCACCCTCTTTCCGCTTCCAAAATGGAATGGGGTTGTCTGCCAGCCTGCATCTTTGCCAGCATGCAAATGATGCACTTTGGGGTTTCACAGGGTATTAACCCCATGTTCTCCAATCCCTGATTAGGGAGGTAAGTACACTGCACCAGCTGTGCTTCTAGAAGAGAAACTAGGTGTGTGGGTGAGAGTGTTTATTTTCCAAAAGTGTTTGCAGCATGGGGTCATTTAGACAGCTGCATAGAGAAAACACAAATTCCCCCAGTGAGGTGTGCATCGAGGTTTTTAAGGACAGTACATTTGCAGTGAGGTATGCCATTCACACTCTTCAAATGCAAAATATTTATGTATATTTTTGGTGATGGAGCTGTTCATTTGTTCTAGTGATATTTACCAGCCTGGAATGAAGAGCCCTGTTATGTATCATGCTTGTACTGTGTTAGCCAGTTTCACTCTTCCAACACCACAAATTACAAGCCGATACATAGTTGGGAGTGGACCCTTTTCCTATACTTTCCCCTTTGGTTCATAATAACAACTGCTGGTGATTGAGCTATGGCCAGGATTGGGGCTTGATGCTTTATCTGCCTCATGATATGCAGTCTCACCACAATCCTATGAGGTAGGTGCTGGTATTATCCCCATTTTGCAGATGAGGACACTGAGGCTCAGAGAGAAAGTGACTCATCCAGGATTACACAGTTTAGGAAGTCTCAGGGAGAGATGTGACTTTGGCTCCGAAGCTGATGCTTTTAGCTACCCTGACATTCTGTTTTCTCTTCCTCTTGGGCTGGAATTGTCATTCCTGGACCATCAGGACCTCCACAACCACTTAAGACTTTAGAGAGGTCTCCATCAACCATCCCCTGCCCCTCCAGATGAGCCTCCTTCCAGGCCCTCCCTATAGCCTAAGCCCCCGTGTTGGTTGGATGTATAATCCCAGCTCTGGCTCTTTCCTGATTGTGTGACCTGGGGTAAGTCACTTCACCTCTCCTCACCTGACTCTGCACCTCCACGAAGTGCAGGGAAGTATCCCATTCTGACAAGGCTGTAGAAAGGATGGAAGTAGAGGAGGCAATCTGCCCCACCCCTACCAGTCCCGCACCTCCTTCTTGGGGAAGCTCGAGTTCTAGACATGGTCCCCTCCACTCTCCTCTTGTACTCACTCTCACTCTAGCAGCTCCTGAATCAGCATTCAACACACATCACTCTGCCTTGTGCAATGCCATTATCTCCCGAGGACACAGGCTCCGTTGTCACGGCAACCAGAGTCCTTCCACCAACTCTATTTAATAATTTCTTAACAGAGGAGCTGGGCTGGCTTGGTGGAAGGGAAAGAGCACTGGGTTAGGGGTTAGAAGCTCTGGGTCCTAGCCTCTGTAAGACCTAGGACTCTTCCTCTCTAGGCCTCAGTTTACCCATCTATAACACAGGTGTGTCTGAAATGGGTGGGTTTTGTGATGTTCTCTAGCCTAGAAAGACCTGAGAAATAGCTTTCCAGGTCCAGGAAGCTGGGAACAAGTGACCTGAGCTGCTGGAGATGAGTTGGGGGTTGGAGTGAGATTTGAGTGAGACCCAGAGGAAGAACCAGATGCTGCCTTTGATGACTACACTCTCTCTCTCTGCTGAATTGCCTCCAGAATGTCATTGTTCAAACATTTATGAGGTGTCTGTGATCCTCCAGATTCAGGGCCAGGATTGGTTAGGAGACAGTTGTTTTGCCTGCAGCCATCATAGCCCTTATCCTCCCCATTTTGCTGATGTGCAAACTGAGGCTCAGAGAGGGCAAAGGAGTCGCCTGTGGTGCCTCAGCAAGTGGAAAACTCAGCTCTTCATTCACGTCATGGCTCGTTTCAGAATCTGGGTCTAAGCTGTCCAGGAAGGTCACATTGCTTGTACCTGGAGAAGACAGCCTGACCCTGGCCCAGTCCCTCTGCCCACCGATCTTGCTCTGGCCACAATCTGTGTGGCCTCTGGCTCTCATTCAAGGAACCAGCAGATAATCAAAGTAATACAGAGGTACCCACTCTGTGTTCTTGACTATGGGACCAGAGACTCCAAACAACACAGCATTCCTGCTCTTAAGGAATCTACGGTTTTCACTGCAAGTGGATCTTCAAAGGGCAGTAACAGCATCCAGTTTCTTTCTACAATCCAAAATAGGACCTGGCACACAGTAGGTGCTCAGAGTTTTATTCGGTCCAATTGTTTGTCCACATCTGCCCCTGAGGATAACTTGTCTAGGCCCCCCGGGGGCCTTTAAGAAAATCTCCCAAAGCAGCCACTGATCCATGTCTCCAAGGAGCTGCTTCAGACCCTGAGCTGAAGAGGGGTCTATAACCAATGAGGGGACCCTTACTTTGTGACTCCTGTCTAGCTCCAAGTTTGGGGAGGGGGCTGCTCTGCCCTGGCCCGGGCTGATGGCACCACTTTTAAGTACTGACTTTGCCAGATCAGTGGCGCTATTTAACTCCTCCAGGGCTGGCGTTTTCATTTAATACCCGTGGAATAATTAACAGTGCTGCATCTGCTGTGTCATTAGTGGCATTCACTGCCATTTGGAGAAAGGGCTCTTATCTTCCTCAGTCATTAGTCCCGGGGAGGCTATTATGGGGGAAATGGAGGAGGAGAGGAGGAAGTGGGGCATGCAACTTCCCTCCCCTTGCCTGGAGAACTGGCGCCTGGCGCGGGGAGCAGCCGATCGTCCTATCCAATTGGTCCAAACCTCTTGGCTGTATGAACTGAGCATGCAAAGCCAAGAGGGGAAGGGCTGTATGAACTGAGCACGCAAAGCCACGGTCCCCCACAGGCTTGAGGCCCAGCAGGAGGCGGCTCTCCCACTTCTTTCTCAGGTCTGCAAGCCCAGGCCTCGGAGCCCTGCAGCTTTGGATCTGATTCCCAGCTCTGCCCCGTGTCAGTGGTATGACCTTGGGCAACTTCTTGAGCTCCCTGAGCCTCAGTTTTCTTATTGAGGATCCTGGGACAATGCTTGTGAAGTACTGGCTCAGTGCCTAGGTCACAGGCAGAGCCCAAGACTGAGAGATGCACATATCAGATCATTCTGTGTCATTATGCTGAACCAACCTGCTAAAAATGCATATGTAATACATGCATGCATTTAAATTCCATCTTTAAAAAATACTCTTCAGTAAGATGACTTCTTCCCTCTCCCCAGGCCTACTTTTTATTATTATTTTTTAATCATAGGTGGATCCTTGATCTTAAGCTCTGGAAACATCTGACTTGGGCGGAAAGGGGCATAGTCAGCTCAGGTGGCAGTGAAGCCTGGATTGCAGGCTGGCAGCTCAGACAGTGCCCAGGAAGCTAGTGGCTTTTGCTTTTGGCCACTTTTATTTTGTATTGTTTTCACTTTTTCTCAGCCCTTGCATGGCACAGCCAGAAATGGCGAATACAGAGAAAAAGTCCCTAGCTCCCCCACAGTTATCTTGTCTCAGGTGCTTTTCAGAAGCAGTGTGACGATGGCATCACCAAGACCTGGGTCCAAACTTGGTCTGTGCATCCTGTGGCGAGTGACTCCACCACCCTTGCGCTCAGGGTCCCCTCTGGCAGAAGGAGAGAGTAGCACCTATCGTCCAGCATCAGCCTTGGCTCAGGGACCAGTGCCCAGCAGGCTCTCTGAACTCATTGTCAGGGCCCAGCTGGACAAGTTCTCTCCCCACCATCCAGCCAGGGAACTGTCAAACCCTCAGGTATCTTGCCTCCCCCTGCACCCCAGAGGGAAGCTCCTAGAACTCGTGATATTTCACAATCTCCAGCATGGCAACAGTCCAAAGGCAGAGGCGAGTGGGTCATGGCCAGGGTCAAGTGGTTTCCATCCCATATCCCCACCCCATCCCTGCCCTCGTGCCTGGGCATGGCTCAGAAGCACATAGCCTGCTCCTCCAGTGGGTCTGAGCTGAGGCTCACATACAAATACTCCCCACAACCTTCCTGGCTACAAAGACCTTTAGATCCTTCTGTGAAATCTCATGGGGGCCCCTGGTGTTCATTTCTCCCTCAATTCACCGAGGAAGGCATTCTTGTGTGCACATAGGTGTGTGAGAGCAACCATCCCTTCCTCTCCCTCCAGGCCTCGTTACTGCTGGGACTCCCCGGCCAAATGATCACACTCTGGACCCCAAACTCTGGGCATAACCGAGGAGATGTTAATCTCCGGCCAGAGCTCAGGTAAGGTTACAACAGGATGCCACGGCCCTTTTCTCCCAAGCCTCACAGCCGTGCCTTCCCATGCTCTCTTGTAGGTCTCCATCTTTGAGTGCTCTGTGCTCTGCCTCCTACCAGATCTGGCCTCATCTGGGCTCCTTCTCAAGGGGCTACCTGGTGAACTTGGATTTCAGCCTAGAAAAGGTGATTTCCATCAGCTGGGAAACTAGGGGACAGAGATGAGGAGTCAGGGCTCACTGAGCCTCAGTTTCATCTTTTGGATGGGGATAATAATGGTACCAATAATAACAATAAAATTACCTTCACTTGAAGCTCCCAGGGCTGTCACAAGCTTCGACTGAGAAAACACTTTGAAAACTGAAATTCTACGTAAGTGTTAACGTGTGCGTGTATGCACATGTGTGCAAAGGAGCCTCATTTGGGTCAAGGTCATTCTGATTTGGGCTTTACGAGAAAACTAGCTTAAAAAAATCACTCCTTACTGGAGAGAGGATTCTTCTCCAGGATCTCAAAGACCATATTTTCTTCCCCTGGAATACTTCATACATGATCAAAAGAAAGAGCAGCTGCAAGAGCATTTTTAGCGAAGTATAAAGTGCGGTTCTGATGACCGGGAGTATCGTGATCAGCGCTAAGTTGCAGCAAACCGCAACGCTGATACCAAATGTCTTTGCTCACTTCCCTGTGGCTGCTGCCCTCTCCCTGCACAGAATCTCCTTATCAAACAACACATCCATGAAAGCAACCTGCTGTCGATGTTTCAGGGCATCTTTGACCTTGAATGTCCCTCTGGCCAGGGCTCAGTTATCTCAGGAGCTGGCGTGAGACACAGATCTTGCAGACACCAGGCAGCCGACAGGTGGGCAGAGCTGCGGGTCACCATCCAAGGCAGTCACTAACTCCTGCATCCCCAAGCCTGGCCTGTGTGCCAGGATCCCATCCAGCCCCAGCAGCTAGGGGGGCCCTTTCACAGCCAACAGGGCCCCTGGCATCCTAAAGTGGCCCGTTCCACCTAGTTGTATATCCCCTGCTTTCAGAGCACCACAGCCAATCTCTCTGCAAGACCTGGCCTCCTTGTAATTTCCAATTTGTGAGAAATGTAAAAATAGAAGGCCATTCGCTGCAGGCAGCGTGCATAGAATCGGATGCCACTTTTGTGTCATGTCAGATCACAGTAAACGCAGCTGATGGCTTTGTCAGGGCACTCTCAATAGCTTCCTGAGCAGTAAGATGGTGGAGACAAAATTGGGAGATACCCGAGAGTTAGGGAAAGGTGGCTGAGTGCACGACATCAGCACTAGCTGCAAATGAATTTAAAATCTAGTCCCAAATATGTTGTAACAGGCTGGACATCTCAATTTGAACCCCAGTTCTGCAACCTAGCAGCTGAGGGACCTTGGGCACAAATTCATCTCTCTGCAAGTCAGCTTCCCCAGTTATCACACAGAAGCTATCATGCCACCCAGAGCTGTGGCAAAGCTCCACAGATGGAATGGATGAAGAAGTGCTTTGTAAACTGTGCAGCTCCTCAACTGGGGTGGAGGCAGCGGGGGGTGCTCATGGTCATTGCCAAGTAAGCAGTGTCAGGGGCTTTTCAGTGGCAGGGATTTAAGCATGCCGTGACTGAGTTTGGGCTTTAAGGCTATTTACTAGCCCAGTGATCCTGCAGCAAGTGCTTTAGCCCCTCTCCTCCTCAGTTTCCTCACCCTTACAGGGATCATTATGCTACGTATCTCACAGGGTTTTGTGAAAATTAACTGCAACTATGTAAGTAAGGCATACAGCACAGTCCCTGGCATATTGCCAACATGCAGTAACTGACAGTTATTACTGTTTTTGATACAATTGCATTGAAAGAATATTTAGTGTTTTCTTCCTTTTCTGTTTATGACTGAATTCCAGGTCTCTGTTGAAATATCACAGTTTGCATTCACACCTACTGCCTATGCCAGGCAACTCTCCTCTCTGCTCCTGGCCCACTTCCCACCGACTCCATAGCCGCTTCCCCTGACCCCAGAGGTCTTAGGTGAGCATGGAGTAGATGAAGATGCCGGATGTTAATACGCTCACTGAGACCCATTTCCTGGGAAGTCCTATTTTGGGGTGCACATCTGGCCTCCCAACCTTTTCTTTTTCAAGCACCACCCTCTTCCCCTCCATCTCCCAGTGCCCTTCAGAGAACGGGGTAATGTTGGCAAGAAGAGCCACCCGAGCAGGGCCTGTCTGAGAAGCCAGCATCGAGGCGTGCCAAGCCACAGAACAGTGGACACATGATGATCTTTTCACCTGGCGGGGGCAGTGCCCAATGCTCTTGGCAACTGAAGTCAACTTGAGGTTGCTGTCATCCAGCGGGACTCTACCCTGCCCACCATTCTCCAGGCACAGAGAAGCTCAGGCGATGTTGCATGGGTGAATTGAAGGGGTAGTCCCAATACAGGCATAGACAGGCCTGCTGACGCTCGCATTTTAGTTTCCATTTGGGCAGAGAGGCGATGAAGTGGCTCTAACTGGGTTTGGCATTGGGGCTGTGGCTGAGGAGAGGGGCTGCTGGGACGTGGGGTGGTGGTCAATGGGAAGGTGGGCACATTTTGGGCTATACAACAGGGATGGGCTCCCAAGGACAAAGGAGATGGACTTCAGGATGCAGGTGGCTAAAGGTGGTGGCAAGGCTGAATCAACAGTCATTAACACTCTGCCTGTGACCCATAGAGAAGCAAGAGGGTGGAAAAGACATCTCCAAATTCCAAGTAGTGTGGAACTCTATCTCAGCTGCTGAGCTCATAGCCAAGCCAAGGAACGGCGTCTTTGTGTGATGGCAAGAAGTGGCCTGATATTGGTGCTTTATTTATTTCATGGTGCTCTCAGCATGTCATATGCCACCAAGGTAGAGGACCAGCCACTGCTCCAATGGCAGGCCCACGGGAACTACCACCCTATCTCTTCACTTTACAGATGGAAAAACCGAGGCCCAGAGACCCACGATAGGACAAAGTTGGCCTGGAAATTAGAACAGTAGGGTTCAGATCCCTGCCTTTCCTCCTCCTGGCTATGTGACCTTGGGCAAGTCACTTTCCCTCTCGGCATCCAGTTTCATCGCCTCTGAAGTAGGGATTAGAATAGTGCCTGCTCCACACGGTTCTTGTAGGAATAACCCCTGGCACAGCGGAAGCTTTGGGTACTCCATTCCTTCCTTCCAACAGGAACAAGAACGTACCCAAGGTCACCTGGCCAGAAATGGCAATGCCCCAGCTGAAAGCAAACCCTCATCTGGGGCTTGTTCATTCCCGGCTATGGACTAAGGGGCCATATTTTATAGCCTTCCTGGCTCAGTGAGACAGGTACAGGTTGCAGGTAGGACCATGCCAGTGATAGCATCACCTTCCATCCATGCAGGCTTTATTCTAAGAGATTTATTGAGGTCCTGCTGTGTGCTGGGCCACATGTAAAAAAAATTTATAGCCTTTGCTGCTCTGGGGTCACCAGGCATGTAAAATCCATGGCAGGCAGGAGAGACGTGGCCACTGTGCATCTTTCGGCTTCGATGGACTTGATTTTGCCTCATCTTTACCTTCTAAGCTACCTACTCCTTGGTCTCTAGACATCCTTCCCAGCCCCATCTAAGTTCCTGGAGACCCACTTCTCATCAAGCCTCCAGACCTGAAATAAAGTGTCCCACATCAGGACAGAGGGTCCCCGATTTTACTTCCAGAGTGGCTGCCTCTCTCCTGTGTGTTCCTAGGGGAACCCCACTTTCCAGATGCTCTGCCAGACAGGCCGGGTTGCGTCTCTCTGCCTGGGACTCACTGTTTGTCCTCCAAGGACTGGCCACTGAGCCAGCGCTTGGCTGGAGACAGAGCTCTTTCTTTGTTTGCTGCCTGCCTGACGATTTATTTCTGAGGCTCGAGGGAGGCTCAGCCATTTTGCCAGGGCTGCTCTGGGAAAAGGTCCATCCCACTCCCCCAGGGACTCCCACTTCTAAGGGCAAGTTCCTTTTCCCCTTCTCTGCCTTGGAGAGGGTCTGTGCCTGCTCCAACCAGACCCTGATCTGGAGCTGGGTCAGTCTTTCCCAATGCGCTCCAAAGATAAAGAGATAACATGCAAAATGCGAGTAGCTTTCACTGACCTCCTTTGTTTTGGAATTTGGGGGACTGAGGTAACAGCCTTTTTAGGCTCCCTCAGGAGGACACTTCCCCCAAAGTTCCCAAAGACACAGAATCTAGGCACTATCCAGCACGCAACATCCCTCCTCTCTTGCCAAACACCCACCTTGTGTGTCACAGAAAAACAAAGGTAGACCACCAATGCCACTCAGTCTGATACCGTCTCTGATTTTTGGGGTGTCACAAAAGCTCAGGAGCCATTTTATTCCCTCCCTCCCTGCCCCCCCCCCCAGCTCTTCATGGGGATAAGGCTGAGTTTCCTGGGAAAGGGAATGAGCGCTCCAGCCCCACATCGGGAAGGAAGGTGGTGTTATCATTTGGCTTTTAAAAAATTCTCCTTGAGGTTCATGTCTATTTTGGGAGGATATTAGCTCAGATCCTCAACAGGGGACTGCCCGGTCTGAGTTTCTGGTCTGAAGACCGAGCCAAGCCCAGAACAGGACATCTGTGGGTGCCACCCGTGGGGACGTGTGCTCAGAACCCAATGGGCACTGTCCGAGGCTACCGTGGTGAGCAGTGTCGCGCCCTGGAATAAACGCAGAGACCAAAAGCAAGAAGGGGAGCGCAGTTCCGGAAGCAGCAAGGAGGCACAGTCCTCCAGCCCTCTAAGGGACCGCCCGCACCCCACATCTCTTGGAGAAAGTCGGGGCTGGGGGAGCGCGGCGCGAGCTCTGATGCACTAGGCTTAGCTCCGGTGCACTCTGCCCAAGCCGCGGTGTGCTTTTAAGCCAACGTTTCTGAGAGCTTGGGCTGTCCCAGAGACGTCCCATCCTCAAGTCGCACCCGACCCCGCCGTAGCCCGCAGAGAACAAATGAGGGGCATAGCTCTAATTCGGCTCAGCTGACCCCGGCATTGGGAAAGTGGCGGACGGCCCCCCAACGCTGCTCGTGTCATTCACTCCGCGTCCCCTCCATCCCCTGGGGAATGAATAGGGAGCTTCGACGGCTCCAGCAGAATCCAGTGCCAACTTGCGGGGCCAGTGGGGCACCGCGGGAGGGAAGGGGCATGCAATTCTCGCCTCTGTTCCAGCCCTCCTGCCTCCCGCGTGTCCCTGGGGACGGATGGCCTGGGCGCACGTCGGGGTCCGAGCGGCGCCCCTGCTCCTGCATGTGGCTCCAGGGAAGGTGCGGCGCGGGGGCTTGAATCTCCAGGTGTCCGCCCCCCACCCGGCCCGGCTCGCGGCGGCGGCTCCGGGCTCTGGCCGGTCCTGCGCCGTTATCCCAGGCTCTGCGCCCCGCGCCCCGACGCCGGACGCCGGTTCCTACCTGCAGCCGGGGCTGCGCTGCCCGGGACGGGCGCTGCGCGGGGCGGCTCGGCCGCTCCGGTGCGCTCGGGACGCGGGGCCGCTCGGGCTCGGGCTGCGCTGCGCTCCCGACTCCTCGGCTCCTGGGCTCAGCGCAGCTCACCGGCAACCTCTCCGCTGTCTCGGTCTTCCGAGGGCGGGCGGAGGGACGCGGGGATGGGAGAGGAGGGGGGAGCGAGACCGGAGGGATGGAGGGGGAGGGCGGGGCCCGCGGCGGCAGGAGCCCGCCCAGCTCGGGGAGGGCCCTGCCCGCACCGCCCGCCCCCGCCCAGCGCTCCTCCGGCCCGCGCCGCGCGCTCCCTCCGCAGCTGCCTCTTGCAGCTTCACCGCCAGCAGCCTCTCTCCTTTTCCCTTCACCTCCTCTCCCCTTCTACGCCTCCCCTCTCCCTTTTTTCCTCTCTCATTCTCGCGCTCTCTTCTCCCTCCTTCTCCCCTCTCTCTTCCTCCCTCCCTCTCCCCACCCCCTCCTTCCCTCGCCTGCCCCGCCGTCCCGCTCCAGTCTCTCTCCTTCCTTCTCCTTCCTTTGATGGCTCTTCCCGGCTTCATCCTGGGTCACCAGCCTGTCCGCCTGTCCGCCTTGGTCTCTGTCTCCCTGTCTTTCACAGCAAGCACTCCCCTCCTGGCTTTTCTCCTTCCAGCCTTGCAGCACTGCTTCCGTTGGCCTGTCTTTTCTGTTTCTCTCTGCCATCGTCCTCTTCTCGCCCTCTGTGGATCGCTGTGGGTGGGGGTGGGCCCGTGCCCCCTCCCTGCTCTAGTCCTAGGGCAGCATCTCCTGCCCGTTACACCTGGAAACACAGGCCTGGCCTGGGGTGACCAGGCTCTGGGTGCCAGCTGGGAGTGTGTGTAAGAGTGGGGGTGGGAAGGACACCCTTCTACTGCCAGCAGTTGGTCATGGAGACACAAGTGGCTGTGTGTATGGATGGACAGATGGGGAAACAGATTACTCAAAAGGGAAACAGGGATGGTGGTAGGAGCCCCAGACACCCTTCTCCCAGTTCTTGAAGTTTGAGGGATTCTCCCAGAGAAGTCCCCTTTCCAGCCAATCCCAGTCCAGCACGTAGGGACTCCTTCCCTTGTCCTTGCCAAGGCCTGACCGCCTCACCCTCTTTTATAAAGGCTTCTGGGAATGGGGCCACATCTGCCCTTCCCTCTGGGCTCCCCAGGAACTCAGAGAAAAGATTCCTTCTCTCCAGCCCTGACCTACTCTTCCCCTCCTCTCTTTGTCCCCAGGGATGGCCTTTGCTGATGGACCTCTGGTCCTCCACACCACCTCATCTGGCCTCCTCTCCGCTTTCATCCATCTTCGAGTCCCCCAAGGCAGTGCTCACCAAGGTCACCCTGACTTCTCCTGTTTCCCCACACTCTCACTCATGAGCAGGGAATCTTGGTGTCTTTCTTGACCCATTCACCTCCCACCACTGATCACCAGGTCATATGTCCTGTGGACCTCCGTTGGTATTTCAAATAAATATTTACTGAGCTCCTCCTGTGTGCCAGGCACTGTCCTAGACTCCAGGGACAGAGCGATGGGCAAGACAGGCCACAGCTTTCAAGGTGATCCCAGTCCAGTATGGGAGACAGGCTTTCATCAAATAACCGCACAAGCCCAAAATGACAAGCTCTGCCAGGAGCACACATGCAGGGGATTCCAGTCCAGTGTGGGATGGTTTGGGAAGGTTTCCTTAAGGAAGTGTCATTTGAAGTGAGGTCTGAAGGATGAGTAAGAGCTGTCTGGATGGAGATGTGGGGCATAGCCTTGAGTGGAGATACAAGGGTAGCAAAAATGAAGGCTACTTTTTATTATTATTATTATTATACTTTAAGTTTTAGGGTACGTGTGCACAACGTGCAGGTTTGTTACATGTGCATCCATGTGCCATGTTGGTTTGCTGCACCCATTAACTCGTCATTTAGCATTAGGTATATCTCTTAATGCTGTCCCTCCCCCCTCCCCCCACCCCACAACAGTCCCCGGAGTGTGATGTTCCTCTTCCTGTATCCATGTGTTCTCACTGTTCAATTCCCACCTATGAGTGAGAACATGCGGTGTTTGGTTTTTTGTCCTTGCAATAGTTTGCTGAGGATGATGGTTTCCAGATTCATCCATGTCCTTATAAAGGCTGCATAGTATTCCATGATGTATATGTGCCACATTTTCTTAACCCAGTCTATCATTGTTGGACATTTAGGCTGGTTCCAAGTCTTTGCTATTGTGAATAGTGCTGCTATAAACATACTTTTTCATGTGTCTTTATAGCAGCATGATTTATAATTCTTTGGGTGTATATCCAGTAATGGGATGGCTGGGTCAAATGGTATTTCTAGTTCTAGATCCCTGAGGAATCGCCACACTGTCTTCCACAATGGTTGAACTAGTTTACAGTCCCACCAACAGTGTAAAAGTGTTCCTATTTCTCCACATCCTCTCCAGCACCTGTTGTTTCTACTTTTGCTTGCCTGACATTCATTTCAACTTATTTGGGTGACAGAACCTCAATTTTCATTTGGGAAACTTCCCCTCCTTCACTCATATTCATATGATTGGGTGGGGCTCCCTCCTCCTGGAGACAGACATGTGACCCAGGGCACAGATAATCAGAGCACATCACTCTGACCTCAATGAGGGGACATGTGACATATGCTGCGCCAGTGAGAACTCTGTCTGGGACTTTTGCTAAAACTATTGTCAAACAGAAACTCAATCTCCACCAAAGCTCCTAAGCATAGAGCTGTTGGCAGCCATCTTTGTAGAAGTTGAGCAGACCCTACTTAAAATGAAGCCAACATAAAGGAAAGCAGAACTGAGAGACAGGGAGTGGAGTGAGTCTTGATGTATATCAAGTCCCTGGATCCAACCATACCTGAAGGCAGTGTCAGCTATTTATAGCATTAAGTTGTTTTTCCTATGCTACACAAGTTTGAATTCAGTTTATGTTGCTTAAAACCAAAATAGTCTTCATGAATCCAGTGTTGGACTGAGAATTATGAAGCATTATAAAAAGGAATAATAATAGCCATTCCCATCCCCCTTTTGTCCTTCATGTTTTGTGGGTAACCCCATTCACAATTGTCTCTCTGTTTTTTCTACATTGCTGACCAGAAATGAATTCCCCTATCTTTTCATCCTTCTAGATTTGTTTTGCTTACATATGAAAGCAAACTCTAGCTATCGGGTCAATTTCATAGGCTGACCATCTGATGCTTGAATTATCTCCATGACATTCCCTGCCTCCGCCAACATTCCCTGCCCTGTCCTACACCCATGACTGTCCAGCGTATGTCTGCATCTCTGCAAGGATGGGGAGCTCATTATTCCACCAGGAAGATGGTTTCCAACAAACTCTTATCACAGTCGAGCTCTGAGAGCTGTCTCTGGTGCAGTGAGACTTCAGATAGGGACACTAAATTGTGAAGGTGAGGTAGTTGCCTGCAGGGCCTCCGATACTCTTTCAAAAAGCCTGAGTTGAAGTCTTTCAGAGAACTCATATGCATACCTCCTGAGCTGGAGCTGTAGGCTCTGCAGAACAAGGTTTCCAAAATGTAGGCTGCCAACTTCTGATGGTAGGTAGGATAATTTTCAGTGGAGTGGAAGAACTTGAAGTGAAACAGCTCTTCCTATTCATCCCTTTGTTACATCCTTGTGATTTCTGTCAATGGGCAAGTCTCAGGTTGCTGCTAGTTTAGTCTTTAACACCTCTGCAAAGCACTGACTAATCCCATTTTAACTGAGAGGCCGCCAGCTTTGGTAGACAACAGTATCTAGTTAGAATTGAATGCTTTGCTCATTTGTCCTTGTATTTATTTTAATGGAGACCTATTTCTGGCAAGTAATATTGGCCTTCTAGTTATAGCATGATGTAAAGTTTCCTTTTGAGATACATTTATTTAATCTAAAAAAGGAAAATATTTAAGTAAATAAAAATAGACATGGTGTGCAGATTTTTGCAAAACTCTTGTGGCTGCTTTGCAAAGGACTAAAGTTTGAGTAGCCTAATTTAGAGAAACATTTTATCCATGTGTTCATTCACTCAACAAATATTTATTGAGCAACTACTGAGTACGAGGAATGGGGAGGACTAGACAAAGAGACAACACAGTCTGTCGGAGAGTCCATGAGAAAGGGAAGGGCTTGAGCATGGAAAGCTCGCTTGCCACATTAAGGAGTTGGGTCTTGACCTTGAGGTGCACTGGGGAGCCACTGAGTGTTCTGGAGCAAAGGAGCAGGCAGGGTTTAAGAAAGCTGAAACTGGCCAGGTATGCAGGATGGATTAAAAGGGAGAAGATCAGAAGTGAGAAGATTGTCAGGAGGCTGCACTGTAGGTGTGAGGTGAGGAGGACCTGGTGCCCAGCAGGGTTCCCAGTGTATAGTAGGCACCCAATAGATGCTGGGAATGATGATTGTGAATGTCATTATCATAGTCCTCTCTCTTTCTCAGCTTGGGAGAGTTCATTGAGTCATAGACTCACAGGCCATTAGGCTAGAAATGGTCCTTAGATACTAGGTAGTTGAATGCTTTTGCAGGTAAACTGAGGCCCAGAGAGAGGCACTGACTTGCCTGAGGGTACTTGGCTATCTGCTGGCAAAGCCACGAAAACCATGCCGACTAGCTACATTTTTGAGCACTTGCTGCATGGTAATGATTGACACATGGGGAAACAGAGGTGTAGAGAGGACGAACCACTGGCCCAGAGACACACAGTAAGAGAGGAGCAGAGACTGGATCTCAGTTCAGGCCTGGCCTCCTCCAAAGCCAGGGCTCTGGGCCTGTAAGCTCATGAATCCTGCCAAGGAGTTTTTCTGCTGCCCCAGAGAGCCTCTCATTAGGCTATAGGTGACTCTTTGGGAAGAGACCCAATCTGGGAGTCAGGACCCCCAGACTTGTCACCAACCTGCTTTGCTCTCCTGCCCGTTGTCCAGGCCCCCTGTCCAGGACCCCATCTGCTGCTCATAGCAGACTCTGTCTCCATGACAACAAAGAATCCCATCTTCCAGGCTTTCCAAAATTGTAGTAACACTGAGAAGCCCCCCTTCAACCTAAGAAAATATCCCCTGTAGGGAAGTGGGCCTTTGTTTTTTTGTTTTCAGAAGAAATGTTATTACCTTAACCACACCCCCCTCCGTGCCAGAAATTCCCCCATTAGCGAAAGGAGTCCCTGCATTAATGTGCGTAATCACTTGAGAAACCACAATAAGCCTCGCAGGAGATAATAAGACCTAAGTTCATTTTGTTATTCTGTCCCCAGTCACGCTGGGACAGATCTTGGGCAGGGAGGCCTCACTGCTGAATGTTTAAATATTTGTGCCTGTCATACCGTGCTGAGATCAATACTTAAACACTCAACAGGCGGATGCCTCCAAATGGGCAACCCGTGAAAAGATGGGCCAGGAGCAGCCATGGAGATGAGCCTGCCCCCAGGAGATGGCTTCATAAACATTTCTCCACGGCACATTGTGCTATAGGTATTATCCTGCCTTTGAGCTAGACAGACCTTGGACATGTGACCTCCCCTTTCTGGGCCTCAGTTTTCTCTCTATAAAGTGTGAATGATAGTAGTCTCTACCTCAGAAGGTTGCTTGGAGAAAGCCAGCTAACGCCCTGGTATGTGGTAAATGCTCAGTGTATGTTAATTATTCTGCTGTGAATTGCAAGGAATCTCCATGCCCTACCTCCCCAGTTGACAAGATTCTAGCTGAGGTTCAAGGTCAATCTCAAATGCTACCACCTCCAAGAATCTTGACTGATTTTTTCCCAACTACATATGATTTCTTCTCCACTGAAACTCCCACACAGACCTTACTACTGCCTTCCTTCAGCTTCTTACCATTCTCCCATTGGTGGGGGCAGGGACTGTTTTCCCTTGGATTACTACACACGACAGGGCTCAATACTTGTTGACTGTGACCCTTACATCCTCTTGCAGGGTGTCTGGGACTCTTGAATTCCCTTCCACACTCATTGCCTGCATCCAGCCAAATGAGGCTACTTTCAGTGCCCCTCAAAAGGCTTCCACCTCTGGGCCTTCATATATGCTGTTCCCTCTGCTGGAAACACTGTTCCCTCATCCTCTCTCTTCTCCTGGTAAACTCTTTCTTACTCTGCAGGTTTCAGCTTGGGTGCCACTGGGACACCTCTGGCCCATACAATAAATATCCTTTTTTTTTTTTTTTTGAGACAGAGTCTCAAACTGTCACCCAGGTTGGAGTACAGTGGCATGATCTCGGCTCACGGCAAACTTCGCCTCCTGGGTTCAAGGAATTCTCTTGTCTCAGCCTCCTGAGTAGCTGGGATTTCAGGCTCACACCACCATGCCCAGCTAATTTTTGTATTTTTAGTAGAGACGGGGTTTTGCCATGTTGGCCGAGCTGGTCTTGAACTCCTGACTTCAGGTGATCCGACTGCCTCAGCCACCCAAAGTGCTGGGATTACAGGTGTGAGCCACCACCCCTGGCTGGAAACATGCAATAAATATCTATTGAATAGATGAAGGCACTAAGGAAAACCATGCATTTGTGTCTCACTCCAGTATAAATTTTTGAGGGCCTGGGCATCTGCCTCTCAATGGACAGGAGGTGAGGAGCAGGGCTCAGAGTTCAAAAACCCTTATTTTTTCTTCCCCGGGCAGTGCCAGCCTCCTGGGAATAAGAGCCCTGTCCAGTTGGCAAGAATTGGAATGTCACCGGTCACCTGTGGGTGCCTGACAACTAACCCAGACTGGATCCTGTGTGCTGCACACCGAGGACACTGTTGCATGTCTATCTGGAAACCCAAGGCTTATCTGGAGGGCAGAGAGGTGGTTGGGCTGGAGGAAAGACAGGCCTGGAAGGAAGGCACAAAGAGGCAGTCCATGCTGTGGAAAGAATGTGGGCAATGGGGAGGGAAGACTGGATTCACATCCCGGAGAGTTATCCAGGAGGTATGCGACCATGGGCAAGTCATATCTTTAAAATACCAAGTAACTATGTAAATATTTATGGAGGTTCTCTTAGTGCTGGAGCCATTCACATGAACCACTGCAATCCTTCTCCAAAAGACCCCATAAAATGGGTGGTGTTATTCCCCTTTTATAGATTAAGACTCCATGACAGGCTAATGGGTGCAGCAAACCAACATGGCACATGTATACATATGTAACAAACCTGCAAGTTGTGTACATGTACCCTAGAACTTAAAGTATAAAAAAAAAGACTCAAAGGGTGAAACAACTTGTCCAAGGTCACACAGCCAGTAAGACCTGGTTTAAACCCTGGTGAGCTGCCTACTCTCTTGGGGCCGCTGTTTGGGAAAGGCACTCATTTCTTCAAACTTCTTTTTCATGGTCTGTGAAATGGGAGTGAGATAGAGACTCCCAGTATGGCCCTGAAATCTGAATGAGGTCAGCTGCAGTAGTGGAGAGGGCTCGGTAAATGCTGACTTGTATTGACTAACACGCGAATAGCTAACATAACTGAGAGCCTACTGTGCCAGAGAATATTCAAGTGGCTTTACAGCAATCCTTAGACAAGCCTGTGAGATAGGTACTATCAATAGCCCCATTTTACAGGTGAGGAAACAGGCACAGAGAGGTTAAATCACTGGCCCGAAAGCACACCTAGAAGTGCTAGAGCTGAGATTTGAAACCAAGTAGTTTAGCTTGGGCTTCTAACCATTTTCTTACTATGTAGAAAGTGCCTTTATATGTATAAAGTGTCACACCTCTATAAGGATTTTTTCTTGGTCTTATCTATAGAGCACTGATGTGTGCTGCAGATGCAAGTATGACCATTAGAGTAATTAAGAAAGGGTGTCTGGGCACAGTGGTTCACACCTGTAATCTCACCACTTTGAGAGGCCGAGGTAGGAGGATCACTTGAGGCAAGGAGTTCGAGACTAGCCTGGCCAACATAGTGAGAGCCCATATCTACCAAGATAAAGAAAGAAAGAATAGGAAAAGAAAAGAAAAGAGGAAGGAAGGAAGGAAAGAAAGAACGAAAAAGAAAGAAAGAAAGAAAGAAAGAAAGAAGAAAGAAAGAAAGAAGAAAGAAAGAAAGAAAGAAAGAAAGAAAAAGAAAGAAAGAAAGAGTTAAAAATCACAGCATGTCCTCACAGCTATGTGGCCTATGGCAAGTTCCTCAACATCCCTGCTTCTGTCTCTGCTTCTAGGGCTGGTTGCCTGGGTTCAACAGAGCGATGCATACCAAGTGCCCTGTGCCCAGCCAAATGTGGCAGTTTATACAAAGGCAGTCCTAGGAGAGGGCTTTTGGTGGCTTTTAAAAATGATATCACCTTGGAAGCAGCTCTTGAGATAAGCATCTGTGAGGGATGTGCTTCTAAGAAGAAGGTGGGAGAATAACTTCCCTGCTGCCAGGCCCTTGGGTGCCTCCCTAACCCCACTGGGCCCATAATTGGTGGTGACAAAAGCCACCAGCCACTTGATCTCATCAACTTGCTTTCTTGCCTCTCCATGGGAGCACAACTTGCTCCTCTTGCCTCTCCACAGCAGCCAACGCACCTTATCAGCTGGGCTGGCCAGCAGCCTATGAAAAATTTTTTCAAATTGGGGTATAACATACAATAAAGTGCAGAAAGAGCTCTAATTCTGAGTGTATAATTCAGTCACATTTTACATGTACACACATCCGTGTACCTACTGCTGGAGCAAGCTGTAGAACATTTTTACTTTCCCAGAGATTCCCAGTCAATATATCACCCCAAGAGGTAGCCACTATAATGACTTCCATTACCATAAGTTAGTTTTGCCTGTTCTTGAACTTCACACAAATAGAGTCATACTCTCATGTGCCTGGCTTCTTTCATCCACATCATGTCGGTGAGATTTATCCATGCTGTTGGATGTAGCAATCATTTGTTATTTTCAGGGCTGTATAGTATTCCCTTGTATGGATATGCTGCAATGTATTTATCCATTCTCCAGCTGATGGACATTGGATTGTTTTCTGCTCCAGGGTACTCTAAATAGTGCTGCTGACAACATTTTTATACATGCCCTCAGGTGCACATGTGAATGCACTTCTGTTCAGTGGTTCTTCTTTCACACTTACTGATTTCATGATTAAAAGCCATGCATTTTTAGGCCAAGACTCACTTGCAGAATTGTCTTTCTAATACCTAGGAGCGGGATTGCAGGTCTTGGGGAGGTGTGTGTTGAACTTTGGTAGATATGCCAGGAGCCCATTTAAGAGCTCTGAGTCTCCATTACTAAGAAGCCAAACCTGCCTCTTTCAACAAGAAGGGGCTCTGAGGCTGAAGGTAACATGCTCAGGGCTCTGGCTCCACATCCACTGTGCTAAGGGAGGGTCTGCAACCCTTTGACTCAGAGAATTCAAAGGCAATTTAATTCCTTATCTGACAGCCCTGATCCTTAACCTGTTAAAATATTTACCCATTGCTACTCTTGTTGATACTGCATTCTTTACAGGCACCTTTACTTACATTGAAAAAAAAAATTTTTTTTGTGCCTGCCTTTGCTGAGGAGTGGGTGGCCAAGATGACAGTTGGACATGTTGCCAGGCCCCTTTCCCTATGGCCTTGGCAGTCAGTGACCTGTGAAGGCCTAAGGGTCTGCTGTCTAGACCAGGGGGTCAGCAAACTTCCTTGGAAGAAGACCAGGTAGTAAATATTTTAGGGTTTGCAGGCCATAAGATCTCTGTTGCAACTATTCAACTCTGCTGTGTAATCCACAAGATAATATAGAAGCAAGTGAGCATGGCAGTGTTCTAAGAAGACTTTAGTCACAAAAACAGGTTGTGGGGCTGCAGACTTGGCTGATAATTCATAGTTTGCTGACCCCTGGTCTAGACTGTCCTCAAAGTGCAATCCATGGACCATCAGCTGCATTGGCCTCACCTGGAAACTTACTATTATGCAGAATCTCGGCCCTTCATCTCCAATCTGTTTAATTAGAATCTGCATTTAATAAAACCCCAGGAAACTCAATTGCACATTAAAGTTGCAGCAGCACTGGCCTATGGCAGAATTTTCCCTAGTGTCAGATTCTACCACTAGAGGGCCAGGAGAGGATTCCGGGTGAGACCTGGACCTGGCACTAGATGACACAGACTCGCAAATGTGGAAAGTGACCTCCTCTTCAATTCACACCTAATCCTTCTGTTCACATGAAAAAAAAAGTCTCACCGTAGTGCTGCCATGAATTTAACACCTCTCCAATCCTTGCTAATCTCCTTTTTCAATAAAGACAGAGCTGGCCTCAGCTCCCTTCCTGAAACGGAGTCTGGCTAGAATTTAATAACATTGCTCTTTGTTTGTTATTTTTGTTGTATTTATTTTAACAATTTCTATTTTGGCAAGGGATACTGGCTTTCCATTTGTAGTGGCAGTGGTGGAATGTTTCCTTTTAAATAAGTTTATTGTAGTTTAAAAGTAGGGATTTATTTAAAGAAAGATATTAAGTCAATGACAATCTGAGTACGTGCAGTCCTGGCAAAATTCCTAAAGAGCGGCATGAATGTTTCAATAAAAACCTTTTTGATGTGGCATGTGAGTCATGGAAACTTAAAAAATACGGTCAGGGGAGGTGCAGAGAGTGGAGTCAGGGGCTCACCTGGATTCCAGCTGTCACTCTAATATGTGATTTTGCACAAGTCACTTTCCCTCTTGGACTTTCTGTTTGTTCAGCTGGATTGTTACAGGGTTGGTACACGACAATGGTCCCAGTCCTGTGACCCCAGTGATCCCCGGATCTTCCTGTGGAGGTGCCCCTGGGAGGCAGTTACATGTGAGTGATCTTTCCTTGTGTGGATAGAGTTTCCCCCAAGCAATTAAACTCCTATTGCCCACCGTGGTAGCTGGCTCAATCATGCACCTTACATTGAGTGACATGATTTGAGGGGCTCAAGGGTCTCTATCTTGAATTCAATCAGTACAGTTGCACTTTTATAAGCTGGACTTCTACTGATTATTTTGATACAATTTTTATTTGGCTAAAGATAAAACCTAGAAGTCACTGGCCTTAGGATGTCAAAGGGCCATCTGACTCATTCAATTCAGATCTAGAGTGTGACTCCATCCTAAATTCCTTTGCTTGCAGGAGATGGAATCCGAGCTCAAACCACCTGAAACACCAAATGAAATTTATCGACTTGCACAGCTAAAATGCCAGGAGTATATCTTGTCAGAATGGCTGGATCCATCCCCGCCCCCCCGCCTCCATTTTCTCAGCTCTGCTTCCCTGAGAGTTGGCTTCATTCTCCCCACGTGTTGACAGCATGGCTGTCAGCAGTTCTAGACAAACACCCTTATCCTCTCAAGAGGAAAGACTCTTTCATTCCCAGCCTTTCCGGCAAATTCCTAGGGCTGGTTCTCATGGGGCTAACTTGGTCCACAGACTCATTCCTGAGCCAGTCATTGTGGTCAGAGGTATTTGTCTTTTTCTGGCTAAGCTTGATTCGCATCCACCCCATTTCCACGGAACCTGGGGTGGAATTAACCCACCTGAACCACATGCCGGGTACTGCCAGCTATTATACTCAACCCTTTGTGTGTATGAACTCATTTAATCCACACGAGACCCCATGTGGGTGGTCCCATCCTTGTTGCCTATCATATAAAGACTAGAGGCTCAGTGAAGTGAAGTACTTGCCCTAGGTTGCCCAGGCAGGATTCAGATCCACACACTCTTAACTGTAGTCTCGACCATGATACTATCCTGTGTCCTGTTAGGACTGAATTTGGAGAAGTAATTTCCTACCCCCATGCCCAATTGAGGGTTGTAACTAGGTCAGGGAAAATGGTTGCTGAACAGGCAAAACCCTTATATATGTCCAGATACCACTTGAAAGAGTTTGAACTTGGTGTAGGAGTCCTGGAGAAGGATGTGATTGGATCTGAGTCTTAGAAAGTTCCTTCTAGAAGACATATTGTTGGTGACCAAAGCTTCTGTTAGAGTGTGTCTGGATCTCAGCTTCTGAAGGAGGTTATTGTTTGGTCTTTCCCAGAAGCATACCCTGAGATGAGGACTTGAGTGCAGGCAGTTTATTTGGGAGATGCAGGGAACCTGGGTAGGGAAGTGAGATTGGGAAGGGAAGACAGCCAACATAGGGTGTGTGATTGAGCCAGCTACCAGGGTGGGCAACCAGAGTTTAATTGCCTGGAGGAAAGTCTAGGAAATAGCGTAGCACATGCACCTCAGCATTATCCTACTCAAAGAGAGAGGGAGCTGGGGTATTTGTACACCAACTCCTGCCAGCCATCAGTTGAGGGCTGCTTCTCAGGGTATTAGTTTCTCAGTCTTCTGGACTAGCGAGCACTTGGGCACAATAGCCTTCTGGGGTTGTAGAAAAGCCCCCAGGCACAGAGGTGCAGGCAGTGGTGGTGGAAGGTCGGCCAGACCAGCTGGGAAAGGTAAAGTCTAGAGATATGAGTGGCACACTGCATTTCCTTCAGTGGGAAAGGGGTGGGCACTGCAAAGGTAGCTTATGCCTGATGGGGCTGTGCCAGTGAGCATTACCCTGAGACCTTATTCATTTCCTGCGATTTTCACCCTCCAAGAGTAGTCGGTAGTGGAATCCAGAGGCAAGAATCCTGGCCTTGGAGTCAGAAGGCCCCAGTTCCTGTAGGACTTCCTAGCTGGGCCTCAGTCTCTTCCTTTCTTGCATGGGCACAGCCGTGAATACTCAAGAGAGGTGTTGAGAGGCAGAAGGAGTTTGTGCACTCAAGACCTAGTATGGAGTGGCTGTCCCATTAAGGCTCGTGGCATCCACACATCTCTATCTTAGGAAATCCAGAAGCAGCAAACGCTCACTCTGCTCTCATTACTTGCCATGAGAGTGGCAGCTAATCACAATATCATTATTTAGGAGAAAAAAATGGATTCAGCATTTTTATCCCAAACGGAAGCTATTGACATTCCTAGAATAGTTCTGGGAGAGGGAAAGCCCACCGTTAAATGCTCCTTCAGAAACAATTGGCAATCAGTGGGCCAGGCACAGGGCCAACGCTGAGGTCCTTTCTGGTCCTCTCTGATAAGGGGAATGAAGCGCTCCACAGGAGGCCACGGCTGGGGGCAGGTGGGCACCAGGACAGGAATTGAAATCTTAATGGGAGAGAAACCTGCAGAGCCCTTGGATTTCTGCTTGTCTGCCCCAGGCTGATGGGGACTGGGGAGAGATTGGCAGGTGGGAGAAGAGAGGACCACAAGGTGTTTCTGCACCTGTTTCCTTCCCACCCCTTTCGTCCCTTCCCCCTCCCCTCCTCTCTCTACTTCCAGTTTTAACTTTCATTCGCTCTTCCCCCCACCCTCTCTCCTTTATTTTCTTATTTTGTTCTCTTTCATTTTCCCTCTTTAAAAATATTAATTATAGGAGAGACATGGTGGCTCATGCCTGTAATCCAAGCAAGGTGGGGGCATTGGTTGAGTTTAGGAGTTTGAGACCAACCTGGGCAAAGTAGCAAGACCCCACCCCATCTCTGCAAAATGTTTTATAAGAATTAGCTGGGTGTGGTGGTGCACACATGTAGTCCTAGCTACTCAGGAGGCTGTGGGGAGAGGATCATTTGAGTCCAGGAGTTTGAGGCTGTGGTGAGCTGGGATTATGCCACTGCACTCCAGCCTGGGCAACAGAGCAAGACTCTGTCTCTAAAACAAACAAAAAAACAAAAAAACAAAGTTAGACTGGGTGTGGTGGCTCATGCCTGTAATCCTTGTACTTTGGGAGACTGAGGCAGGTGGATCCCTTGAGGCCAGGAGTTTGAGACCAGCCTGGTCAACATGGCAAAACCCTGTCTCTACTAATTAGCCAGGCGTGGTGGTGCATGCCTGTAATTTCAGCTACTCAGGTGGCTGAGGCATGAGAACCGCTTGAATCCAGGAGGTGGAAGTTGCAGTGAGCTGAGATCACACCACTGCACTCTAGCCTGGGTGACAGAGTGAGACTCTGTCTCAAAAAATAATAATAATAATAAAAATTATGCAAGCATTTCAGGGGTTTACTCCTTGTAAACTATTACAACATTTAAGACAGTTCTTTTTGATCATCACACGTAATCATCGCTCACTCCTCCTCCCTCCTCCGATAGAACCACCGTGAACTGTTTACACCATGTCCTTCCAGGCTTGGTTCTTTCCACTCGATTTCATCTATATGTACCTAGAAAACATATGCTGGTGGGTTTTTTGTGTTTGTGTGTGTTGACATTATAAAAATGGCATCACACTATGCTATCATTGGGCCACTTGTTTTTCTCACTCAATTGTTTCGGTGATCTTTGCACTTTGCCATGCAATAAACAGATCTTCATTTTTTTTCTTTGAACTGCTGTGAGTATTCCAAAGTGCAGCCTAGAGGGGCTGTATGCACTTCCCCATTGATGGTTATTCAGGCATTTTCAATTCTTTGCCATTGCAGACTGGGTTGCAGGGGACTCTTGTTTATAGAACTTCTCTCCTTCCCTTTCCCTTTATCCTTTCTTCCCCAGGCCCCACCAGTTTTCACTGTGTTCTTTTCACAAAACAAGATCCCTTGGAGATACACCTTTTTTTTTTTTTTTTTTTTTTTTTTTTTGAGATGGAATTTTGCTGTTGTTGCCCAGGCTGGAGTTCAATGGCACAATCTCGGCTCACTGCAACCTCTGCCTCCCGGGTTCAAGTGATTCTTCTGTCTCAGCCTCCCGAGTAGCTGGGATTACAGGTGTGCACTACCAGGCCCAGCTAGTTTTTTGTATATTTTAAGTAGAGACATGTTGACCAGGCTGGTCTCGAACTCCTGACTTCAGGTGATCCATCTACCTCGGCCTCCCAGAGTGCTGGGATTACAGGCATGAGACACCATGCCAGGCCGATACACCTCTTTTAATACAATCTCAGCTGCTCATGCGGACCGAGATGGGTAACATGTCTCCATGAGATTGCATACTCCGTCTCACAGAGAGGCAGTTATGCTTGCAACCAGATCTGCCTGGACACGGTTGCCCTGTTTCTCTGGCAGGTTTGGGGCCTGCTTTCCTTGCGGTAGATTCCTTCCATCTCAGACAAAGTGAGGAAGCCCGCAATCTTCAGAACACATAACTGAGCTCTTCCTCTTCAGAGAACAGAAGAGAAATAAATGCCTCTCATTCTTTTGGGGTGAGCCTGCCAGTCATCATGATTTCTGGGTCAGACTCAGTTCCCAGGGGGCCGCATGCACAAGTCCCTTTCTTCAGCAGTGGGGAGAAGGTCAGTGCTTTGAGGGAGGGAGTGTGGTATAGCCCACAGCCCTGTTTACAGAACCATGCTCTGTCTCCAGGCACGGGAATGTGATGCCTGTGATGCCGGAGCCCTGGTGAACAGAGAGAGGAAGAGGGTGCAGACTGAGGGGAGGTGGGGGAGGGGCTGTTTATCACTGGCACAGTAGCTACCTGCTTTTCACTTTAAAAAGCACTAGGATCCGGAGGGCGTGTGGTGGGGGCTGGCACAGGAGACAGGAGAGAGCCAGGCATGAACTTGGCTTCTGCTAGCAGCTGCAGCTCTGACAGGTTTAGGGCTGTTTGATGAAGTGTGCATCCCTTATTTGCATGCATTTGGAAGAGGAGGAGGAAGAAGAAAAGAGGAGAAGGCAAAGGAGAGCCTGGGATGGTAAGAATCCTGACATCTAACGACATTGTTTGTGCCATGGGCCATTTTAGCATGCTGGTATATAGCTCTTTCTCAGAAAAATTCTTTTAAATGCATAAAATACAATATACTGGATAACAAAGGAACATGGTTATCAAAATACTTTAAAAATCAAAATTGTTACACATACAAATACATATGATTCCATCAATGCATTAAACAAGATCTAACACTGGATCAAGTCACTACTGTGATTTCAAAGTCATGATGAATGTAAACGATATTGAAAAGATTGCTGTAACAACTGCAAGGTGATAGGAAAACACGTGATACTGGCTGCAGAGTCATAGGTACAGCTAACACCATTAGCCCCTCCCCCACCTCCCCTCAGACACCACTGTGGCTTGCTATCTTTATTCCTCCTGTAAGGAAATGGATGAGAATAAAGCTGTAATGTTTTCCCCATGCAAGTTCAGGGACCTCCTGAGTTCTCTTTGCACCATAGCAGGCCAGAAACTCCTGGGCTGGGCTGTTAGAGGAAGAGGCTATGGTGGAAGCTGAAGAGGTCTCTTCCACAGGGGTCTGCATGAGGCTCTGGGCCCAGGGGGCTCTGCCCAGCCCCACGGGTGTGAAAGAGAGGAGCCCTTTCTTGTTCCCAGGTATGCTTGGCTACAGCATCAGTCCAGCATCTTGAGAGACACCTTGAGCCCAGGCATCAGCAGGGACAGCAAATGTGGATGCTGGAGAGATAGAGGGTGGCAGCTCCTACAGGCAACTGGTGCTACCAGGTTGGTCGGTGAGCACCTAGGAGATGTCTCTTGGGGCTTCCCAGACATATTTGGGTGAAATTTTCAGGTCAATCTAGGGCCTACACTCTAGTGAAATGTGAATTATGACTGTTATGAGGACTTCTGTTACGAGGGGAGGAGACATAATAGTAACACTTGGTGTTCGTATAATATTTTATAGTGTAAAAATGACTAATGTTTCTCAAGATACAGCAATGATAATCCTCAAATTCACAGATGAGGAGGTTGAGGGCCTAAAGAAGGACAGGGATTTGTTCAAGGTCACATGGTTAATGAATGATGGAGCCAACTCAAGTCTTGAACCCTTAGTCCAGCCAGCATAAAAAGTGGAAGAGATGAACCTGAGAAGAGAAACTAAGGAGGGACCACTGGATACCTTGAGCATGAGACTGAGGTATGAGGACCTTGCTGTGGTGCCCATGGGAAGCTAAGTAGGTTTTTTGAGCAGGGGATTGACTTGGAAGCTTTGGGAAAATTAATCTGGTGATGGTGTGTGTATGGGTTGGATGGGAAGAGTGACCGGGGACTAAGAGGCATCCAGGAGGTGGCTACTATTATTCAGAGAGAAACAAAGACATCGTGACAAAAAACTTTGAGAACAAACTCCATGCAATGAACCCCTGACTGTCCACCTGGGAGGGCCACATGGACATCTGGTGGCATCTACTCCTAGGGCCGTCCCATACACCATGAGTGCATGACATTCCCCACACAGGTGTCTGACCCGGGGGTGGGGGGAATGTGGGCTGAAATCCAGTCTGTGCTCCACTGGCCAAGCCAAAGTGTGGGACTATGTCCACCCAGAGGGGTGCTGTTCTAATTTACATGAAGGTTCACTATATGCAAGTGCAGCCCCGTACATTGCCCTTTCTTTCAGCAAGAGCACCCCAAATTTCCTCAGGAGTACCACCCCTTTACCCTGTCCAGGTCATGTAGTTTACGTGGGGCTCGACTCACCTCCAGCGCTAGAGATGGGCACATGACCCAAGCCTGGCCAATCAGGAGAACGTCATCTCCTCCACCACAGTGATTGGTTCAGGGAGGAGCACATGACCCAAGCTGGTCCAATCAGAATAAATCCTGGAACTCTTGATGCTGACAGCCATGTTTCCCCCATAAAAGAGTGTTTAGTGAGTCCTAATAATATCATTTGAGTCCCTGGATCCAGCCATGCCTGATGTCTCCCTGGGACTTTTATGTGACCCAGTAAGTCCTTCTGACCTAGGTAATGTTTAGCTTACAGCAGTTGGCATTGGGATTTTGTCGCTTGCAACCTATCAGAAGGGTCACCTAGGTCACAGGAAACCAATCTATAGCCCACAGGCCAAATTCTGCCTACCACCTGTTTGTAGTAAGGTTTTACTGGAACACAGCCGTGCCCATTTGCTCACATACTGTCTATGGCTGTAGAGCAGAATTAAGTAGTTGTGACAGAGACCATAAGGCCCCCAAAGCCTAAATATGTACTGTATGGCATCTTACCAAAAAAACTCATTGATCCCTGACCTAGATTAATGTCTTTCTTTATTAAGGTGGAAATTGGGGCCCAGAGAAGGGCTTCCCTAAAGTTGGGGCAGAGCCAGAACTAGAAACCTGGTTTTCTGACTCCCAGCCTAGAGCCCTTTGTGCAGTCTCTTTTTATCTCTCAGACATTACCCCTAAATGTCCATGGGTCCCCTAGGAGTATTTGATTCACGTGGCAGTTGGATCCCTCTGCTAGTCTGAGGCAAAATTCTTTTCTGCAGCCTCCTTGTGATACACCCAGGAGATGCAGAAGTGGGGACGTTGAAATCCATAAATAACCAAGCCTCACATTCCAGCCAGTCCAGCCTGCCTCCCCGAAGGACCTGCTAACTGGAGCTGGAGCTGACACAGAGGACAACTGTCCCATTTGGGACCCTATCCAAACCCCACAGATGCTCCTGGCCATGGAGCCTGGGACCAGAGGAAGGCCCTGTTGTAAAATGCTTTTTCCATCCTCTGAGACTCCTCCATCTTAAGGGGGCCAAGAGGTATTTGGGAACCTACCTCAGGGGTCGGGGCTGGGAGAGCTCAGAGACATGAAGGGTGGGCAATCAGAGAAGGCTCCCTGGAGGAGGTGGCCTGGAGTATTCAAAGATGGAATAAAAACGTTCTTGAAACCCTTGGCTGCCTTGCTGAAGCCCTGTCCTCCCTCAGCTGCCTAAAATCCAGCCACATGAGTGTGCCCTGAATATGCCAAGCCCATTCCTCCGTCTGCCAGCCATGCCCTCCTCTCAGAGCTTTGCACGGATGGGATGGCTCCCTTCATCGTTCGGGTCTCTGCACGCTTGTCACTGCCAGCCTTCCCTGACCATTCCCTGACCACCTTTCTGACAGCTGCTGCCCAGTCTGAGTTACTCTCCATCCTGCTTTCCATTTTCTTTTTCTTATAACGCTGGCCTCTAGAATAGTAATACCTGGCCTGGGGTGGGGGAGATCAAGGATCTTTGTTAAGTGATTAGCCAGGGATGCGGCAGTTAACGGGGAACTTGGAATTCAGCAGTGGAGATGCGGTTGCGTTGTGGAGTGAGGGGTGCTATTCCACTGTTGGGTGGGATAGGGAACTACAGGGTCCCTGTTGTGGGAAGACTTTGCTGAGTTGGTCAGGAGTTGGACAGGGAAAGCAGGAAGGGGAAGGAAAGGGCTCCTGGTAGGGGACCAGGGAATAAGGAGCGCAGCGGGTGTGAGGTGTGAGGAAGGAAGAGAGGAGGGAGCATGGAGTGCCAAGGCTGGAGAGGTGCGCAGGCCTCATAGAGCATGTGTGAGGCTGAGTCTCGTCCCAAGGGGGATGGGGCACCAGGGCAGGCGGTGGTTGAGATGGGACTTGATAAAATCACCCACAGCTCAGAAGGCTGGTTTTAAGGATGTGTTAGAGGCTGGAGTCAGGGCCAAAGGGAGCTCTGTCTGAGGGAGGATCTCTCCCTGGGTGAGGAGTGAGTGTTGCCAGAGAAGAAGACACAGTGACCTGGACTGCCTGCTCTCCCTCCCTCAGCATCCACATCTAGGGCTCCTGTCCTGCCACAGCCCCTCCAGGCCGTTGGTCTGGCCGGCTTCCTGGAGGAGGTGACCTGAGCAGCCTGGACCCATTGAAAAAGGCTGAACAGGGAGGCCTTGGTAGAAGTCCCCGTTTAGCTGTAGGTGGGCTGTGTGAGGTTGGGCACCTCTCTGAGTCTCAGTTTCTTTATCTGTCAAATGGGAACAACAGACGTCCCTGTCTGCTGGGTTTTGTGACAGGTCAATGAGACGTGTCAAGTGCTGGCACAAGGACCAGCACCCAAGGAGTGGCGATTCAGTGATTATTAGGGGCTGGCTTTTTCCTACCAGAGGCCCATTTAAGGAAGGTGGGGACAGACTAGGAGGAGAGAAAAGTTGCTGGAGATTTGGGGGAGTCTAAGGCATTAAGAGATGTATCTTTTGGGGAGGCTTAAGGCTGACCTGTCTCCTATGGGGCTTCTAACCCTCAGGGCAGCTCTTAGAAGGACAGTCCTGAAACTGGGAGGGGGATCCCATCTTCAGAGTTGGTAGCTAAGGACAGAAGCTGTGCATTTTGGTCCTGCTGCCATTCCTTTGCAACCACAGTGTGTAGGCCAGGTGGAGACAGCCACCTTGTGGAAGGTGACAGATGGCCACAAATGAGGGGTGAATGAACCTGCTAAATCATCAGTTGGGAAATTGAGCATCTCACCTCCCATCTGCGAGAGCCTCTTCCTTGTGGAAGGGAGCGTATGCTCGGGTGTGAATGTGGGGGGCGTTCGGTGTATATACAGATGGGTTCAGACAGCGCTGCGATGAGGGTGAGGATACACACACGCACTCCCTTCCCGCATTCTTCCCATCACACGTGCTCTGGCCCCTGTCCATTGGTCCACGGGCTTCTGCACACAGTGATCACACATTTTTGTAATCCAGAAACACCAGCCTATATGTGTTCGCACCCAGAAGCAAGACACCCCAAAGGGCAGATTTGCACACTGGCTCTTTTTCACTTGGACCCACATGCAAGGGAGAAGTCAAGGAAGCCGTGTGCTTTTCCTCATGGAATCACAGGGCTGTAGCCTGTGTCCTTGTTCCTGGCCTTCCCCAAGAGAGGATTTTACTTCCCATCCTGTTGCAGTCAGGCTCGGCTATGTGTCCACTATGGCCATAGGATAGGGTGGAAGAGCGAGGTGTCACTTCTGGGCAGGAGCCTTAAAAACAAGTTCATCGCTCCTTCATGCTCTTTTCCCTCTGCTGCAGTGACCCGCAGTGTTCCAGTTAGAGGCTGCCCATTTACTCTAGGTCCTGGGATGCAGCTGACAGAGAGCAGAGCCATAGGTGACCTGCAAATTAACCGGTAGATGCTGAGAAGTAAATCTGTGCTGCTGTGAGCCATTGAGACTGGGGGCCATTTGTAACTGCAGCGTCACCAGCCTTAGCTGACTGAAACAACACCCCCCCACTCCTGCTGGGTTCACACGCACCACCCACAGACTCACATCGGTCTCACACCCTTTACACACACACACACACTCATGTACACTCATACTGGGCATGTGCACACACACATATGCTTCCCGTGGGCTCACACACACACTCCTGCTGGACTCACACACACACACAGGCTCACACTAGGTACACACAACCACATTCGTCTGAGCTCATACACACCCTCACACTCTCATACACACACGGCACACACACACACTCCCCTGGGCTCATGCACATTCCCTAGCACACTCCAGGTGAGTCTGACGTGCAGTGCCTCCAGCCTCTGATCGGGACCAGGGAGGGGTGGGAACAGCATGAGGTGGGAAGCAGATGTTGGCTCCCTGGTGGAAATGCAGTTGAATCATTTCATCAGAAGGGGCTTTTATGTTGTCAAAGGACACAGACCTCAACCTTGGCTGAGTGGGCAGTTTTCTGAGAACAAGGAACCTTTCCTGGGGAGTCAGGAGTGGGAAAACTTGGCTTTGAGCCTCCCATGGCTGTGTGACCCATGGCTGTCCTTGGTCTGCTCCTCTCTGGAGACAAGAATGACTCTGAATCCAGGAAGGGAGGCTGGTCAAATGCGAATAACAATGAACAGCCCAAATGCAACCTTTGCTCCTCCTGGAGGGCACTCACTGCATGTCCGGTGCTCAGTTTGTGAGTCTGGTTCATGGAATCCTCCCAGCAGCCCTCTGCGGAGGTGTTTGGATTAAAGTCCCCTCAACAGATGTTGGTGGGTGACTCCCAGGCTGCAAAACCTGTGCTGGATGTGGACGTGGTGATCCCATCCTGATCTCCTCCACAGACATACCTGACTAGACCTTATGACCGGAGGGGGCAGGCATGATCTTGGGATGGAGGGACGTAGGCATCCCGCCACATCCTGGGGGTGTTTGGGAAGACTCACTTCTGGCAGGGGCTTCTTTAGCTGAACTTCCGAACACTGGTGAGGGATGGGCTTTGATGCCAGGAAGACCTGGATCCAAGTCCCAACTCCTTTACTTTCTGGCTGTGGGACCTTGGGGAAAGGACTTAACTTGACTGGACCTCAGTTTCCTCATCTGTAAAATGGATATAATCATTGCTATAATCATGGTTGCGTTGTTGTGAGGATGAAATGAGAAGATACTCAGAGCAGGCTCAGGTAGGGCCAGTCAGTGCCTCTTTACTTGAAGGCTCACTTTGATGCTTCTTCTTCCAGGAAGTGTTCCTTTATCTCTTCTTCTTCCAAACTCACAGAGCACTTTGTATCTGATTAAAGCACCTGTTCACATTCTGGCATAAATTATAGTCCACTCATGCATAAATTCGTTCAGCATTTTGTTAAGCACCTTCTCTGTACCAGGTTCTAGGCTGGGGGCTGGGGTGTGGAGTTGAACAAGGTGAGATTGAAACCCTCCCAGAAATGACCTCCTGTTGACCTGTAATCAACCCGAGGGCTGTGGCTACACTGTGTTCACCTTCCTGTCCTTCCTTCAGCCTGCACAGTGTCAAGAGGAACAGAATAGGAAGGGCTCAGGCCTCAGTTGAGCCCAGGCTTGGTTGCATTCTTGGTAAGTGGCCTTGAGAAAGCCCCTGCTCCTCCCTGAGCCTCAGTTTCTCCATCTGCAAAATGGCAGGCATTGGAACAGATCCTCTCCAAATGCCACTGGGCCCTGTCACTCAAGAGCTACCAAGAATGAGTCTGTCCTCACTTGAGGCCTAGAGCCCACCCACTATGCTCCAGGCTCTGAGGGTGCCCTGCCAAGGGGAGTGAGGGAAAGGTTCATGCTGGAGCTCTCAGGAGGCCGCCCTTTATTCGGAGTGGCTTCAATTAGCATCTGCGGGCTCATCAGAGTCTGAGTATTAATGAGCCATTGAGTCACAGCCAGTTTTCCAGTGTGCTGTGTTTTTGATGAATTAATCACTTCTGACAGCTCCAAACACCACCCCAAGCTGTGGCATTGGGGTGAGCTTGCTTGTGCTCACCCCAAGCAAGGCGGGGGTGCCATTGGCTGTGCCATCCAGGGCCTAGGTTGGCCAAGCTGCCCACAGCACCCCCTACCCCATCAGCATGTCTAGCAGCCCAGCCTGGGCCCTTGGCCTCCTCCTTCTGGATCCAGCCTCTCTCTCCATCCCACCCATCACTTTTCCTTGCTCCCCAATCCACTCCCATAGCACTGCCAAGTCACTCCGCCTCCTCGCTGGATTGGCAGCTTCTCTCCTTACTCCTGCCCTCCAATGGAAGGAAATAACCTCTCCAATCTTTTGAGTAACAATGTGAGGAAAATCATATGCTCTCAGCAGCGGACCTCCCCCAAGGGAGAGACCTGTTTTATTTGGATGAATGCCTGTGTACTTTTTGGGGGAGACTAGGGGTAAGATCTCCAGTGGGAATGCTGGACTAATTACCACTTGAGGGATGCACATTGAGGGCAGAGTGGAATTGCTCCAGCAATAGAGGGGATTTTTAGAGACTGCATAGTAAGAAAAAAGAAGAGACATGGGCACACTACGCCTCCTTCCGTCGTGGCCTCCTGGAAATTCCAGGGCTGCACCATGTCCTTTCAGACCCCTGGGCCTTTGCCCAAGCTCTTCCCTCCACCTGGAATGCCCAGGCCTGTCTTCTTGGTTTGAGAAAACTCCTAATTATGCTTCAAAAACCCAGCTCCAATGTCTACTCTACCTTCTACAGTGAGCTCTTTCTGAGTTTCCACTCAACTCTGAAAAGATTGCCTCTGAGGCACTTATAATCTTGTTCAGGATCTGTTGGTGTACACATCTGCCTCCCCTGGTAGCCTGGCTGAGAGCTCCAGAGGGCAGGTACCTTGTCTTGTGCACCAGGTACATATTGTGGCCCCAGGGTCAGGCACACAGCATGTCATGGAGGGGTGTGCAGGGAATGGTGGGGAATAAATGGAATTAGTCAAATCCCTGTGGAAGATCGAAGGGACGTCCTTTGGGAATAGTTGAAAATGTTCACCCTGGATTTCAGTTGCGTGTGCCTCCTGGCCTAGTAGCCCCATGTGGGCAGGGCTGAGGTTTGAGTCCTCTTGCGTTCCACAACATGGCTCAGCTCATGGGTGGTGGGTGAGTGGAGAAACCAGGGCACGTGGAGCTGAGTGATGCCAAGTGGCTGAACCAGAGGGGAGCTCAGGGTGCTAAAAAGAGGAAGAGCCCTGGCTCCTTCACCTGGTATCTTTCCCTCTCCAGGCTCCATCACTCCCCCAGGCGCAGAGCCTGGGATGCAGCTATCTCAGGGTGTCCAGTCTTGACCCTGCCAAGAAATGGGGCACAGAACATGCCCCCAATCAGACTGTTGCATAAGTCTGATCAGCATTAGAACACACAACCCCAGCTTCATCACTTCTCCACTCTGTGTCTTTGGGCAGGTGACTTAACCTCTCTGAGCCTCATTTTCCACATCTGCAAAATAGGCCTCTTGATAGGAATTACTTCATAGGGCTGTTGAATGGACTAAATGAACTAATGAATAGGATAGAAAGTATTCAGTAATGTGTCCTGCCCATAGTTGATGTTCATACAAGGGTCTTCCATTTCTTTTATTCTTTCCCTTCCCTTCCTTCATTTTTCTCTCCCTTCACCTCCTGTCTTCCTTCCTTTCTAACTTTGCAATTGGCAACACAAAGGCAGAGAGACGGAGGAGGAGGAGGAGAGAGAAAAACAATGCTTGATTCAAAATGCTCTGATGGGGGGTAGATTTCAGCATCTGTCAGCCACATTTTTGACCAGTACCCCTAAGGTGTCTTCATAGGCAGCTGTGAGTCTCCCCCACTTCAGAGCAGGGGAGCCTTCATCTCTGTGTTATTATTTCAGAAACTGTGTGCTGTTTTTGAGTAAGAGTGTCATGGCCTGGGCTCTGCAGCCCAGGGGCTGGAGAAGGATGAGAAGGACTCCCTGGGATGGGCCGAGGCCTCTTGAAAGCAGCACTCTGAGGGACAACTGTTGTCACAAGGCTTCTGATCATCTTCTGCACGGGGCTTGCTTTCATGTCTGTGATCACAGCTGCTCCCTGGGGCTGTCCTGGCAGGGCGGAAACACAGGGGTGGAGGGGCAGCTGCAGACACAGCCAAGACCAGCATCTCCCACCAGGCCCAGCTGCTGTCTGCTGGGCTTGAATTCCACCCTTTGCAGTGTGGGCTTCACCAGCTCCCCTTTAAACTCTTGCCCCTTGCCTCTCCATTAAAGTAAGTGGCTCAGACTCATCTGTAAGAAGGTACAAGGACACTCATTGATTCTTTCATTCACTCGCTCATTCATTAACTCACACATTACTTTATTTTCCTCTCAACCTGGCAGCCAAAGTGACTCTGTTCAATGCAAGTCAGACCATGTTGCTTCTGTGCTCTGAATCCACCTCACTCAGAGTAGAAATGAGTGTCCCTGTAGTGACCTGTAAGACCCGGCCCCCATCCCCTGAGATGACCAGCTCCTGATCTAAGCCACACAGTCCTCCTGGCTATTCCTGTTCTGAACACCCTGGGGGCAGACTTTTTTTTTTTTTTTTTGAGACAGAGTCTCGCTCTGTTGCCCAGGATGGAGTGCAGTGGTACGATCTCAGCTCACTGAAACCTCCATCTCCTGGGTTCAAGCAATTCTTGTGCCTCAGCCTCCTCAGTTGCTGGGATCACAGGCATCCACTACCACTCCTGGCTAATTTTGCTATTTTTAGTAGAGATGCGATTTCACCATGTTGGGCAGGCTGGTCTCAAGCAATCTGCCAGCTTTGGCCTCCCAAAGTGCTAGGATTACAGGCGTGGGCCACCATGCCCAGCCCTGGGCAGACTCTTGCTTCAGCATTTTGTACTTGCTGTTCCCTCTACCTGGGACTTGGTGCCCTCACGTAGCCACATGGATCCCTTCTCTTCTCACCTCCTTCGAGTCTTGGCTTCAATGCTGTCATCTCTGGGAACCCTTTTTTGAATTCTCTACCTCTATTGAATTCTATTGAATTCTCTACCTCCCCCCCACTCCAGTATTCCCTGTCCCCTGCCCCCTTCTCCACAGCATTTATTGCATTTTAAAATCCCACACATTTTCTTTATTGTTTGTCTTCTTCCCCTAGAATTTAAGCTATATTAGTGCAGGAATTTTTATTTCTTGCCTATTAGTGATGAGATCTTGGGAAAGTTAAGTCACCTCTATGGCTCCGTTTCCTCATCTGTAAAATGCAGACAGCAGTTCTCACAATCTCACAGCTCTGTTGCCGGGGCTATAAAGGGCAGACCTGCAGACACAGCCTAAGCACACATGCATCATGGGAGGCTCCAGCCTGCTGATGGGTGATTAATTGATTAATGGTGCATATCAGGTGATGGTGGTGTGGATAGCTCCCCCTGCAATGCCCTTCACCCCTCCACCCAAGGGCTTTCTCTTGGCTGTGCAGGGGAGGCTGGACATGCGGGAGCTTCTCAGCCCTGGTGGCAGCTCTTGACCAGTGAGGGAGAGGGACAGAAGTGGGAGGATGAGTACCCAGCTTGCTGCCCTTCTGTGGGATGGCCCCAAGGTGGGGTCTGCGCAGGAGGGAGTGAGACCCCATTGCCACTGGTGGTAGCCTGCTCTGAAATAGACTATTTACTTCCTTTCCTTCTCCTCCTCCCTGCCCCACTAGTGCTTCCTCCTAAATTAACTGCTCGCCTTGTCTCAAGGTCTGTTTCTGGGGGAATCCAACCCCAAAGACAGGTGGACTCTTGGGTGAGCACTTCATGGGGAGCACGCACCATCCCTTCGCCACCAGCTTGGCCAATCTTCTCCGGCCAACAGCACTCTCTGTGGTTTTCTTAAAAGTGCCCTTGCGGTTTTCCTGCGAAATTCTACCTGGACCACATGGGAGAGGAGGAATTAATGAAAATAGTGGAGCATTTTCTTCTTTCCAACTGGAACTGTCATAGGTCTGGCGAGTGTTTATTTGGATGAATCAAATGACTACTAAAAGGAAAGTGTCTTGTGTGTGGTGATAGCAGGGGGATTCTTCCAGAGAATCCTCAGGCCATATGTGGTGCGGGGAGGGACTTTGAAATACATTGGGCCTGAAATACAGGAAGAGCTCCACTGGCTCCTGAACTAGCTTATGGACTCAAGTGTTCGTTCATTTATTCATCATACTTTTATGAGCCTCCACCCCATCTGCCAGGGTCCAAGGTTGCATTGGGGAGTAGGACAGATATGGCCCTGGGACAACACGGCCACCCCAAGGGCTGTGCTAGCTCCAGGCCTCAGGAGTCTAGGAGTCTATTGGACTGGGGCCCTGGGGAAGGGAACTGAGCCCACCCTCCTAGGGTCCCTAGCACTCCTCTGGGCCATGGCAGCATCAATCACTGTTTGCACCCCTGGTTGGTGGTGTTGGTACCATCTTGGCCACATCATGGAGGTCCTTTTGTACCTCCTGGTCTTGCAAAGTTCCCTAATTACTCACTTGAAAGGGCAATGGAGCTGTGATGTGATTTGCTCATCCAAGTAGGGAGAAAAACTAAATCCTGGCTTCTGCCTTTGTTATGTAGAGCCTGTGTTCCCAGAAGAGAATCAGGGGTGCAGAGAACCAAGCCTGAGAGAGAAATTTCCAATGAGAGACAGAGAGTGGCCCAGAGCCCATGGGGTGGAAACAAGAGGTCTTCAGGGACAATTTGGGTTCCAAGCTTCACTCCCTAGATACAGGTCTTTGGTTGTTTGCACTCCACTAAACCACCTGTTAGTCGTAGAGTGGGGCGCATGTGTGTTCACGTGTGCATGCACGTGTGTGTTGGGAGGGGTGTGGCAGTGTAGGGTAATGGTTCAGAGCTTTGGACCTTTGGAGCTAGGTAACCAATAGTAACAGTGAACCTCTGCCCAGTACTGACCATGTACCAGGGACTGTGCTGAGTATGCTACATGTGGGATTTTATTTAATCTTCCCATCAACTCCACAAGAGACTGCATTAGGCAGGGTCCTGGTGGGAAATAGAAGACACACACACAGGGAGAAATTGAGGAGCATTTAATAAGAGGATGATGAGGTGTCTGAGGTCAGCAACCATGGATTTAAGTGGACCAAGGGAAGGAGATGTTTGGAGCATTACAAGAGTGGTCGTGGCTCTAGGAGAGGGCTGCCTGACACAGCTGTGGCTTCCACACAGACTTCCATGCAGGGATGGAGCTGTTGCTTCCATGCAGGGACAGAGATGTGGCCAAGTTTCTGTGACCCAGCAGGGAAGGAGCGGGGGAAAGACATTCCCCTGGGGAGTGGGTAGCATGTCCTTGGATCCAAGCACCCACTCTGCCTGCTCTCCTGTCCCCTGCCAGGGCCTCCCATCAGCTGAACCCAACTATACACATCAGAAGACAAAGGAGCCTGTCGGTGTAGCCCTTATAAGCCTGCTTCACGCACCATACAGTGGGTGGAGAAGAGTGGAGAGCAGGCCGAAAAGGGGAAACAGCGTCTCCGGGTGAGGGAGGTGTATTTTTCTTCTCTTGCAGGACTGGTTATGTGATTTGAGGGGCCCAGTGCAAAATGAAAATGCTGGCCCCCTTGTTTAAAAATTACCAAGAATTTCAAGACAGTGACTGAAGAGCATAGTGTGCAAAAACTAAGTCACATACTCATGGAGCCTGCCTTGTTTCCATGTTACAGATGAGGAAACTGAGGAATAGAGAGGTAAGGCACTTCTCAAAGACAGTTATGAGTCCTGGCTCTGCCCCTTTCTAGCTGTGGAGCCTCAGACAAATCACTTTACTAATATGCAGGAGGGCCTCAAGACATCTAAGTACTGTGGAGTCCTTGCTAAGAAGGAGGGGAGCAACCAGGGCCAGGACCACGCCTTTGGAAGCTGTCCAAGTTGCTGATACCACGTTGCTCCCAGGGCCCTACACATCTCATGGATGCAGAAGTTGGCGGGAACTTTTGACACAACCTGCTCCCATTCCCAGTCTGTTTCTGGGCTCATATGAACATCAGAGCAATGAGTCCTGCAGTGTTATTATCTGGAGCTTGAGAAGTGATGTGCTGAGCTGGAGAGAACACAGGAATGAGAATCAGGAAGTAGGGATTTACCAAGAGCGGTGTTGACATCATCTCATTTCATCCCAACCAGCCATCAGAATGACCATCGTAGCCACATCACCACACCACCAGCAGCTTTATTGAACACTTACTGTGTGCCAGGCATAACCACTGCACAAGTACTCTATCATGAAAGTGTTGATGCCATCCTCACTTACAGACCAGGAAACTTGGGGCCAGAGAGAGGAAGTCACAGCTGAAAATGCTGGTGTTAGGGCCCGTAGAGGCAACCTTCAACCAAAGATGAAAGAGGATTGGATGGGAAAATGCCCCCAGCATCCTCACCTGTTTGTTGGAGATAACTCTGAGGCATGTTCTACACTTTCTGTCAGTGTTCCCCTGTGGGATTAGCCTCTCAGTGCCCACAGTGGGACCTGGCTTGATGTCACGTCCACTATTGACCTCTGTGGCTTCCCCCATCTTACTTTCTGTGAACTCCACCTGGTATCCACATCCTTGCAGCCCCTCCCACACTGTATTAGTGTTGGTCTGTGAAGCCAGTAGAATATGACAAAAGTGATGGTATGTCACTTCTGAGATTAGGCTATAAAAGACATTATAGCTTCCATCTTGATTTCTCTCTCTGTCTCTCTCTGATTTCTCTCTCAGGTCACTCACTCCAGAGAAAATCCTGCTTCCAAGTCATGGGAAACCAGATGGAGAGGCCCATGTAGTGAGGAACTGAAGCCTCGGGCCCCCAGCCAGTGAGGCATTCAGGCCTGCCAATAATGACCTGAGAGAGTTTGGGAGTGGATCCTCTAGCCTCAGTTAAGCCTTCAGATGACTGGAGCCCTGGCTAACTCCTTGACTGAAACCCCGTGAGGGTCCCTGAGCCAGAACCACCCAGCTAAGCCACTCGCAGATTCCTGACCCTCAGAAACAATTAGATAATAAGTCTTGGTTGTTTTAAGCTGCTAAATTTTGGGATAATTTGTTATACAATAGATAATATTAATAAATTTTCTCACTTCGTTATCAATATGTCCTGGGTTTACCTCCCAAATGAACTGCTTAGGCTTGAATCCTTGTTTCAGGGGCAGCTTCCAGGGGAACCCAAATTTAGTCCCTTGCCTAAGGGCACTTAGCTGGTAAGTGGAGAACCAGAATTCAAACCCAGAGCACATGAAGTGACCGCCCAAGGGCCCTGCACTGTAGATGTGTCGGCTACTCCTGGCTTCTGCCGCAAGTGCCTTGGCACTTGCCCTTGAGGGTCCTCAGCTCAGTGCCTTCCATGTGCTAGGTGCTCAGTATGTGATGCTTCCCTTCTACTTCCTGCCCTCTCTTATGGAGGCGTGGCTTTGTCAAGCTTAACTCTCCTGTATTAGACTGAGACTTAAGAGCATGATCTCTGGATTTAGGCTTCCTGCATTCAAATCCTGGCTCTGGGACTTACTATCGGGTTGATGTTGAATAAGTCATTTAGCCATTTTTCTGCCTCTGTTTCTTCCTCTATAAAATGGGGATAATAATGGTACCCACCTAACAGTCTCATGAGGAGGACTAAACAAATGTATGTATAGTCGTGGTAAACTCCCAGCACACAGTGAGTCTAGAGAAGGGTTGCTTTACTCTGATTAGTTCATGCCTCTCCCCAGTCCTCTGAACACACCCATCAGAAGGGTACAAATATCAGGCAGTCAATGCCTGCCATGATTTGAGAGATGACTTTGAGAGATTGTTTTTCAATTCCCAGGGCCCCCTAGGTGTCCTTACCAGTCATGTATGACTTCGAATGAGCTCTCGTCTTACCTTGACAACCCAGAGAACAGATCCTTTTTTTGGGGTGGGAAGGTGGATAAGCAGCTTAGAGGATGGGAGTACGTTTTGTGAACTTCTTTTTTTTTTCTTTTCTTTTCTTTTTTTTTGCCAAGAACAAATCCTGGCTGCCTTCCCAGCAGGTGCTCAGTAAGTACACATCAAAGGGATGGATTGGAGGAATGCCAAGATGAACATCACTGCCTTGAAGACAGGCATGCATTTTACATAAAATAACGTCTCCAGAAACACTCATACAATAATACCTCCGAATACACAGGCATTTCGTACCCTCTTCTCCTCTCCCTTCTGTGCTGGTGGCCCCCAACTTCCTGGCTGGTGTTGCTCTCTCCACTGGAAACCCTGAAGGCCCCATAGTTCATATTCATCTCCCACATTGGGTTAGGAATATTGGCCCATTTATTCCCTGATTATGCTAATCAACTAGTTTTTTTCTTTCTTTTTTTTTTTAAGGAGACAATTATTACCTTCAGTTTGACAGTTTCTAGCTCCATTAGCAGTCACAGCTGCCAGCATCATGGTGCTGATTAGTTACCTTGAATTGCTCGGAGAAAGGCAATTATTGTCAGACTGCATCCCCAGCCTTTCTTGCAGTGGAAGTGATGGGTCACTGGGCTCTGTAGTTTCCACAGTGAGCTGGAGTCTAGGGAGGTGAGGCCACAGCTGGCAAAGTCACCAGCTCTGACTGTGGTCTAGGCAAAGGCAATTAAGTTGGAGCAGGATGGGTGAAGATCCAGACAGCTGAGGCTGCTGCTCTCAGATTCAATGAGCCATGGGGACAGGAAGCAAGCGATGTCAGGGGCAATTCTCACTTGCTCCATGTAGACCCAGTGCCTAGGTGAAGCTGATGGGCCCCTCTTCCTGCATGGGCATCACTTTCCATGGCTTTGAAACATTCTGTGCCCAGGGCCCATGGTTTCTCCTAACTCTTGGCTCCTGGGTTCTGCAAACTCATGGCAAACTATTCCCACAGCCCACAGCATTTCTTTTTTTCCTTTTGGTTTTAATTTTTTTTAAATATCTCTTTTTTATTTAAGAGAGAAGGTCTTACTCTGTCACCCAGGCTGGAGGGTAGTGGCGTGATCACAGCCACTGCACTGCAACCTCAAATTCCTGGGCTTGAGTGATCCTCCTACCCCAGCCTCCTGAGTAGCTGGGACTATAGGTGCACACCACCATGCCTAATTTTTCAAAAATTATTTTTTGTAGAGACAGGGCCTGATTATGTTGCCCAGGCTGGTCTCGAACTCCAGGCAATCCTCCCACCTCAGCCTCCCAAAGTGTTGGGATTACAGGTATGAGCCACTTTGTCCACCCTATTTTTTTAAATTTTTTTTTTATACTGTCATTGAATAGGTAGGCTCGTGACTTATTAATAATTCACGGGAATGACTTCATTTACCTTTGACAGTTCCATGATGCTTGTGACAGTTATACACTTTATTTTTGTCTCTGAGGGTGGGAGGGGCTCAGGCACCCACCCAGAGCTGCCTTCCCCGATGTTCTGCTTATGAGCGGTGGGTGCACCTGTGGCAGGGCGAAGGGGAGGCCCCCAGGAGCTCACCTTCCATCTTGCATCAAGGACAAGGGGCTGACCAGCACCACCAAAGGGACGGTAATGGGGGAAGGTGGGAGTCTGGGTCCATAGTCTCTGGCTCCCATTTCATGTCATCTTAGCTATAATCATAGTCCTCCTTTAGAGCCACTTTCTCTGTGCCAGATGCTGGGCTTTATAAAAGCATTTTGTGCTCATTTTTCCCCCTGACACCCAGTAGAATCCTGAGGAGGAGAAATCAATGGCCCATTTTACAGACTAGGATGCTGAAACTTAGAGATATCAAGGCCCTTTCCCAAAGCCTGTGAGTAATGGATCCAGGATTTGAACTTTAAGTCTACATAAACCCCCCTCCCCTGCCACACTCCACTACCCCATCTATAGAGTGGGGTCTTAATCCCTACCTCCTGGTTGTGGGGACAAGAGGAGATGACATCTGTGAACACTTAGTACCAGTAACTGAGGTTCTTTCTTCTCTCTCTTCTACTTAGTCCATCCCCTTGAGAGCATCTCTGTTTCCTCATGCCCCTACCTGCTCTCCCTGGGACTGACTGGCCAGGCCTGCAGTGCAGAAAGGTGATCTGTGGACCTCTCACTCAGACAGAGGGCACCTTGGATCCCCTCTGCCTAATGGTAGTTGTGGCGGGATTGTCTGAGCACCCATAGGCCATGTGGGGCTACAGTCTGGAGGTTGAGCAAAACGCATGCACATGCACACGTGGGCCCACACATTCAGACACATGCTCTTGCACGTGCACGGGGCATGAGCATGCATGTGTGAAACTGTGTGTGGACAGACCCTGGCCCCTGGCCTCTGCATCATCACACACTGCTCTGGGGCAGACAGAAGGCAAGTGGTGGGAGGAACCTGGAGGATGAGGAAGGGATTTGGACTGAAGTTGGGGGAAGAAGAGGCCCTGAGGCTGGCAGGGAGGGTGAGGCCACCTAGGGAGCATCCAGACTTCCCCTAATACCCGTGTCATCCATGCCACAGGTCACGGTCACAAAGATCCAACCCACTCATGGGGCCGACAAAAGAACCAAGACCCAAAGGATGGCATTGGCCTGTGCAGGGCCACACTGTGTGTGCATGGCAGAGCCAGTGCTAGGACCCAGGCTTCTTCACCAGACACAGGTTCCCCTGACATTAGAATCTCAGGCAAGGACTGGCTCGAGGTAGCTCGTGTGAGAGGTGTGAGAGGTGACACCTGAGAATAGGAGTGAGGGAGCCAGAAGAGTGAGGCAGGGAGAGAGAAGCCAATACAAGGCCATGCAGTCCAGGCTGCCATGGTAGCAACAGGGATGTGAATCTGCCAGGATCTTTGCGGGGCATACAGAAGCCCTTCCACAATTGCCCATCAGCTCCAGTCCCCCATTTCTCAAGGGGTGCAAGGAATGGGGTGCTAACTTCTCTGGACTTCTGAGTTGTATGTGCATGGGGCCCCAGTGAGCTCTGTGGGTGCCCCCCGCTCTGCCACCGCATATAGGCAAAGGCTCTGGCATGTCCTTGAGCATAACTTGTGAGTGCAAAGGAAGAGCCTGCATAGACAGCTGTGGTGAGATCAGAGGGGTCAAGAGCAGAGGTGTCAAATGCATTCCAGCAGCAAAACACACCTGTATTTCCATCTGCTTTCATTAGGTAACTGCCTGATAATTCAGCTCACCTGAGCTCCCTGCCCCGGCAGGATTGTTCACTCTGCATAGTAACACAGTAGTCCCCCCCTTATTTGTGGGAGATACTTTCCAAGACCCCCAGTGGATGCCTGAAGCCAAAGATAGTACCAAACTCTATACGTGTTATGATTTTTCCTATTCATACAGACATATGATGAAGCTTAATTTATCAGTTAGGTACAGTAAGAGATTAACAGTAACAATAAAACAGGACAATTGTAACAATATGCTGTAGTCAAAGTTATGAGAATGTCTTTCTCTCAAAATTTCTTATCGTATATAATATTTTCACACTGCAGTTGACTGAAGGTAACGGAAACTGCAGAACGTGAAAGTGTAGATAAGGTGGGAACTACAATAGCAGCTAATAGTAAGTCCCTGATATGTGCCAAGCCCTGCTGTAGTCACTTTATTTGTATGAACTCATTTAAACCTTCCTACAGCCCTGCGAGGTCAGTACTGTTATTATTGTTTCAATTTTACAGATGAGGAAACTGAGACCCAGCGAGTAAGTGGCAATGGTTGGATACAAACCTGGCTCCAGAGCCTGAGGCTCTACTTCCTCTCTTATGAGATCCCAAATTCTAAGCTGCCTACCCCCAGGAGGAGTCCTGGGACATTTCTACCTCAGTAGCACATGGCCAGCCGCTGGCTCAGGTCACTTCCCGGGGAGGGTTATTGGGAAGACCACGTCCCTGGCACTTATGGGAGAATAGGCTCCCTGGCCCTCAGGACCTGTAGGTGTCCCTTCTAACCCCTCAGGCCTGCCCTGGGGCCATTCTCTGCAGGCGCCTCCTGGCTTTCTCCCTCTGCCTCTGGCCACCCGTCCGTGGCTCATGGGAATAGGTGCTCATGTCCTGGAGATGTGGGCACAGGAACTCTTGAGCAATAGCTGCCTAGATCAAGTGGCCTCCATGGCTCAATTTCCAGCAGCTGTGGAAGGAGAGCTGCTGGGTCACAAATAGCTGGGAAGCTCGCCAAGCCACAAGTGCCACTGATTGCTTCTGAATGCCCCACTCCCTAGAGCTCAAGGCCAGCTCCCCTCAGCCCACTTGGGCAGTGGCCAAGGCTTATCAAGTGGGTAGATGCTGTGGGTGAGGCAGTGTGGTATGCTGGGGCCCCCGGCCTCCCTCCCTGGCTGGTTGACTTGGGGTCCAGCACCCTCCCTGAGACCCCTCTGGTGAGCAAAGAGCTTAGACTAGGCCAGATGTCCTCCATGCGTGGTCCTGGATCATGGAGCGGGGTGAGAACCTGTACTGGGATCGTCAGTCCCCTTGTCGGTGAGCCTGGAGCTCGTGCGTCTGCCTCCCTGCTGGATTGAGGGCCCCACACGCAGAGAGATGCTCAATAAACATGTGGTAAGTAAGTTCACACATCGTTCTCGGTTATCACCGTGAACGGCTTGCACTGGTGACAGCTTGTTCTGCCGAGGCTCTGTTTCAAACATCGATGCACGTATCCTCACATAAGCCTAGGAGGTGTGCGTCTCCATTTCACAGATGAAGAAAGTGCTGGAGATAAGGCAGAGTCCTGTCCCAAATCACACAGCCAGGAGGGCAGAGCCAGGATTCCTGCCCAGGTCTGGCCTCATCCCAAGCCTAGCTTGTGGCCTCTGTTACATTAGAATAATAGGCATCGCTGCTACTTGCGTTCCTCTCCGCAAGCCCCAAGTTAGGATTTGTGTAGGCACCATCTCACTGAACCATTTTGTGGGTCAGGAAACAGAGGCTTGGAAGAAACGGAGCCAACTGCACAAGACCATGAAGCCTGGAACTGGGGAAGCTGGGTTTGGAACTGCATCTGGTGGTCCTAAAGCCTGTACTGTTTTGAACACCATGTTGCTTCCCTATCCCCACATCAGCCCCACTGCAAATAAAGTCAGGACGGTGGGTGGGAAATTCTCCTAGAACATCCAACGCAAACCAGAAGGCCCTCCCTGCAGCCCCCATGGTCTGTACTTGGGTGTTCAAGCCTCCTTCTCCCTAGACTGGCAAGAGGTAGAAAACAGGGTCAAAGGCCCGAGCAGGATGGGAGAGAATGCAAGATGACAGTCCTATGGCCAGCGGGCCTGTGGGCAGGAGGGACTGGAAGTGGGTTAGTGTCCAGGGCAGTGCTGACCCACTTTGGGGCTTGTTTCCTCTCTGTAAGCCTTTTTCAGGTCCCTCCTCCCCTTCCTGTCAGACTGGGGGAGTCAGCTTGTCCCCCACCCACATGGGAGTCAGGGACACTGGGAGGATCTTTCCCTCCTGCTTCTGCATCTGCTGGGCAGAGCATGTGCCTGACACCCTCAGTCGCGGCCAAAGTGACCTGCCTGAGAGATTCCAGCATGCTCATCTGAGCAGGGACAAGGAGCGGCTCGCCAGCCCTGGAAATTATCCGGGGAGCCATTATGAGCCCGTGTTTTCTGTCTACACATCCATAAGACTGGTGTACCTCAAAGACAACTGTGAAAATGCCTGCCATTGATTAAGCACTCACTAAGTGCTGGGAACTTGGCATACCTTGTAAAGATTCCTTGCAGTGGATGGAGGGATCAGCGTTATATTCAACCTCCCCTGAAACATGAGGAGAGGGAGGCCCAGAGAGGTTAAGCAAGTTGCCTAGGATCACACAGTGAGTCTACTAGGATTTAAGCCTGGGGCTTTCTACTTCCAGAGCCCCAGGTTTTTCTTCTGTCCTCTGCTGAGGCTTGCTGTGGTTCCTGGTCACAAGGAAGCTTGTTAAAAATACAGAATTCCCTGGGAGGTTTGGAACTGGCAAGTAAGGGATGGGCGTGGGAGTCTGGATTTTTTGGAAGTTTCTGGTGGGATAAGCTGTGATGCCTATTCTAGTGTAACAGAGGCCACAAAGCCAGGCTTGGGGGTGGCCAGGCCTGGGCAGGAGTCCTGGCAGCAGCCCCATTTTAAGGAGGAACCAATGTGAATGTAGAAGGTAAATTCAGGGTGTGGGGTCCTAGTAACTGGGACCAGGTGTCCTTCTGTCCTCACCTGGGTTAAATTCCCAGGATTAGGGAACACAAAGGCAGAAATGCATGGAACATGAGGGAATTTGTTCTGTGGGCGCCAGACCTCCTTTAAGCTGTCCACATTCAATCTCAGCAGGTTTGAACCTCCATTGAGGGTCTGCCGGGGGCTGCATGCTGGGAGAGGCTGTGGGTCAGGCTAAGGCCGCAAGGAGATGTTTTTGCAGCTGCTGTTTTGAACGCTGGCTGAGGCCCCATCTGGCCAGAGGACTCAGTCCTGGGCTGGGCTATGGTTATAGGTTGTTTGGAATGCCCTCCCTGGGAACAGGAGACGCATGGCCAGGTGTCTGGCTGTGGCACATAGTAGGCCCTCTCCAAAGTGCAGGAATGGCCTGTAGTGCCCAAGGCAGAAACTGACTCCCTGTGGTTCTGTTCTCCTCCATGCCCCTGCGCCTTGACCCATCACTGGCCCTGCCCAACTGTCTGAGCTCTGTCGTGCCTCTTCCCGACTCAAGACTATGCTGTCACCCCGGTCTCCTTTCTGCACTTCAGCCCCCTGTTGCTGTGTCCTGCCGAGGAATTTCCACTCACAGTTTCCTCTCTCCCAGATGTTGCTCTCTGCATGCCGCCCAGCTGGCTCCTTCTTCCCACAGTGTCTCTCTCAGGGTGGCCTCTGCTCATCAACCCATCAGGAACAGCTGTGTCCAGCCTTAGGATTCCCAGGTCCAGGGACCCTTCTGAGCACACATCATTGTCATCATTTATTTACTGTTGGGTATATTTCCTCTGTTGCTCCATGAGGCAAGAAACAAGTGTCCAGCATGGTGGCTGGCTCAGATAGAACACTGTTCAATAAGATTTTGTTTAGTGAATTAATGAATGATTAGTGAATGATCTCAAACCTGAGCTGCTAACTGGGGATCTTTGCTCCTGCCCCTGGCTCACTGCCGCTTCTGGATCCTTTGAGAATGGAAGAGAAAAAGGAACAGACACATCAGAGTGAAAAGATGACTTTGACAAAATATAGAGAGATCTGGCAAACAACAGTTCTGGCGAGAGTCCTCAAACCCATCAAAACAGACACACAAAGGCTGTGATGAAGTCCTTCGTCCAAAGAGGAACAATGAAAACCAGCGCAGCCAGAGTGGCTGGGCAGAGAAGGCTGCCTAAGGCCTGGAGTCAGGGGACGTTTGCTCCCCTAGTAAGGCCTTTGGGCGCCTCCTTGCAGTTTGGATAAGCGTGCCAAGACCTGGGCCATGTGGAGCTGACCACTGGTGGGCAGTAGGTGTCTACCCCCCTGCCTTCAGCTGCCAGGGCCCCTCCACTGTCACCCGCCTCTCCCAGAGCCCTGGTGATTACCGCTCAACATTGAAACTGTCTGTGCTCCTTGGCTGGGTCTGGAATGATCATATTTGAGATGAAAAGATCAAGCAGACAGTGGAAACATGTCAGGGGGAGAAAAACTAAACAGCTCCACAGGGAAAATCAGCGAGTGTGTGTGCAGTGTGGTCCGTGCATGTGGGTGCATGTGTGTGTATGTGTGCATGTGTGTGGTGTGTCTATATGTCTGCATGCATGCAGCATGTGTATGTGCATGCCATCATGTGTGTAGTGTGTGCATGTATGTGTATGTGTGCATGTATGTAGCACGTGCACGGGTATGCATGCACATTCTTGTGTGGTGTGTGCATGCATGTTTACATGTGTGCATGCATGTAGTGTGTGCATGGTATGTCCGTACATGTGTGCACACTTCCCCTGGAGCTTCTCATTTCAAATCTCACCTCCTCGTTTAGAGGATCTTTATAGGAAGCTCCCCCAACACCATTCTCTGCACAGCCCCCTCAACACTCACCCCCCAGGCCATTGGACAGTAAACACCACAATGTCCTTCCTGATCCAGGCAGAGGGCCTGTCCCTAGCAAAGGATGTCCCCAGTGTAGACTCACTGGGGAGGGAAGACTTCCTCTCTCCTCTCAGCCACGTCAACTGCTCCTAAACCAGCTGCATCCATGGTGAGGTGGGAAGACCGTGGGGAATAAAAGCCAAATCCATAGACACTCCTAATGGCAGAATCCGAGTGTTTATGCTAACCTTCTTACTTGACAGATGAGGAAACCAAGGCCTGGGGAGGGGAGGAACTGCTCAAGCTTGGACAGTCAGTTAGGGGCTGACCTAGGGGCAGAATCCTGTCTCCTGACTCTCAATTTAAAGCTTGAACTACTACACTCCCTGCAGGGGAACAACACAGGTTACAATCCATGGCCCAGAGCAGTGTTCATCCATTCATTCATTTTCATTCATTCACTGATGCATTCACACAGCAATGCTCCCTGAGTGCCAGCTACGCACACTTGCTAAAAGCATCTACTGTGTGTCAGGGTGAACGGAGACACCTAAGCGGAGACCCTGTCTGGATGTGGAGGCTGGGTGAGCCCTGAGTGGGGGGGCTCAGACCTTCCGTGCTGTGCTGAGAGCAGCTGGGGAAGGGGAGCTTTGCAGGGCCTGGGCCAGTGCCTGGCGTGTCCTGCACAGGGTTACAGAAGCCGAGACCAGGAGATCTTGTGAGATCCCATGGTAAGTGCCTGGCTTGGGGGCCAGTGACTGTCCCCATGTCGTGGGGGTGAATGAGTTCACTTAAGAGTGTGTGTTGGGGGAGTCTTGCTGAGTTCTCCCCTAGCAGCCATGATAGAAGCCGAGCTGGCTGTGGGGGCTGAGCCAGGGGAATGGGAGAGAAAGAGAAGAGAGGGAGAGAGGACTGCTGACTCCAAACCTCCGCACAGCCAGCAAGACACTCGTATACACCGTGGTGGTTTCCAGGCAACCATCCCCCTCCAGCAGATACCTGTTTCAGCCCCATGGGTGACCACCTTTTCTGTCCTCCTCCCACTACACTCAGAGCCCATGAGCTCCAAATCTGACCCCTTCCCTCACCCCCCGACAGTTAAAACCATTTGTGGGGCAAACATCTGCCCAGGAATGGAGCAGCTGGAGAAGTTGGAACTGAGGGAGGTGTGTTGGGGGCGGAGAAGGCCTGCATGTTTGCCTGCCTGCTGCCAGGCCCTGGATGAGAGACAAGAAAGGAGTGAAGGGTGGAAAGACGCCCGAGTGCCACTCTGTGCCTCGCACCCAGGGAGTGCTTGCACCCACTCCCCAATTTAATTTTAACATGGAGGGCTTGCTCTCCTCAGACCCATTCTGTACAAGTAAAGTCTGAGGTTCAGAGAGGTAGAGGGGCTTGCCCACAGTCACACAGCAAGACAGCACGGAGCTAAGATCTGGAGGTGATCTGACCCCCAGGCCCCATGTGCACTTCATTCTACTGCATCTTCTCTCTGGGCCTCAGTTTCTTCATCTGTAAAATAACAGGGTTGGGGTAGATAAGAAATGATAAATAGGTCTGTCTTGCATGCCAGCGCTGATCCATTGCTGCAGCAGCTGCTTGACTGCTGTGCTGAGAATTCTGAGGCTAGGGCTGGGCTGGGTGGGAAGGAGAATGGTAGGTGCTTAGTGACGTCTGCCCCGGGCTCAGAACTCAAGGGTAATACATGTGCCCCGTGTTAGCCAGCTTTCTACAGGTCCTGCCAGCTCTGGCATTTGGCAGTAAGATGTGTTAGCCCACATCTCTAGTGACCTTGGGCAAGTCCCTGCTCATCTTGGAGGTTCTGATCCTCACTGCACCTAACTTGGGAGCAGCGTCCACAGGACTCTTTGTGAAGGACAGAGCCAGCTGCCTCCACCTCCCTCTGCTCCACCTCTGCAGGTACCCTCAGCAATGAGCAGCTGTTGCCTAGCAACAGGGGGTAGGGGGCGGGGGTCTGCAGAATCCTGGAGTCTGGGCAAACATCCTGTCTGTCTCCCACATCCCACACATGGGCCCTGAAGAGCCCATCTGTGCCAACCTCAGGAGGATCCCCAGAGCTGGGACCCAATTCCAGGTGATGGAGGGAGACAGGTTTGGAGAAGCCACGCCACTGAGTTCAAGTGCTGGCCTTGCTAAGCGTGCTGTGAGATTTGGAGCCAGTGGCCTCACCTTTCTGGGCACTGGAAGAATATGGCAGCAAGTTACCCCAGTCCTCACTGGGATGGCAGGTGTGGAGGTGCCTTGGGAGTCTTAACCTTGGAGCCCCCTCCTTCCTCTGAGGGTTCATTTAGAAATGCATGGCTCAGATGCCCAGCCCACTCCCCAGATGTGAAGTCAGGGGCCAAGGCCAGTCCCTGACTCCCTATTCGTGATACTGATCGCCCCCTGTATGTTCAGCCTGGTGTCAAGCACTTTGCATGAGTTCCCTGGATTTTCACAACAACCCCAGGACGCAGGAGCTTCATCCTCATTTTACAGTTGGGGGAATTGAGGCCCAGAGAGTTCAAGTGACTTACCCTGAGTCACACAACCAGGAAGTGGCAGAGCCAGGATTTGAACCCAGGCTTGTGTGACTCTGGAGCCTGTGCTCTTGAACCTGCACCTGATGAGGCCTCCCCTAGGTCCCTGTTTTGTTCTGAGCCTCCTCTCACCACAGCCCAGGCCTCCTCCCCACTCCCCAGGTGCTCTGCTCTGCTCCAGGACAGCAGGGAGGGACTTCTGAAAGCCACGTCTCCCTCCTCCTCCTCCTCTTCTTCCTCAGGATGGAACGTTGGAGCCACATCCCCAAGGGCTGCAGGGCGCTTGCAGGCCTCCTCAGTATGGTGCACAGAGTGGGGTGTGGGAGAGAGAGAGAGTTTGAGCTGGGGAGATAAGCAGAATGGAGGTAGCAGACAGGGAGGGGCGCCTAAAGAGGGGAGGAGGAAGTTGAGGCAGCAGGAGTGTGGAGAGGAAAGGAAGGAGCCTGGGGGAGTAGGGATGGGGAGGAGGGAGAGGAGGGGAGAGGGAGAGGTGGGAGAGGAGCAGAGGTGTTGAAGAGAAAAAGAGGCAGTGAGACAGAGGAAGGGAGTGGGAAAGGGGTGGGAGATGCCTCCTGGGAGAAGGGCTCTCCCAGCAGTAGACAGCGGAGGGGAGGGAACTGATGCGCGCACCTCAGAATCCCCTGAGGCTGCAAGGACCTACCAACCAGGAGTCAGAGGTCTTCAGATTATGCCACTTCCTAGCGCTGCCCAGGACCTGGGGGCCAAGTGGAAAATCCAATGAGAACTCCAGTCCCTGAGCCAGAGCTCTGGAGCTCCTGCTGTTGCCAACAGGCCTTGGCTTAGGCTGTCTGGGATTCCAAGGACCCAGGCCAGGTCTCCACCGCCCCCCGACTCCCCCCATCCCAGGAGGGCATGGCTCCCTAGTCCCAGAGAACCACAGGCTCTCCTAAGGAGGGAGAAGGATCCAGGGCTCAGATCCAAAGCAGACATCCTCTCCATGACCTCCTATCAGGCAGATATGCAGAATTTGATTGCGTTTTCCCTACGCGGGGAGCTCAGTACCCCCGGGACAGCAGAGTTCGTCTCAGGATAGTTCCAGGCAGTGAGGGCTGAGCTCAGTCTAATGAATGGGCCAGAGTTAACTAAAAGAAGGAAGACAAGATGCTCTATCCAGGAAGAAAACACAGCAAGGCGGAGGCCCTCTGGTGGACAGGCGCAGAGTGGATTAAAATCTGAAGTCTGAGAGAAGACCAGGGAGTTAGTGGTGTAAAATGAGGCTGGAGAGGGACAGGGGCCAGTCTCTGCAGAGCCTTGTAGGCCACTATGTAGGGTTTAATCTTGATATTTGCAGCAATAGGGAGCCATTGATGGTTTAAGCTGGGAATGGTCAGGGCTGGTGTTCGGATTTCATTTCAAGAAGGTCATTCTATCTGCTGTGTAGAAAATGGACCGAAGTGGAGGGTGGGGGTGGGCACTGTGGCCACAGGGAGTCCCGGAAGGAGGCCCCTGAAATGGTCCAGGTGTGGGAGTGATGGAGCTTGGGCTGGGTCGGTGAGGGGGCTTAACTCGCCATCTTGCCAGGGAGGAGGCTTAACTCGCCAGGGAGGAGACTTTCCCCAAACCACTGTCCCTCTGGTGCCCACTGTTACCTGGAGAGTGTCTTAAAATACTGATTCCTGGGCCCGTGCCAGGCCTACTGATTCCAGACCTCTAAGGACATAGTTGAGAATCTGCATTTTTGAAATGCGCTTCCAGGAAAGTCCAAGAATCAGTCCATGACCAGGGGCACCCTATTTTACAGAGGAAGAAACAGGCCCCACCAGGAGAAGAGACTTTTCCAGGATCACACAGGATGAATACAGTAAAAATAACCAGCATAAGATGTCTTATAAGCTGTTTCCACTCATAGTTTCCATGCAAACGGGCGCAAACCCCAAGCAGGCTATGGGGTGGTGGGAACATTGGCTTCTGCCCCACATGGAGCTTGGGTCAAATCCTGACATCACCATTCCCTCCTTGAGAGATGCGAGGCAAGTCACATTACCTCCGTTAACCTTGGGGTCCTCATCTGCAAAATGGGCACAAAATATGTCCTGAAAAGATGGTTGTGGCGTTTGAATGGATAATGTGCCCAAGGCAAGCGTCAGATGCCCAGTGCAGCGAAGTCTAATTATTAAAGCTCCATCCCGCCCCTACCAAGGGTGGCCTCAAGTGCAGCCAGAGGCATGAATGGCATCTGTGAGTTTGTGTGTGTGTCTGCATGTGTGTGCACATGTGTGTCCATGTGTGTGTGTGATGGGGTGTTTTGAAGAGCCACTTCCCCTGGCCACTGACCCACCACAGTGTCTAAATGCCCACTGTGAAAGCCACATTCCTCCACATACTATTTTATTCCATACCCTTCTGAGCCCAGAAGGATTTTGCAGAGGACGAAGTAGAGATCTGAGAGAGGGAAGGTCATCTGCCCAAAGAAAGAATGAGGACCCTAGCTCATGTGTGCTGCACCACTCTCCCGATCTCCTGGTCTGGTGGCCCCTGGGTGTCAGCAGGAGCCGTGGTGGGGGAGCAGGAGCGTGTACGCCGCACACGGGGAGGGGGCTGGGCAAGGCGCCCGCCACAATCAAGGCGCAATCAGCGCTAATCAGCGTGTTCTTGAAATAGACCCAACTGGATGGGGGAAGCGAGCAGCCGCCTGGGTTTGTATAGCGGCAATCAGAGGGAGGCAATTTTAGATTCGAGGGAACAACAGCTCTTTGTCCATGCGCCCAGGGACTCTGCCGAGCTCTGCGGAGCCCACTGCGGCTTGGAGATAAAAACACCCCATCAGGCCTGCAGCTGCCCTGGCCCAGGAAGTGGGGCGTGGGAGCAATGGGTCCAGCTGCCTCCAGGGTGAAGTCCAAACTCTCTAGCATGGAGGCTGAGTACCTACTGTGTGCTGGGTGCATGTACACCTGCTTCTTTTGTGAGACGGGGGCTCTGTTTTGCAGGGGAGGAGATGGAGGCTCAGAGAGGAAGAGGTTTGCCCAAGGTCACTCAGCTGAGCTGGGATGGGAATCCAGTCTGTCTGGCTCCAAAGTTGTGTCCATTCCTTTCATGGGGTCCCATCGGGCCCTGGGAGGCATTGTTTTAGGTTAACGTAAGCCAACACCCTAATGGAACTCCCGGGTCTTGCAAAAATCTTGAGGCTCAGAGATTATTGGTTCCAATTTGCAGATGAGCAAAGGGAGGCTCAGAGGTGAAGAGACTTGCTCAAGGTCACCCAGATGTTGTAAGAGATAGAGCCATGATTCAGATCCACACCTTTGAGATGCCAGAGACCACGCGGAGCTATGAACTTCTTCAAAGGCCCAGCCTTTGCCGACCCTGGGGCCTCCTTCCTCTCTCTGCTGAACGATGCCTGGTTGTCATGCAGCTGGCCCTGGTGGTGGACATGGTGGGTTTTTGGTGAGCCAGCATCATCCCCCATCTGTTGGCCCCCTGATTTGCTTTTGGGGTGGTAACTCTCAGGCAGAAGGGAAGTTCCCTGACAGTGGTGGGCTCTGGCTCAGGTCTGCCACGAGTGCTAACAGGCAGGAACTGCCCCATCACAGGGGTTGAGGGGAAGGCGCCTTGGAGGAGAAGGCAGGGCAAGCGGGCCAGGAGGAGGTAACTGCAGTCCAGGGGATGGTGGGAGGTCAAAGCAGTGGCTGGGGTGGAGGCAGTGAGTGGACTTGAGAGGTTTAAAGGAAGAAGAGCCAGTGAGACTCACCGGCGGATTGAATGCGGGGAATGAGGAGGTTTTCTCGCTTGACAAGCTGGCCCCAAACCTCAGTCATCCTCAACTCCTCTCTCTGTCAATCCACCAGGAAACCCTGTTGGTTTACCTTCAAAATATACCCAGAATCAGATCCCGAATCCCCTTTTCTCTGGTGCGGCCACCATCATCTCTTTCCTGGAGGACAACAGCCTCCTCCCTGGTCTCCATGCTTCCTCCCAAGCCCCTGCCAGCAGCCCGAGGGGCTTATTAAAACAGGAATCAGAGTAGGTCCCTTTCCTGCTGAGAACCCTCACTCATCCTCATTGCACATCTGCACTGGCCTTGGGGCCCTCCGTGATCTGCCCACCACCTCTCTGGCCTCCCCTTCCACCAGTGCCCCTTTGCTCACTTTGCATCAGCAACCCTGGCCTCCTAGCTGCTCTGGGAACACTGCAGATGAGCGCCCACCCAAGGGCCTTTGCACACACTGATCCCTCTGCCTGGACGCTCCTCTTGGGACAGCCACCGCCCCCTTCCTTCACCTTCCCCATGAGGCCTTCCCTGACCAGCCTGTTTAAAATTCCAGCCTCCCCACTCTGACCCTTCCTATACCTCTTCCCTACTTTATTTTTAGCCAGATAATTTATCATCTTCTGCCGCACTGCATAATTTTACTTTCCAAAATGTCCGTGGTCTTGTCTCCTCTGGCGAGAGTGCAAGCTCCTCGAGGGCAGGGCCATAGTGGACGCTCCATCAATATTTGCCAAAAAAAGGAAGTGGTTGGACAGCAGTGTCACTTATTGAGATAGGAAGGAATAGGCTGGGCAGGGGTAAGGGTTGGAGGAGGTGAATTCAGTTGGGAAAATTGGGTTTGATATGCTGAATGGATGTTCAAGAGGAGAGATCCAGAAGGCAGTCAGGTATGTAAGTTCATATCTCAGTTTTCTCATCTGTAAACTGGGCTGATAATCCCAGCTCCCTCAACAGGTGAGTGTGGGGAGAGAGGTCTGATGAGTTAATAGAGGCGGCAGCACTTAGAACATAGTCAGCCCTCAACCAAGCATGGCTTCCCGGCTTGTTTGCTCTCTTCTTCCTTCAACAACCATGACGAGCTCCCAGAGACAAGCGGCAAGCTCAAGGCCCCTGGAATGCTGGCCCATAAATGTTACGGGGAGCTCTGTGGCCCGGAGGAGGGGTCCTGCTGCATCTGCCTCTTCCTTGGCTTCCCAGGGGAGGCTGGAGACAGGACTGAAGGCAGCTTACGCGGTGACGCCTCCTCTCCCCTCCCATCTCCCTCTGGCCACATCTTCCAGCCACAGGAGAATCATCGTTTCTTTCTCTGGAGCCTTCATTTGTAACCAACCTCTTGATGGCAAGGAAAGGATTTTTAAAAATAGCTTTATTGATTCTGGTTTTTGGAATATAAAAGCAATACATGTTCTTTGTTAAAAAAATTAGATGGTACAGAAAAAATAAAAGAAAAAGGAGAAAATAAAAATCAGCCCAAACCTTATCATTCAGAGATAATCACAATCGGCATTTCCGTGTTCTGCCTCTCATCTTTCTTCCGTGCAGGCACTCATACATTTTTGTGTTTAAATGGGTTGGGGCAAGACTCCAGGATAGACGGAGCAAGATAGGGGCTTGGGGCATGGCCAGGAAGATGCCAAGTAGGGTGTGGCACAAGGGGCCTGTGTCATTGCTAGGTACACAGTCAGAGCAAAACCCGCAGCCTGTCCCATGTGCCCGGTCACCTCTCCACCTCACCACCATTTACACATTCACCCAACCCCACCCCCTGAAAGCTGCTGCAGAAATACTTTCAATAATCACCTTTCCTGATCGGGCGGGGCTTTATAAAACAAATGCCATATAGCCATGTTCTCATTTCATCCTCAGAATAACCAAAAAGAAAGTTCCTGTGATTAGTGCCACTTTACAGATGAGGAAACCGAGACTTGGAGAGGCAGCGTGTCTTTTTCGAAGGCACACAGCGAATTCAGAGCTAGGGTGCAGGTCTCCTGACACTGGCTGGGGCCCTTCTGACCATGGCCCTGAGGAAGGAGGCTCACTGGGAGAGCCACGTTCTCCCTGTGTGCCGTACGCTTGGCACACACCATCATCTCATCTCATCCTCTAGGCACCCCTGAGTGGCTTGTTCTGTCCACTTGTACAGAAGAGGACGTTGAAGTCAGAGAGGCAAAGTCACTCGCCCAAGGTCACACAGCAAAGGAGTGAGAGAGTTAAGAACTCTCACTTCCGGCTGTTGGAGTAGTGCCGCAAACGTGAGCTAGGGATGGGGCAGGGTGAAAAGGATGAATTGTGCGCGTTTGACAAGGGCAACCTTTCTGTCCCCCATCTGGGCCCCCAGAGTGAGACCTCTGGATCCTCTAGTCTCAACTGTGGGGTCCCAGCTCCAGTCCTGACCTCACTGGCCTGAGCCTGGACCACAGGGAGGGGGGCTTGGGTTTAGCAGCAGCGCCACCTGGTGGCTGACTTGCTGCTAACAGAGCCTGGATCTGCCAGCCACAGGCCCCTCTGAGCCCAGGACTGGGATGGTGGGATAGGGGTGGGGGAGAGTGGATAAGGGCAGGAAGGCTCAGGGCTCATTCTTCCCTGCTAGAGACCTGGGCCAAGCCAACAGTTGCCTGGTATAGAGGAAAAAAGCCATAATTCTGGGTTCGATCCACCTGGCTTTGAATTCCGGCACAGCCTGTGTGATGTTGGGCAAGTTCCTCCATTTAGCTCTCCGAGCCCGTGTGCACATCTGTAAAATGAGAATAAGTCACAGTTCCAGTGGTTGGTTTGAGGATTATGGAAAACACCCACCTCATCCTAGGTGCATCGTAGGTACTCAATAAATAACACTCGCCTTCACTCTACACTGTCCTCTGCCCCTCTCTCCATCATCTGACCAGGGGCTCCCAGAGCTCAGGCCTAGATTCCTCTGTTAGGTTTCCCCTAAATCCTTTGCCTCTGGTGGGGGGCTGAGCTCCTGGCTCAGCCTGGGCTACAAGAGCCTCCTCACTTCAGGAATGGTTGGCTTTGAAAAGAACGGCAGAGAAAATTCCCAGGAGAATAAGAAAAGCCAAGTGTTGGCTAGACCCAGATGGGGGATCTGGCACACCCAGGTTGGGAATCTCAAAAAAACTCAGGCATGTACAAGCCTAGGAAGATCAAGGTCAAAAAGTCCTTGTCCCGTCATGTACCTGCCGGCAGCCTCTCGTGGTCTGCAGAGTTCTGGCCTGGCTTTCCCATCTCTGCCAGTTGGGCATCCGGCCCCTTTATTCATGTTGGCTCCAGCTCCCCCGTCTCTGTGCCCCCCTGTAAGAGCATTTCCGAGCTACCCTCCTCCCCTTTCCTCAAGGCTACATCCTGCATATTGCTCCTCCAGGCAGGGCCCCCCAAGGTGACCCCAAGTACTCCCTAGGACTCTGGATGACTAAAATACCCCCAAGTAATGACCAAGGACCCTGATAGTTTTTATAACTCTTGATGGCTCTCAGCACCTCTTAATGCTCCCCAATGAGCCTCTTTTTTTTTTTTTTTTTTTTCAGTAGCCGTTACGACTCTCATATACTCCTGTCACTCCCAGTCTCTCATAACTCCCAAATGGCTCCACATAATTCTATTGGGTCTCCAGGCCCTCTCCCTTTGCAACATCTCCTTCAGGTCTCTGGGGGTTCCCAGGTACTTCCAATGCCTCTCACTGGCTTTAACATCCCCTTGTCTTTATCAATGAACTCTCATGGCCTTCTATCGTTTCTGGGAAACTGTGAATGTTTCCAGAGGTCCCTAATGTCACCAAAAGCATTCCAAGGCCCCTGAAGACCCTCAGACCTTCCACATATGGCCTCCACCACCATCCGTAGCTTCTCCATGGCCTTGATTAACCTCTCAATGCTGATGGCTGTGGTGACACTCAGTGGCTCCCAACGGTGCTGTGATGGTCAATTTCATGTGTCACCTTGACTGAGCTAAGCAATGTCCAGATAGCTGGTACACATTGTTCCTGGTGTGCCGTGAGGGTGTTTCCAGAAGAAATTAGCAGTTGAATCAGTAGACCTAGTAAACAAGACCTGCCCTCACCAAGGCAGACAGGCGTCATCCAATCCTTTGAGGACCCAAGTACAACAAAAAGGTGAAGGGAAAATTTTTCTCTGCTTGAACTGGGACATCCATCTTCTCCTGCCATTGCACGTCAGCGCTCTTGGCTCTCAAACTTTTGGGTTTGGACTGGAACTACATTGTTGACTTTCCCGGGTCTCCATGTTGCTGAGAGCAGATCATGGGACTTCTCAGCCTCCATAATTGCATGAGCCAATCCTTTATAATAAGTCTCTTTCTATATATTTATACCCAATTTTTAGAGAAGTTTCTCTAGAGAAGCCTGACTACTATAGGTGGTCAGTGGAAAGTGCACGGGCCTTGGCGCCAGACACACCTGGGCTATTACCCCAACTCTACCACTTTCCAGCTCTGTGACCTTGGGTAACTAAATCTACCTCTCTGAGCCTGTTTCCTCATTTCTGGTAGAATGTGAACACCATGCCAACTTACAAGGCGGTTGAGGGCAAGGTAATGCATAGGAAATTGTCTGGTATGGTCTCCAGCACTGAGTAGGTCTTCAATGCCTATGTATTCCTTTTCCCATGGCTCCCCACTCTGGGGCAAGCTGGGCATTTGTTCATCCAAGCTCCTGTCCTGTGGAGGGACCTGCATCAGATGCCATTCCATGATAAGCATGGTGTTACCTAATCTTGCTCTGCCAGAGAGATTGGTGAAGATACATGAGGGGTTATAGAAAGTAGACTGGGGTGAAACCCTGTCTCTACAAAAAAAAAATTAACTGGGCATGGTGGCACACACCTGTTGTCCCAGCTACTCAGGAGGCTGAGGTGGGAGGATCACCTGAGCCCAGAAAGTGGAGGCTGCAGTGAATGGGGGGTACCCTGGTTCCCTGCTCTCCCAAAGCCTCTGTCATCACTCGGGATGTTCTCTCATCTCAAATGTCCTTCTCTGCCTAAATCTTCCCATCCCCCAAGGTGCAACTGAAGTTCCACATCCTTGGTTAAGTGGCTGGATACATGGGCCTTATTTAGATCCAGCAAACCTGGATCCAAGCCCAGCTCCTCCACTTGCCAGGAGGTGTAATTTGTATCTCTTAGAGCAAATTATTTACAGTTCTGAACTCTAGTTTCCTCCTATGAAAAATGGGATTAAGGACACTTACCTCTGAGATTTGTGGTGAGGCTCTGATGAGGTAATGCAGGCACGACACTGGAACACAGCAGGTGCTCCATAACCAGTTCTTATTCCTGCCTGCCGTGTACTTCCCCAGCACTCAGTCCATGGCACATCCTGCCATATGGTTTCCTGTGAAGTGGCTCCGACACTTGAGCCATGCTGGGCGCTCAGAGAGTGCTGCATGTGTTACTCTTTCCAGTGTCCCTCACAAAGTGGGCATTATTTAAAAATGAGAGCGAAATGGCCAGAGTTGGCAACAACGGCTGACTTTTCTCCCTAATGGGTAATGAGGGGCCCACGCTCATTTGCTTTTTAACAGCTTGAGATGGTGCAGGGGACTGATTATGAGATGGGAATACAGAGTTCTAGGGGAATCTTGGGCAAATCGCATTCCCTCTCTGGGTCTCATTTCTTTGCCATTCTACCAGTGGCTAACCGGGGCCCAAGGAGTGGGCAGACTTGCTCAGTGCCACACTGAAGAACTCTAACTGGCTGGAAGATGGCTAGGAACAGGAGGTCAGAATCAGAACAGCATCTCCCTGTGAACTTACTCCTGTCCAGAAGCGTATGGACACCTCTCCTCCTAAGAGTAGGAACACTCAAGGGAAGGGGCTGTTAGTCCTAAGTCCACACAAAGAATATGGTGGCTGCTCAGTAAAGGGCTGCTGAATGCATGAAAGGACTCAATTTTCCAAAGTTGGCCACTTTCAGCAGAATATGCCTGCTGTTTGGTGCCTGATCCCCTCCCCCATGGGAAATGCTGTTAGGCTTGAGGTAGCCTTGACTTCACTTCCAAAGCTCCTTTCCGCTTCTCTGGTTATTGGCAGTCTAGTAGAGGCAGCCTGCAGTGTCCCACTTGGCCAGCAGGGGTCACTGGCACACACTGCAGCCTGGAGGGGGCTAGTGCGTCAATTAATTCCTCATGCTATTAATTCTATAGGCTCAAGAGTCTGCAAATGAAGTTTCCTGGGAATGAGTGAAACTCATATTTCTGTGACCCAGCCTCCTCTTGCATATGGCAGCTGCTTAATGCAAGACACTTTCAGACATGAGAAGGGAAGATGGCAGGGAACAGGTGACTGCAGCAATCCCTGTGGCTCAGTGAGGGTAGGAATTACTCAGGGACCCTGGCTGTGGATCACAGAGACTTTCTGAATTCCAGAAGTCTGTGGGATGCTTTCCTATGAGCAGATATTACCACCTCAAAGAGGATCAAAGGCCAAGACAGGGTCAGGTAGACTTGAGATCAGGGATTTCAAGCAAAAAGGTTGACCAGACAGGAATGAGTAAACACTGCATAAGATGATCTTACTGTCATGAGCTGGCAGGACAAAACATGCCTGTGGTCTCGAGTGGCCATTTGGAAATCTCAGACACAAATTTAGAGGCTTTAGTCTAAGTTCTAGGCAATACTACAAACGCTTTTTGAGCTTAGGCATTATTTATTCAGGATAATGACTAGTGTGAATTCAGAACCTTACCATTCACACACAGAGTGCACGGGATCTTCATGATCCTGTGATGCCTGCATTACCTCATCAGAGGTAGACCCTGTATTTGAAACAGGAGCTATTATCCCCATTTTAGAGATGAGAAAACTGAGGCTGGCAAGGGCAGATCCTGGAGCCTAACCCAGCGCTGCATACTGCAAATCCTCATCTCTCCGTGCTCTGCCTGGCCTGCTTCAAACATGAGTGTCTGCCTACTAGGACACAAGCATAAGTTTTGTGGCAGCTATTTTCACCACTGTGAGGGGTGAAAATAGGCCTCACAGCATGAGAAGCAATAAGGCACTGTGGTCAGGAGACAGGGCTTTTGGGTCAGACACACCCGAGTTCTCTTTCTGGTCCGGATGTTCACTAGCTGTGTGACTGTGGGCAAATTGCTTGACTTTTCTGTGCCTCAAAATCCCCTATCAGTAAGGAGGAGGGATAAGAGGTGGCTGGGGACAGAGAAGGGCCTTAGAAGAAAACCAGGCCCCACTGTGGCTCCTTCTCATGGGAGGCTGGAGGAAGGTCTTAAAACATAGATCCTGGCTGGGGTGGCTGCAAGAATAGATGGCTATCTGTAAAATAGGGGAAGTAATAAAGAAATAAAGCAATACATAAATAAAGTGGAGAAGTACCTACTTTACAGAGTTGTTGTAAGGATTAAAAAGACAACTTCTGTAAAGCATCTAGCACATACTAGGCAAATGGTAAATACATGAACATAAAGAAGTCTGGGCTCCTAAAACACCACTGCTTTGGTTTCTAATTTGTAGTGCGGAGTTGAGACTGCAGCTTCCACACAGGGACCCAAGATGGTTTTGCAGGCATATCATGGAGGGAATAAAAACAGGACAAAAAATCCAACGAATACCACCTTGCTAGGAACAGCCACACTGATTGTTCATTTCTTTAATTTTTAAAAATGAGTAAGCAGACAATCTTGTACCCTTTGAATGCCCAATAAAAATGTTCATTATGCAAAACAGTACAACCTTTTTCATTTTTAACAATACTGTAAATATCTCAGAAAGGATGTATTGTTTCTAATGAATATCAAAAAAGTCATCACAATGACATGTTCCCCTGCCCCCACATCGTCCTCCCCACCCCCAAAGTTACCCAAATACTAGTAGGAAATTACAAAAAAACAAAAGACAACAATCCACCCTCCGCCCTGCCCCATGAGTAGTGTTAAGTGAGTCAAGTGTTAACAGCCACATGTACGATGTGTGTGTGTGTCGGCGATGGTGGACCACAGGGATCTGTGCATCCATGAGAGTTGGTGTGGAGAACCGGTAGCAGCAGCAGTGGGAAGCCTCCTTGCCTGGGGCCTGCTGGGAAGACAGCAGCCGAGGATAAACACAAGCAGGGCCCCAGCCTGGCCCTTCCTGGGTCCGCAGAACCAGATAGCTTAGGGAGACAAGAGTGGGATGGTGGCTTGCCCATAAGAAGCTGGGCAGGCCTGAACTGTGTGCACAGAGGGGGCCCAGGCTAGGCTTCCCATCCTGCCCAGTGGGGCACTGGGCATCCCTCTTAGCAGACACAGGCTTCAGATCGGGGCTGGCCAGAGCAGAGACGCTGGGGGTTTGCAGACTTTTGGGTGAATCAAACACAGAGGACCCTTACAGGAAACTAAAGCCTTGGTTTAGAGAAAGCCCACATTTCCACCAAATAATATTGGGAACCTAAGGAAAAAGGAAAAAAGAGTGTACCTTCCCCACCCTCATATAGCTCAGAAACCAAGGCAGAGGCTTGACATGAAGTCCAATTAAGGAAGAAGAGAGGTATTAGCCAGAGAGGTCTGCAGCCAGGCTGGCTGGGGAACAGCACCAGACTCCAGGCCCCACCGAGAGAGGAGCCAGCGGGATGCCCAGGTCTTCCCTCTAGTGAGAGCTGAGACTTCTCTCTGCCAAAGAAGGGAGGGAAGGTGGCAGGGAACAGGTGACTGCACCTGTAGCCTTGCGCTTGGTCACAGAGGCAGGTAGAATGGCTCCTGAACCAGGGGCAAGGATGGGAGAGAACTGAGAGGTAGGATGGTGGTAGGTGGAGGTTAGGGGACAGGAGGTGGGAGAAGAGGTGGCCTGGGACAGAGAAGGGCCTTAGGAGGAAACCAGGCCCCATTGTGGCTGCTTCTCATGGAAGGCCAGAGGAAGGTCCTAAGACATAGATCCTCGCTGGGGTGGCTGCAAGAATAGTTGGCTGCTTCCCCACCCAGAAAACCAGTCCCCACAGCAACTCCAGCCAGCCCTGCCAAGGGTGGAGAGGCAGAGCCGGGGCTAAGAGCAGCTGACCAGGAAAAAAAGGCAGGCCAGACAGAGGAGCCCCTGCCATGGGGGCTGAGGACCCACTGGTGTCCAGAGAGCGGGCTACCCACAGATGAGATGAAATTAGAGTTTTAGGGAAAACACACATCAACATCACACCATTTCTACGATAAACCTGATTTTAAATAAGCAGGTGGGGAGGAGGTACAACTGGGAGGGCGGAGATTATTGCCTGCAAGTCCTCAGAGGAAGCCAAGGTCCACAGCAGGTCTGGAAGCCAGCAAGGCACACAAAGAGAATCCCTAAGAAATAACCCAATCCGGCTCCTCCTCCCATGTGGGAGATGGGGAAACTGAGGCCCAGGGAGGGAAAGGGAGTGCCCAAGATCACTTCATGGGATCAGGGCAGAGCGGGGTCTGCAGCTCAGGAGTCCTGAGTCTGCTGGACTTTTTCTTCTCTGCCATATAGCCTTGCTGTCTGCAAACCCAGTGTCCCTTGGAAAGGGAAGGTTTGAAGGAAAAATTATCCCTGGGGTATGGAGGAGGGGCGGCTGTGGATGGTCAGAGACAAACATGGGACACAGAACGGTCATTAAAAGGCTGACAGAGGAGGACAGCCATCACTCCCCACCCCACCTGGCCCACAAACCCAGTAAAAAAAGTTTTACAATATTATACACTTCTTCCTAATCCCTAGAAAACATTGATTAAAACTGCCCTAGGACAGAAGATCTGGCAGTCCTTGTACAGTGTTATCTCTTTGTAGTGGTTACTTCCATGACGACTGGGGGAGGGGAGGGGATATGACTTTCGAGCAGTGTACAGTGGCCACCTTAAAATTAACTTGTTAATAAATCCTGTGCAAAACAAGCAATCCCCTACCATTAGGTGAAGTATGGGGTTCAGGAATTCATTTACACACAGGGGGAAGAAAGGAAGAAGAGCCCTAGGTGGCTGGCGGCAGCTCAGAAGTGCGTCTCCTTCTCTGTGATGGCTGCGATGGTCCCGTCACTCTTGAGTTTGGCATCACAGTCATTAACTGTCACCATCCGTGGGCTCACCCCAAGCTTGCCCCGCATTTTCAGATCTGTGCTGGGGGTCGTCAACTTCTGGAGTTTCTGGATGGTTGGAGAGGAGGGGAAGATCTGAGTGATTAGCTGCCAGGGTCCAGGGTCTGCTTTGGCCTCTCCCAAGCACACGGGGGACACCTGGGTGCTGGAGAATTCTCAGACCAAGGTCCGGGCCCCAGTTTGGCCTCTTACAGCTCTGTCCTGGATGATGAACAACCTCCCTGGGTCTGAGTTTCCTCCTATGAAAAATGGGGACCATAGAGGTCCCTACTCCTGGCATTAGGTCAAGAGTAAGGAGAGGCTATGGAAAGTGCTTAGCCTCGCACTTGGCTAGGAAAGGTGGCTGGGACTCAGAGCTGTCATCAGGGTCCACTGCCTGGTGCCTGCTCTCGGGGGACACTGAGAAGCTGGGGTGTGAATTGCTGGGTGGTAATGCATCTCCAGGGCTGTTTACAGGACAATTGCTGGATACCTGGGTGCACTCACCATGGAAGGGGTGCCATCATGTGGGGGAAGGTGTAGTGTGTGTTGGGTGTTCCTCCAGCTGTGCCCAAAAGTAGAGGCATTATCACAAAGCCCAAGGCTCACAGCCTCAGGCTGCCTTGCAAAGCAGCCAACACCAGCTGGCTGGCTCTGACGGATGCAGACTTCTGCCCCACAGCCCTGCCCCTCAGGCCAGATGTGGCCCTGCCTCAGGCCCCTATCCCTCGGCTTCATCCGCACTCCCCAGGTTTCCTGGGAGAAGACTCCAGGCTAGGATTTGGGGGGCCCTTTCTGGGCATAAACCATTTCCCAAAGAAGGTTGCAAAGTCTTTTGGGTGGCTGGTTTCTCAGGATCGAGGTTCTATGTTCTCTTTCAGATCCTGCTGTGCCTGCTGTGGCACACTGTCCAGGTAGGATTAACAGGCAGACTCACCTGTGCAATTAATAGGTGCCTCCTGTGTGCCAGGCACTGTGCCAGGCTCTGGCACAGATCTGGGGCTAGAGCATGGGTTCCAAAGCCAGGTGCCTGGGTTTGTGTTCAGGCTCTACCATTTAACAAGGGCAAGAAGCTTAACCCCCTGTGCTTCAGTTTCCTCATCTGTAAAGGGGGATAATAATGGTACCTGCCTTCCGGGGTTAGTATAAGGATCAGATTAGTTGAGCGGCCACCATGTTACCTTCTATCAGTAGGATGCATCCTCAGAGCACGTCTCTGAGTCACCTCTGTTCTCATTTTTCCCTCTAGATCCTTCCCATCCCCCAGCAGCATCTTTGTGGGAACTGAGGCTCGGGTGGTGGACTACCTGGCACAAGGACTCTCGGTAAGGAAGGCCTGGAAACTGGGTCTGACACCTCCAAAGAATTCCCTCTTTAATAAATCCTGCTGTCCATGTTGGCAGGTGTGTGAGCTCAGGGAGATGGAGGGGACTTAGGAAAGAAGGCTCCCTCCCCTGCTTTCCCCCCCCACACCAGGCCTGAGATGATCTCTGGAGGATTTAGCAGGCAACACCAGGCATTTCTGAACTCCAAAAGGCCATCTGGAAGTTTGGGCAGGGGTCTTCCAGTGGTCAAGGTTTTAAGGCCCCGGGTCAGCTTCCCTCTGGATGTGTTTGGCTTGAGATCAGAATTAACCAACTGCCCTTGACCTACATTCCCTGCAGGTGCCAAGGAGCCTGACTTGCTCTGGGGCATGAGCAGGCTTGAGAAAGAGACCTTCCTTAGTGGCTGGCTCCTTCTGGCTGGATGCATGACTATTTCTGGAGACCAGGCCACTCGATGGGCAGGCAGGTGGGCTGGGTGCAGCTGACTCTGAGCTGGAGCTTGCATTCTGGCTCTGCATACCCTCACTCCCCATCACCTCCTGGGTGGCCAAGTTCAACTCCTGCAGTCTCTGGGGTGTGGCCCTGGGGCAGAGACAGGGCCGCACGGTGGAGTGCAACCGGTCCAGCGGAGGAAGGTGAGGCAGTGAAACTCAGGGGACAGGACCACACATGCCGGAATCTCTGCTGTATCCTTCAGAAGCTGTGTGCCCTTGGGCAAGTTGCTACACTTCTCGGTACTTCAGTTTCCTCATCCACGGAGACAAAATGAATCTCCACCCCCCAGGATTGCTATGCGGATTAAATGACTTAGTATTTGTAAACTGCTTAGAACAGCGTCTGGCACACAACAAACACCCTGTGATGTTTACTAAATAAGCAGAAACCCATTCAAACCATCGGGCTGCCAGCGGTAGGGAAGGAGAGTGAATAGGGGGTGCCGCTCTGGAGTAAGATGGGCTCGGTAACGATTCAGTTGCTGACAAAGGACCACACACTGTAGGACTCCAGTGAGAGGAAACATCCAGGGTAGGCAAATCCACAGAGACAGAGTAGATCTGTGGTTGTCTGGGGCTGGAACAGGGGTTAACAGTGAATGGGCATGAGGACTCTTATTAGGATGATGAAAGTATTCTAAAATGGATTCATGACAATGACTGCACAATGTGGAACATTACTAAAAATTGTGTAATTGTATAGCTGAAATGGGTTAATTTTAGGATAGCTAAAATCTACTTTGATGAAATTGTCTTTAACAATGTGATCTGCTGTTGGCTGTGTGACCTCAGGCAAGTGACCTGATTTCTCTGAACCTGTTTCCTCTACCTGCTAACTGCAGAAAATGATGCCTATCGCCCCAGTTTGCTCTGAGGATGGCAGGAGATACAGCAGGTAGACAGCCTGGCACAGTGACACGTCAGAATGATTGGGATTCACAAAATAGCGCTAACACTTGTTACCCTCTGGTCCAGGTCTGGGTCCCAGGGCTTTTCCTGTATGAACTCACTGCGTTCTCACAGCCTCTGTAAGTTAGGTAATGCGGTTATCCCATTTTACAGACAGGAAGACAGAGGCTGGGCTACTAGAAACTGGCTCAGCCAAAAGACCTCACAGAGACACCTTGGGCACAACCATGATGATGAGCATTGGCCATAGAGGAGTTTGCCACAGTGTCCCCTTGAGGCAGGTGGGCACAGGCTGTCATCGCGCACCGTGCAGATGAGGAAACTGGGACCCAAGGCGCGAACCCTGCCCACACGCACCAGCCCTCCTGGGGTGGTCTCACCTCGGGCAGCGTCCCATCCGTCTTCCACACTGTGATGCAGATCCAGAGCGGGATGCAGAGCATGGAGGACAGGGCCATGAGCCAGCCAATGCCATAGCCCCAGGCTGGGTAGGTGTAGATGTTGTTGTACTTAAGCGGCTTGTACTTGATCAAGAAGAAGATGAAGATCCCCTGCAGAGAGATGGGGGCAGGTGCCTGGGGGATGGGCCCTCAGCCCTGCTAGGCCATGAGGGGTCTGAGGCCCAGGCACAGACTAGCCGGAGGCTGGCAGGGAAGGAGGCTGGCCCTGTTTCACAGCTGTGAAAAGTGAGGCCCTGCCAAGACCACAGTGAGCTTGAGGCACAGCAGGCTGGAGCCCCATTCCACAGGCAACAGATGCTCAGGGAATGTGGCCCTGGGTCCTGGGACCTTGCTGGGCTGTGAGGACCTCTCCCCACCCCCAGGAGCCTCTTCCCTGGCCTCTGCCCAGTTAGGAATTTTTATTTTTTCTAGTTACTCCTCGGGACTGGTTTCAAAGTTGCTTCTCAGAACTACCACAGTCTGTGAAGATGCTGAGTTACTTCCAGTGCCAAGAAATGGATAAGGAGTGATTGGGTGCTTTTTAACTAAATGTCTGCTCACAAAGGCCCCACTGTGGTCCGGTCTCAGGCAGAGCATGAGCCCCAGTGTCACCCTCGGCTCTGCTGCCTTCGTGGTTAACAACAAGATGGGGACAGGTCTTTGTTCCCCACATAGTCCTCGGCCCTCTGAGGCGGATCCAGTGCCTCATTTGCGTATGCAGAACCTGAGGTCCTGAGAAGGGAAGCGCTGTGCTCCTGGTCACACAGCAACACTGGGATCCCAATGAGGCCACTGCTTGGCTAAGCCCAGAGCCTGTGCCCATGGGTACAGCTTTGCAAGGTGGCCTGAACCAGGGGACATCAGCCTCCTCAGGTCCAGCCTCGGCCAGGCTGGGGGCTACGGAGTGGAAACGTGGGTTGGGGGGTAGATGGGTGGGTAGACGGCTGGAGGTGGCTCCTGGTGAGGCCCTTACCGCACAGATCCCAGGGGTCATGATCTTCCAGCACCACTTAATGAGCGACGGTGGCCGGTAGCCAATCATGTCTTCAATGTTATCATAGAACCGGTTGCTTCCTGTCCGGAATAAATCAGAGGGGAACATACACACCCCAGAGAAGTTTTGTACATGAGTCAGAGGAATGGCTAGGAGTGTTTGCTTTCTCCAGCCTGAGACAGAAAAACTGCTGCAGGAACCTTTGTACTGCTTAAATAACGACCGAGATGTTACATGTGTGAGGTTTCAGAATAAAGAGCAGCAGGAGGGATGCTGGCCCACTACTGGAGAGAGCTCTCCTGGCCTCAGGCCCAGGAAATGATGAATTTCTGGGAGAAAGGCAGAAGGTGATCCCTTTGGAGGCAAGGCAATCAGGGGTGGGGATGAGGATTTCGAAGGCAGGAGCCTGGCAGGGCTGCTACAGAGCAGGGGCCTGCAGAGGCATCCATTCCCAAGCCACACTCATGGCAGGAGTGACCATCACTGAGCCCAGCAACCCTCACCCACTTTTTGGGCTTGGGGAGCAGGAGGACCTGAGGTGGTTGCCTATGGAAGGCCAGGCACCATGCAGGCTGCTGCTCGACTACACTTTCTCCCACTTGGAGACATGACTACTGTTATTTTACAAAGGGGAAAACAGCCTCAGGGGAAGAACTGGCCCAAGATCATAGTGCCTGAGCCCTGAACCCCTTCCTGTGCTGCAGGATGTGAAAGCAGAAGGTCTAGCAACAGTGGGAAAAGGCCAAGGGATCCCTGAAGAGAAAGAAGAGGCCAGTATAGACCAAGATAAGCCACAGAGAACCAGAGCCAACCAGAGTCCAAGCACCAGGATCCTGGGCACCTGGTGGGCAGCTGGGGTGTGGACGGGCTTGGCTGCTACTCACCATACACCCAGCCGATGCAGATGCACTCAAAGATGGCCACGAAGAGAAGGCACATCCCACTGGCAGCATAGGAGTCAAAGAGCTGGAAGATGTACATGCCACCCTGCAGGTCGGGGAACAGACACACAGACGGATGGGAGGTGAACGGACACACGGGAGAGCAGGGTCAGCCATCTGGCCTCAGGAAGGTCCCTCTCTCTGCTCTGTGGCTACCACTGCCAGGAATCTGTTTCTCCCTAGTCTTCCCAGTTTGAAAATTGCACCCTCCCATCTGGGTGCCCCCTAATTCCCTGTCCTTTGGGGGCTGCTGGGACCGCAGATGGTTTGTCTTGTCTCAGCCCCTCACTTTCCAGCTCCCCAAGGGCCAGAGACTACACAGAAAATCGAGATGGGGGAGGCTCAGCACCCCTCCCTGGATGGCTATAACAGCCTCCTGACTGGCCTCCCTGCCTCCAGCCTCACCCTCTCCAATCCGTCTGCATGCCAGCTTTCAGAGGAACCTTTCTCTGAAACGTGCAAATCCAACCAAACGTGGTAGTTTAAAGTGACCCTTTGGCTCCTTTCAGCCCGCCAGTCACGGCTGCTGCCCTCCTCATTGGCCTCATCTCCCTTCCCACAGCCCCTCCTGGACAGACCAAGGGACAGCTTCACCTCTGTGCCTCTACACATGCTATTCCCTTTCACCCGGTAAGTTCCTTCAAAGCTCAGATCAAATGCCACCTCCTTCAGGAAGCCCTTTCTGATGGCCTCATTCTTTCTTTGGGCCTTCATAGCATGTTTTGTGGACTCACAATTAAAACAAGAGGGGAGTGGGGCTGGCGCACAGTAGGGGGTGATACATGTAAGTTAAATCCTGTGGAGTGTGATCTCCATGGGGGAGGGAGTCCAACTGGCTTTGTCCAGTGCTGGGTCCCAGTTTCTGGCCCAGGGCTTGGCACGCAGGAGGTATGTGGTCCATCTTCATGGGATGAAGAAATGACCACAGGCCAGCTCTGTAGCATACAAATCCGTGATGACTGAGTTTAGTGACGTCCTAGAATGTGTGAGCTCAGCTGACCAAGGTAATCTGGGAAGGTTTTCTAGGAGGGAGGGGAGGGGAGAGGACACCAGCCACAGATGTAGGGAGAGCGGGGGTCTCTAAATAAAATCTTTACAATACAATGAGGGTCCTTAGAGGATGCAATCAAACACAGGGGAAATAAAAGTGTCAAAGAGGTAGGAAGGATCAGGTGGGGTGGGGTAGTCTGAATACCAGGACAGTGCATTAGGGGGCTGGAATGAAACCTGGAGAGCCTCCTGTGCTTCTGCCATGGGGACTTCCTTGGAGTTCTGCTTCCCCTCTGTGCTCCCAGGGTGCCCTGGGCCTCCTCCTGTCACTCACAGACCACACACCATGAGACTCCTTCATGTCTTCATCTAGACAGGGAGAAACATCTCAATGCCCACAAGGCCAGACAGATGATACGAGAAAAGGGGGGTGGGTTTGGTACCAGGGAGTGGTGGGGACCATGGCTAACCGGAGAGTATGGGCCCCATCTAGCTACACACCGCTGGAGGGCAGTTGCTGGGGAATGCAGCTGTGAGGCCAGATCTGCAGATTTTACGGAAGACACCAGAAATGCAGATTTGTATGGGAAATTTTTCTGTTTTAATTGTTGGCAACTTCGTCTTTTTAAAAAACACAGTGAGGACGAAACGAAATGGATCTCTCAGCGGGCCATGCCTGTCCTGGGTTCTCCCATCTGTGACAACTACAGTGAATATTCAGGTCTGTGGGGGTCAGGAGCAGGTCTGAGGCACCTCTCTGTGGAGTACAGGGCTTGGCTTTCTGAGTTAATACCTGAGACCCGCCCCCACCTCCAGTTGCTCTCCTCCCATGAACATCATACTTTACAAAGGAACAAAGAAACCTTAATGCAGCATTCAGCAAGTAGCAGGCTGTGTTAAACTGCTTCCTGTGTCTTAATCCAGTTGGTCCTTCGTGGTGCAATTACAAGGCAGGCACTAGTGTTATCTCCACTGTTCACATGGGGAAACTGAGGCAAGGAGCAGCGACAACACCTGCTGCAGGTCATCCAGCCAGCTAGTCAAGGGCTGAGGATTGAACCCAGGTCATCTGTCTGCAAAGCCCATACTCTCAACCACTCATCATACTGCCTTGGTGGAAGAAAAGAAGTTTGTGGCCTATTTTTCTTAGAGCTGAGCTTTAAATGTGTATAAGTGAGGGAAAGTTCCTTCCAGCAATTACCATGAAGGCCAAGGTGGCATGGCCCATTTGGCAATTTGAACTTCTCCACTGCAACTGATCACAGATATTCCTCCGAGAAGGCGGAGGGTTGGCATGTGAAGCCCAAGTGCCTGCTGATTAACAGTCTTGGGTGACTGTGGTGCTGGCTCCCTGATGGCCTCTGGGGGCCATGAAACACCCCTTGGGCAGATGTGAGGCCTCAGTCACAGGTTGTGTATCAAAGACTCGGTGAGCTGGGGGCACCTGGGGCAGGCAGTTCAAGAAGCACCCTCCACTATCTGCCTTCTCCAAGCAGCTGATGCCCGTGCCAACATCTGCTCCTCTTGGAATTCTGTCCGTTAGCCTCTTTAACGCATCAGGCTAACCCCCCAATTTGTATGTGACAAGACTGTGACGAGAGACTCTAATTAATCAATGCTTAATGAGGCCCTGCTTACTGCAGCGCCAGTTTCTCCGAGTGGGGAGAGGTGAGGTGGAAACTGGGAAGCGTCGTACCATTTATTTGCTCCAACACTGATTATCACTCTCATTAATGTGACAATGACTGGGCGAGGTAATGATGCCAGCCACTGTGCACTGAGCACCCACCCCATGCCAGGTGCTGAATTGGCTCTGAGGGCATGAAGCCAAATGAGGGCTGGCTCCTGTTCTCACAGCCCCTGAGGTCTGGTGGGGGAGACAGGTGAACAGGTGGACCGTAGATCATGTTAATGGGGAAGAAGAGACTGAACTGAGCTGCAAACAAAGTGCTAGGGGCTGGGGGCATGAATGAGGGAAGGCAAGCTAAGAAGGCTTCCAGGAGGAGGCAGCATATGAGTTGGAAAGTGGGGGGGATAAGTAGACGCAACAAGGTGGCATGAACCCAAATGCTTTCTAGCCTGACCTCAATATTACATCAGCTGCTTTTACTGATTCTGAGTTCCCTCATTTCTTTCCATGTTTCTTACAAAACCTCTTCTTGTTTCTAGGCAACAGTTCTTTTTTTTCTTTTTAAATTAATTAATTTTGTGCATATGGGGAGAAAAATACCTAATGTTACCTTCCCATATCGTAAGACGGTATTTATTTGACAGGATGGCTATGGGAGGTGGGGTAGAAAAATATGGTTTTATCAGATGGTCTTAATTTGGAGGTCATGGAGAACCTCTCCTAACCTGCAGGCCCAGCAGGGACAATGAGAAGAGGGGCACACATAGAAGTCCCAGGCTGGCGCACACGGTGCCCGAAGGTGCCAATATCATCATGGGAGCCTATTCTCAGAGATGCCCAGAAAAGCCTGCTTTGAACATGAAACCACTCATAGGTAACTGCTGTAGGGGCCAGTAGCTGACGTTGTTGCTTCACCCAGAAGTTATTCTTAGGGATGGCCCAGGCATCCATGTGCTCACCATGACAGATCAACCCAGCGTTCCCCTGGTGAGTGTGACTCCCCTCTGTGAATAACAGCAGCGGCCTTTAGCTGAGCACTTGCACATGAAGACACTGTGCTGAGGGCTTGATGAGAACTTCCATTAGATCCTCACCATGACCCGCTAGGAGGAAGCATAAACCGAGTGGCAGAGGGCACTAGACCTGACCCGGGTCACATAGCTGGTCACTTATAGAGCTGGGAGTTGACGTCACACACCCACTTCACCCCGTGCAGCCCAAACCGTGCCACTCACCTCTGTTAACATCACGAGGCCCAGAAAATAGGAGATAACAGACAAGGCTAGGATGAGCAGCTCCCGCCGGTAACCCCTCCGGAAGACCTTGGGGTACATGTCCACTACGGCGGTCACCAGGCTTTCCACACACACAAACTGGATGGGGAGATACGATGGTGTGAAACTCAAGGACAAGGCCGCTCCTGGTGGCCCAGGCTCTGGGCAAGCGCAGCAGGCCTGAACCCTGGGCTTCCTTCATTCCCACACCCATTGATGCAGACGAGGGGCCTGAGGATAACAGTAATCCCAGCACTAGTGGAGCTCCAGTCATGCCCATTTAACAGATGAGGATGCTGAGGCTCAGAGGTGGGGAGTGACCTGCCCAAGATTATTCAGCAAAGACATGGCAGTCAGGACTTCAGCTGGGGTCTTCAGACTCCAAATCTAGTACTCCTCCTTCTCCCGCATGCTGCCTGTCACATGCCTACATGCTGGGCTCTGTGCTGGGGTGGACAACTTAAATGAGACCAGCCCCTGCCCTTGAGGCAAGGCTGGGATTTCTGTGCCTGTAGTGGGAGTTACGCGCTCTGCTGATAGCAGGCTCTGGTCTGTCTCTGTGGTGTCCGGGGTTGAGATACTTCCCTGCCCTTTGTTTCTGGCAGATGAGGCCCCTCTGCTGGGTGGAGGGCAATCAGAGGTGAGCCAACTTCCAGCTCTTTGTCTCTGCTGGGTGTCTTTGGGCCCCAGCCAAACAATGCAGGCATCAATGGCCGAGTTTGAGCCACTAAGCATCTGTATCCTGCGTGCTAAGCACAAGGCCAGGTACAAGGTATCTGCCCAGTTCCTACCCACCCATTAACAGCCAGCCTGAATATCCTAAGATACCAACCGCCCCCTCACCTGGTTCTCATGGCACTGGGGGCAGATCTGCATGAACCTTTTCCTGATCACTCTCGTCCCCCACTCAGGACAGCCCATCCCTCTCCTCTGCCCTGGGCACACCCCTCACCCTGGGGGCCCTTGCCTGCTTATATCTGTCTCCTTACAAGCAGGTGGGATCCTGGAGGGAAGGGGCCACATTATTGTCATCTGTCTATTTCCTGTGTCTAGCTCAGGGCCCCTGGCACAGAGGAGGGAGAGGCTCAAGAAATGTTTGCTAAATTAATAATAATAACAGGAATAATAACAACCACATCACACCTGCGATGTGCCAGGCTCTGTTTTAGGCAGTTAGCGTACATTAATTTATGTAGTCTCTACATGGTCTGTACTACTATTATTCTCATTTTGTAAATGAAGACACAGAAGCACAGAGGAGGGAGTACACAATTTACCCAAGATCACACAGGTGATAAGTGGCAAAGTCTGGATTTGAACGAGGTGATCTTGCTCCAGAGCTGGACTTTACCCACCCCACTGCCCTGCCTTGAGGGAGGGAGGGAGGAGTCAAGGGTTCTTTTGCCAGCCACCTTGTTGGGAAGCGCCCCTTCCCTGGAGCCATTTGTTGGCTTCAAATCCTTTCTGATTCACCTCTGCCTCCTCAGAAAAGGTGTTTCAATACTCCTTGTGCAGACAAAGGGAATGAGGCACAGAGAGGCGAGGTGACTAGCCCAAGGTACACAGCTGGCAAGTCATGGGGCTGGGACTCAAGCCCAGGCTGTGGCCTCGCAGCTGCTCTGCCTCAGCAGCAAGGGCTGGCTCTATTCTTTCTCCAGGTCCTAGGGAAGAGGATGGGATGCAAGGGAGGTTGTTTATCCAGGATTGAAACTGACGGGACACCTGCAGTGTGTAGGCCAAGAAGCAGATGGGCTCGGGTGCACGACCAAGCAAGTCACTCAGTATCTCTGAACCTCAGTTTCTTCTTCTATAAAATGGAGGTAATGAAAGGAGCCACCAGCCTGTGTGGTTATTGTGACAATGAACTGAGAATGTATCCAAGGCACACAGCAAGGGCAGCACGCATGGGGGTAGGCAGAGTGGCCACCACTTTTTGTACCAGACCTCGGGCCCCCAGGCCCAAGTGCTGGCTTAGCTCAGCCCAGGGACTTGCCAAGCTGAGGCCCCAGGCCCTGCCTCCCTCTGCCAGACAGGCCTGGCCTGTCACGCATAAGCTGCCAATCCCTCCAAGGCCTCTGCCTGCAACAGCAACAATAAGGGAAGATTATCAGCAGAAACACCCGGTGATTTGGCTTAGCAGCTTCTGGGAAACCCATCAGGGGAAGAAATTGGACTCGGCTGGCTTGACAGACATACTGGCCGTGGGGCTTGGGTGCCAAGGGACTCAACTGGCACAAGGTCATGGGTGAGGGTGGCACTCCCACAGGCTGGGCTGGGTGTGTCTCCCCACTTCACCTGGGGGCCCAGGGGGTCTGACTGCTTTGCCTGCAGAGCCCTCTGCACAGCACAGCCCTGGTTGGCCAAGAGACCCCAATCTCCGAGATGGGGAGGCTGTGGCTGGGGTAAGTCCTCCAGAGCTCCTAGGGAAAACAGCTGTGAGGAGCAGCAGGCAAAGGGTGGGTTTCAGGGACTGATGGGGGAATGGTCTGGGAAAGAGGCCGGGACCTGGGATGGGAGTCTGGAGTGTGCTCAATGCAGGAAGTGAGCGCCTGCACGCTGTGTGGCAACAAAGGGAAACTGAGTGCACGGGTGAGTTACTAGCTCCAGGTCTACCCTCCTCGCCAGGAAAGGAGGCTACCAAGCAGAGGGAGGTCGGCAAGGGGCCTCTAGGGAGGGCCGAGCACAGAGGCAGGCAGGCGGTGGTGGGGCAGAGCTGGTGGTGGCATCCAGGACAGAGATGGAGGAAGAAGAGGTGCTTTTCTATGTGTCCACGTCCTCAGTGATTGGGTTGGGACAGGGATATGCATACTGTGGGACTCACTCTCTGAGACTGTCTTCTGCTGTGCCAGGCAGTGCTGTTGGCAGGAGTGGTTGAGCAGAAGGGAAGTATTTAGCAAATTTTTCTAAACGTGAATTGAGAGTTGGGAATTCCAGTAAGGAAAACAGTGTTTGGGAAGGCTTAGAGGGGCCGGAACAGACATTTGTGGGTAAGTGTGGAGCCCACCTGGTGAATGGGGGGTGCAAGGGTTGCTGGGAGGGAAGTGGAGGGTGGAATGGGGGATGGTGGGCAGGGCCCTGATGCCAGGGCCAGGTGGGAGTGGCTGCACCTGGGGAGCCACTCCTAAGGGTGGTGACTGGCCTCCTGGCCCAGGCTCCCCTCCCTCCTGGGATCCCCCTCCCCATGGCCCCTTACCTGGCTGTCCAGGCCCAGGAAGATGAGCATCATGAAGAACAAGGTGGCCCACAGTGGGGAGAGAGGCATCATGGTGACCGCCTTGGGGTATGCAATAAAGGCCAGGCCGGGGCCTGAAGCAAGGGAGAGAGAGAAAGCCACTGGGTGGAGTCCCATCCCTCATACCATTGCTATTTTAATCCAGCATTTACTGAGTGCCTCTGGCACTCTGCACCAGGCACTGTGCCTGCCTCTCACTCAAATCACTTCTGTTTCCCAGCCACCCCATGCGGTTGGTGCTATTCTGATGCCCATTTTGCAGATGAGCAAGTTGAGGCAGAAAGAGGTAAACAAGGGCCTTGGAAGGGTCAGGATTCAAGCTTAGGTTGGACTGATCCATGGACCTTCCTCTGGACATGTCTCTACTGTTCTCAAGGGGCAAGGTACAGTTTCTTGTTAAAATTCAGATTCTCAGGCCCACTCAGCGATTCTGACTCTGTCTGCCCAGGGGGAGGCAAGTACCAGGCACCCAGTGGTTGTGGTGTAGGTAGGTCGGGTCTAGGCTGGAGAAACGCTATTCCACCCTGGCAGCCTCTTCCTTTGGTTTCCAGTCTCGTTTCCAGGTCCCTCCCTTGTTTTATTTGCTGCACATAGAGGGCTGGGTTAACGTGTCCTTGGGATGAACTTTATCAATGTCAGCAGACAGATACCTGAGAGTCTAGCCCTGTGGCACAGTGGTCAAGAGGACAGGCTCTGTAGCCAGGCGGCCTGGGCTCAAATCTGTTTTCTTAGCTGAAATATGGGGATAATAAAGTCCTACCTAAAAAAAGTGGTTTTGAGAATTCAGTGAGATGCCACAATAAATGGAAAGCACTGAAGCAGGTAAATGCTTAATAGACATGAAATCTGATTTTTTACGTTAAAGAGCAGCTTCATTAAGGTATAATTGACACACAATAGTTTAATGAACTTTTAAAAAGTGTATACACCCAGATAACCAACATGACAATCAAGCCATTGCAATCAAGCTATAGAACACTGCCACTGGCCCCTTGGGCCTCTCTGCTGTCTCTTCACCTCCGTTCCTCATCTTCACTTTGGGCAACCATCAGTTCAATTTTTTTTTTGTCCTCGGATTAGTTTTGCCTATTCTACCTAGAAGTGGAATTGCTGGGTCATATGGCAATCATATGTTTAACATTTTAAGAAATTCCAAACTGATTTTCAAAGTAGCTATGCCATTTTATAGTCCTACCAGCAATGTTTCCAATTTCCAGTGGGTCCACATCCTTGCCAACACTTGATATTGTCAGTCTTTTAAGATGTGTGATTACAGTGGGAGTGAGATGTTATATCATAGTTTTCATTTGCATTTCCCTGATAGCTAATGACATCGAGTATCTTCACGTTTATTGTCTGTTCATATGTCTTCTTTTGTGAAGTGATGGCTTGATTTTTTGGTCAATTTTTTTTCATTAGGTTGTTTCCTTTTTATTTGATTGTGAGAGTTCTTTATATGTTTAGGATGTAAATCCTTTATCAGAGGAGTTATTACAAATATTTTCTCCTAGTCTGTGGCTTGCCTTTTCATTTTCTTAATGGTGTCTTGTGAAGAGCAGAAGTTAAAAACTTTCCAATTGTTTCCCGCTAGCATGTAAAGAAGTACAATATATTTTATTTATTTTGTCCTTTGACGTCACTAATTCACTTGTTACATTTTCTGTAGGTTCCTTAGGATTTTTGACTCAGTCAGTATGTTTATCAAGAAAATTTTTATTCTTCCCTTTAATTATTTTTCTTGTTCTTGCCTTATTGCACTCTCTAGGAACTTCATTGCCATATGGTATAGAGGCAGAGACAGCATACATCCTTGCTTTGTTTCTGATTTTAGGGGAACACTTTCAACATTTAATAACTGGTAAATTATTATTGGTATAATACCATTAATTAAGCCACAGATCTTATTCATATTCTGCCAGTTTTTCTCCTTTTGCCCCCTTTTTTCTGTTCCAACATTTAATTCAGAACTCCACGTTGCATTTAGTGGTTAGTGGTTGTATTTCTTTAGTCTTCTACAGTCTGTGGCAGTCCCTTAGTCTTTTTTTGGTCTTTCCTAAATTCAACATTTTTGATGAGTTCTGGTTGTTGTTTTGCAGAATGTCTCTTGATGTGGGTTGGTGTGATGTTTCCTCATGACTTATGCTGAGGTTGTGCATCTTTTGGCTAGAAAACCACAGCAGTGATGTTATATTCTTTCTGGTGTATTATATCAGGGGGTACATGTCAATCAATATTATTACTGGTGATGTTTACCTTGATCACTTAAGGTTAAGGTTAAACTGTTGTCTGCTAGGTTTCTCCACTATAACATTACTCTTTTTCTCTTTGTAATTGTTAACGCTCCTGCAGGAGGAAATATTTTGAGATTATGAAAATAGCCTGTTTCTACTCCAACTTTTACCTACTGATTTTAGTATCCATTGGTGGGTCTTGCCTGCAACCATGATCACAACGGTGTTTGCCTAATGGTGATTTGATATTTCCCTCATTCCTTTTCTTTCTTTCTTTCTTTCTTTCTTTCTTTCTTTCTTTCTTTCTTTCTTTCTTTCTTTCTTTCTTTCTTTCTTTTTTATTTTTTGAGATGGAGTCTTGCTCTGTCGCCCAGGCTGGAGTGCAGTGGCGCGATCTCGGCTCACTGCAAGCTCTGCCTCCCGGGTTCACGCCATTCTCCTGCCTCAGCCTCTCCAAGTAGCTGGGACTACAGGCGCCCACCACCACGCCTGGCTAATTTTTTGTATTTTTAGTAGAGACGGGGTTTCACCGTGGTCTCAATCTCCTGACCTCATGATCCGCCTGCCTCGGCCTCCCAAAGTGCTGGGATTACAAGCGTGAGCCACTGCGCCCAGCCATTCCTTCTGTATTTATTAATTACAATTCTTCCCCAAGGAATAGCTGTCCTTTCACACCATTTATTTATTCAATTATTTATATATGTGAGTATGGACTCCTGGGTAGTTTATTCTATGGGTTACAATCCAATACTATCATTATATATTTTGCTGTTCAAGTTATTTCCGTTTTAACCATTGGGAGTTCCTTCAGGTTGATTTCTATGGCTTTTTGACATGCCTCCAACCTTTTCTTCTGAGCACTTCCTTATTTTTTGGCATCACAAAAATGTTCTAGCTTCACCTTGTGTTGCCCTAGCCTTGAAATCAACTGCTTTGCCAAGGAGCCCTGTTTTTTTTTTTTTTTTTTAAATTGAAGAATAGTGTTTAGAAACCAAGATCTGAGCCCTAGGTGTGCTCACAACTGTGGAGTATTATTGCTTTCAGGCCCTCTCAGCACACAAAGATAGGAAATATATGTATATTTATCCATGCATATACACATGAATATATCTATATCTATCTGTACATAGATGAAAACCATGAATTTTAATATACTGATACTTCGAATTCCAATAAAAGACATTCTAGCATCTCTCCTTTCCTTATTTATAACTTCTTTCTCAGTGAAAAATCTGACTATCTATAAAATATTTACCTGTTTGTTCAATCCTAATATACACACTTACAACAGCTGTGGAATTGCTACCCCTGTACTAACTGGAGCACAGTACAGTTATTTTTGTCTTTAGCCTTAAAATATCCAGTCAAGATGCTGTTTCTCAAAGTTACATAGGTTAGTTTTTCCTTCCCCATTCCCTTCAGCATGGTGACATTTTTCATTTGTAGTACAGTTAGGTTCATTTGTTACTGTTTGTATTCCATTTAGAGTTCCACCACAAAAAAAACATTGTTTATTTTGAGTGGTATGTGAAATATTACCAAGACTCAGAGCTAATAAAAAAAAATGATCTATTCAGAGAAGCACTGCTTCCTTCTCATCCTTCCTCCCTCATTCCCATTCCTCTCTTCTTTCCACCCCTTCTCCAACCACCCCTGAAGGTAACCATTCTTGTTTGTTTCTAGTTAATCCTTTCTGTATTTCTTTTGCACAAATGAGTAGACATATTTTCTCATCTCCCCTTCTTTTTTCACATAATGGGTAGATACTATAGATATCTGCTTTTTAAAAACTTTTACAAACACACATCATTTCAAAAAGTACTCCTCAATTTCTATTTTCTTGATTATTTTATATTGTAAATGGGTATCAAATCTTGTCAAAGGCTTTTTAAGCATTGATGAAGCTAATCTTATGTTTTTTTGTTAGATCTATTAACATGGTGCATTATATTAATGGATTTCAATTTCTTGAAATACACTGATGCTTGTTTTATGGCATAGTATATGGTCTATCTTGGTGAATGTTCCATGTCCACTGGAAAAGAATTGTGCTCTGCAGGTACTGAGTGTACTGTTTAATAAATATCAATGAAGTCATTGTGGTTGATAGTATGGTTCAGATCTCTATGTCTTTATTGACATTTCATATAATTGTTCTATCATTAGTTAGAGAGAGGTGTTAAAATCTCCAACTATGCTTGTGGATTTGTCTATTTTCCCCTCTAGTTCTATCAGTTTTAGCTCCATATATAACAAATCTCTGCTTTCAGGTACAAACTCATTAGGACTGTTATGTCTTCACAATGAATTGCCCCTTTTATCAATATGAGGTGTTCCTCTTTATCTCTGAAATAATTTTTGATTTGAAGTTTACTTTGTCCAACACTTATATAGTCAAGCCAGTTTTCTTATGTTTATTGTTTGAATGGCATATCTTTTCCCATTCTTTTATACTTTATCTGTGTCTTTAAAGTGTGTCTCTTTTAGACATTTTATAGTTGGGTCTTTTTCTTAAAAAAAATCTGGTCTGATAATCTCTGCCTTTTAATTAGTGTATCTGGTCCATTTAAATTTAATATAAGTATTAATACAGTTGGATTTAAGTCTACTATTTTGTATTTGTTTTCTTTTTGGTTTTCCGTTTTTGTTTGCTTATTTTGTTTAGTTTTACTCTGTGGCACTTTCCTGCATTCTTTTGGGTTAATAAATATTTTTAATTTTCAATTTTGTTTCATCTGCTAGCTTTTTAGCTCTACCTCTTATTATTTTTCTCTAAGCAATTGGACCAAGACTATACATAACTTATTCAAGTTAATAACATATCACTTTGCACTTCCACCACACAACTGATACTTCCCACTTCTGATTATTATTCTGACATTTTCTGCCCTAAAACAGACCTCAGGACCTAACCACATCAATCAGTACAAAATACAAATGGACCACATACTCCAGTTAAGAGATTATGAGGCTGGATAAAGAAGTAAGACCCAACTATAAGCTGTGTAAAATCATTCCCCTAGGAGAGAGCATCCTGAGTGTAACAGCATCAGAGAGACAGATGCAGGGCATGCAGGGAATGTCAGCAAATCTCAGGCACTAGGCTTAGAACAGAAGAAAATCTGAACCCTGCAAGAAGTACATTCTGTCTCCCTGGCTCAGTCTCCAAGGTATTCTGGGACATCCCACTGAGTGTTCTGGCATCTAATTAAGTGTTTTCCAAAAATCATGCCTCAGTAAGTGAGCCCAGGTCCTTCTGAGAAAGATGAGGTGACTACATATTCAGCTGTAACTTGCGTTTTCTCCATTTGGCAGACTCCTAAAAAGGGTCTTGGTTTGATCCACACCCCCAACCAGGGTCAAAGAGCAGGCTTTCCTGCTTGATGCCAACCGCAACATAAAAAAGCAAGGCAGAAGAGACCAGATCCAGGCTGCACTGCTTATGGACTATATGCTCTTGGATGAACCACTTCATCTTTCTCAGCTACAAGGTCCTCGTCTGTAATAGGCACTGTAAAAGCAAGGACTGCTGTGTGAATAGCGCCTGCTGGAGTTGTTCAGGGCATAGTCTGCACAGCCCCGAGTGGAGGCCCTGGTAAAACCTATGTTGCAGAGGTGCCAGGAGCATTTCATGAGGTAGTATATGAAAAAACAACCATCTTACGGCCTGACAAGTGGGACAGAGAAAGTCAATTCCAGTGTATCAATTCAATGGAATATCACACAACTCAATGATAGCAATCTATTTTTACGAGGGGTAAGCTCCTCATGCTTTATTATAAACGGAAGAACTCAGCCTACATAATGCCAAGGATAATATGATCCAGTTTTGATCACCAGGCTTGTAGCTACATACGTATGAAAAATCCTAGCGGGATAACCCCAAGGTGTTGCGTTGGATTTGAATTGTTTTTCTTCTGTTAATATTTCTCTGTTTTTCCGCAATGAGGATTCTTTCAACTGAATAAGAAATGTCCAAAATTTAATTTTAGTTGCCTTTTTTTCTTCCTATTACTCCTCTCTGGGACTCCTCTCCAAAACAGAAGCAACGATAAAATGAGCAACGACAGTGCTGTGGATACTCTGTCTCATGCAACACTGCAAGGGAGTTTCAGGGTGTGCACTGTACAGAGGAGGACATGGATTCTCACAGAAAGCAATGCTACTGTTGAGAAGGCAATGATCCCTCCTCGCAGGGCTTCCTGTGGTTGAACGTGAGGAAGATGCAAAGGTGTTTTGTGAAGGGATAGGTGCCCCGGCCACAGTGGGATGGAGTGGGAAGTACATGAGTTTGATAGCCAGATGGCCTGGATTAAGTTCCAGCTGTCTTGCTTCCAGCCTGTGTGTCCTTAGTTAAGTGACTTCACGTCCCTGAGCCTCAGTTTTCCCATCTGTAAAATGGGGGGTAGCAAAAATGCCACTTCTGAGGGCTGAGCTGAGCATCATATGAGATGATGTGTGTAACAGTTCCTGTCTAATGAGTAGGTGCCCAGCGATTGAGAGTTTTGATCATACTCATATCCTCTGGTCTAGCTGGTACCCCTGATTTCAGCAGGGGCCCCTGCATCTCTGATAAACATGACCAAGAGCAAGGTGGACTCTGAGCAGTCATGGAGCAGAGCTTGCTGATCAGCTGCCTCCTTTGACATCCACACCCCTTGGCCTGACGATCTTGGTGGGTCAGAGGGGTGCTTCCCTGACTGCACATGCCAAATCTAAATAGCCACACCCTGAACCTGGGCTAGAGAGGGAGGTGGGTCAGTTGTCACAATGAGTGGGGGCAGGACTGGCCTTGAGTAGATGGAGGCCAGGGAGGCCAGATGTCCTGTGCTGCTCTTAAAGAAAATGTCCCACTGGACATGCTTGTAGGTGAAAAACCTATTTATATTTATCCGAGGTTAGACTCCATTTGTCATGTAAACACAAGCTATGTACTTTTTCATATGTACTTAATTTTCTGGAAATTCAAATACCATGTAAATCAAGGAAAGAGTTTTTCACCATTTTGTACACTCACTCAATGATAACCCTGCTCGTGGTGGGTTTGCTACAAACACATGTCAATCTATACTTAAGGCTGTCACATTCATGGTGATTCTATGTCTAGAGGAAACAGAGGGAGGGAGAGGTGCTCTCCAAGCAAAGGGGAAACATGTGCAAAGGCCCTGAGGGAGGAGGGGAGAGTTAACTTGCAGAGGTGAAGTAGACTGCTGTGGTGGGGCAGAGTGAGCGTGGGGGAATGGTGGGTGGTGAGGCTGGTGGGGCCGCAGGAGCTGGGCAACACAGGGCCTTGTGGCCATGCTGAGTCTAGCACTATGAGAAGCCAAGAAGGGCTTTTCATCAGAGAAGACATGTTCAGATTTGCATTTTGAAAAAAAAATCCCTCTGCAGGGTAGAGCATGGAGTGGAAGTGACAATAGCACAGGCAGAGAGTCCAGTGAAAGGTTTCTGAGCCATCCAGGTGAGCAGTGATGGTGGCCTGGGCTAGTGGGGAGACAGTGAAGCTTGGGAGAAATGAATGAAGTGGGCGACAGCATCTACAAAACTTGGGGATGCCTTGGATTTGGGAGGGAGGAGGTGTGGAGGCTTTCCTCCTAGGTAATTCCCAGGATCCTGGATTGTGGATGGATGGTGGGGCCCCTTTCTGAGGCCTGAATCCAGGAGATGTGTGAGCCGAGGAGGAAGATCGCATTTCCATGATGACCATCACTCCCGGCCTCCCTCGCCGCCTTTTCCATCCCCACCTTTGGCGAACTTACCTGACTCTGCCACCTCAGCAATGGGTACCCCCTGCTCGTACGCCATAAAACCCAGGACTGAGAAGATGGCAAACCCAGCAACGAAGCTGGTGCCGCTGTTCAGGCAACAGAGCATGATGCAGTCCCTGTGGGGAAGCAGCGAGAGGCACTAGGGTCAGAGTGGGCAGAACCGGTGCACGGCTCAAACGTTCTCCACCCGAGCACCATGGCTGTCCTGTGGGGCAGGCAGGGAAGTGTGGGCACAGGCAGCTCTGTTTTTCTGATGGAGCACTCATGGTTCTGAGAGGTTGGGTGGCTGGCCCATGGTCACACAGCTTCTCCTGAATTTCTAGAAGATAAGGTAGGTCACGAATCAGAAGCGTGGAGCCAGCATGGAAAGGGAGGCTGGCACATGGGAAAATGCAGAACTAATGAGAAAATACTCCGAAACACACCGACACTCCTCCAAGTCCCTGGTAGGAGAGAAAGCCTGGGAAGTATTCCTGGGAGCTCAAAGCAAGGAGGGCAGGAGAAGCCTCCATGGGAGAAATGGGGGCTTCCCAGCCAGGGGAGCAACCATGGGCCTTGCACCTGAAGCTCCAGCAGCCTCTGGGGGAGAGGCTTTATGGTAACATTCATCCTGGCCAAGCTGTTTACTGGAGCAGCATCTGCCAGACCTCAGTCTGTCTCTGCTCTGCTGCTGCGAGGGAGCAGCCCCTTCCAAGTTGAACCCTTGCATGGAGAGGTTTATCAGAGCAGTGACTGTCCCCTGCTTTTGGGAGGGGGGGAATCACCAGCTAAGAAGTACCAGCATAAAGCCATGGCCCAGGAGAAATCAGACTAGAAACAATGGAACTTTGTCAAGATGAAGACGGTACCCTCGAGTCCCAGCCTGTCCTGCCTCAGGCCCAGCATCCTAAAATCACCAAGTCAGGAAGTTAGCCTCTTAGAATCTTAGTCTTAGCCACTGCAGTGCCTGGACTGAGACTTAGGCATACAATCCATGTTAATACCCCATTTTATAGGGGAGGAGCTGCCAGGTGACCTTGTTCAACCTCCTGCCAGAGGCATGACTAGCCTCCATGGCATCGCTGCGGGTGGCCAGCTGACCTCTGCTTGCACACCCAGGCATGAGGAGCCGGCCATTTTTTCCAGTGGTACTTTCCCCTTGTTGGACAGCTCTTACTGCTTAGAGTGCTAAGAACTTTCTCATATTGTATTCACCCATGCTTGTTCTCTCTGATAGTTAGCTTTACCCTCCAAAACAGCCTGGAGTTCCTTCAGGCTTGGGAGATCTGAAGATAATGGCCCTATAGCCCCTTGAGTTTTCTGTTCTCCGTTACACATTCCAGTTCCCTTACCAATTCCTTATTTTGCTTGAAATCTGTAATACACTACAGCTTATCCAGTCCCTCCTCAATTGTCACATCCAGAACTATTCTCAACAACACAGCAGGACTCTCACCTCCTCTTCTTCTGGTATCATACTTTTTATAAAGCAACCAAAGGTTACATTAATGTTGTTGGTGGTTGTAACACCCTGTTGCCTTGCAATGACCCTAGGAATCAAGGGTAGAGAGAGCATTGAACTGGTGCGACAGCCTTGGGTTCCAATTCTCCCTGCAATATTTTTTCTTTGAACCTGATCTCACTGGCTATACAAGGTGCTTGGATAACAGAATTTCTTGGCCTTGTGCTAGATCAAATTATTTTTCAGCAAGGAGTCACTCTCACAACCTTCTTCCTTGGAGTGAAATATATTTCCCTGCCCTCACTGACTTTGGGCTTAGCCACACGACTTGCTTTGGACAACAGGATGTTAGCAGATGTGACATAAACAGAGGCTTGAGATGGGCTTGCATGATTGGATTTGTCCTATATCATTTCTGTGATTTTCGATGAGAACTTCCCCAGGGGAGCTGCTATCCTTTCGGCCTAGACCCCAGAATGTACACACGTGGAGCTGACTTGAGCCTGGCTTGGACCTTGGAGCCAAACCCAGGGTCTTTCAATCTACAGCCTGCAGGAGAGTCTCCCCAGCTGACCAGCAGACTTGTGAGCAATACAAGCAATCACTTGATGCGGTCGGCCCCCGTGTGCTGGGGTTGTTTGTTACACAGCAGTATTGTGGCCATGGATGACTGATACGGGTCCCTTCAAATAACTCTTCTGGCACTGTGAATGCTGGCTGGGCTGGTATAAGCGGGGACTTTATCTGCAAGTCTGATTTACCTCTGCTCAAAAAGAAATTCAACTGTGCCCAGGTAAGGGCAGAGTTATTCCGAAGGTTGGGATATATCTGCTCCTTGTGCCTGTTTCCTGAAGTCTGAGGCAAAATGGCCCTGACTAATCAAACAGTGGACATTGGATGATACCAGGGAGGAAAGCCTTTGTCTACAGCCTCTCCATTCTGGAATTCTCCCACGTGATGCTTTCAGCACCTGCAGTATGCCAGCCCTGGGCTAGGTTTCACTGAATCCTGAGGCTGAGGGAGATGAGTCAGATAGATCAAAGCCCGTGCTTTTGCTAGGAGCTAAACAAAAATGATGCACCCTAAAAATTAAGATGAACAAATCCTGACTTTAAAAAATTGTCTCTGGGCATCCACACAGGTGTTGAAAAACAAATGTTCCTTGTTAAAAAATTCCCATCTTCCTGCACAGGTCTGTTGAGTGACTTCCTCACATTATGGAGAGACAGAAGGAGAGACAGAGAAGCTCTTTAGGGACCTAAGGTCTCTTCCAGCCCCATGCATGACCTGTCCCTCCTCCCCTCCAGTCCTCAGAACACCCACCCCTTCAAGCAGACAGAGCTTAGTGGTGTCTTCGGAAGTGAGGATTTTCCCTGCCTGGCTCGCTCCATTTCCATCCCTCTAATTCCTTCCCCAGCTCCCACGTCTAGGTAAAACGCTTATGTAACAGTGCTTTGAAGTCAGCAGGCGCTGAGCTGGGCTTTTAAGACCTCCAGAAGCTATTATGCTGTCAGGAGAGAGGGTACTAATTTACTCCACTGGAGTTGAGAAGACCCACTTGCAGAACAATTTGAAAAAGGAAATAAAATGAATCTTCTAATTTTTGCATTGCCACCCAGGGGATTTGCTTTCTTCTGCTGATGGGAGAGATGGAATAAAACCTGCCTGCTGGAGAGGAAAGCAGAAGGGACCCATGGCTGACAGCATACCTCCTCCACACACTCAGTGGGGAATGAAGCTGCCACTGCCCCAAGACACAGGCTGGAGACAAGGCAGTTTTGGCCAAATCCTCTTCAACTCCAGTAGCTGGGAAAGAGCTGGCCACCCCTGGTAGTGAGGAATAGGGGTGCAAGAGCCAGGAAGACTCAGGTGAAAAGCCACGCTCCATCCCTAGCAATGTGAACAGGAGTAAGGGACTCGAGCTCCATGGGCTGCCGTCTCCTTGCTTGTGTAATGGGGTGGTTTTGTTCTGACTTCCCTGCATGGAAGTCAGCACTAAACTAAGTACAAGGGATGCAGCAGACAACAAGAACATCCGGCCCACATCCTTATGGTGGTGACAGCCTAGCTGCAGGGGACAGTGACCAAATGATCTCTGAAGGGCCCAGCACATGGGTCCCCATGCTGACCGCAAGCCACCGATGGGGTGATACTGTACACAGTGTACATTTGAAAGAACTCCCAAGGGGGTCAGACTTGGTCCAGCCTGGAAGCCTGTACGTGCTATTCTTCCTATCTGGGTGCCTCTCTCTTCCTGTCCATGGTTAACATTTTCATTATGGCTGACAAAGATCTTTACTTCTCATCCCCCATGCCCACATCCTCCACAAAACTAGATGCCTTCTTCTGGACAGCCTGCTCTGACTGTCTTTAGCATCTCATTGTCATCCAGTCACCCAAATACCTCTCACCCAAAGAACCCTAGAAGCAGAACTCATGGTGGCCTGATGGCACACTGGATTCTACAATAGCTTCTCTTTTCAGCATGTTGGACCTGCCCACATTAACTTCCCCATTGTCTTGATTTCCCCAAGTTACAAACTCTATAGGCTGCACCACTGCTGTCTGCAGCTCCCATGGTACCGATTCTAGGGCCTCGCACTTAGTAGACACACAGTAAACACTGCTGACTTAACAAGTGAGTTCATAATGTGACCACTAAGCTAGCTCTCAGAAAGGATGTAGTGGGGAGGCCAGGATGGACACTGAGAGACCCCAGTCAGAGTCCAGGCCCTGCCACGTCTAGCAAGGTACCGCCTCCACCAGCTTCACTTTCCCTGTCTCAAAGATGGGGTAATGTGGGAGGGACGCTATCACTGGTAAAAGTTCTTTCAAATGCACGGTGCCACTCGAGCCACACGATGACCCAGTGATGTGGTGGTTAATTCCAAGTTCCTGTCCCACCAGGTATGGCATGACCTGCTCACCTACCCTCACGTATGCTTAACAGGACTTGGGAAAAACACTCTCAATATTTTAAGAGTGTGTTGGCTGGGCACTGTGGCTCACACCTGTAATCTCAGCACTTTGGGAGGCTGAGGCAGGCGGATCACAAGGTCAGGAGATCAAGACCATCCTGGCTAACATGGTGAAACCCCGTCTCTACTAAAAATGCAAAAAATTAGCCGGGTGTGGTGGCGGGCACCTGTAGTCCCAGCTACTCGGGAGGCTGAAGCAGGAGAATGGCGTGAACCTGGGAGGCAGAGCTTGCAGTGAGCCGAGATCGCACCACTGCAGTCCAGCCTGGGTGACTGAGTGTGACTCCGTCTCAAAGAAAAAAAAAAAGAGTGTGTTGCTTGTTTTTTTACTGGTGTTTTAGTGTTTTTCCCATAGACTTGTTTGTATTCTTTATATATTGTGGATATAAACCCCTTGAGTATCGTATGTTGTTGGGATGCTCATTATAGAAAACTCTCATATTTGGAAATAAAATAATGTAGATGATGTTTGTATTAACAATTTTTTAAAAATTATAAAAGCAATACGTACTCAAAGTTAAACAAAAGAAACTAAACAAAACACACGCATTTAAGCTGTATAGAAGGTAGAAGTGGGAAAAGCCCGCCTCCCCACCTCTGACTTCCCAGTCTCACTTTACGGAGGTGGCTACTTTGAATAGTTTCTGTGTTTCTTTCCAGAAATTTAGATGTTCTCCATATTTATGTGGACTAATCTGCCACTTAGTTCTTTTGTGATTCTTTTAATTATTTTTGATGTTTTCTACATCTTTTCCCATTCTGAAATCAGTATTTCATTCCTACTTATAGGATGGTTTTCTTTTAAAAAATATTTAACTCTGTAATCAATCTGACACTTATTACGGTGGAAAGATGGGATGATATATGATAATCTAATTTGATGATTTCCCCAAAATACTTATCCTATCTCAGAACCATTTGTTAAAAAAAACAAAAACAAAAACAAAACAAAACAAAAAAAACAACTTCCTTTCTCCACTACTCTGTGATAAGGGATTGTAGCACTGTCATTATTCCATGGTCTTATCCCTGCTTAAGGAGCTCTTAGACTCTAAGGAAGAGGTGCACTGTCCATCTACCATGAAATATTAACCTATTGTGTACCAGGCACTGAGTTCAGGGGTGCAGAGACCCCAATAGACCGAAACCTCAACAGACTGACCATCATCCTAGATCAGCACTTCCACCACACACTGCAGGGTGACCTTGGGCAGGTCCCCTGCCCTCCACAGGTCTCAGCCTTGCTGTAGAACTCAAGCTGCAGGCGTGAGAGGCCAGGCAGCCAAGGGTCAGACACTGGGGCTCACCTCCTCACCTGAACCCCCTCCCAGCCCTGGTGCAGCCAGCTACAGGAGGCCAGAGAGACGTGTTAGGCTGAGGGGCAAAGTGGGGCACTGGCCCCAGGTGGGGCAGAAGAGGACCCCACAGTCAAGTACGAAGGGCAGGAAGCAGGTTTCTAAATAGTAGGCGGGAGAACAAGGCCCTTGGTGTATGTACTAGCCTGTGTCTCAGGCAAGTCACTTATCCACCCTGGGATACGTCTTTACCATACGAGGTGGCACTGAGACCTGATTGAGATTTCGGTAGTGGTGGGGGATTGGCTTTGCAGCCTGAGAGAGACTCTGACTGCATTTGTTATTCTCCTAGCTCCTTGGTGGCCCACTCTGACCCTTCGGTAGTGGGAGGCCAACAAACAGCCTATCTGTCTCCTCCTGGGGCCCTGCAAGGTGGGCAGACAAACATAAACTAGCCTGGCAGGTTAGAGGGCTCTCAGGGTTTGGTGGAGAGCTGGCAGGGCCCAGGGAAATGCTCACCTGTAGCAGTTGTTGTTATAATTGTTATAACTTCCCAGAGCAGTCAGACAGCCCAGGCAAATGGCATAGGAGAAAAAGATCTGCGTTCCAGCATCTACCCAGACCTGTAGGAAGGCACAAAGATGTTGGCATAAACAGAAGTCAGATGTGTGGTGAGAGGGTGGCCCTGGTCTCTGAAATCCCCCACCCACACTCTACGCTTCAGAAAAACTCCATGAGGGATAATTAAACTTCCTAACCTACCCAGGACCCCCTTTAAAAGAGTTCTATTCTTGGGGACCACATGATCAAGTGTAAATGTCCTCAATTAATTCTGGAATTTGCCAGAGTTTATGAATAATAGCTCAGTGAATAGCAAGAATTTGAATGCTTAGGACCCCGGCCTCAGCTGTGTGACCCTGGACAAGTTACTTAACCTCTCTGAGGCTGTTTCCTTATCAGCAAAGTAGGGAAGAAACTTCCCTATCAGGACTGTTGCAAGGATTCATGCAACAAGGACCGTGAGCCCCTGGGATCTAGCGCCTACTTGCAAGGTAAGTCATGTTTAAGGTAAAATGAATTCTTCCTTTTCCTCGTGATTAAGGCCACCATGAGAAAAGTGTCATAAGATTCTGTCCAGGGGGACACATTTGCAGAGCTGACCTCAGCATAAAAGGTGGCAGGGAGGGGAGGAGTGAGGGAGGCCCACCATGTCCTTCTCCCTTTCAGAACAGATTCCCCCCCTCTAGGCTTCCTATGTGGTACACAAGATAACTACTTTCCTAGTCCCCAAGCTCCCTTTTGATAAAAACTGCTGTGGACAGCATGATATGCACAACAGAAATGACAGTCGCTTCTCGAACACTTTCCCTGGGCTCCCTTTGAGCCCAGCCCCTAGAAGTTGCCAAGGAAAATCCAGAGCTCAAATTGAAATGCAGCTACTGAGACTCATGCTTAGGTATCAAATGCCATCTAGAGAACAGGGCTGGCACTAAATATAAAAAACAGGAAACACTTACTGACCTCTCAATGTACGGGCACCACGCATTACTGCCCTTCATGCATTACTGAATATTCACAGCAACCCGGCCAGGCACGGTGGGTGGCTCATGCCTGTAATCCCAGCACTTTGGAAGGCTGAGGCGGGTGGATCACCTGAGGTCAGGAGTTTGAGAGCAGCCTGGCCAACATGGCGAAACCCTGTCTCTACAAAAAATACAAAAATTAGCCAGGTGTGGTGGCGGGGGCCTGTAATCCCAGCTATGTGGGAAGCTGAGGCATGAGAATTGCTTGAACTGGGAGGCAAAGGTTACAGTGAGCCCAGATCACACCACTGCACTCCAGCCTTTGTGACGGAGCAAGACTCTGCCTCAAAAAAAAAAAAAAATTCACAGCAACCCTGTGTGGTAGGTGCTATTATTGGCCCCCTTTTACAGCTGAGGAGACTGAGGAACAGAGAGGTTGAGTAATGTGCCCAAACCACACAGCTGGGAAGTGGCAGATGCAAGTCCATGGCGGTCTGCCTCTAGAGATGTATGCTCATTCAGTCCCAGAATTTCCGATGTGGAATCAGCCTCAGAAGGCCTGTGGTGTAACCTCTCACTCAACACAGGACTCTCTTCTGAGTACTTCTGACAGAATAGTCTCTGCTTGCTTACCACCAGTGACCAGGAGCTCACTATCTCCTGACCCAGACCCTTTCTTCTTCAGAACGCTGTGACTATTAGAACATTTTTTAGGATGAGATGAACTCTCTCTTCCTGTTTTCCTTGTTCTGGGGGCATCCAGACCACATCCCTCTCCTCCATGTGGTAGCACTTTAAAGATTCAAAGAAAATACTCATGCCCACTGGACCCCAGAACTCTTTCCTTTTCAGGCAAAGTATCTGTATCTCCTCCCTCTTCAGAACTGGACTACACGGTACAAGTCATTCTATCATGGGTCTGCTCAACTGTGTTAAGTCATTTAACAAATTGCCTATTAAAATGGAAGATCATAATGCGGCCTCTGAACCTGAGAAATAAGTGTATTTTTTTCTCCTCTAACAATAGTATCACTGGGTTTAGGGTCTTGGAGCTCTGTGAGGAACTTAGGGAGAGCTCTTTCATGAAGTGCAGGGGCAGGGAGAGGCAGGTAGTGCCAGCAGACCAGAGTGCACTGAGATGGGGTAGGAGAAACTGGAAAGAGGAAATACAAGAACAAACTCCAGACATTTTGATATGAGTGGGGGTATGGGGATATGAGATAGGCTGGTAGTAAAAGGGTAAATACAATTTGGGGAAGGTTTTTGGAAATGGTAGAAGCTTAAGGATGCTTAAATGTTGGTAGGAAGGGTCCAGTGGAGAAAAAAGTGTTAAAGACTTGAGAAGAAGTGGTTGTATTTTTAATTCCTCCTGCTTTGTCTCAGTTTCCCCATTTGCTACCTCAGTGGATTGCCTGTTCTGCTTAGTAAGGCCAGTGAGCCACATGAAGAAGCAAAAAGCAGTGCAGCTGCTGACCCAGGAAATGGGAGGCCAAATCTCAGTGGCAACTCACAGAGCTACTCAGTGCCTGATCAGACACTGGGCCTCCAGTCACACTTGTTAATGCGGCCACAAACCAGGTGTCCCTCCTTCACTGTCCTGAGCCAGAGTGTGCAGGCCAGAGTGAGCAAAGCCCTCATACTTGTGGGAGAGCTGGCTCCCCAATCCTGACTGAATCCCACCACTCATTGGAGTGGGCCCTCCCCTAACATGGTAAATAAATGCTCTGTGAGTTAGAAAACACCAAAGAAAGCTTTCGAACCACAAGCCCCAAAGATATGTCACCCAAACCAATGATTTTCACTTGCAGGTATTTTTCTTTTTTCAGTTTGCTCTTTGGGCACATCAATGCTGAAATGGACATCTGCTGTTTTTGCCTACTTAGCATCCATCTTTCCTTTTTGGGTAACAGCACTTCAATTTTACTTTGGAAAGCTACCTCTTCTCCACTCAGAGGTAGATTCAGGACCGGCCACATGACCCAGGCCTGGCCAATCCAAGGATTTCTCTTGGCTACAGTGACTGGTTCATGGATGAGCATATGATGCAAGGCAAGTCAATGAGACACTTTTGTTTTTTTTTTTTTTTTGCTGGGGATGTAAAGCTTGTAACTGCTGGGGGCATCACTGGCCATGAAGGAAGAGTCTACCTGAGAATTAAGGCCAATACACACGAAAGCAGAGTCTAGAGCAAAGGCAGACCAATATTAGCACATGACTCCCTGGATCAGACCTGAAATCAGACCTATCCTAGAACATTCATTTCAGAGGCCTATAAATTCCTCTTTTATTTAAGTCAAGTTGGATTGAATTGTTCTCACTTCAAACTCAAGCTAATAGCAACATTTAGCTCTTAGAAAAACCCAGAGGGTATGAGCCCAAATCCTTTAATCAATCCAAAATTACTGATGGGCCAGCATTCACTAAGTGCATTCACCTGTATACTGTGCAGAACCCTGTGTCACACTCTGAAAGAGGTACCACTCAATTTTACATAGCACTCCATCTCTGTCCTCAGGTGAGATAAAACATTCACAAAACAAGGTGCCCAGTAGCTAGGAGAGACAGATGGGGGGAAAGAGAAACTTGTGCTAAGGCAATCAGAGAAGGCTGCCTGGAGGAGGCACACCTTTCAAAATTGGAGAAGAGATGAAAGAGGGCATGTTGGGCTTAAAAATTCACGTGAAAGGTGAGTATGTTCTCAAATGATTTTTCCATCTTGCTCTCCTACCTCTTTGGGGAAAAGCCTGTCATTTTTATTCTGATATTCACCATTAAACCAGCATCTTTACACAATACCCTTAATCTTCCCCTTTTTTGACAGTCTGTTGGTTCTCTGCTGTGAGGAATACAGAAATTAGCTACAGCCTCCATTTGTCTTCCCTCCCTACCCGCTAGCATCCAATTTGAAGAAATATCCATTTGCTTCCAGTTAATACTTACAAGTCAATCTGTAAACTTTTTCTACTTTTCATATATATGCTATTATCTTCAAATTTTTAATACACTGTATAGATTATCAGAACATAAAACCATCACATAATAGCCTTTACTGATTGATTGATTGAGATGGGATCTTGCTATGTTGCCAAGGCTGGAGTGCAATGGCATGATCATGGCTCACTGCAGCCTTGAACTCTTGGGTTCAAATGATCCTTCTGCCTCAGCCTCCTGAGTAGCTGTGACTACAGGTGTGCACCACCATGCCAGGCTCCTTATAGTCATTATTTAATGTGAATTCAATAGGTAACTATGAATTTAATGATCACCCCCAGCCCTTATGTTAATACCTTTCCAGTCAGTTTTGTTATCTGTAGCTTGTTTTCTAGTAAATTCCTCTGGAAAGTCTCATAGGAAAGAATATTTGCTGAGTTCTCACATGTTTAGAATAGTTGATCTGTGACTTTCATACTTGAAAGGCAATTTGGCTGTATATAAAACCCTTGGCTCTCTTTTTCTTTTCCTGAGTATCTGGAATATATTGCTTAGTTATTTTCTGGCACAAAGTGCTGTGGTAGAAAAGTCTGGTGCCAATATAACTTGCTTCCCCTTATAAAGCACTTATTCTTTTGGTCTGGATGTCCAACAGGTTTTATTCTACACTTTATTAAAGTCCAACAGTGATGAATCTGTGTTGATTTTCTCAGGCTCATGGTATATTTTTTCAGGATACAAGTTCAAGTCTTCTCTTTCAGGAGAAAAAAGATCCCGAAATTATTGTTGTATTTATTCTCTTCCATTGCTTTAGGTCTCTTCTTTGGGGACTCGTATGTATGTTGGACCTTCTTTGCTCACCTTCTATACCTATCACTTTTTCTTTCATTCTTTAAAAAGTCTTTGTTCATTTCTGACTTTATTTTTATATTTTTCCTCCTTTCCATCTTCTGTTTGTCATATTATCCATGGTCTGTATTCACTATTATTCCTTCATTTTAGTTATTTTTTCTGAAATAGTTTTTCTTTTGTAAGTTGCCCTTCCTGTCAGCTCTCTTTTTAAATAGTCTTTTTGTCTAACAATTTCATTTATGCTATTTGCCTCATAGTGTCTATTGGTTTATTACTTTCCTTTAGCTTGTTTTGAAATATTAAGTTTCAGTGTTACGCTGTTTTGTGGTTCTGTCTTTGTGCAATGCCTAGGAACAATATTCTCCCCATAATTATTTTCCTTATCATAGCTGTGCAGAAGTTTTGATCACAATCCTCTTCTGTTGCTCACGTTTAGGTAAGATAGATTTTCCTGTACTCTTAGGAGAGGACTTTCTTGCGTAGAGGAATGAGAGTGGTCCAGGATAGATTTGTCCAGACTCACAGTCTGAACTTTCCTTCTTCTTTTATTGCCAAAAGCTCTTTAAAACTATGGCCATACAGATAGCACTTTCTGAAATTATTGTTCTCTATTCTTTTCTCCCACTGCTATCCAAAGTTTCTCCTTTCATTTCCTCTAGTGTCTCTGATCTGCTCAATTTGGATTCTGCTTCCCATAATTTATCCTTAATGACAATGGAGCTTCAACTGGTTAGTGCATAGTGTTCACAGGGCCCAGACCTCTGCCCAAATTTGCTGCAGTCCTCCCCCACTTACCTAGGAGTTAGATACCTAGGAGTTAGAGACTGCATAGACCCCCTCCTCATTTGAGGTGATGTTCTCAGATAGGTCCACCAAGATTCTACCCCCAAAGACAGTCCTCTCCCATTACATGTTAGAGCTTTCTAGGTTTCCTGGTGCTAGATCTTCAGAATTCCCTTTGCCTTTATGTTCATCTTCATCTTATCCTACAGACTGATATCATGCAGATGTCATTGCTATTGGCATCTGACCCCATCTATTCACATTTTGTGGTTCATGATGTCACCTAATTGTGCTGAAGGTGCTGTCCATAGGGTTTTTGTTTTACTACTCTTGTTTCTCTGTTTGGGTGAGAAGATTCCAGGAAGTTAAAATAACTTTTTTTTTTCTGTTGCCACCTTATCTTCTTGATTCTCAAGAAATCTTTAGAGGGCAGGTTATACAAGATTGATCTTGGCTGGAGGTGAGAGACGAATACCCAGATCTGAGCAATATGGTGGGTGGGGGTGCAACACTAGATGATTCAGGTTTTTTTAAGGGTGGTTGAAGGTATGAAGTGGGGAAATGGGTATTAATTTGGAGAAGGGAAGTTTGAGATGTCAAGTGAGATGTTCAAGAGATACATGGAAAGTCTATGGCTACACATCGATGTCTGGGCTAGAGACATAGATTTGATCATCATCAGGATTTTAGCAGTAACTTAACATCTCCCTGACTCCAGATCTAAAATTTTCTTCCCTGGCCTCTTCTATTTTTCACATTTGAAAAACCAATGTTGAGATCAGCTTTTCTGCTGAGACACATGCTCATTTGGGCATAGCAGACCCTGAGAATGTACGGGATTAGATTTCTTGAAAACATCCCATGAAGAACCATGGGATGTCTTCACATGGAGTCTGCATCATTAGGCTATTTACAGAAAGCATAACTGATATATGTTTGTATTCTTACACAGATGCCTGTGGTTGTGAAAATGCAACATGGCTCCAATTCTCATCCTTGCCTCTTAGTCTAGAAAGGAACTAATTAACTCACCAGTGAGGTTGGTGTATTTGTTAAGATAATTACTGCTAGGTTATGCTGTATTAAACAATAAACCCACAAATTTCAGTAGTTTAGCACAATAAAAGTTTATTTCTCACCCACACAAAGATTAAAGCACAGCCCCTGTGAAGGGGCTCTCTTGCACCCAGTGATTTGTGATATTAAGTGTTCTTCCTTTATGACACCACCGTCTCTCAACACAAGCTTCCAGCACAGCCTCTGAGGCAGAGAAACTTGAGGTTTGCTTGGGAAGGTTTTAAGGGTTAGGCCTGAGGGTTGCCTTCACTCCCAAATACATATCATTGGCCACACCCAAGTGACTTGGTTGCAAACTAAAGACAAGGAACTCTGGGGAATGTAGTCTTCCCATTTACTCAGGAAGAGAAAAAATAAATGACTGGTGAACACAGCATTATCTCTGCCAAAGCATTATCCCAAGTCTGTTTCACCTACAGCTACTTTCTTCAACTAAAAATTCCACAAGCACAGACAAACAAAATCATGGTGGGCATTAGAATGATTTGACAAAAGGGGAAAGAAAGTCTAGTAAAATAAGCTAACAGAACATTCATGAACCAGCCCTTCCATAGGTTTGGTAATGCCTTAAGAAGTGAAAAACTTGAGTTAATGTTTGCTGAAACCTACTGCATACTGCAGGCTCTCATGTACACAATCTCATAATTTGCATAATGATCTTACTAGGTAAGTATTATCGTCTCCATTTTTTCAGAAGTGGAAATAGGCTCCTGAAAAGTCAAACAGCTTATAAGGGAGAGAGTTGGGTTTGAACCCAGAGCATTCTGGCTCTACACTTTACAGAGAAAAGCTAGGACCTCCTGGTCTGCTGAGTAGGTATGGAGTCTCAGCTGGGATTTAAACGCTCTGCAGCTGTCAAGTCAAACAGAACAAAGGCAACCCCACCTCAATGAAAGGAAGACCAGGCAACTGAGCCCTACTGACCAGCATCTCCCAGGACGCTACAATGGGAGCAGCTCAGCGGAGAAAGGGCTTCCTATTTCTCAACACAATTTGAAGGGAAAACAGTCTCAACAAAACAAACCCTAAGGAAGCTGGGTCAGTAGCTGAGAAAGGGATCACTCCCCATGTTCTGCAGCAATGAATGGGGGGCGTTCTGGCAGTGCAGCTGTGGGCGGTCCACATTCAGAGGTTTGGAGGACAGATTTGCATGGGAACAGGGGAGTGGGGCCCCTTTAGAAGAGAGGTGGTCCCGCCTCCAGCTCTGGGGCAACCTCACCTCTTTCAAGGCAACTGGTTCCAATGAGCCCTGGTGCACAGTAGGTACAGAGAGCAATGAATAAGGATGTAGCCCACCTTCCCAGCTAGGGCCACAGGGCTGCACAGAGTAGCTCCTTGATGACATATGCTGGGAGAAGCAAGAAAGTATGGATGGACAAGGACAAATTTCCCCCACCCACACTTTAGCTACAGTCATCATGATGGATACTCAGCATACACTGTCCCAGTCCACATGGACAGCACTTTACAGTTTACAATACTGTATGTCCTATGACCTGTGTGTCCCACACGCTGCCCTGAGGTGAGCATCATCATCCCCAGGTTAGACACAGGTGGGTTGCTAGAAACACGCTCACCTTTTCTCCACATTCCCACCTTGATCATGCAAGTAGAATGTCTAATTTCTTAGGTGTTTTGGGGAGAAAGCTTTACTTCTTTTTCCTACCTCTTAGAGTGACTTATCCAATTGAGGAGACTGGGGAGATGGTCATCATGCACATGTGGGCAACATATCTCTCTCACACACAGATGAAATAACATTTGTGAAACAAACCTTCAGCACCATCCTGGCTCTTGGAGAGCATTGAGAAATACTCTGGAGAGTATGCAGAAACCCAGCCAGGAGCCCTCATGAGCAGCAGGTACTTAGTCATATTCCAGTACTCAAAAACCTGGAGGAAACAAAAAAGCCTATTCCCTCTTCCCCCCACCATAAGCATGCATTTAGTGTCTACCATGTGCCAGGCACAAGTCCCAGGAATGGAGGCTGAAGCCATCACTAAATGTTATACAGCTCCTACCCTTAAGGAGCTTACACTTTAGCGGGAGAGACAGACAGCAAGCAAAGGCAGATAAGCTCTCATACATCTGGCAGAGAGGAGCAACTTGTGGGGAGGGGTATGGGAGATGAGTTCAGTGTGGTAGTGAGTTCAGTGGCAGTAGGGGCCAGGGTCCCGCCTACCCATGAAGGTATAGATGCTGCTCTGGGATTTTATACAGCACCTATGGCAGCACAGCTTACAGAAAAAAGCTACCCTAGAAATGTGCTTTCAAATCTGCAAAGAGAGCCGCCAATCAGAGCAGAAGGGCATGCCTCTGCTTGTCACCAAAGCCAGCATCAGCTGACCGACCAACTAAATCCATCTCTATGTCCTGGAATTGGCTGGTGTTTGCTGTGGTAATGCCTTAGGTCTTTGACAAATGCAGCATTAACCCATCCTGCCACGAAAGCACCAGTAAGAGGCTGTATGATGATAGTCATGCTGATGATCACAATGACACCAACTAACTTTTATTAGCACCTATGACATACCAGATGGAAAGTACTTTACAGGTATTAAACTCACCTCGTCCATACTGTTAAGGTGGGTGCTATTGTTATTTATTATCTCCCTTTTATAGATGAATAAACTAACACCCAGGGAGAGGAAGTCACTTGTCCATTTACTTTAGAGAAATGTACACACTGGCCAGTGTGAGGAGTCACTTTGGGCTTACGAACAAATGAATCTTCTAATTGCCCCAGGAACCTGGCCCACCTTGGAAGAAGGCACTGAAACACCAAGCAAAAGGGGCCTAGGTTAAACAAGGTAGCTCTAGCCAGGCTCCATGCTTTGAGCCTTGCAGGAGCTTAATGAAAAGGGCAAAAACTCTGGGGTCAGCACACCCAGCTTGGAGCTCTGCTCTTCCGCTTACTGCTACGCAACCCTGGGCAAATTACTTCACCTCTTTGAACCTCAACTTCCTTGCCTGTGAAAGAAAGACATAATGAATGTAAAGTGTGTAGTGGAGTACCTGGTACCATCCCTTTAATCTGGTTTCTTTTGGTGGCTGATGATTCTCAACTATACTATGCAAACAAGCGCCCACGTCCTTTCCAACATCCCAGCTTCCCTTCCCATCAGGTGAACTAATCAGATTTCTGAGAAGCACCAAATGCTGAACTGCCCATCACTAAGGCAGATACACATGCCTCTTAGGGCTACCAGCTTGGGTCCAACAGGGATGGATGGGAAGAATCAACACTTCATCCCTCCTAGGCTCCTTGCTGTTCCAGCACCTGGCCAAGAAGATGTGTGAAAACCATCAGACCCAACAGCACATGGGGTATGGGCTTTTGGATCCAAGAAGCCAGAACAGAGCTTGGGGCCCTCCTGGGGCTTCCAACCCACAGCCTTTTCTTTCTTCAACATTTTCTTTCAAACAGACAGCTACCACACACACACACACACACAGACCCACACACACACAGACACACGCACACACAACTTTTGTAAGCAGAGCCTTGGTTTGAGGCAAAAATATAACTTATATGGCCTGGCAGAAAATGGCTGAATTAAGCTCTTTCTTTTTGCCTTTTATATTGGTAAGGATTCTCAAAAGATTAAAAGTAGGTTAGGAGAATAATAAAACAGCTGTGTTTCCAGTGTGTACCTGACAACGGCTTTTGTAGAAGTGAATGATTACATGAAAATCACTTCCTTCCCACCTCTTTCTCAGCCTCCTCTGGGTTGCTAGGCGCCCTTGCTCCTTCTTTCGGCTAATGCCACATACAGAAGCTGATGAATACAGTATGGCCATTATGAGGAAAGGGGGAGTCTGGGAGAGGGATTCAAATGCTCCCTCCCTGGTGGATTCCATGGGGGGAGAGGGCTTTGGTGGAGACGACTTTGGAGATATTTAAATGCTAATGTGCTGGGCAGGCGGGAACAGTGGTGGGAAGGGGCTGAGGCTTTTGGCCTGTAAGCCCAACTGGAAATATGTTCTGCAGCCTCTCGCTCTGGTGCCAAGCCCTTCCCTGGGCAGCTGGCCCTGGGGCCAACCAGGGCCCTGCCAGTAAAGTGTCACTGGGCTAAAGGGTTGCGCTGCGGGCGGTGAGGAGCCGTTCAACCCTGTGCAGGGGGAGTTTGGGTGTGTAGGCTGACCCCGGTGGCCCCTTTGTGTGGAGCAGGGAACGAGGGTCACTGTGGCTGGGCTTTTGCCCAGGAGGCTGGACAGCCATGTCCAGGCATGGAGAGTGCATAGGGCAGATGGGCAATTGGCCTCCCCTTAATTCATCACATCAGTTGCTTGAGCGCCATTTTACCAAAGTGCTAAATGCGGGAGGCTGAGAGAAGGATAAGCCTGAGCAAGGCCTGAAGACGGCAATTCCTAGCCCCAAGCTCTTTCCAGGATGTCCACGCAGACTCAGGGAAAGACAGTTTAAGCCAAGCTCTCCCCTGAGGAGTGTTCCTTAACAGGGAGGCTCTTGACATTTTGAATAAGATAATTCATTGTGCAGGACTGTCCTGCTCCCTGTAGGATGTCTACCCACCAGCCCCCCCCCCCCAAATGCTAGAAGTCTCCCATTATTCTAGCAGCCAAAACTATGCCCCCACTTGTTTCTAAATGACCCTGGGCCAGCAGTCCTACCTAGTCCTGGCTAGGGGCCACTGAGGCAGGGGGAGTCAGAGCAGGCAATGATGGTGGGGCTGCAGAACCCACATCCCATGGGCAGCACTGGGCTAGGGGCTCCTGGACCAAGCCAGACTTCAGCTTCCAATCCCAGCCTGATCAGGCAAGTTCTTTTGTGTTAGCCGAGCAAGCAGTTAGGATGAAGCCTCATCATCTCCCCCTAGAACTATATTTCTTTGCTAATAAACATGGAACTTGTTCAAAGCCAGGAAATGAAACGGCAAGCCAGGGTGCTCCATACCCTGGAGGAGCCGAATGGGAGCTAAACTTCAAGCAATAGAAAAGACGTCCTTGGGAGGAGAAAGGAAAAGAAAACAGCCCCAATGGTGAAGGTAGCCATTTCTGTGTCTGGCTGCAGATAGAGAAATAAATATCTGAGATCATATCGTGGCATTCATTGTTTATTGTCTGTCTCCCCCAACTAGAATGGAAGCTTCCTGAGAGCTGGATGCTCTGCTTTCTCACTTTTGAATCCCCAACCCTTTGCTCATTGCTGACACATAAGCACTCAAGAAATGTCTGTAGGGTGCCCACAGCTGCTTAGGGTCTCCAGCACACAGGAAAGGAGTGTTCAAAGCTCACACTGAGTCCTAACTAGCAGGCCAAGTGGAGAACATACTGGACTGAGAGGGACAGGACACCTGGCTCTGAAGGCAGCTTGCCCTTAAAGTTCCTGTGTGTTCTCCCTAAAGTTCATTATTTTCTCCTAGCCCCAGTTTTCCAACTTGTAAAATAAGAGAACTACATTGCAATGGAGATGGCAAATATGTGACATGCACATCCAACCCCCATTTCTGCCCAGGGCAGACATTACTAATCAATCACAGTACTCTTCTGCCTTCAGTGTAGCTATGGGGAAAGACATCCACAACCTGTCAGAGATAGTGAGTGAGCAGAAACCTGCAAGAGAGAATCATCCAGCCCAGCCATCCCGGCTTTATAACAGGGTTATGGTTTCGGGTCAGCTGAGCCCATTTTCCATGGGGCATTTCAACCTTTCAGTTTTAAAAGCCCAGGAAGACACTGGAACACCTGTGTTTAAGCTCCTGCTCCATACTAGGGACAAACTTCACATCAAACACAAGAGACACAGAAAGAAAGGAGGAAAATGACACCATACTGATGGAGATATGTGTTTTTAGTGGATTTTTCGCACTTATGCTGGTCTGGAAGGCTGGCAGAAAGTGGCAGGCTATTCCAGTGGAACAAATGCTACAAGCAAAGGCCTAGAGGGCAGGCAAGGAGAAATCTATCAGAAACTACCCAGCAGAAATGCTTCTAAGCAAAAGGCTGAGAGGGGAAATGGAATAGGTCTTCCAGAATCTCATGGAATTCAGAGCTGGTGTTTCATTCATCACTATATCTTTGGGCAGAAACCACTTAAAGTTCCCAAGTAGGAAAATGCTTATGGCAGCCATACCAAGGATGCAGGAAGATACTACTCAATTCTATATGAAACAGAATTCTGACAGTGAATGGGAACACACTCAAATTTATGCCCCAAGGAGCCTCCCAGGGGATATCTGTGGTGGCTGGGGAGTGGGAACAGGCACAGTCAACAGTGGAAGAGTCTCCTCCCTGGCTGAGAGCTCCAGTCCTGGGATGAGCTCATGTGGCTAGAAGAAACCAAGCACAGTCGGAGATGCAGAGAGGAAATTTCTGCATTGATATGGTTAGGCTCTCTGTCCCCACCCAAATCTCATCTTGAATTGTACTTCCATAATTCCCACATGTTGTGGGAGGGACCAGTGGGAGATAATTGAATCATGGGGGTGGTTTCCCCCATACTGTTCTCATGGTAGTGAATAAGTCTCATGAGATCTGATGGTTTGATAAGGGGAAACCTGTTTTGCTTGGCTCTCATTCTCTCTCTTGCCGCCACCATGTGAGACATGCCTTTCATTTTCTGCCATGATTGTGAGGCTTCCCCAGCTACATGGAACTGTAAGTCCAATAAACCTCTTTCTTTTGTAAATTGCCCAGTCTCAGGTATGTCTTTATCAGCAATGTGAAAATGGACTAATACAGTAAATTGGTATTGGGAGTGGGGTGCTGCTGAAAAGATACCCAAAAATGTGGAAGTGACTTTGTAAATAGGTAACAGGCAGAGGCTGGAATAGTTTAGAGGGCTCAGAAGAAGATAGAAAAATGTGGGAAAGTGTGGAAGTCCCTCGAGATTTGTTGAATGGCTTTGACAAAAATGCTGATAATGACATGGACAATGAAATTCAGGCCAAGGTGGTCTCAGATGGAGATGAGGAACTTGTTGGAAACTGGAGCAAACGTGACTCTTGTTGTGTTTTAGCAAAGAGACTGATGGCATTTTGCCACTGTCCTAGATATTTGTGGAACTTTGAACTTAAGAGAGACGATTTAGGGTATCTGGTGGAAGAAATTTCTAAGCAGCAAAGCATTCAAGAGGTGACTTGGGTGCTGTTAAAGGCATTCAGTTTTATAAGGGAAGCAGAACATAAGTTTGGAAAATCTGTAGCCTGTGATATGTGATAAATTTGTAGCAATGTGATAGAAAAGAAAAAACCCATTTTCTGAGAAGAAATTCAAGCCGACTGCAGAAATTTGCATAAGTAACCAGGAGCAGAATGTTAATCCCCAAGACAATAGGGAAAATGTCTCGAGGGCATGTCAGAAGTCTTCAGAGCAGCCCCTCCCATCACAGGCCCAGAGGCCTAGGAGAAAATGGTGTCCTGGGCTGGTCCCAGAATTCCTGTTCCATGCTGTCTGCAGCCTAGGGACATGGTGCCCTGCGTCCCAGCCACTCCAGTCTTGGCTAAAGGGGCCAATGTAGAGCTCCGGAAATGGCTTCAGAGGGTGCAAGCCCCAAACCTTGGCAGTTTCCACGTGGTGTTGAGCCTGGGAGTGCACATAAATCAAGAATTGGGGTTTGGGAACCTCTGCCTAGATTTCAGAAGATGTATGGAAATGCCCGGATGTCCAGACAGAAGTTTGCTACAGGGGCAGGGTGCTCATGAAGAACCTCTGCTAAGGCAGTGCAGACGGGAAATGTGGGGTCAGAACCCCTACACAGAGTCCCTATTGGGACACGGCCTAGTGGAGCTGTGAGAAGAGGGCCACTGTCCTCCCGACCCCATAATGGTAGATACACTGACAGTTTGCACCATGTGCCTGGAAAAGTCGCTGACACTCAACACCAGCCCATGAAAGCAGCCAGGATGGAGGCTGTACCCTGCAAAGTCACAGGGGTGGAACTACCCACGACCATGGGAATTCACCTCTTGGATCAGCGTGACCTGGATATGAGACACAGATTCAAAGGAGATCATTTTGGAGCTTTAAGATTTGACTGCTCTGCTGGATTTCAGACTTGCATGGGGCCTGTAGACCCTTTGTTTTGGCCAATTTCTTTCATTTGGAATGGTCGTATTTACCCAATGCCTGTACCTCCATTGTATCTAGGAAGTAACTAACTTGCTTTTGATTTTACAGACCCATAGACAGAAGGGACTTGCCTTGTTTCAGATGAGACTTTGAACTGTGGACTTTTGAGTTAATGCTGAAATAAGACTTTGGGGGACTGTTGGGAAGGCATGATTGGTTTTGAAATGTGAAGACATGAGGTTTGGGAGGGGCCACGGGCAGAATGATATGGTTTGGCTCTGTGTCCCCACTCAAATCTCATCTTGAATTGTATTCCCATAATTCCTATGTGTTATAGGAGGGATCTAGTGGGAGATAATTGAATCATGGGGGCAGTTCCCCCATACTGTTCTCATGGTAGTGAATACGTCTCATGAGATCTTATGGTTTGATAAGGGGAAACCCCTTTCACTTGGCTCTCATTCTCTCTCTTGCCACCACCATGTGAGATGTGCCTTTCACCTTCTGCTATGATTGTGAGGCCTCCCCAGCCATGTGGAACTGTAAGACCAATAAACCTCTTTCTTTTGTAAATTGTCCTGTCTTGGGTATGTGTTTATCAGCAATGTGAATATGGACTAATATATGTATTGCATTGGAAGTTAGGGCAAAATGTGTTTGGGGCTTTCTGCTGCTAAGAAGCTTAATGTTAGTGGGTCTATGCCCCTCAACATTTCCTGAGCACCCTGTATAGCACATGGAGACTATAGAAAGAATGAAGCTCCCCTTCTCGTGCTCAGGGCCTTGCAATCTAGAAAGCATATGAGGAAAAAGAAAGTCGAGCAAGCCCCTGATATCATCCATCTGTGACTGACAGATTCATCTGAGCAGTTCTTAAATCTCATTTTCAGCCGTTTCCCTTCTAGGTAAGGCAGAAGTTTTCCACGGGTCAAGAGAGAAAGGGGAGCAAGTATAAAATCTCACAAAATCAGACAGATCTGGTTGAGTTCCAGCTCTGCTGGGTCACCTTGAGGCGGTCACTTCTTTGAGCCTCAGTTTCTTTGTGGGTACAATGGGGAAAATCATCATTCCAAGCTGCCAGAGTTGTTCTGAAGACAAAACGAGACTAAGTTTGTAGAGTGTGCACAGAGTACCTGGCTCACAGTAAATGCTAAGTGGCTAGAGAAGGGTCATTCCTTTGGGCCTGAAAAAGCATCTTTGAAGGGTGTGTGGGGCTGACTAGGCAGGTCCCACTTGGGGTAACAGAAGAAAAGCCAGCTTTTCTAGCCCTAGGAGGAGCTGGCCTCAGAGGCCCTGGCTGTCTCCTCCCCACCCTGGTGTGGATGTTCTACAAAGGGCAAGAGGCCAGGCCCACTTGTTCTGTCCCAGAAATGCTACAACAGCTGGCCCTGCCCAGCCTTCACTGCAGGGTCAATGCCTCCTCTGCCAGGCCCAGTGGACAGACCTCAAGGAACCGGGCCTTGGGGCCTTTCAGTCTCTCTGCAGGCATTCACCTTGGGCAGCATTAGGAGAAAGGAGGAGACATCCTCTCATCATGGGCCTTTGAGAAGCCATGCAAGCTGCCCATATGAGCATCACCTGCACATGCAAAAAGGACCCTTGCTCTTAAAAAAGTTTACATCGATAAATGTGTGCCATGGCAGTTTGCTGCACCTACTAACCCATCACCTAGGTAGTAAGCCCCACATGCATTAGCTATTTATCCTGATGCTCTCTCGACCTTTGAGAAGCCACGCAAGCTACCCATATGAGCATTACCTGCACATGCAAAGACGACCCTTGCTCCTAAAAAAGTTTACATAGATAAACGTATGCCATGGCGGTTTGCTGCACCTACCAACCCATCACCTAGGTAGTAAGCCCCACATGCATTAGCTATTTATACTGATGCTCTCCCTCCTGCTATCCCCCACAACAGGCCCCGGTGTGTATTGTTTTCCTCCCTGTGTCCATGTGTTCTCATTGTTCAGCTCCCACTTATAAGCAAGAACATGCGGTGTTTGGTTTTCTGTCCCTGTATTAGTTTGCTGAGGATAATGGCTTCCAGCTCCATCCATGTCCCTGCAAAGGACATGATTTCAGTCCTTCTTATGGCTGCATAGTATTCCATGGTGCATATGTCCTGCATATATATCCTGGAACTTAAATAAAATAAGATTAGAAAAAAAAAGTACCAAGTTCCCAAGAGTCATTAGTCCAAACTTCATGTTGTCTTCATATTTCTACAAAAAGTAGTATTACCAACTCTCTTTTTTAATTAATAAAATGCACTCTCTCAAATTAAAAAAATTAAGTTTTAAAAAAGGTGAGTGGATTCTCTTGCATTATCTCAGCAGCAGAAAACCAGCCCTTGGAATCCTCACGGGCCTCCCTCTCTTCACTGGGCACTTCCAGGCTGTTTATTTCCCTGAGTTCTCACAACAACACCATAGGCTGGTACTATTATCATCTCCACCTCACAGAGGAAGAAGACGAGGCCCTGGGAGATCACTCAGCTGATACCTGGAAGACTAAATCCCAGATCTGTCTGATCCCAAAGCCCTCTCTTTTTAAAAAATATGCTCCAAATTATTTTATTTTTTAACTTTTAATTGACAAAAGTTCTATATATTTGTGGTTTAGACATGTTTTGAAATCCATAAACACTATGGAATGGCTAAATCAGGCTAAATAACATGCATTGCCTTGCTTACTTTTTTTGTGGCGAGAACACTTAAAATCATTCTCTTAGCGATTTTCAAGTACACATGATTGCATTGCATGTTATTGCCTATGTCACCACACCGTGCAATAGATCTCCTGAACTCATTCCACCTGTGGCATTGACATCTTATATCCTTTGACCCAATCTCTCCAACACTGCCCACCCAAGCCCTGGGAACCACCATTCTACTCTCTGCTTCTGTGAGTTTGACTTTTCAAGATTCTACATACAGGATAAGTGAGATCACGTGGTATTTGTCTTTCTGTGCAGTGCCTGGCTGCTGCTCACTTTCGTCTTCCCAGTAGACTGCCATCATCTTCACCAAGAGGAGAGGTGGTGTAAATGAGCCTGGAGCCAAACACTCTTATCTTACCTGTCTCTCTGCTCTCCACAGGCCCAATGTCCAAACGGATTTCACTGCTTGACACTCACTGACCTGCCTGCCCTGCTTACATACCATTCTCCTTCCACCTCTCAGGTCCTGCCAGACTTCAGGGTCACATTGCCATCTGCTCACATGGCCTCTACTATGTTCATCTGAATGGAAGCAGTGACAGCTTTAAATGGCACTAGTTCCTTGGGAATCTGACTAACGGAGCATCCTGGTTCACATAGGCCAGTGGGAGCAGCAGGACCCAGGGTCCTGGGGGAATGGGTAAACATGCAGGGCTGTGTCAGGCAGGAAACCAGGAGGGGCGGCTGACCTCGGTGGACTAACAGGAGATGGCAGGCCACCACAGCACGCCTTCCTGGATAATGTGTGGGACACAGTGGCCTTGGCTTTGGGGCAAAGCCACTGTGAGGGAGGGGCTGTCTTCATTCCTCATGCTTCCCTCAGCGATTTTTCAGGGCTTTGAGTTGAGCTGTAAAACTAAGAATGATCAGGCAAAAATAAAGTAAGTTACAGACATCAGTGCCAACGTGCTTAAGGCTGAAGTGTACTGATGTCTACAACTTACTTTGAAGTGTATCAAAAAATTAAATAGAATGCATGGATGGGGGCTAGAAAGGTTTGTAGTGAAGGTGACATAGTGAAACACCTATAGTAGATAGAGTCCAGGGGGTGGGCATGTGGGGGTTCCCTGTGCAGGCAGAACCAACCCACAAGACAGCAGAAGGAATACTCTCATCCCACAGTGGCAACTGGAGGCCTCACTGGAAGAGATGTGTTCACGACACTTCTCAGGAATCCTTTGGTGAGAAGACTATGCTTTGTGCCCAGTACCTCATGCTTGCATCAGTGTGGGGAAACTGAGGAAACTCCTACCCTGCCAGGTGATGTCAGAAACCAAAACCAACGTTTAGTCTCAGATCAGGAAAACTGAGTTTTCTGGGATCAGTTGTCTCCTCCTTGATGTCCCCTTGAAGACTAAAAACACCTCTGAACTCCTGATATTATCCATCTGTGATTCACAGATTCATCTGAGCAGTTGTTAAGCTTCATTTTCAGCTGTTTCCCTTCTGGGCCAGGTAGAAGTCTTCCACGAGTCAAGAGAGAAAGGGGAACAAGTATGAGAAGACAGAAGTTTGCATTCCTCCAACCTCACCTTGCACAAACCTATGGATTAATTTTATATTCTGTCTCTGAGGTATTTACTAAAGAGGTCTCTATCTGTTATTTATTTTCCTCATCTGTCTTTCTTAGGGAATATTTTCTTTAAAGCTCCAAACAGGTGACAGGGCTGGAGAAGAAGGACAATTATCACAGTACTCACCATCCCAGGCAGGAGCTTAACTCTGAGATGACAACCACATGCTACAATATGCACTTAATGAGCACCTACTCTGTGTTACGCAGTTTGCAAGCCATCATAGGAGAGGTAGAGCTGAATAAAATGTTCACGTTCTGGAAAGATTGGTCAAGTGTAGCTTGGATTAACCCCCAGGAATGTTAACCATATGCTTGCTTAGAATGACATTCACCCAACCCTTTTCCCCCATGCACTTCCACAGCCTTGGGATATCCTAATGCACTGTCATCTATAACCTTGGAGATGTGCAGTTTCTCCCTTCCAGGTGATTTATGATATAAAAATCTTCTCATGACCACAGGTAAATCATCTCTTATCTCTGGGCTTTGTCTCCTCCACAGGACATTTTAAAGACTAATTCCTGGGCTTTGCCAGCTTTTATTAATCAGACACATACAACTGCTAATAGGAACTTCCTGTCAGCACAACATGGCCCATGTTGGTGGGTCATAAGGGGGAAAATAAAAGGGATTATTGATAGCAAAAAAAAAAAAAAAAAAAAAAAAAAGGAAGACAGTGATTTTACTAGACACTCTCATTTTACGGCTGATGGAACTCTGGCACAAGGAGGTACAGTGACAGTTCAAGGTCGGTGGTGGAGCTGGGTTTCCTGATTCTTAGCCTGGGAGTTTCAAACCATGCAACAATGCCTCCTGGGATGAGCAGTGGGACATGAAGGACCGAGATGGGTACAGCATAGGAGGCTGAGCAGCATCCACTTGCCTCTACTGTTTGGAACGTCACTGAGACCCTAAGCAAGGAGGCAGAGCTATGTTTGGCCTCTGTGTGAACATTATGCAGGACTCAGCACTCGCCCTGTAGGGCTTTCCAGTGCTTGGCTTGCATATGAGAAGTGAGAGAAATGGAACATGAGATTCACACACCAATGAGTTTTCAGAGAAGGACATCAAGCGTCACAATCCCAGCCAACTAAGAGGTATCAAAGACCCGTTATCTTGCTGCTCACAGAAGAAATTCCTGCTCTCTTACAAAGTTGTGCTAGATCAGAAATCATCAGAACACACTGCATCTGCAAAGCACACTTCTTCCCAACTACGCAGGAGTTGCAGGAACCAGTCATAGCAACTTAATAACAAGAGCTGCTCTGTAGCCCTTTTGTTGCTCAGAGCTCTTTCACACACATCTGCCTATCTGATGCTTTCTGAAGCCATTTGAGGTGGACAGAGTAGGGTTTATTAACATGGAAGCCCAGAGAGGTTATGTGACCTGCCCAAGGACACAAAATTAGTGAGACAGGACCTGATTCCATGTCTGGTCTAACCTCTTCATTTCATAGATAAGCAAATAGACGCAAAGGGGTGGAAAAGTGGCAAATGTTTCAACTGGAGGTTCTCGGTCCTGGTCCAGTTCTCCACCAGCTGTGGCCTTGGGTGAGCCATATCCTCTCTCTGGCACTCAGGTACTCATCAACAAAAGAAGAAGTTGGACCTACATACTGGCTCTTAAACTTATTAAAATAGCAAATAAATGAGCTTTATGGAGTTCTTTGCCAAATATCATCATGAGTATAATTTTACTCTATGTGTAAGAAACAAATTTAGTGTCAGAATACAAAACCATGGAAATTATGAAATATGAAATCACCACCACTGACACATGACTTTACGAATAAAATTGAGCTGATGAATTAAGCATGAATAAGGGTATCTCCCTTAATATTAATTGGCTACTTGAACATTCTATATATCATGTTCAAGACTAGCAGATAAAGTAAATGCTGAGGGTTAATATTTTTATGACAGTTACAGAAAACAGATAATTATGAAATATTTTAAATCACAGCCTTTTAAATCTGTAACATTTTAAATCCATTTTAAGGAAGATAGAAAATTCTCCCAGATGCTAGAAATGAGAAGTCAAAACTGAAGTTGAGGAGGAGGAGGAATAGACCTAGCAACCCATAGGGACATCTCAGCAAATAGAAGTCTGAGAGGCTGAGGTTTCATTCCTTCCCAATGGTAGAGTTAAGATTGCATGCTGTGGGTATGAACAAAAGCTAATTAGGCTTACTGAAAAGAGCTGGGAGCTAGAAAGGATTGTCCCATAGTGAGCCAGAAGTTAGAAACTCTACCCCTCAGCTTGCCATGAAAGCGCCAGATATGGGTATGATTACACACTGCTCTTGCAATATGGGCATCCAAGTTCAAAATGTAACTTAAAAATTACCATCCTACAATTCCATACCCAGCTAAACTACCACTCAAGTGAAATAAATGTCTTTCCAAAAATACACAGACTAAGAGAGCTTAGTTACTCCAGGCCCTTGCTCAAAGAACTGCTAAAGGATTAACTCCAAAAAGAAGAAAATGTAATCCTGCAGAAAGGAATGAAAACAATGAGGAGCAAAGAAATCAGTGAAGCATGTTGTGAAATACAAGTATCAACTCTTAAGAAGTAATAAGGCAGAATCAAAAAGTAAATATCACAGGGATGATGAGAGCATGGGATTTGGAGCGGAATTTGTGTGCTAGAGTATTTTTTCTTATTCAGAAAGAGGACAAATATAGTTAACAGCCACACTGACTGAGTTGGCACCACATCTCCTATCTCTGCACTGCACTCAGGGATAGACCCTTTCTTCCCAACCCAGTGATGCTGCATGTACAGCTATCACAGCCTCCCACAGCACTTCACAGATGGACTTTAGTTGCAGTCCTTTCTTCCAAAGACAACTGTAGCCATGGTTCTGGTCCTGACTCTTCAGTGGGCATTCTTAGAACTCTGCTGTTTCATTCTTAGGAAGGAAACCCACAAGGGCTGTCAGCGTGCCTTCAGGGCACCAGGAGTGAATGCTCCATTTCCAGCACCCGGCACAATTGGAGCTCCAGTTTCTACACACCCTCCTGCATCTTGGGCCTTTTTTCCTATAAAGCACTACTATCCAATAGAACGTTCTATGATGATAGACATGTTCTATATATGTGCTCTCTGATATGGTGGCCACTAGCCACAGATGGGCATTGAGCATGGGAAATTTGACTAGTGAAACAGAGGAACTGAGTTGTAAATTTTATTTAATTTCAATTTAAATAGACAGATGTGGTTTATGGCTATTGTATGGCACAATGTAGTTCTACAAAGTGGAAATCGCTGAAGGGATCCATTCCATTCCCTTTGCAGGAAGCTCTGAGGTGATCCTCTCTCTCTCTCTCCCCCCTGGAGTGGGAGTGAGGGCAGGTGGGTGGCCCCAACACCCAGGAATTTCTTCTTGCCTGGACTACTTGGCTTCCTCTGACCACAAGCCCTCACTGGTTTGTCTGACAGGCCTCAGCCTGCCTTCAGTGCGCTCTTAGACCAGTGCTCCTCAAATTTTCATGTGTATAAAAACCACCAGTGGTGTTGCTAAAATGCAGGTTCTGATTGCAGGCTTGGGATGGGGCCTGAGGGAGTCAGCACGTCTGACAAGTGCCCAAATAAGGCTGGTGCTAGGCCTGGAGACACTTTGAGTAGTAATAAGGTTTTAGAGACAGAAGCTCCTCTGAAAAGGCTACATACTGTATGATTCCAACTATGTGATATTCTGGAAAAGGCAACACTATGGAGGTAGGGAAAAGATCAGTTAAGGGGAAGGGAGGGCTGAACAGGCAGAGCACAGGGGATTTCTAGGGCAGGAAAACTACCCCGTGTGATACTGCAATAGTGGGTGCGTGTCATTACACATTCACTGGAGCTACAACATTGCACATTTGGAGGTACCTCCAAACCCATAGGAGGTACAACACCAAGAGAGAACTCCAATGTCAACTATGGACTTTAATTAATAATAATATATCAATATTGGCCCCTTGATTGTAGCAAATGTACCACCCAAATGCAAGATGTTCCTAATACGGGAAATGGGCATTGGGAGGAGGTGTGGGGTGTATATGGGAGCTTTCTGTACTTTCTGCTCCATTTTTCTGTAAACTTAAAACAGCTAAAATCAATAAAAATCTATTAATCTAAAAAGCTATACTTAATCTGCAAAATTTAATGTGCAATTTTGGGGAGGGGGGTTAAAGATCCTCCCCCACTTAAAAACTCCTGTCTGAGAAAACAGGAAATGTGTCTTCCTCATCCTCCCCACCTAACCTCCACCCCACTCCCACAGTGCCCAGGGAATATCTAGCAAGAATGGATACTTGGTAAATTTCTCCTGATTAATTTAAAAAGCAAAGCCTGGCATCATGTCTGGCATAGAGTAGGTACTCAACAAATACTTGGTGGATGAATAAACATGAGGTGGGAATTCCAACAAAACAGCCTGAGAATACCTGAAGACAGGCACTCAGTTGTTCCTCTTTTGTGCTGGCACAGCTCAGCTCATGACTCTCCAAGGTTCTCACCAGCCCCTGCCATGGCAACATCTCTCCTCTATGAGACAGCAAAATTCTCAAGGGTTAAAACACCACCATTTCATCCCTGTACTCTCACTGCTTGGCTGGGCCTTGCACACAGTACGTGCACCTTGAATGTTTGCTGACATCTCTTTGAAGTGACTCCACTGTCTCCTTCCTGTGTTGATCCTCTTGAACTTCTGGAGGTAGCCAGACAAACTCACACAATGGCACTAGCTCCAGCCACAACTGCCCATAGGCTGTAACATCACAGCTGCCAGACCCCCATGACATTGCAAAGCCTTCTCCATCCTCAGTCAGGTTCTTCCTTGCCATACTCCTCAAAACTCAAGGTCATTTGATAGCAGCCTCCTTTTCCTCAAAACTGGTTGTATTCTCCAAATTCATTCTATTCGCTTGCCCTTTCTAAACAGCTAATATGTGCTTTTTTACCTAACCTTACCAAATCTGCATGGAGGAAGGAGATGAGTAAAGGATAAGGCTCTCTCCTCTAGAAGCTTACGAGAGATAAAACTGAGGCTCAGAGAGGGTGAGCCTCCTGCCTAATGTCACATAGTGGAGAATGAAGAGCAGGCATTCACATGCTGCTCTGAAAACTCATACTCTTCATTGATGAGCTTTGCTGAGCCTCTCTCTTATCTGAGTAATCTTCTGAAATTACAGCTCTCTTCATGCCATTCATCTCTTGCTCAAAAACATTCAACAGCTCTCTCCAGACCAATGAATGAAATCTGAACTCTTTGGCTTGGCAGTCAAGGTTCTTAATGAAGGGGCTTCAGTCTACTGACTTCATCTTATTTCTTATGATTCCCTATCACAAAGTCTATCCTGTGGCTACACTGAACTACAGACCATTTCCTGCATATGCAGACTTTCCACCTCTGATCTTTGCTTCTTTCTGAGAAGACTTTTCTTCCTAATCCTGCAGAGATCAAATCAAAGACTGTCTGTTTCAGCAGGGCAGGGTAGCTCACACCTGTAATCCCAGCACTTTGGGAGGCTGAGACGGGCAGATCACTTGAGGTCAGGAGTTTGAGACAAGCCTGGCCAACATGGTGAAACCCTGTCTGTACTAAAAATACAAAAATTAGCCAGATGTGGTGGCGCATAGCTGTAATCCCAGTTGCTCAGGAGGCTGAGGCAGGAGAATCACTTGAACCCGGGAGACAGAGGTTGCAGTGAGCCGAGATCACGCCACTGTACTCCAGCCTGGGTGACAGAGTGAGACTCCATCTCAAAAAAGAAAAAAAAATAAAAGACTGTGTGTTTCATAAAGTCTTTTCCAGGACATGTGACTGAAAATAATGTTGTTCTTCTCTGATTGTCTATGTTCCTTTATCTGAATCACTATATGGCATCCACCATCCATCCATCCATCCATCCATCCATCTATCCATCCATCCATCCATCCATCCATCCATCCATCCATCCATCCATCATCCATTTATCATCCATCATCCATTCATTAACCATCCATCCATTCATCATCCATCCATGCATCTATCTATCCATCTGCCCATTCATTATCCATTTATCATCCATCTATCATCTGTGCATCCTTCCTTCCTTCCATCCATCCATCCGTCCATCCATCCATCCATCCGTCTGTCTGCCCATCCATCCGTCCAACTGTCCATACATTCATCCAGTGCTGACTGGGAGCCTCTCATACACCAGGCTCTGTGTCAGGTGCTGAGAAGTTCACAGTGGATAAAATAGACAAATTCTTTGCTCACATGGAGGTCACTTTATTAATGGGGATACTAACAATGAACACATCAACAAATAAGCATGAGATTACTTCAGACAGCCATCAGCCCTGTGAATAAAATAAAACAAGGGCTTTGTTAGGTCATAAGGTCTAGGGAGGGATTTTTTTTTTTTTTTTTTGAGATGGAGTCTTGCTCTTGTTGCCCAGGCTGGAATGCAGTGGCATGATCTTGGCCTCCCTGGTTTAAGCAATTCTCCGCTTTCATCCTCCCCAGTAGCTAGGACTACAGGCACACGCCATCACGCCCGGCTAATTTTTGTATTTTTAGTAGAGATAGGGCTTCACCATATTGGTCAGGCTGGTCCTGAATTCCTGACCTCAGTGATCCACCTGCCTTGACCTCCCAAAGTGCTGGAATTACAGGCATGAGCCACCACACCCAGCCTAGTGAGGGACGTTTGAGCTCATCTGTTCAGAGGTGACCTGACTTTGGAGCTGAGATCTGCAGGATGACAGGGAGCCAGCCACAGGAATATCTGAGGGGAGAGTGATCCAGACAGAAGTCAGAGCCCTGCAATAGAATTGATCCTGGAATGCCCAAGGCTGTATGGGACAGGGACCAGGCCACGGAGGGCTCCTTGACCATGGCCATGGGGAGCAGTCTTGATTTGAATCCTGAAGCAAGAGGATGCAGCCATGGGGTGGTGAGCAAGGGAGTCAATCTCTACTTCTGGTCACACCAGAGTAACAGGGATCAGCCCAGCCCTCCTGCCATAGCAACTATTAAAGCAGACAAAATATAGGAAACCACCATTTTCAGGTAGTAGACAACATGCAGGACTAGACTGCAATCCTGAGAGATCGGAACCCCTGAGAGGGTTTGCCCAGCCTGCTGCCTGGTCACAACTTCCTGACCACCATGCAGAGAGATGAGTCTGAGCATAGCATGCAGTCTCCCTGGGCAGAGGAGGCAGTGCCAGAGTGAGGACAGTGGGAACAGCTGGAATCCACAGTGGGAGTGCTGGAAAGGGAGCTGTGCACAGAGAGGACCCAGAAGTCCGTGTGGAGGCTCTCCATGAGGCTGGGCTGAGGGCTGGCTAGGTGGGACCGCTCAAGGCTCACCAGAGAGCATTGCTACAGAGGTGAGTGGAATAGAGACCCTGGAGTCTAGATGCTGATGGCAGGGGGAGGGAGGCAAGGGGATGGAGGCTCCCACCCTGCTACAGTGGAGAGATCTGGTCAACCCCAAGTTTTCATGCTTGGCACCCAGTTGAGACACAGAAAGACCTCACCATAGGAGCAAGAACCATGTCCTAGGGCAGGGTATCTCAACCTCGGCACTACAGACATCTGGGACCTGATTTTTTTTTTTGTCATGGGGGCTGCCCTGTGCATTGTAAGATGTTTAGCAGCACCCCAGGCTCTACCCGCTACATGCTGGTAACATCCCCCAATTGTAACCATCAAAAAATGTTCCTAGACATTACAAATGTCTCCTGGGAGGTAAAGCTTCTTCAGTTGAGACCCATGCTCTAGAGTCAGAACGACTTTACACCCATCCTAATTAAGTCTAAAGCCAAGCCCTGATGAGATTTATAGAGGAGGCAGAGCTTGGAATCCTATCAAGTCCTATTGAGTTAGAGGGGCTTGGGAACAGTCCAGATTTCTACAGACCTGCACTAAGAAAACAAAGTTGAGCCTACACAAGGTTAAGGTGGTCATCTAGTAATTAAACTATGTAGTATAAAAGATTTTAAAGAAGCTACTATAAATATATAATATAAATGCATTCAAATAATTAAAGGAAAATACATTCAAAGAACAATGCCAGAAGGTTGTATGATCCAGGATCCCTTTTAACAAGCTCCCTTGGTCTGCCATGTGAGAAAGGGAGCAGCGGTGATCAAGAGGAGATAGAAGCCCACCTTGGAGGTGATTTGATTCTATTCTATTCACTCGGAGGAGGCCAACTTGTGCCTCAGTTGTTCAGGCTGCACTTAACTTAGTATGCTCAACCTTGGTAGATACTCTCAAAGTGGGAGACTGACAAACTAAAGCAGATACGTGAAGAAAGAAGAATCAAATTATAGAATGAATGAATGTCTCAACATTGGGAACCAGGTGAGTGGAATGTTGTCCCAAAGTAGAGGTGACAGGCCTCCCTCTCAGAGGGGCCAACTGGAGGCTGACCAGGTTACCACAGAGAAGATTCCTGTGCTGAATGGAGATTAAAGCTGCCCAAGGCTAAGATTCTAGGATTCTTGCAAAGTTGTCACATAGGTTTGGGATGCTCAGAGACTCCAGAGCTGGATTGCCAGCCCAGGACTGGGCAGGGATAGAGAGAGGTCAGGAAAATCAGACACGACACAGTTTCAGCACTGTATCCCTCACACAGCCAAGTCAGACTCACCTGGGTTCAGCTGCTGGCTGTGCAAGCTTTAGCCCCTCAGAGCCTCAGTCCCCTTATTGGTAAAACCTTTAAGACATAGGCTTTAAAATTCTCATGAATTTTAAAATTCAATACATCCAGATGATGTATAAAGACCTCAGGTACTATCTTACAGGTCAAGAGAATTTTACCTATATATAGCATTTAGCTCCTATGTCTAAAGTATAATAATTTTCAACTATTTGCTGATTGGATAAATTAAAAGACAAGTTTCTAAAGCACAGTACCTGGCATAGAGTCAGCAATCAATCAATGATAACTAGCATCAGTAGTTTTATGAGTACCCAAGCAGCGTTTCAACCTCCAGGACTGTGGATCATAAGACACTGCTGAAACAGCCAGGAATGAAACAAGAAAAGAATAAACATACACTACCTTTAAGCGTGCATGATGTTAGATCAGTGATGAGTCTCTAATTACTGAGGAATTTACCCTCTGACTGGAAGTAGTACACCTCTCAGGTCAGTTCCAACCCCAGCACCGCCCGGCACCACTGTTGTCATTGGCTTAATCATGTGTCTGTATCAAGAGACTGTCATTTCCTTGAAGATAAGAGCCATGTGTGACCATCTGATTTTACATTCTAGTGCTTGGTATTAGGAACAATGAACCTAACTCAGAAACAAATACATTGAAAGGAAACCTTCAGGGATTTTCAGTCTCAAGTAGTGGCCCCCACCTCAATGAGGCTTGCAATATTTTCAAAACCGTATATAATGTCTCTACGTTGATGTCAATATGGACATTTTGGTTTGAAAGTCCAACAGCCAGAAGGCCCAGTTTTCTTTGGGTCCTTGCTTAGAATCAGAGTACACTGCCACCAGGTGGCAGCAATTCCATGGTAATATCTGTGAGGTTCAGCAGGTAGGGTCTTGAACTGGGGTCTTGTTTTCCCTGATTCATCCTTTTGCGGGGTGGGGAGACAGGGAAGATTTAGTGTTCTGAGGTGCTCTCACAGTGTGGGCATCTTTTATCCCAACTCCAGAGTTTGGACGCCTTAGCCTCAGGCTCCAGTTCCCTGCACAGAAGAGGTGGATCTGGGGAACTGGTGCACCAGTGCCCTGGGAAAGCAGACTCCGCCATTTGGATCTGTGACAGGCCTTTCTGTTCTTGCCCTGAAAACACACACTTGAAACACAATGAAGGGTGAGAGGAGCAGGAATCTGGGGCAAGAACAATGTGATTTCTCGCAACATCCCCTCAGCTCCCCAAAGACTGAAAAGACAGAAAGTAAAATTTTGAGGGGAAAAAAATGGAGTGGAAGCACTTCACACTTCAGAGAGAACACGGGGCTGACAGTGAAGACAAACAAATGTTTAGAAAGTTATAACAGACCACGGAATGCAAATTGCTGGGGGACAAAAGCGGCAAGCTGCTGTGTCGCTTCAAGTTCTTGACGAGAAAATTTATTGGATCCACAATAAAGGTCCTCGGTTCCAAGTTCAAAGCACCCCCCGCTCCTGCCCCTTGGGCTGTGGGGCCCTGACTCGTCCTGCCCAGAGCTGGCAAGGTGGAGGCAAAAATGAGGACCGCCGCCAGTGTTCCAGAGCTCTTCTGGCTCCCAGGCCCTGGGCTGGGTGCCAGAAGGGAGAAGTGGAGGTGCTCTGGGCCTCATGTGCACACTTGCCCCACTGCCTCCCTGTGTGGCTGATATTCTTACCCACAATGCACAGGTGAGAACCTGGAGCCCAGAGAGGTCAAGGGGCAGGCTGTTGGTCACCATCTGGCCAGTGGCAGCAGAGTGACTCCCATTTCCTCGCCTCCACACCAGATCCCACTACACCAAGAATACCTCTTTCTGAAGAGCACACCCACAAATGCAACCATAACGCAAAATAACACAGGCTGTACTAGAAATTGTTCTTCCTTCTGTCTTTCCTTCCTTCCTTTGTTCACTTGTTTGGTCCTTCCTTCGACTCATTCAAAAAATATCTCCTGAGCCCTTCCTGTGCTGCAGGGACTGTTCCAGGTCTGGAGATTGAACAGGGCAGGTAACAGATAAATTCTCCACCTGCATGGGGCATACATCCTAGTGGGTGGAGAACGGTGATGCAAAATGAATGGTGTCTGCGATGGTGATGAGTGCAAGCTGGGAGGACAGATGAGATGCGCCAGGAGCACAGCGGGTGGTGGTGCGATTTTAAATAAGGTAGGTGGGACCTTCATTGTGACTGCACTGATTGGGTACACACCCTGTTTGACTTTCAAACAATTTTCACAGTTCTCTCTCTTGATCAGTGGAGAAGGTATTCTCCCCACTTTTGCATAAAGAGCAGGAAAGTAAAATGGCTCCCAAGGCTCCAAAGAAGGAGTAGAAATGACTTGCTGTGCCGTCTCAGCCCTCAGGTTTCCCGACTGAGCTCTTTTCACCCTTTCTGGCTTTACTGGCCGGGAGGGAGGACGAATGGGGCCACCATGAAGGCAGCCACAGCCACCCAGCTCAACACTTTATCAGCCTTCATGCAGAATCCCTGCTGCCCACATGTGGAGGGGCAGGAGCACCCTCCCAGGGAACGTCCTTGTATAAGGCTGGAAGCTGGAGTCCAGAGCTTTGTACCAGTCAGACGCCCTGTGTCCCCTTAAGAAATGTAAATGACACAGCAAACAGGCGTGTCTGAGCCCCTTGTAATCCTGAGGGAAGGGGAGCTGGGAATCAGTCTGGAATTAATGGAGATCCTGGATCATGGAGGGGCCACAGGGCTAAACTGGGGCTCCTCATCGCTCTGGTGGGGATGTGGGCAGAAGAGTATCCTCTGGGGTGGGAAGGTGCCAGGGGACTCTCCTCTTCCTGCTGACCTGCACATGCCCACCTGTCCTGGCCCAGGCCCAGGCTTCATGAACCCCATACATGTTTGCAGAGAAGTAAACTCTGCTGATAACATGCCATCCCCACGGTTATTACTGGAGCACGATGGCAGCCTGGCCCTTCACGGAGCCACAAGAGACAAGGCAATTTTGGGGTTCTAACGCAAGGTGCACCAGCTAACAGCCCTCCTGACTTTCCTAGTGGACCTTCCCAGGAAGTTCCTAGAAAGGCAAGAGAGGGAAAGTGATGGTATAAATGCAGCCACTCTATTTTATTTACTTATTTATTTATTTTTGAGACGGAGTCTCGCTCTGTCCCTCAGGCTGGAGCGTAGCGGCGTTATCTTGGCTCCCTGCAACCTCCACCTCCCAGGTTCAAGCAATTCTCCTGCCTCAGCCTCCAGAGTAGCTGGGATTACAGGTGTGTGCCACCACACCTGGCTAATTTTTATATTTTTAGTAGAGACAGAGTTTCACCATGTTGGCCAGGCTGGTCTCAAACTCCTGACTTCAAGTGATCCACCTGCCTCAGCCTCCCAAAGTGCTGAGATTACAGGGGTGAGCCACTGTGTCCAGCCTAAATGCAGTCACTTTAAGCCCACTCTAATGTATAAAAGGCACAAGTTGTTCACAGGCTCTGGTACTCAGATGATTACCAACAACAATTTGCTACTCCTTCTCAACAGATTGTAAGAATGGAGGAGAACTTCTGGTCTCATCCAACCCCACTTCCCTCTTCTTCTAGGGAGGGAACCCCAGAAGAGGTGAGACTCCACCCTTTCCCATCAGACTGTATGCTCCCTGGGGACAAGGAGGCTCTTACTCATTCTACATGCTGAGTAGCTGGCACAGGCAGGGCTGCAATAACTACCAGTGGAACAAATTAAGGAATGGTTGCTGGGCTCTGGTGATAGATGAATGGGACACATGATTGTTGTAATCCCTGCCATCCTGGAGCCCATTGACTAGGAAGGACTCCCCACCAAGTGCTCATTTCACCCCCTCCTGGCCCTCAGTCCACCTGAGCTCACCCTCATCCTCCAAGGGACTAGATGGAGCAGCCCTGGGGACCAACGGGGCTCAGAGGCTGGAGACCTGAATGTGTCCTGGAGCTCAGCCTGAGGCCCAGCCTTCTGACTCCCCACAGGCTTCTCTTCCTCCCCTAATCATCTCTCCTTCCTATTTCCTATTTCTCCACTTGTGGGAGAGATTTTACTGGCTATAGAGTCACCCCTTTAATTTCTCATAGCTGCAAGAGGCCTGAATACTGCAACTGCTGGATTATCCCAAAGAAACAAAGGTGCCCATGCTCCCAGACTAGCCCATCAGCCAGGCCTAGGGACACTATCTGAGAACTTTTCTTCGTGGTGCAATTTGAAGTGCAGGATCATTTCTAGAAGTACGGGAAAACTAAGGATCATTTTCAGAAAACAAACAAATAATCTGGACTTGCTAAGAGGACAACACTACAAAGAGACACAAGATGGAAACTTTCACTGACTTCCTGACAAAATACTTACAGTTGACCCCTCTTCCTAATCTACTCTCCCTAACTTTGGGAGCTGTGCCTCAGTTGTCTGTAGGGTGACCATGTGGCTATGGAAGTCCTAAGACTAGCTTAGGATGTTTCTCTACTCCCACAGCACTGTGCCTCAGATGTTGGCCAGCCACCTTCTACCTGCGCTACATTTGTCATGTCCATGTTTGTTTTAATATTTTTTTAACATTTGCCTTTAAATTAGCCTCACTTTTAATCATATATATGACATATATGTGTATGTATGTATGTAAAGGTTGAATATGTCTAATCTGAAAATCTGAAATGCTCCAATGAGCTCCAATGCTCATTGAAGCATTTCCTTTGAGAGCCATGTCGGCACACAGAAAGTTTCAAACTTTGGAGCGTTTAGGGACACTCAACCTGTGTATATATGTATGTATGTATATATGTGTGTGTATGAGATTATACATATCATATATATAGTCTCATTCTAGCAATAATAGCAATAAAGCCATGATTTTGATATGGTTTATGTCCCAGTTTTATTCTTAATGCCTATTAACATACATACATAATTCAAAAAAAATATTCCTCCATGACTGGGCCAACAAACTTGACCTTCAAGGCCATCGGCTGGGGCAGCCAGGTGCAACCTATGATTGAGGGAGGAGGGGACATGGCCCCATAGAGGCTAGGGGCCTTACTCAAGGTCATATCACCACTGGCAGAGAGCAGGAATGGAAACCAGTGCTTCTTGTTTCTTCATGGGCTAGGTATTCACAAATGGGGACAGTTGGAATCAGGCCACATTGGGCTTCTTCCTGCAGCATACCCCAGCTGCCAAAACACACCAACATACATGGGGTTTTGTTTTCCTTTCCCTCTTGGGGTTGCTATCCTTATTTATGCCACAGAAAATCAGCAGTTGCTTTTTGGGGACATAGTTGCTTTTGGGACACACACCAACACACATACATGTGTCCTAGCCATCACTGACAGAGAATCAAAAAACATTACAGCTCACGGATTTGGTGACCTGGAGGTTATTAGACTTTTTGTTAAAGAGAACCTTCTCGTGAAAAATGAAAATAGCCCTTACTCCTATCATTCAACAAACATTTAAGGAACACCTACTGTGTACCAGGCATTGAGCTCATCAGGGACTGAGGATACAATGGTAGGAAGGGCAGATACAGACCTTGCTTCCAAGCTGCCTTCTCAGCCAGTGGCCACCCTGTGGAAAATTGTCAATGCCTACAATAATCTCTGACACAGAGTAGGCACTCAGAAAATACCTGTTCAACAAGTAAATGGACATTGAACAAATAAAGATCACACACAACTATATACACACATAAATATCTTACAGTAAATATATATGTAGGTGCTTTGGAAAAGAAGTATGGGGTGCTGGGGGTGGTGCATGGTGGGCAGTCAGAAAAGACTTGCCTGAGGAAGTGATGTTTAAACTGAGTCCTAAAGGATGAGTGGGCTGGGCACGGTGGATCACGCCTGTAATCCTAGCACTTTGGGAGGCCAAGGTGGGTGGATCACGAGGTCAGGAGTTCGAGACCAGCCTGGCCAACATGGCAAAACCCCATCTCTACTAAAAAAAAAAAAAAAAAAAATACAAAAATTAGCCAGGTGTGGTGGCGTACTCGTGTAATCCCAGCTACTCGGGAGGCTGAGGTAGGAGAATTGCTTGAACCTGGGAGGCGGAGGTTGCAGTGAGCCGAGATCACACCACTGCACTCCAGCCTAGATGACAGAACAAGACCCCATCTCAAAAAAAAAAAAAAAGGATGAGTGGATGGTTGGTCAGTCAAGGTGGGGAAGGAGGGTCTGGGGAAGAAAGAAGGAGTGTTTCCAGCAGAGAAACAGCATGTGTGAAGGCCCTGGGGTAGAAAGGCCATGTCTATTGGATGTCCAGAGAGGAGGTCAATACCTGGAATGAGCTGAAAGAGAGGGAGAGTGGTAGAGGATGCAGCCAGGAGGCAGCGCACAGAGGACAGTGGGGACCCCACCATTTGGATCTTACTCCAAAGACCACAGGGAATCCCAGGAAGATTTAAGCAAAAGAGGCGCCCATCGGATTTACATTTCAAAAAGATCCCTCTGTTGCTGGGTGGGGAGTGGCCTAGATGGTCAAGGAGCCATTTCTGGATGACTAGTTAGGGGGCTACTACAGTTTTCAAGTGGGAGATGGTGGTAGCCTGGACTAGGCTGGTGGCAGCAGGGGTGGAGAGCAACAAGGACGGACTCGGGGATCAGGTGGAGTGGGGCCCATCAGCCCCTGTTCACACGCCCCTGAGGGTACTCCAGTGCACTGTCAGCAAACTTTCTAGAAAGAGCCAAGTGGTAAACACTTGAGATTTTGCAGGCCTGTAGGAAAGAGTCAACAAGGCAGAATGCGTGGACCTCATAAAAACACACCGACCAGTGGTTTGTAGAATATGTTCTCCAAAACTGCTCCTTCAACTGAGCCTTTGCCATCAGAGATCAGGAACTGGCAAAGCCAACAGTTGAAGCTAATTTCCTTCTTCCCAGGGATTCTGCCTACAATTCAGAATGCCATGCAGGTGCCTAGTGGTATCCTCAGCCTCAAGGCCCTGCAAGGCATAGCAAACTGAGACAAAAATGAGCTAACTTCCCATTCTGCCCACCGTGATGAGGGGCCTCTGAGCTGCGCTAACCATCCCCCAACAAACGCTTCCCCCGCAAGCTCCCCTAACAGGAGGTGGCTGGAAGCCACAGATCGCAGACTTGAAACTTCTTGCAAGCCTCATTTCCTATTTGGAAACCGTACTGATTCCATGTGTTCTGTGTTTTAATAGAAAAAAGAGTGCCTGCTCGCTTGCTCAAATGTCTTTAAGTTACTTCACACACTAGAATGACCTAGAGGCCTTTAAAAGATACTGACACATGCGACCCACATCTGGAGAGTTCATTTTAATTGGTCTGGGTTGTGCTCTGGGAATTAGGGTTTTCAAAAGCTCCCCAAGAACTTCTGACATGTAGTTGAGGTTGAGAACCACCAGGCTTGTGAGATGTTCTGTTTTTATCTGTTTAATGTAGTCCGGGGCACACCACCATGTACCCACTTAGAGAACCTTAGGCACAATTACTACTCACCATTCAGAACAACCAATGCCTTACCAAAGACAACTGATAGCATAGCCAGTTTCTCCAACTCTTTTTTTTTACTATGAGCTACTCCCACAAAGAAAATCAATCACGAACAAAGACCCAGTTTCTCTCACCGAGATGCACTACTGCAGAGATCTGTGATTTGGGGTAGAATTTTTTTTTTAATTTTTAATTAACTTCTAACTGAAATTTAGTATTTGTTTCAATTTTAGATGCAGGCAACGAACTGCAGTCCTGTTAGCAATAGAAGATATTTTCATATCATGGTATAGCTATCTTGAAATGTCACTTATGCTCATTACTGCTTTCAAATCACAGTAGTCATCAGACTTGCTACTGGATCTGGCTATGTAATGTCCTTGTTTTAAAATGTGCATCTATTACCATGTCAGAAATTTGCCTTTTTAAAATGTTTGGGTAACATATTTTAAAATATTTGTTTTCCTACATATTTAATTTATGCATTTAAAATTATTCTGGGAAAGAGTCCACAGGCTTTCCACTGTTCAACCAGCTGTTGAATCTCAGTGGCCGGTGGCAGGGGCTCTGCAGAAGGCTTCCCAGTGGTGGTGGGTGATGCTGCACATTAAGCAAGCGACTCTTACCTGTGGGTCGGAGAGCCGGGAGAGGTCAGGGTACAAGTAGAACTTGATGCCCTCTGAGGCCCCGGGCAACGTGACCCCTCGTATCAGGAGGATCAGCAGCATGATGTAGGGGAATGTCGCGGTCACATATACAACCTGTGTACAAGAGGAGAGGAGATAATCAAGAAAGGGATGAGAGCAATGGGATTACTTCACTCAGCACAACATCCTCTGGGTGCATCTGTGTTGTCGCATGTTGCACCAGGACCCTCTCTCCCAAGGCTGAGTAGCATTCCCCCACGTGCATAGACCACATTTGCTTGATCCATTCATCTATACAAGCCAGTCACAGAAGGACAAATACTGCATGACTCCACTCATGTGAGGTACCTAAAAGAGTCAAATTCATAGAATCAAAGAGTGGGATGGCAGTTGTGGGGAACTGGGAGGGGGGAAATGGGGCATCACTAATCAAGAGGTATAAAGTTTCAGTAGTGAGATGCATCAGCTCTAGACACCTGCTGGACAGCATTGCACCTACAGTCAACAACAATGCATTTGATACTTACAAATATGTTAAGAGGGCAGATCTCATGTTAAGTGTTCTTACCACAATAAATAAAATTAAAAAGGAAAAGGAAGCAGGGGTGACAGGAGTGGGCCACAGAGGGGGTAAAGGAAAGAAGGGCTTCCTGGTGCATCGAGAAGTAACCCCTAACATGGCCTGTCCTCCTGCCTCATACCTCACCAAAGGCTAGGTCTTTCAGTGCTATCTACTGAGTGCCTGTGATGTGCTTGAGAGTGGTGCTTGTTGAATTTTTTTGACCACAACACAGAAAGAAATATATATCACAATCCAGCAAACATAGAGCTGAAAAGGAAGTTTCACAAAATAACATGTGTGATACATGCTAATATTTTCTATTATATTCTTTTTTTAAATAAGCTGGTCATGATCTTCTAAATCTACTTTAGAATTCACTGTTGGGTCAATACCCACATTTTTAAAGCCACAGCTATTACTGAAAGTTAAGTATTCATAGTTAAAGAGAGACTAGTATAGCACAGGATAGTATAGGCTAGACTAACGTAGGATAGGATAGGATGGTATAGCATAGCATAGCATAGCATAGCATAGCATAGCATAGCACAGGATAGGATAGGATAGGATAGCACAGGATAACATAGCATAGGACAGGACAGGACAGGACAGGACATGACAGGATAGGATAGGATAAAATAATGAAGGTGAGAAGAGGGGAGGGAAAGGAAGAAAAGGGCAGAAAACTTTGGGGGCAGAAAAAACTCAGTGCCCGCCTGGAAACATTTGGGCTTGGTCCATTTGGAGGCAGGCAATTGGACCCAATGAACCCGACAGACCCTTTTAGCTAGTGGATTCTGGATAAGCATCAAGACAGTGAAAGACACAAACCTCCTTTGAGCTTCCTTGCACAAGAGTGGCCTAGAAGGAGGCATCAAGGCCCGCAGGGACTGTAGGAGTTCCCGTCCCAGGGGCTGCTTGTGGCGCCGGCCACACCCCTTAACTGAGGTCCCTGCAGGACTCAGTGTCCTGCCAGTTCTGACTTTTCTCTTTTGTCACATTCACTCCTCCAATCACTTGGTTCTGTCCTCTCAGCGGGGCCTGCCTTCTCCATCTGTTCAGGTCAGCAACTTGTCAATATTTGGAGTCTGGGGACACTTCTGAGAATCTGAGGACCTTCCCTCCAAATGTGCTCAGATGCAGATATGCATGCAAGATTTGGTTCAGAGACTCCAATTTCCCAGATAAAGAATCTATGCCCTGAGACTTCCAGCTTTCTAAGTTAGCCTCTCCCTCCTATTCAACCCAGGGTTTCTTTGACCAGTGCTTCAGTCCTCCACCCATTTGTTCATTCATGTATTCCTTTATTGACTCAGTTCATCCACCTACTCACTCACTCACTCACTCTCATGCACCAAGAACTGAACTAGGTCCTGGAAGGTAAAAATAAGGCTGAATCACAGGAGGGGAATTTCTGCTTCAAGCGACTTCCAGTTGGTAGTAAAGAAAGACTTACAGACAGGAGGTCATGCCTCATGTCATCAGGGGAGCAAAAAGAATGGAAGAGCACAGAGAGAGTGAGTCCCTCACTGCAAGAGCAGTCCAGAAGGGCTTCTCCAAAGAAGTGTCAGCCCATAAAGGATGATAAGGAATTCATTATTTGGAAAATGTGGATGGAAGGAGGAAGGGAACAAGACATCCTCACTCCATGCCCAGCCCTTTACACATGATAATAACAATGGCTGCATTTACTTAGCACTTCCACACACGAAGCATTCAACAAGAATGAGTAGGCATGATTACCTTCTTTTTACACATGACAAAGGTCAGAGAAGTTACTCATAACTTGCCCAGGATTGCCCAGTGAATGAACGACAACCAGATATGGGGGTCATGGCAAGTCCTGCCTGACTCCAAGGTCACACATTCAACCACCAGGCTACCTATGTACGCAATCTGCAACCCTCATGACAGCCATGCAAACCCTGTGTTATTTTCCCATTTTAGAGATGAGATTTTCAGAAAAGTCAAGTCATTCCATTTGTAAATGACAAAGCAGAGATTTTAAACCCAGTCCTCAAAAATAGGAAATTAGAACCAGCAAAGGTTGGTGATAGTGGGTCCTGTGGACACACCCTGAAAGGCTGGATTATTTTATTCAGACAATGTCTCTATTCTGCAATGATGGCAACCTCCCCAGCCCACTCATGGCCCCTGCACCACCAATTTCTGCATCCCTGTTTCCAAATCATCCATCAGCTCAATTGACATGTCACATAATCAACACAATCTCTTGCTATCATATGCAATGTAATCCAGAAAAGGTGCAGATCAAATATATTATAAAAGAGCAGAAATCAATATTAATATTAATAAAAATAAGACGCCAGTAATCAATAAGGCTTGATGGTTTCTGCAGAGAGCTAAAAGTGCTATAAAATCTCCAGTTTCACTTAGCTTTGTACGCAGCTTCTACGATGGATCTTCGGCATTTCATATACATTCTTGATTCATTTCCTTCAAAATTACCGCCCCCCCCCACGCCAAAGCCAATCAGCTTAAGTCTATAAAACATCAGGTTGAGGCTAATAACCCATTGCTTTCATTTAGTAATTTCCACTTTTGTCTCTGTTGTGTGGCAGAAGATTAATTATCCAGAATGTCCAGGAGCTGACCTGTTCCAGATACATAATATTTGGAACTCAGCTATCTTAATTCCCAATGCTCGCAAAATTTAAGGAAAAGAACATTACCATGTAAAACATAAGAACAACTCAAAAATCATAAAAATTTGTCCTTCACCTGTGGGACCACTTTGATGTGACTATGCTTGCTGGTTATGCTATGTCCAGTCTATACTGGGTAGACTGAGCCAGTGGGGTGTCATTAAGAGGGTCACTTATAACCTGGCCAAACGTACCCTCACTGTTCCCAGGCACCATGTACAGAAGACTGCTCCTCAATTACTACAGTGACATGGTTTATTAAGTGGCTGATGACAATTTTGAAGCAATTCCATTGTTTAGAGTTCTGATTGGATGCTCTGCTTCTACATTATATTTAGGAGAACTACATTCCCTCCACTGGTATTCGCACCTTCATTTTTACACTTCTTTTATAAAACCATAAACCAAGGGAAATGAAACCAAGGGAAATAAAATATTCAGATGAATTGCCCAAAGACCACAGTGCAGACAAAGAGTTAGGCTGCCAAAATGAAACCACTGGCTGGCAGGCATTAGCCCAGAAAAAATCATTTGTAAGCTGAGGTTTGAGAGCCTTGAGTCAGGGTACAAAAGGTGGCTTAGAGGCATCATTATGTAAGGCACACAAGCGGAGAGTGGTATGAAGGTTGAAATTCAATGCTGAGGATAGCCTGTGTCTATAGCTCTTTTAAAGCCACTTTAAAAAGTGGCTCTGTAAAAGCTACTTCTAATCTGTTTCTACCCTTGGCCACGCCAGACACTTGGACATCATCTTTCACTTTTCCTGAGAACAGCTGTGAATTGTCAAAACCATACAGATTCTTGTCATCAAGAGACTGCACATAAGTGACACACATACTGCCACTCTTCCCTCTTGTGCCTTGTCAGACATCACTAATAGATCACAGCATTCTTTGCAGCTAAGCTTGGATGCAGCCTCAGAACCCTCCACACAGCACTCCAGGCAGCCTGCCATGATCAGCTGGGATGAAACCCATCTATCTGCTACCCTTGGTCTAGTCCAAGTTTCATTTATGCTTTCTCAGACTCTCCTGCAGGTCAACAGAATGGTAAGACCCAGGTCTAGTCCTTGGGGAAGGAATTTATGCACATGAGCATCTAGGAATGAAACTCCTGGGATCATGACACCACATAATGAGGGTCACACAAGAAAAGGAGGCTATGGAGACAAGTTGGGAAGGTGCTTCCAGGGTCTCTGGGAAGGGACCCAGCCTTCTCCTGTCTGTGAACATGGGCTGGAGCTGCGTCCCCAAAGATAAGCAGGAATGGGAGAGGTTGGGTCAGGCAGGGAAGATGTGGAACTAGCCAAGGACGTAGAAATAGGCAGAGGGTATTGCCTGCCCCCTCGTATATCCAGGAATCTCCAGGTTGTCACTCAGGTGTGCTCAGAGTTAGGTCCACCTCTCTTCTCAGCTTCCCCCACATTCAATCAGTGATCAGGTCTTGACAACTAGATCTCCAACTACCTTCTGAAGTTACCACCCCTTTTCACCCCCATTGCTGGTGCCATTCATCACCTTTCTTCTTGGTCACTGACAGCCTATACTGTCCATACTGCAGCTGGAGTTACAAAAATAATAATCCTGCATGTCTCTTTCCTGTTCCTGAGTCTAACCTCCTTAGCCTTGCATTCAAAGGTTGTGGGATATGATGAAAGGGTTGGGCTTAGAGTCGGATAACACTGGTTCAGTCCTGGCTTTGCCCGGGCTTGCCGTGTGACTTGGCCAGTCTCCACCCTTCCCCAGACTACCAGGTTCCCTGCTGTTGGGGAACGTGCCAGGCCTCTTAGGCCTCCTTGCCTTTTCTCAGTCTCTCTTTGTCCACAGAGTCCATCCCCAGCTCCTCGGCCACCCAAGACGTTCGTCCTGTGTGTGTCTGAGTCCCCACAGGCGGAGGGTTCCTCCAAGTCAGGGCCCTGCCCTTCAGTTGAGAACTCATTGTCCTTTCTATCTTAAAGGTCTGGAAGCTGAGGCTCAGAGTGGTCCATTTAAAATGTCTGTCTTGCTACAGAAGCCACCCTCTTAGCCTCATAAACCACACTATCTGCCCAGATGTTGCTGAGAGGATGAATTGCCCTGTCCGCCCTGAGCCCCATCCCACATTCATCACCCCTGTCATTCCCGCATCCTCCCAGCACCTAAAGCTGCTCTCCATCAGCAATTTTCTTGCCTTGTAAGTTTAAGATTTTTACAATATAAAGGTTTGGTCTTTTATTTTCCCTGCTGTATCCACAGCACCCAGAACAGTGTATATAGCACATAAGGTGTGCTCAATACGTATCTGTTGGACAGAGGAACAAAGAAGCAGGCTGAGATCTGGAACTCTGACGTTACAGTGCAGTTCATCAGGAACACTGCTTTGTGCTGCATCCATATGTGATGCTGGGTTCACATAAAATGGGATTCAGAAAATTGAATCGGATTTTCAGAGGCATATTTATAAACAAGGACATCACAAAGGATTTGGCTTTAAAAGACAGACCAGGTCATATACAGAGGGCAGGGCAGCTCAGGTGCAAGGTGCTTCCTGGCAAAGTGTCCCTTTCAAGATGTCTGAGGCCCTAGAATTTGTCTGGAAGAGGCAAGAGGCCACAGCAGGGTTCAGGCATTATGCTGAATTATGCAGCATTTGGTGATGGGCTTAATAAGGTCTCTGACAAGGTACCATCAAGCCTGGCTGTTCCTGGCCACTGCCAGTAGTGCCCCAGACCCAGAAGGGTGGGCGTGGAGAAAGAAGGGTCTAATCTGTCAGAACCCTCAGTCCGTGAAAGGAGGCATCAATGCCCAAAACACACCCCTTGGTTAAGAAAGAGTTTTCACTATTGTTTAATTCCCTTTTCACAGGTCAAGGCTTTCTGAATATAAAGGTTAGCACAATTGGTGGTAATTATACTGTATCCTGTTTTAATTGATGCTAATTGCTCATTTACATCCCAATACTGGGAGTGTGGGGTGGTTTTCCCCCTACTTCCAGGACACGGCCATTTATTTCAGAGCAAGGAGATTGTCTGATTATTTGGAATGCCACGAACATTGTAGAAGGGCCACCCCACCCTAAGTTTTCCAGGATAATGGAGTCAATTGGAAAGCCAAGTCTTGTTCAAAAGGCATCCAAAAAAGCAGGGCAGTGTGGGGCAAGAACCTAGGACCACAAAATCAGAAGATCCAATGTGCTGGGCAGCTGGGGCCAGTTCCATACCCTCTCTGGGCTGGCATTTACCATCTACAAAGAGGCAAGGATAGACTAATCCAAACTTCAATCATTCACAGCATCTTCCCAGTATTTTTTTGCCATATGCACATATCACCTTTGTATTATTTACTTAATATTTTCTATATATTAGTGCACTCTTTTGTATTAAACAAATATACATAATGAGAAAACTGTGAATTACCACCATAAACAGAAAACTATGATCTCTTACTGCAAATGGAAAGTAACTACAAAAATAAATGTGACGAAAATAAAACGTGATTAAATTCTAGCCAAAGGCTCTGAGTCTGAGCTGTGTTCTGTCTTTGTTCAAAAGCAGGAGAAGCAAGTTCTAGAGAGGTGCTAAAGATAAACCAGCACCTCAGCATACCTTTCACCTTAAGGGACATGAAAAGGGAGGAGCTGTCTCACTTTGTAATTGGATGCTCTGCAGTTTGGGTTCATGGATTATCACTGAAATCATCCCGTGGACCACCAGTGGAAAGAACTCTTTCTGGATTTGTGGGAAAGGACCAGATGGGTGGTTTCTGAGATCCTTCCCTGCTCTCTCAGTCAGCCACAAAGGACCAGGACTCCTTGGAGCTATCCAGGGTCCTGACACGGATTTGGGTTGAACTTTTTGTGAACTTGCTACCCAGAGCCTTGGAAAATGCTGCTATTAACTGAACACCTACTGGGTGCCAGAAATATCTCATACAGTTTCTCTAACTAATTTTCACACCACTTGAGTAGGTTCTTTCCCCACTTTGCACACAAAAATTCCTCCGAGCCTAGGCAGAGAAAAATCTCTCTGAGCCTAGGGAATTCCAGGTCACAGGGCTGGAAGTGCTCAGAAGTCTGCTCTCTCCAGCACACATGCTGCACTCTGCCACACATGTGGCCAGGTGCTGCCATCTTGTCGTCTCCTCTGGCTGTTTTTAACCTCAAGTGTTCAGCTTACCTGACATTTGGCAGCAACTCATAATCCATCGCCCACTCTCCCAGCCAGGGGGACACTGTGCAGTCCCGCCTCTCCCCTGCATCCCCTTCCAGCCAGTCTCGCCTCTATCTCTCAGGTGCATCTGCCCATCCCACATGGCCAGAAAGCATGGCACTGAACGTCCAATCCCTAGACAATCACTCTTTTAAATATTAACTGATTTTTCTCCCCTTTGGTTTTTTAGAGACCACTACCTGCATTCCCAGGAAAGAGCACTAGAGCAGTCAACTAACAGTCTGGCATAACTCCCACAAAGATACTATTTATCTTTGGGAATAAAATGCTAACAGAATGCATATCTAAAGAAGGAAGGCCACCCTGGACACATCTGGCCTCCTCACAATTTTTACCACTGTTGGAGGTGTTGTTCTAGAACATTCTAACAGAAATAGTAAATGTAGGGGAAAACTTTCTGTTTTAAGCAACCAAATTCTAAATAGGTAGAGTCATGTTTTCACAAGAAAACAGTGGCATTTATTCAAGGGGGTAATGGTATTTTAACAATGCAGTGGTATTTCCATGAAGAGCTAAAGTTATAATTTTTGTACAAGTGCAAGTGGTGTATCATTAGCTGTGAAAATTAGCCCGTGCGTGGGGCCTAAAATAATCTAACTAAACACTGACCCATGTGGGATCTACATTTCAGGGCACTACCCCTGGGCTGGGTTGAGGAGGAAGAGAAGAAAGGTGTTGACGGGCAGGACTGGAGCAGGGAATAGCAAAGCAGGTGGTCCCCATCTCACCACAGCACAGAGACCATGACTCTATTCTCCCTCTTCTGCAGTAACAAAACCCCTCATTTTCTAAAGGACCCATGGCTGCCCTGAATAAAGACATTTCCCAGCTTCCTTTGTAGGTGGGCATGGCCATCTATGTTCTGGCCAACAAGATAGAAATGAAGGTGCCATGTACAGCTTCCAGGTCATGTCCTTAAAGGGAAGGGCTGTATCTCATCCTTCCTTTCTTGCCCTTCCCATGGGCTGAAATGAAAACAAAGTCTTGGGCCATCTTAGGCCATGTAAATGAGGGCAACACCCTAAGGAAAGCAAAGCAACAGAACAGAAGGAGTCTAGGTCCCTGAAACCAGGCAGCTCACACCCATGCTGTTATGGGAGAGAGAAATAAACTATCCTGTTTATGCTCCTGTTCTCTGAAGTCTCCATTATAAGGAGTCAAAGATGGAAGCTAAATATCTAATAACCAATTGCCTCTGTGATCTTGCGTGGGCCCTGTTCCTGCCCTGAGTTTGTTGTTTTTCACCAAATGGAGGCACTAATCCCAAATGATCCACACTGTTTCCTTCTAGTCAGACATGAAGAGAAGATTCTGAGAACAACTCAGGAGCTGAAGGTGGACCCTTAAGAGTGACCATTCTTCTACTCCTAGAGTTAACCAGGAAAAGCAATAAATGGAATCAGGAAGTCTTCAGAAAGTTTTGTCTGTGTAAAGAGCAGTTAGAACAGCTTAGTCAAAGATATCACCATGTCTTGGGAAGCCACAGTTTTTTGTTTGTTTGTTTTTTTGAGATAGAGTCTCACTCTGTCACCAGGCTGGAGTGCAGTGGTGCCATCTTGGCTCACTGCAGCCTCCACCTCCTGGATTCAAGCGATTCTCCTGCCTCAGCCTCCCAAGTAGCTGGGACTACAGGTGCATGCTACCATGCCCAGCTAATTTTTTGTATTTTTAGTAGAGACAGGGTTTCACCATGTTAGCCGGGATGGTCTTGATCTCCTGACCTTGTGATCCACCCACCTCGACCTCCCAAAGTGCCGGGATTACAGGTGTGAGCCACCGTGCCTGGCCACCACAGTTTTAGCCTTCTCTGCCGGTTTAAAATGGGCCTGACGGGATGGCCAAATTTGGCATGGGCCCCATCACCAAGCACAAGGTGCATACATGGGTTTGGCGGTCCATGAGACCTTCCTAAGCTTCCATCTTCTGTGTGAAATGAGGATAATGCCTATTTCAAATGATGTCGTGAGGATTGGTTAGAGATCACTCTGCAAAGCATGTGACATGAAGACTGCTCGATAATTAGAAAGATTGACTGCCTTTACTCACCATCGCTGTGCAATAAGCAATGCCTCTCCAACCCAGTGAGCGAGTGGCCTTGGCTGGCAGAGAACAACACATCTGGGGGTTCAAGACTACAGACAAAGAGGCAGGAATCAGCTCTGTCTCAGCTGTGAGGGGCACTGGGAAATGGCTCTTGACAATCCTTATGGATCTTCTCCCTGATAGATGGGGGCAGCAGTGGAAGGCTGGTATTAAGAGGTGATAATCCATTGGCTGGGAAAATCTAAGTGAATAAAACCCAGAGATAAGAAAGACCTCAGGACACAGGAGAAGCATACACAGCTGTTTGGAGGAGCCGCAGCAGCCAGACTCAAATGAAGGACAGAGGGAATCAGCCAGAGTGGCCACTATGGATAAGAATCCTCTCTGAATTCCTAACTGTGGTGGCTGGTGGGCCAGGGTGCAGACAGTGCCTAGAAGGAAGGGAAAAAAATTATATCTGGATGAAACCAAATAAGATCATACTCCAATTTAAAAGGATAGAAGGAAATCAAAGCTGAATTGAAGGGAAGCAGGGGACCCAACTGCACCATCACAGACACACGCAACAGGGAGGAAGCCTGCCCTGTAAAGAGGGGTGCCAGGCTTTCAGGAGTAGCCAAGGTCAACGGATATCTCCAACCTTTGGGATGTGCCAGGAACCTGGTGAGGAAGGAGCTTGGGGGCTCTCCATTGAGGGGTACATGTTTGCTAGGGGCTCACGTGCAGTTATTGGGGGAAAGTTGCTGAGACTTCTCAGATACTGACAGGAAAATGCCCCTCCCAACCCTGAGAGGTCACAAGGGAGGGGTGTTTTCCTGTCAGGCATCATCGGGGCTGGGGTAAGAAATCAAACATCTAAGAGCTTAGGGAATAGTGTCACTCTTTCTTCTAAATGATGGCTGGGAACATAAAGATCACCTACATCCATGGCTCATTCCAGCCCTCAGAGTCCAAGACTCTATTATTTGGTAATGAGAGACATCCTAGTTGGACACAGAGGGCTCAAGAGGGAAAAATGCTTCACTTGGGAGAAATGGAAGATCAGAAGATAGTTAATAATAATAGGACTGACATTTATCATTTCCTTGATGTGCCTTATTCTTACATTATCCGATTCTAGAAGACAGAAAATATTATTCCCATTTCACAGAGATAGACACTGAAGCATCCAGAAGTTGCTCATTTGACCTATGATTCCAAAGCTAGATAAAGGCAAGATTCAAGCTCAGAGCCATTCAACTCCGAAGCCCCGAACGGACCCCTTGGGAGTTCAAGTTCCCCTATAAGCCAACTACATTCATCTCACATCATGTCCTCCTGTGTTCCCTGAACAAACCCTGCACTTCCCTGACTGCAAACCTTTGCTTTCATGTCACCCTTCACCTGAGTGGGACAGTGGAGGTGAGCAAAGGAAGGTCCTTTCCTCTTCTCTACCTATGAAAATCTTGCTGACCTTCAAGACCAGTTCAATGACCATGTCTTCTAGGACTCAGTAAGAGGCCATCCAGGCAGAACAAAACACTCCTGTCACAGCCTGCAACACACTGAGCAATGTGGCATACAGATACGGGGAGCCACCTTGGCTTCAGAAAATCAAAGTTCACATCCAGCCTCTGGCACTCTGTATGCATGTGGCTGACTTTTGGCAAGCTATTATCTTTCTAGGTCTTGATATTCTCTTCTGTAAAATGGGGATAGCAATGCAGCAGATGAGCTCAGTCCCTTTAAGCCTCAGGCTCTTAATCTGTGAATCGTAGACCATAGTTCCCACTTCTCTTGGTAGATGTAAGGATTAAATGAGCCCATGTCTACACAGCACCAGGTACAGTGACCTGACACATCAGCCCGCAGGAGACAGTAGCTTCCCTTCCTCCTTCTACTTAGCCCTTATTTCATTCTGCCTTGTAATACGGTCAGCTGTTCACAGACCTGGCTTTCTCTTTACTTGGTATCTACTCAAAGGCAAGGGCTTTATTCATCTCTACAGGCTCTGAAACATTTCCTGGGAAGACCTACATAGACTGCAAATAGTTGATGAATGAATAAATTCAGACCTCAATAACACAGTAAGAACAAACAGAACATAACAGGACATAACCCCATATGTCTGCAATAGGCTCTGGTGTGAACAGTCCATGTTCTCATTTTAGCCTCTCCATCTGAGAGTAAAACAATCGCAGTTGAATTCCATTCATATCCATCCACTGAGCCCACAGTGTGCCAGGCCCCGTGCTGGATTCTGAGAGCATGCTGATGAATGACCTGGGTCCCTGCCCTCAAGGGTGTGTGAGCTAACCCTAGAACAGATGTATATGACTGACAGTTCATAGGATGGCAGCAGAGGGCCTCAGGCACATGCACAGTGGTGTCAGCAGCTTGGCTGGCAGTGGTGTGCCAGAGAGCTCCTCCTGGAGCTGAACTTTGAAGGAGGCACAGCATGTTCCCATTGCCCCAGAGTCCTGATCTAGAATGTGCTACGTGAAGAAAGTCCTTAAAGCAAGAAGAACCTAGGACACAAAGCAGGCAGAGTTCTCCAGGCTGAGAAAAATCACCTCCAAGGAAAGATACAAGCACTGTATGCAACGGTGACAAGATACTTAAATAGCAACCATGCTCATTAAGAAGGCTGAGCCCAATTTAAATCCCTGTCCACAGGATATCTAAAATTCACTGGATGAGGGAGTCTAGTGTTTAAGCCTATTTCATGGTGAATTAAGGTTAGCTAGGGAGTCAATGCTACTGATTTTTACATAGCTCTACCATAAAGACCATGAAAAGAAAACAAACCCAAAATGAAAACAAGCCCAAGCAACATAAACATTCCACACAGTGCCCAGCCAAGCTTACACTGGTATTAGGAGTTATTATTTACTGCCTGGAAAACATACTCGGAACCTTGGCTAATAATGATTTAAACCCCATCCATCTCTCTTAGACTAGAAGGCTGGTGTCACCATGGTGACCAAGGGCACCATTAAACCACACGTTCCCCAGGCAAGGATGTGCCAGTGGGGGGACACTGCCAGATGAGAAGCACCACCCCATGTCCTCTTACTCCCTTAAACACGCTTGGGATGGAGTTGTGGAGAGGAGGGATCCGATACTCAGGGGCCGCATTTGGAGCCAGAAAGAGCAAGGTGCTGCCTTGTTCCTGCAAGCATCCCCTGTTCTGAAAGGCAGACTCTCCTCCCATCCGTCCAATTGGCCAAGGACTCTGGGCTCTCCTGGGCCCTTCCTCAGGGATCCTGAGCAACATGGATCCCTCCCAGCTCACCCATGATGGTTGCAACATGCTCCTTTAAAAACTGCTTCATTTCTTGGAAGAAGAATCAATGCTCACCTCTTGTTCTCACCTCACTTGAAAGCTGTCCTATCCTCTTTCTTTCATTTCTCTACTTGGCAGCCATCCCACAAGACACCAGGGTCCCCCAGGGACTATTAAAATAGTCCAACCTAATGGCTTCTTCATGCTTGCTCATCTCTTATCTTTGCAGCTTTAAAACTTTCCTTCATTAGACTTCTCTAGTTTTCTCCTTCCTTCCTCCATGATTTTTTTAAGTCTCTTTCACAGATTCGTTACTTCCTGCTTTTTGTTTGTTTGTTTGTTTTTGTTTTTGAGACAGGGTCTCACTCTATTGCCCAGGCTAGAGTGCAGTGGTGCAATCACTGCTTGCTGCAGTCTTGACTTCCTGGGCTCAAGTGATTCTCCCACCTCAGCCTCCAAAGTAGCTGGACTACAGGTGTTCACCACCATCCCCAGCTAATTTTTTAAATTATTTGTAGACAGGTGGTCTCGCTATGTTGAACAGACTGGTCTTGAACTCTTGCGCTCAAGCAAGCCTCCCACCTTGGCCTCCCAAAATGTTGAGATTACAGGCTTAAGCCACCGTGCCCAGCCTCTTCATGTATTCTTTCAATCAATTAATCAAATAACCAATCAATCAATCAACTTCAATTAGCATCTGTTATCTGCCAGCTACTGTGTTAGGCATAGGAACAAGTCCTGCCTCACAGGTAGCTCACAAAGGAAGCTGCTCTTTACAGATTTCCAAACTGCTTCCCAGAAGTGGGGCCTCACCCAGATCCTATTCTCTAAACACTCTCCTGGGTTTTCTTTCCTATTCCTATGGGTTTAGGAGCTACCAATGTACTGATGCTCTTTAATCCTCCTCACGCAGTGGTATCTCTTGAATTTAAGACCCATATTTTCAACTGTCTTATGTATATGTCTACCTGGATTTCCTATGAAGACCTACAATTCTACATACTCAACACCAAAATTATTACTGTCTCCTCCAAATCTGTTCCTCCTTCTGTGTCCCCCTTTTAGATAATGGTGTCATCCAAGCTACAACCTCCATGTGTCTTATTTGATGTCAGCCTCCCTGCTTCCCCCTCTTCAAGGATAAAACCTTTTGACAGGGAGGAATGCATAATCTGGCTCCACTTCCCATAAGTTCCAGCACTCCATAGAAGCTGCTGTTACCCAGTATGGCCAGTTCCAATGGACGTGCTCAGCCCAGCACACGTTACAACCCTCGCCCTCCTTCTCCCACCTTGAAGCCTCAATAGCCTGGATTTTCCCTTCTTCTCAGGGAACCCTTCAGCTTCCTCTTTCTCTCAGCCCCTTACATGTTGGTGCTCCCCAAGTCCCATCTTCACTCTTGTGCTCTTCTCTTTTGAATTCTCTTCCTGGCTGTCCCTCTTGTTCCCAGAGCTTCAATTCCATCAATTCTAAGATACACGTTTTAAAAATGGTTCACCTTATTATCTCTGAAATCAGGATGGCTCCCACATGGCAGCTGCAATGTAGTTTCCACTGCGAGAATGGAAGGGACCAAGGACATAGCTGTTCCTATTTCATCACTATAGCTGAGCTAAGGGTTTTGTTGGATAAACTACTTTAAATTAATTTAGTCAATTGCTGTGTGAGATTTAGAATGTCTTTTAAAAAGATTACACTATGTCTCTGCAGAAAGGCACAGAAATAGGGATAAATTTTGATACTGTAAAGAAAATAGAAATCATTGGTGAGATGATCACGCTTCCATATTTTCTTGCAAAGAAACAGCCAATTACTTTATGGATCCAAGAAAAGAAGATATCCCCAAGTAAATGAAGCTATGTTACATTCTGTTACCACAATACACACAAACTGATTGCCAAAAAAATACCCCAGAAAACACACCTGAGGTCAGAAGAATCTGCCAATTCCTTTGGAAGAAACTTCAAAGCAACAATAGAGTCTAGTGTGACTATTCCATGTGTCATACAGGAATAATGTTAAAGCAGTGGATAGTAGATTAATTGGAAGTGTTTTTACTTCTGGTAAATGTTCTTAATTGAAAGCATTATGTAACTTCTTGTACATAAAATAATGATGTAACTTAGATTAGACAAAATATGGCATATTAGAGGTCCCTCATTTTGGGAAGACACAGGTCCTTTAAAAATAAGATAATATCTACAGACTCTCACCCTAGAAAAAAAGTACATATCACACAATCTCAGAATTTTTATACAATTCCAAGGGGTTCATGGATACCTTGAAACATCCACAGGCTCCAGGTAAAGAAATTCTAACATACATGCTAACAATTCCACTCCACACATCTCTCACCTGAGCTCAGACATACCTGTCTGCTACCCAAACATCTCTACTTGCAGAGTCACAGACATTGCAGACTTAATGGGTCCCCAAAGAATGGTCTCCCTCAACTCCAGCCAAAACACTGCCTCCTACCATATTTCTCCATTTCGCCTACCAGCACCACTGAGCACTGAACACTCAAGCCAGAAAGCTGGGCTTCATCTTGGGCTGCTGTGTCTCCTTTACCCTCTACATTGGGTCACAGAGGGCTGACTCATATTCTTGCTTATTTCACAAATTCTTCCTCTCTCTCTACCTCAAAGTTGTCACCATCTCCTACCCAAACTACTTAATGGCATGTGTTCTGGTCTCAGCCCCCTCCTATTCATTCCACATGCCACATTTTATGGTGGCCTTTTTATAAAGCTTGGTCATAGAATCCCCTGGCTTTAAGCCTTTTGGTACCTCTCCATTGCTCTCAATTTCTTACTAGGCTTGTTTACAAGCCCTTCATAAGCTGATCTCTACCTACCAATCCAGCCTGTTTCTCTTCATACACCCTCAAAGGCTGCCCATTCTGGGCATAAAGAACTTGTTCTATTCCTTTCCAGAGCCATATTCTCTCTCTCTCTCTGGACAATCCCACATGCTGCACAGGACCAAGTCTTAGATATTTGCCTTTATGTCTCCTTGACTTACCAGAATGTCTAAAACCCAGTAGGTGTTTAATAAGTGCATGTTGAATTAATTTGAAGGCACATAGCTCTGTAAAACAATAACTCAGTATTAAATGCCATAGTAAGACAGAAAAACAGAGGGGCTTCCAGTCCCAGCTCTGTGACCTTGAGCAGGTTACTGTACCTCGCTAAGCCTCAGTGTGCCCACCTATAAAGTGGAAACAAAAATACCTACTTCAAAGAATTATTGTGAAGATTAAATGACATAAGTTAGTGATTGCAACAAGAGCAGTACATCCTCTAAGGGGCAACCTGGAGACATGTAGAGGCATTTCAAGTCATCATAAAGATGGAGGTGATGCATTTGATGGCCAATAACTAGAGATGCTGGGAATCCTACAGTGTGTGGGACCATCCTCACGCAGCAAAAAACTCTCCTGCTTCTCAAGATTTCCGCATGTTCCACTTCCTGTGGGGTGGGGAGGAGCTGTTTATAATTATTCGAGTGAGAAGCTAACTCTGTTTTACATATACCCTCAAAGATTTTTTTAACTTCATTTTAATATAGACTGAATTTTCCAGAAATGCAATTACCATGTAAATTGAGGAAAGGCTGTCTCTTTAATTCAGTACTTTACCAAGCATTGTTCATCATTTCAGAAAATCATGTCACTAATGGCTCTACTGTCAGTGGAATGTGAGTGATTGACACAACCACCCTTGTATTAGTCACTATTCCAGCTATTGCATTCGTGGTGATTCTATAATAACATATGTGGCTAGTTCTTATTTAAAGACGTAAAACGTGGAGAAAAAGTATGGACAATATTCAGTGGTGCATCGGCTCTCTTGTCTCACATCCATATGTATTTCTTACAAGCTGGTGCCAGCACCTGACTACTTCATTATGTTTTCTTGTGTGCTCGAGCATTTACATATTGAAATACATGCTGTTTTATTTATAATTTGCTCTCTTTTTGCTTTTCCTTTATAATATAGCTACAGCATCGTATCAATTTTCTTGAACTTATCTGTGCAGGCAGATTATTTATGAGTTGCATTTCAGGGTGACAAAAGCCATGTTACAAAATCCTTGTCACAAACAAGGGGTGCAGGGTCTGTGAGTGGTTTGTAAAAGCCCTGGCACCAAGGCTGGCATAGAGTAAGCATTTGTTTCCTGGGTGTTGGTACTATTATTATCAATATACTGAGCCAATCACAATTATGACACAACTTAATTGTGATTCAGGATAAGGCTCTTCTCTGGCTTCAGCCGAGTGAATTATTGTCTGCTCCAATGTTCTCACTGGGGGTTCTAGTTCATTACACATCAGGGGTTGCCAAACAGGAAAGAAGACAGCTGTTACCCAGCATAGAGCACAATGTGAGGCCTGTTGGTGCCACCTCCACTTTCCCAAAATACACCCCTTACTCAGGAACATCAATGGCTCCCACTGCCCATGGGACCTTCCTCTGATAATTGTGCTTCCCCTACTCTGAAGTCTGGCCCAGCCTATGGCTTCCCAACCCCTATAGCCATCCTTGGCTCTCCCTTTCCACACCCCTCCTCCAATGTGAGGTCCAGTTCTAGCCCCTCCCCTTGCTCAAAGTGATGCTGAAATCACACCTCTTCCAGGAGGCCTTTCCAGACCACCCCAGGCACTATAACCTCCTTATCCAAACTTGGTACCAACAGAGACTGTGCCAGGATTTGACAACACTTACTCCAGAATCATGTTGATTATCTTCAGGTAAGTGAATCCAAACTTACTTCCCCACTAAATAGAGAGCACTTTGAAGTTGGAGCATGGATTTGTAAAAACTACAAGCAATAATGATGAGACTAACATTGGGGTGTTCCCTGCATGCAAGCATGGGGGAATATTTCCACACATCGCCTCACTTGAGCCTTATAACAACCCGTGAGGTGGGGGTTTCTCAGTGCCCCCAGGTAAAGCTGAGGAAACAGCTCAGAGGAAAAGAAGGCCTGTGCCCAAGTTCACCGTGGAGACAGAGCAACCATTCAGACCGGGGCCTGCCTGGTTCCAGAGGTGGTGGAGCCCATGGGCTCTGCTCTCTTCCACCCATCCATTTTCAAATTACTCAGCCCGCCACGGGTACCCGGCACATCATAAGCGCTTGGTCTGGTCAGTGGGTGAATGTTTGTCAAGGCAAGGAGGGAGGGCCAATGCTTGTTGAGGACTCTGTGGGTACCAGGGGGAAAAGCACCAGTTTTGGGTTCCACCTTGGTAGACCTAGGTTTAAATCTTGACTCCTCCACCAGCTGTGTGACCCTGTACACATCACTTACCTCTTTGGGCCTCAATATCTTCATTTGTAAAGTGGATTTGCCAATACTCGCCTGACAGTCTGTTGTGAAGGTTAAGTTAAATCATGAAAGTGGAGGGCCCAGGCCAAAGTCCAGCATGTGGCAGGTGCTCCGCAAACGATGTGCCTCAGCTCAGCAGGAAGGACCTGGGTCTGTCTGACTCCACTGCTTCTGGGACTCGCTCTTCCCATCATTTCCCTGCTTCCCTCTTAACCTGCAGTCTCCCTCCATTTGCTCCTGGTTATCAGACAAGGGTCTCGCACCTAGAGCTGCACACTCAGAATCACACACAATTTCTATCAATCCTTTCTCGATTGTCACTCCTCTTCCCCAAGATAAGTTTTCCCTCTGCTCTTCCCTTAGCCACCGAGAGGGGTAAGGGAGAAGAGCAACTGGTTGAATGACTGCCAGGAAATGCTAGCATTTTTCACCCCAATCAACCAAACAGGTCCTAGCACATGACAGGCATCACAGACTTGCTGGCTGATGGAATCAATCAACAAGTGACCACTCATAGCACATCCCATGCGGCTCACACTAGGAATAAAAAAATACATGCTCTAAGAGTCCCTGGCATGCAATGGGTTCCCAATTAACATAGGCAAAGAGGAAGGAAACCCGAAGAGAGGAAAGAGGGAAAAGGGAAGGAGGTTAGTTTTCTGGTCATTGTATACACGGTTTCTTTTCCCTGGAATCCCCTATTTCTCCTGCTTCTGGGAAATTAACAACTACCCACATTTCACCCTTCAGCTTAATGCCACTGGCTCCCGAGGGTCATGTTTATCTTTACCACAGGGAGATTTTGTAACTGTCTGTTAACTAGTCTGACTCGCACTCCAGCCTGTAATCTTGTTTAGAGTTGATATCTGCAGTGCCTGGCACAGGACACGGTACACAGGACAGGTTTAATATTTGTCTCATGAAGTAAGAAATCTCCCTGGACCCACAAGCTTGACAGAGACACAAGAGGCAAACAGGGATGCTCAGCTGGATGCTGCTGCTGCTAAAAGCTATGGCAGGAGTGAGGAGATGGCCAAGAAGGATGAGGGTGGGAGAAGTCAGGGAAGGCTTCCTGCAGGAGTAGAAGACAGCAGGGTGTGGCAGAAACAAAAGGGATGAAGAAGTAAGGGATGGAGAATCTAGGCCTGCACAGTATTCTAGAGGCAGAAAGTTGCTCTGGATTCATTATCATAGTTCTGCCACTAAAAATTGACCTCAAGCCCATTACTTAAACCTTTAGAGCCTCAGTTTTTCACATCTGCAAAATGGGGTGATTAGTATCCACTCCACAGGGTGCTTGTATCAACAGGAGATATTTTACTTAGCTAATTGTCACCTGTGTGTTCTCAAGCATATCACAGCCTCATTAGTAAAGTTAGAGGACTGAATTTGCTGATTAGCCCTCTGTCTATCCATCCACATAGCTATTCACTGCCCCCCCATCCATCTCCCCATTCCTTACCTATCTACCTACCCGCCTACTCACCCACCCATCCACCCATCCATCTACTCACCCACCCATCCATCTACTTACCCACCCATTCACCCATCCATCTACGCACCCATCCACACATCTACTCACGCACCAATCCATCTATTCACCTATTCACCATTTTTTATTTAGGCACCTGGTTCAGCACCAGGCACTCTGTCCTTCAGGAGCTTATTTTACAACGGGACAAACGTGTATAAACATACAGTAAAGTTATAAATATACTAAGTCTACACTACAGGAGGTAGGAAGACTGGACTGAAACAGAGAAGGACCTTGAATGCTGGGCCCAGGAGTGATACTAAGGAAAGGACTCTAGAACCAGACAGATCTGCATCCGCATCTTGGCTCTATTACTTACTGTCTCTGAGACCTCGAATGGCTTCCTTAGTCTCTCTCTGCCTTATAAAAGGTGGGAGGGGGATAACAGCATGAGACCCTGGAAGACTGCTGGGAAAATTAACAGAGAGGATGCTGCATGGTGCTTAGCACAATGCCTGCCTGTGCCCAAGCCTCCAGCAGTGTTAGCTCTGATTACACACGTTAAGGATTAGAGGGCAACACATAAACAACGAGAGAATGTATGGTGATGGGATTGGAGGAGACTATTCTGCCTTTTGTTTGTTTGTTTGTTTTTGAGATGGAGTTTCACTCTTGTTGCCCAGGCTGGAGTGCAGTTGCATGATCTCGGTTCACTGCAACCTCCGCCTCCTAGGTTCAAGTGGTTCTCCTGCCTCAGCCTCCCAAGTAGCTGGGATTACAGGCATGCACCACCATGCCTGGCTAATTTTTTGTATTTTTAGTAGAGATGGGGTTTCGCCATGTTGGCCAGGCTGGTCTTGAACTCCTAAACTCAGGTGATCCACCTGCCTCAGCCTCCCAAAGTGTTGGGATTACAGACATGAGTGAGATTATTCTTTTGCTTAGAAATAGCTTATTAAAAATATTGTTTGGACAATTTTTAAAAATCAGTGTCAGTGCCACAGGTGATGGGGAGTTACTGTCAGGTTCTGAGGGGAGAGCTACACAATGAAAGCCGTACAGAAGGAACACAAGAAAGCCAGGGCCCCGGCAGGGTGCACAGTAGGGTGGCCCACTGGTGCTACCATCCAGGTGTGAGGCAGGGCATGACTGCCTGAAGGTGCTGTGCTGGCTCTGTCACGTGCAAGGTGGCTAAGGCTACGGTCCCCAGTCATCCATCAAACATGAATCAAGGTGTTGCCATGAAGGTATTTCATAGATATGATTCACAACCATGGTCAGGTGATTTTATGTCCAGGAGATTATGCAGGATAACCGGGGTAGGCCTCAGTCACTGAGATGAAAGGCCTACAGAGCACAGCTGAGACTTCCCCAATAAGGAAGAAGTTCTGCCTGTGAATAGCAGCTTCAGCTGTGTAGAGAGTCCCAGCCTGCCCCTTCCGATGGCCTGCCCCCACAGTCACCAATTCCTCCACTCGAGCTCTTCCTCTATATCTCCTACTGGTTTTGCTTCTCTGGTTGGATGCCAACTGACATGGGTGGCAACAGGGATGGAGGGTAGGGGTGGCCTTGGCAGGTTCTCTGGAGGGGGACTCAGCTCCACATCAATACCGACTGCACTGGGGTGAGTGGGCCATTGCCTGCAGGCGACAGCAAGCGGGGGTGTCCCTGCAGCATGCCAGCTGTGGCTTAGCCATCCAGTCCCAGGCTCATGTCATCTCTCTCTGCTACCTCAAATGCCCCTTTGAGCTTTTGCTCATCACTGTTCCTGCCACATCTGTCCAAGGCAGCTCACAGGTCTCCCTGCCTGGAGCTGCCCAGACATGCTGGCCCCGGGGCACCTTTCTCCACTACAGCCCACCCTGGCTGCCAGGCTCACCCGACTCAATCATCCCAGCCTGGGCTCGTGCTTTCACAAGTAACAACATTCCACTGTCACTGCATGCGTCATGCTTTAACCCTGACAGAAGGGGAAACTGAGGCCCAGAGAGGTGAAGCAGCCCTGGATGGCCCATGCTAACTCACACAGTTGGCAAGTGGTGGGACAGGGCTCCTGACTCCCAGTTCCTGCTCATTCCACTCCCCTTGGCCACCATCCGTGCCTCATCTTATCTTATTTCCCCAATTCTTGAGAACTAATCATTCTTTTACCATTCCCCATAGCACCTAGCACAGAGCTAATATTCAGTAGATACAAAATAAATTCCCCACTCGTTTCTGGCTTAGTTTTCCAAAGCACTGTGCCTCATCCTGCACTGAGAGCAAAGCCACTTTGATTATTTGGTGCCTGCCAAACAGGAGGGTGGCTTCCCTTTTCCCAGGGAGACCCATGTGCACGGGGACAGTGCTGCACAGGCGCAAATTGCCGGGAGGGGTTCGGTAAGGGTTAACTGCAGCACCACTGCCAGTCCCTGCCACTGGGACTCCCGGCCTTCTCCAGGCCACCAGCCACAGAATCCCCTCCCACCCAGCAATCACTGGGACTTTGGGGGGCCTTTGTGCTTTAATAAAGACGGTATTACCAAGTCGCAAAACTTCCCTCCTTTCCAAGCTTCCTTGCTGCCAGGGTTCCCGCTAAAGGTGAAGCCCTGTCATTCAAGGCCAGAGAAAGGGCTGAATCAAGATGCTGAACTCTTTTGACTTAAAGTCACAATCTACTGCTCTCCCCAAACCACAGTGGTGTGAGAAGTGCTCCCAACAGCATGGCGGCTTCGGTGTCCTCGGGTTCAGGGCTCTGGGGCAGGGGCTCTCCTGTTTGGCTGCCCAGGCATTCTGCATGCATCTCATGAACGTTCTAGTTTCCTTTCTGAATGCAGACATCGGCCCCGGCCGCTGGGAGAGTCCTACCACCAAGGCAGCTCTCCTCTCGCTTGAGACTGCAACAAAGGCCACTTGAGGGCCCAGAGACAGCGCTGCCCAGTTCCTTTCCTGGGCCTGTCCTCTGCTCTTTCACACATCCCTTCCTTTTATTTCCCCAGCCTCCCTCTACTCCTGTTTTATGCCTCATTGAGCCATTAGACACTTTATAGGGTGCTCCTGTAGAATAAATTTTCTGTGTACGGCTCCTGATGGCTCTCCCCGCTGGTGCTCCAGCCCACCTTGGTGGCAGTGGGGGAGGGGAGGAGCCTCCTGCAGCCCCTCTGAGAAATGCCTCAATCTGCAGATCCAAGACCTGTGGGCTTACCCCATGGTAAGCAGCAGGTGCCCTCACCTGCAAAAACTGACCCCTGCCCAGTGGCCAAGGGCCCCTCCCATGTTTTCTCATCTGTGAAATGGGGACGATCTTCGCACCTTCTGCATAGGTTGTTGTGAGCACTGAATGAGTTAAGGCCTTGGAGCAGGGCCTGGAAGGAAGAAGGTGCCACTCAGGCCTTGGCCTTGCAATGACCATCCTCTAGACAACACGATCTGCTTAAGAGTCCTGTGCCACCTCCAATTCCTCTACTTGTGGGTGAATGAAGGAAGGGAAAGAAAAAAATCAATTCAAGGCTCTTTGCAGCTGTTTCTGTGTGAGTGTGTCTGTCTGTCTGTGTGTGTGGTTTTTTTTTTTCCTTGCCTCGGTGTCCTAGAGCTTTGAAAAGAATAAAAACAGAGCCCCAAAGCAGTGAAAAGGCATGATTCTTCTTAAAATCCCAGCTAATCCTGCAGCTTCCTTTAAAGTGGCAATAGGAGGAGGCGGGGAAGGGACCAGAATTGTTTCTGCAGCACCCTCCCCTCCCAGCCACTGCTCTTGGAGACCAGGAAATGAGGGGGAAAAATCCATAAATCATCCACCAAGAGAAGGACAGAAGAAGGAACCAGGCAGTAGGGAGAGCAAGGAACAGGAGCCAGCTGGGGAGGGTGTAGGGACAGCGTGGGGGGACACTCTGACTGTCCACTGGGCAGGGGTGGCTGTCTGCAGAGGGCAGTGTCCGGGCCAAAGGCCGGGTCGACTACCCCTGTTCAAAAGGCAAAGGACAGCAAGGTCTCAAAATCTTATATGGAACCAGGCCCTGCAGAACAAGGATGAAACCCCGAGAGGTGTCTCTGGTCTGACCACCTCTGTCCATTCTCCTGCCACCTCCTCCCTGGTCCTATGCTAATAGGGCTCCCTGCCACAGCCCCACCACTCCCCACCAGTCCATTCACAACAAGCAGCCACAGCCAGCTTGCAGGGATGAAAATAGACCGTGCTATCCCTGCTGGAAAACCTGTAGTAGTTCTCCAACACACTTAGAAAAAATTCGATGACGCCTGACCCCTGCCGCTTCCCTTCTGATCTCATGCCACCATCTTTCTCAATCACTGCCTTTACTTTGCCTCACAAGTTCACCAAGTCCTTCCCACTTGAGACTTCACATGTGCCACTCGCTGGACCCATCCCATCCTTCCCATCACAGACAGAGGCCAACCCTGACCTCTCTGAGGAGGTCACCTGCCCTATGCTTCCCTCTCCCAGCCCTGTGCTCCCTCTCACTATACTTATGTTGCTTATTTTCCATCTTTCTACCCCATGGTAAGCCCCATGGTCTGGTTCACTTGCCATTGAAAAGAATCCCCAGCCTGGTGCCTGGCATAGCAGGTACACAGTAAACACTTGCTGAGTGAGTGAATGAATGAGCGAGTGAATGAGCAACTTCTCTAGCAAGTGAACATGTGGACATGGGAAATATCCCATTTGGGGCTGGAAGGCTGGAGTGAAATTTTTAAGGATACTTTAGAAAAGCTCTCTACTGAAAACCATCATGTTGCTTTTTAATATTTGAAATAGCTCATACTTTGGGTGACAGCAATTTACATATTAGCTTCTTGTTAAGTGGGAATTTGTTTGCATAAATTATTTTAATAAATTAAACCATCAATCCACAGATTTTTTCTATAAAGGGCCAGGTCACGGATATATTAGGTTTTATGGGTCACATAGTCTCTACTGCAATTACTGCACATTGCTTCCGTAGAAGGACAAAAACATCCAGGGATAATATATGGGTGAATGGATGTGGCTGTGTTCCATTAAAACTTTATTTACAAAAGCAGGCAGCAGACTGGATTTGGCCCTAAAACCACAGTTGGCCAATCCCTGGACTGGATTAAGGCTTACCAAAACCACAAGAGAAGGACACACGGTAATGAAAAGAGTTTGTTTTTTTTTTTTGGCTTCAACAAATATGCACAGAGATACTAGAAAAACATCACAAAACCCTAATATTGTTGTACATGCTTTGGCCTAAGATAGAATTTACAATTTTGAATTTATGTGAAATTGTTGTTTCATTGAATATAAAGCATTTCAGTTCTATCATTCTGCATGTCTGCAATGTTTGTACAAATGGGAAATTCTAAGGGCAATTTTCATTCTGGAGGTACTAGGGAGCTACTGAAGGTTCAATGTTTCTTGAATATGTGCATGGGAAACAAAAATGGAGAGGACAGGATGTTTTTGGTGTTTTTCTTTTTAAACAAAAATAGACTTGGTCAATAATTGGATGAGAGGTATCCAACATGGCTGAGTGGTTTCAGGCCCAGGAGACCAGGAGAAGATGCTGGTGGCAGGGATGGGCAAGATGGATTCAGTTGATGAAAAAACACAAAGACATAGGAAAATCACAAAGACACCTCTACTTTCTGGTCACTTAATTTCAATTATCCCCATTCTAATTATCCAAAGTGAAACTTTGTATCATCCAGAAGATACTGTCTGGAAGTCTCCTCCTGAAGAAAGCAAGCACCTTAGAATCCTATGTTTTCTCAGGACTTAATATACAATTGAGAAAGGCTTTTTTTTCCATAGGAGATTTCTGAAATTTCCAATAGTGTCTAGAGTGAGGGAAAATATCTATGAAGAACTAAAACTGCAGCTATTTTACTGGAACGGGGACATAAACTGCTTAATGAGCACCTACTGTGAGCTCAGAACTATGATCAATGCATTTGTATTCAATCTGCACAGTAACTCCAAGCTGGAGATACACAACAGATGAAGACTGGACTTAAGGAAGGCAGCCTGGGTCTGAATTCCAGCTTGGCTCCTTCCAAGTGGGTAGCCTTGGACAAATCTTGCAACCTCTCTGGGCCTTATTTGTAAAATAAATTTGGTCTTCAAAACCAAGATGCCTCCCAACTCTGACAGGCTACATTCTAATATTCTGGAGCCAATTCTCAGCCATGAGAATCCCCAAGTTGTATTGTTTAATGCTAGAGCTAATACTCAGAGTTAAACTGCTTACTTGTCTGAACCTCACCTTAGCAGGTTGCATGCTTTGCGGGGACAAGGCTGTCCAGTGTCTCTCTGGTGTATCCCCGGCACCTCCCAAGAAGCCCAAAGCACAGGGGGAATTCACTGATTCCACAAATGTCTATTAAGCAACAGTTAGTGGCAGGCATCTTGCTACCTACTGAAGCTGGGGTGTAGGGAATCTCCCTCCAGCTCAGAATAGCTGCTTCTGAGCATACAGATTGCTCATCAGACCCCAGGGTTGGGGAAAATCCCACATGCCTAACATCAAAAGATTGTGAGGCATACTGGGAGGTGCCCAAGGGGGTTCGTGGAGAAGAACATGTATGGATGTTGTCCCAGCAGGGAGATGCTAATGCCAGTGCTTCTGGGACTTCACCTCTGGTGTTGTTATAGCCCCATTTGGGATCAACTTATTCATGACCTGATCCAAATCCTCACTTAGAAAATCGCCATAGTCCCCACATCGCAGATGACAGGCCAGGTCTATTGCTGAAAGGCCAGGTCTACAGTGTCTGCCTCCCTGAACAGGTGAAATGCTCACTAAATTGACTTAAAGTTGGGGATATTGTTTTAATATTCCTTGGAGACAGGAGGGGTCTGGGGACTTTTTCTTGAATTAACGAATATTTATTATAAGTGGAAATTTGTGCTGAGGCTTGAGTATGGGCAGCAAGCTGGAACTTCAGGGAAGAGATGAAGAGGGAACACAAAGCCAGTTGCAGCTGGACAATAGCTGGGAGATGGGTTTCTTCGTAGTCGAACAGCCTTGTGAAAAAGGATCTGGCTAGGGTCCCACAGGCCTGGGGCAGGGGTGACCTCTGCCCACGTGGGAAGTTTCAAATGACCCGATGTTTTATTTTTTGCTGTTTTTATACAGAACCCCAAGAAACCTTCGTATTCTGGGCTCGTCTCCAAAGCGAAGCAAGTCATAAACAGGAACAAAAGTGCCAGATCCTCCCCTGAAAAGCTTACCTATCAATCCACGGACTTGGGGTTTCTCTAAACTGCCAGATGTGCCCCCACAGAACCTCATCATTCATAACGAGCTGGGAAACTGGGGACCAGGCTGTCACTCCTGGCCTGACATTTATTCACTATGCGACCTCGGGCAAGTCCCTTCCACTCTCTGAGCCTCAGTTTCTTCATCCATAAAATAAGGGCAGAGGTAGACCAAACCATTTCTAAGGATTCTTACAGCTCCAGCAAACCGCATCTCACCCAAGATACTAATGCTGGCCTTGGGCACAGGACACATGGAGGAGAAACCCAGTCTTCAGGAAAATACGTAATTGGCTCATCTGGTTTCTGCATTTCCCTTAAAAGTACCATTTAGAAAGAGCTGCAACCAATAATCATTGAGCACCTACTATGTGCTATCTCATTAAATACCTCTTCATAACCAGTCCATAAGAAAGTCGCCACAGTCCCCACATCGCAGATGACAGGTATGACAGTAGCCTATCCAGGACATGGATTGCATGGTCCCCAATGCTGGAAGTTAATCCCAGTCTTCTGCTTCCCACCGGAGGGTCCTTGAGCAAATTATTGAATCCCTCCATGCCTCAGTTTCCTCATCTCTAAAATGGAGATAATGATAGCCCCCATCTCATGGGGCTGTTCAAAGCCTAAATGGAGCAGGCACGTGAAGCACAAAGGAAGCACTCATAAATATTAACCATTACTACTGATAAATATCATACTGCCATCACTACCACTTCTACCAGAGATGAGAAAAAGGAGGTTCAGGGAAGATGTGTGAAAGGACACCACTCAAAACAACACAATGTTCTACATCTTAGTCGAGAGTCCAGGGAGAGGCAAGGAGGGAGTAGCCTGGGGTCAATGTTGAGGCAGGGTCACTATGCAACTATGGCCAGGCTGCCCGCCCTCCCTTAGCCCCAGGTTCTCCACTGGTAAGATAGACGCAGCAGCTCCCCAGACTGTGAGGATCTGCAGCACTTGCAAGGTGCCAGGGAGTGGAAGGCAATGGATAAGTGTTCACTCCCTTGCCTTCCCCATAAGCCTCTTGTGAAATCTCCAAGATCACAGCTGTCTGCCCTTCCTCGGACTCAGTTCCTGAATTAGAATTCTCCAACGCTCAGACTTAACCGCCCAGTCAGCAGCGAAGGGCCTCACTACGGGACTGAGTCTTCTCCTTATGGCTAAAGCGAAACTGCACTGCTGTAGCCCACAGCCTGGGGCCTGCAGCTCAAGGCCATATGAGGTCCTGGAACAGCCCAAGCATGTCCATACACAAACCTTGTGCAGGCAACCTTTCCTGCACCCACGCACAGCCACCACCCTGCCAAGCCCCACAGGCCTCTGTGTCAACTCCCATGAGGCGGTAACCACAGCAAAAGTAGTAATAATATCAACCATGATACCTCCTCCCTTCTCTTCATGGTTCACGAAGCACTTTCATATATTGTCTGGATAGGGAAGGGGCTGTGTTTTACTCATCTTTAGAAACCCGTTGAATAACGCTAAGTATATAGTAAATACTCAGAAACAATGACTTGAATTATCCTTATAACGAGATTTTTAAAAATTGCCACTTATTCAGCATTCACTATTAGTTACTCACTCTGTTGAGCACAGACCATACTCAACTCTCCTTGCATTTCAGCCTCACAACCACCCCAGGTGGTGGTAAGCTCACTTATCAATCCTGTCTTACAGAAGAGGAAAGTGAGGCTCAGAAAAGTTGAGCAACATGCCCAACGTCATGACTAGAGAGTGACAGACCTGGGGTTTGAATCCTTGCTCTTATTACCTCCAGCTTTTTTCCTGGAAGAGGCAGCAAGCAGGAGGATGGGAGACTGTGTGTGGAGTCTGAAGAAGTAGATCAATAATGACACAATTTTATAGTTGGAAAAAGAAAAATCCTATAGTCTTCATGATACAAACTACGAAAAGCAAATATAAGCAAAATCACCTTGGCTGCAGGGACATGAGAGTCTCTGCTCTACTTTCTGCGGTCCCTCTGCATCTGTGTGGCTGTTTTAAGTGCACCCTCAGCTTCCAGATAGCCTGTAGCATGGAGCACCTTGGCTTCCTTCCTGCAGATCCACCCACCTCAAACTTTCTAGCAGTTTCTTCTTCATCCTACCCACCATTGTGGGAGCGGAGGGGAACATCTTTTGGAAAAGGGCCCAGAGTTGTTAAGTTCCTGTTTCCTTGGAGGTTTTATCTCTAGCAGCTGCCCCAGCCAAGAACTTAGAGTTTATGAGCAACTGCCTATGGGAAGGAGGCCGGCAAGGAGGGATGTGGTCAGCGCAACCCAGGCATAAGAGACGCTTCATTTCCCTCTTTTTCGTAAGAAAAAGATGAATAGCAAAATGAGGAAACCACTGGCATTGACACTCAGCCACAGGATTGGGGGCGATATGGAATGGTGGGGACTGTGGCCAACCAGAGCCCCCTGGAAGGAGATGGCAGCTGCTCAGTTCAAACACATGCCACTGTGTAGGCAGGCAACTCCAGGATTGCCAAATCTTACTTTCCAAGGGATGCCAGAATCAGATTTCTTTTTTCTACACGAAATCTCCTGATTTCTAAATGTTGTCAACGAATTCTTCCCCTACCCGCCTTTTTAAAGTAAACACAGAAGTGAGTTGGACTTGGCCACAAGCCTCATGTTTCTAACCTCTGTACTGATCCTTGCAGTGCACAGCATGCTCACTCCCCAGATGTCCCCATGGTCCCCTCTACTTCCCAGCCGCTGTGCAGTAGGTGACACCGTGTCTCAGGTTCTGTCCAACGGCCTGTGAGTGGAAGAGCCACGTGTAACTCCCAGGCCATGGCAGTTAAAAGCTAGCCTCCTCCAGTTTCTCTTCCCTGGTGAGGCAGCAACCCTGGAGGCTGCATGGTACAGGTGGCACAGCAAGGCTGCAAGATGAAGCAGCTGCTCTTCCCTCCAGACTCCAAGTGAGGGAGAAATACACCCCTGAGATCTTGGGGTCTGTCAGTGGAGGCAGCCAGCATCACCTGCCCTCACACACACCTAGAACCCTGTCTTCATTATCAAAGAACCCTTGTAGTAGTTCAGCATTTCCCAGTTTTCAAAGCACTTTAACCCCCTTACCTTGTATAACTCTTGACTCAATAAGACAGACAGGGCAAGGCTTTATTATCTCATAGTCGTGTACACTGAGGCTCAGAAGATAAAATTGAACTGTCCTAAGGAGGGCGGCCAATAAGTGGTGAGGGTGGGTAGAGCTCACTCTGGTCCAGTGTTCCTCCCCCCTCCCAACTTAAGTGCTGGCCTCTGCAACATGAACTCCCTGTTACTCTCTGGGTCATCTGTGAGCTCGTGCCTTCCCCTGCCACGGTTAGCTGCTTGAAGATCGACCTCTTACCTTTCCTGTAGACTTGGTCCCCTTCCAGATACAGAAGTAACAGATGGTCCAGGCTGCCAAGAGACACAAGGCCAGCTCCCAGCGAAGGTTCCCGATGTGCTCGATCCCATCGGAGATGGCCAGGACCCGGTGCCTGTAGAAGGGAGGGTGGAGAGTCACTGGGGCTGGGGCTGGGGCTGGGGCTGGCCCATCTTCAGCAAAGCTAGTACTGCAGAGGAGCAGGGATGGGCCCACGTGCTGATTCACCCACGTCCACCATGGGCCCAATGTCTCCTCTGGGGAGGACTTGGGGCCTCCAAGAGGAACAAGACCCAGCCCTCTGGACCTTGGATCATGAATTCACACTCTGGGGGAAAAGATAGGCAAGTCTGCAGATGTAGTACAAGAACAGCGTGGAAAGGGCTCCAAAGGAGGATGCACCCAGCCTATCTTGGGGTTCCCAGGAGATCATATTACCAGCCATAAACATCCCATGTTCCTCCCTGAAGGAAGCCCATAGATCCTGCCCTGCCAAACTTGAGGGGGGCCATAGGACTTGCTTTGACCATTGTTTGGCCAACAATAAAACATGTGTCATTTCAGATAGAAGCTTCCAGAGACTGGTGGCATGGTTCTCCATCGTCTCTTCTCCCTAACTCTGCTGTCATTACGGAAGCATGTGTCAAGACAGAGCCTTGAAAAGCCTGAGTTCCTGAGTGACCACCTGCCATTGTGTCAGAGACATAGTCTGAGCAGGAAATAAACTTTGTTGCTTGAAGCTGCTGAGCTCTTTGGGGACATTTGTTACTGCAGCATAACCCAACCTATCCTGATTGCTACAGGGGGTCAGGGAGACCTTCCTGGAAGAAGTGATATGTGAACCAAATTGTGAAAGATAAGTGGAATTTGGTCAGAAGAAGGAAGTGGAGATGGTTTTAGGTGGAAGGAATGGCATGGCCAGAAGTGAGGATGGTGTGCTTTGGGAACAGCACTCTGGGGTGCAGGGATAAGAAGGAAAAGGCAGGAAAGGCAAGCAGAGGTGGTACCACGGGGAGCCTTGACTATCATGCCAAAGTGTAGAGGGTTCCCAGAGGGCCCAGGCCACAGGACAGGGAGGACTCCGGGTGAGCTAAGCTAATGCCACCAGGCTCACTTCCCTCAGAACCCATCAATTCTTCAGAGCTGACGCAGGCCTGGCTCTCAGAGCCCACGCCTGGGGTTTGTGTTCCTTTAAAGTCAAACTCGCCACGCTCCATATTGTGCAGAACTATGGCACCAACACAAACCCCCTCTCTGAGCTTGCTCCACGAACCCCATTCCGGCTGCCAAACCAACCCCCATCAGACCATGCCAGTCGCTTAGGCACTCTGGGAACGTCCTTTGAGAAAGGAGCTCCCATCCCACCAAGCATGAAAGCCACCCTCAGTGTCTGTCTCCCTGGGAATCCGCTTGGGGCCTGATTCTGCATTAATTACTCAATGACACCAATTAGCACTGGTCTACAGGCTCCCTCCAGCCCCAGTCCCGCCAGAGAAATCAGGCAGGCCCCCAAACAAAATCAGACTGTGTGCAGCCATAGATTTACTCAAAAGGAAATCAGCTCTCATGCCCATAGCCAGGAGAAGTGAGAACATCCACTTAAATACAATACACATTTACTGAGCACCTACTAGGTGCCAGGCACTATGTTAGACCCTAGGATAAAAAAGGTAAGCATCATATGGCCCTTGTTCTCTACTAGGATAAGGTGGACCAAAAAAAGGTCCAAGTTATTTATGAAAGAAAGGAGGCAGCCATTTAATTATAATAACAACTGTTATTTTATTTGCTTCTTATGTCTTAGCAGTCTTTGGCTTTAATTCATTTTAAAACTACAGGCCTTAGTAAATGAGGCCTTTAAGAGAATCTATGAGTGTAACAGAATAGCATGCCCCAGAGCATGATCCTTGGGCACCTGCCAGAAATACAAACCTTTCTGCACCCCCACCTGACCCACTGCGTCCCAACCTTTGCAAAGTGGCTCCCAGGGAGCTGCATTTTTGTGATTTCCCCAAGGAGTTCTCATACACAGTAAGGCTTGAGCACCACAGAAGTAGAGTTTCTTGGTAATGAAGGAGTGATCTACAAATGCCACCAGAATCATTTTTAAACTTGTTTTTTGGAGGGAGGGAGGAGAAGAGTTTGAGGGAGGAAGTCATGGATCCCTTGAGAAGTTACCAAAGGGATGGACTTTCTCCCCAGAGAAACACACTGGCTCCCAAAATGCTGCAGGAATTTCAGGGTACCTACTGGCTCTCCTTTGCCCAGATTAAGAGCCCTGTGGGCTTTCCCTGCCTTACACACGGCCACCCAAAGCATCCCCAGTGCCCATCAGCTGGTGAACTATAAGGGACAACCCAGAGCTGGAAGGAATCGGGGCTGCTGCTGACGGAAACAGCCCAGGTGTACTCTGCACCAGCCCACTCCAGATGCTGAGCTTGTCACTGGAGGAACACACGAGGTCCCTACTGAGCTGGGGTGTATGCACGCATATGCACATGCACACATGCACATACACACACACACACACACACGCACAGACATGTGCCTTCTTGTTGAAGTAGTTGTTTTCTGAACCTGGGACCTGAAAACTGGAACCCGCATGGGGACAGACGGAGAAAGCGGGACAGGCCCACCAGGCACAAACTGGCTCAGATCCCCTCTCTTCTACAATGTGGATGCTGCAAACTTTTGAGTCATGCAGCCTGCTCCCGCACCCTCTCGCTTAATTGAACAATCTAATTCCCAGAATGGGAAGCAGATTACTAAAAGCTACGGAGGATGAATTGCTCTTTTGTTCCACCAGACACTATTTGAAAACATCTTCAAACTATTTTCCTTAGGTTTTACCAACGCTGACTTTAACTAGGAACAGACCTTGGTTTCCAAAGGAAAGGGGGCTCAGGGGCCAGATTCTCAGCTTGCAGGGCAGTGGGGTTGTTTTGAAACCCACAAGGGCAGCCTTTGAGAAGATGGGGGCTGGGGCACTCAACTCCGGAGACTTGGAGAAGGCACAGCTCTTCCTGGGAAAAAGCTTTCTTAATGAGCCTCCCCCACGAAACGCTGGGACAGAAGAAAGGTCTGAATAAGGAAGAGTTTGCTGCCAACACCGTGGCCAAAAAGGACCCAGAGACAGACCTCCCCCGACACTGTTCAGGGAGCGGGAAATGCTGAAGCCTAGATGGGGCTCTGCAGAAGGATCCATTTACGTAAGTAATATTTAGTGTGTACCTACTATGTGCCAGGCCCTAAAGCAGATTCTTCATGAACCACCCTTTTCAGGCCATAGTAGAGTATTTCTGGAGCTTTCCACCGAGAAGCTGCTCAAATCCCAGCCCTGCTCCTTACCAGCTGCTCCACCTCGGGGAAGCGGCATCACCTCTCTGAGTCTCAGCTTCCTCATCTGTAAAATGGGAATAATGATACCTACCTTCAATGGCTTTTCAAGCATGAATGCATCTAACCCTCCCCACAGTCCTTGAGATGAGCACAATTATCATCACCATTTCAACGACAATGAACCTGAGGTGCAGAGAGGCGAAGTAACTTGCCCAAACTCACATCCTCAGCAAGAAACAGAGCTTGGATTTGAGCCCAGGGATCCTGGCTCCAGAGTCCACACTTTCAGCCTTGATTCCTCCATAACCCTAACATCACCTGCCACTTTCCCTTCTTAACAAATTAAAGCTACGGTAAATGCATACCCCAAAGCTGTCTTACATGCCTTTGTGTACTAGGAGAGAGGATTGTACGGAACATGGCACTCATACATTTAGTAATTTATTTAAACAATACTTACAAAAGCGTCATCAGTTTGCCAGACACAGAGCTAAGCCTTGGGGTCTTTAAAGAGCCCGTGGTCTAGTGGAGAAGGCAGATAAGGAAACAGCAGCATGTGGAGAGGGTGGGCACAGAGAAAGGTGGGGGAAGCTCCCAGGCATAGCAGGAGACCCCTGTGGGGATCAGTATCAGAGTGTGGGGTTGGGGGTCCTGAAGGGTAGGAGGAAAGCTAGCAAAGAATGGGGGGCATATGCAGGAGAAAGGCCCCCAAGGACAAAAGCTAGGAGGCTGGGAAGAACACCACAAGGCCAAAGAAGGGCACGGTGGGCTAGGTGAGTGCAGCAAGGGCTGGGTGAGAAGTAGGGTGAGGAGGCAGCCACATGGGGAGCAGGGGCTAGACTGTGAGCCTTGCTGAGGGGGCGTGGCTGCTTCCTGTGGGTGATAGAAGCCTAGGGAAGTGGTCAACAGTGGTGAGCCCCCATCAGATATGTGTTTTAGAGCACTCTGGCTGCCATGGGAAGAATGAATGGGAAGAATGAACGGTCAGGGTGGGGCAGAGGAGTCTGCCTCCATTTGAGCAAGCAATAGGGAAGGGAATAGTCCTGGAGAGGAATGGGTGACTGGAGAGCAGCAGAGGCACAAGGTGACTGCCTGGGGCAGCCAGCAGCAGGAAGAGTCAGGGCTAGGCTGACACCAGGCTCACGGCATGGATCCTTGGATGGGTAGGGTGGGTCTTTAGCTGAGCAGGAGTGAAGTGGTGCTTGGAATAGAGGAAGAGATCATGGCCAATCATTCTTTTAGATATGATGATTTGGAGGTGTTGGCAAGACACTCAGGTTGCTGCAATGCCCAGAGGCTACTGGGTCTCTGAATGCCACCCAGAAAAGACATGCAGACAGGGGATTCACACTTGAGCCCTCAGCCTTCGGGGTATCCTGGGAGACCTGAAGAAGGGGGAAAGATGGCACCTGTAACCAAGCTCCCACAACCCCAACATCTCAAAGCAGCAAAAGGAAGGGAGTAGCCCTTGGAGAAGCAGGGAAGGAGTAGGCAGAAAGTCAGGGGAGCAACCCAAGGAGGGGTATCCTCAAGGCAGAGGGAGGGGCATCTCCAGCAGGCAAGTAGCCGACCTGCAAATGCTGCAGGCCAGCCTGGTGAGACAGAGCAATGTCTGCAGGACTTGGGACCAGGAGTGGGGAGGTCAGGAGCCACTGTTTGGTCTTGGAGTAGACTGGGTCGGGGGCAGATGAGAGGTGAGACCCTGAGCCACGTGGCTCCTTCAGGAAGTTTGGCTCCGATGAGTCACGGAGAGGTGGTGGCAGCTAAAGGGGCCACAGGGTACAAGGGTTGTTTGATCCACATTTGTTTTGTTTTCAGGTTGGTGTAACTGGGCTAGTTCACCAGAAAGAGATGGAAGGAGGGAGAAATTTCAAAAACAGGAGGGAATGGGGGATAAGAGAGGAAGAAAAGAAGTGAAGGCCCTTACGATGGTGGCAGAGACAGAGTCCACAAGTGGAGGTGTTAGGCCATCCAGGCATGGAGACGCCCTTTCTACTCGACAGGAGGGAAGGAGTGGGGGAAACCAAGAGGGTAGCTCAAAAGCAAACTACATCCTTCCTTATTAAGAGACTTGGAGGAAGGAGCGGAACTGGGAGGAGATGGCAGTGGTGAGAACTGTGCTCAGCACCACCTGACACCCTCCCCCATCTTGCTTCATTCAGTCCTCATGGCAACACCACTGCCAGGGCATGATTATAACCATTTCATGGATGAGGAAGCTCAGGGAGGTGAAGCAACTTGCCCAAATTGAGATATATATATATACATATATATATATATATATACATATATACATATATATATATATATATATATATATACATATATATATTTTTTTTTTTTTTTTTTTTTTTTTTTTTTTTTTTTTTTGAGATAGAGTCTCACTCTATAACCCAGGCTGGAATGCAGTGGTGCAATCTCGGCTCGCTGCAACCTCCACCTCCCGGGTTCAAGTGATTCTCCTGCCTCAGCTTCCTGAGTAGCTAGGACTACAGGTGCCTGCCACCAAGCCTGGCTAATTTTTGTATTTTTAATAAAGACAGGGTTTTACCATATTGGCCAGGCTGGTCTTGAGCTCCTGACCTCAAGTGATCCTCCTATCCTGGCTTCCCAAAGTGCTGAGATTACAAGTGTGAGCCAACCATGCCCTGCCGCCAAATTGAGAGTTGAAACCAAGTTCTGATGCCAACACTCCCCACTGCTACACCAGAAAGGGAGCCCAAGGTTGGGAGGGTGTCTCTCACTTAGGCCTTCTCCTGTGCCTGATGGTTGAAGGATAGTGGCTGGAATCTCACATATGTTCCCTCTGGGCAGCTCACTTACAGCTGCTGAGTCTGGAGAGAAGGAAACAGTCTCCCACCTGAAGCTTCCAGGTCCCAGCACAAGGGCTGGTTTGCCCAGAGGGCAGAGCTGGAGCAGAACTCCCTCCAGCCTGGCACCCAGGAGGGCCATGTGGGAACAGCTCCCAGCCCAGCCTGGGGTGGCCTCATCTTCATGTTGTGCACGGAGCCGGCAAACAGATCACCTTTCTTTAACCTGCCACTGAGGAAAGTGCTGCCAGGGCCCTGGAGACCGCCCTAAAAGCTGGCGCTGAGGGGCTGAGCTATAAATAGCCCTGCTGGTCTCCCAAAGCAACAAGCACACAAACCAAAAAAGGCCCATCACCAAAACAAATGTGCTTTCCTGGCCCCCGCCAGGGGAGCTGGCCGCTGCCCTGGGGAGTCTGCTCTCACTTCTCCAGGAAGAAAGCAGTACAGTCCCCTGCACTTTCCACATTTATGGGGGACTCCGACAGAGTCCATGGCAGGGGCCCCTAAACCAAGCCAGGGACTCAGCCAGGCCTCCTCTGCAGGAATTTCAGGCCTCTACATCACACACTCATTCAGTCCACACTACAGTGATGAATAAGCAGACTGTTCCACCCTCAGGAAACTTACGGTCTAGGGGTATAAAGGTATCAACAAGGACAGTTATAGCTTGCATTTCTCACCTGCTCACCATGCCACATGTAAAATCTGATCTGACCTTCTCTGCATCTTCTCAGGTGAGGACAGCTATTATTCCCACTCTACAGATAAGGAAACTGTGGCTCAGGCGGGTGACATGCCCAGAAAATGGGGACAGATCTTGAAGCTATACCTGTTCAATGTCAGAGGCAGAGCTCAGAACCACTGCCCTGTCTTGGGAAAGACAGGGAATTGTGTGATTACGAGTGTCAGTGGAGCCAGTACCCTGGGGAGCCAGGGAGTGCAATCAGGGACCGACATAGGCCTAAGGGGTCTGGAGCTACCTCTCCAATTCCCTCTGTCCCTGCAAAATCCTACTCTTTGGCCACACACTAGTCTCCATCAGTTCCCAAACATCCTGCACTTCCTCACATTGCAGAATTCACTCCTGTGATTCCCTTGGCTGGGAACATCCTTCCCAATTCTCCCCAGTTATCTACATTCTAACCATCCTTCAAGCACCAGCTCAAATAACACTAAGCCTCACAAGTGCTTCCTTGGTCCCCACCTCAACCCCAGGGCCAGCCCCTCCTGCCATCCAGGCTAAGCAAGTGAGCACCTCACTGTGTACCAGGGACTCCCAGGCCAGAGCTCAGCAAGCTTTTTCTGTAAAGGGCAAGGGAGTAAATTCCTTCAGTCTCACAAGGCATACAGTCTCTGTCCCAACTATTCTCTATTCCTGCAGGGTAAAAGCAACCACAGGTCATTTATAAATGAATGGGTGTGGCTTTCTTCCAATAAAACTTTATTTACAAAAAACAGGCAGCAGCTGGGATTTGGCCAGTAGTTTGCTGACCCCTGTCCTAGGCTAATGCTTCCCAAAGAACACTAATCCTCCAATGTCCTGAGTTCCCAGGTCACACTGGGCTCTCATTTGAGAAAATACTGCACACTAGACTTCCTTAGAGATGTTCAATGCTTAGTAGAACATGAAAGGCTCTGAGAAGTCCTGAAACAAACACATTTGTACGGCTTTATCTAACTCAATGTTTCTCAAATTTATTGAGAAGTGTTCCTCATTGAAATGGAAATTAAAACCACAAGAAATACCACTTCACACCTGCTAGGATAGCTATAATCAAAAAGTCAGACAATAACAAATGTTGATGAAGATGTGGAGAAATGGAACCCTCATATATTACTGGTGGGAATGCAAAATAGTTCAGCCACTTTAGAAAGAAGTTTGGCACTTTCTTAAAAAGTTAAACACAAAACCCAGCAATTTCACTCCTGAATATAAGCCCAAGAGAATAAACATATGTTCAAACAAAAATATGTGCACAAATGTTCATGGCAGCATTATTCGTAATAGCCCAAGGTAGGAACAACCCAAATGTCCATCAACTGATGAATGGATACACAAAATGTGGTCTACCCATGCAACAATATTTTATACAGCTACAAAAAGCAATGAAGTATTGATTCATGCTACAACATAGATAAACCTTGAAAATGTTATGCTACATGAAAGAAGCCAATCACGAAAGACCGTAAGTTGTATGGTTCCATTTATATGCAATATCTAAACAAGGCAAATTCACAGAGATAAAAAAAAATAGTTGAGTGTTGCTTGGAGGTGGGAATGGGGATTAATGGTGGATGGGCAGAGAGCTCTTATTCGGAGCATAGAAACGTCCTAAACTTGTATTGTGGTGATGGCTTCACACTTAGTAAATGTACTCAAAACTGTACACTTAAGAGGAGTGCATTTTATGGCATGTAAACTACAATAAGCTTTCTAAAAACTTAAAAAGGAAGGGCTCCCCGCTCCCAACCCTGTATCTGCTTTTCCAAAGCAATACTTCCTAACATCCTGCAGAACAGACACTTCGGAAGACGTGTCATGCGCTTTTGTGTATGCTATCTTGTACACCCATTGTTCAGAGGAAACTCAGGCTCCACAGAAATAGCTACCTTGTCCAAGATCACAAAACCGGTAGGTAGCAGAGCCTGGTCTTGAACCTGTCTCTTGATCCCAAGTTTAATGCCTGCGCTGCCCCTCTGTGGCTGGAGGGTAAGACTGAGGGCAGCGGGGGGGAGTGTGGGGAGAGTGAATCTAAAAGTGGGGACTTTCCAGAGGAGCAGGAACCCAGGGAAATGCCTCAAAACTTAGACCTCACAGGGAGAAGTGAACAGAGGTCCTGCAGGTCAGGAGGCAAAGTGCATAAGCGGAAGATGAGAGACGAAGGAACTGCCGCAGCTGTGAGGAATCCACCAAGGGTTCATAACGCAGCCATTCTCACTCGCAGAAAGTGGATCCCATGTGGTGGGAAGGGCCTCCCCCACCCCACGGCTGGGGTCCAGGCCCTCAGATTCCTGTCCCTTACTCCTCCTCCCAGGACTCAAGCAGCTTAAAAATGCTGCCCGGGTCATGGCTGCCCTACAGTTTCCCCACATGTGCCCGAGGGGAAGCAAATCTGAATTAAGGAGCAGCCGGAAGCTCAGGCAAAGCTGGCCCACCTGTGCCCCGGGCCCCTCCGAGGTGGTCTGCGTTAAGAATTGCAAGAAGCCACTGTGTGTCGCAGACAGATGGTGGCCAGGATAGGCATGAGAGCATCAGGAGCAGCCCTGCACAAGGATGTCGGAGTGGGGGGTCTGGTCCCAGCTTGGGTGCATCCCACTGGGAGACCGCAGGTGGTCACCTGTTTTTGGAATGCCACTTCATCCACCTCAGCTCTAAAATGAAAGTGAGGATGACAGGTCTGTGGAAGGGGAATGGATTGTGAGGAGCTACCACTGACCAGCAATGTCACGCTGTCCACAGCTCACTTCATGCCAACTGCACCCTTAAGTGCTGTCTATTTACACCCCTTCTACAGAGGGGGAAACTTGAGCTTCGGCATTACCTGCTCAGGGTCCCAATTCCTAAGTGAAAAGGTCAGGTTGCCCCAGCTCTGGCGCTTCTCCCCCATCCTGCATGTCTTCTGTCTGCCCCTTAGTGAGAACAGTACAAAGAACAAGCAAGGGATGTGTGTGTTTGGGTGTGCATGTGCGATCCTGGAGAGTTTTATATACTTCCTCATTGTTTTATTAAAAAACAATCTGGTCGAGTTATTCTGCTCCTGACAGGTCCTGACTCTAAAGCCACTTCCTAAAGAAATCTTCTGAAACCCAGGAAGGACCCAACCCACGGGGCTTACGTTGTTGTTGCTGGATGCTGAAGGCTTCTGTGAAGCCATTTCTCATGAGTTTCTTCCTTCATCCCTTCCTCCCTTTTCCTATCAAATATATTCCCCATCTGCTGAAAAAAAAAAAAAAAAAAAAAAAGAACTTACTTCCAGAGCCTGAGTCCACGGGGCTGCAGAGAGGCGGCACACAGCAGTCCGACTCTGCACCTGGGATAAAGCAGGCAGCTGACCATATTTCACACACAGGAAGAAGCCTGGAATGGCAGAGAGATGCAGATGGCTGGGTTTCAGACCAGCTTGGGCTCTGGCCCACCATGAGAGACACTTTGGTCAGGTCCCTTAATCTCTCACGCCCTCAGAATCCCCCGTGTGAGATGAGAACTCATATACTGATACCACATCATTTATCCCCTGGGTGGATGGGTTAAATGAGGTCACGTGCTGAGAGGGCCCTGTGCAGGGCCAGGGTACACAGTAGGTGCTTAGTAACCAAATGTGACTTCCTTTTCTCCACTGCACCCATCTGGATGTAGAAAGAACCTCAGACAAAACTCTTGCAGTTCAGTAAGTTGCTGCTTCCTGTTCTATACTGTAAGACAACCAATGTGAAAAATACAAATACCTGTCTGGCTAATTTTATACACAAATATGTTTACTGTAATGATCAAGAACTCATAATAACAGGACACCACAGCTATTCAGTATTTATTAAGCCCAATTACTACTAGTAGTGCTATAACAACAATTATTCCCATTTTGCAGACAAAGACAGTGAATTGCAGAGAGATTTAAGCAACAAGCCCAAGACTAACAAGTGGAAGCAGCAGGATTCAAATTCTTACTGTCTGACCCCAAAGCCCAGGTCTCTAGGTCGCCGCACTAAACCATGGCACGGCACTTTTAAATAGCATTTCAACAACAGTGCATACAAGCAGAACCTTGATCCTTGGCTGAAGGGCTTTCAGTATAGTATTCGGATGGCGTCATCACCAGAAGCATTAACTGGTCCTTCTGGGAAGGTGTTCTGGGCAAGGGGCCATCCTTGGCATTGATGGCTTAGGGCAAATAGACCTTGGGTTCTCCCTCGGGCCTCCACCCCTTACACTTAATTAGCAGTGGGCCAGGCATGGTGGCTCACGCCTGTAATCCCAGCACTTTGGGAGGCCAAGGCGGGTGGATTACCTGAGGTCAGGAGTTTGAGACCAGCCTGGCCAACATGGTGAAACCCCATCTCTACTAAAAATACAAAAATTAGCTGAGTGTGGTGGCGAGCACCTGTAATCCTAGCTACGTGGGAGGTTGAGGTGGGAGAATTGGTTGAACCCAGGAGGTGGAGGTTGCAGTGAGCTGAGGTCATACCTTTGCACTCCAGCCTGGGCGACAAGAGCGAAACTCTGTCTCAAAAAAAAAAAATAATAATAATAATAATTGGCAGTGGAGAAGTGCTTCTTGGTGCCTGGCAAATGCGGGTCCTGGTCTGCTTCAGGGATGGCCACCAGGGTGGGTCTGGCTTAGGACAAGGGAGTGGAACTGCAGACTTTGGCATGCCCCTCCCCTACTTCAGCAGCTTGGAAACCCAAATCCTATTGTGTGCTGTATTTTCTTCTTTTACTTAAACCTACTTCCTACATTTTCTACAAAAAAAGGACACGGATCACTTTTGCACTAAAGAAATCAAGTGTTCACTGGAAAACCCGCTTCTATGAAAGGGAACTGATGGAAGAGGAGAATTAAATTTCTGAACCTGGGAACTTCTATGCTTTGACAGACAGGACAAAAAGGAGAGTAAGAGGAGTGGTACTAAGAGTACCGGGAAATACTGGCAGGAGGAGAACAGGGTTCTCTCTTAGAGAGCAGGGCTAAGGGAGACATATTTATAGGTTATATTTAATCTGACATACAAACATATCCCATTTATATGTCTATTGTGTCTTCATTGCTTATAACAATAATCACCATTATTAACATCAGTTAAATATTCAACAATTAGAATAATAAGGTCACAACACCCTATTAGAGCAACAAAGTGTTGATCTGGGTTTGCTTTGGTGAATTGGCAAATCTCATGAGAGTGCTGCATGTGGTCCAAGCCCCCACTCAGCACAAGTCTGGTATGTTCCTCAATGGGACCTCCTCCTATTCCCCCGAACCCTAATCAAGGATCCCCAGCGCCTCCCTGGTGGGGAGGAGTAACAACGGCCCTCTCCTTGAGAGAAGAGATCCTCTGTGGGGCAGCTGGTGGGTGGGTTTGGGGGGCACCAGGGCTGCTCGGGGCCACTAGGAGCCAAGAGGCTGGCTTTGGGTTCTGGGAAATCCCTCAGCGTTTCCAAAATTATGTTTAGTTAATGGTAAAATTGAACTTTTTTCTTCTGCCTGCATTACAGGCATTAGTTCATTTAAAAAATTAAATGAACTAATATCAAGACAAATGACTTGATGACTAAATACATAAAGATTAACAAGGTGGAAGCTTCCACTAGCTTCTTCTCAACGTCTGCCTGCAAACTCTCCTTTGTGTTAAAATCTTCCATTCACTGGAAGGAAACAGTAAATTATGAACCATTCAGAAAGCAAGCTTCATTTCACTTTTCAGGGCTAGATATCTCTACGGGCCTATAGGCGCATATAGGAGAAAGAAAGAACTACTAGTTTCTTCACAATGTCTGCCTAAAGACTACTGTAAATGGGATTTGTTACACAAACAGGAGGGTTCATTATGATACATAACAGCTTATTCACTAACCCTGTGGCTCCTATTTTTTAAATTATGAAATAATTATGTTCCTAGTTTTAATTGTTTCTAATTTAAATAATACAAAAAACTACAAAGCAAAAACTAAGCCTCTCTCTCTATAACTTCACTTACCCCCGAGTCCCACTCCTGGGTAATCTGTTAATAGTTTCTTGTGTATATTTCCAGACATGGTTTATGGTTATAAAGGCATATACAACACATATATTACATACAATATCATATACAACATTCTACACCTCACCTTTTTCACTTACTGTTAGCTTTTCTGTGTCAACAGATTTTCTGCCTCATTCTTTTTTAGCAGTTGTATAATTTATCTAATCTGTATCATATTTAAGAACATTTTACATGTCCTTTTTAACTATCACATACAGTGCTGCTGAGGACATGCTCAGGTTCTGTGTAACTAGCGAGGTCATATCACAGAATAAACTTTCAGAAGTAGGATTTGGGGACAAAACTTATGTGCAGCCCCAGTACTGCAGGTTATTGCTAAATTGGCTTCTGTTGCTGTTGTTTAGAAAAAAAAAATGGGGACTTGAGAGTTCAGGCAGATTAAGAGCTGCCCATCTGCCTGCGTCACAACAAGTTCACTGAGGACATACGAGGTTAGAAGACCTCACAGCAAGTGGGAGGCTGTGGAGGAATTAATACATCAGAGAGACCATTCTCTTACTCCCTTCAGTGTATTCTATGGCCAAGCATGGCAAGAGTGCTTCCACCCTGTCTTTCCCAACAGTGCAGGGCAGTACTACCCAGCTTCCACCTCTGGAGGAAGGAGCCTTAGGTTGCTGCACCTGGACCACATCCAGGGCCTCCACCCGCAGCCTGGGGAGGCTGCCTTATCCCCAGACCTGATCGCACAACTCTAGGGATAGAACATTTGCAGGCATCCCAAAGAATAACTGCAAACCCTTTAGAAACGTACAGAGGCCCTTCATGCTCTTCTCCAGGCTCTTTGACCGCCTTGCCATTCCCCAGCCTCTCACTATGCGGTCACCACCCCTGCTGCTCCCTCGGCCCTGTAGCTCCTGCGACCTCACATGGCTTGCTCCCTCACTTCTCTCAGTTCCCTGGCTGACATGCCACCTCCTCAGAGAGGCCCTCCCTGACCCTTGGACACTTTCTGCCCCCTAACCCTGCTGACTTTTTCTTCAGGAAACTGATCTCAACTTAATCCAATATTTTCTGCTTATTTGGTTGTTGGTGCTCTCAACTCCATAAGGATGAGTCTTTGTTTTGTTCATGTTGCATTCCAGAACCTACAATGAGACCTGCCATATAGTAGGTGCTCAATAAAGACCTGTAAGTACAGAGATGCTCTGGCCCCTGCCTGCTCTTCAGTAAAGTCTCCCCTTAGCCCCTAGGATCTAAATGCAGTAGCATTGTGGGTAAAATCTATAAGCTGCAACACACAACTTCAGGTCTCTGTGCTCTTGCTTTTTTTATTCTCTCCACCTGGTATGTCATTTACTCACTCCATGGCCAACTGCATGAACTTCTATTCATCCTTCAAAACCCAGCTAAAGTATCACCAACTCCATGTAGCCTTCCCCAAAGTCCAGGCATCCAGGGTTCCCCAGCCTTACTCTGCAAGCATCCTACAGATATATCTGTTACCTCATAATTCAAACTCTTTTTTGTTTTTCTACTTCGCAGCTTCCCCTGCTGGGCTGTGTGCTTCTTCAGGGAGAGCCAGTGTCCTCCTCATCTTTCTGGCTACTTATAAGATGCCCAGCCCCAGTATTTACTAAGAAAAATGTCAAAAAAAAAAAACAATTAAGTGAAGAAAAAATGCACTAAGAAAAAGCTCACCATGCCTACTGTGAGGGGAAAACAAGGCCTTGCTTGATGAGCTTTCTCTAAAGAATCTTATAAAGAATCCACACAGACCTGCAGAGATCTGGATAAAGTCTCCTGTATAAAAACAGCTACTATTTATTAGCACTTATCACATGCTAGGAGCTTTGTAAGCATTATCTCATTCCATGCTCTTGACAAGCCTAAGGGGTGGGTATGTTTACCATATATCATCCCATTTTCAGAGGAGCAGACAGAGGCTCTACAGGTTTCCCAGGGTCACACACTTGACAGGAGGAAGGGGCAGCTGCTTAAACTGGGCTCTAGAACTTGCCGCTAAAATCTACACTTTAGCCATGGGGCGATGTGTTGGGGGTATGGTGGGGCCAGGTAATCCAAACTAGCAGAACTAGATGTTGCTAAACAGCATGCAGTGCTGACCTAGGAAAGGGTCCGAAGGGCACTTCCGATGCTGAATCAGGAGGCATGAAGGCTACTGTAGGCAAACAGACCAACTGTGCACAGGCCTTGGCAGCTTGGGCCCAACCATGACTCTGTACCTGTAGAGATGAGGCTGGAAGGGACCCTGTGCCTCCAGTAGCCAGAACTAACACAGGCACCCCACTTATGACCCATCAAAGTTCTCAGAATGCGTTATCTCATTTAATCCTCACAGCAGCCCGGAGAGGTTGGTAAGGCAAGGAACAGGGTTAACCCCATTTCACATATGGGAGAACCAATTGCAAAAAATCTTCGTACACATTAAAACCTTTCCAAAGAGCTTAAGATGGGCTGGGCTTCCTACAGGAGAAGTCTTATTCAATTCTCATCTCAGCCTTGCAGGTGGATGTCCAGGTGGGTGTTATCATTTCCAATTTACAGATGTGGACACTGAGCTCCAAGGGGATAAGAAATATTCATTCATTCATTCACTCTTCCATTCATTCATTTCAACAGATATTTATTGAGCACCTAGAATGTGCTGGCAAGACAATAATGAACAAAACAGACATCGTCCTTGCCAGCATGGAACTTAAATTCTGATGGAGAAAGAGAAAATAATCAAATAAATATACAAGGATTTCAGATAAGAACTATTAAGAAAGAGTGATGGGGCATTAAGAAAGAGTGATGGGGTTGAGAGGGACTGGGGTGTGGATTCCATGGGCATGGTCAAGGAGGGCTCCCCATATGACATTGACATTTGAATTAAGACTCAACGATAAGAAGGAGCCAGACACACAGGATCTGGTGAGAAATCTTCTAGCAAAAGGAAAAGCAAAAGCCAAGAGGCTGACCCTGGGACAAGGCTCATACATCTGAAGGACAGAAAGAAGGCCAGTGTGGAGGAGGGTAATGTGCAGAGGGGAAGATAGGCCTGGGAAAGAGGCAGGGAGTCACCCCAGTCCCACAGAAAGAACCAACCTTCACTCTAGTTCCTCTGATCACAAATCTCATGTCCAAAGAAAATCAATTAAAACGTTCACGTGACTCAAAAATAAACACTAAAAACAAACTCCTCCAGTGAAGATAAAGCAGAAAAATAAGGCCTCATCCTTCTGAATAAATAGAACTGAATACCCTTAGAGCTTAATTTGGGCCCAGCACACAATATGTGCTCAACATGTGCTTGTTGAATGGATGCCGTGCAAAAACAATTTTGATTGTATACACAGCAAGAATGGAGTTGCTCCCCAAACCCTGGACTAATGGGACTTGTGGGCTTGAGAAAGGGAAGTGAAGATGAATCAATGTCCATCTGATGCCACAATACTGGTTATGCACTTAACAGCATTCAATCCCACCAGAGGGTACAGGCTCAAAATTTAGAACTGCAGACACATTTAGATAAATGCACGGATGCCAGATGCATAATGGGTTACTAAGGGAAACGAGGATGGCCTAATTTTGAAGTCTGACATTAGGAAGACAAGCAGCCCTGGCCCTGTAGGACCCCCATAAGAAGAGTCAGAATCCAGGACTGATGTAGGGCCTGAACTTCTCTTGTGGGCTAAGCCCGCAATTTTAATTACATCTGAAAAGGGACTTGACACTTCAAGATGGGGAGTGGGCAGGCCAGGTGCCCATGACCAAGGCAAAGCCATGGCCAGATGCAGGCAGAGAAATAGTGCCTTGTAGATGATTTTAAGGTAATCTGTGGGCTTGTCTCACCTCTGCTTCTAGAGACTGGAACCTCATCTTCCATCTTTGCTTCCCCTAAATAAGACACCGTGTTTTTCTTATGTGTACCAGGAGCTCAGATGTTTGTCAAATGAATTAACTATAATAGCAGACAGCCTAGGCAGTCTACTTTGACCGAGCAATGTGGCCCTGACTGAAGTCCCTGGAGTTGGAGGCCTTGTGAAAAGGACAACAGGAGCCCACCAAACCAGCCACACAAGGAAACAACAAAGATAGGTAAAGAAATGTTTTTGAGGAAGCTTGATCCAATACTTGAAGAGTGCTGTCACACAGAAAAGGAATTAGGTATGCTCTATCAAAGCCCCAGAAATCAACTTTTGGCTGAATTTAAGGAAGAACTTATTCCTAGCAAAATGTTTCCCAGACTGCATTTAGTGGAATGCTAGCATTCAGGGGCAGGGGCAGAGAGAGGGAAGGGATTCTAATTTATTCCGTAGGAAAATAAGTTTGGAAATTTGGGTTCAGCAAAGGTAAATGGATATTCTCACTGAAGGACACAGCTTTCATCCCTTCTCAAACTTATGTGGCTCAAAAGCTTTTCATAGGATGATATGAACATCTCACACAATCTCTATATTCCAATCTCAGCTCAGGGGCAAAGAGGAATCAGAGGTGTCTGACAAAAGCATAATTGTATGAAGGAGTGTGTGTCCCACTAGTATTTGAGTACTTTTAGGATACAAGATTCAACACCACATGGATGATACAGACAGAGATGCAATCTGAATAGAAAACTAGAACCATGGGTTCATTTGCCCATGAACTTTCATCTTGAGTAAACAAGTAGCTGGCAGGATGGTCTATACCGATGAGGATGCACACAAACTACCCATGCCTGCCCTTGGTGTCCAAATGAATGGATAATATGGATATTGCAAAGGGATCCTGGAATTAATCAATGCTGTTGGGTGAGAGGCTTAATGACAGCAGGTGTTCTTGCCAGAGCCCACTTTGACTCTTCTCATACAGTATTTTCTAGGATATATTGCCTGCCTGTCTGCCTTCTTCATCCATCCATCTAGTTTATAAATATTAACTGAGGGCCTTCCATAGCCTGGCAATGATGAGTAAAACCAGACAAGGTTCTGCTTCATGACTGCCTATTGGGGAATACAGACAATGAACAAATACATTATACAAATAATGATTTAATTAAGGTTTTCCATATATGTTACAAAGGAAATGAATGGTACAAAAACAACAGTAACTAACACAGAGACCTTGTCCAGTCTGGAGTTTCAGAGTGAATTCTCTAAAGGAGCTCAGAAACTGTTCTGCAGACCCCCAAATGTGCAGGTCCGATACAAGTCTCTGACATTCTTCCAGGAAACCTCAGCCCAATGGGATTGGGAAAGACCACACAGGCCCACCCAGCACAGAAGTCTCCTTTCAAGCACATATCTAACAGATGCTCTATTTGAGACTATGATTCAGTAGGCCTGGGGTAGGTAACCAGGTGATTAAAACGCTGCTACTCTGTAGACCACATTTAAGTAGCACTACTCTATAAGGCACTTTAAAAGACATAAACAAATGGAGAACTAGCTATACCATGTCCATAGACAGAGAGGTTCAATCATAAAGATGTCAAATTTTCTCAAACTAACCTATGAGTTCAATAGACTTTTAATCAAAATTCCCACAGAGTTATTTTGTTGTTTTATCGCTATTCTTGTTTAATTCAACAAACTGATTCTGAAATTCATCTAGAAGACTAAAACAATTTTGGAAAAGAACAAAGTGAGAGACTTGCCTTACAGGCTCAAGGCTTACAATGAAACTATAGGTGTGGTATGGGCACAGAGATAGACAAAAAGAGACCAATGGAACAGAACAGACAGCCCAAACACAGACTTGTGCTTAAAGGAAATTATGTATAGAAGATGGCATTACAAATCAGAAAAGAATGAATGATCAGTAAGTCCTGCTGGGAAAATAGGTTATTTATATATTAAAACCTGGATTTCTACCTAATACAACATTAAAAACATAAAATTCCAGATGGATTATATTCCTAAATGTGAAAACCTGTAAAACTCTTAGAAGAAAATATGGAAAATTTTTTCAACTTTGGAGTAGGGAAATATATCTTAAATAAGACACCAACTGTGCAAACCCAAAAGAAAAATCGACAAATTTGACTTCAATAAAATGGAAACTTCTGTACACTGTAAATAAGAAAAGCCACACACTGGGAAAAGATAATATCTAGAATGTATCAACAATTTCTAAGAAAAGACAAACAATCCAAATAGAAAAGAATGTAAACCTGAAGTTCACAGGTACAGAAATCAAATAGCAAAAAAACAGACAAAACAAAACATGAAAAGGTGCTTAACCTCACAAGTAATTAGAGAAATGTGAATTTAAAATAGTAAGATATAATTTAATGCCCATTACACTGGCAAAACAAAAACTGAACAGACCAAGTGCTGTCCAAAATGTGAAGCTGCAGAAATTCTCACAAACTCTTGTTTGGAGTGTAAATTAGATTTTTTTTTTTTTTTTTTTTTTTTTTTTGAGACAGTCTCGCTCTGTCGCCCAGGCTGGAGTGCAGTGGCGCGATCTCGGCTCACTGCAACTTTCGCCTTCCAGGTTCGAGCGATTCTCCTGCTTCAGCCTCCTGAGTAGATGAGATTACAGGCATGAACCACCACCCAGCTAATTTTTGTATTTTTAGTAAAGACAGGGTTTAACCATGTTGGCCAGGCTGGTCTCAAACTCCTGACCTCAGGTGATCCGCCCACCTTGGCCTCCCAAAGTGTTGGGATTACAGGTGTGAGCCACCATGCCTGGCCTAGATTAATTTCTTTCTAAAGCAATTTTACATTATATGATAAAACTGACAACACATGTATGCTACAACCCAGCAATTCCACTCAAGGAAGCACATACTAGACATTTACTCAGTGTGCTTAATAATAGTGAGAAATGGGCAACAGTCTAAATGCCCATCAAGAGGACCTGGATAAATACAACATAGGCCATTCATACAATGAAATACTCTGGTAGAAAAACGAAAGAACCAAAGCTACATGTACCAATATGGATACATCTAAGAAACAATATTGAGCAAAGAAATAAAGTTGTTATAAAAAATGTAAGTAATGGATGCTAGTAGCATAAAATTTGAAAAATATGCAAGAAAGACCTAGGTGCTATTTGGGGCATATATGTATATATATATATATGAGATTTATATGAGAGTGGTAAATCTAAATTCAGCATATATATATATATGAGATTTATATATATAAATATATATGAGATTTATATGAGATATATATGATATATACATATGAGATTTATATGAGAGTAGTAAATCTAAATTTAGCATAATGACCTCTAGAGAAGGCAGGAGACAAAAGGTATCTGGGAAAAGAATAAAAATCACTCACAAACCACTGCCCCACCACACACACACACATATACTACTATTAATCATCATCAGAGTAAGGGAGGCTTCTTCAATGAAGCCAGGCCTTTTTAGATTGCAAAGCTTCAGAAAGCATTTAGTCCAGCCTTTGACCCATACAGGAAACTTCTATCCAATATCTGGGGCAACGGATCCTTCTACCTTTATAACAAACTTGCAAGTCAGGGCCACTGTGTGTGGTTATACAGGTCATGCACCACACAATTCTGGAATGTATATTTCATAATGTAAATTATGGCCCCTTGGGTTTTTCAGTGTGCAATGTACACAACCACAGTTAGCAGCCCTATAAGGGTCACAGATCCTTTGGAACGCTGATAAAACTATGCCAATTTCTGGGAAAATGCCCATCCACACAAGTACTACTTACAACTTCAGTGGATTCAGACATACCCCCAACGATGATTGGCAACCCTATACGGTCAACTTCCAGAGATGGGTGCTCACAACCTTCTGAAGTACTTCCAGACAATGCTATGCTGTGAGACCAAGTTCTTCCCTATGCACATTTGAAACCTGCCTCTTTATAATCTCTATCAATTAAAGTTGATCTCCTTCTTTTCCATATGACACTTCAGCTACTGAAAGAAAGCTAACCCATCCCCCCTAGAGACTTATGCTTTCCAGGCTAAACACACTCTTGACTTAGCTTATTGAAAACAGGCTGCATCTCCTCTTTTGCTCAAAATGAATTTTTAAACTGTCTATCCTTTCACCAAGCACTTCCTGTCCTAATAACTCACTATGCATGCTGACATATTATCAAAGAACAAGAAAACATTTCTCTCAGCTGCCCCTTTGGGAAACCTCTGAAGATTTGCACTCTTGCTTCCAAAGCTGTCGAATGCTCACAGAAGCCAGGAAGTGCCAGGCTGGAAGAAGGATCAGGCTTTTTCCAGGACTAGGGGCAAGACCAACTGAGCAGAACCAGGACAGAGCCCCCACAGGCCAAGGGAGACAAGTTCTTCTCCACTTACTCCCAAAACTCCATGACGGGGGAGGTGGCATTCTGCAGAGACACATGGCTGTAGTTGCTCACATTCAGTTTCTGGAACTCCACACAGTTCTCTACAGTGGAAACAAGACAAGAAATAGAAGAAAATTAACCTCCATGAAAGCTGAATCCTGAAAAACATTCAGAGCTGATGTGCAACTAGGCATTTTCATCTAGCCTCTCCAAGTAAACATGCGTCAAAGGGTATTGGGGAAAATCAATACTTTACAAACAGTTAAGAGGCTTGGACTGATTAGAACAGGAGGAAAGGTTTATGGGGCAGGGGGCCTTCTCTCTCCCATTCCCAACCAACACTCCCTATCAAACTGTCTCCTCTACCCTTGTTCCCAAATCTTCTTTTATTTTTTCTGCTTCCCTGCCTAAGGCCTATCAGTAGCATTTATCTGTCTGGCTGAAGGGCTGTAGTGGAATAGAGAGATTAAAGGAATGGATCGTCCATGGTGACCTTGGGGCAGTAATGCAGCTGAGACTCAGTTTTACTTTATGTGAAAAGGGGCTAATGCCACAGCTGTCTCATCAAGAAGTGATGATTGGAGGAAATGGTGTGAGCCAACGTATGTCAAGAATCCCTGGTTTCTTCATCATTCCCTCACTCGATCCAGTCAATCAGAAAGGACTTACTGAATGCCTCTTCTCATTTCACGAAATTTGATGTCCCAGGGAGATTTAATCTCAAGTAAAAGCAACCTAGTGTTCATCCTTCAAGGCCCAGTGCCCCTGGGCCTTAACCCCATCTCCAGGAGGCCCTCTCCAACCTCCCTCCCCTGAAATCTAAGAAAGCAAGAACTCAAAGGCCCTCCAAGCAATCACCTTCTCCAACTCCCTTTATTTTGAGGAAGAAGAATCTAAGGTTCAGAAATAGTCAAGGGACCCCCACCTATACCCTCTTCCTCCTCTATAAAGTCACTGGCCAGTGTGGATAGAACTGTAATAAACTCCAGCCAGAGCTCCATCTACTTTGCCATGGGTATTGCCCAGAAAAGTCCACCACCATGGGACCCATGTCCCTCTGTTTAGAGACACCTGGGGCACCAGACCGTGAGCTCCTCGAAGGCAAGGCCTCCTGTATCCATTCACCTCAGAGGCCCCTGCACCCCGCACCATGGCCAGCACGGAGCAGGAGCCCAGCTGGCTTCACTCTTGTATGTCTTCCATCTCATATACGTATGAACGCTCCAAACCACATCTGTAATCTCTGCAGGCAGGAATCACCTCCTATATGTGATGATTCACACATTGCAAGTGTTCACACACCTTTAGAGAAAGGGGATTGCAAACCAGTTGAAGAAAGAGGTTTACAGTCCACTGAGGAAAATCCAGATTATCTGCCTGCTTCTTGCTCCTCTTGGCAAGTGCTAACTATGTTCTGAAAGGAGGTGGTCTGGGGTCCTCAGTCAGGCTAGAGAGGAGCCTGGAAACCTGAAATTGTAAGCAAGATTTCTGAATATGTCCTGTGCCTTTTTCTGGAGAGAGGAGACCTTGACTTTTATCGGATTCCCTAAAATAGGATTTCTCAATTATTTTTTCTTCCTAGAGCTAAAAAAAAATTTCTTGGACACCCAAGTTGACCAGTTATTTTTATTAAAACATTTAACCATGTACAAATAAACAATGAGTTATAAAGTCTTTGTGATTATAGTATTCATACAATTATAAAAGTCAAATTAAATTTATAAATTAAATACCGACTATACTACAGAACCAACACAATTTAAAGTGATAACAGAAAATGGAAGCATAGGATAATGTTATTTGGCAAAATTATATTGCTTTCCCAACAGAAAAATGAAACTGACATGTAAGAAGCAGAATCTGTTGAGTTCAGGTGGTTTATTCCTCCGTGCACTATTTGAGATTTGATTACACCATTTTCCTCTGGTTACACTTCTCCAAAACCTTCATTCCTATGGTGTGTTGCATTCTCAACTGGACTTCACTTAGTACTAATGCTCTATTTATGAATTAAATCTTTCTGGTCTTTTTCCCTTGGCCATCATCATTCTATTTGCCATGAATGCATCTTAAATTATAAACATGCATAAAGTCAGCCACTGGAATCTCCTGACTGTCCTCAGTTATATGGTGTTTTCTCAGACCATCCAGATACATATTTTGAGTATCCTCAAAATAAGTACACACAATTAAATTATCCTAGAGGACTCACAGGCCTCCAAGAAAATGTCCTTGAATTTTAGTTTGATAAACACTTCTATGAGTTCCGTGGCCAAAGGGAGGTTAAAAACAAGGGCCCTAAAGAGAGAAACAGCAAAAGCTCCACAAAATGCAACAACCAGGGGTTGGCGGAGTGGGGGAGTAGGGCAGAGTCAGGCATCACATAGGGCTAGAAGCCAGATTGCAACATCTCAGCCCTCACGATGGCAGGCCACTGCCAGACACAATCTAACCACAGGTTATCATATAGATGGTGAATAGGTCAAAGTGTGTGTGCCAATTCCAGTCAAAAGGCAGCAGCTCTCTGGAGCACTACTGGAGAAGGGTTCTAAGGCCAAGACTAGACTGAGAAGGAAAGAGTGCTACAATTGATTAGCAATGTCTTCTGTGAGCATGGCCAGCTTAGACAGGGATTGGGCAGGGATATGCCTTCCTTGGATTATAAAACTCAATGCTAATAGGAGGATATATGGAAAAACAAATAATATATCAGAATCAAAAATAATCTAAAAGATTATCCATTCCAGCAGGAGTGGGGTTGGGGGCTAAATTCAAATGTCAGCTGGGTTGGATTGATAAAGTAAATGAATAAAGTGAGTTGGGTGGGGTTTGTGCTAACTCAAGGACAGATGTGTCATTGAAGGCAATAGCCACCTCTTGGCTACAGCAACTGCTGTCAAGCAGGAAGGTGGGTCTGGTGTCACCAGATCGTTTAAGTTTTTAAGATAGGCTGGAAACCTGAATTTTTCACGTGAGGTCTTCCAATTTTTTAATTTTGGCAACCAAATCTATTTTTTAAGTCTGCCATTCACTGATCTAAAGCCTGGTTGTCCTGTAGGTTCTCTGTCTGCAGCCCTTGATCTGGTCTAACCTCAGTTTTACAGGGGAAAACTTGACACTAGAGGCAAGACTAGTAATTGGAGCCCTAGTCCCCTGAGTCTAAGTCTAGTGCTCTTCCTCACACCCCCATCCTGCCCCCAAAGGGCTCAGTCTCTACATTTGACAAACAGAGGACAGAACATCTCCATTCTCCTAACCAGGCCAGTCTCTGGGCCAATGCTCAGCTCAGGCTTTAGGGCTGCAACTCACAGAACGTACCAGAACAGGTGCAGAGCTCACCCCAGTTTCAGCAAGACTACCCTAGAAAGCTGGACTCATGATGAGAGGCCAGGGACCAGGACTGGCCTGAAGGACATGAACAAACCCCAATCCCAGGTCACCCAGCAGGACCAGCAGAGAGACCTCTGTGGGGCCATACCTGTGTTCCACTCATGCCCACAGGTAGCCCAGGGTAGCTCAGTAGTGAAGCAGTTGCCCAGGTAAAAAATGGCCCATGCCAGGATGATGATGTAGTACACATTCAGATGGGCCTCAATCACCTGTGTTGCATAGCCAATGCCTGAAAGGACAAAAGAAAGGAAGGAATTTGAGTCTATCTTTTCAAAACAATCTGCCTTTGCAGTTGACATTCCCTGGGCAAAATTTTATTTTCTCATTAACTCAACACATACCTTCAAATAAAGGGCAAACTTTCCTCCAACACGTAATGCCACCTTCACTTGTGAACTGCCCCAGAGCTGTCTCCAGGAAAAAAACAGGAATTCCACAGCAAATAAAAAACACCACGTAGGGAATCAGGAATGCCCCTGTAAGGATGCAAAGGAATGAAATGAAAACTGTCCCTGCCGTTTCATACTTGGCGCAAGAACTCTTTAATAAACACCTACCACAGGCCAGACACGATGTTCTTTGAACTTGAGTTCAAGTTCCCATTATGAAGACCAGAGTCAGAAAACAGGGCTAGGTTTGTGTAAGCCTACCTCACATCTCCAAGCCTCAACTTCTCCATCTGTAAAATGGAGCCTTAGTTTTTAATATCTGCACTGTTCCTTCATAGAAATGTAATGTAGCTAAGATGATAATGTAAAAGAAATTGTTTCATTGGCTCATTTAAAAAAAAAATTTTACATTTCATCCTCCAGCATGGGTCAAATTCATTCCTTCCCTGAATGTTGCACCCTTTTTCGTTTTAAAGTGACCTCAACAGACCAGGCGAGGGGCACCCCTTCCTCTTACTTTGGAAGTGACTTGCAAACAATCTTTGTCATAAAGAAGAGCATTCTCAGGGAATTATACAATGAACAATATCAAGCCTCAAAGAATTAAGTACCCCTACACATGAGGCCCAGGTGTGGTGTCAACTTGCAAGGAGTTTGCAACAAGAATCTATCTAGCAAAGCCTGGCTTTGAATTGGTCCAGGAAAAGACCACCCTAAGCATTAGTGTTCCTATCTTGAAACACAATACCCATTGCCTGGGTCTTTCTGTGAAAAAAATTAAATAACTGAGGTGAGCATGAACTATTACACCCAGAATGGGGATTTTTCCAAATCCCTCATTCTGTCCCTCCTGTCTAATAACAAAGCATGAAAACACATGCTATTTGCCACCATCTGATCTCACAAATGAAGGCTTTAACTGAAAGTGCTTTTTGCTAAATGAAGTCTCCTTAACCGCAAGGATTAATAGCAACAATTTTGATCAATCCTGATAGCAGGACCACATCTATCAGGGTTTGAAAGGGTCTTAGCTTTTCTAGGCAAGCAGCTAATTTAAAGTTTCACATTGGGAAAGAAATACTTTAAACTATTGTTGGGATCTATAAGGAGGGCAGTAAGGATGTTTTTTAAAAGGTAAACAGTTGAGAAGCAGATATCCCAACTACATTAGAAAGCAAAAAGTGTGGAAAAGGAGATAAGAGGATCTGTTTACTGAATCCAAATCTAAGTGATTAAAATCAGCTGCAGCAGGTCCCCTAACATGCTGTTATTTACACGTGAAACCTCTAGAATCTAACATATAGACACTTTCAGAAAGCCTTTTGACCTGTGTATTCACAAAGCTACTAATCCTTAGGATAATAAACTCAATCAAACCAGGAGATCTATGCATCTCAAGGAAGCTCTTGGCAAGTCAGGAAAAAAAAAAAAAAAAGACTCATTTTAAAAGCTTTACTCACTACAACCTTTTTTAAAAAAAAAAAATCTGAGACAGAATTTGTAATTAACCCACTTTACCGTGTTTTCTGCTTTTAGGAATGCTTTTTGTTTTGGCACAATTTCCTGTATGGAAAAAAAAGATGTTAAAACAATTTGTGCCTGGGGACTACCCTACGTGTGCACAGGTTTCCAAGTGGACGCAGCTTACAAACGCTGTATCTGCAAAGAGAGGCGGGATTCACAGCCGAGAGCACAGGGCACGTTGGGGGTCTCCAAGTCCACTCCCTCTCTCTCCCTTGCCAAGCCACCAACACCGGCGGCCACTTCATTACCAGTGCAGAGCAGGCTTGGAGCAGCCTGTGCCTTCAGGATGAATGTCCCCAAAGAAAGGGCCTGGGCCAAGCAGTACCCTTCTCCCTCTCCCGGCAGCTGCTCGCACAGGAAGTCCTGCTCTGCACAGATTCACAGCGCGGTCCCTGCCAGCCAACTTCTGAGCCACTTTCACTGGGGTTTGGGAATTTGCTGGAGGGGCAGGGGCATAGCAAAGAGAAGAGGGAATATACAGATACAGGCTCTTCCTTCGAGAAATTGTGCCACCGAAGGAGGTTTTATAAGATCCCTTGCCATGGACCTGCCCAGCTGTCCTGCTGATATGACAAGCGGGGGTCCTGAAGGCTGGAGCCCCTTCCCTGAGCTGGGAAAGTTACAGATTCGCTGCTGCATCTTTTGCCAAACTGACTTTGAGAGGCTGTCACTAGAAAGGACTCTCTCATCACTGTCCTTTCCCTCTCCCCTTCTACATCTCTATGCAGAGCATCAACATTAAACCAGTGTTGCTGTTTGTCGTGGGTGACTCTCAGACCCGTAAAATAAACTGTTCGTTGTCAATTCTTCCACCAGAGGGGCCCCAAATATTAGCCCTAGAAATGGGCTTAAAAGCAGACGAAAGACTAGGCAGGAAACCATAGAGCAATGCCTCGCCTAAAAGTTCTCCCTGTTGTGAGTCCAGTCCCAGTTTAAAACAAGGCCTTTGACATCAGAATCTCATCTTTATTTTCGGTCGAGTGAGACTTCTCTGACCTTCAGTGTCCTCACCTGCAAAATGGGTAGACCCCTGCCTACAAAAGTGACTGAGAGGATGAAATGAGATGAGATGGTCAAAGGTACTCGGCACTTCAGTAAGCGCGCAAAAACTGAGACCACTTTGATCACCAGGAGTCCCTTCCCCATAGGCCGTTTTCCCAGTCAGGAAAGCTGAGGCTCCAAGGGGCCAAGTGCCTGAAACACCAGGGCGCCTACCCAAAGCAAGGGCTCCCTGGCCTCGGTCTGCATCTCATGCTGGGGACAGAACGCGGGCAAGTCCCCGCGCTGGCAGGTGGAACCCTCAGGCGCGAATTGGCACGTGCGCGTGCGCACTGGCACAGGTGGGCCGTGCTCCGGGGCGAGCTCACACGCCAGGTGCCTGGAGTCGAGGTTCTCCGCTCGAGTTCCGCTCCACGCAGGCGCGGGAGGGGGTCTCGTGCTCGCCCCTGGCTCCCCGCCCCCACCGGGCGGGTGGCGCCCCCTCCCCTTCTCCTCACTATCACCTCACCTCCTCCGTTCTTGTAGCACAGGTAGGGGAAGCGCCACACGTTGCCCAACCCAATGATCTCCCCGGCCACGCTCAGCACGAACTCCACCTTGTTGTTCCAGTGGCCGCGCTCGTGGACCGCCTTGTCGCGCTTGTCGCGCGGGCCGCGCGCGGGCGCCGCGCCCCCGCTGCTGCCGCCGCCACCCGGCGCCTCGGACTCCCGCGCCTCCTCGGCAGCCTTCCCATTGCCCAGGGGCAGCGCCTTCTCCGCCGTCATGGCCGCGCTGGCTGCCTCGTGCGCCGGCCCGGCTCTGCGCCGCCGCCCCGGGCGGGCTGGCTTTTCAGGAGGCGCGAGCGGGCGGGAGGGGGAGGCAGGGGGTGGAGCTGAGGGACCGGGCCAGGCCAGCGCGGAGACGGGGACTGGGACGCGGCGCGGAGGCCCGGCCCGCAAGGCGCCCACGCCACCCCAGCCCGGCTGGGCCCCGGAGCCCGCGAGCACCTTGCGCGCGCCGAGCCCCTGCAGCGCCCATCCTTCCCTCAGCCCTACCCACTGGCCTGCTGGGACAAGAGTGGAAGCGCCCCTTGAGGCCTGGGCTGGCGACACTCACCAAACCCCAAAGTTCTACCACCGTCCATAACCTTCAAACGCTTGGGCCTCAGTTTCCTGTCTCTAATAAGAGGAATGGGCTCTAGACCAGACTTCTCCAACTTGAACTTAGACACCAGACACCTGCGGGTCTTGTTTAAACTACACATCACCGTCTAGTAGGTCGCAGTAGGCTGAAGAGCCTGCGTGTCTGACTAGCTCCCCAGTGACGCTGATATGTCTGGTCCAGGGAACACACCTTGAGGAAAAGGGAGTAAATGAACTCGTGGCTTCTTCCCAGCCCTAGACACCCTGCAGTTCTTGTTCATACTGGTGTCCGCAGCTCTCAACATAGTCAGGACCGTGTGCAGTTAAGTGCTTGCGTCTGGAAACAGGTGAATCTAAGTTGTGTGATTTTGGCCAGTCATCTGATCCCTCTGTGCCTCAGTTTCCTGTTCTGCAAAAGGTAATATCAGTAGTATCTTGTAGGTTTTAATGTAGGGGATGGATTTTTAGGTAAAAGGTTATTAAGAAATGCTTATAAAGGTCTCAATACCTTGTAAGTGCCCAACGAACATTACCCATTGTTAGTATTATACAATGTGTAGACATACACACATTTGTCCATCTTCTTGTATAATATTTGTCTCCTCACTTAGTTGTAAGGATGATATACACTGTCCTGTTCATTATAATAGCCACAGAACCTAGCACAAGTCTTGGTACATAGTATGTGCTCAATAAATATTTGTGGCTACAGAGGAAGGGAGGAAGGAAGGAAGAGGAAAAGGGGAAGAAGGAAAGACCATTAAGCTGCTGGGGGCCACAGAGATGAACACTTCCACCTCTTCCATTGCACAGGCCTAGAGAAGTCCAGCCACATGAGTCCCCACCAACCCTACTCTCCATCTGTCCCTCGGAGCTCCCTCTGGAGCTCTCTTAGGGACAGGCTCCTTGCCTTGTAGCCTTCAAACTCCTGCCTTCCGCTTCTTTCATTCTGGCTCCAACTGCTCAAGTCTCTCCCAACCTCTATCTCCCCAGAAAGCCCTCCTTTCCACCATCTTCCCCTTTCCCCTCCCCCCACTATCATATTTCTTGAAAGAGTAAGTTGACAGGCTGCCAGCCCTGTCTTCACGCCCCACGCGTTCCTCGGCCCACGGCAATCTGGCACCCACCCCCAGCACTCCTCTGAAAATGCTGTGAAGTCCCGGACGCCCTCTCAATTTGGCAAATTCTACGGTTCCTTTTCCATCCCTATCCTGCCTGGCCTCTAGGTAACTTTCTGCACCGTTGCTCCCTCGTTTGCTTCTTAAAATTCCCACTGGTGTGGTTTTCTTGGCATTGCCTGACGCATCTACCATTTCTCTCCCTGCTTCTCTGGTTCTCCTTTCTCTCTCCTTAAATTCAGCCTTTCTCATTTCTTGAACCACTGAACTAAATGTGGGTGCCTCCCAAACCTCTGTCCCCATGTGGTGCCCAGGTTGTGTTTAAAAGCAAGGATCCTGCAGTGTTCAGGGTGAGAGTATACTGAATTCAGATGGATGTGGCTTCGCATCCAAGCTCTGCCCCTTAGGTGCTCTGTTACCTCTTTGCCTCATGCGTCTCACCTGTTAAGTGGGCTTCACATGAGTTCTGACCTCATAGGGTGGGTGTGTGGGTTAAAAGCCTCAGTAGGAGCTCTGTGAACAGTAGCTATTATTGTTGTTTATTATTTTTTAAAAGATGGAGTCTCACTCTGTCACCCAGGCTGGAGTGCAATGGCACAATCTTGGCTCACTGCAACCTCCACCTCCCAGGTTCAAGCGATTCTCCAGCCTCAGCCTCCTGAGTAGCTGGGATTACAGGTGCCCACCACCATACCCAGCTAATTTTTGTATTTTTAGTAGAGATGGGGTTTCACCATGTTGGCCAGGCTGGTCTTGAACTCCTGATCTCAGGTGATCTGCCCGCCTCAGCCTCCCAAAGTGCTAGAATTACAGGCGTGAGCCACCACACCTGGCCAGTAGCTATTGTTTTTATTGTGAGGAAGAGGAGGATGGTTAGTTCATTCCCTTGCTTAAAAGCCCTAATGGGAGGCCAACATAGCAAGACTCTATCTTTAAAATTAAAAAAAATAAAATACTTAGCCAGACGTGGTAGTGCACACCTACAGTCCCAACTACTCAGGAGACTGAGGCAGGAGGATAGTATAAGCTTGAACTCCCCCAGGATTTCTAAGCTGCAGTGAGCCATGATCATGTCACTGCATTCCAATCTGGACTACAGCACAAGACCCTGACCGCAAAAACAAACAAAAAAACCTTCATTTGACTTCCTTTTCCTACAGGATAAAACCAAATTCCTGGCCCTAATATTCAAAATTCCCCCTCAATCAAATTGTCCCAGCCTTTCCTTCTACCATTTTTGAATGCCATTTTTCTCCTACACTAAGACATCATTATTTTTATTTTCTTTTTGATGATCCTCAATGCTATATATAGAATGGGCAATAAAGGAAGGAATTTTATCTTCAACCTCAATGATCTTACACAGAGTACGCACATAGTAGCTAGGAGTCAATTTGTTAAACGAACAAGTACATCAAAAGTAAGACATATTCCTGGACGGGCGTGGTGGCTCACGCCTGTAATCCCAGCACTTTGGGAGGCTGAGGCGGGCAGATCACGAGGTCAGGAGATCGAGACCATCCTGGCTAACACGGTGAAACCCCGTCTCTACTAAAAATACAAAAAATTAGCCGGGCGTGGTGGCGGGTGCCTGTAGTCCCAGCTACTCGGGAGGCTGAGGCAGGAGAATGGCGTGAACCCAGGAGGCGGAGCTTGCAGTGAGCCGAGATCATGCGACTGCACTCCAGCCTGGGCTACAGAGCAAGACTCCGTCTCAAAAAAAAAAAAAAAAAGTTAGACATCTTCCTGAACCTTACTATTGCAATATTAGGCTGTCACTCCAGAATCTGTGCAAAACTCCTTTGAAACTAATTACATTTTCGCTTTGTGCTTGCGCTTAGCATAATTAGCTCCAGGAATTGACTTCCTCTGAGCAGCTGTGATTCTACCAGACCTGCTTGGGAAGTAACACTGAACCAGCCTGAGAGGGCTGAAGCTGGCCATCATCTGGTCTGGGACCCAGGCCCAGTTCTGCTGATGGATGGTTCTGTGGCGTTGGGTACATCACCCAATTTCTCTGAGCTCTGGTGTCCTCTTTTCATTCAAATGAGCACAATTATTCCCATGTCCCAGGGTGGTCATCAAGGCAAAATGAGATCACATGCAGGGAAGAACATTGTACAAATACTGATGTTGCAAACTCACCTCTCAGGTTTGAATAGTTCCCTTTGTAAAAGTTAGCCAGGTCAATTTCCTATTTGAATTTAGTAAGTAAATATTTAAAGTCCATCTCCTTGGTTATTTTATGGCCCTTGAAAAGCTTTGGTCTTTTTACTCTGTCCTTATCCAGAAGAGCCCACATCTGCTTCATCATTGTGGGACCTCATCTCTAGACCTTTGCCACTTCATCATTTCTTTGTTGAGGGACAGTGGGCTGAAGAGCACGCACTGTCTGTGGGGTCGATATACAGGGATTGGGACACAAATGGGACACACATCTTATACCCAGGGCTGGCCCTGATGCAACAGAGCGTAGTGGGTAAGAATGTTGGTTCTGCAGTCACACTGCCTGGTTTCAAAGCCAACTCCAAATGACCTTGGAAAATGACTTCATGTCTCTGAGTTTCCATTTCCTTATCCGTAAAATCAGGGTAGTAATAGTATCTACCTTTTAGTTGTCATGAGAATTAAGTGGGTTAGTATTTGTAAAGCACTTGGATTTGTGCCTGATATAGACATGTTTGTTAGAAGCAGTCTTCAGAGGACAGAAATGTCATGACTCCCTTTTTCCTTTCTTGGGGCAAGCACTCAATGTCTTCCATCTTCTGGAAACAGCAGTTGCTGTCCTGAGGCTCATTTAAGCTTCAGCATTGCTCATTCATTCATTCATTCACCAAATGCTTTGGTTCTTTTTTTTTTTTTTTTGTATTTTCAGTAGAGATGGGGTTTTACCATGTTGGCCAGGCTGGTCTCAAACTCCTGACCTCAAGTGATCTGCCTGCCTCGGCCTCCCAAAGTGCTGGAATTACAGGCATGATCCACCATGCCTGGCCTTGCTTTGACTCTTTAATTATTTTCCAGATACAATATTGGTCACTAGGGAGCAATACCAGATATAAGGCCCACCTCAATGGTATGCTAGAGCTGGCTCGCACTAGCTCATGACAGCCGATTATTGCATTTTCAGGGATTTTGCAAGGCGCCATTGTTGGTGTCTTAAAATCTTCCATGGTGGTTGTATTTACATCGTGGGAATTTGCAAGTGCCACAGATCAGCCCTATCCTTCCCAGCCAGTGTGCAAGCCCCATTACAGGATGGCGGTGGAGGTAGATGTTAACCAAGCCATCACAGAAATGAAAGTTAGAGGTGCTGGGCGATGTACAAGGGAAAGGGCTGCATTGCTAGAGAGCTTGTAACCCAGCAATCTGGCCTTGGCAAGGAGATAAAAGAGAGCTCCCTGAAAAAGTGACAGATAAGCGGGAGCCTGAAGGGAGAAGAACAGTGAACTGGACAAGGAGGGTCTGGGGTTCTGGAGGATGCTCGCCAGGGTCGAGGCTGGAGAGCATGGTGTGGAACAAGATGTGCTTGAAGGTGAAGCATTTTTAGCAGTGGGTGCCGTGAGAGCACATTCACATTGTAAAAAGATGACTTCTGCTGCAGTGTGAAAAGTAGATTATAGGGTGGGGTGGTGGTCTGGGGGCAGTGAAGAAGCTACTGCACTGGTCCAAGCAAGAGGTGATGGCAGCTTAGACTGGAGAAAGGAGAGTGATATTGAAGGCTAAACTCACAGGACTTGACTAGGTCTGGATATGAGGGTGAGGGGAGGGAAGATGTCAAGAACATCTCCTGTGTTAGTAGAGCTACAGCAGCCCATCAAGAGGGTAAAAGTCCCCCTCCACTTTGTGCCAATGCACCCACAGTTGTCTCACTTAGGGTGTGATAAACCAGAACCACTGGGTCAGTGGACCGTCTTCAGATGTGTAGATGGCTGCCAAACCAAAAGCCTACATGGCGAACCAGAATTGGAGAGGAAGCAGGAAGGAGTTAGATGCCAGGAAGAACTTCCTACAAGTCATTCAGTGACAGAATAATCTGCCCCAGGCATGGTAAGCCACACGGGAGAGGTAGACTTAGAAGCTGGGCTGTCATAGCCTAAGGCAGGGATACCATGAGGGGACTTCCCAGTCACTGGGGTCTGAGATGGGATTTCTGAATCATGAGAGTCTGCAATTGTAAAACCCTTATCTTGTTACTACCACCAGACTTTTTCTAGTAGGTTTGCACGTATGATCCAAATTCTTCACCCTTCTCTGTATGCATGCCATCTGCCATGTAACTTTGCAGCGCCCCCTGCAAAACACAAGTTCAGCCATATGACTTGCTTTGGCAACTAGAATGAGGCAGAATTGATACACTGATATGTGTCAATCCCAAGCCTTGCGTTCTTCAACTTCTGCCATGACTGCAGAAGGATGTCCCCAGGTCAGTCTGCGGGTCCAAGAGGAAAACTAGATACACACAGAGTAGAATGGCCCCAGCTGAGATGCCCCCAGGAAATCCCAGACTAATGCAGAGGCCTCCCCAGACTCAAAGACGTATGAGCAAACCCAACCCACATCAGCCAACGTCCAGCCTCATGACTTACAAGCTACAATAATAAATGTCTGCTGCTTTGAGCCACTGAGTATTGGCTTCTGCTCATGCCCTTCCCCTTTCTGAAAGCTTCCCTCTGCTTATCAGATATAACCCATCCTCTTAAGCCCAGGTTAATGCTTACCTTCTGGATGATTTCTCTACCCTCTCAACTCTCAGGGCTCCTTGATGACAGTAACGCCCAAGATGAAACATCATTTTGCAACCTTTACATACCAGATTTAGGAGCTACTCTGGCTGGGTACTGTAGAAACATTTCTTCCTTTGATGCCCTCAGTGCTGGTTCGGGGCATGATCTTTTTACTGTTAGGGCCAGAATCAAGATAGAAGGATGGGGTGACCTCTCCTGGTAACATGTCCTTCCCCTTACCCATCTGCAATCTCCTAAATTTTTATACCACATACTCATCTTCTGCCACAATGCCTAAGACGTTTCTTTGAAAGAAGAAAATACTATAAGAACTACACATTTTGTTCCACTGAAATATTTGGATGAGTGAACATGAACAGATGATAATTCTATTTGTATACTATTTCTATTTGTAGTAGTGAATTATTGGTCCCAACTTCTCACTCCCTCATAATCATATTCTACATCCTCACTCCTGCTGTGGCCCATGGTTGACAGACTTTGCTTCTCCAGACCTTGACTTTGGGCTCAGCCATATGATTCACTTTGGCCAAGCAGAGGTTTGAAATGTGCTTGCATAGTTGGGCTTGCCCCCTTATCTGCCCACATTACTGTGGAAAGAACACACTTCACTTAGCTGCTGCCTCTCCAGACTGGGCCCCAAAAGGAGATAATGGAGCAGAGGTAACTTAGCCAAAACTTCAGATCCATAGCCTGAAGTAGAGCTGCCCCAGCCAACCTACAATCACAGGAATGAGAGATAAATGCTCATTGTTATTTGCCACTGAGATTTCAAGATTGTTACGCAGCACAGCTGACTGATACACTCTGCACAGCCTGTGCTTAGGCCCTCATGTACCCTGTCTCTATTATGCTGCACAGCATTATGGGGTAGGGATGGAAATATCTTTACAGATAAAGAAACTGAAGCTCAGGTTGAGCAACTTGTCCAAAATCACACAGTGGAGCCAGAATTCAAACCCAGTTCTCTGACTTATGCTGTACATCGTAGAGGGTCTCACCAGTCCTCTTCTAGCCAGAAGAGGTTTCACCCACATGAAGTTTGTCTTCTTTAATTGATTTAAGTAGAAAATAAATTGGACAAAGGAGGAAGTTCATGCCTTTTTTTTCATCTGAGGGGAAAAGCCCAAGAATGTTAGCTTAAAACTTAATCATTGGGCTGGGCGGGGTGGTGGCTCATGCCTGTAATTCCAGCACTTTGGGAGGCTAAGGTGGGAGGATTCTTGAGCCCAGGAGTTAGAGACAAGCCTGGGCTATATTGTGAGACTCAATTTTATTTTGTTTTTAAGAATAATCATTGTGTCCTGGATGCTAACCTGGGAAGAAAAGCCCCTATGTGGGCCCTGTTTCTATGAGAGAAGGCTTTCCAAGTTCCAAAATACTGAGTTTATACTTGGCCTTTGTGCTACAGTTCTTCTGGATGTGGGCAGCATCTGTGTGTGTGAACGCACACAGCTCCTTCTGTTCTGAGTTTCCCTCTGTTTAATCTCCTTGATATCCTGGCTCAGATGTCTAAAGTCAGTGGTCTGCCATAGATGTTCACCTATAGATAGGCTTTCAGGATGATTGCATCCAGCCACACAGGCTATGCATGCTCAGCTCCAGGGACACCATTCACATGGTCACTCTGCAGTGCCCCCTGGAGTTGTGCAACAGGGGGACCCTAAGCCCCATATTATAGGTCAAAACTGCCCTTAGGTCACTCAGCTGGTCAACTGCCCTGCCACCCTTGTGAAATTAATCATGTATTTCTTGATGATTACAAGCCCATCAGCTTCAGATGTACAGTGCCTTGTAGCTGTATATCAAGGCCCAAACATTTCTTAGAGAGGATCATAAACTAAGAACCGAACAACTATTAAAGCTGCATACAGCCCCATACTCCTTGGTTCAGAGTCTCTCTGGAAACAATAATACCCTAAGCAATATTTTCTACCACTTTCTTTATTGTGACCCATCACACACACACACACACACACACACACACACACACACACACACAATAATGGGAGAACTTTAAAAGAAATTTTCCTGGTAATCTAATACCTTCATCTCACAGCAAGCCCCCAATTGCCCCTAAAACCAGCGATGACAATGTCATTGCCAAGCAATGTGCTATGTGCTGGTGGCTCAGAAATGGTTTTGGCCTTTCAGTGACATTAAAAAGATAATAAGCTAGTATGGCAGGCACTCAAACAGAGATGGGTACGGGGTCCTGTGAGGACACAGGGAAAAAGGGAAACCCTCCTTCTGGGGGATTGCATAAGGCTTTGGGGGCAAAGTAACATGTAATGCTAAGCCCTTGAAGTATGAGTGGGGAAAGGAGAGAAGGCTATTCCAGGCAGAGGGAACAGTGTAGGCAAAGTCCCAGATATGGGAAAGTGCCTGGTGGGCTTGAGGGCATCAAGTATCTAGAACATGTGGTTACTAGGTGGTTTAAATGTGGCTGGTCCTAATGGAGCTGTATAAAACGCAGTCTAGATTTTGAAGACTTGGTATTTTTAAAAGAATGTAAAATATTTCGTTAATATTTTAATAATGATTACGTGTTGAAATGATATTTTGGATATATTGGGTTAAATAAGTAAATTAATCTCATTGTTTTCTTCATATTTTTTAAAGTGTGGCTCCTAGAATACTTTAAATTACTACTAGGGACTGAATTGCATTCCTCTAAAATTCGTATGTTGAAGCCCTAACTCCTAGTACCTGAGAGTGTGACTGTGTTTGGAGATAGGACCTTTAAAGAGGCAATTAGGGTTAATGGAGGACTCCATCCAATAGGACTAGTGTCCTTATGAGAAGAGGAAGAGACAGCGATGTGCGTGCCCAAGGGAAAGGTCACGTGGGGACACAGGGGAAGGTGGCCACCCACAAGCCACGGAGAGAGGCATCTGAAGAAGCCAACCCTGCTGACACCTTGATCTTGGACATCCAGCCTCCAGAACTGTGGGAAAATAAACTTCTGTTGTTTAAGTCATCTAGTCTGTAGCATTTTTGTTATAGTAACCCTAGCAAGCTAAGAAGACTACTTATGTGACTCATGTTATATTTCAATTAATGGGGATTAATCTGGAAAAGCTGGGGCACTAGAAGGCAATAAATTCAGATTTGAGCCTTTCGTCCAGCTATGGGATGAAATGAGCCTGTGGACCTGCCTGATGTGCCATACGACTCACAAAACCCACCACTTGCTGCTATGTGAGCCCTGGCATCTTCACACTCTTACATTCCCTGTGCAGTCTCTGAAGCATCTGTGGCTTTGACCCTGACACCTATGTGGTTGTGATACTCCCTCGAGTGGCAGCCAGAGCAGTGAGCATGCCTGCTTTTCTAAGTCAGCACTGTCCAGTTGAGATATAAAGAGAGGAGGACTTGACTCTCATTCCTGGGCTACCTGGGAAAAAAAATTGGCCCATGCTGCAAACCCAATTTAAGCACCCAGAAGCCAACCAAGTAAGTTCTTGGCTGGGCTATTTTAGGTCTCAAATTGGAGATATCGCCAAATCCAAGTCAGATGGCTTCCTGCCTGAGTCTGGGTATTCAGCCGTGACTTAGAGATTAGGCACCCCCAGTGGGCCATTTGCTTCACATCAAGCTGTGAGTTATGATGTGCTGTGCCCAAGTCTAACTGCCCATCTGTTCTCCTCTTTGGAGAATGGCAAGGGTACAGGTGTCTGTCACTGCCCCAAGCAGATCTTTCTCAGCTGTCTCTTTTGCAGATTCCCTCATTCAGTCCACACAATAGTGTGGTTTGTATTCTCATTATCTCCAATTTACATTTGAGCAAATCAAGACTGGAAGAGTTTGAATAACCCACATAGTTTTTAAGTGGGGTCAAAGGGACTTGCATGTGGGTCTCCCAACTCTAGAACCATCTTTTCATTGCCCAACCTGGCCTCAGTCTTATAGTGTCATCTGGCTTCCCAAGCTTCAATCATAAGACTGTATTAGTTAAGACAATGCTGATGGCTATACCAGATAAACTCTAAAATCTCAGTACTTTGACACCTTTGAGGTTTATTCTTACTTATGCAAAGTCCTATGCAGATGTTTGGCAGACAGCCTTCCACGCAGTGATGCAGGGATCCAGATTCTACCCATGCTGGGGCTCTATCATATTCAACATGGGGCTCCCAAGATCTCTGTGGGGGACTGCCCATTGGATGTGAGGGACAGACAGTACGGCAAGTGGTAGTTGCATTCCACTTCTAGTACAGAGACCCAAAATGATGGTTTCTTGAAGGCAGAAAACATGCCTCTTCTTCCCTTCTTTCTTCTCTTTGCTGCTTAAAGTGGATTTGGTAGTAAACTGTCTTGAGCCACATAGGTGAGAGAAACATCCTAGGGATGGCAGAGTACAAGAGAGGAGCCTGGTTCCCTGAATAACCTCATGGAACGGAGTCAGCAGCCAGCCTGACACTGCCACCTCCAGACTGTATGCATGAGAAATGAATTTCTGTCTGGCTTAAGCCACTACCAGACTGTATGCAGGAGAAATGAATTTCTGTCTGGCTTAAGCCACTATTGCTTTGGATACCTGTCACATGCTGCTGAACCTAGATCCCAAATACAGGGATCCTGCCCTTTTCGTTCACAGCAGGACACTGCCCAGCAAATAGTGGCTAGAAAAAGATGTTACTTAACCCACAAGCCCCAGCTCTCGCAGAAATTTAGTTGAGTGTGTAGGAGACGGCAGAAGAAATAACTCCTGTTGGGCACACAATGCCTTTTTTATTGTGGTAAAATATACATAACATAGAATCTGGCATTTTAACTATGTTTGAGTGTACAGTTCAGTAGCATTAAGTACATTCACATTGTCATGCAACCATCACCACTATTCATCATCAGAATGTTTTCATCATCTCAAGCTGAAACTTCATACCAATCAAACACTAACTCTGTATTCCCTCTCCCTGAGCCCCTGGCAACTACCATCCTAATTTATGTCTATGACTTTGGCTATTCTAAGTACTTCACATAAGTGGAATCATATAGTATTTGTCCTTTTGCGACTGGGTTATTTCACTTGGCATAATGTCTTCAATGTTCTGCCTGTACATAGCATGTGTCAGAACTTCTCTCCTTCTTAAGGCTGAATAATATTCCATTGTATGTGTAGACCACACTTTGTTTTTCCATTCATCCATTGATGGACACTTGGGTTGCTTCCACCTCTTGGCTACTATGAATAATGCTGCTATGAACCTCGGTGTATAGAGATCTGTTAAAAAAAAATCTCTCTGGGAGGGGGAAGAAACTGTATCTTAACCATATGTGCTTGGCAGTGGCACATAACCTGTCAGGTCACATTCATTTGGCAAGAATTAGTCATAGCGTATACTAGTTATCTCTTGCAACATGACAAATCATCCCAAAACTTAGTGGTTAAAGCCATAAGTATTATTACCTTATGGTTTCTGTGGGTCAAGAGTTAAGGAGAAGCTTAGCTGAGTAGTTTTGGCTCAAGGCTTCTCATGAGGTTGCAGTGCTCAGAAGGCTTGACTGGAGCCAGATGACCTGCTTCCCAGGTGGCTCACTCACATGACTGCTGGCAAAAGGTCTCAATTCTTTGTCATATAGACTACTCCATAGGGCTGCATGGGTGTCATCAGAACGTGGCAGCTGGTTTTCCCCAAAGTAAGTGATCCAGGAGAGCAAGGTAGAAGCTGCAATATCTTTTATGATTTACCCTCGGAAATTATATACCATCATTTCTGTAGTAATATCTATTCGTTACACAGGCCAGTCATATTCACTGTGGGAGGAGGCCACACAGGGGCAGGGTTCACTGAGGACCATCTTGAAGACTGGCTACCACTGAGGTCACATGTAGTTGTAAGGGCATCTGGAAAATGAAATCCTTGGCTGAGCAGGCATTTCCCAGTGATAGCCCTTCCTTTGGAAGGGACGATATTTGGTGAACAACTGGCCATCTTGGCCATAGAGCTCTCCCAAGGAGTCCTGGTGATGTCTCTATCTATATGACCTAGTCCTCAGTTTCCCCCTCTGTACAATGAGTTTGTTCTTTCCCACTGCCTGGAACTACCACTAGTATTTTCTGTGTCACCTTACAGCCTATGTCAAGCAGTAGGTGATGCTCACTGGTATAGGTCAGATCCAAGTCAGAGAGATTGGCAAGGGGCATCATTATACAAAGTTTGACTAGGGCTGAACTTGGGGGTTGGGGACCCTGGAAGCAGTGTAGCATGTCAGGTAGGAGCACTGGTTCTGGAGTCAGCTGTCTGGGTTCAAAACTCGCTTGAGGTCTATATCCTTGGATGAGTAATCTAACTCTTGGGAGCCAGTTTCCTATATAACAGGAAAAGAAAGTAGCATTTATCTCAAAGGGTTATTGGAATGACTGCTGATCTATATCTAGTGTTTCCTAAACTTTACCATAACTATCTCTTCAATTTTTTTTTTTTTTTTTGAGATGGAGTCTCGTTCTGTTGCCCAGGCTGGAGTGCAGTGGTGTGATCTTGGCTGACTGCAACCTCCGCCTCCCGTGTTCAAGCGATTCTCCTGCCTCAGCCTCCCGAATAGCTGGGACTACAGGTGCTCACCACTATGCCCAGCTATTTTTTTTTTTTTTTTCAGTAGAGACATGGTTTCACTGTGTTAGCCAGGATGGTCTCGATCTCCTGACCTTGTGATCCGCCCGCAGTGCTGGGATTACAGGTGTGAGCACTGCGCCCAGCCTCTCCAATTTTTTTTTTAATATTCATGTGCCATCTGTAGGGATTTGGATCATAATCCTGAAAACACAGTCTCAGAAACTATAATCCCGTATGTTGAAATCCCTAAATATCAAACTTCCTAAAGTCTAAATCCGTAAAGTCTAAAATCCCTATCATCTAAAATTCTGAAAATCTCAATCACAGAATAGTTGCATCACGTCAAGAAGAATTATTACCTTGTTATTTCCTTTATGGAGAAGGAAACAAATTTAAATCTCCAAACATAGTATCAGATATGGAATTAGGTGTGATTAAGGTCTCTAGAAGTGCATTTCAAGTGTTACCAATAAAGTTTGTTTTTTCCATTCAGCCCAATGCATTTGGCAGAAAATTCAGATGAGTAGCTTGGCCGGCCATGCCATACGAGGGAAACTTTGGGTTAAAAATGTGTTATTTTCCTGCATTGGCATTCCTTTCCAGCTGATGACATTCCAGGAGCTTTTAATGAATTAAAGCTGCATTTGTCTGAAGAAATTAAGCGGTTACTGACTGGTTCAAAAATAATTATGTAAATGGTAGGATAAGAAGACACTTATGCAGTGGTGCTGCTGTTTGATCACCAATATTCTTTCCACCAAGTTTGTGGTCTGTATAAGTACTCATGAAATGGATTTCTGGGTACCCAAAACAGGATTAGAATCATGGCACAGAAGAGGGGAAAACTTAATAGGGAATGCTCACGTCCATGTATATCGAATCATAGAAGAATTTTAAAAAGAGAAGTGCCAGGTAGAAATTGAATATGAATATATTCTCCAAGGAAAGCGATGTCCTAAAAGAAAAAAAAAAAGCAGCTATTCATTGTGATACATGGCTTCAAAATAGAGTTAATGATCGTGAAAGCTGGCCAGCTCTTATGGACTAACTCTGCACGATTGCTCATAATCTACCCACCCCTGTAATATACATTTTCATATGTCAAATTTTCTTTTTCTTTTTTGTTTTTTTCCTTAGTTTTTTTTTACGTTTTAAATTGCAGCATTGTTTTTTACAATCACTATGCTATGTATTTCTTCCCATCATCTCCAATCCTGAAGGTGTAAATTATGTAAAGGCTTTTAGAGAGTCCTAATTCTCTCCATGCATTTTTTGCAAATGTGACTCCATGAAAGTGCATTGTCACAACATTGATTTCATATGTAAGCATTGTGCATGTACATAAAAACATTAAAACTCCCTCAATAAATGAAAGGATGTCCTTTATATACGTCTACATTCGTGAAAGTTAAAATTTGTCAAGATCTTGACTATTGGGCGATTGGTGCTATGATAATGCAGTGCAGACCCATCCACGTTTTTGACCAATCTTGTCAAAAGGCGTAAGTTGTCCATCACCGTATTTCAGATAACTGCAATTAGAGAGCTGAGTGCACACAATTACCAATCATAGTGATATGCATTTATACATTTTGTTTTTTGACCTATTTTTTATGAATAAGATTCATTTGTTCTTAACTGTTATACCCATTTTTGCAAAAATATATATCTATTATTGCCTCTTTTATTATATAAAGTGTCCTATGAGGAGTTCTGTTGTGGTTTTATGTGTTTTTCGACTAAACCCCTTTTTTTTTTTTTTTGAGATGGAGTCTTGCTCTGTTTTCCATGCTGGAGTGCAGTGGCGTGATCTTGGCTCACTGCAACCTCCGCCTCCCGAGTTCATGCCATTCTCCTGCCTCAGCCTCCCGAGTAGCTGGGACTACAGGTGTGCGCCATCACACTCGGCTAATTTTTTTGTATTTTTAGTAGAGACGGGGTTTCACCATGTTAGCCAGGATGGTCTCAATCTCCTGACCTCGTGATCCGCCCGCATCGGACTCCCAAAGTGCTGGGATTACAGGCGTGAGCCATCGTGCCCAGCCCCAAACCTCCTTCAAAGTACTTAGTAAAATTCTTTTTCCAGAATTATATTTTCGGGATGTGATCTTTCTGGATTTCAACACTTGGGATTATGGCACTGGAGATTGTGTCTTTTGAGACTGTGTTCAGCTTTCTGACTATAGTATTATCTAATACATTCTTTACCTATTTTATAATGGTTTTATTGATACATACTTCACATGTCATAAAATTTACCCATTGAAAGTATGCAACTCAGTGGTTTTAGTATATTCACAGAGTTGTGTAAACCGTCACCACAAGAAATTTTCAAACACCCCAATTTTTGTTAATCCCCCCAAAAGAAACCCTGCACCCTTTAGCAGTCACTCCTTATTCTCCCCACCTAAAACTCCTCCTGTCAGCTCTAGACAACCACTAATCTACTTTCTGTCTCCATGGATTTGCCTATTCAGGACACTTCATATGCATAGAATTATAAAATATGTGACCTTTTGTGGCTGGTTTCTTTTACTTAGCAAAATATTTTCAAGATTCGTTCATGTTGCAGCATTGATGAGTACTGCATTCCTTTCAATGCTGAATAATGTTCCATAGTGTTTTATTAATCCATTCATCAGTTAATGGACATTTGGGTTGTTCTCAGTTTGGGGCCATTATGAATAATTCTAGGAAGATCCCTGTATAAATTTTTACATGGGCATATGTTTTCTTTGTGGGTATATAGTTAGAAGTGGGATTGCTGGATTGCATAGTAATTTTCTATTTAACCTTTTGAGAAACTGCCGGTCTGTTTTCCAAAGTAGCTGAACCATTTTATATTCCCACCAGCTGTGGATGAGAATTCCAACCTCTCCACATCCTTGCCAACATTTGTTAGTATCTGGGTTTTTCTTTGTTTGTTTATATGTTTTCTTGCAGCCATCCTAGTTGGCATGAAGTGGTATCTCATTATGGTTTTGATTTGCTTTTCTCTTATGTTGACTCATTTTATTTATATTTATTTTAAACTAGACTTTACAGTGCTACCCTAAGTGGAAAGACAGTACTAGTTGCCATAAATACAAGGTGACTTATAAATAATATAATGATCAAAACAACATGTGTCTGTATCACATGCTATAATCGATGTTTACCACATTTTGGGAAACCCTAATATAATCTAGGTAAGGATCTTATCAGTGGAACTGGCATAGAGTTAATACTTAATAAGTGTTGAGCTATGATTTTATTATTGTTTGTGAGGCATTGACAAAGGTATAAAAGGGGCTTTGATTTTGTTTTCTTCAGGAAGAGGGTGGGGTGGGAGTCAGAGATCAGAAGGTCCTTAGTAAAGAGGCGGTCCATCTGGTTAGAAAGAGCCGGCTTAGAAAAAATGACAACTACCAGAATATGATGGCAGAGAATTTATGAAGTAGGGCTAAATATAAAATCTGAGATCAGCATGCTGGGTGGCAGCTGCAAGAGTTCAGGCATTCTTTTCTGCAGGGTATGTTGGTTGATCTTAACTTTTCCTCACATCCTTGCAAAACATATTAATGTATGTGATCTCAGAGCTTATCCGGGGCAGTGATGAGTCTGGTTCAGCCTTAAATGCCGCCCTTTCAGCCCCAGCCTTCACTACAGCAGCTCAGACACTGGTGAGGAGGGCAGGGCAGGGCAGGGCAGGGAATCCTGACCTGGCAGCTGGGATTGTTGTTCAGAGGAGTGTGGAAATTTGCCCAAGTTCCCCAGCTCCTAGGCGGGAGATCTGGAACTAGAATCCAGGTCTCCTATCACTATCCTATCCAGTGACCCTCCTATCACTTTTTTTCCTACAGCCCCTTCTTGGACCTCTATTTCACCTCTTTGCATAATGGGACGCCCACAGATTCCTTGTCAGAAGACTGAGATGTGCTGCTCAAAGGGTGGTCCATACCAGTAGCATTGGCATCACCTGGGAGCTTGTCAGAAATGCAGGATCTCTGGTCCCACCTCAGACCTACTGAGTCAGAGTCTGCATTTTAACAAGATGTTCAGGTGATTCAAATACACAGTAACATTTCAGAAACCCAGACTAAGTTATTACAGCTGGCCTTATTCATCCAGAACACGCTGATTTCAGCACTTACTATGTGCCAGGCTCTGATAAGTGCTAAACATACAGAGAAGAATAATTTCCCCATTTCTATCATCAAGAAGGTCCCTGTCTAGTCCAGGAGATAGATGAGAAGCCAAAGATCCCAGACGTCCACTGATGTTCTTTTCTTTGTGATTGAAAAAAATTATTGTTTGATCGATTTTCCTAAAAAAAATGAATTGCCAAGAACTCCATAGTAAGCTGCTGTGGGCAGTAGTATATGCCTACTCAGAAGCTTTGTTTCTTTATCTTTTATCTTCCTCCAGATCCTTTGGAAAATTTTACCCCACTCATTTTTTTAAAACTATTTTATTGAGGTATCACTGACATACAAAAAGCTGTGCATATTTAATGTATACACCTTGATGAGTTTGGAGAGAAGTATATACTTGTGAAACCATCACCACAATCTATGCCATAAGCCCACCCACCACTTCCTAAAGTGTCCTCCTGCCCTTCTTTTTCTTCCAACTTTTATTTTAGGTTCAGGGGTACATGTGCAGTTTTGTTACATGGGTAAATTGCATTTCACTGGGGTGTGGTGTACAAATAATTTCATCACCCAGGTAGTGAGCATAGCACTTGTTAGGTAGTTTTTTTATCCTGTCCCTCCTCCCACCCTCCACCCTCAGGTGGGCCCCAGTGTCTATTGTTCCTTTCTTTGTGTCCATGTGTGCTCCGTGTTTAGCTCCTCCTTATAAGTGAGAACATGTGGTATGTGGTTTTCTGTTCCTGCATTGATTCACTTAGGATAGTGACCTCTAGCTGCATCCTTCATGCTGCAAAGGACATTATTTTGTTCTTTTTTATAGCTGTGGAGTATTCCCTGCTGTATTTGTACTGCATTTCCCTCATCCGGTCCACTGTTGATGGGCGTCTAGGTTGATTCTATGTCTTTGCTAGTATGAATAGTGCTATGGTGGATAAATGAGTGCATGTGTCTTTTTGGTAGAACAATTTATGTTACTTTGGCTGTATACCCAGTAATGGGATAGCTGGGTTGAAATGGTAGTTCTGCTTTAAGTTACTTGCAAAATCTTCACACTGCTTTCCACAGTGACTGAACTAATTTATATTCCCATCTGCAGTGTATAAGTGTTCCCTTTTCTCCACAACCTCACCAGCGTCTGTTATTTTTTGACTTTTTAATAATAGCCATTCTGACTGGTGTGAGATGGTATCTCATATTGGTTTTTATTTGCATTTCTCTAATGATTAGTGATGTTGAGCATTTTTTCATATGCTTTTTAGCCATGTATATGTCTCCTTTTGAGAAGTGTCTGTTCATGTCCTTTGGCTATTTTTAAGGGGGTGCTTTGTTTTTTGCTTGTTAATTTGCTTAAGTTCTTTATAGATTATGGATATTAGACCTTTGTCAGGTGCATAGTTTGCAAATGTTTTCTTACATTCTGTAGGTTGTCTGTTCACTGTGTTGACAGTTTTTTTTTTTGTTTGTTTTTTTGTTTTTTTTTTTGCCGTGCAGAAGCTCTTTAAGTAGGTCCTGCTTGTCAATTTGTTTTTGTTGCAATTGCTTTTGGAGACTTCATCACAAAATCTTTGCCAGGGCCTATGTCGCAAATGGTATTTCCTAGATTTTCTTCTACTGGGGCCCTCTTTATGATTGTTGTTATTGTGATGATGATTATAAGAACACTTAGGATACGATCTACTCTCTTAGCAAATTTCAAATATAGATTACAATATTGTTAACTATAGGTGCTATGCTCTACAAATCTCTAGAACTTATTCATGTTGTATAATTAAAACATTGTACCCTTTGACTGATATCTCCTTGTTTCCCCTTCCCCCCAGCCTCAGGGAACCACCATTCTACTCTGGGTTTCTATGAGACTATTTTAGATTTCTCCTATAAGTGGTATTGTGTAATATTTGTGCTTAGTGTCTGGCTTATTCCACTTAGTATAATGTCCTTCAGGTTCATCAATGTTTTCTTGAATGACAAGATTTTCTTCTCTAAAAAAAAGTTGAAAAACATTCTGTTGTATGTATATATCACATTTCTCTATCCATTCATCTATCAATGGACATTGAGGGAGGTTGCTTCCATTTCTTGGCTATCATGAATAATGCTGCAATCAACACATAATCCAGATATCTCTCTAGGTCCTGATTTCAGCAATCCAAAAGTGGGATTGCTGGATCATATAGTAGTACTATTTTTAATTTTTTGAAGAATCCCCACACTCTTTTCCATAGAGGCTACACCAATTTACATTCTCACCAACAGTGTATAAAGGTTCCCTTTTCTCCACATCTTTGACAACACTTGTTATCTTCTGCTATTTTTAAAACAATAGCCATCTTAATAGATGTGAGGTGATACCTCATTGTGATTTTGATTCGCATTTCCTTGATGATTAGTGATATTGAGCACTTTTTCATATATCTGTAGGCAATTTGTATGTCTTCTTTGGAGAAATGTCTATTCAGTTTCATTGACCATTGTAAAATCAGATTATTTGAGAGGTTTCTACAGCTACATTGTAGGAGTTCCCTATATATTTTGGATAGTAATCCTGTGTCAGATATACGGCTTATAAATATTCTCTCCCATTTCATACATTGCCTTTTTATTTAGTTGATAGTTTCCCTTTCTGTGCAGAAGATTTTTAGTTTGATATAGTCCTACTTGTTATTTTTACTTTTGTTTTCTGTGATTTTGGTGGCTATCCAAGAAATCATTGCCAAGACCAATGTCAACATGGTTTTTCTCTATGTTCTCTTTTCAGAATTTAGTGTTTCAAGTCTTATGTTTAAGTCTTTAATTCATTTTAATTTTTGTGTATGGTGTAAGAATCCAATTTCATTCTTCTACACATGGATGTTCAATTTTCCCAGCACCATTTGTTGAAAAGACTATCCTTTCTCTGTGGTGTCTTCTTGGCACCTACTCATTTCTTTATTCAAAAATATTTATCAAGCAACTTTACAAGCCAAGTCCTGTTCTAGACACCAGGAACACAGTAATCAAGAAATCAGACAGGGCCCCTCTTTTCAAGGAGTTTATTTATATCCTAGCAAGGAAAGAGAAATAAAGAAGACAATAGCAGAGTAGTGAGTTTTATCGAGAACATTAAACAGGCAAACAGGGTCAGGCGTCGGGTCTACTTTTGGTAAAGTAGTTGCGGGCAGCCTCCTGAGGAGGTAACATTCATGCCCATGCCCTGAACAGCATCCAGTACTGTGGCATCTCAAGGAGGAATGGTTGGTTTTGATGGAGCTGTCACTCAGGGTGTCTGCTCTGCCCTCCTTTTCATTGCTATAGCTGCCCTCTGGCCACAATGATTGGTGCAAGAATGAGCAAGTGACCCACAAGAACCAATCAAAGTCTTTTCTTGGGTTTGCTACATAGCCACAAAGAGTGATCTGTTGTTAGTGATTTCTCTGTGACTGTGAATAAATCAAGACATCACAGCACTGGCTTTTTTGGGGGTCTGTCCTCCCTCTCTCCTTCTCAGATACACTTCAAATAACAATTTTATGTGCCACATTTTCTTAATCCAGTCTATCATCGTTGGACATTTAGGTTGGTTCCAAGTCTCTGCTGTTGTGAATAGTGCTGCTATAAACATACGTGTGCATGTGTCTTCATAGCAGCAAAATTTATAATCCTTTGGGTATATACCCAGTAATGGGATGGCTGGGTCAAATGGTATTTCTAGTTCTAGATCCCTGAGGAATCACCACACTGACTTCCACAATGGTTGAACTAGTTTACAGTCCCACCAACAGTGTAAAAGTGTTCCTATTTCTCCACGTCCTCTCCAGCACCTGTTGTTTCCTGACTTTTTAATGATTGCCATTCTAACTGGTGTGAGATAGTATCTCATTGTGGTTTTGATTTGCATTTCTCTGATGGCCAATGATGATGAGCATTTTTTCATGTGTTTTTTGGCTGCATAAATGTCTTCTTTTGAGAAGTGTCTGTTCATATCTTTCGCCCACTTTTTGATGGGGTTGTTTGTTTTTTTCTTGTAAATTTGTTTTAGTTCATTGTAGATTCTGGATATCAGCCCTTTGTCAGATGAGTAGGTTGCAAAAATTTTCTCCCATTCTGTAGGTTGCCTGTTCACTCTGATGGTAGTTTCTTTTGCTGTGCAGAAGCTCTTTAGTTTAATTAGATCCCATTTGTCAGTTTTGGCTTTTGTTGCCATTGCTTTTGGTGTTTTAGACATGAAGTCCTTGCCCATGCCTATGTCCTGAATGGTATTGCCTAGGTTTTCTTCCTGGAATATTATGCAGCCATAAAAAATGATGAGTTCATATCATTTGTAGGGACATGGATGAAACCGGAAACCATCAATCTCAGCAAACTATCGCAAGGACAAAAAACGAAACACCGCATGTTCTCACTCATAAGTGGGAATTGAACAATGAGAACACATGGACACAGGAAGCAGAACATCACACACCGGGGACTGTTGTGGGGTGGGGGGAGTGGGGAGGGATAGCATTAAGAGATATACCTAATGCTAATGACGAGTTAATGGGTGCAGCACACCAACATGGCACATGTACATGTATGTAACAAACCTGCACATTGTGCACATGTACCCTAAAACTTAAAGTATAATAATAATAAAATTTAAGAAAAAACATTTGACTCTAAAAAAAAACAATTTTAATAACTGAAGCTGACTCCTACTTGAAAATTTTGAATGGCTAGCCTCTGCCTAACAGAGAGGTCTATCTATTGCCCCCATATTTGTTTCACAGCTAGAATATGAGAAGAAGAACGTGGGCTCAAATCCTAGTTCTGCCTCTTACCAGTTGGGTGGCCCAGAGAAAAAAAGCGTAACTTCTCCAAGTCTCAGTTTCTTTATTTGAAATGTGAGTATAATTATAGTCTCCAACTTATAGGGTCCTTCTGAGAAGTAAGTGCACTGTCACATGTACCTCTCATTCCAGAGATTGTGGTTTGTGGATAAATGTCCACTCTCCCCACTGGACTGTAAGCATCATGTGGGCATGAACTGGAACTGATTTTATATGCAATACTGTAGCCATTTTATTATTGTTGTCATTATTAAGAACAAAGTTATTACTGATTTTTGTCTTTTTAAATAGCTATACCAAGATTGTAGAAAGGCTTGGGCTAGGATACAACTTCTTAGGAGTCTCTTGTGAAAGTGTTGGCTTAGAATAAGTGGAAACAGCAGAAGGAGATGAGAACAGGCATCTATTGAGCACCTCTTGTGTACCAGTCAGTACGTAAGGAGCTTTCCCACGCGATGCCCATTGATCCCTCACCATGATCCCACAAAGTGAGTACAACTGTACCTATTGTGCAGATGAGACATTGGAAGCTCAGAGAGGTTAAGAAACTTGTCCAGGGTGACACAGCTAAGAAATGACTCAGATGAAACTCAAACCTGCTTGGCTCCAAGGGCCAACTCCTTCTCACTTCTTCACTATGTGGTTCTTGGGAAGTGACAGGAAGAATCCATCCTTGGTCAGGGAGATAGTATTCTCTGGCAATTGAGGAGGGATGAAGAGATGCCACATATGAACTGATACTTCTGTGCTGAGAGGATGATCTTGGGCTGAAAACAAGAGGCATCAAGCAGAGTGGCCAAAGAGCTGGAGTCCCATAGAGACCAGAGCTCAACTGCCATTTGTTGAGGTTCCTGCAGGCTGTGCTATGTGTTTAGATTTATCAACATTCCCTCACAACAGCCCAGGAGATAGGGATGTTCTAAGTCAGACCTGACAGATGAAGAAAGTGAGGCTCCGAGAAGTGAAGCCATTTGGTGGATGCCATACATGTAGTAAGAAGCAGAATCCAGATTTGAATGCTGGTCTGCCTGATTCCAGAGCCCATGCTGTTTACCAACATCATGTATATATATGCAAAACAAAACGAAGTGAAGTAAATGCTTCCTTGTGTAATTCTGGACCTCTAAGGGAGAAATGAAACAACAAAAACAGTGGAGAGAAAAGAATCCCAAGATCATTTGGCTTTCATCCCTACACCTCTCCTTATACCTGGACACCGCTCCAGCACTCCGTTCCCAGGCCCTGTCATTACCATAGGCAAGTAGGTCTCATCCTGTGTGCCCAGGGTCCTGCAGGCCTGTGAAGGCAATGGAGACTGCTTGGGGTACTTTAAATATTTCAAAGAGTTTAAGATTATGCAGATCCCCACTTCAGGACACAAGGGAAAAAACACAGTAATTGCTTTTGTTGGAGGTAGACTTTCATTCCACCCAGGAAAGGAGGAAGTTGTGTCCAGTCATTAAACAGACCTATTTCTTGCTTTCAACAGATTGCTCAACCTCTCCTAAGCCTCCATTTCCCATCTGTAAAATGGGATAATAGCAGCACCTACCTCAGGGGCTGCTGTGGGGATTATCCACATTGACTGCTCAGTGCAGCACCTGACACCTGGTGAGCATGCAATTCAGCATGTCCCTATGTCTCTGCAAAAGTGACTCTGACCAGCTCACACGGGCCAGAAGATCTGATGGCCCATTATTTGTCTTTGGTTGATAAAGTGTTATGATACACAATAATTCCTTTATAAGAGATGGTGGGCTAGGGCGGAAAAAAATAGTAGATTAATTAAAATGCCAGGCAACCTATATCTGAATACTAGCCCTGCACTCCCCAGCTGTGTGACCCTGGGCAGTTCAGTTCCCCTTGGGGAAACTCAGTCTCCATATCTATAGAGTGGAGCATCAATGGGGTTCCCTCACGAGGTCACCTCTTTAGGGCAGCGGGCACACAGTAGCCTGCCGACAGACAGAAGTTCTTTCCCTTTTCATCAGTGTGGTTAGTTTTTCAGAAGTAGTGCTTTGGGAAGTGGGAAGAAATGATAAAAGGCTGCCACAGTGGGGAAAAAGTGGGGACATCAGGGACGCCATGGTGCGGATTATGGCAGACCTTGGTGCATGCTGCCCAGACCCTCCTTTAGGGACACATTGCTGCCAATGACAGAGTGCTATCTGCAAGCAGCCTCTAGCACTGGCTCCTTCGGGTTCACCTTCAGTTGTGGAGAACCCTCACTGAGGTCGTGCCCTTCCCAGTTGGGTGTATAGATCTCCAGCCATTTCAGCTGGTGCAGGATACCCCGGTAGTCAGGACTGGACCAGAGCTCCCCTTTCCCCCAAAAAAATCACACCCTCAAGACTTTTCCCTCTTCCTCCCACAGGTATTAACCCGCTAATAAGCATCTTGCACTCAAAATCTTCCTCAGCCTCTACTTTTCGGGAAACCAAACTTCAACAGTTGGCACCAGGACTGGTCTGAGAGAGCAGGTGAGGAGGTGGGCTCTGGGAAATAGATCCCTCACCTCTGGCTGGGGAGAAGATCCCCATCACTGGTGGCTGTTGAGCAGGGACAGCCCAAAAGTTAAACATTTAACCAGCAGGGGATTGGTAGGGTGTACCTGTGGAAGGGAATGCACTAGCACCATACTGCACTGGGTGTTTGACGTGGGTGCAGAAAATACCGGCCACAAGGGTGCATGGGATTGGATGACTATTGCCAAGCTACAGGGGTCAGCAAACCGTTTCCTTAAAGGGCCAGTAGCAAATATTTTAGGCTTTGCCATCCGTAAGATTTCTGTGGCAGCAACTCAGCTCCGCTGTTGTGATGCAAAAGAAACCATAGACAATATGAAAAACAAATAAAACTCTTTACAAAAGCAGGCCGTGGACCAAATTTGACACAAGGGCCACAGTTTGCTGACTCTTATTTTACACAAAAGAAAAAGAATTAACAGCTAAGGGTAAGTAACAGACAGGCTGAAGCCAGAGGTTCTCTTTGGTTGCATCCAAAGAAACTTTTTTTTTTTGTCTAGCAGGAGAGAGAAGAAAGCCAAGGATGTAACAGAGTGAATTTTAAAGACAGTTAAATGACCAGTCATCACAGGTCTGCCAAGCTATGGTCATTGCTGTACAGCTGGCGGTTTTCTGAGAAAAAAAAATCCAGATTGATAGAATTTGCTGATTTCCCACATCATTTGCATATTCCAAGCCACCATAGTGACCTCACTGAACATAGTTGGGTCCAGATGCTCAGAACTGGCTCTCATTGATGGCACAAGCCAGCTTCCTGCACATCACTGCTTCACTCACATCCCAGCCTTCCTGGCTTTGTCCATCTGTTCCCCCTTGCCTTGGAAGCTCTTCCCCGCTGCTTTTCTCATAGCAGGCTCCTCCTCACTCTCCAGCTCTCAGCCAAACATCCTTTCCTCCAAGGAGCCCTCCCTGACTGACTACCCCAGCCAGATTCTCTCTCCAGCACCCTGTTGTTTTCCATCACACCACTTTCCACAGTAAGCCTAGCCAATCTTTTTGTTTTTTTAAGTGTGACATACATATATAAGAAAAGTGTAGAGATCACAGTGGTACAGCTGGGTGAATTTTCACAGGGTGAACACACTTTCATAACCAGAACCCAGATTAAGTCATGGAGCAGGGCCAGCACCTGGAGCCCCCTTCACATATCCTCTCAGTCACTACCGCTCCTTAGAGTGGCTACTACCTTGAGTTCCAACATTGTAGATTACTCTTCCCTGGGTGTGAGCTTTATGTAAATGGAATCCTACCATATGTACTCTTTGGTATCTGGCTCTTTTTCTCAACATTATAACCACATGGTTGAGCTTCCTCCATGTAGTTATGGTTTTGTTTGTTTCCATGATGTGAAGATACTGTCATTTATTTATTCTATAGTTTGATGGCCATTTGAATCGTTTCTGGTTTTGGCTGACAGTGCAAGTGCTACTGTGAATATTTCTGTGTGTCTTTCAGTGAACGCATGCACACATTTCTGTTGGGTATATACCCAAGAAGTACAAATGTTAAATCATGGAGTATATGTATGCTCAGTTTAGTCAATTCTGCTAGAGTTTTCACAATGGTTATATAGTCAACACCTAACAGTAATGTAGGAGAGTTCCATTTGCTCCTTGTTCTTGTCAACACTTGGTATTGTCTGCCTTTTCCATTGTAGTCATTCTCCTGGGTGTGTAACAGTATTGTTTTGGGTTTTTAATTTACCTTTTTATATTTATCTGAGGGTAATGACATTTAGCACATTTCATATGTCTATTGACCATTTAGATATTACCCTTTGTAGAATGCTTGTTCAGGTTGCCTGTCCATTTTTACACTGGGCTGTTTGCCTTTTTTTTTTTTTTTTCTTTTTTTGAGACGGAGTCTCGCTCTGTCCCCCAGGCTGGAGTGCAGTGGCATGATCTCGGCTCACTGCAAGCTCCGCCTCCCAGGTTCACGCCATTCTCCTGCCTCAGCCTCCCGAGCAGCTGGGACTACAGGTGCCTGCCACGACACCCAGCTAATTTTTTGCATTTTTAGTAGAGACGGGGTTTCACCGTGTTAGCCAGGATGGTCCGATGTTTGCCTTTTAAATTTACTTTTTGGCTGGGCACGGTGGCTCACGCCTGTAATCCCAGCACTTTGGGAGGCCGAGGCAGGCGGATCACAAGGTCAGGAGATCAAGACCATCCTGGCTAACACAGAGAAACCCCGTCTCTACTAAAAATACAAAAAATTAGCCAGGCATGGTGGCGGGTGCCTGTAGCCCCAGCTACTTGGGAGGCTGAGGCAGAAGAATGGCATGAACCCAGGAGGTGGAGCTTGCAGTGAGCCGAGATCGCACCACTGCACTCCAGCCTGGGCGACAGAGCGAGAATCTGTCTCAAAAAAAATAATAATATTAAAAATAAATAAATAAATTTACTTTTTATAGGAATCCTTATTAAATTCTGAGTATGAGTCTCATCGGATATATGTAACACAAATATCTTCTCCCACTGTGTGGCTTTCCTTTCCAATATTTTAATTACTTATAATGAAATGCAATTCATCATTTTTTTCAAGTTTTGTGCTTTTTTTCAGTTTAAGAAATCTTTGAATACTCAAGGGTGTATATATTTTCTCTTATGTCTTCCTCTAAAAGTTACATTGTTTTGCCTTTCATATTTAGATTATGAACCATCTGGAATTGACTTTTGTGTATGTTATGAGCTAGGAGGCAAGATTATTTTTTTCTATGTGGATATCTAATTATACTAGCAGCCTTTATTGAAAAAACATCCTTTCTTGACTTAATTGCAGTGACACTTGTGTAACCATATACATGTGGATCTCTTCAAGACCCTCTGTTCCATCAGTCTATTTGTTCATTCTTGTGCCAATACCACACTGTCTTAACTACTGTAGTTTTTTTACTAGGTCTTAAAATCTAGTAACATAAGTCCACCAAACTTTGTCTTATTCTTTAACATTATCCTAACTATCCTAGATATTTTGCATTTCCATATACGTTTTAAAAATAATTTCTCAATTTCCACCCCTCCAACCCATTGGGGGTTTTGATTGCAATTGTGCTGAATCTATAGATCACTCAGAGGATAATTGACATCTTGAAAATATTGAGTCTTCCTATCATTAACACGGAATATCTTTCCATTTTTGTATGTTCTCTTTAATTTCTCTCAGTCATGTTTTCTAACTTTCAATGCAGAGGGATTGCACATCTTTTATTAGATTCATTTTCAGGTATTTGACATTTTTGGTGCTCTTATAAATGGTATTTTTAAAATTTCATCTTCCCAGTGCTTGTTGCTTTAATATATAAAAATATAGTTGAATACAATTAACTTTTACAGCTTAAGGTATAATTAAGCTGTAAAATAGAATACAATTAATTTTTACAGCTTAATTAATGTATAATTAAGGTACAAAAGAATTGTACATGACTGAAGTATACAGCTGGGGAATTTCAAAGAACATAACACACTATGAAACATCACACAATCAAGATAATGCAGACGTGCGTCATCCCCAGAGGGGGGATCATGTATCAATAGTTGCTTCATGTATCAATAGTTGTTGCTGAGTGTTCAGATATAACACAGTTCACTTACCCATTCATGTGCTGATGAATATTTTAACTATTTCCACACTGGGGCTGTTAAAAATAAAGCAGCTATGAACATTTATGCATAAGACTTCTAGTGGATATTTACTTTCATTTCTCTTGTCTTGGGTAAAAATACCTAGGAATGAGATGACTAGGGTCATAGAGATATGTTTAACAGTTTGAGAAACTGCAATCTGTTTTCCAGAGTGGCTATGTTGTTTTGCACTCTCACTAGCAGAGTGAAATTTCCAGTTGCCTCATATCCTTGCTAACATTTGGAGTGGTCAGTCTTAATTTTAGTCATTCTATTGGCTGCATAGTGATATCTATCTCATGGTGGTGTGAAATTCCATTTCCCCAATGAGTAACGATGTTGAGCACCTTTTCATACACTTATTTGCCACCAGAATATCTTTGGTGAAGAGTCACTTCAAACCTCTTGGCTATCTCTAATTGGGTTGTAGATGCAAGTCCTTTGTTGGATGTGTATTTTGCTAATATTTTCTCCCAGTCTGTAGCATGTCTTTTCATTTTTCTAACAGTATCCATTGAGGAGCAACGGTTTTAAATTTTGGAAGAGTCCAATTAGCCTATTTTTTCCCCTTTATAGTGTGTGCCTTCTATGTCCTTTTAAATAAATCTTTGCCAAATCCAAGGTCACTAAGGTTTTCTTTCACTGTTTCTTCTAGAGATTTATAGTTTTAGCCTTTACATATAAGTCTATTATCCATTTTGAGTTAATGCCTATACGTAGAGTAATATGGTAAGAACCTGGGTTCAATTTTTGCTTTTGAATATTCAATTGTTCAAGGACTATATGTTGAAAAGATATCCTTTCCCCCATTGAACTTCCTTAGCACCTTCATTGAAAATCAATTGGCCATATATCTGAGGGTCTATTTTTGGATTTTTCTCTTCCGTTCCATTGAAGTTGTATCTTTTGCCAATACCACACTGCCTCGGTTACAGTGTGAGTCATAATAAGTCTTGAAATCAGATAGGCTAAGTCATCCAACTTGATTCTTTTTCAAAATGACTTTGGGTATTCTAGGTCCTTTGATTTCCATAAGACTTTTATAATAAATTTGTCAAATTTCTCCAAAAAAATCCTTCTTGGATTTTGACTGGGATTGATTACATCTTTAGAACAATTTGGGAAGAATTGGCATCTTAACAATATTTCGTTTTCCAATTCATGAATATCATGTATTTCTCCATCTACTTAATTTGTCTCAGCAGTGTTTTGTAGTTTTTGATGTATAAGACTTGTGTTATCAGTTTTTTCAAATCTATCACAAAGTATTTCATATTTTTTGATGTTATTGTTAAGTTTTTAAAAAAAATTTTCAATTCCAAATTGTGTCTTGCTGGTATATAAAAGTATAATTAATTGTTGTATGTTAGCTTTGTATCCTGTAATCTTTTTAAACTCATTTATTAGTTCTAGTATTTTTTTGTGTAGTCCTAAGGATTTTCTACAAAGATAGAATGTTGGCATGCAAATAAGTAGAGTTGTACTTCTTCCTTTTCAAACTGTACGTTTCTTTTTAGTGCCTTTTTGTACTGGCTAGAACTTCCAGTATAATGTGGAATAGAAATAGAGGGACTGCACATCCTTGCCCCTGTTCTGATCTTAGTGGGGAAATTAGTCTTTCACCACTAAGTATGATGATGTTAGCTAGGTTTTTATAGATCATCTTTATCAAGTTGAAGAAGTTTCTTTCTATTCATAGTTTCTGTCATAAATTGTTGTTGAATTATGTCAATTTTTTAATTTCTTATTTTTTGTATCTATTGAGATGATTATATAGTTGCACTCTTTTTTGGTCTCTTTTAGTCTTTAAGTATGGTGAATTAATTTATTTTTAGTTGTAAAACCAACCTTACATTCTTGGAATAAACTTTACTTGGTCATAATCTTTTTATATATTATAGTTATGATTTATTAAAATTTTATACTTTTATAAGGATGTTTATGAAAGATACTAATCTGTAGTTTTTCTCCTCTTCCTCCTCCTTCATTTTCTTCTTGTAATGTCTTCAATTTTGCTATTGAGTTAATGCTGACCTCATGTAATTTTTTGGGAAGTGATCCTTTCTATTCAATTTTCTGGAAGAGTTTGTGTAGAATTGGTATTATCTTTCTTAAATGCCTCATAGAATTTACCAGTAAAGCCATCTGGGTCTGGAGTTTTCTTTGTGAGAAGAATTTTAACTACAAATTCAGGTTATTTAATAGGCATAGGGCTATTTAGGATATAAATTTATTCTTCAGTAAGCTTTGGTAATTTGTGTCTTTCAAGAAATTTTCCACTTGATCTAAGTTGTTAAATATATTGGTATATGGTTGTATATAATATTCCTCTAGTAACTTTACCATCAATAGGATCTGTAGTGATGTCCCCTCTCTCATTTCTGTATTAATTTATCTCTTCTCTTCTTTAATTTTTTTGATTAATTTGGCTTGAGGTTCATCACTTTTGTTGATCTTGAAAAGGGATTTTGATTGCCTTTATTATTTATTAATTTTCTGTTTTCTATTTCATTGATCTTTTTAACTTTATCTTTTTTCTGTTTATTTTTTATTTACATTTATGTTCTTATTCTAGGTTATTAAGCTAGAAGCTAGGTCATAGAACCTGCCTTCTTTTTTAAGTATAAATGTTATTATAAAATTAGCACATTAGTATAAATTTATTACTATAAAATTTTATTTAAGCACTGTTTTAGCTGCAACTCACACATTTTGATATGTTGTGTTTTTATTTTCATTCTGTTCAAAATATTTTCTAATTTTCCTTGTAATTTCTCCTTTGACCCATAGCTTAATTAGAACTTTGTTGCTTAGTATTTTAATATTTTGGAATTTTCCAAATTCTTTCCATATTGACTTATAATTTAATTCCATTGTGATTTAAGAACATGATTTACATAAATTATTTTACATTTATTAATTTTTTGTATTGATTTTGTATCTAGTAACCTTGAAAATTTCACTTATTTATTCTAATTATTTGCTTTGGCCCTGAGGTTGGGAGCAAGGTTATGAACATCTTTACATTATTCCCAACCACAGGGGAAAGAGTGCAATATTTCATTATTAAATGCAACATTTCATCATGTTAGGCGTGGATATCTTGTACATACGCATTATCTGTTTAAAGAAGTTCCTTTCTATTCCTAATGCTGAGAGATTTTTATCATGAATAGGTGTTAATTTTCTCAAAGGCTTTTTTTTCTAAATCTCTTGAGATTTTTTCTGTTAGTATGGTAAAATATATTGATATTTGAATGTTAAATCACTCTTGGATTTTTAAATTAAACCTCACTCAGTTATGCTATGTTATCCTTTTATATATATCACTGTATATAAATTTGCTAATATTTAGTTTCTGATTTTGCATCTGTATTCAAGATAAATATTAGCCTATAATGGTATTTGCTGGTAACATCTTTGTCAGTTTTGGGTATCAGGTGTAGGCTTGTCTCAAAATAAAAAGGCAGGAAATGTTCCCTCTTTGTTTTCTGGAAAAGACAATGTAAGATTGGCATTTTTTAAAGTGTAGGAAGAGTTGTCTTTTAAAAAATATATATATATAAGACTGCTCAAATTCACTATTTTTTTCTCTTTTTGTTTCAGCAAGTTGTGTTTTTCAAGGGATGATGGCATAACATTCCCCTTTCAGCATGATAGCATGAGCATCAGCTCCCTGTTAAGTTTCCTGAACCAGAGAGCTTGCTCTAGCTTATCAACACATGACTGTGGCCAGTGGGCAAGTCCAGAAAAGTCATCTCAACATTTTGGGGGAAAATATTACAGGAGTGTGTGACAACATGTCACTTGTTGTTAAGCATATGCTTAAAGGTTGTTGGTTTCCAGCAGGGTGGAGGTATATTTTAGAGTGCCTGAGGCATTCTTTTGCTAAGCCTATCTTCTGTGCTAAGATAGAATGGAAAATATAGGTTGCTAGGAGTCTCTCAACTTCCAAGGAAAACTGTTGTACATGTTCACACTACCAGGAGTGATCAGGAGAGTTGACCTTCTTTTGGTTGGTAAAGAACCAGTCTAGAAATCACTTCCTCCAATCACCCCAAATACTCAGGCCAAGAATTTCCTGGGTGCTGTTAAAATAGTGCATGTCAGAAAATAATTCTCTAGGATCTGAGGGTGATGCTAGCAAGGTCAGGTTCAGAAACAAGTGCAGGCCAAGCCATGAGTCCCTCAGCTAAACTCACCTCCTAACAGAGGGCACTCTGCCCAGCAGCCTGCGCAACCCTCTCATTTAGGAAGCAGGGACTGTCCTAAGTTCTCAGGGTCACCGAGTGAGCCATCTTTGGCAGGAACAGGGCAAATGTCAGGGCAGCAATTTTACCCACTCATTGGTCCTGGGTCACTACTGAGGTATTAGGGCCTGTAGGTGACTTCTCGTCTGGTGGCCACAATCCTCCCTTTCTCTGCTGTGGTTTCTCCTTGTTTTCCTTTCTGTCTCCATGTTTTCTCTCCCTCCCCCATCATCCCTTCCTTCTCTCCCTTCCTCTCTCCTTTCCTCCTTCTCCCCACCCTCTCCACTTTCCCCTCCCTCACATCCACTCTTCTTTCCTCAATGTTTCCTCCAATGTTTCTAGAAATCAAAATCACTTCCTCCAATCACCCCAAATACTCAGGCTAAGGATTTCCTGGAAGCTGTTAAAATAGTGCATGAGTCAGAAAACTGAGTTCCCCAACACTGGAGGAAGTGATTAAGAAACATTTCTGCCACCCTCCATCCTACTGTATTTCCTGTCAGAGAGTAGAACCCTGGAGGTGGTTGCCAGGACACCATACTGAAATAGGGACAGAAATGCGCTCTGAGAGATTTGTGAGCAGGAGTAAGAATTAAACCAATATTCACATCAATAGATGTCAAGCCACAGAACTTTTGGGTTCAACCAGCCTTTCCTGTCTGGGAAGGAAGGACCAATAGCTCTTTGGCCCTTTAAGGGGACTTATGCTTGGGGCAGAGAAGGGCTACATAGCTGTACTTCTCGTGCTATGCACCAAGAAATCAAGAAAGAAGAAAGAAATTGCAAATTAAATTTAAATCTAGATAAAGAAAGAGGCAAATGTCTTTCCAGAACCAGAGGCTCCACTTCAAAATGGAAGCTTCCAGGCATGTGATAAGGAATCACAGTTTGAACCTTCGGAGCCCCTGGTACTCATGCCTCTGTGTCAGTGGTGCCCTGGAACAAAGAAGAATTCAGGGATCTTTGTAAAATCAAATTCACTGAGAGTAAATTTCCCTGGGGGCCTTTGCCAGTGGGCAAACGACACAAGCCTGCAATTATGTAAATGACCACTAGGGGAGGCAGTGATTCGTGAAGATCTGGGGCAAGAGACCCAGTGTGGGTAACTAAGATCAAATGGTATGTGTGTGCATGTGTGTGTGTCTGTTTTTTCTTAGAAAGGTCCAACTCTTTATCAGAACAATGGCAAATATTATTCAACTACTCTAAAACTATAAAGTCTTGATATCAGATTTAGAATAAAATAGGGAAATTACAAATCCAATTTGGATAGCCTCTTGTATTAAACTTCAACTGGTTTCTAATGTTGCATATGTAGATTTGGTCCTTGGTGTGACATTAGGAAGAAACAGTGGCTTTCTGGGCCTCCTGGGTCCCCCGCTCAACTTCTTATTTCTTTCTGTTGAGTATTTCAAGTTATTTCTTTAAAAAGCCTTTAACTATTCATTTGCTCTTTTCAGGTAGAAGGAGGTAATTACCCTTTTCAAACTATTTCAACTTGAGAATTTTCTATGCTAACTATCTCTCTTGCCTCATTTCTGCCCACCGTGCCCCCACCTCCACCCCATACTATTCAACTATAAGAATTTTTTTCTACCTGAAGGGCAAAGCTGAATTCTTGTATGCCATACTCCAAGACTTTTTTTTTGAGACAGGGTCTCACTCTGTCACCCAGGCTGGAGTATAGTGGCGTGATCATAGCTGGCGTGATCATAGCTCACTATAACCCCCTACTCCTGGGCTTAAGTGATCCTCTTGCTACAGGTGTGAACCACCACGCCTGGCTAAATTTTTTGTGTTTTAATTTATTGTAGAGATGTGGTCTCACCATGTTGACCAGGCTGGTCTTGAACTTCTGGGCTCAACAATTCTCCTACCTTGGCCTCCCAAAGCGTTGAGCTTACAGGCATGAGCCACCATGCCTGGCTCCTAAAAAGATTTCTTAAAATATTCTTAAAACATACCCAATTTCCTCATACTAGTTTTGGATGACTCTTTTCCTTTTTAATCAGGAGAGTGACCCCAGACAACTAAATTCTTACTTCCCCTCTTACTACTGCTTTTAAATTGCAGGCTATCAGTGTTATTCACTGCAAACAATGCAAAAACAAACTACCTGTTAAAACTCTACTAGCACAGTGCTTCCCCTCAGGCCTAAACGTTGGCAACTATTTTCCCCTCTAGATATTTAAAATTTCATTTTAAAAACACTTAAATAAATGAGTTTTTAACCAGTGTTGCAACAATGGGTCTTCTTCCATGATCGCAGATTCTTGGGAACAGAATTGCTCAGAAGCCAATGGGCAGTGCAAAGTGGCTTGTCTTCTGAGCCAGCTCATTTATTTTCTTGGGACAGTGAATGCTCTAATCACAACATATTTGGCTTCCTTTGTAATACTGGAATTCCTTAAGTGTCCTTGGACACTTTCCAATCCCCAAATATTAGTCATGCCATTTGACACTCAAACAAATCCTGAAGTCGACACTCTTAAACACATCCTTTCCTATTTGCATGGAAACTAGATTTTAAAAACAGCAAAATGAAAACAGGCTTCATAGCCTGTGTCCACAAAATGCCTCTCCATCGGTAAGTGGACTGTAAACTCTGCTTCCAAATAGTGGCTTTCAATTCCATTAGTTTATGATGCTTGAGAGGCTAAGCAGGAATTGCAAGCTGGCACACCTCAGGATCAGTGAGGGAGCTTTCCCTCTGTGCCAGCTTCATTGGTTTTGGCTTTGTTTGGGTCTGAATGGAAGCACCTTTTGATCTTTTACTTTGGGCCTTTTATTATACATTAAAAAAATTAAATCAACTTTCTGTCTCAAATCTGTAAGATATCACAATCATTTTTTTTAAATCATAAGGTGAAAAAAAAACCCTGAAGCATCTTTGACAATGCACAGAAAAAGTCACTGCCTCCATTGTAGGCATTAGGAATGATCATATCTCAATTATATCCTGACATTTTTAATTAACTTACTAATGTTTTATTAAGCACCTACTCTGTGCCAGATGCTGGGGACAGAGAGATAAATATGATGGTGCTCATCATGGCTGGGAAAGAGAGACCTGTGAAGAGATCTGAATAGAAAGCAATACATATTATTGGAAGGGTTAGGTCTGTAGGACCAGAATGGCTGACTTTTCAGGAAAGTGAGGGAGGGCTTCCCAGAAGAGATGCCACTTGAGCTGTGACTTAGAGAAGGAGCAGTACCTACCTAGCAGGAAGTTGGGTGTAGGACATATGAAAGGGTAAGATTCATGAAGGACTTTAAATGCCAGGCCAAGAAGTCTGGCGTCATCCTCACGTGCATTTGGAAACCTTTATTGATTCATTGCTTGGTTGGTCCCTGAGTGCCAGAGAGATAGTGGTGAGCTGGGTGGGATCTTCCACTGGTTCCTCAGGTCCTCTGGGCACCCTCCTCTGACCTGGGAGGCTGACCATATCAGCAGGCCCCCTGCCCTCTGGCTGCTGGTTAGAGGTGGCAAATTAGATGCACTAGCAAGAGACCAGAGGGCGAAGGGGAGAGTGATGGGCTATTTATCACCCCATTCCCCTCCCCTGTGGGCCAGCAGTGACTGAATCCCCTGGCCACTGCTGCAGGCAGACAACTCTCTCTGGGTCAAGGAAACCGCTGCCTCTCGCGACCCTTCAGGCTAGGTTGGCAATGGATCCCCACCGTTACTCATCCTGGGTGTCCCACCATCTTTGCTGCTCTCTTTAAACTCTGTCCACATCCTTGTAAGTAGTCCCTTTACCAAACTTTCCTCAGTTCCTCACCTTGGTGTGTGTGCCATTGTCTCTCCCCAGGACCATGACTCACAAAATTAATAAATGAGGTCCCAGCTCTCATGAAGCGCAGCTTGCACTCGCATAAGCAGGAGAATGACCAGAGCAGATATTTATGTTCTGGAAGAATCACTGGATGACAGTGAAGTGGAAGACTGTGATGTGATAAGGGAAAGGGCTGTTGCTTTCATCCTCAAGACAGATGAGGGTGGCCTACATCAGGGAGGGACCTCGGAGGACGAGGAGGGCTGGATGACAGAACAACTCGGCAAGCCAGGTAGGTTTGGCCAGACACAGTGAGTGAAGGAAGAGCTTCATGAGGTGCTCAAGCCCTGGCCTCGTTGACTGGATACAAGCTGCATTCCTGAGCTGTGGAGCCCAGGAGAAAGAGCTGACTGGCCATCAGAGGAAACGATGACTTTGACGTTGAACACATGAAGTGGTATTGCCCAGGGGGCATCCAGGTGGATGTGTCCAGGCAACTCTTGGCTGTGTGGGTTGGAGTGTATGGGAGAGGCCAGAGAAAGAAATATATCTGGGTGTCACTGGGGCCTGGGTGCATAGTGAGGCCGAGGAAGTGGGTGAGATGACCAACAGGGACCATGTTGAGTGAGCACCGAAGAGTGCTTTCAAGTGAGAGAGAAAGGAGGATGGGGAGAGAGAGCGAGGGTGACCTCACTCGCTGGGTCATACAGAGCACTCACCAATGACTCAAGGGCCTCAGGCTCCCCACATCCAGGGTGTCCCCTTTTTCCAGTCACAGGGCAGCAGTCAGGGCCTTAGGCCACCCACGTGTCCAGGGTATATCACTGAATCTGTCTTTGATGACAAGGTTTGCCAGGTATCCCAGGCATTTCATTGTGCTGGCTGTGAAGATGGGTAAGAAACAGGGAGGACATTGAATGTGAGTCTGAATTAGCCCCAGTATTCTGAAAACGGGATTTTTTAAAAAAATAGCGTGCCTGGTATGTTTGCTGGTGTGGCTGAGACCACCTAGCTGCAGCGTGATGGTACTGGGGTGGAAATGGAGGTCAGTTCCCAAAGCCCTGCCCCCCACCATACTAGGGGAGCAGAGAACAGGGCAGGGCTGGCAGGGGCCGGCCAGGTGGAAAAAGGACCATGGGCATCCAGGGAGAGGTGACTGCTTGAGCAAACAGCAGAGAGGGACATGCGGATGGCTTGCTTGCTGGGGTGTGGCAGCAGATGTGCCTGCAAGAAGGTGGGCCCCAGGATGCAGAGCCTCACGTGTCACCTCAGGTGGGTCCTTGGGCCACAGTCACTGAAGGCTTCATGGGGGAGTGTCACCACCTCCTTTGTGCTTTAGAAAGACTCTCTTGTATCGAGCACCTCCCTGGCATGAGGCACCAGAGGTTGAGCTCGGACTCCAGTTCAGGGGCCCCTGGAGGAGGAGTTTGGGATCCATGAGCCATACCCCACCCTAGCTATGGGGAGTGGGAGGGAGAGGCTGAGATTTGCCTCCTTCCACTCCCAGGAGCAGGACCTTGGACTGGGGGATGCAGGGGTTCGAGAGCGGAGGAGAGTTCCACGCCAGGCAATTTCCTGATGCCTGCCTCCCATGTTGCTGAGAAGGTGGCTGCAGTTCCTGGGAGGCCCTCTGGGTTGGGGAGTGAGTGGCCCAGGAGACCCCCAGGAGAGAGAACAGAGCCTGCATAAGTGAGCTGTACATGAGGTAGGCCTGCTGCCAGCCCGGGTCAGCAGGGCCTGGAAAAGGTGATCCCTGCGGCTGGAGCTCAGGGGTGCTGGGACTCTCGAGGAACTGAGCTCACAGGAGGGCACGAAGCCCGGTGCAGTGGCGTAGTTAGCAAGAGGGGAAGGTGCTGTGGGCTGAATTGCATCCCCTGCAAATTCCATGTTGAAGCCCTAAACACCAGTACCTCAGAATAGGACTGGATTTGGAGAGAGGGTCTTCAAAGAGGTGATTATGTTAAAAGGAGGCCATTAGAGTGGGTCCTAATCCAATCGGACTGGTGTCCCTCTGGAACAGAAGGAGATACCAGGGGTGCCCATATTGGGGAATGGCCATGTATAGAAGGAGCCCAGGACAGAAGCTTCAGAGGAAACCAGCCCTGCCAGCACCTTGAACTTGGACCTCTAGCCTCCAGAACTCTGAGAAAATGAATGTCTATTGCTTAAGCCCACGCCCGATTGATGGTGTTTTGTTATGGCAGCTCCAGCCAACTAACACAGAAGGCAAGATGATCATGGGAATTAAGAAGTCATGGCATCTCTCATTCACCACACTTGCTGCAGCCATTCAACTCCTGCTTCCTGAATCTCCTTTTCACCCCAAAATAGCAGAAGGGGCTTGAAGGATGAGAACATTTCCTATGCTTTAGTGCCCTGACATTTGCAAATAAATAAATCATTCATCCAAGAAAAGCAATCAGTAGACATATACTGATTGATAAAGAAGAATGGACAATGGACAGTTACTGTGTGTATCCAGGGACCCTGTGATTTCTATATAATCTCATTCAATCCTCAAAACAGCCCTTTCCAGTGCACCTTATTCATCCCTGAGCTGAATAATGCAGATAGGTTTGGTGAATTGCCCCAAGTCACAGCCATAAGCAGCAGACCTGTTATCCAAACCCAGGCCAGCCAGAGTTACATCACTGCTACTTCCACTATCCTCTGTGCTGAGTACCTGGGGCCTTAAAAAGAAGACAGAGATCCTGTATCCCCTCACCAAGTCTTACAGTCTCACTCGGAAGATGAGGTGTCCACAAATGCAACAGTGATGAGCAATGCAGGGTGATACACCTACTTGCCATGTGAATGGTGTTATTGGGAATGGGGTGTGCTCTCAAAAACACCCGGGGAAGTTGCCTGGTGACACTGGCCTGTATAGAGAGATGCACAGTGAGGACTTTGGCCCTGGAGACTTTGCTTTCAGACCTTACTGCAAGATGTAGTTTTCTTGGTTCTCAATGCCCAGCCCAGCTTTGCCTTAGCAACTGATTACCTGTTGCTGTCACCCTGCAACCTCAGCTAACATTCCTGGTTCTTTGACCTTGGCCTATAACCTCCCCATCTGTCCTGGCTGCAACCTGCCTTTCACACCCCTTGTGGCTCTGGGGCCTCCCACTATGCCCAAGCTCACTCACCAGCTCCTGGATCTGATTCCAGGTGGTAGGAAGAGACAGAAATCATTCTGGGCAGGTAATGAACAAGAATAAGGGGAAAGGAGCACCTGTGGGGAACAGAAAGCCAGAGGTGTTGAAAAGGGTTTCAGACACTGGAAACAATCTCAGTAATGGCTTCAGCATTGTGATCTACGCAATTCCTTTATCCTTTCCTAAAATCCATGCACATGCTCAGTCTGACTCATGATCAGTCTCTAAGAAGGCATCAACCGGCTGGGCGCGGTGTCTCACACCTGTAATCCCAGCACTTTGGGAGGCCGAGGCAGGCGGATCACGAGGTCAGGAGATCGAGACCATCCTGGCTAACACGGTGATACCCCGTCTCTACTAAAAATACAAAAAATTAGCTGGCACGGTGGCGGGCGCCTGTAGTCCCAGCTACTCGGGAGGTTGAGGCAGGAGAATGGCATGAACCCGGGAGGCGGAGCTTGCAGTGAGCCGAGACAGCACCACTGCACTCCAGCAGGGCGAAAGAGCGAGACTCCGTCTCAAAAAAAAAAAAAAAGGGGGGGGCATTAACATACATGTCATCAGTCAAAATGCATATGAAATAGGGTGAAGAAGAATTTTAAGTCACAATTTACAACTCCGAGCTGAGAAAGCTCAGATGAGTGACAGCAAAGAAATACAAGAGGCACACATGGAAATGAGCGGTGAGCAGGAGAAACTGGCAGGGGAGGGTAGTGTCCTGGATGGAGCAGAACATGAAATAGAAGGAATGCCAGTCCTCGCAGGACAGAAGTTTCTAGTAATTCCTGTGCTGTGCTAAAGGTGGCATGGACGAGGTGGCACCTGCTGTGGGGTTAATTGAGTGATGGAGTCAGGGAAAACATAAAATGAACAATTCACACTTGGAAGAAGCTGGAGAACAGGAGAGACTCTGAGAAATGCCACAATATGCCTGATGGAGCTAGGTTCCTGTCAGACTTGTGGAGGTTTCCAATCTTGGTTCTGCACCCTCAACTTTTCTCAGGGGGAGTTCCTGGGGGCAAGACCCAAGTGTGGGCTCCTTGCCACAAATATCTTCTCTGGAGACATTCTTAGCTGGCTGGGTTTTAGGAAAGTGGAGGTCACTGGAGAGCCTACACGTGCCCTGCGTTTTCCAGGTGGGGAACTGGCTGAGCCAGGGTCTGTCAGTGGCCTCTGCCAGCCCCAGCCTTTGCTCAGCTGCCGTCCTGGAGCTCTTGAACTTGGAGACTCAGCTCCCGATCCTTTCCTGAGTCAATCCTGTCCCACAGGGTTGTGTATGTTATGGAGAGAGGAGGAAGTTGTTTTAAGGCTGGGGTCCAAGAGCAGCACCCCAATATCAGGTGAAGGGCTCTGTTTCTCACACCAACCCTCTTTTCTGTGGGTTCATCTGTAAGCACAAAGGCGGCAAGTTGATATAACCTCACTTGACAACTGTCATTGAGAAGGACAGAGAGATTCCCAGGGGGAACATTCTGCAATGGGTTTGTTATGTCAGCCAGAGACATAGGCTGCAGAGTGGTGGCAGACAGGCCACAGACTTGGCATCCCAATTAGGTCACATCCGCTGCTTGCTAGACTTCAAGTGTCATTGCAAACTGCATTCTCCTGCCACACCCAGAACATCAGGCGCCCTCTCTATGGATGCCTGCCGCAGCCAACCCCAGGAGCAGTGTTCCCACTGTCCCCGGCTGCTCCATCCACAGGACCCTGCCTATTGCCAGCTTAGTCTGTGCAGTCTCCACTTCTGTCTGATCCCAGCTTCTTGCTTAAGTAAATGAGCAAATGCCTGTAGCACATTCAGGAGTGTCTGCACATAGTAGGCACCTCGTGAGTTTCTATCCATTTTATTACACCACAACTGTCCGTCTTCCTTAATCAACGACACTCAAGTACCTGCTATGCATCAGGTGCTTTCTATGCCTTCTCCCATTTAATCCCCCTCCACCCTAGAAGGTAGATTCAAAAACCATAGTTCCTATTTTACAGATAAGGAAGTTGCTGCTCAAGAAATGAGGTTCCTTGGTCAAGGTCAGGGAACGTGTGAGTAATGAGCCAGGGATTCAAACCCAATCGTGTCTGGTGCAAAGCTCAGGCTCTCTCCAACTTGAACATTGAAGCTTCAACCCCAGTCGGGGCGTTCTTCCCCACTCAGCCCTCTACAGCCAGGCCGAGGGGCTTCAGTACTGACTGCTGGTGTAAGCCCGCATCTCCTGTCGACGGAACACTTACCCTACACTCACCAGGTACTTCTGAGTGTCCTTGTGCTGTTCTAGTAGGACAAAGTCACCGACCCATGCCTAGCATCCTTCCTTATCCCTCCAAACTCTCCATCTCTCTCTGGACACAAATCTGGGAGCCCAAGAATTGGCTGAAAGGTGCTACTGTTCCTACCAGCCACCTGCCACCTTTGTATTTCTGGCAGGGAAATTATATTTCATTACCTTAAAATGTATTTAATGGGGCATTCATTCCTGAATCTTCTACAGAAACTCTTGAAACAGGAGAGTAAATATCTCAAAGGTATGAGTTAAAGGGCCTTCTCTATGGAGCCAGGCTGGCCACATGGGGGGCCCTGCTTACTTCAGAAGGAGCCCCCAGCCACCCGGCTTCCCTGCTCGCATGGGTACCTCCTCGACCGCCCTGATGTGCAGCATGGAGAATTGCTGTGTGCTCTCAAGTGAGGCAGCCTGGATGTAGACTTAGTAAGTACGGAGGGGGGAGAGAGAGAATGGACACGTTCTGCTGGTGGGGAGTCCCTGGAAGCATGGCTGTGGCTCCTGGGTCATCCTCCCCCTGCCTTCATTCCTGCCTCAGGAGGATACACTTACTTCCCTTCTTTCCCATTCATGGGTCATACCTGGCCATTCACTGCCTGAACATGCACCCCAATCTCTAAGCCAACCCACGACATATGCCAGCAGCCTTGGCATCAATATCCAGCCCGCCTGGCAATTCTGAGCCCCAGGAAAATAACACCCAGTGGGCAGGTGCTGCTGAATCCCCACTTTCCCTCTACATGCTGGCGGGTTTACTATGGAGAACTGGTGGGTAAAGCCCCTGCTCGGACGACTTTGAGGGATGTTCTACAGTGTCTTTCAGAGGTCCACAACAAGACTAAGCTCCACCTACCCACAGGGTCATGTGCTCCATAACAGCTTTCTTGCCCCTGCCTCCTTCTCCCCAGCCTCAGTCAACTGGTATTTCCTAGGGTCGCCTGCCAAATAAACTGTTCATGCTTGACGGCTTGTCTCAAGTGTATTTCAGAGAGCACCAAACCAGGACAGCTGCACACGTCATTCCCAGAATCTCCCGGCTGCCCCCAGCTCAGGGACAAGCTCCCCCAAGGACTCTCCCTTGCTGATCAGCCACATGGTTCAGCCCAGGAGCTGGGCCTCCCTTTCTCCCTGCACTTCCTTTCCAACTTGCAGCTCAGGCCACCTTCAGGACTGAAGCCTGACTCCCAGCTGGAGTCTTGCCCACTGAGGTCTTAAATACGGCCCGTCATCTGGGTCCCACTCTTCTCTCCATCTGTCCCAGTGGCAGCCATTCCCAGCATCAACTAAGGCCCTTGAATCTGTTCGGGCCATGAGACTGGTACAGCTGCAACCTGAGAATCAGGTCCTCACTCTTCCCCTCCCATCAGTTGAAGAACCTGACCTCAGACAGACAGAAAGAGATGAAATGCCCTGGGCTGAGACAGTTGTGTTTGGTGGAAAGATATCAAGAGTAGGAGGCAGACGGCTATGTGCTCCTATCTCAGCACTGCCATTTGCAAGCTGCTCTGCCTTGGGGGAGTTAATTTCTCTGAAATTCAGCATCTCAACACTTAAATGATATGTGGCGGAGATGGCTAACTGTCCCCCATGGTTTGTCCCCCCTCTTCCATAGCACAAAATGAGATGGGGGCTGCCTGGGCAGGGACTACATTTCTGGGCATTCCTTACACTGAACCGACTGCTATTTATCATTTAGTTATCACCAACAAAATGAGTAGAAGGGAGGCCTATCACTTCCAGACCAGTGTGGTTGAGATGCCAACTTATCTTCTTCACCATCTCTCCCAGCTTTCTCCCAGATGCAGGGGACTCCAGAGTTCTAAGCCTGGGTCCCTGAATCACCACATGGAGGAGAGCTGCCTGTTAACCAGAAGCACCAGCATTGTATTATTTGAGCAAAAAATATTCATTAAGCTACTGAATTGTGGAGGTTTATTTATTATAGCAGCTGGCATTAGCCTAGCCAATATATAATCATATCTCCATGTTGTGAAGAGCTAAAGGGATCATACAGATAGCAGCTACATGTAATGAGCACTTACTGTGTGCCAGACTCTGTTCTTCACATGCATGGTCTGTCTCACTTAATCCTCAAAGCAATGACATTATCCATATTTTATAGCTGGGGAAACTCAAGCACAGAGAGGTGAAATTATATACCCAAGATCACACAGCTAGGAAGTACTAGATCTGACAATAAATCTGTGTTCTTAACAATTAAGTTGAACTGTTTCCCAAATGCAATGTTAAATAGCATTTAATACAGTGTCCGGCACAGAGTGAGTGTTCCACAAATGGGCACAGTCACTGTTAATTAGACTGAGCAAATGCACACCCCAGGAGCGTCTCCTCCTCAAGGCGCTGACATGGGTGTCCTTGCAGCTTATCCTGTTGCCTGATGCTCCACTGCCCCACCTGCTGGTGCCTAACATCAGCTCCCCTCCATCTCTATCCCAGTGCCCTTACTGGTCTGCAGACCCCTGCTCAGCCACCGTGCACAGGTGTATCCCTTTCCTCGATGTTCCCCTGGGCCAGGCAAAGTGGGGAAATCTGTTCAGGGTCTCCTAAACTGTTGGAGTCTTTGTCTAAATGGGGCTGAGGCTCTCACTCTGGGCAGATGAATGACACAAGGGCACCCCTGGTGGGTGCAACCCTGGGGTTCCATCCTCACCTGAGTGCCCTCAGTTCAGGACACAGCCCTCCCACCTGAACCCTGACCAGTCACGGCTTCCAGATGCCCTGAGTCACTCCTCAACAAGAATCCCTCCTATCGAGGAGCCTGAAATGAAACCCAAGATTTCCTGAGGCTAAAACATCCCTCACAGCCCTTCCCTGCAGCCGACAGCCCCATGGGGGAGCCAGTGAGCTGTCCCCTGCTCCCCTGGCAGAGGCCTCTGTGAGGTCCCCTGGACAGCTTCTGGCCTTGGCTTCAGCCCAGCCTCCCCCGGGGCTATTTCTGGCCAGGCGGGTAATAGATTTCTGTCTCGTTTTTGAGGGCCTTTTGTGTGCCCTCAAACCTGGGGCCAAATGCTCCCCCTCCAAAAGAAAAAAAATATTAACAGCCGTGCTTCCAGCCCCTGCACTAGGAGACTTGTGGGCCAGACGACCCTGGAGTGAGCTGGCTGAGGTTTCATTTCTGGTAACTGCCCACCCCTCTTGCCTGAGCCTGGCTTCACAAAGCTCGCTTGTGGGACACCAGTGAAGCATCTAATGTGTGGGATATATGGAGGCAGGGACGCCTGCCCTGTATTTCCTGGCCTGTGATTTACGAGGTGGGGCTGGGCTTGCTTCCCTCTCTCCCCAGCCCAACCCAGCCCAGTCCAGGAGATGCAGAGGCTGGAATTCTCCCCGGTGGGGGTCCAGGAAAGGAGACCCTGCCACACTGCTCCGGGAATCTGCTGTGTCTCCTGCCTGCCTGTTAGAGGCTAAAGGAAGCCATGATTTCCACATATACAGAAGGAAACTGAGGCACAGTTAGGCAGCTAGACTTGGGTCCCAATTGGGGCAGCTTGGGCCAGCAGAAATTGCCTTCTCTGGAGGCCAGCATTTTTCATACCTGTAGTCATTGGAATCTTCTGGGAGGTGTTTAAAAATGCTGATTTCTAGCAAGAACTCTCAAGAGACTGACTCAGCCATGTTCGGGACACACTGTCATAGAGGGTGCACTTTAACAGGCATCAGACAACCCCTCAGGGATGATGTTGAAACCTACAGAAGTCCTGACCCTGGCCTGAGCCTGCACCACATCCTGAATCTACAGGGGATGGGCCTGGGCATTTTGCTTCTAACAAAGCCTGAAAACTCCTGAATATGAAAGCCGAAAGGGACTGTGACATTACGGAGTCCAGATTTCCTGTTTTCTGGATGAGAAGACTGAAGCTGGGAGTGAGAGGAGGTCTTGGCCAAGGTCACACATCGGGTGGTTGGGCCTTTCCTTGAGGACAGGAGAAGAGAGAGATGTGGGCTCTCCAGGAACCTGGAGGAGGTGAAAGGGAGAAAGGAAGAGCTTCACCAACCTGAATGCAGATAGGCTTGAACATCCCTACCTCCGGGAGGCTGGAGTTGACGCCCGATCCCAGGCATCTGTCCTTCCATCACTCAGGGTCAGAAAACCCCTCCCCACTTTCTGCAGTGGGACAGAAGTTCCTCCCTCTAGTTAGTATCAGGGCTTGGCATCTGTAAGTTTGTCTTGAAGGCTGTGTCAGGCCCCTGGACAGGTATCAGATCCCTGCTCTCCAGGAAAAAATCACAGCCATCCTCGAACTGCCCAAACATGGACCCAGTCAGCCTTTCCCCATGACCCACCCCCAGAACCCTGGGGCCCCTGGGGCACCCAGTCCCCAGGCCTGGGCGCAGGCTGCTTGGGCAGCATATGGATGTGTGTTTGCCTGAATTAAAAGGAAATGGATGGAAGGGAAATTGTGTACAATTAATAAACGGCGGTGCTTGGTTTGGATTTTCCATTGCTTTCAAGTTTCAGAGAACATTGCTCCCATGAGAACGGACAGCTGTGACCCGACAGAGGAAGGCTGGACATGCAGCCAGATGCCCAGGGGCTCGCCTCCCAGCCTGGCACGTGACTGGGTGTCTTGTGAGTGCTGCCATCCCTCTCTGAGTCTCGGCTTCCTTAGCTGTAAAGTGCAGGCTGCCAACTCTCCTTCACCGAGTCTCCGTCACAGCTTCCTGGGAGCCTGATTTGGGATGATGCAGGCGGAAGTTCCCAGCATGCATAAGTGCTGGATAGACAATTGTCCCCTAGAAGGGGACACACAAACAATTCTCAGAGGGAGCCCTCTGGCTTGTCCACGTGGAGATTCTGCACACCAAACACATGTTATAAACAGCACGTGTTAGCTAGCAAACGTAGCTGTTCTCTCACTGTTGTGGAAAGGGGTGGAAATGTAGTCAGGTAAATATTTTTCAAGAAAGATCTTTCTCTCAGTACTTTTTCTGCCACCAGATGTGTGAAAATTGAGAGAATGAATATAGAATTATCTTCTTGAGAGATTCTCCCCACCATTCTTTACTGAAATTTAACAGACATATAGGAAAATGCACAATCCTAAGTGATAGCTCAGTGGGTTTCACGAACTAATCATTAGACATCCATGAAACTTGCACCCAGGTCAAAAAGCTTCTAGCAGCAGCATCTTAGAGTCTCTGTTGACCCAAAGTCCCCTCCCAGTAATGAGCCCCCCGCCCACAGCAACCATAACCACTATCCTGAGTTCTACCAGTCTGCTCTTTAACTGTATACGAATAAGTCCTACAGTATGTAGTGTTTGTTTGCTGTCTGGCTTCTTTACTTTGATGTTATATTAGTGGTTTTAATTTGCCTTTCCCTGATTGGTAATGAGATTGAACCTCCTTACATATACTTATTGGCCATTTTGTGAAGTACCTGTTCGAATCTTTTACCTAGATGTCTATCGGGATATCTGCCTTTTTATTGATTTGCAGGAGCTCTTTATTTATGATGGACACTGTTTAGGTATTTAGGTCTTTTATGAAGACTCCCTACCTCTTACTCAGACATTTCATCCTGAGGACTTCAGGAGTTCTGGTCCCATTGGAAACCCATTGAATACAATCATTCGAGGGACTCCTCCCTAGCTCTCAATAGCAGCTTGATGCTGTCTTCTTCTTCAGAATGCACTGTGGCTCTCCTGCACATAAAGAAGCTGGAGAATTTTGTCTCCGGGCTCTTCTTGCCTCTACCTCCCTCTGTGACTCTTTTTCACTTTTTGGTAACCTACCAGCTAGGTTCTGTTTCCATGGGCCTTGCTCTCAGCTGGCAAAAAAACAAATCACGTTTAAGGCGTATGGCGACCAGGCAGCTCCATGTCTTTTGGTTTCTGCATGGATGGGAGTGTAAGGAGGGTGGGAATGGGACCTCAAGGAGTAGCTGGCACCCTCTTACTGCCTGTCACTGCACCTGGAACTCCCCCACTAAAGCTTTAATCCTCAATGACAGCAGCTATTTACAACATGGGGGAAGTATTTCCGTATTTCAGCTGCAGGCTCAGGTGCCCCAGTGTGTACCAACTGAATCCCAGTTTGCCTGTTGCTGAGCCCTGACCAGGTCTGTGGTGTTGGGCTGATTTTCATCTTAGCCTCATCCCTGCCTGGGCCCAGAAGGAACAGCATGTGCTGCTGCCTCTGGCTCACTTGCATCCCATAACACCACGCTTTTGATCCTCAAACCTTACGCCAATCACACATTCGTATTCACAAGTCAGCAGCTCACTTTTGGCCTCCATTGGGCAAAACGCCATCACAGAGGTTTATGGGAAACTTCAAGGGATAAGGCGGCAATGTGGGATCACAGGCACCATGGTAGATAGGCTGAGTGAGGGAGATGTTTTTCAGCAGGGGTCAGATTTAGGGAATCCAGCTGACTTCAGTGAACCAGCAGGAGGCCGAGCTCCATGCTGTTCCTGGACATCTCTTCTAGAGCTGGATATACATTACTCTCTGTTGCCTAATTGTCCCCAGAGCGGGAAACCAAAAGGTCTTGTGGAAGTTATTGCCTTGACATTTTGACTGAGCCATTTCCCCTCCAGGTGGGTGACCTAGAGCCTGTGTGTATTGGGTAGAGACCAAAAATAACATTCACTGGTCTTAAAGTCATGTCCCCCAAAGCATTCCCTTCTGCACGTCTAAGTTCTGAAAGAATACTTTTTAAAGGTTAGGCATCTCCTCCAGGAAAGGCATTTTGTTGTCTTATTTGAGCAAAGAATGCACTTAGAGCTTCCAATTGACCCTGCCATCCTGAGCAGAAGAGAGATTTCATCTGCAAGGGTCACCATGAGGGTAAAACTTGAAACACATTTTCCTTTTTTTAATGGAATACATGCTCAAGAGGAAAGATTCAAATGATAGAGATGGTCTGAATGCTCAGCCTAAATGTTCAGTGCTTTATGACAAGAACAAGCATGTTACCAGCACCATTTCCATGAGTGCATCGGTCAGTGAAAGCTATGCTATGCTGTGGTAACAAGTGAGCCCCCAAATATCAGTGGCTTGCAACTACAAAGATTTCTTTCTTGCTGAAGTTACTTGTCCATGGGGGATTGGCTGTACTCTGTTCTGTGTCTCCTTTACCCTGGGACCTTAGTTAAGGGAGCAGCCCCTATCAGGGATGTTGAGGTCTCATGATGAAAGGAAACCAGAGAACTCAATGGTACCAGGCAACAGCTTTTAAAGCTTCAACCCAGAAGGGATAAATGTCATTATTATTGTATTTCATTGGCCAGAGCAAGTTACATGGCCAAGCCAGCAGTCAGCATATGGAGAGAGCATCTTTTGATCAACAATACAATCTTCATGATGGGCAAAGGTCAGAATGAGTTCTGCCTCTATAGAGCTTTTATTTCTAGTTCTCCCAGGACCTTCTCACCCTAAAGGATGGCTTGTCTGAAACCTCTTTATTCCACATACCCCTGGCTCCGTGGGTGCTCCATCCCTAGCATGCCCTAGCGTGTGTTCTGCAGAATGCTATTTTTCCAATGTCAATAGCTGTTCAGAGAGGAAAGGGTTCCATGGTTAAATAAGTTTGGGAAACACTGAGTTAAACAGGAGTCTTTACTGCAGGGTCTCAGAGCCTTTAATACCAAGTGAATTGTCCATTTTAAAGAAGGAGATAGTCCACGGGACCACTGCCTTGTCCTTCTAGGTTAGTGTTCGTCATTTTAGCTGCACGTTAGAATCAGCTGTGGAAATTTTAAGGCCAAGCTGCACCCCAGACCAATATCCTTACCATCTCTGTGGGCAGAACAAGCATGGGCATTTTCTAAAAGCTCTCCACATCCCCCTCATGATTCCAATGGCAGCTAGGTTTGGGAACCACTTCTATGGGGATGATCCATCTGGGAATTGGCTGTCCACAGGGTTGATCTAGCAGTCAACATTCAAGAAGAGGCTGGAGAGGATTGGTAGCAGTTTCTTGCACCTGCTGAGTAGACAGGCTGCAGCCAGAATGTCCAGGACAGCCTAGATGGGCCAGTGGTCTTTAGAACTGAACTTGCAAAGAGTGAGGAAGAGGCTAATGTAGAAACTGCCTTAGCTGTATTCCACATAGGTTCAATCTTGAGTCATCCCTGGGTAGGACAAAGAGAAGTCTTGACTGCCGCATCACTTGGTAACTCATGGGGCCAGAGCACCACCATCAGGGTCATACTCCTGCGTCTTGTACCTCCCCGCTCACCGTATAGTAAGAAAGCAATCAGCTGCTCCATCTGTAGGTAGGGGTTGGGACTTACTCACCTCTGTGTCTCCCTGATCCAGTGCAGTGCCAGTCACATAGTAGTTGCTCACTAAATGTTGCACAACAGAGTGCAAATACATCCCTTGTCTTAAAGAAGCCCCTAATAATCTCAAGGCTTTTGCTTCCCATGTCTGTTGTACAGGGTTCAATTCAGATAAAACACAGGGAAGCAGCGTAAGCTTATAGATTCCTTTGGCGTCCAACATGGGGACTATCAGCACAGGTTTAAGGATTAGCAGCTTTACTGTGGCTGCAGAGGAAATGGAAAATTAAGGCTTATGTTTTGGATTATGAAATGGAATTGGTTCCCTTTATGCCTCTTAGGGGAAGAGAGAAACATTTCCGTCATCTCAATTTATAAAAAGCAATCTTAAGGCCAAGAAGAGATAAGTGGAGTAACTCAGAAACCCTTAATTTGGGCCATTTCTTAAATCCCACCAGTCTGCAATTGGTGCACACAAACTTCCCTGCAAGTGTTGCATTTCCTGAGGCTGGCTGTTCCTCTGAGAGACAATCCAGCAGGTTGAGGGGACTGTGGCCTAGGGAGCAGGACAGGGACGGGAAGGAAAGGGTGGGAGCAGAGTGTGGTAGCAGATTTGAATGACAGGCTGAGCATATGCACTTTATCTCCTGGGCCAGTGGCTTGTGACCTTAGTGAGTATCCAGATGCTGTGAGGCTGTGTTGAAAATACGACTGCCTAGACCTCCCCCTACAGACAATTTTTATTCAGTAGGTGTGGGATAGAAAGTGCCTCTGGTGGGTGAATTTGAGCAGGCAAATGACTTCATAGCGTAGGAAGCCCAGCCAGCTGGATTCAAAGCCAACTCAAGTAGTGTAGCAGACACTGTGGGTGTCCTGGTCTAGCCCCTCGCCTGACCCCTTCAGTGCACATCTGCTTGACTTCCATTGCCCGCCCTGCATCCCTTTCCTGAGGTCTCTCTCTGGCCCTAGATCCACTCTGCCCTTCCAAATAGCAGGCCAGAAATGCTGGAGAATTAGCTCTTCCTGGGAGCAGTCCCGAACCAGTGACTGATGGGAGTGGGGTATAAATACCCCAGCTCCCTGGTCCATTAGGTGGGATAGCTTGGAGGTGCATGCTCTACCCAGTCTCCCAGATGCCCCCAGCAGGATTGAGCTCCAGTTGCCACACAGGGGCCACTTGATAATACATCTTTCATGGGCCTCCTTCCTGTCCTTGCCTCACTTCCCACTGCCCAGCTGGTGTTTTCTGGAATCTCCTGCCCTCATACCCTTGTCTCAGGCTCTGCTTCTGGAAGGACCCAAAAGATGGGAGTCAGCGAGAGCTGTGTTGTGTGGCCTTGAATACACTAATCAATACAAAACCACATATAAAACTACATGTAAAGCATGGGGATAGCAGACACAAAATTTAGCACAGTGGTTACCTCTCTGGGGTGCGGGGGCAGGGGCTGGCAGGGGCAGTCTTGGGGTTGGTCTATTTTCTCAGCTGGAAGGTGGGTTCAGGGATATGTATTTCATGATTCTTTATGCCTTACATGTACATTATATATTCCTCTTCGGAATGCATGACATAGACTCCATAATAAATTATTGTAAAATTATCTGGGGACCAGATAAACCCTATTTGCTGGCTGCATCTAGTCCCTAGGCCACCTGTTTCTGACACCTCCCTTACAGATAAGAAAACTTGGACTCTGAGGGCTTTCAGCCACGATATATTGCTTCGTTTTACATTTTTACAAATTGGGAAATTTCACATCAAAATAGAAAGGTTCAACTCCCTTGAAAGATAATCAGAAGATTGGACAAGGCTGGACCCACGTTTCTACAGGGTAACAGCTGCCAGAGCTGTGTCACTGGGGACCTGCTAGGCCGAGCGGAGCGCCTGCTGCTCCATCCCCAGAGCAGCATCTGTCTTTCCCGTGACCTTTCTGTCCTCCCCTATAGACGTCTGAGCTGAGCTCACAAATGGGAGAACCTCTCCAATGGTTCACTCATGCAATGCCCTCGGTGGAGAGCCCAGCACAGGCCCAGTGCTAAATAAGGCCACTCCTTGTCATTGTGGTTAGAGAAGATAACTCCAACACCCGAGGGGGGCAGCCAGGCTTAGTGTCCTTGTCCTGAGCCTGCTGAGGTGCTGTGATGAGGCCAAGGTCACCGTCTGGACAGCAGTGCCATCAGGACTCCACCCAGTCCCTGGGGCGTATCTGCAGGTCCATTAGGCTTCAACTCCAGGGAGCAGGGGCCAGGCCGAGCTCCCCAAGGCCTTGGGTGCCCCAGCCCAGGCCAGCTGCTCTGACAGAGCCCACACTTTGTAGCCAGAGGCGAGGCAGGGGCAGTGGGGGAGACCTGCCAGACAGGTGGCATCTCAGGCCTCCGGGATGAGTGGGACAAAGGGATGCGCTTGAGTTCCGCCTCCCAGAGCAGCTCCTCCCCTGGCCGGGGAACGGAGGTGGACTTCGGGGCCTGAGAATCGTTGCCAGCGGATGGAGGCTTTGTTTGCCTCGCTGAGTCCCCAGACCAGGGGCCGGCCGGAGAGAGGGCTCTTTCCTGAGAGGCTGGACTTTCCCACAGAAACAAAGTGGGGCTTGTTAGCCGGGCATGAATCTTGGCGTGAGGCGGCCTGGGCCAGGCTCAGCGCTGCCAGGCGGCGGCTCCGCGATATCAGGCAAATTCCGCCTTCCCCACAGCTGGGGCTGACAGCAGGAAGCCCCAGGGAGGCTCCGGACAAAGGCAGAAAAATGGGCCACGTTTATTTATTCACTGACCAGCCCAGGACTGGCTGGCCCAGGGGCCATGTCTCCATGGCTACGGGCGGCCTTCAGCGCTCCTGGTTGGCTCCTCTGTGACCACAGCCCCTCCACGGCCACACACCCCAACACACAGAGATACAGCATCATGAAGGCAGAGGCTGCCTTGGGATGGCTCTGCCCCAGGGAGCGTGGGGCCATCTGAGCCAAACAGAATAGAGGGCTTGGACACAGCCCAGGGTGTGAGTTGAACTCTGAATGTCAAGACCAGTCCTGGGTGAGTGAGGCGAAGGCAACAGGTTCAAATCCACACACCAGCTAAGCACCTACTGTGTGCGGGGCAGGGGTACATCCATCAAGCCAACTCGGTTTGTTCTCACTCCTCTGGTTCGAAAATAGAGGCTGGGGAGCGCATTGAGGGAGGCACACCCTTTGCCTTGGGAAGGTATCAGGCAGGAACTGTCATCGGCATTGAGTCTTGAAGGATGCATAGGAGTTTGCCAAGCAGGGAGGCAAAGGGCATTCCAGGCAGAAGGAATGGCTTGAGCACAGGCTCCAAGGCCTGCAAGTAATGTGTAGTGTGATTAGGGTAACTGAAAGGCTCTTTGAACTGGAGTGGAGGGAAGAGGACACAGCTGAAAATGTGGCAGTTGTCGGGGTGGGATGACCGTGCAGTGTGATTCAGAGAACTGGGGCCATCTGCTCCCCTGTCACTGTTCTGTTAGAAAAGACCCCCGGTAATTCCGCGAGTTGTGAATTTCAGGGAGGACAGAGGTTAACGTACAGCTAATACTTTGCAGTTTACAGAGACCTTTCATATATTCACGTGATCTTATTTAGACCTATGGCCACCCAGCTGGGAGGGAGCTGACAGGTGAGGAAACTGAGGCCCAGAGTGGTGCCGGAGGCCTCTGAGCCAGGAAATGGCCTGTTGGGACTGGAATGCAGGGCCCTGAGCCTGATAGCACTCCCCGGGAAGGGGCTGGAGCCCCGAGGGAGGAGCGAAATGATCATGGTCATCTTTGTCCCGTGCTTGCAAGTTCTAGAACTGCTACAAAGGAGCAGCCACGAGTGTCCCACCTCCCAGACCACTCCAAGCTGCTTCTAGAGGGACTGGAGATCCCGGAGCAGAAACAGGTCTAAATTCCAGGCAACTTAGAATCTGGGATATGGTGAATGGGTCAGAGCCTGGGAGCAGGCACAAGAGAGGCTCTCAATGTCTGATGGCCCAGACCACACTTCCTGTCTTTCATGAGCCCACTCTGCTTCTCTGGCCCTGGGTCTCCCAGATGGAGCCAACGGGCTGGGCCTGCAAGGGTGACCTTGGGACCCAAAGGCTGGTGGGAGGGGGGTGTCATGAGACACTGCTATGACGTAGTGTCATTTAGCCTTCACAACAACCTCTGTTTTGCAGGTGAGGAAACTGAAGCTCTGAGAGCAGTAGCTCCCCTGAGCTGTGCAGCTGGAGAGTGCTGCGCTGACGGCAGAGCTGGGGCTCTTTGCAGGTGCCCAGAGGAAGGGTTTGCTCCCCTTGCCGAGTTTCCTCATGCTCACTTCCACCCCCAGCCCTCAGGTGTGTCTGACCTCTGCCCACTGAAAGGCACCTTCCCTCACTCTGCTGCTGGGCTCAGCTGTCTGCTCTCTTTCTGCTGCCTCTGACTTTTGCCAACTTGACGTTGGCTTCCGGTTCCTTCTGCCTTTCGGAGCTTGACATTGTTGATCTTCATCCTGAAGTCTCACCTGAGTCTCCTTCACCTGGTTGTGCTACCCAGAAAAAATAAAAAATAAAAAATAAGGAAGAAAAAGGAAAAAAAAATAATAAACAAAACCAAGAAAAAGGAAGAAGAATAGGGCTGTGGGATTAGCACCAAAGCCTCCTGGGTGCAGACCTGCCCATTGGCCTCTTCTCAGGGTGCTTTTGGCTTTGGGTAAAGAAGAAATGATGATAATGATACCTAAAAACCATTTAGGATAGATATGGCAAACATAGCATAGCAGGAGCACCCTCCAATCTGGCACCTGAGGCAGGCATAGCTAATCGATCATAGCACTGTCTCTGGCTCAGCTTGGCCTCGGCTTCAGCATTCTTCTCAATGCAGGGATCAGGCAGCCACCACCAGGCAGAGTCAACACCCAAGAGAACCTGCACTTGTCACCCCTGCCTATGAGTCTGTGCTCTCCATCCAAGCCTCACTTTTGCCCCATTTGTCCAGGCAGGTATAATTATCTTCATTTTACAGGTGAAGAGACTGAAGCCCAGAGTGATATTTTCTGCAACACACAGTTACTTCATGACAGAACTGAAGATGAGGACTGAGGCCTCTCTCTCTGTCCCTGCTCAGGACATGGTTTTTTTTGTTTGTTTGTTTTTGTTTTTGTTTTTTTTGAGATGGAGTCTTGCTGTGTCTCCCAGGCTGGAGTGCAGTGGTGCAATCTCGGCTCACTGCAACCTCTTCCTCCCAGGTTCACGCCATTCTCCTGCCTTAGCCTCCCGAGTAGCTGGGACTACAGGCGCCCGCCACCACGCCCAGCTAATTGTTTATATTTTTTGTAGAGACGGAGTCTCACCGTGTTAGCCAGGATGGTCTCGATCTCCTGACCTCGTAATCCGCCCGTCTCGGCCTCCCAAAGTGCTGGGATTACAGGCGCGAGCCACTGCGCCCGGCTGCTCAGGACATGTTTAAAAGGCCCCATGCAATCAAGGCGGTAGCATTTGAATAGATTTATTCTTCCTTCTTTTTTGTTTTCCAGTCCCATTTTCCACTGCTTTGGTCAGGGAGTGAGTCCCCTGATGTCATCCGAGGATATGAGGCATCTCTAAATCTGGCCGTCCCCTGAAGCACCCAGCCTCACCGACTTCCTGAAGCATGGGTGAATGCTGCTGCCACAAATGTGCTGTGACAGCCGCTGACAAGGAGAGCGAGTGATGTTTGTGCCATCCTGCTGAGCATGAGGGAGCTGCTTGGGGAAGCCAGGGGCTGGGGCATCTCAATAGAACTGAGGGCAGCCTCGGGGAGCTTCACAGTACGCCCACCCCCAGATCACTGCTGATTCTGGGGGATGCTTGACAGAGCTTTCTGACCTTGAACTTCCCTTTGGCTGCTAAACTGAATGAAGCCTCCTTCCTAGACCCAACCCCCTGCTGAGTGTCTCTCTCTTCTGTTCTTTGCCCCCAAACCTGCCCCCAAACCTGGAACCCTCCTCTGCACCTCCACACGCAGTGGGTGCCAACTGTCTCCCACCTGCCTGCCTGGGTCTCTGCTCCTCAGCTTCTCACAAGTGGCTGTGTTCTTCCACTCACCTGCTGGGACACCCACTGGCTCCCCAGCCCCCATCCTCTCCACACCCAGTCTCACCTGCCAGGCTCGCCTTCTTCCCCATCACCTGCAGACAGGTCATTTCCCAGACATACCTGCCCTACTCCGACTAGTTGGCATGGTGAGGCCCTCACTCCCTTCTCTCCAGGGTCCCATGTGCTTTCCAGGCACAAATTCACCCAGACATTTCTTGATCTAGCTCTGTCCCAGAAAGCGTTACCTTTGCAATGGCAAATACCTGTATTAACTGCCGTGCAAGTGACACATATTTATCATGTGCTTGCCTGTTCCAGGCACCGATGGCTGTCTTTGTTATTTTGTGTCAGGCTCCAGTGAGTGAGTCTGACTTATGATTGTATAGACTTAGCTCACATCCTCCTTCCTCCACCTTGACCATCACGCTAATGACAAAGTTGTCATTTACTGAGCACTTGCCATGTACCAATCACTGTGCCAGGAGATTTACCTGCATGGGCTCACAAAATCTTTGCAATATTCTTGAAAGAGAGGCAAGTATGTTCCTCTATTTTGTAGATGAGAAAATTGGGCTCAGAAAATGAAGTCATTTTGCCCCAGGTCACCCAACCAGCAAGTGGCAGAACTATGTTTAAAAGTCAGGATTGTCTATTCCAGAGACCCTGTGCTGCCCACCATGGCACACAGCTTCTCCAGTCAAAGAAAGGTAGCTTAAAGATATCTGCTTTCCAAAATACTTGGACATTTGTTAGAATATGGAAGAAGATAATATATGGTCCTGTCCTTGAAGAATTGATACTCTGTTTGGGGAAACAAAGCAACTCACATTGCCAGCCAATATTTATTTAAATTTCATCTCAGAAAAATAGCAAAAGAGATTTTATTTAACCTTTCAGCAGTGATTATCTGATTATGTCTGCTTGAGTATTCTGTAGGATAGACAGCTAAGGCAGTCATGGACTCAGTGGGAAAAAGTTCAGCAATCCATTATTAATGTCTGGGGCACAGGCATGGGTAGTGGAGGTAGATGTGCCACCAATTTCATTTCTTTGCTTCTATATAGTAGAAAACATGAGAGTTTCTAATAAATTCCTAACTATATAAAGCAGACAAGAGAGGAAAGAGAAAGATACCTGTGTGATTGGGAGAGGCTGCCTGAGGAAGGTAAGATATGACCTGTTTGGGGTCACTGTACCCCTGGAGCGTGAGGCATCATCAAGGCCAGATTGAATTTTCTAAGGTATGATAAAAAGTTTGGTTCTTCCATGTGCCTTGGTTCCTCTTTTCTAAAATGGCTAATTCTGTCCAACTAAGATCTAGAAGGCCCTTTCTGATGCCAATGTTCCTAAATAAAGATATCTAATACGGGTGGAACACTTCACAGCTCTCAACCTCTTCTCAGACCCATCAGCTCATTCATATATCATAACAAGCCCATGATGCAGCCATTTTAGAGATGAAAAACTGAGGCCCAGAGAGCTGACACCCATGTTAGCAGAAGTTAGTGGAACCCAGTTCTCTTAACTCTAACCATTCTCTAATCCAAAAGTATATTTACAGATTTTCAAATAATTAGGAAATGTTAGTAATATTTAGAAGCTCCTCAGATGATTCTAGTTTTCAGCCATGGTTGAGAATGTTGCTAAAAAGTAAGTTTTATGGCTTATTTCAGAGAAGGAAACAGAGATTCAGAGTGGTTAAGCAACTTGTCCAAAGTCACACAGCCAGAACATAGTGGAGTGGGAACTCCACTGAGGCAGGCTGACTGCTTAACCCATGTGTCTATTGTGCCCCAGGCACTGTCACATATTATTTCATTTAATTCTCTCAACAACGTTAATTTTTTTAACTCTGAAAACTAATCCAGAAAAGTTAAATAACCAGCCCAAAATTGCAGAGCTAATAAAAAGCAGCTAACAATGTTTTCTATCTTGATTCTATTTGGGTGGACAAGTGTGTGCATTTGTCAATAGTCATTTGATGGGTCACTTAAGATCTGTACATCACACTATATGTTGATTTTACCTTTAAAAGGCACAAATAAACTGACCTCTGGGTAACAATATCAAGCAGAGATATTGTGATGTCTCCTTCTTATTTGGAAATGCATTTAAAAGTAGAGTGAATGGATAAGGAGATAAATAAGTGGGCAGTTATGTGATAAAGATGGTGGGTCTATGGGGTTCACTACATGGGTGCTATTCTTTCACCTTTTCTGCATGTTTGAACATTTTACATAATAAAATGTTGCATGGGGGACAGCAGCCCAAACATTCCATGAGACTGAGTTCAGTGACGACAGAGATCTCTGCCTGTTTTGTGACTGAGTCTCCAGCACCAGGAATAGTGCCTGGCATGAAGCAGGTGCACAGTAAATATTTGCTGAATGGAAAATGACGGGAGAGTGTTTAGCCTATGGCTTTAACGCTTAAGTAAACACTTACCTTGGAGAGAGGATTGGATGATATCTGTGAACAAGGGCAGTGGGAGGAGGGACACTGGGTAGAGTAGGGCGAGTGGGCACAGTAGGGCACAGAGCTCTGGTGGCTTTGCAAGCATGAACTCAGCTGGTTCTTACTTCTGGAAGCTGAGTGACATCCTCATCCCCAGACGTAGCTGTAGTCAGAGCTGGGCTTTATACGGGCGTGTGCTGCCCTCATGTGGCCAAGCAGAAGAATATTGCACTGGTGTTGGAAGGGCCTCTTTCCCCTGATCCCCGATGGGCAGTTAATTACTCAGATGCTTGGAAGCAAAGGTTGCGGCCAGAGGAACTGTGTCTCTGGGGCCTGGGCTTCATGCCCCTCTCTTAGCTAGGAGATGTTGGTCAAATTTAAAACTTCCTCTGGGCAGGGTGGCACATCTGTAGTCCCAGCTGCTCAGGAGGGAGGTGGGAGGATGGCTTGAGCCCAGGAGGTCAAAGCTGCAGTGAGCTATGATTGTGCTGCTGTACTCCAACCTGAGCAACAGAGTGAGACCCTGTCTCTAAAGAGCAGAAAAGTTCCTCGTGCTTCCTATTAGCTAATGTTCTCCCAATGGGGGTGTGGGTTTCCCAGACCTCACAGCCGTCCTGAGATTTGAGAGAAGGAGCCGCCATGTGTCAGCACCCACTGCTGCTGCTACTTCTCCATGGGCTGTTTTATTTGGGCATCCCACTGACCCTGCCAATGACGGTACATGAGACCACTCAAGATCTCATTTACGGACCGGAAAGCAGGGGCTCAGAGAGATCAAGTCACATGCAGCATGTTGGGGACAGGGAAACTGCCTCTGGGAAGTCCAGAGTGTAACAAAGAAGATGCTAGCTTCCCTCTGTGGGGTTTTGAGGACTCCCAAATTCTGGCTGAGGAAAGCTGGCAAGGAGCCAGGGAAGTTTGGAAAATCCCCAGTACTCACGTACACACCCTGAGCCCTTTAGCTCTCACAGAGGCAAGTTGGAGCTGTCATCCACCCCTTCCACCCCTGCCAGACCCAGCTGTGTGACCCTGGGGAAAGTTAGTCAGCCTCTCTGAGCCCTACCTCAATGTGTCAAATATGGATCATAATACCCTCACCTTTTAAGGTTGCCGTGTAAATAAGTGATACAGTGCACACCACACATGCTCAGGAATTACTCCTTTTAGACCACAAGGCAGACATTGTATCTATTGTGTTCACTCCTGTAACATGTTTGGATGGGTCAGTTCTCAAAGAAGAGCAGGGTAAGAGTTAAGAGTGAAGTGTTTGGAATCAGATACCTGGATCCAAATCCTGGCACTGCCTCTTCAGTATGGGTGATCTTGAACAATATATCAATGTAGTGACGGTTGTGCTGCTGAATAGGTTAGTGTGAATAAAGAGCATGGTGCCTAGCACATACCAGATGCCCAAATAAATGCTAGCTGATAGTAGGATGACTCAAAGATGGGTATTCAACGTTAGCTATTGTTGTGAGCGGTCGTGGTAATAGTAAATTAATCATGCGAATTTCCCCTTCAAGGCTGCACTGGCTGCAGCTCTGCCCTGACTTCATCTGAATATATGCGTTGGGTGAGAGAAGAGTGGCAATGATAGGAGTGCCCTCCTGTTCCCTGGACACATATCACCCTGCACCAGCAGCACAAGGTCACCCAGCCCTCAGTCATGATGGTTCCCAGTGAAGGGGACCAGGTTATAGATGCACTCTGCACCCCCTGAGCTGACATGGTGGACTTAGGGTCTGGGCCATGATGCAGGGGCTTTCCTTTTCTTGGGATGCCCACACTGGTCTTAACACACTGGCCTGGCTGGCATGAGGGCCAACCTGAACAGTGGGAAGAGAAACAGCACGAGTGTGGTGGCCTTCAAGGCAGTGAGTCTCAGATGTCAATGTGCACAGTACTTCCTGGGGGGAAGTGCATTGTGAAAATGCGGGTTCTGACTCAGTAGTTCTGGGCTGGGACCTGCCATCCAGTTTTTCTAAAGCTCCCAGGTCACCCTGATGCTGTTCATTCAAGATCTCACTTTGAGTATCAAGGTTTCAAGAAAAGCAGGTTAAATTTACCTCCCAGGTGCACTGAGGGCTCATTGCAGCAGGTCTGGAATCAGCCTGGGCTGTCGTGCTGAAGTAAGAGATGGGCCTGCACAACATGGACCCCCGGGCAAGGCATGAAAGGTACTGACTGGTTACCATGGGTGGAGACAAGTTCCAGGGTGTCTGATATCAGCTTGTCAGCATTGTTTGAGGGTCACAATGAGACTGATGACCTGCAACTTGCCTCAGGGGCTCCCTCAGGGAACCCTGTGCAGTGCCGGGGCTGGTAACGCAGCATGTGTGCCTACATGATGAGCCCGCCATTGTGTGCTTCCTCATTCTAATACCTCAGGTGTATCAGTAGATCCTGATCTGAAAGAAAAAGCACATGGTTGTCCCACATCAGTGTAACAACTGGAGCTCTCCCCTGACTCTCAGAACCCCTCACTATGAGGCAGCCTCTGGCCCTGATGCATATCCTCATTTTAATGCTCTTAATGTCTTGTATTTTTTTCCTGAAATAAATCTTAGCTTGGTGAGCATAGCCATGTAAGGTCCTGTGAGTTTTACTTGTACTGGAACTCGATCTAACTGCCACTGTTAGTGCAATAGGGATTAAAAACTGCTTCCTGTGGGCAGGACACTGTGCTCAGCTCAGTGGACTTAGAAGTGGTTACAATTCCATTCTCTGCTCTCCCAGGAGAGCTGCAATTCACAGGCTTGGCTACACTGGTGTTGCCTGGGGAGCTTTAAAAGCTACTAAGGCCTGAGCTCCATCCCCAGAAACGACCAGTGGAATATTGGTCTTGAGGTTTTTAAAAGCTCCCCAAGTGGTTCTAATATGCAACCAAAGGTGCAAACCACTCATAGATAATGAATACAAAGCAGCAATAGTCTTAGAAGGCCAGGTTGAGAATGGAACTAAGCCACCACCACTGTCTGGACCTTTGCGAAGTCCTGTCCCAAGGGTACAGTTATTGGTGTTAAATTTCCTACTCAAGGCTAGAGGTCAGCTGTGGAAGTCTTTCATCTTTGAGGCACTGGTTGCCTTCCAAATGAGGGTCCAGGAAGACGGTCAATGCTCAACCCAAAAAACTCCTGCTGTCTGCAAGGGTGGAATTTCTGACCTCATCACACCTGGGTGAGGGGACACTTGGAAACAAGAGGTCACATTTTTATGCTTCTCATGACACACACTGGGGATAAAACTCAATGCCAGACACACTTAAGAGAATCCTGTAGGCCTCAAGAGATGCACCACCTGGGATTAATGAGAGCTTTACTTTGAGACTTGAGTCTCTCTTCCAAATTTCGAAGCTTCTCATGCCCATCACAGCTCTGGGTTTTGCATATTTGCTATTGACCTTGAGCAAGGCATTTTCTTTCTAAGCTGTATTGTGATTCTTGCCTCAGAGTGGCATCACAATCCAGCTATCTTGAATTGCTCTGGCATCAGGGCCTCACAATTTCTGTAGCCACAGTCAACTAGTATGTAGTGATGAGCCCCAGAAGGAACTAAACTGTAGCCAGGCAAGAAGCAAAGCAAATTTTGGAACGAGTAGGGCCTCATACTTTCTCCAACCAGCAAGGAGTCAATCGTTGTCCAGTGAGCTATGATAAGCACAATGACCATTACTCAGACAGTGAGCCATTTATTGGTTTTTACGTAGCTCTTTCACACTGTAGGCTTTCTGCTGCGGAAAGAGGAAAAGGAAGACAGGGTAGAGTACAAAGAACTGCAAAGCCTAGAGTCTTTGTGGACCACTCTTCTGGTGCCATTAGATGGGAATATCTTGCAGGAACCCCAAAAGATCCATTGCTGCTCTCTGAGGAGGAGTTAGAGTCAAACAGGCTCCTAAACCCTTTGCACATCTGGTTTCTCTTGAGAATGTGAGGCATCGTTGTGGTAGGTCATTTTGTGTCACTATAAAAGAATACCTGAGACTGGGTAATTTACAAAGAAAACAGGTTTAATTGACTTCTGTTTTTGGAGGCTGTATGAGAAGCATGGTACCAACATGTGCTTGGCTTCTAGTAAGGCCTCAGGAATCTTAAAATCATGGCGGAAGGCAGCAGGGAGCCAGCATGTGACATGGTGAGAGTGGGCACAAGAAGTGGTGGGGGGAGGTGCCATGCTGTTTTAAACAGTCAGATCTCTCATGAACTCCCAGAGCGAGAACTCACTCATCACCAGGGGGATGGTGCTAAACCATTTATGAGGTATCCATCCCCGTGATCCAATCACCTCCCGCCAGGCCCCACTCCCAACATTGGAGATCACATTTCAACATGAGATTTGGAAGGAACACACATCCAAATCATATGGAACATTTTGGGGGTAACTTTGTCTAGTTCATTTCACTTCTCTGGTGCTCTAGAACCAAATACACATGCTACTCACAGAATGTGAGCCATTTATTATTTTTTTAGTAGCTCTTTCATTGTAGGCTTTCTGGTGTTAAATTTCCTCCCCGAGGTTAGAGACCAGCTTTGGAACCAGAACTTGACCACTGCAGGTAGTGATTATGTGATGTAGTCAGATTTGAGGTTGGAATCTCAGAGGGAAGTCAGTGACAGCCACTTTCTGCCCCAACACTCCAAGATTCTACTTTTTAGCCTCTGTGTCCTCGTGTAACACAAGTTCTCAACAGAGTGGAAGGCCTCCCTTCCTTTAAAAGTCAGAAGGGGGTTTGAGAAAGAAGACTTCTCCCAACTTGGCCAGATTTGCTGCATGATGCAGAACACTGAATGTCCAGCTGGCTCGGAGCTCTCCAGGGTCCTGATGGGTTCTGGCTTGGGTTCTCTGTGCCTGAGGCTGGCTGGCTCCTCCTCCTTGGTCCACCTCTTCCCCTGAAGGTGACTCCTCAGCTGCAGGTTCTGGAGGGCAGAATCCAGGACTGGGGCAACCTTGACATGTCACCCTGGAAAACGTCTATAAACTTATGTTTAATCAGTTTAAACCTAGTTACTCCCTGCCCCCAATGCTTTTATGACTTATTGAACAAATATTTTCCAGCTAGGTCTGGAACTTTTTGGCTTTTTATTCTTTGATTGCATTTGTCCTCTGAGTAACACCTTCTCCTCTTCTCCTCTTCTCCTTCTCTTCTCCCTCATGCCTCTCTCTCTCTTTTTAACCTTTTTCTTCTCTTCTCAGATTGAGTGTCTCCTTCTTCCAGGGGTAGAAAGAAACACGTTCTAATTATCTTCTGCAGAAATGATTCTCATAGACCTCACTGTATTCACATTCTGAATTTGAACTTGAATAATCCTGAAGTTCTCCATTCTAGAAAATCCTTATTTCTCCATAAGCTGCCATGTTGTTAGAAAACTATCTTGCCCTTTGGGGATGAAAGCTTGACTGAAATGGATTGACCCCATTTCCTACAATTGACCCCATAGCCCACCCTAGGCAAAGTGGAGGATCTTGGTTGCAACATCCACTCATTCAACAAATATGCACAGAGCCTCTTCTATGTGCCGGGCACTGCCCTCCACACAAGAAATGCAGCCGTGAACAAGACAGACACAAATCCCCGCCCTTGGGGAGCAGCCACACTCAGTCAGGAGATGGGAGTGTACGCTGTGATACAGAGGGAAGCCTTCCCACTGTGGGATGAAGTAGAGAAATTGTTTATCCAAGAAATGAATGAGAGAGAGCTCTAGAAAAAGCACACAACCTTCCTCAGAACCCAAGAATAAAATATTCCCAAACATTCAAACCGATCTCAAAGTGTGCTGGTGTTGGCTGCAGTTTTGGATTTATTTCCATCCTGATGGGTGTGACCAAGGCTGGGAGCCTCCTCATTGGAAGAAGTCAGGGGAAGTGACAGGCCACAGGAGAAAACAAGGGGGAAAGGTTCCCTCCTCTGAAATCTTTTACTTGTTCCAGATGTCAGAGCACTGGGGAGAGAGGAGGAAGCACAAGAGGGAGAATGTTTGTGGCCAGTGGAGCTTTCAAGGGGTGAACTTTGAGCCTAATCACAGCTTTGCCTGAAGGGTCACCAGCTCTTCTTCTCCAATTCACAATCTGCCCAAAGCCTCCGACTGCTTAATGTGTCTAAAAAGGGTTTCAGAGATTCCTCATGCTCACACTCAAGGCTGTCCCCTGAGCACTCTCCTAGGCCCTGCGTGTGCAGCTGTGAAATGGTGCAAGCCTCTGGGAGAGCCATCAGCCAATAGAAGTTGAGACCCACATATTTTAAACTAGAAATCCCAATTCTGGGCATTTATCCTGAAATAATTTAAAATAGAAAAAAACCGCTTTTATGGAGAAGGGGAGGCACATTAGAACAGTAAAAGACCAGAAATAATATAAACGCCAAATAGTAGGGTTAAGTGGGTTATGGCATATTAATTTTGTGGAATATTAAGTGTATCATTAAAATAATAAGCATAATTCCCAGTGGATTATAAATGTCAGAAATCCCAGAAATCATCTGCTTCTCTTAGAAATGAGGAAACTGACTTTCAGGGAGGAGAAGTGACTTATCTGAGATTTTGAGCAAGCCAGGAACTAGGCAAGAACTGACTGGGAAAGAACAGGCCCTGAAGACTGCCTTGAAGTCTAGCTCTTCCCAACATTCCAGGACCTTCCAAGGTGGCAGCTCAGGCATCACTTGGAAAGTGAGTGTGTGTTTTGGGGGAACACAAGTGGAACATCAAGTGCCATGAATTCACGGGCATTCAGTGCCTTAGAAGGACCTTGTGTGAATGGAAGTGCATCACCAAGGTCTTTCTGTCCCGATGGCTCCCATCAGGTCTCAGTGGTCTGGAGCTCCCGGGTCCTCAAGGCACTCAGACACTCACCAAGCTGACTGATCTTCACAAAGAGCCACAGGCATGGGGAGGCTCAGACCAGAGCCTTCAGCAGGTAACAGCCTGTCTCCATCTAGCGTTTAATCACATTGTTTTTGTTTTATTTTTATAGTTACACTCAAATTTTGGCTAGTCACATGGATTTCCCACTTCTGGTAGTATTATAAGTTTTAAAGTTAAAAATAAATTTATCTGGCTAGGCTCCATGGCTCACGCCTGTAATCTCAGCACTTTGGGAGGATCACTTGAGCCCAGGAGTTCAAGAACAGCCTGGGCAACATGGCAAAACCCCATCTCTACAAAAAAAAAAAATTAGCCAGGAGTGGTGGCGCACACCTGTAGTCCCAGCTACTCGGGAGCAGGAGGATGGCTTGAGCCCAGGAGATCGAGGCTGCAGTGAGCTGTGATTGCACCACCGCACTCCAGCCTGGGCAACAGAGTGAGACCCTGCCAATAATAATAATAATAATAATAATAATGGTCATATATAAATAAAAAAGTGAGTTATTTTAAAGAAAGAATACTGAGTTGAAGAGTGTAAAGAGGGTGGCAGGAGTGGCAAAAGTTGGAAAGTGGAACCAGAATGAAGGAAATTCCAAAATTACAAAATGCTGCCTTGAGCCACCTTGCATCTAGAACTAAGGTCACCATGTACAGGGAATGATTAGGCGAGGGAGAGGACCTCAAAATTTATGTGCACAATGATGGCGTTTATGTAAAAAACAAAAAGAGCCCTGTGTAGTTATTATGGATGCTGATGGGATCATATAAGACTTTTCATTTTTGCACGACTTCATGAGGTTGTTTCTGGTAATTCTGCAAAAAGTGATTTGGTGATGAGAGGAAAAACAAAGATGATAAGTTCAATAGGCAAAGAAAGGATTTTGTTTTGTTTTGTTTGTTTTAAACAACGGAGACTTTGGACATGATGGAAGGATGAGGGAAAGATTTGGTAGCGAGGTGGACATTTATTCATTCATGCATTCATTCAGTCATTCTATAATATGTGTTTATCATATACCTTGTGCCACGAACTGCTGTATAGCAGTGAGCCAAAACAGACGACACCCCTGGTTTCATGGGATTTGCATTCTAATGGGGCAAAATAAATCAACAAATGTCTTCTATGTCCGCTGGCTGAGCATGTCATGAGAATAAGTCCAGAGGAGGACTGGGATGCTATTCTTTGGCAGTGGTCAGAGAAAGCCTGGCTGATGAGGAGTGTTTGAGGAAGTCCTGAAGGAATGGAGAGAGTGAGCCATGGGAGATCTGTAGGAAGAGCACCCCAGGTGGAGGGAGCACTGTGTGCAAAGGCCCTGAGGCAGAGATGCTTGAGAAACAGCCAAGTGTGATTGGGTTGGGTGAGTGGGGGGGAACAGTAGGGGAAGAATCAGAGAGGTAGCAGGTCAGGATCACGTGGGTCCTCATAGGACAGAGTAAGGACTCTGGCTTTTTTCTGAGTGAGATGGAGATCCACCAGAGGGTTTGGAACAGACATGTGTCAATATCTGACTGGCATTCTATGCAGATCCTTGTGTTGAGAAGAGACACCAGGAGGGCAAGAGAGATCAGTGAGGAGGCAATTGCGATAGTCTTGACTGCGGATCCCAGTGGCTCAGACCAAGGTGGTAGTTGTTGAATACAAACATTAAATAAATAAGAAAGGAGATGGTAATTAATGGAGAATCAAGAGGCTGCAGAAGGCGGGAGCGAATGAGATCAAGAGGACAGAGGTGAGGAAGAAGGGTGTTAGCCTCAACAGGGAGGTAGAGTGTTATCCTCTGGGGAGGAAGGAAATGCAGACCACTGAGGAAGAGACACAAGGAGGAGGAGGTGAGGGAACATGACGATGGTGGGGCAGGACTTTGGGCACCCCCAGGAACTAGGACCCAGGGTATCCTGTGCATAATGGCAGGGGAAGGGAGATCCATAGGTTGAAGGAGAATGAGCACTTTCTGTCCTCCCTATTACATGGTGAGCTCCCTGAGGGTGGGGTCACCTCTGTCTACTAGACCCTAGTGCAGGGCCTGGCTTAGAGTGGGCACTCGGTCAATTCTATAATTAGTGAATGGATGACATGAATAAGAGAATGGATGCATAGCTGGATAGGTGGAAAGACGGATGAAAGGAAGAATGGATGGATGGAAGGGAAAGTAGATGGATAGAAGGATGGAAGGTCATAGCCTAGAACAGCAGTCTGTTGCAACTCCTGGGCTGTAATTCAAAGCTCCCCCCACCCAGCTTTACTGACATATAATTGGCAATTAAAATTGTATATATTTAAGGGGTACAATGTGATGATTTGATATATGTATATATAGTGAAATAATCACCACAGTCAAGCTAATGTTTGTGCATTTCAAGTATACAATCCAGTATTGTTAGCTATAGTCACATTGTTGCTGTATATTAGATCTCCAGAACTTATTCATCCTGCATAACTTAAACTTTGTAACCTTTGACTGACTTCTTCCCCCTTTTCCCCTCCCCCTACTGCCAGGAACCACTGTTCTAATCTCTGCTTCTATGAGTTTGACTACTTCAGATTCCACATATAAATGAGAGCATGCAGTATTTGTTTTTCTGCCACACTAAGTGAAGGAAATCAAAGTTACTTTTAAATGAAGGACTGAGAAAAGAGTGAAAGTGTTTTGAATAGTGCATTGAGGGATAACAGATTTTTTTGGGATAATTGACAGGCCAGAGGTTCCTTGGAGTATCAGAATGAGAGCAGAAGGAGTTGGTATTCTGAAGGCATGTCTTAATTGAGCTGCCCATCCTGGCAAATGCAGTTCTTCATTCAATATGAGGTTGAGAAAACTGCACTGTTCTTGGAGTTAGGGAGTCTGGGATCACACAAAGCAGTTTTTCTTCTTCTGCAGGTCCAGAGGGAAGAGCTCAGTCCCTGGGGAAACAGACTGAAAATACAGGTTGTCAGGCACGCAGCCAAGCTGAGCTGTGCTCCACACTTAGGTAGACTAAATGTTTTCAACAGAAATGGAGTCATGCAGCACACACTCTTTCTCTCCCTTTCAATACCCTCCACCAATTTATAGGTATGGAAACTAAGACTCAAAGAGAGGAAGTGACTTATCAAATTAGAATGGGCAACAGGGTCATAGAAAGCTGTTTAGAGGTGATGACACTAGGGCTGAGTCTGGGAGGGAGAGTAAGTGTTAACGAATGAAGGAGAGGGTAATCCAGGCAGAGGGAGTAGCATGAATGCAGGCATGAAAATTTGGGGCTCTTCAAGCAGTTCTAGATACATAGGGATGAGACTTGGAAAAAGGGTGGAGAGGTGAGGTGAACCAAGTCACAGATGACCTGGTATATTGAGCTAAGGAATTTGGACTTGATCCTATAAGCAGTGAAAAGTCCCTGAAGAATTTGGAGCCAATCATATTTTAGGAAGTAAAGTATAAGAAAAAAGGTAAAATATAAGCCAAGAGCATGGACTCTGGAGCCAGAATGTCTGGGTTGCTCAAATCCTTCCTCTGACGCCTATCAGCTGTGTGATCTTGGGTCAGTTACTTCACCTCTCTGGGCCTCAGTTCCCCATCTGTAAATGACACTGTCTTCATAAAGGTTTTTGTAAGGATAGTAGATGCTACATAATTGCTAAGAATCATGCCTGGCACCTACTAAGTTCTCCGTGTTCCTGTGCTAGCAGTTGTCATGTTGTTACTGTTGTCATCATCATCATTATTACCATTAGTTCCATTTTTTAAAGATTCTTCTTAGTAGCCAATGTTTTTTAGTGGATGGAAGCAGAGTCAGACTGCAAGTAGGAAGCCCAGGTGGGAGTTACTGCGGTAATTCAGGCAGTAAGCTACGTCCTGCGGGCCAAATCTGGCCCACTGCCTGTTTTTGTAAATAAAGATTTATTAGAACATAGCCACACCCATTCAATTACATACTGGCTACTATCACTTTAACACTACAGCAGCAGTAGTTGCAACAGAGAGTGTATGGCCCTCAAAGCTAAAAGTGTTCATCATCTGGCTCTTTACAGAAAAAGGTTTGCTGACCCCAAAGGTCAGAGGACAGTTCAGCTTTGGGGCAGGAGACACTGGAGACACCCTTTCGCCTTCTTCCAGCCTTTTTGCCTTTTGCCTTCCTCCAGCCATTTTAGGAAGGGACTGCCTACCCTGCCTAGGTCCACAATCCACCTGGCTCTGCATTTCCCAGTAGAGTGATCCAGATGGGTAAGATGTTGAGATTCTCCCAGCTCAATTTCCCCTCCGATTAGTTTGTACTGCCTTATTGTTCTTTTTCAAATTAATTCTTGCATCTTCAAATCTATAAAGGAAAACAATATTGAGAGCAGCCTGTGACCTTTCTGGCAGCTTTCAATTTCTTTCCTCTTCATTTTTAGCTTTTATTACCCCCAGGATAGCATCTAATTATTTCTTGAATAATCACGTCTCCTGGGCTCAGAGGAAATTTGAGAAGTTTGCTCCCTATTATGTCTTCCAAATTAGTTTCTCTTCCATTTCGGTGCACTTTCCTTTGTCTTTTCACTCTTGGTTCAGCCAAAAATAGTATCTCAAATTGAGTGCTAAATTCTCTGAGATTTCGTTCACTTCAATTAACTTTCCTCAAGACTCTCTTTGGTTTTTATAAATGAGGTCTTCGGTCCTCAGGATCTTGGTCCTAGGCCACTGGGCTGCTTTTTCATGCCAGCCTGGTCTGGAGCCCCCACCAGGCCCCTCTCTTGTCCTAATCCTTTGTATGGGTGTTGGTGGTGGTGTGAGGGCACAGGGAAGGGTAACAGGTGTAGAAAGGGGTAGTGAATCTGGTGATCTGGATTCTGTTACTTGTAAGCTGAAAGATGTTGGGCAAGTTGACTTTAGTTTTTCTCATCTATCAAATGGGGGGAGATGCCCATCGACAGAGGAACTCATCAATGAGAGACATCCATGTGCTAATGATGAGGGCTGGGGGCAGGTGGAGATCAAAGCCACTCTTGAATTCTGGAAGTCTGATGCCTGAGATCTCAGCACTAGTTTACTTCACAGGAGTGATTCAGAAAGTAATTGATAATAATGTGTGATGATCATAATAAGATTACCTGTATAGCAAAATACTTTTCCAGTTTACAGATTGCCTGCAAACCCATTATGTTATTTCACAGCCCCCTGAAGCCCTGTGGGTAGGTTAAGCCAAAGCATCAGCCCCATTTTACAGATGAGGAAACTGAAACACAGAGAGGTGAAGTGACTTGCCTGAGGTCACACAGCTAACCTGGGGCACAGTCACTTAAAACACCAAATCTCATCTTTTCTTATGGTACATGCTCTCCTTCCTTTGTTAGCTTTTCTACGGTGACCAAGTGAAGAGTGCTGTCTCCTGCATGGTTCTTTTGCTGCATGTGTAATATTCCAACAGTGCAAAAGCCAGGATTGGCCCAGCCTGAACTAGGAGTCTGGTTACCACTTCAGTGGCATGAGCCCCACCTGACATGCGGGTCCAATGTCCCTCATGTCAGGCCAATGACATCCAATGATGGCCTGAACTGGTGGACATTAGGAGCTGGGTTGCATTCATCTCAGCACCCCCAGCTCCCAGGGCATGCTGGGCACCTCCAGGGGCTCAGTGGACTCCACAGGATGGGTGAGAACATGGGTGAAGTCGAGTGGACTAGGTGTGAGTCTTAGTTCTGCCACTTCCTAGCTGGGCAGCCTCAAACAAGCCCCCCAAACCCCTCAGCCTCAGTCTCTGCACCTTTTAAGTGGGGGAAATAATGTCCATCCCACAGGGTGGAGGTAAGGTTCAAATAAAAAACATGAGAGTGACCCTGGAACCTTGTCTGTCCTTTATTGGGGCTCAGTAAGCATCAGCGCTCCCCTTTCCTCGTCTCTTCTTTCCACCCTCACTTCCTCTTTCTTGCCCTTCCCTAAAACCTTATTTCCTATAACTCCTTTTTGATGCATTGATTAGGAGTTTTCACAAGAGCAAGTCTTTAAACACAAAGAAGAGTGACTGGGGGTGGGGATAGGACTTTCTGAAGGGAAAGAAAGGGCGAGAGTGGAGGTTTCAGAAGACCAGAGTCCTCCACAAATTCGCCGTAGACTGGCCCTGTTGGTGTGCTGGTGTTTTCTCTCATTTTCTTTCTCCTTTCCAAATATAAAACCATTTAAAAAGTATAACTAAAGAGAAGTATGCACAAAGCTGTTTCTTAGTAGAAGTTTTCAAACCAATCTTTCTCAAGGAAGTATCTTTTTCTCCAAGATTTGTGTTGATAACCCCCAAAAACTTGTAAGACCAGGAAGTCTCTATGGCATCGTGGCTTGGGATCTTGGGCTCTGGGGCCAGGAGACTTGAGTTCAAATCCGGGCTCAGGCTTGTTCTAGTTCTGACTCTGGATCAGTTACTTTACCTCCCTGTACCTCAGATTCCTCATCTGTAAAGTGAGGGAATGGGGGTTCCTAGGTCATAGGGAAGTGTGAAGATTAATTATTATTAATTTTATTTTAATGATTTTATGACAAGTATATCTTGATTGTTAATAACTATTAATATGAATATACATAAATATATATTTAATAGTCATTAATCTATTATTATATTATATTGATATATATTAATATATTATATTGATATATTCTATTATGACATTATATCCCATATGACATATATTAATATATTCATATGTCACATATGAATATATTATATATTTATATATTTAAATATATTATATTTATATATTATATATGAATATATGACATATGAATATATTATATATTAATGTATATGTTTATATATTATATATTAATGTATGACATAAGTGAATATATTATATATTAATGTTATATGTTAATGTATTACATATGAATATATTATATATGTCATATATATTCATATATAAATATGTTAACATAATATATTAATATATGATCTATGAATGTCATATTTTATCATATTATAATATTATAATTAATATAGTATAGGAACATACTGATATTATGAATATATTAATTAAACATTAATACATAATATGTTGATTAATATATATTAAATTAATTAATATTAATATATTAATATGTTATATTAACATGTTAATATAATAGTATAATATCCTTATATTGATATATTAATAACTACTACTATAAATACAATCATGAGATTATATATTAATAATAACACATATTATTAATATATTTTATTTCTATATTATTAATAGTATTATATATTTATATAATATAACATATATATTACACATAGTGATAATATACATTATATATAATAAATATTATATATGTAATTATATAATATATAACTATAAATATATTATATCATATATTATATAAATATAATAAATATATGATATAAACATATGATAAATATATGATAGATATTTATTATATGAGATAAATATATGATAGATATTTATTATATGAGATAAATATATGATAGATATTTATTATATGAGATAAATATATGATAGATATTTATTATATGAGATAAATATATGATAGATATTTATTATATGAGATAAATATATGATAGATATTTATTATATGAGATAAATATATGATATAATATGGAAATAAAATATGTTACATAACATTATGTAATATATAATAATAAAAATATTAAAAGACCAGTTGGGTCCAATCCTTCCACCTAGTTGAAAGCCCTCTGAACAGACCTGACTGGTAAGGGGGGCCCAGCAGAATGTTGTTTTCAGGCTGACTTCATTTTATGAGAGCGTTGCCTCCGCCCCTTGGCCGCCCCCTCCTCACAGTGATCATTTGCAGTGGGTGCCTGAGATTTGATATCTCCATTGCATTCCCTGCTCTCTGGCCGCTCAGTCGTTTTGCTGCTTTAATTTACTCAGGCCATGACCTTCCGGACCCACGGTGCTTCTCTCCTGGAATTTTAAGTCCTCTTAAACTTGCAAGTTGATGAGGATTGAAGAAACAGATGTGAAGAATCGGATGCAAGGCGGTGTTCTTAGGTGAGGAAGCAGCAGCCTGAGTCATCACAGAGCCCTAAAGCCCGCTGCGATTCCCAGAGGCCAGACACAGGTTGGAGAACACCCTGGTGGGGCCGGACCGCCAGCCACCCTGCCTGGCTGCTGTGGTGGCTCCCGGTAGCACTGGGTGGCAGGCTTGTCCTGCTTTTGAGGACACAGTGTCCCCTGCAGTGTATCCTGGAGTGAGCCTGGAGGAAGTTCTACTGCTTGAGCACTGCAGCTCCTCTTCCCAGGCGCTCTGTCCTTCTGGGTGGAGCCCCATTTGCTTGGAGTGGAGAAGCCCCAGGCACTCTCTTGCCTGCCTCTTGGAAGCATGCTGGGCCCTGGACCACGCTGACGGTCAAGATGCCCAGGACTTCCCATTGCCTGTGTGTTGCTCCAGGGTGCTCTGAGCAGAGAGCCAGTTCCCTTCTCTCCCGATAGTTCTGCCACCTCCTCTGTTGCCCCAGACAGAAGCTTACAGTCCACTAGTGGAGTCCACGACCCCCAGCCCTGGCCCCTGTCTCTATCCCACCTCTTGCACCAGCCCTGTCCAAAAAGCCCATCCTGGCAGGGCCGGGCCATGGCAGCTCCAGAAGTCAGTGGGGGGTCGGGCAGAGGGCTTGAAAAGATTTGGGACCAGCCCACCTTGACCAGCCCTAGCCTTCAGACAGTCTCCATCTGGGGACTGCTCTGAGGTCTGCCTAGGGCCCTGCCCAGCCTCAGTCTCCCTCTAGGGGCACTCCCAGGCTCCTTGCAAGAGCCAACCATGTTGCTGCCTGAGCCCCAAGCTCTCACCTTCCACCTGTACTCCATCACCATGGGACTGGTCCTTCCCAGGAGCCACCTCACCTGCAGTGAGCCTGGGCTGTGCTGTCAGCAGGTAACCACTCATCCATAGGCATGCAGTGACACAGACTTGGGTCGCTTGCCCAGGCCCCCCTCACCACTGGGTGACCTTGGGTATGTCAGCCTTCTTTCTCAGCTGAGCCATCATTGTGTCCTAAGGAGAACTGAAAATCCCCACCTTGCAGGATGGGTGAAAGGATCAATGCAAAAAGCACCCCGCTAGCTCACATCAACTCCTCCATCAGTGGGAGCATTCATTCGCTCATTCATTCATTCATTCAATATTTACTATTTCCTCTGAGTGCAGCCCTGTGGATACAATGGTAGATGAAGGCCAGACCTGGCCCCTGACTTCATGATCTTGACCTTCTTTTGAGACAGACATAATAAATAGATGCACAGTTAGCACAGAATATAAGGGGAATGACTGGTGCTTTGAAGAAAGAGAGCAGCACATGCAGTGTGGGTAGGAAGCGCTGTTTTAGCTGGGGGGTGTCTAGGAAGGTGATGTTTGAGCAGAGGCCTGAATCAGGCGGGGGACAGCCATGCAGCTCTCTGGGGAGGAGGGCACTGCAGTGCAAAGGCCCTAAGACAGGACCATGCCTGCAGTGCCTGAGGACCAGACAGCAAGGAGGCCAGCGTGGCCAAGCAGGTGGAGCAAGGGAGAGAATGGAGAGAGATGGGGTCAGCAGGGTTGACTGGGGCTGCCCTGCAAAGGAGGCTTGGTTTTAGTCCAGGTGTGATGGGAGCCAGTGATTGGAGAGCGGTTGCAAGATGATCGGATTTACATTTTTGAAGGCTTGTATTGACGACTGAGTACCTGCTACTAGCCTGTGCTGGAGTCACCATGGGGGCTGTGGGAGGATGATCTGATTTTAACAGGACTCAGGCCTTTGCCATGTGTGGGCCTAGACTTGGGAACTCACCAAGGCAAGAGGGGAAACCAACCAAGGTTCCCAAAGGTCCTAGACCCTGAGACTGTCCTGGGAGGCGTGGCTGGTCACTTCCCAGCCCCAGAGCTTCCCTGAACCCCGGCCCCAGGCCCCCCAGTCCCCCTGTGACCCAGGCAGTTGGTGTAGGTTCCCCAACCACTGGCCGAGCAGTGAGACAAAGGATGAAGGCTGAAGGCTCCCAGTGCCCACAGCCGACAATTGGGCAGGCTTCCCACCTCCAGGTTTCAGTCTCAGGGCAACTCAGTTTTAGTAAGGAGACTAGTGAAGGGGGAGGGAAGAGGAGGAGGGAAATGGGAGGAGGAGAGTGAGAAGGAGAGGGAGGAAGAGGAGCAGCGGGAGGAGGAGGAGGAAGGGGAAGAGGAGGGAAACATCACGGCTTCAGCTTTCCTGGAACTAAATTTCAAATTCTGTGCACGACTCATGCTTGGGGGAAACTATGTCAGAACCCTTCAGATCCATCAGTTTTAGACGCCTACAAGTTTTAGGAGTTGGAAACCAAGCAGTTTTAGAAAAAAATATGTCCTAGTTTTGTAATTGGCTCCCAGGGCCCTGCTCAACGATTATTAAAATACTGACATGAAATCTCTGAGAGAAATTGCTCTGGGCCCTCTATTTATCATTTGCGTCGGTGAGACAAGTGGAGGCCTTTCTGTGGTGTGTCAGCTAGGGTACGTTTCAAGGTCAGATAATTAACTTTATTAAGAAACAGTCAGATTTGCAAAGGGACTAAAACCGAGACTCTGGTGGCCCTTGCTTAATGGAAACTTGCTGAACAGAACTCAGGGCCTCAGGATGTCACGGATCTGACTTACGTTGTTTGTTTGAAGAGTGGTTCTGAAGGTGAGGTCCATAGATGCTTCCCTATTCCCAAAGCACATGGAGAGGCTGCAGGGGATCCATGAACCTCCTGAAACTGCAGACAAAATTCTATTTGTTTGGGCTGCTGTGCTTTTTTTCTAGGCCAGTGGTTCTCTCAGTGTGAGGCCAGTGGTCACCTCACCTGGGAGCCTTTTAGAAATGCATATTCTCAGGCCGTACCCTAGACAAGTGGAGTGAGAAACTCTGGGAGTGCAGCCCAGTAACCTGCATATAACAAGCTCTCCAGATGATTCTGACACACGCTCAAGTTTGATGCACATGAAAGCTATGCTCTATGGTAGGAGACAGCCGCTAAGAGTGGGGATCACACTGACCTGAGTTCAAATCTCAGTTTGGCTACTCAGTAGCTGTGTGGGCCTGTGCGAGTTCCTCAGCCTGTCTAAGCTTCTGTTCCCCCATCTCTAAATTGGAGATAAAACCTTGAGATACGGGGGACTTTTAATATAGCAATGATGACAGACAGCTTCACAGCCTCCATCAAGTGACAGATTGATGATGATGAGGATGATGATGATGATGAGGATGATGATGAGGATGTTTTTTGAGGAGAGTGACGTGGACAGAAGTGTGGGTTAGAAAGACAGCTCTATTAGATGGCTTAGACACCTGGCAGGGTCCCCAGGGACTGGGGTCACAGCTGAGCGGCAGCAGTAGGAAGGGCCATCTTCCTACTGCATCAGAAGGCCGTCAGAGATCCAATGGACAAGACCGGCAAATGATTCTGTTCATTCAACAAATATTCACTGAGCACTTCTGATATGTCAGGCACTGTTCTGGATGCTGGGGCACAGATGACAGAGTCCCTGCCCTCAGGGAGCTCTCATGCATGCAGGAAATAAATTCAATGAACAAGCAAGCTCATAGATGAATGAGGGTCTCAGAGCACAGCCACCGCTGGACAGGGTAGTGAGGTAGCAAGTGACAGGGGTCAGTAGGGTGGCCAGAAGAGGTGACATTGAGCAGAGTTGAATGATGAGGAAGAGCCAGCCAGGAGAAAACCCTGGGGAAAGAGTGTGCAGAAATAGAGGGAAGAGTCAGTGCAAAGGCCTGGAGAAGGGAATGGGCTTGGTGTGTTAGTGGGACAGAAAAGGGTCCAGGGGCCTGAAGAGTAGCTCTGAGCGTGTCCAGGGTATTGAAAGTTCTCAGCTTTCTGGGACTCCACTTCATCTGTCAAATGGACTCCACTGAAGAGCCGTCGTGAGGAACTGATGATGTGATGAGTCTAACCACGTCTGGCACATAGTGGGCACTAGGAAAATGTACACCATGGCCCGGCAACGGCCAGTTCAATCTCCCTCATGTCATTGCCTGAGGATTCTAGCTGTCACAAACAAAACCAGCTTGAGCATTGGAAAGAAAAGTTCTGATAGTTTTAGGCCAATATCAGGTGTTAAATAGGAGGCAGTTTTCTGCAAGCAACAGATATTCATTGAGCATCCACTGAAGATGACGCCCTTGGGGATACAGAAGTGGAAATGTCCCTGACCCCTATTCATGTCCAGGCCCTGCCATGTAGTAGCTTTGTGGTTTAGAGAAGTCCCAGCCCCCCAAGGGCAGCAGTCTCCTCTGAAGGGAGGAGAGGTTTCCAATAATACTTTAGCATTAGAAAGTATTCGGCCGGGCGCGGTGGCTCACGCCTGTAATCTCAGCACTTTGGGAGGCTGAGGCGGGTGGATCACGAGGTCAGGAGATCGAGACCATCCTGGCTAACACGGTGAAACGCTGTCTCTACTAAAAATACAAAAAAATTAGCCAGGCGTGGTGGTGGGCGCCTGTAGTCCCAGCTACTCGGGAGGCTGAGGCAGGAGAATGGTGTGAACCCGGGAGGCAGAGCTTGCAGTGAGCCGAGATCGCACCATTGCACTCCAACCTGGGTGACAGAGCGAAACTCCATCTCAGAAAAAATAAAGTATTTACGCAGTCAAGCTCTCTAGAACATGCAGCAATGGGTCCAGAGCTGACCTTTGACAGAAGTGGAGACCTTCCACAGTGAACAGCAGGGAAGGTAGGGAGCATGGTAGGTATGGATTATGAGAAGCTGCAGATTCCCTGACTGGAAGATGACTGGTGAGGTTCCCTCCTTAACTTCACTGAGCCTTAGTTTACCCCACTGTAAAATGGGTATGATCCCAGTATCCAATGTCTATGGGCAGTGGTGGGGATTAGATGTTGTCATGTTGTACGATTCTTAGCACAGTGCCTAGAACAAACTAAGCCCTCACTAAATGGCAGCTTCTATTATTAATATTCATATCCATATCCATATCCATATCCTTGTCATCAACGCTATTACCAGCAGGGGAAGCTGTGCCTCGGGGCTGCCTGTGCCTATGCCTGCCTCTGTGGCCAAGTATAGGGCCCTGGGAGGATAGCCCTCTGTCCACCAGGTCTAGACTAAGCGGAAGCCCTGGAAGAGAGGGTAATGATGCTCCAGCTGTGAGGACAGAGGGGCAGGGCTTTAGAGAACAGGGCAGTGGCAGTGGGAATAAAACGGAGCTGAATTGTGGTCACCTCCTCCTGGAAGACTTCCTAGATCACTTTGGGTGCTCCCAGAGCCCCTTGCACTTACCTTCAGGAGGCAAAGATCCTGCTGTGATGTGAGAGCCTGTGCCTCCCTCAGCCTGAGGGCTCCTTGATGCTAAAGCCTGGCCATGATCTATCTGTGTACTTCCAGGGTCAGACTCGGTACCCGGAACGCAGTGGGTGCTTGAATGAACAAACAGATGAATGAATAAATGAAGAACAAATGCCCAAATGAATGGAGGTAGGTGGACTGGCTGGTCCAAGGAGGAGAAATTTGGGAATTTGGGCGGGCGGAAATGCTTCCTCTCTCCCCTGGAAGATCTGCACTTAACGGCAGTCGCGCCTCTTTCCTTGGACACCAGGGGGCGCCATCACTGCATAGCTGGCACCGGAAGGCTGAAGGGATCAGAACGCCTCAAGTAACGCCGACCTGATGGTTAGGGCGGAGGGACCCGGTTCTTCTAGGACACAAACCAGCCTCCCCTTAGGCCCAAGTGGTGGATTCCAGAAGGAAGAACTTGCTGACAACAGCTTACAACAGCGGCGGCGAGCTGCGCGTGGCTGCAGGTCTCTGGAGTCCACCCCAGGCCCTTTCCCGACCACCTTTGGGGGCGCTGGCGCTGTCCTCTCTCTGTTGTGCGAGGGGTTTCACCGGCCTGAGAGGGAAAAAGGGGCCTTCGACCCTCTTCAGAAAGTCCTCTCCTTTCCAGGAGTAGCACCTGCATCAGGTAACAACGGCGAGAAAACTGCCCAAAAGCAGCTTCGGGTTTGTATAATAATTTCAAATTTACAGAAAGTTGCAGCAGTAGTAAAAAGAGCTATTTCCCCCGACCCATTTTAGCGGAAAAAAAGTAAGTTACTAACGTGGTACTCCACCACCTCCCAAATATTTTGTGGATATTTCTTGCAAATGAGGACATTCTCTACCTAACCACAAGCACCCAAATCAGGAAATTTACATCAATGCATTGTAACCACTTAATCCTCAGACTCCGTGCAAGTTTCACCACCTATCCCGATGATCCCTTTTAGAGCAAGGGATTCAGTCCCGAATCCTGCACTGCATTTAGTTGTCATTTCTCCCTAGCCTCCCTCATTCTGGAACAGCTCCTCAGTCTTCCATAGTCTTGCACAACCTTGATGCTTTTGAAGATTTTAGGCTACGTATGTTGCAGGAGGTCCCACAGCTCCAGTTTGGCTGCTGTTTCTTTCTTATTGGGTTCAGGTTGCCTGTTTTCAGTAGGAATATCACAGAAATGATGCTGTGTTCTCATTGCATCCTAGTAGGTAGCACACAATTTCTCTTTGCTGCATTACTGGTGCAGGAACGTCAATCACCTTATTAAGATGGTGTCCGCCAGTTTTTCCTCAGTTCTTCTTTTCCCCTTTGTCAGCAATAAGTATTTTCTTCGGGAGGTACTTCGGAATGATGTCATTCATCATCAAACTTTAGTTGTAGCATTCTTTGGGGATTTCTGCCTAGATGAAGTTATTACTAACACAGTTGCCAAATGGTTATTTCCTGATTCCATCATTCCTCCTTCTCCTCCTCCTCGTTCTTTTGTTTAGAGTCAGGGTCTCGCTGTGTTGCCCCAGGCTGGAGTGCGGTGGCACAATCATAGCTCACTGCAGCCTCTAACTCCTGGGCAAGTAATCCTCTTGCCTCAGCCTTCCCAAATTGCTAGGACTACAGGCACATCCCACCACAACTGGCTAACTTTTTAAATTTTATTTTTTTGTAGAGACAGGGTTTCACTTTGTTGCCCAGACTGGTCTTGAACTCCTGTCCTCAAGCAATCTTCCCACCTCAGCCTCCCAAAGTGCTGGGATAACAGGCATGAGCCACTGCGCCCAGCCTCTGTCATTCCTTCTAAATGTATCAGTTGGCGATCTAACTGTAAGGAAAAGATCTCTCCTCTCCCCACTCATTCATTCATTCATTCATATATGTACTCGGTAAGGATTCATGGATTCTTGTTTTATTTAATGGGTTATAATCTATTACTGTGACTATTTCTTTTGACATTCAAGTTGTCCCAGCTTTGGCCAGTGGGAGCCCCTTCAAGCTGGCCCCTCTGTCACTTTAACATGCCCACGTTCTTCCCTGAACACTTCCTTATTTTCTGGCATGAGATATTCTAGGCTTATTTAGTATTCTTGCCCCTGCTTTCTGTGTTTAAAGGAATCATTGGGTTTATTATCCTGCAAAGGAGTATTTTGGAAACTCTTTTCCTCTAACCCCCCCAGCCCTAGGAAACCACGCTACACAGGAGGTAAGAGATTGGACTTTGTAGTGAGACCGATCTGGGTTCAAATCCCACGTCTTATCAGCAGTGTTTCCTTGGGCAAGTCTGAAAGCCTCTCCTCACCTGTAAACCAGGCATTTGTAAAATGCTGCTGCTCCTTTAATATTCCCCCAGCACCACCATGTAGCCAATGGTCTGGGAAATTGCTGGAGGGGATTCCTTGATCTGCCTCAGAGGGTAGGGAGACAACTGAGAGTCTCTAACTTGATTGAGCTCACCTGTGGTACAACATTACCTGTCTGCGTTCCCACCTCATGCCTTCCTGCAGGACTCACATTTATTGCCTGTCTTCCAGCATGTTATCAGTGGGAATGGCAGATGTTCATAAGAATTAGATAAATTTGGGTTCATTCCAAGTCCTTGCTATTGTGAATAGTGCTGCAGTAGTCTGGATTAAGAAAATGTGGCACATATACACCATGGAATACTATGGAGCCATAAAAAATATGAGTTTATGTCCTTTGTAGGGACATGGATGAAGCTGGAAACCATCATTCTCAGCAAACTGTCGCAAGGACAAAAAACCAAACACCGCATGTTCTCACTCATAGGTGGGAATTGAACAATGAGAACACTTGGACACAGGAAGGGGAACATCACACACCTGGGCCTGTTGTGAGGTGGCAGGAGCGGGGAGGGATAGCATTAGGAGATATACCTAACGTTAAATGACAAGTTAATGGGTGCAGCACACCAACATGGCACATGTATACATATGTAACAAACCTGCACATTGTGCACATGTACCCTAGAACTTAAAGTTTAAAAAAAAAAAGAATGAGATAAATTTGGAGTTTTATGAGAGGCACCCCTTACATCTTAGTGCTGCATTGCAATGTGCTGCCCCTGAAGCTCAGCTGAGATTAAATATCTGGCCTGCAGTAAGGCGCAGTAACTGATAACCCCTGCTATGCCTCTGCTCTTCAAATGGTCGAATGAGTTGGGAAATGCTCCATTCCAGAGCATTATTGGAGATTTATCATAATGCAAGTTAGGATAATACAAACCCTACTAGTACAGACTCATAGTTTGCTTCTGGAAGATGGGGTCTGTGCCTTCCTTATCTCTGAACTCTCCACAGTGCCAGCAGCTCAGAGTTTGTCACATAATAGATAGGCAGTAAATGGTAAACAGACCAACAATAGGTTCACTGAAGGGCTTGGGGTGTAGCCTGTGGAATGCCTGGAGTGGGCTGCCGACTGGAGAGAGAGACCCAGGGAGGGTTTCAGGTATGGGGTGATGGAAGCTCTGGCTAAAATTCTCTCCTCCTTTCCCTCTGTCCTTGATGTTCTGCCTTTCAGTCCCATGTCTGTAGCCTCTCAAACCCATCACTGTGTCTCTAACTGCCCTGCAGTGGTCCCAGCCTCCATCACCCCATACCTGAAACCCTCCCTGGGTCTCTCTCTCCAGTCGGCAGCCCACTCCAGGCATTCCACAGGCTACACCCCAAGCCCTTCAGTGAACCTATTGTCTATCCACATCCATGCCAGCTCCTTAGTCTGGCATTCAAGACTCACAACTCTCCATCCTGTGGGCTAGTCCCATCCCCTGGTAGAACCTGGAATCCACATTTAAGCCAGCTTGTCCCAAGGAATCCTTCTTCACTGCAGGATATATTAATAAAACCATTCCTGGTTTCTTTAGATTAATATTTGATGGTATGTTCTTTTCTATCCTTTCCCTTGAAGCCTAATTTGTGTCTTTATATTCAAAGTGGGTTTATTATAGAGAGCATGTAGTTGGGTCTTGCTTTTTTATTGAGTCTGACAACACTTGTCTTTTAACTAGAGTATAAGCACCATTTAAATTTAATGTGAATATTGATATAATTTAGTGTGAATCTACCATTTCACCATTTGCTTTCTATTTGTCCTATCTAGTCTTCGTTCATTTTCCCTCTCTTTTTTCTGCCTTTTTGGGACTATGTTTTTATGCTTCTTTTTGTCTCCCTTGTTAGCTTATTATATGCTCAGTTTCTTAGTGATTGCTTTAGAGCATACAACTTTGAATTTATCACAGTCGATATTCAAGTACAATTCTGAAAATATAATAATTATATTATGGAATGTAAGGACCCTACAACAGAATACTTCATTTTACCTTGCTTGGCTTTTGTCCTATCACTGCCATGCATTTTACTTCTACTTGTATATAAACCATGTAATTTATTATTATTTTTGCTTTAAATAGTTAATTATATTTTTTAAATAGTTTAAAGTATATTTTTATTAACTCATATGTTGATCATTTCCAGTACTCCTCATTCTGTTGTATATATCCATATTTTCCATGTAATTATAATTTTTCCTCTGCCTAAAGAAATTTCTTTAATGTTTTTTGAAGTGTTGGTCTATTTGTGGTGAAGACTTTCAACTTTTATATGCCTGAAAAAGTCTTTATTTCACCTTCATTTTAAAAAACCAGCTTAATTGGGATATAATTTGCATATTATAAAATTCACCCTTTTAAATTGTATAATTCAGTGTACAATTCAACCATCACCACTATCTAACTTTAGAACATCTTTATCACCCCAAAAAGAAGTCCTGTACCCATTTGTAGTCACTCCTCATTCCATTCCTCCCCATAGCCTCAGGCAACCACTAATCTACTTTCTGTCTCCATAGATTTGGCTATTGTTGACATTTCCTATAATTAGAATCATGTGGTATGTGACCTTTTGCATGTGACTTTTTTCATTTAGCATGTTTTTGAAGCTCAACTATGTTGTAGCTTATATTAGTACTTAATTCTTAATTCCTTTTTAAGGCTGAATAATATTCTATTGTACAGATGTGTTAGTCCATTTCATGTTTCTATAATAAAATACCTGAGACTGGGTAATTTATAAACAATAGAAGTTTATTTGGCTCATGTTTCTGGAGGCTGGGAAGTCCAGGAGCATGGCACCAGCATCTGGTGAGCACCTTCATGCTGCAGCATTCCATGGGAGAAGGCAGAAGGGCAAGAGAGCCAGAGAGCAATCACACAGGGGGGCCAGACTCACTTTTATAAGAAACCCATTCTCAAGATAACTAACCCACTCCCGTGATACTGACATTAATCTATTCATGAGCCCTCAGGACCTAATCACTTCTTATTAGGCTCCACCTCTTAACATTGCTGTGTTAGGGATTAAGTTTCCAGCATATAAACTTTGGGAGACACATTCAAACCACGGCAATGGATATACCACATTTTGTTTATACATTCATCAGTTAACAAAGGTTTGGGTTGTTTTCACTCTTTGGCTATTGTAGACAATACTATTATCAACATTCATACACAAGTGTTTGTGTGAAAACATATTTTGAGTTCTCTTGGGTTCTCTTCCACCTAGGGATGGAGTTTCTAAATCATATGGTAACTATGTTTACCCTTTTGAGGAATGGCCAGATTGTTTTCCATACCAATGGCAGCATCTTACAAGCTCCCTAGCAATATATTAGGGTTCCAGTTTCTCTATATCTTCACCAACACTTGTTTGTTCACTTTAAGCTTTGAAAGATGTTTTTTACTATATATAGAATTCTAGGTTGACAGTTTTTTCTTCCAGTCCTTTAAAAATGTTCCACTTTCTTCTGGCATCCATTGTTCACAGTGAAAAGTCTTCTGTTATTCTTTTCTTTTCCTTGATTCTCTCAACACAACCTATGCTTTTTCTCTGCGTGCTTTTAAGATTTTCTCTTTATTAGTAATTTTAAGCAGTTTGATTTTAGTGTGATTTTCTAATATTTCTTTATGCTAGGGCTTGGTTGAGGTTTTTGGGTCTGTGGATTAATAGTTTTCATTAAGTGTTTGGCCATTATTTCTTTGGATAGATTTTCAGTCTGTCTCAACCCTTCTTTTTTCCTCTCCTTTGGGGGCTCCATGTAAGTATTAAGTGCCTTGTTCCATAGCTGATGGATGATTTCTCCACCCCCACCCCTTCCTTTTTCTCCCTGTATTTTATTTTGGATAGTTTCAATTGCTCTCCATAAAATTCACTAGGATATTCTTCTGCTGGATCTAATTTACTGTTAATCTTATTAATATCCCAGCCATTCTACTTTTAATCTCTAGATGTTTGATTTGTGGCTTGTTTATATATTGTATATCTCTCCTTTACATACCTATGCTTTTCTTTGTCTTCTTGAATGCATAGAGTATTTGTTTAATAGCTGCTTTAATGTCATTCTATCAATTTTATCATCTGTGGATTTCTGGAACCATTTCAATTGAATGAGTTTTGTGCTCATTATGGGTCACATTTTCCTGTTTCTTTGCATGCCTGGTAATTTTTTAAAAAATGTATTGTCAATTTTATATTGGGTGATAGATTTTGTTGATGTTCTTTAAATATTTTTTAACTTTGTTCTAGGCTGCAATTAAATTACTAGAGAACAGTTTGATACTTTTTGAGGCTTGCTTTTAAGCTTTGTTATGTGGGAACAGAACATCTTTTAGTCTAGCCCTAATTTGGCCCCACTAATGAGGAAAAAGCCTTCTGAGCAGTCTAATTAATGCTGTGTGGGTTAGAAGGTCTTCCCACACAGGCTGGTGTGAATAAAAACCGTTATAGGCTCTGTGTGGGTTATGGTAATTGTTCTCTCCACTCCTTTTCAGTGGTTCCTTCCAAAGCCTTGGGTAGTTTCTGCACATGCATGTGCTGATTAGTACTCGGCTCAAGATTTGAAGGGAACTTTTGATAGCTCTTTAGCACTCTGTAGCATTCTACTCTCTGGTACTTTGGCCTGATAAATCTAGCCTCCATGAATTCTTAATTCTCCCTCCTCAACTCAGAAAGACTACCAGTCCCTCTTTGGGCTCCCTCTCCCTGTTCTGTGGCCTGAAAAGAACTCTCAGCACAAACAAAGTAAGATGGGTGATCACAGAGCTGTCTTCCTTGGTTTCTCTCCACTCAGGGATCACTGTACTGTGCTCCTGTTGTCCAATAACTGGAAACCATTGTTTTATATAATTTTGTCTGTTTTTCCTATTTTTTAAGGTGGGGTGTGTGTGTGTGTGTGTAAGAGAGAGTGAAAGAGAGAGAGAGACAGAAAGAGAGAGAGAGAAGCTGGTCACTGTTACTCCACTGTGGTCAAAAGAAAAAGTCCCTATTATTTGTTATTAAATCTTTATCAATTTGCTTGGTAAAACTGGTTTCTCATTATTTTAAATTTCTAACGTGTTTCATTACTATCAAGTTTTAAAATTTTTTTTCAAGTATATACAAGCCATTTGTGATGCCTCTTTTGTTCACATAGCCTTTGCTCATTTTTCTAGTGAGGATGTCTTAGTGTTTCTTACTTATTTTTATGTGCTCTTTAAAGCTATTATCCTTTATCAATTTGTTGTGGATAATTTGTCATCTGTTACTCCTTAAAATAAATTATTTTATTGCAATACACATATAGAAAAGGGCACAAATGATAAGTGAATTACTTGATGAATTATCACAGTGAACACACCTCTATGACTACCACCAAGTTCAATAATTAGAGCCTTTCCAGCAACTTAGAAACCTCCCTTTGTGCCCCTGCTATTCATTACCATTACCTTCTTCCCCAAAAATAACCATATCCTAACATTTAACAACATCAGTTAGGCTTGCCTGTTTGAACTTTATAGAAATAGAATCATACAGTATATGTCTTTTTGTATCTGACCTCTTTCATTCAACATTATAATTGTGAAATTCATTCACATTGTTGCATGCAGTAATAATCTGCCCTTTGTTATTGCTGTGTGAGTATACAACAATTTATTGATCTGTTCTACTATTGATGAAAATTTAGGTTGTTACCAGTTTGGGGCTATTTTGAGTAACAACTGCTTTCTTTTATTTTTCACATTTAGATCTAAAGTCCATCTATCATACATTTTTGCATGTAGAGTGAGGTAGGGGTCTGGGCTCATTTTTTCCTGTGCGATTATTCAGTTGATCCAGCTCTATTTATTGAGCTCTGTTTCATTCCACTGGCATTTTTGCCCATCTTTGTTTAATATCACTATTGTGGGCTGAATGCTTGTGTCCCCCCCCAAAATTTACACATTTAAATCCCATCCCCCAGTGTCATGATAATAGGATGTGTAGCCTTTGGAGGGTGATTAGGTCATGAGGGTGGTGCCCTCCTGAATGGTACCCTTATAAGAGAGGCCCTAGAGAGCTTTCTCACACTTTCTGCTGTGGGAGGACACAGCAAGTTTCACTCACGTCCGTGTGAAGAGACCACCAAACAGGCTTTGTGTGAGCAACAAGGCTGTTTATTTCACCTAGGTGCAGGCAGTGTAAGAATTCTGACTGCAATAACCATGCCTAGGAAGGAAAGGAGTTGTTGTTTTGTAGAAGGGACTGGGGTTTGGGAGATTAGTCAGACACGATCAGCAGAGAGAGCATGTGCGTTTTCATAATTATGCCAAGATAGGTAACAGATGAGGAAGAAATTTGGGCTTGACTGAAGTAATGGGAGCTGTCTGTGAAGACTTGCGGCAGTACAGCCCAGGTAATTTGCTGAGCCTGATGGGTGTCAGGGTCAGTCTAAGTGAAAGCGAAGAGAGGCTGGGTTGAAGGGTGCAAAGAAATAGTAAAGAAAGCATGTTTGAGATCCAGAATAGAATAATGGGTTTCTGGAGGGAGGTATTTAGGATAGGAGAGTATATGGGTTTGGCACTACGGGGTGGATAGTCAAAACAATTTGGTTGATAAGGTGCAGATCCTGAACTAACCTGTAAGACTTGTCCGGTTTTTTGAACAGGTAAAATGAGGGAATTGTAAGGGGAGTTTATAGGCTTTAAAAGGCAATGTTGTAGCAGGCAAGTGATAACAGACTTTAATCTTAAAGCATGCTGTGGGATGGGATATTGGCATTGAGTGGGGTAAGGGTGATTAGGTTTTAATGGGATGGTAAGGGGTGCATGATCGGTCACTAAGGAGGGAGTAGAGGTGTCCTATATTTGTGGGTTAACATGGGGAGATACAAGGGGAGGATGTGAAGGAGGCTTTGAACTGGGGAAAAAGGCAGCAATGAGGTGTGGCTGTAGCCCAGGAATAGTCAGGGAAGTAGATAATTTAGTTAAAGTGTCTCGGCCTAATAAGGGAACTGGGCAGGTGGGGATAACTAAAAAGGAATGCTTAAAAGAGTATTGTCTAAGTTGGCACGAGAGTTGGGGAGTTTTAAGAGGTTTGGAAGCCTGGCCATCAATACCCACAACAGTTATGGAGGCAAGGGAAACAGGCCCTTGAAAAGAAGGTAATGTGGAGTGGGTAGCCTCTATATTGATTAAGAAGGGGACGGACTTACCCTCCACTGTGAGAGTTACCCAGAGCATCTGTGATGGTTCTGTAGGCTTCTGAGGCAACCGGGCAGTGTCAGTCTTCAGCTGCTAAGCCGAGAAGATCTGGGAAGGAGTCAGTCAGAGAGCCTTGGGCCAGAGTTCCAGAGGCTCTGGAAGTGGCTGCCAGGCGAGTTGAACAGTCCGATTTTCAGTGGGGTCCCACACAGATGGGACATGGCTTAGGAGGAATCCTGGGCTGTGGGCATTCCCTGGCCCAGTGGCCAGATTTCTGGCACTTGTAGCAAGCTCCTGGGGGAGGAGGTTCTGGAGGAACCCCTGGCAGCTGTGGTTCAGGTGTTTGGAGTTCTTGTGTGCTGGAGATATGGCTTGGGTTCATCTTACAGTGGAGGCAAGGAATTGCAACTCAGAAATACATTACTACTCGTCTGCCTCTACTTTATTATTGCACACCTTGAAGGTGAGGTTAATTAAGTCCTGCTGTGGGGTTTGAGGGTTGGAATTTAATTTTTGGAGTTTTATTTAATGTCAGGAGCAGATTGGGTAATAAAATGTATATTGAGAATAAGACGGTCTTTTGACCTTTTAGGGTCTAGGGCTGTAAAGCATCTCAGTGTTGCTGCCAAACGAGCAATGAACTGGGCTGGGTTTTTTATTTGATGAAAAGGAGCCTAAATGCTATCTGACTTGGGATAAAGAAAAAGAACCATTAACCTTGACTATGCCTTTAGCTCCAGCCACATTTTTAAGAGGAAATTGCTGGGCAGGTGGGAGAGGGCTAGTCGCAGAACAAAACTGTAAGCTGGACCGGGTGTGAGGAGGGGAGGCGATAAAAGGATTATAGGGTAGGGGAGCAGAGGCTGAGGAAGAATTTGGACCTAGCTCGGCCTGGCGAGGAGCAGCCTGGGGAGGATGGGAGAGGTCAGATGGGTCTGTAGAAAAGGAAGATTGGAAAGAGGAAAGACTCAGTGATGCTTGGGGTTGGGACTGAGGGGACAGGCAGGAGGGACAGAAGGAAGATTTGGGACGAGTTGCATTGGGAACAGAGACTAGGGAGGGGCTGATGTGTAAAAGAATGCGTGGACGTCAGGCACCTCAGATGGTTTGCATATTTTGTGACAATAATTATTTAGATCTTGTAGGATGGAAAAATTGAAAGTGCCGTTTTCTGGCTATTTGGAACCACTGTCGAGTTTGTACTGGGGTCAAGCGGCATTGCAGAAGAAAATAAGGCATTTAGATTTTAGGTCAGGTGTGAGTTGGAGAGGTATTAAGTCTTTGAGAACACAAGCTAAGGGAGAAGGAGCAATGGAGGGTGGAAGATTGCCTATAGTGAAGGAGGCAAGTCCAGAGAAAAGAGAGGGTAGAGACACGGAGAGAAGGTGTGGGGGGTGCTTGCCCCCCAGGAAAGTGGAGAAGGGGTAGAGACACGGAGAGAAGGGGTCAGGGAGGTTCTTGCCCCCTAGAAAAGCGGTACTTGCTGCTAAGGGTGAAGGACCAAGTCAGGCATCCCCACGTGGTCAGACACCTCTGAAATGTGGGTCAATAATCAGGCAGGTGTCCCTGCTTGATTAAACACCAAGGGAAGACTGTCTTCCAGAGTCCGTGACCAGTGCCGGAGTTTTGGGTCCACAGATAAAACACGTCTCCTTTGTCTCTACCAGAAAAGGAAAGGAATTGAAATTAAGAGACGGGAAAGACTGAAGTGTGGCACCAAGATTGAAAGGAGAAAGAGGTTGAGGGATAGTGAGAGAGGTTGGAGAAGAGAGTAAAAAGAGGCTGCTTACCAGATTTAAAATTGATGAGATGTTCCTTGGGCTGGTCAGTCTGAGGACCCGAGGTCATAGGTGGATCTCTCTCATGGAGCAAAGAGCAGGAGGACAGGGGATTGATCTCCCAAGGGAGGTCCCCCAATCCGAGTCACGGCACCAAAATTTCACTCACTTCGGTGTGAAAAGACCACCAAACAGGCTTTGTGTGAGCAACAAGGCTGTTTATTTCACCTGGGTGCAGGCGGGCTGAGTCCGAAAAGAGAGTCAGCAAAGGGAGATAGGGGTGGGGCCATTTTATAAGATTTGGGTAGGTAAAGGAAAATTACAGTCAAAGGAGGATTGTTCTCTGGTGGGCAGGGGTGGGCGGGGGGGTCACAAGGTGCTCAGCGGGGGAGCTTTTGAGCCAGGATGAGCCAGGAGAAGGAATTTCACAAGGTAATGTCATCATTTAAGGCAGGAACAGGCCATTTTCACTTCTTTTGTGGTGGAATGTCATCAGTTAAGGCAGGAACCCGCCATGTGGATGTGTACGTGCAGGTCACGGGATATGATGGCTTAACTTGGGCTCAGAGGCCTGACAGCGAGAAGACATTGTCTATGAATCTAAATGTTGGCCTCCACGAGACGCTGAATCTGCTAGTGCCTTATTTTGGACTCCCCAGCCTCCAGAACTGTGAGAAATAAATGTTTGTTGTTTAAGCTGCCCAGTCTATGGTATTTTTGTTATAACAGCCTAAATGGACTAAGATAATCACACTGTCTTAGTTACTGCAAGTTTATATCTTGATATCTAGGAGTGCACATATTCTTACCTTGTTCTTGTCCTTTTTTTTTTTCAAGGAGGAGATCAGCTTCTCCTTCTTGCAAACCAAAACGGTGGTAATGCAAATCAAGGCACACTTGGAATTCTCTGCTGCAGAGGCCTCCCGAGGCTTATGCCTGGAATCTCTTAACCCACTCTCTCCCACCTGCTTTTGTTTCTGGGACTGAGAGTCTGGATTCTGACAAGCCTGAGTTCGAATCTCATGTCTGCCCCTAACTGAGAATTTGGCCAAGTTGCTCCTCTTTCTGGGCTTCTGGTTCTTCATTTATAACACGAGAATAGTCATAGTGCCTAACTCAAAAGGTTACTGTGAAGCTTAAATGAGACTATATAAAATGCTAAATACAATGCGGCTGTGGACAGATCAGCATCACCATGATCATCACCGCCCCATAGTTCCTGTCGCCAGGAGAGGACAGACCCTCAAGTTGACCGTTTTGCTGCATTCCCACTGATCATGGGGTCCCTTCTGAGAACTGGGCTTCAGCTTTATTCCTGAGCCAAGGCCTCTCTTTCTGTCTTCCCACACACTGCAAGCTCAGCCCTTGGCTCCAGAGACTCAGTCCCTGTATTCTCCCACGTGTTGTTAGTGGGCCCAGCTCCAGGCAAGTTTCAGGGTTGGAGGCAAATGCCAGCTCCACTGAGGTCTCCCTTGCCCACACCCCCATCCCAGTGAAGAGGAAGTTACCAAAAGAAGGAAAGGAAGGAAAGAATCCTCTTTCCTTTCCTCAGGCAGGAAGGATTGGGTGAGAAAAGGTGTGGAGGTGAAAACAGGCATGACAAGTGTTCTGGTTATCTATTACTGCAAAATAAATCACCCTAAAATTTAGTGGCTTAAAATAACAACTATGTTATTCTCTCTCATGGTTTCTGTGGGTCAGGAAATCAAAGAGGGCTCAGCTAGATGGTTCTTGTTTGGCGTCCCCTAGGTTGCAGTGAGTCAGTGGCTGAGCATCTCTGTCTTCATGTAGTCTCGGGACCTCCCCATGTGATCTCTGTGTGGGCTAGTTTGGGCTTCCTCACGGCATGGTGGCCTCAGAGCAGTCAGCTGCCTTACATAGTGGCTTAGAGCTCCAAATGCAAACGTCCAAAAAGACTCAGGTGGAAGCTGCATCGCCTTTTATGATGTAGCCTTAGAAGTCAAATACAGTTGACCCTTAAACAACATCGGCACCAACCCCTTGCACAGTCAAAAATCCATGCATAACTTTTGACTCCTCCAAAATTTAACTACAGATAGCCTACTGTTGACTGGAAGCCTTATCGATAACATAAACAGTTGATTAACACCTATTTTATATGTATTACATACCGTATTCTTACAATAAAGTAAGCTAGAGAAAAAACGTTATTAAGAAAACCATCAGGATTAGCCAGGAGTGGTGGCAGGTGTCTGTAATCCCAGCTACTTGGGAGGCTGAGACAAGAGAATTGCTTGAACCCAGGAGGTGGAGGTTGCAGTGAGCTGAGACCGTGACACTTGCATGACATGTTGTAATGTCATGTCTACTGAACTCTGTTGGTCAAAATAGTCAGAAAAGCCTATCTAGTTTGAAGGGGAGGGGGCGTAAACTCCACCTCTCAATGAAAGGAAAGTCAAAGTCACATTATAAGCAGAGCATGTGGAATGGGAGATATTATTGCATTCCTCTTTGGAAAATACGGTCTTGTCACAGCAAGTCTGAGGGACCTGCAGGGAACAATTTTGGCTGTACCAAGAGAGTCTATGTGGTATTCTGAGGAATTAAGCTTATGGAGGTTGGGAGCTAGCAGTGAGCTTGTTTGAAAGGGTGTGTTTAGACTTGGCCTGGAGGCATAGGGGAGCAAAGAAGGTCTGTAAAATCAAGAGCTTTGCATGGCTTGGAGGGAGGTAAAATTTAATCCTGCTCTGGGAAAGGATAAAGAAAGGAGAACTACTTAAGGATGGCAACAATACCGTATGGCTGTCTCAACCTGTGTGCCTCTGGGACCCCCAGGGTCTTCTTCTGTGCTGGGGCTCAAACACACATTGGCATTACTTTTCCACCTACCAATATTACAGTTATTGCTTTTCCACCTCCAAGAATTTTGTGAAGTTTTGTTTTGTTTTGTTTTTGCAGGATTGTGATTTTCCATTAGTCAGGGGCACACCGATGGTTCTCTTTTTTTCTCCCAGAGTATTAGCAATTGCTAATGCAGCATCATCTGCAATTTTTTTAGTTCTGTAGGATGTAACATTGGATGAAACTGGGTAAAGGGTACACAGAACCTCTTTATCCTAGCTTTGCAACTTCCTGTGATCTATAATTATTTTAAATAAAATGTTTTCAAAATTTATATTATATTTTTTCTTCTAAAAGTTCTAGTTGGCTGTTTTCATCTCTGCTTTCACTCTGCTTCTTTTATTTCCATAAATATAAGATTTTCTATTCTGTACCTGATAATTCTAATATTTGATCTCATTTCGTGTTCTGTTTCTGTAGCCTGTTAGTTTTCCTGGTTCTTATTTATAGTGCTTTGTTTCTGATAGATTTTTAAATTTTTAACTCTGAGATTTTTATTTTCTTTAGAACATTGATTTTTGCTAATTCTTTGAAGTCTGGATTTAAGTTGAATTTTTCCAGAGCAAATTTCTTTTTGCTTCTGCTGTCTGCTGGGAGTGGTACCAAACCTGGATGATGTTACATTTAATTTTCCGCTTAAGGCTTTTGGACCATGTAAGTAACCCAAATTCTTAAGGGATATTTCGTGTTCTTGTCACCTAGTAGCAGGGTCAAGGCAGGTGAGTTTTGTTTCTGTCTACTGTTGTGGGCTTTGATTTTCCACTCAACACCTGCAATTTTGACGAGTGCACTCCAGGACCCCTTGCCTGGCCATGGACAGGGCTAGGTGGATGCTGGCCCTGACCTCTGTATACCTGGTCTGATGCAGACTCTGAGAAGCCTCCTGCAGGGAGCCCCCAGCACTGACTCTCCCTAGCTGCAAGACTTGATAGAATTACTTCATCTCCCTGTAATGGAGATTAAAGCAGCACCTACCCCATAGAGTTCTGTTGAGGATTTATACCAATAAGCCATGAGATGGGCTTACCCCAGAGCCCAGCCTCCAGTGGCCTCTCAGTGAGCTTGAGCTGCTGTCATTACTAAGGCCTGGAGAGGGTCATCTGGTGCAGGATCAAAAGCCCTGTATGGTAGGGTAGAAAGAGCACAGGCTCTGCAGTCAAAGATCCAGGTTCCAGGTCCAACTGCACGATTTGCTAGCAGTGTGACTTTGGACAAATCAATTCATCCAGTCATTCACCCATCTGTCTATCCAGCAACAATTTGTTGAGTGCTTTCTCCACCTGGAAGTGATTCCATGCCGGAGATTTGTTAGTGAACGAGGCAGTCCTAGCACCTGTCCTCACAGAGCTTAGAGTCTCTTAGGGAAGACAGGTGTTGAGCACAGGTAGAGGGGCAAGGTGCTAACTCAGTTCTCAACAGAGGGGCAATTCTGCCCCACCCAGAGGACATTTGTTCATGTCTGAAGGCATTTTGGGTTGCATAACTTTGGGAGAACTACTGGCATCTAGACAGTAGAGGCCAGTGATGCTGCTGAACACCCTGTAATGCACAGGGCAGCCCCACAGCTAAGAATTATCCAGCCCAAAATGTCAGAAGTGCCAAAGTTGAGAAGTTCTGTTCTGTAGAATGCGTGGCAGGGGGTCCTACTAGTTAGGAGGTGGTGTTTGGGAGTCAACCCTAAAGAAGTGACAGTGGCAACCTCAGGGATGAATTAGGCAGTGTGTGTGCAGGTGGAAGAGAGGTTGAAGGGAGAAAGAGTGTTCCTGGCAGAGGCAACAGCATTGTAAAGGCCTGGAAACAAGAGAGTGAGCAGGGCCCCTGAGGACCTGAGGCAAGTTTATTGCTCCCGGGATACAGAGCGTTGGGGGCAGGGTGACAGGTGAAATTGAATGTGGGGGCACATGCTATAGGGAATAGTGGCCTTTCCTGACATTCAGTAGGCCGGGCCCGAGCCCTTAAAATGCATTATCTCATTGCATGCTCACCAGAACACTCTATAATATGTATTGTCATTTTGTCCTTTATATAGATGGTTCCAAGAAGTGACAAGTTGAAGGCCATGATCCTTTTGCTGACACAGAGCCTGGCACATGGAAGGCACCAAACGCATGTTAGTCCAGGCACCGGGGAGGAGCTCAGATTGTGTTTGTTGATTGATTGAGTGAGCAAATGAAGAATGACTAAACCAAGCACAAAGCTGGGCGTCCTAAGGTGGAGCTGGGCTAAAGAAAGTGACTGTCTCTAGGGTCTTCACAATTGAGGCAGTACCTTATCCACCATTTGACCAGGGTGAGGAAGTGTGCAGGGCACCCAGGTGTGACCCAACCATGTCCATTGTTCCTCTCTGTCCCTCTGATGGACAGCCTGTACCCACGACACTCTTTCCAGACGCTGCCTGCATCCTAGTTCCCTGTCCTATCACCTCTGCATGGAAAGATGTGGAGTTGGCCACATTGATCCCAACACCAATGGGATCACCTGAGGATGGATCTGGTACAGGCTTTGGGATCCACAGCAACCCAGGCAGAGTTTGTAACAGTGCAGGTTCCCAGGCCCCATCCTAGGCCCCATCCCAGACTGCCTGAGTCACTCTGGGCCTGAGCCCAGGAAGAGTTAACCATCTGGAGACTGTAGATTGTAACAATTTCCTTGGGTGACTTCCAGGCAGGCTAAAGTGTAAAAAAGGGTGCCTGAATCAGCAAAACAGCCAGCACTTCAACGTGCAACCTGAGCATCCCACAGGGGTCCCAGCCATCATAGAGCCAGCTACATTTGCTGAAGTGTGAGGCCTGGACTGCAGGCAGGCTCCAGGCCAACCCTTCCTTGCGTGGCTTGCTCAGGGATCTGTATGACACGCTGGTGCCATTCTCTCCATTTTACAGATGAGGGACCAGAGGCCCAGAGCACTGAAGTACCTAGCTAAAAAGCTGGAACACCAGATTACCCTGCCTCCCTGACAGCTTTCCTCCATCCAAGTGGCCCAATCTGTGGTTCAGAAAATACAGCCTCATTAAAGACAGGTGCTTGAAACCATGGCCTGGAAGTGGTAATCTGGTTGAGCTCACTTTGCTGGATGGTGAAAGAGCCCAGCCTGCCCTGCCCTGCCCTTCCTTCTTTTTCCCTCCCCTCCCCTCCCCTCCCCTCCCCTCCCCTCCCCTCCCCTCCCCTCCCCTCCCCTCCCCTCCCCTCCCCTCCCCTCCTCTCCCCTCCCCTCTCTTCCTCTCCCCTCCCCTCTCCTCCTCTCCCCTCCCCTCCCCTCCCCTCCCCTCCTTCCCTCCCCTCCCCTTTTCTTCTTTTTCCCTTCCTCTCGTCTCCCCCTCCCCTCCCATGCTCTTCCCTTCCCTTCCTTTCCCCCCTTCCCCTCTTCTCCCCCCTCTTTCTTTCCTTCCTTCATTCCTCCCTCCCTCTCTCTCTCTTTCCTATTTTCTTTCTCTCATTCTTTCCTGAGTCATTGATTCAACAGAAATGCCCACTGAGGTTATTGGAATGCACTGGGAGAGACGCAATGTGCTTCCAGCTCCAAAGGAAAGATGAGAAGGATCAGAGAGCACAGAGGCCAGAAAGGCCTGGTGAGGAGCTCAGACAGGGACCTATCAGGGCTGGTGTCCAGTGTGAAGGGGATTGAGCCTCTGAGAGGTCCAGACAAAGCCATCTTGCGCCTAGGCGCTTGTCTGTAAACATGGGATCTTTGCTTCGTGGCTAAGAATGTGCCTGCTGGGCTGAGTCTAAGACCTGGAGATGCACCCAGAAATCAGTGTCTGGTTGCCCTGAAACATGTGTTGAGAAGGAGAGCCTCAGGGTGTCACTGAGGTTTGGGGGATAGGTTCAGAGATCTGCATGGGACTCCCAGTTAGGCCCCTTTTCTGTGTCAGCGTTCATCAACCCCCAGCCCTCTCTGAGCCTCAGTGTTACCTGTGTGATGTTGGATTGGAACTGGTTGCTTACTAAGGGTCTTCTAGTTCTAGACTTTAAAGTCTTAACCTCCAGGCCTGACATAGGGTAGGTGCTTAATAAATATGCCGTGAAGAAATACATTTACTTTTACACAAGGTTTCTCCTCTTCCTTTGCTGGAACTGAGGTTGGTGCAGTGTTCAGCTCCTTCTTTCCATTCCATTCCAACCAACTATCATACCCCTAACTCCGATCAAGCTCTTTCTCTAGCTCCTGTCAGCAGCCTCCACCTTCCAGGTACACCACCTGGCTGACTGTCCCAGCCTCACCCTCCCCCACCCTCCTTCCCAACACTTACAGTCTTGTCCCCTTCAATCCAGCCCCTGCAGTACAGCCAGAGGGGGCTTCCCAAGACATAGCTAAAACTACATTCCTCCCCACAAACCTCTCCCCTGCACTCCTGTATTTGGCCTAAACCACCTTCCCAGTGCTTTCCCATCATCTCTCCAAAGCCTGGCCCTGAGGGTTAAGTTAGGAGGAGCAGGGCAGGGTGAGGCCAGTCCACCTGTGGGCCCCTTTTTTAGCCAGCTCACCTCTCAGCAGTGTGGAGAAAAGAGGATGCACTGGGCCCACACACATGTTGTGCACATCAGCAGCCCCACCCTGGGTGCAGGAAATGTTACAGTGCCGTAACTGACTCGAGGGGACGGCAGTGGGGGACAGGTGCAGGGAAGGTCTTTGCTCCCTCTTTTGTGGCCAACTCGAAGACAGCAGTAGCCTAGATCAGCAGGAAGAGCAACCAGTAGGAAGCTAAAGCCCTGTTTGTTGTGGCCGTGCCACTGACCAGTTGTGAGCCGGAATGAGCCCTCAGCCTCTCTGAACCTCAGCTTCCTCATTTGCAAAAGGGGCTGGCATGATTCACCCCTCTTGGGTAGGATTCCATGGATTATGGACAGAAAAAGCATTGTAACCTCAGGAGTGCTTTGTGTGTACTTGGTGCTGCTATTGGGCATTACCCAGGAGGGCTGGCCGCCATCCAAAATCCGCCATCCCTGTATCCTTCCACTTTCAGCAGCTTCCAGTAATAGCCTGCCCGATGAGGCTGGCTGCTTTTCTGATTTTGGCTCCGAGGTGAGTATCGATTTGGGGTGTGCTTTGCGAGGATGGATGAGTGGACACCCAGCCACTCTCCAAACTGGATCTCAGGCTCTAAATGATTCATGTGTCAGGCTGCAAATAGTACCTTTCGTTCTGGTGCCTTCAGTTTGCTTGGGAAAGCATATAGCCTCCTCAGCACTTTGGAACTTGATGCCGAGGCTGAGATATGGTCCTGTTTGCTAAATTTAGGGTTGGCTGTTCCTGTGCGTAAATAGGATGCTGCAGAGTTGGGGGACAGGGATTGTCTCCTTCTTTATTCATATGCAGTTGGAGTTTTTTTCCTTCTTGGTAAACTGGAAAGAAACCTGGGATAGGAATGAAGAGGTGTGCATTTGGGTTTTGGCATTCCCTTCAACTGGCTGTGTGACTTCTCCAAGTTTTGGCTTCCTGCCTGTAAGACAGAGACATCAATCTCAAAAGCAAACGCCAGGCTGTAATGAAGCTTCTAGGTTTGTTGGACTCTGCACATACAATAAAGATTGCATGGGGCCATCTGTATGAGACCACATGCAATCTTTAGGCTCACAGATGGGGCATGAGGAGATATCCATTGGCCCTGACTTCATCCCAGGGCAGCTAAATTTGGGCATCTGGGTCGCAGAGATGCTCCTTTGCTCTCCTTTGTCCCTTGGCACTTAGGACGGACCCAGCATATAGCAGACTCTCAGAAAAGTAGTCACCGGGTGCATAAAGGCACCATTACAGTGACAAAGATCAGCCCATCCAGCGAATCCCACAAGGAAAAATCACTAGAGGGAAATATCCCAAATAAACCCCCATCTTGCCTGTAGGTGACCAGTACAGTGGGATCCCTGGGAGAGCAGGAATAATGGCCTGGAGTTACATTTTTTAAATTTAATTTGTTGCCACCCTTTGAACGCACCTCACCCTAGCTTCACCTGCATAAACATCTGTTAGAGGGAGCCGAGGCTGTAATGTCTTCACATTAGAATAGAGTCCACCATGGAGACAAGCAAATGCACAAGAACTTTCTCTACTTTTAGGGGTACAATTGTCAACCCAAAGACTGGGAACAGCCAGATCTGGGCACACAGACTTGCCTTTTGTTTCTAGTCTGCCTCACTGGTTCTCAAATTTTACTGAACCTAAGAGTAACCCACACAGAAATCTGCTCCTGAAAACTTTGCGATAGGATCTTCATGGGAAAGCTTGACTGCCTCGTTTTCGCCACCTGTGCCCATGTTAGACCCCATCTCCCTTACCACCATAGCACCATAGCACATGTAATTCTGCTATACATCTGCCTTGATCACTGCTGCATTCTTGGCACCTAGTGCGATGCTTGGCACATGTGTATAAGCTCAATAAGTATTTGTTGCTTTGTTGGCTTGGTGAGTTAATTAATGGAGCAGACAAACCTCTGAAATTTCAGTGGCTTAGTGTATAAAAGGTTTATTTCTTGCTCATGCAAAGTCTCTTCTGCATGTGGTGACTCAGGGACCTCCTGGTTCTGTCATCTCAACTTAGGTAGGGCCCTGCAAGTCTCCATGGCAAGGAGGGGAGAGACGAAGGAGGAACATCAGCTCTTATCTGTGTCAGCCTAGAAATGATATGCATCCCCTTGACTCATGGCCCATCAGCCAGAGCAAGTCAGGTGGTCCCAAGTTAATAGCACAGGGGGTTGGGGAATGCAGGGAAGTTCCTGGGCTATTTGAAGTGCCCTCACTGCTGCCCCACACTTTGAGCTAAGGCCCCACCAGGGTATGGCGGCCCTTGAGGATTCAACTCAGGCTCACCGAGCAGCTGTGTGTGCCAGATCCTGCCTGGGGGCTTTTGCAACATTTCCCTCGTGATCCCTTCCCAACACTCCAGGGAAGTAGAAATTACTAACTGCAATTAGCAGAGGAGGATACAGAGGCTCATGGTGGTCACCACTTGCCCAAGTTTACATGGCCACAAAGGAGCAAAGCCAAGACTCGAACACAGGTTGGTTTGCTATTTAACTCCAACCCCAGGGCTTTCCCCATCATGGCCCAGAGACATTCTGGGTATAGACAGTCAAAGGGGCCTTCGAGACAAGGAAGGGATGGGTCCAGAGAACACAAGGGAACATGGTAAGGAGAGAAGAGCGGAAAGGATCAGACACAGCCTGGCAGCGGCTGGAGAAAACGTATCTGTCATCTTCCCATGGTGTTGTTCAGGAAGGAAGCACTGGACTGGGAGAAATAGCTACTTTTATTGACCAGAGATGAAGAAAGAAGATGCCTTCTAAACAGGGCTTAATTTATTGGCTGCCTCGCACAAAAGTCCTTTGGATGCTCAAGAGAGTCATTTAGATTTTGTCTCATCTTTGAGAAATGGGGACCGTCACTCCGTGCTCTCAGGTTATTTTGAAATGAACACCTTCTCCCCACAGAGAACCTGTTATTCAGAGTACCTCTTTTTCCCCATCAACTTCTTTTTTTTTTGGTCTGGTTGAATCCCAGAGGGGATAATAAATATACGGAAACCAAATAAAAGGAAAGACATAAAAACAAACTCCGTTTTCAACAAAATACTTCTAACAATTGGGTTCAGGGTTGCTAACAGGTCTTCAACTGCTCTTAGCAAACCCTTAAGAGGCTCTGTTCTGAATACAATTACCACAATTTAGAGAGGTCCTCTGCTAAGGTGCTAGCCTTCACAGAAAACTACCCAGCCCAGGCCTGTTGGAGTCAGGGGAGCTGGCTCTGTTGGGCAGCTCTCCAGAGTGACCCATGGAAGACCACTTGGGCATGGGGCAGCACTTATCTTGAGAAAGTTTGCTTTTCTACCACCTCCACATCTGCCTCTCTAGCCCTAGAACTTACATGCCCTAGTTCTGCCCCACTTGTGTTTCCTGGGACAATCTACAGGGGCACTTGTTTTATCAAATTTCTCACTCAGCACATAAAAAGTGGGCCACTGATTTGTTTCACAGAACCTGAAGCCTTGACTGTCAAGACGTTTCAGGTTGTGTTACATCAGGTCGTAGGTGGCTGCCATAGCTGGGGAAGTATGGAAACCAGGACAAGACTTTGGTCCAGGGGTGACAAGTGTTGGTGGAGTCGCAGAAGCTCTCCCAGAAAAGCATCCCTGCTGCTCTGATCATGTCACACGCTGCTTGAGCCCACCCCTGGCTCCCTGTGTCCATTAGGGTGAAATCCAACAAATCCCCATCATACATCTTCTGAGGACTATAGTGTTCCAGCCTCTACTCATCATTCCGGCGTGTATCCTGTGATTTCAGTGTCCTGCATCACACTCCCGGGGCTGAGTCACTTTCAGTTTCTTCCATGTCCCATGCTGCTGTCACCTGTTTGCCTTTGCTCCTGCTGTGCCCACTTCCAGGCATGCCCTTCCTCTCCCATTCATGCACACATATGTGCACACACACATATGCACATATGCACACACATAGACACATGCACACACACGTATACACATACACACATGCATGCATATGCATTGCTCTAGATTGAATGCTTATATCCCTCTCAAATTTCTATGTTGAAATCCTCACCCCCAAGGCGATGGTACTAGGATGTGAGGCCTTTGGAAGGTGATTAGGTCATGAGGATGGAGCCCTCATGAATGGGATTGGTAACCTAAAAAAGCAACACCAGAGAGTTTCCTTACCCCTTCCATCATGTGAGGACACGGTGAAAAGAAGGTCCTCTACAAACCAGGAAATGGGCCTCAGCAGATACCAATTCTACCAGCGCCTTGCTCTTGGACTTCTCAGCCTCTGGTACAGTGAGAAACACATTTCTGTGGTTTATAAGCCACCCAGTCTATGGTATTTTGTTGTAGCTGCCTGGACAGACCAAGACACACTACACAAGCACGTGCTCACACACACTGTCCTCTAGGACCACTTCTACTCACTGCCTAAGATTAAACTCCAGATTGCCTCATCCCAGAGGCCTCTCTGGCTGACCTTGGGCTAAGAAAAGGGAACTTTGTCAGTCCTGCCTTGTTTCCCCCTCATACAGGCCAGTGAGCTTGGATGGAGAGTGGCGGGGGGTGTCTCATTCATCTGTGTCTCCTTCCAAAGGAGACTTTGCTACATTCTACATTTAGCCAACAGAAAGTCTTGGGCAGAAAATATAAGGAAAAGAACAAGGGCCATCATGATTCATTCTTTTCTGATTTATTTTTCTTGAAAAGTATAGCAGCATTAAAGAAAAAAAAGAGACACAACACAGAACTGTTTTCATTCTCTATTTTTTCTTCTCCTTGTCCACATTTTTTTTTTTTTTGAGACAGAGTCTCGCTTTGTCACCAAGGCTGGAGTGCAGTGGCACAAACTTGGCTCACTGCAATCTCCACCTCCTGGGTTCAAGGGATTCTCCTGTCTCAGCCTCCCAAGTAGCTGGCATTACTGTGTCTCAGCCTCCCGAGTAGCTGGGATTACAGGTGCCTGCCACCACACCTGGCTAATTTTTCTGTTTTTAGTAGAGACGGGGTTTCACCAAGTTGGCCAGGCTGGTCTCGAACTCCTGACCTCAGGTGATCTGCCCACCTTGGCCTCCTGAAGTGCTGGGATTACAGACCTGAGCCAACGTGCCCGGCCCTCCTTGTCCAAATTTATACACAACTTAATAGTTGTAATCAGTGCTGACAAACTTGGCATTTCCCCTGCTAATGAGAACATTTCTCCTGGTTCCATTCTTGGGCTCAGTCCTGGGTAGGCACAGGAAGCTTCTACCCTGAGCTGGAGCTGGTGGCAGCCCTTTTCCTAAAACCCTCCCTGCCAGGTGCTTGGGCTCCAGTTCCATTCCAGGCGCCACCCCAAATCCTTCCTCTTCTCTCCACCTCCAGTAGCCCCAAGTATCACTCCACATAGGTGCCTTTGTTCCTTAGTGGGAGGGACTTGGCATTCATAGAGCCCCTATGACATGCTTAGTGCTTTCCATAGAGCAGCCCAGTTAATGCCTGCAACAGCCCTGCAAGGCAAGTACTATGCCCCTTGCCCTACATATGTGGAAACTGAGGCTCAGAAGTGAGGTAGCTTCTCCACCAATCCAACCCTCCAACCCTGAGGCCTGGGACCTTGACTGTTCCTGAATCAGCTGATCCCAAGTCACCCACCTGGTACCGCAGGCACCTAACAAACACCGGGCTGCCAGATGGCCACCCACACTCCTGTTAGGGGCCAGTTCTCCAGGTCAGGAGTAGAGTCGGGCTCTAACAGTGAAGTGTGTCCTTTCTGAGAGTGAGGGAAAGGCTTGGCTGAAAGCACAGAGGCACTGGACAGTCAGGACAGTGTGATCTTGGGAAAGTTCCTTCACCTCTGTCTCAATTTCCTCATCTGTGAAGTGGCATCTACCTGAGGGATGTTGTGAGATTAAATGAGCTGGTAAAAGCAAAGCGTCCAAACAGGGCCTGGCACATAGCAGGCTCTATATAATTGCCATTATTGTGATTATTATCATCATCTCTGACTGTGGTACCTCATTTCTAGGCTGAATATGCTCACCCCTAGTCTTCTGGACTCTCTACTATTTTTAATTAGGGGGTTGAAGCCTCATGAGTCATGGGCTTTCCTGATAGATAACGATGATTGCAGCCACACTATGGGCCAAGTTTTTCTTTTCTTTTTTTGAAATTATACTTTAAGTTCTAGGGTACATGTGCACAACGTGCAGGTTTGTTACATATGTATACATGTGCCATATTGGTGTGCTGCACCCATTAACTCATCATTTACATTAGGTATTTCTCTTAATTCCATTTTTAATGTCCATTATCTCTACTCCTGACAACAACACTGCAAAATAGGAATCACTACCACCAGTGTTTAGATGAGAAGATGGAGGTTCGGGGTTCCATGATGGGCCAGAGGCAGGGCCAGAAATCGCATTTGGCTCAATGGGGCAGCAGGACCCCGGCTGTCCCATTCACCTTCCTAGCTTCACTGGTTGATATGGTGCTCAGTGCACGGAGCCATGGGGTCCACTGGGCCCTCCTCCTCGAGGATTCTGATGAGCGTTCTATTCTTACTTGGATGGTGTGACACCCTTTTCAGCAAGGAGCAGTAGCTTGGGATAGAGTGGGTGGATTTGATTTTCTAAATCATCCCGGCTATTGGCCTAGAGAGGCCAGAAAGACCAGGACCCTGTCCTCTGGGCCCGTCCCAGAGCCTGTAACCTCAGCACAGGTGCTGGTTACCATGGCGGCCATAGCACCTCTTCCCAGGTCTCTGGACAGTCCTTTTGGGAAAGCTGGGGTAAAAAGGCTTTCTCAACCCTTCCTTCCTATCGCCTTATTCACTCATCTCCGCTTACATTTAGAGGCCTGCTCCATGCCAGGCCCTGTGATGAGCAGTAAGCATACAGAAGTGAGCCAAAAAGATACAGTCTCCTCCCAACACGAGGAGGAAGAGGATCAAAAAGACACAGCCCCCTCCCAACATGAGGAAGAGCTCCAGAAAGACTCAGTCCCCTCCCAACAGGAGGAGGAAGAGGACAAAAAAGACACAGCCCCCTCCCAACAGGAGGAAGAGCTCCAGAAAGACTCAGTCCCCTCCCAACAGGAGGAGGAAGAGGACAAGAGGAGGAAGAGGACAAAAAAGACACAGCCCCCTCCCAACAGGAGGAAGAGCTCCAGAAAGACTCAGTCCCCTCCCAACAGGAGGAGGAAGAGGACAAGAGGAGGAAGGGGACAAAAAAGACACAGCCCCCTCCCAACAGGAAGAGGAAGACGACCAAAAGATGCAGTACCCTCCCAACAGGAGGAGGAAAAAGACAGGCCTGACAGCAGGGCCCTCAGAGAAAGATGCAGGCCACAGAAAGATAGAGCATGTCTTCTGTCCTTAGAAGACAAGATGAAAGCTGAGATCTGAATAAGTGCGTTTGGTGTTGGGGGAACAGGGAGGAGGCCAGCATGGTTGGAGCCGGATGAAGCTGGGGAAGAGGGAGAAGATCCCCTTAGCTACTAAAACAAGAACAGCAGAGTCATCCTCAACTCTCTCCTCACCCTCACATCCATCTACTTATCCACATTCCTTTCTAAAAGTTTCCCAAACCCATCCCTTCTTATCCAGCCCTGGGTGCTTACTTTGGGTCAGTGTTCCCCTTCTCTGTGTGATGTTGCCATGGCCACCTCTCCAACTGTCTGCAGCCTCCATCTGCTCTCCTGGAATCTATCCTTTCCCAGCTTTCTGAAACTAATATCTGGCTGTGTCACTCCTCACCTGCAAAACCTTCGATGGTTCCCCATGGTCTATGCTGTGCTGTCCAGTTCCATAGCTGCAAGCCACAGATGGCTATTTAAAGGTAAATTAATTAAGGTTAAATAAAATGTAAAATGCAGTTCCTCAGTTATATGGGCCACATCCCAAGGGCTCAATAGGCTCATGTGGCTAGTGGCTACCATATTGGACAGTATAGATACAGAATACTTCATCCCAGAAAGTTCTTCTGGACAGCATGGACTCTATGGGAAACAAAATCCAAATTCTTTGGCCTGGTATTTAAGGCCTTAAACAATCTGGCCTAGCTGGCTCGTCCCAGCTCATTTCCCACCAGCCCTTCCCATCACACTCAACTCCAGCGTGTCACATGAACCTACAATTCCCAACCCTACCTGTGGTAGTGTCCTCTGTACCTTTCTGGAGTTTACCTGTGCAACACATGCAGAGATGTATGGAGTGTGTGTGGACCTGTGTGTGTGTATATGTATGTGTGAGTGTGTATGTGTGTGTTAGTATGTGTGTATTTTCTCATTTTCCTCCCTTTCTTACACTAAGGTTTCTTTGGAGGATGACAAAAATGTTATGAAATTAGATTATGGTGATGGTTGCACAACTCCATAAACATAGTAAAGGTCATTGAATTGTTACTTTAAATGAGTGAACTTTATGATATGTAAATTATATTTCAATAAAGGCATTTTTAAAAAGAATGTTACATATACTGATATATACTGGTTTGCATCTTGTTTGTTCAAGAGAGCCTGGCACTCTTTCCCCATCACTGAATACAGAGCTTCCTCATTCTTTATACAGCTGCAGAGTATTTCACTGTGTAGATGTTCCATCGTTTATCTACCATGTCTCCAGCTGATGGCCTCTTGGGGGTGTTTCCAGCCCTTTACTATTCTGGAGAATGCTGCAGGAATATCATGTTCCAAGTGTGTGCTGGTGTATCCATGGAACAAATTTCTCCAAGCGGGGTTGCTGGATTGCAGAGTAGCTGCAGTTGTCATTTTGACAGATGTTGTACAGCTCCCTCCGTGGAGCTGAACAGATTTACACATTCCCACCTGCAATGGATGAGAGCACAGGTTTCCCCAAGCCTCACCAACAGCTTGCATCAGACTCATATGGTCTATGAGTGCGCTTTTAAATACATTACTCTTATAAGGGAGCTTGAGCAGCTTTACAGATATTTAAAAGGCTTTTGGATTTATTTTGGGGGGAAGTGCCTGCTCATGTCCTTTGCCCATTTTTTATTAGATTGATGATCTTTTCCATCTTGATTTCTAGACACTCTTTATACATTGTGGTTATTAAACCTTTGCAATACATTTTTTCCAATTTATTTTTTGTCTTTTATTTGCCACATAGAATTTTAAAAGATTTTTAAAATCTTGTTAAATTCATCAATCTTATCTTTTCTGGCTTTTGGATTTTTGAGTGTCAGAAAGGCCTTACCCACTCCAAATTTTTAAAGGAGTTTGCCCAAACTTTGACACTTCCTGGCTCCATGCTTTTGCAATTAAATTAAAATTGTGATCCACTTGACATTTGGTCCACATGGCATTTCAAGGGGTGTGCATTGGTGTATGGTGTATGGATCGAACCATCCTTTTCCACATGATCACCTGTTTGTCTCAACATCATATATTAAGTATTTATACCCCACTGATTCGAGATGTTGCCTTTATCATATACTAACGTCCTGGGTGAACTGGAGCCTATTTCTGGACTTTCTATTCTGTTCTACTGGTATGTCTATCTCTTCATATGCCAATACCACACTGGTATAATTATTGCAGTTTTAGGGTGTAAAACAAAGTTTAATCCAACTCCTCTGTGAAGCTTTGTAAGATATCCTTAAACACCTCAAAGTTTAACTGTGATGCTCTCCTGGATTTGGTTTCCCCATAAACGAACCCCAAGACAAGGATTCAAGTACAAGCAGTTCAATTGCGAATTGATTCCAGAAAATACCAGTGAGGGGAGAGGAGTGGCAGGGAGGGAAAGGCCAACAAAGGATGCATCATTAAGCAACCCACCACTGGGGGCCACCGGAGCTCAGTCCCAGTAGGGTCCTGGGGCCTCAGAGCCATCCTCCCCGAGGGCAAGGGAGCTGGAGAATGTACACACCAACTCCCATCAGTTACTTGTTGAGGGCTGCTTACAGCGGGTACCAACTCTCCACCAGGTCTGGCTTGTCCAGTATGTGTGCTGATGGTGTGTCTGCTGTCAGACAAGGGTTATCAGGCGAAGAGTTACACGTTTGCCCAGAAGATTGGAATGAGGCAATACCAGCACCTTTGTTGGATGCCATGCAAAGTCAGCCCATCAAAAGGATGCTAGATCTTCTCTAAAGATGATGTCTAAAGACCAAATATTTATTGGAGAAAAGCCCTTCTTCCTCCCCTGGACTCAGCAGCCCTCCTCACCTCCACCTTCTTCCTTTTACTTCTTGGGGTCCCACCCAGTAAAGGGGATCAGCCTAAGCCCTCAGAAAGGTCCTGCTCTTTGGAGTCAGCAGTCTGATCTCTGGGTAGCCGTGTTCGACCCTTTCTACCCACAGAATGCATCTGGCCTGTCTGGGACATCACAATCCACACACACAGCCTGAAGATTCCTCTCCATCCCCAGTGTTGTCTGCAGTTTTCTGACATGACAAGGTTTCCTGCCTACAACTGTACTCACTGTTCCAGCAGCTACCCTGGCAAATATTAAATCTAGGGTCAATTTGAGTCCCCAGTGTTCTCTATCAAATACATGGCTTTCAAGTTAGATGGAGATTTCCATCTGAACTTGAGGGATTGCATCCTTAGTACCACAAATCAGGACAGGCTCTTTGTCCTCATTTAATTCCATCTTAATAAACACAGTCCCATGGTGCTATCAGTCCTTTAAGATATCTATGAGCCAGAGTTGCCCTTCCATGCCACACTGGCCTAGGTTTAGCCGAATGGTCATACTCTTTCTTGGAGAAGTGCAGTCAAATGCATTTCCCTTATTTCTAGCCCCACCCCTCAACCACCACCACCATCTCTATCTGTGCCTACCTTCCCTTACTGCAGAACCCAGCTAAAAAGGCCCAGGTTTGCTTTCCTGAACATTTGGGTTTGTGCAAACCTGAGCTTGTGTGGGTCCATCTTCTTTCCTGGGCTCCCCATGAGCCCAGGAACACGTGTGTTGGATCAGTGGATGGATGAATCCTCAGCTCGGCTCCCAGGACCTATGTCTGCGAGCTCACCTTCCCTCCTGCCTCTCTCCTGTGCCTCACTTTGCCCCACACCCCTCACACCCCTTCCCTTCCATGCATTTCCGTGCCCCGATCATGTGCTCTGTCTGCCTGACATGCCTTGCTCCAGTTTCCTTGTGCTCTTAGAAACATCCTTCTAGGATGGATAGGAGTCAGCTGGCCTGGCTCTTCCCCTTTCTAGATCAGTGCCTTTGCTGATCTGTGACTTTATTTCCTCAACTGCAAAATGGGGATGAGAAAATGATCTGAAGTCAGGTTCCCCAGAAGCAGAGCCTGAGATGGGGATGCTTATGTGTGGGGTTTACTTAGGGTATGCTCACAGGAGAAATCTATAGTAGAAGAAGACAGGCAGGATGGGGGCCAGCAAAGATGAGGTTCCCAGAGAAGTCCACTCTCAGCCTGATCCCATGGGGATGACAGGTGTGTGAATTGCACCGCAGAGGTGCGGAGGCTGTTGCCACCTAGTGGTTCCTGTAAGCCAAGGACAACATCCCCAGGAGAAGGGAGCAAGTGTGAGAAGCCAGCACCTCCACAGAGCTAGGGGCTGGGGAGGCTGGGGTATCAATAGCCTCACTCACAAACACCTGCTCTATAGCATTGCTGGGGGGATGAAATCAGTATATTTCAAATACTAAGAAGAGTAATTGACATTTAACAGAGTTTAATGATTGTTTCTGTAATTTTGTTACTCTTTCTTTAAAACCCAGCTAAAACTCCACCTCTGAAGTCTTCCTCACTAGCCATTTGGAGAATTAATTACTCTTCTCCCAGGCTATGGCAGCACTTGGTGTATTTGTCCCTTTTATTTAAATTTTTACATTGCACCAGTAAAACACAGAAATATTGTTGTAACAGGATCTGAAATATAGAGAGTAGAATGTCCTCCTCTCTAACCCACATTCTCCCTGGGAGGAAAACCCTGTTAAATCTTTGTTGGTGGCACTTTGTAACTTGAGTATATCATTCTGCTTTGTTTAGGAGAAACTGAAGTTTCCTGGCCACATTTAGAGTCTTTTAATGGGAAAGACCTGGCTTGTAATTCCTTTAACCCCTGCCCAAGAAATGCCTGCTTAGAGTTAAGCCAAACTTTCTTGATCATGGTGGGGTGGGGTGTCAGAAACACATTTCCAGCCTCCGTGCCCTGGAGATTCCCACTCAGGAGACCTGCACAGGGCCAGGAATCTCTTTCCAGATTCTGGTAACAAGTTCTCCCCGTAAGTTAGGTGAAAATCCAGCTTGGAGAACGTTATGTTAAAGGTGGCTTCCATCGTATGAACATCTTGCTTATCAATTGGTTTAGATGCCTCCCTTTTGCTTCATAGAATGATATTTTGGGTGTGGGCACACACTTTTACTGTGGCTACAATAGTAGCACATGGTCATTGTGGGAACTAGAATATTTTTTAAGTCACCTTTAGCCCCAGCACATGAAAACCACGTTTAAGGGGCATTCACAGGCCCCATGCATATTTTCCAAGTCTGGACCTGGGACCACCCTGCCATTCCCAGTTTCTCTCTCGGATATTTCCATCCCCTGCTTCTGCTACAGACTGACGGGAACCAGGGCTCCTTTCTCTTCTCTTTATGAACTTGGGGATGACAGGTGCACCTGCTCACCAAGCACCAGCTGCTTCCCTGTCTCTTCCTCATCCTGCCGAGGAAAGTGGCCATTTTCCCGATCACCTGCTGCCCTCACCATCTCTCAAGAAGGCCTCAGGTTTTAAGAGTCTCTCACAGCCCTATTTTTAGTGGACTGAGACTTCTCCTGGGTGGCCAGATTGTTGCGGCTTCCTCATGACCAGATGTGTGTCGATATTGGCAGTGGAGCCTCCTGTGGCCTCAGTCCGCACATGCTGGTCACCTCGCGTAAACTTTGCTCCATCCGGGTAATTCTGCGTGCGTGAGTGCGTGCACACACACACGCACACACACATAGCCTGCCCATTCTCAGAGAAGGAAACTGAGGCTCAGCGAGGACAGCTGACCTGTCTAAGCTCCCACACACAGTAGGGACAGAACCAGAACCAGGACTGGGATTTGATCCCTCACCTCCCACCCTTCCCGCTCCTGTCAGCTGCAGTGAGGTGCTGCTCCCACTCCATTCCCATGACTTCTGCATCTCTGAGGTGGACATGACCCCCAACATCCTGCCAGAGTGAGGAGAAGGCTGTATGTGTATGTCTGTGTGTGTCATGAACAACATTGATCTTCCACCTATTCACCCAGAGCCCAGCAGCTGCCAGCATGCTAGCCAAAACCTTATGGCAGCTATAACTCTGTTTGACCTTCTCAAAGTTTAAAATTTTTTTTATCAGTTGGTGACATTTAAAAACCAAGAGTATTCACATAGAAATCCAGATGTCCACCTTCTCTGGAAAAAAAAAATGGAAAACTGGCAGTCCAGGCCCACATCCCTGCTTAGCCACCATCCAGTGGAGCTGGGTAGTGGCTGTACCCATTTGACACCACAGATGCCACAGTCCGCACTACTCCCTATGACCTCCCAATACAGAGCCAGTGCCTGCTGCTGTTTGCCACCTCACATACACCGTTGCTTTTTCTTATTGGTAGATTCCAGAGGAGAAAGCGATAAGCCAGAACCAGCCCACCTCCCTAGGTAATGCCTGGTCCTTCTACACATTTGAGTTTGAAATCCCTGCCATCCCTCAAGTCCCTACCCAATAATCTGTAAATCTCAGAGCCTTGGCATACAGTAGATGCTGAAAAAGAACTGTAGCCCCCAATTACTGAGTGCTTATTCTGGGTGAGGCTGTGGAACCTATCACCTTTTAACAGATGAACCAACAGGCTCAGAGTTGAAGCTATGCCCAAGGTGAGTTTTGTCACTAGGACTTTTGTGGTGTCACTCACTTTTGCACTGAGCTACCTCTCATGGTGCGGCTTTTCATGCCTGTTCTTTTTGCCTTCTCAACTTGCTTGCTGGTTTCAGAAGGTTTCGTAAAAGATAGTAATTAAGGCCAAGCCTCAGCATTGTGGGTGGGCAGAGACTGAGAGAGGAAAAAGGCATTTCACAGGAGGAAAAGAAGAGAGAGGAAGACATGGTACAGTGCTAAGGGTGTGCTGGGAGGGGCACTGGCAACCCAGGTGGGGAAGGAGTGGAAAGGGCACTTGAGGCCAGAGTGTGAAAGGCCCTGCATGGCATACTGGGGCTGTGAGACTTCTGAGAACACTGGGGAGCTATGAAGGGTTTTAGAGCAGGACTGGGCATGATGAAGGCTAGTGTGGCAGCAGAATGGAGGCAGAGAGGATGGCGCTGTGAAACTCCAGAAGAGAGGTGTTGGGGACCTTAAGAAGAGCCCTTCAACAGAGAGAAGAGCAGATTCCAGGCCCCGTCAGGGAGGACATGGTGCTGGGGTGGGCTGAGGGACAGTGCCTGGAGCTGGCCATCTGGAGGCACTGCAGTGCCATTAGCTGGGACGAGGATGGTGGGAGGAGATATGGATTGGGGGCATCCCTGGGGTGATGTCCTCTGGGTGCCCAGGGAAAGGACAGGGCCACGGCAGGAGATGCAAGTGCTGCCTGCCAAGCTGAGCGCCAAGCAGCGAGAAGGGAGTGCTCTGGGCCAAGAAGGGCCTGGAGACACCCCTGTCACACCTGCTGGATCGCCTTCTCCACTGGCCTCCCTGGCCCCCTCTCTCCTTCCTATGCCTAAGCCTCCAGGCGTAAATGTCCTCTGCCCCATCCCAGGGCTGCAGAGAGCAGGCCATGTTGAATTTTGGCCCTATGAATGGGCATCCCGGCCACTCCCAGGAAGCAGATGTTCCAGACACTGAGACCCCAGGGTCCCCCCCCAAGCTCTTCAACTCGTCACAGCGAGGCCTGGGAAGGGGAGTGACTATGGTCAGGCCCTCCCCTCCCCATCTCCTCACTTCCTGCGAGCAGTGCATTTGGCTTTATATAAAGCCAATAAATAAATAAACAAGCGGGCATGATTAATTGATGGTATGGAGCAGACCCAGGCGCTGGGAGTCAGATGGCCTGGCTTCCTGGTGGAGCTCGGCTTTTCAAGGACCTGGGGCCTGAGCCAAGGAGGGGAAGCCTGCTTTGGGGAGGTGCTTTCGGTGCGTGTCTGGGGTTTTCAACTTTCTCCTCAGGCAGGGCCACTGTCCTGGACTCCTCCAGGCCCTAAGCAGGGCCAGACTGGAGGCTGGGGGGCTAAGCGTGCCCTTGTCCGCTGCCCTAACCTTTCTCGCCTCTGAGGGCCCTTAGGCTAAGCTCCCTGAGATTGGACCACTGGTCCCCTCTTCCAAAGCGGGTCTCCCCATCTGCCTACTCCACACCCAATTCGCTCCATCCCGTGTGGCCAGTTCACAGGCTATTGTGTGCTGGGGAGGCTTGGGGCGCCCTGACCCCTGGGGAAGAACAGGGAGGATGCCTCCCAGGGCCAGGCTGGCTGTGGGGGTGGGGCGGGGACAGGGGACTGTGCTGATGGAGGTACCTGGAGACACGCCCCGGGGCAAGACTGGATACCCTTCCCCGCAGCCCCACTGGTGCGCGCAGAGGAGGGCGCGGGCGGGACCGCGCGCTCCGGTCCCGCGGGGCGCTCTCCGTGAGGAGTTTGGGGAGGGCCGAGGGGGAGCGCGCGGGGAGGAGGGAGCAGGGAGGGCGGGAGGGGGAGGCGGGCAGAGCGCAGTGCAGCGGTGGCAGAGGCGGCGGCGGAGGGAGGGAGGCGGGCAGGCGGGCGGCGGCGGCGGGGCCGCGGGGCAGGCGAGCGCGGGGCAGCCGCGGCAGAGGAGCCGCAACCGCAGCGGGGCCGGGCCGGGCCGGGCGCGCACCAGCGGCAGCGGCGGCGGCAGCGGCGGCGGCAGCATCTCGCTCTCGGAGCCGGCGCAGGTGAGGCAGGGGCGGCCGGGCCCGGGCTCTGGGCCTCTTCCCCTCTCGCTCGGTCTCTTGTCACTTTCCCTGCTGGCTTCCCTTCCGCGGGCGCTCGGCCCCGGAGACCCCCGCCGGGCCAGGGCGGGAGCGTGAGCCGGAGCGTGTCCTGGTCCCTTCGCCCCGCGGAGGCAGGCGCGTTGTCAGCTGTGACCTTGAGCGGGCACCAGGCAGCGGGCGGGGCGGGCCGGGGTGGGCGTCCGCGGACCCGGCGCCTGCGGGTGAGGGAAGGGGGCGCGCCTTGCGCCTGCTGCGCGAAAACTTTCCGGGCTCGGAGCAGCCCCGGAGCTGGGGGGGCGTCCGGTACTCTAGAACCCCCTATTTCTTCTTCCCAGATGGCTCCGACTTCCCCACCTGGTTTCTCCTCAGTGTGGGGGCCCCCTTTCTCCTGGCTCTGGTTCCTGCAGGCTTGGGACAGGTTGAGAGCTGCAGAGACTCACCCTAGGCTGGGGGCTTCTCCCTTCCCCAAAGATGACTTGCAGCTGCTAGGAGCACAGGTGCAAGAAGAGCTAGGACAGCACCTCTGCCAAGTGCTCTCCGCATCTCCGGCCTCACCTTTTCCTAGCTCCCCTCCTCCTGGCCCCCCTGGCCACAGCCCTAACCCCAAGCACGCACGGGTCTCCCACCTGGTGACACAGGAGCTCGGAAGCCCCACATTCAGTGGGTCCTCAGATCAGATCCACAGCGTGATTTTTCAGCCCAGTGCCTAAGCCTCCTTCGGAAGGTAGACTTGGGCAGGTGCCTCAGGCCCTCACGACAGGCCAGTACAGCATGTTTCAGGACACCGGGGCTCACCCAGGGCCTGGCCACCCCTCCTTGACCTGAGGCCTCAGGAGGACGGGATACTCTGGACTTTGGTGATGTCCTGGCTGTAGAAGCACTGCTTCCTAGAACATTAGCCTTAGGAAAGGGACATGAGGCCCAGAGAGGGTGAGTTGGCCTCAAGGTCACACAGCAGGGGGCAGGAGTGAAAACTGGGCTTTCTTATAACGGGTTAGAGTGGATGGAGAGGACTGCTCTTTGGTTCCTACACCTGAGGGATTTGGGCTCTGGGACACTGTCTCTTACTAGCTGTGTGACCTCTGGCAAGTCACTTCCCCTCTCTGACTCAGTTTCCCCACCTTCTAGGGCTACTCTAATGGCTGAATGAGTTAATATTCTTAAAGTTCTCACCGTTATGTCCATGCCTAGTGTATGGTCTGTATCCAAAACATTTTGGCTACCAGCTGGTGTAATTTCCTTTCTGAGCCCTGGAAGGGAAGCCAGAGAGGGTTAATCATTCCCGTGCCCTTCCTCTTCTCTGTGTGGGCTGGTAGGGGGCAGCACCTGCTGGGCTCTTGAGCATCTGTGCCTGTCTGTAGAATGTTAGGTAGAGACAAGCTGTCCCAATGCCCTCAGAAGCCCACTGGAGCCACTGGGTGGGCTAACTCTGGACTGTGATTTCCTGCTGCTGCCATGGCAGAAACCAATACCTGATGTCTAACGGAAATGACGACAAAACCCGGCCATGGCGCCAGGAAGAGGCCCCCTCTGCATACAGTCTGGTGGGAACAGCATCATCTTCAGTCCTCCTCCATCTGTACCACTCTTCTCCCCACCTCTGTGCGAGGTCATTCCTTCCCCCAGGGGTACTATTGGCAACAGAGGAGATGGCAGAGGGGTGGGGCTCATTCATTCATTCATTCACTCCCTCACTCCCCAAGCCTTGATTCTTGGCTTGTCTGAGTCAGGAGGCACTTAGAAATACAGAGAGATCAACCACAGCTAGTGGAAATCAAGCTCCTACCAGGTGCAAGCACTTACTAAGCACTCTCAGAGACACACTCATTTGTTCATTTGATGAATTTGTATTAAGAACGTAATATGTGCTCAGCACTGTTTGATGTGCCAGGGGCATATTACTAAATAAAACAGAACTGGTCCCAGCTATGTAGGCTGGCTATATAGTTTGTCATCCAAACTGAGATACCTTGAGAGTGAGAGAGGGCACTATTAATAAAAATACCAGGACCACAGAGCATAAACCAGGAAGGTCCAACCACACTGGGCTGCAGGGCCACTCTGCAACCTTGTGGAGTTTATATACCAATGTCTGGGGAGAAAGGTTAATATTTTTTGAGCAATTATTTTTTGCCAGGCTGTGTACGAAGTGCTTTTGGGGTTTCATCTGATTTAATCCTCACAATGCTATGAAGCCGGTATTACCATCTACATGCAACTGGTTATTAGTAGAGTTGGGACCACCTCTGCTACTGACTTGCTGGGCTACCATGCTTCCCTAGAAATGGGTGAGACCCAAAGTCCAAGTGCTTGCACTGTCTCAAAGAGGACTTGTAGGCAGTAGCACAGATGATGTAACAGATGTGCAGTGGGAGCAGACAGAGTCTGCCTGGAAAAGTCAGAGGCAGCTTTCTGGAGCAGGAAACTTCTAACCTGGACCTTGAAACATGAGTTATGACTTTGACAGCCTGTGGGGAGGACATTACAGGCCCAGATTGCTAGGGCTTGGAGGTGTAGGGGTATACGATCTATTTAGGAATACCACCCCCACAATAGGTCCAGATCCAATGGCAACAGGACAAGAGCTAGGTCTGAAACAGCAGGAGTCAGCAGAGATTAAGTCTAAACCTGGTGCTGTGGTACATGGTAAGTTCTGAATTTTAGAAGGATGTTCTGAAGATTTGACTGTTCTGTAGGTAGAGAGCAAAGAGAGAATTCGTTGTGCAGGATTTCTCTTGACAAGAATTTGCTATAACCCAATCCATACTATGGACTGCCTGAAAGGTCATGGAAATCATTTTGTTATATGGAATCACTGCGGAAGAATTTTGCTAGCATTTGTAACAGCAGAACAGTTTCACTAAGCAAACTGATCGCCAGCAAGAGAAATATTAATCTACTTAAGGGAGAGGATTTTTAGTAGCATAATTTGCAAATAAGAGAATATGCTCATTATAAATTAAATCTTTTCTTTGTGTTAAATTGCATACAAGAAACTCTAACTTCCTCCTCCCTTCCCTCTTCTTTGTATCTCCCCTGTTGTCATATAAATCTGATGCAGAGTAATAAAACTGCATTTCTTTAGTAATATCTTATTTCTCAGACTTTTCATTAATTCAAACTGACCTCCTTTCCACCCTCTCCAATTAAGTGGAATTATTGAAGCTTTATGGTATCTAAAAATTAGAATCTGCTAACTAAACCCAAAAAAGGGAGCTAACTATTGGGGCCTTGGGATTGAAAAATCAGGCTAGAAATATTTGGGAAGCAGAAGAGAATTTGATGGAAAGGAGGAGGGAGCAGGGCCGGCTTTGTGGATGTGTGGCCTGTGCTAAGAAGGGCTTCCCACTGGATTTAATGCTCTGCAGTCACCATATGGCAATTCTTAGCAGTTTTTGAACAGGGGACTACACGTTTGCATTTTGTACTGGGTCCCACAAATTATGTAGCTGATACTTGGAAGGAGACAGCAGGGAAGAGGTGGGTGAAGAAAGGTAGAAAGAAGAGGAGAGCTATGGATAGGGCAGAAAGAAGAGAAACTAGCATGGTTTTAAGCCCCTGCCATATGCCACATGCTATGTGAGGCGCTTTTCCATGTGTATCTATTTTCATGGCAATCCTAAGACGTAGGTGATATTATCATCATTTTAAAATATAGGTTTTATTATTATTCAGTTATGGCGAGGCCAACCACTCAGGAAATTATGGCCTCTACTTGAGATTCCTAAGAAGCGAGGACATGCTATGCCATGCAGGGCCACATGGGGAAGCCCTAGGGTCAGTCAGGAGGCAGAGGGAGTGAGGGGAAGATGGGGTAAGAGCCTTTACTGTGGTCTCCACAGGAAGGGATGGGTGAGGCAGAGTAAGCAGGCTCGGGGTTGGCTAATTTGAATAGTTTCAGCAGGCTCTGGGACACAGTGACTGTTCCTAGTAGTATGGTACCTGGCCTTGGGTGATTAGGGCAGGGCAGTGTGGCCCAGTGGGCAGGAACTCCATAAAGGAAGTGGTTGGGAAGATGGGCTGAGCATTTATGAAAGGGGCCCTCATGGGCCAGTCCTTCACTATGTCAAGTAATTGGCTCTCTCTGGGAGGGACAGCCCCTCCAGGGTTAGCAAGGCCCCAGATGTCAAAGTATCAAATGCAGAAGCTAGAAAACATGGTTATTACAATCCCCATTTGACAGATGAGGAAACTGAGACTCGAAGAGATTTCCATAAACTGCCCAGCTAGAATCACTCAAGTAGAATGGCTGTGTGGGCTGAAAGGTGTGTGCTGATCCGGAGTTCTAGGAAATGGCAGATGTTGGGATGGTGTGGGAGTGGGCCCCATAAATAGCATCTCTCCTCCACACTCTTCCAACAATTTGAGGAATAAATGAGTGGCAGGTAGAGAAGCCAAATATAGTTTTTCTCCCTAATAGAATAGAAGCAAAGTTGGAGGTCCTGGCTTCATGTGAGGGTGAGGGTCAAATGGGGGCCTACTAACTGATTTCCCTAGAAGGAAGACCATGTGGAGGTCCTGCCCAGGTAGGCTTCACTCAGGTACGGAGGGCACAGCCAGGACAAGCTTTCTGCGGGCAGGACTCCCTCCCAAGAGGAGAAAGGGCAGAGACGCTGATCATAGCCCAGCCTTCTTCCCAAGTTGACCAATAAGAGAAGACACCCCGCCTCCTGAGGGTGGAGCCATGAAAGGGGCGGGGAAAGGCTGGAGTGAGCCACTGAGGATTCTCTCCAGAGGAGAGACCTTTGAAGAATGATGGAGGACTGGGGATGTTCGTGCTAAAGCCTGTGACCGCCTTTCTTCCCTCGTATATAACAGTCTGTAAGGCTGGGCATTACACAGGGCCATAAGGAGAGGGGCTGCATAGCTTCCATCAGGCTTCCAGAGGGCTCTGTGATCCGAGAAATAGGAAGCAGACCTAAATTACAGAGAAAAGGAATGATGGGAGTGGGGGAATGAACAAACCTCAGCTAATCTCATCACAGAGTAAAGGGAATATCCATTGGTCTTAGGAGAATGAATATGACAGGGACAGAAAATGCCTCCCTGTTTTTTCCAGCAGCAGCTCAGGTGCTGTAAATACTGTGACATTGTAACATAACATCTAGGCAGCATTCTGGGGAGATGTAATGACCGGGTTCCTTATTTAAAAATAAAAAATGGGACTTAGGAAAATGACCAAAGCTTGTGCTGAGCTGAGCCCAAGTGAATGGCCGTGCAAGCAGATGAACCTGGAAAGGCCGAACAGGTCCGTTTAGTGTGTCCGTGTGCAAAGACAAACATCAGCACTGAGCTGCGCCTGTGCGACGCTCCATCCTCTCTATACCATTCTGCCTGGGAATGAGTCAGTGCTTTCTATTTGCGTCGCTGTGATCTTGGATAAGTGGCTTCAGCTCTGTCTGTCTCAGTTTCCTCATCTATAAAAGCGATCCTAAGAGTGCCTGCCTCATGAGTACTTTTGGGAGAATGACAAGGACTAAGACAAGTCAAAGTCTCAGAATAGTGCCTGGCACACGCGGTAAGCACTTTCTGGATGTCAGCTATTAGTGTTACTATCGTCATCACCTTGTAATTTACAGAGCACTTTTCACATATAATTTTTACTTTCTAATCCTCACAGCAAGCCTGTGATGTGGCTAAATACCACTTCCTTTCCCACACAAGATGGCTACTCATTAATGAAGCTAGATTTCAAATCCAGTCCTTGGGTTTTCAGTTCCAAGCTGGTCTCACTGCTGTGGAAGCCACTCTGGGTAGCTGGAAGCCCACTGGTATGAAGATGTTGCTATCAGCTACTTCCTGGCTTCATGAGGTTGGGAGATTGGAAAACAGTGAAATGTTAGGCCCCGACAGGGGGAGGTTGTGAGAAGAACAAGGAGTACCCAAAAAAGTAAAACTGGGCCTCAGTATCTGTTGCCCAGTTGTCACTATGTTTCTTCGAAGGTGAGACTGACTGGCTCTTTTCTTTTTCCAAAAAAAAATTTGCATCCTCAGACATAGGCACATAGTAGATGTGTGTGAAGAGTGATGGAGGACTGGAGATGTTTGTGCTAAAACCTGTGACCACCTTTCTTCCATCATACTTAACAGTCTATAAGGCTGGGCATTTTGCAGGGGCATGGCTTCCCTCAGGCTTCCAGAGGGCTCTGCAACCCGAGAAATAGGAAGCAGACCTAAGTTGCAAACAAAAGAAATGATGGGTCTTTTCTTTAAAAAAAAAAAAAAAAAAAAAAATTGCATCCTCAGACCTGGGCACATAGTAGGTTGTTAATACATCATACGTTGGATGAATGCATTTCTTATGAAATACAAACTGTCACTCCTCAACAACAACAATGGGTACAACCACAATGAAAACAACTCTCTAGCATGAGGCCACCTTACCTAAGTGATTGCTGTTCAGTGTTTCTCAGAAACTCATGGTAGGCTGTCAACTCGTGATTAACTTGAAAAATCTGCTTTTGGCGCTATTTGGAGAAATGAACTGTTGAAGTGAACATCTAGCAGTCATAATATAGAACTGGGTGAGCCATGAAGGGTGAGGGTATAAGGAGGGTGCAGCATATAGGTGGGATATAAGAGGCTTCGTATATGAGACTGGTATAGAGACAGATGCCACATTGAATGGAATTTCTCCAACGTTGCCATCAGGAGTAGATAAGAGCATGAGGCCAGGAAAGTTCTACTCTGTCAGCAAATCAGTGCCTTTTTTGACCTCTTCCTCCTCCCCCTCTTCCTCTTTTCTCCCTTCTTTTTAATGTACTAATTTTGTTTTGTTAGTCATTCATGCTATAGAACTATCTCCAGTTCGTTACTCTCTAGCCACATGATAAATTGAATTTGTTTACCTCTTTTGACATTAGTCATAGCCACATGCCTTACTTTGGCCAATGAGCTTTGAAAAGTGACATGTGTCATTTCTGGATGGAAGCTTTAATAACCACCATGCTATTTGCTACTTTTCCCCATTTCTTCTCTTGGCAATCAAGGCAGCATGGAGATAGAACCTCCCTCAATCTGGTTCTCTGAGTGAGAATGACACAGGGCAGAGCTCACAGCCAACCCATGATGGACATTAGCATCAGTGAGAAGTAAGCCTTTGTTTTAAGCTATGGCACACTGGTCATGTTTGTTACTGAGCATAACTCAGTCCATTCTAACAGATGCCAGTAGGGCATGGACTGAAATAATCACAACTTGTTTGGAGATGTTTTTGAGTCTTTTCCTTCCTTCAAGAATGATGCCAAAAATGTTAGTGTTTGAGGTATTACGAACACAAAATGGGGGAGAGACACGGCCCTGCAAGGTAATGGCTAGTCTCCCTAGTGTGCATGGCATATGTTGACTTCTCCAGTTTCACCCTGTCCTCATCTCTCCATGCTATGCCTGACAAGTCCACAACATCTTTGAAATGGGACACTTGTTTGCGCATCTCCAGGCCTTTACCCATGCTCTGCCTAGAATGGGACATCTCCCAGGAAATCATGCTATTTGTTGAGTGACTTGAGTGGAGACAAGCGCATGGGGGAGAGGGGAACATTGGGCTTTTTCTGTGAGGCACAGAAGGCAGAACACTTAGGACAGAGAGTGACATTCCTGTGCAATGTGAATGAGTTTGCTACCAATAGAGCTTGATCTGGCACAGAAATGAGCTCACCACACTAGAAAGTTTCCAAGCAGAGGCGGGTGTCATGGGGGGGGATCCAGGTCATCAGAAGTATAGCACACTCTCCAATTCTGTCTCACATGACTTTCAGGAAGATTGCCCAAAGTAGGTTGATTTTAGCTGGAACTCTATATGTATTTTTTCTCTTTTCAAAATAAAAGTAGCTTTTTTCACATTGTCTTAGTCTGTTTGTGCTATTGTAAGAGGCCATCTGAAACAGGTAACTTATAAAGAAGAGAAATGTATGGGTTCACAGTTCTGGAGACTGAGAAGTCCAAGAGCATGGCACTGGCATCTTTCGAGGGTCTCTTTACTGCATCATCCCATGGTGGAAGGTGGAAAGGCAAGAGTGAAGGACAGCAAAAGGGGGCCGAACTCACTTTTAAAACAAACCCAATCTCACCATAACGAACCCACTCTGGAGATAAAAACATTAATTCATTCATGAGGTCAGAGGCCCCATGATCTAATCACCTCTTAAAGGCCCCACCTTTCAACACTGTTGCATTGGGGATTAAGTTTCAAATGCATAAACTTTGTGGAACACACTTAAACTATCACATCCCCCAATTATAGAGATGTTACATAATGATTATAGAAAATTCAAGGGGTATTGAAAAATACAAAGAAGAAAGTAAAACTCTAATTAAACACCACAAAACAAAGCTAATCTCCATTAATGTTTTGTCAAATGACCTTCCAGACATTTCTCTATGATTGATAGATAAATAGATATTCTGTTTTTCTATCCCTTTCTTTCACTCAGTAATAATGGTCATCTTAAATATCAATAAATATACTTCTACCTTATATTTTAAAGTGGCTTCGCCATGATTTATTTAACATATTCCTTTCTCATGGGCACCTACGTTGTGTCCAGAATTTTGCTATTATAGACAACACTGTGATGAACATTCTTGTATGTGGACCCCTGGGCACATGTCCAGGCCTCTTCTGAGGATGAATTCCTAGAAGTGGAGTCACTGAATCAAAGAGAACTGTTTAGGGTGAAAGAAGAGAAGAGAGCTATGATATGATCAGGTAAAGAAATCCTTCCTGGCTTAGGGGCAGCTTGCAAAGGGTCTGACAGAAGAAAGATGAATAGGTGATTGTGGCTGGGCTGGAAGGCTGGAGGGAACCAGGATATAGGAAGTAGAAGAGAGGGAGGAGGAAGTAGAAGGAGCTGGTTTTTAAGTCCCGTAGGGCTTTAGAAGACCATCCCACAGGTGAAGGGTAAGAGTGGATGACAGATATGATTTATGTAGAGTCAGGCAATTACAAGTGCTTTCATGTGCACAGTCCCTTTGGAGTCTCACCACCACCTTGGAAGGAATGTCTCCATCCCCATTTTACAGAGGAGCAAAGCGAGGCCTGGAGAGGATGTGGCAAAAGGAGCCATTGTCCTCAATTATAGTATGTGGGCTCCTTCACAACTCCAAACCTATCCTTTGCACATACCCCAGGCTGGCTCGTGCCTCCAGTCTTTGCAGATGCCATCTTGTGAGAAGCCAGCTCCTGCTCACCCTTGCAAAGGAAGACTAGTCACATGAGACGTTTTCTGTGAAACTGTTCCTCGGACTCCCTATCCCCACCACCCAAAGCAAGGCAGAGCTGCTCAGGGTCCAGGAGGGATGTTCTGCAGGTCATTGTCAGAGTGTTAACCATTGTGTACTAACTGTTGAGCCAGGGAGCCTGCTTTTGACTTCAATGAATTGGATTTCCTGACTCAGCTGACTTAAACATATGGCCCTTTCGTATCTCACATAATCAAAGGTGGATTAGCTCTGGAGTTGGTTAGCCCAGTGGCTCATCCATGCTATCAAAACCCATGGTCCTTCTGTCTTTCTGCCACCATCAACCAGAAGGCATTTCCCCTGTCCGGAGCATCCCCTGAAGATCTCACAGCACCCCAGGGACAAAAGGCAGGAGGTATCTCTGTGTTTCTCTTATTAGGGAGGAATTCTTTTCCAGACATCCCCACCAACCTCCTCTTGTGTCTCATTGGCTGGAATTGGGTCACGTGGCAATGCCTAAACCAATCATGGCCGAGGAATGAGCCCAGCAGGGATTAAATGGACCAGGACTTAACTCTGAGTCAGTTGAGAGCACAGGTAGAAACTGACACAGTCAGGGCTCTGCCAGCCAGGAAGTAGGAGGGAGTGTCCACCGGGCAGCAGCCCCTAGCATCTGCCCCAACTGTGCGCTGGCTCTCCTGCCTCCCATCTAGGCAAGGAGCTATGTGAGAACAAGGATTGAGACTTATTCTTTCCCAAGTCCCTTGAAGGCTAGCACAGGGCAAGGCACGTGGTAGGTATTGAGAAAAGTATTGGCTGAATGAATGAACGAATGAGTGAGTGAAATCAGTAGATGTTTCTCCATCAAACCCTGAGATTTAGGATTTGCTGCACACCTGTCAATTTGAGGGGATGGTTTAGGTACTTCAGAGAGTATAGTATGGCTTTGTCATAAAAGATGTTGCAATTTTGTTGTGGAGAAAATGCTAGAACCTAAGAAAAATTTGGACTTGAGGCCTGGCCTCTAAGGCAGACTGTATGTGCCATGCGGTGGGGGGCAGGGAATGCATCCATAGGAAGAGGCCTCACAGATGGGCAAAGGTATGTGGTGGAGAAAAACATCTGTGTCCTCAAACAGTGGAGGAGAGTGCGATAGAGCCTAAAGGGGACTCTTTCTGGAGGGCCTACTATATGTTGGGTATTGTCCTTATACTTATTTTATCTCATCTTTCCTGTGTCTCTATGGAGTAGATCCTTCTATCCCCATTTTATAGATGCTGAGGCTCAGAGGGTGAGGTTGCTTGCCCAAAGTCACACAGCCAGGAGGTCATAGGATCTGACTTACAGCACAGATCTGTTCTGAAAAGCTGGCTCCCTTCTGCAAAGGGGCTGTGATGACTATTCAGGACCCACTTGAGACCAGCAGGTGGTAGAGTGACTGAAAGGGAAGCCTGGAAACTGACAAGAAGGCCTAGGAAAGGCTTGGTGCAGTGAAAACGCAGAGCAAAAACAGCACAATGGGAGAGGTGTTTGTAATAGGATTCAGGGTGGGCTTGAGGAGCCATGGTCTTTGGCATCGAATCTGACTTCAAATCCCTGCCCTGCCAGTGAACAGCTATGTGACCTTAGGGAAAACACTCCCTTCCCTGTACCTCAATTTTCCATCGGTAAAATGATGGTAACAGTTCAATGTTTCCAGTACCAAGCATATCATAAAAATTTAATAATGGAGCTATTCTTACTATCAATAGTGTTGTTATTAGTTTGGAACTTGGTAGGTAACCAGACCTAATGGCGACTCCTTGGTGCGGGGGCCCTGGGCTCCCATTCTGTCTTGGCTACCACCTCCACATTTCACCTTGACTTCATTGGCTTTCCTGCCAGTCTGGCTTTCCATTCTTCACCCAAAAAGTAAGGGGATTGGGATGGTTGGTTTCTAGCATTCTGTCTTGCCCAAACTCTGCACTTGTGTGAGGTGGAAGGGGGAAGCTGCACTGACTAAAGGGATCAGAACTGAGTGAGGGGGTGTCAGGGCTGCCTTTGTTTCTGGGAAGCAGAGGGAGGGCAGGGCAGGGGATGGAAGGAAGAGCAACCAGGAGCCAGAGGAGGCTGCAGAGTCAGCAAGTCCAGGCAGCTACGGAAACCCCGCGCCGGGCCATTTGGAGGTGGGCACGGAGAGGAACGGCTGAAACCAAAGGAGGCAGAAGAGCATGGAGAACATCTGCGTCTGACACCTGCCCTCACTGTGGGAGAACCAGAGAGAAAGAGAGAGAGAGGAATCAATCGCAGCTCATCCTGATGTTTAATACCTGGGAGGCAGGGCTTTGAAGACGGTGTGTTCAAAGAGTGAAATTGAATTTCCCCAAAGTTTGCAGGAGCACTGCAATTATGCCGGAGAACATGTCTATGAAATCCCCTTGGAATCTATTTTTGGGCACAAGGTTTTATAACCAGAGTCAGAAATTGAGTGGAAGTGTGTGGGAGGCTGACCCTGGACAGTTTCCATGTTGGAGAGGAGGGGAAAGAGTATTTTTATCTGCAAACACCATGTTTCATAGGGTGAGGCTGGGGAGGAGGCAGTTTCACCACTTTGGGTTTCTCACCCACTGTTATGTTAAGACGAGAACTATCTTTGACAGAAGTTGTTCAAGTTCCTTACTCAGAGTGGGTGGCTGGGGGCTGGGGATTGAGGTGGGGAACTTATGTGGGACTTTTGTATGTTGCAACCAAGACATCTGAGACTGACTTTGCCAGAGACTTTTTCAGATCTGTCTTGTGGGAATGTCAGCATGTGCAGGGAGCTTTGTCTAGCCGAAGATTGCCTCCTGCACTGCTGTATCACTATTAGCAATTGCGATGTGATAAAGTGCTCCAGAGTCAGCATCTTAAAGTAGTAAGCATGTCTTGTTGCTGAAAAATCTACAGGTCAGCTAAATGATGCTTCTGGTCCTGGCTGGGTTCTCTCACTTGTCTGTAGTCTGCTGTAGGTCAAGTAGGTAGCTCTGCGGATCCTGGTGGGCTCTCTCACTTGGTTAGGGGTTGGCTGGCTCTAGGCTGGTCTGGGATGACCTCAGTTGTGACAACTCTCCTTTACTCCATGTAGTGTCTGCACTAGCCTGTGTTTGTTCACGTGACAGTGGTAGAGTTATGAGAGAGAGAGAGCAAGCAGCATGCAAGGACTCTTGAGACCTAGGCTCAGAATTGGCAGTTGATATGGTTTGGCTGTGTCCCCATCCAAATCTCATTTTGAATTCCCATGTGTTGTGGGAGGGACCCGGTGGGAGGTAATTGAATCATGGGAGCAGGTCTTTCATGTGCTGTTCTCGTGATAGTGAATAAGTCTCAAAAGATCTGATGGTTTTAAAAAGAGGAGTTCCCCTGCACAAGCTGGCTCTCTCTCTCTCTCTCTCTCTCTCTCTCTCTCCTTTGCCTACTGCCATCCATGTAAGATGTGGCTTCCTCCTTGCTTTCCACCATGATTGTGAGGCTTCCCCAGTCACATGGAACTGTAAGTCCATTAAACCACTTTCTGCAGTAAATTGCCCAGTCTTGGGTATATGTTTATCAGCTGCATGAAAACGGACTCATATAGCAGTGTCACTTCTAGGGACACTGTTGACCAAAGCAAGTCACAGGGTCACCCAAAATTCAAACAGTGGGGAGATAGACTTCCCCTTTTAATCACAAGGAGCCACAACACCACACTGGAAATGGCTTGGATACAGGCCAGCCATTAATTAGGATCATAGATACCTTCAGTTTGCACAGCTGCCAAAATCAGCATTGACTTCTAGGGCTGTCGGCAGAGAGGGAGGGGGAAGGGGGCAGGCAGACATCCCTACTTAAGTCTTTGTAATGACCAAGATCCCCTTAATGTGCAAAGAGTTTTCCAGAAGTGTTTTATTGGTAGAATCAGGAAAATGTATATCCCCAAACAATGAGTGATCAATTTTCACTCATCAGACTGACAGAAATTGAAAAATGTGATGCTATCAAGTATTGGTGAGAATGGAGAGGAAATAGGTGCCATATACTCTGCTGGTCAGAGTTTCCATGCCACAGCCCATTGAGGGCAGTTCAGCAGCACCTACACGAATTAAAAATACATTCATGTGTTAAACAGCTGTGGTCCATCCACCCCGTGGAACAGTACTCAGCAATAAGAAGGAATAAACTATTGATACATGCAACAACCTGAATGAACCTCGAGGAGTGCAAAATGCCAGTCCTAAAAGGTTACATACTGCATGATGTCATTTATGTAACATTAGTGAAATGACCTAATTACTGAGATGTGAACAGTCTGCTAGTTGTCAAAGGTTAGGGTTGGGGGAGAGAGCCATTCGGCTATAAAGGGGTAGTACGAGGGATTCTTGTGGTGATAGTCCAGTTGAGTACCTTGATAGTGGTGGTGATTATGCAAAGGTAATGTGATAAAACTGCATAGAGCTACATATGCACTTGTGCACACACACAGACACATACAAAGATGGGTGCCTGCATAACTGGTGAAATCTGAAGAAGCTCTGTGGATTGTAACAATGCCCATTTCTTGGTTTTGGTATTATACTTTATTTATGCAAATGTTAACTTTGGGGGAGGCTGGGGGAAGGAGTGCATGTGTCTTCCCTGTACATTTCCTTGCAACTTCCTGTGAACCTTTACTTCCAAATAAAAAGTTATAAATAAAGACACAGGTGCTCTGGCCTGGTAAGTCCATTGCATGGTGCCTGCAACAGAGACATGGTCCCATGCCCAGAGAGGCTTATGCAGAGATGATCACTGAACATTATTTGATATCAAAGCATTGGAACGACCTAGATGTATTTGTTCACCTAATAATCATCTATTGGCTGTCTACTATGTGCCAGGCAGTGTGCCAGGCTCTTGGGATATAACCATAACCAAAATAGACCAAGTCCCTGTCCTCGTGGAGTTTGGACTCTAGTGATTGCCCCACAAGAGGGAGCTGATTCCACGTAACAGAAACAAAGAAATGCGGTAGGCTCATATCTCTATTGCTAGAATGGTTCTATCTCTGGAACATATCACTGCAAAGAAACAGCAAGAAGCAGAATCAGGCATTTGTTACACCATTTGTTTTAAAAATAACAAAGGAACCACAGTCAAATGAAGGAAGCATCAAGCTTTGCTGTATACTTTACTGGGAGTTAATGCTGTTCACCTAACTGGAATGGAAGCCTGTGAGGGCGGGGGGTTTTATCTTTTTTGTTCCTTGCAGTGCTCCCACACCAGAGCAGGCCTGTCACATAGGAGGCACTCACATATCTGCTAGGGAAAAGAGTAGATTGTACCCATTTCACAGGTTGGCCAATGGAAGCAGGAGGCCCTTAGCCATGGCATATTGGATTCTCACTATGAGAGTTATGAAATGTGCATTGAATATCCATGACTTTAAAAATACCAGATACCGTTTCTTTCAACTTTGTTATCAGAAACATATTTCCCCAGCCCTGCAGAAGTGTGATTGTCAAGCCTTAGGTCCACAGGTTGTTGGTTGTGGAATGACTTCACACTTTTGTGTTTTGAGATACAGTGTGTCAGGCAGGCCTTCCTGCATTATCTCATTTAATGTGCCTATCAATCCTGTCCGGAAAAAAATGGACATTCATACATCTTCTATCTGCCCCCAGGCCCCAGCCCCTGATGTAAGTTTGTAGGCACACGATGACAGGTGACTGGAAGCAGAAAAGCCTGTTGCAGGATCCAGGGCCACCAGTGAGTAAGGCCCAGTCACCCACCCACCCACCCACACAGGAATCCCCCAGTGAGTGCACAGTGTCTGGCGGGTGTGGGCTCCCATTTTCCTCTCCTCCTGGCTCATTCTGTCCCCCACCACATGTCCTGGGGTCAGTGACTGCTCCTGGGCATATTGCTGTGAACTAGGCCCAGTGCTGTCCTCATAAACTTGCAGGCTAGTCGGGAGGACACGGAAGCAGGCACAAGGTCTATCCAGTGTTGCCCTGGGGAGCCCGGGAACCTGCATCCTGGAGGTTCATAACCCACAAGGTGCTGCCGCTCCTCGCTGTTCCCATCAGAGGATCATAAACCATCCTTTCAAGTGCCAGCCAAGATGATGAAACATGAAGATGCTCTTGAGGTCACCAAGAGAATCATTTCAGACCCAGGGATCCCCCCAGAATGTGCGCATCCAGTAGCTGTGATCGTGACCTCGATGTGTCCCCTCATCCATCTCCTGTTGGGTCCCTGTGAACATTTATTACCGTGCTGCAGAAAAAGTCTGTGAGGCCAGATGACTTGTCTGCAGCCGGCAAGCCTTGGTGCCCACAAAGCAGAAATTAATGAATGACGGTTGGGGAGAGAGGCAGGGAATAGGACAGCAGCTATTTTAGGCTCACTTTGCCAAAGCAGATCCTAATGCCTGCATCTATGTGCTAACTCTGTCCGCCCTTTGAACAGAAATTGAAATCACATTGGCTTGGATTTTGTTTGCTTGCCAACTCCAGGCTTGTATGTCTTATAAAAATATGCAGATTTTGAACTAATAAAAAATAGAGCTACTTTGAAAATCAATTCTCTCTCTCTCTGATTTAATATAATTCATAAAAACTTTCTCAAACCCAGTAAAATAAAGTTGGAATGACATGAGTTCAAATTCTGACTTTCTTTCTAACTGTAACTAGGTCTCTCTGGGTTTTAGTTTTCTCAGTCGTAAAGTGGGGATCAGACCATCGCAGTGTTGGAAGATGAAGCAAGATATGTGGGAAAGCTCCTAGCACCTGTCATCCTTCGATATGAGACTCCTTAGACATAAAGGAAACCATCACCCCTTTCTGCAACTATGGAAATATGGTGTTCATGGATCATCTACTTTTCTCTGAGCACCTCCTAAGTGCAGGCATGTAGAAACCCTGGAGAACCCATGGTGACCTCTGGAGTTGGCATTCAGCGCTGGGCTCAAGTGTTGTGGAAATAGACCTGTGTTTGGGTGATGTCTTGTCTCTGAAAAGCAGCAGTTTGTTTCCATGGATAAGCCAGAGCGTTTCTCCTCCTGGTTTCTGGCTTTGTCAGGCCCAGAGTCGGGGAGCTGATGTGGAGAAACAGAAGAGGTGAACGTGAGCTGGGTGGTGATGGAGCAGACTGCTGAGTGAAGACCTAGGGCCCCACAGAGGAGCTGTCTGGATGCTCGGTCCAGGAAACCACAGCTGGAACAGCCCAGGACCTCAGGCCCCTCCAGGACAGAAGGGACAACTAGTCTTGGTCCTCCCATAACTACGAGGTATGTGGGGCCTGGAAACCAGAGAGGGAAGAGGCTTAAAGTGCTGGCCCTGGGGACCCACCTCATGGTACTCATGGCACAGAATACCCTTCTTCATGGTATGATCCATTGTACGGTTATTTTATGATCGCCACTGTACGAACAAGAGATGTAGAGTTATTCCTATCCCCATATTGCAGACAAGACCCCTGAGGCTCCAAGAAACTAAGGAACCTTCTAGAAGTCACACAGCCTGCAAGTGGCCAGGTCAGAATTTCCCTGCAAGGCTTGTGCTGTTTCCATTCCTGTTTTAAAAGAAACATTCATATTTGATTTGAAAGCATCTGGTTAGAAAGAACTGGACACCCTGAGTAGGTTTTCGGAAAGTGCCTTCCACACAGATAAGCAATTCAATAAAGGAACAGCAAATACTTGTTCAGCACCTACTATGTGCCAGGCACTGTCTTAGGCATTTGAGATTCATCGACAAATAAAGTGGTTACTTAATAGGTGGTTATGGATTTGAGTTGGAAGAATTTGATTCTAAGACTTTCCTAAAATGGGTGTGGGCCTCTTATAATTCATAACCAGGTGAGAATTCATATAATTCATAACCAGGGCAATTGACATTGCCCATCAATAAGTGAATGATTTTCCTCTAGGATCTGATCTTGCTGCCCTTCTTTTCCTCTCCACACAGCCCTGGGGCACTCGGACAAACCCTGCACGGCTCAGCCACTCTTCTGTCTCTGGGGGTGGTTCTGAGAAAAGTGTTATGCATCTGCCTCATGCCGTTTAATCATCAAAAGGAAAGTTTAAAGTAGCTTAAGAACTTGAGTAAGGTGGCAACCTTTAGAAACCTCAGTTTCCTCATCTGTAAAATGGAGAGAATGTAACTTTTGTTAAGGGGTGAGGGAGATACATATATATATTTTCTGTTTTTTTCTATATGTTATCTCTCTATCCATCTCTCTATCTCTATCTGATCGCTCTGTCTATGCCAGCATGTGCAAATGCTCAGGAGGTGCCAGCTGTTAGGAGGATGACGGGGTGCCATTCTGCAGCAATGGCTGCCCGCGCAGTGGATTGGGCGTCGTGTCTCTTACTGATCTTAAAGGGGCCTCCTTCGAGAATCAGCAGGTTGTCCCCACCTATGTCAAGCCTGGGCGGATAACAAAGTTGTAGCTGTGCCTTTCTACTTTGCCCTTTCAAAACAAAGAATTGTATGCTTTTAACATGAACATTATTGTTGCTGTTTGACTGCCCCCAGAGCCTTTGTGTCTGCTCTGCAGTTGGAGGACAGAATCCTCTGCATGTGGGGGACAGGGTAGGCGGTGGACGGGCAGTGGATTGGCAGGCACTGGCACCCTCCCTTTGGTTCTGGACTCTCTGTAGGGCTTGTGTGGCTGCCCACTGCTCCCTTTTGGGTGTTCCCCCTTCCTCTGTTCACCCCACCCTCACTGAGGACCTACTTTGTGGACCTGCCTACCCAAGCCCACCTCGGGGTGGAGGGTGTGCAGCAATGCTTGGACAGCACGTCAGAGTGTGATAAACCAGGCTGGAGACTCACATCCACCAGCCTCCCTCCACGTGCTGGAGTATAGCATCTGAGTGGTTTCCCGGCAACCAAGCAAGGCCAGGGCAATGTTGGTCCATGACAGGGTTCCCAGTCCTCGGCAGGATGAGGAGGATGGTGAGAGCTTTCTAGAAAGCTAAGAGAAAGGAGGCCCTTTTATCCTGAGGTTGTGGCCTTTCTACTCTTTCAGTGTTAAAATGGCCTTTCTTCTATAATGTTGATGACCAAGGAGGTCTTATTTTTTTTAATGTTGGTATCTGGCAATGCTAAATTGACTTAGTTCATGTTTTCTTTGTTTTGTGTTAATTTTACTGGCCTGAGACATCCTTAAGTCTGGGAAACACTGAATTATTCTATTTGGACAGGAGGTGTTATTTTATTTAATTTTACTGCCAATTCTGTGAAATAGATACCTTTCCCGTCACACTGTTGAGAAAACTAAGGTGTGGAGAGGCAGCTTCCCCAGAGCGGCAAAGGCAAGCTTCATACCTGGTTCTGACTCCTACCAAAACCCTCATGTGCCCCGCCACCCACAAGCTCCAGGCTACTCTAAAAGAGGCTCAGAATGGCTAACAGTGGTAGAGCTCATAGAATATATGGAGATCTGCACCAGGTAACGCAAGGATTTGCTCCTTATCTAGATCACAGGAAGGCTCAGGTGTCCCCGTTAGCTGAATGGTGCTAACACGTGGGCTGACAGCTTTGGCTCTTCAAATCTGATATCCTTTGTGTTGGTCAAACCCTCACATGCAATCCAAATAGGATCTCTACTAGTCATGGACCTGCCCTCCTCCCCACCTCCACACCAGGTAATGACAGGGTGGACATCGGCCAGGTGGTTTCCACATCTGCATCATGGAGGGAAAGAGCCTGGTGATTGCTTCACTTTGCCTTTTTCAACCAAAGGCCACCCTAATACCTTTGTGGGCTGCATCCCAAGATGTCTTCACTGCATTTCCATCCTCAATCAAGCGAGGAATTCCATCTCACGGGTCCAATGTCCAGGGGTAGTTAACAGCTTGCATTTTGGTGAGTCAGCACTTTGAGGGTTTTGTCAAGGACTTTGCTGGTTTGGCTGCATCCGCTGGTCATAGGAGGCCTGGCGCAGGAGACATCACACCACTGTGGAGGGCTGCTCACCTTAACGTTGTCCCTGTCTGAGAGCAAATTTTCTTTCTCCAGTGGCTTTCTTGGGGGACCTGGGTCATTTGGCACAAGCCAACAGGGACAAATCTATAACTAAAATGGAGTTGGACTAATTTTTGAGTAACTGGTTTCCCTGCTGATCTTGAACAGCAGGAATTAGAGGCAAAAGCCCCGAAGAAACATGTTGAGTGAAGTAAGACAAGCCCCCATTCTAGGTCTTCACTCTGGAGAGTCAATGTGCAGTTGATGACAAGCTCCTTAGGGGCCAGTGTCTCCCCTTGGAATCGATGTGCCCTTCTGACCTACCACTGGTAGGCTGGAGCTCAGTGAAGAACAGCAGCCAAATTTGGTTGTTTTCTGGGTCTTTGCATTTGAGGAGCAAATGCAAACCTCGTGTGTTTTGTCTTCTGGGCGTTCTTGGGAGCCCCATGAGGCAAACAGATGTGGACTGGCCTCTCTCACAATTGGGGAAACTGAGGCTAGAGGCAGGAAAGTGATAAACCTCGGTTTTCTCGCCTGGAAAATGGAAACAACATCTAATAACTTCCTTGTAGGGGTCATGGTGAGAATTTAATGAATATATAATATGAATAAAGATAATGTGTGTATTATATATATAATATCAAAACCAGTGCTTGTCACATAGGAATTTTGAATAAATATTGGCTTTGGCTCTTATTATTATTATTTCTAAGGTCCTCCAGCTAGTAACTGGCAGATGTTTTGCAGCCCAGTGGTTCTTTTTTATTGTTGTTTTTTGAGTCAGAGTCTTGCTCTGTCACCCAGGCTGGAGTGCAGTGGCATGATCTCGGCTCACTGCAACCTCCACTTCCCAGGTTCAAGCAATTATCAGGCCTCAGCCTCCCAAGTAGCTGGGATTACAGGTGTACACCACCAAGCCTGGCTAATTTTTGTATTTTTAGTAGAGACAACGTTTCACCTTCTTGGCCAGGCTGGTCCTGAACTCCTGCCCTCAAATGATTGGCCCTTCTCAGCCTCAAAGTGCTGGGATTACAGGCATGAGCCACCTCATCTGGGTCCAGTGGCTCTTTTTATTTCCATCTTTAAATCACCTAATTCTTTGTTTTCCCACTAAAATTCGAAAGTCTGCTTAGGGCAAGCTTTCTCCAGAGTTGTTCCCAGAAGATTCTAAACTGAAGAAAACTATATTGACCTGAAATACTACTGGAAAGGCAGCTTACATTTGATTTATTTTGAAAATCAAGCATCAAAAACATTCCTTAGCCCACCAAGATAATATAAGTTAACAATGCCCGGGCACTCCATCTGCACGAGGCACTGTACTGAGCATTTTATGAGGATTATGTTGCTTAATCCTCACAGCGACACTTTGGGGAAAGGTACTTGTGTTGTTCCCATTTTAAGTATGAGGAAACTGGGGTGCAGAAGGGTTAAGTGGCTACCCAAGGCAGCAAGTAAAAGGCAGAAGTGATCCCCAAACTCCTGCTCTTTAATCCCTAAGATGTATGGGTATTATGAGGCCTTCCATGTAGTTGCAACTTTTCTGTACTGCTTATTTGGGCCTTGCATGACCCATATCATGGCCCCTATCAGCTGCAGCTGTGTATTCTCAGTAGCCTGTGGGCTTTCAGAAGGCAGGGCTCTAGCCCCTCAACTGTGCCTCTCTAATATCCCAGACTCGTCTTTGGGCCTCAGTCTCTCTATTTGTAAAATGAACAATTAGGTGGCATCTGTACTGCACGCCACTCCTACCCTAGTGATTCAGAACTAGTGGCTTAGTGGCTTTCAGGAGTCAAGGCTCACTTCATTTGCTCTTGGTTTTATTTGTTAAAAGGTATAGGGCATACTGGTGAGAAAATGTTCTCAATTTACCCATCTGTGAAATAGGGTGATTCTGAGGATTTAGTGGGAAGGCAACAAGCACCTAGCACAGTGCCTGGAACACAGAAAGTGCTGAATGATTGTGTACTTTTTTTTTTTTTTTTTTTTTTTGAGACGGAGTCTTGCACTGTCTCCCAGGCTGGAGTGCAGTGGCGTGATCTTGGCTCACCGCAAGCTCCACCCCCTGTGTTCACGCCATTCTCCTGCCTCAGCCTCCCAAGTAGCTGGGAATACAGGTGCCCGCCACCACGCATGGCTAATTTTTTGTATTTTTAGTAGAGATGGGGTTTCACCGTGTTAGCCAGGATGGTCTTGATCTCTTGACCTTGTGATCTGCCCACCTCGGCCTCCCAGAGTGCTGGGGTTATAGGCATGAGCCACCACGCCCAGCTGATTCCATGCTTTTAAAAACAGAAGTGATACTATTCTATTGAGACACTTGTCACAGATACTCATCAGTGTTCCAAGACATAATCTCTGTCCTCCATAAGACTAACATCAGTTTGAGGAAACTGTCTAGAGTTTGAGTGATCTCTTGGTGCTTTTCTGTGGGGAACAGTGTGACCCAGGCTGTCTTTTATCAGAGAAGCATTGACCTGTCTGTTTAAAGAAATTAAAGTTTCCACCCTATATGCTTCAGATGAGGGCAACCACAAGGCATTAGGCCAGTGGGGATCAAGAAAGGAGGAAAGGAAGACAGGGAACCAGGAAGAAAGACAAGATGGAATAAGCATTTTGCAGCTTAGCCCCAAGAGGAGAATGAGAGACACATTAAAACAGTCACCCCTGCCGCAAATGGATTCATTTGATTGAAGGTGGTCACAGATGTCACGTAAAAAGAAATTTAGTTTTAGATATGGGAAGCCTGTCCATAGGGGCTTAAAGAAATCAGTGAGGAATGGAACTAGAATTCTGGTTGCCAAAGATGTGTCCATCGTAAAAGTTCAGGTATAAGTCCCTGCTGTCACACATGTATGGGATCACGTGTGTTCCTGCATGTGCACACATGCCCACCACTAGACCATAGGGTGCTTTGGGGCATATTAGGAAAAGGCATCCCCCTCTGGGTGGAAGGAACCACATGGCACATTGCTTGGCCAGTGGACAGTGGGCTGGATAGAAGCCCCCTCTTCTTCTCTGCCCAGGAGTGTGTGGCCCTGCATGGGGGTACACATGCGCGCGCGCACACACACACTTTCTCTCTCTCTCTCTCTGTCTCTCAGGCAAGTGAGGAGACCTTTAGCCAAGGTCTGGTAATCTCACAGTGAATTGGAGACACCTCAGCCGGAGTCCCCACGGAACACCCAGCAGTACTTGCCTTCCAAGAGTCATTTCCACAAAACCCACAGCTTCACACTGCTTGCTCAGCTGCCTTCTTGAAGATAATCTGTTTTGTTCTGTGCCTCTTCAGGACCTATCTGGTCCCAGCGAGCACACTTATTGGCTTGACTTCAGAATACAATTTTATTCCTGCCATTAGATAGCTGCTTTTGCTGTAAAACAAGCCTCAGGCCTTTGCCGTTTACAGAGTGCCTCATTTGATCCTCACAGCAACCCCAGGGATTAAACAACGGGGACTCAGCACACCCATTTTACAGATGAGGAAACGTTCTCTGAGAAGAACCTCAGAGGAGAACATCATGGGTGGCCTGAACTTAGAGAGTCTGTCCACCATCACCTGGTGTTGAGTGATCTCAGTTTGGCTTTTGCTAAATTCCCTCAAAACTGTGAACATTCATCTTCTCCCGGGCTTAGTTTGTCCCCTGTCCCCTCTGACCTGAATCTCCATCCTGACCAACTGTCTTCCATAATGAACTTAACGACAGCAGAGACTCAAGCACTGTCTTGATTTTGTCATTGTCCCGAGTAAAATAGCCATCCAATTGGCAAAGATCACCCTTGGAACTTGTTGCCATAGACTTAATTAGACTTTGTTGCTAATGTGACCCCTTTGTGGCCATTGCCATGGTCATCATTTTCTACAAACCTGCTCCTAAGAGCTGGACCTTGATCTGGACATATTGGATGCTTCTTTTTAGAAAGTGCTTTCAGAGCTTAGGTCCCATTGCCCCAGATACTCTAACGATGATAAATCTTCATCCTGATTTTCATTAAGACAGATAGCCTATCAGTGGCAGGCCTGGAGTGGCTACTAAATAGATAATTGTTGAATGAAACTATTAATTTGTGAATCCTTTGAGGGTGATGTTTAATAAGACTCTTTCAGTTGCCGGTGACGAGATCACAGCACAAACTAGTTTAAGCAAGAAAGGGACTGGTTCACATAACTGCAAAGTACAAGGATGAGGGTGTCAGGCACAGCTGAATCCAGAGGCTGAAATCATATTACTAGGGCTCAGTTTTCCTCTCCTTCTCTCAGCTCTGCTTTTCAGCATTCCAGGTGGTCACCAGTTGTTCTAGGGCTGATGTGGCTCTTATATCCAGATCACAAACTTAAACAAAGATTAGTCTTCTCCTTCCTTTATCCATAAACAAATCCCATAAAGGGGCTGGCATTGGCTCTGCTTAGGTCATGTGCCATCCCTTTAGACCAATCATTGAGTACCACAGGATGAGCTACCGTGATTGGCCAGACCTGGGTCACTTGCCCACCCATGAGATTTGAAGACAGGCAAGCATGTGATTGACAGCTTTACCCAAGCCCCATAGGATGGGAAAGGGACAATTCTCCAATGGAGCTGCTCACTACAAGGGTAGATGAGGTTTCTGGAAAGAGCACAGTGTCAGAAGGGTAGTCTAATAAAGATTATAATTTAAGTCCCAGATACTTACTTGGGAGGCTGAGGTGGGAGGGTTGCTTGAGCCCAGGAGTTCGAGGATGCAGTGAGTGAGCTATGATCATGCCACTGCACTCCAGCCCAGGTGACAGAGCGAGACTCTGTCTCTTTACATACACATACATATGTATATACGTATGTGTGTGTGTGACACACACACACATACGTATATACATATATACATATATATATTTCTAGCTATAAGGCTTTGAGTAAAAAAATGAGATAAATAAAATAACAAGTTATTGAATTATTTACCACTTGTCTTAAAAGTAGTGCTGGCAGTGATAGTTTCATTGCCAGCAGCCTAGAAATAACTGATCTGGTGCCTCTCTTGGGGACTCCTTTTTCTGGCAGAGGATCTTAAGGTTGGAGTTTATATTATTCAATTACCACGTTCCCGGCCGGGCGCGGTGGCTCACACTTGTAATCCCAGCACTTTGGGAGGCCAGGGCAGGCGGATCACGAGGTCAGGAGATCGAGACCACGGTGAAACCCCGTCTCTACTAAAAATACAAAAAAAAAAAAAAATTAGCCGGGCGTGGTGGCGGGCGCCTGTAGTCCCAGCTACTCGGAGAGGCTGAGGCAGGAGAATGGCGTGAACCCGGGAGGCGGAGCTTGCAGTGAGCCGAGATCACGTCACTGCACTCCAGCCTGGGTGACAGAGCGAGACTCCGTCTCAAAAAAAAAAAAAAAAAAAAAATTACCACGTTCCCCTTTCCCCAGTTCCACATGAAGAATGAGTATTGCCATGAATTCAGCAAAACCCAAGCAACACTGACCCTATTCCCGCCTTCCCAGCCCATGAGGAACTTTTCCAATATCACAATTAATTAGCGTTATCTTCCCTCACATTCCTCCCTCTGTGCTTCTTTCTGTGACTCATCCAAGGGATTGGAGAGTGTGGTTACAAACACAGGCCTGTGGCCACATGGACCTGAGTTCTGATCCTAGAACTCTCCCTTGTGATTTGACTTCTATGAGCCCAAGTTTCCTCATCAGTAAAATAAAAAAAATAAAAAATAAAAAAATAAACCAGCAGAGGGGTTGTAAAGGTCAGATGAGATAATGGAGGTGAAGTACACATACAAAGACTCCGTGGCCATTTGCATGATTATTTTTAGTATCCATATTCATTTTGTGTCCCCATCTTTTACCAAATTGCATACAGAGGGCTAACATGGGCGCAGCACATTACAGTTTGCAGGAGTGTGTGCATACACGATGAATGGGTTTGCCTCCCCTTCTGACCTTTGTTCTTTGGTTGCCAAGCTGCTTCTGTGGCCCCCTGCCATGTGCCTGTGGTTGTCCCATCAGAAGCCGGTGGGATCATGACCTGACCCAGTAAGGCCTTCCACTTTCAGCTCTTTGTTTAACCAATGGTCACCAAGCACCTGCTCTGGGTAGGCACAGACTAGATATGGAGGATTTAAGGGTTTCTTGTGTTAACCTTGGATCCCTTTCACCTAGGCCCTCACTGGACCTGCTTCTGCCCTAGTGGGAAGTTCTTGCACTCAGAGTCCACAGGAAACGTACCCCCAAACGCCACCCATCTCCCAGGTCTGTCCTCTTAATAGCTTACGCTCACTAAGCATTTCCCACGCACTTTGTAAAGATTTGACATCCTCTTATTTAACCATCACAATGGCCCTACAAAAGAAGCATTGTCACTGTCACATTTCTTTTACAGCAAAGAAACCGAGGCACAGAGAAGTTAAGCCATTCAAACTCCAGGTGTATGAAGGAGCTGGGGGCGCAAGCGGCTTCAGCCAGTATCTGAGACCACAGTGCTGTGATTCGTGCTTCCTTTCTCAGATTTTAATCTGAGGGTCCTCCCTACCTCTGGTGGTAACACATTCATTTAAATGGGAGTCAGTGGCCCAAACTTGCTATCAGGGCAAAGAGGATTTCAGACTTTGTGGTGGAGGCAGATGGAAAGTCCATGGCAAAATTTATGAGGTATGGATGGAAACACCATGCCTTCGAGGTTTCTTTCCGTCAGTCTCCAGTGTTATGGAATCAGTATTGAAAGAACAAGGGATTTGAATAGGAGTCCTGGCTTAGATCCTTGCTGGTTTGCCTGGTGAACTCCTATTCATCCCTCATGACCCAGCTGTAGTGCCTCCTCCTTAGGGCAGACTTCCCTGACTGCCTCAGGTATCTCTGAATACCCTACATTGCCAATCATCCATTCATATAACAAGTACATTCTGAGTATCTACTGTGTGCCTGAACATCATAAATAGCAACTTCTCAAAGACAGGGACTGGGTCAGCAGAATAGTTAAGTTTGCAAGCTTTGGAGCCCATAGGTTTGAATACTGCTTTCTCCATTTACTAGCTGCATGACTTTGGGCAAGTTCCTTAACATTGATAAGCCTCAGTTTCCCCCTCTGTTAAATGGGCCTAATAATAATAGGACCTGCATCTTATAGTGTGGTGTGAAGATTATAGTCTGAATGCAGTAGATACCCAATCATTGTTACCAAGTAGTAAGTGCTTAGTCAATGTTACCCATTGTTGTGAAGCCTGTTTTTCATACTTGTATCTTGAGGACCAATTGCAGTGCCCACACCCAGTGGGCGTTCAGTGAATGTTTGCATGAACAGGTGAGTGAGCGAGTGAGTGAGTGAGTTGGGCATTTCACCGCTTTGACTGTGAAGCCCCTTATATTTGAAATGGGGAGACATTTTTCTGCCTTCCAGCTTGTGAGGATTAATGGGGGTGCACGGGGCATGACAGCACTTTGGAAACAAGGAGGTGCCCAGCACACAGTAGAGAGACTGCAATCATTTTGCCTCTGGTGACAAGGGCCTGGGGCCAGGCCTCCACCACCCCCAAGCATAGAGCTGCCAGGGGACGTGGCCACACAGGGAAGGTTGGGGAATGTGTTAGGCCATTCTAGCATTGCTATAAAGGAATAACTGAGGTGGGATAATTTATAAAGAAAAGAGGTTTAATTCCCTCATAGTTCTGCAGACTGAGAATACAGGAAACATGATGCCAGTGTCTGCTCAGCTTCTGGGGAGGCTTCAGGAAGCTGACAATCATGGCAGAAAGTGAAAGGGGAGCAGGCATATCACATGGTGAAAGCAGGGGAGAGGGAGGAGTTGCCTCATGCTTTTAAACCACCAGATCTCACGAGAGCACACTCACTATACGAAGACAGCACCAGGGGGATGGTGCTAAACCATTTATAAGAAATCTGCCCCCACCATTGAGTCACCTTCCACCAGGCCCCACCTCCACATGGAGAATCCCATTTCAACATGAGATTCGGTGCAGACGACATCCAGACTCTATCAGGAGGGGTGTAGAAATCTGCTGACTGGGACATCCAGCCTTCAGGAGGCCCACCTCAGACACATCCTAAAGGTGCCTCTGTTTTCCCAGGAAAGCCATACATCCCAGGGAGCTATGCTCAGGACGGATGTGTAAAAGGTTTCTATTAATCAATGAAAGGATCAGCACCCACCACCCTGGCCCCTACATTTGGGGGACACCAAAGGGCACCTAATGTCCCCCGGGTACTAGCCTCTGACTTGTGTGCTGAGCATGGATTCACTGTTCATCCTTTTGGATGAGGATGCCAAGGCATCAGGACACGATGGCCTGCCCAAGGTCACTCCACTGGTGAGGACCAGAGCTGACACGCACCACCACGCATCCCAGCAAAGTCTGGCCTGATCCCTGCAAGGAATGAGGGTAATTTTAAGAGCTCGATAAAGAGGTCGCTCCCACAGAGACAGACGTTGGCTGTGCTGGTCTGTGACAACCTCCATAGCCCAACCTACCACTCACCTGGGCCTCTGGAACCCTCAGAAACCACAGGCTCTTGCGGCAGGAGGAAATTGAGACCAGCCCATGCAGCCTCCCACTTTACAAATGGCAAAGTGGAGACCCTGAGAAGACCAGTGATCTCCCCTAGGGCCATAGAGCAAACTAGTAGGTAGAGACAGGATGTCTCTGGTGCCAGGGATCTTCAAGATGTTCTCTTTAAGATGCATGTCAGGATCTGACAGAGAACAATGTAACCAACACCATTCATTCATTCATTCAACAAATGTTTACTGAGCACCTACTATGTGCCAGATACTTTTCTAGGTGCTGGGCTCCAGCAATGACCACAACAGACAAAGATCCCTTGTGGAACTGACAGGTAATATTAACATCCTTGAACCATATACTGACCACCAGCTTAAGAAAGAAAACATTATAAATATCATTGAACACTCCTGCTGTCTTATTTCTTCCCCTCTTCTCTCACCCTGGAGATACCACAATCCTGCATTGGGTTTACCATTCACAGGCACCAGATGTATGTTTTTAAACTTTCCATAAATGGCATCGGATTGCACATATCTTTCTGCAGCTCATTATTGTTTGAGTGCATATTCACATGAATCTGCTTCATCTTGTGCTGCTGTTTAGAATTACCTGGTGTGACTGCACAACAATGTGTTCACCCATTCTCCTGCTGGAGATAAAGCCACAGTGAACATTCCTGGGCACATCTCCCTGTGCAAATGGGCAAGAGTTTCCCTTCTGCTCCAGCTTTAACTTCAGTGTTGACCTCTCCTGACTATCCCCCAAACTGGACAAGATCTGGAAGCTCCCAAGCCTATTCAGGGATCCCAGACTGGGATGGTGGGTGTGATGGGAGGGCGTGGTAATATCAGAACATTCATATGGAACAGACCTCCCTAGAGATGGTCTGGGTCCCTGCCATTTATAAGGGAAAGAGGATCAAATAGTTGAGCACAGGGTGGGTGTGTATATATGAAACAGCACATGCGTTTTCTCATAAACATTCCTGTGATGTAAGGTATCGGTTGTCTATTGCTGCATAACAACTTACCACAAACTTAGTGGCTTAAAACAACATACATGCATTATCTCACAGTTTCCATACACCAGAGTGCAGGCAAGGATCCTCTGCCTGGGGTCTCATGAAGCTGCAATCCAGGATGTGGCTGGTGTCTCATCTACCAGCTCAGGGTCCTTAACCAAGCTCACATGGTTGGTGCCAAAATTCATTTCCTTGCAGCTGTAGACCTCATGGTGCATTGATTCTCCCTAAGGCCAGCAGGAGAGAGAAGTCTCTGACTTCCAGATCCCATACTAAAGGATCACCTGATTAAGTCAGGCCCACCTACAACAATTTACATTTGGCTTAAAGTCAACTGATTGGAAACTTTAATTACATCTGAAAAATCTCTTTACCTTTGCTATATAACCTCACATGACCATGGGATGATATCCCATCATATTCATAGACCCTCTCCACACCCAGGAGGAGGAGATTTTTAGGGTATGTACACCATAGGCTGGGAATCTGGGGGATGATTTAGAATTCTACCTACCACAGATTGGTACTATTATTATCCCCATTTTAACTCAGTGAAGTTAATGGGTTAACCCAAGTCACACAGCAAGCAGGTAGGTGGGGCTGGGATCCCAATTCAAGTCTGAGTTGGGAGTATAAGCTCTCTCCCTGCTTCCAGGAGCTCTTAACACTTTTCTGAGAGGCCCCCAGGCTTCATAAACAGACAAACCTTCCATGCTCCCAGGCCTCTTCTAGGAGAAGGGCCATTTTCTTGGTTAGACCTGGGCCCCCACAAGCCAGGGCCAGCATCTTGGCCCCCAACAAACAAACACACAATAAGTGCTCAGCAGATGCTTGTTTGCTGTGGGCAGCTTGCCTGTCTTTTCCTTTCCTCCCTCTGAGCCGGCCACCCCTGGGAAGTGCCAGGCACATCTCTCATGCCAAGAAAGGAGTCCAGGGAATACCCGCTTCATGCTGCAGAATCTCATTTCACAAACAGTTCGATGAGGGCACGATGTTCCAGTAAACCTAGGGATGCCCATCCAGCCTTTATTAAATATTTTATTATCTTTTCCTTATTATAAAAGCAATACATATTCGTTTTGGAATAGAAAATACCAATGAGCAAAATAAATTTAAAACATTTTTTTATGATCTCAGTATGTGAGAACCAGTTTGCACATTGGTGTCTACCTGCAGGCAGTGTAGCAACTGGGAGCATGGACATTGGAGCCACACTTGCTGGGGTTTAATTCTGGCTTCTCTGTTGCCAGCTGTGTGACCTTGGACAGTATTTTATCCTCTCTGTGCCTTAGTTTTCTCATCTGTAAATGGGCATGTCTACAATACCTGCTTCCTAGGGCTGTGGGAGAAGCAAACAGGATAACACATGGGAAGTACTTAGAGCAGGGCCTGGCATACAGTGAGCTTTGTGGCTCGAAAGCTTACTCATGCCATACAACTTAGTCATGAATGTTGCTTTGATAAAAAACAGGATCCCATTTCATGTATTACCTTGTAATGTTTCTTCATGTCACATATTATTCTTTGCCAACAAATATTCATCTACAAAATAATTTTTTAGCCACTATTGTTTTAGAGTAATCTTAGGTTCACAGCAAAATTGAAAGGAAGGCATAGGAGAGAGGTCCCATAGACTCCCTCCCCATCAAACAACATCCCCACTGCCAATATCCCCCACCAGAGTGATATATGTATTACAATGGATGGGCCTACATTGACACATCATGCCCATTATTGCATTAGGGTTCATAGCAAGTGTTGTACTTGCTATGGGTTTGGACAAATGTATAACAACATATTCACTATCATAGTATCATACAGAGTAGGCTCACCGCCCCAAACATCCCCGCTCCACCTATCCATCCCTCCCTTCCCCCAACCCCTGCTGACCACTGATCATTTTCCTGTCTCCGTAGTTTTGCCTTTTCCAGAGTCAGGTTGGCTTCTTTCACTTAGTAATATGCATTTGAAATTCCTCCATGTCTTTTTCTGGCTTCATAGCTTGTTTCTTTTTAGCACTGAATAATATTCCATTGTCTGGGTGTACCACGGTTTATCCATTCACCTAATGAAGGACATCTTGGTTGCTTCCAAGTTTTGGCAATTATTAGTAGAGCTGCTATAAACATCTGTGTGCAGAACTTTGTGTGGACATAAGTTCTCAACTACTTTGGGTAAATACCAGGGAGTGTGATTGCTGGACCACATGGTAAGAGTGTGTTTAGTTTTGTAAGAAACTGCCCAACTGTCTTTCAAAGTGGCTGCATCATTTTGCATCCCCACAAGCAGTGAATGAGAGTTCCTGTTGCTCTACATCCTCACCAGCATTTGGTACTGTCAGTGTTCTGGATTTTGGCCATTCTAATAGGTTTGCACCATGATATAGTTTTAAATGGCTGAATCACCTTCCGCATAATTTATTTAAGCAATCCTTTATTTCGGATTCAGGTGTAGTTTCATTCTTTAACTATTATAAACAACACCATAGGAAACTGCCTCATAACTAGGTTTTTGTGCATATCCTTAATCGTTAATTTTCTTCCTCTTAGGGAGGACTTTCTAGAAGTAGGATCGATGGACCAAAGAGCCATTCTGTTTATTGGAGAAATATTTGCGGTGTTCCTACTGGGTGCCAGGCATATGAAGTCAAATTGTCTCCCAGAAAGGCTTTGCTACTGGTTTACTGATCATCAGGTGTGTGTGTGTGTGTGTCTGTGTGTGTGTGTGTGTGGTTCTGTTCCTCCTCCCTCCACATCCCCATCCCTAGGGGATGAGTGTTTAAACTTACCTGCCCAACAGATGAGCGAGGATGATGGTAGTTCTGTGGTTGTGACAGCTCCTTGCATCAGCCAGCTGCCAATGTCTTGCTCATAGAAGGTCTGAGGCTAGACCACTGTGGGTGGCCAAAGAGTTCCTCAAGGCTCAGTGGCACCCCATCCCTGTCAGTAGAAATGGCTGGAACCCACAAAGGGGATCCAGCTGAGGTCCAAGGCAAAAACCTTGGATCTGAGGTCCAAACCGAGTTCCGGAGACTGGGGTCCTGCTTTTATCCTGCTCTCCTTCCTCCCTTTTCTCTCTCCTTCTTTACCGCTCTCCTTCCTTTCTTCCTTCTTCATTGATCTTAGAAACTGCCAGATCCTGTACTGAGTGTTCAATGCACCATAAAAACAATACACATCCAATCTCTGCCTTTATGGAAGCAGTGGAAGAGACAGATATTAAATACATACATTCACAAGTACAGCATCACAAATTGTAATCCAATCACAAAGGGAAAGCTTTGCACTGCTATGGGAGAGAGCAGTGGGGAATGAACCCTCAGACTGGTTATCAGAGAAGACCTATCTGAGGAACTGGCACTTGTGCTGAGGCCTGGAAGATGAATAGGAGATCATGAAGAAAAGGGTGGGGAAAGGGCATTGCAGGCAGACAGCACAACATGTGCAAAGGCCCTGAGGCTGTGGCCCTACACGTGGCTGGAGTGTCCCCTGCCCAGGGAGGAGGAAGACAGGCCGATCACCAGGGACTTGCAGTTCTGAACAGCAAATCCAGAGCTGGTGGGTGGCCCAGCTCAGGGTCAAGGCCAAGATGTGAGCAGGACAATGTTGGCATGGATGAGAGTAGGCCAGGGACAAGTCACAGGCACCCTGGGCTACGCCTGAACTCCTGGTGGTGGTTGCTGCTTCACTTGTGAGCAAAGAGGGGTCTGTTGATGGGGGCGCCAGGACTGCACCAGAGCCTCAAATTTGTTTTTATGGCTGAAAACATATGTGGCCTGATTCACTCTTTATTCCTGTGAAAATAATATACCAATAATCAGAAATTATATGAACCACAGATATACACAGCTACGTGGTTGAAGCTCACAAAAGTCATGGTGAATGAAAGAAGGCAAACCCACAAGGGAACGTGGTCAATGATTCCATTCACATGAAGTTCAAGAACAGGCAAAACTAATCGAGATGACAGAAATCACAGGGGACCAAGCAGAGGCACAAAGTGGGGGTTCTGGAATGCTGGTCATTTCTGTGTTTTGACACATAGTTGTGCTCAGTTTGTAAAACTGCAGTATCTAGTCACTTTTCTGAATGTCTGGGCTACTTCAATAAAATGTTTACTACAAGCAAATCCCACTTCCTACGTCGCCTATATAGAGTTCTTGCCTAAAATGTTTAATAGGAATTGAATCATTGGGAAACAACTTGACAAATCCAAAGTAAGGGAATTCCCCAAAATATCAGTCTTGCAAGAAAGAAACAGCCTGGCCTGGACCATTCTAAATTGAAGGAGACTAAATAAAGAGACACGGTAGCTAAACACATGACATGATCCTCGAGAGACAAAAGTAGCTTTAAAGATATCAGCACAGGCCGGGCTCAGTGGCTCACGCTTGTAATCCCAGCACTTTGGGAGGCTGAGGCGGGCGGATCACAAGGTCAGGAGATCGAGACCATTCTGGCTAACATGGTGAAAACCCATCTCTACTAAAAATACAAAAAAAAAATTAGCCGGGCGTGGTGGCGGGCGCCTGTAGTCCCAGCTACTCGGAGAGGCTGAGGCAGGAGAATGGCGTGAACCCGGGAGGCGGAGCTTGCAGTGAGCCGAGATCGCGCCACTGCACTCCAGCCTGGGCGACAGAGCGAGACTCCGTCTCAAAAAAAAAGATATCAGCACAACTGGGGGAATTTGAATATGGGCTGTAGACTAGATAATACACTGCGTCCCTGTTGACTTTCCTGGCTGGGATGGGTGAGTTGTGGTTGTGTGGGACAATGTCTTTGTTCTTATGCTCAAGCACTCAGAATTGAAATGAACTGGTATTTCAAATGGCTCAAGAACAAAGGGTAGAGAGAGACAGAGGGCACAAATGAGAGGAAACATTGACAACTGGTGAATGTAAGTAAAGGATATGTGAGTACTTATTGCACTGCTCTTGCGAATCTGTAGAACTAAAATTTTAAAAAATAAAAATTTGCAAAATAAAAGAAAAATATGTTACTTCCTATTTTAAATAAAAGGAAAACCCCTATCATTCATCACTTTGCAGCTGTGTGTCCCTTGCTTTGTGAGGCACTTGCTCTGCATTGTGTATACTCTCATGAGTCACCTAGATCTTTACAAGTAATAAGAATCCAATCAAATAACTGCAGCATTTATTGGCTCACATATTTGAACAATCCAGGAGCAATAGGTTTCAGATCAAGCTTAATCCAGGACCTAAAATACGTGACCCATTTTCTCTCCCTCTGTTTCTCAGCTCTGTCTCTTCTGGTTTGGTTTCATTTTTAGACACACACTCTCTTCCAGGTCAGTAGGTGGCTGAGACGACCAACCAGGTGGAGAGTAAATTTCCCAAAAGGAGAAGGGAAAGGATGCTAGGAAGGCCATCCCCAAATGGTTCCCACACAGGCATGTAATCCACAAGGCAGATGGTTGTACTCTTTGTGTATTTCAGGAACTCAGAGAGCTTATGTGATTCTTCCAAAGTTTCACAAGGAAAGGACAGCAGGGATTTGAACCCTGGATCTGCCTGCCCCAAAGCTTAATATTGGCTTTTTATATATATATATATATATATAAAACCACTTTTCTTATTATGGAAAGTGTGAGAAAATGGCAGGAAAAATGCTTCTGACCTCCACCCTGATACCATCATTTTTGTATGTTCTCTTTCATATGTTTTTTCACATCCAAAGGCTTGCTTTCTCTCTCTTTCTTTTTCTTTCTTTCTTTCTTTTTCTTTCTTTCTTTCTTTCTTTCTTTCTTTCTTTCTTTCTTTCTTTCTTTCTTTCTTTCTTCTTTTTTTTTTTGAAACAGGGTCTCACCCTGTCACCCAGGCTGGAGTGCAGTGGTGCCATCACGGCTAACTGCAGCCTAACCCTCCCAGGCTCAAGCAATACTCCCAACCCACCTCAGCCTCCCAAGTAGCTGGGACTACAGGTACATGTCACCACACCTGGCTAATTTGTTTGTATTTTTGGTAGTGACGAGGTCTTGCTATGTTGCTCAGGCTTGTCTCAAACTCCTGGGCTGAAGCAATCCTCTTGCCTCAGCCCCCCAAAGTGCTGGGATTACAGGTGTGCACCACCATGCCTGGCCTTTCTCTCTCTCTCTCTGTCTTTCTCTCTCTTCCTCTCTCTCTGTTTTTTTCCCTTCTCTCTCTCTTTCTTTGTTGCTTTCTTTGTCTCTTTCTTCCTCTCTCTCTCTCTCTCTCTCTCTCTGTCTCTTCCTTTCTTTATATATTGAAATTAGATGTGAGGACCCTTGAAGAGCTACCTGGACACACCCCGTTAGGGAGCACCTAGGGTCAGCTGTTGCAGAGATGTCCTGGGAGCTGGCCTGAATTTGGCATTAATCCTTTTGGATGTCAGGTTCCAGCTCTGCCTTTACCACTTGGTAAACTGAGTCTATTCAGGCAGCTGATGCATTTGTGGGAAACAAAAGCAATGGTGACGGAACTGATGGGAAGTCCCTTGGGTTCCAGATACTCTCATATCAGCACTCACATCTTAAGCCTCACAACATTCCTAAGTGTGGACATTACTACTCCCATTTTCCAGAGGGGGAGACTGAGGCTCTGCAAGGAGAAAACACACCCAGGTCACCCAGCCAACATCTGGCAGAGGCAGGAGCTGAGCCACACCCAGTGCCGTTTCTGGGTGTCGCAGCGGGTGTTCTTTCCCCCAACTGGCTGAGACCCCTAGGGATGTCAGCGTGGATCCCCTGTGGATTATAAGAATGTGAATCAAAGACTCCTCTGTTGTTAAGAGAAAGCCCTTTGGCTTCCCTTCAGCCCAGGAACATCGTCAAATCAAGTGGTAGGATTCGTGCTAATAAAAACAAGTGTCATTTTACAGCACTTTCTATAAATCTGTTAGTGACCTTTAATAAAAATTTATGACCCTAATAATCTTGTTCAGCAAACCCTGGTCAGATTACTGCTCAGTGGCCAGTAATCTGCAAACCTTTAAAATGTAGTGACAGCGTCCTGGGCCCACGCCAGAGGTCCTGCTCCAAGTGATGGGAATGGCATGTGTAATAATCCAAACTGCCTTATGTGGAATGCAAAGCTGTGTTTTCGACACAGGCCACTGGGCTGGGGATCCTAGAAAGAGAAGGAACTAGAAGACAACAGGGCTTTCCAGCTGTTAACCAAACTTAGCTCCATCTGCCTGATCTTTTCCTTTTGCTCATTTCTGTCCCTCCATGTCATTAGAGCAGGATGACAGAAATAAAGCATGCCCCATACCCAGCTGTTGAGGACAAAATCCAAAGGCCTCTTCTGAACCCACAGGTGTATTCACACTTTGCTTATGGGCTTGGAAGCTGGAGCGCCAGGAGGTTGGAAAGCTGTGGTGATGTGTGTTTTGGGCATCTTGTTTGTTTGTGGTTCTCTCCCAGCAGAAATCTGAGCCTGTGATTTTAACCAGTGGGGGTGTATTATCTCCAATGATCGCCAAGAGTTTGCAGACCCAAAACACCTTATCAAATGTTTGCATGGCTGTCACACTGCATAAAATCATATTGCTTTTCCCCAAGGCTCTCTAGCAGTCAAATACATACATTTGCATAAATATTACTATGTAACTCATGACCCTCTGCCCACAGTGCAAACTGCAGGGGCCTCAGTCACTTTGGCTTTATTGATTATTCAGAATTCATGGAAATATGGCATCATGGTGATTTTAAGGAGATGTGTTTTCCTACGGGGTACAGACTCCTTCTGAAGTCACCAGTGTCTTTGGGTCTCTCCTTGACTAAGCAGACAAACGTGTTCATCACCTCACCCCACACTAGGTGGCTTTTGAGCTTCACCACCAGTTTCCTAGTTTGAAGAAGGGGCATTTAGTAAGTCACCGGGGCATCCACCCCAAGCACTAGAATCAAACTGGGATTCTAGAATCACAGACTCCAAACAAGAAGAGACCTTGAGACTGCTAGATCATTTCTGCTCAAAGTGTGGGCCTCTGACCTGCAGTATTGGCATCACGTGGGGACTTTCCATAAATAAAGACTCTCAGACTCCTCCCTAGGGTGACCAATCATCCTGGTTTGTCCAGGACTAAGAGACTTCCTGGGATGTGGGATTTCAGGGCTGAAACTGGGCTGAGGACTAGACCTACTGATTTGGAATCTGTACTTCAGGGCCAACTGGGCCACACATGATCTGTGTGCATGTGGAATTTTGAGAAGCAATGGCCTAGCCCATACTGCCTGAAGGTATATTTGGAAACCGAGGCACAGAGAGGGCCCCAAACCACAGAGCAAGTCGATAGCTGAATTGGAACCAGTTCTCCGGACTCCTGGCTTTCTGCCTGCCACTCCATCCCTTTTACCACCACCTCCCATTGCATTCCAACTCTGCTTTCTTCAGGGAAAAATCCTGATTCGGGAGATTCAAGAGGGATCCTAAAATCTTAGGGTATCTCCAGGATGGTGTGATTCAGGCCAGCCTGCCGATCATGCCTGCTGCCCTGAAAGGGAACTCTGTTTAGATGAGACATGATCACATTTGGACCTAAAATGTTTTGGGATCTTGGGATCTTGGAATCAAAGGACCTTCAAAGTCATCTGATATACCCTCCCACTCAATGCAGAAAACTTTACAGCCTCCATGCACCAAAGCCAGCTCTCCTTTGGAAGTTTGTAGTGATGGGGAAGTCGCCACCTCATATGGCAGCAGCTCTGTTGTTAGAAAACACTAATTGTTCTTGTATTCTTTTCCGATATTAGATTTATTTCTATCCTGGCTGCACCTCCTATGTACCAATCTGGATTCTGCTCTCTGGAGTAGTTTAGAAAGTCCAGGCCTTCTTCCACACAAACATCCTTTAGATATTTAAAAACTAATACCAGGGCTGGGCCCGGTGGCTCACGCCTATAATCCCAGCACTTTTGGAGGCCAAGGCAGGCAGATCACCTGAGGTCAGGAGTTCGAGACCAGCCTGGCCAACATAGTGAAACCCCATCTCTACTAAAAATACAAAAAATTAGCCAGGTGTGGTGGCAGGCGCCTGTAATCCCAGCTACTCCTGAGGTAGAGGCAGGAGAATTGCTTGAACCCAGGAGGCAGAGGCTGCAATGAGCCAAGATCACACCACTGCATTCCAGCCTGGGCAACAAGAGCAAAATTCCGTCTGAAACAACAACAGCAACAACAAAAAACCTAATATCAGGACCAGGACTTACCTTCTCTAAGCCAATCTTTCCCATTTTAAAAAATGTTGTTCTTTGGGTAAAAATGATATTTAGATGTCACTCCTACCAGCAACCCCAAACTACCATCTCGGTCATTATCTTCAGAGAGAGAGCTGCCTGGCGATGAGCCTTTTAAAGGAAGTCAAATAGCGCCCCCCAGCGAAGGCTTGTTCAGCCCAGCAAAGAGGGCATCATTACCGTGCTGGAATACATACTCAACCTCTTTTAATGCAACCTAATTTTAATTTGGCTTTTTTTATTTTAAGCAACTGCATCACACTCTTAACTCATATTAACCCTGTCAAATATGCCTCTCAAATTCTCAAATCTCTCTTGCATAAACTACCACCAGGCAAATTCCCCGCTGATCTGTACTTAATTTTCTTCTGAGTCCAGATGCCTGACTTTTATCTATCCTTGAATACCATTTTCTCTATGGCCAGCCCAGTGCTTCTACCTGCTGGGATAACTTTGGCTTTTACCTTGTGAATGAATCATCTCTCCCAATTGGACTGATCTCAGGTGACCTACACAAATTTATAGAGCAGCTCTGCAGGTGTTCAGGGTCAGAGGATATGAGTGCGGCATGTGTCCCTGTAGCTCTGGGGCTGGGGGTGACAATTTGGTTGTAAAATGAGGACTCACCTCCAGGGCTCAGAGGTGATGCAAACCATGGCCAGGGTCTCTGGGCACAGTCCCTGAGGGAGCCCTCGTCTAGGGAGGCTGTGGATAGCCCACATTGAAATTGCCTGGGAACTTGTCAAAAATATTTATGGGTGCCTGGGCCCACTCAGCTCACTGACCCAGAATCTACGGGAGGGGCCCAGCTCCTGTATTTGTAACTCCCCAGGTGATTCTGACACAAGCCACAGTTTAAAGGGGTGAAGGAGATGAGGTTGAGGAGGTGAGCCCCAAACACAGCGTTCAGGGAGGAGCTGGGAGGTGAGGAGAAAGGAGGGTGGAGCGGGGCCCTCTGGACCTGCAGAATAGAAATGGGGTATGGGCTGGGGATATCTGAGGACAGGAGGAGGCTCCCAGGAGACTGTGCTGGGAGGAGGTCTGGCCTAGGCTGTACCTCCCAGTCATGCCCTGCTCAGGAAAATCTTGCAGCCTCTCCTTGCTGTAACCCTAAAGATGTGGCCCTGGGTTCAAGATGCCATTCATGTCCTGCCTGGGGTCCCAACCAGTCCTCTTTGGGACAGGAAGAGAAAAGCATTTGGCAAATATCCCCAAACCCTGGTTTCTCCAGGACTATGGCTTCCCAGAGGGTCCCAGCCCCTGGTTCCAAGAAGGATTCCCCTCCCCTCTTACATTCTGAGCACTTTGTTGTTGGACGTTTGCTTCCTGAGGCTGAATGTAGAGCAGTTGCTCTACCATTTGCAAGCCACGTGACTCAGGACAGATCCTCTAACCTCTCCATCTGTAAGGAGGGGACAGAACAGTGCGGCTGTCCTCGGGTTGCTGTGAGCAGTCACGATTGTACATGATCCACTGAGCGCCTACTATATGCTGCCTACTGTGCTGTGCTCCATGCTAGGGGCTGGGGATACAGCAGAAAGCAAGCAGGCGAGGAGCCTGCCCTGAGCAAGGTAAATTCTCATAGTCACAGACAGCAAGCGGAATGCAGGAGTTTGTTAGATGGTGGGATGTGCCATGGAGAAAAATAAATAAAATAGGACCGAGGGATTGGGAGTTTGAAGTGCAGAAGGGGTGGGGGGTACAATTTTAAAAAGGAGGTCAAGGAAGGTGACACCTGAGCAAAGACTTGAAGGAGATGAGGGAGGCAGCCCTTAGGATATCTGGGAAAGAATCTTGTGGGATGGGAACAGCTACTGCAAAGGCCCTGAGGCAGGGGCACGCCTGGGGGCAAGAGTCAGTTTAAAGTGACCTGGCGCATAATGTGTGGAGAAGCTGCTCAACATTCTCATTATGGGCTCTCCTTACTGGTGTTGTCACTCCTGGTAGAGTCACAGGATTTCACTTCTCAAGCATGGGGCAGTTGGGGCATGATTCAGGAGTTAGATCGATCTGGGTTTGAATCCCAACTCTAATTCTCAAGCTGTGTGACCATGACCAAGTCACTTAACCTCTCTGAACCTTTACCCAATGGTGACAACGAGACCTACAGTTCAAGTTTATTGTGGGGATCAAATGCATTATCTGTCCTCGTTCAGCGATTTCTTTTTAGAAAGGAAACAACAGCCCTTGATTTTGAAAATAGAACAGAGTTCTCTACCTCAAATGGGGTTGTCTCAGTTGTTTATTTTGCGTGGTAAGAAAGGAGCTTAAAATTTACCCAGAATCTGGAGAGAGTCCTAGACTGCCGGAGGTTTTTGGTCACCAATTCGTATCTGCCTGCCTCCCCATCTTGTTCCTTCTAATGGCGGCTCTCCTGCTCAGAGCACACTGGATCTGGGGTTGAAGGGACCTGGGCTGCCACTGGGGGACATGTTAACTTAGGCAAGGAGCCCCTTTCCCTCGACCTCTGTAGAATAGTTACCTTTACATGTCCTGCTGAGCCTTGGGGCTCTTTACAAACATCAGAAATGGTCCCTGTGAAAGTCTCCAGTGAGTAGCTCATGGGCAGAGCATTCTGATGGCGTGGCACTTCAGTGGGACTTCCTGATGCAGACTGCAGCCCAGGCTGACACGCTGAGCGCGGGAAACCCCGGAAGGATGCGTTCTCACCCATCCTTTCCCCACTACCTGGCTTCTGGGGGATTTTTATGAAGAAAGGGCAGTCTCAGGGACGTGCCCAGCCCCCTCAGCCTCCAGAGATGTCTCTGAATCACCCAAAGACATAATTTTGTGGTGTCTGAGAGGCCCAGGCTGAAATTCCCCACCACTGCTCACCAGCTGGATGACTTTGAGCCAGTGGCATTACCTCTCTGCCTCAGTTTCCTTATCTATAAAACAGGGAGAATACCTAACTCCTCTGGCCATTGTGAGGACTGCTGGACAATGTCCAACAAGGAGTAGGTGTTGGTGGGGACCACCTCGGAGGTGGTCCTGCCCAGTCCCTTCATTCTCCAGACAGAGAAACTGAGGCCCAAGAGAGGAAACACAGTCAGCCAGAGACCAAGCAGGATCTCCTGGGTATCCAAGGCTCTGAGCCCCAGTGAGGATGGGAACTCTGCCTGGACGCTTAAAGGAATCTAAAGGAGTGGAAGAAATAGTCCCGGTTGCCTGGTAACTCCACTAAAGTGGGAAGCCTGGAAAACATCAAGTGGTGGAATTTTAAAACTCAGAGAGTCATGGGGGCAGAACACCGTGTTCCTGAAGGGGCTAGAGAGCCTCGCCTGGCCAGCCGTCACTACCCAGGCTCTGCAGAAAAGCGGGTCTCAGGGCAGGGCTTCGTGCCTCTCCACCACTTCCGGGCACTCCTCCAGTGGAGCAAGAGGAAACACATGCAGGGGCCTCCGGAGCTGGAGGGACTGAGCCTCCTTCATTCATCCATTGGCCCGTTCTCCGGGCTTCCACCCATCTTACTAGGTGCTGAGATCCATTGGCCCGTTCTCCGGGCTTCCACCCATCTTACTAGGTGCTGAGCTGACAGAGAAGACGGAATCTGCTCCAAGTTTCCTTATCTGGTGTATGCATAGAAATCCCTTACTGAACAAGAGGCCGCAGGACTTGCACCTGTGAGAGCTGGGCACCACCAGCCTCTGGGCAGGCCTCCTGGAAGAGGAGGGAGTGGTCGGGCACTGGTGGGGTGTGGAGAGTACAATGACTTACTGAAGCAACTCAGTGCCAAACAGCAGCTGGTGTGCCAGGGAGAAGGAAAACAGCGTCGTAGAGAGAGACAGAAAGGAGCTCTGGGCTCAGAGGAGCAAGGTTCCATGCCTGGCATCGGGCTCAAGGCCAGGGGTGGTTATGCTTTTACCCCCGAAGGGAACAGTCGCTGCCCGCGCCCGCTCTGGTCATCTCTCTCAGTTGTGGCCAAGCCTCTGCTTTTAAAAGCAGCGTAGTAGCAGGGAGCTGTAGGGCCAGGGGAGAGGGAATGTCTGACCCACCAAACCCGATAGCACTTCTGAGTTAGTGTCTTTGGGGACTCCGTGCCCAAGGGACTCAGGTAGAGCAGCCAGGGGTGCTGGGTGCTGCAGGAAAGCTCTAAGCAGGTGAACTCGATTCTGTCTCTGTGGTGCCACAGACTTTTTAAAACCAAAAGCAAGTTCTTAAGTGTATCTGACTCTTGCTTTCTTTCCCTATGAAATGCATAGTGAGGGGCATTCAGGATATCCCTAAGAAGACTCTTCCACCCTGAAGAATCCCTCTCTAGGTTTTTCTGATGAGGACAGAAGCAGAGCCCTTCTCTGGCCTGGTGGAGCCAGCCCTGGTCTCTTTTTCCTTCTGTGATTGATCTCCCTCTCCTGCCAGCTCTGATACCAGCTTATCCCCTGCTGGAGGTGGGCAAGACTCCCAGAATGAGAGGCGACACCATGCCTGTGACTCCTTCAGGAACTTAGATGCCAGGAGGGGAGCTGAGCCTAAATTTTAGGAAGAAATTGAGATTTGGCATGCCCTCCAAGCAACCTCAAATGCAGTTTCAGCTGTAAATTCCCACACATCTTTGCTTTTGTTCATTGATTCGGGCAGTAGTTATGGAGAGTCCTAGTAGGTGCCAGGCACTGTGAATGTGCTGGGGATGCAACTAGCAAAACCAGATGAGAGTCCCTCCCAGCCCAGCCAGGAGGCAGCCCCTAACCCAGGAACCCCACAGTTATGTGTCAAGTTGTGCTTGGTGAGAGATAGGTGCATGCCGTGCACGGAGCTGTGGGAGGATAGTAGGGGACAGCAGGGACAGCCCAGGCAGCATGCTCAGGAAAGGCTTCCCCAAGAAGTGACACTGAATGGAGGTCTGAAGAATGAGGAGGAGTCAGCTAGCCTGAGGGAGGACTACAGAGACAGAGAGCTCAGCCTGCACAAAGAGCCTGTGGCCAGAGCTCCATAAGCAAGAAGGGCATGGTGCAGGCTGAGGTGCGTGAGGACCAGGCAGGAGCTGTATGGATTTTATTATTTATCCTCAATGCAAAGGGAAGCTTCAGGGGGCTCAGAGCAGGGTAGCAGGTATATGCAGTGACACGGATCAATTTTCATTCCTCAAAGATCAGATGGTAAACGGATGGGGTGGACGGGAAGCCCAACAGGGAGCCACCATGGTTGCCTAGGCTGGAGATGCTAGTGGCTCAGAGGAGGAGACAGCAGTGGCAGGAACAAAGAGGAGCAGCTGGGTCTGAGAGCACCTTTGACATTGGCGATGGAGTGGGTGGGTGTCCAAATGGCTCCCAGGTTTCTGGATAGGCATGGGGGCAGTTGCTTGTGCCTTTTCCTGAGATGGGAGGGACTGGAGGAAGACCAGAACTGGTAGAAAAAAAGACCAATGTTTCCTTCTTTCCCAAATCAGGCAAAGATGGCTTTCTCTATTGCCTTCCCTTTTCAAGGCACCCGCGAGATCAAATACCTTGCTCTTGTGTTTCCAACAATCTTTTATCATCTCTCTTACCTCTGAGAACAAGCATATTAAAAATGCACCCAACAGACCCAGATCCCAGGCTCACAAAAGTGTTTTGGTGAATAGGATTAGTTCCTAAGTCCCAACAAAGCTTGTGGGGCCATGCCAGGAGGAGGGGAGCTGTGTAACCTGCGGAAAGCCAAATCCCATGACCAAGGAGCCTTCCAGAGGTGCCTTCGAGTGACATGCTGTTGTTGCTGCAGACAAATCTTTCAGAAAAGGAGCTCCAGCCTTTGTGAGTAGCTTAATTGTCCTGGAGTTGGGGGCCAGGCGAGAGGGGCTTTGGTTTGTGGGAGAGGGGGTACGTGGTGCGGGTCTCCTTGGGGACCCCAGAAGCTGTTCTGTTGTTGAGGATAAACCAAATCCTCTCAGCAGCTGACCACTTTAGTGTGAGACCCCAGGGGGCTTCCGAGAAGTGGTTTCTAATGATTTTCTCATTAGAAACATGCCGCGGGGGTGACAGCTGCAGGTGATAAAAGGAAAAGAGAGCAGAGTACCGGCTCTGGAGCTCAGTGATTCTGGGTTCCCATCCCCATACAAACACTCCCTGGCTCTTAGACTCTGCTCAGCCTCCCTTAGCCTCCATTTCCCCACCTGTCAGATGGGGGTAATGGCACGACCGAGCTTCTGGGGTGGACGTGAGCAGTCAACGAGGCCACTTGTAAGATGCTTGCCGTCCTGTGGGGTTGCAGGCTTCGGGGTTAGTTGGTATCATTGTTAAACAATATCAGTGATCCCAAGGCATTCTTTCACTCCTAAGGACTGAGCAGGACGTATACAAAGATAGAGGAGACCCAACCCTGTCTTCGAAGAGTCCAAAGTCTTCTGAAGGAGATGGGTGTGTCTTAGTAGTCCCTGCTTCCCCAGGGGCAGCCCCATGCCAGGAAGGTGTCAGGGAGGTGGTCCTTGCCATATCCCGAAAACAAGGCGTGTGGCTCAGTGGGCTCAGCTCGGACCCCCTCCATGCTGCTGTCTGCACTCCCCTCCCTCAGCTCTGCTTTTCTTTCTAGTGCCTGTGCCGGAAACTCTTCTCTAGCAGGCCTCCAGAGGGTTACTGGAGCCGCCTTGGCAGTACCCGCAGAGAACCAAAACCACCTGGGAGCTTGTGGTCACTCTGGTGCGGGGCCCCTTAGGAAGTGACTGGTTGGCGCAGGTCCCTGGGCTGGACCACTGCTGAAATGTGACCTACCCCAGAACTCCCCCTCAGCATCAGGCTTGCAGCTGCCCTCCTAGAGTCTTGCTTGAGGCCATACCTTTTTTGCTCCATTCTTCTCCCAGGGCCTGTTTTCCCATGTGCCTGACTGGTGTCCCCTGGGAGCGCTCCCATTGTAAATTCTCTCATCTTAGGGTCAGCAGGAAGCGTAACTGTGTTCCCATTTCCAGATGAGGGAACTGAGGATTGGGAAGTTTCAGCCACTTTCTTTTTTTTTTTTTTTTTTATCATTATACTTTAAATTCTAGGGTACATGTGCACAACGTGCAGGTTTGTTACATATGTATCCATGTGCCATGTTGGTGTGCTGCACCAATTAACTCGTCATTTACATTAGATATATCTCTTAATGCTATCCCTCCCCCCTACCCCCACCCCAAAACAGGCCCAGGGTGTGATGTTCCCCTTCCTGTGTCCAAGTGTTCTCATTGTTCAATTCCCACCTATGATTGAGAATATGCGATGTTTGGTTTTTTGTCTTTGTGATAGTTTGCTGAGAATAATGGCTTCCAGCTTCATCCATGTCCCAACAAAGGACATGAACTCATCATTTTTTATGGCTGCATAGTATTCCAAGGTGTATATGTGCCACATTTTCTTAATCCAGTCTATCATTGATGGACATTTGGGTTGGTTCCAAGTCTTTGCTATTGTGAATAGTGCCTCAGTAAACATACGTGTGCATGTGTCTTTATAGCAGCATGATTTGTAGTCCTTTGGGTATATACCCAGTAATGGGATGACTGGGTTAAATGGTATTTTTAGTTCTAGATCCTTGAGGAATCGCCATACAGTCTTCCACAATGGTTGAACTAGTTTACAGTCCCACCAACAGTGTAAAAGTGTTCCTATTTCTCCACATCCTCTCCAGCACCTGTTGTTTCCTGACTTTTTAATGATCGCCATTCTAACTGGTGTGAGATGGTATCTCATTGTGGTTTTGATTTGCATTTCTCTGATGGCCAGTGATGATGAGCACTTTTTCATGTGTCTGTTGGCTGCATAAATGTCTTCTTTTGAGAAGTGTCTGTTCATATCCTTCGCCCACTTGTTGATGGGGTTGTTTGCTTTTTTCTTGTAAATTTGTTTGAGTTCTTTGTAGATTCTGGATATTAGCCCTTTGTCAGATGGGTAGATTGCAAAAAATTTTTTCCCATTCTGTAGATTGCATGTTCACTCTAATGGTAGTTTCTTCTGCTGTGCAGAAGCTCTTTAGTTTAATTAGATCCCATTTGTCGATTTTGGCTTTTGTTGCCATTGCTTTTGTTGTTTTAGACGTGAAGTCCTTGCCCATGCCTATGTCCTGAATGGTATTGCCTAGGTTTTCTTCTAGGGTTTTTATGGTTTTAGGTCTAACATTTAAGTCTTTAATCCGTCTTGAATTAATTTTTGTATAAGGTGTAAGGAAGGGATCCAGTTTCAGCTTTCTACATATGGCTAGCCAGTTTTCCCAGCACCATTTATTAAACATGGAATCCTTTCCCCATTTCTTGTTTTTGTCAGGTTTGTCAAAGAGCAGATGGTTGTAGATGTGTGGTATTATTTCTGAGGGCCCTGTTCTGTTCCATTGGTCTATATCTCTGTTTTGGTACCAGTACCATGCTGTTTTGGTTACTGCAGCCTTGTAGTATAGTTTGAAGTCAGGTAGTGTGATGCCTCCAGCTTTGTTCTTTTGGCTTATGATTGACTTGGCAATACAGGCTCTTTTTTGGTTCCATATGAACTTTAAAGTAGTTTTTTCCAATTCTGTGAAGAAAGTCATTGGTATCTCGATGGGGATAGCATTGAATCTATAAATTACCTTGGGCAGTATGGCCATTTTCATGACATTGATTCTTCCTATCCATGAGCATGGAATGTTCTTCCATTTGTTTGTGTCCTCTTTCATTTCGTTGAGCAGTGGTTTGTAGTTCTCCTTGAAGAGGTCCTTCACGTCCCTTGTAAGTTAGATTCCTAGGTATTTTATTCTCTTTGAAGCAATTGTGAATGGGAGTTGACTCATGATTTGGCTCTCTGTTTGTCTGTTATTGGTGTATAAGAATGCTTGTGATTTTTGCACATTGATTTTGTATCCTGAAACTTTGCTGAAGTTGCTTATCAGCTTAAGGAGATTTTGGGCTGAGACAATGGGGTTTTCTAGATATATAATCATGTCATCTGCAAACAGGGACAATTTGACTTCCTCTTTTCCTAATTGAATACGCTTTATTTCTTTCTCCTGCCTGATTGCCGTGGCCAGAACTTCCAACACTATGTTGAATAGGAGTGGTGAGAGAGGGCATCCCTGTCTTGTGCCAGTTTTCAAAGGGAATGCTTCCAGTTTTTGACCATTCAGTATGATATTGGCTGTTGGTTTGTCATAAATAGCTCTTATTATTTTGAGATACATCCCATCAATACCTAATTTATTGAGAGTTTTTAGCATGAAGGGCTGTTGAATTTTGTCAAAGGCCTTTTCTGCATCTATTGAGATAATCATGTGGTTTTTGTCTTTGGTTCTGTTTATATGCTGGGTTACGTTTATTGATTTGCGTATGGTGAACCAGCCTTGCATCCCAGGGATGAAGCCCACTTGATCATGGTGGATAAGCTTTTAGACGTGCTGCTGGATTCAGTTTGCCAGTATTTTATTGAGGATTTTTGCATCGATGTTCATCAGGGATATTGGTCGAAAATTCTCTTTTTTTGTGTGTGTCTCTACCAGGCTTTGGTATCAGGATAATGCTGGCCTCATAAAATGAGTTAGGGAGGATTCCCTCTTTTTCTATTGATTGGAATAGTTTCAGAAGGAATGGTACCAGCTCCTCCTTGTACCTCTGGTAGAATTCGGCTGTGAATCCATCTGGTCCTGGACTTTTTTTTGGTTGGTAAGCTATTAATTATTGCCTCAATTTCAGAGCCTGTTATTGGTCAATTCAGAGATTCAACTTCTTCCTGGTTTAGTCTTGGGAGGGTGTATGTATCCAGGAATTTATCCATTTCTTCTAGATTTTCTAGTTTATTTGCATATAGTATTCTCTGATGGTAGTTTGTATTTCTGTGGGATCGGTGGTGATATCCCCTTTATCATTTTTTATTGCATCTATTTGATTCTTCTCTCTTTTCTTCCTTATTAGTCTTGCTAGTGGTCTATCAATTTTGTTGATCATTTCAGAAAAACAGCTGCTGGATTCATTGATTTTCTGAAGGCCTTTTTTTGTGTCTCTATCTCCTTCAGTTCTGCTCTGATCTTATTTATTTCTTGCCTTCTGCTAGCTTTTGAATGTGTTTGCTCTTGCTTCTCTAGTTCTTTATTTGTGATGTTAGGGTGTTGATTTTAGATCTTTCCTGCTTTCTCTTGTGGGCATTTAGTGCTATAAATTTCCCTCTACACACTGCTTTAAATGTGTCCCAGAGATTCTGGTATGTTGTGTCTTCGTTCTTGTTGGTTTCAAAGAACATCTTCATTTCTGCCTTCATTTCGTTATGTACCCAGTAGTCATTCAGGAGCAGGTTGTTCAGTTTCCATGTAGTTGAGTGGTTGTGAGTGAGTTTCTTAATCCTGAATTCTAGTTTGATTGTGCTGTGATCTGAGAGACAGTTTGTTATAATTTCTGTTCTTTTACATTTGCCGAGGAGTGCTTTACTTCCAACTATGTGGTCAATTTTGGAATAAGTGTGATGTGGTGCTGAGAAGAATGTATATTCTGTTGATTTGGGGTGGAGAGTTCTGTAGATGTCTATTAGGTCCACTTGGTGCAGAGCTGAATTCAATTCCTGGATATCCTTGTTAACTTTCTGTCTCGTTGATCTGTCTAATGTTGACAGTGGGTTATTAAAGTCTCCCATTATTATTGTATGGGAGTCTGTCTCTTTGTAGGTCTCTAAGGACTTGCTTTATGAATCTAGGTGCTCCTGTATTGGATGCGTATATATTTAGGATAGTTAGCTCTTCTTGTTGAATTGATCCCTTTACCATTATGTAATGGCCTTCTTTGTCTCTTTTGATCTTTGTTGGTTTAAAGTCTGTTTTATCAGAGACTAGGATTGCAACCCCTGCCTTTTTTGTTTGTTTGTTTTCCATTTGCTTGGTAGATCTTCCTCCATCCCTTTATTTTAAGCCTATGTGTGTCTCTGCATGTGAGATGGGTTTCCTGAATACAGCACACTGATGGGTCTTGACTCTTTATCCAATTTGCCAGTCTATGTCTTTTAATTGGAGCATTTATCCCATTTATATTTAAGGTTAATATTGTTATGTGTGAATTTGATCCTGTCATTATGATGTTAGCTGGTTATTTTGCTCATTAGTTAATGCAGTTTCTTCCTAGCATCGATGGTCTTTACAATTTGACATGTTTTTGCAGTGGCTGGTACCGGTTGTTCCTTTCCATGTTTAGTGCTTCCTTCAGGAGCTCTTTTAGGGCAGGCCTGGTGGTGACAAAATCTCTCAGCATTTGCTTGTCTATAAAGGGTTTTATTTCTCCTTCACTTACGAAGCTTAGTTTGGCTAGATATGAAATTCTGGGTTGAAAATTCTTTTCTTTAAGAAAGTTGAATATTGGCCCCCACTCTCTTCTGGCTTGTAGAGTTTCTGCTGAGAGATCCACTGTTAGTCTGATGGGCTTCCCTTTGTGGGTAACCCAACCTTTCTGGCTGCCCTTAACATTTTTTCCTTCATTTCAACTTTGGTGAATCTGACAATTATGTGTCTTGGAGTTGTACTTCTAGAGGAGTATCTTTGTGGTGTTCTCTGTATTTCCTGAATTTGAATGTTGGCCTGCCTTGCTAGGTTGGGGAAGTTCTCCTGGATAATATCCTGCAGAGTGTTTTCCAACTTCGTTCCATTCTCCCCGTCACTTTCAGGTACACCAATCAGATGTAGATTTGGTCTTTTCACATAGTCCCATATTTCCTGGAGGCTTTGTTCGTTTCTTTTTACTCTTTTTTCTCTAGACTTCTCTTCTCGCTTCATTTCATTCATTTGATCTTCAATCACTGATACCCTTTCTTTCAGTTGATCGAATCGGCTACTGAAGCTTGTGAATTCATCACGTAGTTCTCATGCCATGGTTTTCAGCTCCATCAGGTCCTTTAAGGACTTCTTTACACTGGTTATTCTAGTTAGCCATTCATCTAATCTTTTTTCAAGGTTTTTAGCTTCTTTGTGATGGGTTCGAACTTCCTCCTTTAGCTTGGAGAAGTTTGATCATCTGAAGCCTTCTTCTCTCAACTTGTCAAAGTCATTCTCCATCCAGCTTTGTTCCATTGCTGGTGAAGAGCTGCATTCCTTTGGAGGAGGAGAGGCGCTCTGATTTTTAGAATTTTCAGCTTTTCTGCTCTGTTTTTTCCCCATCTTTGTGGTTTTATCTACCTTTGGTCTTTGATGATGGTGATGTACAGATGGGGTTTTGGTGTAGATGTCCTTTCTGTTTGTTAATTTTCCTTCTAACAGTCAGGACCTTCAGCTGCAGGTCTGTTGTAGTTTGCTGGAGGTCCACGCCAGACCCTGTTTGCCTAGGTATCAGCAGCGGAGGCTGCAAAACAACAAATATTGCTGAACGGCAAATGTTGCTGCCTGACCATTCCTCTGGAAGTTTCATCTCGGTGGGTACCCAGCCATGTGAGGTGTCAGTCTGCCCCTACTGGGGAGTGCCTCCCAGTTAGGCTCCTCAGGGGTTAGCGACCCACTTGAGGAGGCAGTCTGTCTCTTCTCAGATCTTAAACTCTGTGCTGGGAGAACCACTACTCTCTTCAAAGCTGTCAGACAGGGACATTTAAGTCTGCGGAGGTTTCTGCTGCCTTTTGTTTGGCTATGCCCTGCGCCCAGAGGTGGAGTCTACAGAGGCAGGCAGGCCTCCTTGAGCTGCAGTGGGCTCCACCCAGTTTGAGCTTCCCGGCTGCTTTGTTTACCTACTCAAGCTTCAGCAATGGCGGGCGCCCCTCCCCCAGCCTCGCTGCCGCCTTGCAGTTCGATCTCTGACTTTGGCCACTTTCTTGAATGCCCCACCACTGGTGGTAGCTGAGGCATGCCTTGGACCCGTTGTGATTTGACTCCAAAGGCCAGTTTTTTTTTCCACCCTGCAGCAAGTGATGAGGACTACAGCAGAGGGAGACATCAATTTCCAAACGAGGGCAAAGGAAGGGACAATAAATTGTAATGTTTAGACATGAAGGTGGGTGGTGACCCTGTGTAGCCCAGGGAAGCTCAAGTGGGAATTTTCAGATGGAGAAGGTGGGAATGGCATTGTAGGAAGAGGGAACGGCATGTGCAAAGGCACAGGGGTGTAAAAGGCACTGCTTGTTGGTGGAACTTCTGTGACCCCCTCTTCCAGCCTCATATTTCTCCTGACTGCTTCCCTGTTTCCACCTGAGTCCCTCCAACCTATTCTCCAAGCAGAAGCAGCCAAAGATGTCTTTTAAGAGTGTAAATATGATCACATCTCACTGAGCATCTTCTCCAAAAACAAAACCAAACGAACAATAAAACCTTTCAGTGGCTTCCTCTCCCATTTGGAAAAAAAACCCAAACCCTTTTCCATGTCCAGCCAGCTGCTGGCCTCATCTCTTGCCCTGCTCCCTTTCACTCACTCCAGCCCCTGGCTGACTCTGTCCTCTGAAAGCTTGCTCCTGCCCCAGGGCCTTGGCACTTGCTGTGCCCTCTTCTGCAGGGAAGAAACTCCCTTCCTCCAGAACTTCCCAGGGCTGGCTTCTTGTCCTTGAGGTCTCAGTTTATGCCATGTCTTAGAGAAGTCACACCCCAGCACATTGCCCTGTTGGTTCCTTCAAAACACTTGTAACATCTCTAGTCATCAGACTGGTACCATTGTCCATTTTGCATCTCTCCACTAGAATGTGTGCTGTGTGAGGTCAGGGACCTTATCTCTCTCACCTCCTCATCCCAAGTGCCTTTAGCAGTGCCTGACACGTAGTAGGTGCTCCTGAAAAATTGCTGCATTTGACTGGTATATGTGGAAGGCCCAGAGGTTGGGCAGGAGCCAGGGTGAGGTGGTGAAAGGCCTTGAATGTCTAGGTAAGGCATTTGGGCATCATCCTCTGAGTAAGAAGGAGCTCCCAGTGAAGATCATTTTCTCAGCCAGTTCCTGAGGGGAAAGGAAGGAAAGATACAACATCTGCAGAGTGCTCTGGGATGTTGAGAGCTGGACAGATTGGCTCTCAGTCCTGAAATGGGCTGCTCACTTCTCCCCATGCTCAGTCCCTGATCCCATCCTGTCTTAAGGGGTACAAAAGAGAAATGATGCGCTAAAGTGGGCCTGGACCCATGATTGACACCCTTGGGTCCTTCACGCCTTCCCACACATCAAGTCCTTCCTCTCTTTAGTCCCCAGCGACTTCCTCACCATCTTTTTCACCCCCCACCTTCCCTCCTCCAAACTCCCAGCCAACTCCACTGCCTGTGAAATAAGTCAGACACCTATTCAAGTTTCTCCAGGACAGACCTTTCCCCACCCCTGTGGACACTGAAGACTTATTCTATTTGGACTCATCAATCCAGGGATTGTTTTCCCCCCGTCTCTCAGCTATGTTCTCCAAGAGAAGAAACGTTTTGTCCTCCCATGGCATTGGATTGTAAAGTGTTATTAAATATACTAAGGAATGGTAAATAAAGCATTGATGAAGAAGGAGGAGGCACGTTGAATTGTGTAGATTTTTAAAATCAGGTTTCCACAGTTTATTATGAGGGAGGCTTTCTCTTGTTACTCCTGAAAGCAAATTTTGAGTCAGCCTGCTTAAAATGTAGGAAGGAACTTCTCTTAGTAGGAGCAAATAGAGAGAAAGAATCACTTCTGAAATGGTTAAGAGGGAAGGTGGAATTAGTGTAGGCAGGCGACTCCACGTAAGTCTGGGGACTTGGGGCCTGTTCTTCTTGGACTGATGTGTGAAACCATCACCTGGGCTCTTGTACTGCGGATTTGATGGGCTCTGGGACCTGGCATTTCTACTAACTGCCAGGTGATGCTGATGCTGCTGGTCCAGGGACCACACTTTGAGTAGCAAGGATCTGGATGACTGGAGTACAGTGGCTTGCAACCAGGTTGGGTTCTTCTGAAGCGCCCAGGGAATTTACAAAATAGAATTTACTTGGTCCCAACCTGGGGGATTCTGATTGAGCAGATCTGGAGGGAGGCCCAAGAATTTGCATTTCTAACAAGCTTCCAGGCTGCTGTTCTTTGTGCAGGGGCATTGACAAACTCAGAGGCACAGCTGTCTTAACAGGTTTCAAATCCCAATAGGAGAGGGAGGAGAGTGGAGAGGGGTTGAGAAAGGGAAGAGCAGAGTTAAGCAACAGAGGGATTGGTGTAGTTAGAGTGAATGAGAGACAGCACATAGCTTGGCATTTCCATTTGACCAGCAGTATTTCATATTATGTCTTGACCTCTGCGCAAGTTGGTTATTCGTGATTTGCCAGGCATCTGTGTTTTTATTGACTAGTTCCTGCTTGTAGGCAAGCTCACGTGGAAGCATCCTGTGCTCTTCTGGCATTTTTAAACTATGCAGGTCTTCCAAGCACATTCCAGGCTGAGAGGCCTCTGCTGACAGCCCCTGCAATAGTGATGTGGAGATGAGGAGGCCACACACCAGTCGCTGCGACAGTATTTCTCTAAATGTGGTTTGTGGACAGCTCAGCAGAACCTCCTGGGCATTGTGAAAATGCAGTTTCCTTGGCCCAAGACCTTGTGACTCTGCAGGGAGCCCCAGAGTCTGCATTTTTTTTTTTACCAGCTTCCCAAGAGATTTGAATCTCCCTTTCCCCTATGGAGACAGCCTCCCAAAACACTGCACACCACACAGTTCCAAGCATTCCTGTTACCACTTTCCTCCTGGGACCTTCTGCACTAGATGGCACAGGATAAATCTATGCTGGAGGGAGGCAGATCCATAGGTTCTCCTTTCTTAGCTTTTTGGAATCCCCTCTTCCATATCTTCCTGGGAGGTCCCCACCCTTTATTTCAGGACCTGCCCCCTCCAGGCAGCCTCCCAACCCATACCTGTGTCTCCTCCACTTTGCTCATCTATGTTCATTTCCCGCCTCATCCACTCGGATGCTCAGCCTGTACAGCCTTGAACCTCTGTCGTCTCCTCCTTGAGTCAGCCAGCCACTAATTGAGCAAATATTTATCAAGACCTTTTATGTGTCCGGTTCTAAGTAGGCCCTGGGTTACAAGATGAACCGACACTGCCCTAGAGAAGCTCACAGTCTAGTGTGGGGGACAGACAGACACGGATACAGTAATAAAAATACCCTAGTAAGGACTCTGGAGTCAGGCTGCCAGGGTTTAAGTTCCGAGTCCACCCTCAGTATCTGTGTTACCTTGGGCAAGTATCTTAACCTCTCTGTGTTCCACTTTTCTCATCTTTAAAAAAGGGAGAACAACAAAGCCTGCCTCAGAGGGTTTGTGGGAGGGACAAGTAAGAGAATGAGTGCAGAATGCCTAACTCATTTCCAGGAGCCAAGTAAGAGTTCAGCAATACTGAGGTTGATGCTGTGTAGAAAGGAATGACTCCTCAATCTGCCTAAAATTATCAAGAAGGCTTCACAGAAGAAGGGGGTATTGGAAGTGGAGGGACAGGATGAGAAAAAATGTGTTGAGTAGAGAAAGGAGAGGAAGGGCAATCCAGGAAGCAGGAACAGTATAGAACACGAGAAAAAATGCTATAGGGTCTGCTCAGCAAAGCTGGAGGGTGGAGGATATCGTAGGCTATAGTAAGAGGTAGGCTGGAGACTCTCACTAAGCCTCGGTTTCCCCATCTGAAAAGGGAGGGCAATAATGGCACATGCCTTATGGAGATAGAGTGAAGATTAGATCAAGTAATCATAGGAGCTCAGTATGCTACACTCAGTAAGGGTTAGCTGGGGCTGCTGTTATTGAGGCTAAGAAATACTCGGTGAGTGACTAAGGTGCACATATTTACATCCACGGATTCTGCCTTTGGTGGAACTTTCTGGAAACTGCATTGGGAGCTCCCTTGTGGGTGAGTGGATCAATTCCCCCTTGAGGCCCTGCCTGGTTTCTGACGCCCCCCAAGTGGGTCACTCAACTCAGGCACCTTCCCTCCCCATCCTGCTCTGTCTCCATCAGGTGTGGTTGAGTCCTTTGGACCCTTCAGAAAGCAAATTCACCGACAGCCAATGAAGACTGGGCATTTTGAAGTCTTGGAAACAATGTTTCCAGCATGAGGTGATGGGCTGCAGCAGATAAGAGTGGCTGTGTGGCTTTCACATAAGCAAAGGGGGGTCACTGGTGGCTGGCCTGGCGAGCATGCCACACCCCATGGAGGAGCCGTGCCGGCCTGCTGCTCTGGGGCTCACCTTAGAAATACCTGAAAACACTTCCCTTTAAATTTATTTTTTTGCTTTGACTTTTTTATTGAGGTGGGATACACATAACATAAAATGTACCATCTTAGCCATTTTTAGGTGTACAGTTCAGTGGTCTCAAGTGTATTCATATAGCTGTGAAACTATCACCACCATCCATCTTCAGAACTTTTTCACCTTCCTTAACTGAAACGCTATACCCATTAAACACTAACTCCCTGTTCCCCCCCAAGCCCCTAGCAACCACCACTCACTTTCTGTCCCTATGACCTTGACTGCTGTACATACCTCATGAGTGGAACCACACAGTATTTGTCCTCTTGTGACCGGCTTATTTCTCTCAGCATAACGTCCTCAACATTCATCCTTTGGATTTCCTTTCTTTTTGAGGCCGAATAATATTCAACTGTGTTTGTATACCGTATTTTGTTTCTGCATTCATCCACTGATGGACACTTGCGTTGTTCCCATATTTTGGCTATTGTGAATAATGCTGCTACGAACATGCGTGTGCAAATATCTGTTTGTATCCCTGCTTTCAATTCTTTGGGGTATATACTCAGGAGTGGGATTGCTGTATCACGTGGTGATTCTAAGTTTAGGTTTTCAAGGAATTGTCATACTGGTTCTGTCTCTCTACACACAGTACTTATGCACCAAGACCTCCCTGGATTCAGGGCACCCTGTAACATCAATGATGGTGTTATGATGACACTTAAGTGACTAAGTCATAGCTAAAGTCTAGTTTTCTTTGTGTGTTGTAAAGATCTTGCCTTATAGCCTCACCTCATTTCTGACTCCTGCAGAGGACTGCCCATCATTTTATTTTCTCTGATGTAGCTAGGGAAGGGTGGTGGACTTCACTTGAAAATGGTGCAAACCTTTCTGCTTGAGGGTGGCCCAGGTGTCTGCCCCTCTGATCTGGGGCTCAGGGACTCTCTCTGGGCCACGTGGTGGGGTCACCAGCCCAGAGAAACTGATTTACACAAGCCAGGCCACATCTGGGGCTGGGGTGGGCAGAAGAAGACCTATTTATTTGTTTATAACAAAAAATAGCCCCATTATCTGGAATAGAATAGTCTCCCCTTGAAGCCTCAGGCTCCATACATATCCAAATCAGAAGAGGAGACTATTGTACTGATTTGCCAGGGACCCATCATCACCCCAAACAGAAACCTGAACCTGGCATAGTCCATTCTCTCCTAGTTCACACAAGGTTAATGGGCATCAGAGGACAGCACCAAATTGAAACAGGGGAGTAAGACGGATGGAGCATGACTGGCATTAAGCTAAAGAACTGCATCTCACAATGGACAAAGGCTTTCCAGATGGTTATAATCCTTGACACTAGCTAAATCTACTACCACCTTCATCCATCCATCCATCTATCTATCCATGCATCCATTCATACATCCATTCACCCATCCATCTATCCATCCATTCACCCTTCCGTCCATTCACCCTTCCATCCACCCATCTACCACCCAGCCATCCACCCACCCTTCCATCCATCTACACATCCATATCCCCCCCATCCATCCACCCACCCATTCATCCATCCACCCACGAACCCATCTGTATTACTCCATTTTCACGTGGCTGAGAAAGACATATCCAAGACTGGGCAGTTTACAAAAGGAGGAGATTTATTGGACTTACAGTTCCATGTGGCTGGGGAGGCCTCACAATCATGGTGGAAGGTGAAAGGCACATCTCACATGGCAGCAGACAAGAGAAGAGAGCTTATTCAGGGAACCTCCCCTTTTTAAAACCATCAGATCTTGTGAGACTTATTCCCTATCATGAGAACAGAACAGCATGGGAAAGACCTGCCCCCATGATTCAATTACTTCTCACTGGGTCCCTCCCACAACACATGGAAATTCGATAAGAAATTTGGGCGGGGAATTTGGGCGGGGACACAGCCAAACCCTATCATTCCACATCTGGCCCCTCCCTAATCTCATGTCCTCACATTTCAAAACCAATCATGCCTTCTCAACAGTCCCCCAAAGTCTTAATTTATTTCAGCGTTAACTCAAAAGTCCACAGTCCAAAGTCTCATCCAAGACAAGGCAAGTCCCTTCTGCCTATGAGCCTGTAAAATCAAAAGCAAGCTAGTTACTTCCTAGATACAATGGGGGTACAGGCATTGGGTAAATACAGCCATTCCAAATGGGTGAAAATAGCCAAAACAAAGGGGCTGCAGGCCCCACGCAAGTCCAAAATCCAGCAGGGCAATCAAGCCTTAAAGCTTAAAAATGATTTCCTTTGACTCTATGTCTCACATCCAGGTCACATGGATGCAAGAGGTGGGCTCCCATGGCCTTGGGAAGCTCCACCCTGTGGCTTTGCAGGGCATAGCTCCCCTCCTGGTTGCTTTCAGGGGCTGGCATTGAGTGTCTGTGGCTTTTCCAGGTGCATGATGCAAGCTGTCAATGTACCTACCATTATGGGGTCTGGAGGATGGTAGCCCTTTTCTGAGCCTGGTACCAATTTACTGTGTTAGTCTGTTTTCACGCTGCCAATCTTTAGTGGCACACCTGAGACTGGGAAATTCACAGAAGAAAGACGTCCGTTGGACTTGCAGTTCCACGTGGCTGGGGAGACCTCACAATCATTGTGGAAGTTGAAAGGCGTGTCTCACATGGTGGTACACAAGAGAAGAGAGTTTGTGCAAGGAATCTCCCCTTTTTAAAACCATCAGATCTTGTGAGACTTATTCACTACCACGAGAACAGAACAGCATGGAAAATACCTGCCCCTATGATTCAATTACCTCCCACCAGGTCCCTCCCACAACATGTGGGAATTCAAGATGAGATATGGGTGGGAACACAGCCAAACCATATCACCATCCATCCATCCATTTATCCTATCCATCTACCCGTCTGTCCATTCACCCATCCATCTCATCCCCTCCCTTCCTGAGCTGAGGTCAGAGAGAATGGGAGTTAACTAGTCTAATAAGAGAGAGGAATGCTCCATCTGAAGGAACAGCATATGCAAAGGGTCTGTGCTGGAAGAGAGTTTGTCAGCCAGTAGAGCTGGATCAGAGAAATTGGCAGAAGGATGACATAAGATGAGGCTGGAGTGGTGAGCAGGGGACAGACCCTGTGGGCTTATGGGACCCTTTAGGGAGTTCTGTCTACACCAGTGGTATCCAATATAATTTTCTGTGATGACGAAATATTCTGTAACTGTGCTGTCCAGTATAATAGCCACTGACCAACATGAGCACTTGAAATGTGGTGAGTATGACTGAAGGACAGAACTTTTGATGTCCCACTTTAATTAATTGAAATTTATGCCAGATGTGGTGGCTCACACCTATGATCTCAGCACTTTGGGAGGCCATGGTGGGAAGATCACTTAAAACCAGGAGTTTGAGACCAGCCAACAAAGGAAGACCCCATCTCTATAAATAATAATAAAATTTAAATGGCCACATGTGGCTAGTGGCTGCTGCACTGGAGGTGCAGGTCTATACTCTGAAAATGGCTGGAGGCCAAATGAAGGGTTTATGCAACAGATGAATCAACGTGGTCATGGTCATCTCTGGCTGCTGTGTGGAAAATAAATTGGAAAGATGATGATAGGATGCAAGAAGACTCAATGAGGAAGCTTCTGCTGTGGCCCAGACAAGAAGATTGGCAGTATGGCCTGGGACCAGGGGCAGAAATGGAGGTAGGGAGAAGTGAAGAGATTTGGGAAAGACCAGAGATGGAAAACTGGTAGGATCTGGTGCTGGGAGAAGTGTTGGTGATTTGGAAGCAAAGCTCTTGGAGTTTCTCCCAGGTTATGTCTCTGGATGACATAGTGGGATGGAAAGTGGTACTTTCTCTGAGGTAGGGAAGGAACCCAGGACCAGGTTTGGGGGAGTATGGGAGTCCTGAGGTCAGTTTGGGTCACAGTGAGCATGAGTGGCTTTTGAGTTGTCCAGGTGGAAATATCAATTAAGAAACTGGGGCTCTGGCGAGAAATATGGGTTGGAGATAGAAAGTTGGATTTGTGAATATGTAGAAGTCAAAGACATGGGCCTTGATAGCAGAGTCAGGGAACAGCAGGAAGCCTAGGCCCAAGCCTCAGGGGCCTGCCACATTGATGCTGGGAGGAGAAAGGTGTTTCCACAAAGGTGACAGAGAAAGCATGGCCAGAGATGTTGGAAGAAATCCAGGAAAGTGTTAGTCAGGAAAACCAGGAATGTGTTAGTCAGGACAGCCAAGGGAAGAGACTGTCTCCAGGTGGAGGGGTGGGGAATAGGTTGAGCGCAGGTGAGAGGTCAATCCAGCTAAGAATAGAACCACTGCCATCGGATGTGTGGGTGCAGAAGTCAGTGGCGACCTAGCTCAAGGGCAACCAGCTGGGGACAGCCGGCAACCCTCAGGCTGATCTCCTTGCTGATTTGCTGACAATAATCACCTTCTCCTCCCAACTTATATGCCCAAGTGCTCCCATCTCCGCAGCCAATTGCACTCCCTGCTCTATTGCCAGTCCTCCACTTTCTCTTGCTGACATCTTTTCAGGTGCATTACATGGGAAAGCAGAGGGCAGCCTGGAATCAGAAGATGAAGACAATTGTGTGTGGAATTCATCCTCTTCCCTTCACCTTTTCTGGATGTCTGCCTCCCTTTCCCCTGTGAGAGAAGAGTTCTTTTGTGTGCTTCTCTGGACTTTGCCCATGGAGTTTTATTTCTTCACCTGCCTGCTCTTTTATTCATCACCATCAACTTCTTTTCCTCTCTTCTCAGACCTCTTCAGACTTCCTCTATTGAGGAAAAACTATTCCTTCCTTTGATGCCTTCACTGTCCTAGGAACATCTACTATCCTCTCCTTGGCTTCTCCAGTCTGAGTTTCCAAGTGAGAGCTCTCCATCAGCTGCTCACCCCCTGCCTTATTCTCCGAAACCTTAGCAGGGCCATCTCCTTGCTGGGGACAGATACCGGGGACCCTCCTCATGTTCATCCTCCCCACTTCCCTACAGCAGTTGATGCAACACATGGGGTGGGGACCAGTTCCAGCCATCCTCTTATTCATGAAAATCTGTGCCTTGGCTTCTTCAATGGCAAGTTTTAAACCTAGATGATAAGGGGAAGCAAGAGAAGAAAAACCGAACAAAATAAAGCAGAGAGCTAGGGCCTGTTTGATCTCACGGTGAGATGTCAGCACCCTTTCCCATCCACCCCACCCTGCCTTCCCTGCCTCACATCCACCACTTGCCTTCCTCTGCCCAAGTCCTCTGAGTCCATGTCCTCTCCTTCCTTATTGTTCTAGTGGGCCCATTTCCCTGCCTGTCATGCCTTCTTGTCTTCACCTACAGAAACTCTCCCCATGGGCTGGACACAGCTCAGATTCGTTGTTCTCCACAATCTTTTCCTTTCCCAAATCTTTGTACTGCAGAAGGGGCTGCCCACATTCCCCCTCACCCCCATTGCTCCCACCAAGCCCTGGAACCCCAGTGCTTTTCTGAATCACAGTGTCACATAATTTCCCTTTGTAATCCATCATTCACCTGGCAATTAATCACATCCTGCTGTGCCGACCTCTGATGCTGTGCACTTGCAGGGCGCTTCTTGCCTTGTATGATTATGTAACGCCCCGCATGTTGTCTCCTCAACCTGAATTCCATTCTGGTGGGAGTTGCAGGAGTAGGCAGGGGTGCCTTATCTGTCTTTGAATCCTCTGAAGCTCTTAGTGGAGCGCCTCAAACAGGAGATGCTCAATAAACGCACAATGATTGATGGGCTTGTTGTTGGTTTTTCTCTAGCCCATCCTTTATTCTGCTGTCAGAAAAATCTTTCTCAAGGATCATTCCCATTATATAACGCACTCTGCTTCCTTGCTTTAGTCAGCAAGTGTTATTGAATGTCCGCTTGGTGGGTGGCGCCAGGGAGGGGCTTTGGGGGTAAAGAGGGGGTGAATGAAGAAACAGCTGATAGAGGCCCCCATTCTTAAGAGCTCACAGAGCCTAACACACTCAGGAAGTGATGACAAGCAAAAGACATATATGGAATTAAGCCATGAAAGAGGAATCGCAAACGTCACAGGAAGCCAGAGGATCGGGGGTGTCTTAATGGTCTGCCAAGCATCCAGGCTGACTTGGGGAGGTGGAAGGACTTGAGCTGGGTCTCCAGGATGAGACGGTTTGGGATGAGACAGGAAGAGAGGAAAGGATTCCAGACAAGGAGAATTTGGGGAGTGAAGCGATGCAGGTGCCAGCATCATCATTTCAGCATTTGTGACCTCTCAAGTATCCCCAGGAAAACGTGAGAATGACAGAAACCACTCTGATTTGCAGAAACCTATGAGTCTTTAGCAATTTAGGGAAGACCATCGACATGCCCGAATAGGCAATTTGTACAGGCTCTCACAAACATTGATATCGGCCAGAACTCTCTCCAGATAGGCAGAAGGAGTGGGCTTTGGATGAAGTCTCTGGGTGGGGTCTTCACTGAGGCTCTCAGGTCGCCTGTGATAGACACAGCTGCCAACTAGCCAGGCTGCATGTGTCAATGTCTTTGCAATGGGGGTCCCACCCAGGATCAAGTGGGTCCTCCCAGGTTCGAGGAGAACACATCAAAGATCCTGTGAATACCACATTGCCACAGGTCTTCTGTCACACATAGGAGGAGGGTGGAGCCTCCCAACTCACCCTTTGATGCTTTCCTGGTCGCATAAGAGGCTTTGAAACATTTGAAAATGAAAGGAAACCCAACTATCACCCCAGCTGGAACTAACCGAAGATGAAGAAATTGGGACCTTAGGGGACATGCTTACAAATTTTCCAGGCATCATACAGGATGACTAGTGGAGACAGATGAAGACTCAATTCACAGACCTCATCCCTCAGGCCTGCCACCACTTTGACTCCTTTTTTACTTTTGTGACTTTTTTTGGGTGAAATCTCAAATTGCAAGAACAATACAAAGAACTCCTGTGTCCTTTAACCAGAAGCACCGTTGTTCCTACTTTCCTTGTGTGCTTTATCTGTGTGCGTCCACACATGTAGAGATGCATCTTTTGAATAAGTTGCAAACCTCCTTACACCTCACCTCTAAATGCTTTAGTATACACTTCCTAAGAACAAAGACACTCTCTGATAAGCCCTGTGAAATGATCAAAATTTGCAAATTTAACATTATTCCACCGCTATTGCTTAATCCACTGTTCATATTCACATATCATCAACAGCCCCAGTAAAGTCCTTCAAAGCTTTCTCCCACTAGCTTATTTTGAGTACAACCCCCCTCCATTTTTATTTTTAACTTTTTACTTAGCAATAATTTCAAACTCACAGAATACTACAGAGAACAACCAAGTATTTTACCTAGATTCACCTATGGTTGACATTTTACCCCACTCTCTTTACCATAGCCACACATTCTCTCTCTCTCTCTCTCCCCCCCACCTCCCTCCCTCTCTCTCTCTCTCCCCCCCACCTCCCTCCCTCTCTCTCTCTCCCCCACCCCGACATACATAGTATTTTTTTCCTAAACCATTTGAGAGTAACTTGCATTCAACATATGCCTTAACCCATAAATCTTTCATGGCATATTACCTAAGAAGAGGGAATTCTCTTATATAACTGTAGTGCAATTTATACATTCTATAAAATTAACATTTTGACATGATATGATACTTTTTTTTGAGAGGAAATTCACATAACATAAAATTAACTGTTTTAAAGGAAATAATTCAGTGGCATTTGGTACACTCACATTGTTGTGCAGCCACCACCTCTATCTAGTTCTAAAACATTTCCATCACCCCAAAAGAAAAACCATCTGCATTAACCAGTTTATCCCTCTGTCTTTTCCCTCCAGCCCCTGGCAACCACCAATCTGCATTCTGTCTCTACGGACTTATTGATTCTAGACATTGCATATAAATAGAATCATGGAATATGCAGCCTTTTGTGTCTGGCCTTTTTTCATTTAGCATTTAGTTGGAGCATGTATTAGTACTTCATTCCTTTTCGTGGTTGAATAATACTCCATTGTATGTACACACCACATTTTGTTTATCCATTCATCATTTGATGAACATTTGGGTTGCTTCCACCTTTTGACTTTTGTGAACAACGCTGTTGTGAACATATGTGTATCTATATTTGTTTGAGTCCCTGTTTTCAATTCTTTTTGGCATATACCTAGCAGTGGAATTGCTGAGTCAGATGGTGATTCTATGTTTAACATTTTAAGGAACTGCCAAATTGTTTTCCTTAGCAGCTACCATTTTCTATTCCCACCAACAATGTACAAAGGTTCCAATTTCTCCACACCCTTGCCAAAACTTTTCTCCTTAACTTATTATAGCCACTCTAGTGGGTGTGATCTCATTGTGGTTTTGATTTGCATGTTCCTGATGGTGAAGTTGTTGAGTATATTTTCATATGTTTGCTGGTTATTTGTATATCTTCTTTGGGGAAATGTGTATTCAAGCCCTTTGCCCATTTTTAAATTGGGTTGTTTGCCTTTTTATTGTTGAGTCGTATTAGTTTTTTCTATATTCTGGATACTAGACTCTTATCAGATCAATGATCTTCAAGCCTGTTCTCCCATTCTGCAGGTTGTCTTTTCACTTTCTTGATAATGTCCTTTCATGAATGAAAGTGCTTTATTTTAATGAAGTCCAATATATCTATTTCCTTTTTGTTGCTTTTGCTTTGGGTGTCTGACGTATACTTTGATCTAATCTGATGCCCTTATTTTGTCAACTGTGTCAATTGACCCATTTTTTTCCTCCAGCACAGGATCCAGTCTAGGATCAGATACTGCATTTGGTTGTCATATCTTTTAAGCCTTCTTTAATTTGGAACATTTGCCCAGCCTTTCTTTGTCTTTTATGACATTGAAATTTTTTGAAGAATATAATCCCTGTACTTTTTAATAGAATGTTCCTCATTTGGGGTTTGTCTGTTTCCTCTTGATTAACTTCCAGTTATGCGTTCTCAGATGGAATGCCACCTCGGTGGTGCTGTCTTTCCCAGGCATGTGATGCCATGTGCCCCACAATGGAGATGGGAATTTTGACCATCCGGACAAGGTGTCACTTAATTTCTCCACTGCATCATTATTATTTTCTCCCCAATCTGTGAGGAGACGCTTGAAGACTAGGCAAATAATGCTGCTTCTCCACAAAGTTTCCCCCAGACTTGGCCTCCATTGATTATTCTTGCTTGATCCATCTTTACTATGATTGCTGATTTTGCAACTCCAGCATTCCACATTTATCAAACAGGCCTCGGCATGCTACTTCAAGCAAGAGCTCTCCGTTCTCTCCCATGGATCCACAGATGCATCCACTCTTCTATGTGAACTCATGAATTCCTGGTTTTGTTCCCCAAAGACTTATAGTTAATTACTGTATTAATTATTTTGGTGCTTACATCATCCCAGATTTGGCCACTGGGAGTCCTTACAAGCTGACGTTTGCATCCTTGTGACATGCCTCATCTTTGCCTTGCTGTTGTTGTTGTTGTTGTGTGAGTGCGTGTTTAAGCATCTCCTTGACTTTCTGGCATAACAAGATGTTCCTGGCTCATCCTGAACCTGGCCTGTCCCAGCCCTGCTGTCAACCATTTCTCCCAGGATCTCTAATTCCTGTTAGAGGAAAATGATTAATTAGAGACCAAGACCTGGGCACCAGGCGAGCACACCCCTTTGGTAGACTTCCTCAGTGTATGGGGAGGAGGCAGGGGGTGCTGAGCTCAGGGCTGGGGGGCCACAGCTGCTTCCCTACCCTATTGTGGGGCTTAGGAATCCTCTGTGGTCACACATATGAAACATCCAGCCCACCATGGCAGGGACCCAAAGCGGATTAGCCACAGGCATTGTTTCATGCGGCACCTTTTTTTTAGCTAAATTTCGATGCATACCTGTGATTATTTCCAGGTGAATGGGTCATGAAAAATCATGTGTTTCTTAAACATAGAAATGGATTATTTTGATGATATGTGAGCACAGAGCTCTGCTGGGTTTTACACAGGCCAGACATTGTGTGTATGTGTGTGGGCGTACATGTACATAGTGTCTTTTTTGTTCTATAGGGTGAGATTGTAAAGTTATCTGGTTGCTGCTCTGTTTCTTCCAAGAAGCTATGGGCTCCTGAGGCCAGTGACTGTGCCTGCTGTATTCATCACCCAGCACCCAATACAGTGCCTAGCCCCTAGCTGGGACTCTGTAAATGACTCTTGGGTCAATACTAATGGCTAAGTATAGCTCCCCTAATATGATGCACTTGCAACACGCCAGGTACTGTTCAGAGTGCTTTACATGAATAGACTGTTCTAATCCTCGAAACCCTGCTTTCATCGTCCCTATTTTATAGATGAGGAAATTGAGGCTCAGGGAAGTTGAGTACTTTGCCCAAGTTTATACAACCAGGAAGTGACAGAGCCAAATTCACTCCTAAGCAGTCTTGCTCCAGAGTCCATGCTCTTAACTACAACAGTATAGTAAGGGATGGGTGGAGGGGTGGATGAGGGATGGAAGGATGAATGGGTGGATGAGGGATGGAAGGATGAATGGGTGGAGGGGTGGATGAGGGATGAATGGATGAATGGGTGGAGGGGTGGATGAGGGATGGAAGGATGAATGGGTGGATGAGGGATGGAAGGATGAATGGGTGGAGGGGTGGATGATGGATGAACGGGTGGATGGGTGGATGAGTGGATGAGTGGATGAGTGGGTGGGTGGATGGGTGGATGGGTAAGTGAGTGAATGGGTTTATGTATGTATGAATGGTTGGATGGGTAGATGATGGATGGATGGGTGAATGGATGGATGGGTGGGTAGGTAAATGAGTGGGTAGGTGGATGGTTGGATGAATAGATGGGCAGATGAGTCAACCAGACACGGTGGCTCATCTGTTTCTCTCCTACTCTTTTAGGCTTCACTTCTCCCTGGGAACATCTCCATGCCCGCCTTTCCCAGTCCCTCAGAACTCCTTCCTTTCATAGCACATCTCCCTCCCAGAGATGTACCCTCAGCTGCATCCAAGTTAGAGCTGAGCAACCAGAAAGAGAATAATCTCCATTCTTGTTCTAGACCAGACATTGCCAACTGGCATCTTAAAGGCGAGATCTGGCCCCTGGATGTATTCTGTTTGACCAAAAGCAGATGAAAACAACAGTAACAACTAGAAAAATATTTAGTATTTAAAAATCAGAAAGTTGAATTTTGATTTCCAGCTTCTTTTTTAAAAATTGGAAAATTTAGCGACTTGGGCCCTCATATACTGGGCCACCCTTGGCTAGGGCTGAGGGTCAGCTGTCCATGTAAGATGAGACTTGAGACTCTCCATTTGCAGCAGTCCCCATTCAGCCCTGTCACTTGTCATCTACTTGTCTCCTGGATACCCTGAGTTTGCAATCCCCAGTCTAGACACTACCCCTCTAGTCAGCTGGTCCCAGGTGGGATTAGTTTTCTTGGCTACAGCATCCCACCTTAGGCTCTTCTGAGCAAATAGTTGTCTACAAAAGCTATGCTGCCCCATCTTCTACCTGAACCCCTGCTGTAATGGAAATCCTGTTCCATTTCTTGTCCTCTGTGTGTTTCCTTCCAGTTCAATTGAGGGCCCAAAGTTGTTAGTTTCCCTGAGTTCAATTGCTAGTCATCCTGAGTGTACCTCAATCCTCCCTGTCTTGGGTAACAACACCCCCACTGTTGGTCAGGAATCCATTCACATTGTCCTCCACATCACTGATGGCCATGTTGAAGGGGCTCTGAGGACAGAGCCACGTGGCATGCTATCAGAGACGCCCCTCTGGGATAACACTTCCAATTCATTTGATCATGCAACCACTCTGAATCCCTCTGTACTATGATCTGGCCTTCCTTTCTACAACATTTCCTCCAGAACATCAGGAGAGACCTTGAATGTTCAAACACCATGCCCCTGTGTTACTCTTGTCTGTCTGGAGAGCCCTAGGAAAGCAGGCAGGAGGCAGCAATGGGGAATGGGGTGGGGGGAATGGGAGCTGGGGTGAGGACATCACAGCCTTCCCCATACTCTTTCCTTATTACAAGGGCCCTCCTCCTCCAGAAGCCTTCTGGGAATCCCAGTGAAGGTAACTGCCTTCTCCCTGAAGCCTCTGCCCTCTCCTGCCTTTTGGCCTCCCCCAGGTCTCAGATTCCTGACATCACGTCACAATGCCTGCACTTCTCCAGGATGTCATTCATCTCAGTGGCCACAAAATGACAAGCCCCCTAGAGAAACCAAGAGTTCCCAAGCCAGTGCCTTCCCCTTGTTGCCTCCAGTGCCCCATCTGCAGTATTTGCAGCCTGAAAATGATTCTCCTTGACAGAGAAGGCAGAGGCCAATTTAGAGAGGTGCTGTGCTATCTTCACCTTCCTTTGGACCACTTGTGTCTGTCTGTCCCCTGGAAACCCCTGTCCTTTCTGTCCTGACCTCTGATGTAGTTCCCCAATCATTCCCTACCTTCAGAGCAAGTCCGGTAGGGTGAAAGAGCACCTTAGATAGACATCAGTTCAAATCCTGCTTCCTTGCCCTATGGATGAGTAGCTCAGCCTCTCAGACCTCAGTCTCCTCGTCAGTACAAGGGGAATAACAACATTGCCCAGCGCTGGCTGATTCCCATTCACCACTGCACTGGGGTGGCCAACCATTCTAATTTGCCTGAGCCTAAAAGGTCTCCTGGGAAAAGTCTAGACTTTCAGTGCAAAAACACCAATAGTCCCCAAGAAAGCCTGGATGTGCGGCACCCTCTGTCCCTACTCAGAGCCATTCTCCCCTCTTCACCTTGCTCTGTGCCCAGGGAGGCTGATCTCTAGGGACTGCACCCCTGAGCACTTCTGCCCTCCAGCCTTAGCTCGAGTTTAAGCAATGGGAGGCATCAGCTGGAGACTAGAAGGTGGCAGGAGAGAGAAAGGTCAGGCATTTCTTCCTCACCCTCTTTCTGATTTGAGGCCTCTGCCATGGTTCCAGCAGTCACTGGCCTCCACCGACACTCTTTCTCCTCCTTGTCCTTTCAGGCCTAGGTGTGGCAACAACTCCCCACCCAGTTGCTAGTCTCTGGGTGCCTTGATATCTGCTAGGGTCTGAATGTTTGTGACCCCTCAAAATTCCCATGTTGAAGTCCCATCCATCAAGGTTCTGGTATTAGGAGGTGGGGCCTTGGGGAGGTGATTAGATCTTGAGGGAGAAGCCCTCATGATGGGGATTGGTGATTCTATAAAAGAGAACCAGCCAGTCTCTCCCACCATTTGAGGATACAGTGAGAAGGCACTGTCTGAGGCCCTCTCCAGACTCCAAATCTGCTGGCACCTTGACCTTGGACTTCTCAGCCTCAAGAACTGTGAGAAACACATTTCTATTGCCTATAAGCTACCCACTTAATTGTATTTTGTTATAGTAGCCAGAATGAACAATATTCTTCCCATAACCCTGTGCCTGCATTAAAGTCCCTCATTGGAGCCATCTGGAGTGAATTCTGCTGGGCTTTTGGTGAATTTCATTTTCTTAATTGTGTCTTTCCAAGAGCAGAAGTTTTAAATTTTGATGAAGCCCAATTTATATATTTGTTCTTTTATGGATGGTGCTTTTGGTGATGCACATAACAAATATTTGCCCAACTTTGCCTAGAGTTGCAAACATTTACCCCAATAGTTCTGTCCCTTGTTCTATCAATTATTGAGGGAGAGGTATTGAAATCTCCAACTATGATTGTGAATTTCTCTATTTCTCTTGTATTTCCATCAATATTTGCATCATGCATTTTAAGCTCCCTTATTAGATGCTTAATCATTTAAGATTGCTATCTCCACTTTATGAATGGACTTCCTTAGCGTTATGAAATTACCTTCTTTATCCCTGCTAATATTCTTTGCTCTGAAATCTACTTTGATATAAATATAGCCACTCCAGCTTTTGATTGTTAGCATAGCATATCTTTTTCCATCATTTTACTTTCAACTTATTTGTGTCTTTATATTTGAAGCACATTTCTTATAGACAACGTAGAGCTGTACTTTGCTTTTTAATCCAATCTGACAATCTCTGCCTTTTAACTGGGGAGTTTAGACTACTTATATTTATTGGGATCATAGATATGGTTAGCTTTAAATCTATCATCTTTCATCTTGCTATCTGTCTCATGTGTTTTTGTGCACTTTTTCCCTATTTCCTGTTGTCTTTGGGATTAATTGGATATCTTTATATTATTTTATTTCCTTTGTTAGCTTATTATCTCTAATTCTGTATTTTGTTATTTTAGTGGTTTTTTTTAACTTATCACAGTCTACCTTCAAGTGATATTATACCGCTTCACATGCAGTATGCCTTACAAAAGTATACTTCGATTTTTCCTCCTCAACCTTTATGCTATTATTGTCATACATTTGACTTTTGCATGTATTTTAAACACCATACTTCTTTGTTGTCATTTTTGTGTAGGCAGCATTATCTTTTTTAACATTTTAAATGTTTTTTAAATCCTATATATTTGCCTATGTAGTTGCTAAATGCTCTTGCTTTCTTATGAGGAGCTATATTTCCATCTGTTATTTTCCTTTTGTCTGAAAGACTTGCTTTAACGTTTCTTATAGTACAGTTCTGTTGGTGATGAATTCTTTCAGCTTTTTATGTCTAAAAATGTTTTTATTTTACCTTGATTTTAAGAGATATTTTCACTGGTATGTATACAGTGTGCTTCTTCTTTCTTTTCATCTAAAGATGTTGCCCCACTGTCTTCTCACTTGCATTGCTTCCAGTGAAAAAAATCTGTCATCATTATCTTTGTTCTTCTGTTACAATGCATTTTTTTTCTGGCTGCTTCTAAGATTTTCTCTTTCCCACTTGTTTTCTTCAGTTTGATTTTGATGTGTCTTGGTGTTGCTTTTTTCATGTTTCTTGTGCTTGGGGTTCTTTGAGCTTCCTAGGCCTGTGTGTTTATAGTTCTTATCAAATTTGGAAAATTTTCAGCCATTATTTCTCAAATGTTTGTTTCTGCACTGCCTCTCCTTTCTCTTCTCCTCTGAGGACTCCAGTTGCATATGTGGTTGGCCACATAAAGCTGCCCCACAGCTCACTGATACTCTTTTCAGTTTATTATTCTCTCTTCTCTCTGCGTTTCATTTCGGGTAGTTTCTATTGCTATCTTCAAGTTCACTAATCTTTCCTTCTGCAGTGTCTAATCTGCTATTGAGCCCATCCAGTGTCTTTTTCATTTCACACATCATAGTTTTCATCTCTAGAAGGTTGATTTGTGGTTTTGTTATATCTTCTATGTCTTTACTTAACTTTTTGAACATACGGAATATAGTTATAATAACTGTTACAATGCCCTGGTCTGCTAATTCTAACATTTGATTCAGTTCTGAGTCTGTTTTTATTGATTCATTTATCTTTTCACTTTGATTGTAATTTCCTGATTCTTCGTATACCTGGTAAGTTTTTATTGGATACCAGACACTGTGAATTTTACCTTGTCAGGTACTAGATATTTTTGTAATCCTATTGATATTCTTGAGCTACATCTGGGACATAGTTAAGATACTTGGAGACAGTTTGATCCTATTGGGTCTTGTTTTTAATATTTGTTAGATAGGGACAGAGCAGTGCTAAGTCTAGGGTTAATTGTTCCCCACTGCTGAGGCAAGACCCTTCTGAATACTCAACTCAACATCCATGAATCTTGAGGTGTCCCAGTCTGGCTAATGGCAACAGGCACTATTTCCAGCCCTGTCTGACTGCCAGGCCTTGCTCCCACTAATTATTTCCAGTGGTTCCTTCCCTGGACTTGGGTAGGTTTCTCACACACAGGCCCTGATTAGCACTTAGCTGAATACTCAAGAGGGATCCTCTGTGGGTCTCCAGGGTTCTCTCTGTAGCTCTCTGCAGCTCTCTCCTCTCTGATGCTCTGTTCTGGACTCTTAGCTCCATCTCCTCAACTCAGAGTCCACCAGGCTCCACCTGGGCCCCCCCCAACCTGAACCATTGCCTTGAAACCCTCTCAAGGCAGTGTTTGGGGCAGTCACTGACTTACCTCTTTTGTTTTTCATCTTTCAGTTATCATTGACCATTGTTGTCTGTTGTCCAACATCATGCAAACAAACTGTTGTTTTGTATATTTTGCTCATTTTTTTCATTTTTTGCAGATGAGAGGGCAAATCTGGTCTCTGTTGCTCCTTCTTGGCTGGAAACAGAAGTTTCCCAAGCAGTTTAAATCAGGGAAACAATGAAACAGTTTGACCGTTAGAACAATTCCTCTTTCTAGAAGTTCTTCCTAATCTCCCTGGGGTGTTAGACATCCAGCCCCCTTGGCCTGAGTGAGCCCAATCTCCTAGCCTCCTGCAGCCCAGGAAGGAGATTTGAGTATGAAGCCAGCCTTTCAAGACAAGCTCTAAGAGGAGAGGCTGTGCATCTCCTGGGAAATGACACAGCCTGCCCTACTGTCACCTTGCATTTCTGTCTGCAGGTCCCTAGCACTCTGAGGCAGGAGTGCTTGGGTGAGTGAAGCGGCATGTCATTATTGGCAAAAGCGGGGGAGTTGATGCTGGGAGAATGCTCATGGGCTGCAGGAAGAGACTGGCCTTTACATTGGAACAGCACATCATGTGCCAGTCTTATCCACATCTTGACCCCTGTGGGGTCGGCAGACAGAGACTTTTATCCACCTCTTAGAAGTTTAAGTGTTAAGAGGTCTCCAGGCTGCCAAATGGCAGAGTTTGTATCCCTGAGCACTTGTGCAGAATTTGGGGCCCTGGGCATCCATTTGGGTAGCTCCAGGGGGCCCTCTGCCTGGAGACTCATCCCTGAGAGGCTCAGCAGGAAGGCCTGGGAGTGACACTTGCAGCCGCCACTGCAGCCTCCCTTGCCAGCAGGAATCTCTTTGAGCTAAGGCCAGGGAGTGCTCTCTGAAATACCCACTGGGGGATCATTTGCTGACTCCAGCCCGGCCTGGTCAGTGCAAAGCTGCCAGGGATTGATGAGAATGACTGAGAGGGCACAATCCTGGTCAGGCAGGCACAGGGCCATATGGAAGGAGGCCTGCGGATGCCGTGTCCTTGTCGCGTGCAAAATGCTACCTGGGAGGTGCTAGTGGAATTTTCCACCAAGGCCAAATTGTGGCAGATCATTCTAGGCAGCTGCTTCTGATTCTCGTCTGTCCCTGCCATCCAGAGGGCTCAGAACACTGGAGAGGGAGAGGGGAACAGGATGGGCTTTAGAGTCTCTGGCACATAAGCAGGATGGAGAAACTTCACCGCTGTAGGCACCTAAGAGCTGGAAAGTCATGTTGCCTGGTGTCCTCAGTCTGTCACTGGAGGAGGGAAGGGAAATGCAGGAGGCTTTTAGAGCTGTTTTCTGATTACTTGGGGTACAACATTCCTAACCACTGGAACTCTCAACCAAAGACTCCAAACTCGGGGCTTCAGGCAAATCCCGTGACTATGCTGAATTTTATGGGTTTTAAACTGGAATTAGTTGCCAACATCCCCAAATTGAGAGATGCCATGGAAGTACCTGGATTTCCAACTTCTCTTGAAAATTGGAAGCTCAGGCAACCTTGAGCTGAGTAGTGACGCTCTCCATATCCTTGCAGTACCCCCTGCTCCGTATTGTCTCCCACAGAGAGGCCAGTGATACCATCCCGATTCCCAGGGACATTTATCTCAGGGTCCTGAAAGTGTTGGAAGGCCCTTTCTTCTATTATGTAGGACCAACCAATCCCATACGCTTTTGTGTCTCCCTGACACACCCACCCCAAACCTCTGATCCTCTGAACAAAAGCCCTGGTTCCACATAACAGGTCTTCCCCACCAAACCTGCCCCTCAAGAAAGTTCCCTGAAGCTCATAGTTAGGAATAGTGGAGATTTGTATTTTGGCAGAGGGCACACATGCTAATGGTGGAGTTCTGGCTGCCAGGACGCCCACAGGGGAGCTCCTTTAGGGGAGTAAAGGTCCTTCCTGGTGACTTGTCCTGGGGTCAAGGTTCAGAAGGCATTCATGTACTCTTCTGTGGAGAAGACAGGTCACCCTGCTGGAGGCAGGGGACTGACTCAAATGACTTGTACTCGCTTTCTCAGCCCTCAAAGCCTATGACTGGAGGCTTTCAAAGATGTGGTTTATATTTTCTGTATGTCACAGTGACCCCAAAATTGTGTTTCCTCAAGGCCATAGAGAAGATCCTGGGGCTCTTTTTGGAATCAGGGAGATTATTCAGTTGGCTGAGGTCAGGGACTGGCTTGGGGCATCTGTGAGAGGCCATGGAAGCTATGTTTTCTTAGCGAGGAAGTTGTTTGGGCCACCCCTGGGGATATCTCCAAGGCTGAATTGGACATGGCCCCAGTGGGGTCACCTTGGGATATGGTGCTATGGCAGATATTGGAACCGTGGAAACCAGGGTCTCACCATGCAGCTGCCACCAATTGACAGTGAGACGGCTGTAAACAAGTCATGTGGCCTCAGATGCCTTATGCCTCACTTAGGAGCACTTTGCCTGGAAATAACAGAACATGTGATTGAAAGTAATAAAGTACCTGGTAGTGGGAAGTTCCTGGGTTGATTCAGAAAGGAACTCAGGTGCCATCTCATTGTGTCAGCCTCATGGTTGCAAAATGGCTGCCATGGGTTCAAGCCTCACCTCCTCACAGGGAAGCATCCAAAGTTAGGCAGAAAGGTGGCAAGGAAGAAGGGTTCTCCTTGTGTGTCTCTCTCTCTTGATCGGGTTGGGGGGTGGGGCATTCTTACCTGGGATCCTTTGAGCGGAAGTCTTAAAGGCTAAAATGGGTCAGATGGCCACCCTTAGCTGGGAAGGAATCTAGGAAAGTGAGTATCAGGCATTTCTTGTCTCTGTTATATCGTGGCAGCATGGAAAATGGGGAGGAGAATAACTGTTGGGGGGACAGCCAATAGAGGCTGCCCTGCCTCAACTATAGAATGGAAACTGGACTGAGGATCTTGTGCCCAAGGGTGCAGGCTTACCTAAGCTTTGTTGCTCAGAGCTGTTATTTCAGAAAGTGCTGGAATATTAAAAGTTAAATTAGTCTACCTCCCCTGGCAGGTTTTCAGTTTTTCTTGCATACTGGTTGCCCTTGTGAAGGGCCTAGTGCTTTCATATCATGGCCTTCCTTCATTAAAATTCCTATCCCCATGTATTACCATCAGAGAAGAAGGCATTTGATGTGAAGAAATTCATACTAAAGTCTTAGTGACTAATAGATGCCCTTCTTGGTCCCCGTTGATTAATAAATGAAGGCTTGTTAACTTAAAAAAATGAAACATTATTAATAGGTCTCCAGCAGGGTAAGACTTTTAAGAGAAACAGATTGTTTCCGGGAAGGAGCGGCAAATCCAGGATGGAGGGCATCCTATCTGCTGTTATTGCATCAGTGGGTGGCAACCCTGGTGGGGAAACCTTTTGGAAGTGGAGGCGGGGTGGGAGAAATAGCATTCATGGAAGCACTCATATGTGTTAACTCATTTAACCCCCACAGCGATTCTATAAGACAGCCATTAGAATTCTCATTTTTTTGATGAAGGGAGAAAAACTCAGAGAGGTTAAGTTACTCATCCAAGGTCACACAGTGGGGAGGTGGAAGAGCAAGGATTCCACTCCCAGGCCCATATGGCTCAGGGCCCCTGTTCCCAGCCAGCCCCTGCATCTCCTTGTTTTTTATCAGCTTCATGTTGAGGGAGCCCTGGCTCAGCCAGGCTGTCTGAGGGCCTGGTCAGAAGTCACACAGAGACGTGGCCCCCTCCATTTGAGTGTCCTCAGATGCCCTTATGGCAGGGCTGTGCCCTCCAGCCAGTCAGGGCAAGAGGAGGAGAGCAGGACAGCCACCAGGGGAGCAGGGATGAGCAGCAGGGCTACTGGGCCTCATTATTCCTGGGCTGTCACCACAAAGAGGCCTAGTAACATTGCGGGGACAGAGCCAGGACTTGCTTAGTGGCCGACCCTGTGCAGGGCTGTGTCCCCAGAGCCACCTGCAGAGGACCTGGCAGAGCTGGCTCATCCTCTTTAGATGCTAACAGAAAGACCAGGGCAAGGGAAAGGACCCACCCATGCCCAGTGTCCCTTTGTGGCAAGGCCAGAGCTCAATGCCAGGCCCTGCCAACTCCTCATCCAGTGTTTATTCCAGCTTGCCACAGTCATTTACTTTGTCTCAGAGTGTTTCATCAGAAATTTATGATGCACCTACTGTGTGCCAGGCCCTGAGGTAACAAGGCTGAGTATGGTAAGATCCTTGCCTTCAATGAACCTTAGAACAAAGACAGATACAGTGTAGGGACATTCCTGAAAACAGTAAATGTAACAGGTAAAGGCCCCACAGAGGATACTGGCCTGCCCCGGGGTGGCAAACTCAAATGTCCCCAGGGCCATGCTGATGTCATGCTGTGTGAAAACAAGGAGATAAGCAGTTGGGAGTGGTGGAGACTGCGGCCTCTCTATGGGAGTAGTCACACCCGGCACCAGACAGTTGTTAATCTTGTGGGGAGTATGAGATCCAGGAACCTGGTGAGTCCAGAAATCTGTACTTTTATATGTCATTTTCCTAGTATTTAAAACTCTCTCCAAGCCCACCACAAAAAACCATCTGCAGGCTGGATTCAGCCCATGGCTCCTGCCCCACTGCTCCTCAGGCACAGAGAAGGGAAAATTTTTTCTAAAGTCACACAGCAATAGCAGTCAAGCCAAGCCTAGAACCTGAGGGTCCCAGTCCAGGCTGAGGACCTCATGGAACCTGCTTCACATTAAGTTCAAAGCCCATTCTCTCTTCTGGATGTGCAACAATAGTTCATCTTTAGTAGCAACTCACTTTGGGTAAAGATAGCCCTCCTGAAACCTCTTTTATAAGAAACAAAACTGGGAAATTAGCAGCAAGCCGTCTTAAATCTTCTGGCACTTTACAAACACTGCTCTGATTTTAATCCTGATGCTATATTTGATATGGAAACATTTCTGATTTTTCTTTCTTAGCATGTAGGGGACCCTGGCCTCCTTTCTAAGGGAGGAAGAGCCCACTGTATGGAACCCAAGGCTGTCTTCCAGGCTGCCAGGACCTGTGCAGGGCCAGCCTGTGAGTGGCAGTGAGGGCCACTTTTTATGGTCTGTCCCACCATGTCCACAGCAGCCCCCTTGCAAAGATCTCCCTTCCCAAAGCCTGGACCTCAAGGAGCTTGAATGCCACTGATTAGAGGGGTGTCAGCTTGATTAATAGCACAGGCTGAATGAGCTCAATGGGAGGCCTTGCTCTGCCACTTGCCAACTGTGTGACCTTGGGCAAGTCGTGTCACCTCTCTGAGCCTCAGTATTCCTCATGTGTAAAATGGGTTAATAATGTTTATCCTAAAGGAAAGTTGGACCTATCACTTGGCTATTAATAGTAATGTTAATTGCAACAAATCAACATGTAGTTCAGCCACATTAGGATATAAAAAGTGTTGAGCAACAACAAATTCTGCAAATGTTTTTTTCTTCTGATTTATGCCTAGGTATTTAAGTAGCATTTTACTAAGTGCCAGATCCTGTACTAAACACTTTACAAATACTGACTCATTTAACCCTTGTGACCACCCTCCCAGGTAGATGCTACTTTATGGATTTACAGATAAAGAAATTGAAACACATAGAGTAAGTAACTTGCTCCAGGACATGTAGCTGGGCTGCAAACCAAGTTGTGTGTCTCAGGGTCTGTGCTCATAACTACTCCCTTCTAATCTGAAACACATTTTCCAATTTGGAGTTGATCCACCAAAAGAAGAAATCATTCTTTCTCTACCCGAGGAAGTAGTTGAAAGACTGTGCCATTGGGAAACCAAAGACACGGGTTCAAATCACAACCCTGCCTCCCGCTGGCTGTATGCCCACCTCCCCTCCCCCCCACAAACTTAGCCTTGCTTTCCTCATTGCCAAATTGGGCTAATAGCACTACCTACCTCTCAATTTGGAGAAACGAGGAGTCAACCACTGGGTGTGAAAGTGCTTTATAAAGCTTTAAGTGTAGTATAAATGCAGAGTATTAATAACAATAACTTCCCCTGAGCCATTTTATAGATGAGGAAACTGGGGCTCTGGAAAATTAAATATGCAGGATCATAAAGCTGTGTTACCCAATAGCAAAGACATGGAATCAACCTAAATGCCCATCAGTGGTAGACTGGATAAAGAAAATGTTGTACATATACACCATGGAATATTATGAAGCCATAAAAAAGAACAAGATCATGTCTTTGCAGGGACATGGATGGAGCTGGAAGCCATTATACTCAGCAAACTAACACAGGAATAGAAAACCAAATACCGCATGTGCGTGTTCTCACTTATAAATGGGAGCTAAATGATGAGAACACATGGACCTGTAGAGGGGAACAACAGACACTGGGACCTCTTGGTGGGTGGACAGTGGGAAGAGGGAGAGGATCAGGAAAAATAACTAATTGGTACTAGGCTTAATACTTAAGTGATGAAATAATCTGTACAACAAACCCCCATGGCACAAGTCTACCTATGTAACAAATATCCGCATGTACTCCTGAAATTAAAAGTTAAAAATAAAAAATTTTAAAATGAAGCTGTGTTACCACTCAAAGGTGTCCAGTGTTTAAGTGTTGCCTGCTGCTGTCTGTGAGGATGGGGGAGACTCAGCCGAACAAGCAGGCGAAGAGCAGCGCCCCACACTCCCAGCCGTGGACGGGCAGCGAGAGGTCAGTCTGTCCCCGAGGATAAGGGGTTTGTCCTGGTGGCCTCTCCACTGGCTTTGCCCCGTCTTTGTCACAGATTTGGGTGTGTTTACAATCAGACACTAAGAGGCTCAGCCCTTCCACACGCACAGCATCGATACCCATGTGGGTTGTAAGAGGATTTCTGCTTTTGCATTGCTTGGCAATATTTTGTTTAAATGAATTTATGCCAGGGATTAATATAGTTTGTGAGCTGAACTGCTTACTTGGCAGGAAGTGGGAAATAAAGAGGGCTTGAAGAGATTTGGTGTGAAAACAGCTTTTAGAATGAGAGCATGCAGGTGAAGCTTAGGCAGTGGAGCTGGACTCTGGAGGAAGCATCTCTGGGTTTCATCCCTGCTCGGCCACTTCCCAGCTGTGGGACCCTCCACCTGCAACCAAACCTCTATGCCTCTGCCTCTGAAAAACAACAGCCCCTACCCACAGGGCAGGTGAGGATCAGCTGAGATGATGCCTGTGGTCTCCCAAGCACCGGAGAGGCATGTGGCACATGGAAGGCCCTAGGGGGAAATGTGCCACATCAACAAATCAATGATCAACACATCCTCCTTCTTTGTGGAGTCCATATGGGCGAGTTTGCCTCTTCCTTAAAATGTATATACCCAGATAATGTGTATACTCAGATCAATACTCACAGTGCTTTTGCAGTGATTTGTAGGCGTGTGCAGAGCGGTGGAAAATGGGAGTTGCCCGCAGAGCGTTCCCAGCAGAGGTCGAGCCAGGTGACGCTCTGCCTTCCTGCTTCAAGCTCGTCCCATAAGCAGGGGTGCCTTCTGCAGTCAGTGTGGTACCGCATATTTCCCCCTCTGTGTGCTTTCTGTCGGTGGTTTTGCTGTTTGAAATGGCCCCGAAGCGTGGTGCTGCCATGCTGTTTTGTGTTCCTCAGCCAAGAAGGCTGGGCTGTGCCCTACGGAGAAAACGGTGTGTTAGGCAGCTTCATCCAGGCGTGAGTTACGGTACTGTTGGCCGGAAGCCCAACGTTAATGAGCCAACAATAGGTATTAAATAAGGTATCTTTAAACAAACAAACAAAAAAATACTTAAAACAAGGTTATATATTGATCAGTTGGTGAAAATGTTGTGACCAGAGGTTCCCAGGAACCTGACCCTGTATTTCCTAGGAGCAAAGGTTCGGTACTTGCCAATTCAGCACCCACAGTGACTTTATAGAGCAGAACTACCACAAATAACGAGCATCAATTGTATAACCACAGTCCCTACCATGGTGACCGCCTTTCTACTTCCAAAGGGATGCAGGGAAGAAGTTGGTGTTGGGTTCTCCCGCCGTGGCAGTTGCTGTGAGGAGCGACCATGATAAAGGCTGTGAAAGGGACATTGTAAACAGTGAAGTCCATGGGTCGGAATTGATGCCATCACTTTCACTATTGCATGGACGCCCTACTACAGGGAAGTTGTCCTGCGCTGAGGCCTGCCTCAGGCTGCAGCGCTGTGGTTGAGCTTTAGGGCCTTAGGAGAGAGCCATGAAAGGAGGCAGAGGACGTCCTAGAGGACTCCACAGGCACCTCTTCTCTGCACATTAGTCATTCGCCAGAGCTTGGAGGAGGGCTGCTGTTCATTCTGTGGCCACCACCTAGTCTAGCCACCATTGCCTCTTGTGTGGATGGTGGCATGGCCACCTCACTGCTCTCAGCCTCCCTCTGGGAGTCCTGCATCCACTCTCTACCTGCAGCGGGCAGACTTCTCACCCTTCCACTGTACATCTGTTAATGGCTCCCCATTTTTCTCAGGAGAAAGGCCAAAGCCCTGCCCATGGGCCCTGGGTTGTTGGGCCTCTGCCACGTCTCCAGCTTTGTGTGAGGCCACGCAGGTCCTCGCCCCCTGCTCCAGCCACACTGGCTTCCCCACTGGTCCTGGAATGTGCCACACCCCTCCCGCAAAAGGCCTTTGCATTGCCCAGCCTCTCCCCTGCCCCCAAAACCTGTACCTGCTCCCCACCTGCATAGCTTCAGGTCTCAGCTTGAGTCGCCTCCCTGATGACCCTGGCCCAGGATCATCACACAAAGTGGGCCCCATGATGTAGCCCCTCCTCCACTCCACTTTTTTTACAGAACCTACCTCAGGTGACATTTCCCACTTATTTGAGTGACCATTTGATAAATGGCCATCAGACTCTGAAGGCCACAAGGTCAGACACTGGGTCTGCCTTAGCTCACCACCACATTCCCAGAGCAGGGGTGAGGGCCCGGCACAGGGTAGGTGCTCAATAAACATTTTGTAAGTAGGGAAATTCGTAATGAAGAAGATCCAAGCTCTTCCCTTGCAGTTCACAGACTGGAAGGACAGTAAGCTAGCATCTATTACACCCAACCTTGCACAAGGATCCAGCGATGGGGAGAGGTCATTTTTCTCATATTTTGGAGGATGATGAGGCTCAAAGAAGCTGGGAGAACTGGCCCAGGGTCACACAGCTAAGAAGTAGCAGGAGCAGGATCCGAACCCAGGACTGGCTAACCCAGGAGCCTCTCCCTCCTGCCCCTGCCCTGTCCTCCCATCTTTGTTTGTCCAGGCCTCCATATTACAGTTTTATATATGAAGGGAGGCAACCCTTAGGGTACTGAGGCCTTGACCTCATGTCACCAGTCTTTCCAATACTCTCTCCTTTACATAAGCTGGTCGCAAAGGCAGAGCGAGATGGAGCCCAGGCTGATGCTGCCCCTGGGGACCACTTGCTTGTCTGGCTGGCTCTGCCACATCCCCTTGCAGGAAAGCACCCGCCTCTTGGAGAAGCTCAGTCAATCTGACAGATTCAGAACCTGCCGTCCACACTGCGGGGCATGGGGAAGCTTTGGCATCTGGCAGGCATTAAAGGAGACACAGCACGCTGGGAGGGTGGGACTTAGTTGACTCACCCACTCTTGTTTTACACATGGGGAAATGGAGGCCTAGAGAAGGGAGACAACTCATCCAAATCTGGGGAGTGAGTTTCAAGAGCAAAATGAGAAGCCTGGGCCCTGGACTCCCGGGCAGTGTCATTTATGTTTGCCTCAGTGTCTCACTGGTAAATGAAAAGTGTGTGTGTGTGTGTGTGTGTGTGTGTCTGTCTGTCTGTCACTACCAGTCTATCAAGGTAACTGAAATATCACCATTAATTCTTTTCCTCATAGAGAAAGTTCTGCTAGTTCTCTAAAGGAATGAAAATAACCTTGGGTAGGTAATGGGACAGGGAGAATCCTAAATCATCAGCCAAATTATTTATTCATTGACATCTCCATCCATCCATTTATTCACTCATCCTTTTCTCTCCCCATCTATATCTCCATCTATTCATTTATCAGCCTCTCCAACCACCAATTCATCCACCAACCCATCCATCCATCCATCCATCCATCCGTCCATCCATCCATCCCCTTCTCTCTCCATCTGTATCTCCATATATCCACTTTTCTTTCTAGCCATCCATCCATCCATCTATCCTTTCACCAGGTTCTCACTAAGCACCAATTCTGTGACCGGCTCTGTGGGGTAGAGATGAAAAGGCTCACTCAGTTCCAGCCCCTGCAGAGCCCCCAGGACCCTGGCGGCAGCAGATCTATGAGCCCACATTTCCCCACCCTTGTGAGGATCACATCGAGAGAGACATTCACATCCTGGCCTCACAAAGAAGAGACGACGAAGTGGAAAAAGGCTGTAGTCCCCAACCCTGAGCTCTTTACCCTGCCTCAGTCCTTTATAATGAGGTGTGTGTGCTTGGGCAATGCCTCTCTCTTCTGGGACTCAGTGTACCCATCTCTGCTGTGGGTAGGTTGGACTGGATGAGAGTTTCCCAAACTCCAGTTGTTTCTTTCCCTCCCTCCACACCTGGAGATCAGAACACCTGTACTAAAAAGTACTGAAAATCTTTATTCAAATGAGCTCACTTTTTTTCAACCAAAGTAAACTTATTTTAGAGTGAAACTTTATTGCTACCATAAATGGGAAAAAATGGTAACAGCTGTCATAAATAGAAAGTAACAATTTAAAAAAACTTTAGAAAAAGAAGGCAGACTGCTGATGCTATTAAATCCTGGGTGGATACTGCATCCTACCAGTGGAGGTCTGCTCTCCTTGTTTAAGAGAGAATTTAGCAAGCATCGGGGAGGTGTTAAACGTACGATACGCGCACTAAACTCAGACTTTCTCCTTGGAGAGGTGTCCCAGAGTGTGCCTCCCATCCTTAGGTGGCAATGGGAGGGGGTCCCTGCTGAAGGGTCCCTGAGTGCGGGGGCACCACTCCCGCCACAGAGGGGTAGCCCTGGCTCCAGCCTGGCCACTCTCCTCCAAGCCTTCTGAATGCACCCTGGGCCCGGCCCCTCTTGAAAACTCAATACCTCCCCCTCCTCCACAAACTGCCCAAGAAGCCAAAGGTCAGGAAGCCATGATCCGGATTCTGTAACTCAAACCGGGGAGTATCTGTGTCAAATCCTGGCCGAGTAGGAAACCAATATGGAAATCTGAAGCCATCCCAATCGGTAGCTCAGCGGGTGCCAGGGGCAGCCCATCACTCAGAGAAGGCCCTGACCCTTTCTTATCTCCCCTGCAGCTGCAAGACTCCTCCGTCTGGCTCCACCACCCCTCACCCTCTCACTCTTGACCCAGGCCCCCGAAGCCCATGACAGCATAGGGTCCCAAGGTGTGGCATTTTTGAATGTCCCTGGGGCACTATCAAGTATAATCAGGAAAAAAATAAAATGTGTCTCTTAGCTAGGCCAATGCCTTAAGTACCCACAGACTGTTCATTCCCTGGCAAGGCAGGTGGCCTCGTGGAGCCAGAGACCTTGTGTAGCCAGAATACCACGTCCTCACCTCTGAGTTTCTGGGCCTGCTGAACCTCCTGCAGCAACACTGACATCAGTGGTATTATTTACTTGAAAAATTGTTCCATTTCGGATTCAGATTTCAGAAGGACATTTGAAATACCAAAGCTGCCGCCAGTCTGTTAAGGACACAGAAAGGCCCGCTTTCCCATCTGGCCTTGGCTCCAGCCTGGTGCCATAGTGGGGGTCGGGTATCTTTGCACCACCAAGCCCCCACCCCCCACATCTGAACAGCCAAGCCAGAAAAGTCCAGAAAAGGGAAAATATTTAAAAAACACAACATTGGGCTTTGCCTTAGGAAGTGCTTTTCCTCTTTAGTTAATAGTTACAATCTCTTATACAGGTCTTACAACTCATTCATTCATGCATTCATTCATTCCACCAGGGCTGATGTTTGACAAGCAGGGTCAGGAAAGCCCTATTAGTTATTTGTAGCTAGTGTCCCCCTTGGCACATGACAAGGTCATGCTGCTTGCTAAATACTTAAAGCCTCACCCCTGTGTTCAAAAACATTGATTGAGCACACAGTGACATTTCAGGCTCTGAGATTGTCAACCCCTGGGACACACCAGTGTCCAGGCACAGTCCCTCCTTCAAGAGCATACGGCCACCACAGGCAGAGACACACGCACCAATGCAACACAGGGATTCCTGTGATGGAGACCCAGTCATAGCACCTGCCCTGAGAGCTGGAAGAGGCAGGGGAGCCTCATATCTCAGCCAGAAATCAAGGAAAGACATTTTGGAAAAGCTACTGAGGGGGTGAAATTCCACATCTTAGACTTACTAAATCTCTGAATGACAGAGCAGGAAGGTACCTGAGAGATCTTTCAGGCCACCATTCCCCAAAGTATATTCTAAGGAATGCTAGTTTATTCCAAAAAAGGTTTCAAGGTCAAGTTAATATGGGAAATACTGGGTCAAACCAAACTAAGCTGGTTTCTATGTTGCAGGACTTATCAGAGCCTTAGTCATTGCCTTGTGAAATCTACAGGGGGGGTGGGAGCTACAGGAAGCTTCTTGAAAGACTAGTGCTCCCCAGAGTTCACTCTGAGTGACCCTAAGCTAGTCCAACCCTTTTTCCACAGACAAGGAAACTCGGACCCCAAGAGCGGCTGGTATTTGCCTAACATCTCACAGGGAGTAGAGGGTGGAGCTGGAATTAGAACCCAAGGCTTCTCCCTTGGAAGCAGGCTGTTTAGGGCATGCTGTTTGGGCCTTGGGTGCTACTGGCACATGAGAAGAATGAGGTTCACGTGGGCTGAACCAATCCTGGGAGGCTTCCTGGAGGAGGCAGAACTTGTGGAAATCCTGGGGCTCCTGGAGCCAATGACTCATGACTTTAGTGACTGAACAGTGGTATCACGGAGAACCAGGTACACACTGGAACCTCATTGCCACCCAATTTTCCCAGAGAGAACTTCAGGATGCAGGCAGGCCTTCCACCCAAGATTAGTCCCTGAACTTTCGAAGGATAAAAGTGCTCAGAGGTGTATTTTCATCTTCAATGAAGCCTCCTTGATTGCCACCCCCAAGTTAAAATGATCCCTTGCCTCCACCCCTGATTTCTCCCCTTCCATTCTTCCTTTCGAGTTTTGTTTTTGGGCTGTGTGAGATCCTCACTAGTTTATAAACCATTTGAAAGTAGAATGGGTGGTTTATTCTTCCTCGTTTTGTTGTTGATCAAGAATTCAGTCACCAGTCAGGCAGGGTGGCTCAGGCCTATATTCCCAGCACTTCAGGAGGCCAAGGCAGGAGTATTGCTTGAGCCAGGAGTTCGAGACCGATATAGCAAGATCTCATTTCCACAAAAAACATTTTTTTAAAATTAGCCAGGTGTGGTGGTATGTGCCTGTACTCCCAGCTACTCAGGAGGCTGAGGCAGGAGGATCGCTTGAGGCCAGGAATTTGAGGTTCCAGTGAGCTATGGTTGCACCACTGCACTCCAGCCTGGGCAGCAGAGAGAGCCCCTTCCTCAGGGGAAAAAAAAAAAAAAAGAACTGACCAAGGCCAGGCAGAGTTCTCCGTGTTTTCCACACATCCTTTCCTTTTACCTTCACCACAGCCCTCTGCAGGAGTTGTTTCTACCCCCATTTTATGGAAGAGAAAACTGAACCTCAGGAGGCTGAAGTGACTTGCTCAAGAACACGGGCCAGGAAGCTATGGAGCCGAGACTCAAGCCCAGGTGATGCTCTCCCTTTGCTGATCGACCTGTGAAATTAGGCCCACCTGAGTCATGGATCATCCCACGGGCATCCTGCTTTTCTGGGGCAGTGGCTTACCTGGGCCCTGATCCTGATTAAAGCCTCTGCAAGGCCCCCAGGCCATGCTCTGAGCTCAGCCCCATCTCAGCTGGTTGACTATAAGAGGATCCAGGGTGACAGGTGCAGTCACCTGCAATTTAGAAGGGCGAGAATCATAGATTCCAACAGCTGGGATGGCTTCAGCCTACTGCATCCACTGCCCGCTCTGCTTGGACTTGCCCCTGGCCTTCTGGGGTCCTAAGCTCAGTTACTCACATATCATTCCAGAACCATCTATGTTAGAAGTCAGGGGATTTTTCCAATTTCACCAATTACTTTCCATCCCAGGCCTTCACCTTTATTTATGGACAGAAATACCTGGATGCAGGGTTCATGACTGCTGTCAATGCAGATGAAATTTTAACAGTGGTGACATCCAAGAACCATCCTCCTCACACTCCTGGTTTAGGCCAGGGGCTGGGGTCTCCTTTCTTCCGTAATTAAAAATTCACTAGTGAGGACAGATTGCTCATCAATCTTTCATCCCAACATTCCCCATTGGAGAAGATGGGGTCACTGCTGTTAAAGACAGGCCTGGCTGCCCACAGCCCTAGGATGACACTACAGTCTACAGGAGTTCAGGGCCTTGAGTAGGGAGCAGGTGGGCCCAGGGGAGCCCGGGGAGGCCCCTTAAGTGCGACTGGAAGGTGCTGGGCGTGACAGGTGGCCAGTTTTCAGTTTTCTGCCTCATATGGGCATCAGAGAGACATCAGGAAGAGGCCCACAGCGGGTCAGCAGACGAATGCGTGAAGCAAAACAGTCAGAGAGTGTCTCAATGACCGTGCAGCTAGTGCTGCTCCAGATAAAGCTTAATGGGGTACTGCGTGTGAGGGCTTCTGCACAGGGCCAGCCCGGGAGCACAGCCTGGTCAGCGATGCTGGTTGTTCTTATCGTCATGTTGACGTGGTTGCTTCTGTGCTGTGTGTGCCAAGTAACTTCTCTGGGACTCAACTTCCTCATCTGTAATGTGGGAGTAATAACAGTGCCCGCCTCATGGAGTTGGAGTGAGGAGTAAACGCTCAGGGGTTTTAGATTTTAGCTTTGTGCCTGCCCAAAGAAACCCCTCCAGGTTGGCCTTATTAGTAAGATTGCTATTGTCAAAGGGAGCTAACTCCAGTCTCCTGACATGGCTACGGCCTCACGGATCCCAGGCCAGAAGGAAGGGACAGCCTGGTGAGCAAACAAAACACTGGCACTGCCACTCTCTGGCTGTGTGGCTGCTGCAAACTCCACCCTTCTCCTGACCTCGGTTTCCCCATCTATACAAAGCAGGTGCTGGAGCTGATAATCACTTCTAGCTCCAGGTTCCAAGAAACCCTGCATTTGGCTGCCTTTTGTCGGGCTCGTGTTTTTCCCAGAAAAGATTTGGGGCGGGGAGCTCTGGGGCTCCCAAGCTGGCCCCGTGACTGCTCTGTGTTGGCCTCATGGCTGTGGGTTCCCTGCAACTCTGCTCCTGGATCTCTGTGAACTCTGGGATGGGCTGTTTTTCTGGGAAGGGGACAGGCTGGCTCAACCGTGGGAGGAATTTGAAGGGTGTGCAGTAGAAGAGAACAGGCTGGAGGGAGGGGGAAGGGAGGATCAGGGCCCAGCAAGCTCCAGGTGCTAAGGTGAGGGTAGCAAGGATGGGGCGCCAGAGGACAGAGCAAAAGCTCAGGCTCAGGCCAGCTGAGCAGCACAGCAGGGCTCAGGAGGGCTCGGCACCAAGTGCCCAGTGCCAACTCATAGTCAGTGAGGTAGAATGGAGCCCTCAGACACTTTTTAGGACCTGGTTAGCCCTGGATTGGGGCCTGAGGGTGTGAGCCCTGTGAGTGTGTAGGACACAGGGAGGCAGGGCCACTGTGCTGGATGCCTGCCATTTGCCCCTCAGGATCTGCTCAGCACTGTTATCCTGCCTGCTGTGTGTCCAGGGAGGTGGCTGGTAGGGGCTGCACCAATGGGCTCCCTCTCCCTCTGGCTTCCTGTTAGGTCTGGCGAGACATAGAGTGACCGGGAGAGAAGTTAGAGTATGTAGCCCCCCCAACTCCCTCCCTCAGAGTCAGGGTCCCTTGGGCTGGCTGCATGCTTTGATCACAGGTGACAGCTCCCATCAAGCATCTGCTCTGCACAGCCCTCTCTAGAAGCCACCCCATCCTCCCATCTCCTTCAGGACTAGGGGTGCAGGAAAGGAATCCCCCCTGCTTTCACTTGTCCCGGGAGCTGCACCGTCCTTCCAGGTTTCCCTACTCCTGCCACACCTTTGTAGAGTTCCTTCCTTAAACCCTCCTCAAATGACAGGGATACCCCCAAGTCCCTGACTGATTCAGTCCCCAGAGCCACAGGCCAGGGATATTGGAAAGGGCCCCAACCCCAGACTTTGTCCAGAGCCTGACTTTACCTTCTCAGCCTTGATTTCTCTAAGGGACAAGCCCAGCCGTCTTCCTCTGGAGTTCTCAGTTTGTGTGTCTGGATCCAGCAAAGGGAGGGGAGAGGGGAGGATGCCCAACAAAGCCTGGGAGATTTGTCTCCAGGAAGGAGGCACAACTGAGCTGTGCAGGTCACAGCATCAGACATCAGAGCAGAGGGGAGCCCATCCTGCTGGCACCTGGCCCAGAGATGTAGTCCTCCCCAGTGGAGCCAGAAAGCCTGACTTTTGCATGAAATCCTCCGGTTTCTATACTGGGATTGGCTCAAACAGTACATTTAAAACTGTTTCGGTCAGATCTGAATCCCTGGCCCCCAGTTTGTGACTTGGAAAATACAAGCCCCCTTAACGTGCTTTTCTGATCTCGTTTTCTCTTAGGGTTCCCTGCACTTAGAGCGTGGACTGTGAACCCCCGAGGAGACGGTGAGTGTGAGAGCCATGAGCCCTGGTTCACCTGAGGGCACCTGTAGAAGCCCACTAGCATCTGTGTGCACCCAGAGCTTCTGGCAGCCTTGATTTAGAAACACCCAGTTTGCAAACCGCCTCTCTGCGAAATCATCCACCCCCATTGCCCAACGCCCAGCCTCCCTACCCCACTTCCCAAAACTGAAGCCCTCGGCAGTGGCTTTCAAAAACTCCTTCTATTAGTAAAGGAGGAGTAAAGGCAGAAGCAGGTCTGAAAGCTGCAGTTCGGGCTTATTTCCAGCGGGTGACCGCCTCCCCAGTCCTCGCAGAGCCTACGCATTGCCACTTTACCTTGGTGTGATATTCCACCAAAAGAGAAGTGCGCTCGGCTTACTAAATGTCCTTTTGAGATAAAGAGCAATATTCCTGTGTGGGCTCTGTGGCTGTCATATCTGTTATCCGCATGTCAGTATCTTTTAACACCATCAGATGGTTTTTCAATTATTATCTCCCTGAGGTCAGTCCACTGAGGGGTGTTTTTGGTTTGAAGCCTTGAGAAGGGGGAGCCTGGGTGGGGCCTGGGAGCCTGCAGAGGTCCTTGGAGCTCAGTGGCCTTTTTGAATTGAGCTGGCTCTGGGACCGCAGTCTTTGGCCCCTGTCTTGGGTTGATAGGGCCACTGTGGGCCAGTCCGAAACCCTCGCCATCGCCATCGTGGTGTCCCTGAGAAAACAAGCCTGAGGCTCTGAACCATCTGTTTACAAACAAGTCTTAGGAGACACAGCCCCTTTACCCTGGGGGACTATCTGGGAGTTCTCTGGAATGGGCCACAGCGGATCCCCCTGCCATGGCACTTCCCTGACAACCTTGGGGATGGGTGTGTGTGGAACTGGCTTCCTTCCTAGGCTGAATTAGCTGCTGCTCCAAGGTTTGACGAGAGAGCCTGCCCCGCCCAACGCCCCCTCCCCACAGACCTGTCACAGTGCCCAAATCACCACCATGTTTGTCGCTCCTTGGAAGAGGATGGGGGAAGAAACCTTGAAAGCTTCCATCAAAATATCATCTATAGGTTAGCTGTGGTTACTTCTAAGTTTAGAGATTACGGGCAATTTGAGTTTTCTGTGTTTTCTAAGTTTTATGTAATAAGCACATGTTTCTTTCATGGTTTTTTCCCAAGTGCTCTCTGGGGAGGTCTAGAAACCCATGGGCATACATGTGTGTTGTAGAAGTGATCTGACCAGATTGGCCCTAGAAGACAGCAGGGCTCTGGGAACTGGGACGTGGGTACCTTTTGATGGAAATGCAAAAGGTGATGCTGGGGAGAGACTAAAGAGCGGGCAGGGGCGAAGCATGCCTCCTCCTCCGATTTTGCTGCCGTTGTGAGCTAAAGACCCAAAGCACGATAATTTTCTGAAAATAATGTGGACTTGATCTGTCACTTCTGTTCCACTGCTCATCACCTCGATAGCCTTGTCTCTTCCTGTCCACACTCAGCTCCTCCCAAGGCAGGGCCTTGTCTCCTTGTTCATGCCTGGGGCTCAGCGAGGTGCCAATTTGCATGGAAACTGGTATTTGCCGTGCCCTACCACGTGCCAGGCACAGTACTAAGGATCACCTCTTACATAGGTTCATCCTGAGAACAAGACGCAATGATTATTCCTGTTCTGCAGGCGAGGAGACTGAGGCTTAGGGAAGTGAAGTGACTTGCCCAAAGTCACTTGCCCATTAAGATGCAGGCCTAGAACCCAGTCCATCTGACTTCAAATACCTTATTTTGCCACCACATCCCTGCAGAAACAGCAGTACATTTGTAAAAGACTGGACAATGGATAAAACAATGTATTCATAATTTCACTTCCCTGCCACGGCATGTTTGGGGTATTTTTGCTCTCCTTCCTGCTTTTATCTATATACGTATTTTCTTTGACGGTCTCATTAGTGCATCCTTGTCTGGGCTGTTACACAGCTGTGGCTATTCTAGTAGGGTCAACACAGCAATGAGGGTTTGTGTCCCAGATGAGCAAATGTCTAGGTGGGCATGTTGGCCGTCACCTGGTGAGGGCCAGGTGGGCCACACCAGCTCGTGCTCCTTTGGGGCACACACCAGCTTTGTGTCTTCCTGGTCCTGCACACCCAGTACCTCATGTTGCTGGCAAGATGGGAAGGCAGAACAGCACACCCAGGGCTGGATCTGGGAGCCATCCTGCTGCTGCCCTGCTCAGCAGCTTGTCCCTGTGTGAAGACCAGCACTCACAGACCCTCTGGAATAACGGCTAAGCCCTTGGTCTTTGGAGACAGGCAAAACTGAATTTCAATCCTGACTGCTTCCTTCTCAAGCTATGCTTGGCCTTGGGCACATGGGTGACTCTACCCGCTTTGTGCCTTCGTTTCTTCGTCTGTAAGATTGGTGTCCACTCCACAGAATGCTGAGAAAACAGCCAGGCCACCTCCTTTCCTTCCTTCCTAAGTAACCAGGCTCTCACCTGAAGGGCAACTTCATTTTAGCCGGGGGTGGCTGTCACTTTCTTGTATTGACTATAGGCAGGTAACTTGGGTTTTATTTTGTTTGTTTCTTTTTATTTTTGGAAGATGTCTAAAATTATAACAGAAACCCTGGGAATCTTTTAATATGTGTGATGAGAAATTGTTATACCCCTGAAAGTGGCATAACCTACTAGAAAGTTTTAAAGGCTTTTAAAAAGTTTCCTCTTTCAAAATATAAGGAACTAGTAATTTCACTTCTAGGACATTTGCCCTGAGGAAAAACCCAAAATGTATACAAAGATTGATCTACAAGGATGTGTATCACAGCAGTATTTATATTAGTTAACAACAGGAAACAATGCGAATGGCCAGCAGCAGGGAGCTGGGAGTTGGCTGTGGCGATCTAGATCACAGAAGGAAGATTCTGGGCAGCCATCGAAACTGTTTTGAGATGAATTTTTAATAATGGAGGAGAAAATGTTCATATTTCAGTATTAAGTGTAAAGGCAATTTGCCAAAATTAATCCAAACTGTATTTTTTTAAATAGGTAGACAAAAACAGAAGTAAGCAAGAGAGAAAGGAGTGGGGAGAGAGAAAGAGAAGATAGAAGAAACAGATACAAAAGTGTGGGAGGATAACAGGTGACTTGTTTTTTTCTTTGTGCTTTTCTGCACTTTCTAAATTTCCCCCAGTGGAATGTTCACTGTTTATATAATCACAAAGAGGAGTTAGAGTTAAGAAAAAATCCTCTGCCCCCACCAATGTGTGTGTGTGTGTGCATTTTGCTAGTCAACTGTATAAGAAAAATGGTTATGTTGGCACTTTTCATTCTAAAGTGTTCTTTTTCGCAAAAACAAATTTTTTTATTCAAAGCCAGTGTCAATGTCACATAGTCTTCCTTCTGTCCCTGGAGCTGCAGTTCTGAGAGAGCTGGCTTTGGGGCTGTATTCATGCATTCATGTTAGGGCTGCCATAACAAAGTACCACAGACTGGGGGGCTTAAACGACAGAGATTCACTTCTCACAGTTCTAGAGGATAGAAGTTCAAGACCAAGGTGTTGGCAGGGCTGGTTTCCTCTGAGTCCTCTCTCTTTGGCTCCTAGACAGCTGACTTCTCCTGTGTCCTCACCTTCCAAATATGTCTGTGTTCAAATTTTTTCTTATAAAGACACCAGTCAGATTGGATAAGGGCCCACCCTAACGACCTCATTTTAACTTAATCACATCTTTAAAAACCCTATATCCAAATATAGGCCCATTCTGAAGTGGCGAGTGTTAGGATTTCACCATATGAATTTGGGGGACACAATTCAGGCTGTAACAGGGACAGCTTCTTCCTGGTAACTGAGACTATTTATTTTGCAGAGCACTGAACTTCGAGCTGTAGTGGGACCAGGGGAGGGAGGTAAGTGTGGAAGGAAAACTCATGTCTCCATCCTTAAGAAATCTCTGGAGAGGTGTGATGCAGACATCTAAGTAGGTGGTGCACTTGGTTACCACCTTACCTTCCCAGCAAGACCCAGGAGCAACAGTACAACCATCCCAGCTGAGCCCATCCACCACAGAGTGGCTGCTCAAGGCCATAGCAAAATAGTTCAGCCTGCAAACATTAATTTTACTAAGAAACTCTCATGAAGTGAGAAGCAGTGAGTTAGAGATAAATAATTTGATAGTTGAAATGGGCTTCTGGACATTAAAACCTGAATATAAAAGATAATTTTTCTTAGCATCAACTCTAAAGTGATTTTGATTTATAAAATCATTGGTGGAGAGAAGGACTAGGATGAGCAAGTTGGATGTGGATGGTGATGGTTGCTGAGTTTAGCAGAAACAAAGCTTCACCTCTGTGGACCTTGACACTGGCTTAAAGGTCCTTCTGTCCCTTGTCAGCTGACCTTCTGAGATCACTGTGGGTCAAAACCACTCTGAGGGGCTGGCAGTTGGACTGTTGGAGATCAGTGTAGGGTGAAAGTGGGGCAAAGATACCCTCAAATATCTCTGCAAATGTCTTACTCCCTGCCTTTGCCTAAATCCAAAACTTGGAGTTGTCCTTGATCCTCCCTTCTTTTCTGCTCGTGTCTTGGTTGTCATTGTCTTCTATTCACTTCCTGGGGGCATCACCAAATCCATGTCTTGCCTAGACCACTGGGTCAGCTTTCTGGTTGCTCCTGCTCCTACACCTGTCCCTGATCACCCACCCCATGGCAGCAGCCAGAGGGGTCCTTTGAAAACCAGATCTGCTCGCATCACTCCCTGACTATAACCCTCCAGTAGCTTCCTGATGTCCTGAGGCTAAAATCCAAGCTCTCCTGACAATAGTGGCTTAGAGTGCTTCTTGCCTCACCTCTGGCCTCTGATCCCACCAGCCCCTTGCTCTCTGTGTCCAAGTGATGCTCAGCTTCCGTGTCTCCAATGCTTCTCACTCTACTCACAGGGTAGAATCCAGGACCGTGCCTGAGATCTTGGAATTGAGGGGACAGTTGATTGAGAAAACAGCCGCATGACATACGACAACTTGGTTTCAGCATTTTTCTCTTATTCTGTTATAGCAAAGTCTCTTCTCTCAGCAGCTTTTCTGGGAGACTGAAAATTGGTCCCTATTCCTAGAGGTCTACTTGGTACTGACTCTTTATTTCTTGCCCAAATGTCTTGGGACTCCCTGCCCTGGTAGATGTTAGCAAGGGAGTCAACCAAATAAAGTCCTGTGGGCCTGCTCCCATCCTGCCTCTCATAGAACCCTCACAGCCACTCTGGGACATAGGTCAGTGGTATTACCATTATCCCCACTCTACAGACAACAAAACTGAGGCACAGGGAGGGGAGGCCACATGCCAAAGCTCACCTAACTATGATGCGGGAGAAAAGATTAAAACCCAAGTCACGAGACTGCACATTCAGTGTATTTTTCTCATTTGTGTTTCTGTGTTTAATCTTGCGGTGATTTTTGAAGGAAATGACCTGGTGCGTTGTGCTTTCAGAGCATCCATTTGTTACCTACTAACAAAGCACTTTTTCTCTTGAGCTCAGGCTGTTGAAACTGTACAGCCCTACAGCGATTCCTGCCACATCTGTGTAAATAAATCCTTATAACAACCAGCTGGAAAGCAAAACGTTCCATGAGGTACCAGATCATTTATATGATACCTCTTCCAGCTGGCCAGTTTTCTTGGTGGCACGTAATTTATTCATTCATTCAGCAAATACATATGGAGCCAAACACTAGAAATATAGCAGTGAAAAAAGTAGACGTGGTTCCTGGCTTCAGGGAGCTGACATTCTCCTAAGGGAGATGGACAATAATCAAATAAATAAATGCATGTGTAATATGCCGTAAAGGCTGTCAAGGAGAATACAGCTGGGTGAGAGGAGAGAAGGGGAGGGGCTACTTTATATAAGGTGCTCAGGGAAGGCTTCTTGGAGGAGGTGACCTTTCAGGCTGGAATGAGGGAATGAAAACCAAGAACAACATTCCAGGGAAAGGGACAAGCAAAAGCCTGAGGCAGGCTGAAGCTTGGGGTGTTTGTGGAACATCAAGGAAGCCAGGAAGGCAAAGGACAGCACAGGGGAGGGAGAAGTGAGGGGTGAGGTCAGAGAGCTAGGTGAGGGGCTGTGCCTTAATTTCAGGGGAGGTGGGGCACTCGAGGGTCTTGAGTGGGCTGGGTGGGTGATACAAGCTCCCCAAGCTGCTGTTTGGAGAGTCTGCTGCAGGGGGCAAGAGTGGAAGCAGGGAGAATGTTGCCATTATCCAGGTAAGAGATGATGGTGGCTGGGCCAGGACAGTGGCAGTGGAGGAGAGAAGTGGCTGTGTTCCAAACAGCTGTGACAGTTGAGCTGACCTGACCTACTCTCACACTGGGGTTGAGATTAGAAGGAAAAAGAAGAATCAAAGGTGATGGAGTGTGCTTTGACACCAATGGTGTTTTATAAGTCATCAAGGGCACTAATCACCCAGAGCTAATGCAGACCCCACAAGTTAAAGGGCACAGTCCGCAATAAGACTGCCCCCATTTAGACGCCAACTACCAGGAGGGTCCCCAAGCTGCCTGCAGTTCTGACAAGCTGGTGACAAACTCAGGGGTTCCCACAACCCCCTCTGGTTTGATAATTCACTAGAATGACTCACCAAACTCAGAGAAGTGCCGCTTTTATGATTACCATTTTGTTATAAAGGATACAAATCAGGACCAGCCACACACAGGGTGAGGTCTGGAAGGACCCTGAACACAGAGCTCCCACACATTTTTCAGGGCATGAAATCAAGGCACATCACCTCCCAGGAACATCATTGTGTTCACCAACCGGGAACTCCACTGAGCTTTGGTGTCCAGAGTTTTTATTAGAGCCTCATCACATAGACATGATTGATTGAATCAACAGCCATGAGACTGAACTCAATCTCCATGCCCCTCCCCTCGGTGGAGGCCAGGCTGACTCAAAGCCCCAACTCTGTAATGGCATGGTTGTTCCTCCTGGTGCCCAGCCCCCATCCTGACTGATCTCATCTCTTAGCATAAACTCTAAGGGGTTCATGAATAACAAAGATACTCCTACCATGTGGGAATTTCCAAGGAGTTAGAGTTTGCCTTCCAGGAACCAGGGACGAAAGCCTGTCAAATTTTTATTATACAACCATATAACCAGGTGGAGGCTGGTGCTATTTACTAAGACTAGCAGAAGACCAGAGAGGGGGCAATAGGTTTGGTACAGGAAAACGGAGGGTAATGGTGTGGACGTGTTAACTTTTAAATGTTCATTAGATATCAAAGTGAAAATGTGGCATAGGCAGTTGGAGTTATGACTCTGCAGCTCAGGGAGATATCAGTATATAGATCTTATTTAAAGCCATGGGGCTGGATAACTGAGGAAGCCAATGTCTTTGGGGAGAAAAAAAAGAGCTCACAGCTATGCCTTGAAGCGTCCCACACTTAGTGGTGGAGAGAGGAAGGGCCAGCAAAGCAAATAGAGGAGGATGGCCAGAGAGGTAGGAGGAGAACCAAGGGAGTACGGAGGGGTCCCCAGGCAAGTGTTTTGCAAGGAAGGGTGAGCAGCAGTGTCAAATTCTGCTACAGGCCAAGGAAGGGGAGGACCAAGAAATGGCCTCTGGACTTGGCAAGATGAGGGCAACAGTAATCTTGAGCTGAGTGGCTTCTGGAAAGGGGAGGTGACAAAAACCAATTGAAGAGGACTGAGGTGGGAACGGTTAGTGAGGAAGCAGAGATAGCGAAGAGCCCAGAGGGGCTGGGGGCCTGGGGAGGGGTTAAAGTGGGAGCTCTCATAACACAGGTGTCATAGCACACCTGGTGGCCAGAGAGCATATGCAACACCTGCCATGTGCCCAGTGCTGAGCCAGGAGTTGTAGGTGTCTTCTGGAAGCTCAGAGTGTGATTGGAGAGGAGAGATGGGAGTCGCCATCCATACTCTGGAACAGAGAGTGTAAAATGCGATGCTGGCCGGCAGAAATGTAGACAGGAGAAACCATTTCTAACTGGGGATAATCAGGATGGGCATAACAACCACAGCTATTTCTGTTGAGCATCTTCTGTGTACCTGGGAACATGCTGGGCCCCTGAAATGCATTCTCTTATCTAACACTTATGACACTGGTGTTGTCTCCATTTTACAGGTGAGAAAACTAAGGCTTAGAGAGGTGGAGTCACTGGTCCAAGGTCACACCCTTAGGAATTGCCAGAGTTAGAAGTGAATGCCGACGGGAAAGGATGTTTATAGGCAAAGTTCAGTAGGGAGAGGGGACGGGCAGGAATGAGGACTCAAACACAAGAGTAGCCTATGTGAGTTTGGGAGATCCTGGGTGAGGATCCACTCAGAGCAGAAGTGGAACATGTGAGTCACTCAAAAGAGGGACCCAGTGCCCCCCAAGCACATGTCACTGATGATGTGGGCTCAGGCAGCTCCTTGACCCCTTGGGCTGCCTTCCTCTGGCCAGGGGAGAGTGCAGATGTCGGTGGACAGGACTGAAGCAAGAGGGAGCTCGAGGGGAGAGGAGTGGAGGCTGAACGACACCAATGTATCCCTGACCTTTGCCAATACTTTCCCACACCCCTCTGCCCGAGCTCTCCGCAGCCACACCCCAATGCCAAACATGCCCAGGCCAGGGAGGTGCCCCTGCTCACAGCCCTCACAGTTCCTTGTCTTTAAACAGGGTCAGAGGGCCTTGCCCACCCCTGCCAGGGAGCGTGATTATGACCTAAAACAACATTTGGGGAGAAAGCACTTCGAAGAAATGTCCCCCTAAAACCGGGAGTCACACCGTCATTCAGGAGTGGTGGGAACCACCCGTTCTAACAGGCAGAGGGGTGCAGGCAGACAGTGCCTCCTGAGGGCAGATTTGGAGCTGTTTGATTTGGAAATGTCTCTGATCTATGGAGACACCCCTGTGAGCCCTCAGGTTCTGGTTTCTCACCTGTGAAATGGGTGCGTCCTGGTTGAGTCAGGCTGCGGGCTGCCTGCTGAGAGGGACTGCCAGTGAGCCCAGCCGGGCAGGATGCACTGTTATAACCTTGTGGGGTCACCAAGTGAAGCTCTCCAGCCTCTGCTGGGCTTGATACAGTCGCATGGCGTGCCAGGGCTGCAGGGCTCTTCCATGCCTCCCAGTTCTCAGATGGGTAGACCGAGGCCCAGAGAGACCAGCCTAAGGTTCCCTCCAGCATGTGTTGATATTTCCTTCCAAAATCTTTATAGCATGAAAGCAGAGGAGAGAGACATGAAGGGAGGGGAAAAGGAAAAGAGACAGGGAGAGGGATGAGACCCAGGAAGATATGTGGATTTGGGAGGATGGAGGCTCACTTTTGTTTGCAAGAAGGAAACTTGAAGATTGAACAAGGCCAAGAACATTCTTAATGTGGAACCTATCATTCCATCACTTTATCTGGAAGTCCATGACCCTACTACTCCATTCACCTCATACAGTGAATATGTTAGGGGTTTAGTTGCAGATTCTGAGGGTGAGTGGGCTGGGGAGGAGAAACAGCTAGAAGCAGAAAAATGCTTAGTGATGCCGCCTCAAAGGCATGACATCCTGCTGTGCCTGGGCACATGTGTATTTTAAAGGGGCTCAAAAATTGGGGGTGGGGAACTGGGATGGATAGTATCTGTGATCTAGAGGCCGGCCATGAGTGAGCTGCACTTTCTTCCAACGCATTTAGGGTTGGGAGAAAGGCTCATGCCCTTCAGCTTCAAGGAATATGATAATCAGACCTCCAATGCCAGAGCTTGGAATAGTGGGCCAGACAAAAAAATATTTATACACACACACACACGATATATATTTTTTCCTGTCATATATATATGTGTGTGTGTGAGTGCGTGTGTGTGTGTGTGTGTGTGTATGAGAGAGGCACAAGAAGACAAAAAGAGAAGCAGGAAGGAGCAAAGGAACCAGGAATGGTCAGACTGAATCAGGATTTTTCCAGGGCTGTGGCGAGCCCATTGACGAAATGGAGATGGTGAGGTGACATCAGAAGCCCCATTGTGGCCGAGGATGGGAGAGAGGGAGCTGAAGTCCTTGAAGGGTCACTCAGTGCCGGGCCAAACAGCCCACTCCCCCATGAATTGATCAGAGACACTGCAGTGCCCAGCCCCTTAGGATGACAGTGATGTTCACCTCATCAGCCTTGAGCCATCTAAAGATGCTGAGAGTACCAGTGAGGGCTGCTGCACCTTGTGATTTTTTATGCATTCCCATTAAAACAAAACAAGACCCAAAACCTAGTTGGCAGAGGAGTTGGCTCTTAAAGGGTTAACCCTCAGTTACCTGGACCTCCAGGTAGGCCTCCCCTTGCACACACCTGTCAGAGGATCTCCCGCTGCCCATCCAGTGGCATTTCTATACTGACAAGTGCTTTACCGTCCAACTCCCACCGACGGCCTCTGTTGGCTGACTTTCTTTCATTTTCTTTCTTTTTACACACACTTGGAAAGCTCCCGGCTTCAGCCAGGCGTGCCGAGGAGGCTCGGAGTAGCAGGGCTGATCGATGCTGGGAGGCTCCTTGTGGCTGTCAGAGCCACAGTCCTGGGTGGGGGCGGCTGTGGGCTCTGCAGCAGCGGCTCTCTGTCTCTGCCATGCTGCTGGCAGCCAGAGCTCCAGACAGCTCCTTGCCCTCCAGACCCTCAGCCCAGAGTCCCAGAGCCCAGGACACAGGAGAGGCCTGCTCCTGGGGTACAGCTTGCCTGGTACACACCCAGGAGGGTAAGTGAGGGACGTGGGTGCAGTGGCCCCACGGGGGTGGGGAGGGAGCCACGGGGCCCTGGGACAGAGCTGATAGAGCTGTTGGTGCCAGGGCTATGGCTGTTTCGATTGGAGGAGGAAACAGCTCACAGTCCGTTCCTGCTCATTCCGTGAAGCAGCAGCAGGACTTGGCTCTGCTGAAACTTGAGGCGGCCCAGAATTCTGGGGAAGGAAGTTTGCTGTTGGCTTGCAGTCAAGGCAAGGCGGTTATAGGACTTCCCCAAAGGACCTGAGCTCCTTCACTCATTTTTACCAGATGTTTATTGAGGGCCTTGTGCATGCCAGCTCCCTGCTAGGCACCATGGGGTTCAGTAGGACTGAAATAGGCCTCTCCCCAGCAGTGCCCCTAGTCTTGCCGGGAGAATAGTTACTTAAATAACTGTAGTACCATGTGACGTGTGATAAGAGAGGGTCTGGCCAGGGGAGGAAGAGGCCAGTGGGGCCTCAGGGTGCTGGAGAAGATTTTACAGATGAGGAGCCATTTCAACCAGGTCTTGGCAGATGAGTAAGAGTTCTTCAGGGAACAAAGGGCAGCTAAAATCTTATGAGTGACTGCAAAGAGATTTGAACATACAAAATGTGATCATATGTGGTGACAGGCTCGGCAGGTCTGAGCAGAGGCCGCAGAGAGCCAGCAAAGGAAACTGACAGGGCCTCATCACCAAAGGCCTCCAAGGCCAGTTGAGGGAGTCAGGACTTGGTCTTACAGACAGGTGAGAGACGCTGAAGATCTTAATTTTTTTGTTTAGAGGTAAGGTCTCACTATGTGGCCCAGGCTGGAGTGCAGTGGCACAATCATAGCTCACTGCAGCTTCAAACTGCTGGGCTCAAGTGATCCTCCCACATCAGCCTCCCCAGTAGCTGGGACTACAGGCACAAGCCACCATGCCCAGTGGCACTGCAGACTTTATAATGGGGGCTTGATGTGGTCAGCTTTGCATCTTAGAAAACTACCGTATGGATGGAGTGAGGAGGGAGACAGGGACCTTCCAGAGAAGAAAGCTGTGACTTAAAAAATCATAGAGGCCAGTGCTTAGACTAAAGCAGTGGAGTCAGGAGGTGGAGAGCAGGGGACAGCCCTGCTCTTTTCTGAGTTTGAGTGACAAGGGTCAATCGTGAAGGAAAAGGAAGTGTCAGGGATGATTTCAAAGTGGACAGTGGGGCCTGGGTGGGTGATGCTGCCTCTTGATGAGAGAGGGGACAAGGGGAGAAGGAGCAGATGGAAGAGAGAGGGAGGGAAGTCATAAGGTCAAATCTGGTCACACTGGGACCTGACTTCGACATAGTATCATCCCCCAGACCCCTGCCCTAGCAAGCTTCATGGTAAACCCTGGTGATGCTGAGTCAATGCCAGATTTATCATCCACACACCCTCCAAATCTACATGTGGTCACTGAACTTGTGATAGCCGCCACACTCAAACAGAAAGATTTCACCCTGCACCTACAGCAGGCTTGGCTTGGCCCTCGCTGCTTGGGGTTGCACCCCCTTTCCATCTAAGTGCAAGTGTGGAAAGTGGGTGCCATGTCCCTAGCATAGGCAGATTTTCCAGGTATTGAATGGCAATGCCACTGGGCAGGTTGGTGATGCAGAGCCTACCCTAGAAATTGATCATTTAGAAAGGCTCTGTGTCCTGGCCAGGGTGCCAGATGTGCAGGGATCAGGGATACCTGAGGGATGGCTAATGGGGCACTGCCTTGGCCCACCACTGACCCCTCTCCAGGGAGTCCAGGGACTCTGCCTGGCTTTGGAAGAGACCTTGGCTTAGGAGAAATGGAAATGTCAGGGAGTGATGGTTTCTAAGGTCCAGGGCTGGAGGTCTGGGAGTGCCCAGCTTTGTGGGGGATTCCTGGTTGGAAGTACTGCAACTAAACGACTTCCTTTGCAGCTTCCTCCACTGTTTCAGGTTCTGTTCTGGGTTTTCCACTGCCCAGGCTTATTCAACCCTCACACAAGTGAATCAGAGAGGAGATGCAACTGGCTAGTGTCACACAGCCAGTACATGGTCAACCAGGTTCCTGCCAAGGCCTGACAGACTTGGGTGCAGGTCTTCTCCACTTGCTCCCCCAACCGCCAAGCCAATGCCACATCTTGTCTCTGGGTGAAGTTGGAAAAGATAGGACATTTAAAAACAGTAGGAGATTCATACCTGAGTTGCCAAATTAAATGTTTTTAAGACAAAGGTTGATGAGAACGGTCTCTCTCTCTCTCTCTCTCTCTCTCTCTCTCTGTGTGTGTGTGTGTGTGTGTGTGTGTGTGTGTAGACTCTGTTTTATTGTGTGTGTAGACTTACATTTTATTGAGCACCTACTATGTGCCAGGCCCTGGGGAAACAGCAGTGACTACGGGAGACTTAGAGAGGAATGGATAGGAATATGGGGAAAGGTCTTGTACATAAGCAGGTGTGTAAAACACACATACACATGGATGCGCACATTAGTGCTCCAAACCGTTATAAAAGTAGACACATTTACTTGGCACAGACACACAGATACACATCCCCAAAACTCCCCTGCATGCATATGCCTACCTCCGCTGCACACATGTCCACCCACAGGATTCAGACTGACATCCAGAGTTAACTAAGTAAGGGAACTGGACCTCCAACCCAATATACAAGCCAGGAGGATTTGAAGTCTTGCATCCCCTACTTCACCAAAGACTAGCAAAGGACCTTAATCCTGGCTTTTATCTCCAGCCCCCTGGTCAGGGGCTGAGCTCCCGGGGTTAGATGGTGCAGACTGCAGCTTTGCCCAGGAAGTCTGCTAAGAGTCATTGCCACCATCTATTAAACACAAGCCAGGCTCTTGACATGCATTGCCTCCTCTCACATACACTCTGGCCCTGGAGTATATGGGTACAGAACTACCCTCATTTTATAGATGAGAAAACTGAGGCTCAGAGAGCTGGGTTGTCTCACCTGGGGTCTCATGCAGATCACAAGCGGCAGAGCCCAGGTTGAACACTGAACTCCTCCACTGGAAACAGCAGCCTGAGTCCTTAGGTTTGTTTTTTTTTTTTTTTTTTTTAGAGATAAAGTCTTGCTCTGCACCCAGGCTGGAGTGTGGTGGCATCATCGTAGCTCACTGCAGCCTTGAACTTCTGGACTCAAGCAAACCTCCCATCTCAGCCTCCAGGGTAGCTGGGACCACAGGTGCACACCACCACAGCCAACTAATTTAAAAAAATGTAGAGGGCTGGGCATGGTGGCTCACGCCTGTAATCCCAGCGCTTTGGGAGGCCGAGGCAGGCAGATCACTTGAGGTCAGGAGTTCGAGACCAGCCTGGCCAACATGGTGAAACTTCATCTCTACTAAAAATACAAAAATTAGCCAGGCGTGCTCGTGCATGCCTGTAGTCCCAGCTACTCAGGACTCTGAGGCAGGAGAATCACTTGAACCCAGGAGGCGGAGGTTGCAGTGAGCCAAGACTGCACCACTGCACTCCTGCCTGGGTGACAAAGTGAGACTCTTTCTCAAAAAAAAAACAAAAAACAAAAAACTGTAAAGATAGGGTCCCGTTGTATTGCCCAGGCTGGTCTCGAACTGCTGGCTTCAAGCAATCCTCCAGCTCCAGCCTCACAAAGTGTTCTTAGGTCTTTCCTTTATTTCCTGACAAGCTAAGAAGCCCCAGCTCTGGTTCCCAGAACTATTCCCCAGTTTCCCCACAGCCTGCCCTCTCTGGTCCATGACTTGTCAGGTGGGAAAAAAGAAAGACTTTGAGCCTAACGGAGGCAAGGAGGCTATTGCCCAGGGATGGTGAACAGGCCAGCTTTGGAATCAGACCCTGGGCTCCAGCCTCAGTCTTTCCATATGTAGAATAGAGATGATACTAGCATCCCACATTGAGCTCTGTTGAGCATTCAGTGAGAGGACACGTGGAAATGCTTAGCCTGGAGCACAGCACATAGGCTAGTATTGTTGTTGCTATTGTCTTGTTACTGTCAGCATCTGCCCATCACCCATGAACAATTTCCTGAAGACCCATTTTGTGAAGTAGTTAGTGTGTTATTGCCTAGAGCTGTGGACTGGGCTCATATTCCAGTGCGAGAGATGGAAGTATTAATAAACGAGAATGCTTTGGTGCAATAGATGCTTGGAAGGACGTCTGTACAGTGGGGACACGGAAGGCTGTGGCACATTCTATTAAAAGCAGCAGGAGCACTTTTAATAGACAGGGTGAAAAGGGCATTCCAGGAGGAGGGATCAGCAGGGGCTAAAGCTCAGAACAAGAACAGTTGAAAGCACTGGAAAAGCTGTACATGGAGCAGGGGGAGCAGGTTTTAATATCTACAGGCCCCACACCCACAAGCTGTGAAAAAAGCAGGGTGGGTATAAGACAATATGGAGTGGTGGAGACTGTGGCCAACTGAAAAGGGCTTGATGGCTCTAAAGGGAAGTAGGACTCTGCTCCATGCAATTATTAATATGAAGAAAAGCTGGCCTAGTGTTACCTGGTCTCCCAAGTTTTCCAGAGATGTCAGGGACCCAGGTTTTTATTTGGAATCTCTTGACTTCAAAACACTGAGCCAACACTGGGAAAACCAAACAGAATAGAAGGGGGCTGCCAGTTTGCAGTCCTAGTTTAGACCCAACAGTGGGGCAGGTGGTGGTAGGTGATATGAGAAGCTATGGATTCCAGACTCTGTGCAGGAAGGCTTGTGTCTGATAGCTGGGGGCCAAGACCTGGCCCACAGGAAGCACCCAATCAATACTTGGTCTGCAGAGGAGTTAGGGAGTTTGGACTTCATCTGGAAGGTTAGGGGAGACGGTGAGGTTTGGGGCAGAGAAGTGAAACAATGGGAAGTGTGTTGTATGACTTTAGCCCACCTGCCATGTGGAGGCTGGCTTGGAGAGGAGAGATGGCAGCTAGGGAGGTGGGTGGATGTCTCAACAGGGCTCCAGGCAGAAGGTGATGGTGACCTGGGCCATGGCTATGGGGTGAGAGGAGAGGAGAGATCCTAGAGGGGTCAAATTTATGCAGAGATTGACTTGGAGAGTGTGAGAGAGGTGAAGCCAGGGTGCCTGCCAGCTCCCTGACCCACCTGGGAAACTCAGTGGTGTTTCTCACCGAGATGGGGCATCTGGGAGGAGAAAAGTATGGGGGCAGAGGGAGGAGGGGTGATAACTCTAGCTTGGACCATGTTAAGTTTAGATGCCCGTGGGACACCCAGGGGAAGACCTGCCACCCAGTCAAACATATATCTCTCAGGGGAGGGAGGGCTGAAGACAGAATGATACCTCCACCCAGACTGGGTCTTACCCTCCTCCAGGGACCCAAAAGATCTTCATTTCCTTTGTGGTTGCTCTGTCGTCTGAGAGTTAAGTTTATTTATCGGGCTTAGATTTGGGTTTTTTTCCTGGAAAGACTGAAGGAGAAGGTGGATTGATATGTAATGCCAGAACAAAGATCTGTGAACACCTCAGCTCTGATTCATTTTTCTTAGCCCTACCCCCATGATCTGGGCAGCTGGGGGAGGGGGAACAGAGGGCAGAGAACACCTGGGTTATCTGGGCCCCACAGTAACCACATCAATAAAATCTCATTTCCAGGAGCTAGGTCTGAGCTCTGTTATCCTGCACGCTTGCAAAAGGGTTCTTACCTGCACTTGACAGAAGAAAAGAGTTTGCTAAGCAGATTGATGGTTTAACAAGCCCACTTAGGAGAGCAGGCTTTTAGCAGCATCATTTGCATTCCAACAATGAGTGTACAAATTATAAATGACTACTTCTCTATTTTTAAAGCAATTTTAAGACTCCTCATCTGCTGTCAAGAATGTCACTGAACATACCAAGGACACTCACAGCAATGCTGTGATCCTTTTGAAAAGAAACGATTCTATTAGAGAACTGACATGTATTGAGCATCTGCCAAACACACCAGGCACCGTGCTAGGCATTTGAGAGGCATCGGCTCATTTAGGCCTCTACCCCAGGGGGATGAAGTTATTATTTTCTTACCAAGGAAATGAAGCCAGGCCCAGAGATGGTGAACTGCTGCTGTAGGCTTGCTCAGCTTAAGAGGGCCAGGGTCACTAGGGCTGGATGCGGGGTCTGAGTTCTTCCTGACACACCTCATCATCGTTTCTCACTAGTTCAGGTTTCTGCCTCTTGGCCAGTGGAAGAATGGCCTTAAATAGGGCTTCACAGGGTTGAGAGAACAGAGGGGATGTCAGAGAAAGTGAAAGAGAGGGTGCTGAGAAGTTAAGAAAAGAAGGAGGCTCAGTTCAGAGAGAAGAGAAATGAAACAGCCCTAACAGTGGAGGAGGAGGGAGGCTCTGAGGGGTGGTACCAGGTGTGGCCCAGTTCAAAGCCCAGTTTGCCAGGAGCTCACCTTGGGCAAATGCTTTATCCACTTGTGAAGGGTGGAGTTTGTCCTCCATGTCAGTTTCACTCCAACTTCAGTCATTTGTTTTTATCTGTAGACAACCCACGCGATTACCCATTTAGTCTTGTTTTCATCAGTTCACCATTTTACCTGATTATGTTCGCTTTAAGAGAAACTTTTTAATGCAATTAAGTGGTTTATAATATTGCTTGTCATCAACAGGAGCTAAGCATTAAAATAAATACAAAGAAATAAAAATCATCCTATGATTAAATCCCACCTCGCTGCCGCTACCTGAGTTCTGCTCTGTGTCTCTCTGTTAGGAGGGAGAAGGTCAGAGGTGTTCAAGGCACGTTAACCCTGAGCCGGGTCTTTTCTCCCTGGGACAACCTCCCAAGAATGAAAGGGTGCAGGCACCATGTCCCGACTGTGCGGTCTGAAATCCCTTCTCTGAGCATCATGGTCTAAGGACACGCTCTGTGGAAAGCGAGGGCCAGCCGTCATCTTAGAAAGTTCCACAACGGCAGAGTCTGGGAAAGTCCAGGGATGTGAGCAGCCCGACAAGGAGAAAAAAGGGGGTGAAGAGTGGGCGGGATTCCAGAACAGACCCCCACATTCTGTGACCAAAGGAGTGAGAATTTTTCAGTGCTTTCTCCATTTTGATGAGAGCAGGGAGGGGGCAGAGGCCAGGGCAGGAGGTGGGGAGGGGGATCCGAGGGGGCTTCAACCCAGCACTGCCTCTGGCTGCCAGGAGAGCTGCTGGAGCCTCAGCTCTTCCTCTGCAGGCGCAGGGAGGACATCCTGGGCCTTCTTCACCGCTGGGCCTCAGGTTGTCCAGGGTCACGTTCAGGGTTAGGCAGCCTGGATCCCTTTAATCCCATATTAATGAATTATGTGCCCAAGAGCAGGCTTAGCTGGGGGGAAATGAAGAAAAATAAGAAAGACGGTAGGGAGGAGGGCCATGGCTGGAAGGGACTTGGGGGATGGCTCCTAGTGGGGCTCCCCTCAGCCCTAAACTCCGGGGGCCTCCATTTGTTCTCTACCCAAGTTCTAGGGTGTGAGTCTCCCCCCATAGCTCTTGCTGATGTCAGGTGTGAGCTGCTGTGGGTACATGCAGGCTCCTGGGCGTTCCCCTCCCCGGGGGCCTTCTCTGCCAAGCTCTGGTGAGCCACCAGCCTTAATGAGGAGGTGCCTGGGGGAAGAGTGGGAGCCAGATTTGTACTAAATGACCGAGACAGACAGAAAATGCTAGGTTGAACAGGTCTTAGAGACCTTCTAACTCACGGTTCCTCCACAATCAGGGGTTCAAATTATGACCTCCATTTATAGATGAGGAAACCGAGCCCAGCGAGGGGAGACTCTCACAGCCAGGCTGGGGCACAGCCAGGCCAAATCCAAGGCCTCTGACTCAGGCAAGGCCTCCCTCCCCATGTTATTCCTCTGCTCAGGGGATTGAGGCTGAATACGCCACAATTGGAGCCTGTCCCAGGGACCAGCCAGTGGCTGCCCCCCTTATTATGGGCCCAGGACTCAGGGTATGACCCAACTGGACTCCTCTGTGCCAATTCTGAGTGTTCCTGGAGTGTCCTGGCTCACCCTGGGCACCAATCATGGCCTCTGGGGACACCTTCTTCTTTTCTGCCTAGAGAGTGGCCACTCTCCTGCCCTTTGCCACACTTGGCACACTATCCCCTCTGTCCTCAGAGATTCTTGAGAGATCGCAGTAGGGCGAGCCCGCGAGGCTGGGCCTGGTGCACAGTAGGCTCACAGACTCACAGGGGTCTCCTGGCTGGCACCCTGTGCTTGCTGGTTTTGTAGGCTCCGAGAATGTCCAGGTATTGGAAGCTGGGGTGTTGCTAGGTGGTGAGTCACAACCATATACCCGACCTTTTTCCCAGGGACTTCTTAGTCTTGCCCTGCCCCAAACACTTCATCTGGGCTTTCGCCTGACCGCCATGTGTTTTCTATGGTCAACCCCCTCATTCCAGCTCATCCCCCTCGCCATGCCCTCACTCAGCCCTCTGCAGGGAGGGAAAAGGTTGGTTTTCTGGGAAGCAAGGTGAGTGATCCCCAGGTGCCTTCAGGACAGTTGCAGGCAGGCCCTCAACTGGGCAGAGGGCCCCTGTGCAAGCCAGAGTCAGCACTGCTGGGCCAGGGGCAGGGAGAGGGCAGCAGATCCCACTGATTGGGAACCAGAGCACCAGCCCCGTCTGGAGTTTGAAACCAGAGGCTTGTGAGTAAATCCACGGCCAATGCCTGTAAGCAGAGCCAGTTCCCGCCTTGAAAGGGCTTTTTGTTTTACCCCATGGTTCCTGGGTGAACTGTGATTCCATTTTAATTAAATATGCAGCTGCTGGGGCTGAGCAAGCTGCCCTCACCCTCAGCTCCAGGCTGGTAGGGGGAGACGACATAGGGGAGATGGAAGTCCAATATCTGGACTCTGTCCAGCCAGAAAATGGTGAGCAAGGGGTGGGCACAGAGCCTGGGGACAGGTGACTGGCTGCCAGTCAGCAATGGGTTATTGCTCAGTGCAGAGGAATCCACCCTGTAAGGTGCCAGCTCTCCTTGGGCATCCAGTTAACAGCACTTCTGGGGACACACTTGGGAAATGAAACCCCTAGTGCAAGAGAAAGATATTTTCTGATTTTACACAGGCCCAGCAGGGGCTCAGGGCAGAGCTAGTAGAGGGCAGTGCGGGGGTGTGGCCCCCATGGCCGCCCACCAGCCCCAGCCCCTCTGCTCTCCAATACTCTGCTGCTACCACCTGGTGGTTTCTTGCACAGAAATTGTGCACTGTTCAGCAAGGTGGTGCAGATGAAACTCTGAATTGAAAGGCCTGTGGGAAAGCCTAGCACAAGCTACCTCTCCCACCTTCCCCTTGGTTCCGTGTTATCTCAAATGTCTTCTTCTCTGAGAAGCCCTCCAGAATCCAGGTAATCGCCTTCCACCCCATGTACTACGTTCCTCCTCGCTCAAAAATGATCTTGTTTATCCATTTGAATTCTTGCCTGTCTCCCCACCCCCCACCCCCTTATAGAACACGAGCTCCGTGAGCACAGGGCTTTCTTTTTCTCACACAGTTCTGGCGCAGCTCACGTACTCAGTCACAGTTGAATGAATACACTTAGGGAATTCCTGGGGGCAAAGACTCCACCTAAAAATGTGACCTAATTTCATGGTGTCAAAGTCCACTGTGAACTCCACGATGCTGGAGCTCGTCCAGTTGGCAGAGGTTCGCTGAGCCCCTGTTAGATTCGGTGGCAGGCCCGTGCTGGAGAGTGCTGAGGGTACAGAAATGAAGCTGGCGCCATGCCTGCCCTCCAGGGGCTCTCAATCCAGGGAAAGGACATTAAATTAGAGTGCACTGGGAGAACAAGGTGATGTGGGGGCTGGAGGGAGCCCCTGCAGAGAGGGGAAAGCTTCCTAGTGAAGAGGAGGGTCCGGGAGCATGAGCGGGAGTCTACCTGGGACAGGAGAGCCAAAGGTGGAGTGCTCAGGAGGGCAAGGCCAATTCTGGGAACCAATGTCAAGAAGCAGTGGAAATAGGTGAAGCCCAGGGGTATGGGGTAGGCAGAGACCTGTCAAACCCACACCCAGCCTCCAGACTTTGTTCTGAAGGCCGTGGGTAGCTACTGAAGGTTATTCAGCAGGGGCAGGGAGCTGCCTGAGCTACATGTTTGAAAGACTACTAGCCTCACAGAGTGTGGACTAAGGCCCCAAGGATTCAGGGCTTGCTTCCGCTCCCCCTGGGGAAATGGAATATGATCCTGGGCACTGGGTCCCTCTCTGAAGCCAATTGTTACTGCAAGCCTGGGCAGAGGGCCCGGACAGTGACACAGGGCAGGTGGGATCGCTTACCTGTTATCAGATATGCTTTTTCCTGAAGGGGATAAAATAAACGTCTTATTAGATCCATGGCTGAGAGAACAGGTGCCACATCAGTGTCCCCTTGGTGTGTGCTCCAGGCTGGGGACTGCATGCAGGTCATCAACCCTGCTCAGTTGTTTCTAGGACTGAGAAGCTACCTTGGAAATGTCCTCCTCTTGGTTAAATGCATTTGTGCAGTCAATCAGCAAACGCTTATTCCGTGAAGACTCGGGTTTCTGTGTGTTTGCTTGCTTGCTTGTTTACTTTGATCTACTCAACCAGAGATCCTCCTAGAGCTTAAGTGGGTGTGGGGAGTGCAGGGATGAAAGCTCAAAGGTAAGAAGCCGTCTAGAGTAAGTTGAGGAGGAAGTTGAGGGTCATTCCTTTTAAATCCCAGTAGCCTCAGAGTGGCTTTCTCTTTTTCTCAGGAGGGTGCATGGTTGGGAGGGGTAGAAGCCACACTTCTTTGTATTCCCTCCAAATTTTGTCACTTAAGAACACAAAGCTTGTGACATTAGGCTACATGTATAACATGTGTCATCACTCTTAATCTTGGTAACAACCAATGAAAGTACTGTAATTACCTCCACTTCACAGGTGAGTAAACTGAGGCACAGTTGACATTAAGCCATTTGCCCAAGGGCACACAGTTTGGAAGCAGAGAAACTGGAATTTGAACCCAGGGACTCTGGCCCTTACATCCTGTTTTTAATCACTACGGAGGTACTGCGTTCTTCACATACCCCTGCAGCAAGCTTCATTTACCTCAAATTGTGCTCAATTCACTTCTTTGTGAGGCCTTTCTGGAATACCTCTCAGAGAATCCTGTCCCTTCCCTGAATTCCCATTAGGCTTTTGTGTTCTGTGGGGTCTTTTCCTGTTTGTCTCATCACTTGCCTTCCCCTGATATCTGCCTTTGAGCAGAAACTGTGTTGTCCATGTTCCTGCCCTCCAGTAGCCCAGCTTGGAGCTTAATCCAGCATCCTGTTCGAATCGGCCCCCAATATGTGATGTTCACCCAATAGATGATGTCCTTTTCCAATTTAATCCTTGTCATGTCCTTTTGAGGGGTGGTAGCTTGAGGGTCATTTAACAGAGGAGGTGACCAAGGCTCAAAGTCTTCAGGACGATGGCAACAATAAAAAACAAACTGCAGCAGCTGAAATGTATGTAGAGCTCACTTATATGCAATAGATACTAGTATTGTTGTTCTCGTTCAGCAAATGGGGAAACTGAGGCACAGAGCTTTGCCATAAGTTATCAGAGGTCACAGTTAGCAAGAGGTAGAACCGAGATTCAAACCCACTAAGTCTGGCTCCAGACCTGACATTCTGAACCATTTCACTCAGCTGCCACACAGCTGGCTATAGGGGTGAAGGGGCACTTGGCAAATATTTGCGGATGGCTTGATGGCCAATTACTCATCCCTCCTTTAGCTCTGCTCGTGGTTTCCTCCTTCTTTCCTTCTTAACCTAGGGGCTCCCCCTAACTTCCCTGCCATGCCTGCAACTCCCTGCAGAAGGGGCTGATAGAAGTCCTGAGACACTGTGCCTGTGTGTGTGCCTGTGCCTGTGTGTGTGCCTGTGTCTGTGTGTGTGCCTCTGTGCCTGTGTGCCTGTGTCTGTGTGTGTGTCTCTGTGCCTGTGTGCCTGTGCCTGTGTGTGTGCCTGTGTGCCTGTGTGTATGTGCCTCTGTGTGTGTGTGCCTGGGTGCCTGTGCCTGTGTGTGTGCCTGTGTGTGTGCCTGTGTGCCTCTGCCTGTGTGTGTGTGTGCCTGTGCCTGTGTGTGTATGTCTGCGTGCCTGTGCCTGTGTGTGTGCCTGTGTCTATGTGCCTGTGTGTGTGCCTGTGCCTGTGTGCGTGCCTGTGTGTATACCTGTGTGTACCTGTGTGCCTGTGCATGTGTGTGTGCGTGTATGTGTGCCTGTGCCTGTGTGCCTGTGTGTGCGTGTGTGTGGCCCTGTGTGTGTGTGCACCTGTGTGTGTCTGTGTGTGTGCCTGGGTGTGTGCCTGTGTGCATGTGTGCCTGTGTGCGTGTGCACCTGCGTGTGCATATGCCTGTGTGTGTGCGCCTGTGTGTGTGTGCACGCGTACTCACCTGTGGTGTGCCATGTGCCCTGGTTTGCTAAGAATTCCTCATAGAGAGTGTGCCTGGGGGAAGCCACGCATATCAGAGCTCTCTCTCTGGCTCCCTGCAGCCTCCTTCGTTTGGGAAAGAAGATTTTCTTGACTGTGTGTTTCTCCCATGCCTGAGCTGCTGCTGGCAGCTGACTGTAGAGTTTTTGTCTTAAAAGACAGAGAGAAGTGGCCCTTCAGAATAATTTGAGCCCCTCTGCAGGAAACCCTGGTTCTCTTTTGAAACTAAGCCAGGGAGGAGCAAAAGCCAATGAATTCACAATCCTGTCTGGGACTTTTTGTTTTCCTCTTTGAAGAAATATGAGCTCTTTTGATTGCTACTAAAGTATGCTTAACCATTCTACAGTGACAGCTTCTCCCTCTGCATCTGTTATATGGGGCATGCTACTAAAAATGTTCTAAGAACTTTGATTTCAAAGCCTTGGCATCTCCCTTGAAGAAATCAGAGACACATTGGAGACATGCAAAATCTAAATTTGTGGTCACTGCATGAGACAGATTATGAAGTTTATTCCTTCAGCAAATATTTATTAGGTGTCTACATTGCACATGATGCTGGAAAGACAGTGATGTTCATACCCACAGAGTCCCTGCCCTCATAGAACTTTGGTTCTAAATAGGAGAGAAAGAAAATGCACTACTAAATCAACTCAATTGTTTCAGTTTGCCATGAACAGATCCCTCCCACCTCAACCTGGAAGCAATTGAAGGGCTGGGGTCTTCTGCTTTAAATGGGTCTTTAAGGTGCTGGCAGGTGTCTGTGCTGGGGAGGATATAGAGCAAGGTGATGTAATTTAGTGAATAGAGGCTACTTAGCTTGGGTAGTGAGGGAGGGCTTCTCTGCAAAGGGGACCTTTGAGCTGAGAGCTGAGTGACAAGCAGGCAGCTTACAAAGATCTGAGAGGAGAGAATTCCAGGCAGAGGACCCAGTCAGTGAAAAGTGCCAAGTTGGGAATGAACTTGGTGGATTCGAGGAGCAGCAGGGAGCTTGATGTGGCTGGAGTATGGTGCTCAAAGGGGACAGCAATAAGAGATGAGGTCAGATTGCTGGGCAGGGGTCAGTTCACATAGAGCCTTGTAGGCTATGGAAAGGAGTTTGGATTTTATTCCATTAAGCAATCTTCATTTGTGTCGATTAACAAATGTTTGAATCCTGAAAATGTGATGGAGTATGGTCATATTTACAGGTGGCTCTCAAAACAAAATTTCCAAGCATCAAATAAACATAATTATGATGAATGTAATATGCTTAATGGAAGGCAATGTGGTCTCCTTATATGAGATGTGGCAACTTGGTTTAATGATCACCAGGGTTTAAGTTTCAACTCTGAGATTTCTTAGCTGTGTGACTTTGGACAGGTCAGCTACTATTTTTGAGCCTCTGTTTCCTTATCTGCACTGTGAGGGTAATATTTTATTTGCAGGGCTGTTGTGAAGATGGAAAATGATAATGCCACAAATAATTATTTTATAAACTGGTGGGATGCAGCTGGAAACGTGTATTATTCCACTGAGAACTCTTCACTGAGGTACACCTTACTAATTAGGACCTTAGATTGCACCTAGAAGAGGAGATGCCCACTGGAATATCTAAGAAGACTAACACCCCCTTCATGACCTGAGAACCTCCAGCATGCCTCCTTCCCCAAAAGGCCCCCAGACATCTGACAGTGTCCTGTAACTAAAGGCCCACTTATAGCAGCGAATGCTAGCCCTTCAACGGCTTCCAGGTTGGAGTGGGAGGGATCTGTCCAGTGTGGGCCTATGAGAATCTAGGAATGCACTGCGGTCATCATCCTAGAGCCAATCAACTCAGAGGCACCTGGAGCTCTCCAAGGTCCTGATCAGCTGGGGGCTCCTGAAATATTGCAGTTATTTTCGAATTGGTCTGTCTCCGATTGCATTGGTCTTCGAATTGATTGTGGTTGCTGCATCTGGACTGAGTGTGAGTATCTGGGAAAATAACTGCATTTGATATCAGGCAGACCTAAGTTAAAACCTCTAACTAGCTGGTGACCTTAACTACTTAAGCCTCCATTTCCTCATCTATAAAATGGGGGTGATGATACCTCTTTCTTTTTGTCTGTGTGGATTAATGAGCTACAACATTGAAATAATCTAATACAATGCCAGTTAAATATAGATGCTAATTAAATAGTGTTTCTTTCTTTTTTTTAACAATTTAAAATTTTTTTATTTTCTTGAAGAGTTTTCTTTTTTTTAATTTTTTTTATTATTGTACTTTAAGTTTTAGGGTACATGTGCACAACATGCAGGTTTGTTACATATGTATACATGTGCCATGTTGGTGTGCTGCACCCATTAACTCGTCATTTACATTAGGTATATCTCCTAATGCTATCCCTCCCCCCTCCCCCAACCCCAAAACAGGCCCTGGTGTGTGATGTCCCCCTTCCTGTGTCCAAGTATTCTCATTGTTCAGTTCCTACCTATGAGTGAGAACATGTGATGTTTGGTTTTTTGTCCTTGTGATAGTTTGCTGAGAATGATGGTTTCCAGCTTCATCCATGTCCCTACAAAGGACATAAACTCATACTTTTTTATGGCCGCATAGTATTCCATGGTGTATATGTGCCACATTTTCTTAATCCAGTCTATCATTGTTGGGCATTTGGATTGGTTCCAGGTCTTTGCTATTGTGAATAGTGCCACAATAAACATACATGTGCATGTGTCTTTGTAGCAGCATGATTTATAATCCTTTGGGTATATACCAAGTAATGGGTTGGCTGGGTCAAATGGTATTTCTAGTTCTAGATCCCTGAGGAATCGCCACACCGTCTTCCACAATGGTTGAACTAGTTTACAGTCCCACCAACAGTGTAAAAGTGTCCCTATTTCTCCCCATCCTCTCCAGCACCTGTTGTTTCCTGACTTTTTAATGACTGCCATTCTAACTGGTGTGAGATGGTATCTCATTGTGGTTTTGATTTGCATTTCTCTGATGGCCAGTGATGATGAGCATTTTTTCATGTGTCTTTTGGCTGCATAAATGTCTTCTTTTGAGAAGTGTCTGTTCATATCCTTTACTCACTTGTTGATGGGGTTGTTTGTTTTTTTTCTTGTAAATTTGTTTGAGTTCTTTGTCGATTCTGGATATTAGCCCTTTGTCAGATGAGTAGATTGCAAAAATTTTCTCCTATTCTGTAGGTTCACTCTGATGGTAGTTTCTTTTGCTGTGCAGAAGCTCTTTAGTTTAATTAGATCCCATTTGTCAATTTTGGCTTTTGTTGCCATTGCTTTTGATGTTTTAGACATGAAGTCCTTGCCCATGCCTATGTCCTGAATGGTATTGCCTAGGTTTTCTTCTAGAGTTTTTATGGTTTTAGGTCTAACATTTAAGTCTTTAATCCATCTTGAATTAATTTTTGTATAAGGTGTAAGGAAGGGATCCAGTTTCAGCTTTCTACATAGGACTAGCCAGTTTTCCCAGCACCATTTGTTAAATAGGGAATCAAATAGACGTGTTTCTGCACAGACAGTGAACTCTCAGAGAGAGCCTATTCTAGGCCGGGGTATTGGTAACGACAGCATGGACTCTGGAGTCCCTCAAACCTAGTTCAAATTCCAGCTCTGTTTTCTCTTGGCTGTGAATGACTTAACCACCCTAAGACTCAGTTTTTCATCTGTAAAATTGGGCTAATACTGCAGACTTAGTAGGGTTTAAGAACTAGAATTTAGTAAGTGCCCAGTGAAGATTTATGGATTTTGATTTATTTTTTAGGTGACCTTCCTTTCATTTTCTTTTAAAAATAGAATTGAATTTGAAATCCATCTCTAACCTGATAGCAGGTTTATGATGCTTCCCTGAAACCCATTAGAAGAGATAACAAATGGGCTGGGTGTGGTGGTTCATGCCCGTATTCCCAGCACTTTGGGACGTCAAGGCAGCTGGATTGCTTGAGCCCAGAAGTTTGGGACAAGTCTGGGCAACATGGAAAAACCTCATCTCTACTAAAATTACAAAAATTACAAAAATTAGCCAGGCATGGTGGTGGTGCATACCTGTAGTCCCAGCTACTCAGGAGGCTGAGGTGGGAGGATTGATTGATCCCAGGAGGTCGAGGCTGCAGTGAGCTATGATTGTGCCACTGCACTCCAGCCTGGGCAACAGAGCTAGATCCTGTCCCAAAAAAAGTTGGGGGAGGGGACAGTAAATGGAAGCACACAGTCATGTTCCAGGGTGGCTGTGGGAAATGAAATGAAAACTAACTTGTGTTTAGGTTGAGCAGACAGGGCCACTGTGGGAGCACCATCACTCTCAGGAGAGGTGGAAGAGTTGTGGCCATGGGTGTTTCATGTTCATGATTACAAGACAGAGATATGGGAGAAAAAAAATGTCTGCAAGGTTGATTACTCAAGTTTCCATTTTCAAAGGGAAATAAGAAGGATATTCTGGGCCTTTGCATGCCTGGAACTTTTTCAACAGAAAAGCACAAACCTGGGATGGGCAGAGTCTCTGTGGGGCAGAGAGGAAGGGGCATGGGTGTGGGAGTCCCCCAGGCTTGGCCTCTGATCCCTGCTCCACCACACAGGTGAGTGACTTTATTTATGTTTGACTTATAATTATAGATAATTTCAGACATATTGAAAAAAATCTTGTCAAATCTCTCTGCCATCCACTTCCCTTCTTTTTGTATTATTTGCCTCCATCGAGGCTCCCTCATGCTTGGAAGTGGTGGATCCATGGATCCATTGAGTGATCCAGTGGAGAGGAGCACGAGGGGTGATTTGAGGGGGAGAGAGCAGGGCACCACAGTGGTGAGCTCTGTGCAAAGCTTTGCTCTCAGTGACCTCTGGCCTCAGAGGCCTTGGGGGTCAGCTAGTGTGTTTGAACCTGATCATTAAATCAGCAGGACCATTGGAGAGTTTTGAGCATGGGGTTGGTGCCTGCTGTATGGAGGATAGATTGATGAGGGCAAGTCCACTTGAGGAGACCCACAGAGTGCGTTGTGGAACATGCAAGTGAAGGGGGCTGTGTGTGCACTGCACGGAATCCCCAGTGCCCGCATGGACTAATGAGTCAATTACACATTCACGGAAGAACTGTTTACAGTGCCTCAGGGACGTCTACTGGGGAGGGTCGTTCATGGTGGAAAATCCAAAACAGATCTTCCTCTCAGAATGGTGAGTTGACTTAGGGGTCACCAGCACTGTAGTTATTCCAGTTGTGGGCAAGCAGGGGATTGCTGAGATAAAGCACATGTAGACCAGGAGTTATAAGCTCACATACCTACAGGGACAGGGCACAGGGACAGGAAGGTGCTTTGGAGCCTTCAACAGGAAGTCCTCACTTGGTGTCACCACTCCCCGGCTTGTAAAGTGTGGGGACTAGGAGGTCAGGGAGCCCGGGAGCTGAGCCTTGTGTCAGTGGACATGAACAGCTGGGCTTTGAAACTTGCTTCTCAGTTCTCAAGTCTTGAAGGCACATGCATGGGTGCACATGCTTCAGGCTCTTCCTCCACGCTGATGTTATGAGCACAACTGGCCTCCTTCCTCTTCAAGGGTTTTATTAGGCAGGGAGAGTGCCTTGGGGCAGGAGAACCCACAGAAATCCATTGCTCCCATGGCCCTGGGTGGCCACTGAGGGCAGTCTTCCACTAAGAACGGCGCAGAGTGAATCTAAGAGCAGCTGTGCCTCTTTCTCCACATTGGAGGGGAAAGGCTGGGCTGTCATGCAGGGGAGGCAGGCACCTGCCAGCCCTAGGCAACCCACGGGAGGCAGGAATGGCCTAGGAGGTGGCCCTGGAGCCTTCAGCAAGGCTGAAGGACACTCTAGAAGGCTTTTGTTCTATTTTTAAAAATTAAGAAATAATTTTCATACAGTAAAACATACTTTTAGTGTACAGGTCTGTGAATTCTGACAAATGCATACAGTTGTATAACTACCACCCTAATAAAGGCACAGAGCAGTTCCATTACCCCCCAAATTTGCCCTTCGTCACTTTGTGGTCAACCCTTTTCCCTCCTCCAAATCCCTGGCAACCACTGATTTACAGATTTGCCTTTTCCATAATACCATTGAAAAATTGAATCATATCAAAAATAATATATCAATGTAAGCTTTGGGCCTTCCTTCTCTCAACACAGTGGCTGGAGATCCAATTGCATGTATCAGTAGTCCCTTGCTTTTTCTTGCTGAGTAGTGTCCATGGGAGGGATGCACCAGAGGTAGTTTTTCCATTCATTTTATCATCCATTGAGAGACGTTAGGATTGCTTTCAGTTTGGGGTAGTGATGAATAGAGACACTTTATTTTTTTGTTTGAAGTAAGTTTTTGTTTCTCCTGGGTAAATGCCTAGGGGTGGAGTTGCTGAGTTATGTGGTAGGTTTATGTTACATCTTATAAGAAACTGCATAAACTCTTTTTCAGAGTAGGCATTGCAATTTTACTTTCTCACCAGAAACAGATTAGAGCTCCAGTGGTTCCACATCCTCACCCACGCTTGGGATTGTTGGCAGTGTTTATTCGTTCTCATTATTACTTTAGCCATTCTGACAGGTGTTAGGGACTTTACTAAGTACCTTGTAAGTGCTGGGTACTGAACTAAGTGCTCTTTGCACATGATTTCATCAAGGGCTGGGTCTATGATCCCATTTGGAAAACTGAGGCCCACAATAGTTTCTGAGATCCTGTGGGACAAGGGCTGGTCCTGTGTTTGGAAATTTGATTGCCTGATCCAAAGCAGAGCCTGTCCCACAGCGCCATTCCTTGGGGACAGCATTAACATATGCTTGCGTCACAGTGGAACTGCGTTCGGCAACATGCTCATCTCTTCCAATGTTCTAGCATGCTTCTCAGCACAACCATTTCTAACCTGTCTCCTCTGGCGGTCTATAAGCCCTCTTCAGGGCTGTACCTTAGTCATCTCCATATCTCCAGGCCTGAGAAAGACTCAACAAAAGTTTACTAATGAACTTACTAATGAGCAAGCCTGTGGAGAGACCAAATCCTATAGTGGGTCTCTAACCTTCTAGGACTCTGACAGCCTCTCTGGGCCACTCCATTTATCCCCTAGAGTGGGGATGGGCAAATGGGAGTGGCTAGAGTTCAGGAGGACCAGGCCACGGGTGTGCAGCTCTGCCAGCAAGATCTCAAAGGAAGCCCACCCTGACCCATTGCCACCCACAGGTCCAGGTCCTCCCAGTGACCGGAGTCCCAGAGCCAGATGCACCCCTACCCAGGTGTGTGAACTTTGTCCCCTTCTTGCTGCCCAGTTTATGCCCTTAAAAGATGTCTGGATCTGGGAACCTTGATACCAGCCCCAGATTCCTCCTAATATCTAACACACAGGCTCACGCAGCACTGTCAGCTGCAGACAACTCTCTTTGAATCCAGATGGACTTAAATATAAAAGGGAGGCTATTTCCAGTTGGATCTATTTCTAGTTCTTTTCTTCTTGAATTTCCAGTCACTTAACCTCTCTGAGCCACACTTTCTTCGTCTGTAAAAATGGGCATAAAAAGCATCTCTACCTCTTAAGATTGTGGTAGAAATTCCGTGAAATAGCGCCCGTCAATCACTCAGCAAGGGAGCCCCAGAGGAAGTGCTGAGTGGGTGCTAGGTGAGAGATACGTGGGCTGAGATCCTTTCCTCCAGAAATCCATGCTTCCCTCCATTCTGGTGGATACTGGTGGAGTCAGGCTGGGTGATGCCAGCCCAGAGATAGGCAGAGGAGGTGATGTGCTCTTGTGTTTGCCTTTGAAGCAGAGTCAGGTGTATGGCGTCAGTGCCTGGCCGTGGAACTGCTGCTGTGAATTGTGGACCAGGTTGCCATCAGAAGGCATCTAGGGATGTGGAAGGGGTTCACAAATATTGGTGAGTGCCCATTGCTGGGCACTCAAGACAGCATACAGTATGACTGATCCTTTACAAACATTCCCTCTCCTCCTCTAGACCAACAAGTCTCAATAAGGCGATTTTGCCCACCCTTACCCCTAGGGACATTTGGCAATGTCTAGAGACATTTGACCATCATGACTAGAGAGGTGCTGCTGGCATCCAGCGAGTAAAGGCCAACACACAGGGCAGCCCCATATCAAGAATTTTCCAGCCCTAAATGTCAACTGCACAGTAAGATCCCAGTGCTGAGCACAGCACCTGAAATACGGCGAACATGTGAAAACTAATATTTGAATGAATGAATTTGCAAAAATACATTCTATCCATGAATAAGTAAAATCCATGAGAGAATACTCCTCAGTGTACTAGTGGCATGGGGAAATTGCTGAAGGTTCTTATTTTCCTCTTTTTTAAAAATTCTCACTATGGATTTGTATTGCTTATATAATAAAACTTTTATTTAAAGGAAGAAAACTCAGAATAACATTAGGAAGGCATAAAATGTGAACTGAGTATATGCAGTAATTAAATTCATTCACTTAACCAATATTATTGGTCTCTTGCTATTTGCCTGCCTTGTTTCTAGGCACTAAGAGCATGACAGTGAGAAACAAACCAACAAACAAACAAAAACAGAAACACTTGCCCTCTTGGAGCTTATGTTCTAGCAAAAGAAGACAATGAAGAATTAAACTAGGCCCAGCATGATGGCTCACGCCTGTAATCCCTGCACTTTGGGAGGCCAAGGCAGGTAGATCACTTGAGGTCAAGAGTTCGAGACCAGCCTGGCCAACATGGTGAGACGCTCTCTCTACTAAAAATACAAAAACTAGTCAGGTTTGATGGCATGCGCCTGTAATCCCAGCTACTCAGGAAGCTGAGGCAGGAGATTCGTTTGAACCAGGGAGGCAGAGGTTCAAGATCGAACCACTGCACTCCAGCCGAGAGAGTGAAATTTTGTTTCAAAAAATAAATTTTCAAAAATTAATTAATTAATTAATTAAAACAACTAAACTAAACAACCCTGTCTCTTTATGTATATATACATATATATAGAGACATATATACATATATATTGAGACAGGGTCTTGTTTTATCACCCAGGCTGGAGTGCAGGGGTATGATCACGGCTCACTGCACCCTGGACCTCCTGGGCTCAGCTGATCCTCCCACCTCAGCCTCCTTAGTAGCTGGGACTACAGATATGTGCCACCACACACAGCTAATTTTTTGTTCTGTTTTTGTTTTTTTGTAGCTATGGGGTTTTGCCATGTTGCCCAGGTTGATCTCTAACTCCTGGACTCAAGCAACCTACCTGCCTTGGCATCCCAAAGTACTGGGATTACAGGCTATGATGTTTATAACACAATAGATTATCTGGTGGTGCTAAGTGTGTGAGGTAAACTCACTCAAGGTCAGGGCGAGATGTGAGGCAGAGATGGGAAGGACTGTGTAGCTGGCCAGGGGAGAGCCCACCGAGGAGGTGCCATGTGAGTGGGGACCGGAGCAGAGCTGGGCAGTGGGGTGTGACAAAGGGACTCAGTCTGGATGCCATGTGTGTTTAAGCAAAATGTGCACCACCTTCTCTGGAAGGTCTCCATCAAGCTTTGAGGAATGGCAGGAGTTCTTGTTTTGGAAATACAATCCATCCAGATGCTCCCTCTCACCCCTCTGAGGAGAGGCTGGTGGCATGTTTCTAAGCTGTGCCTCCCTCTGAGAAGGAGCCAGAAGGATGCATAGCCATTTAAAGATGGGATCCTCAGGGGTGAAAGCAAAGATTCTCTAGAGGAACCTCAGAGGTTCTCTCCGTGGGGAGACAGACTAGTGCCAAATCCCACCACTTCCCCTCTGCCTCACTTCCCTAGTCACTCTCTCTACTGGCCTTCTTTCTGTCTTTACCACTTCCCAGCTGTGTGACTTTGGGAAGGTTGTTTAAACTTCTGAGCCTCAGTTTGCTCATCTGCAAAATGGCAAAAATAAGATCTGCCTCTTGGGATGATGGAGACTCAGATGAGATGACCCAAGAAAAGCTCCTGGCCTGGAGCCCGGCAGCACCTCAGATGCTGGCAGGGTCCCCTTCCTTTCTCCTCTCCCTTGCTCCCAGATCCTTCTCTCATCCTTGCTGATGACTTGAGCTAAGGGCCCCAGGTTGCAGATGTGGGACAATGGAGTCTCCAATGCCACTTGTTTCGATCATGACAGAGCAAGGACATAACTGGGTAAAAATGATGACATCATGGCTTTGGTCAGAAGTAAACAAATACCACTATTTATCTCCTCTAAAAATATCTTTGACTAATAAAAATGACCACTAAGGGGACAGCACTATAGGAGGGAACGCACAGCCTGGGCGAAGGCAGGGAGGAGGTCAGTATGTCAGCAACTGTTATTGAGCACCTATTATTTGCCAGGCAGGGTTCTAGATTGGAGATAGGAGATAGCCCATGATTAAACAGAGAGTTTGGAGAGTCTAGGTTCTCATGTAGCTTATATTCTGGTGACAGAACAGATGGAACACGTAAGCAAATAGAGAAGTTAGTTTTGAGGGCACTACCAAACAGTGTGATGTGATGGAAAATGACGAGGGGAAAAGCATTAGGGAGGGAGGTAAGGGAAAGCCTTTGGCAGAGGAGCCCTGGAGCTGAGCTCTGAATCACAGAGGGAGGTAGACACACATCTCAGGGAACATGTTTCAGGTAGAGGGACTGGTGAGTGCAGAGGCCCCAAGCAGGAACAAACTTGCATGTTGGTGAGACAGAAAGAAGCCAGTAGAGGGAGTGACTAGGGAAGTGAGGCAGAGGAGAAGTTGGAGAGGCGAGTAGAGTTGGGTTCTTGCAGGCCAATGAATGGAGTTCTCACTGGATCTTTTTTTTTTTTTTTTTTTTTTTTTTGAGACGGAGTCTCGCTCTGTCGCCCAGGCTGGAGTGCAGTGGCACAATCTTGGCTCACTGCAAGCTCCGCCTCCTGGGTTCACGCCATTCTCCTGCCTCAGCCTCTAAGTAGCTGGGACCACAGGCACCCACCATCACACCCGGCTAATTTTTTGTATTTTTTAGTAGAGACGGGGTTTCACCAGGTTAGCCAGGATGGTCTCGATCTCCTGACCTTGTGATCCTCCCGCCTCGGCCTCCCAAAGTGCTGGGATTACAGGCGTGAGCCACCACACCTGGCCTCTCACTGGATCTTAATTACAGTGCAAACCATTGGAGAAGTTTGGTCAGAGGTGTGGCGTGATCTGACCTGTGCTTTGAAATGATCCATCTGGCTGCTCTGTGGGATCCAGGCTACAGCAGGGCAGGTGTGTGAGCCAGAGAGAGTTGTTGGCATCCAGACCAGAGGTGATGGCAGCTTGGACCTGGATGTGGCAGGAGAGGAGGAGGAAGAGGTCCAATTCAGGATCTATTTGTAGACAGCACCAGCAGGACTTGCGGATGGGTGCAAGGTGTGCAGAAACAGAGGGGTCTAAGAGAGCTTCCTGGATTTTGTCTGAACAACTGGGAAGATGGTGGCCATTTGCTAAAGTGGGAAGCCCAGAGGAAGAAAAGGCTAAACCAGGTGAAATTGTGTTATGCTTGGGATGCCTGTTAGATATCCCACAGTGACATGAGTGAGCAGGTGGGTATTTGTGTCTGGAATCAGGAATGAGTGCTGGGAAGTGGTGGAATGGGAAGTTAGGTCCTTAGCATTGCTCAGAAGTGGAAAATAATTAAGGAGTTAAGGCAGGAAGTTCAGGGAATGCAGCTTCTGCAAGCAGTGGCTGGGAGGATATTCTGTAAATATCAGTCACGAGCAAAACGTCCCTTTCCCTCTGGAAAGAGCGGGCAGCTCAGCTCTGTGGACATTCGGGACAGTGACCTGTGCTTCTCCAGTACATGCAGTTCACTACCAGGTACAGAAGTGCCCATGGGTGTGAGGATGCACCTACAGAGATCCAGGGTGGCATCTGTACAGCCTCCACGGTTGTGTGGGGACACTTGTGCGCTGGGTCAGGCCGCCAGGAAGGGAACAAGAAAGTTCCCAAGGTAAAGCCCTCTCTGAACTCAAACTTCATGTCCCAGGGGATGAGCTGGACTCCAGGTGCTCCCGCTGCCTTGCAGGAAATGCCTCTGTAGCCTCATCCTCTGCCTGTTCTCCTGGTCCCCATTCCCGCCAAGCTGGCCTCTGCCTCCCTCCCCTGTGTTCCTGCCTTCCCTGAGCTTTCCGGCAGCCCCTGCCTCTGCCCCCTCCCACCCCATCTCCACCCGGGCAGCTCCTGCTCTGCCTCAAGTCCAAGTGGAAAGCTTTCTTCCTCACAAGTTTCTTTGGCTTAATAACCACCATCCCTTCAGACTGTCCCTTGGAGGAGGGCAGCAGCTGTGTCTGCCTTGCTTGCCGCGATGTTCCTAGGGCCCAGCAAGCAGCAGGCACCTAGCCAGTGATTACTGCCTTGAATTTGCCAAGGAGCTGCTGTCAGGGTCCTGAGCACAGCTGCTCTGTTTGCTTTCCAGTATTTGCTGAGTTGTTTCTGATGGTGGGAGGTCAGTGTCCCATGTAACTCTCTCCCAGCCCCATGACAAGACACTGAGCTTTTGCATTTGTATTGGCCCCTTGCAGTGGGAAACAGGGTGCAACTGGCAGTCAGAAGACCCAGGCCAGTCCGAACCCACCAGAGACATCCTGTTCACCCCATGACATCCTAAGGCCTCACTTTCCTCATCTGTAAATTGGGAGTCATTAATTCCCTCACAGCAGGGATTAAATGGATCACATTTGCAAAGTTGTCTTACATTCATGAAGTATATTTAAAACAACTTGCATCTTTTTCAGTCAGCCACCTCAAATGATAAATTCCTGAATGAAATATGGGATCAAGGCACGGAGCCTAAGATCCCAGCACTCTCCCACTGGGTGAGTGAGAGAGATCCCAGGTAAAGGATCTAAACCTGCTCAGGCTAGGAAAAATAGGGATTAGGGTCAAGGAACCAGCTTTTCCTTTATGAGGCACTGTTTGCATATAGGGCAAGCTAGGTGGAATACTCCACAGGCACTTTATTGGGAGTTGGGATAGTACTGAAAGAAATAATTTGTTCCTGGGCAGGCTCTCTTGTTTTTGTTGTTCCCCAAACACTTGGACATCAACATTTCACTGCAACTGCAAGCATCAAACAGAATACAATCCTTCCAAGCCATGGGAGTTCTAGGTGTCAGAGCCAAGTTATCACAGCCTCTTTGCAAGGGCTTCAAGATGCTGCACGTCTAAATCATATCATGCACTCCTTTTGCCCAACAGTTGAGCAAACTGAGGTCATGATGACAAATGCACAAGAACCTTCTGAAAGAAAGCAAATGCAGGAAGCAGGTGCTCGATTTAAAAACAAGCAAACTTTAATTAGAGATTGAGGGCTTGCTGCTGACATGGAAGTTCAGCTGGGTTTTATGACTAATCATTAAACATTTAGTAAGTACCTACTGTGTGCTGAGCACGGTGCCAGGACAGAACTGCCAGGGTAAGCAATCCACGCTGCTGGTAGATGCAGAATGCATGGTACCAGCTGGAACCATGTGGTGTGGCTTCCCCTTGGTGTCTTGTGTGGTCTGACCTGCCTCTTTCTCCCTCTGACTCCCAGACAGTCCCCTTGTAGCCCATCACAATCCAGCGCCCTGCCCTTCTCTTCGATCACCAGGCTCAGCCCCCTCTGGGACTCTGCACTTACTGTTCCCTCTGCCTCCAGCACACTTCCCAGATCTTACTGGCTCCTCCCTCTCATTGCATTCTCAGCTCAAACATCACCTTCTCTAAGCCCTCACTGCCCACCTGCAGACCTTCTGCCCCCACCACACATGCAGGATTCTCTCTATCCCACTTTCTTATTTAATTTTATCCAAAGCACATATAATTCTGCAATGATCTCGATAGTTTATTCATCTCTGTGTTCATCTGTCTCCCCACTGGAACATCAGTCCGAGAGTCCATCCCTGGATGGGCGCAGTGCAGGCAGTAATCAGGTGTCCCTGTGTGTTGTTGAAAGAAAGTTGTAGAATCTCTCCTTGAGGACCCTCAGTCCAGAGAGAACCAGACAGAACAACGGCCGTCAACTTGGGGGTTGAATCAGCAACTTGCAAGGTCTGTCTCCAACTCTCAGCCACGGACACCCTCAGCAGCCCCTGCAGCAATTCTGGCCAACACCCCCAGAGCCCCGGTCCCCCCAAGAAACAATGACTCCAAAACTAAGGATTTCTCCCTGGACCTGGTTGCCACACAATGCTGCTATGGAACAGGGAAGGTATTTTTAAATGTTCTTGCAAGTGCCAAAGTATGTTTCGTTAAAAATAAGGTTTGTGTTCATTGAAATGCCGTTCAGGTTCACCTCTCTGCCGCAGTGTTTAAATTAACCACATTGTGCGCCCAGCAAATTCCGACCAGTGTGGGAATCATTTGGGGTGAAAAAGTTGGGAGCTGATATTTGCTGAACTTGTATCTTATTTGTGCTCTGTGTTTACCTAACAAATCCTTGTCTAGCACTTACTCTGTGCCAGGCACTGTTCGATGTGCTTTGCACATATCAATGCCTTCAACCCTCACGCAAGTCCATGATGCTCCCCATTTTACAGATGAGGAAATTGAGGCTCAGAAAGTTAAATCACTTGACCAGGGTCAGATGGATTGTGCCCTTAGAGGAGTTTTTTCCAACATTTTGGCCATAGGGAAGACCTTGTTTCTAACCGGCCCTACAAAAAGCTATGCATTTTCACTTATGTCCTTTTTAGGGAATTCAGAATTCCTTGCAATGCCTAGTGAGGAATTTCCTGCAGCATTTCCCTTCTCCTCCTGCCTGTGGACTTGGCAGCCTCTTGGGACCCTGTGGATGAATCACCCACAAACATCATTTTCGGAGTCTTTCTGCAGCTCCTCATCACCCTGGCTGTGGGCCAGCCCTCCCCGGCTGGCTTGTGCCCCTGCCTTGCCCCAGTTCTCCGGCCAACCCTTCTGGATTTCCTTTGCGGGCTCTTCCAGATCTGTCATCTTACCATCCCCGCCATCCGGCTAAATCTCCTCTCCCTGAATGACTCAGCTCAGATTCTGCCTCTTCCCAGAGCCTTGTGGGGCTCCTCTGGCCCCATTTACACTCATCTTCAGAACTTCTCTTCTCTTACACTTGTGGAATCTACTTGCATTGTGCAAGCTAGTCCTGTTGTGTTTGCAATAGAATCTGTTGCAGAATATGGGGACATGGCATGGTGGATTCAAATCCTGGCCCTGCTGCCTACTGGTTGCATGACCTTGGGCAAGTCCCATCATCTTTTGGCTTCAATTTCCACATCCATAAAATGGGCATAACAGTAGTCCCCAAGCTCCTGTAGGGTTGTTGTGAAAATGTGACAAAATAATACATGTAAAGTCTCATAGCCTGTACTTAATCTATGACAGGGGTCAGCAAACTTCTGTAAGAGGCCAGATTAAATATTTCGGGCCTTGCAAGCTGGATGACTTCTGTCGCAATTATTCAACTTTGCTATATAATATGTGAAAACGGCCATGGATATACATAAACGAATACGACTGTATTCAAATAAAACTTTACTTACAAGAAGCGATCGAAGCCTGATGTGGCCACAGGCTGTGGTTGGCCGGCACCTGGTCTGTGGAGAAACCTCTGTGATCTCTGAAATGCTATAAAAGATCAGAGAAGAGAGAGTTCTCGCCGCACTCCCAGGCATGAAAGTTTCTGTGAAGAAGAACAAGGCGTGGGAGCAGGGAGACAGGGAGGGGGAGGCAGGGAGGAGGGGCCGCGGACACGGATAAGGCCCAAAGATGAGGAAGCAGAGGAGGGTGGTAGGGGAGGAGCCTCACTGAGCATTTTGCAGGGTTATCGTGGGAAGGGCCGGAGGTGTCGGTTGGGAGCAGGCCAGGCTGACCTTACGTGCCACCCTCATCCACAGAATCACTTCTTCCCTTATGTAACAAGTATTTGCTGAGCACCTACTGTATGCCACACACTGTTCTGTGTGCTGAGGCCACAAGAAGAGCAAGACACACAGAAACCCCTGCCCTCATAAGAGCTTCGGTTCCAGTGGAGCAGGGAAACTGAGACTCCCCCAGGGTCACGTAGCTGGTACACAAGTGTTCTTTGGTTTTTAGAGTATTCCGCATTTCCTATTGATGTATTAAGGATTTAGGGTCACACTGACCAGGACTTGAGTCTTGTTCCCCTGCCATCCAGCCCTGTCACCTGTTCTGAGCCTCAGTTTCTCTGCCTATACATGGCCTGTGATCCACATTCCCCCTGTTGATGTAGGATGACCAGAAGAGTGGCTGTCAGTGGGTGGGACCTCAGCTTATCCCTGCCATTAGAGGCCCTGGATCGCTGCATTCTGAATCCCTTGGGCCTTTCTGTGACCAGGGTGCTCAGAACTTCCACCTTCCAGGAGGCATTAGAAACTTTTTTGAGCCAAATGGAATCACTTGTGCTACATTCATGGAAGGAGAAAGGGTGGGGCGGCACTTTGAGGCCCACCTTCTAGGTCTGTTTCTTTGTTTTGTTTTGTTTTGGTTTTGTTTTGTTTTGTTTTGTTTTGTTTTGTTTTGTTTTCAGAACGGAGTCTCGCTCTGTTGCCCAGGCTGGAGTGCAGTGGCATGATCTCAGCTCATTGCAACCTCTGCCTGCTGTATTCAAGTGATTCTCCTACCTCAGGCTCTGAAGTAACTGGGATTATAGGCATTCACCACCATGCCTGGCTAATTTTCATATTTTTTAGTAGAGACAGGGTTTTGCCATATTAGCCAGGCTGGTCTCAAACTCCTGACCTCAGGTGATCTGCCTGCCTCGACCTCCCAAAGTGCTGGGGTTACAGGCGTGTACCACCACTCCCAGCTAATTATTGTATTTTTAGTAGAGATGGGGGTTTCACCATGTTAGCCAGGCTGCTCTTGAACTCCTGACCTCAGGTGATCTGCTTGCCTTGGCCTCCCAAGGTGCTGGGATTACAGGCGTGAGCCACCACACTGGGCCCTTCTGGGTCTGTTTCTGAGTGAAGGGCAGCCGCACAGACCCCACCTTGGCCACTCAGGAGGCGAGCCCTGTTCTGGGCACATTTGCAGCATCATCTCCACGAGCTGCAAGCTCATTATTCCCATTTTACAGAGCAAGAGGCTGAGGCCCAAGAGAATGAGAAGTGCCTCCCCTACAAGACTTCAGCTTGTCCTTAGCAATCTTTGGTTGAGCATCCACTATGAGCAGGACACACGGTCTTCTTTAGTACCATTCTCAGAACTTCTCTGAGAGGTGGGCCTGGTCCTCCCCATCCCTCCCACATGGCTTACTCTTTCTTTCTCTCATTGAGTAAAACTGCACAGTACAATGAGCAAATCTCAAGTGCACTCCTGGGTGAATTTTTACCTCTGTTTCTGCATGCATGACCAACACGCAGATCCAGCTGTGTAGCACATTGCCACCTCCCCAGGAGGCCACCGCCCCTTCCCAGTAGATCCCTCCTTGCCCTCCAGAAGAGACCACTGCTCTGCCCATTACCACGGTAGATTAGTTTCACCTACTCTGGAACCTCATATAAATGGAATCGCATGGTGTGTTCTCTTCCTGCCTGGCTTATTTCACTCAACATTGTGAGATTCAGCCATCATCCATGTGCTCCAGGTATTAATGATCTATTCATTTTCAGAGCCGTGTAGTATTTCATTGTCAGACTACATCACAAGTTGTTCATCTGTTCTCTTGTGGGTGGGCATTTGGGTTGTTTCCAGTCTTAAGCTATAGTGAATTAAGTCTTTATGAATATTTGTGTACAAGTCTTTGGTGGTCATATACATATATTTTTTTTTCTGTTTTTTTGAGAGGGAGTCTCACTCTGTCGCCCAGGCTGGAGTGCAGTGGCAAGATCTCAGCTAACTGCAACCTCCACCTCCTGGGTTCAAGTGATTCTCCTGCCTCAGCCTCCCGAGTAGCTGGGACTACAGGTACGTGTCACCACACCTGGCTAATTTTTTGTATTTTTTTTAGTAGAGACGGGATTTCACCATGTTAGCCAGGATGATCTCGATCTCCTATATATTTTTATTTCTCTTACATGGAGTGGGATTGCTGGGCCGTAGGGTAGGTGTAGGTTTTGCTTTACTTGAAACTGCCAAAAGTTTTTCCAAAATGGCTGTTCCATTTCACACTCCCACCGACAACGTATGAGAGCCTCTGTTGCTCCATGTCTCCAGTGACACTTGATACAGTCAGTCATTATAGGTTTCGCCACTATGACAAGTGTGTGATCATACCCATTTCATAGAAGCAGAAACTGAGCCTCAGAGATGCTGAGCCCCTTGCCCTGGAATCTAGGGCCGAGATCACAGGGTTACTGAAGACAGAGTAGAGACTTGGACTCTGGGATTCTGGATTTCAGGACTGTGTCATAGCCACAGTTAGAGCCATGGAGCTCATGGACAGAATCAGAATATAAGCAATAGTTATTAGTGTTTTCTGCACACGAAGTGGATGGTTGAAAACCATCAGCAGCAGTGTTGGGCCAGGCTCCTGGTCCATGGACTCTCAACTCAGTGCTCATCCTCCTCTGGCACAGTGCCTCAGGTTCCCTCTGGCATCCCCAGGGAGATCCCAGGTTCCCTGGTAACCCTGCCATTCCGAGTCATGCTGCCAGGAATGCATCCCCATGAGCTTGCCAAGAAAGATTGTTCTTTTGGGAGCTGGCAGGACACCATCTGTATTGTATAGCCCAGGGCCTTCTCTGAGTCCCCCTCCCAGGGGTTTTGCTGTCCCCAAAGGCACTGATTGTTTCTCTCCGGAAAACAAGCCGTTCTGAGGTTGGGAGATTAATGAGGATGGTGGAGCTTCAGGAGACTCCTGCTTGGCCCCAGCCCAGCCTATGGTTTCTGCAGCCCTGGGATCCCCTGATGGCCTTGGGGATTAAAGCTGAGGAAGAGGACACCAAAAGTCTGAGATCCTATACCAGCTCTGCTCCTGTCTTGCTGGGTGACATTGGGAAAGTTACCTCTTATCTCTGAACCCTTGCCACTTTCCATAAATGGAAAGACTAGATAAGAAGCCAGGAATCTGGGCCGGTGTCTGGAACCCCAGGGCCTCCCAGGATTCCCTATGGCAACTCGGCGGTTTTGCCACACCTGTTGGCCTCCCAGCCTAGTGATTCTCAAGTCCTAAGGTGCATGTGATTCTCCAGGAATCCTGCTAACTGCAGATTCCAGCTCAGTAGATCTGGGATGGGATCTCAGTGCCTGGACTTCCATCCAGCTCCTAGGTGACGATGAGGCTGCTGGCCCGAGGACCACACCCAGGCAGCTTCTTTTTTTTTTTTTTTTTTTTGACACAGAGTCTCACTCTGTCGCCCAGGCTGGAGTGCAGTGGCGATCTTGGCTCACTGCAATCTCCGCCTCCCAGGTTCAAGCGATTCTCCTGCCTCAGCCTCCCGAGTAGCTGGGACTACAGGCACCTGCCACCCTGTCAGGCTAATTTTAGTAGAGGCGGGGTTTCACCATATTAACCAGGCTGGTCTCGAATTCCTGACCTTGCGATCTGCCTACCTTGACCTACCAAAGTGCTGGGATTACAGACGTGAGCCACCGCACCCAGCCCCAGCTTCTTATATTGTCCTGAAGACAGCCTCCCACATTATGCCAAGCTCGTCATTCCCTCCAGCTCTTCAAAAGGACTCTGGACCTTTAAATAATCATTCTGAGCCAGGCGTGGTGGCTCATGGCTGTAATCCCAGCACTTTGGGAGGCCGAGGCAGGAGGATTGCTTGAGGCCAGGAGTTGAAGACCAGCCTAGGGAACATAGTGAGACCCCATCTCTACAAACAATTTAAAAATTAGCCGGGAAAGGTGGCACCACACCTGTAGTTTCAGTTACTCAGAAGACTGAGGTGGGAGGATTGATTGAGCCCAGGAGGTTGAGGCTGCAGTGAGCCCTGATCATACCACTGCACTCCAGCCTGGGCAACAGAGCAAGATGATGTCTCAAAAAATAACGACAATAATAAGAACAATCATTCTGATTGAGCTCAGTGTTCACCGTACACTCGGCCTAAGCAGCCTGAGTGAGAAGGGAAGCCCCGGAGGGTGGAGTGAAGCCGCCGGAGAAGCATGCTCATGCCTGCAAGGACGTTCTGCTGAGTGTGTGCAGGACATCCTCGGTCCTGCCTTTTTTCTGGTGCCAGGTCCATCCACCGGGGCAGTCAGCACAGGGACTAAGGCATCTGGAGGCCTGGACACCTCCAGTCAGCAAACCTGGCTTTGAAATTTTGCTCTGCCAGCAACTAGCTGTAGGGCCCAGGCAAAGCCCCAGCTTCCCCATGTGTGAAACGAACACGTTAGCAGCGTTTGCGGTACAGGGTCATTGTGCGGGGGAGTGAGGCCATCCATGCCAAGTGCTTGTTAAGGGCCACGCATCCCTGGACATGAGGGACGATTTTAAGGTTTCCTATCTTGCTCAGAACTGAACAGCTGGGGTCTCTAAGGCCCAGATTTTGGACAATTTCCAGAAGTCAGATTCTCCCTCAAATAACTAGCGCTCCTCTAGGTTATCCTAGAAGCCCATAGATTTGGGCAAAACTCCCAAATGCAGCCCTACATAGAGCCTCCCTGCCAGCACAACTTCCCTCAGACAGCAGAGACAACAGAGGGCTGCCAGCCAGCAGCCCAGGGGAAATTCTCCTCTCCAGGTATTGGTGTTTTTATGCACATTTCTCATCCTCTCTACCCCAGACATAACCTAGCGTGCACGAGCTGCCAGCTAAGTCTTCCCAAGTCAGTGTCCACCTATCACTGCCCCTGCTCAAGAATCTTACATAGCTCCCATAAGTGTGTAGTTCAGCAGCATTAAATATATTCACATTATTGTGCAACCATCACCACTATCCATCTCCACAAATTCTTCATCTTCCCCAACTGAAACTCTTGTCTGAAGATTTTATATGGATTGTTTTCACTGAATCCTCCCTAGAACTCTAGGAGGTCATTTTCCCAATGACCTCTTCTCTATAATCATTATTTCATCTGAGCCCCATTGGCCTTAGTTTTCTCATCTGCAAAATGGAGCATAATAACCCTCTGAGCTTTACAGACATATAGGGCCCTCAGGCTCAGCCTTCTTGCACCTCCCCTCAGGTACACCCTCTGCCCAGCAATTCTGAATTGTGATCCAGATGGCTTTTTCTGGTGACGGAGCCTAAGTGGTGGGAGGAGAGGTTGGGGAACTTATCCCCACTTCCAGCCCTTTCTTTCAGCTTCCTCCCCTGGGTGGAAAGGCTGTATTGTGACCCCAGGCACTGAGCAGTCAGCAGAGGGGACTTCACCAAGGATTCAGAAATACCAGGGTTTACTCAGGCCCTTGTTGACATGTGGGGTCTGGGTGTGTCCCAGCCCGGCAGGCCATGAGACGCAGGCCCGGGTGTCAAGTCAGCCAGCCCTTTGTGAATGGCTGTTCCCACCACACTCCCTGCAAGGGACAGACAAACCCAAGAATCCCACCCTCATATCCCCCTCCGCACCGGCTCTTTCATCCCCACACATCCTTCCCCTACCCTGCAGTCTCCCACCCCTAAGTAGTCCACTCCTCCTTCCCCCACCCAGCTGAGACCTGTTTACTTTTTAAATTAATATTGTAAGCTTTGCAGGGTTCCTTACACTCATGATCTAATTTAATCTTAAAAAGATCATTCCAAGTAGATATTACTACTTTTAAATATGTGTGCTCCATGTTTTACAAGTGACTTTGTGTATAGAGAAATGTAAATAATCATTATAAATTAGGGATAAGGAAAAAAGAAACTAATAATTAACCAAAATGCCCACCAGGGAGATAAGTGTCATCTAGACCTTGTTAAAAGGATGAGATGGACTGAAAATCAATAGAAGACAAGGTTGATATGGAGAAAACCCCTTGCCTCGTATGCTCTGAGAACGCCAGGCGGATGGCCCAGGCAGATCCTCCAGGCAGAGGACCAGATGATTCTGCTCTAGGGAAAGTCACCAGCACCAAAAGAAACAGCCATCACCACTGCTGTGTGGCGGCCTCCCGGGGCACAGTTCGGCCACCTGGGTGAAGCCCACCACCATTCAGCGATCACCTTATCCCACAGAGCTCTCAATCGGCAGTTTCATGTTTCCCCCTTAGGTAGAATAGACTCCCAGGCTCAGCGGGCATCTGAGGGAGGCAGGAACCAAAACCCAGAAGAAAGAAACTGGGAGAAAATAGAGGCAAAGCAGAAAGCAGAAGATAACTTCCAAAACTCACTGCAATTAATTAACATTGCAGGGAGATAAGACAAGAGAGAGAAGCAACAAAAGGACACCTGGGACAAGAAGAAGAATTTCTGGAAACAAATTTTTTTGAAATAGAATTGAATATGTCAATAGGATTTATAATGGGGGAGACAGGCAGAGTCTGGCTGCTGAGTGAATGTTTGGGGAAGGACCAGTGAGAGACCAGAAAGGATCTGGGTTTGAGCAAGCAGGACCAGGCAGAGGCTGTATTTGCTGAGCTGACAGCTCCCAGAGGAAAAGCAAGTTGAAGGAGGCTTCATTTTAGGAGACTCTAGCATGTCCCAATGGAACAGTTTGTATAGAATGGGGCACTCTACCAGCAAAGAAGCAGTAGGTGGAAACCCAGAGAGTAAGATGGCGTTGCTCTCAGAGTCTGGAGCCTGGCTCAGCATAGGCTATTTCTACCCCAGCCAGTTCTTGCTGAAGGGTGGTATCCAACCAAGCCTCTGAGACACTTGTTAACAATACAGAGTCCCAGGCCTGGGATCAAAACCCGGGTGGGGACACAGGAATATGCATTTCAACAAGCTCCCCCAGAAATCTGAAATTGACCAAAGTTTGAGACCCTCTGGTTTCAGGAACAGGTAGTGATCAAAGTTCCAGGGAAGAGACTGAGCATGCGGTCAGGGAGGCAGGAGGTGAACGGGAAGTAGAGGTGGGGTGCCATGAAGGAGCATACTCTCTGTGCCAAGTTCTGCCATCCTGGTGCAGTGAACTTATTACTAACTTCAAAATAGCAACAGCTCTTCGAAATTCAGCAGCAAAATCACTGATTCAGGAAGCAATTAACATAGACATTCAATCAATTATTCATTGCATTACTAATGTGTAGCAGTAATCAAATTGGCCTTTTAATATGTATTTTTTCTTTTAATTAACCCTGTCCAAAACTAGAGTAGATTCCATGCAAAAAAACAAAATGTGTTTGGCTTGATTTTAAAAAGAAAGAAGAGGAAAATAAAAACCATTTTATCTCATCATCATTGTGTCAGAGGAACCTGCGGGCAGAAATTGCTTTGTGTGTTGATTGTCTTGTTCACATGATTTGAGATGCACCAGGAATCCGCACGTCCTGTCTGCAGATGCCTGAAATTCCATCATTAGTGATTAGATGAAGCCTTATTGTGTTCCTGTCTCTGGTAGAATAGAAAGAGCACTGGACTTGGAGCTGAGAGATGCAGCTTCCAATTTTAGAGCTGCCCCTAAGTTACTGAGAAACCTTGGGTTACCTCTGTGAGCCTCAGTTTCCCCCAATGAAGAGACTGAAGTTAGACACTGCCAAGAAGTCTTCCAGCTCTGACATTTTCTCATGTGGCCCCTGCAGATGCCCCTTCAACCCATTAATATGAATGAGCGTTTGCCCCTTCCTGGAGGAAATGAGCAGGGGGGGCAGGCACCATCATTCCAGAACCGTTCATCTATCATTCCATGTAGTGTAGTTAGAGTCTGTAGTTTCACCACACACCCCCTCCTGCTCCTAATAATTGCTAATATCTACTAAGTGCTTTGTATGTGCCAGGCACTATGTGGTATTTTTTAATTGTGCTAAAATAGACATAACATAAAATTTACCATTTTAGCCATTTATAAGTGTGTGGTTCAGTGACATTAAATATATTCACATTATTCTGCAACCATCACCACCACCCATCTCCACAAATTTTTCATCTTCCCCAACTGAAACTCTTGTCTAAGGATTTTACGTAGATTGTTTTTATTGAATCCTCCCTAGAACTCTAGGAGGTAGGGTCTATTTTTCTGCCTGTGTATTAGTTAGCTGTGGCCATACTGATGCTGTGTAACAACCATAGTTCTTCAGCCAGATACAGTAACACAACAGTAAGCACTTCTTAGCTTAGCTCCCAAGTCTGCAAAAGGGCCAGCGGGCACCTGATCCAGGCTGGCTTCATTTGTCTCTGAGCCTCCGCCTGCAACCAACAAGTTTAAAATAGGGATGCTCTTATGGAGATGGCAGAGGTACGGGGGCAGGTGGAAACCCACAGTACCTCTTAGAGTCTAGATTCCAACTTGGCACACCTTGTTCTGTTGGACAGAGCAAGTCACATGGCCAAGCAGAAAGCCAAAGGGTGGGGAAATTGACGCCCTTAATGGGAGAAACTGCAAAGTCACTTAGCAAAAGACATGAATTTTGGGGAGGCTCAGGGATGGGAGCCAATTACACAATCTTCCAGAACTCCGTTTTAGAGATAAAGAATTGCTACCTCACCAGACTGTTTAAAGGATTGGCCAAGATGCCAGAAGTGACACAGGACACTACTGGGTGCTGAGTGGGAACCCAATGATACTCATTTCCTTTAGTTAAGGAGTCATCCAGGGTGCATTTAAACAAGGGAGCACCTGCCCTCCCCACCACGGTGATTGTGACTTTCTTCAACCACTTCCAAGCCCATCCAAAGCTGTGAGCTTGGCATTCAGTGCTACTAGGAGCTGAGCTGAGTAGCCTGGCTGAGCTTATCTGGCTTTCCTCTCCTTCTAGGCCCCAACTCTTGCCAGACTGATGGTCCCGTGCCCATGTCCATGCCTTGCTCACATGGACTCTTTCTTGTGGAAATGGCCCAGGCTTCTGCAGCCAGTTCAGCAGCCCCTCCTCCAGGCAACCTGCCTCTAGGGACTCCAGGCAGCATGCTGGCTCCCCTGGCCTTGTGTGGCACAGTGGGTTCTCACAGCCCATGGGACGTGAGGCCACGAGTCACCTGCCTGGCCCTCTGGCATCCCTGCTGAAGGCTCTGTCCCTGGCACCACCAGGCAGTCCTCCTGGCCCCATATAAGGACCTTCCCCAGCTTCTGCCCATCTTGGGGGAGCTAGAGAACCCTACGGCAATGGCATTGGCCGTGTGGACACCAAGTTGGTTTGTGGAATATTCTGCCTTCTTCACTTCATGTAACCACAGCATGAAGAAACTTCCAGAACACCTTCTTCCTCCCCAAATTCCCACCTTTCCCCCACCACCAGTTCAATATGAATTCTTAGAGCAACTGAGATGCAGAGAAATTTGTCTCTTTTCATTTGTGGCCTGGGATATGTGAAAAGAATGAAGTAGGCCAATTCACTGACCCAGAATTTTATATTTAAACCTAGCTTTCCTTGTGTGCTTCAGTAATGGCAGTGAGAATTTATCTTCATTAAGGACTGAAGAGCAGGGGCCTCGGATGGGCAAAGTAGGCCTCTCGGGGCATGGCAGTGAGGAGGGCCTTTCAGGCCTTGGTCAGTACAGCAGGGCGTTGAGGTGCTGAGAAGTCCTGTGGAGAGTAGGTTTCATTGCAGGGGGCAGGGAGCCTTTGCCTCTCGCCGATGGAGTTTTGGGCTGGGTTCCAGCAGGGACTGACTCGTGCCAGGTCATTGCTCAACACACCAGAGAGGTTTCCATGTAACTCTCTCCACCAAGAAGCCAGCCTTTGTGTTCAGATAATTTTGGCTGGAGAAAGTAAGGAATCCACCTTCTTAACCCTGCCTTGATTACGAGGGAAAAATCAATTGAGATATTTTGACAAATATTTCATTGTTTCAGGTGCAACAAGTACAGCCCATGATGGCTCCAGCCCGGCCTACTGGGGAGACACTGGTTTCTTAAAATCACTGACAATGGACCAAGCTGACCTCACAGCTAAGCAGAGTGGGTGGTCGCCTTAGTGATGTGAGTCGAGGGGTGCCAGGCAGCTCCCTCTGCTGCAAATCCCTCCCACTCACCAAACTGCTGCCGCCTGCAATTCCACAATGAGCACTTTAGTCATCAAATCATAAAATGTCAGCTTGTAATTAGCCTTGGAACCTGTCTAGTTCAATTTCCCAGCTCAAAGTGCTCTTGGAAAATACCTGAACAGGCCCTTTATTTTAGAGTGAATTAGTGGCAGAGCTGGAACTCAAGTCTGACCCTGCACAGTGAAGGACGCTAGAGGCATCTGCAGCTTCTTGAATGGGAAGGTGGGTTCTGAGTCACAAGACGGGCAGCTCCCCAAACAGAGGAAGGGGTTCAGACATCAGGCATCCAAAGTAAATGACCAGTGTCCTGGGGCAATCTGGTGGGCTGGGCTGGATTTTAAATATTCTTCCATCAAAATGGCCCCAGGCTAGGCTACCAGTTTAGCTTCCCAATTTTGTTTTCTGTCTTTCAACTCCGGGAGCTTCTCCAAAGACTTCTGGCCAAATAGGTATCCCAGTCTGTGTTAGGAAAATAGAGCCAGTAGGTGGAGGCAAGCCTGGGACCAAAAAAGGCAGTCTATGCTGTGAACCTAGCTTTTGTGGGTGTTAGGGCTCAGCCTCCAGTTGTTGACCCTTAGCAAGTCCCTTCACTTCGGGACTTGCCTCACCTCCTTCACTGTCACCCCAGAGTGTTACACCTGAGCCCCTTCAAGCTCACACACTCCAAATAGCTCTGAACGGTACACCTTAATATTCTTCCTTGAATTGACCTCTGTCCTCACTGTCCACCTTTAGCTTCATCCTAAGAATTAACATCCATGAGGTCAGGGATTACGTGCTAGTTGCACATTTTTTTCTGGTTCATCAAAATAATCTATAACTACTAAAATAAGAAAAAATTACTGGTCAGGGTGCCATCTAGAAGCATCTGTATCACTCTTTGGGAGAGGAAAGGAGTGAAAAGAGTTGGCCCCCAGTCCTATTTCTAGCACTTCCTCACCGTGGGACCGAGGGCAAGTCACTTCACCTTCCCAAGCTGCTGCTTCTGTTTCCTCACCTGCAAAATTGGGTTAATTCTTCCCACTAGGGATGTGAGTGAGGGGTGGCTCCAATTAAAATCTGTCACCTGCATAGCCAGGATAGTGTCTTGCATAGAGTAGGTGCTCAATAAAGAGGAGCGATTGTTTTTATAATTGTCACTTTCATCCCTATTTCTCTTGGGTGGAGCAAGGGCTTTGGGGCCACATAAGGACTTGACACTTGGCTCTGATACTCCCTGGAGTGTGAGCTCAGATCACTCATGTCATCCCTCCTCAGTTTCCTCATCTGGAAAAAGTGAACAGCGATACCACCTCCCAGGGTTAAGAGGAGGATCCATCGAGATGGGGAAGAATCTGCAAATAGCAGCAGCTGCAGAAGTTATATTCAGCAAGTTGTTGTTTCTAGCTGATGGCAACTCTGTATTCTTTCTTTTTGTCCCTGACACTGTCGGCTGGTAGGGTTTTATTTTGCCTGTCTGTTGTTCAAACAAAAGCCAGGCGGGGAAAATGGAAAACCGAGGCTACGTGACAGCCACAGCCGCTTGTCTGCATTCTGAGCAGTGGAAACCAGGCAAAAGGAAAGACATGGCTATAGGTCTGGAGCCAATGGCTGAGCCTGGGAACACATTGGGAAAAGCATCTGAGTGGTTATTCAGGGACGTTGCCTGAGCTTATAAGGAAGTCACACACGATTCCCAAACTGAACAGGAGGCCGTGGTTTCCTGAGGCCTTGAGTCCAAAGGGACATTTCTGAAGCAGTTAAAACCATAAATAGCTGGTAGTAGACTAATTGTTCAACAGCCAGAACTGAAGTGCAGGAAGCAAGCTTCCCCCTGAGTTTCAGCCTCCTGATCCTGTCTCTTTCAAGCTTAGAGAATCTAGGCTTTCTCTGCTGGGCCTCATGTTCAGGAGGTTTTTCTTTTTCTGAACATTAGGTGTGTGGGTTTTCACACCATGGGACACCCATGAGCCCTGATCCTACCAGGTGCCTAAAAGCTGCTTTGAAAACCTCCTGGACACTCATGGCTTTGGTGTATGGCTGTGGAGGGTGGAGAATATGGCACTGGATGAGCAAGCTGGCTTGGTTCACAGTATCGGGGTCCAGGAAAGCACCCCATGGGCCTCCCCATTCTTCCTTTGTGGCCGGCAGAGGTGAGCGAGCTGTCTTTGGTATGGCAGCAGCCCTGCCCCTAGGGCTGCACGACCTACAGTGTCAGGGGCACAGCCTGAGCCCACTCTGGGCAGGACCAGGCTCGCCCTCTTGGTTCTTAACTCTGCTGAGGGACAGAGCCTGCTCCAGCCACAAAGGGCCTCTTCACGTTTGCCTTCCCCTCACCTGGGTACAGGTGTCATTTTTGGAGTTGGCCAATCAGGATATACTGTCTTAGCCCTTCTCAGAAGACGGTCAATGCTGCCACCTTCACACAATTTACTCACTCTTCATGGTCCCTATGGGTACAGTTTGACCATTCATCAATCCTCACCATGAAACCAATAACCATTCATTTGTTCCCTGAGCACCCACTGAGAGGGCCAAAATGGATGAAACGCAGCCTCAGCCCTCAAGAAGCTCCCAGGCTGGTATTGTTTTCCATCACCACATCCTATTCCTCAAGCCAAGCACATATTCCTCATGTTCCATAACTAATTATCAATAGAAATAATAACTTGAATAACTAATACTTATTGAGGGCTTGCTCTAAATGAAGCACCTGTGGAAAACACTTTGCATGAATTTTCTCATGAAATTTTCACAATGATCTTGTGAAGTAGCCCCTGTCATCATCTCTATTTTTCAGAAGAGGAAACTGAGACTCACAGAAGTCATGCCCAAGATGACCCAGCTGATAAGGGAGGCTGTCAGATTGCACAGCCAGGCGGGCAGGCTCCTGAGCCCATACCCCCTTATATGGCATTCCTATCAGCATGAACAAAATTAGACTGAGCAAATGCAGGTTACATTTGGCTGTCTCCTAACACAGGAGACATTATCATGTCCATTTGGTGATCCCAGAAACAGAGCTCAGAGAGGCCTGCAGAATTCCCTGAGGTCACTGAGCTGAGACTTTTGTTTCAGGACTTGTGGTTGCAAACCCACTTTCGCTGCAACATGTGGCCACCCAAATTCCAAAAGGGCATCCTGTCCCTGGGTAGGCTTTGATTAGCTATGGCTAAAATGAAGCCTCTGGCCTCAGTTAGATTGTGGCTGGGAGGAATACTGACACCAGGAGAGACACCTCTAGAAGGAGGGGCTGGTCTAGATATCAATGGGTCTCCCCAGTTATGGCGAGGAGAGGGAGTGGGAGAGTTCTAAGCTGTCACAGTGGCAGGATGCAAGAACCAAGCATGGGCCCCACATATTGAAGACCTATCATGCAACTGGCACAGTGTTGGATGTCTTATTGGATGTTTATATCAGTGGAAATCCTGTTTGTACGTACCTGAGCCCAGAACCTGACTTTGTGTTAAATCTTAACCCACTAATATATCCTGAAATTTCCAGGAATTAGACAATCAAGGAAATTGATGGAAAACTGTCCTTCATTTTGTTCAGAACTTCACTAAGAACTGGCCCCATGTTAAAAACTCAGAACCAGCATGTCACTCAGGTCCCGCTGCTGATACAGCCACCCTGTCTGTGTTAGTAACTGTCGCATTTCCAGTGATTTGATGTATATCTATGAATGTATTTACTTAGCCCTCACATCAGAATGTCAACTATAAAGAAAAGAGGTGACAATATTCCGTTGAACGCTGTCTTCTCTTCAATCTAAACTAGGTTATCTCCAGTAGGATCCATTTTCTGACTGTCTCATTATAGTCACACCCAGGCATTGTGAGGTGGAAAAGCACATCTTGTTATTATAAATGACTTTTTTTTTTTTCTAATAAATGTCTCTTTTATTTTATTTTATTTTTTTTATTATACTTTAGGGTTTTAGGGTACATGTGCACAATGTGCAGGTTTGTTACATATGTATCCATGTGCCATGTTGATTTCCTGCACCCATTAACTCGTCATTTAGCATTAAGTGTATCTCCTAATGCTGTCCCTCCCCCCTCCCCCCACCCCACAACAGTCCCCGGAGCGTGATGTTCCCCTTCCTGTGTCCATGAGTTCTCATTGTTCAATTCCCACCTATGAGTGAGAACATGCGGTGTTTGGTTTTTTGTCCTTGTGATAGTTTACTGAGAATGATGTTTTCCAGTTTCATCCATGTCCCTACAAAGGACACGAACTCATCATTTTTTATGGCTGCATAGTATTCCATGGTGTATATGTGCCACATTTTCTTAATCCAGTCTATCGTTGTTGGACATTTGGGTTGGTTCCAACTCTTTGCTATTGTGAATAGTGCCGCAATAAACATACGTGTGCATGTGTCTTTATAGCAGCATGATTTATAGTCCTTTGGGTATATACCCAGTAATGGGATGGCTGGGTCAAATGGTATTTCTAGTTCTAGATCCCTGAGGAATCGCCACACTGACTTCCACAATGGTTGAACTAGTTTACAGTCCCACCAACAGTGTAAAAGTGTTCCTATTTCTCCACATCCTCTCCAGCACCTGTTGTTTCCTGATTTTTTAATGATGGCCATTCTAACTGGTGTGAGATGGTATCTCACTGTGGTTTTGATTTGCATTTCTCTGATGGCCAGTGATGAGGAGCATTTTTTCATGTGTTTTTTGGCTGCATAAATGTCTTCTTTTGAGAAGTGTCTGTTCATGTCCTCTGCCCACTTTTTGATGGGGTTGTTTGTTTTTTTCTTGTAAATTTGTTTGAGTTCATTGTAGATTCTGGATATTAGCCCTTTGTCAGATGAGTAGGTTGCAAAAATTTTCTCCCATTGTGTAGGTTGCCTGTTCACTCTGATGATAGTTTCTTTTGCTGTGCAGAAGCTCTTTAGTTTAATGAGATCCCATTTGTCGATTTTGGCTTTTGTTGCCATTGCTTTTGGTGTTTTAGACATGAAGTCCTTGCCCACGCCTATGTCCTGAATGGTATTGCCTAGGTTTTCTTGTAGGATTTTGATGGTTTTAGGTCTAACATATAAGTCTTTAATCCATCTTGAATTAATTTTTGTATAAGGTGTAAGGAAGGGATCCAGTTGCAGCTTTCTACATATGGCTAGCCAGTTTTCCCAGCACCATTTATTAAATAGGGAATCCTTTCCCCATTTCTTGTTTTTGTCAGGTTTGTCAAAGATCAGATAGTTGTAGATATGCGGCATCATTTCTGAGGGCTCTGTTCTGTTCCATTGATCTATGTCTCTGTTGTGGTACCAGTACCATGCTGTTTTGGTTACTGTAGCCTTGTAGTATAGTTTAAAGTCAGGTAGCGTGATGCCTCCAGCTTTGTTCTTTTGGCTTAGGATTGACTTGGCGATGCGGGCTCTTTTTTGGTTCCATATGAACTTTAAAGTAGTTTTTTCCAATTCTGTGAAGAAAGTCATTGGTAGCTTGATGGGGATGGCATTGAATCTATAAATTACCTTGGGCAGTATGGCCATTTTCACGATATTGATTCTTCCAACCCATGAGCATGGAATGTTCTTCCATTTGTTTGTATCCTCTTTTATTTCATTGAGCAGTGGTTTGTAGTTCTCCTTGAAGAGGTCCTTCACATCCCTTGTAAGTTGGATTCCTAGGTATTTTATTCTCTTTGAAGCAATTGTGAATGGGAGTTCACTCATGATTTGGCTCTCTGTTTGTCTGTTATTGGTGTACAAGAATGCTTGTGATTTTTGTACATTAATTTTGTATCCTGAGACTTTGCTGAAGTTGCTAATCAGCTTAAGGAGATTTTGGGCTGAGACAATGGGGTTTTCTAGATATACAATCATGTCATCTGCAAACAGGGACAATTTGACTTCCTCTTTTCCTAATTGAATACCCTTTATTTCCTTCTCCTGCCTGATTGCTCTGGCCAGAACTTCCAGCACTATGTTGAATAGGAGTGGTGAGAGAGGGCATCCCTGTCTTGTGCCAGTTTTCAGAGGGAATGCTTCCAGTTTTTGCCCATTCAGTATGATATTGACTGTGGGTTTGTTGTAGATAGCTCTTATTATTTTGAGATACGTCCCATCAATACCTAATTTATTGAGAGTTTTTAGCATGAAGGGTTGTTGAATTTTGTCAAAGGCCTTTTCTGCATCTATTGAGATAATCATGTGGTTTTTGTCTTTGGTTCTGTTTATATGCTGGATTACATTTATTGATTTGCATATGTTGAACCAGCCTTGCATCCCAGGGATAAAGCCCACTTGATCATGGTGGATAAGCTTTTTGATGTGCTGCTGGATTCGGTTTGCCAGTATTTTATTGAGGATTTTTGCATCAATGTTCATCAAGGATATTGGTCTGAAATTCTCTTTTTTGGTTATGTCTCTGCCAGGTTTTGGTATCAGGACGATGCTGGCTTCGTAAAATGTGTTAGGGAGGATTCCCTCTTTTTCTATCGATTGGAATAGTTTCAGAAGGAATGGTACCAGTTCCTCCTTGTACCTCTGGTAGAATTCAGCTGTGAATCCATCAGGTCCTGGACTCTTTTTGGTTGGTAAGCTATTGATTATTGCCACAATTTCAGAACCTGTTATTGGTCTATTCAGAGATTCAACTTCTTCCTGGTTTAGTCTTGGGAGGGTGTATTTGTCGAGGAATTTATCCATTTCTTCTAGATTTTCTAGTTTATTTGCATAGAGGTGTTTGTAGTATTCTCTGATGATAGATTGTATTTCTGTGGGATCGGTGGTGATATCCCCTTTTTCGTTTTTTATTGCATCTATTTGATTCTTCTCTCTTTTCTTCTTTATTAGTCTTGCTAGCGGTCCATCAATTTTGTTGATCTTTTCAAAAAAACCAGCTCCTGGATTCATTAATTTTTTTGAAGGGTTTTTTGTGTCTCTATTTCCTTCAGTTCTGCTCTGATTTTAGTTATTTCTAGCCTTCTGCTAGCTTTTGAATGTGTTTGCCCTTGCTTTTCTAGTTCTTTTAATTGTGATGTTAGGCTGTCAATTTTGGATCTTTCCTGCTTTCTCTTGTGGGCATTTAGTGCTATAAATTTCCCTCTACACACTGCTTTGAACGTGTCCCAGAGATTCTGGTATGTTGTGTCTTTGTTCTCGTTGGTTTCAAAGAACATCTTTATTTCTGCCTTCATTTCATTATGTACCCAATAGTCATTCAGGAGCAGGTTGTTCAGTTTCCATGTAGTTGAGCGGTTTTGAGTGAGTTTCTTAATCCTGAGTTCTAGTTTGATTGCACTGTGGTCTGAGAGACAGTTTGTTATAATCTCTGTTCTTTTACATTTGCTGAGAAGAGCTTTACTTCCAACTATGTGGTCAGTTTTGGAATAGGTGTGGTGTGGTGCTGAAAAAAATGTATATTCTGTTGATTTGGGGTGAAGAGTTCTGTAGATGTCTATTAGGTCCACTTTATGTAGAGCTGAGTTCAATTCCTGGATATCCTTGTTAACTTTGTGTCTCGTTGATCTGTCTAATGCTGACAGTGGGGTGTTAAAATCTCCCATTATTATTGTGTGGGAGTTTAAGTCCCTTTGTAGGTCACTGAGGACTTGTTTTATGAATCTGGGTGCTCCTGTGTTGGGTGCATATATATTTAGGATAGTTAGCTCTTCTTGTTGAATTGATCCCTTTACCATTATGTAATGGCCTTCTTTGTCTCTTTTGATCTTTGTTGGTTTAAAGTCTATTTTATCAGAGACTAGGATTGCAACCCCTGCCTTTTTTTGTTTTCCAGTTGCTTGATAGATCTTCCTCCATCCCTTTATTTTGAGTCTATGTGTGTCTCTGCACGTGAGATGGGTTTCCTGAATACAGCACACTGATGGGTCCTGACTCCTTATCCAGTTTGCCAATCTGTGTCTTTTGATTGGAGCATTTAGCCCATTTACATTTAACGTGAATATTGTTATGTGTGAATCTGATCCTGTCATTATGATGTTAGTTGGTTATTTTGCTCGTTAGTTGCTATAGTTTCTTCCTAGCCTCGATGGTCTTTACAATTTGGCATGTTTTTGCAGGGGCTGGTACCGGTTGTTCCTTTCCACGTTTAGTGCTTCCTTCAGGAGCTCTTTTAGGGCAGGCCTGGTGGTGACAAAATCACTCAGCGTTTGCTTGTCTGTAAAGTATTTTATTTCTCCTTCACTTATGAAGCTTAGTTTGGCGGGATAGGAAATTCTGGGTTGAAAATTCTTTTCTTTAAGAATGTTGAATATCGGCCCCCACTCTCTTCTGGCTTGTAGAGTTTCTGCTGAGAGATCAGCTGTTAGTCTGATGGGCTTCCCTTTGTGGGTAACCCGACCTTTCTCTCTGGCTGCCCTTAACATTTTTTCCTTCATTTCAACTTTGGTGAATCTGACAATTATGTGTCTTGGAGTTGCCCTTCTCGAGGAGTATCTTTGTGGCGTTCTCTGTATTTCCTGAATCTGAATGCTGGCCTGCCTTGCTAGATTGGGGAAGTTCTCCTGGATAATATCTTGCAGAGTGTTTTCCAACTTGGTTCCATTCTCCCCATCATTTTCAGGTACACCAATCAGACGTAGGTTTGGTCTTTTCACATAGTCCCAAATTTCTTGGAGGCTTTGTTCATTTCTTTTTATTCTTTTTTCTCTAAACTTCCCTTCTCTCTTCATTTCATTCATTTCATCTTCTATCAGCGATACCCTTTCTTCCAGTTGATCGCATCTGCTAGTGAGGCTTCTGCATTCTTCGCGTAGTTCTCGAAACTTGGCTTTCAGCTCCATCATCTCCTTTAAGCCCTTCTCTCCATTGGTTATTCTAGTTATCCATTCTTCTAATTTTTTTTCAAAGTTTTTAACTTCTTTGCTATTGTTTTGAATTTCCTCTCGTAGCTCAGAGTAGTTTGATCGTCTGAAGCCTTCTTCTCTCAACTCATCAAAGTCATCCTCCATCCAGCTTTGTTCCGTTGCTGGTGAGGAACTGCGTTCCTTTGGAGGAGGAGAGGTGCTCTGTTTTTTAGAGTTTCCAGTTTTTTTGGTCTGTTTTTTCCCCATCTTTGTGGTTTTGTCTACTTTTTGTCTTCGATGATGGTGATGTACAGATGGGTTTTTGGTGTGGATGTCCTTTCTGTTTGTTAATTTTCCTTCTACCAGACAAGACCCTCAGCTGCAGGTCTGTTGGAGTTTACTAGAGGTCCACTCCAGACCCTGTTTGGCTGGGTGTCAGCACCGGTGGCTGCAGAACAGCGGATTTTCGTGAGACCACAAATTCAGCTGTCTGATAGTTCCTCTGAAAGTTTTGTCTCAGAGGAGTACCCGGTTGAATGAGGTGTCAGTCTGTCCCTACTGGGGGGTGCCTCCCAGTTAGGCTGCTCAGGGGTGAGGGACCCACTTTAGGAGGCAGTCTGTCCGTTCTCAGATCTCCAGCTGCGTGCTGGGAGAACCACTACTCTCTTCAAAGCTGTCAGTCAGACAGGGACATTTAAGGCTGTGGAGGTTCTCGCTGAGTTTTTGGTTGTCTGTGCCCTGCCCCCAGAGGTGGAGCCTACAGAGGCAGGCAGGCCTCCTTGAGCTGTGGTGGGCTCCACCCAGTTCGAGCTTCCTGGCTGCTTTGTTTACCTAAGCAAGCCTGGGCAATGGCGGGCGCCCCTCCCCCAGCCTCGTTGCCGCCTTGCAGCGTGATCTCAGACTGCTGTGCTAGCAATCAGCAAGACTCTGTGGGCATAGGACCCTCCGAGCCAGGTGCGGGACACAATCTCCTAGTGTGCCGTTTTCCAGGCCCGTTGGAAAAGCGCAGTATTAGGACGGGACTGACCCGATATTCCAGGTGCCGTCTGTTTCCCCTTTCTTTGACTAGGAAAGGGAACTCCCTGACCCCTTGCGCTTCCCGAGTGAGGCAATGCCTCGCCCTGCTTCGGCTCGCGCACAGTGCGCTTCACCAACTGTCCTGAACCCACTGTTAGGCACTCCCTAGTGAGATGAAACCGGTACCTCAAGCAGAAATGCAGAAATCACCCGTCTTCTGTGTCGCTGGGGCTGGGAGCTGGAGACCGGAGCTGTTCCTATTCGGCCATCTTGGCTCCACCCCCATAAATGACTTTTTTTTAATTTCTCTTCTTTATTACAGTTGGGGCATTATATGCCTTTTTGAAATTATGTGTATTAGTAGGTTATATGATGTGTGAATTTTCTTGGAAGATAAAGAAAAAAAGTAAAATGATGTTGGATCCAATGGGACCAAGAGCCACCAGCACAGTGGATAGAAACAAAGGCCCTAGCTGGGCGCGGTGGCTCATGCCTGTAATCCCAGCACTTTGGGAGGCTGAGGCTGGCGGATCACCTGAGGTCGGGAGTTCGAGACCAGCCTGACCAACATGGAGAAACCCCATCTGTACTAAAAATACAAAATTAGCAGGGCATGGTGGCACATGCCCATAATCCCAGCTACTAGGGAGGCTGAGGCAGGAGAATCGCTTGAACCTGGGAGGCGGAGGTTGCGGTGAGCCGAGATCGTGCCATTGCCCTCCAGCCTGGGCAACAAGAGTGAAACTCCGTCTCAAAAAAAAAAAAAAAGAAAGAAAGAAACAAAGGCCCTGTCCTGAATCCTGCCCTGCCTCCTAATTAGCTAGGACCTTGGATATGAGCATGAACATCAGCTCTTACCCCAGGTCTCTGAAGTCATTTATTTAACTTGGTTTCCCCACTAACTAGTGGGTGAACAGTGGGTATCAACAGATAATGGAATTGATGGACAGATGGATAAGCTGGATGGATGGACTGATAGGTGGATGGATAAATGAGAGAGTTGGAGGGTGGGTGGAGAAATCAGTGGACGGGTGGGTGGGTACATGGGCAGATAGGTAGTGAACATATGGACTCATGGATGAATAGACATAGTAGGCAGACAGACAGATACATGGGTGGGTGGATGAGTGAGTGGACAGATGGGAAGGTAGATAGGTGGATAGACAGCTGAGGGGGTCTGTAGTTGGAAGGATAGATGGATAAAGTGAGGGAAGGCAAATGATGAGGCACAGAGAGGTTTACTTGCTTGCCCAAGGCCACACAGCTAGTAAGAAGGACTGGGACCCAGATGCTGTAACTCCAGAGTTCATTCTCTTAATCACTGTATTACATTTGTTGAAGTAACTTAGCCAAGTCACCAGCTAGCAATAGGTGAAGCCAAGATTTGAATCCAAGTCTGTCTGACTCACTACTACCCCTCTGGCCTGAAGACTGGAGGCCTCTACATTGAAGACCAACTATGAGTGCCACAGGAGCCCGGACCTCAGGCAGCTGGGGTTTAAATCTGGCAGTCACACCATCAGTTCTGAGTTTAGAAAAATAATTTGCCCAACAATGTAATGGCTGGGTCAGAGGGGACCCCAGTGATCAAGAGGCTGTTGCAGTAGTCTAGGCAACAGACAATGAGGACTCAAGCCAGAGATATGGCCAAGGAGGCAGAGAAGCAAAACAGATTCCAGAGGCTTCCAGAATTAGAGTTGTCAGGACCTGGTGACTAAGCCCATGCAAGAGATGGGGAACAGCAGAAATCACAGAGGTCCAGGGAAACCCGGACACAGTCATTTACCTTCCCAAGCTGTGCTTGCTTCATAGGATGTATTAGTTAGGATAATAAAGGCCAGGTTGCCGCAACAAACAGACCTCCAAATAGCAGGGTAGAAGCCTTTTTCTAGGGTCTAAGTTGGCTGCTCTAGCCTGCCAAGAGGGCTCTAGTCCACGAGGTCACGCATTGACCCAGGTTCCTTGCATTCTGTTGCTCTGCCACCCCTTAGGATATTGTCCTCGCTTACATGGTGGGATCTGCGTCCCAGGCACATTGCATTCACAGTTCCAGGGACCAGGTGGAAGACACACACGCCTCAGTGTTTTAAGTCAAGGCCTAGAAGTGACATATTATTTCCACTCATCTTCCATTCAGATGAGGATTTAGTCACATGGCTACACCTAGCTGCAGAGAAGGCTGGGAAATGTGGTTTATCTAAGCAGCCATGTACCCAGACAACTCTCAATTACTCTGGGAGAGTAGGAGAGTGCATTTTAGAGAACAACAGGAAATCTGTCCTATCTGGGAATTGTTGGGATGCAGAGTTATCATCAGAAAAAAATGAGATCATGTCCTCGGAGCACCTGGCAGCACACAGCTGGCAGAAGGTAGAAGCCCAGCAATGGTAGGTGTCATTGCCATCATTCCTAATGGGTGTGTAAGTGGCACATAAAGGAGTAGCAAGCCCTCTAAGAACTAGGAGGCTCTGGCCACAAAATCAATTCACAGTGGAAGAGATCAAGGACATCCTGGGACAGTTCCAAAATGAAAAGTCATACACACTAGAATCTGCAGGGGAGAGGGGAGGGGAAGGGAACGTTTTAGACAGGGGGAGACAAGATCAGCCTGGAGCCAGGGTTGAGCTAAAGGCAGACAATTCTTGCAAGGAGCATGCCCCCACTGTTGGGGAGGAGGATGGGAGGAGATGCTGGCTTAATAGCCACCAGTGGAGCAGACTTAGCTGGAGAATAGGGATGGAGGGGCAGGGAGCCAATCAGGAAAATAGAATCCACTCCAGGTATTTCAAACAGAAGGAATTTAATGCAGGGAATTGGTTGCACAGGGAACAGAAGAGCTGAAGCCAAATAGGACAGCCCAGGGGAGCAGCAACAGAAGAAAGTTGCTGCCAGCCTATGGGTAGTATTGATCAGCCCCCAAGGGATTGGTTATATGAGTCTTTTTCTGACAGACAAGTCCTCTAGACTCAGCTGACAAGATCGAGATTCTAAGCCTCAGAGCCAAGGCTAGTTCTAGAATGGATCTGGTTGTACCCTGACGTTTCTTTCTCACCAGGGCTTGGGGTAAGTTCCTGGAGTGGCAGCCCCATGAAAACACGTGGTCAGAAGTGTGAGCTAGTTTGCTGTAGTTAGGAGGTGGAACTGAGTTCCACAGGTGGGGAAGTTAAGGCATAAACAGATTTGGTTCTAAACCTGGCTCCACTGTGTGTTCTTGGACAAGTTGCTGTGTGTTCTTGGACAAGACGCTGTGTGGTTTTTGACAAGTTGCTTAGCCTCTCTGGGTTTGTTTCCTCTTCTGCAAAATGGGGATGCTGATACTGTCCTCTGAGAGTTGTTTTCAGAGAGTAAATGAAATATTCATAGTCAAGTGGCTGGAACACTGGCCTAGTTTACTTCCTGTCCTCTTTCAGAAGCCTGGGCTGCACAGTACTGGGTGCTCAGAGGCAGCAGCCACAGCATCAGCCCCAGTCTTGCCCTGTCTGTAGTCAGACTGTGCAGCTGATGCAAAGAAAGGATGCAAGTAGCGGGAGCTGGATACCCAGCCTCTGGGCTTCCCCACCCTCCAGGTGCAAGGAAGCTCTGATTCTCAGACCTTACACGTCAACCCCAAACCAACAATGCCTGACCATCTCACCTGTGAGAGTGGAAGGTGGAAAGCCACATAACATCCTGGCCACCCATCCAATGAGGGTCAGAGCAGTTTTGTTGTGGCCTAATTGGATTATTGATTTGCCAGGAGTTAGTGTGGAAGAGTTGTTAGGATGCTAGCTCCTGGGTTCAGGTGAAACTGGGCTTTATTCCTGATCCAGCCACTGCTCAGCAGTGTGACCATGCAAAAGTCACTTAACCCCTCTGAGCTTCAGTTTCCTCATCTGTAAAGCAGTGTTGATAGCGTCTCCTTCATTGGTTAATGTGAGAATCAGATGAAATAATACATGCAAAGTTCCGACTCAGTGCCTGGCATACAGCCAACCCTCAATATGAGTTACTTATATCATTACTGCTCTATCAATTTTTTAAAAAGGAAAAACAGAAAGGACTTGTGTCAGCCTATTTATACAATACGACAAAGTTGAAAAGAAATTAACTAGGGAATCAGAAAATAATGGTAGAAAATAGGATGGAACCATAAGAAGGTTCATTCAAACATGTATGCTTTAAATTTGGTTTTGAGCTTCCTAGCAGCCAAAGCAAAGAGGAAAACCAAATTGATTATACATACATACATAATTGCAACACACCTTATGCAAAGAAAATCATATTCCTCATAGATTATATGGATGGACATTTCATAATTTATTTAATGAATCCCCATTGATGGGCATTTAAGTTGTTTACAATTTTTCTAATAAGCAATGTTGCAGTGAATATTCTAGTACTCATATGTTTGCCCGATTCTTGAATATTTACATAACACTGCTACCAATTCAATGATCAACTTGAGGTCCAAAAATCCCTAGTCCTCCTGAAGGAAAAAGACAGTTTGGGCAGGGTGGAGGTCCTAAAAAGAGATAGAGGACTAGAGATTGAAAGGGGCTGGAGGTGAGGGGTCAGGGAAAGGGGTGATTCAGGGAATCAGACATCCAGCTGCTGTTGCCCACTGAGTCTTCCCTCCTTCCCCAAGACCCAGCAAGAGAGGACCCATAGACTAGTGAGGGAAAATGAGGCACAAGCCCCACCCCTGGAGGGCAGCTCATTCTGAGAACATACCACTTAGGAGACTAAGAATAGTAACTCCCCCACCCACACACAAGCTCATGCCTAACTCTTCAGCCACACCAAGCTACTCACTGTTCCTCCTCATACCAGTCAGACTGCCATGGGACTCCTCTTGATGTCCTGCCAGCCTGGGGAGCCCTCCTCACTGCCTCTCGCCCCTGGTAAGCACCCGAAGAGTTCATCTGATCTCTCTACCATAAGGGCTTTTCTCCCCACCCATGGCACTCAAGAGAATCACTGCACCTTCTAGATGCAGTGTCACAACTGTTCATGTACTAGCAGACCTCATCCACATTCTCAGTCCTCTAAGAGCAGGAACATTGTCTTGTTGAGTCCCTCACAGAGGCATGTTCTAAAATGAACAAGGGATATAGCTTTTGCATGAGATGCTGGGTGGTCTTCTTCAGCCCCTTGGAGAGGCAGGATATTAAGTGCAGAGTCAGACTGGGTTCAAATCCTGACTGTGATTTGCTAGCTCTGTGACTGTACTAGCCTGTTCTCATGCTGCTAATAAAGACATACCTGAGACTGGGTAATTTATAAAGGAAAGAGTTTTAATGGACTTACAGTTCCACATGGCTGGGAAGCCTCACAATCATGGCAGAAAGCAAAAGGCATGTCTCACATGGTGACAGGCAAGAGAGAATGAAAGCCAAGCAAAGGGGGAAACCCTTTATAAAACCACTAGATCTTGTAAGACTTATTCACCACCATGAGAACAGTGTGGGGGAACCTGCCCCCACGATTCAGTTATCTCCCACCGGGTCCCTCCCACAAGACATGGGAATTATGGGAGCTACAATTCAAGGTGAGATTTGGATGGGGACACACAGCCAAACCATATCAGTGACCTTGGGCAAATCACTTCACCTCTCTGAGCCTCAACTTCTTCATCTGTAAGATGAGGATAATGATAATACTAGCTGACACATTCTGATCCACTCCCCTGTGCCAGGCATTGCAGGGATTCACTTATTTAAATGCCAGGGGACCGCTGGGGGGTTAACCACTATGATGCCACGCAACATAGCACATGTCTCATGAAAGGCAGCTGTGCCCCACCTCGTCCCACTCTGGCTGTATGTCCATACATCCACTGAATTGTTCCCATTACTCATTCAATCAGTTGAGCACTGTCTATATACCAGGTGCAGTGTTAGGTTCTGAGGGTGTAATCGTACACAGTAAAAATGTTCTCTACTCACAGGAGCTCTCAGCCTGGTGGAGAAGACAGAAATTAAATCATCACACAGATAACTACACAATGACCACTCCAGGCTAAGTGCAAGAGGAGACTTGTACAGAACCCTATGTGAGCACAATGGGAGCGGCTTTTGATTAGAGGGTGATGGAAGGTCATTCTTCAGCAGTGACCTGGATGATCAGAAGGATTTTCTAGGAAGAAAGCAGGGCACGAAGTGTTCCAGGCAGAAGGAGTAGTACATGCATAGGTCCTGGGGTGGGAACGAGTCTTGTGCACTGGGGCCACTGAAAAAGGACAGATGCTCTGGAGCCTAGAGAACAAGAGATGGTGCTGTGAGGGGCTGGGGAGAGGTGTAGGGTTTGGATTTCATCTAACTGCAGGAGAGCCGTCAATGGATGTAAGCTACGATGTGCTGGAATCCAGCCTCCAAAAGCCCCTTCTGTTGGGGAGTGTGTCACAGGGGGCAGTCGTGGAGACCCAGGTGGAGGGTATTGCATTCCTTCAGGTGGATGGCAGGCTGGCAAAGGAGGTGGTAGTGGAGGGGAGGATGTGCAATGTGCTAGATATAGAATCTACAGGATTTGGTAATGGGGCAAGGGGCTGATGGGAGCCAGGCAGCAGGCTGACCAGCTGTGGGGCCATATTCCAAGATGGGGAAGACTGAGGGAGGAGCATACTAGAGAGAAAGGTGGGGCTCAGCTGGGGCTATGGGGCATTTGAAATGCTTTTCAGCTGGAAAAGCCTGGCTCTCAGAAGATGGCCCGGCTGAGGGGATGTTCCATTGGTGTTCTGATTGCATCAGAGTGAGAGCCTCAGCGAGGTACCCCAGGTTGGCCGCACCTCCCAGGAACACCTGCCGAGCTCCATCCGTCCTGGGAGGACAGGCCCTGGGCTGACTCCAGCCATCATCAGAGGCTTGGAACATTCCCACTGCGGAGCTCCAGCGCATGAGGTTTCCCTCCCTGGCCTGCCTGCGACACCCCATTATAAAAGACAGCTACTACACGGTGCCTTTCGCTGATTTGTTCAGAAGCCCAGCGACTGCTTTTAAGTTGCTCCCATCTCATTATCCCCGGAGTTTCTACTTCTTTTTGTGAAAATTTAATTGCCTGCTAGATTTGAAAGGGTCTGGGCCAACTGTTAAGGTTTGAGAAGTCAGAGTGAAATGCACCATGATCAAAGGCTGCAAGAGGCCAGCATCTTTCGTGTTGGCAGCTCCTTAAAATCGGAGCAACTTTACTCCTCCCAAAACAGAAACCGGATCACTCAGCATAGAAACTTGAAAGAGTGTTCAGCTAGCCCTAGCATTTGAACTGCCTTCTGCATCTTTAAATCGTTTTCTCCCTGGAAATGTAATACCCGGAACTCATTCTGAGCTCCCCACAGAAGGAACACGTGCAGAGTTATCACTGGTGGAACTTGTGTCTCCTCGGATGTTCTTTAAACATCAAGCCCAAGATAAATCTTGAGGAGCCGATGAGTTGTGCAGATTATCTCCAGACTCCCAGAGCTTCTCAGAGAGCTGGGGTTGGAAGTCAGGGGACTTGGATGCAAACTCCAGCACCCTGGGCTGGGTGACCTTGAGCACATCTCTCTGTACCCTGGATCTACATCTGTAAAATAGGCCTAAAGACTCCCCTGTCTATTTCACTAGGTTTTTTTTTTTCCTTTTCTTTTTAGTGGACACACAATAATTGTACATATTTATGGAGTACAGAGTGGTATTTCCATACGTGTGTAATGAGCAGATCAGGGTAATTAGCATATCCATCGCCCCAAACATTTATCATTTCTCTGTGTTGGGAACATTCAAAATTCTCTCTTCCAGATTTTTGAACATGTGCAATAAGTTATTGTTAACTATATTCACCCGACAGTGCTATAAAGCACTACAACTTATTCCTCCTATCCATTAACCAACCTCTCCCCATCCTCCCCCCATCCTCCCCGCCCACTACATTTCCCAGCCTCTAATAGCCACAGTTTTACTCTCTACTTCCATGAGCTCACTCCAAGCTTAAATAAAGTGTGAAAATGCTTTGTAAACGAAAGCATCACACCCATCAGCAGTTAATATCGTTCATCTTACTACCCCTCCCGGGGGGACTTGCATTTCAAAACTGAGGAGCCTAGATCAGCAGAGAGTGTTTCTTAGGGAAGAAAGGCATTTCTGAAATGTTGGAAAACAAATTAGTGTTTGAAGGCAGGGATAACAGGTGTGAAGTTATGTTGAGAGCCACAAGGTATATAAATAGCAGAGGAGGTGACAGGAGCAGCTGGCCTCACTCCTGGAGGGTGCATGGCCACCTTCTGTTATTCTCCTCACTCGTTCTCTCCTCTCCTCTTTCCTCCCCTCCCCTCCTCTGTCTTCCTTTCCTTCTCCTCCTGTTATTCCATGCTCTCCCCTCATCCATCTTTCTCCATTTTTTTTGCTTCTGAGTTCCATTCTTTCTTTTTTGTTCCAAAAAGGCTATGAGCTGTAGATATCAGGAGTCTCTCTCAAATGCATCTCAAACTGGGTTAAGCACAAAGGGGTTTAAGGGTTAAACTGGGGGGTTCCATTATTCCACTTATTGGCTTGAGTAACTGAAAAGTCATAGGAGGTCAGACTTCAGGCACAGCTGGATCCAGGGGCTGGGAAGATGTCCAGAATGTATTCACCCCTTCCTCTCCATCTCTCAGTCCTGCCTCCCTTATTCTGGCTTCACCCTCAGGCATCCTCTCCTTGTGTGGTGGTAAAGGTGCCCCCCTCCTCCCACCTTCTCAGAAGCTTTAGGTGACTTCCTAGCTTAGTCAACCCAGCAGAAAAAGAGAAGGGAGCATTTAATTCCCTGCAGTCCTAGCAATGATCTTAGGGCTGCCTCTCAGAGGCTCACAGACCACATGCACTTCCATGAACCAGTCACTACCTGGAGGCTACACAGCTTGGTTTGGTCAAGGCTGGGATGAATCATACCCATCCTGGGAGCTCCAACAGGGTCAGACCCATCAGAGCCTCACAGCCTGAGTGTGCGGGTGCTGGGGGGTTGAGCATTTCCTCAAAGGCAGTTCTGGGTGCTCTGACCCAAAGAAGGAGGTAAATGCCAGCAGAGGCCCCACTGGCATCCATACGGAGAATAAGTTCTGAGGACATGCCAGAAGCACACTTCAGTCTGCTTGGGAGCTTACTGAGGACCTGTAGTCTCCTTCCTTGTCTTGCCTTATTTCTACATTATGTCCCTGTATCACTGCCTGGCCGGGGGCCTTCACGCTACCATCTCTGACCAAGACGCATCCCCACACTGGAGGCATGCCTGGCCACACCACTTGATCTTCGAGTTTGCCCTCCTCCCCTATAAGCTTGGTCCTGCCACCATGATGACTCACCTTCCTGTTCTTAGCAGGATGGTATAGCAACAGCATGGACTGCAGGCTCACACGGACTGGAGTTCAAACCTATGCCTGCCACGTACTGAGATAAATGAGAGTGAGAGAAAGATAAAAACAGAATAATGGTGTAGAACGTACCCTCTGGTACACAGGCCCCACTCCAGTCACTTCAGACCATTCTTCCTTCCCTGACCTCAGCCCTCAGTGACTGTGCCCTGCAGTCCCTGCCTAAATGCCCAGTCCGTTTCTCCTCCGTCCCCAAGAGGCCAGCTCCAGTGCCCACTCCTCTAGGAACCCCAGCTCCTGGGTCTCACTCCAGCCAGACCTCTCCAGGAGCTCTGTCCACCTCTCCTGCATCAGCTTTCCTACCAGAAGGCTCTCCTGCCTCCTTCCATCATGCTGCAGCAGGGGCACAACCTCCCCGGGAATCTAGCTTCGTCCAGGCAGCCCAGATGCTGCAAAGGCGGTGAGAGACCCAAGCCAATCTGGCAAAGCGTCGGCAGTTTGACGTTTCTGATGAACTTTTTATAAGTCCTCAAAAGTTCACACTTCCCAAGCGTCGGCCTACTCTCTGGCATCTTCATTTATCTCCTCAGTGGGTGACATTTCTGGGCCCCTGGAACTGTGCCTTCCAGAATGCAGTGGCCACCCAGGGCCCAAGCTGCATATTTACCTCTGCATCTCAGAGCAGAGACCGAGGCTGGGAGGCCAGAGATGCCAATTAGAAACACCTAGCCAGGAGAGGGAGAAGGGAACCACTTCCCGGGGCTCGGAGTGACTCATGGCAGGACAGTCTCGGGGTTTCACCACCATCACAGCCCTTTTGTCTGGAGAAAAAAAAAAAAAAAAAAAAAGCACGAACTGAAATATAGCCTAGTCTGAGATTCAAATCCTGACTTAGCTGCCTACCAGCTATGCGACCTTGGGCAAAGCACTTCACCTCTCTGAACCTCACTTTTGCACACCTGCAAAATAGGGACAATTTTACCCACCCCAGAGGGTTGCTGTGAGAATTCAGTGACAAGATATGTGAAAGAGGCTCAATGAATGAGTTTCTTATTAATAAAATAAGAAAGAATACATAAACAGGAGTAACTAAAGTTTAATAAAACAATATAAATGACAGAATAACATTTCAGTTCTGCATCTGTTCTCTGAGCACACACTATGTGGTGTCCTTGCTGTTTCTCAAGCATGCCAGGCACACCCCACCTTCAGGGGTTTCGCCCTTGCTCTTCCCTCCCCTAGGAGCCTTCTCCAAACTTCTGTGCTGCTCACTCTAGTCTGTGCTTAAGGCCACATCCTCAGAGAGGCTTTCCCTGCCCCCTTCTATAAAACAGAAGCCCTCCCTGTCACTTGCCACTCACCCTGCCTTGTGCTTCACGACGGCAATCCTCTCCCGACACAGTCAATTTTTATTTAATGTTTAGTTTGTTCAGCATTTATCTCCCCCACCACTAGAAAGACAGCTCGAGGGAGCAGAGACCTTGTTCACCCTTGTCCCCCCAGTGCTAGAGGAGAGCCTAACACCTACTAGGTGCTCAGTAAAAATTTGAGAGCAGTCACAAAGACAAATCAGACATATCCCTGGCCTGGAGAACCTGGGTTTTCCATGAGCACTGCCTGTCATAAAATGGGCTTCTGGCCAAGCACAGTGGCTCACGCCTGTAATCCCAGCACTTTGGGAGGCCGAGGAGGGCAGATCACTTCAGGTCCGGACTTTGAGACCAGCCTGGTCAACATGGTAAAACGCTCATCTCTACTAAAAATACAAAAATTAGCCAAGCATGATGGTGGGTGCCTGTAATCCCAGTCACTCGGGAGGCTGAGGCAAGAGAATTGCTTGAACCCGGGAGGCAGAGGTTGCATCGAGCCAAGATTGTGCCACTGCACTCCAGCCTGGGTGACAGAGCGAGACTCCATCTCAAAAATAAAATAAGAGGGCTTCTGATCTGTCTCTCACAAAGAAAGCCACAGAGAAGGTGGGATCTGGGCTCTGGGGTCCTAATCAGGCCAGCTATGCAGGCATCTGGGACCATAGCAGCCATTCTAGTGAAAACAGCCACTGCCTTTTGCTGGGTGCTCACTCCGGATCCTGTAAGGAACCCTTCCCACACGGCATGTTATGGGCTTCTCCCCACCAGTCCCACAATGGAGGTGCTGCTATTCCTCCCATTCACAGGGGAAGAGACAAAGCTCAGAGAAGAGGCGTAACTAGTCAAGAATCACTCTGTCAGGGCCAGAGATGTGTTGGAGCATTGGAGCCCAGATGTGTTGGCCACCATGGCTGGAGCCCTTAGCACCAACACCAAGGTGCCACAAGGAAGCCAGAAGCCCAGCACAAAGAGATGAATGTGACCTTGCACAGGGAGGTCAGGGAAGGCTTCCTGGAGGAGGCAGCATTTGCTCTGGACCTTGATAGATACATAGGAGTTTTCTAGGTGAAGAGGAGGAGAGAGAAGCATAATAGGTGTTAATCCTGTGGTCCATTCAACAGGCAATCATTGTACTCCCGTGTGCTGGGCAGAGATAATGCCCTTCTGGGAATGAAGCCCTCAGATTCCAAAGAAGGTTGAGAGGAAACAGCCAGTTGCTGTGAAACACAGAGCAGGGCCTGGGCCTGGCTGAGAGAAATCTAAGAGCAGACATTGAGCACCTACTGTGTGCTCACATTTTATCCTTGCCGTTTGATGTGGTGTGGAAGGTGCTATTCCCATTTTCAAAGAAAGGCACTGAGGTCATAGGCTTTGGGCTGCCTGTGCTTGGCAGGGGCGAAAAGGAGGAGAGTGCCCTCCTGCCTGTCATGTAATGGGCCTCTGACCTGCCTGTGCCCAAGAAAGGTTCAGAGGGCATGGGTTTGGGGTCTGGGGTCCTGATCAGGCCAGCTGGCAGAGAATGGCAGGGAAGGGGCCTAGAAGTTCCAACTCCCTGGCAGGTGGTCTCAGTAGCCTCAACAAGGTCTGACCCCCACCCAGAGGTGCCTGTCATGTTTGTGTTACTTGCTTTGCGACCTTGAGTAAATCATTTTATTCCCCTGAGCCTTCTGTTTTCTGAACTCCAAAAAGCTAAATGTGATCTTCAAGGCCCTGCTTCTGGCTTAGGCATTGCAGATTTCTAACTGTGGTATATTAGCTACTATTGCTGCTGTAACAAAAAACCATAGACCAGGGGATTTAAAATCGATCAGCTGACAGTTCTGTAGTCGGAAGTCTGACACAGGTCTACCGGGCTGAAATCGAGGCAGAGCCACATTCCTTCTCGAGGCTGCGGGGGAGGAGAATCTGTCTCTGGGCCTTTTCCATCTTCTAGAGGCTGCCTGTTTCCTTGATTCGCAGACACTGACTCTTCTGCCTCCCTTTTCCACTTTTAAAGGTCCTTGTATTCCATTGGCCCACCCAGATCATCCAGGGTGATCTCCCCTGTCTTAAAGTCAGCTGGTGAGCCACCTTCACTCCATCTGCACCCTCATTTCCCTTTGCCGTAAGCTGACATATTCACAGGCTCTGGGGGTTTGGATGTGGGTGTCTGTGCAGCCATTATTCTGCCTTCCACACCTGGAAACTGAGACATTTCTGGGAGGCCTTGGGCAAGCTGTCTCCCCTTTTTGGACCCAGTTTTCTCTTCTGTGAAATGGTGTGGCTGCTTTGAAAACAAAGTGAGAGGATGAGTGTTCACGTGGGTTACAAAGGGTCAAGCGCCGTACATGGGGTTAATTCTTTATTCCTGGGGTATTTCTATTGCCAGCAATGGCAGCTGGCAGCCTCTCACCGGGCAATCATGCCTTCCTATGCCTTGTTCTGAAAAGCTGCAGCCCCCACCCCCGCCCCACTAGACCCCCAGAAAACAAACGTGGGTCTGTGGACCGCTCCTGCTCATTATAATCTCTTGCTTATTTTCACAAAACCCCAGGGGCCCCTGGGATTTGGGAGCTGGGGGATGTCACTCAAGGATGCCTATTGAGTGCTAAACAATGGCCCCCTCATGAGGTCATAGGGCCGCTTAGCAACCACCCAGGCCCTTAGTAACGGGCCCAGAAGTGTTGATATTTACCCAACAGAAACTTTGGATTATCTCGATAACACCCAGTTCCTTCCAGAGAGCTGCAGGCACTAAAAGCAAGCTCCACCCACTCCGAGCTGCTGTTCTGGCTCTTCCAAGAGCAGGCCTGTGGGGGAGCAGAGAGTCCTGGGTTTCCTCCCAGCTCTGCAATCCTCTGAGGGCCTCAGTTTCCCCCACAACATGGGGATCAGACTAAATAAGTACTAAATATTTAAGTAGTAGGACTATGTCCCTGCTGGTCCAGAACACTTCCATTTTATCAAGACTATTAAAAGAGGCGTTTTCATTCTCAAGAGTTGGAACATCAACTTTCTGGTCACCCACCTCTAAAAGGCCACTTCCAGCCCTCAGTCCCATTGTTCTTCCCCTCCACCCTCTTTCCCAGTCTGAATTAATCCTGAATAGTTTCACCTAGCTTTTTCAAGGTCCCTCTCTGTGTTAGGCATGGAACAGGGCACTGAGGAAACTGAGGCAAACCAGACGTGGTCGCTGCTTTCAGGAGCTTCCAGTCCAGGAAAGAACGCCACTTAAGCACTCTGCAGAAATCTAGGTCTAAATCTAGAACCTTGCAATTCTCAGACTTATTTGCATTCTCCTCACTAAGCTATTTTAGTAAATAATAATACTCCATAGAATTCCGGTGGCATTTTGCAGTTTCTAAAGCATTTCCATTATGTTACCTCATTTAACCCTGACATCATCTGAGGGTGTGATTTTAATATATTCCCATTGCACAGATGGGGAACTGGAGGCTGGGGGCCATAGAGGACAGAGCAGTTGGATGCCCTTGAGGAGCAATTCAATCTCTGCCTCCTTGCCTTCGAAATGGAGATATTAGCTCCCACTTCATAGAACTGTTATGAAAAGTAAATGAGACAGCACATAGAAAGTCCTTTGGAAAATGACAGCTGCCTAAAATGAGTGTTTCTGCCCTGAGCTGTCTGTGGCCTCAGCAGGTGCACTTCCTGGATGTTCTCCAGTTCACCTGCTTCTCACATGCCCACAGACACCCATTTGTAGATTTCCTGACCCATTTTTGAGCACAGGGAGCACATCTCGGTTGGAACCCCAGCTCTGCCTCAGGGCAGCACTGTGGCCTCGGGCAACTTCTAGCCTCGGTTTCTTCATTTGTAAGAGGAGATAAGAACAAGTCGTCCTGAGGATGGAAGGAAGCAAATAACATAAAAGCAGTGTTGGGGGGAGCCAACCCAGCACATAGCCGTTGCTCACAAATGGGAGGTTCTGGATTGCCTTTCTGATGTTAATTATGTGAGAAGACTTTGACCTTGTGTGTGTGAGAGGGAGCTATGGAGGGCAGCACCCACAAGATGGGATCTTTCCCCGACTCCAGGAGCCAGGCCAGCGCTCACTTTGGGCGGAAGGCAGGACACTGCCATCTTCTCTAAGGTTGGCTTCCAGCCACGTTGCAGCAACGGGGTTCGGCTGACGAAAGCTGTTCCCTCCGTGCCCCACTCACCTTGCAGGAGGAGAAGGGCCCCCTCTTCCCCTTTTCTTTACAGAGTAGCTCCACAGGGGCAAATCTGTCAGATGCCATGGTGATGCCTATGTGGTTTCCCGCCCACGCCCCTCGCCAGTGCTATGAGTCACAACCGGCACCGAGGCGGTGGCCGTGGGAAGGGTGTTCCCTCTCCGGCTGCAGAAATGCTGCCACAGGCGAGCTCTAGAAAGCCAAAACTGGGCCCCAGGATAGGCACAGTGAGGTTCCTTATGCAACTTTTGACATTGTTCAAAATCAGTGTTACAGAAAGCCCAAACCCGGCCCCATGATAGGCATGGCTACATTCCTTATGCAACCTTGGCATTGTTCAAAATCAGTGTTAATGTTCGCAACTTCCATTTGCTGAGGGCCCTAGGGAGCTGGCCCAGCCTAGACTTCATGTCCTGCTTCCCACAGCCCAGGAAGAAGCTAGAGTCTCCTTTTCAACAGATGGGGAAACTGAGACATGCTTGGGGTCACATGGCCAGGACATTCCCAGATGTGACTCCCCTTTACTGGCAGACCAAGGTAGCTTTTGGAATTGGAGACAGAGCAAAACAGGTAAATATGATTGATACATTGTGTTCTTGTTTGAATGAAACATAATTGTGAGCAATTGTGTACAGTTGCCGGGCTGAAGGTTTGAACTCTTGATTTCTTAAAAGAAAAGAAAAATCTATCTCTAAATCTGAGTTAGCCTAGAATAGAAATATGTTTATAGCAAAATATTTCTTTATACAAAACTTTGAATTGCCAAAGCAGGGCTGTGGAATATGCATGTGTGTTAGTGAGGTATTACAGAGGAAGGAACTGTATTAAGGATTGTATTTTGCAAATAGCAGTGACGGTGATCACAGATCCACATCTGAGATGTTGAGCTTGGCCCCTTTGGCCCCATCTGTGCCCGTGGTGGGCTTGATAATCGACACGTCCATTCACCACTGCCTTGCCAGGTCCTAAAGCCATACTACCTGCTTCACTGCGGGCTGTGTCTCTCATCTTTCCCCCAATGAATTCACTAATTGCTCCTCCATCAGGTACTCTAACTGTCCCATGAGCTCCTTAAGAATAGGAGCTGAGCTCCAGGAGGCTATGTGTTGGCAGAAGGGGGCAGTAGAAAATACGTGTAGTTATTTGAGTGACTTGGTATGCCCTGCTGTCTCTGGCTGGAGTCCCCTTCGTAAAACATTCACCCAGGCCAGAAAGAGACATAAATGAGAGTAGAGGGAGCAGAAGGTCTCCACACACATTCCCACCTGCCTCAGTGCTGTCTGAGCCTCAAACTTGCCTGATCCAAGTCGGGTAAAACCAGACTGTACCATTCAGCCACAGGAACAGCAGGCCGGGCCGTATCCTGCCAGCAACCTGCCTGATCGGAGGGTTTACTTTGCAGCTAGGCCTTGGCGACTGTGCATAACAGCTTCCGTCTCTCCCAGAACAACTGTGAATGTTTCCCCTTCGCTTTCACCATGACCTCACCCGGCATGGATTTCCTACTATTTAAAACTCTTCTGCAACTTGTTCCATAGACCGGGGTGACATTGATCCTTGCTATGATCAGAGGAGTGTGTGAAGCTGGTGCCCAGGCAGCCTGGGATCCTGGAGGGATACATTAAGTCTTGACAGGGTTCCCGTGAAATGGATTTCTGTGCATCAGAACCTGTACTCCTGTTGACTTTCATTGGAGCATTGAGAATGTGTCCTGCTGGAAGGGAGAAGTGTTTGATGCAGCTGTACTTCAGAGGGCACTAGACCTTTTTAAAAAACTATCACATAGACAAAAAATGTGCTTTCTGGGGTGAAAAAAAAATGGTCTATAATATTAGGATCAAGTTTATCTCTATGCGAAATAAAAAAGGGAAAAATCAAAATTTATTTTATATAGTTAAGTTCATTTTGAGGAGACTGAAGAAAAAGAAACCAATAAGATTCCATGGCAAGTTAAAACACTCTCTCTACATTCCAATATGGTCCTGATCTTCAGGAAAGTGTTCTGTTGCATTATTGCTATTTACTTCAGTTCTAGGTTTCAGAAAAAAAAAATATGTCTTATCAGCCTCTGTAGTAAACATTTATTGCTTTCATATTGGTCTCAGATTTTCACTTGCTTTTTCTATTGAAACTTCAGAGGCTCTGTTCTCTGTGGCTAGCCAGCCACAAGAGACTCCCTTGGGCTAAGTTCCCAAGACCTGTCATGTGATACAAGTCTTTGTCATTATTGCTTCCTCGGGCTGTTAACAGAATGTGATCCCATAGCAAGATATTAGAAATATATAGGATTTGGAGTCAGACCATTTTCTTGCTATGTAGCCTGAAGCAGGTGACTTAACCTCTCTGAGCCATGTGGCTCCCCTGAGTTCTAGCATCACTAGGTAAGTTCAGACGCCCCTCCACAGTGGGCCGCTTCCCTGTGCTGGCCATTGTTCACCACCCTGTGCTGTACTGTTCACTTTTCTGTCTTCCCTGGACTCCAAGAGCTCCCTGCAGGCAGAGTCTTTGTCATCTCTGTCCCAGCACAGGGCCTGGCAGGGAACACAGGGCAGGGGTTTGAGATGGTTGAGAAAAAGAAAGAAAAGAAAAAAGGAAGTGAAAAGGAGAGAGGGAGGTAGGGAAGGAGACAGAAAGGAATAAAAAGTATGGAAAATGCAAACTTTAAACTTCTCTGCAATTCAGATTTATTTCACCACTGGCTGGCCTAAGTGATAGGACATGCTAGTATTGCTGCTGCCTCTCACTTTCCAGTGTTCAGCACCGGTGTCGCCATCATCTTACAGATAACACACATTGAGCACTTATTTATATGCATGAGCTTGTTTGCTCTCCCAGGAACCTGTGTGGTAGGCACGTTTTCTTTCTTTTTCTCAACCATCTCAAACCCCTGCCCTGTGCTCCTTGCCAGGCCCTGTGCTGAGACAGAGATGACAAAGACTCTGCCTGCAGGGAGCTCTCAGAGTCCAGGGAAGACAGAAAAGTGAACAGTACAGCACAGGGTGGTGAACAAAGGCCAGCACAGGGAAGGGGCCCACTGAGGAGGGGCGTCTGACCTTACCTAGTGATGCTAGAACTCAGGGGAGGAAGCCACATGGCTCAGGCACCTCCATTTGACAGACAACAAATCATGATTCATAGGAGAGGTTGAGTCACTCACCCATGTCACACAGCTGGCACATGGTTTTAACCTGATCCCCACAATCCCAGAGCCAGTGCATGTAATCATTGTACCCTCAACACTTAGTTTAGGGCTTGACAAGTAATTGATTTCAATAAAATGTCTTTGAATAAATGAATGGACCTGGTCATTTATCACATTAGATGCTCAGTCTCACTCTTAGTTCCATCTTCCTGGCATATGTAATGATTAAAACAAAACCTCTGAGGTTAAACAAGCCTGGGTTCAAATATGAGCTTTCTGTGTTACCCTGGGAAAGTCATTTTCTCTTCTCTAAGCATTGGCTTTTTTCCCACTAAAATGAGAATAATATTGGCCCCTTCCTCCCTTAGACTGGGTTCTTCCAGAAGCAGATCGTAAGATGAGGATTCAAGTGCAAGTAATTTATTTGTGAGGCATAGGAATGCTGGTAGGGGAGTAGGGAAGGGAGACAGGAAAGGGAACGAGGTATTATCAAGCAAGTTAATTATTACTGTGGGCACCTGGATCTGGGAGCTCGTGTAGAACCCACAGCTCATGGTTTTCCCAGCTGAGAGGGAAGGGAGCTGGGATATCTATACACTATCTGTACACCAACTCCCAACACCCATCAATCATTGGCTGAGAGCTGCTGGGGTTGGTGAGTTGCATGTGCTCACCAAAGAACATGCTCAGGCAGATGCTGTGTGTGATATCAAACCAGCTTTCCCCACGGTGGTTAGATCTATAGGATTATGGACAAGGAAATAACGGCATCTCTGCACCAGCTCTTAGTGTTGCTATGACGGTTAAGTGGGTTCGTTTCTATAAAGCTTGGAGAATGGTCTTTGGCACAGATTAAGCCCCTTATGAGTGGCAGCCTTCGGGGGCTTTTCCTAGCACTCTCTGTGTGATACAAACAGATGCTTTTGGGCTCTGCTCCTTAGAACCTCTTCACCAGTCTGCAAACAGTGATGTGGTCCTGCTGAGTGTCAGGTGCTGGGACACAGCCATGAGCTTGATCAGCCCTTCAATGTTTGTGACCCCACCAGGTGGACAGAAGATGAATAAGAAATGACAGAGGCAGTGCCCAGACTCCTTGCCCAGTGCTCCTCCCAAATGCCATGGAAAGGGGTGTCACACATGTGGAGGGTGTTGGGAAAATGGTCCAGCTGGGATGCCCAGTGAGTATTTTTGTAGCACAGGAAACATGTTCAGCAAATGTCTAAACTGAGAAATTTCCTGGGGAGATTCCCTTCCACTTTGGCATAAGATGATTTTGCCTTACAAGGGACTTCAGTTTCCCTAGACAGGGACTTGGAAAGTCCATGCCTGCAGCCTCTCTGAGGACTAATATTCAGAACTTTCATGGAATAGATGCATGAGAACAAGGATCTGTCTTCCCTGACACGGACCAGCTGTGCGGCTTTAGGCAACTCTCCCTCTCTGGGCCTGTTTTCTCATCTGTGAAATGGGTACAGTGAGTGGAATAATGGGCAGAAGAGTGCTTCGGGAAATGTAAGCCACCTATGTCTTATGGAGCGGGAGATATGACCATTGTCGTTACTGTTGTTGCTGTTGTTAGGAAAGGTGTGACCGTGGGCCAGCGACTTCCTCTCTCTAAGAATCCTTTCTCCCTGTTGCCTGTGGTCAAATCCTAAAAAGGGCCAGGAATGTGAAGACAGCCCCCTGTGTCTTACTACCATAGAATATGACTTTACCAGGCCTGAAAGAACTCATGTTCCAACCCCTTGTAGCAGGGAAACTGAGGCCTAAAGAGGACAGAAGACTTGCCTGAGGCCACACAACCTCAGTGGCAGTCAGTTCTGGGCCCCAGCCAGAGCTGCTGAGTCCCAGCCCACTGCTATTTCCTACATCTACTGTGAGCTGTACCCGCCTGCCTCTTTGCCCCCGCCCTTGACCCGAGCTGCTCTCCTCTCCCCAGACCGATACAATTGACCCGCCCCAGCCAGGAAAGTCTGGGAGGGCACAGGGGCCTCTCACTGCTCAGTTCCCAGCTGCTGGAGTATTCGTCTCTGCAGCAAGTCAACATTTTTGCCTCTGAGTTGGTGTGTGGCAGATGGCACAGCAGAACTGAGCCTTGGGGTCTATTTTTGACTCAGAGAGGACATTGCGTAAATGCTCAGTGCTCACTGATGGCAGCGGAGGGTCTGGAGGATGGGACAGCATTAATCTATTGGCTTTGGAAGATCCACCGCCTCGGCTCAAATCCTGGCTTTATCGCCATTAGCTGTGTGCTCTCAGATATGAGGTCTTCCTCTAAGAGCCTCGGTCTCCCCATTGTAAAGTGGAGGCTGCAAGATCAATAGGTTGTACCTCATCAATTTGATAGGCTAGTGGCCTCTCAGAGGAAGATGAATACATGATGGTGGGACTTTGGGGGCTAATTTATAGCTCTGAGAAGTGGAGGCCATAGGAAGGTAGGGACCTCAGAAGGGAGGAGTTCCTGGCAGGCCCAAGTCAGGGTCTGGAATGGAGCTGTCCAAGGTGCAGCCCCTTCACACCCCATGTAGGGGCTGAGTGGCCCCAGTGGGGTGGAGAGGTTGGCAGCTGGGGCGGGACCAGGCAAAGTCTTGGGAACGGGCCCCTTTCTCTGTTCTGAGTAGGTAACCCTGAACAGAGGGGCTGGGTGGGGTGGGCCCAAGGGAAGGAGGTGTCCGGCTAAGGTGGGTGAGGGGGACACACAGGCATCATTTTTAGGGGAGGCTGAAGGTGGGAAGGAAGTGGATATGGGGAGAGGCTTCTCAGCCTGCTACCTCCCTGTCTTGCCTCCTGCTGGAGTCAGGCAGAAGGGGTCTTACTGGGCAGAATCCCAGCTCCAGGGATCAGTTGGGGAGGCTGAGAGATGGGTGTGGAAGAGAGACTGGCACACAGAGAGACTGCTGCATGCACAACTGGCCTCCAGCATGCATGTGCCTGTGTGTGTGCTAACATGTTTTCTTCCATGCATGTTTACTATAGAAAATGGGGAAAATGAAGATATTTTGTTTAAGAATCAAACATCCTAACACCACCAACATTGACATTTGGGGAATACTGTATCTTTCCCCTTATATCTTTTTTCCATACCATAACCATAGTAATTTTCTTATTGGAATCATGTAAATTGAGACCCTATATCATTTCAGTTCTCTACTCTGCATTTTTTATTTGAGGTTATTAAGATATTTTCCTAGGTCATAAAAATTACTTGAAAACATGTTTTTTGATAGATGCCTAATATTCTATCCTATGACTCCTCAGTAATGTACTTAACTAATCCCATTGGACTTGACATTTAGATTGTGTCCAAATTGTTGCCATGATTTAAAAAAAAAAACCACCACTAACAATAAGAGAACACCATGATGAACATCTTTACGATCAAATGATGTCTGCATTCCCAATTATTGCATATTCCAATTTTGCAAATTTCTGTCCAATCCCAGAGGAAACAGACCATTTCTTTGCTTTTCTTAAAATGGTTGGGTTTTTTTATTTTGTTTTGTTTTGTTTTTATTTTTTATTTATTTAATTTTTTTTTTTGAGATAGATTCTTGCTCTGTCAGCGAGGCTGGAGTGCAATGGCACGATCTCGGCTCACTGTAACCTCCACCTCCCGGGTTCAAGTGATTCTCTCACTGCAGCCTTCCAAGTAACTGGGATTACAGGCACCCACCATCATGCCCAGGTAATTTTTGTATTTTTGTGGAGACGGAATTTCACCATGTTGGCCAGGCTGGTCTTGAACTCCTGACCTCAGGTGATCCACCTGCCTTGGCCTCCCAAAGTGCTGGGATTACAGGTGTGAGCCACTGCACCCAGCCTAAAAATGGTTTTCTTTCATGTGTGTGTATGCTTACAAAGCATATTATTTAGTTTCATTTTTGTCTTAGTCCTTTAAAATGGCATCATACAGTATGTAATCATTTGAGACTTGCTTCTTTCAGACTTTCTTCTACTGGGAAACATTGTTTCTCAGACTCATCCCTGTGGTTCCTGCAGGTGTAGTTTATGCATTTTCGTAGCTGTGCAATACTCCCTGGCATGACGATATTACAGTTTATTTGTTCATTCTCTGGCTGGTGGGTATATGGTTGTTTCCAGGGTTTGGTTCTTTCAAACAGTACTAATGGGGACATTCTCAGCCATGGTGTCATTTTCCTAGTAAAGGAACACAGGAAGAAAAACAAATTATGGAAGGGGCAGGTAGAAACAAGAGTTGAGCACATATAGCTTGAAGTGAGATGTCTGCAGGACATGAGCTGATTTGGTTTTGGAGGAAGACTGTCAGGAGCATCATCTGTGGTTGAGCTGCAGAGCACTTAGCTCAGACTTAGCTGCCAAGGTCAGTGATCTGGGGCTCTTGAGCACAGGTGGAGCCCTCTTCTGTACACCCCTTCAAAGAGGCAGAAGCATCATTTGTGAAGGGAGCCTGATCCACACACCTCTTCATCTTGGTGCCATTAAAATCTGAGCCTCCCAAAGTGTGGAGTGTCTACTTCCAGGGTACCTAAGAGGATACTAGGTGTTATTAAATAAGAGCTCATCACCTGATGGGAAAACTAGTCCATTTCCAGTTCTGTTTCAGTTTTCCAAGTCCATCAAGGCAAAAGGTTCTGCTGGAAGTAGTCTATTTTTAATGACCTCCCCTACAAATATTTGTTAAACTCTGTTTGATGAGAGACCAGACTTTCGGCCTAGGCCCCTAGGCAGGCGATAGGATCTATCAGACATAAGGATGCTCTATTGTTGTCTTTGCAATTCTTTGTTGTGCTCATCTCCTACTTGTGGTGAGTGGCACTGGTTTTGCACCAATGGTAATGATAAAATTTTCTCTTTAAGAAAATTGTTTAACCTTAAATCTAGCAGATTAGGGAAAACACTCATGAGCTCAATGATACGAGAGATAGTGACCATGATGGCAGTCATATTTGATTGACTGAGGTTTGAGAAATGCTGACCTAAATCAGCCATTCTCAAACTTTTTGTCTGAAGACTCATTATGTTCTTAAAAATTATGAAGAACAAGGCCAGGTGTGGTGGCTTATGCCTATAATCCCAGCACTTAGGGAGGCCGAGGCAAATGGATCACCTGAGGTCAGAAGTTGGAGACCAGCCTGGCCAACGTGGTGAAACCCCATCTCTACTAAAAATACAAAAATTAGATGGGCATGATGGCATATGCCCGTAGTCCCAGGTACCCAGGAGGCTGAGGCAGGAGAATTTCTTGAACCCAGAAGGTGGAGGTTGCAGTGAGCTGAGATCACGCCATTGCACTCCAGCCTGGGTGACAGAGTGAGACTGTCTCAAAAAAAAAAAATTATGAAGAACACTCAGAGTGTTGATTGTGTAGGTTATATCTCTCCAAATTTACAATACTAGAAATTAAAACTGATTTTAATACTATTTCTTAATTCATTTAAAAATAACAATAATAAATCTATTGTGGCACATAAGTAACATAGTTTATGAAAAATAACTATATTTTCCAAAACAAAAACAATTAGAAGATTAAAGTTGTTTCATATTTTTACAAATCTCTTTAACGATTTACTTGAAGGTAGTTGGATTCCTATCCACACCTGTATTCAGTCTATTATGATATGATTGATGTTTTGATTGATGTTTTAATTGATGTATATGAAGAAAATCCAGCCTTACATAGACATATTTTTGGAAAAAGGAGGAGTATTTTAATAGCCTTTTCAGATAATTGTAGATACTTTTCTTTGACACTACACTCCCAAACTCAACAAGCTCAGTGTATTCAAGCTCAGACTGCCATAAGAAAGTACCACAGACTGGGTGGCTTAAACAACAGTAATTTATTTTCTCACAATTCTGGAGGTTGGAAGTCAAGTTCAGGTTCAAAAGCAGTCTGCTATTAAGCACATTCATCAATTTTTTTTAATTTTATGTTCTGACTTAAGCCAGGGGCCTGCCAGGACTCAGTAGCAGACCAGAAGGGACAGAGGAAGGAATCATTGAACTGAAATATAAAACAATAGAAATTACCTACATAATCAAAATAACAAAGAGAAAGTAGGCTGGAAAACAAAATGAACAGAGTCTTGCAGACCTGTGGGACTATAACAAAAGATTTCACACTCGTGTCGTTGGACTACTGGAAGGAGGCGAAAAAAAGAGGGTGGGGCTGAAAAAGTACCTGAAGAAATAATGGCCAAAAACATCCCAAATTTGGTAAAAACACACAAACCAACCCTACAGATTCAGGAAGCTGAGCAAATTCCAAAAAGGATAAGCCCAAGGAAATCCACACCAAGACAAAAAATAAATTACTAAAAACTAAAAACAAAACAAAAATCTTGAAAGCAGTAAGAAAGAACATCTCACCTATGGGGGTAAGAATTTTGAATGACAGCAGATTTCTCTTCAGAAACTATTACAGTCAGGAGGAAGTGGCACCTTTCTCAAATGCTGAAAGAATAGAACTATCAACCCAGAGTCCTATATCCAGCAAAAATATTTTTCAAAAATGAAGGAGAAATCAAGACATTCTCAGATGAAGGAAAACTAAGATAATTTTTTGCCAGAAGACCTATCCTAAAAGAATGGCTATAGTTCTCCAAACAGAAAGGAGACAATTTTTTAAAAAGAATTCTTGGGACATCAGGAAGGAAGGAAGAACGTGATAAGCAAAAATATGGATAAATGCAATAAACTTTCCTTCTCTAAATAGTTTTCCAAATTATGTTTGACAGCTAAAGCAAAAATTGTAACACTGTCTGATGTGGTTCTAAATATATACAGAAAGAACAAACAGAAAACAAAATATAAAATGGCAGACTTAAACCTTAATATATCATTACATTAAATATCAATGGCCAAAATACATCAATTCAAAGACAAAGATTGGCAGAGTGGATTGAAAAACATGACTGACTACATGCTAGCTACAAGAGACTCACTTCAAATGTAATAATATAAGCAAGCTAAAAGTAAAAGGATAGAAAAAATCACATGCAAACATTAATCAAAAGAAAGTGGGAGTGGCTATATTAATATCAGATAAAGTCAACTTCAGAACAAAGTAAATTACTAGAGATAGAGAAGGATATTATTATAATATAATGATAAAAGGGTCAATCAGGAAGACATAGCAATCCTAAATATGTGTACACCAAACAATGGACCTGTAAAATATGTAAGGCAAAAACTGATAGGTGTTAGGTAACATGGGGTACCTTAAAATGGCGCCATACCTTAAGATGGGGCCGGTTCCGGGTTCTTCTCCCCTCCTTGACCGGGCACTGTCTGAACCCGCCAAAGGAGGGCCAATCAGAAAGAAGCATCTCCCACCTTCCCTTGGGCCCGCCCCTAGCCCAATCCATGTAGGCCCAAGGGATATAAAACACAGCACACCAGCAGCCTTCTCTCTCTTCTCTTCCTTTTCCTCTCGATACCTCCAATAAAGATCTCTTGACCATGACCAGTGTAGTTTGGTCTCCGCCCGGCCCCTTTCATTGGTGCCGTGACTTGGATCGGGACTCCCCACCCCCCTCGGTGGGACCCCGATCCCTTTCAGGCTCAGTCCAGACCCCGGCCAGTCTTCCCTCATTTTCCTGTTCGCCAACCTCTATGCCCAACACTGGCCTCATCTCGGTAAGTCTCCCCTTCCGGTGTCCGACACCAGTCGACCGGCTCCCGCCTCGGCCGCCCACACGGCTGCCGTAAATCCTATTTTAGACTCAGCCTCCAGGGAGCAGGGTTCCCTCCTTTTCCTCCTCACTCGCCAGGCCTGGGCCCCTTCCCCTTTCTCGCTCTGAAAATCCTGGTACCAGGTGGCCCACGGCCCTCGGCCTCCTAGAGGCCCTCAGTCCTTTCGTTTCGGTGATGACCGACTCAAAGGGTCTGACTCACAGCATGGTCATCGGCTGGTAGGGGATGCCCTGCCCAGCCCTTTGCCATATATTTCCGTAAACCCCTTCTTCTCATAATGGAAGCCTCTGCATCCCTGCCGGCCGACTCTCCCTTACAATGCCTTTTAAATAACTTATCAGCCCTTGGTTTGGCTGCTGATCTCAAACCTACATGCCTCATTAAATTATGCACTCAAAACTGGCCCACCTACACCCTAGACAATCAAAACAGATGACCCACTTATGGGTCCTTTGATCCCAACCTTCTCTGGGATCTCTACAACTATTGTGAGCAAACAGGAAAATGGGCAGAGATCCCCTATGTTCATGGCTTCTTTCTTCTACGGGACAAACCCAACCTCTGCCTCCCTTGCAAGCCGCAACACCTTATCACTGCTCTCAAGCTACCAACCTCTCCTTCTGCTCCTGATTTTCATCTGGCCGACGAACCCCCCCCCATACCACCACCCTCCACCTCATCTTCCGGTCGCCGCTCAATGGGTTGAAACCGGCTACCAACCCATACCACACGAAGAACCAAACTGCTTATGCCCCGCTCTCATGCATCTCCTAAGTCCTCTTCTCTGGCTTTCTGCCTCTCACATCTTTACACTTTCCTCTGCCGGCGGGCCCTCTTTCCAGCCCTATTATCTCTTCACAGTTAAAGAGTCATACAACATTCACAGGAGGACACACACCAACTACATCAGCCCCACGGTGGATCTTCCCCTTCCCAGGCTCACTATGATAGAAAACAGCTGGGACCCTCTCTTCCACATGTTCCACTTCACCGTCTGGCTCCCACATCAACAAACACACCCCCTTCCTATATTATACCACTAAAAACAACGCCTCCTCCCAAGCCATACATATCGACAACCCCGCCAACCCGGTCTGGGGCCAGTCAGTTACAGGAGGCATATATCCCAGCAATGCCTGGGCATATCCAACTCAAACCATCCATCTCTAACCGAACCTTTAACCAGCTTCTCCTCGGAAACTACCAGCTCCTAGTGACTTGTGAAGACATGGCAGACTCCAGAGACAGTCTCACACCCTGCTGACCTCTTAAACAGCCAACGACCGGCAACAGATACCCAGGATTGGGGGGGAGGGGGTAGGCCTGCCCTCACACCCTAAATTAACTACCATCTTCTTTTCTCTTCAGGCAGACCAAACTCTACCCCTAGTACCCCAGATGGCTACAGCAAGCCGATTCTCTCTTCGCCAACCCATCCCTGCCCCTCAACTGGCTCATGGCACTGGAGGCCCTATTGCTTGGCCTCATACTCATACTGTACCCCATGCACAACCCTGACAGTTCTCCCTGTGCCCCCTCCCCACAGCACCCCCACTCAGCAGGAATCAGCCAGATGAACCACGACGCCCATTTTCCCCCATTTAAGAAAACAAAAAGGGAGGAATGTTAGGTAACATGGGGTACCTTAAAATGGCGCCATACCTTAAGATGGGGCCAGTTCCGGGTTCTTCTCCCCTCCTTGACTGGGCACTGTCTGAACCCGCCAAAGGAGGGCCAATCAGAAAGAAGCATCTCCCGCCTTCCCTTGGGCCTGCCCCTAGCCCAATCCACGTAGTCCCAAGGGATATAAAACACAGCACACCAGCAGCCCTCTCTCTCTTCTCTTCCTTCTCTGCTTGATACCTCCAATAAAGATCTCTTGACCGCGACCAGTGTAGTTTGGTCTCCGCCCGGCCCCTTTCAATAGGAGTGACCACAATTACAATTGGAGACTTCAACACTCATCTCCCAATGATTGATACAGCAACTAGGCAGGATATCAGCAGGAATATGGAAGAACTTAACAACACCATGAGCCAACAAAATCTAGTCAACATGTATAGAATGCTCCCCATAACAGCAACAGAATATGTGCTGTTTTCAAGCACCCACAGAACATATGCTAAGGTAGACTATATCCTGGATCATAAAATAAACATTAGCAAAATTATAAGAATTGAAATCATGGAGAGTATTTTTTCTGGCCACAGTGGAATCAAACCAGAAGTCAATAACAGAAAGATATTTGGAAAATATCCAATCACTTAGAAACTAAATAATGCATATCTAAATAATCTATGGCCAAAGAGGAAGTCTAAATGTAAATTTTAAAAATATATCAAATTGAATGACAATGAAAATACAACCTATCAAGATTTGTGGAAACAGCTAAAGCATTGCTGAGAGGGAAATTTATAGCATCATGCATAACTAGCAAATAAAGAATTCTGAAATAAACAATCTAAGCTCCTACTTTGAGAACCCAGAAAAGAAAGAGCAAAATAAACTCAAACCAAACAGAAGAAAGGAAATAATAAAGTTAAGAGTAGAAATCAATAAAGTTGAAAACCAAGAAATGATAGAGAAAACCAATGAAACACAGAGATATTTCTTTGAAAAGATCAATAACATTGAAAAATTCTAGCAAAACTAACCAAAAAGAGAGAACAAGACAGAAAGAGAAGACACACATGACCAAAACTGAGAATGAAACAAAGAATAACACTACAGATCCCACAGACATCAATACAATAAGGAATACTATGAACAACTCTGCACATATAAATTTAACAACCTAGTAGAAATGGACCAATTCCTCAAAAAACACAAACTACCACAATTCACCAATATGAAACAGATAATTTAATATCCCTATAATTACTAAGGAAATTGAATTTGTAATTTTTAAATTTCCTAAAAAGAAATCCCCAGGACCAGGTAGTTTCTTTTTTTTTTTAATTATATTTTAAGTTCTAGGGTACATGTGCACAACGTGCAGGTTTGTTACATATGTATACATGTACCATGTTGCTGTGCTGCACCTATTAACTCGTCATTAACATTAGATATTTCTCCCAATGCTATCCCTCCCCCGTCCCCCCTCCCCCCACCCCACAACAGGCCCCAGTGTGTGATGTTCTCTACCCTGTGCCCAAGTGTTCTCATTGTTCAATTCCCACCTATCAGTGAGAACATGCAATGTTTGGTTTTCTGTCCTTGCAACAGTTTGCTGAGAATGATGGTTTCCAGCTTCATCCATGTCCCTACAAAGGGCATTAACTCATCCTTTTTTGTGGCTGCGTAGTATTCCGTGGTGTATATGTGCCACATTTTCTTAATCCAGTCTATCATTGATGGACATTTGGGTTGGTTCCAAGTCTTTGATATTGTGAATACTGCTGCAATAAACATACGTGTGCATGTGTCTTTATAGTAGCATGATTTATAATCCTTTGGGTATATACCCAGTAATGGGATCACTGCATAAAATGGTATTTCTAGTTCTAGATCCTTGAGGAATCGCCACACAGTCTTCCACAATGGATGAACTAGTTTACAGTCCCACCAACAGTGTAAAAGTGTTCCTATTTCTCCACATCCTCTCCAGCACCTGTTGTTTCCTGACTTTTTAATGATTGCCATTCTAACTGGTGTGAGATGGTATCTCATTGTGGTTTTGATTTGCATTTCTCTGATGGCCAGTGATGATGAGCATTTTTTCCTGTGTCTGTTGGCTGCATAAATGTCTTCTTTTGAGAAGTGTCTGTTCATATCCTTCACCCACTTTTTGATGGGGTTGTTTGATTTTTTATTGTAAATTTGTTTGAGATCTTTGTAGATTCTGGATATTAGCCCTTTGTCAGATGGGTAGATTGCAAAAAATTTCTCCTATTCTGTAGGTTGCCTGTTCACTCTGATGGTAGTTTCTTTTGCTATGCAGAAGTTCTTTAGTTTAATTAGATCCCATTTGTCTATTTTGGCTTTTGTTTCTATTGCTTTTGGTGTTTTAGACATGAAGTCCTTGCCCATGCCTGTGTCTTAAATGGTATTGCCTAGGTTTTCTTCTAGGGTTTTTATGGTTTTTAGGTCTAACATTTAAGTATTTAATCCAATTTGAATTAATTTTTGTATAAGGTGTAAGGAAGGGATCCAGTTTCAGCTTTCTACATATGGCTAGCCAGTTTTCCCAGCACCATTTATTAAATAGGGGATCCTTTCCCCATTTCTTGTTGTTGTCAGATTTGTCAAAGATCAGATGGTCATAGATTTGTGGTATTATTTCCGAGGGCTCTGTTCAGTTCCATTGTTCTATATCTCTGTTTTGGTACCATGCTGTTTTGGTTACTGTAGTCTTGTAGTATAGTTTGAAGTCAGGTAGCATGATGCCTCCAGCTTTGTTCTTTTTGCTTAGGATTGTCTTAGAAATGTGGGCTCTTTTTTGGTTCCATATGAACTTTAAAGCAATTTTTTCCAATTCTGTGAAGAAAGTCATTGGTAGCTTAATGGGGATGGCATTGAATCTATCAATTACCTTGGGCAGTATGGCCATTTTCACGACATTGATTCTTCCTATCCATGAGCATGGAATGTTCTTCCATTTGTTTGTGTCCTCTTTTATTTCATTGAGCAGTGGTTTGTAGTTCTCCTTGAAGAGGTCCTTCACATCCCTTGTATGTTGGACTTCTAGGTATTTTATTCTATTTGAAGAAATTGTGAATGGGAGTTCACTCATGATTTGGCTCTCTATTATTGGTGTATAGGAATGTTTGTGATTTTTGCACATTGATTTTGTATCCTGAGACTTTGCCAAAGTTGCTTTTTAGCTTAAGAAGATTTTGGGCTGAGACAGTGGGGTTTTCTAAATATACAGTCATGTCGTCTGCAAACAGGGACAATTTGACTTCCTCTTTTCCTAATCGAATACCCTTTATTTCTTTCTCCTGCCTGATCTCCCTGGCCAGAACTTCCAACACTATGTCGAATAGGAGTGGTGAGAGAGGGCATCCCTGTCTTGTGCCAGTTTTCAAAGGGAATGCTTCCGTTTTTGCCCATTCAGTATGATATTGGCTGTGGGTTGGTCATAAATAGCTCTTATTATTTTGAGATACATCCTATCAATACCTAGTTTATTGAGAGTTTTAACATGAAGGGCTGTCGAATTTTGTCAAAGGCCTTTTCTGCATCTATTTAGATAGTCAAGTGGTTTTTGTCTTTGGTTCTGTTAATATGCTGGATTACATTAATTGATTTGTGTATGTTGAACCAACCTTGCATCCCAGGGATGAAGCCAACTTGATTGCTGTGGATAAGCTTTTTGATGTGCTGCTGGATTCAGTTTGCCAGTATTTTATTGAGGATTTTTGCATCGATGTTCATCAGGGATATTGGTCTAAAATTCTCTTTTTTTGTTGTGTCTCTACCAGGCTTTGGTATCAGGACGATGCTGGCCTCATAAAATGGGTTAGGGAGGATTCTCTCTTTTTCTATTGATTTGAATATTTTCAGAAGGAATGGTACCAGCTCTTCTTTGTACCTCTGGTAGAATTCGGCTGTGAATCTGTCAGGACCAGGTAGTTTCACTGCAGAATTTTACCAAGTGTTTAAAAAGTTAACACCAATTCTATACAATGTCTTCCAGTAAATAGAAGAGGAAGAAACAATTCCAATATATTTTATGAGGCTACTGTTATCATAATATCAAAACCAGACAAAGACAATACAAACAAAACTATAGACTAACATCCATCATGTGTATACATGTGAAAATCTTTAATAAAACATTAACAAACAGAATTCAACACTGTGTAAAAAGAATTATGCATCATGACCAAGTGGGGTTTATTCTAGGGATGCATGGTTGGCTTAACATTTAAATATCAATTAATATAATCCACCATATTAATGGACTAAAGAAGAAAATCACATGATGGTATCCATCAATGTAGGAAAAGCAAATTTAACACCCATTCATGATAAAACACAGAAAAAGTAGGAATAGAGAGAAACTTCCTCACCTTGATAAACAGCGTTTTTAAAAACTATGTTATACTTACTGAATGCTTTCCTCTGAGATTGGGAACAAGACAAGGATGCCAGCTCTCATCATTATATTCAACATAGTGCTTAAAGCTATAGCTAGTGCAAAAGACAAGAAAACACATACTAATTCAAAGGAAGAAATAAAACTCTCCCTGTTTGCAGATGACTTGATTGTCTACATAAAAATCCCAAGGAATCTAAAAACACAAACCTCCTAGAAGTAATAAGTGAGTTCAGGAAAGTTACAGGATACAAGCTAAGCATACAAAAAAAATGTATTTTCATACACTAGCAATGGATACGTGGACACCAAAATTTTAAATACAATGCCATTTACAATCACTCAAAAAAGTGAAATAGGTATAAATTTAACAAATCTATAGGATTTGTATGATGAAAATTATTAAACACAGATTAAAGAAGTTTTAAAAGCCTAAATAAATGAAGAGACTTGTGTTCATGGATTGGAAGACTTAACATAGCAAAGATGTCTGTTCTCTGCAATTTCTATCAAAATCTCAGAAAAATCGGTATAGATGTAGAAAAGATTATAAAATTTATAAGGAAAAGCAAAGAATTTAGAATATCTAAAACAATTTTGAAAAAGAATGAAGCATCAGTTTATCTGATTTCAAGATTTATTATATAGAAATCATGACAGTAGTATTGATAGAGATATGACACACAGATCAATGGACTGAGTAGATGACCCAGAAAGGAACCCACACAAATATGCCCAACCTATTTTTAACAAAGGTACAAAAGCAATTCAATGGAGTAAAAATGATAACCTTTTCAACAAATGGTACTAGGGCAATTGGACATCCACAGGAAAAAATAATGAAAATAATAATAACTTCAACCTAAGTCTCACACCACATAGAAAAATTAACTCATAATGGACCATGGACTTCAATGTAAAATGTAAAACTATAAAACTTGTAGACAAAAAGTAAGTGGCTGGGTGCAGTGGCTCAGGCCTGTAATCCCAACACTTTGGGAGACCAAAGTGTGAGGATTGCTCCAGCCCAGCAGTTCAAGACCAGCCTGGGCAACTTAGTGAGACCTTGTCACTACTAAAAATAAATAAAATTAGCTGGGCATAGTGGTGCACACTTGTAGTCCCACCTATTCAGGAGGCTGAGGCAGGAGGTTTACTTGAGCCTGGGAGTTCAAGGCTGCAGTGAGCTATGATCATGCCACTGCACTCCAGGCTGGGTGACAGAGTAAGACCCTTTCTCAAAAAGAAGAAGAAAGAAGGAGGAGGAGGAGGAGAAGGAAAAGAAGGAGAAGGAGAAAGAGGAGGAGGAGGAAGGAGGAAGGAGAGGAAGAACGGAAGAGGAAGAAGAAAGAAAGAAGAAGAAGAAGAGGAAGAGAAGCAGAAGAGGAGGAGGAGAGCAAATCCATAAAACAGGCAAAAAAAGTCCTGTGACAAGGATAAAAAGACAAAAAACTATCCCGTGACAAGGTTAAAAAGCTAAGCTACGGACTAGAAGAAAATAGTTGCAAACCACAAAGCCTGATGAGGTACTGATATCTAACATATACAAAAAAGTCTCAAAACTCAGCAATTTAAAAATCCAATTTAAAAATGGGCAAAAGACATCTCAACAAAGAGTATATACAGATGACAAATAAGCATGTGAAAAGATGTGCAACATCATTAGTCATTAGGGAAATGCAAAATAAAACCTCAATTAGATATTATTACACACCTGTCAGAATGGCTAAAATAGAAAATAGTGACAACACCAAATGTTGATGAAGATGCAGAGAAACTGGATCCACTTGTACATTGCTGGTGGGAATGTAAAATGCTACAGTAATTTACCATACTGGAAAACAGTTTGACAGTTTCTTAAAAAAAAAAAAAAAAAGAAAAGAAAAATCAACTTCATACAACCCAACAATTGCACTCTTGGGCATTTATTCCAAACAAATGAAAACATTTGTTCACACAGAAAACTTTACATAAATGTTTATAATACCCCACAACTAGGAGTAACACAGATATCCTTTCACTGACTGATAGTTAAACAACCTATAATGCATCCACATATGGAATACTACCCAACAATAAAAAGGAGCAAACTCTTGTTACACACAACCACCTAAAGGAATCTCCAGGGAATTCTGCTGAACGAAAAAAGCCAGTCCCAAAAGGTTATGTACCGCATGACTCCATTTATATAACATCATTGAAGGAACAATATTAGACAGATGGAGAGCAGGCTAGAGGTTGCCAGGGGTTAGGGATGAGGGGCATGACTATAACGGGGTAGCCCAAGGAAGCCTTGTAGGGATGGAACAGTTCTACATCTTGATTGTAGTGGTGGTGGTGACACGAAACTACAGGTAACGTTTCGTAGAGCTACACACACACACACACACACACACACACACATCAAACTGCTGCATGTAAGCTCTGTAGATTGTATGATGTCATATGACTGGTTTTTACGGCATGCTGCAGTAGTGCAAGTTAACCTTGGGGAAGTCTGAGGGAGGTGCATGGGATCTCTCTGTACATTTCTTTGCAATTTCCTTTGAATCGGTAACTATTTAAAATAAAAAGTTACAAATAGGGCTGGGTGCGGTGGCTCATGCCTGTAATCCTAGCACTTTGGGAGGCCTAGGCAGGTGGATCACCTAAACTCAGGAGTTGGAGACCAGCCTGGCAACACGGTGAAACCCCATCTCTACTAAAATACAAAAAAGTTAGCCAGGCATGGCAGCATGTGCCTGTAATCCTGGCCCCTTGGGAGGCTGAGGCAGGAGAATCACTTGAACCCGGGAGGCAGAGGTTGCAGTGAGCTGAGATCATGCCATTGCACTCCAGTCTGGATGCCAGAGTAAGACTCCATCTCAAAAAAAAATAAAATAAAATAAAAAATAAATGAATAAATGGATTGAGAGAGAGAGAGAGAAGGAAGCTGATAGGGAGCCATGTAGCATCCAGTGCCTCTGCTGCTGCTGTTTATTGGGCGTTTCTAAGACCCACAGCACTTATGCATATTATATTTTAGTTACCCCTCACAAAAATCCTGAAAAAGAGGTATTATGATCTCTATCCTCCAGATGAGGAAAAGGTGCTCAGGAAGTTTAAGTCACTTGCCCAAGAAAGTATCTCTGTCTCTCCAGTGCACACACCTGTGGCCACTCTTTCACACTCCCTCTGCCCTCACAGGCCACACACAGGCCATCTGTAAAATGGGTACAACGGTGGCATCTTATGAAGATCCAGCAAAGATAATTTTTTTAAAGTGCTTAGCAGAGTAGCTGGAATGTAGTAGGTGCTCATGAAATATTTATCAAATGAATAGAACAGCTAGATGCCTGATGCAGGTTAGTTAAAGGGGCAGCCCTCTCTCTGGGGCCTGCCACTCAACCTTCCCAGTCTCAGACAGGGAGACCCCTGCCAGCAGGTGGACTTGCACCCCTGAGATGGTCTCTGGGGCCCAGGAGGGGCAAAGCCCATCCAGGCTGGCCTGAATGCAGAAGGCAAGGGCTAGGTCCTTGTCAAACCTGTCCCTAGCCTAGAGCCAGTGCATTGGGGACACTCCACACCACGGTTACCTTCCCTTCTCCTTTCTGACCTGGGTCCCTGTCATGTCACCCACCCCTAACTAATGCCATCTTTCCCCTTTTCCAGAGCTGAACTTCGTCACCCAGTCCCTACAGCCAGCAAGACATGGGCCCCAGTTTCTCAACCCTGACACCTCTCATTTAACCAGAAGACGTGGAGGGGTGAGTTGGAGACGAGGGCTTGACTAGGGGGTATCAGCCTGGGAAGAGAGCTGCTGGGGGTGGGGGCTGCCAATGGAGGGTCAACTGAGCAGGAACCCAGTGTTTAAAAGCAGCTCTCTTCTCTCTGTCGTCCTATCGGGGACATGTGTATTATTTATGCAACATTGGGCCGGTTTGGGGAAATTCCCTGGAAGCTGTATGGCATTTGAATCAGGAGCATGGTGTAGACTGTGGAGGAGGAAGGCCCCATCATGTCACATGGTGGATGGTTATCAATCCAGGGTCTGTCCCAGCACTGGCACTGGGGAGCCCAGGCAGATCTGACACTGCCTCTGCCCTGGGAGGATAGACCGGTGCCTGAATGAAAAGAAAAACCAGACACCTCACCTGGTCCTGCTTCATTCTTCTACCCTCTGGGCCATGCCTCAGCCTGCACATGAAGTCTTGGAGGTGGGGTAGTCAGGTGGGCTTGCTGGGATATGTGCTAAGTGCTGACAGAGAGGACAGGACAGGCCAGCTGGGTGGCAGTAGTATGTTTATTGGTTATTGAGAGCTTGGCAGCTGGACTCAGTCCCAGGTTCAAATACTAGTTCTGCAACTGGGACAGCCCCTCTGAGTCTCAGATCCCTCATCTATAAAACGGTATTTTACAGATGATTCATGTAAAGTGCTTAGCAGTGTAGCTGGAACATAGTAGGTGCTCATTAAATACTTATCAAATGAATAGACCTGCTAGGTGCCTGATCCCTGTTAGTTAAATGGGGCAGCCATCTCTCTGAGGCCAGAACACCACTCAACCTTCCAGAGCCAGCATATACAGCAGCTCTGTGAGATTTCTTTGGCTCCTTGCTGAAATCAACCATGTCTTCCTCTGTGCTCCTGAAGCCCTTTCTTGGGGCCTCTGCTATTTGCCTTGCTTGGCCAAACTTACATTAGGGTGATATACAAATCTTGGAGTGCATGCCCCATGGACCCAACATGTAAGAGATCAGAGCTCTCACTGCTTATCTTTCAGCATCAGACACAACTTATGTTGCACAAGCTTGTCCTCAGAGCCAGAGCTTAGAGTTGTCATCTCATCTGACCTTCCCAGTAGCCACCATTAGCCCTTTTCACAAATGAGAAAACTGATGCCCAGAGAGAAGAAACTTTGCAGCCAGCATGCAACCCTGAGCTTCTAACTGTGCAAGCCAGCATCACTGGCTTCCTACTGCCTTTGTGCCTGCCTGAAGATGAATAACCACAGACTCAGCTCAGGGAGGGAGCAAACAAGCAGATGGGCCACGTGCCTCCCTGTTCAGCCTGCAGACACCACCCAGACCTCTTGCTTCGCTAAAGTTTGGTTTCTCGCCCAAGCACTTTGGGACGAACCAGATTGTTTCCAAACACATTACATAATTGCTCACATATTTATTTAATGCCATCTCTTGAATATTAAATGATCATAATATGGAACAGAAACTTGAGCATCTAAACCCAGCAGCTTTTGACAGGCGTAGGTGGGGAAGGAGGTTGAGGAGAGCCATCCACGAGCCATCCTCAGGGAGAGATGGTGACATCGCTCCTCTCCTCCTCCTGAGATGGGTTGACGAAGGCTTCCCATGCCCATCAGTGGAAACCAGGTAGTGGAATTTTCACCATGGAATTCAACCTGTTTTGTTATATAATACCAAAGATGCATCATCTTCTCTCTAAAGGATGCTTGAAGCCAGGGCTTAGCTACCTGTTTATTTGGTTACAAGTGTTTATTGAGCACCCTCTATGTGCAGTCATTGTTATACTTTTATTCACCTCTCATGTACCTTTATGAATGGGACAAAGAGACCCCTGGCCTCAGTGGGACTGGGGAGGGATGAACAGGGCCCAAGATAAAGTGGTAATGTGAGCAGAGGGCCCCTGTGAGGAGTTTGAATTACAATCTATGTGCAGTGGTGAAGTTATTGGGGGTTTCCAGTGGTCCGATCAATGTTTGAGAAACATCCCTCCAAAGCCAGGAGAGGACTGGGGGGTGAGGGGCACATCAGGAAGGGCCAGATCACAGTTCTAGGTTGGGGGTACCAGGGGGTGGGGCGGGGAGAATCCAGGGAGGACATGAGGGCCACCCAGACCCTAAGTGGTGACCTTCTAGCCTCAGAAGTGGCTCTGTCCAAGGTGATTCTAAGTTTCTCCAAGGACAGCGATGGAGGGCCTGACCTGATGGCCAGTAGGAATCACAGTCACACTAATGTTAATAATCATCTCAGTGCCTAGGAGTCCCTAAGTACTCACTGAGTGCCAGGCATTGCGATGAGCCCCTTGTCCTCACCATCAGCCTGTGTCATGTACAATTTTGTTATCCTCATTTCACAGAAGAGGAAAGCAAGGCCCAGAGTGGTTAAGTCCAATGCCTGGATTGCCAGGAAGTAGCATCTCTCTCCACACATACAACCCATGTTGGTTGAATGAATTCATAGTAACAACAATAGTCACAAAAATCACCATAGCAATCACTTAATATGGGGCTTGCTTTGTGCCAGGGCCTGTTCTAAATGTTTTAAAATTTTTAATCATTTAGTGCTCACAACAGCCCCATAAGACAGGCATGACCATTCTTATCCCCATTGTACAAACAAAGAAACTGAAGCAGAGTGTTCAGTGTTAATCCCACCCGAGTTGGGATTTGAACCCAGGTAGTATGGCTCTGGAGTTCAGATTTTCAGTAAAATGAAGTGCAGGTGGAAGAAGTAGCATCTGCTGGGAACCAGCACTCTGACCCGGCACTGTCTGTGTTTCCAAGTCTGGGGTCAAAGCCACTGGCTCACTGTCGATGGGACATTCAGCAGCACTACTTTTGGGGCAGGCCTGGGCTAAGCCCCAGGGGAGGGAGTGTGTGCCAGCAGACCCTCAACCCTGAGGGCTGACCTGTTCTCTCTGGAGCCAGAGCGAAAGGTCCTCCCAGAGCCTGCCCCTCCTGCAACTGCCAAGATGTTCCAACCACAAAGCAGCTCGAGTCACTGCCTCAATAAGAGAGTCAAGGAATCTTGTCACTCTCTTTGCCAGCAGGAACATCCAGAGAGGAAAACCAACTAAGGGAAGTTGTGGAGTCAGAAAACGTTTATGGAAAATGTTTTACCCCAAGACTGTGCCAGAACAACAACTAAATCCTCCCCAGCAGAAACCCATTCTAAGTAAAAATGACAGGCATCTTTCCTTATAAATAAGTTCAATCGGCAGAATTTCCACATCAGCAATGTATTAGGCAGTTGTAATCAACACCAGTTTACAAAGCAACTGACTCATCCCTCCTTAAAATGTGGACAGTAATTCCCATCTGAGGGGCCGTGCTGGGGGATGGGAGCCCCATGCTCGAGAAGGTGTTTTGTAAAAGGTGGAAATTGGCACAAAGGAGGGCTTTAAAAGGACTTGAGGATTCTTAAACAGCTTATCCTTTGGGGGAGTTTGAACTTTTCCCTGCAATCCTGTTCTCTTCAATGAGAGAACGAAGGAGAAAAACGTGAGCCCCCTCTGTGGCCAGACTGCCCCAGTCTAAAATTCAGGGAAGGGAACAAAGAGGTTGCGTCAACATACACCCCAAACCTCTGGTAACCACTTATCAGAGCCAGGGAGCCATCGCACAAGACCTCGCTTGGGGAGGAGGCGTGGTGCGGTGGGACGCTCCGGCCGCAGGTCGTCTCCCCTCTGCCGGGTGCAGGTCCCGGCTGTGCAATCCCGGACAAATTTCACTTAAGTGCTTCCCACCTCAGTTTTATATTCTTTAAAATGCGAGCCCCCCTTTTTGAGGATGTTGGAAGGATTCAATGGAAGAGAAAATAGGATATGCCCAGCTTAGGGCCTGGAATATTGACGACTGCTCAGTGAGTTTTGTTCTTTTGTTGGTCCCCAGTGGGAACAATCGCCTCAAATGGTGAGGACCCCAGGCACCTTTGCTGGGACCGTGTAGGTCTCTCTCAGCCACCTGCGGACTGGGAAAAGAGAGTCTGTCATCTGTATTAGTTTGTTAGGGCTGCCGTGACACATGACCACAAACTAGCAGAAATGAACAAGGTGTCAGAGGGCTTGGTTCCCTCCGAGGATGGTGAGGCTGGCTCTTTCCCGGCCTCTCTCCTGGCTTCAAGTGGTTCGCCGGCCATCTTTGGAGCTCCTTGGAGTGGAGAAGTAGCACTCTAGTCCCCTGCCTTCACGTCGTCTTCCCCCATTGAGTGCCTCTGTGTCCAAAGTTCCCCTTTTTCATAAGGACACCAAGTCATTCCAGATTAGGGCCCATTCTAATGGCCTCATTTTAACAATCACCTCTGTAAACACCCTCTGTAAATACTCATCTGTACCTCACATTCTGGAGTGTGAGAGGTTAGGATTTCAACCTATCTTTTTGGGAGGACATAGTTCAACCCATAGCCCCATCGTAATGACATGAAGCTGATTCTGGACAGACCACCAGTTCCTTCATGACATTTAGGTTCCCAAATATTTTATATCATTCTCTAAAAGTCTGACATCCTTCTAAAAATCACTGATATCTTAGCTTCCAGGGGATGCCCATTGGCATCTTAAACTCCAATCCGGGACTGTGGGGTCATTATCTTACATAAAGAGCCTGTAAGTTTGAAGCCGAGCTCTTTCTCAGCACAACTATGTGCTAGACTCCGGAAACAAGGGAAGCCAGGGACTTAGCTTTCAAGGTGGTTACAGGCAGGAAGGCCACAAAACAGGTAAGTGTGCAACTGGCTGTTGTTGGATAGGGGAGTGCCAGGAAGATCATTCCCAAAATGATCTTCAAAGGGTGAGAGAAAGAGGTTTTCTTCATAGGTCACCTCTTGTCTTTGTTTACCTAGAGAAGTAATGTCCTTCCTGGGTGGTCTGAGAACCTCTGGGGAGCCCCTACTCCCTCTCATCAGTCACTTGGCTTTCATTCTGAGATGACACCCATTCCTGAGTCTTCCCCAGGGAAGGTGGGAAGTGGCACAGAGACCTAAGCCCATCACCCCCGCTTGGCTGGGATGCCCAGAGAGGTGGGGGGTCAGTGCTGGACCCCCTTTATTGCCAGCTCTCCATTTTTTTCCTCCCCAGTCATCTCATGGATCTGGGAAAGTTAACTAAGCTTCCCCATCCAGAATATGAGTGGTTCCCACATTGCTTGAACTGAGAACCTACAATCCATATTCGCACACTGACACCAGCACCAAGCAAGTAGCAGGGATCACAGGCATGAACCACCACACCTGCTTAAACCATATTTTTAAAAGCAAAGGCTGGAAAGCGAAGGAAGTCGCTAGGTTGACTAAATAATATGTTTGCAGCGTAGATATTCTGCTATTTGTCAAACAGGAGTTGCTGTGATTAGCAAAATATCAATTCACATAAAAGTGAAAACATATATTCAGGGGTGTGTTCCTTACACCAGAAATATTTAAGATAAAACACACATTGGCACGCTAAGGGGGAAGATTACAGTAGCTGGGAAACTTGCTCATGTGGAAAGTGCTCCTTCTCCAAGGATGCTGGAGGAAGGACAAGTTGCTCAGCAGGAAACAATAAATGTTTTCTTCCTGTTTCTCTATGAAGAGAAAGTGATCAGGCACATTATAGGGCACAAGCAAGGAGTGTCATGGGGCCCAGAGGCAAGGTGGGTGGGGGCTTCTGTTACCCTTTTTTCCCCTTAGTCCGGAGAGGCTTCCTGGAGGAAGCAAGATTCTGTGCTGTTTGGCCCAGGCTCTCCTGGCCTGGCATCTCCCCACGTGACTTGTTTCAGTGGAAGCCTCCTTGGGTTGGGCCAGATGCACGCGTCATAGCCACCCTTTCCCCACGTTCCCAGGGCTGCTCCATGCCAGCCAGTTGTACAGAGAGTCCTCAGAACAAAAGAACTTCCAGGTAGCCAGGGCTGAAGCCAGGGTGTTGCTGATAGGATCAGCAGCCTCATGCTCATGAGAATAAAAGCCCAAGAAGAAGCCAGGGGCGCAGAGTCATGCCTGCCACCCACGTTGCTTTTGACAGAGACCACTGTTTTGCCAATTACCGCACTGTGGAGGCCAGCCCACAGACCTTAGTGGCCAGCCCCGCTCCCCTGCCCCTCCCCACCCCGCCTCCTTCCTCACTGATCCCCCGGCCAGAAAGGGAGGCAGCCCTGCTGGCAGCTAGGCCTGGGTGCCGTGGCCACCTTGCAGGGTGTGGCCATACGCTGCAGACTTCTGCAGTGACTAGGTGCCGGAGTCGAGCAGTCAGAGAGGGTACTTGTGCCCGTGGCCTGGGACCCAGCGGGGACACCGGGTGATTCACCGCCATCTCTGGTCAGGTATGGGAGGCTGGGTTCGCGAGGCACTCCCCACAGCCCTGGACTAGTTGGTCTCCCCAGAAGCCTGGGTCTCCAGTCCAGGGCAGGGCAGTGGTGGGGAGGTAGGGGGTTGCTGAGATGGAAAGAGTATAAGGAGAGGAACCTGTGAGCTTTGAGTCCTTGTCTGGGAGGGAGAGTGGAGGGCAAGCCCTGGCCCAGGCGAGCTCTTTAGGTATTGATGAGGAGCCCCAGCGGGGACTGTCTCTGGCCTCACCTGGCTCCATAAGCATGCTCTCTCCAAAGGGCGGTGAAAGCATACAAGAGCATGGGCTCTGGAGCGAGAAGACCCAGGTTCAAATCCTGACACCCAGGTGTCCATTTGGACATTTACCTCCATCTCTGTGTGCCTCAGTTTCCTACCCTGTAAAATGGGGGTGGTGGTAACAGTTCCTATTTCATAAGGCTGTGTGAAGATCAAATGAGATAAGCGAGGGAGCCCTTCAACACAGACAAGTGTCCGGTAGGTGTTAGCTCTGAGCTGCCCCCTTTCCCTCCCTGAACATGGGAGCCGCCCTCAGAGGCAGCAAGGTTGATGCTGGAAGGAAAACTACCTGCCCATCTCAGAGGTGCAAATACAGAGGAGATGACCTAGGTCATGGTGTCAGTTTCTGAGTCAGATAGACTGGAGTTTGAATCCTGTGTCTGCAAACGGTTTAGCTGGGAAGGCTTACACATGCTCTCCACCCCTTGACCCCATTTTAAAAATACGTGAAGTGGGGATAATAATAGGACCTAGCTTGTGGGTTACGTATAAGGATGAAATTATGCTGTACACGTAAAGGGCTTATCCCGTGCCTTACACTTAAATTGGGAGCTACTGTCACCACCACCACCATCATCATCACTATCATCATGGTTACTATTATTGTTATTATTATTAGGAAATAGAGACTCAGAGAGGGGAAGGGACGTGCCAGCAGTCATGTAGCAAGTCAGAGGGCAAGGCAGGACCCAGCCCTGGCCTCCTACCCCTCAGTCCCTATTCTTTCCACTCCCCATACCCCCTCACTGGCCCTAATGGGTCCTTCTTGGCCCTCTGCACACTCATCACAGACAGTTCCCGCTGACTTCATTGGTTCTGGGCATGGGTCTAGGGGTGCCACACAGGGGAATCTGGCATCCCCCCAACAGGCTTAGCCAGCAGACAGCCCAGGTTGGAGGTTACCTTGTCCCCATGACCCACAGCACCCCTCTAAAAGCCCTCCCAATCCCTGTGTCCAGGGATCACTGGCCAGGGAAAGTCTCTGAGGGGGCGGGATATAGCTTTGGAGGAAGCTGTCTGGGAACTGCAGAGCTCCTCAAGCTCCTCGCACCCCAAGGAACTCCTTAAATAGGGAATGATTGGAACCCCAACTTCCACCAAAGCTTCCCTGGGCTTTGAGGACAGTCTGGGGGTCATGCTCAAGGGTCTTCTGCTTCTGTTGGCCAGTACACACCATCTTTGCAGGCTTTGCTCTGTCTCTCCCACCTCCTGGCCCTCCCAGGCAGAGATGAACAGAGACAAAAGAGGAGGCAGGGGAGAGAGGAGAAGGAGAGGATGGGGCTTACTGTAAGAAGAAGGAAGGCCCACACACCTGTTTTAATAATACAAATATTACACACACAATGTTAATCATCATTCCTATTTATTGAACACTTACTATGCACCAGGCACTGTGTTAAGGACTTGATATATATTGTCCCAGTTCATCTGAACTACAGCCTTATCAAGTAGAAAATTATTATATCCACTTTGAAGATGAGTAAACTAGAAGGGTCTTATTCATCTACCGTGTAATGAATACGGTTGTGACGCAGATGATACAAAACAGTGACAGAGAAAGAGTGAAATATAACAGGGTGTCCTGGGGACTGTGGCAAATTGGAGAATCTTTTTTTTTATTGAGCCATGATACACATAGTAGATAAAGTGCACTAATTTTAAATGTACCACTTTTTACATGTGTTTACACTGGTGTAACCACCACCCACATTAAAATATTGCTTGTAGCCCAAAATATTCCTTCTAAGGTATTCAAATTTATTTTTTCCAAATAATATTCTGCAAAACTGTCCCAGCCGAGAGGAACCTAAGGAGACATGATGACTAAATACAATGCAGCACCCTAGATGGGGGCCTGGAAGAGGAAAAGGGTGTTAGGTAAAAACAGAGGACATGTGAATAAAGTGCGGGTGTTCGTTAGTATCAACATATCAATATTGATTCATTGATTACGAGAAAGGTACCATTCTAATAGAAGATGTGACTAATAGGGGAAACTGAATGCAGGACAGAGAAGAACTCTCTGTATTGTCTTTAGGAATTTTTTTGTAAATCTAAAACTGTTCTAAAACAAAAAGGTTATTTCAAGATATTTTACAGATAAGGAAACTGAGGCCCAGAAGAGCAAAGCCTCTTACTCAGGGCCCACAGGAGCAGTGGACTAACTACAACCAAAAGGCTGGTCGGTGCTCTAGCTGCCAAGGGTGGAGTTAGGGGATGAGGGTGTCAGGGGTGCTGGGGTCTCCTTGAATCTGTAAGTGCCTTACAGTGAACTCACCTCTGCAGGAAGCTGGCCACACAGCTTCCCCTCTGCTGCCTCCTCCTGAACTCTCCAGGGCTGTTCGTTGAAAACCAGTTCTCCCACTGGCCTTGGCCCCAGAGGGAGTGTTCATAGGCAGCTCCTGTTCTGAGAGCAGGAAGTCACTCCTGCCAGTCTCGATGCAGGTGTCTCTGAGCCTCCCATGCCCAGCACAGGGGTGGCATGAGCACAAGGTGTTGGTGGAGTGTTGGATGGATGGCTAAGTGAAAAAACACAGGATGGAAGAAATGAATGGCAAGCTGGGTGGTTGAGGGGATTCCAGGGTGTTAGAGAGTGCCGAGAGCATGGACTCTGCAAACAGATAGCCAGGGTCAAACCTTGACTCTCCCACCTCTAGCCAGGAGAGGTTACTTAACCTCTGTGTGTCTCAATGTCCTCGCCCCAACACGGGGAAAATAGTATACCTGACCTTAGAGGGCTGTTCAGGTTAAAGAAGTTGATTGACATGAGGGAGGGAAGTAATAAATAGAAGAGGGAAGGAGAGCTGGGGAGATGATGAATTAGTTGTCATATTGAGAGACGGAAACTTGGACAAAGCCATAAGACTGGCCATTCTCCCAGAAAAGAGGAAGAGGAGCAGCATTGTACAATGGTTAGAGCACGGATTTGGAGGCAGAGCTGCCAGGGATCAAATCCCAATGCCACCACTTACCGGTCATGTGACTTTGGCCAAGTGAGTTAACCTCTCTGTGCCTCAGCATCCTCATCTGCAAAATGGGTATGATAGCAATGGCACTCACCTCAGGAAGTGGCTGTGAGAACTAAGTAGTTGCCTGGTGTGGGTATAGTGCTTAGAATTGTACCTGATATGTTTACTACAACCCTGGCATATCATGAGTGTGTTTTAAATAAATAGGAAAGGTTTTGTGCCAGAAGCCCACCCCCTCCCTTGAAGGGGCTCCCACGTTCAGGATGCAGGTCCAGGCATCACAAACTCACTTACCTCCTGAGTCCAGGGGAGAAAGTGCCCTTAATGAAGTCATCTGGAGAGGGGATGACCTAGTGTCCACATGTTCACCTCTGTGGCCTCACCCGCCTCCAGCCAACTCTGGATGGGCAGTGCTCACAATATTTTAAGAGAAGATAGAAATCTGGATTCTTATGCACAATCCCCCAATTTTTAAACATTGGCATCTAAATCAATTTTATTTTAAGCTCTGAGCAAAACAAACAAATGTATTTTCAGTGGGCTGCTCTCACAAGTAGCTGGTTTGTAGATTCCCTCCAGTCTAGTCCTGCCAGTTCACTTTCTTTTATTATATTTTTCTGCATTTTAGAGAAGAGGAAACGGAGGCCTAGAGATAAATGCTTGGGCTCTGATATATTTGACCACTTAATGGAGCCAAGTTCTCCTCTCCCCTGCTACCAGCCATACCCAGGATCCCCGAGTAATCAAATAGGGGAGGGAACATCAAGGGGGCATTTTTCCCGTGGACCAGGGTTTTTCCAATAGCATATTTGAAATATGATTTAGGTTAGCCAGACACCATTTGCACCATGTGTCAGAGGTGCTACTGGGTATAAAGCAGGAGGCTTCCCCTTCACCACTTCCAAAGCTGTAGCAAAGATTCGCAATTTATGGAACCCAACTTCACTTCTAGCCCTGGCCCAGCAGGCTGGGCACCAGGATTCCGCCTTCCATGAGCAATGAGGGCTAAGGTGGCCTGCCAGAGAGGAGTAAGTTCTATGGTGAAGGAAGTCACAAAGTAAATTCTAGAGAGGCTAACAAAAGTTGGGAGACACGTTCAGGAGAGACGTTTAAAAGTGATATTTTTTAAGAGAAAGTTAAAAGCTTGTCATACTCTGAACTTGAGTTGTTTTATTCTTTTCTATTGAAAACTGCTATCTGGTTCCCACCTACTTAACCTGCCTGCACCTCCACCTTCCCATCTACAAAATGGGGACAAAATCATAACTCACTTTGTACAGCTTGCGATGAGGATGGAATATGACACTTGTGGAGGATTAAACAATAAAAACCAGCCATTGTCACTGTCAGCAGCTGCCAGCCCACCTGTTTGCACAAGCAGCGGCTCAAGAGCATTTCACTCTTGGCCTCTCTTTACCCTAACTATCCACATCTGTGACCTTCACTTTGAAGAGTCCAGTGCATCTGTCAGCTGTGGAACACCTATTGTGTGCCAGGTCCTGTGCTAAATTCTTCCACCTGTGTTCTTTCCTGTAGTCCTCAGAGCAACCCTGGACGCCAACATCTTCATCACCATCTCTGCAGCTGAAGAACCTCAGGCTCTGGGAGAAAACATGAGGCATCCAAGGTCACCCCCAGGTGTGAATGTGACCTTGAGCAAGCCCCATTATCTCTCTGAGCCTCCAGCTTCTTCATCTGTAAAAGGAGATTCAGGACACCCACCCCAGGGCTGCTGTGGGGCTCTATGAGGTAATGACTTCGAAAGTGCACCGTCAGCTGTAGATCCCAGACAAACGGATGGTGTGGATGTGAGTCCTTCAGAGGCCTACTCCTGTTCGGGATTCGGCACATTTTAGCAGTAAGGGCTACTGAGAAAAGTTATTTCAAGTGTCTTTTTCTTGGGTGGTTTCCAAATACATCTCCTTTCTCCAGCTAACAAGTCCAACACTGGCTTCAGCAGAAGCTATGCACAAAGAAAGTTACTTCCAGTGGAATGACCAGGAAGTAGAAGGGAGATAGGCATGATGGTCACAGGGAAGACAGGATCCCAGAGAAGGTCTCAGGCTGTGCAGTCAAACAGATGTGGGATCAAATCCCAGCTCCTCTACTTACCAGCTGTGTGATCTTGAGACAACCAGCTAACCTCTCTGAGCCTCACACAGAGGGTTGTTATGATGAGGGGGATAAGCACAGCAGCTGAGAAAAAGCAATACACATGTACTGGAAAGGAAGCCTCCTCAAATAGGGCACAGCAGTACACATACACGGGACCACGAGGAGCTGGCAGGTGGACACTGCACTTTTCATCTTGGCAACCTGGCTCACAGTAGGTACACAGAATACATTTTTAAAAATAAAATCTTACATTCATTTTCCTTTCTGCCTTGTGCTCACCCACTTAATCCCCCTTGTCTTTCAATCCCCAGCCCCACTGTCCCACCTCTGTGAAGTGTGAAAGAACACAGACTGTTACCTGACAAACCTGGGTTGAAGTCCAAACACTGCCCTGCCTGGCTGGATAGTCTTGGATAAGTTACCTCCCCTCGCTGACTCTCAGTCTCCTCTTCTGTAAATGGGCTAATATTGCCTCCCTAGCGGTAGAGATGATGTATGTGGCTGGCATGGCCTCTGACACAGAGTAGGCATTCTGAAAGTGGCAGCAGAAATGCTGTTGTTCCTTCCAAATGTAGCCCATGGCCACCTCTGGCTCTCCATTCACACTCAGACTAACTCCCTAAGGAGTTCACAATCAACTTGTCTCTACATCTCAGATGTCATAATAGAAGCACCTTGGGTGTACACATCTCTAAAGAGTGACATTTCACCTCCGTTCCCACAATCACTTTTCACAATTTCCACACTCTCACTGCTTCTGTATTGGTTGGACTTGGGGGGATTAACAGTGTCCTTAAAACACCTTAAAAAGGAGCATCAACAGACAAATCAGTCTGGATCAAGAACAAATGGCCCAGAGATTAAAACACCTGTCCATAATCACCGACATTATCCACTGGCTATGGGTTTATTCATGCCCATGAAAGTTCCCAAACTGAAAGTTCATGAATGAAGGATTTTCTGATCCTGGATACCATCTTATCCTCAAAGATAGCTTGCAAACTCTTCACTGTTACTTGACTGACTGTTTATCGGGGCTTCTCTGATGCCTCCAGATCAAGACTAAATTCTTGAGATGTAGGATTGGCTCTGCTTCCCTGTGAGGATTTGTGTGGGGGCAGGTGCGGGGCTTGGCGGGAAACCCACTAAGGCAGGTCACACAGGGGCTAGGGTGCCACAGAGGGACAATCTATTCCTTGGATGTGCGTGCCCCAGAAGTCTGAAGCTGGCAAGGGTCTCAGGCAAAACCTTGTCCAATGTCTGGCTAATATCCACTTACCTTGCATGAAATGCAGACCCTGTTCTGGGAGCCCCCTCCTCAGAACTGCGAACAGAGTCTGCCCTGTTATTAGCTGGAAAAATCTGGCTTTAACACCTGACATTGTGGGAGGATTGCCACAGCCATGTGCGAGGGGCTTGGAGAGTTTATCTGCAGTGACATAGTCTAGTTGCCACTCTGAACCTGCAGTGATGTGTAGCCTGCAGAAGCCACGTATGCCATATAGTTTGTTTCAGTGCAAATCAAAATGGAAAGGCACTCTTTTTCATTTGGGTAGGCAAAGAAAAAAAGGGGAAAAAAAAGAGGCCGGGTGTGGTGGCTCACGCCTGTAATCCTAGCAGTTTGGGAGGCCCAGGCAGGCAGATCACTTGAGATTAGGAGTTCAAGACCAACCTGGCGAAACCCCATCTCTACTAAAAATACAGAAATTAGCTGGGTGTGGTGGTGCACACCTGTAATCCCAGCTGCTCGGGAGGCTGAGGAACAAGAATCACTTGAACCCAGGAGGTTGAGGTTGCAGTGAGCCGAGATTGCGCCCTGCATTCCAGCCTGGGTGACAGAATGAGACTCTGTCTCAAAAAAAAAAAAAAAGTAAAATAATATTTTTATAATCTCTAAGTCCACCCTCTCTTCTTCTGCATTCATTTAGGATTTCTCTCCATCCACCTCCCACAGTGAGGAGGTGAGGGGTTCTCCCAAGCTCCACTATTACCTCGCAAGGGCAGGAGTCTGATCTTAAAACCAGCACCCCCCTCCCCTGCTGCTTGCTCCAGCGCTGGCTCCAACACCTGGGCCTCTCCCTCCAGGCCCCTGAGCTAATTACAGGCTTCCCTAAATCATTGTAAGGAAAAGCTAATTAAATTAGGGTCGGCCATTAATTTTCTGGCTAAGGACAGGCAGCCGACACTTCTCTTCAATTCCAGAATCCAGAAACCACAGCTTGGAGCTTCCTTTGAGGTTGGGAGTATGGTTTTATCTGTTAGGGCTGATTTTAGGAAGAGCAACATGTCCCAGTGACCATGAGGGATCAGGTTGGGGACCTGAAAAACTGGGCTGCACCAAATCTATATGGGAAAGGGTATGAGGAGGTGAAGTCAGATGTCCCTGCACCCGCCATTAGCAATTGTATGGTGTGAGAAAAACCCCTGCATTTGATCCCAGCCCTGCCACTTGCTAGGCAGGTATCCTGGTCCAGAAGTCTCCACATGCAAGGCAGGCAGCATCAGTGCTGGCACAGAGAGTGGAGTGAGTTTGAGCCGATGTTTGTTGAATGAACAAGTGACTGCTGAGTGCCTGGCTCAGTGCCACACACATAGTAAACACCCAAACAATATTTGTTCTCTTGTCCCTCTTGGAATCTTCTTTTGGAACTATAACATTCATGGGATGAGGTGCCTTAAGTTCCTAAAACCTTTATATCAAAACATTCATTGGACGCTTTCCTCCTTTGAGATCAAGGATGAGAGATGTCAGAGGTGGGGTAGGGGCAGGGGACACAGGAACTGAGTTCTCCACTCCTAGAACTCTAACGCCTCTCACGTACCATCAGATACCAGCCTGCCCTGCCATGCTGCCATGCATCAGCATGCCTCTCTGTAAAGCTGGGCACCTTGACAGGAGTCCCAGCTGTGACTCTTCTCTCTTTCTTGCTCTGTTCCCTCATTAGCCAAGTCCTCAATAACCCCTTGAAAGGCCCAGACATTGCACATTGCACCTTCATTATTCACTCCCGCCTCGGCCACTTTATTGCAGACGGTGAGTGATGTGCTTAGCTAATTCAGGGGACCCCAAAGGCAGGAAACAAATAGGGCAAATCCACAGTATGGCTGAGGAGCACTCTGTGTGTCAAGTTCAGCACAATGCCCGGAGTACAGATTCTGGAGTCTGGTTTGAATCCCAGCTAGCTGTTTGACCTTGGGCAAGCGCCTAACTTTTCTGTTCCTCAGTTTCCTCCTCTACAAAATTGGCATGATGATACCAGTATGTCCCTCGTGGGGTTGTTGTAAGAATTAAATGAGTTCATAATGTGCCAAGTGTTCAGACAGGACCTAGTGCATAGTTGGTGTTCCATGAACATTAGTTATTACTCATGATATCAGAACAAATATCTCAGTTGATCTTCGCCACAGCCCAGCCTGGCCGGAGAGTATGATGGCTCTCACTTTATAGATGAGGTCCAGGGAGGGGAAGCCACTTGCCCATGGCCACACAGAACAAAATCCCTGCCCCACACCTGTCCCCGACAGAGGGGAGACTGACAGCACCTGCCAGTGAAAGCGGGGCCCGGGGCAGAGCAGGGGTAGTGAAAGGAGCTTTCAAAGAAGGGCCGGGCCTCCCTCAGAGGCGTGAGTGGAGTTGGGAGGTGGCTATAAATACGCGAGGCGAGGGGCTGTGTAACTAGGCCAGGAATGTGTGTTAGTCATTGAGGTCAGCACGGCCGCAGCGGCACTTGGCTGGGAGAAAGCGGATCAGGAGTGGGCTCAGGTGAAGCCAGAGAGCTGAGGCCAAGGAGGGGTTTTGCTGGGGCGAGAGTGGCACTCTCAGCTTGGGGGCATGCTGGTACCCCCAGACCTTTGTCATGGGACAAGGGCAGATTCCCAGGAGTGCCTCCCCTATACCTTCTAACCTCTGAGAAATCCTTCTGTAGTCCAGACGGGGTGAAACCTCCAAGCTGCCTAAACCCACAGTCCCGGTTTCCAAAGACAGACACGAGTCCCCATTTTGGAGGAGGGCAAGCACGTCCTCGACAGTTTAATACCTGTGCACTTACTTTGATGTGTTAGGGGAAAAATACAACTGGCAAGGCAAATCCATGATATTGTGACTACGAATGCTTAAGATAACACTAAGTAGGGAGATACATATGTTTCTAAAAGGGAGGTGATTTCAGGACAGATGCAAAGTATTTGCTAGAACTTGCAGACTGGCAAACATCATTACTGGAGTTTGAGGGTTTCTGGTCCACAGACTAAATGTGAATCTTTTTGCTGTGAGGTTCCAAGCCCTCCCCACCCCAACCCCACCCTACCTTCATTCTTGCTGTGCCTGCTACCTGGAATGCCTCACTGGCAAAGGTGAAATGTGCTCCTCACTGCGACCTGCACAGGCTGCCCAATCCCCCGTCTGTCTACTGCCATTTCCCACACTGCGTGAGGTCATCCTATCTGCAGCCATCGCTCCCTCAGCAACAGGGAAAGCAAGCTCTGTGTCTTGTCTTCCTACCTGCTGTGCCCAGTATGGTGCCTAGAGCCAAGCACAGGCCCAGGACGTGACACCCAGTTTACATCCTGGAGCTGTCACTGCCTGGTGCGAGACTGTGCGTGTGCAAGGCTCTGGGCTCAGTCACCTCCCCATGTGTCAGATGGGGATGACAAGCTTCCTTCTCCAGTGGGGTTGCACGGATTCAGTGAGTTTACTCCACCTCAAGCCTTTCTTAGCCCAGTGCCTGGCATGTTCTCGGCACTCCACAAGTAGTGGCTGAGTAGTATCATCAATGCTATTGTCGTTATTAAGGGCCAGTGGATATTCATTAAATGAGTCCATAGTGTTGCAGGCTGAAGGGGAGACAAGAAAAGAATGGAGCACGTATGCATTCAGGCTGGAGAGAAAATTCTCAGTGGCTATTTTCCCAACCCCTCTCATTTTGAATATGGGGAAACCATGGCCCACACTGCATCCCTGGGACCAGGACCCAGAACATTTGCCCTTCAGTCTATGGTGCTCCACCACCACCTCCCTCCCCAGGCTGGGGGAAGGGGAAAGGGTGGCTGAAGCCAGATGCACCTGCCCAGTGTGACACTTGCAGGCTCCCCGCCCCCAGCCTTCCTCAGCTCCTCAGTGTAGACCCAGTCGACCTGGTTAGGAGTTCCAGGGCTGTGGCCTGCACCGAGCTGGCAGGAGAGTCCTCACTTCACCGAGGCAGTGAATCAAAAGCCTCATTCTTTGTAGACTCCCCGGATAGGTAGAAGCAGACTTGACCTTTGTCGTTTGTTATTTTTAGCAGAGCAGGCAAGGAATGATAAAAACCTGTACAGGAGCTGGCTATAAATAGCACGCCTGTGGCTTTTTTTAAGAAAAACACACACACACACACATCTGAAAATTGTAGATCTAAACAAGCATTGCCCTTCAAAGTAGAATAACAGCATTAGCGTGACACTTTACAATCAGCAAGCCCATTTAAGCTGTCACTTCAGCTCACTGCACAATTCCACAGGGTGGACCCTTCCATCGTCTCCATTTTGCAGATGAGGAAACAAGGAATGAAGTCAGCCAGGAAGGCTGTGGGCACGGCACCTGACACATGGCGAGAGCCCTGTAAATATCACTTTCCTTATCACTGAATCTCCAAGAAGTTGAGTAACTTGTCCAGTGCCACGCCAGGAGAAGGAAGAGAAGCAGGACAGATGCCAGGGCCACCTGTCTCCAAGTCCACGAGTCCCCTGGCTGGGGCTGAAGGAAGAAGAGTTAGACCTGGAAAGGTCAGAGGAGTGGCAATGGATGTTATGGGGACAATGGGATGAGAACTGGAACGACAGGGTGGTATCTGAGGTACTGGCAGCTAAGAGGGAGTGGCTGTTTGGGAAGTGCCTTTGGGGTCAGCAATGAGAGAGGAAAAGGGAGGAGAAGAAGATAGAAGATCGCTGGCCAACAGTTTTTTAGGACAATGCCATGCCAGGGTCACCTCGTCCAGCACTGCCCTCCTTTGGGCAGAGTGGGAAATGTCAGTAGGCTCCATGGTGGGAGGGCTAAGAGCAGGTTATCAGCACTGGGATGAGAGCCAATGGAGGCCCAGGGGCTGGGGCCAGGGCAGCCTGCAGCAGGGAGGAACAGGTCAAAGGCAACTAAATCAGAAAGGGGTCCTGAAACTTGGAAGGTAATGAACTCCAGGAAACCATGTTGAGGGCCTGCCCGGGGTTCTGTGCTATGCTGGTAAATGTTTCACAACCAGCTCTCAGGGAGGTGGATGTCCTGCTTTCCAGTGCTTGCCAATTTCTGTGGTGTCAATGCTCCCGCCGTGGCAGATTGTAAGCTGCCAATATGAGATCACTGACAACACAATCGGCTCTCACAAGTCAGTATAAGCAACTCCAGAACAAGACTGCTGCCACACCATGCCACACAAGATGGAGATACTTATGTCCTGCTTGTTTCAAGGGAAAAGAGAAGGGGCTTACCGGTAGTTTTTAAGCTACCATTAATTGTGCATGTAACACATGACAGGCAAAGTATTTTACAAGCAGTATCTCAGTTAATTCTCAGGACACAACTCCAAAGTAGATACCATCGCCATGTTACTGATGAAGAAACCAGGCTCAGAAGGGTGAAGTGACTTGCCCAAGGTCACAGAGCTCAGTGAGTGGTGGAGCTCAGACTTAAGCCCAGGCCTATGTGAGCTCAGAGCCTATGCCCCAGACTTATACCACCTGGCCTCTAGCCAGGGTAGTTCTGGGACCTCAGTTGGGGCTGGGTTTTCAGGCAGAGGCTGATGGGTGGATTCCTCTGCAGGGCTGGCAGCTGAGAGCTCCCACCAAGTCACAGGGGAAATGGTTACCACCCTTGGGGGAGGTCCTGAGAAGATTGAGACACTCCCCATGGGGAGAGAGCAGAGCAGGAAATGACCCTCTTAATACTGAAGAAATGAACCAATGATATCTTCAGATTCCCTCTCATTTTGTTTAGATCAGATTGTCTATGAATTAAAAGTGTTGTCACCTTTGCAGAATAGAGATGAAAAAGCAAGCTAGACATCCCTGAGCACCCACTATGTGCCATGTACATATGAACTACTCATTTATGCCTCCCAACACTCCCATAATTGCGGGTATTGTTAGCCCCATTTTACAGATGTATTAATAGAAACTGAGGTTCACAGTGGCCAAGTGACTAGCACAAGGCCACCCAATGGTAAGTGGCAGAGCTGGGCTTCAATCCCACATCTCTTTGATGCCCAAGCCCCTGCTCTATGCTCTGTGTCCCCCAGAAAGAAACAGCACCTTATATCTGAGAATCTACTTACAGTTTACAGAGCTCCTTCCATACCCTTCTTTTATTTGGTTACTACTAACCAGCCCCTGGGGAGGTCAGGAAGGCTGGGGGGACAAGGTCAGCACTCTCCCAGCCCACGGCAGCTGTCCTGCCCAATAACCCCTGATCTAGTGCTCTTCCAACCCCCTGGGGCCACCTGCAGGGGGATGTGCAGTGAGAGAGGTGGCCCAGCCTTTCAGGAAGTCTCATCCACAGAGGGCCTGCAGAGTGGCCACTAGGCTGGGGCTGTCCCCGCTGCTGGTAGCAGGCCTCCTTGGAGAGCCTATGCTCTTTGGAGCTGTGTCTGATGAAGAGCCCTGAGCAAGGTAGCCCCACATAAGGGGGGTTCTTTATGGGGCTAACAGGCAGCCCTGGAGTAAGCACTTGCCTCCAAGCCCTGGCCTGGCTGCAGTGTGCTCAAGGCAGGTGGTGACTGCTCTGTGGGCCTCAGGATCCCTATCTGTAAAATGGAAAGCTAGGGCTGGACAGAGGAATGCAGCAGCACCTCCAGCCCTGATGCGCCGCAAGTCCACATAAACCAGCCCCAAAGGCAGGTCCCAAAGGGAATTCCCGGAAGTTTTCTGGGCCCAGCATCCTCTGGGGAGTGTGTGGGAGATATGACACCCTTGTGGGTCTAAGGAACCCATCAAGACTCCATCAGCATCGCCATCTCCTAAGGGCAGCCAGTCCCTGTCTGTCCTCCTCCTTCAGGCTTGGTTCTGGCCCTCCATCCCACCTCTTCCCTGCTCCCCTCAACCACTCACTGGACACCCTGGCAGGACCCAAGTGTTCCCCAGACGTATCACAGGGTAGGGAAGAATAGGCAGGGACTAAGGAGCCAGCTGCCTGAGTCCAAATCCCAACTGCATTTACCAGCTGGACAACTTTGGCCAAGTTGCCTGACATCTCTGTGCCTCCGTTTCACCACCTGTAAAATTAGGGTGATCACCAAAGCCATCTTAAAAGGTCTTTGGGAAGAACTGAATGAGTCGACACATGAAAAGTTCTAAGAACAAACAGAACCTGGCATGTAATATCATGTTCCCATCTCAGGGCCATTTATCATTTGTGGGCAAGTCCCCTCTTCCATCTCTGCAGCCCTCCCACCCAGCTGCCCTAGGGGGTTGGGGAAAAACCAGGTTCTATCAAGCGGGGCTACCATTAAGGTCAGTTAAGGGAACTTCCCACCCCCTGGAGGGAGCACTGGATTGAGAGTCCTGAGCCTACAGCTTTCATTCAATTGCCCATGACCCTGGCTTCAGTCTCCCTTTGTGCCAGGGTGCCCCCTCAGCCCCCTGCACATTCGCGACTCTGTGAATGTCTGCTGGCTGTTCTTCTCCTCCCAACTGTGGCCCTGTGCAAGGAGGGCCCCTTTCCTCCTTGCTGATGTGTCCTGGGCTCGGAGTCCACCCCAGATCACGGCATATTGAGTGGATCACAGGACCCGCGGAAGGCAAGACATGACTGTGCCGCACTGCCGCATTGCAGATGCTGTTACACGCAGGGCCCTCCCCGAGGGCTTCGTGTTCATCATCAGGTTCCATCCTGAAATCCCTTCTCAGCTGCCCCCCTTCCCAGGGTGAGGACAGAAATCTGTACAGTGGTCCACAGGGGCCCCCACTGCCTCTCCTGTCCCTTGCCCACACTTTCCCCCAGCCATCCGGGCCTCCTTTTAATTCGTTGAAAACTGCTAAGTTTTTCCAGTCTCAGGGCCTTTGCACAAGCCACACCCTTTGTCAGCAACACTGTCACTCCTCTTACCTACTGAACTCCCACTCCAGCCTGCAGACCCCAGCTCAGTCATCACCCCCTCGAGGAAACCCTCTGTGAGGCTTCCTGCTCTTGCCAGAGACACCAGGGGCCTCCTGCTGAGCATGCTCTCACCCCTCTGTAAATACATATTGGCTTGTGTGATCATTTCATTTCATGGCTGTCTCTAAACCCTCTTGAGAGCAGACACCATGGGCATTTCTGCTTACCACTGTATTCTCAGCACCTAGCACAGAACCTGGGAAAGAGATGCTCAGTGGGTATTTGTGAAATAAATAAGTCGATGGAGAAGCAGGAAGCATATGGCATCGTGCCCATTTTACAAATGAGGAGCCTGAGGCCAGAGAGGTTGAGAGACTTGCCCAAAGTCACACAGGCCATCACGGTAAAGCAGGGATTTGAGCAAGGGCCACCAGACTCCAGCTCCCGAACTCTTTGCACCACTTCGGAATTGCCGCCTGTGGGTGCAATGGAGGACTGAGGCAGAGTCCCAGAGGGCGGGGCTGGAGTGACAGGGAAGGGCTGTGGTTGTTCTGAGAACCATGGCTACCTGCAAACCTCACAGGGAGTGAGCCCACAGCCCCTCTGCTCTTCTGCAAGCCTTCCAGGAAAGATCTAAGCTCTCATTCTGACTCCAGGTGTGTCATCCCGGGTTTGTTACCTCCACTCTCTAAGTCTCAGTTTCTTCATCAATAAAATGAGGGTGATACTCTTCACATAGCAAGACTGTTGGGGGCAGACAGTGTGTGTGTGTTGGGGGGGGCAGACAGTGTGTGTGTGTGTGTGTGTGTGTGTGTGTGTGTGTGTGTGTGTTTTAGCCCCCAGGAACACCCTCAGCAGAGGTAGCAGATGTGGCCCCTGTGGCCTCTGAGCCATTCAGGCTGGACATGCAGGCCCCTGGGATGACCACATTTTATTCCCTAACTTCTTACTAGTTATATTCCCAGCAGTGTTGGCCACCCAGTGAGTCAGCAGTTAGGTCTGCCAGCTCACAGCATTCTCAGTCGTCACCCCTCTGCTCTAGGAATCCTCTTTCCCTGCTGGGTCCCCAACCCTCTTCAGCAGGAAGACGACAAAGAGATCACAGGCTTCAGGGAAGACAATGCATATCTGCATCCTCAATCCTGTGCCACAGAGCTGTGCACCCTTGAACAAGCCACACACCCTCTCTGGACTCGTTTCCTCACCTCTAGGTTGAAGACTGATAGCATCAAATTCTCCTGGGGTAGTAGTTAAGAGCCTGGCACACAGTAGGTGCTCAGCAATGTCAGGTTCCCTTTCCTCTTCTGACACTCCTGGATTCATCATCCCTACCTGCTCCCTTTCCTCCTTTCTTCTCCTCTTCTTTCTTCAGGGAGGCAGCCTTTCAGCAAGAGTGAAAACACACACACGTCAATGTTAGCTAGGGACCCCAGTACAGGACCTCACATTCAGTGAGAGCTGAATAAATATTTGTTGCCTGAATGATCCAAAGAAATGAATTACGAATGGCAGAGTGTCGGGTTGTAGGTAGCTAGGAGGGGCCATTTAGGGATAGGGGCTCTCCTTCCTGGGTGTTCAACTCACCTTGAGTCCAGCCCTGGGCTCAAGTACCCTGGTCCAAGTTGGGACATCTCTGGGCAGTGGGATCTGAGTGGAGTTGGGATCTCCCTTTACCCTTCCCGAGCTGGGCATGGGGAGGGAGCCCCATTCATTGACAGCTCAGGAAATAGCAACTCCTAAGCCAGGACCCCTAAATGAGTCCAAAAAATACTTCCAGAGCCACAAAGAGATGCAAACACCATCCAAAACTACTAGCAGAATTGCTTTTTCATTCAACAAACCTGCACCCATCAGTTCAATCAATATTTATTGAGGATCTTTTCCCAGTGCCAGGGATACCTCAGGCAAATGAGACCCAGTTTCCTATCCCTGGGGAATACCCCAGCCAGATGGACAAGACAGATTCATATAAAAAGGTTAATTGCAACAAGCTCTTCTTGGGGCACGGGGAAAAGGGGGATGGAGGGAAAATCAAGGAAGGCTTCATGGAAGAGGGGCTGCTGGAGCTGAGTCTTGAAGGATCAGGAGGAGTTCTCCAGGCAGAGAAGTGGAAAGGGAAGGCATCCCTGGCAGAGGGGGTGGCACATGCAAAGATGCAGAGGCATGGAAATGCAAGGGTGTCTTTGGGAGCAACAAAGACCCACTGTGGGGTCTGAGGGTAATGGGAGCAGTCTGGGGTGGTTATTCGGGCCTCATGAGCCACAGTGAGGAGTTTGGATTTGATGCTGAGAGCACAAAGGAGCCACAGAAGGGTTTGGAGGAATGTAGGCAGCTCCCCAAGGTTGCAGGGAGTTAGTAAATGGCCAGGGGATGGCAGGGGAGGAGGGGGGAGGACAGTTAGGAGGCAGGATTGATGGCTGGGAGTGGGCAGCATGTAAGACTCCGCATTACCAAGGAGGTATTAGCTCTGAGGGGCAGCGCAGATAAGACCGTGGCCTTGTGCCTGGGAAAGGCAGTCTGCCCCAGAGAGTCCTCTGAGAGTAGCTCCTGCTTCCCCAAGCTCTGCATTCTTCCAGGAGGAAAGATCCCTCATTGTTTCCACAATAACACTGTGAGCTCATGTCCCTGACCTTGGCCTCTGGCCTTGCAGAGGGGAGGCAGGGTCAACCGTCACCACTCACCTGCCCCACACAGGTGCGAGCCTAGGGTGGACCCTCATGGGGCTAAGGTTTTCTAAGTTGTGTGGCGGGGAAGATATGCCCACTGCTTTGGGAAACCTAGGTCCCAAGCGGTTCCAGGACTCAGATTCACCCCACCTCCCACAGGGTTCCTGGGCTCACCACAGGGCCTCCTGCAGTTCCTGTTTCAAGTTCCAATTCCCCTACTCACTCTGTGACCTTGGGCTACAATGTTTCACCTGTACCTCAGTTTCCTCATCTGTAAAATGGGAATAAAAATAGGATCCACCTCCCAGGGTTTTGTGAGGAACGCACGAGGTGTGTGCACAGAATGCCTGGCACATAGTAGGATGTCGGTGTGAATGGTGGCTGGCCAGAATTCGCCAGAAGCCAGGCCTACAACCTCCTCCCTGAGGGAGCAAGGACCAGTAGGAGGAGGGGAGAATTGGCGACCTGAGTTCAAATCTTGGTAGACTAGAGACCAGCCCAGCCCCAGCCCTGCAGGTGCTATCTGGGAACCCTTATCTACCAGCCAGAGGAGTTGAAAGGCACCTCCTCTCCACCAGCATTTTCCCTGGGACCTGCTGGAGAATCTCACCTTCTGTTTCTTCCACTAATAACAGTTGCCATTCTCCTTTAACTTGCAACCCTGCCAAGTAGGTATCATACCCATTTTGCAGATGAAAAAAACTGGGACTCAGGGAGGTTGAGTCATTTGCCCAAGGTCACACATCTGGTAAGTGAGAGAGCTGGGAGTTGGACCCAGGTCTGTGTGGCCACAAAGCCTCCACTCGAGATCTGGTTGGCTGAGGGAGTTTCAGGCCTTGGTGGGAGTGGGGAGTGGGTGCGAGGCTTCCGTGTGATTGGAGAGGAGATTTCGGGCAAGCCAGCCCATGTGGTCCCCTGGATCCACAGTCCATGGCCCCTCAAGGTCTGGGGCTAGAGATCCTGAGTTGTGTGCTTCAAACTTGGGTAACGTTAGGCAGGCGCAGAGAGAAGGGCCTAGGGTTTGAGTGGGACCCTCAATCTTGGATTGGTCCTCACTGGCTCTGTAACTTTTAAGTAAGGCCCTGTGGTCTCCAGGTCTCTCAATTTTCTTTTCTTTAAAATGGGAAGAAGCCCGGGCTCTTTGAGGGTGATCTGTGGGAGTCAGAGGAGACAGGAATGTGAGAGACCTTTGGAAATACCTTCTCATCCCCCGAGGAACCCAGCTGACAGCAGTTTGTGGCAGCAGCGACCTGAGAGCTGCCCTAGGACTCCTACCCAGGTGTCTGCAGACCCCGAGTCAGGCAAGGCAAGGGCAGAGGTAGCCCTCATCCATGCTTCCCAGAAAGAGGAGAGACAACAGAGAGCCCACATCTCATGCTGAAGACACAGCTGGCCTCTAATTACATTCAGTCCTCTCCCCTCAGACCTGCCTGGACCTACCTCCTCTATTGCCCTTGTGCAGACAGCCTCTGGCAGCCTGGGCCAAGCTCCATGTCCCCATTCCTAGACAGACTGACCCTCTTCACTCACCCTGTGTCTCAGCTCCAGGACCCCTCCCCAAGGAAGAAAATTGTGGTCTGGCCAACTAAACAGAGTAAAAATCAGATTGGCCGGCTCCTCCCTCTGTCCCCCTCCCCTATTTCTCATATCTTTCCCTAACCCTGACTCTCAATCGGTGTCCACCATAAGCCAAATCATGCTGGAGGCAGAAGCTATCAGTAATCCTCCCAGCTGGCCTCCTGCCTCTTTCCCCCTCTTCCCTGTGGCTGACCCTGACCTGTTATTTCCAACCTTCCTGGAGTTGCAACACTAGTGCCATTGTTTGTCTAATTTCACAACACCTCTGCCTGTCCAATACCCCCCGCCCCCCAACACATCCTGGAAGGACAGGCCAGATGACCCAGGTTGTATCTGCTGCAGGAAGAGAAGGCAAAGGGGACGGGGCAGGGGACAGGTGTCTGTAGCCAGATTCCACCCTCAAGAATGACCTTAGGCAAGCCTAATCTTTTTCTTGAGGCTTCGGTTTGCTGAACTGTAAAATGGGAGAATTGGATAGGAGTTCTCAAGGGTCCAACAGACTCGTTCAAGCCTTTACTGCACCATCTAACACATGCTGGGACCTGAGACCTGGGATGCTGGAGTCATGTCTGATGTGGTCACAGCCCAACGAGGGAGACAGACGTGTAGACCATCACAATACGGTGTGGTCAGAGGTAGAACAGAGGCATGAACCAACTCAGTTGGTGGAATCAGGAAGGACTGTCTGGGGAAGCAGAATTTGAGTTGGACTTTGAAGAATGAGTAGGAGTGGGCCTAGAACTGGAGTATACCCACAAGGAAAAACCTTCAAACTGTGCTGTTCAATATTTGCACTGCCTCAGGAGATAGGGGCATCCAGTCACTGGGGGGTGGATGCAGGCACTGAAGGATATGGGACCTGGAATGTCAAGGAGATGGGGACTTGGCCAGGTGGCAGTTCTAGTCTTAGGGTCTGAAAACCGAAATCCACAACTGCCTGAGAGTTTGGCTGCTAGTGTACGTTGGTGAGGGCCCAGCCCATCCCAGACAGGGACCACTGGGCAGGCAAGACTCAGGACTTGGGAGTGGACGAGTGTCAGGGCTCCCAGTGAGCCCACACTCATGATGGTCTTCGCACGCAGGGAGCCCTGGGCTTAGAGTCCAGAGGCCTCCGTCACAAGTTTGGTCTACTCCTTACTGGCTGTGCCACCTTGCCCTGGCCACCACATCCCCCTGAACTACACAGAGCTTCCCCATCTGTACCCTGGGTGCTCACGGCAGCCACCCCAGAGGTAGTTGGGAGGATCAAACGATTTACTGTTTTGTAGGTGGCCTTTACAAACTGTAAAGTGTGCTGGACACAGAAGGCAGTGTGATTGTCGAAATGTGTGGCTCATAACAGGCTGCTTCTCGGGCTATTTTGTAACCAGGGAAAGCGGTTTGCCGCCAAAGATGTTGAAGTAATAATGGTAGGATTCCTGGCACAGACATGTAGGCTGGCAACAGATGGGAGGTGCAATGGGCCTTTCCCCCTCTGCCCATCTTTGCCCACCCTCACTCCAACATCTCGGAACACCTTTACGTGGGCCTGTTTTGGGGAATGGAGAGCCTGTGGGCTTTGGGGAAGGGCAGATGCTTGGCCCTGGTTCCTGGGGTGCAGCTGACTAGGGACTGCTGACTTAGAAGACCACCCAGAGGGGTGGCCAGTGGAATCCCCCCAACTACACCCCTAAGAGGGGTAGAGTTCCCATCTGCACCCGCAAGATGAAGCAGAGATGAGGCTGCTTTGGAAGCTCCCAATCTTGGGCTGTTGGTGTGGGGTCGACAGCCTCCCCGAGGGGTGTCCTGGGCTGCTCTGTCAGAGCCCCAGCAGGGAGCCTTGTCTGACCTCTGAGTCACACCCTTGCCCCAGTGGAGGCCAGGGCCTTGAATGACCACCCAGCCCTTGACATCTGTAGCTTCTCAGCATCCTCCCTGTGTTGAGGCCACCCTGTGGGCTAAGGGGCAGGTGGGTACCCTTCCATGGGGCTGGGGGGTGAGGAGCAAGGAGGTCTCAGCATGGCCTACTGGTGGGAGACCCGCCACAGGCGCTCCCAGCTGTCTCCCTCCCGCGGCCCCTCTGCATGGCCGGGTTCTGATTTTGGTGCAGTGCAGACTTTCAGCTTAACGAGACAAATTGATATTCTGTGCCAGCCCAGGGATGGAGCAGCAGCTTGGGACGCTCAGGCGGGCAGCTCAGAGGTGGGCAGGAGGTGGGGGCAGGGGAAAGAGGCAGCTTCTGCCTGGAACTGCCTCCCGGGGCCTCCTCCAGCCCTGCCCCTGTCCCCCATGCACCCCTCCACCCTGACAGGTGCCCTGAGACACTGGTCCTGAAGGTCCTTCCACCTTCAGTGCCCTCCCTCCAAGCACGGTACCCCTCCTGGAGGGGGCAGGGCAGTGGAGGCCAAGGCTTCAGAATTCTAGAGAAGCCCCTCGCCCCCGGTGACCTCCTAACCTTGCTCTTAGGGCTCTCCTCCCACCCATCTGGAGTTAAAAGAGCAGAAAGTCTAACAGAGATTAGGCAGGAAGAGGTGAGCAGCTGGCTAGGGGCTTCCAACCCTACCAACTCCTCACCAGGGGTCCCTGAGTTTCCCTGGAAGTGTCAGTCAGCCCACAGTCAGCCTGCAACTCATCATAGATGTCCTGAAGATTAGGTGGGTGTACAGACATGCAGACACCCCTGCTGGTGGGCACCTGGCAGAGAAAAGGCCCCTTGAGGCAGGCCCTTCTGCCAAGCCAGCCCCCACCACCACACCCCCCGAGGGCACGTGGGGTCGCACACAGGCAGGGCGGGTCGCAGGGGTAGCGCTTCAGGGCAGCAGAGAGCTGCCGCGGGCTCTGCTCCACTGGCCCTGCAACCACAGATGTGTTTAAACTGTGTTGAGTCGACTTCTCCCCACTTGCGACCTTTGCCCTTTTGCCCCCCAGGTCTGGGGGTGCCTTGACTACAAAGACGGGGGCCAGAGCCCCTGACCAACCAAATAAGTCCCCCAGAAAGCAAGGGACGACTTGGGGCCATTTGAGCAAAATCCTCCCCTCTCTGCTCCCGTTCCCCCCACCACCACTCTCAGGACCCCCTTCCATCCAGCACAGCCCAGCCCTACCCTCTCCGTGCCCTTGACATTCCCTCCTGCTTCTGGGGAGCGGGCATATTCCTGGGACTCTGCCAGCTTCGGTTCCTCATGATCCCACGGGAGGAATTAAAACCGCAAACAACACCGTGGTGGTTCGGTCCACACACCCCCCGCCCCCCACTCTCCTCCCCCGTGCCCCCTCCAGAACCGGCCCTCCCTGTGTCCCTCCCTCCCTCCTCCCGCCCCCATCCCCCAGCCTCCGGCAGCGGCAGGGGCGGCCTCTGCCTCCCCCGAGATTGCATTTTGCCGGCGAGATGCTCTCCTAGAACCGGCGCCGGCGCCTCCGCCCCCCGCCCCCCACCCGCTCGGGCAGGATGGTACAGTCTGCAGAGGGGCCCGGGCACGCTGGCTGGGCTCAGCCGCGGCACCAGCTGCCGCACCGCGATTACGGGGCTGCCCGCCGGGAAACCGTGCAGGATTGGTGGTGATTTTCATAGCCAAGTAAGTAGCGGCATCCCCCAGCATGAGAAAATAAAAAATAAAAAGCGCCCCATTCCACTCTCCCCTTCCTCCCTCACCCATTTTATTTTGTTTCATTTCATTTGATTTTTCTCAGTGCTGATGGTGGTGGCGGTGGCAGCGTGGAGGGGGGGTGGGAGCAGGGCTTGTTTATCTGAGAGCAGCCGAGGCTGCACTGGGAGCCGCCGCTGAGGGAGACACTAGTGTGAGGGTCCGCGTGTTGTGGGGGACGGCTGGATGCTGGGGACTAGGACAGGGGGGCCTCGGACAAGCGGATGCCCAGGGTCTCAGGTAGATTCCGGCAGCCTCTGGACTGCAAATGCCCCCTAAGGATGTTATGCAAGGGCCAGCAAGCTGGTGGCCTGGTGGCGGGGGACAAGGTTCTCTTCTCTCTGAGCCGGTCCCAGGGAGACCAAGAGGACTGGAGGGTGCTCCTTGCCCACCCTGGTCAGAGTCCCAGGAAAGAGGCGGGGGGAGGCCCCTGCGAAGCGTCCCTTTGGTGGGATGGGCAGCTCTGTGCCGGGACCCATTGGGTCAGGCCAGCCGGGTCATGTGGTGGCAGGGACGTGTCCCTGGGTCCCCTCCATGGCCAGGAGGGTGGCAGGAACGGGTGGCCAGGCCATTTTGCAGCAGTCATGCTGGGTGGTGGAGTCGGCACCCTCTGCCCGGAAGCCCACTTCCTAGGCCAGCCTCAGTGGTCTCCAGCTGACAGATAGGGCACCTGAGGCTCCTCCCTGCCCCCTGCAGGGTCAGGATGGGAAAATGCAGCAGGGGGCGTCAGGACTCCCTGAGGGTGGGTTGCTGCCGGCAGCAACCCCTTTCTAGCTAAATAGCCATTCCACACCACGGCTGTCCTCTGCTCACCCAGGTTGGGGGTTGGGGGTTGGGGGGGTGCTCTGGACTGGCCTGCCCCAATGAGGCGAGGGCCTTGGGGGGTCTCGGGCCCTCCATGCAGAGGCCCAGCCTGGCTCGACCTTCAGAAGGGTAAGTGAGCAGGCAACCTGACCAGCCGGCAGAGGGTCTTAATGTGACGCTGCATGCCCTGAGCCCAGCGTGGAAGGGGCTCCCTCCTCTCCTGCATTGCTCTCCGAATCGCTGGGAGGAGGCAGAGCTGACGTTTGGGGTATTTCCAGGAGCAGCGGGCGCCATCCGGAGAAATTCTCCTTTGACGTGTGCAGTAGGAGGGGGCTTGGAGCGCAGGCCTCGGGGGCCTCTGCCTGTTAACTTCGTTGAAGGAGCAGTGGCAAAGAAGGGGCTGTGGCTCTGGGGAATCCTGTGGGGGGTTGGGGGTCCAGGAAAGATGCTGATGGCCACCATTATTTAGCCACCTTCACACCCTAGTCCCATTCATATCAGGGCATATTCATGCCCACAGATTCACACATATGCACAGATACAAATATAGTACCCATAAGTAGTGCGTCATATATGTCCAAATCATATACACACATATGGAATGCCCATGCTCACACCCCAGCACCTGTAAATACAACCCACGTTCCTGAACACCACATGCTCACGTGCAAAACACAGCACACACACGAATGCAGTACACACACACACACCTGTGCATGCAGCTTGCCCACACATGTGTATAGCACTAACACAGGAAAGCAGTAGGCTGCACACAGTGCCCTGCAACAGCCAGAAATGTGTGTACCCACGTGAGGGCTGGCTCAGGTGTGAAAACAACAGGCACACACATGTGGGGCTCTGAATGCCATCTGCGTGCCTGCCCATGTATTGGCAGGCACATGGCATGCTGGAATGTGCCCACAGGTGAATGTCAGTTGCACACTTAAGAAGACGACCGCAGGCACACAGATGCAGCACCTCTGCGGATGCTGCGTGCACACACCTGCCCCCTCAGCTTCCAGGAGGCAAGGTGGCTCTGTGGGTGCTAGGGAGAGCTTGCCCTTTAAGGGACTTCCGATGAGGACAGAGGGGTACTGGATCCTAAGTGCCCACCACAGCCTCACCCAGGCATTGGGGGAGGGCCAGCCCATATTCTCAGGGAGCTGTGATTAGACTCAGCAAGGCCATCTTGGGTTATTGATGTTCTTCAGAGAAGGCTGCCCAAAGTTGGAAAGGAGACAGAGGCGGCCAGGGACGCAGCTGCTACCCGTGGCCCAGAGCACCAGGAGCCCAGACTAGCCCAGCCAGCCCTCTCCCTGGCACCAGGAAACCAGCCCACTGCTGTGGGGTCTCCGAGAGCTGGGGCCTGGAACACCTTCAGCAGACTCCAAAGTCCCCTCCAGACTGAAGGTCAGAGAAGCTGCTGTGGCTTACGTTGTATGCAGAGCCTGAAATGCTGGCACCCTCCTCTGCTGTCCCGCTGCCCTCCTCTGCCTTCCCCCAGCTCGGGCGCAGGTATGGGTCAGGGGACCCAAGTAAATAATAGTAATCCAGCTAGCATTCACCCAGCTAACTGCTTTGCACATATCATCTCAGTGAGGACGCCCACAGCCCTGTTATCCCCACGTCCCAGATGAGGACGCTGTATCTAGAGAGGTGAAGCTGTGTCACCCAAGGTCACACAGCTGGAATGTGGCAGAGGGGAGTTAGAAGGCAGGCCACCAGGTGCCCAACTACCCTCTTTGACCCTTCGGCATGAGGCCAGTTCAAATTGGGATACCAACATTTTGGGAACCTATAGCTCAAGAACTTAGAATTTTGTGGCAAGATTCCAAGAAAGAGTGAAGAGGATCTCCTATGGATGAAGGCAGAGGAGCCTTCCCCAGGCGGGCGTGGCTCTGGCCTAGGCAGCCGGACCGCTCTGCCATCCCTTTACCCTATGGAGTTGCTGATGCCTAGAAAGCCAAAGCAGACAGATGCCTTCTGAGGCCACCTAGCTGGGACTGTTTATAAAAAGGAAACTGAGGCCCAGCCAGGGACAGGGACTTGTCCAAGGTTGCACGGTGTTCTGTAGAGAGCTAGGCTTCTTGCAGGTGCTCTCAGGCCCCAGACAAGAAGCAGCAGGGGCCTGTGTGGGCCCCTGGTTTTCCCCAGGTATTTGACTCTAGGTCAAAAGTATGAGAGCCCTGGGCCCAGCCCCGCTCCTGACCAGCTGTGTGATCTTGGCCAAGTCACTTCATCTCTCTGCCCTCAATCTTCTCATCTGTGGCCAGGCAGGCCTATCTCTGCCCTGTGTTATCCCACGGCTGCCTGAGAGCCCTGGACACTCTAGAGGGCCGTGCACAAAGGTGTGACTGGCATCAGGATCAGGAGCCAGAGCAGGTGAGCACCTTGCTGCTGCAATTGGCCAACTCCGAGATCAGAAAAGGAAAAAAGGAAAGAAATCTCTAGTTTGCAGACTGGAGGTCAGAAAAGCTGCCTGTGGCTTATGCTATGTGCAGAGCCTGAAACACCGGCCCCTCCCCCTGCTGTCCCACTGCCCTCTTCTGCCTTCCCCCTGTCCAGCCACAGGTATGGGTCAGGAAACCCATTAACGCATTAATTAACCTAAAGATCACCTGATGGGGGCAGATTTCTGGGCCCCACCTTGATGAATCGGGAGGTCCCAGGGGTTACATTTCCACAGGTACCCCTGGGTTTTCACCCATTTCACTCTGCACCCCGGAGAGCTGAGGTGCTTAAGAATGGGCTTGGTGGAGCACATAGGCTCTCAGAGCTGGGGGTGGCCTAGACACCGTGCTGTTCCCCTTGTGCCTGTCACATCTGGGGAAACTGAGGTCTCCAGGCTAGTGGGTGACTGAATGAGACTGAAACTCATGTCCTCTCCCCACCAGTCCCCTACCAACCCCTAGCCCCTGGCTTCACCCTGCACAGCTGAATCAGGCCCTCCTGAGGACCGATCAGCCCTCAAATCCAAGACAAGGCCATCTTCTCAGCAGGCAGCTGGGAGCCATGCTCCAAGGGCACTCACCAGGCCTTGGGTTCGAATCCTGATGATGCCTCTCCCAGTCATATGGCCTTGGAGCAAATGGCTTCTCCTCTCTAAACTTCAGTCTTACAGACTTAAAGCAGGGCTATTGGGAAGATCTCAAATCATGTGTGTGAAGGAAGTGATTCACACACAGTAGGTGCAAGGTCAGGGCTGGGGGCCTGGGAGACCCTGAGGTGCAGTATGTGACTCCTCTCAGACCCCGCCAGCTCCCAAGGTGCCGCCACCCAGCTGTCTGGTGCCTCCTGCACACATTGCTGCTCCTGCCTGGAATCTGGGCACCCACGCCTCCCCGCCCCTTTCCAAGACCAGAAGCTTGAACCTGCAGAAATTCATTTCTCTCTCCCAGTGGGAGCCTCAAACAAGGACATGTTTAGGGAGAAAGTCCCTTGGACATAGACAATTGGTATCTGGCTTTACCCCTCATTAAGAGTTGGTAGTATACTGAAAAGATATACCAAGCTGAGGCCCTGCTGTTCAAAGCAATGGGGTGGAGCCACAGTTCCCCCATCTGTAAAATGGGATAATGATAGTATCCACTTTGCAGGCTAATGTGAGGGGCACATGGGAGAAGCTATGGACATGAAGTGCTGAGTTCAGGGTGTGAACTCTATTTGTGGCACAGTGAATGGAAGCTGTTGAGATTGAGAATCCATCTGGATTGAGAATCAGAGGGTGTGAGTTCAAGACCTATCTCTTCCTCTTAGGAGCTGAGTGCCCTTGAGTTAGTCTCTTTGCCTCTTCAAGCTTTGATTTTTTGATCTGTAAAATGGGAGTATGTTACCCAGGCTGCCCATTTCAGAGGCCTGCTGTATAACTACAATAAAGAATGGGTGAGGCTGGGTTACACCTGTAACCCCAGCACTTTAGAAGGCGGAGGTAGAAGGATATCTTGAGCCCAGGAGTTTAATATCAGCCTGGGCAACATAGCGAGATCCCATCTCTACAAAAAATTTAAAAATTAGCAGGGCGTGGTGGCATACTCCTGCTGTCCCAGCAATGCAGGAGGCTGAGTGGGAGGATTGCTTGAGTCTGGGAGGTCAAGGCTGCAGTGAGCCGTGATTGTGCCACTGCACTCCAGCCTGGGTGACAGAGCAAGACCCTGTCTCAAAAAAAGAAAACTGTTATAAAATAGATTATGCTGTGGAAAACTCCTGGGACCTCCTGCCAGGCAGTACGGCTTGGGCTTCACCCCGGTCTTCACTTGACAGCCTGGATGGAGGCGGCGGGAGGCAGGGGGAGGGGGGAGTGATGGTAAAAAAGCCTTAGAAGTATCATTCACAGTCCAGGAAATCTCTGCAGGGTCAGAGAGTTCCAAATATGTGGCCAGGGACCATGGCTGGCAGGACCAGGAGGGCAAGGTGACCAGGCCCGAGCAGGGGCCACGGCTCAGGTTCCTAAAGCAACAGAGGTCCCTGGGTATGGGGGAGAGTGCATTGGTCTGAGGGTCAGGAGAGCTGGGTCCCAGGCTGGCTCATCACTGGCGAGTGACCTTGGAAAAGCTGTGTCAGCCCTCTGGTCCCAAGCTCTCCCCTTGTGAGAGGGGTCAGTGATCCTGCCCCCAAGTGTCCTTGGTGAGGGCAGCTTCTCCTGCCCGCTGCCCCTTGGGGTGAAGGGTCAGAAACACTGTGAGTCTCAGGAAGTAGCGAGGAGAGCAACTGCAGGGACAGCCCGTTGCGTTTGTTTTCTGTGGCTGCCATAACAAATGACCACAGGCTAGGTGGCTTCAAACAACAGACCTGTATTGTCTCCCACTTCTGGAGGTCAGAAGTCTAGAGTCAGGAGCCAGCAGGGCTGGCTTTTCCTGGAGAGGCTGAGGAAGAGCCTGTCCCTTGTCTCCCTAGCTGCGGGCGGTGGCCGGCAACCCTTGCTCTTCCTTACCTCGTGGCTGTGTCACACCCATCTCTGCTTTCATCTTCACCTCACCTCCTTCCTGTGCATCTCTCGGTGTCCTCTCCTCTGCTTCTAAAGACATTGGTCATTGGATTTAGGGTCCAACCTAGGCCCAAGATGATTTCATCTCAAAATCCTTAGCTAATTCCATCTGCAAAGATCCTATTTCCAAACAAGGTCACATTCTGAGGTTCCAGGTGGGCATGAACTTTGGATGGGACACCCTTCAACCCACTGCAGTCACCAAGGTTTATGAGGTGTTTATTGCTCATAAGACCTCCACACAGTCTTATCTCTTCCTCACTATCACCCATTTTCCAGATTACAGAAACCAGGGCCCAGAGACATTAAGAATGTGCCCAAGTCAGGCCAGGTGCCGTGGCTCACGCCTGTAATCCAAGCACTTTGGGAGGCCAAGACTGGTGGATCACCTGAGGTCGGGAGTTTGAGACCAGCCTGGCCAACATGGCAAAACCCCGTTTCTACTAAAAATACAAAAAAAAATTGGCCGGGCCTGGTGGTGCATGCCTGTAATCCCAGCTACTCAGGAGGCTGAGGCAGGAGAATTGTTTGAGCCTGGGAGATGGAGGTTGCAGTGAGCTGAGATGGAACCATTGCACTCTAGCCTGGGTGACAGAGCGAGACTCTATCTCAAAAAAAAAAAAAAAAAAAAAGAATGTGCCCAAGTCACACAACAAGTGAGGGGCAGATATCTGGGATTTGAGCCCAGGTCCCTGGTGCTCCTTCACCTTTCCACCTTTTTGTAGCTGGCTGGGGGATGCCCAGAGACCCCTTAGGGCCCACAGCTAGGAACCCATGGGGCAGGAATTCCAGCCAGCCCTATGAAGACCCCAGGTCTGCAGGGGCTCTTGGGCCCCAGAGAGAGGCTGGAGACAGGCAGGGGAGCTTCAAGGTGTGAAGGGGCCCAGCCGTGCCCCCAGGAGACCAACATGCGGCAGAGGATTGAGAGCCACAGTTCATTATCTTTGCCACTGACTCTGTGAACGTCATTGTGCCCTCCCAGAGAATAGGGGCAGCAGCACTGACTTTATGGGGTAATTACCAAGTACCGAAATGTTCATCATAATAGTACTAATCACTAAAATGTGTCCGTAAGCACTTTACAAATGCTTTTATTTTTTTCCATGTAATGTGTGGGAAAGGAATTGCTTATTCAGTCACGTGCATTCAGTTGTGTGTGGTTGAACCAGTGACTTCGCCTCAGTTTGCTCCTCCATAAACCAAGGGTTAGATGAGCACCCATCTTCCCGGTTGTCATGTGAGGCAAACGGGATCCAAGTACAGTGCTTGGCCCAGGTGTGTGGTCCAGGTAGAGGCTCAGAGGATGTTTTCTTGCCTGTAAGATGGGGTAGTGGTAGTATTATGATGATGCTATTATTTGTCGTATGAGGATTTGGTGAAGTAATGCGAAGGAAGCACTTGGCTCAGGGCCTCGCCAGAAATTGATGGAAAGTGGCCTCCTTTGTGGCATCAGAAAGATTTGAGTATAAATCCTAATGCCAGTGTTTACTACTGTGTGACCTTGGGCAGGTAGCTTTGCTTCTCTCAGCTTGGCATCCTGATATGCAAAGTGGAGTGGGAAAAACCTGCCTCATAAGATTGTGCCATGAGATGATGGGTAGGTAATATCTCAAATGGAACCCTCATCATGCCAGGCATTCGAAATATGTTGAGCTTCCGCCCTGCTTCTGGGCATCTTAAAGATGTCCCCAGAAGGGACACATCCTAGTCCAAGGAGGGTGGATTTGATTTTTGGGAAAATTGGGAGCAGTCGTGCCATAGTGGAGCATATGGGGTTGGTGGAGCCTACGGGAGAAGCAGTGAATGGATGACACCATTTGGGGTCCAAGCACCATGTAGCTTTGAAGGAAGGAAGCAGGTCTCTGCAAGCTTCTGTGCCACCTCTGAAGGCAGTTTCCTATAAAGTGGTGCCTTTTCCGTGCTGGCTGGGCTACTCTACCGGGCTGTGTCTGGCTGCCCCGGGACCATTTTGTGGGAGCCATGGGGGGCGTCATCTGGATGAACTCATTCTAACCCAGCTCTGTCAAACACCTGCCTTGCAGGCCCGAGGGAGCTGTGGAGGCAGTGGAGGGCGGGGGATGCTGTAGCAGCCATTTGGGGTGCCTCCTGCATGCCTGAGGCATCCATGCCGAGTGAGGCCCACAGGCTCATCCGGAGGAGAGGGTGCTGGCCTGCAGCTCACTGATCCTTCTGAAGTTTTTTAATCTGTGCCCATGGGCAGGGCACGCCATCCTACGTGGGCCTGACTTAGCATTGATGTAGCACAGTAGTTGAGGACAACGTCTGGGCCCAGGCTACTTGGGATCAAATCTGATGCCTGGCCGCTGACCAGCTGCATGTCCTTAATCTCCAAGCCTCTGTTCCCTCCACTGTCAAATGGAGATGACAACACTGCCGGCCTCATCAGGTTGTTGTGTCGGAGACTGAACTGTGTGTGTTCCAAGATGCACATTTTGACGTCTCTGAAGCCAGGTTGTGCCTGACAACTGGTGGTACGCCACAGTGGAACCAGCCATGCCTTTTATTTCTTAAATATACATAAAGTAGTGATACAGTTTAGAGTCAAGAAAATATGATAAATAAGATCAGTTTTATAAGGGGCTTAGAACAGGGCCACCAGGCTGGTGGGAAGAAGCCAGGATTGCCACCTGCCTCCCCAGCTCAGTTGCGGTGGGTCCCTCACCGGGGCCTTTGTGTCCACTCTGAAACAATCAGCAAAAGAACACCTGCTTGCCGGAGCAGTTGTGAGAAGTCGGCAAACTTATGTGTGTATCACATGACCAGCAGAGCCCCCATATGCAGTAGGTGCCTAATAAATGGCCGTGTAAAACAAACAACAAAGACCATAATACAAGGAGGAATTTAAAGCATAGACTCTGGGATTCTAATTCCTGCTCCACCATTTCCATGCTGTGTGACCCAGCACAAGTTTCTTAACTTCTCTGTGCCTTAGTCCCACCATCTGTAAAATGGGGATAACAAAAGTGTCCAATTCATAGGATTGTTGTGAGGATTAAGTAGAATTAAAGTGCTTAGGACAGCCCTTGGCAGAAGTGTAAGCAATTATTATTTGACGAACTTTAATGAGTCTCTTCTAGTTCAATAAATGATAGCTAAAATAAACACTAGGCTCAATAAAATAATAGCAATTGAGGCTGCACTTGCTTTATAGCTGAGAAAACCAAGGCCCAAGATGCATGCTGGTTTGCCCAGGGTCACACAGCCGGCTCCCAGCAGACTGGAACCACAGCCCAGTGTCCAGGCACCAGCCCAATGCTGCCTCTTTGCCCATGTTGGTTTGGGACTCTGTCTCTTATGCAGAAAGGAGTTCTTGCCATAGGAGGGAGGGTTTCTAGAAGAAGCCACCACCAGATGCATCACCAGTGCTTCAGGGATCCACAGGGTAATTAGGGCCCTCATTAGAAGTGGTTTCCGTCTTCCCTCAATTTTCTGCCTGTCCACCACAAACAGTGGAAGGGGCCAAACTGGAATGCCCAGCCTGCCCACAGCTGCCCAAGGTCAGCAGAGCTTGCCAACCATCCTGCAAGCCTACCAGCCAGCACTCTCCTGGCCTCCAAGTGGCTTCTGCAGAGTTGACACAGCAAAATTCCCTCCTGGAGACAGCAAAAGCTGTGGCTGGCCAGCTGGTCCAGCCACCAGACAGGCCAAGGCCACAAAGTGGCCTTGGAGCTGGGGGGAGGACAAAGACCTGGGTGCAGCCAGCCATGACAAGCACTTCAAGTGACCTTGGACAAGTCACAATCTGTTTGTGAGCGTCAGTTTCCCATCTTTGAAACAAGCCTTTTGGGGCCAGATGGGCCCCCTGAGACTTTAAATGTCTAAAATTCAAAGTTGCCTGGACATTGCTGATGTCCAGGTCACGGGGGAAGGGGCAGGGTTGGAGGGGTGGAGCTGGTGTCTGCGTGTGGAGTGCAATGTGTGTGGATCTTGGGTTGGACTCCCTAGGAGCAAGCATGAGACAGCGCTCAGGAGAAAGGGGCTGAAAGGAAACCAGGTAGGGAGAGAAGGAGATAAATAAGCGTGTGGCCTCAGCTGATCCCATGGGGGATGCGGGGAATGAACTGCACCCCAGGGTTGGCTCTGCCTTGAGGCAAAAGAGCTGGCCTTTCATACCCCGTATCAGATAGTTATTGGCCACGGCTGCCTTCTGAGCGGGATGCTGTGTGCAATTGCCAGGGCAGGAGCTCCTGTTCTTCCCAGGGCAGGCCTGCAGAGAAGGGGCAGCCGGGAGCTCTAGCTCCCAGCAGCTGGGGTGTGGGAGCTGCAGACTGGTAAGGAGGACTAGGGTGGGCACCAACAGTGTCCACTTTATTATGTGGATTTGGGATGCAAAGGTTGCTGGGTACCAGTCTCTTCCTAGCAACTATGTGAAGGCAGCAGATTAAGAGCTCTTTAGGCCACTTCTAAATTTATCAACTTACGTGACTCACTTCAGATTAAAATGAAGCCCTTCTCCCCATCCCACCCCCAGCCAATTTCATATTTCTGAGCTCAGAGCATCCTGAAGAGGGCATAGAATGTAAATCAATAAAACCAATATTAGCTAAGTACTTGGTGTGGACCAGGCTGTTTGTTAGGCTCCTTGCCGAGCTCGGAGATGAATCAGCTCCAGAAACAACTCCCGTTGGGAGGCCGAGGCAGCCCCAGGTAGAAGGTGGTATACGACTGCAGGTGCCCAGCTTGGGGGCTAGGCCATGAATAACTTCCAGGGCCGAGACTCAGCCTCACCAGCACAGTATTTAGAGCTTCCAGCGCCTCAGTTTCCTTATCTACAAAATGGGGCCAGTGTGGTAAAGAGTACGTGGCCTGAGCCACTCCTGCACTCAGAGAGTAGCAATAAAATTAAGCGAGACCTGGCACTGGGACCCAGGGCTGTTTCTAGGCACTTCTCTGCCCTCTCAGAGGCCTGAGTCTGCCCCATGACCTCAGGGGAAGGAAATTCTGAGCTGAGTGGAGACATCAGCTTCCCTGGCCCTGGGAACATCTACAGTGGGCTTCACTACAGCCCCCTGGGTAACCTGTCATAACCAAGACAGCTCTCGTTTAGCGAGCAATTTTGCTGCTAGGGGCTCTGCGTGCAAAAGTTTCCTTTACCCTCACCACTGCGACTGGATCCATTTACAGATGAGCAGACATGGTCTCAGAGATGGGGGATGGCTTGTCCAGGGCCTCTCGGCTAGCCCCTCTGCTCCTGCCCCTTTGCATTGGACCCAAGGGGAGACTGAGGCCGGAGAAGAGTTGACCAAGGTTGCAGAGTACAGTCCAAAGCCCAGCACCCTGTCCATGGTATTAGCCCCTCTCCCAACCCTCCAGGAAAGAGGCGTGGCTTGGGCCAGACCTCAAACTGGGAATAGGGCGATTCATACCTGGCCCATGTCCCAACACAACTGCCCACGGGGACAAGTTCAGAGTATCCTTGAGACTGACTCTTCAGCAGCAACAGGCCTGGCCCCCAGGAACTGACCATGTCCTTGGTCTTTATCCTGCCTCCCTACAAGACAGCAGGTGACTCTTGAAGGTTTGGAGCCACACTGGCTCCACGTTTGGGGAAGAGGTGGTTTACATGTCTTAAGCACCTGCCAGCTACTATTGAGGAAATTGTGATTCAAATTCCAACTTTGCCACTGACAAGCTGTATCCCCCTCGGTCAGTTACTGTTCCTTTCTGTGCCTCAGGGTTTTGACCTCTATCTCAGGGGGAAATGACCATAGCCATTGTGGAGATGATTCGAGATATGTACATGGACCCCACCCAATGCCGAGGGTGGTGATTATCACCCCAGGTAGCAGCATGTGGGGCTGAAGTCCACTCTGTAAAGGAGACATTCTTATTACACTGCACAGATTCTCAGAGAGGTCCAGGGACTTGTCCCCAGTCACACGACAGATTAGCAATAGAACATGATTGGGTGCTGGTCAGTTAGTGTCCTTTGAGGAGTGTGTTGTGGTGTTCTTGAGGCCTCAGAGGGCAGCCAAGGGCACTTCCCAAAGAGAGCTTTCTTCTGTCAAGGAGATTAAATCCCAGGATGCAGAATTGTGGCAGTGGTTAAGAGCAGACTCTGGAGCTTGAGGGCCTGGGCATGATTCCCCAAAACTTCCTAGCCATGTGACCTTGAGCAAACGACTTAACTTCCTGTGCCTCGGTCTCCTCATCTGTAAAATGGGCAAAAATACTAGTACCAACTTCATGGGATTCTAGTGCAGATTAAATGAGTTACATGTAAGAAGCCTAGAACCATGCCTGATGCAAGGGAGTCTCTATGAAAAATCAGCTTCTGAGGGCCTTCCTGCGCCTCCCTTTGTTGTAGGCTCCTGGGCAACAGACTCTGGGCCTCTGGAGTCATGATCTCCAGCCAGTATGTTTTGTTGGTTTTTGTGTTTGTGTTTGTTTTCAGTGATTTCATTAGAACACTGTTGAGTGCTTGCAGGTAGAATAGATGAAGGGAGGGGCCTTCCCTACTGGTCCCCCAGATCCTCTCTTGCCCTTTCAATCGTCTGTTTTTCCTGCGTGGCCAGAGGAATCTTTTTTGAGAATATAAATCAGATTGTAGTGTTCCTGCTTGAAACTCCACAGTCCTCCCCTTGATGTACAGGAACAAGTCCAGACTCCTTTCTGCAGCCTGTAAGCCCTTCTGGGTCTGACCCTCATCCCCCACCCCTCTCCTGGCTTTCCTCTCATTTACTGCCCTTCTTTCTGTGCCTCAAACTCATCAGCCTCTTTCCCGTCTCAGGGCCTTTGCACATTCTATTTCCCCATCTAGACTACACTTTCCCCTTCAGTTTATTTCATAGATTCCTTCTCATCAAGCTGAATGGTAATTCCTCACTGAGGCCATCCCTGATCTATTAAAAGAGCTCCCCCCACCCCCTCACCAATATTCCCTGTCACGGCACTTGTTTTTGAATAGCATGTACCACCGCTGACATTATTTTCCGTATTTATTCCCTTGTTTGTTGTCTGTCTGTCTTCCCTAGACAATCAGTAGCTTGAGGGCAGGAAGCATATCTGTCTCATTCACTTCTGTATTAAAGGGCCTAGGACAGGGGAGGTGCTCAGAAGATTTTTGTGGAATGAATGAATGAATGAATGAACAAATGAATTGGCCAGATATGGAGAGCTGGTACAGGGGAGGCAAGAACAAACCCAGAACAGCCCTTCTCTGGAGGGAGGTAGTGGGAGCAGAGGAGAAGATGCCATCCTAGAAAATGTCCTTTGAAAGCCATCCTGGGTGGCAGCCTCGGCCAAGTTCAAGTTCCATCTGCTCTCTTTTGCGCAGCTGTGAAAGGGACACCAGTATCCTCCCTCACCGTCACACTTGACCCGGTATCTGCAAGACAGGAGAGAAATGATAGTGGAGAGGTTGCCCAGAAACCCCCGCCTCGATCCACCTGCCTGTCCTGAGTCTCTCTGGACACCCCAGAGAGAGAAGGAAAGGGGGTGAGAGGGAGAGCATGGGCAAAGGGGGTGCAGTCGCAAATGAGGCAGCTGCAATTCACAGTCTCCAGTGGCGTCCATTCTAGCTGGGGAGAGGGCCAGTGCAGACAGAAGCTCATCTGGAACGAGTCTGACATCAGGTAGCAGCCATGGAGGGAGGCCAGAGAAAGAGGGCAAGGCTCTAGATTGCAGGTGGGGCTCAGAGAAGGAGTCTCCAAGGGAGGAAGAGCACTCAGCTGTCCCGTTCTTTGGAAATTTCAGCTTTGTCGCATTGTTTGTGGCTCCACTGTGTACTTTCCAGCTTAAAGAGCCCTTAATGAAGGGTTTGGGGGCCAGGCCTTAATAAAGGGAAATTTCTGCTGATTAGACCCATGCAGGCCAAGATCTGGAAAGAGGCTGGTGCTTCTTGCCTGGTGCTTACCTGCCCCACCCGCTGAAAAGCCCCCAGCTTCTCCCCCAGCAGAGCACCCCGGAGAAGCCAGCAATTACTGTGTCCCCAACCCACAGGGTGGCCAGAAAAGAAACCAGGCAGCAACAGCTTGGAAAACCCTATTTTCCTTTTTTAAACTACAGTCATTTGAATTACAAAAATAATGCATGCTTGTCGCAACAAATGGAATGATACAGAAGGATCTATGGCAAAATGAATAATTTTCCTCTCCTCACATCCCACATTTACCTGATGTAACCACACTGTCGATACCCTATTTTGTCAATTCTGGGATGCACTTTTTTCCCCGCATTTTAACATCTCTGAAGTCAGGATATGTCTTGCAGTTGACAGCACGTCATAGTTTTATTGGAAGTCCTTTTTTCTTTCTTCATGGTACATAAAATCATGGCTCGACTTACCATTGGACTTAAATCTGAGGAAATCTGGTAACTTGTTTTTTTCTCTTGTTTGTTCTTTCATATACTGGCAGATACAAGTTTGGAGGGGGTTCATTGCTTTTTTTAATGGCATCATTTTATGTGCAGCCCATGGCTTTATTTTGTCACTTAGCAATGTACCATGGCCATCCTGGTGGCTCAGCAGTCATGGAATGAGAAGTGGCAGAAGCCAGTGTAGATGACAAGGACCTTGTTGCTGCCAGCCCTACTGTTTGCCAGCTGTAGGATACCCGCTATGGGCCCCATTAAGGAGTGAAAGAGCCAGGCCGGGTGCATTGGCTCACGCCTGTAATCCCAGCACTTTGGGAGGCCAAGGTGGGCAGATCGCTTGAGGTCAGAAATTCCATACCAGCCTGGCCAATATGGTAAAACCCCATCTCTACTAAAAAATGCAAAAATGGTGGTATGCACCTGTAATCCAAGCTACTCGGGAGGCTGAGGCAGGAGAACTGCTTGAACCTGGAAGGCAGAGGTTGCAGTGGGCCAAGATGGTGCCACTACACTCCAGCCTGGGTGACAAGAGTGAAACACCGTCTCAAAAAAAAAAAAAAAAAAAAAGGAATGAAGGAGCCAGCACATGTGCAGTGCCCAGCACAGGCGAACTCCAAGTGAATGCCCGGAGTCAGAGCTTCCCTGTGGAAGGTGTGCCACAGTAGGATGCATTGTTGCCCCCTCCCCAACCAAGCACCCCTGAGACCCAGAGCAAGGGCAGGGACTCTGAGCTCAGATTAAAAGGTCAGATGCAAAAGGTCAGCTAAAAACAGCCACACAAAAACAAGAGCAGGAGGCAAAGTCAGAAAACAGTCTCAAAGGTTAGAAGAGAAAACAGCATAGCAAACAACACAAAGCTGAAAAGCTGCTTCCTTCACCCCCAAATCAAATAACAGATATTTTTAAATATCAACAGGAGCAGATAGAGGCTTCTTACTAAGGAGAAAGTCACAGAGAGGCCAAAGTGATCTTCCAGTCCCCCTGGCTCCACCCCTGCCAGTTGCAGGAGGCCCAGGTCAGCTACATTCACCTACTGGGTGCAGCTCCTGAGCTCCCAGTCTGTAGGATTTTCTGGATAAGAATGCTGTGGATTGCTGGGTGCGGTGGCTCACACCTGTAATCCCAGCACTTTGGGATGCTGAGGTGGGTGGATCACTTGAGACCAGGAGTTCAAGACCAGCCAGGCCTGACCAACCTGGCCAACTCTACTAAAAATACAAAAATTAGCCAGGCATGGTGGCGTGCACCTGTAGTCCCAGCTACTCGGGAGGCTGAGGTACGAGAATTGTTTAAACACAGGAGGAGGAGGTTGAAGTGAGCTGAGATTTCACCACTGCACCCCAGCTTGGGTGACAGAGTGAGACTCCATCTCAGAAAAAAAAAAAAAAAAAAGAATGCCGTGGACTGACATGTATTGTTCCAAGTGTTTTGCTGGACTTATTTGATTACAATATCCCTCTAGCAGTTATTATTCCCATTTTACAGATAAGGAAATTGAGGGTCATTGGTACACAGTGACCTGTCCATGGGCACTGAGCCAGCCAGCTTGACCATGAGGACAAGGGGACTAGGACTCAGAGCATGGGGTCTAGCAGAGAAACCAGTAATTGTAAGTCAGTGTAATAACAGCCAGGCCGGAGGAAGCCGGGGGATGCAGGAGCCCAGGGGAAGCCCTGGCCTGTTGTTGGGGCTGTCACGGGGCAACCTCAAGAGGGCCCCACGAGGGCAAGTGGAAGGCTAGCTAACAGCCAGCCAGCTGGAAAAACAGGGAGCCAGGGAAAGGTGCTCTAGGCAAAGGCACCACTTGAGCAGGCACTGAGGCCACCACCAGCAGTGCAGCGCAGAAGGCACCAGGCTGGGGTGGCCAGGACATGGCAGGAGAGGTGGCCCGGCTAAGTCCAGGGCTGCAGGCTAAGTGGTTGTAAGCTGAGGAGTGATGTGGCCAGATTGGCCCTTTAAGAGCATCCTACAAGGACAATGACCCTAGTGAGGATAATGGGTTGGAGGGATGAGGCTGGAGGCAGAGGCTGGAGGCTCACGGTGTAGCTGGGGTAGGGTAGAGGCTGAGTTGAAGGCAGGTTCCCAGGAGAGCAGGGCATGGGATGGGCTGACAGGGCTTTGGGACTGATAGGAGGCAGGGAGAGGGGAGGCATGGTGAGTCACGGCAGGCAGTGAGTCCCAGCTGGTGGCATTCAGAAAGGGACAGAGATGGTGAGAAGGGAAGTAGTCAGGGAAAACCATGAATCCCATCCTGGGAAAGGGCCTGCAAATCCATTTAATGAGAGGCCAGGAGGGTTATGAACAGACACATTTGGGAACCACTGGCAAAAGGCATATGCAAGTCCTCCATAGAGTGAAAGCAACCAGCCTTCCCTAAAGGGGCAGGGAGCTTTCATTCATTTAGCAAATGCCGTCTGGGGGCCTACTGTGTGCTAGGCAGTGGGGATACCACACTGAACACAACAGATCTGTTCACTGCCCTGTGGAGCTTGCATTTGAGCAGGTGGAGACAGACAATAAACAAAGACATAATTGAGTGGATCGTCAAGGAGAAAAATAAAGCAGATGAAGGGAGATGAAGAGGGTTGTTTTGAATCAGGTCAGGGAAGACTTTCCTAAGAAGGTGGCCTTTCAGCAGAGACCTGAGGGAGCCTCATGGCTGTTTGGGGAGAGGGTTTCAGACTAAGGAATGGCCAGTACAAAGGCCCTGACATGGGGACATGCTCAGTGAGTTGGAGAAACAGCAACGGAGAAGTGGGATGGAGGAAAGTGAGGAGGCAGGGATAGGAGATGAATTCAGAGAGCTGACAAGTTGGGGGCTAGGATCACACAGGGTCTCATGGGTCATCGTAAGGACGCTGGCTTTTCCTCGAAGAATGACAGGAGCCACAGGAGCATTGTGAGCAGAAGAGGGACTTGATTTTTGTCTGACTGTGTGTGGAAAACAGACTGTGAGGGGTGAGATGAGAGGCAGGAGAGCAGGAAGGAGGCTACTGCAATGAGTGTGGTGAGAGAGGATGGTGGCTGGGACCAGGGTGGAGACTGGAGGTGGAGAAAGAGGGTCACATTCAGGATAGCTTCAGAGGTAGAGCAAACAGGATTTGCAAGGAGGTATTTACTGAGATAATTTTTATTTTAGAATTGAAGAGTTGGGTGGACCCCAGAACCTAGCGCATTGTCTAGAACCTGGTAGAACCTGATAAGCACTTAGTAAATACTGAACCAAGGAAGGAAGGAGGGATTTGTAGGTGGGTGGATGGATGGATGGATGGATGGATGGATGGATGGATGGATAGGTGGGTGAAGAGATGAACGGGTGGGTGGATGGGCAGATGGATGGATGGGTGGATGGATGGATGGATTTGTGGGTGGGTGAGTGGATGGATGGATGGATGGATGGATGGATGGATGGATGGAAGGATGGATGGATGGATGGATTTGTGAGTGGGTGGATGGATAGGTGGATGGGTGGGTGGGTGGATGGATGCATGGATGGATGGATGCATGGATGGATGGATGGATGGATGGATGGATGGATGGATGGATAGCTGGATGAATGGATGGATGGATGGATGGATGGATGGATGGATGGATGGATAGATGGGTGGATGGATGGATGGGTGGGTAGATGGATGGATGCATGGATAGGTGGGTGGATGGATGGGTGGATGGATGGATGGATTTGTGGGTGGGTGAGTGGATGGATGGATGGATGGATGGATGGATGGATGGCTGGATGGATGGATTTGTGAGTGGGTGGATGGATAGGTGGATGGGTGGGTGGGTGGATGGATGGATGCATGGATGGATGGATGGATGGATGGATGGATGGATGGATGGATGGATGCATGGATGGATGGATGGATGGATGGATGGATGGATGGATGGATAGCTGGATGAATGGATGGATGGATGGATGGATGGATGGATGGATGGATGGATAGATGGGTAGATGGATGGATGGGTGGGTAGATGGATGGATGCATGGATAGGTGGGTGGATGGATGGGTGGATGGATGGATGGATTTGTGGGTGGGTGAGTGGATGGATGGATGGATGGATGGATGGATGGATGGATGGATGGATTTGTGAGTGGGTGGATGGATAGGTGGATGGGTGGGTGGGTGGATGGATGCATGGATGGATGGATGCATGGATGGATGGATGGATGGATGGATGGATGGATGGATGGATGGGTAGCTGGATGAATGGATGGATGGATGGATGGATGGATGGATGGATGGATGGATGGATGGATGGGTAGATGGATGGATGCATGGATAGGTGGGTGGATGGATGGATGGATGGATGGATGGATGGATGGATGGATAGATGGATGGGTGGATGGTTTGGTGGAGGAGTGGACAGAGAGATGGATGAATGAGTGAGTAGATGGGTGGACAAAAGGATGGAGGGACAGAAGAATAAGTGGATGGATGGGCAGGAAGATATGTATATGGGTGAATGGATGAATGGGTAGAAGCAAAAAGATAGTGAGGCAGAGAGAGAAGAAAACAAGTGGACTTCGATTGCCAGAATAAGTATAAAATTTTACTCAGAGGCAGTGGGAGCCATTGCAGGTTATCGTACAGGGACATGACAGGATGCGAGTACTGTTGGAGGCACTTTCAGATAGTGGCTTTCAGTGGTGCCTGGCACTATGGCCCAAGCTTTTAACTCCCCTGAACATTAATGACCAATTCTTTCTGTTTCTTTTCCTGCTGTCTAACCCCTCACCCTCATTCATTTATTCATTAGCAAGTTTTCATTGAGTACTTACTCTGAGCTGAGGGCACTGGGGACATGATGTGAATAAACCAGACACAGTCCCTGCCTATAGGACACATTCTTCAACCCCCATCAGGGCTGTGGAACTAGAGACTCACAGGCCTTTGTGGCCCACTGGCTTCATGCTGAGAATTGATGAGTTCTCTCTGCCCTTGCCAGTGACCTTGACTTCCCACAGCCTCAGTAGAGATCCTAAGGTAAGTCAGGCAGGACCTGACAACTGGACTCAGGACCCTGGTAACCCCTAGCATCCTCCTTCTAGCACAGGGCTTCCTTGTTTGGGGTTTTTGTTCTTTGGTCTCATCTGGGGATTTGTTTTAGGGTGTATATCTGTGTTTGTCTGTGTGTGTGTCTGTGTGTGTGTGCTCACACACATGCTTGGGGGGAGAGGCTGTGCTAGGAATGGATAAAGGAAAGGAAGGGACCAGCATGTTTCAGGCTCAGTACATATTATTTGTTCCTGTAGCAAATATTTCTTGAACTCTTGATACATGCTGGGTACATTTGAGGCAGTGGGTATATAGTGGTAAACAAGACAGAGGAGTTCCCATTAATAACTAAGATTAATAATTCTGTCTGGGGCTGGGTGCAATGGCTCATGCCTGTAATCCCAGACTTTGGGAGGCTAAGGCAGGCAGATCACTTGAGATCAGGAGTTTGAGACCAGCCTGGCCAACATTTAGTAGAGATGAAACCCCATCTCTTCTAAAAATACAAAAATTAGCTGGGTGTGGTGGCTCGCCCCTGTAGTCCCAGCTACTCAGGAGGCTGAGGCAGGAGAATTGCTTGAACCCAGGAGGTGGAGGTCACAGTGAGCCAAGATCATGCCACTGCACTCCAGCCTGGGCGACAGAGTGAGACTCTGTCTCATCACCACCATCATCATCATCGTCATCATCATCATCATCACCACAATAATTCCGGCTGGGGTGATTATCACAAAGAAAATTAGTGAGAATCGAAAGGGCTCCCCGCCACTAGCATGGTCAGGGAGGACCTTGCTAGTAGGTGATGTTCAAGATGCCGCCATCTGGGAAAGAGCAGTCCCAGCAAAGGAGTCAGCCAGTGCGAAGATCCTGAGGTGAGAACATACTGGGCACGTTTAAAGACTCCAGCTGTTGTGACTGCAGCAAAATGTGTGAAAGGGAGGGAGTTAGATGATGTGGAAGAAGTAGAGAGGGGCCTGATCTTTTGGTGCTTTGTAGATCACCCTGTGGAATTTGGGGTTGATTCTGACATATGAGCATCTTATGCAGGGCTGAGACACACACACACACACACACCTGGCTGCTGTTTGAAAAACAGATTGTCATCTCATTAAATCCCTGCAACAATTCTAGGCACTTGATGGTGAAATCCCCATTCTACAGACAGAGAAATTGAGTCACTCAGCTAGTGGGTGGCAAAGCAAGGTTTGTTTGACCAAATCCTATGCTCGATGAGTGGGCACCCACAAAGCCTCCTGGGCAGCAGAATGACTTTGTACGAGTGCAATGGAAGCATGCTGACCTGGCCACTGGCTGAGGGGAGATGGCTGAGTCCCGGCACCTGCCTTGAGTGCCTCCGTGCCCACTTGTGGCCTCCTGTCTTCACTTACCACCCCTCGGCCCCATGTCGCAATGGCGCTGGCTGAGTTTCATGATGCCCTGGCCCCCACATCCGCTCAGGGCCATTGTGGGGTGGGTGCTCAGAGCATGGATCTCACAGGGCTCTGGCACACAGCACCCTCCCAGAGCAACCCTTCCTGACTCCCAGGAGCACAGTCCTTACTCAGGGACAGCCCTGAGCCAGAGCTGGGAAGCCCCAACCTGAGCTGAGAAGCCCCAACCTGAGCCGGGAAGCCCTAACCTGAGCCAGGAAGACAGGCCTGAGCCAGAGCCGGGAAGCCCCAACCGCACAGAACATCCAGACCTCAGACCCCAGGCTTTGCGATCTCTACAGAAGTGAGTAGGCGGATGGACAGGCTCTCTCCCCACTCCGCTCCCGCATCACCACCCCCTTCTCTGGAGAAAATCTGGCGATGAGCAGAGTAAATTTGGTGTCTTTGCTCTGATTCACAGGGGCCTGCTTTAGAAAGCTCCATACGGAGGCAGGGAGAAGCGAAGGGAGCGGGCGCAGGAGAGGAGCCTGCTGCAGGGCTTCCAAGGCGAGAGGAGGCTGTGCCTGGGTGTGCCCCAGCTTGCCCTGAGCTCCCGCAATCCCCCACCTCTTTTTCCAATCCCCCTGCTTGCCCTTTGTCCCTTCCTGTGCCCTCACCCAGCACAGAGCTCAGGGGCAAGGCTCCCAGCCCTGTCACCCACCAGCTAGGCAACCTCACCTCTCCGAGCCTCAGTTTCCACAGCTGTAAAATAGGGTTAATAAACCTTCCCGACAGGACTTCAGTGAGAAAACCACAGAAGGAAGGTACCCTTGGTGCCTAGCACATAGTGAGTGCTGGTTTTAAAAAGGAGATGCCACTTTTCTAGTGATGGTGATGACTTTGGCTACTGGCCTCCTGAAGCCCCCATCACCTCTTGTCCCCTGCCCCTTGGCTCTGTCTGCCTCCTCTCACACCCCTTCCTGAAGGCACACAAGACCCAGACTGAGCCCTCAACCAGCCCCTTTCACAGAGGGGGCCTGCATCAGGTCAGCTTAAGGCCTGTCAGTGCCAGGCACTGTGCCCAGGGCCTTCTTATTCTCACTTTTCCAGTGCAAAGGAAACAGCTTCAGCCCATTTCACAGCTGAGGAAACTGAGGCTCAGCACTGTGAAGGAATCTGCACAGATGTGAGCTGGTATCCAGATGCAGAATTAAGTAGGACACAGACTCGTTTCTTCACCTTCAGGGGATTCTTCCCTGGCTGATGGTTGAGGTTGTATTACATCGTGGGCCTCTGATGTGTAAGATTTCTTTCTGCATCTGGAGGCAATGTACCGGTGTACTGCGCAATTCAGCTGCAGCCTCAGAGTTACAGCTCAAACCCCAGGGCCATGGGGGCTCTGCAGGATGTGAGGCCGGGCAGGGGCAGGGCTGGGACATGCAGAGACCAGCCCACTGGCAAGTGGAGTGAAAACGCAGCATGGGAAACCTGGGGACAGGCCGTGAGGAACTCATCCGGGCAGAGGGGTGGTGGCAGCAGCAGGTGGGTCATGGAGAGCTCAAAATGCCACAGAGACCCCGCAGCCAGCAGTGAGGTGGCTGTGGGGGTAGGGGGAGACGCTAAGGGCATCCACAGGATCCTCACCTGCATGCAGACCCCTCAGCCTGTCCCTTCTAGCACCTCACGGAAAGGCACCCGAGGAGCCTGTGCCCACGGGAGAGGCAGACAGTGGCCAGCAGGGAGGGGGCTGTGGGTTCACCCCTCAGTGAGCTCTTTAGGACCTGCCCCCAAGGTACTGAGGTCACTGTCTCCTGCCCTGGAAGCCTCTGTTCCCTGGAGATGCCTCCAGAGTTTCCAGGAACTCAGTTTTTCTACATCCCTCCTGGACTCACCCCAGGGACCTCGGGAGACCCAAAGTCAGGGCCAGCACCATCACGATGATTCAGACCTTACACAGCAACCCACCAATGCTGCCTGTCACAGCAGAGATGGACTCAGAGAGGCCTAGTAGTTGCTCAAGGTCACAAAGCAAGCAGGTGGCAGAGAAATGGAGCCTGGGCTTGTGACTCACTCCCCAGGGGGCATCTTTCTTTGTTCTTTCATGAATCCCTCGAGGGGAGACCCCTTTATCCCTGGACCACCTTGATCCCTGGGCCTCTGGGTGCCCAGCCCTGTGCCGGGGGCTGATGCCAATGCACCGGCCCCCAAGTCCTTCCGTGGGTGGCTCCAGTGTCTGTCTGGACTGGAGAGGGCCAGTCCCACAGTTTCTTTTTGGAAGTTTTTTCAGGAAGGCATTTGGAGGCCAGCCAGTGGGTCTTTTCCATCACCATGGAAATTTCCTACCATAGAATTATTAAAACCTCCTATGGCCCTTCTCCCACCTCACTTTGTTTTGAAAAACAGCTCCTTGGTGGCCAGGCAGGGGACAGAGCAGCTGAGATCCTAGAATTGAGCCCGCAGAGAATTCTCCAGTGAGAGGCTTCCAGGTAGATCGCTCATCAGACTCAGGATATTCTGGTTTGGAAATCCAGGCCGCCCCTCAGGAAGGGATTCCAGCCACTCAGGGCCAGGAGCCAGGATTGCCTTCTGCTGTCAGTGCTCGGGGTGGTGTCGGCACAGACCAGGCCGGGGCCTTGCCCATCGTTGCCACTCAAAAAATGTGGCTTAATTGTTAGATAGGTAGGGACATAGGTAGGTTGACAGGAAGGAAGGATTGGAGGGAAGGCGAAATAAGACAGGTTCCCTTAGGAGTCCTCCCTGCCCTGGGACCTGGGCCAGTCATTAACTCCTCTGCTGTACAGCCTCCTCATCTGTAAAATGGGGACTGTCGCACCTATCCTACCAGTTGGCCTGAAATAAGAAGCAATGTGTGTGCAGGGTCTGACTCCAGAAATGGCAGCAGTTTTGTCAGCTCTGACATTACCCTCACCAGGGAGAGAAGGTAGGATAGACGACATGTGAGTGAGGGAGATGGACCTGAATCCACCCCTGGGAATCCTAACCCTGCCCCTATGAGCTGTGTCACGTTGGGTAAGCGACTTCACCTCTCTGGGCCTCAGTTTCCTCATCCATGAAATGGGTAGAAAATACAGTGCCTACTGCACGGGTTTGTTGTCAGGGTCCAATGGGAGGAAGCATTGCTTCCCCCAATGCAAATCCCCTTGTTCTGACCTGGATGGGCAGGGCCCTCATAACCAGGCATGTTCAACAGGGCTGGGAGCAGTGGCAGGCCTGGGATGGCAGACAGAGGACTTTCCTTCACTGCAGAGGGATAGATGCTTTTTCAGTTTAGGCTCCTGTGGGTGAGCAGAATTCAGACTTCCTCACTCTCAGTCAGAAGGCTCAGGTGGGGCCCAGCTGAGAAGGCAGCTGTGATTGGCGAGGCCTCAGGGAGACCTGGCACTGGTGGGGCCTGAGCCAGAGGTGCCCTAGGGACACACAGGTCAGGCAGACCACCTGTGCTGGCCACCATGCTGTAGGGTTCCAGCCTTGGAGCAGCTTGACCCTAGCCATGGCACTGCCCTCTCTCCCCCTCTCCTCACCATCAGCCTGGCCAGGAAAGGGCTGCCTTAGGCCAGTGCTCAGCCACCCAGATGAGGCATGGAGGGATGGCCCAAAGGTGGCAATGGAGGCAGCAGGGGCCCAGGATCAGTTGGCTGAGTGGAGCAGACAATGACAGAGGTGTGTTGTGGAGAGCAGTTAGGGCGTGGCCTCTGGAGTGTGGCAGAGCTGGGTGCCAGTGCTGGTGCCCTGCTGCCCTCACCATGTGGCCTGGCAAGCAGCTGAAGCTTCAGGCTTCTTATCAGTAAAATGGGGGCAACACAGTACAGCTCACCCCCAGGCTGACTATGAGGATGCAATGAGACAGAGCACGTAAATGCAGCCCAGGGCATGTACTCACTCATCCACTCAACTAGACATTAAGTACCTACCACGCACCAACACTGAGCTGGGCAGTGGGATTTTATAGCAAATGAAAGCAGTCTAGGGGGACTAATGTGCCCAGGTTTGTCTGGGACATTCCTGATTTTAGCACTGAAAGTCCCACATCCCAGGACACCCCTCAGTCCGAGGCAAACCAGGACAGTTGGTCATCCTAACACAAGCTCTGCCCTCATGGATTTACAGTTTAGTGGAGGGACATAGACAATAAGTAAATATATAATATACATAGTGGGTGTAAGTGTTATTTTTTAGAATATGGCAGAGGTGGGACACAGTGGCTCACGCCTGGAATCCCAGCACTTTGGGAGGCCGAGATGGGTGGATCACCTGAGGTCAGGAGTTTGAGACCAGCCTGGCCAACATGGTGAAACCCCGTCTCTACTGAAAATACAAAAATTAGCTGGGTGTGGTGGTGGACGCCTGTAATCCCAGCTACTCAGGAGGCTGAGGCAGGAGAATCACTTGAACCCAGAAGGTGGAGGTTGCAGTGGGCAGATATTGTGCCATTGCACTCTAGCCTAGGTGACAGAGCGAGACTCTGTCTCAAAAAAATAAAATAAAATAATAAAATAAAATAGAATACAGCAGAGTCAGCAGGAAGAGCGTGATGACGAGGCATCTTATTTTTGATGGGGTGTTCAGGGCAGGGCTCTCTGAGGAGGTGCCATTTGAGCAGGCACTGCCTGAGGTGGGGACTGAAACATGCAGACATCTGGGGGAAGAGCACTCCATGCAGAGGAAACAGTGCAGGCAGAAGCCCTGAGCTGGACTATGCTGGTGTGCTGCAGAAACAGAAGAAGAGAGGGGGTGGGGTGAGGGAGGATCAGCCAGTTGGATTCATTGGGACTACCTTTAGAAGCAAGTGATATAAATACCAACTCAAGTTAGCTTATAGCAAAAAAGATGCATTGGCTCACCTAACAGAAAAAAAGTGGGATTGTTGGCTGGTATGGCTGGATCCTAGTGCTCAAATGAGGTCTTTCCATTTCCCAGCTCTGCTTGCCTCTGTTATCTTCATTCTCAGGAATGTCCTGATAGCCCCAGGCAGGCTTCCTACCAGTATGTAACTGAACAAAAAGAGAGGGTCTGCTCTGAGACCAGGTGACAGGTGGGATGGACTGAGATCTGATGTGGAGGGAGCAGATAGTATGTGAGATTAAACAGAGGGAGGGGTGACAGGGCCCTCTGGCCCTGGCCTTGCAGACCCCACTGAGGACTTTAGCTCTGCATGCACTGGAAGCCACTGGGGGTTTAAAGCAGGACAATGACGTGATCCAATTTATGTTTTAGGAAGATCGTTCTGGTTGCCACGTGGAGAAGGGGTTGTAGTGGGGAGGGGTCCTCAAGGGCTTGGCAAGGAGGCTGATGCAGTAGGCCATGTGGGCACTGATGGCAGAAGGGGAGATGGCGAGAACAGGATGGACTTGGGAGGAACCTAGGAGGAAGTCTGGACCAAGCTAGGGATCTAGGCTGGGGCTGGGGGTGCTGACAGAAACTTGACAAGGTCTTGGGCCTGAAGGAACTGGCGTATGGGAGGGAATTCTGTCCAGGAACAAGGCAGGAACTAGTCCCTAGAGTTGGGACCTCTGTGCCCAAATGACATGAGCCCTCGATCTGGAGGTCTGGGATCTTTTAACCTCCCCTCAGTTAGGGACAAGTTGAGCCCCAGAACCTAGAGCCTGCAGGTGAGGTCCAAATGGCCCTGGCTATGAGGACGGGAAGGCTAGGAAGTCAGGAAGCCCAGCCAGTAGACAGCAGGAGGCCCCGAGCTGAAGGACCTTCTGCTTCAGCTGTGGTCACTTCCCCCCTACCTCCAGTCCTGGGTCCAGGCCAGCCCAAAATTCCCTTAGAAGAACATCAGGGTCCAGGCTGGGTCTTGGAGCTTCACAGGACCTGGCCTGGCCTTTACTTGGTTCTGGGTACCAAGGGCAGCTAAGGGATCTCTGCCCACCAGAGAGACTGGCTGAAGCCACATGAGAGGGAAGAATTGCCCAGAGTCTAGGCTTGCTGGACACAGCAGACCCACATGGGGGTTACCTACCTTCTGACACACCAGACTAGATGAAATGACTTTGGGCCACTTCTGGAATGCATCTAGTTGTGGATATCCAGGCATAGGAGACGTGATCATTTTTCCAAGGTTTCTGCTCTGGCCAGAAATCAAACAGACTTCAGGCATGTCCAGATCCAGGTGTAGCTGAGAACACCTCCCAGAGCACATAGGTGGGGGGCAGTTCTCAAAGCCTGCGTGCTTCAGAAGAGACACTCAGGTCTCCCTGTACCACCATTCTGGGGATGTGTCCCTGCTCAGATCTGGCAGCTGATGGAGAGAAGACTGAGGCCCAGATACCCCGGGAGGGTTTGGCTGTATTTGGGAGTGTGGCTGGGATCAAGGTCAAGGTCATTTATGGAGCGCCTATTTGGTGCTCGACACTTTCCTACGCATCATCTTTTCTAATCCAGCAACGCTGCTGGTCAGTGTTGTGAGCCTAATTTTACTGATGAGGAAACTGAGTGTGAGAGAGGGCCTGCCTGGGCATTTGTTACATAATAAGTTCTCAGAAAACCCAAAATTTATAGAAAGTGAATACCACCATTCCCTCTGGAAAACATTATATTTCCAAGGGATCTGAGAGCCTTCACCTTGGGAAGGAAATTAGTGAGACAGGGTCTCACTCTGTCACCCAGGCTGTGGAGTGCAATGGCACAATCATGGCTCACTGCAGCCTGAAACTCCTTGGGCTCAAGCAATCCTCCCATCTCAGCCTCCCAAGTAGCTGGGACTACAGGCATGCACCACCACGCCTGGCTAATTTTTGTATTTTTTGTAGAGGCAAGGTTTTGGCATGTTGCCCAGGCTGGTCTCAAATTCCTGGGCTCAAACAGTCACCTTGGCCTCCTCCTAAAGTGCTGAGATTACAGGCGTGAGCCACCATACCCAGCCAGAATTAGGCTTTTTACTCAATGCAAATTAGCCTTTCCACCCTCCCTCTCTTCCTTCCCTCCTTGAACTACTTGCAGATAACCTATTATGTGTTAGACACTGCTAGGCCCTAGGAATACAGTAGTGATGAAAAAATAGACACAGGCCTTAGTGAAAGAAGACAGACAGTAAGTATATATATAATATGCATAATAGCTATAACTGTTATTTTTTAAATTATTGCAGAGTCCGGGCCTAGGAGGTGATGATAAGGCTTCTTATCTAGTCAGTGATCTAAAATCAAACAATCCAACAGTCACACAAACACGTTTAAAATACAACCAGGATGAGTGTGATTTCACAAGTAAATCAGAGAAGGCCTCCAGAGAAGTTGGGATTAAGCTGAGAACAGGAGGAAAAGTAGGAGTTTACTAGGTGATGATAGGGAGGGAACAGCATTCTAGGCAGAAGGAACTGAACAGACAAAGGCCATGTGGTGGGGGAGAAGCAGAGGAAATGAGAGCGTGGGGTTCTTGGGGACTGGAGGAGCAGGGCCAGGCCACCCAGTGCTTTGAAGATCACATGTGGGAGTGTTTTCTTTCTCCCAAAAGCAAAGTGGGCAGGAGGATGCTGTGATGTGATCAGCACTGCTTTTGCAAGTGGCAGCAGAGAGGCCAGTGTATTAGTCTGTTTTCACACTGATATAAAGAACTATCTGAAACTGGGTAATTTATTTTTAAAAAGAGGTTTAATTGACTCATAGTTCCTCATGGCTGGGGAGGCCTCAGGAAACTTACAATCATGGTGGAAGGCAAAGGGGAAACAAGGCACATCTTACATGGTGGAAGAAGAGAAAGAGCGTCCCAAGGGGAAAGTGCCACTTTTAAACCATGAGATCTTGTGAGAACTCACTCACTATCATGAAAACAGCATGGAGAAAACCACCCCCATGATACAGTCACCTCCCACCAGGTTACACATGGGGATTACAATTCAAGATGAGATTTAGGTGGGGACACAGAGCCAAACCATATCAGCCAGTTAGAGGCCACAGCAGTCCCCTAGGCAAGAGATTAGAAGAACTAGGACAAGGGCATGGGCTGTGCAGGGAAATTATGGGTTTCAAGAAATGCAGGAAGGAGGCAAAATGAATAGGACTTTGATGATGGAGGAGAAAGAGGCAGGGGTGGCTCCTGGATTCTATGCTGACCACCTGGAGAGAAGATGAGGCCTTTGGTGGCAACAGCAAATCCCAGGGGAGCAGATGGTTGGATGGGGAAGGTTAGAGGTTGAATTTCATATATGTTAAGTCTAAATCCCTACCTCACACCACACACAAAATTTAACGGAGACAGAAGAAAACATAGGGGAACGCTTCATGGCACTGAATGTGGCAATGATTTATTGGATATAACACCAAAAGCACAGACAACAAAAGAAAAAGTAGATAAATTGGACTTCATCAAAGTTAAAAACTTTTATGCATCAAAAGATACTATCAACAGAGTACAAAAACAACCCATGGAATGAGAGGAAATATCTTCAAATTACATATATGATAAAGATTAATATCCAGAATATGTAGAGAACTCCTACAACTCAACAACAAAAAGACAACCCAGTTCAAAGATGGGCAAAGGACTTGACTAGACATTTCTGCAGAGAAGATACACAAATGGCCAATAAGCATGAAAAATGCTCAACACCACTAGTTATTAGAGAAATGTAAATCAAACCACAGGGAAATGCCAGTTCATACCAATTAGGATGGCTATCACCAAAAAACAGAAAATAGATATTGGCCAGAACATGGGGAAATTAGAACACTCTTGCATTCTAGTAGGACTGTAAAATGGTGCAGCTGCTGTGGAAAAGCGTATAGTGGTCCCTCAAAAAAATCAAACATAGAATTATTCCACAATCCAGCAATTCCACTACTGGGTATATACCCAAAAGAATTGGAAGCAAGGACTCAGATATTTGTCCACCCATGCTCATAGCAGCATTCTTTAAAATAACTAAAATGTGGGAACAATCCAAGTGTCCGTGAATGGATCAATTGATAAATCAAATGTAGTCCGTTCATACAATGCAATATTACACAGCCGTAAAAAGGAAGGAAGCTCTGAGCCATGCTACAACATGGATAAACCTTGAGACATGATGCTAAGTGAAATAAGCCAGCCATAAAGGGACAAATACTGTTATGATTCCACTTATATGAGGTTGCTACAGTAGTCAAACTCATAGAAACAGAAAATGTAATGGTGCATGTGCCAGTGGATGGGGAAGGAAAAGGGGAGTTGGTGTTGGATGGGGACAGAACTTCAGTTTGGGAAGAGGAAAAGATTCTGAGATGGATTGTGGAGATGGTTGTACAACAATGATGATGCACTTAATGCCACTGAACTGTGCACTTAAAAATGGTTAGAATGGTAAATTCTATGTTATATAGACTTAACCACAAAAAAAGAGAAATGTAGATGAAAAAATTAAATTGAGAATGCTCATAGACCTACATGTAAAAGCTGCAGCTATGAAACTTCCAGAAGCGAACGCAGAAGAGCATCTTCCCCACATAGAAGTAGGGAATGATTTTTCAGAGAAAACACACAAAAAAACCACCAATCATAAGAGGGAAAGCTGGAACACTGGGCTTGAGATCTGTTGAGGCTGAAGTGTGGGGACAACTAAGCAGGAGAGGCCAGGCAGGACACTGGTGTCTGCTGCATGGTGAGGCCTGGCCTGAAGGAAGCCACACATTAGCCTCCTTATTTCAGCTAACATTTCAAGCCAAAATCTGCATTTAGAGCCTATCTCAGGTCACCCTTCTTATGACCTACCAGACTAGACTAAGTGACTTTGAGTGGCTTCTAGAATGCTCTAGTTGCAGATGCCCAAGCAGATGAGCCTCTGAGGACTTCCCTAGGTGCCTGCTCTGCTGAGACCCAGCACCCCCAGGGTGTGGCATAGGCCCTCCATCTGCTTCCTCACTGGCCAGGCTTAGGGCTCATCTGCATTAGCTGCTCTCTGCCCAGCTCTGTCACCTTCAACCCCTTCCCCAGGGCTAGTGAAGGAGGCAGAAAAAATTTAATTTTCTCTAAACTAGAGGCTGATCAATTATGGTTAAAGGAACTTGGTGTCTGGAATAATTAGCTTTGCGTTTGCTTGGGAAAGAGCACCATCCGCATCCTTTCTCCCTCTCGCCAAGCTGGCATAGAGGGGAGCTGGTGACTACAGGACCCTGTGCCATGCAGCCACAGAAACGCTGTGGAGACTCACAGTGAGGGGTGATTCTCTAGTGCTTTACCTTACTGGGGGTCTCCAAGCATGGGGCCCCAGCCTTGACCCTTGCTCTCTCTAACCATCCCGACGCACCCGTTGTTCCCGTGCTTTCTGGGTCTGACATCTTGGTGCTATTTCTACATGGCCTTTATTGAAAAGCAGGGAGTTGACTTGGTCCTACTAGGCCTTGATTTTGAGTCCTTGTGGCACAAGGGCTTCAGGGATTCCTTTGAGAAGCTAGTGAGAGCCAAAGGCTTCCTCCCCAGAAAAACACAACCTTTTACAAAGAATGATGGTAGGTTCACGGCCCCTTCTGAAGCTCTCCACGTCTTCAGCTAAAGATGGCCTGATCTGGGGCAACCTGTCATAATGCCAAGGCCCTGCAAATGCTTCCCAGCTTCACTGGCTGGTTATCTTTTGGGGATGATATGATTATGCGAATTTTGCAGACGGAGAAACTTGCTTGGCGGGGTAACTTATGCTTCCTGCCTGGTCCCTAAAGGAGTAACTGGACCTGTGAGCCAGGAATTCTCAAACTCACCTTCTCCTCCTGTGCAGTCTGGAATCCCCATCTCCCTACACCTGGCTGCTCTGAGTGGGAGGAGGGGGTTATAAAGTAGTGGTCGAAGACCCTGACCTCCTGACCAGAGAAGCAGCCCCTGGAGAACAGAGCTTTTGTCTGAATCACCTTCAAGTCGCCAGCATCCAACTCAAGGCTCAGAATCAACTGACTGCAGGGCCAAGTAGGAGACGGCACAAGGCATTGCAGATGGGGAAGGGGGCTTTGGCTTTGGCAGCAGAAACGCACTTAGACATCAGCTCTGTCCACCACGGCTCTGCCCTCTGAGCCTTTCTTTCTGAGTCTCAGTTTCCCTGTCTATAAAATGGGAACCGCAGAACTCTTCTAACAGGGTTAGGCCTATAAAAGCCTAGACAGGCATGTGTAATGATCCCTCATCACAAAGATGAAGAAACTGAGTCCCAGAGCAAGGCAGTGACCTGTCTAAGGCCATGTGGCAAGTAGTAGAGCTGGAATCAGAGCACAGGTCAGCCTAACCCTAATCCGTGCCCATGACCAAATGTGTGGTGCCCAACACATAGTAGGTGCTCAATAAATCATCCAGTTGTCCCTCTCCCCTTACCTGTTCCCCAGCCAGAGAGGCTTTCTGCAGGAGCCTGCAGGTGGTAACATTAAACAAGACAGAGCAATAGTAGCCCAGAGGGTGGGGGAGCTCTGACATGACCCCTGCAGGCCAAGTCCCCCACCTCCCCCACGTGCTACTTGATTTCGTACACAATAAAGTCTCTTGTCATGAGCGCAGAGCAGTAGTGAAGAAACATGAACTTGATTGCTCTTTTTCCTGCTTTTGTCTTTTCATTCTTTCCTCCTCCTACTGCAGTGGCAGGTGGGAGGCTCAGCAAATGTTCAGTGTGGCCACCCCTCATGCTGACGCCCGCTCACCTCCTCCCTCTCTCAACTGTCCTTCCTCTGAGTCTGTTCAGTGCAAAAGCCCAGGCTCAAACTGGAAGTGGTTAATTCGGACATTCTTAGCCCACCCAAGCTGTGATGATACGTTTCAGACGTGGGGTGGTGACATGGGGACACTGAATGCATGAGGGTTCACCATGAGCCCTGGACATGCTGGGCCAGGGACACAGAGACAGGTCAGCCCACTCCCCACAAGGGGCTCCCAGAAAGACAGTGATAGTGTAGTGTGGTGTGTCCAGAAGGCCATGGAAAGTCTGCCCAGGAGGTTAGAGAAAGCTTCACTGGCCAGCACTTTAGAAGAGCATTTGCCTTTGCCCATGGGAGGGCATTTCTGGCAGGGGAACTGCCTGGGCAAAAGCCTGGAAGTGTGGAACCTTACAAGGTGCTTATTATGGCAGGAAGGAAGGTTACAAGGAACTGGTGGAAGGATATGAGCCTGAAGAAGCAGGCAGGGCGTGTGTGTCAGGCTAAGGATTTTGAACCTTGTTCTGAGGGCAGTGGGAGCCAAGGAAGGCACCTAGTCAGGTCTGCCAGGGTGGCTGCGTGGCTCCAGTCTCCTCCTCTACCTGACCTCTAATGGCTGGGGCTGGGCTCTGAGCCTCTTCCCTTCTCTGGCTGAGCTCTGTCCCTCGATGATCTCATCCCGTCCCATGGCTTTAAATACCATCTTTAAGCTGCTGATTTCCATATTTATATCTGTAGTCAGGGCCTCTCTTCTGAGCTCCCAACTCATGCATCCAACTGCCCACTTGGCATCTCTACTTGGATGTCTCACAAGCATCTCAAAGTTAACAAGTCCAAAACAGGATTCTTCATCATGCCTACCCAACCTTCTCCACCCACCCCCAAAAGCCCGCTCCCTTCCCCGACCCACTGCAGTAAATGGCGCCACCATCCACTCGCCCTCTTCCTAATGGCGCAGCTCAGGTTATCAGCCTACTGGTTCCACTTCCTAACTCCCACCCACCTACACCTCTCCAACACCACTGCTGCCCCTGAAGGCAAGACCTGTCCCTACCTGCCTGGATGACACAGCAGCCGCCTCACTTCCTCCCTGCTCTCAATCTCACCCCGCCAGTCCATTCTACAATGCATGACAGATCTGTGAAAAAGGAAAAAGTATGTTAATCTATCTATCACCTAAAATTCTTTAAGGCATCCCTCACCACCTGGAATAAAATCCAAGTTCCCGGTGGCTTCAAAGCCTGGCATGATCTGGCCCTTGTGCTTCTCTGAACTCGCTTTCCCTCATTCTCTCTCATCACAAGCCCCAGCCACGTGGCCGCCTTTGAGTTACTAAAAGCATGTCTTGCCCCTTCCCACCTCCAGGGTCTTTGCCTATGCCGTTCCCTCTGCCTGGAACATACTGCTCCAGCTCTTTGCACATCCCCCTGGCAAAATAGATGCCTGGACAGTCTCAGTCACGATGCCTTATTCTCTTCATAGCACTTTTTTTGTGTGACAGAGCCTCATTCTGTCACCCAGGCTGGAGTGCAGTGTTGCGATCTTGGCTCACTGCAACCTTGCCTCCTGGGTTCAAGTGATTCTCGTGCCTCAGCCTCCTGAGTAGCTGGGATTACAAGTGTACACCACCACACACAGCTGATTTTTGTATTTTTAATACAGACAGAGTTTCACCATGTTGGCCAGGCTGGTCTCAAACTCCTGGCCTCAAGTGATCCACCCGCCTCCGCCTCCCAAAGTGCTGGGATTACAGGCATGAGCCACCACACCTGGCCTGCTCTTCATAGCACTTTTCATAGTCTGTCTTCCCTAACAGAAGCAAGTGCAGAGGCAAGTACAGTATGCTTGGCACACAGTAGGTGCTCATTAAATGACTGTGGAGTGAACAAATCAGAGAATAAGAGAAGGGGACCTAGAAGTAAGAGATTGGGCAAGAAAGAGTGAGACCTGAAAGGACAACACAAATAGAGGAAAGGAACCAGCATCAGGCCAGATGTTTGGATTTAATCTTAGGGGCACTGGGGAGCCACAGAAGGTTCCTGAGCAGAGATACAGACATGGAGATGATCATTAGTACAGGGGAGGCTGTATGCCTGGTGGTCATGTAAATGGGCTCTGAAATCAGACAGGCTTGGGTCAGATCTTGGTTCAACAACTTACCAACATGGGTCCTCAGTTTCCTCCTTTGTAAAATGGGACCTGCTGAAGATCCTACAGCTGGGGCTACTGAGATGATAAATGAGGCAGTGCAAGTCAAGTTCTTGTGTAATAAACATTAGCCGACACTGCTACTGTAGGGTTGTCACTTAAGCAACTTATGTGTGTCTGACATTGCACTTGGTGCTGGGGATACCCGGGGAACCTGAACCAACCCCTGCTCACAGTCTGGTGGGAGATATTTACCTGTCTGTAGTTCCCCAGAACCCACGGTACAGAAGGCAGAAACCAGGCAGAGAATTAATTCTGGGAGAATCAGGGGAGCGTCCCAGAAGTGACACTGGATTTCGGGGAGACAATTTCCTTGAGAGAATATTTTGAGTCAGCAGCCACTGGCCTGTGAACAAGAGAAGAGGGGGTGTTTTGGCTGCTTAGCTCTCAAAATAACCCGAATCCGAGGGTGGACAGCCCCGCAAGCCTCAGGAGCTGTGCCATTTTGGGCCAGGTTCCTGCGACCTTGGAACAGTCCTTGCCCTGCCCCGCAGCATCCCCCCAGCAAGAGGTCTGGGCAGTCAGTGCAGGCACCACAGACACAGGCCCTCTCTCCCCTGGCACATGGGTCACTGGGCTCTCCTGAGACCTAACTCATCTTTGCATTTGGGCTTCTGAACCAGTGCCTTGACCAAAGACCAGCAGGTAGCAAGAGGGCAGGCTCAGAGATTGGCCACTGCCCTCACTCCTGCCTCGGGGCCTCCCGGCTCCCATCTTCCTGCTTTGGTCTCTGTGTCTTGGCTTCAGTTCCTCTGTGTCTTCCTCTGTCTCTGCGTCCCTCCCTCTCCCTCCCTTCTTAGGTCTTTTTTTTTTTTTTTTGAGACGGAGTCTTGCTTTTTTTTTTTTTTTTTTTTTTTGAGACAGAGTCTCGCTCTGTCGCCCGGGCTGGAGTGCAGTGGCGCAATCTCGGCTCACTGCAAGCTCCGCCTCCCGGGTTCACGCCATTCTCCTGCCTCAGCCTCCGAGTAGCTGGGACTACAGGCGCCCGCCACCGCGCCCGGCTAATTTTTTGTATTTTTTAGTAGAGACGGGGTTTCACCGTGGTCTCGATCTCCTGACCTCGTGATCCACCCGCCTCGGCCTCCCAAAGTGCTGGGATTACAAGCGTGAGCCACCGCGCCCGGCCGAGTCTTGCTTTTTTCACCCAGGCTGGAGTGCAGTGGCTCAATCTCGGCTCACTGCAAGCTCCGCCTCCTGGGTTCACGCCATTCTCCTGAGTCTTGCTTTTTTTCACCCAGGCTGGAGTGCAGTGGCTCAATCTCGGCTCACTGCAAGCTCCGCCTCCTGGGTTCACGCCATTCTCCTGCCTCAGCCTCTCCAAGTAGCTGGGACTACAGGCGCCCGCCACCACGCCCGGCTAATTTTTTGTATTTTTAGTAGAGACGGGGTTTCACCGTGGTCTCGATCTCCTGACCTCCTGATCCGCCCGCCTCGGCCTCCCAAAGTGCTGGGATTACAAGCGTGAGCCACCGCGCCCGGCCCCTTCTTAGGTCTTGATGTATCTCTTTTTTTTAAAGAAAGTTATTACTAATTTTTTTTAAATTAATGAATCATAATTGTATACATTTATGGGGGACAATATGATGCTTTGATATATACAGACACACAATGTGGCATGATCAAATCACACTAATTAACATATTCGTCACCTTCCTTGCCTATCATTTTTTATGGTAATATCAGTTTCTCTTTTGAAGTCAGCCTCTGTTTCTCTCCCCTCTCCCTCTTCCACCTCCTTTCCTCCCTCCCTCTCCTCCCACTCCTAGCCTCTCAAGTTCTTCTCTGCCTGACTGTGTCTTTCTCTCCTTTCTCTTTCTGCTCCTCCCCTACCCTCCCTCTGCTCAACTCCCTCCAGCAAGAGGCTTCCTAGAACACACACACACACTCCTGCACACTCACACACACACACACACACACAGAGGTTTCCTGAACCCCTTTTAAAACCAAAGTCCAAACTGTAGCCTCCCATGGCCTGTAACACAGGGAAGAGGGTGGGATTGGACCGGAGGGGTGTGCGCTGAGGCTAATGGCGGGGAGGAGGGCTCCTGCACCCTGGCCTTCACCACCACCCTCACAGCCAGGTGCTGGAGACACTGTGCTGGGGGCAGGGAGGAGGCTTCTGAGCGGGTTCCCTGCTGCGTGTGGCTGCTGTGCTTCCCGGGCAAGTTGGACTGGGCAGGTCGGACTGCGGATCGGGTTATTGGGCCCATTCAGCAGAATTATAAATAGCAGCTTGTGCCTGGCCTGGCCCAGAGAACAACCAAGGCTGCCGCAGGGCCCCCCAGGCCCCCCGTTCTCCACCCCTCCAGCCATCGCTCTGATGCAAGGCCTGTTGTCCTCCGTGCTGTCAGTGGGTCCCAGGTCAGTATCCGATGTGCTGTCGCCATGGCAACCTGCATGTCCCTGTCTCAGGTTACGAGACATGGGGGTGGGGGAACTGAGGGACAGGTCCAGTGGCCTGGAATCAAAGGTCACTGCTCTGTGCTGGGGCTTGCTGACTCTCTTGGGGGCTGGGAAGTGGGGTCCTGTCCCCTGGAAATCTCACCACGCTGGAGGAAGCTGAGGCAGAGATGCCCCGAGGCCTGGCAGAGGGGCACGACCCCAGGACTCTGCCAGTGGGTCAGGCCCGGACCTTGAAGTCAGAGAGACATAGGAAATCCTTCATTCTCACCTACTGCTTAGCTCATCCTGGGACCACCATTTAACCCTCTGAGCCCAGCATACTCCTCACCCCCTGCCCCAGTGTTACTGAGGAGATCAAAGTCAACCAGCTGGGAGGCAGGTCCCTCAGTCCTGTACTTAACTCATTAGTCCCTGGGGACAGTGTGGCTCAGGGTGAAGCTCACAGACATTGGAGTCACACTGGCCTGGGTTCAGATCTGACCTCTGCCATTCACCAGCTAGGTGATCTTAAGTAGGTTGCTCAATCTCTCTGAGCCTCAGTTTCCCCATCTATATAATGGGCATGAAAACAACACCTACACCTGTGTTGTTTGAGGGTGAGATGGGCAACAGTGGCAGAAGGTGCATAGCCCCAGGCCCTGAAGGTGGCAGGAATACTTGTCATTGTTGTCACTTTCTGAACTGCTATTTCTATTTCAACCTCCTCGTCAGAGACAGCCCTGCCTTCCTTGATAACTCCCTGCGTCACTTCAAGTGATTCCTTTTCCCTCCCAGGTCTGTTTTCCCATCTGCAAAATGACCACAGGACCACTCAGGCCCTGCCCAGCGCTGGGATCTGCCTATCTTAAGCAGCCCCCGCGGGGGCTGGGCTGTTCTATTATTATATACTGACACCCTCACCTGGGTCTGGGCTCCTGAAATCTGAGCTTGGTGTGAGTGACATCCTGCGTGGTTGCCAGGCAACCAAGGTGCGAGCTGGGAGGCTTGGGTGTCAGGGTGTCCATCGGCAGCCCTCTCCCCAAAGGCTTGAAGGAGCAAGAGGGCTCAGGGCAGATCCTTGCCTGGCTAGCCCAGGAAGGACTGCCCCTCCTCTCATACCTGCCCAAGTCTACCCTCTCTTGGAACCCACTTTCTCAGGGTGAAAGGGGCTGCTGGCCTGGGATATTTTTGTAGATGGAGCACGTGGTCAGGCTCAGAGAGAGAGAGAGAAACTGGAGCCTCCTTGCACTGCTATCTGATACAGCTGCTGTCACCATCACCCTCTTCCTGGAAGTCTGTAGCCTAAGTGTGCCCAAAAGCATGGAGAATTCCCTTACCCCCTCAGGGGGCCTGACACTGGCTTCTGGAGCTTCCAGGGCTCTTTGCATGGGCCTTGAGCCATGCTTAACAAATCATGTCACCCTTATATTTACCTAGCCTCCCTGCATGACCTCTTGTATTTTCATTCCTTCACCTAACAAATGCTGTATTGAGTATCCATCCCAGCTCTGCTGTGTTCTGAGTGACCTTGGGCAAGTTACTTGCCTTAGTTTTCTTTTCTATAAAATAGGGATAAGAATACCTGCCTCATAGAGTTGCGATGTGGATCGGATGAGATGACGTGTAGAAAGTCCCTCTTGCAGGGCTTGGCACATAGAGAATGCTCCATAAATGTTAGCTTATTATCGTTAATTTTATTCAGTTGTTATCATGTGCAGGCCCCATGCCAAGTTAGGAGGGAGCAGTACCAGGCTTTCTGAGGACAAGGGCTGTGTCTGGTTCCTCTCCATCTACACTGCATTACACATTGAAGTCGATCCACAGCAAAAGTTTGCGAGATGAGTGGAAATAAGAAATGAACGATTTCCCCTGAAATTCATTACTCAGCTCGTGTGGAGATGTTAGCTTTGAACACCTTTTATAGCTCCAGGTATTCCTCAGGCTCTCTTAACGGCTGCATCATCCACAAAACTACCGAAGTGTGTTTGAAATCTCTTTGTCAGTTTTCAGTCTCTGCCCTTTGATTGTGGTGGGGTGGAGCAAGTGGGCCCATGAGTACGTCAGGCCGACTTAAATGGCAAGGCAGACAGATGGCAGAGGGAGCAGGACTTGGCACTGATAGGAACACAAGACGAGACCTGCCTTTCATTTCACTCCTTCAGCGCCTCACTGGCCTCACCCTGGTCCCCGCACCATCTGAGTGACCTGTGTCAAGCAGGTCACTTGTCCCCTTGGAGCCCCAGACCCCTCATCTGTAAAATAGGCACCTTGCTCCCACTTTCCAGGGCTACAGGTGAGACAAAGGAGGCTGCACTCTGATGAACTCCCTCAAATAACAGTAATTATTTATAGCAAGATAACAGTGCTGTAGGAGAGGGCTGGGCTGGTGGCCGCTCCTCCCTGGGGCCTGCCATGCGTCAGCAAATCAACATTGGGTGGCCGCCAGCCCTCTGGCCTGGGGCCGTTCCTAACAGCAGGTAATGCGGCCAGGCTGATGATGCCAAAATTTCATCCTTGACTTCTTCCAAACAGGAAGGGGCTGCCATCTGCTTCCCACCCCTCACACCCAGCCCGCTGGGCCAGCCATGGCTTCTGCACCGTGCCCCACTAAGGGCCCTAGCCTCGCACCTGTCAGCCCCCCCAGGGGTTCCCTTAGTGGATGCTGAAGCTGGGGGTACCCTGAAAGCATCCTCCGGTCTGTCCCACAGCCCACATGGACACTGGGCGGAGAGGAGGGGAGCAGGGTGGCCCTGTCTTTCCATCTCCCCCAGAACCCCGCCTCCCACTTCCCTGGCATCTCCGCCAAGGGGCAGCCCCTTTAGTGCTCCTTCCAGATCCAGGAGCCTATTGAGTGCCGAGGTCATGTGCACAGCCTTGGGACTCAGGGCCTAATGCAAATCCTGGTCAGGCCATTCCCTGGCTGTGTGACCTTGGCCAGTCATCCCACCTCCCTGAACCTCGGCTTAAATAAGTGTACCTTCCTGGGATCAGGGGAGAGCAGGATTATTGAGATACTGCCTGGGGAAAAGGTGGAGACAAGGAGCAGCAGGGGGTGGTTATAAAACTTTGCTGCTCTCATGCTCATCTCTGTGACTGCCACTGCTACTCCAATGCCGTTACAACATTGGCCATCTCCCCGCCAAAAATGTTACCTCGTTTCCTCTGGTTCAGTAATGGTATCCTACCTGTAGGCTGGGGCTCGGTACACAGCAGGTGCCCAATGCATGTTCTCTGCCTTTGTATTCAAACATAAGTGTGGAAGGAGGGGATGAGTCCTGACCCAGGAAATCTTGTTCTTTCCCAGTTTCTGGGGTCCAGCCACAAGTTTCCATGGCCACTTTTCCACGTGCCCACTCAGCTAGCTTTTGTCATGTACCAACTGTGTCTGCCAGGTGTGCTGGGAACTCAAAAATGGTTGGACCCTAAAGGGCATGAACAGTCAAGCCCCATGGAGGGACCAGCTGACTGCCTGGAGAGTGGGGTTAGCATAGGATTTACTCAGGAAGGGGCCCCTGGAGTGGGACTTTGAAGGGTGAATAGGAGTCTACCAAGCAGAGAAGCAGAAGGCAGGGTATAGCCTGTGCTAAGGCATAACCAGTGGTCCACAAGGCAGCTCTGAGTTGGTTTTTTATTATTAAAACAAGAAAATTTCCCCATGTAGATGTTTCAGTGGGCAGAATATTATTCTGTCTGATCCAAGGACACAGACGTGCCCATCAAAGTAGAGGTTGAGGGTGTCATGACCAGAGAGGACCCTCCCCTGGGCTCCAATCCAATGTCAAAGACTTATCACAAGTCAGCATGTAAAAGTCTCTTAGAAGCCATCTAGCCCAACCTCTTTAGTTTTCAGGTGGGGAAACTGAGGCCAAAAAGGGAAGAAGTTGGAGCAGGAACAGCTAATGGCAGACTTCATTACCAGGCTTGCCCAATGCCCATCCACCCATGGTGGGGTGACCAGCCGTGGGGCTGCATGATTTGTGAGCTGCACAGTCACCCCTGGAGATGTCGCTATCTCTGGGATGCAGTGCAGGCCCCTGATATCTCTAGCCTTAGTTTTCTTACTTGTGAAATGGAAATGGTCGATGGATCCTTTTGAGCTTAAAACTGAAAAGCATCTAATGAACACTCATATAATTCTATTTTGTTGTTGCTGACATTGGGTTCAGGGTAAACCTGAATGGCAGATTTTCCTGAAAGCTAAAGTCATCTGTTGGCATGGTTTGGGGGTTCAGGGGCCACCCTGCAGACAGCTCCAGAGGCAGTGATGAGGTTTCTGCTATAGGTTAGCCTTTTATTCTCTTCTGGAGTCTTCATGGGTGCCCCCTTTTTTGCTACCCATCCACCTTCCAAACTGAGACACTAAGACCCCCACTCCACGTAGTAAAACTGTTCGCCCTAATTGCTTCCTCACACCCCACCACACACACATAGTCTAGACAGAGTCTTATTTCTGAAATGCACATGCTCTCTGCATACCTCAACACCCAGCCCACTCAGACGTGTGCAGGCTAGCTTATACACAACCACACACATCCTGGCCTGCACAGGCATGCATCTATGCATGCACACATAGACATGAACTTCAGTGGACAAGAGGGAGCAGGACTATTCTGTGCTGCACTGATAGTAGGTCATAAAACACTCAGTAAATGTAAAACAACAAAAATAGTTAGCAGGAAGAAAATCTCAGCTCAACCTAAAAAGCTTTGTGACCACCGGCATTGACACACTATCCTGGACAGAGAGAGTGAACTCCCTGTCAAAGGGGGCATGCAAACACAAGCAGGACTTAACAGAGATGCTGTAAAGGGCTTAGGCATCGCAAGGACGTTGACCTTTGAGGTCCCTCCTGGTCTCTGGATTCAAGCAGGTTTGGGGAGTCAGGGCCTCTTCTGAGCTTTGTAAACACTGTTCCCTTTTGGTGGCCTCTGTTCTAGAAGTGCCTCTTCTTCCTGCGGTACCATCACAGTAAAGGACCTGGTGGTTAGGGACCAACTCAATGCAGGCCTGGTGCCATCAGGATCTGGGTCAGCCACTAGAGATGCACACACCTGTACATGCCCCCCAACCTAGCACCCATTTCGTAGCAGGCCCAAACCTGAAGAAAGAAACAGAGGTGGCAGCTCTGGCCTTGTCAGTCCCTTATAACAAGGAGTCAGAAGTAGTGAAGACCTGTTTGAATGTTACAAAGAAGTAGGTCTCGGGACTAAAATATCTACAGGGGCAGGGAGTAAGTATGGTGGACTGGAGAAAGATCCTTTGACTTGGAGATTTGAACATAGGTTCCAACCACATCTTAAACCCAAAACCTAAACTCTCCTAGATCATGTCTCACAGAGGACAGATTCTAGAGGCAGCATGACATGAGGCCTGGGATTCAGGGGAATTTTGAAATGCAGAAGGATGGTGCTGGAGGAGCTGGGGCTGTGCCCCACTGGGAAAGAGGGAAGCAAACAGCACCTCCCACCCTTTCTCTGCCAAGTTGCCTGTCATCAGACCCAGGGCTTCAGAGAAAGGAGGCAACTGCAAGGCTGAGAAAGCAGAAGGGAGCAGAGCTTGGCAGGGCCATTGCTGATTGCTGGGGACAAGGAGAGGCTGCTGGACATGAATACCTGCAGAGTCTGAGGTTTGGGGTCTCCTGGAGCCTTGAAAGCACTTTGGCACTTGAGCTCTTAAACGTTCTGGCTGAGGGATCTGGGCAGCAGGACTTGAACCTGCTTGAGAAGCTAAAGGAGTCACACCAGGGCTCAGGGGAGAGGAGGCTTGGGGCTGGTTCTTGGCAAGTTATGAGGACAGGGTATCTTCAAGGTATCCCTTAGGCCTCCTCAGGCCAGCCCAAGATTGGAGAAGGGCCTGGCACTCAGGGAAAATGTGGCCCAAGGATGAAGGTGGAACACATTCCTGAAGCATCCATCCCTGAAGTAAAGGTGGGTGGCAGGCTTAGGAAGGTGAGTCCTCCGACTGGCCTTGGGCCTGAGCCCAGCTCTGCCAGCACCTGCTCCATGGCCTTGCGCCAGAGCCTTCCACCTCAGGGACCCCATTTCCCCATCTAGAAATCACTGTCATCCCAGTTTCTAGTTTCCCTTGCTGGCTAGGCTCTGGGCTGAGCCCTGTGCCCTGCATTAACTCACATTTTCCTCCCAACGACCCTGGGAGGGAGGGGCTGTGATTGTCTCCATTTCAGAGAAGCGACAACTAAGGCCAGAGAACGACTTAAGTGGTTTCCATAGAAGGTAGAGGCTTCTGGGGATGGAGGAAATTCCCAGGAGGAGACGGCACTGGGGGTTGCAGATCTAGGGACCCTGAGATGGAGAAGGTGGTAACAGGCAGAGAAGAGAGGAGAGGGCATTCCAGATAGTGATCTTGGTCATGCCATGGTGTGGAGCTAGGGCTGCTGTGGGGGCCATAGACCGTGGGAATAGAGGGAGCCAAGCTATACCCCGCCGTGTCCTGGCTTGCTTTTATTTGGGGGGCTTAGAGCCTCAGCATCAAGCCCTTGGCTCTGTGCAGCTTCATCAAGGCTAGGGTCCCCTGGGCCCGCGTCCCCTGGGAGGCTGCATTCGCATCTGTCCCCGCGCAGATGGCTGGTGAGCACAGCTAGCAGCCCCTACCCCCACCCGCACCCCCTTCTGTCGCGAGGACTCGGCTGCGCTGGGGAGTGTGGTGCGGTGTTATTTTTAGAAGTGGCACCATCTGTTCAAGGTGCCGGGTGGATTCTGTTCATCTCCGCAGTGGCCAGGGACAGCCATGCCAAGTCAGGGGAAGAGCTACAGAGCTAGTCAGGCCCCCCATGGTCACACTTCGGCCAGGATGGTCACTAATCAGCATGCGCACAGGGCATGGGGTTCCAGGGTCTGGGGTCTGGGGTCTGGAGCTTAGGGCTGCCAGTGGGGAAGCTCTGGGGCCAAGAGAGCAGACGCAGAGGATGAGTTTGAGGTAGGCGGTGGCATGTGCCCCCGCACACCCCACCTGGTCCCTGGGACTGGGCCCAAGGGCTGCCTCCTGGCAGATTCAGAGTGTCCTGGCCCTGACCTCCAGGTTTCAGGGACAAATGGAGAATAGGCAAAGGAGAAAAGTACAAAGGCTGGACCATAAGGATCCTCAGTGGGACCCCGCACTGGGTGTGGCAGAAGACACGGGCCTGGCCAGGGTAGCCCAGAGGACTAGGACATCTCCCCACTCTTGACCCACATGCTCCAGTGTGTTCCACTGCCTGAGGGGCCACTGTGTAACACTGTGATCCAGAGCAGGGGCTCCGAAAGCAGCCTGCCTGGGCTCCAATCCAACAATTATGTGACCCCGCGCAATCTCTTTAACCTTGCAAAGCCTCCATTTGCTCATCTGTGAAAGGGGATACCAATAGAAGCTCCTTCCTGGGGTTCACATGTGGATTTGCTGGTTTGATGCCTATAAAGTGTGGCACGTGTCCGGCCTTCAGCAAGGATGCATTTGGCATAAGTTTTTCCTGCCATCTGGTTGGCCAGTTTCTGCTTTGAAAGGCAGGCGTCACCCTAATATTCCTCGCTTCCAGTGTCATTCCATAGTCCAACTGCTTTCTCGGTCATGGAACCTGGCGGAGGCCCGTTCTGTGCTGGGGACTGGAGAGGCCCTGTTCCTGGGGAGCTCAGGGCCTAATTGGGGAGGCAAGCTGGCAAAACCCACCCCAAGGCAGCGGGTGGAGGGTCAAGGTATGGATTTAAGGAGTGAGCCACACGTGATGGGCTGGCAGAGGGAAGAGAGTTGGAATCTGGAGCAGAGGAATTGGAGAGGACTTCACAGAGAAGTTGGCATGAGGACTAGATCTTGGAGAGTGAGGTTTGGATTAATGGAAAAGCAGGTGGTAGACCATTCTGGATCCAAGGAACATATATGCAAAAGTTGGAAGGCAGGAACTTGCATTAGTTGTTCAGAAAATGGCAAGGACCATAAGGTCCCTCAGTGGGACCCAACACTGGGTGTTAACTTAGACCAGACCCCAGAGAGGCCAACTCAGACCCCAAGGAGGCCGGCTCAGACCCCAGAGAGGCCAGCTCAGAGCCAATCAGGTGGGATGTGGGAAGCTGTAGTCATGAATATGTTTTCTTAAATAGGAACTGGTAGCCAGTGAACATTTTTAATCCAGAGAGAGCCATGCTCAAATCCAAAAGGCAGCATAATGTGGCAGCTTCAGAGTCAGAAAAGCCCAGTTCTACTCCCAGATCTGCCACTCCTCATTAGCTGTGTGAGCTTGAGCATAATGTTATTTTACCTCTCTGAGCCTCAGTCTCCTCATCTGTAAAATGTGCATAATAATACCTACCTCATGGAGTTGCTGAGGGATAAGGTATGAGCAGAGCCTCACACAGCCTCTGACATGCAGAAGCCACTCTGTAAACGGCAGTCACTGTCAGCTTCACTCTGGGGTCAGTGAAGGAGTGTGTAAGACTAGAGGGCCAGGGGGCCGAGGGGCTGTGGATGAGGAGCATATACCAGAGTTGGGAGCCTGGGGAGGCGAGGAAGAGGAGTTCGGCTGAGCCTTTATGCTGATGCTTCCTGGATCTGGTCACCGGACTGGACATGAAGGAAGGATTAGAGTCAAGAGTGGCCCAGATAGTGCTGTGGATGCCCTTAGTAACACAAGGGTCGCAAAAGAATGAGGAGACTTAGGAGAGCCTGAGGGCCTGGAGGACCTTTAGAGGGGACATTTGGCAGCCACAGGAAGGTCAGTTCTGGAGCTTGGGAGAAAGGCCATGGTGGAAAGGTGGGTCTGGGAACCATCCATGTTAGGGTGAAAGTTGATGCCAGATGGGTGGCATTGCCCAGGGAGAGGCAAGGCATTAAGAGGGCAGGACCATGGGGAAACTTACAGTTACCCCAAAACAGAGAAGCCATAGAGGCCTGGGCAGACATGTTCAGAGAAGCACAGGAGAGTGGGAAGAAGGAAGGGAGGTGCCATCAGCTGTGGGCAGGGACGTGAAGACTGAAAAGGGCCCTGGAGTTTGCCAGTGGGGGTCCTCACCAAAAGCCACCCAAGGGCCTGGCCTACCAGGAGGTGGCATTTGGATGGTTAGGGCCAGGGAGTTGGAGACTATTTTGAGCCACAGACTGAGTCACAAAAGCAAGGCAGGACTTTAGAACCCAAAACCAGGAAAGTGTGGGCTACAAGAAGAAGGAAGCCTAGAGAAGGAGGAACAGGAGCCCCAAAGCACGAGGACAGGAGTTCTGCTCATTTAAAATTCACAGCCGCCACCATCCGCTCATTCGTCTCTGCAGGGTGGGGGCTGCAGACCTGTGTTTTAACCAGCCCTCAAGTGATGCCAACATAGGTAGCCCTTAGAGAACCACTTTGAGAAGCCCTGTTCTGGGGTCCTTGAGCTGCAGCCAGAGAAGACTTTATCAGGAGAGGAAGGAGAGAACACCTTTACCATGAGGGAGGGTGCAGACCCAAGTGCAAACCTCTGCTTATCCCCACTTGCTTTCAGCTGCTCCTTTGGCTTCCTGGCCTTTTGATTTTCCTCCTTCAGATCTGAGGCCAAGTCAGTAGCCTCACAGAGATCTCTGGCTTTCTGCCAAGGAGACTCTGGGTGGAGATAACCAGGGCTCAAGTGTGGAAGATGAGGGCACAGTCACCAAACCAGGGGCACCTCTGCTTTAGCCTAGAAGTAGAACAGTGTCTGGCCACAGTAGTGAGAAATAGAAGCTAAAAGACACTTCCACCCATGCACATACGCAAATCCCTGCTGGTACCTGCATCATTCTCATTTCCTCACTTCTTTGAATCCAAGAGTCCTACTTTCTGCTGTTTTAATCTCCCTTTCTCAATATAGCTAGATTTCCTAGCATCTGCATTCTTGGAACACATAGAAAGACTTTCCTCCAAGCCTTAGCTTCCTGTTTCTCTGATCTGGACCCCAAAGGACTCACTCAACTATCCAAAAGTAACCTCCCAACTTAGACACATCCCCTGGCACCTCTGTGGGTGAGTTTTTCCTCCATCACCCCATGGAGGAAATAATTTACTAAGCTCAGTAAGACTGAGATGCTACCACTTAAATATGCTCCCAGTTCTGGCAGAAACCAGAGGCAAAGGACCATGCACAGTGCAAAAGAATGAATCACTAATGGTGGAATTTCTGGCATCAGTGGCAGATGGCACTGATGGACTGAGGTGGGTCCTCAGTGCATGCAGTTCAGTGACCCTGAGTCACCTTTTATACAGTATCATTTTGTTAGCTCAGTCCTGCCCCCTCAAAGCCTAAAAAACAGGCTTTGAGCATCAGCACTAAAATATGCGGTCAGCTCCCCATGCTTGCTCACAGAACTCATGGAAAAGGCCCAGTGCTTTCCCCAGCACCTACACCCAGCACCCTAGGTGTTGGAAAGGGGTTGCACCTTTGCCTTGGCTTTCCCAACCCCACTCTTCATTGGTCAGCACTGCTGTCCTGCAGAGTTCCTAGGGGCACTTAATAACATCCTGCTCTGTGTCAGCACCTCAGTGTGTGGACAGCTCCTTCACATGTTGTTCTTAACGCCCACCTCCACCTTCCTAATCAGCACTGTGCCCTTAAGGACAGTTCCCAGGGGAGCCAGTTCCCCACTACCAGCTTTGTCCTCCCCCGGGGTACTGTCTTTCAGCACCAGGACCACGTGGACAGCTCTCACTCCCAGACTAGGTTGGTCAACCTGCTGGGGAGAGAGGGCGCCTGTGGTTATCAGGTTCCCTGACCTCAGCTACCCAATCCCTCCCCAGCACCCACCTCCATCCATCCATCAGCACTTCATTCCCAGAGACAGCTCCCTAGGCCCCAGCCCTCCATGGTCAGAGGTGAAGCCTGAGGCCTCACCAACCAGCCAGTGACCTGTTGTGTGTGGTCAGGACACTGACCGCAGAACTCTGTGCCTCACTGTAGAAACCAGAAAGGAAAAACGGCAAGGAAATTGGTCTGCTGGACAGAAGGATGTGAGCCTAGGTTGCTGTTAAGAGCTCCTGTGTGTGAGAGAGGGCTGGCCTTGCTACCCCTTAACCATAAGACCTTATACTAATCACTGCACACTCAGTCTGTCTTCTCCTGTATAAATGGCAGGGCTGGAGTACCAATGCAAAGCATTGTTGTGAAGGATTAAACAAGCTAAGTGCATAAAGCAGTGCTGAGCACATAGCAGGAATGATGTTGGTGTTGCTGTTATCATTTTTTGTTCTTCTTCCAAGCCTCTGCTTGTAATCCACAGGGACGGAGCAGACAGTGGGAGAGAATGAGGGGGATGAGGGCAGAAGAGGACAGTGTCATGTTGGCCAGTTAGGCCATTTAGGACCTGGAGGCTGGAGGCAGCCAGTGCTGCAAAGAAGACCTCAAGAAGTTCAGTGCAGCAGTAGGGAAAGAGCTGGGCAGTGCAAGAGAGGATGCTGGGATGTGTCTGAAGCATTTGGCTGAAACCAGAGTGCAATGTCCAGAGCCGCTGGCCCATCCCAGGGAGGGCCACCATCCCCAGCATTCCCACTGCATGTTCCCTCTCTTACAGCCCAAAGTGAAGCTTCCCCAACACTTTTCTGCCTCAAACAGCCTATCTTACCTGGATCTGCTAGTGACTTTACTGTTTTAGCCTCATTAGAAACCCCACAAATATTTTTTAAGGAAATATTTCTAAACATGGAGCACATAAAGGGTACAAATTTGGGAAGGCAAGCACTGCAGTCAGAAGCCCAAGGGTGGGCAGTGAATGTCACAGGCAGAAGGTGAATTCCAGTCAGGTCATGCCTCCCTGATTCTAGGGCATTTCTCCTTCCTTCGGCCTCCAGCCAAGCACGACTTGACCTGCAACTGGGATGTCCATTTCTGCTAGACACAAGGCAGCAGCAGGGAAGCCCTGGGAACTGTGCATGACCCAAGAAGCAAGGATCCTTGAGGATGGGGCTAAAACAGCCCTTCAACACTGAGCTTCTGTCCAGATTGCACCCTTATTTTACAGAAGAGGAAACTGAGGCAGGAAGGGCCATAGTGCAAGTTGTTGAAGGACAAGGGGATGCAAAGGAAAGGCAGAGGCTTTGGACGGAGCAGACATATTGAAACTATGCCAAGTCCTACCCATACGGCCGTGGCCATTGTGGCCTCTCTGAGCCCCAGCTTCCTTGCCTATAAAGTGGGGACAGCAACACCACACAGCCCATGGAAGGCACTTGCTAAGCAATTGCTGCTCATCATAGTCATCACACCAAGATCAAAATTGAGTGGATCTCATTCCCAGGAAAAACCCAAACCAAAAGTTGTGCAGAAATCACTTGACCCAGCCTGCACATCCTGACCATGGGGTTGAGGTTATTTGGGGGCTCTGTGCGGCAGAGTGAGCAGACGTTAAACAGCAGGAAAGAGGATCTGAGCATCTCTCTTGCTCTCCTCATAGTCCCAGTGCCCAGGGAAGGGCCTGTGATGCAGCTCATTGGTTTTATTGGGTAGGTGGATGAACAGATGGATGGAGAGATTGATGGATTGACAGATGGACAGACAGCTAATGGTCAAGCAGACAGATGGAAGGATGGACGAACGGATGGATGGACAGATGGATGGCTGGATGGATGGATGAGCAGAAATGGAAGGTTTTTCCTGCCATCTAACACTGGCAGCTCCTCTGAGAACAGAGGACAGTGGAGTGAGTTGACCCTGGTAGGAAGGTAAGGGCTGGACCTCCCCTTCCTCAGGCCAGGCATGAGAGTGAGAAGCTCCACAGGAAGCCCTGGATCCCTCTCACTGCCTTCCCCTTAGACCTACTTCTGCCACCTGTGCCTTCAAGGCAGATGCAAGGCTGTTTCTTTGGGATTTTTTTTTAGATTTTCCTTTTCTGGTTAACAGAATAGGAGTTGTCTAAAAATAGCACTAAATTTGCTTCTGAGGTATTCATTTTCAGTTCCCTTCCTCTTTCCCTGTTCTCTCTCCTCAACTGTGAAAATTTGTGAGATTGTCTTCTTCAGCTTTGAGCACATGCACACACAGACACTCACACATCATGGGGCTTGCACACCCAAAGACAGGTGTGGCACAGATATCTTGGGCTCTCTCTCTCTCACACACACACACACGCACACACACACACTCATGCTGACATGCTCCAGTAGACCTGTGTGGCACACCTTGTCCTTTGGGGTCACTCACACCAACCACATGTCCACTGATACATCATAGGGACCCTCTTTTCCACACACAAAGCACAGTCACTTACGGCCCTACTCTAAGACCAGCATTTGCACACTTCTTCTGACACAGGTGTGCCCCCAGACCCTGTCCCACTCATACTAAGAAAACCACCATAATGCACTCCCACTAACCCTGCACACCCACGCTCATCTTGCATATCTATACTAGCCCTGCACACTCACACTAACCCTGCACCCACATATGCCTTGTATGCCCACACACCCTACACACCCACACTCAACCTGCACAGTCACACTAGCCCTGCACACTCGCAGTGGTCTAACACACCCACACTCACCCTGCACACCCACACTCACCCCACACTCACACTCACCCTACAGACACACTGATCTAGCACACTCACACTGGCATGCCTGCTTACATCCACACTCACCATCAGGTTCTCCCTCCTTACACACACGTGCAGAGGAAATTGCCTCCCCCAGAGAGGATATCTAAGAGAATGGCTGAGGCTCTCTGGGTGAGGACAAGGGAGGAGCTGTTGGCCCTCCACCCCCAACTGCAGGCTGAGTTCACCTGTTTCCTTGGGTTCAGCACGGAGGAAGAGGGTTCTCCATCACTGGGGCAGTGCGGCCCCTACAGAAAGGCCAGAATTTGCAACCAGGAGAGGAAAGCAAACATCCTACCTCATGGGAACTATAAGTAGTTCATCAAGACCAGAAGAGAAGGGAAACTAGCCTTGTTTGCTGTGCCAACAAGCTGGAGGCCTCCCCAGCCACCTGAGAGGTGACAAGGAGCCTGGTAGGCATGGGAAAGTCAGAGCTGCGTTCCCTTTGAAATATGGCACTATGGGGTACACGCTGGTCTGGGAGCGATTGGAGGCAGGGAGTAAGTTAAATTATCATAGGACAGTCACCATTTAACAAGTGTTTCCTCGTTGCCAGAAACTGTGCTAGCTCTATCTCAATCCTTACAAAACCCTGTGAGATGGGCTGTAGGGTTGTCTCCATGTTGGGGAGGGTAAACCAAGGCACAGAGGATTAAGAGTCCTGCCCAAGTCACATAACTAGTAACTAGCAGAGCTAGGCTTCCATCACTGGGGATCTTCAAACCGGACTTGTGCCCCACATCAGTCATTGATGATTCAATGGAAAAGTGACCTTAAAAATACATATTAAGGTGGCACTTAAATTCAGCATGTCTTAAAACAGAAGAATTTGGCATCCAGAAGTTATTTTTAGCACATAATTCATGTACGACTGTCCCAGCTACCATCCTTCAGTTAGGATTTGAAAAGCTGTTGGTTTGGGGATTTGTTTTGTTTATTTTTTTATTCTTCCTTTGAAAGATAGATTCTTTCTTTGTGAAATTAACTCCACAAACAAAAAAATATTGCTCCTTCCTCTCCCAGCCTCCCTTCTGGCAAAGACTTTTTATTAAGGCACCCCTAACCTATTCTTGAGTCATTGAACTGTAACAATACAGAGTAATTTAAATGCTAATAAGATGAAACTGAAATGCATAAATCCAATATTGTCAGAATGTTCTCCTGGATTCTGAAGGGCCTGGCACATCAGAGCCTGAAGGGACTCCAGAGAGCACTAATCCAATCCCTTCACTTCCCACATGGGGAAACTGAGGCCCAGAGAAGAAAGGGGCTTGCTCAGGGTCCCACCATTGGAGCTGGGAAAACAAAGAGGAGATTCTCACTGGGCTTTGGTCTCAGTTGGCTGTGTGATCCCTAGTGTGTTGCTCAACCTCTTTAGGCCAGGTCGGGCTATACGCTCTGCCCGGGCCTGTGTGCCCATTGCTTAGGGCAGGGGTGCTCACCTGTGCAGTGTTGAGAGCTGACTGCCAGTGAACCTCATTGCAACCATGAGGGAGGAACATTTGCTAATAACTAGGAGGAGGGGAGCAGGGGGGACTCAAGGAAGCCAGTGTTTCATTTTCTGCTCTGGGCCAGGAGCTGGCTCTCATTGAATCCTTGCAGCAGCCTGTAAGACGAACAGGGTCATCCCCACTTTACAGAGGAAGCCCAGCAAAGTTAGATGACTTCTCCAAGGTCACACAGTTCATTTAGTCTCTCAGCCATAGAGTGTAGGTCACGTGATATTTGGATGAGGCAGCAAGAGCCTGAGAATCTGGTGGGGTTGTGGCTCAGGGAACAGCTACCTGTTCCAGCTTCACCCTCACGCTGATGCCTCATTACAAAGAGGGGAAACTGGACAGTGGAGGGCAGTGCATGCATCTCAAAGAAAAACTATGATGATGATTTTGTTATCTTTCCTGACCCCCCAGAAAACTCTTAAGGTGGGCAGGGTAGGAATCACTAGCCCATCTTACAGATGAGCAAACTGAGGTCTGAGGACCTATCTAAAGTCACAGCTTCCATAGGCCGTAGACCCAACACCAAATATTTATTGAGTGCCTTCTGGATGCCAGACACTGCACTAGTTACAGAAGAGACATAGCAACTGCCCACGTGATGCTCTCAGAATCCTGGGGAAAGAAAACAGTTAAGCAGGCTCAAGCAATACAGTGTGAAGTGTACTACAATCCGGGAGGCACCTGGGAGTCAGGAGCATTTATGCAGTCTAGGTGGTCAGGAAAGGCTTCCAAGGAAGGGACACTGAGGCTGAACAGGACAGCAGCTGTTAGGGAGGCAAAGGCCCAGGTAGTGAAGAGTGTTCTGAACAGACACATGGCACATCTGCAGGAGTCAGGCATCTGAGGTATTCTATGCAAACTATGGGGTCCTCAGTTCTGTCCATCTGTGAAAAGGTCATTTGTATAATATCATACAAGTAGCTTTTGTGCTGGTGGACTTCACACTTTTCCAGCAAATCTTGCTATCAGAGCAAGCACCAAAGTGGGCTCTACAGCTTGGAATGAAAAAACAAAATGCCCAGAAAAGGGGTGACCTCATGTTTGCACCCATGAGATGGAGCAGGGATAGGGAACAAGCCACATCAGAAAAGGTAGAGAAGGAAGTATGAGATCAGTCGCCTTCAGGGTGGAGTTCTGATTTTTAATTAATTTTGTTATCCCAGAGTTCTATCCCTCTATACTGGCTCACACTGTTTTCCTTCTGCACCTTTTACTAACAGACAGTTGTGTATTTCAGTTTCTTCATGATTCATCTTTTTATTAAGTCCTTCTTTACCTGAAGAAAAAAAAAAATCCCTACTTGGAGCTGAGAGGAAAGGCATTCCTGGTTACCCCGGGCCAGTTCAGGTCTTCCTGCTCTGTGTGTCCACAGCACCTGGGGGTCCCCATGATGGCAAACCCTTCAAGTCATAGAAATCACTAATTTAGTTGTCTCTCTTCTTCACTGTGGGCTCGTAGAGGGCAGGGATCCTCTCTGTATTGTTCAGTACCTGACACTGTGTAGTACCCAAAACACAATCATTGAATGGATGGTTGGATGGGTAAGTGGATGGATGGATGGATGGATGGATGGATGGATGGAGTGGATGAGTAGATGGGTCAGTGGGTGGTGGGTGGGTGGATGGATGGAAGTGTCGGTGTGTGAGCAGGTGGATGGATGGATGGATGGATGGATGGATGGATGGATGGATGGATGAGTGGATGGGTAGGTAGATAGGTGGATGGATGGATGAATAAGTGGAAGGGTGGGTGAGTGGGCAGGTGGATGGGTGGGTGTGTGGATTGATGGGTGGGTGGGTGGATAGATAGTTGAAGATCATTTTTCATCTTATCACAGTAGTCATTAAAATCAACAGTAGCCCATTAACTCATGCCTACTGTTGTGATCACAGATATAATTGCTGCTAACGATTCTCAGAGCTTGCTTGTACTGTCAGAGACATAATTATCAGTGCCTGTAAGCCACGCCGCAGGTAGCACGGGCACAGATAGAAAACAGCACCTCGGGTTTAGAAAGTCCCTTGTGGATTGCAAAGCACTTTCGTTCACATATGGCACTTCGTTTAAGTGTCATAAGAACCTCATGAGGGAGATTCACCAGGGGAAGCAGAAAAGCATCCTGATTAGGAGTGTGTCTCTGGACCCAGACTGCCTAGGTTCAAATCCCAGATCCACCACTCACTAATCATGTGATCTTGAGCAATTTACTTCATCTCTCTTGGCCTCAGTTTCCTCATATGTTCTAGGGATAATAAGGTCTCATAAAGTGGTTTATGGATTGACAATAATAATCACAATAATTTGAGTGCTGACTATGTTCTGGGCTTGGTTCTAAGTATTTTAAATGAAATAACTCATTTATGCCTCATAACGTCTATGAGGTAGATACTCCTATTCCCCTCTGCTTTTTTTAAGATAATGAAATCAAAGTTAATTTCCTTCCCATTCAGCTGGGAGATGAAGGAGCCAGAATTTGAATTCAGAATTAGTGGTTTCCAGAGCCCTACGCATAACGCCTTGCCGCGTCTCTGAGATAGACGTTTCTGTAAAACACTCAGAGTGCTTGGCACCTAATAAGCACTCAATAAATGCTTATCATGTGCCAGTCAGGCAATGTTATATATCAGTAGCCCCAAATTATAGATGCTGAAGCTAAGACAGAGAATCCAGGCGACTAGCTCAGAATCACAGGTGATTTCTACTGCCAGTAAGTTTAGTGCAGGTGTGGGTGGTAAATGTTCACCAGCTTTGCCTTCACCCAATCCAGGCTTGTTGCTTAAGCGCCAAGGACTGAGGCCTCCTGGGGCTCCAGGTCAGTCCCAAGTTCCTTCTGGACAGAAGGTCTGCATCTCCTCATCTCAATTCTTGTCCCTGAGTAAGTAAGCAAAGCCTGTTCTGGAAAGTTCTTAGTCAAATCACCTCCCCAGCGCTTGCCCCTCTAGCGGGGTTCCACCTTCCCACAGCATCTGAGACCCATCTCTCCTAGAAGCCCCAGCCACTGCATTGGCCTGAAGGACCCCTGACCTCATTTCCTTCCTTCTGCCCCATCTGCCCCAATTGTAGCCCATTTGCCTCACTCTATCCTTGTCTTACTCCTGCCATTTGGATTTTCTCTACCCAGCTTCCTGAACATACACGAAACACATTTACACTGAGCAGGCAGCAGGAAGAGCACTGCTAAATGTAAAAGCTCCCGCCCCGTCCCTGCACAGACCTAGTGCCCCATCCAACCCTGAACAAGGGCCCACATGTTCTCAGAGGTCTCTCCTCGCCTCCTGTGGGTGGCCCTAGACCGGGGAGGGAGCCATGTTGAGGCTCTGCACTAGCTTGTAGCAGGGGGAGGAGAGCATTCGGCTCAAACCCAAATGCCAACACTCTCCCCAGAGAGGTTCAGCATCCTAGACCAGGCCACTGCCAGGCCCTTCTTACAGGGTGGTGGACAAGAGTCCAAGGTCTAAGGTTGAAAAGATCTTCCACTCCCTGGCATCTCCCCACTGTGTGACCTTGGGCAAGTGACTTCACCCCTCTGAACCTCATTCTCTTGGTCTATAAAATGGAGATAATTCTAGTATCCACTTCACAGGGTTGTACAGGAGATAGTGTCTGTTTGCTTTTCATTCATTCATTTATTCATTTAACAATTGTTTACTAGGTAGCTACAAGGAGCCAAGTGCTTTTCTGGTCAACCCTTATAGAATTTACCTTGGATGGATGATACAGAACTCATCCCACAGTGCCTGGTACATAGTAGATGCTTAGGAAATGGCAGGGGGGTATTGTTTTTTTTTTATTCACATTCTTGGTCCCTGCCTCACCTGCTCCTCCGAGGAATACATTGGTGGGGTCAAAACTCATGGATTCTGTGGATGGTGTGTGTTCCATCCATGGCCAAGGAACATGGCCTCTCTTGAGTATTGTAGGTGGGAGCACCAAGCATGCAGTTTCTTTGGTGTCTCGTGTCTCTGTGTCTCTTCTTGAGGTATCACATCCATTTTATGTTCTATTCCATAAGAGACCTGTTAGTCTCAGTGTAAAAATAATCTTCCTACTGCATCCCTGAGTAAAAGTGTACCTTGTGTAAGACATTTAAGGTTTCTCCTGTGGTTCCAGCACCCCGTGACCCAAGACTGGGAAGCCCCAAATCTAGAAACACACTGGATTTGAATATGGTTTATAATTAGTTCTCAGTAAATTGGGAAGTAGTCAGGGGTGGGGGTAAGGAAGAGTGACTGTTTTGCCCCCAATTTACAGATGAGTGAACCAGGGCTCCAAAAACTGAAGGAACTGGCCCAGGGTCCCACAGCCAGGATTTGAACCCAAATTACCCTGATGCCAGATACTGTGTTCTTAGCGGCTGCCTGGCACAGTCCACCCACCCACCAGGGCTCTTCGGAGACAAACGCGGGAGCACCCCCTAGGGGAAGGGGAGGAGCCCGGGGCTATGAGCCAGGAGACCATCTCCTTCTGCACTCCTCAGCACTGTCATTCTGTGCGGCTCTGGAAGGGTGCTTTTTCCCTCTCTGAGCTTCAGGTTCCTCGCTGGGAAAGTGACTTAGCCCTAGAATGCCTCCAGCTCTAAAATGTGTGAAAGACGAAAAGGTTATGAAGGAGATAAAGCAGAGGAGGAGTTGGAGCTGGGGAGGGGGTCAGTCCTGCCTTCCTTCCCTCACCCGTTCTCCTCACCGTCCTGGGCCCCAGATAGCCAGCTGTCCGTGACTGCGGGGCGGGGCTGCTCCCTGTGCCAGACCCAGTCGAGCTCAGCTGGGGCCCTTTGTCACCCAACGCTTGCTGGGGCCTCGGCCTCCGGTGTTGGGTGTCGGGGTGGATTGGATTCTCTCCTGGCAGCCCCACAGATGCCGCACTCCTGTAAGGGTGGCCGGGCGGGCAGGGAGAAGCCAGAGCTCCCACCTCCTCCTGGGCTCCAGAGAGGGACGGGCAGCTGCTGTCCGTGGTGCTGGTCCGTAGGGACCACCCCTCCCCCTACCAGGTGAGGGCTCCATGGACCTGAACTCATACTGGGACCAAGCTCTGGGCTCAATGACATTCTTGTGAATATGCATGAGCTGGCTTCTCTGGCCAGGCTGAGGGCCTCGATTAATATGGTGGGGGCCTGTGGGTGCAGGTGGGGGGCTTTCTCCCATTCCCATGCCTGTGAGACCTGAGTGGGGAGGGATGTGGGAGAAGAGTGTATTGGTGGACACAGGTGGCATGGGTGGAGGGAGGATTTGTAGGGGCGGGGAACCTGGGAACTGTGTATTTGGGGGAGTGTGTCTCAGATTATGTGGGCATGGGGTGTGTGTAAACATGTTAAGGATAGTGAGAGAAAGAGGGAAATGGAGTCTGGGTGTGCTCAGAGAGCCTGTGAGCACAGCAATTCTTGAGGGAAAGGGGTGGGGAGGTTAAGTTGTATGGCTCAAAGCTGGTGCATGGGGCCTGGATGTTGATGTGTGTGTGGCAGTGGCACAGGACACAAGGACATGCCAGAAGCTATGTGTCGGGGGATGTGTGTACACACAGGGTGTGTGCTGTGAAGCCAGTGTGTTCCACAGCACAACACACAAATAGGGAGTTAGAGTGTGTTATGGGGCTATGCCTTGAGGGTGGCATATTGTGGAGTGCCTGGGTTGGCACTAGTAGCATTGGATTTACAGTATGAGCTGGTGTGTTAGGGGGCATGTGTGTAGTCAGTGTTGTTTGGGTTGCTGTGTGTGTGCCTGGGGCCTTCCTGAGCACCTGTCCCATGTGGCCTCCAGTGCCTGGCCTTTGTCACTCACTCTGTGCTTGTCCCACAGGAGCCACCACCCCGACCATGTAGATGCCAGTTCCAGGGAGCAGCATGGGCCCCACTGAATGGAGACTCCTGGGTCTACAGCCCTGAGCCCCTCCGGCCCCTGGACCTCGTCCCACACCAGGGGACAGCCCTTGGAGCTCACCACCACTGTCACCAGCCCGCCTCGGCCACCCCCACCCCCCGGGACCCGGAGTCGGCCACCTGGTGCCACAGCTGACCAGTGAGGGTGTGCTGAGGACAGCCACAAGCAACCATCACCCGGCAGCTTCTTGTCCAGTGCTGACCCTTGGGCCCAGCCCAAGCAGGGACTGCAGCAAACATGGGTGACATGACCAACAGCGACTTTTACTCCAAAAACCAAAGAAATGAGTCGAGCCATGGGGGCGAGTTCGGGTGCACAATGGAGGAGCTCCGCTCCCTCATGGAGCTGCGGGGCACTGAGGCTGTGGTCAAGATCAAGGAGACTTATGGGGACACCGAAGCCATCTGCCGGCGCCTCAAAACCTCACCTGTTGAAGGTAAGTGTTCATGACTTGAACCCAGGGCTGCAGCCTAGGTGGCCACCATCTGAATTGGCCACAGGGGCCATATTCATAGTATGTAACAGCAGGGATGTGTCAGAAAAAGGCTGAAATGCCAGAATGGCAGAATGGCCATTGTAGTGCATTCTAGCTGAGTATCAGCCCCTCTGGATAGGCTGAGTGTCAGCCCCTCTGGATAGGCTGGGGAACGGCTTCATCAGGGGTTGGGCATGACCCAAGCCACCTGCAGAGAGAACGGCAGGAAGAGAGCTGGGTCAAGACTGTGTTCTGGAGACAAGGGGCCCCACAGCCATAGAGTGGCGAGTTCAACATTCTATTAATATGGGAGGCACTAGTCTCTGAGGCAGAGGCAGAAGGGCCACTGGGTAGAACCAACATGGAACCTGCACTCAGGCCCAGGAGGGGCTTTTGCTTTCCCCACTTAGCCCATAGTGGTTGGATTTGGGGGTTCCAACCATGAAGGCCTGGTCCTTCCTTCCCCAGGCCCCAGGAATTCCCTAGTGTGGGCTTGAGCGTGGAACCATAGCACCACCAATGTACAGCCAATCCCCTGCCACTGGGCTGGAATCAAGTCTGTCTCTCAAATCCAGACTCTGGTTGGGGATCACTGGGGCTCTGGGGCATCACAGCTCTAGAGTTGCTGGGCAGACAAAGCAATAGGAAGATGGCTGTAATAGGAAGGGTGACAGATGTCCTTGTATGTCCTGCCCTGAGGGTGGAGTGGGGCTTTCTTGCAACTGCCAAAATTGAGCAGGCCTGGAATCTCTAGAGTGTGTTTCAGCTCCTGGGGGCTTTTCTAGAAGGGACCAAAGCTAGGTCCTCTGCCCCAAAACAGATACAAGGGAAGTCAGCCCAGCTTGGGCACCAGACCTCATGGTTTGGGTTACCTGCCACAAGTTACCTTCAGCTCACCATAGAAAGGAAGCATTCCCTACGTTAACCCTACAGGCACGTGTGTGAGGCTCTGCACTGACACTCCCAACCCTGAACGTTTGTGCAAAACTGCACCGAGCCTCAGTTTTCTTCTCCTGGAAAATGGGCCAATGCCTACCTGACAATGCCTAGTGCGTGGCTGGGCATACAGTAGGTGCTCAAAGTGGCAGCCATGATTATTCTAAGGAGAAGTGGATGTCAAGTCCTTCCCCAGATATCGACCACCACCTGGGAGGCAGGCAGCGTCTGAACTGTTATCCTGTATGACAGAAGAGGAGCCTGTCTCCTCTGTCCAGTCCTCTGAGCCCTGGGCTCTGCTGGACTCCAGCCCTGGCAGCATTTCCTCCAGGGCTTGTCTGGCAGTCCACTGGTCACGTGTGCCTACACTCCACTACACCCAGCAACTCCCAGCTGTCTGTGTCCCTCTTTGTCTGCTCTCCTGGGTCAGAAAGAAAAGCTAAAATGGGTTTTTCTTCCCACACTGACTGTTCTCACTGACATTTTGCCCATGGCCTGAACCCAGGCAGAAGTTTAGAAACAGCTTTTCTCACTGGGTGCTGTTTTTTTGTTTTGGCAGGGAGGGTAGGAATAGGGGAAGTAACCTTTCCTCATAGTATGGTTCTGGCACGAGGCTTAAAAACAGCTGCTTGTGGCCCTAAGATGGGCATCGGCTTTGCTTGGAGACTTCTGGGTCCCAGCTTCTTGTGGTCACTTATCCCTGGCAGAACGGTCCATGCTCCCCTGCACCATCAGGTTGGCACACGAGGACTGCTGGCAGGCAGGGCTGTTCAAGTGGCCTTTGCCTGTTGATTGGGGACTGGGAGATTGCCTTGAATCAGGAATTCTTAAATGTCTCTCAGCCCCAGTCCCTGGGGAGAAGCTGATGGGCACTGTGTCCCCTCTCTCAAAAAATCAGCCAACCACATACAACAGGTGTGGCTCACACTATCTGTGGGTTTCTAGACCCCCTCAAAGCAGGGTTGTGGACCCTAGTTAAGAAAACCACCTACCACTCCCACCAGAAAGGCTCCGCAGAGCTGGGAAGTTGAGCAGCACATGGCCAAGTTCCAGCACCCTTGCAGGGCCATTTCTGGCTGGTTTCTGGGGGCCCACTCTGTACTGCTAGAGGGAGTATTGCCTAGCTGAGGCAGGAACCCTATCTGCTCTCTCTGTACATCCCGTGCCCAACCTGGTGCCTGGCACAGATGAGGACCCGGTAAAACCCTGAGACATAGCTACTAAGTCCCAGCCTAAGGTGGGGGAGCTCTCAGACAGCTGAGTAGCCCAAACTGCAGATAATCAAGACCAAGTGCAGCAAGGACCCCAGGACTCAGCACTAGTGAGGCTGGTGGGCAGTGAAGGTCAGGGAAGGCTTCGCGGAGGGGAAGGTGTTTGGACTTGGCTATGGAGGAAAGAGAAGGGAAAGCATGTAGTATGGCCTACAGCAGCATTTCTTAGAGGGAATTCCACAGAATAACTGGTATGCTGCAAGAAGTGAGGCTTCAGGTGAAAAGAAAAGAACTCTGTTTTCTCATCTGTAAAATGGAAACAATAATGACATCTCTATTGCTCTGCTGCCTGCCAGCCGTGTGCCTTTGGGCCTTTTCATCTGACCTCTCTGAGCCTTGGTCTCCTGGTCATTCATGAGAATCAAATAAGATCTCTGACGGGCAAGATCTCTGAGGAGAAGCAAAGCCCATCATAGGATTTCCTGGAGCTCCTGCCACATTGGTCCCTAGAAGCATCTCCCAGGGGGCTGGGAGGTGCAAGACTGGAAGAGATTTGGGGAGGGGCAGAAGAGCATAATGCCACAGACCCAAACCTGGGTATCCCGGGTTCAAATCCCAGCTTTGCCACTTGCCTGCTGTGGGACTCTGGGCAAGTTACTCAAACTCTTTGTGCCCCCACTTCCTCATCTGTAAATCATGGATAGTAATAGTGACTACCTCACAGGGCTGGGGGAGGACAAAATGAAGTAGCTTAGAATAGTCCCTGACACACGGGTAGTTCTGTGTGGTAGGATTCCACCCCAGTGACTAAACACCTCCATTTCCCCATCAATAAAATGGGCTGTGAATATTGAATAAAATCAGGTCAAGTGCCCGGCCGGCATCAAAGTACTCAATAAATGTCAGCTCTTGTCATTGTTTTCATGATGAGTATCATCACTCGGGAAAAAGTGGGCACGTTCTCCAGAAAGGTTGGAATGGTGGCCAGTGTCCACATATGAGAAACACTTTGTACAAGGCTGTTATGCATCTCTGTACACGTATTCCTGGAAACGGGTGCTGTTACCCCATTTTATGGAGGGGGATATGAGGGCTCGAGGTCACTGCCACAGTGCAGGTCAGAGCAGGCTTTGAACTCAGCCCCATGCTCAGACCTGAGCCAAGCACGGCCACCTGGGAAGAGTCCTCTGGCATCCACTGTAGGGCAAGGCCTGAATAGGGCGGGGCCAAGAGACACTTCCTTTACTCTGTCTCATATGGAGCATTTGTCCCACTCTGCTTGGCCATCTTCTGATTTAGAGAAATCCTTGGCACAGCCCCAGCTCCAGTTTAAAAGCTCCGTGGTCTGGGCTGTGCCAGCTCCGGACACAGGGACTCAGGTTGACCATTCCCGACACCCCCTACCCCTAATCTGCTGACGTGAGCAGAGAGCTGGCCTCTGAGTCACACTGCAGGAAACGCTCCAGGCCACGCATAAATTAGCCTTCCCATTCAAGTCCAGCTAATTTTAGGCAAAAAGATCTCTGAAAGTGACAAATGGGGTTTGAGGCCACAGGGAATCAGCGCTCACTCAGGGCACCGCTAGCAGCCAGCTCGGGGTGTGGCTCAGCTCCCACAGCTCAGCAGTACTGGATGTCCCACCTGGAGACCCAACTTTCGTGACAACTGTTGGGTAAACCTGCCCCCCAGTGAGGCTGTGAGGCCAAGGGCAGCCTCTACCCCCATCTAAACTCCACTCCTTTCCTCTTCCACTGTTGGTTCTGTTCCATTCTAATTAACGCCTTTATCTTCTTACCTCTACTGTTCCCTGTCCTTCCACACTGTTTCAGCCAAGGACATTAAAATCCCAGAAACCTGAGTTCCATTCCTGAGTGTCTTTCTCTTCAAGGGACACTGGGAAAGTTCAATTTAACCTCTCTGAACCTCAATGGACTTATTTGTGAAGTGAGGGTAGTAACAGTACCCACCTCATGCAAATGGTGTGAGGATTAAATTAGATAAGCCACTGTGCAAGGCAGACCTTAGACACCTACAGAGTGGTGTTTATTATCATTGTTATTATACTCCAGTGTTTCTTTTAAAAAAAACAGGTATGGGCCCCATCCCCTTGAAAGAATTAGGCAGTCAGATAAGACAGTGGTGGTGCCCAATGCAGAGTTAACATGCCATCAGAGGACGCAGAAAGATGGGCGACTAGTGCCAGGTGGTCCGGGAGGCCTAGAGGCAGGAGCTCTGTGTCGTTCTCCACCATGTCTCCAACACCTGATGCATTGCCTGGGAGCTCAAGAAATATTCGCGGAAAGAAGAAAAGGAGGAAGAAAGAAGAGGCAGGGGATGTCCCAGTGCCCCTCCTTTCATGAGACAGAAGGCTGCAGGCTTGGGGACAGACACAGGACACCCTGTGTCACCCATGGAGCAGATGGCTCCAGTTCCCTGAGCCCAGCGTTGCGCTGCCCTGAGCCATTGCACACACAGCCCTCATTGCTCACTTCCTGACACCTGCACCCACCTCGGGTTGTCAGAAAGGGTGACGATGATAGGTTGCTGCTGGGTGTTTGCCACGTAGCATGTTTCCTGGCGGGGTTGATAAGGGGGACAAAGATGGGGCGGCAGCAGGGTGGGGTGGGAACTGGATACTGCAGAGTGCTGTGAAACGGAACCTCCGGTTAATTTTGTATGAATCCCACAGCCTGCCCAAGTGGAGGAGAGAGCAGGGCTGAGGGAGGACAAGAGAGCAGATCACGGGAGATGACGGGTACTTTGTGCTGCATGTGAATATGATATTGAACGAGAACGTCCATGGGGCTGCCGCTAGCTGGGCAGCAGGAGGATGTGGAGGCAGGGGCAGGGGTCTTCTGTGTGTTGTTGCCATGTTTCAGTTCCATCTGTGTTCCGTCAACCCAAGGATCACTGAGACCCTGAGAGGTCAACAGGGAAGCCAGGGCAGCCACAGAGTCGGCGGAAGCCTGGGCAGGGTCATGCGTGGGGGCTGCCCAGACACGGAGTCGGTATGGGGAATTCACTGCCTGGCCAGAGATGACTGGGAAAGCCTTGCAGCCCCACTCCAGGGCCTTCATGTGAAGTGGCCCATGCTCCATTCTAAGGCCCAGGACTCTGTCAGGTATGAGGCCGAGAGGAGAAAAACTCCTGAGTATGCAAGAGGCTGAGGAAACACAGCTGCCTTCTCAAATAAATGCAGGGGTGGAGGGGAAGACATGACGACTGGTGAGGTGTCCCAGCCTCACCTGTGTCACCAAGTATGTGGGAGACCTCAGGCAAGATGCTTAGTCTCCGACAACCTCAGTTTTCTCATCTGTGAAATGAGAACTGTACTACTTCCACTCTCTGCCTTTTGTAGACCGTGAGTTGAAAGTGCTTTTACAGAAGAATCTAGGCCCAGTATTTGCTGAGCATTTTTATCCATGAGGGCTCCATCTGACAGAAACCCATCTCGAACTGGCTTATGCACAAAAGGAGTTTTCTGGTTTGTGCAACTGAAAACTCCAGGGATAGATCTGGCCTCTGGCACGGCTGGCTCCAGGACCTCAAATGCTGCCAAGAGGACTCTGTCCTTCCCTCTCCTACTTTCACTTCTGCTGTCCTCTGTGTTGGCTTCATTTTCAGGCGGGTCTTAGCACATGGGGGTGCCAGCAGCTTCAGGTTAACATCCTCCCATCCTAGTCAACGGGGCAGCCCAGCCTCTCCTCATAGGCCCCGCACCATTAAAAATCCCAGACTGTGCTCTCACTGGGCCACTTATAGTCACCTGGCCACTCCTGAGCCAATCCCTGCAGCTTAAAGATGGAGTGGGCTGATAGGTCAGACCTGGTCACATGCTCAACCAGAGGGCGCGGGTCAGTCCACCAAGACCCCAAGGAGATTGGAAGAGGGAAGGAAAATGGAGGAGGGAAGGAAAATGGAGACCTGCAGCATGGAAGGTCCCTACTGTGTGCTGGGGAGGAAGAGCAGAAAGGTTCCCTGCTCTTGAGGAGAGCATGGCCTGGATTGGGAGAAAACAGAATTGAGGAGACAGCTGAGGAGAGAAGGTAGGATTCAGAACCACCTGAAATATAACATGGCTAAAGATTCTACCAGCCAAACCACAGCACCGTTAGTAATTACACCAGGGTGCTAGGCATGAGCTGGGACTGTCCAGGCTGACCAGGCCTATGACTAGTGTCACAGTGGGGAAGAGGCCAACTTGGTATCATGGTGCAAATCCTGGCGCCACTTCTTATCCAGCTGTGGGACGTTGGACCAGTTATCTAACTGTGCCTCAGTTTCTTCATCTGTAACATGAGGTCATAATAGTGCCTCTTTCATAGGGTCGCTGTAAGCATTAAAGTAATATGTGCAAAGCACTTAGTGCCTGGCACATGGTAGGTGTTATTTCAGCATTGCTGTTATTATTCTCTGCCGGGAACTCTCTGTGTGGCTTCAAGGGAGACGTTGGGTTTTAATTAGTGAAGAAGAGAAAGGCAGCTTGTTTGGTAGCTCAATGGACTTGAGCAATGCATGTGAGTCTTGGTTAAAAAAAATGTCAGCCCCATATTTGATTTGCAATGTGTATGCACCTCCCCCCATCACCACTACCATGGGGGAAAAAATCCTTCAAAAGCACAGTTTAATGTGAAGTTCCGATGAATCATGTGTGGATGCTTTCCAGAATGCTGCCTGCATATCCTTCTGAATCATCAATAAAATAAACCCACATGTCAATCAATGCATGCTATCAGTGGTCATAGGCTGAGGTGGTAGAGTCTGCTGGGCAAATAATTCTGCAGGCCATGGGATGGCAGGGAGAGCACAGGACAGATAGGTAAAGATCCTGCCCGGCAGCTGACTGAAGGGCTTCCCGGTGATTCCAGCAAGACTAGGGAGTCTTCATGTCCCGTGAGCGATGCTGCTTGGCCCACTAGGTGCTTCCCGTAGTCAGGCACCCAGAGAGGTGGTAGAAGAGATGGGTTGTAAGGGCAGCGTTTCCACGGGGCCTCACTTTAGGCAGAGCATTAGGCAGACCCACCATGCAGAGGCCTGAGTCCCAAAGCTACCCTGGCTCTCATTTACTGTGAGCAAACTAAGAGCCAGGCCTTCCCAACATATTGTTCCCTGGGATCCTCACAGCAGCCCCTTGAGTAGGAGACAAAGGCTTGGAGAGGAAGGGGGCCCTGATTCTTACTATGAAGGCATTATCGTTTTGTGGAATCAATATGCACTAATCACTAAGTGCCTACTATGTGCTCAGAAAAGGGAAGGAATATGGAGACCGTTGACTTTGAGTCCCAGCTTCACCTTCTGAGTCCTTAAGTCATTCCCTCACTCTGAACCTCAGTTTCCCCACCTGTAAATGATATGATAATAACACCCACCTCCTAGAACTGATGGAACATCTCCATTGCTTCCCCCTGCTTCTAACATGCCAAGCAGTGATGGAGGTGGACACACATTTATTTATTGAACAAATATATGTCGTGCACCTAGTATGTGCAGGCTTGGGCCACATGTACTCTTCTGGGAAGAGACCCAGATCTCTTCCATATGCTTTCTCAGGAGCAGTGTCTGTGTGATGTGGCTACACACAGAACAGGTGGGCAGATGGGGACAGGGCCGGCCTTCAAGGATATCCTCTCTTGGTTCAAGGGGACAGAGGATGTCAGACAGGAAATGCCGGGTGCAGTGGCTCACACCAGTAATCCTAGCACTTTGGGAGGCCAAGGTAGGTGGATCACTTGAGGTCAGGAGTTCGAGACCAGCCTGGCCAACATGGTGGAACCCCATCTCTACTAAAAATACAAAAATGAGCTGGGTGTGATGGCGCACGCCTGTAATCCCAGCTACTTGGGAGGCTGAGGCACAAGAATCGCTTGAACCCGGGAGGCAGAGGTTGCAGTGAGCCAAAATCAGCCTGGGTGACAGAGTGAGACTCTGTCTCAAAAAAAACAAAAAGACAAACAACTCCAAGGGCACAGAGGCAGGCAGGAATCAATAGGAAAGATGGCAGCCAGGGGCAGGAAGCCAAGGCCTCGATGTAGCCAGGGGGAGAAAGGAGGAACCCCTTCCGGATCCGCTTACTCTCCAAAGCTCCCTATAGATTCCCAGGAAAGGGAGGTGCAAAGGTGGATTGTAAACTGCCCCCACCTTAAGACTCTCCCAGTCTAGCTGTGCTACTAGTTACTGGCCACGATGCTACTTATAGCTATGATACTAGAGAGTAATTAACACATATTGAGCACTAACAGCAGCCAGGCTCCCTGCTGAGGCTTCAAGGCATTTTCTCCTATAATCTTCACATCACCCCTGTGAAACAGGAACTGTCATCATCCCAGCTTACAGATGAGGAAATTGAGGCTCAGAGCACCACCCCTAACAAGTGACCTGACCAGGATTGGTGCCTACACTGTCTGGCTCCCAAATGTGCACACATGACCTCCTCGGTCTGCTGCTTTCTATTGACAAAAATAACTACTGCAAGAGGAAATGTTCTAAAGGTTTGCGAAGGAGGAGTGATCCCCACCTGACTGGGAACAAAATCAGGAGTAGCTTCCTCTGAGTGAGGCCTGGAAGGACAGGGCAGAGTTGAGTGTGCAGAGATGGGGAGGGAAGCACACACAGTTAATGGGGCGTGAGCAAAGGCCCTGTGATGACAACCAGGATGTGTACAGGGAACAGTGAGGAATTCGCTGTGCCTGGAGCCTAGGACAGATCGCAAAGCACAGAGGACTCCAGCCCGTGAACTACAGATTCATTTTTGTAGACTCTGGTTGTTAGTCTGTTTGTTCATGCTGTGTATGCAGACTGTCAGGTTGGATAATAGTGTTTATGTCCCTGTGGGTGTGAAATGGGCCTCCAGCTCCATAAGATGAGGCCCTGAGTACAGCCTTCTCCAGGTGCGTGGAGAGCCAGTGAATTCACTGAATGCAGGGAAACCGAAGGTTGGGGAAATGGTTCTCACACTGGGTTCCCCAGTGCCTTGGAGTTCCACAGAAGTGCCCTACGGGACAAGGGGATACTAAATGGATGGGACTCTGGGTTCTCACCCACCACCATGAACCAGAGACAGAGACGCTCCTTTTTTTTTTTTTTTTTTTTTTTTTAGATCGAGTCTCACTCTGTTGCCCAGGCTGGAGTGCAGTGGCATAATCACAGGTCACTGCAGCCTCGACCTCCTAGGCTCAAGTGATCCTCCCATCTCAGCTTCCCAAGTAGCTGGGACTACAGGCATGTGCCACCATGCCCAGCTACTTTTTTTTTATTTTATTTTTATAGAAACAAGGTATCAAAAATTAGCCAGATGTGGTGGTACATGCCTGTAATCCCAGCTATTCAGGAGGCTAGGCACAAGAATCGCTTGAACCCGGGAGGCAAAGATTGCAGTGAACCAGGCTGGTCTTGAACTCCTGGCCTTAAGCGAACCTGCTGCCTCAGCCTTCCAAAGTGCTGGGATTACAGGCATGAGCCACTGTGCCCGGCCTGATACTCCTTTTTAAATGCTTTGAAGACTTTGGTTTTTTAACAAAGTGTTGAAAAAAAGAAAAAAAAATTGAAAACCTCTGATACTGGACAGAAATGCTAAACTAGAGTATCCAAAAGCCTGGGTTGGGGCACAGACCACATAAGTTCTTAATGCATCATTTGTTAAATCTGTGAAATGGAGCAGACACTGTCTGGCTTCCAGGGGCCACACTAACTGTGGATTAAATGAGAGAACACACAACGTGACTGGCCCAGGGCCCTTAGGCGAAGTTGGTCTTTGCAGGGGCCCCAGGGGGATGCATGTGACTGTGCAGGAAAAGGGTGCTCAGTCCACCCATGCTGGGCAGGGGCGGAGATCAGCCTGACTTTGGCCCTTATCGACTGAGACCCTCTCCAAGCTCCTTCCACCCTGTTCCGTGCCTCAGCCTCCCCATCTGGAAAATAAAGAAGGTTGGTCTGGTAGTCTCTGAGGCTTCTCCAGGCTCAGACATTCCACTACTGTGAAACTGTCTGCCTTGATGCCCCCACTATGCAGACGTCAGATGGGTCAAAGGGTGGCTGACTCACAGCCAGACCCCAGGCCTCTCTTCGCTTGAAAATTCGTGACCTCAAAACCTTGGCCCATCAGTGTCCAGGCCAGGGCAGTGCCCTGGGCCCTTTGCCCCAGGCCTTGGCCCAGCAGTCCTTTTCTACCAAGCAGCTTCAGGGCCCTCCCACGCTGGTTCCCAAAGGTCAGGTTTAGCGGGGGACCAGAATTTGGGCATCCCTGGCAACAGTTCTCTAGCTCCCAGAAGCCCAGGGGCCTAGACCCCAGTTTCCAATTACTTCTCCTCCCTGGGTCTCAGTTTCCTCATCTGTCACATGGGCTAAGGGGTGAGAAATGTTGCTGTATAACTGCAGGCGGGCCATCTCAAATGCTGGTAGGACCTGAGTCATCCGCCCAGCCTGGGTCCCACAAAGGCCCCGAGTTCAACTGGAGAGATCCTCTGCCTCCAGGCCTGCCTGTCACCCGAGAGGCCCAGACAGGGCGGGTAAGTTATTTATACAGGCCCTCCTCACCCCACAACGGTTATCTTACTCCTCCTGGTGCAATCCAGGCCCCTGCTGTGGTTTCAGACCCAGAGTTATTTATAGTCAGTGGAAATTAGTGCCTCAGCTGATGGTTCCCTAGGACCCACCTGCCCTAGCCTCCACCCCAAAGGGAGAGAGCAGGCAGCAGGCAAAGAAGATGTCAGAGGTCGGAGGACAGTGTCACATGCAGGTACAGTGTGATGAGAGTATCTGACACTGGATTGGCAGGCAGTTGGACAGAGCAGTCGCCAGGAAGTAGGACAAAGGAGAAACAGCCCACACTGAGGAGGGCAGGCTGTTGGGTGAGCCCTTGGGAAAGCTCTGCTGGAAAGAACAGCAGAATGGAGTGTTCCCTGGGGCCTCCCCCTTCAGCACACCCCAGCTCAGTGGGGTCAGAGCAGCTGGAATAGGAGCCTGAGGGACTCATGGACCCATGAGACAACAGGTCTGGAAGGGCCTTCAGGGACCATCTGATTCAGCAATCCCAGGGTGCACATGGGGAGACTGAGACCCAGGAGAGAAGGGACTTGCCCAGCACACAGTGGGTATGGGCCAGGGGGCAGAGACACCCCCCGCCCCGCTGCCTGGTCTCCCCTGCAACCTCCTGGCTCCCCGCAGAGCCTCAGCTCAGCCACGCCATCCAAAGACCACAGACTGAGTGGCTTAAATGACAGAAATTCATTCTCTCACAGTTCTGGAGACTTGTAGACGGCCATCTTCTCCCAATGTCTCTTCACATTATCTTCCCACTATGCATATCTGTCTCTCTGCATAAATTTCCTCTTTGTATAAGGGTGTCAATTATACCATGGATTAGGCCCACCCTAATGGCCTCATCTTAACTTAGTAACTGCAGTGTCCCTATCTCTACAATGACTCTATCTCCAAATACCATCACAATTTTAAGGTACTGAGGGTTAGGACTTCAACATATGGATTTGGGGGAGCATGATTCAGCCCAGAACACTCTGACATGGGAAAACCACTTCAGTCCTCAGAGCTGAAGCGTTCGCTTCTGTAAAGTGGGGACATGGCCAGGACAGCAAGAGGACTGCAATGAGGGACAGGCTCACTGCTGCACTGATGTGTCTGTCCCCCAAGCCCGATGTTCAGTGGGCGTTAAGAAGTGGGCGTTAGGAAGTGGCAGTGTGGTGACAGAGTTAAGAGGCAGACATCCTGGGTCTGAACCCCAGCTTTGCCACCCACTAGCTATGTTGTGCTGAGGAAATGACATCACCTTTCAGAATCTGTTTACTCATCTGTGAAATCATTCTTATCCCTGGGCTGTGAGAAGTAATAAATGAGCTGATGTGAGTCAACACACTTAGCACTGCCCAGGAAACCCCTGGAAGTGGAGACCATCATCATTATTATTATTACTATTACTATTATCATTATCATCATCGTCATATAGGTTAAGAAGCTGAGGCCCAGAGAGGGAGGCATCTTGCGCAACCTCACACAGCCATCTGGCACAAAACTAAGTAAGAACTCAGGTCTCCCAATCCACAGTCCCAGATTTTTTAACCACGTCTCTATGTGACACTAAAGGGGAAAAGAGGACAAGTAATTCCTAAGTGCCCCACATTAGGAAAGTAACTAAGTACCTTTTAGCTTCTCCACGTGCCTTTGGGGCATTATGGAAAAAGATTGTTACAGAGAATGCAAAGCCGCGTGGATGAGGCTCAAGAAATAATGTGATGTTGAAAAAGTGGGTTTAGCATCGTATGTCCTGACAATGGCAACAACTCCACAAAGACAGATGCAAGGGGAAAGGGGTTGGCAGGAAACATCTAGAATGTACCCCATGTTGTGGCTGCAGGGTGAAACTGGGGTGATGGATCTTCCCTCAGCCTGCTTCTGCCTGTGTGCCGATGTTGCTCCACTAAGGCACGCTGGTCGTAAACAGCAGAAGCTAACTGGGCAGCATAGTGGAGGCAAGAGGGCAGCGTAGGAGTGGGCTCTCCAAGTTGGAGCAAAGGCTGGAAAACCCAGCTCAATTTTCCAGAAGGAAACGGGGACATGCAGGGATCAGTGGCACGACTCACTGAGTAAATGTCCCTTTGGGGAATTGCAGGTTGGGAAAAATCCACTCCACGTACTTTTGGTCCTTGTATCGCTCAGGATTCCAAAGCAGGCTGTGCTGGTGAATGTTAACCCCAGCTCTCTAGTTGCGAGGGAATCCTCTTTTGCGGTGGGTGCTAATTTCCTTGGTGTAAATACCACCACATTACCCACATGACATCATTAAACACAGAGTTGGGACGAGAGGCACAGCAGCACAGCATCATATGGTATTTCTACCACACAGATACAGTAGACTATCTACTAGAGAGAATAGATAATAGTGAAATGTAGTAAAATAATTAGGAGGTGATAAGTTTGGGGTATTTGTTGCCTTTTAAAATATAATTTATATAATTGTAGGTTTATATAATTGATTTATAATGATGGCTATAATTAACAACCAGCTCACAGAATACCTGAAATTTTAGCAATCAGCTCTCACAAGCAAATGTGAGCTGGCACCAGCAAATCACTGATTCTACATCCCAGGAGACAGCATTCCTGGGAGGTGATTGGCCTAGCTTGATCACATGCCCACGCTCAGGCCAGGAAGGTGGGGACACTTTGACTGATCATCACCAAGACTCTTCCCAGTTGGGGCAACCAAATCCCCTAAAGGAAAGCAGAATGCCACTGGACAGCCAAAACTCAACACAGGCCTTTGCTTCTCTTCTTGATAATTTCTTTAAGCTGTATTTTTTTCTTTTATAATCTCTTTTTTATTTCTTTTTTAAATTCATAGTGCTTGAAGTCCCAGAGTCTTTTTAAAAGGCTCCAGGGCTTAATTCTGAGAACAGTTAACTGAAGGACCCAGCCGGGAGAGGTACGGAGGCTCAGAGCAGCCATACCCACCTCTACCTCCTCACTTCCCAACCCCTCCCACCTTCTCCAGGGTGTAAGTAAATGAGCTAAACCTCCTGCCCACCTGTCACCCTGCCTGAAAGTCCACCTTTACAAGTCCCCCAAAAGAACATAGGCAGCCCAAGGTGAAAAGTGTCTTAGGGCAGAGTCTTCTCAAATACCCATAAGGCAGATGAGGGTGAATGGGAGCCTCAGGGGTCTGGAGTGGCCCAGATACTGGAGAAGTGCTCTTGAAGGCTTAGGCCTCACCTCAAAATGGGGACAGGGTGGGCATCCTAAGCCTAGTGAATTCATGATTGACTGGGAGGCCTGTGGACCCTCCGGGAAGATGTAGGAGCTCAGGTGGCCAGGGTGAAGAACCATACCACCCCCTCAACGAGAACCTCAGACCCCCCTGCTTCCTCCTTATTTGGGACCACCTGGTGGCCAGCAGAAGGCCAGGGGATCTGATTTAGGAAGTGAGCCAGAGGGAAAGTGCTGCCCCATGCTCCGGTAATGGTCCGGTTGGTGGGTGACCACCTTGTGTCAACAGCTCAGGCCCTGAGGTGGGAGATGCCACTCCTACCCCCATTTTGCATGTGAGGAAACTGAGGCACAGAGGGGTTAACAGACTCACCCACATCGCACAGCTGTGAAAGGCAGGCCTGGATGAGACTAGACCTTGTGCTCTTAACCATTTGTCGAAGGGAATAAAGGGTCATTCCTAGGACTCTGTGCCCCCATAGAGGGTGCAGGATGCTGGCTCAGAAGCCTGAAAGTTTTCAGTTGCTCCAAACCACACTGGGGCTCAGGCCCAAATATGGGGGAAGAGGGGCCAAGGGAGGGGCCAGGAAGATACCTGATCTGCCAATGGGGCAACTGAGAATGTGACCCCAATTTCCAGGCCTCACTCATCTGCCTCCTTCTGGCCAGTGACATCCTCAAGGGCACCTCGGCCTGGGCCTCATGGGCTATAAGTAGATAAATCAAAAGTCCCAGACCCAGGGGTTGGAGGCTGTCAGCCCTGGAGCCACTTGACAGGGCCTGGCCATGGGGCACCATGAGACTGGGAGTCCAGCATTGGCTCCTGTGCTCACTCACTGTGTGGTCTCAGGTGAATCACTTTCCCTCTCTGAGCCTCAGTTTCTTCATCTGAAAAGGGGGTCCAGATATGCCTACCTACAAGGTTGTTAGGAAAATTAAATGAGAATAACGTATTACAAGCCCCTCCCTTTTTTCTTCCTCTCCCATTTATGGCCAGAGTAAACTTAAATACAAGTCAGGTTGTGCCACCACCTGCTGAAAACCCAGTGGCTCCCACTGCTCTCACAATGAAATCAAAACTCCTCACTGTGGCCTGCAAACCTGGTATGATCCAGCCATACCCTGTTGCAGGAGGGCCTCAGGGACAGGCTGCCAGGGCCACAGGAGATCAAAGTCCCCAGTCTGTAGAAACCCAGAGCTTCCTTTGAAACTACAGAGCTTTCCCCCATCTGCTAGTGTCATTTGAGATTACATAATAAGTTAAAGATTGTAACTGAAAATAAATGATGATCGTTGTAATGTTTAAGTTGTGCCCTGAGACTATAGATGTTCTGCTTCTTACTATTCTCTGAAACATTTGGGCACATCCCCTAGTGGGGTATGCCCCAACCCCTAGCTGAGAATCACTGCATTCATTTACTAATTCAAATAAGCTTCTTCTTTTTTTTTTTTTTTGCACTTTAAAGAATAATTTATTGAGCAACTACTTCGTGCTAAATGCTGTCCTAGGAGCTAGGTATATAGCAGTGAGCAAAACCAACAAAGATACTATTCTTCACAAAGCTTCCAGGGGTCCAGAAAAAAAATACAGAATAAATTAATGAACAACAAAATATCGAGTGGTTAAGTGCTTTGAGAGTGACTGAGGGAGGGGCAGCTCTAGGTGGGCAATCAAGACAGGCTTCCTTGTGGAGGTGACATTTATCCTGAGCATCAGCTGACATGCTGGATGCCTAGGAACTACCTTCCATGGATTGCTGAAGGTGGGTAACAGTGGGGCCTCTGCTCTTCAGTATTTTCAAATCCTCTATGTCCATTCCTTGGGTTCTCCCAGGCACTCTACAAGACCCTATAACCTTCATGGTTTCATCTTGTAACATAGCTGCTCGGGGGAAACATACTTTTTACCTCCCATTTATAGTAAAGAAACTGAGGCTGAGAGAGTGACTTGTCCAGGGTCACACAGCGAGGGAGTGACAGAGTCAGGACTTATCTTTGGGTATCCTAACATTCCCAATCCTATCCCCCTTCTCCCACCTCTTTCCTCACTGGGATGTATTTGGAGAAATCACAGTATCAGAAATAGCACCCCCTACTCTGTTAGAACCTAGAGTTGTCAGCTGAGTGAGAGCCAAGTCCCAAGAGGCCACTGAGTGTCCAGTAAAGAAAAGGGGTCACATAACTATGGCCAATCCCTGAGAAAATAGGCATATGGGAAAATCCCTGGGTGAGCCCCATTGCAGAAACAAAAATTCCTACAGAGGCAAACTGTAGAATGCTGAGGGTGGCTTTTCTATTCCCACACTTCGCCTCAGCCCATAAGTGGCTAAAGGGTTTCCCGTCCACTTGAGAGAGGCAGCTGGAGCACATCTGGTGGGGAGGCAGGCACCAGCCTGGGCTTTCGGATTCCTGAACCAAGACAGCTTCACTGGCCTCTGAAACCCTAGCCCTAGCAGGGATTCTAAGTAAATGAAAACAGGAGCAGATGCATGTGTGTGGAGGTGCCTGTCTGCGTACTGAGGGCTCCCCCAGCCCATCCCCTACCCCAACCAGAACCCCCAGCCCAGCTCAGCTTGGGGGCCACAGAGACATTAGAGAATCTAACCCTGGCCAAAGCCAACGGCAACCTCTCTGCCACCTCCTTATACACACCCTGGCCAGGCTTCCCTGTCGTTCCCTCTGTCCCTGATGTAGAAAGCTGCGTCCCTTTGACGCCTATCAAGAGACAGGTCCCAGGGGGACAGCCCTAAGCCCAGAGGGGCTGTGATCTAAGCTAGTGAAGACATGCCCCTGCCACCTCCTTGCCAGCCTCAAGGACACGTGAGTGAGATTTGCTTCTGGCGTGAAGCCGCCAGCATCCTCTTGAAGTCCTGGGAGATCTAATTACCCAGGCGAGGGGAAAGTGTTGAGCAAGTGAGCGCTGGGGTTTAAAATAATCAGTTTTTCAACCGCTGCAGTTAATGCGAGGCCAGGCCGCAAAACTCTCCCTCTCATGTTCTGGCTCCTGGAACTGCTGATTCTTTGATCTAGAACTGCCAGCTTTTCTGTCACCCCCACTCCCATACCTGCCCCAGGGCTTTCCTAAATTGTCTAATAAGTACCATCTCTGGGAGCCTGCCAGGCTTCAGGCCTGTGCAGCCTCAATGTGGGAGGCTGATGGAGATCTCGCCTGAGGCAGGGGCAGGTCCCAGCCCTGGGGTTTAATTCTGAGCACTAGAGGAGGAAGGACATGCCCTTCATTATGGCATGTCCTTCCGGTATTATCACTGTCTTACAGATGAGGAAACTGAGGCACAGGGTGCCCGAGGCCATGCACTGACAGGTGACAGAGGTGAGATCCAAACCAGAGCCTGCCTGGCTCAAGCCCCTGCTCTTTGAATGTGTTCCAGATGCTTTCAGCTTGTAGATATTTTTTCCTCTCCCTATTTCATGTATTTAAATTTCAGAGCCTCTAGGACATGTCATTCCAGCTCTGTCCTGAAATTTTGTCCCTGAAAAGTGCCGGGAGTGATGATTTTCTTCTACCATGCTTTCATTAAGAGCTATTTTTATCTTTTGCTATTAATAGCTTTAAAAGAATTGCCTCCAGTAGATGCCGTATCAAGCAGTGTGGGGTTTCAGGGTGCCAGCCCACCCGCTTTTTGGAAAAGCAAAACCTAAAATGAAACAAGAGCACTAAGGCCTCTGAATACCTACCAAGCGCCAGACACTGGGAAATCCGTTTTTTTTTTTTTAAGTTATTCATTCAGTAGATGTTTCTTGAGCACCTACTATGTGCTAGACACAGTTCTAGGCCCTGGAGATAAAAGAGTAGTGAACAAAAACAACAAAACAATGTCTCTGCCCTCATGGGGCTTGCATGTTTTGGCTTTGTGTGTGTGTGTGACAAGCAAAAAAGCAAGTATAGGCATCCACCTATGAGATAATGGGGGTTCCAGACCACTGTGATAAGGCAAATATCACAATAAAGTGAGTCACACACTCACAATGCTACCAGTTGTCTGAGCCCACAGCAAGTCGTCATTTTTTTGCCAGTTAAGGGTCCTGCCTCGATGTTGGTGGCTGCTGACTGATCAGGGTGGCAGTTGCTAAAGGTGGGGTGGCAATGGCAATTTATGAAAATAAGGCAACCATGGACTTTGCTGCGTAGATTGACTCTCTTTTCATGAAAGGTTACTCTAGCATGCAACGCTGTTTGACAGCATTTCACCCACAGTAGATCACTTTCGAAATTGGAGTCAGTCCTCTCAAACACTGCTGCTGCTCAATCAACTAAGGTATGGAATATTCTAAGTCCTTTGTTGTCATTTCAACAATGTTCACCGCATCTTTACCCAAAGTAGATTCCAGCTCAAGAAATCACTTTGCTCATTCATAAGAAGCAACTCCTCCTCCATTCAAGTTGGATCATGAGACTGCAGCAATTCACTCATATCTTCGTGCTCCACTTATCTTTGGGTATCCTAACATTCCCAGTCCCATCCCCCTTCTCCCACCTCTTCCTCACTGGGATGCATTTGGAGAGATCTCAGTTATCACAAATAGCACCCCCTACTCTGTCAGAACCTGGAGCTGTCAGCTGAGTGAGAGCCAAGCCCCAAGAGGCCACCGAGTGTCCAGTAAAGAAAAGGGGTCACAGAACTGTGGCCAACCCCGGGGAAAATAGGCATGTCAGAAAAGCCTTATTAAAACCCTTTCTTTACTGGACACTCAGTGGCCTCTTGGGACTTGGCTGTCACTCAGCTGACAGCTCCAAGTTCTAACCAAGTAGGGGGTGCTATTTCTTACACTGTGATTTCTCCAAATGCATCCTAGTGAGGAAGAGGTGGGAGAAGGGGGATGGGACTGGGAATGTTAGGATACCCAAAGATAAGTGGAGCATGAAGAAGTGAGTGAATTGCTGCAATCTCATGATCAAACTTGAATGGAGGAGGAGTTGCTTCTTATGAACGAACAAGTTAAGAATTCTCATTCTCTTGCTATTTTCACCACATCTGCAGTGACCTCCTCCACTGAAGTCTTGAACCCCTCAAAGTTATCCATGAGGGTTGGAATCAACTTCCTTTAAACTCCTTTTCATGTTGATATTTTCACCTCCTCTTATGAATCACCGGTGTTCTTAATGGCATCTGGAGTGGTGAATCCTTGCTAGAAGGCTTTCAGTTTACTCTGCCCAGATCCATCAGAGGAATCACTATGGATGGCAGCTATCGCCTTATGAGATGTATTTTTTAAATAAGACTTGGAAGTCTAAATGACTCCTTGACTCATGGGCTGCAGAATAGATGTTGTGTTAGCAGGTGTGAAAACAGCATTTATCTCCTTGCACATCTCCATGAGAGCACTTGGGTGACCAGGTGCATTGTCAATGAGTAGTAATATTTCAAAAGGAATCACTTCTGTGGCACTTTTATGCTACAGAAATGGCTTATTTTCTTAAGCCACATGAACCAACCTCTGCTAGCTTCCAACTTTTCTTCTGCATCTTCCTCACTTCTCTCAGCCTTCATGGAATTGAAGAGAGTTAGGGCTTCTGGATTAGGCTTTGGCTTAAGGAATGTTGCAGCTGGTTTGATCTTCTATCCAAACCACTCAAATTTCTCCATTTCAGCAATATATTTTCACTTTCTTATCATTCAGGTGTTCACTGGAGTAGCACTTTTAATTTCCTTCTAGAACTTTTCCTTTGCATTCACAACTTGGCTAACCATTTGGCACAAGAGGCCTAGCTTTCAGCCTATCTTAGTGAGACATGCCTTCCTCACTAAGCATAATCATTTCTAGCTTTTGATTTAAAGTGATTTGGAGGCCATTGTAGAGTTATTAATTGGTCAAACTTCAGTATTGTGTCTCAGGGAATAGGAAGACCCAAGGAGATGGAGAGACAGGGAACAGCCGGTCAGTGGAGCAGTCAGAACGCATACAACATTGACTGATTAAGTTCACCATCTGATATGGGCATGGTTCGTGGTGCCCCAAAACAGTTACAATAGTGACATGAAAGATCACAAATCACCACAACAGATTTAATCATCATGAAAAAGTTTGAAATACTGCAAGAATTAACAAAATGTGATTTAGAGAAATGAGGTGAGCATGTGCTATTGGAAAAATGGCACCTATAGACTTGCTCAATGCAGGGTTGCTGCAAACTTCAATTGTGAAAAAATGCAGTATCAGTGAAGCACAGTAAAGTAGGGCATGCCTGTAAATGGGAAAATAATGGAGATTTTCCACTATCTTAAGGAGTCTGCAGGAAATAAGACAAGGGCTGGGTAGGAAATAACAGAGCGGAGCCTCTCAGAGCCTGGGATCCAGAGGCAGAGGAGACCCGGAGGATGCAAAGTGGAGAAGGTGGGCAAAGGCTGGGAAGTGGGGCCTGATTGGAGATTGGGTGGGAGACGAAGCCAGGGGACTGAATGGGGCTGGACAACAGGAGGCTGCAGGAGCGCCATGGGTTGTGTGGGCTTTTCCTCTACAGTGAGGGAGTCAGGGAGAGACATGATGCATCATCTCGTTTCATTTTTGCTAAAGCCCTGCCAAGCAGTTGCTAAATCCTCACTCTCACAGCTGAGAAGAGGCCAGGGTTCTGGGAGGAGAAACAATTGGCCTGGTGAGGCTGTGACAAGTCCGCTTTAGGAACTCAGACCTGGGTGAAGGCCTCTGTGACACCTCATGCTGCCCTGGGTTGCTCGGCCTGACAGGGTAGGCGTGGCTGGAACCCCAGCACAGTCTCCTCGCACAGTGCTCTGTCCTCTGAACAGCTTGGTGCTTTTTTCTGTTCATCTTGCTTTTGTCACTGAGCCTCAGGCTGCACAGAACTCAATGGACTGTGATTTGAGGGCTCAATGGGAACATTGTGTCTCCCCATAAAATTTCAAGCGGCTGCAGAGATGTTGCTAGGCAACCAGGTGTTGGCCCAGTGAGGGGAGGGGTTGGTGATTCTTCCTGGACAGAAGTGGTTGGTCCAGCCACCCTTCCCTCCCCTCACCCCCTCCTAGCACAACCCCTCCTGGGGAGGCAAGAGGACCCCTGGAACTCACAGGACAGGGATTAAATACAAGGCAGGAGAGGGTAATATTTCCAAACTAACACTGAATGAATTCAGCCCTAAAGGAAAAATAGAAAAAAGTGCCCATTTCCAAAAACGTTGGAAAAGCCTTTTATGACCATAATTGTGGCTCACCCTTCTACCACGTGCCAAACACTGTTCTAAGCACATTAACAGGCATTACTAACTCATCTCATCCTCACCATAACTCGGTGAGATGGGTTCTAGTATAATCCCCTTTTTTCAGATGGGAATACTGAGGCACCTGGAGGTTAACATGCCGAGGCCATAAGCAGCAAGGCCAGGCAGCCTAGCCCTGAGCCCAGCATCAAGGCAAATGGATGGATGGCAGGTCTAGGAAATCGGATTGGGTGTCGGTGAGGAGAAATAAAACACATGAAGGATTTACTTTAAAACTGGAGTTGAATCCATTCTACTCTTATTGGAGCTCTACCATGTGCTGGACTACTAACCTTATATAGAAATGAGGCAGAATGCTCAAGCTGGCAAAAACGGGTTACAGGAAGGTAGGCAGACCCAAACACTTAGCGATGTGGTAGGCACCACGAGAGAGAAGGAAACATGGTTAGGAGAGGATGGATTGAGGCAGATTCCAAGAGGAAGTGACAGACCAGGCCTGGAAAAAGAACTGAAGGTGGAGGGAGAGGTATTTCAGATGGAAAGCATGGACAAATGTGTCGCCATCGATTGGAATTAATTGTTTAGGTGTCTCCCTCCACCTTCACCATCCCAGACTGTGTCTTTGTGTCCTGAGGAGACACCACATACCTGATATTTTGGATGCAGCAATCTCAAAATGCTTGTTTAATAAAGATTAAATGAAAAAGAAAAGGAAAGGTAATGAATGAATGACCAAGGTTAGGCTTAACTGTCACACAGTGGGTGTTAGACCTTATTAGTAAAGCATTTCAGAGTGATTAGAACGGCATATATTGTGGGTCAGAAGGCAGTGAGCCTCAGAAGTGGGAGATCCACTAAGGAGCCATTGCAGGAATAGCCAGATGGGAGATGCTGAGAGTCCGAATTCATGTGATGACCCCAAATGTAAAGAAAGGTCAAATCCAAGAAACCCCAGGGAGGCTGATCAATATAATCTGAAAGAGGAATAGATTTGAAGGGAACAATTAGTTTGGTCTTAGACTTGCTGAGTTGGAGACGTAGATAATCAAGTGGAGCTTACCTTGTGGATCCCGTGAAATCCTGGACCAGGTATTGAAAGACAGAGAAGATAGGATGAGAGACACTGCTTATCCCTATTTCCTTAACCCACATCTGTGGCAGACATCACTAATCAATCCCAATGTTCAGACTCCTCAGCTTAACTCCAGGGAGCCCCTGTGCATCAGTCACAGTTCACTTGCAAGATGAGATGTATTGGTTCCCCCTGTCCTAGGGGTGGCACTGGGAGCCTTCAGATTGGGCCAGTCTCTGAAAGCTAAAATAAAAGAAGGAAAGGGGCAACTGAAGGTGCAGAGATGTGAGCAGTGAGTCCCTAAAGTTCAGGTCTAATTGTAAACCACTTAAGGTCTAAGTTAGAATCATGAATTTTTTCTTCTGTAAGCCTTTAGAAAACTCTTACTTTAAGCAGAATTACCTTGTTGTTCATTAATTCCAATTAGTGAAAAAGCATTTGTTCTTATGAATAAAAATATTTTGGGAGTACAGTTTGATAGCTTTCTTGAGAAGCCTAACTATTCTCAGCTAATTTCAGTGTTATTAATTGGTGACCTTAAGGGGCATGATTTTCTCTTTCTGTAGGATCTGTAGCCTGTGGTCATTCATTCAGCACCTGTTTATTGAACACCTACTATGTGCTGAGCTCTGTTTTAGGTAACAGGGCAGTTTCTACCAACCTCCTCACAGAGCTCATGGTCTGGCAAAGTAGGGCACAGCCTGGTCTCAGAGCTGTCTGTGGTTTCACCAGTGGCCAGATCCTGCAGCCTCTCCTCCTCCACAGACTGTTTAACAACTGGAAAAGAGAGAGAGAGAGTTCTGAGTCTCCTTCTAATTATCAAGCCAGTCTTCCAGCATTCCTGCTCTCAACCTGGCAAGACCAGGGGCATGGCTGGTCAGCAGAGGACTTGTCCCTCCCTCCCAAAGGAGGGTAGGCTCACCTCCCAGCAGGAACGTCACTGCAGATTGACCAGGGACCTGTGAGCCCTCAGACATCACAGGAACTAGATTCCTAAAACCAGACACACGCATCTTCTCTAGTGTTTAGAGTTAGCAAAACATCAGAAAAAGTTTGCTAAAAGAAGCACTCTCCTTAAACAATGCACTTCTCAACAATACTTACAGAGAGAATGTGACCAGTTTCTAGATAGAGATGTCAATGGATTTTTACAGTCATTTTGGTGATGACTGCCTGCTGCACTTGGATTCATTGACTACGTCTTTCATCTGTCACTGTGGCCTTCATGTTAGTGTGGGCCTTGTTCAGTCCAGCATCTTTACTAAACCTGGTACTATGCTCACCACCATCCAGGTCCTGTGAGGAAAAGGAATAGCTGGCCTCTGGCTGGACAGGGGCTTCAGTGCCTGGCACATGAAGTGAAAGAGCAACAGAGGTAGCCTTTGCCAAATTATTGGAGAGACACGTGAAACATTTAAATTACAACAGAAAATCCAATAGTGTGCAGTTAGGCTTCAGCATGAATGATTCATGTTGCAAATGCTTAACAATTCCCAAGAGAGAAACCCTCATACACCAGCATTATGAGGCAACAAGACCATGGGGTCTTGTGTAAAGACCTGGGTTCTAGCCCTGGCTGTGCCATTAACAGCTGTGTGAACTTAGACAAGTTACTTCACCACTTATCCACCCTTTAGGGTCTGCCGGTTCTCCGCATTCTATAGCCCCTGAGGCTCAGAGAAGGTGAGTGACTTACCTTGGGTCACACAGCTGGAAAATGGGATAACTAGAGACACGGTTAGTCATTAGATGCTGTGACCACACAGTTCAAAGCCCAGAAGGTCAAAATTAAGTGATATTTTATTTCCACATATCCCATTTGCTCCCTACACATTTTGAAGCAGCATGTGGTAACAGCATCACACATAAAGCCTCTGAGTGGGTGCAGAGCATCAAGGAGGGTGGGGTGCTGACATCTCTACTGTGCTCATGGAGTGCTGATACAGGGAGGTGCACAGTCACCACTAAATGAACGGATGAATGAATGAATGAATGAATGAGCCCAGACACTGTAGTCATTCAGAAAAGGACTCAAGCCAGCTTCTCTGCCAGAAGGACAGCCAGGCAGGTGAGCATCAAGGCCGAGTGAGAGAGAAGAGAGCAGGCCTCTCCATAAAAGGCCCGCCACAAAAGTGACCTTGTCCATGGGGTGGGGCACCCTGAGTGGGGCCCTCTTTCTGCACCCTTCAAAGCAGCCCAGGTCCATTCCCTCCCTCCGGTTGGCCAGCGCCCTCCACTAGGCGCCAGGGCCACAGTGCTGACCCAGCAGCCTTAGAAGGCCCCTCATAAAATGTGAATGGCTTCATGAATGAATGATACGGTTACAAGAGATGTATGCCAGAGGATCTCAGAATTTTCTAGCAAGAAGGGCCCTTAGAGAACCAATCCAAGCCCCTCAGTCTGGAGGAAACAGAGGCCCTGTGAGAAAAGATCAACCCAGGAAGCCAGACTCCAGGGCTTCCTCACACTCTGCATGAGCCTCCTTTACCGACCTTGGCACCTGTCTTCATTTGGACTCCCCCAAAAGCAGAGCCTGGGCCGAGGACGGGGTGCAGGTGGAATATTTGGGAGTGATCTCAGGAGCGAGAGAGGAGAGAACGTTAAACAGGGAAGAGAGAACTGCCCAAACAGTACACCCTCTTGAGCCAGTTACTGCTGCAGGCAACTGGGCTCAGCCCTTCAAGGGCCCTTGGAGGAAGCAAGCGGGATGTCCCTCAGAAATGTCCCTCTGAGGATACAAGGCTGCAGTGTTTATCCTGACTCCCATCTGCCATTGGGTAGGGTCTGGGTAACTCCTGGCACTTCTGGGCTCCCTGCTCGGGGAGACCTAGTGACCTCCAATCCTCAGAGAAAGCCCTGAAACAGAAGACAGATTCAGTGGGTGCATGGAGGTGACGTATGGGCGGCACACCTGAGAGCTGCTCATCGCAGCTGCAACTCAGAATCAGGGAAGACCAAGGGGCTGTGGGGCTGGGTACATAAAGCCAATATCACGGCTCTTCAGGAGATAATAACAGCACCAGTAATGGCTTCCATTCATTGAGGTATTCCCCTGCATGCTGAGCACATTATGTGCATTACATCATTTGATCCTCAGACTCATCTTAGGAGGTAGACACCATTTATCCCATTTTACAGGTAAGGAAACAGGCCCAAAGTTGTTTATGTAACTTGTTTAAGGTCATACAACTAGAAAGTGACAGAGCCAGGATTCAAATTCTGGTCTCTCTGACTCCACAGACCCCCTTAATCCCCCAGCCACACTGCCTCCCAGGAGATCAGAGGTTTCCAAGTGGCCCTGATGCCAGGATCACGGCAGAGTTAGGAACTCTGAAACATTGCTCTTCAAAGGAGGCAGTGTGCTGCCATGTACAGTCCAGGGTATGGAACCAGGCACCCTTGATTTGCCTTGAGAGACACTTTCCCCTCTCTGTGCCTCAGTTTCCTCAACCACAAGATGGGGCTCCTCATAATCCTTTTCCAGCCTCCTTCTTGAGGACCCACCCAGTTGGAAGAGCTAGCACAGGTTACATACAAGCCCAAGTTCACAGTCAGGGGGGCAGAGAGGGGGTAATGATGCAACGGTAAACATTTGGGTGCTAGATTCAGAGAGATTCCATTGAAATCCACAGGATAGATGTCCTTGCATCTCCATACCTCAGTTTCCCCAACTGTAAAATGGGGGGGAGCAAAATAAGGTCACAAGGAAACCATGAGAAGAAAATTACATAATGTCCATGCAGAGTGCCATGATCCATGGCACTGTGATGTCATCAATGTTTTGAAGTTTAGATGTGCAGCCTTGGGTTGGTTCCCTAACCTCCCTAAACCACAGTTTCCTCATGTGCAATTTGAACCTCTTAATGCAGGCCCTGCAGTCTTGAGACTCAGACGCAATCACAGATGTGAATGCGGTTTCTAAATCAACTTTCACAAGGGATCTTCTCTCATGGGGTCTCCATGGGTTTTCTGATTTGCTTCATCACCATCTTCCCCCCACCCCACCCTCCTATCCCCCGCAAAATTCTTTCTCCCTGAGGAGGAATCTATTTCTAGGAAACGCCTCCTGATCCTCAAATAAGCTCTCTTTTTTAAGAGCAGGGAGGAGCCACTGTCACAGAAATGAAGGCTTCTACTTCCCTGGCGTTTATTTCTGATACTGGATTTCACCAACAGCTTTTTCGCCCAGTAGTAACTTCACACACCTAAATGGAAAGTTCGAGTGACATCCCAGGCTGAGGCCAAGGCTGGAGATGTGCATTTCCTCAAGTCCTTTTGTGGCCTTCATGGCCTTGGGGTCTGGCTGGAGGCTCCTCCATCCCTCCTGTCAACAGCAAGGACACAGGAGTCCACTGAGGCGCTTGCTATGTGGTCTCGGGCACAGAGGGGAATGACTCCAGGAGACCCTGAGTATCTCTCCAGCTCCCCAGTCTTCAGCCTGAAAATGCCTATCTTAGAGCAGACGTTGCTTTGGAGTTAAGCACTGACCACTCCTCACCTTCATTCTTCCTGTGCAGGTGTGTCTAGGAGAGGCCACATGTTTATTGAGTGTTCTCATGGAGCTTAGAGTCAGCAAGGGAATCAAGCATTAAGAAAAACCAATTTCATTAATAATTAATAAAATAATTATTAAAAGGAAAGGGATTTTCAGGGAGCTATGAGAGCATTCCAAAGAGGGTGTAACCTATCTAGGAGGGGGGTTCAGCCAAAAGAAGTGCTGAATTAGGTACAGAGTCAGGGGGAAGAGCATTCCAAGCAGAGGGAACAGTACGGCAAAGGCCCTAAGGCAGGAAAGCACTTGTGTTGAAGCCTCAGAAAAGAGGCTGGTCTCACTGGAGCACAGTGATGGGAAGGGGGCAATGAGACTGCAGAGGAGAGCAGGGGCCCTCTGTGCAGGGCCTTCTGGATCTTCTCTAATGGATTTTCTCTGCCTGCAGTGGGAGCCACTGGAGCATTCTGAGCAAGGGCTTGACATGAGCACACCGCACTTTACACATTTGAAATGTCCCTGTAGCTGCAGGGTAGAGTACTAATTGAGGGTGGTGGGAACAGGGAGACAGGCAAGGTGGCTGCTGAGGCCATCCAGGTGAGCAAGGATGGTGGCCTGGACCAGTGTGCAGATGGCAGAGGGATGTGGTCGTATCCAAGATGTTTTTCTTGAGTTTTTCTGGATGGTGTAACAGGGTCAGGAGGCAGGAGTGGACTCTGATGGAAGACAGGGACAGGACATGGAGAAAAAGAAGAGATGATGGGGGTACACATTGAACACCTACTGTGTGTCTGGTGCATCACACTTGTTACCTTATTTTATTCTTCACATCCAGGCTCTGGGTTAGGAACCACAGCTTATGGTACAGAGGAGGTAAAGTCACTCTCTCAGGGACACACAGGTAGTAATTGAGGCAGCTGAGATTTTAACCCAGGAATGTTTGTCCCCAAATCCACTTCATCCAAAGGTTATATGGAAACAGACCTTTATTTTCTTATAGTTCATATTGACTTCCCCTTTAAATTAAAGTCTGAATTATTTAAATAACCTTCTCTTGGTTAAAATTATTTTTTTTTTTGAGACAGCGTCTCACTCTGCCACCCATGCTGGAGTACAGTGGCATGATCTCGACTCACTGCAACCTCCACCTCCCGGGTTCAAGTGATTCTCCTTCCTCAGCCTCCTGAGTAGCTGGGACTATAGGCATGCACAACCATGCTCAGCTAATTTATATATATATATATATATATATATATATATATATATATATATATATATACATACATACATATATATATATTTAGTAGAGACAGAGTTTCATCATGTTGGCTAGGCTGGTCTCGAACTCCTGGCCTCAGATGATCCACTCGCCTCAGCCTCCCAAAGTGCTGGGATTACAGGTGTGAGCCACCGTGCCCAGCCAAAATTAAAATATTTCAGTCAAAGCTAGAGTCCCCTAGACTACTGCAACTGATCATAGTGCCCTTTCCCTTCCCCAGAGATACCGCCTTCATGAGTTTGAGCTGATCCTTACCGACCTCTTGCTACACATTCACATATATATAGTCATAAAAAATAGACTATTGTTTTGTAGAGTTTTCTGTTTTACATAAGTGGAATAAAACTATACGCATTGTTCTGCAACTTGCTTTCTTCACTCAGCAGTTTATCTTGGAGAGCCTTCTATGTTAGTACATATAAATGGATCTCATTTTTTAAATCTGTTGTGTAGTATTCTTCGGAATAGATGTACCACCATTTATTTAGCCCACTTGCTTTCCAAAGACAGAAATGCATTTTTCTATAAATGATGTAGCTTTTGAAGGACTTGTGCATTTTTTGCTTTTGAAATATAAGATTTTTATTTATGCTAATGGAGGAACCCACACCACAGTGACAACACAAATATTTAGCAACACCCAGCCTGGTGACTAAGTTTTCCCAATTTCCTTCAGGTGCTTGGCATCCCTAGGAACTAGCTCTTGTCTATTGCCAAGTCTCTGTTTATAGCAAAAGGCGGTCTCAAGAGTAACAAGGAAAATGGCAGAATTGTCAGCTTTGATTTCAGTGCTGCATCCTGAAGCAGACAACATGATAGGGTGTGAAGACAGTACAGTTCGGAGCCTCAGGGACCTGAGTTCAAGTCCTAGCTTTAGCCACATGACCATGAGCAAGCCTCTTTATCTCTCTGTGCCTCAGTCCGTCTGCCCATAAAATGAAGTTTAAAATCCCTATCTTACAGAATGGCCAGGAGAATGGAAATGCAAGCCCCATGTTTAAAGTGATGATCATGTAGGAGCACATGTGCTCATTTCTTGCCCGCCTGTCTGCAGCCCCAGCCGAGTGGGGCCCATGAGAGGGGCGCTGGTCCTGCATCATTGAAGGAGCCGCTTGAGATCACAGAACAATGAGAAGACACCAGCATACCACCACTGCTGTCGGTGCACTGCAGGGGGTAACATTTGAGCTCAAAGGGATTGGGAGAGGGATATTCCACCCAGGCTCTGGGCGCCAGCTGTGTGCCCACCACCACTGCCCTTTGCACTTTCTTTCATCTACCTCAGCAGGCAAAGCTAGGTTGTCCCTCTCCCCCAATTTGTGGATAAAGAAACTGAGGCTCAGGGAAGGGGCACCACTTGCGGAAGCTCTCACTAAGTGTCAGGGTGGAGACTGAAACTCTTCATCCTCTGCCTCTGAAAGGCATCCTGGGAGGCTACAGGTAGCAGCTCTGCAAAGCATCCCCACCTGGAGGGACAGGGAAGTGCTTCCTGTCTGCGCTCAACCATGGAGGCCCCTCCCCAGAAGGAGGAATAAGGGGCTTTTCTGGCCTCCATTTTCCCAAAGGGCTGAGACAAAGACCTCTCAGAGATCACCTCTGGGCATGCTGAACCAGATCTCTTCAGTGAGGTTGATAGAGAGGGAACATGAAATGGCTGTCATTTGTGTGTGTAGTAAGGCTCCATTCCAGCAAGCCGAGCTGTCGTTCCCTTCCCTCGTCTCTGTGGGGTGCTGAGAGGGCCTGGGCCAGGGGTCAGGGTCCAGCCCCAGGGAGCTGAACCTCCCCGGACCTGGGTCAAGTCGCTTCCGCGTCTCTGGGCCTCCATTTTCCCAACTGTCAAATGGGAGGGTGAGAGCAGCTGGCCACGGGATGTGGAGGAGAGGGGACAGGGAGCCTTAGGGATTGGTGACCAGATTAACAAAGAAAAATACAGGGCATCCAGGGACATTGGAATTGCAAATAAACAATAAGTTTGTTAATTTTTTAATTAGTAGTAAATGATTTGCTGTTTATCTAAAATTCAGATTTCTCTGAGTATCCTGTATTTTATCCAGTAAACCTTTCTCAGGGGCCCCAGCTTCACTAGATCCTCCCATTCTTTGGTACAGATAATTGATGTTTTCACAGCTTCTAGATGAGTCCTGGCCACCCCCTGCCACCCAGATCCCCAGCCCCCACACCCACTTCCCTGCCCATGTGGGAAGTCTGGAGCCCTGAGCAGAGAAGTTTAGTAAGGAATTCCCACAGTGGAGAGAGAAGTGGGAACTCAGCCTAACTTGGAGAAAAGGCAGGTGGTGGGTTTAAATCAGTGGAAACTTGTGTCTACACATGCATTGGATTATAGGAACACAGCCTCTGTGTGCCCATTCTGTGCCATGTCCATGTGGGTGCACCTAAGCGAATGGACATTGCGTCCACATGCTTGCAGAGAAACCACCCAGCGCTGCACTGTGCACGTTCAAATCCACAATCTAATGCCACATCCGCAGTTGTGTGCCACATCTGTGTGTGCATGTGCGTGTCTAGATGTCAGGTCTGCGTATGAGCACATAACCGTAAATGAGCTGGGTGACAAATGCTATCGGGGAGGATCAGGTAAATGCTGCCGCTTTCTACATGACAGAGACTGGATTCATAGGAAACCCCACTAGGATCACTAGGTATCAGAGAGATGCCCCTTACCCTGCACCTTGCCCATCAGGACCCATCGACACTGTGACGTGATCATAAACTCTAGGCACTGCGTACATGCCTGCAATGCACACCACACGATAGCTAGACCATCAGACTGGTTCTGAACTTACCTTGACAGCCCATGCAGACCAATATCATAGCAGATGCCCACGATACAAGCTGTTTTCCCACAGAGGCGTTGTCTCTCTGCCCTAAGTCTGTTAAGTGGCTCTTACAGGGCGCACGTGGCCACCCATGTGTGCAGGAGCATCTGGGCAACCTCAGCACTTACATCCCCATCTCTGGTCCCCAGAAAGGCAGGAGGGGAGGGAGGTTTCCTAAGGACCTGCTGTGTGCTGATGCAAGCAGCCTCCCTCTAGGGGATGGTGGAATCAGAAACCAGAAGGCAGTAGTGGCGAAGGGTGGGTCTCAGTTGGTGTTTGACCCCCAGGGCCAAAACCCAGCACAGGAGAGATGCGCAGTGAGTGTGTGTTAGTGAATAAATGAGCCAGGTGACAAATGCTGTCAGGGGAGGATGAGGACAGATTGTTCTTGCTGAATAAATCAAGGAAGGCTTTCAGGAAGTGGTAGTAAACGTTCTTCTGGGTCCCTTAAGACTAACTAAATAAGTCGACAGAGGGTTGGGCATCCTGGGTTCGGAGCCGGATGTGCCAAGACAGAGGTAAATGCCTGGCACATGCAGACCCGTGGCTTGGTAGGACAGTGGGATAAATGTGGCATGGCTAGAGGTGAGGCAGGAGGAGTCATCTGGGACAACCTCACAGAGAGGCCACTGTGAGCCCAGGAACTGGATGGTTGTGAGGACATGGGGAGCCATGGAAGGTTGTGGATCAGGGCAGGGATGCTGTGACAGCCGAAGTTGAAGATCGGCTCCTGGCCCCACACTGCCTCATATCCTCTTCCAGTCTCCTTTTTCTCGCCACTCAGTTTCTAGTTTCTCCTTCTCCGGCCTTCTGCAGCCACCAGTAGGAGACAAAGGGTCAGAGTGTTCTGTGTACCTGGGGACTCAAGTCTGGGTCTGTCAGCCACAGCACTCATGACCTCCTCTGCTGCAGGAAGACAGGTTGTGAGCCTGACTGTTGGCAGCTTTCAGGGAAGGAGAAGGGCCCTGTGGGAGCTGGCAGCCCCTACAGAAGAAAAGGAACAGTCGACCCAGGCTGAGTGAAGGCTCTGTCACCACCCCACTGCGTGACCTGCACAGGCCTCAGCAATAAGCCCCACGTCTCAGGGTTGTTGGCGAGGCTCAAAGGTGATGCTGTGCCGAAAGCACCTGGCAAGTATTAGGCTTCCTTCTCACCCTCCTCCCCCAGGCCAGTGGTTCTTCAACCCGAGCCTGTATCCCCATTGCCAAGGACAATGCAGCTGGCCCTGCCCCATCCAAGAGTGTGTGACTCAGTAGGTCTGGGTGGGCCCTGAGAATGTGCGTTTGTAACAAGTCTCCAGGTGATGCTGAAGCCGCTGCTCCAGGGACCACTAAGTTTTCATCCCCTGCTGCACATTGCAATCCCTGGGGAGCTCTTCTAACTCCCAAGGGCCGGGCCATGCCCCAGCTCAATTCAATTAGAATCTCTAGTTTGGGACTCAGGGATTAATATTTTATAAAGCTCCCTGGTGGCTCCAGTGTACAACCAAGTTAGGAACTAGTGCCTTGGAGGAAGCTCAGTAATAGCAACAACAATAGCAACTAATATTAGTCAAGGCCTTCCCATGTGCCAGGTGCCCAGATGCGACCTCGTTTAACTCTATATGGCAGGCACTATCATTATTCCCATGCTGCATATGAAAAAACCAAGGCCCAGGCCGGGCGCGGTGGCTCACGCCTGTAATCCCAGCACTTTGGGAGGCCGAGGCTGGTGGATCACCTGAGGTCAGGAGTTCTAGACCAGCATGGCCAACATGGTGAAACCCCATCTCAACTAAAAATACAAAAATTAGCCGGGCATGTGGCAGGCACCTGTAACCCCAGCTACTCAGGGGGCCGAGGCAGGAGAATCGCTTGAAGCCGGGAGGCAGAGGTTGCAGTGAGCCAAGATCATGCCATCGCACTCCAGCCTGGGGTACAAGAGCAAGACTTCATCTCAAAAAAAAAAAAAAAAAAAAAAATGAAGCCAAGACACAGAGAGGGGAAGTCACCCGCCCAAGGTCACAGAGGTGGAAGGAGTCTCGAGCGAGGCCCAGACCTAGATCCGCTGTCTCATTTCGTTGCTTTGTCTTGAAGCGGTGTGGCTTCCCACAGTCCCAGCAGTGCTGCCTGTGCAAGCTACCCACTCTGTCTGGCCTCTGACAGGATATGAAGCATGTGGTGCCCTCCCCCACTCAGCCCGTGCCACACACCTTTGTGTGCCCGCGTCTGCACACTGACTCAGCCACATCCTTGGGCATGCATGCATACACTGACAGCCTCTCATGGGCACTAAGGCCCATGACTGCCTTCTGGGTGCCTCTCAGGCTACATTTTAAATACACGAAGCAGGGCCACAAGGCCACCCTTGTGGTTTTTCCCCAGAAAGCACTCACCATTCATTTTATCTGAAATTTCCTGAGCACCCCATTGTCGCAGGGATCAAGCTGGAGTGAATTAGCATTCATATTGGCTTCACCAGATAGGGTCACTGTGGGGCATTTGCAGAAAGACACAGCCTACCCCCAACTAGATCAGGCTGGAACAGGGCAGGGAGGCCGCTGAGCTCTGTGGCAAGAGGCCGGCTCGGTTGCCTTCCCAGCAGAAGAACCCTGTGCCTCAGTGTGTGCATCTGCATAATGGGTGCTCAACATAGAACATCTTTACCATCTACAAAGCACTGTCAGAGCCTTGGTTCTGTGTGCTCCTCAAGTGAGACAGCCCAAGGCCCCTCAGAGAGGCTGAGTGATCCACACAAGGTCACACAGGAAGGAAAGGTAGATTCCAACCAGGTCTGCAGATCTAGGCAGGGGCATGTTATGGCTGTGGTGGTGATCTCTGACACAAGCTAAGACAGTGGCAACACAGACAGAAATTCCTGCGATGCATATTCCAGGCCCAGAGTAACATTAGTGGTGTACAGTGGTGGTAGTGACAGCTGCATCTATCCTTTGAAAAGGCCAGTATGTGCCAAGCGCTATTTCCACACATCATATTCCCGATCCTCCGTCAACCCCAGACTGCAGGGGATGCCAGAGACAAGGCTTTTTTCCCACAGAGGCATTGTCTGTCTGTCCCGAGTCCATTAAGTGGCTCTTACAGGGGGCATGTGGCCACCCATTAGGGCAGAGGCTTCTGGACAACCTCAGCACACACATCCCCATCTCTGGTCCCCAGAAAGGCAGGAGGGGAGGGAGGTTTACTGAGGGCCTGCTGTGTGCTGGTGCACATTTATTCCCATTTCACAGAGGTGAACACTGTGGCTCTGAAAGGAGAAATGATTTGCCCAAGGCACCAGCCCTGAACCAAAGAGCTGCTGGGATTTGAACCCAGGGCTGAGGTTACCCATTGGCCTGCTGCTGTCACACACCATGCAGCTCATCCCAGCTGATGGCCCCAGCCCTGCAGACAAGGCGCCCAGCTCCCAGCCCCCCACTCCTGGAAACAGTCCTGCCCTCGACTTAATTCCACCCCCTCACTGCTACCCCAGTGGCGTGGGTGCCTCTGGGGGAGCAATTTGTTTTCACACTAGCTCTGAGCAGCAGATGGAGAGTTTGGGGGACATGATTATTGGGTTTTTTTCTTGAAATCGTTTGCTCAGGCTGCAGGCAGGTCCGCTCAGCCAGACAGTGCCCCTGAATATCAGCCAGCCTCAGTGGGCAGTTAGTGTATTCCTGCTCTCGCCAGGGGTGAAAACAATCTCTGGGGTCCCTTTGCTGGAAATAAAGATGTGCAGCCTCATGGGGCCTCAGAACAGGGGAGAAGATGTCAGTGGTCACCTGGATGGCCTGGAAAACTCACCTTGAGTCCCTCCCAATTGCGCTCTACTTTTGATACAGCCCAGCCTCTCGGCGTGAGGTGCCCCACACATGGGAAGAGCAGAACCCTGCCCTGCCCTCAAGTACAGCACTAGAGCAGAAAGTAAGCCATATGTTAAATGTCTCCATTCCTTCATCTCGCCCCTTCATTCTGACCTCTAACCCAGCCCCTGCTCGTTTACCTACCTCAATAGCCTTTTCTTTATTCTGGTTAATTAACCATGTCCTACCTTATAAGTAGCTTATAAAAGTTGTCTCATACAAAATGATTTTAAATGCCCTAAGTTAGGAAATCCAGACAAAGAGAGGAGAGGAGAAATAGGATGGAGATTTGACAGCTCGATGCATGCTGCTGAGTCCTCTGGCGTAGTTCACAGAGGTGAACTGCATATTCAGTACTGAGCTACCAAGCAGGCAAGGGGAAGATGGCAAAAAGATGAGTTACAAGAGCCAAAGTCTCCATTAGAGAACACTCTCACTCTCACCCCAAAGGCCTGTGTAAGCCTGACCCCATGTGGCATGCTATAAATTCAGTTTCTATCCCAGCCTTCCCTGGCCACTGGGGACAAAGGGTACAATAGATGTGTCCTCTTCCTTGGGGACCATCTGACCCCTCTTCTGAGGAGCAAACCAGGAATGCTTCAGCCACTCTGGCCTTTCCCAAGACCTTTGGAGTTTCTTTTGCCTTCTCAAAGCCCCTCTCCCGACCCATCTGATCAACCCTTACTCCTTCCAAGCTCACCCAATTGCAACTACACTTCTGCCAGGCGATCCTTCCTGACACTCCTGTCTTCCTTACAGTAGTGTCCCCAACATATAGAACAAAGTCTGGCTTATAGTAGGTGCTCAATCGAAATTTGGTGATTGATTGAATGAGTAAATGAATGACTGGATATGCATTATTTAGTATGATCCTAGGTACCTTTTCTAGCTTCAGAGGGCCTGAGAAGGGTGGGGGAACTCAGGCCTCCTTAAGACAACAGGATCTTGAGTCTTGAGTGGGGCCTGGCAGGACACCCATAGTGGGCCGTCCAGCTTCTGTGTAAACATGCTCCGTCCCTCCTTCCCGGAATAATCCATCCATCCTCAGCTCACCCATTAGAAAGTCCTTCCCTCTCATAGTGAGGAGCGCCTCTGCCTGGCTGCTGCACCATCTGGGATGTGAGGAGCCCTTCTGCCCAGCCCCCCCACTGTCTGGGAAGTGAGGAGCGCCTCTGCCCAGCCCCCCCACTCTCTGGGAAGTGAGGAGCGCCTCTGCCCGGCCGCCCCACTGTCTGGGAAGTAAAGAGCGCCTCTGCCCGGCCACTGCACTCTCTGAGAAGTGAGGAGCCCCTCTGCCCGGCCGCCCCACCATCTGGCAAGTGAGGAGCCCCTCTGCCTGGCCGCCCCACCGTCTGGGAAATTAGAAGCGCCTCTGCCCAGCTGCCGCCCAGCTGCCGCCCTGTCTGGGAAGTGAGGAGCGCCTCTGCCCGGCTGCTGCACCATCTGGGATGTGAAGAGCACCCCTGCCCAGCTGCTGCCCCATCTGGGAAGTGAGGAGCGCCTCTGCCCGGCTGCTGTGCAACCCTCCAAGTGTGAAGTGACAGCCTTTGTGTGATCTTTCTGCCCTCCCCGTTTGCATTTTCGACATTAAAGTTTACTTTTAAATTTAAAAAAAAAAAAAGAAAAAGTCCTTCCCTCTCATAAAGCCAGAGGCCCCTCTTTGTACCTCTTCCTCCAGGTCCCCAGCTCTGTGCTCTGGGACCAAAGCGCAGGCTCCCTTTGCCCCCAAGAGAACCACTGTCCCTCGAGCTTTGCTTAACAGAGCTGAGGTGGGGCTGGAGTTTGTCAGACAGCTCTCAAACATGAGTTCCAACTCCAATAGGTCTGGGCATATGCCCTTAGTGAGCTAGATGTCGAGATTTCTATATGGAATTGACTTTTTAATGTCTGTAACAAATTTCCATTTTTTTAAAACATGGGGCAGACCAAATGAAACCTCTTTAATGGCCTGAGACTGAAGTTTGCAGGAGCCAGAATTGGCTAAAAAGAGAAAGTACCCCAAGCAAAGGAATGGGAATGGCCAGGGCAGAGGTGTAGAGGCTGGGGAAGAGCCCGGTTTGTATGCAGGACAGCTGGATACAGATGCACTTTGAGGCCAAAGCTCCTCAAATACCCACCGACAGCAAGCAGCCGTGACAGCAGGGAGTTCCCATACAGCCAGTCCCTCACTTTGCGCCATGACTGTCTTCTTTTACATACATAGTAGGACACACAGATTCTGCCCACAGTTGAAAAACCTGGACAAGTGTTGGAGCGTTTTTTTACCTTCACAGTAAAAGCACATGCCTTTACAGTTTAGAGAGCTTCACGCACATTCCTCTGTGCATGGGTTTCCCCAGCCTAGGGGTTATTTTGTTCCCATTTTATTAATGAGAAAACTGAGTCTCCGAGGGGTGAAACTGGCCCAAGCTCACTCACAAGTCAGTGGTAGAACAAAGACCAAAACCTGGCTCCTCATCTAGTGCTCTGACCTCTGCTTATAATTACACAGAAAGAAAATTCACATTTGAAAGCCTACAACCCCACATAGCATCTGTCTGGACATTTGTGTTTCTGAATTTTCAGGGCCTCGCTGCCTTTGTCCAGTAATCTTTGACACCCTGTATTAATTTTTAATATGGGAAATGGTGAGATGCTCTTTAATCTAAATTGAATCTCAAATGCCATTCATCTCTCACACCAGCCTCTGTTGTTTCCGCTCCCAAAAATATGTGTGTTAATTTTCAGCAAAAAGGAAAAGAGACCACAAGATTCAGCTCCTGGGAAGAGCATGACAAGTAGGCTGGACCAGGCAAGCTGTTCCACCTGCAGGTCCTCAAAACCCCTGTCTTTGGATACCAAGTACCAGAGCCACCAGCCCTAGCCTTCCACCAGACCAATCCTTCATGTCACATGTGGGGAAACTGAGGCCCAGAGAAGGGAAGTGGCTTCTCTGCCATCACAAGGCCCTTCCACTGTGCCTCTCCTCACCTTGACTGACCCCTTCCTATCTTGTCAAAATCCTGCCAGTTCAAAGTCTTCCTCTCCAGAAGGTCTGGCCTAATCTCCAACCTGGCCTAAAAACTGGACGGTAATAATGACACAGTGCGTCTACCTGGTGCCAGGCACAGCGCTACACTCCTTACGTGAGACATCTTGCTGAAGCCGCACCCTAACCCTGTAAAATAGGCACTGCTGTTGCCAGCAAAAGGAGAAACGAAGGCACTGCTGTTGCCTGCAAAAGGAGAAACGAAGGTAGTGAGAGGTGAAGCACTTACCCAAGGTCACTCAGAGCTGGGATTTGAACGCAGGCCATCCGAGCTCAAACCCCACCTGTGTTCTTGGGGCTTGGTTTCCTGAGCTCCGGTTTGGCTGTTCTTCCACTGAGAAGAGGGGAGTGAGCGAGACATCGTGACCACCTCCACCTTCTCAGAGACCCCACGTGAGCCCCAGTGCCCAGGGTTCCCACCTTGGACTTTGATTCTGGGATGCTTGTAGTGGAAACTGCCATGGGAACAGTTCTAGCAGAACACACAAATGTTTTTATGCCCTGAATTGTTATTTCTGAAAAACAGAGGGCCTCTCAGAAGTCTGTGGGGAGTGGGCAAGGGCGGGGGCTGGGGAAGGAGCTGCCTGGAAGAGGGAGGGAGGGACAGAGAAGCTGCTCTGTGCCGACCCCTCACCCTTCCAGCCACATTGCCCTGTCCCAACCCATAGCCTTGGGGGTCTCAAACTAACAACTTAGGGGCTGAATCCAGCCCACAGAGATGTTGTTCTTGGCCCTGGCATGTTTTTAATGGGGAGATTTTACATCAAATTCCAGATGTCCAGCTTCTCTTAGAAGATTGGAAGATCTGCCACACTGGGCCCACATTCCCCCACAGGAGCTGAGAAGCAGCTGTCCTCTTCAGAAGGGCCAAGGTTCTTCACTTTGCTCCAGTTTCTACCACTGCCTAATGTCTCCCACTCACCTACTTCACTCATTCACAAAACCCACCCAACCCCCACACCTATTCGAATTCGCAGCCCCTGCTCTGTCTGCTGTCCCAGGACTCAGGATTTCAATGCCTGGCCTGTGGATTCCCAGCATGACAGAGCCCCAGCATGATATGGCCTGACTTCCAAAATGGAACACCCACATCATCAACTGTTTACACCGTGGACTCCGGAACTTCTGAATCACAGAACTCGGAAGGTTCAGAGACTCCCCTCTCTTGGAATCTATCAGGCAGGGCCCAGAAGGTTGTCTGGCCTCACTTACTTTTCCTTGGCAAAAACCTTAATTTGCACCAAATCTTATGAGGAGCTCCAAAATGTGAAAACAGACCCCAGGAAAAGCATTTCAGGCCTGCAGACCTCAGAACCCCTGGGATTCTCAGGACCTACTCATCTTATTGAACACTCCCATTTTTGAAATGGGGAAACTGCAGCTCAGAGAAGGAAGTGGCTGGCCAAAGCCCCAGCAAACTGCCATAACAGGCCAGTGTTGGCTGGTCACAGCCCCTCCCTCAGAGGCCCAATGCCCTCTTGAACGCTCCCTTCTCCCTTGTCAAAACTCAGTCCCAGGAAAAAGCCCGAAACTCATTCACACCATGGCATCCAGAACTGATGATGGCTTCCCCTCCCAGAAAGTCTAAAGGAATTGGAGCTTTTAATTAAAGGAATAAAAGTCAAGTAGAGGAATTCCAGGTGTTGGCTGTGGGTAGAATTGGACAAAAGGAGGAAGACAGGGAAGCTTCCTGCAGTTCCTGGAATCGTGCTACAGTGTGCCGTGCCTGCACACTCTGTACGTGGATCTCCCAGAGGGCCAGCCCAGCACGGAACAGTGGAGGAAGTGTTCCCACGTGCTTAGATCAAGGCTACCCTGGGCTCTCAGGGCCCAGGAGCTGCCCCACAGCAGCAGCTTGGTCTCGGGGCAGCCTGTCTCCCCATCTATGAAATGAGCCTAACCTGGCTCTGGGTTCGTTCGTTCTCACTGCATGCAGGGCACGGGATCCGAAGAGCTTGCCTGCACCAATAAGCAGGCTCGTGTGAGGTCTCCTAGGGAGGGAGCCATCCCTGGGCTCCCCCAGTGGGGGTGTCTCAGCCAGCCTGGCCCTTGGAGGCTCCTGATGGAGATCTCATGGTCAGCATCTGAGGAGACTCTACATCTAGAACCCCAGACACACTCCCAAACCACAGGCTGCTGGACTCCCGGAACCACTGAGCTCTTACGTCCATGGGCAGCCAGGTCTGTTCCATGCACATCACACTCCCCAGAACCTGGCACCAGGCTAGGCCCACAGTGGGGGCTCCAGGAATGCAAATTGAATGAATGAATGGGTGAATGAGGCAATGAACAACAGACTGTTAGAACCCTAAAACCATATATTAGACCATGAGGTCCCATCAGCCACATGGTCCAGTCCTGCAACCCCAGTGTGCTGGTAGTGCTGTTCACAGGAGTAGAATGAAGGCCATAGGTCTGATGAGGGATGTGTGCCCCTCTCTGTCCACCCCCCATCTGTCCTCACTAAGACACAAGAAGAGCTAGGGTTTGGTGGGTCAGTGACAGGACTGTCATTGCCCCGCTGCGGAGGCCATTTTTGTTGCACTGTTTGGGCCAGGCTGCACACCTCAGGCCAGGCTTGTAACACTCAGACCTGCATTTAGCGGGTAGGACAATTGTAAGGCTTCAGGTGCCAGGCCCTGAGGAATAGGAACCAGACTGGTCTTTGCCCCCAAGGTCCACGGCCCAAGTAGGACGGGGGTCTGGGGAAGTGGTAAGCCTGCCGCAGGGAAGACTGTGGAAAGTAAAGGCAGAGGGCCACTGTCCACCTGGGGTGGAGGGGAGGCTGCTCAGCAGGGGCCCTTGAGAGGGGCTCACCGTGCTGAGTGAAGGAAAGGCTGTTCCTGGTTTGCTGAACAGCAGGAGCAAAGGCCTGGGGGTGTGACAGGACACTTGTCATGGAAAAATAAAGTGGCACACCAGCTACTTGGGGCGACATGGGGCAGCTTGAAAGGAAGGCTGAAGCAAGGAGAAGCACCGGCTTCTGAGGGGCACAGCAGACAGTGGACAGAGGGAGCCCTCCCCACCAGAGCCACGCACCTCCTGGTCACACGCCTGAATTTCCTCCATGAGAGGTTCACCCTTCCAGGCCCCTCTTCCAAGGTACAAAGACACCTGGGGTTCGTCAACTGTGGGTCATCCATACCCCAGTACCAGGGAATTTAGGAGGGGATGTATAGACAGGTAAACAGTGGCCAGTGCCAGAGCAAGGAAGGGCACAGCACGGGCACAGTGTGGCAGGAGGAAGGCAAAGTGCTGGCCTGGCTCTGCTGGGCGGAAGCCACATGGCGAAAGCCAAGGCTGCAGACACAGGTTGTGGGTCAGAAGACAGGGCCAGAGCGCCAGGCTGGGAAACACGGGCTTTATTCCAAAGACAGTGAGCAGCCTCCCAAGGCCTTTGAGCAGGGGCGTGAGAGTGGACTTGCAAGTCTGGAAGAATTATCTGGAAATGCAGATGGGGGGTGGAAGTGGGCCCTTACCACTCTGTCTGGTCCCCACCTGATGAGGGTGCACCTGGCTACACCTCACTCCCTTTTCCAGAAGAGGAGAAACCACCAGTGTCAGCTGCATGTCCACCAGGCATGCTCCGAGCACATTGCAAGGCATCCACGGCGAGGGCGGCTCCTAAGTGGGCACTGTGCTGTCTGGTGAGCTGCTCTGTTCTAGTGTCTGCAACAGTGCCAGGCACTTTGTAGGTGCTCAATTAATGCTCATGGACCACATGAACCACCTCATGTGATACTCACAACCACCCATGGGTTAAGTACAATCAGCATCCGCATTACAGAAGAGGGTACTGAGGCTCAGGAAGCGAGGGCCATCACACCGGGATTTTAATCCAGGCAGTGGCTTCTGATTCTTCTCTAACCACTGCATGGCATTCGACAGGAGGGAGAGCGGAAGGAGGGTACCAGGGCCAGGCAGCTGTAGGAGTGTGGATTTGCTTCCTGTGGCTGCCACGGCAAATGACCACAGACTGATTGTAGCTTAAAACAAGGGAAGTTTATTCTCTCATGACTCGAGGCCAGAAGTCAGAAATCAGGTGTCAGCAGGGCCACCTCCCTCTGAAGACCAGGGAACAATCCTTCCTTGCCTCTTCCAGCGTCTGGTGGCCCCAGGCATTTCCTGGCGTATGGCTGCATCACTCCAAACTCTGCCTCTGTTTTTGCGTGGCCATCATCCTTCTGTGTCTGTGTCTCTTGTAAGGATACCTGTCATTGCATTTAGGGCCCAGACAGATAATCCTGGATGCTCTCATCGTGATATCCTTAACTTAAGTACAACAACAAGACTATTTTCCCAAATGAGGTCATATTCACAGGTTCCGGGGATCATGATGTGGATATATATTTTGGGGGCTGCCATTCAACCTACCGCACAGTGTCTCTGGCTTTTGGCAGGAGCCCACTTAGGGCACAAAGCATGAAGAGATGTTGGGCTCCTGGGCCAGCCACCCGCAAGTTTCTTGCTCTGTTTCTCCTTTTCTGCCCTTAGATTCCCAGAACACGCCTGCATCTCTCCCAGTTCCCCAGGCCAACCTCTCTGTTCTCTGTCCACAGGTTTGCCAGGCACCGCTCCAGACCTGGAAAAGAGAAAGCAAATTTTTGGGCAAAACTTTATACCTCCAAAGAAGCCAAAAACCTTCCTGCAGCTCGTGTGGGAGGCGCTGCAGGACGTGACGCTCATCATCCTGGAGATCGCTGCCATCATCTCCCTGGGGCTGTCCTTCTACCACCCGCCCGGCGAGGGCAACGAAGGTAAGATGGGCCTCGGACCCACGAACCGCCCCGCAAACCTGGCCACCACATCCACATAGGGGGGCACTCATGGCTCACACAAATAATCCTCTCCTTCCAGGGGAGGAAAACGAGGCCCAAGGGGCAGGGCCCCGCCCATAGCCAACACAGCCAAAGGGTGGCCGAGCCAGGCCTCAGCCCCATTTTCCCTGTGTGAAATGCACAAGAGTTGGACCGGTGACAGTAATCATTTCAGTGAGCATTTGTGAGCACTTACAGTGTGCCAAGCCCTGGGCTGAGATGTTGCCCTGACAACCCCCTGAGGTAGCTGCCATGGTTATGCCCATTTTAAAGATGAGGAAACCTTGGGTTCAGTGTATACTTCTTGGGTGATGGGTGCACCAAATTCCCACAAATCACCACTAAAGAACTTACTCATGTAACTAAATACCACCTGTTCCCCAAAAACCTATAGAAATAAAAAAAGTAAAAAAAAAAAAAAAAAGAGGAAACCAAGGCACAGAAAAGGGGGTTACCCTATTCAAGGTCACCAGCTAATAAAGAGTCCTCAGATTTTGCTGTGGAGCCTTTTGAAAACATAGTTGTCAGGCCCCATCCTAAGAGAGCCTGGTTCTTTCTCTCCAGAGTCCAGGGATAGCTGGATTTTAATAAGCACACAGGTGAGGGCAACCCTGACATCTGTGCAGGCTGATCTGTTTTATAATCTGCTTTTTCAGTCAGTAGAATATTGTAAATACTTTTTTGTTATTCATTGTGATTCAACATTTCCTAATGAATGTGCTGCATAAATAACCCTACTCCACCTTCAGACAAGCAAATTAAAAGTTAATAGCACATAAGAAATAACATTATGGGCCTCATTTTCCCTAAATAAGAAGGTGCTCTCTGAGGTCCCTTGAATATCTGTTGTCCTGCCCCCTCCCAAGCCAAAGTTGCCCAAGAAACTGGATAACCAAGTCTATTAGGCCAACTACCTCAATTTTACACATAATAAGTTGATTTCTTACATGACCTCTTCCCATAGAGGGTTTAAAGACACAAGAGATACATCTCACAGGATGCGGTCAAATAGAAAGCTAGCCAGAAAAGGAATGGAAGCAAAGAAACCAGCTATAATTGCTGCCATGATTGAGATTTAAATCTGACTTGAGGTTCCTGGCAGCCAAGACGGAAAGAGAATTAGGGTGATTTGCTGTGAATATACTAAAGAGTACTGAATTTAAAAAATAATAATAATAAAACAAAAATTTTAAAATGAAAAATAAAATTAAAAACTAAAATGTAGATTTGCATAGCTCAAATTATCAACAAGGAGGAAAAATATTTAGGAAGATGACATTTCTCTTTACAAGAATTCTGGGATGAACTTTCACATAGGACATTATAAGAAATGCACAATGGGCAGCCTTCTTTGCAGAAGTTTTATACCAAATATGAAAGAAGGTAGTACATGACGACTTGAATAAGCCTTGAACAAAGCTAAGAGTGTAACGCAAATGCATAATGATAATACTTCTTACTATTTTTATAGCTACCACTAGTTGGGAGCTATTATGATAGAAGTCCATTTAATTCTCAATCCTCACAACAACCCTATAGGTAGGTGCTATTATTATCCACGAAACCAAGGCCCTGAGACAGCAAATCGCTTCCTAATGGCACACAGCTAGAAAGTAGCAGAACCATGACTCAGACCAAAGCATTCTGGCTCCTCAGTCCTGTCCCTCAGCTGCGTTTCCTCAAAGAGAGACAGGACTGAATCAGCCCGGATACATGGCCTCATGCAACCCAACTCAGTACAAGATTAGAACTCAGATAGCAGGTGGTGGAGGGGGTGGAGGGGTAACATGGACCGAGTTCCTCATGTGTGCCAGGAGGAGCTTCTAACCCCCTAAACAGGTGGCTACAATCTTCCGTCTTAGAGATTCAGAAACCAAGGCCCAGAGAGGGGAAGGACTTGCCTGCGGTCACAAAGCTACCTTAGACGGTAGGGCAGGATTTTCAACCCGAGTCTATCTGGCGCTTTCCACGGCTCTTCCCTGCCTCTGGCCGGGGTACTAGCTCACGCCACGCCCTGGTCCAAGGCAGCTGCACACAATCCAGCTTCACTGGGATCAAAAGTTCTTGGGCTTTGTGACCATCCTGACTCCTTCTCTGGAAGCCCAAGCCCTGGCCTGAGATCTGAGCTCTGGGCCTTCCACGTTTCCAGGACTCCTGCGCCCGAAGTCAGGCTCAGGCTCCACCAATCCCCAGCCACCAAGTGCAAAAACAAACAAACAAACAAAAAACCCTGAGAGAGACATCAGTTTCACCAGGGAAGTTGACAGGGACAGTTATGTGGCCTTCTTGGCTCCCTTCTCCCTGCACACAGCCTTCCAGAGATGGGCCCAGCTGTGACTGAGCACCCAGCACACGTGGTACTTTATGTCTGGGTTCTCAGTGAACCCTCACACCCATTTCACAGACCAGGAACTTTCGGTTCGGCCAAAGATCCCCAACAGGACCCTCCCTGAGCTGCCGGTGTTAAAATTGTGCCATTGCTATGGTGCTAGTGAGTTTTGTTTGAAATCATGAAATGCACCCAATTTCTTTTTGACACCAGCTGCCACATCTTGGAAGGCACCAGAGTCCAGTGATCAGAGCCTAGGCACAGGGCCTAGATCTGCCTGTCTGGCCCTGGACCCAGGCCGGCCCTCCATGTGCTCAGCCTCAGTGTCTTCATCCATAAAATGGGGTGAATGATAGTACTTGCCCTGTGGAGCTCTTGTGATGATTGAAGGAAATAATGCAAAGCGCTTAGCACAGAGCCCTGAGCAAACCTCAGGAAGCAGGTGTCACTCCCCATATGGCCGATCGCTCCTGGTTTCTGGAAAAGTGGCCATGTTCTTTTCAACACCCCACAATTCTAGTATCATCTACAGCAACGCGGGGGTGGACAGTGTGAGCGTATTAGAGCCACAGGTTCCAAAGCCCCAGCACCTGTCACTCTTGCCTCCAGCCCCTGTCATGTTGAGTCCTCAGAGGCCCACTGCCCGCCTCCACCCCAGGTCTAAAGATCCAGGAGTTAGGGCCTGAACCAGGCAGAGAGCCTTGCTTCTGAGGGGGCAGGCAGCCCTGTGCACAGAACAGATTCAGGAAGTTCTACAGAAGGAGCAACGCCGGCCCTGTCAGCAGAAGGAAGGAAGGAGGGAATACAGGCTAGGGGGAAGGAGGAAAAGGAAAGGAAGAAGGAAGGCAGGGAGGGGCTTATTTATAACCTGGCACCCATAGGAAAGATGGATGACATTCCACCACTGGCTTCACCAAATCCCCGGTGCTCACGTTCTGTTTGAACTGATTCAGTTTTATTTATCACTTGCCATTATCTTAAGTGCCTTGGAATGGACATACTCAGCCCCGAGCTCTGATGCTAGCCAGGTACATGGCATCCCCACCCCCACCTCATCTGGCAGGTGAGGGAACTGGAGCTCCAAGAGGGGAGGGTGGGGACTCACCCAGAGTTGTGGCCTGGGCCCCCAAGTCAGGCCTCAGGCTTCCCACACTGGGGACAAACTCAAGAGCCAGAGATGAAAAACCTGCAACTGGACTCATTCCAGGGTCAGGTCTGGGGGCAGGCAAGGAATACAACATGGTGGCAGCACTACAGGGCTGACCGTCCCCACCAAGGGCAAGGGGTGGAAACCAAGAGGGAGGCCTGCTCTTAGCAGATGACAAAGCAGGAGCTTGGGACCCAGTGGGATGTGGGTTCAAATCCAGGCTCAGCAACTCCCAGAAAGTGACTGCCCCTGCCCAGGCCTTACCTTCTCCCTCTGTAAGACAGGGCTGGTCACTGGCAATGTTGATGGGTGGAATTAGAGTCACACACGCAATGAGTGTATGAGTTTCTCACTGTGCCTGGCCCATTGTAGGTGGTTAGTAGATACAGTCATGTGTCGCTTAACGACAGGGACATGTCATGTTCTAAGGCAATTTCATCATCGTACCAACATTGTGGAGTGTGCTTACACATACCTGGATGGCACAGCCCACTACACACCTGAGCTGTATGGTGCAGCCTGTTGCTCCTAGGCTACGCACCTGCACAGCATGTGACCGGACTGAATCCTGTAGGTAGCCGTAACACAATGGTGAGTATTTGTGTATCTAAACATAGAGAAGGTACAGTAGAAATACAGTATTATTATGATTATTATTATTATTTTATTATATTATTATGAGACCACTGCAGTAAATGCAGTCTGTCACTAACAGAAACGGCCTTGCATGGCTCATGACTATGTTTGCTGAGTGACCCCAGGGCCCTTGTCCAGCAGTGACACTGTTGCTATCTGTACACAGTGTCTAATTTTACCTAATGCCTAACTCCTGGGGCTCTGCCCCACACTTCATCTCATCCTTTTTCCTGAAACCATTGGGCCAAGTGGGCCAGGCTGGGCTGGATGCCCCCTGATGAGCAGGAGTGAAGGGGTATAAAAGCATCCTCAAACTCAAAGCCAGGAGCCCTCATTTGAGTCCTGGCTGTATCACTTCCTGGTGTGTAACCTTGGGAAGGTCTTATCTCATACTCATCACTGAGAAAGCAGTTGGGGCAGGGCTGTGGGTGCTGCAGAACTCTGCAGCCTGTTAGTCCTCTACCAATGTCATTTTGTACGTGAAGGATTACCTGGCTCAGAAACCTCTAGGCACTTGTCCTAGGTCACACAGCGTGTTCATGGCAGGGCTAGGATTGGCACATTCAGTGCCCCTAACCCCCTGCTGGTGACAGCTCCCCTAATGCCAGAGTGCCAACAGCGTGATAGGCACATAGTAGGTGTTTAGAAAATGTTTATGGCTCAACCAGTTTTGAGGATCTTTGTTGGATACCAGGCCCTGGTAGCCATCTGGGAGGCAGATTCCCCATTGTACTGGTGAACATGCAGACAGGCCCAAAGAGGCCAAGTGGGTTCCCCAAGCTTACACGGACAGGGAGAGACCACACCCTCTACAGCCCCAGGTCCAGGAAGAGCAGTTGCAGTTCCCTGGACCCTATGGCCACAGTCTCCAGATCCTGTCCGTGCCCCAGTCCAAGAGAGCCCCGGAGGAGACCTCAGCAGGACCCACCCACTCCCCTCTTCCCTCCCTTCTATCCTCTTCTCCCTAATTGCTCCAGGGGCAGCAGGAGTTGTTCCTAGGGTCGGACAGCTTCCAGGTGGCCGAATCCCTACCCCAGCAATCTGCACTCCCACTTTCTAGTCATCCCTCAGCACCGCGTGACCATCAGACAGTTGTTCTCTAGAGATAAAAGCTAATCGGCTTTTGCTGGCAGAGTGAGTGCCCTCCGAGGCCCAGAGGGTTCCTTGGTATTGAGTCAACAAGGGCAGCAGGTAGGGCTGGGAGTTGGAATAGGGTGCAAATCCCACTCGGTCACTGTGCCCTTGGCTTTCAGAGGCCAGTCCAAGGAAAAAAGCTCATGAAAAGGGGAAAGGACCAACTTTTACCATGTACCTATCCTGTGCCAGGCCCTTAGCTCTCAAATCTGTTGGATTATCCCACTTCACAGCTGTCTAACTTGAGGCTCAGAGAGGCCAAGTCACTTACCTAAAGTCACACAGCAGAGGTTGGACTTGAACTAGATCTTTCTGATTCCAGAACCCGAAAGCTTGTCATTTCTCTAAGTGTCCAAATGCTCCAGTAGCTGCTGTAATGGGGGCCCCATTGAGGAAGCACACAGCAGGGGAAATAACAGCCTTCCCATTTCCAGAGCACATAGCAAGGGGCAGGGGATAACAAAAGTCTTGCAAAATGCAGCATGGGGCTCTGTAATCCCACTCCTTCCCCCTCCATGCCCCTAAGCCCCAAGAAAATGTATTTCCATATACTGGGTTTCTGTTTAGCAAGGTTCACCTGTGTCTGCCAGTCTTTGGAGTCTCTATTAGTGTCATTCATGGTGGTACAGGAGGCACCGTTCGCCATTTCCTCTCCTCCCATCATCATATGTCACTCAAATCCAGCAGGAGCTCCTTCTGTAATGTGGCCCTCAGGGCTTCATAAAGCCGGGCTGTGGAACTTGAACGCAATAATGCTAACCCACACACTGGAAAATAAGAATCACCAGCTTTAACTGAGCATTTACTGTGTGCTCACTGCAGTGGGTGTTTTACCCGAAGGCTCTCTCTTAATTCTCTCAACCACCTTACGAGAGAGCACCTGCCATTGTGCAGATGAGAAAAACAAAACAAGGCAGGCACAGTGGTTACATAGCAAGTTCATGGGCACACGGCAGTTAGCGCAGCTGGGATTCAAACTTGGTTGCCATTAGCACATTTATGATTACCATTACTCCAAGGCTGGTCCTGCTAAACAGTTTTTATTACTGGAAAAGTCTGAAACTCCCAAGGTGGGGAGAAAGGCGGCTTTGGGAACCCCACATGATGGCATTCTTTACTGGCCCGAAGGGAACGGCTGGTTCAGTGCAAGACCTGGAATTTTCCAGTGGCACATGCAGCTGGGCCGCAGTGATTCCATATCTCCCCAGGCTTGGGCCCCACCCTTCCAGGAGCCGAAAGCCCATAAACATTCCTTGAGTGTCACTTGGCCTTCTTGTCATGTTGCTTCTGACCCCTGGCTTTCCAGAAGCTTCCACTGGGACTCTTGAAGCTTCTGTTCTCTGTTCCTTGAGACAGACTGGATTTCCAGATGATCAGCCATGAATCTTTGGCAAACACATGGCAGAGGGGGCTGCTGGGCTCAGGGAGAGTGAACAGGCCAGGTCTGGTGTCAGATCCCAGACCTGGATCCAAACCCCATTATCTGCTGTGTGACCCCAGGTAAGTCTCTGCTTCTCTCTGAACAGCTACCCTTCTCTCAGCCAGCTTGAGGGTTAAAGTAAATGCTGGGTGCACAGCAGGCCTTGCAGGGTATCCAGTGCCCCCCCTGGCCCCTGTGGAAGGGAACTGCTCTGAGTTTTCCAGGAAGGATGGTCAGATGCTGCTGGAGATTCCTTTCCATGGAAATGGCCACTCCCCAGGTCCTAGGGGGAATGAAGGCCCGGGTGTGTCCTGGCTGTGGCACCTCACCTCCTGGGCCTCCACCTCTTGCTCTCAGGATCCTTGTGGGGATGAGAGAGGGACGCGGAAGGGCCTTAGGCCCAGCACTGCATGGGTAGGACCTGCCTTTGGGTCCGATGCCTTCAGATCAGATGTGCCTAGGTTCTTCTTTTTCTGTTCACCCCATGGGCCTGGCAGACCTCGAGAGTTTTCGGGGCCTAGACTGGGAGGCTCAGTGGTGCAAGGGTGTGGGATGCAGGGTCACTGTAGGTCAGACAGGCGGCCTGCAGCTCAAGCCTCGGTGTCCTCATTGTGGAGGGCGGCTCACTCCTCAGCTGACGTCTGATAAGGACCGAGTTAGAGAACCTCCTGTGTGCTGAGCTCTGGCCAGGAGCTTCCACCTTCCTCTCCCTGAGCCCTGGAAGGTGGTCTCAGTGATCCCTATTCTGCAGATGAGGCCACTGAAGCTGGGGAAGGGCAATGACTTACCCAAAATCATGCAGAGGCAGCAGCAGGATTAGAACCAGCTCATCTTCCCAACCTGCCTGGGCAACGTAATGAGACTCCGACAGAAGAAGAGGACATGGGCAAAACTGCCTTTTCAGACCGTAAAGCACGTGCAATATTGGCTGCCTTTGTTCTGGAAAAAAAAAAAATACCTCACTTACTCTCTTTTCTCATGAATTAGAGAAAATTCCTTGTCTTTTCTCATCAATTAAATTCTCTTTTCTCTCCTCTGTGCCTTATCTGTGCTGTAGAGTCTGTGAACTTTACCACATTAAATTTCAACTCTCACAATAGGTCCCCGAGATAAAGAATATTCTTACCCAGACGAGAAAATGAGTTTCAGAAAGGGAGTCATTTGCCGAAGATCTCACAGCTAGAACCAAGGCAGAAAACTGAAGAGGCTAAGATGGTGGGCTCTGAAGCCAGACTGCCTGGGTTCACATTCTAGCTTCCTACTTGCCCTTCATAGCTTGGGCAAGTCGCTTGACCTCTCTGAGAAACCTTAGCTTCCACATCTGTGAAATGGGCAGCAGGAGTACCCTGTGAGATGATCTGCGTGAAGCACTTTCCACAGGGTTTGGTACCCAGACACATTGCGTAAGTGGATAATTATCATCTGATTCTTAACACTTGTTACTTGGCAGAGCTGAGCTGTAAATCCAGGCCCATGAGGCCTCTCCTGTCTGGCTGACCTCACCCTGCCTGCTTCTATCTGGTCTTTCAGGATGCGCGACGGCCCAGGGTGGGGCAGAGGATGAAGGAGAGGCAGAGGCAGGTTGGATCGAGGGGGCCGCCATTCTCCTGTCAGTTATCTGTGTGGTCCTGGTCACGGCCTTCAATGACTGGAGCAAAGAGAAACAGTTCCGGGGCCTGCAGAGCCGCATCGAGCAGGAACAGAAATTCACCGTGGTCCGGGCTGGCCAGGTGGTCCAGATCCCTGTGGCTGAGATCGTGGTTGGGGACATAGCCCAGGTCAAATATGGTAAGTGTCCCAGCCACAGAGCCAGGTTCTAAAGCTGGATTCTGGGCAGAGGTGGGACAGGCCAGGCTGATGCAAAGAGATTGGCTCAAGGGAGGGGGTGCATTCCTGAAGGCTGATCCCAAGCCAAGATGTCTTCTGAGATCCTTTAGGAGGTGGAAGGGTACTTCCTGGAGGAGGTACAATCCCAGAATCCATTTAAATCAGAAATTACAAGTACATGGCACATGTGCCACCACTCTCCAAACTTCCACCCATGGCGGACATTACTAATCAGTCACAGCTCAGAGCCTGAATATAGCCGCAGAAGCCTTCTCAGCATAGCACCCCAACAACCACTAACACTCAGAATGGGTTTATTAGATGAAACCTATTTCCCATCCCTGATTTGGCTGTTAATGGATGCTTGTTGGGCTAGAGGAGATGTTAGAAATCGTGTAAGTGGGTAAGTGAATATTCTGGACCTGTGCTACTGCCATGGAGAAAATGGGCAGGCTGGCACCAAAAGGAGTTTGAGCCAGATATGTCTGAGGTAAGTTGAGGCAGAAGGTAGGGGAGAAGTTGGAGTGCCCCTCCTCACTCTGCCCTAAAGGGCTTGATTTCCTCTTGATGATGTGACTTTGTTGGGGTCTTCTCAACCCAGCCAAGACAGACTGGTTCCTTCCAAAAGATTTCCCCAAACCATAACTGAGATTAAAGAAGAATGAATTGTTGGGAGACCTGCACTCCAAGTTCAGGTGAGGTCAAAAGAAACACTTCATAAAGTACATGCCCGCTTGAGTGAGGGTTGCAGGGCCCCAACCTCAGCCCTCCAGGCCTTGTGCTGTGCACCTTAGCTCCAGTCTTGAGCTGTACATGGGCCTTCTATGGGCACCATCTTGGTTCCTGTACCCTGGGAGCTCTAGGCATTCTGTCCCCGATGGCAAACCTTCCCTGGTAATCACACATTTAAGGGAATGTTCCAGCCTTCTAGTCACCTGAGAGCCTGCTGACTCCCCTGCCCTTCCTCTTGCCAGGTGACCTCCTCCCTGCCGATGGCCTCTTCATCCAGGGCAATGACCTCAAGATTGATGAAAGCTCCCTAACTGGAGAGTCTGACCAGGTGCGCAAGTCTGTGGACAAGGACCCCATGCTGCTTTCAGGTGAGCTTCAGCCTGATGTTGGGCCCATTCCCATCGCCATGCCCAGGGGATGCCTGTGTGTGTCCCCTTCATGAGGCTGGAGGGACTCAGAGACTTTGATCCTTGGCTCTGGTATCTCCAGCCAGCTCAGCCCCAAGTGAGAACTCCCTTCCTTTTCCCTCACAAACACACATTGAGCCTACTGTGCACTCAGCAACCCCAGCCCTGGGGAGACTGCAGCGAATAAAATAGACAAAGCATCCCTGCCCTCATGGCATTGGCCTTCTAGTGACTTGGTTTTACTAAAAAGCTGAACACCGAAGCCCACTTTCATCAGAGATGAGAAAGAATCAGTCAGATGATAAGCGTTCTGGCCACCAGCTGTGTGCTAGGTACTGGGCCCGGCACTAGGGCTGCAGCAATGAGTGAGGCAGGGAAGGCCCAGCCCTGAGGAGCTTGTGGCGGAGTGAGAAGCAGGGAGGCGATGTGAAAATTCCTGAGCGGAGAAGTGTGTGAAGAAAACAAACAGGGCACAAGGTGTAGTGAGTGTGGGTTAGGAGGAGGAGCTGGCCTTGTGACTATCCGAGGGAGAGCACACCAGGCAGAGGAAACAGCAGGGGCAAAAGCCCAGAGGCAGGACCAGCTGGAGGCTGCAGTGACATAGAGAGAGTGGAGAGGCCAGAGGTCAGGCCTCATGGGCTATGGTCAGCGTTTGGAAATTACTCCCGGTGTGATGAGGATTCTCTGAAACGGTTTTAAGCAGTGAGCTGATCACGTTTACATTTTTACAAGCTCACTCAGCTACAGGGGCAGAGAAGAGGTGGGGAAACCCTGCAGGGGTGAGACACTAGCCAGGTGAGACCCCGTTTCACAGCAACACCCAAAAGGCCTTATTGTCCAGCAGTGCTCAGCAAACACCCTCTGCAAAGCTACTCTGGGTGCTCAGCCCAAGTGCTGGGACTATCTCCACCCCCAACCCACCAGTGATTCAGGCCCAGCCCCTGCCCATGGGAGGCCCTAGCCTGAATGGCCTTGGGGATTCAGGCCTCCCAACAGCTAATCCCACAGTAGACATGTGAGGAAGGTGTTGTGAGAAAGCCAAGGAAGGACCAGAGCTCCCTGGAGGAGGTGGCATGCAGCTGGGTTTTAAAGGATGAATAGGAGCTTTCCACTAATCGTAGAGAATGGGCCCTCCTAGCAGAGGAAACCACGTACAAAGGCACAGAGTTCTGAAGGAGTGTGGAATGTCCTGGAAATGCAAACAGGTCTGCAGGACAGGATGGTGGGAGTGAGAATAGAGGTGGGGGCATTTATTTATCCAGCATTTATTCAACCAACAATTGTTAAGCACATACTGTGTGCCGCTGGTTAAGGAAACAAACAAGGTCCCTGTTGTCCTGGAGCTTAGAATTTAGTAAAGGAGAGAACCAGTAAAGGAACGAGCAAGCAGATATGCAAGGTAACTTCAGATAATGATAAATCAGATGAAGACATTCCACCATTGTGGTGAGATACACAGACCTGCAGGAAAGGCACAGGAATCTGAGTTGGTCAGGGAAGCCCTGTCTGAAAAGGTTGCATTTGACCTAAAATCAGAACAATGAGAAGAAAAAAGTATTCTAGGCAGAGAGATAGCAAGTGCAAAGCCCCCGGGGTCTCACTGATAGACTATGGAATGCCCCAGATGACCTCTTAGAACATAGGGCCACATGAGAGTTCAATAAATTGTTACAGCCCTGTGGCCCTGTAAAGGCCACAGGATCCTGCCCTCTGGGATGAAGTGGTTGACAGACAGAGCATCCTTGGGGGCAGTGGCCAGGTATGTCCTCTGGATGTGTGGAAGCCCAGGGCAGGCATGGGCCTGAGAGGATGGAAACTTCAGACAGTTTGGGGAAGAGGGGAAGATGCTGGCAGGAAGCTGGAGAGAGAATGTTCGGAATCACTGGCCTGACAGCATCACAAACCAGCCAAGGAGGAGGGCACAGGTGCAGAGAGACCCTGGAAAAGACACAACGGGCAGAGATGGATGGGAAGCCAACCAGCCAGCCTGGAGTGAGTCATAGGGTGGCCGGGTCTCGGAGCAGGGGCAGGAGGGCCCAGAGGGAACAGAGGTGCCAAAAATAAGACCATGCTGAAGGCAGAGGATGGGAGCAGGAGATTTCAGGATGAGAAGCATAAGGGGAGAGTAAGGAGGTGCTTTGGGGAGCTTGGGGAACCCTCTGGCTATGTGTGCTAACTCTCTGTCAAGAAGCCTCAAAACTTGGAGAGGCTGGGATGTCTCCAGGGAGGCCAGAAGTCCTAGGAGACCAAGAGATCCTACAGGAGAGCTGAGGCCTGCAGGCCCTTGGAGACTCAGAAGGGAGCTCACCCCTTAGTGGGGAAGGACAAGGGGACTGGGGACAGACAGAAGGCATTCCAGGTCTCAGCAGGGATCCCAGTGAGTCCTGTGAAGCCTGGGCTTCTGGGGTCAGCATTGGTCTTGGCAGGATTCCCAGTCATCTTGGAATAGTGGCCTGTGAGCACTGAGATGAGAAAGGGGTGACTGCAAAAAGCCACTACAGGCTCTCTGAGCCCAAGTTGAACCAGCGGCCTTGGTCTCCATCTGGCTGGGAGCCTGGGTTGATGGAAGAGGCCTGGGGCCTCTGGATGTCAGGAGACATCAGCCAAGGTCTCCAGGATGTCCTTGTGGGCAGGAAGGAGAGGGGCGTGTGGGAACCTGGAGATCTCAGTGGGTTCGTGCTGGTTCTTGGGTCGCTGGTAATCTGGTGGACGGTTTCTAGTGGCCTTCCCTGGAGCTCTATCCTGTTGCAATGTGCAAAGTGTTCCCATCAGTCTCTCAGAGCCCACAAGCACAAGGGGGTGGCAAAAAGAAAGCAAGTGTCAGGATCCAGAAAGATGATCACAGGACACAGGATGAACCAGATGGAAGAAAGTGAAGCTCCTTGGCAAGCCTGAAGCCCTGGCATCAGAAATCCAATTGTGTGGGAGTCAGCAGGGCAAGGGAGTGTGGCTCAGCTCAAACTCATAGGGAGAAATGGAGAAAGGGGCATAGCTGGCTCCACAGCAAGCAGTATAATTGGAAAGAGATTTCTGTAACAGTCAGGACCATTATCGGACAAAAGAGGCTGCCTGTAAGATAGTGAGTTCCCCATCACTGACTGTCTATGAGCAGGACGTAGACAGGCTGCAGGTGGGGATGTTGGAGAGTGGCCCACTGAGTGGGCACGGCATTCAGCGCCCCTCCCAGCCCTGAGAGTACATTCACCATGCCCTATCTCCCACTCTGCCCCCACCATCTACTGATCCACCTTGTCTTGCTCCCTTCAATCTGCCTCTGCTGAGGCCGTCCTCTCTTCCTAGTCTTATTTCTTCCTCTTTGCCCACTTAACTTTTTTCCATCTGCTCAAGCCCCACCTCCTCCATGAAGGCTTCCCTGACCACTACTGCCCTGTGGCAGTCATCCACTGACCACCTGGGACCCACTTTTAGCCTGTGACACTCTACTTCTTGCTTGACCCAAACAGACACAGCCTCGTCATGGTGTTTGAGTTTTGCACTGCACAAACCATCTCAAATAAAATGAAGAACAAAATTCGTCGACCATCCCACCACCCAACCAGATCTCACTGGTCTCACTTTTATAGGCCCTGCTATCCTTGGCCACATGCAGATAGATGACACTACCATGTAGTGTCATTTCTGCGTCAATCCTCTTGCCCACACAGGTCTGAGCAGCTGGGAGCTCTGAACTGGAAGCTCTCAGGAGGTTGTGCCCAGCTCACCCCTGGGCCCTGCAGACCTTAGGCTCTGTCCTCCAGAGTCAGTGGGGAGAAGCTGAGCAGAGGCTGAGCTGAACAGGACCTGAGCTCTCAAGTGAACTTGCTGTGTGGCCTCGGGCACATGGCTTCACTTCTCTGAGCCCATTTCCCTGGGAGGACAATAGGAATGTCATTCATGATATGATGTAAGTGGATCCCCTAGCACAGTGCTGCACAGGGAGGCTCAAGATGAGTTGGTCCCCTTCCCCATTCCTTGGGTGGGGCCTGGACTTGGGGGTGAAACAGACTGGGTTCCAATCCCAACTCTACTCTTCCTTAGCCAGGAATCCCCAACAAGCTTCTCCCCCTTTCTGATTATAGCCCCAGCTCGTGAGGTTGTGTTGAAATCTGGAACCTCCAGAAATGTCCATTTCCCCTCTTATCCTTCATCTCAAATGTCTCCCCTTTCTCACCTCTCTGGGCTACCCCCTTCCTCTCCATCATCCAACTCCTCCCTACCTTCAGCCTGTAGCAGCCTGCCTCCCCCAGGGGGTGTTCCTTGATTAGTTTCTTCCCCAGTGTTCTGAACTCCCTGCGTAACAGCCATTTGGATGCTCATTTTTGTGCACAACTAGACACCGTGGGCCCCTTACATCAGTGGGGAGGCCTTGCTGGGCCTTCCAGTCTGACGATCCTTGAGGAACAACACAGAGAGACCAGGCTGGGGGCATTTGTGGGGTCCTTATGGTGGTTGAGAAAGCCCTAATGTCATCTCATGCACTGTTTCAGCTTAGAAGAGGGCAGGAAACACTCAGTTCTGGTCAGTTGGTCCAACCATGCTTGGCCTGTGACCCTGGACAGGTCCCTTCACCTCTCTGAGCCTCTGTGTCTGTGTCAGTGCAATGGGGAAGCTGGTGGGGCCTCCACTGCCTACCCCACAGGGCTGTTGTAGGGACCACAGGCATGCACACGTGTGACTGTCCTTTGCAAACAAACCCTGTGGTTGTGAGGTGCTGTATGGTGTAGAAGGAATGTGGCATTTGGAGGCAGAACACCCAGGTTCCAGCCCTCCAATGGCTCCCACTGTGGCCTCTGCCCCTCAGAACCTCAGTTTCCCCATCTGACAAGTGAGGGCAGACCAGCCTTCAGAAAGACTCAAATGACCTCAACACTCAGGGCACCAGGGAAATCACCAAAACCAGGCAGGTTTCCCCTACCTTCCTACCCTCCAGGGACAGACAGGCAGACACGAGCCCATGTGTGGTGTATCTTCAAATGGGACAGAGTAAAAATGTTCAGAAATTGCAAACTCATATGTCTGCAGGGCCAGGTAGGGAGAGCACAGATGCCAAACCCAAACCACAGCTGCTTCCTGTTGCTGCCTGCAGAAGCGCCAGCCCAATCTGACCTCAGTGCTCACTTTGCAAGAGAAGCCAGAAATCCAGATTTCCCTGTACAAGCTCTCGATGTTTAAATATTGGCAATAAATTCCCATATTTTAAGGTCCCTATGGGTCAAGCCACATATGGGTGGGACCTAGAGTGCAAACTCTGACCTAGGCCTATTTTTTAGCTTTGTATTTTAAGATAATTTCAAACTTTCAGAAAAGTTGCGAGGATGGCACAAAGAACACGGGCATGCCCTGCACTCTGATTCGGCTGTTGCTAACCTTTTGCCGTCTTTGCTCTCTGACAAATCTCACTCTCCCCCTCATCGTGCAGATTTGATGGCCTTCTCCCACTAGACACTGCAGGTGTATCTCCCAAGAGCAAGGGTATTCTCATGCATAACCACAACACAGCCATCAATTCAGGAAACTTGACATTGATTCGGTACTGTTACCTGCTGTGCCATCCATATTCACATTCTGCCAATTGTGCCTGCAGCGTTCTCCAGGCCAGGATCCATGTGGAGCCCTGCATGCCATTTGGATATCCTGCCTCTTTGGTCTCCTACATGGAGCAGCGTCTCATCTTTTCATTGTCTTCATAGAAAGCCAGTGTTTTTTAAACTCTCCTAGGTCATGTACTTCTGTGAGAGTTCCACTAAAGCAGTGACCCTTCTTACAAGGAACAAATGCCCAGACTCCTGATCTTGCAGCATTTCAGGGGATTCAATGATCCCTAGAGGACCCTGGTCCTATCCCAATTTGCAGCTGGGGAAACTGAGACCCAGAGCAGAAGTGTAAGGCCCCACAGAGGGCAGAGGCAGGGCAAGAGCCAGACCCCAGCTCTGGGCTCTTCCTGTAGCCCTCACGCAGGAGCCTGCCTCCTAGTGGTAACTTCCACTGGGAAATGCAGGACTAGACTAGATGCCATCAATGTGGCAGTGGAAGGGGCTGGAGCCAGGGGGCCAGGATGGCAGGGCTGTCTTCAAAAAACAGCAAGGCCTGGCTCCAGCAGGCCCAGTGGCTCAACCCCTGCAAGACCCTGACACACCCTCCTCCCTTACCCCTGCCAGCCAGAGCACTAATAGCATGAGGTCATGCAGGACGTCGGTAAACCCTCTTGGGACTTTGCCCACATCCCAGTGCCTGCTGCCCACCCCACCAAGCAGAAGGCCAGGCATGGGAGAGCCGGACCTGCCACCACTGCCACCGCCTCCAGGGAGCCTAGGACGACACCGTGACTGCAGAAGGCCCAGTCTGCTACTCGGCCCGCACTCTCTCCATTACACTACCCTGCCTCTTCTCCATGAGAGGCAGCGGGGTGTAATGGATAGAGCACGGGTTCAAGTCCCGGCTCCACCACTCACAGCTGTGTGACCCTGGGCCATCACTCAAGCTCTCTGAGCCAGAAAGTGGTGGGCAGAGGGGCTGGGGATTGAACTTGCTCCAACACCTACCTCACAGGACTGTTGTGAGGGGGACACTTTGCCTACTGCCTCACGCTCTGTGAGCGTGTGTTATTAACTGCATTAATAACAATAATAACGGAAGGACTGTGTCTGGGCTGGGAATCATATTGGCTTTGTTTGGTGCTTGTGCCTAGAGGCAGATAATAGCCCCCAGAAATAGCCTCCATCCCTTCTTCACAGCCTCTCCCCACTGAAGGAACCCTTTTAGAATAGATGACCTCTCCCCTCTCCCTGTCCAGAGAGAGGCCTGAAAGGTCACACCCAGGAGATCAAGGAACGCTAGGTCCAGCCCCTACTGTCCTACACCCTCTGCAACTTCAGTCATTTACCTTATCTGGGCTCAGAAACCCCATTTTGTAAAAGGAGGCTTCCCAATTCTGCTACCTATGGCTCAGCATACCCCACGAGCCACCACAGAAGGCTTTGACTCCGAGACTGCCACCATCTGGACCAGCTCAGGGCAAGGGAGAGCCACCTTCTCCTGTTCGGGACAGGCCCAAGGCCAGGATGGGCTTTGAGCCTGCAGCTGGGAAGGTCCTGGCCACTCTCTGCTGCCAGGTCAGAGACCAGGGAACATCCCCTCCACAGGACCAGGATAGGGACAGAAGCTTGGGCAGGACAGGACAGACAGTCCCATCCATGGAAACCACAGTGTTCCCTGAGCCTGGGCTCCCTTTTCCTCCCACCCATGGGATGGCTGGCAGCTCCCCACCATGCTCTGGCCCCCCTTTCTCTCCTCGAGGCTGCCCCAGACAGCCCTGCCACCAACTTTGTCCACAAGGTGGAAAAAGCACAAGATTGAAGCCACAGACAAGCTGCCATCCCAGCTCTGCCTTCCTGGGCTGAATGCAGAGATGACCCCCTGAGCTGCTGCCCTATCTGTGAAACGGGGTGAGGCTGACCACCTCACAGACTGTGACAGCTGAGCGAAAAGTGGCTCAGATGGAACTTGGCACATCATGAATGCTCAAGAGATATTCTCTTCCTTCCTCCCCCTCCACCCAAAAATACTCTCAGCGGCTTCCTATTGAACACCAAGCAAAGACTCCGCTCTGTCACCCTCCACTCAGGCACCTTCTCCCTTCGTGGGCGCTGAGATTTGGCCCAGCCCGCCCGCTACCATCACACTGGACCACCTCCCACCTTTGCCTGGCTGTGTCCCCTCCGGCCTGCCGTGTCCTTGGCTTGGTTTTGTCTTGCATTGCTGTGGATCTGTGTGCCTATCTTCTCTCCTTGACCCCAGCTAGACTGTGAGCTCCTGGAGGGCAGGGACCACAGGGGGCCCTCTCTCAGGCCCGAGAGCCTGGCATGACACCATGTCTGTCCGTCAAGTGAAGGACTGTGGAGCTGGGGGAAGGGGGCGCCATCTGGTTATTCTGTCCACATGGGCCCCTGCCAGCCTCTCCACACCCTCTTCTTCCCGAGATGTAGCTGTCCACCCTACCCAGGACATGCCCTAGGCTGGTCTCCCTGGGACAGTGTCGAGACACTATTGCTGAGATGTGGGGCCTAAGCCAGCTCCCTCCCCACTCTACAGATGACAAAACTGAGGTCCAGAGAGGAGAGGGGCTGGCCCCAAGGTCACATAGCAATCAGAATTAGACACCAGGTCCCAGGTGCCCTCTTCTGGGTCCAGGGCTCTCTCTCTACCCCTCCCCGTGCTTGTCTTCTGAAGGGCTCTGTGGGCAGTTAGAGGAGGTGGGGGCTACAGAGTGCTGCCCAAGGGACTGTGGACAATGAGGTCCCACAAGGCCCTATCAGGGCCTCCATCCCCAAGAGGTTCCCACCTCTGCCCCTGTGGTTGTCCTTTGAGAGGTTTAGCCCACTGCACTTTGACTTGGACGTCTGTTGCTCTGCCATTAATTGCTTCTGCCATGGTGTTAAGCATTGCCCTCCGCAGGGGACTCGTGGAGCTGAAGGGGAACGGTCTAGGGAATGCCCTAGTCCTTTGGAGTCTTCCCCTGGCAGGAGGGCCTGGGAGAGGACAGGGCACAGCCTAGTGAGGTGTGGGAGGAGGGGGCACAGCTGGGATGAATGTGACCCTCTGCAAAACATAAAGATGATTAGGGGCGTCGGTATTCCCAATTATAAATGTAATACATACCCACCCTGGAAAGTTCAAAATAGTATAAAGTATTGCACTGGAGTTGCAGCTCCAAACTAGGCTGTGTGGGGGAGGCCCAGAGGACACTCCCACCCAGACCCTGCCTTCAAGGGGCTCATGGTCAGGTTGAGGAGCCAGGCCTGTAAGCACCCCCAGAGGAGACTGCAGGTGATTCAGAGGAGACAGATGAAGTCCCCTAGTGGGAGTCAGGAGGGCTACCCAAGGAGAAGGGTATTCATCCTGTGGAAGAGGTTTTGAGCAAGAGGTGAGGGAAAGGCATTCAGGCGGTCACTGTGAGCAAAGGCCAGGGAGCTGGACACCAAGGCCCAGTGAACTGTGCACGCTCCAAGGGCAGAGGCCACGGGACAGGACTCAGTGTCCAGGGCCCAAGAAGGCTGAGGTCTCATCCAGGGGACACTGACTGAGTGGTTTGGACCTCAGGGAGCCCTCCAAACCCTCGAAGAGGGGATTGGAACTGGGGGGACACAGGTAAGAGCAGAGGCTTGGGGATACCAGAGGACAGAGAGAGGGAGGATTGGGGATTGTAGTTGCCCCATCTCCCCTGCCTTGGCTATTGCTGGGCTCTGGAGGACACCCTGGGGCATCTCCAGGGCTGGGTGGGGAGCGCACTATGCCTAAGCCCCTCCCTGGCGTCCTCCTCCCACCTCCCTGCCTCTGGATGTGGGTGTAGAGCTGCCAGCTCCCTGCTGAGATGGGAGTGATTAGATTAGAAGGTGATTTGGGAATCTGATTATCTTGGGTGGAAATTGACCCCCTGCATCTTTTTCCATCCTGTCTTGGGCTGGGAGGTGGGAAGCAGCCTCTTGGTTGCCACCTAAGCCGGAGAACCAATGCCTTCGTTTCCAACAAACCTTTCTACTGATGTGTCTCAGACCAGAATGTGAGGGCCTTGCCCCTGGAGGCGAAGTGGAAGGTAACAAAGACAACAGGCTCAGGGACAGCACAGAGTTCAAGTCCAGGCTCTGCCCCTCACCAGCAGAGTGACTCGGCAGGCCACCCCTCCACTCTGAGCCTCAGTTTCCTCCAGTTTGAGGACTAGATGAGATCATTGAGCGTGGAGGGCAGCATGTGCCCTGCACACAGTAGGTGTTCTACAGAGGTCAGCTTGGGTGGCTGTTACTGCTTTCTGTGCCCTATGAATGCAACGTAGTGTTCCTTCCTCTCCTTTGAAGAGTCTCCAGTGATACCCACCATGAGACCCCAGTTTCTTATCTGTCTAATGCTGATATGTAACAACCCCTCTTCCTAGCACCCTAACAAGCCGAGCTGGTGCCCACGGAGGCATCTTGTCGGCAAGTTATTATAATGAACAAGGCCCTGTTACTGGGCCTCAGCAGGGTGACAGAGCAGGGTGGGGTGCTCCAGGGTCTGCCTGTGATGAGAAGTCACCAGGCCTGGGCTGCTCAGCCTAGAGCCAATGTCCGAGCTCATTCTGTGGTCCCCACTGTGCCCTGCCAAGGGGGAAAGAAAAGCACTGTCCTTCTGTCCTGGGGATGGCCAAAGAGCTTGCCGTCTGAGAATCTGGGTTCTGCACACCCCCTCTGTGAGCCTTCGTGACTTGGTTTCTGCATCTCTGCATGGAGAGGCTGGCATTTACGTGCCTGAAAGGAATCACTGGAGAGTGTCTGTCTCTCTGTGAAGCACTTTGAGATCCTGAGACCCTAGAGACCAAGAGGCTAGATTGTTGCATGCACACACACACACACACACAAGCATGCACACACACACACACACACAGGCACACATACAACATCGGGATATGGCTCAGATCCTACAAGGAAAGGGACAAGGTGGGTGACACCACTTAAAAAGTGAAAACAGATTCCTTGCTTAGGGAAAGCTCTTTAGGTCTGACTCGGAACCCCTCAACCCTTATTTTAGATACAATTCTAATGAGTTTCCTGACATAGACTTCAAATCTGAAGTAAACCAAAACACAGTGAGACATAAGTTATACTGAAAACAGGAAGAAGTGGCACCTAGTCTCGAGGGGACAGAAAGGAGAACTCTAAAAAGCAGAAGTGAGTTCCAGAAGCAAGGCATGGCATGTCAGAGAGTCACTGTCATGGCTGTCAAGGCCTCTGTGATACTGTCCAGCCAGGCCAGGGTGGAATTCTTACTCCCCCATCTGAGGAGGTAGTGTGTCCTGCATGGTATACAGCTTTCTACCCCGAGTAGCAAAAAAATGAAAACAGGAAAAAAAAATGTGTGCCTGGAGAGCCAACCTTCCAGCATCCAGATTCTTCCAGCACCAATCAAAGGACAAAGGACCAGCAGTGCCGCATTCCCTTGCTGCTAGAACTGGGTGGGCATAGCTGCTGTCTACTTCCCAGACTGGGTCCCAGCTGTCCTCCTGGGGTCACCTTTGCTTCCCCAGTGAGGCCATGGCTTCAGTGGGCTTTTTTTTCCAATTTTTAAAATTATAATAATAGTAAAATACACATAACATAGAATTTACCATTTTAACCACTTTTAAATGTACAGTTCAATGGCATTAAGCACTTTCACATTTTTGTGCAACCATCACCACCATCCATCCACAGAACTCTTTTCATCTTCCCAAACTGAAGCTCTGCACCCATTAAACACTGACTTTCATTTCCCTTCCCCAGCCCCTGGCATCCACCATTCTACTTTCTATCTCTGAAGCTGATGATTCTGGGGACCTCATGCAGGTGGAATAATATAGTGTTTATGGTCCTTTTGTGGCTGGTTGGCTCACTTACTTAGTGCAGTATCCTCAAGGTTCATCTTGTTGTAGCCTGTGTTCAAGTTTCTTTCCCTTTAAGGCTGAATAATATTCCATTGAGTGTATAGACCACATTTCTTCCCCCTCTGCAGCTTATCCTCCCTCTGAAGCCCTTGCTTGCTGTTGGACAAGTTGCTCTCTGAGCCTGCATGGTGGAGAGGCTGCCTGCAAGCAGCAACAAGACTCTCTCATGAAACAAAAGCTGACACTGAAGCCCCAAAGATAAAACAAATAAAAGTAGAGCCATCCTGACCAAAGGCCTCCTTCACCCCCCATAGCCACCCTTTCAGCCCCTGGAAAGAATTTCAGGGCCCTTGGGAACCCAGTTTGAGAAATCTAAAGTTCTAGGAAAGTGGTTCTTAACGTTTCTTGCAGCATAGACCCCTGGAGTAGTCTGGTGTCATCATGTGCCACCCCTACTCCAAATAAAGCCTTGAAATGCATCAAATGAAATGCATGAGGTCCCACAAGATCCCACTGAGGTCACAAAGGAAACCAATTATATTGGCATAAAGTAGAAAACAAAATGTGTGGTATAGTAATGAGTGTACTTTATTAGAACACTGAATAACAAGATCTAGCAAGCAGTTGCATAACCACTTTATTTATAAAATAGAGATGAGCACCAACAATGCTGCAATAGCTGTAAAGTGATATGAAAAAATCTGTGATTTTTGTAATGTGTGTAGTGGCATCATGGACACTGATAACACTCCTGGAATTTGATGTCTACATCTGTAAGGGTGGTAGAGGAGTCAGGAGAAGGAGACAGAAGGAGGAAGTGACCCTCCAGGGCAGGTAGTACGTGGTGGGCCTGGAGATGTTTGGGGTACCTGAGAACTGATAGGTAGCAGTGTTTCCACCCCAGCACTGTCCTGAGGTGAAAGCATCTTGAAAGAGCCCACCACACACACAGTGTGAATCTTAACCATAGGTGATGCCCCATGACCTCAGCAGGCAAAGAGCCAGGAGCTGACTGAGACCACATTTTTTCACTCCTTTGGGGAGAGGGCTTCAACCATGCAGTGGTAACTTGGCTTTTGTCCCCTTTCCCAGGGACCCACGTGATGGAGGGCTCAGGACGGATGTTGGTGACTGCTGTGGGTGTGAACTCTCAGACTGGCATCATCTTTACCCTCCTGGGGGCTGGTGGTGAAGAGGAAGAGAAGAAAGACAAAAAAGGTAAGCCTAATCCCCTTGCAGACCAGGAGAGGAGCTCTTAAGGCCACATTTCTTTTTTTTTGTTTATTTGTTCACTCAACAAAACAGTTATTGAGTGCCTTCTATGTCCACACCCTGTGCTGACAGCCACCTTCTGCATCCTTAAGGCCTGCATGGGCCAGGTAGGCTCTGTCTGTTCCATCTCCAGGTCTTGTCCCAGTCTCTGTCTTGTCCAATCATGTCATGGAGGCCCCTCCTTCCCCTCTGGTCCAGGCCAAGGATGCTGACCATGTTGTTGAGTCTCCAGCCTCAAGTGGTAGAAACAGCCAGCATCAATTGGTCCCATCATCACTCCAGTATTGAGTAGAAATCCCCACCCAAGCATATTCCTTCCAATATTGTCAACTCCACTGAGCAGAACTGAAAATCCACCCAGCATAGATTCATCCAAGACATAGGCAGAGTAGATTCTGGGAAAGGCAGCCAGATACATGGCTCCAAATCAACCATCATGAGTTTACTCTCCAGTGCTCCCAGACCTACCATCTTGTCTGAGTTCTGGTTCTTCCTCCTCCTTGAAAATAAGAATTCCTTATTCACTGGGCTCTCCTCAATGCAGCAGGCTGACCACCCAGGCTAAAACTGTCTCTCAGAACTCAGAACAGAGGGAGAGATGCTCACACAAAAAGCTCAAGTCTCATCAGGCCAGGCCCAAATCCAAAGACCCAGGCTTCTGGTCCCAGCACAGCTGACTCCTTACCTGTCACCGCACTTGATCTCAAAGATAGCCCCCCTTTCACATTTTCAGTCTTTTGTCTCCTTCCTCAAGCACGAGGGGAGGATCTGTGACATTCAGAGCTTCTAGAACCCCAGAAGGGAGATGAGAGGACAGATGCCCCCCTGCTGAGTTTTAGGGGCAGCCCTGCTCCCTCCAGCTGTCAGAGGCCAATCAGGCACAGAGCTTAGGTCAAGACTGAAGATTACTTGTTCCTGAAGGCAAAACCCATTTTCCAGGGGGTCCCCTAAGATTATGGTGGCCCCTCCAGCAGGACAATGGAGCTGAGCTGTGTTCTGGGAAATTAGAAGGCTGGAGAGAGTAAAGGGGTGCTGAGGCTGAAACTGAGGAAAGAGTCCTGACTAAGAGTCCCAGAGGACATAAGGAGAGTGTGCACATGCTGGGTTTGAATCTGTGGTAGGATGGCTGAGCCCTATTCCACAATGACAGCAGTTAGGCAGATCTGAGCAGGTAGGCAGGATGCAGCAGCCTGTACCCATTGTCTTCGCCTCACTGAGGCTTGGGTGAGGGGAAGACGCCCCCAGACTCTTCTATGGGCCAGATCTGTGGTTTTTAAAATGCTAGTAGGGCCAGATCTGTGGTTTTTAAATGCCAGTAGGAAGACAAGCCTCAATTGCCCCAGAAGCACAGTTCAGGGTCCTTTGCTGAGCATGCACCTGCACTCCCATGAGATGGAGATGTCAGAAAAATAGCCTCATGTAGAAAGAAGATGCTGGAATGTGGAAGGGACATGGCAGAGGAAGCCTGGGGGAGCAGCCCAGCATCTCAGGCCACCACGAGCAGCATGGCCTCAGCTGGGCCCCCTCTGTCCTCCCATCCCATCACCTCCACTAGGAACATTGCTTAGAGCCCACCACATGTCCCCATTTCAGAATGACCCTAGGTGTATGGCCATGTGTGTATGCACATGTGTGTGTTTGTGTGTGTGTGTGTGTGTGTGCATGGGCAGATGAGGCTGTGTGCTTCTCCTTCATTAACATGTCTCAAAAATCATCACACAGGTGTGAAGAAGGGGGATGGCCTTCAGCTACCAGGTACAGTAAGACACCCTCAGGGTAGATGGGCTTTTAGAAATAGCAGCAGGCTTTGGTCATTGGGCCCTGCCCCTAGACCACCAGCACACAGCTGGAGGAGGCCACATGCCTGCGGGTGGCTCCACCCCCCAGACCCTCCTTTGTGCCCTCGTGTGATGCCAGCCCTGTGGGACAAGCCAACACCCCACTCCACACTCTTGCCCTTACAGTGCGTCACCCTACCGGCCAATGCCAAGTGGTACCACCCCCATCTCTATACCACCCTTAGCCCTGTGTACCAGCATGCAAAGCTTGCTCACCATCACAGGACTCTCCCCTCAGGCTCTGCTCTCCCCACCAGCACCCTCAGGGAGCCCATGCCCTCACACAATAGTGTGCTTCACCCAGTAGGGCCTCTTCCTGCCCATAGAACACTATTCCCCACCCCCAAGAAAGAGCAAAAGGTGTGAACTCAGCCATCTCATATCACTTTTAATTTCTAAATTAAGAAAAATTCACTAGTGCCTTTTCCATCCCATATACAAAATGCAACATGCTTGATGTCACCTTTTAAATTTGGGGGGCATCTCACATGAGAGTTCCCAAAGCAGTCTCTGGAATGCTGGTTAAGGAAGGAGGCAGTGGCCTGAATCAAGGGCATGAATCCAGTTAAGTCAAAGTCATCACCATTAGCAAATGTTCTGCCAGAACACCCTGATGCATAGAGATGGTGGTCGTGGAGAATACTCATTCTGAGTGGTCCGTGCCCACGCTGCACTGCCTGGTGAATATTTTTCCACTCCTGGCCCCCAGTGGGCAGCCAGATCTCCTCATTTCATGGAGCCCTCTCTTCCAGGGGTCTCTCTTGACTGGTTGGACCAGCAGGGTCCAGACCTCAGCACAGACCAGCACCATCCCACCTAACCGCCCTGGTCATCCACCATGCTTTATTTGCAAGACCCTCCATGTCTGAGTTTCTCCCCTCAACCTCTGCGGCATCTCTATGGAACATTTCACCCCCACCCCAAATTTGAGTTTCTTGGTTTCCAAAGGATAATTTTTTTTTAAGAATAGAGTCATGTTATCTCCCCGCAAGTTGGTTCATGTCTTTGTTGTTGTTGCTTTTCTCCATTGTGACACTGCATTTTCCATCCCTCCCACCCCCCTGCAGCAGCAGACGGTGCGGCAGCTTCAAATGCTGCAGATAGTGCGAGTGCCAGCCTAGTCAATGGTATGTCTCCCACGGCGAGCTCCTGGTCGTGGTTGGATGGGCGTCTCTCACCCTCACCCCAACTTTGGGCTTTCTTTCCTCGTTCTGGACTGCACAGATCTCGGATGTGCATGGGCCGCTGGGACAGTCACCCTCTCACATGGGGCAGGCGCTTAAGACAGGAGCCACAGCCGGGGGAGTCAGCTCTGCACCCTGTCAGCCTCGCAGCTGCCAAAAAGGTGCTGGCTCCTGCCGGGCCGTTGACTCCCCATGGAGCCCAGACAAGAGACAAGACTTTGGCTTCAGATTGGCTCCCAAGAAGCAGCATCCCACCTGGCGTGGCCCTCTCCTAAGTGTATTCCTGGCCCTAGCTTTGGGAAGAAGGCCTGGGATCCGGGCTTGAGCTGAAGCTGGCATCTGGGTCCCCAGCAAAAGCTCTAGTCCTTGATTCTAAAATTTCCTCAAGGCAAGGGAACCCAGGCCAGGATTCAGCTCCTTGGCCCTGTCCCATAGCATGGCTGAGCCACCAGTAAACAGTTCTTCCTCTTCTCTTTCACGGAGCCAACGGGCAGGGGTTTCGCTTGGGCTCGGGCCTGGTTCTGTCCTTCGGATGTGGACTGGTGTTTCTTGCTATTGCCTGTGCTGGAGCATTTGTCCTGGGTCACAGGGGTGGAGGGTGGGGGAGGGGGCTGCCACTATGTACTGGGGTCTGCAACTTAATCTCCTTACACACAGGCAAGAAGGAATTCCATTCACTTGCCCCAAAGCCTTTAGAAGATTTCAGATTTCTATCCCCTTCTGGCTTCAGAGCAACAGACAAGGCTTTTCTTTACTCAGATACCACCCCTATCCCCAAATTAGGTAACATAATAGTCCCCCAGGCTACTCCTGAACTGTTGAGAGCCATTAGGGCTCCATCATGAAAACATTGCCCCAGAGGAGCTGAGGGCAGGGGAAAATCTTTTTCCCACCATCTCTGCATACCAGGCACTGGGCTGTGGGTTTCTCATCCATTATATCATATCATTCACTCCTCACCACTCCTGCAAAATATGGAGACTTGTTCCCCGCAGCCTCCCATCCCCTGCCCTAGACCTCTGCCCAAGCCACGTGCATTCAAAGTGACCAAAGATGGAAGCACCTAGTAGGTGTCGGGCTAAGCAAGGCACTTCTGTGAGCAGTGCCTTGCCAAGAAGGACTAATTCTGGTGTGGGTCTATTTCAGGCACAGGAGGAGGAAGGACGACAGCTTGGGGAGTGGGAGGTGTCATGCCTCAGGGAGGGGTGGCTGAGGGTGACAAGGAGAACCCATGTGGGCAAACCCATGGCTGAGAGAGAAAGAACCTGGAGGGGGCACCCACTTTCCCCCCGGCAGTGAGCCTGCTGAGCTCTGTGAACATACAGACCCCATCCAGGCTGGCCAGTCTCAGAAAAAAGGGCAGCCTCACTTCCAAACTGCAGCAGAAAACCCCAAATATCCCAAGAGAAACTGTAGGAAACGTTCATTTCTTGACCACCTACTGTATACCAGGCACTGTTGAAAGCATTTCATATTCACCATCTCATTTAATCCTCATGACACCCCCATGATACAGGTTTTATTGTCCCCACTTTAAAGATGAGGAGACTGAGGCTCAAGGAGACCAAGACACTAGCCTAAGGTCACAGAGCTAGAAAGTAGCAGAGCTGGGATTTGAACCCAGAACCCAGACCTGGCTGGCTCTAAAGTGTGTGCTTCTCCTCCTGATCCAGGATTTCCCAATGGAGTGTGTCTTGTAAGTTTCACAAGGATGTTAAGAGGTCTTCACCCCAAGAAAAGGATTCTGTGGTCAAAGATGTTTAAGAACCACTGGATTGAATTGATCTCTTCCTGGTTACAGAATTAGTCCTGGTTACAGGACTGCTCAGAGCCTTGAATATGCTGGTGTGTAGTGGAGAGTTACAGAGTCACATAGAGTTTCCTAGGCTGATTTGACTGCAAGACCTCTCCTGGCTGAATCCTGTGGGATTGGTCTGCCCCATAATATACTCTGGGAAATAATGCTCTAAGCCATTGCTATTCAAAATGTGATCACAGGACCCAAAGCCTGCACATCACCTGGGAGCTCCTTAGAAATGCAGAATCTCAGACCACACCCCAGACCAACTGAAGGAGAATCTGCATTTTAACAGGCTTTCCAGACTCCAGGTGAGAGCACATTACAGGTGGAGAGGCACAAGGAGGAAGCTTGCTGATTGAGAGAGAATTAAGTGTTCTTTCCCCTCCTTCCTCTGAGCCAGATCACAATGACTTGGATATAGAAAAAAAAAAAAAAGGGTGATAATTTTTCCCTTTGACCCTGCTCCCCCAAGCCCCCAACTGAAAAATGGGTGTGGTCCATCCATCTTGGAAGCATTATGATTGCCGTTATTATTTAGTTATTTTTCTTTTACATTTACTAGTGTGTCACTATGTAATATATGACCTGTAATCATGGTTTTAATCACAGTTAATTATACATCACGAGGCCAGGCGCAATGACTCACGCCTGAAATCCCAGCACTTTGGGAGGCCGAGGCAGGTGGATTGCTTGAGGTCAGGAGTTGGAGACCAGCCTGGGCAATATGGTGAAACTCTGTCTCTACTAAAAATACAAAAAAAAAAAAAAAAAATTAGCCGGTCGTGGTAGTGGGCACCTGTAATCCCAGCTACTTAGGAGGATGAGGCAGGAGAATTGCTTGAACCCAGGAAGCGGAGGTTGCTGTGAGCCGAGATCACGCCACTGCACTCAAGCCTGGGAGACAGAGTGAGACTCTGTCTCAAAAAAAAAAAAAAAATTATACATCATGGGCTGGGCACAGTGGTTCATGCCTATAATCCCAACACTTTGGGAGGCCAAAGCAGGAGAATCGCTTGAGGTCAAGAGTTTGAGACCAGCCTAGACATCGTAGTGAGACCACATCTCTACAAAAACAAAACAAAAAAAAATTTAATTAGCTGGGTATAGTAGCACACATCTATATTCCCAGCAACTCAGGAAGCTGAAGTAGGAGGATTGCTTGAGCCCAAGAGTTCAAGGTTGCAGTGAACCAAGATCACACCACTGCACTCCAGCCTGGGCAACAACAGTAATAACACATCACTACTAACTCCCAATGTTTACACAGTGCTTTTCCAGTGCCTTTCATGAACATCACCTTAGTTGATATCAGCCCATTTCACAGAGGAGAAAATGAAGGCACGGGGAAGAGAAGTGTTGTTTCCCAAGTCTCCCAGGTAGTGGTCTCTCTCCCAGAGCTTGTGTATCAGGTCAGCTTACCAGGAGTCCTCCCAATCCATGTACTTCATACCCATGCCCCTTGTGATGCACAGAGAATAGACCCATTTGGAAAAGGTGCATCTGATTCCAGATACAGAGAAGGGCCTCTGAGACCCCACCTGAAGGCTCCATCTTAGACCCCATTCCTAGCTCTCCTGAAATACAGCCCATCTCCAGATCCCACATGGGGCCAAAGCTGGCTGTTCCCCCATAGTTCAGGGCCAGGCGAGCACCAGTTTGGCCAGAAGAGCCCCAAATAAGTCCCTCGCTTCTGAGAAACCAGGCCATCTGTGCCTCAGCACTCCCAGAACATCCTTCCCTTCCTCCAGCATATGCATTGGTGATTATTTTTCTGATCACGTGTTCACTATGGAAATAAAAGAGGAAATTGCTAGCTGGGCTTAATGAGTGCACACACCGGCTATTGCATCTGATAATATGCAATGCAAATAAAGGCCCCTTTGAGCCTTCTAAAACCAACTATTGAAGTGGAGTCCCCTGGTGCCCCTGAGCCCAGTCAGTAAAATTATTTTAGAAAATAAAAATAATTGTTGTTATTCATTCCTGCTTACTCTAAAAAGCTTTTTTCTCTTGTGTTTTTTAATCCAGTAGAAAGAATTTTACAGTAGAGACACAGGGGTCTTTCACTTTAAAGCCCAGGGTGGGCAACTGATCCTTTGCCATGGGAGGCCATGGGAACAGCTCTGCACTTACCCTTGAACAGACAGTGCTGGGCGAGGTTCGGGGAAGCCACTTCTCCCCTCTGAGTCACCCAGAAAGTGGGCACAGTGACAGTGATGAACTAATCCTGCAGCCATGGGGTTATTCTGAGGATGCTCCTAAATGCAGGCTGCCTCTGAACTTCCCTTGGCCTCAGTTTCCCCATCTATAAAATGAGAGTGATGAAAATCCCTCCTGCCCCACCTTGCAGGGATACTGGGAAGACTGACAAGAGATGACACTTGCAAAAGCCCTTTGAAACTGCAAAAGGCTGAACCGTGCAAGTGATTATTATGAAGGTAACTGGGGCACTCTGGGAGGTGAATGTCTCATCCTGTTTTATGAAAGTGGAAGCTGATGAGATTGGGAGATATAAAGCCAGCAGCTAGCTGGTGGTGAAATGAAGACTTCAGGAACCCTGTCCCAGCAGTGCCACCTCAACTTCCCTCCCCTGGGCTCAGAGGGGCTGAGGGGTGTCCATGGTCTCCCTGACGGCAGCTTCTGGAGAAGCAATGGCAGGACGGAAGTAGGCACGCACTTTGGGGCCAGCTCTCCATTTACCCATTGAGACCCAAGCAGCTCATCTCCCTCTCTGAGCCTCAGCTTCTCATCTGTAAATGGGTATAATACAAGCACACCCTTCATAGGTGAGGCTGTGGTGAGGATTAGATGGAATCTCAGAGCCTATGTGTGTGCCCAGCACATGGTGAGCTGGCTGGAATGTGAGCTGTGAGAATCACCGTTGCAGCCATCATCCAAGGGTGGCCAACCTTCTCAGACCCCTCCCAAGGGGGCGAGGCCTGTAGGCAGAGCAGGCAGAGCTCCAGGTGAGCGTGCAGGCCCAGTAGATGGGAGGGTGCTGGTGAAGGCAGGTGTGCTAGGCAAGAGACAGAGGCCTCCATTGCCCACATTGCACACCCAGCCCACAAGCTCCTGGCCAAGGCTGGAGTGGGGGCCTCCCAGGCAGCTCTGATGAGTGTTAGGGAGGGGGGCCAGATGCAGCACCAGACCCTGAAATGGAAGGGGGTGCCCACTAACACTACTTAGCCTGCTGCTGTAGCCTGAGCCATACCCCTACCAAGGGGTCAGCACCCCCGTTGGGGACCAGGGCACTTCACCAAGAACCCAGCCACACTTGAGGTCCCTTGTATACCACCATGGGGACCCCTGATCACTCTTTGTTCTGGTCACTCTCAGGGGCATTGGGCAAGGGGTCATCCTTGGGTGGCTTCACACTCTTCAGAAGGAGAAGGAGAAAGATCATCCCTCTTGAAGGCCAAAACTAAGGAACACATTGACCTCAGTGCCTTGTCCAAACTCCTCTCCATTCTAGAAACACTCTCTCTTCTCTCTCTCTCTCTCTCTCCTCTCTCATCTGCATGTTTTCTTTTATGGGAAAATGAAAAGGACGTAACTGAACAAGTCTCCCTTTGCCTTCTCTCAACCCAGAAAACACCCAATCAGTCACAAAAAGCTTGGTGTGGGGTCCTGAGTGCTTCTCTGCTGCCTCCTCCTGCAGACTCTAGTCCCCTGCACCCTCTGATCTGTAGCATGCTCAGGGCCAAAAGTATTCCAGCAGAAACCTCCCTCCTGAGTCCCCTAGAGAATCAAGAGTTGCCCAGCTGGCAGGCCCCACAGCTAAGGTGCGGCCAGGCCTGCTCCTGCTTCAGGACCCTCCCCAGCCTGCATCCCCACACAGAGGGATGCAGCCAGCACAGCCCTCCCTCCATCTGTGACATTAATGTCCGTGGCCTGTTGCGTCTTCGTGATGACCGACCATGTGTTGTCTGTTCTCTGTTGTCTGTTAAAATTCTTTGTCGTGTAGGTAAAATGCAGGATGGCAATGTGGACACCAGCCAGAGCAAAGGTAACCCTTTTGTATTAACCGGCGTTTGTCGTCCCTGAGGCCCCTCCCCACCGGCTCTGACAGTCACACCAGAGACAGAGACTGGCGAGGGCCAGAGGCAGACACATCCACTCCTACAGGTGTCTGACGACCTTGGGGGTGTAGCTGTGATTTGCATGGTGCCAGGCCAAATAAAGAGGTGTCCACCGGTGAGGAGGGGGATACCCACGGGCCAGCATCTCCCTAGCCTTTGAACTCTGCTCCCCATTCAGCTGAAGACTTTGAGATCCTTAGAGGTTGAGGGGTAGGGAGTTTGGCTCAGTCTCTGTCCAAAAGGGTCACGGGCCCTCCAGTCCATCCTGCATGAAGAGGCCACGCCACCTGGGATAGTGACTTGGCTCCCATGGCCACCCTCTTTTACATTCTAAGCCTCCTTTTTTGTCCGTCCTGTCTAGTGGCTACTTAATATCCCATAACACGTCCCAAGGACCAGCTGGGTAGAGCCCAAGCCTGTCTGTCTTGTCTGAATGTGGGAAAGGACAAGGGACCACCTGGGGTAGGACCCACGGCCTTGTTCAGGCTGAGAGGGGGATCCAGGTTAACAGCATCAGTCCCTGCTGTGTCCCAGATTCCAGGTCTGAGGCAGTGAGTGCCACTGGGATCCATAGCTCCAGCTGGAAGAGGCAGGCCCCCCATCACAGGACTTCTGCACCAGCTATGCAGGGCTCAGTCCGGGCAGTCAGCACCTACCCTGGGCAGGCAGGGGTGGGCGCCAGCGTCTCCACCCTGTGGGCTGACCTGCATGTGTGTGTCTATGTGTCTGTGTGTATGCACGTGCGTGATCTGCCCCCTGCAGCCAAACAGCAGGACGGGGCAGCCGCCATGGAGATGCAGCCCCTCAAGAGTGCCGAGGGCGGCGACGCTGACGACAGGAAGAAGGCCAGCATGCACAAGAAGGAGAAGTCCGTGCTGCAGGGCAAGCTCACCAAGCTGGCTGTGCAGATCGGGAAGGCGGGTGAGCGTAACAGGTGGGAAGCAGGGGACAGGGCTCACAGGGGGACCCCAGGCAGAGCCCTGCCCCATGCTCGGCCTCAGTTACCTCATCTGCAAAGTGGGGGGCTTGAGTGAGTGCCTGAAGCCCACCTTTCTCTACCACAGCACCCAGTTTGAGTCCTGTGTACAGGAAGCACTCCATTAGCACTCAGTGATACAGAAGAGTGAAGCCCAAGCAAAGCCAAGGCTGTGGTAGCAGACGGCCTGCCTTGTTGTCCGGCAACAGCTGTGAGAACTTGGGAAAGTAACTTCTAGCTCTGAGCCTCTGTATCCTCATCTGTACAATGAGGATAATAGTTGTCCCCACTTCACAGATTGCTGTGGGAGTTAAAGGAGACTCTGCATACAAAGCATTAGCACTTGGCAGGTGCAGCAGCTGGAGAGGGTGCAGGGCCTGAAGTTCCAAGCAACACGGTCTTTATCCTGAGGACAGTGGGAGCCACGGAAGAGGCTTGAGCAGAGGAAGACAAGAATGGGTTTGGGCTTTATCATGACCACCCTGGCCACAGTGCAGAGGAAAAACTGGAGAGGCTGAGGGACAGTGCCAGGAGCACAGGGAGAAACCCATGGTCTGAGCCCCCGCACAACAAACTGGGCATCCCAACTAAAGTGGTAACTGCAGGTGATGGCTGGTGACAGCCCCGCTGGCCCAGCTGCAAAGTGAGCCCCTGACCCTCTAGCATGGCCTAGGCTTCCCCTCCCGGGTAAGGAGGTAGCAAACGCCAAAGCCTTCCCACCTGGCTGCTCGATCCTTTGTGGCTGTCTCCCCAGCTCTAATTATAGACACCACGGCGCAGAGAAGGGAAGCAGATTACAGGCTTGGCTGTCTATATTTAAACTTGGGGGCCTGGTGACAGCTCCCGGCTGCTGGGAGCTTGGCTTCCAGCCCCTCCGACTGTCAGACAGGGATGGAGCCGGCTCTGAGGCTCCGCAGCTGGAGGTGGGGGTGGAGAGCTATGGGCCCAGGGATTTCCTCTATCCTCTATCCCGCCATCGCCACCGCCACAGGCAGAAGACTCCATGGAAACATGGCACTGACAGGGCTGGGAATTAAGCGATGAGAACAACCCCAGGGCCTTCAAAGTCCTCACTCTTCTCCCTCCTGCACCTCAGCCCTGCCAAGAATGGAGTTCACAGTCAAGCACTCCTGGGTTCACAGCCCATCTCTGCCTCTCTCTTGGGCTGAATTCCCTGAGATGGGTAGGCAGGGGATCTATTGACAGGGTGCTCTCAGGTGAGACCTGCAAGGGGCACAGGTCCACGCCAGGGAAGAAGCCAGGGGCAGCTGAGATTTCCAGAGAACTCCCAGACTCTCCCGATCCCATGGGAGCTCTGGAGCAACCCAAATCCACACCTGCCCTCCTCTGCTCAAACCTCCTTCATGACTCCCACTGTCCTCAGGATAAAGTCCATGCTGCCCAGAACTCTAGGGTCTGTTCTACCTCAAAGCAGATGGCTGGGCTTTGGGACTAACATGTCAGCCACTGGATGTTGGCCATCAGGTTAAGATGGGAGTGCATTCCCAGGCACTTCCCGACAAGGGGACCCAGTCACCTTAGCAGGCTCCTCCTCTGTCAGAGTCTGCAGGTGTGAGCATTCTCCACAGCACCTGCAGTAGCACCTGTAGCAGATGGGGGATGGGCATGCTAAACTAAAGAGGAACCCCCAGGGGATCAGGATGGGTCCCCAGCTGCGTTCCTACAGTTACAGCATTTCTCTCGCCTGTGGCTGCAAGCAAGTCACTTCCCCTCTCTGAGCCTCAGTTTCCTCATCCAAAAAAAAAGCCACCTGCTGTTTCCTCTACATGGAATGTTCTTCCCTAGGTCACCATGCGACTGGTGTCTGCTCAAATATCACCTCCTCCAAGAAGCCTTCCCTGGCCACCCTAGCTAAAGTAACCACTCCCTACCCCTGCCCCCCATGTCACTTTCTATCACATCATCCTGGCCTTTTTCTTCACAGTGTGTAGCATATCTGAAACTGTCTTGTTCATGTATTCGTTTTTTTGTTTCTTGTCTTCCTCCTCCTCTAGAATGTCTGCTCCTCAAGGGCAGGAACTCTTGTCTTCTTTACTGCTGTGTCCCTAGTTCCCAAACTGGGAACTAAGATGTGCCTGGCGTGTCATAGGTGCTCAAAAGGTATTTGTCGAATAAATGAATAAATAAATGATACCGACTTCACATCATTATTGTGTGAAAGCTCTGTGCAAACCATTCCTCATTTATTCACACAGTCACTCGGCACACATCTCTTGAGCACCTACTATGTGTCGAGCACCTACTATGTGTCGAGCACTATGCTGGGCACTTTGCATGCATTCTTACCACATTTGAGCCTTACAAAATCCTGGGGAGGAAATATGCACCCCATTGTACAGAGCAGGAGACTGAGGCTCGGTGAGGATCAAGGTCTCAAGAACTTGCCACAGGTCACAAAGCAAGGAGTAGCAGAGCTGGGAGGTGAGCTGGGGTCAGCCTGACCCAGAGCTCTTTCAGCCAAAGGTTTGGTCCACACCACCCGCAACCTCCACTTCCTGGAACCCCCCGAGCATGTGTCCCTCACATTGCAGGCTTGGTGATGTCAGCCATCACGGTGATCATCCTGGTGCTCTACTTCACTGTGGACACCTTCGTGGTCAACAAGAAGCCGTGGCTGCCTGAGTGCACGCCCGTCTACGTGCAGTACTTTGTCAAGTTCTTCATCATTGGCGTGACGGTGCTGGTGGTCGCCGTGCCCGAGGGGCTCCCTCTGGCCGTCACCATCTCGTTGGCCTATTCGGTGAAGGTGAGAGGGGAGGAGAGCAGGACCAGCCAGCTGATGCAGCTGCAGCTGAGGGCCTGGAGGGATCACTGGGGCCGGTGCTGGGGTTGGGAGATGAATGAAGAAGCCCCATAGACCCCGTAGGAGCTTGGAAGAAGAATATATTCAGGAGCCCAAAACTCGGACGCTTTCATAGAGTCCAGGGGCCTGTAGCAAACCAGAGAGCCATACCCTGGCTGAAGAGGCAGCCGTTATTCAGCCCAGCCACACACCGCCTTGCAGGGGTGCAGGCCCAGCATTGCCACATTGTCACCTTTTTCCAAGAGAAGCCAGAAATCTGGACTTAATGTAAACTCTCGTGATTTTTAGACATTGATAATCAACTCAAAAATTTAAAAAAAATAATAAAGACATCACCATGCAAGCCAGAATTCATCCTTACCCCACCAAATTTATGCAGAAGTCTGGTGGTCTCAGTGGTAGGCCCCGCGGGCAACTGTAGCGCTTGTAAAACTCATCTCAGAGGTGGCTCCCTGAAGTGTGAGGGGTAAGCCAAAAGCAAAAAGGAAGTCTGATTTCATAGAAGCCTCCTCCCATTGGGAAAGAGGCTAAAAATATAAGAAATTTTTAAGCAGTTAAATGAAGAGCTGGGGTCATGAATGTTTTCCAGGGAAGCTTGGTCTGGGACCTTTCTAAGTGCTACCCTGATGGCAGAGCTGCACCTCCACCTGCACCCAGGCCGTGACTATCTGCAGTGCCCAGTCACTGCTAGTCTGACCCTACTGGGTCACCCCCAGGTTCTCACACCCGGGTCTCATTTTCTTCCCTTTGCCCCATGTTTTCTCCACCTCAAAGGGCCGGGTGTAGGGCTTCTGTTTCCCAGTGCCCCATGCCAGAATGTCCCTGCGAGAGTGGAGGCATGGCCATGTTTATAAACCAGGCATTCACTCTGAGAAATTGGCAGAGCCTCCGGAGGGCATGGTGAGCATCAGTTTCCAAGCTGGAATTTGGGCTGGGCTCTCTGATGTAATTTCATACAGAAAAGTGATCTCCAGACAGGTGCCAGAAAGTGGCAGTTCTGTGTAACAAATACGGCCCTTATCGTCTTCCTGTTTTAGGGTTCTTGAAGAAACTCCATCCCCACAAACCAGAGCCCAAACAGGTCACAACAAGAGGCTACTTTGGGACCCAGGGACAGCAGAGGGTGACTGTTATAGAGCCATAAGTAGGGGGCCTCCACAGCCACTTCACTGAGCCTGGGGATGTCCTTGAAAGTTGCACAGAGCTGGTTTGGGAGAATCATATACAGATGCTTTTAGGCCTCTGCGCCTTTTGCAGTTCATATCTCTGGCACCGCTACCTTCGCTCATCTTAGGTAGTGTTAAAGTCAGGTACTTTTACAGTCATTTGATAAACTTAGGAGAGCACCCCAACACAGGAGAGGCAGGCTGTGGCCTCTCTGAGCCTGGACCTGGGAGCCACCATCAAGAGCACAGAGATGACTGACCACTTAGATCAGCACTGCCCAAAAAGAGACAGAATGTGAGCCACATGTGCAATTTTAAGTTTCCTAGTAGCAGCCAGACATGGTGACTCACGCCTGTAATCCCCAGCACTTTCAGAGGCCGAGGATTACTTGAGCCCAGAAGTCCAAGATCAGCTTGGGCAAATAGTGAGACCCCATCTCTACAAAATAAAATAATTTTTAAAAAAGAAAAAATTCCTGGTAGCTACATTATTTTTAAAAAGTAAAAAGAAACCAGTGAAGTTAATTTTAATAATATAATTTACTTAACCCAGTATGTCAAATCCAACATTATTATCCAAATTATTATCAATCCAATATGTGATCAATATAAAAATTAAAAATGAACTACTACTTTTACATTTTTTCATAATATCCTCTAAATCTGATGTGTATTTTGCACTCACAGCACATTTCACTTCAGAATAGCCACATTTCAAGTGCTTAGTACCCTATATGTGTAGTCACAATACATGTGACTACCATATTGGACAGTACGGACTTAAAGGTTCTTGAGCCCAACAGACAAACCCTCTTCAGAGAGTGCAGGTGGGCTGAGGCCCAATAGAAAGGTCCAGGCTGTGAGATTAAATGGAGGTAGGTTCAAATCCCAGCTTTAAACCCCTCCAGGTGTGTGATCCTAGTCAGGTCACTTTGCCTAGATTTCTTCACTTGCCAAAATGGATTACCAGAATCTTTTCATGTGCCACAAAATTCTTAAAACATCGGACAAGAAGTAATTCGCAACAAGGCTTTGCAAACTGTATCATGTGTTGCAAATTCAAGTTGCTGTTGATCATTCAATATGCATATATTATTACTATTATCACAAGTTACAGTAGGAGAAACTGCAAGAGAATATAATCCTACTAATACTCATTTTTAGTAACATAAAGCTCTATTAAAATTATTCTAACTGCACTTCTTTTTTACCCTGGTTATAAAGAGTTATAATGAGCAAAAATAAACGAAATCAAATTCCTAGGCACAGCCTAGAACTCTATCTGATTCAGCTACTATGTCAGGAGGGCCTGCATGAAGAACAGTATTTCCTTGAGAATTATTTCATTTGCATTACTCATTTGAGAACCTAGAAGAAGGTATGAGTGTGGAGCTGGGCCAGAGAAAAAAGAAGGCAGATAGAAGAAAATATTGTTTATAGGAATATTCCATTTTTGTTATAAATTTCAAAAAAAAAGGATGTTGATATATACAAGATGTACCTAGTCCTGCATGGTAGCTAATAGTTGATATGTTTTCTTTTTCCCTTTCGTGTATATATTTTTTTAAAGAAATGTGTGGTTTTTATTATGCAAGTGATATATGTTAGTCATAGAAAAGACAAAAATCTGTAATTCTATCACTTAGCAATAATGACATTAATACTTTGATATTTTTCCAGATATTTTCCTATATCCTAATTTATTTACTTTTGGTAAAATTAAAATGAGAATGAAAGCCAGGCACCAGTGAGAAAATTCATGACCAAATAAGGAATAGTTACTTATGTTAGTCTATAAGAAAAAAATATTTAAAATACTCAGAGAGGGACCAACCTTATTTGTCTTTCCCCCTTTTTCCCATAAAGAATGTAGATTACTTCTATAATCCAAATTAATAAATTCAATTAATTGAGTTTTTCAAATGGTTCAGATACTAAAAGAGAAAGAAAAGGGCCACGCACAGACAAAAGAAGCCCAGGTGTAGGAGGCAGCAGCAACCAAGATCCTTTAGAAGTGCAGGAAGCAAAGGGGCAGGCTGCGGTGGCTCTGCCTTATTTACTGCATGTTTACCTGGTGCCTCCAGGTACCCCATGCTCCCCAGCCCCTCTCCTCACTGTTGCCCTCTCACCTGCCCCTTCTCCCAGAAAATGATGAAGGACAACAACCTGGTACGCCACCTGGACGCCTGTGAGACCATGGGCAATGCCACAGCCATCTGCTCAGACAAGACAGGCACGCTGACCACCAATCGCATGACAGTGGTACAGGCCTATGTCGGTGATGTCCACCATAAAGAGATCCCCGACCCCAGCTCCATCAACACCAAGACCATGGAGCTGCTGGTCAATGCCATCGCCATCAACAGCGCCTACACCACCAAGATTCTGGTAAGTAGGTACCAGGCACATCCACCACCAGAGGGAGCAACATCCATGGGATGGTACAGAGGTACTGGGCAGGTTGAGCAATGTGATTCATAGTCTCAAATCCTGCTAATATATTTTGGTATGGTCAGGTAGTAAGCAACATGTTTCTGTTTGACTTAATATACTATTAATATTGCTATAATATTTGTGTGACAAAGAAACCTTTATTGTTAATTATGTTTTTTAAATCCTGTCATTGAACCCCCACTCCCCCTGCCCACACACACACAAACTTTTTATTAGTGTGCTTTTGCTGCATAACAAACTACTCCAAAACTTGGTGACTTGAAACAAACCTGTATCTTTCACTCAAAGTCCTGTGAGTCAGCAGTTCAAGCTGGGCTCAGCTGGATGGTTCTTCTGGTCTCAGCTGGGCTTCCTCCTGCATCTGCAGGGGTTCACGTGGACATCTCTGCTGATCTTGGCAGAACTGTAGGCTGACTTGGCATGGCCTCAGCTGGGCTGGCTCATCCCTGCCCTGTGTGGTCTCACCTCCTCCAGCAGGCTAGCCTGGGCTTGTTCACATGGCGACAACAGGCCTCTAAGAGAGAGCAGAAGTGTGCAAGTTCTCTTGAGGCCTGAACCGCCATGTTGTCACTTTTTGCTGCATTCTCTTGGCCAATGTAAGTCAGGAGGCCAGCCCAGATTCACACAGTGGTAAAATAAATTTCATCTCTTGATGAGAGGTGCTGTAAGGACATGGATTCAGAAAGGAGAATAATTGTGGCCATTTTCACAGTCTACCACTGATGATGTTGTTGTTGGTAATAGTAGTAATATTATTCATTTTGATAAGAAAAACTCTCAACTTACTGTCTCAGCTAAGCTGCCTAGACTCAACATGCAGTAAACCCTACCTGGTTTAGAAGCACAGGTTGCCCCTTTGTAATTAACCAGCACTGGATGAAGAGAAACCCAAAGTTCATCCATCCAGATGTCTATCAGCTCCCAGATGCAGAGTGTTTCTGCCTTGTGAGCATCTGGTGATCAGCTAAGCTTTTTTGTTTACCCTCCCAATGTGCTGAGCCCTGACCTTCTCCTCCTTCTGCCCCTGAGCCAGCTGCAACCTTCTCTATCAGGTTGGGTTTGTAGGAGCTGCTAGCAGCTTTATCAAAATGGGAAAGAGAGCATGAGTCAGCAGCAAAGAGCCAAGGGCTGGTAGGGGAAGGAGGAGGAGGTGGCTCCTGCACCCTCCACCACAGCAGCTGAGCAGCCACCCACATCATCCTGGAGCAGCAGGCTAAGGGAGGCAGAACTGACAATGGGGAAAGTAGGTCAGAGGACCCATGCAGACGGTGATAGAGAACCCTGAGGGTGATGCCAAACACGACGATGTTTTTGTCTTCTTCCCCCACCCCACCCAATTTGGAAATCAAGGGAGATCAGCCATGCTTTATCCTGCTCCCCAGGCCTTCCTAAAATAACTGGAATGCTGATAATGATCTCCACCTGCAGACGTGGCAGAGAGGGGAACAGGGCGATTCCCAGAATGGGCTTCAGCCATGTGGGCATAGCTCTGTGGGGTGGGCTTGGATTGAGATGTGTGTAATGCAATTATAGTCAAAAAGAATTCTTGGGATCTGCCAGGAAGGCTGAGGAAACCTCTCCACAGTGATGAGTCTCAATTAAGCAGTGCTTTATAGCACTGGAGGCAAAGCTGAAATGTCATTCCCAGATGTCGGTGGATTGAGTCTGTTCAGGTGGCATAAAGGACAGGGGTCAGTCGGTCCATCTGAGGAGGTGCAGCTGCTGAGGCTGGAGAGAGGTCAGGGAACTGGGGTCCTTGGTTTGTAACCCAGGCCAGGTCCCTTACCTCTCAGGCACCAGAGTCCCCTCTGTACCTGGAACCCTGGCATCGTAGATACCTGGGCCTGTCTTTCTGGGTCTTTCTTGTAAGTTCCCTGGCCACATTATTCTCTTTGCTGGGAGCTGACAGCCATCAACGTGGGAAGGACAGCAGAGCCTGTGTGTGACTGGGTAGTGGTTAAAATTTGGACTCTGGAGCCAGACTGCCTTCGTTCAAATCCCTCACCAGCTGTATGAATATAAACAAATTATTTAACCTCTCGGTGCCTCAGTTTCCTAGGGGAGGGGGAGAATCTTGGATTGTTGTGAGGATAAAGTGAGTTAGTTAATGGAAAGTGCTTAGCACACAGCACTCAGTAGGACTAGTATTGTTGTTATTCAGCAATAAAATCACCCACTGAAAGGGGATTCTGTTTGTAGCAATGCAGACGTTAACAAATAAAGAGAGCAGAGACATCAGGGCTAGAGAGGCAAAGACTATTGCCCAAAACCATTCAACCAATTAGCGGCAAAGCTGACCCATGGATACTCTAAAGCTAGCTGTTGAGGCAGATGTCCAGACTAGGTTCTTGTTCATAGATACCAACCCTGCAGCACCTCTAGCCTACAGTCTGCTTGGGAAGAAAGGTCTGGGGTCCAGAGGGTGGGCACACCAGGGCCTGCCAGCCATATGGGGCAAAAGGCCTCTCAGGGGCCCCCCTTTCTAGGCTCAGATGAATACTGAGAAAAGGATCGAGCTGCTCCACTCAGGGCAGACATCTGGCCACCCTCCAAACCAGGACAGGAAATCTAGATTTCAGGACATTCTGAAACCATACAAGAGGAGACAGGGCAGGAAGGACATGCAATGTCCACCAGCTTCACTACCCAACAGCTTTAATTGGGAAATTAGCCTAGACTGGGAAAATAAGACCCCGGGCAGGGCTGGGCTCCCATACGCTATATTTCCCCTTCCACAAGGAGGCCAGTTCCTCTGTGTCTTCTTGCTGTCTGATGCCAGGCTGTGGGCTTTTTAAGAGCCGGAGACAGCTGAGTCTTCTCTCATCCCCCTCGGATAGACTTTTGGGAAGTGGTGGGTGGATGGGTGATGTAAGTGAATGGACTGATGAATAAATGTGTAGATGAGTAATCAATGAGATGAGGGATAGGTAGGGAGAAGGGGGGATGGATGGATGAGTGGTGGGTAGGTAGATGGATGGGTGGATGGATGAATGAGTGGATGGATGGATTGATGGATGAATGCATGGATGGGTGGATGGATGAGTGGGTGGATGAATAGATAGGGGGATGGGTGGATGGATAGATGGATGGCAGTTAGGTGGATGGATGGGTGGATGGATGAATAGATGGATGGATGGGTGGATGTGATGGTTGGTAAATGGATGGATGGATGTGTTCGTTGGTGGATGGATGAGTGGATGCATGGATATATTGGCTGGTAGGTGGGTGGATGGATAGATGGACGGATGGATGGATGGATGGATGGATGGATGGATGGATGGATGGGATGGGTAGATGTGTTGATTGCTTGATGGAATGGAATGGTGGATGAATAGATGGATGGATGGATGGATGGATGGATGGATGGATGGATGAATATGTGAATGAGTGGATGGGTGACTATGAATTTATAGGAGTCTTAAGGCAGGACTGATGTCTCTACCTTCTACTTTTTTGTTCTTGTGTGGCAGCAAGAGGCAGGAGTTGGCCTTGGATCCAGTCCCATGGCCAATACCAGTGCTCTCTCACTACCTCCAGCTTGTTGAGCTGGTCTCTTCCACAACTACCCTCAGCCATCCAGGCAGCACTGATCCATAGACCTCCCAATTAGCCGATGTCTTTTACTGAAAAAAAGAGTATTTGCAAGGATAGATTGCAAGGTCTACAAGATTCACAAACCATAGAGACCACCTAGTTCAGCCTCCTCAGTTTACTCTGAGAAATGGGAAGTGATTTGTCCCAAGTCACCCCATGGGTTAGTGAAGTTAGAATCCAGGTGTTCCAATACCTAGCTAAGGAAGCAATGGTTAAGAGGTTTGGCTCTAAAGTCCGACAGACCAGGTTGATATCCCAGCCCCAAAACACTCATCACCTGTGTGACCCTGAGCCAGTTAGTTAACCTCTCTGAGCCTCTGTTTTTCAGTCTATAAAGTGAGCATATCATTATTGCTAACATTTACTTAGCTAGGCTCAATGCTGAGTGCTTTCCCTACCTTGCTTTGTATGACAACCCACAGAGTGGGTGACACCACACCCCAAAGCATAGATAAGGACCCTGCAGTTGGAGCAGTTAGGGCACATGCCAAGAGTACCCGAGCAGATCTGAGGCCAAGTCAGGATTGGAACCCAGATCTGTACAATCCCAAGCCCAGGCCCAGGTCCCTGCCACTCAGGGCAGAGCCACACCTCTGCCATGAGGCTGTTTGTCCGAGGGCTGTTGTGAAGCTTAGACCAGCTGACGTGTGTACAGCACCCTGCACAGTGCTTGACACAGAGCAGGCAGGCGCTCATCCATGGCAGTCATTCCTCTGTTTCCCTCTGCTGCTCTTTCTGAGCTTTCCCCTCTGTAGTTTGCTATGCCAGCCACTGTCTTTCTTGACCCTCAACATCCCCTTCAGGTCAGCTGGCCAAGTAGGACCATTCCCATCTCGCAGCTAGGAAAACCGTGCTGCAGAAACAGAAGGGAACCTGCCAGGGTTGCTCCTCACCACCAAGTGGCAGAGCTGGGCCAGAGAATTCTGGAGGAATTCACCAAGCAGGCAGGGGGCAAGAGTATTCCAGGCAGGGGGCATGACCCTGCAAGGGGCCAGAGATCTTAAGATGTGTAGCTCACTTAGGAAACATGGTGATTTGTGGCCTGGGCATTTCTGCAGGGCCAGAATGACAAGAGGTGAGGCTGGGAGAACTGGGGGGAGCCAGTGGTAGCAAATAAGCCCCTAACGGGCTTTCTCCTCCCAGCGCTCAGAAGAACCACCCCAGGCACGGGTGGAGGGTGGTGCGAGGGCTGAGGCTGCAGGCTGGGAGGCCTCTCAGGGGTCCAGCCCCACCCTGTGCCCCATCCTTTCTGAGAATGGCAGAGCCTTTTTTCTTTCCATTCTTATTTCTAATCATCAGTAACTAAACTTGCCCTCGGAGGGAAGCTGCGTGAATCATCTTTTAGTCAGAAATTGCTTCCCTGCCTCAGAAATCCTGGCACACCCTCAGATTCCCTTTGTGGTCTCCAGTGCTTTGTACGTCAAGACTTCCACTAGCAGCTCTGGCTGCCCTGCTGCTCCTCCGAGCCACAGCTGAGCTTTCAGATGGAAATAGCTCTTTCCTCCACTCTGGAGGCACCACGTTTCCTTGGGAAAACATCCCCCTGTTCTGCCCATGTCTGTTCTGTGTACTGAAACCACCCCAGCGGACTTCAGTTTTCTACTTCACTAGACCTCTTTTAGAGGAGGTTGATACTACAGTTGACATTTGAACTATTAAACTGAGGATGGGCACTTGTGGAGCTGAACTGTTGGGAGTTTATGGCATATTTCTGAAACATAAGCCATTGAGAGAAAAGCAAATCTCCCTGGAGCCCCTGAAGTGGTTCTGAAGGAAGGATTCCCCCTGCAGGATGGTTTTCCTGAACAGATAAGCCAAGCTTCGCCTGGTGAAGCCCCAGGTCCCCAGCACACCCCATTCTACATGGAGGTGGCCACAAGGCCAATAACCCCAGAAGGGAGGAGGGTTGGCTGTGTTGTATTTCCCATAAATCTTAAAACCTAGCAGATAGTAGGGAGGGCCGAGGAGAAAGGGGAAGAGGGGAAGCAGAGACAGCCCTTGAATTCAGATCTCCTGAGGCCAAACCCAGGGCTCGATCTAATATTCGAGTGAGCCTCAAAGTCCCCCTAAGCCAGGCCATACCCCGAGACTTGGCTCCGGCCAAGCCAAGAGGGTCAGAAGGCGTGGAAAGGCATGGAAGATACTGGAAGGGACTTAGCAGGGCACTGAGGTTGGGAGGCGGGCCATGGGGTATGTGAAACAGCAGGGGCCTGGGTGTTGAATTCAACAAGGGTTTTGCTTTTGGTTTTTTTTGCAAACACTGTCTCTGGAAGAAGAGTTTAAAGGAAATCACTCCAGATGCGGAATTCCAGTTTTTAACAGAGCTGTTAGTCCTTTCACCCTGATATGCACACAGTGACACATACACACATACCACACACACCACACATACACCACCCATCATGCACATCCAGCACACAACACACACCACTCACCACACACATCACGCAAACACACAACACACATATACCACCTACCACACACATACAACACACAACACACACATACAACACCTACCACACACATACAACACACACCACATACACAAAACACACTACTCATCACACACACCGCACATACACCACCCATCATGCACATACAACACAACACACCACTCACCACACACATCATGCATCACACAGCACACATACCACCTACCACACACACAACACACACATCATACAAACACAGGACACACATATACCACCTACCACCTACCACACACACAACACACACATCATACAAACACACAACACACATATACCACCTACCACACACATACAACACACACACAACACTTACCACACATATAACACATACAACACACCACACACATACACCACCTACTATGCACATACAACATACACCACACATACCACTCACTACACACACCACATACACCATACATATAACAACACACACACAACACTCACAAAACAGACAACACATCACACACACCACACATACAACACATGGCAGCACACATACACCACTCATGAGACACATCACTTATCACACACATAACACACATACACCACCTACCATGCACATAACAACACACACTACATACACAAAATACATACACCACTCATCACGCACAACATATACCACATTACCACACCAAAAAAACACTAACCACACACAACATACACACACCACTCAGCACACACAATACACATCACAAACACATCACACATACCACTCACTACACATACAACACACAGACCACACATGTCATGCACATACAACACACACCACACACACCACTCATCACACAAACATACAACACTCACCACACACATACAACATACACCATACACACCACTCATCACACACACTACACAACACATATACACCACATATCACACACATCAAACACACAACACATGTACACGACCTACTGTGCACATACAACACCCACACAGCACATACAACACATACACTATACCAGTACATACCATACACATACAGTGCACAACACACATGCCACATACACAACACACACCATGCACCACACACACACCAAACATACCACAGACACACACACCAAACACATCATACACACACACACACCACACAGATACCAAGTACACTACACATGTACACACACCACAGACACACACTCCGTGCATCACACACACACACACACACACACACACCCTGCACTGGTGAGCTGGGGAAGGCTCCTGAGAGTCTACTCTCCCGGAGGGCAGCGCCTCTGCATTCCAGGGGGCTTCTGTTGTCCCGGACACCCGCACCCACCTCCCGCCCTCCCCGCCTCTGGGGAAGACCCCAGGGCTCACTGGCCCTGCGCAGCCACCTCACTCTCCTCAAAAGCCAGGCCTTTAGAAGATGGTTCTGGGAACCAAGTTCTGCCAAAATTTCGTGCCACCTGGCGTCCTGTTGGCAGCACCCCACACACAAACACAAAATTATTCATTGATTCACTGGACAAATGTTCACTGGAGGCCCTATGGCACTGGTGGGGTGGGGATGTGGGCGTGAATGAGGCAAACTGCCCTGCCCTAGTGACTCTGAGCCAGTGGTCTCTGCCAGGGAGAGAGGCAGGCTTCTGGGGGAGGTGCTCTGTGGGCTCAGGGCCCAGACCCCCTGCTTCGGCTCCTAGCCAAGTAGACCCTTCCTTGCCATGCAGCCTCGCCTCTCCTGGCCTCAGTTGTGCATGACTGTAAAATGAGAGGAAGAACAGCCACTGCCTCGCAGACAGCTGTGAGCCTATGATAAGATGATGCATGTGAAGAGCTCAGTAGAGTGGTGAGCACAAAGCAGGCATTTGGGGAAACGGGCATGACTGCAGCTGTTGAGGTTGGGCCTCCAGGCATCAGGGGAGACGTCATTGCTGATGCCTGTCCTTAAAGGATACTGGCTAGGTCACCAGAGACAGCCAATTAGCATAAAGTTGTTTTCTAATGGCCTCTTAGAAAAATCATCACATTGCAGTTACTGCAGTTTACCATGCTATGGGGTTCATTTGGGAGCTTTTGTATTTTTTTATTATTATTATTATTATTATCATAATTTTTTTTTTCCCAAGATGGAGTCTTGCTCTGACGCCCAGGCTGGAGTGCAGTGCCACAATTTCGGCTCACTGCAACCTCCGCCTCCCGGGTTTGTGTGATTCTCCTGCCTCAGCTTCTCGAGTACCTGGGATTACAGGTGCCTGCCACCACTCCTGGCTAATTTTTGTATTTTTAGTAGAGACGGGGTTTTGACATCTTGGCCAGACTGGTTTCAAACTCCCAACCTCAAATGATCCTCCCGCCCCAGTTTCCCAAAGTGCTGGGATTACAGGTGTGAGCCACCACACCCAGCCTGTTTGGCAGCTTTTTAAGTTATTTTTTATTTTAAAAATTTACATAAAATATATATATACCATAAAATTTACAAACTTGACCATTTGCAAGTATATAGTAGTATTAAGTACATTCACATTGTTGTACAACTCATCTCCAGAACTCTTTTCAGGTTGCAAAACTAAAACTCCGTACCCATTAAATGGTAAGTTTCCATTCCCCTCTCTTCCCATATCTGGCACACACCGTTCTACTTTCTTTCTTTTTTTTTTTTTTTTTTTTTTGAGACAGAGTCTCGCTCTGTCGCCCAGGCTGGAGTGCAGTGGCGCGATCTCGGCTCACTGCAAGCTCCTCCTCCCAGGTTCACGCCATTCTCCTGTCTCAGCCTCCCAAGTAGCTGGGACTACAGGCACCTGCCACTGCGCCTGGCTAATTTTTCGTATTTTTAGTAGAAACAGGGTTTCACCATGTTAGCCAAGATGGTCTCGATCTCCTGACCTCGTGATCCGCCCGCCTCGGCCTCCCAAAGTGCTGGGATTACAGGCGTGAGCCACCGCGCCCAGCCCACCATTCTACTTTCTGTCTATAAATCTGACTGCTCCAGTAGCTCATATAAGTTGAGTCATACAGTTTTTGTCCTTTTGTGACTGGTTTATTTCACTTAGCATAATGTCCTCAAGATTCCTTCATGTGGTAGCATGTATCAGAATTTCCCTCCTTTTTAAGGTTGAATAATAGTCCATCGTATGGATAAATCACATTTTGTTTATCCATTCATCTGTCGATGGACACGTTGGTTGTGTCCAACTCTTAGACTTTGTGATTAATGCTGCTTTGAACATGAGTATACAAATATTTCTTTGAGTACCTGTTTTCAATTATTTGGGGCATATTCCCCAGAATCAAACTTTCTGGATCATATAGTAATTTCATGTTTAATTTTTTGAGGAACTACCATACTGTTTTCCGTAGTGGCTGTACCATTTTAGATTCCCACCAATAGTGCACAAGAGTTCCTGTTTCTCCACATCCTCACCAACATTATTTTTTGTTTGTTTCTTTTTTTTTAATAGTAGCCATCTTAATGGATGATACATGCTATGGTTTTTCTTAATCCCATTTTTGCAAATGTTATCCATAACTTGTAGCTCTTCAAGTCATCATTCATTGATCTTAACTCCATTCACTTCCCAGCATCCCAAAACAAGAGCACGAATTGTCCTCTCAAAGGTACGATCATGGCTGCACCAAGCATTCCCTAAAGGCCCAACACCATGCAGAGAAATGTGCTGGACCAAGCTGGAACTGGAATCAGGGGCTTTGGGGCAGTCCCAGGCCTGAGCCTCTGCAGGTCCCTGACTGGGAGCAAGTCCCTTTTCTCCCCGGGGCCTGTTCTCCATCCCTCAAAACAGGAACGATACCAATGCCTTAACTCCCTTACAGAGTTGGAGCCCTGGAGATAAAAAGGCTCGTGGAAATTCTACAGCAGGAGCAAAACTTCTGGGTTTGTCAGGATCTTAAAAAGCCAAAAGAGAAAAGGGGAGGGTCCCTGATTCTTAGTAATGCATGTAGGCGATTTCAGAGCTCAAGTTCATGGAAACAAATTGAATTACGGAGGAGGCAGCTCTGCCATTTGCAACCACGGATTGTTTGAAATCCTTTTAGAGGAAAATTAAAATATTTCACAGAGGGTAATAAAATGCTGGGTGTTTTGCAGGCATGACTGCTCAGCTGTCTTGGGCAAATAAGTAATTAGGCATTTTTATTTAAGTCCTCTGTGTCGTCATTTTCTTTCATTAGTAGAGGGAGAAAAAACTGTTATGGAAAATACATAAAACTCTGGAAATCAACAGAAAGTTAATTATAAAATTGCAAATATATACATATATGTGTGTGTGAGATATATATATATATATATATATATATATATATATATATATGTATAGCACATAATAATAGCATACTGCAGAGAGAAAGCGAAGATCTTAGAACTTATTTTCCCAAACTTCAGACATGGGAAGCTGTGTCAAATATTCCTCTGCTTCTTAGTAAAACCTGTCAAAGAGCTTGGGAGTGGGGCATTTTTCAAGGCACAGGATGCCTTAGGTCAGTATGGCTGTGGGAGCCTGGGAGGTGCTCTGAGCCTTGCTCCCTATCCACGGCCCCCGTACCATCCACCGAGGGACCTGCAGTTCTTCCTCACTCTACCCTCCCTCACCACATCCACTTTAAGGAGAGGGTTGATATTTCTCTGCGCTAGAAAGCATGTGCTCCAGCCTCTCCATCTTACAGATGGGGAAACTGAGGACCTGGTTTAGGTTCAAAGGCTCTTTTTTTTTCCTATGCATCCCCAGGTCTCAGGACCACTGCGTGTCAATGCCTGTATTCCCCCCATGTGAATCGGGTCTGCTCCTTGGGCCCGAGCCCTAGCTGCAGAAGAGGGAAGAATAGGCCAGGGATATATCCAGTTGCTGACAGAGGGTCTGCCCTGTCCCTGCACAGCCAGTCCATGCTGACATCTTCCTGAGTCCACCTTCTTCCTGCCTGGGCTGCTCTTTTGGGTAATACGAGGGAGACTGAGGACGAGGATGCAGAGGGCTCCTTGTGAGAGGTTCATCTGGTACTTCAGGGGGACACAGGCGTGTTCATAGCTATTTTGTCTTCAGAATCTCTCTAGAGTTTAGGTTTATCTCTGGTGTCTTTCACCACCCCTGAAGCCAGCTCCATCTGAGTCGCCCATATGAATGTTAATAAGTGGCATGAGTGGGTGTGTGCGTTGGGGTCGGGGGGTGCACGTGGGAGCCACCTGCAAATCTGCACTTTCACAGCCTCCTGTGAATCCCACATCAGTGCCCATATGGAGGCATCTCATCCTTACCATTAACCAGTCTCCCTCACCACTCTGGTCTGCATTAAGCCATCTAGCAAACAGTTAATAAGCACCTGCTGTGTGCTGGGCTTTGCACTGACCCTGAGAACCCAGAGAGGAATAGAATGCAGCTTGTTTACGCGAGGGAAGAAAGACTCACATGGCAGTTTTCAAAAACAAGGAGATATTTGAGCTGGTCTTTAAAGGACAAGAGGAAGTTTGCCTGGCAGGGAAGGGAGAGGGACCCACCTGGGAGGAGCAGCAGAGGTGAAGGCACAGAGGCATGAAACAGCCCGTGTTCAGGCAGCCATGCGAGGAAGTGACAGGTGCTGGGGAGATGCAGCTGGTGTTCTGGGAGTCTCCAGGACAGGAGCTAATGGTGTTCTCACGGCCCTGTGAGGGGCACAGGGCCAGCATGAAGCAGGTGCCAAAGACTGTGTGTCTAATGTGTGCAGGGGAGAAGGAAATAAGGGAGGCACTCAGGGAAGGGATAAGTCTTTGCAGCGTATTCATATCATGGCATCTATAGAGCAGTTAAAAAGGAACACACTAGAGCCATAAATATCAATGAATCTCAAAAGCAGTGTTACAACCGGGCGCAGTTACAGCCGAGCACGGTGGCTTACACCTGTAATCCCAGCACTTTGGGAGGCTGAGGCAGGTGGATTACTTGAGGTCAGGAGTCTCATTAGGCTAAACTGCATGAACTTGCCCATATTTGACCATTTTTGACATTCAAAAATAGCAGTTTCCACTGGTTCAACCTGATTGAACTCACGAGGGACAGTCTGTCTGTCTCATGAAATACCACTCAGCAATCAAAAGGAACAGATTATCAGCACATACAGCAGCTTGCCTGGATCTCAGGGGGATTCTGCTGAGCAAAGAAGCCAAGCTCCGAAAGTTACAGACTATGATTCCATTTACATAACAGGCTGAAAATGATGAAAGCTTGGAAACGGGGAACAGATTAGTGGTTGCCATGGCCAGGGAGTGAGGGGAGAGAGAGGTGACCATAGCTTTAAAAAAAGGGTAGTACAAGGACCCTTGTGATGAACTGCCCTGAATCTTGACAGCGGTGGTGGCCACATTAACCCACACGTGGTGCCGTTGCATAGAAAATACACACGCATACACACACACAAGCTCATGTAAAGCTGGTGAAATCTCAACAAGGTCGGCTTCCTTGTGTCAGCATCTCCATCTCAGTTGTGGTACTTGTGTTAATACTATGGTGATAACATTGGGGGAACTGGATGAAGGGTATACGGCATCTCTGTATTGTTTCTTATTGCATGTGAATTACAATTATCTCAGAATTAACAGTTAAATACACACACGGTAATGATTAATGCTAAATTTAAGACAGAAGTTGTTTCTGGGACAAGGAGTGAATTATGCATATGGGGAGAGATTTGCAGAGGGGATTCAACTTTATCTGTAATGTTTTACTTCTTAAAACAGAAAAATCTGAGGTAAGTATAGCATAATGTTAAGATGCTACAAAGCTGGATGGTAGGCACATAACTTTGGTACATCATTTCTTTTTCATGTTTGAAATAATTCATCATTTTTTTAAAAGCTGATCTTGCTTCACTCCTTTCACCTGGAGCCAGGACTGGACCTGGGATGCAGAGCCCTGAGGGTGCAGGGGATGGGCCAAGGGCTCCCTGAAGGCTCAGCCCCCAGCCCAAAGACCACCTAGTGGCAGTCCCAGAGCCTCAGTGGCAGCCGGGGCAGAGGCTCCCCTGACACAGGCCCCACCAGGTGCCAGCCGCTCCTGCCTCTCTCCGCAGCCCCCAGAGAAGGAGGGCGCCCTGCCTCGGCAGGTGGGCAACAAGACGGAGTGCGGCCTGCTGGGCTTTGTGCTGGACCTGAAGCAGGACTACGAGCCCGTGCGCAGCCAGATGCCAGAGGAGAAGCTGTACAAAGTGTACACCTTCAACTCCGTGCGCAAGTCCATGAGCACTGTCATCAAGCTGCCCGACGAGAGCTTCCGCATGTACAGCAAGGGGGCTTCTGAGATCGTGCTCAAGAAGTAAGCGCTGGGCAGGGCACCGGGGCTGAGGGCTGTGCCCTGGTGCAGGGAGCTGGGGATGTCAGAGTCATATAGCACAGGCCACCATCCAGGCCAGGCTCAGCAGCCTGCCCAGAGGGAGTGGCCATCTAGCACCCAGAGCCACAGAGGGCCCTGCCCAAGGTCATCCAGCAAGACTCATCTTCACTTTCATGCCCCTTGGCCACTGTGTTTTCCACTATATCCTCTTAAACATTTGTATAACCAGAGTCCTCCCCATTCTCCTCCCTAAGCCGCTGGTTCATCAGGAAGCCATTATCACACTTAGATCTCTCTTATTTCACTTCCTTTAGCATAGAGTCAGTTGATGGTAGCTATTTTCATTATTAGCCACAGTCCTCTGACTCCAGAGGAGTGCTGGAAATAAGCCTGGTGAACTAAGCAAATCCCTTCCCCTCTCTGGCCTCAGTTTCCCCACTTGTACATTGAGGGGATTGGTCTAGCCACCAGTGGTTCTCAACCCTGGCTACACATTGGAATCACTCTAAGGAGTGTTTAAAAAAATTGATTCCTGGATTCACCTCAGACAAATTGAACTGGAACCTCTGGGGCAAGGCTCACACATGGATATTTATTAAAGGCTCCTCCAAGCAACTCTAATGTGCAGGCAGGGTCAAGAGCTACTAGCCTGAGTTTTATGTGCTTTGTAAACCATTTCAGCTGTGGGAGTGTTATTTCAGATGAATCTTGTGAGTATATAATACATCAAAGTAGGGCTCTGCTTGCTGAGTGGCCTGGGCAAAAATTGCAGAAAGGATGCCTGATTTCACCCTGCCTGGGGGATGAACTAGATGGGCACTGGATGACCAGCCACAGCTAGCTGGGCATCACGAGGGTGGGGAGGTGGTCTCTAAGCCTTTTCAGAAGGAGCATTCCTTGGGCTCCCCATCTCCCTTCCATCCTCCCCCAGGTGCTGCAAAATCCTCAATGGGGCGGGAGAGCCCCGTGTCTTCCGGCCCCGCGACCGGGACGAGATGGTAAAGAAGGTGATTGAGCCCATGGCTTGCGATGGGCTCCGCACTATCTGCGTGGCCTACCGCGACTTCCCCAGCAGCCCCGAGCCGGACTGGGACAATGAGAATGACATCCTCAACGAACTCACCTGCATCTGCGTGGTGGGCATCGAGGACCCGGTGCGGCCAGAGGTAGGACCCACGGCCAGCGAGCTCAGGGAAAGGGGATGAGGCTGGGAGGCCAGCCACCTGAGTGACCTGGCATAAGTCACTTCACCTCTTTGAGTCTCAGTTTCCACACAATGCCCATGGGGATCTCCTTCCTTGATCCTCATAAGAGGATTGCCCATGAGAAACAGTGTAGACCACACGCGGCATGGGTCAGCCCAGAAGGGCACAGAACCCACAGGTTGCCAGCAGGCATTGCTCTGCCTTGGGGGCAGTCCTCGAGCTGTCCAGCCAGCCACCATGAGCTCTTCCTTCTGGTCCCCCAAGGGACAGGTGTAGGGGCTGCCCTGCCTTAGAAACCTCTTGCCCTGCAGGAGCCAGGATCTCCTGTAACAAATCCACAAACGTGGATTCCAGGGTCCCTACAAAGGACACACCCAATAGCAAGGGTCATTGCACTCAGGAGAACCCAAAGTGTGGTGTCCCTGTCAGTATTTATAGTTCTCCCAGTGCAGATGCAGTTTACCAGCCAGTTTACCCTAGCAAGTTGGCCTAGGAACACAGCTGAGAGTCTACTTTTATCAGATTTCCAGGGGAACAGAGCTAGAAAGTTAAGGTCACATCCTCAAGCAGAAGGGAAGGGGGCTGACAGCACCCACTTCACAAGGATCAAGGGAGGTGATGCCTATCAGTACACCTAGTGGGATGCTCAGCACACAGTAGGTCTTCAGTCTCCTTTAGCTGAATCTGCACCTGAAGGGGGAAGACCATGAACTCAGTGCTGGAGCTGCCGGGGTCAGGGGAGGATGGGATGTGTGTGGTCTGTGGGGCTTCTGAGGCTGAAGAAAGGCTGTGGGGAACAGAGGAAGCTGTCCTGAATCTCCAGAATGGTGCATGGGCAGGCAGAGTGAGTCAGCTCACACTGTCAGGCCCCAGGGGAGCACCACGGGCATGAGGCAGGGTGCAGGAGGGGCTGGCTTCCACTTCCTCCCAAGACTCACTCAGCTGCTAGGTCCAGACCAGATGCCCTGGCCAGGCCCTGGCTGGGTCCAGATTGGCCTTGGCTGTAAGATTTGGTGCTGATGCTTTGAGGGCCCACATCCTCCACTCCTTAATGGACCTACCCTGACACCATTCTCTGGGGGTCTCTGGCTATTCCCTACTCCTCTCTGAGCCTCAGTTTCCCTCTCTTTAAGGTAAAAGGGATAGACAAGATGCCCTCCAAGTTCCTGGCCCTGATGGTATAAGATTCTGCATTCCAAAGAAAAATGAAACTAGGAGGTCACAGGCATTTCACATTTTAGGCAGCAGGGAGAGGGTTCAAAGTGTGAGCTCAGACATCAGACAGATCTGTGATCCTGAGTGCCAGCACAGCTGGCTGTGTGACGTTGAACCATTATATAACCTCTCCAAGCCTCATCTGCAAACTGGAGATAATAATAGTATCACACACACCCCCTCTGGGATATCATGAAGGCTCAGATCATGCATCTATGAGCAACAAGCAGAGTATCTGGTACAAGATAGGTGGCCTACATACGTGGGTCCCCTTCCTTCACGCCCTCTTCAGTAGATTTCATTACCCTAGATCCAGGGACACGTAACAGCCCTAGACATACAGCCTAGCCTACCAAAGGTGTTCAATGAGTGTTTGCGGAATGAATGAATAAGAATGAATGGGACTGGACCCCCAATCTTCCACACCATGCCTAGTGCTCCTCTCTCTCTCTGTCTCTCTCTCTCTCTCTGTCTGTCTCTTTCCCTCTCTCTCTCATACACACGCACCCTCCTTGGGGGTGTCATTGTGGCTTCCTCACTCCTATCAAGATCCTAAAGCAGCAAAGACAATTAATGCCCCTGAAGCTTGGCAGTGGAGCCCACACATGCTTTCCTGCAAACCTCTCTCTCCATGGACAGACAGGCCTTTTATCAGCCTCCCTGTGGGACACCTGCTCATTACCAGCCACTAATGGGTTCAGGCCTCACTGTGATGTGTTATCTCGTTACTGAAAACTCTTCATCCTTGCACAGCACTTGAGGCTGGCCTGCCCACACCCTGTGGCTCCCCTGTCCTTCCTAACCCCACAGCCTCCCCCTTCCCGGGCCCTCCCAGAGCTCCTGGCTCACCACCCTGCCTTGGAAACATCCCTTAGGTGAATGGAAGACACGGGCAGGCCCAAACTGTTATTTGACCATGACACACAATAAGAAATGTATTTTATGTCATGACTCAGTAAACACACACATTTCACCAAAGCAAGAATTTCACAAAATAATGGGATGCACTTAACTATTTTCTGCTCTTCTATTTCTTTGTTTCTTTTTTAAAATGTTGGTCACCACCCGCTAAACAAATTTCACATCACTAACAGGGCATGACTTGAGGTTTGAGTGACTGATCTAGTCCAAGCACCTTCCCCCACAAACTCCAATTTCCAGAAGAAAACACCGAGGCCCAAAGGGGGACAGTGATGTACCCAAAGTGGCTGAGTGAACCCAGATTAGAACAGGTTTTCTGCCTTCCTGCCTCAGGGCCTTTGCCTGGTTGCCACACACACACACACACACACACACACACACACAAAGGATAAGTAGTTCTAAGTCAAGAGGATAGGCAGATGAGGACAAGGATGAAAGCTCCCCATGCCCAGGTTCTGAGGGGGCAGAGCTGGGTTCCTGGCATTTTCTGTTGACAGCATGGTCATCCAGAGAAGTTGGCTGCGGGCACAGACTCTGGGAAAGGGGGGCCTGGAGCCAACCCCCAACCCCAACTTTGCCGCTAACAAGCCACTTCCCTCTGTGAGCCTCAGTGTTCTCAGCTATGAAATGGGAGGTCAGCCCAGTTGCCCCTTGGGTCCCTCCCAAGCTGTGACATCCCCAGAGAGAGAGATAGTTGACTGGAAGACTTACCCTCCCATCTTCCCTCACTTCCTTCGGTCAGGGCATCCACCTGGGCCACCCTCTCTCCTGTTGCCTCGCCCCTGGGATGTCTATATAGGAGTCAGAAACTGTCTGACAGCAGCAACTTACTCAAGTGACACAGCAGACTCAAGCGACATGGGTTCTAATTCTGCCCCTGCCACTCCCTGACAGATGGCCTCAGTTTCCCCACCTGAAAACTGAGAGAATCAGACTGTCCAACATTCACAGAGAGGGACACAGCAGGGTTGCAGGTGACACCACTTGCAAGCATAAAAGCTCAGACATGTTGATTCAGCATCTCCTAGTGGGGTGGGATGGATGCAAGACCCAAGGAGACGGGTGGGTGGGATGGATGCAAGACCCAAGGAGACGGGTGGGTATGGTTTTGTTTATTTGTTTGTTATTTAGGTAGGTCATTCCTGCCCCCTCTAGCTCCCTGGTTCCCACCTCAGAGGTAACCACTATCCCCAGGTTTTAGGGGCGACCTTCAGGGAATGTGTGTGCTTATGGTGGCCGTATTTTTGTCAAGCTCCCCGGGGCTCTGTCCTCCTGGACTCATCCCTTTATATAGAATTCTTTGTCACCCTCTGTAAATCTCACAGGTGAACTCCCTTCCCGGTGCCTCCAGCCTAGGAGGCTCAGCCAGAGGGAAAACCTCAGCCCAGACCATCTCTAGGGTCCTGCAGACACAGTAAGATTCATTTTGCAACTGCAAGAAAACAATCTCTACCTCCCTCGGTTTCCCTGGCTGTCAAGGGGTTGAATCTCCACATTGCCTTCCTCCCACAAGAAGACCAAAGGGTAGAACAGATCAAAACACCCTTGCCAAAGCACCCCACTGCCAGCCCTTACAGTGGGTACATTTTCCAAGGCTGACTGAAGTCAGTGCTGATAAAGCCATCAGGAGAGCAGCGGTCTGGGATTTGCCGGGTTATCCGGGGGTGTTTGAAGCTCTCGGAGTCACAGACAACGGCTGTCACCAGAAACAACAGATGTTTAAAAGCCTTTATTTAATGAAAACAGGAAGCACCCATTTCCTGGCTGCTTTTCCTCAGTGAGAAATATCTAGGATAATTTTAGCGAAAGAAGTCATTTTTTCCCAAACTTATTTATTTTTAATTTCACAGTAATTTTATTGATGTGGGAAGCATATTTCAACTGGATCGATGCCTCTGGGGTTTGAGTCCTAATCATCTCTGGATCCTCAGTGTCCAGAGCAGTTAGATGCTCCAGAGCTGTTTGTCCATTAAGTAAATGAGTGAGCAACAAAATTAAGTCCTGAGAGCAGCTTAAGAAAACATCCCGTTGGGCTGCAGGAATCAGGAATGGCTTCAGGAATAGAGAGCATTTCACTTATAAGATGGGAAAGACTTGACACATAGAGGCTAAGGGAGGGAGGGCATTCCAGGCAGAGGGGACAGCATGAGCAGGGCAAGAAGGCAGGAAGGGATGCAGAGTGGCTGTGGCCTCGTGCATGCCCTGTTGCATTTATGAGAGAAAAGGGAATTGGAAAAGGTGTGCACGTGCCCCTCCTGTGTGTGGGCTCTGTGTGCCCTGTCATAGAGTTCCTCCCAGCCTTGCTGAAGGGTGAATACTATTGTACCCATTTTACAGATGAAACCAGGGCTCATGTGAGACCCTAGAGCAGAGTCCAGCCCAGCCCATTGGTCCCCAAGCCCTGTCTCCACTGCACAGAAGAAAGTATAGGGTCCGTAAAAATTAGCCTCATTTTTCTCATGAAGCCAACTTGCTTGGAGAGGCCCAGAAGATGGCTGATTTTGGCTCTGGGAGACAGTCTTGAAAGTGAGTCTTTCTAAAACGCAGCACCAATCACCTCATTCCTGGCTCAGAACTTCCCACAGTTCCCAGTGCCTGAAGGAGCATATCCCTGGTCCAGAACCTTCTGCCCCTCTCCAAATTCATGGTCTCCAGTCCCTACCCCACATCTTCCCTCAGCCCCTCCAGATCACCTGCAGCATGGCCCTCAGACCCGTTCATACCTCAGGCCTTCTCTGCCAGTGCAGAGTGGACAGTTCTCTGTGGCCAGGACTAATCTGTGTTCATCTGTATAGCCTCAGCCCTGGCATAATGCCAGAAACCAGAGCCTCAGTTGGCAGTTCAAACATCCGCTCCTCCAGGAAGTCCTCCTTGATTTCTCCTCCCCACCCGCTTTCTTCTAAAGCAACAGTGCCCTCTGTGCTCCTTCAGTAGCACGTATACTCAGCAGCACAAAACCCCCTTCTGTGTTCCCAGAGTCTTTTGTATAGGCCCGTGCCAAAGACCCTGCCTCCAAACAGAGTACTGGTCTGACACAGGGTAATGCTCTGCTATCTGAAAAAAGAAAGATTGTGTTAAAAAATCAGCTAGACCTGTTCCACAGTGGAGCAGTGGGCATTAGAGGGAGGGAGCGCCCTGTCATCAGGGGTGTGCAAGCAGAGGCTGACCAGCCCATCTGTTGAGGACACCTGGGAACAGATCTAGGCAATGAGCAGAGGGTTAAAGTCAAGGACCCAAAGTCCTTTCCAACTCCAAGACCTCCAGCATCTTTGAAACCAAGAACCTAAATTCCTCCTTTTGGAGGCAGGAGCCAGATAAGCTGTGCGTTCCCGGGAAACAGCAGCTCTTTGCTGTTCTCAGGGGCAGGAGACAGCGGGGGCCACAGCCCAGTTTACAGCCACCATGAGGATATTAGTGAGTTATATAAACAGGACCTTGGACATTCCACATCCCCACTCCCTCCAGCCCTGTAAGAATGAGGTCACGTTTGCTTATGTGATTAGCCGCTGTGGCACGAGGCAGGGGCCTTGCTCACGTGGCCCCCAAACCCCGAGTGGGCACTGGAAGGCTTCTCCCCAGGCCCTGGAAATAAGCCCCAGAGGAGGCTGGTGGTCAGCTGGCCCTACTCTAACCCTTCAACAACGGGGAGATCACTACCTGCCACCACAGAGCCGGTCTCTTAGACAATTCCAGTAGCTAGAGAGGCCTCCTTACTGGGACCCTGCCCCTCCAGGGCACCCGTTCCTCACGCCACAAGACAGCCATGCTCAGAACTGCGGGTTTCCTCTTGAAGGCATCAGGGTGGGACCCCTGAAAGAGAGCAGCCCCACAGGCTGACACTCAGGCAGGTCACTGGTGGCCAGGTTAAGGAAAGAGGGGCCAGGCAGTGCCCTCTGCACAGGGTACACAGGGAGGGTGGTGCCCTTCCCCATGGCCCCTGCCCTCCTGCCCAGAGGCAGGCTGGGCAATGACCCAGCTTGAGACGATGGTGGTGGGGGCTGAAGGAGTGGCGGGTGCTGTCGATGGGGTGGACACAGGCGAGAAAGTCAAGGCCGATTCCTTGTTCTTACCATTGCTGAGGGCAGAAAGGAGACCCCGGGCAGGAGCTGTCCCAGTCAGGCTTGGCCCCACCTTCTAACTCTTTGTACTAGTTTTCTAGGGCTGCTGTAACAAAGTCACACAAACTGTGTGGCTCAATAGCAGTTTGTTGTCTCACAGTCCTGGAGGCTGGACGTCTGTTTGAGACCAAGGTGTCAGCAGGGCTGGCTCTTTCCAGCGACAATAGGGTGGAGCTGTCTCCGCCTCTCTCTCAGCTTCCAGTGGCTCGCTGGCCACCTTTGGCCTCCTTGGAGTGTAGAAGCAGCACCCCGATTTCTGCATGGCATCTCCTTTGCATATCTTTGTGTCCAAATTTCCTCTTTATAAGGACACCATTCCTGTTGGATTAGGGCTTACCGTGATGTGCTCATTTTAGCTGGATTTACTGCTATAATGACCCTATCTCTAAGCAAGGTCACATACACAGGTACTGGGGCTTAGGGCTCCAGTCTGTCTTTTGGGGGGAATATAACTCAATCCATAGTCTTCCAACTCCCTCAGCAGTGGCTTGGCAGGTGGATGCTGGAGTGCACTCCTGGTCACTGTGGGGTGTGCAGGGAGGGAACGTCGGACTGAGCCCTTCCAGGCTGGAGATTCTAACAGGCTGTGGTCTTTCCAAACAACTGGATTTTCTGCCCTTGACATGTTCTCTCCCACTGAAAGACATTCTGCAGCAAATATTGTTTTATTATTTGTCACTGCCCTCGTGTAAGAATCACTCGTTCCATTGATTTCTGTTGTATATAAAGGGCTGCCCCAGCTCCAGGCTGGTTTCCTCTGGGAAACCCTCAGCTCTGCTCAGGGCCAGCTGCTGGGGTGGGGCGAGGCTGGGAAGCCTTGTGCCTTCTGATTGGCTGGCTCTGATCTGGCCTGATTGTCCCAGATATCCGTCTGTCATTACAGTCAGAGAGGACAGAACCTATCCTTATTATTGCAGAGAAATAGTGTATTTTACATAAGCGTAATTCTTTATACATATTCTAAACCCGTGTCACATTCTGTAAGTAAAATGCCCCCAAATAAAAATGTCCCCCCAAGAAACTGAAAATACACAAATAGATTTGTCAAGTTTGCAGGAACTGTGTATGTGGATGAGGCAAAGACAAGTTCACCTGGCCAAGCTTACCTGGGGCTAGATCTGAGGAGGCGTTCGTGGAAGTCTTTCCAAAGTCTTCGCCCAGGTCGAGACAGCCAATGGTTCTGTCTCAGGATGGACTGTCATGGTCAATAGGTGGTAGCCACCTGGGACTCTGTGATGAGAACCACATCAGGGTTTAATCAAAGGATGTGTGATCAATTAACAATGCCTGCCGTTGGCACAGGAAGGGAGGCTGTGGCCCATGTGCCATATGTGTCATCAGTATCTAATAGTCATCTAGTCCCCTTTCAGTAGAGCTGCCTGTGAGAAGGGCTCCTCTGGAATCCATGAAGGCAGGGGGAGTCTGCCTGAGATGGTGCCCTCCCCCATGGCCCCTGCCTCCTGCCCAGGTCCCAGAAGCCATCCGCAAGTGCCAGCGGGCAGGCATCACGGTCCGCATGGTCACTGGCGACAATATCAACACGGCTCGGGCCATCGCCATCAAGTGTGGCATCATCCATCCTGGGGAGGACTTTCTGTGCCTCGAGGGCAAGGAGTTCAACAGGAGGATCCGCAACGAGAAGGGGGAGGTGCGTGTCCCAACGTAAAGCATCCTCAGGGTAACGCGCTTAGATGGGAGCTGGGAGGTAGGGTGCTGCATGATTGTACAGAAGCCAGCCAGTGTGCTGCTAAGAGCCCAGTGACTCTGGGCATGTCCCCTCCCTTCTCCAGGCTTCAGTTTCTCTCCCCGACCCCACCGACCCGCCCCCTTCCCCATCCCTCTCCAGATTGAGCAGGAGCGAATTGACAAGATCTGGCCAAAGCTGCGGGTGCTGGCTCGCTCCTCCCCCACGGACAAGCATACCCTGGTTAAAGGTAAGACTTGGGCGGGCACGGGCAATCCTGAAGCCCAGCACCAGGCCAGAAGCCGGGCCCTCCTCTCCTGGCACTTGCAGCTTCTTCCCAGAAGGGAAGAGCCCCTCACCCCTGACTCTCCACACCTGGGCACAGCCTTATGTCACCCCCTTTTCAGCCCTGGGAGCCTGCAAGGCACCAGAAGGAGATGGGGCTAAGTCTTCTCTGTAGGCCTCCAACTCCCCTAGGAAGCAATGCACCTGGGCCTCTGTGGGGTCCCAAACTCCTGGCTCAGGGCTGAATGGGGCCCACAGATGTGTTCTATGTGGCCGGTACAGCGCCTTTTTAAATGATGAATTTGAAAGATGACGCAAACCCTGCTCTCTCACCTTTGACACAGTCCTTACTGCTGCTTGTTGCCCGACACTCAGCCTACTTCACTCGTTCTCAGTCTGGTCTCAGAGCTTTAAGTCTCTTGGTCTGTCTGGTCCCTGAGGCCCCCAACCAACATTTGTGACCAGGAGCCCAGGGATGCGCTCTCCTGGGAATAGCCACCTGAGGGATGAGACCAAAAGCCAAAGTCTTGCTCCTCCCTCCAGAGGGAGGGTACACCACCTGCTGAGCCTAGGTGGCCAGGTGCTGGGAACTCTTTATTTTTATTTTATTTTATTTTATTTTATTTGAGACAGGGTCTCCCTCTGTCGCCCAAGCTAGAGTGCAGTGGTGTGATCATAGCTCACTGCAACCTCAAACACCTAGGCTCAAGCCATCCTCCTGCCTCAGCCTCCCAAGTAGCTAGGACTACAGGCGTGTGTCAACACGCCTGGATAATTTTTTTTTAATTCTTTATAGAGACAGGGTCTCACTATATTGCCCAAGCTGGTTGCAAACTCCTGGCCTCAAGCAGTCCTCCTGCCTTGGCATCGCAAAGTGATGGGATTACAGGCAGGAGCCACTATGCCCAGCCAACTGGGTATTTTTAGAGTCACATGGTCCTGGCTTTGCCTCTGACCTGCTCTGTGGCCTTCGGCAAATCCCACTCTGGGACTCAGTTTCCTCATTTGTAAAATGGCTATGGGAGCAGGGGTCCACCGGAGATCAGCCCTAGAACATCTCGGATTCCTCTTTCAAAGGTGCTGCCCAAGGACATTAATGGAAGCAGATCTGGCCTGGGAGAGAAACCCAGAACCCCAGAACCACAAGGGAGCAGAAGGCCCCCCGCCCATCCTTATTCTTATTCATTCACTCATTCTCTCCATAACTGTTTACTGAGGTCCTGCTAGGTGCCAGCCCTGCTCAGGACAGGCCTGGTCCTGCCCACGTGGAATTCATGGGCCAGGCTGCATGCAGCAGGCATTGAATAAGTGGTCCCTGCATAGAGCGAAAGGCTGCACTGCTGGCAGGGGTGCTCGGGGCCCGACACTGCCTCTAACTTGGACTAGAGAGGCTTTAGGTCACAGGCCGTGGAAGGTGGGATGGGCTCCAGGGTTGGTAGGGCCTGTGCTTGAGGCAAGGCAGGGAACTGCTCTGCAAAGGGCTAGAGGCAGAAGATCCCCAGATGCCTTCAAGGATCTGGGCCAGGACCTCGGGGCGGGAGAGGGAAGCTACAGGAAACTGGAGCAGGTGGGAGGGCAGCAGATCCTGCAGGGCCGCCAATGCCCACCACGAGCACCCCGCCATGGCCTGCACCGTGTCACCAGGCACGGGAACATGGGAGGGTTTAGAGGGTAGAAGCATCATTTTAGAAAACTTACCCTGCAGTGGAGAGTATGGCCTGGCAGTGGAGGGACCCACAGGATTGTCCCGCTTAAGAGTTGTCACCTGCCCACAGTGGTGACACCTCAAGTGGAGCTGCCAGATGCGAATCTGAGAAAGTTTGGGTGATGGAGGGGTCTGGGCTGGGTGGTGGTTTGCATGTCATGGAGGGATGAGGAGCAGGAGGGTCTGGGATCCCATCAGTCTATACCTGTTGGAGAAGAGCATTGGACATCGAGCGAGGAGGGAGAGCAGGCCTGAGACAGAGTCCTGGGTGGCACATGTGGGTGGAGAGAGAGGAGCCACAGAAGCCAAGAGCTGCCTGAGTGATGGTGCAGGCTGAGGACGTACAGAGGAGGCCAAGGAGAGGAGGCTAGAGGGGCAGGAGGATGGCCAGTGGGGAGTGGTGCCGGGAAGACAAGGAAGGAGGCCTGTGGAGGAGGAAAGTGTGGCCCACGGTGGGAATAGTTGCTGAGAAGTCTGCAGGGACAGAACAGAAATGTGACCAAAGGAGGCGGCCACAGGAAGGCCCCTGGTGACTGCACACAGTCAGGCCACCCCAGGACTGGAGGCGGGGAGGGGGTCTAGGGAGAGGTTTCCTCCCAGCTTTCCGCACAGCTCGAGCTATGCAAAGATCTGCACCACCTGGGAGCCACAGGGCAGAAATTCGGCCCCTCCCTGCCTTGGAGGAGCGCCCAGGCTGACTGAGGGAACTATGGAAACTCAGGCCTAATGTCCCAAGGGGACAGGCCTGGGGAGGCTGAGTCCAGGATGGTGGAACTGAGGGGTCCAGCTGGGTGGGAGCAGCTCAGAACGATTCCCACAACACACGGCACTGCGGCTGGGCCTGAAAGAGGGTAGAGCTGCAGGGAGCAAGCAGGTGGGGGGCACAGTGCTCCAAGTTATGGAACTCAGCGCCTCATTCCACAGGCTGCTGCTGTCTGCTAGGCACAGAGCAGAGAGATGCGCAAGGATGGAGCAGCACGTAGAGTTACAGGGATCTGATTAAGGGCAGGCAGGGATCCTCAGAGGGTCAGAAAGGCTTCCTGGGAAAAGCAGCCTCTGAGCCAAACATACAGTACAGGTGGGTGACAGGAGTACCTCCAGCCAAGAGAACAGCCTGCTCAGACACGGGGCCAGTGAGGGCTAGCTCTGTGGGACTGTAAGCACAGATTGAGGGTGGCCAGGGGATGAGAGAAGAGAAGAGGTCAGGGTGTGAGTGAGGCCTGGTCACAGAGGACTTCATAAGTGGAGCTAAGAACATGGATGTTATCCTGAGGCCAAGGGGAAAAGCGGGAGAACGACGTTCCGGGGATGGGTGGGGGATGCGACTGGTTCAGACATGCGTGTTAGAGAGATCCTGGGGTTGCTGTGGGGAAGCAGGTTGGAGGGGGAGCCCAGAGTCAGTGAGAGGAAACGCAGTGATGCTGGTGGCAGAGGGTGGAGACAGAGAAAAGGAAGGCTTTCAGTGGGATTTTGAAGCCAGAATTGGCAGGCCTTGGTGATACATCCAATGTGCAGAATGAGAGACTCACGGATGCTGATACCCAAATTCCTGTCGTGCCCACGGACATCCCTGCTCGCAAGCCCCATGAATGAGGAGTCCCACCAATTCCACAGGTCCCCACCGATGACATCCTTCACCCACCCTTTTCCATTGGCCCCAGCTCAGCGACTGGGGCCACATGTCATTTCTTCGTTCTGTTATTTGTTGAATGTTTTATTGAAGATGCACGTCTGGAGGGAGGTCAGGGCCAGAATGGTGGGGCAGAGGTCATTGGCAAATGACAAAGCCAAGGCCTCCTCAGCAAGCCTGGACTCCCCAGGGAGAAAGTGCTGGCTAGTGGCGTCGTGAGGAACAGATGATGAGGTCCTGCTGAAACCCTGGGAGCCCTGCAGAGGCAGAGGGGGCCCTGAGCACAGTTAGAGGACACAGTGTTTCTGGTTAGGGTGGGTGCCAATGTGGCCACAGGTTGCAGAGAGCAAAGAAGGGGCTGGAGAGGTGAGCAGGGCCCGGGCCACAGGGGGCCCCAAGCCGGCACCAGCCCAGTAAGGAGCCCAGCGTGACCTGCTGGCAGCTATAGGCCAGCCTGGAGCTGGGAAGAGCCTGGATGGAGGGGGGAAGCTGGACAGGGATCAGAGAGGAAGCTGTGCCCAGCCAGGCCCCTCCCGAGGACCAGGGCTGGCGCAGGCTGCCTCCCACCTGAGTGGCCCAGGGCCTGAGCACACTCCTGCCCCAACAGGCATCATCGACAGCACACACACTGAGCAGCGGCAGGTGGTGGCCGTGACGGGGGACGGGACCAACGACGGGCCTGCACTCAAGAAGGCCGATGTGGGCTTCGCCATGGTAGGAGCGGCCCACAGAGGGCCTGGGGTGGTGGGGGCTGGGAAGATTGGACAACACAACCTTGGGCTGGCTACTCAGGAGCCCCAGTTCACACTTGGCCCACCCACCATCCGCTGTGGTTGCCCACCGTTCTCGAGACTCAGCCTGACCCCGAGGTCTTCCTGGAAAGGCATAGGATGCTCCTTGCTCTGGGGGAGCTGTGTGAAGAGGGGCACTTGCAGGCTGAGGAGGAAGATAACAGAGGGGGAGAAGGGGCCACGGTGAGGCTTCCTGAAGGGAGCTGGGTCTGTGAGGAGCGTGAAGAGTGGGGTGTCCCTGTGTAATCTGGCTGTGCTGGGCCCACTGGGAGTTGTGTAGGACTGAGGAAGTGGATGGGGTGAGGATGGTGATGCTAGAAGTGGTCACCTCCCCCGGCCACCCCACCCAGCCTCCTGTCCCTGTCCCCACAGGGCATTGCAGGCACTGACGTGGCCAAGGAGGCCTCAGACATCATCCTGACAGACGACAATTTCAGCAGCATCGTCAAGGCAGTGATGTGGGGCCGCAACGTCTATGACAGCATCTCCAAGTTCTTGCAGTTCCAGCTCACAGTCAACGTGGTGGCTGTGATTGTGGCCTTCACGGGCGCCTGCATCACGCAGGTGGGTCCTCAGGGGACCATACCAAAGCCTGGGGGAGGGCGGAGACCCCCCACAGAGGCTCGGGGGCCTTAGGGTACTCCAAGTTGTCCCTGTCAGAACAGCCGGGGATGAGGCACCCATCGATGGAGCACCTGCTGGGGGCCAGGAACTGCATCACAGAGCTCAGGTGCAGGCACTGGCCCCAGGGGAGTTGAGGACATGAGGCTCAGAGAGGTGGCGTGACTTGTTCAAGGTCACCCAGCAAATGGGAGCTGTCAGACTCACAGCCTGGCCCTCACTGCAGGAGGCGGGAGAGGGAATCCTCAAGAGAAGGCAGGGCCCTTGGCCACCACGAGGGCAGAGGGAGGCAGGGAGGGGCGGGCCAGGGCCCAAGGGGGATCAGGCATCCAGGTGAGGACAAAGAGCCAGTGGGGTCCCTGGGGCCCTGGCTCTGGACTGGAGTGTGGAGTGCCTTAGGAGGTGCTAGGTGGGGATAACTGGAGGGAGTCGGGGGTCTCGCTCACTGGGAAGGTCACAGAGGAGTCTGGCCAGATACCACGACTGGGTCTGGAGCAGCCCTATGCACTGAGCCTGGCAGGCAGGCCCCGGATGTCTGCAGACTCACTGCTTCTGCATCACAGCTCCGTGAGGCAGGAACTGTGATGATCCCCATTTTACAGAGGCAGAAACTGAGGCTCAGAGGATGGACTGGCCAGCGACCTGCCATTTTTCTTGCAGTCTCCTGATACTCCCCACAGGGGCTGACCAGCCTGGCCGGGGAGGCAAGAATGGGTCTCCCTTAGCCCCAGGGGATCCCCAAGGCCCAACACTCCCAGTAGCCACCTGGGCAGACAAGCCCATGCCCACAGGAGCCCCCAGAGGCCCAGAGTGCAGCGCTGCCCCAAGAGCTGTGTGGCGCGGGAACACTGCTCCCCTCTGTTGCTTCCTGCACTGGGGGAATATAGGTGTGGCAGCTCCGGCTACCCCAGCCCCGAGAAGAGTCGGAGCCTTGGGAGGGTGGCTGGGCCCAGGAAGGGCCCTCTTTCCTGGCCTGTGGATGAGACGCTCCCTCTAGTGGCAGCTTGAGGAACACTCCTGCGGCCCCAGCAACTTGGAAACCAGAAGGTCTTGATGCCAGATAGGGAAACTGAGGTTCTGAAATGACTATCAGTTTGCCTGAGGTCTTTGATTGAGTTGGTGGCGAGGCCATGCAGCATTGATAGGAAGACGGGCACGCGTGACCCCAAGGCATATGGAATCAGAGAAAGCCCAGGGGTGGGGAGGCCGGGGGCAAGGGGAGCAAGGTTGAGGCAGGGAGGAGGTGGGAGAGAAGGCCAGGAGCAGGGGCTATGATGAAACCTGGGAGATGATGAGTGGAAGGGATGCAGGTATATGGGGCCTTGGGAGAGGACAGAGGTGGGAAGAGCATCAGGTTTGGGCTGTTGAGCTTACAGAGTCTGGGGGCTTCCTGGAGGAGGTGTTCCATAGGCCACTAGATGGATGTAGCTAAAGCCACAGGAAGAGAAGAATGGGGCTGAGGCAGGAACACAGATTTAAAGGAGGGGAGGATGACAACCAGGAGAGTGGGGTCAGGATTGCAAGTGGGAGGGAGTGGCCGAGTGCAGGGGCGAGGTCAGTGACATGTGGCTGAGAAGAGGTCCTGCAACTCGTGGTACAGAAGGTGCTGGTGACATGGGAGGAGGGCATTCTGGGAGCGTGGAGGAGCCAAAGTCTGGCTGCTGTGGACAAGATACGTGGGGGTGTGAGGAAGGATGGGGACGGCAGACTCAGCTCCTCTCAGCCAAAGAGACAGGTCCGAAAGGGTCCCTCCCAGAACCTGGACAGTGGTGACCTACAAGTGGTGAGGTCCTTAAGTTTTAGTTGCTTCTGCTATTCCTCATTTGCCAACATTTCCTACCTTGAAATGTATTAACTTTTGAGTCATAGATAGGCACAATAATTTTTTAAGGTAAGGCGGGATAAGAGGGGAGGAGAAATTGGGGGGGCGGGGGTTGGGCACTGTTTGTAGGATAGGAGAGCCCAAGGGGGAGGAGGCAGTGGGGGGAGGAGGTAGGAGCCCATGCCGGGGGTGGTGGGAATGGTCCTGGCCTCAGCCAGGAGAGACCCCCTCCTCGGGGGCTGGAGGGGAGAGGGGAAGATGGTGAGATGCAGCTGAATTTACCAGAAGGCAGGGAGCTGGTGGCCATCGGGCCTGGGGGGACTCACTTCTCTCCTGGCGGGGAAGATGTGGCTGAGGTGGGCGGGTCTGCGCTGTTCTCCAGAGAAGGCATCAGAGAACGACTCCCTGCCTGCTGGAGAGCCAAGGGGCAGGTCGGCCTCCAGCCTCCAGCAGGAGCCTGCGGACACTACGCCATGAGCCCGCCCAGCACCTCACAGCGGCAGGTGGGTGCACAGGTGACAGCCCTCTCCTGCCCGTCCCCAGGACTCCCCCCTGAAGGCCGTGCAGATGCTCTGGGTGAACCTCATCATGGACACGTTTGCCTCGCTGGCACTGGCCACCGAGCCGCCCACAGAGACCCTGCTGCTGAGGAAGCCGTACGGCCGCAACAAGCCGCTCATCTCCAGGACCATGATGAAGAACATCCTGGGCCATGCCGTCTACCAGCTTGCCCTCATCTTCACCCTGCTCTTTGTTGGTGAGCGCCTCGCCCACCCACGCCTCTCCCAGGCGGGGTCATCACCTTCCGGGTGCACCATGGCTCTCACCCAGCATTCTCGATTCACAACCCCCTCCTGTTTTGCTAATGGGGAAATCGAGGCCCAGGGAGGTCAAGTAAGTTGCCCAAGGTCACACCAGTGACTCTTGAACAGGGCCTGGCCCTGTCCCAGCGCTGGCTGACCCCAAAGCCATCAGTGGCTTTCTCCACTGGTGACAGCTCCTGGCACCATGTACAGACCATGCAGGGCCCTGTCTGGGTGCTGAAGTACTGCATGGCAGCCCCAGAGGCACCTGAGGCTGGGAGGGGTGTGACTCACCCCTTCTCTGACCCATTCCAGCACCTTATCCTGGCCCCGTGGAAGGGACCCTCAGCAAGGCTTCCTGGGGAAGGGCACACATGCTCACACCACCACCGATTCTCACAATGCTTCCACCTGGGCTGCCCGGTTGGGTCTTCCACTCAGTGAGGCAAGCACATTTGCCTCCACCCCACATTACAAATGAGGGCACCAAGGCTCAGAGAGGTGAGGTGACTTGCCCAAGTGCACACAGCCAGTCTGAGGAAGAGTCTGGGCACAGAACCAGGTCTGGCTGGGGCCAAGACTGGCCTGGTTTCCACAGATGCTTCGGAGGCAATCCCAGCAAAGCCTACCCCCAGGTCACAGATGGGGAAACAGGCCCAGAGAGGGGAAGGGTCTGGCCCGCAGTCCCACATGGAATCAGGGCCAGTGCTCTCCTTACAGGAGCCTCCTGGAGATGGCCTTTCACTCGTCCTCAAAGCCCAGAGTGTGATGGAGGTGGGCATGGATCCATTCCTCAAAGGCAGTTGCCTTTTATAAATTTTGAAAGTAGTGTGTTGTCAGGACACATTTTACTGTTGTAAAACTTATCATGAAAAAGCTTAGAGGAAGCCACGTATATGCAGAACTAGAAGAGACTCAGAGGAGGTGCAGGGGTTGGAGAGGAGAGGAGAGTGGGGGTCCTGGTCGGCTTGCTGGCTTGGCCACTTGAGCAGCGCCTACCCTGGGTAGTCTTGGGACATCTCACACCCAGAAAACTCCACAAGCCTTCTGGCACCACTTTACTCAGCTGTGCAAAAGGACACAGGACTTCTCCAGGTGCAGTGGCTCATGCCTGTAATCCCAGCACTTTGGGAGGCCGAGGCGGGTGGATCACTTGAGGTCAGGAATTCGAGACCAGCATGGCCAACATGGAGAAACCCCATCTCTACTAAAAATACAAAAATTAGCTGGGCATGATGGTGCACACCTGTAATCCCAGCTACTTGAGAGGCTAAAGCAGGAGAATCACTTGAACCCAGGAGGCAGATGTTGCAGTGAGCCGAGATCACGCCACTGTCCTCTAGCCCGGGCAACAACGAGACTCCATCTCAAAAACAAAGCAAAACAAAAAGGATACAGGACTGCATCAGACACCCCATCAGCAGCGTCTACACAGCAGTGCCCTGCCATGTGACAGCTCAGGTGTTAGAATGAAGCCACATGGGAGGTTCCAGAGCCAGCCTGGCCCAGAAGTCCTGGGCTCCATATAGGAATTGGCATCTCTAGTAACAGCCCCATGAGCTTGTAGAGGTCTCAGCAAGGGACATGCTCAGGAACAGGAAGCAGCACTCTCGCGGCAGTGCAAAGCCTCCCACAGGTATCCTGTCCTCGCAGTCCAGAATGAGTTTTCCAGTCTGAGGTCACTTTTTAGAAGCCATGTCACCCACCTTTAACACAGCTGGCCGTCCACCTTTATCAGGTTTCTGTAGAAAAAGTGGAAGACAGTTCCCCAAGGCCTTTCTTCCCCAGAGGAGAAAGGGCTTTGCTGACCCTTCAGTCCTACTCTCTGACGAGCCAACAGCACAGCCCTGGCCCCCCAGTGTCCAAGCATGCCTTGATGTCTTGGGGATTCACCTCACAGCTCAGAAGAGGCCCCCACGAAAGGCCAGCCATCTCCCCTCTGATTCCCCCACCGCTGCCTTCAGCCCAGCCCCACTCTGTCACCTGGCAGGCGAGAAGATGTTCCAGATCGACAGCGGGAGGAACGCGCCCCTGCATTCGCCACCCTCAGAGCATTACACCATCATCTTCAACACCTTCGTCATGATGCAGCTCTTCAACGAGATCAACGCCCGCAAGATCCACGGCGAGCGCAATGTCTTTGACGGCATCTTCCGGAACCCCATCTTCTGCACCATCGTGCTGGGCACTTTTGCCATCCAGGTAGTAAGGCCCCCACCCTAACCAGGCCTGAGGTGGACAGCAAGCAGCCAGAGCCCCTGGGCAGGGCCCTGAGAGCCCAGCCCTCTGTGCTGGTCCCTGATGGCCTCTCTCTCTCTCTCTCTCTGCTCCCCTGTGACCTCCAGATAGTAATCGTGCAGTTTGGAGGGAAGCCATTCAGCTGCTCTCCACTGCAGCTGGACCAGTGGATGTGGTGCATATTCATTGGGTTAGGAGAGCTCGTTTGGGGCCAGGTAAGTTCCTGGTAGGTCGCAGGAGGTGCCTCAGCAGGGCAAGGGAGACAGCACTGGATGGAGAATCCAGGACCCCCAGGAACGGGCTGCCAGACCCCAGGCAAGCCCCTCCCTATCTCTGGACATCTGAGCAAGGGGGCTTGTCCCAGGTCCTACACTGGTCGTCTGGGTGCTACTGCTCTGATTTTTGCCTTATATCTATCTACCACTGCTCCTGTTGTTTATGTAATATTTTCTCTGAATCACATCAGCTTTTTTAACTTAAATTTGTTTTTAAAGGCAACATCATATTACTAAGACAACTGAAAAATCAGTATCACTTGTCATAAATGGAAGCTAACAAAAACATTAATGTAATGAGAATGACGTTATTAAACTCTAGCTAGAAGCCATGGCCTGCCAGGGATTCAAGGCTGGAGCAGCTTGTTAGGAAGGGAGATGAATCCATGGTCTGCGGGCGCTGGTGGCCAGCTGGTGTCAATCAGGATCCTTTAGAGCACTCAGAGGGAACGCAAGCAGGACACAGTCTGCCACATTGCAGTGTTACTCAGTGCTGTGCCTGTGGCCATCTGAGAGCTGCCCCAGCTCTGGGGCTCCTTGGGCTGGATGCTCTTTAGGGACCCTTCCAGCTTTGACCCCAGAATATTCTCCCGCCAATTCCTTTTTCTACGTTTGCCCGAGTTTCAGACCCTGTGACAGCTCTGACAGCATGCAGCTCAAAGGCTCCTGACCCAGGACACAGGACTTGGGAGGAGTGCCCAGAACCAACTCAGGGCCTAAGGGGCTTTATTCCCAAGGTGCTCACACATCCAGGCAGTGGGACCCCATGGGTGGGAGGCATTGTTCTTGCCTTCAAGCTGTCTGCAAGCTAGAGTGAGAAGCTACAGGGGCAAAAATTAACTAAAAGATAAATAAGAAAGTTTAGTTTCATCCAAAAGGACTTCCTGTAACCTTTGGGGCTTCTTTGGAGAGTGATAAATCCCTGGGCACCCTGGGGGCCAGGCTATCTTTATCCCACTGGGGCCCACCCCCTACAGGAGGCTCCTGGGGGCTGGGCCCAGTATCTGAGGGAAGGATTCAGAGGACTAAGGTTAATGCCAGCGGGCAGTGCTGACTTTACACTCCCAGGGAGCCCCCTGAGGCTGCATTCAAGCCAGCGCCTGACTGCCCCTACAGGAGATGGAAGGGGCCTCTGATATCTGCCACCTCAGCTTTCCTGTAGGGCCTGCGTCTGGGTCCTCAGCCCCATGGACAAGCCCTTTGGGGAAGATTAGGAATGAAGGCATAGTTCTTTCCCATTCTGCCTTCCCAGTCCAGGATTGGCTGCCCTCAGGGTCCAGTGACCTCAGGAGGAATAAGGGACAGAGGAATAAGTAACCCCAGGAGAGCCGATGGCCAGCCACGGGCCAGGCTCATGCAGGACGAGTTAGACCCTCCACCGTGCCCAGTTCTCACCATGCCCAGAGCGGCCCCCACTTTACAGCTAGGAAAACCAAAGCTCAGCAAGGTTAAATGACTTGCCCAAGGCCACAGGACCAGGGCTGTCTGGGGTATTCAAAGCCACATCTGTCCAACTCCTAGAGGCCAAGATTGTCCACTATGTACCCCGACTCTGAATGAGTGAATTAAAAAGCAAATTGCACTCCAGCCTGGGCAACAAGAGTGAAACTCCATCTCAAAAAAAAAAAGAAATTGTCAAAGACTGGGCTGAGGAACAGGTGAGGTGGGTGAAGGAGTAGATTGATCACATGCCTGGGTGAGTGGGTAGGAGGAGGGAGGTAGAGGAGCGGGTGTCAGGGAGAGAAGGCCACCAGGAAGGACAGCCCCACCGTCCTGACAGACAGGGTCCCTTGCAGGTCATCGCCACCATCCCGACCAGCAGACTCAAGTTCCTCAAGGAGGCAGGCAGGCTCACGCAGAAGGAGGAGATCCCGGAGGAGGAGCTCAACGAGGACGTGGAGGAGATCGACCATGCGGAGCGGGAGCTGCGGCGGGGCCAGATCCTGTGGTTCCGAGGCCTGAATCGGATCCAGACGCAGGTACAGGAGGCTCTTGGGGGCTGGGCCCAGGCCTGGCCGGGGCGGGCCAGGGGATGGAGGTGAGTGTGCTTGTGCTGCCCCCCAGGGCCCAGCTCTGGTGCTGAGGGAGGGTGGCTACAGAGGGGTCCCGGCCAGCTCTCACCAGCCACTTGCACACCCACGTTGCACACACACTCCTGTGGCTGCTAAGGAACAGCATGGCCTCCACAGGGAGGTCCATTGTGCCCTCTCAGGGCAGCAAGGGGAAGCGGTAGGAGTCACACCCACCATGGTCTCCAGGGGGATTTCCCTGATAGGGTGGGGAAGGGTGGCTCTGAGGGCAGAGGTGAGGGAGGGGACTGTCGCTCAGGGCTGGGGGCACCCACCCAGAGGGGCTGTGTAAGGCTGGACAGAAGCTGCAGGCCAGGTCGCCCAGGGTCCCCCAGGGCCTGGTGGTCAGGGGGTCCGCCGCCTCCACTGGGGCTTCAGTTGCTCTCCTCAGCTTCCCCTAGGGGGTGGAGAGGCTGTGGGGAGCAAAGGTCAGTCATCCTCAAGTACACACAGACACACGTGCACACACCAAGCACACCAGGGGAGCACAGATGCAGGGCGTAGCCAGCCAGAAGCAGGTTTCTTCCCCAGAGCAGAGAGAGCATAGCTGCCATGTGGCACACGACACACCTGCGCGCCCCCCACCCCCACCCCCCACACACACACCGCATGCTCTCACATGGTCCCCTTATGCCTGGAGCAGATGTTGTAGCTCACAAGTGCTGTCCCAGCCCTGCGAGGGGAGGGTCAGAAGGGGCTCTGTGGGTCTCTTTCCCAGACCATCTGCGGAGCTGGAGTGGGAGCTCCTCCATGCCCCAGAATACTCAGGTGAAGTGCAGTGTAGAAGCAGCCACCTGGCCACCATCCTGCCAGCTGTGGCCCAGCACCTCATTTCCATCCGATGTAGCAGAGAGCCCACCTGGGTCATCTCCCACCCCTCTGTACCCTGTCCCAAACCTCACCTCATGTGACCTTCACAGCCCTGGGAGGTAGATGTGACTGCCCCAGTTTTAGAGGTTACCGAGGTCCAGGAGATGGCCCCTTCTACCAAGCTGGCACAGCTGGGGCCGGGACTGGAAGCAGGTTTCAGACCCGGAGCTGCCTGACACGGGCCTGGGCTCACCTTCCCTGATTAGGACCCTGGCAGCCAGCCCTCCCAGCCTGCCCCCACCTCCTGGGAGGTCCAGGACAACTCAGTGAATATGTCCTTGGTGCTGTCACTGCTCTGGCGGCAAGGCCATGCAGGGGTCTCCAAATTATGGGAGGAAGCAAGGACTGCGATTTCTGGAGTGGGCACGGGCGCCTGTCTTGCCTGCCTCTTGTGGAACGCTAACGTGGGTGAGGTGCTTTGCCACTTACAGATAACCCTGCCAGGCAGGTGGCATTGACCCTTCTTAAGAACAAGAAACTCAACGCAGAGAGGTGGCTTGCCCAAGGTCACCTAGCTAGTAAGTGACAGAGCTGGAATTTAGGCCAAGCTCTGTCCACCTCAGGACCCCCACCATACCCTCTACCTCCTCCACGCCTGTACCTGAGGGAGGCTGAACACTGCTCTTTTCCCTCCAGATACCATGTTTAATCACTGCCTCCCCCACTGGCCAGCCCACTGGCCCCTAAGCCACTAGCACAGGACAAAGGCCGGACCCCCTGTGTCCTGCCGGGGACCCTGGGGCCTGCAGGTGGGCCCAGAGCTGAGCAGACGTTTTTCAGAGCCTTGGAGTGTGTCTGATATTTTTGTTTTGATTTAAGTGACATTGTCGTTGTTGCCGTGGCTGCGGCTGTTCTTGTGACGTTGCGCCTGTCAGTCATGTAGCTGTTGTGTTCGTTCTTCTCGCAACTTGTCTCGTTCTCTCCTCCGTTGCAGATTGAAGTAGTCAATACTTTCAAGAGCGGGGCCTCCTTTCAGGGGGCCCTGCGGAGACAGTCCTCGGTCACCAGCCAGAGCCAGGATGTAGCCAATCTCTCTAGCCCTAGTCGCGTGTCGTTGTCCAATGCTCTTTCCTCTCCGACCAGCCTTCCTCCTGCTGCAGCCGGGCGTGAGTGTGACTCCTTACTGCCTCCGGCTGGCACTGCCCACGCCAGCTCCCAGGCGGGCAGGGGCTGGGGCACCAGAGGACATGGGGGGCAGCCGGTCACAATCAGGCCCAGGGGGCTGAAGGGTCCCAGCCACCCAAGAGGGTCCCGTTGGTCAGGAGAGCGTAGCCAGTCATGCGGTGGCAGTCACTCAGTGGACCAGGGTCAGTCAGAGGGTCGTTAGGGTCCCAAGTGGCCAAAAAGTCTGGTTCGGTCAAGGGATCACCATTGGTCAAGAGGACATCAGTGACCAAATGGTCCCAATCCACCACAGGGTCCCGGCAGCCAGAGGGGGACAGACATGGAGGGGACACAGAGTGTCCCACTGGCCCAGGGTCATATGTGGTCAGGAAAAGCCTGGACCACCAAGGCAAGGGTTGGAGTTGGACAGGAGGTCCCAGTCTTGCAGTCAAAGTCAGCAGAAGGGTCACTGTGGGTCAAGGGGAGCAAGCCCCTTAGGGTCACAGTCAGTCACATTGGGATCCACCCAGGAGAGGGTCACGTCATCCAGACTTTCCCAGCTGGTCAGGGGGTACCCACAGTAATGAGGGTCATGGTCAAGGGGGATGGTTGAGCCAAGAGGTCACTGCAGGTCAGAGGTCATAGTCAGCCAGGGATCCCAGGCCACCTAGGAGCTCACAGCCTAGACACTGCACCCCAGCAGTTCAGAGTCTCTGCCCACTTCCTGTCACTCCTCCCCTTGCACTTTTGACAGCATCAGCTGCCCTGTAGACACCTTTCCCTGTGGCTGAGCTTGGAACTTGCTGAAGTTCTAAGCCCTTCCTGGAAAGGACAAGGTCCCTGGCCCATTCAGCTTGACCCCTGGTAGAAAATGGTGGGTCGAGCCTCACATCTTGCCTGGGTGCCAGCAGGCCCAGAGGGACCTGATCTGCCCTTCGGCATCCTGCCCTCCTCTATCTGAGAGATAGCCCGGGACTGCGGCTCCTCCTTCATCTCCCTCCTGCCAAGCTCATCTCCTCATGCCACCACTTCTGATCTAGGTCACTCATTGCTGGCTTTGTCTAGCTCTTTCCCGGACCCATGGCTTCAGGCCCCATAGGGAACAAGTCTGTCTTTCCTCCCATCACCCTGCTATGTTTCCAGTCAGGCCCTTCTGATCTGCAGGGGAGCCCCTGGTTCTGGTCTTCTCCAATCGGCATAGTGTCAGTCTTAGCCTCCAGCTTCTTTGATGAGAAGTAGACTCCAGCTCATCTCTTGAAACTTTATAAAGGGCCTCTACCCCCATCCAAAACCAGAACACCCACAACACAACCCCCTGCAGCCAAGCAGGTAACCCTGTGTGCTGGTGGGAGCACCTCCCTCAGTGCCTCCAGCAGGAGGCGCGGGCCACAGAGAGCCTATTGATGGCAAATGTCCACGACCCATAGCGGCAGGACAGAAGCAGAAAGCAGGGAAGGAGCCCCTCAGTGCTCATTCGTCAGCACAGAAATGCAGTGCTGGGGAGGACCGGGGAGCCAAGATGAAATGGAGATGCATTTCAGCAGATGGTGGCTGAGTCACATTTCCATGAGATACCGTCACTAGGCAGTCACTGCCAGGATTTCTCGGGGAAGGCAACACTGGTCCCATCCTCCTCCCCTTTAGACCAGAGAGCTCTCCCCTTAGCAGTGGCCTAGCCAGCTGACCTCCCAGCTCCTTTCTGCACCAGCTCAGCTCTGGCCTTGCTCAGCACCCCCACCTATCCTGAGGTGCGGTGACCAAGTGTCCCAGCAGGGAGAGCTACATGGAGAAGAATCCACTTCTTCTGTTTTGCCACCCCTCCCGATGACTCCTGCGGCCCTCTGGCTGGGGCTGCCTGCTAGGAGTCTGGCTTCTGGGTGAAGGCCCAGTTCTTCGTCCATCCCAGTTCAGCCTCTTTCTTGAAGGGCAGCACTTCACCCTGGCCACGACAGAGCACACTTGACATCGCTGGGCACCCCCACTGCCTTTGGAAGTCGTCCCTGAGTTAGCCCCTCATCTTAGCTTTCACAGTCTGGAAGCTAGAGGTGTCCTCTCAAACCTCAGCCACTTCTTTCTCAGCTTTTCTTCTGCATCATTTGCAAAGCCATTCAATAGGGCCAATCCGGGAACAACACTTCTTTGCAGAAATGCCCTTTTCTTCATTTCTGCAGAAATGCTTAGACAGGAATGTGTCTACACTGACCTCCTTCCAAGCCGGATCAGTCCCCTGTAACCCGTGGTTACCCCAACTTTGGAACAGTCTTGGAAAAGAAGCCCAGGCAGAGGCTCAGCCAAAGCCAACTTGACAGTCCTTGCCCTAACCCCTCATTCTCTCAGGGGACCCAGCGGGGCTGGCCAGGGCCTCCCCACCCTGCTCACCATCTTGCCTCTCCCTCTTCACGCCTCCTGGAGAATCTCACATTCCCCCTCTGTGACAGAATCCAGCCTGTAATTCTGGGTCCCTCCTGAGACCCTTCCTGAGCCTATGGTCTTAAAAAGAGCCTGACCAAACCCCTGCCTGAGGGCACTGGTTCCCAGACAGGATCACAGCCTCTGCGGTTTCAGTACACATATTTGGACAACACAGCCTCGTGCCTCCTTTGCTTGAGTAGTGTCTACAACAGTGCTGCCTCCTCTGGTCTCCAAGGACTCTGAGGACCCTCTAAACACCAGCCAAGGTCCCTGCAGAAGCCAGTATGCTTTCCTCCCACAGGGAGGTTTAAACAGGTGGCCAGGAAGTGACAGAAGGGCCCCGATTTGATGGGATGAGGAAGTGGGCCGCCCCACTACCCCACAACTCCTTCACCCCCACCGCACCCCACCAGCCTTCTGAGGGGGATCTGCTTCCTGGGGACTCCCCAGCAGAGGAGGCTGCCCATGTGCCTGCTGAGGCAAAAACACCTGCAGCCAGTGTGCCCTGGAAGGAGTCAATTCACTGTCCCCTGGGTTATGAAGAGTTGACCACAAAGGCCTGGGACAGGGCCTGACTTCTGACCTGGGACACTGAGGAAAGCCCCTGAACACATCGCAGGCCCTCCCCTCCCCACGGCATCACCGCAAGATGAAGGCCTCAGCAGACAGACGCACGTGGTAAGCCTGACCGCAGTCATGAGGCACATGGCACGAGGATGCTCGGGAGGGAATGAATTGGTGCACTCTTCTGACTAACTCAAAAACGAACTTGTTTTTGCCCCGGAAACTTAATGGCACATCCCTATTGCCTTATACCTGAGCCCCACTCAACATTCCCAGAGCAGTTCCCCATTCCCTTTACTTCACAGATGCCTCACCACTGAATTGTGGGAGGGGAGGACCTGCCAACACATCCATTTCGCAGAGAAAGACACTGATGAGGCCAGGGTCACCATAGCAAGGGCGTGGCAAGAGGTCAGACTCCAGAGTCCCTCCTTCTTCCCACTACTCACACCGCTTCCCAGGAGGCCCACAGACCTGGAGCCACAGAGGCTGAACTTCCATTCCGGAACCAGTGCCCACGCCCACAGCCTCATATCGTGAAAAGGGGTCAGTCCTCCAGGGAAGGCGAGGGAAGCTGTTTCTCAGCTTGAACTTCTACCAGCGTGGCCAAGACTGGGGAGAAGGGCACCTTCCCACTGGTGATCAAAGACAAGATTAGCATCCCACACTTCGAACCAAGGCAAAGCCGCACAGCCTCTCTTTCTCATTGCCTCAAATTCCTAACTCATCTCAAACCATCTTTGTACTTAGCAAGTCTGTAGCAGGCTCCATGTTTATCAGTGGAAGTCCTGCTCTTTCAAACCACCCAAGCCAAGAGCCAGCCCCATAAGCCAGGTCCTAGCCACATTCTGGACACCGTACCTTGCTAGACAGATAGGGCACCTCCTGCTCCCACTTCTCCTGCAGATTCCTGGTTCTGACGACTCCTAGGGCAAGGAGTTTGCACTGTTAGGGGGAGAAATGAAAACAACAAAAAGGGAAGAAAGCCGGACTTCACATTAGTGTTTTGGTAACTAATTTAATGCAACCTTGGGTTGGCGAGAAAATGGCTTGCTTTGTGGGGGGAGCCCTAGACCTCTCCGCTGTCTGAATATTCCATGTGTTTGTTTCCCTAGAGGGCTAGAGAACCCTGGACACAGAGTTCAGCAAGAGAGAGTGAAATTAAAAGAGGTTGTGAGTCTTTAACCTTGAGCCTGAAATGAATGTGAATCAATCCCAGACTCTTGGCTTCCTTGAAGCCGGGTAAACATTCGAGTATGTAGAACCCATCTCAGACCAGGGCCTGTGCGTTTCCTCAGAGCCCTCTGACAACGGGCATGGGTCTCCCTGCTCCCTTTGTGCTGACGAAACCAAAACATCTGAAACCCCGCTCACCGGGTCCCTTCCTCTCCTTCCCCTCACCCTCGCACCCAAATGCAGCTTATGCCAAAAAAAAAAAAAAAAAAAAAAAAAAAAAAAATCCTACCTTTAGGGTAGGCAGGGAGGGGAGATGGAAGAGCTTTTTTTTCCCATAGTTTTTTCCATTTCAGCCTCGGAGAGAACCGAAGTGGAGACTTGAGATGGCCGTGGCGGGGTGTCCCAAAAAGTCTTGTCCCCACAGTCTTGTCCAGAGCAGTTCATTTTTTCTGTTGTCTCCATGCCAGGGGGAGGGCGGAGGGGCCTCATCTCATTGTGTGTCATCCCCTCTGCGTTGTCAGTCACATGACAGGGTCCTGCCACCTCCCCCTGCCCCACACATACACTAGGTGTTCCAGTTAGCATCTGAATTGCACTTCAGCCTCAGAACACACTGAGCACCAGGCTAGGCAGCTACAGCCTTGATGCTATTCCCATTCTACAAACAAGAAAGCTGAGGCCTGCAGCGCCTTCTTTGTTTTCAGTTAATCAAGGTGTAACGGCTCACTTGTCGGGAGATCAGAATATGAATCATCTCTGCAGAGCCACAAAGAGGGACTCCAGGGGGAAAGAGCTCAGAGCAGCCACAGTGGCCATGATGGAGCACCAGCATGAAGGCCATGTCTGGCTGGCTCTTATTTGGCACTTGTTGCCTCTTATTTAAAGCACAATTCCAGCAAGTGGGGTACCCTGGAGTCCCAGCTCACAGTATGCAAGGTGAAAGGACAAAGGTGCTTTTCAGAAAACAGAAAAGTCAGCACTAACTAGTAAGAGATGGCTGACAGCAAGGGAGAAAAAACAAGCCAATCCATGGGGTCTTACCTAAGACCAAGAAGGATAATTGACAAACCTTATGTTAAATTCTTCTCTGTGCACTCTAAATTAGAAGTCAGAGGAGCATATGACATGCTTTAGAAAGAATTCCCTCTGCAACAGTAAAACAAACCTTCAGCGATGACACTTAAAATCATCAACCACAGTCACCTAGAAACTCCACTTCCATGAAAGAGGGCTTTCCCCACCAGGGTTTCACAAAGGAGCTACCCCTGGGTTCCGCTGAGAGCTCAAGTCCTGGGACTTCAGGGGCCTCCCCACGACCGTCTCGTCCAGTCCCCTGCCTCCCCGCAGGCCTGTGGTGTAGGGCAGCCACTGCTCTGCAGGTGGATGCCACTTGGCCTGCACACAGCAGCCAACTAAGGCTCTGTCCTAGAGGTGCCAATGCCAACTTGTTTTCTCCACCTCTGACTCCACTCTGAGTTGGGGCTGGGACGAGAGGAGGAGGCACCTTTGTCCCAAGTCCCATCAGACTCTTGAGATGACAGGCACTGCTGCCCCTCCCAGGAGTCCAGAGAAGGGACACCTCTCTTCCAAGTGAGGGTCCTGTCCCTCTGCACCCTGTGAGGCAGGACAGAGGACAACCAGAGAGCTAGTGTGGCTTGTCCACAGTCAAGGCACCAGATGTGGCAGAGCCAGGACGCAAGTTGGGTCTTTCTGCCTCCAAGTCCAGTGCTCTTTCCACTAGCCTTGAAGACTCAATGACCAGCCTCCTCCCATTCTTCAGCGGAGGAAACTGAGGCCCCAGGATGTGTGGTTCACAACTGAGACAGAAAATGAAAGAACTTGCTGTTTCGTGACTCAGTTCCACACACCCCAGAATCCCACTGGGGCTGGGTTTGGCCATCTGATTCCAGCCTCGTTTTTTGGTTTTGTGTTTTCAAAGCACAAATAAAGAAATAAACAAAATCCCCCAGGAAATAAGAGACCCCAAAGCAAGCTCCAATAACTGGCCGGCCAGGGCTTTGAGTCTATACTCGAGTGTTTACCTCCCAAATGCATGAAGGAAAGAAACGCTGGGTACAAACGACCTCCGTTCACATTGTCCAGGCTTCCAAGTGTAGCCGTGTGTCTGTCTGTGTGTGCCATGTGGCTCCCGGCCTCCCCGTGGCATGCAGCCCGCCCCCGAATGTCATCTGTCCGCCAGCTCCCGTGTGCTTTCTGGCTGCCTCTGCTCTGCACCTCAGAAAGCCCTGGGTTGGCTTTGGTTTGCTTTGCTGCCTTTGGTTTGATGTCCCCGTTCTGTTTGGCCCTCATGTATCTCTCTCATCCCAGCTCATCCAACCGTCTCTCCTTTCTGTGCCTTTTCTGTTTGTGACACGTAACATGTTCCATGTTGTATGGTTTCTTAACTGTGTGTGGTTTTTCCAAGATGAATTTTTTTAATAGCCTCTCCTCTTTCCTATTTGATTCCCACCTGGTCCTCCTCCCCGTCTGCATGGTTGAACCTCTGCTTTAAAGTGAACAAGGCTCAGTCTCTCACTAGGTGTGGGTGCCCGCAGGAGTCGACTGCGCTTCCTTTAACCACTGTTCCCCATCATCTCTTTGATGGTGCTTGGTGATTCCTCCTGTCCTAACACTAGTTTCTACCAAAACCAAAGAGATTTTTAAAAACCAGCTCAAGGATGCCTATAACCTGAGCCCCCTTTTTCACTCTCCCCCATCCTGTCAATGCTAATAACACCCAGCGACTGTGGATTCCAGCCACCTGCTTTGCCCTAACCCTTCTCCCACCCGCCCCACCTGTGAGCCCCCCGAGCCTGGCTGTGGTCCCTGGGCGGTGCTCCTGACCCCTGTGCTTCCCTTGCAGATCCGCGTCGTGAAGGCGTTCCGTAGCTCTCTCTATGAAGGTTTAGAAAAGCCTGAATCTCGAACCTCCATCCATAACTTCATGGCTCATCCTGAATTCCGGATCGAAGATTCCCAGCCCCACATCCCCCTCATTGACGACACCGACCTGGAAGAAGATGCCGCACTCAAGCAGAACTCGAGCCCGCCGTCATCACTCAACAAGAACAACAGCGCCATCGACAGTGGGATCAACCTGACGACCGACACAAGCAAATCAGCTACCTCTTCAAGTCCAGGGAGCCCCATCCACAGCCTGGAGACATCGCTTTAGCTGAGGACCCTGTCGCCTGCCCGCCCGCCCTCATGGACCCCGCTGCCACCCGCCTTCCGGGCACCCATCCATCCAGGCACCCAACTCACCCAAGCAGCAACGAGCAACAATCGGAAACCAAATACTGGAGAGAAAACCAACGTTTCCACCAACAGACCCTCTCTCTGGCTGCGATGCTGTTTGAACTCTTTTTCACTTCGAGGCAAGGGGCGGGATCTCCACTGGGGGCTTACGGGAGTGAGCGGTTTTCCCAAAACAAGCCCTTCCTGGCTCCCACCCAGACATGGACCAGCCATGCACCCGCCCAGCCACCACGTCCCCCGCATGAATGTACTGTACACTTTCAATCCTCCCCTTGTTTGGTTTTTGGGGGTTGGGGAGGGGGTTTTTTTGTTTGTTTGTTTTCTTAGGCGGGAACTGCAAACAGACTCTTTTCTGAGACTATTTATCCAATCCACTGGTCTGTGAGTTTTTGAAATGCTTGCGCAGCATGGTCTCAGTTGTATAGATTAATTTAATAACTTTTTGAAATTGCAGAGCTTAACTCGCCTAGTAGATTTGCACCAATGGAACCGAAGAACTTCATAGACACTCACAAGGTTATATCCATTTCTTTGTATCTATATCAACGTATACTTCTCCAAGACTGTATACGTCCATATAGATAGGTAGATATATATATATATATATATATAAATATATATACATGGATATATAAAGTTTCTTTGCCGGCATGTTGCCTTGTTTCCGCTTAAATTGCTCTATTTTAACTTATTTATGTCCTAAAAGAAGAATGTAATTTGTTTACAAACCTGTAGATAACGTCTTTGGCTATTTGTACGGTTTAAGAACACTGGTGGCTGAGATGCTATAAAAACAGCTCGGCCCAACAGACACTTCCCCTGGGTTGCATCCTTGATGTTTTATGATAGCCATGCTCTGATTTTTGCCTGCTATTTCCGTTCAATAATGTCACTACCGTGAGAGGCTCAGGCAGAAGCCAAATGCTACCGAGTTGCCATCCTGAGGGGTTTAACAACATGCTCCGTAGACGAAGGGAGAGGAGGAGAGAAGGCTTCCTGGGTTTGCAACACTAACGGCCATCCGGCCCAAGGATGCCAGGATCTGCAAAGCACTGCTCGAAGACTTTTCTCTCAATGAAACTCGCTTGAGTTTACTAAGAGCATTTCAAAAATAGGTTCTCTTTGGCACTGTCTGTACAGAGATTGAGGTAGTGTTGAAATATTATAAATGGTATTGTGTTGATTTTTTTTTTATTTAGTAACTTACAGGTTTGTTTCCTTATTAATGGCAGCATCCGAGCTGTTGGCCTATTGGATGAGGATCAGTATGGCTTGCTGCTTTTATTTTTATTTTTGAAGAAGAATAGCCTTTTTCTCTGCACTATTTAGATCCGAATGAACCTTATGATGTGTATATTGAGATGTACTCAGTGTGATTTTAAACCAAATTGTCTTCCTGTAGTCACAATATATACTGTAGCCTTTTAACAGCAAGTCTTGCTTTCCCAATCAGAAAGCCATTCTGAAACCCTACAGTATCACAGGTGAGAAAAGGTGGTTATTTTTTCCCAAGACAACAGCACTAGTAATCCCACTTAATAAGAGCTTATTTAATTGTATGTCAGCCTCTTAACTGCTAAGCACTTTGTGGGTCTCAGCGTTTTTCATAAAAGAACTTTTGTATTTAATACAAAGTTTGCTTTGAGACTTTTCAGCATATGATCTTTTTCCATAAACTTGTACAGTGCAAAAGACATTTTGAATACCATGATCGATGATGTCCCATGCTTCGAGGAAAACCAAACACTTTCCGCCTCTCTTGCAAAATCCATTCCTCATGCTGACCCTCCTCATGATGGCTGTGTCAGCCCGGCCCCTTCCCTTCTCCAGGCCCAGAGAACTCTTCCACAAACAAGATGAGAGCCACTCGGGAAAAGAGCCATAGTCAGCTGGGAGGGCCTACATCTGGATGGCTGTGGAAAAACTTGAGGGTTTGGGGTTCAAAGTCAGCCCATCCCACCTGGCAAAATCCTCCTGGAAGGAGGACCTTCAAGAGCGCATCACCTGAATGTCGTGAAGAAGTATCTCTGAATGTATCCAGCAGAGGAAACTGCATACCCAAAGGGGTGACCAGCCCTCAGATGTGCTTATTGGATTCAGTACAAATGCCACCAAAGCCAGCCCACTGCTGTCCTACGAGGAAGGAAAGATCTGCACGTGTAAAACATGGGGCAGCCTTGGAACATGGTGTTTTTGGAGTTTTCCTTTCTCACAGTTTTACATCTCCCCACTTCTTTGATCAGTCATGTGTCCGTGACCTCGTTCCATGACATCAGGATAGCTGTGTTTGCACGCCATGCTCCATGTTCATCTGGAGCCAGGAGGGGTTCTCAGTGGAGCCTGGCTTAGGGAACAGGGAGCGATGGAAGATTGCTAACATTAGCGTTGGTCTTCTCTTGTCAGGAATGAAGGATGCTTGCACACATGCACCCCCTCACTCTCACACTTGCACACATACACACACACACGAAATGGTTGGTTTGTCAAAACTCACTGTAGTACATAAAGCTTGCACTCTGCGTCCTATATCTAGCAGCATGGGGTACGTTTGGCAGTTCACTCCATTAGGGGGTAAATAATTTATGACCATTCATCTGTTTTTATGAATTTTTTTATCTAGACAATAATTGTAAATAAAGAACTCACCATCTCTGTTCATTTAATACTATGCAATGGTTATGCTTTCAATCGCTGGCTCTTCTGACTCGTGCAGTGTGGTTCTGAAATGTCTGTGGTTTAAAAAAAAAGGCAAAAAACAACATCAAACAGAACATAGTAAATATATCTGTAATGTATACTTTTTTTCTAGTTTGGGACTGCATCATCCACATAGCTTCTTTTCTGCCCTCTAGACAAGGGCTCCAGGAGTAGGTGGCAGATTTGGTTCTGAGAGCTAAGCTCACCAACTTGTCTCCCCCTCAACAGATGAGGGAAGGGCAGGGAGCCCGTTCAGTGACTCCTGGCGCTGTAGAATCACTCATCTTTGGAGGTGAGCAGGGAGACCTCTGAGGAGTTTCCTTGTTGCAACTCAGGCGGAGCTTTCTTTAACTCAGGAGCAGCCTCCATTGCTCCCGCCAACCCCTCACCATGGCCCCTTGTCCCCTTGTCCCAACCATAGCATAGAGATGACAAGAGGGAGGCAGTCCTATTTCTGAGACTGGACCAATTAAAATGACTGCACTGGCTCAAGGACTCTGAACCTGTCTTGTCCTGGGTCTTCCAGTTATTGGAAGCCACTCTTTTCCCCAACCATGTTGAAATGCCACCTTCACCACACACTGATGTCTTATATAGACTTCGATCTATTTCTGGAACTTCTCTTCTCTTCCCTCACTTGGGTGTCTCATCTGGCACCAGCCATACAATTTTAACTATTGTCAATTTCTAATGTCTTATTATGTGGTGGGATGAGTCCCTTCACTCTTCTTTTACAAAATTTCCTAGTTATTCTTTCACATCTATTCCTCCACATAAACTTTAAATTGCGCCCAGTCCTCCACCACCTGTCCCATTCCCACCCCCACATTCTGGGCCCTGTCATTCCCTGTGCCATCATCTTCCCCCCATTGTAATTACTGTCCACTCAGGGCTGTGAAATAGACTATGTTCTATAAAGAGGGACAAAAAGGGCATCCTGATCTTGAGGGAAGCCTGCTATTCCTCCCATCATTTCACCTGCCCCCTAAGCCCAGGAGTTGTCATGAGAGGCCACCAGGCCCCCACTCAATTCCAGCTTGGGAACCAAAGTCACCCACCTTGGTTGTGTTGGGGTGGCCCCACCATCTGTCCCTGGTCCAGATGAGAAAGAGGAGTCTCTCCTAGGCCTGGAGCTGGGAAAGAATGTATGGCCCAGTTGTTGGCACTTCTAATTCTCATCATGGAGAAACCTTTATTCCTGTCTCCCTTTCCTGAACTGGTTTTTTGTTGTTCTTGTTTTATTTTGGGGGGATAGTTTCTTGCTCTTTAATTTGGAGTCTCCAGGCAGTTCTTGCCTGGGCCTTCTCAGAATCCTCACTCCCCTAGCCCACTCTTGCGCTACCTACAGGAGGCTGCCTACCTGGTGCACTCTGACAAGCCTCCCACCCAAATCTCTTTCCTGCCATTGTGTCCAAAATCCCACCATTAAAGGCTCTTGTAGGGAGGAGCATTTCTTGAAGGCTTTTAGGCCTTCCAGAGCCAGGAGGGAAGTCAGACAATAGCAGGAAGTCCCCAAGCCTTTTCAAAGTTCCAAACCAAGCTCTCCTGATTTTAATGTAGAGATCATACCAACCCAGGTGGGGGAGGAGGGTCCCCAGCCCCAGGCAGCAGCCATCACCCCCTCCACTGAAAACGATATTGGAGGCTGCTTTGGGACTGCCCTTCTCAGCCCCCTAAGTCTGTTTTGTAATGCCTGTGGTGCTCTCCCTCCTGGACCTTTCCTCTCGGGGGTCACCACACTTTGCTAACTCTTGTGTGCACATATTTTATAATAGAGTAGCGAGGGAATGGTGCCGCCTCCAGCTTCCATAAGCTGCCCGGGCTCTGGGGGGCTCTGGGACAATCGGGGCTGGGAAGTGACTGTGCTCTTATTGTACACTCTTTATTTCTCTGTATCTTTGGCTTGTGCTCTTTGTAATTAATGGGATTTGTCTGCCTTTTCAACACTATACTGAGCAATAACAATAAATGCACACGTGGAAATGCAGACACGGTACACATCACAAGGCCTTTTTCTGAAGGACAGTTGGGTCCCCACCCTTCGTGGAGTTGAACTCAGGGGGAAACTGAGTCCCTGGGAGGGAAACGCACTTTGCCCAAGGGCCCACAGCTCAGCGGGCAGTCTCTCTCCTTCCACTAGATCACACCTTTTGAACACTCACCATTTGAGGGAGACAGGCTTACCCTGCCATGAGCCATTAACCTATGAGGAATGGTTGACCGTCTCATAGAAAAAGACTGGGGAACGGGGCCTCAGGAGGAAGAGGAGGAGGTTTAGGGACAAGGGGTGGGGGGGCAAAAATCAGGGAAAGTTAGCCTGATTTGGGGTCTGGATTAACCAGAGGGAGGAGATGGGGAATACAGACACTGGATCTAGGTGGCACCCCCTACTGGGGAGAGGGGTAAGGCAGAGGGAAGCCTGGCACCTGAGGAGTCTGGACTTCACAAACCTCTGCTGAACATTGGCAGAGAAAGAGAATATGCCCAGACCAAGAAGTAATCCCTAAGGTTGGCCCAAGGGTTGAGAGTTACACACACACACACGCACTCACACACAATCACAGCTTTTCTTAGGTTGAACTGATCCCCAAATCAAGTGCCATAGGCCCATCCAACTTCCAAACGCAGTTTCATATCCAAGGGTTCATTTAATCCCAATATCAACCTTCAGAGGAGGTATTATCATAATTCTCACTCAAAAGGGCAGGAGACAGCAGCTCAAAGAGGTGAAGAGTATTCCCACCTGGTAAGCAGGAGATCCAGCACTGATACCTAGCAGTCTTGATGCCAGCATCTGCACTCTAAACCTCCATATTACAGCACCTTATGGGCCAAATACCTTACAGCAAATGCCTTAATGAATAAGATACAGTTCTGTTGCTTGTCACAAATCCCCAATCTCTTCAACATCAGTGTCTACACAAGGAAATTCTTTTAATCACAATTATGCCTCATGTATTATATTTACATCTAATATGCCCTTGTCCTCATTTTCCACTCAAAGAAAGTGAGGCTCAGAGAAAAGTGACTTGACCTTATCACCTAAAAAGTCAGTGGTGCAGCTATAGATCTAAGGCCAGAGCCTGTTCCTTGAAGAACAGGAGATCTGGCAGGGCGCAGCGGCTGACACCTGTAATCCCAGCACTTTGAGAGGCCGAGGCGGGTAGATCATCAGAGGTCAGGAGTTTGAGACCAGCCTGGCCAACATGGTGAAACTACTAAAAATACAAAAATTAGCCAGGCATGGTGGCACATGCCTGTAATCCCAGCTACTCAGGAGGTTGAGGCAGGAGAATTGCTTGAACCCGGTGGGTAGAGGTTGCAGTGAGCCAAGATCATACCACTGGACTCCAGCCTGGGCAACAGAGCTAGAGTCCATCTCAAAAAAAAAAAAAAAAAAAAAACAGGAGATCCAAGAGATCCCCCCGGAACCTGCCTTTGTTCCCTGCTCTAACCTAACTACCACCCCCTCACACCCCTGCAACAATTTCTCCACTAGAGGGCAATAAAAAAATCTTGAAAGCTGCAGTGGGGTAGAAGAGTTGCCCAGAGGCCTGGCCCTTAATTCTAACACCCTACTCCCCTGGCCTCCTCTTTAAAGCTCCTTGACAGTCTGGGTCTATCACACTCTCTGAGCCTTAATATCTTCCTTCAAGCAGTGACCAGCTCCAGCTAGGGTCCTTACTCCCAGTTTCAGCAGAGGAAACTGAAGGACTGTGACTTACCCATGGGGAGCCAAGGCCTCCCCCAGCTCATCTGCCTCCTTAATGTCATAAGGGGCCCAGGGCTAGACCATACGTGGCTGAGGCGGGGAGCCCAGGCTCTGTCCTCCAGTGTGGCATTCTCACTGCGCTTGTGGGGAGCCTTCAGCTGCCCCACCTTGCGAAGCCAGAGACCTGGGCTTGGGGACCCTGAGGATTAGGTCTGGGGCTCTAGCTGCAGGAGCCTGGCTGAGATCCTTCATTGCCTAGGGGGATCCCCTTGATGGGACTTACTCAGGACCCCAGGGGATCGGTTTGGAAGGGGCAGTCCTATATAGGGGTTAGGGATGGCAGGGCGAGAGGTCCCAGCCTCTGGTGAGGGGCATTCCCTGGCCTCCTCTGCCCTGGTCCCAGTCCTTGGGTCCTGAGAGGGAGACTACAGCAAGGAAGCACTAGGACAGTCTACTTACTCCCAAGACATCACTCATCCTACAACATTCATCATAAGACCAGTCGCACCCAGAGCCGTAGCGAGGCGGGTGAAGCTGTAGATTAGATAGATGATAGATAGATAGATAGATAGATAGATAGATAGATAGATAGATAGATGATAGACAGACAGATAGATGATAGATAGATGATAGTTTTTTTGTTTTGTTTTGTTTTGTTTTTCCAAGAGTGTCTCTCTGTTGCCCAGGCTGGAATGCAATGGTGCAGTCACGGCTCACTGCAACCTCCGCCTCCCGGGTTCCAGGGATTCTCCTGCCTCAGCCTCCCGAGGGAATCCCAGCCTGTAGCTGCGACTACAGGCGCGCGCCACTATGCCCGGCTAATTTTTGTATTTTTAGTAGAGACGGGGTTTCACCATGTTGGTCAGGCTGGTCTCGAACTCCTGACCTCAGGTGATCCGCGCCCCCCGCTTGGCCTCCCAAAGTTCTGGGATTACAGGCATGAGCCACCGCGCCCGGCCGATAGTTATATTAATCCTTTCTTTAATTTATGGATCTCAGGAAAAGGGCAGACTTGGTCGGGAGAGTAGACCCACCAGAGCTTCAGATTCCAAAGCCCCTCGGATCAGGGTCACTGCGGCAACCAGGGCCCCAGCCCTCTGGTCTCGTGCGTCACTGGAGGATAGGGGCTGGGCCACGGGAGGGCGGGGCGCGCCCTCTGGAAGGCGCGGAACTGTTGTGCGAGCCGAGCGCGTTGCTGCCCGGAGGCTCCTACGCCACGGCCCGCCGGGCCGGCGCCGGAAGTGAGTTGTTCCGAGGCGCCGCCGGGAGCTGCCACGTCCGAGACCCGGAGCAGCCACAGCCGCAATCATGGTGAGTGTTGGCACTGAGGAGGCCGAGCAGGGTGAAGGCCACGGTCGCGGCCCTCACGGGTTCCTCGGCCGTGCTGAGTCCCAAATCCCAGGCTGGAGCCGTTCAGCTCCCCTCCACCGCTTAGAGATTTGGGGGGCTCTGGCCCCGTCCTTGCGGACCATTCCGAGGGGAGTCCAGAGGTGAGGCCGAGGAACCTCCCTGACTGCGGGGCGCGTCGCTGCCGCGTCTCCTGCCAGTCCCCCTTCTCCTCGGTCAACAATTGAAAACAAAACGAGGAACAGCAGAGGAGCTACTGTATACCGAGCCCTCAGCATTGTTCGTAATCTCAGCCTGCTAACAGCCTTGTGAAGAAGGTGCTATTCTTCTCAACACTTTACAGATGAGGACACTTAAGGTTCGGAGACGTGGAGCCTCTTGCACAGCTGCTTAAGTGGTAGAGCCTAGATTTGAACCCTCCTAACCATTCCTTTCTGCCGCCTACTACATCTCCCAGCAGAGATGATTGAACTGTTGCTCGGGGTAGGGCCCCCAGGTGGGATGGGCACCTCGGGAAACGTAAAAATGGCCTGAACGACCCTCCGAAGGCAGGGGCTCAGGGTTTTTTAAGTCTCTGTGGCATCTGCAGTGTACATTCACTCCACACTTACTCCTTGAGTGAATGAATGACTGAATGAGAACTAAAGAACGGAAGTATCTGGGCTGAGCCTGGAATATCTAGTACATGCATTCTTTTAGAAACATGGGTGTGCCTCAGCAGCAGGTTTGAGGGAACCTGCAGGAACCTAGAAATCAGAACACTGTGTTCTTGTTCTGCAGAGGGTTAGGTGTAAACCACTCACCTCTGGCTCTTCCACTGCAGGTTAGAGTTGAGGCTCTTATGCTCTGACATTCAGCTCATCCTAAATGAATTTTTAACTCATTATCTGATTTCAAAGAGGTGAATTATTTTGAGTGCAGGTGTTAACAAGGACCAGATAATACCAGGTCCCTGGGAAGAAGTACTCCAAGAAGTTCTCTCTTTCTCTCTCTCCCCCTTCCTCTCTTCTCTCTCTCTCTTTCCCCACCCTCCCTCTCTCCCCGCTCCCTCTCCCTCCCCCCTTCCTCTCCCTCTCCCTTTCTCTCCCGCCCTTCCTCCCTCCTTCCTCCCTCCTTCCATCCTATTCTCTCCCCCTCCCTCTTTCCTTCCCCCGTTCTCTCTCTCTCTCTCTCATTCAGAAGCATGGTTCATCAACCGTGACTGGTGGGTGAGAGTGGTTAGAATTAAATGCTGATTATTTCTAAGGTCCTTTGGTAACCTGGTTGAAACTACCTCTCAGTAAACTTTCTTCCTGAATCTACTTATCTGCAGCTTTACAGAACTCAGTGTAACAACTGCTTTACATTCTAGACAGGCAGCCTGGTGGAGTGAAGTTTTGTGGACTGGGCGTTAGAAGGTTAGGAGATGGGGCTCTTTTCCCAGCTCTGCCTTGAACTGGCTCTGTGACTTTGGCAAGTGCTTTCTCTTCTCTGGGCTTCTTCATTTCCTTAGTCTGTCGTAGATCTCTGATTGACTGTGCCCTTGGTACCCTGCCCTCCCCGCCTTCCCGTGCACTTTGTAACCTATACAGCTCGGCACATGGAGGAAACTCCTTATTGTCCTTACTTGCCTTTGCAGACTTCGGGGACCTGATTTTTAGAGTCTAGAATTTGATGAGAGAACCTGTGCTTACTTGGTGTGTACCTCTTGAACTGCTTTGCAGCCATCCTCTTCCAGTGTCTGCCTTTCTAAAAACACAAGTCAAACTTTATACCTGTAGGGCTTGTGCTGGAAAAGATGAAATGGGGAAAATGGTAAGAAATGCCTGTTCCACACTGAAACTTCTTTTAAGTCCTCTTTTCTATCCCAAGAATTTAAGAGAATAGTGGTTGAGCAAAGAAAAACATAACAGCTTTTGTTCATTTACTTATTCAGCAAATAGTCACTGAGTTCCTTCTATTTGCAAAGCACTGTGCTGGATTTGAGGGGATTTGAAACTGCAGATGGCTCAGACCCTGGCTCCAAGGAGCTCACCTTCTAGTGGGGAGGAAGAAACAGCATAAAGTGTTGTATGTGTTCCTTGCTGAAGATATGCAAGAGAGTCCAGCCATTTGAGGATCTGAGAATCTTCAAGAAAGGTGATGGGTGGCCCCTTTTGAGCTGGACCTCAAAGAGTGGATAGGAGGGTGATGACCATGACACCATGTTCCAGCCCTACAAACTGTTCAACCCTGGATCCCACTAGGTGATGGACCAGGGAGCAGCCTCAGGAAAAACTCGAATCAAGTCCCCCAGTCTGAAGTAACAACCCTGTTATGCATAAACTGCCTGGAACATCAGAGCCTCTGTCATCTAGGAAAGGAACACCAGCTGTAGCTCCCTTGGGGTCTCTCCTCACCCTTAAGGGTAGCCAGGACTGCTTGCCATTTCCCCACACACATCAGGCTTTCTCAGACCTCTTTGTCTCTACTCGTGTATTCCCTCTGCTTGGCTGCCTGGACTGGTATTTTCCCCTGTGCCACCTGCAAATTCCTACCCATCATCTAAGGCTCAATTCATGTCTACCACCCCAGCCCTCAGGCTCCTACAGGACACGCAAACCACCATTAAAGAATTTATCTTGTGACACTAGCATTATTCGCGAGCTTCTCAAGGGCAAAAAGTTCCTCTTGTGTCTGTATATCCAGTTCCTGGCACAGCGCTTGGCAAAAAGTAGGTACTTAGAATTAATGCTTACTGAATGAGTGAACAAACAAATGCAGTCAAGAACTTGAGATGGTTGTATTCTAACTGCCATGAGTTAATTTACCAGTGATATCTTTGGTTCTAGGTGTCAGTAATTAACACTGTGGATACCTCCCATGAGGACATGATTGTAAGTATTAATATCACCCTCCCTGGAGGGCTGTGGACATGGGCATTTTTGTGGGAGGGAAGCAATTTGGGGTTTTCATTACCCCTTTTTGTTGATCATTCATGGATCCAGGGTGGCTTTGCAGTGGTTGCCCATCAGCCTGTAATCTCAGGGTATGGCTAGGCTCCCCAGCAGTGCCCTCTGAGCTGTCAGGACTGTGGCAGTCTGGTCACTCTCTGCTGGGAGGAACCTGGGAATAATTTGTAGTTCTAGGCTGTCAGTCTTCCAGCCAACACAATAACCTCTCGGATGAAGGCTGAGTGGGTACAGAGGTTTGACATAGTTTTCCCACTGTCTTCCTCCTGCTGTCACTTCTTAGCCCCACTGAAAACAGGGGTGAAAAGAAGAGAGTGTAGAAAGATGACTCAATACAAAGGCAGAGGACAACCACAGTGAAAGCCCCAAGCAGAGCCCAGTCAAACCACCAAGACAATAGGCCAAACAAGGCCCTTTGAACCAGAAGTCCGTACTCAGGGCATTTCCTGAGAGGTAAACACAAGGCTCAGTATAAGAGGACAGGGCTGCAGGAGAAGGTCCAGAGGTTAAAGTCTACAGCAGGAAAAACACAGACTGCTTCATTCAGGGCCAAGCAGCCTTTGAGCAAGACCCAGGACAGCTGGCTGACAGCGTTTCATGTCAGGGTTCTTGCCCTCACAACCTGTCCACCAACAGTTGCTTTTGGGTTTCTGAGAGGTTGTCTGATCCCAGAGTTGTGTATGTTCTCTCAATTCAGTCATGAGTGGTCTAGCTGTAAGACCACGTCTCCTTGGAGATAGCATGGCATCATGGGCAGGAAGACCCAATCTGAGACTCCCTAGCCAATATCTTAACTTTTCTGAGCCAGCCTCAATTTACTTATGGGAAAAATAATGGATATGCTACCTACTTGTATGAGTTTGGTTTGAGAACTAGATGAGGCCAAGTAGTAATGACAAACATTTGCATGCTCACTGTGTGTCAGGCCCCATGCTAAGTACTTTTCTTTTCTTTTTTTTTTTTTTTTGAGTTGGAGTTTCGCTCTCGTTGCCCAGGCTGGCGTGCAGTGGCACGATCTCAGCTCACCGCAACCTACACCTCCCAGGTTCAAGCAGTTCTCCTGCCCCAGACTCCCGAGTAGCTGGGATTACAGCTGTGCGCCACCACACCCAGCTAATTTTGTATTTTTAGTAGAGACAAGGTTTCTCCATGTTGGTCAGGCTGGTCTTGAACTCCCGACCTCAGGTGATCCGCCCGCCTCAGCTTCTTCCCAAAGTGCTGGGATTACAGGTGTGAGCCACTGCGCCGGCCGGCCGTACCTTTCATTCAATATCTTGTTTAACTTTCATAACAACCCTTGAGACAGATGCTATCATTAGCCTTATTTAAAGATAAGGGAACTAAGGCCCATAGGATGTTGGTAAATAATAAAGATAAGGAAACTGAAGCTCAAGAAGATGAAGTGTTTTCAAAGTTTGCACAGCAGGTAAACTAAAGAGATAGGATTTAGATCTGGAAGGTACTATGTCCTGCCTCCTTCCACTGAGAAGCATGAGAAGTGCTTCAGAAACACTCCTGTACTGTCTGCCCTCCAAGAAACCAAGGCCTGATACAGTGGAGGGAGTTCCCAAAGAAAAATCAGGATGTGCTCCTTGCGTAGGGAGGTGAGAATTTCCATCTGAGCCAGACAGAATGAGTGCCTTTGAATGGGCATAATTGCCCCTGGTGGCCATGGGAGTGCAGCTGATAGTCCTGAAACTCCCAGGGTGGGACAGCTGGGGAAAGTGACATCCATTGGAATAGGCAGGGCCAGCAAGCAGGAGGGACCAGGGTGTTCAGTGGTGCAGGAGGCATGGTGCCTCAGAGACCATCACCCTGTGGACAAGGATCTGCAGGGAGGGGCCAGGCCTAGTTCTGCATGCTCAGTCAGCATCAAGGAATTCGGTTCACAAGTGGTGAGAGCAGCGACGCTGAAGGCATTGTGTTCCTTGAGTGGAAAGTCTGGGAAGCTCTGGGCACATTACTAGTAAGGTCAAGCAGAAACCTCAAAACAAAGGTCCACAAAAGACCCAGGGCCAGGGCTGGAAAAAGCCCAAATATCTGAATGGAACCCTGTGTCCAGGCCAGAGCAGCATCACAGAAGACCTGACGGGGGACTCCAGGCAGTCAGAGGCCCACTCCTTTGGCCTGCTCCCATGCATTAGCATCAGGTGCTAGGGCTGAGCTGAACCCAGCTCAGTTCTTAGCCCACAGAGCCTAAGAACTGAGTAAGGCCTGAGAGGATGGAGGAAGAAGAGGGCAGCTAGGCCAACTTTTTTTCTCCCATACCCACCCTGCGGAACAGGAATGGAAGGGCCCTTCCCTGAGGTATGTAAAGGGTCTGTGACACCAGCTGGGCATGGCTTGCTTTGTCCATTTCAGAGAGACACTGCCCATTGGTGAAGTGAGAATGTCCACATGATAGCTTTCTGCCTGAGGGTGATGATACTTTGAGATTAGATTGATTTTAGGGAGATTCTGATCCAAACTAGACTCTGTGTGATGATGGCCCTCACCCCACCCACCCACCTACCCAGCCTGCAGGCTTCCCAAGCTGTCCTCCCTTTGCAGCATGACGCCCAGATGGACTACTATGGCACCCGCCTGGCAACCTGCTCATCAGACAGGTCTGTCAAAATCTTTGATGTGCGCAATGGAGGGCAGATCCTTATCGCCGACCTCAGGGGGTAAGTGCTAGCGAGCCCAGGGAAGGGCTCCAGGAATGGTGTGGGTTCTCAGGCCCTGCTTCAAGCGTGGGAGCAAGGCATGGAAGCCCAGATTCAGAGCAACCCCAAAGCACATTTAGCGGAGAGGACGCTGGGATCCCAGCCAGCCTGGCTGTCCTCAGCGGATGTCCCCAGGGATGATGCTGTTAAGGGCACAGGTGGATACAGGTGTGAATCTCAGCTCTGCCACTTTATATGTACCCACTAGAAGACCTTGGGCAAGTGAGTCAGTTTCTCTCTCAGAGCCTTCATCTGCACATCCTCAAAATTGGGCCAATGCTACCTCCTATCCAGCTAGTGCATGCAAGGCCCTGACACAGGGCCCAGGACACAGTAAGTCTTTAGTGCAGGCAGCTACTGCTACTTTTAAAAGTGGTAAACAGTACCATTTTGTGCAAGTTTAGCCAGTATGACCTGAAGTATCACAAAAGCATCACCGTAAGAATAATGCAAGAATGCTATCATTTTGTAAATCCCATTGTTCTGTCTGTTTACCCGTGGCAGGTGTTCAGTGATTATTTACAAATGTTTGACCTGCCCTGCTCCCTACTGAGATTCTTGAGGAAGTCCTGGCTCATTTTTATGGCCCCATCTCTACTGCTTTCCCTCAGCTCACTGCCTTTCACATATTTGTGGGTTTGTCTGGGTGCCATGGATCTCCAAGGGTTCTGTGAATAGAGTTCAGGGGTTGATGAATTGGGACAGGGGGAAAAAAATGCATTTTCAGTGACTCTGATATTTAGCATTTCCTTCAATTATGGATGTAGGCCAGAAACTTCAGTAGTATTTGTAGTGCCTGTCACTTTGTCACCAGTAGAAGTCACAGACATCACGGTTACTTAGCTACCTCAAAATATCACTTGTACTCATCACGACTTTGAAATTACAGTGGTTATTAGACCTGTCGCTAGGGTTTGTTGCTTGAAGTGTTAACGAAGTACATGCATCACTATCTCATAAATTGCTTTATAATATTTTGATAACAAGCTGGGCAAGGTGGCTCACACCTGTAATCCTAACACTTTGGGAGGCTTAGGTGGGAGGATGGCCTGAGCCTAGGAGTTTGAGGCTGCAGTGAGCCACAATGGTGCCACTGCACTGCAGCCTGGATGACAAGGCGAAACCCTTCTCAAGAAAAAAAAAAAAAAAGTTGATTACTCTATAATTTATAATTGAATTTTCTTTATAAGCCTAGTTCTGTGTGTTTTGTACATTATTCTGATGAGGGTCCATAACCTTCCCCAGAATGCACAGAAAAGATTAAGAGCCATGACGGGTAGGTGCTCAGCATGTGTTTGTTAACTGAATTAAAAAGCATAAACTAAGTCAGTGTCCATTTGGGGAAATGGGCCTAGAAGTTCCCTCTGTCTGAGTGTCAAACGATCAAGTGACTAAGGAGCCAAATCAAGCTTCTCTATGCAGGAGCCCCCCAGGCAGGCAGAGAGCTGCCACAGTGCAGCTTGTTGGCCAAGGCAGTTATGTTTGCTGTGACTCTGTCCTTTCTGCTATTTTTCTTACATTCAAAGGATGTGAAATATTGGAGGGATAAAAAAAATTCCCACCCCGTTCTTTTTTCCCTTAGTAAAAACTGTGCTAGTTGTTGGAAGATTGAGTCTACTCAGTTTCATTAAAAGAGACTTTGTAGAGACTGGGACTGTCCTGTTGTCCCAGTCAGACGGAGGAGGAGACTTGAGTGTGTGCAGCCCACGGTGAAGGAGTAAACCAGGAGCAGCACTAATAGCTAATGGGTATTGAGTGGCTTTTTTCTTTCCTTCTACCAAGCATTGTTCCAAACTTTATGAAAGAATTCTTATTGATGCCTCCATTTTCAGGTAAAGAGACAAAGATATCCTTGCCTAAAGTCAAGAGCTAGTGAATGGGAGAATGGGTCGGGTCTCCTAACCACTAACTCTACCATGCTACTCTACCTCTTGAGTGCTAAGGTGCAAAACCTTCTCTGGGCCAGAAAAATGATCCCCGTGCAAAGCCTGGCACAGAGTATGTGCTCAGATAGTACCTGTTATCAGGTGAATGGATAAAGATCAGAAGAGAAGGGAAAGACATGCCTTTCGAACAAATTAAAAGAGTAGTGGAAAACATCAAAATGAAACCAATAATGCCTCCTCAGGAAGCTGACCGTCGGGAAGGATGAATAGCAATTCAGTCTACAAATATTTCCTGAGCACTTGTGGCTGGAAACCCTGGACCAATTAATGACTAAGCTGTAGACAGTACATATAGACAGTGCTGGCTGCAGTCTGGGCAAGTGAGGCTCCTGCCTGGCCAAGACAGGAAGGCTGACCCAGAGGCTCAACTCTCTCTCAAAGGTCTGTGACCTTAGGTTGCTTAACCTCTTAGGACCTCAGGCTCCTGACTGTCCACTGAGCACCCCTTTTGAAATGGCATTGTATAGCTCTCCCTTTGAAGTTCTTAAGCAATTCTGCCCTGATATATCGTCGCAGGGAGCCATTTAGTTCTGTCCAAAGTAGTGCCTGCAGAGGCACTGTGGGTTCCTCTGGCCTATCTCTCCCTTTGTAGTCATGAGGGTCCTGTGTGGCAAGTGGCCTGGGCTCACCCCATGTATGGCAACATCCTGGCATCGTGCTCCTATGACCGGAAAGTCATTATCTGGAGAGAGGAAAACGGCACCTGGGAGAAGAGCCACGAGCATGCAGGACACGACTCCTCAGGTACGCTGAGCATGGCAGCAGAGCGGGCGAGGGGACCACTGGGTAAAAAAGGACTCTGTCCCAGCTGGAGCCCTGGCTCCCTGCCCCTTGTGGTGCCTCTTGTCTGTCCCTTGAGCTTTGGTTGGCTTTTCTGCTAGTCTGTCCGCAGCTGAGTAAGGCCCTAAGACCTAAAGCCAGTCCAAAGCAAATAAGAAAAGACAGGTGAGTTTCTCTTCAGAATTATTCATTTTAAGGACTACGCTTCATTCTCAGATTGTTGTCCTACCCACTTTTTTGTTAGACTGTAGGTTATGAAATCGTGGTATTAGTAGGTGATGGGTTTTTTTCGGTGTCCTCAGTTGACCAAGTTACAGCTTCCCCCTGGTGACTCCTACGGTTGTTTGTTGTAGAAATTTAGTAAAACAGTAAATCTGTGGAAGGCGGGACCTGGGGCCGCAGTCTCCCTGCTTTGCTCACTGCACTCTCCCTCTTCCCGCAGTGAACTCGGTGTGCTGGGCCCCCCATGACTACGGCCTGATCCTGGCCTGTGGGAGCTCAGATGGGGCCATCTCCTTGCTGACTTACACCGGGGAAGGCCAATGGGAAGTAAAGAAGATCAACAACGCTCACACCGTGAGTCCACCCCCTGCCTTTCGTGCAGCGAGAGCGCTTGCCTTGCCCTGTGTCTGCTGCAGACCCCCTAGAGGGTGGCAGGGGAGGGTCCCCGCTGGACAGTGGGCCGGGGAGTGGTCAGCTAACCAGACATGATTGCTCTAGAGCAGCTTTGAGCCTCTTTGCTCTGAAGCCAGACCAGGCTGCACCAGCCTCATTCAGCCCAGGCAGGGCTTGGCACTGCTTCCTTGCGTGCTCCCAAGCAGGGGAGGGCTGGTGCAGCAGCAGCCTGCTCACTGCCACCTTAGCTATGGTTGCCTCCGGGTGACATGCCCTGCAGCAGTCATTGGGACCCTGTAGAATGGAGTGGTGTTATTAAAACTTTTAAAAAGTATGTGAGCTATGCATACATTTAAGAAAGATTAACATAAACAAGGTCATTCTTTACCCAACTTTTGGTGAATCAGTGAGTGACAGTGGTCGTGATGTTGGTGGTTCAATCAAGGAATAAATGTTTGCAAAGCAAACATCAATGTCCTACCTCCTACCACCACACAGTTCAAAAACCAACAATAACCAGTGTGGGGGGCTCATATGACTAGTGCCATGTTGTTTGCTGTCATGCATCTGTATGATTATTGGATACTTTATGAGTTTTTATTCTACAATAATTTGTATCTATTCTTTTTCTAATCTACTCATTCCAGTTCAGGGTCACAGGTGGCTGGAGCCTGTCCTGGCAGCTTAGGGCATGAGGGAGAAGCCAGCCCTGGACAGGATACCATTCCACCAGAGGAGCACTCACACACACCCCCACACTCACACTGGGACAATGCAGACGTACCAGTGAAGCGAACATGCACATCTTTACAGTGTGAAAGGAAACCAGAGTACCAGGAGAGAGCCCAAGCAGACACAGGGAGAACACGCGGACTCCACACAGGCAGGGGCCCCTGCTGGGAGTTGTTGCTTTTTTTTTTTTTTTTTTTAATCTTGTCAACATTATAATGAAATGAAATTGAGGATCAGTTGTACATAGAATGAGACAGTCTGTGGTCTTTTGTGACTGGCTTCTCCTACTTAGCATAATGAGTTCAAGTTTCATCAATTTCATTTCATTATAATGCTATGAACATTTGCAGATAAGTTTTTGCATGAATACATGTTTTTAATACTCTTGGGTCTATACCTAGGTGTGAAATTGCTGAATCATATAGTAATTCTGTGTTTAACTTTTTGAGGAACTGCTAAACTGTTTTGCAAAGTAACTGTACCCTTTTACATTCCCATCAGCAGTGTATGAGGGTTCTAATTTCTCCACATCCTCACTAACACATGTCTGCCATTTTGATTACAGCTGTCCTAGTGAATGTGAGGTGGTATCTTACTGTGATTTTTTGGGTTTGTTTTGTTTTGTTTTTTTGAGACGGAGGCTTGCTCTGTCACCCAGGCTGCAGTGCAGTGACGTGATCTCGGCTCACTGCAACCCCTGCCTCCCAGGTTCAAGCAATTCTCATGCCTCAGCCTCTTAAGCAGCTGGAATTACAGGCACATGCCACAACACCCGGCTAATTTTTGTATTTTTAGTAGAGACAGGGTTTCACCATGTTGCCCAGGTTGGTCTCAAACTCCTGGCCTCAAGTGATCCGCCCACCTCAGCCTCCCAAAGTGCTGGGATTACAGGTGTGAGCCACCGCACCTGGCCCTTATTGTGATTTTTATTTGCATTTTGCTAATCAAAGATGATGGTGAGCATCTTTTGGGGGCTTTTGGAGAAATGACTGGGAGGAGTTTGCACTCTGTAACACCGAGTGAGTGCAAGCGGCCCACAGTAAGAAAGGCTGAAGGGGTGGGAAGAAATCTGAGCTCTGTGATCCTCCAGAGCAAGCCTCTGGGACAGGGCCCCTCAGGAGGAAGAACTGCAGGAAACGAAATCACAGTTGAGCTGGATAGGGACACAGGAAAGGAAGGATGAGATGTAGACCAATGTGGGGAAGAGGAACAAAGACAAGAACTCCTGAAAGCCATCTCCCACGTTTTTTAACACTACACAGAAACGAGGGAGAATTCTGAGCTTAGACTTTCCTGAGCCTTTCTTATCAGGAAAACTCATCTCACCTAAAAATAACAGAAAAGTATTTGAAGTGAAATTGCATACAAAGTTGTTATATAAGAAACAAGAATATGCAAAATAACCTCCCTGCGGACAGTGAGAGCATATTAGAAAGACACGCCCACATAACCGAGCCAAGCTGTAACCTGCTGTTTCAAATCAAGCCAGGTGACATTCTAACAATACAAAACAAGACAGAATAGTGTAAATCAACTTTTTTTTTTTTTTTTTGAGACGGAGTCTCGCTCTGTCGCCCAGGCTGGAGTGCAGTAGCGCAATCTCGGCTCACTGCAAGCTCCGCCTCCCGGGTGCATACCATTCTCCTGCCTCAGCCTCCCGAGTAGCTGGGACTACAGGCGCCCGCCACTACGCCCGGCTAATTTTTTATATTTTTAGTAGAGACGGGGTTTCACCGTGGTCTCGATCTCCTGACCTCGTGATCCGCCCACCTCGGCTTCCCAAAGTGCTGGGATTAGAGGCGTGAGTCACCGCGCCCGGCCAAATCAACTTTTTAAAAATCAGAAATAAGGTGACAGAACTCAGGAAAGAATTAGAATTAAAAATCATTTCAGAAGTAAAGACTAAGACGAAATGCAAGTGTTGATGAACACAGCAGATCCTGCCTGAAAAGGATAAACAGTGTGAAAAAGGAAACATTTCAAGAGCAAAAAAGTGAAAGGGTAAAAAGGTTTTGAGCAAAAGTAAAGACAGGCAGAAAGGTCAGACATATGAATACCAGGAGTCCCTGGAAAGGAAAACAGAACAAATTCCAAAAAGTAATCCAGAAAACTTTCTTAAAATTAAAAAACAAAGATTTGAAACTTCAGATTGAGAGATCATACCCCACACTTAACAATGTCAGCCAGGCGCGGCGGCTCAGCCTGTAATCTCAGCACTTTGGGAGGCTGAGGTGGGCGGATCACCTGAAGTCAGGAGTTCAAGACCAGCCTGACCAATATGGCAAAACCCTGTCTCTACTAAAAATACAAAAATTAGCCGGATGTGGTGGCGCGCACCTGTAATCTCAGCTACTTGGAAGGCTGAGGCAAGAGAATTGCTTGAACCCGGGAGGCAGAGGTTGCAGAGAGCCGAGATCACACCATTATACTCCAGCCTGGGCGACAAAGACAAAGCAAGACTCTGTCTCAAAAAAAAAAAAAAAAATCAAGGCCAGGCGTGATGGCTCAGCCTGTAATCCTAGCACTTTGGGAGATCAAGGTGGGAGGATTGTTTGAGGCCAGGAGTTCAAGACCAACCTGGCCAACATAGTGAGACCCTGTCTCTTAAAAAAAAAAAAATTCAACCCAGCATCACCAACCAAAAGATATAATTCTAGTAAAATTATTAGACTTTAAAGAAAATTTTGGGGGGTTCTAGAGAAAAGGAACCTTGTGACTTAAAGGGGAAAGACAATTAGATTATTGTCAGACTTTTCAATAGTAAGGATTGGTGCAGAAGAAAAAAGAATAACATGTTTAACATACTCTAGGAAAGAAAGTGTGAGCCAAGGATTTATAACCAGAAAAAAGACTTATACACAAAAGGTTATAGCAGCTTTAATAGCCAAAAACTGGAAATAGTCCACATGTCCATCAACAGGTAAATGATAAGTTGGGATATATCCATACTTTGGAAATACTGCGAGCAATAAAAAGAAATGACTTAACACAATAAGATGAAGAATAAATTTCAAAATAATTATGCTGAGTGAAAAAAAGAAGAAAAAGGACACACTGTGATTCCACTGCTGTAATATCTAGGAAATGCAGCTGAGTAGGCCCATGGTCACCAAGATTGGGGGCTGCAGGATAGGGAAATGGATTACCAGGGGATCCGAGGAAACTTTTGGGAATGATGGGCATGTTCCTTATCTTGATTGAGGTGATGTGATGATCCTACAGGGTATATTTTTGTCAAAATTCACCAAATCATGCACTTGATATGCAGTTTATGTCAATTATACCATATCAAAGCTGTTTTTAAAATTAGCTTTGGAGTGTAAAGGATATGAACTATTATCAATATGCAAGAATTCAGGGATTATTGTTTCTAGGAGCCCTTGCTGAGGAATCTACTAGAGGATACAAGTCACACAACAAAAATGACTACAAATACTTCAGCGTAAATATATAGTTACTTGTAGAGAACTAAGACGAAATGAGGGTTAAAAGGCTGGGCCCAGGGTGGGCACCGTGGCTCACACCTGTAATCCCAGCACTTTGGAAGGCTGAGGCAGGTGGATCACCTGAGCTCAGGAGTTCGAGACCAGCCTGGCCAACATGGCAAAACCCCATGATGTGGTTTGGCTGTATCCCTACCTAGATCTCATTTTGAATGCCCATGTATTGTAGGGGGTACCCAGTGGGAGTTGAGTCATGGGAGGAGGTCTTTCCCATGCTGTTCTCTTGATAGTGAATAAGTCTCACAAGATCTGATGGTTTTATGAGGAGGAGTTCACCTGCACAGGCTCTCTCCCTTTTTGCTGCCATCCATGTGAGACGTGACTTGCTCCTCCTTGCCTTCTGCCATGATTGTGAGGCCTCCCCAGCTACGTGGAGCTGTAAGTCCATTAAACCTCTCTTTTTTTTTTGTAAACTGCCCAGTCTCAGGTATGTCTTTATCAGCAGTGTGAAAATGGACTAATACACCCCATCTCTACTAAAAATACAAAAATTAGGCAGGCATGGTGGCACACACCTGCAATCCCAGCTACGCGGGAGGCTGAGGCAGGAGAATCACTTGAACCTGGGAGGTGGAGGTTGCAGTGAGCCAAGATCGCACCTCTGCACTCCATCCTGGGCAACAGAGCCAGACTCTGTCTCAAAAAAAAGGCAGTGGCTCACACCTATAATCCCAGTACTTTGGGAGTCTGAGGTGGGAGGATCGCTTGAGCCTACGAAGTTTGAGGCTGCAGTGAATGAACCATGATCATACCAGCCTGCACTCCAGCCTGGGTGACAGTGAGACCCTGTCTCAATTAAAAAAAAAAAAAATTTGTTAATAATAAATAAAGAGGAGAATCAGTCATCTTTGGAAAGTGATAGAACCAGTTCAGAAAGAATCAAGCCTGGATGGCTTTCCTTTTTGACCTTGTATTAGTCTGTTTTCACACTGCTGGCAAAGACACACCCGAGACTGAGCAATTTATAAAGGAAAGAGGATGGAGAACTCACAGTTCTACATGGCTGGGGAAACCTCACAGTCATGGCAGAAGGCAAAGAGGAGCAAGTCACATCTTACATGGATGGCAGCAGGCAAAAGAGAGAGCTTGTGCAGAAAAACTCACATTTTTAAAATCGTCAGATCTAGCGAGACTTATTCACTATCATGAGAACAGCATGGGAAAGACTTGCCCCTGTGATTCAATTACCTCCTACTGGGTCCCTCCCACAACACGTGGGAATTCAACATGAGATTTGAGTAGGGACACAGCCAAACCATATCAGACCTCTGCCCCTGGGTAACCTAATAGTTCATGAGGAGAAGTGCCCCTATCTGGAGCATTCCATGGAATAAATGACAAAGAAAGGATAGAATTAAGAGTATCACCATTTTGCAAGCCCCAGTGAATTAAGAGAGACCTGAGTTACTGACAGCTGTTAATATAAGAGACAATCTAACGTGCCTCCTGATGAGAGAACACACCAGCTCTAGTCTTGCCAAAGGGATCACACCTGAGTCTGTCTAGTCTTGGCTCCAGCTGACAGTTTTCAGGAATTCAGAGGAACATATTGAACTGCGTATGAAGCAGCAAAACCCAGACCAAGAGACTAGGCTCTCTTCAGCAGAAAAATTGTAAGGAAAAAAATCAGAGGAGGAATCTGCAAAGTAGGAGATGTAAAAAAACATCCAAAAAATGTTTAATGGACAAGACTAAACCATAAGTATCTAGGGATGCACATTTGGGTGATAAAATGGGGGAAAAATGGGTTAGAAGTCAGGGCAGTAGTTACTTACAGTGGAAGAGGGAGCTATGATTAGGAAGGGCATAATGACAGGGCTTTTCAGGCAGGTGGCAGAATTTTTGTTTCTTGATCTATTACTTTATAACAAAAGATTTTTCTTAAAAAAAAAAAAAGCTCCAATGTGCCATTCTTTCATGTGTTTAAAAAATGTCCTGTTTCTTAAATTTGTGGGAGTTCTTAATTTCTACTTTTAGCACACACTGCAGAAAAATGCACACACTGTTGGGATCCTTGAGGGAGAATTCTGAGCAGTGGACCATATGATAAGTGCTTCATGTCAGCCTTCACACACAGTCCAGCCCTAAGAAGCGGAGGGGAGAGGGACAGCAGGCTTGGGTCTGCAGAAGCAGTGTTCTCTTGCAAGGCAGAGTCATCATGTGTCCCATCTTTACAGATTGGCTGCAATGCCGTCAGCTGGGCCCCTGCTGTTGTACCTGGAAGCCTCATAGACCAGCCATCGGGGCAGAAACCCAGTTATATCAAGAGGTTTGCATCAGGTGGCTGTGACAACCTCATCAAGCTGTGGAAGTAAGTAGGGATGTGTGGCCTTCTCTTTGAGGGGACACTTCTACCCTTTACCCTACTCACCATGACTCAGCCACATTCACAAGAAACAAGGTCATCTTTCTTTCTCCCTCCTGCCAGTAAAATACTATTTTCAGTCTGTTGGAGGATATCCTTGAAAAACAACACAACTCCTGTTCCCCTAATTCCCAACTGTTGGAGCTGACTCTCTGGCTGTGGAAGCAGAGCATTTTCTGGAGGGGTGAAGGGAATAAAATGCCACAAACTCCATGAATGAAAGAAGAAAGATGGAATTGCTTCCTCAACCCAGGCAGAGCCTGTCAGGTTGGGGAGGAGTTGAGGTGTGGGAAAGGCCCCCTGCTGATTCTCTGTCCCCACTGTTAGGGAGGAGGAGGACGGCCAGTGGAAGGAGGAGCAGAAGCTAGAAGCGCACAGTGACTGGGTTCGAGATGTGGCCTGGGCCCCCTCCATTGGCCTGCCCACCAGCACCATCGCCAGCTGCTCCCAGGTCAGCCCAGGGCCATGAGAGTATCCCTTGTCATTTAATCTCGAGTTACGCCCATCAGCTCTTAGTCTCCTTAGCAGAAAGTCCTCTGGGAGGGTAAAGGGAGAGCAACAGGCACCTTTGGCCCAGAGCACAGGGAGTCAGGTCATTGTGTGGGGAAGTCTTGGTCAGAAGCCACAAGTGGCCTGCCTCTGCCGAGATGAGACAGCTACAACAGAACCAGCACCAAAAAGGAGGCAGATTTGGGATGAATTTTCCCTTCTGACCCATGTGAGACTAGGGAGCCGAGGTGCCCAGGTGCAGTTCCGAGTGTTCCAAAGCAACGATGGGGTGGGATGGGAATTCTAGGCTCAGCTAGCAAGCCACCCTTTCCAGACAGCAAGGACGGCCAAGGGTGAGCCTTTAGTTACGTGCCACCGCCCTAGAGGGAGCCAGCCAGGTCTTTCACATCATAGGAACCTATTTGGTTTGGTTCTAAATTTGAGATTTTTGTGCTTTTTTACTTGTGCCTTCTCATTCTCCGAGCTTGGTTTTTGGAGAGCTCTGCCCATTCAGTTGAGAAGGTATAGACGGCCAGTGGAAGTGACTTGGCAGGCATGAGGAAAACCCCAGAGAGAATCTGAGTTAGCAATGCAGACAGAGCCCACCTCCGAAACCCGGATGAGAAAAGGAATCCGGGAGACTCTTAACCAGTGTGAAGAGACAGAAACAAGGCTGTGGACGCCCCAGAGGTCCTTGGCTCCCCTTTGAATCCCCCACCCTGTTCCTGCAGAGAGGTGCCGCGTGGCTCTAGATTAGGAGGACATCACAAACGCAGGAGTCTTGACCCCACCTGACTCTATCCTGTTTCTTCCTAGGACGGTCGTGTGTTCATTTGGACCTGTGATGATGCCTCAAGCAATACGTGGTCCCCTAAATTGTTGCACAAGTTCAATGATGTGGTGTGGCATGTGAGCTGGTCCATCACAGCCAACATCCTGGCTGTCTCCGGTGGAGACAATAAGGTACATACATACCCATTCCCCGTGGCATGGTGGACATGGCCTGTTGGTCTTCACCCCGCCCACTAGAGAGCGCACTTGACATTCCCGTCTGACTGCAGGCTGGGCACGAGCCTTAGCCAGGACTGCGTTTTGAGTGTGCCTCTTAGTTACATCATTAATGTCACAGCCCCTGAGGTAGTATTAACACGTCCCCCTTTCACAGATGAGGAAAGAAGCTGACAGAGGCGATTTGACTTGCATGGGGGTCCCAAAACTATGAGGTGGCAGAGCCAGTCAGGCCCATCACCCTACTAAGCATTTGGTCACCTCATGGTGATGTTCAGTTAGCTGTGCCAAAAAAGCAAGTGTATAAGAACCCATAAACAAAAGCAAGAAGATTGGGGATTTTTTGTCCATAACACTTAAAAGGCTTTTTAAAAACCTGTAGAGTTTATGAATACTTGTTATGCTGGTAAGAGGTAGGTACACAGTGGGTGCGTTGAAAGAGTTTGCATTTTGCAGCTGAAAAGAGTTCTGGAGACCAGCTGCACAGGGATACAAATGTACTTCACACAACTGGACTGTGCAGTTAAAAATGGCCAAGATCATTTTATGTTACATGTATTTTACAATTAGAAGGAAAAAAAGCTACCCGCAGAAAGGAAGCAGTAACAAGCCATAGCCATCTGCCCAGCTGAATTCCCCTATAAGACAGAGGATCTCTAACGCCACAGGGTCAGTTCCACGTGGAGTGGCCGTGCTGCGTTTTCAGGCACATCTGCTCTGCGTCTGAAGTGTGAGTTGGTCTGGATCCTGCCAGCCCTTGCTGCTTCTCTCCCTTGCCTATGTTGGTCTTTTACTGTTTGTTTCCCAGTGGCCACTTTGGCTCCATGTCTTACCTTTCATTTGTGTGGCTCACGGCACAACCAACACAGGCAAGGCAGAGAAGCAGCTGGTCTCCAGAACTCTTTTTCAGCTGCAAAATTGAAACTCTGTACCCATTAAATAACTCCCTTCCCCATTGCCCCTCCCCAGCCCTGGCAGCCACCCTTCTCCTTTCTATGTGAATTTGACTGCTCTAGGGACCTATCTAAACGGAATCATACAGTATTTGTCCTTTTGCGACTGAGTTATGTCACTAGCAGTATGCCCTTAAGGTACCTCCATGCTGTATGTAGCATGTCAGAATTCCTTCCTTTGTAAAGCTAAGTAGTGTTGCATTGTATAGACAGCCCACACTCTGTTTCTACACTTACTCCTCCACCAAAGGGCACCTGGGCTGTTGCCACCTCTTAGCTATCGCGAATAGTGTGGCTGTGAACATGGGCGTGCAGATCTTGAGAGCCTCTGCAGGCAGCTTTTCTGGCCGAGGGTCCCTTTCATCTACAGTGGTCCCAGAAGGATCTAGCAGGCTCCTTCTCAAAGCCATATTTCTAGTGAGTGCCAGAGTTAGGACTAGAACCCAGGTTAATGGCACTCAGGACTGACCAAAGGAAACAGATTGCCTCAAGCAGGCCCACAGTGATTTTTACAAGGCTGTAAGCAAGTGCCTGGCTGTGCATGCAATGTTTTGGGGTCCCCATCACTATGCATTTAGGCTTCTTGCTCTTTCCTTCTTTATAAGCATGTTTCCTTTTGCTGTCTCCATAGCACCCTTACCTAAAGGACTTAGTATGTTTTCAATCCCAGAGCATTCTGCAGTGTGTTGAGTGAATAGTTTTTGTCCCTAAAGCAAGAGTTCTTAAAATCAAAATTGTTATTTTCATTTTTAATCTATGTACATAGCTTTAGATTTTTGGTTTTTTTTTTGAGATCGAGTCTCACTCTGTCATCCAGGCTGGAGTGCAGTGGCGCGGTCTCAGCTCACTGCAACCTCAGCCTCCCCAGTAGCTGGGAGATTACAGGTGCCCGGTAGTTTTTTTGTATTTTTAGTAGAGACGGGGTTTCACCAGTTCAGGCTGGTCTCGAACTCCTGGCCTCAGGTGATCCACCCATCTCAGCCTCCCAAAGTGCTGAGATTAAGGTGTGAGCCACCATGCCCAGCCTAGATTGATTTTTTTTAATGCAGCCTCCTAATTTTCACTCTCTAGGGTCAAACCTTTTCAGCTTTTAGCTATTTCTTATACAGTTTACTTCAGTGTAGTAACAACATATTGAACTGTTACCTTCCTCTACCACAGTAGTTTTCAAACTGCAGTGTTGTTAAATCTGTTAAAAACAGATTGCCAGCCCCACCCCCAGAGCTTCTTAGTCAGTTGTTCCAGGCCCCAAGAATCTGCAGTTGTAGCAAGCCTCCCAGGTGACCAATGCTCTGTTCTGGGGACCACACTTTGCAAACCCTGCTCCCTGCCACCCCATATCCTCTCACTGTAGCTCTGTCACAGTTTGGTGAAAACAGTATCCTGTGTTGACATCATCATCCACAGCTGCTGTTATTGTTACTCCTTTTTTTCTGCGAGTTTTTATTCCTGGACTGACTCTTTTTGGTGGGATTTCAGTGGAGAAGGGACATGCTGTGTTCACCTACAAGCCTCTGGGCAGTGGTTCTTGATGGGGATGAGGCTCACATTTAGGGGACAGCAGAGGGAAGGGCACAGACCCGGGATAATCTGGTTGTGCACTGACTTACTTACAGGTGACCCTGTGGAAGGAGTCGGTTGACGGGCAGTGGGTGTGCATCAGTGATGTCAACAAGGGCCAGGGCTCCGTATCAGCGTCAGTCACAGAGGGCCAGCAGAACGAGCAGTGACAAGACAGGTGGGGCCTGGCTCCCCACCCGCCAGCTCCAGGACTGCCCCTTCCTAGGCCAACTAACCAAACAACTGGGAAGAGCCCCCAACTCCAACAGGATTATTTTCCCAGGAGGAGTTACAGATGCAGCCACAGATTGATCATCTGCCTTAACACGATCGGAGATGCGTTGTAATCTGCTGTCCAGCTGAAAGCACTCATGAGGAAGAAACTACAAGTGATGTTCAAATCTATTTTAAACAACTATTTTGGGCCATTTTTATGTACCTTTGGGTTCAGGCATTATTTGGGGGGGGTTTGTTTCCAAAGTAACTAAATAAAGTCATATTGCTTATAATTCCTGCTGTTATCCTAACCACCGCCCCCCCCCCACCCCACCAGCTCAGTTTGACTCTTGTCAGTCCATGCACTAGAACAAACATTCACAAAGGCCATGGCTGTGATGGCCTGGCTCAACCCCACCCACAAAGGTGGCTTGTCACTGCATTCAGTTTATACTGAAAGCACCATGCAGAACACTGGACTCAGCCTTTGGTGACTGACAAGGACTGTAGCCCTGGGTCTGCTACTTACCCTCTCGGTACACATCCTCTTCTGCAGAATGGTACTAATACAGTCTGCCCTCCAGGATGGCTGCAAGACTCAAACATGCTAGTGCATCTGGTGACCCACAAAATGCCACGCAGATGCAAGGTGGTATTAACCAAACACCAATAGTTAAGATGCTGGCCCAGAAAGTGGGCACAATTCATTTAGTTTATTGACCCTGTCAGGGAAAGGAGGGCCCCATGATGGGAGACCTAACTGACCCTCAACCAGGTATCACCTTTCAGCAGAGGCCCTGTGACCCTGACAATCGCCATAGCCATCATTGAGCCTGCAGTGAGCCAGACCCTACAATGGATCTTTCACACATTCACTAAGCAACACAAGAACCCTGTGTGGGTGTCCCCAGTTCACTGATGAGGAAGCGCTCATAAGGTAGAAGCCCTGCCCAGGACTGTGCAAACGTAAAGCCAGCATCAGAGCCTGGCCCGTCTCAAGAGTTACTCCCCACTGTAGAATCAGGGTGGGAGCTGGGGGGCTCTCCTCAGCTGTAATCCAAGGGTGTTTCTCACACCAAACCTTTGTGTGCATAGGTCCAGATAAAAGGTCAGCCCACTCACCTCAGGACCCCTAGTCTGCCTACTTCTTGTCCTTCCCTCCTTTTTCAGCAGCAAAACCCCCTTTAAAAAAAAAAAATCTTTGCTCATACTATGTAACATAGAAAAAAGTGAAACTGCTTTGGTTAAAGGTGAAGATAGAGAGGCCATGGCCTGGCTCAGTCAGCCTCCCAGTCACTCCACAAAACCCAAGCCTTCTGAGACCAACATGAAAACGGCTGCTTCCTTCCTTCCCTTACTCAGAAAAGCAAAGCCCAGGAAGGCACCTTCACGTGCACCACTGAGTGTCGAGTTCTACACTGAATCCTTGAACCATATCCACGTCTGCCTCCCTGTACGCTCTGTGCTCCTCAAGCCTGGGCCTGGGCTTCCTATGGTGCCAGCTGCTGTCACCAAGAAAATACCAAGAAGGAACTAGTCCCGTGTCACTCTGGGTTGGTGGTAGGTTAATGGGTCCCTGTGTGCTCTATTTTTTACCACCAAGGATCGGTTAAGATAATTGGGGGTTAAATGAAGTTGGCACCATAATAGTTGTTTATACTTAGAGTGGCAACACATTAACCATTCCTGGGGTAAGAGGAGACCCCAAAATTTGTTACCACAAAATAGCCTAGTCAAATAGAAATACTATCTGTAAAACTTGCAGGGCAGTTGTCAAGCCCAAATGAGATAAAAGTAAGGGAAATTTAAAAGGCATAGAGCTCTGGTTAGGGCCAGATGGCACTAGCAGCCATGTTTTTAATCCTTTTGCAAAAACAAAGCAACTGGGACAGCAAAAGAAACCCACAGACCCTAGAACATGGAGCAGGCCAAAGCCTTCATAGACACAATACCTCTGAGAGATCAGCAGGGTGAAGAAAAGGGAGCTTTTATGGTGCTATAAGCCAGAGACCCCCAAAAATTGCCATCAAATACTCATCCACTCTGAGTACAAAACTCAGCAAGCCACTGTGAAAACAACTCCCAAAACTAGAAGATTCACAGGCTTCCATTTACAAGCGAGTCCAGAAACACTAAGGGGAGACCTTCCACTTCTGCATATAAAGGATTAACGATTATAAGAATTTCCCAGCCAGGCATGGTGGCTCACAACTGTAATCCCACACTTCGAAAGGCCAAGACGGGCAAAATGTTTGAGCCCAGAAATTCAAGACCAGCGTGGCCAACATGGCAAAACCCCATTTCTACTAAAAATACAAAAATTAGGTGCAGTGGTGTGTGCCTGTAGTGCCAGCTACTCAGGAGGCTGAGGCACAAGAATCGCTTGAGCCCAGGAGGCGGAGGTTGCAGTGAGCTGAGATTGCACCACTGCACTCCAGCCTCGGCAAGAGAGCGAGACTCTGTCTAAAAAAAAATAATTTCCCTGGCTGGGCACAGTGGCCAGCACTTTGGAAGGTTGAAGGAGGAGGATCTCTTAAGCCCAGGAGTTTGAGATCAGCCTGGGCAACACAGCAAGAGCCTGTCTCTTTAATAATAAAAATTTCCCTCACACTATAAACAACTAGGAAATCACGAAAAATACATGAAACAACTACTGCTTTCAGACATAGGACAACAGGCAGTGTTTGGGAAAAGGGAAACACGTAAGCACAACAAATGCCCCAGATTACTACCCAGAAGCAGTTTCTGGGCCAAAAGGTAAAGAGAGATTCCAGAGTCTAGTAGTCTCCAGGAGTTGAAGAGACAGAAGTCAGAGTTCAGGAAGACCAAGGCAGGCCGAGCGTGGTGGCTCACGCCTGTAATCCCAGCACTTTGGGAGGCCAAGGCGGGCAGATCACCTGAGATCAAGAGTTCGAGACCAGCTGGCCAACATGGTGAAACCCTGTCTCTACTAAAAATACAAAAATTAGCCCAGCATGGTGGTGCACCCCTGTAATCCCAGCTACTTGGGAGGCTGAGGCAGGAGAATTGCTTGAACCAGGGAGGCGGAGGTTGCAGTGAGCAGAGATTACACCACTGCACTCTGCCCTGGGCGAAAGAGCAAGGCTCTGTCTCAAAAAACAAACAAACAAACAAAAAAGACCAAGGCAGAAGTGAAGGCAGAGGAGGACAAGAGGAAGAAGCTGCACAGAGCAAGCTCCTGAGAGCTGAGGGGTCTCCTGGAGTCTTTGGCCAAGTACTAACCTTCATATATGAAGGGTGAAACCAATAGACCAAGCAGCTGGAGCTCACATAGGGGTGGGAATAGCCCATGTTTCCAGCAACCAGAAAAAAAAAAGAGACATTCCATCCAGAAGAACAAATATAAGAGTGGCAGCAGCCCAGGCGCAGTGGCTCACGCCTGTAATCCCAACACTTTGGAAGGCTGAGGCGGGTGGATCACGAGGTCAGGAGTCCGAGACCAGCCTGACCAAGATGGTGATACCCCGTCCCTACTAAAATTAGCCAGACATGGTAGCAGGTGCCTGTAATCCCAGCTACTCGGGAGGCTGAGGCAGGAGAATTGCTTGAACCCGGGAGGTGGAGGTTGCAGCGAGCCAAAATCGTGCCACTGCACCCCAGCCTGGGTGACAGAGCAAGACTCTTGTCTCAAAAAAAAAAAAAAAAGGAGCAGCAGCCAACTTCTCATCAGAAAGTAGGCAAACCATAAGAAAATTAACATCTTTAAAGTACTGAAAAAATTTAAAAAAAAAAACCTGTCAGCCTCAAATTCTATACCTAGTGAAAATATGTATTTTTTTTAATACAGACTCTTTCAAATAAAAGCTGAAAGAATTAATCACCAGCAGAGCTGCCATTACGAGAAATGTCAAAGAAGTTTCCTTCAGGCAGAAGGAAAATACTAGATGAAAAACAGGCTGGGCGCAGTGGCTCACACCTGTAATCCCAGAACTTTGGGATGCTGAGGCAGCAGGATTGCTTGAGCCCAGGAGTGAGACCAGCCTGTCCAACATGGTGAGACCCTGCCTCTACAAAAAAAATACAAAAATTAGGATTTGCAAATACGACTTCAGGCCCAGAGCAGTGGCTCATGCCTGTGATCCCAGCACTTTGGGAGGCCAAGGCAGGTGGATCACTTGAGGTCAGGAGTTCAAGACCAGCCTGGCCAACATGGCAAAACCCCATCTCTACTAAAAATACAAAAATTAGCTGGGTGTGGTGGCACAAGCCTGTAGTCCCAGCTATTCAGGAGGCTGAGGCAGGAGAATTGCTTGAACCGAGGAGGTAAGGGTTGCAGTGAGCCAAGATCACGCCACTGCACTCCAACCTGGACAACAGAGCAAGACTCCATCTCAAAAAAAAAAAAAAAAAAAAAAAATGACTTCAACATATTGCAAATACCGTCAACAACTCCGATATCCCTTTACAGGCTGAGGTGGGAGGATCAGTTGAGCCCTGAAGGTGGAGGCTGCAGTGAGTTGAGATCACGCCATTGCACTCAACCCCAGGTGACACAGTGAGACCCTGTCTCAAATAAAAAAGAAAAATGGATCTGCACTAAGGAATAAGGAGCAACACGATAGTAAATACCTGAGTTCATAAGACTTTTTCTTAATGTCTTTAATCTGTCTAAAAACTTTGACTATTTAACATGCATTGTGGGGCTCATACCTTATGTAAAAATAAAATGTGTGACAATAATATCACAAAGAATAGAAGTGGGGAAATGAAAGCATTCTGTGGTGCAGTTCTTACACTATCTGTGAAATGATATCGTAGTTGTTGAAGGTATTCTGCAATATGTTGAAGTCATATTTGTAAATCCTAGAGCAACCACTCAAAGAATAGAACAGTATAGTATAGCTAATAAGCCGACGGTGAAGACAAAATGATACCATTCAAAACCCTCTAAAAGTGGTTATGACAAGAGAAAGAAAAGGAAGAACAGATGGGACAATGGAAAAATTGGTGACTTACAAATAGTCTGGAGATTAACAGTAATGTGCTAACATTGGTGTTTTAATTTTGATAAATGTACTATGGTTATATAAGATATTCACATTAGTGGAAACTGAACTGGGTTATTCAGAGAGAAAGACTTCATCTTCCATATGTTTAAATTTTCTGCTGGAAGCAAGCATTTATAATCAAAATTTACCTGGGATACTTGATAATTGATAATCAAAATTACCTGAGATACTTGAAACAGATTCTAAGGCCCCCACGCCAGAGCTACTGGATCAGAATCCAAGAATGGAGTCTTATAAACGTGCATAAAACTTATGAAGCTTTCCTCGTGAATCCAACACAACCCAACACAGGTCTGTCTTTGGAAATTGAGATGAGATGGCCCTCCAGGCCACGTCCCACCCTGAGGTCCTATGGCTCTTAGCGGTCCATAGACTAAAAGGCTGGATGATCAGCAATGCTGAGACAACAGTTTCAGTACAGCGGTGGGGATGAGAGTCAAGTTCAAGTTTTGAAGGGCCAGGACACAGCAAAAAAGAGGACACAAGGAAAGGGGAAGGAAACAGAGATGGTAACACAAGGGGAGGGTGGGATCGGCGCACAACAGACGTTTTCAGGATTAGGAACCTGGGTGTATTTTAAGGCAGAAAGCAGAAGCCATTGCAGGGGAACAGAAGACACTAGAGAGGCAAAGTGTTAAAGCTTTGGCCCCAAGATGGCCGGAGGCTAGGGAAGCCCCAGTGAGAGGCAGAGCTTCGCGAAGAGGAGGGATGAGAAAGCATGGCTAAGGTTAGGGAGGATTTAAGAGCGATGGCCGCCTATCTAGAATGAGCCACATGTGGCTGCTGAGCATTTGAAACATGGCTAGTCCAAATTGAAATGCACTGTAAGAACACACACTGGATTTCAAAGACTACACATCTGTAATACCAGCACTTTGGGAGGCAAAGTCAGGCAGATCACTTAAGCCAGGAGTTCAAGACCAGCCTAGGCAACAAGTCAAGACTCTGTCTCTACAAAAAATACAAAAATTAACCAGGTGTGGTGGTGTGCACCTGTAGTCCCAGCTACTGGGGAGGCTGAGGTGGGAGGATCATCTGAGTCCAGGGAGGCGGAGGGTGCAGTGAGCCATGACAGTGCCACTGCACTCCAGCCTGGGTGACAAAGCAAGACCCTGTCTCAAAAAAAAATATACGTATATTCATTTAGACATATGCTGTTGCACACTTAGACTATAGTATGGTATCGGCATAAGTTTTATATTCACTGGGAAACCAACAAAATTCGTGTGACTCACTTCATTGTGGTCTGGGACCAAAGCTGTAATGCCTCCAAGGTATGCCTGTATATTTCTATTGGAAAATGTGAATCTAGAAATTATGGAAGCTACAACTAGGACAAAAAGAAACCCCACCAAATAGCCCTATATCAAAGAATAAAATCTCTTTCTAGAACCCCAGAATTTACCCCTTTCAGACTGACGTTTAGCCAAATCTATGAAAAAAGAACTTGCTAAACCAACTAATTATCAGTACAAATAAAATTATAATGAAAAGTCTTTGAAGATAATTTGTTCTCGGATGCCCTTTACCTATAGCAATTAATTCACAAATGATGAGTCACTCATGTGCCTTCATGAAGGCAGGCCCTCGAGAGACCCGCAACAGAAAGGAAAGCCACCGACTGGAGAGAACCTGCTTCCTGAGCCCCCACCAAGTTCCAAAAAGGAGAACAGGGCTTCGTCCTCACCCTCAAGGAGTTGCCAAACTGGGCTTGGTTATCATTCACACTTGGAAAGAATGAGGAAGGTCAGCCAGTCCCCTCCAGGTCACTCGGGCTTCCTCCAAGCTCCTCTTGGTTCAAATTTGCTGTGTCCTCCAGCCGGCATCTCTCCTCCGTTCCATAACTGACAGGGCAGCGAGGTAGCTTCCGGGTGCCTCCTCCCGCCATGGTTCTTCTGTCCATCAGCTCTTCCTTCCCCAACTCTGTGGTATGTGGTTAGGGGAGTTTCCAACTCCCAGGGGACATTTCAGTTCCCCAAAGATAACACAGCTTTGCGCAGTGGGTGTTTACTTGCTGGCGGTCTTATCTAAGATCAACACTGGCAGCTGTGCCCGGAGAGGCCTCCAGGGTCCAGGTAAGTGGAGGCTTCATGTCTCAGGAGGTACCTGGTCACCACAGTTAGGGTTTTTCTGTTTGAGGATTTTTTTTTTTTTTATGGGGTTGGTGGCTCTGAAAAAGCTGCACGTCTTCTCTGAGGACTACAGACCTCTCTCCACCCTCTCCACATTCAGCCTCTCTGGGCTCCAGGGCCAAAAGATGTCTACACTCAGGTGGCAGACAGGCCTGTGAAGACCTCCTGGTGACATGCTCACATGTTGCTGGGACTAAAGGTGGGATTTTAGCCACCACAGTGGGCTGGTGGTGAGATGTTTACCAACAGGAGGTACTTTGTCCCTCATGTCCCACTTAAAGATTCAGTCCAACCTGGCCTGTGCTTCTGCTGTCCCAAGAGACTCTAGAAAGCTCCAATCCACCCTGAGGTTGATCTTTTAAGTCAGGGTAGGCGGTCATTTGGCAATCAACTGCTCTACTGCCTCAATGTCCTCCTCACTGGACATCCTGCCCCAATTCCATCCTGTTCAGCGCAGACTGATTTTCCTGGAACACGATGTTCATTACAGAGCCAGATGGCATATCAGAAAGAGCACTGTATTCGGAGTCAAGAGATCCATGGGGGAGTCCCAGCATTACCCCTGATGGCTGTATAGCTTTGGGGAAAGTGTGGCCCTCTTGGCATTCAGTTTTTCTTCCAGCGAAATAAAGGATTCAGCCTCCCAGAGCTTTCAAGTCTTTCCAACTCTTTCATTCATTCTATGGTCTCTCTCTCCTCAAGAATCCTCGGTGGCTGCCCTCTGCAAAAAAAGCCCAAACTTCTTGGGCTAGCAGCTCCCAAGGCATCCATCACCTGGCCCCAAACCACCTTCTAATGTTTTTGTTATGACCCCATCACCACCCTCCCCCAAGCCACCCAGCCTTCTCCTTGCTGCCCTGACGTACTCTACCCATGCCTTCACCTCCCCTCTGCTTGCCGCAAAGCCCTCCCTTCAAAGCCCTGCCCCAAGTTCACCACAGGCTTCTTTCCTGGAGCCTTTGCTAACATCCCTGCCGCAAGCCCCAGCCTAAGGTGAGCTCCTCTCCTGAACTGCTAGAACTTCTCTGCAGACAACTTGTTGGCCCTTAGGGGTTCCTGCCTGGGCACCCAGTTGGATGAAGCACTCCAGAAAGGAAGAAACTCCTGGGGCCAAGGGAAATGAGGCAGTGGCCTTGGACTGTGCTGGGAAGTCCTATGGGCCTGGTATGAAACCATTGTCATCTGCAGGGTGTTTCACAGGTTAGAAGCCACTTCCCCCATCGCCTCATTTCACCCTCAAAGACTCTGGGTAAGGAGAATTATTTGTGGTCTGCCTAAGGCCAGTCAATGAGGGAGGAGCCAGGCCCATGCTAAGTGTAGATCTTCCAACTCTAGGTCCAATGCACTTCCCTCTCAGAAGAGGCATCCACTAAAATAGGGACCAAAGCTGATGGGGAAAGGCAAGGCAAGCTGCTATGTGAAAAAACGCCAGGCCAGGCAGTCATGTCACAGCACCTGGCAGAAATGACTGAAGTATAGCCACTGGCTGAAGTTATCCCCACACCCACTCTCTGGAGAGGACGATCAGGAGCAATCTGCTCAACCGGGAGGTGGGACTCTCCTCCTCGGGAAGGTGTAGAATCACCAGCCTGACTCCCTGCAGGCTCCCGGGGCTCACAGACGCCAGAGCAGCAACAGCACATGGGAAACAACGGGGCGCCGGACTGGGGAGGTCTCAGAGCTCTCCGAGTGATGACTGCCTCATTTTACCCAGGGAGAAAGGGCGAGTAAGCTAAGGTCACACAGCAACAAAGCTGCACCCAGACCCCAGGGCCACTCTCCTCCCTCCCTCCTCCACCAGGGCCATGCTCACTTGGGGTGCCCCGCCACCCTGTGTTCCAGGGACAGCTGGAGCACATGCTTCACCCCTCGCCAACCCAGCAATCCCGCAGGGCATCTGACCTCCACTGTTGACTTCTACCCAGAGGACATGAACATTTTTAGTTCCCAAGGAATGTACATCAGCCCCACGGAAGCTAGGCCACCTCTGGGATGGGGTTGCTGGTTTAAAACAAACACCAGTCATCCTATATAAGGACCCGACAGCCACCAGGCACCACCTCCGCCAGGAATTGCAGGTAGGCTCCCTCTACTCTCCGTGTGCGCCTGCTGACAGGTTTATTGTCCGTGACTGCTGCCCGTCCATTTAACTTCTCTGGGCCTCAGGAGTCCCCTCTAAACACAGGGGATGTTGGACAATCTGAGTCTGTCTGGCTGAAAGACAAAGCTTCATTTAGGAGCTGCCTCTAACCCTTCTCCCTGCTAAGTCCCCTGGGGCCCTTGCTGGTTCAGCTTCCTCACTCCTCATGAAAAGACTTGCCACGAGCTCCTCAGAGCCTGGGACGAAAGGCACTGGGGAGGACCCCCAACCCCTATCAAGTCCTGCTGCCAGGCGTTCTGCCCTGAACAGCCTTGGAGAAGAGAACACACATCCATTCTCTTCTACCTTGGGAGGTGGGGTGGGGGGGGTCCTCTCTATACAGCAGTCAAGACCCCCCAGATGGTAAAGCCCCTCACGCCATTTGCTGGGCTCCTACCTGAGCAAGCTCAGAGGCACATGAGAAGGTGAGGCAGCTGCCTGGAGACCCTCTCTCCCCCAGGCCCACCTGTCTGCAACCCAGCTGAGGCCATGCCCTCCCCAGGGACCGTCTGCAGCCTCCTGCTCCTCGGCATGCTCTGGCTGGACTTGGCCATGGCAGGTTCCAGCTTCCTGAGCCCTGAACACCAGAGAGTCCAGGTGAGACCTCCCCACAAAGCCCCACATGCTGACTAGGGTATCTTGTTCCAGCCCTGACACTTAGCAACCAGCTCTGTGACCTGGAGCAGCAGCACAATCTCTGGGCTTTAGCCTTCTCCCAGAGCACAAAGGACTCTGGGTCTGACCTCACTGTTTCTAGAAGGACATGGGGGCTTATAGTCCTAAAGAGACTATTTCCCCCTTCCAGCAGAGAAAGGAGTCCAAGAAGCCACCAGCCAAGCTGCAGCCCCGAGCTCTAGAAGGCTGGCTCCGCCCAGAAGATGGAGGTCAGGCAGAAGGGGCAGAGGATGAACTGGAAATCCGGGTTGGTACCCCTGCAGTTTTATGCTTCTGTGGCAGCGAGGAGGGTGGGTCAGAGAAGAGGGAGGGCAGGGAGAAGTGGCAGTGAACAGGGTCCCAACTACAAGCTCCCCAGAACTATAAAACCAGTACCACAGGAGTTGAGCTCTGCCCTGGGCTCTGTGAGGTCTTTGCCCATTAACAGAAAAACATCTAGGAGAAGTAACTTTGCTACAACAGAATAGGGATGGAAGGAGCCTGGGCAGAGGAGAGAGGGTGCCAGAGCCTCCAGGTGACTCAAAGGGGACAGAAAATACAGTGCCCAGAGACAAAGACACCCAGAAATAAACGGCAGGCCCAGACTGAAGATGTTTCTCTGCAGAAAACCGTGTTTTACTCAGGGGCTTCCAGGGCCTGAACTGGGGGGTGGAGTGCTTCAAAACAGCACCCTGGATGGGAGGGCTGGCACCAGCCCAGGCTCCGGCACCCACTCACCTCACCTGGAGGCAAGGAGAGGGCAGGTCTGGACGATTTGATCTGACAAATCGTGCGTGGGGCAAGGAGAAAGCTAAGACAACCCAAGGATGGAGAGGAGGAGAGAGTAAAGGATTTTACGGGGTTGTCTATACAACCTTCCTGTGGCTGTGGTTCAGGGAATGGTTTCTTTAAGTATTTGGTTGGCGACACCATTTCGCAGCTAAGGCAGGATTCCCCCAAGGTAGCACTTAATGATGGCAGCTATTAGACGCTGTGCCCAAGGATACCAACTTCACCTCTAACCGCCCACCTCCTCCCTACGACAACCTGTGAGGTAAGCAGGGTTGGCATTATTCCCACTTTAGAGCCAAGGAACAGTTCAGAGGTGAACTCACTTGCCCAAGGTACCAGAGCGGTGTGTGGAAGAGACGCAACACAAGGTCAGGGCTGACTCCAGTCCCCAAGCCCTCTTCCTCCTCACTGGTCTGATGGACAGAGACAGTGCACAGTGGCCCAGGGGAGACCTCTTCCTTCCGGAGAAGTGAAATGTGCCCACCTTGGCCTCTGCCTGCCTGTTCACCATACTCTTCTCCAGTCGAAGAATAAAGCCGTCAGAAGCTTCCCCCAGCCCCTGCTCACTTTCATCCTCACCAGCGCCTAGCGGTGTTCAGACCTTTCCTCTACACGATGGGATCTGCTAGATTCCCATTTGAAAGAGCTGCATACCCTTATGCCAAAACCAGGCTATTTTGCTGGTGAGATGGCCAGCTCCACACATGGTCATCCTAGCCAGCGGAGCTGCACAGTAGCCCAGATGAGAAAGAGGTCTTGGTGGCTGATGACGCAAGGTGGGGCTGGTACAGTGGGAACTTTGCAGTTTCTGTGAAAGCTAGCCTTGGAGCATGTGACCCATACTGCCTTGGCTAGAACCAGAAGTCAAACGCCTGGGGAATGTTGGGGCTGCCAGAAGAGGAGCGGCTGCAGAGCCCTGGAGCACCCCACTACCAAACCCCTCACAACCTAGTGTCCCACCCACCTCTCTCATCTCAGGCCCCTCTACCTCCCCGCAAACATTTCCCTCCCAGGCCCCCACCAGCCAGCACTATGACACCTCTCACTTGCCTGCACCACAGCGCCAGGCGTTAGGCCAGGCCAGCAGTTTCCCAGGCCGGTGCTCATGTTTCCTAAGATGTCTGCCAGGTGATCGGCCACCCCACATTTGCCTCAGAGGTAGAAGAAAAACGAGTATTTACTGGAGGGAATGGAAGGCCCCAGCTTTCCTTAAAAACAAAAAATAATAATAAATCATGTCATTCCCCACTGGGTCCACCTTCACGGTGGAGTTAAGGGGAGGGAGATTTCGAAAAGGGAACGCATAGCTATTGGTTGTTTAACAGCTTCTCTGCGCCTCTGTCCTCACCTGTAAAACGGGCAGTGGTAGCACCTACCCCACAGGGAGGCACTGAGGACGCCTGGCCTGACGCAGAGGAGGGGCAATGGGACTAAAGCAGTTTTCAGAGCCAGATGGGTTTAAAAGTCCTGCATTCTAGTCCTTGGCCTCCAACTCCCTGGGCTTCTACTGTGAGGACCAAATGACCCAGCACTAAGATCCTTCCCTGACTCAGACAAGTCAGTGCCCAACATGGCCAGGCACCGAGGTAGCCACTGGCAGAGACAATCTCTGCTCTCAAGGGAAGTCTGCCACATGGCTGCAGCAGAGTTCCTTCCCACTTACCCAAAGCTTTGAGCTCCAGTAAATCATCTCAGGAATGCCTGGAAAATGGAAGAGATGGGGCGCTCTCCCTGCAGAGGGGAAGAAATGGAGGCACAGAAACTTGGCTCAGAGCTTCTTTCTAGGAAAACATCAGCTTCCTTTTGATTTTCCAGGCATCAAAGAAAGGTCTATACATATGAGAGAAAAAATACCTAGGGAAGGAGAAAAAGGAGAAGAAACAGACAAGAGAGAAAGGAGAAAGAGCTGGGAGCAGGGAAGGAATAGAAGGCCAGCAGGCCAGTGCTGAGAATGATGGGCAGACCCCCTGCCAGGGCCTGAAATGCTGCCACTGGTGACTCAACCTTTTGTCTTCAAAACTGCAAGGGAGAAAAAAAATCTCATACTAGGGGACACCACAGCTTTTATCAGCAATCCCATTAGAGGCTAAGGCTGAGAGGCATGAGACTGCAAGGTAAGTGTCTGAAAGATGGTGAGTGGGAAGGTGAGCTATGGTCCTGAGAAAGGAAGAGAACCTGGCTGAGGTATCACTCAGCAGTCCCTGCTGGGGCCCAAAGGCCATTCTCCCTCTCCACTCCTGAGGAGAGAGCAGAGAGCCCAGAGTCCCTTTTGGGATGGGGATGGGCATGACCTCTGATATCTCCTGGGTCCTCCCTGCCCTGCCTCCTAGTTCAACGCCCCCTTCGATGTTGGAATCAAGCTGTCAGGGGTTCAGTACCAGCAGCACAGCCAGGCCCTGGGGAAGTTTCTTCAGGACATCCTCTGGGAAGAGGCCAAAGGTGAGTCCTGCCTGGACCGGGTTTGCTCGGTTTCCTTGCAGCCCCACGTGGGAGTTCACTCTGTGGGTGACGAGTTTTCCCCAACCTCTGCCTCTCCAAAAGAACTTCTAATTTCCCTTTCCCAAAGATCTGCAGGAGAGTGGTTGGCTAGTATTTGTGAGTGGCTCAGAAGGGAGTTCATCACAGTCTTTATGTTCAAAGAATGTTCTAAGAACTAGTACGTTAACTAGCTTTGGGGCCTCAGTTGAACCTCAGCTTCCTTAACTGTAAAATGGAGCTATTTTACCTATTGTGAGAGTCTACATTTGGTGTTACACCATCTTCACTGAGTAACTTTACTACACAAACAAAAAGGAATTGGTGCCAAAATAGCACTCAGAACAGGTTCTGCAGCCTGTTAAGCAGTTCCTTCAAATATTAGAGCTTCCCGAGTTAAGCAAGGGGTTTGCTTTGAATCCCCTCATCTTGTAAAAGAAAAAAAAAGAAACCGCCCAACTGATTGAGGTGGCAAAACACCTGCACATCTGCAAAGCACTGTCCTCACCAAGGCAGTGACCCGTCACCCCTGGGGAACAGCAGGGGTAGCATTCACCCCGCTGTGCAAATGAGGAAACCAAGACTCAGAGCTTTGAGGTGACTTGCCCAGGGCACAACAGTACACACTTGAGTGCCGCACTCTTGACTCCAAGGCCAGTGCTTCCCCGCAACCCCCACCATTACATCCTACCTCCAATCTCACCACAGTGGAAGAAAAGCACTAGCAGGACAGTGCACCCAGAATTCTGACTCAACCTCTTGCTTTCCAGAGGCCCCAGCTGACAAGTGATCGCCCACGAGCCTTACTCACCTCTCTTCCTCCTAAGCTTAGAAGCACTCATCTGGCTTTTCGCTTGCTTCTGCAGCAACGCCCATGACTGTTGTACAAGCTCAGGAGGCGAATAAATGTTCAAACTGTATGCTGATGTTCCAAATGGGAATGTATTTCAAAGAGGAAAAGTTAACATTTCACTTTAAAAAAATCAAAATAATACAAATAAAAATAATTCTTGGTCTATGGTCTGTGGGAAGGGAATAAAAGGACAAGTAGCAAGGCCAGTGTGCATGCTTAGAAAACCTAATCACACCAGCTCACTCAAGCAGAGAAGCTACTGCATGTGCACGCACTGTGTGGAATTAAGACTGGGTTTCTTAGAGGAGGAGAGAAAGGGGGAGAGTAGGAGGGAAAGGGGAACAGGAGGAGGGAGAGGGGAAAAGGAGGAGGGAGAAGAAGAGAAAGAATAGATAAAGTGGGACTAAGAGAAAGAGGGAAGAGAGGAAGAACAAAGGCACAGTTCCTTCAAACATCAGGGCTTCCTGAGTGCAAGGCTGCATTAACAGCTTATTAACAACCAGCCAGGGCTGTGTGGACAAAGAAACTTCAGGATGACATCATCGGAGCCAACATCCATTCAAGATTGGAGAGGAAGACAGGAATGCCCAAGAGTGAATTTGAAGTTAGACGTTAAGTGAGGTGCCCAATCACAGCTCTTGGGCACTGCTAGACAGTGCTGAAAAGAGCTGCATTCTCCTTCCTCCCTTCTCCACTATTGAGAAGGCCTGACAAAGCAGATGCCTCATGTGGGCAAGGCTGGCCGTCGCCGTGGTTCCCTTACTGATACCAGGTGGGATCCCCAAACATTCCCTCAACTCCAGCTCACAGCAGACATGAGCCTTGACTCTTATGTTCCACAACTTAATTCCAGTTACGACACTGGTCTTCCCAGGGGAAGGCCACTCGGTCACGCCCACCTTAGCCTAAATGTGTGGACTGACTTGACTGGGGGCAACGGATGGGACACATCGCTAAGAGGAGGGAAAGGCAAAAAACGAGGTGGCCCCAAAGAGCAGCACCACAGACTTGCCAATTCAACCATCTGAGCGCTTGTGGGAAACATGCAGGAAGCTGTCTGCAGAGACAGTTGGGGTAGTGCCCACACTCTGGATAAACCCCTACCACAGAGGGTGCTAGGAGCCGAGCGTCTCCCCAAGTAAAATTCTGGCCGCCAGACATTCAGGCACTAACCACTGATCAGGTGCGGCAGGCAGACAGAAACCCAACTGCTGTCCCTCACACAGAAGCTGTGGTCTGTGAATGCCACCATCATCCAGGGACTCTTAGAAATGTAGAATCTTGGGCAGCACCCCAGCCCTTATCTATCAGGATCTGCATTTTAACAAGATCCCCAGGCTACTTAGTAAATGGCTGATAGGAAATGGCTTAGAAACCCCTTCCCAAGCGTCACAGCACACTGCAGGCCCCCTACTCACCCCTCCACCCCCAGACAGCCATGCTCCTACCTCCCCAGGCACCTGGCACAAGAGGGTACAGAGATCAACACACTTGTCCTGGAACTTAACTGTCTCAGCTCTGTCACTTAGTTGGGATACGACCTTGATCATCACTAACTGCCCACAGCCCTCTTATCAATAGCTACAGAAGAGAAGCGAAGGCCCAATATGGCCAAAGTGGTCAGGAGATGGTTTCTTTTTGAGAAAGCACCTACTGACTGGGCTTGGGAGAGGATGGGTACCAGACTCTGGACAAATGCTGGTCACCTGATGCTTCCCCCACCAAAGTCAAGAACTTACTTCTCTCTCAAAGAAATCACAAGCATTATTACCCACCTGCCTGGGTCATTCAAATAGAAACAGATATTGGGCACCCATTGTGGACTGGGCACTCTCACCTGTGCCAGGCAACAACGTGTAGTGCAAAGATCTGGGCTTTGGTCTCGGACCTGAATTTGGATACCAGCTCTATGATCCAGGCCAAGACTGAATTTCTCAGGCTCCTCACATGTAAAATGCCTACCTTGCTGGGTTACTGCCAAGACTGAACATGAGATCTCACACAAGCTGTAGCTGGCAAAGGGCCCGGCACGTAGCTAAGCATTAAATTACTACAGCAGCCAGCACTTACTGCCACACCCCTGATGTGCACCAGGCACCGTGTTAAATGCTCATGCAGATTCATGTGATTTCACTTCATTTTCACAGCAAGCCTACTTATGAGGGAGAAAACTAAAGCTCAGAGAAATTAAGTAACTTTCCTGAAGTCACACAGCAAGCACGTGGCCGACTCACGGCCAACGCAACAGGGCTCAGGTGCTGCTTTTTAATCTGGCTCCACAGCCTCTCAGCCAGTGCAGCTTCCCTCACTCTACTGCCTAGGATGAGAGAGGTTTCCATTTTCATTCATTTTCCTTCAGAATACACTGGGTGAAATTGGTAGAGGAGTGAGGACAATTTCAAGTCAACAATGGGCAGAAATATAATTTATCAAAGAAAATGGTTAGAGGACACCCTTGAGAAAATGTATTATTTCAAACATGTTCCTGTATCAACTTTCTTAAACCCACTCCTTTATGCATCGTTTAATGATACCATTGTAACTTGAGGGTCTCTAAAGTGGGGTGTATATACCCCTAGGGTAAGCGAGCTATTTGCTGAAGAAAAATATTCTCCTTGTGAAAAAACTTTCTTTGTGTATAATTAGCGTAACAGCATATGTATTTAAGTTCTTATGCACTTATAGCTGTGTGTTCAGAAATTATCTTAAGACAGTGCACAGAAAAGGGTTGAGACGCCTCAACTAAGCTACCCACCTTAATCTGAATCCACCTTCAAATGTCACTGGCATTTGGGAGGCCAAGGCGGGTGGATCACCTGAGATCAGGAGTCTAAGGCCAAACTGACCAACATGGCAAAACCTCATCTCTACTTAAAATTAAAAAAAAAAAAAATTAGGCAATCTCGCTGTTGGTTGCCTGCAGTCCCAGCTACTCAGAAGGCTGAGGCACGAGAATCACTTGAACCTGGGAGGCGGAGGTTGCAGTGAGCCAAGATCAGGCCACTGCATTCCGGCCTGGGCGACAGAGTGACACTCATTCTCAAAAAAAAAAACAAACAAAAAAAACAAAACCAAAAAAAATGTCACTGACAAATGAGCACTTTTTTAATACAGTGATCCTGAGAGGGACTGGCTGGCCACTAATCACCATCTTTGACAGAGTTTGCTTCTTCAATCACTGTACATTCCGGAGGCCATTTGCCCTTACTTTACAAAAATGAACGACGCAAAATTAAGGTGCTGAAAGCAAACGATGAGTGTCGGTCCCAAGCTTCCTACAGAAAGATGGAAAAACAACAGAAAAGCCAAGAACAGTCACAAGAACCACCACTGAGTGGACAAAGCCAACTGCACATTCAACTGTGAAGGAACTGAAAGTTCAGGACGATGCCAAAAATACATAAACAATGATTGTATCTAAAAGACGAGGCAGCAACAGAGACTTCAAAGGTGTTCAGCATTCTTGGAAGGAAGAGAGCCTTTCTTTTTATGCGTAAGTTTACTTTTTGGCCAGTGCACTTGTATTCAATACCTTAGTACAAAATACGAGGGCTGAGTGTAAGTAATGAAACAGAATTTCCTCCAGAGTTTACCCAGAGGCATCAGGAATTCACAGTCCAACGCCCACCATCCAACTGATTCATCAGTACCCCCAGGGACTAGATTTTTCTTCCTCCTACAGCCTTGAGCTGGAAACAAAATAAATAAATAAATAAATACATACATACATACATAAATACATACATAAAATAAAGTATCTACATAGGTTAGAAAGAAGCAGTGCATCCGAGTTCCCAGACAGTAAAATTACTTAACACTCTAAGGCTGTAGAACTTTAAGAATTCTTTTCTGGGGGGAGGCAGGGGGAGGGGAAAGACAGAGTCTCACTCTGTCACCCAGGCTGGAGTACAGTGGTGTGATCCTGGCTCACTGCAACCTCCACCTCCCGGGTTCAAGTGATTCTTCAGCTTAAGCCTCCCGAATAGCTAGGACTACAGGCACGTGCCACCCCGCCCAGCTAATTTTTGTATTTTTAGTAGAGATAGGGTTTCACCATGTCAGCCAGCTTGGTCTCGAACTCCTAACCTCAAGTGATCTGTCCGCCCTGGCCTCCCAAAGTGCTGGGATTACAGAAGTGAGCCACCATGCCCGGCCGAACTTTAAGAATTCTTATATGCAGTTTAATTTTACAGAGAGCCACACAGATAAGAAAGTCTCTAGCTATCTGGATTCTTGGGTTACAATGCTGGCCAACAACCAGACTAAACCACTGCATCACTCAGGTAAGTCTACACAAACATGGAGAGACTGGGTTGGCTAGAGGATCCATCACTTTATTTTCAGAAAAAGATGGCCAAAGAGGGGAAAAAATACAGAGGCATTCCCACAGCACAGTGAAAACAATCAGCCATCCAAAAAGCTGAATCAAAAACAATGCCAATCAGCTTTCACGCCCACACAGGTGAGGTTTCACTGTGCAACAGCACATAAATGATAATCTAAATCCTAGAGAGAAAAGTAGATAGCACCTTGTGCTTTTCCTTGGCAGGTGGATGGCACAGGCTCGGAGACTTCCATGTCATCTCCGCTTTTCCTCCTCTTACACAGGGCTGGTTGGTTTCACCTGTAGGCACTACGGACTTCAGGACTTGCTGGAGAGGAGATGGTTGTGCTGCAGTTCACTTGGTGACAATAAAGCACTTTGATATGCTCAGCAGTCCCCCACATCTTCCAAGCAGGAAATCAGGTCTCCCCCTCCCTCCCCCACGACTTCCCACATGGGCAAATCTGCAGCACAGACAACGTAACAGCACAGCCGACCCATGAAGACAGACAGTGAATCAAGGCTGAGTTCCAGGCCAGTGACTTGTATACCGGGGGCAAGATGGAAATACCAGATAGGAAATATTAAATCCATTCCATCTTAGCTCACAAGGCTCAAACGCACCTTCCAAAAACACCTAGAGGAATTTAGGATTCCAAAAGGGATGTATTTTACAATTTAAGCCTCCAAGAACATAGACGAGGGACTCCAGGTGACCTATCCACCTTATTGCAGGAGATCAGCGTGAAGGATCCTTTGAAACAAAGTACAATCTCTTCTCACTTAACCCTGGACCATTAGAACCTCTAGGGCCTGTAACGAATATACCTTTACAAGGCACCAGCAGGCGGCAGAGCAGAGCTCAGGACTTGAGATGACTCAGTTGCTCAAAAGGTGAAGGAGAGGCTCTCACTTCTAAAACACAGAAAGGACACAGGAGAGGCAAAGGCAAAGGGGCACCCAGGAGAAGCGGGAGAGGGACTGGTACATTTGCAGACACCAGGCCTGCTTATTCTGCATAGACAATGTAACATGGCTGAGCTGCCCAGCAGAGCTTCGGAGAATTACGTTGATTCACCTCTCAACCTGGGGGGGGGGCACGCAAGGGACTGTACGCAAGATGAAATGAGGATTATTTTTGGTCGAAAAGAAGGGGGCAAAAGTGAAACAAGAGGAGGCTGGGAACCCCTGACACAAGACTAGCAGGTAGTTTCTGCTGCAAACTGAACCTTATCAGCTTAACACACCCACACAGCAGCCCTGAGGGCATCAGTGAGTAGGAAGTACCTCCTTTGGGGTCCTCTTCCCCAAGAAGGCCTCTTCCTGGAGTCCCCCAGTCTGTCCTGGATCTCCATCATGGACAATGAGTGCTCCTCTGCACCCCCCCATATCAGTGGCAGTGGAACCAATGAGACCAGCAGCTGAAGTCCTTCTGCCTGCGCCGACGCTGGAGTTGACACCAGAACAGTGACGGTCAAATTGAAGAGTTATCCAGGGAAGGAAGGACGACGACTTCACCGGTTGCAAGAAAATAAACCTCTGAGATAGATCTCCAGTTAATTTCCCCCAAAAGTTTCCCAGTTGGAAGTCTCTTTTTAGAACTGAGAACCAGGAACTGAGTTACACACCCACACGTGCTTAGACGAGTAGGCGGGTGACTTTATTCACAAACTGCTCAAAAACATAGGCTGCAGAGAACAGAATTTGGACTGCCAAACTCACTGTACCCTCATATCACACTCTTTCTTCTTTGCTGCCTACCCTGGAGCATTTTGGCCGGGAGGCAAAATCCCAGTGCTATTACAGGCAGTCCCCATACCCCTCATTCCACGCCCACCCCACCCCACCCACCACCCAGAAGCTGAAGCCTTATGACGCGCTTCGAGGAAAACATCCTGTCCTGGTTTTCTGTGTTCCAATCAGCTCTCTAAACACATCCTCGACCTGAGACACAGACTTCAAGCCAGCCTGTGTTCTGTCAGGCTGCTGGTCGCCCTGGAGGGTGGAAGAGAAAAGGAAGAAGGTTCCAAACCATGTCACTCAAAACAAACCAGGCTTAATGCTCACACTATGTTTATAATTCTTTACATTAACAAAATGCAACAAAAGACTTGTTCGTCCTGGTTTTTAAAAAATACAGAATGTGAGTTTTATGACCTTTTCTAGGAGACTCCCGAGGACTGTACCTTCTCTGCTTAAAGACTGTAGAGGCGACTGGTGTTCTCACGCAAGGCAGCCAAGGTGAGGGAGAGTGGCTGATCTTTGACCCTGGCAATCTCTCGGACCGTATGCAAGGCCAGGCCCGGGTGGGCATACTGGCAAAGGCTTTTGGGAACCTGGAAGACATCAAGCGGTCATAACATCATTGTGCCATCTGTGCACAGTCATAATCTAGAACTCCCTCCCTGTCCCTTCCCCAGCAAGGACCTCTTTGGGGCTGCCCTGTAGAGACCCCTTTACCTGCAGGTGCAGGGAGAGTCCTAGTCATGGGGGCTCTGGGTGAGCAGGGTCCCACGCTTCCTTGGACTACCCTCTACAGGGTAGGGCTTTGCACTGCCTGGAAGAGAGTGGTTACCCTTCAGCTTCTCAGCCCCCTAGACTTTTGGTTCTGCAGAGTAACAGCAAGGAGGCATCTACACAGCCCAGGATGGGACCTGGAAGTCACTGGGGCTCTGGCCCTGCCAACCTTGTAAGGGTGACCACCCACCTCCCCACCCTCTCCCTCCAGTTCCTCCACTCAGCCTGAAGACCCCCTTACCTGGCGAGGGAGGAAATAGGGAGCATCCGTTTCCACGATGATTCTCTCCAGTGGGATCTGCCTCAGGGCTTCCCGGGCCTCCCAGGCGGAGGAGTATGTCAGCACTGCCGTGAAGCCCACAGACATGTTGGGAAAGTACTTCAGCAGGGGCTCGATGACCGGGTAGCTGCCGGTGAAGCAATGCCTGGGGACAGAACTCCACATCAGGGCTGCTCGCAGTCCCCTCTGTAGCAGCCCCCAGCTCCCCCTAGACCCATCACCCCTTTTCAATGATTCCCAGAAATGGAAAGACTGCATCCTAGGGAAGGACTCCACAGTAAACACAGACAAGGGCCAGCTCCAACACAGGAAGCCCCGAGATGGCACTTGGTGAGTGATCAGAGATCACTCAGAGATACCACGCACACCACAGAGTGCTCTGCAGTCACCTGAGATGACCACCACAGAGAACACACTGGGATAGGAAATGCTTCTAACACTGAAGAGGAGCAAAATCAAGAACTGTGGCCCCTACGATGACAGTGACAGCATATAAAAACTATGCCCATGTAGTCAAATGAACTGAAAGGAAATCTAACAAAATACTGGGGAGTCAAACTACAGGTGAATTTTCTTTATCTGATACCTGTTCATGTTCTTGGTGCCATATATATAGTTACCAATCTGGAAATTCAGGGCCTCCTCCTGCAATACCACCTCGTTGGGTCACCTTAGCCCTGGCCTACCAGCCACCATTACATTTCCTTCAAAGTTAGCCCAAAATGAAGTAATGAAAAACCAACCGAGCCAGAAAAGCCAACTGACTGCCTCATCATTGGTATGTGCACCAGCCAGGGGTCAGAGGCTTCACTCACTCTGCTTAGGTACTCAAAGGCCCTGACAGCCCCATCCTCCTTTTTCTGCCATCTGACAAGACCCAGTTTGGGTGCTAGAGTCCTTGTTATTCAGCCAACCCCTCTCAACCATCTTTAAGGAGCCGGCCAGGCATCACCTCCTGAGTCTTCTGGCTGGGCTATGATGATGGGCCCCTGCTCTGGCTCCCGCAGCACCTATGATCACCCACTCCCACACGCTATGTAGGCAGAAGCCACCATCCAACCTGTCTCCTGGCAGCACCTCCAGATGTCCCCAGAGGCAAGCCAAAGCCCAGTACCTACACATGGCAAGAGTTCAGAAGTTCAGAGAGTTTACCAAACTGAACTTAAGAACCCATAGATGCCATTCTAATAAAACATGACCTTGATTTTCATAACTGGGGGGAAAGGAGCTTTCAAGTTCAAAATAGGAAAGAAAATGTCCTTTCAAGTACCCTAAGATGCCCTGTGTGCTAAGCCACCAGACCCCACAGCAACCTCTCAAGATCAGCAGTCCTCACTGCCGAGAACTGAGACTCCATTTCTGCCCATCCCCAGGAGGGGGGCACAAAAGGCCCCTTGTGCTCACTGGTGATTTAGGGTTATTAGTTCAAACCATATGAAGTTACTATTTTGTGAGCAAAAAAAAGTCAAATATGAGAAATTTCACGTGGTTTAATCTAATAGTTAATTCTTTAGAAAAGATAGTGTATAGGCCGGGCACGGTGGCTCACACCTATAATCCCAGCACTTTGGGAGGCTGAGGCAGGCAGATCATGAAGGCAGGAGTTCGAGACCAGCCTGGCCAACATGGCAAAACCCCATCTCTACTAAAAATACAAAAATTAGCTGGGCATGGTGGCATGTGCCGGTAATCCAGCTACTCAGGAGGCTGAGGAAGGAGAACTGCTTGAACCCGGGAGGCAGAGGTTGCTGTGAGCCGAAATTGCACTACTACACTCCAGCCTGGGCGACAGGGTGAGACTCCGTCTTGAAAAAAAAAAAAAAAAAAGGATAGTGTACAATGACAGAATACGATCATTGCTGTCCTCATCAACTTGACAGAGGGAAGTGTTTCTTTCATTTGCCCGCTGAAGTTCCAGTCTTCTAACCTATGGATCTTGTAGTCAGGGGGCACAAACTTTTTCATGATGTCTAGCAGATCTTCATCAGCTTCTCGGCAGTGGATCACCAAGGGCTTCTTTAGAGACACAGCCAGCTGGAGCTGTCTCTCAAATACCTAGGAGAGGACACAGCGACAACCCCTGTTGGTTAGCAGCACTTCAGAAGTCCATCACCTCTGGAACGCCCAGTCCAGCAGGCACCCCCCGTGTCTCTCTTTTTTTAACTATATACTGTAATAATAGCTAATGATTATTGGGCACTTACAATAGAGCCAGGTAATGCCCAAAGCACTGCAGGTCTATCATAACCTGCAGTCCTCACAACCACCCTGAGGCAGGTGCTGCTGTCTGCACAGCATGCAGTGAGGGCAAGTTAACTTGCAGCCAGCAGCTACAGCACCAGGATCCAAACTTGAACCCTGGCAGTCCACACAGTAACCACTATATGATGCCGACCTGGGGTGGCAGGGGCAGGGCAGGGCAGGGATCAAGAACATAAAGCACAAAGTTAATGTCCCTCACCTCACTGTCCCCACCTCCGCTCTCAAGAGATACCAACTTCCAGACCTCTCCTATGCAGAGCTGTTGGGGATGGCAGGGCGTGGTGTTTGTGTGCATCTCCAGCAAGGTGCCTGGCTCTCAGAAGGTGCTCAAATATTTGTTAAAGAAACAAATACTACACTTACTTTCTACAACTTGCTTTTTGGTTTTTTGTTTTTGTTTTGAGACCGAATCTTGCTCTGCTTCCCAGGCTGGAGTGTAGTGGCGCAATCGCAGCTCACTGCAGCCTCCACCTCCTGGGTTCAAGCGATTATCCTGCCTCAGCCTCCCGCGTAGCTGGTATTACAGGCAGGCACCACCTTGCCTGGCTAATTTTTGTATTTGTTTGTAGAGATGGGGTTTCGCCATGTTGGTCAGGCTGGTCTCAAACTAACCTCAACTGATCTGCCCGCCTCAGCCTCCCAAAGTGCTGGGATTACAGGCACGAGCCGCCGTGCCCGACCAGTTTGCTTCCTTTACTCAATCAAAATCGGATATCCTCGCAGGTCAATAACTACAGATATACTTTACCCTTTATAACACTGCCCGCTTTTAAATCTTCACAGTTGTTAATTTAAATGAAAAAAGTAGAGTTAGGACCTGTTCTTTCCTCTAATGAGCCCAGGTTTAGAACAAAGAAAAGTATTAATTCACCAGGCGTGATGGCTCACGCCTGTAATTCCCACCACTTTGGGAGGCCAAGTCGGGTTTGAGGCCAGGTGTTCAAGACAAGCCTGGCCAACATGGTGAAACCCTGTCTCTACTAAAAATACAAAAGTTAGCTGGGTGTGGTGGCAGGTGCCTATAATCCCAGCTACTTGGGTGGCTGAGGCAGGAGAATCCCCTGAACCTGGGAGGCAGAGGTTGCAGTGAGCTGAGATCATGCCACTGCACTCCAGCCTGGACAGAGCAAGACTGTCTCAGAAAAAAAAAAAAAAAAAAAAAAGATTAATTCATTATAAGGAAATTACCTCTTATTAATGTTTCCATGAGTAGTTTCTACAACTGTGGAACATAATTTGTGTTTATGTTTTTAGCATCAAACAATGAGATACTTTTGGTAATTTGAGTCAGGTGATATTCACGTGAGACTATTTACAAGTCTAACACCTGTACTGCCTCTTCTCAAAATAGCAACACTAAGCCAATACCAATTCTGATGTAACTTTTGTTTAATCTGTGTTTTCAACAAAAGGAAAATGACCACAGACATCAAAATTATAGACTGCTTGACAGAGGCTTTATTTAAAGCCTGGCCAGTTCCACTATCAATAGGTGGCTGGAGCCCCTCCTATTTGCATCTGCTGCTAAGCTGTTCATGTGTCCTCCCCAACCCCTACACACAGGCAGGAGAGGTTTCAAGAGATTCCAATTCCAACATTTCATTCCTGCCTCTAAAAAATTATCCCTCAGAGTAGTGAAATAAACTATTAGAGCTTTAGGATAGAATATTACACAGCTGTTAAACATTTTTCAAAGTATAGTTGATGAATGGGAAAATTTCACAAGTAGAAAAGACACTTAAAACTATTTAATTTCCTAATGTCTTTTTTTAACACAAGCACACACATCCAACCTACGACAGGTGCGTGGAAGACAAGCCACTTTGCAATTGTTCCTTGCAATTTTATTGTCCCTTGCAATTTTCCAAGGGACAATAACATTACATTTATAATGTTTCATAAAACACATCCAGATTTCAAAAATGTTAAGAAGGAAGAACTCATTAGAATGCAGGAACTTGTGGTTGGACAGGAGCTATTTGCAGCATTTGTCCTCACCAGGAACCCAGGTGGAAAACAACAGGAGTGAAGGAAGTACAGATGAGTTATTACCCAGCATAATTACTCACTTCTACCTGCATAAGGTTGGGTTCCTAACTGATCCATTATTTCCAGGGATTCCAGAGTTAGTCTCTCCTGGGGATTGCCCCAGGCATCTCTTGCATATTTATTACCTTAATAATTAATTAATTCCTCTTTACCACAAGTAAAGAGATACAGCCTGGGTAGGGAACGACAGTCTACTCTCCCTGGCATCCCTCCCAGATGCTGACATGTGCAACTTACACACAAACTATTCAGGATCTAACTCTTATGAGTTACACAGTTAATCTGTAAACACCACAGATCAACAAAGAAAACATTAACAGTAATTTGCACTAACCAGCAGAATAACTATAACTACCCATTGTTTTCCCAATTGTTTTGCTTTTCTCTATTTTCCAATCCTTCCAGAAAATTTTAGGTACCTCAACCAAACTCTCTTATAATGAGCCGGGTCTGGCACCCTATCATCTTGGCCAGATACAGTCCTTCCACAGGCTTTTTTTTTTTTAATGTAATAAAGATGGGGTCTCAGTATGTTGCCTAGGCTCATCTTGAACTCCCAGGTTCAAGCAATCTCCTGCCTCAGACTCCCCAAGTGTTGGGATTACAGGCGTGAGCCACCTCTATAGGTTCTTCTTCTTCCCTTCACAAGATAAAACATTCAGCAGGACACATCAAGAACTTGCTAACTGCTCTTTTAGGTAAATGCAACTCAGCACTGACATCCAACTAAGTGCAGTTACCAGTCACCACCATTCACCTCATCTGGGTGCAAAAAATTTTTTTTTTTTTTTTTTTTGAGACGGAGTCTTTCTCTGTCCCCCAGGCTGGAGTGCAGTGGCGCGATCTCGGCTTACCGCAACCTCCACCTCCTGGGTTCACGCCATTCTCCTGCTTCAGCCTCCCGAGTAGCTGGGACTACAGGCGCCCGCCAACACGCCCGGCTAATTTTTTGTATTTTTAGTAGAGACGGGGTTTCACCGTGTTAGCCAGGATGGTCTCAATCTCCTGACCTTGTGATCCGCCCGCCTCGGCCTCCCAAAGTGCTGGGATTACAAGCTTGAGCCACCGCGCCCGGTCCCAAATTTTTTATTTACATCAAAACAGTGTCCACATCACCCACGCAGCCTAGGAGTCTCTGGTGTTCACAAATATTTTCTAGTCTTCCTCCCCTTTACAGGCAGCTTAGCCCTCTCCCAGCCAGCAATTCCTCAGACTCATTATCTTCCAGTCTTGAGTCGAATCTCACCAAGCCAAATGACATCTTCAAGACTGTGTTTATCACCCTATGCCTATCGCTTCTAGTTCAGTTTGTTGTGCAGGTCGCCCCATGGACCTTTAAGTGCAGACCTGAGACCCTGATAATTTTGTTTTGAGACAGGGTCTCACTCTGTCACCCAGGCTGGAGCATAATCATGGGTCACTGCAGCCTCAACCTCCCAGGCTCAAGCAATCCTCCTGCCTCAGCCTCCTGAGCAGCTGGGACCCCAGGCATGTGCCATCACACCTGGCTAATTTTTTTTTTTTTTTTTTTGGTAGAGATAGGGTTTCGCCATGTTGGCCAGGCTGGTCTCCAACTCCTGGCCTCAGGTGATCCGCCCACCTTGGCCTCCCAAAGTGCTGGGATTACAGGCATGAGTCACCACGCCCAGCTATACCCAGCTAATTTTTGCATCTTTAATAGAGACGGGGTTTCGCCATGTTGGCCAGGCTGGTCTCCAACTCCTGGCCTCAGGTGATCTGCCTGCCTCGGCCTCCCAAAGTGCTGGGATTACAGGCATGAGCCACCGTGCCCAGCCATACCCAGCTAATTTTTGTATTTTTAGTAGAGATGGGGTTTCACCATGTTGGCCAGGCTGGTCTCAAACTCCTGCCCTCAAGTGATCCACCCGTCTTGGCCCCCCAAAGTGCTGGGATTACAGATGTGACCCTGTAAATACAAAAAATTAGCTGGGCGTGGTGGCGGGAGTCTATAATCCCAGCTACTTAAGAGGCTGAGGCAGGAGAATTGCTTGAACCTGGGAACTGGAGGCTGCAGTGAGCCAATATCATGCGATTGCACTCCAGCCTGGCCAACAAGAGCGAAACTCTGCCTTAAAAAAAAAAAATTAGCCGGGTGTGGTGGCAGGCACCTGTAATCCCAGCTACTCAGGAGGCTGAGCCAGGAGAATCACTCGAACCAGAGAGGTGGAGGTTGCAGTGAGCTGAGATCATACCACTGCCCTCCAGCCTGGGTGACACAGCAAGACTCCATCTCAAAAAAATTTTTATTTTTAATTAGCCAGGTGTGGTGGTGTGCACCTGCAGTCCCAGCTACTTGGGAGGCTGAGGTGGGAGGATCACTTGAGCCCAGGAGGTCAAGGCTGCAGTGAGCTGTGGCTGCACCACTGAACTCCAGTGTGGGTGACAAAGACCTTACCTCTGGAAAAAAAAAAAAAAGGAAAAGAAATTCTAAAATACTACAACTCTTACCCTGCCAAAGCATTATGCTCAAAAAATATTGGGAGGAAAAAAAATATTAACAGGGGCCGGGTGCAGTGGCTCAGGTCTGTAATCCCAGCACTTTTCAGAGGCCGAGGCAGGTGGGTTACTTGAGGTCAGGAGCTCGAGCCTAGTCTAACAAACATGGTGAAACCCCACCTCTACTAAAAATACAAAAATTAGCCAGGCGAGGTGGCACACACCTGCAGTCTCAGCTACTCGGGAGGCTGAGGCAGGAGAATCGCTTGAACCCAGGAGGCAGAGGCCGCAGTGAGCGAAAATCGCGCCACTGCACTACAGCCTGGGTGGCAGAGTGAGATTCTGTCTCCAAAAAGAAAAAGAAAAAAATATTAACAGAGTATTAGCCATGATCTCTGGTTGAATGGGAAATTATGCATTTTTTAATATTTTTTCAAATATTCTGCAATAGGTATACTAAAAAAAAAAAAAAATGCAGGCCAGGCGCAGTGGCTCATGCCTGTAATCCCAGCACTTTGGGAGGCCGAGGCAGGTGGATCACCTGAGGTCAGGAGTTCAATACCAGCCTGGCCAACATGTTCTCTACTAAAAATACAAAAATTAGCCGGGTGTGGTGATGCACGCCTGTAATCCCAGCTACTTGGGAGGCTGAGGCAGGAAAATAGCTTGAACCCAGGAGGCGGAGGTTGCAGTGAGCTGAGATCGCACCACTGCACTGCACTCCACAGCCTGGGCAAAAGAGCAAGACTCCCTCTCAAAAATTAAGAAAACCTAAAGTTGGCTGGGCGCGGTGGCTCACGCCTGTGATCCCAGCACTTTGGGAGGCCAAGGGGGGCGGATCACGAGGTCAGGACATCAAGACCATCCTGGCTAACATGGTGAAACCCCCTCTCTACTAAAAAAATACAAAAAATTAGCTGGGCGTGGTGACAGGCACCTGTAATCCCAGCTACTTTGGAGGCTGAGGCAGGAGAATGGTGTGAACTTGGGAAGCAGAGCTTGCAGTGAGCCAAGATCACACCACTACACTTCAGCCTGGGGGACAGAGTGAGACTCCGTCTCAAAAAAAAAAAAAAAAAGAAAACCTAAAGTTTATTGCTTCCCAAGAAAGAAAGAAGAAATGTTTTGACACCTTGGTATCATCCATAAGAAGTCACAAAGTACTTCTCCCCCATCTTCCATAATAAAGCTGAACAGTAAGAAATAGCTTGTAAAGCATTTGACAAATGGCATCTAGATGGTCTGGATGAGAGCAAGCACACTGCATTTTCAGGGATTCTAAATTATTTAGTTCTAAAATTAGATAAACACTTATTGTCAGGCTTCAACAACTAAAAGAAAAATTAAAACTATAAGCAGACTAAAGAGAGCCTTGTTACCTTGTGCTGTTCTGGGACAGGCGTGGTGCACTTGTAAGAGTAATCCAAGCCCATTTCTCCAAATGCCACAGCCTTGGGATGCCTTAAGGCTTGCAAAAGATTTCTTTCTTGACTCTCACTGTAGTAACGTGCAAAATGAGGGTGACAGCCAAAGGCCCCCCAGACCAGATCCTCTTTCAACAGCTCCTCCCATAGGCAATCTGTCAGGGTGCGAGGATCACAGAAGTCAGAGATGCAGCCCTGAAATTCCTTAGGGAAGGAGCTGCTGTAAATTTTTCTGAACTTTGTAAAGGTCCCTTGGAAAGATAGCTTGGAATAGAGCATGTCCAGGTGACAATGAGTGTCAATGAAGCCCTCCTCTAGGCTTGACTCCAGGTGGCTCTTTGGCAGGGAGCTGGATGCGTGTCCTCCACAAGGACGCAGAGGCATCTCCTCTTGGAATGTTCTTTTCTCCTTCACCTCTCTTTCTTCTGAGCTTCTGGAGAAGCGAAATGAACGAGAATTCTGGGACCAGCCTTCCTCTGAGGCCTCCATGTCTCTGGAGGTGTTTTGGACGCTCCCTGTAGAGCTGGGGGAATAATCACTCAGGTGGCTCTGGCTGCTCCTCCCAACCTGGGCTGCATCGTTGCTGCTGCTGCCTGTGGAGGGGTAGCTAGAAGGCTTGGGGCTGCTGGTCCAATAGCTGGCGTAGTCACACCAAGGACTACTGTACAAATGAGGCGGGTACATGACATAGTCAGTGGTAAAGGAAGAAGGCTCTGAAACGGCTGAAGGTTTCAGCGAGACAGGTTCCTCCTGAGAGAATCTGACCGTGGAGATCTCCTCAACATCAGACCAGTCACTTCCAGAAGACGGGTGCTCCATCACCACCTCCCTATCTTTATGCTGCAGAAAAAGAAGGCACACAACAGTGGGTTAGCCTTCAAATGTGAAGATGGCCTCCCAGGCTGTCATCAGCTGAACATAAACCCTGGCTTGTTCTTCTGGCCACAGTGATGGCTTCGCATTGGCTCATTAGCTCACCCTGTCACCTGGTTTCCTTACCATTTCCAGAAATGTCCAGAACTGAGCCAAGTTACTGCTGTGAACAGCTGTATTGGGTTCAGGGAATAGGCCTGTGACCATGGCCTCATCATGCTACTCCTAAAGGTGGTGCTCTACCTGCAACCCTTTCTCTTGAGAAAAACTGCTCTCTAGAACACACTCCAGATTGGAGATTTTAGAGAAAAGCAGCACCTGGCTTTTCCTCTCTAACACTGTCATCAATATATTCAAAATGTAAAACTACAACCGCTGTGGCAGTTGTAGTTTTTTTCAGACAGGGTCTTGCTCTGTTGCCCAGGCTGGAATGCGGTGGTGAGATCTCGACCCATCGAAACCTTGAACTACTGGGCTCAAGTAATCCTCCTGCCTCAGCCATCCAAGTAGCTCAAAAAATATTGGGAGCTATAGCTAGCCCATTTTACATACAGACACACACCACCACACCTGGCTAATTTCTTGTAGGTAGGGGGTCTCCCTATATTGCCCAGGCTGGTCTCAAACTCCTGGACTGAAGCAATCCTGCCTTGGCCTCCGAAAGTGCTGAAATCACAGGCATAAGCCACCACACCTGGCCATTGTGATAGTTTTTAAATGTGTCCCCAAATTATTTAACCCTTCTCCCCATTGAGAGTGGGGTCTATGACCCCTCCCCTTAATCTGGACCTACCTAGAGACTTACTTATGGCCAAAAGAATGCAACAGAAGTGAAGCTGTGTAACTTCCAAGGCCAGGCCAGAAAGGCCTCATTGCTTCCATCTGGTTCACTCCACTTGTTCGCTCTGGAGCAAGCCAAGCACCATGTAAGAAGTCTGGCCACCCAAATGACATCCTGCTAGAGAGGCCACATGTAGGTGTGCCAGTTTACAGCCTGGCTGACTTCCTGGCTGACAGCCAGCATCTGTCCACCATGTAAGCGAGCATCTCGGATGTCCAGCCCAGTCATACTCTCAGATGACGACAAGCCCTCGCCAATATCTGAAAGGAACTACATGGGGCTCCCCAAGAAAGACCTGCCCAGTCTACGCCTTTCCAAATTCCTGACCCACAGTACTGAGAGCAAAAGAAAAGTTATTTTAAGCTACTAACTAGTAATAGTAACTGAAACAACCATCCCTTGCATTAAATTGGCTTTGTCCTACTAGAGAAGGTAAGCTCCACGAGGTCAGGAATTTTTATTTTTTTTCCACTGATGTCTCCCCAACACCTAGAACAGTGCCTGGCAGATACTAAGTGCTCATGAATATCTGCTGAATTTCTAGAATAAATGGTGCCTGAACTTAGCGTCACATCTCCATCAACTGGGGAGCATTTTAAAAACAGATTTTTAAGGCCCATTCCACCCTGAGATATTGTGATTCAATAGGTCCAGGGTGGGGCCAAGGAATCCGCATTTAATTCTCCCTAGAATTGTGATGCAGAGCAGGTTGAGAAATATAGTAAGCACATCAATATCAATTCATGCTGGAAATAAAACTTAAGTGCCATCATTTCTTCTTAAAGCAGCCATCTATACCTGCCAATGCCAGAAGGCTTGAGCAAGAGGCCTTACAAAGTTCTCTTAATATTTTTATGAGTATATGTAATTCACATAATAAAACAAACATTCACAATGAAAGAGCATTCTAGCTAAATTACCTGATTAAAATGGAACAAAACTGTTTATGTTGCCTGTACTAATATTTCATACCCCTATCTACACTCTATCGGAAACAAGTATTAGTAACCAACACTTAAATGAATTACCCATTTCCCATTTTACACTTTCCTGCCTTAGACTTCTTACAGCTACTGCTTGAATGGCAGAAATATCCAAACAAGAATCTTTTCTAAAATGCAAGCTAACTTAAATGTAGCACATTTTAAATTTAATCTGAACTCTTGAAGCTGGGTGATAGGCACCTGGTGATTCAATACACTATTCTGTTTACTTTGAACGTTTGCAATTTCCCCTAAAACCTTTAAAAACTTGTCTATAAGGGAGAACAATCCTTCAAAAACTATGTTGCTTATAACAGAAAATTTCCATCAACCCAGACAATAAAAAATTGCGGTCTTGCCTAAGCTTGACAAGGCTTTTGTGTTTTGTTTCCCTGATGAATTTTCTAGTGAGACATATTGGAACTACAAGTCTACTTTTGTATATGTGCACCTGAAAGTTAAAATGTTTATCATATACAGTAACACATCGTTAACATGTCTGCAAAATAATTGGAGGTGGTCACATTATGGCAATCCCAAAAACACACCTCGAGGAAAAATGGAAACAAGACTGCCCAAATGTGATATGACTATTTGCAACTTGGAATAAAATTTCCAAGAACAATACACAGATTCAAAAAGTGCTATATTCTCATCAGCAAAAACGAGACATATGACCCCATTTTTTACAACAAATAAATTACAACATCTTGGAGGGGGAGAAGGAAGAATCTATAGAGACAAAGAGACTTGACACATTTAAAAATTGCGACATACAGTTCTCATTTGGATCCTCTTTCAAATGAACCAAAACAATCATCAAACAGGGAAATTTAATCACTGACTGGATAGGAAAATGGCAAAGTAAGGAAAAAAGCAGTTTCAAAAATGTACATGTAACTAGAAACATATACCATAAACAGACATAATAATAATGTCATCTAAATCCTTGAAAGGTTTCTAGAGTCAAGTTGGCCAAGAAAATGTTTTTAGATTTTTTTTTTGTCGGCACAGGAGGGGGGAAATAGGAGACTGCCTATATTCAAGACTGCCTTGGCCGGGCACGGTGGCTCACACCTGTAATCCCAGCACTTAGGGAGGCCGAAGCAGGCAGACCACCTGAGCTGAGGAGTTCTAGACCAACCTGGGCAACATGGCAAAACCCCATCTCTACTAAAAATACAAAAAAACTAGCCAAATGTGGTTATGCACGCCTGTAACCCCAGCTGCTCAGGAGGCTGAGACATGAGAATCACTTGAACCTGGGAGGCAGAAGTTGCAGTGAGCCACTGTACTCCAACCTGGGTGATAGAGCAAGACTCTGTCTCAAAAAAAAAAAAAAAAAAAAAAAGACTGCCTTAGGTTTAAGCCTGGATGGTAAAATTTAAAGTTACATTTATTGAGCACCTACTACTAGGCACTGAGCAAAGAGTAATCATGTATTAATTCAGAGTTCCGCATGCTGTAGCCCACAAGAACGTTTCTAGGCTAAGGTAGACTGAACAAATTCGTCTTATTTTAGTCTTTCCTGAAACCTCACTAAACAACACACTGCCTGCTGGTGTAAATAAAGTTTTATTGGAATACAGTCAGGCCCATGCACTTGTATGTTGTCTATGGCCATTTTCATGCAGAGTTGAATAGCTGCAACAGAGGCTGTAAAACCAAAATGCATCTGACCCTGTATTAGCTTTTTACAAGTGGTAACATTTGAAGAGCTAGCCCATTTTACATACAGAAAGAAACTGGGGTTCAAAGAGGCTGACTTTCTCAAGATCCTAATTTGAGTGGCAGGGCCAGGATTTAAACCCAAATGGTCTGATCCCAACACTGACATGCTCACCTACCATACTGTGCTGCCTCCAAATAGGTATGTAAGAGAAAACCTAAATGTCATCCAGTCTCATAAACAAAAGTCTGGGTATAACTTTAGAAAATTCATCCACACAATGGAATTCAAGGCAACCAAGTAAGACGATCTACATTAGACAGAAAATACACCCATTACATATTTGGGAGGAAAATACCCTACAAACCTACTTTATGTAGGAATTTCCAATTATATATATAGCATATAGTTTTTGTCCTTCCCACCCAAAAACCCTACTAAAGTTACAGGAAATATATCTGAAAAGGTATAAACCTACAAGGGGAAAGCACACAAAATGAACAGCAAAGCAAATTAAATAAGAATTGGATGTTATTCACAGATAACAGAGCATAGAAAACAGATGGGTTAATGATTATCAGCCAAGGAGATCAGATAGCCAAAACCTAAGCCTTCAGTGAGGAAAAACCCAGAACCAGACTACAGGACCCCAGAAAGACTCAGGAATTGGAGGTGCCAGACCTCTCAAAGTGAGGGTGAAGTTGCAGATGAAAATAGATTAGTTGAAGTCTGTCAAGATCTCCAGACCCCTGCTCCCACCCTGTGCAGAGGGCCTGCCCTTTCCCCACCCAGCAAAAGACAAAAGTTGATGCTTAGAAAAGTTAAACCAAGGGGACCACAGAATAAAGGTGCAATGAGCTATGATCATGCCACTGCACTCCAACCTGGATGACAAAAACTTTTTTTTTTTTTTTTTTTTTTTTTGAGACACAGTCTTGCTCTGCCGCCTAGGCTGGAGTGCAGTGGCGCGATCCCGGCTCACTGCAAGCTCCGCCTCTCAGGTTCACGCCATTCTCCTGCCTCAGCCTCAGGAGTAGCTGGGACTACAGGCACCTGCCGCCATGCCCGACTAATTTTTTTTGTATTTTTAGTAGAGACGGGGTTTCACCATGTTAGCCAGGATGGTCTCGATCTCCTGACTTCATGATCCACCCACCTCAGCCTCCCAAAGTGCTAGGATTACAGGCATGAGACCCACACCCGGCCTAAAATTTTTAATTTTTAAAAGTTCCAGGCCGGGCGCAGTGGCTCACGCTTGTAATCCCAGCACTTTGGGAGACCGAGGCGGGCGGATCACGAGGTCAGGAGATCGAGACCACGGTGAAACCCCGTCTCTACTAAAAATACAAAAAATTAGCCGGGCGTGGTGGCAGGCGCCTGTAGTCCCTGCTACTCGGAGAGGCTGAGGCAGGAGAATGGCGTGAACCCGGGAGGCGGAGCTTGCAGTGAGCCGAGATTGCGCCACTGCACTCCAGCCTGGGCGACAGAGCGAGACTCCGTCTCAAAAAAAAAAAAAAAAAGTTCTGGCCAGGCGCGGTAGCTCATGCCTGTAATCCCAGCACTTTGGGAGGCCGAGACAGGTGGATCACCTGAGGTCAGGAGTTCAAGACCAGCCTGACCAACATGGTGAAATCCTGTCTCTGCTAAAAATACAAAAATTAGCCGGGCATGGTGGTCCACGCCTGTAATCCTAGCTGCTCAGGAGGCTGAAACAGGAGAATTGCTTGAACCGAGGAGGCAGAGGTGGCAGTGAGCTGAGATCACAACACTGTATTTCAGCCTGAGCCACAGAGTGAGACTCCATCTCAAAAAGACAAAAAAGAAAAAAAAAATTAGCAGCAATAAAAAAAAAAAAAAAAAAAAACCACACATGGGAAAAAAAAAAAGACCAAAAAAAAAAAAAAATCAACACAAACGTTAGAAGATAAACTTGAGCCAGGCGCGGTGGCTCACGCCTGTAATCCCAGCACTTTGGGAGGCCGAGGCGGATGGATCACCTGAGGTCAGGAGTTCAAGACTAGCCTGGCCAAAATTGTGAAACCCCGTCTCTTCTAAAAATACAAAAATTAGAGGCATGGTGGCATGCGCCTATAGTCCCAGCAATTCACGGGTCTGAGGCAGGAGAATCGCTTGAACCTGGGAGGCAGGGGTTGCAGTAAGCCGAGACCAAGCCATTGCACTCCAGCCTGTGTGACAGAGTGAGAGTCCATCTCAAAAAAAAAAAAAAAAAAAAAAAAGAAGATAAAGTTGAAGAAACCATCCAGAAAAAATTTTTAAAAAGGATTCACTGGGAAGAAAATTGGAATTTCCATCCAAGAGACCAAGCACAAAATAGATGGTCCAGAAAAAGAAGAAACAGACAAGAAATCAAATAATCAAGAAATTTTCCCAGAACATTTCTAGGCTAAGGATGGACTGAACAAATTCGACTTATTTTACTCTTTCCTGAAACCTCACTAAAACTAAAGAATCTAAAAACCAAACAAAAAACAAATAAAACCCCTCTACAATAACAAAAACACCAGAACAGGAACAACAAGAGACTACAGCCATCATGCATTGCAGGCTGGAAAGCAGATGGCCAAATAACACCTCACTGGCAGACCAAGAGACGGCTGAGACCTAAGCCAGGCACCAGGAAAGCTTAGAACAGAGCAGGCACTCGCAGTGCTGGGGCACCTTGGGAACTGGAGTTACAGAAGAACATTAAAATGAGGAGGACAGGGTGAAATCTGGTTTCCAATGAGTTAGATCCCAGATTCTCTCCTCATACTCAGAGAAGGTGAGTTGTTTGAAGACAGTAAAACAAGAGGAGCTCTAGAATAAGGCCTGGTCAGATCAGTGGAGGGCACTGGTACTGCACCAAAAAGAGAAAGATTAAGTGAATGCTGAGGCCGCACCCGCAGCCGCCCCTTTCGCTACCCAGCTCCCAGACACCTTTCCTCCTAAGCAGGCTGAAAAACACTCCTCTGGGCAAGGTGACCAGTCTCGAGGCTTTCCTAAAAGCAGTGACATGGCGAGGGGAAGAGGGTTATGCACTCTCAATCATCCCAAAGCAAAGCTCAAAGTCTTTACGCTCAGAGCTTCCAAATAGCTTTTTATTCCTCCCATTCTTGATCATAAACAGACAACCAAAGATTACCAGACACGTGAAGACAGCCTCTAACACAGAAGAGATGAAAAGAAACAGAAAGAAGCAACTTAAAGAAAACTAAAACCAAGCCAAAAAACTACCATGAATTCCCTAAAAGAGGTAACAGAAGATGAAACATGAACAGAGATGTTATTAAAAAACAAAAGAGCTCTTGGATAATAAAAGTATGACAGCAGAAAAGTAAAACTGAATAAACAGCTGGGTTGGAAGATAAAGAAAAGGAAATATCCTACAAAGTAACGCAAGAAATTGGCTAGAAACGAGAGAGAAAGGCAATAAAATTAGAGGACCAGTCCTGAAAAATACAACATCCAAATAAGAGAAAGAAGCTAGAGAAGCTAGAAAGAGAGAGAAGAAAAATATGGAAAGAAAACATCAGCGAAGTACAGTAATTCACAAACTTTTCCCACAGCTAAAGTACAAGGGTTTCTAGATTGAAAGGGAATGTCCCATGCTAAGCAAAGTAGACACCACCACCATGAAATTTCAGAGCCCTGAGATCAAAAGATATTCTACGAGATTCCACAGAGGAAAAAAAAAAAAAAAAAAATACAGGTCAGGCACAGTGGCTCACACCTGTAATCCCAGCACTTTGGGAGGCTGAGATGGGCGGATCACGAGGTCAGGAGTTCGAGACCAGCCTCACCAACATGGTGAAACCCCATCTCTACTAAAAATACAAAAATTAGCTGGGTGTGGTGGCACACGCCTGTAATCCCAGCTACTCACGAGGCTGAGGCAGGAGAATCACTTGAACCCAGGAGGCGAAGATTGCAGTGAGCTGAGATCACACCACTGGACTCCAACCTGGGCGACAGAGCGAGACCCTGTCTCAAAGCAAAAGAAAATAAAAAATAAAAAATCATATACCAAGGTTCAGGAACCAGCATAGCTTCAGACATCAAGAAAACCAGAAGAGGCCAGGCAAGGTGGCTTACACCTGTAATCTCAGTACTTTGGGAAGCCTAGACAGGTGGATCACCTCAGGTCAGAAGTTCGAGACCAGCCTGGCCAACATGATGAAACTCTGTCTCTACCAAAAATACAAAATTAGCCAGGTGTGGTGGCGTGCGCCTGTAATCCCAGCTACTCGGGAGGCTGAGACAGGAGAATCACTTGAACCCGGGAGGTGGAGGCTGTAGTGAGTCAAGATTACACCAGTGCACTCCAGCCTGGGCAAGACAGAACAACGAGACTCCACCTCAAAAAAAAAAAAAAAAAAAAAAAGCCCAGAAGGAGCAATGCCTTCAAAATCCCAAACAAAACGGTTTCCAACCTGGAATTCCAAAACCAGCCAAGCTTGTAATCAAGGTTAAAGGTAAAATAAAGGCAATCTCAGACACACGTTTTCCAAAAAAAGTTTCTCCATGTACCCTTTCTCAAGAAGCTACTAGAAAAAGTATTCCACCAAAATGTGAGAGTAAACCAAGGAAGAACATGAGAAGACACAGAGTATAGGTAGCAGAAGACTCAATCCGGGAGAAATGTGAAGGAGGCTCCAGAGAGACAGCTGCCAGCTGGCCTGAGGGCAGGCAATCCAGACCAGAGCAGGACGACAGAGGGCTGAGGACATATACCTCCAAGAGAGGAAAAAAAAAAGGAAAAGATTCCTTATTTTGACAGTATTGAGAAGAATTTTATGGCTCTCGCAGTATGGGGATTAATTAGTGAAAGGTACCGGGAAAACCAAAGGAAAAACAAAGTAATGATGAACTTTAAGGAAAATGAAGTTTTACAAGAAAGAAAATGTGATCAGAGTATACAAGGCGACTTAGCTGTGAACATGGCAGTAACAAATCTTAAACAGACTTAACCCAAAAGGTATTCAAGCCACACAGGGAGGCTGCAGAAAGGAGAAGCTAATGTGTCCCTGGGTGTGGGTGCTTCTGAAGGAGGTATAGAGAATTAAATTCTCATCTCCCAAGCAGGAAGTCCTCAGACATCTAAAACTGAAAAACTGATCAACAGTAAAGATTATTTAGAAACATGAGGTAAGTACTAGAAGAAAGAGCTAAAGATGAGAGAAGCTGCCTGCAGAGCAGTAGTAAAGGATGGATGGAGACGAGTAAGATGGAGGAATGCGGCCTGGTGCAGTGGCTCATGCCTGTAATCCCAGCACTTTGGGAGGCCAAGGCATGTGGATCACAAGGTCAGGAGTTCGAGACCAGCCTGGCAAACATGGAGAAACCCCGTATCTACTAAAAATACAAAAATTAGCCGGTTTGGTGGAGCACGCCTGTAATCCCAGCTACTCAGGAGGCTGAGGCAGAATTGCTTGAACCCAGGAGGTGGAGGTTGCAGTGAGCCAAGATCGCACCATTGCACTCCAGCCTGAGCAACAGAGCAACACTCTGTCTCAAAAACAACAAAAAAAAGATGGAGGAATGTTTCCCCTCAATTATAAGCTATGTTAAAAATCACTAGTTTCCCTCCTCCTCCTTCCTTCTCTGGTTATCCAGGTACAAGTGTGCCTAGATAAAGGCTGATTTTCCAGACTCCCTTGCAGCCAGATGTCAGCCGGGTTTCCCCGCTCTTGTCAACAGCAGATACAACATGTGCAACTCTTAAGCCAAGCTCTTAACAGGAAAGGAATGCACTTTCCTCTTCTCCCTTCCCACTGGCCAGAATGCCCACATAACAAACCCTGAGTCCTATCAGAGTACCCATTTCACACCAACAGGTGGACAATGTGTTGAGGGGTGATAGAGAATCAAGACAAAAGGTACCACTATCTCTGATATGATGGAGCCATCCTTCTTAAGCCAAACTTATATTCTGTTTAAGCCACTATTATTTTGGCCTTTTACACAGCAGCTAAACCCATATCCCAACATATAAATTCTTTAAAAAAAAAAAAAAAAAGCACTTAGTTTAGGTTTATTAATAACTCTGAAAATCTGAAAAGTATGTTAGAAGAAAATCATCAATTTGTTTCCTGGAGGCCTGGTTAAGTAAAGTACTGTTTTTAATTAGTAACACTTAGGATCAAACTAGAAAGATGGAACACATTTCATCAAGAGAACTAAAAAGTCAGATGCCTGGTGCAAGCTTTACTCACTTTCTGGATTTCTAAATGAGAGTCAGAGTCATCCAAGAACTCTAGGGGTGGAGAACATTTGTCAATGACGGTCCTTCTGTCCCCAAGGGGCTCCTCACTGGGTTTCTCCTGAGGGTCTATAACTACTCTCCTGTCATAGAAGCTGCTCCTCTCTGGCACTGTCTTATCCTCCTCCACGCTGATCTGTGGGGTTGAGTCTTTCTCCTTCTGAGCAGCAGTGACTGTGACACTCCTGGCTGCTCCTTCTGCAGTCTTGGCTGGTCCTTCACCCCTGGCTGGTCTTTCTCCACGGCTGGGACGCTCTGCTGCGCTTGGTTTTGCCCGAGTGGCAGCCTCTCCCTTCCTTTTTGGCATCGATTTCCCCAGGATGCCCTGGATAGCCTTCAGGTAGATCATTGTGGAGCCCTGGTCTCGAAGTCTATCCCTCTTCCTTTTCTGGACCTTGTTGGGTTCCTCAATTGTATCATTCTGACCCTCAGCTTCAGCTGCAAATTCAGAGTTTGTGAAGTTATGAGAACTATCTTTGGAATCGACCTGGAAAAAAAAAAAAACAGAATTGAAAGGGCTGTTCCAAGGGCACTTTCGTACATGAAGCATTTGGCAAATTATAAATCAGTGGTGGTTCTACCAGTCAAAGGGAAAGTGACTGTGGCTAAGGCAAAGGTTCTCTCCAGGTGGTGAAGTGGCACTGTAAGAGGGGCTGATTGCTGCCATTTCTTAGCATTCACCTACTCATGCTCAGCAGATGATATCCTCTCACTGCAGGGGGAGGGAAGGAGCTGAAATGAACACTCTCATTAAACCAGACTGCAAGCTCCTGGAAGGCAAGGACTACACTTCAGGCAAAACAGCAGCTCAAGCTCTTCCCACTGGAAAGGGCCCTAGAAACCAGCTAGCCCAATCCCATATCTAAGGGTAAAGGAAACCTGAGGACCCAGTGAGGGGAAGGACTAGCCCCAGAACTCCAATCCCCCAGTCCTGAGTGCAGTGTTTTTCCCACCATACCCAAAGCCTCCTGAAAGTTCTCTGCAAACACTTCCCCTCAAATAATCAACTTGGTTTTGGAAAATACCTGAGTTTCTCAGTGACTGCACCAGGGTCAATCAAGATAGACTGCTCCCAACAACAAACCCCCTCCAAGACGGAAGTGAAGCCTCAGCCCCCTCTTGCACCCACTCACTCCAGGACTCCACACAGAAAAAGCCAGACTTTTTGTTTGCCAGACTATTTTGATGTGGAATTCTAATCCAGTCTAATCCCTGCCGGGTGTAAGAACACTCCACAGATGTCCTCCTAAGGCCATTCCATAAGCAGTAAACCATTATCCCATTTGCACTCCTAAGTCATTTCTATTAAATTCCTCTCAAAAGTAAATACAGACCAGGCACAGTGGCTCATGCCTGTTAATCCAGCACTTTGGGAAGCCGAGGCAGGTGGACTGCTTGAACCCAGGAGGTCGAGACAAGCCTGGCCAACATGGCAAAACCCCATCTCTATAAAAACACGCGGGGCGCGGTGGCTCATGCCTATAATCCCAACACTTTGGAAGGCCGAGGCAGGAAGATCACTTAGGCTCAGGAGTTCAAGACCAGCTTGGGCAAGGTGACAAAACTCTGTCTCTACTAAAAATTACAAAAATTAGCTGGGCCATGGTGGCACATGCCTGTGATCCCAGCTACATGGGAGGCTAAGGCACAAGAATCGCTTGAACCTGGGAGGCAGAGGTTTCAGTGAGCCGTGACGACACCACTGCACTCCAGCCTGGGCAACAGAGTAAGACTCTGTCTCAAAAAAAAAAAAAAAAAAAAAATCATAAACCTTTAGAAATCTATACTTGTTAATATAGACATCTGTTTTCCTGAAAGTACTCAAACTGTTGGCAGCTGCTAACTTCACAAAGATGAATAGGAAAGGTGGTGTTTCCTATCATTTTGAACCTCTCTGGACTTACTAAATTTTCTTACTTTCTGAATTTTCTAACATGTGTCTAGAGAGATTATTTGTTAAAGGAGGTTACGGGTCATTTTTGTTTTTTTTTTTTTTTTTTTTGAGACAGTGGTGCGATCTCAGCTCACTGCAACCTCCGTCCCCGAGGTTCAACAGATTCTCCTGCCTCAGCCTCCCAAGTACCTGAGATTACAGGCATGTGCAACCACACCTGGCATTTTTTTTTTTTTTTTTTTTTTTTGAGATGGAGTCTCGCTCTGTCGCCCAGCCTGGAGTGCAGTGGTGCGACCTCAGCTCACTGCAAGCTCCGCCTCCCGGGTTCACGCCATTCTCCTGCCTCAGCCTCCCAAGTAGCTGGGACTACAGGCACCTGCCACCGTGCCCGGCTAATATTTTGTATTTTTAGTAGAGACGGGGTTTCACCGTGTTAGCCAGGATGGTCTCGATCTCCTGACCTCGTGATCCGCCTGTCTCGGCCTCCCAAAGTGCTGGGATTACAGGCGTGAGCCACCACGCCCGGCCACTAATTTTTGTATTTTTAGTAGAGACGGGGTTTCGCCATGTTGGCCAGGCTAGTCTTGAACTCCTGACCTCAGGTGATCCACCCGCCTCGGCCTCCCAAAGTGCTGGGATTACAGGTATGAGCCACCGTGCACAGCCTGTTTTCTTTATATCTTTTTAAATTTAAGGAATTCATATATATATAATATATATATATAATTTTTTTTTTTGAGGCAAAATCTCAATCTGTTGCCCAAGCTGGAGTGTGTGGCACAACCTCAGCTCACTGCAACCTCCGCCTCTGAGGTTCAAGCAATTCTTGTGCTTTAGCCTCCCTCCCGAGTAGCTGGGATTAAAGGCATCTGCCACCACACCTGGCTAATTTTTTTTTGGTATTTTTAGTAGAGATGGGGTTTCACCACGTTGGCCTAACCTCAAGCGATCTGCCTGCCTTGGCCTCCCAAAGTGCTGGGATTACAGCCATGAGCCACCGTGCCTGGCCTCTAATACTAATAATAAATTTGATGACTCCCAGGGCCTGCCCTGTGAGACACAGCCCCAACTTCCCAGCTCTCTTCTCTAGTGCCTTCTTCTGCCTGCCACCAACCACCTGCCACCCTTGGCCCATCACACCCTCTTACACATTTGCTAGCACATCTTATCTCCTCTGCTTGCGATGTCCTTCCCTCCATCCCATTTTGTGTTCCCACCTGTCTATTAAGGCCCCATCTCCACTTTGACTGCTTCTCCACCCCTGCCCTCTGCTCCCGCTGAAGCCAGGTATACAACACAGAGGGTGAGATCTGCAGCAAACTGAAGAGTATCTGCACCCTCAGACGGGCAGCTGCTCCTCACCTCTAACTAGTGCCATTTCAGAGTAGAGAATCAGAGTTAGAGATTCTGTTTTTTTCAAGTAAAACCAGAAATATTGAATTTAGTGCATTTTTCAACCATTCAGCAAGCACTTACTAAGCACTTACTCTGTGCCAGCAGGCACGGTTCTGGACCTGTGGGTTTAGCGTTCAATTAAAAAAAAAAAAAAAAACAAGCCTTGGTGTGGTGGGGCTCATGCCTGCAATTCCAGCACTTTGGGAGGCCAAGGCAGGAGGATCATTTGAGCCTAGGAGTTCAAGACCAGCCTGGGCAACATAGCAAGACCCTATCTGTACAAGAAAAATACAAAAATTAGCTGGGTGCAGTGACCCACGCCTGTAGTCCGAGCTACTCCAGGAGCTGAGACAGAAGGATTGCTTGAGTCTGGAAGGTCAAGGTCACAGTGAGCCGAGATTGTGCCACTGCACTCCAGCCTGTGGAGACACTCCAGCCTGTGGAGACACTCCAGCCTGTGGAGACACTGTCTCAAAAAAAAAAATAATAATAGTAATAACACACAAGAACATCCGCCTCCTGGAGCTCCCATTCTAGCTGGTAAGGGAAGGGAAAACCAGGAGAAAAGTAAGACAAGTGAAATATGTATGTTAGAGAGTGATAACTGCCAAGGAGAAAAACAAAATAAGGAAAGGGGACATAAAGTGGGGAGGTGACGTCATTCAATTCTTCAGTTCAAGGTAGGGACTTAGACTGGAGTCATAAATTCTATTTTTTGAGACAGTCTCACTCTGTCGCCCAGGCTGGAGTGCAGTGGCGCCATCTCGGCTCACTTACAACCTCTGCCTCTCAGGTTCAAGTGATTCTCCTGTCTCAGCCTCCTGAGTAGTTGGGATTACAGGCATGTGCCACCACGCCCAGCTAAATTTTGTAGTTTTGGTAGAGATGAGGTTTCTCCATGTTGGCCAAGCTGGTTTTGAACTCCCAGCCTCAAGTGATCTGCCCACCTGAGCCTCCCAAAGTGCTGGGATTACAGGCGTGAGCCACTGCACCCAGCCTGGAGTCATAATTTCTGAATGTGAATTGTCCCAAAATGTAAATACTGTAAGGACCTAGCAGGCTACATCCAGTCCGCAGACCAGCAGTTTTGCCATCTCTGGTTGTGAAGACCAAGACTGGAGTTGGGGGAGAAAAAAAAATTAGGAGTATAATAATATACCTTATGTTTTCATACAGATTTACAATTTACAGAAGTGCTATAGCCGTCATCCTTCTTTTACAGAATGTGAAACTGCTACATGGCTTGTAAGTGGCAGAACCGGGATTCAAACTCAAGTTCTCCCTAACATCCTGGAAGCCAAGGAAAAGGAGTAATGAAATATGAAAGTGAGAAACACTGTTGGCTGGGCGTGGTGGCTCCTGCCTATAATCTCAGAACTTCGGGAGGCTGAGGCAGGCAGATCGCTCAAGCCCACAAGTTCAACACCAGCCTGGGCAACATGGCAAAAAAACCCATCTCTACAAAAAATACAGAAAAATTAGCTGGGCATGGTGGTGCATGCCTGTAGTCCCAGCTACTTGGGAGGCTGAGGCAGGAAGATCACCTGAGCTGGGAGATCAAGGATGCAGTGAGCCAACTGCACCACTGCACTTCAGCCTGGGTGACCGACAGGAAAAGAGGGGGAGTGGGAAGGGGGAAGGAGGAAGGGGGAAAAAAAAGAGAGAAAGTGAGAAACACTCTCCTAGGCTGGAGGACCTAAGATGGATCAATGTCACCGAGGATTAGTTTCAGCAGGTGATAGTTGGCTCTAAAGGTAAGAAGTAGGTAGACCATGGGCAGAAGGTAAGAGACAAACCACCTGACTTCATAAAGGAGAGAGTTCGTTCTTCCTGGAAGCACTGCTTGGTGAACTGTGCATCTCCAAAGGAAAGAAGGAAAGATAAGTGGAGATGTTGCTCCAGCCCTATCACCAGTAGCCTGAAGGATTTCAACAGCTCCTCATCAGCTCCCTGTCTTCTCCCTCCTACCCTTTCCCTGCAGCATGCCAGAGGAGCTCTAAAATGCAAACCCCAACACTTCAGCCTTGGCTTAGAACCCTTCCAGGGCTCCACATTTGCCTAAAGAATAATCCCCACCCCTGAGCTCATCAGGAACCCTTCATAGACTGGCCCCATCCTTCCTGTCTAGCCTCATCTTCTGCCTTCCTCCAAACACCCAAGTGTCCAGGGAATGCAGAAGAGCATGAATGAGAGAAGGGAGGGCCAGCAGTGCCCCAAGCACTCCAGACAAGCAGCATTTCCTGACATTTTGGGCACATATTGCTCCCTCTGCCCGAAATGTCCTGTCCCCCTCCTTGTCCATCAGTAAGACTCAGGTGTCACCTCTTCTGTGAGGACCTTCCTGATGGTCAGTCGCTCATTCCCCTGACCCTTGGGTACTCCAAACCCATCCCTGTTACAGCACTCCACTCACTGCCCTGTGGTGAGTGACTTTTCAGTCTGTGAAGCATGGCCTGATTGTCCTTGGCACCAACAGCCCCAAGCCTGGTGTTCCACGTGAGCACTGGACATGTGCCAAGTGGAGATGCAGGAAAGGGGATGTGCAAAAGCTCTATCACTCGAGAGCCTCGATACCCAGTGCTTTACTGTGCCTGGGCTAACTCACCCTGCAGAGAGCTCCTCAAGGGAGGGACCTTAGCACCTTCATCTTGCCACCCCTACATCTGATGCCAGGCTGGGACAGAGCAGGTGCTCCCAGAGGCAGCAGTGCAAAGAACACTGGCTTTGAAGTTGGACTGATCTGATACTACCCCACAGCTTGGCCACTTAGCAGCTGCATGGCCTTGGTCAGCTTATTTAACCTTTCTGAATCTCATCTGCCCAGTGCCTACACAGAGTAGGTGCTTAAATATTTGTTAATTGATATGAAGGTATTTACTAACATATGTAGAGATAATACCACCTACTTCACGACACTCTTGGGATTATGTGACAGTCTATAGGTCAAACATCGAGAATCATAGTTGATCAAGCCTTATCATACATGCTCAAACTTTCCCTTCCATTCTTCCTACTCTAAATTGAATGTAGACATTTAGATGTCATAGTAAAAATAATCCTTACTACATGAAGGTGCTTGTCACACAGTTAATCTCCTCTGTGAAGAGTAAATGAAGATCATCAGCTAATATAAAACATCTCCAACTGTCCTGGAGGTAAGAAGGGAACGATGTGAGGTCAGCCAGCAGGGATCTCTACCTATTCTAAAATGACCAGTCTAACACCTTCCCCTCAGAATATTCTGTGACCTGGCACAGAGAAAGATGTGTTAAAGGCTGGTGGGAGAAGGGAACAAAGTCAACTGTGTAACCCTCAAAGTTTACAGAGCAAGGCCAGGAACAGTAGCTCATGCCTGTAATCCCAGAACTTTGGGAGGCCAAGGTGGGAGGACTGCCTGACCCCAGGAGATTAAGACCAGCCTGGTCAACATAGGGAGACTCTTTACAAAACATAAAAAATTAGCCAGGCAGGCCGGGCGCGGTGGCTTACGCCTGTAATCCCAGCACTTTGGGAGGCTTAGGTGGGCGGATGACAAGGTCAGGAGATTGAGACTATCCTGGATAACACAGTGAAACCCCATCTCTACTAAAAAATACAAAAAAATTAGCCAGGCGTGGTGGCATGCACCTGTAGTCCCAGCTGCTGGGGAGGCTGAGGCAGGAGAATGGCATGAACCCAGGAGGCGGAGCTTGCATTGAGCCGAGATCACACCACTGCACTCCAGCCTGGGTGACAGAGCAAGACTCTGTCTCAAAAAAAAAAAAAAATTAGCCAGGCAGGTTGGCACATGCCTGTAGTTCCACCTACTTGGGAGGCTAAGGCAGGAGGATCGCCTGAGCCTGAAGGTTGAGATGCAGTGAGCTATGATCATGCCAGTGCACTCCAGCCTGGTGGACACAGCAAGACCCTGTCTCAAAGAAAAAAAAAAAAAAAAAAGTTTACAGAGCAGACACAGGAGAGTGGTGAGAGGACTCTAGAAGGACCTGAGGATGAACATGCCATTTTTGTGAGTACCCCTCGGCTATGCTTGCTGAAGGACTTAGGACCAGGACAGAGAAGTTCACAGATGACTACAGAGCAAGGCAGGAAGAGGTACAGATGAAGCTGGAAGGTAAGAGGTGTTTTGTAATTCATCAAGATGAGTCAAGTACTGTACACTTGGTTTTTAAACTGACAAACATATACTCCAGGAAGAGACCTAAGCAGTCCTAGAGATAGACGATCAGGATAATATAAAAATCCTCACTCGACAAGAGTGATCTTTCTACAATACAATTTCCTTTTCTGTGTAAAGCCCTGTATAAATTCTCTAATTGCTTAGAAGACAATCCAGCTGGCACAGTGGCTCATGCCTCTAATCCCAGCGCTTTGGGAGGACAAGGCAAGAGGACAGCTTGAACCCAGGAGTTTGAGACCAGCCTGGGCGACAGAGTGAGATCTTCATCTCTACAAAAAAAAAATTTTTTTTTTTTTTTTTTTTGAGACTGAGTCTCACTCTGTCGCCCAGGCTGGAGTGCAGTGGCTTGATCTCAGTTCACTGCAAGCTCTGCCTCCTGGGTTCATGCCATTCTCCTGACTCAGCCTCCCGAGTGGCTGGGACTACAGGCGCCTGCCACCACGCCCAGCTAATTTTCTTTTTGTATTTCTAGTAGAGAAAGGGTTTCACCGTGTTAGCCAGGGTGGTCTTGATCTCCTGAACTCGTGATCCGCCCCACCTCGGCCTCCCAAAGTGCTGGGATTACAGGTGTGAGCCGCCACGCCCAGCCCAAAAAAAAAATTTTTAATCTGCAGGGTGTGGTGACACATGCCCATATTCTCACCTATTTAAGAAGATTGCTTGACCCCAGGAGTTTGAGGCTACAGTGAGCCATGATTGCACCACTGCACTCCAGCCTGGGAAGTTGTTTCAAAAAAATGAAATTTTTTTTTAAAAAAAGACTACAATTGGCCGGGCATGGTGGCTCACACCTGTAATCCCAGCACTTTGGGAGGCTGAGGCGGGCAGATCACTTGCGGTCAGGAGTTAGAGACCAGCCTGGCCAACAAGGTGAAACCCCATCTCCACTAAAAATACAAAGATCAGCTGGGCATGATAGCGCACACCTGTAGTCCCAGCTACTTGGGAGGCTGAGGCAGGAGAATTGTTTGAACCCGGGAGGTGGAGGTTGCAGTGAGCAGAGATCGCGCCACTGCAGTCTATCTTGGGTGACACAGTAAGAATCTGTCTCAAAAAAAAAAAAAAAAATACAATTCTAAGGGAATTGTCCCTTAGAATAAAATCCATTGTCCTTAGGATAAAATCCAAATTCCCTTGGCTACTAACACCTTGCTGCAATCCGCCCCCTACCTCGCTCTCCAGCCTCCATTCTGGGCTCACTACTCCATCATACCACATTGTGGGCAGTCATATGACCACCCCTCCAGCCCTCCCACCAGACTGCTCCCTACAAGCTCATCACTCCCAGACCCAACAGTGCATGGCGCACAATAACCCTCAAGTGCTTATACTGAAACCATTGAGTTCTTGCAAAACAAGGCCGCGTTAGCCTTAATGAGAGAAAGGTGGGTCCATCCTACAATTAGACCCACCCAGATTAGACCACACCCTCAAACCCGAGTTCCACGTCTTTAGGACAGCCAGGGATTCAGCACACCTGAAAGACTATGTAAAATAAATTTCCTGCCTCTCCCGGTACCAGGTTTCACTCTATCTATAAATTGTCAGTGAAGCTAAATTTAATCAATTGGTATTATTTTATGCTGTACCCAAGTCTACTGAAATTGTATCAAGGATTAATGGCAAGATTAACTTGTATGAGCAAAGTCCCATACTTACCTGATTTGAGACAAATTCAGCATTCCTACGCTAGAGACAGGGCTTTTCAACTCACCATTATTTGTGAACTTAAAAAGAAAAACTCCACCTGCCCACACAAGAGTTCAGACAGTGAGGTCCACATTGAAAAAACCAGGGGCACTTAGCCTACGAGTCCCCAAGACAAACAGTCAGATACAGCCTCCTTGCTAGGCTTAAAAACAAAGCCATATTCTTTAGGGCCTGTTTTAATTGCTTTCGTAAAGTAATTTTCTCTCTCTAGAGGCAGCCCGTCTCATCCCAAATAAGACTGTTTCTCCACTCCTCCACAGGCAGAACTTCTCACTTCTTAAGACTCAGAGCTTCAAAACCTAGGATGCAAACTCTAAGGGGAAAGTGATCTGTTTTGTTAGTAAAGAATCCCAAACACCTGGAACATCGCCTGGCACAAACTAAACCCTCAACACATATTTGTTCAAAGCCTTGATTGAGTAGATGAGCGAAATATACCTTCTCCGTGAAGCACTCCTTTGTCTGCTCAAAGTACTTATGAAACCCTCTTGCGTGTTTCCATTAAGGAACTAACAATTTAACCTCCAAAAAAAAAAAAACTAGCATCACCAAGCAAAACCCCAACATGCTGGAAACTATGACTTTGGAGAAAAGCTACACCAAGAACCACAATTCTTGGTTCTGTGATTCAGAGTGGTTCAAAGTACAAGGGCACACAATTCTTTAAACTGACAACTAAAATAAATACATTCTTCTCTTGAGCACATAATCCACCTTCTACTGCAGTGATTCTCCAACGGGGCTGCACGTTTACAATAACCTGGGGAGCACTGAAAAACCTGGAAGCCCAGACCACACCTCAGCCCAATAAATCAGTTTCTCTGGGGTAGGAGGCAGGCCCAAGTATTTTAAAGCTTTCCAAGTAGTTCTAAAGTGCTGCCGAGTTTGAAAATTACCTCTCTACTTAACTTCAGCCACGCGCCTGGAAGACTGCTAGGTCTTCGAGTTTGGGTGGAGCGGACTTCCAGGAAGAGCCTCCAGACCTTCAAGGATGTAATGTTAAATGTTTTATAGTCTCCTTCCACCAAAATTCCCATCCCCAACCTCTCAAGCCATGTGGAAGGGGCTTCACTGATTGCAAAGCGTGGCAGCCACCTACCTTAAGGCTGCAGGCTTCCTCCTCTAGAGAAGCCATTTCTTCCAAAGAGGCGTTGGCAGGACGCAGAGGGGATCCCCCTGAAGACAGGAACCCCCGAGTGTTCGGAATCAGGCAGCCTTTGGAGGCGGCCCCGCCCACACCAGGGCCCCAGAAATGGGGGGAGGAGGAGGAGGAGTTATTTCTGCGGCGAGATGAGCCCCAGGATAACCTCCGCGAGCAAGCCACATCGTCCTCCTTCTGGGCTTTCAGGCGCTTGGGGCTGCTGGGCCCTCCAGAACGCGACGCAGACCTCTGAGCTGGCCGGCTGGAGGGGGCCACATCACAGGGCTCCCGGAGGCAGCTGCGCTTGCGGGGACACCCTTCCGACGTGCTGCTCCAGTTGTGTTTGACCTTGCCCCGCTCGGACGCCATGGGCACCTGCAAGGTACAGGGGGCCTGGATTCCAACACCACTCTTCCTGGCGGCCCCACCTCAGATTCCCCCCACCCCGGGCCCAGGAGGAGAGCAAGACACAAGGGCAGAGCCAGAGGCTAGCCTCACTAACCTTTCCCTCTTCTTTCCACTGCCCATCACAGTTCTCAAGGTTTCAGAGATGCCAAACCGTGTCAGAGAAGTCAAAGCGATCCAAAATTTACTAAAGGCTTCCGTTGGTTTCCAAGCCCACAACGTACTTCTGAGATCAGGAAGCCTTCACTTTGCCCAGCGCTGCTTCGGAGATACCTAAGCGCTTCCGGGGCTACAAAGCGCTTTGATCAGTTTGCAATATAAAGCCCTTCAGAACTGTCAAAGCGCTTCAGAAGACCACATGGCGCTTCAAGATCCACACATGGCTGCCGGACCCGCAGCCCTGGGGCCGGGCGCTTAGCCCGTAGGCCAGGGCCAGACCCGGCGCCGCAGCCCGCCCTGCTACTGCGGCCCGACCAGACCCGGGCCGGAAGGGGCCCGAGCGGCCCCTCAGGAGCTGGCAGCGCCCCCGTCCGCCAACTCAGGACGCCCCCCGCCGGTTGCCGCCGCTGTCCCGCCGGGCAGCCCGCCGCCCGCCGCCCGCCCCAGCCCTACAGCCCCGCCTGACCCGGCCTCCGCCCGAACTGCGACCACTCCGGCCTCCGTGGCGCCCGCCCTCCGGAACGAGCCCTGCGGCCCGCAGGCCGGAGAGCGACAGGGGCGGGGCCTGCGCCAAACGGAAGGCGCCCATTGCTCGACCCGGCAAGGGGCGGGACTCCGAGCAAGACTGAGCCCGCCTCAAAGCCAAGCGGCTTGGAGTCGGGATGGTACGCCTTAGGAAGCTCGTCCATTGGTCAGAAGCCAGATGGGGCGGAGCCACTCACGTGTGCTTGAACAGCGGGAAGCTGAGGCCAGCCAGTTCTGCAGGCAGGCGGTGTCCGCTGACGCGCCTCGCTTAACGCTGTTCCCCTCAGCGCCCGCCCCTGTGCCTGAAGCTTTCAGACCTGGATTTCTCATCGAGCCAAAGCAAACCGTGTGCTGAGCATTATCACCTCACTTTGTAGAGCAAAAAACTGTGGCTCAGAGAAACTAAGTACACACCCAGGAAGAGGAAGAATTAGAATTAGAAGCCACCAAAAAAAAAAGACTACACAAAAATGTAGACTATCCGCCTGGTGAAAAATATTAAAGACGGCTGGGCGCGGTGGCTCACGCCTGCAATCTCAGCACTTTGGAAGAACGAGGCGGGAGGATGGCTTGAGCTCGGGAGTTAGAGACCAGCCTGATCAACATGGTGCGACCCCCATCTCTACAAAAAAATAAAATTAGCTGGGCGTGGTGCCAGCTACTCAGGCTGAGGTGGGAGGATCACTTGAGGCCGGGAGGGCGAGGCTACAGTGAGCTGTGATCCCGCCACTGCACTCCAGCCTGGAGGACAGAGCAAGACCCTGTCTCAAAAAAAAAGAGAGAAAAAAAATGAAAGACAAAGTACAAATTTAGAAAAATACTGGAAACATATGACAAAGGGCTGATATTCGATGTAGCAATTCTCCCAAAATAATAAAATAACTTAGTATTAAGACTGGCAAAGGAGGCTGGGTCCAGTGGCACACGTCTGTAATCCCAGCACCTTGGTAGGCAGAGGCAGGTGGAGCTCTTGAGGCGAAGAGTTCGAGACCAGCGTGGGCAAATCCTGTCTCTAGTGAAACACAAAAATTAGCCTGGTGTGGTTGTGGGCGCCAGTAGTCCCAGCTACTCAGGAGGCTGAGGTGGGAGGATCCCTTGAGCCTGGGAAGTCGAGGGTCCAGTGAGCCAAGATTACTACCGCTGCACTCCAGCCAGGGAGACAAAGTGAGACCCCTGTCTCAGGGAAAAAGAAAAAAAAAAAAAGGCAAAGGAAGCAATGAACAAAAACACATTATGAAACGCTCTTAAACATAACAAAGATGGCTCCACCTCAGCCATTAAAAAAGTACATATAAGGCCAGGTGTGGTGGCTCACACCTATAATCCCAGCACCTTGAGAGGCTGAGGCGGGCAGATCATGAGGTCAGGAGATTGAGACCATCCTGGCTAATACAGTGAAACCCCGCCTCTACTAAAAATACAAAAATTAGCTGGGCGTGGTGGCGGGCGCCTGTAGTCCCAGCTACTTGGGAGGCTGAGGCAAAAGAATGGCGTGAACCCGGGAGGCGGCGCTTGCAGTGAGCCGAGATTGCGCCACCGCACTCCAGCCTGGGCGACAGAGAGACTCCGTCTCTAAAAAAAAAAAATTAATTAAATTAAATTAAAAAGTACATAAAAAATTATAATTTTCCACTCGTTGGATTGGCAATAATCAAAAAACAAGGTAAGGGGCCGGGTGCGGTGCCTCACGACTGTAATCCCAGGACCTTGGGAGGCCGAGGTGGGCAGATCACAAGGTCAGGAGATCAAGACCATCCTGGCTAACACGGTGAAACCCCGTCTCTACTAAAAATACAAAAAAAAAAAAATTAGCCAGGCATGGTGGCGGGTGCCTGTAGTCCCAGCTACTCAGGAGGCTGAGGCAGGAGAATTGCGTGAACCCAGGAGGCAGAGCTTGCAGTGAACCGAGATCACACCACTGCACTCCAGCCTGGGCAACAGAGCAAAACTCATCTCAAAAAAAAAAAGCAAGATAATATACCTTGTGGCTGAGGATGTGAGGAAATGCACTCCCATACATCCTTGATGAACGTGTTAATTGATACAATCTCCTTGGAAGGTGGCATTGTCTGTAGTAGCTGGAATGAAAACAAAACCTCAATCTCTGTCAGTAGGAGCTGGTTATATACATTAAGAAATATCCATACAATGGAATGTAAGGCAAAAAGAATGAAGTGATCTAAACTTACTGTTGAGGAGCAATGGCCAAGAAAGACATGAAAAAAACAAAGGACCTAGAAAAGCATGAACAAAATATGTGTGTGGCTAAATAGAGAGGAGTGTCATACAAAGGTAAATGTAGCTTTCTTTTTTCAAATGCCTGAGGGTAACCACTTTGTGTGTTTGTTTCTAACAGCTTTAAGATATAATTTATATACCATAAAGTTCACTCATTTAAAGTGTATGAGCAGCAGGCATGGTGGCTCACGCCTGTAATCCCAGCAATTTGGGAGGCCGAGGTGGCCAGATCACAAGGTCAGGAGTTCAAGACCAGCCTCACCAATATGGTGAAACCCCATCTCTACTAAAAAGAAATACAAAAATTAGTAGGGCATGGTGGTGTGCACCTGTAATCCCAGCTATTCGGGAGGCTGAGGCAGTAGAATCGCTTGAATCTGGAAGGCGGAGGTTGCAATGAGCCAAGATCATGCCATTGCACTCCAGCCTAGGCAACAGAGGGAGACTCTGTCTCAAAACAAAAAAAAAAGAAAGAAAAAAGGTGTATGACCAGCTGGCCTGGTGGCTCACTCCTGTAATTTCAGCAAGACTGTAATCTAGTTTATCTTGATAGATTTGCCTATTCTGACAAAATTAAAAATGGAATCATAAAATATGTGACTTGCTTTTGCTTACCATGATCTCAAGGTTCATCCATGTTGTAACATGTGTCAGTATGTTTGAAATGCTTGTTCCCCGGTGCCATAAAGAAATAGCACTTGAACATAAATAATTTTCTCAGCAAGGCCATTTTTATACTTTCTGCAGAAAGGGTACACTCACCAGCAGTTTTGCCACAAGTACACCAAACAAAGGAAACAGGGTCATTTATAACCTGACATATCCACCCTACCACTGTGTCCAGTTTCCATTGGCTGAAACGGGACTTCACATTCTGTATTTGTCTTGATTGGCTAGCAACTTAGAATTTTTTAAAAGAGGCAAAAGCAGAGGAGAGCAAAGGAAGGAGGAAGTAACTTGTGGAATGCTGAGAAAGGTAAAAACACTTTCAAATAAGGAAGAAGAACAGGCTATGACTTAATGCTTGCTTGGACCAGTATAACCATGCCAGGGCAAATATTTAGGCTAAATTGTGGGAGCTAAGAACATAAAGTACATTGATTTATTATGGCTAGCAGATATTTAAGAATGTTAGGTCTTTGAATAAATTTTGCTTCTAAGAGAAGTTACTATTTATTTCTAATTAGACGGGGAGGAAAGTCTTTGAAGAGGAACCTCTACTTTACTTTTCACAAGTACTTAATTCTTTTCTATGGCTGAATATTCCATTGTATGAATAGACCGCATTTCATTTATCCACTTCTCAGTTGATGGATATTTGGGTTGTTTCTATTTTTTGGCTATTATGATTTATGCTGTTATAAACATTGGTGTGCAGGCTTTTGTGTGGACATGTTTTTATTTCTCTTGGGTAGATACCTAGGGGTAGAATTGCTAGGTCATATGGAAATTCTTACCTTTTGAGGAAGTGCCAAACTGTTTTACAAAGTGCTCACCATTTTAAATTCCCACCAACAGTGTGTGTGGGCTCCAATTTCTTCACATCATAGCCAACACTTGTTTCTGTCTTTTTGATTATAGCTATCCTAGTGAATGTGAAGTGGCATCTCATAGAGGTTTTGATTTGCATTTCCCTGATGACTAAGTTGAGCATCACCTCTGTTTTCCATCACCTCTGGAAGGATACTCCAACCTAGTGACAGTGGTTGCCTTTGGGAACAAGAAACTGGAGACTAAGATCCCATTGAGAAAAAGCCTGCCTTTTCACCACGGAAACTTTGTACTGTTTAGATTTTTAAATCCTCTATTAACCTAAAAAAAAATAATTCAGGCCAGGCGCGGTGGCTTACGCCTGTAATCCCAGCACTTTGGGAGGCCGAGGCGGGTGGATCACGAGGTCAGGAGATCGAGACCACGGTGAAACCCCGTCTCTACGAAAAATACAAAAAATTAGCTGGGCACAGTGGCGGGAGCCTGTAGTCCCAGCTATTCGGGAGGCTGAGGCAGGAGAATGGCGTGAACCCGGGAGGCAGAGCTTGCAGTGAGCCGAGATCGTGCCACTGCACTCCAGCCTGGGCAACAGCAAGACTCCGTCCCTATGGGGGATCCATGAAAAGACATCATGGTGCCCGTGAAGGTCTGGAATTCATGTACTCAGAATGCACATGTATGTATGTCTGTATGTAGCAAAGGTCTAGAGCTTTCATCCAAGTCCCAAGGGGATTCACTGCCTTCTCCAAAAATATATGAAATCCTAGTCTAGAAATGTAAGTATGTCTGGATAACCACAAACCTATTGGTGTCAGCCATCTATTGCTCAAACAGCCCTGGAAACACCCTGCTTATAATTGTAAAGTGTTCGCAACAGGCCAGGTCCCATTTGGGGCACAAAATGCACATTCACCTTGAATCCTCACAGACACAAGAGCTGAAGACAGGGCTGTCTGTATAGATCACTGTCCACCTGGACTGGGACCCAGCTCAGCTACATCACACATCAAGCCAAAGCTGTCCTTACTGGGGAGCTGCCAAATGCTTTCACCAGGCAGGACCCATCTGACAACAACCCTACAAGATGGGTACTTTTTCTTTTTCCCATTGTACAGATGAGGAAACAGAGCCTCAGAGTAACTCCCTAACTGGGCCCAAGATCATGCAGCTATTAACAGTCAACAGTAAAAGCTAGGGTCCTAGCTCTTGGCTACCCCATCTCAAGGATGCAGAGTGTCTTCTCTGAACAAATTCTTCCAGACACAAAACTACAAGTTATCTGTTGACTTTACAAATATATTTTTATTATATAAAAAGAAATTACTATAGAATTACTTTAAATAGGATATTTCTCCCAGTGAATTTAAAATAGCATCTGTTTCACAAAAAGATGTGCAACATGACTTTTCAGATATATACGCACTGAATAATCATTAGGTACATGGCAGAAACACACATTTAATACCTTTTTATTTATTTTACAAAATAGGACAAGTGCATTTTCCAAGCGCTTCTATAGCCACTGTCTCATCTGTTCCTCCCAACAGCCCAGGGATGAAGAACAAGCAGGTGTTATTTTACTTACAAAGAAACTGAGGTCCCAAAAATTAAATGATTGACTTAACTAGCAGCAGAATCAGACATGAAATGCATTCTCCTGATTCTTCATCATCCAGTCATAAATAACATATATTCTCGGCCAGGTGCGGTGGCTCAAGCCTGTAATCCCAACACTTTGATAGGCCAAGGCGGGCGGATCACGAGGTCAGTAGTTCGAGACCAGCCTGGCCAATATGGTGAAACCCCGTCTCTACTAAAAATACAAAAATTAGCCAGGCGTAGTGGCAGGTGCCTATAGTCCCATCTACTCAGGAGGCTGAGGCAGGAGAATCGCCTGAACCTGAGAGGCAGAGCTTACAGTGAGCCGAGATCGTGCCACTGCACTCCAGCCTGGGTGACAAAGTGAGACTCTGTCTCAAAAAACAAACAAACAAACAAACACATATTCTCAAAATAAAAGCTCCATTAAAAAATACTAACATTAGTGGGATGGGAAGATAAAGGTACCAGGCAGTGATTGAATAATTATGTGAATTGCAAGATTTCCAATACAGGCAGTGGAAAGCCTGCAGAGCTCTTCGCTAGGTGTCTGGCATTTGTAGAACCTGAGACCCAGAGAGGTGAGTCAAGAACTGCACTGAGACACAAGTTGAAAGTCTTGGCCGGGCGCGGTGGCTCACGCTTGTAATCCCAGCACTTTGGGAGGCCGAGGCGGGCGGATCACAAGGTCAGGAGATCGAGACCACGGTGAAACCCCGTCTCTACTGAAAACACAAAAAAAAAAATTAGCCGGGCGTGGTGGCGGGCGCCTGTAGTCCCAGCTACTCGGAGAGGCTGAGGCAGGAGAATGGCGTGAACCCGGGAGGCGGAGCTTGCAGTGAGCCAAGATTGCGCCACTGCACTCCAGCCTGGGTGACAGAGCGAGACTCCGTCTCAAAAAAAAAAAAAAAAAAAAAAAAAAAAGAAAGTCTTTCAGGCCAGGCACAGTGGCTCCCAACTGTAATTCCAGCACTTTGGGAGTCTGAGTTGGGAGGATTGCTTGAGCCCAGGACTTCAAGACCAGCCTGGGCAACAAAGCGAGACCCCATCTCTACAAAAAAATTAAAATAAAAACTAAAAAAAATCTTTCAGAGCATGCAAGCTTGCAGGCTGTCAGCAAATACATCCCAGAGACCTTAGCTCTGGAAAATGCTATGGCATTGCAGAACTGCTAGTGGTGGGGGAACAAGAGCTGCTGAGGTAATGGAATCTGCTGGGGTGGTTATGATCACACACTCCCCGGAACCACAAAATCAGCCACATCCTGCGCCCGTGTGCAGGGTTTCTGCTTCAGTCTCCTCTGATCCCATCCTCTGACTAACAAAGCCCAGAAAGGAAGAGACTTCATGGATTTTTGTGTCTCTAAAAGCTGAGGGCCTTTCTCTCCCAACTCTTTCCAGTGAAATGAAGTTTCCCTCCCACCCAGGACAGCAGATGTTTTGTTGTGTGTTTCCTGGCAGACCTTGGATTCTGCCTCAGACCTTTTTCTTGATCTGATGCTCATCTTTCCAATTGAGGACAAGGGTCCTCAGCTGTGTTCCGGTCATCAGGGGCCAAAGAGCTCAATGCTGTCCAGTTTCTCCTCTTTGTAGAGCAGAATGTTCTCCATCAGTTTCCTTTTGGCCTCATTGATCTCAATTTGCCACGAAGTCTCTGTAACTGATGTTCAACAGAAAGCAAACAAGAGCGACTTGAATGAAAGTTACTATTATTATAATTCTTAGATTCACTTAAATCAGGTTTCTGAATCAGGCCCTGAGTGTAATGAGCATTTCTTTTTTTTTTTCTTTTTTTTTTTATCGAGACAGGGTCTCGCTCTGTTGCCCAGGCTGGAGTGCAGTGGCACAATTTCAGCTCAAGGCAACCTTGACCTCACAGGTTCAGGTGATCCTGCCACCTCAGCCTCCCGAGTAGCAGGGACTACAAGCGTGCACAACCACACCTGGCTATTTTTTTTTTTTTTTTTTTTGAAATGGAGTCTCACTCTGTCGCTCAGGCTGGGCGACACACACAGTTAATTTTTTTGTGTTTTAGTAGAGAAGGGGTTTCACCGTGTTGCCCAGACTAGTCTTGAACTCCTGAGCTCAGGCAATCCACCCACCTTGGCCTCCCGAAGTGCTAGGATTACAGACAGGCGTGAGCCACCACGCCCAGCCCGTGAGCCAGGGCACCCAGCCTATTTATTTATTTATTATTTTTTGAGATGGAGTCTCACTCTGTTGCCCAGGCTGGAGTGCAGTGGCTCAATCTCGGCTCGCTGCAACCTCTGCCTCCTGGGTTCAAGCAATTCTCCTGACTTAGCCTCCTGAGTAGCTGGGATTATAGGCGCCCACCACTACGCCCAACTAATTTTTTGTATTTTTAGTAGAGATGGGGTTTCGCCATCTTAGCCAGGATGGTCTCCATCTCCTGACCTCGTGATCCGCCCGCCTCAGCCTCCCAAAATGTTAGGATTACAGGCGTGAGCCACCAGGCCTGGTCTTTTTTTTTTTTTTTTCTGTATTTTTAGTAGAGATGGGGTTTCACGACGTTGGCCAGGCTAGTCTCAAACTCCTGACCTCAAGTGATCCACCCGCCTCAGCCTCCCAAAGTGCTGGGATTACAGGCGTGAGTCACCATGCCTGGCTGGCCACACCTGGCTAATTTTTGCATCTTTCGTAGAGACAGGTTTTCACCATGTTGCCCAGGCTGATCTTTAAACTCCTGGGCTCAAGCAATCTGTCCACCTCGTCCTCCCAAAGTACTAGGATTACAGGTATGAGCCACTGCACCCGGCTGTAATGAGCATTTTCATCTCCTCTGCCTTTGCAGGAAGCCCTGCAACCTACCCTGACCTTCCAGAAAGGAGAGGGTTTCTCTGCTCCTCTTTATGATGTTGAGGGGTGGGAGGGTGGAGTGAAAAAAATGCTCACATCCTGTCTTCTTCTTCCTCTCCCCTCCCCATGGCAGGAGGAGTAAAAGAGAAACAGGAGTGGTCAGAGCCTGGGACATTCATTGAACCATGTTTACTAAGGGACAGGGACACTGCATTGAAAGGGCCTTCCTGGTCAGGTGCGGTGGCTCACACCTATAATCCCAGCACTTTGGGAGGCCGAGGTGGGCGGATCACCTGAGGTTGGGAGTTCAAGACCAGCCTGACCAACATGGAGAAACCCTGTCTCTACTAAAAATACAAAATTAGCCAGGCATGGTGGCACATGCCTGTAATTCCAGCTACTCGGGAGGCTGAGGCAGGAGAATCGCTTGAACCTGGGAGGCAGAGGTTGCCATGAGCCAAGATCATGCCATTATACTCCAGCCTGGGCAACAAGAGTGAAACTCTGTCTCAAAAAAAAAAGGGGGGGGCCTTCCTAATTTTTTATTTCAGCAAGAAATTTGATATCCTTAGACCTGAGTGGCAGGAATGGAAGGTATCTTTTTTTTTTTTTTCCTGAGACAGAGTCTTCCTCTGTCACCCAGGCTGGAGTGCAGTGGTGCGATCTCAGCTCACTGCAACCTCCACCTCCCGGGTTCAAGCAATTCTCCTGCCTTAGCCTCCCAAGTAGCTGGGACTACAGGTGCCTGTCACCACACCCAGCTAATTTTTGTATTTTTAGTAGAGAGACGGGGTTTCACCATATTGGCCAGACTGGTCTCGAACTCCTGAACTCGTGATCTGCCTGCCTCAGCCTCCCAAAGTGCTGGGATTACAGGCGTGAGCCACTGCGCCCAGCCAGAAAGTATCTTCTTTTTTTTTTTTTTTTTTTTTGAGACGGAGTCTCACTCTGTCACTCAGGACTGGAGTGAAATGGCATGACCTCGGCTCACTGCAAACTCCACCTCCTGGGTTCAAGTGATTCTCGTGCCTCAGCCTCCCAAGTAGCTGGGACTACAGGCACACGCCACCACGCCTAGCTAATTTTTGTATTTTTAGTAGAGACAGGGTTTCACCAAGTTGGCCAAGCTGGTCTTGAACTCCCGACCTCAGGTGATCCGCCCACCCCAGCCTCCGGAAGTGCTGGGATTACAGGTGTGAGCCACCGCACCCAGCCTGGAAGATATCTTTAGAAGTGACTAGTGAGGATGGTGTTTGTGTTGAGAGGAGAGGCAGACAGGAACAGACCACATGGGGCCTTGAGGACTTTGAATGAGGAATGACATGCATTGTGTTTTTCATTTTGTTTTGTTTTTTTGTTTTCTTGAGACGGAGTCTCGTTCTGTCGCCCAGGCTGGAGTACAGTGGTGCAATCTTGGCTCACTGCAACCTCCGCCTCCCGGGTTCAAGAAATTCTCTTGCCTCAGCCTCCCAAGTAGCTGGGATTACAGGCACGCGCCACCATGCCCAGCTAATTTTTTTGTATTTTTAGTAGAGACGGGGTTTCGCCATGTTGGCCAGGCTGGTCTCGATCTCCTGACCTCAGGTGATCCACCCGCCTCGGCCTCCCAAAGTGCTGGGATTACAGGGTGAGCCACCTCGCCTGGCCTGCACTGTGTTTTTAAAAGCTACTCTGGCTGGCTCCTGGAGAAGGACCTGGTGAGGGAGGGGCTGGGATGGAGGAGGACTCAGGGAAGCTATGCAGTCCCCTGAGGACAGGAGCTCTGACAAAGGGGGAATCCAGAGAAGTAGATGGAAGTGAGAGAGATTTTGGAAGCAAATGGACAGGACTGGGTGATTAACCGGACACAGTCCAGGGCAGGGAGAGGGAGGTATCAAGGATACCTCCCAGGTTTCTCTGTGAAAAACTGGCTGGTTGGTGAATGGCTGAATAACCAAATGAAGGAGTGAATGAGGACAACACAAAGAAAAAATGATGGGCTGAAGTTGGGGACACACACATGAGCATCCAAATGCACTCTGACCTCTGGCTTACCATGCTGGGGAGGCTCCGGGCCAACACAGGCCTCAGAGGAGGAGTCAGCCTCCCTTCCCACCATGACCTGCAGCCTTCCTTCCCCATTCTCTGTGGGGAGAAGTGGGGTGGCAGCCCCCGCCCAAGGTGCCACACTCATGGAGGAGGAGGCATCAAGGCTGGAATTGTCAACGTCGTCTGTTTCCTCTGGGGTGTTAGAAGAAGAGCCTGTACCCTCAGAAAGCCCACGCCAAGGGAACAACGTCTCCCGACCTCGGAGCCGCTCTTCCACAGCAGCCACAGAGCCACGCACCTTTAGGAGAAGAGGGAGAAGGGAGCTCATCAGGAATTCTCTCTGAAATAGAAATGCTAACATCTGGCCTCCCAGCAGAGAGGGGGCGGGGAGCAGACTGAAGAACCTAATGCTGGTTGCTTTGTCTGAAAAAACCGCACCCTTCCTTTGAAAAGACCTGTGCTTGCCCACCAACCGCCCTGTCATAGATGAGATGGCATGACCCAACATGGGCAGATCATAGTACCCCACTCCTTTGGCCATAGAGATTAGGCTAGATTTGGGCATGTGATCCAAGCTGGCCAATCAGAATCCTTCCCTGAAACTTTTCCACCTAGAGCTTACTGGGGAAAGACCTCCAGCCTTTCCTTTCTAGTGGTAGAACCAGATGCCCCACTACACCCAGAAAACCCGTTTACAGTAGGGGAAAATGAAAGCTCAACACAGAGTAAAGCAGAGGCAAGCAACGGAGAGAGAGCCACAGACACAGAGACACAATGGCTGTACCTTTGGTGTTTGAGATCCTGGGTCTAACTTCCCTGAAACCAGAGCAATGCCTGTCCTCTCTGTTGTTTGGTTAAATGAGACACTAAGTTCATTCATTCACTAATTCACTCATTCATATTCTTCCCCTCTCCCTATGTCTGTGTGTGTGTGCGTGCAAATGTGTGTGTGTAAGAGTTTAAGTTCCTAACACTTTCAATCAAAAAAGCACAAATAATATAGATGTTGCCCTGGAAGGTTTTTCTGGTTAGGGAGGTTAAGAAAATTAGAGGGAAGGAAGGAAGGAATGTTTCTTCTTCATGCACACACACGCAGAGCACACATACATACTCTTATACCAGTAATAACAGTAACAAATCTCATCTCCTCAGTGCCTTGCAAAAAATTCAGTATACTAATGTATCCATTTCTTTTTTTTTTTTTTTTTTTTGAGATGGAGTCTAGCTCTTTTGCCCAGGCCGAACTGCAGGGGCATATCTCGGCTCACTGCAAGCTCTGCCTCCCGGGTTCATGCCATTCTCCTGCCTCAGCCTCCCGAGTAGCTGGGACTACAGGCGCCTGCCACCGTGCCCAGCTAATTTTTTTGTATTTTTAGTAGAGACGGGGTTTCACCATGTTAGCCAAGATGGTCTCGATCTCCTGATCTCGTGATCCACCTGCCTCAGCCTCCCAAAGTGCTGGGATTACAGGCGTGAGCCACCGCGCCCAGCCACTAATGTATCCATTTCATACACAATGCATGAGTTTTTATAGATAAAAAATTAAAAGATCAGAAAAGTTAAGTTCCCTGCCTAAACCCACCCAGCCAGTCCAGTAAATGGCAAAGGTGACCATCAAACCCAGGCCTGCTTATCTTCCAGTCCCTGACCCAGCTGTTCTTTCATCTTCCTAGTTTGGTTGTGATGTACTAAGAGCTAAGGCCATCTCCTACCTCTTCTTACACCTAAAGCGCCCTATCCCCTTTATTTTACGTGGCAAACGTCTCATTCTTCAAGACCCAGGTCACATGTTACTTCTTGAGATAAATCTTCACAGTAGGTGCCCAATAAATATTTGCCAACCTAAAGAATGCATTTCCTTGTAGCTAGGCGTGGCCATGTAACTAAGTTCTGCTCTCTGTTATGTGAGAAAAAGTGATGCATTTCCAGGTTATATCTTTAAAAGAAAGGGAGTGTGTCCACCTTTTCCTTTTAACTCTCTTTCACTGGCTGGAATGCAGGTGTGATGGCCTGAGCAACAGCAGCCATCTTAGACCCTGACATGGAAGCCACATGGTAAGGATAGCTGACAAACAATATAGAAGGAGCCTGGGTCCCCAATACCGTGGCACTGCCACATTAGCACTGGACTGCATAAATTCAAACTGTTACACTAAAGAGAATAAACGTCTATCTTATTTAAACCACTGCATTTTGCAGTCTCGTTACAGCAGTTTCACCTGCACCTTAAGTGACACGTTGAACAAAATAATGGAATGAATAAAAGAATGGAAGTCTTACTGAAAGAGTAATTGGTTGGAGGAGACAGAACTTTTTAGAATATAAATCTGATTATGTCCTACCTCTGCTTAAAACCCTTAGTGAGGCTGGGCACAGTGGCTCACGCCCGTAATCCCAGCACTTTGAGAGACTGAGGCAGATGGATCACCTGAGGTCAGGAGTTCAAGACCAGCTTGGCCAACAAAGTGAAACCCCGTCTCTACTAAAAATACAAAAATTAGCTGGGTGTGGTGGCACACACCTGCAATCTCAGCTACTCGGGAGGCTGAGGCAGGAGAATTGCTTGAACCCAGGAAGTGGAGGTTGCAGTGAGCTGAGATTGCACCACTGCACTCTAGCCTGGGTGAAAGAGTGAGATTCTGTAAAAAAAAAAAAAAAAAAAAAAAAAAAAAAAAAAAAAACTTTAGTGGCTCTGCAAAAATCCTTACTGTGCCTACAAAGCCCTCTATCATTGGACAACTCCTTCCTTGACACACCCAACACAAGCCACTGTGCCCCATGTGTTGTGTTCTAGCCCTTCGGACCTTCTTCCACACCCTTGAATGTGCTGAGCTCTCTCTCAGCTCAGGCCATTTGCAGGGTGTTCCTTCTGCCTGGATTGCTCTTCGTGTGCTTAAACACCCCTTCCCCAGGAAGGTCAGCAGGGTGGGGTCCTCGTCATACACTGTCCTGGCACTCACCACACAGACAATTACTACGCAATGTCCATGAGTTCCAGGAGAGTGGACCTGGGTCTGCCTTGTTCCCAAACAGCTGTGTCCCCTGGCCCCAGTGTACAACTGCGGAATGAATGACTGAACATCGTGGCACATGGACACTTGGGGGACACCTGTGCTAGCAAAGGCTGAGAACAAAGACTGAAGCCTCCAGCTCCTGCCACGTGACAGCGCAAGACGATGGACATAAGGCTGAACTGGGAGTCCAGAGAGCTCTGACAAAAACAAATTCTGTGGCCTCATCTTCTCCTCTCTGGCCCTTCACTTGCCCTTCTGTAAAATGGGAGGCTTGGGCTACAGCAGTGGTTTTTGAAGAATTTTTTTCAGCTACCAAACCCTTTCCAGAGAACCCAATACAGTAACTGAGAGAAGTCAAAGTGGGTGTCTGGTCCGAGTCACAGGTGGGGGCCTGCACCTCCCCCAACCCCTCCTGCTGCCAACAGCAATTCCTGAGTATTCTCAAGGAGCCCCTCTGTGCCCAACACCACTTGAAAATCACTCTGCTAGATGATTTCTAAGGGTCCTCCCAGGCAGTGGAGAGTTTATCCTTAGAAAGACCAAGCAATGGCCGGACGCAGCGGCTCATGCCTGTAATTCAAGATACTCGGGAGGCTGAGGCAAGACAATTACTTGAACCCGGGAGGCGAAGGTTGGAGATAGCGCCACTGCACTCCAGCCTGGGTGACAGAAGGAGACTCTGTCTCAAAAAGAAAAAAAAAAGATCAAGCAGTAGTCTCTTGATTACCTTTTACCATGGAAGCCACGGCTACTTCTCATGTCCAAAAAAATGTCTTACCCCATGTAGTGGCTGCTTTCTAGGACGTCCGCCTAGTGCATGGGCTGAGCACACTCCCTTCCTTTGGGACCTGGCCCCGACACCATCCAGGGATGGAGCCCTGGGCAGCCCGGTTTGCATGCTGGACCGCCCCGCCATGCCTGATTGGCCAAGCGGTAGACACCTGACCCAAGTTCAGCCAATCAGGTTCTCCCTCTGTGGTGGGACTCAGGGCGGAGGCTCATTCTCTCTGTTATAACCAGCAGGCAGAGCCGTTGCCTCCAGAGAACACTGAGGAAAGGGGAAGGGGCGTGTAGAGAAGGGGCCTATAGAGAAGGGGGAATAAAGCCGATTCACAGAGAGTGCATGAGTTCTGTTAACATCCGCGGGTTTGGTCCTGCGCCCTGAGGCCCTGCAATACCCGTCCTCGGGCTCCTCACTATCTATCCCTACACCGCCCTTTGGCTGATGGGAGCTCTAGGAGGTTCTGCCGCTTGCAAGCAAGTACAACCCTGGTTTGTGCACCAGGCCTCTGTGAAGGGGCCGTCCCCGATGAGGTGGACCTACGCGCCCAGGCAGCGAGGTCGCTGCGGCGAGGCTCACCTCCTGCAGGCTGGTGTTACGCCTGCGCAGGCACAGGCAGGCAGCCGTGGCCAGGACCTCGGCGCAGTCCTCCGGAAGCCTCCCTGCGCCCTTCTCCAGGTACTTCTGGCAGATCTCCTTTGCCATCACGTTCTCCACGCCCGTCTTCCTGGAGCAGAGCGAGGCGGTGCTGCTTGGAATTTCACTGAGGAGTAAGTCCTTCTGTGGGAAGAAGGGTAGAAACGCCCTTGCGTGAGCTGCAGAGCTGCGAGAGCCAACACACGCGCCCCACTCACCTCCAGAGCTGCAAAAAATGCTCAGAAAACCAACAGGACATCGTTAAGAATAAATGCAAGGGTCCCAGAAGGAAGTAAAACACCCAAGAAATGGAGAAGGAATCGATTTCCTACATGCACAGGACACTCCATAGTGAACTCATGCCACAAACACAGGGCCTTAATTTTTCTAGGCCTCGGTTGGTTCATCAGGAAAATGGGAATAACAAAAATACCTACACCAGGGCCGGGCGCCGTGGCTTACGCCTGTAATCTTAGCACTTTGGGAGGCAGAGGCGGGTGGATCACTTGAGGTTAGAAGTTCGAGACCAGCCTGGCCAACAGGGCGAAACCCCGTCTCTACTAGAAATATAAAAATTAGCTGGGCGTGGTAGCGCACGCCTGTAATCACAGCTACTAGGGCGGACCTCTGAGGCAGAGGAATTGCTTGAACCCATGGTGGGGGAGGTGGGGGGCGGAGGCTGCAATGAGCCGAGATCACGCCACTGCACTCCAGCCTAGGTGACAGCAAGATTCTGTCTCAAAAAAATAATAAAATACCTACACCAAGGACTAACACAACCATTCAGTGAAACAGTGCACCTAAAGCACAGAGAGTGACATCTGACACGGAACATTCAATAGTCTTTTAGTGATGATAACTAATAGTAACAATAGCTACCATTTATATGGCACTTACTACATGATGAGCACTTAATAATTTAATCTTATTAACAACTACATGGACAATCTCTTATGATATAAACATTTCAAACGTAGGATTCTGACCTATGTATACATAACAGGAGAGCCACTATAAAGAAAATATTATGTCTATACTTTTTATACATTTTGTATTTACATATATTTTATATTTTGTACCACATAAAATGCAGGAATCTGAACTATGCATACAATAGAACATATGCTATATAATTTTATACAAATATGTAAGCATATTTATTTAATATAAATTATATTGTATATTTCATAATATGGTATATATGATTAGCATATATAAATGTTACAAATATATTGTACTAAATATTGCAAAAACATGTATTGTAGGCCAGGCGCTGTGCCTCATGCCTGTAATCCCAGCACTTTGGGAGGCCGAGACTGGCAGATCACTCGAGGTCAGGAGTTCGAGACCAGCCTGGCTGACATGGTGAAACCTCATCTCTACTAAAAAATAGAAAAAAACTAGCCAGGCATGGTGGTGCATGCCTGTAGTCCCAGGTACTCCGGAGGCTGAGGTAGGAGAATTGCTTGAACCAGGGAGGGAGAGGCTTCAGTGAGCCAAGGTTGCACCACTGCACTCCAGCCTGGGCGACAGAGTGAGACTCCGTCTCAAAAAAATAAAAAATAAAAATTAAAAATAAAAATAGGCCGGGCACAGGGATATAATCACAGCTCACTACAGTCTCAACCTCCTCGATTCAATCGATCCTCCTACCTCAGCCTCTCAAGTAGCTGGGACTATAGGTGCATGCTACTGTACTTGGCTAATTTTTCAACTTTTTGTAGAGATGGAGTCTCATTATGTTGCCCAGGCTGGTCTTGAACTCCTGGGCTCAAGTAATCCTCCTGCCTTGGCATCTCAAAGTGCTCAGATTATAGGTGTGAGCCACTGCAGCCAGCCTAAATGTTTATTTTTTTTTAAAGTGTACTAGTGTTTAAAGCTGATAATCAAGAACAGTAGAAATGTATTATTTTCTTCCTTTCTAGAGGCAGGGTCTCACAACTTGCCCCAACTGGAAACCTTCCATCATTGCTATGTATCTTGATGCAAAGACTATGATGATAATCAAAAAAAGTACAAAAGACACCTAGTGTTTAAACAGGGGTTGGGGGACTGAGAACATGCAATGAAAGGATGTCGAGGGAACTTCACCATGGAGGAGTCGACAGCTCCACCTGAAACCACTGATCAATCTTTTTTTTTTTTTTTTTTTTTTTTGAGACAGAGTCTTGCTCTGTCACCCAGGCTGGAGTGCAGTGGCGCGATCTCGGCTCACTGCAAGCTCCGCCTCCCGGTTCACGCCATTCTCCTGACTCAGCCTCTCCAAGTAGCTGGGACTACAGGCGCCCGCCACCATGCCCGGCTAATTTTTTGTATTTTTAGTAGAGACGGGGTTTCACCGTGGTCTCGATCTCCTGACCTCGTGATCCGCCCGCCTCGGCCTCCCAAAGTGCTGGGATTACAAGCGTGAGCCACCGCGCCCGGCCTCCACTGATCAATCTTAGCACTAAAACCTGAACACACTGATCGGTCTTAGCACTAAAAGTAGGACAACAGGCTACACTCCGTGTAGTGAAGCAATGAAAGGCTCACAGCGCCTCCAGGAAGTGTTCTTGACAAAGGCAATGACCATGACGCTAAACAAGTCACAAGTGCTAACTGCCAAATATAGGAAATATGAGGAATAGAGAAACAAGGGAAGGAGATCACACGATGTAATCAGCAAAACCCAGAATGTGAGACAGTGTGTCTATATAGGGCAAATGACCTATTCTATGCAAAAATCCAACGACATCCAAAATGAAAAAGGGCATTGCGGGAGAGGTTGTGAGAGAATAAGAGTCTTTTTTTTTTTTTTTTTGAGACGGAGTCTCTGTCTGTCGCCCAGGCTGCAGTGCAGTGGCGCGATCTCGGCTCACTGCAAGCTCCGCCTCCCGGGTTCATGCCATTCTCCTGCCTCAGCCTCCTGAGTAGCTGAGACTACAGGCGCCCGCCACCACGCCCAGCTAATTTTTTTGTATTTTTAGTAGAGACGGGGTTTCACCATGTTAGCCCAGAAGGTCTCGATCTCCTGACCTCGTGATCCACCCGCCTCGGCCTCCCAAAGTGCTGGGACTACAGGCTTGAGCCACCGCTCCCGGCCAAGAAGAAGAGTCTCAAGAAACATAACCATGCCCGGGCATGGTGGTTCACACCTGTAATGTCAGCACTTTGGGAGGCTGAGGCAGGCGAATGCTTAAGCCCAGGAGTTCAAAACTAGCCTGGGCAATAAAGTGACATCCCATCTCCATATAAAAATATTTTTAAAAAATGAAAAAAACAAAGAAACATAACCAAAGTAATATATGGACATTTTTTGGGTCTAGTTTCAAACAAACCACCCTTAAAAAGCAACTTTTGGCTGGGCACAGTGGCTCACATCTGTAATCCCAACACTTTGGGAGCCAAGGCAGGAGGATCACTTGGGCTCAGGAGTTCGAGACCAGCCTGGGCAACGTGGCAAAACCCCATCTCTATTAAAAATACAAAAATTATCTGGGCCCTGGTGGCCCACACCTGTGATCCCAGCTACATGAGAAGCTGAGGCAGGAGAATTGCTTGAACCTGGGAGACAGAGGTTGTGGTAAGCCAAGAGCACACCACTGTACTCCAGCCTAGGCCACAGAGGGAGACTCCATTTCAAAAAAAAATTAAATTAAACATAAGTGATTAAAATTTGGGGACAAAAGTTTACCTTTCCTTTCATTTCTACTCTCCAAAGGTAACTAACCCCTGCTAATAGTTTGGATTATATTACTTTCTGCTATACAGCTATAATTATTTTGTTTATATATTTACTTACATAATAATTATAACAGTATCCTAAGAGCTGTTAAAATAATAGCAATATCAGCCTGGGCAATATAACAAGACCCCATCTCTACAAATAACAAATTAAAAATTAGCTGGGCGTGAGGGCACATGCCTGTGGTCCCAGGTACTTGGGAGGCCACCGAGGCAGGTGGATCACTTGAGGTCAGGAGTTCAAGACCAGCCTGGCCAACATGGTGAAACCCTGTCTCTATTAAAAATACAAAAATTAGCTGGGCACGTTGGTCCATGCCTGTAATCCCAGCTACTCAGGAGGCTGAGGCAGGAGAATCAATTGAAGCCAGGAGGCAGAGGCTGCAGTAAGCGGAGATTGCACCACTGTACTCCAGCCTGGGTGACAGAGCAAGACTCTGACTCAAAATAAAAATAAATAAAATAAAAATAAAAATTAGCTAAGAGTGGCGGCACGTGCCTGTGGACTCAATTACTTGGGAGGCTAAAGCAGGGGATCACTTGAGGCCAGGGGTTCAAGGTTACAGTGAGCCATGATTGCACCACTATACTCTAGCCAGGGTGGCAGAGACCTTATCTCAAATAATAATGATAATACTAATAGTTAACATATATTGTTTATTATGTTCTAGTTACTATTTTAGGCATCTCACATATTATTTAACCTTCAATAACCCTGTCAGATGCCAGGCACTGTGGCTCATGCCTATAATCCCAGCTACCCTGGAGGCTAAGGTGGGAGGATCCCTTGAGCCCAGGAGTTCGAAGTGACAGTGAGCCATGATCATACCACTGCACTCCTCCAGCCTTCGTGACAAAGAAGATAGGAGATAGGAGATCCTATCTCCAAAAATGATAACAAACAAACATACCTTGTCGGTGGGGGGGTACTACTATTATCCTCAATTTATAAAGAAGAAAATATGTGATACAATGTTTTCATTCATTCATCCATCTATTTTTAGCAAAAATGTCATCATACTATATACTATTCTGAATTTGCTTTCTTCACTTGGAGATATGTCCCTGTCAGAACATACGTGTCTTTTTCAATTTACTTTTTTATTTTTTTGAGACAGAGTATCACTCTGTTGCCCAGGCTGGAGTGATATGGCGCAATCTCAACTCACTGCACTCTGCCTCCCAGGTTCAAGCGATTCTCCTGCTTCAGCCTGCTGAGTAGCTGGGATTACAGGCACTCGCCACCACACAGGGCTAATTTTGTATTTTTAGTAGAGATGGGGTTTCACCATGTTGCCCAGGCTGGTCTTGAACTCCTGAACTCAAGTGATCCACCCACCTCAGCCTCCCAAAGTGATGGGATTATAGCCGTGAGCCACCGTGCCCGGCCTCTTTTTCATTTTTTTAAAATAAGAATGTTTGTGTTGGCTTTATTCAGAATTGCCAAAACCTGGAAATAACCCAAATGTCCAGCAACTGGTAAATGGATAAACAGTCATCTATCCATACAATGGAATACTCTTCAGCAATGAAAAGGAATGAATTACTGACATGTCAACAACATGGATGAATCTAAGCACCATGCTACATGAAGGGGGACAGAAACAAATGGGTGCATCTGCCATGGGCCCATTGATATGACCCTCTAAAGAAGATAGACCTATGTGGACAGAAATTAGATGAGTAATTGCCAGGGCCTGTAAGTGGAAGGAATTTTCTGGGGTGACAAAAATATTCCATATCTTGATTGTTGTGGTGGTTACATGACTGTATACATTTGTCAAAACTCATACAGGCTGGGCGCCATGGCTCACACCTGTAATCCTCACACTTTGGGAGGCCAAGATGGGAAGATCGCTTAAGCCCAAGCATTCGAGGCTGCAGTGAGCTACAATCATGCCACTGCACTCCAGCCTGGGTGACAGGGCAAGACCCCTCTCTATCTCTAAATCAAATTAAATTAAATTTGGCCAGGCACAGTGGCTCACTCCTGTAATCCCAACACTTTGGGAGGCCAAGGTGGGCAGATCACCTGAGTGATGTCAGGAGTTCAAGACCAGCCTGGCCAACGTGGCAAAACCCTGTCTCTACTAAAAAAAATACAAAAATTAGCTGGGTGATGCGTGCCTGTAGTCCCAGCTACTCAGGAGGCTGAGGTAGGAGAATCTCTTGAACCCGGGGGGTGGAGGTTGCAGTGAGCCAAGGTCACGCCACTGCACTCCAGCCTGGGCAACAGAGCGAGACTCTGTCTCGAAAAAAAAAAAAAATGCCACTACAAATATCCTTGTTCATCTGTCTCGCCTCACATGCGTGCATGTTTCTCTAGGCACAAATGGAATTGCCGTGTCAGAGGGTACCCATATTTTCAATTTTGGTGGAAACCACCAAATGCCCTCAGGAAACACTGTGGCAACTAACACTTTCCCAAGCCTGGAGGAGGCCTGCTTCCTGCTACCCTGGACCACAGGAAGTCAGCAAGCTTTCCTCCCTGACTCAAATCTTGATTAACCATTGGATTGCACCTACCACAACAGAACATGATAAGAGACCATACGAGAGTCTAGAGTAAGGGAAAGAAACTACATTTTAAAAAATTGTTATTTTCCACATTTTTAGAAATCATTAGCAAAAAAATAATTCTAGACAATTTCCTGTCAGTGCCTCAAAAGCCTCCTTCCACTGTGACACTTGTCCGGGGAGCCCCAGAGGACTGCTGGGAAATCCATCTCAAGAAAATAGTCAGGAGATGAGAAACTGCCCCCAAACAGCCCCAAACCACATCTGAGCTGCCCAGACAAACCTCTCTGCAGCATATGGGGTTGACTGCCCAAAAGGGGTGGAACTCACAGAGTTCATCAAAGGAACATGTCGTGACTTTCTGCATGTAGTAGGGAGGACTTCAGCCTCCCTACCCCAGAGCCCAGGGGATGCTTCTGGAGCCCAGTCACCAGAAAAAAATAATAAAATAATAATCTGTCTGTTCCAATGGCCTCAATACCCAGTAGGAAAAGGTGCCCCCTCTCAAACTGATGAGGAAGACTAGAGCTTGCATGAGATTTGAAACTCTGCAGAAGCCATGGGTTCAGTTAAACCCCACTTCCACCACTGATCTCACTGAGGGGTGTGAGACAAGTCACTTCAGCTTGCCCTCAGTTTTCTCAGCTGTAAATGGGAATGATAATACTGAATTCGTATGGTTGGACTGTCACAAGAAACAAGCAGGAGACTGCTGTGGTTAAGAACTCAGGATCCTGTAATCCCAGCACTTTGGGAGGCCGAGGCAGGCAGATAACGAAGTCAGGAGATCGAGACCATCCTGGCTAACACAGTGAAACCCCATCTCCACTAAAAATACAAAAAAATTAGCCAGGTGTGGTGGTGGGCGCCTGTAGGCCCAGCTGCTCGGGAGGCTGAGGCAGGAGAATGACATGAACCCAGCAGGTGGAGCTTGCAGTGAGCCAAGATTGCACCACTGCACTGCAGCCTGGGTGACAGAGCGAGACTCCGTCTCAAAAAAAAAAAAAAAAAAAACTCAGGATCTCGGGTCAGGGAGCTCTGACTCAGAATTCCAGCTCTGACACTTGGTAATTCCAACCGAGACCCTAGGCCAACCTACCTCAGAGCCAGCTTTCCTCATCTGCAGATGAATATAATGACTCTATCATGGAAAAGTTGAGATGATTTAGGTAGATAATGTATGGGAAGTATTTAGCACAAAGTCAGGCTAGGTTGTTATATTTTTATTCTTTTTTGAGACAGGGTCTCACTCTGTCACCCAGGCTAGAGTGCAGTGGCGCAATCTTGGCTCACCGCAACCTCTGTCTCCTGGGTTCAAGCGATTCTCCTGCTTCAGTCTCCAAAGTAGCTCGGATTACAGGTGTGTGCCACTACGCTTGGCTAATTTTTGTATTTTTAGTAGAGACGGGGTTTCGCCATGTTGTCCAGGCTGGTCTCGAACTCCCAGCCTCAAGTGATCTGCCCGCCTTGGCCTCCTCCAAAGTGCTGGGATTAGAGGTGTGAGCCACCACACATAGCCAGGTTGTTACATTTTTTAAATGACTATGTATATCAGATCTTTGGCCTACAAAATGGAAATTGTTTTTATTACAGAAACTTGTTTAAAAGGGCTGAAATGAACTTTTATCAATTTGAGGAAAATCCCTAATGAATTGCCTGATATGTAGAGAAGAAGTGTGCTTTCTATAAACATTCCAAATTCTTTTTTTTTTCTTTTTTTGAGATGGAGTCTCACTCTGTCACCCAGGCTGGAGTGCAGCGGCATAATCTCGGCTCACTGCAACCTCTGCCTCCCAGGTTCAAGTGATTCTCCTGCCTCAGCCTCCCGAGTAGCTGGGATTACAGGCACATGCAACCACGCCTGGATAATGTTGGGGGTTTTTTGTAAGTTTTTTCTTTTTTTTTCTTTAATAGAGACAAGGTTTCACCATGTTGGCCAGGCTGGTCTTGAACTCCTGATCTCAAATGATCCACCCACATCGGCCTCCCAAAGGCTGTGATCACAGGCATGAGCCACCGCACCAAGCCCCAGATGCTATTATCATGAAAAAGCAATGGTTGGCTGGCAGGTGGGGATGGGAGGTTAAAGATGCTTTGCGGGGATGCAAATGCAACCTTGTACCGGGCCTCATTAGCATGTGTAAAACTAGCTAGAATTAAGGTCGTTGCCCTCTCTCCAGAGCTGTGAGGCCCAAATATACCACCCAGCCAGATGTGACAAGTTCCCTTACCAGGTAAATCGGGCTTCGGTTGTTATCCATTGCAGGGATGCCCGTGAGGACCTCGGCCAACACCTGGAGAGAACAGAATGTGAGTTAGCATGGTTCAGACACTCGTGCACATGGCCAGGCAGCAGATTCTGTCTTCTCTTCTCAGTTGCAAGGTCTGAGCTCCAGGCGCAGCTCTGCCATTGCCAGCAGACACACCTGCCCAAAATCTGGAACGTGGGAATATCACTAAACACCTCCTCCAATTAAAGATGCCACCAAGCTGCCAGTGGAAGGTTGTTTTTTTTTTTTGTTTTTTTTTTTTTTGAGACAGAGTCTCGCTCTGTCGCCCGGGCTGGAGTGCAGTGGCGCAATCTCGGCTCACTGCAAGCTCCGCCTCCCGGGTTCACGCCATTCTCCTGCCTCAGCCTCCGAGTAGCTGGGACTACAGGCGCCCGCCACCGCGCCCGGCTAATTTTTTGTATTTTTTAGTAGAGACGGGGTTTCACCGTGGTCTCGATCTCCTGACCTCGTGATCCGCCCGCCTCGGCCTCCCAAAGTGCTGGGATTACAAGCGTGAGCCACCACGCCCGGCCAGAAGGTTGTAATTAACTGATAGCTAGACAGAGAAGATGGTTTTCAAAAATTCATGTGTGTGTGTGTTTATGTGTATTACCATAAGATATATATAGGTATAGATAGATACAGATACACACACACGTATACATACACTATTTTTTAAAGATTGTTTCATTTAAAAATCCTTCAGCTGGCCGGGCGCAGTGGCTCATGCCTGTAATCTCAGCACTTCGGGAGGCTGAGGCGGGCGGATCACGTGGTCAGGAGATCGAGACCACGGTGAAACCCCGTCTCTACTAAAAATATAAAAAAAATGAGCCAGGCGCGGTGGCGGGCACCTGTAGTCCCAGGTGCTCGGGAGGGTGAGGCAGGAGAACGGCGTGAACCTGGGAGGTGGATCTTGCAGTGAGCTGAGATCGCACCACTGCACTCCAGCCCAGGCGACAGAGCAAGACTCCATCTCAAAAAAAAACCAAAAATCCTTCAGCTATGGCAAGCAGGCATTGCTCTGTGAATCTCAGGGAAGGAAGGAGTCTGCATGCAGGCAGGTATCTATTCTAGACAAATCTTGCAGCATCCATAGCATGTTTCACTCACAGGCCTTTACTAACATTATTTATTCATTAGTGCATCCACTCGCAGAAGGAGCACAACCCTGTATACGTGACCACAAAATTGGCAAACCATGATATATGTCTTCATAAACAGGAAACCTGCTTTGAACAGGGTTTCTCAGTAGAGACAATGCTATGATGGCTAAGGGCTCTACAGTCAGGCCTGAGTTCAAATTCTGACTCTGTACCTTATATGCTCAGGTGATCTTTAGGCAAGTAACTAAAACCTGAGCCTCAGTGTCCTCATCTGTTAAATGGGGACTAGCAGTTGTGAATATTAAAGGCGTGAATACCCCACACTTAGTGTGGAATCTCTCTCTCACAGCATCTCTCAAAGCAAGTCAGAATAGGGTCACATTTACAGCCAAGAATCCCTCCAAGCCTGGAGGAAGGAAAGGATAAAGGTTTTAAACCACCCAGGATTAATAACAGACTGGCAGTGACCAGAAGAGGGCAGCAGAGGGCATCACTGCTGCAAGTGGGACAGGAGCCAATTGAAAAGGGACTCCTGACAGGTCCCTGCCAGGAAGGGACGGAACAAGGGGAAATGAATAAACAAAGATTTCCTGTGCCCCTTTCACAGAGCAGGCTCTGAGCCAAGTCCTTTATAGAGGTCACTGAGCACTCACCAAAAAACACTGAGCAATGCACTGTGCTCCCCGCAGGAGGAATCAAAGTTCAAAAGCATATCAGTCAACCAGAGGCAGGGCTGAGCAAAAGGGTGGCAGGAGCCAGGGGGCATTCAATGAATGAATGGATGGATGGGTGGTGGATGGATGGATGGATGGATGGATGGATGGATGGATGGGTGGATGTGTGGGTAGGTGGATAAATGGGTGGGTGGGTGGGTAGGAGGGAGGGTGGGTACATGGGTGGACAGGTGGGTAGGTGGATGGATGGGTGGGTGGGTGGATGGATGGATGGGTATGTGGGTGGGAGGGTGGGTGTGTGGGTGGATGGGTGGATGGGTAGATGGGTAGATGGATAGGTGGGAGGGTGAATGGATGGATGAGGAAGTCATCTGTGATACTAACACACCAGTTAGAAGGTCAAGAGTAAACAGATATCAGAAGGAGGGTGTAAAAATGGGAATAACAATAACCACAGTCATCATAATATTCTTGGTAGGTGCAGGGTGCAGGGTACCATGCTCACCTGCTTATATACATTATCCCATTCATCTCCATGTGTATCGTTAGCCCCATCTTACAGAAGGCATAACTGAGGCCCAGAGACAGAGGTGCTGGGTGTAAGTCACACAGCTGAAAGTAACTGAGCTGGGCCTAGGGGTTCTATCCCCCTGGTTCTTTTTTTTTTTTTTTTTTTTGAGACAGAATCTTGCTCTGTCGCCCAGGCTGGAGTGCAATGGCGTGATCTCGGCTTACTGCAACCTCTGCCTCTCGGGTTCAAGTGATTCTCCTGACTCAGCCTCCCAGGTAGCTGCGATTACAGGCACATGCCACCACACTCGGCTAATTTTTGTATCTTTAGTAGAGCCGGGGTTTCACCATGTTGGCCAGGTTGGTCTTGAACTCCTGACCTCAGGTGATCTGCCCACCTCGACTTCCCAAAGTACTGAGATTTTAGGCATGTGCCACCACTCCCTGCCCATCCCCCTGGTTCTTAAAGGAGCAGGAGCCTGGACTAGCCCTGCTGAGCTTCACTGAACAACTTGCAGTAGGGCTGAGGGAGGCAGAGGAACCAGCTGGGAGACACAGAGGTGCAGAATCTGGGGTTCTGGCTGAGGGCAGAGGTGACCCAGGGCCACGGTTCTGGTGGCAGAGGTAGACAGACAGGAGACTGTGGTCAGAGAGAGGAAGTACAGAGTTCAAGGCTAGAGAAGAAGAGAGGGTGAGGCCCAAGAGGCAGCTGTATGCACTTGGCTGAAGCCAACCTGACTGTTACTCTTCTCAGCCAGCATTGCCCAGACTGGGTTCCATGGAACACTGACAAGGACAGATATTCTGAGAAAACAAGGTTCCATAGTCAAATGAGCTTGGGAAACACTGCATACCCCTCTCTGGTGAATTCACAAGTACCAGATTAAAGGCTCACTACCATCCTACCAGCTTGAATTAATCTTGTGGTAAAGAAACCTGCTTGACTTTGCCTAATGCAATATTTCCAAGCCTGTCAGGGCACAAACCCTTTTAACACATCAACCCTAGAGGTCCAAAGGAACTGGAGTTCTACAGAAATATACTTTGGAGACTGCTACACGCAGACCATGAGCTCCTGAGGGGAGGGACTGTGTTTTTGTTACATTCACATTCCTAGTGCCTGGCACAACATAATGGCAGACAAGGATGGTGGTGGTGGTAGGGTGGGATGCTGGGTGGGTCAACGGTCGCTGAGTGGATGGGCAGCTAAAGGGTGGATGGATGATCGGACAGTGAAGAACAAATAAGGACAAATAGACAACTGGATGGACAAGTGGATGGCTGGATGGGAATTACGGAAGTCAGGAGAGGATATCTGGAGCCTACTGGAACCTGGACATTCATGAGTGGTTTTCCTTCAAGGGCTGGCAAATTTCTTCTATAACAGGCCACACAGTAAATATGTGAGCTTTTGGGGAGCATGTTCAGTCTCTATCACATATGCTTTGTGTTTAAAAATATAATCCTTTATAAATGTAAAACTATCCTTAGCTCACAGACCACACAAAATAGGCCACAGGCCAAAGTGGCCTGTTGGCCACGGTTTGTCAGCCCCTGCTGTACTTTGATGGAACCTGTCTGTGTGCCTCTACCGTATCCTGTGATTACAAAGGAGCCGTGGGAAGGACAAATCAAGGTGGGTCCCACTCTACGCAGAGCAGGACACTCTTACTATTCCACAGCTGAAGATGTCCACCCGCTTTGTCAGCTGTCCCACCCGGATGAAATCCTCTGGCAGATACGCGGCTGATGTCCGGAACAGGTGAGTCTTCATCATGGTGTATTTTGACCTTTTGTTGACAGGACACAGGTGAGCCATTGGGTGAGCAAGTTTGGGGGTGAGATTTTGGTCCAGCAAGACATTAGAGCTGTGGAAATGAAAGGAGAGAGAACCTTCTCATTTTGAGCTGGATAACAACAGGTTGCCATGGAGACCCTTTGGGGAGACAATATAGCAACCTCAGCTCCTGCAAGTTGAGGTCTCTAAAGACCCTCAGCATGGAGCTTCTGAGCCAGCCCTGACTGGGGAAGAGAGGGCATCAGGAGCACACTCCCTCCAGCAGATGGAGTTCAGACTTAGTCTTGCTGCCCCAGGAATGTGGCCAAAGAAGTGCAGCCTCCCTAATCCCCACAGATGCCAACCCTGATCAGCCTCAGCTTGCCAAGCCTATAGGCTGTGCAGACTCAGTCTCTTCCACAACTGTTCCAACCCCCAGCTCTGGCCTGGCTGACTCAGGTCTAAGTGGCCAGCATCCTTTGTGACTAAACCTGCCCAGATCATGTAAAAAAAGAAAAAAAAAAAAATCCCTCTTGGCCAGGCACAGTGGCTCACGCCTGTAATCCCAGCACTTTGGGAGGCCAAGATGGGCAGATCACCTGAGGTCATGAGTTCAAGACCAGCCTGGCCAGCATGCCGAAACTCCATCTCTACTAAAAATACAAAAATTAACCAGCCATGGTGGTGTGCGCCTGTAGTCCCAGCTACTCAGGAGGCTGAGGCAGAAGAATTGCTTGAACCCGGGAGGCAGAGGTGCACTCCAGCCTGGGCAACAGAGTGGTACACTGTCTCAAAAAAAGTCATTTGATCCAGTCATCTAACCCCCAAGAGCAAACACTGAGAACATATTCCAAAATGGGAAAAAGCTAAGCCACATGTGTACAGATATATAGTGCAGGCCAGGTGCAGTGACTCATGCCTGTAATCCCAGCACTTTGTGAGACCGAGACAGGAGGATTGCCTGAGCCCAGGAGTTTGAGACCAGCATGGGCAGCATGGCAAGACCTCATCTCTACTAAAACAAACAAATTTAGCTGGGCATGGTGGTGCATGCCTGTGGTCCCAGATACTTGGGAGGCTAAGATGGGAAGCTACGGTGAGCTGAGATTGCCACTGTACTCCAGCCTGGGCAAAAGAGCAAGACCCTGTCTCAAAAAAAATTTTTCTTTGGCCGGGCATGGTGGCTCACACCTGTAATCCCAGCACTTTGGGAGGCCAAGGTGGGCGGATCACGAGGTCAGGAGATCGAGACCATCCTGCTAACACAGTGAAACCCCATCTCTACTAAAAATACAAAAAGTTAGCCGGGCGTGGTCGTGGGCGCCTGTAGTCCCAGCTACTCCGGAGGCTGAGGCAGGAGAATGGCATGAACCCAGGAGGCGGAGCTTGCAGTGAACAGAGATTGTGCCACTGTACTCCAGCCTGGGACACAGAGCAAGACTCCATCTCAAAAAAAAAAAAAAAAAAAAAAAAAATTTTTTTTTTTTTTTGTATTTTTAGTAGAGGCGAGGTTTCACCGTGTTAGCCAGGATGGTCTTGATCTCTTGACCTCGTGATCTGCCCACCTCAGCCACCCAAAGTGCTGGGATTACAGGCGTGAGCCACCGCGCCCAGCCAAAAAAAAAAACTTTTTTTAAGGGGTGTGTGTGTGTGTGCGCACACCCACAAACGCGCGGGTGTGTGTGCCAGGAGTGGTTAAGTAAATTATGGGCAAATTCCTTCATGGGAAGACTAAGACACTAAAAAACATGACGGTATACAATGTAGCAAAATGTTTACTATGTTTAAATGAACGGGTAAAAAACAGGATGTGAATTGGTACCCAGGTGCTACCTCAGGACTAAGGATTTGTATAGGCAGGAAGTGAAAAAAGAAACAGCTGGGCATGGTGCCTCATGCCTGTAATCCCAGCACTCTGGGAGGCCGAGGCGAGCGGATCACGAGGTCAGGAGATCGAGACCATCCTGGCGGACACAGTGAAACTCCGTCTCTACTAAAATACAAAAGATTAGCCGGGCATGGTGGCGGGTGCCTGTAGTCTCAGCTACTCGGGAGGTTGAGGCAGGAGAATGGCATGAACCCAGGAGGTAGAGCTTGCAGTGAGCCAAGATTGCGCCACTGCACCGCAGCCTGGACGACAGAGCAAGGCTCCATCTCAAAAAAAAAAAAAAAGAAAAACGAAACAAAACCTAGAGGCCAGCTGATGAGTCATGGGGTAAGTTAGTGGTGACCTCTCTCACCCTTTCATTTCCTTGCCTGCTATTAGCATTATTGATGCAATCAAATACAAATTAGGGGAGAGAGCCGGGGGGCGGTGCTAGTAATCCCAGCACTATAGGACACCAAGGCAGGTGGATCACCTGAGGTCAGGAGTTCAACACTAGCCTGGCCAACATGGTGAAAGCCTATCTGCTAAAAATACAAAAATTAGCTGGGCGTGGTGGCGAGCACCTGTAATCCCAGCTACTCAGGAGGCTAAGGCAGGAGAATTGCTTGAACCAGGGAGGTGGAGGTTGCAGTGAGCTGAGATCGCACCACTGCACTCCAGCCTAGGTGACGAGTGAAACTCCATCTCAAAAAACAAAAAAAATATTGGGAGAGAGAAAAGAGGAAAGGACTTCCACAAGTCAAATGGAAAGAGAACTTTGGGGAAATAAGAGTTCTGTGTCTCTGGAGCCAGTTCTGCCAGATATTCTGGGGATCTTCGGAATCCCTCCCTATCCTAACCGTCCCCAGATGGGGACCTCTTCCTCTCGTGTGCATGGCACTGAGATGCAGGGGTGCAGGCCTAACCTGCAGGAGCCTTCCAGACAAGATGCTGACACCAACAGCTACACAAGAAGGGGACAGGTCTCAGAAAAGACACTGAATGAGGAGCTCGAAATCCCAGGGGGTTGGCAGACATTCGAGGATGAGGCCCAGGCCAGCTGCTGAGTGGACAGTGAGATGCAGCAAGGTGTGGAGGGCTTGTTGGGAAAACAGCAGCTCAGAAGGACAAATGTGACAGGTAGGCAATTCATGCTGGGAGCAATTGGACTCGGAGCACAGCCCGGAAACACTCATTTTTGAGGGCATAACAGAGAAAAAGACATCCAGGGGAGGGCAGAGGAGAGGAGGTAGGAAGAGAAAAACAAAGAGGACAGGGGTGAGTGGCGGGGTGGGAGGTGAGCCAGGAATAGGTACCAGTTCCACCCTTGCAGCCCAGGCCCCAGCAGGGTCCAGCCCACCTCTCTCACCTCTTGACATTGCTGTGGATGATCTCCAGACCATGCAGGTACTCGACGGCACAGAGCAGCCCTGAGCAGATGCTGACACGCTGGGGCCAGGGGAGGAGGTCGGACCCACCCTAAGAGAAAGAAAAGCAGGAGGACAAATAGTCACAATGTACCGTTTTAAAGTCCTGATGGCAGCCGGGGGCGTGGTGGCTCACGCCTGTAATCCCAGCACTCTGGGAGGCCCAGGCGGGCAGATCACAAGTTCAGGAGATCGAGACCATCCTGGCTAACACAGTGAAACCCCATCTCTACTAAAAATACAAAAAATTAGCCGGGCCTGGTGGCGGGTGCCTGTAGTCCCAGCTATTCGGGAGGCTGAGGCAGGAGAATGGCGTGAACCTGGGAGGTGGAGCTTGCAGTGAGCCGAGATCGCGCCACTACACTGCAGCCTGGGTGACAGAGCGAGACTCCATCTCAAAAAAAAAACGAAGTCCTGATGGCAGGGTCCCAGGCTCCTGACCCTCCTCCCACCCTTCATGTCCTCTGCCACAGGGCTCAGCATGATACTGTGAGTTTTTTCATTTTTTGTGTGTTTGCTTGTTTTTTTTTTTTTTGAGACGGAGTCTCGCTCTGTCGCCCAGGCTGGAGTGCAGTGGCGCAATCTCGGCTCACTGCAAGCTCCGCCTCTAGGGTTCACGCCATTCTCCTGCCTCAGCCTCTCCGAGTAGCTGGGACTACAGGCGCCCGCCACCACGCCCGGCTAATTTTTTTGTATTTTTAGTAGAGACGGGGTTTCACCGTGGTCTCGATCTCCTGACCTCGTGATCTGCTTGCCTCGGCCTCCCAAAGTGCTGGGATTACAAGCGTGAGCCACCGCGCCCGGCCTGTTTGCTTGTTTTGAGACAGGTCTTGCTATCAACCAGACTGGAGCGCAGCATCATAGCTCACTGTAGCCTTAAAATCCCAGACTGAAGTGACTCTCCCACCTCAGACTCCCAAATACCTGGGATCACAGGCACGTGCCACCACTCCCAGCTAATTTTTGTATTTTTCGTGGAGACAGGTTTTGTTATGTTGGCCAGGCTGGTCTCGAACTCCTGGGCTCAAGTGATCCGCCCACCTTGCTCTCCCAAAGTGCTGGGATTACAAGCATGAGCCATGTGCCTGACCCTATACTATGGGTTTTGACATCAGACAGATCTAGTTGTAACTCCCAGTTCAGACATGCGCTAGCTGTATAATTTTGGAAAGACACTTAACGTCTCTGAGCCTCAGTTTCCTTGGGTATAAAATGGAAATGTTAATCCCTATGTTTTAGGGTTGCTGTAAGGATTCAAGGGAGTATATGGTATGCCCCTAGCATAGCACCTGCCACACAGTAGGTGCTCAATCAGCAGTTATTTTTATCATGCCCATTACAGTGGCTGCTCTGGAATTTCTCTCTAAAAGAGGCTGGTTGGGAGAGGAGCTAGGGAGCTTGTGTTTGCAAGCCAAGCACCTGGACCTTACACTGATTTTATCTGTATTAGGGGAAACTTCACCAGGGCTGATGGGGATTGTGGGATGGGCTAAAGCCTCTCATTTGCTCCCACTGTTGTTCTAAGACTGACCCTCCCAGGCTAAATCATCACCGTTTTTGTTTTTTGTTTTTTTTTTTTTGAGACAGAGTCTCACTTTGTCGCCCAGGCTGGAGTGCAGTGGTGCAATCTCGGCTCACCGCAACCTCTGCCTCCCAGGTTCAAGTGATTCTCCTGTCTCAGCCTCCTGAGTAGCTGGTAGTACAGGCACGTGCCACCACGCCTGGCTAATTCTTATATTTTTAGTAGAGACAGGGTTTCACCATATTGGTCAGGCTGGTCTCAAACTCCTGACCTCAAGTGATCCACCCACCTCGGCTTCCCAAAGTACTGGGATTACAGGCATGAGCCACTGTGCCCAGCCTCATCACCTATGTTTGAAGCCCTGGCGTAGGTCCCACATCCTCTAAGAACTGGTCTGGACAGCCCCTGCTAATTTCTTCTCAAAAACTCTGAAACCTAGTGCCAGATGAACCCATTGTAAGCTCTGGACTGACATTTGTCCTCTATGTTCCTTTGGGCAAGTCACTTTGTCTCTATGTGTCAGAGATTCCTCTTCTGAAAAATGAGGGAAGAAATTGCTCTGGTTGTGGCACAGCCTGGAGGTGATGACCTATGTAAAACCCTTATCACAGCAACCTGCATACAGTGAGTGCCCAGAAAAGCTAAAGATCATTAGTATGCTGTGAATAACTGCTTTGTCTTGTCCCTGCCATGGGAAGCAATAATTCTGTTGTGGAATAACTCTTTACCCTCTATTTGAGGATAAGATAAGCAGAAGACCTGTTTTAAAACACTGTAATTTTTATCAAGGATTACCTTCACATGATATAATACTCTAATAGTAAGTTTGCTTCTTATCCTAGGCCCCAATCACCTAGTTCCGCTCCCTAGCAGCAGCCAGTGAACCAGTTTCTTGTGTATCTTTCCAGAGACATTCCATAAACACACAAGCAAATAGGTATATATTAGAAGAACATTTTATAATAAAAATTCACCTCCACTTTTCCATACTCTTTACCTCTTAATTCTTTTTCTTGTCCTACTGCATTGGCTAACACCTCCAGAACCATGATGAACGAAGTTAGTTCTGTGAGATACCTTTGTCATGCTCTTGATTTGAATGAAATGCCTCTCGTCAAATAATTTTTTATAGATTTTTCCTGAAGATGTTTAATCAGATCTTTTTGTGCTTTTCTTTTTCTTTTTCATATTTTGTCATCCTCATTCAGAGGCCATGCTGATCTTCTCTGTATCGTTCCAATTTTGGTATATGTGCTGCCAAAGTGAGCACTTAACCAGATTTTATGTATCCTGGCCCCACTTCTCTCCTTGAAGTCTCCCTGGTCTCACCTAGATGGCCCCTTTCCCCTCTGAACTTCTGTAAGTCCTTAACCCTTGACCCCATGGCTGGGTGCAGCCTGGTCCCATTCTCTGACCATGACCCAGTCCCTTACCTGACCCTGCAGTCTGTCCTGTAGGGAACCATTTGCCATGTAGGGGTAGATGAAGCTGTGAAACTGTCTTGCAGCACAGAAGCCCAGCACAGGTAAGACATTGGGGTGGCAGCATCTGGAATCGGGCATCAGTGCAGGGGTGAGGAGTCGGAAAGAATGATCTACTTCCTCATGTCCCACCCCTCTTCTGCCCTCTCCTCCTCCAATGCCACCAGTAACCTCCCAGGTACCACATGCTCTGACCCCTAAGGGCCTGGCCCCAGGGTGGAAAGATGAAAACTGTCTGCCTTCAAGGAGTACGGTGGTCCTCATCCTGCTTTACTGCTCTGCAGCACATGACATCTCAACTGTCCCATCTCCAGAAACAGAGACTGAGAGGTTAAGGGACTTGCCCAAGGTCACAAACTAGAAAGTAGTAAAGCCAGGACCAGATCCCACATCTGCCTGACTCTAGGACTGGGGTTCTTTCCTGAAATCCTCTTACGCTGGTTCTCAGTCACCATTCCCTCCTCACTTTCCTCCTGCCTCTCTGACCACTCTTTCCTGGCCCTTTTCACTAAGACCCTCCTCCTTTGCCTTCCTCTTTCTGCCAGCTGGACTCCTCATCTTGTTTTGTATGTTGCTCCTCCAGGAACCTCCCATTGCTATAAGGAACATTCCCAAATCTCTTATTTGCAGCCCCATCCTAAGCTCCAGACCTGAATGTCAATTTGCATCTTGATGCTCAGGTCAACATCATCCTAGCCTCAACAAGTCCCAAACCTGCTTCTTCACCCATATTTATTATCCCAGAAAGGCACATCACCACCCACTCAGTTTCCTAGAAACCTTCTTATCTCCCGTATCAAATCAGTCACCATTCACTGCCACAGATAACTTTTAAAATGTCCCTTCATTCCCCTCTCCTCTGCCTTCGGTCACTTGGATTGGGTCAGGCTCTGATTCAACCTCCCCAAGACTATTATAAATGGCCTCCTGCCTTATCTCTCTGCCCTCCTCTGCTTCCCGCAAGCCATCCTATTACTCGCTTTTGCATACTTATTAGAGTTATTTACATATCAGCCTCCCCACTGGACCATAAACCTCCCCAAGGCAGGGGCTCTGTATGCTTCTGGCATACACTCCCTAGAGCCTAGAAAAGGGCTTGACTACTCACATTTTCTGAGTCAATGAATGAAGGAGTGACTGCCGACTCCATGAAAGCACTAAGCCGAAGTGGAAAGGGAATCATACTTCCAGTTTTTATTAGATGTATGTGTGTGTGTGTATCTATGTGTGTGTGTGTGTGTGTGTGTGTATGTACACGTGAGTATTCATATACATGTATGAATAGAGAAAGCATTAAAGAAAACATATCAAAATATGGGCCCGGCACAGTGGCTCACATCTAAAATCCCAACACTCTCGGAGGCCAAAGCAAGAGGATCACTTGAGCCAGGGAGTTCAAAACCAGCCTGGGCAACATAGTGAGATGCTGTCTCTACAAAAAAAGTTTTAACAATTAAAAATGAAAATATATCAAAATATTAAAACAGTAGTGCTTATTTATAGGTGCTGTGAAAAACAGTTTCTGTTTTCTTATTTATAATTTTCTGTATTCCTTTTTAAATTTGTTTTACTTTTTAATTAATTAATTAATTTTTTTTTTTTTTTTTTTTTTTTGAGACAGAGTCTCACTCTGTTGCCCAGGCTGGAGTGCAGTGGTGCGATCTGGGCACACTGCAACCTCCACCTCCTGGGCTCAAGTGATTCCCATGCCTCAGCCTCCTGAGTAGCTGGGAATACAGGTGCATGCCAACACACCAGGCTGATTTTTGTATGAATTTTTTTTTAGTAGAGATGAGGTTTCACCATGTTGGCCAGGCTGGTCTCAAACTCCTGACCTTAACTGATCTGCCCACCTTGACCTCCCAAAGTGTTGGCATTACAGGTGTGAGCCACCATGCCTGGCCTTTATTTATTTTTGAGACAGAGACTCACTTTGTTGCCCAGGCTGGAGTGTAGTGTTGTGATCTCGGCTCACTGCAACTTCTGCCTCCTGGGCTCAAGTGATCCTCCCACCTCAGCCTCCCGAGTAGCTGGGACTGAAGGCATGCACCACCACACCCAGCTAATTTTTGTATTTTTTGTAGAGATGGGGTTTTGCCATGTTGCCCAGGCTGATCTCGAACTCCTGGGCTTAAGTGACCCACTCGCCTCAGCCTCCCAAAGTGCTGGGATTATAGGTGTGAGCCACCATGCCCAGCCAAAAAATGTTTTTGTATATATATTTTTTTCAGTTGAGACAGGGTCTCGCTATGTTGCTCAAGCTGGTCTCAAACTCCTTGGCTCAAGCAATCCTTCTGCCTCAGCATCAAAGTTCTAGGATTACAGGCATAAATCACCATACCTGGTCAATTTTCTTTATTTTTTAACACTGGTTCCAGAATGAATAGATATTCAATTTTCTTTTTTTTTTTTTTTTTTTTGAGACGGAGTCTTGCTCTGTTACCCAGGCTGGAGTGCAGTGGCGCGATCTCAGCTCACTGCAAGCTCCGCCTCCCGGGTTCATGCCATTCTCCTGCCTCAGCCTCCTGAGTAGCTGGGACTACAGGCACCCGCCACCACACCCGGCTAATTTTTTGTATTTTTAGTAGAGATGGGGTTTCACCGTGTTAGCAAGGATGGTCTCGATCTCCTGACCTCGTGATCCACCCGCTTCCGCCTCTCAAAGTGCTGGGATTACAGGCGTGAACCACCACGCCTGGCCTCAATTTTCTTTATTTCTTAAAATACCCTACAATATAAGGCACAAGTGTTTCAGATGAAAAACAATTAAAAAAAAAAAAAGCACACACATGGCTGGGCACAGTGGCTCACACCTACAATCCCAGCATTTTGGGAGGTCAAGGCAGGAGGATCACTTGAGCCCAGGAGCTTAAGACCAGCCTGGTCAACATAGCAAGACCCATCTCTACAAAAAAAAAAAAAAAAGCAAAAAATGAGCTGGGCGCACATCTGTAGTCCAGCTTCTCAGCTGAGGTGGGAGGATCACCAGCCCATGAGTTCAAAGCTGCAGTGATCTACGATCATTCCAAGGCCATTCTAGCCTGGGCAATAGAGCAAGACCCTATCTCTTAAAAAAGAAAAAAAAGCCAGGCACGGTGGCTCACGCCCATAATCCCAGCACTTTAGGAGGCCAAAGCGGAAAGATCACTTGAGATCAGGAGTTTGAGACCATCCTGGCCAACATGGCGAAACCCTGTCTCTACTAAAAATACAAAAATTAGCCAGGCGTGGTGGCGCATGCCTGTAATCCTAGCTACTCGGGAGGCTAAGGCACGAGAATCACCTGAACCTGGTAGGCAGAGGTTGCAGTGAGCTGAGATCATGCCACTGCACTCCAGCCTGGGAGACAGAGCAAGACTCTGTCTCAAAAAGAAAAGAAAAGAAAAAAAAAAAGGAGAGAAGAAGATTTATTCCCGTGTGGAAGGAAGGAGTTGGAGTAAGCCAAGATTCCTTTGTAATTCTAATCTATACATAGAATTGCTACATAGGAGAAGAATGGACTCTGGAGCCAAACCAGGTAGATCCAAATCCTGGCTCTGCCACTCATTAGCTGTGTGACCTTGGATGAGACATTTAACCTCAATTTACCCATGTGTAAAATTTACCATGTGCCTCAATTTACCCATCTGTAAAATAATGTGATAATAGTAGCTACATGTATAGGGTTCTTGTAAGGACTAAATGAATTTATACATAATAGAGTGTTTAAAACATGCCTGGGCACACAGGAAGCACTATATAAAGGTTAGCTATCATTATTACTAAACAAAGGGGAGACTTACCTAAGACAAATCTGCAGCTCTGCCTGGAAGAATCGTTCAATTGATCCTGGACTTGAACAGGCTGTCTGTAGAGAAAGACATCAGAACATGAAGATCCCGCCCCACCCTTGCAGCCTCTACCCCCACTAGAAACCAAGAAGCGCTCACCTCTCTGAGCTTCTTGAAGACGAATGGCGTCCCGTGCCTGTGCCCTCTGTAGACGTCAGCAAAGGTCCCCTGGCTGATTTTGTGGTTTTGATTGAAGTCATCGGTTGCCTGGACCACGTCTGCCTCACTCCAGAAAAGCCTGTCTCCAGCCAAGCTCAAAAGTTTTTCCTGCTTAGGAATGGAGGTGCTGAAGTCCTAGAGACCCAGAGAGAAGAGATGGAGATTACTATAGAATCTCGTTTTTTCTGCTACCTCAAGGGACCTTGGAACACCAGAGATGAAGGGGTGGAGGGGATCATCTTATCCAACGGAAACTGTAAAAAGGACATGGATAGGCTGGGCGCGGTGGCTCACACCTGTAATCTCAGCACTTTGAGAGGCCCAGGTGGGCGGATCACTAGGTTAGGAGATCAAGACCATCCTGGCTAAGACAGTGAAACCCCATCTCTACTAAAAAATACAAAAAAAAATTAGCCGGGCGTGGTGGCGGGCGCCTGTAGTCCCAGCTACTCGGGAAGCTGAGGCAGGAAAATGGGGTGAACCTGGGAGGCAGAGTTTGCAGTGAGCCGAGATCGTGCCGCTGCACTCCAGCCTGGGCAACAGAGCGAGACTCTGTCTCAAAAAAAAAAAAAAAAGGACATGGATAGGCCCAAGCTCAAATCCCAGCTCCATCTGTATCTTGCTCTGTGACGTTGGGTGAGTTACTTAACCTCTCTGAGTCTCAGTTTTTTCCATCAGCAAAAATGAAGGTAACAATAGTACCCTGAAGAGTAATTTTGAAGACTAAGATGTGAGTATTCCTGGCCTATGGTTGATGTTTCGTTTATTTCAGTTTACAGAAGTGAGCACTGAGGAAATAAAACAGCTGAAATGAGGTCACACAGCTGGTCAGTGGCCGAACTCAGCACCCTTGGTCTAATACACAGCATAGATACTGGGGTTCCAGACTACTGGGAAGTAGGATACAGGTTCATATAACCAAACCAGGGGTGTCCAATTTTTGACTTCCCTGAACCACACTGGAAGAAGAATTGTCCGGGGCCACACATAAAATACACTAATACTAACGATAGCTGATGAGCTTTAAAAAAAAAATTGCAAAAAAAACCTATAATGTTTTAAGAAACTTTACAAATTTGTGTTGGGCCACATTCAAAGCCATCTTGGGCTACACACGACCCATGGGCAAGCAAGACAAGCTTGCTTTAAACAGAATTCCAGAGACTGCATGTGTATATAAGCCTATAAAAAGAAGTTCTGCTTCCGTTTTTAATAACTTCTCACTTTAAAACAGATGTATGTAAATTTGTTTTTTTTTTTTTTGAGACAGAGTCTCACACTGTCGCCCAGCCTGGAGTGCAGTGGTGTGATCTCGGCTCACTGCAAGCTCCGCCTCCCAGGTTCACGCCATTCTCCTGCCTCAGTCTCCCGAGTAGCTGAGACTACAGGTACCCGCCACCATGTCCAGCTAATTTTTTGTAATTTTTTTAGTAGAGATGGGGCCTCACCGTGTTAGCCAGGATGGTCTCCATCTCCTGACCTTGTGATCCGCCCGACTCGGCCTCCCAAAGTGCTGGGATTACAGGCATGAGCCACCGCGCCCAGCCTAAATTTCAATTTTTTTAAGTTACATATGCTCTTAACAGTTTTTGAAAATTAGTATCCATAACCCCATTATCCATTTAACTGCTGTTAGTGTATTTCCAGCCAATTAGATATATTAGGATTTATTTAACAAAACTGGTATCATGCCACACACATAGTTTTGATTTCTTTTTGAGACAGGGTCTCACTCTGACACCAAGGCTGGAGTGCAATGGCATGATGTCAGCTCACTGCAGCCTCAACCTCCCAGGCTCAAGGGATCCTTTCATCTCAGCGCCCCCAAGTAGCTGGGACTACAGGTGTGTGCCACCACGCCTGCTAATTTTTTAACTTTTTTGTAAAGGCCAGGCACAGTGGTTCACGCTTGTAATCTCGCCATTGTGGGAGGCCAAGGCGGGCAGATCATCTGAGGCCAGGAGTTCAAGACCAGCCTGGGCAACATGGTGAAACCCTGTCTCTACTAAAAATACAAAAATTAGCCAGGGATGGTGGCACACACCTATAATCCCAGATACTCAGGAGGCTGAGGCAGGAGAATCGCTTAAACTGGGGAAACAGAGGTTTCAGTGAGTCGAGACAGCCTGGGCAACAGAGGGAGACTTTGTCTCAAAAAAACTTTTTGGCCAGGCGTGGTGGCTCATGCCTGTAATCCCAGCACTTTGGGATGCTGAGGTGGGCGGATCACATGAGGCCAGGAGTTCAAGACCAGCCTGGCCAACATGGCAAAACCCTGTCTCCACTAAAAATACAAAAAAATGAGCTAACCGTGCTGGCATGTGCATGTAATCCCAGCTACTCAGGAGGCTGAGGCAGGAGAATAGCTTGAACCTGGGAGGCGGAGGTTACAGTGACCAAGATTGTGCCACTGCACTCCAGCCTGGGCAATGGAGCGAGACTCCTCAAAAAAACAAAACAAAACAAAAAAAAACTTTTTTGTAGAGAAGGATCTTACACTGTTGCCCAGGTTGGTCTCAAACTCCTGGGCTCAAGTGATCCTCCCATACCAGCCTCCCAAAGTGTTGGGATTATCCTTCATGGAAGATTGATCTATTTATTAATTTAGAGATGGGGCCTCCCTATGTTGCCTAGGCTGGTCTCCAACTCCTGGGCTCAAGCGATCCTCCCACCTCAGCCTCCCGAGTAGCCAGGACTATAGGCGTGTGATACCACACCTGGGACATGGAAGAGCTTCATTAACCACACTCATGAAAAGCTGGCTTCTCCCCCAGGCACTGGATGCAAAGGGTCTCAGACTCACAACACTTTTAGGGGCCGTCAAAACATTTTAATTTGTTTTAAAATCAGAAGAAAATAAATGAACTTTTAGAGTCAAAGTAATGTCCTCATTTTTAATCCTGCTTGGATTTTATTTATCTTCATATCAATATGATCATAATTTTTTTTTTTTTTTTTGTAGACTGGGTCTCACTCTGTCACCCAGGGTGGAATGTGGTGGCAGGATCACAGCTCACTGCAACTTCTGCCTCCTGGGCTGAAGCCATCCTCCTGCCTCAGCCTCCCAAGTAGCTGAAACCACAGGTCGAAAATAAAATAATGGCCGGGTGTAGTGTCTCACGCCTGTAATCCAAGCACTTTGGGAGGCCAAGGCGGGTGGATCACCTGACGTCAGGAGTTCAAGACCAAGCTAGCCAACATGGTGAGACCCCTGTCTCTACTAAAACTACAAAAAATTAGCTGAGCATGATGACATGCACCTGTAATCCCAGCTACTTGGGAGGCTGACGCAGGAGAATCACTTGAACCCAGGAAGTGGAGGTTGCAGTGACCCGAGATCGTGCCACTGCACTCCAGCCTGGGTGGCAGAGTGAGACTCTGTTTCAAAAATAATAATAATAACAAATTAAAAAACAAGAAGTATATTCACTGAAGTGCCCTCCCTCCCTCTCCCCACTATTATTGACCTCCTCTACTTATAGACTTAGAAGCTTGGGGTAATTTGATGGCAATTTCCTTTCTCCTCTCCACCCTTAAACTGGTCTCAAGGGATAGAGAAATTGCATTTTTGAGAGGGAACTACACACTGGGAGACATGGCTTGGGCGCTGCAGCCGAGGGGTGGATTTACCTTTGAATCAGATGACGTGGGGAGGTCGGTTCTCAAGGAATGAGGGGCATCTTCTTCAGGAGGCTGGAGAAAGGCCAGCTGGTGGGCTCTGGCTGGAAAGGACCCTGGAAAGGAGGGACTGTGGGTCAGGATGCAGCCTCGGGAAGGAAGACAGGAGGGATCCTGGTCTAGTCCTCAGATCATGCCAGTCTCCTGTTCACTCCCCAAACGCTGTTGCTGCCACTTCCTGACACCCACCATGTGCCGACCAACACACTCCTCAAGCATCACCTTAGGATAAGCCTCTGACTCCCCTACAGCCTGGGGCCTATTTATCATCCCAGTTGACAAGTGGAGACATGGAGACACCGGAGGTAGACACAGTGCTCAGAACCACTCAGCCAGTAGATGGTAGAGCCGAAATTCAGATGGAAATCTGTTTGACTTCTAGGCCCTGCACTATCTCACCTCCTACTCAAAGAGCAGAAAAAAGACACAGAGGTGAACTAGCTACCAAGCCTGCCTTCCAGAAACCTCCACCGGAGCAGGGATGCAGTAACTATCCTCCGAGGATACATCCCACGGGAAAGCGAGGTCAGAGGCAGGAGAGACCATAACAGGCTGGGAGATGAGGAGGGTTCACAGAGGAAGTGGCACCTGACCTGGGCTTGAAATATGGAGAAACGTTTTCAACAAGCAGATATGGGGCAGTGGAACCAGCCCATGCAGAGGTGGGGCAGTAGAAGGGCCCGGGGCTGGAGTAAGTTAACATCTAGGTACATGAGTTAGCAAACATCATGCCAGGCACTGTTCTAAATACTTCACGTCTGTAATCCCAGCACTTTGGGAGGCTGAGGCAGGAGGATTGCTTCAGCCCAGGAGTTTGAGATCAGCTTGGGCAACATGACAAGATCTCGTTTCTACAAAAGATTTTTTTTTCTTTTTTTTTTTTTTTTTGAGACGGGGTCTCCCTCTGTTGCCCAGGCTAGAGTGCAGTGGCGCAATCTTTGCTCACTGCAAGCTCTGCCTCCCGGGTTCACGCCATTCTCCTGCTTCAGCCTCCCGAGTAGCTGGGACTACAGGCCCCCGCCACCACACCCAGCTAATTTTTTGTATTTTTAGTAGAGATGGGTTTCACTCTGTTAGCCAGGATGGTCTCGATCTCCTGAACTCGTGATCCACCCACCTCGGCTTCCCAAAGTGCCAGGATTACAGGCATGAGCCACCGCGCTCAGTCCTACAAAAGATTTTTTTTAAATAGCCAGGTGTGGTGGTGTACACTTGTGGTCCCCCCTACTTGGGAGGCTGAGGATCACTTGTGCCCAAGAGGTCAAGGCTATATTGAGCCATGATCACACCACTGCACTCCAGCCTAGGAGGCAGAATGAGACCTTGTCTCAAAAAAAATCCTTCTCGTGCGTTAACTCATCTAATCTTCATGCCAATCAGGAGATAAGGTACCACTGCACCATTTTCATTGCCTCTTTGCAGATGGTGAAATGAGGCATGGAGAGGTTAAGTAACTTTTCCAAGGATACATAGTCAGTGGTTCCAGCATCTGTGTTCTTTTTTTTTTTTTTTTTTGAAACAGAGTCTCACTCTGTTGCCCAGCCTGTAGTGCAGTGGCACAATCTCAGCTCACTGCAAACTCCGCCTCCCAGGTTCAGGCGATTCTCCTGCCTCAGCCTATGAAGTAGCTGGGACTACAGGCGTGCACCATGATGCCAGCTAATTTTTGTATTTTTATTAGAGACGGGTTTTCACCATGTTGGCCAGGCTGGTCTTGAACTCCTGACCTCAAGTGATCCACTTGCCTCAGCCTCTCAAAGTGCTGGGATTATAGGCCTGAGCAACCGCGGTCGGCCGCATCTATGCCTCTAATCCCTTGGTGAGTGAACAAGATTCACAAGACGGAATGTCTGACAAGTAGTTTAGGGTCACTTAAACGTGAGGTTAAAGAGGGTGAAATTTCTTCACTAGGCCCCATGTGAAGATTAATCTGAAGACTAATGAGGCCATCTGGTAGGGGGCTCCTGGGTGGGTGCAGGCACAGACCGTGGGTGAGGTGAGCCATGGTGGCTGGTCCGCACAGAAGCAGGCCTTGGCCACAGGCCAGAGGCTTCAAACATCATCATCTGGAAATACCCAGGAAGCCCCATGGCAAGGACAGCTTCTGAGTAACTGGGGACCTGACCCTTCCAAAGGAAACTGGGCTTGACCCCAAGATTACTGGATAAATCTACCCGCTTCAGGTTTTTGCGGCTTACAACATCAGGAAAGGAGTGACTCATCTGGAACTTTGGCTATTAAAAAATTTATTTTGGCCTGGGCATGGTGGCTCAGGCTTGTAATCCCAGCACTTTGGGAGGCCGAGGCAGGTGGATCACCTGAGGTTAGGAGTTTAAGACCAGCCTGGCCAACATGGTGAAACCCCATCTCTACAAAAATACAAAAATTAGCCTGGCATGATGGCAAGTGCCTATAATCCCAGCTACTTGGGAGGCTAAGGCAGGAGAATTGCTTGAACCAGGGAGGCAAAGGTTGCCTTGAGTTGAGATGTGCCATTGCACTCCAGCCTGGGTGACAGAGCGAGACTGTATCAAAAAAAAAAAAAAAAAAAATTTGGCCAGCACAGTGGCTCACACCTGTAATCCCAGTGCTTTGGGAGGCTGAGGCAGGTGGATCACCTGAGGTCAGGAGTTCGAGACCAGTCTGGTCAACATGGTGAAACCCTGTCTCTACTAAAAATACAAAAATGAGCTGGGCATGGTGGCGCATGCCTGTAGTCCCAGCTACTCAGGAGGCTGAGGCACAAGAATCGCTTAAACCTGGGAGGCAGAGGTTGCAGTGAGCCAAGATCATACCACTGCACTCCAGCCTGGGCAACAGAGCCAGACTCAGTCTCAAAAAACAAAAAACAAAAAATTTTATTTCGCGAGACTGAAAATAAAATCAGCCTGGCTAAACAATTAACCCACACAGATAGCTGATAAAATGAAATCACCTGAGGCAAGGTCTGGAGCCTGTCAAGGGGCTGCCCTCAGCCTCATTCCTGGGATCTTTGCCCTGCTGCTGTGTGAGTCTAGCAGCCAGGAGAATGCGAGCTGGAGACCCCCAGCTGCTGGGAGCCTGGCTGTCTGTGGGCCCGGCTGTGGCTGGCTCCAATCAATTCCTGCATCTGCATCCCTACCATGCTTCCCAGGGGCTGTTCCCCAGGCACTGTGTGCAGATAGGACTGTGATGGCCAACAGACACCCTGGAGAGTCTGCCTTAGACCGAAGGCAGGCCAGCAAGTGCCCATCTAGCCTTCCTCGGAAATGGTGCACCGTGGTCCCAAGGCTCTCCCAGCTTTGCCCAGCTCCCTCTCCATTTTCTTGCAAGTATTTGTCCTAATGAAATCCTATCTTGTTGATGAAATCCTATCCTGTCTTGGTATCTGCCTCTCACCAAGGACCTGGACTAATGGAGGCCTCTGCTGGCCAGCCCAGGGTCCCTGTCTTGCAGAAAGGCTGCTCTGTGATGGCCACTTCCACTTGCCCTGCCTTCTCTTGGCCTCAGCTCAGTACCCTTGGCCCGCATCCCTCAGACTGCAGTTATGTTCATCTGGTCTCCAAGTTTTTGGCCATGTCTGTGCCACCTCACTATGAGTCACTTGATGGTTTTCTTTCAACCAACTTTAATTCCAGTGTTATGTATTCAGCCTTGTGTTAAACAGTAATATCCATGAAGTCCCTAGTTCTTCTACACATGATCTATATTTGTGCTAACACCCAGGTTCCGTGCACCACTGCAGGTGTGGGCCCCACACTGGGAACCGCTGCTCCAGACTAACTTGAGTTCCACCTTGCTGCCAGGCCTGGCCACAGGGCAGGGCTCTCTCTGCACACAGGGTCCTTCTGTGCCCAGTAAGTCTGAGGTCAGAGCTTGCCTCACACAAGTCACGAGTTTCCTATCTGACTTAACGCCTGGGGCTTGCTCAGGAGGCTCCCCCAGGCCTCTCAGTTTGGGGGAATCCCTGAGGCCTGCTCCTGTGACATATGAGGGCTATTAGTTGGGTTTATTTATCCCTGTGGTCTTGGGGAAAAGGAATGGACCCTGGTCTGGAAAATCAGACAGGACCCACCAGCCATTACTCTCCATCTCTCCCTACCCAGCCCTCCCCTCCTCTGGGATCTAATCGGATTGGCTCCTCATGCCCGGGATAGTTATCTGTGGTAGGAGAAACTCACAACCATAATCATTAAAGGCCCCCACTGTATGTCCAAGGGCAGAGAGAGGAGAATGAGAAGGAATTCTCCTGCTATCAAGGATATGAAAATCTCCCTGGATTCAATACAAAGTAATCAGAAGTTGGCCATGGGTGGATCATTACTGAAGCCAGCTGATGGGGACATGGAGGGTCATTATGCTCTTGGCTTTTGTATGTTTGTAATTTTTTCATATAAAAATGTTTTAAAATAATGGCTAAAGGAGGGGAGGGAGACAGGGCAGGAGAGTAGATGAACAAGATGGGATATTTGTTGGGTGATAGTGATGGACGGGGCTTGGGGCTTCTACATAATCTTGTTTCCAAGAGTGAGGCACAGCTAATCGGAGGTCAGATCAAGTGCCAGGACTTAGCTAAAAAACAAACCATTTCCTATGGAAATGCTTCCAGCAGCTTTCTTTTTCTTGCTTTTCTTTTTTGTTCTGTTTTGTTTGTTTTTGTTTTTGAGACAGAGTCTCTCTCTGTCACCCAAGCTGGAGTGCAGTGGCGTGATCTCGGCTCACTGCAACCTCCACCTCCCAGGTTCAAGCGATTCTCCTACCTACCTCAGCCTCCCGAGTGGCTGGGATTACAGGCGCCTGAGACCATGTCCAGCTAATTTTTATATTTTTAGTAGAGATGGGGTTTCACCATGTTGGCCAGGCTGGTCTCGAACTCCTGACCTGAAGTGATCCGCCTGCCTTGGCCTTTTTGTTGCTATTCTACTGAGGCTAATACGCCTGCTTTCTCAAGCAAAATGCACCACCTCTGGTCCTGCCGAGCTGTGTCGTTGCAGGTACAAGAATTGCAGAAGCAGCGGCACCGTATCTGACGTGGGGTCCTCTATGTCCTGCCCTGATGCTGGCAGAGGGTCTACCCCCAGCTGCCCCATCTCCTTTATTAGTATCAGACAGAATTCGGCTCAAGCGCTGGCTCCAGCACTACTCAAGATCTGACCTCACATGAGCTGTGCCTCACTTATCTGAGCTTCCTCAAATGTAAAAAGAGCAATAATGGTCTGTTCCTTGTCCAGGTAAAAAGAGCTGATGTTTATAAAGCACAAAGATCAGGCTGTGACACATGCAGTACTTGGTATTTTACCAAGGCTGGTGAAACTATGTGTAGAGTAAGTAAACAGATTCTGACTGATAGCCCAGTGGCCTCTCCTACAGCTAAGGCTTTGTGACAGTTATTTCAGCTGCTCAAAACCCTTTTATCTGAATTCTAGCTTCGAGACTTCTTTGCTGAGGTGCTCATAGCCTAGCCATGGCTCCTCTGCTCACATATTTTCCTCCTCAGCCAGGCGCGGTGGCTCATGCCTGTAATCCCAGCACTTTGGGAGGCCGAGGCAGGTGGTGAAGAGATCAAGACCATCCTGGTCAACATGGTGAAACCCCATCTCTACTAAAAATACAAAAAATTAGCTGGGCGTGGTGGCGCACACCTGTAGTGCCAGCTACTCGGGAGGCTGAGGCAGGAGGATCACTTGAACCCAGGAGGCAGAGGCTGCAGTGAGCCGAGATCACGCCACTGCACTCCAGCCTGGTGATAGAGCGAGACTCTGTCTCAAAAAACTAAACAAACAAACATATTTTCCTCCTCCATGTCTCTTCCCACTTCCTTCCCACCTACGGCAAGGGGGAGCCAGGGTATCACAGGGGTAAAGATGTGGGCTCAGTATCCTTCACTCCTACCAAAATCCTTCAAGATAATTGATGAGTTTGAACTCTGGGGCTCAGCGGAAACTTGGGGTTTTCCCAAGAGAAGACAAGCTTTGGGTGGTTTGATGAAATGAATGATTTCTTATTTTCAGTTTAGGCAAAGATAGACAATCAACTTCCTGTCTCTGCCTGCAGATTGTAGTTATCATCTTGACCTGCCTGGGCACATTTGCTCCAAGTGCCATCAAGAAAGCAAATAGGGGCTGGGTGCAGTGGCTCACGCCTGTAATCCCAGCACTTTGGGAGGCCAAGGCGGGTGGATTGCTTGAGCCCAGGAGTTCAAGACCAGCCTGTGCAACACAGCGAAACCCATCTTTACAAAAAAGACAAAAATCAGTCAGACGTGGTGGTGAGTGCCTATAGTCCCAGCTACTCAGGAGGCTGAGTTAGGAGGATCTCTTGAACCCGGGAGGCAAAGGTTGCAATGAGCCGAGATTGTGCCACTGCACTCTAGCCTGGATGACAGAAATTCCATCCCCCCGCCAAAAAAAGAAAGTAAATAGGGCCCTGTGCAGTGGCTGATGCCTGTAATCCCAACACTTTGGGAGGCCAAAGTGGGAGAATCGCTTGATCCCAGGGGTTCGAGACCAGCCCGGGCAACATAATGAGACCCCATCTTTACAAAAATAAAAAATTAGCCGGCCGTAGTGATGTACACCTGTAGTCCCAGCTACTTGAGAGGCTGAGGTGGGAGGATTGCTTCAGCCAGGGAAGTTGAGGCTGCAGTGAGCTATGACTGTGCCATTATGATCTCGCCTGGGCAACACAGCAAGGCCTATCTCAAAAAAAAAACACAAAAAGGAAAGAAAGTAAACAGCAAAGGCTGACAGAGACATGTGACATTTATTTTATTTTTATTTTAATTTTGAGACAGAGTCTCACTCTGTCACCAAGGCTGGAGTGCAGTGGCACGATCTCAGCTCACTGCAACCTCCGCCTCCTGGGTTTGAGCGATTCTCCTGCCTCAGCCTCCCAAGTAGCTGGGACTTCAGGCGCCTGCCACCATGCCCAGCCAATTTTTTGTATTTTTAATAGAGATGGGGTTTCACCGTGTTAGCCAGGATGGTCTTGATCTGCTGACCTCGTGATCCACCCGCCTCAGCCTCCCAAAGTGCTGGAATTACAGGCATGAGCCACTGCGCCCGGCTGGCCGTGACGTTTATCTTTACAGTAACCTAGATAAAGAATATCAGAAGGAACTGCTATGCCTATTACCTCCTCCATCCTGACCAGCACGCCCCTACCATTTCCCTATTTTGTTATAATTTTCTCTTTGGTCAGGACCATTTCCCCTTATCTTTCATTGCTGATCAAAAGTCTGCACTTAAAAATATATATATTTAGCTACAGGAAATAATCCAGACTCCTTGGCCTAGAATTAACTTTCTAGATTCAACCTATCTGGAGTGTCTGAAATGGTCATAATATCAGATAACATTTAATTGGCACCTCCATGGTGCAACACTCAGGTGCAGGATTTCTTACCACAACATGATGAAATAAGGTCTATTATTCTCCCCATTTTACAAATGAGTAAACTGAGGTACAAAGGCTAAGTCATTCTACAAAACAGCAGCACTGGGATTCAAATACGAGTCTGTCTAATACAAAAGCCCACAAAACATGTTCCTTTCAGCTGATGCTGCCCCTGGCTTCAGGAACAGCACCAATGAACTGAGATTATGTGGATTTGGGGTCTCTGGCTCACCACTCAGGAGGCCGCAGGAGACAGGAGGTGAGGCAGGGCTCCAGGGGTGAGGCGGTGAGAATGGAGATTGGGCTGAGCAGCAGCTCCCCTAGGGAGGTCATCTGCTGGCTGAGCCATTCTGTCATTTGAAAACTGTCCCTGAGCCCTTGCCTGGGCACAGGTGACGGGGACAAATCTGAAGTGGTCTGAAAGGCTTTGGGATAGCAGTGAGTACGATGCTTAGGGATGTGAGTGTTCAAATCACACAGCTCAGACATTACTTCCTATTTGTGTAACCTTAAGCAAACTGCTGTCCCTCTCTGGGCTTCAGCAGATTGTGACTGATGGAGGGGAGGAAAGTGGTGGGCAGGAAGCACCCCTCAATTCCCCACTGCATGGCTGCGAGGGCCGGGGCCTATGGAGAATGGACAGAGAAATGGTCAGACATCCGGTCCAGAGCCTGCACGCAGGGCCAACCTGTGCTGGGGGCTTGGGAGACCACGGGTGAAAAACAGGGACCCGGCAGTACATGACCTCAGCCAGGCTGGTTAACCTCTCTGTGCTTTAGTTTTCTCATCCATAAAATGGGCATAATCACAATACCTAATTCATAGTTAGTTGAAGATTAAATGAGTCAATATCTTTGAAGTACAGTACTTGGAATAGTGTCTGGCACTAGAAAGCTTCCAATTGCTGAGTTATTTCTTTTCTGCTCACAAAAATGGTAATAGATGTTATATACATTTTGTTACCTGATTTTTTCTACTTTTCTACCTCCCTATATTGTCAGTATGTTTCCATGTACATATGCATGTCTACATCATTGTTGATAGTACTTTATTGTGAGTGTCTGATATTAATTTTATTATCCCCCATTGTTGTTGCCAGATTTTTGCTTTCTTTAGGAAGAGTCTCGCTCTGTCACCCAGGCTGGAGTGCAGTGGTGTGATCATAGCTCACCACAGCCTTGCACTCCTGGGCTCAAGCAATCCCCCTACCTCAGCCTCCTGAATAGCTGGGACTACCAAGTACATGCCACTATGCCTGGATAATTTTTTTTAAATTTTTTGTAGAGACAAAGTCTCACCAGGTTGCCTAGGCTGGTCTCAAACTCCTGGGCTCAAGCCATCCTCCCGCCTCAGCCTCACAAAGAGCTGGGATTATAGGCATGAGCCACCATGCTCGGCCTCAATTTTTTGCTCTCATATGCTAAGCTGAATGTCCTTATAGATATATCTTCATTTCCTTTAATAAAAGTGCTTTAAGTAAAAAAGTTAAATTTAAAATACCTGGGCCTGGAAAAGTGGCCATCCTCACAGGCTGCCCCTCTTCCTGTTCATCCTCAGCCTTTCTTACAGAAGCTGCCAAAGGCTTTTCTGGCTTCACAGAGTCAGGGAAGGCTGGAATGGGACACCTGATTTCAGGAGCCGGTTTCCCTGAAAACAAAGTGGAAAGAAAGTTATTGCTATTCCATGAAGTGGGGTAGCCATTGAGAGACTGGGTCTGGAAGTCAGAGACCTGGGTTCTAATTCTGGCTCTGCCACAAATGCATGGTGTTGCAGGGCGGGAGGGTCTTTCCCTTTCTGGCCTCGGCCTCACCATCTGTAAAATGCAGTAGGCCAGGCGCGGTGGCTCACACCTGTAATCCCAGCACTTTGGGAGGCCAAGGTGGGTGGACTGCCTGAGGTCAGCAGTTCGAGACCAGCCTGGCCAACATGGTGAAACCCCATCTCTACTAAAAATACAAAAATTAGTTGGGCATGGTGGCACACGCCTGTAGTCTCAGCTACTTGGGAGGCTGAGGCAGGAGAATCACTTGAACCGGAGAGGCGGAGCTTGCAGTGAGCCAAGATTGCGCCACTACATTCCAGCCTGGGCGACAGAGCAAGACTCCGTCTCAAAAAAAAAAAAAAAGAGCAGTGGCTGAACATGGCAGTCCTGGCGAGGGTGGAGCTCTGACGTGCTAAGTCACACACACCTGCTTCCACCCAACCAGCTGTGTGACCTCCAACAAGTCACCTTCCTGCTCTCGGTCTCCCTTCCCTCAGCTATAAAACGGAGGTGATAATGGTGTCCGTTTGCCTCCCACTGGGGTGTCATGTGGGAAAGGAGAGTAGAGACAGGGATGGGCGCTGTAGACTGCACATTTCCCTGAACATGTGAGCGGGTCAAAGACACCATCCCTCTAAGCTCCCACTCCAGCCCCTAGGGATCAAAGTTCTGACTGTCCTACAACCTCCCTTTCACGCAGTGGAGACACACGCATCCTTCCCACTTGATGGATGGGAATCCTAAAACAGCAGCCATGGCCACTGAGGACGGGCTGTACCGGGCCCAGGCCCAGCTGCACAGACATGAATCTTCACAACATCTCTGCTTCTCATCCCTGTTCAGAGATGAGGAAACTGAGGCCTGAGCAGGTTAAATGACTTGCTAAGATCACATGCCAAAGGCAGGCAGGACTGGCCGAAGAACTCCCCTGCCTTCTCGAGGGTAATCATTTCCTTTTTACATCAACTTGGGAAACCCCAAAGGTGCTTCCAGGGTGTGTCAACCTCAGCTTCCAGCCAGCTTCTCAGAGCTGCTCTGTGGAACAGCTTCATCTCCCCTGCTCCACTGGGCCCTGATCTTATCCCTTCTGGCTGGGCCCTGATCTTATCCCTTCTGGCTGGGCCCTGCCGCCAGCGCAGGCAGCCCCCACACCGTTGCCAGGCTACCTCTTACCAAAGTATACATCTGGCCTCATCACTTCCCTGCTTGAAGTCTTTATGGGGCTCCCCATTGCCTAATGTCCACACTCCTTAGCCTGAATCTTTCTGTCTCCCCATTGCCTCCCAGATAAAACCCGATTCTATAGCCCTGCATTCAAGTCCCTCATTCTCTGGTGGTTTGGGATAGACTCGTGTTTCAGAACGACAAAAACTGGGGCACTGAAGTCCCAGGAAAGGCTGCTGACTCACTTGATGTCACACAGAGCATGACATAAAGCATGACACAGGGGATGTCACAACAGATGTCCCAGGTAGGGCTGGGACAAAACATCTCCAGCAACATTTCTTTGAACTGGTGAACTGTGCCTCTCTAAACAAAACCAATTGTTACCCTGGGACCTCGCTTTTCAAACCCAAGCTTTTGAACTAAAACAGTAAGACCTAAATTTGCATAGCACCACACTGGTATGGCACCATGCAGATTTATTTAATTTTCACAACAATCTCTGGTAGTTCATAGGTTTATCTGCATTTTAGTTTTGAGTATATTGAGGCTCAGATAAGTGAAATGACTTGTGTCAAGTAAAACAGCCAACAACAGTCAAACCTGGGACTGGTTTCACTGTCTCCCACCTAGCTAGGGCAGAACTATTGAAACACCACTGCCATCACTGCTACCACCAGCCCGAATCCCCCCAGGGCAGATGCCCCAATCCCTGGACAAACAGGAACAAAGGGGTGATCACTGACTTCCCCAGGGTGGGAGGAGTTGGGGAGACATCGGGAATGCACAAAAATAACAACAAGGCTGAATGTCGGGGGGGTGATGAGTGGCTTCTTCCTTGTGTTTTCTTTACTGTCACTGACATTTTAAATAAATTTTTTTTTTTTTTTCTGAGACGGAGTCTCGCTCTGTCACCCAGGCTGGAGTGCAGTGGCACGATCTCAGCTCACTGCAAGCACCACCTCCTGGGTTCACACCATTCTCCTGCCTCAGCCTCCCGAGTAGCTGGGACTACAGGCCGCCGCCACCACGCCCGGCTAATTTTTTGTATTTTTAGTAGAGACGGGGTTTCAGCGTGTTAGCCAGGATGGTCTCAATCTCCTGACCTCATGATCTGCTCTCTTCAGCCTCCCAAAGTGCTGGGATTACAGGCGTGAGCCACCACGCCTGGCCCTCCTTTGGATAACTTTTATGAAGACTAATGGAGACACTGCTTAGCTCAAAATATGGGACCTTTATTACTGTGGTGGTTATAGTCTTAAAATATTGGTTATCTCTTAAATAGTCCACATATTGAGGATAAGAAGAGTAGGATGGGAGTCTTTTAGTTTTCTTTCCTTTTTTTTTTTTTTTTGAGACAGAGTCTTACTCTGTCGCCCAGGCTAGAGTACAGTGACAGAATCTTGGCTCACTGCAACCTCTGCCTCCTGGATTCAAGCGATTCTCCTGCCTCAGCCTCCTGAGTAGCTGGGATTACAGGCGTGCAACACCACATCCAGCTAATATTTTTTTCTGTATTTTTAGTAGAGATGGGATTTCACCATGTTGGCCAGGCTGGTCTTGAACCCCTGACCTCAAGTGATCAACCTGCCTCGGCCTCCCAAAGTGCTGGGATTACAGACGTGAGCCACCGCGCCTGGCCTGATTTTATATTGTGGGGTTTTTTTCTTTGTGATTTATGCATATCATAGAATTTTTCAACAAAATCATTATGCATTATTTACACAGTAAAGTATACTTCTTTTAAAAAAAATCAGTTAGCAAGCTAGGTAAAATAATGACGAGAACTGAGGCTTCCAAGCTAGTGTGAGTAGCGTTTGCCCTGGTGACCCCTCTGGCTCCAGTGAGCAGACGATGAATCAGCCCTTCATGAGATTCAGATCCACCTCACTTCTGTTTTTCACCAACAAATGTCCACGTCGTGTATTGATACATTCAATTCAAGCACCCTCCCCACAACCCTGGAGATCTCAAGTCAGGAAGCTGAGGCTCAGTGGGGAACAAGACCTGCCCAAGGGAAACAGAAAGGCAGGCAGCACTGAGGCAGGAAGGCGGGGTCTCCTCCCAGAACCACTGACGTAAGGGCACCCAGAGAACACGCACTTCTCTCCCTACCTGGACTCCACAGGCACTTCGGTGGTTCGATAGGCCACGCCCCCCATCCTGACTGCCATCAGGCCAAGGCCTTTGTGGCTGAAACTCGAGTCTAGAAGCCAGTTTCTCTCCAACAAGGGCCTTGCCTGCAGGAATCACAGGATCACTGTCTGCCTCATGGCATCCCGCTGCCTTCCACAGGCCCAGGAGGAGAATAAACAGTCCCTAGGCCGGGCACAGTGGCTCACACCTATAATCCCAGCACTTTGGGAGGCCAAGACGGGCAGATCATCTGTGGTCAGGAGTTCTAGACCAGCCTGGCCAACATGGCGAAACCCCATCTCTACTAAAAATACAAAAATTAGCCAGGCGTGGTGGTGCACACCTGTAGTCCCAGCTACTCAGGAGGCTGAAGCAGGAGAATCGCTTGAACCCAGGAGGCAGAGGCTGCAGTGTGCTAAGATTGTGCCACTGCACTCCAGCCTAGGCAATAGAGCAAGACTCTGTCTCAGAAAACAACAACAACAGAAAACCAGTCCCTTGTACAGAATGACAATGAACAATGCCGGGGTGAGTGCTGATTCAAGCATGGGTCTGGAACAGAGCTGTCACTCCCAGGGTGCACAGAAGTGAATGCTCTGCCTGTGCTCCCTTGGAAGGCTACCACCCACCAGTCCCAGTCCTCATCTTTCCCAGCCTCCCCTCTCTGGCAGGGAGAGACTGCCTCTCTCCCTCCACCCTCCCTCCTCAAACTGCCTCAAGTGGGGCCTGTGCTCCTGGAAAGGCTTGTCATCCTTGTGACATCTGTGTCAAAAGGGCAGCAGTGGCTCCCCTGGCTCAGGACTGGCTGGGCTTGCTGAAGTCACTTCCCAACAGTGACCTCCTGCAGAGGCCAGGCCCGCAACAGTATAAAATGCTCCCTAAAGGTCTTACCTACACCCAGAACTGCCCATGACCCCAGCAAATGAGGCACCTTCTCCTTGTCGGAGGCCTGCCTGGCTGAGCCTCATTGTTCTCATCAGTAAAATGGGGATGAGGGTGATACTTACAGCCTTACTTAACTTCAGTGCCCTCTTCCTTTCTTTTTCTTTTTTTTGACAGGGTCTTGCTCTGTCACCCAGGCTATGCAGTGGTGTGATCACAGCTCACTGCAGCCTCAAACTCCTGAGCTCAAGCTATCCTCCTCACTTAGCCTCCCATGCCGCTGGGATTACAGGCAACACCACGCCCAGCTAATTTTTAATTTTGTGTAGAGAAAGCATCTCACTATGTTGCTCAGCCTGGTCTCAAACTCCTAGGCCCCAGTGATCCTCCCACCTTGTCCTCCCAAAGTGCTGGGATTACAGGCCTGAGCCACTGCTCCCAGTCCAGTGTCCTATTCAGGATAATGTTTTGTTCAGCACAAATCTTTGCCTCTCTGTCAAAACACATTTGACAGGAACATCAAGGCCACCAACCCATTTGTGGCTGACCTCTGTGAGCTCCACCCGTGGGGAAGATAAAAAGTGTCATTATGTTTTCATCCTAAAGAGAGTCCAGCTTTTCTCTTTCTTTTTCTTGTTCTTTCTGCAGTGACATGCGGTGGCCCCACCTGGCACCACAGGGCACTTGGAAGTGAGCAGGAGTGAGGAACAGATGGGGAGGGGCAGTGTCGGCAGGGCTACCTGTGACCAGACCTGTCAGCACACTTGGGGCTGACATCCACCCTCCCACACAAGAGGCACCAGGTCACACCAGCCACGGATGTAAGCCAACAGAGCCCCATGTCAGCTCCAACAAGAAGTTTTGGTTTCCTGTGAAACCCCCATCTTAGCAAACTTTTTTAGATGTCTTTAAAATGCAAGCAATAAATGGTATGTATAAACATGAACCGCCCTCATCTCCACCCTGGAGCTGCCGGCATGGTCTGAGCTTCGTGGGCGGGCAGGCCCATGCATGCCTGTCCCCACTGTCCAAACCTGAAGATGGAGAAAATGGCCTCCGTCCTCATCCCTCCAAACCTGCTCCCTGCTAGCTAGACAGACACAACACCCACTCATTCGGGCTGGCATACCAGAGAGCTAGTGAAATAAAAATAGAACACCAAAGGCAGGATGAGGCAAAGGAGGCCAAATGCCCACAAGAAAGGTCTGTGACGAGCTTTAACTCTCGCACTGAGCTTCCTGTCTGCCAAGGCCAAGGCTCAGGAGTGAGCTACTCATGGACTTCTTATCACAGATAGACAGAGGCAGCCTCAGGCTTCCAAGACAGCACTCTTTCCTCCCAGGGGTAAATTCTCAAGAGAATTCCACACATAAAGTTGATTCTGCAGGATCATGAGATCCAAAAATACAGACTGTGATCAAAGAGTAGAACTAGGATCACAAGAGTAAGCGTGGGGAAGTGTTGGCTCTGGCTTGAACCAGACCCAGGCTCTACAATTCCAGCTTCACGCCCAGGCACAGACCTCCTAATCCTGAGCTTCATGCACCTCTCCTGTGGAGTCAGAATAATAACCCCACACCTCCCAGGGCTATCCCGGGGCTCCAGGATGACAAATGTGAAGTGGCTGGCCCAGATCAGGGGCCCGAAACACTGTGCAAACAGCCACCCTCCTTCAGTTCTGCCAGAAAGGTGCAGATAGAAAAGAATCTCTGATTCCCAACTCGGGCCTCTGAAGGAAGTATTTAGGGTGGAAGGCTATTTTTAACATTTTAAACACTCTAATGGAAACCGATTCTAGGTGGGCAGCAACTTGGTGCACAGTCCTGAGAGGCACAGTGGCCATGAGGGCAAAGTAACACAGGAGCCCAGCAGCAGGGGAGGTGGGGGCCTGCACCCACGCCATTGGCAGCCAGCCTCAGTCACATACTGGAGGTGGGCAGCCCAGGGTTCTCCCTGCTGGGACCCCCAGGGATGGGAAGGGGATGCAGGTGACAGAAGGAACAGCTAATCTACAGCTTAGGTGGCCACAGGCACCAGGAGGTTGACATGGTGGTTCTCAGACAGAGTCTGGATCCTTTGTTTTTGTTTTTGAGGCAGAGTCTCGCTCTGTGGCCCAGGCTAGAGTGCACTGATTCAACCATAGCTCACTGCAGCCTCTACCTCCCAGGTTCAAGCAATCCTCCCACCTCAGCCTCCCAAGTAGCTGAGACTACAAGAACATGCCACCACGCCAGGCTAATTTTGTTTTTGTTTTGGTAGAGACAAGGTTTTGCCATATTGCCCAAGCTGGTCTCAAACTCCTGGGCTCAAGCAATCTACCTGCCTTGGCCTCCCAAAGTTCTGGGATTACAGGTGTGAGCCACTGCGCCCAGCCTGGAATCTGGATATCCTTGAAAGCTGCCTTGCTGAGGCTGAGAACCCACAGTGATGAGGGCTGAGTCCCAGATACAAGGAGGAAATGGGGGAGGGGCAGAAGCGCTTCTCTGTGCCCGTCATGGTTCACCAGAGCTGGTTGCCAGGCATGATTTCTTTTTCTCTCTGATTTGTTTTCGGAATGCCTGTGCTCTTCCTAATGAGCATGAATCACTGATGCCACGGAATGCAAATGAACTCCCAGCAGTCTGGAGTGTGTTCTGCAGTCAGGCTCACCAGCAGGGGGACCCTCCTAAGCCTTGGCTTCCTTATCCGACAAATGAGATGTGGAAGTGGACCCTTGACCCCAAGACCTGCCATGAGGATAAGAAAATTAACACCCAGCAGATTTAAGCTACTATCATTTGCTATAGTCTCGCTCTGTTGCCCAGGCTGGAGTACAGTGGCACTATCTCTGCTCATTGCAACTTCTGCCTCCTGGGTTCAAGCGATTGTCCTAACTCACCCTCCCGAGTAGCTGAGATTACAGGCACACACCATCACGCCCGGCTAATTTTTGTATTTTTAGTAGAGACGTGGTTTTGCCATATTGGCCAGGCTGGTCTGGAACTCCTGACCTCAAGTGATCCGTCCGCCTTGGCCTCCTACTACTGTTACTATAATGACCATCTCTAACTCTAGGTCAGGCTTTTTTTCCTAAGTTCTTTCTCATATCTGTGGCCTATTTAATTCAGATAACAGCTCTGGGGGACAATTGCTACCAAGTATAAAGTAATTGTCTTATATCTGAAGAAAGCAAAGCCTAGAATGCAGATTTATTATGTGCTTGTTTATGCACCACTTCCTTCGGAAGAAAGGATTAAAGGATGTTTATGGGTGCTGGGCCTTTGGCTGATGGGGCCTGGGCCGTCACACTAGCTGCGTGAGAACATTTCACACAGTGGCAAATCCAGGAGCTGTTGGAGCAGAGGGGACCCAGAGCTGGCAACAAGGTCTTTCCTCGGTGAGCACACTCTGGAAATCCCCCCCAACTCTTCACAGCCGTCAAACTAAATAGTAATTTGTTCTTAAGCTGACTCATGTGGCCAGAATAGATCCCTTCCAGAACAAACAAAAGTGATTCAGCTGTAACTAAAGCACCCTCGTGCCAGCTGGCCCTATCAGGGACAAACACAGTTTTCTGTACCCTCTCTTTTCCTTTCCCTCCTAATTCCTGGGTTTGGCCCTCCAGGCCATACACAGTCACACACAACACACACCCACACACACACACACACACACACACAAACTCCCAACTCAAGTTAGACCTGAAATGAGGCAAACCTGAGAGTACAGCCTGCCTTAATAATTGTGCAATCCCTGGTTCTCCAATGAACTTGTACTCCACCTGCTGCTGAAATGACTCATTCTTTCTCATTCATTCATTCATTCATTGTGTTGGGGAATGGGGAATCCTTTATCAAAACTGCCATAATACTGACATTAAGCTAGTTAAATAAAAGACATCTAATTATAAACTGGGAGGAGCTCTATGCTGAAAACAAACTCAAGGGAGGGATGCCTGATGGACCTACTTCCATCGGCTGGCCAGGAAAAGCTGCCGTGAGAAGGGGCCACATATGCAGACACCCAGAGGATGAAAAGGACCAGCATGGAAGAATGCAGGGAAGCTGGGGAGGGACAGCGTTCCAAGGAGAGGGAACACGTGTGCAAAGGTCCTTAGGCAGCAAACGCTTGGCATATCCCCGCAAGTGAAGGATGACCCTAGTGGCTGAGGGGAATGACTGAGGGGGAAAGTGGTAAAGGTGAGGTCGACGAGCCGGGCAAATGTAGACCACGCAGGGCCTTGTAGGCCACAGTTAGGCAGAACCTTACTGTAAGCGCCCTGGAACTGAGGTAACCCGTAGCTGAGAGAGTACTTACCAAATAACCATCTGCTCCATCTCATACTCCTGCCTCGTTAGCAATTAGGCTGGGCGACATGACTGGTTCTAGCCAGTGGATTATTATTATTTTTTTTTTTTTTGAGACGGATTCTTGCTCTGTTGCCCAGGCTGGAGTGCAGTGGCACGATCTCGGCTCACCGCAAGCTCCGCCTCCCAGGTTCAAGTGATTCTCCTGCCTCAGCCTCCTGAGTAGCTGGGACTACAGACACCTGCCACCACGCCCGGCTAATTTTTTTTTATTTTTAGTAGAGACGGGGTTTCACCATGTTAGCCAGGATGGTCTCGATCTCCTGACCTTGTAATCCGCCCGCCTTGGGCTCCCAAAGTGCTGGGATTACAGGCATGAGCCACCGCGCCCGGCCTAGCCAGTGGATTTTAAGTGGAGATGCTATCCGTCACTTCCTGGACAAAGCACTTAACAGCTAGTGAGCCTCTTCCATCCTTCTCTTCCCCGGCCACAGTGACTTTGGAAGTCACATGTTCTAGATGACATAGCTGGCTACAAGAATGCAGGAGGCTGCATGACCCATACTGGACTTCAGGTGAGTGGGAAATCAATATTTGTTGCGTTGAGGAACTAGGTTTCAAGGTTCATCTGATACTGCAGCATAATCGAGCCTATCCTGGCTAATGCATCATCTGAGTATGTGTCCAAAACTTGCAACTGGAGGAGCCTAGTTCTAAGAGCTAAGCATCTAGCAGGAGTTCAGTAAAGGATGGTTCACTTCACCCTAGCTCTTACCCTTCCTCTCTGAAACACTGGGGACTGGCTTAGAGGCATTCCACACTCTGTTCATTCTAACACCACTCTCAAGAGACCAACAGTGATTAAAGCCTTGCTTTTTTCCAGTGGAATAATGAATGCATGGAAGGAAAAGGTCAAGCAACCTGTCCTTAGCCACTCAGCAATTAACTTTAAGAAAACCTCTAGCTGGGTGTGGTGGTGGGCGCCAGTAGTCCCAGCTACTCAGGAGGCTGAGGCAGGATAATTGCTTGAGTCCAGGAGGCAAAGGTTGCAGTGAGCCAAGCTCATGCCACTGCACTCCAGCCTGGACAACAGAGTGAGACTCTGTCTCACAAAAAAAAAAGAAAAAAAGAAAACCTCACCATCTCGTATGCTTTGAACCTTCCCAGTCTACAAGAAAAGTAGATAGGGCAATGTCTTTACCTGTTTTCCAGATGGGGAAAGTGAGACTTGATGCAATCTAGTAACCTACCAAGAAGGGGGTAAGGTCAGGCAGACCTGAATTCCCATGTTGGCCTCATCACTACAGGCTATGTGGCCTTGGGAAATTACTTAATCTCTGAGCCTCAGTTTCCTCTTCTATAAAATAGGGATAATAAGAGTTGTGAGAAAAGATGCTTACCTAGCACATATCAGGTGCTAAATACAAGCTATTACTAGAACCCAGGTGCTCTGACCCCTGGCCTGTGGTTTTGCCCCACAACAGTGTCACCTCCAGTGGCAAGTCTGCAGTGGGCAGGGTCTGGAGGTAGGCATGTTCTGTTGTGCCCTAGCAGCTGGAAAGGGGCGGAGGCGGGGCAGCCTTCCAAGAGAGCAGGCACACAAGCCCTGTCTGGACCTGGCATAGCCCGGCCCCTTCCGGAGAGGAAGGGTTCATTCTCTTCTGTTTCATTTTACATAGCAGCCCCAAATTTTCCACTCAATGAGAGCCCAGCTCCAGGAAGGAAATGACTCTGGCTGAGATGCCAAACCCAAAGTTAGAAACTGTCAGAGTTGCACAACCAAGAAGAAACTGCTTGAAAATTGTGAAACTGAAGACTTCAGGAAGATAGTAGCAACAGATGGGAAGAGAAAACCTTGGTCACTTCCCAAATCCCTTCAGATTCCTGAAGTGTCTTCCCGTCCTACTCAGTTGACATCTGGAACCTCACAGGCCTGGTCCCCCAGTCCATATAGTGGTCAAAACAGGGGATACTCCCAGGTGGAAGCCCTCCAACATCTTCCCTTCACTCCTGGGTAAAAGCAAACTCTTGGCGGTAGCCTGCATGGTGCTGGGTGGCCTGACCCTGCCCTGTCCCCAGCCTCAGCCCACCCCCAGGCCTTTGTACATGCTGCTCCCCCGGCTAGATAATGTGTGTGTGGTTCTTCACTTCTTGGTCCACTATTCCTTTCGAAGGAGGCTCAAGTTTCACTGCCTCTGGGAAACTTCCCCTGATGAGATCAAATCCTCTCATCTTGCACTCTCCTACCTGCCCTCCCCACCCAACCTACATTTATCCTTTGGGCACTCATACTGCAGTGGGTGACATGCATCTGTGTGTTAGTCCCTTACAATTCATCTCCCACTGGACTGTAAGCTCCTTGAGGCCTGAGACCTTGGCTGTGTTTTCATGGTTGCATCCCCAGCATCTAGCACACAGTAAGCACTCAGTAAATGTATTTTTGGGCCAGGCGCAGTGGCTTATGCCTGTAATCCCAACACTTTGGGAGGCCAAGGCAGGTGGATCACTGAGGTCAGGGATTCAAGACCAGCCTGGCCAACACGGCAAAACCCCGTCTCTACTAAAAATACAAAAATCAGGCCGGGCACGGTGGTTCACACCCATAATTACACCCGTAATCCCAGCACTTTGGGAGGCCAAGGCAGGGGGATCACCTGAGGTCGGGAGTTTGAGACCAGCCTGACCAACATGGAGAAACCCCGTCTCTACTGAAAATACAAAATAAGCCGGGCGTGGTGGCGCATGCCTGTAATCCCAGCTACTCGGGAGGCTGAGGCAGAAGAATCGCTTGAACCCAGGAGGCGGAGGTTGTGGTGAGCCGAGATTGTGCTATTGTACTCCAGCCTGGGCAACAAGAGCGAAACTCCAACTCAAAAATAAATAAATACATAAATAAATAAATAAAAGTTACAAAAATTAGCCAGGCGTGGCAGTGCATGCCTGTAATCCCAGCTGCTCAGAGGTTGAGGCACAAGGATCGCTTGAACCCGGGAGGTGGAGGTTGCAGTGAGCCGAGATCGAGTCACTGCACTCCAGCCTGGGTGACAGGGCGAGACTCCATCTCAAAAAAAGACAAAAAATGTATTTTTAGTTCCTTATTAACTCTTGTCCAGCTCCTGCATATCTAAATCCCTGTGGCAGGGCTGAGGGAGAATTTCACCTCACAGGCCAGTGCACCCGGTTTCCAGCCTCCACTCTCAGAGCCAGAGCCATCTGCTCCCCACCATCTACAGGCTCAGCACCTAACCCAGCCTTTGGTAGCACTTAATCAGCTCTAGAGCTCAGCACTGATTATAGTGGATTCTCCTTTGCCTAGGAGCCACAGCTGGGATACTCACTTCTGCCTCAATTCCTGCTCTTAAGCCCCTAAGATGCCAGCATATAAGGTCTGGAGCCCAGCCCACAGTCCCCTCCTAAGCCGGGTCATCTGGAAAAATCCCTCTCAGGAGCAGGCCTCTCATCGTTAAGCCCCAGGGTGATGGTGGACCCCAGCCCCAGAAACAGACTCTTCTCACGCTGGATGCTGGTCTGAACATACAAGTACTGCCTCTGACCCCCTAGGTTCTCCATCATGGGGCTTCCCTGAGATGCCCAGCACCCTCACCATGGTCACCATTTCCTCAGAGCAGTGACTCACAAAGTATATTGATCTCATGGGTGTATGAGTAAGTATCAAATGAAAAGGAGTACCATGGTCAAATATGAATCGGAAACAATAGCCTAAATAAGTTTCTTTGCTGCAGGACTTATCAGAGCCTTCACAGTTGGTGTGCATTGTAAATCTCCAAAGGTGGAGGCAGTGATAAGGTATGCAGGGTTTCCCAAGTTTAGTTATTCATGAACCCTTTTGTTTGTAGCAGGGTATCTTGCTGGACCAGTCTTCTGAGGCACATGGTGTGGGAAATGCTACTCTAGACCATGACCTGCCACTGCAGATGCCCTGTGCATGTAGTACTCTCCCCATCACAATGAGGCAACTTTCAACTAGGACACAAAGGCAGTATTCCCCCTTCCTGTCTGACCCAGAGAGTGAATTTTCATCCAAGACCCAGTTCTTCCCTGGAGGCTCAGGGGTCACAACATTCACAGAGAACTATTTTTCAACTAGTCTTTGCCAGAAGATGGGAGGTGAAAGTGGAGGGGAGAGGGTAAGAACGGGCTTCATCTTACAAAATGGGGCATCGGGAGACATTGCCTACAGCTTATGGAAGAAATGTAAGTATATTTGTTAACATTGCAAAGCCCACCTATAGAGGGACTGAAAATAGTGATAACAGGTGGAGTCGCCCTAATCTGAAAACCTGAAATCCAAAATGCTCCAACATCCAAAACTGTTTGAGCAACAACATGACACTCAAAAGAAATGCACTTCAGATATTGGATTTTCGAATTAGGGATGCTCAGCCACTAAGGATATAATGCAAAAATTCCAAAATCTGAAAAAAAAAAAAATTAGCTAGGCATGGTGATTTGCACTTATAGTCCTAGTTACTTGGGAGGCTGAAGCAAGAGGACTGTTTGAGCCCAAGAGTTCAAGACAGCAGTGAGCTAAGATTGCACCACTGCATTCCAGCCTGGGCAACAAAGTGAGATTCTGTCTCTATATTAAAAAAAAGAAAGAAAGAAAACGAAGACCCAGCCTGTATCTAATAATCCAAGTCGACAAGAATCCCCATTTTGGGGGATCTCGAGTCTGCCTCAGCAGCAGGGAAGACCGTGGTACTAACCTTTCTAATCATCTAATCTCCGCTCCACCTTTCTGAGTTCTACTACTGACCCTCAGAAGAGGTTCTCTGCCATAGAGAGCTCAAAGGCAAAAGTCAAATTAAGAGTCCTGCCTTCCCATCCAACTTACTGTTTCAGGTGGCTTCAAGGGAAGCTCCGGGTAAGCATATTAAAATGGGGGATGAGGGGGCGAGGCTAAGCGCAGAAGCCAGGAAATAACAGACCACACACTTCAGGGCTAAGAATTAAGATGTGTCTAGGCTGGATCTTCAGCTGTGATTACCACAGCAGAACTGATTAGAAGCCAAGAGAGCAGAAACTTCTAGTTTTTTGACAGAACTGTGTTGCCAAAGAAACCACAGCTGAATCTGATAAAAGCTGGAGATTATTTGACTCCTACAGCTCCACTCAAGTCCCCAAACCCACACCAGCAGGGGAAAGCCAAGGAGCCCTAAATAAAAGCACATTCTTTCCAGTTCCGTTTCAGATAAGGCCACAGAGAATAATGAACATGGAAGCTCCACTTCCCAGAAATCACAGAGGACCAGGTATCAGAGCAGTGTATTTTTTGTTCGTTTTTGTTGAGACGGGGTCTTGCTCTGTCACCCAGGCTGAAGTGCAGTGGCTCGATCTCGGCTCACTGCAAGCTCCGCCTCCTGGGTTCAAGCCATTCTCCTGCCTCAGCCTCCCGAGTAGCTGGGACTGCAGGCGCCCGCCACTACGCCCAGCTAATTTTTTTTGTATTTTTAGTAGAGACGGGGTTTCACCATATTAGCCAGGATGGTCTCGATCTCCCGACCTCGTGATCCGCCCGCCTCGGCCTCCCAAAGTGCTGGGATTACAGGCGTGAGCCACCGCGCCCAGCCGAGCAGTGGTTGTTAAACCTCAAGGTGCATCAGAATCACCTGGGGAACTTAAGCCAGACTGCTGGGGCTCACCCCTAGAGTTTCCGAATCAACAGATGAGGTGGGGCCCAATAATTTGCGTTTCTGACAAGTTCCCAGGTGATACTGATGCTTAGGATGCTTTGAGAATCACAGATCACTGAGAACCAAGGGCTGCCAGATGGGCCAAGCAAAGAATTTACTCCTTTACCAGGGAATGGAGCTTTGGCCTGGCGCAGTGGCTCACGCTTGTAATCCCAGCACTTTGGGAGGCCGAGGCGGGCGGATCACGAGGTCAGGAGATCGAGACCATCCTGGCTAATGTGGTGAAACCCCATCTCTACTAAAACTACAAAAATAAATAAATAAATAAAATAGCTGGGCGTGTACAGCCGGGCGCCTGTAGTCCCAGCTACTCGCAAGGCTGAGGCAGGAGAATGGCATGAACCTGGGAGGCGGAGCTTGCAGTGAGCCGAGATCGCGCCACTGCACTCCTGCCTGGGCGACAGAGCAAGGTTCCGTCTCAAAAAAAAAAAAAAAAAAAACAGGGAAGGGAGTTTTACAATTGCTCCTCTGCCAGATTTGTTGACTGCTATAGACAAGTAACTACCTCGTGTTTCTCATCTCAAGTAGGAGTTTTTATTGTGGCTTCCGGTTCAAATTCCACCATTGAACTTGGGTGTGCTGGAGGAAGGGGATGCAGACAGCTTCTCTTTGGTTGAGAGGCCCTGGGTCACTGGGGCCATTAGAGAAGGCTACACATCACCCACACATACCAGACTTGCCCTAAAGGAAGTGACTGATTAGGCCCCCAGGCCTATCTCCCTTGTGGAAAGCAGATGTTTTATGCAGGTCAAGACAGGTGTATACAGATATCTGGGTGGCCAAAATGGACCATGGCAGAAACTGCTAATTGTCCCTCCAATACTGATTTCCTCCTCTTCTAGAGTACTAGAAGCTTTAGTTGCACGTATAACCTTGCAACTAAAGATTACGTTTCCCAGCCTCCCTTGCAAGCAGGTGTGGTTCTGTGACCAGGTTCTGGCCAACAGCTTATGAGGGAAAGTAGGTGAGCAACTTCCTGGTCATGTCCTTAAAAGAAGTGGAGTGTGCCCACCCTTTTCCTCTTTTTCCCTTCTTGCTGGCTGCGATGTGCATGTAGGGGCACAGAGGGGCCATCTCAGATGTGAGAAGTCTTGTGAACACACTGGCAGAACGGTAAGGAAGAAAGAGCCTGGGCCACAAAACCACGGAGCTGCCACATGAGCCCGGGGCAGCCTGGCAGTCACAGGAGAGGGAAATGAACGCCTGTCTTTTCTCAGCCACTGTGGTCTGCGCTTGTTTTACAGTAGTGAACCTGGAAGGCTAATAGAGGAGACCAAGACATGGATGGCTAAAAGAGGAAAAAGGGGCTGACTCTGGCCAGCAGATTTGCTAGGGCAAGGAATGGGTAGCTGCTTTCTGTTCTAAGCCTTCTGTACTGATTCATTCTAATTCTTTTTTTTTTTTTTTTTTTTGAGACGGAGTCTCGCTCTGCCGCCAGGCTGGAGTGCAATGGTGCCATCTTGGCTCACTGCAAGCTCCGCCTCCTGGGTTCCCACCATTCTCCTGCCTCAGCCTCACGAGTAGCTGGGACTACAGGCGCCCGCAAGCATGCCCGGCTAATTTTTGTTTGTTTGTTTGTTTGTTTTAGTAGAGGCAGGGTTTCACTGTGTTAGGCAGGATGGTCTCGATCTCCTGACCTTGTGATCTGCCCGCCTCTGCCTCCCAAAGTGTTGAGATTACAGGCTTGAGCCACTGCGCCCGGCCCATTCTAATTCTTAGAATATTCAGTGTTTGACAAATTAAATAACTATGGCCTTGGCAACTAAGGCTGAGGAAATATCAAGGAACAGAGACCCACAGAGCCAGCCCTCTACCCATTCAGACCAGGCAGCCACCGCAGTTCACAGTTTCAAGAGACTGTACAGGGATATGGCCCCCAGTGGGCCCCTGTCGTACCACTGAGTTCAAGCATGGCCTTCAAAAGGCCACAGTCACATCCAGGCACATCCCCTGGAGAGGAAAGTCCCCCAGGAAGCCACTTCATGTCCAGGAATTTTGGTGTGTGGGGTTTTCAAGTACTGTTTTCTTCAAATTTATCGTTAACACCCTTTAAGAGGTGGTGGGCATCCAGCCAGGAGCGGTGGCTCACAGCTGTAATCCTAGCACTTTGGGAGGCCGAGGTGGACAGATCACTTGAGGCCAGGAGTTCAAGAATAGCCTGGCCAACATGGTGAAACCCCATCTCTATTAAAAATTCAAAAACTTAACCAGATGCAGTGGGGCACACCTATAATCCTAGCTACTCGGGAGGCTGAGGCAAGAGAACCACTTGAACTCCAGAAGCAGAGGTTGCAGTAAGCTGAGATCGCACTACTGCACTCCAGCCTCGGTGACAGAACGAGACTCCGTCTAAAAAAAAAAAAAAACAAATTAGTGGGCATCTGTTTGAACTACTATAGAGATAACAAAAAATTAAAATTAAAATTAAAGGGCCTGGCGCAGTGGCTCAGCCTGTAATCCCAGCACTTTGGGAGGCCGAGGCGGGCAGATCACCTGAGGTCAGGAGTTTGAGACCAGCCTGGCCAACATGGCGAAACCCCGTCTCTACTAAAAATACAAGGCTGGGCGCGGTGGCTCATGCCTGTAATCCCAGCACTTTGGGAGGCCAAGGTGGGTGAATCACCATAGGTCGGGAGTTCAAGACCAGCCTGACCAACGTGGAGAAACCCCATCTCTACTACAAAATTAGCTGGGCATGGTGGTGCATGCCTGTACTCCCAGCTACTCAGGAGGCTGAGGCAGGAGAATCACTTGAACCCGGGAGATGGAGTTTGCACTGAGCTGAGATCACGCCATTGCACTGCAGCCTGGGCAATAAGAGTACAACTCTGTCTCAAAAAAAAAAAAAAAAAAAAAATTAGGCCAGGTATGGTGGAGCTTGCCTATAACCCCAGCTACTTGGGAAGCTGAGGCAGGAGAATCGCTTGAACTTGGGAGGTGGAGGTTGCAGTGAGCTGAGATCACGCCATTGCACTCCAGCCTGGGCGACAGAGAAAGACTCCGTCTGAAAAAATTAATTAATTAATTAATTAAAGCGGTGGGCAGAGGTCAGGTTCTCAAACTGCCAGAGGCAGTGAGCAAGTTGATAACCAATCCTAAGCAAGTGAGTGCAAAGGCATGTTTAACTGATGTTAAACATTAAACAATTAGGGAAAGAAAGAGGCTCTGACCAGGTAGAATAAGAAATTTAAAATGCTTCTCTATATTCACCTCAAAAAAGTGACAAGAATTTACAGCACTTTTTTTCCTAGTGAGAAAAAAAGATACAGAAAGGGGAAGTGCCTTGCCTGAGAATTCAAACCAATAGTAAAACATGACCAGACCCCCATAACAGAAGAACAGCAGGGATTTTGTGGATGTGGAAACCAGCCTTAATCTGTCTTCCTCAGGCAATTTTGATCAGCAGGACTAGAAGAAAGAGGAGGTCTGGGGAACAAGAAAGGAGGGTAGAGGCGGTGAGAACTGGAGAGCACAGATCTTGAGTAAAATTCTAAGCAGAACAGAGGCCAACGGGCAAAAGCATCGCTAGTGTTTCCTGGACGCCCAAACACTGCACTCAGAGGCGACTGATGCAGCTGAAGTTCCCCTGTGGAAGCTAAACAGGGCGGCCAGGTGCAGTGGCGCACCCCTGTAATCCCAGCACTTTGGGAGGCCGAGGCAGGCGGATCACCTGAGGTCAGGAGTTCAAGACCAGCCTGGCCAACATGGTGAAACCCCATCCCTACTAAAAATACAAAAATTAGCTGAGCATGGTGGTGGGTGCCTGTAATCCCAGCTACTCAGGAGGCTGATGCAGGAGAATCGCTTGAACCTGGGAGGCAGAGGTTGCAGTGAGCTGAGATCACATCACTACACTCCAGCCTGGGGGACAGAGCAGGACTCCATCTCGAAAAAAAAAAAAAAAGAACTTAAGCACGATGGCTCTGGATCCAGGCTACCTAGGTGTGACCTTCACCCCTTGGCCATTCTTGGCCAGGTTCCTTGGGTGGAGAAGGGGCTCCTTTGAGCAGACCCTCGGGGGTTGCCAGCACCTCAAAAGCACTCAGTGTTCCCCTAAAAAGGCATCACACTGAGATGAGTGTATCTCTGGAAATTTCGCACTCTATGGTTTGTTGGCCTCACATTGCTAAGAAGCTGTGTGAGATTAGTCAACAGGTTTTGATGTCGATGGTGAGGGTCCAACAAGAGGCTGTGTCTCAAGCCCTGGTGCTTCTCTGCTTTCAGGCGTCAGGACTCCCCCTGCAACGTCTAAGCCTGAGCTGCAGGAGCAATACCGGGGTCTGGAGCCAGCCCCACCCCACTGTCCCCCTCTCCAATGTGGACTTAGCTGGAACTCCCGCCCCTGCTCCTGACTACACTTAAGCTGGACAACAAGGGGGTCAAGAGGTCTGGGGCACAGGGAAAGGAAGGGACTTGTCCAGAGCCAAACAATCAAGGCTGAGCCTGAACTGAAACTCAGGCCCGCCGCCCAGCACTGCACTGTGAAACCACCTGGCCTCTCTGGTGGGCCAGAATGAGGATCTGGCCTTCGGGGTGTCAACCTAAATAACAAACAAGGAGAGGCTTTCTACAAGAAAATGACAGGCCGGGTACGGTGGCTCACGCTTGTAATCCCAGCACCTTGCGAGGCCGAGGCGGGCGGATCACGAGGTCAGGAGGTCCAGACCATCCTGGCTAACAGGTGAAACCCTATCTCTAATTAAAATACAAAAAATTAGCCGAGTGTGGTGGCAGGCGCCTGTAGTCCCAGCTACTCGGGAGGCTGAGGCAGGAGAATGGCGTGAACCTGGGAGGCGGAGCTTGCAGTGAGCTGAGATCGTGCCACCGCACTCCAGCATGGGCAACAGAGTGAGACTCTGTCCCCCAAAAAAAAAAAAAAAGAAAGAAAAGAAAAAAAGAAAATGATGTAGCTGGGCACAGTGGCTCACACCCGTAATCCCAGCACTTTGGGAGGCCAAGGCCGGTGGATCACCTCAGGTCAGGAGTTCAGGACCAGCCTGGCCAATATGATGAAACCCCGTCTCTACTAAAAATACAAAAATTAGCCAGGTGTGGTGGCAGGTGCCTGTAGTCCCAGCTACTCGGGAGGCTGAAGGAAGAGAATCGCTTGAACCTGGGAGGCAGAGGTTGCAGTGAGCCGAGATTAAGCCACTGCACTCCAGCCTGGGTGACAGAGCAAGACTCCATCTTAAAAAAAAAAAAAAAGAAAAGAAAAAAAAGAAAATGATGCTTACTCGGGAATGAGGCATCGGAATGAGAGTACACGTGCCATAGTAAACTAAGCATGTATCCAGGGAGGTTTTTCAAAGGAAAAGTGAAGAGGATTACATAACCGTTTTGAGATAACTATCCTTGAATAACAAGAGTGATTCCAGTCTCCAGGGTCGGATAGGAATTTGCTGGGCAGATGTCCTCGCAGAAGTATTTTTTGTGTGTGGTTACAATGGTCTTTATGCAAGGTTGTGGTTTTTGTAGAGTCTTCCGTGACAGTTATTGTTGTCGGGCATTTATGCATGACAGTCCTCCCTTCATGGCTTTCCCTAGTTCTATTTGTCAGGGTTATTTATTTTGAAATGGAGTCTCACTCTGTCACCCAGGCTGGATTGCAATGGTGCAATCTCCCCTCACTGCAACCTCCGCCTCCCAGGTTCAAGCAATTCTCCTGCCTCAGCCTCATGAGTAGCTGGGACTACAGGCACCCAGCTAATTTTTTTGTATTTTTAGTAGAAACAGGGTTTCACCATGTTGGTCTGACTGGTTTCAAACTCCTGACCTCAAGTGATCTACCCGCCTCAGCCTCCCAAAGTGATAGGATTACAGGCGTGAGCTACCATGCCCAGACAAGTGTTATTTTTTTTTTTAACACAAAATCACTCCATGTTGATTCTGACAACTTTCGCAGGGGGAATGTAAGGAGAGGAACGGCTGCGGCTCAGGAGCACCGGGCAGGGAGGGGTTTCAGGTGGGTTCCAGGAATGGGGAGGCTGTGGCCTGGGAAGCTGACCCTGTCCACTCTGAGGAGGAAGGTGGGCTTAGGGAGGCGGCCAGCAGGGGTGGAGACAGAAGTCCAGGGGATGGGGAAGACTATGACTCGAGAGGAGCCACCACTATGCTGCTGGGGGCACACAGGGGAGTCAGGCCCAGCCGCGGTCCTGTGCTGGAACATCACTCCCACTGGTAGCCAGATCGCCCCATTCCCTACCCCAGACAGGAAGGCCTGGAAAGTTGCTTGGCAGCTGAAGGGAGGAGATGTTCTCGTTGCCCCACTGGCCTCCCCGTGACTGGTGTGGTCTGCCCCACGATGCCCCCAAAAGCCCAGCCTGGGCTGTAGCTCTAGATCTCTCCACCTGCAGGTCCACCACAGCATCCCCTGCTCTCCTGGTTTATCTCAGAGGGTGGTGCTCTCTAGGCCCCCACCCTCAGGCCTTTGCTCCCAGTCCCTCCTCCTGGAAGCCCTCAATGATTCCAGAAGACCTGAGGGACAGGCAGGTGCTGAATCTGGTCTGATGGTCCAGCCAGGTGGTTCCCAGCTCAGGAACCCCAGACAAGACAGCTCCTCCCCAGGTGTCTGGGGCTCCTACCACTGGCTCCTCAGGGCCCTTGCACATGCTGGCCCCTCTCTCCTGAGCTCTTACCCAATGCGTCATGTGGCTGTCTTCTTCCTATTCCTCCAGGTTCACATCCTCACACTGGCCTTCCTTGACCCCCTGTCCTAGGCGGCTCCCCTATCTGGTCACTGTATCCTGCCTGCCCATTTCTTTACTAGTTTTCCTATGCATTAACTGTCTCCTCACAAGACTGTGCCCTCATGAGGGCAGAGGACCTGTCACTTTGCCTGTGCTGTATTCCAGAACCTAGGGCAGCACCAGGCAGGTGCTCAGTTAAGTACCTGCAGAAGACCGGCTCCCTGCCCTACACTGAGGGGTTCTCTTTGGGGATGTGAGGAGGGGTGGGGGTAACCAGGCCCCCCATCCCCACTGCCTTCTGCTGAGCATCAGCTGAACATCAGGCACTTAACATTCTCCTCTTCAACTTCACAGCCACCCTTCAGGGTAGGGAGGTATTACCAGCTAAATATGTCCCCACCACACATGATCCTATTCTCCCAGAGGAGGGTAATTTGTTAATAGTAAATATCAATCAACACTTAAAATGCAAAAACCTTCAACCCAAACATTCCAATACTATAATAGAAAGCCATTCCATGGCTACACTTACATGTGTGCAGAACAGGCTCTATACATCTAAGTGTATCATGACACTATACAGAATAGAAAAATGGCCAGGCATGGTGGCTCACACCTGTAATCCCAGCACTTTGGGAGGCCAAGGTGGGCAGATCACCTGAGGTTGGGAGTTCGAGACCAGCCTGGCCAACATAGTGAAACCCTGTCTCTACTAAAAATACAAAAAGTTGACTGGGCACAGTGGCTCACACCTATAATCCCAGCACTTTGGATGGCCAAGGCGGGTGGATCATTTGAGGTCAGGAGTTTGAGACCAGCTTGGCCAACACAGTGAAACCCCATCTATACTAAAAATACAAAAATTAGCCGGGCATGGTGGTGGGTGCCTGTGGTCCCAGCTACTCAGGAAGCTGAGGCAGGAGAATCACTTGAACCCAGGAGGCAGAGGCTGCAGTGAGCCGAGATCTCACCACTGCACTCCAGCCTGGGCAACAGAGAGAGACTCCATATCAAAAACAAAAAATTAGCTGGATGTGGTAGCGGGCACCTGTAATCACAGCTACTTGGGAGGCTGAGGCAGGAGAATCTCTTGAACATGGGAGGTGGAGGTTGTGGTGAGCCAAGATCGTGCCACTGCTCTCCAGCCTGGGAGACAGAGCAAAACTTCATCTCAAAAAAAAAAAAGAACTGAAAAATGCTAGAAGGAGCATAAACACATCTCAATAGGGGCAAACAAATCATAGAACATCTGTCAAAGGAATACAATGTAGCTATTAGAAAGAATGTGTCAATATGAAACAGTCCCCAAGGTCTATTGCTAGGTGAAAAAAAATTCACAACAATACATGATGTGCTACTAGCTGTATCAAAAGGGGGTTGCAGGCAGGGTGATGTGGCTCATGCCTGCAATCCCAGCAGTTTGGGAGGCCAAGGCAGGAGGATCACTTGAGACCAGGAGTTCAACACCAGCCTCGATCTCTACAAAAAAATGAAAAATTAGGCATGGTGGCATGTGCCTATAGTCCTAATTACTCAGGAAGTTGGGGCAGGAGGACACTTGATCCCAGGACATCAAGGCTGCAGTGAGCTTTGATCACACTACTGCTCTCCAGCCTGGGCAGCAGAGCAAGACCCTGTCTCAAAAAAAAAGTTTTTTAAAAAGGGATTGCAGATATATAATACTCTTGCCCATGCAAAGAAAATTTCTAGTAAGACAAGCCAGAAATTTTTACCAATCATTACTTCTTGGGATGTAAATCATTACTTTCTTGGGAAAGGAGGCAATATGAATCATTTTTACTGCATGCTTTTTTGAATTTTTATTATAGCTATTGGGTTTTTTTAAATTAATTAATGTATGTATTTTTGGAACAGATAGCCCAAATTTAAAAGGTACGAAAGAATTTACAGTAAAGTCTCCCTCCAATACTGTGTTCTCTGGCAGCCCAGTTCCTCTCCCCACAGGTAACCACTGTTACCAGTTTCTTTTTTTTTTCTTTTGGAGAGAGTCTCACTCTGTCGCCCAGGCTGGAGTGCAGTGGTGCAATCCTGGCTCACTGCAACCTCCGCCTCCCGGGTTCAAGCGATTCTCCTGCCTCAGCCTCTCGGGTAGCTGGGATTACAGGCGCAGGCCACCAAGCCCAGCTAATTTTGTATTTTTAGCAGAGATGGGTTTTCACCATGTTAGCCAGGCCAGTCTCGAACTCCTGACCTCAAGTGATCTGCCCGCCTCGGCCTCCCAAAGTGCTGGGATTACAGGCATGAGCCACCGCATCTGGCCTGTTACCAGTTTCTTATGTGCATGGTAAACTCACTAATTAAATTCGTTTTTTAATTAAAAGAGGAAAAAAGTATTAAGGCCAGAGAGTGCAACTCACACGGATGGAAACTGCTCAGGGGCGTGATGGGCCCCACCCAAGGAGGGCCCTGAGTTACTCACAATTCAGGATGATCTGGGCAGCCCGGTAGAGCTCCAGGCGGCACAGGAGGTCCACAAGTTGCTGGACGGTGGCCTGCCGCATGCCCCACCACCACAGCAGCTCCCGCGTGATGCTCACACCCTGCACCCGCTCCATGGACTTGATCTTCCGCAGCTGGGTCAAGTCTGTGATCACGTAGGAGGCTGGAAGGGAGGGAAAGGACTCTGCTTAGAGTCAGAGAGGCAGCCCCTCCAGGAGAGGTCCCCACACTAGCCACTAGCTGGGCTTTTCCAGGACATCCTCCCCAACCACCCCCTCCACACTGGAAACACCATCATTAGCTGAGGTCCACAGGTGGCCCAAGTTACAACGCTGACTCTGCTGGACACCCATGGGGTCCAGTACATATGACTTAGGAGAAAGACCACGGGACAGGAGGGTCAAAGCCTTGAGCATTGGCTGCTGCTAAGCCTGCGGCAGTCACTGCGCCCGTGGGAACCTCGGTGGGTACTAGCTCTGCCTGCCTCCCCTACTATAATGGAAGGTCCGTGTAGGCAGGGAGCTCTACCTGTTTGGTTCACTGTTACTTCCCCAGAATTAAGAATAGTGCCTGGTTCAGAGTGGAGGTGGGGCCAGGATGAGGGTGAGTCAGGTGAGGCACCTAGGGAAGAAAAATGCAGGAGGCGCTCATCTTCAGGTGGCACCGCAGGACTCTGAGCATCAGCACCTCCTTACATTTTGCCCCGGGCATCTCATTCGTCTCAGTTAAGTCCCAGTCCTGGTCAGGGGAACTCAACAAGTGTATGAGGCCAGGTGCAGCGGCTCACACCTGTAATTCCAATACTTTAGGAGACCAAGGGGGGATTGCTGGAGCTCAGGAGTTCAAGACCAGCCTGGGCAACATAGCAAGACCCTGTCTCTACAAAAAATAAATAAAGTAGGCCGGGCGTGGTGGCTCACGCCTGTAATCCCAGCACTTTGGGAGGCCGAGGCAGGCGGATCACAAGGTCAGGAGATCGAGACCATCCTGGCTAACATGGTGAAACCCTGTCTCTACTAAAAATAGAAAAATTAGCCGGGCATGGTGGCGGGCGCCTGTAGTCCCAGCTACTCAGGAGGCTGAGGCAAGAGAATGGCGTGAACCCGGGAGGCGGAGCTTGCAGTGGGCCGAGATCACGCCACTGCACTCCAGCCTGGGCGACAGAGCGAGACTCCATCTCAAAAAAAATAAATAAATAAATAAATAAGACCCTGTCTCCACAAAAAATAAACAAAGTAGGCCAGGCGCGGTGGCTTATGCCTGTAATCCCAGCACTTTGGAAGGCCAAGGCGGGCAGATTATAAGGTCATGAGATCGAGACCATCCTGACTAACACAGTGAAACCTCGTCTCTACTAAAAATACAAAAAATTAGCTGGGCCTGGTGGCGGGCGCCTGTAGTCCCAGCTACTTGGGAGGCTGAGGCAGGAGAATGGCATGAACCTGGGAGACGGAGCTTGCAATGAGCTGAGATCACACCACTGCGCTCCAGCCTGGGAGACAGAGTGAGACTCTGTCTAAAAATAAATAAATAAATAAATAAATAAATAAATAAATAAACAAAGTAGCCAGGCATGGTGGCATGCATCTGTAGTCCTAGCTACTCAGGAGGCTGAGATGGGAGGATCACTTGAGCCCAGGAGTTGGAGGCTGCAGCAAGCCATGATGATGTCACTGCACTCCAGCCTGGGCAACACAGCAAGACCTCGTCTCCAAAAACAACAACAACAAAAAAGATATGCTAAGTGAATGATTGAATGAAAACACACACACATACCACATTGTCTTCAGAGAACTGTTATAAGGATCAAGAGAGCCATGGATACAAAAATACTTTGCCAGTTCTGAAGTACAGGACAAAACTTGCAGGGAGCTACCACTAGTAACAATAAAAATAATGCATTCTTTCTTGCGGTGTGTTACCATAAAATTGATGGTTGTTCACCAAAAAAAAAACAACATGGACAATACAGGGGGAAAAGTTACACAGCATCTCACCACCCTCCTAAGGCCATTAGGGTACTTCCCCTTTCCAAAAATCACCCCCTCTACATAGATGTGTCTTTGGAAGTAGTTGTTGCCACACTACAGGTAAGATTTTGTATCTTTTTTTTTTTTTTTTTTTTTGAGACGGAGTCTCCCTCTGTCACCCAGGCTGGAGTGCAGTGGTGCGATCTCGGCTCACTGCAAGCTCCGCCTCCCGGGTTCACGCCATTCTCCTGCCTCAGCCTCCCAAGTGGCTGGGACTACAGGCACCCACCACCACACCCAGCTAATTTTTTTTGTATTTTTAGTAGAGACAAGGTTTCACCGCGTTAGCCAGGACGGTCTCGATCTTCTGACCTTGTGATCCGCCTGCCTTGGCCTCCCAAAGTACTGGGATTACAGGCGTGAGCCACCGTGCCCAGCCGATTTTTTATCTTTTCTTAAGAGATGGGGTCTCACTATGTTGCCCAGGCTGGTCTTGCACTCCTCACCTCAAGCAATCTTCCCACCTCAGCCTCTTAAAGTGCTGGGATTGCAGGTGTGAGCCACCGTGCCTCACCTGAGATTCTGCATCCTGGTCTTATTTATTAACATTATACCACAGGGACTGGGCACAGTGGCTCATGCCTGTAATCCTAGCACTTTGGGCGGCCGAGGCAGGTGGATCACCTGAGGTCAGGAGTTCGATACCAGCCTGGCCAACATGGTGAAACCCCGTCTCTACTAAAAATACAAAAATTAGCCAGGTGTGGTGACAGACGCCTGTAATCTCCCAGCTACTCAGGAGGCTGAGGTAGGAGAAATCACTTGAACCTAGGAGGTGGAGGTTGCAGTGAGCTGAGATCGTGCCACTGCACTCCAGCCTGAGCAACAGAGTAAGACTGAGTCTCAAAAATATAAAAATTAAAAATAAATAAAAATTAAAAATTCTTTTTTTTTTTTGAGACAGGATGTCACTCTGTTGCCCAGGTGGCATGAGTGCAGTGGTGCAAACATGGATCACCACAGCCTTGGCCTCCCAGGCTCAAGCAATCCTCCCACCTCAGCCTCCCCAGCAGCTCGGACGACAGACACACCACCATCCCTGGCTAATTTTTTTTTTTTTTTTTTTGGTACAGGCGTGAACCACTGTGCCTGGCCCATAAATGGATTTTTATGACCAGTATTCCACTGAGTTTACTGAAGTGAGAAAGGCATTTTTTTTTTAAACTAGGAGTAATCAGCCGGGTGCAGTGGCTCATGCCTGTAATCCCAGCACTTTGGGAGGCTGAGGTGGGCGGATCACCTAAGTTCAGGAGTTCAAGACCAGCCCGGCCAACATGGTGAAATCCCATCTCCACTAAAAATACAAAAATTAGCCAAGCGTGGTGGTGCCCACTTGTAGTCCCAGCTACGCAGAAGGCTGAGGCAGGAGAATCACCTGAACCCGGGAGGCAGAGGTTGCAGTGAGCCAAGATCGTGCTACTGCACTCCAGCCTGGGCAACAGAGCGAGACTCCATCTCAAAAAAATAAAAAAAAAAGAAAATATAAACATAGATGGGCTGAGTGGAAGAATGAAAGGCAAGAGATGAAGCCCAGGACCACATAACAAAGACCCTCAAGCGAATGCCCAGCTTTGGAGTTTGGACTTGATCCTAAGAGTTACAAGGGACCGCAGAAGATTTCAGAGCCAGTGAGTGCTGCGACCAGATTGCACAATCTCCTACCCTTTGGACAAAATGGGCTGGTGACAGCCTCCTGCACACAGAAAGCCTCCAGGAGAAGTGCCCCGTTAGGATAGGAAGTTCCTAAATTGCTATGTTAGTCACTGGAAACCCCAGGCTAGATTGCTGGTCAGTGGGAAGTGATGTCAGCTGGGTCAGGGGCTGCTTCTAGCAATACAGAGAAGAGAACGGATGGAAAAGGAAGGACCATCTCCCTCCACGAAGCATTGGTCATCCACACACTCTCCCATCTTGGGAGGCAGCATGACATAATGGGAAAACAGAAGCCCAGGGCCACCCCTGGTGGCTGGTGGCAGCAGGAACTCAGCCACAGCCTGACTCTCTGTGGGCTGAACTTTCCTTACTCGTGATGGTAATACAAGAGAAACAGGAATTAAACTCTAAGGTGCCTTCCAGCTTAGACATTTTTGTTCCATGACAGTGCCATATCTTAAGGTGTTGACCAATCGGCATTTAACCAGACCCTTTATTTATTTTATTTAGTTTTTTTCAGACGGAGTCTTGCTCTGTTGCCCAGGCTGGAGTGCAGTGGTGTGATCTCAATTCACTGCAGCCTATGCCTCCCAGGTTCAAGCAATTCTCCTGCCTCAGCCTCCCAAGTAGCTGGGGCTACAGGGCATGTGCCACCACTCTCAGCTAATTTTTTGGTATTTTTAGTAGAGATGGGGTTTCACCATCTTGGCCAGGCTGGTGTCAAACTCCTGAGCTCAAGTGATCCGCCCTCCTTGGCTTCCCAAAGAGCTGGGAACACAGGCGTCAGCCACTGTACCCAGTCTCAACCAGACCCTTTAGAGTTGGGACATGATAGAGATCTTGAGGGGATGAGTCACTACCAAGGCCTTCTGCTAAGTCTGCAGCTTTTTTCTCAGCATGGACAGGTAATACCTGGTCATCGCAGAACATTTGGGAAACATGAAAATGAAAGTCCCCATGATCATCCCACTTGGAGGACTCCAAGGACACCACCAGTTATATTTTGGTGTCTAATCTTCCAGACTTTTTCTACAGATATGAAAACATGTGCGAAAATCAACAGGACAGTAGTGGTGGTTCAGAGGCCAGATATTGGGATTCGGGGCCTGGGTTCAAATCCTGTCTCTGCTGCTTACTTTCTGTGTTTTTGGGGAAGGTGTTCATCTCTCCTTGAGCCTCAGTTTCCTCATCTGTCAAACAAGGATAACAGCAGCACCTGCCTCAGAGATTGTTGCAAGGATTAGGTGAGTTATATGTACAGAAGCACTCAGAACAGTGCTTGACACACAATAAACGTGATATAAGTATTAGCTGTAAGTGTTAAACTATCTACACTCTATGAAAACCTGTTTTCCATAGAGTTTGGCCAGGTGCAGTGGCTCATGCCTGTAATCCCAGCACTTTGGGAGTCCAAGGCAAGCAGATCACGAGGTCAGGAATTTGAGACCAGCCTGGCCGACATGACAAAACCCCGTCTCTACATTTTTTTTTTTTTTTTTTTTTTGAGACAGAGTCTCGCTCTGTTGACCAGGCTGGAGTGCAGTGGCGTGATCTTGGCTCACCACAACCTCCACCTCCTGGGTTCAAGCGATTCTCCTACCTCAGCTTCCCGAATAGCTGGGACTACAGGCATGCGCCACCATGCCCGGCTAATTTTTGTATTTTTGTTAGAGACGGCGTTTCACTATGTTGGCCAGGCTGGTCTCAAACTCCTGACCTCGTGATCCACCCACCTCGACCTTCCAAAGTGCTGGGATTACAGGCATGAGCCACCACTCCCGGCCTTTTTTTGTTTGTGAGACAGAGTTTTACTCTTGTGCCCAGGCTGGAGTGCAATGGCACATCTCAGCTCACTGCAACCTCCACCTCCCAGGTTCAAGCGATTCTCCTGCCTCAGCCTCCCGAGTAGCTGGGATTACAGGCGAGTGCCATCACACCTGGCTAATTTTTTGTTTCTTTGTTTGTTTTTTTGAGACGGAGTCTCGCTCTGTCGCCCAGGCTAGAGTACAGTGGCGCGATCTCTGCTCACTGCAAGCTCCGCCTCCCAGGTTCACGCCATTCTCCTGCCTCAGCCTCCTGAGTAGCTAGGACTACAGGCGCCTGCCACCATGCCCAGCTAATTTTTTTTTTAGTAGAGACAGGGTTTCACCGTGTTAGCAAGGATGGTCTCGATCTCCTGACCTCATGATCCACCCACCTCAGCCTCCCAAAGTGCTGGGATTATAGGCGTGAGCCACCGCGCCTGGCCAATTTTCATATTTTTAGTAGGGACAGAGTTTCACCATATTGGTCAGGCTGGTTTCGAACTCCTGACCTCATGATCCTCCCACCTTGGCCTCCCAAAGTGCTGAGATTACAGCCGTGAGCCACCGCGCCCAGCCCATCTCTACTAAAAATGCAAAAACTAGCAGAGTGTGGTGGCATGCGCCTGTAGTCCCAGCTACTCTGGAGGCTGAGGCAGGAGAATCACTTGAACCCAGGAGGCTGAGGTTGCAGTGAGCCGAGATTGCATCATTGGACTTCAGCCTGGGCAACAAGTGAGACCTCATCTCAAAAACAAAAAAAAAAGGCCGGGTGCAGTGGCTCACGCCTGTAATCCAAACACTTTGGGAGGCTGAGGCGGGCGGATCACGAGGCTGGTCTCAAATTCTTGGCTTCAATAAATTTTCCCACCTCAGCCTCCCAAAGTGTTGAAATTAGAGGCGTGAGCCACTGCACCTGGCCTGAAAATGTTTTTATCCCTGATGGTTAACAGTACAGGGACTATCACTCTTAAGTTCCTGAATCCTGCAGGAGTTCACCCGAGGCAGTAGAAAACCTTCCCTATCTTCAAAGTCCTCCACAGCAGGGATGGCACAGCCTCCTGAAATGACCCATCTTAGAATCAAATGCCCACACCCCTCCCTGGGTGGGGGATGAGGAAAGCCCTAACTTGACCCTTTACAATGAGCTGAGTCTCCTAAGCCTCTCAGCAACTCTGTGAGGGTGCTTCATGGATGAGGAAACTAAGGCTCAGAGAGAGATAGTCACCTGCCTGATGTCACACTGCTGGGCAGGGGCAAAGCAGGGCTGTGCACAAAGGCTGGCACACGCATGAGTTAACGAGACGGGGAGCAGTCACACACAGAAGAGCCCCTGCACCGAGCCCCTCTGCACACACCTGGGGCTGAAGCTGTAGGAAATCCATTTTACACAGGCTCAGGCAAAGCCCAACAGAGGCAGCTGCCATCACAGAGACAAGAACTAGGGGTGGTCGGATTATCTGCCAACAAGTGTCGGATCCGAAAGAGCGTGGCTGTCTGTGGCTGCGGGATCTTCTGAATCACTTTAGCATTCTCACTACACTCTCCCAGTACCACCATCAGCTCCGAGGGACTGTCTTCTTTCTAAAATGACCCACAGGAAGCCAAGAATTTTTAGGACTGAAGGGACAATCACAGTCACTCATTCATTCAGCTGAAGAGGGAACCGGAGCACTGGGACTGAGTGAGGAGCAGTGGGCTGGGGGCACGTCTGGCTCTGATCCAATGTAGGAAGTAGGCTGACCAAAGGCTCCAGGCCAGCTCCAATGGGTAAGAGTGGACAGCCCGCATCCTCACCACACCAAGGCCTGGCAGCTCATCATTCACTCTGGCACCTGCCCTCTAGCCAGGCACTGTCCCAGGCTCTGGGAATACAGCAGTGAAAAACTAGACAGGTAAGGCCCCTGCCCACACGGTGCTTCCACTCCATAGGGAGAGACAGGTGGAAACAATTAAGGAACGAGGGGACATCAAAGGCTGTGAAGTGGAATGAGAGAAATGAAACACGGTGATGGGCTAGAGAGGAACAGGGGCAGGAAAGTCCTCTTGATTTCAAAGAGGGCCACAGGAGCTTACCTGAAGGACTATGACAGACAGAATAATACCCTTGGAAAACATCCACATCCTAAGCCCTGAGACCTGTGAATATGGTACCTTACATAGCAAAGGGGACTTTGCAGATTAGATTAAATTAAGGATTCTGAGATGAGATTATCCTGGATTCTCTGGGTCTGGCCAAGGTAATTACCAGGATCCCTGTAAGGCGGAGGCCAGAACATCAGATTCAGAGACGAGGTGATGGTAGAAGCAGAGGTCACAGAGACAGATGTGATGATATACACCCATGGCCTTGATGATGGAGGAAGGGGCCATAAGCCACAGGATGCTGCAGGCCTCAGGAAGCCAGTCAAGGCAAGGAGACCGACTCCCGCCTAGAGCCACCCTGAGTTAGGACTTCTGACCTCCAGAATGCTGAGATAATAAACTTGAGGTGTTACAGGCCACCAACTTTGTAGTGTTGTGGGAAGTCAGAGACCCCAAACAGGACCGGCTAAAGCCATGGCAGAAGAATATAAATTGTGAAGATTTCATGGACATTTATCAGTTCCCAAAATTAATACTTTTATAATTTCTTACGTCTGTCTTTACTGCAATCTCTGAACATAAATTGTGAAGATTTCATGGACATTTATACTCTTATAATTTCCTATGCCTGTCTTTACTTTAATCTCTTAATCCTGTCATCTTCGTAAGCTGAGGATGTATGTCACCTCACGACCCTGTGATGATTGCATTAACTGTATAAATTGTTTGTAAAACATGTGTGTTTGAAAAATGTGACATCTGATTGTAAAACACGGGTGTTTAAACAATATGAAATCAGGGCACCCTGAAAAAGAACAGAATAACAGTGATGTTCAGGGAACAAGGGAAGATAACCATAAGGTCTGACTGCCTGCGGGGTTGGGCAGAATAGAGCCATATTTTTCTTCTCACAGAGCCTATAGACGGACGTGTGAGTAGGAGAAATATCACTGAATTCTTTTCCCAGCAAGGAATATTAATAATTGATAACCCTGGGGAAGGAATGCATTCCCAGGGGTAGGTCTATAAATGGCCGCTCTGGGAATGTCTGTCTTATGCGGTTGACATAAGGGATGAAATACGCCCTGGTCTCCTGCAGTGCCCTCAGGCTTACTAGGATTGAGAAATTCCAGCCTGGCGAATTCTAGTCAGATGGGTTGTCTGCTCTCGAACCCTGTTTCCTGTTAAGATGTTTATCAAGACAATGCGTGCCCAGTGGGACATGGACCTTCGTCAGTAATTCTAATTTCACCTTTGCCTTGTGATCTTTTATTGCCCTTTGAAGCATGTGATCTCTGTGACCTACTCTCTATTTGTACACCCCTCCCCTTTTGAAATCCCTAATAAAAACTTGCTGGTTTTGTGGCTCGGGGTTGCCATCATGGTTCTACCAATATGTAATGGCACCCCCAGAGGCCCAGATGTAAAATTTCTCTCTTTGTACTCTTTCTCTTTATTTCTCAGACTGGCCGACACTTAGGGAAAATAGAAAAGAACCTACATTGAAATATTGGGGGCTGGTTCCCCTGATATTGTAGTAATCTATAACTGCAACAGGAGGAAACTAATAGACTAGAAAGCTAGCCCCGGGTAACACAGGGGGAAGAACGTCCCAGGCAGAGGGAACAGCACCTGCAAAGACCCTGTGTCTGGCCCAGGGAGGTCAGTGTGGCTAGAGCAGGGGAGTGACAGTGGGTGTGGAAGAAGAGGAGGTCAGAGAGGCCAGCCCTGGGCAGATGTGTCAGAGCCGACATGCCTGGCGAGGTGTTCAGATCATATCCATCCCAGTGGGAAGCCTTGCAGAGGCATTCTCCAAAGAAGATGTGCAAATGGCCAATAAGCACAGGAAAAGATGCTCCACAGCATTAGTCATTAGGGAAATGCAAATCAAACCACAGTAAGATGCCACTTCACACTGGCTCAGGTGGCTACTGTCAAAAAGGCAACAATAAGGCTGGACATGGTGCTCACGCCTGTAATCCCAGCATTTTGGGAGGCTGGGGTGGGCAGATCACCTGAGGTTAGGAGTTTGAGACCAGCCTGGCCAACATGGTGAAACCCTGTTTCTACTAAGGATACAAAAATTAGTCAGGCACAGTGGTGCACGCCTGTAATCCCAACTACTTGGGAGGCTGAGGCACGAGAATCACTTGAACCCAGGAGGCTAAGGTTGCAGCGAGCCGAGATCATGCCACTGCACTCCAGCCTCGGTGACAGAGCGAGACTCTGTCTCAAAAAAAATTTTTAAAAAGAAAAAAATAACACATGTTGACAAGGATATGGAGAAATGGTCATCCTCATACACTGGTGGTTCAGCCACTTTAGAAAACATCTGGTAGCTCCTCAAATAGTTAAACATAAAGCCAGATGCGGTGGCTCACACCTGTAATCCCAGCAATTTGGGAAGCCGAGAGGGGCAGATCGCTTGAGCTCCAGAGTTCAAGATCAGCCTGGGTAACATGGTGAAACCCGTCTCTACAAAAAATACAAAAGTTAGCTGGGCGCAGCAGTGCACACCTGTAGTCCAGCCACTCAGGAGACAGGAAGATCGCTTGAGCCCAGGAGGTTGGGGCTGCAGTGAGCTACATTTGCACCACTGTACAAAACCTTGTATGTGAGTGTTCACAGCAGCACTATTCATAATGGCCCAAAAGTGAAAGGAACCCAATGCCCAACAACTGATAAATGAATAAAATGTAGTATATCCATACCATGGAACATTATCCTACAATAAAAAGAAACTGGCCGGGTGCAGTGGCTCACGCCTGTAATCCCAGCACTTTGGGAGGCCAAGGTAGGCGGATTACACAGTCAGGAGATCGAGACCATCCTGGCTAACACAGAGAAACCCCATCTCTACTAAAAATACAAAAAAATTAGCCGAGCATGCTGGCAGGCGCCTGTAGTCCAAGCTGCTAGGGAGGCTGAGGCAGGAGAATGGCATGAACCCGGGAGGTGGAGCTTGCAGTGAGCCAAGATTGTGCCACTGCACTCCAGCCTGGGTGACAAAGCGAGACTCCATCTCAAAAAAAAAAAAAAAGAGAAACTAAGTACTGACGCATGCTACAACATGGACGAACCTTATGCTAGCTGAAACAAGTCAGTCACAGAGCACTATATATTATATGATTCCATTTATATGAAATGTCCAGAATAGGCAATGTCTAAAACTCAGGAAAATGGAAGGAGGGGATTGGAAGTTAACGGGTACAGTTTCTTCTTGGGGTGATTAAAATGTTCTAAGATTGATTGTAAAAATGGATACACAGCCCTGTGAATATACTAAATGCCACAAATTGTACTCCTTAAACAGGTGGATTGTATGGTATGTGACTATCTCAGTAAAGCTTTTTTTTTTTTTTAAAGTCATAGGTATGCCTTCTAATTGAATTTCCTAGAAACAGAAGTTGTTCTGGCATTTGTAACTGAGAGCTGGGCCAATGTGGAAAAAATGAGAGGAAGTCTCACCCAAAGTTTGTCCACTGCCCAGGAAACATTCAAAGTAGTGAAGCCAGGTCCAGGTGCAGTGGCTTACGCCTGTAATCCCAGCACTTTGGGAGGCCAAGGCAGGCAAATCACCTGAGGTCAGGAGTTCGAGACCAGCCTGGCCAACATGGTGAAACCCCATCTCTACTAAAAACATAAAAATTAGTGGGCATGGGTCGGGCGCGGTGGCTCAGGCCTGTAATCCCAGCACTTTGGGAGACCAAGGCAGGTGGATCACGACGTCAGGAGATCGAGACCATCCTGGTTAACACGGTGAAACCCCGTCTCTACTAAAAATACAAAAAATTAGCCGGGTGCAGTGGCGGGCGCCTGTAGTCCCAGCTACTCGGGGTGCTGAGGCAGGAGAATGGTGTGAACCTGGGAGGCGGAGCTTGCAGTGAGCTGAGATTGCGCCACTGCACTCCGGGCTGGGCGAAAGAGAGAGACCCCGTCTCAAAAAAAAAAAAAAAAAAAAAAATTAGCGGGCATGGTGGCATATGCCTGTAATCCCAGCTACTTGGGAGGGTGAGGCAGGAGAATCACTTGAATCCAAGAGGCGGAAGCTGCAGTGAGCCGAGATCACGCCACTGCATTCCAGCCTGGGCCACAGAATGAGACTGTCTCAAAAAAATAAAAATGAAAAGAGAATATTACAACTTATGACTTATAAGAATATTTAACACTTAGGTGTCAGTGCTTTTGTACAGTATTTTCATTGCTCACAACTTTATGAAGAAGCTATAATTATCATCTCCAGTTTACATACAGATTCAGAAGCTGAGGCTCAGAGAGGTTAACAAACTGGCCCTAAGTCATACAGCAAGAGCCTGGAATGCAGATCTCCACTTGGAAAGCAGAGGCAACAGGCAAGCGGCCTCCCAGCAGAGTCCATGGCCCTCTCCAACAGTCATCCATCAGGCACCAACAAACAAAACATATGGAGGCTGCCTGAGTGCCTTCCCACAGAATTATCTAGAACTGTGCACCTTGCAATAGAGTGAAAGTAAGTGCTTGTGCTTAGGCCACATTATACACACTGAACCTATTAGGACACATCTGATCTCAAAACAGGTTGATAGTCATAAATACTGTGAGCAAAAAAAATGTATACTAAAAGTAAATATTTGATTTTAAAACTATAATGGTAAAGTACATTTAATCACAAATATGATAAATAGGCTGGGCGCAGTGGCTCACGCCTGTAATCCCAGCACTTTGGGAGGCCAAAGCAGGTGGATCACCTGAGATCAAGAGTTCGAGAGGCCAGGCACGGTGGCTCATACCTGTAATCCAAGCACTTTGGGAGGCCGAGGCGGGCAGATCACAAGGTCAGGAGATCCAGACCATCCTGGCTAACACAGTGAAACCCCGTCTCTACTAAAAATATAAAGTTAGCCAGGCATGGTGGCGGGCGCCTGTAGTCCCAGCTACTCAGGAGGCTGAGGCAGGAGAATGGCGTGAACCCGGGAGGCGGAGGTTGCAATGAGCCGAGATGGCGCCACTGCACTCCAGCCTGGGCGACAGAGTAAGACTCCGTCTCAAAAAAAAAAAAAAGAAAGAAATAGTTCGAGACCAGCCTGGCCAACATGGTGAAACCTCGTCTCTATTAAAAATACAAAAAATTAGCCAGGGTGGTAGCGGGCGCCTGTAATCCCAGCTACTCGGGAGGCTGAGGCAGGAGAATCGCTTGAATCCCAGAGGTGGAGGTTGCAGTGAGCCGAGATCGTGCCATTGCACTCCAGCCTGGGCAACAACAGTGAAACTCCGTTTCAAAAAAAAAAAAATATATATATATATATATATGTATGTTAAATATTAGATCCTTCTAATATACACTAAAACTACACACATACACACACACACACACACACACACACACCCTCAAGGAGTGACAGCACCGTGGGTCCCTGAGAGTCCCTCTGCAGCTCGGCAGCCAAGCCTCCCGCGCACTTGCCCGCGCTGTCTGCAAAACAGGGTCCAGGCTCGCACTTCGCAGGCCGTTGTGGGCTGGATGAGAGGCCACCCGGGGCCGTCACCGAGCCAGCAGCGGTGACAGGAGGGCCCCCGCACCCACCGTTCTCTGGACTCAGAGCGCAGTGGCGGCGGCCCCTGCTCGTCGACAGAGCTCCCGACAGACGTCCTCAGAGACCACGCGGCACCTTCAGGTGACGGGCCGAGATCCGCGGCGGACCCGGTCCAGGAGGCTCAGCTCGCACGCACTCAGATCGGGACCCGCTGAACCCGGGTGCCCGAGGCAGCCTGAAGGCCGGCTCCAGGCGGGATCGCTGGGGGCTCCGGTCGCCCTGGTCCCCTCCCCGCCCCGGGCCGCACTCACCGAACTCCATCCAGTCCCACTCGCTGAGCGCGTCCATGTTGCGGCACAGGTCGTCCAGCACCCAGGAGGGCAGCTGGTAGATGTAGCAGGCCATGGCAAGCTACGGGGCCGGCTCCGGCGCGGGACAACTGGGTCGGACACCGCGGGCTGGGGCTTCTCTAGCCAGGGGCGGACCGGCGGGGAAGTGGGCGGGGCGGGAGGACACCAGCGTCCCCAGCGGCCACGGGCGGCACGACGGCCCCGCCGGCTCCACCCCAGCGCCGGCCAGAGGATTGGCACTAAGAGGGGAAATTGAGGCCCTAGGGGGAGAAGGCCACACAGGAATTCTGCCGCAGCGGCAGGCGGCCTTCTGACTCCACTTCCATCGGCACTACACCATGTATCATGCGCTCATCAAATACTCCATTAATTACCTACTGTATGCCCGGTACTGCCCTAGGTGTTGGTAATACCTGAATAAGAAAGCCTACAGCTGGGCGCGGTGTATCACGCCTGTAATCCCAGTACTTTGGGAGGCCGAGGCGGACGGATCACGAGGTCAGGAGTTCGACACTAGCCTGGCCAATATGGTGAAACCCCGTCTCTACTAAAAATACAAAAATTAGCCGGGCACGGTGGCGCACGCCTGTAGTCCCAGCTACCTGGGAGGCTGAGGCAAAAGAATCGCTTGAACCCTGGAGGCGGAGATTGCAGTGAGCCCAGATTGTGACATTGTACTCCAGCCTGGGTGACAGAGTGAGACTCTGTCTCAAAAAAAAAAAAGCCTACAAAAGCCCTTGCTTTCGTGAGACTTACAATCTAGGTGTGGAGAGAAGGACTAACAATAAATAATAAAAATAGTACGTTACAGAGTGTCTTAAAGGTAATAAGTACTATTGCAAAAAAAGGAAAAAATGGTGGTTAAAGGGAATCAGGAATTCAGATTGAGCATGGGGAATATTCTATTAAATAGGGTAGTCAGATAGACTTTACTATAGTAGCTAATATGTATTGTGCAGCTACTATGTGCCAGGCACTGTTGTAGGTGCTGGGAATAACTCTGAAGAGAAGGACAAAATCCTTGTCCTGGAGGGAGACAGATAATAAGCAATAAAAATAGGCAGATAAGCTATGTTGGAGAATGAAAGTAGAAGCCTGGGCAACATAGCAAGATCTTATCTTTACAAAAAACTTTTTTTTTTTTTTTGAGACGGAGTCTTGCTCTGTAGCCCAGGCTGGAGTGCAGTGGCGCCATCACGGCTCACTGCAACCTCTGTCTCCCGCGTCCCGGTTCAAGCAATTCTCCCGCCTCAGTCTCCCGAGTAGCTGGGACTACAGGCACGCGCCACCATGCCCAGCTAATTTTTGTATTTTTAGTAGAGACAGGGTTTCACCGTGTTGGCCGGGATGGTCTTTAACTCCTGACCTCGTGATCCGCCTGCCTCAGCCTCCTAAAGTGCTGGGATTACAGGCGTGAGCCACCGCGCCTGGCCTCTACAAAAAATTTTAAAATGAGCCAAGCATGGTAGTGTACACCTATAGTCCCAGCTACTCAGGAGGCTAAGGGGGTAGAATCTCTTGAACCCAGGAGTTTGAGGCTGCAGTGAGCTATGACTGCACTGCAGCCTGAGTGACAGAATGAGACCCTGTCTCTGAAAAAAAAAAAAAGAAAGAATGAAAGTAGAGGGAGGTAAAAGGGAGTGCAAGTGGCTAATTGCATTATCTTAGATGATAACTATTACTGGAGGAAAAGCAGAGTATGGTACAGGGGACTGCAGGACAAACTGGATTATTAAATAGGGTATAAGAGGCTGGGTGTGGCGGCTCCCGCCTATAACCCCAGCACTTTGGGAGGCAGAGGCAGGCAGATCGCTTGAGCCCAGGAATTCGAGACCAGCCTGGGGAACAGAGCAAGACCCTGTCTCTACAAAAATTAGCCAGGCATGGTGGCATGGCAGGTACTTGGGAGGCTAAGGTAGGGGGACCACTTGAGCCCAGGAGGTGGAGATTGCAGTGAGCCAAGATTGCATCACTGCACTCCAGCCTGGGTGAGAGACCCTGTCTCTAAATAAACAAAGAGGGTACAAGGAACAGAATGTATAGAGTGTGTATACATATATATATACACACATATATATACACATACATATATATATACACACATATATACATATACACACATATATACACATATATACATATATGCACATATATACATATATACACATATATACATATATACACATATATACATATATACACAGATATATATAATAGCTAGTATTTATTGAGCACTTACTATGTGTAGCCTTCACCTGGGTTACTTTACTTACTCCTTACAACGACCCTCTGAGGTAGGTATGGTTATAGCCCCATTCTACAAATAAGGAAACTAAGGCACAGAGAGGTTAAATAATATGGCTAAAATCATTTGAACCTAAGCATTCTGACCCCAGGCTCTTCATCACCACCGGTTAAAGTATATTGTAGATACAGATACATTTCTCTGCATCTACAATGTACTTTGCTAAAATGATCTTATGTCATTCTTACAAGCCTATACTATAGATATTATTATTCCCATTTTACACAGAAGTAGATAGATTCCAAGAGGTTAGGCGAGATCATGAAGGGCAGATAAGTAACTAGAGTAGGTACCACTGTGTAGCTGTGGCCATCAGCTATGGAGTAGCGCTGCAAAAGGAGGAAACTGAAATCAAAGTGAGAAGTCCCAGGACCAAGTTGCAGTTCTGCCACCAACAGCCTTTGTGACTCTGGACAACTCATTTCGTTTGTCAAGCCTTGTTTCCAGCATCTGTAAAGTGGGCCTGCTCATTCCTACTGCTTAGAGTTGTGAGGGGAGTGGAATAGATCAAATTATGTAGCCTATATAGAACACCTACTACAGGGCTTTCCTTGCACAGAGAATGTGCCCAAAAAATGGTAGCTGTCATTAGTGGTCTTGAAAAAGCACCCACTGGCCTTGGAGTCCTATCAAGTTTAGAGCCCTGGTTCAGCCACTCTCCGGCTCTTAGTCCTTTGAGCCAGTTCTGTTTTCCCTTTTGGAAACTGGGTCTCCTGCTGCAGGCACTTGGAAGGATTGTTAGGAAGCCTAAATGGACTCCAAAACGCTCAAGATCAACTGTGAAGTGCTGAGCCCAGTAAAGGATTACTATTATGTCCTCCTTGATGTTGAAAGTGGGACATATTTCAGTGTTCTGAGACTACTTTTCAAGTGAAGTCCTGTGTTTTCAGCAGTGGCTGAAGGTGGACTTGGGAACTGTAATGATGGTTTGCCACAGGGTGGGTGGAGAAGCATCTCCATCCCAGGCACACGGGGGCAGACGAGAATAAAGGTCCTCTTCTTTTTCTCCTTTTCTCTTTTTGCAGAGTCCCCTACCTGCTTCTCCTTCTCTTTTGCAAGCAGCGTGTGTGTAGAGCTCCTCCCTCAGTGCCACAGGGCCTCTTCCTTGGGATGAGGCTTTAAGACCACAGAAGTTTCCCATTCAGCCTTGGTCAATCCTGGAAGGCAGGGGAGCCCCCACTGCTCTCTCTCTGCTGCCTCCTCAGGCTCTTCCCGCAATTCCTTCTCACCCCAGCCTCAGGGCTTGGGATCTGAGCCCTAGGATTCTGTCTTCCAGAGAAGCTTGAGTCATTTTGGGCCTGAGCAGGTCATCACAAGGACACATCTCAGTTACCACTCTTTAGAATAAGTTCTTCAAAGTAAGGTCTTTGCTATCACTAAGAGTTGCCCTTCACCCACCAACTCACCTAGCAGGCATTTGGCATACATTATCTGTAATCCATACAACCTTGCAAAGGTTTATTGTTTCTATTTTACAGATGAAGAAACTGAGGCTGAAGTCAATTGTAACTGGGCCAAGTTGGCCAAGTGACAGTGAGGTAGGGGGCAGTACTCAACTCCAAAGCAATGGCTGGGACATCGGACCAAATTGAGGACTAGCTAAAACAGGTGTGGTGGGAAGCACCTCGCATAAGACACTGCCACCAGTGTACCTTGTCAGTTTACCATTGCCATGTCGACTCCCAGAAGTCACCACCCCTTTCCTAGAATGTTCTGCACAAACTGCCCCTTAATTTGCATATAATTAAAAGTGTGCATAAATGTGACTGTAGAACTGCCTCTGAGCCGCTACTCTGGGCACACTGCCTATGGGGTAGCCCTACTCTGCAAGGAGCAGTACCTCTGCTGCTGCTGCACACTGCTATTTCAATAAAAGGTGCTATTTAACACCACTGGCTGGCCCTTGAATTCCTTTCTGGATGAAGCTAAGAACCCTCCCAGGCTAAACACCAGTTTGGGGGCTTGCCTGTCCCGCATCAACAGGATGCAACCCAAGTCTGACCTGAAGCAAATGCTCTTTCTGCTGTGTTATACTGCCTCGCCACAAGGAATCTCCTCTGATCTTGCAGTTAATTTCTTCCTCTAACCAGCTATTTTCCATGACCAACACCCACCAGGATCAGTTAGAAAGTTATTGAGGCTGAATGTAATTAGTTACACATTTACGTCATTTTGAGCTGTTCAAGTTTAACTCCCTTGAAATTACAGTCAGTGGTTTGCAACCCTGGCTGCACATTAGAAACATCTGGGGTGTTTTAAAAAGTATAACTGCCTAGCCCTACCTCCAGGGAGCCAGATTCAATTATTCTGGAGTGGGGCTCAGGCACTACTGTTTTTTTAAAGCTTCCCAGATAATTCTAATATGTGCTGACAGAGTTGAGAACCAGTCATATCAGAAAGCTGGGGCAGAGACCAAGCATGGTGGTTCATGCCTGCAATCCCAGCACTTTGGGAGACCGAGGTGGGTGGATCACTTAAGGTCAGGAGTTCGAGACCAGCCCAACCAACACGGCGGAACCCTGTTTCTACTAAAAATACAAAAAAAAATTAGCTGGGCGTGATGGCACACACCTGTAATCCCAGCTACTTGGGAGGCTGAGGCAGGAGAATCGTTTGAACCAGGGAGGTGGAGGTTGCACTGAGCCAAGATCATACCACTGCACTCCAGACTAGGGGACATAGTGAGACTCCATATCAAAAAAAAAAAAAAAAAAAAAAAAAGCTGGAGCAGGAGGGAAGACTGATGAAAGGAGAATAATAAAGCTTCTCTATGCACTTTGCATATATTTTTTTTTCTCTCTCTCTTTTTGAGACAGAGTTTTGCTCTTGTTGCCTAGGCTGGAGTGCAATGGTGTGATCTTGGCTAACTGCAACCCTTGCCTCCTGGGTTCAAGCAATTCTCCTGCCTCAGACGCCTGAGTAGCTGGGGTTACAGGAATGTGCCACCACACCCAGCTAATTTTGTATTTTGAGTAGATACGAGGTTTCTCCATGTTGGTCAGGCTGGTCTCAAACTCCTGACCTCAGGTGATCCGCCCACCTCGGCCTCCCAAAGTGCTGGGATTACAGGCGTGAGCCACCACGCCTGGCTATATTTTTTTTCTACAAAAATATCTTTCTTGGTTTCTCTGATAGTATGTGATATTTGTCAAAGACAGAAAGAGAAAACAAACACCTTCCCATAACCTCATCCCTGAGGAATCACCATTATTGTTTGGAGTATATACTCCTTTTACATGTTTTTAGTCCTATACGAAATGAATTTTTTTTTTTTTTTTGAGACGGAGTCTCACTCTGTCACCAGGCTGGAGTGCAGTGGTGAAATCTCAGCTCACTGCAACCTCCACCTACCGGGTTCAAGTGATTCTCCTGCCTTAGCCTCCCAAGTAGCTGGGACTACAGGCGCATGCCACCACACCTGGCTAGTTTTTTGTATTTTTAGTAGAGATGGGGTTTCACCATGTTGGCCAGGATGGTCTCGATCTCTTGACCTCATGATCTGCCCACCTTGGCCTTCCAAAGTGCTGAGATTACAAGCGTGAACCACCATGACTGGCCAATTTTTTAAATTTTTTGCAGACACTATGGTGAAAAAAATTTTTTTTAACATTTAATTTTCTGGTTTTTTTTCTTCAATTAATAGCGTTTCATGTCACTATATGAGCATAGTACTATTTCCCTTTTAATGGCTTATTTAGGAACACCATACTATATGTGCCCAAACTCCTATCAGTATACTTTTATTTCCAGTATTATGCTATTCTAAATAATACTGCAGCAAACTTCACATACATACATCTATTCACACTTGTTGTTTCTTTCTTAAGGTAAATTCCTAAAACTAGATTTTCTGGAGCAAAGATGAACATCTAAAATTGTGATGGGCTGGGCGCCATGGCTCACCCCTGTAATCCAAACGCTTTGGGAGGCCAAGGAGAGAGGACTGCCTGAGCCCAGGAGCCCAGCCTGGACAACATAGTGAGACCCCATCTCTATTAAAAAATGGCTGGGTGTAGTGGCTCACACTTGTAATCCCAGCATTTTGGGAGGCCGAGGCAGGCGGATCACCTGAGGTCAGGAGTTCAAGACCAGCCTGACCAACATGGAGAAATCCTATCTCTACTAAAAATACAAAATTAGCTGGCTGTGGTGGCACATCCTGTAATCCCAGCTACTTGGGAGGCTGAGGTAGGAGAATCACTTGAACCCAGAGGCAGAGATTGCAGTGAGCCGAGATCATGCCATTGTACTCCAGCCTGGGTGACAAGAGCAACACTCCATCTCAAAAAAAAGAAAAAGAGGCAGGTGCGGTGGCTCATGCCTGTAATCCCAGCACTTTGGGAGGCCGAGGCGGGTGGATCACGAGGTCAGGAGATCGAGACCATCCTGGCTAACATGATAAAACCCTGTCTCTACTAAAAAATACAAAAAAGTTAGCCGGGCATGGTGGCGGGCGCCTGTAGTCCCAGCTACTTGGGAGGCTGAGGCAGGAGAATGGCATGAACCTGGGAGGCGGAGCTTGCAGTGAGCCGAGATTGTGCCACTGCACTCTAGCCTGGGTGACAAACCGAGATGCTGTCTCAAAAAAAAAAAAAAGAAAGAAAGAAAAAAAGAAAAAGAAAAGGCAAAAAAAGCACAAACAAAAAAAAAAAAACAAGAAACAAACAAAAAAAATTTAAGAAAAACAAACAAGGCCAAGTGTAGTGGTGCATGCCTATCTATAATCTCAGCACTTTGGGAGGCCAAGGCGGGAGGACTGCCTGAGCCCAGGTGTTCAAGACCAGCCTGGGCAACATGACAAGACCCTGTCTCTATTATAATTTAAAAAATAAAGTTTTCAGCCAGGTGTGGTGGCTCATGCCTGTAATCCCAGCACTTTGTGAGGCCAAGGCGAGCAGATCACTTGAAGTCAGGAGTTTGAGACCAGCCTGGCCAACATGGTGAAACCCTGTCTCTAAGAAAAATATTAAAAATTAGACAGGCATGGTGGCGGGCACCTGTAATCCCAGCTACTCGGGAGGCTGAGGCAGGAGAATTGCTTGAACCCAGGAGGTGGAGGTTGCAGTGAGCCGAGACAACGCCACTGCACTCCAGCCTCAGCAACAGAATGAGATTCTCTCTCAAGAAAAAAAAATTTAAAAAAAAGAAAGTGGCTACTCTTACTCTCTCTCTTAGAAAGATGAATAAACCTCTATCCTATCCTATCCTTTTTACCTTTTTTTTTTTTTTTTTTTGGTAGAGATGGAGGTCTCCCTATGTTGCCGAGGCTGGTCTCAAACTCTCCTCCAGTGATTCTCTAGCCTCAGCCTCCCAAAGAGCTGAGATTGCAGGTGTGAGCCACAGCGCCTGGTCCCCTATCCTTTTTAATGGCTTATTTAGGAGTGCCATACTTAATTTGGGCAATCTCCCATGGATGTACATTTATTTCCAATACTGGAGTCTGTTCCAGAGGGATCTGCTTTCTGCATCTATCAGGGAGGTGGAAATCCTGGAGGCTGCCAAGTATAAACAAATATTTGGAAAACAGCTGCCCCAGAGGCACACTAGACCTTCTCAAAACCCTCCCTACTGCTTGGAGTCGCTCCAGGCCAGGGTAATCCAGAACTGCTGGAACAGCCCTGATACGGTTTGGCTGTGTTCCCACCCAAATCTCATCTTGAATTGTAATCCCCATATATCGTGGGAGGGTTTAATCAAATCATGGGAGGTAATTTTCCCCAGGCTGTTCTCATGATAGTGACAGAGTTTTCTTTTTTCTTTTTTTTTTTTGAGACGGAGTCTTACTCTATCACCCAGGCTGGAGTGCAGTGGCACAACCTCGGCTCACTGCAAGCTCCGCCTCCCAGGTTCAAACAATTCTCTGCCTCAGCCTCCCGAGTAGCTGGGATTACAGGCACCCGCCACCACGCCTGGCTAATTTTTGTATTTTTAGTAGAGACGGGGTTTCACCATCTTGGCAAGGCTGGTCTTGAACTCCTGACCTTGTGATCCACCCGCCTTGGCCTCCCAAAGTGCTGGGATTACAGGTGTGAGCCACCACATCCGGCCATATAGTGACAGAGTTTTCTTGAGATCTAATGGTTTTATAAGCGTCTGCCATTTCCCCTGCTGGCATTCATTCTCTCCTGCTGCCCTGTGAAGAGGTGCCTTCCACCATGATTGTTAAGTTTCCTGAGGCCTCCCCAGCTGTGAGCAACTTTGTCAATTAAACCTCTTTTCTTTATTAATTACCCAGTCTTGGGTATTCCTTCATAACAGCATGAGAACAGACTAATACGAGCCCTTACCACGGTTCCTATCCGAGGTTTCTGAGCATGGAATTGCTACAAGAGTTCTCAAAATTCTTGGGTCGGGCCTAGGTAATGAACACCCTCCTACAAGGGAAGATCCATCAACTCATGTCACTCCCCATCAAGCAAATTGCTAAACTGTCCTTTGCCCAATTAACTCTCCTCCAACTTATGTTAAGATGAAATGGTTGAACAGGACTTCTCCCCAGCCTTTCAGTAACCTCAGCTCTGTTATCAGCACTTGTGGGGCCAGCTCCAGGCCTCCAGAATTCAACTTTTCCCAATTGGAACGAAACAATCTTTCGTGTTTTTCCATCTGACAGACAGGGAGACTACTGCCATTAGTCTGTATGTCAAGCAGACTTATATTTTCCTGCGATTTCATGTTTTGAATTTTGAAACAAGTTTTGTGGGTTTTTCTCCCTCTCATATATCGAGTGCTATTGCCCAATCCTTCTCATGATTATCATACGCGTACCTCAATTTTCTGTGACCTGCCAATGGACTACTGGGTATGTGTGGTGAGGGGTGGGGGCAGGAAAATGTTTTGTTGGGACAGGCAGTTTAGGTGTGCCAAAAGGGGAAAAACAAGTTGAATATCCCTCATTGGAAATGCTTGGGACTGGAGGTGTTTCCAATTTCAGATTTTTTTGTATTTTGGAATGCGTGCATATATGAGATACCTTGAGGATGGGACCCAAGTCTAAAAGCAAAATTCATTTACCTTTCTGCTTCAGAAAAACTCTGTTTTTCCTCTAGATTCCACACTAACACAATACCAACCCAGAACACTTTTGTGTCCAAATGTGTAGATTTCTTCCCGAGAGCGAGCAATCAATCAATTCTGCAGCGAACGCCAACTAGATATCCTCTAATTCACTTCTGACACCATCTTTCTGGAAATAATATCAGATCCTGCAGGTTGAGGGCTCAGTCCCCAAGACCGCCCCCACCCACACACCAGCAGCAAGTCTAGGGTTCCAGACACTTCTGACCAACCAGCTTCAAATTGGGGTTCCCACCACCTTCGCTTTGGGTTATTTGCTGGAGTGGCTAACAGAACTCAGTGAAAAATGTTTACCAGTCTTTTTTTCGAGACAGGGTCTTGCTCTATCTCCCAGGCTGGAGTGCAAACTGAACAGCTGGGACTGCAAGCATGCGCCACCACTCCTGGTGGATTTTTTTTTTTTTTTTTTTTCTAATAGAGACAGTATCTCACTATGATGTTACCTTGAACTCCTGGGTTCAAGCAATCCTCCTACCTCAGCCTCCCAAAGTGCTGGGATTATATGTGTGAGCCACCACACCCGGACTGCCTGGTTTATCACAAAGGACATTACAAAGGATACAGATGAAGAGATGCGTAGACCAAGGTATGGGGTAAGGGGCGCGGAGCTTCTGTCCCCTCCCTGGGCCTACCACCCTCCAGGAACCTGTACACGTTCAGCTATCCTGACACTCTCCACTCTCCTCATGGGTTTTAACAAGGCTTTATGATGTCACCATTCCTTCCCCCAGCTTATGGGATGGGACCTTCTCTGAAATGAGGGCTGTAATCCCACCTGTAATCCCAGGGCTTTGGGAGGCCAAGGTGGGAGGATCGCTTGAGCCCAGGAGTTCAAGACCAGCCTGGGCAACACAGCGAGACCCCATCTCTACAAAAAACTTAAAAATTAGCCAGGCAAGGTGGCTCACATGCGTAACAAGGGCTATGGGAGTTATGAGCCAGGAACAAAAAAAGAAAACATATACATCATAACACCAGTTTCATATACACCTTATAGACAAAGGCTGAAGGTAATTTTAAGCAATATTTTCCATAGTTTTGCACATGAAACAAAGTTTGTGTTAAGTACTCACATGTGGAATTTTCCACTTGTGGCATCATGTCAGGACTCAAAAACTTTTGGATTTTGGAGTGCTTTGGATTTGGAATTTTTGGATTAGGGATACTCAATCTGTATTGAAGGGGTATCAGAAAGCCAGTGACTACCAGAGAGTGGGACTGAGGTGCTAAGAATGGGATACAGAGACCCAGGGTGAAAGTATCCGAAAAGTTCACATTGATATCTATTTCATATCCTTAGTGCACTGATTTCTAGCCCATGCCCTCACTGTGGTATTCTCTCTCTCTCTCTATATATATATATAGATATATAGATATAGATATATATATATCTATATATATATAGAGATATAGATATATATATATATACATATATTTTTTTTTTTTTTTGAGACAGAGTTTCACTCGTCGCCCAGGCCAGAGTGCAATGGTGCTATCTCGGCTCACTGCAACCTCCGCCTCCCAGGTTCAAGCAATTCTCCTGCCTCAGCCTCCTGAATAGCTGGAATTACAAGTACATGCCACCACACCCAGCTAATTTTTTAATTTTTAGTAGAGATACGGTTTCACCGCGTTGGCCAGGCTGGTCTCAAACTCCTGACCTCAGACAATCTGCCTGCCCTGGCCTCCCAAAGTGCTGAGATTACAGGCGTGAGCCACCTCGCCTGGTCTTATTCTCAACATAATTAATTGCTGGTGAAATATTAACCACTTACCTTTTTGGGTTCTGTTTTCATGGGAAAAAACTTTGTTTCCCATGTGAATGTTTTTCTTCTTAATATTTTTCTGTAGTGTTTAATTTTTTATAGTGATATATTTCTTTCATAAGGAAAAATAAAGCTAAAAGAAACAATGTTAAATAAAAAAAAAAAAAAATCCAGGGTTGGAAAGAGAAGAGACTTGGAATGAGGCTGGTGGCTTATGTTTGGATCTCCTTCCCATCCTAGGCCTTTATGTCAACAGGTTTCAAAACTCTCTGAAAGAAGAAGTGCCTGGTTAAAACACCACACAACACACCCTGCCTATTTCCTTTACTCAGCACCATTTAATGTATTAAAGAACAGCTTAAAAAAAAAAAAAAACTTAAAATAGGAACTTCACAGTCTCTTAAGAGCGATATATTTAATACATTCACAAGACTCGAAATGAAAAACAAACATTATTCATGCTACAGGTTTTCAATTTTCCTTGGACAACACCAAAAACACAGTACTCAAACTGCATGGTTTTTTTTGTTTTTTGGTTTTTTTTTTGAGATGGAATTTCACTCTTGTTGCCCAGGCTGGAGTGCAATGGTGTGATCTTGGCTCACTGCAACCTCCGCCTCCCGGGTTCAAGAGATTCGCCTGCCTCAGCCTCCCGAGTAGCTGGGATTACAGGCGCCCACTGCCATGCCTGGATAATTTTTGTTTTTTGTTTTTTTTTGAGACGGTGTCTCACTCTGTCGCCCAAGCTAGAGTGCAATGGCACCATTTCAGCTCACTGCAAGCTCCGCCTTCCGGGTTCATGCCATTCTCCTGCCTCAGGCTCTCGAGTAGCTGGGACTACAGGCGCTCACCACCATGCCTGCCTAATTTTTTCTATTTTTTAATAGAGATGGGGTTTCACCCATGTTAGCCAGGATGGTCTCAATTTCCTGACCTCGTGAACCACCCGCCTAGGCCTCCCAAAGTGCTGAGATTACAGGCGTGAGCCACCGCGGCTGGCAATTTTTGTATTTTAAGTGGAGATGAGGTTTCACCATATTAGCCAGGCTGGTCTTGAACTCCTGACCTCAGGTAATCCATCCGCCTCGGCCTCCCAAAATGCTGGGAGGTGGCATGAGCCACCATGCTCGGCCTGCATGTTTTAACAAGAGGAACATGAACTATCATTCTGACACAAAGACAGCTTAAAAAAAAATAAAGCCGGCTGGACGTGGTGGCTCACACCTGTAATCCCAGCACTTTGGGAGGCTGCGGTGGGCGGACCACGAGGTCAGGAGATCAAGACCATCCTGGACAACATGGTGAAACCCCGTCTCCACTAAAAATACAAAATTAGCCAGGCATGGTGGCAGGCGCCTGTAATCCCAGCTACTCAGGAGGGTGAACCAGGAGAATCACTTGAACTCGGGAGGCGGAGCTTGTAGTGAGCAGAGATCACACCACTGCACTCCAGCTTGGGCAACAGAGCGAGACTCCATCTCAAAAAAAAAAAAAAAAAAAAAAGGACTATTTGTTGAATGTTGAAAGAAGGAGCTAAAATCAGTTGAAATTTGGAGTAGAAGGAAAACTGTGGAGTGTCTCCTTCACTTCACTCTGATTTGAATTTTTTTTTTTTTTTTGAGACAAAAGTATCGTTCTGTCACCCAGGCTGGAGTGCAATGGTGTGATATCAGCTCACTGCAACCTTCGCCTCCTGGGTTCACGCGATTCTCCTGCCTCAGCCTACTGAGTAGCTGGGATTACAGGAGTGCGCCACCATACCCGGCTAATTCTTGTACTTTTAGTAGAAATGGGGTTTCACCATGTTGGCCAGGCTGGTCTCGAACTCCTGACCTCAGGAGATCTGCCCACCTTGACCTCCCAAAGTGCTGGGATTACAGGCGTGAGCCACCATGCCCAGCCTGATTTTTTTTTTTTTTTTTGAGGCAGAGTCTTGCTCTGTCCCCCAGGCTGGAGTGCAGTGGCGTACTCATGGCTCACTGCAGCCTCCAATTCCTAAACTCCAATGATCTTCTCACCTCAGCCTGCCAAGTAGCTAGGATTACAGATGTGTGCCGCCATGCTCATTTTTTTTTTTTTTTTTTAATTTACAGAGCTATTTTAATTTTGACAAAATCAGTATCTAAACAGTCTCACTACAGTGTTTAAATACATTTTAGGAAACGGTCTCTCAATACTAATTTTACTATTAATGCTTAGGCCTTCATTATTTTCATTGATATTATATACAGAATTTTGCTTTGCACTTAATATTTGCTTTCATAAACAACTTTGTAACTGAGTGTTTGCCTCCTAGAGGTAAATTTTCTGGGATTCCAATCATAGTATCATTTTTATCAAGTAATTTTTTTCCTTCTAGCACTTACTGTGTTTATCCCAACATTAAATATTATATAAACCTTAATTAACTTATTTTTCTTCATTTAAAATTTCTCACCAGTTGTCTTAAGTAAACTTTAAAAATATTAATTTAGAATTTTAAAATTCTACATGAAGTCATGAGATGTCTATTATCTCTTTTCATTCAACAGATTTAAAATGAAAAATATTTTGAATTGTTTATATTCTTTTAGGACTTAAAAGTTAAGAATAATATTTTCAAACCAATTTATACTTCTATTGAACACATAATTCCACCTAAACATATAAAAATAATTTAATACTAAGTATACAAGGTCTGAAAGTACATCGTGAAAAAAACAAACAGAATAATGCATACTTTGAACTTTAAAAATCTATTAGTAACGAGCTAAGTTACTCAAGAGTTAAACATATTTGCGAAATAAAATACCCAAATATTAAAACCATTCCACATGCTAAGTAGAAACTTAAATTTTAAAACTTTTTTACCTGGATATCTAAACTAAGTAGAGGCTTTGCTTGGTGTCATTTAAGTCTCCAGCTGAAAATGAAACAAAATCAGAGCTTTCTTTAAAAACAAAGAAAGGACAGAAGGGAATGTTGAAAAGTATTTGCTGAACTTCTTAGTAAAATCTAAAATAACTGCCTCCCTTGGGGATAAATGCCTTTCAGTTCTTTGTGCAGAAAATCAGCCAAGAAAGTAACCAGGGAAAATGGTTACCAAGGGAAATTTTTTTTTTTTTTTTTTTTTTTTTTTCAGTGATAATATCTCAATCCTCTATTTGACAAAGAAGAGGGAGAAGGAAGAGGAAGAAAAAGAAAGTGGGATAAAGGATCAGAAAGGGAGGAAAATAGAAAAAATTAGAGTATGACTCCAGGGTAGACCTGTTTTGTTGTCATTGAGTTGGTTGGTTGGTTTGTCTGTTGTATTCTTCATGTTTTGCCAAGTTGGCCAGACTGGTCTTGAACTCCTAGCCCGAAGTGATCAACCCGCCTCGCCCCCCAGAGTGCCGGGACCACGGGCGTGAGCCACCACGTCCAGCCCCCACATTGCTTCTGGCCTCCGTGGTAGACCTCCCAGACGGAGCGGCCAGGCAGAGGAGCTCCTCACTTCTACCCAGACACGGGGCGGCCGGGCAGAGGGGCTCCTCACTTCCCAGACGGGGCGGCCAGGCAGAGACGCTCCTCACTTCTTCCCAGACGATAGGTGGCCGGGCAGAGGCGCTCCTCACTTCCCAGACGATGGGTGGCCGGGCAGAGGCGCTCCCCACTTCCCAGACGATGGGTGGCCGGGCAGAGGCGCTCCTCACCTCCCAGACGATGGGCAGCCGGGCAGAGGCGCTCCTCACCTCCCAGACGATGGGTGGCCGGGCAGAGGCACTCCTCACTTCCCAGATGGGGCAGCCGGGCAGAGGCGCTCCTCACCTTCCAGACGATGGGTGGCCGGGCAGAGGCGCTCCTCACCTCCCAGACGATGGGTGGCCGGGCAGAGGCGCTCCTCACCTCCCAGACGATGGGTGGCCGGGCAGAGGCACTCCTCACCTCCCAGACGGGGCGGCCGGGCAGAGGTGCTCCTCACTTCTTCCCGGATGGGGCGGCCGGGCAGAGGCGCTCCTCACTTCTTCCCGGACGGGGCGGCCGGGCAGAGGCGCTCCTCACTTCCCAGACGATGGGTGGCCGGGCAGAGGCGCTCCTCACTTCCCAGACGATGGGTGGCCGGGCAGAGGCGCTCCTCACTTCCCAGACGATGGGTGGCCGGGCAGAGGCACTCCTCACCTCCCAGACGGGGCGGCCGGGCAGAGGCGCTCCTCACTTCTTCCCGGACGGGGCGGCCGGGCAGAGGCGCTCCTCACTTCTTCCCGGAAGGGGCGGCCGGGCAGAGGGCTAATTTTTAAAAATTTTTTGTATAGGTGGGTTCTCACTATGAGCCCAGGCTCATCTTGAAGTTCTGGGCTCAAGCAATCCTCTGACCTTGGCTACCCAAAGTACTGGGATTACAGGCAGGAGCCACCATGCCAGCCATCACTCTCATTTTTGAGCATAGGAATTGTGCCCAAAGGCTAGGATAAGGAATTAAGATGCATGCCAAGAAATACCCTCAAACATTAATTATAAAAGGAAGACTATACTAATGTTTGTGAAAAGCTTATAATAACATAGAGCAATATTTAAGTTATAAAGTTAAATGAAAAAGTAGGGTATAAAACTGTATAAACAATACAATCTCAACTGTGTAAAAACCAACCAAAATATGCCCTAAAAAGGCTGAAAGGAAATAGCTCAAAATGTTAACGTGGTTGTATTTAAGAAGTGTATCTAATAGGGATCTTTTTTCTTCCTTTTTAGTTTTCTGTCTTTTCCAAATGTTTCTCTACTGGGGAGATTTTTAAAAAAGCTATTAGGGAAGTAGTAGAATAAAAATGGGGAAAAAAAAGCTATTAGTTACAAAAAATTGAGTCTGATAGAAGTATTGAATTTGAGTTAATGAATTTAAGTCTAGCCTATAAGAATTTGTACATTTAGAAAACTATGAAACATTCCAGGCTACTCCATGAATCCACTGGTAGGACCAGAGATTGGAGGTGGAAGTGCCACCTGGTCCTGCCTGATGAAAAATGCTGAATCAGCCAGGCGCGGTGGCCCACACGCCTGTAATCCCAGCATTTTGGGAGGCTGAGGTGGGCAGATCACCTGAGGTCAGGAGTTTGAAACTAGCCTGGCCAACATGGCGAAACACTGTCTCTACTAAAAGTACAAAAATTAGCCAGCGTGGTGGCGGACGCCTGTAATCCCAGCTACTCAGTAGGCTAAGGCAGGAGAATCGCGTGAACCCAGGAGGCAGAGGTTGCAGTGAGCCAAGATGGTGCCACCGCACTCCAGCCCCGGTGACAAGAGCCTCTGCACTCCAGCCCCGGTGACAAGAGCGAGACTCCATCTCAAAAAAACAAAACAACAACAACAAAAAAACCCAAATCAATCAGGAATGTCACATATTTACAGAAAGGAACAGAAATACTCACATTTAGCAAAAACTTATTTGCCCATTAATACTATAATCAAACATGCAGATTTTCTCCTATTTTCTGTGCAGATGTCAAGTTACAAAAATGCTATTATCACAACTGTAGAAAGTCAATCCTAGTTTAGAAACAGTAATAAAACAGCACTTCAACAAGAGTGGACCGAGAAAAGTGCACAACTTAGAAAATTATAAAAAGTGCTTCCTATAAAAATGATTCCCTTTAAGACATTTGTTCACTGTACACATTTTAAGGTCCCCTCTCCCACACCCCAATAAAAATAGAGGCAGAACCTCTAAGCACTTTCTAACAAAGTGTCCCCTGGTTTGTTCCTCTGACAAACCCTGACTGAAGGCTCATGATGTACAGGCACTGGGGTCTCAAAGAGGAGAAAGACTTGTCCCTGCCTCAAGGATGCCTCAGTCTTCCCAAAGCAGGAGGCAGACAAGTCACAAACCACTACGGATGTAGAATGGATGTATTATACATCCATTAAAAGCAGATGTCAATGCCTTCTTAAAATTAAACGATATGCTGCAATTGCCACTGAATTACTTATACAAACCTCCTTACATACAAGCTGTCCTGACTTACTAGGAAGCAAAAATGCCACCACCTTCTCCTGATAAATACTTCTCTAATGGGCAGGCATTAAATTACATTTTGTGATGTTTGCCCCTAAACACCGCAACGCCTAGTATGTCAGTTAACTTTCTTTTAAGCAATGGTGCCTATTTTACTCTGAGAATGAGACACTTTGAAACTGAGGAAGGAACCAGTCCTGTATCTAGATCAAGACTCATCAGTACCATCAAAAGCTGAGATGAAAGAGTGTAAGTTTCAACAGAAATCTTCAATCTCCCATCCGTTGATGTGCAATGTGCTCCTGCGTCAGCCGCTCCAGGTCTTTCTGCACATTTGGGTGGTCTTCCAGATCTTCGTAGAGTGACCTGACGATGTCCAGTCTCCTGTAATTCTCAGGCTTGACTAGGCTCCGGACAACCTGGAGGCATCGCTCTTTCAGAGTATACACTGGAAGGGCAAAAACCAAATCCTCAGTGGCAGACTAGGGTCTCAGTACAAGGAATGAACAAGAGGCTTTGCCAACAACTACTTTTACTACTGATGGATCTCATTTTAGGTTAAAGAAAAAAAGTGAGTGCGTGTATGTGGCAGTGTGTTATGCTGATGGCCCCCTATGGACACCTCATGGTGTTCATGCCTCTGTTTAGTAATTTTGCCTTGAAATGGGCTAGGCTTGTGATTGCTTTAACTAACTGAATGTGGATGAAGCCACACTGGCAATTCTGGGCCGAAGCCTTAAAAAGGCCTGTCGACTTCTGCTTTTATACTTTTGAAAGCCCTGAGCTACCCTGCTAGAGAGACCACATAAAGAGGAACAGGCCCTGGCCAGGCATGGCGGTTCATGCCTGTGATCTCAACACTTTGGGAGGCCGACGTGAGTAGATCGCCTGAGCTCACGAGTTCGAGACCAGCCTGGCAACATGGCGAAACCCCGTCTCTACAAAATATACAAAAAATTAGCTGGGCATGGTGGCACATGCCTGTGGTCCCAGCGACTGTGGAGGCTGAGGTGGGAGGATCATTTGAGCCCTGGAGGCAGAGGTTGCAGTGACCTAAGATCATGCCACTGCACTCCAACGTGGGTGACAGAGTGAGACCCCCATCTCGAAAAAAAGAAAAAAGAGAAAAAAAAAAGAGGGACAGGCCCAGCCCCCAGCTGCCAGCAAAAGGCAGCCACACCAATGGCTACCACCAGCAGAGTAACTGCCTAGCTGAGCCCAGCCTGGACTACAGAATTATGAACAAATAAAATGGTGAGCTGGGTGCGGTGGCTCATGCCTGTAATCCTAGCACTTTAGGAAGCTGAGGCAGGCAGACTGCCGGAGCTCAAGAGTTCAAGATCAGCCTGGTCAACATGGTGAAACCCCTGTCTCCACTAAAATGCAAAAAATTAGCCAGGCTTGGTGGTGCACACCTATAGTCCCAGCTACTGAAGCAGGAGAATTGCTTGAACCTGAGGCAGAGGTTGCAGTGAGCCAAGATCACACGCCACTGCACTCCAGCCTGGGTGACACAGTGAGACTGTGTCTCAAAAAAAAAAAAAAAAAAAGGGTGGTTCTTAGTTTTGGGGTGGTAGTCACAAAACACATAACCTAAACAATGTGTACTTAGAAAATCTAGTACAACTGAATTGGGTATCCCAATTCCTATTTTACACTCACTGGAAACATACTCTTTAAGGGTATTCTATAAGGCAAATTTACCAAATTTAACTCAGCAATGCTCATTTTTATATATCTACTTCCTTAAAGCAGGATCTATACACACATATTAGTTTGAGTCCTATGAAACCCATGTATTTGGGGGGTTTGTTTTTTTTTCTTTTTTTGAGACAGGGTCTCACTCTGTCACCTGAGCTGGAGTGCAGTGGTGTGACCATGGCTCACTGCAGCCTCAAACTTCTGGGCTCAAGGGGTCCTCTCACCTCAGCCTCCCAAATAGCTGTGACTACAGGCATATGCTAAGATGCCCAGGTAATTAAAATTTTTTTTTTTTTGTGGAGCTGGGGTCTCACTCTGTTGTCCATTCCAGGCTGGGGTCTCACTCTGTTGTCCAGGCTGGTTAAGAACTCCTGGTCTCAAGCAACCCTCCGGCCACAGCCTCCCTAAGTGCTGGAATTACAGGCATGATTTCAGGCATGATTAGAGGCATGAGCCACCACACATTGCTGGTCTTCAGTGAGTTTTTTTTTTACCCACAGGAACATCAGTTTATCAGGGTTTACCTTGATAAAATCATTGGAGCTTCAAACAAATAGCGAAGTATTATACCAATCTTCAATGATTAAAAAAAAAAAAAAAAACCAGGCTGGATGCGGTGGCTCATGCCTGTAATCCCAGCACTTTGGGAGGCTGAGGTGGGTGGATCCCCTGAGGTCAAGAGTTCAAGATCAGCCTGGCCAACATGGTGAAACCTCGTCTCTACTAAAAATACAAAAATTAGCCAGGTGTGGTGACAGGCACCTATAACCCCAGCTACCCAGGAGGCTGAGGCAGGAGAATCACGTGAACCTGGGATGCAGAGGTTGCAGTGAGCTGAAATCGCACCACTGCACTCCAGCCTGGATGACACTGTGAGACTCTCTAAAAATAAAAATTAAAAAAAAAAAACACCTCTGACTGGCACTGTGAGCTTGATTGTGTTAAATTAAAAATACATAGGCCAGGTGCTGTGGCTGACGCCTGTAATCCCAGCACTTTGGGAGGCTGAGACGGGCAGATCATGAGGTCAGGAGATGGAGACCATCCTGGCTAACACGGTGAAACCCCGTCTCTACTAAAAATACAAAAAATTAGTGGAGTGGGTGGCACATGCCTGTAGTCCCAGCTACTTGGGAGACAGGAGAATCACTGGAACCCAGTAGGCAGAGGTTGCAGTGAGCCGAGATTGCACCACTGCACTCCAGCCTAGCCAACACAGCGAGATTCTGTCTCAAAAAAATAAAAAAACATTAGAAGTCAACAACAAATAAGCCAAAATATCTCATGCTCTACACATTGTTCTCCTGGAACTCCAAGGCACAATTCGGCCAGGGAAACAAAAGGCATTCATAATTCTATAATTCTACAAAACTAACCTATGATATGGTACTTTAATTTCGCTTGTCTCTTAAGAGCCCAAAGTGCTTTTGAGACACCATTAACATCTTTAACACAGAACATACAAATACATCACTTCCATTTTATTTATGGTAGAGAATAGGATACAAAAAGATTGGATACCTTGCCTGCTATCAGGCAAAAATTGAGGACTGGGCTTAATTTTTCAAGTGGCCTATCCTGTACTTACTACAACAAACAACCTTATCTTTTTAAAAAGTAAAACATCAGTACCTGGCAGTGTGATATTGGCAAAAATAGGCTGTCCGTCAACATTGAGAGATGGCACAAATAATTCAGTTTGGTTAACCAGAAGCCCATCGTGTGTCCCTGCATCTCTGAAGAGCCAAAGGTGACCTATCAGGACAAGCAAAGGTTGTTAAAGAGCCACACTGGTGGCCGGGCGCGGTGGCTCACGCCTGTAATCCCAGCACTTTGGGAGGCCGAGGCGGGCAGATCATGAGGTCAGGAGATCGAGATCATCCTGGCTAACGCGGTGAAACCTCGTCTCTACTAAAAATACAAAAAAATTAGCCGGGTGTGGTGGCGAGCACCTGTAGTCCTAGCTACTCGGTAGACTGAGGCAGGAGAATTGCGTGAACCCGGGAGGCGGAGATTGCAGTGAGCCGAGATCGAGCCACTGCACTCCAGCCTGGGCAACAGAGCAAGACTCCATCTCCAAAAAAAAAAAAGAGCCAGACTGGTCTGAGTCAGGGCACCTATTTTCTCCATTTCCCCTGACCTACACAAAAAGCTTACCTCTCATTCTGCTTAAATATCATACAAAGCCCTTCTAGTAACATTATCTCAGTCAGTCCTCACAACAGATCCATTTACAGATGTGAAAACAGGTCTGAGAGGGGAAGTGACATGCTCAAGGTATAAGACAATAAGCAAAGAGCACATACTTGAAGCTCTAAATCCCATGCCCTTTCTGCTACCATGGTGGAAAAGGGAAGCCTAGGTCAAGTACGTGATTGCAAATCACAGCAAACCCTGAAAATTAAAGAGAGAAAGCCACTGACTCCTCAAATCAGTGCTTCTCAAAAACAAGGAAGTGCAAAAACACGTCGAGAGAAAATTCATCAAACCCTAAGATCTGTGCATTTTACTGTATGTAAATTATACCAGAATTTTCTTTTCTTTTTTTTTTTTTTTTTTTGAGACGCAGTCTCAAAGAAGCTGAGAGCTGACGATCTCAGTCTCAAAGAGCTGAGAGCTGACGATCTCAGCTCACTGCAAGCTCCGCCTCCCAGGTTCATGCCATTCTCCTGCCTCAGCCTCCCAAGTAGCTGGGACCACAGGTGCCCACCACCACGCCTGGCTAATTTTTTGTATTTTCAGTAGAGACAGGGTTTCACTGTGTTAGCCAGGATGGTCTCGATCTCCTGACCTCGTGATCCGCCCACCTCGGCCTCCCAAAGTGCTGGGATTACAGGAGTGAGCCACTGTGCCCGGCCCAGAATTTTCAAAATACATATATCACATACAAAAGAGGGCAGGAAGCAAGCCTCCAGCCCTAAGATTCTGTTTAAGGAAGGAGGAGGTTGTCTCAGAATAAATATAGCACTTGTTCCTCGGGGCATAAATTTACTTACAGATTTGGTGGGAAATTTTAAGAAATGTAAACTGGTAATTTTTTAAATTTTGGTAAAATATACATGAAAGTTACCATTTTATTTATTTATTTAGAGACAGAGTCTTGCTCTGTTGCCCAGGCTGGAGTGTAGTGGCACAATCTTGGCTCACTGCCACCTCCGCCTCCCAGGTTCAAGCAATTCTCCTGCCTCAGCCTCCCAAGTAGCTGGGACTAAACAGGCGCATGCCACCACGCGCAGCTAACTTTTGTATTTTTAGTAGAGACAGGGTTCCACCATATTGGTCAGACTAGTCTTGAACTCCTGACCTCAGGTGGATCCACCTGCCTCAAACATTTACCATTTTAACCATTTTTAAATGTACAATTCAGTGCATTAAGTACCTTCAAAAGTAATTTTCTTTTTTTAAGAGATGAGGTCTCTATGGGTGCAGCACACCAACCTGGCACATGTATACATATGTAACAAACCTGCACGTTGTGCACATGTACCCTACAACTTAACGTATAATAAAAAATTTAAAAAAATAAAAAAGAGATGAGGTCTCAGCCTGGGCAACATAGCAAGACCTGATCTCTACTAAAAATAAAAATAAAAAAAGAAATTAGCCAGACATAGTGGAGCATGCCTATAGTCCCAGCTACTTTGGGAAGCTGAAGCTCTGGGAGGACTGCTTGACCCTGTGTTAAGGGTGCAACGAAGGCCGGGCGCGGTGGCTCACGCTTGTAATCCCAGCACTTTGGGAGGCCGAGGCTGGTGGATCACGAGGTCAGGAGATCGAGACCACGGTGAAACCCTGTCTCTACTAAAAATACAAAAAAATTAGCCGGGTGTGGTGGCGGGCGCCTGTAGTCCCAGCTACTTGGAGAGGCTGAGGCAGGAGAATAGCGTGAACCCGGGAGGCGGAGCTTGCAGTGAGCCGAGATTGCGCCACTGCACTTCAGCCTGGGCGACAGAGCGAGACTCCGTCTCAAAAAAAAAAAAAAAAAAAAAAAAAAAAAAAAAGGTGCAATGAGCCGTGATCATGCCACCAAACTCCAGCCTCCACACTCCAGCCCGGGCAACAGCAGGACACCCTGTCTCAAAAAAAAAAAAAAAAAAGACAAGATACAGAGACAGGGTCTTGCTATGTTACCAGACTAGAGTACAGTAACTATTCAGAGGCACCATCATAGTTCACTGTAGCCTCCAACTCTGGGCTCAGGTGATCTTCCTGCCTCAGCTTCCCAAGTAGCTGGGACTAAAGGCAGGAATGTGCCCTGCTAATTTTTCAAGAATTTTTTTTTTAAATACAGACAGGGTCTCACTGTTGCACAGGCTGGTCTCCAGCTCCTGGGGTCAAGAAATCCTCCTGCCTCAGCCTCCCAAAGTGCTGAGATCACAGGCATGAGCCGCTGCACCCGGTCTCAATAAATTTTTATATTAAATCGGGCACAGAAAAATTTTGGAGTAAAATACAAAATTCATACAATTTCCTATATAAAATAGGAGCCTACAGAAATGTTGATCCCTGGAAATATTGTGTTCTTCATGTAACATTAGAAGTCTGGTGTAAAAGTGTATTAAGTATACCACCCTCCAGGAAGAAAAGATCTATGAGGGTCCTTGCAAAAATCCTTTGAAAAGATTAAGTGACACTAGGACTACTTCTTTGCTTAAAGGCCATGGGAAGATTACTGCCTGCACCTTAGGTAAGGCCTAGTTATTCCTCACCTGGGTTTTCACAACTACCTAACTGCTTCCTCGACAGCAGTCTTTCCCTTCCAAACCACTTGGCAACTTGGGTGAGCTTTTCAGTATGTAAATCTGACAACGTCATGTCCCTGCTTAAAAACTTTCGGCCAGGCGTGGTGGCTCACGCCTGTAATCCCAGCACTTTGGGAGGCCGAAGCAGGCAGATCACGAGCTCAGGAGATGGAGACCATCCTGGCCAACATGGTGAAACTCTGTCTCTACTAAGAATACAAAAATTAGCTGGGCATGGTAGTGTGTGCCTGTAATCCCAGCTACTCGGGAGGCTGAGGCAGGAGAATTGCTTGAACCAGGGAGTCAGAGATTGCAGTGAGCCAAGATTGCACAACAGCACTCCAATCTGGGACAGATCCAGACTCCACCTCAACAACAATGACAACAACAACAAAATATATATATATATATATACAGAAAAACTTTCAAAGGGCTGGGCACAGTGGCTCACACCTGTAATCTCAGCACTTTGGGAGGCCAAGGCGGGTGGATCATCTGAGGTCAGGAGTTCGAGACCAGCCTGGCCAAAATGACGAAACCCCCGTCTGTACTAAAAAAAAAATTGGCCAGGCGTGGTGGCGCACACCTGTAATCCCCGCTCCTAGGGAGGCTGAGGCAAGAGCACCACTTGACCCCAGGTGGCGGATGTTGCAATGAGCCACAATCGCACCACTGCATTCTAGCTTGAGCCACTACACTCCAGTTTGGAGAGCAAGACTCCCATCTCAAAAAAAAAAAAAATTTTTCAATGCCCCCATATTCCTAGGGGTAAAATCACCTTTTGAGCGTCCTCTCCCAAGACTCCAGGCCTCAACGTACGCATGTCTAGAACCTCTTACCTAGGGCTGGCTAGCTCCTACTCCATCCAGCTCCCTTCCTTCTCTGGGAAGTGCTCCTTAACTGAAACCACACAACTGCAACCCCTCCATCTCCCAGCAGGCAGGTAGGTCAAGCTCCCACGCCACACACGCTCGTGGCTCAGCTCTTCCCGCACCAACATGACCCTGGCTTGTTCCTGTCTGTTTATGCATCTCTCAGTCTCCCCAGGAGGAATGTGTTCTCCATGAGGGCAGGGACTACGCAGAACTGGCCCACTGGAGTCATCAGGACTGAACAGATGGGGTGTTAAGGATGGAGCTTTTCTTTTAGGGGAAAATACACGTGGGGCGGGGGGCGTGGGGGAAGCCACCTTCAAATGCAAACTACTCGGCCTTATAAAGAATGCTCTGGGCCGGGCGCGGAGGCTCACGCCCGTAATCCCAGCACTTTGGGAGGCCGAGGCGGGCGGATCATGAGGTCAGTAGTTCGAGACCAGCCTGACCAACATGGTGAAACCCCGTCTCTACCAAAAATATAAAAATCAGCCGGGCGTGGTGGCGCGCGCCTGTAATCTCAGCTACTCAGGAGGCTGAGGCAGGAGAATCGCTTGAACCCGGGAGGCGGAGGCTGCACTGAGTCGAGATCGCGCCACTGCACTCCAGCTTGGGCGACAGAGCGAGACTCCATCTCAGGGGAGAAAAGAAAAAAAAGAATGCTCTGATGCTTGAGAACAGCGTCACCCTGGATGTGTCCCGCCTCAAGGGGCCTCAGTTCCCCGTCTGCAAAATGGACCCCGGGGCGGTAGAGGGGCTTCAGCAGACAGTGCTATCGTCCCTGCTGGGTCAGGCCTAAGCGCCGGGCCAGTACCTCGGTAGCTGTGGATGCGGCGGCCCGTGCCAGGCGGCAGCGTTGGGTAGGGCTGCGGCTCGCCGTCGAAGTTGAGCCATACAGGCAGCACCACGCGCGGGCTGCGATTGCAGAAGATGACCTGGGAGGGCTCGCGCGAGTTCACCGAGCGCAACACGGGCCGTGGCCGCCCGGCCTCCATCTCCTCCTCGGCGCCCAGTTCCTCCGGGCCGGACTCTTCCGGGCCGGACTCCTCGGCGCCCAACTCCTCCCCGCCGTCTTCTTCAGGGCCGTACTCTTCGGCGCCTGCCTCCTCCGCGCCTACTTCGGCCTCGTCCCAGTTCTCCGCCCTCCGGGGCATTCCCGCCGCGGCCCAGACCACCCGGGCCGGACGCCGCGGGATTCGCGAGCCGGACGCGGGGCGGAGCTGCGTGCGCGCTCCCGAGTCGACCTCTATAGTCTTCGCGCGCGCTCGGTAGAGGATGGAACCCGCTAGCGGAAATAGCTGGTCGGAGGCTGTGCGCGTGCGCAAAAGGATCCTCCAGCACCAGGAGCCGTTCTAACGGAGGCGGAGGCCGAACGGAGGCGAGGCTAGGCCAACTCGTTACTGTATTTCCACTATAAATTTTTTTTTCACCCCTCTAAGGTTTGGTTTTTATTTTATTTTTTTTGAGACAGGGTCTCACTCTGTCGCCCGGACTGGAGTGCAGTGGCGCGAGCTTGGCTCACTGCAGCCTTGACCTCCCTGGCTCAAGCGATCCTGTCGCCTCAGCCTCCCAAGTAGTTGGTACTACAGGCGCGCACCACCATGCCCGACTAATTATTTTGATTTGTTGTTTGAGACGGAGTCTCGCTATGTTGCCTAGGGTGGTCTCGAACTCCTGGGTTCAAGTGATCCTCCTGCCTTGGCCTCTCAAAGTGCAGGGATTATAGGCCTTAGCCACTGTGCCTGGCGGACTAACTGAATTTTTTTTTCTTCATGTCAGTCGCGCAATGTGCCGATGTCATAACAAGGTTCGAGGGTGGCACATCTCACACGGGAACACCCAATCATCACGCTTATAAACTACAAAAAGTCAACTAACTGAATTCTTACAAGGCATGGGTGATTAGTAAAAAGGGAAAAATAATTAGACCTACTGTGTGCAGAGCACTCTGGTGGAAATTGGAAAATCAGATATTTAGGGCAATTAAAACTACAAACAAACGCTCATGAACTTTGTTCATTTTACAAATATTTATTAAGGCCCTACTATGTACCACCTATGGTGATAAGTGTTGAAAATATTGTAAAAACCGGTCATGTTTCCGGCCTTCACTGTACTTCAATAAAAGGGTCATACGGTAATCAATCACACAAATAAAATTGCAACTATGGCCGGGTGCAGTGGCTCACGCCTGTAATCCCAGCACTTTGGGAGGCCGAAGTGGGCTGATCACGAGGTCAGGAGTTCGAGACCAGCCTGACCAACATGGTGAAACCCCGTCTCTACTAAAAATACAAAAATTAGCCCGGCATGGTGGTGAGCGCATGTAATCCCAGCTACTTAGGAGGCTGAGGCAGGAGAATTGCTTGAACCCGGGAGGCAGAGGTTGCAGTGAGCTGAGATTGTGCTACTGCACTCCAGCCTGGGTGACAGAGTGAGACTGTCTCAAAAAAAAAAAAATTGCAACTGTGACTAGTACGTCAAAAAGAGACAGGGCACTATAGAAGGCTAAAGATCTGGGGGTCAAGGAAGACGGTACACAATTCTGTGTAATTAAATGTTCAGTGATGTGGGATGGACTCAAGTGGAGAAGCAGCTCAGAAAAAGAAGGGTTCAGAGAGTTTTATATTAGTTAAAAATATTTTTTTTTTAGACAGTCTCGCTTTATCACCCAGGCTGGAGTTCAGTGGCTCGATCTCAGCTCACTGCAACCTCCATCTTCTGAGTTCAAGCGATTATCATGCCTCAGCCTCTGGAGTAGCTAGGATTACAGGTGTGTGCCACCACACCCGGGTAATTTTTGTACTTTTAGTAGAGACGGGGTTTCACCATGTTTGCCAGGCTGGTCTCGAACTCCTCACCTCAGGTAATCTGCCTGCCTTGATTTTCCAAAGTGCTGGGATTACAGATGTGAGCCACCATGCCCAGCTCAAAAATACATTTCAAGTAGAAAGAAAAAATCTATCAAGTGCCAGACATTGTGCTAAGCATCCCACATGAATTAAGGCTATGTCATTATCTCCATTTCACAGCTAAGAAAACAGAAGGGTGTATAAGAATCTGAAGGCCAGGCACTATATGCCTGTAATCCCGAGACTTTGGGAGCCTGAGGCGGGTGGATCGCTTGAGTCCAGGAGTTTGAAACCAGCTTGGGCAACATAGCAAGGTCCTGTCTCCATAAAAAATGAAAGAATTAAGGCCAGGCGCGGTGGCTCACGCTTGTAATCCCAGCACTTTGGGAGGCCGAGGCGGGTGAATCACGAGGTCAGGAGATCGAGAACACGGTGAAACCCCGTCTCTACTAAAAAATACAAAAAATTAGCCGGGCGTGGTGGCGGGCACCTGTAGTCCCAGCTACTCGGAGAGGCTGAGGCAGGAGAATGGCGTGAACCCGGGAGGTGGAGCTTGCAGTGAGCCGAGATTGTGCCACTGCACTCCAGCCTGGGCGACAGAGTAAGACTCCGTCTCAAAAAAAAAAAAAAATTGAAAGAATTAGCCAGGCATAGTGGCGTGCACCTGTAGTCCCAGCTACTCAGGAGGCTGAAGCAGGAGGATCACTTGAGCCTGGGAGGTTGAGGCTGCAGTGAGCCGTGATCATGCCACTGCACTCCAGCCTGGGCAACAGAGCCAGACTGTGTCTCAAAAAAAAAAAAAAAAAAAATGTGAAAAGGGTAGTCAAAATGCTGGATCACAGAGGCTCATCACCTGATGCCTTAGGAGAAAATGACAGTATGAGTGAACCTCAGGAGTTGGACATCTCCACAAAAGCACTGACACCATGAACCTAAGTAATTTCGCCTAGGGCTGTCCTTGACAGCTCACTACACAGAGATGGTGTATCCTGGTGGCCTCCAGCAGGATTAAGTGACCAGCAGTGATGCTGGAACCCCAGCTACATTAACAACATGAAAACATTGTAGAGAAAAATTCCAAAGTAGGCCAGACGCGGTGGGTCACACCTGTAATCTCAGCACTTTGGGAGGCCGAGGTGAGCAGATCACTTGAGGTCAGGAGTTCGTAACCAGCCTGGCCGACATGGTGAAATCCCATCTCTACTAAAAATACAAAAAATTAGCCGGCATGGTGGCCCGCGCCTGTAATCCCAGCTACTCGGGAGGCAGAGGCAGGAGAATCACTTAAACCCCGGAGGCGGAGGTTGCAGTCAGCCCAGATAGCACCATTGCACTCCAGCCTGGGCAACAAAGTGAGACTCCATCTCAAAAAATAAATAAATAATAAAAATAAAATAAACCCCAAAGTAGGACTTCTGTTAATCAAATTACAATGGCTCAGAGCCATCATAATTCACAAGATTCATGCAAACATCCCCTCAGTTGTACTCCCATGCTAGCGGGTGAAATATAACAGTTTAATATTACAGAAATGCCTACATCCCTAAAATGAAACCAGTTGTTTAGATAAATGCAGGCTTTGAGATTGCAAATAATGTTTCAAAGATCATTTAAGAGGAAGGGGTGGCCAGGCACAGTGGCTCATGCCTGTAATCCCAGCACTTTGGGAGGCCAAGGTGGGTGGATCACTTGAGCTGAGGAGTTCGACACTAGTCTGGGCAACATGATGAAATCCTGTCTCTACAAAAAATTAGCTGGGCATGGGTGCACCTGTAGTCCCAGCTACTCAGGAGGCTGAGGCTGGAGGATCACCTGAGCTCAGGAAGGTCAAGGCTGCAGTGAACTGTGATCGCGACACTGCACTTTAGCCTGGGTAACAGAGCGAGACTGTCTCAAAAAAAAAAAAAAAAAAAAAAAAAAGTTGCAGAGGAAACATGTTTAGAATATACTAAGTAAAACCACAGGCAAAATTGTTCTTACAGTACACTTTTCATTAGGCAAAAAGACATATAGAAAAGAATAAAAAATACAATGTCTAAAGACAATTGGTGGGTCGGGCGCAGTGGCTCACGCCTGTAATCCCAGCACTTTGTGAGGCCGAGGCAGGCGGATCACGAGGTCAGGAGATCAAGACCATCCTGGCTAACACAGTGAAACCCCTCTCTACTAAAAATACAAAAACAAAATTAGCCGGGCATGGTGACGGGTGCCTGTAGTCCCAGCTACTCAGGAGGCTGAGACAGGAGAATGGCGTGAACCTGAGAGGCAGAGCTTGCAGTGAGTGGAGATGGCGCCACTGCACTCCAGCCTGGGCAACAGAGCGAGACTCTGTCTCAAAAAAATAAATAAATTAAATAAGACAACTGGTGACTTTTTCTATCTCCTTTTCTGTCTTTTCTAAATTTTCTCTAAGGGGGATATATTTTGCCTTGTTTGTATGTCGACCAATTAAAAAATACAAGTAGAATAATAAAGCAAATACTGATAATCTCATGACATGTAATTAGCATGTTGTCATATTTACTTCCTTTGTTTCCAGTTTTTACAGTGAGCTGAGATCGTGCCACTGCACTCCAGCCTGGGCGACAAAGTGAGACTCTGTCTCAAAAAAAAAAAAAAACCAGAATATCTTGTCATCCCCAAAACTCCTTCATGGTCAAACCCTGCTCCCACTTTTAATCCCTGGCAACCACTGATCTGTCTGTCTTCTGTCCCTATAGTTTTGCCTTTCCAGAATGTCACACAACAAAATCATATCATATGTAGCCTTTTGAGTTTGGCTTTTTTTCACTTAGCATAATGCATTTGAGATTCATCCAAGTTGTAGTATATAACAACTTACTCATTTTTATTGCCAAGGGTATTCCACACTATCTACTTACCAACTGCAAGCTATTGGTTTGTTTCCAGTTTTTAGCAATTATAAAGCTGCTATATACATTTGTATACAGGTTTCTTGCAAACATAAGTTTTGTTTCTCTTGGGTGAGAATCACCTAGGAGATTGCTAGGTCAAATGGTAAGTACATGTTTAACTTCATGAGAAATTGCTAACCTGTTTCACCCAGAGCAGTTGTATCATTTTGCATTCTCACCAGCAATGTATGACTGTTCCAGTTGCTTCACATTCTTGTCTACAGTTGGTATTATCAGATTTGAGGTTTTGTTCTTTTTTTTTTTGAGACGGAGTCTCGCTCTGCCGCCCAGGCTGGAGTACAGTGGCACAGTCTTGGCTCACTGCAACCTCTGCCTCCCGGGTTCATGCCATTCTCCTGCCTCAGCCTCCCAAGTAGCTGGGACTATAGGCGCCTGCCACCACGTCCAGCTAATTTTTTGTATTTTTTGTAGAGACGGGGTTTCACCATGTTAGCCAGGGTGGTCTCAATCTCCTGACCTCGTGATCCGCCTGCCTCGGCCTCCCAAAGTGCTGGGATTACAGGCATGAGCCACTGCGCCTGGCCTGGGGTTTTGTTCTTAAAAAAAAAAAAAAAAATTTAGCCATTCTAATTGATGTATAGTGGTATCTTATTGAGGTTTAATTTGTACTTCTCTAGTGACTAACAATGTTGAGCATCTTTTCTTTTTTTTTTTGGAGACAGAGTCTCGCTCTGTCACCCAGGCTGCAGTGCAGTGGCGCGATCTCCGCTCACTGCAAGCTCCACCTCCCGGGTTCATGCCATTCTCCTGCCTCAGCCTCTCGGAGTAGCTGGGACTACAGGCGCCCGCCACCACGCCCGGCTAATTTTTTGTATTTTTAGTAGAGACGGAGTTTCACCATGGTCTTGATCTCCTGACCTCGTGATCCGCCCGCCTCGGCCTCCCAAAGTGCTGGGATTACAAGCGTGAGCCACCGCGCTCGGCCAGCAATTTTCGAATATACATTATTTATTGACTATAGTCATCATGCTGTATAACAGATGTCCAGAATATATTCCTCCCAACCAAAAGGGTGACTTGTACCCTTTGACCAATATCTCCCTGTTTCATCTCAACTCCCCTGGCCCTGGCAACCACCATTCTACTCTCTGTTTTTGTGAGTTCAACTTATTTTACTGATTGATTGATTGATTGAGACGGAGTTTCGCTCTTGTTGCCCAGGCTGGAGTGCAATGGCACAATCTCGGCTCACCGCAACCTCCGCCTCCCGGGTTTAAGCGATTCTCCTGCCTCAGCCTCCCGAGTAGCTGGGATTATAGGCATGCGCCACCACGCCTGGCTAATTTTGTGTTTTTAGTGGAGACAGGGTTTCTTCATGTTGGTCAGGCTGGGCTTGAACTCCTGACCTCAGGTAATCTGTCCACCTTGGCCTCCCGAAGTGCTTGGATTACAGGTGTGAGCCACCGCACCCGGCCAATTTATTTTAAAGATTCCAGCCGGGCGTGGTGGCTCACACCTGTAATCCCAGCACTTTGGGAGGCCAAGGCGGGTGGATCACGAGGTCAGGAGTTCAAGACCAGCCTGACCAAGATGGTGAAACCCCGTCTCTACTAAAAATACAAAAATTAGCCAGGTGCTGTGGCAGGCGCCTGTAATCCCAGCTACTCGGGAGGCTGAGGCAGAAGAATCGCTTGAACCCAGACGGCAGAGGTGGCAGTGAGCTAAGATCACGCCACTGCACTTCAGCCTGGGTGATAGAGTGAGTCTCTGTCTCAAAAAAAAAAAAAAAAAAAAAATTCCACATATGAGTGAGAACATGCAGTATTTTTCTTTTTTCTTTTCTTTTTTTTTTTTTTTTCTTTTTTTTGAGATGGAGTTTCGCTCTTGTTGCCCAAGAGGAGTGCAGTGGCGTGATCTCGGCTCACTGCAACCTCCGCCTCCTGGGTTCAAGCAATTCTCCTGCCTCCGCCTCCAGAGTAGCTGGGATTACAGGCGCCCACCACTGCGCCCGGCTAATTTTGTATTTTTAGTAGAGATGGGGTTTCGCCATGTTGGCCAGGCTGGTCTCAAATTCCTGACCTCAGGTGATCCGCCCATCTTGGCCTCCCAATGTGCTGGGATTATAGGCGTGAGCCACCGTGCCCAGACCACATTTTCTTTATCCATTCATCTGGCAATGGACACTTGATTCCATAGTGTGACTATTGTGAATAGTGCTGCAATGAACATGGGAGTGCAGATATTTCTTCAAAATACTGATTTTCATTTCCTATGTATATATATCCAGAAGTGAGATTGTTGGATCACATGGTAATTCCATTTTCAGTTTTGCCAGGAACCTCCATACTGTTTGCCATAATGGCTGTACTAATACACATTCCCACCAAGAGCCTGGGAGGGTTCTATTTTCTCCACATCCTCACCAACACTTATCTTTTGGCCATTTAATGTCTTCTGTTGAGAAATGTCTACTTAGGTCCTTTGCCCATTTTAAAATTGTTTCCTTGCTATTGAGGTCCTTATATATTTTGAATATTAACTCTTTATTGGATGTATGATTTGCAAATGTTTTCTCCCATTCTGTAAACTGCCTTTTCACTGTTTTTTTGCTTCTTCTCACATCAGATAGGCAATGTGTTGACATCATAACAAGGTTTGAGGGAGGCACACCTCACACGTGAACATGAAAATCCACTCATCATGCTTATGAACTATGAAAAAATCTGTTGTATTTTGTTTGCCATTCTTGTTTATTTTTTTATTTTTTATTTTTTTTTGAGATGGAGTCTCAATCTGTTGCCCAGGCTGGAGTGCAGTGGCGCAACCTTTGCCTCCTAGGTTCAAGTGATTTTCCTGCCTCAGCCTCCAGAGTAGCTGGGATTGTAGATGTGCACCACCACAACCAGCCTATTTTTGTGTCTTTAGTAGAGACGGAGTTTCACCATGTTGGCCAGGCTGATGTCGAACTCCTGACCTCAGGTGATCCACCCATCTTGGCTTCCCAAAGTGCTGGGATTATAGGTGTGAGCCACCGCACCCAGCCTGTTTTTTATATTCAAGATGTCAGTGCAAATATTTCATCCATTTATTTAGCTGTTTTCTTACTGCTGAGTATTAATAGTTCTTTATATATTTATTGAAGCCAATTGTTAATGCTTTTCAAATGCATGTGTATGTCCATAATGTATATGTGGTGATATATTACTTTTACAATGGTAAACAAACAAACACAACAATAACAACAACAAAAACCCAAACATCATTTCCATGTACAATACAGTTTTGGCCTATGGTATCTTTATCATGCAGTGAAGTTGATACTGCATTGCTCCTTTGTGTATGTTGCGTTTTCCTGAGGTTTTTCTGCAAATGTCATTCTAGTGTCTTTTGCTTTGAGAACATGCAGTGAATAAATGACTACACTATAAGCTCCATAAGCGTAGAAACTGTTTCTCATTTTATCTCCAGTGCCTCACACATAATAGACATACATTGTATTTAATGCTAATAAACAACTTCTTAGGCAAAATGTTTGTGAAAGCCACACTGAAGCATTTATCATTTATTGAATTGAAATGTTCCATTTCATTTATTTATTTACTGAGACAGGGTCTTGCTCTGTCACCCAGGCTGAAATGCAGTGGTGTGATCTTGGCTCACTACAGCCATGACCTCCTGGGTCCCACCTCAGCCCCATGAGTAACTGGGACTACAGGCATGCACCACCACACCCACCTAATTTTGTTTTGTTTATTTTTTGTGGTGGAGGTCTCTCTGGGTTGCCCAGTTTGTCCTCAAAACTCCTGGGCTCAAGCAATCCTCCCATCTCAGCCTCCCAAAGTAATGGGATTACACGAATAAGCCACCACACCTATCCAATAAAATTATTATTATTATTTTTTTTTTGAGGTGGAGTCTCGCTCTGTCGCCCAGGCTGGAGTGCAGTGGCGCAATCTCGGCACACTGCAAGCTCCGCCTCCCGGGTTCACACCATTCTCCTGCCTCAGCCTCCTGAGTAGCTGGAACTACAGGCACCCGCCACCGCACCCAGCTAATTTTTTGTATTTTTAGTAGAGACGGGTTTCACTATGGTCTCGATCTCCTGACCTCGTGATCCACCCGCCTCAGCCTCCCAAAGTGCTGGGATTACAGGCTTGAGCCACCGCGCCCGGCAATAAGATTATTTTTTAAAAAAACGTTATGGTTGGAAGATGCAGCTGAGGCACAATACAAACTTCATGCTTGATAGTCTTAGCAAGCTCAAAGGAGCCAAAGATAACTTTGTCCTAAATGCAAACGTTGATGCCAATGGATACCACCACTTAGACAAATGTAACAAACAATTGCTTTTTTTGCACTTTCAAGGTATCAGTGAGATCCAGGGAGAGGCTAATAGAGGGCCAGTATGGTACAGAAAACACAAAACTGATTTATGAGACTCTGAGTGGCTCTGCACTGACCTGGGAATAAGGTTTTAGTTTTGGCTTTGCCACCAGGATGGACATGTCACTCAACCTGTCTGGGTTTGCTTCTATATTCCTAGAATGGCAGGAGCAGACTAAATTATCTCTAAGATTCTTTCTCACCCTAATGTTCTGTGAGTTTTAATTCTTGCTAGTCCTAATCTTTTGCCAATTTAGTGCACAGGGTGACTTTACTTTTTTTTTTTTTTAGCAGATACGGTGTCTCACTATGGTGCCCAGGCTGGTCTTAAACTCCTGGCCTCAAGTGATCTTCCAAGGTAACTTTTCATTAGAAAATAAACCAGCCGGGCACAGTGGCTCATGCCTGTAATCCCAACACTTTGGGAGGCCAAGGTGGGAAGACTGCTTGAGCCCAGGAGTTTGAGACCAGCCTAAGCAGCATAGTGAGGCCCTGTCTCTAAAAACAAAGAAAACAAATAAATAAAGAAAAATTAAATAAAGAAACCCCAGCCTGGTCAATCTGGTGAAATACTGTCTCTACTAAAAATACAAAAATTAGCTGGGCCTGGTGGCACATACCTGTAATCTCAGCTCTTCAGGAGGCTGAGGCATGAGAATCGCTTGAACCTGGGAGGCGGAGGTTGCAGTGAGCCAAGATTGCACCACTGCACTCCAGCCTGGGTAACAGAGCGAGACCCTGTCTCAAAAAAAAAAAAAAAAAAAAAAGAACAACAAAAAACCTAAGAACTCTAAATCAGCCTTTCTTATTGTATAATCTACTTGACAGTTATATGGCCTTTAGATGTTAGTTGTTGTTGCTGTTATTGTTGTTTTGAGACAGAATCCAGCTCTGTTGCCTAGGCTGGAGTGCAGTGGTGTGACCTCAACTCGCTGCAAATTCCACCTCCAAGGTTCGAGCGATTCTTGTGCCTCAGCCTCCCGAGTAGCTGGGATTACAGGCACACATCATCAAGCCTGGCTAATTTTTTTTTTTTTCATTTTTAGTAGAGATGGGGTTTCACCATATTGACCAGGCTGGTCTTGAACTCCTGACCTCAAGCGATCTGCCCACCTTGGCCTCCCAAAATACTGGGATTACAGGTGTGAACCACTGCACCCAGCCATGTATTTTGGTACAATTATTGACAGCAGCAATTGTCTGCAAACTGCCAGAGCAAATTTTCTAAATCATATTATCCAGAGGCAACTGGGGTCCAACCTTTTTTGCAGGCAACAGCATGAATCTGAGTATAAATACTGGGAAGGAGCTTAGAGATGAACAACAGGCTTCCTGTCCCCACCACGTTTTTTTTTTTTTTCTATTTTTCTTTTTATTGTAGAGACAGGGTTTTGCTGTTGACCAGGCTGGTGTTGAACTTCCGGCCTCAAGTGATCTATCCGCCTCAGCCTCCCAAAGTGCTGGGAGGCATAAGCCTCAGCACCCAGCTGCCACACCATGTTTTTGAGATGGTGTCTCACTCTGTCACCAAGGCTGGAATGCAGTGGCATGATCATAGCTCACTGCAGCCTCGACCTTCTAGGCTCAAGTGATCCTCCTACTTCAGCCTCCCCAGTAGCTGGGACTATAGGCTTGTGCCACCACACCCTCCTAATTTAAAAACTGCTTTTATAGAGAGGGGTCTCACTATGTTGCCCAGGCTGGTCTCAAATTCCTGGGCTCAAGCAATCCTCCTGCCTCAGCCTCCCAAAGTGCTAGGACTATAGGTGTGAGCCACCACGCCTGGCCTGTACCCCACTTAGTGTGGCTTATAGTAAAGGCTGAGTATTATCTGAAATGCTTGGGACCAGAGGTGTTTTGGATTTGGGATTTTTTCAGCTTTTAGAAACCTGAAATACTTTTGGAACATCCTTATATACTTACTCATTGAGCATCTCTAATCCGAAATCCAAAATGCTCCAATGAGCATTTCCTTTGAGTGCCATGTCAGTGCTCAAAAAGTTTTAGATTTTGAAGCATTTCAGATTTTCAGAATGGGGATCATCAACCTCTAGTATACTTCTTTAGCTTGGTGAAATAAACATGGGTAGTTAAAGGTCTGAGTAACAAGAGTGGAATGACAGAACTGGGTACTTCTGTAACAATCAGCCAGACAATAAGCTCCCTATTTTTTCCTGCTTCTGAAATCCACTTTAACCATGTTGGCCAGGATGGTCTCGATCTCTTGACCTCGTGATCCGCCCGCCTTGGCCTCCCAAAGTGCTAGGATTACAGGCGTGAGCCATAGCGCTCGGCCCAAGCTTAATTTTTAAAGACAGACTGAAAACTGCTTTATTATCAAGGGACTTGCAATCTATGCCTAATAGCTCATGGGTTCAAACTTTTCAGCTTTTCAGTAAATAAGTGAATTAAACCAAATTATAGGGTAAAAAACATTTCAAAGTATACAGGCATGAAGAGATTCCCTTGAAGGTGCCTATGAATGGCTTAGAGGAAAATTTAAAATTTAGCTCATTTTCCACTCACAAGATTTTTTTTTTTTTTAAGACAGGGTCACACTCTGTTGCCCGGGATGGAGTGCAGTGGTGCAATCTCAGCTCACTGCAACTTCCACCTCCTAGGCTCAAGCAATCCTCCTACTTCAGCATCCTGAGTAGCTGGGACTACATGTGCGTGCCAGTTAATTTTTGTATCTTTAGTGGAGATGGGGGTCTTGCCACATTGCCCAGGTTGGTCTCGAACTCCGTCTCAAAAAAAAAGGTAGATTAAAAAAATTATAATTAAAAAAATTATGATGAGTTGGCTGGACATAAATAGAAAAAAAGAGCTGCCGGGCACGGTGGCTCACGCCTGTAATCCCAGCACTTTGGGAGGCTGAGGCAGGCGGATCACAAGGTCAGGAGATCAAGACCGTCCTGGCTAATACAGTGAAACCCCGTCTCTACTAAAAATACAAAAAGTTAGCCAGGTGTGGCGGCGTGCACCTGTAGTCCCAGCTACTTGGAAGGCTGAGGCAGGAGAATCACTTGAACCCCGGAGGCAGAAGTTGCAGCGAGCCGCAATTGTGCCACAGCACTCCAGCCTGGCAACAGAGCAAGGCTCTGTCTCAAAAAAAAAAAAAAAAAAAAGCTAACTAAAAGAATAAATAAATAAATAAATAAATAAATAAATAAATAAAAACGGGTCTCATTATGTTGCTGAGGCTTGTGCTGACCTCCTAGGCTCAAGCTATCCTCCCACCTCAGCCTCCTGAGTAATTGGGATTACAGGCGCACACCACCACACCTAGCAGTATGGTACTATTAAGGGCACTAACTCATTTAGAATATATTATTTTAATACCAATAAATTAAGAGGTTTTTTTTGAGATGGGATTTTGCTCTTGTTGCCCAGTCTGGAGTGCAGTGGTGCAATCTTAGCTCACTGCAACCTCTGCCTCCTGTGTTCAAGTGATTCTCCTGCCTCAGCCCCTTAAGTAGCTGGGAGTACAGGCATGTGCCACCATGCCTGGCTAATTTTTTTTGTATTTTTAGTAGAAACAGGTTTTCACCATGTTGGTCAGGCTGGCCTTGAACTCCTGACCTCAAGTGATCCACCTGCCTCAGCCTCTCAAAGTGCTGGGATTACAGGCGTGAGCCACTGTGCCCGGCCAATTAAGATTAATATCTATAAGTCAATAAAAAATTTATTGAGCATTTTCACATGTAATGTCATAAAAAGGTTTTTCTGCCTAGTATACCATCATTTTTGCCTCTATATCATGCTAGTCCTTGCATATAGCAGGAACTGAATGCTTTTAAGCACCTGCCTGCTATTAAATCAATGTGTCTTTTAAACTGACTTCCCCAGATAACCTAAAACTTGAACTTTAGAACTACTTCTTTTTTTTTTTTTTGAGACAGAGTCTCACTTTGTCGCCCAGCAGGCTGGAGTGCAGTGGCGTGATCTCGGCTCACTGCAATCTCTGCAGGTTCAAGCGATTCTCTTGCCTCAGCCTCCTGAGTAGCTGGGATTACAGGCACCTGCCACAATGCCCAGCTAATTTTTGTATTTTTAGTAGAGACCGGGTTTCGCCACATTGGCCAGGCTGGTCTGGAACTCCTGACCTCAAGTGATCCACCTGGCCAAAGTGATAAGCTTACAGGCATGAGCCACTGCACCTGGCCAAAGATGTTAATTTCTATTCTAGGATGCACATGCTAAATCAGAGACAAATCCATATCAAGATCAAATCCAGAGCTGAAGCAGTGTCAGCATGGTAGGATTGGGAGGAACTGAGAAGAGGAAAAGGGCAATACTAAATGAAAAAGTCAAGTCCAGGAGAACTTTCTGGGGGAAATTTGGCTTGAGGTAGACTTTTTTTTTTTTGAGATGGAGTCTCGCTCTGTTGCCCAGGCTGGAGTGCAGTGGCGCAATCTCAGCTCACTGCAAGCTCCGCCTCCCAGGTTCATGCCATTCTCCTGCCTCAGCCTCCTGAGTAGCTGGGACTACAGGTGCCCACCACCACGCCCAGCTAATTTTTTTTTTGTATTTTTTTTAGTAGAGCTGGGGTTTCACCGTATTAGCCAGGATGGTCTTGATCTCCTGACCTTGTAATCCAACCGCCTCGGCCTCCCAAAGTGCTGGGCACCATGCCTGGCCTTGAGCTAGACTTTGAATGGCAAATATGATTTGAATTGAGGGAAATTAATGTATACAGAGCATAATGACTTATGTGTGATTAAAATAGACATTCTATATAGCGGATAAGCCTTTAGAAGTAGGTTGGTACAAGTTTATAGTAAGCTTTGGATACCAAAATGAAAAGTTTAAACTATCTGCTTTTCTTTTTTTTTTTTTTTTTGAGACAGAGTCTTGCTCTGTCACCAGGCTGCGGTGCAGTGGCACGATCTCGGCTCATTGCAACCTCCGCCTCCCGATTTTAAGCGATTCTCCTGCCTCAGTCTCCCGAGTAGCTGGGAGTATAGGTGCCCACCACCATGCCCAGCTAATTTTTTGTATTTTTAGTAGAGACGGGGTTTCACTGTGTTAGCCAGGATGGTACCGATCTCCTGACCTCATGATCCACCCACCCTCGGCCTCCCAAAGTGCTGGGATTATAGGCATGAGCCACTGCACCCGGCTATCTGCTTTTCAAAGAGTAGACATTTAGCCTGTGCCTTATAAAACTAATAATCTTCCTTGGATTGTGGCTAAATTGTGTGAATGCTGGTATTTCAACAGACTGTAAGCATCATGTCTGATTCAATGCTGTTATCTTTTATTGGAATTTAACATGACTACATAGTAAATACTTGGTAAACGTGCTGAATGACCAATGATTCCCAGGATGAGCTAGTCAGCTGAAAGTCCAAACATGGGGACTTGGGCTGTTAAGCCACCTAGGCTTTGAATCAAACAGCTACATCTGAAAGTTTTATGTTAGAATAATAATGCCATATATTACATTTCTGTGCAATAAGTGAGCCCATCTCTAGCTCCTCTCCCCATCATAATCACAGCAGTCAGAAAAAAAGTTGAGGAGTTTATTAGGGAAATATGAGAGGCATAGACACTCCAAGTGACAGAAATAAAAGTCTGAAAATGTCCCTTCAAGCCAAGTGGGGGCCTGGCCTTGACCTCCCCAAATCAACAAGAAACTGGTGGGTTAGCAACAACATTCTCTGGCAGCCACATTGCCAGGGCATGAGTGTCTTGACCAGGACTGCCCCCCAACTTCCCACCAAAGATGGGGAGGAGACAAAGGCTGTTCACAGAAGCAGTGCAAAGGCAATGAGAACTTTAAGGAAAGTTTGAGAGAGAGAGAAAGAAAGATAGAGGTGGGGAGGACCTTCACAAAGAGTCCCAGGCTTTTGGCTGTGAATGTCTCAAATACATTGACAAGTAGATGTATAAAATGTTACTGAAAAGGTAAAATGCCTAATGTCGTTTCCAACAGTTCCTCTGAACTTCTTCCCACATACCACATCACACCCCAGATGGCAGAGCCCAAAGGCCACACTTTTGAAAAAAGAAAAACAAGAATAAGCCCTGTTGCTCTTTAAGGAGAAAGGAAGGAGCTGAAGGCTGCTGGGGTCTTTCCCATGTGGCCTGTGTTGTGTAAAGCAACTTCCCAGCAGCAGCACGGCACTGTTCTAGGTGAGTGTCTCACCTTTTGTCACCTGTGAAAGGAAAGGAAAACTGACATTTAGATAAATTAAAAAAGATTAGAGGGGTCTAAAAAGAAATCTTACTTTAGATCCTAAGCAGTGAGAAATAGTAGAAAAGAAGATAGCTGTGAAGTCACAGAAACATCGTTCAAATCCAGGCAATGTGCTTAACTTTTCTTTTCTTTTCTTTTTTTTTTTTTTTTGAGATGGAGTCTCACTCTGCCACCCAGGCTGGGGTGCAGTGGTGGGATCTCGGCTCACTGCAACCTCCACCTCCCAGGTTCAAGTGATTCTTCTGCCTCAGCCTCTCAAGTAGCTGGGACAACAGGTGTGAGCCACCATGCCTGGCTAATTTTTGTATTTTTAGTAGAGATGGGGTTTCACCATGTTGGCCAGGCTGGTCTCGAACTCCTGACCTCAGGTGATCCGCCCACCCCAGCCTCCCAAAATGCTGGGATTATAGGCGTGAGCCACCATGACCGGCCAGTGCTTAAGTTTCCTAAGACTGTTTCTGCTTTCAGGTTTTTTTCAGCAATAAGTGGAAATGTGCATTCTCTCTTGGAATGCCCTTGCCCATCAAACTCACCCGTGCTTCAATGTACTCTATTCTCCGTTCAAGGGCTGTCAATTTCTCGTTTAGTGTTGCAAGTCTTGAACGACAAGACATATCTGAGAAAAAGAGACTGGTGTTCAGGATTAATGTCACTCCGAACACAGACACAGACATATACAACACCTACACTGAAAAAGAGGAATAATACACAGAATACAAATGGAAGTGGATACAGTGCTAAGATCCACTCTTAGCACAGTTGCTTAGAGTGGATCTGCTGAACTTCCTATCAAGTGTTGCAAGTAGAGAATAATGTCCCCACAAAAATGTCGTTTCTTGCAGGGCACGGTGGCTCACGCCTGTAATCCGAGAACTTTGGGAGGACTAGGCGAGTGGATCACCTGAGGTCAAGAGTTCGGGACCAGCCTGGCCAACTTCGTGAAACCCTATCTCTTACTAAAAATACAAAAATTAGCCAGGCATGATGGCACATGCCTGTAATCCCAGCTACTCGAAAGGCTGAGGCAGGAAAATCACTTGAACTGGGGGGGCAAAGGTTGCAGTGAGCCAAGATCTCGCCACTTCACTCCAGCCTGGGTGAAAGAGCAAAACTCTGTCTCAAAAAAAAAAATCCTTTCTCTAATCCCTGGATCCTGTGAATATGGATTATACATGAGGAAACAGGGCTTTGCAGGTATGATAAGGTTAAGAACCTTGAGAATCTAGAGTTTGTCTTGGATTGTCCATTTGGGCCCAATCTAATCATAGTCCACATATGTAGGTGAGAAAGGCAGAGGAAGGGGGTCAAAGATGAAATGAAAGAAGAAAAAGAGATTCGAAGTGTGAAGGGGATGCAATCTGCCATTGCTGGCTTTGAAAGTGGAAGAAGGGAGCCATGAGCCAAGGGATGTAAGTGACCTTTAGAAGCTGGGAACAACTCTCAGCTCACAGCCAGCAACAAAACAGAGATCTCAGTCCTACAACCACGAGAAACTGAATTCTGCCAACAACCCAATATTCGAGGAACTAGACCCTCTCCTAGAGCCTCCAGAAAGGAAGGCAGTCCTGCTGAAATCCTGATTGGAGCTCAGGCCAGGAGCAGTGACTCATGCCTGTAATCCTAATACTTCAGAAGGCCAAGGTGTGAAGACTGCTGGCCAAGGTGTGAAGATTGCTAACCCAGTGACCAGTGTTTGATTTATGACCTACACATGGTAAATAATAAATTTATGTGGTTTAAGCCACAAAATGTGTGTAATTTGTTTTTTTTTGTTTGTTTGTTTGTTTTTTGAGACGGAGTCTCACTCTGTTGCCAGGCTGGAGTGCAGTGGCGTGATCTCGGCTCACTGCAACCTCCGCCTCCCAGGTTCAAGCGATTCTCCTGCCTCAGCCTCCCAAGTAGCTGGGACTACAGGTGTGCGCCACCATGCCCAGCTAATTTTTTTTTTTTTTTGTATTTTTAGTAGAGACGGGGTTTCACCATGTTGGCCAGGATGGTCTCAATCTCTTGACCTCGTGATCTGCCCGCCTTGGCCTCCCAAAGTGCTGAGATTACAAGTGTGAGCCACCACGCCCAGCCTGTGTGGTAATTTGTTATTCCAGGAATAGCAAATGAATACACCAAGGCTGTACAGCCATTTACTAATGGCCTAACTAAGACTTTCAAGAGAGGGGACATGGCAAGAATAAGAAAATAATCTCAACAGGAAAGAAACGAGGCCGGGCGTGATGGGTCACGCCTGTAATCCCAGCACTTTGGGAAGCCAAGGTGGGCAGATCAACTGAGGTCAGGAGTTTGAGACCAGCCTGGCTAACATGGTGAAACCCCATCTCTACTAAAAATACAAAATTAGCTGGGTGTGGTGGCAGGTGCCTCTAGTCCCAGCTACTCGGGAGGCTGAGGCAGGAGAATCACTTGAACCTAGGAGGCGGAGGTTGCAGTGAGCCAGGATTGCACCACTGCACTGCAGCCTGGGTGACAGAGTGAGACGCCATCTCAAAAAAAAAAAAAAAAAAAAAAAAGGCTGGGCATAGTGGCTCATGCGTGTAATCCCAGCACTTTGGGAGGCCAAGGCAGGTGGATCACGAGGTCAGGAGTTCAGGACCAGCCTGGCCAAGATGGTGAAACCCCGTCTCTACTAAAAATATGAAAATTAGCCGGGTGTGGTGGCGGGCACCTGTAATTCCAGCTACTTGGGAGGCTGAGGCAGAGAACTGCTTGAACCCGGGAGATGGAGGTAGCAGTGAGCCGAGATTGTGCCACTGCACTCCAGCCTGGGCAACACAGTGAGACTCCATCTCAAAAAAAAAAAAAAAAAAAGAAAGTAGAGGCTAAGAAAGCAGCAGAAATTATGGGGAGGGAAGGTGTGAGAGTTCTGAGCTCATTAAAGCCATGTCACTACTGTTGTTCCCAGAGGCAAAGGCCTTTCAGAACTAGAGAAAACTTGGAGAACATCAAATACCCTATAAAGCCCACATTCCATCTGTGAAAACAGCCAAAATTATTTTTCTTCCTCTAGCTTTTCCAATCTTCTTTTATCATCTCATTCAAGATGAAACCAGATTTAATTTAAAACATCTTTTTCTCTGCAAATTTCTGTAACAGGAACTATTCTTTTTCCAACTATTCTCAACATATGAGAGAAAAGGTATCTTAGCATGGTCATTATCTTCTACTCTCTCCTCCAACCTTGTTGTTCAGTCATCTCTCAACAACCTTCAGTTTTCAAGTCTGAAATATTCGCTGAGACTCTCCCACGTAATGATTTAACACTTAGCTAACAAGTTTCCCTTTCATCTATTCCCCATCTCTACTAAAAATGCAAAAAAAAAAAAAAAAAAAAAAAAGAAACCCTGTCTCTACTAAAAATACAAGATTAGCTAGGCATGATGGCGCACGCCTATAATCCCAGCTACTCAGGAGGCTGAGGCAGGAGAATGGCTTGAACCCAGGAGGCGGAGGTTGCAGTGAGTCGAGACTGCACCACTGCACTCCAGCCTGGGCAACACAGCGAGACTCCATTTCAAAAAAAAAAAAAAAAAAAAGTGGCCGGGTGCAGTGGCTCACACCTGTAATCCCAGCACTTTGGGAAGCCGAGGTGGGTGGATCACCTGAGGCAGTGAGCCGAGATTGCACCATTGCACTCCAGCCTGGACAACAAGAGCAAAACTCCCCAAAAAAAAAAATTTGAGGAATATTTAATGAAATGGGGAAATGTTCATTTTACGAAGCCAAATGATATTTATGTACTTGTAATTTACAATTTATTTACATGTCTGTTTCACCATTAGAACAAGTTAATCGAAAGAAGTACATATTGCCTCTTGTAACCTTAGCATCTTGCCTGGTACACAGATGTTGATTGAAAAAAAAAAAAAGATGGATTCTGGTATGTTAGTGGAACAAAAGATTGACTCTAGTGTAACTCTATTCACCTTACAAGTGGGAAAACTGAGGTCTAGGTAAGCTGAGGGCCCATGTTGGGTCACTGGTATTCTTTCTCATACTGTGTGCATCCCAGTGCACACTGCTACCATCTTTCTGTGCCTCCGGGGCTATAATTTATACCCCAGGTCTCCAGCCCAACTCTGCCACTTTCCATTCTTTCACCTGCTTAAAGTATACAATTCAGTGGTTTTTAGTATATTTACAGAGTTGTGCAATCATTATAATCTACTTTTAGAATATTTTCATCATCCCCAAAAGACACCTTATACCTCTCAGTCCTGTCACTCCCCATTCTGTCACCCCTCAGTCCCTGGGAACCACTCATCTTTGTCTCTATGGATTTGCCATTTCTGGACATTCTTCATTCTTTTTATGCTTGTGCTGCTTCCTTGAATTCCCAGGTCTAGCTTAAGTATGATCACTTCAGCATCTCCCTTTTCCTGGATGTACTGCCACTTTCTGTCGGAACTGCCCAATAGGACAAAGCCTCTTTTCAGTCTGGTTTTTGGAAGTCTGAAAGCACATTATGTATGCTACTGAGTAAGAGCATGAATATTATCTCTGACAACCTGTCATTTCCCATGAAGACATACTAAAATTATTGGGGGAGGTGGGAGAGAGGGAAGGTTCCTTCCTGGGTGGCTATTCTGTTCTAGCTGTCAATCTGGTAATGAATTAGAATTCAAGAACAATACTATGCTACTGGCCTACGTGGATAAACACTGTTGAGAAATAGAAAATGTTCAACTCCAGAAACCTTGGTCATATTTCAAATCCTAGTAAGTATATGCTAGTTCAAATAAAAAACACTGAGAAAGCATTCAGCAGCTGGATAAATCTGAAACCAGAGCACAGGTATGTGTACATTATCACCAGCCTTTAACTGAAAATACCAGTTCTCGTTAGGGAACAAATGCTGTTATCAGACAGCTCCTTCTCTGAACTTACTGCATATAACTTTAGCATTACAAAAATCAATACTGTCAGGCCGGGCACGGTGGTTCACACCTGTAATCCCAGCACTTTGGGAGGCCGAGGTGGGCAGATCACTTGAGGTCAGGAGTTTGAGACCAGCCTGGCCAACATGGCAAAACCCCATCTCTACTACTAATACAAGAAGTAGCTGGGCATGGTAGCGTGTGCCTGTAATCCCAGCTACTCGGGAGGCTGAGGCAGGAGAATCGGTTGAACCCAAGAGGCAGAGGTTGCAGTGAGTCAAGATTGCACCACAGCCGGGCGTGGTGGCTCACGCTTGTAATCCCAGCACTTTGGGAGGCCGAGGCAGGCGGATCACAAGGTCAGGAGATCGAGACCACGGTGAAACCCCGTCTCTACTAAAAATACAAAAAATTAGCCGGGCATGGTGGCAGGGGCCTGTAGTCCCAGCTACTCGGAGAGGCTGAGGTAGGAGAATGGCGTGAACCCGGGAGGTGAAGCTTGCAGTGAGCCGAGATTGTGCCACTGCACTCCAGCCTGGGCAACAGAGCGAGACTCCGTCTCAGAAAAAAAAAAAAAAAAAAAGATTGCACCACTGTACTCCAGCCTGGGCAACACAGCAAGACTCCATCTTAAAAAAAAAAAGAATTAGCCAGGCATGGTGGCGCATGCCTGTAGTCCCAGCTACTCAGGAGGCTGAGGCAGAAGAATTGCTTGAACCCGGGAGGCGGAGGTTGCAGTGAGCTGAGATTGCACCACTGCACGCCAGCCTGGACAACAGAGTAAGATTCAGTCTCAAAAAAAAAAAAACAAAAAAAAAAACTGTCTTTTTTTGGAATGTTTTTGTAGTTAAGTCTTACTTTTCCAGCAAAATTCTGAATATCTTAGGAGTGGGTATCATACCCATTTATTCATATTTATTCCTTTCTCACAGCATCTGACACACACCAGGCATGCTACATTTGTTGGCTTAGTACAAAAATTAAGATTTTAAAAAAACAGCCACATTCTCTATTTTTTCTTTATACTTCTCTGCATATATTACCTTTAGAACCAGAAAAAAATAGTATAAGAATAAAAAGCGATAATCTCTAACCATCTATTTTTAGAAGCTTCACCAATTCCAAAGTACAAAATAGGCCTAGTGTTATGATATTATTGCTACATTATGATTTGTATGTCCTCAAGTTCACGTGGGAGACTGTGACTCTACTCTCACCAGCTGGAATCACAGGGTAAATGCTTTTCAGAAAGTCATTCACTATCTTAGAAAAACAGTTCTCTCTCCAAAATACATGGCCCATGCAGATTCTCTGTGGTCAGGGTAAGGACTACAGAATTGCTAACATATTTGAAGAACTTCAGATGCTCCCTCAAAGTAAATTATTTTTCTTTGAGACAGAGTCTCACTCTGTCACCCAGGCTGGAGTACAGTGGCATGATCTTGGCTCACTGCAACCTTTGCCTCCAGGGTTCAAGTGATGCTCATGCCTCAGCCTCCCAGGTAGCTTGGAATTACAGGCATGAGCCACCATGCCTGGCTAATTTTTGTATTTTTTATATAGATGGGGTTTCGCCATATTGGCCAGGCTGGTCTCGAACTCCTGAGCTCAAGTGATTCACCTGCCTCGGCCTCCCAAAGTGCTGGGATTATAAGCATGAGCCACTGTGCCTGTCCTCAAAGTAAATTCTTATTTTTTTATTTTTATTATTTTTTTTTGAGACTGTATCTCGCTGTGTCCCCCAGGTTGGAGTGCATGCAGTGGCGTGATCTCAACTCACTGCAAGCTCCGCCTCCTGGGTTCACGCCATTCTCCTGCCTCAGCCTCCCAAGTAGCTGGGACTACAGGCGCCCGCCAACATGCCCAGCTAATTTTTTGTATTTTTAGTAGAAACGGGGTTTCACCGTGTTAGCCAAGATGGTCTCGATCTCCTGATCTCGTGATCTGCCCGTCTCGGCCTCCCAAAGTGCTGGGATTACAGGCGTGAGCCACCGTGCCTGGCCATTTTTTTTTTTTTTTGAGACAGGGTCTTGCTCTTTCGCCCAGGCAGGAGTGCAGTGGCACGAGTGCAGAGCTTGCAGTGAGCCGAGATCGCACCACTGCACTCCAGGCGACAGAGCAAGACTCCGTCTTAAAAAAACAAAACAAAACAAAACAAACAAAAAAAAACCATTAGGAAAAGGAAATATATTTACTATTCATTAAATGGAAGTGGATCATCATAAAGGTCTTCATCCTCATTGTCTTCCTGCTGAGTAGGCTGAGGAAGAGGGGGAAGAAGAGAGGTTGGTTTTGCTACCTCATGGGTGGCAGAGGTGGAAGGGGAGCCAGGAGAGGTAGGCATACTGTATAACTTTTATCGCAATAAATCCACCTATGGCCAGGCACAGTGGCTCATGCCTGTAATCCCAGCACTTTGGGAGGTTGAACAGAGGTGGATCACTTGAGGCCAGGAGTTCAAGAGCAGCATGGCCAACATGGCGAATCCTGTCTCTACTAAAAATACAAATATTAACTGGGCATGGTGGCACACACCTGTAGTCCCAGCTACTCAGGAGGCTAAGGCAAGAAAATCACTTGAACCTGGGAAGTGGAGGTTGCAGTGAGCCGAGATCATGCCACTGCACTTCAGCCTAGGTGACAGAATGAAAATCTGTCTCAAAAAAAAAATCTACCTGTAAATGGATCTATGCACTTCAAACATGTATTGTTCAAGGGACAATTGTACAAGCCTACTAATGACTTAGGATGGGGAAAAAAAACATCCCATACACAGTCATCCTGACTCATTCAATACCAAGACAACATACTCAAGTCTATCCTTATAATTTATCCAGTTTTGCAGCCTGTGGGGTCTTTTTCTAAACTCTTGCATTGTGATATTGTCAGTTTTTTTTTTTTTTTGGAGACAGAGTCTCTATCTTTTGCCCAAGCTGCAGTGCAGTGGCACGATCCCTGCTCACTGCAACCTCTGCCTCCCCGGTTCAAGCAATTCTCCTGCCTCAGCCTCCTGAGTAGCTGGGATTACAGGTGTGCGCTAACACGCCCAGATAATTTTGTATTTTTAGTAAAGACAGAGTTTCACCATGTTAGCCAGGCTGATCTCAAACAAGACCTCAGGTGGTCCGCCTGCCTCAGCCTCCCAAAGTGCTGGGATTACAGGCAGGAGCCACCATGCCAATCTTTAAGAACTTGCCTCAGGTACACCTAACTGCTAAGTCAAATTCCATTGACTGTTAATCCTGCATTATAATTCTCTTCTTACTTAGTTGTATTTAATTGTTATTTTCTCTAAATTCACTTTCTAAAATCTTTAAAAACCACCTAGTAATTACTCCAAACATTTGGCCATTATCATCACTTTAAGGGAGGATAATGATCTAAGCTAAGGGAAGTCATTCCTTTTGGCTCCAAAAGACTGGACTTCTGTATGTCTAATTCCTTAGTTTAGAATTTTTGGAGGCAGGGCACAGTGGCTCAGACCTGTAATCCCAGCACTTTGGGAGGCCGAGGCAGATGGATCACTTGAGCTCAGGAGTTTGAGACCAGCCTGGGCAAGATGACAAAAACCTGCCTCTATTTTAAAAAGCACAAAAATCAGCCAGGTGTGGTGGTGCACACCTGTAATCCCAGCTACTCAGGAGGCAGAGGCATGAGAATCACTTGAATCCAGGAGGAAGAGGTTGCAGTGAGCTAAGATCACGCCACTGCACTCCAGCCTGGGTTAGAGTGAGACCCTGTTTCAAAAAAAAAAAAAAAAAAAAGAATTTGTTGGAAAGCCCAAATAAAAAGTCTTTACTCTCTATCTGATCATAAAATGTGACTCTTACAAATCAGACATAAAGATATCCGAGCTGATATCTCCGTGCCTATAAAGCAAGAAAAGGGAAATTTCTCCTTTGCAAATCCTAAGCTTAAGCTTTTCAATTTTCAGTCAGTCGCCTAGGCTGGAGTGCAGTGGCATGAACATGGCTCACTGCCTCCAGGGCTCAAGTGATCCTCCTGCGTCAGCCTCCCGAGTAGCTGGGACAACAGGTGTGCATGACCATGCCCAACTAATTTTTTTGTTGTTGTTGTTTTGTAGAGATAGGATCTGGCCATGTTGCTCAGGCTGGTCTTGAACTCCTGGGCTCAAGCAATCCTCCACCTTGGCCTCCCAAAGTGCTGGGATTACAGACATGAGCCATTGAACTCAGCCATGATTATAGTCCTAAACACCCTGCATGAAAATACTTTAATTCAAAAATGATGCTCTTCTTTGTCCTAAAGTTGTCATTATTTCATCTTCAAGATTAGAACTTCTTTGAATGTAGGACATGGTTCTTATTCTGTGTCTCCCACTATGCCTTAAGAGAGGGCCTCACATGGAGCTCTAGCATCTCTCGCTGATGCTTTCTGACAATCTCTTGCTCTGTCACCTTTGTACTCCTAAGGCCATCAGTCCTTTAGCTAGAGAATAATTCATGCCGGGCGCAGTGGCTCACGCTTGTAATCCCAGCACTTTGGGAGGCCGAGGCGGGCGGATCACGAGGTCAGGAGATCGAGACCACAGTGAAACCCCGTCTCTACTAAAAATACAAAAAATTAGCCGGGCGTGGTGGCGGGCGCCTGTAGTCCCAGCTACTCGGAGAGGCTGAGGCAGGAGAATGGCGTGAACCCGGAAGGCGGAGCTTGCAGTGAGCCGAGATTGCGCCACTGCACTCCAGCCTGGGCGACAGAGCGAGACTCCGTCTCAAAAAAAAAAAAAAAAAAAAAAAGAATAATTCATTTAAAAATATTTCCAAAGTACACCAGTTGAAGAAAAGGTCACTAGGTGCATCCCTATATCCTGTTATTACACAAGAAAGTCTAACCAGTGCCAAGTTCTCTTAAACACTTGGAGAAGAAGGGGTAGGAGTCTCGATTACTTTGCTTGCTGTTCATAAGGAAGAATTTAAGGCTGTCACAAGCAGGCCATGCCTAGGAAAGATTCTGGTAAAGATGTCTTTCTGCTGAAGGCACCCGACCTGTGTTAGCTCTGAGGAACGGGCTAGAAGCAGACAGAACACCTACCATAAGCTATATACTAGCAATACAGAGAGGACTTCCAAGGTCCTACAAGATCCTGGCATCCCTCTGACCTCATCTCCCACACTCTCACCGCAGCAGATATAGGAAACAGGAAGGAATGGACAAGACGCGAGTGGTTGACAACGGGTCCAACTAAAAGGCACGACGCTAGAGGGTATCGACCAGATCCTGAAGATGGGGAACGGTCAACAGTCTTGAAACAGTGCAGTGACACGGTCCCGGATGCTCACTTTGAGTGCAAAGTGGCGACTGGAATGGATGCAGAGTACAAAGGAGACAGGGAGACCACTTAGGAGAAGAACCAGGGAGCGAGGATGGGGCTGCCTGACGCGTCTAGGAGAAGGACTTGTAGAATGGATCCAGAGGGATGGCAGGAAGCCATGAGCTCAGCGTAGGGCAGGATAACCCTACAGAGACTGTCTAGCGGAGCCTGAGGGTCAGGGCGGGAGGGAGAAGGTGGGACCTGAAGGAGGAAGTGAAAACCCGCAACAGCCGAAGGCTGCGGGAGTCCTCTCAAAACATCTCCCCGGCGCCCCAGCCCAAGCACCTCAGCGGCCTCCCTCCTCCCCGCCTCCCCTTGCTGGCCCGCTGACCGAACGAGTTGAGAAAGTCCGCGATTTTCTTGATGCTGCTGGTGATTATTTCAATGTACTCCCGGTTAGCCCAGTCCTGGTGAATCTCCCGCTGCACCGGATCCTCCTGTCCCGCCATGGCGGCCGCCTGAGGAAGAGCGACTGCGCAGGCGCCCCGACCGTACAGGCTTCTAGTGCGCCTGCGCTGCCAGGCGACACCCATCCTCTTGAGCACCCACGAATTCTCGGGCATTGTGATACGCCTGCGCAACGTCACGTCCTCGCCGGCGTTTGCTCTCTACTCCCACGCTATAGAAAACAGAAGCCTCGACTCCGGCGGCGAGAGTGTAGTGCACGCGCGTTATGATCGTTAAATGGGCGCGTGTGGTCTTGCCGTCTCCCTCAACTGCTCCAGGCTCAGGTTGCGCAGTCAGTGTCCGCAGTAAGATGGGCACAGTCGATTAAATCACACTAAATACAAGCCATTTTTTTTTTTTTTTAGACGGAGTCAAAAATGATATGGTCATAAATAGCTGGGCACACTGCAAACTGGAACAGCCCCTTTCAGAAGGAAATTTGTGTTTTAGTGTTGTTTTTGAGACAAGGTTTTTTCTTGTTTTTTGTTTTTTTGAGACGGAGTCTCGCTCTGTCGCCCAGGCTGGAGTGCAGTGGCGTGATCTCGGCTCACTGCAACCTCCGCCTCCCAGGTTCAAGCGATTCTCCTGGCTCAGCCTCCCGAGTAGCTGGAATTACAGGCGCCCGCCACCACGCCCGGCTAATTTTTTTGTATTTTTAGTAGAGATGATGTTTTACCATGTTGGCCAGACTGGCCTCGAACTCCTGACTTCAGGCAATCCGCCCGCCTCGGCCTCCCAAAGTGCTGGGATTACAGGTGTGAGCCACCGCGCCCAGCCTGAGACAAGGTCTTACTGTCGCCCAGGCTGGAATGCAATGGCATGATCATGGCTCACTGCAGCCTCAAACTCCTGGGCTCAAGCTATCCCCCAGCCTCAAGCTATCCTCCAGCCTCAGCCTCCGGTGTAGTTGGGACTACAGGCTCACGTCACCACGCCTGGCTAATTTTTGTATTTTTTGTAGGTGGGGTTTCACCATGTTGTCCAGGCTGGTCTGGAACTGACCTGAGGTGATCTACCCACCTCGGCCTCCCAAAGTGCTGGGATTATACGCATGAGCCACCATGCCTGGCTTATTATGCAGTCATTTAAATGCTAATTATGAACACAAGCAACATGAAAACACATACAATAAATTGAGGGGAAAAACAAAAATATCCTCCCTCCCTCCCTTCCTCCCTTCCTTCCTTTTCTTACTTTTTTTTTTGAGTCGGAATTTCTCTGTTAATGCCCAGGCTGGAGTGCAATGGCACAATCTTGGCTCACTGTGACCTCTGCCTCCCAGGTTCAGGTGATTCTCCTGCCTCAGCCTCCCGAGTAGCTGGGATTACAGGCACCCGCTACCACACCCGGCTACTTTTTGTATTTTTTAGTAGAGATGGGGTTTCACCATGTTGGTCAGGCTGGTCTCAAACTCCTGACCTCAAGTGATCTGCCCACCTCAGCCTCCCAAAGTGCTGGGATTACAGACATGAGCCACCCTGCCTGGCCCGCATTTTTCTTTAATTGCAACTATGGAAAAATGTATGTTTGAGGACAAGAAGGATCTACCAAAAAAGTCAGTATCTGCTTTGCTAAGGTAGTGGAATATGAACAACTTTTTTCTCGTTTCAGGGAATACTTACAATCTGGCATGCAGTAAATGCTCTTTTTTTTTGAGACAGAGTCTTGCTCTGTTGCTCTGGCTGGAGTGCAGTGGCTCGATCTCGGCTGACTGCAACCTCTGCCTCCCGGGTTCAAGCAATTCTCCTGCCTCAGCTTCTCAAGTAGCTGGGACTACAGGCGCATACTACCACACACAGCTAATGTTTGTATTTTTTTTTTTTTTTAACTAGAGATGGGGTTTCACCATGTTGGTCAGGCTGGTCTCAAACTCCTGACCTCAGATGACCTACCTGCCTCAGCCTCCCAAAGTGTTGGGATTACAGGCGTGAGCCACTGTGCCCGGCCAGTAAATGATTTTTATTAAAAAGAAAAAATGTGGCCGAGTGGCTGGGTGTGGTGGCTCACACCTGTTAATCCCAGCACTTTGGGAGCCTGAGGCGGGCGTGTTGCTTGAGGCCAGGAGTTCGAGACCAGCCTGGCCAACACAGTGAAACCCTGTCTCTGCAAAAAATAGAAAAATTAGTCAGGCATGGTGGCATGTGCCTGTAATCCCAGCTACTTGGGAGGCTGAAGTGGGAGGATCACCTGAGCCCAGGGAGGTCAAGGCTGTAGTGAGCTGTGATTACACTCTTGCACTCAAGCCTGGGTGACAGAGTGAGACCCTGTCTCAAAAAAAAAAAAAAAAAAAATGGCTGAAGAGTCAGATTACTGCTAGTATTAGCATTAACTGGGAAGCAACCATTACTAACAGTTATTTACCCCAGTAGAGGATTTTATGACCTATAAAGATGCTTTTATAGCTATGACCTCAGTGGACCCTCCCAAACCCTGTGGAAGGAAGCCAGGAAGAAGTTTCTCATTTGAAAATAAAAAATCAGAAATCTGATGTTCAAGGTAACAGAGCCAATTAAGAGGTAGACCCTAACCAGCTGATTCCAGACTTCATTATCTCTTCACTATACCACTCTGAAAACAGGTTAAAGTCTATCTGAGCTCTCCTATGAATACATATAAATTATTATTATTATTATTTGAGACGGAGTTTTGCTCTCGTTGCCCAGGCTGGAGTGCAGTGGCGCCATCTTGGCTCACTGCAACCTCTGCCTCCCGGGTTCAAGCGATTCTACTGCCTCAGCCTCACGAGTAGCTAGGATTACAGGCATGTGCCACCACGCCTGGCTAATTTTTTTTTTTTTTTTTTTTTTTTTTTTTGAGACAGAGTCTCGCTGTGCCGCCCAGGCTGGAGTGCAGTGGCGCAATCTCGGCTCACTGCAAGCTCCGCCTCCCAGGTTCACACCATTCTCCTGCCTCAGCCTCTCCGAGTAGCTGGGACTACAGGCGCCCGCCACCACGCCCGGCTAATTTTTTTGTATTTTTTTTAAGTAGAAACGGGGTTTCACCGTGGTCTCGATCTCCTGACCTCGTGATCCGCCCGCCTCGGCCTCCCAAAGTGCTGGGATTACAAGCGTGAGCCACCGCGCCCGGCCGGCTAATTTTTTTTTGTATTTTTATTAGAGATGGGGTTTCTCCATGTTGGTCAGGCTGATCTTGAACTCCCGACCTCAGGTGATCCACCTGCCTCGGCCTCCCAAAGTGCTGGGATTACAGGCATGAGCCACCACGCCTGGCCTACATATAAATGATTTCTAAAATAAATAATAGATATAGAGAATTAGGGAAGCCTAAGCATGCAGTAGGCTATCTGCTGCTCAAGGCCCTGTATCCTAAGTGATGCTGTTGAAGTGGCATTTTGCTTAGATATCACAAAGTCAGATAGACCTGCTTTTCCTTTAAAGGTATTGCACCGGCCGGGCATGGTGGTTTATGCCTGTAATCCCAGCACTTTGGGAGGCTGAGGCAGGTGGATCATCTGAGGTCAGGAGTTGGAGACCAGCCTGGCCAACATGGTGAAACCCTGTCTCTACTAAAAATACAAAAAAAAAAAAAAAAAAAAATTGGCCGAGGGTAGTGGCAGGCACCTGTAATCCCAGCTACTAGGGAGGCTGAGGCAGGAGAATTGCTTGAACCTGGCAGGCAGAGGGTGCAGTGAGCCGAGATCACACCTTGCACTGTAGCCTGGGTGACAAGGGTGAAACTCCGTCTCAAAAAAATAAAATAAAAAATAAAGGTATTGCACCATGGTTTGAAATCTTAAGTCTACCATCCAGGAGTCATTTCACCTCTCTTAGCTTTGGTTTCTTTATGTATAATTCAAGGATAACAACACTGATGAATTAGGATTGTTGGAGGATTATGTGAGCAAGTATAAATAAAACACTAAGCACAATGCCTAGCTCTTCATAAAGCAGGCACTCAGGATCAGTTTATATTTTCTTATTATGCAGATGGCAGAAAACTGTATCCAACAATTTTTTTTTTAATGATCATCTTCCATGGACAGGTCAGACTCAAGTCTTGTCCTTTTGCTTGACTTTCTATACACCTGTTCCAGAATCTCCCCTGTAATTCCAAATGACTCAAGGATATGATGCTCTTCTTGAGTGAAGATGGTTCCTTTGGACCTCAGGAGCCTTTTCCTAAATGCTTTACAGAGCTTGCTGTCAGACAGTCCTCTAGTTATGGGTTTGCTAGCATGATAGTTCTTTTCTTTCTTTTTTTTTTTGAGATGGAGTTTTGCTTTTGTTGCCCAGGCTGGAGTGCAATGGCGTGATCTCGGCTCACCGCAACCTCCACTTCCCAGGTTCAAGCGATTCTCCTGCCTCAGCCTTCCCAAGTAGCTGGGATTATAGGCATGCGCCACCAAGCCCAGCTAATTTTGTATTTTTAGTAGAGATGGGGTTTCTCCGTGTGGGTCAGGCTGGTCTTGAACTCCCAACCTCAAGTGATCTGCCCACCTCTGCCTCCCAAAGTGCTGGGATTACAGGCATGAGCCACCGCGCCCGGCCGATAGTTCTTCATTGTAGGAATTGTTTCTGATGAGTGATACAGGGCTGCAGAGGCCAGCTTTGGAAATGTTGTTGGTACAACAAGGAATGCTACAGTTAACATAGGGAAACCAGGTCCCTGTCTTCACTTTTTTTTTTTATTATTATTATTTTTTATTTTTTATTTTTTTTTTTGAGACAGAGTCTCATTCTGTTGCCCAGGCTGGATGGAGTGCAGTGGTGCGATCTCGGCTCACTGCAACTTCTGCTTCCTGGGTTCAAGCAATTTGCCTGCCTCAGCCTCTTGAATAGCTTGGATTACAGGCATGTGTCATCATGCCCGGCTAATTTTTGTATGTTTTGGTAGAGACTGGGTTTCGCCATGTTGACCAGGCTGGTCTCAAATTCCTGACCTCAAGTGATCTGCCTGCCTCAGGCTCCCAAAGTGCTGGGATTACAGGCACGAGCCACCGTGCCCAGCCCATCTTCACTTTGAGTTGGTCATACACTTCATGGAAGTTGGGGATCTCATTGATGACTTCAGATATAAGAATCAATGTGGAATCAAAGCTCGAAGAAATATAGCACTTGTATTAAGCCTGGTCATTTGAGCCTCCTTTGCAGTCATATGCAGTTGGACCATCACTGGCACAGCTGGGCCTGTTAAGTCAGTATTTCAAATTCCTACTAACACTTTGTGACACCATATTTGTGCCACAATAAATGTAACATGTGCTGAGACATCTAAGGATGGATACAGCTTGTGCACCATAGCAATGTTGCTGCCTGCTTTGAAAACATTGAATCAGCTTTTGGCAGAGTAAATGTGGCTATTGTCATGAGAATCCATGAACAGTGCAACCAGAATGTTGAGCACTGGATGATACAGATCACATTCTGGTTTTCCATATGGAGCATGCTATCGGACTTGGAGGTGATGGTGAATGGCACTTCTGAGAACACGTCCTTTAGAGCTGGGCAGACTGCACAGGGGACTGTTGTACAAATTCTTTTTTTTTTTTTCCAGACGAAGTATCACTCTGTCACTCAGGCTGGAGTGCAATGGCACGATCTCGGCTCACTGCAACCTCTGCCTCCTGGGTTCAAGCGATTCTCCTGCCTCAGCCTCCCGAGTAGCTGGGATTACAGGCGCCCACCATCACGCCCAGCTAATTTTTGTATTTTTAGTAGAGATGGGATTTCACCACGTTGGCCAGGCTGGTCTTGAACTTGTGACCTCAGGTGATCCGCCCGCCTCGGCCTCCCAAAGTGGTAGGATTACAGGCGTGAGCCACTGCACCCAGCCCAAATTCTTATAACAGTATGAAGCCCTATCTATCCAATAATTTTTAAACATACAATTTTGCATTGAGGACTTTCATTTAAAAAACAAAACAAAACAAAAACCAAAACCACTGTGCAATTAAAACCTAAATGAAAACGACTGTTTTCTTTTAAAATAAAAATGTCGGCTGGGCACGGTGGCTCAAGCCTGTAATCCCAGCACTTTGGGAGGCTGAGGCGGGCGGATCACGAGGTCAGGAGTTTGAGATCATCCTCGCCAACATGGTGAAACCCCATCTCTACTAAAAATACAAAAAAATTAGCCAGGCATGGTGGCGGGCGCCTGTAGTCCCAGCTACTCAGGAGGCTGAGGCAGGAGAATGGCATGAACCCAGGAGGCAGAGCTTGCAGTGAGCCGAGATCATGCCACTGCACTCCAGTCTGGGTGACAGAGTGAGACTCCGTCTTAAAAAAAAAATAAAGATGTCTTTTTTATTCAAGAGGGAAATAAAGCCAGTGTGGTGGCTCACGCCTGTAATCCCAGCACTTTGGGAGGCCGAGACGGGCAGATCACGAGGTCAGGAGATCGAGACCATCTTGGCTAACACGGTGAAACCCCATTTCTACTAAAAATACAAAAATTAGCTGGGCCTGGTGGTGCACGCCTGTAATCCCAGCTACTCGGGAGGCTGAGACAGGAGAATCGCTTGAACCCAGGAGGTGAAGTTTGCAGTGACCCAAGATTGAGTCACTGCACTCCAGCCTGGGCAACACGGTGAGACTCCGTCTCAAAAAAAAAAAAAAAAAAAGAGGGAAATAAAAATGAACTAATTGGCAGGGCGCGGTGGCTCATGCTTGTAATCCCAGCACTTTGGGAGGCCGAGGTGGGCGGATCATGAGGTCAGGAGATCGAGACCACGGTGAAACCCCGTCTCTACTAAAAATACAAAAAAAAAATTAGCCGGGCGTAGTGGCGGGCGCTTGTAGTCCCAGCTACTCGGAGAGGCTGAGGCAGGAGAATGGCGTGAACCCGGGAGGCGGAGCTTGCAGTGAGCCGAGATCGCGCCACTGCACTCCAGCCTGGGCGACAGAGTGAGACTCCGTCTCAAAAAAAAAAAAAAATGAACTAACTGGGGAAAAAAGTTTTGTAATTCAAAATCATTTGTGTCTCTTCCAAGTCTCACTATTCTATGCCTCTCTCTTCATGTTCTGACCTGACATGCCCTCCAAACTCTTCTCCACTTACCTCTTCTTCCACAAGGTGCACATGCACACACAGTGGGTGTGTGTCTTCTAAATCAGGATCTTGCCTGACTCTATTCTCAGACCCTCAGTCTTTCTCCATCAGCTTTACCCAAAAAACCAGAACAAAGGTGACAAGTCTTATTTGTGGTGTGTGTTCTATAGTTTGTAAAATGCAAGGGCAATTCTGGGTGTACAAGGGAAGGCCAAGTAGGCCATTAGTTACTTCCTCCCACAAATACTGCACACTGCCAGACACGGCAATAGCCAGGTACTGGGAATACAGACATCAGCTGGGTAGACTCCTCCCTTCCCTCAGCCATACAGGGTCATTATTTTATTTTATTTTATTTTATTTTTTTATTTATTTATTTTTTTTATTTTTGAGACGGGGTCTTGCTCTGTCTCCCAGGCGGGAGTGCAATGGCGCGATCTCGGCTCGGGTCACTGCAAGCTCCGCCTCCCGGGTTCATGCCATTCTCCTGCCTCAGCCTCCCGAGTAGCTGGGACTACAGGCGCCTGCCAACACGTCCGGCTAATTTTTTGTATTTTTAGTAGAGATGGGGTTTCACTGTGTTAGCCAGGATGGTCTTGATCTCCTGACCTCGTGATCCGCCCGCCTCGGCCTCCCAAAGTGCTGGGATTACAGGCTTGAGCCACCGCGCCCGGCCAAGGGTCATTATTTTAAGTGATGATTACAAAGTTGTCAAATCACTCCTTCACTAATATGATGAAAGTGTATTTCTGCATTATAAGAATGAGACAAAATCATTCTTTTTGAGATTTTTTTGTTCTCTTTTTGAGCCGGGCGTCTCACTATGTTGCCCGGACTGGTCTTGAACTCCTGGGCTCAAGCAGTCTGATCGTCTCAGCCACCTAGACAGCTGGGATTACAGGTACTCTGAGGTTTAACAGAAGGCTGAGAAAGGTTTTCTGTCAGGAAATCAAGGAAAGACGTGCGTTTCCTCCTGCTCTTGACAGGCGAACATTTATTAATTCTCTTTCTTTGCCACTGGGATCATTCAAATAGAGCAACAAAACCTGACAGAGCTCTGGGTCACTCTGCCTGAGCACCCACTGAACAGAGTGTGATGAGTTGGGACTAACTTTTAACACTAACTACAGGTCCTGGGACTTTTATGCAGGCCTCTGACCACGGCCATTGAAGTAGGGGTGGCCTGTCCTCTGTGGCTTGATCAAAGGCACACAGGTGTGGCACGGTAGGGAGGAGGACAATGGAGGGGACAGGATTCGAACCAGCCCTCCTGAAGGCCAAGTCCTGGACAAGGCATTCCAGTGAGGTGGGGGCGGGGAGTGTGGCCCTGACGCCTCCCAGCAGGGTGCCTCGAGCCCCCATCCCCGCTGCGGCTCGGGCTGTCCTGCGGTCCTGGATCACAAAGGCGGTTGCCAGGCTCCACGAACAGCGGCCGCCACTTTGGAGCGTGCGACCCTCAGAGTTCAGCGGGTGAACCCCGGGCCCTGATGGTGGGACTGGGCCCGGGTTCCCACCGCATCGTCCGCCTCAGCCAGAACCTTCTGGTCCCCGCCCCCAGATAGGGACCCAGGAGGCCCACGCCCCTTCTTCCCGGCGGGGAGTGGGAGCCTCTCGCACTCTTCGGCAGCTCCAGACCCTCGGCAGCTCCAGACCCTCGTTTACAGTTCAGGACCTCAGCTGCACTTTGGCGCTAACGCCCTGTTTCCCAGGTGGGGAAATCCAGAGATGGGGTTCCTTGGAATGGAAGTAGGGTGTGAAGGGGATTTCCTTTTTGGCCAGGAGAATCAGGTGTTCCATATCTGGGAGCTATTGAGCAGCTTGAGCAGACTTTGTAGGTTCAAGCCCTTCTAGAGTGGTTGACAGTGACTTCTGGGCGGTGGGGATGGGGTGAACCATCTTTAAACTTTGTGCGAAGTGGTGCAGGGCCCTAGGTTTAGAAGCCCTCTCGTCCCATGTTGGTTCTTCCGAATATTTAGGCTGACTCCTGACCTCAAGTGATCGGCCCACCTTGTCCTCCCAAGGTGCTGCGATTGCAGGCCTGAGCCACCGCGCCGCGACCTAGGCTGGACATTTGACAAAGGTTTTTACTTCTACCTCTATTTCCTCTTAGAAGATGCGGCAAGAAAAGGATCCAGGGGGCCCGGACAATGGTTAGTATAGGGGGATTTGTTGATTTTCTCCAACTAGTATGTTTCTCATGATCTATGTAGGCTCTTTGCAAAGTACTAAGTGTTCAAATATCTGGGCTGCCTTAGAATGAGAAAGGGACACCCAAGGGACAGTTATTTATTCCAAACACCCTGTGAAAGGCTTCTGGTGCTTGATATCTTGACCTTCAGAGCACATATCCAAGACAGGGACTACTGTGGTACACCACCATGGCAAAGTGGGCGGAGGGTATGAATGCTGCCAAGCATATTTTTAATCCCATAATATGGGATTTAAAAAAGTATTTAATCCCAGGATCCTTTTCTTTCTTTTTTTTTTTTTTTTTTTGAGACAGAGTCTAGCTCTGTCGCCCAGGCTGGAGTGCAGTGGCGCGATCTTGGCTCACTGCAAGCTCCGCCTCCCGGGTTCACGCCATTCTCCTGCCTCAGCCTCCCATAGCTGGGTCTACAGGCGCCTGCCACCACGCCCAGCTAATTTTTTTATATTTTCAGTAGAGACAGGGTTTCACTACGTTAGCCAGGATGTTCTTGATCTCCTGACCTTGTGATCCGCCCACCTTGGCCTCCCAAAGTGCTGGGATTACAGGTGTGAGCCACCGTGCCTGGCCAACAGTTCTTTTTTTAAAATGAACTTTTCTATCTCACAAATGGCAGTGAAGGTGTCAAAATTTTCACAGTATTTCTGGGGCAATTACTGGATAGGATGAGATCTGCTGCTATCTTCTGTGGGAGACGAAGGGGCGGAGAAATACACTTGGCTAGAAACAAAAGGGACATACTATGCCCACTAACAAAATAGGTACGTGCTAAAAAAAATTAGTTTCTGAATTTAGTAAAACTTCTTATATACTGGCAATGTTGAAGGAGAATGATGGAAAATTCTAATTTTACTTGCATGAATTTTGAGTTAGCAATATCCTCACAGCCCTTTTTAATCTTCAAAGGAAAAAGAAAATTAAGGTCTTATGGAACCAGTAGGTCTTCCATAGATGGAAAACAAACAAGTCAGAAAAACAAATTTATTTATTTATTTATTTTTTTGAGACAGAGTCTTGCTCTGTCGCCCAGGCTGGAATGCAGTGGTGCAATCTCAGCTCACTGCAAGCTCTGCCTCCCAGGTTCATGCCATTCTCCTGCCTCAGCCTCCCGAGTAGCTGGGACTACAAGCGCCTGCCACCACACCTGGCTAATTTTTTGTATTTTTAGTAGAGACAGGGTTTCACCACATTAGCCAGGATGGTCTCGATCTCCTAACCTTGTGATCCGCCCACCTCGGCCTCCCAAAGTGCTGGGATTACAGGCGTGAGCCACCGCGCCCGGCCCAGAAAAACAAATTTAAAAACATACCCACACCTAGAAAAACAAAAATCTTTAACAATTTTTTGACTGGACTTTGGAAATGTTTTCTCCTCCCAGCCTGGTGCAGCTCCTCTGAGGTGGTATATAAATAACCCAGGGGTCTGCAAGTTGCTCCCTTGTGCTAGAAAATGCAGAGGCCTTTGGGGCCAGGAGATGATCTCAGTAATGAATAGTGAAAGCTAGAGTTGTTTGAAAGGAATAGCATAAGAAATTCTCAAAATAGACAATGCAAGGGGGCTTGTATAAATGCAGATTGCTGGGTCCCACATGGAGTTTGTTCTTGTTGGTCTGAGGTGGGGCCCAAAAATGTGCATTTCTACAAGTTACCAAATGATGCTGAAGCTGCTACTACAGGGTTCATACATCGCAAACCTCACAATATTTTTTTTTTTAGATGGAGTCTTGCTCTTTCGCCCAGGCTGGAGTGCAGTGGTGCGATCTTGACTCACTGCAACCTCCGCCTCCTGGGTTAAAGCAATTCTCACACCTCAGCCTCCCCACGTACCTGGGACTACAGGCATACACCCCCATGCCCAGCTAATTTTTGTATTTTTAGTAGAGACAGGGTTTCACCATGTTGGCCAGGCTGGTCTGGAACTCTGACCTCAAGTGATCCGCCCACCTCAGCCTCCCAAAGTGCTGGGATTATAGGCATGAGCCACTGTGTCCAGCCACAAATATTTTTAAGACAGGACTTTTCTGAGCTTCTTCTAATCTCAAGTAATAAGGTCTCATCATGAAGTCCCAGAAGCTTCTGTCACCTCAGAAGATATAGATTCTGTCATTAGCAGCTAACAACACAGCATAGGTCCTAACAGTGGACCTATATTCATTTCAGACAAATCCATTTCCTCATCTATAAAATGGGTTAAGACCTACTTCCAAAGTCTTGTGAAAAAGTTTAATATAAAGTTTTAGTACACATAGCAGTTGCCAGATCAATACTTGTAATCATTCCCTACTTCCCTGTATTAGAATTACTAATACCTAGGCTGGGCAAAGTGGGTCACACCTGTAATCCCAGCACTTTGGGAGGCCGAGGTGGGTGGATCACCTGAGGTCAGGAGTTGGAGACCAGCCTGGCCAACATGGCAAAACTCTGTCACTACAAAAAAAATAGTGAGCCAAGATCACTCCACTGCACTCCAGCCTGAGTGACAGAGTGAGACTCTTGTCTCAAAAAAGAAAAAATAAAAGAATTACTAATATCCTAACACCTGTTGGAATCTATTCATGGGAACTATAGAACAAGTTTATGTCAATAGTGAGACAGAGATGGGAATTTGAAAGGCCATATTCTCATGAAAAGCATGTCAGGGAAATTCCATGCTCTGATTTCCCTCCTTTAGGACTGTCAATGGCAGGATACCAGCTCTGGTCACCATGGACCCCACTGGATGAGAGTTTCCAATGGCTGCGCCACACGACACCTACACCTTCCTCCAAGCACCCATTCAGGGCCTCCCCCTACTTCCCACACACACCGTCCGACCTTGAAGTGCAGCTGTGCTTTCAAGAGGTCACCCTAGTCCTAGACAGCCCATTCCTGGAATCTGGAGTGAGTCCCAAGTTACCCTGCCACACATCAGAGTTGCGAACGATGAACAACAAAGGACTGGTCAGGAAGCCCCAGCCCATCCGCCTCAGTGGAGTAGATTCTGTCTTTGGCAGGGTTATCACAGCTCAGCCACCAAAGTGGACCGGGACTTTCAGAGTTTCAGACAAGTCAGCCTTTTGCAAAATCATTAGCAGGGAGCACCAGTGGCCCATTGGACTGAAGGAGCCTCAGATTCAGATGACAGTGACTATGTGCAAACAGATGCTGCGCTCTATCCTCTTGCTGTATGCAACTTACAAAAAGTGCACCTTTGCCTTGCAGCACTCCAAGTAAAGGGTCCTCATTTGATCCCCATTTCTTCACACCATGCCCTTTGGTATGTACCCGAAGCTTACAGAAACCTGTCCATGTAAATGAAACTGTGACATTGTCCCAGGCATCTTGCTTTTGTTTCAAGCAGTGATGATTCAGGAGCCCCTTTCATCCCTTCCCCTCCAAAAAAGGACCAATGATAGAGAACAAGGAAGAACATTCCCATTGTAAGGTTGAACCATTTAGAGTCAAACTAGCATTGACATGTACATGTGATAACCATTAAACAAATGATATAAACCAATGAGCCTAGTGTGAACTCACATAAATACCTAAGACCACAATGAATTGAGGGGAAAAGGGGTGTAGAGGAGAAAGACGTATGGATTTCTATGTACCAGGGGATGTCAAAAATCTATATATAGGTCAAGGATTAGTTTAAAACCTCCCCTGACCAAAACAATGAAAATAAGAAAAAAACCCTAACTAACCACACCCTAATACCACTGGAGTGTACAAAAGTGGGTAGAAATACTGATATTAAACAATACTTACAGCCTGGCAAGAAAGATCTTGGTAGCAGCACTGAAGCTAGGCTTTGTCGTAGGCTACATGGAACTCATGAGTCTCCATTTTAGCTGAAATGTACTCCTAATGTAATTTTGTAGCATTTTTTTGTTTTTTGGAGACAGGGTTTCATTCTGTCATCACGGCTGGACTACAGTAGCATGGTCTTGGCTCACTGCAGCCTCAAACTCCCAGGCTCAAGTGATCCTCTCGCCTCAGCCTCCTGAGTAGCTGGGACTACAGGTGCGGGCCACCATATCTGGCTAATTTTTATATTATTATTTTTTTTTTGAGAAGGAGTTTTGCTCCTGTTGCCCAGGGTGGAGTGCAGTGGCGCCATCTCGGCTCACCGCAACCTCTGCCTCCCAGGTTCAAGCAATTCTTCTGCCTCAGCCTCCCTAGTAGCTGGGATTACAGGCATGTGCCACCACGCCCAGCTAATTTTGTATTTTTAGTACAGATAGGGTTTCTCCAGGCTGGTCAGGCTGGTCTCGAACTCCCGACCTCAGGTGATCTACCTGCCTCAGCCTCCCAAAGTGCTGGGATTACAGGCATGAGCCACTGCGCCCAGCCATTAATTTTTGTATTTTTTTTTTTAGTAGAGATGGAGTTTCGCCACATTGCCCAAGCTGGTCTCAAACTCCTGGACTCAAGCAATGCCCTGGCCTCGGCCTCCCAAAGTGTTGGGATTACAGCGGTGAACCACCATACCTGGCCTTTGTAGTGTTCTTATAACTAGGTTAGGTATAACTCAGAAAATGGAAATAAACATTATGACAAAGTTAACATGAGTTTGATGCTGCTTTTTAATTTTATTTTGGTCTTTTTTTTTTTTTTGAGACGGGGTCTCACTCTGTTGCCCAGGCTGGAGTGCAGTGGCACGATCTCGGCTCACTGCAAGCTCCACCTCCTGGGTTCACACCATTCTCCTGCCTCAGCCTCCCGAGTAGCTGGGACTACAGGAGCCCACCACCACGCCCAGCTAATTTTTTGTATTTTTTAGTAGAGACGGGGTTTCACTGTGTTAGCCAGGATGGTCTCGATCTCCTGACCTCGTGATCCACCCACCTCAGCCTCCCAAAGTGCTGGGATTACAGGCGTGAGCCACCGTGCCCAGCTTTTTTTTGGTCCTATACTATCACACCAATCAAATAAATTTTTAAAGCAGCCAAAACATTCCTTTTGACTTTCTTTGGGCACTGACAAGAAGTTCAAGTTGGCCGGGCATGGTGGCTCATGCCTGTAACCGCACCACTTCGGGAGGCCAAGGCGGGTAGATCACGAGGTCAGGAGTTCAAGACCAGCCTGGTCAATATGGTGAAACCCTGTCTCTACTAAAAAATACAAAGATTAGCCAGGCATGGTGGCATGTGCCTGTAATCCCACCTACACAGGAGGCTGAGACAGGAGAATCGCTTGAACCTGGGAGGTGGAGGTTGTAGTGAGCTGAGATGGTGCCACTGCACTCCAGCCTGAGCAACAGAGTGAGACTCCGTCTCAAAAAAAAAAAAGGAAAGAAGATTAAGATCAAGTCAATCCTCTAGAAAGATCAGATATATCTCATCTCAAATGAAGTTGGTTCTTACAATAGAAGACATGATTTTAATCAGCAGAACTATGTTAGCACCAGTCTCCATAATTTCTCTGCACAAATCTCAATTCGATTCCACCTAATCCTTGAATAATGAAGCAAATCCAGAAAGATAAATGAGGCAACTGAGGCAGAACTTAGAATTTATTTGTAAAATTGGTACAAGCCTAAGTTCTACAATAAATCAGAGTTTCAAAACTAGCTCCCAAAGTCCAGAATCATGACTCAGAGATTTTACTCTGCAGTGTAGCACAGCTGGGTTTATCCAAACCAATAAATAATGCTACATTAGAATCCTGAGCCAGGGACTGTGATGATGTTAGACAATCCATGATGTCCACAAGTTAATAAAGCCCCCACTTTAAGAACAAAATATGGCTGGGTGCGGTGGCTCATGCCTGTAATCCCAGCACTTTGGGAGGCTGAGGCAGGTGGATCATGAGTTCAGGAGATCGAGACCATCTGGCCGACATGGTGAAACCCCGTATCTACTAAAAATACAAAAATTAGCTGGGCATGCTGGCGTGTGCCTGTAGTCCCAGCAACTCAGGAGGCTGAGGCAGGAGAATCGCTTGAACCTAGGAGGCGGAGGTTGCAGTGAGCCGAGATTGCAGCACTGCACTCCAGCTTGGGAGACACAGCGAGACCCTGTCTTTTAAAAAAAAAAAAAAAAAAAAAAAGAGGAACAAAAAAGGATCCTTCCAGTAAGAAAGGCAAACAGCGGATTTCAAACTCTAACACAAAATGATCACAGGCTGGCAGAGACACAGAAACGGGCAACAATTTATCTGGGGTCTAATCAGAGTCATCATAACTCTCATCACTATCTTGCTCCTTTTCTCCAGCACTTACTTCGTCTTCTTCACCATCCTAAGGGGCAAAGAATAAATAAATATTTTAGGTTACTGCTCTGGGTGACCTCTGGAATACAGCTCCTAGAGGATTCACAACTCTATTATTATCACTGTTAAAACTTTTTTTTTTTTTTTTTTTTAAAGGATCTTGCTCTGTCACCAGGCTGGAATGCAGTGGTGTGATCTCAGTTCACTGCAACCTCTGCCTCCTGGGTTCAAGCGATTCCCCTGCCTCAGCCTCCCAAGTAGCCGGGATTACAGGCATGCGCCACCACGCCCAGCTAATTTTTGTATTTTGGTAGAGACAGGGCTACGCCACATTGGCTAGGCTGGTCTCAAACTCCTGACCTCAGGTGATCTGCCTGCCTCAGCCTCCCAAAGTGCTGGGATTACAGGCGTGAGCCATTGCGCCCGGCCCAATTTGCATAATTTTAAACAAGCCATGGTCCTCCCGCTCTACTGCATGTATATGACATAGGAACAAAGAGGGCATTCGATATAGAATGAAATATTTATTACAAGTGGTGGTATGGCAGTGCACGGTGGCTCACGCCTGTAATCCCAACACTTAGGAAGGCTGAGGCGGGTAGATCACCTGAGGTCAGGAGTTCGAGACCAGCCTGGCCAACATGGTGAAACCCTGTCTCTACTAAATATACAAAAACTAGCCGGGCATGGTGGTGGGCACCTGTAATCCCAGCTACTTGGAGGGCTGAGGCAGAATTGCTTGAACCCAGGAGACAGATTGCAGTGAGCCGAGACTGCACCACTGCACGCTAGCCTGGGAGACAGAGAGAGACTCCGTCTCAAAAAAAAGAAGTGCTGTGCTGGTGTATCTCAACAGGAATCCAGTATAAAATTCTGTTCTGTCTGGCTTACAATACTAGTATGAGAGATCTGCTTAGGGGAAAGTACCAAACTAATAGGATATTGTCTGTCTCAAATTCTCTGAGAAAAAAGTAGAAGGGGTATATTATACAAATATAACTGGGGACCATGTAAATAAAATAACTTTTTTATTTTGAGACAGGGTCTCACTCTGTCATCCAGGCTGGAGTGTGATGATGGCTCACTGCAGCCTACACCTCTTGGGCTTGAGCAACCCTCCCACCTCAGCTTCCTGAGTAGCAGGGACCACAGGCATGCGTCACTATGCCTGGCTAGCTCAAAAAATTTTTTCTGTAGAGATGGGGTCTCAGGCTGGTCTTGAAATTCTGGGCTTAAGCGGTCCTCCCACCTCAGCCTCACAAAAGTGCTACGATTACAGGTGTGAGCCACCCCACCAGGCCAGACTTTTCATACTAAATGATCTTTCTGGATCAGACTCAAATTGCATTACAGACAGAGGCCCCACAGCTGGGGTTCTTAAATTTGAGCTTTTTGGTGTCTATAACCTACCTGAATTGTGACAAAATTTTATAAATGTACTTTTTTTTTTTTTCCCGAGACGGAGTCTCGCTCTGTTGCCCAGGCTGGAGTGCAGTAGCGTGATCTCGGCTCACCACAACCTCCACCTCCCGGGTTCAAGTGATTCTCCTGCCTCAGCCTCCCAAGTAGCTGAGACTACAAGCACGTGCCACCACGCCCAACTAATTTTTGTATTTTTAGTAGAGATGGGGTTTCACTGTGTTGGCCAGGCTGGTCTTGAACTCCTGACCTTGTGATCTGCCCACATCAGCCTCCCAAAGTGCTGAGATTACAGGTGTGAGCCACCACACCCAGGTTTATTTTTCATTTTTTTGTGGAGATAGGGTCTTGTTATGTTGCGCAGCTTGGCCTTGAGCTCCCGGGCTCAAGCAATCCTCCTACCTTGGCCTCACAAAGTGCTAGGATTACAAGCATGAGCCACTGCGCCAGCCATGTATACATTTTTATTTAGCTTTCTTTAAATTGTCAAAAGCATCTGTACCACAAAAAAGCGTAAGAACTTCTATTTTTATTTCAGTTCTCTAAGGTGGCAGCTTCTGACTCTGTGCTTTGGCTTTCACCAAATGCTCTCACATTTCTATTTTTGTATGTTTCAAATGTGTTTAAATGGTTTAACTCATTCTTCTCAACACTCAGAAAATACTTCGATGACTTCTCCCTTATAAAATGGTTTCAGATATGAATTCATGGAAAATGAGAGGCTATAATGCAGAGAATTGTCAACTCTATAACAAATGCCACAACTCAAGATACTCAGGAGCGATTCTAAGATCGTGTGGTTGTTTTTTCTGGGTCCCACAAAATTATATAAGCACAGAAGCTGTTATGGAGGGAATGGAAATGGGCATAGAAGCATTTGACAATAAATGTAAGTAGGCAAAGTTCTGCTCCACCAACTTAGAACAATTAACAAAATGCAACCATCAGTGACAGACTCTGGTGCCTTTTCCAGAGATACCTCAGTGGCTTTGCTCTTGGAGGCCTGGGATGACATGTCATCCTCACTCTCATCTGCTGTGCTCTCCTGGGAATTTTGGGACTTAATCTCTTCACCCTAAATGTGAATGGACCAAGAAAATGGTGGGTTATAATGATCACCTTTAGGGTAATAGGGGAGAAGGTTGAGTTTACAGGCAATACAAAGGAAGATATTTTAGCCATTCAAAACACAGTCAAACATGGATACCAACTTGTGATTCAGCATCTAGAGGAGGGATACTCAACTCCAGGTTTCTGAGATGTCTGTGGCTCTGATACAATAAGTAATGTAACGAAAGGTTCATCTTAGTATGCTAGTATCACACTACATTTTAAAAGGCTAGATTGTATTGGTGACTCTAAGTTGATGCTGAACATGGTTCTAAAATTTCCCAAATACCTTAAGGTATATAAGCACCATCATACCCACCACGAATGGCCATGCAGAGGCTAAAGGACAGTACAGTGAGGTGGTTTAAGAACATCAACTCTGGATTTGGGACTGTTTGGACTCAAACCCTGGCTCCACTCACTTACTGTTGAATGACATTAGGTAAATTACTTAACTTCTCTGAGCTTCAGGCCGGGCGCGGTGGCTCACGCTTGTAATCCCAGCACTTTGGGAGGCCGAGGCGGGCGGATCACGAGGTCAGGAGATCAAGACCATCCTGGCTAACACGGTGAAACCCTGTCTCTACTAAAAAATACAAAAAAAATTAGCCGGGCGTGGTGGTGGGCGCCTGTAGTCCCAGCTACTCGGAGAGGCTGAGGCAGGAGAATGGCGTGAACCCGGGAGGCGGAGCTTGCAGTGAGCAGAGATCGCGCCACTGCACTCCAGCCTGGGTGACAGAGTGAGACTCTGTCTCAAAAAAAAAAAAAAAAAAAAAAACTTCTCTGAGCTTCAATTTTTTTTTGAGACGGAGTCTCGCCCTGTCACCCAGGCTGGAGTGCAGTGGCGCAATCTCGGCTCACTGCAAGCTCCGCCTCCCGGGTTCACGCCATTCTCCTGCCTCAGCCTCTCCGAGTAGCTGGGACTACAGGCGCCCGCCACTACGCCCGGCTAATTTTTTGTATTTTTAGTAGAGACGGGGTTTCATCGTGGTCTCGATCTCCTGACCTCATGATCCGCCCGCCTCGGCCTCCCAAAGTGCTGAGATTACAAGCGTGAGCTACCGCGCCCAGCCTCTGAGCTTCAATTTTTATGCGGAAACAATAGTATCTGCCTCATAAGGTTGATGTGAAGAAAGGAAGCTAATTCTCTGTGGTGCTATTTTATATATTTCATATATAACTGACTATAAGACTCAGATATTGTAAGCATGAAAGAAAAGGGCTTATACTACCCTATCTGAAAAATGTTGTAACTCCAAAGTAGTATTATAAACAACACAAGATTTCAGCTAATCAGACAACTAAAAAACCTTATAAATGCTCATTAGTTAAAATTAGAGATTAATTTGTAATTTCCCGAATAAGAAAGATTGGCTTAGGGGAAAAAAATAACAAAAGAAATGTTTGTCCCTATACGAAAATGTTATTATGAATCTACCCTCAGTGGGGCTTAAAGGAGCCCCTCTGGCTGTGGAGAGGGGTTTGTACTGGTCTGACTCCTTTATGTCTGAGGCATGTTTTGGTGCCTTGCTGCCTAAGATGAGGGGTGCAGCCTGTGACCAGGGCCCATGAGCAATGTACCATAACTTTAAGAGTTAAACAGTCACAGACTTAAGAGAAAAGTAGCCTTACTGAGAGACAAGGGCTTAGGTGACCTTCCTTACGTGCCATCTGATGCTGTCACAGAGAGTAAGAGTGGGGGATTATCACTAGCAGGATCCAAGGCTTACCTGCAAGTCCCGGTTTTTTAGATTGCCCAGCCAGAAAGCCTCTCTACAATTGTTGAGGGTGAGCATAGCTTTGACTCTGCAAACTAACAGTTCCAGGGTCTTTTTGAGCAGAGGCACATGTTGGGTGAGTCTCGTGTCCTGGTGAATCTGAACGGAAACAAATAACATCCATCTTTTGTGAGTTCATCATCATGCCTGCACATTTCTTATAGAAACCTTTGAATACTGAATAAGAACACAAGCCCTGCCAATATGGGCCAACGGTACGTTCCATCAAACAGGAATAGTTTGGCAGAGTAATCCAAAGAGAATGGGAGCTAAAGAATTCAAAGCCTAGAAGACATACCACCAACACCTCTAGTTCCTCTTCATAACCCCTTACAGGCCGATCATCAATGAATTTACCTAAAATATTCTTGAATATATATTTTACTGATATTAAACAATAGAGTAGCCCTGTTTAGCTAAGAGAATTCCTTAAACATTCACTGTTCAGCCGGGAGGCGGAACTTGCAGTGAGCAGAGACTGTGCCACTGCACTCCAGCCTGGGCTACAAAGCGGGACTCTGTCTCGAAAAAAAAAAAAAAAATCACTGTTCAGGACCTTATAAATTTAGAACCAGAGGAGGAAGTAAGTAATAGAAACTGGACTCAAGAATCATTTGGTTTGCCAGTGACTGCAGAACTCTAGGGTCCTGTGTTCATTCAGACAAAACGTGACAATACCTCATTAACTATAAGAAGGCTTCAAGTGGAAAAATCCTTTAATGCTAAGATGTTCTCATAAGACATAGATGCGCTCCTTGAAAATAAGTGGCACAGATGAAAGCCTCTACAGATGGCTGCTTTAGAGCCACCTCCTGTCTCCTGCAGGATCATCACTTACATCACAGTCCTGTCACCTAGAGGACTCTGCAGAAGTAAACATATATCAGCATTCTATTTCTGTCACCCAAGAAGTTTCTAGAGGAAAAAGAGCTTTGGAGTTTGAATCAAATTTCAGATGCAGAGATTCCCCTCTAGAGGACTGCCCAATCTCAAGGAGCAACTAAGGATTTGCTCTGAATAAACTGCCTTTGGACAGACACAGTCCCAGACATAAAGGAAGAAGGACGGTAGCCCGTGGATCCCTCAATAGCAACAGCAGATTAAGCCAACAGGCAGGCTGCTGATAGAACCTGCTCCCCCTTCTTACCTTGGAATGCCCACACAGGTGATGAAGCAGCCTTGTGTCCAACTGGAAGGTTTCCAGTAAGCTCAGAACATCTTCCTATAACCGATAAGTTTATAAATGCTCTATGAAATGTCCTGATTTCATTTTAGATTCAAGATACCCTTGCAATCAAAAGCTCCAAAGAGGATAAACTCTGCAGGTTCCAGCCTATGCTGATAATCATCTTAATCTGCCTCTCAAATAGGAGGAATAGCGGCTACCTCTTATTCTCAACTCTCCCATTTCTGTCCCTTGTATAAATCTGAGAGTTATAAGACCTGCATTTTAGTTTTACATAGGTTACCATGTCTCAGTTTTCCCATCTGCAACATTAGGATAAAATACCACCTTCCCTTTCTCTTTCAGGGCTGTGAGGGACCAACCAAATATGGTGAGTGTTTTGTTCAACTTGCTAAATATGTACAGGAAATAATGTGATTCAATCCTTACTTCATCACTCTAGCCCTGGATGCCACTGGCTAAAAAACTGTCAAGACTGTTCATTACCACAGCAAAGGGTTTTATGACACAAATGAGCTTTTTTTTTTTTTAAATCATTTCTGAGAGTATACCTACAGAAGCATAAAGGAATAAGCAAATGACACACTGATATATGAGGACCTGAGAGTGCAGTAGCACAATAAAATCAGGCTAAAAGGAAGACCACTGTCAGATCTGGAGAAGAAGTAGAAAGGTGGGTTTGATCCAGAGTGGGTCTGAGGAGTTCAGCCTACTTTGGAATATTCAGTCCGATTTGGGGATCTCTGGCTATAGCTGAAGTGGACCAGAGGAGCCCAGGTAGAACACTCCCAGCCCCACCCAGGAGTCACCACGGACATATCTTCTGAGCAACTCTTCAGTGCATATCTTTGTTCTCTGCTCTTAGCTCTTACCCGGTGTTTTCTAAAACTGAAGTCTAGGAGCGGCATACATTGCTTCAGAAATGCTTCCACAAAGAGACGTCCGTACTGAAGAAGAGAGACACACTGTTATCTCTAGCTGAGGTATCTCACTGAAAGACCCCTGAGGCAGAATAGCCTCATCCAGCCCAAGGGTTTTATTTTCTTATTTATATATATAGAAAACAAATTGGGAAGGGTCCAAAAGGTTTATTTGGAGAATGTAACTTAATACAAAAATCAAATAGGCCTGTTAACTAAGCCCCAGAATTAGGCAGACTTACTTACCTACCACAGATACAGTCGATGGACAGGGAACTTGCTCAGCTTAGGAGTGAGAGCATAGAGGAGTAGAGGGGAGCTCAGAGGATAGCTTACTCCCAAGAGGGAAAAACTGGGTAAAGCTGAGGAAGCATATGACCAATTTCTGAATTTCCCAATCAGATAAATCACTCCTCTCTCCAACTCGCCCATCTCCCACGTTGCGCAAGGGTGGAGTAAAAAGGGAGAGTGACCAGTAGATAACAAGAATGGGGCACCATCCACTTGGAAGGAAACTTGAGGAGTGGGGAAGTAGCATTCTCCCCATAACATTCCGACTGGACTTCCCATCAAATCTAGGGCTAATACAGGCTATTCCCACAAAAGAGAAGTTTGGCAATTATCAGGATATCAGATCCCACATTTGTAAGGCCACCTATAGACTTTAAAGAAGAATCATCTACTCCTCCTTCCTCACTTTTGCCTGGTAAGGAATGGCAGGGAAGGTAACTACTGCTCCTAAACTCAACTGCCCTGAAGCCATTCCTCCTAGTACTAAGATTCTTACCAAAAGTTTTCAAATTCATAGGAAAACTGGCTTCTCCAATCATCCAACTAGGGTGGGAAAATGTATCCATTGCCTTCCCTAAACTGGCATAGATTCTGGAAACTCTGGCTTGTGGGCAAGAAATTGAGCAATTTATCTCAGCTGAGGTCCTCTCTAGAGTGATCCACAGGAAGAATAAATATGAAACAGGACTCAGTAAATCTCTCACCTTCAAACATACATGCAGAACAGGATGACTGTCAAATACCTGGAGAGGTGAAAGACAAGAAACCAAGGCTGAGATCTGCTCCTTTGAGCACTCCAGCCTCTTTCCCACTGCGCAAAGCACAGCTTGGTGCTGTAGAGAATTCTAAAATGGAGGAATATCAACATTTAAATTAATATCACAAAGCAGAATAAAGTAATTTTGACAACTGAAGTTCAAGAAAAGGAAGAGACGAGCAAAGAGAAATAAACTGATTCCAACTGGGAGTGTTGAGAAAATGGCATTATTAGAGGTCCAAAACCTTGATCTGAAGACTTAAGAAAGACTGGATGAGGCTGGGCATGCTGGCTCATGCCTGATATCCCGGCATTTTGGGAGGCTGAGGCTGGTGGATCACTTGAGTCCAGGAGTTCGAGGCCAGCCTGGGGAACAGAATGAGACCCTGTTTCTACAAAAAATAGAAAAATTAGCTGGGCGTGGTGGCATGTTCCTGTAGTCCCAGATACTCCAGAGGCTTAAATGGGAAGATTCTTGAGTCTAGGAGGTTGAGGCTGCAGTGAGCTGTGATCACCCTACTGCATTCCAGCCTGGACAACAGAGTGAGACCCTGCCTCAAAAAAAAAAAAAAAAAAAAAAAAAAAAAAAAAAAAAAAAAAAAAGACATGAAAGAGGTGGAAAGGAGAGACAAGGACATTCTAGGCTGGGGGAACAAGCTGAGCAAAACCACGATGGAGTGGGTGAGAACACAGTGTGTTTAAAGGAGAATGAGGGCATTCCGGGTTAGAAGAGGGAATGTGAGCTTAGATCATAGAGGAACCAAGGCAAGGTGAAAAAGTGAGGGAATTACAGATGGAAGGAGTCATTAAATAGTATTGTGGCATAAGTAGAAGGAAGGAAGGAAAAGACAAAAACGAATGCCTAGTGAGAAAAGGGGTTATCCAGGATGGGTAGGGGGACAAAGGAAGAAGACGACTCAGGGAGAGCAGGCCCCAAGGAAGAGTGGGAAGAGGAGCAAGGAGAGTCCATTTTGGAAGCCAGGACACTTGGTTTCTGCAGTTATTTGGTGAGATGGGTCAAGGAGCCTCCATACTCACCTTTATCAAGTTGATGAGGATACTGAAGTCTCGAACAGCCATGTTCCAGTAGAGGAGTTTCTCTTCATGAATCTAGGGCAGCCAAATATATGGGCACCTCTGAGTCACAGCCAAATACTTCCCTTACTGTATTCCCACTAAGATATGGTTCTTGAATTACATAGCTATACAGATATTTAAGCCAATTATCCTTAGATGTAGCAACCAGTGCATCCACAAGATGGTTCTGAGGCCTGCACATGTTGTGGTAACATTAGAACACCTCATAGGGTCAGACTTTCTAAAAAGTTTCCTCTTCAGCAATTTCCAAGTAAGTAAAAGCCTTTGCAACATATACTGGCCATCAGACCAGGTGCAGTGGTTCATGTCTATAATCCCAGAACTTTGGGAGGCTGAGGCAGGAGGATTGCTTGAGCCTATGAATTCAAGACTAGTCTGAGCAACACGACAAAACCCCGCCTCTACTAAAAATAGAAAAATTAGCCAGGCATGGTGGCGTGCACCTGTGGTCCCAGCTATTTGGGAGGCTGAGGTGGAAGGATTATCTAAGCCCAGAAGGCAAAGGCTGCAGTGAACCAAGTTTGCACCACTGCACTCCAACCTGGATGTCAGACTCAGACCCTGTCTCAAAAAGAAAAAAAAAAAAAAAAAGAAAAAACATATACTGGCTGTAGCTTCTCTGCTTCCCTATGCTAGCCCTTTCTCTTACTTGTCTAGCTCCGTTCTGGTTAGCAGGCTGCCAAGATCCACAGTATCTCAAACAGGCTGGCTTACCTCATGCCAGTTAGCAGGAGACAAACTGGGAAGTGGCCAAGGAAAAGACAGCCCTTTCCTCACCTCTAACTGGAGGGAAAGGAAATTAAACTAGGAACTCTTTGAAAAAAAATCCTGAATCTCAGAAACTCAAAACAAAACAAAAACAAAAAAAAGCTTAGGAGAAAACTTGGACCCAAGAAATAGAAGAATCAGCAACTACCACCGGGCGCAGTGGCGCACGTCTATAATCCCAGCACTTTGGGAGGCCGAGGTGGGTGGATCATGAGGTCAGGAGTTTGAGACCAGCCTGGCCAACATAGTGAAACACCGTCTCTAACAAAAATACAAAAATTAGCCGGGCATGGTGGCGCATGCCTGTAGTCCCAGCTACTCAGAAGTCTGAGGCAGGAGAATTGCTTGAACCCAGGAGGTGAGGTTGCAGTGAGCCGAGATCATGCCACTGCACTCCAGTCTGGGCAACAGAAGAAGCAAGACTCTGTCTCAGGAAAAAAAAAAAAAATCAGCAACTTCCAAGTAATCCAAAGTCCACTTCTTCTATATCTTACTCACCTGCTGCGAGTCTGCTGCTGTGCCAGGCTCAATTTTTTTCACTGTCTTCTCTAGTTCAGCCATCATCACACGGAAGAAAACAACAAAAGTGTGCCTAGAAGATGGGAAAAGCATGTGTGCCCACACCATGATGCACTGCTTAGAACTACCTGGGAAGAACCAGGAACCAAAAGTAGCTTCCTTCCCTACCTTTCTAAATGTCCTTTTACTAGGGTCCTTAGTAAGAGGATGGGGGAGTGGAAAGGACTCAGTAACAAGCCCAAGAAGATTGCCTATCAAACAATGGAATTAACTTTATGAAAGGAGGTGTTATGGTAGTATGGAAAAAGCAATGAAGTAACAGTGAGAAGATCTGAGTTTGAGTCCTGGTTCTATGTTTATTTTATTGCACGTGTAAGCTTGAGAAGTTCCCTAGCTCTCATTTTCCTCAACAGTAAAATAGGGGCAATGATACCAACCTCACAGAATTATCAAAAGAATCAAATGAGATAAAGTGAAAGTGCTTTATAAACTGAAAAGACTACAAATGTTAAGGTAACTATTGATATTCTGAGACACACACCCATTAAGTGAGACATACATGTGAGCACCCTGTTCTCAAGATGGCTGAAATATCTCAGCTGGGCACAATGGCTCATGCCTGTAATCCCAGCACTTCGGGAGGCCAAGGCAGGCAGATCACCTGAGGTCGGGTTCAAGACTAGCCTAACCAACATGGTGAAACCCAATCTCTACTAAAAATACAAAAATTAGCCAGGTGTGGTGGTGGGTGCCTGTAATCCCAGTTACTTGAAACGCTGGGGTAGGAGAATCATTTGAACCCAGGAGGTGGAGGTTGCAGTGAGCTGAGATTGTGCCACTGCACTCCAGCCTGGGTGACAAGTTTTCTCAAAAACAAAACAAAACAATACAAAACAAAAACCACCAAGGTCAGGCCGGGCGCGGTGGCTCACGCTTGTAATCCCAGCACTTTGGGAGGCCGAGGCGGGCGGATCACGAGGTCAGGAGATCGAGACCACGGTGAAACCCCGTCTCTACTAAAAATACAAAAAAAAAAATTAGCCGGGCGTGGTGGCGGGCGCCTGTAGTCCCAGCTACTCCGAGAGGCTGAGGCAGGAGAATGGCGTGAACCCGGGAGGCGGAGCTTGCAGTGAGCCGAGATTGCGCCACTGCACTCCAGCCTGGGCGACAGAGCAAGACTCCGTCTCAAAAAAAAACAAAAACCACCAAGGTCCTCTCAAATGTATTAGCTGAGAGCCCTTGAAAGGAATGCATAACAGACTCTCTTTACTGAATGAATGATTATATCTACTGTCTATATCAGAATTAGATGAGAAGGAGCAAGGCAGTTGTGTGGAAGCTATATACGTTGGACAGTGTGATTATGATTCTTTTTTTTTTTTTTTTTTGAGATGGAAGTTTCGCTCTTGCTGCCCAGGCACAATCCCGGCTGACTGCAACCTCTGCCTCCCAGGTTCAAGCAATTCTCCTACCTCAGCCTCCTAAGTAGCTGGGATTACAGGCATGTGCCACCACACCCGGCTAATTTTTGTATTTTTAGTAGGGACAGGGTTTCACTATGTTGGCCAGGTGGGTCTCAAAACTCCTGACCTCAAGGTGATCCTCCTGCCTCAGCCTCCCAAAGTGCTGGGATTACAGGCGTGAGCCACCGTGCCCAGCCTGATGATGATTCTATCTTAAGAGAAAAACTGGAGGAAAGAACTCCCTTACCTGGTCAGTGTAGGGAATGTGGAGGAAGATGCATCTTTAGGAGAGTTGATCAGTTCTGGGATACCAACACCAGCAATCTCCTCTATGGCCTTCAGAATGCTGTCTGTGTGCTCCAGGTAGATACTGCATTGAGAGTCAAATATTTGACCCACTGATTAACAAAGTAGAATACAACTGCAGATTCCCCTAATTCCTCTATGATCTGAATTAACAATAAGCAGTTAGCTGACAGTATAAAACAGAACCAGAGGATCTTAAGATCCACATGTTCCAAATTGTGTTCATTTTTAACTACTTCATTGTTTTCAAATTCCCACTAAAAAGGTCATTTGTCCAGTCTCTGACAAACAACAGTAGCAAAATAGAAAAAGGCTATTTGGCTCATTGGAAGAAACCACACATCTCACCAGAGCAAAGCATGGAGCTGGTCATTAGAGATGTTGCTCTTCTCTTTATCTCCACTTGGCCACACCCGACAGAGGAATTGTCTGGCAAGGGAAGCTGTTAGAAAAGAAGACAAAGGAATCTTATATATGGGAACTTGACCTCATTCTTGCTTTTCAGGCTTTTGAGGATGATTATTGATCAAAAGGATCATTAGTTTAGATTTACTAAGACGTTCCCGGTCTAACAGGCAACTTACAAAAAGCTGTCATGTTCCTGATCCACTGGCCCTTTTGCCAGACATAAACTCATTTATCTAAGGCTCAAAACATCCCACCTCAACCCCATCCTGAAACACACAAACATGCAAACATGAACATAAATACAGACACACAGAGAAAAGGAATGCTGCTGGACACTGGGAAGACCAATCTTGTTCCTCCTGGGCTGGCCAATAGCAGTGGTCACCACCAAACCTTCCCCTTTTAATCAACAGGGAAAAATAAAGGTTTGTTTTGCATTTTTATCTTGCTTTCTGATGTGCTGCCAACTAGGATGAGCTGCATTCTAAGAGCTATAATAAAAGACAGTTTAAGAAAGAGGCCAGGGCTGGGCACAGTGGCTCACGTCTGTAATCCCAGCACTTTGGGAGGCTGAGGCAGGTGGATCATGAGGTCAGGAGTTCGAGACCAGCCTGACCAACATGGTGAAACCCCGTCTCTACTAAAAATACAAAAATTGGCTGGGCATGGTGGTGTGCGCCTGTAATCCCAGCTACTTGAAAGGCTGAGGCAGGAGAATTGCTTGAACCTGGGAGGTGGAGGATTGCAGTGAGCCAAGATCGTGCCATTGCACTCCAGCCTGGGCAACAGGGCGAGACTCTGTCTCAAAAAAAAAAAGAAAAAGGCCAGGGAAGAGGCTAGTATTTCTTTTACACTTGACCCTGATTTCTCCTTTATCTCCTACTTTATTAACCTCATGATTTATGTCTCGTTTTGTCAAATATCTCAGATAATTTTTTTTTTTTTTGAAAAGGAAGAACATGATTAAACTTAAGCCAAAGAGAAAACTATCTACTCAGCTTGTCTAACCAAACTCAGACTAAGCAATTTTAGCAGAAATCGGTCAGGTTGTTCTGGGAAAATGACCTTCTTGGTATAGCAAGAGGGCCTGTCCAAGGTTATGTGGGGATTTACATGTAAAAATGTCCTGGGAAGCCCCAAGTTTACAAGTGTGAGACATTAGTCCTATTCATTAAAAAAAAAAAAAAGGATCTGGGCCCATCACCAATTTTTTCTTTGTTCTGAGTAGAAGCTGTCGATTTCTCCAAAATAACCATCAAAAGTCTGATGAGATAAAGAGCACACTGGAAACTGGGAATGCTTTGATGGAAATTCTGCAAGTAATGGAAGCTCTGGCTGTAAGGAGACAAGAAAAACAAACAAATGCAATAGTATCCTATGTATTACAAATATATTTAAATCCACATGACATGCCCAAGTCCCTTTAAGTGTCTGATGGCCTAATCAGAATCCTCCTTATTTTCAGGTGCTTTAGTAGCAACCCTCTTCAAGCATCTTGGTAGAAAACCATACCTTTGTATGGAAAAAGCCAGGGCAGAAGACAGCCCCATGGATAGAATGTTGGCCTTGAAGGGGTCATGTATGCTGAGAAACCCAAGCACCACGCTAATATGTACAACCCTAGAGAAATTATCTGCTCTTTAAAGCCTTAGGCAATATACTGAAAATAATTTTTAAAATCTGGGTTCACAGGCCGGGCATGGTGGCTCATGCCTGTAATCCTAGCACTTTGCTAGGCTGAGACAGGCAGATCACCTGAGCTCAGGAATTAGAGACCAGCCTGGCCACATGGCGAAAACATCTCTACAAAAATATAAAAATCGGTTGGGTGTGGCAGCATGTGCCTGTAATCCCAGCTACTTGGGAGGCTGAGGCAGTACAATCACTTGAACCCAGGAGGTGGAGGTTGCAGTGAGCTCACTCCAGCCTGGGTGACAAAGTGAGACTCTCAAAAAAAAAAAAAGAAGAAGAAGAAAGAAGGTCCTGACCTATAGACAGGGATGATAAGCACTGACTGCTCACCCAGTGATGGTCTAGGTTATCAAGGGAAGTGAGAGAAAGACCAAGTCACTCTGACTGAAGGGGGAGGGGCTGAAAGCCATGCCCCTGAGATCATGTCACCTCCCTTGTCCACTGCCTACCCCTCAGCCACATAAGGTCTTCCTACAAGACAAGGGGAAAGAAACAGGCTATCAGTGATAACGAGCTGCTGCCTAATTACCCAAACCTGCTGGGAGACAGTAGGTCCCTGGATAATCAAGAGTTGATTACAGATGGTCAATGTTTTCATCATTATTACTTGAAAAGGCTGAGTTTATGGGCTGATGCATTCATGAAGATTTAGCATGATTATTCAAGGTTTCTAATACTTCAGGATTTATTAGAATACATAGATGAGAAAGCTTATATATGAGGAGAGTAGCTGAAAATAATTTCCTTTACAACTACTGAAAGACATCCAGGTTATTTTAAAGAAAGTTGCCAATCCTGTTCCTAGGAGTTTCTTGGGACAACAATCTTGGCTATGTAGTATGACTCGCCTGAGTAGTTCCTCCAAAGGCTGGCTGTGTTCTCCCTGTTTCAGTCGGCTACTAAGGACGTGGAGGGCTGAATACAGTAAATTCTGATTTTCAGGTTGAGAAAATCCACTCCTAAGGAAGTCAAGGTAAAAGGGGTTAGCTTAGTTTCTGGAAAACTACTTGGATAGTATTTAAGGATCCTGGCCTCCAGTTTGTACCATCAATAGTTTAACGGTTTGAAAAAAGAATTGAGAGGTCGGGCGTGGTGGCTCACAACTGTAATCCTAGGGCTTTGGGAGGCTGAGGCGGGCGAATCACGAGGTCAACAGATGGAGACCATCTTGGCCAACATGGTGAAACCCCATCTCTACTAAAAATACAAAAATTAGCTGGGCGTGGTTGCAGGTGCCTGTAGTCCCAGCTACTCAGGAGGCTGAGGCAGGAGAATGGCCTTAACCCGGGAGGCGGAGCTTGCAGTAAGCCGAGATCGCGCCACTGCACTCCAGCCTGGGCGACAGAGCGAGACTCTGTCTCAAAAAAAAAAAAAAGCGTATGTCCACCAGGGTCTGGTACGGGAATATTTTTAGCAATTTAGCCTGTGGTTTTACATAGTATATTCTAAACTTGTTTCCCATGCTTTTGTGTGTGAGAGACAGAGTCTCACTCTTGTCGCCTAGGCTGGAGTGCAGTGGCACGATCTCGGCTCACTGTAACCTCTGCCGCCCAGGTTCAAGCGATTCTCCTGCCTCAGCCTCCTGAATAGCTGAGATTACATGCGCCCGCCACCACGCCTGGCTAATTTTTTGTATTTTTTGTGGAGACGGGGGTTTCACCGTGTTAGCCAGGACGGTCTCGATCTCCTGACCTGGTGATCCGCCCGCCTCAGCCTCCCAAAGTGCTGGGATTACAGGCGTGAGCCACTGTGCCCGGTCAGTGGACATATGCTTTCATTTCCCTTGATTAAATACCTAAGGATAGAATGGCTGAGTCACATGGTAGGTGCATGTCTAGCTTTTTAAGAAACTACCAAACTATTTCCCAATATGGATGTACCATTATAAAGTCCCCCTAGAAGCATGTGAGAGCTCTAGTTGCTCCACCTTCTCACCAACACTTGGCATGCTAAGTCTTTTTAATGTAGCTATGCTAGTGAGTGTGTTGTGCTATCTCATTGTGCTTTTAATTTGCATTCCCTTAAGAAGTGATAAACATCCTTTCATGTATTTATTTTAATTGTTGTTTTTATAATTTTTAGAGATGGTTTATTTTCTGTGTTAACTTCGCTGGGCCACGGTGCCCAGATTTTTCTTTTTTTTTGAGACAGGGTCTGGTTCTGTTGCCCAGGTTGGAGTGCAGTGTTGCAATCTTGGCTCGCTGCAACCTCTGCCTCACAGGCAGAAGCCATCCTGTCATCTCAGCCTCCTGAGTAGCTGGGACTACAGATGCATGCCACCATGCCCAGATAATTTTTGTATTTTTTATAGAGACAGGGTTTTACCATGCTTCCCAGGCTGGTCTCGAACTCCTGAGCTCAAGTGATCCACCCACCTTGGCCTCCCAAAGTGTTGGGATTACAGGCATAAGCCACGATGTCAGGCCCCTTTCACATGTTTATTTGCTATCTTTAAGTCTCTTTGATAAATTGTTCAAATTTTTTGTCAGGCACTGCTTTTAAGTACTGAGGATATAAAAATGACAGACAGCTGCCTTCATGGAGCTCAGAGTCTAGCAGGAAAGACTGATGAACAAGTAATTATAATAAAATGAGATTAAGTTTTATCACAAACGGATACCAGAGTGTTAGAAGAGAACTGGGGGTTAGAGAGGCAGGATGGATGCTTAAGCTCAGATCTCAAGAGATGTGATGAGTCAGAAAAAGCTGGGGATCAAGAAAAGTGGGGGTCCTGGCAGGAGAATGAACATGTGCAAAGCCTCCCACGTAAAAGCTATATAGGGTGCTCAAATTAATTCAGTGAGGCTGGAGGCAGAGTATAACATAATAAGTGGAATAGCAGGAGTCTAGAAGAAGACCTAGAGGCTAGGTAAGAGAGTTTTAACTCAAGAAAAATCTAAAAGCCATCAGAAATAAAAATTGGGATAGGATCAAATTGGGTTTACGTTAGGAAGATCACTCTTACCGCCATGTGAAGCATGGACTGAGAGAGGCCAAGTGTGAACCAAGCCCAGTCCAGGTTGAGAGATAATGGGAGTCTGGAAGCAGTGGAGAAACAGGGACAGATGGCTATCTAGATGTTAATTATAACAGAAAATAAAATCAACAGGATTTGGCAATCAGATGTGGGAAAAAGACGGTGGAGAGCAGAGGGAGGGACAAAGAATAACTCCTGGTTTCTGGTTCAGGCAACTGGTGGTACCATTTACTAAGCCAGGCAAAGCTGAAGGAGCATGCTAGGGATGACATGTTCCATTTTGGATGTGGAGTGTGAGATGTCAATGACACATCTAAGGAGTTGTTGAGTAGGCAGTTGGATATAAATGCCTATAGCTCAAAAAATAAATTTTGGCTAAATTTAAGCTTGGGTAGGATTGACCAGAAATCTTGTATAATGAGAACAGAGAGCCCAAGGCCTATCCCTGAGGAACAAAAGTATTTAAGGGGCACACCTCCCTTAGTTCTACTTTTGTCCATGTTGTACCTTCCACTTCCTTCCTTTATGTCTCTAAAGGCCATGTACCCTTCTGGGGTTCCCTCGAGTCCCACTGTTTCCATGAAGGTATCATGGAATAGCCCAGCTCACAGTGTTCAGCTCGTCACCAAACAATCTGGAATTGAAGCACGCTAAAGGAAACTGGACTGAGGATCAGATGGCCACATCTGTTATACATCAGCTCATCAGCAAGTCACCTAATCTGTCAAACGGGTTAACAATAGTGGCTCCAAAGGACTCAAAGGGTACAAGATCAAACAAAATAATACAGACAAAAACACTCCCACAAAATTAATGAACCATATTCACATAAGATTTTTGAACCTTTTCTTTCTTTTCTACATTTCAGTGCCTTGGTGACTGTCAAGTAAAAGCAAGTATATACTCATTTCTCTCCACACTTCCCACATACTTACCAAGCAAAAAGCCCATGAAAAATCTGCAGCAGCCTCTGATAGCAGGAAGACATTATGTGGTACTCCTGAACTTTCACTCCTGGTCCATCAACTACACTGTGATTCTCAGCAGCTAAACACTAAAAATAAAAATGATTTTAGGACAGTTGCTTCAGTAATTGTCCTCATTTTCCTTTTTCTCGGCCAAAAATGAAACCTCATATTTGCTTAGCAGCTTCTAAGTCTAGGCTTCTGACCTGAAAATAGTTGTGAATGTTCTCCAGGTGGTTACACATTGGGGTCAGCAGTTGAAAAACACAATGAACAATTTCTTGGGCAGATCTCTGTTGGAGATGTGAGAATCCAATATTCCGGCTTCCTTTGTTCTATAATAAATTCAGAGTTATGAGTGAAGAAACTGCTGGATAGCTTCTCAGAAACTAAGGGTTCACAATGGAGTCAAGTCAAACCTGTGTCACCAGGTAGGAGCGGATGGGAGAAATGAGCTGTTCACCTAAGACTATATTCTGACAGAGGGATAAAAATCTTGCTCCATCTTCCAATAACTGAGAGATTGGCTTTTGTAGAGTAGGAACAGTGATTGAGACATATAGCCCTATCATAACTAATCAGATAAAGGTCACATAAAAGTAGAAATCATTTAGGTTGACAAATGTAGAGCAATAGACTCCTTCTTATAATTTTTTTTTTTTTTTTTTGAGACAAGGTTCTGCTCTGTCACCCAGGCTGGAGTGCAGTGGGACGATCACAGCTCACTGCAGCCTTGAATTCCTAGGCTCAAGTGATCCTCTCACCTCAGCCTCCTGAGTAGCTGAGACCATAGGCACATGCCAACAAACATGACTAGTTTTTGTATTTTTTGTAGAGATGGGGTTTAATCACGTTACCCAGGCTGGTCTCAAACTCCTGAGCTCAAGCAATCCATGATTGGGCTCCCAAAGTGTTGGGGTTAAAGGCATGAGCCACTGTGCCTTGCCTCCCTCTTATAATTGAAAAAAAAAAAAAAAATGTAGACGCCTGGGCAACATGCTGAAACTCTTCTTTACAAAAAATACAAAAATTAGCTGAGTGTGGTGGCACATGCCTGTGGTCCTAGCTACTCAGGAGGCTGAGATAGGAGGATTACTTGAATCCCGGAGGTGGAGGTTGCAGTGAGCCAAGATTGTGCCACTACACTCCAGCCTGGGCAATAGAGCAAAGCCCTGTCTCAAAAAGTAGAGCCAATAGTGAATACAAAGAAGAATGAATTGCTGGGCACTGTGGCTCTCACCTGTAATCCCAGCACTTCAGGAGGCCAAGGCGGGTGGATCATTAGGTCAGGAGTTTGAGATCAACCTGATGAACATGTTAAAACCCTGTCTCTACTAAAAATACAAAAATTAGCTGGGTGTGGTGGTGTGCACCTGTAGTCCCCAGCTACTCAGGAGGCTGAAGCAGGAGAATCGCTTGAACCCAGGAGGCAGAGACTACAGTGAGCTGAGATTGCACCGCTGCACTCCAGCCTGGGCGACAGAGCAAGACTCTGTCTCAAAAAAATAAAAACACATTTCTTATTCCAAGTGCCTTTCTATTTTCTGTTTCAGACTTCCTTTTTTTTTTTAATTTCTGAGACAGAGTCTCGTTCTAATGCCCTGGCTGGAGTGCAGTGGCATGATCTTGGCTCACTGCAGCGTCTGCCTCCTGGGTTCAATCAAGTCTTCTTCCTCAGCCTCCCAAGTACCTGGGACTACAAGCATGCGCCACCATACCCGGCTAATTTTTTTTGTATTTTTAGTAGAGACAGCCTCTTGCCACGTTGGCCAGGCTGGTCTCAAACTCCTGACCTCAGGTGATCCACCTGCCTCGGCCTTCCAATGTGCTGGAATTACAGGTGTGAGCCACTGCACAGGTAGACTTCCTTTTTTTTTTGTTTGAGACGAAATCTGTCACCCAGACTGGAGTGCAGTGGTGCGATCTCAGCTCACTGCAACCTCTGCCTCCCCATGCCTCAGCCTCCCAAGTAGCTGGGACTACAGCTGCGCCACCATGCCCGGCTAGTTCTTTTTGTATTTTTAGTAGAGATGGGGTTTCACCATGTTGGCCAGGCTGGTCTCGAACTCCTGAACTCAAGTGATCTGCCCTCCTCAGCCTCCCAAAGTGCTGGGATTACAGGCGTGAGCCACCACGCCCAGCCTTCAGACTTCCTATTTAAAGCAAGATGAGGCCGGGCACGGTGGCTCAAGCCTGTAATCCCAGCACTTTGAGAGGCCAAGGTGGGCGGATCACAAGGTCAGGAGATTGAGACCATCCTGGCTAACACAGTGAAACCCCATCTCTACAAAAAATACAAAAAATTAGCCAGGTGTGGTGGCGGGCGCCTGTAGTGCCAGCTACTCGGGAGGCTGAGGCAGGAGAATGACATGAACCCGGGAGGCGGAGCTTGTAGTGAGCCGAGATCACACCACTGCACTCCAGCCTGGGCAACAGAGCGAGACTCCATCTAAAAATAAATAAATAAATAAATAAATAAATAAATAAGAATATTGTCTGGCAATACAGCTGCACCCATGCTACCCAGTGACCCAAACACAATGCCAAAGAAAGTGACAACTTTTTCATTATAATACCTCCTTTGTTCCCAAATCCACTAAGCCCAAGTCCTATGCTTCTGCCTACACTAACCTTGAGAAAGGGGACTCTCCTGGCAATAGGAGGTGTCAGCATACTCTCCAGCTTCTGGGAGAGATCTTCCAGCAAGAAAAGCAGCTCAGGGGGCCCAAGTTGCACAACTTCTGTAGCCTGTCACATGGAGGAAAGGATTAGTTCCAAGAATGTCCTAGTCATTTCATGATAATTTTCTTCTTTCTTTTTTGTAAACGTGCAGTGGCGTGGCAAGATCATAGCTATTCCAGCCTTGAACTCCTGGGCCCAAGTTATCCTCCCATCTCAGCCTCCCGAGTAGCTGGGACTATAGGCACATGCAACCATGCCCAGCTATTTTTTTTTTTTTTAATTAATAAGAAATGAGGTCTCACTATATTGCCCAAGCTGGTCTCAAACTCCTGGGCTCAGATGATCCTTCTGCCTCGGCCTCCCAATGTGCCAGGATTACAGATATGAACCACCACACCTGGGCCCAGCGAATTTTTAAATTTTTTTATATAGATGGGGTCTCACTTTGTTGCCCAGGCTGGTTTCAACCTCCTGGGCTCGAGCAATCCTCCTGCCTTGGCCTCCCAAGGTATTGGGATTATGGACAGGCATGAGCCACCACACCTGGCTATTTCATGTTCATACTTCCCAATGGATGAAAAAAAAATTTTTTTTTTTTTTTGAGACAGAGTCTTGTTCCGTCACCCAGGCTGGAGGGCAGTGGCACGATCTTGGCTCACTACAACCTCTGCGTCCCCGGTTCAAGCAATTCTCCTGCCTCAGCCTCCCGAGTAGCTGGGATTACAGGTGCCCACCACCATGCCTGACTAATTTTTGTATTTTTAGTGGAGATGGGTTTCATCACGTTGGCCAGGCTAGTCTCAAACTCCTGACCTCAGGTGATACGCCTGTCTCGGCCTCCCAAAGTGCTGTGATTAGAGGCGTGAGCCACCACGCCCGGCTGGGTAAATAATTTGACTTTTATTTATTTATTTACTTATTTTTGAGACAGGGTCTCGCTCTGTTGCTCAGGCTGGAGTGCAATATTGTGTTCACAGCTCACTGCAGCCTCAACCTCCTGGACTCAAGTGATGGTCCCACCTTAGCCACCCAGGTAGCTGGGATCACAGGTGTGCGTCACCATGCCTGGCTACTTTTTTTTTTTTTAATTTTTTGTAGAGATAGGTCTCACTGTGTTACCTAGGCTGGTCTCAAACTCCCAGTACTTTGGGAGGTCAAGGCAGGCAGATCATTTGAGGTCAGGAGTCTGAGACCAGCCTGGCCAATATGGTGAAATCCCATCTCTACTAAAAATACAAAAATTAGCTGATGTGGTTGTGGGCACCTGTAATCCCAGCTGCTTGGGAGGCTGAGGCAGGAGAATCGCTTGAGCTCAGGAGGCAGAGGCTGCAGTGAGCCAAGATCGCGCCACTGTACTCCAGACTGACAGACAGAGGAAGACTCCGTCTCCAACAAACAAACAAAAAAACTAGCCGGGTGTAGTGGGGCATGCCAGTGGCCCTAGATACTTGGAAGGCTGAGTTGGGAGGATCACTTGATCCTTGAACCCAGGAGTTCAAGGCTGCAGTGAGCTATGATCTTGCCACTGCACTTCAGCCTGGGTGACAGAGCAAGACTCTGTCTCCAAAAAGAAAAAAGAGGCAAGGGAGGAAATTGCACCCATCTCATATAAAAGATAGCTATTATGCTCTGTCATATAATAAAGTCAAGCATGTCCAAAATAAATATTCGGAATAGTAAAATAATAATTCAAGACAGGATAGTTTAGAAGACATACTTTTTCTCTATAAACTCCTCTGTATACCTTTCCAGTTGCGGATCCAAGATGCATTTCCTAAATATCCTGTGATTTAAAAAATGACCTTGAATGCCACAAGCAGGGTTTCGAAAAAAAAAAAAAAAAGACTAATTCAAGGGAATTTCACTTGTCTGTTCATTAAATAATCCTTTCATACTTCTTTTCGTCTAATGTTTTGCTACTATTAACTCTGGGCGGGATCCCAGAGTGATCCCAGTGGAATAACTATATTACACTGCCAGAAGCAGAATGGGTGAAATACAGTCTCACTGCAAACTGCTCACTCAATACACATTTATGTGGACTCTCCTAAGGGCAAGATGATGTAGAAAGATTAAAAAAAAAAAAAAAGATATGGCTGGGCACGGTGGCTCACACCTGTAATCCCAACACTTTGGGAGGCCAAGGCAGGCGGATCACGAGGTCAGGAGATCAAGACCATCCTGGTTAACAACGGTGAAACCCTGTCTCTACTAAAAATATAAAAAATTAGCCAGGCATGGTGGCAGGCACCTGTAGTCCCAGCTACTCGGGAGGCTGAGGCAGGAGAATGGTGTGAACCCGAGAGGTGGAGCTTGCAGTGAGCCAAGATCCCGCCACTGCACTCCAGCCTGTGCGACAGAGCGAGACTCCATCTCAAAAAAAAAAAAAAAAAAGATACTATTTCTGTTCTGAAGGTACCCACATTCGTGTAAATTTCACGTGAAAATTAATGCTATTTCAATTTCTCTTAACCTGGAGAAATTCTACTCTCTGTCTCTGACGAAATCCCATCTCAAAAGTTACTTTATCTGTGAAAATGTTCTCTACTCCCAACTTCAATATAAACATCATTCTCTCACTAGAGTTTCACTAGTCCTTGGTTCGGACCATTAATACCGTATTTGGCATCAATAAAGCTATGGGGCCAGGCACGGGGGCTTGCGCCTGTAATCCCAGCACTTTGGGAGGCCAAGGCGGGTGATCACGAGGTCAGGAGATCAAGACCATCCTGGCTAACACGGTGAAACCCTGTCTCTATAAAAAATGTACAAAAAATTAGCCGGGCGTGATGGCGGGCGCCTGTAGCCCCAGCTACTCAGGAGGCTGAGGCAGCAGAATGGCGTGAACCCGGGAGGCAGAGCTTGCAGTGAGCAGAGATTGCGCCACTGCACTCCAGCCTGGGCGACAGAGTGAGACTCTGTCTCAAAAAAAAAAAAAAAAAATTAATAATAATAATAAAGCTATGGTACTGCTAGCTATTTCCACTTCTTTGATTAGATTAGAAGCTATTCGAAGGCAAGCATGATACTCTATGTACTACTGAAATACAAGTGCCTTGATTAGTGGCAAACACAAAATAGGACTCAGTAAGCAACTGTCGGATGCTGAACAAATGTTGTGAAAAAGTGAAAAGGGCAATGACTTCTAAGAACCAGAAGAGTGCTCCTCTACAAAAATAATCTAGGTAGCTTATTATTATTAGTAGTAGTAGTAGTAGTAACCTAAATGTAAGGATTACATCATTGGCACGATATTTTATAATGTCTGACACATTATTAAAAACCTTATGACTTACAAACACCAGTATGAGGATGATTATTCGTCATTACTTTCACATATAAAGGCTTTTAAAGTCAGTCTAACTTCTCTCCTCAGTGTCACAGTGTTCTTTGTGAAATAAGAATAGACCTGAGGAACTTTCTGAAAGAAGATTAAATTCTGAGATCCTAGCCTGTCACTTACTTCAGTGTGCATTTCAGTATCTAAGATGAACTTCGTCACAAGTCCACAATGTAGAATAGAGAAGACCTCAATGTCCAGCTCTCGGAAAAAAGCATGGGAATTATGTAGTAACAATGATGTCTTTTCTTCCTTCCCTGTGAACTCCTATGGGGAAGTCACAGCAACAAAGAGAATAAATAAATCTTCTATATTAATCAAATTTTAATAAAAACTTCAAAGTGCAAATATGCATTTATTTAATGCAAAAAATTACATTTTCATTATAATAACAACTTCCTCTACCCAAAGTCCCTAAATATTCCCAAGACAGAGCACCTAATTTAAGATGGGGATACAAGTCACACATCAAGACCCTTAGCTGGTTTCTATTTAGGGATGATCTATTAGGCAAATCAAGGCATTTAGGTCTAGTACAGAAAACTGTGAGCTGGCCGGGCGTGGTGGTTCACGCCTGTAATCCCAGCACTTTGGGAGGCTGACGTGGGTGGATCACGAGGTCAGGAGTTTGAGACCTGCCTAGCCAAGATGGTGAAACCCCGTCTCTACTAAAAATACAAAAACTAGTTGGGTATGGTGGTGCATGCCTATAATCCCAGCTACTTGGGAGGCTGAGGCAGGAGAATCGCTTGAACTCGGGAGGTGGAGGTTGCAGTGAGCCAAGATCGCACCACTGCACTCCAGCCTGGGTGACAGAGCGAGACTCCATCTCAAAAAAAAAACACAACAAAACAAAACAAAAAAAAACAAAACAAAAAACTGTGAGCTTAGGGGCCAGAATGATCTGGCTTCAAACGCTAGCTCCAGCATTTATTAACTGTGTGACTTTGCGCAAGTCACTTGCCCTCCCTGGGTCTTAGTTTCCTCCTTTATTAAATGTGGTATTAATATAAAACTTGGGCTCTTACAGAAACTATACCTAATAAATATACAATAAATGGTGGCTGATCAACAGAAATAATTGGGATCCATGTGGTCCAGGCAATTTCAAACACATGAAACTCATTCTGCAAACAGTACAAATGTAAAGTAAAAGGGAACTACTGATAATCAAGTACCTCAAGAGAAAATTCAATATACTGCTGGGGTACAAAAAAGGGAGTAAAACAGTCAAGAAAATAATTAGAAAAAAACAGTCAACAATGTGTGGCAGGAATAAGGACCTAAAGTCTAATCTGAACTTTGCTACTAAGGAGATTACTCCAAGGCCTAAGAGAGTTTTGGCTCGCTGTTTCCTAATTTTTTTTTCTTTGTAGAATGCAGAGAATAAAGCTTGGTTTCTGTTAATCTCACTGGGATGTCACAAACCTTCACGGATACCCATCATTCCAATACCTTGTTCAGCGGGCCTTTATGAGATGGAGTAGGGTCACATTCTGAATTTTTCTCTTCTGAAAGTGTGTCAGAGGAGGATGTCTTGCTGCCATCTGTTTCTTGTTTCCTTTCTTTTATATTAAAAAGGAAAAATGACTCAAGTAATTAATAATCATGTTTGCCAAATACCATTGCCCTCAGAAAACAACCTGTTGGAAACTGCCTAGAGGTAGAAGAGGTAATTTTATAACCCTAAATTACAGTGTATTTATAAATCTAATAAAGAAAGAGTTCAGTTTTACAATTGTTCCAATTACTGATGCCATGATACACATAACTTTTAGGTTAATTCAATGAAGCTTATTTGGAGACACAAGACAAGAGGAAAAGAACATACTTACCTATTTTTCCTTTCTTTCTGATTTTTGCTGAAATAGCAGTAACAGTATGAGGTGTTATATCTAAAGTTTCCACGTCAAAGTTTCCAAGAGGAGGGACATAGTCTGGGGTGACTGAAACAAACAGCAGGCTGAAGCTCAATGTGTACCAATTACACACCACCATTAGACTTGAAATTCAGTCACTCCATTGGCTAAAAACTAGTTTCCAAAATTACCAAGCATGGCTGAATGCTTATAAGACATATTCAAGTCATCTGACATTGTTTTGGCATAGCAAAATGGCCAGAGATAACACAGAAATGTCATATTAAGTATGATCAATTATCATAAAACCACTTTAAATAATGATATAACAAACAGAAAAAAACTAAAACAAACATTTAAAATCTAAATGGTGGCCAGGCAGGGTGGCTTGTGCCTGTAACACCAAGCACTTTGGGAGGTCAAGGTGCGTGGATCACCTGAGGTCAGGAGTTCGAGACCAGCCTGGCCAACATGGTGAAACCCTGTCTCTACCAAAAATACAAAAATGAGCCAGGTGTGCTGGCAGACGCGTGTAATCCCAGCTACTTGGGAGGCTGCGGCAGGAGAATTACTTGAACCCAGGAGGCAGAGGTTGTAGCAAGCAGAGATCGCACCACCACACTCCAGCCTGGGCAACAAAGCAAGCCTGTCTCAAAAAAAAAACAAAAAACAAAACAAAAAAAAAACAAAAAAAACCCACAAAAAACGGGGAAGGTATATGTATTTATGGCATACATGAGATATTTTGATACAGGTACACAATGTATAATAATCACATCAGGGTAAATGGGGTATCCATCATCTCAAGCATTTATCATTTCTTTGTGTTACAAACAATCCAATTATACTATTTTAGTTATTTTTAAATGTACAGTACGTTATTGTTGACTGTAGTCACCCTGTTGTGCTATCAAAAACTAGATCTTGGCTGGGCTCTCTGGCTCATATCTGTAATCCCAGCACTTTGGGAGGCCGAGGCAGGTGGATCACTTGAGGTCAGGAGTTCGAGACCAGCCTGGCCAACATGGTGAAACCCCATCTCTACTAAAAGTACAAAAATTAGCTGGGTGTGGTGGTGCACACTTCTAGTCCCAGCTACTCAGGAGGCTGAGGCAGGAGAATTGCTTGAACCCAGGAGGCAGAGGTCGCAGTAAGCCAAGACCGTGCCACTGCACTACAGCCTGGGTGACAGAGCGAGACTCCATCTCAAAAACAGAAAAACAACTAGATCTTATTCATTCTATCTAATTATATTTTTGAACCTATTAACCACCCTCATTTTTCCCAGTCCCCCAACCACAATTACCCTCCCCAGCCTCTGGTAACCATACTTCTACTCTATCTCCATGAGTTAAATTATTTTAATTTTCAGCTCCCACAAATATGTGAAAATATGTTGTGCCTGGCCTATTTCACTTAACATAATGTCCTCCAGTTCCATCTGTATTGTTGCAAACAACAGGATCTCATTGTTTTTTATGGCTGAATAGTACTCCATTGTGTATATGTACATTTTATCCATTCACCCACTGATGGACACTTAGGTTGCTTCCAAATCTTGACTATTGTGAATAGTGCTGCAATAAACATGGGAGTGCAGATATCTCCGTGGTATACAGATTTCCTTTCTTTTGGGTATATACCTACCAGTGGCATTCCTGGATCATATATGGTGATTCTATTTTTAGTTTTTTGAGGAAACTCCAAACTGTTCTCCATAGTGCTTGTACTAATTTACATTTCCACCATGTACAAAGGTTCTCTTTTCTCCATATTCTCACCAGCATCTGTTACTGCCTGTCTTTTGCATAAAAGCCATCTTAACTAGGGTGAGATGATATCTCATGGCAGTTTTGATTTGCATTTCTCTGATGCTCAGTGATGTTGAGCACCTTTTCACATATCCACCATTTGTATGTCTTCTTTTGAGAAATGTCTATTCAGACCTTTTACCCATTTTTCAGTCCGAATAAATTTTTTTTCCTATCTTTATATATTCCAGTTATCAGTCCCTTGTCAGATACATAGTTTGCAAATATTTTCTCCCATTCTGTGGGTTGTCTCTTCACTTTGGTGTTTCCTTTGCTATGCAGAGGAAAGGAACTTAACTTTTTAACTTAATGTGATCCCATTTGTCCATTTTTGCTTTGGTTGCCTGTGCTTGTAGGGTATTCCTCAAGAAATCTTTGCCCACTCTAATGTCCTGAAGAGTTTTCTGAATGTTTTTTGTTATTGTTGTTGTTAATAGTTTCATAATTCGAAGTCTTAGATTTAAGTCTATAATCCATTTTGATTTTTGTATATGGCAAGAGATAGGGGTCTAGTTTCATTCTCCTGCATATGGATATCCAGTTTTCCCAACACCATTTATTGAAGAGAGTGTCTTTCCCCAATGTATATTCTTGGCACATTTGCTGAGAATGAGTTCATTGTAGGTATATGGATTTATTTCTGGGCTCTCTTCTGTTCCATTGGTCTATGCATCTGTTTTTATGCCAGCACCATGCTGTTTTGGTTACTATAGCTCTGTAGTATAATTTGAAGTCAAGTAATGCAATTCCTCCAGTTTCATTCATTTTACTCAGGACAGCTTTGGCTATTCTGGGTCTTCGGTGGTTCCATATAAATTTTAGGCTTTTTTTTCTATTTCTGTGAAGAATGTCATTGGTATTTTGATGGGGATTGCCTTGAATCTGTAGATTGTGTTGGATAGCATGGAAATTTTAACAATATTAATTCTTCCAATCCATGAACATGAAGTATCTTTCCTTTTTTTATTTGCTCTTCAATTTCTTGTATCAATGTTTCATAGTTCTCATTATAGTGCTCTTTCACTTCTTTGGTTAAGCTTACTCCTATTTTATCTGTAACTTTTGTTTATTTGTAACTATTGTAAATGGATTACTTTCTTGATTTTTTTCAGATTCTTAGTTGTTGGCATACAGAAATGCTACTCATTTTTATATGATGATTTTGTATCTTGCAACTTTACTGAATTTATCTAATAGTTTTTTGGTAGAGTCTTTAGGCTTTTCCAAATATAAGATCATATCATCTGCAAACAAGGATAATTTAACATCTTCCTCTCCAATTTGGATGCCCTTTCTTTCTTTCTCTTGTCTAATTGTTCCAGCTAGGACTTCCAATACTGTATTGTATAACAGTGGTATTATATAAGTGGGTATCCTTGTCTTGTTCCAGATCTTAGAGGAAAGGCTTTCAGTTTTTCCCTGTTCAGTTTAATAGTAGCTATGGGTCTATACCCAGTTTTCTGAGGGTTTTTTATGATGAAAGGATGAATTTTATAAAATTTTTTTAAGCATCAATTTAAATATCATGTGGTTTTTGTCCTTCATTCTGTTGACAGGATGTATCACATTGATTTACATATGTTGAACAATCCTTGCATCCCTGGGATAAATAATCCCATTTGGCCATGATGAATGATCTTTTTTTGTTTGTTTTTGAGATGGGAGTCTCGCTCTGTCACTCAGGTTGGAGTGCAGTGGCACGATCTTGGCTTACTGCAACCTCTGCCTCCCAGGTTCGAGCGATTCTCCTGTCTCAGCCTCCAAAGTAGCTGGGATTACAGGTACCCACAACCACGCCTGACTAATTTTTGTATGTTTAGTACAGACACGGTTTCACCATGTTGGCCAGGCTGGTCTCGAATTCCTGACCTCAAGTGATCCACCCGCCTTGGCCTCCCAAAGTGCTGGGATTACAGGCGTGAGCCACCTCGCGCCCGGCCGATATTTTTAATGTGTTGCTGAATTAGGTTTGCTAGTATTTTGTTAGGATTTTTGTATCAACGTTCATCAGGGATATTGGCCTGAGGTTTCTTTTTTTGATGTGTCTTTGTCTGGTTTTGGTATCAGGGAAAGCTAAGTGCTTTATTGCCTCACTACTGGCCTAGTAGTACTACCAGTATAGGACACTTCCCTTACCTGCCAAGTACTTTTCCAGGATTATTTGCAATTCTACAATGTGCTTTAACCGGGTGAGCACCTTCCCCTTCATCTCAGGTGATGTTTCCCGGCAGAAGGCATTCACAATCTGCAAAGTACAAATTACATTCTCATACTTCCAAATGTTCAGATTTTAATCTTGTTTGTATTATTTATCCAGAGCTGAGAGATGTCTATGAAAAGCAGGATCTTTGAGTTTAGTCTGTAATAGAACTGTCCTCAGCAACGTGGTATAGAGAAAAAAAATCTCTGGGCCAAAATATAGGAGATTCAGCCAGGCGTGGTGGCTCATGTCTGTAATCCCAGCACTTTGGGAGGCCGAGGCAGGAGGATCACTTGAGGCCAGGAGTTCGAGACCAGTCTGGCCAACATAGTGAAAGCCCATGTCTACCAAAAATACAAAAATTAGCTGGGCATGGTGGCACACATCTGTAATCCCAGCTACTAGGGAGGCTGAAGCAGGAGAATTGCCTGAACCTGGGAGGCGGAGGTTGCCATGAGCCGAGATTGAGCCACCACACTCCAGCCTTGGTGACAGAGCAAGACTCCGTCTCAAAAAAACAAAAAAGGAAGGAGATTAGGCTTGTGACCCTAGTTTTACTTATTACTAGTTATGTTACAAGGTAGAATAGCCAGAGAGCACACAATTTGGTGAAACAAGTTCTATACTGCTACTTACTAACTGTGTGACCTTGGCTGAGTCTTTAATCTTTCTAAGTATTTCCTCATAAAGAAATGAGTCCAGCACTTGGTACAGTGTAAGTACTTAAAAATTTTTAATGACTTTGAACTCCCTATACTTGAAATTTGTATGTGTAAAATGAGGACAATAGCTATCCTGCCCATATCATAATAGAGATGTGGTAATCAAATAAGCTCATTCAAGTGCACAAAAATTCCTGAAATAATATGTGAGAGGAAGACAGTGAGGTAGAGATATAAGATGTTGCCATCGTTGTCACTAAACACAAATATGTTCTAATGGGAGGGAAACTACCACCACTCACTGAATCAAAACAGTAGGCATATGCCTGTGCTAGGACCAACAGTAGTTCCACAGTGAAGAAGGTGAGAAGGTCATTCTAGGCAGAAGGCAGCTTGGAGAAAATAAAGCACGGGCAATGTGAAGTGAATTCTAAGTATTCTCATTTGGCTACATAAGGAGGTTCATATAATTGGGGAGTGGTGGGACATAACAGCTAGAGAAGCACACGGGGGTTAGTGCTTGGTGAGGACTTCTAGGGAGTCTTCTGGGAACTAAGAAAATAGTTTTGAGAAAAACTATGCACAATAAGTGAAACATCCTATTAACTCTGCTCACCTCTCGGAACCAGTTGAGAGTAAGAAATATGAGAGAGCACATGAATGAACACTCTTTAGCAGACATGGACTCCAACCTCTCTCCAGGCTCCAGGTCAGTTAGGAATACAGGACAATCTGAGAGAGAACAAACATTTCCAACTACCTTTAGTGCAAGCCAATAAAACATGGAGGTTGCCTCTGCAGCTAGCTCTCCTTGCTATTTACTTTCCCCTTTAACTCATATTTGAAGGCCAAGATCTGATTAAAATATTTGTATATCATATAGCAATCAACAAATATAATTAGAAAGTTTTTGCAGCAATTGATTTGTTAACATAATGGGATTCTGTATGTACTATTTTGTCTTTGGAATTCCAATGCTAAACTATTCTGTTGAAGTTAGAAAATTCCTCCCCACATATACCATGTACTGATCTGCCCTTTCCCTAAGTTTACCAAAGAAAGAGTATAAAGAAGAAAGGATCTGATGACTTCATCCCATACCTAGTAGACCATCAATCTCCTCCAAGTTTCCGTTATGCTGTCTCTCCACACAAAGTCTCAGTAACCGGAAATACGGAGCCAGGCACAGTGGAGACACCAATCTGAGAAGGAAAAATAAATTTCTAGACCACACTTCATAGGTGTATTACTCCACGTACATAGGGAGCACAACTTCTTTTTTTGAGACAGAGTCTTGCTCTGTCACCCAGGCTGGAGTGCAGTGGCATGATCTCAGCTCACTGCAACCTCTGCCTCCCAGGTTCAAGCAATTCTCCTGCCTCGGCCTCCTGAGTAGCTGGGATTATAGGCGCATGCCACACTGCCCAGCTAATTTTTGTATTTTTAGTAGAGACGGTGTTTCACCACGTTGGCCAGAAAGTAATCTCGGAATATCTGTTGGCTCACACAAGGCAATATAAATCTCAAGCCAAGGATCCAAGAAAAAACAAGGAATCTGCCCCATTCTCCCTAAGTTCTCCAAATACTATTGTCTCGAGAGAAACTTTTTTGACTCAACTTCCCCACCAAGAACTGTGGAATTCCCCGTGAACATTCAAAACACTAACAGGTTTAGAAAAGAAAAACTATACTGACTTTTGGCCTGATTCCTGTGAAGTCACCGGACCCCCATCTTTTGCAAAGTCCTGAGAAAACAGCAGTGGCAGGAGGTTTATGGCGATCCCATCCTGAGTGTTGTATTCTTCCAGTCCATACAGCGCTTTCACAGGAAATGGAAAGTCACTGCAGAGAAAAACCAGAATCTGATGCTGCAGCTCAGGAATACGCAAGGCTACAGGGAAAACCACTAGAGCAAACCAATTTCAAATACAACATCATGGGGGGAAATTAGACACAGAAGAACAAACAGTGAACCTTTTAGGAATTTTGGAGCTAAGGGTGCAGAGGTGCTGGGGTTGGGAGGAAAGAAGCTGTGGGACTGGGCAGCTGTGGCTGAGGTCAAGGGTATTCTGAAGTTTGTATCAGCTACTGACAGAATTGATGTAACTTCACCAGTACAACCAAGCCAGCAGGTAAACAATACCTACCCTTCGGGAACAACACAGGAGTCCACTACGAAGGCATCCTGGAAATCATTACAGATGGTATGCCCAACCCATTCCTTCAGGAAGCAAACAAACAAAAAGGGCAGTGCAGGGTGTACTTGCTGTAGAGCCCTAGATAAATTACTCTTAACCTTTCTAAGTCTCAGTTCCCTCATTTCTAAAAAGAAACAATAAATATTTCATTATTGTGAAGTAGAGAAGAGAGAGTGCATAAAAAGCACTTAGCACAAGGCCTAGCATAGAATAGGGCTCTCAGACAGATAGTAGCCATCATCATTAACAAAGTCAATCTCTTCTTTACTATTGTGATTGTTATTAAGTGAAGGAGGCCTCAGAGAAGAGCCGTGAGGCAGGGTAGGGCAGAAAAGCCTTTCCCAGTTAGAATTTAGGAGAGGTCACAGGATGATCTATTTTCACACTGCAACAGAAAGACTTGAATGGTAAAGCAGCTCTCATGCTTTACTGCTTTAAGAAAAGACAATTGGCTTTACCAGGGCTTTTGGATCCAGCTTTTCATGTTGGATCAGGTTGGCAAATTCATCATAGTAAAGTGCAGAGGCCTGAGGAGACTGCTCACTGCAGGAATGAACCAACTGCAACAAGGAGGTCACCTGGAGCAAAGAGGAAGAATGGTTTAAACCTTGGGCTGCCAATCCTTCCCAAACTCCACTCGCCCCATTCAAGATGGTTTTTTCACTTTCTGATTTTACTGGCAAAGCTCTACGCCTCACTTGAAGTTTTCCTGAATGTTCTGACTTGTCTGTCTCTTTCTGATATCATCCCTTTTCCAATCTGCCAGACACTGCAGCCAGATTAATTTTTCTAAAGTAAAGCTTTGATTTGCCATCTCCATGCTAAGAAACCCTTAAGGAATACCTCTGCCTAAAGAATGAAATAAAAATGTATTACTTTACATGCAAGGCTCTCTGTTTTCTCTCTCAATTAGCTTTTTCTTTTTTTCTTTTGAGACGGAGTCTTGCTCTGTCGTCCAGGCTGGAGTATAGTAGTGTGATCTCGGCTCACTGCAACCTCCACTTCCCATATTCAAGCAATTCTCTTGCCTCAGCCTCCTGAGTAGCTGGGACTACAGGCGCCTGCCACCGTGTCCCGCTAAATTTTTTGTACTTTTATTAGAGATGGGATTTCACCCTGTTGGCCAGGCTGGTCTCAAACTCCTGACCTCAAGTGATCCTCCTGCCTTGGCCTCCCAAAGTGCTGGGATTACAGTCGCAAGCCACCGTGCCCTGCCTGAACTAGCTTTATGTCCCACTTTCCAATTATATACTTATTTGTCCCCATGCTTCAACCAAAGTGTTATTCCATAAAAATGGCATATCTTTCTTGCTAAGACTTTATAATTTAATTAGAGAGATTAAATGGAAATAGAAATAAATGCAACTGGCCCAGGGGTGGTGGCTCACATCTGTAATCCCAGTGCTTTGGGAGGCTGATGGGGGCAGAGTTTGAGACCAGCCTGGTCAACGTAGCAAAACCGTGACATGGTGAAACCCCATCTCTACTAAAAATATAAATTTAGCTGGGCATGGTGGTGCATGCCTGTGATCCCAGCTACTTGGGAGGCTGAGGCAGGAGAATCGCTTGAACTTCGGAGGCACCACTGCACTCCAGCCTTGGCGACAGAGTTGAGACTCCATCTAAACATAAATAAAAAAACATAAAAATAAATGCAACCCAAGCCAGTAGTTTCCAACTGTCAGAAAACCACAGAAGTAGGAGTTCAGGAAAACTTCTTTTCCAAAAGAAGCACTTTCTGGTGAACTGACAGTGACTAGAAGCAATTCCTCAGTTACTCATAAACATATCCAATCACATTATAAGAACTCGGCCAGGCGAGGTGGCTCACGCCTGTAATCCCAGCACTTTGGGAGGCCGAGGCAGGTGGATCACTTGAGTTCAGGAGTTCAGGACCAGCGGGGCCAAAATGGTGAAACCTCGTCTCTATCAAAAACATAAAAAATTAGCCAGGTGTGGTGGTGCGCGCCTGTAATCCCAGCTACTCTGGAGGCTGAGGCAGGAGAATCACTTGAACCTGGGAGGTGAAGGTTGCAGTGAGCCGAGATCTTGCCACTGGACTGCAGCCTGGGTGACAGAGCGAGACTCTCTAAAAAAAAAAAAACAAAAAGACAGGAAAAAAAAAAAGAAAGAAAAAAAGAACTCACCTGTGTGCACTGCTCATCACTCAGGTTGGTTCTGTCTTGGGTCAAACTAGATGATTCACTTCTAAAAACAAAGAATTTTTTATTTTATTTTATTATTATTATACTTTAAGTTTTAGGGTACATGTGCACAATGTGCAGGTTTGTTACATATGTATACATGTGCCATGTTGGTGTGCTGCACCCATTAACTCGTCATTTAGCATTAGGTGTATCTCCTAATGCTATCCCTCCCCCCTCACCCCACCCCACAACAGTCCCCAGTGTGTGATGTTCCCCTTCCTGTGTCCATGTGTTCTTATTGTTCAGTTCTCACCTATGAGTAAGAACGTCCAGTGTTTGGTAAAAAACACAGAATTTTAATTTCACTTTTGTAATATTTTGTAACAACTGCCAATAAGTTTAAGAATTCTGACTTCCCTAGGGTAGGGTAAAGATAAAAGTGCATGAAGGCAGTGAAGAGTATTTATTTTGTCCATACAAAATACAGATTAGTGCAAAAGATGGTTATCTTATATATATTTTTTCTTTTTGGTACGTATTTTTTAAGGGCAAATTAGCAATAATTAGAGGAAGCACTTAATTAGTGCATATTATGTGCTAAACATTGTTCTAACCCTTTAATGTTCTCAATGACTCTATGAGATAAATCCTATTATTATCCTTATTACTGATGTGAGTCTACAAAGGCAGAGAGATAAAGTAACTTACCCAAGGTAATTCAGCTAATAAACAATGGAGCCAGAATTTGACGCTGGGCAAGCAGTATGGCTTCACTGAATGAACTCTTAACCAGTACACTCTGCAACCTCTTCCCATTATTAATGTGTGTCACAGGACAGTGATGACTATCTGAGCCAGTGGCGGTTGGGGTGGGGTTAGGGGGAGAATTTACTAAGACAGTTGTAGGTAAAGAAAGGCAGATTTCTTAGAGAAGGTATAAAAATATGTTGCAAGAAAGCAATGGGCAGCCAGCAATAGAGGAGCTGACTGCAAGGAAACAACGGCTTGCTGGGGATTTATAGAGTAGTATTTATGATGTATGCTGTATGCCGAAGAGGGCTTTGTGCAGTACTGATAATGCCAAAGTTGCAGTGAGCTAACTTGCAGGTGTCTGGTGATTAAGTTGGGCGCAGGAGAGCTGCATGTCCTGCACCATGAAAAAAGGCAGACTTATATACTTTCTGTCTTTGCTTTCTTTGCTCCCACCGTTCTGACTCCTTTTCCCTAATTAGGATTCCACAATGTGGATTCTAAAGATGTCTCCTGATGTCTCAGAAAATAAATTCCAAGGAGCATGAACTGATATCCAATGTCGGTTTGTAATGGCAACATCTTATCAAGCCCCCAAACTGATATTTCTTTAGATTCTACAAATGGGGCCTCAAGGAACAAGGTGAGGGGAAATACACAAGATCTTATTTGTACCAAATGTATAAAGTTCCCAACAGGAATGACACAGCAATGTAGACACCTGCATTGTCTAATGCCTATATCAGGAGCAGATAAAGAAAAATGCATTCTAAAAGAATCAGGGTTCCCGTTTTGTGTGGAGATTTCTAGAATTTTACCTCTAGGCAATCCTTAATTTTTAACCACAGACTGTAATGGCTAGGAACACAATCCAGCAAAACATATACATGGTAATATATAGTCACGATTAGAAGGGAAAATGGAAAAGTAGCAAAACACATTTGCTCGTTTCTCTTATAGTTGTAACTTCTACTGCTAAAATGATGTCTATGAGATGTAACACTTTGTTAGTAAGATTAACTGATCTTAAACCACAGAAGTCAGAATCTCCACGTGTACCTGTCTGCCGCCATGATGCCAGCCATGGTGACAGCACCAATAATCCCAATGAGTTTGTACTTGAATACGGTGCTAGAGAGCTGCTTTCTTATCACCAAGTGCATGTCATCCTGCAATGAGATGATGAAGAAAGATGAAAATGCTGGAATGGCACAGCAAAAGAAGGTATGGATATTGAGCCATATAGCTAGACTATAAAGGCTTTTATCGTTTACTGCTTTTTTTTTTTTTTTTGAGACGGAGTTTCATTCTTGTTGCCCAGGCTGGAGTGCAAAGGCGCAGTCTCGGCTCACTGCAACCTCTGCCTCCCAGGTTCAAACGATTCTCCTGCCTCAGCCTCCTGGGTAACTGGGATTACAGGCGCCCGCCACCATGCCCGGCTAATTTTGTATTTTTAGTAGAGACGGGGTTTCACCATGTTGGCTAGGCTGGTAAACTCCTGACCTCAGGTGATCCACCAGCCTTGGCCTTCCAAAATGCTGGGATTACAGGTGTGAACCACCACACCCAGCCCTGTGTGTCTTTAGCAAGTCAATTCATCTCTCCAAGTTTTAATTTTTACGTCTGTGAAATGGGGACTTTTTTTTTTTTTTCTTTGAGACGGTCTCGCTCTATCGCCCAGGCTAGAGTGCAGTGGCGCCATCTTGGCTCACTGCAAGCTCCACCTCCCGGGTTCATGCCATTCTCCTGCCTCAGCCTCCCGAGTAGCTGGGACTACAGGCACCCGCCACCAACCATGCCTGGATAATTTTTTGTATTTTTAGTAGAGACGGGGTTTCACCATGTTAGCCAGGATGGTCTCAATCTCCTGACCTCGTGATCCGCCTGCCATGGCCTCCCAAAGTGCTGGGATTACAGGTGTGATTACGTGCCTGGCCCGAAATGGAGAACGTTGTTTTAAAGATTAGAGATAAATTATAAAAAACTTCTAGAACAGTGCCTAGCACATGATAGACATTCAATAATATCTTTTATTGTTATTATTTCTATAAGGATATGAAAATTATCATAATGTTGATGACTGCTCAGCCAAAATAATGAACTAGAATAAAATACTCAGGTAAAGATTTAAACATGGAGGCAAGGCTGGGCGAAGTAGCTCATACCTGTCATCCTAACACTGGGAGGCTGAGGCGGCTGGACTGCTTGAACCCAAGAGTTCAAGACCAAAGACCAGCCTGGGTAACATAGCAAAACCTCGTTTCTATAGAAAATACAAAAATTAGCCAGCTGTGGTGGTGCATGCCTGTGGTCCTGGCTACTCGGAAGGCTGGGGTGGGAGGATCACCTGAGCCTGGGAAGTCAAGAACACAGTGAGCCAGGATCACATCACTGTACTCTAGCCTGGGTGACAGAGCCAGACACTGTCTCAAAATAAAATAAAATAATAAAATAAATATTGCTGAAAAACATTAAAGACATGGCCGGGCGCGGTGGCTCACGCTTGTAATCCCAGCACTTTGGGAGGCCGAGGCGGGCGGATCACGAGGTCAGGAGATCGAGACCGTGGTGAAACCTCGTCTCTACTAAAAAATACAAAAAATTAGCCGGGCGTGGTGGCGGGCGCCTGTAGTCCCAGCTACTCGGAGAGGCTGAGGCAGGAGAATGGCGTGAACCCGGGAGGCGGAGCTTGCAGTGAGCCGAGATTGCGCCACTGCACTCCAGCCTGGGCGACAGAGCGAGACTCCGTCTCAAGAAAAAAAAAAAAAAAAAACATTAAAGACATAAGTAAATGGAAAGAGCTATTGTCTTCATGGATTGGAAGACACTTAATATTGCTAATACCATTCAAAGTGATTCAGTGCAATCCTTATCAAAGTCCCACAACATGTTTTGCAGAAACAGAAAGATCCATACCAAAATTTGCATGGAATTTCAAGGGACCCCAAACTGCCAAAACCTTGAAAAAGAACAAAGTTGGAGGGCTCACACTTCCTGATTTCAATATTAATACAAAGCTACAGCAGTCAAAACAGTGTGGTGATGGCAGAAGGACAGACATATAGACCAATGAAATAGAATACAGAGTTCAAAGATAAGCCTTCATATATGTGACAAATTGATTTTTGACAAGGGTGCCAAAATCATTTCAATGGTGAAAGGACCATCTTCTTAACAAATGGCACTGGAAAAACTGGATATCCATGTGCAAAAGAATGAAGTTAAATCCTTAAAATATTAAAATACACTATATACAAACATTAACACAAAGTGGATCAAAGACCTAAATTTAAGAGCTAAAACTTTCTCTTAGAAGAAAATAAAAGAAAACCTTCATGACCTTGGATTCGGCAATGGTATCTTAAGCATGACAACCAAAAGGACAAGCAACACAAGAAAAAAATTGATAGAGAGTGGGTCGTACAGCTTTGGAGTGGCAACCTTCGTGGTGCCAGTGACGAAAAAGAGAATTAAATACGGGTGATGTTGAGAAAGGTAAGAAGATTTTTGTTCAGAAGTGTGTCCATTGCCACACGGTGGAAAAGGGAGGCAAGCACAAGACTGGGCCTAATCTCCATGGTCTCTTCATGTAGAAGACAGGTCAGGCCATTGGATTCTCTTACACAGACACCAGTAAGAACAAAGGCATCACCTGGGGAGAGGGTACACTGATGGAGTATTTGGAGAATCCCAAGAAGTACATCCCTGGAAGAAAAATGATCTTTGCCAGAATTAAGAAGGCGGAAAGGGTAAACTTGATAGCTTATCTCAAAAAAGCTACTAATGAGTAATAATTGGCCACTGCCTTATTTATTACAAAACAAATGTCTCATGACTTTTTTATGTGTACCATACTTTAATAGATGTCATACACCAGAATTCAGATCATGAATGACTGACAGAATATCTTCTTGGGTGGTCCTCATTTAAAACTAAGACTGGCCGGGCGCGGTGGCTCACACTTGTAATCCCAGCACTTTGGGAGGCCGAGGCGGGCAGATCACAAGGTCAGGAGATCGAGACCACGGTGAAATCCCGTCTCTACTAAAAATACAAAAAATTAGCCGGGTGTGGTGGCAGGCGCCTGTAGTCCCAGATACTCAGAGAGGCTGAGGCAGGAGAATGGCGTGAACCTGGGAGGCGGAGCTTGCAGTGAGCCAAGATTGAGCCACTGCACTCCAGCCTGGGTGAAAAATCGAGACTCCGTCTCAAAAAAAAAAAAAAAAAAAAAAAAAAAACTAAGACTGGCTTGTGGTTAAATGAATATGTTGTTTTTTTAAAATTTTAATAGTAATTCCAATTCAGTAAATGGTATCACTGTTTACCCCTTCTAAAGATATAATTAGATTTTGTTAGTCATGTTCAACTTTTCACAAAGATGGTGAGTGCCATCTTAAAACTTAATGGAGGCTGGGAGCAGTAGCTCACGCCTGTAATCACAGCACTTTGAGAGGCTGAGACAGGCAGATCATGAGGTCAAGAGATTGAGATCATCCTGGCCAACATGGTGAAACCCCGTCTCTACTAAAAATACAAAAATTAACTGGGCGTTGTGGCGCATGCCCGTAGTCTCAGCTACACAGGAGGCTGAGGCAGGAGAATCGCTTGAACCTGGGAGGCGGAGGTTGGAGTGAGCCAAGATTGTGCCACTGCACTCCAGCCTAGCCCTAGCGACAGAGTAAGATTCCATCTCAAAAAAAAAAAAAAAAAAAAAAGAAAGGAAAAGAAAAAAAAAAATAGATAAATTTGACTTTATTGAAACTAAATACTTTAGTGCATAAAAGGACACTATCAAGGGAGTGAAAACCCATAGAATGGGAGAAAATATTTGCAAATCATGTATCTGATAAGGGATCAATATCCAGAATATATAAATAACTCCTATACCTCAACAATGACAAAAACCTAATTTAAAAATGGGCAAAGAGCTGACCACGGTGGCTCGTGCCTGTAATGCCAGCACTTTGGGAGGCCGAGGTGGGTGGATCTCCTGAGCTCAAGCGTTCCAGACCAGTCTGGGTAACATGATGAAACCTCATGTCTACCAAAATTATAAAAAATTAGCTGGGCATGGTGGTGCACACCTGTGGTCCCAGCTACTCAGGAGGCTGACATGGGAGGATCTCTTGAGCCTGGGAGGTGGAGGTTGCAGTAAGCCAAGATAACACCACTGCACTCCAACGTGTGTGACAGAGTGAGATCCCATCTCAAAAACAAAACAAACAAAAATGGGTAAAGGACTTGAATAGACATTTCTACAAAAATACAGAAATGGCCAAGAAGTACATGAAAAGATGCTTAACATCATTAGTCATTAGAAAATGCAAATCAAACCACAATGAGATACCACTTCGCACTCATCAGAATGATTATAATTAAAAAATAGGGCCTGGCGAGGTGGCAGGTACCTGTAGTCCCAGGTACTCAGGAGGCTGAGGTGGGAAGACTGCTTAAGCACGGGATTTTCAGGCTGCAGTGAAGTATGATTGCGCCACTGCACTGCAGCTTGGGTGATGGAGTAAGACCCTATCTAAAAATAATAATAATTTTTAAATTAATTAATAAAAATCAAAAGAAATTTTTAAGAAAGGAAAATAAATGTTGGCAAGGATATGGAGAAATTGGAACCTACATACATTGTTGGTGGGAATGTAAAATTATGCAGCTGCTATGGAAAGCAGTTTGGTGGTTCCTCAAAATGGTAAACATATGGTCATCATATGACCCAGCAATTCCACTCTTAGATATACACCCTAAAGAACTGAAAACAGGGACTCAAACAAATATTTGTAAACCAATGGTCACAGCAACATTATTCAAATGGCCAAAAGGTGGAAACAACCCAAGTGTACATCAATGGATGAATGGATAAATAAAATGTGGTATAAACAAAGAATGGGGGCCAGGCGCAGTGGCTCACGCCTATAGTCCCAACACTGTGGGAGGCCGAGGAGGGTGGATCACTTGAGGTCAGCAGTTCAAGACCAGCCTGGCCAACATGATGAAACCCCAACTCTACTAAAAATACAAAAATTAGCTGGGCATGGTGGTGCACGCCTGTAATCCCAGCCACTCAGGAGGCTGAGGCAAGAGAATTGCTTGAACCCAGGAGGCAGAGGTTGCAATAAGCCAAGATTGTGCCATTGCACTCAAGCCTGGGCGACAGAGTGAGACTCCGTCTCAACAAAACAAAATAAAACACAACAACAACAAAAACAAAGAATGGAATTATTTATTTATTTATTTATTTATTATTATTATTTTTTGAGACGGAGTCTCCCTCTGTCGTCCAGGCTGGAGTGCAGTGGCACGATCTCGGCTCACTGCAAGCTCCGCCTCCCGGGTTCACGCCATTCTCCTGCTTCAGCCTCCCAAGTACCTGGGACTACAGGTGCCTCCACCACGTCCAGCTAATTTTTTGTATTTTTATTAAAGACAGGGTTTCACCGTGTTAGCCAGGATGGTCTCGATCTCCTGACCTCATGATCTGCCAGCCTCGGCCTTCCAAAGTGCTGGGATTACAGGCGTCAGCCACTGCGCCCGGCCAAGAATGGAATTATTATAGCTGTAATGGGAATAAAGTTCTGATGCATGCTACAACCTACATGAACCTTGAAAATATTATGCTAAGTGAAATAAGCGAGACACAAAAGGATACATATCGTATGATTCCATTTATATGAGGCATCTAGAATGAACAAATCCATAGACAGAATGTGATTAGTGATTACTAGGGGGTGGGGAGAGGAAGATGGCAAATTATTGCCTAATGGGTACAAAGTTTGTTTGGGATGATCAGGAAGTTCTAGAAATGGATAGTGGCAATGGTTGTATAACACTGCGAATATACTTAATGCTACTAAATTGTACCCTTAAAAACAGCTTAAACGGTCTATTTTATGTTATGTATATTTTATCAAAATTCAAAAATAAAATAAAATAATGAAGTAGCTTTATATTGCTGATTTGAAGCAATCTCCAAAATAAACTGCTAAATGCAAAAGGTAAGATGTAGAACAAGAAGGGAAAGGAAACTGCCGGGCGTGGTGGCTCACGCCTGTAATCCCAGCACTTTGGGAGGCTGAGGCAGGTGGATCACGAGGTCAGGAGATCAAGACCATCCTGGCTAACACGGTGAAACCCCGTCTCTACTAAAAATACAAAAAATTAGCTGGGCGAGGTGGCGGGCGACTGTAGTCCCAGCTACGTGGGAGGCTGAGGCAGGAGAATGGCGTGAACCCCGGGGGGCGGAGCCTGCAGTGAGCCGAGATTGCACCACTGCACTCCAGCCTGGGTGAAAGTGCGAGACTCCGTCTCAAAAAAAATAAATAAATAAAATAAAAATAAAATAAAGAAGGGAAAGGAAACTACAGGTAAACACAAATTTGTAAATTCTCAGAACATCTCAGAAGATTATAAAGTGATTTCCCCTGTGGGAGACAAACCAGGTGCCTACAGAACTGAGAAGAAGTGAGAGTTATTTTTCACTGGATACTCTTCTATACGTTTTGAATTTTATATGACACATGTACATTACCCAGTCCAAAATTTTTTTTTTTAATTAAAAAAATGTGCTGACTGGGGATCCAAGAAAGGGGGGGAAAAGAGATAAAAAATATGATGGCTCTGGCCAGGCGCGGTAGCTCATGCCTGTAATCCCAGCACTTTGGGAGGCCGAGGCTGGCGGATCATGAGGTCAGGAGATCGAGACCATCCTGGTTAACATGGTGAAACCCTGTCTTTACTAAAAATACAAAAAATTAACCAGGCGTGGTGGCAGGCGCCTGTAGTCCCAGCTACTCGGGAGGCTGAGGCAGGAGAATGCTGTGAACCCAGGAGGCGGAGTTTGCAGTGAGCCGAGATTGCGCCACTACACTCCAGCCTGGGCGACGGTGCGAGACTCCATCTCAAAAAATAAAAAAAAGTATATATATACGTGTATATATATAATACGTACATATATACGTGTATATATATAATACGTATATATATACACACATATATACACATATATATACACACATATATACATATATACATATACACACATATACACACATATATACACATATATATACACACATATATATACACATATATATATACACATACATATATATACACATATATATGTATATATAGGCTGGTTGTTCAAAGTCACAGTCCAGTATGAATTACTGCCATAAGGTAGCACTAAAAATACAAACGAGTTACAAGTTATGATTCCAATCTAATCTCTTCCTTTTGTTTTATTTTATTTATTTATTTAATTATTTATTTTGGGATAGAGTCTTACTCTGTTGCCCTGGCTGGAGTGCAGTGGCACAATCATGGCTCACTGACGGGCTTTCACCATGGTGCCCAGGCTGGTCTCAAACTCCAGGGCACATGTGATTTGCCTGCCTTCGCCTCCCAAAGTGCTGGGATTACCGCCTGGCTTTTTCAGTGAATGGTGTCCACAAACGAAAGCAAGCCCATGTGAAGTTCACATTAGATGGAGATGTTTCTTAGGAAACAAGGCAATTCTGTGTCCCCACTGCACTCAGAACCTGAACTGTTTCATGGTTAGCTGATCACAGACCCATCTCTACCCTAATAGACAAAGCTTTTTGAGGGCAGAGGATCTAATATATCAGTGCCTGGCACAGAATAGGCACTTAATGTTTGTGGTAAGAATAAAAAAATGCTAGTACTATGGCTATGTACTCCATTTCCACTACTACACACTAGCAAATCTATCATTTGCTTGTTTTTTTTTTTCTAGCAAATTTCAAGTAAAGAGGTTTAAAATTAATACAAAATACTGAGAATACAAAAATTAGCTGGGTATGGTGGCACGTGCCTGTAGTCCCAGCTACTTGGGAGGCTGAGGCAGGAGAATTGCTTGAACCCAGGAGGCGGAGGTTGCACTGAGCTGAGATCGTGCCAACTGCACTCCAGTCTAGGAGACAGAGCTAGACTCCATCTCAGGAAAAAAAAAAAAAAGAATCTTTCCCAGCATATTGCCTCTTACCTGGATGTGGCTGCTGGCTTCATTCTGTTTGCTAAATGCCAGTGTGCTGAGAACATAGAAGAGTTTTCGTATTTGCTGAGGGGATATGTTATCCAGATAATCTAAAATGCCCTGTGGAAAAAATGATGACAACAATGAGGCTAGCAGCTAACATTTTTCCCTTAAAATTCAAAAAATTAAAATCCCTTTAAAAGAGACACACATAGATAGCCAGGTATCTAAAACTTTTTAGCTCTCTTAAAAGCTCAAGTTCTAAAAGCTATGCTCAGAGCCCAAAGGTTTGATAGACTAGATATAAACTGAGAAAACTCTTACAACTTTCTAAATCTCTTATTATCAGAGACTAGGAACTATCAGGAAACATAAAGTTTTCTTTATCCTCTTCACTCTGAACCACAATCCTGGGCTTTAATCATCTACTGCTTAATCATTCCAATGCACCTCCCAGTTGGTATTCTTTACCTCCACCTTTCCCTTTCTTTCAGTGAAAACAATATTCTACCAAAAGTTATGTCTTTACCCTATTCCTTGCCATATCATCCCTTCCCAGCTTCTACTCCATGAATTATTTCTCCCTTCTCTACAGATCTGGAAGGAGTCACAAGGAAAGTATTTACTTTGTGACTTTGGGAAATGCCTCAGCTTTTCTCATCTGTAACGTGGCGATAATAATAGCTATAGTACCTTTCATGGTTTGTCTGAGGATAAAGTAATAAAACAGCTTTGCAAACTTTTAATTAATTTTTTAAAATTTCCATTTCTTCCTCTCTATTGAATCCTTTCTCTCAGCCTACAAGCAATCTCAAACCTCCTCATCTAAAAAATAATCTCCCTTGCAACCAGCTTCTTTCTCAAGCTACTTTTTTTATTCTCTCCTCCTTGATGCTTCTCAACATTGACTCTATTCCCCAAGTCTTCAAGTTACTGCTCTCTGGCTTCCACCCTTATAATTCAATTAACACTGTTCTCTCAGAGGTTACCAGAGGTATCCTAATTGCCAAAGCCAATAGCCTCTGCTCCACCTTCAACCTCTATAGTATCCAACACTGGAGATAAATCCGTCACTCTTTTTTTTTTTTTTTTGATGGAGTTTCGCTCTTCTCTTCTAGGCTGGAGTGTGATGGCATGATCTCAGCTCACCGCAACCTCCACCTCCTGGGTTCAAGTGATTCTCCTGCCTCAGCCTCCTGAGTAGCTGGGATTACAGGCATGCACCACAATGCCCAGCTAATTTTTGTATTTTTAGTAGAGAAGGAGTTTCTCCATGTTGGTCAGGCTGATTCGAACTCCCAACTTCAGGTGATCCGTCTGCCTCGGCCTCCCAAAGTGCTGGGATTACAGGCGTGAGTCACCGCGCCCGGCCAATCCCTCACTCTTGAAACTCATTCCTGGGCTTTTGCTACCTGACATCCTTTAAGCTCACATTATTAATCTTCCAGTTTTTTCATTTTCCTTCTACGGACATTTGCTTTCATCTGCCACTTAAACTTTAACCTTCTCAAAACAAAATGTCTGTGCTCTTCTAAGCTTCTTTTTTTTTTTTTGAGACAGAGTCTTGCTCTGTTGCCCAGACTGGAGTGCAGTGGTGTTATCTTGGCTCACTGCAAGCTCCGCCTCCCAGGTTCACGCCACTCTCCTGCCTCAGCCTCCTGAGTAGCTGGGACTACAGGCGACTGCCACGACGCCCAGCTAATTTTTGTATTTTTAGTACAGACAGGGTTTCACCATGTTAGCCAGGATGGTCTCTATCTCCTGACCTCGTGATTTGCCCGCCTTGGCCTCCCAAAGTGCTGGGATTACAGGCATAAGCCACCGCGCCCAGCCTGCCACATATTCTTAACAGTCACCAAGTCATGTTAATTCTAACACCAAATTGTCTCTTAAGCCATCATTTCTTCTACATTCCCGTGACCAAAATCCGGCCCTTACACTCACTCCCTTAGACCATTTCAGTGGTCTCCAATCCACCCATCATATAGCCTACTGAGTTATCTCTCAATGCTGAGTAGATTAGGTCAACTCTATGTAAAAACTAGTAATAGCTTATTGTCTAGAAAATAAAGTTGAGGCCGGGCGCGGTGGCTCAAGCCTGTAATCCCAGCACTTTGGGAGGCCGAGGCGGGCGGATCACGAGGTCAGGAGATCGAGACCATCCTGGCTAACACAGTGAAACCCCATCTCTACTAAAAATACAAAAAATTAGCCGGACGTGTTGGCAGGCGCCTGTAGTCCCAGCTACTCGGGAGGCTGAGGCAGGAGAATGGCATGAACCCGGGAGGCGGAGCTTGCAGTGAGCCGAGATCGCGCCATTGCACTCCCGCCTGGGAGACAGAGCAAGACTCCGTCTCGAAAAAAAAAAAAAAAAAAAAAAAGAAAATAAAGTTGAAACTCTTTAGCATGTTATTTGAGGCTCTTTGCAACATGGGCCTGTCTTATGTCTTACCAGCCTTGCCTCCCATCATTCCTCTCCATATATATCCTATTCTCCAGTCATGTTTGTTTGCTTCTCATTCCTCAGTCACACCATTGACTTGGGCACCAGTTTGCTTCTGCTCAAACTCTTCTCTGCCTAGAATGCACTTCCCATACTTTCTCTTGTCAGTCATTCCCATCCTTCAGCAATCACGCACATCGCCTCTTTGAAGAATTCTCCAGCTTCCCAGGCTAAATTTAATTATTCTTGCTCTGTTGTATCTATAGTACTTTACCAGAGAATTCACCATGTTGTATTTATAGTGACTTGCTTATGTGTCTTAGTCTTTGACATCAAAGGCAAGGGCCTACTTTACATTCATAGCACCCAGAACAGAGCTTAGCCTGTAGGTTAGGTATAAAAAAGTATTTGCTGAATGAATTAACACATAGATAGAACAGTCAATTTTTATTTATATTACTTGCCCATCATCTCACCTCCTTCCCACCTCCTCCCACCAATTATAGTATTCAATATCTAAAGTACAAGAAGCCAGTAAGATACCTTTACAAAGACAGCATTCATCATCATAGCAGATGGGTTTAACACTACCAACTCTAGGAGGACATCTAAGGCAGTATCAACTTCAGCTTCATTCCCACTGCAGATATGGGTCACTAAGGCACCAACCACTTCCTATACAGGGGAAAGTCAATAGGACAGTGTAAAACAAAATATGGATGGCCATTCTAAAGGGATTCACCCCCAAGGCCTCTCCAATCTCTTCTTCGTTAAAATCACAATCAACCCAATCCCATCATCTATTATCTAGTTTTCATTAATGTTGGCTTCAGGAGATTTAGGAATATGCCAGTGTAACTTGACCATCCCGTCTTGACCTATTTCCCATATTTTATCAGTGAGCACTACCTAAGCCCTCCTGATTTTGCTCCTTGGCATAGTTTTCCTCTTTCTTTTTCCCATATGGGTTAAATTTTACCCTTTAAGTTGAGGTTGTACAAGATCAGTTGAAATTCCTCAAAAAGATGGCACTCAAGGAGCTAAAAGCTTTAAAGGTTTTCTCTATATAGTACAGGCTAGATTTGCATGTTTCCAAGCAAACATGGATCATGATAGTGTCTCTAAGACATTAAGAGGGTTCAAAAATGTCTTAGATGCCATTCTCCCTTTATACTGTCACTCCATCATAGTCATAACAGAATTATATTCTTAACTGCAACAGCTACCTCATGTCAGCTGCAACTATTGCTCTACTTTAAATGTTTAAAATTTTTTTACAAATCTTCATTTTAAAAGCTCCATTCAAATGTGTTTTAACATTGTTAATGATAGGAAGAATATATGTAAAAATACAAAATAAGACACTGTTCTTTACTTGCTTTCATAAACATTTTCCACAAATACAGTCCTCCCTCTCTGGATATATGCTATTAAAATATGTCTCGGCCAGGCCCGATGGCTCATGCCTGTAATCCCAGCCGAGGCAGGCAGATCACCTGAGGTCAGGGGTTCGAGACCAGCCTGGCCAACATGGTGAAACCCTGTCTTTACTAAAAATACAAAAAATTAGCCGGGCGTGGTGGTGTGTGCCTGTAATCACAGCTACTCAGGAGGCTGAGACAGGAGAATCGCTTGAACCCGGGAGGCGAAGGTTGCAGTGAGCCGAGATAGCACCACTGCACTCCAGCCTGGACATGAAGAGCAAAACCCCGTCTCAAAACAAAACAAAAAAAAGTGTCTCATGTTTTGAAACAGACTAGATCTGGATCTTAATTTCAGACAGAGAATTTTAGAGCTCAGAACACAGAGTTAGATCCACCAGTCAAGTCTCTTCATTTCGTCAAGGCTAGGACTAGAATTGAGCTTTCTTGAGACCCAGTTCAGAGTTCCTTCCCCTTCAGTGAGTTCCAACCAATAAGAAATAAACATCAGATTATTTTCCCTTTCCATGTTCCCTCCTTGCCAAAATAAATGTTTCAACATACCTGCTGGCAGTACGTGTCAAAAAACTTAAATGCATATTTGTATAGGAGACTGCCAAATGAAATTATACTCTGGTCTGGAGAGTGAAGCAAACTCTGAGCCAGCGAGAGAATGGATGAACACATATCCTTAAGAACCTTGAGTGGGGAAGAGTAGAGAGAGAAAAGAAGCTGTAGGAAACAGTTAGTACACAACCGGAGTTGCTTATCCTTTTGGAATGTCAGACTTCTCCTCCCTAGCTCTCATTTTAACTTAGGAAATCTTAATCTTTGTTTTACACAAAAATAATCCTTCATCATTCTGAGATTATTCTCAGCATCAATGGGATTCCACGTTTGGATAATAATTGACCTTTAAGCTCAAAGAAGTTAAATTACAAGCCTAATAGAACGTTCCTATCTGCTCAATTTGGGATTGGAGGCCAGATCTTCTAAATACCAGTTTCCCCATGCAATCACACTATCCCCCAGGGATGTTTCACCTTGGTTATAATTTGAAGTAGGTCTATAAAGTTCAATGCTAAGTAAACTGATTTTTTTAAAAGATCAAGAAGAGAAGTGATCATACCCTACCAATAATGCAATATACATAGATATTAATGGACCCAGACTAAATAACAAGTTAATAAACATAGCTTCCTTATTGATACCATAATTTTTAAAAATCTTATATTTAGTACTAAGCTGGGTATAATGCTTTATTGGGGAAAATGCAATGAAAAATTACACACGGTTTCTGCATCTAGAAAATTACAGCCCAAAACATATATAATTGGCAGAAATAAACACAGAAAGAACTGCAAGATAAAATAATACAACCATTAAATCTATTCCTAAATATAAAATTTAAGACCCAGCAAGGTATTCTCATTAGCTCCTAACCCAAACCCCAAACCACTGACTCATCCAGTTTTCTAAGTTCTATACTGTTAATATCCTGAACGTTCAGCCAGCAAAACACTATTCCTAGCTTATAAAATTCCACTTTGAATAATTTACATTTCCAGAGGAATTATCACCTAAAGTCCACAGTTTTGAATGGCCAAAGAGTGATAGTTCAAATAGGTACATATTTACATTTCTACTAGTTTCTACAGGCTGGTCCTATTCCCCTCAAGGTTTTTATAAGCTACTTAAATAGGATACGGAAGGCCAGTCTGTCAAAGTTGCAAACTGCATTGAGATAGGCAATTAAAATGATTAATGCAAAAATAAAATTCAAAAATCTCAATGGGTTTGAACAATGGACTGAAATAAGATGAAATTTTATATGGGAGCTGTAAAGCTTTCCATTTCAGATAAAAAATTATATAGTCTCTGACACTTACTAAGTAATGAATAGAGAATGTACTCTGGAGCAGCTGTTCTTGAATGCAGCCTGATCGAATCTTATTTCTTAGCACCCTTTCAATATACTTCTTTGTCTGAGTATTGGTGCTATAGATGATGAAAAGCATCACCAGGTCAAACACCTATTGTCAATAAATATGCAATAAAAGAAAAACAGTTAACAAATCAGTACATTTGCTACAATGAAACAGTAGCTTTTCCTCTAATTAAAACACAGAAAGGATAATGCTCATTTGTTCCACACACTCCCCTGGGAGTATCTACACTTTTCACAAAACTCAGAAATATTTTTCAGATAAATAAAGTGCCACAACTGTTAACCATTGGTACCCCTTAAGAATACAGAGCAGGCCAGGCACGGTGGCTCACGCCTGTAATCCCAGCACTTGGGAGGCCAAGGCAGGCAGATCACAAGGTCAGGAGATGGAGACCATCCTGACAAACACGGTGAAACCCCATCTCTACTAAAAATACAAAAAATTAGCCAGGTGTGGCGGTGTGCACCTGTAGTCCCAGCTGCTGGGGAGGCTGAGGCAGAAGAATGGCGTGAACCCGGCAGGCAGAGCTTGCAGTGAGCTGAGATCGCACCACTGCACTCCAGCCTGGGTGAGACAGCGAGACTCCATTCTCAAAAAACAAAAAACAAAAAAAAAAACAAAACAAAAGAATACAGAGCAATATGCATAAAAGTGATATTACTGCAGAAGTAACTCTGAACATCTTGATATTTATTAAAAGAAAAATTCAATAACTTGCCAACTCCAGTGTGTATTTGTTGCCAACTACAGTATGTATTTTCACTATTACTAGGAAAATTACTAGGCCGGGCGCGGTGGCTCATGCCTGTAATCCCAGCACTTCGGGAGGCTGAGATGGGTGGATCACGAGGTCAGGAGTTCAAGACCAGCCTGGCCAAGATGCTGAAACCCCGTCTCTACTAAAAATACACAAATTAGCCAGGCAAGGTGGCACACACCTGTAATCCCAGCTACTTGGGAAGCTGAGGCAGGAGAATCGCTTAAACTCAGGTGACAGAGGTTGCAGTGAGCCAAGATCGAGCCACTGAACTCGAGCCTAGGTGACAGAGCAAGGCTTTGTCTCAAAAAAAAAAAAGGAAAATTACTTTGTGAAAAGTTGGAAAGACTATAAATGCCCATCAATACATCAATACAGGAAAGGTTCAATAAATTATGATGGAGTAATTTTAATTTTTGGAATATTACACAGTCATCAAAAAGAATAAGCCATGCTGGGCGTGGTGGCTCACGCCTATAATCCCAGCACTTTGGAAGGCCCAGGTGGGCAGATTACCTGAGGTCAGGAGTTCGAGACTAGCCTGGCCAACATGGTGAAACCGCATCTCTACCAAAAATACTGACAAAAAAATTAGTTGGTCATGGTGGCAGATGCCTGCAATCCCAGCTACTCGGGAAGCTATGGCAAGTGAATCACTTAAACCTGGGAGGCAGAGGTTACAGTGAGCCGAGATTGTGTCACTGCACTCCAGCCTAAGCGATGGAGCAAAGCTCTATCTAAAAAAAATTTTAAATTAAAAAATTAAAAACAAAAAGAATAAGCTAGACCAGGGGTCCCCAACCCCTGGACCACAGAGTCCGTGGTCTGCTAGGAATCAAGCTGCACAGCACGAGGTGAGGGGTGGTCAAGTGGGCATTACCACCTGAGATCTGCCTCCTGTCAGAATAGCAGCTGCATTAGATTCTCATGGGAGTGTGAACCCTATTGTGAACTGCACATGCACAGGATCTAGGCTGCACATTCCTTATGAGAATCTAAGTAGTGCCTGATGATCTAAGGTGGAACAGTTTCATCCTGAAATCATGCCCTGACATGGTCTGTGGAAAAACTCTCTTCCATGAAACCAGTCCGTGGTGCCAAAAAGGTTAGGGACTGCTGAGCCATACTATATTTTTTGACAGAGAAAAAACATTCCTGACATGAAGTGGAAAAAACAGCAACCTGCAAAGGGATAATCAGGCTTGGCATGGTGGCTCATGCCTATAATCCCACTGCTTTTCGAGGTTGAGGAGGGAGGATCACTTGAGCCCAGGAGGTGGAGGCAACAGTGAGCTATGATTATGCCACTGCACTCCAGCTTGGGTGAAAGCAAGACCTGGTCTCCTGAAAAACAAAACAAGGCCGGTGCAGTGGCTCACGCCTATAATCCCAGCACTTTGGGAGGCCGAGGCAGGCAGATCACGAGGTCAGGAGATCGAGACCATCCTGGCTAACTCGATGAAACCCCATCTCTACTAAAAATACAAAAAATTAGCCAGGTGTGGCCAGGCGCGGTGGCTGACGCTTGTAATCCCAGCACTTTGGGAGGCCGAGGCGGGAGGATCACGAGGTCAGGAGATCGAGACCATGGTGAAACCCCGTCTCTACTAAAAATACAAAAAAAAAATTAGCCGGGTGTGGTGGCGGGTGCCTGTAGTCCCAGCTACTCGGAGAGGCTGAGGCAGGAGAATGGCCTGATCCCGGGAGGCGGTGCTTGCAGTGAGCCGAGATTGCGCCACTGCACTCCAGCCTGGGTGACAGAGCGAGGCTCCGTCTCAAAAACAAAAACAAACAAACAAAATAAAAATTTAGCCGGGCATGGTGGCGGGTGCCTGTACTCCCAGGTACTTGGGAGGCTGAGGCGGGAGAATGGCGTGAACCCAGGAGGCGGAGCTTGCAGTGAGCCGAGATCATGCCACTGCACCCCAGCCTAGGTGACAGAGTGAGACCCCATCTCAAAAAAAAAAAAGAAAAAGAAAAACAAAACAAAAAAAGAGAAAACATTGGGAGTGTATTCAGGGCAACCTGAGTCTATGCTTCCAGGTAAAAAAAAAAAAAAAAGTCAAAAAGGCAAGCAGGACAAACAAGAAAAAACAAAACAAATTTTACTACTTCTCTTAACTGAATGCCCCATTCCTTAGGACACCAAAATTGAGAGTTATTAGACCAGAATACAGTCATTAAAGATAATGAAGACAATGCAGACCTTGAAATATTTATGACAGGAGAAAAAATGTTAAGAAAAAAAGTAAGAATACAAATTATATTTATATAATGATTACAAATATGTAAAAATAGGAATGCAGGCAGCCAAGGCGGTAAATTTATGTTTATCCAAAACCAAAAACACTGTGTTGGAGTACTTTGATATTTTTCACCACAAAAAATTATGAATTTTCATTGCTTTATTCAGCATCATGAAAGCTTTTAAGATGGTCATCCAAAAATTGGATAACAAAACTAACAAAAATCCCACAAAACAGATTGCAACCAAAGAAAAATCTTTAAAGGCAACCAATCAGCACCAAAGGAACTCAATCATCTAGCTTTTTATCTTTTGAGACGGAGTCTTGCACTGTCACCCAGGCTGGAGTGCAGTGGCGTGTGCCACCAGGCCAGGCTAATTTTTTTTTGTATTTTTAGTAGAGACAGGGTTTTGCTACATTGGCCAGGCTGGTCTCAAACTCCTGACCTCAGATGATCCGCCTGCCTCAGCCTCCAAAGTGCTGGGATTATAGGCGTGAGCCACCACGCCCGGCCAATCATCTGGCTTTTTGATGGAAGGTATTTCTAGAATTAATAGAGACATAAGATCCAGTACCACTGCCTTGACAGTGGACGGACTGATTTACTCCAGTCAGGTCTACATGGGCAAAGTAAAGTAAAACATGGAATGCCATTATCTTGACAGTGGTGCTGGGTGGAAGGAAGGGCAATTAGGCAGATATAGGGACCTGAGACTTAGGTGGTTATTTTCTTCATCTCATCAGTGGGGACCTGGCTTCTTTGACTGCATCTTGATGTGCTTGTTTACAATGTTAATATTTCCCCTTGTGGATACTGTAGGCTTATTTTATACCCAGAGTGAGTAGGGGCAGGCTATCTGACCAGTCGCCACCTCAGATTATCTTCCCCAGAGAGCTAATGTTTATTAGAGCAACTAGGGAAGAGAGAAAAGAGTGACTGGAGGGAGGAGAGAGAAAGAAAGTGGGAAGGCAAGCTAGCCAACGTCATTACTTTTAAGTCTGCAATACTTAAAATGCATAGTACATGAACATTACCTTGTGTTCAGATACTGAGGCAGTGTTTTCAATTGCCTGAAAAAACAGGAGAGAGTCACAAAAATATTATGACACATCAGCGAAACACGTTACACCTTATTTAGCATGCCCTGTTATCTCATCTGAGAGCCAGTGTGTCCATATGGCAACCATCAGCTATCATTTCCACTTGAATGACTTTTGAGATTTTTATTTCAGTCTACCTCAGTTATACATCTGTCACTAATTGCCACGCATTTCCTCCTTGATAATCAAAGTTCCAAAGATCTCACCTTAATCCAGGCTTCTGAAATGGTTTTCTCATATCTAATAGCTGACTTTATTACATCAAAGAGGAGAATAATACAGTTCTGACCGCTGCTTTCTTGATTTCCTGAGGAACTACAAGTAGCAGAGAGGAAAAAAATTACTCTTCTACCTACCAGAAAAGAACTTACAAGATCAGAGTTCCTGCTCAGTAGCCATGTACCCTGGAGCAAATGACAACCTCATGTGTAAGATGGCTAATAAACTCGCACTGTAGTCTGTCTGGGATTGATCTGAATGGCTAAGAAAACATATAAACACATACATACTCACATACATATATGTAATTTGAAACACTATACAATGCTAGACGTAAGTGTCATAATAGTACCATTATTTGTAGTAGCAAGTATTAAGTTCTAACTCTGTGGGATGTCAGAAAATTGTGACATCCTATGTGAGGATGAGCTCTTTACCTTGCTCTTCCTTTACTTTTCAACTTTACTTGGGAAGCCTGTAACCGTGATGGCAAAACACAATGCTGCAGATCCAACTTCTCCCGAAGCTCAGAAATTACCTGCAGAAAGTAAATATTAGCTATGGTTTTCTGCTCATTCACAGTGGGTAGGCACAGTCCAGTCTCTCTACCATGACAATCTCCTGAAAGACTGAGGAAGAAAAAATTTTAAATGTTATACATTTTGAAAAATAGAGTTATGAGAATAGCCAATGCAATGTCATAGAACGTCATACCCAAAATTTCAGAATTCTGTGAGGTACTACACAGAAAGAGTAAATGTCTTATAGCAGCTTATATAGATCAATGAACCCGTTGAATAGCTCCATTCTCTCCTCTGAATGCTATCCGGATTAGTCAGTATTCTCAGTTAGTCTGGGGACAGAGAAGAGCAATTGGCACTTAAGTTGCTTTATCTAGGTGTGATGGGATATAAGAGCATACCTCAAGTGCATCCATGGCTGTTATGGAATGAAGAATGAACTTTATTATCACAGGTAAATCCTCCAATCTAATAGACAGCAACTTATCCATCACCAACTGGCGAACCTAAAGATTAAAAGCACAAAAACTTAATAGGTTTTCATGTCACTATCTCAACTTTGTACTGAACTGTTAGGTAAAATTAGAAAAAAATCACTTCTCTTACTCCGTTTTCCCACTTATAATTTAGGGAAAGACAAAATTTTAGATTTTTCCCCAAATTAAAGTCTTTTAGTTGTTAATACCACAGCTTCATCAAAAACAGACGGGCAATAAATGTGAAACAGAGCTATTATCCTACATTTAGAGCCTAAATTCTCAACTGCCTACAGTAAGGCATAAAAAGTATTATTCCTATGGGAAGCAGGTATGATTCAGACAATATAGAAGATTTCCACTCAAAACTTACTGCTTAAAAACAGACCTGTGGGCCGGGCACGGTGGCTCAAGCCTGTAATCCCAGCACTTTGGGAGGCCGAGGGGGGTGGAAAACAAGGTCCGGAGTTCAAGACCAGCCTGGACAATATGGTGAAACCCTGTCTCTACTAAAAATACAAAAATTAGCCGGGCGTGGTGGCAGGTGCCTATAACCCCAGCTACTTGGGAGGCTGAGTCAGGGAACTGCTTGAACCTGGTAGGCAGAGGTTGCAGTGAGCGGAGATTGCGCCACTGCACTCCAGCCTGGGTGACAGAGCGATACTCCGTCTCAAAAAACAAAATAAAAAACAAAAAAAAAAACCAGACCTGTGAATCTATCATAGAATAGCATCTGAAACTCATTGAAGGGAAAAAAAAAAGAGATATCAAATGTGATTCACTATGGTTTCAAAGTGAAATATTCATTACTCCTAAGGCAATGACTGACTAACACTTGTTCTGGGAGGTTGGAAAGCTGGCTCTGTTTCTGGAAAGCTGAGTCTTTTCTACCTTCAATAGGAAGTTTGGGTCAAGTCGGAGGCTTGAAAGGACATCCAGGATTGGGACAGTGAGTGAAGTATTCTCTATCAGTAGGTCACTGTGAATGGTAGAAAAAGAAAAAAGTTGTGTAATGGTTTGAACAGAGCTGGGCAGACAATGACTTGAGAAAATCATTTATTAGAGTATGAAAATAAAGGATATACTTAGTTGCCATTAAATTACCGTTTATAGTATGTTTCTTTAAAAATTGTTTTGACTGCAAAAATAATATATGCTCATTATAAAAATTCAAATAATAAATGTAGAAACAAGAAGACTTCCATCACAATCCCCACTACCCAGAGAACACCACTATTTAGTTTGGTACATATCCTTCCCTGCAAAAAGGAAAAAGAAAACCCAAAACATTTACAATGAAATGTGATAAGTATGACAGACACATGTACATGGTGCTACAGGAGCACAACATAGTGAGGAGGACAGTGATAGATTTTTTTTTTTTTTTTTTTTGCTTTTTGAGACAGGGTCTTACTCTGATGTCCAGGCTTGAGTACAGTGGCGTCATCATAGCTCACTGTAGCTTCGACCTTCCACGCTCAACTGATCCTCCCATCTCAGCCTCCTGAGTAGCCAGAATTATAAGTGCGTACCACCACACCCACCTAATTTTTGTATTTTTAGAGAGACAGCTTTTCACCATGTTGCCCAGGCTGGTCTCAAACTCCTGGGCTCAAGCAATCCACCCACCTCAGCCGCCCAACATGCTGGGATTAAAGGCATGAGCCACTGTGCCCAACTGACAGTGATAGATGCTAAAAGAAGACTATACAAAAGGAGATGAGCTGGCATCAGGCAGGTAAAGTGGGTGGCATAGTGCTTTGCCCAGAAGGAGCACCCTGCCCAAAAGGAGGAAGGCAAGAAATCACTGGACGTTTTGGAGGTAGCTTTGCAGACAACTATACAAAAGGAAGTATTACAAACTGAATTTTTAAAAAATACTTCTAGTACAATAAAAAGTTGCATTAAGATGGAAACTTTATTACCTAGGGATATTGTTCTCCCCTTCCTCAATACTGCCCTACCAATTACTATTTTTCAAATGAATGACAGTAAGCAATGGGTCTCCACAAGGGGTCTGATGCAGGGCTGTGCATTAGAATGAATCACCTAGGAACCCAAAGAAGGTAGATGTTTAATAGGCTCCACAAATGATTTTAATGTGCAGCCAGGGTTAAGGATCCCCTGAAGAACAAGTTAATGAAACTTAAGGGATCATGGTCAACTTCACCATTGGCCAAATTTAGATACCTAATCCTAAGCCAGACTTCACGCTCATAACAGGTATACCATTTAAAAGAAAGTACGTGGGGCCGGGCACGGTGGCTCACGCCTATAATCCCAGCACTTTGGGAGGCCGAGGTGGGAGGATCACAAGGTCAGGAGATCGAGACCATCCCGGCTAACACGGTGAAACCCCATCTCTACTAAAAATACCAAAAAAATTAGCCAGGCATAGTGGCAGGTGCCTGTAGTCCCAGCTACTTGGGAGGGTGAGGCAGGAGAATGGGGTGAACCCAGGAGGCAGAGGTTGCAGTGAGCTGAGATCGCACCACTGCACTCCAGCCTGGGCGACAAGAGCAAGACTCCAACTCAAAAAAACAAAAGAAAGTACGTGGATCTATTCAAATATATACCTTTTTTTTTTAAGTCAAATTCCATACCCTACTCATGAAGGTGGGTATCAACCTCTTTTTAGATATAAGAGACCATATTACTACTGCTCTTTGCATACTGCAGTGATAGAACCCCCATAGCTGAGCCTCACTTAGATGGTGACAGAGTGTTTAACCACCTGAGTTCTTTCCCCACATCAGCGTGCTGGGAATCCCCTACGATCTCAGGTAGGCTGGTGATGATGTCATGCTGCAGGTTCTCTGGAGCAATACTGATCAGCTGCATGATCTTAGTGGTCAGGTCCTGCAGTAGAGGACACTATTAGAACTGCAGCACATTACCCAGAATAAAGAAAGACTACCTACTTGTGAAATGCAGAGCTGAAATTATTTGAGAAATAAACATAGTTATTTATCTCTGTACTTTGAAAAGGAATCTTCCCAAATATTTAATTTATTTAATAAATGATATCTACTCTTCGTAAACTTTTCTGAAATTTAAAGGGTGAAATATCTATCATTCTCAAATTATGAAAATTGGAAAAAGCTAATGGATGGATGGAAAAGTATGAATTTTCTGTTTAGAAAGAGAAAAAAAATACAACTTCCAAAAGATATGAGAAACATACTCTTTAAATTCAAGAGATAAAGTCCATAAGCCTACCTTGCCATCCACAACTCTGTCAAGCCATTTTAGTTGACTGACAATGAGTCGAGGTATGTTGATTTCATCACTGTTCTTGCTAAAATGTTAGGAAGAGAAAACAGGGAACTTAGCCTTTCTGGCCAAAATAACAGCAAGCATTAATACTGCACAAAATATTTTAGCCATTCCATTAACATTTACTGAACACCTACTATGCATTCGGCTCTGCACTAGACACACAAGTGATACCCAATATGCAGGAGATATATGCTTACGTTTGTTGAGAAAAATGTCTAGAAGACATGCTAAATATGAACAGTGGCTACATCCAGGGAGGGTTTAGAGAGAAGGGATGACAGGGCTAGACAGCATCTCTTAATAATAATTTTTAAAAAGACAATGTTAATAAATCTTAAAAACTAAATACAACAAATATTTTTAAAAGGTAAGACACTAATAACATCAACGCAGTAAGTGCTTAAAAAGGCAAGCATAAGTCAGGTGCGGTGGCTCATGCCTGTAATCCCAGCACTTTGGGAGGCCAAGGTGGGCAGATCGCATGAGTTCAAGACCAGCCTGGCCAACACGGTGAAACCCCATCTCTACTAAAAATACAAAAATTAGCCGGGCATGATGGTGGTAATCCCAGGTACTCGAGAGGCTGAGGCAGGAGAATTGCCTGAACCCAGGAGGCGGAGGTTGCAGTGAGTTGAGATCGTGCCACTGCACTCCAGCCTGGGTGACAGAGCCAAGACTCTGTCTCAAAAAAAAAAAAAAAAAAAAAAGCAAGCATATATTGCTAAGGGAACATAGAAAGTCAAATTAGATTATATTCATAAAAGTACTAAAAATCATTTATAAATAAAAAAATGTTGGCTCAATTATCATTTTTCCAAAAATGATAGTTTCCACCTTCCTTCGAGCCTCCTATATCTAAAGTTTTGGAACACTTCCATCTCCTTGACAGCATGGTCCTTCTTATTGCAGCCAATCTTTTTTTTTTTTTTTTTTGAGACAGAGTCTTGCTCTGTCGCCCAGGCTGGAGTGCAGTGGCGCAATCTCGGCTCACTGAAAGCTCCGCCTCCCAGGATCACGCCATTCTCCTGCCTCAGCCTCTCCGAGTAGCTGGGACTACAGGCACCCACCACCACGCCCAGCTAATTTTTTGTATTTTTAGTAGAGACGGCGTTTCACCGTGGTCTCGGTCTCCTGACCTCATGATCCTCCCGCCTCGGCCTCCCAAAGTGCTGGGATTACAAGCGTGAGCCACCGTGCCCAGCCAATTGCAGCCAATCTTAACTGAAAAAGACTAGCCAGGATGTAAAACATACAGCATGAGACATTTAGCTAAAACAAATTTGAAAAAATAAACCTTCAGTGGGTGCAGTGGCTCACTCCTGCAATCCCAGCACTTTGTGGGACTGAGGCAGGCAGATCACTTGAGGTCAGGAGTTCGAGGCCAGCCTGGCCAACATGGCGAAACCTCATATCTACTAAAAATACCAAAAATTAGCTGGGTGTGGTTCGCGCACACCTGTAATCCCAGCTACTTGGGGGGCTGTGGCAGGAGAATCACTTGAACCCAGGAGGCAGAGGTTGCAGTGAGCCAAGACTGCACCACTGTACTCCAGCCTGGGCAACAGAGTGAGACTCTGTCTCAAAATAAATAAACCTTTAAACTTACTATTATTGTATCAGGACTCTGAAAAAATTAAAAAGGAGAACATAAAAATGACTATAATCCTGTCATTCCAGAAATGTACACTATTAATATGCATATGTATATGTGTGTATCTTCTTTTTTAAACAAAATACTGAACTACTTATTGCAAAAACTGCAATTACTTTTGCACCAACCTAATATAAATGCTATGTGTAACCTGGGTTTGTTTTTTTCAGTTAATGTATGATATTAACTAGTTCCTTTTACAATCATTAATGTGCACATAATATTTCTATTTTTTGAACATCTCAATTATTTACATTTCTTTTTTTTAAAGAGTAATCCTTTTTCAATATATGGAACACTTCACAAATTTGGGTATCACCCTTGCAAAAGGGCCATGCTAATCTCTGTATTGTTCCAATTTTAGTATATGTGCTGCCAAAGCAAGCACTAAACTAGTATTATTTCATTTTCATTCACAGTTATTATCTTAGGATAAATTAGGAGACATGACATTAGGATTAAAGGGTATGCAAAATTTAAGGTTTTTGACACATACAATCTATTGCTCTTCCGAATCAATGCCTGAACTAATTTATATGCTCACTAGCAATGTACGAGCATGCCTATTCACTACACTCAACAAGGAGACCCTTTGAGAGTAGGAAAAAATGCATTTATTTTACTGTTTAATAGTTATTATTTACTATTTTGATATAGTGTTTTAAATTTGTGCCTTTGATTGCTAACAAAATTGAATTTTTTAAATATTTGATGTTCTTGTATTTCTTCTTTGTAAACTGTCTGTTCATGACCTTTGTCTACTTTTCTATTAGGCTGTTCATTTCAACACAGTAATTAAAAAAAAAACAGGTAGGGCCACATCCCAGTAGTTTGAGCGGTGGCCAAGGCAGGTGGATCACTTGAGTCTGAAAGTTTTGAGACTAGCCTGGGCAACATGGGGAAACCCCAGCTCTACCAAAAAAAAAAACCACGAAAATTAGCTGGACCGGGTGGTGCACACCTGTAGTCCCAGGCACTCATGATGCTGAGGTGTGAGGATCACTTAAGCCTGAGAGGTGGAGGCCTCAGTGAGCCATGATCGTACTATGGCACTCCAGCCTGGGCAATAGAGTGAGACCCTGTCTGAACACACACTACAAAATTTAAAAGGTAAAGAAAAGTATTCAGAAAATTCCAACCACTGGCTACCCTCTTTGGAGACAACTACCATTACCAGTATATTGTGTATCCTTCTACTAGGGATTATTCCTGAGCATAAGCAACAGATACTTAAAAAAAAAAAAAAATTCTGTTTTGAAATACAGACAAGGTCTCACTACATTGCCCAGGCTGGTCTTGAATTCCTGAACTCAAGCAATCCTCCTGCCTCAGCTTCTCAAACTGTTGAGATTACAGGTGTGAGCCACTGCACCAGGCCAATAGTTACTTTTAACAGTAATCCTATCTATTTTTACAAAGTCATGTTAATAGATGAAACTTCAAAGACACTACAGTAAAATTTTAGTAGTCACTTAAGAAACATCATGATAAATATGACTTTCAGAGAAACCAAAAGTTTTCAGAGTAACCTTTTCAGAGAGAACTTAAGTACACCAGGGTACTTTGAACATTCCATAATAATGCCACTTACTTTTCAAAAAAATATTCTGGCAACTTCTCAAATAAAGTTTTGATAATGGCAGGCTAAAAAAGAAGACATAGGGAGTTAGGAGATGATCTCAAAATACACAATAGAAATGTATAATCCCAACTACTTGGGAGGCTGAGGCACGAGAACCTCTTGAACCTGGGGGAGGCAGAGGTTGCAGTGAGCTGAGATTGCACCACTCCACTCCAGCCTGGATGACAGAGGAGACTCTGACTTAAAAAAAAAAAAAAAAAAAAAAAAAGAAATGTATAATTCTCTTTCCAACTACAGCTCCTGGAATAAACACTTTGCTAAAGTTGATATCTTATTACAAGGATATCCACATGAATATGTCTTCATTTTTAGAATATGCTATTGGAATACAAAGACTTACTTTGTCTTCTGAAAAACTGAAAATGATTATCAAGGCAAAGTTAAAATAATCAGATAATCAAAATATTATTAAATATGATAACTGTTAATCCACAAAATACAGACTTTAAATCAAATAAGTTGCAAGGGGAGCTCTCCAGAGGAACAAGGGAGCTCTTAGATTTAAAATAACTAAATTATCTTCAAGATTTCCAGTGAAAAGGAAGAGTTTAAGAGTGTGAAAAGATTAACAATAGGGGAGAAGAGGAAAAATGGAGAATGGGGTGGAGGGAAGTTTTCTGCTCTATATACATTTGTATAACTTGAGATATTTAAGTCATATTAATGTATTGTCTACTTAATGTATTAAAAGAGAAGAGGAGGAGGAAAAGGACAAAATTAAGTTACATAAGCATCTAAAAAGCTAAATGGGAGATGATGTAGATATGAATATGATAAAGATTACCAAGTACTCAGAGAGACACAGGATGCAGCTTTAAGAACAGGAATCAGATGCAGAGAGAATAAATAGCCAGAAGTATTAGGCTAATAAGCACAGTTTTAAAACACAGACATTACCCTACCAAACCCATCACAGCAACAGGGCTGTGCTAAAGCTGTTACAAACCCAAATTCTCCAATTAACCCTACTGTATCCTGTGTTCCCGCTATTTAGACTTGAGCATACACCACAAACCTCATCCATCAAATGTTCACAGAAAAAGTGACAGTCTTACCTGCAGTATGTCAATCCCCAGAAGCAGTTTGATGAGACTCTTAGAATAAGATGCACCCATACTGTAAAAAAAAGAAATCTGTTTTCCACTTTGCTTTCCTTGTTTTAATGCTTTTATCATCTTTTCTCAATAAAATTGGTTAAATACATAATCTTTAAAGAGGAACTACCCTGTTAGACAAGAAATACAGAAATGAGCAGATGGCTCTTTGCAAGGGAGAGGTAGAGATTTGAAATTCTGTCAACATAGGTGAAACACATTCTAGAAAACACTGATGTTTAGGCTCATAACCACAAGCTTAGGAATTTTAAACTTAAACTCTGTGGAAAAGAGAGCTTACACCAAAAATGAAATTTGAAACAACTGTGCTCTCCCTCCCCAGCCCCATGCAGTCAGCAGAACAGACTGAATTTCAGCAAGATTCCATGCCTCCTCTCCACACCTGGCTTCCTCATCCTGCAGACGCTCACAAGACAAAAGGCAGTTCCTGAAACTGTCTTCATCCTCAATGTAAGATTCCAGGCCACTAACAAATTCTTCTATTATCTTAAGGAGATTTAAAAAATAAAAAAGAATAAAATTTTTAGTTTAATATTTGCTGTTAAAAATCATTCTGGCCCACTCAACTTTATACCAGTGTCCTTAAATTCCAAATTCTAGAGTTATGCTGGCACAAGCAAAAATACCAGGGGAAAAATACATACTTTGGGATAGGAAGGGTGTCTCCTCAGGGTCTGAAAGAGCTTCTTTTGGAAAGCTATTTGATCCACAGCTATGCAGAAAAAAGAAGAGCTGGTCACCGGTTTCCTACCATAGTTTTCCTTCTCTAAAAACCCAAGTTTCTTGCCTGATGAAACCAATAAAAATATTTTCAACCTAATTTCAGAGCCAAATCTTTTTTTTTTTGAGACGGAGTTTTGCTCTGTTGCCTAGGCTGGAGTGCAGTGGCGTGATCTCGGCTCACTGGAACCTCCGCCTCCTGGGTTCAAGTGATTCTCCTGCCTCAGCCTCCCAAGTAGCTGGGACTACAGGCGAGTTTTTTTTGTTTTTTTTTTAGTAGAGACAGGGTTTCACTGTGTTAGCCAGGATGGTCTCAATCTCCTGACCTCGTGATATACCCTCCTCAGCCTCCCAAGTGCTGGGATTACAGGCATGAGCCACCGTGTCCAGCTCAGAGCCATGGGGTTCTGTCTAAATCCACATAAAAGACTTAGCTTTGGCCGGGCGCGGTGGCTCACGCCTGTAATCCCAGCACTTTGGGAGGCTGAGGCAGGTGGATCACAAGGTCAGGAGATTGAGACCATCCTGGCTAACATGGTGAAACTCCGTTTCTACTAAAAATACAAAAAATTAGCCGGGCGTGGTGGCGGGCGCCTGTAGTCCCAGCTACTTGGGAAGCTGAGGCAGGAGAATGGCGTGAACCTGGGAGGCGGAGCTCGCAGTGAGCAGAGATCGCGCCACTGCACTCCAGCCTGGGCGACAGAGCGAGGCTCCGTCTCAAAAAAAAAAAAAAAAAAAAAGACTTAGCTTTGATAGCAGATAGCCACTAAGTGTTCTAAAAAAGACCTGCCATAACCTTAGCAAGATAGAATAATCTGTTCCCCAAAACAGAATCTTAGGCCGGGCGCGGTGGCTCACTCTTGTAATCCCAGCACTTTGGGAGGCCGAGGCGGGCGGATCACGAGGTCAGGAGATCGAGACCACGGTGAAACCCCGTCTCTACTAAAAATACAAAAAAACTAGCCGGGCGCGGTGGCGGGCGCTTGTAGTCCCAGCTATTCGGAGAGGCTGAGGCAGGAGAATGGCGTGAACTCAGGAGGCGGAGCTTGCAGTGAGCCGCGATAGCGCCACTGCACTCCAGCCTGGGTGACAACGCGAGACTTCGTCTCAAAAAAAAAAAACAAAAAAAAAAACAGAATCTTATATGGCTTTATAAATTTTCTTCTGAAATTATTCTGACACTGATACAGCTGCTTTCTAGATATTTATTTTTTCATAGGAAAACAAAATAAATAATATACAATATTTTTTTCTAATAAAAGGATGAGAAATGCTTTACTTAACACATAGTAATGAGGACCAAAGACTGTACCATTTTCTTTTTCCTTTTTTTGTTTTTTTGGAAATGGAGTCTCACTCTTTTCACCCAGGCTGGAGTGCAGTGGTGCGATCTTGGCTCACTGCAACTTTTGCCTCCTGGGTTCAAGCAATTCTCCTGACTCACGCGCCCGAGCAGCTGGGACTACAGGCACAAGCCACCATGCCCGGCTAATTTTTTGTAGTTTAGTAGAAACGTGTTACCCAGGCTGGAGGCAAATTCCTGAGCTCAGGCAATCCGCCTGCCTCGAGCCTCCCAAAGTGCTGGGATGATAAACGTGAGCCACCACGCCCGGCCTGACTGTACCATTTTCTATAAAGCAATTTCAACTTTGTCTCAAGATGGATGGCCCTCTCATTTCTAATCTTCATTGCCTCTCCATTTAGAAAACCCATGATTCAGTCCTGAGCTATTTCATTAAACCCAGAGAATAAAATTAGATTAAAATATTACCTAGTTGATTCTGGCTCTCTCCCGTTTTAAGAATAATTCCTGATATCTTAAGAAGCTTTACAAAGATACTGTCATTTTCTTCAACTTCATTAGCAATATGAGATTTCTTTGTCTTTTTGGAAAGTGGTTGCTTCCTGGTTTCTGAAAATAGAAAAATTTTCAAGAATATGGCAAATAGTAAAGGAAAAATTAAAACTTAAACCCAGGAATAATAATCCTGAGAGGAAAACTGATATGTCCTTAAAAATTATACTAGGATTGATGCTGTAGTGAAATAAACTATCTTCAGCAATAGTGGCTTCCAAAACAAACAAACAAACCAATAGAATTATTTTCACATATTTTCATTTGAAGAATTCAAAATGTGCCATTTCTGGCCAGGCAAGGTGGCTCATGTGGTAATCCCAGCAATTTAGGAGGCCAAGGCAGGAGGATCACTTGAAGCCAGGAGTTCAAGACCAGCCTGGGCAACAAAGTGAGACCCCCCCCACCCACAACCTCCCCCGCCCTCCACACACACACACTAGTTAGGTGAGGAGACGCGCACCTGTAGTCCCAGCTACTTCGGAGGCTAAGGCAGAAGAATAACTTGAGCCCAGGAGATTGAGGCTATAGTGAGCTATGATAGTACCACTGCACTCCAGCCTGGGTGACAGAGTGAAATCCCCATCTCTAAAAAAATAAATTCAAACCAACAAGTGCCTAACAAGAATAACCCATGGAAATGTTTTCCACCCAAATACTAAACTAGCTAGTGTCTCTCAAGCTGTTGCCTGCAAACCACTGCACTGGAATCCCTGGGAAGCTTATTAAAATGCATATTCCCAACCGAGCACAGTGGCTCACGCCTGTAATCCCAGCACTTTGGGAGGCCGAGGCAGGCTGATCACCTGAGGTCAGGAGTTCAAGACCAGCCTGGCTAACGTGGCGAAACCCCATCTCTACTAAAAATACAAAATTAGCTGGGTGTGGTGGCGCATGCCTGTAATACCAACTACTCGGGAGGCTGAAGCAGGAGAATCACTTGAACCCGGGAGGCAGAGGTTGCAGTGAGCCCAGATAGTGCCACTGCACTCCTGCCTGGGCAACACAGTAAGACTCCGTCTCAAAGAAAAAAAAAGGCATATTCCATGCCATATACCAGAGTTACTGAGTCAAAATCTTGGGAATGGGACCTAGGAATCCAAATTTTTTACATTCTTCAGATAATAATCCTGATACACACCAAATCTGAGACTCAATGATCTGAATAAAGGGTAGACAGAATGGGGAAGTTTCTCCTGTATCATATCTTTGACTACAATGCTCAGATAGGTTTAATCCCAAGACTTTCAACCCATAAAAAGAAATAAGAAACAAGAAACAGGGCCGGGCGCGGTGGCTCATGCCTGTAATCCCAGCACTTTGGGAGGCTGAGGCGGGGGGATCACGAGGTCAGGAGATCGAGACCATCCTGGCTAACACGGTGAAACCCCGTCTCTACTAAAAATACAAAAAATTAGCCGGGCGAGGTGGCGGGCGCCTGTAGTCCCAGCTACGTGGGAGGCTGAGGCAGGAGAATGGCATGAACCCTGGAGGGCGGAGCCTGCAGTGAGCCGAGATCGCGCCACTGCACTCCAGCCTGGGTGAAAGAGTGAGACTCCTTCTCAAAAAAAAAAAAAAAAAAAAGAAACAAGAAACAAACAGGTACTTGAAGCCAAGTTTAAAATTTACTCTTCTCCCTTAATGATGCCATTCTGTTTTTTCCTTCTTCAATTCCTCTCCCTCTTTTTTTTTTTTTTTTTTTTTTGAGACAGTCTCGCTCTGTCGCCCAGGCTAGAGTGCAGTGGCGCAATCTTGGCTCACTGCAAGTTCCGCCTCCCGGGTTCATGCCATTCTCCTGCCTCAGCCTCCCAGTAGTTGGGACTACAGGTGCACGCCACCACACCCGGCTAATTTTTTGTAGTTTTAGTAGAGATGGGGTTTCACAGTGTTAGCCAAGATGGTCTCAATCTCCTGACCTCATGATCTGCCCGCCTTGGCCACCCAAAGTGCTGGGATTACAGGCGTAAGCCACCACGCCCAGCCTCCTCTCCCTCTTTCTAATAAAGCCTTAATCAGAATGAAACAAAGACCACTACCTTCCTGAATGAAATGTAAAACATAATCAGAATGAAAGATTGTTTGTTCATTACCGACCAAGAGAACCCAAATCCCTTCAATAAACTTAATTCAGAAGTCTCTTCTCTTTTGGAGAACAGTATTTCCAAAGTATAACATTTACTTTCAGTAATTTCCTGTATTATTCCTCTTCAGTTTCAAATTTTCTACCAATTTATCTATATTCTAATTCTATAATCCCATTACCAATCAACCATTGGAGCTTCACAACTTCCTTTTTTTTTTTTTTTTTTTGAGATAAGAGTCTTGCTCTGTTGCCCCGGCTGAAGTGCAGTGGTGTGATCTCAGCTCACTGCAACCTCCACTTCCTGGGTTCAAGCAATTCTCCTGCCTCAGCCTCTGGAGTAGCTGAGATTACAGGCGCATGACACCACGCCCAGCTAATTTTTGTATTTTTAGTAGACATGGGGTTTCACTGTGTTGGCCAGGCTGATCTTGAACTCCTAACCTCAGGTGATCTGCCTGCCTTGGCCTCCCAAAGTGCTGGGATTACAGGTGTCAGCCACCGTGCCCGGCCCACAGTTTCCATTTTTAAATCAAGCCTATTCCTTATATGGTTTTGGACTCACAATTTTTATCATTATAATTGCTGTTTAGCCGGGCACGGTGGCTCAAGCCTGTAATCCCAGCACTTTGGGAGGCCGAGGCGGGCGGATCATGAGGTCAGGAGATCGAGACCATCCTGGCTAACACGGTGAAACCCCGTCTCTACTAAAAATACAAAAAACTAGCCAGGCGTGTTGGCGGGCGCCTGTAGTCCCAGCTACTCGGGAGGCTGAGGCAGGAGAATGGCGTGAACCCGGGAGGCGGAGCTTGCAGTGAGCCGAGATCGCGCCACTGCACTCCAGCCTGGGGGACAGAGCAAGACTCCGTCTCAAAAAAAAAAAAATAATTGCTGTTCAGCAAGCATTTTCATCTATTTCGGTTGAATTGACCAAGAATCAGACTTAACTTCCAATAACCTAGTAAGAAATAACTTCAATCCACAAGTTAGTAGAAGCTAAGCTATGAGAATGCAAAGGCATTAAGAATGACATAATGAGGCCCGGCACGGTGGCTCACGTCCAAAATCCCAGCACTTTGGGAGGCTGAAGTGGGTGGATTACCGGAGGTCAGGAGTTTGAGACCAGTCTGACTAACACAGTGAAACCCCTTCTCTACTAAAAATATAAAAGTTAGCCACGCATGGTGGCATGTACATGTAATCCCAGCTACTTGGGCAGCTGAGCCAGGAGAATTGCTTGAACCCAGGAGGCGGAGGTTACAGTGAGCCAAGATTGTGCCACTGCACTCCAAACTGGGCAACAAGAGCCAAACTCCATCTCAAAAAAAAAAAAAAAAGATATAATGGGCCAGGTGTGGTGGCTCAAGCCTGTAATCCTAGCACTCCGGGAGGCCGAGGTGGATGGATCACTTGAGGTCAGGAGTTCCAGACACCCCCTGGCCAGCATGGTGAAACCCCGTCTCTACTAAAGATACAAAAAAATCAGCCGGGCATGGTGGCTGGCGCCCGTAATCCCGGCTACTCGGGAGACTGAGGCTGGAAAATCGCTTGAACCTGGGAGGTGGAGGTTGCAGTAAGCCAAGATTGTGCCACTGCACTCCAGCCTGGGTGACAGAGTGAGACTCCGTCTCAAACAACAACAACAACAACAACAACAACAAGAACGATATAATGGACTTTGGATACTCAAGAGAAAGGGTGGAAGGGGGGTTAGGGATTGAAAAAATACACATTGGGTACACTATACACTCTTCAGGTGATAGGTGCACCAAAATTTCAGAAATCACCACTAGAGAACTTATTTATGTAACCGAACACCACCTGTTCCCAAAAAACCTAGTAAAATAAAAACAAACCAACACAAATCGAGATAGAACTGCTTTAATAGACTAGATGAGAGCAATAAACGAACTACCAACCTCCCCGTCCCCCACTCCCTTTTTGAGACATGGTCTCTCTCACCCTGTCACCTAGGCTGGAGTGCAGTGGTGCTGTTATTGACTCATTGCACCCTCGACCTCCTGAGCTCAAGTGATCCTCCCACTTCAGCCTCCTCAGTAGCTGGGACCACAGGCACACACCACCACGCCCAGCTAGTTAAAAAAATTTTTTGTAGAGATGGAGTCTCACTATGTTACCCAGGCTGGTCTTGAACTCCTAGCTTTAGGTGATCCTCTCACCTCAGTCCCTCAAAGTGCTTGGATTACAGGTGTGAGTGATAGCACCCGGCCATCAACTCATTATATCTGGAACTCTTGGGATCTTTGTCAACTATTTCTCATATGGGCAGCGTCTGCACTGTTTCTTTGCCTCTGGTTTGCTTGCTTTGATATATTTTTCCTTTCACATCACTAACATAGCATGTGTCTAGATCATAATATTTTTTTCCCAAGAAAGGAAGAAAGACCATAAAGTTTTTTAAGGGTAGAGACTATGTTATGTCTTTGTGTCTCAACACCTAAATGATGTATAGCAGAAAAAGTCTGTAACACTAATTCCTCTTATGGATGTGGAGACTGAGGTCCAGAGGCTGTGGTCATACTCAAAGTTACATGCAGAATTCGAGGCAAAAACTCAGTCCCAAATCTGGTATTTCTCCCTTAATTCTGTGTACTCCATTCATTACACTAAAGATTCTCAGCACTCGAAAAGCAGAAACTTTATATCTCTCACATGCCTCACACATTGCTACAGGAAATAAGGCAACAAATGACTAGATACTTACTGGAGGCATCTTCTGTCAGGCTCTCTTTATCCTCAGATCTTGACAGTCTTCTTTTGGAAACCATTTTGACCAATGTCTTATGCACTTAAGTATATGCACTTAAATTACTTCCTGGAGCAAAATCGGGAAACAGAAGTTAACCCTCTAGAAGATAAATTCTGAGAAGTTAAAGCTATTGTTCAAAGAAAACTGCTCTATCCAAAATCAGAGGGGCTCACATCTCCATATTAATGCTACCTAAATCTAGGTGCTAAGCAAATTTCAACTCTTACATCTAGTCAATACTACCTTCCTTTCAAGTCTTAGTTGCCTCTTTAGGCAGACTACTTCGCTGTTGCTGAAGGATAAAACCCATCGCTCTCCATCTGAGATTCAAGACCCTCCATTATCTATCCCCAATGTACCTGTCCTTTAATTCATTATTTCAATACTATATGTTAGGGACTGTGTTAGGTGCTGGGGTTACAACTGTGAACTAGACAGACATGATCCCTGTCCTCAGGGAATTTACAGTATACTAACAAATAGCCTTAATGTATTGAACTACAGTTATGTAAGTGCTATAAAAGTACAGGTTCTATGAGGGCTTACTAGGAAATTTAGTCTAGTTCCTAGTAGGGGTGGTAAAGAGAAGCAAGGACAATTTCTTAGGGACAATCTCCTTGAATTTTTTTTTTTTTTTTTTTTTTAGTAGAGACAGGGTTTCACCATGTTGGCTAGGCTGGTCTCAAACTCCTGACCTCAAGTGATCCACCCACCTCGGCCTCCCAAAGTGCTGGGATTACAGGTGTGAGCCGCCCAGCCTGAAGAAGTGAGGTTTTTTTTTTGAGACGGAGTCTTGCTCTGTTGCCCAGGCTGGAGTGCAGTTGTGCACCCTCGGCTCTCTGCAGGCTCCACCTCCCGGGTTCACGCCATTCTCCTGCCTCAGCTTCCCAAGTAGCTGGGACTACAGGCGCCCGCCACCACGCCCGGCTAATTTTTTGTATTTTTAGTAGAGACGGGGTTTCACCGTGTTACCCAGGATAGTCTTGATCTCATGACCTCGTAATCCGCCCGCCTCGGCCTCCCAAAGTGCCGGGATTACAGGCGTGAGCCAACCGCGCCCGGCCTGAAGAAGTGATTTTTAGGCAGGGACTTGAGGGCTGAAACAGCAGTTAGCCAGTAGAAGGGGTAGGAGAAGAGGAGTCCAGGCAAATAAACACTCATACTGAAACAAGGAGATGTGGAGTTGGAAATGAGACAGCAGAGGTGGGTGAGTGCCTGAATCACATAATCTTGTAAATCAGAACCTTCGTGGTCTCAGTGCCTTTGCACAAAGGTGTTCTTTTCATCTGAAGTGCTCTTATTTGCCTGGAAATTCCTACTCAGATCTAAACATTCAATCGAATGTCATCTTCCTTGAAAAGTGTTCCTCCTATCCCTAAGGGAGTTTGCTACTGCAGCTTCCCTGCTCCACTTTATCTAGGGGCCCTTAGCTTACACTAGACCGGGGCTCTCTGAGAGCAGGAACCCAGTCTCACTTACTCAATGTCCCTAATGCCCAGCATAGTTACCGGCATAAGGAAAATTTCTGAGAATATTCAGAGTGAGAAAACCTCGCAGGGCAGGGGAAATGCTAAAAACTAACAAGAACTGTTTCAAATGCTTTATATTTAATAATTCATTTATTTCCCACAAAACTTTCTGAGGTGGGTACCATTATTCTTCTCATCATCACGGGTAGAACTGGGATTCTAACTCGGACAGTCTGGCTCCAGCACCTGCGCTCTTCACCACCTATACTTACTCTTCATGATTATAATGACTTCTAATAATGGTTAACATTTACGAGGTACCGGGCGCTGTGCTAAGCTTTTTATTTATCGCCGCTTCGGTTAATACGGATAACCATTATCAGCCATCTTGCAGATGGAAAAACTAAGTCATGTCAGCACGTCCGGCTTCCAGGCACCCGCCTTTAACACGTGCGATACCATCTGGCTTCCAGAAAAGCCGAACAGAAGTGAGATGAGGCCGACGGCCTGGATTAGTTCATCGGGAAGCGGGTGAGGGTAAAAGCCTTTCTCGTTTTCTCATTTTAATGACGCAGAAAGGTACCTGTGGGGATTATCCCATCTCAGGGCAGATGAAGAAGCCAAGGTTCGGGGCGCGGAGCCCCAGAGGAGAACGCCGACCGCGGCCCGGACTTAGAGATTAGGCCGCAGGGGAGCGGGGCCTCGAGAGACTACGACCACTGCTCCACTTACTCACCGAGAAGCCGTCGCCGCCCGTAGTTTTCGACTTTCCCGCCAGGCCCAACGCCGCTCTGACGCCACCGAGGCGCGCCATGACGTGACGCCAACTTTCGCGCCGGAAGTGGAAGGCTGGGCAGCCCAGCTGAAGGCAGTAAGCTGGGCTCAGCGCTGCAGCAGAGTTCTGTGCTAGCCGGGCATAGGGGCGAGAGAAGGCCCAGAGGCGACGTCAGAGAGAAGCAACTGCGACCCGGTGAAGAGAAGCTCGCCCATCACCGGCTGGGAGCCAGCTTTCAGTGAAGATGGCAGGGCCAGAACTGTTGCTTGACTCCAACATCTGCCTCTGGGTGGTCTTACCCATCGTTATCACTCTTCGTAGGCATGATCCGCCACTACGTGTCCATCCTGCTGGAGAGCGACAAGAAGCTCACCCAGGAACAAGTATCTGACAGGTCAGCGCCCTCCCTTCCCCAGCCTACCTCACACCGCCGTGACCTTGGACAAGAAAGTGCAGGCGTTGTGTCAATTTGCCGAGGTTCACGTCTCGCCCCCACTGGCAAGGTGACCTTACCCGTTACCTCTGTGTTTCACTTTTGTCTTCTGTGAAATGGGGATGATAATAGTACCTGCCTCATAGACAGGTGGGAATCAAATTAGATGATGTCTATAAATCCCTTAGCACAGGATCTAGGACGTATTGAGTGTTAAAAACAAACAAAAAACAACGGTGCTGTTAATCCTTTAGGTTAGTCGCCAACCCTCGGTGGGTTACCTATGAACTATCCCATCCCACCCTTTCGTTGGGAAGAGTGCCCGGTGCTTTGTAGCTTTTAGTATTTGTAACATCCAGTCGGGTGAGTGTGATAATCTGCATTCTACCAAATTACTGTTCCAATGGTTAGCTGAGATGCTAAGTACCAAAGCGCTTTGCAATCTGTAACACTGCTGTTAGACATGTAAGGAATTGTAATTATCATTTCCCTTCCTAGGGTGAAGGCAACTTCCTCACATACTTCATTGCAGTATTTATTTATTTATTTATTTATTTATTTAATTTAACTTAATTTAATTTTTGAGACGGAGTTTCGCTCTTGTTGCACTAGATTAAGTATTTATTATTTTTCCCTTTGCATATTTTATCACTTGAACAGAAACTCTGAGAGCAGGGTCGTGACTTTGTCTTACTCTATACCCCATAGCATGCAGCAGGGTGCAAGGCATATGGTAGGCCATCAAAAAACTTGTTCACAGCCAGGCATGGTGGCTCTCGCCTGTAATCTCAATACTTTGGGAGGCTGAGGCGGGAGAATCGCTTGAGCCCTGGAGTTCAAGACCAGCCTGGGCAACATAATGAGACCACTGTCTCTACAAAAAAATTTAAACATTAGCCAGGTGCAGTGGTGTGTGCCTGTAGTCCCAGCTACTCGGGAAGCTGAGATGGGAGGATTACTTGAGCCCGGGAGATCGAGGCTGAAGTGAGCCATGATCGCACCACTGCGTTTGCAGCCTCAATCACTGCAGCCTCGACCTCTTTGGTCCAGCCTGGGTGACAAAGCAAGACCCTGTCTCCAGAAAAAAAAACGAAAAAACACTTGTTCAGTCTATGATAATTCAAGACTTTTCCAGGCAGTGTAATCAAAAGAAATTCATCTAGCTCTCCTATATTTACGCTGCTGAATAGTTTTGTAGAAATGGAGTTGAATATCATGACCCTGAGGTATTTCAAGACCCTAAATAAGCAATCTTAAATTATCTTTTATTTTCTAAACACTCAATAGCTGTGTTCTCTGAAGTTTGCAAATTCTACAATAAATTTTTAATTTTGTATTTTTATTTTTGTGAATATCTAAAAATAAGTCCTTGTATTGTTATAAAGATAAAGCTTTGTAATTTGTAGCTCAAAGACATCTATTTATTTTTTGCAGAGACAGGGTCTCACTATGTTGCCCAGTTGGTCTCAAACTCCTGGGCTCAAGGGATCCTCCCATCTCAGCCTCCCAAAGTGCTGGGATTATAGGTGTGAGCCACTGTACCAGGCCTAAAAGACATTGTCTTATAATAAAACTTTAAACTCAGTACCTCTCAAACCAGAGTTCCACATTCTTAAGAATCTATGTCTTTTCCTTTCCAAAAAGTCAGTAGTATATTCAAGTTTGAGAACCATTTTTTACACACATTCTATCCCCAAACCTAGTCTAATGTATTTTATTCATGTATTTTTCAGCTTTGGTTTAATACCTGTCAGAATTTTTTTTTTTTTTTGAAACATTGTCTCGCTCTGTTGCCGAGACTGAAGCTGGGGAATAAGGTCAGTGATGCTTCTGCCATCCCTATGGAGCCACAGAGCCAGTCTGGGAAGCCCCACTTCATAGCTCCTTGGCTGCCAGGGAAAGAACAAGTGGGCTGGACTCTATGAGGTGGAACTGGACCCCAGGCCGTCTGCTATGGAATCGCTACCCAGAGACTTTATCAGGGTACCTCTTGGCTCCTGGCTTCAGAGTTCATAGTCTAGAATAATATTGTCCAATAAAATAGAATGTAAGTTACATTTACCTTTTAATTGTGGTATGGTTTCCTTCCTCTAAAAGTTACCCTCTTAAAGTGTACAATTCAGGGTTTTTTAGTATATTCACAAAGTTGTGCAACCATCACCACTATCGAATACTGCAGTGACTAATAGGCTGGAATGCAGTAGTCATAAGCCTATCATAAGCATAAGTAGAGAGTCTTCAAGGGGTTTTAACCATCTGGTTGTCTCGATGCAGGGGACGAGGCACCCACTGTCCCTCTCCCATAAGCCTGCCAAGAAGATTGATGTGGCCCGTGTAAACTTTGACCTGTACAAGCTGAACCCACAGGACTTCATTGGCTGCCTGAACATGAAAGCGACTTTTTATGATACGTACTCCCTTTCCTACGATCTGCACTGCTGTGGGGCCAAACGCATCATGAAGTGAGCAAATTGGGATTTCCTGGGGACAGGGTGGGTACGGGCAATGGGAGAGCCCCTGTCTATTCACATGGACTCAGCTTTCTCAGCACCTGGGTCTGGCTTTGGTGCTGACAAAGCATAGCCTGTATCAGACAACACGGAGCCTGATGGGCTCTCGAAGTGCTGTGGATGACACTGGCGTGTGCCCAGGGGTGCACGTGTTCCTCCTTGTGGAACCTGGATGCATTTTATTTTTATGACTACTTTCCACTCTAGCAACTACATTTTTTCATTGAAATAGGAAGTTTTCCTAAGTAGTCTTCTAGTCAGTTTTTTTAAAAATGAACATGTGTTGGCCAGGCACAGTGGCTCACGCCTGTAATCCCAGCACTTTGGGAGGCCAAGGTGGGTGGAACAGTTGAGGTCAGGAGTTTGACACCAGCCTGGCCAACATGGCAAAACCCAATCTCTACAAAAATTAGCTGGACATGGCAGTGCATGCCTGTGATCCCAACTACTGAGGAGGCTGAAGCAGGAGAATCGTTTGAACCCAGGAGGTGGAGGTGGCAGTGAGCCGAGATTGTGCCACTGCACTCCAGCCTGGGCGAAACAGCAAGTGTCTTACAAAAAAAAAAAAAAAAAAGTATGTGTCAAAGATTTAATTGAATTCATTAATTAATGAGAGAACTAGCAAGAAGTTACAATCATTCAAAGGAGAATTCAAAATCCCACACATATATAGGTCCAGTAAGAATGATGAGATAGGCTGGGTGCAGTGGCTCTCACCTGGAATCCCAGCACTTTGGGAGGTCAAGGCAGGAGGATCTCTTGAACCCAGGAGTTTGAGACCAGCCTTGGCAATAGTGAGAGAGAGAGAGAGAGACACACACACACACACACACACGGCAGGAGGATCTCTTGAGCCCAGGAGTTTGAGACCAGCCTGGGCAACATAGACACATGCGTGCACGCACACACACACACACACACACACACACACCTGGGCAACATAGACACACACATACACACACACACACACACACACAGTTTGAGACCAGCCTGAGCAACATAGTGAGAGGCGTGCACGCTGGGAGCAGTGGTAGTATGTGCCCATAATCCCAGCTAGGTGGGAGGATTGCTTGAGCCCAGGAGTTTGAGGCTGCAGTGAGATATGACCATACCACTGTGTACTCCAGCCTAGGCAACAGCATGAGGCCTTGTCTCTAAAAAGAAGAAAAAAAGAGATAAATGTATACATACAAAATTGGGTTTTTTCTCCCGTGGGGATGGGAAGAATGAAATAATCCTCCCTCCATAGGACAGAATTAGTTTGTAAGTCTTACAGACCACAGTCATTTGTACCATATAACGAACTTTTCTTAAAACTTACTTTGAAAGCCTAACCAAGTGTCTGAGGAAGCATGAGAATATGTGAGGTTAGAAGCTGCGTGCCGTTATGGTGATGTTTCCCAAATTCGGCTGCTCCAGTGGCGCCCTGGGGCATCCTTACCCATTGGGTGGATGTAGCCACTGAGGCTGAAGTGATTGAATCAGTCCAAAGCCACAAAACTTGCGAGCAGCAGAGCGTGGCTGCTAGTCCATCTTTCTGATAGTCTATTCTTCTCCAGTTCCTTCATTCAGTGTTTTCTGAGTGCCCACTGCGTGCCTGGCCCTATGCTGTAACTACAGATTCAGAGATGAACAGAATATCAGAACAAGTTCCCTGAGGGCAGGAATTTCTGTGGCCTTCAGCACCTTGGTAAATGCTGACACATAGTAGTTATTTAAATGATTGTAGAATAAATGAAGACACAGGTGATCTCTGTTCACATGGGGCTTCTGAGAAATCCTGCTCAGGATCCCAAGAGTTCTACCAGATCACATGTAGCTAGAACATATCAGACCTTCTTGCTTTCTTAGTTGATCTCCTGCAGACCCAATCTGCAGATGAGGAAACTGAGGCTGTGTGGGTCTGCTTGCCAGAGACAATGGTGGGTGGCAGGCTTGAGCCTGGTTCTGTGGCTGAGAGTTCCATTTTCCTCTTCAGCTGCTTCTTCCAGGATACTACCATCTCATGCCACCTCTTGACCTCAGACTACTACCAATAGTCTGCATATTTCAAAATTATGAACAAGAAGTTTCAGACCAGCCGGGGGCAGTGGCTCATACCTGTAATTCTAGCACTTTGGGAGGCCGAGGGAGGTGAATCACCTGAGGTCAGGAGTTCAAGACCAGCCTGGGCAACATGGTGAAACCCCATCTTTACTAAAAATACAAAAATTAGCCGGGCGTGGTGACACACTCCTGTAATCACAGCTACTCAGGAGGCTGAGGCAGGAGAATCACTTGAACCTGGAATGTGAAGGTTGCAGTGAGCCGAGATCACACCATTGCACTCCAGCCTGGGCGACAGAATAAGACTCTGTCTCAAAAAAAAAAAAAAAAAAAAAAAAAAGGTTTCAGACCTTAAACTCAGTCCAGTTAGGGGAGGTGGGACACTTAAACCTAAACACAGTCTAGTGACTGGAATCAGTTTAGTGACTTAGTGGTATCACTAGGTTTTTTTTAGTTATAATAAATATGTATAGCATAAAATCTATTGTTTGGACCATTTTAAGTGTACAATTCAGTGCCATTAAGTACATTCACAATGTTGCCCAGCCATCACCACCATCCATTTCCAGACCTCTTGCATCATCTTAACCAGAAACTCTGTCCCCCTGAAGCACTAAGTCTCCATTCCTCCTCCAGACACTGGTAGCCTCCACTCCACTTTCTGTCTTATCAGTTTGCCAATTCTAGTACCATATGGAACTGGAATCAGTCAATACTCATCCTTCGTTTCTGGCTTCCTTGACTTCGGATTTTCAAGGGTCGTTCATATTGCAGTATGGATCAGAATTTCATTCCTTTTTTTTTTTTTTTGAGATAGAGTCTCGCTCTGTCACCCAGGCTGGAGTGCAGTGGCACGATTTCAGCTAACTACAACCTCTGCCTCCTGGGTTCAAGCAGTTCTCTGCCTCAGCCTCCCGAGTAGCCCGCCACCATGCCCGGCTAATTTTTTTGTAGTTTTTGAGTAGAGACATGGTTTCACCATCCTGGCCAGGTTGGTCTTGAACTCCTGACCTTGTGATCTGCCCACCTCAGCCTCCCAAAGTGCTGGTATTACAGGCGTGAGTCACTGTGCCCGGCCTCAGAATTTTTCTTTTTTTTTTTTTTTTTTTTTTTGGAGACGGAGTCTCATTCTTTCGCCAGGCTGGAGTGCAGTGGCACGATCTCAGCTCACTGCAACCTCCAACTCCCAGTTCAAGCGATTCTCCTGCCTCAGCCTCCCAAGTAGCTGGGATTACAGGCGCATGCCACCACGCCCGGCTAATTTTTGTATTTTTAGCAGAGATGTGGTTTCGCTGTTTTGGCCAGGATGGTCTCGATTTCCTGACCTCGTGATCCGCCCGCCTCGTTCTCCCAAAGTGCTGGGATTACAGGCCTGAGCCACCACGACCGGCCAACCTCAGAATTTCATTCCTTTTTAAGGCTGGTCAGCTAGGTTGTCAGCCTCAGTTCCTTAATTTGAGAAGTGGGTATACTTCTAAGATATAGCCTTGAAAATGTAAAGTATTCTCTTGTGTAGATGTTAATAGTTCTAAGTCTTTCTGCTGCCCACACCCCAGTCAGACCATAAGTTCACTTACTGAATGAATGTTAATAAAAGACTAAAGTTTGAACAACAGCCAGGGAACACTTCTTTGCCTTTTGTTTTCCACTCCCCTATCTCACTTAGGACTAGACACCTCGAGTGACCCTCACATACCCCTTTCAAACAGATTTGGTAAGAATTTGATTAAAATTATCTAGCATTCTTTCTATTTTTTTAGAGACAGCGTCTCCTCTGTCATCTAGGCTACAGTGCAGTGGTGCAATCATGGCTCACTGCAACCTCAACCTCGTAGGCGCAAGTGATCCTCCTGAGTAGCACAAGTGTGCGCTACCATGCTTGGCTAGTTCTTTAATACTTTTGTAGAGACAAGGTCTCATTAGACCAGGCTGGTCTCAAACTCCTGGCCTCAAGCCATCCTCCTCGGCCTCCCAAAGTGCTGGAATTATAGGCGTGAACCAGGGCACCTAGCCAAAGTTGTCTAGCATTCAACCAGCTGCTCTTGAACCTGCCCCCGCTTCCCCATTTCCCCTACTTTCCAAATATCCAACCCCATGTTAATTGCTTTATGCTATTTCAGCCTCATGACCCTGGGTGGCAAGTGCAATCCCATTTTACCCATGAGGGAGCTGAAGCTCAAAACTAGAGCAGTTTGTTGAAGTTCACCCAGCTAATAAGACTGGATTAGGACTTAGACCTGCCTGATTCAGGTTCAGTTCTCAGTACATGCTCATGCCAGGCATGGGTGTCTTCATGTCTAGCACTCTGAACATGAGCTAGACTGCAGGTGACTTAGAAAGGCCTCAGAGTCTAGAACAGAGTGTCTCAAGGGCAGAGCCACATTATGGAGATTAATCTGGCTGGACCAAAGTAGTAGTAGAAAAATAGCCATATGAAATGAGCTGGGGTTTTGCATGAGAAAGTAGGGAGGTTCCGGGCATCTCAATTAAGGTGGAATTGTAGGTCCTCGCCTTAATCCTGATCCCATCTGCAGCATCTGTTCCTATTTGCACATCGCTCTAGAATTGATGAAATGCTTTTAGTGCTACCACCTCAGTGGTATTCAAATGTTATTAATGAAGAAAACAAACAATGAAACCAATCCCTTCCAGGCCAGCATGGGAATAATGGGTTGTAGGGAGGTGTACACTTATGTTTTATTCTTATTTATTTATTTTTGAGATGTTCTGTTGCCCAGGCTCAATCTCGGCTCACTACAACCTCTGTCTCCCGGGTTCAAGCGATTCTCGTGCCTCAGCTTCCCAAGTAGCTGAGATTACAGGTGTGTGCCACCACACCTGGCTAATTTTTTTGTATTTTTTAGTAGAGACAGGGTTTCACCATGTTGGCCAGGCTGGTCTCAAACTGCTGACCTCAAGTGATCCGCCCGCCTCAGCCTCCTGAAGTGCTAGGATTACAGGCATGAGCCACTGAGCCCAGCTTCGTTTTGTTGTTGGTGGTGGTTTTGTTTTTTGTTTTTTATTTTATTTTATTTTTTTATTTTTTTGACAGAGTCTTGCTCTGTCACCCAGGCTGTAGTGCAGTGGCATCATCTCAGCTCACTGCAACCTCCGCCTCCTGGGTTCAAGCGATTTTCCTGCCTCAGGCTCTCAATTAGCTGGAATTACAGGCGCCCACCAGCAGGTCTAATTTTTGTATTTTTAATAGGGACTGGGTTTTGCCATGTTGGCCACGCTAGTCTCAAACTCCTGATCTCAGGTGACTCACCCACCATGGCCTCCCAAAGTGTTAGGATTACAGGCATGAGCCACTACGCCCAACCTACTTTGTGGTTTTGACTTGCATGCCCTCTCATTCCACCCAGGGAGGCTCTCCGCTGGGCCCTCTTCAGCATGCAAGCCACAGGCCACATGCTGCTTTACCTCCCGTTACCTGCAGCAGCTCCTCGATGCTACGGAGGAAGGGCAGCCCCCCAAGGGCAAGGCCTCATCCCTCATCCCGACCTGTCTGAAGATACTGCAGTGAAAGCCCAAGCCCTAGCTTTCCCCAGTGAAGGACTAGACTAGGGACCCCACGCTCAACTGGTAGTGCCCACAAGCCTGGCAGCTGTAGAGCCGCTAACCTCCCCACACCTCCCTCACCGCACTGGACCCTGAGTTAGGAGGAGGGGCTGGAAACCTGGGGTGGGTTGGCCAAAGGAGAACCTCAGGCTCCTAGCCTGGCCTAGCTCCTTCCTGCCCAAGGTAGCTTAGCCCATCCAGACTGGTCCCGAAGTCTGCCCCTCCATTGGCATGAAGTCTGCCCCTCAGGAATCCGGCCTCGCAGGCTGTACTTTCATGGTGCTCTCTACCTTCTGGCCCCCGTCCCAGAACATTCCTGAGTGAATTCTCAAGCACACCAGCATGTGATATTAGGGAATTTGCAATAAATTATTGATGCTGATGTATCTTTGCCTGTGTTCTTTGGGGTGGGGTTCTATCTGGAAGGTTGAAGAGGGCTAAAGGAAGAGCTGAATCTGTTGTCAAACTATTCTCCATAACGTAAGATTACAAATAATAGCAGTTTTTCTACCAAAGGGGAAACAAAAAAAAAAAAGCTGAGCACAGTGACATGTGCCTGCAGTCCCAGCTACTCAGCAGGCTGTGGTGGGAGCATCCCTTGAGACCAGGAGTTCAAGGCCAGCCCGGGGCACAATAGCAAGAGCCCAAGCTCTTTAAAAAACAAAATTGCAGGCCAGGCACGGTGGCTCACACTTGTAATCCCAGCACTTTAGGAGGCCGAGGTGGGCAGATCACGAGGTTGGGAGATCAGAGATCGAGACCACAGTGAAACCCTGTCTCTACTAAAAATACAAAAAAAAAAAAAAATTAGCCAGGCGTGATGGCAGGCGCCTGTAGTCCCAGCTACCCTGAGAGGCTGAGGCAGGAGAATGGTGTGAACCCAGGAGGCGGAGCTTACAGTGAGCCGAGATCGCACCATTGCACTCCAGCCTGCCTGGACGACAGAGCGAGACTCCGTCTCAAAAAAAAAAAAAAAATTGCATTTGATTTTGAAACTAAAGTCGGCTGAATTTGAGGCTTGAGCTGACCATGTAATTGATACCATAAGTAACAATTTCCTAATTAAATTCACCTATCAGAGGAGCTTCAATTGAGCAGGTGGGATTAAATCACTCTTCTAATTTCTCAGTGTCCCATTTTATAATAACCGTTTAAGTGGTTAGGTGAAAAAGTACTACTCAAGCTGTAAGGCATTTCTCCGTCAATGCCCATCCTAATTTGCCAGACAGCTTATCTTTCATGTTCAGGACTTTCAACCTCGGGATTTCAAAGTGGGCTCATAGGTAACCCCAAAGAGTAGTAGCCTCTCATCAGTGTGAGCTGGCATTTTCCCATATTGGACAACTCAAGACAAGCATGAAAGGCTGAACTTAGGCCGGGCATGGTGGCTCATGCCTGTAATCCCAGCACTTTGGGAGGCCAAGGCAGGTGGATTACCTGAGGTCAGCAGTTGGAGACCAGCCTGGCCAACATGGCCAAATCCTGTCTCTACTAAAATACAAAAAATTAGCCAGGCATGCTTGTAGGCACCTGTAATCCCAGCTATTTGGGAGGCTGAGGCAGGAGAATTGCTTAAATCTGGGAGGCACAGGTTGCAGTGAGCCAAGATCATGCCATTGCACTCTAGCCTGGATGACAGAGTGAGACTCTGTCTCAAAAAAAAAAAAAAAAAACGAAAAATAAAACAAAACCAATCGTTTCACGACTCTTACTGTAAAGCCTATTTGGATTTAGTAAATACTAAGGCAAAGGTCTGTTTTACCAAAGCTGGTCTGGGAGCTATTTCTGGCAGCGGACCCAAACCCTGCAACCTGTGGGCGAAGCTGCTTCAGAAGCTCGCTGAAGAAGGCCTGCTATTCCGGGCTCTCCTGCTCTTTTGCAGTTACGGCTGGAGGCTGGCCTGGTGTCAGGCTGGCTCCATGGGGTGGGCCGTCTGGCAGGGAGGCCTGATGTTTGTATCAGCACAGAAGCTATCCCAGTCCACCCTTGCCGAAGCTGTGGCAGGGCCTACCTGCTCCTTCCGTAAAGTGCTCAGTAACAGAGTTGGAGTGGGGGTGGGAGGCTCGGTATTTGTCCCAAGCTTCTCTCCTCCTGAGATCCGAGTTTCACAAGTGAATCTTGAGCAACTGCCCACGGTCTCTTGGCATTGAGCCCAGGGAAAACAAGGTTCTTTCTTTTCTTCCAGGAGCTCGAGGCTAATGGAGTCAAAGCAGCTGTGGTCAGTGAACAGGAAAAGGCAGCCTTTGATGAGGCTGGGGGGCTGGGGTGGGAAGATTCCAAACAGCAAAGGAGCTTGAGCCTCAGTAGGGCCTGGTGATCCTAATGGGAGAATGGCCTTTCCTGGGGCCCCCCAGCACAGCCAGGAGCAGCTATCGTCAAGGTGGGCTGTATCCCAGCCCCTCCAGCTCAGCCTTTTCATTTGTTCAGGCTGGTGCTCACGTGTGCACAGGACGCCTTTCAGAAGGAAGATTCTAAATCCCAGGGGCCTGTGATGGCACAGCCACATGTCTGAGCCCAAAACAAGAGAACCACATGTGTTTTTGCCACACTTCTTGCCAGTGCTGTCCATATTTGTGTACATAATTTTTTGTTTGTTTCTTTTCTTTGAGACAGAGTCTCACTCTTGTTGCCCAGGCTGGAGTGCAGTGGCACTATCTCAGCTCACTGCAACCTTTGCCTGCTGGGTTCAAGCAATTCTTCTGCCTCAACCTCCCAAGTAGCTGGGATTACAGGCACCCACCACCATGCCCAGGTAATTTTTATTTTTCTTAGAGATGGGGTTTCGCCACATTGGCCAGGCTGGTCTCAAACTCCTGACCTCAGGTGATCCACCTGCCTCAGCCTCCGAAAGTGCTGGGATTACAGGCGTGAGACACCGCACCCGGCTCTTGTACACATAATTTTATTTTATTTGAGACGGAGTCTTGCTCTGTTGCCCAGGCTGGAGTGCAGTGGCATGATCTCGCCTCACTGCAACCTCTGCCTCTCAGGCTCAAGAGATTCTTGTGCCTCAGCCTTCCAGGTAGCTGGGACTGTGCACCACTATGCCTGGCTAATGTTTGTATTTTTAGTAGAGTTGGGGTTTCACCATGTTAGCCAGGCTGGTCTCGAACTCTTGGCCTCAAGAGATCTGTCCGCCTCGGCTTCCCAGAGTGCCTTGGATTCCCAAAGTGCTGGGATTACAGGTGTGAACCATCATGCCTGGCATGTGCACATCATTTTAATAACTGATATTTTTGAAAACATTGTTTATTGACAATTTATATACAATAAAATGTATTATTTACAAGTATGTCTTTCAATAAGTTTTGGCAAATTTATAAAGTTATGTAACCACCATTTCAGGCAAACCAAAAAGCTGCCATCTGTCCCTTTATAGTCATATAAATAGACTTTCTAAAATGTGATATAAATAGAATGATATATCTTAAAAATTTTTATTTCTATTTTTGTAAATTAAAAAAATTATTTAGAAAATTATGAATCATATAGTCTTTTATATCTGGCTTAGATTTTTAAACTGTGTGTGTGTGTATGTGTGTGTGAAGAAGAAATATATCAGCAAGGTAAAACATTTAAGCGGTTCCAAAGGGTAAACATTCATCTAACCCCATCTGATTCCTTCAGAAGCAAACACCATCTTGTTTTTGTGTGTATTTTCAGAAACACAGAGGATGTAAATATAACTAAGAAATTGGCCAGGCGTGGTGGCTCACGCCTGTAATCCCAGCACTTTGGGAGGCCGAGGTGGGCAGATCACAAGGTCAGGAGATCGAGACCAACCTGGCTAACATGGTGAAACCCCGTCTCTACTAAAAAAGAAAAAATTAGCCAGGCATGGTGGCAGGCACCTGTAGTCCCAGCTGCTGTGGAGGCTGAGGCAGGAGAATGGTGTGAACCCGGGAGGCGGAGCTTGCAGTGAGCCGAGATTGCGCCACTGCACTCTAGCCTGGGCGACAGAGCAAGACTCCGTCTCAAAAAATAATAATAATAAATAAAAATTAAAAAAAAAAGAAATAGACACCCATCACAGGCCAGGTGCGGTGGCTCACGCCTGTAATTCCAGCACTTTGGGAGGCCAAGGCAGGGAGATCACCTGAGGTCGGGAGTTTGAGACCAGCTTGACCAACATGGAGAAACCCTGTCTCTACTAAAAATACAAAATTAGCTGGGTGTGGTGGCACATGCCTGTAGTCTCAGCTACCCGGGAGGCTGAGGCAGGAGAATCCCTTGAACCCGGGAGGCGGAGATTGCAGTGAGCAGAAATCGCACCATTGCACTCCAGCCTGGGCAATAAGAGCAAAACTCCACCTCAAAATAAAAAAAAAAAAAAAAGAAAAGAAAGGAATAAAAAAGAAATAGACATCCATCACATACACATATGCTTATTCCAGTCACACTTTCCTCTTCTGATTTTTTTTTTTTTTTTTGAGAGGGAGTCTCGCTCTGTCGCCCAGGCTGGAGTGCAGTGGCACAATTTCGGCTCACTGCAAGCTCCGCCTCCTGGGTTCACGCCATTCTCCTTCCTCAGCCTCCCGAGTAGCTGGGACTACAGGCGCCTGCCACTACGCCTGGCTAATTGTTTTGTATTTTTAGTAGAGATGGGGTTTCACCATGTTAGCCAGGATGGTCTCGATCTCCTGACTTTGTGATCCGCCCCGCTCAGCCTCCCAAAGTGCTGGGATTATAGGCGTGAGCCACCGTGCCTGGCCACCTCTTCTGATTTAATATATTCTGGTGATCAATTCACATGAGCTCCTATAGAACTATGCATTCTTCCCTCAAAGGCTCCATGGTACAGATGTGCTAGAGCTGATTTAGCCACTCTTCTGATGGATTTAGATTCATTGACAGTATTTTGCTAATGCAAACCATCAATTGAAAGTTACAGTGTGCTTTTTTTTTTTTTTTTTTTGAAGTTGAGGGGCTCCTAAGAATCAGAATGGTAATCAGAAAACCTCGACCTTCCTTCATGGTTTGTAATCACCTGATGGGGTCTTCCTGCCCACTGCACAGACAAAACCAACTCATTGAGACTATGGCATTGCAATAAAGAGTTTAACTGACGCGAGCCTAGCCATGCCACCTGAGAGACGGAGTTGCTGCCCAAATCAATCTCCCTGAAAATGTGGAAGCTGGGGTTTCACCAGGGTGGTTTGGTGGGCAGGGGCTAGAGGAATGGGTGCTGCTGACTGGGTGGGGATGCAGTCATAGGGGTGTGGGAAATGCTGTTTTTGCACTGAATCTGCTTCCAGGTGGAGCCACAGGACTGGTTGAGCCGAGTCAAGGGTCCAGTGGGATCATCCAGTCGTCAGAAATGCAAAAACCCGAAAGGATTTTTGGTTTTTTTTTTTTTTTTTTTTTTGAGACGGAGTCTCGCTCTGTCGCCCAGGCTGGAGTGCAGTGGCGCAATCTCGGCTCACTGCAAGCTCTGCCTCCCGGGTTCACGCCATTCTCCTGCCTCAGCCTCCTGAGTAGCTGGGACTACAGGCGCCCGCCACCGCGCCCGGCTAACTTTTTGTATTTTTAGTAGAGACGGGGTTTCACCGTGGTCTCGATCTCCTGACCTCGTGATCCGCCCGCCTCGGCCTCCCAAAGTGCTGGGATTACAGGCTTGAGCCACCGCGCCCGGCCAGGATTTTTGGTTGAAATGAAAGGGTTGCATTTCAAAAGGCCAATCTTAGGTTCTATAATAGTGAGCTGGGAAAGTTGCAAATCTTGTGATCTCCGGAATAATGACTGGTAACCATTTAACTGAATTCTGAGCAGAATTCAGGCAGCCTTTCATTAGTTGGCTCCGGGGGTGGTAGGAACCAAGTGGGCAAGACAGCTGAGGCTCAGCCACACACACAGAAAGCACCGACCCTGTGTGAAAAGACAGATGCTAGGACAAACATGGGGACCTGATGTGACAGCCGTGGGAACAGCAGTGCCATGGTGATGCTTAATGGATAATTGTCAGCGAGTGCTGTAGGCTCCACTTTCAAGGGACGTCCAGAAGCCAGCCCTTCCCCCCACCCCTGCTGCCACCCCTCTGGTCCTGCCACTGTCATCACTTGCCTGGATCCTTGCAGTGGCCTCTGGGCTCCCTCCCTCCACCTACCCACCCCTGGGTCCCTGGGCCATGCAGCATCCAGAGGGCTCCAGGTCCCCATCACACTCCTCCTCTTCTCAGTAGAGGGTCCCCTGCCAGGATAAAGGGCAGAGTCCTCCAGGGCCCTGTGTGAACTGCTCCCTTGACCTCTGAGTCCTCACCTCCCCTTACCCTCCCCCGGCTCCCCATCAGCCACACAAGCCTCCTCGCCATTCCGCCAACGAGCCAGGCACGTTGGCCAGGCACCCGCAGACCTCCAGGCCTTTGTATTGGCTGAGTCCTCGAGCCAGGCCGGCTGTTCCCAGATGTGGACACAGCTCACTCGCCCACTTCCTTTAAGCCTTTGCTTCCATTCTACCTAACATGCCAACACCACCCACCCACCCCAGCTCAATCCTTCTCCTAAGCACATTTCCAATCGAACACACACATATCTCTATTTACCACCATTATTATCTGGCTTTCCTCACTGAAATCGGAACCCTGAAGACAGGAATTTTCTTGTTTTGTACATGTGGTAACTGCTCAGCAACTCGAACAGTGATGGGCACATGGAGTAGAAGCTCAATAAATATTTATTGAATAAATGAATGGTGTTTGCTGAAAGAAGCTTCACACTCAGAAATATTTTAAGTGTTGCTGCAATTCCCAACCAGCAAGATGCAGAGGAAAACCTTGAGAAGAGGACCCAGAGAAGGAAACCACAGTGTTTACACACCGGCACCTGAGATAGGGAAAATGCCAGCTCAGAGCTGGAGCCTGGCCAAGGAGGACAAAGGTCCTGACAAGGACTGTACCATGCAGAGATCACTGCCTGCTACCTGGGGTATGAGACTCTCCTCGATTCAACAATATTCTGATGAGACAGTCAACCTGATTCCTAACAGGAGGGGCCAAGGCAAGGTGGTCTAGCCAGCCAGTAGGATTGAATGACAAGCACAGACCTATGCCAGAATTAGAGGCCAGGCAGGAGTTTCCACAAATGCACTTCCTTGGTGCTAAGTGCTGAGACCACAAAGCCAAATGAGGCTTCTTGGTTTCATTGCAGACTCAGCAAATGAATCTAATCCTGCTCCCCATGGCTGGGTCATGTCCTGGGGAGGCACCAGCGTTCAGCTTGGCCTGCTTCAGTATCGTTTTTATCCGTGTGTGTGTTCTGTTGGGACTCTGGACATCTAGACATCTGTGCAGGGGGGCTGGTGAGACCAGTCTCCCTGGCAGGCCTGGATGTAGCCTAGCCTGAGGTGGGAGGGGACCACAGGTGGGGCTGGATGTTCTTTCAGCCTCCCTGGCAGAGATCAAGGTCAGCTTGGCCAAGCTTCTGCAGTGGCTGGCTCTCATGCGGGGGAGGGAGGCAGTTCCCAGAGCAGGAATGCCTTCCCTGGGGCTCGTTTCCTTGCAGGGGAAGAGTCATCCTCCCCTCAGTACCTCCTTCACTAAAGCCTATAGGAGGCGAGTGACCTGGGGAATCCGTGCCCCAGGGGCAAACCTCTGGGCTCTAGCTTAGCCCCACCCTGGGAAAACATTCACAGCCCCTCGGGAGAGCCCAGATGCAGGAGGACTGTAGGGCAGGGCCCAGCTGCCAGGTCCTGGGCTGTTGGTGACAGTAGCCCCAGCTACAAACTCTCCTGGCCTGGGGGCAATTCCCTTCCCTGGTTACAACAGATTCCCACCCCATCCTGCCCTACTGCCCACCCCTGGGCAGGGAGGCATGGGAAGATGGTAGGAGAGGGGCCAGATAGGAGGAAGAGATGATGCCCTGGGCCAGGTGGTCACACCTGCTGAAGTGGGAAACTCTGGCTTCTCCCAGTAGAAATTTCAGGATTCCAAAAAATTGGACCAGCAAATAAACTTAGTGACAGTCACACCAGCCTTCTGGAAAATCATAGTAGGCGTCCACTGCCCCTGCGGGTCCCCAGGAACCCTCTGCCTGTGGCTTCGGGGACCCAGTACTGTACTTCCAATGCTCTGCAGACACACCTAGGGCTTGAATCCCATCTCACTGATTCCACAAATACTGATTTGTGGCCTACTGGGTGCAAGGCCTCTGTGGCTGTGAGGGAGGCAAGGTCCCTGCTCCAGTGGGAGTGACAGGTGTAAAACAGGACGACTTCAGAACCTGGGAAGGGGGACAAAGCAGAGTACTTGGAAGTGGGTGGGCGCGGGGCAGTCTGGGATGGGGAAAACAGCAAATCTTTGCCATCTGTTCCTGGCCGGGTATCACTGGGGGTGCTACCTGATCTCTCTTCAGCCTCAGTTTCACCTTTACAGTGGAGCTGGAGCCCCCCCCACTACCAGACCCAGCTCTCTGGGCTACCTCTAGGAAGCCTGCCCTGCTCAGGCCTGCTCCCCATCTCCATGGCTGTCAGTCCCTCCTGAAAATGTCCCCCCAAAAGGAGGCCACTGGCCATAGAGGGAGATGAATGGCCCAAGGTTGCCCAGCCTGTACCTAGGGCCCCATGGCTCCTGAGGCCCGGCCTGGGTGGACCCTGGAAGGGGCTTTCTCTGTGGGTTTTGTCCTGGTTCCTGGAGCCTCTTCCCTATGGGCACCTCTTAGCATGATTAACACAGGCAGACGGGACCTGAAGGGGCCACTGGTCCTTCTGAAAATGCTTACCAGGCAGTGTGAGTGTGGGGAGGCCATGCGCAATGTGTGGGACTCTGCCCTGCACCCGCTCAGAGTCTCAGCCCTTCAGAGCCCCTGGTAGTGATTTGCTGCAGGGTCACCCTGATACTTATCTGAGGTCTCTTTTCCTTTCAGTTTTCCTGAGAAACTGGGAGGATCACATGATGGCATGCTACCTAAACTAGGATGTGCACAGCCCAGCTACTTGGGAGGCTGAGGCAGGAGAATGGTGTGAACCCGGGAGGCGGAGCCTGCAGTGAGCCAAGATTGCGCCACTGCACTCCAACCTGAGCGACAGTGAGACTCCATCTCAAAAAAAAAAAAAAAAAAAGCCATTCGAAAACATAAAACTGTAAAACTGTTGCGTATTTGTGATTGGGAATGGTGCTTTTGCCAACTTACAATGATTAGAGGAGATATACACACATTTTAAAACTATGTGTGATCATATGACTTAAGATAATTAAGAAAATCACAGATCAAAAAAATAATAAAATAACATAAAAAATAAGGCCAGATGCGGTGGCTCATGCCTGTAATCACAGCACTTTGGGAGGCTGAGGTAGGCGGATCATGAGGTCAAGAGATCAAGACCATCCTGGCCCACATGGTGAAACCCCATCTCTACTAAAAATACAAAAATTAGCTAGGCGTTGTGGCACACGCCCATAGTCCCAGCTACACGGGAGGCTGAGGCAGGAGAATCATCTGAACCTGCAAGGTGGAGATTGCAGTGAGTCGAGATCGTACCACTGCACTCCAGCCTGGTGACAGAGCTAGACTCCATCTCCAAAAAAAAAAAAAAAGGAAATTTGACTTTATCGAAACTACTTTTGTACATCAAAGGACACTATCAAGGGAGTGAAAACCCATAGAATGGGAGAAAATATTTGCAAATCATATATCTGATAAGGGATTAATATCCAGAATATATAAATAACTCCTATACCTCAACAATGACAAAAACCCAATTTAAAAATGGGCAAATGGCTGAGCACAGTGGCTCATGCGTGTAACACTAGCACTTTCAGAGGCAGAGGTGGTTGGATCTCCTAAGCTCAAAAGTTCGAGACCAGTCTGGGTACATGACGAAACCTTATGTCTACCAAAATTGCAAAAAATTAGCGGGGCACAGTGGTGCGCACCTGTGGTCCCAGCTACTCAGGAGGCTGACATGAGAGGATGGCTTGACACTGGGAATTGGAGGTTGCAGTGAGCCAGGATCATACCACCACACTCCAACGTGTGTGACAGAGTGAGACCTCACCTCTAAAACAAAATAAACAAAAATGGGTAAAGGACTTGAATAGGCATTTCTACAAAAATATACAAATGGCCAAGAAGTATGTGAAAAGATGCTTAACGTCATTAGTCATCAGGGAAATGCAAATCAAACCACAATGAGATATCACTCCATACTCATCAGGATAATTATAATTAAAAAATAGGGCCAGGAGAGGTGGCAGGTACCTGTAGACCCAGGTACTCAGGAGGCTGAGGAGGGAAGACTGCTTGAGCCCAGGAGTTGCAGGCTGCAGTGAACTATGATCACACCACTACACTGCAGCCTGGGTGACAGAGCAAGATCCTATACATTAAAAAAAAAAAAAATTAAATTATTAATTAAAAGAAAAATTATTATTATTATTATTTTTTGAGACGACGTCTCGCTCTGTCGCCCAGGCTGGAGTGCAGTGGCACAATCTCAGCTCACTGCAAGCTCCATCTCCCGGGTTCACGCCACTCTCCTGCCTCAGCCTCCCAAGTAGCTGGTACTACAGGCACCCGCCACCACGCCTGGCTAATTTTTTGTATTTTTAGTAGAGACGGGGTTTCACCATGTTAGCCAGGATGGTCTTGATCTCCTGACCTCGTGATCTGCCCGCCTTGGCCTCCCAAAGTCCTGGGATTACAGGTGTGAGCCACTGCACCTGGCCATAAAAAAATTTTTTAAGAAAGGAAAATAAATGTTGGCAAGAATATGAAGAAATTGGAGACTACATGCATTGTTGGTAGGAATGTAAAATTATGCAGCTGCTATGGAAAGCAGTTTGGTGGTTCCTCAAAATGGTAAACATATGTTCATCACATGATCCAGCAATTCCACTCTTATATACCCTAAAGAACTGAAAACAGGGACTCAAACAAATATTTGTAAACCAATACTCATAGCAACATTATTCAAATGGCCAAAAGGTGGAAACAACTCAAGTGTCCATCAATGGATGAATGGATAAACAAAATGTGGTATAAACAAAGAATGGGGGCCGGGTGCAGTGGCTCACGCCTGTAGTCCCAGCACTTTGGGAGGTCGAGGAGGGTGGATCACCCGAGGTCAGCAGTTCGAGACCAGCCTGGCCAACATGATGAAACCCCAACTCTACTAAAAATACAAAAATTAGCTGGGCGTGGTGGTGCACACCTGTAATCCCAGCTACTCAGGAGGCTGAGGCAAGAGAATTGCTTGAACCCAGGAGGCAGAGGTTGCAATAAGCCGAGATCGTGCCACTGCGCTTCAGCCTGGGCGACAGAGTGAGACTCTGTCTCAACAAAACAAAACAAAACAAAACAAAACAAAACAACAAAAACAAAGAATGGAATTACTAAAGCTGTAGTAGGGAATAAAGTTCTGATGCATGCTACAACATACATGAACCTTGAAAATATTATGCTGGCCGGGCACAGTGGCACACGCCTGTAATCCCAGGACTTTGGGAGGCCGAGGCGGGCAGATCACGAGGTCAGGAGATCGAGACCATCCTGGCTAACATGGTGAAACCCCGTCTCTACTAAAAAAATACATACATAAATAAATTTTTTTTAAAAAAATAATAATAATATGCTAAGTGAAATAAGCAAGACACAAGGATACATATTGTTATGACTCCATTTATATGAGGCATCTAGTATGAACAAATCCATAGACAGAATGTGATTAGTGATTATTAGGGGGTGGGGAGAGGAAGATGGCGAATTATTGCCTAATGGGTACAAAGTCTGTTTGGGATGATCAGAAGTTCTAGAAATGGATAGTGGTAATGGTTGTATAACATTATGAATATACTTAATGCTACTAAATTGTACTCTTAAAAAAGTTTAAATGGTATATTTTATGTTATATCAAAATTCAAAAATAAAATAATGAAGTAGCTTTATATTATTGATTTAAAGCAATCTCCAAAATAAACTGCTAAATAAAAAAGGTATGATATAGAACAAGAGGGGAAAGGAAACTACAGGTAAATACAAATTTGTAAATTCTCAGAACATGTCAGAAGGTTATAAAGTGATTGCCACTGTGGGAGACAAACCAGGTGCCTAGAGGACTGAGAAGAAGTGAGTTATTTTTCACTGGATACTCTTCTATATGTTTTAAGTGTTGACACATGTATATTACCTAGTCCAAAATTTTTTTAATTAAAAAAATGTGTTGACTGGGGATCCAAGAAAGGGCAGGGGGGAAGATAAAAAATATACTAGTTGTTCAAAGTCACAGTCCAGTATGAACTACTGCCATAAGGTAGCACTAAAGATACAAACGAGTTACAAGTTATGATTCCAATCTAAGCTCTTCTTTTTGTTTTATTTTTATATATGTATGTATTTATTTTTGAGATAGAGTCTCACTCTGTTGCCCAGGCTGGAGTGCAGTGGCACAATCATGGCTCACTGTAGCCTCAACTCCCTGGGTTCAATGGATCCTCCCAGGCTGGAGTGCAGTGGCACAATCATGGCTCACTGTAGCCTCAACTCCCTGGGTTCAATGGATCCTCCCACCTCAGCCTCCTGAGTAGCTAGGATTACAGGTGTATGCCACCACACCTGGCTAATTTTTGTATGTTTTTGTAGAGACGGGCTTTCACCATGGTGCCCAGGCTGGTCTCAAACTCCAGGGCACATGTGATTTGCCTGCCTTCGCCTCCCAAAGTGCTGGGATTACCGCCTGGCTTTTTCAGTGAATGGTGTCCACAAACGAAAGCAAGCCCATGTGAAGTTCACATTAGATGGAGATGTTTCTTAGGAAACAAGGCAATTCTGTGTCCCCACTGCACTCAGAACCTGAACTGTTTCATGGTTAGCTGATCACAGACCCATCTCTACCCTAACAGACAAAGCTTTTTCAGGGCAGAGGATCTAATATATCAGTGCCTGGCACAGAATAGGCACTTAATGTTTGTGGTAAGAATAAAAAAATGCTAGTACTATGGCTATGTACTCCACTTCCACTATTACACACAGCAAATCTATCAATTGCTTTTTTTTTTTCCAGCAAATTTCAAGTAAAGAGGTTTAAAAACACAAAATACTAAAAATACAAAAATCAGCTGGTTGTGGTGGCATGTGCCTGTAGTCCCAGCTACTTGGGAGGCTGAGGCAGGAGAATCGCTAGAACCCAGGAGGCAGAGGTTGCAATGAGCTGAGATCGTGCCAACTGCACTCCAGTCTAGGCGACAGAGCTAGACTCCGTCTCAAAAAACAGAATCTTTCCCAACATATTGCTTCTTACCTTGATGTGGCTGCTGGCTTCATTCTGTTTGCCATTGGATGGCCATTCTAAGGGGATTCACCACCGAGGCCTCTCCAATCTCTACTTTGTTAAAATCACAATCAACCCAATCCCATCATCTATTATCTAGTTTTCATTAATGTTGGCTTCAGGAGATTTAGGAATATGCCAGTGTAACTTGACCATCCCGTCTTGACCTATTTCCCATATTTTATCAGTGAGCACTACCTATGCCCTCCTGATTTTGCTCCTTGGCATAGTTTTCCTTTCTTTTTCCCATATGGGTTAAATTTTACCCTTTAAGTTGAGGTTGTACAAGATCAGTTGAAATTCCTCAAAATGATGGCACTCAAGGAGCTAAAAGCTTTAAAGGTTTTCTCTATATAGTACAGGCTAGATTTGCATGTTTCCAAGCAAACATGGATCATGACAATGTCTCTAAGACATTAAGAGGGTCCAGAAATGTCTTAGATGCCATTCTCCCTTTATACCATCACTCCATAAGTCATAACAGAATTATATTCTCAATTACAACAGCTACCTCATGTCAGCTGCAACTACTGCTCTATTTTAAATGTTTAAAATTTTTTTTACAAATCTTCATTTTAAAAGTTCCATTCAGATGCGTTTTAACATTGCTAATAATAGGAAGAATATATGTACAAATACAAAATAAGACACTGTTCTTTACTTGCTTTCATAAATATTTTCCACAAATATAGTCCTCTCTCTCTGGATATATGCTATTAAAATGTGTCTCAGCCGGGCACGGTGGCTCACGCCTGTAATCTCAGCACTTTAGGAGGCTGAGGCAGGTGGATCACCTGAGCTCAGGGGTTCGAGACCAGCCTGGCCAACATGGTGAAACCCCGTCTCTACTAAAAATACAAAAAATTAGCTGGGCATAGTGGCATGCGCCTGTAATCCCAGCCACTCAGGAGGCTGAGACAGAACTGCTTGAACCCGGGAGCCGAAGGTTGCAGTGAGCCGAGATTGCGCCACTGTAGTCCAGCCTGGGCAACAAGAACAAAACTCCATCTTAAAAAAAAAAAGTGTCTCATGTTTTGAAATAGACCGGATCTGTATCTTAATTTCAGACAGAATTTTAGAGCTCAGAACACGGAGTTAGATCCACCAGTCAAGTCTCTTCATTTCATCAAGGCTGGGAGTAGAACTGAGCTTTCCTGAGACCCAGTTCAGAGTTCCTTTCCCTTCAGTAAGTTCCAACCAACAAAAAATAAGCATTACATGATTCTTCCTCTGTTCCCTCCTTGCCAAAATAAGTATTTCCACATACCTGCTGGCAGTATGTGTCAAAAAACGTAAATACATTATTTGTATAGGAGACTGCCAAATGAAATTATATCTAGTCTAGAGAGTGAAGCAAACTCTGAGCCAGCAACAGAATGGATGAACACATATCCTTAAGAACCTTGAGGGGGAAGAGTAGAGAGAGAAAAGAAGCTGTAGGAAACAGTTAGTACACAACCTAAGAGTTGCTTATCCTTTTGGAATGTCAGACTTCTCTTCCCCAACTCTCATTTTAACTTAAGAAATCTTAATCTTTGTTTTACACAGAATAATCTTCACCATTCTGCGGTTTCTCTCAGCATCAGTGGGAGTCCACATTTGGATAATAATTGACCGTTAAGCTCAAAGAAGTTAAGTTATAAGCCTAACAGTACATTCCTATCTGCTCAATTTGGGATTGGAGGCCAGATCTTCTAAATCCCAGTTTCCTCACGTAATCACACTACCCCCCAGGGATGTTCCACCTTGGTTATAATTTGAAGTTGGTCTATAAAGTTCAATGCTAACTAAACTGATTTTTTTAAAAGAAGAGAAGTGATCATGCTCTATTAATAATGCAATATATATAGACATTAATGGACCCAGAGTAAACAACCAGTTAATACATAGCTTCCTTATTGATAACATAATTTTTAAAAATCTTACATTTAGTACTAAGCTGGGTATAATGCTTTATTGGGGAAAATGCAATGAAAAATTACACATGGTTTCCGTGTCTAGAAAATTACAGCCCAAAGCATATATAACTGGCAGAAATAAACACAGAAAAGAACTGCTAGATGAAATAATACAAACATTAAATCTATTCCTAAATATAAAATGTAAGATCCAGTGAGGTATTCTCATTAGCTCCTAACCGAAACCTCAACCCACTGGCCCATCCAGTTTTCTAAGTTCTATACTATTAATATACTAAACGTTCAGCCAGCAAAACATTATTCCCAGTTTATAAATTCCAGTTTGAATAATTTACATTTCCAGAGGAATTATCACTTAAAATCCAGTTTTGAATGGCCAAAGAGTGATAGTTCAAATAGGTTCATATTTACGTTTCTACTAGTTTCTACAGGCTGGTCCTATTCCCCTCAAGGTTTTTATAGGCTAATTAGAATAGGATATGAAAGGCTAGTTTGTCATAGTTGCAAACTGCATTGAGCTAGATAATTAAAATGTTAATGCAAACATAAAATTCAAAAATTTCAATGGGTTTGAACAATGAACTAAGATGAAATTTTACATGAGAGCTGTAAAGCTTTCTGTTTTAGATTAAAAATCAATAGTCTCTGACACTTACTAAGTAATGAACAGAGAATGTACTCTGGAGCAGCTGTTCTTGAATACAGTCTGATCGAATCTTATTTCTTAGCACCCTTTCAATGTACTTCTTTGTCTGAGTATTGGTGCTATAGATGATGAAAAGCATCACCAGGTCAATAAATATGCAATAATAGAAAAATAGTTAACAAATCAGTACATTTGCTACAATGAAACAGCAGCTTTTCCTTATTAAAACACAGAATGGATGATGCTCATTTGTTCCACACACTCCACTGGTAGTATGTACACTTTTCACAAAACCCAGACATATTTTTTAGAGAAATAAAGTGCCACAACTATTAACCACTAGTATCTCTTAGGAATACATTCCAATATACATTAAAGTGATACTGCTACAGAAGTAACTTTGAACATCTTCACATTTATCAAAAGATTCAATCACTTGCCAACTCCAGTATGTATTTTCACTATTACTAGGAAAATTACTTTGTGAAAAGTTGGAAAGACTATAAATGTCCATCAATCTGGAAAGGGTTCAATAAATTATGATGGAGTAATTTTAATTTTTGAAATATTACAGTCATCAAAAAGGATAAGCCAGGCTGGGTGTGGGGCCTCACGCCTGTAGTCCCAGTACTTTGGGAGGCCGAGGTGCGCATATCACCTGAGGTTAGGAGTTCGAGACCAGCCTGGCCAACATGGTGAAACCCCATTTCTACTAAAAATACAAAAAAAAATTGGCCAGTCATGGTGGCAACTGCCTGTAATCCCAGCTACTCAGGAGGCTGAGGCAGGTGAATCACTTGAACCCGGGAGGTGGAGGTTGCAATAAGCCGAGATCCTGCCACTGCACTCCAGCCTGGGTGACACAGCGAGACTGTCTAAAAAAATTTTTTTAATTAAAATATTAAAAAAAAAAAAAAAAAAAGAAAGAATAAGCTAGACCAGGGGTCCGCAACCCCTGGACCATGGAGGTGAGGGGTGGTCAAGTGGTCATTACCACCTGAGATCCGCCTTCTGTCAGATTAGAATCATCATTAGATTCTCATGGGAGTGTGAACCCTATTGTGAACTGCATATGCACAGGATCTAGGCTGCACATTCCTTATGAGAATCTAAGTAGTGCCTGATGATCTAAGGTGGAACAGTTTCATCCTGAAATCATGCCCCGAGACAGTCTGTGGAAAAACTGTCTTGCATGAAACTAGTGCCTGGTGCCAAAAAGGTTAGGGACTGCTAAGCCATACTGTATTTTTTGACAGAGGAAACACATTCCTGACATGAAGTGGAAAAAACAGCAGCCTGCAAAAGGATAATCAGGCTGGGCAAGAAGGCTCATGCCTGTAATCCCACTGCTTTGGGAGGCTGAGGAGGGAGGATCATTGAGCTCAGGAGGTGGAGGCAACAGTGAGCTATGATTGTGCCACTGCACTCCAGCCTGGTAACACAGTGAGACCCTGTCTCTTTAAACACCACCATCACCACCCATAATCATAGTTAAGATTCTGCTTTTGTAAAAACAATATATAAACATATATGTGTATGCATAAGAGTATACCCGTACTTGCACACAATTACAGCTTGTATATGAAGAGAAAAAAATTGGAAGGATGATTAACCCTGAGAAATGGGAAAGAGAGCGGAGAAAAACTGTTATTTTTTACATCTATAGATTCCTTGTGGGTTTTTCTCCACAATTAGCTTGTTTAACCTAAGTTTAAAAAAGAAAAATATGAGGGCTGGGTGCAGTGGCTCACACCTATAATCCCAGCACTTTGGGAGGCCCAAGCAGGAGGATCACTTGAAGCTAAAAATTTGAGACCAGCCTGGGAAACACAGCAAGACCTCATCTCTATAAAAAATAAAAGAATGGCCGGGCGTGATGGCTCATGCCTGTAATCCCAGCAATTTGGGAGGCCGAGGCGGGCGGATCACGAGGTCAGGAGATAGAGACCATCCTGGCTAACACGGTGAAACCCCGTCTCTACTAAAAATACAAAAAATTAGCCGGGCGAGGTGGCGGGCGCCTGTAGTCCCAGCTACTTGGGAGGCTGAGGTAGGAGAATGGCGTGAACCCCGGCGGGGGGGAGCCTGCAGTGAGCCGGGATCGTGCCACTGCACTACAGGCTGGGCGACAGTGAGACTCAGTCTCAAAAGAAAAAAAAATAAGTAAATAAAAGAATTGGCCAGGCGTGGTGGCTAACATCTGTAATCCTAGCACTTTGGGAGGCTGAGGCAGGTGGGTGGATCACCTGAGTCAGGAGTTTGAGACCAGCCTGGCCAACATGGTGAAATCCCATCTCTAATAAAAATACAAAAATTAGCCAGGCATGGTGGCAGGCACCTATAATCCCAGCTACTAGAGAGGCTGAGGCAGATTTGCTACAACCCAGGGGGCAGAGGTTGCAGTGAACCGAGATTGTGGCACTGCACTATAGCCTGGGCAAAAGAGTGAAACTCTATCTCAAAATAACTAACTAACTAACTAACAGAATTAGCCAGGCCTGGTGGTGCTTGCCTGTAGTCCCAGTTACTCCAAAGACTGAGGTGGGAGGCTTGCTTGAACCCAGGTGTTTGAGACTGCAATGAACTATGATGCTGTCACCGCACTCCACCTTGGGTGACAGATTAAGACCTAGTCTCTTAAAAAAAAAACAAAAAAAAACAAAAGAGAAAGGCCCAGCGTGGTGGCTCACACCTGTAATCCCAGCACTTTGGGAGGCTGAGGTGGGTGGATCATGAGGTCAGGAGATCGAGACCATCCTGGCTAACACGGTGAAACCCCATCTCTACTAAAAATACAAAAAATTAGCCGGGCGTGATGGCAGGCGCCTGTAGTTCCAGCTACTCAGGAGGCTGAGGTAGGAGAATCAGGAGGCGGAGCTTGCAGTGAGCTGAGATTGCGCCACTGCCTGCACTCCAGCCTGGGTGACAGAGCAAGACTCTGTCTCAGAAAAAAAAAAAAAAGAAAACACTGGGAGTGTATTCAGGGCAATCTGAGTCTATGCTTCCAGGAAAAAAAAAAAAAGTTAAAAAGGCAAGCAGGACAAAAAAAACAAATTTTACTACTTCTCTCAATTGAATGCCCCACTTCTGAAGACACCAAAATTGAGAGTCATTAGACCAGAATACAGTCATTAAAGATAACAATGAAGACAAAGCAGAAGCACACGGAGAAAAAAATCTTAAGAGAAAAAAGAATACAAATTATACTTATATTTATAAAATGATTACAAATATGTAAAAATAGGTATGCAGGCAGTCAAGGTGGTAAATTTGTGTTTATCTAAAACCAAAAACAGTGTGTTGGAGTACTTTGATATTTTTCACCACAAAAAATTATGAATTTTCATTGCTTTATTCAGCATCATGAAAGCTTTTAAGATGGTCATCCAAAAATTGGATAACAAAACTAACAAAAATCCCACAAAACAGATTGCAACCAAAGAAAAATCTTTAAAGGCAACCAATCAGCACCTAAGGAACTCAATCATCTGGCTTTTTATCTTTTGAGACGGAGTCTTGCACTGTCGCCCAGGCTGGAGTGCAGTGGCGTGTGCCACCAGGCCAGGCTAATTTTTTTTTGTATTTTTAGTAGAGACAGGGTTTTGCTACATTGGCCAGGCTGGTCTCAAACTCCTGACCTCAGATGATCCGCCTGCCTCAGCCTCCAAAGTGCTGGGATTATAGGCGTGAGCCACCGCGCCCGGCCAATCATCTGGCTTTTTGATGGAAGGTATTTCTAGAATTAATAGAGACATAAGATCCAGTACCACTGCCTTGACAGTGGACAGACTGATTTACTCCAGTCAGGTCTACATGGGCAAAGTAAAGTAAAACATGGAATGCCATTATCTTGACAGTGGTGCTGGGTGGAAGGAAGGGCAATTAGGCAGATATAGGGACCTGAGACTTAGGTGGTTATTTTCTTCATCTCATCAGTGGGGACCTGGCTTCTTTGACTGCATCTTGATGTGCTTGTTTACAATGTTAATATTTCCCCTTGTGGATACTGTAGGCTTATTTTATACCCAGAGTGAGTGGGGCAGGCTATCTGACCAGTCGCCACCTCAGATTATCTTCCCCAGACAGCTAATGTTTATTAGAGCAACCAGGGAAGAGAGAAAAGAGTGACTGGAGGGAGGGGAAAGAAAGAAAGTGGGAAGGCAAGCTAGCCAATGTCATTACTTTTAAGTCTGCAATACTTAAAATGCATAGTACATGAACATTACCTTGTGTTCAGATACTGAGGCAGTGTTTTCAATTGCCTGAAAAAACAGGAGAGAGTCACAAAAATATTATGACACATCAGCGAAACACGTTTCACCTTATTCAGCATGCCGTTATCTCATCTGAGAGCCAGTGTGTCCATATGGCAACCATCAGCTATCATTTCCACTTGAATGACTTTTGAGATTTTTATTTCAGTCTACCTCAGTTATACATCTGTCACTAATTGCCACTCATTTCCTCCTTGATAATCAAAGTTCTAAAGATCTCACCTTAATCCAGGCTTCTGAAATGGTTTTCTCATATCTAATAGCTGACTTTATTACATCAAAGAGGAGAATAATACAGTTCTGACCACTGCTTTCTTGATTTCCTGAGGAATTACAAGTAGCAGAGAGGAAAAAAATTACTCTTCTACCTACCAGAAAAGAACTTACAAGATCTGAGTTCCTGCTTAGTAGCCATGTACCCTGGAGTAAATGACAACCTCATGAGTAAGATGGCTAATAAACTCGCACTGTAGTCTGTCTGGGATTGATCTGAATGGCTAAGAAAACATATAAACACATACATACTCACATACATATATGTAATTTGAAAAACGATATAATACTAGATGTAAATGTCATAATAGTACCATTATTTGTAGTTGTAAGTATTAAGCTCCAACTCTGACTGCGGGATGTCAGAAAATTGTGACATCCTATGTGAGGAAAAGGGTGGCAATTATCCATGAGCTCTTTACCTTGCTCGTCCTTTACTTTTCAACTTTACTTGGAAAGCCTGTAACCGCGATGGCAAAACACAATGCTGCAGATCCAACTTCTCCCGAAGCTCAGAGATTACCTGCAGAAAGTTAATATTAGCTATGGTGTTCTGCTCATTCATAGTGGGTAGGCGCAGTCCAGTCTCTCGACCATGACAATCTCCTGAAAGACTGAGGAAGAAAAAATTTTAAACGTTGGACATTTTGAAAAACAGAGTTGTGAGAAGAGCTAAATGCAATGTCATAGAATGTCATATCCAAAATTTCAGAATTCTGTGAGGTACTACACAGAAAGAGTAAATGTAACTTATAGCAGCTTATATAGATCAATGAATCTGTTGAATAGCTCCATTTCCTCCCCTCAATGCTATCCAGATTAGTCAATATTCTCAGTTAGTCAGGGCGTTCGGCTTCCAGGCACCCGCCTTTAACACGTGCGACACCATTTGGCTTCCAGAGAAGCCGAACAGACGTGAGATGAGGCCGACCGCCTGGACTAGTTCATCGGGAAGGGGGTGAGGGTAAAAGCCTTTCTCATTTCCTCATTTTAACGACGCAGAAAGGTACCTGTGGGGACTATCCCATCTCAGGGCAGATGAGGAAGCCGAGGCTTGGGGCGCGGGGCCCCAGAGAACGCCGACCGCGGCCCGGACTTAAGAGATTAGGTCGCAGGGGAGCGGGGCCTCGAGAAACTATGACCACTGCTCTATTTACTCACCGAGAAGCCGTCGCCGCCTGTAGTTTTTTTTTTTTTTTTTTTTGAGACGGAGTCTTCCTCTGTCGCCCATGCTAGAGTGCAGTGGCGCAATCTCGGCTCACTGCAAACTCCGCCTCCCGGGTTCACGCCACTCTCCTGCCTCAGCCTCCCGAGTAGCTGGGACTACAGGCGCCTGCCACGACGCCTGGCTAATTTTTTTGTATTTTTAGTAGAGACGGGGTTTCACCGTTTTAGCCAGGATGGTCTCGATCTCCTGACCTCGTGATCTGCCCGCCTTGGCCTCCCAAAGTGCTGGGATTCTAGGAGTGAACCAACGCGCCCGGCCCGCCGCCGATAGTTTTCCACTTTCCCGCCAGGCCCGACGCCGCTCTGACGCCACCGAAGCGCGCCACGACCTGACGTCAACTTTCGCGCCGGAAGTGAGAGGCCAGGCAGCCCAGCTGAAGGCAGTAAGCTGGGCTCACGGTTATAGGAGAGTTCTGGGGTACCCGGGCAAAGGGGCGTGAGAAGGCCCGGAGGCGAAGCGGGAGAGAAGCAACTGCGCCTCGGAGAAGAGAGCTCGCCCATTCCAGACTGGGAGCCAGCTTTCAGTGAAGATGGCAGGGCCAGAACTGTTGCTCGACTCCAACATCCGCCTCTGGGTGGTCCTACCCATCGTTATCATCACTTTCTTCGTAGGCATGATCCGCCACTACGTGTCCATCCTGCTGCAGAGCGACAAGAAGCTCACCCAGGAACAAGTATCTGACAGGTCAGCGCCCTCCCTTCTCCAGCCTACCTCACACCGCCGTGACCTTGGGCAAGAAAGTGTAGGAGTTGTGTCAATTTGCCTAGGTTCACGTCGCGCCCCCACTGACAGGGTGACCTTACCCATTACCTCTATGTTTCACTTTTGTCCTCTGTGAAATGGGGATGATAACAGTACGTGCTTCATAGACAGGTAGGAATCAAATTAGGTGATGTCTATAAAGCCCTTAGCACAGGATCTAACGTATTGAGTGTTGAAAAAAACAGTACTGTTAATACTTTAGGTTAGTCACCAACCCTCGGTGGGTTTACCTATGAACTATCCCATCCCACCCTTTTGTTGAGAAGAGTGCCAGGTGCGTTACAGCTTTTAGTCTTTGTAACATCCAGTCAAGTGAGTGTGATAATCTGCATTCTACCAAATTACTGTTCCAGGCGTCGGGCCTGGTGGGACTGTCAGCTGAGATGCCAAGTACCAAAGCGCTTTGCAGTCTGTAAAACTGCCGTTAGAGATGTAAGGAATTGTAATTATTTCCCACCCCCACCCCCAGAGTGGAAGCAACTTCCTCACATATTTCATTGCAGTATTTATTTATCTATTTATTTGCTTATTTTTGAGACGGAGTTTCGCTCTCGTTGCCCAGGCTGGAGTGCGGTGGCGTCATCTCAGCTCACTGCAGCCTATGCCTCCCAGGTTCAAGAGATTCTCCTGCCTCAGCCTCCCGAGTAGCTGGGATTACAGGCCCGCACCACCACACCCGACTAATTTTTATATTTTTAGTAGAGACAGGGTTTCACCATCTTGGCCAGGCTGTTCTCAAACTCTTGACCTCAGGTGATCCACCTACCTTGGCCTCCCAAAGTGCTGGGATTACAGGTGTGAGCCATCGCGACCAGCCCCTCGTTGCAATATTTGTATACAGATAATGGAATTTGAGATGATTATAGGTGGTTATCTAGACATGTACCCCCTCATATTAAAGTAATAGTTTTCTCCCAGCTACTTGGGATGCTGAGGCAGGAGGATTGTTGGAGACCAGCCTGGGCAACATAATGAGACCTTGTCTCTTAGAAAAACAAGCAATTTTCAGTCAGTTCTGATTACTTCCAGAAACCATCTCAGGTAAGTGCTACTATATCTTTAGCACCTCTCTCTCACATTAATTTCTCATTTTAGTAAAGAGAGTAAGCCTCAGGCTAAGAACTTTTCACAGGTAACAGTATCTAGTTAAAATTTAATAATGTTGTTTTGTTTCTGCTGTACTTAAGTTATTTTCTTTTTTGTGACAATACTGGATTTCCATTTGCTGGTAATTTAAAGATTCCTTTAAAATCATATAGTTGGGGAAAAAGTTGATATATAAAAAGTATTAAATATGTAATGATACAAGCGCTGGACAAAAATTCTAACATGGCATGAGAGTGACTGAAGTTTAGGAAGCACTACTGTAACATTTTCAGTTAGTTCTTCCCAATTATGCCAAGAAGAATAATAACCATTTACTCTATATCAAGTACTATGTGAAGCACTTATATTCATTAACTTATTTAAAACTCAAAGCAACTCTATAAGGTACATATTGTCTCATTTTATAGAAACAGAGGCTTTCACAAGTTCCATGGTCACACAGGGTGACGTTGAGGACTTCACACCAAGCCTTCTGGTATTGGGCTTTTTCCACTATACCACAGCGATCACTTTATCTTTCTGTAGCATTAGTTTCAGAACTGACCAGAGCCAGCACCCCACCCTGAAGTGAACCTTAAGAAGTCAGCTTACTGGCCGGGCACGGTGGCTCACGCCTGTAATCCCAGCACTTTGGGAGGCCGAGGTGGGCGGATCACGAGATCAGAAGATTGAGACCATCCTGGCTAACACGGTGAAACCCCGTCTCTACTAAAAATACAAAAAATTGGCTGAGCGTGGTATGCGGGGTGCCTGCAGTCCCAGCTACTCGGGAGGCTGAGGCAGTGGAATTGCTTGAACCCAGGAGGCGGAGTTTGCAGTGAGCCAAGATTGCGCCACTGCACTCCAACCTGGGTGACAGAACAAGATTCTGTCTCAAAAAAACAAAAAAGAAGTCCACTTACTGGCCGGGTATGGTGGCTTACGCCTGTAATCCCAACACTTTGAGAGGCCGAGGCAGGCAGATCATGAGGTCAAGAGATTGCGACCATCCTGGCCAACATGGTGAAACCCTGTCTCTACTAAAAATACAAAAATTAGCTGGGCGTGATGGCACATGCCTGTAGTCCCAGCTACTCGGGAGGCTGAGGCAGGAGAATCGCTTGAACCCGGGAGGCAGAGGTTGCGGTGAGCTGAGATCACGCCACTGCACTCCAGCCTGGCGACAGAGCGAGACTTCCTCTCAAAAAAAAAAAAAAAGTATATTTACCACAGAAAGAAAGGCTGTAGAAAAATGCGAAGTGGGGAAAGCTCAGACATTTAGCATTTTTTAGCACCTGTAAATTTTTCTTATTTTAGCCTTACATTAGCACTGAAGCAGATACTCCTAAACCCATTTTTACAATTCCAGGGAGCCTGGAAAAGTTAAGCAGTCTTCTCAAAGTAGAGAAATATTGTGCCTGTACTTGAACTCAGATCAGTCTCACTCCCAGGTTAAACCCTCTTCAACCATGATTCCTGCTGTCATAGATTCTCTGCCACAATTTTCTGCCCATGGTTCACTATTAGAGCAATGGTTCTGAATTATATCAGATCCAAAGCTCTCTTTTGTAACCACAAAGTGAAATTCACAATTAGTGTAGTCTGTTTACAAGAACTTTTTTTTTTTTTTTTGGAGACCAGAGTCTCACTCTGTTGCCCAGGCTGGAGTGCAGTGGTGCAATCTTGGCTCACTGCAACCTCTGCCTCCCCAGCTGAAGTGATTCTCCTGCCGCAGCCTCTTGAGTGGCTGCGATTAGAGGCATGCGCCAGCACGCCTGGCTAATTTTTGTATTTTAATAGAGACAGGGTGTGAGCCATTGCACCCAGCCAAGAACATTTCCTTAAGAAGCCGGACACAGTAGTACATGCTTGTAATCCCAGCACTTAGGGAGGCTGAAGTGGGCAGATCTCTTAAGGTCAGGGGTTCGAGACCATCCTGGCCAACATGGTGAACCCCCATCTCTGCTAAAAATACAAAAATTAGCCAGGCGTGGTGGCATGTGCCTGTAATCCCAGCTACTCGGGAGGCTGAGGCAGGAGAATCACATGAACCTAAGGAGTGGAGGTTACGGAGAGCCGAGATCGCTGCACTGCACTCCAGCCTGGGCGACAGAAGGAGGCTCTGTCTCAAAAAAAAAAAAAATTCCACAGATTACCATAACGCCCCCTAGAGGGCAGTAACACCCCCGTGAAGAACCAACCACTGCTCTAGAGAAAATGTCTCTGCTCATAATTGCTGCATCCCTTAAATGAGGTAGTTGGATTATACCAGTTCTGACATGGAGTGGCTCGGCCTCATCAAGTCATCATTTGACTTGGGCAAAATGCTGTTGTACACGCTGAACCGGCCTAAGTCCAAGAAAAAGGTGTGTTTCAGTTGTAAAACTTTTTTTTCTTTTTTTTTTTAAGAGACAAGTCTTGCTATGTCACCCAGACTGGAGAGCACCGACACAATCAAGGCTTACTGCAGCCTCAACATCTCAGGCTCAAGGATCCTCCCACCTCAGCCTCTCGAGTAGCTGGGACTATAAGCGTGTGCCACCACGCTCACTAATCTTTAAATTTTTTGCAAAGATAGGGTCTCCTCCGTTGCCCAGGCTGGTCTCAAACTCCTGGGCTCAAGTGATCCTTCCATCTCGGCCTTCCAAAATGCTGAGATTATAGGCATGAGCCACTGGGTATAGGCATACCCAGCGGTATAAAACATTTTTCTAAATATACTATAAATGTCCATTAGCAGCAGGGCACAGTGGCTCACGCCTGTAATCCCAGCACTTTTGGGAGGCCAAGGCAGGCAGATCACGAGGTCAGGAGATTGAGACCATCCTGGCTAACAACGGTGAAACCCCGTCTCTACTAGAAATACAAAAAATAACCCGAGCATGGTGGGACATGCCTGTAATCCCAGCTACTCGGGAGGCTGAGGCAGGAGAATCGCATGAACTGGGAGGCAGATATTGCACTGAGCTGGGATTGCACCACTGTAGTTCAGCCTGGGAGACAGAGTGAGATTCCATCTCAAACAAAAAAAAAAATACAGTGTGACCACATGATTTTGTATAGTCTGGCTCTTGCACACCTCTCAAGTCTTGTTTTCACATTTTCTGTAGTTCTCTTTCTTCCAGTCATATGGCCTTTTCTCAGGTCCTCAGAAGCAGAGTGTTTACTTCTGTGAGGCTTTTGCCCATTTTGTTTACACCAGCACTTTGCCAAGGTAATCCTCACTCATCCCGAAGAGTCCAGCTTAATCCTACATCCTCAGCAAACCCAAATCTCAGACCTTGACTTCCCAGACTCCATCACCTCCTGGTTATGCACTCTTGCAATACCATCCATCTCTCTCTAGGATGTGATAATTGAATTTCACATTTATTCCTCTGGTTATTTGGTTAATGTCTTTCTCCCTCAGTAGACTTTGACCATCATAAGATATTTGTATTTTGATCACCGTTCTTCATGTCACCTGGCACTTAGAAGTTCAAGAAATATTTGTTCAATGAAAGAATAAATCTACCCTTGTACAGAATATGAATAGAGACTTAGGGAATTTAAGTGACTTGCTCAAGATCACATGGCTAATAAGTGGCAGAGATGGGATTGAACCCATGCATTCAACTCCAGAGCTTAAGTTTTTACCTATTACTCTAGACCCAGTGCTTCTTATACTGTCAATGGTGAAGGACCAGTTTTGGGGTTTTTTGTTTTTTAAATTTCTAATCTCTTATAGGCTAATACTTTTGTAAAATATTTTGATCATGTATTTGGATGTTGTGACAATGTCAAATTATTATAAAAGTCTCTAAATCCTTACTCTCAGTGTCTGTGCTTATCACAGACTAGCATTCACCACACTTTTGAGTATCTTTAGACTAGCACCCAGGGAGCAGAATGTATTACATGTTGCCTCTATAGCCGTGTAGATAAAGTAGAGAACTGTATAGCATAATGAGCTCAGGAGGAGGAAGCAGAGAGAATTCCATGAGGGCTCCAGGCATTGGGAAAAGCTTCGTGGAGATGCTGAGGCTTGAAGAAGGTGTTAAGGCATGATGGAGTAGAACTTGGAAAGGAAAGGGCACTGGAACATTCCCAGCATGTGGAGAAACTAGAATATGTGTAGTGTGACAAGGGAGACCCCGGGGTACTGACTGTTTAGAACAAGTGGTTTGTATTGAGTAGAGATAGGAAGCCAAGCACAGTTTTTTTGTTTGTTTGTTTGTTTGTTTGAGACGGAGTCCCGCCCCAGGCTGTAGTGCAATGGCGTCGTCTCGGCTCACTGCAACCCCCCACCTTCCGGGTTCAAGCGATTCTCCTGCCTTAGCCTCCGGAGTAGCTGGGATTACAGGCACAGGCCACCACACCCGGCTAATTTTTATATTTTTGGTAGAGACGGGGTTTCATCATGTTGGCAAGGCTGGTCTCAAATTCCTGACCTCGTGATCCGCCCGCCTCGGCCTCCCAAAGTGCTGGGATTACAGATGTGAGCCACCGTGTGGCCCCTACCAAGCACAGGTTTTACTGGTTCATTTCTGTTCATAATTTTTTTTCATGTTTCAAGACTATTTCCATTACTTTAAGGGCCTTTTCCTCTTTTCCTCCTTTAATGAACTTTTGAGTACCTAGAAAAAAATTAATATTTTGATCTCTGTTTTGTCATTTGTGTCTTAGCAACACCCATTTGTTGCATAACACTGTATTCTTTTTTTTTTTTTTTTGGAGACAGGGTCTTAACTGTTGCCCAGGCTGGAGAGCAGTGGCGCCATCTCAGCTCATTACAACCTCTGCCTCTTGGGCTCAGGTGATCCTTCTACCTCAGCCTCCTGAGTAGCTGGGACTACAGGACTACAGGCACGTGCCACCAGCCTGGCTAATTTTTGTATTTTTTTTTTTTTTTTTTTTTTTTTTTTAGAGACAGGGTCTTGCTATGTTGCCCAGGCTGGTCTCAGACTCCTGGGCTTAGGTGATCCACCTGCCTTTACCTTCCAAAATGCTGAGATTAGAGGCGTGAGGCACTGCACCTGGCCTAGCACAATATTTCTTGATCAACTATGGTTCTAATAGTTGATTTAAGATCACCTAGTAATTTCATTTATTTATTCAATAAATGTTTACTGAGAGCTTTCTAACAGTCTGACTTCTGGGTAGATTTTCTATTTGTCCATCAGATAGCAACCCTCTCAAGGCCTGTTCTCATTTCTCTGTAGGTAATAAGAAATTCCTTCTTTTATCCTCACTCTTCTCCCTTTCTCCTGACCCCAGATCTCCTGAGCAGTGTCCAACTATTCTTTTCACTCAGAGAAAGTGTCTTCCTAGCTTATTATCAAATAAGAAAAAGCTGAATGTAATGTCCCAAATGTACCTTCCTCTGAAATATTTATGTGTTCAGAAACACAGTCACTTTTGAAAAATACTTTTCTGAAAACCTAATTGTTAGGTTAAATAAGTTTACGTTGGTTTTAAAGATACTTGTATTTTGGAAAGTTTCCACACAGAGCTGTTGCCAAATAGGCCCTCTCTTGTGTTTAAATAGGTCTTCTACTTGACTCTCCCATTTTCTTCTAGTGTTTCACTTTTTAAAATCTCATTGTGTTGGTTGTATTTTTCAGTCAAGTCCTAATTCGAAGCAGAGTCCTCAGGGAAAATGGAAAATACATTCCCAAACAGGTACTCATTTATCTTTTATTAAAAAGCTCCACGATTCACTGTTGGGCAGTAGATATCTGAATGTTTTATAAGGGGGCTCTGGGGAAAGCTAAAGGTTGGCAACTTAGTAATTAAGCTGTGGCCTGGTGGTGTTTGCTGTCATGGTGACCTCACCCTTCTTAGGAAATTGTTTTTAAATGTGACTCAGCTAAAGTGTCAGGTCGCCTGCCAAGTAGGCTGACAGCTCTGAGCGGAACAATATATCCTAAAGGCCTTCTGACTAAGCCCCTGGGGAGTAATTTGACAATTTGCTGTGTCATAGTTCTTAGACTTAAAACCCTTTTTTTTTTTTTACTAGTCTTTCTTGACACGAAAATATTATTTCAACAATCCAGAGGATGGATTTTTCAAAAAAACTAAAAGGAAGGTAGTGCCACCTTCTCCTATGACTGGTATGTTTGTTCCCTTCACTCATCTTTAGGGAAGATTTTTAACATGGATATTTGAGTGGGGTGGGGTGGGCAGGGAGGGTGTCATTTTATTTAAATGTTAAATTGCAGAAGATAGTAATCTTAGACCTTAGAAATCATCTGATACAGGGATCTGTGGAAGTGGAATTCTCTTTTTCAGTTAGATTTTCTGAGAACCCCAATGTATAAAGTGGATTAAAAAAAAAATAGTTCTCAGCTGATGGAGCGGGGAGGAGGCCAGAGCTATTGTCCCTGGGTCTCTCCTTATTGCTGTTCTAGGAACCCAGGATTCTAGGGAGCACAGTTGGAAAAGCATTCCAGCCTGCTCTCACCCAGTGCCTGGATCCCCTTCCAACAGGTGGCTGCCCAGCTTCTGCCTAAATGAGGAAGAGTGCAGTACTTCCAAGATGTGCCATTTTGTTGATTTTGTTGTTAGATGTGATTGGTCTACCCTACAGTTTTGGCTCTAACATTTTCTACTTCCACTGATCCCAGTCATGTAAAAAATATAGCACGTTAGAAGTAAAACAGACTAGGTGTGGTGGCTCACGCCTGTAATCCTTGCATTTTTGGGAGGCCGAGGCAGGCGGATTGCCTGAGGTCAGGAGTTCAACACCAGCCTGGTTTACATGGTGAAACCCCGTCTCTACTAAAAATACAAAAATTAGCCAGGCGTGGTGGCAGTGCCTGTAGTCCCAGCTACTCCAGAGGCTGAGGCAGGAAATTGCTTGAACCTGGGAGGTGGAGGTTGCAGTGAGCCGAGGTCACATCACTGCACTCTTTGAAAAATAAAAATAAATAAAAGTAAAACAAAGTAATTTGTTGTTCTGTGTTGACTGTCCTCTCATTTTAGTACTATTCACTTCTTTAGGTGAGATAGCCAGCTATTTTAAACCCATATGGAAGGTATTATAATTAATTTTTTTTAAGTGACTAAGGTTGTACGGAGTTAATTTTTTAACAAGTTTTTAAGAAAATTTACAAGAAACAAAAGACCATTAAATATATGAAAAGTTACTTGACTTCACTAATAATCCATGGAATATCAATTAAAACAAGATATCTTTTTTTTTTTCTTCAGAAGGGAGTCTTGCTCTCTCACCCAGGCTGGAGTGCAGTGGCGCGATCTCGATCTCGGCTCACTGCAGGCTCCGCCTCCTGGGTTCGCGCAATTCTCCTGCCTCAGCCTCCCGAGTAGCTGGGATTACAGGCACCCGCCACCATGCCCAGCTAATTTTTTGTATTTTTGAGATGGGGTTTCACCGTGTTAGGATGGTCTCGATCTCCTGACCTCATGATCCGCCCGCCTTGGCCTCCCAAAGTGCTGGGATTACAGGTGTGAGCCACCGTGCCCAGCCAAGATATCCTTTTTTTTTTTTTTTTAGCCCAGTAAGCTGTCAAAAGATTGAAAAAATTGTCAGGATCCACTATTGTCAAGGTCGAGGATGTTAGGTTCCCTCACCATTGGCAGGAGTGGCAAGAGGTGGAGCCTTACTGACAGTCTGACAATATCTATCAATTTTAAATGTACAAATCCTTGGACCTAGAAATTCTAAGAAGTTCTCTTATAGAAACACAAAAACACGTGGACGTATGTGTAAGATAATTGTCAGCAGCATCATTTATCATTTGCTGGCAAAAACAATGGAAACAATCGATAGGTCTACTCAAAAGTGATTGGTGTGACCACACCGTGGAATCCTATGCAGACATTAAAAATTTTGAGACTGGGTATGGTGGCTGACGCCTGTAATCCCAGCACTTTGGGAGACCGAGGCAGGCAGATCACTTGAGGTCAGTCACGAGTTCAAGACCAGTCTGGCCAACATGGTGAAACCCAGTCTCTACTAAAAATACAAAAATTAGCTGAGCATGGTGGTGTGTGCCTGTAATCCCAGCTACTTAGGAGGCTGAGGCAAGAGAATCACTTGAACCTGGGAGGCGGAGGTTGCAGTGAGCTGAGATCATGCTACTGCACTCCAACCTGGGCGACAGAGTGAGACTCTGTCTCAAAAAAAAAAAAAAAAAAAAAAGGCCGAGCATGGTGGCTCCCACCTGTAATCCTAACACTTTGGAAGGCCGAAGCAGACGGATCACGAGTTCAGGAGATCGAGACCATCCTGGCTGACACGGTGAAATCTCGTCTCTACTAAAAATACAAAAAATTAGCCAGGCGTAGTGGCAGGTGCCTGTAGTCCAGCTACTCGGGAGGCTGAGGCAGGAGAATGGCATGAACCTGGGAGGCGGAGCTTGCAGTGAGCAGAGATCGCGCCACTGCACTCCAGCCTGGGTGACAGAGCGAGACTCTGTCTCAAAAAACAAAAACAAAATATTGAGAGGGAGCTATTATACCAGTGTGGAAATAGCACCCACAATATATTAATAAGAATAGTATATATATATGTATATATATATACACACACACACACACAGAAAGGATATACTATGCTTATTATTATATACATAAAATTTATAATGTTTATATGTAGAGAGAAAGATGGAAGGATATACAACAAATAGTTAAGTGTTTAGAGAATGGGCTTAAAAGAACTATCTACATCATACATTTTTATGTCATTTGATTTTTTTTTTACAATAAACTTATTTTAATTATCAAGTACATTAAAAATTTACAGAAAATTGGGGCCAGGCGCAGTGGCTCATGCCTGTAATCCCAGCACTTTGGGAGGCCGAGGCGGGCGGATCACGAGGTCAGGAGATCGAGACCATCCTGGCTAACATGGTGAAACCCCGTCTCTGCTAAAAATACAAAAAGTTAGCTGGGCGTGGTGGCGGGCGCCTGTAGTCCCATCTACTCAGGAGGCTGAGGCAGGAGAATGGTGTGAACCTGGGAGGTGGAGCTTGCAGTGAGCTGAGATCGCACTACTGCACTCCAGCCTGGGTGACAGAGCAAGACTCCTTCTCAAAAAAAAAAAAAAAAAATTTTTTTACAGAAAATCAGGAGAAAGTCCCCAGCAACAGAGGTAAAACTTAGTGGTTTCTTGTTTGTGCTTTTGTCTTAGATCCTACTATGTTGACAGACATGATGAAAGGGAATGTAACAAATGTCCTCCCTATGATTCTTATTGGTGGATGGATCAACATGACATTCTCAGGCTTTGTCACAAGTAAGTTACAGACCCAGCCGACTTCATGTTATCCAGAGAAATTCAAGTGCTACTGAGACACTAATATCGCAGGTCCTGTGTTTTCTTTTGTAAACTGGTAATAGTCCTTGAACAAAAAGTTTAATATGTGATGACTTTTACAGCTTTTGCCCAAAAATGATCCTAAGTTCATGATGTGGATGCTTTTTGGCCAGATTAGATTCAAGCAAGTGACTTGCTAGCTTACTTCCAAAACTAATACGGTATTCTCGTTGAGCAGGATAAAGGGAAGCATATTTCTATTTTGACTTCATTTGCTAGGTGTTAGGGTGAGTTTTCTATTTGTTTATAAGTTGATTTGATTTTAATAAGTTTGGTTTCTTATTAATATAGTTCTATGCTTATATATTCCACTTAGAGTTTGACAGATTGGTGCAAGTTTTTTCCAAATTTCAGGTCACAGCTCAGTTTGAGTCCCTGCTTCCTCAGTAAGCTAGAGGCAGGTATTATGCAGGGAAACAAGAGCAGAGTGGCATTTTGACTGTCTTTTCTTCAGAAATTGCCACAGATTTCCTTGTGGAAGTCGTTTTCCAAAAGCTCTGTGGCACAGAGTTCCCACTTCCTCTGAGAAAGATTCACACTTATTCTAAAAATAAAACAGCTCAGAGTGATTGTGAACTTTTTCTTCTCTGCAGCCAAGGTCCCATTTCCACTGACCCTCCGTTTTAAGCCTATGTTACAGCAAGGAATCGAGCTACTCACATTAGATGCATCCTGGTAAGAACTTTCTTTTGTTTAATAAAAACACAAACCACACTTTGGGAGGCCAAGGCAGGAGGATCACTTGAGCCTAGGAGTTTGAGACCAGCCTGGACAACAGAGTAAGACCCTGTCTCAAGAAAACGAAAACAGGCCGGGCGCAGTGGGTCATACCTGTAATCCCAGCACTTTGGGAGGCCGAGGTGGGCAGATCATGAGGTCAAGAGATCGAGGCCATTCTGGCTAACACGGTGAAACCCCGTCTCTACTAAAAATGTAAAAAATTAGCCAGGCGTGGTGGCGGGTGCCTGTAGTCCCAGCTTCTCGGGAGGCTGAGGCAGGAGAATGGTGTGAACCCAGGAGGTGGAGCTTGCAGTGAGCTGAGATTGCACCACTGCACTGCAGCCTGGGCGACAGAGCAAGACTCCATCTCAAAAAAAAGAAAAAATGAAAACAAAAACCACACAAACCAAAATCTAAAACCAGTGTCCCTGCACATGTACCCTAAAACCTAAAGTATAATAATAAAAATAAAAAATAAAAAATAAAGACTTATCCTATTGAATAAACTTCCCTCAAAAAAAAAAAGATGAGGATTTCTGGCTGGGTGCAGTGGCTCACACCTATAATCCTGCACTTTGGGAGGCCGAGGCGGGCGGATCACAAGGTCAGATCGAGACCATCCTGGCTAACACAGTGAAACCCCATCTCTACTAAAAATACAAAAAGTTAGCCGGGAGTGGTGACGGGAGCCTCTAGTCCCAGCTACTCAGGAGGCTGAGGCAGGAGAATGGCATGAACCCAGGAGGCGGAGCTTGCAGTGAGCTCAGATGGCGCCACTGCACTCCAGCCTGGGTGACAGAGTGAGACTCCGTCTCAAAAAAAAAAAAAAAGATGAGGATTTCTAATTTGCATACTTCATTGGAATTGGTTTTTAAAGGTTTTTTTTTTTGTTTTTTTTTTTCCAAGATGGAGTCTCACTCTGTCGCCTAGCTTGGAGTGCAGTGGTGCGATATCATTGCAACCTCCACCTCCTAGGTTCAAGTGATTCTCCTGCCTCAGCCTCCCGAGTACTTGGATTACAGGCGTGTACCACCACATCCGAGTGATTTTTTTATGTTTCGTGGAGACAGGGTTTCACCATGTTGGCCAGGCTGGTCTCGAACTACTGACCTCAAGTTATCCACCTGCCTCGGCCTCCCATAGTGCTGGGATTACAGGCATGAGCCACCACGCCCGGCCAAAGTTTTTTTTTTTTTTTTTTTTTTTTTTTTCACTGAAACTCCACTCAAAATGCCATGGGTGGTTTATGGCAACTTTTACATGAGTCTAGCAAAAGGAAAGAATGTGTCACCTCTTTTCTGTCACAACTAGGGACTTAAGAATGCAGGGGTGGATGTATCAACCTCCAGAAAGTTAAAAGTTTAAGCCAGGAATTCTGGCGAGGCAATCATTTTTAGTAATACCCTGGAGCTTATGAGAGTGAAAGTTTGTATTTTTTTTTCCAAAGTACATTACTATTAATGATAATCGTTTTCATTAGTTCTAGTCACTGGGCTTAGCGTTTTCCATATTTTACCCTCATAGCAACCTATGAAACCTGTATAGGAATTGACATTTGATGACAAAATCTGTCCAAATCCAGCACCCATGTGTTACTTACCACTCTTTATAATTTTTTAAAAGAGATTTCTCCTTCTGAGTACCACTATTTTTTTTTGAATGGCAGAATAAAAAAACTTAAAATCTGAAAAGCTCTTAGAAAATACTGCTACAATATCTGGAACCTAGTGAAGCTGCTTCATGTAGCCTCTCCAGACTCTTGCCTGTGGCTTCCCAAAGACTGGCATAAACAAGAGGAAAAGAATAACGGACAAAATGGGGATTACTAGTGGTAATCTTGACTACTTGGTTTGAGCAGAGCCCTCTAGGATGTGTGGGAGGAGCAAGAGAGGCCAGAGGCTGAGATGTCTGGGCCATGCACAGTTCTGCTAGAGAAGAAAAGCTGTACCTTATATGAGTAGCATGAGTCTATTCTACTTTTACCTTCCAGTCTCACTGGGCTAAACAAAAACTTCATGGGTTGGAGAAAAGCTTATTTATCTTTTCTCAGCATCCAGAGAGGCATGTGACTAAAATGCTGTCATGGACAGAAGGGAGACTGGAACCTGGGTGTACAGTTACCACTGGTGAGATCAGCAACATTGTATTCAGACAGGCCATTTACTTACCTGCAGCCTATGGAGTAACCAGAATAGACTCTTGCCCTTATGTGACCCACTTGTTGGAATGAGTGTGGATCTTTCCGTTTATCTATCATTTTCCATACTCATTTTTGTTTTTAGTTTTTATTATATGCAAGCATATTTATTTTATGGAGGTTGAGTAGGAAACCTAAGCTAAAGGAAGCCTCAGTGATATAGTTCAAAACTTGGAATGGCGCTCCCAGTAGCTATAGTCCTCGGTACTGTATTTCCTGAAATCCACATCTCATCCCTTCTTGTAAGTATGGAACACACCTAGTGGCTCACGCCTGTAATCCCAGCACTTTGGGAGGCTGAGGTGGGCAGATCACTTGAGGTCAGGAGTTCGAGACCAGCTTGGCCAACATGGTGAGACCCCATCTCTACTAAAAATATAAAAATTAGCCAGGCATGGTGGTGTGTGCCTATAGTCTCAGCTACTCAGGAGGTTGAGGCAGGAGAATCTCTTGAACCCAGGTGGCAGAGGTTGCAGTGAGCCGAGATCGCGCCACTGCACTCCAGCCTGGGTGACAGGGCGAGACTCCGTCTCAAAAAAAAAAAAAAAAAAGTATGGAACACACCAACACTTGTGATTTCCTCTAGGGAATGGAATTCAGAATGGGAGTCATCCTTGGATTTTTTGAAATATAGTTCTGTATTGGTGAGACTGCTTTAACAACTTGTATTTCTTCTGTGGTTGTGCTTTGGATGAATATAGCCCATCCGAGGTGACTTCTTTACAAACACTAAACAACTTTGGGTGGTAGGGAAGTGGGAACTGCATTACTCTCTGATATAATAACTAACCACACCATTTTCCTTTTGCTTTGCCAGGGTGAGTTCTGCATCCTGGTACTTCCTCAATGTATTTGGGCTTCGGAGCATTTACTCTCTGATTCTGGGCCAAGATAATGGTAAGAAGCATGTCAGGCTTACTAAGCAAATACTTCCATAGATGGATCATCCATGTTAGAGCCAGAAAAGTCTTGTAGGTTATACTGTTTGTTACCATAGTCAAATAAAATGTTTCCTTCGTTCAGTTTCTGAGGTATTCTGAAAGAGTCTTAAAAATTCCAGGGGTCAGACTGAAGATCTCAATTCTCTCTGGCAACGACTGGTACAGTATTTGATTCCCCAGAGTCTGATACCATCATGTGAGGGATCCAGCACCAGCAGTGTAAGCCTGTGAACCTAAAGCTTAAAGAAGGCCTGGTTTGTCAGTTCATTGACTAGAGCCCTTGCCAGTACTAATCCTTACTCTCTTGTTTACTGGCTGGGACTTCAGAAAAGTTACTTAACAAGTTATTTAACTTCGAATTCTCTATTTGCTTATCTGTAAATAAGGACTTTATTAGTTAACCTGCGGGGTTGTTAGGAACAGATGAGGAAGAATATGCAAAGCACTTAGTGAAGTACTTGGCATACAGTAGTTGCTCAATAACTGGTGGCTGTTATTGTTGAAATTTGAAATAAAGTTTAGAGCTTCCTTTAGTGATCTCTTTTGCTGTTACTATCCCCATTTTTCAGGAGACACAAAGTGACTTTCCTAGAGTCACATAGCCATGGGTGACAGGGCCAGTCAGTGAGGCCGTAGTCCAGTTCTCTAATCTGTGTGAAGCCCATTCTTCCCCTTGGGTGCTGGGGTGCTTGCTGAGTCCTGGCACTCATGTAAGTGTGTCTTACGCTGCAGCCGCTGACCAATCACGAATGATGCAGGAGCAGATGACAGGAGCAGCCATGGCCATGCCCGCAGACACAAACAAAGCTTTCAAGGTATACTCCTTCACCTTTCAAAGCCGCAGCAATGCTCTGAAAGGTGTTACCAAGAACTATTTTAAAAATAGCTTCCTTGCAGGGAGTGTTGTGTGGTTCCATCATTTTAATTTAAACTTAGCAAAAACATAGTTTACATGTCTGTTTTTCCTGAGACAGAATCATCTATTAAGTAAATGGAAATTCTTGGTACTTTTACTGGTTTTTAAATGCTCACCAGAATTTAATCCACACTATCAATGATGTTGTAAAATAATCCAATCGGAGGTGCCAGGTAAACATTTAGAATAATTTGAACCTTTTTGAACCCCATAGACATCAGATATAAATTGCATTAAAAAAACAATACTAAGGGCCTTTTCACAAAAAGGTTCTAGAGTTTGCAAAATTTAGTATGATTTTTGTGGAACAAAATCTCACTGTGTTTCATCATAGAAACTAGAAAGAGAAGGGAAGTTCCGGCCAGGCACAGGGGCTCACACCTGTAATCCCAGCACTTTGGGAGGCCGAGGTGGGCAGATCACTTGAGGTTAGGAGTTCGACACCAGCCTGGACAACATGGTGAAACCCTGTCTCTATTGAAAATACAAAAATGGGCGAGGTGTGGTGGCTCACACCTGTAACCCCAGCACTTTGGGAGGCCAAGGCGGGTGGATCAGCTGAGGTCAGGAGTTCAAGACCAGCCTGGCCAACACGGTGAAACCTCTTTTCTACTGAAGATACAAAAAAAATTTGCTGGGCATGGTGGTGGGCACCTGTAATCCCAGTTACTCGGGAGACTGAGACGGGAGAATTGCTTGAACTCAGGAGGTGGAGTTTGCAATGAGCTGAGGTTGCACCATTGCACTCCAGCCTGGGCAACAAGAGCAAAACTCCGTCTCAAAAAAAAAAAAAATACAAAAATGAGCTGGGCATAGTGGCATGTGCCTATAATCCCAGCCACCCAGGAGGCTGAGACAGGAGAATCACTGAAACCCGGGAGGTGGAGGCTGTAGTGAGCCAAGATCGTGCCACTGCACTCCAGCCTGGATGACAGACCAAGATTCCGTCTCAAAAAAAAAAAAAAAAGAAGTTTCTCAGCCTGATAAAGGGCATCTATGACAGACCCACAGCTAACATCATACTCAATGGTGAAAGACTGAAAGCTTTCCCTTTAAGATCAAGAACAAGACAAAGTTGTCTGTTCTTGCCACTTCTATTCAGTATTGTCCAGGATGTACTAGCCAGGGCAGTTAGGCAAGAAAAAGAAATAAAAAATCATTCAGATTAGAAAGGATATAAAACTCTCTCTGTTTGCAAATGGCATGGTGTTGTATATAGATCATCCTAAAGAATCCACAAGAAAACTAACAGAGCTAATAAATAAGTTCAACATACAAAAATCAATTGTGTTTCTATACACTGGTAATGAAGAATTGGAAGTGAAAGTAAAACAATTTTATTTATAATAGTATCAAAAGGAATAAAATATTTAGAAACAAATCTAACAAAAGAAATGGCCGTGGCCGGGCATGGTGGTTAACGCCTGTAATCCCAGTACTTTGGGAGGCTGAGGTGGGCAGATCACGAGGTCAAGAGACCATCCTGGCCAAGATGGTGAAACCCCATCTCTACTAAAAATACAAAAATTAGCTGGGCATGGTGATGCATGCCTGTAGTCCCAGCTACTCGGGAGGCTGACGCAGGAGAATCACTTGAACCCGGGAGGCAGAGGTTGCAGTGAGTTGAGATTACGCGCCACTAAACCCCAGCCTGGTGACAGAGCGAGACTTCAAAAAAAAAAAAAAAAAGAAATGGCCTTTTGTTAGATTTAAACTGACATACTGAAAAATTACAAAACATTGCTGAAAGAAATTAAAGACTTAAATAAATGGAAAGACATCCATGTTCATAGATTGGAAGACTTAATATTGTTAAGATGGCAATATTCTCCAAATTTATCCACAGATTGAACACAATCCCTATAAAAATCTTAACCTGCCTTTCTTGCAGAAATTGACAAGCTGCTCCTGAAGTTCATGTGGAAATTCAAGGGAATCAAAATAGGCAAAAATGTTGGCAAAATTGGAGAACTTACACGCCGTGGTTTTAAAGCCTGTTACAAAGCTGTAGTAATCAAAACTGCACAGTAATAAAAACTGGCATAAGGAGAGATATAGGTCAATGGAATAAAATGGAGAGTTCAGAAATAAACACATCTATTTATCATCAGTTGATTTTCAAAGAGGGTACCAAGACCATTCAGTGGGGAAAGAATAGTCTCCATTCCACGAATGGTGCTGGGAAAAGGATATCTACATGCAAAAGAATGAAGCTGGGCACCTGTTTCACACCATGCACAAAAGTTAAGTCCAAATGGTTCAACAGGCATGTTAGTGCAGAAGAAAAAAAAAATTAGGGTCAAATTAGCCAAATGTGGTGGTGCATGCCTATAGATGGGGGGAGCACTTGAGCTGAGGAGTTTGAGGCTGCAATGAGCTATGATTGTGCCACTGCACACCAGCTTGGGTGACAGAGCGAGACCCTGTCTCGAAAAAAGAAATCAAATGGGTCAAACTCCCAAATCTTTAATATTGTATGATATTACTTATATAAAATATTTGGAATAGGAAAATTCACAGAGACAAGAAAGTAGGTTAGAGGTTACTGAGGATGGGATGGGGGCAGTGGGGAGTAATTGCTTACTGTGCACATTTTCTGTTTAAGGGGACATAAAACTTTGGAAATGATAGTAGACATGGGTACACATTGTGAATGTCATTAATGCCATTGAATTTTACATCTAAAATGGTTAAAAGTGGTGTATGTTATGTTACATATATTTTACCACAATAAAAAAATAAAAATTTGGCTGGGTGCAGTGGCTTACACCTTAATCCCAGCACTTTGGGAGGCTGAGACAGGCAGATCATTTGAGGTCAGGAGCTTGAGACCAGCCTGGCCAACATGGTGAAATGCCATCTCTACTAAAAATACAAAAATTAGCTGGGCATAGTGGTGCATGCCTGTAATCCCAGCTACTCAGGAGGCTGAGGCATGAGCATCGCTTGAACCTGGGAGGCGGAGGTTGCAGTGAGCCGAGATTGCACCATTGCAGATGCAGAGGTTGCAGTGAGCCAAGATGGCGCCACTGCACTCCACTCTGGGTGACAGAGTGAGATCACTCTGTCTCAAAAAAATAAACAACTAAAAAACAGTGAGAGGGCTGGGCATGGTGGCTCACGCCTGTAATCCCAGCACTTTGGGAGGCTGAGGTGGGTGGATCACAAGGTCAGAAGTTCAAGATCAGCTTGGTCAACATGGTGAAACCCAGTCTCTACTAAAAATAGAAAAATTAGCCAGGCGTGGTGGCAGGCGTCTGTAGTCCCAGCTACTCAGGAGGCTGAGGCAGGAGAATTGCCTAAACCCAAGAGGCAGAGGTTGCAGTGAGCCGAGATCACGCCACTGCACTCCAGCCTGGGTGACAGAGTGAGACTCCGTCTCAAAAAAACAAACAAAAAAAACAGATACCACTTCATGCCCACTCAGATGGTTATAATTAATAAAAAAAAAAGATGAACAATAACAAGTGTTGGTAAGGATGTGGAGAAATTGGAACCCTATTGTTGATTATGGTACAGCCACTTTGGAAAACAGCTTTTCTGCCATTTCTCAAACAGTTAAAGCATAGTTACTATATGACCCAGTAATTTCACTCTTAAGTAAATACTCAAGAGAACTGAAAACATATGTCCACACAGAAACTTATGTGAGAATGTGTTCAGAGCATGATTCATAATAATCAAAAAGTAGACATAACCCAAATGTCCATCATCTAATGAATGGATAAACAATGGAATATTTTGGAATATAATGTACATTGTATGTACAGTAGAATATATATAATGGAGCGTTATTCAGCTACAAATAAGAGTGGAATACTGAATCATGTTAAACAGGGAAGAACCTTGAAAACATGCTAAGTGAAAGAAAATAACAAAAGGCCACATATGACCAGAAATAAGTGAAAAAAAGATACGGAAGATAAAGTAGTAGTTGCCAGAGGTTGTGGGAGGTGAATAATGGGAACTGTCTACTGTTTGGTATGTGGTTTCTTTTTGTTATGATAAAAGTATTCTGGAATTAGATAGTGGTGGCGGTTGCACATATGAATATACTAAAAATCACTAAATTGTACACATTAAAGGGGTAAATTGTATGACGTGTAAATTATATCTGAGAAACTCAGGAGCTAACATTTGTATTTCCATTAAATAAGCTTGCTCATCTATCTATCTATCATCTATCTATCTATCTATCTATCTATCTATCTATCTATCTATCTAATCTATCTAGAGAGGGTCTCACTGTGTCACCCAGGCTGGAGTGCAGTGGTACAATCCTAGCTCACTGCAGCCTCGAACTCCTGGACTTAAGCATTCCTCCCACCTCAGCCTCAGTACTGGTGCATGAGGAGCCAGTACTACAGGCACACACCACCACACCCAACTAATTTTTTTTTTTAATTTGTAAAGAGATGGGATCTCGCTATGTTGCCCAGGCTGGTCTTGAACTCCCATCCTCAAGTGATCCTCCTGCCTTGGCCTCCCAAAGTGCTAGGATTACAGGCGTGAGCTACCACATCTCGCAAGCTTTTTTTTTTTTTTTTTTTTTTCATTTATTTTTAAAGACGAGGTATTACTATGTCTAGGCTCATCTAAAGATAGGTTGTCCAGGGTAGTCTCAAACTCCTGGGCTCAAGCTATCCTTAGCCTCAGCCTCCAGAGTAGCTGGGACTGTAGATGCATGCCACTGCACCCACCTCATAAAGCATTTTTTAGACACTCTAATTTAAGGCAAAGTAGTCAGATTAATAGAGTATTTGAGAAATGTAATTTCTTGGAAAATTCTGCAAATTTATTTCTTTTCAACATATTACTAGTTTACATCTAAATGATTATATGCCAAAAACAGTTTTTTAGTTCACACCATCAAAGTGATTAAAAATTACTGGACTCCCACAAACTGTAATGAAGTGCCATTATGTATCTGGACATAAGGTTGGAGGAAGTGTTCTTAGGCCCACTGAAGATACCCTGGGCCATTTATGTCAAAGCATTGTGGACCATGCACCATTTAAACCAGATGGCAAGTCCCTTGATTAAAGAGCTGAGAATCAGCGCTAAGTTGTCTGTTGTACATCCCTCAAGAGTACTGTGGGGCACAAAGGTGCTTAATAAGCATGAGCTGATAGACGGGTTAAGCGCTGGGGACTTTGCAGTCAGACCACAATTTAAATCTCAGCTCCATTAGTTCCTAGTGCCAGTGGCCTTGAACAAATTATTTGACCTCTTAGCCTTAGTCTCCTTATCTAGAAATTGAGGGGTGGCAGGAAGAAGGGGAGGAGAGGATGGGGGTAGCAGCATTTCCCTTGTAGGATTGAATGAGCTTATACATGCAGATAGCTCACTCCAGCTTTTGGCCCAGAGTAAGTGGTCACTAAAGGTTAGCCACAGCTGTCAGTAACAATTCCCTCTCTTCCTGCCTGGGTGTTCTCTTCCATTACAGACAGAGTGGGAAGCTTTGGAGCTGACGGATCACCAGTGGGCACTAGATGATGTCGAAGAAGAGCTCATGGCCAAAGACCTCCACTTCGAAGGCATGTTCAAAAAGGAATTACAGACTTCTATTTTTTGAAGACCGAGCAGGGATTAGCTGTGTCAGGAACTTGGAGTTGCACTTAACCTTGTAATTTTGTTTGGAGCTGGCACCTCTTGGAATAAAAAGGAGGATGCACGAGCTGGCAGGCATGCAGCAAGGCTTGTTCTTGTCTGGGCTGGGTTCCCCTTTATGTTTGAAACTAGAGGAAATAGGAGTATGCTGGGCAACTTGTTATTTTTAAAATGTTGTAAATGTTCCTTCTGGTGACTAGTAATGAAAGTCAGAGAAAGGGGGAAACCTCAAGCTACCGATAATATATAAAATCTCGGCTGGGCGCAGTGGCTCACGTCTGTAATCCCAGGATTTTGGGAGGTTGAGGCGGGTGGGTCACGAGGTCAGGAGTTCAAGATCAGCCTGGCCAAGATGGTGAAACCCCATCTCTACTAAAAATACAAAAAAATTAGCCAGGCATGGTGGTGGGCACCTGTAATCCCAGCTTCTTGGCAGGCTGAGGCAGAGAATTGCTTAAACCTGGGAGGCGGAGGATGCAGTGAGCTGACATCGCGCCACTGCGCTCCAGCCTGGGCGACAGAGCAAAACTCCATCTTAAAAACAAAAACAAAAACAAAAACATATATATATATATCTTAGCAGAAGCCCAGTCTTCGGAGGAAGCATTGTTAGTTATAGCTAATGATTATGTGCAGGCAGCCTGACATCTAGCCACAGTAAACTCCTGTTTTCTTGGGATCCAAACACCGTGTTTTACCATTAGTTTTGTTAGTGTTGTTAACTTTACACAAGTAAACCATTTCCACTACCAAAGGTTTAGAAACTATGGATGAACAAAATGAATCTCCCTGTATTGTTCATTTTGAGCCTACATAGACATAGAGACCAAATATGTCAAAACCTTATTCAAATAAACTCTCTTCAGAGTGAATACCCAGGGCCAGGACAGACTCAGCAAACCTTCTATATCACTTAATTCTGCCCAGCGAAAATCAGTGACCCTGAGGCACTGCCAGATTCTAAAGTGCCTTTGGGATCATCAGAGACCGGCTATAAATAATGCAAAATCTTGATCTGGATGTCAGTATATCAAATCTTATCAAATCCATTGACAAATCAGTGGTGCTATACTGGAAATGGCTACTCCTTTGGATGAAGGACCTCATTTCCCAGTTGCTCGGAACAAAAGAGAATTTACATATTGCTGTAAGAAGGGAGAGACCGCAGTTGTTGGTAGACACACAGATAAGGGTGCCCAAGAATAATTCTTTCTGGATTAAAGGTCCCAGGGAAGCGACCGGGTGCCATTTCTGTACCAAGAGGTGAATATAATTTGCATGTTGAGTGCGGTAATTAAGAACAAACGACTCTTGACTCCACAAATTAAACCATCCTGTTTTCTCTTCTTTGCCTGTGAAAGTGTTGCCTCTGTAAGTCACTAACAACCTTCTGCCAACAGTTGACTGTCTATCTTGGACCAGTGCAGGGAGTCTAAGATGAAAGAGATGTGAACCTTGCCCTCTCTCTCACAAGAGAGAGACACATAAGAGCTTTTTAAAATTTTTTATTATTTTTTTAGAGACGATACCTTGCTGTGTTGCCCAGACTGGTCTTGAACTTGTGAGCTCAAGCCATCCTCCTGCCTCAGTCTCCCAAAGTGCTGGGATTACAGGCATGAGCCACTGTGCTTGGCCAAAAGAGACCTTTTTTTGAGGTCACTGAATCTGAGAATCTGGAATCTCTGACCCTGGCCTCCAGAGTAACATATGTGGGCATAGACACAGACATGTCCCTCTAAAGCTTATTCATAATGACCTGCAGACCCAAGTTAAGAAACCCTGACCTTTAACAATAGTTAAAATGGCTGCTTATACCTCTAGAAAAGGAACAAGTGTTCACAGGGGAGCTAACCTTTGACCTGGGTCTTGAAAGACTTCCTCTGTGTAGAAGGGCATTCCAAGCAGAGAAAACAGAATCAGCAAAAGCCTGTGGATTAAACTGTCTGCAATTCATTGCACCCCAAGGAAGTGGGGAGTGGTCCAGTATGCCCTGGAAAGGTCCAGGTTGGGTAGCATGCAAATGGTAATTGGTGATTGAGTGGTAGCGGCCTCGTTCCTCTGTATCGGGAGCATTTGAGTCTGCCTCTTCACCCACACAAGGTTTGGCCTTTTTCCCTTGTAGCAAAGATGGGTGGTTAAAATGTGTGTGACCAGCCTGGCCAACATGGTGAAACGCCGTCTCTACTAAATATACAAAAATTAGCCAGGCGTGGTGGTGTGCACCTGTAATCCCAGTTACTCGGGAGGCTGAGGCAGGAGAATCACTTGAACCTGGGAGGCGGAGGTTGCAGTGAGCCAAGATCATGCCACTGCACTCCAGCCTGGGCAACAAGAGTGAAACTCCATCTCAAAAAATGAAAATTAAAAAATGTGTGTGAGACTTTCCTGTCCCATTGTACTGGTAGTAAATGCACAGACCTGTCCTTGGCATCAGTGAGTCAAAAGGAAAAGCCAAGGTTGTTTTAGTAGGCTCTTTCCAGAGCCAGCGCACAGGCTTAGGGAGCAGTGCTTATTGTGTGTATTTCTTGGAGTTCAATTTGGGCCAGGCTATAAATGAGAATTGCATCTCTTCCATCCACCTTGACTTATCACCTGATACCATTTAGGACACCACAAATGTCTACTTGCTGATCATGGAATAGAACAGGGGTGTCCAATCCTTTGGCCTCCCTGGGCCACACTGGAAGAAGAATTGTCTTGGGCCACACATAAAATACACTAACACTAACGATAGCTGATAAGCTACAAAACAAACAAAAAACAGTGTTTTAAGAAAGTTTATGAATTTGTGTTGGGCCGCATACCAAGCTGTCCTGGGCCGCATGTGGCCTGCAGGCCAGACAAGCTTGGTATAGAAAGTACCATACAAGGAAAGCTAAATATTGACAGTCAACTGCACAACACAACTCAGAAAAATACAATTTAGATTTGAGGTGAGTACGTAAACCCGTGCTTAGGGACAAAAGTCAGCTTGATTTGTCAACAGTCAGCGTGTGATGGGTATGTGTGTATGTGAAAGAGTGTTACTAACGGGATTAGGAATATTGCAGTTGCCGGCGACAAGCTGAACTCAAGCAATTAAAAAGGAATGGAAATTGACTCAATAACTAAAATGTCCCGTGGGTGGCTTCAGGCACAGCTGGATCCAGGGCCTCTCATGATATCATCAAGACTCGGTTGCTTTCTCAAGTCTGCTTCTTAGGCAGTTAGTTTTCTTATAGAGGCATGAGATTAGTAATCCTAGTGAAAAGAAAGCACCCCTTTTTAAAAAATCTAGCAAAAGTTAGGATTGCATCTTAACTAATCTGCCTTGGGTCAAATGCAAATTCCAGGAACTGCTTAGCTTCTCATAAATAAACTGTAAGAACTGAAGGTATAATAGGAGTGATTCCCCAAAGGAAAACTGGGATGCTGTTGCCTGAAGAAGTGGCATGGGTACCAGACAAAAAATATTTTAACCTTTAATCATCCAAACCATCTGGAATGTTCCCAACAGGAGGTGCTGTCCCTGTCCTTGGAGGTAATTGCAGTCTGCAAACATTTGCAGGATTTCTATAGTGTGCTCAGGGCCATGCTAGATATTTTCAGATCTTTCTGTTCATTCAACCAATAGTGAATTGAGTGTTGCCAGATACTGCATATGAACAAGACACAGTCACAGACCTTAAAAACTCAGACTACTAGACCAACCTGGCTAACACGGTGAAACGCCGTCTCCAATAAAGAATACAAAAAAATTAGCCAGGCCTGGTGGTGGGTACCTGTAGGCCCAGCTACTTTGGAGGCTGAGGCAGGAGAATGGCGTGAACCCAGGAGGCGGAGCTTGCAGTGAGCCGAGATTGTGCCACTGCACTCCAGCCTGGGTGATAGAGTGAGACTCCGTCTCAAAAACAAAACAAAACAAAACTCAGACTGCTATAGTACATGCTGTGACAGGGACGATCCTAGGGAGGCCGTGGGAACATCCTTCAGGTCATGCAATCAACCCGAATGCTCAGGGAAGGCTTCCCAGCAGAAACATCTCAACTAAGATGTGAACGATCATGAGGAACTTGCCAGAAAAAAATATACAGACTGTTCCAAACAGAGGCAACAGTGTGTGCAAAGCCTCAGAGGCAAAAATGTTGGTGTTTTCATGGAACTGAAACAAGACCTGCATGACCCTGCAGTGTAGAATATGAAAGGACACTGATAAACATTTGGATTGTACACTTAAAACGGGTGAATGGGGTGGGGTGCGAATTATAGCTCACTAAAACTGCTTCAGAAAACAAAATGAGGAGGTAGTCCTAGGGCCAGATGGCAGAGGAGCTTATAAGTCATCCCTCAGAGGCGGAACTTCATCCTGATGAAGCCTTTGTAGGGACTGGTGTGAAGGGATTTGCTGCTGGGCAAGGAATGGAATGGAGGGGCAGAAGTGGGTGTGGAGAGCACTGGAGTGAGAGTGAGATGGTAGTGCGGTCAAAGGAGAAGGCGCGGCATGGAAGTCATGTCTGTGATTGGCTCCTGCTTTCTCACACTCACTGTGTTGCTTTGCAGAAGACAATTTCCCTCTTTGGGCCTCAGTCTCCCCACCAGTCACAAAGGGATCATATGGTGCAGCTACTTTGGAAAAGTCTGGCAGGTCCTCAAAAGTTTAAATGTAAAGTTTCCATATGACCCGGCAGTTCCACTCCTAAATAGATATATACCCAAGAGAAGTGACAACATACTGGCCAGGCATAGTGGCTCATGCTGGTAATCCCAGCACTTTGGTAGGCCGAGGTGGGCAGATCATGAGGTCAGGAGTTCGAGACCAGCCTGACCAACATGGTGAAACCTCCGTCTCTACTAAAAATATAAAAATTAGCTGGGCGTGATGGCGTGCCCCTGTAATCCCAGCTGAGGCAGGAGAATCGCTTGAACCTGGGAGGTGGAGGTTGCAGTGAGCCAGGATCATGCCATTGCACTCCAGTCTAGGCAACAGGGTGAGACTCCATCTCAAAAAAAAAAAAAAAAAAAGAACACGTATGTCCAGATCAGGTGTGTTGGCTCATGCCTGTAATTCCAGCACTTTAGGAGACTAAGGCAGGCGGATCCAGCCTCCTGTAGTCCCAGCTACTCAGGAGGCCGCGGCAGGAGAATTGCTTGAACCTGGGAGCCAGAGGTTGCAGTGAGCCGAGATCGCACCACTGCACTCCAGCCTGGGCTACCGACTGGGCAACAAAGCGAGACTCTGTCTCAAAAAAAAAAAAAAAAAAAAAAGAAAAAGAGAAAAAAACATGTCTACACAAATACATATACATGAATATTCACAGAGCATTATTCATAGTAGCCACAAGGTGGGAAACAACCCAAATGTCTATCAGCTAACAGATGGATAAATGAAATATAGTATAGCCATACAATGGCGTATTATTCAGCAGTAAAAAGAATAAAGTACTGACCAGGTGCAGTGGCTCACGCCAGTAATCCCTGCACTTTAGGAGGCTGAGGTGGGAGGATTGCTTGAGGCCGGGAGTTTAAGACTGGCCTGGTGGGCCGGGCGCGGTGGCTCAAGCCTGTAATCCCAGCACTTTGGGAGGCCGAGGTGGGCGGATCACGAGGTCAGGAGATCAAGACCATCCTGGCTAACACGGTGAAACCCCGTCTCTACTAAAAATACAAAAAATTAGCCGGGCGTGGTGGCAGGCGCCTGTTGTCCCAGCTACTCGGGAGGCTGAGGCAGGAGAATGGCGGGAACCTGGGAGGCGGAGCTTGCAGTGAGCCGAGATCGCGCCACTGCACTCCAGCCTGGGCGACAGAGCGAGACTCCATCTCAAAAAAAAAAAAAAAAAAAAAAAGACTGGCCTGGCCACATAGCAAGACCCTGTGTCTACAAAAAAATAAAGTTATCTGGGCATGATGGCGTATGCCTGTTGTCCCAGCTACCCAGGAGCCTGAGGCAGGAGGATGGTTGCTTGAGCCCAGAAGTTGAAGATTACAGTGAGCCATGATTATGCCACTGCACTCCAGCCTGGGCAACAGATTGAGACCCTGTCTCTAAAACAGTAAAATAGTCTACACACAATGTCTCATGCCTGCATTCCAAGTACTTTGGGAGGCTGAGGCGGGAGGATCACTTGAGCCCGGGAGTTGGAGACCAGCTTAGGCAACATAGTGAGTCCTCGTCTCCACAAGAAAATGAAAAAAATAATCAGCCAGGCATGCTGGCACATGCTTGTGGTCCCAGCTACTGGGGAGGCTGAGGTGGAAGGATTGCTTGAGCCCAGGAGGTCAAGGCTGCAGTGAGCCATCATTGCACCACTGCACTCCAGCCTGGAAGACAGAGCAAGACCCTGTCTCAAAACGATAAATAAATAATAATAAAGTATTTATCACTATTTTACCAGAATTTTTTTTTTTTTTGAGACAGAATCTTGCTCTGTCACCCAGGCTGGCGTGCAGTGGCGCGATCTTGGTTCACTGCAACCTCTGCCTCCCAGGTTCAAGTGATTCTCGTGCCTCAGCCTCCCGAGTAGCTGGGATTACAGGCGCGCACCACCGTGTCTGACTAATTTTTGGATTTTTAGTAGAGGAGGGGTTTCACCATGTTGGCCAGGCTGGTCTCAAACTCCTGACCTCAGGTGATTCACCTGACTTGGCCTCCCAAAGTGCTGGGACTACAGGCATGAGCCACTGCCCCTGGCCCAGAATTTTTTAATGTATCTCCCAAAATCACTTTTTTGTGGGAGGGGAGGGAGCAGGGAAGTTGGATATTTTCAAAGTAGATCACAAGTATGTCATTTCACACATAAGTAGTAGGTATCATAACAGATATGGAATTTTTTACACATAACCCACAAGGCCATTATTTCACCTGATGCAAACATGCTTATACCTTAATATGTCCTAAGACTCAATCTGTGTTCGTATTTCCCTAATTGTCTTAAAACGTCTTTTCCACAGTGGATTTATTTGACTGAGGCTCCCAACGAGGCCCCCACGTGGCATTTGGTTGCTATATCTCTTAAATCTCTTATGTAACAGTTTTCCCTCCCTCCCTTTTTTTTCAAGACATTCATTTGTCGAAGAAACCATGTTGTTTGTTGTCTCTGTAGAATTCTGTGAATCTCTGAAAATGTTATCTGAATGGGAAATTAAATCTTCAGATTGTTTTTCACTTTAAGGAAAGATTAAGGGGACTGAATTAGTGATAGATGCATGGAATATTAAGCAAATGAAAAACCAAGCAGTACTTACTGCAGGAGAAACAGAATGTCTGGGGAGGGAATTATTATACTCACAGTACACTTCTTGAATCAGCTTGAATAATTGTTTCACAGTTCTAGTATTGTAAATGCAGAATAATGATATCAAAAAACTACAGAAAAATATGGAAAGTAATAGAAGAGCTACATTTTCATATTATCTTCATAGTAGTCAATAGATTAACCCTGAAAACTGAAAATAATTAACATTAGCAGCATAAATCTGATGTGAAAATAGGATAAATACCAGAAGAAATAACCAGAAGTACCAGAAAGACTTGAAAATAATTACTTCCAGAAAGTGGGAATTGAGAGTGAAAGGGAATGGGGTAAGGATCTGCTGATTTTAAAGTGGCATCAGATTTCACACACACAAAAAATAACTCTTGGCCAGGTGTGGTGGCTCACGCCTATAATCCCAGCACTTTGGGAGGCCAAGGCAGGCAGATCACTTGAGGTCAGGGGTTCGAGACTGGCCTGGCCAACATGGTGAAACCCCGTCTCTGCTAAAAATACAAAAATTAGCCAGGCGTGGTGGTGCATGCCTGTAGTCTCAGCTACTTGGGTGGCTGAGGCAGGAAAATGGCTTGAACTCAGGAGGCGAAGGTTACAGTGAGCTGAGATCGTGCCACAGCACTCCAGCCTGGGTGAAAGACAGAGACTCTTGTCTCCAAAAACAAACAAAAAACCTCTTTAAAAAGATCAGGTTTGTTTAGTTGGTGTTGGTGGAAGCTAAAATCTGAGAATGAGTAGGTTAAGACTCCAGGAACCCTTCAGGCTGAATTTGGCCAGTTTGGTAAAAGAGTATAACTCCCCGTGCCCTCAGAGTTCACAACAGTGGGCAGAGCACAGAGAAGGTTCGCCAGCCTGCACTCTCTCCCACCTGTTCTCCCTTTTGTTTATTTTCTCATGCTTGCCAGAGCAACTAGCCAGAACGAAAATGCCAACCAACTGTCCTGGGCTTTGTCTAAGCAGGAGATTTCATCATTGCCAGCCCCATCTTCTTTGCCTTTTCTTTCTCTCTCTTTCCTTGGGGAGTCACAACAACTTTCAGCTCTGTTGGTTTGAAATCAACAGAGATCCAAACTGGAGGGCCTATTTTCATGGACTCAGTTAACTCCTAACACAGTAGGGGCCGCCTGGAAGGCCTGGGGTTTCCATCTCCCCCACTTTCCTCTCTCAGGTTCTTCCAGAGGGGCAGGAGGGTGTCATTACTATTAAAAGCACTGGTTCTGGCCAGGTGTGGTGACTCATGCCTGTAATCCTAGCACTTTGGGAGGGCGAGGTAGGCTGATCACTTGAGGCCAAGAGTTTGAGACCAGCCTGGCCAACATGGCAAAACCCTGCCTCTACTAAAAATACAAAAGCAAGATTCCATCTCAAAACAAAGAACATTAGTTCTAAAGTCAGGCCTGTGGCTTGGCCCCTTAGTTGCTGCATGACCTTTAACAAGTTATTGAACTTCTCTGAGCTTTAGCTTGCCAGCCGTATAATGAAAAACATAACACCTAGGGTTGTCATGAATACTTAAAAAGAATAATGGTGTGTAGCATAGTTTTTGGCAGACCAAGTGCTTGGTAAACAGGAGATACTGACCATCCCTTGTATACCCGGAGTCACCTTCCACTTATCCCCGCCGTCCCAGAGTCTCCAGAAGGATGCTGGGAGCTCTATCTGGAGCTGAGATACTCCCCATCCACACCTGCGTGCCTCATGTTCTCTGCTTACATTCACCTCCACCCCAGCCAGTCTCCTCTTTCCACAGGATCAGCTTTCACCTGGGCCTCTAGCCAAAGGGATCCTAATCTCTCTTGCATTTGTTTGGAATCTCAGAACACCTGCCGGTTGGTGATTTAGAAACAGGATGGGAGTGGGGCCCCTGGTTCCAAAGAGGGCAGCCAGCAAGCAGCCAGATGGCCCTGCATGGACTGGGAGGTCAGGCACTCACACACCTGCCCTCCTCAGGAGAAAGTGAGGAAGGGAACCGCGCCAGCTCTGAGCCTGTGGAGGGGATCTCAACATCTCCAAAGGAGGCTCCCAGCGAGTTCACAAGGGGAAGTGAGAGGAAGGATCCAGACTCCTCAGCTTCTGTAGGGGGCCCCTAGGACTGCCTTCTGGCCAAGACTGCCCACAGGAGAACAGATACAGGTCCCCCAAAGGAAGTTAGGATGCTGTCAGGAAGGGAAATGGTTATTGCAAAACCCTCCAAATGTCAATTAGCTATATGTAGAATCAGGATCCAGTTAACTTCCTACAAGATTGTAACAACTGGCTGGATCTAACAAGATAAACAACAAACAAATGTAGAATCCTACATTAAGAGTCAATAAACCGGTTGTACATGAAGAGATGGGAAGACCTTACTACTAGATCAATTGGGTAACAAAGTGATGTGGCTGCTAGAAACATTAATTCAGTGTGAGGCCGTATGAATGGAGTAGAATCCTGGAAAGGAGAAATGAAGGTTCAGCTTTACTCCCAACGAGGTTCATTTCCAAGAGTCCTACTTTCAGGGGGGGCATTGTTGAGCTGGTAAGAAGCAAACAGAAGAGATTCCACATGGTGAGAACGTAGAATCCTGTCCTGCAAGGAACAGCTGAAAAACTCAGAGTGTTTGTCCTGGAGAAAGAAGACTAGAGAAATGAGAGATGCCTTTACAATTCTGAAGTGGCTCCAATAAGGAAAACAGAGCTGGTCAGGTCATGTGTGAAATGGGCAAGGCCTGCACCTTCTCCCAGAGTCAAGCAGCTGAATGTAGGCCACACCATTTACCAGCCATTAGAGATGGAATATTCTTCAAACCGCAACACGTCAGACACAACTGGGGGCTGAGTATTGCTTTTCTGTGAGAGCTAGAGGTAGGAAGCCATTGGGAGGGAGATATCAGCTCAGCCCTAGGAAGAATTTTTTCTTTCTCTTTTTTAAGTGAAATTTGATTTTTTATTTGATACTGGTCTCTTTCTGTCACCCAGGCTGGAGTGCGGTGGTGTGACCTTGGCTCACTGCAACCTCTGGCTCCTGGACTGAAGTGATCCTCCCACATAACCCTCCTGAATATCTGGGACCCAGGTGCGCACCACCACACTTGGCTAATTTTGTTTCTTTTTTTTTGGTAGAGATGGGGTTTTGCCATGTTGCCCAGGCTGGTCTCGAACTCCTGGGTTCAAGCAGTCCTCCAGCCTTGGCCTCCCAAAGTGCTGGGAATATAGGCATGAGCCATTACACAGGCCAAATTTTCTTCTTCTTCTTCTTCTTTTTTTTTTTTTTTTTTTTTTTTTTTTTTTTTTTGTGACAGAGTCTTGCTCTATTGCCCAGGCTGGAGTGCAGTGGTCATTGCACTCCAGTGACACAGCTTATGGTCAATGACAGAGTGGTCAATGCACTCCAGTGACACTCCAGTGGCCATAGCTTACTGCAACCTTGACCTCTTGGGCTCAAATGATTCTCCAGCCTCAGCCTCTGGAGTAGGTAGGACTACAGGCATGCACCACCACGCCCAGCTAGTTTTTTTTTTTGTTTTTTTTTTTTAATTAAAAAAAGGTCTCAGGCCGGGCGCGGTGGCTCACGCTTGTAATCCCAGCACTTTGGGAGGCCGAGGCGGGCAGATCACGAGGTCAGGAGATCGAGACCACAGTGAAACCCCATCTCTACTAAAAATACAAAAAATTAGCCGGGCGTGGTGGCGGGCGCCTGTAGTCCCAGCTACTCGGAGAGGCTGAGGCAGGAGAATGGCGTGAACCCGGGAGGCGGAGCTTGCAGTGAGCCGAGATTGCGCCACTGCACTCCAGCCTGGGTGACAGAGCGAGACTCCGTCTCAAAAAAAAAAAAAAAAAAAAAAAAAAGGTCTCACCATCTTGCCCATGCTGGTCTTGAACTCTTGGGCTCAAAATGATCCTCCTCTCTAGGCCTCCCAAAGTGCTGGGATTACAGGTGTGAGCTACTGCACCCAGCCCTATCTCATTTTTGATAACCACATATATTTCCTGTATGGATTTCCCTTAAAGAATTGAGCCTAATAGTGGATGTTTAGTATATCAAGAGGTGTTCAGAGAAAGACCAGGAACATTTTGACAGTGTCTACCAGCCCCATATGCAGACCCACAGATTTTACTACCATGCCTCAGCCAGGCAATTATCTGGTAGGTGCACTATTGTACATGCACAGTGATGTGTTAAGCAAAGAATGGCCCCTGTTCCATTATCCCTGCGAGCAAAAGGCTAGAAACAACCTATGTCCAATCACAGGGGACAGGATAAAGAACAATAACTAGCTGACCATATGCTGGAATTCTCAACAGTGGATACAAGAAATGATATAGATCTATAGATATTTACATGAAAAATGTGCCAGAATATATTGGAAAGTGAAAGAGAAAAAGGCAAATTACAGAAATGTGTACAGTGGCTGGGCACGGTGGCTGACGCCTGTAATCCCAACACTTTGGGGGGCCGAGGCGGGCTGATCACCTGAGGTCAGGAGTTCGAGACCACCCTGGCCAACATGGTGAAACCCTGTCTCCACTAAAAATATAAAAATTAGCCAGGCATGGTGTTGCATGCCTATAATCCCAGTTACTAGGGAGGCTGAGGCAGGAGAACCACTTGAACCTGGGAGGCAGAGGTTGCAGTGAGCCGAGATCACGCCACTGCACTCCAGCCTGGGCGACAGAGCAAGACTGTCTCAAAAAAAAAAAAAGTGTACAGTATGACGTCATTTCTATTTAAGATGTACATGTAACTGTGCATTGAAAAGAATCTGAAGGATACATACCAAGCTGTAGGTAGGATTTACCTAAAAGGATATAGGGAGATAAAGAGGCAGTGAGCTCCCCGTCCCATGAGGTATGCAAGCAGAGGCTAGCTGCCCCGTTTTCAGGGATGCTGCAGAAGGCATTTCCACATCCCTCAGAGATGACCTCGGTTCTACTCTGAGCCCTGAGAGTCCCTGAGCGAGGGGAAGTCAGGGTCGAGAGAAGAGTCCAACCCTAAGGGGAAAGAGTTAAGCAGGGCTGCGCTCCTGTGGGCGGGCTCGCGATCGGCAGCGCCGGGCTCTGTTAGCCGAGTCTGAGCATCTCGGAGGATGCGGCGCGGCGAGCGGCTGCAGGGACGCGCGCAAGGTGAACGCGGGGGCTGCGGCGCGCAGGTGAGGAGCTGGCCCAGGGAGGGGGCGATGGCGGGACCCCGGCGGGGAGCGTGGCCTGCTGCACCCGTCGCGGGCGCAGGCGACCAGGCCTGCACGGCGCCCACCCCCATCCAGGACACTGCGGGAAGGCGCGGAGCCAGGGAGAGAGGAGACGCAGGAAGAGAAGGAGGAGGAGGAGAGGTAACCCGAGATGGACCAGCTCCGAGGCTGCCCTGCAACGGCCTCGCCCTGCCCCCAGGCCGGCCTCTCCCAGTCCCTGCGGCAGAGAGATCCGCCACCCCCCACAGCCTCTCCAGCAGAGTGGGAGCCCAGGGCTGGGCAAGCCCCTGCCTTGTCCGCAGGTGCCCATATCTCTTGGATTGGCAGTGGTAGGCAGATGGCATGTTTATCTTTGGAGGCCCCATTCAGCCGTTTTCTCGGCAAAGCTTTTTGGACCTCCTGTGGAAGATGAGCCTCCGAGGGTTTCACAACCCGATTGTGTCCACTCAGCTGTGTGACCTTGGGGGAGTTTCTCACCCTCTCTGAACCCCCGTTTCTTCCCCCTGTGAAATGGCTATTCCCACACCTTGTATTGGGAGGGCGGAATGACATGTTGCTAAGCTTAGCACAGGAGACTAACTGGGGAAGAACTAAACACAGGAGCACTGTTTTTAGCCAGCACCTGTGTTAGGGGCCTCTCAGCACACCCCTACTCCCAACCCTGGAGGCAAAGCCGTATCTCTGGGCCCCCAGCAGCTAGCCTAGACCAGGAGCAGCCCATGGGGCTCCGTGAATGTTTGAGAAATGAACTAACAAGGCTTTATTTAAGACAGAGTCTAAACTCGAGTTTGGAGGATGGGACTCAAAGGTCTTTGAACTCCTTGAAATTGTTCACAACTTTCGGTGAGCCTGGGTCTCTTCCCCGGGAGAGCACCAGGGGTTTTCAGTGGCTTCTTAAGGTGTCTGTGAGCCACCATGGGTTAAGAGCCAGGAAGCTTTGGGGACAGCTGCTCCCCAGAGAGGAAAAGAGCAGGGCCTCTGCCGCCAAACACACCCGGGCTTCAGCTCTCGCACCCTCCATGAACCCTCTCCTGGTGGTGGGGCCCCTTCCTGCCTCCCTGGCCCACCGACAGGCTCTTGAGAACAGGAACTTTTAGGGGATATCCACCTGGGGCCAGGTATATACTGGAGGCTGCAGGTTTGAAGTAAGAGGCACGAGATTATTACAGAATCAGACCAGGGTGACAAGTGCCCAAGAAGATGAGGGAAGGAAGGCGGGAAGAGGAATGTCTAAGCCGAAACAAGCCACCATCCTATCTTACCTGGGTGTTTACACTGGCCTCTCTCTCCCCTGCCCCCCCCCCTTTTTTTTTTTTGAGATAGAGTCTTGCTCTGTCGCCCAGGTTGGAGCGCAGTGGTGCAATCTTGGCTCACCACAACCTCCACCTCCTGGGTTCAAGTGATTCTCCTGCCTCAGCCTTCCGCGTAGCTGGGATTACAGGCACATGCCACCATGCCTGGCTAATTTTTGTATTTTTAGTAGTGATGGGGTTTCACTATGTTGGATAGGCTGGTCTCCAACTCCTGACCTCAAGCGATCCACCCACCTAGGCCTCCCAAAGTGCTGGGATTACAGGTGTGAGCCACAGCACCTGGCATCTCCGTTTTTTAAAACACGAATAAGGCTTTGTCATCCCGGTGCTTCCCATCCTCACTAGCTGCCTGTGGCATGTGGAATAAAATTCAGGTGCCCTGTCGTGGCCTACAAGACACCTGTGACCTCACCTCCGCCTTCCTGATTTTCATTTCCTGTGCTCCAGCCACACTCGTGTTCTTTTTTGTTTAGACAGAATCTGACTGCCACCCAGGCTGGAGTGCAGTGGCACAATCTCAGCTCACTGCAACCTCTGCCTCCCGGGTTCAAGTGATTCTCCTGCCTCAGCCTCCCAAGTAGCTGGGATTACAGGCACCCGCCACCACACCTGGCTAATTTTTGTATTTTTAGTAGAGATGGGGTTTTGCCATGTTGGCCAGGCTGGTCTCAAACTCCTGGCCTCAAATGATACACCAGCCTCAGCCTCCCAATGTGCTGGGATTACAGGCGTGAGCCACTGCGCCCAGCCCACACTCCTGTTCTTATTTCTTCAACTCACCCAGCTCATTCCTGCCTCAGAGCCTCTGTACTTGCTATTCCCTCTGCCAAATGCCTTTTCCCCAAATCTTCAAACAGCTCCTTCCTTCCTTCCTTCCTAACTTCCTTCCTTTTTTTTTTTTTTTTTTTTTTTTTTTTGACGGAGTCTTGTTCTGTTGCCCAGGCTGGAGTGCAGTGGTGCGATCTTGGCTCACTGCAAGCTCCGCCTCCCGGGTTCACGCCATTCTCCTGCCTCAGCCTCCTGAGTAGCTGGGACTACAGGCGCCCGCCACCAGGCCTGGCTAATTTTTTTTGTATTTTTAGTAGAGACGGGGTTTCGCTGTATTAGCCAGGATGGTCTCGATCTCCTGACCTCGTGATCCGCCCGCCTCGGCCTCCCAAAGTGCTGAGATTACAGGCGTGGGCCACCGCGCTTAGCAGCTCTTTCTTATTCAGCATTTAGCTTAAATGTCACCTCAGAGAGGACGTTCTGGTACCCCTATGTAACTGGCCTCTCATCCATCTCTTAGCCCTGTTTTGTTTTCTTCATAGCTCATCTTATTTAAAATCATGTATTGTCTGTCTCTCCCCTAGAATGCTGTTCACGAGGGCAGTCTCGTCAGTCTTGTTCGCTGCTTTATCATGAGGGCCTGGCACATAGTGTGTGTTCAAATTATTTGTTGAAATAGTTAAGGGGAATGGAGAGACAGAAAGCTTTCTGGACAGAGGGAAAAGTGAAAGGGTTCTAATGCTTGTCAAGTGTCAGGTATGAACCTTGCCCATACGTGTTTAGTTATTTGTCTCTTAAGAGCCCCCTTGAGTTAGGCATGCTTATTATCCCCAATTTACTGATGGGAAAACTATGATGCAGAGAGGTAAAATGACTCCCCCAGGAAATGAAGACACTGGGATTCAAACTCAGGCCCCTCCCCAAAGGCCGGTGCATATTCCTCTCCCCCTCCACCTCTCTCATTTTTGAAGTGGGGCTTTAGGAATAACATTTCAGGCTGGGCGCAGTGGCTCATGCCTGTAATCCCAGCACTTTAGGAGGCCAAGATGGGCGGATCACCTGAGGTCAGGAGTTCAAGACCAGCCTGGCCAACATGGCGAAACCCTATCTCTATTAAAAATATAAATTAGCCAGGGGTGGTGGCACATGTCTGTAACCCCAGCTACTCGGGAGGCTGAGGCAGGAGAATCACTTGAACCTGGGAGGTGGAGGTTGCAGTGAGCCGAGATCACGCCACTGCACTCCAGCCTGAGCGACACAGCAAGACTGTCTCGAAAAAAAAAAAAAAAAAAAGAGAACAGGATTTCAGCAAGTGAAGGGGAAGGGAGAGAGCATTCCCTGCTGACAGAACAGCAGAAGCAAAGGCACGGGAGTCACGCAGTCCAGCGAGTGTTGGAGGAAAGATGAACAGCCTGTGGTGGCCAGGGTCTTGGAAGCCCAGGAGAGGAGCTTATGTTCTTTCCTGAGGGAAATAGGGAGCCACTGAAGGTTTTAAAGCAGGGCAAGTGCCACATCCAGCAATTTTAAAAGCAGAGAAGCTGCTGCCTTGCGTTGCTTTTCTTTCCTGCCAGCCCCTTGAGGAAGGCATGGGCGCTCCCAGCCCTCACATGTCATTCCATGCCCTGTTTTTTTTTTTAGGCTCATCCAGTGAGGACTGGAAGGTGGGGGCTTTAGGCCCAGGCATCGGAATAGACCATGGCCCCCAGCCCATGGGGCTGTGTATGTGGCCTTCTGCTGTTGTTGCTGCTGCCACTCCTGGGGACTGGCCCTGCCCTGGGGAGGGGCTTTCCCAGGCCACTTGAAAACTCCGAAATCCCTATGATCCCTGGAGCCCACCCTAAGGGCTCTGTGGGCTCAGAGCCCCAGGCCTTTGACGTCTTCCCGGAGAACCCCAGAGCTGAGAGTCACAGGAACTCTGATGTCCGCCACACCCCTGCTGAAGAGATGCCTGAGAAGCCTGTAGCCTCTCCCCTTGGCCCAGCCCTGTACGGGCCCAAAGCAGCCCAAGGAGCTCAGAGAGAACAACTCCCAGGAACTGATGACCTCCAGATGGCTCGAGGACCAAGCTCCCACGGCTGGACAGGACCTCTGGACCCACAAGAGCTTCTGGAGCAAGAAGCAGTGGCTCCCCACCCAGTGGGCCACCCTCATCTCACTTTCATCCCCACAACTCCCAGACTTCAACTCAGGGTAGCCACAGTTCCTCCCTCCCTACAGCATGACAGCCAAGAGGGACAGTGGCCACCTAGAGATGAGAGTCTGAAGGTCAAAACTAAGAGCAGGGTCCCACCCACTTCTCCCTCAGACCACCAGGGCCCACCCCACACCCTTGTTCCCCACTCAGGTACTGTCAAGAGGCCAGTGCTGGAAGGACAGGGTGGGTTTGAGGAACATTTCCAGGAGGCAGCTCAAGGCCCCCTCTTCACCCAACAGGATCCAGCAGTCCCTGATGTTGGCTCGGTACCCCCAGTTGAGGTGGTGTACTCTCAGGAGCCGGGGGCCCAGCCAGACTTGGCATTGGCCAGAAGCCTTCCTCCTGCTGAGGAGCTGCCAGTTGAGACTGCCAAGAGGGCTGGCGCTGAGGTGTCCTGGGAAGTCAGCTCCCCAGGTCCCCCGCCCAAGCAGGCTGACCTCCCTGACACTAAGGATTCACTAGGACCCCAGCCCATGGATCCACCCGCCTCAGAGGCTCCTGATGGACCGTCTAAGCCAGGTGGGTATCAATGAGAGTGCCGAGCGATGTTCCGGGGCAGCGGGATGCCTCAATTCTGTTTGACCCTGCGTCCCTCTAGGTCTCATTTTCCTCTTTGTGGCAAATGAGGGTGATTGTGACTCAATCCTGAGGGATTAGGAGGACCATAGGAGGGTCAGGTAAGGTGATGACTGCTTTGTCATTTCAGAAATAACAGCAACAAATGGAGCAGACCCCATCTCCCCCCAGCGGGTGAGAGGAGCTGTGGAGGCCCCAGGCACCCCCAAGTCTCTCATCCCTGGTCCCTCAGACCCTGGCCCAGCTGCAAACCGAACAGAGAGCCCCATGGGGGCCCTGCAGCCAGGTGAGAGCATGGCTGGGGTGTGGGGAGAGGGAGTGCTCTGTCTAGTAACTGAGAACCTCTGTTGGGGGTGTGTGAGGGGTGGAGGGCGGGGAATGAATGGAGACAATCACCTGCTTAAAGGAGTTGCCCAGGGCCTCCTTCAAACAACCTAGGATAATAAATTCATACTCACTGGGAAATCTGGGAGAAGTCATTTGCCCTTTTGGGGCTAGAATGTTCTAATATGTAACATGGATATGTTTAGAACAAAAAAAACATAAAAATTAGTTGGGCTTGGTGGTGCATGCCTGTAGTCCCAGCTATTCCAGAGGCTGAGGTGGGGGATCACTTGACTTGGAGGTCAAGGCTGCAGTGAGCCCACATTGCACCACTGCACACCAGCCTGGATGACAGAGTGAGAACTTGTCAAAACAAAAACAAAAACAAAAAAATTCCAATGCCCAAGCCACGTCCCAAGAAATTCTTATTCCTTGGTCTCCAGAAGATTCTAATATGCAGCCCATGTTTTGAACTGCTGGGGTACTACCTCCCTGATAGTAGCATTAATAAAAATGATAGCTGACATCCATTTAGCACTTACTGGGTGTTGGGCACCGGGCTAAACATTTCATCTTCTTCACAACGCAGTGAGGCAGGTGCTGTTGTCTCCATTTTGCAGATTTGCTTGGAAAAGTTAAATGACTTGCCAACCACACTAGAGGGTGAGAGAAAATCAAAAGCACTTTTCAAATGGCTATTTTAATATTATTATAATTGCAGATGAAGCCGAGGAGTGGCCGGGGCGCCCCCAAAGCCATCCCCCAGCACCCCCAGTCCAGGCCCCCTCGACGTCGCGCCGGGGCCTCATTCGAGTCACCACGCAGCGAGCCCTGGGCCAGCCTCCCCCTCCGGAGCCCACAGCCAGCTCCATGGCTTCAGCCCCAGCCTCCAGCCCCCCAGCCAACGCCACTGCACCCCCGCTACGCTGGGGCCCCCTTCGGCGGGTCCTGAGCTTCTCCTGGGAGCTGCACGTCTACGGGGTGGGGGTACTCTTTCTGCTGCCCGCGTTGTTGGCGCTGGCTGCTCTGGCAGCCGCCCCAGCAGGGCCCCGGCTGGCATTGGTGGCAGCAGTGCTGGTGCTCGTGGCTTCGGGGCTGCGATCCGCCTACATGCTTACCGACCCTTACGGCTCGCAGGCGCGGCTGGGCGTTCGCGGGGGCCTGGTGCTCTACAACCTGCCCTTCCCCTTGCTGCTCACGGCGCTGGCGGCCCTGACTCTGCTCGGCCTGGGCGCGGGGCTGCCGCCACCGCTGCAAAACCCACTCCTGCTGGGAGCAGTGGCGTTGGTGCATGGTGTAGGGTTGCTCGCGACAGACCTGCTGTCCACATGGTCTGTGCTCAACCTCCTGACGCAGGGCTTGTCGTGCGCCTGGGGCGCGGCGGTGGCTCTGGGCACCCTCTGCCTGTGCCGTCGCCGCCTGCTGGACGGCCCACGGGGCTGGGATGCCAGCCCGGGCCCTCGGCTGTTGGCCGTGGCGGGCGCGCTGGGGCTGCTGGCTAGCGGCTTGCAGCTGGCGGCTGCGCTCTGGCTATACCCGGGCCCAGGCCGCGTGGGCCGCTTCTCGTGGGCCTGGTGGGGTGTCCACTTCTGGCTGCGCCTCCTGGAGCTGACATGGGCGCTCGCCCTGGCGTTGGCCACGGTGGCTGCTGCGAGACCCAGGCCGCCCACGGAGCACGCTTGCTGGGCTAAGCTGATGCGTCTGGCGTGCCCGGCGCCGTCGGGCAAGAGCGAGGTGCCGGAGCGACCCAATAATTGCTATGCAGGGCCCAGCAACGTTGGTGCAGGCAGCTTGGACATCAGCAAGAGCCTCATCCGCAACCCGGCGGAGAGTGGGCAGCTGGCCACGCCCAGTTCAGGCGCTTGGGGCTCGGCTGCGTCGTTGGGTCGCGGACCCCAGGGTGGCCCGGGACTGTCCCGCAACGGTGTGGGACCGGCGCCATCGCTGAGCGAGTTGGATCTGCGGCCGCCATCGCCCATCAACCTTAGCCGCAGCATCGACGCCGCGCTCTTCCGCGAGCACCTGGTGCGAGACAGTGTGTTTCAGCGTTGCGGCCTCCGCGGCCTGGCCTCCCCGCCGCCTGGAGGCGCTCTGCGGCCGCGCCGGGGCAGCCATCCCAAAGCCGAGCTTGACGACTCTGGCTCCTCGCTCCTCCGCGGCCGCTGCAGGTCGCTCAGCGACGTGCGCGTACGCGGACCGGTCCCACAGCACGTAGTGGAAGAACCCGACGGGGCTTCTGGCAGCTCCCTGGACAGCTTCTCCAGGGGCTCACTCAAGATCAGTTGGAACCCCTGGCGCCACGGGCTGTCATCAGTGGACAGTCTGCCCCTAGATGAGTTGCCCAGCACGGTACAGCTACTGCCTGCCCCGACCCCAGCCCCTGACTCTACCGCTGCTCGGCCGGGGGACGGCCAGGGAGAAGTCCAGTCGCGCGGCAAGCCTGGGGAATCCCGCAGCGCCTCCAGTGATACCATCGAGCTTTGAGGAGCGGTTCTGACGCAGGACCAGGACCCTGCCCGATGCCCACATGGCATGGCTTACTGAGACAGTTGAGCCTTTAAAAAATGGGCATCCTGGCCGGGCGCGGTGGCTCACGCCAGGAATCCCAGCACTTTGGGAGGCCGAGGTGGGTGGATCACGAGGTCAGGAGTTCGAGACCAGCCTCCCGGTCTCGAACATAGTGAAACCGTCGTCTCTACTAAAAATGCAAAAAAATTAGCCAGGTGGCACACGCCTGTAGTCCCAGCTACTCGGGAGGCTGAGGCGGGAGAACTGCTTGAACGGGGAGGCAGAGGTTGCAGTGAGCCGAGACCGCGCCATTGCACTCCAGCCTGGGTGACAGAGTGAGACTCCGTCTCAGAAAAAAAAAAAAAAAAAAGGCATCCCCAGGCCTCTACCTGACGGCAACCCCCAGGGGACAGCCAGGTTTGAACTCGCCCCACCCCCATGCCGTTTTTTGCTTTTAATATTTCTATTTTTTTTCAGCCGGCATTTTGCACAGAGGCCGTGTCTTATGCGGAATACAGGGTGGGTGTGCATGGATTCGGGCATGAAGAACAGGGAGCAGGTGCCCCATACTCCCCAATGTGGAGTGATGAGCCTCGCTTGTCTAGATTGTCCTCTTTGTGCCAAAGAAATAAACCCTTAGGACTTGGCTCACGCTTCCCTCTGGCCATGCCAGGATCCTGTACTCATAGGAGGAAGGAGAGACTGGAGGCCCTGCCTCCCAGTCATTCTAAGTCCTGTGTATTGGACGGAGAGGAGGACTCCGAGGAAAGGTTGCTTGAGGCTTGGAGGCTCTGGTCATAATGGCAACCACACTTTTATTGAACATCTGTTGTATACTGTCCAGGTCTTCACATTTATCACCTCATTTAATTCTCATGTTAAGCCTGAGTGGAAAGCATTATGAAGCCCATTTGAGGAAAGAGAAGAGTGAAGTTCAGAGGCAAAAGTCATCTGTCGAGGGTCCTTTGCCAAATGACAGCTGGCATGGAACCCTCCTAAGGCTGATTCCTCTATCCTCCTTCTCCTAACAGCACTTCAAGGGCAACCTTCTCCTCTATCTTTTCTCCACTCACCATCAAAGAAGCCCTCAATTTCCCAGGATTCTAGGAAATTTCCCTAAGGTGGTGGTGGGACAGGTAGTAAGACTGAAGCCTTTTAACTTTCCAAGACCTTTCTTTATTTCCTGAGATGAATAAATAAGTGGCAATGGGGGGTGGGGATGTGTTGAACACAGAACAGGAGCTGGCAGCATGCAGCTGGCAGGAGGGGGCTGTGATGGCCCCACCCCTGTGAGGACCTCCTCATCCTAAGCAGGGGCCAAAGCTCACTAGCAGCCACCATTAAGGAAAAACTTTTGAAATTCACACATTATGAAGCCTGCCAGTCCCCGCTAGGTGAAGAGCTCATGGTATCCACCTTCAGGGCTACTTTTTACCCCAGGGGCCTTGTCTGCCCGGGCCTGGGTACCTGGGTTGCTCTGTAAGGCAGGTAGGGGTGCTTACCCCACTCTCAAAAATAAACCAAGCTGTCCTGAGTGTCCAGCAGGAGGGCAGCCCAAGCTCTGGGGGCAGTGTGGGTGGGAGGAGATCCTACAAGTGGTGGCCGAGATTATCTGCCCTTGATGAAGCCCTCCAGCACACGGTCACTGCGCTCTGACAACCAGTAGCCAGTCATGGCCGCCACAGCCCCAATGAAGATGGCGGTGAACACCAAGTCGCCCTTAGCAGCCAGTGTGGCCAGTGCACAGATGATGACGCCAAAGAACATCTGCTGCAGCACCACCAACTCGTCCTCTGTCATCTCTGAGAAGAAGCCTGCTGACTCTGCAGAAGAGCAAGAGATGCAGCCTGGCACTCGTATCCCTGTTCCTGGTAGTTCTTGGAGTCTCCCCAGAACTCCCACACACCTGATCATCATGGCCACCAGGCCTGCCCAGCAAGCCAGGCACACAACATTTACTGCTCAAAACCACTCTGCAAGGGGCAGTTACCATCCCTGTCTCACTAAATGGGAAAGTAAGACTCAGAGAGGTAAAGGGGTTGGACTTGCCAAGGCCATGTGGTAGACAAGTTGGGGGCAGAGCATTTATTACATGTATGAGTCTCGTTCTACGGTCAGACTGTCTGGATTGGGATCCCAGCTCTGCAACATGCTTGCCATATAGCCCTGGGAAAGTAGCTTCATCTCTCTGCATCTTCGTTTTTACATATGTAGAATGGGGATGAGAACCCAACCTCCAGCGTTGGGTTGTTTCAGGGGTTAAATAAGTTAAGATGAGGAATGCACCTAGAACAGCATCTGACACAGTAATTGCTGGGGAAATGGTCCCTGCCATCGTTGTGATTACCCTGCATCTCACCACACCCCCAGCCTAGGACAGCTTTCAGCAGGCCAGGGCAAACACTGGTTCCATTGGATAGATGAGGAAACAGGTTAAGGAGGCAGACTGATTTGATGCCAAGTCTGATTCCCTTTATACCCTGGAAGGTGTAAGGCTGCTGAGAGCCAACCTGGAGATCAGACGTAGAGCCCAGTCTCAGTGCAGCCTCCAGGGGGCTGGGTGGCAGTAGGGGTGGGGCAGGGCCTGGAGCTGCCACTGCTACCTGGGGAAGGGGCTTGCCTGCCTTCTCTTTGAATAAGGACCTCCCCTCTCCCGCCTCAGGGCTCACCTGGGATCTGCTCCTTCACACAGATGCCTTCCATCTGCTTGTAGCCCTCGGCACAGATGCAGCGATAGCCGCCCTCGGTGTTTTCACACTGCTTGTTCTCTCCCGGACACACCTCTGTCTCACACTCATCCACATCTTGAGGGGAGGGACGGGTCAGAGTCCTACTAGGGCCCCCCACCCAGCACCCTGACTCCATCTTGTCCATCTCTCAACACTCCCCTCTGCCCTTGCCCAGGCAACATTCCACCCTTCCTTCCCCCGCCTGCCCATATTCTGGCCTCTTCACCATTCATGCTGGGTGAGGCACTCCCAGGTGCCTGTTTCCCATCAGCAGGAGACTCACCGAGACACTTGGAGCCCACCTGCTGGTAGCCAGGGCTACACTTCTTACAGCGACCTGGCCCTGCCCCCATGCAGCCTAGGCAGGCCTTGGCACAGTCTGGAGAGAGGAGAGAAAGATGAGGGTGAGATGTGCACCTAGGCCCAGGGGAGCCACGCTCCAGAAGAGGAGGCCTGGGGTGCTCTGAAGCCTGAGAAGGGGAAGGTTTGGAGGGACAGGTGTGGAGCAGCTCTTCCTCCCCTCCTCACATCCCCTCCTCTGCAGAAGTAGACACTGACCTCGGCACTCATAGGAGCCCTCAGTGTTCACGCAAAATTGGTCGGCTCCACAGTTGGCTCCCTCTGTGCCACACTCGTCAATGTCTGCAGAGAGGTGAACAGGGTGAGAATTTCAATCCCTATTTAGTAGGGAAGCTGAGGCCAGAACCGTTGGGGAATGGTCTTGCCTGGGATTAAATGGTATGGCAGAGACTGCAAGCTGTCTACCAACACAGAAGCAGACTAGCTGGACTTCAGGCTGCCCAGCCAGAGACCACATTTTCCAACCTGTCTTGAAGCTAAGTGTGTCCCTGTGATTGAGTTCTGGCCAACAGGATGTAAACAGGAGTGATGAGCTCCACTGTTAGCTTGGTCTTAAAACAATGCTTGGACTCCTCAATGCGCTTTCTTTCCCTTCTCCCTTCCTGAGTGCTGGCACGTGGGACACGGAGATGCCCAGGACTCAGCTTCAACCATACAGACAACGCCCAAGGGGATGATTGTGCAGTAAGTTACAGGAATAATCTGGGTACTGGAATGATTGTGACTAGCAGAGCTCCCCTGCCAGCCTGGACTACTCACTTTGGGACTGTAATATGAGGAAAAAAATAAACCTCTGCCCTCTAGATTCTTTTTTTTTTTTTTTTTTTGAGACAGAGTCTCGCTCTGTCGCCCGGGCTGGAGTGCAGTGGCGCAATCTCGGCTCACTGCAAGCTCCGCCTCCCGGGTTCACGCCATTCTCCTGCCTCCGCCTCCGAGTAGCTGGGACTACAGGCGCCCGCCACCGCGCCCGGCTAATTTTTTGTATTTTTTTAGTAGAGACGGGGTTTCACCGTGGTCTCGATCTCCTGACCTCGTGATCCGCCCGCCTCGGCCTCCCAAAGTGCTGGGATTACAAGCGTGAGCCACCGCGCCCGGCCTAGATTCTTTTTTTTGAGATGGAGTTTCGCTCTTGTCACCCATGCTAAAGTGCAATGGTGTGATCTTGGCTCACTGCAACCTGTCTGGAGTCAAGTGACTCCTGCCTCTGCCTCCTGAGTAGCTGGGATTACAGGCACCTGCCACCATGCCTGGCTAATTTTTGTATTTTTAGTACAGACAGGGTTTTGCCATGTTGGCCAGGCTGGTCTCAAACTCCTGACCTCAGGTGATCCACCCCCCTTCAGCCTCCCAAAGTGCTGGGATTAGAGGCGTGAGTGAGCTACCACGCCCGGCCAACCTCTATATTCTTTAAGCCACAGTCTTTTGGGGATTTTTGTTACAGCGGCTTAGCCTTTAGTCTATATAAGTGGCTAGGCTGGGACCAAACCAAGTCTTGAACCCAGGTTTCCTGACCCTAAGTTCAGTGTCCTCATTCTCCTGGCCAACCCTTCCTCAATTTTTTTTTTTTTTTTTTTGAGATGGAGTCTCCCTCTGTTGCCCAGACTGGAGTGCAGTGGCGCAATCTCGGCTCACTGCAAGCTCTGCCTCCCGGGTTCATGCCCTTCTCCTGCCTCAGCCTCCCGAGTAGCTGGGACTACAGGAGCCTGCCACCACGCCCAGCTAATTTTTTGTATTTTTAGTTGAGACAGGGTTTCACCATGTTAGCCAGGATGGTCTCGATCTCCTGACCTTGTGATCTGCCCGCCTTGGCCTCCCAAAATGCTGGGATTACAGGCCTGAGCCACCGCGCCCAGCCCCTTCCTCAATTTTTTTTTTTTTTTTTTTTTCTTGAGACGGAGTCTCGCTCTGTCGCCCAGGCTGGAGTGCAGTGGCCCAATCTCGGCTCACTGCAAGCTCCGCCTCCCAGGTTCACGCCATTCTCCTGCCTCAGCCTCTCCCAGTAGCTGGGACTACAGGCGCCCACCACCACGCCCGGCTACTTTTTTTTTTATATTTTTAGTAGAGACGGGGTTTCACCGTGGTCTCGATCTCCTGACCTCGTGATTCGCCTGCCTCGGCCTCCCAAAGTGCTGGGATTACAAGCGTGAGCCACCGCGCCCGGCCCCCTTCCTCAATTTTTAAGACTTGGCCAAAGTAACACCTCCTCCAAGAAGCCTTTCCTGATTCCCCATCACTACTTCCACTGTACTAGATCAAAGGCATCTCTCACTGTACACAGGGACTATACTACACAGTACCTGTGTACTGGACTGTAAGTATCTGGTTACTTTTCTGCCCTCCCAGCCGGGTTGAGATCTCCATGAAGGTGGGGCCTAGGCTAGTCTAGCCCAGGCTTGTGTTGAGAGAATGAAGGACCAAGCCCAGGCCCCTGCCCATCTTCCCAGACCTAGCTAGGGCCCCACTTACCTACACACTTGAGGTGATGCAGGGCCCAGCCCTTCTTGCATTGCAAACAGTTTGATTCCTCAGGTCCTGAGCATCGGGCACAGGGGCCAAAACAAGCTGGGTGGAATGGGGGCAGCATGAGGATGGGCAGGCAGGTGCCCCATCTGCCCCTGCCCAGTGCCACACCTTTTGGCTACTTACCAGAACATACCAGATGGCTGGCATTGCGTTCTACCTCAAAGTAGCCAAGGCCACACTGGCCACAGGCCTCACCCCCGTAGCCAGCTTGGCAGTCACAGTGCCCACTGCCCCCTCGTGTCCCTTCTCCTTCACACTGTCCGTAGCCACCGCAGGGCCTCTCTGTTCCCCCAGGACAGGCTGTGGGAAGACACCAAACCAGTTGAGGTCATCTATACAACCTTGATATACAAGATAATATTTTCTGCTCTGCATATCAGTAAACATTTTTGGAGAAGAAAATTAATTTTAATGACATAATATTTTGTCATAAAACTGACATTTACTTAACCAATTTCCTCTTGTGGAACAATTAGATTTTACAAACCTCTTACTTATTTATTTTTAGTGACAGGGTCTTGCTCTGTTTCCCAGGCAATGACGTGATCATAGCTCACTGCAGCCTCGAACTCCTGGGCTCAAGCAATCCTCCCACCTCAGCCTAGGGGGACAACAGGCTGCACTACCATGCCCTACTATTTTTTTTTTTTTAAGAGACAGGGTCTTGCTATGTTACCCAGGCTGGTCTCTCAAACTCCTGGCCTCAAGTGATCCTCCTGCCTCAGCCTCCCAAAGTGCTGGGTTTACAGGTAGGAGCCACTACACCAAATATTTTCTTTTTTTTCTTTTTTTTTTGAGACAGAGTCTCGCTCTGTCACCCAGGCTGGAGTGCAATGGCATGATCTCGGGTCACCACAAGCTCCGCCTCCCAGGTTCATGCCATTCTCCTGCCTCAGCCTCCCGAGTAGCTGGGACTAGAGGCTCCCGCCACTATGCCCAGCTAATTTTTTATATTTTTTAGTAGAGATGGGGTTTCACCATGATAGCCAGGATGGTCTCGATCTCCTGACCTCATGATCCGCCCACCACGGCCTCCCAAAGTGTTGGGATTACAGGTGTGAGCCACCGCGCCCAGCCAGTATTTTCTTTTACAAAGACTGAATTTGCCATCTTTGTAGCTAGCTCTTTATCTGTAGCTTCAGGAAAGACTGCTCTAAAAGAGGCTGGTAGTAAGTTCAGCTCTTGTGCCAGGACTGTGTGTGAGGATGGATGGCGATCATGGGGGCTCCAGGTCAGCACCCGCCCCTCTACAGTACCATCCCCACTGATTTGCCCATCTCCCCAGCCCTGTGAGGCAGGCAAAAACTGAGGTCCAGAGAAGTTTATCTGAGAAGCCTGAGTTCACACAGCGAACTAGGGACAGAGCCAGGACTGGATCCCTGTACTCGGTGGTCCCCTCCCATCCCCAAGAGCAACTTAAAAACTCACGAAGGCAGGAGGGCCCAAAGGTGCCTGTGGGGCAGCAGAGCTTCAGGGAATCTGAGCACAGCCACTGGAAGAGGTCCGGGGCCTCCTTCTGCCTGAGGCAGGGGCACGGTGGAGGGAGGTGGGGAGGAGGCGCTGAGATAGTGTCAGAAGTGCTGTTCCCATTCCCCCATGCGTGAATCTGTGATTCAACCCAGCTAGGACATAAGACCCAAAAGGCCATCTGACCAATGCCCTTTCTCCATTTGGCAGAAGGGTAAACTGAGGCTCAAAGTGGAGTGCAAGTCCCCCGGCAAGTCCTTAGCAGATCTGGGTTTGGAAGGAGCAGAACCAAGACATGGGCCCCAGCATGCACCCCCCTGCTTCTTGGCCAAATCAAGGCCTTATCACTAGGCCCCACCTGTGACCCACTCCCAGGGAAGGCCCCCTTGCCACTCACTTGTGAAACCACCAGCTCTCCACCAGCTCCTCACTCAGCTCCAGCAGGCGGTGGCACTCGAAGTCTGACTTGCTGCACACGCCCTCCAGCACCTCTACCAGGCGGGTCTCACTGACCGGACAGGGCAGGGCTGATGGGAAACACGCCCCACCCCACCCACCACCCTCCTGAGGTCTCTCTCCACCCTTCCTCGTGCAGTGAAAATATCAAAGGAGAGGCCATGAGGTATAATGGAACGGGTCATGGTTCTGGGAAGCAGAGAGACCTGGGTTCAAATCTAGTGGTAGATTTGAACCTATCTAGTGGACCTTGGGCAAATCACTTAACCTCTCTGAACCTCTTTGTTTTGTCATCTGTAAAATGGGGACAATACCTTCCCTGCAGGTTTATTGTAACATACATCAGTTCCTGCATCTGAGCAATGGAATATAATACCCTTGCTGGGTAGATATGGCTAAAAATACATCCTATAACAAGTGCTGGCAGGGATGTGGAGAAATTAGAATCCTCCCACACTGCAGGTGGGAATACAAAATGGCATCACCACTGTGGAAAAGCAGTTCCTCAGTAAGTAACACATGGAATTGCCATAGGACCCGCCAATTCCACTACTGGATATAGACCCAAAAGAATGGAAAATAGGTGTTCAAACGAAAACTTGTACACAATGTTCATAGCAGCATTATTCACAACAGCCAAAATGTAGAAACAATGTAGATGTCCATCAACTGATGCATGGATAAACAAAATGTGGTACAGCCAAATGAGAATATTATTCAGCCATAAAAACGAGTAAGTATTGATATATGCTACGGTATGGGTGAACCTTGAAAACATTATGCTAAGTGAAACTAGCCAGACACAAAAGGCCACATATTTTATGATTCCAATGAAATCAGCAAATCCATAATTTCTGCTTGACTAACACAAATTAGTGATTGCCAAGAGCCGAGGGAAGGGGAGAATGGGGAGTGGCTGTGTAACAGGTATAGGATTTTTTGGGGGAGTAATGAAAATGTTCTGGAACTACATAGTGGTGATGGTTGCACAACATTGTAAATGTTATTAAATGTCTTTAATGGGAAATTTTTTATATGCATTTTACCACAATTAAATATATATACACACACACACATATATACACACACACACATATATATATACACACACATATACACACACACATACACACACACATATATACACACACACATATATACACACACATATATACACACACACATACACACACACACATATATACACACACACACATATACACACACACATATATATATACATACACACACATATATAAATATTTGATATCTTATATCCTGTATTTAAAGGGTCTGGCACAGTGCCTGGCATATAGGAGGTGATTTAAAAAAGCAATCAACGCATGAGCCATTACAAAGCTGAAAGTGCCTCTGGGGTTGTCTTAGCCAATCCCCTCATTCCTGAATGAGGAAACTCAGGCCCGGCGAAGGAAAAGAGAAAATGACCAATGTTACATAATAACAAAACCTTTATTTCTAGTGGGCATCCCAGTTAAGCCTTTTCCACACTTCTATGAAATAGGCAAACCAGGTATTAATATCCCCACTTTACAGGTGAAGAAACTGTGGCTCTGAGAGGTTAAGAACCGACAACCAGGTCTAACTCTGAGCTTTTGCTGATTCCTCTTCCATTTGACTTTGAAAAGCTGGAGGGCTCAGGGCTCGGCTTTCTGTATCCTTCCCATGCCTTTCTTTACATACTGACTATATAATGGCTTTCTGTATTATATATATACTGACTATATAATGGCTTTTTGTATAATGGCTTTCTGTATCCTTCCCATGGCTTTCTTTACATACTGACTATATAATGACAACTCTCAAATTCCTGTTTCCAATTCCTACTCTTTTCTGAATTCCAGATTTGGATGGAGTCTACCTGGATGTCTAATGGACATTTCAGCCCAATACGTTCAAAGAACACCACATCCCACCCCTCCCCTAAACCTTCTCGGTTTCCCATCTCACCATCTTAGAAAACAGCTGCACTATTCACCCAGTTGCTCAGGCCCAAAATCTAGTAAGCATCTTTTATTCTACTGTTTCTCTATACCCATAATGAATCTATCACCAGGTCCTATTGTTCTCTCTGCAAAATATACCCAGACTGTGACCCCTTCACCATGTCCTCCAGTAGATACCACACTAGCTTGTGTTGACTTCATGCCTAGATGATGCACTTGCCTCCCAAACTGGTCTCCCTGCTTCCTCTGCCCTTGCCCCTTACAGTCTTGTTTGCTACATAGCAGTGTGAGTAATCTTTAAAGGTATAAAGAAGACAGTATCACTTTTTCTGCTCATAACCTTCCAAGAGCTTCCCATTACACTCCGAAAAAAATCTAAACTCTTTTCTGTAGCCTTCGAGGCTTATGCCTCTGCCTTCACCTTCTACCACTCTCCCCTTGGCTCACTCCACTCCAGCCACTTCTCGAATACACCAAGCTCAGTCCCATCCTCTGCCCAATTCCCTCCCTGTCACATAGCTCGCTTCTTCACTTCATGTCTCTCTATTCAAATGCCAAACCTTGAACACCTTGCCTCCCACCGTCCTGCAGTCTACGTGCTTCACTGTTTGTTCTTCATCTGACATAATATTATTCACTTACTCATTCACTGCTTGTCTTCTCTACTAGAATGTAAGCTCCAGGACGGGGGGATTTTGCTTGCCTTGTTTACTGCTATACTATAGATGTTCAGTGCTATTTGTTGAATGAATAAGTGCTCCCCAAGAGTTCCTAGCCCTCCACCAGTAGAACAGAGATTTGGCGGGGAGGGGGATATACACCCCTTCCCCCAGCAGCCCCTTACCTGTCTTTGTATTTGGACAACTTCTCTTCCTCCCAGGCAGTGTTTCCACCTCCAAAGTTGTCCCGGATGGTTCTCTCCAGGCCCTGGAAACAGAAAATTAGTAATAGCTAAGTACGGTGCCTGGCACATGCTAGCACTTCACTGTTCTACTGACCAGGAAACTGAGGCACAGAAAGGCAACCTGCCTAGGGCCATACAACTAGTAAGAGACAAAGATGAAACTTGAATCCACACAGATTTGCATCCCAGAGTTCCCCACTCTAAATCGCTGTGTTCTCCTCCAACGAGGCTGCCGGTGCACCCACCTTGTTGAAGCTGTCAACCAGTCCCCGGCAGGTATGACACGGATGGGGCTGAGGCGGGGGAGAAGACTGGGTAGGTGGAGAGGGCTGGAGCCAGATGGGGCCTGGGAGGCTGAGAAAGAGGCTCAGGCCCCAAAGCACAGCTGGGAACAGGCCCTTCGGGGGCCGTGGGGCCATCTTTACCCAGGCTGGGGACCTGCAGATAGAGGGCGTGGAGAGGTTTCACTGAAGGAGTCAGGCCCCACGCGAGAAAGAAAAAGGTCTGTTCTGAGGTGCCGTGGCGCTGGGATCTGCGTTATTACAAGCAAAAGAGGCCAAACTGGGTATTGCAGGGGCTGTGGGGATGGATGGGGAAAGGCGCATAAGATGCAATTCCAGAAGAGAAATGTTATCCTCGTTAGCATGGGGTAGAGAGGAAAGTGGCCTCCCTCCTTGACAAGAGGGCAGAAGTCAGCCTCTTGTTTGAGGGTCTGATAAAGGCCATTAGGGGCGGGATCCGCAGAATTAGGGAGAAGAGATCAGATTCCAAGTACTGAAGGAGGCCAGAGGGGTTGTCTTGGGGGAGGTGTCCGGAACCCCGGGCTTGGGGGGAGGAGCCCGGATCCGGATATGAAGGGAAGGGGTCAGATTCAGGGCCTCGCAGAAGGGCAAAGGCACGGCCCACGAGCCGGCAGAGAAGGATCCAGACCCTCGTAGGCCAAGGAGAAGAAAGAAGCGACCGCCCCAGCCCGCGGGCGCCGTGGGCCGTCTCCTCACCGCGTCGCTGCCACAGCCTGCGTAAAACGTACAACCCCCACTCGCGCCGCACTCCAGGGGGCGGAGCTTGCCGGCCAGCCAATGGCGACGGGCCATGTGCCATTACGTCACCCCACGCCAGCCAACCAGAGGCGGCACCGAGCTGCACCTGTCCGGGCTTTAAAGGGCCGCGGGGCTAGGGAACGACGCTTGCCGGCCCCGCCACTGAAACGGAGACGCGTGTGGGCCACATGGGTAGAAAAACAGCGTCTGCTTTTATTTAAGTCCCGTCCCCAGCCCCAGCTCCCACCCCGCGTCCCGGCGCGGGAGTCCCCGGGGAATGGAAGTAGCTATCCAGGGCTGGCTGAAGGGCCCGGGACACTTGCTCCGCTCTCTCTTGGAGCCGCGCGGAACGCGGGGCGCGGGGCTGCTGCAGGGCCGCCAGGAAGTCCGGCAGTTGGGAGGGCAGTGTGAAGACGGGCACGGTGCGGAAAAGGGCGGGTACGGCGTCCGGGTGGAGCAGCCTGTCGAAGCAGGCCCCCACGTAGCGGCCGGGCGCCCAGCCCTGCAAGAAGTCGGGCAGCACGCAGCTGAGCGAGGCGCGGAAGGCGTCGTGCGGGCCGTGCGCCCCGGGCTCGGACACCCCGTCCTGTAGCCACTCGCTGCACAGCGCCACCGCACCGGGCGAGAAGAGCAAGACCACCACGCCGCCCTCCTGCAGGGTCTGGCGCCGCTGCGCGTGGAACCAAGCCACGGGCCCCTGCGCACTCAGTTCACGACGGCTCCACAGGTCTACGGCCACGCGCAGCGGCAGCTGGCACAGCGCCGACGCCAGGGCGCCCACCAGGCGCTCGAAGCCCGAGTCATCGGCTGAGTAGAGGAGCAGAGCCGCGCGGCCCCCGGCGGCCGCTGCCAGAGAAAACAGATGGGGAGGGAAGAGGTGAGCTGGCACAGGCCTGCCTCCCCGGGGGCGGCCCTCCGCCCAGCGCTTGCTCCCACTCACCGCCCCCCCCCACGAGCGGACGTCCTGTTTCAAGAGCCTCAGCCACCCTGTTAGGGGAGAGGGGCGGAGGCAGCCAGTGAGCTCGGCCGCCGCCTTCCCTCGGAGAACTCCCACAGCCACTCTGATCCTAACCCTGGGACATGGGGAGCCGGGAAACGCTCACCTTTCGCGTGATCCTTTTTGAGAAGGAGGATGAGGGAAAGCGCAGCGGCAAAGAGTAGGCAGGCCAGCCACACGAGGGCCCAGCGCTTGTGGATGTCTGGGAGACCCAGAGAAGAAGAGTTAGAAACTTATCCTCCACAGAGGAGAAAAACTGAGACTTAAGAGAAATGAATTGGGCCGGGCGCGGTGGCTCGCGCCTGTAATCCCAGCACTTTGGGAGGCCGAGGCGGGCAGATCACGAGGTCAGGACATCAAGACCATTCTGGCTAACACGGTGAAACCCCGTCTCTACTAAAAATACAAAAAATTAGCCGGGCGTGGTGGCGGGCGCCTGTAGTCCCAGCTACTCGGGAGCCTGAGGCAGCAGAATGACGTGAACCCGGGAGGCGGAGGTTGCAGTGAGCCAAGATCGCACCACTGCACTCCAGCCTGGGTGACAGGGTGAGACTCCGACTAAAAAAAAAAAAAAGAGAAATGAATTGACGGCCGGCTGAGGCGGGCGGATCACGAGGTCAGGAGTTCAAGATCAGCCTGGCCAACATGGTGAAATCCCGTCTCTACTAAAGATATAAAAAATTAGCCGGGCGTGGTGGCGCATGCCTGTAATCCCAGCTACTCAGGAGGCTGAGGCAAGAGAATCGCTTGAACTCGGGAGGCGGAGGTTGCAGTGAGCCGAGATCCCGCCATTGCAATCCAGCCTGGGCGACAGGGTGAGACTCCTCTCAAAAAAAATAACAAAACAAAAAACGAAGAAATAATTTGCCCAGAGTCCACAGCACAGTGTCAGAGCCAGTGGATGAATATAGCTCCGTCTGTTTAGGGGTCTTTGAATAAGTAATGTCACTCTCTGCCTCAGTTTTCTCCTCTGTAAAGTTGTACCTACGTCATAGGGTTGGTGTGAGGACTAAATATATTAATACATATAAAGCACTTAACACAATGCCGAGCAACTTAAGTGCTAAAATGTCAGCTCGTATTTTTCTCCCCTAAGCTAGGGTTGCTGGGCCCTTGATCTTGCTGTCCTGGGTGTCTGCAACTACCTGGTATCCCTGCCCTGTCTTTTTTTGCCTCCAATCGATTCGCCTTGAATTGATTCATGACAGCCTCAGAAATCTTTTAAAAATATAAATTTGGGCCAGGTGCAGTGGCTCACGACTATAATCCCAGCACTTTGGGAGGCGGAGGTGGGCAGATCACGAGGTCAGGAGTTCAAGACCAGCCTGGCCAAGATGGTGAAACCCCATCTCTACTAAAAATACAAAAATTAGCCTGGCATGGTGGCGCGTGCCTATTAATCCCAGCTACCCGGGAGGCTGAGGTAGAGAATTGCTTGAACCCGGGAGGCAGAAGTTGCAGTTAGCCGAGATCGTGCCATTGCACTCCAGCCTGGGTGACAGAGTGAGACTCCACCTCAAAAATAAATATTATATATATATAATATATAATATATGAATATATATAATATATATAATACATATATTTTATACATATATATATTATATATAATATATATATTATATATATTATGTATATATATAAATTTGACTGTAGCTCCTGCTGCTCTCAACATAAGATCCAAATCCCCTACATGGCTCCTGAATCTTTATTTCATGACAGAAACCTGCCGGTCCAAGACCCTCTATCTCTACCCCCTTCCCCTAGCTCAGTCTTCAGAGTTTTGCTGGAACCTTCCCCCTGAGCGCCTCACCCCACCCAGGTCAGGTCCACATTGTATGCATTTACAGCACTGAACACTTGGTGGTGCTTCAGTAGCTCACACTTTAAATGTAAGTGACTGGCTCATGTCTTGCTAGTCTTCTAGGGGTGGGGGGGCAGGGATTTATCTTTTTGGTGTTCCTGGGATCCCTGCAAGCTCTCATCATTTTTTGAGTGAATGAAGGAATGACCCTCTGTTTATCTGATCTCAGGGAAGGACAAGGCCATTGCATGTGCTGTGCCCAAGAGTGGTCCCTGTCAAGATCCCCACTCCTGGTACAGAAAGGAAAGACAGTTCTTACAATACTCACATTTGTCCATGGGGCAGGCCCATAGCGCTCCCAAGTCATCATCCCATAGCTGTAAGATACAAACAGAACCAAATCCAGGGCACCAGCCAGGTGTTCCAGTATTCACCAAGCTCTGGTAGCCTGATCTCCAAATTCCCAGCATCAACTATGCATATCTCCCGGCTAAGGTTCCTGCAGCTGCTCTGCCTTTGTGCTGTGCCCACTGACTAGGGTATGACTTCTTCCATACCAAATCTGGCTTATAGGAAGAAATTCTTCCAGGAAGCTCTCCCTGGAACCCAAAACTTAGCACCTGTAGGTGTGGTTATCTGTTTACGGGTGTCTAGCCAACAGTGTGCTCCTTGGGGATAGGAACTATGCTTCTTCTACTCTTAACTTTCCCAGGGCTGAACATAAGCCTAAATAGACAGTAGGTGAGTGCTAGTTTTAGGCCTGTTGCCCCTAGGTATTGAGGTGGGGCCCTTCTGCCACCAGCTCACCTGCAGACACTGGCCTGACTGCAGGTCTTGTAGTAAGTACTCTCCAAGGCGAGCTGCCCTCTGCCAAGCCAAAGGATGGGGGCACTGTTACCTGGAGGTAGCACCCTTAAGGCAGCACCTACCAGGCTACAGCTGGGTAGAATGGGGTAGAGGGGACTGGGAGACTTTGGTGATGCCACTGAATATGGCCCTGGTCTGAGTCACCCCCATGTTCCCAGAGACCGGCACAGGGCGGATGGAGCGAAAATTTGAGGCCAGGTGTGAGATGCATTTGGAGAGATCTGTGGAGGAGGGTCGCCCAGTCCTAACCGTGGAGGCTTTGCTGGGTAGTGAAGTACAGCCACTGGGTTCCAAGGCACAGAGGGATCTGTTGTCCTGGGGGTCTCGTGTCTCCAACAGTAGCACATCGTCTTTGAGAGGCCCCAGGGAGTCTGGAAGGGGTGAGAGGCCACTCTGACCAAGACCCATCCTTGCTGGGATTGGTCACTTGCCTGCCTCCCATGCCCTGACCTTCACCCCTAGGAGGTGGCCCTGCCCCAGCTGCCCCCAGGCCCAACTCACCAGCCCACAAGCACTCCTGCAGCTGCAGCTTCTTCCAGCTGTTCACCTGCTGGGAAGAGACCATGGTTAGGGCCACTAAGAAAAGCAAAAGCCAAAGGCAGAAATACCAGAACAGGGCAGGCAACAGAAGCCCTGTTGGGTTGGGAATCTGCATTCAATCTGACCTTAGGCAGATGTGGATTCAAAGCTGGGTGATTAGGAGTCACTACATCTTTCTCTGCCCCAGCCTTGTGAGGTCATCTGTATAAAGCGTCTTCTGACCCTAAAGCTGTTTTTATGTCTTACGGACCATGGTTCCCCTCTCATCTAACCTTCTCAAAGAGATTCCCTTCTCACATGACCACCCTGCTAAAAATTGCAACCCCAGTCCCACCTTATCCCTTTCCCATGGTATTTGTATGCAATTTTAAGATATTATACGATTTATTTACAATGTCTGTTGGCTGCCTTTCTCCATTACAATATAAGTTCTATGAGGGTAGAGATGTTAGGGTCTATCACAAGTGCCTAAAACAGTGACTCGCGCGCTGCTCAAAAAATCTTGAATGAGTATTTTTTTTGTTTGTTTGTTTTTGAGATGGAGTTTTACTCTGTCGCCCAGTCTCACTCTGTCGCCCAGGCTGGAGTGCAGTGGCACCATCTCAGCTCACTGCAAGCTCCACCTCCCAGGTTCACACCATTTTCCTGCCTCAGCCTTCCTAGTAGCTGGGACTACAGGTGCCCGCCACCACGCCCAGCTAATTTTTTGTATTTTTAGTAGAGATGGGGTTTCACCGTGTTAGCCAGGATGATCTTGATGTCCTGACCTTGTGATCTGCCCGCCTCAGCCTCCCAAAGTGCTGGGATTACAGGCGTGAGCCACCGCACCTGGCCGAATGAGTGAATATTCTTATAATCACCCTTTGAAACTGTAGAGCAACCCATTCTACAGGTATAGGAATAGAATAAGGATAGCAATAATAAAAGTGGCTACATTTATTGAGCATTTAGTCTGTACCAATTCCTAAGGGGAAGCACTTCTCTTATTTCATCGTCACAACCACTCCATGACGTAGTTACTGTATTATCATCTGCATTAAACAGATGAGGAAACTGACATTCAGAGAGGTGAAGTGAGTTGCCCAGGGTCCCACACACTGCTAAAGTAAACAGTGGAACTCCCAAAGAGGAAGCTGGCAACCACTATGCTTTAGCAGCCCAAGAACTAAGACCCCATTGGCTGGGGGGTCTGCCCAGGTCCAGCCTCCGGCCCAGCACTATGCACCCCTTTCTGACCTGAACACAGAGGTTAGGGTGGCCTTTCAGCAATGGAAACTCGAGAACCTTCTGTGGAAAGAGAGGAATGGGTGGGATCACAAAAGGGGGCCCCCGGTTCCCCACTCTCCCCTCACCGTGGGAGGTGCCCTCTGCTTCACTTACGTCCACAGTGACATTCTCCCAGGAAAGCGGTGGGACCAGTGGCTGGCAGGGGTCCCCACCCAGAGCCCGCCAGCACAGTGCCGCTTCTGCGGGCAGCGAGCACGGTGCGTCCAGCAGCCAGCTCTGCAGGGTCAGCAGTCGCAGTCGGGCGGCTCGCCAGAGGTTCCGGTGTGCGCGGGGGTCTGCAAGGAAAGGGCCCAGTCACCGCACGCCAGGCACCCATTGCTTGCTACACCCCAACCCCAGCCCCAGGCCAGTCAGCTCACCCTCCCTGAAGGGGCAGATGTTCGTCCTAACAGAGTCAGGTTCCAGAGGCCACACCTGGAAAGGAAATGGGGGTCTGCTCAGGTCCCCTCCATGGGCATATGCCTGGCCCTCTGCTAGACAGTGGGGATGCACTCATTCAGCAGGTATTTCACAACCACTTGCCGGGTCTTCCTGCCTTTTACAAAACCTGGAGGTGCTCACATCTATTCTTCCAGCAAACATAATGCTGGGCACTGGCAACATCTTCATTAACAAACTTTTTTTTTTTTTTTGAGATAGAGTCTCGCTCTGTCGCCCAGGCTGGAGTGCAGTGGTGCAATCTTGGCTCACTACAACCTCTGCCTCCCAGGTTCAAGCGATTCTCCCATCTCAGTCTCCTGAGGAGCTGGGATTACAGGCACATGCCACAACGCCCAGCTAACTGGTTAATTTTTGTATTTTTAGTAGAGATGGGGTTTCACCACATTGATCAGGCTGGTCTCGAACTCCTGACCTTAAGTGATCCACCCGTCTCGGCCTCCCAAAGTGTTGGGATTATAAGCGTGAGCCACCGCACCTGGCCCATTGAACAGACTTTTAATGAGCATTTACCATTGTGTCTTAGCAGTATGGCAAGCACAAGGGACCTTGGATAATTAAATTTTTATTTTTTTTTATTTTTTGAGATGGAGTCTCGCTCTGTTGCCCAGGCTGGAGTGCAGTGGTGTGATCTCAGCTCACCACAACCTCCACCTCCTGGGTTCAAGTGATTCTCCTGCCTCAGCTTCCCGAGTAGCAGGGACTACAGGCACACATCACCATGCCTAGCTAATTTTTGTACTTTTAGTAGAGACTGGGTTTCACTATGTTGGCCAGGCTGGTCTCAAACTCCTGACCTCATGATCCACCCACCTTGGCCTCCCAAAGTGCTGGGATTACAGGTGTGAGCCACCGTGCCTGGTGGATAATTAATTTTAATTCATTCCACAATCACTTTGTGAGCACCTGCTGTGTGTTGGGGAATGTGCTAAGTTTTCATTTATTCTTTCAACAGACATTTTAAGAGTGCCTATTATGTGCATAGCTCTGTGCTAAGCACTAGAGATAATATATTAATTTATCCATCAAGCCTTTAGTTAGGAACACCGACTATGTGGCAGGCATTGTGTTTGGCAATGAAGATATTTAAATCACAGCATACATCTCATGAACATCTGCTGTGTCCTATGGTTGTGTTAGGCAGTACGATTTATTTACTCATTTAACAGTGAGGACCCTCATACTGTTACCTTGTTTAAAAACAAAACAAGGCTGGGCACGGTGGCTCACCCCTGTAATCTCAGCACTTTGGGAGGCCGAGGTGGGCGGATCACGAAGTCAAGAGATCGAGACCATTCTGGCCAACATGCTGAAACCTCGTCTCTACTGAAAATACAAAAATTAGCCAGGCATGGTGGCACATACCTGTAGTCCCAGCTACTTGGGAGGCTGAGGCAGGAGAATTGCTTGAATCCGAGAGGCAGAGATTGCAGTGAGCCGAGATCACGCCACTGCACTCCAGCCTGCCAATAGAGCGAGACTCCGTCTCAAAAAAAAACAACAAAAAAACAAAAAACAAAAAAAAAGTAGGCACTATATACCAGGCACTGTGCAAAGCTCTTGCAAAGCTATTACATTTGAATTAGATATGATTTGCTTGCCTTCAAGGAAATCACAAACTCACACTTGTAGTAAGGATAAAAAATTTATATAAATTAGTAAAGCACTCACTCATTTCATAATATTTATTAAGCATCTGTTGTGTACAAGAAGAAATTAGATGCCCAAATAAGAAAGGAAGTGATTGAGCTGGGTGTGGTGGCCCATCGCCACAAAACGTTAAAAAATGAAAACAGGCTGGGCACAGTGGCTCACGCCTGTAATCCCAGCACTTTGGGAGGCCAAGGTGGGCGGATTACAAGGTCAGGAGATCGAGACCATCCTGGCTAACATGGTCAAACCCCGTCTCTACTAAAAATACAAAAATTAGCCAGGCATGGTGGCGTGTGCCTGTAATCTCAGGTACTTGGGAGGCTGAGGCAGGAGAATGGCTTGAACCTGGGAGGCGGAGGTTGCAGTGAGCCGAGATCACGCCACTGCACTCCATCCTGGGCAAAGAATGAAACTCCGTATAAAAAAAAAAAAAGGAAACAATTAGCCAGGCATGGTGATGCATGCCTGCAGTCCCGGCTGCTCAGAGGCTGAGGCAGGAGGATCCCTTGATCCCGGGAGGTTGAGGCTGCAATGAGCCGTGTTCATGCCACTGCACTCTACCACGGGTGACAGAGCAAAATGCTATCTCCAAAAAAAAAAAAAAAAATTTAACCAAGAAAATAAAAGAAATGAAGTGATAAATGGACAAGGAAAGATAGAAGTGCAAGGGGATTTGGAGCTAGGAGAGGCCGGGTGGTTGGGGAGAAGCTTTGGGAAAGAGGTGAGGGCATTTGAGATCATGGGAACCACCTGAGAAAAGGCAGGGAGCTAGGTGTATCTTGGTAAGTAGCTCCACTGGATGTAACAATGTTCTCATGAAGGGGAATCATGGCGAAAATATAGTGAAAAGGCACCGTTGGGGGCAGAATATGGGCCCAGAATGCCAGGAAAGTGATGGGAAGGGAGGGGAGCTTGGAGGTATTGAAACAGTCTAGAAAAGAGATGATAGAGCCCCAAGCTGGACTGAGATGGAGAGGAGGGGGAAAGAGAATGAGAGACATTAATATCAGAGGTAAGATGGATGAGACCTGATGACCAATTAAATATGCAATCAGCATCCGGGCACAGTGGCTCATGCCTGTAATCCCAGCACTTTGGGAGGCCGAGGCGGGTGGATCATGAGGTCAGGAGATCGAGACCATTGTGGCTAACACGGTGAAACCCTGTCTCTACTGAAAATACAAAAAATTAGCCAGGCGTGGTTGCAGGCACCTGTAGTTCCAGCTACTCAGGAGGCTGAGGCAAGAATGGCGTGAACCCGGGAGAAGCAGCTTGCAGTGAGCCAAGATCGTGCCAAGGTGCTCCAGCCTGAGCGACAGAGAAAGACTCTGTCTCAAAAAAAAAAAAAAAAAAAAAAAAAAGTTCAATCAGGGCCAGCCACAGTGGCTCATGCTTATAATCCCAGCACTTGGTGGGAGGCTGAGATGGGAGGATAGCATAAGCCCAGGAATTCAGAACAGCCTGGGTAACATAGCAAGACCCCATCTCTACACAAAACAAAAAAAACTAGCTGAGTATGGTAGTGCTCACCAGTAGTTCCAGCTACTTGGGAGGCTGAGGCAGGAGGATCACTTGAGCCCAGGGGGCTGAGGCTGCAGTGTGCCATGATTGTGCCACTGCACTCCAGCCTGTACCACTGCACTTTTTAGACAAGAGTGAGACCTTGTCTAAAAAAATAAATAAATGTACGGAGGAAGAGGAAAGAGCCAGCATATTTAAGCCTGGATGTGGCACACATTCTTATAACAGCCCCATGAGGCTGTTACTATTATTATTCCCATTTTACAGATGAGAAACAGGCTCACAGAGGTGAAGTGACTTGCCTAAGTTTACACAGCTAGCAAATGGCAAGAGCCAAGATTCAAACCAGTCCAAGTTCGTAGCACATGCTCTGCCCGCCAGGGGAACACAGACAGAACTAGAGGAGTAGGGAAAGGCTTCAAGGAGAAGGTGACATTTGCATGGGGCCATGAAGTGTAAGCAGGAGTTCTGTGGAGGATCAGGGAGAGCATTCAGGGAATGTAATAGACAGAAGGCATAGGACAGCAAGGGTCAAGGGAGGGCCAGCCACCCCAGGGAGCCACAGTCTCCACCTCAATGAAGGGTTTGAAGAATGGTGAGACCAGGAAGGCAGGGATCACCCCCATCATCATCTTCCCACTTGTCTTCTGGCACCCAGCTGGACTCTGCTCCTACCTGAATACAGAGGCAGGGAACCAGGTCTGTGTGGTTCAAGGTAATGATCTGCGGTCCAGTCTGTGGAACAAATAAAGGAAGGAGGTTGGAGAAGATAAGGAGGAAGAGGAGGAGGCCAAAGACAAGGAAACCAGGAAGGCAGAAGTTCCCCCACCAGTGTTCCCTTGCTTGGGGTGAATCCTCTTCAAGGGTCCTCTTTGATAAGGCACTGTGTCCTTTGCACAGGCATCGGCCTACAGTGGGAATGGACTTGGGAAGGGGGAGGCCTCACCAGGTTTTTGTGCCACCGGGGTTTTGGGGGGCCCTGGACCTGATTCCAGTACAGGGAGAGGCCGAAGTGCTGCTCTTCAGAGACATTCAGAACCAGATGCACGTTGTCACCATCTGCTGACACATTGAGCCAGGGCAGGGCTGGTGGGAGAGGCAAAGAGAGCGCAGCTTAGACTTCCTCACCTCTTCTGCATCCCCGACTGACCCTTTGGAGTTTCCTTCAAACCCCCTAGACTGGGAGGCTCTTGGAGGGCAGAGGGTGTGTCCTCATTTCAGACCAGACTTTGCTCCTAGCAGCTGCCCAGAGCCAAGCCCATGGAGGCCCTAGTGTGTGGTCTGAGGACAGCTATTCTCCCTGCTTCTCCCTCTGCAGCCAGAAAGATCTTGTAACCTCTTTAAAACAAGTCATTTTCCTCTGCTCAGAACTGTGACCTTTCTGACCTTACCTCTTGACACTTGTGTCCTTTTTTTTTTTTTTTTTTTTTGTGAGGGAGTCTCGCTCTGTTGCCCAGGCTGGAGTGCATTGGCACGATAGCTCACTGCAAACTCCACCTCCTGGGTTCAAGCGATTCTCTTGCCTTAGTCACCCAAGTAGCTGGGATTACAGGCGTGCGTCACCACGCCCGGCTAATTTTTGTATTTTTAGTAGAGATGGGGTTTTGCTCATGTTGGCCAGGCTGGTCTTGAACTCCTAACCTCAAGCAATCCTCCTTCCTCAGTTTCCCAAAGTGCTGAGATTGCAGACATGAGTCACCGTGCACAGCCTATGGCACTTGTATCCTTAATAACTCTGCTGCAGAGTTGTTAAGGACCTCCTTACTATTTTTTTTTTTTTTTTTTTGAGTTGGAGTCTGGCTCTGATGCCCAGGCTGGAGTGCAGTGGTGTGATCTCGGCTCACTGCAAGCTCTGCCTCCTGGGGTTCACGCCATTCTCCTGCCTCAGGCTCCCGAGTAGCTGGGACTACAGGCGCCCGCCACCATGCCAAGCTAATTTTTTTGTATTTTTATTTTATTTTTAACACGGTTTCACCGTGTTAGCCAGGATGGTCTCGATCTCCTGACCTCGTGATCCGCCGGCCTCGGCCTCCCAAAGGGCTGGGATTACAGGCGTGAGCCACCGCGCCTGGCCCCCTCCTTACTATTTCTAAAACACCCCTGACATACTCCCACCCCAGGCCCTTTTTGCTGGCTATTCTCTTTTCCCTCAGATATATGGCTCCTCCCTCATCTCTTTCAGGTCTCTGTTCACCAGAATGAGACCATCCCTGACCTCTGCAACTCCCAACCTTCCCCAGCCCTTCCACAAATGTTCTCCTTAGTGCTAATCACTGTCTAACTTACTGCATTCTTCACATCTCCATGTGTTTATTGTGTCCTTCCTCACCCCCACCCTGACCCTGACACCAGCTCCATGGGGTCAGGGTTTTTTGTCATCTTGATTTATTGATTTATTAATATTTCCAGTGTCCAGGGATTTGCCTGGTACACAGAAATTAATAAATATCTGTTGAATAAATGAATCAATGTCTACTTAATGAAGGAAGAAATGAAATCCATGATATATACATCTGTGTTTTCAAAACTCTGGTGTTGAATAGTCTTTAATATTAGAGTTGCCAAAGAGGCAAGCCAACTTTAATTTTAGGAAGCCAAAAAGAAAATGAAGTTGAAAAAATTTAGTAGTTCAGAAAACATCACAGTATGTGATGTATTCACAGTATTTATGTATTGATCTGGGTGCTAGTTATGCAAGTGTATACATACATAAAAACGAATTGGCTGGACGCGGCAGCTCACGCCTGTAATCCCAGCACTTTGGGAGGCCGAGGAGGGAGGATCACGAGGTCAGGAGTTCAAGACCAGCCTGGCCAACATGGTGAAACCCCATCTCTACTAAAAATACAAAGATTAGCTGTGCGCAGTGGTGCACGTCTGTAATCCCAGCTACTTGGGAGGTTGAGGCAGGAGAATCGCTTGAACCCAGAAGGCAGAAGTTGCAGTGAGCTGAGATCGCACCACTGCACTCCAGCCTGGGTGACAAGCAAGACTCCGCCAAAAAAATAAAAAAGAAAAAAGAACTGGACATGAAAATCAGTACCCTTTACATACTTTTATGTATGTTATACACAATAAAAAAGAAAATACAAAACCAAAACAAAATCCAAATAGTATGTGGGAAAAAAGTCAGACCCTTGACTTTCTTAGCTTTTATTTCAAGTTTTTGTTTTGTTTTGTTTTGTTTTGTTTTGTTTTTTGAGACGGAGTCTTGCTCTGTCACCCAGGCTAGTGTGCAATGGTGCAGTCTCAGCTTACTGCAGCCTCTGCCTCCCAGGCTCAAGCGATTCTCCTGCCTCAGCCTCCTGAGTAGCTGGGACCACAAATGCACACCACCATGCCCTGTTAATTTTTGTATTTTTGGTAGAGACGGGGTTTTGCCAGGTTGCCCAGGCTTGTCTCGAACTTTTGAGCTCAAGCGATCCTTCCACCTCGGCCTCCCAAAGTGCTGGGATTACAGGCATGAGCCACTGAGCCTGACCCAAGATTCATCTTTCTATTTCCAGTGCTTAGCACAGAGTAGCAGATACTGCAATTAATGTGTTATGAACAAACGAATGAATGAATGTGTTCTGTGAGCTTCTGAGATGTGGCAGCCCATATCTGAAGTGGACTCCAAGGGTCTCTTACACTCCAGACCCTGCCCCTCCCTACCCCCGGCCCACTGGCCCTAGCCCCTACCCCAGCAGCTCGGGATGCTGTTCCGGACTTCGAGCCCCCTGCAGTCTGGGGAGAGATCACAGAAGAGCCTCCAGTGGGGCTGGGGGCCAAGGAAAGAAGTGGGGGCAATTTGGCTCCCAGGGGGCATTAGGAATGGCTCCCCATCCCCTACATACCACCCACATCTATCCAATGCTCAAAGCACCTTCCCCAGGGGCTGGAAAGCCATGTCACCCAGGGAGAGAAGGTCCGAGGGACTGACTCTGGGAAGGATAGGAGCTCAGACGCCTGCCACAGAGTGGATGGAGCTAGAAGAGGGTGAAAGCAGGAGGGGGAATGGCCAGAGAGGACAGAGGCTAGGGGGCCAGGACTTGGGGGTCCACTTACCAGGCAGCTGCTGTGTGAGGTTGAGTTCCTTCTCGTACCTGGGCTGAGTATAGGACCAGATTCGTACCTCACTCCCTAGGGCAGCCTCGAAGCAGTCATATACCACAGAGCCCTGTGAGGAGAGGGGTGGGGAAGGCTGGCGGTGCAGGGCTCAGAATCCAGGCCAAGAGCTGTGGGATCATCTGCAGGGACCATTCTGCTCACTGCCCTCCTCCCCCAACCAATGACTGTATTTATACTGTATAGCCTGAAATCTACTATTCACCTTTCTTTCAAGGGGCCTCAATTCTAAAGCAAATGTCCTCAGTAAGAGTGTCACGAGGGTGGGAAAAGGCCCTAGACATTTAAATCCCTGCCCCACCCAGCTGTGCTAGATCACCTGGCCAAAGCTAAGGAGATGAGACCCCAACACAATATGGCACACCCCTCCCCACAGAAGTGGTTCTCACACTCAACCCAGTGCCTCAGTGTTCCTCACAACTGCTTGTGACATGGACCAAGCAGATGTTCTCCCAGTCTACAATTCTCCAGATAAAAGGATATTGGCTGGGGGCTGGAGATTGGAGGGAAAGTCAAAGGGTTTGAGTGATTTGACCCCAGTGGAAATAGATCTTCCAGGCACATGTGGCCTCCTTAGGCAGGGAGAAGCCCTGACACCCTGCACCATGGTACTTACACCTTGGTAAGTATACCATGGTATGTATGGTAGGACTCTTCCTTTGGTCCAAGAGTACAGAGAAGTGCATCCAGCCCACAGACCTCCCCTCTCCAAGCCTCACTTTATCTATCTGGAAAATGAGGATAATAATAATGCCTAGTTCATCAGGTAATTTTGAGGATTACAAAAGAATTAAATTAATTGAAATTCTTCAGTGCCAGGCATTACATCCAGTGTTTTACAGGTATCGACTTAATTTAATTGTCACAACAGTCATGTGAGGTGGGACTATTCCTTTTTTTTTTTTTGAGACAGAGTCTGTTGCCCAGGCTGGAGTTCAGTGGCGCGATCTCGGCTCACTGCAAGCTCCGCCTCCCGGGTTCACGCCATTCTCCTGCCTCAGCCTCCCGAGTAGCTGGGACTACAGGCACCCACCACCACGCCCGGCTAATTTTTTGTATTTTTTTAGTGGAGGCGGGGTTTCACAGTGTTAGCCAGGATGATCTCGATCTCCTGACCTCGTGATCTGCCCGCCTCGGCCTCCCAAAGTGCTGGGATTACAGGTGTGAGCCACTGCGCCCGGCCGGAACTATTCTTTTTTTATGTGGCAAAAAAAAAAAAAAAAAAAAAAACTTTAAGAGATATTTCACAAGGAAGTTACACAAATAGCCAATAAGCATGTGAAAAAAGTGCTCAACTTCATCAGTCATTGGAAGATACAAATTAAAACCACAATGATAAACCACTACATATGCAGTAAAATTATTACAATGACAACACTTATGCTTGTTTTGGCACCACATATACTACAACTGGAACAATATAGAAAAGATTAGCACGGCCCGTGCCTGAGGATGACATGCAAATTCATGGAGGGTCCCACATATTTAAAATTCAAATATATTTAATTTAAAAATAAAATAAAATTACACCATCAAGTGTTGGCAAAGATGGGAAGCAACTAGAACTCCCATACACTGCTGGTAGGAGGGTAAAATAGTAGAAGCACCCTGGAAAACTGCTTGGTGATTTCTCACAGTCAAGCATATGAAGTAGAACTATTCTCATCCCCATTTTACAGACATAAAAACTGAGGCATAACAGGCTGAAGGGACTTGCCCACAGCGCTGATCAGAATCAAAAGAATAGTCCTACCTCACATGGCTGTTGTGAGAATTAAATAGGTTGATACCTGTAAAACACTGGCTGTAATGCCTGGTACTGAAGGGTTTCAATAAATTTAATTCTTTTGTAATCCTCAAAGAGATAATGCATGTGAAAATGTTTTATAGATTTTAGGTTTAGAAGGTGATTATTATTATTATTATTTTGCATACCACAGACTGACCAAACTGCACAAGGGCAGCAGGCACTTGCACCTCCAGCAGGACGCAGCGGGCAGTAGGGTAGGCCTGGAAGGAGAGCACGACTTGGGCCTGGAGAGAGGCTGTGGGCAACAGGGCAGGGGTTGGTCAGGCCCAGGAGCGGCAGGCCAGGCCTTAGCACGGGGCAGTTGGGCTAGCCAGGTTCTCCTCACCATTCCTAGGCTCTTCCTCCCCTGGGTCAGCTGCTCCTCCAAACTTTTCCTCATCTTCAGGCTCTTCCCAGTGCCCTAGAAGGACCCAAGAGCAAGGACCTGGGTGAAGCCCCCTGCTCTGGACTGGCTGGCTTTGGCGTTGGCTTCCTTCTGGAAAGCCCAGTGCTGAGAGCAGGGGCTGGGAAGACCACATTGGCCTGGGGGTCCTTCTGCTGGTGTCCTCCAGGAGAACACTGAGGATGCCCAGCGCTGCTTGAGAGATCCCCTGGCCCTTATGCCCACCCCAGACACACTCAAGTGTGCACATGCACTGTCACAGGATGACTTGCTCACCATGCACGGCCAAGTGGACAGCCACACGCACACAGAGGTCACAGTCGGTCTCCTTGGGGCACCTCAGCACCAGCTCTGTCTGCAGGTGCGTAGGTGCCAGCACGGGGCCCGGAGCAGGCATGATGTCCCCAGGCAGGCAGAGTATGTCACTGCCTGTGTGTGGAAGGGTGGAGCTGAAGCTGTTCCAAGCCCAGAATTTGGTGGCACCTGACATACCCAGAGAGCCAAAGAACTTGGCTGTCCTGGGCTGAGGTGGGCATGGAGGGTATGGGCCTGGGACAGCTCTGCTCCCTTCAGCCAACCTGGGAAATTCTTTTTAAAAGTAGGGATACTTACCCCAGAGGTGGCAGGAGAGGCCCTGGGAAGGAAGGAAAGGAGAGTCAAAATTTGTGCCCCCACCATCTAGGCACTGTTCTCTGCCTAAGACCTCCACCTACCTTTTTCTGGGGCTCCGTATTCCCAGACCCTCCCAGAGGAAGACAGACCTAGCTCTTGCCCCTTCCCCATTCTTCTCTTCTGCCATCAGCACCAGACAGACCAGACAGGGCAGTTCTGGCGGTGGCAGCAGTGACAGGAGCCAGGCTAAGGCTTTGCTGAGCCAAAAACTGAACTCTGAGCCTTTCCTCGTCTCCCCAGGGTTCCAGACTCACCGGAGAGCAGTGGGTAGCGTCCTGAGGCCCCACAAGCCTCTCCAGAGAAAGGACCACTGGGCTTCGGCCCAGTGCCAAGGACAGCAAGAACCAGGGCACAGGCATCTTCTAGGTGCCAGGCGGCACCCAGGCCTGAGGCCCTGTGCTGCCCCCCCAAGGGGGGCAGACACCCCAGTCAGCCCGTGTCTGTGGGTGGCAGGGGCTGGAATCCCTCTTCAGCCTCCAGAGGGGGCAGAGGGGGCTGTGCTGGATAGTTTGTGCACTCCCTGTCCTGGGAGTCCCGACTCTCCTCCTACTTCCAGCACGGAGTGCTTTCGTTTTGGCTCCCGGCAGGCAGCCGGCTGTTCCCGCCCCTCTCTGTCCCTCCCACCAACACCAGGCTTGGGAGCCAGCAGCCTTGGACTAGGGTGGTGGCCGCACCTCCTCCTTCTTTGGCTCTCCTCTCCCTCTGCTGACACCTGGCTGGGAGGGGCCCCTGAAGAAGACAGCGAATGCATCATGGCTGAGTAAGGGAGCTCTTACTCACCCCGGGAGTCCTAAGGAGGACACGGCCCCGGAGTCCTGGGCCCACTAGGTCTCCCCTTACTAGGCACACTCGGTCCCCTCACACACTGGGCCTCGGTAACCTTTTGTGGGACAGGAGCTCTAAAAGCACCACCAAAGGGCACCAGAAAGTGGGCTTTTCACCACTGCCTGGCTCAAATGCGGTATGGGGAGCAGAAGGAACCCAGGACCCAGAGCCTGGCAGACAGGGGTCCCATCTGTGCTGTTGCTCTGGGCCGGCTGTGTAATGATGGACACACCACCTGGCGAAGCCTCTATTTCCTCTCTCCTCTTGTAAGAATCACTGAGGGGGATCAAGGAGATTGCCCCATCCTCCTTTGCTTTTGGAGGCATTGCTTGTAAGAACGTGATGGATGCCATGCCTTGTGGACACAAAGGATTTGGGCCAGCACACTGACACATACCCCCCAGGCAGGCTCCCCAGCCACACTAGAGAAGCACACTGTGTTTTCTTAGTTTGTCATGTTTGTCTTTATTCATCTTTCCGGATCTTGGTCCCCACCCCCAGCACCCACCCACCCCACCCCCAACCCCCATTGTCCTGACCACCCAGAGCCAAAAGTCTCATTTCCTAGGTCGAGTCCTCTCTCCCTCTGGGCAGAGCCTCAGTGTGGGAAAGGGAATCCCTGGCCCCCAAGGAGGTTTTCTCTCAGCCGCCCCCCACACCCCCCCACCCCCTCACCCTCCTTCAGAACTGACATGGCTCCTGCCTCCCTACCCCGGCTCCAACCTCTCCAGCCTGGACTGAAGCATGAGCACACTGCTGTTTCTGGAGTTCTGGAGAGGAAGTGGGAAGACCGCCCTCACCCATCAGAACAGGGGTTAGAGGAGCTCTCAGTCAAGGGAAAGTATGAGGAGGAAGAGGGATGCGCGCGGGGACTGGGTTGGGACTTCCGGCCTGTGAGGCAGGGAATAAGGCTTTTCGACCAGTCGTCCTCGAGGCACCTCAAGGATTTCAGGGTCGAAGGCTCATTCCGGGGTTTCACCCAGTGTCCGTTGCGTTGCGGCCGCAGACACCCGGGACTGCAGGGGAGCTCTGCTCAACCTAGGTCTGCAAATCGGGCGGCCTCTCGTTCGAGCCGGCTGCACAGCTCTAGGCGGCTCTGCCTGCGCTGCCGCGCCCCAAGGCAGCCCCAGCTGGTGGCCTCTGCGGAAGGCCGCGCGTCTAGCGCCCTCAGCAGGCGCGGCAGGTCGCGCAGCAGGCGGTAGCGCGGCAGGGCGCGCAGCGGCGGGGGGATGTCGCCCTTGGCGCAGAGGCTACTGAAGTAAGCGAGCAGCAGCAGCGGGCGCGGGGCAGCGTGGAGCAGGGCGAGCAGGGGCGCGGCGCGGGGGTCGGGGCCGCTGGCCGGGCGAAGGTCGGCGCCGCTCCACAGCAGCAGCACTGTGCCCTGCTCCCGCGCTACGCGCGCCCGCGCCGCCCAGAGCCAAGGCAGCGGGCCCACGCGCGCCACGTGCCTCCCCTCCCACAGGTCCACGATCACGTCGCGCCCGCCGCCCAGCGCTGCCCGTAGCAGTTCAGCCAGCGCTCCCACCAGGCGCCGCTGCGCCTCCGAGTCCGCCGCGTGCAGGAGGAGCACTGGCCGCGCTGGGCCGGAGCCTGGTGGTGGGAAGCAACAGATGAAGGCGGGGCGGCTGAGGGACTGCTCAGCCCTCTCCTCCCCAGCCTCTCGGGATACCGTAGGGTGCTCGCTTCTCCGCCCCCGCCCCTTATTTGCTCTGGGGGTTGGTACCAAAAACAGCCCTAGCCTATAGGGTGCCTATGGGCTAGATAAAGGCACCCCTTCTGAAGAGAGGGCCAGGGCTCCAGGCTGGGCGAGTACAGCGCAGGCTGGATTTCTGCACCACTAGCCTTTTGTACAGAGACTCAGTACAGTGACAATCTGCTCAGAAGGCCCTTTGCCTTGCCTTAACCATTCCTGCTCACTTGGGGGCCTGAGGCTCCCTGTCTGAGTAACAGAGATTGGGTGCAGTGCCGAGAGCTCAGACCGGGGAGGGTGAGGGGGCAGCTAGTCTCGGAGCTGGGCAGGTCTGACTTCCCAGGTTACCCCCAGGTGAGCTTACCTGACTGTGGGCGCCGGCAGGTGAGGGCCAGAACAACACCCAGTAGGGTGAGGAGGGCCAGCAGTGCCAGGATCAAGAGCCCCAGGTGTCTGTAAGAGACTGAGTCAAGCAGGATGAGGCCAAGCCCAGTTCCTCGGTGCCCAGCCTCCCTCTTACCTCCCCCTCCCCAAGAACTCACCATCGGGACACAAGAGGTGCTTCCAGGCAAACTGGACATCTGACCGCCACACCTGAGGGCACAGAGCCCCCCACCCCTATGAGCCAGGCATCTTCTCCTCCCGGGGAAGCTGAGTGAAGCATGGAGCTGGGGGAGAGGGGAGTCCCCACTGGCTAGGGAATTATTCCCAGGTGGGTTTGTGTCTGCTCCAGCTGCTAGCCTGGCACAGAACAGGTCAATGGTGGCAAACTCAAGGGTGACAGGGGCCAAACTCGAAAAGTAAACTCAAAGTTGACCAGGGCTGCCGTGAGGACCTGGAGAGCACAGGCCCTGACTGAAACGATCAGACGGCACTGAGCTCCAGGCCACTGTCACCATGCCAGAATGTGGACACACGGCACTAGGTTTTTCTGATTTTTCAACAGAGGCCAGAAATCCAGCTTTGTTTATATATGTAAATGGTGGTAAGCAATTTCAATTTAAAACACTGTGCTGGCCAAACCAAACATTTTTGCAGAATGGATTTTCCACGGGTGGGTGCCACTAGGGGAGCAGATGCCAAGGCTCTGTATGTAGAGTGAGGGTAGGTTTCCTTACCAGGACACAGCACCCTGGCCTCAGGAAGGGAATGATGAGGTCTAGTGTCACTGGGCTTGAGCCCCGGGCCTGTAGAAACAAAGAGCAGAAAGGCTGTCCCCAGGGAGGTGAATCTGGCCCTGTCTGGCCTTGAGTCTTTGCCCCTGCTGTTCCTCCCCACCACACCCCCAATCCTACGAGGCTTAGGCCAAGTGCCACCTCTGACAAGAAGGCTTCCCCAGCCACTCTGGCTCCCACTGATCTTTCCCAGAGCTCAGCTCCTGCTGCAGTCAGGTATTTGTCAACAGACAGACTCTGAGTGTGTCCTCTGTGCCAAGCCCTGAGGAAAGAAGGCAGGTGCGGACATTGTCTCTGTCCTCTAGCAGCTCACAAACCAGGAAGGCTGTCTCACTTTACTCTCCTGCACAGCTGAAGAGGTATCACAACATATCATTGAAAAGAATGTAAGTTTTAGGGTCAGCAGACCTGGGTTCAGGCTTAACTGTTGCCTTTGTAGTCCCTAGCTGTGTGGTCCTTGCATGGAGGCAGGTTACCTCTCTTTCCTAAGGCTCACTTTCCTCATTTTTATTTTAAATTTTTTATGTTTATTTATTTTTATTTATTTATTTATTTTTTTGAGACAGAGTCTTGCTCCATCGTGCAGGCTAGAGTGCACTGGTGCAATCTTGGCTCACTGCAACCTCCACCTCCTGGGTTCAAGCTATTCTCCTGCCTCAGCCTCCCAAGTAGCTGGGATTACAGGTGCACGCCACCATGCTCAGCTAATTTTTGTATTTTTAATAGAGACGGGTTTTGCCATGTTGGTGAGGCTGGTCTCAAACTCCTGACCTCAGGTGATCTGCCCTCCTCAGCCTCCCAAAATGCTGGAATTACAGGCGTGAGCCACTACGCCTGGCCTACTTTCTTCGTTTTTATATGGGGGATAATAATCTTTATTTTACTGGGTTATCGAGAGAATCAAATGGGTATATGCACATGAATGTCTTTTTAAATAAACTGCAATGTATATTCATTTATTGGTAACAGCTATTATTAGTCTATGAAATCCTTAACTGTGTTATATACTTTTCTTGTATCTCCCAGAGCCTGCTACAGGGTAGGCACAATACATACTAAATTGGACAGAATTTTAATAAAAAACATTTTTTTTTTAGAGTCAGAGTCTTATGCTGTCACCCAGGCTGGAGTGCAGTGGCATGATCATAGCTCATTGCAGCCTTGGACTCCTGAGCTCACACAGTTCTCCCGCCTCAGCTGGGACTACAAGTGTGAGACACTGCACGTGGCCATCTTAAGCGTGACTTGGTCTTTCATACTGTGTTGCTATCACCTGTCTGCTTGAGAGCCGTCATACAATGCAAAACAAACATATAAGCTGCAAGTGAGCATTTAAGAAATAACTGTTTGAAAGAGCTAGTCATGCTTAGCCAGCATGGTGCTGTGGTATTGAGGGTGTATTTGACTGTGGTTTTTATATCAGATACATGGAAGATAGTCTGATAAAGTGCTCCTAGTCACGTAACAGGTGAAATTTGTCAATAGTTTACAGCATTGTGCAGAGCCTGTCAGCTGCATGGGCTCTGCCTCCTAGGATAGATAACTTCCGCACAGGTGCCTCGTGGAGGCAGGAGAGTAGTGGTAGTGGACTGGGTTCAAGGGAAGGCATCAATATAAATTGTTGTTCTGTTAGGCTAGAGCAGTGGTCCCCAATCTTTTTGGCACCAGGGACTGGTTTCATGGAAGAAAACTTTTACACAGAGGTTGAAGGGATTGGGGTTGGGGGGAATGGTTTCAGGATGAAACCACCTCAGATCATCAGGCATTAGATTCTCATAAGTAGCTCACAACCTAGATCCCTCGCATGCACAGTTCACAATAGGGTTTGCGCTCCTACAAGAATCTAACGCAGCCACTGGTCTGACAGGAGGCAGAGCTCAGGCAGTAATGCTTGCTCACCCTCCACTTACCTCCTACTGTATGGCCTCGTTTCTCACAAGCCACAGACAGTTACTGGTCTGCAGCTCACGGATTGGGAACCCTGGGCTAGAGAACACCCGAATGTGGGAGGGCCAGTCCCTTGCCTCTGTTATTCCTGTAAATTCAGAAACTGAAAGGATTAGAAAATACTCCCTTAGCTTGCAGTGAGCTGAGATTGTGCCACTGCACTCCAGCCTGGGTGACAGAGCGAGACTGTGTCTCAAAAAAAAAGAAAAAAAAGAAAATGCTCCCTTGAGGAACTTACTGCCAGCAAGTTAGCTGAACAGAGGCTGATCACGTAAATAAAGTAAACCAGATGGTAAAAGTCAGGGATTTGTTTGTTTCTACCTTCCCAGGGTCTATCTCAATGAGGTCACAAGGAAATTGAGGGCTGTGCTCTGAGCAATAGGACCTAGTGGGGGCGAGGCCATACCTGGCTGACAGTGTACACGGGGGGCACCAAAGTGTCCTGCCCCAAGCCTGGGCGGCTCCAGGCAGCACTGAAGGTGGCATGCATTCTTGAGGAGAAGTGAAGAATCAGCTGTTGGGCTTGGGTATCCATGCTCACATTCCAGGATGTGAGAGACCCTGTTTGGAGCGGGATGGGGGTGTTGATAGGAGTTGGGCTTCAGGTGATGAATTCAGGGCTGGACTGGGGTTTAGCTTGGTCACAGTTGGGTGAAGATGAAATGGGGCAGGGGGTCCCAGCAGAGGTCACTTATTGGCTCACCAGTCTGGTGGGGGCATTCAACGTGGCTGCTGTTTCCAAAAGAGAACTGAGAAATACAGGAATGGCAGGTTAGCAAGCTCCAGGCAATACCCACTACGCCACATCTTTTCTTACCCACGGTTGTACCTTGAAGCAGAGCTGGGGGTGCAGGTCCACCTTCTCCAAAACATACCACTGTGGGAGGAGAGAAGAGTTCGTCAGGGAGAAAATTCCTGGGCCCCAGCCCTGCCCACCCTGGTCCTGGGGGAACCTGTCCTCACCCCATCTGACTCTCGAGCCGTGGCATTCGGGAGGTCTTTGCAAACGGTATGCCAGTCATGCCTCTGGCAGAGGCCAGCTTCCAGCTTCAGTGGGCAGCGGAGTGTCAGGGCCATGACCATCTGAGTGTGCTGGCTGTAGTCAGTGAAGTGCACTGACTTCCAGAAGTCCGAGCCATCTGGGCAGGTGGCAGGGTCAGTGGGTGAGGGTCAGCCCTGCTTCAGCCCCACCTTGCCACCCACATCCTGGGGGCAGCAGGAGATAGTGTTTGTAAAAGTAACCAGCACTATTTCTGGCCTGAACAGGTACTAAATCAATGAGCATCCCTTTCATTATCTTTCTTTTCCTTTTCTTTTTTGAGACAGAATCTCACTCTGCTGCCCAGGCTGGAGTGCAGTGGTGCAATCTCCGCTCACTGAAACCTCTTCATCCTGGGTTCAAGCGACTCTCATGCCTCAGTAGCTGGGATTACAGATGTGTGCCACCAAGCCCAGCTAATTTTTGTATTTTTAGTAGAGATGGGTTTTCACCATGTTGGCCAGGCTGGTCTCCTGACCTCGTGAACTCCTGACCTTGTGACCCACCCACCTCAGCCTCCCAAGGTGCTGGGATTACAAGTGTGAGCCACTACACCCAGCCCCTTTCATTACCTTTCTGTTTTTTTGTTTTTTTTGAGACGGAGTTGTACTCTGTCACCCAGGCTGGAGTGCAGTGGTGCGATTTCGGCTCACTGCAACCTCTGCCTCCCGAGCTCAAGTGATTCTCCTGTCTTGATCCCCCAAGCAGCTGTGACTACAGGCGTGCAGCACCATGCCCAGCTAACTTTTTGTATTTTTAGTAGAGACAGGGTTTCACCATGTTGGCCAGGCTGGTCTCAAACTCCTGACCTCAGGTGATCTGCCTACTTTGGCCTCCCAAAGTGCTGGAATTACAGGCGTGAGCCATTGAGCCTAGCCTCATTATCTTTCTATCCAGGGGTCTCTCTCCTCCCCTTCCCAGGCCTCCATTCTGACCAGGTCCTTGCTTCTCCCCAAACTCGAAATCTGCTTAGGGTCCTCTCAGAACCAGGAATGTCTTCCCCTCCTATCTCTCCTTTCTAAATCCTGCCCTTTTTCTGGCCCCAGCTCAGGTGCCACTCCCTCTGAGAGGCCTTCTCTGCTTATAATGGCCCTTCTTGGGCTTCTCCCTTTCCCGATTTCTTGCCGTACAGCCTAGTCCTTAACTATAACCCTGCCCTGTAAGTTCTGTAGGCTGCTTTATGTGAGTCACTTTTGTCTGAGTGTCCTGCCTCTCCTTGAGAACAGCAACATGCATACAGCACTTCAGATATCACCAGCCACTTTCATATGTAATATTTAACTCAGGCTTCACAAACGCTTTGAAGGCAGAGCAGGTATTGAGATTTTACAGATGAGGAAAGTGAGGTTCAGAGAAGAATAATTGGCAGAGCTGGGATGGGAACTGGGTCTTCTGGCCCATCCTCTTAGGACACCGTCTCCTAGACCTCATATTTCTAAACTTCTCACAGTGCTGCAGTGCTCAGCGCTCTCTGATCTATTGGCAAGCTGACTGGTAGACTTGGTAGCCCTTTTCCCCCACTGACTCCAGGGAAAGTACCTGCATGCTTTCTGGGGGCTTCCCCCAGCACACTTGTGAAGTGCGGTGTGTGTGTGTGTGTGTGTGTGTGTGTGTGTGTGTACATGTGTATGTAGGAGACAGAAAGAGAAAGGGGATGTGTGTGCACAAGGGTGCATGTCAACAGCACTCACAGGCTTCTGGCCAGCTCTGGAAGGGACATTTTTTGCGCCTCACAGTGTCCTCTTGCAGGTAGGATGCCTAGGCGGACAGAGGAGCAGGTGAGGAGGGTCAGAGGAATGGCTTTTCCAATCTCACTCAGACCTAAAACTCATTCTGGCTTTACCTTACTGTGACACAAGCTGCCTGAGCTGGCCAGGCACCGAGCAGGATGGGGCAATGTGGGGTGGGGGCAAGGGTGGGGAGGAACTCCAGAGCATAGGAGAGGGATAAGCAAGTGAGGGGCTAACTCCTCTTCCTCCTAAAGAGAACTATCCCCAGAAAGAAGGAAATCCTGAGGTCACATTCATCAGCTTTGGTCTTCTCTGGCCTCCACTCTCAGCCATCCCCAAGGCACACAGTGCTCTGTGTTGGCTCCTGACTCTGGAATGCCCACATGCCCACCTGCTGTCCATGCTGGCAATTGCTCGTGGCTCTAGGTCTCTGCCATTATCTTCCCTTAGGTCTTCCAGGTGACAATTTCCCTTGCCTTTTCTGTCTAGTCCAAAGAAAACTTTCTGCTGTGTTCCTTAGACTTGTAAAGAGAGAAGGAGGACTGCCACAGAGGCCTAGAGGGGACAAGACTTCTGGGGGCATATGGAATCCTGCAGTGGCCATGCACACACTCCTTCCTCGACTCCTCAGAACACACAGCGATGACAGCTGCCTATTCTGGCTCTGTGGGCTGAGGCCAGGTCTGGGCCAGGGAAAGCTGGGTTTGGATGGGGCTGAGGTTGGAATCACTCTAAGAAGGTCCAATGTTCAGCAGCACCTTTCCATCTCTGACCCCATGTGTGGCTCACAGCCAAGCTGGCGCCAGTCTTCCTAAGCATGCCAGTAACACTCAGTCCTTTTTAAACCCCATTTACTGGAGATATACTTGACCAACCGTGCTAACTTGGGGGCTTAGGAGCAGAGCCATGGACAGCCCACACCTTTTCCCTTGCTCACCTCTATGCACAGACAGGGCAGAAGGAATTCATAAGGCAGCTCTACAGTGTGGCCCCCAGACACAATTTTCTGTGGATGAAACAGCAAAGGAAGACAAAAGATGCCTGAGAAAGAGCATGGGCACATAGACAAGGGCAGGACAGTGCTGGGATCTTGGCCAACACACCCTGTTTTTCCTCTAATATGAGATACCTCTTCTCCTGATAAGTCTCTCAAAGGTTGTCTGTGTAGTAATCTAATCATTAGCTCTAGGTGCTCTAGGTGGAGTTGGGGGGAAGGAGACAGGGAATACATTCCTTTACTGAGGCCCTACTATATGCTAGGGAGCGTGGTGGGTGCTAGAAGTATTAAATCAATTAACTCCATGCTAGCATCACAGTAATCTTATGAGGTATCCTCACTGTTATAAAAATGATGAGCTGAGGGCCTCAGGGGTTCAGCAGCAGTCCCTGCAAATGCTACCAACTGTATACAATGGCATCCATGACAAAGGGAGGTTGAGGTGGGATGTTGGGGCCCAGGTTGGGAGAATGGGGGACATATCATTCTCTGAGTAGCAGGAACAAAAGGAGGGAGATGGAAGGGTACCAAGAGAGATGTGATCATTTTGTTATGTTCTCAGGCGGTACAACCTCTTAGGGTAGCTGAAAACGCTTTTTAAATTTTTAATTAACAATTCTTTTTTCTTACTTGTCACTAACTTGAAGCTCAAGAAAAGGCTTCTTAATGCCTGAATCACACTGAGGATCCTCTCACTGAGGGTAAATACCATACTAATTTCTCTGCTCATTCACGGTCATTCATGGCTGCTCCAGGTCTCTGCCTGCCTTTCCTGTTCTTCCAGGTGACAAGGCCGTCTGCCTTTTCTGTCTAGTCCAAAGAAGTCTTTCTATAATTTTTTTTTTTTTTTTTTTTTTTTTTTAGCAGCAGGGTTTCACTATGTTGCCAAGCTGGTTTTATCCTCCTGGCTTCAAGCAATCCTCCTGCTTTGGCCTCTCAAAGTGCTGGGACCACAGGTGTGAGCCGCCATGCCACGCCCAAAGAAGTCTTTTTTTTTTTTTTTTGAGACGGAGTCTCGCTCTTTCACCCAGGCTGGAGTGCAGTGGCGCGATCTCGGCTCACTGCAGGCTCCGCCCCCCGGGGTTCACGCCATTCTCCTGCCTCAGCCTCCCGCGTAGCTGGGACTACAGGTGCCTGCCACCTCGCCCGGCTAATTTTTGTATTTTTAGTAGAGACGGGGTTTCACCGTGTTAGCCAGGATGGTCTCGATCTCCTGACCTCGTGATCCGCCCGCCTCGGCCTCCCAAAGTGCCGGGATTACAGGCGTGAGCCACCGCGCCCGGCAGAAGTCTTAATGATAGACCCTTCAGCTTGTAAGGAGGTCTTGGACAGTTACCATCCCTCTCTGGGCCTCAGTTTCCTCATTTGTACAATGGGTGGCCTCTTTTGTTAGCACTGTGTGATCGGGCTTTTTAAAGGGGGACGACACGCCCTACCTGGATATCGTAGGGACTGCTCAGCTCTTCACACTCCAGTGCCCACTGGTGACAAAGACGCACACTGACCTCGGGGCCTGAAGGTATGGTCACCCGAATAGCCCGGGCTTCAGGCAGCAAATCAAAAGAGAACTCGGGCCCTGGGGAGAGGAAGGACTCAGTGGCCTTGTCTCTTGGCCTTAGCACCGGTACCACCACTCAGCTGAACCTATCTCCTGTTGTACCCAGTGCCCACCTCTGTGCCTTTGTGAGTCCAATCTGGGAAGACTTTCCCATGCCTCTGGATCCGAAGGTTGGGTCCTTTTAGAGCGAAGTCCCTTGTGGGAGATGTCTGGGGAGGGGATGGAAATGTGATGGCTCTTCTCAGACAAGTGACGACTAGGCAGCAGCTTCCTCTAAAGGCAGAGAACAAGGTGGGCCTCAGACCAGAAATCAGGAAACCTGGCTTCTGTTTCTGCCTCTGGAACCTGAGGTACTGCAGGCAAGTTGCTCAAACTCTTTTGGCCTCCCTAGCTGTGTAATAGACAGAATACTTCATCTCCACACTTTCTGTCTCACATGGCTGGAGAACCAAATGAGAGGCCAGAAAGCAAAGGTCTGTGGGGCATGGGGTAGGGCTGGAACTGACAGGGAGCGTACCTGAGCAGGTGCTGGCATCTTGTGTCTCCTACAGAACTTGAATGTGGAAGACTTTTTGGATTTCTGCACCAGGAAGTGGAAGAAGCCCCATTGAAGACCTGTGCGGGGGGCGCACACTTACTATCTAGCCATCATTACCCCCTCCCCTACCTGGAGATGTGGCCCAGTGTTAGACAGTAAGTCATTTTATTTTATTTTATTTATTTATTTATTTTGAGACGGAGTTTTGCTCTTTGTTGCCCAGGCTGGAGTGCAATGGCGCGATCTCAGCTCACTGCAGCCTCCGCCTCCCAAGTTCAAGTGATTCTCCTGCCTCAGCCTCCCGAGTAGCTGGGATTACAGGCATGCACCACCATGCCCAGCTAATTTTGTATTTTTAGTGGAGACACGGTTTCTCCGTGTTGGTCAGGCTGGTCTCGAACTCCCAACCTCAGGTGATCTGCCCGCCTCGGCCTCCCAAAGCACTGGGATTACAGGCATGAGCCACCGTGCCCGACCTGATAGTAAGTCATTTTAAATCAAGGAGGGTAAGGATGTCAAGCTTCTTTAATCTTGAAAATTATGATGTAATCAAGAAAGGATTAATTTTTTAAGCAGAGAAAAAGCTATATATACAAAGACATTCATTTTAGCACTCTTTAATTTTTATTTTTTTGGAGACAGAGCCTTGCTCTGTCACCCAGGCTGGAGTGCAGCGGTGTGATCTTGGCTCACTGCAATCTCCGCCTCCCGGCTTCAAGCGATTCTCCTGCCTCAGCCCCCGCGTAGCTGGGATTACAGGCACCTGCCACCACGCCCAGCTAATTTTTTGTATTTTTAGTAGAGACAGGGTTTCACCACGTTAGCCAGGATGGTCTCGATCTCCTGATCTCGTGATCCGCCCGCCTCGGCCTCCCAAAGTGCTGGGATTACAGGCGTGACCCACCATGCCAGCCCCCACCTCTCTCTCTTTTCTTTCTTTCTTTCCTTCCTTTCCTTGCCTTCCTTCCTTCCTTTCTTGACAGGGTTTTGCTCTGTCACACAGGCTGGAATGCAGTGGCACAATCACTGCTCACTACAGTCTTGAACTCTTGGGCTTAAGCAATCCTCTCACCTCAGCCTCCTGAGTAGCTGGGACTACAGGCATGCACCATCACACCTGGCCTCCTGGCTAATTTTTGTATTTTTAGTAGAGATGGGGTTTCACCATGTTGGCCAGGCTGGTCTCAAACTCCTGACCTCAGGTGATCTGCCTGCCTCGGCCTCCCAAAGTACTGGGATTACAGGCACAAGCCACTGCGCCCAGCCCTGTAGCATTATTTCTAACAGCAAACAATTAGAAAAATTAGACACTGTCAATTCTTTTTTTTTTTTTTGAGATAGGGTCTCACACTGTGGTCCAGGCTGGAGTGCAGTGGCGCTATCTTAACTCACTGCAACCTCTGCCTTCTGAATTCAGGTGATCCTCCCACCTCAGCTTCCCAAGTAGCTGGGACTTCAGGTGTGCATCACCACATCCAGCTAATTTTTGTATTTTTTTGTAGAGATGGGGTTTTGCCATGTTGGCCAGGCTGGTCTCAAACTCCTGGACTCAAGCGATCTACCCACTGTGGCCTCCCAGAGTGCTGGGATTACAGGTGTGAACCATCACCATCATACCTGGCCCAGAAACTGCCAATTCTTTTTTTTTTTTTTTTTTTTGGAGACAGAGTTTTGCTCTTGTCGCCCAGGCTGGAGTGCAATGGCATGATCTCGGCTCACTGCAACCTCCGCCTCCTGGGTTCAAGTGATTCTCCTGCCTCAGCCTCCTGAGCAGCTGGGATTACAGGTGCCTGCCACCACGCCCTGCTAATTTTTTGTATTTTTAGTAGAGACGGGGTTTCACCATGTTGGCCAGGCTGGTCTCGAACTCCTGACCTCAGGTGATCAGCCTGCCTCAGCCTCCCAAAGTGTTGGGATTACAGGCATAAGCCACCATGCCTGGCCTAGAAACTGCCAATTCTTAAGCAATGTAAGGGCATTTAGTATGTACCAGGCACTGAGCTGAGCAATTAAAATATAGAGTAAGAAAGAAGATCCTGCTTTACAAATAGATGGTAATAACAATAAATCCATAGCTTTTAATTCCAAGAATCTCAGCGAAAAAAATACCTTCATAAAATTGTACAATTGTATTCATGAATATCAGTCATAGCGTGCTATTTTAGGATAATCCAAGTCCCAGTTGAGGTTAAAACAAGACAAATATCTGTTCTAGTAAGTCCCACTTGCTCAGCCTAGGTGGTCCCTCAAAATGTTCTCTTCACTGAGAATGGCCCAAGGGGCTGTTTCTCATACCTGAGCGACCTGACAGCAGATGCTGGCACAAACAGCGGGAACAGTGCCAGACTCGCACACACCAAGGCTTTGTGGAGAAGAGGGCCCACCAGGTGCTGCAAGGGATATGGGCAGAACTTCCTGGGAAAGATGGAAGGGAAAGCAAATGATAGGATCTAAGAAGGTCCCTCCTACCTCAGACAAGCTGGATTTGAGGCCAAGCTCTGTCACTTACATCCTGGAAGTATGACTTCGGGGGTTACAGGACCTGTCTAAGGATCAGATTCCTCATTCATAAAGCAGGTCTGTTATAAAAATCAAAATAGTAGTGCATGGGAAAATGTCTTGTGAAGTAGAACATACTATAAAATAGGAAGGATTATTGTATTGCTGATAGAAGTGAGGGATCAGTTAAGGGGAGGAACCAACACATATGGAGCACCTGGAGATTTACCCATGTCTGTCATCTAATCCTCCCTACAGCTCAGAAGCAACACTGCCTTTAGTGTACAATCATTTCTACTATGCTACTACCCCTCAGAAACTGAGGGTCAGTTGGAGAGGTTAGGTGCACAGTCTGAGGCCACACGGGAGTCTGGGAGAACTGCAATGTGAATCCAGGCTTGTCATGATTCCAAACTTTTTCCTTGATATTGTGCTACTTCCCGGGTTGGGAACCGAAAATTAGAACGGAGGGCTTGCTGGGCATCTGGAAAAATAGTGGGCGTGGGGAGGAGCAATGGGGCAGGAGATGCGACTCACCAGTGAAACTGTCATCCTGAGGCACAGGGCCCAGTAGGGAAAAGAAAGGAGAGAGCTATTATTAGGAGAGACTCCCATAAGGAGCATTCCTGGGGTCTTTGCTTCAAATCAGCGAATTCTGAGCCCCATAGCTAATAGCCCATACCCTCTGGCTCTTATCTTCCCAGCTCCACCCTGTCCAGGCCCTCGGCACAAAGGACTTTGGCTACCCCTTTCAGACTATGTAGAGGACACATCAAAGCTGCCACCAGAGCACAGGGACTGCGGAGGTAGCACAGGGCAGGCAGGGGAGTGGGGAGCTTTATGGCTGTGCCAGGCAGGTGTCCCTACCTGGCAGCGGCACCTTACCGTGTGGGAGGCCAGAGGACAGCGGGTGTTCCAGTAGGGCAGGTGGGGACAGCCAATCCCAGCAGAGTCAGATAGGTCGATGACTACCAGGAAGAGAGGCAGGAGCAGGGCTGCCGTTCTGGAGCTCCCCATGGGCTTCTGCGCAATTAGGGCTCCCGGAACATGGCTGCATGGCCTGAAGGTGGGTGGCAGGGCCTTGCTGTGCAGCAGCGAAGAACACAGTACCAGCAGGAGCCCTCGCCCCAGCCTGCCCTGGCCCCGCCCTGCCCGAAAGCTCCTCCTTGATCCCAACCAGCTAGCCAGGCCACATTCCTTCCCCTCCAAGTGGAGGGACTGAGGAAAGCTTGTGCCCCCAAAAACCCTACTGCCCCCCACCTGAAAGACAAGGGGCTCCTGCTGTGGCTGAGAAGTAACAGGAAAGGGGCTAGCATTAGGTTGGGGGACGCACCCATTTCTTAGCCCCTCCTACTCCTGAAACACACTGCAGACCTGACCCACCCATCAGCACACTCTGGAACTTGTGTCTCCCACAGACATGTGCTTCACCCCCTCACTTAGAGAATTAGTCGAGCTCTTAAGCACTACTCAGCACTGGGTGCTGGAGATACAGAGGTGACTGAGGCACCATTTAGAGTGGGGAAGAAAAAAGCACTCTAGGATGCACATGAAGCCCATATGTACCCTGGCTTCCCACCTGGTTAACTCTCAGGACCATAGCCGAGTTCTCTCTACCCATGAGCCAGGTCCAGCTCTTCTAGGCAAAGGGCTCCATACCAAAGGGGCCTCTAACTTCAAGGACCCACTAGTCAGTACAGCCTGCTCAGGAAGCCCCAGAGCTCATAGCTGAGCCCTGGAGCAGAGGGAGCGGGCCCCACGCACTGACCTGGTTTCCTGTGGTTTCCGGTGCTGGAGAAAGGCTGACGAGGCTCCATCTTTGTGGGAACCCTCCCCATCATCCCACAGCTTCCTCCCCTTCATGGAGCATTTGAGCAGCTTCAGCCCTCACCTTGGTAACACACACATTGGAAAGAAAGTTTGGGGCACACCTACCAGGTCAAGGCATCTTTTTTTTTGTTTGAGACCGAGTCTCGATCTATCACCCAGGCTGGAGTGCCGTGGCGCAATCTCTGCTCACTGCAACCTCCACCTGCTGGGTTCAGGCGATTCTCTTGCCTTAGCCTCCCGAGTAGCTGGGAGTACAGGCACCTGCCCCATGCCTGGCTAATTTTTGTATTTTAGTAGAGACGGGGTTTCATCATATTGGCCAGGCTGGTCTCGAACTCCTGACCATGTGATCCACCCACCTCGGCCTCCTAAGTGCTGGGATTACAAGCGTGAGCCACTGCGCCCGGCCAAGGCATCTTGAGATTGTTATTGTCCTCCTGTAACTCAATCTAGACCACCTTTCAGTGGCCTAACCACAGCCTGCTTTCGGCCAATTCTATTCCTGTCTTTAGGTTCATTGTCTGAAGGCTGCATCCTACATTATCCAAAAGTACCCTCTAGCTTTTTGAGTTCATGAAAAGATAAAAACTCCTATTCTTTATGTTTCTCCAAGCCTAGCAGTAGATATTATGAAGTATGTGCTGTGTAATTGAATGAATGTCATGATATATTTCATCTATATAGTTTGTTTCACACTTCACAAAACTTTCATATTTAATCCTCCTAACCCTACCTGTGAGACAAGTAAGTGATAATTATTGTTTTCATTTCATAGAGAGATAAGGAAGCAGAGGGATAATGATTTGGACAAGGTCAAAGTCTATAGTTCAGGGAGCTCCACTTTTGCTAGGCCCTCACAACTCAATTCTCTTTTTTTTTTTTTTTTTTTGAGACAGAGTCTCACTCTGTCACCCAAGCTGGAGTGCAAATGGTGCAATCTTAGGTCACTGCAATCTTCACCTCCCAGGTTCAAACGATTCTCCTGCCTCAGCCTCCCGAGTAGCTGGGATTACAGGTGCACGCCACCACACCAGACTAATTTTTGTATTTTTAGTGGAAACATGGTTTCACCATGTTGGCCAGGCTGGTCCTGAACTCCTGACCTAAAGTGATCTGAGCCCAGCTTGGCCTCCCAAAGTGCTGGGATTACAGGCATGAACCACAGCACCTGGCTTTTTTTTTTTTTTTTTTTTTTTTTTGAGATAGTCTTGCTCTGTTGCCCAGGCTGGAGTGCAGTGGCGTGTTCTTGGCTCACTGCAACTCAACTCACTGCAACTTGTCCTCCTGCAACTCAATCTAGACCACCTTTCAGTGGCCTAACCACAGCCTGCTTTCGGCCAATTCTATTCCTGTCTTTTTTTTTTTTTTTTTTTTTGAGACAGAGTCTTGCTCTGTCGCCCAGGCTGGAGTGCAGTGGCGCAATCTCAGCTCACTGCAAGCTCCGCCTCCCGGGTTCACGCCATTCTCCTGCCTCAGCCTCTCCGAGTAGCTGGGACTACAGGCGCCCGCCACCACGCCCAGCTAATTTTTTTTTTTTTTGTATTTTTAGTAGAGACGGGGTTTCACCGTGGTCTCAATCTCCTGACCTCGTGATCCGCCCGCCTCGGCCTCCCAAAGTGCTGGGATTACAAGGGTGAGCCACCGCGCCCGGCCTTCTATTCCTGTCTTTAGGTTCATTGTCTGAAGGCTGCATCCTACCCATTATCTAAAAGTACTCTCTAGCTTTTTGAGTTCATGAAAAGATAAAAACTCCTATTCTTTATGTTTCTCCAAGCCTAGCAGTAGATATTATGAAGTATGTGCTGTGTAATTGAATAAATGTCACAACCTCCGCCTCCTGGGTTCAAGTGATTCTTGAACTCTTGCCTTAGCCTCCTGAGTAGCTGGGATTACAGCTGTGCACCACTATGCCCAGCTAATTTTTTTTTTTTTTTTGAGACGGAGTCTTGCTCTGTCGCCCAGGCTGGAGTGCAGTGGCGCAGTCTCGGCTCACTGCAAGCTCCGCCTCCCGGGTTCACGCCATTCTCCTGCCTCAGCCTCTCCGAGTAGCTGGGACTACAGGCGCCCGCCACCGCGCCCGGCTTATTTTTTTTTTTATACATTTAGTAGAGACAAGGTTTCACCATGGTCTCGATCTCCTGACCTCGTGATCCGCCCGCCTCGGCCTCCCAAAGTGCTGGGATTACAAGCGTGAGCCACCGCGCCCGGCTGCCCAGCTAATTTTTGTATTTTTAGTAGAGACAGGGTTTTGCCACGTTGGCCAGGCCGGTCTTGAACTCTTGGCCTCAAGTGATCCATCTGCTTCAACCTTCCAAAGTGCTAGGATTATGGGCATGAGCCACTCTGCCTAGTCCCAATTCTCTATCATCCTATGGTCTTCCCTCACACAGCCTCATCTTCCTCTGCTCTTGGAACCCAAAAAGGTCTGCCTGACACAAACCCTAACACAGTATGCCTTTTGGCCTTGAAGCCCATCTCTGCAAACAAAACAGTAAGATCTGAAAGAAGGAAAGGGTGGTCTGGCCATACTAAGAATAGGTTAGAAAGCCTTCCCCCAAATTCTACCTAACTCACAGTGGTTTAGAGCTATACAAATAATGAGGTTTTTTTCTTTTCTTTCTTTTTTTTTTTTTTTGAGACAGAGTCTCACTCTATCACCCAAGCTGGAGGACACTGGCACAATCACCACTTACTGCAACCTCAACCTCCTGGACTCAAGTGAATCCTCCCTTCACAGGCACACACCATTTTGCCTGGCTACATACACGGTCTGGCCATGGTGCTCAGGCTGGTCTCAAACTCCTGGCCTCTAGCAGTTATCCTGCCTCAGCTTCCCCAGGTGCTGGGATTACAGGTGTGAGCCACTGCGCCTGGCCAATAATGAGTTTTCTTTTTTTTTTTTTTTTTTTTTTGAGACGGAGTCTCACTCTGTTGCCCAGGCTGGAGTGCAGTGGTGCGATCTTGGCTCACTGCAAGCTCCGCCTCCCAGGTTCATGCCATTCTCCTGTCTCAGCCTCCCGAGCAGCTGGGACTACAGGCGCCCGCCACCTCACCCGGCTCATTTTTTGTATTTTTAGTAGAGACGAGGTTTCACCATGTTAGCCAGGATGGTCTCAATCTGCTGACCTTGTGATCCGCCCTCCTCGGCCTCCCAAAGTGCTGGGATTACAGGCGTGAGCCACCGCGCCCGGCCCAATAATGAGTTTTCTAATGCTGGAGGCATGAAGTGAGAAACTTGGCTCTATTCCAAAACAATCCTTCTTCTTTACCCTTATCTTCTGATCTCTCACAGAGAAAATATTGGTTAATTGCTTCTGGTTAAGGTATGGGAGGAGAAGCAGAAAAAAAAATGGAGATAAGAAGGAAGAGAGGAAGGAAAGAGGGAAGGAAGGAGGGAAGGAAGGAAGGAAGGGAGGGAGGAAGGAAAGAAGGGAGGCAGGGAGGGAAGAAGGGAGGGAGGAAGGGAGGAAAGAAGGAGGGAGGAAGAGAGGAAGGGAGGGAGGAAGAGAGGAAGGGAGGGAAGGAGGATGGGAGGAGAGAAGAGAGGGAACGAGGGAAGACAGGGAAGAAAAACAGCATTCCAGGACCCGCTGGAAAAGTAAAAGGAATAAAGATGAGGAAGAAAGGGGGAAAAGGAAAAGAAGGTGTGCATTTTATTTACTGTCTTGCTGGTTTACTTATTTATTGTAGAGACTGTTCCAAAAAGTATTTAAGGTAAGAAGCACAGGGGTGAATTCTGGCACAACCTAAGGAGGGGGAGGGATGGGATCAACATTTGCTGAAATCCTACTATCAGGCTCTGAGTCACGCATTTTGCCCAGTTTATTTTATTTGTACTACAACCCTTGAGTTCACAGTCTTATTACCCCATTTTACAGACTGCAAAACACTCAGGAAGATTAGGTAAAGTCCAAGCACACGCACCTAAGAGCTGAAGTCAGCCCCTCACTTGCTGACCTCTCTCCTACGCTTACGCTCTGGAGTTCCTCCCCACCCTTGCCCCCACCCCACATCGCCCCCTCCTGCTCGGTGCCTGGCCAGCTCAGGCAGCTTGCATCACAGTAAAGTAAAGCCAGAAAGAGTTTTAGGTCTGAGATTGGAAAAGTCATTCCTCTGACCCCTCCCCACCTGCTCCCGTCTCTCCAGGCATCCTACCTGCAAGAGGACGCTGTGAGGGGCAAAAACTGTCCCTTCCAGAGCTGGCAGGAAGCCTGTGAGTGCTGCTGACATGCACCTTGTGCACACACATCCCCTTTCTCTGTCTCATAGACACACATGCACACACACACACTAAACTTCACACCTGAGCTGGGGGAAGCCCCCAGAAGGCATGCAGGTACTTTCCCTGGAGTCAGTGGGAGAAAAGGGCTGCCAAGTCTACCAGTCAGCTTGCCAATAGATCAGAGAGCGCTGAGCACCACAGCACTGTGAGTTCAGAAATATGAGGCCTAGGAGATGGTGTCCTAAGAGGATGGGCCAGAAGACCTGGGTTCCCCTCCCTGCCAATTATTCCTCTCTGAGCCTCACTTTTCTCCTCTGGGGACTCACTGCTATGTCTTCTTGGCCTTTTCTGCCAGAACACACTACTTGGGGAGATCAGAGGGTTTCTGGACCCTGTAGTTCACGGAAGGTACTAAACTTAGCAGTGTGATACAATTGGCAGGGTTAACAATATAAAGAAATGAAATTGTTGGAAAGAAAGGAAAGTAGATCTTATAATAAGATCAGTGGTTAGACTTGTAAGAGAGTTGGGATTGTTTGGCAAGTGTCAACAAGGGAGGAGTAACTGTGGCTGGAATAGGAGGTGGCCAATTGGAATAAAGGCAACAAAGGTGTGTTGTACGGCTTCAGCACAGAGGCCCTGTCTTCTTGGCAGGTGGCTAAGGCCTGTCTCATCTGTGGTTTGTGTCAAAATGAGCTGACCAAGACTTCACGATTAATGATTAATAGCCTTTACTTGGGGACAAAGCCAGGAGCTCAGGAAGTCCTGACAGGCCCCTGCACATGCTTAGTTTAGAGTGCACTGTAGGGACCTTGGGCAGCCATTTTTCTTGTCACCGCCTTATCTGTGCATGAACTCTGGTCAGACCATGCAGCAATAGCTCCAGGTTCTTCCTGTAATGGCCAATTCCTAACGTCTATTGGGGCAACTCTGCTCACTGATAGGGAACCCTGGACAGGAAGGCCCACCAATTAGATCAATGTACACCAACAGTGGGCAAGTATCCCTTCTTTACATCTGCTCTTACAGAAGCATCAACCTCCAGAATTCTGAGGCAAGAAATCATTGCTGAGAGGTAGAGACTCCCAATCTCAGTGAGGAAGCCAACACTGCTCATCAAGGGAAGGCATTCTGTTACTTATTAAACCCCTACTATGTAGCCTGTTCATACATATTATCTAAACCTCACAACAATCCTGGGGGTAGCTAAAATGATGCCCATGTGTCAGATCACAAACAGAGGCTCAGGTTTCTTGCACAAGGCAAAAGTTAGTATAATGCCTGGCTGGAATTCCCGCCTATGTCTGTCTAATATAAGAAACTGTTGGCTGGGCATGGTGGCTCATGCCTGTAATCCTAGCACTTTGGGAGGCCAAGGTGGGTAGATCACTTGAGGTCAGGAGTTCGAGACCAGCCTGGCCAACATGGTGAGACCCTGTCTCTACAAAAATACAAAAATTAACTGGGTGTGAACAGAGGTTGCAGTGAGCTGAGATTGCACCATTGCACTGCAGCCTAGGCAACAGACTGAGTCTCAAAAAAAAAAGTGTTCATTCCATTATACCACATTGCCTTTCTAATGGCCTGGATGATCTCTAATCATTCCTTCAACTCCTATATTCTCTAGTCCTGTAAAGATTAGGAAATAAATAACCATCTTTCACATTTATATAATGATACATAGTTCATAAAGCACTTTCACAATATTTCGACTTTTTTTTTTTGAGACAGAGTCTCATTCTGTCGCTCAGGCTGGAGTGTGGTGGTGCGATCTCGGCTCATTGCAACCTTTGCCTCCTGGGTTCAAGCGATTCTCCTGCCTCAGCCTCCTGAGTAGCTGGAATTACAGGCACCCACCACCATGCCCATTTGTATTTTTAGTGTAGATGGGGTTTCACCACGTTGGCTAGACTAGTCTCAAACTCCTGACCTCAAGTGATTCGCCTGCCTCGGCCTCCCAAAGTGCTGAGATTACAGGTATGAGCCACTGCGCCCGGCCACCTTATTTGATATTTAAAACAATCTGTGGGCCGGGTGCGGTGGCTCACGCCTGTAATCCCAGCACTTTGGGAGGCCGAGGCGGGTGGATCACGAGGTCAGGAGATCAAGACCATCCTGGCTAACACAGCGAAACCCCGTCTCTACTAAAAACACAAAAAACTAGCCAAGTGTGGTCGCGGGCGCCTGTAGTCCCAGCTATTCGGGAGGCTGAGGTGGGAGAATGGCGTGAACCTGGGAAGCGGAGTTTGCAGTGACCCAAGATTGCGCCACTGCACTCCAGCCTGGGCGACAGAGCAAAACTCCATCTCAAAAAAAAATTAAAAAATAAAAAAAATTAAAAAATAAAACAATCTGTGAAATAAGGAGGGTTGATTTTAGTCCTATGATTGGTAGGTGCATTGGTACTTGAACATATCTTCTGATTCAAATAATGTTCTTTCTACTAAACCAAGATTCAACAAGGGAATCTTGTTTGCTTCAGGGAACACTACAACCATCAGGCAGGAAAAGGTGATAGGAAAGGCCCACAAAAGCAAAATTCCAACAACCTAACAAGCAGAAAACTAACATAAACCAAATGGTTTTGGTTTGTTTGCATTGTTGACGATAATTTTCATAATGGGTCTTTGATGGTACTCTTAAGTCCATAAAGTACCATTCCAATAACCAAAGAAATTTCAAACTATTTGCATCCCAGTTTTTAAAAAATGAGCAATCTGTGTCTGGTGCACATACTAACTCCATTATCCATACATTTCCATCTACTACTGCTCTCCAAATTCTATCTCTACTTCAGTTTGGTTCTATCCTGTGAAATACACCCTGACTTTAGTTTACAATAATTCTGTCAACAATTGCATGTGAGGCTGGGCACAGTAACTCACATCTGTAATCCCAGCACTTTGGGAGGCCAAGGCAGGATGATCACCTGAGGTCAGGAGTTCAAGACCAGTCTGGCCAACATAGTGAGACCCTGTCTCTATTAAGAATACAAAAATTAGCCAGGCATGGTGTCCCACGCCTGTAATCCCAGCTACTCAGGAGGCTGAGGCAGGAGAATCGCTTGAATCTGGGAGGCAAAGTTGCAATGAGCCCAGATCGAGCCACTGCCCTTCAGCCTAGGGAACAGGGCAAGACTCTGTCTCAAAAAAAAAAAAAAAAAAAAAAATTAGGCCAGGCACGGTGGCAGGCACCTGTAATCCCGGCTACTAGGGAGGCTGAGGCAAGAGAAACGCTTGAACCCGGGAGGCGGAGGTTGTAGTGAGCCGAGATCATGCCACTGCACTCCAGCCTGGGTGACAGAGTAAGACTTTGTCTCAAAAAAAAAAAAAAAAATTAAAAGAATTGCATGTTTTTCACACCTCTTGCGCAGTACCTAAAAGCAGTAAAATAAGAACTCGAAGAAAGAATTCATGTTCCTTGAAGGAACCAGAAAGCTCAAGAACTACCATGTTAACTGGGCCTTAAAGGATAATTAATAAAGCAGTATAAAAATAGAAAAGGGATATTTTTAAGCAAAGGAAACTGGGAAACCATGAAACCTACATGGGGATCCCTAAGAGGTTTAGTTGACTAAGACAGCATGAGACTGGGAGTATCGGGAGATAATGCACGACTGGTGGATTGGGACTTTGGAAACCTCAGAGCTTAAGGCATTTAAGTTGCACTAAAGATCATACTAGGGATTAATGATCATGGAACAGATGATCCAGAGCTGTACTCTTGGTATACTCACTTGAACAAAGGGATGCAGGAAGAGGAATGGGTAAGAGGCAGAAAGACGAAGGTCTGTTTGGGACATACTTATTTTGAATCTAAAGGAAGAGGTTTCAGAGTTATAAGTACTGCCAGCCAGGCACGATGGCTCACACCTGTAATACAAGCACTTTGAGAGGCTGAGGCAGGAGAATCGCTTGAGCCTGGTAGGTAGAGGCAAGCCAAGATGGTGCTACTGCACTCCAACTTGGGTGAGGGGAATGAAACCCCGCCTTAAAAAAAAAAAAAAAGGCTGGGCATGGTGGCTCATGCCTATAATCACAGCAATTTGGGAGGTTGAGGAGGGCGAATCATGAGGTCAGGAGATCGACAGCATCCTGGCTAACATGATGAAACCCTGTCTCTACGAAAAATACAAAAAAATTAGCCAGGCGTGGTGGCGGGCGCCTGTAGTCCCAGCTACTTGGGAGGCTGAGGCAGGAGAATGGCATGAACCCGGGAGGCGGGGCTTGCAGTGGGCCGAGCTAGCGCCACTGCACTCCAGCCTGGGTGACTCAGCAAGACTCCATCTCAAATAAAAAAAAAAAAAAAAAGTGACTCAGTAATGACTAAGTACATACACAATGATTATAGAACAAAATAATGACTACAACTCTGGAGAGGGCAGAGCTCTGCAGTTACAGTTCTGGGCATCATCCAGAGACAATCAAATCAAGTGCAAAGAGACACATTATCTTTCATGCAATCAATACTGTGTCAGAATTTTAGGTGTGAAAGGGCCTTTAATCACAAATCTCTCCCTTCCTGTTTTTAATGTACTTGCTCCACATCATATTATGTTCACTGTTTCACATGAATAACAAGTTTCTACTAGATTGTAAATCCCTATAAACAGAGGTACTTTAAAATTCTTTTAGATGCCATTATACAGTAGTAGACTCAAAACTGATACTCAGTTAACACTGAATGATAAATGTGAATATCCAACTAAAAGAAGAGCCCAAAACCTAAGCTAGATAAATGAGAATGGACTATTTCATAGATGGAGAGATTAAATGTCTGGCCCATAGCTCTTACCAATCAGCTGTAGGTTAGAACTATGACTTAGGTTCCCCATACCCAGTCTACTTCTCTATGGCCACTGCTAGGTTTCTCAAGGAGCTTCTACCCATCATCTCCTAGTGTCTAAGGCCACACCTTTCAAGCAACACACCTTTCACTCTATCAAGCCCCAAATACAAAGCACAGTGTGGGCAGGGCCATCTTTATTGAGGTTTTTAATTAAAATGCTTTGCAGAAGAGACCACAGCCTGCCAAGGGAGCAGCTTCCCAAATGTTTCCTGACCCATGACCTAGAGATGAAGTAATTTGATTTATTCCCTATTTCCTTCAGTCTCAATGGCTAAGGGGTAATGGATGGAAATGGGGAGAATGACTGAGTGGAGGCAAGGATGAAGCTCATTCTTAAAGAAAAACCTCAAAGTTCAACTTCAAACAGCTGAAGTTTGTTTCATAGCCGTTGGTCACCCAGTTCTAGCCAACCAGGAATAAATTATAGTTTTGCCACCTCAGCAGATGGCAACAGGAGCTTTCCAGAACTTTGGCCTGGTCTGCATCAGGTACCAACATCACAGCTGCTAAAATCACCAGAAGGGATTTTAGGACCGCTGTACTACTGTCCTTTCATTCAACGGGAAGTCCAGGCTTCACCCCAAAGAGCAGTCCATGAGGCTTCATTTATGCTTCTTCTCTTGTGTGCTGGTGAACCAAGAGTCTAGAAGCTTCTTGCTGTAGTACAACTGCCAGGCATGCACTTGGACTGCCAACACCAACACCAGATACATGACGGAAACGGCAGAAAAACCAAAGAGGAAACGGTAGGCCTTGCCATGGCGGTAGAGCTGCTGTGCAGCAGGGAACATCTCCATGCTGCCATAAATGAGTGGAGCGATGGAAAAGAGTCCCATGCTGATCATGGAGAGCACCAGGTAGCTAATGTTGTTGCGGGGAAAGGAGAGAAGGCCCAAGAGAGAGGGCAAAATGCTCAGCAAATACGGGTATTCCCACTGATAGGGCATGGCCACCTGATCATGTGACAAGAGCCTCAGGTGTCCCACGCTCATCTTGGCAACCAGCAGCAGCCATATGACCAGATGTACGTAGATCAGCTTCTTGATTTCATACTTCAGGGTCACACTGTGGGGCAGAGCAGAGGGAGAAGTATCTTTCAAATTTTTCTTACCACCAACTATATGCCAGGCAACTGTACTGGACACTGGGATACAAATTTGAATAAAACAGCCTAGAAGCCAGGCACAAAGAACAGAGGAGGAAAAAGTAATTAGAAAATGAAGTGAAAAAGTTCTAGTAAATGTATGTTCCCAAATATATGGGATCACAGGAAGGAGGAATCAACTCTGCCTGGCATGGAATGTCAGAGATGGCTATCTAGAGGCAGGTGATATCTGAACTAGGCTCAGGAATGAGTGAAGATGGGCATCCCATGCAGGAGCATGCAGGCAAAAAGGCCCAAGTATCTGTGTTCCAGGAAAGCAAGTGGTTACGTGTGGCAGGAACATATCGTTAGCGGGAGAGAGGTAGTGGGATATGAATCGCAAAGACTATGAGAGTTAAAGGCAGAAGAGGCTGGGCATGGTGGCTCACAACTCTAATCCAAGCACTTTGGTAGGCTGAAGCAGGAGGACTGCTTGAGCTCAGGAGTTTGAGACCAGCCTGGCAACAAAATGAGACCCCATCTCTATAAAAAAAAATAACAATACTAACAATAAAAAGGCAGGGCCTGGTGCGGTGGCTGACGCCTGTAATCTCAGCACTTTGGGGGGCCGAGGCGGGCTAATCACGAGGTCAGGAGATCGAGACCATCCTGGCTGACAAGGTGAAACCCCGTCTCTACTAAAAATACAAAAAAAATTAGCCGGGCGTGGTGGCAGGCGCCTGTAGTCCCAGCTACTCGGAAGGCTGAGGCTGAGAATGGCGTGAACCCAGGAGGCCGAGCTTACAAGTGAGCTGAGATCGCGCCACTGCACTCCAGCCTGGGTGACAGAGCATGACTCCGTCTCAAAAATAAATAAATAAAAAAAAATAATAATAAGGCAGAAGGGTAGCTCAGAGCTGTGTTTAGCAAGAGGACTCTGCACCATAGGGTTAAAGCCTGAAGGCAGAAGGTATTGGCAGAGAGGAAAGGTACTCAGGCTGCCCATACTTCTCCAGCTAGATTTTTCATCCAAAGGAAGTACATACTTATCTTATTCCTCTAATTCTCTCACGTCCCAGATGTATCCTCCTCATATCCCTAAGAGCAATGTTTCTACTCTGGGCTGGCATGAAAACACCTGCTTAAGTTGTGAGGCCCCCCTTCAGCCGGGGCCTCGAGATGTGAAAGAAATGAGAGTTCAAAGAGCTTGTCATTCTTCAAAACTCTGGAAAGAAAGATGTGAAGAACATCCTGGGAGAGGTCAATGGATTTAAGGAAGTAAAAATTTTAAAATTTTTATTTAAAATATTTATTGTAGAAAATGTGGAAAGGTTGAAAAAAAAAAAGTCTCCCCTAGACTTCAAGCTCCATGAAGGCAGGGTTTGTTTTTTTTTTTTAATAAAATTGTTCATTGAAGGTATAACATGCATACAAAGACCATGTCTGCTTTTGCTCACTATTATAACCTAGTGTCTGGCAGTGTATGATATTTGGAAGCTCAGTATTTGTCGAACTAGTAATCGAATGTAGAAATACCCCTTACGTGGGAGTGTTTATAAAATTCATTTTAGGCAAGGCATCCTTAGGAAAGGCTGCCTTTTACTGTCTATATCCCCCCAAACGGCCCAAAATATAACATCTACCAAATAATACGTGATAGGCCTTATGCTACTTTCTTTACACGAATTACTGATTAATCTTTCACCAAAACCTAAAAGGCAGATTATTCTCTCCCTCTACAGACGAGGAAGGTGAGGCTCAAATTATAAATTCGGTTTCGAAGGTGATACAGCGGGGCCAGCATCGACGTGACTCGGGAGCCCACGCAGGGCGGCAGCCCACGCGGGGCTGGATCCCCTCAAGGCACCGGGCAGATTGAGGGGTGGAGCTCGCGGGGGCCACGGGGCTTTCCAGGATGGGGGACAGGCCTGAAGCCGTCACGGGACGAGGGGACTTGGCAGGTGAGCCGGGGCTGGCTGGGGAGCAAGACCCTGAGGCCGGGCGGACGTCGCCTCCGAAGCCCCGCAGGCTCCAGCAGGGGAGAAAGCCTCCGTGCTCCTCGCCTCACTTCATACCTCATCTGGTAGTGCATGGCGACGCGCTCCCGGTGCTGAAAGTCGCTGCCGTCGGTGCCGGCCGCTCGCGGGCCTGCTCGAGACGCCATTGTGCCTGCCCAGAACCCCCGAAACCCTCACACAGACCTGGTACCGCAACGACAGCGCCAAACGACCCAAGGACCCTATTTGCGCCGCCGCAGCCGCGCGGCTCTGTGAAGAGAACTTCCGGCCTCGCTGTCTCTGGAGGACCGACTCTGTGGTCGCCCCTCTCCGCGCAGGCGCCCTCGTTCCCTCTCGCCCCCGCCCAGCCCAGCCCCGCCTCCCGTGGAGCGCGCAGGAAATTAATCCCCAGCCTCTTTTGCTGGCGCCCAGAGGCCTCTTGAACGCTTTTACTTTCTTAAGACGTAATATCAGTTTAGGATACCTCTGTCCACACTTTAAAGAGGGGGAAACTGATACATTCTGTGACTTTCCCTGGAGCACACATCATTCACACAGTCTCATGCCTTTAATCCCAGCACTTTGGAAGGCCGAGGTGGGTGGATCACTTGATGTTAGGAGTTCAAGACCAGCCTGAGCAACATGGTGAAATCCCGTCTCTACTAAAAATACAAAAATTAGCCGGGTGTGGTGGCGGGTTCCTGTAATCCCAGCTACTTGGGTGGCTGAGGCAGGAGAATCGCTTGAGCCAGGGAGGCAGGGGTTGCAGTAAGTGGAGATTGTGCCACTGCATTCCAGCCTGGGGGACAGAGTGCAGAGTGAGACTCTGTGTCAAAATAAGTTTCTCACATTTAATCATTGCAAAGAGAAAAAGGGAACCTCTCAGGAAATCTGGCTTGTCCCCCTTAACCAAATAGTTAATTTGATCAAAAATGAGATAAACTGATATCTTGTGCCTCTTTTAATAGACTGAGGATACAGCATCACTTCTGTGATGTTTCTGCCAAAAATACCTAACTGAATCTAATCATGAAGAAATTACATAAATCCAGACGGAGGGACATTCTAGAAGAGAGCTGGACTGTACTCTTCAAAAATGTCAAGGCCATGAAAGAAAAATTATTTCCAAATAAACTTTATCTGTAGAGACAAAGTAGGAATGACCATTGCCAGAAGCTTGAGGGGTGGACAGAGAATGGGGAGCTAGTGTTTAATTGGTACAGAGCTTCAGTTTGGGAAGATGAAAAAAGTTCTAGAGATGGATGGTGGTGCTGACTGCACAACTATATGTATGTGCTTAATGCCACTGAACTGTACACTTAAAAATGATTAACATAGTAAGTTTTATGTTGTGTGCATTTTACCACAATAACAAAATACTAAGCAAAACTTTAAAGAAAGATGTTATCCGAATAAAGAAAAAAAGAAAGAAAAAAGCATGTATAGTGAGCATCCACTATGCACCAGGATGCTCTGCTATGACCTGGGGACACAGAAGTAAACATGGTCCATTTCCCCTGAGGAATGACAGCCCAGTCAGGGGAAGAACTTGTACCCATGAAGCTAAGAAATACAAGAAAACACAAGAGGCTGAGGGAGGAAAAATGAGGTCTCTCTCCCTGACCTGGAGGGTTAGGAAAGTCTCTCTGGAGTGGCAGCAATTGGACTGACGTCTGAAGCCTGAGTGGGAATTAGCTAAAGAGGTGGGGAACAGAAGAGCTTTTCAGGCAGAGGGAACAGCACGTGGGAAGGCCCCAAATCCAGAGAGCACTTGGCTGTTCAAAGAACTGAGAAACTTAAGAGTGACTGGAGCATTTGGAGGGTTCAGTAAAGCGTTAAGTCATTATCCCAGGGGGTTTGGGGAACCACTAAAAGGTTTAACCAGGAAAACAACACAGTTCTGCATTTTTAAAAGATAGGTCTAGGTGGGGGCACAGTGCCTTAAGCCTGTAATCTCAGCACTTTGGGAGGCCAAGGCAGGAGATCAGCCTGGGCAGCATAGTGAGACTCCCGTCTCTACAAAAATAAAAAATAAAATAATATTAGTTGGCATGGTGGTGCATGCCTGTAGTCCAGGCTACTCGGGAGGATGAGGTGGGAGAATCATTTGAGACCAGGAGTTCAAGGTTACAGTGAGCCATGATTATACCACTGCACTCCATTCCGGGCAACAGAGCAAGACACTGTCTATAAATAAATAAATATAGATAGATCTAGTTGCTGTGTAGAGAATGGCTTGCAGGGGCCAAGGGTGAAGCAGAGGAATCACTTGAAGGCTACTGCAGTAATTCAGGCAATCCTAGGGGTGGCTTGGGCTAGGAGGTGGCAATGGACAGAGAGGAACGAATTTGAGTTCCTTGGGATTTAACATCTGTAGGTGGGTAACAAGAGCACATATGGCCGGGCGCGGTGGCTCAAGCCTGTAATCCCAGCACTTTGGGAGGCCGAGGCGGGCAGATCACGAGGTCAGGAGATTGAGACCATCCTGGCTAATCCGGTGAAACCTCATCTCTACTAAAAATACAAAAAAATTAGTCGGGCGTGGTGGCGGGCGCCTGTAGTTCCAGCTACTTGGGAGGCTGAGGTAGGAGAATGGCGTGAACCCGGGAGGCGGAGCTTGCAGTGAGCCGAGATCACGCCACTGCACTCCAACCTGGGCGACAGAGCAAGACTCTGTCTCACAAAAAAAAAAAAAAGAGCACATATGACCAGCAAGGGGCTCACACTAGGAAGGGAGTCTGTGTGGCTGGGATCTGAGAAAGGCAAGCAAGAAATCGGCAACATTGGCCGGGCACGGCTCACACCTGTAATCCCCACTTTGGGAGGCTGAGGTGGTGGATCACTTGAGGTCAGGAGTTCAAGACTAGCCTGGCAACATGGTGAAACCCTGTCTCTACCAAAAGAAATACAAAAATTATCAGGGTGTGGTAGTGCATGCCTGTAGTCCCAGCTACTTGGGAAGCTGAGGCAGGAGAATCTCTTGAACCCGGGAGGCGAAGGTTGCAGTGACCTGAGATCACACCACTGCACTCCAGCCTGAGCAACAGAGTGAGATCCTGTCTCAAATTAAAAAAATAATAATAAGAAGAAAAAAGGCTGGGCACAGTGGCTCACACCTGTAATCCCAACACTTTGGGAGGCTGAGGCGGGCAGATCACGAGGTCAGGAGATCGAGACCAGCCTGGCTAACATGGTGAAACCCTGTCTCTACTAAAAATACAAAAAATTAGCCGGGCGTGGTGGCATGTGCCTGTAGTCCCAGCTACTCGGGAGGCTGAGGCAGGAGAATCGCCTGAACCCAGGGGGCAGAGGTTGCAGTGAGCAGAGATCATACCGTTGCACTCCAGCCTGGGCGACAGAGTGAGAGAAAAGAAATCAGCAACATTTATTGAGTACCTACTCTATGCTAGGCATATTCACACACGTGAACTCATTCTCTTTTTCCAATACCCTTGGAGATAATTACTTTTGTTATCATTATCTTACACAAGGGAAAATTAAGGCTCAGAAAGGGGAAGTGACTTGCCCAGGATCACGCAGCAATAGCACTATAAGAACTCAGACCAAAGTGACCCTAGGGCTGGAGGATTTTTACTACCAGATCTGTTACTGTCCTGTTTAAGGGATAATGGTTCAGGACCCACTGAGGGATAACTAAGAGGGTTCAGGACCTCTGGGGAAATGGGCCAGGAATATTTGTCACCTCCCCCTAGGCTCTCTAGAATGTCTTTCTTTGCCCTGTGGAAATCCTGCTGACCCTTTAGGACCCATCTTACTGCACCAAGGATCACCTGCTTCCATATTAGTTTTCATCGTTTTTGCTGTCTGTGAAGCCTGGTCTAGAACCATCTGTGATAGACTCATCCAGGATGCTTGTTAAAAACACAGATTTCTGGGCCCCACCCTAACCCAAATGAATCATTCCCCAAAGCTGGGCCTAAGAATATCTTTTTAGTTTAAAATGTTGACTAGGTAATGCATTTACATGGTTCAAAAACCAAACAATAAGCTGGCTGTGGTGGCATGTACCTATAGTCCCAGCTACTCATGAGGCTGAGGTGGGAAGATTGCTTGAGTTCAGGAGTTTGAGGCCAGCCTGGGCAACATGATGAGACCCTGAGCATGGTGGCTCATGCCTTTAATCCCAGCACTTTGGGAGGCTGAGGCAGGAGGATTGCTTGAGTCCAGGAACTCGAGATCAGCCTGGGTGACATAGCAAGAACCTATCTCTAAAAATAAAATTAGCCAGGCAGGATGGCATATGTCTGTAGTCTCAGCTACTCAGGAGGCTGAGATGGGAGGATCGCTTGAGCCCAGCAGGTTGAGGCTGCAGTGAGCCACGATTACACCATTGCACTCCAGCCTGGGCAACGGAACAAGACCCTGTCTCAAAAAGAAAATACAAATGGTCATATGGAAAGGATGCTAATGCAAAGGCATAGCTGTTTAGAGCAGAGGTTCATAACTGTTTTTGTGCCATGAATTTCCTCGGCAGCCTGGGGAAGCTACAGACTCTCAGAATGATATTTTTATTTTTTATTTAATTTTTTTTTTTTTTCAATTTGAGAGCAGGTACTGTTTATTAACCAACCAGCTTAGAAAAATAATCATGGTAGACACCTTAGTTCATTCTTCTAATAAGCCTGTTGATCTGGTCCTCCCTGTTGCCAGCATCTCCACCTTCTACAAAATGGGTTGTCTTTTTCTTCATTCCACCTCGTGGAGAAGACAATTTGAAGGGCCACAGGAAGTTATTTGCCTCTTTGAAGCGTTTTCCAACAGTATAGATCTCATGAATCAGATCCTCCATGCAGATGATGCTGTATTTACCAAGAGATTGAGCAATCAAAGCGTTATCTGTCAAAGCAATTCACTTCTTATTGATTTTGCCATAACCACGAGTTCATTTACTGACTTCAGATTGGGGTACCCCCATGCAATATATGGCTCTACAATCCTCAGCATGTTAATCGAAGCCTTGTTGAGCTTCACAAAGGTTCCATTGAAGATTTGACGAAGGCGAAGCAGCTGCAACACCTTTTGAACCTTTGGGCTCACGCCGTTGATACCTCTGATTCTGATGACAAACGCCAATTTGGGTTCTGCAGGTACATAGAAGTTGCCAGCTTTTCTTGCCATCCTCGCCATTCGAATTTCAGTTCTGTACATTTGCCTATATTCCTTGTGATAGTGCTTTGCTTTTTCATAGATAAGCTTCCTCCTTGCCTTTTGAAGCATCTTTTGGGCAAATTTCTTTCTCAGGTGCTTGATCTTCAGCTCTGCGAAATTCTTTCGCTTTTTCTTAAGGGTTTCTGGCACAGCAGGAACCTCCTTCTTCTTCTCTTCTACACCCTCCATGGTTCCAGCCGGAAAAAGAGAATTAATTATTTTTTTTTGAGACAGGGTCTTCCTCTGTTGCCCAGGCTGGAGTGCAGTGGTACCATCATGGCTCACTGAGCCTTGACCTCCTGGGCTCAAGTGAACCTCCTGCCTCAGCCATGCGAGTAACTTGGATTATAGGCATGCACCACTATGCCTGGCTTATTTTACATTTTTTGTAGAGATGGGGGTTTTGCTATGTTGCCCAGGGTGGTCTCAAATTCTTGGCCTCAAGCAAACCTCCTGCCTTAGCCTCCCAAAGTGCTAGGATTACAGGCATGAGCCACCACACCCTGGCTTATTTTATTTATATTTTTAGAGACAGGGTCTTGCTCAGACTGAAGTGCAGTGGTACAATCATGTCTCACTACAACCTTGAACTCCTAGGCTCAAGGGGCCCTCCCACCTCAGCCTCCTGAGTAGCTGGGATGTGTGCCACCACACCCAGCTAATTTTTGTATTTTTTGTAGAGACAAGGTCTTACTATGTTGCCCAGGCTGGTCTTGAACTCCTGGCCTCAAGCAATACTCCTGCCTCGGCCTCACAGACTGCTGGGATTACAGGTGTGAGCCACTGTGCCCTGACCCTGCCTTGTTTTGACTGAACAATATACCTTGACTGTTTTCTCCAGATCATAAAGAAACATAAAGAACATCCTTACTCTTTTTTTTTTTTGAGATGGAGTTTCACTGTTGTTGCCCAGGCTGGAGTGCGGTGGTACATTCTCGGCTCACTGCAACCTCTGCCTCCCGGGTTCAAGCGATTCTCCTTCCTCAGCCTCCTGAGTAGCTGGGACTACAGGCGCCCACTACCACGCCTGGCTAATTTTTTTGTATTTTTTTAGTAGAGACGGGGTTTCACCATGTTAACCAGGATGGTCTTGATCTCCTGACCTCATGATCCGCCTGCCTTGGCCTTCCAAAGTGCTGGGATCACAGGCATGAGCCACCGCGCCCGGGCATTAATTTATATGTAGATAGAGTAGGGAGGAAAGAATGAGAGAGAAAGAGAGAGACTAGCTTCTTGTCTGTGATATTAGTTCGAATATACAGTATTTTCCCTATTTATTTTATGTCTTTTGACTTTTTATTCATGGTGTTATAAATTTAACATGCAGAATATATTTTTAAATTTAGTGGCTTCTCAATTTTGAGTCGTAGCTACAGTCCTTTTCCAATCCAAGGTGTCCCAGATGATTTTCATGCACTACAGAGTTTGAGAACCATGCTCAGACATTGCCTTTCTCACTGGAATGTGAATTCCCCAAAGGCAGGGACAAGAACTAAGTCATCCATGTCCCCAGCAGCTCATAGTGTCTGGCATAGTGTAAAAATTTCAATGCCTGTAATCCCAGCACTTTGGGAGCTCGAGGCGGGAGGATCGCTTGAGCCCAGGAGTTCGAGACCAGCCTGGGGAACATGGCAAAACTCCATCTCTATTAAAAGAAAAAAGAAAAAAAAATTAAAAAGAAAGAAATGCTGGTTGAATAGATAAATTCCAATGGAGCCAAAACCATCTCCCTCTCTTAATCACTATGAAGAATCCCCGGGTTTATCCTTCATCCCCAGACAGTGCTCTCTGGCTTTAGCTCGTGGTTATCTTTGTCTTTCTGTGTCTGGTTTTCTGTCAGGGCCAGACCTCTCCTGAGTCATCTATTGGCCTATCTATCTCAGGACACCAAGTACACAGTGTAATAAATATTTGAGCCATGATTGTTGAAGGGAGGGGCCCCGACTCTTTCTCCAGAACCTCTTCCCTAAAGGGTTTTGCTTGTACCTTTCTCCTGGCTGTTGGTCTGTCCTTAAGTTTGTGTTCCTGTCTCCTCACTCTCTCTTCATGCTCCCTTCTCAAATCCTTTGCAATGATGTTTCCTTTGTCTCGATCATCCCCCAGGATTTAGTCAGGATTTACCTCAAAGCTCACCGCCTTGGAGGCATTTCTTGAACGCACAGGCCAATCTAACTCTCCAGCTGTTGTTATTATATCACCTTGTTTTGTTTTCTTCCCAGAACATCATTATCTGAAATTATTTTGTTTATTTGCATATTTATTCATGGTCTGAGTTCCCACCTTCCTCAGGAATGTCAGCTCCTTGAAGTGTGGGACAAGGCTGTCTTGTTTCCTGTTGTATTCTTAGCCCCAGAAGGACTGGCATATAGTAAGTGCTTAATAAATATTTGCTGAATGAATGAATGATGGTTGCCTGAGAGCCCCTCCAGGGAAGGATTTAGATCTAAATTATAACAATTTCCGTTTATTGAGCTCTAAGGATGCACTAGACTCTGTAGCAAGTACATTTCACAATTATCTCATTTAATCTTCATGGAAACCAGATTCAGTAGAGCTATTTTTATCCCCAGTTGTTGGATCAAACTGAAGCTTAGAGAAGTTAGCTCACACAGCTAGCGCTAGACCACTGGTTCTCAAAGTGGGCTCCCTGAGCAGCCATGGATTCTGAATCACCTGGGAACCTTTAGTAATGCAAATTCCTAGGCACCACCCCAGACTTACTAAGTGAGAAATTCTGGGGTGGGGCCTAGCAATCTGAATTTTAACAAATCTGCCAGCTGATTCTGATGCACCAAAGTGTGAAAAACCCTGTGTTAAAAGAAAGATGAGGTTAAACGTTTTTTAGAAAACACAGCTTTCTTGAGACAGAATTCACATCACCCACTCAAGTGTACAAGTCAATGATTTCTAGTATATTTACAGGGTTGTGCAACCATCACTGAAATAGTTTGTAATTAATAGGTTAAAAAAAAAAAGAAAGAAACCTGGCCGGGCGCGGTAGTCCATGCCTGTAATCCCAGCACTTTGGGAGGCAGAGGCAGGCAGATCACTTGAGGTCAGGAGTTCGAAACCAGCCTGGCCAACATGGTGAAACCTTGTCTCTACTAAAAATACAAAAATTAGCTAGGTGTGGTGGCACTTGCCTGTGGGAGGGGGAGTTTGCTGTAAACTGAGATTGCGCCATTGCACTCCAGCCTGGGTGACATAGCGAGACTCTGTCTCAAAAAAAAAAGTAAAATAAAAGAAGGCCGGGCGCGGTGGTTCACGCCTGTAATCCCAGCACTTTGGGAGGCTGAGGCAGGCAGATCACGAGGTCAGGAGATCGAGACCATCCTGGCTAACACGGTGAAACCTCGTCTCTACTAAAAATACAAAAAAATTAGCCAGGCATGGTGGCAAGCACCTGTAGTCCGAGCTACTGGGGAGGCTGAGGCAGGAGAATGGCGTGAACCCGGGAGGTGGAGCTTGCAGTGAGCCGAGATCCTGCCACTGCACTCCAGCCTGGGTGACAAAGCAAGGCTCTGTCTCAAAAAAAAAAAAGAAAGAAAGAAAAGAGAAAAGTCCGGGCACGGTGGCTCATGCCTGTAATCCCAGAACTTAGGGATGCCCAGGCGGGCGGATCATGAGGTCAGGAGATCGAGACCATCCTGGCTAACACGGTGAAAACCTGTCTCTACTAAAAATACAAAAAATTAGCCGGGCGTGGTGGCGGGTGCCTGTAATCCCAGCTACTCTGGAGGCTGAGGCAGGAGAATGGCATGAACCCGGGGGGCGGAGCTTGCAGTGAGCAGAGATCGCGCCACTGCACTCCAGCGTGGGCGACAGAGCGAGACTCCCGTCTTAAAAAAAAGAAAAGAAAAAAAAAAAGAAAACCCTAAAAGAAACCCTGTACTAATTAGCAGCCACTCCCCATTCCCCTCCCATCCCCTACTCCCAGCCCGAAGCAACCACTAACCCCATTTTGTCTTTTTTTTTTTTTTTTTTTTTTTTTTTTTGAGGCGGAGTCTCCCTCAGTCGCCCAGGCTGGAGTGTAGTGGTGCAATCTCGGCTCACCGCAAGCTCTGCCCCACGGGTTCACACCATTCTCCTGCCTCAGCCTCCCGAATAGCTGGGACTACAGGCGCCTGCCACCACGCCCGGCTAATTTTTTGTATTTTTAGTAGAGACGGGGTTTCGACGTGTTAGCCAGGATGGTCTCGATCTCCTGACCTCGTGATCCGCCTACCTCATCCTCCCAAAGTGCTGTGATTACACGTGTGAGCCACCGCGCCTGGCCCTATTTTGTCTTTATATAGATTTGCCTATTCTAGACATTTCATATAAGTGGAATCACACAATATGTATATGATTCCTGTGACTGGCTTTGTCTACTTTCTCTACTGTTTGCAAGGTTCCTCCATGTGGTAGTATGGATCCTTTTTGACAAATAATATACCATGTATGGATACGCACATTTAAAAAATCGATTTATAAATTGAACATTCATGTGTTTCTACCTTTTGGCTATTATGAATAATCCTATGAATATTCACATACAAGTTTTTGTGTAGACATATTTTTCATTTCTTTTGTATATGTATGTGTGTATATATATGTGTGTGTGTATATATATATATATACACACACACATATATGTAATTTTGTTTGGTTTTGGTTTTGTTTCTTTTCTTTTGTAAAGACAGGGTCTCCCTATGTTACTCAGGCTAAATTTTAATTCCTGGGCTCAAGTGATCCTCCTGCATCAGCCTCGTTCTGAGCATCTGGGACAACAGGTGTGCTCTATATGACACACCACACGCACACACACACACACACACACACAGAAGTGGAACTGCTGGGTCATAGATCTTACACTCTTAACCACTCCACATTTCAGCTTGTCTTACTCCCTGCTATGATTTAATATGTACATTATCAAATTGAGAAAAAGACAAAAAAATTAAAAATAATAAAATAAAAATAAAAAATTATCAGTAATACTAATAATCACTTCGATCTATTGAGTGTTTATGTTTGCAAAGCCTTTACTTTTTTTCTTTTTTTTGAGACAGAGTCTCGCTCTGTCACCCAGGCTGGAGTGCAGTGGCGTGATCTCAGCTCACTGCAACTTCTGCCTCCTGGGTTCAAGTGATTCTCCTGCCTCAGCCTCCTGAGTAGCTGGGATTTCAGGCACCTGCCACCATGCATGGCTAATTTTTGTATATTTAGTAGAGATGGGGGTTTCGCCATATTGACCAAGCTGGTCTCGAACTCTTGACCTTGTGATCTGTACACCTCGGCCTCCCAAAGTGCCAGGATTAGAGGTGTAAGCCACCGTGCCCGGCCTTTTTTTTTTTTTTTTTTTGAGACAAGGTCTCACTCTGTCGCCCAGAATGGAGTGCAGTGGTGCGATCTAAGCTCACTGCAACCTCTGCCTCCCAGGCTCAAGCGATTCTCCTGCCTCAGCCTCCCAGGTAGCTGGGATTACAGGCACACACCACCACGCCTGGCTCATTTTTTTATTTTTAGTAGAGACGGGGCTTCACCATGTTGGCCATGCTGGTCTCAAACTCCTGACCTCAAGTGATCCACCTGCCTCGGCCTCCCAAAGTGCTGGGATTAGAGGCGTCAGCCACGGCACCCAGGCTACTTTTTTCTTTTCTTTTTTTTTTTTTTCAGAGACAAGGTCTCACTCTATTGCCCAGGCTGTCCTCCAACCCCTGTCCTCAAGCAATCCTCCCGCCTCAGCCTCCCAAAACCCTGGGATTATAGGCATGAACCACTGTGCCCCTTTACTTTTATTGTCACTAATCCTCACCACTACCCTATAAAACAAGAATTATTATCCTCATTATACAGAGAAGAGAAACTGGGGCTCACAGAAGTCAGGTGATCTGTCTAAGCTCAAGCAAACTGATATGGGGTGGAGTTGGGACCACAACCCACATCTGCCTGCTTTCTGTGCCCTCTGTGCTTGATCTCACGTCATGGGCCATCCGTTTTGCCAAAGCTTTCGAAACGTGCCTTCTCCCCTCCTTTTAGGCCTTTTCTGGAAGTCAGGCTGGCTTGCAGCTCTCACCCCAAGCTCTTTTCCCCAGCTGGGGCTGAAGACTGGGGAGGAGCTTCATGCGGGCTGGAAATAAATGAAAGGAGGGCTGGGCAGGACAGGGCAGTATTTCCAGGAGGCTGTGAGGGGGAGGTAAGGAGTTTGTTATTGTTTTGGGTTTGGGGATTTTTTTTTTCTTTGCTCCTGGAGACCAGGTTAGGTAGCTCTTGGCAGAGTTTTGCTAGGGATACGAAGTGGGTGAGGCTGAGGCAAGCAGAATCCTCCTGCCTCAGGCTCCCACGTAGCTAGGACTAGAGCTACTGTAGTGCTAAGTGGGAAAGGGAGTTTTCTGCCTCTGTGGGGCCTGGTCTGAAAAGTCCCCCAAATTGTTAAAAGGAGAGAGTGATTGTCCCCAACTGGCAAGGGGGCTTTTGTTTTATGTCCACCCCTTGTGCCCCTTGCTCTGCGAAGCCCTACGTGTGCCGGGGGCTTCGAATAGGAAGAGGACCTCAGGGCCAAGCACCCAGGGACTGAGGGGCTACAGCAGAAACAGACCCAGAGGCACCTGTGGCTAAGAAGAGCAGGATGAAGGGGTAATAATTTTGTGAGTGGTCTAAGAAGACTTTACTTTTAAAGAGTGGAAAGCAATGAAACGGAGGCTTCAAGGCTGCAAAAATTTCACCCTGGATCAGAGAAAGGCACAACAGGTGGAGGGAACTATCTGTGCAAAGGGTTGGGCCCTTCAAGAGCTGGAGCACAGAGGTTTAGGTTTAGGAGAAAAAGTGGTGACAGATGAGCCCAGGGCTATCTGCTTAGACCTGTGATCTAATACGGGTGCCAAGAGCCACATGGCAATGTAGCTATTTAAATTTAAATTAGTTAAAATTCAATAAAGTAAAAAATACAGCTCCTGTGCCGGATGCAGTGGCTCACGCCTGTAATCCCCGCACTTTGGGAGGCCGAGGCAGGGAGATCACCTGAGGTCAGGAGTTCAAGACCAGTCTCGCCAACATGGTGAAACCCAATCTCTACTAAAAATCCAAACAAAACAAAACAAAAAATTAGGTGGGCATGGTGGCAGGTGCCTGTAATCCCAGCTACTGGGGAGACTGAGGCAGGATAATTGCTTGAACCCAGGAGGCAGAGGTTGTAGTGAGCAAGATCACCCCATTGTACTCCAGTCTGGGTGACAAGAGCGAAACTCAAAAAAAAAAAAAAAATTCAGCTCCTGAATCACACTAGTTATGTTTCAAATACTCAATAGCCACATGGGGCTAGTAGCAATGGTATTGGAGAGTATGTACAAGGCATGCCTCTATCATCACAGAATGTTTTTTTGGCCAGTGGGAAGCCTGAGGAAGGGGTTCGGATTGCTCAAGGACCCATGGGAGAGAGCAGGCTTTGACTGGGCTGCCTGCCTGTGAGGTCTCTGGACTAGAGGTGAGGGAACGGTCCCCAGAAGTGTGAGGTGGTGTGACTCACCTCCTGCCAGCGTAAAGTGGACTCTGTCCCCAGGGACAGGAACAAATCCGGCAAGGCTTCTTCAGCCCTGACTTGGGTTATCTGCTCAGTGTGACCAGCGCCAGGGGCTGAGAAACATGGAGTGAGTGGGACTGGGGCAGGAGCAGCAGCTGCTGAGTGAGGCTGAGCCTGAGCACCTGGTGGGGAGAGGGGTGGGGTCTCCAGCTTGGTCTTGGTTGGCATGCATGGGGCTGGACAGGAGAAGGGCTGGGGGAGGTATGTGTGAGTTGGGATAGAAGAACAGGGAGGAGGGTTGCTGAACAGGGGTTGGGTTGCACCTTGTCTAATGAGAGAGATGGGAACCCTCTCATCTCACCCTGATGAATTGTTTCTGCCTCTTTCTCAGATCCAACACAGTCCAGCTGACAAGGATGGAATATGCCATGAAGTCCCTTAGCCTTCTCTATCCCAAGTCCCTCTCCAGGTGAGGAAAGTCATGGGCAGAATGGAAAGGGAGCCACCTATGATGTGTAAGCCAGAACTTCTCAAACTTTAATGGGTATATAGGTCACAGGGGACCTTGTTCAAGTGCAGATTCTGATTCAGGAGGTCTGGAGTGGGACCTGAGATTTTGCACTGTCAAGAAGTCCCTGGGTGATATTAATGCTGCTGCTTACACCACCACCACACCGTGCATAGAAAGGAGTAGATACTATGCTTGGTGCTTTTACTCCTGATCTCATGTAAGCCTCACAACAACTTTGGGAAGTGGGGGTTATTATACCAAATGAATAGGTGAGAGAACTGAGGCACATAGTGGGTGCTCTCAATCACCCAGCAAATCCATGAGGGAGCCAAGATTCTAAACTGGGACTGCCTGACTGTAAAATCCAGGTCCTTTCCATTCCTTTAGTTCTAAATTGAGTGCTTCAGTTAAAAAAAAAATACCTTACATACTTCAGGCTTCCCCCACTTCATCCAACTTTACAGGTGAGGAGAGTGAGGTCAAGACAGGTGGTAACTGGGGGAATGTGGGGTGGGTCTTTTATTACTTTGCTACTTACTCCTCATGGTCTGAGAACCAGCATATCAACATCACTTGGGAACTTGTGAAACATTTGGAATCTCAGGCCTCACCCAGGTCTACTCAATCAGAATCTGCATTTGAACAGAAGCCCTGGCAACTTATGTGTCCTTTGAAGTTTGAGATGCACTGCTCTAGCAGGCTTTTTTTTCTTTCTTTCTTTTTTTTTTTTGTAAGTCAAGGTCTCACTCTGTTGCCTAGGCTGGAGTGCAGTGGCACCATCACCGCTCACTGCAACCTCTGCCGCCTCTCAGGGTTCAAGCAATTCTTGTGTCCCAGCCTATGGAGCTGGGATTACAGGCATGTGCCACCACTCTGGCTAATCTTTGTATTTTTAGTAGAGATGGGGTTTCACCATGTTAGCCAGGGTGGTCTTGAACTCCTGACTTCAAGTGATCTGCCCACCTCAGCCTTCCAAAGTGTGGGATTACAGACATGGGCCACCATGCCTGGCCTCTAGCAGGCTTCTGAGTAAGACTAGAGCAGGATTAGCAGGTGATGGGGGGTTGCCTGATCATGAGCCCAGTCGGGAGGGGTGGGGAGGTGGCTCCCCTGTGTGGTGGGCAAGGGTTGGGCAAAGTGGGCAGCTCACCCTGATGCTTCAACTGCCCCAGGCGTGTGTCAGTGCGTACCTCTGTGGTGACCCAGCAGCTGCTGTCGGAGCCCAGCCCCAAGGCCCCCAGGGCCCGGCCCTGCCGCGTAAGCACTGCGGATCGAAGCGTGAGGAAGGGCATCATGGCTTACAGTCTTGAGGACCTCCTCCTCAAGGTGAGAGAGCCCTGCGCGTTGCACAGCCCAGCTGTGAGCTGGGATTCAGCAGAGATGGAGGTCAGGGCTTAGAAGGTGGCACAGTTTCCTTTCTGATACCTACCAGCGCCTACAGATGGTAATGCCCACCTGGAGAGCTGTCCAACTAATTAGCAATGGCTGATGTCTGGTAACAGGAGGGGGGCAGTAGGTTACCATCCTACACTATCAGTAGGTCAGTGGTATTTTCAGGGCACATTTTTCTTGCTGGAAAATCTCATGCTTCCCACTTCCATTAGTTGTTTTTTTTTTTTTTTTGAGACGAAGTCTCGCTCTTGTCACCCAGGCTGGAATGCAATGGCGCGATCTCGGCTCACTGCAACCTCTGCCTCCCAGGATCAAGCGATACTCCTGCCTCAGCCTCTCGAATAGCTGGGACTACAGGCACACACCACCACACCCAGCTAATTTTTTGTACTTTTTTTTTTTTTTTTTTTTTTTTGAGACGCAGTCTCGCTCTGTCACCCAGGCTGGAGTGCAGTGGCGCGATCTCGGCTCACTTCAAGCTCCACCTCCCGGGTTCACGCCATTCTCCTGCCTCAGCCTCTCCAAGTAGCTGGGACTACAGGCGCCCGCCACCACGCCCGGCTAATTTTTTTTGTATTTTTAGTAGAGACGGGGTTTCACCGTGGTCTCGATCTCCTGACCTCGTGATCCGCCCACCTCGGCCTCCCAGAGTGCTGGGATTACAAGCGTGAGCCACCGCGCCCGGCCAATTTTTTGTACTTTAGTAGAGGCGGGGTTTCACTGTGTTGCCCAGGCTGGTCTCGAACTCTTGAGCTCAGGCAATCCACCCACCTCGGCCTCCCAAAGTGTTGGGATTACAGGTGTGACCTATGCTGTGTCACCCAAGTTGTAGTGCAGTGGCATGATCTCGGCTCACTGAAGCCTCCACCTCCCAGGTTCAAGTGATTCTCATGCCTCAGCCTCCCAAGAAGCTGGGACTACAGGCATGCACCACCACGCCCAGTTAATTTTTGTATTTTTAGTAGAGACGGGGTTTCGTCATGTTGGCCAGGCTGATCTCAAACTCCTGACCTCAGGTAATCCACCCGCCTCTGCCTCCCAAAGTGCTGGTATTACAGGCGTCAACCACCATACCCGTCCTCACTGATCATCTCTACAGGGGTGGGACCCTCTCACCTGCAATCCCAGGTGCCTGGTACAGGTCAAATGTTTGGATTAGGCTTCCAATTACTAGGCTCTATTTAACATACAGAAATCAATCATAGCTAACCTCTTTATTCTAAGTTTCCTCCCCTATTTCTGTGTATTAGTTCTGTTCTTCGGAGCCAATTTCCCCTCCTTTGTAAGGCTTCTGGCTGTGCAGACTACATTTCTTGTGCTTTCGATCAAAAGGAACTGTTCATACTCTAGTTTTTGCCCTGAGGTCTGGGCACCCCCTGCATCAAAACGTCCTTGTTATATGTGGCTTCCCCTGGAGGAAGCAATTGCAAACTAACAAAAGTTACACAGTACAAATACAATACAAAACTTTGCCTGAATCATTTGAGAGTAAGTTGCCAACTTGCTGCCTATTACTCTTGGATACTTCAATATGCATTTTCTACAAACGAGGATATTCTCCTGTGTAGCCATCACACAACTATTACAATCAGGAAACAGTATTACATTACTGTAATTGAATCCTTAAACTCAAGCATTGCCAGCTGTCCCAATAATATCCTTTATAGTGAAAAGATCCAAGTCAGGATCAAGTGTTTATTTAATTGTATGTCTCTTTAGTTTCCTTCAGTATGGAACAATTTTTCAGTGTTTCCTTGACTTCTTAACTTTCATTGCCTCGACCATTTTGAAGATTATGAGCCAGCTATTTTTGTTTACTGTCCCTTGGTTTGGAACTATGCATTTCTTTTTTCTTTTTTTTTTTTTTTTTTTTTGAGACGAGTGAGATGGAGTCTCGCTCTGTCGCCCAGGATAGAGTGCAGTGGTGCTATCTCGGCTCACTGTAAGCTCCGCCTCCCGGGTTCCCACCATTCTCCTGCCTCAGCCTCCTGTGTAGCTGGGACTACAGGCACCCACCACCGGGCCTGGCTAATTTTTTTTGTATTTTTAATAGACACGGGGTTTCACCATGTTAGCCAGGATGGTCTCGATCTCCTGACCTCGTGATCTGCTTTCCTCGGCCTCCCAAAGTGCTGGGATTACAGGTGTGAGCCACCACACCTGGCCCTATCCATTTCTTCAATTCAAGTTTATATCTTTGGCAGGAATATGATAAAAATCAGTTGCAGGCCAGGCATGGTGGCTCATGCTTGTAATCCTAACACTTTGGGAGGCCGAGGCAGGAGGTTTCCTTGGGCCCAGGAGTTCAAGACCAGCCTGGGCAACATGGTGAGACCCTATCTATACAAAAATAATACAGGAATTAGCTGGACATGGTGGTGTGTACCTGTAGTCCCAGTTACTCAGAAGGCTGAGGCAGGATGATCACTTGAGCCTAGGAATTTGAGGGTCCAGTGAACTGTGAATGCACCACTGCACTGCAGCCTGTGTGACAGAGTGAGACCCTGTTTAAAAAAAATTTTTAAAAGATTGTCACTGCAAAATTTTATGCAATTTTTGTCACCTTACTGTTTTGATTATTTGAATAAAGTGGTAGGTACAGTCAAGCTTCTGTATGTAACATTTTTCCCTCTGTTATTTATTTTCTAGGTCAGTACTTTGTACTAAGTAAACATTGAATTCTGCATCTGTCACTGTATTCACTTATTATTTATTTATTTATTTATTTATCTGAGACGGAGTCTCACTCTGTCACCCAGGCTGGATTGCAGTGGTGCGATCTCGGCTCACTGCAAGCTCCGCCTCCCGGGTTCACGCCATTCTCCTGCCTCAGCCTCCCGAGTAGCTGGGACTACAGGCGCCCACCACCACGCCTGGCTAATTTCATTTTTGTATGTTTAGTAGAGACGGAATTTCACCGTGTTGGCCAGGATGGTCTCGATATCCTGACCTCATGATCCACCCGCCTCGGCCTCCCAAAGTGCTGGAATTACAGGCGTGAGCCACCGTGCCTGGCCTATTATTATTATTTTTTAGAGAAAGGGTCTCACTCCATTGCCCAGGCTAGAATGCAGTGGTGTGATGACGGCTGACTGCAGCCTTAGACTCCTAGGTTCAAGTGATCCCGCCCCCTCAGCCTCCCGACTCGCTAGGACTATAGGTACATGACCTCACACCTAATTTTTAATTTTTTTAAAAATAGAGATGCGGTCTAGCTATGTTTCCCAGCCTGGTCTCAAACTCCTGGTCTCAAGTGATCCTCCCACCTTGGCCTCCCAAAGTGCTGGGATTAGAGGCATGAGCCACTGCACCTGGCCTATTTATTTATTTATTTATTTCAAAAGGGACACAGGTATTTCTATTTTAGTAGGATACATGAATGGCAACAGATTATTTATTGACGCTCAAGTTGTCCCAGACTTCTGTGTCTTTTTATCATGTCCCCATCATTCTTTGCATGCTTTTTTACTTTCTGGTGCTTTTTTTTTTTTTTTAATCATGTCTCCATCATTCTTTGCATGCTTTCTTTCTGGTGCAGCAAGGTATTACAGGCTCATCTTGTATTTTCCCTGCCCTAATTCTTGGCCATTTTTTTCTAAGGTCTGTTTCATTTTAGTATTCAGAAACCGAGATCAGGGAGCTAGGTATGTTCATTGCTATTGATGCATTGCTGATCCCAGGCCCTTACTGAAAGATTTTTAAGCAGCAAAATATGTTCCTTAGTGAATCCAAGCAAGAAAAGTGACGTGAGAATTCCATCATTCCAAGATAACTAATGATGTGGTTGTAAATGTCCTGAGGAGCCTATTCTTATTATGGACCATGTATTCTGCCAGGTGATTTGCAGCATTTCTTCTGATGAGAGCCTTAAGGTAGTTACCACTATTTCCATTTTCCAGAGGCAGAGGCCAAGTGCATTCACTGGGATTGAAACCCAGGCAGTTAACCTAAGTGTCATGACACTTTTTTTTTTTTTTTTGAGATGGAGTCTCACTCTGTCGCCCAGGCTGGAGTGCAGTGGCATGATCTCAGCTCATTGCAAATTCCACCTCCCGGGTTCACGCCATCCTCCTGCCTCAGCCTCCCAAGTAGCTGGGACTACAGGCGCCCGCCACCACGCCCGGCTAATTTTTGTATTTTTAGTAGAGATGGGGTTTCACCATGTTAGCCAGGATGGTCTCAATCTCCTGACCTCGTGAGCCATCTGCCTTGGCCTCCCAAAGTACTGGGATTACAGGCATGAGCCACCGCGCCCAGCTGTCATGACATTTTTGCATTTAATCACTGTAACAACTTATAAACTGTACTTGCCTCAACTTTTTTTTTGATGACGAAACTAGTTCAGAGAAGTGAGATAAGTAAAAATGGACCAAAGACCTAAATGTAAGAACTAAAACTATAAAATCCTTAGAAGAAAACATAGTGTGTAAGTCTTCATGACCTTGATTTCCTAGATATGGCACCAAAGCAAAGCAACCAAAGGGGGAAAAAAACAAACAAACAAACAAACAAAACTGGACTTCATCAGCAATAAAACCTTTTTTTTTTCAGACAGAGTCTTGCTCTGTCACCTAGGCTGGAGTGCAGTGGTGCAATCTAGGCTCACTGCAACCTCTGCCTTGCAGGTTCAAGCAATTCTTATGCCTCAGCCTTCTGAATAGCTGGGATTACAGGTGCCTACCACCACGCCCAGCTAATTTTTTGTAATTTTAGTAGAGACAGGGTTTCACCATGTTGGCTAGGCTGGTCTCGAACTCTTGACCTCAGGTGATCCACCTGACTCTGCCTCCCAAAGTGCTAGGCTTACAGGCGTGAGCCACCGCGCCCAGCCTAAAACTTGTATATCAAAGGACACTATCAAGAAAGTAAAAAACACAACCCGAGGCCGGGCGCTGTGGTTTACGCCTGTAATCCCAGCACTTTGGGAGGCCGAGGCGGGCGGATCACAAGGTCAGGAGATCGAGACCATCCTGGCTAACACAGTGAAACCCCGTCTCTACTAAAAATACAAAAAATTAGCCGGGCGTGATGGCGGGTGCCTGTAGTTCCAGCTACTCGGGAGGCTGAGGCAGGAGAATGGCGTGAACCCGGGAGGCGGAGCTTGCAGTGAGCCAAGATTGCGCCACTGCACTCCAGCCTGGGTGACAGAGCGAGACTCTGCCTCAAAGAAAAAAAAAAAAAAAAAAAAAAACACAACCCACAAAATGGGAGAAAATACTTGCAAATCATATAGCTGATAAGGTGATAAGGGTCTAATATCAAGAATATATAGTGTTTACAGCTGAACAAGAAAAAGACAACCCAATTAAAAATGGGCAAAGGATTTGAGTAGATATTTCTCCAAAGAAGATAACACAGTGGCCAATAAACCCATGAAAAGATGCTTGGCCAAGCGCATTGGCTCATGCCTCTAATTTTAGCACTGCGGGAGGTGGAGGCAGGCGGATCGCTTGAGCCCAGGAGTTCAAGACCAGCCTGGGTAACATGGCAAAACCCCACTTCTACAAAAAAATACAAAAATTAGCTGGGAATGGTGGCACATGCCTATAGTCCCAGCTACTTGGGAGACTGAGGTGGTAGGATCACTTGAGCCTAGGAGGCTGATGCTGCAGTGAGTCATGATGGCACCACTGCACTCCAGCCTATGTGAGAGAGCAAGACCCTGTTTCAAAAAAAAAAAAAAAAAAAAAAAAGGCTCAGCATCATTAATCATTAGGGGAATGCAAATTAAAATCACTTCATCCACCAAAAAGTAGATACATGGCTGGGTGTTGTGCCTCACGTCTGTAATCCAAGCACTTAAGGAGGCCCAGGTGGGAGGACTGCCTGAGCACCCAGGAGTTTGAGAACAGCCTTGGCAACATGGTGAGATCCTGTCTCTATTTAAAAAAAAAAAAAAAAACAACGATTTTTGGGCCTGGTGCGGTAGCTCACGCCTATAATCCCAGCACTTTGGGAGGCCGAGGCGGGCGGATCATCCAAGGTCGGGAGTTCGAGACCAGCTTGACCAACATGGAGAAACCTTGTCTCTACTAAAAGTACAAAATTAGCTGGGTGTGGTGGTGCATGCCTGTAATCCCAGCCACTCAGGAAGGCTGAGGCAGGAGAATCGCTTGAACCCAAGAGGTGGAGGTTGCAGTGAGTCGAGATCATGCCACTGCACTCCAGCCTGGGCAACAAGAGCAAAACTCAATCTCAAAAGAAAAAAAAAAAAGGATTTTTGGCTAAAATACAGACAATAAAAGCATCAGTGAGGACGTAAGGAGACTGGAGTTCTCATACATTGCTAGTGGGGATGTAAAATGATGCAGACACTGTGGAAAACAGTTTGGCACCTCCTCAAAGTTAAACATAGGCCCACTGTGGTGGCTCATGCTTGTAATCCCAGCATTTTGGGAGGCTGAGCAGGGAGAATTACTTGAGCCCAGAAGTTTGAGACCAGCCTGGGCAACAAAGCAGTACCCTGTCTCCACCAAAAAAAAAAAAAAAAAAAAAAAAAAAATCAGCTGGGCAACATGGCACAAACCTGTAATCTCAGCTACTTGGGAGCCTAAAGTAGAAGGATCACTTGAGCCCAGGAGGTTGAGGCTGCAGTGAGCTGTGATTATACCACTGCATTCCAACCTGGGTTAAAGAGCAAGGCCTTCTCTACAGAAAAAAAAAAAAAAAAAAATTAAACATAGAGTTAATGTATGACTCAGCGATTCTACTCCTAGGTATATGCCCAGGAGAATTGAAAACATATGTTCATATAAAAACTTGTACACAAAAACTCATAGCAGCATTATTCGTAATAGTCAAAAATAAACAATCCAAGTGTTCATCCATTGATAAACAGATTTTAAAATCTGTTATATCTATATAGTAGAATATTATTTAGCCAAAAAAAAAAAAAGAATGAATCATGTCCGGGCGTGATACCACATGCCTGTAATCCCAGCACTTTGGGAGGCCAAGGTAGAAGGATCCCTTAAGGCCAGGAGTTTGAGACCAGTCTGAGCAACATAGCCAGACACCATCTTTAAAAAAACATAAAAATTAGGCAGGTGTAATGGCATGCAACTGTAGTCCTAGCTACTCGGGAGGCTGAGGCAGGAGGATTGCTTGTGCTCAAGAGTTGGAGGCTGCAGGCTGGGCGCGGTGGCTCAAGCCTGTAATCCCAGCACTTTGGGAGGCTGAGGCGGGCGGATCACGAGGTCAGGAGATCGAGACCATCCTGGCTAACACGGTGAAACCCCGTCTCTACTAAAAATACAAAAAATTAGCCGGACGTGTTGGCGGGCGCCCGTAGTCCCAGCTACTCGGGAGGATGAGGCAGGAGAATGGCGTGAACCCCGGAGGCGGAGCTTGCAGTGAGCCGAGATCGCACCACTGCACTCCAGCCTGGGGGACAGAGCGAGACTCCGTCTCAAAAAAAAAAAAAAAAAAAAAGAGTTGGAGGCTGCAATGAGCTACAATTATGTCATGTGCCTTCTACTTACGCTTATGTTATGCTTATGATTACTGCATTCCAGCCTAGTAGTCACTGCACTATTAGATAGTGGTGATTGTTGCACAACTTTATGAATATACTAAAAAACCCTGAATTGTACACTTTTAGAGGGTAACTTTTAGAGTATGTAAACTATATCACAATTAAAAATTATATGTGACTTGCATTATATTTTATTGGACAATATTATTCTAGACTATGAACCCTGAAGCCAGGAGCCAAAAGGTACCATGATAAAGTCTCTGGGTAGCGATTCCACAGCAGAGGGCCTGGACTCCAGTTCCACCTCATAGACCCTAGCCCACTTGTTCTGGGATGGCAGAAGCATCACTGACCTTATTCCCCAGGTCCGGGACACTCTGATGCTGGCAGACAAGCCCTTCTTCCTGGTGCTGGAGGAAGATGGCACAACTGTAGAGACAGAAGAGTACTTCCAAGCCCTGGCAGGGGATACAGTGTTCATGGTCCTCCAGAAGGGGCAGAAATGGCAGCCCCCATCAGAACAGGTGAGCTCCCACCTGTAGGGGGAGAAAATCGAGACCCTGGGAGATGTCTTCAAGGGGTGCTAAGCATTTGCTTGTCTCAATGCAGGGGACGAGGCACCCACTGTCCCTCTCCCATAAGCCTGCCAAGAAGATTGATGTGGCCCGTGTAACCTTTGACCTGTACAAGCTGAATCCACAGGACTTCATTGGCTGCCTGAACGTGAAGGCGACTTTTTATGATACGTACTCCCTTTCCTACGATCTGCACTGTTGTGGGGCCAAACGCATCATGAAGTGAGCAAATTGGGATTTCCTGGGGATAGGGTGGGTACGGGCAATGGGAGAGCCCCTGTCTATTCACATGGACTCAGCCTTCTTAGCGCCTGGGTCTGGCTTTGGTGCTGACAAAGCATAGCCTGTATCAGACAACACGGAGCCTGATGGGTTCTCGAAATGCTGTGGACAACACTGGCGTGTGCCCCGGGATGCACATGTTTCTTCTGGTGGAACCTGGATGCATTTTGTTTTTATGACTACTTTCTACTCTAGCAACTACATTTTTTATTGAAATAGGGAGTTTTCCTAAGTAGTCTTCTAGTCAATTTTTAAGAAATGAATATGTGTTGGCCAGGCGCGGTGGCTCACACCTGTAATCCTAGCACTTTGGGAGGCCAAGGTGGGTGGATCACTTGAGATCAGAAGTTTGACACCAGCCTGGCCAACATGGCAAAACCCAATCTCTACAAAAATACAAAAATTAGCTGGACATTGTGGTGCATGCCTGTAATCCCAACTACTTAGGAGGCTGAAGCAGGAGAATTGCTTGAACCCGGGAGGTGGAAGTTGCAGTGAGCCAAAATTCCACCACTGCACTCCAGCCTGGGCAAAAGAGCAAGACTGCCTCGGAAAAAAAAAAAAAAAAGGCATGTGTCAAAGATTTAATTGAATTTATTAATTAATGAGAGAACTAGCAAGAAGTTACAATCAGTTCAAAGGAGAATTCAAAATCCCACACATATATAGGTCCAGCAAGAATGGTGAGATAGGCTGGGTGCAGTGGCTCTCACCTGGAATCCCAGCACTTTGGGAGGTCAAGGCAGGAGGATCTGTTGAGCCCAGGAGTTTGAGACCAGCTTGGGCAACAGAGTGAGACCCCGTCTCTATCACACGCGTGTGTGCGCGCACACACACACAAAATGCTGGCAGTGGTAGTATGTGCCTATAATCCCAGCTAGGTGGGAGGATTGCTTGAGCCCAGGAGTTTGAGGCTGCAGTGAGATATGACCATACCACTGTGTACTCCAGCCTGGGCAACAGCATGAGACCTTGTCTCTAAAAAGAAGAAAAAAAGAGATAAATGTATACATACAAAATTGGGTTTTTTTCCCCCATGAGAATGGGAGGGATGAAATAATCTTCCCTCCATATGACAGAATTAATTTGCAAGTCTTATGGACCAGAGTCATTTGTACTATATAATGAACTTTTCTTAAAACTTATTTTTGAAAGTCTAACCATACGTCTCAAGAAGCATGAGAATACGTGAGGTTAGAACCCGCTCCCGCTTCCCCATTTCCCCTACTTTCCAAACATCCAACCCCATGTTGCTTTATGCTATTTCAGCCTCATGACCCTGGGTGGCAGGTGCAATCCCATTTTACCCATGAGGAAGCTGAAGCTCAAAGCTAGAGCAGTTTGCTAAAGTTCACCCAGCTAAGAAGACTGGATTAGGACTTAGGCCTACCTGATTCAGGTTCAGTTCTCAGTACATGCTCATGCCAGGCATGGGTGTCTTCATGTCCAGCACTCCGAACATGAGCTAGACTGCAAGTGACTTGGAAAGGCCTCAGAGTCTAGAACAGATTGTCTCAAGGGGCAGAGCCATGTTATGGAGATTAATCTGGTTGGTCCAAAGTAGTAGTAGAAAAATAGAAAGCCTTATGAAATGAGCTGGGATTTTGCATGAGAAAGTAGGAAGGTTCCGGGCATCTCGGTTAAGGTGGAATTGCAGGTCCTCGCCCTAATCCTGATCTCACCTGCAGCATCTGTTCCTATTTGCACATCGCTCTAGAACTGATGAAGGGCTTTTAGTGCTACCACCTCAGTGATATTCAAATGTTATTAATGAAGAAAACAAACAATGAAACTAATCCCTTCCAGGCCAGCATGGGAATAACGGGGTGCAGGGAGGGGGTACACTCTTGTTTTTTATTTATTATTTTTTTATTTATTTTTGAGACAGACTTACTCTGTCACCCAGGCTGGAGTGCAGTGGCACAATCTCAGCTGACTACAACCTCTGTCTCCTGGGTTCAAGTGATTCTCGTGCCTCAGCCTCCGAAGTAGCTGAGATCACAGGTGTCCGCCACCATGCCCAGCTAATTTTTTGTATTTTTTAGTAGAGACAGGTTTCACCATGTTGGCCAAGCTGGTCTCAAACTCCTGACCTCAAATGATCCAACTGCCTCAGCCACCTAAAGTGATAGGATTACAGGCATGAGCCACCAAGCCCAGCCTTGTGTTTTTTGTTTGATTGTTTTTTGAGACAGAATCTTGCTCTGTCACCCAGTTTGGAGTGCAGTGGTGCCACCTCGGCTCACTGCGACCTCTGCCTCCTGGGTTCAAGCGATTCTCCTGCCTCAGGCTCTGGAGTAGCTGGGATTACAGGCACCCACCACTACGCCTGCCTAGTTTTTGTATTTTTAGTAGAGACAGAGATTCGCCACGTTGGCCATGCTGGTCTCGAACTCCTGACCTCAGGTTACCCACCCTCCATGGCCTCCCAAAGTGCTAGGATTACAGGCGTGAACACCATGCCCAGCCTACTTCGTGGTTTTGACTTGCATGCCCTCTCATTCCACCCAGGGAGGCTCTCCGCTGGGCCCTCTTCAGCATGCAGGCCACGGGCCACGTGCTGCTTGGCACCTCCTGTTACCTGCAGCAGCTCCTCGATGCTACGGAGGAAGGGCAGCCCCCCAAGGGCAAGGCCTCATCCCTCATCCCGACCTGTCTGAAGATACTGCAGTGAAAGCCCAAGCCCTTGGAAGCTTTCCCCAGTGAAGGACTAGACTGGGGGCCCCACGCTCAACTGGTAGTGCCCACAAGCCTGGCAGCTGTAGAGCCGCTAACCTCCCCACACCTCCCTCACCACACAGGACCCTGAGTGAGGAGGAGGGGCTGGAAACCTGGGGTAGGTTGGCCAAAGGAGAACCTCAGGCTCCTGGCCCGGCCCAGCTCCTTCCTGCCCAACGCAGCTTAGCCCATCCAGACCGGTCCCGAAGTCTGCCCCTCCATTGGCATGAAGTTTGCCCCTCAGCAATCTGGCCTCGCAGGCTGTACTTTCATGGTGTTCTCCACCTTCTGGCCCCCATCCCGGAACATTCCTGAGTGAATTCTCAAGCACACCAGCATGTGATATTAGGGAGTTTGCAATAAATTATTGATGCTGATGTATCTTTTTTGCCTGTGTTCTTTGGGGTGGGGTTCTATCTGGAAGGTTGGAGGGGGCTAAAGGAAGAAACGAATCTATTGTCAAAGTATTCTCTTTAAGGTAGGATTACAGGTAATAGCACTTTTTCTACCAAAGTTGAAAAAAAAAGAGCTGGGCACAGTGACACGTGCCTGCAGTCCCAGCGACTCAGCAAGCTGGGGTGGAAGCATCCCTTGAGACCAGGAGTTCAAGGCCAGCCTGGGGCACAATAGCAAGACCCCAGTCTCTTTAAAAAACAAAATTGCAGTTGATGTTGAAACTAAAGTCAGCTGAATTTGAGGCTTAAGCTGACCATGTAATTGATACCATAAGTAACAATTTCCTAATTAAATTCACCTATCAGAGGAGCTTCAATTGAGCAGGTGGGATTAAGTCACTCTTCTAATTTCTCAGTGTCCCATTTTATAATAACTGTTTAAGTGGTTAGGTGAAAAAGTACTACTCAAGCTGTAAGGCATTTCTCCGTCAATGCCCATCCTAACTTGCCAGACAGCTTATCTTTCATTTTCAGGACTTTCAACCTCGGGATTTCAAAGTGGGCTCATAGGTAGCCCCAAAGAGTAGGAGCTTCTCATCAGTGTGAACTGGCATTTTCCAACATTGGACAACTCAAGACAAGCATGAAAGGCTGAACTTAGGCCGGGCATGGTGGCTCACGCCGTAATCCCAGCACTTTGGGAGGCTGAGCCAGGCAGATTACTTGAGGTCAGGAGTTCAAGACCAGACTGACCAACACGGTGAAACCTGGTTCCTATTAAAAACAAAAAAATTAGCTGGGTTTCATGGCAGGTGCCTGTAATCCCAGCTACTCAGGAGGCTGAGGCAGTAGAATCGCTTGAACCTGGGAGGCGGAGGTTGTGGTAAGCCAAGATCGTGCCACTGCACTACAGCCTGGGTGACAGAGTGAGACTCCGTCTCAAAAAAAAAAAAAAAAAAAAAAAAAAAAAAAAAAAAGGTTGAACTTGTAGAACATGTAGGCGACTGTTTTATTTAGTCTGTGACTGAAAGATTTTAAAACTTGGCCAGGTGCAGTGACTCATGCCTGATATCCCGGCACTTTGGGAGGCCGAAGCAGGAGTATTGCTCGAGGCCAGGAGTTCAAGAGCAGCCTGGGCAACATAGCCAGACCCTGTCTCTACACTAGATAATAAAAAAAATTAGCAGAGCATGGTGGCTGTAGTCCCAGCTACTCAGGAGCCTGAGGCGGGAGGTTCACTCCAGCCCAGTAGGTCACGGCTGCAGTGAGCTATGATTGTGCCACTGCACTCCAGCCTGGGCAACAGTGAAAGCCTGTCTCTGGAAATTAAAAAAAAAAAAAAAAAAAGAGGATTCAAAAATTCTATCACAGCCAGCCACAGTGGCTCACGCCTGTAATCCCAGCACTTTGGGAGGCCAAGGTGTGTGGATCACAAGTTCAGGCGTTTGAGACCAGCCTGGCCAACATGGCCAAATCCTGTCTCTACTAAAAGTACAAAGAATTGGCCGGGCATGGTGGTGGGCACCTGTAATCTCAGCTACTTGGGAGGCTGAAGCAGGAGAATTGCTTGAACCTGGGAGGCACAGGTTGCAGTGAGCCAAGATTGTGCCATTGCACTGTAGCCTGGACGACAGAGCGAGACTCAGTCTCAAAAAAGAAAACAAACAAAAAAAAAACGAAAAACAAAACAAAACCTATCGTTTCAAGACTCTTACTATAAAGCCTATTTGGATTTAGTAAATACTAAGGCAAAGGCCTGTATTACCAAAGCTGGTCTGGGAGCTATTTCTGGCAGCGGACCCAAAACCTGCAGCCTATGGGCAAAGCTGCTGAAGCTCCCTGAAGAGGGCCTGCTATTCCGGGATCTCCTGCTCTTTTGCAGTTATGGCTGGAGGCTGGCCTGGTGTCAGGCTGGCTCCATGGGGTGGGCCGTCTGGCAGGATGTTTGTATCAGCACAGAAGCTATCCCAGTCCACCCCTGCCAAGCTGTGGCATGGCCTACCTGCTCCTTCCGTAAAATGCTCAGTAACAGAGCTGGAGTGGGGGTGGGAGGCTCGGTATTTGTCCCAAGCTTCTCTCCTCCTGAGATCCGAGTTTCACAAGTGAATCTTGAGCAACTGCCCACGGTCTCTTGGCACTGAGCCCAGGGAAAACAAGGTTCTTCCTTTTCTTGCAGGAGCTCAGAGGCTAATGGAGTCAAAGCAGCTGTGGTCAGTGAACAGAAAAGGCAGCCTTTGATGAGGCTGGGGAGGGAAGATTCCAAACAGCAAAGGCGCTTGAGCCTCTATAGGGCCTGCCGGTCCTAGTGGGGGAACGGCCTTTCCTAGGGCGCCCCCGCACAGCCAGGAGCAGCTATCGTCAAGGTGGGCTGTGTTCCAGCCCCTCCAGCTCAGCCTTTTCATTTGTTCAAGCTGTTGCTCGGGAGTGTACAGGACGCCTTTCAGAAGAATTCTAAATCCAGGGGCCTGTGATGGCACAGTCACATGTCTGAGCCCAAAACAAGAGAACCACTTGTGTTTCTGCCGCTCTTCTCACCAGCAATGCCCATATTTGTGCACATAATTTTTTTTTTTTTTTTTTTGAGACGGAGTCCCACTCTGTCGCCCAGGCTGGAGTGCAGCGGCGTGATCTCGGCTCACTGCAAGCTCCGCCTCCCAGGTTCACGCCATTCTCTTGCCTCAGCCTCCCAAGTATCTGGGACTACAAGCGCCCACCACCACGCCCAGCTAATTTTTTTGTATTTTTAGCAGAGATGGGGTTTCACCGTGTTAGCCAGGATGGTCTTGATTTCCTGACCTCATGATCCGCCCGCCTCGGCCTCCCAAAGTGCTGGGATTACAGGCGTGAGCAACTGCACCCGACCTTTGTGCCCATAATTTTTTGTTTACTTGTTTCTTTTCTTTTTAGACAGAGTTTCGCTTTTGTGGCCCAGGCCCGAGTGGAGTGGCCCCACGTCGGCTCACTGCAACCTCGGCCTCCCGAGTTAAAGTGTTCTTCTGCCTCAGCCTCCCAAGTAGCTGGGATTATAGGCACCCGCCACCACGCCCAGCTAATTTTTGTAGTTTTAGTAGAGACACGTTTTTGTCACGTTGGCCAAGCTGGTCTCAAACTCCTGACCTCAGGTGATCCACCCGCCTCAGCCTCCCAAAGTGCTGGGATTACAGGCGTGAGCCACTGTGCAGGGCCCTTGTGCACATTATTTTATTTTATTTGAGATGGAGTCTCACCGTCACCCAGGCTGGAGAGCAGTGGCATGATCTCGGCTCACTGCCACCTCTGCCTCTCAGGTTCAAGAGATTCTCATGCCTCAGCCTCCCAAGTAGCTGGGATTACAGGCGTGTGCCACCACGCCTGGCTAATGTTTGTATTTTTAGTAGAGATGGGGGTTTCACCATGTTGGCCAGGGTGGATCTCCTGGCCTGAAGAGATCCACTTGCCTCAGTTTCCCAATGTGCCTTGGATTCCCAAAGTGCTGAAATCAGGTGTGAGCCACTGTGCCTGACATGTGCACGTAATTTAAAAAACTGATATCATTTAAAACATTGTGTATTGACATAATTTATATACAATAAAATGTATTATTTACAGGTATGTGGTTCAGTAAGTTTTAGCAAATTTACAGTTAAGTAAACACCATTTCTGGCAAACAAAAAGCTGCCATCTGTCCCTTTATAGTCGTGTAAATAGAATTTCCTAAAATGTCATGTAAATAGAAACAGACTGTCTTACAAATTTTTATTTCTATTTTTGTAAATTTAAAAAATTTAGAATATTATGAATCATAGTCTTTTCTATCTGGCTTATTAAACTGTGTGTGTGTGAGAACTGGGTAAACATAACTTCATCTAATCCCATCTGATTCCTTCAGAAGCAAACACCATCTTGTTTTTGTGTGTACTTTTGTGTCCGGAATTGGTGGGTTCTTGGTCTCACTGACTTCAAGAATGAAGCTGCGGACCCTCGCGGTGTTATAGTTCTTAAAGGTGGCGTGTCTGGAGTTTATTCCTTCTGAGATTCCAATGTGTTTTGAGTTTCTTCTTTCTGGTGGGTTCATGGTCTCGCTGGCTCAGGAGTGAAGCCACAGACCTTCGCTATGAGTGCTACAACTCTTAAGGCGGCGCAGTTGGAGTTGTTCGTTCCTCCCGGTGGGTTCGTGGTCTCGATGGCTTCAGGAGTGAAGCTGCAGACCTTCACGTGAGTGTCACAACTCATAAAGGCAGTGTGGGCCCAAAGAGCGAGTAATAATAAATTTAGTGCAAAGAGCAAAACAACGAACCTCCCTCACAGTGGAAGGAGACACCACCGGATTACCACTGTTGGCTAGGGCAGCCTGCTTTTATTCTCTTATCTGGTCCCACCCACATCCTGCTGATTGGTGCATTTTACAGAGAGCCGATTGGTCTGTTTTACAGAGAGCTGATTGGTTCGTTTTGACAGGGTGCTGATTGGTGCATTTACAATCCCTGAGCTAGACACAAAAGTTCTCCACATCCCCACTAGATTAGCTACAGAGTGTGGACACAAAAGTTCTCCACCTCCCCACTAGATTAGCTAGATACAGAGTGTCGATTGGTGCATTCACACACCCTGAGCTAGACACAGGGTGCTGATTGGTGTGTTTACAAACCTTGAGCTAGATACAGAGTGCCAATTGGTGTATTTACAATCCCTTAGCTAGACATAAAGGTTCTCCAAGTCCTCACCAGTCTCAGGAGCCCAGCTGGCTTCACCCTGTGGATCTTGCATGGGGGGCTGCAGGTGGAGCTGCCTGCCAGTACCCCGCCATGTGCCTGCACTCCTCAGCTCTTGGGTGGTTGGTGGGCCCGGGGGCGGTGGAGCAGGGGGTGGCGCTCGTCAGGGAGGCTCAGGCTGCGCAGGAGCCCACAGCTGGAGAGGGGAGGCTCAGGCATGGCAGGCTGCAGGTCCCGAGGCCTGCCCCGCAGGGAGGCAGCTAAGGCCCAGTGAGAAGTTGAGCACAGCAGCTACTGACCCAGGTGCTAAGTGCCTCACTGCCAGGGGCCGGCGGGGCCGGCAGTCTGCTCCAAGTGCCGGGCCCACCCGGAACTCGTGCTGGCCGGCAAGCGCCCCGTGCAACCCCGGTTCCTGTCCACGCCTCTCCCTCCACACCTCCCCGCAAGCTGAGGGCGCCAGCTCCGGCCTTGGCCAGCCCAGAAAGGGGCTCCCACAGTGCAGCGGCGGGCTGAAGGGCTCCTCAAGCACAGCCAGAGTGGGCGCCAAGGCCGAGGAGGCGCTGAAAGTGTGCTAGGGCTGCTAGCATGACTTTCAGAAACACAGAAGGATGTAAATATAACGAAGAAATAGACACCCATCACAGGCTGGGCATGGTGGCTCACGTGTGTAATCCCAGCACTTTGGGAGGCCTAGGTGGGCGGATCACCTGAGATTAGGAGTTAGAGACCAACCTGACCAACATGGAGAAACCCTGTCTCTACTAAAAATACAAAATTAGCCTGGCGTGGTGGCGCATGCCTGTAATCTCAGCTATTTGGGAGGCTGAGGCAGGAGAATCACTTGTATCCCGGAAGTGGAGGTGGCTGTGAGCCGAGACTGTGCCACTGCACTCTAGCCTGAGCAACAAGAGGAAAACTCCGTCTCAAAAAAAAAAAAACAAGAAAAAAACTGCTGCTTGAGAAACATACTTTTTATTAAATAATGAAGTATAAATTTCCTTTTCAAAATGCCATCATTAAAAAATTATATTTTAAGGGTCGGGCGCGGTGGCTCACGCCTGTAGTCCTAGCACTTTGAGAGGCCGAGACAGGCGGATCACGAGGTCAGGAGATCGAGACCATCCTGGCTAACACGGTGAAACCCCATCTCTATTAAAAATACAAAAAATTAGCCGGGCATGGTGGCAGGTGCCTGTAGTCCCAGCTACTCGGGAGGCTGAGGCAGGAGAATGGCGTGAACCCGGGAGGCGGAGCTTGCAGTGAGCCGAGATCGCGCCACTGCACTCCAGCCTGAGAGACAGAGCGAGACTCCGTTTCAAAAAAAAAAAAAGAAGAATGAAGAATTAAAGCAGGAACTTAATCATATGAGCGCGAGCTCTATTATTTAATAAATGTTTACTCCGTGGGAGGCACTTTGTTAAGCTTTTTTTCATGTGTTATATCAATTATGAAATGCAAAAGGCAGAAAATTGCTAAGAGAATAAGTAAGGGATAATCTATTTCAACTCAAAATTCTCAAGCCATAACTACATCCAGTTGTTTTCTATGCATTTTTGATATTATGTCTAGCATTAATAAGCAAGAATGCAAAATAAAATCTTCCTTCGGGGAACATATGATCTAATCAAATACTAGGTTGGTACAAAAGTAGTTACGGATTTGCCATTTAAATAGCAAAAACCATAATTACTTTTGCACCAGCCTAATAGAAAAATATATGTTATGTGAAGATTATTATAATAAGTGATAATATAATGTGACAGGCAGAAACACGGAAGACTAATTAGCCCTGTCTAAGGATGTTGAAAAAGTTCTTAGATATGGTTAAATTGAAATTAGGAATTCAAGGAACACTGTTTTCCCTTATAATATGGATACTCTAGTCAGAACTTGAAATGAAGAGCCAAATGGAATTTTTGTGTTTAGCATGAAATAATTTTCTACACTTAAACTGGTTAAATATGTTTAGTTAAATTTGTCAGAGACAGAAGCTTTACCAATACTTCATATTAAGAAAGCTAGCCTGGTGCAATGGCTCACGCCTGTAATCCCAGCACTTTGGGAGGCCGAGGCGGGCAGATCACAAGGTCAGGAGATGGAGACCATCCTAGCTAACAGAGGGAAACCCTGTCTCTACTAAAAATACAAAAAATTAGCCGGGCATGGTGGCGGGCGCCTGTAATCCTAGCTACTAGGGAGGCTGAGGCAGGAGAATGTCGTGAACCTGGGAGGTGGAGCTTGTAGTGAGCCGAGATCAGGCCACTGCACTCCAGCCTGGGCGACAGTGAGACTCCATCTCAAAAAAAAAAAAAAAGCAAGCTAGTAGCTCTCTCAACATAGTGAACTTTGCTGCAACCATGAATTGTGTTTTCAGTGAGTGACTTGCAAATCATAATCATAATATGAATACATTAGCATAATTTAACATGAATCTATTAGTACAGCTTTTGATCTTTTTTTTTTTTTTGAGATGGAGTCTCACTCTGTTGCACAGGCTGGAGTGCAGTGGCGTGACCTCGGCTCACTGCAACCTTCACCTGCTGGGTTCAAGCAATTCTCCTGCCTCAGCCTCCTGAGTAGCTGGGACTACAGGCGCATGCTACCATGCCCAGCTAATTTTTTGTATTTTTAGTAGAGATGGGGTTTCACCATGCTGGTCAGGCTGGTCTCAAACTGCTGACCTCGTGATCCACCCACCTCAGCCTCCCATAGTGCTGGGATTACAGGCTCGAGCCACCGCGCCCGGCACAGCTTTTGATCTTTTAAATTGTTTTCTCATTTTGGCCATAATCTTTTCAGCTACAGAAATAATATTTTTTCAACTGTTTTACTATATATCATTTAAAAATTAGCTTGACCACCAAAAAGCATATTTACTTCTAAGGACTCATGAATATATATCATAGAAAGATTCTCTATAGCTGATTACTCAAAATTTAAATATGGTAGGTGCAAATATAAGCAATCTTCCCTTGTATTTTCCCCACAAGTGTTCTTCCTTCTATCTTAACACCCCCTTCCAATTTTCTTCAACTGCTTAGGCCAACTGTAGTTTTCTTTCTATATTTCGATCTGTGATTTAGGATTTTGTTTGACTCTATGTTTATGTCCTCTACCACAAATGTATTTATTTTCTATATAGAATTCTGCTTTATTTGGTCCTTGACCATAATGACAAATGCACTTTTTATGAAGACCATGATAGAAGTTGGAAAAAATGAAATTATAGGTGTATATTTTAAGGAGGTGACTGGTTTGTTGCATTATAAAATAATCTGTAGTTGACACTTAATATTATTAATAAAGACTTCCTGAATGGCCCATTTTGGAAAACGGCACCCAATTAAATTATTTTATCTTTTTTTGTGGGTGTCATAACCTCTTCTTTCTTTTGAGAAGTGCCACTCTACATACTCACTCACTATTTCTTTTCCTTTGGCCGACACATTAATCTGAACATTGCTAATCTTTTCCCAAGTCATAGAATGGATTTGGGCAAGACTAGGATCATTATCTCTTTTAAAAAAAAATGTTTAAAGGATGTTTCTGTACTTTAAGCAAGAGTAACACATTTGGAAACAGCTATAAAGTTTAGTCTGCATAAGGTTAACATTTTCCTTTCTAGATTTAAAATGCTAACAGTTTATTTATCTTTCAATTAATATACGCACAAATAGCAAGTATGCATGGATACCCATTGCTTGATAGCTTTTGTATACAAATTTCAAAATCCAATTGACATTTTGTGGTATTTTCCTGTCTTACTTATGGCCCATAATAATACTTTTCATTTTAGCATTTTGTTTTATTTTTAGAACTTTGTTTACATTGTTGGATGGATCTAGTATGGATCATGTATCAGCTCTCAAATGGTCAAGAAGACATGATAATACAAAAAGCAAATTTTTTTTTTTTTTTTTGAGACAGAGTCTCACTCTCTTGCCCGGGCTGGAGTGCAGTGGTGCCACCTCGGCTCACTGCAAGCTCCGCCTCCCAGGTTCACACCATTCTCCTGCCTCAGTCTCCCGAATAGCTGGGACTACAGGCCCCCGCCACAACGCCCGGCTGATTTTTTGTATTTTTTTTTTTTTTTTTGGAGACGGAGTCTTGCTCTGTCACCCAGGCTGGAGTGCAGTGGCGCAATCTCGGCTCACTGCAAGCTCCGCCTCCCGGGTTTACGCCATTCTCCTGCCTCAGCCTCTCCGAATAGCTGGGACTACAGGCGCCCGCCACCACGCCCGGCTAATTTTTTGTATTTTTAGTAGAGACAGGGTTTCACCATGGTCTCGATCTCCTGACCTCCTGATCCGCCTGCCTCGGCCTCCCAAAGTGCTGGGATTACAAGCGTGAGCCACCGCGCCCGACCCTGATTTTTTGTATTTTTAGTAGAGACAGGGTTTCACTGTGTTAGCCAGGATGGTCTCTATCTCCTGACCTCATGATCCGCCTGCCTCAACCTCCCAAAGCGCTGGGATTACAGGCGTGAGCCACCATGCCCTGCCTAAAAGCAAATTTTTCCGGTAACATCATATTAGAATGCCTTTGTGATGGAATTTTATATTATGTCGTTTAAGGTTGACATCCTTTCTTCCCTCTTCTTCAAAGTGCCATGAGATGAAACTAGTATTTTACACAGTTTACTGTGTAATTCATCATATGCATGTAATTGTCATATGTGCATAGCATAAGACAATGTCTTTTCCAGGTATGATATGTGCTGCACAGCCTGCGTTTAATTTCTTGATAAAAATTGCTAATGTCAGCAGATTTAACGTGCATGGGAAAGGATCTAGTTGTGGAATCTTTGTAGCTTGCCTTTGTACTGGGCCGTTAACTGGGGTGACTTCATATGATTTTATGATTATTTCACTCTGACTTGTAAATGGAAGAAAAACTACAGTCCAAGGAATCAAAATATTTATATATATATATAAAATTTTTTTTTTTTTTGAGACGGAGTCTCGCTCTTGTCACCCAGGTTGGAGTGCAGTGGCGCGATCTCGGCTCACTGCAAGCTCCGCCTCCCGGGTTCACGCCATTCTCCTGCCTCAGCCTCTCCAAGTAGCTGGGACTACAGGCGCCCGCCACCGCGCCCGACACCACGCCCGGCTAATTTTTTGTATTTTTAGTAGAGACGGCGTTTCACCGTGGTCTGGATCTCCTGACCTCGTGATCTGCCCGCCTCAGCCTCCCAGAGTGCTGGGATTACAAGCGTGAGCCACCGCGCCCGGCCAATTTATATATATTAACTAAAATTGTCATTCCAATTTTTAACAATCAGTGCAAATGAATGTTCGATTTAGTATTTTTCATTATAAATATGATATATATAGAAAGATGTTTTATGCTAGACTTTTATTCATATTTGATGTATTATTTGATATGTTTTTGTAAAATGTATTCTAATAATATTTCGCTATATTATAAACAGCACGTCAGTGTTGGCATGTGATAACATTTACTAATCTAATGCTTAATTAATGAAATTATTTTCACTATCTCAGCTCTGATATTTACATATTTAAGTAAGTTGAGGAAGTTAATTAGCCATTCTCAAATTCCCTAAAAGCTAAATATAGATAAACTCTCAGATCCTAATGAGTTAAAACCAAGACACCTATCATCAGAATATAAGCAGAGACACTTAGTAAGCCTCGACTGAAAATGCCTACCTGTATTTGTATGGCTGTGATAGCTCCTTTTGCCAGCAAATGAATATACTTGAAATCATGCTAAAAGTCAGAAAGTTATTAAAATAATAAAGAAATGACTGTTGCTCACTTAGGTAATATAATATCTATAACACAAATTAAAATTAAATATTTTTAGATAAAATTTTTGAGTATACATCAGGTTACCTATTTACATGAAACTTACACAGAATTTTAAAGAGACATGAATATCTGACTTCCGGATTGCCATCGATATGAGGAAAAGAGGCCTGCTCTTAAACGCAAGACAAATGTATGATAAACTACCTCTGGGAGTAAGGGAGAAGACTGAAATTTTATAGAGCTGACACAAGAATCCTAAAATTTTCTGAAATAATTTATCATAGTGTGAAGCAGTAAAATCTACTTTATGTTTTAAGATATTACAATTACTATTACAATGAAGTGTTACAAAATGTATACATGTGCACACTTACAGTTATAGGCTATATTTTACCTCCCAAAAATTCATATGGTGAAGTCCTCATTTCCAGTACCTCAGAATTTGGACTGTATTTGGAGGCAGGGCCTTTAAAGAGATGACTAAGTTAAAATAAAGTTGTTAGAGTCTCTGATCTAATTCGACTGGTGTCCTTATAAGAAGAAATCTGAACACACAGAGAGACATCAGAGATACACACACACAGTAGGAAGACCACAGTGAGGACACAGTGAAAGCATGACCATCTGGTAGCCAGAGAGAGGCCTCAGAAGAGACTAAACCTGCCAACACCTTGATGATGGGCTCCAGTCTCCAGAATGGCATGAGAAAATAAATGTCTATTATTTAAGCCATCCAGTCTGTGATAGTTTGTTATGGCCATTCCAGCAAACTAATATGCTCATATTAAAGAAAAATAATGATAATTAAAATAAGGTATGCCCAGTAGATCCTGCTAAATGAAGCTGTGTGACTTGTTTTGGATCATTGCCATAACAAAAGTTAACAGTTCTGGAGACTAAGAAAAAAATATTTTGGGCCGGGCGCAGTGGCTCACGCCTGTAATCCCAGCATTACGGGAGGCCGAGACGGGCGGATCATGAGGTCAGGAGATCAAGACCATCCTGGCTAACACGGTGAAACCCCGTCTCTACTGAAAATACAAAAAAATAAGCTGGGCGTGGTGGTGGGCGCTTGTAGTCCCAGATACTCGGGAGGCTCAGGCAGGAGAATGGCGTGAACCCGGGAGGCGGAGCTTGCAGTGAGTCGAAATCGTGCCACTGCACTCTAGCCTGGTGACGGAGTGATACTCTGTCTCAAAAAAAAGGATGTGCTTTGTTAAACAAATGCTCGAAGGCAGCATGCTCGTTGTCATCACCACTCCCTAATCTCAAGTACCCAGGGACACAAAACACTGCGGAAGCCCGCAGGGACCTCTGCCTAGGAAAGCTAGGTATTGTCCAAGGTTTCTCCCCATGTGATAGTCTGAAATATGGCCTCGTGGGAAGGGAAAGACCTGACCGTCCCCCAGCCCGACACCCGTAAAGGGTCTGTGCTGAGGAGGATTAGTGAAAGAGGAAGGAACGCCTCTTTGCAGTTGAGACAAGAGGAAGGCATCTGTCTCCTGCTCATCCCTGGGCAATGGAATGTCTCGGTGTAAATCCCGATTGTATATTCCATCTACTGAGATACAGGAAAACCGCCTTAGGGCTGGAGGTGGGACATGCGGGCAGCAATACTGCTCTTTAAGGCATTGAGATGTTTATGTGTATACATATCTAAAGCACAGCACTTAATTCTTTACCTTGTTTATGATGCAGAGACCTTTGTTCAGGTGTTTACCTGCTGACCTTCTCTCCACTATTATCCTACGATCCTGCCACGTCCCCCTCTCCTAGAAACACCCAATAATGATCAATAAATACTAAGGGAACTCAGAGGCCGGGGTGGATCCTCCGTATGCTGAACGCCGGTCCCCTGGGCCCCCTTTTTTCTTTATCTATACTTTGTCTCTGTGTCTCTTTCTTTTCCAAGTCTCTCATTCCACCTAACGAGAAACACCCACAGGTGTGGAGGAGCAACCCACCCCTTCACTTGGTGAGTGGGGCAGCAGCTCCAGTGCTCCTCGGCTGGCCTCTTTTAACAGGGAACCTCACCCCATGAGCCAGGGAAGGGCGGTCGGGCTCCAGTATTCTCACAGGTGCTACACCCAAGGCAGAGCCTCTATCCCATGAGTGGGGCTTGGGTGGATGACAAGAGCCTCCACCTCTCAACCCACTTACCTAGGATTCGGCCTCAGCAAGTGGTAGCTAGTGGCATGATAAGAAAAGATGACATTCTGCCCCTCTTAGGAAGCAAATCCCCCAAGCGGGAGCTGGGGGGTGAGGGAGTCCTGTGATCTTGGAGAAAGCAGTCTGGAGTGGAGCCCCCTCACGGGGGTGGGGAGTCAGGGAGGACGGGCATCTTATTTCACACACCGCAGGCCCTTGTCCTTCTTCCCAGGTATTAGTAGGTTTTCTTGAAAAAATGCTTTTTCATTTGCTGTGTGCCCTTGGAATCATCCCAGAGATTTTCTTTTTTTTTTTTTTTTTGAGACGGAGTCTCACTCTGTCACCCAGGTTGGAGTGCAGTGGCGCAATCTCGGCTCACTGCAACCTCCGCCTCCTGGCTTCCAGCGATTCTCCTGCCTCAGCCTCCCAAGTAGCTGGGATTACAGGCGTCCACCACACCCAGCTAATTTTTTGTATTTTTAGTAGAGACGGGGTTTCACCATGTTAGCCAGGATAGTCTCGATCTCCTGACCTTGTGATCCACCCGCCTCGGCCTCCCAAAGTGCTGGGATTACAGGCGTGAGCCACCGCACCTGGCCCATCCCAGAGATTTTCTTCCTTTTCTTTCTTTCTCTTTCTTTCTTTCTTTCTTTCCTTCCTTCTTTCCTTCTTTCTTTCTTCCTTTTTATTTATTTCTTCCTTCTTTCTTTCTCTCCTTTCTCTCTCTTTCTCCTTCTTTCTTTCTTTCTTTCTTTCTTTCATTTTGAGATGGAGTTTTGCTCTTGTCACCCAGGCTGGAGTGCAATGGCATGATCTTGGCTCACTGCAACCTCTGCCTCCCAGGTTCAAGTAATTCTCCTGCCTCAGCCTCCAGAGTAGCTGAGATTACAGGCACTTACCATCATGCTCAGCTAATTTTTATATTTTTAGTAGAGACGGGGTTTCACCATGTTGGCCAGGCTGGTCTCGAACTCCTGATCTCAAGTGAGATCTCTGAACCGCATCATCCCAGATATCTTAAGTGGCTGTGTGTGTGTTTCATGATTTCTGCCACCTTCACTGTGGGAGTTCGTGGCCTCCTCATGCTGTCCTGCAGAATTGGCACCTCTGGCTGGTTTTTGATGTGTGGGGGTATAGGCCTGTGAGGCAAGAGCTCTGAATTTTAAGAGAAAATAGAAATCTCTGTTTTTATGTGAAACATCTCCTGTTTAAAAAGCGTTTGATTCCATTTTTTTTTTTTGGCGGTTGTTAGGTGTTTGGGGTGCTTTTTTTTTTCTTGTTTTTGAGACAGAGAGTCTCGCTCTGTCGCCCAGGCTGGAGTGCAGTGGCACGATCTCTGCTCACTGCAAGCTCCGCCTCCCAGGTTCACGCCATTCTCCTGCCTCAGCCTCCCGAGTAGCTGGGACTACAGGCACCCGCTGAGAGGTGACAGCGTGCTGGCAGTCCTCACAGCCCTCACTTGCTCTGAGCGCCTCCTCTGCCTGGGCTCCCACTTTGGCGGTGCTTGAGGAGCCCTTCGGCCCACTGCTGCACTGTGGGAGCCCCTTTCTGGGCTGGCTGGGACAGAAGCCGGCTCCCTCGGTTTGCAGGGAGGCGCGAGCGGGAACCGGGGCTGTGCGCGGTGCTTGCGGGCCAGCTGGAGTTCCAGGTGGGCGTGGGCTTGGCGGGCCCCCCCGACTCGGAGCAGCAGGCCGGCCCTGCCGGCCCTGGGCAGTGAGGGGCTTAGCACGGCCAGTGGCTGCGGAGGGTGTACTGGGTCCCCCAGCAGTGCCGACACACCGGCACTGCGCTCGATTTCTCACCGGACCTTAGTTGCCTTCCTACAGGGCAGGGCTCAGGACCTGCAGCCCGCCATGCCTGAGCCTCCCACCCCCTCCATGGGCTCCTTTGCCGCCGGAGCCTCCCCGACGAGCGCCACCCCCTGCTCCATGGCGCCCAGTCCCATTGACCACCCAAGGGCTGAGGAGTGCGAACGCACAGCGCGGAACTGGCAGGCAGCTCCACCTCCAGCCCTGATGCAGGATCCACTGGGTGAAGCCAGCTGGGCTCCTGAGTCTGGTGGAAATGTGGAGAACCTTTATGTTATAGCTCAGGGATTGTAAATACACCAATCAGCACCCTGTGTCTAGCTCAGGGTTTGTGAGTGAACCAATCGACACTCTGTATCTAGCTGCCCTGGTGGGGCCTTGGAGAACCTTTATGTCTAGCTCAAGGATTGTAAATACACCAATCGGCACTCTGTATCTAGCTCAAGGTTTGCAGACACACCAATCAGCACCCTGTGTCTAGCTCAGGGTTTGTGGATGCACCAATCGACACTCTGTATCTAGCTGCTCTGGTGGGGCCTTGGAGAACCTTTGTGTCAATACTCTGTATCTAACTGATCTGATGGGGACGTGGAAGACTTTTATATCTAGCTCAGGGATGGTAAACACACCAATCAGCGCCCTCTCAAAACAGACCACTCAGCTCTACCAATCAGCAGGACGTGGGTGGGGCCAGATAAGAGAATAAAAGCAGGCTGCCCGAGCCAGCAGTGGCAGCCCAGTCTGGTCCCATTCCACACTGTGGAAGCTTTGTTCTTTTGCTCTTTGCAATAAATCTTGCTACTTTTCATTGTTTGGGTCCATGTTGCTTTTATGAGCTGTAACACTCACCGTGAAAGTCTGCAGCTTCACTCCTGAAGCCAGCGAAACTATGAGCCCACCAGGAGGAATGAACAACTCCAGACATGCTGCCTTAAGAGCTGTAACACTCACTGCGAAGGTCTGCAGCTTCAGTCCTGAGCCAGCGAGACCACGAACCCACCAGAAGGAAGAAACTCCGAACACATCCGAACATCGCAACGAACAACTCCAGACACACCACCTTAAGAGCTGTAACACAGACCATGAGGGTCTGTGGCTTCATTCTTGAAGTTGGTGAGACCAAGAACCCACCAATTCTGGACACACCACCACCATGCCCAGCTAATTTTTGTTTTTGTATTTTTAGTAGAGATGGGGTTTCACCGTGTTAGCCAGGATGGTCTCGATCTCCTGACGTTGTGATCCGCCTGCCTTGGCCTCCCGAAGTGCTGGGATTACAAACGTGAGCCACCGCGCCCGGCCTGGGGTGCTTTTTAAAAACATTCCTGGCCGGGCGCGGTGGCTCACGCCTGTAATCGCAGCACTTTGGGAGGCCGAGGCAGGTGGATCACAAGGTCTGGAGATCCAGACCATCCTGGCTAACACGGTGAAACTGCATATCTACTAAAAATGCAAAAAAAAAAAAAAAAAAAAAACCCAGACATGGTGGCAGGCAGCTGTAGTCCCAGCTACTTGGGAGGCTGAGTGGGGAGAATGGCATTAACCCGGGAGGTGGAGCTTGCAGTGAGCCAAGATCATTCCACTGCACTACAGCCTGGGCGACAGAGACTCCGTCTCAAATAATAATCAGCCGGCCTCCATAGCAACATGGAGAAATAGAAAAAGTGAGAATAATATAATGGAAAACAACAGAACACTAAATTCTTCCATGCCATGAGCATAGCTAAATCAACACTTGCAAGAATAGGGAGAGGGCCAAGAAATAAACCTGGGGAAATAGAGAAAAGTGCAACCTCTTTTAACAGGAATTTTCTTTAGGGTTGTTACAGTGCTGCTTATGCAATAACATTTTAATTTTAATGAAAAAATTGGAAGGAAGCCATTAGGTAAGAGTGTGGGTAGTTTGTGGACATGGAATGAAAATCACAATTTTCATTCATAGCCTGGCCGTGGAGGGTGACACCTGTAATGCTAGCACTTTGGGAGGTCAAGGCCGGCAGATCTCTTGAACCCAGGAGTTCAAGACCAGCCTGGATAACATGGCGAGACCCCCATCTCTACAAAAAATACAAAAATTAGCCGGGTGTGGTGGTGTGCACATGTAGTCACAGCTACTCCAGAGGCTGAGTTGGGAGGATTGCTTAAGCCCAGGAGGTCAAGGCTGCAGTAAGCTATGATCCTGCCACTGCACTCCAGCCCAGGCAACAGGAAGACCCTGTCTCAAAAAGACAAAAAAATCATAAAGGTAGCATGAAAATGACTAAAGTTGCAGAATAAATTGGAGACTCTAAAGGCTTTGCCAGTTATAGCTGATGTGATTGATGGCTTTTAAAACAACCAATCTATGAACTTCACAGTGGCCCAGATGAAGAATGAAAATCACCCAATGGCCCAAACTCTCCATGGTGATGGCCCTGGCCTCCTGGTAGGCCATCTTGATGTCATCTGCAGCACTGGTGTTGAGGAAGAAGTTACCTGAGCCTTTCCTGAGGCAGAGCTCCGCCTGCAGGAGGCAGATTCTGGGAGAATCACGGTGTGTGAAGGAGGGCAAGGGGTCCCTTGGTGGATCTCGCCCAGGCAGCTGGCAGGGCAAGTGTGGTATCCAGAAGCCAAGGTGGTTGTAGACAGTCACCTCTTCCAGGCTCACCCTCACATCCTTTACCAGGACAAGCTCTGTGGAGGCCGACGCAGGCACTGGAGGGTCGTGCTGAAGGGCGATGGCAAGGCCTTCAGATCCAAGAAGCCGCAGGATGCCCGCGGGCCAATACCAGGCCATCCCGCAGGCTGCCCCTCAAGAAGAGCAGGCTCAGAAGCCCCAGGGCCTGGCCTTGCTCCCAGCCACAAGCCACGATAAAGCCCCTGGTGCTCCTGAGCCCAGTGGAATGGCCATGGCCTCTTTAAGGCCTCCCATCAGCCCCGCAAGGTGGAGTGAGTTGCTGGCTCCTCCACTTCAGACCCAGGAGGGGGTTGGCAGCAGTCCCGCTTAGATGCCACCTTCACCCCACCAGGCCCCAGTGGTGGGCAACTCACACACACACCCTGCCCTTCAGGTCCTCACAGCAAAGGTCCAGCTTCAGAGCATGTGGCAGACACCACCCTGGGTGGGACAGGAAGGCCACCAGCCAGCCTAGGCAGTAGGGGAGGGTCCCCTGGAAGAGTGGCCAAGTCTGGCTCACAACAGAACAAGGGCATCCCTCATCCCCTAGGGCAGCACATGACCCACTGAGCTCTGCTTCCTGCTTCATGTCACACAAGGGAGCCACCCAGATCTGAGGCCCCCAGGGAGTCACATATTTGAGCACCTCCTCAAGGCCACAGGTGTGCCAGGCACTTGGTGCAGCAGCTGCCTGCAGGGAGAGGCGACTCCAAGGCACCAATGGAAGAGCAAGAGCAGGCTGGGTGCGGTGATTCCTGCCTGGAATCCTAGCACTTTGGGAGGCCAAGGCAGGATGATCACTTGAGCACAGGCATTCAAGACCAGCCTGGGCAACATGGCAAAACCCTGTCTCTACAAAAAATACAAAACATTAGCCAGGGATGGTGGCATAAGCCTGTAGTCCCAGCTTCTCGGGAGGCTGAGGTGGGAGAATCACTGGAGCCTGGGAGGTTGAGGCTGCAGTTTGCTACGATCATGCCACTGCATTTCAACCTGGGTGACAGAGCAAGACCCTGTCTCACAAAAAAAAAAAAAAGTAATCAAGGGTGAGTCAATGACAAGAAGGTGTGCAGTGTGGGTGACAAAAACAAGAGGGGGAGTCTGCAAGGGGGAGCAGCTCGAGGGGAGCAGAGACTTCAAGGGGAAGAAGCCTGAGTGACTCAGTGATCATTGGGGGACATCAGGGCAGAGGGAGGAAGTACAGGCCAGGCGCAGTGGCTCAAGCCTGTAATCCTAGCACACTTTGGGAGGCTGAGGTCGGAAAAAGCTGTCAGTGGATATGAGACTCAGGAGTGGTATGCAGATGTCATTTCCCCATGATGGCTCCCACAATAGAGCTGAGAAGACAGGTACAGAGTTATAAAGGTGACCTCTAAATGAAGTTCACTACAGGAGGTGAGAAACAGTTACAATGAGTGTAGCCAGGGCATGGTACAAGTGAGCTAATTCCTCAAGTTTTATGAAATTATAAATCCAGAAGTAGGGGGCTTACTTATATTTAGAGTTTTGAATAACCGCCAGAAAAATTAAAAACAGAAATTATTGAAAATATTTAGTGTGTTTCACGGAATGGGTACTTGACGCGGGTGCTGGGTGAGTCCTCCTGGGGAGGTGGTGTTGGAGCAGAGCCGTGCAGGAAGCGTGGGAGTTAGCCCCGTGGCGGCGCTCTGGGAACAGTGAGGGCCGCTTTCCTCCCACAGCCAAGTGCAGGGTGTGTTTCAGGTCAGCAAGGAGTGAGGTTGGTCCAGGAGGAGCCAGTGGGACAGTGATAAGAAACAAGGTTGGCCGGGCGCGGTGGCTCACGCTTGTAATCCCAGCACTTTGGGAGGCCGAGGCGGGCGGATCACGAGGTCAGGAGATCGAGACCACAGTGAAACCCCGTCTCTACTAAAAATACAAAAAAATTAGCCGGGCGTGGTGGCGGGCGCCTGTAGTCCCAGCTACTCGGAGAGGCTGAGGCAGGAGAATGGCGTGAACCCGGGAGGCGGAGCTTGCAGTGAGCCGAGATCGGGCCACTGCACTCCAGCCTGGGTGATAGAGCAAGACTCCGTCTCAAAAAAAAAAAAAAAAAAAAAGAAACAAGGCTAGGAGGGCGGCTGGGGGCCAGCCTTTGGGCTTTATTCTGCGTGTGATGGAAAACAACGGAAGCTGAGTGGGCTGGGGAGTGACAGGACGTGGCTACTGATGGCAGAACAATGAGAAGACGGCTGGGTGCAGTGGCTCACGCCTGTAATCCCAGCGCTCTGGGATGCTGAGGCAGGCAGATTGCTTGAGCCCAGGAGTCCAAGATCAGCCTGGGCAACATGGCAAAACCCTGTCTCTACTAAAAATACAAAAAATTAGCCAGGTGTGGTGGTGCACACCTGTAGTCCTGGCTACTCAGGAAGCTGAGGCAGGAGGATCACTTGAGCCCCAGAGTTTGAGGCTGCAGTGAGCTGAAATAGTGCCCCTGCACTCCAGCCTGAGTGACAGAGTGAGACCTCGTCTCAAAAAAACAAAAAATGAAAAGAAAGAAAGAAAAAGAAGGAAGGAGGCAGGGAGGGAAAGAGGGAGGGAGGGAAGGAAGGAAGGAGAAAGGAGCGGGGGAGGGAAGGAAGGAAGGAAAGAAGAAAGAAAGAAAGGAAGAAAGGAGAGAGGGAGGGAGGGAGGTAAGGAAGGAAGGAAGAAGAAAGTGGGGGAGGGAAGGAAGGAAAGAAGAAAGAAGAAAGAGAGGGAGGGAAGGAAGGAAGAAAAGAAAGGAAGGAAGAAAAGAAAGAAGGAAGAAAGAAAAGAAAAAAGAAAAAGAAATAAAGAGAAAAGAAAGAAAGAAAAAAAGAGGAAAGAAAGAAAACAAGCAAGCACTGAGGGGAGCAGGTGTCCACGCTGCATGCTTTGTTCAGGGCGTTGTGCTGAGACTGTCTATGGCTCATCCCGTGGAGTTCATGAAAGTGGCAGAAGTTTGGGAAGCTTACCCAGGATGCTGGGCTCCATCTCCTGCCCAAACACAGGTCCCTCTCTCCACCCAGCCACCACCTCTGTCACAGGTGAGCACACAGAAGTGAGGACCTACTATGGACAGGCCAGCGAAGTCTCTTGTTTTTATTATTCACAGAAAAAATACTGACTAATGTGGGTTGAAAATGTGAATAAGTTACTCTGCTATTCAGGAACTGCTAATAGGTTTTTACTGTGTCCCAGTGAATAACCAATCATTTCTACCTGCAAGAATACTACAATAGTGAAATGCAGACAGAAGCACTTCTTGCCAATGTACTCATCTTTCTAGGATAGAGGCTGTTTAATTCCACTGGGTAAACTGACTTAGTTCTCTCTAAGCTTGTGAAAAAATACAAAAGTGGCAATCTGTTTTGTCAAACAAATACATACATCTGTGTTGTTCATTTGCTTTGGGCAACACAGTGAGACCCTGTCTCAAAAAAAAAAAAAAAAAAAGAAAAGAAAGAAAAAGATGTGACCTTAAGCAAAGCACTTGCACCTCTGTAAAATAAAAGTAATAAATGTACTTTGTTTATGAATATTCTGAGGGAATTAACATGCTGTGATGAAGCCCTAGAACACTAACAATGGATCAAAATACGTTATTTTCTGTTTTGATGTATGTAATTGGTCAGCCATTATAAACCATGTGTATTTAATTCCTTAATTGTTGCTAGGACACACCCTTTTTCCTACTATTTTCAGATGTTGGTTGGTTTCAGAAACATTAATCTCTCTGTGTCATGCTGAGTCACTCAAGCTGAAGTCTCTGCTCCCCTCAAGCTGCTCCCCCTTGCAGATTCCCCCCTTGTTTTTGTTAGTTAAAATTAACAAGTGGTTTCACTGGGATTCTGACTCGGGTCTTCCTCCATCAAAAGTTAAATATGCCTGTAAACCCAGCACTTTGGGAGGCTGAGGCGGAAGGACTGCTTGAGCTCAGGAGTTCGAGACCCTGTCTCTACAAAAATGCAAAAATTAGCCCGGTGTGGTGCTGCATGCCTGTAGTCCCAGCTTGGCCAACATGGTGAAACCCCGTCTCTACTAAAAATACAAAAATTAGCCAGGCATGGTGGCGGGCGCCTGTAATCCCAGCTGTTTGGGGGGCTGAGGCAGGAGAATTGCTTGAACCCGGGAAATGGAGGTTGCAGTGAGCCGAGATCATGCCACTGCACTCCAGCCTGAGTGACAGACCGAGACTCCATCTCAAAAAATACATAAAATAAAAAAATAAATAAATAAATAAATAAAATAAAATAAAATAAAATAAAATCATGAAGCCACAGAAAGAACCATACAATATATGTAGTCCAGTCTTACACCTTTTGCTCTGAGGAAAGACCCATCTTCCATTTCCCACGACAGTGTTTACCCAGGACTTCTTGGGGTGCCTTAATTTATTGTTGAGCAACTCTGTTTCATTGTTTGAAACTTGCTGGTTAAACAACTGATTCAGGCCGGGCACAGTGGCTCATGCCTAATCCCAGCACTTTGGGAGGCCGAGGCGGGCAGATCACCTGAGGTCAGGAGTTCCAGACCAGCCTGGCCAACATAATGAAACCCCCATCTCTATTAAAAATACAAAAATTTGCCAGGCATGGTGGTGCACACTTGTATTCACAGCTATTCAGGAAGCTGAAGCATAAGAATTGTTTGAACCCAGGAGACAGATGTTGCAATGAGCTGTGATCGTGCCACCGCACTCCAGCTTGAGTGACAGAGTGAGACTCTGTCTCAAAACAAACGAACAAAAATTCTTCAGATTCTGTCCTCTGGAGTGATGCAATTTGGAAAAACACTGATTTTATATATTGAGGGTGCCACGTTAAAGTCCCCATATTCAGTGGAGCACATCAGAGTTCATGTTAATTTTGACATTTGTGCTCATATAAGTAGAGGGGGTGCTGTGGTCTGAATGTTGGTGGCCTCCCCAGAATTCATGTTAGACTCTTAAGACCCAAGGTGATAGTATTAAGAAGTGAGGCCTTTGGGGGAGGGCAGGGGCCTTGGGAATGGGATTAGGGCCCTTAGCAAAGTGGCTGAAGGGAGCCACCTTGCCACCCCTTCCGCCACTTGAGGACACATAAAAGGCGCCATCCAGAAGCATGACCCTCACCAGACACTGAATCTACTGAAGCCTCGATCTTGGACTTCCCAGATTCCAGAAAAGTGAGCAGTAAACTTCTGTTGTTTATCAATAACCCAGTCTAAGATACTTTGTGGCAGCAGCCCAAGGGAACTAGACAGAGGGGCCAACTGAAGACTTAGGGGAGCTCTTCACTCTAGGAGGAGGTGTTTAACTGTGTGATTTGAGTTGAATTAGGAAGGGCAGGTGGGTAAGTGTGAGAAGCAGAGATGGTGACGAAGAACAGGAAGGTCACTCTAGTAAATACAGTGTCGCTGGCGGAGAAGAGCTAGAAAAGGCGAGGGCACTGGACAGGCACTGATTTTGGCACAGTGAGAAAGTTGTGGCTAGTGAAGCTATTGCAAGGGCAGAAATGCGGTATGTGGTTGAGGTTGTCACTGCACTACTCATCATTCACACTGAGGTGACTGGGAGGAGCCGTGGGAAGGACAGAGAGGAACCGCAGGGAGCTCATTTTTAGCCCAGCTAAACGGGAGGGAGAAGGCCGCCACCTCCGTTCATGGGACAGCTTGTGGCTTCTCATCTGTCCTCTCCTTTTGATTCCTTCTTTTTTTTTTTTTGGAGACAGGGTCTCACTCTGTCACCCAGGCTGGACTGCAGTAGCACAATCTTAGCTCACTGCAACCTCTGCCTCCCATGCTCAAGCGATTCTCCTGCCTCAGCCTCCCAAGTAGCTGGGATTACAGGCGCATGTCACTACTGCCCAACTAATTTTTGTATTTTTAGTAGAGATAGGGTTTCACCATGTTGGCCAGGCTGGTCTTGAACACCTGCCTCCAAAAGTGCTGCAATTACAGGCGTGAGCCCCCACACTCCCGGCCCGTCCTCCCTTTTTGACCTCCGTAGTCCTGCTGGAGCCAGATTATTTGCTCAGTTGTAGCTTGCTCTCCTGAAATAATCTGATGAACAAGATGATTTATGAAAGATGAATACTTCCAACAATAACTCCTCACTCTGAAAATAGGTAGGTAAGAGGAAAACAAAGTATCACGCCTTTTAAGTAGGAACTGTACCACTTGAAAAGTAGGGGGGGAATCTAACAAGTGAGTGCCAGTAGAAGGAATATATTCAAAATGACTGAAATAAAAAATACTTTTGCAATCCTTAATGAAAACAAAGGATTCAGGTAGAGATCACCAATGATGCCAATACCATAGGTGAGAGAGGTGGGTGGGAAACTGAAGATCCATGTGACACCAAAGTATCACCCCACAGAGCACTTCCTAGTCATGGAGGTTGGGGGAAGGGGAGGGAAAAGAATGTTTACAATGGAGTGATATGGCCGTGACTACCTTAATACCATAACTAAACTTATCTAATAGTGGAACAATCAGACATTATGAGGTACCTATGCACTATTCTTGTCAAAAACATTTTTTTTTTTTTTTTTTTTTTTTTGAGATGGAGTCTCGCTCTGTCGCCCAGGCTGGAGTGCAGTGGCGCAATCTCGGCTCACTGCAAGCTCCGCCTCCCGGGTTCACGCCATTCTCCTGCCTCAGCCTCTCCGAGTAGCTGGGACTACAGGCGCCCGCCACCACGCCCGGCTAATTTTTTGTATTTTTAGTAGAGACGGGGTTTCACCGTGGTCTCGATCTCCTGACCTCGTGATCCGCCCGCCTCAGCCTCCCAAAGTGCTGGGATTACAAGCGTGAGCCACCGCGCCCGGCTGTCAAAAACATTTAAGTGCCTGTAGACAGCACTGTGGGGGGCTGAGGCGGGTGGATCACTTGAGCCCAGGAGTTGGAGACCAGCCTGGGCAACATGGTGTAACCCCATCTTGAAATATATATGTCCGGGCACAGTGGCTCATGCCTGTAATCCCAACACTTTGGGAGGCAGAGGCAGGTGGATCACCTGAGGTCAGGAGTTTGAGACCAGCCTGGCCAACATGGTAAAACCCTGTCTCTACTAAAAACACAAAAATTAGCTGGGTGTGGTGGTGTGTGCCTGTAGTCCCAGCTACTTGGGAGGCTGAGGCAAGAGAATTGCTTGAACCTGGAAGGTGGAGGTTGCAGTGAGCCAAGATTGCACCATTACACTCCAGCCTGCGTGATAACAGGGAAATGCTATCTATTAAAAAAAAGAATATATATATATATATATATATATGACATATGTACTCAATACTCATTCAGATTTAAGTAATCCTTCATTGTCTTTACATAATTCTTTCCAGTTTTTTTGTTTTGTTTTGTTTTGTTTTGTTTTCGTGGGGGCGGGTGATAAGACTTCAAGAAGTTAAGAACAATTGTAAGGGGTGGGGTTTCTAATGAAGAATAAGGAACAGTTTGCTTGGTGAACTGCCTTGGGGGTGGAGAGCTTAAAAGGGAATGGAACATTTGGTAAACATTCTTTCCAATTATTTGAGAAGAGTTAGCAGAAACCTTTAAAGTTTCCATTTGTCCCTTATCTTCCCATACAGTAGCCATAGCCTTTTTCATCTTTAGTCTTTTCTCTCTTTTTTTTTTTTCTGAGACGAGGTCTCACTGTGTTGTCCAGGCTGGAGTGCAGTGGCGCGATCATGTCTCACTGCAGCCTCAACCTCTCAAGCTCAAGCGATCCTCCCACCTCACCCTCCCGAGTAGTTGGGACTACAGGCATGCACCACCACGCCTGGCTACTTTTTGTATTTTTTAATAGAGTTGGATTTTCGCCATGTTGCCCAGCCTCGTCTCAAACACCTGGGTTCAAGCGATCTTCCCGCCTCAACCTCCCAAAGTGCTGGGATTACAGGCATGAGCCACTGTGCTTGGCCAGGTGAAACTAATTTTTAATAAAACTCGTTTTTGAAAGCAGATTTAGGTTAACAGAAAAACTGAGTAGAAAGTATAGAGTTCACGGCCAGGCGTGGTGGCTCATGCCTGTAATCCCAGCACTTTGGGAGGCCAAGGCAGGCGGATCATGAGGTCAGAAGATCGAGACCATCCTGGCTAACACAGTGAAGCCCCGTCTCTACTAAAAATACAAAAAATTAGCCAGGCGTGGTGGCGGGTGCCTGTAGTCCAGCTACTCAGGAGGCTGAGGCAGGAGAATGGCGTGAACCCAGGAGGCGCGGCTTGCAGTGAGCCGAGATTGCGCCACTGCACTCCAGCCTGGGTGACAGAGCGAGACTCTGTCTAAAAAAAATTTTAAAAGAAAAAAAAAGAAAGTATAGAGTTCACATATGCGGCCTGCCTCCACTCATGCACAGCCTCCTCCTCTATCCACATCCACACCAGACTGGTGCGTTGGTTACAGTGGAAGAGCCTATGGCAACCTCACAACCACTCAAAGCCCACAGCTGACCCACACTTGGCATTGCACATTCTATGAGTTTGGACAGATGGATAATGTCATATATCCACCATTACAGTATCCTTCAGAATAGTGTCACTGCCCTAAGAACCCTCTGTGCTCTGCCTATTCATCTGCCCCACTTTTTTGTTTTTGAGACAGGGTCTCTCTCTGTTGCCCTGCTCACTGCAGCCTCCAACTTCTGGGCTCAAGCCATCCTCCCATCTCAGCCTCCCAAGTAGCTGGGACTACAAGGTAGTCTAATTTTTGTATTTTCTGAAGAGATGGTTTTTTGCCACATTGCCCAAGCTGGTGTTGAGCACCTGGGCTCAAGAGATCCTCCCTGTTTGGCCTCCCAAAGTACTGGGATTACAGGCATGAGCCATCTCTCCCGGCCAGATTTTTTTTTTTTTTTGAGACGGAGTCTCACTCTGTCGCTCAGGCTGGAGTGCAGTGGAGTGATCTCGGCTCACTGCAACCTCTGTCTCCTGGGTCCAAATGATTCTCATGCCTCAGCCTCTTGAGGAGTTGGGATTATTGGTGTGCGCCACCACACCCAGCTAATTTTTGGATTTTTAGTGGAGACAAGGTTTTACCATGTTGGCCAGGTTGGTCTCGTACTCCTGGCTTCAAGTGATCTGCCAGCCTTGATCTCCCAAAGTGCTGGGATTACAGGCGTGCCTGTCCTCAGCAAGATTTTTGTATTTCTGCCAAAAACATCACTGGGATTTTAATAAGAGTTGCACTGAATATGTTATTTTGCAGAGCTTTGTATTCTAACATTAGTAAGTTTTAAAATCAATAAACATTTTTCATTTTCAGGTCTTCTTTAATTTTTTTTTTTTTTTTTTTTTGAGAGAGTCTTGCATTTCACCCCGGCTGGAGTGCAGTGGCACAATCTCGGCTCACTGCAACCTCCGCTTCTCGGGTTCAAGTGATTCTCCTGCCTCAGCCTCCTGAGTAGCTGGGATTAAAGGCACCCACCACCACGCCTGGCTAAATTTTTGTATTTTTAGTAGAGACAGGTTTCACCATGTTGGCCAGGCTGGTCTCAAACTCCTGACCTCAGGTGATCCACCTGCCTCGGCCTCCCAAAGTGCTAGGATTACAGGTGTGAGCCACCGCCCCCAGACAATGGAATTGGTTTCTTAATTTCCTTTTCAGATTGTTCATTGTTAGTGTAGGGTATAGAAATGGAACTGATTTTTGTGTGTTGATTTTGTAGACTGCAGCTTAGCTGAATTAGTTTTGAAAGCCGTGCGTGCCAGTGTATGTGTGTGAAATCTTTGGAGTTCCCTACATATAAGATCATATCCAATTTTGAGGTTGAGGAGATGGTGTCATTCAAAGAGGGAAGAGTACATACAGTCCTGAGACCCAGGGGAATAAAGGCTGCTGTGAACTTGGAATCCTCACTTCAGGCCTTTAGGCTGAGTCTCCTGGTCATAGAAGCTCAGTGGCTTCTCCATGGAGCTCAGGATGGATCCCAGTAGGTCCACTGTCTTGGGAGTAACTGAGAGGGGGCTGAGCATCTTAAAAGGAAGAGCAAAATGCCTTTAAGGCTGAAAAGACATCCCAGGCAGAAAAGACACAACTGCCTGGGCCCACTGTGCCAGGCTGCACCACCCCCTGGCCAAGCGCCCCTACACCTCCTTGCAGGGGGAAAACAAAAAAAAGGTCATGTCACAAGCAAATAGAGATAATTTCACTTCTCCCTTTCCAATCTGGATGCTACATTGCTTTTTCTTGCCTAATTGTTCTGGCTAGAATTCCATTACTTTGCTGAACAGAGGGGGCAAAAGTGGATGTCCCTGTCTTGTTCTTTCTCCTAGAAGGAAAGTCTGCAGTCTTTCACCAGTGAGTTTGATGTCAGCTAAGGGTTTTTCATATATGGCCTTTATTATATTGAGGAAGTTTCCTTCTACCACTAGTTTGTTGGTTGTTTTTATTATGAAATAAGTGATGAATTTCATCAGATAATTTTCTACATCAGTTAAGGTGATCATGAGCCTCTTCCCCCTGCAATGAATGATTTTTTGATGTTGAGCAATCCTTGCATTCCAGGAATAAATTCCACTTGATCATCCTATATAATCCTAATAATATGCTGCCGAATTCGGTTTGCTAGTATTTTGTTGAGGATTTTTGCATCAATGTTTATAAGGAGTTAGTCTGTGGTTTTCTTTTCTTAGACTGTCTTTGTCTGGCTTTGGTATCGAGGCAATGCTGGTCTCATAGAATGAGTTAGCAAGTTTTGGGAAGAGTTTAAGAATCAGTGTAAGTTCTTCTTTTGCTTGGTGAGGTGGCGCACACTTGTTGTCCCAGCTACTGAGGAAGCTGAGACAGGAGGATCATTTGAGCCCAGGAGTTCAAGTCCAGCCTAGGCAACATACAGAGATGCCACTTCTAAAAAATGGGGCAGGGGGATGTCTGGTTGATTTTACCAGTGATGCCATCAGGTCCAGAGCTTTTCTTTGTCTGGAGTTTTTAGGTAATTGATTCAATCTCCTTACTAGGTATGAGTCTGTTCAGATTTTCTATTTCTTTGTGATTTTGTCTTGGTAGGTATGGCATTTCTAGGAATTTGTCCATAGCACCTAGGTTATCCAAGTTGTTGGCATACAATTGTTCAAAGTACTCTTATAATACTTATTATTTCTGCAAAGTAATGTCCTCACATTCATTTGTAATTTTATTTTATTTTTATTTTTATTTTTTGAGATGGAGTCTCGCTCTGTCACCCAGGCTGAAGTGCAGTGGTGTGATCTCAGCTCACTGCAACCTCTGCCTCCTGGATTTAAGCGATTCTCCTGCCTCAGCCTCCCAAGCAACTGGGACTAGAGGCATATGCCACTGTGCCCAGCTAATTTTTGTATTTTTAGTAGAGAAAGGATTTTTGAGGTCTGTCTTCTTTTTTAATGTAGGTATTTATAGCTATACATTTCCTCCTTAGCACTGCTTCTGCTGTACCTCATAGGTTTTGCAATGTTGTATTTTCTTTTTCTAATTGTGTTTCTAATCGTGTTTTCTTTTCTAATTGCCCTTGTGAGTTCTTCTTTGACCCACTGGGAGAGACGGATGAACAGGCAGAGCATAGAGGACTTTTAGGGCAGTGACGCTATTCTATGTGATGTTGTAATGGTGGCTAAGGGTCATCATAGACTGTGCGACAGCAAGAGTGAGCCTGAGTGGAAACTGAGGATGCTGGGTCATACTGGGGTGTCCTGCAGGCTCCTCGAGTATAACAAACACACACTCTGATGGGGAGGTTTCTAGAGGGGGAGGCTTGGGGCGAGGAGGTGTGGGTGGCAAGCCACCCAGGTGCTGAGGCAAGAGACCGAGGGCACGAGCTGTTCCAGTATAATAAAATACATAAGAAGTTATACTAGATATAGATCTTAGATATGATTATATATGAATATCATTAGTCATTAGTTGTAGGGAAAAGGAAGAGAGATCAGACTGTCCCTATGTCTATGTAGAAAGGGAAGACATAAAAAACTCCCTTTTGACCTGTCCTTAAACAGTTGCTTTGCTGAGATGTTGTTAATTTGTAACTTTGCCCCAGCCACTTTGCCCCAACCTTGGGCTCACAAAAACATGTGTTGTATGGAATCAAGGTTTAAGGGATCTACGGCTGTGCAGGACGTGCCTTGTTAACAAAATGTTTACAAGCAGTATGCTTGGTAAAAGTCATCGCCACTCTCTAGTCTCAGTAAACCAGGGGCACAATGCACTGCAAAAAGCCGCAGGGACCTCTGCCCTGGAAAGCGGGGTATTGTCCAAGGTTTCTCCCCATGTGACAGTTTGAAATATGGCCTCATGGGATGAGAAAGACCTGACCGTCCCCCAGCCTGACACCAGTAAAGGGATTGTGCTGAGGTGGATTAGTAGTTGAGATAGAGGAAGGCCACTGTCTCCTGCCTGCCCCTTGGAACTGAATGTCTTGGTATAAAACCCGATTGTACATTTGTTCAGTTGTGAGATAGGAGAAAAACTGCCCTGTGGCGGGAGGCGAGACATGGCAGCAATGCTGCTTTGTTATTCTTTACTCCACTGAGATGTCTGGGCGGAGAGAAACATAAATCTGGCCTACGTGCACATCCCGGCATAGTGACTTCCCTTGAACTTAATTGTGACACAGATTCCTTTGCTCACATGTTTTCTTGCTGACCTTCTCCCTATTATCACCCTGCTCTCCTACCTCATTCCTCTTGCTGAGATAGTGAAAAGAATAATCAATAAAAACTGAGGGAAGTCAGAGACTGGTGCTGGTGCAGGTCCTTGGTATGCTGAGTGCCGGTCTCCTGGGCCCACTGTTGTTTCTCTATACTTTGTCCCTGTGTCTTATTTCTTTTCTCTGTCTCTCGTCCCACCTGACAAGATATCCCACAGGTGTGGAGGGACAGGTCACCCCTCCAATTAGTTTGTAGCAATTACCCATTATTCCAATATTATAATAATCCTTGCTCTATAATCATAACCTAGGAAAAACCAGGCCATACAGAGATAGGAGCTGAGGGGACATAGTGGGAAGTGACCAGGAGACAAGAGTGCGAACCTTCTGTTATGCCTGGACAGGGCCACCAGAGGGATCCTTGGTCTAGCGGTAAGGCCAGCGTCTGGGAAGACACCCGTTGCCAAGTGGACCGTGGTCTAGCGGTAGCGTCAGTGCCAAGGGAAAACACCCGCTACTTAGCAGACTGGGAAAGGGAGTCTCCCTTTCCCCGGGGGAGTTTAGAGAAGACTCTACTCCCCCACCTCTTGTGGAGGGCCTGACATCAGTCAGGCCCACCTGCAGTTATTTGGAGGCCTAACCGTCTCCCTGTGATGCTGTGCTTCAGTGGTCACGCTCCTAGTCTGCTTTCATGTTCCATCCTGTACACCTGGCTCTGCCTTTTAGACAGCAGTAGCAAAATTAGTGAAAGTACTAAAAGTCTCTGATATGCAGAAATAATGGTGTAAGCTGTCCTCTCTCTCTCCCCCTCTCTCTCTCTGCCTCGGCTGCCAGGCAGGGAAGGGGCCCCTGTCCAGTGGACACGTGACTCACGTGACCTTGTCAATCATTGGAGATGGCTCACACTCCTTACCCTGCCCCTTTTGCCTTGTATCCAATAAATAACAGCACAGCCTGGCATTTGGGGTCGCTACTGGTCTCCGCATCTTGGTGGTAGTGGTCCCCCGGGCCCAGCTGTCTTTTCTTCTATCTCTTTGTCTTGTGTCTTTATTTCTACACTCTCTCGTCTCCACACACGGGGAGAAAACCCACCGACCCTGTGGGCCTGGACCCTACAAGGAGGTACGTGAGAACTCTCTACTTTCTACTCAGTTTTGCTGTGAACCTAAAACTCCTCTAAAAATTATAAAGTCTATGAAAAAAAAAAGAAAAAGAATGCTTCGGCCGGGCACGATGGCTCACGCCTGTAATCTCAGCACTTTGGGAGGCAGAGGTGGGTGGATCACCTGAGGTCAGGAGTTCGAGACCAGCCTGGCCAACATGGTAAAACCCCGTCTCTACTAAAAATACCAAAATTAGCCAGGCGTGGTGTTGGGCACCTGTAATCCCAGCTACTTGGGAGGCTGAGGCAAGAGAATCACTTGAACCCGGGAGGTGGAGGTTGCAGTGAGCCAGGATCATGCCACTGCATTCCAGCCTGGGTGACTAGAGTGAAACTTCGTCTCAAAAAAAAAAAAAAATCATCATCTTTCACTCCCACCTTTGAAAAACAGTAGATGCAATGTATTTCATACAATGGCCCCTGGGAGCCGGGACCTGGGCTCCTGGTCTGGGCTGTACATCCCACCCCCATCCCAGCCTCTGTATCCTCAATAAAATGGTGACAACCACCTCTCTTCTCGCTCCCTCACACTGGTGTATTAATCTCAGGCACAGGCCCAATAAATACAGATACAGCTCTCCCTGTCCCAGTGGGAGAAGCCTGAAATTCCCTCTCATAAACTCAAGCAGCCCTTCCCTGGGCTGCTACTGAGATGCCCGGGCAGCCTGCAGAGCCTGGCTGCAGCCACCACATCTTTCATGCCCATGTTGCAGGGCTACATTAAGGACCCATACAGGCCTGACATAGCCCTGTACAACAGACGTGTAACACAGGCCATGTTTTCATTTTCTAATTGCCATATGAAAAGTAACCGGTGAAATTAATTTTTAATAAACCTTGTTTTTGAAAGCAGCTTTAAGTTCACAGCAAAACTGAGCAGAAAGTACAGAGTTCCCACACACACCCTGCCCCACGCATGCACAGCCTCCCCCTCTACCCACATCCCCACCAGACTGGTTACAAGGGAGGAGCCTGTGGTGACCTCACAGTCACTCAAAGCCCACAGCTGACATGAGGGCCCACACTTGGCATCGCATGTCCTATAGGTTTGGACAGATGGGTAATGTTACACATCCACAATTATAGTACCATTAAGAACAGCATCAGGCCAGGCGTGGTGGCTCATGCCTGTAATCCCAGCACTTTGGGAGGCCGAGGTGGGTGGATCACAAGGTCAGGAGATCGCGACCATCCTGGCCAACATGGTGAAACCTCGTCTCTACTAAATATACAAAAAATTAGCCGGGCGCGGTAGTGGGCGCCTGTAGTCCCACCTACTCGGGAGGCTGGAGGCAGGAGAATGGCGTGAACCCGGGAGGTGGAGCTTGCAGTGAGCTGAGATCGTGCCACTGCACTCCAGCCTGGGTGATAGAGCGAGACTCCGTCTCAAAAAAAAAAAAAAAGAACAGTATCACTGCCCTAAAAATCCTCTGTGCTCTGCCTATTAATCTCCCCTAACCTCACTTTTTTTATTTTTTATTTTTTATACAGGGTCTTACTGTCACCCAGGCTAGAGTGCACTGGTACGATCACAGCTCACAGAAGCCTCAAACTCCTGGGCTCAAGTGATCCTCCCACCTCTGCCTCCCAAGTAGCTGGGACTACAGGCACATGCCACCATATCCTGCTAATTTTATTTTTGTAGAGATCGGGTCTTTCTACACTGCCCAGGCTAGTCTCAAACTCCTGCACTCAAGTGATCCTCTCATCTCAGCCTCCCAAAGTATTGGGATTACAGGCATGAGGCACCACATCCAGCCTCATCCCTGTTTAGTTTTTTTTTTTTTAATCCTTATCTTAAAAGCCATATTTTTAGAAAGTAACAGTTTATTTCATTTATTTATATTTTTTCTCTTCTTTTCACAGGTGTTGAACAGTTTATTTTACTAATGCATGTGGTTTATCCCAACACATCCCAAATATCATAATTCCAACATATGGTGCTGGCTGCATTTTCAGAGCTCGCAGTCATACGTCTTAGTCTGTTGGGGCTGCTGTGACAAAATACTGTAAATTGGGTCTCTCCAACAACAGAATATAATGTTCACAGTTCTAGAGGCTGGCAGTCCAAGATCAGCTGGCATACTGGGTGTCTGGTGAGGGCCCACTTTCTGGGTCATGCCTGCCATCTTCCCACTGTCGTCACATGGCGGAAGGGACGAGGGAGCTCTCTGGGGCCTCTTGTATAAGGGTGCTATTCCAAACAACAAGGACCCCACCCTCATGACCCCATCACCTCCCAAAGGTGCCACCTCCAGATGCCATCACCTTGGGGATGAGGTGTCAACACATGAGTTTGGGGGAACACAGACATTCACTCACATGGTAAGTGGCTCCAATGCTGGCCTGCCTGAGGCCTGGTCTCCTGGTAGAGGGCCATGCAAGCACAGGGCTCTCATGCACTGGGGTCCCCGGGGACACCCCCCACCACTGCCCAGGCTCTACTTGGGAGTTGCAGGTGCTGAGTCCTTTTGTGACCTTCTTAAGAAAGTCCCGGCCAGGCGCGGTGGCTCACGCTTGTAATCCCAGCACTTTGGGAGGCCGAGGCGGGCGGATCACGAGGTCAGGAGATCGAGACCACGGTGAAACCCCTTCTCTACCAAAAATACAAAAAAAATTAGCCGGGCGTGGTGGCGGGCGCCTGTAGTCCCAGCTACTCGGAGAGGCTGAGGCAGGAGAATGGCGTGAACCCGGGAGGCGGAGCTTGCAATGAGCCGAGATCGCGCCACTGCACTCCAGCCTGGGTGACAGAGCAAGACTCCGTCTCAAAAAAAAAAAAAAAAAAAAAAAAGAAAGTCCCTCCTGGCCAGGTGCAGTGGCTCATGATAGTAATCCCAGCACTTTGAGAGGCTGAGTCGTGTGGATAACTTGAGGCCAGGAGTTCAAGACCAGCCTGGTCAACATGGTGAAACCCTATCTCTACTAAAAATACAAAAATTAGCAGGGTGTGGTGGCGGCAGGCGCCTGTAATCTCAGTTACTTGGGAGGCTGCGGCTGGAGAATCGCTTGAACCCAGAAGGCAGAGGTTGTAGTGAGCCGAGATCGCGCCATTGTACTCCAGCCTGGGCGACAGAGTGAGACTCCGTCTCAAAAAAAAAAAAAAAAGAAAGAGTCCCTTCTCTCAGAGCTCAGGGCTGATAACAGAGCAAGAAATGCATCCTCGGGGAGAGAGAGCATCCTGGCCTGGCCTGGCCTGGGAAGGCTGGCTTCAGCCATCAAAGGCAGCTCTCACACCTCAGACCCCAGGGCCTGGGGCTTTATCCTTGCATCCCCCCTCCTGCTGGCTGAGCTCTGTGCCTCAGAAGTGAGACTCCACCCTCCCAGCACTCCCTCACAAGCAGACCAGGCCACATCCTGCCTCCGCAGACCCCCACTCCCCTGGGGCGTGCTGTCTCTGGGTCAGGACCCGCATGGGAAGCAGGGGCAGCCCATCCCAACACCTCCTGGAGGCTGCAGGCAGCTCAGGCTGGTTTTCCTGTGACCAGTGCAAGTGTTCTTTTCAGTTATCTGACTTCCTTCCGGGGCATTCTGAGCCCACCCATAGCTTTTGGCATGCCTTTAAGAGACACAAAGAACCACAACAGCCACCGTGTCCTCATCTGTAAGGCAGGGCCCCAATCCACCCTGCCTTCCTCATAGGGGTGTGTAATGCTGGATGAAAAAGCCTATTAGAAAGTGTCTGTCAAAGGCTGGGCACAGTGGCTCACACCTGTAATCCCAACACTTTGGGAGGCTGAGGCAGATGGATCACCTGAGGTCGGGAGTTTGAGACCAGCCTGGTCAACATAGTGAAACCCCGTCTCTACTAAAAAATACAAAAAATTAGGCAGGTATGATCGCGCTTGCCTGTAGTCTCAGCTACTTGGGAGGCTGGGGCAGGAGAATTGCTTGAACCCAGGAGGCAGAGGTTGCAGTGAGCCAAGATCGTGCCACTGAACTCCAGCCTGGGTGACAGAGTGAGACTCCATCTCAAAGGAAAAAAAAAAAAAAAGAAGAAAGTGTCTGTCAAAGGCCCTGTGCGGCCTTTAATCCCAGCACTCTGGGAGGCCGAAGTAGGTGGGAGAATCCCTTACCCCCAGGAGTTTGATTTTTTTTATTTTGTTATTTTTATTTTCTTATCTTGAGCCCAGGAGTTTGAGACCAGCCTGGGCAACATCGTGAGACCCCATATCTTAAAAAAAAAAAAAAAAAAATTAGCCAGGTGTGGTGGTGCACACCTGTAGTCCCAGCTACTCAGGAGACTGAAATGGGAGGATCGTTTGAGCCTGGGAGGTTGAGGCTGCCGTGAGCTCTGATTGTGCCACTGCACTCCAGCCTGGATGACGGAGCAAGCAAAAAAACACATTAGCGGCCAGGCGCAGTGGCTCATGTCTGTAATCCTAGCACTTTGGGAGGCCAAGGCGGGTGGATTGCCTGAGCTCAGGAGTTCGAGACCAGCCTAGGCGACATGGTGAAACCCCATCACTAAAATACAAAAAATTAGCTGGGCATGGTGGCGGGCACCGAACCTGTAATCCCAGCTACTCAGGAGGCTAAGGCAGGGGAATCGCTTGAACCCGGGAGGTGGAAGTTGCACTGAGTCGAGATCAGGCCACTGCATTCTAGCCTGGGCGACAAAGTGAAACTCTGTCTCCAAAAAAAAAAAAAAAAACTAAAACACATTAGGAAAATGTTCACACCAAACTCAAAGTGGAGACTGGGAGACTGGGGAGGGAGTGAAAACTGGAAGCAGGCAGTAAAGGGGAATTTACTTTTATCCCTTTCATTTCTTAAACAAGAAAGACAGGAAACCTATACATATATATATATTGTTTCACAATGACTAATTCTGATGGTAGGAATGTGGGCAGTCATTACATTATTCTTTTTTTTTTTTTCTGTGTTCTTCTGCTTTCTTTTTTTCTTTTTTTTTTTTGAGACGGAGTCTCGCTCTGTCGCCCAGGCTGGAGTGCAGTGGCGCAATCTCGGCTCACTGCAAGCTCCGCCTCCCGGGTTCACGCCATTCTCCTGCCTCAGCCTCCCGAATAGCTGGGACTACAGGCGCCCGCCACCACGCCCGGCTAATTTTTTTGTATTTTTAGTAGAGACGTGGTTTCACTGTGTTAGCCAGGATGGTCTCGATCTCCTGACCTCGAGGGACCACAGGACTAGTAGAGCCAAGAGTTGAAGGTCCGGGTGGGGTGATCCGGCCGTCAGAAATGCAAAAGCCTTAAAAGACATCTCCAAAGGCTAATCTTAGGTTGGACAATCTTGAGCTAGGGAAGCTGCAAACACTGTGACCTCCAGAATAACCGCTGGTAATCAGTTACCTCTAACCCCTAGCAGAATTCAGATCCCTCTACTACTCCTAACCTGAAGGCCTTTCATTAACTCTATGAAGCCAGTTTAGTTTGGGGGAAGGACAATTATCATTTAGACTACGAACTAAATTTCTCCCAAAGTTAGCTTGGCCCAAGCCCAGGAATGACAAAGGACCGTTTGGAGGTTAAAGGCAAGCTTCGGGTTGGTAGATCAGATCTCTTTCGCTGTCATAATTTTGTAATATAATTTTTGCAAAGGCGGCTTCAGGTTTTTTACTAACGCAGGTTTTTTGAACAGATCAAATTCTTCTGCTACCGCGCTCTCCCTAAAAGCATAGGAACGCATTTCTGCTTTTCCTTCCTGGGCGGAGGAAAAGCCCCGCCTCCTCTGGCTCTGAGTCCCGCCTGGTCACCATTCCGATTGACACTCTAGCTGACCAATCAGCGCGCTGGCGGGAGCGTGGGTCTGCCCTTCTGGACGCACATGCGCGCTGTCCTGGCTCGGGAGATGGTAGGCCGCCGTGTTTTGAGCCGGGTCTGGAGTGGCGGGCGGCGGGGCCTGGGTGTCCGCCCAGTGCCCGAGGACGCAGGCTTTGGCACCGAACCCCGGTGATTAAGTACCCCCTCCCTCATGCGGGACGGAGGCTAGGGCAGGGGGAAGGCATGTGCGGGATCTGGATCAGGTAGATGTTACCCGAAAACAGCCCCCTTGGCCTCTCTGAGCCTCGGTGCCCCCGCTATAGAATGGGACGGGTCGTACCTGAATTTTCGAGGTCAGCCCAGACATTGTGAGGCATTTGTCAGAGGCCGCAAGATTTGGGAAGAGGCGTCCGGAGATAGGAATGGGCGGCACCTCGGGACGAAATGACTCCCACTGCTTCTCCCTCCTTGTCCAGGCATCAGAGGCAACCCCGCGGCTCCCGCCAACGGTCGGGGCCCCTCGGGGACCAGCCCTTCCCGGGGCTGCTGCCAGAAAACCTCAGTCGGGAGGAGTTGGTTGATGCACTGCGGGCAGCCGTGGTGGACCGGAAAGGTGAGGGGTGAGAGACACGGCCGCACAGGGACCGGAAGGGGACTGCCGCGGCGTGCGGCTGGGCTCTCCATTGAAGCCACAGGATCAGCCCTGCTTCTGCCTCCCACTAACAGCATGAGCTGGGACGAGCCACCTAATTTGCACCCTCTCCCCGCTTTTAACCCTATTGCCATGATGCAGTAGGGTTAAGAGTGGGGAGAGGATGCAAATAAGTACCGAGCCTTGCACATAGCCGGCGCTCAGTTACGGGAGTTGCTATACTAGATTATTGTTTATTGGCCGCGGTGGCTCACGCCTGTAATCCCAGCACTTTAGGGGGTTGACGCGGGCGGATCACCTGAGGTCAGGAGTTGGAGACTAGCCTGGCCAACATGGTGAAACCCCGTCTCTACTAAAAATACAAAAATTAGCCAGGTGTGGCGGCGTCCGCCTGTAATCCCAGCTACTCGGGAGGCTGAGGCAGGAGAGTCACATGAACCCTGGTAGCGGAGGTTGCAGTGAGCCGAGATCGTGCTACTGCATTCCCGCCTGGGGCGACAGAGCAAGACTCAGTCTAAAAAAATAAATAAATAAATAATTATTGTTTATTGACAGATAAAACACAGGCTTTGGAGTCAGACATACCTAGGCTCTGTGATCAGCTTGCTGTGTGGCTTTAGGAAAATAACTGAATTTCTCTGAACCCCACTCTCCATTCAGTAATTTATTCCTTTTCTCAACTATTTCTTGAATATATGCTATGTACCAGGCACTGTTCTAGGCAGGCTATACAGTGCTGAAAAAGATAGTTACGGTTTCTGCTTTCAGGGGAGAAATGGATTTCTCTCTAACGGGAGAAATGGATGTCAGAAAATAAATGAACAAGTTACTAGTGATAAGTGCTATGCATAAACTAAAACAGGGTGTTATGGTGAGGAACTGTAGGAGGAAGGCAGACATTAGATTGAAGATTCAGACCTCTCTGTGATGTGACATTTGAGCCAAGATGATAGGGAGCCAGACTTGGGAAATTTGGGGACAGAGGAAACAGCAAGTGCCAAGCTTCTGAGGTGGCAGAGGAACAGAAGTTCTGTTTGGTGTGGGGTAGATAACTCATGTCTGAGAGTCATGATGGGGCCATGTGCTAAGATGCGTGAGAAAGTGCTCTGGAAACTCTTAAGTGCTGCATAAAGGGTTACCGTTGCTTTTGCCGATGTTCGTGTGATGTATGTTTCAGGACCTCTAGTGACGTTGAACAAGCCACAGGGTCTACCAGTGACAGGTATGGGCTGGGGATGTGGGAAGGGAATGCAGTGGAAGGGGATTTCGTGTCTAAGGGAGGGAAAAGTGAAGGCATGAAGCTTTGGCCTCTTGTAATTTTTCTTTCTTACTTTCCAGGAAAACCAGGAGAGCTGACGTTGTTCTCAGTGCTGCCAGAGCTGAGCCAGTCCCTGGGGCTCCGGGAGCAGGAGCTTCAGGTTGTCCGAGCATCTGGGAAGTAAGTGGTAGGGGTGACGGGAAGCTAGGAGTACCGGCATCCATTTGTGGTGGGGAAACAGCTGCTTGGGGATAAGCTGAGACATTTTCCATGGGAAGGTTTGAGATCATAGAGGTGGATACAAGTATTGTGAAGAGGAGGAAGCTGATGGCTCTGGGTTCAAATCCTCAAGTACAAATGATGTGATACCAGGCAAAGCATGACACCTCCCTGATGCTGGGCACAGTGACTCACACCTGTAATCTCAGCACTTCAGGAGGCCAAGGCAAGAGGATCACTTGAGCCCAGGAGTTCGAGACCAGCCTGGGCAAAATAGACCCCATCTCGGCCGGGCGCGGTGGCTCACGCTTGTAATCCCAGCACTTTGGGAGGCCGAGGCGGGCGGATCACGAGGTCAGGAGATCAAGACCACGGTGAAACCCCGTCTCTACTAAAAATACAAAAAAATTAGCCGGGTGTGGTGGTGGGCGCCTGTAGTCCCAGCTACTCGGAGAGGCTGAGGCAGGAGAATGGCGTGAACCCGGGAGGCGGAGCTTGCAGTGAGCCGAGATTGCGCCACTGCACTCCAGCCTGGGCGACAGAGCGAGACTCCATCTCAAAAAAAAAAAAAAAAAAAAAAGACCCCATCTCTGGAAAAACAACAACAAAACCTTCCGCGTGGTGGCTCATGCCTGTAATCGCTAGGACTTTGGGAGGCCGAGGTAGGATTGCTTGAGTCAAGGAGTTCAAGACCAGCCTGGGCAACATGGCAAAACCCTATCTTTACTTAAAAAACAAAACAAAACAAAACACACACACACACACACACACACACACAAACCTAGCTGGGCATAGTAACACATGCCTGTAGTGCTCAGGTGGCTGAGATGGGAGAATCACCTGAGCTCAGAAGATGGCGGCTGCAATAAGCTGAGATCCCGCCACTGTACTCAAGCCTAAACAACCTGAGTGAGACCCTGTCTCAAAAAACAAAACAAAACAAAAAAAATACCCTACCTGAGCCTCAGTTCCCCTAATGGTAAAATAGAGAAAATAATACCTATGCTCAGTGTGCAGTCATTTCTCCATGACTGTACTTGCGGCAGGCATTGCTAGTCGATCCATGATACTCTTTCCTCTAATTGCCATCAATTAAAGATGGTACTTGAGATGAAATATTTCTGCAGTCCCACAAACTCTTGAGCTTTTTTGTGGGGAACTTATTTAAGAGCTAATATGTACAGAATTTCTAGTAGGGTTCTGGCACATGGTAGACAATCGTTATGACATTTGGCTCTGAGCTCCCTAGGGGCTGGGGCAAAATGAGAAACGCATTAAGCTACATAGTCTTGTTATCAAAGAAGGGGAAACCTTACTTGTTTCTCAGGAGGTGGTCTAGGTTATAGTCCTGGTGTTAGTGTTTGGCCTGAAGCAGGTCAGTGTTCCTTCCTGAGTCTCCTTTTTAGTGGGCGAGTTCAAGGGACTTTAACTTGTGTGATTTGTCTCCTTATTCCAGGGAAAGCTCTGGGCTTGTACTCCTCTCCAGCTGTCCCCAGACGGCTAGTCGCCTCCAGAAGTTCTTCACCCATGCACGGAGAGCCCAGAGGCCCACAGCCACCTACTGGTGAGAGGTGCTGGGAGGTTCCTAGAGTGGTGGGGAGGTCCCAGCAAGCCACCCTGTGACCTTCTCCTTTCCCTTTCTCAGTGCTGTCACTAATGGGATCCCAGCTGCTTCTGAGGGGAAGATCCAGGCTGCCCTGAAAGTGGAACACATTGATGGGGTCAATCTTGTGAGTCCGGGTCTGAGCAGGGAAGAGGAGGGATGCTTCTAGATATAGTACCCCTACAGAGAGGAGTCAGGGGTATGGATTTGGGATGGCTGGCTCTCCTGTCCCCTAAAACAGGCAAGTGACCACTGCCTACACTGTGGCCCTGCCCAGAGTCTGTTGGGAGCAGGGAGGGTCTGGGTATAGCTCCCAGGCCTGTGTAAGGCTTGTTCACTCTTGGCTGGCACCACAGACAGTTCCAGTGAAAGCCCCATCCCGAAAGGACATCCTGGAAGGTGTCAAGAAGACTCTCAGTCACTTTCGTGTGGTAGCCACAGGCTCTGGCTGTGCCCTGGTCCAGCTGCAGCCACTGACAGGTAGGTCTGGCAGCCACTGACAGGTAGGTCTGGCACCCCAGCCAGCCTTTAAAACTGCACTTCATTTGGGAGGCTGAGGCGGGTGGATCAGGTCAGGAGTTTAAGACCAGTCTGGCCAAGATGGTGAAACCCTGTTTCAACTAAAAACTACAAAAATTAGCTGGGCATGGTGGCAGGCGCCTGTAAAACCAGCTACTCGGGAGGCTGAGGCAGAAGAATCACTTGAACCCGGGAGGCAGAAGTTGCAATGAGCCAAGATCACGCCAGTGCACTCCAGCCTAGGTGACAGAGTGAGATTTCATCTAAAAAAAATAAAAAACAACAACAAAAAAAACTGCACTTGAGCCAGGCGCGGTGGCTTACGCCTGTAATCCCAGCACTTTGGGAGGCCAAGGTGGATGGATCACTTGAGGTCAGGAGTTTGAAACCAGCCTGGCTAACATGGTGAAACCCCATCTCTACTAAAAATACAAAAATTAGCTGGCGTTGGTGGCATGCACCTGTAATCCTAGCTACTTGGGAGGTTGAGGCGGGAGAATCGCTTGAACCTGGGAGATAGAGGTTGCAGTGAGCGAAGATGGCACCATTGCACTCCAGCCTGGGAGACAGAGTGAAACTCTGGCTTAAAGAAAAAAAAAAAATGCACTTGGCTTAGGGAGGCAAGGGGCTGGGGAGACGGTGGTATCAACAGTAGCCTGGGGAGCATTTGATGGCCCCCAGAGGTGTATGTGACCAGGCCCAGCTAGAGGAGGCAGCTTCAGGTTAGCACCCCAGCAGCAAAGAACAGTCATGCCCAGTGGCTTCAACAATTAAATCAGGGTTGCATCTCATCATGAGTGGATCCCACAGCCAGGCAGATTGATAGCTGTGATCATCCTGACATGTTGTGTGTCCCTCTCTGGATGCAGGGGCCATAGTACTGACCTCACTGAAACATATGATCTGAGAAAGTGGGTGGTGTTTCCCCAAAGGAAAAGGGGAGGAGTGATACTGGGTGGGACAGAACGAGCAGCTGCCCACTGTCTCTCCTGGCTCTCCTGTTGCCCAGTGTTCTCCAGTCAACTACAGGTGCACATGGTACTACAGCTCTGCCCTGTGCTTGGGGACCACACGTACTCTGCCCGTGTGGGCACTGTCCTGGGCCAGCGATTTCTGCTGCCAGCTGAGAACACCAAGCCCCAAAGACAGGTACTCCAGCCCACCTGCCTGCTGCTTTCTGAGGGGTGGAGGGAGAGGTTAGCATGGGCAGCATCTCCAGACCTTATCTGTGCAGCTTGGGACTACTGGGAGGCAGCCCTTTTGGCTCCCAAGGCTATATCCGTACCCACATCTTGGTGTGTGGCCTTGGGCAAGTAACACTCGCTCTCTTGGGCTTCATTCTGTCCATGTGTTCCATAAGGGAGTTGATGTGGCTGATTTCTAAAGCCCTCTTAAGTCTGCCATTCTTCGAGTCTGATACAAAGGGTCAAAGGCATGTGTGTATTAGGACACCAGACGCCTCTACCTGCTCTAACAGACTAAGCCCAGACTACCATAGTCTTAACACAAGAACTGTGCCCTCATGTTAAGGTCAAATAATGGGAGTGGGCTCTGCTCCAAGCAGTAAGTACTCAGGGACCCAGGCTGTTGATATCCAGCCAGATGAGGGGAGACAGTGTAGGTTCAAGTGGATAAGGTTTTTCTGGGCCAGATGTGGAAGTGGCATACATACTGCCACCCACATTCACTCAGCTAGAGTTCACTCACATCTCACCAAGCTGTGAGAGGGCTGGGAAATGGAGTTGAGGCATGTGCCTAGGAGGAAACTGATTGGGTGACCCCCTAGCCAGTCTCTGCTGCAGTGTGAGTGCCTGTGTGAATGTGCACATCTGTGTGCAAAGAGGAAATGATTAACAGCTACAGAACAGTGGGGAATGGAGGAAGCGCCCACCTTACTCCCATTTCCCTTAGAGCTGGGTACTCAGCTGCTTGGAAAATGTGGGGCTGAACACAACGTACCTCTCCCGCTCCAGGTCCTGGATGAAGCCCTCCTCAGACGCCTCCACCTGACCCCCTACCAGGCTGCCCAGCTGCCCTTGCACCTTCACCTACATCGGCTCCTCCTCCCAGGCACCAGGGACAGGGACACCCCCATCGAGCTCCTGGCACCACTGCCCCCTTATTTCTCCAGGACCCTACAGTGCCTGGGGCTCCGCTTACAATAGTCCTCCCTCTGTTCCTGACCCCCTCACACACACTGGAAAGTGAGGGTGGGGGCTCTGCAGTCAGACAAACCTAAGATCACATCCTGGACAGGCCACTTGCTTGCTGTGTGGCACTGGGCAAGTAACTTCACCTCTCTGGACTTGTGATAATAAAAGTTCCTACCTCATGTTATGGTTTTGAGGATTTGCTAAGAAAGTAAATGTTTAGGCCGGGCGCGGTGGCTCACGCTTGTAATCCCAGCACTTTGGGAGGCCGAGGCGGGCGGATCACGAGGTCAGGAGATCGAGACCACGGTGAAACCCCGTCTCTACTAAAAAATACAAAAAATTAGCCGGGCGCGGTGGCGGGCGCCTGTAGTCCCAGCTACTCGGAGGCTGAGGCAGGAGAATGGCGTGAACCCGGGAGGCGGAGCTTGCAGTGAGCCGAGATTGCGCCACTGCACTCCAGCCCGGGCGACAGAGCGAGACTCTGTCTCAAAAAAAAAAAAAAAAAAAAGGCCGGGCGCGGTGGCTCACGCTTGTAATCCCAGCACTTTGGGAGGCCGAGGCGGGCGGATCACGAGGTCAGGAGATCGAGACCATGGTGAAACCCTGTCTCTACTAAATGTATAAAAAAAAAAATAAGCCGGGCGCGGTGGCGGGCGCCTGTAGTCCCAGCTACTCGGAGAGGCTGAGGCAGGAGAATGGCGTGAACCCGGGAGGCGGAGCTTGCAGTGAGCCGAGACTGCGCCACTGCACTCCAGCCTGGGCGACAGAGCAAGACTCCGTCTCAAAAAAAAAAAAAAAAAAAAAAGAAAGTAAATGTTTATTACGGATCTTGCTTTCTGCTGAGTTGACTATGTAGTCTTTTTATTTGGTGGTTTCCATCCTGATCCTGGCTGGGAGATGTTAGATTTTTGTGCATTTGTGTGGTAAAATACGTATAAAAGTTACCATCTTGGCCAGGGGTAGTGGCTTATGCCTGTAATCCCAGCACTTTGGGAGGCCAGGGAGGGTGGATCACTTGAGTCCAGGAGTTCGAGACCAGTTTGGGCAACATGGAGAAACCCTCTCTACTAAAAATAGAAAAATTAGCTGGGCATGGTAGCACATGCCTGTAGTCCCAGCTACTTGGGAGGCTGAGGTGGGAGGATCACCTGAGCCAGGGATGTGGAAGTTGCAGTGAGCTGAGATCACACCACGCCACTGCACTCCAGCCTGGGCCACAAAGTAAGACCCTGTCTCAATATTTACCATTTTAGCCATTTTAAGTGTACAGTTCTGTGGCATCAGGTGTACTCACATTGTGCAACCAGCACCACCATCCATCTCCAGAACTTTTTTATCTTATAAAACTGAAACTTTGGCCAGGTGCTGTGACTCATGTCTGTAATCCCAGCACTTTGGGAGGCTGAGGTGGGCAGATCCCTTGAGGTCAGCAGTTTGAGACCAGCCTGGCCAACATGGCGAAAACCCATCTCTACTAAAAATATAAAATTAGCCAGGCACAGTGACAGGTGCCTGTAATCGAAGCTACTAGGGAGGCTGAGGCACGAGAATCACTTGAACCCGGGAGGTGGAGGTTGCAGTGACCACGAGATGGCGCCACTGCACTCCAGCCTGGGTGATAGAGTGAGACTGTGTCTCAGGACTGGGAGCAGTGGCTTATGCCTGTAATCCCAACACTTTGGGAAGCCAAGGCAGGTGAATCACCTGAGGTGGAGTTCGAAACCAGCCTAGCCAACATGGTGATACCCTGTCTCTACTAAAAATACAAAAATTAGCTGGGTGTGGTGGCAGGTGCCTGTAATTCCAGCTACTTGGGAGGCTGAGGCAGGAGAGTCGCTTGAACCCAGGAGGCAGAGGTTGCAGTGAGCCGAGATCACACCACTTCACTCCAGCCTGGGCGACAGAGTGAGACTGCATCTCAAAAAATAAAAAAAAAACCTTTCTCCCCATTAAACACTAATTCCCCAGCCCCGGTTAGCCACCATTCTGCTTCTGTCTCTATGAAGCTGACTATTCTAGGAACCTCATAAGTGGAGATGTTAGATCTTTTTCTTTAAAAAATTGTGAAATATAGCAAACATCAAAGCATGCCTAAAACATTTCTATGATTTAAAAGAATACCATCACGGGGTGTGGTGGCTCATGCCTGTAATCCCAGCACTTTGGGAGGCCAAGATGGGAGGACCACTTGAGCCCAGCAATTCAAGACCAGCTTGGGCAACATGGTGAAACCCTCTCTCGGCCGGGCGCAGTGGCTCACACCTGTAATCCTAGCACTTTGGGAGACTGAGGCAGGCAGATCACCTGAGGTCAGGAGTTGGAGACCAGCCTGGCCAACAAGGTGAAACCCTGTCTCTACTAAAAATACAAAATTAGCCCAGTGTGGTGGTGGACGCCTGTAATCCCAGCTCCTCAAGAGGCTGAGGCAGGAGAATTGCTTGAACTCAGGAGGTGGAGGTTGCAGTGAGCCAAGATCACGCCACTGCACTCCAGCCTGGGCAACAAGAACGAAACTCCATCTCAAAGGAAAAAAAAGAAAACAACAACAAAAAATACCTTCATCCCCTCAATGTCCACAGAGGATTGGTTCCAGGACCCCCTTCAGACACCAAAAATCTGATACCAAAACCCGTGGACGCTCAAATCACTTATATATAAAATGGCACAGTGTTTGCATATAGCCTACGTACCTCCTTGTGTATAGTTTACATCATTTCTATATTACTATAACACCTAATGCAATGTAAATATATAAAGTTGTTATTCTGTATTTTAATTTGTATTGTTTGTTGTATCATTTTTTATTTATTTTTTCATCTGTGGTTGGTTGCGTCCACAGATGTGGCACCTGTGAATAGGGAGGGACAACTGTAATTATAAAGTAGTACCCATGTTACTCCCCTTGGGGCATGAAATACAAGCACCCACTCCTTTCTTATAGAGCAGCAATTATCAACCCTGGCCCTGTATTAGAATCCCCCTCCCCCAAGCCCTCAGGAAGCTTAAATCCCCAATTCTGCACCCCCAAAGATTCTGGCTTAATTGGCCTGGGGTGGATACCCTGGCACTGATCTTTTAAAAAACTACCTGAAGGGGTACTACTGTTCAGTCTAGGTGGGAAACGACTGTCCTGGTTTGGGAGAATTATTTGGTTTTCAAGTTTACCGCATACACATGCATCTCTAACCAATGTATTTCATTTTACCTGGTTTTGAAGTTTCTGGAACCACGCTGTATATATTCTTTCATGATTTGCTCTTGCTCCTAATTGTAAAGTGCATCTGTGTTGTATGGCGTGTGGTTTGAATTCCAGAGTTGGAACAGACCAGTTTGCCCATTCTACTGGTTTTTTTTGTTTTTTTTTTTTTTTTTTTTTTTCGAGACAGAGTCTCGCTCTGTCACCCAGGCTGGAGTGCAGTGGCGCAATCTTGGCTCACTGCAAGCTCCGCTTCCCGGATTCACGACCTTCTCCTGCCTCAGCCTCCCGAGTAGCTGGGACTACAGGCATCTGCCACCACGCCCAGCTAATTTTTTGTATTTAGTAGAGATGGGTTTTCACCGTGTTAGCCAGGATGTTCTCAATCTCCTGACCTCGTGATCCGCCCGCCTCGGCCTCCCAAAGTGCTGGGATTACAGGCGTGAGCCACCGTGCCCGGCCGCCCATTCTACTGTTAATGGACAGTTAGGTCATTTGGTTGTTACCACAGTGCTGCTGTGAATCTGCTTGTATGCATTTCCTGGTTCGGTTACACAAGGATTTCTAGATTAGAATGTCTGGCCTGGTGTGTTAGTTTGCTAGAGCTGCCACAACACATTAACACAGCCTGAGTGGCTTAAAATGTATTAATGTTCTCTTGGTTCAGGAGGCCAGAAGTCCCAGCACCACCTCACTCTGAAGGTTTGGGGGTTAGAATCCTTTCCAGATTCTCAGATGGCTCCAGATATCCCTTAGCTTGTGGCTGCATCACACCAATCTCTGCTTCCATTTTCTTTCTTCTTCTTCTTTTTTTTTTTTTTGAGATGGAGTCTTGCTCTATGGCCCAGGCTGGAGTGCAGTGGTGTGATCTCAGCTGACTGCAACCTCCGCCTCCTGAGTTTCAGTGATTCTCCTGCCTCAGCCTCCCGAGTAGCTGGGATTACAGACATGCGTCACCACGCCCAGCTAATTTTTGTATTTTTAGGAGAGACAGGGGTTTCACCATGTTGGCCAGGCTGGTCTCGAACTCCTGACCTCAGGTGATCCACCTGTCTCTGCCTCCCAAAATGCTGGGATTACAGGCGTGAGCCACCACGCCCAGCCTTTCTTTTTTTTTTTTTAATTTTTATTTTTTGAGACAGTCTCGCTCTTGTCACCCAGTCTGGAGTGCAAGCGGCACGATCTAGGCTCACTGCAACCTCTGCCTCCCAGGTTCAAGCGATTCTCAGGCCTCAGCCTCCTAAGTAGCTGGGATTACAGGTGTACGCCACCAGGCCTGGCTAATTTTTGTATTTTTAGGAGAGATGGGGTTTCATCATGTTGGCCAGGCGAGTTTCATCATGTTGGCCAGGCTGGTCTCGAATTCCTGACCTCAAGAGATCCGCCCACCTTGGCCTCCCAAAGTACTGGGATTACAGACCTGAACCACCGTGCCTGGCCTGCTTCCATCTTCATATGGCCTTCTCCTCATGTCTGTCTGCTCTTCTGAGTGGTTGTTTTTTTTTTTTCTGAGACAGGGTCTCACTGTGTCACCCAGGCTGGCATGCAGTTGTGCAAGCATAGCTCACTGCAGCCTCAAACTTCTCAGCTCAAGCAGTCCTCCTACCTGCGCTGAGTAGCTGAGACTACAAGCACACACACCACACCCAGCTAATCCTTTTAAAAATTGTAGGCTGGGCGCAGTGGCTTATGCCTGTAATCCCAGCACTTTGGGGGGCCGAGCTGGGTGGATCACGAGGACAGGAATTCGAGACTAGCCTGGCCAACACGGTGAAACCCCGTCTCTACAAAAAGTACAAAAATTAGTTGGGTGTGGTGGTACGCGCCTATAGTTACAGCTACTCAGGAGGCTGAGGCAGTGAACCTGGGAGGTGGAGGTTGCAGTGAGCCAAGATCACACCACTGCCTAGGCAACCGAGCAAGACTCCGTCTCAAAAAAAAAAAAAAAATGGTGGCTGGGCTCAGTGGCTCATACCTGTAATCCCAGCACGTTGGGAGGCTGAGGTGGGTGGATCACTTGAGCCCAGGATTTCAAGACCAGCCTGGGCAACATGGCAAAACCCTGTCTCTACAAAATATGCAAAAAAAAAATTAGCCAGGTGTGGTGGCATGCGCCTGTAGTCCCAGCTACTTGGGAGGCTGAGGTGGGAAGATGATCTGAGCTCAGGAAGTGGATATTGTAGTGAGCCGAGATCCTGCCACTGCACTCCAGCCTGGGTGACAGAGTGAAACCTTGTCTCAAAAAAAAAAAAAAAAACAAAAAAAAAAAACCAACAATTGAGATGGGGTCTTGCTATGTTGACTAGGCTGGTCTTGAACTCCTGGCCTCAAGCAATCCACCTGTTTTGGCAACCCCCCTCCCCCCCGCCAATGTGCTGGGATTACAGGCATGAGCCACTGCACCCAGCCTTCTTACTCTGTTATATTTTTTAAAGCAGGGTCTCAGTATGTTGCCCAGGTAGGCTACCCTCCAACTCCTGGCTTCAAGCAACCCTCCCGCCTCAGCCTCCTTTTTTTTTTTTTTTTTTTTTTTTTTTTTTTTTTGAGACAGAGTCTCACTCTGTTTCCCAGGCTGGAGTGCAGTGGTGTGAGCTCTACTCACTGCAACCTCTGCCTCCTGGGTTCAAATGATTCTCCTGCTGGGATTACAGGCACGTGCCACCGCACCTGGCTAATTTTTTTTGTTTTTGTTTTTGAGTCTCTGTTTTTAAAGCAGGGTCTCAGTATGTTGCCCAAGCAGGCTACCCTCCAACTCCTGGACTCAAGCAACCCTCCTGCCTCAGCCTTCTTATCTTTTTTTTTTTTTTTTTTTGAGACAGAGTCTCAGTCTGTCGCTCAGGCTGGAGTGAAGTGGCATGATCTCAGCTCACTGCAACCCCACCTCTAGAGTTCAAGCAATTCTCTTGCCTCAGCCTCCCGAGTAGCTGGATTACAGGCACACGTCACCATGCCCGGCTAATTTTTGTATTTTTAGTAGAAACGGGGTTTTGCCATGTTGGCCAGGCTGGTCTCGAACTCCTGACCTTAGGTGATCCACCTACTTCAGCCTTCCCAAAATGCTAGGATTACAGGAGTGAGCCACCGGCCCTTATCCTTTCTTATGAAGACACTTGTCATTGAATGTAAGCACCACACTGGTCATTGGGATTATCTCATTTAAGATCTTATTTACATCTGCAAAGACCTTTTTTTTTTTTTTTTTGATACAGGGTTTCACTCTGTCTCTCAGGCTCAGAGCGCAGTGGTGTGATCACAGCTCACCACAGTTTTGATCTTCCCAGACTCAGGTAATCCTCCCACCTAGGCCTCCCGAGTAGCTAGGACTACAGGTGCGTGCCACCACACCCGGCTAGTTTTCTATAGAAACGGATTCGCCATGTTGCCCAGACTGGTCTTGAACTTGTGGGCTCAAGCAATCTCCTGCCTTGGCCTCTCAAAGTGCTGGGATAACAGGCGTGAGCCACCATACCCAGCTACAAAGACTCTTTTCCCACATAAGGTCACATTCACAGGGTCCAAGTAGACATCTCTTTTCAGGGGACCACAGTTCAACCCACTACAACTAAGAAGTGCCACACTTTTCTTCAGGTGAATGTGGCTTATTGGATATTTCATTTTTAGGTGACCTTGGCCCCTTGCTGAAGAAGGGATGGACCCATTCCCTCTGCAGAAGGGCTGAAGTTTAGGCAAGGTCAACTCTTTCCCCTGTCTCATGGCATTAACGTTCCTATACCTGTTAGGTGTCATTCTGCTAGCCCAGCTTGCTCTCTGGGGTTGGGGGGCTCCCAGTGGTCAGCAGTTCTGGCAATATGTCCCTGCATCTACTCACTGCCACGTGATCTTGGGCAAGCCATGCTGCCTCTTTCAGACTCAGTTTCTCCATCTTTAAAGTGAAGGCTCACGTTCCCCACCCCTGGATCAGAGATGCTAGGGGAGTCCCTAAATAGGAAGCCTCATGTCTGTCCTTAGGTGGGAATTCTAGGCCTCGCTGCACGGAGGAGCTGCTGATGGCCTCAGGCTCTTGCTGTGGACCCTGGGGTACACGGTCTCACCCCACCCACTCTTGACCCTCCAACAGCAATGGAGTCAAGCCCCAAATACTTCACTTGTTTCTTTTTATTTGGTGTTGGATCCAGGACAAGGGCAGTGGGGAATCGAAGCAGGGGCTTCCCTAGCTTCATATCCCCCAGGCCCCTGTGCCTCTGGAATGTACCAACAAGGGGCAGGGGTTTCAGGGGCCTCAGCCTCTTCATGGGGCAGGCCTCAGCCCTGGGTTTGTCACAGTCTGGCCTTGAATTTGCCTTTGGCCTTGACCTTCCTACAGGTGCTGGGAATTGTTCCGACTTCAAAGGGCAGAGGCAACAAGGCACTTCCAGCTGGGGGCCTCGGAGGCACAGGAGAGCAGGAGCCTCGGTGTGAAAGGAGGGGAGAAGAGGGAGATGATCAGAAGTCTGTTGAGGAAGGGGCTTCTGAGGGAGACAAGCTCTTCCCTTGGGGTGCCAGCCAGCCTGGGAGCTGCCCTCTGCCTGTGCCCTCCAGCCCTGACCCTGTGCTCAGCACTGTCCACTGGGTGTGAGTCACAGGTCGAGGCCCACCTTTCTTGGCTTCAGGATGCTGGGTGCCACCTTGAAATCAAGGTTAGGTGGGAGGGAAATGAAGACCTTAGCCGTAGGTAGAGTCCTCAAGGCCTTGCTTGTGGTCGACAGGGCCTTAGTGCCCACCAACTTGCTGTGCTGTCGTCTGAGGACCTGGCCCTGGTGTCGGAGTACATGGGGAGAAGGCAGCTGGGCTTTGGTGTGGAGGCTGGGGAAGTGGTGAGGGGCTGTGGGAGCAAGAGAAGCTGTGAGGGCCTGTGGGGGGGGCCCCAAGGTGGCCTAGCTGCCCTAAAAGGTATGTGTGGAGGATGGGGGGATGTGGAGGGAGTGGGGTGAAGGCAGATGGAGCCCTCCCAGTTCCTCCTCCAGAGGCAGTGAGAAGAAAACAGAGTAGAGTCCAACAGACCTGGGTCTGCATCCCAGCTGTGCCCCTTCTGAGCTGTGCAATCTTGGGCAACTTCCTTAAACTTCCTGATACCTCGGCTGGAAAATGGGGATAATAGCACCTACCTTGCTAGGTTGGTGTAAGCACTAAAGGAGCTGGGCAGGTAGCAGCATGGGGCAAACTGTTAAGTGCTGGACACATGTTAGTTCTTTCCCCCAGAGGTGACTGCTTGAAGGCAAAGGCAGAATACTGCAGTGGGAAAAGCATGGGCGCTGGAGAGAGCAACCTGGGCTTAAGTCCTGGCATCTTTGAAATAAGGTAATCTTTGAAATAAGTCACTCTGTGAGGCAGAGTGACTACTTTGGAGGAGACAATAGTCATTTGGCTGGGTTTTTTTTTTTTTTTTTTTTGAGACAGAGTTTCACTCTTGTCGCCCAGGCTAGAGTGCAATGGTGTAATCTCAGCTCACTGCAACCTCTGCTTCCTGGGTTCAAGTGATTCTCGTGCCTCAGCCTCCCAAGTAGCTGGGATTATAGGCACCTGCCCCTACACCCAGCTAATTTTTGTATTTTTTAGTATAGTAGAGATGGGGTTTCACCATGTTGGCCAGGCTGGTCTCGAACTCCTGACCTCAAGTGATCTGCCTGCCTCGGCCTCCCAAAGTGCTTTTTCTGTGTTTTTGTTTTTAAGACAGCATCTCACTCTGTCTCCCAGGCTGGAGTGCAGAGGTGCAATCATAACTCACTGCAGCCTTGACCTCCTGGGCTCAAGTGATCCTCATTAGCCTCGCGAGTAGCCTGGACCACAGGCTCGCGCCACCATGCCCACCTAATTTGGCTGTGTATTTTTAAAGAATACTTTGTGAGTAGTGGCTTTTACTTGCTACTGGTGGCTCTTTGGTGGGGTGGCTGATCCAGGTGGTTGGGAGGGGCCTGGAGAGCAGGAATAAATCGCCTTGGGACACTCGGGTGTTTTGGGGGAACGGTCTTACCCAGGGCCTGGGGGTTCTTCGGACTCAATGGCAATCTGTTCAAGTGGTGGGGTTGCCTGTCTCCACTAGAAAAGGTCATGGTGAAAATGCAGCCCATCCTGGTGCTGGGGGCATCCCACTCCTGGAGATTGGGGCAGACCAGGGCTGTGTCCCTTTTCGCCTTGCTTTTCTTCCCCTTTCCAGGGGCTGAAGTGGTGGCAGTAGAGACTGGCTTCTCACTGTGCCCCAGGCTCCCGGCCCCAGCGCCTTTCCTAGAAGCTGACCTGTGGGTAGGGGTCCCCGAGTCCTTGCCTTCCCCTGAGCCTCGCTGGGTCAGCAGAGGGACTGCTGGGCAGACCCCCATCTGCCGATGACACATCGCCATGGGCTTCTTGATGGTGAAGCCCTCTACCAGGAGCCGGATGCCTACATATTGAGGCACCTCCACAGCAGGCTGTGGACAAGAAAAGGAGACAAGGCCCACTCAGTCAGTGGTACTGGAATCCTTGGCCCAGTGGGACCCAGAGTAGAGATGGGTGGAATTACTTTTTGAGGCACCTGGTCAAAGAGGCGTTTCTGAGCTGAGAAATGGAAAGCCCACCTCTGAGTCAGTACCTAGAGTCACAGAGCTCCAGGAATTGCTAGCCCAGAGGAATGGGGGAATCCTAGCCATGTCCCACCAGCACCCCTCAGCCACATTTCTCTCCTAAGCTGCCCCCAGCCCCTGCTGGAATGTGTGTGGCTCCACTGCACAGGCCACTGCTGGTGGACAGCTTCCTGAGCTGAGCCAATCAGATTCTCTGCACAGAGAATTTGAGTTACGCCACCCAGAAAAGTAAGAGGCTTGGAGCCTGCCTAGAGCCTCGTGTGAACCCAGGTTATGGGGGAGCAGAAATTAAGAACCTTTAAGAAGACAGTCTGTGGAGAAAATGAAGTAGCGAATATGCAGAGGAAGGCAGAGAGAAGGGTCCAGGAGAGGGACTCCCTTACAACTCTCAGTTCCTATCAGGCCAAGCTGTATGTTCTGCCCTCAGCTGGGCTCCAGGAGAGCTCCCTGTGCCTTGCTAGCAACCTGGAGCCAATTGGAGGTATCTTCTGTGCCACTGAAGGATCCTGATCAGAATCTATCTAAAGATCAGAATTACTTGGAGCTTGTTAAAAATACAGCTATTGGCCGGGCATGGTGGTCACACCTGTAATCCCAGCACTTTGGGAGGCTAAGGCTGGCAGATCACTTGAGGTCAAGAGTTCACGACCAGCCTGGCCAACATAGCCAAACCCTGTCTCTACTAAAAATGCAAAAAAATTAGCAGGTCATGGTGGCAGGCACCTGTAATCCCAGCTACTCGGGAGGCTGAGGCAGGAGAATTGCTTGAACCCAAGAGGCAGAAGTTGCAGTGAACCGAGATCACACCATTGTACTCTAGCCTGGGTGACAAGAGCGAAACTCTGTCTCAAAAAAAAAAAAAAAAAAAATACAGCTATTGCCGGGCGCGGTGGCTCTTTGGGAGGCCGAGGCGGGCAGGTCATCTGAGGTCAGGAGTTAGAGACCAGCCTGGCCAACATGGCAAAACCCCATCTCTACTAAAAACACAAGAATTAGCCAGCCATGGTGGGCGCCTGTAATCCCAGCTACTCGGGATCTGAGAAGGAGAATCACTTGAATCCGGGAGGCGGAGGTTGCAGTGAGCCGAGACAGCACCACTGCACTCCAGCCTGGGTGGCAGAGCAAGACTCTGTCTCAAAAAAAAAAAAAAAAAAAAAAAAAACAAATAAAAATATAGCTGTCAGCACTCTCGAGTAGCCCCAGATGATGAGGGAAAGCTCATCTTTACAGAAGAATCTCAGCTAATAAATGCAGAAGGAACAACAGAATTAGACATTGGCCATTTTGCAACTCTAATAAAATAGGCAATAATCAAAAGTGGTATCAAAACAATTAGATGAAAGGATGACAGGAACATGTGTAATCTGGACAGAGCCAACACATCACCTTACAGAAAAATTAATTGCAAACGGGAGATGTAGCTTATAATGGAGAGATCTGGTAGCCACCACTGTAACCCACAGTCAAACTCAGCAGCACTAACTGTGAGACACTCTTACAGGATGTGCCTTGTGATGCCACATGAGGTACCCGGCATCACCTCTGAAGTGCTCTTGGGAAAAATGTTTAACCTGAACCTCATCAAACTGTTTGACCTAACTTCTTGTTCCTGAGACAATCAGCTAACAGAAGACCAGGGTAAATAACACCATAAGGCAACAATCAGATAAATCCAGAATGTGGGACAGTTCTACAAAACAACCTGCCTGGCCCCTCAAAAGATCAAAACTATGGGGTCAAAAGGCACTGGGGCTGGCCTAGATGAAAAGAGACAAAAAAAAAAAAACAGTGCAAGGTGTGAGCCTTCACTATGTGCTGGCCTAAAAACAAAAACAAGAACAAATCGGCAACAAAAGACATTTAGAGGGCTTGGTGCAGTGGCTTATGCCTGTAATCCTAGCACTTTGGGAGGCCGAGGCGGGCAAATCACGAGGTCAAGAGATCGAGACCATCCTGGCTAACATGGTGAAACCCCATCTCTACTAAAATACAAAAAATTAGCGGGGCATGGTGGCAGGCGCCTGTAGTCCCAGCTACTCAGGGAGCAGAGGCAGGAAAATCACTTGAACCCGGGAGGCGGAGCTTGCAGTGAGCCGAGATGGCGCCACTGCACTCCAGCCTAGGCAACAGAGCAAGACTCCATCTTAAAAAAAAATAATAATAATATTTGGGGGACATTTGAAAAATGCAGATGCATAGTCACCTCCCCAAGCTAGACATTTTGGGTCAATCTCTGGGGGTGGAGCCTCCTGACATCCATACCTTTAGAAGCTTTCAGATGCTTCTGGCCTGGGCACTGGCATTGGGAGCACTGCACTACAATGGCACATTTTCCTTCAGCTTGCTCATATTTTCCTGCCCATGTATTTCTCCATTTACATTTTTTGAAACCAAAACGCCAATATATTAATTTAAGAAATGATCAATAATTGTAACAAAGGTGAGGTCACTTAGGTCATGTGATTGGTACGTTCTCTTCCTGTAACCAAACCTTGACAGAAACCGAATGCTAATCAGAAGCCATTTAAATTGCCACAAGAAATTCTATCCAGAGCTCAGAAAGACTTGCAATCAATTTTCTGACTGATTTTTTAAAATGCTGTTCTATTTTACAAGTAGACTCCAATCTCTTTTTGGAGCAAGATGAGTGAAATAATTATAATACTAATAATAATAGTAGCTACCAGTAATTGCCTATTGCTATACATTCAGGCACTTTACAGGTTATACATGATGAAACTCCTAACCTTATTAGGTAATAATAACATTAGCTAAAACTTAGTAGCATTTACTATGTGCCAGGCACTATTCTAAAGTACTTTACTGGCTGGGAATGGTGGCTTCTGCCTGTAATCCCAGCACTTTGGGAGGCTGAAGTGGGCAGATCACCTGAGGTCAGGAGCTCGAGACATGCCTGGCCAACATGGCGAAACCCTGTATCTACTAAAAATACAAAAATTAGCCAGGCATGGTGGTGGGCACCTGTAATCCCAGCTACTTGGGAGGCTGAGGCAGGAGAATCTCTTGAACCTTGGAGGTGGAGGTTGCAGTGAGCCAAGATCATGCCACTGCACTCCAGCCTGGGCAACAGAGCGAGACTCTATCTCAAAAATAAATAAATGAAGTACTTTACTTATCAACTCATTTAATTCTCACAACTCATAGTACCTAACTTTGTGAGTTAGGTACTATTTTTCTTCTTACAGATGAGGAGACCTAGGGGTTAGGAACTTGTCCAAAGTCACACAGCTTGTTGTCACTGAACAAGAATTTGAACCCAAGGAGATTCCAGAATCTCTGCTTTTATGACTATGCTATATGCCTCTCTAGAAATATTATCCTCATACATGAATTCATTTTATTCTCCCATTCCCATGAGAAAGATGGTAATAACATCCCCATTTCAAAGATCAGGAGACTGAGACTCAAGGAAGTGAGGTCACCTTAGCAGGACCAGGACTTGAATCTGGATCTTAAACTGGGTCTGACTGCAGAGTCCTATGCTCCACTATGGGGCTGCCTGGAAGAGGGTGCAGACTCTCTGGGGTCCTGCCTGGGCCCAACCTCCTCACCTGCTTATAGATGAGCTCAAAGGCTCCTGTGCCACAGTTGCGGTCCAGCCGCCGGTCAATGACCACGCGCAGGGTGTCAGCTTGCACGCCAGCACACAGCCGGGCAGTGACTGCCGTGGAGGGCGCCATCGTGGGGCTGGCGTTGATCTCAATCAGCCAGGGCTGGAAGTCCTCCCCGAACACAAAGTCAGCGCCATAGAGCTCAAAGCTGGCCTTCCGACACTGCACGGTGTCTTGGGAGGTCTGAAGTGCGTGGATCACAGCATCCTTCATGCCAGGCACGATGATGGTGGACCAAGCATTTGGGGCACCCATCTCCTGCAGGTGGGCCTGGAACCTCTGGCTATACCACATGTTGTCTGGTGGAAGCAGTGGATGCCGATGGCATGAGTTCTCCAGGTGCTTCTGGATGGAGTTGTTGCACAGGTGCACTGAGCTGGGGGCAGAGAGCAGAAAACTGAGGTCCAGGCCCTTGTGTCTCTCCCATCCAAGCTCAGGGAGGACAGGCAAGTCCTGGAACCAGCCCTGGGCCACCCTGCACTATTCAACTTGAGATGGGGCCCTACTGGGAAGGACAAAAAGGACAGAGGCCTGGGCCCCACCACATTCTTCTAGGGCCAGAACCACTCTTATCTCTCAGGGCTGCTCTGGGGGCGCTAATTATGGGGGCCACAGTACTAAGTGCTTTGTGCATAGTCTCAGTTAACCATCCCAGTGTTTGGAAGATAAGAGGGTGGGTAAGGGTATGGCCCCGTCATCGCCAGGACGTGTTCAAGTGCCATCTCCACACTAGTTGTGAGACCTTAGGCAAGTCATCTAACCTGCGTGCTCTCCACATCTGCAAAATGGGGGTAGTAACAGTACCCACTTCACTGTTTTTTATTTTTTTCTTCAGACCTGGTGAACAGGAAGTATTCACTGGGTTCTTATTAAGAATGAGATAATGTACACAAAGTGCTCAGCACTATCACATATGAAGCACTCAATAATTGATAGCTATGAATTTCATACTACTGCCTCCATTCTTCAGATGTGGAAACCAAGGCTTAAATAGGTTTTCACATGACCAGAGTCAAACAACTTGGAAGCTGCAGAGACAGAATTGGAATTCAGGCTTCAACAAGGCTTTCTCTCACCCCAGAAGTTAACACGACATCTTGGTTTTCAAAACTCCTGACCTCCTTTCCCTGCTCTACATTTGCTTCCCCTTTTCCCCCAACGACAAATCTTTTTTTTTTTTTTTCTTTTTTTGAGACAGAGTCTCGATCTGTCACCCAGGCTGGAGTGCAGTGGCACGATCTCAGTTCACTGCAACCTCCACCTCCCAGGTTCAAGCAATTCTCCTGTCTCGGCCTCCCGAGTAGCTGGGACTACAGGCGCCCACCAACATGCCCAGCTAATTTTTATATTTTTAGCAGAGACGGGGTTTCGCTATATTGGTCAGGCTGGTCTCGAACTCCTGACCTCAGGTGATCTGCCCACCTCGGCCTCCCAAAGTGCTGGGATTACAGGCATGAGCCACTGCGCCTGGCCCAAATAATCTTTTAACCTGTTAGATAATTTCACTTGTGTTCATTGCTTGCCTGTTTCTCCCTGCTAGAATGTAAGCCCTTGAGAGCTGGGATCTTGTTTTGTTCAGTGCTATACCCCAAGTGCCCAGAACAGTGCATGGCACAAGGTACACACTTGGTCAAATCTGTTGGAGGGGCCAGGCACAGTGTAATCCCAGCACTTTGGGAAGCCAAGGTGGGACGATCACTTGAGCCCAGGAGTTTGAGACCAACCTGGGCAACAAAATGAGACTCCATGTCTACCTAAAAAAATTTAAAAATCAGCTGTGGTACATGCCTGTGGTCTCAGATATTTGGGAGGCTGAGGAGGAAGGATTGCTTAAGCACAGGAAGTCAAGGCTACAGTGAGCTGTGACCATGCCACTGCACTCCAGCCTAGGTAACAGAATGAGACCGCCCCCTGTCTGTTAAAAAAAAAAAAATCTGTTGGATGCAAGGACAGCTGGCAGGATGAGGGCCTGCCTGCCTGCAGTCTGTGTGTGGAGCCTAGTGCTGCTGCACGAGTCCCCTGTACTGTAATCGCCTGTTTGCTTGCCAGCTCCCCAACTAGGCAGGGAGCTCGTGGGAGGCGAGGAGAGGGGCTCACTTGTCCAGATTCTTCAGGGAGAAGGGCTGCGTGGAAAAGCGGATATAGCTGTCACGGTAGAACCACACAGTAAGTGGGTTCCAGTCAGTTACCAGGAACCACTGTCTCAGGTCAAACTTGGTGCCAAAGATGAGCAGGGGCCGCTCAATATACTTCTGCACCACCCATTTGCCGTCCTTCATCACCATGGGGTTGCCGTTCACCAGCTTCAGCATCTCCTCCAGGTGGTCCATGCACATGATGCCTACAGGGGAAGAGGGCAGTCAGGGACTGGAAGGTCAGGCATGGGCTGGGAGAAGGGCCAGCTTGTCAGGAGCTCTCGTCCCCTCGGAGCTGATAGGGCTGAGTGGGTAAGGCTGTCTCCCTCAATCAGAACCCAGTTCCCTTTGGGAAAGCCAGGAATTTGCTAAGGATTTTAAATTTTTCCTAACTAACCAGTTTTGTTTGATTAAACAGGAATATATACATGGATACAAATTTAAAGTGCTGGGCTTTTTTTTTTTTTTTGAGACAGCCCTGTTGCCTAGGCTGGAGTGCAGTGGCACGAGCCCGGCTCACTGCAACCTCCGCCTCCCGGGTTCAAGTGATTGATTCTCCTGCCTCAGCCTCCCGAGTAGCTGGGATTACAGGTGCCTGCCACCACGCATGGCCAATTTTTGTATTTTTAGTAGAGACAGGGTTTCACCATGTTGGCCAGGCTGGTCTCCAACTCCTGACCTCAAGTGATCCACCCGCCTCGGCCTCCCAAAGTGCTGGGATTACAAGCACAAGCCACTGTACCTGGCCAGTGTTGGGCTTTTTTAAAGCATGTGCACCTATTACTTTCCTACCAATAATAAATAGACTATAAAACAAAACAAAAATTGGGCAGTACGAAAGGGCATACAATAAAAAATATATCTCCTTGTCCAGAGGCAGCCAACTGCTGCTTCCAGGACCTTATGGATATCCTTCCGGATCATGTGAGAGCCTACACGTGCCTCAGTTTCCCAGGATTGTATAAATTAAAGCATGTTAAGGATTTGGAATAGTGCTTTAGATGCATGACTGCATTTAATCCTCACCTCACAGGAGGTATTATCATCCTCCTCATTTCTCAGATGAGGGAACTGAGGTTCAGGGAGGTGATAAAACCTGCTCAAGGTCACGAAGAATATTAGGAGCAGAGCTAGGACTCAAACCCAGGCAATTTGGCTTCAATAGACCTGCACTATTAACTTCCTTGGCCTCTACTGGTAGATGCAGGTCGTGAGGTGCCAGTGCAGAAAGCGGGAGCTGACCCCCACCTCGTCCGCGGGACTTGGCTCCTGGCTTCACGATCCAGATGTTGCGATCCCCTTCCATGTCTATCTGGGGTACCACGGCCCGCAGCTGCTGCAGGATGTCCTCACAGCGCTGGACCTGAGTGTCGAGGTGCCTGAGTTCTGCCCCTTCACTGTGGGGAAATGATGGAACTTGGGCAGGGCTGGACCTGGGACATGCGGGTGGAGAGGGCAAGGGGAGATATATTCCACCACCCCCCACCGTCATCCAGGCAGCCTTGGTCACGCCCTCCCTGCAGATATCCATAGGTCCCTCCCAGGCCTCCAGCCCCACCTTCAAGCCACCCCTGAAATCCTAACCTGCCCAGACTACACGAATGGGAAAGGTTGATAAAATTCCATTAACTGCAAACCACCCCCTACTCCAACACTCCACCTGTGCCACCCCCCTTCCTATTACATTAAAACTGTCTTTGACAGAATTTAATCATTCCAGTTCCTAATGATAAAGCACCACTATGTGCCAGGCACTGTGACAAGGGCTTTCTATATATTTTCACTAATCCCCTCAAGGCCCTGCCAGGGAAGTATTACTAGTACCCACCCCCTAACCCCCGACTTTTTTTTTTTTTTTTTTTTTGAGACAGGGTCTTGGTCTGTCACCCAGGCTGAAGTGCAGTGGTGAAATCACGGCTCACTGCAGCCAGGAACTCCTAGGTCCAAGTTTCAGCCTCCCAAGTAGTTGGAATTACAGGCATATGCCACCACACCCAAGCTAATTTTTATTTTTTGCAGAGATGGGTCTTATTATGTTACCCAGGCTAGTCTTGAACTCCTGGCCTCAGGCAATCCTCCTGTTCAGCCTCCCAAAGTGCTGGGATTGCAGGCATGAGCTACCACACCCAGCTCTGGTCCCATTTTAGAGAAATGTAAACTGGGCCAGGCACGGTGGCTCCTGCCTGTAATCCCAGCACTTTGGGAGGCGGAGGCAGGAAGATCACCTGAGGTCAGGAGTTTGAGAACAGCCTGGCCAACATGGCAAAACCCTGTCTCTACTAAAAATATAAAAATTAGCCAAGCATGGTGGTGGGCACCTGTAATCCCAGCTACTCAGGAGGCTGAGGCAGGAGAATCGCTTCAACCCAGGAGGCGGAGGTGGCAGTGAGCCGAGATCGCACCATTGCACTCCAGCGTGGGCAACGGAGTGAGACTCCCGTCTCAAAAAAAAAAAAAAAAAAAGAGTAAACTGAAGCTTTGAGAGTTAAGGGACTTACCCAGGCCATACACTGAAAGTTGAGTGGTTCAGCCAGGATTCAAACTCTGTCCTGTCTGATTCCTCCACCCATAGGTGATTTTTGGGGTTCATTCCTGTCTTAATCTGTGCTTAATATTGGCTGAAACGATGTTAGCCTAATTCCTTTTAAGCACCTCTATATCACACCTCTTCTTGCTTGTTTTCTTCCCATCATTTACCCCCACCTGACACATCTGCTTATTTGGTTATTGTCTGAATCCCCTAACTAGAATGTAAACTCCATAAGAGCAGGAACATTTTTTGAGTTGTTCTCTGCTGTAATCCCCATCCCCAAGCACCACACCTGGCACTCAGCAGGTACTCCCTGAAAGTTTGCTCAGTGAATGAACGGTTGGCTCAGCAAGTACTTTGGTAGGAGCTTGCCTCAGCAACTGGGCTGCACAGACAGGGTTTCATGGACAAAGAGGGACCCTGTTCTCTACAAGACAGAAAATGTCCTGAACTAAACCAAGCCACAAAATACCCCAGATGGCTGCCTCATCCAGACTCTTGCATTTCTTTCCTTCTGACTGAATAGGACAAGAGCCTCCTATTCAGGGGAAGCTAACTCTGTAACATCTTAGTATCTTGAATGTCTCCAGTCATGGAGAACTTTCTCTTTTTTAAGGAGGAGGCAGCAGCCACTGGGGCAGTGCCAGGAACAGGGACAGCCAGATGCAGGGGGCTAGGCAAGGTCTCCCAGGAGTACTCACACCTATGTCCTGACAGACTTTTCTGTGGTCTGTAGCATGAAGTATCTGTTCAGTAATCTGTGATGTGGCCCACGAAAATATCACACAGGAGTGTAATTTGAAAAAGTATATTCGACATGACAATATGATTTTATAGTTAGCAAAAAGAAAAAAAACACCAGTATTTTAATGAAAAGTCAACCTTGATGAAAACCTGGCTGGCTTAGTTCTTAAAATCCAAACTGGCTGGCTTTTTTTTTTTTTTTTGAGACGGAGTCTCGCTCTGTTGCCCAGGCTGGAGTGCAGTGACGCGATCTCGACTCACTGCAAGCTCTGCCTTCCAGGTTCACGCCATTCTCCTGCCTCAGCCTCCCCAGTAACTGGGACTACAGGCGCCCACCACCACGCCTAGCTAATTTTTTTGTATTTTTAGTAGAGAGGGGGTTTCACTGTGTTAGCCAGGATGGTCTTGATCTCCTGACCTCATGATCCGCCCGCCTTGGCCTCCCAAAATGCTGGGATTACAGGCGTGAGCCACCGCTCCTGGCCCTGCTAATTTTTGTATTTTTAGAAGAGATGGGGTTTCACCATATTGGCCAGGCTGTTCTTGAACTCCTGACCTCATGATCCGCCAGCCTTGGCCTCCCAAAGTGCTGGGATTACAGGCATAAGCCACCGCCCCAAGTGGAATTGGTTTTTTCAAAAAGTTGAGAAGTATTAACAGTAAATATTGAATGAATTAGGCCGAGTGTAGTGGCTCACATCTGTTAATCCCAGCCCTTTGGGAGGCCAAGGTGGCCAGATGTTTGAGTTCAAGACCAGCCTGGCCAATATGGTGAAACCATGTCTCTATAAAAAAAATATATACATACACAGATATACATATATGTATATATCTGTGTGTATATATATATACACACAGATATATATATATATATCACACAAAAATTTACCAGGCTGGTGGCACACACCTGTAGTCCTAGCTACTCAGGAGGCTGAGGTGGGAAAATCACTTGAGCCTGGGAGGCAGAGGTTGCAGTGAGCCAAGATTGCGCCACTGCACTCCAGCCTGGGTAACAAAGTGAGACCCTATCTCAAAAAAATAAAATAAAATATTGAAGGAATGAATGAATGCTGGTCATTTGTACTGAACCATTCAACACTGTGTATGTCTGTTATATGATGCAATGTTTTATGTTATCCTGACTTTAGAGAGGTTCCTATAGCCCTCTCTGGAACTTGCCCCCACACACCAGAAATAAAAAGGACTCATGTGCTTCACAACTAATGTTCTAAGTCTTGAAAATTCTTTTTTTTGAGACGGAGTCTCACTCTGTCACCCAGGCTGGAGTGCAGTGGTGCGATCTCGGCTCACTGCAAGCTCCGACTCCTAGGTTCAAGTGATTCTCCTGTCTCAGCCTCCTGAGTAGGTGGGATTACAGGCATGCGCCACCATGCCCAGCTAATTTTCGTATTTTTAGTAGAGATGGGGTTTCGCCATATTGGCCAGGCTGGTCTTGAACTCCTGACCTCAAGTGATCTGCCCGCCTCGGCCTCCCAAAGTGCTGGGATTACAGGCGTGAGCCACCACACCTGGCTGCCTTGATAATTCTTAATTTAAGATGGGTAGCTTTACATTTTCCAGTAGCTAAAGAGAAAGTACCAGCCGGGCACAGTGGCTCACGCCTGTAATCCCAGCACTTTGGGAGGCCGAGGTGGGTGGATCACGAGGTCAGGAGATCAAGACAATCCTGGCTAACATGGTGAAACCCCGTCTCTACTAAAAATACAAAAAATTAGCTGGGCATGGTGGCGGGCGCCTGTAGTCCCAGCTACTTGGAAGGCTGAGGCAGGAGAATGGCGTGAACCCGGGAGGCGGAGCTTGCAGTGAGCCGAGATTGCGCCACTGCACTCCAGCCTGGGCGACAGAGCGAGACTCCGTCTCAAAAAAAAAAAAAAAAAAAAGGGAGAGAGTACTGGGCCACCTAAGTTATGTCCTGACATTTAGAAAAGATGCAATGAATTACTTGCTAATGACGTAGGTCTGCTGCTCATGTCATTCATTAGTTCTTCGGTTTCCCCTATTGAGTAATTAAATCTGTCCACTTCTTCCCATTACCACCACCCCAGCTGAGATTCCTAGCACTCCCACCTGGCTTCCTGCAAGTCTCAAACCTTGAGCTGTGTCCCAGTTGAGAACAGGGGCTACGCTTCATTTCTGGAACCTCGGGCAATGCTTGGCACGTCGGAGTTGCTCAAGAAATGCTTACTGTGTGTTCTGCCTTCAGGGCTGTTCTCCCTCCAGTCGCTCCTGCATGCTTCTCCTGAATGGAATCTCCCTAAAGCAGCACCAGGCTCACCTTGATCCTCCCTTCTCCTGCCTAAGAACCTTTTTCCAAAGTGTGTTCAGAAAACACTGCCCCTCAGGATGCTTGGTGAGAGGCAGGGCATTGGGCTCACTTAAGTACAGGATAAGCAGCACACTCTCTCTATAGGCTTACACCACCCACAGGTTCTGAAGAGTACTGGCCCAGGGAAGCCTCTTTAATTAACTGCTTAATCCAGTGTTTTCCAAATGTGATGGACCACAAAAGCCCTTTTTTCATAAAATCTATTTACTTCCTGTAGAATTAACATCCATACAACACACACTTTGGGCAATGTGCTGTCCATTTGGTGGCACAGGCCATGCCCTTAGTGACTATGCTATGCCAAGAACCAAGAAGAGTGGCCCAGACCCTATCATGGAGGCAGTGGGAGTCCTTGAGGGTTCCTGAGCAGAACAGCAGGGTAAACGAGCGGGAGGCTTGGGGAAGGGGTAAGGGCTGCACGAGACAGAAAGGGTCTATCCCTAAGCACCTGCCCACAGCCCAAAGTCCCAGCTGCAGGGGACTCACTGGACCACTTGGTAGTAGCGCTGCAGGAAGAGGGACCAGCCCTCGGGGGTGAGGTACAGCGGGGCCTCCAGGTCCTTGTCGATGTCCCTGTGGGCCAAGTTGCTAAGGTACTCCTCGCACACACACAGAGCTTCATCCACAAACTCTGGGGACGCTGACACTGGGTTCTTCTCCCGTTTCTTGGGCTGCTTGTCTCCTGCACATAGGGAGGGGCCTGTCATGATCCCATATCAAGGCAGGTAACCTGAGGCACGTCACAGCCCCCTTTGTCCTAAGGCCTGTCACTTACTGAGGCCCAGCACAAACCTAGATAGATCCCCTATTGCCCTGGGATGTGTCACTTAGCTGAGGCTTTGCTCTAAATTCACTGCAACTCTAGCACTTGCCCTTGGCTCCCATTGTCCCAGGATCTGTCACTCAAGGCTCTGCCCTAAATGTCCCCAAGGCCTCTGACAGCACCTATAGCCTCTCTGCCCCTGGGACCTCTAACACACCTGAGGCTCTGCCTAAAATGCACCTGGGAGCCTTGGCCTATGTGAACCCAGTTATACACGAATACCCCTCCCCCAAGTCTGACCAGAAATCCAGACCCACTCCCAGAATCCTGACACAGAGCTACAACCCTTAGCCCACAGAAACACTAACCTCTGTGTGCACTGTTACTGCACAAGGGCCTGACACACCTGAAAGTGATTACAGAAACTGACCCTTCAGAAGACCCCATGCACATCCACAGACCTGACTCACCCCTGAACATCGCAGTGCTCTGAAGATTCTGATATACAACTGAGGCCCTCAAACCCCTGCAGCCTGACCTATACCATAAAAGCTTAAGCACGGGGTCTCTGGCCACACCTGAGGCCCTTGTGCCCCTTATCCTGGCACACAACCAAGCCTTCCTTGTATGTGACGCACACAAGAGACAGCAATGGGGAGGTCTCTCTCTGGAAGAGGCAGGGATTTTCTTCCTTCCTGGAGAGCTGCCTCTACTTCCCTGAATCCCTCGCTGATGGGTCCCTGGATTACAGGACTAGAAGCCTGGAGACACGAGCTAAATCCAGAAAGGGAAAGGGCAGGCAGTGGTTGGGCTGGCATGCATGATAGTGAGGGTTCCTCTGTGTCCCCCTCCACTCCAAGCTGTTCCTTATGTTCAGGCCTAAGCTGTTCTCAGGCCATGTGTAAAGCCCAGTTTCACTGCTTCCTCCTCCTTAGAGACCTGAGCTCCTCACAGGCAGGGATGGACCATGTCTTCTTAGTCTGCCCTCTCCAGGGTGCTCGGCCACATGCCAGGCCCATGGGAGGGCTGAATGAGGAGTGGATCAACTAACAAATGGATGGGAAGACAAGTGTCTAGGTACCTGGGACAGAAGAATGGATGAGTGAATGGACTGGAGAACAGATAGGTAGTAGATAGGAGAATGGAATAGCAGGTAGATAGATGGGTAGATGGATCTGTGGAAGGATAGGTAGGCAGGGAGTGGATAGATGGATGGGGAGTATGGAGCTGACATCAGGTAGATGAACGAAGAGATTTACAATGGGTGACTGGTGGGAGGATGGAAGGATGAGTGGAAGGATGGGTGGGTGAATCGGTAGATCAGAGAGTGGGTGAATATGTGGGTGGATGAGTGGATGGATGGAAGGATGGATGGATGGAATAGATGGGTCGATGTGAATCATACACAGATGTGTGGATGAACCAGTAGGTGGGTGGATGAATAGATAGGTAGAAGGGCAGATAGGTGGAAGGGTGGATGGGTGGAGGATAAATGGGTGGGAGAGTGGAGGTAACCACAGTGCTTACCTGAGGCCTCTGCCTCTACTGCCTGGATAGGGTATGACTTCCACTCAGACTTCACCACCAGCTTGAGAACGTTGCGGGCAGCGGTCAGCCAGAAGTCTTCTGCTCCCAGGCCAGGGGATACCCTGCTCAGCCCCTAGGCTTGAGGCCTGTTCTGGTTCCAGAACCTGATCATGACTTGCCCCATTTTGGATCCAGAACCTGACTCTACCTTTTCTGACTCTAGAGCCTGAGTTTAAAACTTGCTCTGTTTCAGGCTGGGCACGGTGGCTCACGCCTGTAATCCCAGCACTTTGGGAGGCTGAGGTGGGTGGATCACGAGGTCAGGAGATCGAGACCATCCTGGCTAACACAGTGAAACCCCATCTCTACTAAAAATACAAGAAATTAGCCGGGTGTGGTGGCGGGTGCCTGTAGTCCCAGCTACTCGGGAGGCTGAGGCAGGAGAATGGCGGGAACCCGGGAGGCGGAGCTTGCAGTGAGCCAAGATCGTGCCACTGCACTCCAGCCTGGGTGACAGAGCAAGACTCCATCTCAAAAAAAAAAAAAAAAGAACTTGCTCCTGTTTCAGTTGTGGAACCAGACCCCAAATCTGACCTGACTTGGATCATATTCTGCCTTCAGAATCTGGCTTGGACTCATTGTCTAATTTGTTTCTTCTGTTCATCACCTACTTTTGATACTTATTCTATCCTGAGAACCATTCTGTGTCCTATTTCAGACTTTGAATGTAATTTAAATCTAGCATAGAATCTGGATCCAAATTCTAACCTGAATTTAGAACATATTGTGGAATTGGAACCTAGTCTGCCTTAGAAACCCAAAGCCTGCAGCCTTTTTTGGAATCCAATTCAACAAGTGGAACTTGATATAAGCCTGGAATCTGTTCTGGATTCCAAACTCAAGGGACTGACCAACTTTTAGAACCTGCTCTAGAATATAAGCCAAGCTACCCGAGCTTTTCTGGAGGTCAGAGTTGACCAAGCTAAGAGGCTCATTAAGGGAGGGCACATTAGGGAAGGATAAGGATTGAGGGTGGAAAAGGAAATCTGCTGGGGCAGATGAGGGCATGAAGAGAGGCCTGTTGCTCTCCGATATGAGCCAGAGCTTCAGCCCTGCTCCGTCAGCCTGAGGTCGCATGGGGCTGGGGGTCTCCTTACCTATGAAGGCTTTTTTGTCATCCTCAGCCCCCAGGCGGTAGCAGCGTGGGAAGAAGGAGTTGGCATCAACCTCATCAAACCACGGCAAATTCCGGAGATTGAGACATAGACCCACCTATGGAGTTAGCCGCTGAGATGGCAGGGCAGGACTGCCCACACTCGGCACGCACCCAGACAGCTCAGAAAGACTCTGACTGGATATGCTCTCAGAGCCTTGGCCCCACTTGCAAGGTCTGAGTTTCCCACATCTATCACCATATATTTGCCTGGGGAGTGTCCTTTGCCAAGAATGCCTGACGTCCCTCCTGTCCACCCTTTCACATTCTTTTTTTTTTTTTTTTTTTTTGAGATGGAGTCTCGCTCTGTCACCCAGGCTGGAGTAGTGCAGTGGCGCGATCTCAGCTCACTGTAAGCTCTGCCTCCCGGGTTCACACCATTCTCCTGCCTCAGTCTCCAGAGTAGCTGGGACTACAGGTGCCCGACACCACATCCAGCGAATTTGTTGTATTTTTTTTTTTTTTTTTTTTTTTTTTGAGACGGAGTCTCGCTCTGTCGCCCAGGCTGGAGTGCAGTGGCGCAATCTCGGCTCACTGCAAGCTCCGCCTCCCGGGTTCACGCCATTCTCCTGCCTCAGCCTCTCTGAGTAGCTGGGACTACAGGCGCCCGCCACCACGCCCGGCTAATTTTTTTGTATTTTTAGTAGAGACGGGGTTTCACCTGGTCTCGATCTCCTGACCTCGTGATCCGCCCGCCTCGGCCTCCCAAAGTGCTGGGATTACAAGCGTGAGCCACCGCGCCCGGCCGAATTTGTTGTATTTTTAATAGAGATGGCGTTTCACCATGTTAGCCAGGATGGTCTCAATCTCCTGACCTCATGATCTGCCTGCCTCGGCCTCCCAAAGTGCTGGGATTACAGGCATGAGCCACTGTGCCCGGCCCACCCTTTCTCATTCTTAAAGAGCTGCCAAGGCCGAGCACAGTGGCTCACACCTGTAATCCCAGCACTCTGGGAGGCTGAAGTGGGAGGACTGCTTGAGGCCAGAGGCCAGGAGTTCAAGACCAGCCTGGGCAACATAGCAAGACCTCATCTCTTAAAAATAAAACAAAAAAAGAGCTGCTTCCTCTAGAATCCTTCCTAACTCACACCAATAATATAATGGCAGGTCATTATTATAAAGCCCTTCATCCTTGCCACAACCCCAGAAGATAAGCCTTACTGGTATTCTCATTGAAAGATGAGGAAATTGAGGCTCAGAGAGGTGAAGTCACTTGCTAAGAAACCCAGGTAAGGCTGGGCATGATGGCTTATGCCCGAAATACCAGCACTTTGGGAAGCTGAAGCAGGTGGATCACCTGAGGTCACCAACATGGTGAAATCCTGTCTCTACTAAAAAATACAAAAATCCGCCAGGTGTGGTGCCATGCACTTGTAGTCCCAGCTACTCAGGAGGCTGAGGCAGGAGAATTGCTTGAACCTGGGAGGCAGAGGTTGCAGTGGGCTGAGATTGCACCACTGCACTCTAGCCTGGGAGACAGAGCAAGACTCTGTCTGGAAAAAAAAAAAAAAAAAAGAAACCCAGGTAAGACAGAATGGGTCCATTAGCCAGATATCTTCTGCTTATGAGGTAAGAGTCCGCTTGTTCACTATCATTGGATTTCGTGATTTTTCTACCTCCAGACCTATTTTAGTCACCATATCTACACATGCCAGATATGGTGCAGGGGCTGGATTTGAACTAGCCAGATACTGGTCAGATTCCAAATCTTCTGAATTGTATACTTCCCCTTGTCCTGAGAACTTCCTCTTACTAACAAGGAGAGCAGGGAGGAGAGCTGCCAGCCCAAGGGCAGGGGGTTGGAAGCTGCCCTGCCTGCTCCTCTAGGGAGCCCACCTTTGTGGTAAAGGAGCCAGCCCGGGTGTAGTGGTTTATCATCTGATCCTTGGAGAGGAAGCGACAGTCGAGCACATCCCGCCGAGTGGTCCAGATGAAGTAGGGGGTCTCATTCTGAACCATGCGGGACTGGGGAGACAGGGGGAGACAGAAACACAGAGGCTAGTGTGGGTAGCAGGGCCTAAGGCAGCCTCTCCCTGCCCTGCTGAGCAGGGTGGGTGAACAGGAAGGAGAGGATGCTTCCAAGGTGGCCTCTAGCCCACACATCATCTTTGTGTAAGTCAAGAAGATTTCTCTTCCTCCAGGGCACAGATGGGCAGACAGCAAGCCAGCCTTTCAGCCTCCTTTTGGCCTTAGAGAGGCCAAAGACTCCCTTCTGCCTCCCTTTGTCACTGCTTAAGGTGTCCTATGAGGCTTGTCAGCCCCCAGGCGGTGGCAGCATGAGAAGGAGTTGGCATTAGCCTCATCAAACCACAGCAAATTCCAAAGACTGAGACATAGACCCACCTATGGAGTTAGCTGCTGAGGGGGCAGGGCCCCTAAGGGTGTCCCCAAGCAGTGACAAAGCTGCACAACTGAATATCACACCTTGTTCTGGCCCATGGTCATCAGTGACTTGCCTAGGGGCAGGACGGTGACTCCAAGCTGATGGGCACAGAGCCTGTGACAAAGGCTCTCTCATGGACCCCACCTCTGTCCATCCTTCCTACAACTCTGGGAGGTGGGATAATTATTAATAACTAATGTCAGCACATGCTGGGCCCTGCTCTAAGCACTTTCCATGTCAATTCATTCACCACAATTCTGTGTGGTAGAGGCTAAGGTTATCTCTATTTTACAGACGAAGAAACTGAGGCACAGGAAGGCAAGTGACTTGCCAAAAGGCTCATGAGATTGACCCATATGAAGCTGCCAATATTCAGCCATTCCTGACATAGAGAAATGGCTTCTTTTTTTTTTTTTTTTTTTTTTTTTTTGACATGGAGTCTGACTCTCTCGCCCAGGCTGGAGTGCAGCGGCGTGATCTTGGCTCACTGCAACCTCTGTCTCCTGGGTTCAAGTGATTCTTCTGCCTCAGCTTCCGTAGTAGCTGGGATTACAGGCATGCACCACCAGGCCCAGCTAATTTTTTTTGTATTTTTAGTAGAGACGGGGTTTCACCATGTTCCCCAGGCTGGTCTCGAACTCCTGACCTCAAATAATCCACCCCCCCTTGGCCTCCCAAAGTGCTGCGATTACAGGCGTGACCCACCACGCCCGGCCAGAAATGGCAATTTTATATAGTTGAACTCAGTAAGTGGCACTACCAAGATGGAAACCCAAGTGCCCTCACCTCAACATGCATGTCCTCCATATCATCACACCGACTCTTTCAGCTTTTTTTTTTTTTTTCAGATGGAGTTATCGCTTTTTCTGTCACCCAGGCTGAAGTGCAGTGGCGTGATTTCAGCTCACTACAACCTCCACCTCCTGGGTTCAAGCAATTCTCATGCCTCAGCCTCCCGAGTAGCTGGGATTACAGGCGCCCGCCACCATGCCTGTCTAATTTTTGTATTTTTATTTTATTTTTGAGACAGAGTCTCACTCTGTCGCCCAGGCTGGAGTGCAGTGGCGTGATCTCAGCTCACTGCAACCTTCGCTACCCAGATTCAAGCAATTCTCCTGCCTCAGCCTCCCAAGTAGCTGTGATTATAGGCATACACCACTATACCCAGATAATTTTTCTATTTTTTTAGTAGAGACAGGGTTTCACCACGTTGGCCAGGTTGGTCTTGAACTCCTGACCTCAGGTGATCCATCAGCTTCGGCCTCCCAAAGTGCTAGGATTACAGGCGTGAGCCACTGCTCCTGGCCTTTATTTTATTTTATTTTATTTATTTTTTGAGACGGAGTCTCACTCTGTCACCCAGGCTGGGGTGCAGTGGCGTGATCTCAGTTCACTGCAACTTCCACCTCCTGGGTTCAAGTGATTCTCCTGCCTCAGCTTCCCAAGCAGCTGGGATTAGAGGCGCCTGCCACCACACCCGGCTACTTTTTTTTGTTTGTCTGTTTGTTTGTTTTTTTAGTAGAAATGGGTTTTCACCATGTTGGCCAGGCTGGTCTTGAACTCCTGACCTCAAGGAATCTGCTCGCCTCGGCCTCCCAAAAAGTGCTGGGATTGCAGGTATATAAGCCACCCCGCTCTGCCTCTTCCAGAGCTTTTTAAGACCTTCCTTCCTGCCTTCACTTGCCAAGGGCAGAGGGGGAAGGGGAACTATGGGGTTTTTATTTGAAGGGGGAGTTACCATGCATGGAGGCTGTGCTGGCATCTGGTATGACCCAGCAGAGCTCTGAATCCCAGGCCAGATGGGACACAGCCCTGCTGTGTCCCTCCCCACTCTGCGGGCCTATCTAGCCTTATTCACTTATATCTTTTTTAGAGATAGAGTCTTGCTTTATTGCCCAGGCTGGAGTGCAGTGGTGCAATCATAGCTCACTGCAGCCTGTAACTCCCAGGTTCAAGCGATCCTCCCACCTTAGCCTCCCGAGTAGCTGGGACTACAGGTACATGCCACCACACCCGGATAATGTTTTTCTACCTTTTTTTGTAGAGACTGAGTCTTACTATGTTGCCCAGGCTGGTCTTGAACTCCTAGCCTCAAGTGATCCTCCCACCTTGGCCTCCTGAGTAGCTGGGACCACAGGCATGAGCCACCATGTCCAGCTCTATCCAGCCTTTAAAGAAGCAGTTTTTACTACAGATAGGGAAACTGTGGCCCAGAGAAAGAAACTACTTGTCTGAGGTCACCCAGCTGGACACCAATGCTCTCCCTCTAAGCAGGCAGTCCCTGTATCATCTTGGCCCCCAGGGCCCTCACCATCAGAGCATGTGTTCCATCTAGGTCATCAAATTTCAGTAAATCATCGAAGTCAAACAGCTGTGGTGGCTGGAACTCCTCGTCCTCATCTTCATCCTCTGTGGATGCAGAGCCCAGAGCTGATGAGTTTCCTCTCCCTGACCCATAGCCCATAAGGCCTCAACCCTGGGACAGTGGGAACCAAAGGAAAGGGACTCAGGAGTGACAGCTGTGGAAAGGGAAGGAACCACTCACCATCCTCAGTGGTGTCACTGTCACCCATCGCTGAGCTATCCAGATCCTTCTGGGGTGGCAGCAGGGTGGGGCCTGAGCGATGGACCATCTTCTTCTCCACCCAGCCCCTCCGGCGCAAGAGACACCGGATCACCGGGTAGCAGCCTTGGATTGTAAAGATCTTCTTCTGCTGCAAGGTGAGAGAAGGATACTTCTTCAGTAAGCATTGCGTAAGTGCCAGACATAGGGGATACAAAGGTGAACCAGACAGTTATGGAGTCTGCCATCAGGAAATTTCTATATTCCAGTAGGAGAAATAATCAGCTATAAATAAGTAGAGAAATAAATATGCATGGTAATAATGATAATAGCAATGGCTAATATTTATTGAGGACCTACTACATGTTGAGCACTTACATGCATTACTAACTATACTATGCATTTTTATTTTGTTTTGTTTGAGACAGGGTCTCACTCTGTTGCCCAGGCTGGAGTGTAGTGGCACAATCTCGGCTCACTGCACCCTCTTCCTCCTGGGTTCAAGTGAGTCTTTTGCCTCAGCTTCCTTGAGTACCTGGGATTACAGGTGTACACCACCACGCCCAGATAATTTTTTTTTTTTTGAGATGGAGTCTTGCTCTGTCGCCCAGGCTGGAGTGGCACGATCTTGGCTCACTGCAACCTCCACCTCCCGGGTTCAAGTGATTCTCCTGCCTCAGCCTCCCCAGTAGCTGGGAGTACAGGCGTGTGCCACTGTGCCCAGCTAATTTTTGTATTTTTAGTAGAGACAGGGTTTTACTATATTGGCCACACTGGTCTTGAACTCCTGGCCTCAGGCCAAGGCCCGCCTTGGCCTCCCAAAGTGCTGAAATTACAGGCATCAGCCACTGCATCCGGTGCCCAAATAATTTTTATATTTTTTGGTAGAGACTGGGCTTCACTGTGTTGGCCAGGCTGGTCTCCAACTCCTGGCCTCAAGTGATCCTCCTGCCTTGGCCTCCCAAAATGCTGGGATTACAGGTATGAGCCAGCACGTCTGGCCAATACTATGCATTTTTATTAGATACTGTTATCTCCATTTTACTGGCTATGAAACAGAGGCATAGAGAAGTTAAGCAGGGTGCCTGAGGCCCCACAGTGGTTAAGTAAAAGAGCAGGGATTTACATCCTGGCAGTTTGGCTCCAGAAACTGTATACTTAATGGGATCCAGAGAAACTACTTAGAAATACATGATCAGGGAAGACTGAAAGGAAGCCACGAATGTACAGAGCTGGGAAATGGTGGTTCAGGCAGAGGGGAATGCATGTGCAAAGGCCTTGAGGCTGGAGAGAGGTCAGAAGGAACTGAAGGGAGACCAGAGTGAGTGGAACATGGAAAATGATGGGGAAACCCCAGAGGAGGTAGGCAGTAGCCAGACTGTGGAAGGCCCTGCAGGCCTTGGAACGGACTTGGATTTCATACTAAGAGTGTCATGAGCAAAAAAGGCTAACTGAGGGAATCTTTCTAAGCTTGGCTTGCTGCTGTATTACAAAAAGATGAGGGGACAGGATGGAGGTATACCAGCTAGGAGGTTGTCATGGTTTGCCTAGGAGAGAAATCACAATTACTAAAATGAAGGTGGTTACAACACAGACGGGAGAAGGTGCTAAAGTTGAGAATCATTTTGGAGGTGGAGATGACAAGTGGTTTTGCTGATGGGATTAGACCTGTGGGTGAAGAAACAGGAAGATGAGATTTCTGGCGTGAGAAACTGAGAGATGGGAAAGACCAGAGACTGGGGAGGACGACAGGTTTGGGCAGGAAGATCAAAGTCTGGTTTTGGACATGAATTTGAAATGCTTGTTAAGTTTTCTGGGTGTAGATGATAGGTAGGGGGCTGGATCTACGGGATGTGGAGTTCGAGGCTGGGCTGGAAGGGGCACAGAGAGGGTGCAGCACACTGACTGGACTCAGCCAAGGACATAGCCAAAGGAGACAGACCTGGGGAAGGGGCCAGGGGGCCACTAATGGCCGAGGAACCTTTAAAGGCCGCTGAAAAGCAGCAGCCAAAGAGGGAGAAAGGAAAACTAGGAGCGTGCAGTCAGACAGCCAAGGGGAAGGGCGTGTGGGGCAGCGGTGTCGAAGGATACAGGGTGCACAACCGAGATCAAGACCGAAAGGCACTGCTGGGTTTGGCTCCCTGGAACATACCAGGCACCTTGATTAGAGTCGGACATCGCAGGGAACCAGAGTGGAGGGAGCCCAGAAGTTTGGTGCTGAAGGGTAAATGGGGAGGTAGTTGAAGATGGGTGTGGTGGTTGAGGATTTTTGCTGTTGTTTTTTCTTTTGCTTTTGTTTTTTAAGGATATAAGAAAACAGCGCAGTGAGACAGGCTGAGCCGCTCCCAGGGCCCCTTCTAAGCGCCCCCGCCCCTCCTCTGACCTTGACAGCTCTCTCCACGTAGATTTTGGCGTTTCTGAGCCGGTTCATGTGAGACGCCTTGGAGGATCCTCGCGAGAGGACCGGGAAACCTGCAGAAAGATGCGGAGTAGGGGCGGGGTAGACTGACGCTGGGCCTAGGGTCTCGGCCTAGGATCTTTTCTGGCCTCCGATAGCCACGCTTCTTTTCTTCCTCCTGCCTTCATCCGGATGCCCACCCTCGGCCGCTCTTCTCCCTACCCCCATTCCCTCCACCCCAGCGTCTTGTAGTCCTCGCAGCCGCCGTAGGCCAGAGCGAGCGGGCCGCACGGGCCTCACCATCCTGCGGAGAGGGGTCATCCAGGATCGGGGTGTGCGGGGGGCCGAGGGGGTGGCTATCCGCGGCGCCCAGGGCGTGGGTGCCTGGGACCAGCGTCTTGAAGGCGCCGCTGAGGCGGCGCGCAGGGGCGGGGCTGCCCGCCTTGTATCTGCCGCCTGCGTGACCCTCCTCGGGCTGGGCGGAGGCAGGGCCGGGCCATGGCAGCCTCCTGGGTGGATGGAACTCGGAGCGGCGCGCCGAGGGGAAACTGGTGCGTGGCTCGAGCGGCTGCGGCTTCCGCAGCCAGTTGCACACCACGCCGCCATCCTGGCAGTACCAGGAGGCCGAGCCCCGGCGCCCGAGCCCCAGCTCCCCCGCGCTCAGGAGCAGCGGCGCGTCGGGGCCCTGCATGCGCCCTTCGCCGCGCTCGCCCTCCTAGCGCCCCTGATCCCGCGCCCCTCCGCGTCGCCGCCTCCTCTCCCGGGAAGGTCCTGCCTAGGCTCGAGCCGTGTCCTCCGTTCCAAGCCCCGCCCCGTTTGCTATTGCCTTGGAAACCATTCCCTGGGCACCATCAGACCGCTCGGGGCTGGTTGGGGGCTGCGATGGGCCCCGGGACAGTCGAGCGAGGGCTTCCTTAGGACCGGGGGCCTCACCCAGACCCTTGATGAGCAGGGCACTGAAGGCGGAAGAGAGCACTGAGCCCGTTAGTGTTGCGGTTCCTTATCCAGTACTTCCTGGTGCCACCGGCCCTAGGGTTTGAGTGATTCCACGGTATTTATAGGCGCTAACAAATGGCCCCTGACCTCATGGAGCTTACTAAAGCCCAGTGTGAGGGGAAAAAAAAGCAAGTAACAAAGGAAGAGAATAGTTACAGGTATAATAAGGGCAATGAACAAGCAGAGGTGAAACCAGGAAGGGGGCGCATTTTAGAAGTGGCGGTAGAGGATGTCCTCTCTGAAGAGGTGACGCATTCAAGCTGAAGGTGTAAATGCAAGGAGTCAAGAGTCACCAGGGAAAGGGGAGGAACAGCACTTCAGGGAAGGGACAGTCCCAGCAACAGCCCTGAGAAGGGTAAGAACCTTTGTGTGAACTACAAGACAGCCAGGATGGCTGGAACCTGGTGAGGCCAGATCAGACCTGCTGGGCCTGGCAGATGGGCCTAGGGTAAGGTCCTTAGCGAGGGCAGCATATGGGGGTAACAAGAAGGTGCAGAGCACACCCTCCCCAGGAACTGGAAACGGAAAAACATAATCATTTGAGTCAACTGCAAAAGAAATATAACAGAACAGTTATGTCTGGCCCCCAGGCTAAGACTGTAAGCAACCTTTTTGGAAGCACTGGCAAAATATTATCCTCAAAAGTCACAGGGGAGATAAGGCTCCAAGATGTTAAACAATTTGCCTCAAATCACAGAGCAGAGGCAGCACTGGAACCCAGGTCTGACTCCAAAGCCTGTCTCTTAAACACTTGTTATCACTCAGAAGGTTGCCTGTTAGTCACAGAAGGACCACACAGGGGCAGTTTGAGGCAAACTCTAGCAGTGCCCCCACAGGCACAGTCGAAGAGAGTACCCTGGTAAGAGCCCAGCTTTGTTAGTCACTGGGTAGATGTGCTCTTAGAGTGAAGGTGGATCCCCCACCTTCCTGTCCAGCTGACCCCAATCCCCCTTTAGCTGATGGCTGGACTTCCCGAAAAGCATGCCCCCGCTAGGAGAGGTGATTTAGGGAATTTGGACCCTGGGAGAGAGATACATGACAAATGAGGTTCGTGGCTGGCTCACCCAGGCAATGCTGTCCTGTGAGGGTTGTTGAGTGACCAGCTGCTATACCCTATTAGTCACCCAGTTTCACTGTGAGCACCTTTAGCAAAGTTAGAACATAGCCATGTGCCCTGGAGGAGGGAACACCTAATTCAGAGGGGTGGCGAGGTAGGTCACAGAGGTAATGTCATAAAGGGGATGATAGCACTTTGGGAGGCTGAGGCGGGGGGATCACCCAAGACAGCCCAGGCAACATAGCGAGACCTAAAAAAAACCAAAAACAAAAACCAAAAAAATTAGCTGGGCGTGGTGGCACAGGCCTGTGGTTCCAGCTACTCAGGAAGCTGAGGTGGGAGAATGACTTGAGCCTGGGGAAGCTGAGGCTGCAGTGAGCCATGCTTGCGCCACTGCACTCCAGCCTGGGTGACAAAGCGAGACCCTGTCTCAAAAATGAAAAAAAAAAGGGTGGGGGGAGGGTGGGCAATAGCTGTTCAAGTTGCCCTCACCCCCTCCTCCCTTTAACATCACCTTGTCCACCCCATCAAAAGAAACCCCTCTGGCCATCTGGAGGAATCCCTTTTGAAAGCTCAGCTCAAAGGTTAACCCTTCTTGAAGCTTACCCTGACACCCTCTCCTGTATTTACCCCTTGGCCCCCAGACTTCCAATATTAAATATGAAACACTTCAGTGAAACTTTTACACACCTAGCCCTTTTCCTGGACCTCCAAGTCTCAAGGCAAGGATAACATCATGAACACTGGAAATTATTCAACAGCCTAGCCACTGGGCTGGTGGAAAAAACAGTTGAGTCAGTACCTGTGTGGCAGGGACCGTGTCAGATTGTTTATATTCATCATCTCCACTTTATAGACTAAGAAACTGAGACACAAAATAGAAATAATTTGGCCAAATTTGGCAAGAAGAATCAGGACTCAAACACGAGGGTTTTTTGTTTTTTTACTTCAAGGTGTTACTAAGGTCTAGTACTATCCAATGGAACTTTCTGCAATGATGGGAATCTCTATGTATGTGTTGTATATGCTGTATGTCTATATATGCTGTTATATATGGTACAGTCACTGGTAGCTGTTAAGTTGCCAGTGGGACTGGGGAACTGGATTTTAAACTTTATTTAATTGTAATAATTAAAATTTAAATAGCCGCTTGTGGATGGTGATTACTGTTTTGGCACAGGCAAAAGTCTACTCTCTTGCTCACTGGCTAGATTTGGGGCAAGCTATTACATCTCATGTTTGGAACCTCAGTTTCCTTATCCATCAAATGGGAGCACTGTTTCTCTGAGGTTACTTTTTAGCCCAAGTAAGTTCATTATGTGAAAAGCACCAAAGCTCTGTATAGGCAGACAGAGCAGTTTTAGAAATTAATGGTGCCTGGACTGCAATGAACGGAGTCTCTGCGTTGGGACCCCTGGCAGGAATAATGGCAGGACCAATCATGAGACTGTACCCAGTGGGGAGCTCCAGGCACAATTACCAGCCATCTGGTCTCAGGGAAAAGAAGCCCCACCTCCCCTCCTTTCACACACACAGACGGCATAGACCTCATGCAGCCCCAAAGGGGCAAAAAGAGACTTTAATTAGGGGAAGGAGGATCCACCAGAATCAGAAAAGGAACAGCTAGCGTGGGAGCAGAGGAGCCAGAACAGGCAGGAGGAGGGCCCGGCCGGGAAGCTCTGGAGGAGGACTCACCTCGCCACCTCTGGCACAGGCACTGGCACTGACGGACAAGGCGAAACAGCGGCCCCTCTCAACTGGGAGGGCACCCAATGGCCCCTGTAGCCAGAGGTTGCCTGGCTTTTGGGCCCCAGGTCCTAGGCATGACTGGTGGTCACCAATTTGGCCCTTGTCCCCAACCAGTGCTGGGGAGCCATCTTCAGGCAGAACTCAGGAAGCTGGCAGAGGGTTCCCAACACTTATACTGGGGCCAAGGAGGCTTGGGAATAAAAGGGCAAGGGAGAGAAACTGGAGTCTGAAACCTCTCTCCCTCCCCACCTGGGGTGGCATAGGAGAGAAAAAATAAGTCACCTTCTGGCTCCAGGCCCGCCCAGACCCACAGCAACCAATAAGGTACAATCACTGGGACCAGTCACAGCCACTGGAGGTGGAGGTTTTTTTTAAAAAAAAAAAAAAGACAAAAAGGTTACAGTATCCTACAAGCACAGAGTTTAAGTTTCGAGACGTTAAAAAAAATCTGTCCCGGCCCAGGGGACTGAACATCAGAAGCCAGCCTGACCAGGCACATGTGGCCTTGGGGCAGGTCCACTGCTGCTTTCTTGCCCAGCTAGCAAGCACACCACCCACCTCCCTCATCAAATGCCCACCCCAACCCAACTCCCTGCCGCCGCCGCTGCTGCTCTGGGGAGTGACTCCCGGACACCTTCGTGGAGACATGGGTAGTCTGAGGGGGAAGGCCACGAGATCCAGCCAGATGGTTTAAAACTGTCAAGAGAACCAAGAGGCAGTGCATGGTGGTTATTATTGCATCCTGGTGGGACTGCTCTAAGGAGGTGCATGAACCTGAGAGCTGCCACTGTGCTCATATCTGTGAGGGGCAGAGTTGGGTCCCAGGACACCTTGTGGTCATGCTCTAATCCAGCCAGCTTTCAGAAGTGACCTATGGGCACCAGCCCTAGGCCTAGCACTAGATAAGGCATTAAAATTAACAGCCATGAGAGCTTCTCCATAGCTCCCCTGTACCCTGACATGGAGGCTGCTAGAAAGCCCTGCAAAAGTCCTGCCTGGTGGACTGAGGTTGCCTTCTTTAGGCATGGGGGCTCTCATGCAAGGGGCTTGGGGACTCACAGGGCCAAGTGGAAAAGGACCCAGGTTCTGGTACTTTTGTGTCAAGCTCTGGATGATACTCCAACCAAGACAGGCCCTTGAAATGTTTTCTGCCCTCAAGGGTCCCCCATGCTGCCTAGGACAGCCCTGGACATTTTAGAGACCAAAGGTTATGAACCAATGGCCCATGCCTCAAACTAGCCCAAAGATGAGCACTGTATGGCCCACGTGGTGTTTAAAACAATATGAATTAGTTGCCAACCTTGAAAACATGGAAGATGCCATATACAAATCCAAATTTGGGGGCTCAATGGCCTGGAGCTGTGTGGGAGCCAGCCCCTGCAGATGAGGCATGCGCTCAGCAGCTCCTCAACCCTGCCTACTCCATACTCCATACTCAGCCCACTCCATAGCTACCCGACCTTTGGATGCACCTGAATGTGTGACCCCTGACAAAGGCTACGGTACTTTTTTAGACCTCTGAGTCTGAAAACCCAGCTCCACATTCTGGTTCCTCCTCTTACTGGCTGAGGGACTTTGGACAGGTGCTTTTGACTTCTAGAGCCCCAGTTTATTAATCTCTAAAATGGCGATAATAGCTGACTCAAAGACTGTTTTGAGTAATAAATGGGACATGTGAACATACTTTTTTAGGGGTCTAATTCTGTGCGATGTAATTATCATAAATAAGTAAATGATTGTTGAATGAGTGAGCCAAATATTCAATTGGAACAAGAGCTATTTTCCCCTTCCAGTTCAATCTAGAGGCCTCCTAGTATCCTGGCCATAAAACTTTGGTGCTGCAATACACGGAAATCTACTATGTACCAGGTGCTATGTTTTACACACATGGTCTCATTTAATGCTCAACCACTGAAAGATAAGTATTAATTACCAGACCTTCATTTCACAGCTGAGGAAACTGAGGCTTAGTTGAGAGTTCAGTGACATGCCTGAGTAGGGGATGGAGCCTGGATTCCCACACAGGTGGTCTGCCTCCACAGCTGAGTGAGCTGAACAACCATGCTGACCTGTGCACATGCCACAGCTACTCTGTACACTGGCCATCCTCAGTGTAATTAAATCTCAAGGGAAGTGGGTATAATTTCCATTTTTAGGAATCTGAGCTCCTTCTGGACTGGGTACGTACTTACTGGTGGGAGTACACACTAAGTCTACCATCTAGAGATCACAGCCACTCTGGGTGGCACATGTCAACAAACCGAAGATTGTTTGGAAAAAGGAGGAAAAAAAAGGCATGTTCTGAATATCTAAACTAAGAACTATGTCATCAGTTCATCAATGTAAACAATTCTACCTCTTCGGATGACTACAGCGCTTTCAATTAGAAAGGCATAAACAATGTAAGAGGAATCTGGAGGACTTACACCATGCAAGTGATGGAAAACAGATTGAAGGAATCATGACTTTAAGCCTGAGAAACATGCTGAAGGAAAGTACTGAAGTCTATTTGAGAAGTGGAATTATAACATGATTAACTGTCCTATACTCCTAGAAAATTCACATGCAGACTTCACTTGCCTCACTTGGGGTTTGAACGAAGATAGAGGTAAGGACTTTGTGAACATCCTGAGATGTAGAAATGAGTGACCAAGTTCCTATGAGAGACTTAAGAGCCATTCCAGACACCCAAATATAGAAAATGCCTTGTATCTCTCAGAGATGAACTTGGGGTCCTCTAGCTCCAAAGCACCTGACTGACCTGCTGTGCCCCAGGGGTCCTAGAGAGCTCAGGAGATATACACACACTGCTTGGACCCCTTTCCCACCAGATGCTAAGTTTTCAACATGACCCCCAGATCCTCTGGCCTCTGGAAGGAAAGCTGAAAGGCCCCTACTCACATTCTTAAGGAACTCTTCAGCCACAATGCGGGCACGGGCATTGACTGACAGCTTCATCTCACTGATCTCCTTGTCAATCTCCTCCATGAAGTGGATCACAAAGTCCACCAACTTGTGTTTGTACATCTGCTCTGTGTGGAAGTTGGTGATCAGAAAGCTGATATCATACCCCTAGGGAAGAAGACAGTAGGGAGGGGGAAGAGAAGGAACAGGAGAGAATTAGCACCCCATGGGAACTGAGCTGGTCATGTCCTCCACTCATGCACACACTTCCCACTGGCTGTGATCTTCTCCCAAGCTACACACCCTTCCAGTCAGCAGCCCAGCTGCTCTGGGGGAGGGTGTCTAGGTTGGATCCAAGCAACTGAACCCAGTTGAGAATTCTGTGTGTATCAGACATCTCTGGAAGACTATCTGTGGTACAACAGCTCTGCATTCAGAATGAGTCAAGGGACTTGAAGTCTTGTTACAGAATAATCTAATCAAACAACAGGGAACATTTAGTCCAGAGAAGAGATGATTTGGAAGATGGGTGGGATTAAGGTCTTTTTCTGCTGGAGGGCTGTGGGAGGAAGATTAATTTTATTTATTCAGGGTGGCCCCAGAGGTTAGAGCTAGGACCAGGAGAGAAAATTTGGCTCAGGATGAGGAAGAACTTGGCCAACATGCCTGACGTGTCTGATGATGGCACATGCTGCTGTGTGGTAGTTGCTCAGTCACTGGGGATACTTTAAGTTTACCTGGCAAGGAGTCTGTGGAGAAGATTCAAGTACAAATTCAGGCAACAATTGACCCAATGTTAACTGTGGCTTTAAGAGACTGATTCGGTGGGCCGGGCGCAGTAGCTCACGCCTGTAATCCCAACACTTTGGGAGGCCGAGGTGGGCGGATCACAAGGTCAGGAGATCAAGACCATCCTGGCTAACACGGTGAAACCCCGTCTCTACTAAAAATACAAAAAATTAGCCAGGCATGGTGGCGGGCACCTGTAGTCCCAGCTACTCGGGAAGCTGAGGCAAAAGAATGGCGTGAACCCAGGAGGTGGAGCTTGCAGTGAGCCCAGATTGCACCACCGCACTCCAGCCTCGGCAACAGAGCGAGACTCCGTCTCAAAAAAAAAAAAAAGAGACTATGATTCACTTTGGGAGACCAAGGCAGGCGGATCACCTGAGGTCAGGAGTTCGAGACCTCCTAGCCAACACAGTGAAACCCCGTCTCTACTAAAAATGCAAAATTAGCTGGGCATGGTAGTGCATGCCTATAATCCCAGCTACTCGGGAGGCTGAGGCAGGAGAATCACATGACCTGGGAGGTGGAAGGTTGCAGTCAGTGAGACTGAGCCACTGCACTTCAGCCTGGGCAACAAGAGCAAAACTCCATCTCAAAAAAAAAAAAAAAAAAAAGAAAAAAAGAAAAGGCCAGGCGCGGTGGCTAACGCCTGTCGCCTGTAATTCCAGCACTTTGGGAGGCCGAGGCGGGCGGATCACGAGGTCAGGAGATCGAGACCATCCTGGCTAATGCGGTGAAACCCCATCTCTACTAAAAATACAAAAAATTAGCCGGGTGTGGTGGCGGGCGCCTATAGTCCCAGCTACTCGGGAGGCTGAGGCAGGAGAATGGCATGAACCCGGGAGGCAGAGCTTGCAGTGAGCCAAGATTGTGCCACTGCACTCTAGCCTGGGTGACAGAGCGAGACTCCGTCTCAAAGAAAAAAAAAAAAAAAGAGAGACTATGATTCAGTTGGCAGAGCTTAGAAAGGATTTCTAATTCACTGTGTTCTTTCTGATGCTAGACTATAGGCTCCAGGAATAAGCAATGTGTCTTATCTTTTTTGCCTTTTTTTTTTTTTTTTTGGAGACAGAGTCTCGCTCTGTCGCCCAGGCTGCAGTGCAGTGGCATGATCTTGACTCACTGCAAGCCTCCCAGGTTCAAGCAGTTCTCGGCCTCAGCCTCCTGAGTAGCTAGGATTACATGTGCCTGCCACCACGCCCAGCTAATTTTTGTATTTTTAGTAGAGACGGGGTTTCACCACGTTGGCCAGGCTGGTCTTCAACTCCTGACCTCGTGATCCACACACCTCGGCCTCCCAAAGTGCTGGGATTACAGGCATGAGCCACCACGCCTGGCTCTTTTTTGCCTTTTCTATGGCTGAGGTAGACCCAACTTTTCCTAAGCTTCTAATCCTCTTTGCTCCCCACTCTGAGATGAAGGCCAACTCTCAATTCAGGCAGTGGGTGCAAACAGCTGGAGGAGCACTGATCCTGGTTCTAGAAACAATCCCAGGCCATTCTGTAACAGGGTCCTGGGTATCGCAAACTCATGGGTCACAGGGTCTCACCTCCACAGGCTTCCTTCGAAGGATAAAGAAGTTCTCTGCTCGCATCATCATGAAGCGCATGAACTTGTGGCATAAAATCTTCTCGATCTCATCAGCCTGGGGAGTGCAAGAGAGAAACATTTCTCTAAAGCTGACACCCAAGGCCAAAAACACCTTGTAGCCTGGTCTTGACTCCAGTTTTTTCAAGGCTCCCAGGAGACAGTGAGGTTTGGTACTCTGAAGGATCACTGAAGTGGGGGACCTGGCTGCCAACTGAAACAAGGGTCTACGTTGGGGCATCTCTTAATGAGGACCCATTCCAGAGAGGTAATTCTGACAGGCTTCTATCGCTTCTTTCAGAGTCTACAGCTGTATTCCAAGCTGCCCTTCACATTCTCATTTCACTAGTGTTACATTTCCCAGGGTGTTTTGCAGTACCACCTGGGCTATCAGAGATAACAGGTGGTCTCTGCTTTAATAACACTGAAAATCCAACAATCCCTGAAGTTTCTCCCTTCTGAGTGCTCAACATTTTTTTTTTTTTTTTTTTTTTTTTGAGACGGAATCTCACTCTGTCACCCAGGCTGGAGTGCAGTGGTACAATTTTGGCTCACTGTAACCTCTGCCTCCCGGGTTCAAGCAATTCTCCTGCCTCAGCCTCCCAAGTAGCTGGGATTATAGGCACATGCCACCACGCCTGGCTAATTTTTGTATTTTTAGTAGAGACAGGGTTTTACCATGTTGGCCAGGCTGGTCTTGAACTCCTGACATCAAGTGATCCACCTGCCTTGGTCTCCCTAAGTGCTGGGATTACAGGCATGAGCCACTGTGCCCGGCCCTGAACTCTCAACATTTCTAAAGGAAGATTATTGCTGCTGGTTGCTAGTATGCCCTCAACACCTCCCAACACTTGTTAACCTCCCATTTTAACAAGGAAAGCAGGCCCCAGGGTTATAACTTTCTGTAGAAAACAGTATGTAGTCTGCATTTAATAATAGTGTTTTGTTTTCATACTGCTGAAAGTTTAGAGTTGCCCTCTACTGGCCAGGCATGGTGGCTCATGACTGTAATCCCAGTACTTTGGGAGGCTGAGGCAGGCCCATCACCTGCGGTCAGGAGATGGAGACCATCCTGGCAAACATGGCGAAACCCTGTCTCTACTAAAAATACAAAAATTAACTGGGCATGGTGGCGGACGCCTGTAATCCCAGCTACTCGGGAGACTGAGACAGAAGAACTGCTTGAATCCAGGAGGCAGAGGTTGCAGTGAGCCGAGATCATGCCGCTGCACTCCAGCCTGGGCGACAAGAGTGAGAATCTGTGTCAAAAAAAAAGGAGGCAGAGGCTAGGTTTCCTGCACTCTGAATCTGGAATCTGGCACACTGATCTCTCAGATGGGGACCCCTGGACTGAAAGAGGCTGAAAGGACTGAAAGAGGCCTTACGATGGGCCTCCTCCATGGTGAACTTACCTGTTTCACAGCGATGCTGACCCGGACAGAGTTGATGGAGCCCTCAATCAGAACCTTTTCCTTCTCATTCCTGCTGATGGTCACAGGTTGTAACAGGAGCTCTTTGCTACTCCTGAAAACACAGTGTGACAGAGTACTTGTACTACAGAGGGACAGAATAGTCAGAGCGACCCCACGCAGGTCCTGGAATCACTATGAGACCATAGAGTCCAAGGAATAGAAGACTCACAAGCAGGGGTGCTCCAAGATGGGGGCCAGTGAGTGTGTTCTTCAGCAGAAAGAGCACAGGCTCTGAAGTCAGGGCGAAAAGGTTTTGAAATCCAGCCTCCTCTGTTACTTTCCTTGGGCAAGTTACCCTGTTGGAATCTCAATTTTCTCATCTGTAAAATGACTCTGATTCCTAATTCACTGGCGAGGACTGAGAAAGATCAAAAAGGGTCAAATGTCTAATAGTGTGCCTGGCACATAGTAGGAGCTTTACAAAAGATAGCTATTTTAGTAACTACAAGTTGAACATCCCCAATCTGCAAATCTGAAATCCAAAATCTGAAACTGGCTGGGCACAGTGGCTCATGCCTGTAATCCCAGCACTTTGAGAGGCTGAGGCTGGTGGATCACCTGAGGTCAGGAGTTCGAGACCAGCCTGGCCAACATGGTGATATCCCATTTCTACTAAAAATATAAAAATTAGCTGGGCATGGTGGTGCATTCCTATAATCCCAGATACTCAGGAGGCTGAGGCACGAGAATTGCTTGAACTCAGGAGGTGGCAGTTGCAGTAAGCCAAGATCACACCACTGTACTCCAGCCTGGGCGACAGAATGAAACTCTGTCTCAAAAACAAAAAAAAAAAAACCTGAAAGTTTCTGAGTGCTGACAAGATGCTCAAAGCAAATGCTCACTGGAGCATTTTGGATTTGGAATTAGGGATGCTCAACTGGTTAAGTATCTGCAAATATTCCACAATGTGAAATACTTCTGGTCCCAAGCATTTTGGATAAGAGATACTCAACCTGTACAGGCAAACCAATATACCATTTAGGAATGCAGAGAGAACACCTGTCTTAGAGGTAAGGAAAGGCTAAAACTGAACGCAGTTTGGCTTCCTTTAATTATCAATCCAGAAATGATTCATTTGCCTCTGAGACCCCTATGAGTTCAGGTTACAAAGTAATGCCTCTGAATACCTAGAGATCTCTAATAGTAATTAATTGTGGTGTGGTGTCTTTAAACTGTTAATCATTTTCAAAGGCCCACTGGAAATCATGTACATTTAAACAGTATAACAGGGCATATCCTAACATCTTATCAGTTATTTTTAAAATTAAAAATTAAATCATATCATTTAATGTGGTAACCCAGATTATCTCACTGATATATGTACCAGATTGAATTTTATTTTATTTTATTTTTGAGACGAAGTCTTGCTCTGTTGCCAGGCTGGAGTGCAGTGACACGATCTTGGCTCACTGCAACCTCCGCCTCCCAGGTTCAAGCAATTCTCCTGCCTCAGCCTCCCGAGTAGCCGGGACTACAGGTGCGTACCACCACGCCCAGCTAATTTTTGTATTTTAGTAGAGACGGGGTTTCACCACGTTGGCCAGGATGCTCTCGATCTCTTGACCTCGTGATCTGCCTGCCTCGGCCGCCCAAAGTGCTGGGATTACAGGCGTGCGCCACCATGCCCGGCCTATTTACTTATTTTTTGAGACAGGGTCTCACCCAGGCTGGAGTGCACTGTCGCAATGTTGGCTCACTGCAACCTCTGCCTCCCAGGCTCAAGAGATCCTCCCGCCTAAGCCTCCCGAGAAGCTGGGACTACAGGCATGTGCCACCATGCCCGACTATTTTTGCATATTTTTTTGGTAGAGATGGAGTCTTGCCATGTTGCCCAGGCTGGTCTTGAACTCCTGGACTCAAGCGATCTACCCACTTCAGCCTTCTAAAGTGCTCGGATTACAGGGGTGAACCACTGCACCAGGCCTCCAGATTAAATTTTAAAGGGGAAAAAGATATTTATGAAATGGAAACTAGGTAAAAGAAAATCATTCAAAATATGAAGTATTTGGATTGGGGGTCAGAGTGTCTAGACTGGTAGGTAAAAAAAAAATCCCTGATCATTACCTTAGAAAAGTATGGAGATGGAATCTCAGATAACAATTATCTGACCATTCCTTAAACTACCAGTGTTTTCAACAATGCCACAGGAGAGACTTCATCAACAGTCCTGCTCTGAGAAGTCATACCTTGTGTCAAGTAATCTTGTCTTTTCCCCTGGGTTCTGTCCTGCCAACCCACTGACCCTATTTTCTTAACTCCAAATTGGGAATCACCATTCAGCTGGCAGCAAGACAAAATGTCAACTGCAGCTGTCCTGACTACTCCAGGACATAAGTTCATGGCACCTTCTAGACAGCAGCCATCTCTGTGTGCTGCACCCCTCATCCCCACCTTGACTTGTCCTTCCCTACCTGACTTCCACTTCCGGCTTGTTGTGTCGTTCCACAACCTGGGAGGAGAAGTTCTCCAGGCAGAGGGCAGCCTGCAATGTGGCCCGCACGGCACTCAGGTAGGGGCGGAGAGTGGCAGTCTATAGGAAATAACACAGAGGAAAGGGAAGATCAAAATGTGTCACGCCAAACCCACTGATCCCCTATTCCAGCTCCCATGAAGCCAGGTAGCATTGAGGGTGCAAAGCTCTTTAAGACACCACTGTGAACAGAACAGACTAGGCCTTCGAGACACCTTCCAAGGTGTAGAATGGTGGTTTTCAACAGAAGACAATTTTGCCTGCCAGGGTACATTTGGCAATGTCGAGACATTTCCTTTCTTTCTTTTTTAACCTAGGGTCAGACCAGAGGAATGCTGAGACATTTTCAATTGTCATGACTTGGCAGGGAGGGGAACTGCAGGCATTGAGTGGACAGATATCCACTAAACATACTACAATGCACTACAAAGAATTATCGAGCCTCAAGTATCAATAGTGCTGAGGTTGAGAAAGGGATCTAGTGACATACCAGTGAATGCATGATTGTCGTCAATCTATTAGGCCAACAAACGTATAGCTGTACTGTTTGCCAGGCACTGAGCTAACTGGGAATTCAATGATAATTAACACTGTCTCTACCCTCAAACAGCTCAACTAGATAGCAGATATACAGAAAATTACTGTGATATAAAAACGAAATGTGAAATATTTAGATTTACAAGTTATCTATATTTGCAGAAGAAACTGGTTTTGAAGGTGAAATGGGATTAGGAGGATTTTATAATGAGAAAAAGTAGAATAAGGACATTCTTTTTTTTTTTTTTTGAGACAGAGTCTCGCTCTGTCGCCCAGGCTGGAGCACAGTGGCACGATCTCGGCTCATGCAAGCTCCACCTCCCAGGTTCATGCCCTTCTCCTGCCTCAGCCTCCTGAGTAGCTGGGACTACAGGCGCCCACCACCACACCCGGCTAATTTTTTGTATTTTTAGTAGAGACAGGGTTTCACGGTGTTAGCCAGGATGGTCTCAATCTCCTGACCTTGTAATCCGCCCACCTCGGCCTCCCAAAGTGCTGGGATTACAGGCGTGAGCCACCACACCCTGCCAGAATAAGGACATTCTTAGTAGAGGGATTAGCTTCTAGCTGCACTGGTCAGTCCTTGTATCAGCCAAATTCTTTCCCGCCTCAGAGCTTTACACATGCTTGACCGTCTATTTGTAGGCTTTTCTCCTCTTTCTTTGCCTAAGTCATCCTCCAGATCTCAGCTTAATTAAGGAAGGCCTCTTAGAGAGGCCTTGACATCCCCCTACAAAGCATTTATTACAACTTACAATAAAATGTCTTTCATGTCTTCTTTTTATCTATTTATTTATTTATTTTTGAGACGGAGTCTCGCTTCTGTCGCCCAGGCTGGAATGCAGTGGCACGATCTCTGCTCACTGCAATCTCCACCTCCCGGGTTGAAGCGATTCTCCTGCCTCAGCCTCCCGAGTAGCTGGGATTACAGGCGCACACCACCATGCCCAGCTAATTTTTGTATTTTTAGTAGAGACGGGGTTTCACCATGTTGGTCAGACTTGTCTTGAAATCCTGACCTCAGGCAATCCGCCCACCTCGGCCTCTCAAAGTGTTGGGATTACAGGCGTGAGCCAACGTGCCCGGCCTTTATTTTTCATTTTTTTTTGAGACAGAATCTTACTCCGTTGCCCAGGCTGGAGTGCAGTGGTGCAATCTTGGCTCACTGCAACCTCCACCTCCCGGGTTCAAGTGATTCACCTGCCTCAGCCACGCGAATAGCTGAGATTACAAGTGTGCACCATCGTGCCTGGCTAATTTTTGTATTTTTAATAGAGATGGGGTTTCGCCATGTTGGCCAGGCTGGTCTCAAACTTCTGACCTCAAGTGATCCGCCTATCTCAGCCTCCTAGTGCTGGGATTACAGGCATGAACCACTGCACCTGGCCTCCTTCATGCCTTTGTAAATTGATTTCTCCTTTACTAGGCTGTAAACCTCATGGTCAACAGACCATATCTATTTTATTCACAGCTATATAGCCTCCAACCTAGCTCAGTACCTAACATATACAGTGTCTCACTCATTTCCTGTAGAGTAAGTGAGCAAAAGAAATAATTAAGGTTAGAGTAATAAAAAAGGACAGCAAGAGTTTCAGAGTAGTAATGAGTACAATGTTTCTGTATATGAGAAGCATTTTAGATTCACTAAATGACGCTGCAGTGGTAGGCTGAGGTAAGATCATGGGGAATCTTGAATGCCAGGCTATCAAGTTTAGCTTTTCTCTTAAGGGGGTAAGGAACTACTGGGGCTTTCTGACGAGGAAGTTCATGACTGCAGCTGCATGGTGGCTCTGAGGAGAATGATTTGGAGAGGGAAGTGAGACATACAGCAGACTATGACAAGCAAAGAGTATCACAAGCGTTGGACTGACATTAGATGGAGTGGATAATGGAACTGAAAAACAACTTCCCAGGGGCTCACGCCTGTAATCCCAGCACTTTGGGAGGCCGAGGTGGGTGGATTACCTGAGGTCAGGAGTTCAAGACCAGCCTGGCCAACATAGCAAAACCCTGTGTCTACTAAAAATACAAAAAATTAGCCGTGGCAGGCGCCTGTAATCTCAGCTACTTGGGAGGCTGAGGCAGGAGAATTGCTTGAACCCAGGAGACTGAGGTTGCAGTGAGCCAAGATCACGCGACTGTGCTCCAGCCTGGGCGACTGTGCTCCAGCCTGGGCAACAGAGCGAGACTGTGTCTTAAAAAAAAAGAAAAGAAAAAGAAAAACCACTTCCAACGAACTGTGGTCCAACCATTCAATTAACTACTACTTAGCAATAAAAATGAGTAACTATTGATACACACAACATGGTTGACTCTCAAATGTATTACTGTAAGAAGCCACACTTAAAAGCCTGCATACTAAAGAATTCCATTTACATGACAATCTGAAAAAGGCAAAACTACAGGGGGGGAAAAACCAGTGGTTGTTGGGGGGTGGGAAGGAAGAGAGGACTGATTACAAAAGGGCTTGAGGGAACTTTTTGGGGTGATGGAAATGTTCTGTATTTTGGTTACAGTAGTGGTTACACAACTTGACTTTTTTTTTTTTAAGACACGGGATCTTGCTATATTGTCCAGGCTGAAGTGCAGTGGCTATTCACAGGCGTGATCAGTGTACTACGGCCTCGAACTTCTGGGTTCAAGTGATCCTCCTGCCTCAGCCTCCTGAGTGGATGGTACTACAGGCGCATGCCACCATACCCAGCAAATTTTTTTTTTTTTTTTTTGAGACGGAGTCTCGCTGTGTCGCCCAGGCTGGAGCGCAGTGGCGCGATCTCCGCTCACTGCAAGCTCCGCCTCCCGGGTTCATGTCATCCTCCTGCCTCAGCCTCCCAAGTAGCTGGGACTACAGGCGCCCGCCACCACGCCCGACTAATTTTTTGTATTTTTAGTAGAGACGGGGTTTCACCGTGTTAGCCAGGATGGTCTCGATCTCCTGACCCTGTGATCCGCCCGCCTCGGCCTCCCAAAGTGCTGGGATTACAGGCTTGAGCCACCGTGCCCGGCCCACCCGGCAAGTTTTTGCAACGCTTTTTTTTTTTTTTTGAGATGGAGTCTCGCTCTGTCGCCCAGCACCACGCCCGGCTAATTTTTTGCATTTTTAGTAGAGAAGGGGTTTCACCGTGTTAGCCAGGATGGTCTGGATCTCCTGACGTCGTGATCCGCCCGCCTCAGCCTCCCAAAGTGCTGGGATTACAAGCGTGAGCCACCGCGCCCGGCCTTTGTCAACAGTTATAGAAAGTAAACCTAAAAAGGGTGACTAGCTCCGTGACGCCTGTCCTTTCGTGAATAAAACAGATGTAGTCTCATGTAATACCTCAATAAACTTGAATTTTTAAAAATCAAGAGGCATGTGCCCCACTGGAAAAAAAAAATCCAGATTTCTAGCAGAGATATGAGGTCACAAAGTTTGCCAGGATAGGGAACCCAGGAGGAAGAGCAAATTTAGAATGGAAGATGAGTTTTGAACTAGAGGTCTAATTTCAAGGCCTCTTCAAGATATCCAGGCAAACCTTGAAAGAGAGCTGAGAAGCCAGATTAGGAGTCATCAGAATGAAGGCAGTTATCGAAGCCAGGAGACTAGATCGGTATCATCACGGAAGGTGTGACGAAGAGGGAGATGGTCATCCAAAGTCACAACTCCCAGGAATGCCCACATGTATGAAAAAGGCCCACATGTATGAAAAAGGGAGGACTTCCAGGAAGGGAGGGATGAGCAGTATCACAACTAACATACACTAAGGCTGACACAGTTCAGTTCTGACCAGGAAAGGCCTGAATGGAAACAACACGAGAGATCCTCCAGTGGGGTGGAAGCAGGGCTGGAGGTACCAAGAATGGGATAAGGAAGTGTGGCGGCCTGCCTTAAGCAACTGTAAGGTCAGGAAGGCAGAAGAGGATAAAGGGCGTATTTAATGAAGTTCCGCTGTGGATAGGCAGGTGGACTTGCTTCATGCCTCAGCGGCCCTTCGACCGGCTAAGAGGGTACGGGTACGTACCCTCGAAACGCTCCAAAGAGCCTAGGAGACCCCACTTCCGGCTTCCTACAGGGCTCAGGAAAAGCCCCTACCTGCTTCGAAGGCTGACCGTGAAGCCGCAAGGCCCGCTTCATAGCAGGGAGTACCCCCACTCGTCCCTTCCTCACCTCGGACCCCCCGCCCCGCCTCTTTTTCCCACCCTCATCGTGTCCCCACAACCCCCCGGCATCCCTCGGCCCCGCGCCCCTGCGGCAAAGCTACATCTCCCACCGACCCACTGCCCTGACGCTGAACAGCCGGGGGTCCCTGGCCGGGGGCCCGGCTCTCTCACCATCGCGGGCGCTGGCTGGGCCGGAAAGCGGAAGTACGGAAGTGGCCAGCCCCGCGATGCCTGCCCTTTCGCGAGAAGCGCAGCTGCGGTCTCCGCCCGGACTTCCGGACGGTACCATCTATGCTCTGAGCGGGGTAGGGAGCCCTTACGAACGCTTGAGCCTTCCGGAAGTTTTCCACCTAGGGCTGTCTCGGTATTTTTAAACTCTTGCACTCGAGTCACTACTTAAGCTCCTCCAGGAATGGGTGCAGCTCCCCTTTGTGCCTTCGGCCTTCTTGTCACCTTTGCCACAACATCCCCCCAGGTAGGCAATGGTACAGCCCAGCTTCAGATTGGGCACCAAATTAGGACAAGCCGAAGTGGACGAGCCCTTCGTTTCTTCCGGTTCTGTGCTCCCATCCTTTCTCTCGCCCCTCCTACCCGCAGCTCCTGGGGCTCGGCGGGGCTAACTGCAGCGCGGAGACCTCGGCCGCCAAGCCCCGCCTCCCGCCCCTGGCTGTGCCCTGGGGTTCGCATGAGGCCGACCACCCGCACCCTACCTCTGGCGGGCTTGCTCGAAGCCCACCTTCTCCCCACCCCCGGCAAACTCCAGTAGGCTCGCCCTCGCTGACTCCCCGCCCCCGCGTCAACTGCAAGGGGCCCGCCCATAGCCAGTTCCGGGGCGGTTGCTCACGTCGACCGGAACTCCCCGCCCCCTCCCGCGGCCCCGGGGCCGTAGGAGGCCGCAGTGAGGAGGTAGAGGGGGCGGGGGTCGCGCTAGGGTGTCCCTAGAGAACGAGGACTCTGAAGGCGGGACATTTGGGCGACCCCCGGTCGGGGCCACCCATTAAACAGTCTCACTTCTTCTGTGCCAGACACTGAACTGGGCTTTTGACGGGCATCATCTCTTAATCCTCAGAACATCCCAGGGAGGTAGGTACTATTGTTATCCCCATTTTTCAGATTCAGACTTTTAATGGGGAAACAGACCGAGACTTCTTTTGTTCCCATTTTACAGATGGAAAAACTGAGACTCAAAAAGGTCAAATAACATGTTCAGGGGCACATAAGTAGAGAATGGTAAAGCCTGGGCTTGAACCCAGGTCTGTCTGGCTTACCAGCCCACGTTCTAAACCACTATTAGTGACTAGAGAAGGGAGAAAGGTGGAATAGGGTAAGAAAAGAGGCCAAGAGTCCCAGAGAACATGGTAAGAATGGGGTGCTTGGAACTCGAAGTCTTAGCAGAACCCAAGAGAAATAGAAGGGAAAGAAAGAGCATCAGAAAGGCAAGGCAAGGCATAGCAGTATAGCATGGTGATCAGGGTGCAGACTCAAGACTAGCGGGGTTTAAATTGCATCTTGGAAGCATAGGCACATACCCACCCTTACAGAGTCTCAGTTTCTTTCTCTGTAAAAACGAGATCACAATGGTCCTTGTTCATGGCGCTGAGTGAGAAATTCAGTGAGATAAGCTGATAAAGTGCTCTGTACCTAGCCTGGTACACAGTTAAGTGCCCTGTGACTAGGAACTGTGCCATCAATTTTGTCAGTAAGGGACTGAAGCCTGGTTTCCTTGAGGCCGTCCCTGGAGGTAAGAAGCCCTTGGGCTTTTCTCAAACCACTTTGTCGCCCATCAATGGCCCTGTCCTCTCCAGCTCCACAGGATCCCCATATCCTGGGCCATGAGTGAGTTGAAAGACTGCCCCTTGCAGTTCCACGACTTCAAGTCTGTGGATCACCTGAAGGTCTGTCCCCGCTACACGGCAGTGCTGGCGCGCTCCGAGGATGATGGCATCGGCATCGAGGAGCTGGACACCCTGCAGCTGGAGCTGGAGACCCTGCTGTCTTCTGCCAGCCGGCGCCTGCGTGTGCTTGAGGCCGAAACCCAGGTGATACCCCAGAGAAGGGCCATCACCAGAGATGGACTGCAACAAGTTACGGGATGGGTCATTGAGTTAGCCCCATATGCTGAGACTTGGGGTACAGGGATTTGTGGGGAGAGGGAGAGAAACCCAAACTGGGTTTGCATGACACAAAAAATACACAAGGATATGCATGATCCTCTTAAATTGCAAGATTTCTAATTCAGTAAGCATTTATTGGCACCCCACCCATCCCCCATTATGTTCTGGGTCCTATGCTAGTTATTAGAGAAAGGTAATTAGGACAGTTTTGGCTGTCAAGGAGCTTGGCAGCTAGGAAAGTGAGAAAGTCAAGTACATACCAGGTGATGGGATGTTGTGGTTAGGAGTCCTAGGGAACTGGAATGGGGAAACCTGGATTTGAATCCTGGCATAAGCACTTGCTAGCATTGCTGTTTCCTAGCTATGTGACTTTGAGAAAGTTGCCTCATATCTCTGAGTATCAGTTTCCCTGTTTGCAAAGTGGGGTGAATAATAGGATCTACCTTGGTGCTTTTGTGAGGATTAAAAGAGAATTTTTTGCAAAAGCTCAGCCCAATGCCAGACACTAAGTAAGCACTTCAGATGTTATTTATTTGCTACTCTGATTACTTTATTCACTGCATAAAGATGCCTTGAGCCTTGTGTGCCAGGCGCTATGCTGTATCCTGTAAAATAGAGATGGTTAAGGTGGGCTTTCTGGTCTTCAGTAGCTCATGGTCTAGTTGAAGAGACAAGGTGCGATGGTCATTTCAGTGTGACCAAACAACACAGTTGGGTGCACGGTGGAGGTGTGAAGTGCCAGAGACTTCTAGAGGAAGGAGGTGCCAACTGGACCTAAAAGGATGATGGAATTAACTTGTCCCTGGGAATCCATGGACCCTCCTGGAGGAAGGCTATGACTCAAGTTGTATTTTAGTATCTAAGAACCTGGGTAACTGATTCAGAGAAGGCATCTCAGTAGTGGTGACATCGAAGTGAAGGTTTGCTGAGAGGATTCTTCTGTTAAACAGTATGTGACTGGCACGGGTGATACAGAAGTAAATCAGAGTATAGATGAACAAGTGAATGAGATGATGAGAAGTATATGAATAAAGTCCTAAGAGGCCAGGCACAGAAAATGAGCTGAATTTTGAAGGATGAGTAAGAGTTTACTACGTAAAAAGAGGATGGGGAAAGACCCAGGAGTCTCCTTAGATTCTAGATCGTAATTTATTCACTAGAGGAAAGAGATATTCTGTGTTTTCCCTTCTCCCCCTTAGTGACAGTTTCTGTAAATTTCAGATCCTCACCGACTGGCAGGATAAGAAGGGTGACCGACGATTCCTGAAGCTGGGTCGAGACCATGAACTTGGAGCTCCCCCCAAACATGGGAAGCCCAAGAAGCAGAAACTGGAAGGGAAGGCAGGACATGGGCCGGGCCCTGGCCCAGGACGGCCCAAATCCAAAAACCTTCAGCCCAAGATCCAGGAATATGAATTCACTGATGACCCTATCGACGTGCCACGGATCCCCAAAAATGATGCCCCCAACAGGTTCTGGGCTAGAGAACATAGAAGGGGGCCTCAAGGTTCTGGTGGTAGAGGCACTGGTGAGGCAGGGGCGCCCACTCAGGATCTGCTTTTCCCTGCAGGTTCTGGGCTTCAGTGGAGCCCTACTGTGCTGACATCACCAGCGAGGAGGTCCGCACACTTGAGGAGCTACTGAAGCCCCCAGAAGATGAGGCTGAGCATTACAAGGTAGAAACTCTGGGCCTTGATAGACATGATGCAGAACAAGAGTTCAGAGGTGCCTGAGAATTAAAGCTACCAAAGCCATGCATCATCTTCCTTCCCCTACCCTGTCCAGCCTGCTGTCTGCTCCATCAATGCACCCAGACACCTAGGCCCCAACTCAGCATTCTCCGTGCACTGCCTCCCCTCTACCCCAGCCAAATGTCAACATGCCCTCAAGCATCTACTTAAGTGAAGTCTGCCCATGTTCCTTTATCCCCGTCCCCTCTGCTTTGGTCCAAGCCTTCATCAACTTCTATCCAAACAGCCTCTTAACTCTCTTCCTGTTTTGAGACCTCTGGAGGAAACTTTCTTCTTTCTTTAAGATATAAAACTTGGGCCAGGTGCAGTGGCTCATGCCTGCAATCCTAGCACTTTGGGTGGCCAGGGCGGGCAGATTGCTTGAGCTCAGGAATTCGAGACCAGCCTGGGCAACATGCTGAAACCCCATCTCTACTAAAATACAAAAATTAGCCAGGCATCGCGGTGTGCGCCTATAATCCCAGCTACTAGGGAGCCTGAGTCAGGAGAATCTCTTGGACCCGGGAGGTGGAAGTTGCAGTGAACCGAGATCACGCCACTGCACTCCAGCCTGGGCAACAGAGCAAGACTCCGTCTCCAAAAAAAAAAAAAAGATATAAAAGTCACCTCACGCCTGTAATCCCAACATTTTGGGAGGCTGTGGCAGGCAGATCATCTGAGGTCAAGAGTTCAAGACCAGCCTGACCAACATGGTGAAACGCTGTCTCTACTAAAAATACAAAAATTAGGCCGGGCGTGGTGGCTCACGCTTGCAATCCCAGCACTTTGGGAGGCCGAGGTGGGCGAATCACGAGGTCAGGAGATCGAGACCACAGTGAAACCCCGTCTCTACTAAAAATACAAAAAAAAAATTAGCCGGGCGTGGTGGCGGGCGCCTGTAGTCCCAGCTACTCGGAGAGGCTGATGCAGGAGAATGGCGTGAACCCGGGAGGCGGAGCTTGCAGTGAGCCGAGATTGCGCCACTGCACTCCAGCCTGGGCGACAGAGCAAGACTCCGTCTCAAAAAAAAAAAAAAAAAAATAGAAAAATTAGCCGGGAACGGTGGCATGCGCCTGTAATCCTGGCTACTCGGGAGGCTGAGCCAGGAAAATCACCTGAACTGGGGAGGCATCGGTTACAATGAGCCAAGATCGTGACACTATATTCCAGCCTGGGTGACAGAACAAGATTCCATCCATAAAAAAAAAAAAGAAGGTATAAAACTGTATGTTTTAATGATGAAAATAAATAAAACATGCTCCATTATAGAAAATACAGAAAAGTGTTGAGGGAGAATGCTCCCATAGGTCAGCTGTCATGATCAGATGTGCTCATGACATGGTGCTGCATCTAGGCCTCTCTTCATCCTGTTATCTACAGGATCAAGTCCACGCATCCCAGTCCTTGGCACAGCTCCAGTGCCCCTCTCCATTTTCCTCAGCCATACCCCTCTTCATTGCCGTGTTGACCAGTCCCACAAGTATCTTGCCCTCATTCCAGGACACCACAGCCTCCTTGCTGGTCTCTGGGCCTCTGGCAAGCTCTTCTCTCCCTCTTCTCTCCTTGACAGACTTGACGCACCCTTCAAGGCCCTGATCTCATGTTACCTCCACCAAAGCACCCTTTCAGATTCCCCAGCAGAAAGTTAGTCTCTCCTTTGTGCTGCCACAACACTTTGATCTATCTCTTTCACTTCACTTACCTGATTTTTAAAAAATTTATTTGAAAAAGAGTTCATACAGACAGCAGTAAATTCAAGAATACAAAAGGTAATTCCCTGTCACCTGTGACCTGACGGCTCCTAATTCTCTCGAGGCAATTGCTGTGACCTGAGACAATCCGTGTACGTAGAGTATTCTGCACCTTCTATTTTGGGAATTGTTTCAGATTGGCTTCTGTGTGTGTCTTAGTTGTTTTTGGACCTGTCTCCCTTACTAGAGTGTGAAGTAGAGGTTTTATCTTCTTTGTACGTTCTTACCTATACCTGACACTGGTCTTGGCCCTGGACTAGGGACTTGAGAGATATAAGACAGGTAAGTGAATGAATGAATGAAGCATAGCTGGCCAGTGCTTACCCACTCAGGGTTGGGTGCCATCTTTTCCACAGATCCCACCCTTGGGGAAGCACTACTCCCAGCGCTGGGCCCAGGAGGACCTGCTGGAGGAGCAGAAGGATGGGGCCCGGGCAGCTGCCGTGGCTGACAAGAAGAAAGGCCTCATGGGGCCACTGACCGAACTGGACACTAAAGGTAGGCCTCTCACCTCCCTGCCAACCCCAGGTCAGGAGTTGAGTTCCAGAACTTCAGCCCACCTGCCCTCCTTTCCTGTGCCCGCTTAGATGTGGATGCCCTGCTGAAGAAGTCTGAGGCCCAGCATGAACAGCCGGAAGATGGATGCCCCTTTGGTGCCCTGACGCAGCGCCTCCTGCAGGCCCTGGTGGAGGTGAGCACCCTAACTCAAAACAGAAACCACATTTACTTTGTGTTTTAATGTGTTATGCTTATTTTTTACTGGAATTTATCATACATTTATTAGGTTGGTGCAAAAGTAAAAACCTGGACTAATATATAGCAAAAGATTGGGAATAATATATAACTTTTGCACCAACCTAATAGAAAAGTGCACAGATCATAAATGTACAGTTTTCACAAATGAGCTTGTATTACCAACCTGGAGATTGCAAAATGAAACATTACTATATCCTAGAAGCCCCTCTCATGCCCCTGTTTTTCTCCAACTTCCCCCAAAGGTAGCCTCTACTCCACAATTACTTTTGCTAAGCATCTATTGGAGGGGCTTTATACACATCCCCCCACTAAAGGCCAGGACAATGGTTAACACTGTGTTACAGATAAGAAGATTGAGGCTCAGAAAAGGGAACTGTTCACTTGAGGTCTCACACAGCAGGATTCAAACCCTAGCTTCAGGGTCCCTGTCGTTATACCTGCTGGTTGACCTTAGACACACCCTCACACTCTTTCACCTCATTGAGACTCAGTTTTCTATTCTAGCTCAAACACAATAGTTTATCTCATGTAACAGTCTGGGTACATGTTCCAGGTTATCTAAGGTAGGGGAAGGGGCAGGTCTCTACCTCATATCATTAGACAGGGACCCCAGCTGACGGTGGCCTTGCAATCTGCACAGGGTCACTCTGGGCGTCATTGTCACTCCGGTCCCACAGAATAAGAGCAAGGAGGCTGGGCGCGGTGGCTCATGCCTGTAATCCCAGCACTTTGGGAGGCTGAGGCGGGCGGATCACAAGGTCAGGAGATCGAGACCATCCTGGCTAACATGGTGAAACCCCATCTCTACTAAAAATACAAAAAAATTAGCCGAGCATGGTGGCGGGCACCTGTAGTCCCAGCTACTTGGGAGGCTGAGGCAGGAGAATGGCGTGAACCCGGGAGGCGAAGCTTGCAGTGAGCCAAAATCACGCCACTGCACTCCACAGCCTGGGCGACAAAGTGAGACTCCATCTCAAAAAAAAAAAAAAAAAAAAGCAAGGAGGAGTGTGTGAAGGAAACTTTTTAACTTTTTGGGCCATGCCTAGCTGTGGCTCCTATCTCTTCTAATCACTTTCCCCTGGAGAGAATCTGTCACATGACCATACCCGCCTGCAAGAGAGCCTGGGAAGTGTAGTGCAACTGGACAGGCATTGCCTAGCTGCCGTGGAGGAGAGGAGAGTATGGCGTTCGGACAGCTAGCACCTCTGCCACAGCAGGCCTAGCACAGTGCCTGGTGCGTTGCAGACGCTTCACAAACCTTAGCTGTTCATTACCATCATTGAGTGTTAATCATTTCTCTTCTGTGTTCCTTTTTCTTCATATCAGTATGAAAATAAAAGGGATTTCTAGAATGATCGAAGCAATTTGGGATCAGTATGGGAAGGCTTCCCACAGTAAGTGGGATGGGAAAGATAAAAGGATATTTCTGGTGTTTGAAGACTGTCAATGTAGGTCAGAAAGGAGCAGGAAAGTGGAACAGCTATTTTTCCTTCCACTCATTTTTGTGGTCTTCTAGGAAAATATTATTTCCCCTATGGAGGATTCTCCTATTCCTGACATGTCTGGGAAAGAATCAGGGGCTGACGGGGCAAGCACCTCCCCTCGCAATCAGAACAAGCCCTTCAGGTGAGTGGTGTCCTATCCACAACCCACAGTCTGGCCCCCGCTTCTGTTGGCTTCTCTCCATCTCAACCTGGGGAAGTCCTCATCAATAAGAGGCTGGGGGCAGTTAGGTGAAGCCCAATAGCAGTCTCAAGTGTGAGTGCTGGCCCAGCGTGTCTGCATGCACAGACTGAGTGCAGGGTTGTTCAGCACAGAACTGTTCATACCATAAATAACCCAAATGTCCTGCTGAAGGGGAATGGTTGGCTAAATTGGCATAACTCCATATGATGAAATAACTTGGAGCTATTAATCATATAGCTGCAAGTATAGAGAAATATAGTTAAATGACATGAAAAGATGTAAATTATAGAGTGACAAGTGGGGAAAATGTTAGTTGTAGCCCAGTACAGATTATAATACTATTTTTACTTAAAATATATTTCTTTTTTTCTTTTTCTTTTTTTTTTTTTGAGATGGAGTCTCGCTCTTGTCGTTTAGGTTGGAGCGCAATGGCGCAATCTTGGCTCACTGCAACCTCCGCCTCCCAGGTTCAAGCGATTCTCCTGCCTCAGCCACCAAGTAGCTGTGATTACAGGTGCCTGCCACCACGCCTGGCTAATTTTTGTATTTTTAGTAGAGACGGGGTTTCACCGTCTTGGCCGGGCTGGTCTTGAACTCCTGACCTCAGGTGATCCTCTCGCCTCAGCCTTCCAAGGTGCTGGGATTACAGGTGTGAGCCACCGTGCCTGGCTTACTTAAAGTATATTTAAATATGTGCACATAGGGAAAAAACCTGGACTAATATGTAGCAAAAGATTAGGAATAATATATAACAAAATCTGGAATATATATAATAATGTATAACAAAATAATAGTAATTCTGTCTGGGTTGTTGGCATTACAGGTTTTTCCATATTTTTTGGATAGTAGATACATATGTTGCTTGTGTTTAAAAACCAGACCAGATGTGTCTGTCCCTCCCTTTGTATCTGGATAGATACAGAGGGGGTGCCCAAAGGGAAAGGCAGGTTTTCACTGACCTTGGGAAGCCCTGGGAACCTCCAAGGTGGGCCCTTCTCCAAGCTGGCTCTTGAGTCTGACGGGCCTGCCTCCCCCTGTAGTGTGCCGCATACTAAGTCCCTGGAGAGCCGCATCAAGGAGGAGCTAATTGCCCAGGGCCTTTTGGAGTCTGAGGACCGCCCCGCAGAGGACTCCGAGGATGAAGTCCTTGCTGAGCTGCGCAAACGGCAGGCTGAGCTGAAGGCACTTAGTGCCCACAACCGCACCAAGAAGCACGACCTGCTGAGGTGAGTGTGAGCAGGATGCACGGTCCCAGGGGTAGCCTTGGAGGCTGTGGCCATGGCTGGTCACCTTCCATGGGTTTTACAACAGGCTTTCCAAGCCTGGCTGGCCTCTAAATCACCTGGAGAGCCTCGAAAAAAACAGCAGTGGCCAGTCCACCAGGTATGTCTCAAACAAATTCTAATTCCACAGAGTGGGGCTCAGGCATCTGTGACTGATTGATGTTGATGGACTGATTTGATTTGGTTTGGTTTTTTTTTTTTTTTTTTTTTTAGAGGGAGTCTCGCACTGTCACCCAGGCTGGAGTGCAGTGGCACGATCTCGGCTCACTGCAAGCTCCGCCTTCCAGGTTCACGCCATTCTCCTGCCTCAGCCTCTTGAGTAGCTGGGACTACAGGCACCCGCCACCACGCCTGGCTAATTTTTTTGTATTTTTAGTAGAGGCGGGGTTTCACCCTGTTAGCCAGGATGGTCTCCATCTCCTGACCTCATGATCCGCCTGCCTCGGCCTCTCAAAGTGCCGGGATTACAGGCGTGAGCCACCGCACCCGGCCTGGTTTGGTTTTTTAATTATGGTAAAGGCATAATATAAAATTTATCTCCATGGGAAGCTGAGGCAGGAGAATCGGTTGAACCTGGGAGGCGGAGGTTGCAGTGAGCCGAGACTGCACCATTGCACTCCAGCCTGGGCAACAAGAGTGAAACTGCATCTCAAAAAAAAAAAAAGAAAAAATAATTTACCCTTCTTAACCATTTTTAAGTGTACAGTTTAGTAGTGTTACCCATATTCACATTGTTGTGTGATTTATTTTTTGTCTTTTCATGCTTTTCTTTTTATCCCCAAAGTTTTATTATTAAAAATTTGATACACACAGAAAATCTGAAAGAATCATACAATAAACATCAGTATATTCTCCACCTAGACTAATTAACTGTTAACATTTTGTTGGAGATCTGTGATTTTTATTTGCTTATCACAAGAAATTGACCAGTGTTTTAGGACATGTTCTTTTGGGAATCTATCATGGTGCCTGCCATTCATTTGATGTCAACTCCCATCCATCTTGTTCTGCATTGATCACAACAAGGGTATAGGTGACATCTGGAGGAAGACTGTGGAATAGCTACCCTTTAGTTAGATAGGGAAGCAACCCAAACAAGTCTCTTTGCTTCTCACAGACAAGTGCTGTGTCTTAACTTCATAGTGCCCTGACAGGACAGGGCACATTCATTCATTTCACCTTTTTTTTTTTTTTTCTTTTTTTGAGACGGTGTCTCACTCTGTTGCCCAGGCTGGAGTGCAGTGGCACGATCTTGGCTCACTGCAACCTCCGCCTCCCGGGTTCAGGCAGTTCTTCTGCCTCAGCCTCCTGAGTAGCTGGGATTACAGGCATGCACCACCATGCCCGGCTAATCATTTGGCCATTCTTATTGTCTCTTAGGTATTGTGCTGGGGGCCAGTAAGAGAGGCAGAGCAAGGGACTTGCAGATTACTAGCAGATGATCAGTAAAGACAAGTGCCATTAAAAGGAGAGGTAGTTGCTAACAAGTTGCCAGGGTATTTAAGGATAAGGGTGACTAATGTATGCTGAGGGCCTACTGTGTGTCAGGGGCTTTATGTACACTCACTCAAGTGTCGTGACAACAACCCAGGAGGGAGTTGCTATTTTCCTTGTTTACCAGATGAGGAAATAAAGGTCCAGTGAAGCGAAGTGCTCTGCTGAAGGTCACACACTCAATAAACAGCAAGCTGAGACTTGAGCCCGTGGCTGAATCAAAGCCTCTTTCTATAATAGTTCATGTTTTCTCTGAAAAGTGAGAAGAAGAAAACACAGATGGAAGAGGCACTGAGGGAAGCAGAGGGAGAGAGAGGAAGAGAGAGAAAAGTAGGCATGTGCAGTTACAGAAGTAATGGGCCCTAGCTGGGCCTGGTGGCTCATGCCTGTAATCCCAGCACTTTGGGAGGCTGAGGCGGGAGGCTCGTTTGAGCTCAGGAGTTCGAAACTAGCCTGGGCAATGTAGTAAGACCTCCATCTCTACTAAAAATTTTAAAAAATCAGCCAGGCATGGTGGCACATGCCTATAGTCCTACTCAGGAGGCTGACATGGGAGGATTGCTTGATCCTGGGAGGTGGAGGCTGCAGTGAGCTTGATCAGGCCACTGTACTCCAGCCTGGGTGACAGAGTGAGACCTGTCTCAAAAAAAAATAAAAAAGAAGTAATGGGCAATGAAGAAATGGCTCGTGGCTCTCAGGAAACCACAGCACAGCCCTTACCCTGCTGCAGAGCAGCTACAAGGCCTTAAGCAGCCCCTGACCTGAGCATCAGCATCCCCTTCTGGAAAACTGGCAGGCTGGACTCAATCACTAAGTGACCTTCCAGCTCCACCATCAATGAAATGTATAAATCAGATCCTATTCAGAGAGATTAATTTGGTGTCTCACCCACCTCCTGTCAGCCTCAGGCTGCCTAGACGTTAGGGGTCTCTGGAATGCAGATGCCGAAGTAAGCAGGCCTTCTGCTGGCACCGGAAAACCTGAAACAACAGTGTTTAAAAACAAGAGTTTGGCCCCAGCCTGCTCCAGATCTCCCCCTCACTAATTGTGGGATCCTGGGATCATCTTTGAGCCTCATTTTCCTCACGGGTAACATAGGAATAATAGTACATATTTTGAAGGGTTAGGAGGATTAACTGAAAGACAGAGAGAGTGGGTGTGCGTGTGTGTGTATACATATATATATATATATATATATATATATTTTTTTTTTTTTTTTTTTTTTTAGAGACAGGGTCTTAACTCTGTTGCCGAGGTTGGTCTCAAACTCCTGGCCTCAAGTGATCTTCCTGCTTCCACCTCCCAAAGCGTTGGGATTACAGGCATGAGCTACTTCGCCCAGCCTACTGTATATATTTTTAAGACCTTTTTTTTTTTTTTTTAAAGACACAGTCATGCTCTGTTGCCCAGACTGGAGTGCACTGGCATGATCATAGTTCACTGTAACCTTGAACTCCTGGCCTCAAGCAATCCTCAGCCCCCTTGGAGTTGGGACTACAGGTGTGCACTACGACACCCAGCTAATTTTTTAAAGTTTTTGTAGAGACAGTCTCACTATGTTGCTCAGACTGGTCTTGAACTCCTGGGCTCAAATGATCCTCCTGCCTTGGGCTCCCAAAGTGCTGGGACTGCAGATGTGAACCACCATGTGCAGCCAAGACTATTCTTTTAGAGCAGTTTTAAGTTCACAACAAAATTGAGAGAAAGGTACAGAGAATTCCCGTATACCCGCTGTCCCCACATGTGCACAGCCTCCCCCGTGATCAACATGAGTTAATATTTTTCAGGAGCTTAAAATAGTGCCATATAAGTGTAGTTCAGTAACTGCTTTTTGGTCACGACTGTATGACACAATCCACAGGCATGCCAGCCTGGGCTGGTGGGAAGGCTCAGTCTTGAAGAGGGAGGGGCCGCTCTCTGGAGGTGGGCTGACCATGGTACCTGGCCGGCTGGTCCCCACAGGCTAGCAAAGGAGGAGGTGAGCCGGCAGGAGCTGAGGCAGCGGGTGCGCATGGCTGACAACGAGGTCATGGATGCCTTTCGCAAGATCATGGCTGCCCGGCAGAAGAAGCGGACTCCCACCAAGAAAGAAAAGGACCAGGCTTGGAAGACTCTGAAAGAGCGTGAGAGCATCCTGAAGCTGCTGGATGGGTAGCCCTCACCCCTGCCTCAGGCTGATTATCTGGCCTGGGGAGGGGAAGGGAGGTCCACTTCCTTCTTTGGGCACAGGAAACATTGGCCTGTGGCTGTCCCTCAAATGGCGGCAGTCTCTAGAGGACCGTGGCCCCTTCCCCTGAGGTCTTTTGGCCTAGCTCTGTACAGCCAGAACACAGGAAGCCCTGCTGGGCTGACCTGAGGCCTAGTCTGTGCTTGGTCCCCAGGATGGGGTTGGAGGGGACTTCGTTTCTGGGTCTTCCTCTTCCCCCTCTTTACCATCCCCCACTCCCTAATCCCCTACCCGTCTCCCCTTCAAGGACTTCTCCCTTGTGGTTTTGTAAAGTACAAACTTAAGAATAAAGTGACTGCTGTGGTTTTTAAAAAAAAGCATCCAGTCTTTGAATGTCTGTTACAGTGGGGAGGAAGGAACCAGTGTGGGTGGTAAGGTTTGTGGAGGGTATGCTTGGTAGCTCTCAGCCCATGGCCACTAACCCATGGCATTCAGTCAGGGAGAACTTTCTGAGTACCTCTTTCTGAGGATACTTGTGGCTGCACGTAACAATGCCCCCCAGCTCAAAGTGGATTCACAGTAAGGAAATGTGTTGGCTGCAGGATTGGCAGTCCTGGGACAGAGTGACCTTCACAGTTAGCCAATCTAGCAATTCTTCAGGGTTATCAAGGGTCCAGGTTTCTTTTTTTTTTTTTTTTTATTTAAGTTCTAGGGTACATGTGCACAACGTGCAGGTTTGTTACATATGTATACATGTGCCGTGTTGGTGTGCTGTACCCATTAACTCGTCATTTACATTAGGTATATCTCCTAATGCTTTCCCTCCCCCCTCCCCCAAGGGTCCAGGTTTCTTAGGGGTCACCACACTGCCCTCCACAGTGTCGACTTCTGCCTAAGGTGAGTCCTTCTCTGGCTGTAGTGTGGCAGTGGAGCAGTTGGGGCCAGATGCTTCCTCATTTACATCCAGCACAGGAGGGAGCCGGAGCCAGCGGGCTTCCATGGCCCACCTACAGAAGCAAGAAGCCTTTTCCCAGATACCATCATGTTTCAGTGGCCCAAACTCAGTCTCACATGCCCATTCCTCAGCCACTGTGGCAAGGGAGACTGTAATGGGTTTACGCCTGTCAGAGTGGAGTTTGCTACTCCATCAAGGTGGTGGAGAGAGTAAAACCCAACAAGATCTGAGTAGGAAACGGGGAAGTGAGTGCTATATAGGCCACTGACAACGACTCTTCCACAGCTGGGGCAGGAAGCTTGGCCTAAGGGACACAGATGAATAAATATGCTCTGGTACCTGCCTCAAGTTGTTCCCAGACTGGTCTGAGAGAATCAGGGAATAATTTGCAATTTACTGTGGGAAGGTTGAGGTCCACGCAGGAGAGAAGGGAGGATAAGATTCCCTAAGGAAGTGACCTATGAACTGAGCCATAAAGAAGGAGGGCGAACACGGCCAACATTCTCGTATACCCAGCACCTCTCTGTTGGAGAAATGTTCCTTCCCCATCACACATGGTTCTTGTCTGACTGCCAAACTAGGGTGCACACATGACCCCAGCTTGGCCAGTCAAGTGCCAATCCCTCTAGCCACAATGATTAGTCCCAGAAGCAGGCATGTAACCCAAGCTGGGTCACTTGAGGCCCTCCATAACATTGCTCTGTGGATGCTGAGAAGAGAGTTTCACTTCTTTTTGGACCATAAGCCATAGACTATAAGCTCAGACTACCCCAGTGACCTGCTCTCCTCCCATGGGGAAAAACCTGCTCATGAGAATAAAGCCAGCTCAGAGAAGCCAAGCCAGGAGATGGAGAAGTGCTGCATCCAGCTATTCTTGAAGCCACCGGATCCTCCCTTAGACTTCCCACATATATCAGCCCACAAAGGCTTCTTTTGGCTTAAACTAGTTTGCTTTAGAGTTTTGTGATTTGTAACTAAAAAAGGCCTATTACAAGTGAATTTTGGCAAAAAGAAAGATGAAGTAGGATCCTGAGAAAGAGGACAGCATGAGGCCCTGCCTCCCACTAGCTGCTGGGCCAAGCTGCTGCAATTTCTCAGTGACTCATTGTCCCCAGGTTGCTCACAGCCTTCTCAGAGAGAAAAGACACCCACACATGCAATGATGAGAAACCAACTATAATCATAATGATAATGCAATGAAGTGCTCAGTAAATGTTAGTATGTACCAGGCATTGTTCTGAACTCATTCAACTACCTAATATTATGGGGTAGGTATCAGCTACCTCATAATAACATCCCATTTACAGATGAAGAAACTGAGGCTTAGAAGGTTACATACCTTGCTTTGTCAAGCAATTGAGTGGTTGAGAACAACATTCAGACTCAGGCCATTTGGCTTGCAGAGAGAGCCTCTTCATTACAACTCACTGGGGCCCCACTCCCATTACAGTGTATGTGAATGGTACTCCCTATACTTGGGCAGTGCCCAACCTGTGCAGCCATACACGGCAGCTCTGCTTGAAGACCCCCTCCTCTTAACCACTCACTTCCATGTTCACTGGGCCACACCATAAGTATGGTGGGCGTTGTTGGTAGAGAGTTCCAAGAACAGAGACAGTTTTGCGGAGGAGGTGGGATGAGAGCTGACATCCCAAAATTGGATGGAATTGTGAAAGAAGGAAGACAGATATAAATAGAAAGAAGAACCCTAGAAGACCGACTGGGCCTGGTTCACCAGAGAAGAAACTTAACTTTCAAGGATCAGTCATGAGCACTCTAGCTGTTCTCTGTTGCATACCTATCTGCCTGACACTGTGCGAGGTCCTTTACCCACCACTCCTATCTGATGCTCACCATGCACCTCCAAGGAGAGTAATATTCCAGCCTGCAGATGACACAGAGACTCAAAGAGATGCTGTGCCTTGCTGAGGCCATGCAGCCTTGATGCAGGAATAGTTGCTGCCCCCAGGTAGCACCATCCCTGGCAGAGTTCTTACAATCATATCAGTGTCTGCTGGAGCCAAAAGATGCCTCCTTTATGAGTATGGAGGAAGCTGGGTTGTCATAAGGAGGGCGGATTAGTTCCAGTACCTCAAGTCTCCAAATTTAATTCAAAACAATTCTGATTCCTTATCACTAGTTTGGAGGCAAAGCCTTTTGTGTCTTGGCCCTAGAAAGCATCTGTCTTGCACAACATGGTCTCCCCAGAGTACCAAATGCCTTACAGCTGACTTTCAGCAACACCAGGGTGAGTGAGAATGGGGAGGGTGAGCTCTGACCCACAGTCAGACAGTGGGTCCCCAGCCCCTGTCTGCTCCTGAGTACTCTGGGCACCGAGTGCTCTGGGTCCCAGTTGGCTCTTGCTGAAAAGAAAGTGATGGCAGGAGCTTTGTGGAAATGGGGTCAGGGAGTAAATTTATTTCTTGGCCTGGGGCTCAGGACTCAATGGAAATAACCAGGTCCAGTGGACTGTAACTCACTCGTTCAGGTATCAATAAACTCCCCATTTTTTCTCTTCACCTACCTAATTACCCTATTCACTTATTCACTCCATCCACACACCTCCACTTCTTCATTATACTTTTGTTCTCTCATTCAGTGACCCTGTCACCATGGCTGAGAGCTATGGAGGTGACTAAGGCTCCAGAAATGGGGACACACTAGACAATCAAAACACTAGGCCACAAAAGCAATAAGAAGACTGTGCAGGCTGGGCGCGGTGGCTCATGCCTGTAATCCCAGCACTTTGGGAGGCCGAGGTGGGTGGATCACGAGGTCAGGAGATCGAGACCATCCTGTCTAACACAGTGAAACCCCTTCTCTACTAAAAATACAAAAAATTAGCCAGGCGTGGTGGCGGGCGCCTGTAGTCCCAGCTACTCAGGAGGCTGAGGCAGAAGGATGGCGTGAACCCGGGAGGCGGAGCTTGCAGTGAGCCGAGATCGTGCCACTGCACTCCAGCCCGGGCAACAGAGTGAGACTTCATCTCAACGAAAGAAGACTGTGCAAAGTTGGCAGGGACCTGGGGCAGAGAAAGACTTAACAACAGCTTAGAGGGTCAGGAAAGGCTTCAGGGAGGATGTGGAAAGAAAATTGCTGGGCAGAAGATAACATTCCAGACAAAAGGAGCAAGGCAGAGAGGTGTGAACAGCTGGCCTGCTTAGAGAGAAGTGAGAACTGCAGTGTAACTGGAGCCCTGGGTGTATGGAGGGGAAAGGAAGGGATAAGAGATGAAGCTAGAAAGTAGATTGAAGACCAGGCTGGGCAAGGGTTTGAATGGCAGATTAAGGAGCATGGACTTTATTCTCTAGGACAATGGTGCTCCAAGTGTGGTCCCTGGACTGCCAGCAACAGCATCACTTGGGAACTTGATAAAAATGCAAATTCTCAGTCCACAGACCTACTGAATCAACAGCTCTGGGTGTATAGTCAGGCGCCGTGGCTCACACCTGTAATCCCAGCACTTTGGGAGGCCAAGGAGGGCGGATCATCTGAGGTCAGGAGTTCAAGACCAGCCTGGTCAATATGGTGAAACCCTGTCTCTACTAAAAATACAAAACGTAGCCAGGCATGGTGGCACACACCTGTAATCCCAGCTACTTGGGAGGCTGAGGCAGGAGAATTGCTTGAACCTGGAAGATGGAGGTTGCAGTGAGCAGAGATCACACCACTGCACTCAAGCCTGGGCGACAGAGTGAGACTGTCTCAAAAAAAAAAACAAAAAACCTCTGGGTATGGGGCATAGCCTTATATTATATTATAACATGCCTTCTAGGTGATTCCTGGTGCATATTAAAGTTTGAGAATCACATTCGGAGGTAACAGGGAGCCACGGGTGGTTTGTGAGCAGACTAGTGCCATAATAGCACTCTGAATCAGAAAGCACTCTCAGAGCAGCATAGAGGCTGGACTAATGAGAGGGAGTGAGGGTGAAGTTGGTGCAAAGAAATACAAGTGAGATGGGGAATGTGGTAGACTGGTAGATGTCCTCCAAAATCTGTTTCAGTAATATCTCATGTGGAAACTGGAATCATACATTGAAAATACTCTCCATACATTTGATAGCAAATGGAAATTAAGTTCCGCATGGTGATTTCTTATCAAAACCTTTAATCAAAAGCTCAGGGCATATTGTTTTTTGTTTTTTTTGGGTTTTTTTTTTTTTTTTTTTGAGACAGAGTCTCGCTCTGTTGCCCAGGCTGGAGTGCAGTGGCGCGATCTCGGCTCACTGCAAGCTCCGCCTCCCAGGTTCATGCCATTCTCCCACCTCAGCCTCTGGAGTAGCTGGCAATACAGGCGCCCGCCACCACGCTGGCTAATTTTTTGTATTTTTAGTACAGATGGGGTTTCACCGTGTTAGCCAGGATGATCTCGATCTCCTGACCTCGTGATCCACCCACCTCGGCCTCCCAAAGTGCTGGGATTACAGGCGTGAGCCACCGCGCCTGGCTTTTTTGGGTTTTTTTGAGACAGGGTCTTGCTCTGTCACCCGGGCTGGAGTGCAGTGGCATAATCTAAATCACTGCAACCTCAGCCTCCCAGGTTCAAGTGATTCTCCTGCCTCAACCTCCCAAGTAGCTGGGGTTACAGGCGTGTGCCACCACGCCCGGCTAATTTTTATACTTTTAGTAGAGACAGGGTCTCACCATGTTGGCCAGGCTGGTCTCGAACTCCTGGGCTCAAGTGATACTCCTGCCTCGGCCTCCCAAAGTGCTGGGATTATAGGCGTGAGCCCAGCCAAAAAAAAAAAAAAAAAAAATACTCAAACATCTTGGAGCATATAGCCTTGTCCTTATTTAGGATTACTTCTCTGAAATTGATTGCCAGAAGAGGAGTCCCTGAATCAAAAGGCCTCGACATTATTTAAGCCTTTGATGCATATTGCCAAATTGCTTTCCAAAGGATCTTTAGCAAATCATTTTCCCACCAGAACGTAGGACTACTCATTCCTCATATCAACATCAGCCTTCAGTGTTACCAGCTTTTTTTTTTTTTTTTTTTGAGAAGGAGTCTCGCTCTTTCACCCAGGCTGGAGTACAATGGTGCAATCTCGGCTCACTGCAACCTCCGTCTCCCGGGTTCAAGCAATTCTCCTGCCTCAGCCTCCCAAGTAGCTGGGGCTATAGGTGCATGCCACCACGCCCAGCTAATTTTGGTATTTTTAGTAGAGACGTGGTTTCACCATGTTGGCCAGGCTGGTCTTAAACTCCTGACCTCAGATGGTCTGCCCACCTTGGCCTCCCAAAATGCTGGGATTACAGGCGTGAGCCACCACGCCCGGCCCTTCACTCACTTTTTGATTAGTACCTCGAAATGTGCTCATCGGGACCGGGGGCTGCAGAAGGATGTATATGTATATGCATCCAAAAAATCTGGAAGAATTGTACTAAAAATATGAACACTGGTTGTCTCTGGTTGGTGGGGGCCCGGCTGAGAGGGTTGTGTTTTTCTTGCCTCCCTCGCACCCCTAATTCCTTTGGACAAAATACCTCTTCCATTCCTTATGGCTGCCCATTACAGTACACTTGCTCAATATAGCACCCTAATTCTCCTGGCAACAGTTTTGGAGGCCAAGGGATGAACATGTCACTCTATCACTCATGCAGAGCCAGAGTCCTTCCCTGAGAATGAGATAGGAAATTGGGAGGATGCTTTCCTTCTACTGTGTTTAATTGGAAATCTGGGGCTGCCTCACTCCACGTTTCCTGGCAACTAGAAGATCACTCTGGAGAGAAAAAGAGGCCAATGTGTGAAGAGAAATCAAGACAAGAAGAGAGGAGGGAAGACAGAGAAAGCAAATCCTATGAGTACTACATCTCCAGTTCCAGTCTCCAAGCCCCTAATCTCTGGTGTTTTTCCTGCAATCTTGTGCCAACTGTTGTGAACTATAGATTCCTCTTGGATGAAGCTGGTTTAGGTTGGGATTCTGTCACTTGGGAAGTGAAAGAATCTCATCAGTCAGTCTGTGTGTGTTTTTAATACGTTATGGAATTTTCCTGCAATGACCATTTATCACTTGTTCAATAGAAATACTAAAAAAGTAAAGATAATGTGTTTGTTAAAGAAAACACGAGGGCTCTCAGAAATGCTCAAAAGCAGGAAAAATGTAAAGCACACCATAGAAGCTGTACAAGTCAGCTGGGCGCGGTAGCTCATGCCTGTAATTCCAGCACTTTAGGAGGCTGAGGCGGGTGGATCACCTGAGGTCAGGAGTTCGAGACCAGCCTGACCAACATGGTGAAACTCCCATCTCTACTAAAAATACAAAAATTAGTTGGGTGTGTTGGTTCACTCCTGTAGTCCCAGCTACTTGGGAGGCTGAGGCAGAAGAATTGCTTGAACCTGGGAGGCGGAGGTTGCAGTGAGGCGAGATGGCACCATTGCACTCCAGCCTGGGCAACAGAGGGAGACTCTGTCTCAAAAAAAAAAAAAAAAAAAAGAAGTTGTACAAGTCCTCGAAAGGACAGAGGTCATCTTATCACCCAGGGGGTGTTGTCATAAAGATGAACAAGAATTTGTGGTAAAAGAACCCCTAGCTCAGTGGGTGTGCTTGGCGGGTATAGGGGAGAGTGGGGGCTCAGCCATGAGCAGGAAATGTATTTTTCCATGAACTAAGGAGTCTGAGATACTGAGATTTGGAAGAGGGATCCCTTAACCCCTCGTCCCTGGCCAAATCAAGTCCTCTCTCTGAGTCTCAGTTTACACTGAGTCTAGCTCTCATGTTTTGAATAGTGTTCTAGGCACTTCATATCATTATCTCATAGAATTCTCAGAACTCTGAGTCAATCATCAATATTCCCATGTTCCCGAGTAAGAAACTGAGGTTCGGAGAGGTAAAGCATGACCAGGATCAGTTAGACTCCAAAGCCTTTCTAGGAACCTCAGCTATCTTCCTCTCTCATCTGTAAGATGGGCATAATAAATTGGCCAGGTGCAGTGGCTCATGCCTGTAATTCCAGCACCTTGGGAAGCTGATTGGGGAGGATTGCTTGAGCCCAGGAGTTTGAGGCCAGCCTGGGCAATATAGGGAGACACCCCATCTCTACAAAAAATAAAAAAGTTAGCCAGGTGCGGTGGCACGCACCTGTAGTCCCATCTACATGGGAGGCTGAGGCAGGAGGATGACTTGAGCCCAGGAGTTTGAGGATGCAGTGGGCTGTGATCATGCCATTGCACTCCAGCCGGGGTGACAGAGCAAGACCCTGTCTTAAAAAAAAAAAAGAAAAAGAAAAAGAAAAAAAGAAGGAGAAAGAAAGAAAAAAGAAAGAAAGAGAAAAAGGAAATGAGTTGGGCATAAGCACTGTTCTCTCCCCATCACCAGCTGGAACATGCAGGAATTCAGGAGTAGGGAGTGGCACTTGGAGGCCCTTGGAGGTGGAGTGGGGTCCCAAGCAACGTGCCTCCTCTGGCTGCCCCCAGTCCAGCCCCATCCCCAATTCCTGCGAGTTGCTCCCCCCGCCCCCTCTTTCCACCCGGCACCAAATTTCTTCCCAAGGAAGGCCTTGAGCAAACCGACCTTTGGCCCCTTGCCTGCCGTCCTAGTTGCGGGCTCTCTCCCCTAACCTGGCCCCCAGCCATCTAACTCTGGAGCCCCGCCAGTCACGTGACACCTAGATCCTTTTTGGCCTGTTTCCTTCAGGATCCCGATTTAACTTCCTCCTCCCCACTTCCCTCTGCCCCCAATATCTCTAGGCACCACCACCCGCTCCGAGGAGCAAATGTCTGGGGCTGAAGCCTCAGCTCCATCTTGCAGAGGAACCGGGGCCTCAGTCTTCCCACCTGTCAAGTGGGGCCCCCACCCTACGACCGCCTCCACTCTCTTCATTGCCTAGTCTTGCCCGGTCCTTCTCTACTCCCTCACTCCCCCATCCCCCATCAGACGCCCGTGCGGTTCCGAGGGCCTGTTTCCCTTCAGGGCACGGAGAAGGGCGACAGAGCCCTAAGGGAGGTCGCAGAACTGGTCTAAAAGAAAATCCACCAGGCCACAGGGTGAGTTTGGCCGGCTTCTGCTTCAGACAGACGGGGTTCGAATCCTGCTTTGCTTCCGACCACCTGCTGATTTGAAAATCATCTCTCTGGGCCTCAGTTGTCCCCTCTGTGAAATGGAGCCCCGCTTAAGACCAAGGGTGGGAAGCGTCTAGCAGGAGATCTCTGACCAGAACTAGGGAGATGGCCTCCACCCTTGCCCCTTCCCCAGCCTTGGAGCGGCGCCTCGCCTCCCAATCCCGGGTCCCTCCGCCGCAGGCTCCTCCTCCACTGACATCAGAGCCGCAGGCGGGCGGAGAGAGCCGCCGAGCCGAGCGGAGCCGAGCCCCAGCCCCAGCGAGAGAGCGGGCGGGTGGCCCAGGGGCGCAGCGGTGAGGACCGCGGCCAGAGCTCGGCGCCAACCACCGCGGGCCTCCCAGCCAGCCCCGCGGCGGGGCAGCGGCAGGTACAGCAGGGCCCCCCATCCCTGCACCCCTGGGCGCCGCGTGGGGGCGGTGGGAGCCCCTAGCCTCTGGGTATCCTTTCCCAAGGAGTGGCCACTGGGCACCCTCCCGGGCGGGCTGAACCCTGAGGAGCAGGGCTGGGCCTTTCTCCCCCACCTCTGCCCCAGGCCCAGCAGGTGCCAGGCGGGCCTATGGGACACTGAGTGGGTAACAGAGAAGGGGGGCCTGTGTGAGCGCCTTCAGCTGGGCCTGACTGTGGAAGGGCGTGGGCATTTGGAGGTATCCATGGGGTGGGGGGGCTTGCGGAGTGTACTGTCTTAGGACAGGCGTGTGGGTCAGACATGGGTGGATGATCTGGGAATCTGTGTGTTTTTTGTTCCAGAGGGGTGCCCACGTGTATTGTGTGCTGGTATTTGGCTCTCAGGGTCTTAAGTCAGAGTTAGGAGGGGGTGTACAATTGTGTACTGAGGATGTTTGGAGTTAGGTGTGTAAGGACTTGGGGTTTGGTTTGGAATACAGGAGCTTCCAGGGGATGGGGTAGAGGAGCTGGAGGGTGTAGGGTACGTCTGGTATATGAGGGTGTGTGTGTGTCTGGGTGTCATCTTGTGTGGGTGCGGGTGGATGTGTGTTTTGGGGTGTAAGAAGGAGCTGGGTGAGGGATGTTTGGATGGACAGGCAGGTGTTCGGGTGTAGGGCTGTCTGGGGCACTGTGTGGTGTGGACATGTGTGCTGATGTCTGGGAGTACATGTATGATCAGGTGTCATGGGATCTGGATACAAGGCGTACTGGATCTCGGAGGCAGGTGTTTGAGTTCAGGGCTGTGGAGGGGGCTTGGTGTGGCATGTCTGCTACAGGGATGTGTGTGGATCTGTGAGGGTTGTATTTGGTAGGCCTCCATGTGGGCTTCAGACTCTGCCTCTAGAGCTTACACTCGAGTCTCCTTTCCTAGAACATTCTGCCCCTGGATGGGTGGGCAGGGTCCCCTGGGAAAAAGGTCCTGTTCCAGGAGTGGAATCTCACACCAGAGGCCCTAGTCAGGGCACCTTCTCCTCATTCTCCTTTAGAGAAAAAGAGAGAAGGAAAGTGCTCTCCCTGAGGTCACAAAGCATGCTGGGCTCTGTTTTGGCCTCATCTGTGGATGGGTTGGGAGGCTGTGTTCTCTGAATGGGGCCTATTCTGGCTTCATATTGGAAGTACCAGCCAAGGCCATTCGATGGCCTTTGCCCTCTGCAAGCTTAGCTGGGGGCCCCAGGCCAGGTGTCATTTGGGCCTCTGGAGCCAGCCTCTACCTAATTCCAACCTCAGTCTCCCCATTCTTCATCTGATAAATGGGAGAGAACTCCCGCCCTCTCCTGCTGGATGAGACAGACCTCAGCAGAGGAAGGGCCAGGCTGGATAGGGTTAGATGGGGCCAGGAAGGGACAGAGTGAGTAGGACCATTTCTCAGGCTCCCGGGACCCAGATGGGGAGTCAGAAGGGAGAGGTCTGGGGAGCTCCAGCTGTGTCTGTTGTTGCTGTGGTAACAGTGCAGAAAGAGCTATTTAAAAATGTGGCTGAGATATTGCTGGAAGCCCAGGCTGCTGGAAACCTGATTTTGGAGAGGCCAGGGAGTGGGGGGAAGGAGGAGGGAAAGGAGACACCCCAGCAATCCCCAGGGTGGGGGGGGGACATCACTAGTTCTGGGGACAGGGGGATCCTCCAGGCTTCTACCAGCTGCTCTGGGGGTTTATCTGTTGTACTGCCAGAGGTCAGGGTTTCCCTAGGTGCTTGGATTTGGATAGGCGGAAAATTGGGAAGTGAACTAGAATGAACGAATGAATGCATGACTTTGTTAAATAAAGAATTTTGCTGCCACTGTGACAGGTTTTTCTCTAGGCATGAGAATTTGCCGAATGTTGAATAAACAAATGAATGTTTGTTGAATGATTTTGTCAAATGGATGAATCAAGGATGAATAAATGCAGGTTGAATGACTGAATGGGGCCTGCAGTAAATTCCCAGAGGGCTGGGCTCTGCTGAATCTCCTCCTTCCATTCTCCTTACAGGAGCCCTGGCTGTGGTCGGGGGGCAGTGGGCCATGCCGGGGGCAGTGGAAGGCCCCAGGTGGAAGCAGGCGGAGGACATTAGGGACATTTACGACTTCCGAGATGTTCTGGGCACGTGAGTCCAGGGCAGGATTGGATGCTGGATGGCTGAGGGAGGCTGAGTTCAGGGTGGTGTTTCCTCTGGTCAATTAATGCTTCCTGTTTCCCACAGCCCAGGCCCTGTGGCAGCACTATCTAGGGCCTAAACTGTCCCCAGCTTTTCACTTCTGGATGACAATGGGTGGGACAGGGGCTGCTCTTCCAATAGCCCTGGGTTCTTGAAGAGAAAGAAGTTGGGAGAATGAAGGTGCCAGTCAGTCCATTTAACTTGCTGCCAAGAGCTAGGTGTTCTGGCCTAGGTTTGGGAACTGAGGCCGGGGATGGCTCTGTTCTTGGTGCTGGGAATGCAGAAATAACTCAAACCTGGTCTCTGTCCTTCAAGTTGATCCCAGACATGTGCAAGAGACAGACCCACAGAAAATGACAACAGGGTGTGTGCTGTGCTCCAATTAAGGTTGGGATTGAGGGCTTTGTGGAGCCCAGAGAGAGCTGTGCCTTCTGCCTGGGGGAAAACTTCCTGGAGAATAGGGCATTGGAACTGGGGACTGAAGGATGGGTAGGTGTGCACTTGTCAGAGAGGAAGAAGGACATTCCAGGCAGAAGGAATAGCATAAACAAAGGCTTAGAGGCATGGTTCTACGTGGAAAGAGGTAGAGTGTGGTGGAGCTTAAAATCAGAGGCTGGGGGGAGAGTGGAAAAAGAGGCTGGAGATGAAAGTGGGACAGTTTGTGTAGGGTCTTGGAAGCCAGGCCAGGGAGGCTGGATATTGTCCCATAGGCCACCGGGAGACACTTAAGACTTTTTGGCAGGTGTGCAATTCAGGATAGTCATTCTGGTCACAGCTTGGAGGGTAAATTGGAGAGGGACAGGACTGGAAACCAGTGATGAGGTTACTACAGTAACTAATTATCCCTGAGGATTGAAATTTCACCATGAGAGATGCTTTTCTTTGACTTATGACTCCTTATTCTCCCAGAGAAAGCAAACAGATGTGGAAAGAATACCCTAGCAAATCGTCCTTAATCAGTTAACTTTAGTTAAATGAGTTTATTTGTTCCTTTTTAAGAACTTGTTCTAAAGCACTGCTTCTGAAAGTTCAATGAGCATACAAATCACCTGAGGATTTTGTTAAACTGCAGATTCTGATTTAGTAAATTTGGGGCAGGACCTAAAGTTTTGCATTTCTTTTTTTTCCTTTTTTTTTGACCCAGGATCCAAAGCAGTAGAGATTTTGCATTTCTAAAAAAGTTCCCAGGTGATGCTGATGGTTCTTTAAGGTTCTAAAGGGTGTTAAATTAGCCATGACTCAAATTAGCAGAAAAAGGGATGAACCAACTGCACACATAATCAAAAAGCCCAGGGGTAGACTTCAGGCATGGCTGGATCCAGAGGGCCACATAATGTTATCAGGAAATGTCTTTGGCCATTTCTCAGGTTGGACTTCCTTTGTGTTAATTTCATTCCCAAGCAGGCTCTCCCCAGGTGGTGGCAAAGATGATCGCCATTAGCTCCAGGCTTACATCCTACCAGCTCAACAGGAGACTCATTCTCAAAGTGCTAGTAACCTGGCTTGCATCACATGACCAATTACTGTGGCCAGGGGAAAGACTACTTTGACTGGCCAGGCCTGGGTCATATGACCACCTCTGGAGCCAGGGGATGGATGAGTGACTAGGGAAGGGTCATCCACATCCTTGGTCCAGCAGTGGTCACAGAACCTATAGGGAATGGAGGAGAGGCTGGAGGGAAGCTGGGGTTCCAGTTCTTCACCTTGTGAATCCCTTCTCCTGATAGGGGGGCCTTCTCGGAGGTGATCCTGGCAGAAGATAAGAGGACGCAGAAGCTGGTGGCCATCAAATGTATTGCCAAGAAGGCCTTGGAGGGCAAGGAAGGCAGCATGGAGAATGAGATTGCTGTCCTGCACAAGTGCGTGGGCTAAAGCCTTTCCCTGCCCCAAGCTGACCCTGCCTTGGCCCTCCCATCCTCCTCCTTCCCTGCTTTGGACAAATCATTTAAACTCTCTTAAGCCTTAAATTGCCCCTTTATAAAATGGGGATCACAATTTCCACTTGGCAGGGTTGTGGGGAACATCAGAAGTCCTTTATTTCAAGTGCCTGGCACAACAGCTAACATGACAGATGTGATGGAGATGCCAGTGCTTAGTAACAGGGGTTTAACTGTTCAATCAGGTGTAAAGATCCATCCTGAACATGGCTTGGACCCACATATCTCAGTTGGTGTTGTCTCTGGACCTACCTCAAGTTCCCCTCACATATTAAAACCACTCAGCAAGTTTAAAAATGACTGTCTGCTGACCCCGACTAAATCCACAACCAATTGGTCTATGAATTGCTCATGCTGATATGAAACCTCCTGTCCTCACTGGAAAACTTACAGAGAATCACTTCCAATCTCTCCCCTGAGCTTCCAACCACCCTGGGCAGATAATTTTTTTTTTTTTTTGAGATGGAGTCTCTCTGTTGCCCCAGCTGGAGCGCAGTGACACAATCTTGGCTCAGTGCAACCTCTGTCTCTTGGGTTCAAGCAATTCGATTGCTTCAGCCTCCCTAGTAGCTGGGATTACAGGCACCTGCCACCACACCCGGCTAATTTTTGTATTTTTAGTAGAGATGGGGTTTCGCCATGTTGGCCAGGCTGGTCTCGAACTCCTGACCTCAGGTGGTCCGCCCGCCTCGGCCCCCCAAAGTGCTAGGCATGAGCCACCACACCCAGCTCCTGGGCAGAGCATTTCTAATAAGACCCAGAGAGGACAGGGATTTGTATACAGTCACATGGCAACTTTGTGGCAGAGCTGAGCCTTCCTCATCATCAAGATCAATTATCGCCTGACCAACACGGAGAAACCCTGTCTCTACTAAAAATACAAAATTAGCTGGGCGTGGTGGCACATGCCTGTAATCCCAGCTACTTGGGAGGCTGAGGCAGGAGAATTGCTTAAACCCGAGAGGTGGGCCGGGCGCAGTGGCTCACGCTTGTAATCCCAGCACTTTGGGAGGCCGAGGCAGGCGGATCACGAGGTCAGGAGATCGAGACCACGGTGAAACCCCGTCTCTACTAAAAATACAAAAAAAATTAGCCGGGCGTGATGGCGGGCGCCTGTAGTCCCAGCTAGTCGGAGAGGCTGAGGCAGGAGAATGGCGTGAACCCGGGAGGCGGAGCTTGCAGTGAGCCGAGATTGAGCCACTGCACTCCAGCCTGGACAGAGCGAGACTCCGTCTCAAAAAAAAAAAATAAAAAAAACCCGAGAGGTGGAGGTTGCAGTGAGCTGAGATCATACCATTCATTGCACTCCAGCCTGGGCAACGAGAGCAAAACTCCATCTCAAAAAAAAAAAAGGCCAGGCGCAGTGGCTCACGCCCGTAATCCCAACACTTTGGGAGGCTGAAGTGGGTGGATCACCTGAGGTTGGGAGTTCCAGACCAGCCTGACAAACATGGAGAAACTCCGTCTCTACTAAAAATACAAAATTAGCCGGACGTGGTGGCGCATGCCTGTAATCCCAGCTACTTGAGAGGCTGAGAAAGAAGAATCACTTGAAACCGGGAGGCAGAAGTTGCGATAAGCCAAGATCATGCCATTGCACTCCATCCTGGGCAACACTCCAGCCTGGGCAACAAGAGTAAAACTTCGTCTCAAAAAAAGAAAAAAAAATCAATTACCATTATTGTTTCACTTATGAGTATTTACTGTGTGCCAGGCACTGTGCCAAGCACCTTACCTGTATTATCTCACATGATCCTCACTCCAACTCTTTGAGGGAAGTACTACCATTGGCTTCATTTTATAGATGAAGAAACTGAGGCTCAGAGAGGTTACATTAAATCTAGCACCTACCCTGTACCAGGTGCTGGAGGAACAGTGGCAAGCAAGACAAAGCCTCTGGATTGGGGGAGCTTATGTCTGGTGGGGGAGGCTGACAAACATGTAAACACAGAAAACTATATATATATATTTTTTTGAGATGGAGTTTTGCTCTTGTTGCCCAGGCTGGAGTGCAATGGCATGATCTCAGCTCACTGCAACCTCCGTTTCCCAGGTTTAAGCAATTCTCCTACCTCAGCCTCACAAATAGCTGGGATTACAGGCATGTGCCACCATGCCCGGCTAATTTTTGTATTTTTAGTAGAGATGGGTTTTCACCATGTCGGCCAGGCTGGTCTTGAACTCCTGACCTCAAGTGATCTGCCTGCCTTGGCCTCCCAAAGTGCTGGGATTACAGGTGTGAGCCTCTGTGCCCAGCCAGAAAACTCTTAAGAGGTATGTATCAGGCTGGGTGCAGTGGCTCACTGGTGAAAAGATCTGCACCTAAATAGCATGTGACAGGGGCAGGATTTGGACCCAGGTCTGTGTATGCCACAGCCCAGTGTTTATCCCTCTGCTCTCTCACCTTCCAAGAAATGGTAATAAACCATGGTAAGCTAGCTTTTCCCTTTGGGGACTAGATTCTTGGTTTGTCCCACCCAGGTTTGCAGGCAGTGGTCAGGGGTGGCGGGTGGCTGAGCTATCCTGAGCTCTAAACCGCTGCTTTTTTTTTTTTTTTTTTTTGAGACAGGGTCTTACTCTGTTGCCCAGGCTGGAGTGCAGTGGCTAGTCACAGGTGCAATAATAATAGACTGCAGCTTTGAACTGCTGGGGCCAAGTGATCCTCCTGCCTCAGCCTCCCAAGCAGCTTGGACTACAGGTGCACACCACCATGCCTGGCTAAACCACCTCATTTCTCCTTTCAGGATCAAGCACCCCAACATTGTAGCCCTGGATGACATCTATGAGAGTGGGGGCCACCTCTACCTCATCATGCAGCTGTGAGTGGCCCCACCTCTGCCCTGCCCCCACACCTCTCCCAGCTGTCCCAACCCTCTTTGCCAGACTGCCCTATCCCCTGCTGCAGGGTGTCGGGTGGGGAGCTCTTTGACCGTATTGTGGAAAAAGGCTTCTACACGGAGCGGGACGCCAGCCGCCTCATCTTCCAGGTGCTGGATGCTGTGAAATACCTGCATGACCTGGGCATTGTACACCGGGATCTCAAGGTGGGGCTCAAGGGGGTGTGGTGAGCTGGGGTACCCAGGGGTGGGGCCTTTGCAGACCCCAAACTGTCTGACCTTGGGAAACTTTCACCCCCTCACTGAGCCTTGGATTTCCATCTACAAAGTGGATCTTGTAACCCTTAAACTGCCTCCTCCCATTCTAGTCCAGATACTCAAAGGAACACAAGTGAATTGTGTGGCATTTTATCCAAGTAACATTTTGTCTTTTTCTGATTAAAAAAAAAAAAATCTGGCCAGGCACGATGGCTCACGCCTGTAATCTCAGCACTTCAGGAGGCAGAGATGGGTGGATCACCTGAGGTCAGGAGTTCGAGACCAGCTTGGCAAAACCTTGTCTCTACCAAAAATACAAAAATTAGCCCGGCGTGGTGGCAGATGCCTGTAATCTCAGCTACTAGGGAGGCTGAGGCAAGAGAATCACTTGAACCCGGAAGGCAGAGGTTGCAGTAAGCTGAGATTGTGCCATTGCACTCCAGCCTGAGCGACAGAGCAAGCCTGGGCGACAGAGCGAGACTCCATGTCAAATAAAATAAAATAAAATAAAAACAAAAAATCCTATTCACCTTTTGTAGAAAACTTGAATGGGACAGCAAAACATAAAGAAAAAAGCCAGAAATCCCTGAAATCCTACTCCTCAGAAATAGCGACGGGGCTCATATTTAGCAGTACATCTCAATCCATTCTAGGAGAAGGGCACTTGGGGTGTGACAATGCCTGGTTTTGAATTCTGGCCCTGCTACTCCCTAACTGTGGGTTCTTGGGTGAGTCACTTTGCCTCCGAAGGCATCAGTTTCCTCATCTGTTAGGTAGGATTATACAGACTGGCCTAGCAGGGATGCAGTGAGGATGACATTGAATCAAGCACTAATCCAGGGTCTGGCATAAAATAGGCATTCAAACATTTCTTTAGGGCTTTACAGTGCACACCTGAGGTTTATAGAAAGTTCCCTCCCACACCCTCTTGAGCCTTGTCCTTCCTAGAATTTTTGGCCTTCTTGAGAACTTTCTTGATTTTCTTATGGCAGCCATGAAGCTACAGTGGCTTTTGGGGATCCATTATTTCTCAGAAGGTGCTTGGAGTGGCGGAAGGTTCTACTAGCCTCTAACCATCTCTGATTGCCCCTTCTCTTCCCTCCTGCCCTTCAAGCCAGAGAATCTGCTGTACTACAGCCTGGATGAAGACTCCAAAATCATGATCTCCGACTTTGGCCTCTCCAAGATGGAGGACCCGGGCAGTGTGCTCTCCACCGCCTGCGGAACTCCGGGATACGTGGGTGCGGAGGGCCCTGGGCTGGGGCTGTGATGGTGGAGGGAACCAGGAGTTGAAGGGCAGAGATTTGTCACTACCATGTCCTCTTCCCTCCACAGCCCCTGAAGTCCTGGCCCAGAAGCCCTACAGCAAGGCTGTGGATTGCTGGTCCATAGGTGTCATTGCCTACATCTTGTAAGTGGGGCTTGGCCATGGTAGGCTGTGGCTTCAGAGTTGTCCTCTCGCCTACTTTCCTCTCTTCCTCCCTCTGCTCTCCCTCTTCCCTCCCTCCCTTCCTTCCCTCCCTCCCTTCCACCAATCAATTACTAGCATTACTTCATTCAATAGATACTATGTTTCAAGCACTGTGCCAAGCAAGCACTGGGGTAAATTTAGCACAGCACAAACCAGACAAAGTGCCTGCCCTCAGGGAGCTGACTTTCTTTCTAGTAGGAAAGACAGACAATCAACAAGTAAATAAATCTACAAAATGACGTCAGGTGATTAAAAATAAATACTGTGGAAAAAAACCAAGCAGGGATAGGGAGACGGGGGTGATGCCATTTCGGTAGGGAGGTCAGAGAAGGGCTTGCTGTGGAGGTGATGTCCGAGTGGTGAGGGAGCCAGACATTGGAGGTGTGGGGAAAGTGTGGCATAGGCAGAGGCAATGGCAAGTGCAAAGGCCCTGAGGAGGGCAAGATGGCGGCACATTCAAGGAACAGGAAGGATAATGTCGCTAGAACAGGAGTGAGCAGGCAGGGCTGGTAAGAGTTTATAAAGGGGGAACTCCTTCGGTGGGTCCTGCCTGACCCCTGAGACTGCCCCAGTGCTCCATCCCGGAGCCAATGGCACCCGAAAGTGGAAATGAGGATGAGTTTCTCCCTGCCCAGGCTCTGCGGTTACCCCCCCTTCTATGACGAGAATGATGCCAAACTCTTTGAACAGATTTTGAAGGCCGAGTACGAGTTTGACTCTCCTTACTGGGACGACATCTCTGACTCTGGTATTTGGGGCTTTGCCTTTTTCCCTTGGGCCCTGCCTCTGGTTCCTCCCTCACCTGCTTTGGGGGCGGTCTCCCTCCTGCCTTCCTTCTGTCAGATTCTCCAGCACCACACAAGGCTGTCTTCGAGACCAGACACCCTACCCCTTCTTCCTTCTGCTCGGGTACTTCCTTCTGCTTGGCTCCCAGATTGAGAAACTAGGCATTCATTGTTCAATCTTCAAACATAGTCTATTTGAAAATGCCTCTCCCCTATTGACATCCTCATGTATAAACCACCACCATAAACATTTTCATCCTCCTTTTGTGCCCCCTATTAAGAAGCAAACCTGTGAAGCTACTATCGTTTATCATCAGTGTGAATGCACTGAGATTAGTCAAGAACAACTTTTTTTTTTTTTTTTTTTAGACACAGTCTCGCTCTGTTGCCCAGGCTGGAGTGCAGTGGCACAATCTCGGCTCACTGCAACCTCCGCCTCCCGGGTTCGAGCAATTCTCTGCCTCAGCCTCCCAAGTAGCTGGGATTACAGGCGCCCACCACCATGCCCGGCTAATTTTTTTGTATTTTTAGTAGAAACGAGGTTTCACCATCTTGGCCAGGCTGGTCTTGAACTCCTGACCTCGTGATCCACATGCCTTGGCCTCCCAAAGTGCTGAGATTACAGACATGAGCCACTGTGCCCGGCCATATGTTTTTCTTAAGAGAGAGGAAAGAGCTGGAAGGCATGGGGTGGGAGGGCCTGAAGAAGAGCACAGGTCGGGGGGGTGGGGCATGGACTGATTTGGCCTCTTTGTCTTGTTTTGATGCGAGGCCAGACCTGAGGGAGTGGGTACGCTCTTGGGGAGTACACAGGCACTACCATGCTGTCATTATCTTTGCTTTTGTCTTGGGGGTTTAGCCAAAGATTTCATCCGGCACTTGATGGAGAAGGACCCAGAGAAAAGATTCACCTGTGAGCAGGCCTTGCAGCACCCATGGTGAGAATTCACACAAGCTGTGAGCTGGGGTGGGATTTGGGGCCCTCAGGTCTGCTTCTGCTCTCATAGGCAATCCACCACATAAACCTCATCCTAGGATTGCAGGAGATACAGCTCTAGATAAGAATATCCACCAGTCGGTGAGTGAGCAGATCAAGAAGAACTTTGCCAAGAGCAAGTGGAAGGTGAGTCCATATCCCTAGTTCTAGTCCCAGCCTCCCCAGGACTCCTCCCCATCCCTACCCAGGCTCAGCTCGCACAGCACCTAGCACCAAGTTGGGCACACAGTAACCGCTTAGGGATCCTTACGGAAGGACTTCATTCATTCACTCTTTCATTCAACAAACACTCCCAACACCTTCTCTGTTCCAGAGAGGGTCCCTCACCTCCAAGTCTAGAGGAAGAAGTCTGTAAATCTTCAGGAGGCATCTGATCCAGCCTATGGGGTCCGGGAAAGGTCATAAAGGTGGTGATGACCTTACAGAGCTGTCAGTTAAGTAGGAATTAGCGAGGCATAGCGGAATAATGTCTATAGCGATTCTGGGAAGTGCAAGTGCTAAGCCTGGCCAGACTAGAAGGGCTGAGGGGACTGAGAGGCAGGAGCCCAATTTAGAGAAGCAGGTAAGGGCCAGGCCTCTTAGGGCCTCATGCCACAGAGGAGCACCAACTTGATCCTGAGGGCACTGAGAAGCCCCAGAAGAATCTTAGGCAAGTATTCGCTGCATAGAAAGGGCTCTCAAGGCCAGGCATGGTGGCTCACGCCTGTAATCCCAGCACTTTGGGAGGCCGAGGTGGTCGGATCACCTGAGGTCAGGCGTTCAAGACCAGCCTGGCCAACATGGCAAAACCCTGTCTCTACTAAAAATAAAAGAATTAGCCACACATGGTGGTGCGTGCCTGTAATCCCAGCTACTCGGGAGGCTGAAGCAGGAGAATTACTTGAATCTCGGAGATGGGGGTTGCAGTGAGCTGAGATCGCGCCAAAGTGAGACTCCACCTCAAAAAAAAGAGCTCTCAGGATGCAGAGAATGGCATGGAGTAAAGACTGAGTGACCCATTAGGAGGCTGTGGCAGAGATACAGGCAGGAGACGGTTAAGGGTTTGGAACCACAGTAGTAGCAACGGGGTCGAGAACAGTGGTTGATCCAGGAGTCATTTAGGAGGTGAAACTGACAAGACATGATGATGCAATGTATGTTGGGGGAAAGAGATGTCAAGGGCTGACTCAAGACTGTGGCTGGGAACAGAATGGATGTTGGTGGTACCATGACTGAGATGGTTATCACAGGGACAGAAACATGTTTTGGGGGGATGGTTTTAGTTTTAGACATGGTGAATTTGAGGGGTGTGTGGGACACCTAGGTGGAGATGTTGAATAGAGACACACCTGAGCAAGTTACTTCAGCTTTCTGTGCCTCTGTTTCCTCCTTTGAAAATGATAACAGTACCTACCTCAAAGACTTTAATGAAGATTAAATGAATTACTATGTAAAGTGCTTAGAGCAGTGCCTGACATACAGTGCTATAGTGTTTGCTATTACATATTAATATGAATTATAGTTATGTTTCTATTTATATATATATACACACATACATCTAACATATGTGCGTGTGTGTGTGTAAATACATAATAAAGCCTTGTAGAGGTTTTTGGGGGGCTTTAGGGGAATCAATAAAATAACTCCCGAATGAAAATAACAGAACAATTCCAAGAATCCCACTGCGCCCCTGCCCCATGACTTGACTCTCTCAAAAGTCCTTTCTCCCCTCTCCCTACAGCAAGCCTTCAATGCCACGGCTGTGGTGCGGCACATGAGGAAACTGCAGCTGGGCACCAGCCAGGAGGGGCAGGGGCAGACGGCGAGCCATGGGGAGCTGCTGACACCAGTGGCTGGGGGTGAGGAGCGGGCTCTGCAGAAGGGCATGGGTGGTCCACAAAGATGCACCCAGGCTGGAGAGGAGGGCCTGCCCCTGTGGCCAGCTCTGTTCTCTCTTCCCATGCAGGGATGGCAGCTGGCTGTTGCTGTCGAGACTGCTGCATGGAGCCGGGCGCAGAACTGTCCCCCACACTGCCCCACCAGCTCTAGGGCCCCGGACCTCGGGTCAGGATCCTCTGCGTGGGAGGGCTTGGGGGCAGCCTGTTTCCCTTCCCTCCCTGAACCGGGAGTTTCTCTGCCCTGTCCCCTCCTCACCTGCTTCCCTACCACTCCTCACTGCATTTTCCATACAAATGTTTCTATTTTATTGTTCCTTCTTGTAATAAAGGGAAGATAAAACCATCCTTAGCGCTGTCTCCCCCAATATCCCCCACCCCATCTTGTTGTGCAAACTGACTGCTTGATGTGGGGGTGTCTGGCCTTTGAGGTAGTCGCAGGGAGGCCCCTCCCCAACATGAGACTGGGTGGGGATGGGGAGAGAGAAGTGGGGAATGGAGGGGAAGGTGCTTGGGGAATTCCTTTGTCCAGGGTGTCCCATCTAGCCTTCTGGCCCTTTGGAACCCTTTCTGCGCTTTGCTGGTGGCTCCTGAGCACGGCGGGATTGGCGCAGGTCGGCAATGAACAGCACCTATAGGAGGGTGGAGTCTGTGTGGGGAGGAGGGTACACTGGGGTCAGGGCTGGTGGGACTAGTTACAGTGTTGGGAGGTGGAAGAGTCCTCGGGGAACAGGGCCGAAGGCAATGAGAGTCCACTGGGGTTGGGACAGGGGTGGCTGGAGAGTCCTTTAGGGCCACCTGGGGCGGTGGTGGTAGAAGAGTCCACTGGGTCTGGGCTGGAGGAGAGGAAATCTAGGTACACTCACCGCTTGGGCCCAGCCAGCATAAGGTCCCCACAGCCTCCGGAAAAAGTTTCCTAAATCAGAAGTGATGAGACTAAGTTATCTGACCCCTTCTGTGACCCATCAACAGAGGCAGGGTCTGAGGGAGAGGTGACTAAGAGAGACAGAAGTTTCTACCATCCCAGCCCACTGCCAGCCCCTGTAGCCCACTTTCCTCACCCAGTTCCCTGTTGGTCTGGGGACTCGGTCCCTTCGCCTGGGACGTGGTAGGGTGCCAGCTGTAGTCACGTTGGGCAATCTGCCACATATGGACATCCACGGGCACAGCCTGGGGCTTGTCTAGGGCCATCAGGCAGATGCAGTCGGCCACCTTTGACAGACACAGAATGAGCCCTTGTGGAAGAAGGGCAGCATCTGGCCAGCATCTTGCTTACAGCCCCAAAGCCAGCTGCTTTCTCCTTCACTCTGGGGTTACTGTTGTTCTATATTCTCAATCAATAGATACTATCTATGAATACACTTTTTTTTTTTTTGAGATGGAGTCTCACTCTGTTGCACAGGCTGGAGTGCACTGGTGCAATCTTGGCTCACGGCAACCTCCACCTCCCAGGTTCAAGCAATTCTCCTACCTCAGCCTCCCAAGTAGCTGGGATTACAGGCATGCGCCATCACGTGTGGCTAATTTTTGTGTTTTTAGTAGAGATGCGGTTTCACCATGTTGGCCAGCCTGGTCTTGAACTCCTGACCTCAAGTGATCCGTCCACCTTGGCCTCCCAAAGTGCTGGGATTACAGGCGTGAGCCACCATGCCCGGCCTATGAATACACTGAAATTGCTGTAATAAGAGCTGCTGCCGGGCGCAGTGGCTCACGCTTGTAATCCCAGCACTTTGGGAGGCCGAGGCGGGTGGATCACGAGGTTAGGAGATCGAGACCACAGTGAAACCCCGTCTCTACTAAAAATACAAAAAAAGTTAGCCGGGCATGGTGGTGGGCGCCTGTAGTCCCAGCTACTCGGAGAGGCTGAGGCAGGAGAATGGCGTGAACCCGGGAGGCGGAGCTTGCAGTGAGCCGAGATTGCGCCACTGCACTCCAGCCTGGGCGACAGAGCAAGACTCCATCTAAAAAAAAAAAAAAAAAAAAAAGAGCTGCTACTAGGTGAACACCTATGTGGGCCAGGTTCTTATCATAACCTGGGAAGAAGGTATTACCACACCCATTTTACAGACAAGAAAACTGAGGCTTTGAAAAGTGAAGTGACCTGGCCAAAGTCACATGGCTGGGAACAGGCAGAACCAAGATTTAATGTTAGGCTGTAGTCCAAAGCCCATCAAAAAAAATTCTTTAAGCAAAAATTCATTTTTTAAACTACAGAGAAGTATAAAGAAAAAAAAAGGCTGGGTGCACTGGCTCACGCCTGTAATCCCAGCGCTTTGGGAGGCTGAGGCAGGTGGATCACGAGGTCAGATCGAGACCATCCTGGCCCAACATGGCGAAACCCCATCTCTACTAAAAATACAAAAATTAGCTGGGTGTGGTGGCGCATGCCTGTAATCCCAGCTAATCTGGAGGCTGAGGCAGGAGAATCGCTTGAACCCGGGAGGCGGAGGTTGCAGTGAGCCGAGATTGTACCACTGCACTCCAGCCTGGCAACAAAGCAAGACTCCATCTCAAAAAAAAAAAAAAAAAAAAAGACAAATGCCTAATTTCCAGTCATCTTATTGCCAGTTAACCCTATTGATATTAAGCAAAAAGTTTTGTCAGTACATGTCATTTTATGAAAGGAACAAAATGTGGCCGGGAGCAGTGGCTCATCCCTGTAATTCCAGCACTTTGGGAGGGCAAAGCAGGAACACTGCTTGAGGGCAAGAGTTTAAGACCAGCCTAGGCAACATTGTTAAGAGCCTGTTTCTACCAAAACAAACAAAAAACCGAAAAGGAGAAATATCTTCCCGTTTGTCTCCCCCAAGGAAACTATTATTTAGTTTCCTGTAATTTCCTTCTGGAAATTGCTGCATATATATAGCAGCATATATGTGTTGCATCTGAACAAATGGTCTTTCTAGAAATTCATTCAAAGGGCTATATCCTTTCCACTCTTTCTGCACTCTACTTTTTTCTCTCGTAAAACATCTACTTATATCCTTTCTCCTTCCTGCTCTGCCTCCGGAAGCCAAGCCTCCACCCAGCTCCCAGGCTTGGCTCATTTCCTGCTCTCCTCTTAGTGTCAGTAGAGAGGGCAGCTCCTACCCCCTGGGGCCTCACCTTGGTGCCCACTCCAGGCAGGGTGCAGAGGGCCTTGTGGGCCTCCTCATATGAGGCCTCTCGTAGCTGCTGCAGCCAGGCTAGCCCGCCCTGTTCTTCCAGGATGGCTCGGGCACTGGCACTCACATAGCGGGCACGATAGCCCAGGCCCAGCTTCCTGAGATGAGCCTCCACCTCTGGCCCTGTGGGGAATGAGGAGGAGAGCAGGCATCAGGCATCTTCAAGTTCTTCCTGTCCTTCGGCTAGTAAGTGAGCTCTCTACCTCACAAGAGTGCTTTTCCTAAGTATCCCTCCTACCTCCCCACACTCTATGGGATAGTGGACACTTTTATGTACAAGGGAAAGGGTTGAGGCCTGGGTCCTGTCCCTGTACACATTTTCTGAGCACCTACTATGAATTGGCCCCTGGAGCCCAAGTCTAGTCCAGGGACTGACGACTTGCTGCCCTTGAGGAGCTCCCCAACTGAGTTCCTTAACCTTTCCAAAAGAGTGTTCACATTCATGATCTAAAAAAATAACCACAATACAGCAACAGCTTCTGTGATCAAGTGCTAGGCAACATGCTTCAGATATAGTATCATGCTTACTTTTCCCAAGAACCCCACTGACAGTACTTCTGTTTTCCTATTTTACACGTGGAGAAAATGAGGGCTTAGAAGAGGTTAACTTACTTAAGAAAGGACATGGGGGAGATAAGATCTTGCACCTAGGTCTGGGACACCAAGACCTGTGCTTTTTCTTTTTTTGACACAGGGTCTTGCTCTGTCATCCAGGCTGGAATGCAGTGGCACAATCTCAGTTCACTACAGCCTTGACCTCCTAGGCTCAAGCGATCCTCCCATCTCAGCCTCCTGAGTAGCTGAGACTACAGGCTTATGCCACCATGCCTGGCTAATTTGGTTTATTTTTTGTAGAGATGAGGTCTCACTATGTTGCCCAGGCTGGTCTCAAACTCCTGGGCTCAAGCCATCCTCCCACCTTGGGCTCCCAAAGTGCTGAAATTACCAACATGAGCTACCCCACCTGGCTAACGCCATGCTCTTAACCCATTACACCACGCTGCCTCATGACTGCTTTATTCACCCCCAAAGCCCTTCTAGATAGAAACTGTTATTCCCATTCTACAAACAAGCTAAGAGAAGCCGGGAGAGGTGAATGACTTTCTTGAGGTCTTACGACTAACTAAGCCAGGAGCTGAGACTCAAGAACAGGTTTCTTTTTTTTTTTTTTTTTTTGAGAAGGAGTCTCGCTCTGTCGCCCAGGCTGGAGTGCAGTGGCGCAATCTCAGCTCACTGCAAGCTTCGCCTCCCGGGTTCACGCCATTCTCCTGCCTCAGCCTCCCGAGTAGCTGGGACTACAGGTGTCCGCCACCACGCCCGGCTAATTTTTTTTGTATTTTTAGTAGAGACGGGGTTTCACCGTGTTAGCCAGGATGGTCTTGATCTCCTGACCTTGTGATCCGCCTGCCTCGGCCTCCCAAAGTGCTGGGATTACAAGAGTGAGCCACTGTGTCCGGCCAGGTTTCTTTTATTTTTTTTTTTTTTTTTGAGACAGAGTCTCGCCCTGTCGCCCAGGCTGGAGTGCAATGGCATGATCTCAGCTCACTGCAACCTCTGCTTCCCAGGTTCAAGTGATTCTCCCGCCTCAGCCTCCTGAGTAGCTGGGATTACAGGTACCCAACACCACACCCAGCTAATTTTTAGTAGAGAGGGGGTTTCACCAGGTTGGCCAGTCTGGTCTCAAACTCCTGACCTCAGGTGCTCCACCTGCCTCAGCCTCCCAAAGTGTTGGGATTACAGGCATGAGCCACCGTGCCTGGCCCAGGTTTCTTTTTGTTTGTTTGAGATGAAGTCACACTCTGTCACCCAGGCTGGAGTGCTGTGGTGTGATCTTGGTTCACTGGAGCCTCCTGCTCCCGGGTTCAAGTAATTCTCCTGCCTCACCCTCTGGAGTAGCTGGGATTATAGGTGCCTGCCATCACGCCGGACTAATTTTTGTATTTTTAGTAGATATGGGGTTTCGCCATGTTGGCCAGGCTGGTCTTGAACTCCTGACCTCAGATGATCTGCCTGCCTCGACCTCCCAAAGTGTTGGGATTACAGGCGTGAGCCACCACATCTGGCCAGGAATGGGTTTCTAAGCACCAAAAACATTCTCCTGTTCTGAGGCAGTCTGTCTCTTTGCTATGCAGTTCCCAAGCACTTGTCCTAGCTTGGTTCTCACATCTGCCAATTGATATACTTGCCTCTGTAAAACATTTGCCTTACAGGGCTACTATGAAGAACACACGTGTCCTTAGATGCAAAACTGTCCCGTTCACTACAATGATACCAGCTTGAATTTTTTTTTTTTTTTTTGAGACAGAGTCTCGCTCTGTTGCCCAGGCTGGAGACAGGGTTTCACTGTGTTAGCCAGGTGTGAGCCACCACGCCCGGCTGATACCAGCTTGAATTTTACATATACTTCCTGTGTGCCAAACACTGTGCTAGGTGCAGTATGTATATTCCTTTCTTCAACCCTCATGACAACTCCAATAATAGCATAGGTAGGTGCTATTATTATTCTGTTTCACAGATGAAGAAACTTTAGTACAGAGATGCTAAATAATGTGCCCAAGTGAAAGTTGAGGTTCAGAACCAGGCATGGGTCTGTCCTCAGAATGCATGCTCTTAACCCCAAACTACTGTACATTGTATACAGATGTTTTTCTGATTAGGCATTGAACCCATTGGGCAAAAAGCACAGACCAGTGAGGTGCTGACATTTTAGCAATGCATAGGAAGGATGAGTAACGAGTTGACTAGACCAGGCAGGGCGGTTCTGGATGGGGGAAGTGTTTGGGAAGGCAGGAAGCCTTGAGAAGGTAACCAGGGGAGAAATGAACAGATCTTGAAGGCTGATGGAGGGCCTGGGGGCAGGGGACCCACCTACTCACCAGCCAGGGCCTGCAAGCTGGGGAAGCCATGGTAGGTGACATCATCAAGCTGGATGAGCCGAGGTCCAAAAGCCTGGCACAGCCGCTCCACCATGCCAGTGATGCGGGCGATGTTGTTGTTGGAGGAACAGATAAAAGAGAAAAGGCATTCGATGGGGTCTTGTCGCAGCAGTCGCACACCTGGAGACCAGAAATGCAGGGGGTAGGAGAGGTACCTGCTGTTGGGTGTGGCCTCTTCCCACCCACAGGTCAGATCCTAGGTACCAAAACTCCAGGAGAATCCCAGGAGAATGAGAGTCAGTACCGTTAGAAAAAGCAACACCAGGCCGGGCATGGTGGCTCACGCTTGTAATCCCAGCACTTTGGGAGGCCGAGGCGGGCAGATCACGAGGTCAGGAGATCGAGACCACGGTCAAACCCCGTCTCTACTAAAAATACAAAAAAATTAGCCGGGCGTGGTGGCGGGCGCCTGTAGTCCCAGCTACTCGGAGAGGCTGAGGCAGGAAAATGGCGTGAACCCGGAAGGCGGAGCTTTCAGTGAGCCAAGATCGTGTCACTGCACTCCAGCCTGGGCGACAGAGCAAGACTCCGTCTCAAAAAAAAAAAAAAAAAAAAGAAAAGAAAAAGCAACACCAGACCTCTCATTCCTCATACCATCTTGTGAGGGCTGCATTACCATCCCATTCCACAGATAAAGAGGCCACAATGTAAGCTCTATGAGGACCGGCATTTGGGTCCGTTTTGTTCACTGGTGTATCCCCAGTCACACAGCAGATGCTTTGTATATATTTACAGAATGAATGAAATCACTTGCCCTAGGTCACACAACCAGGAATGGGCTCAAAATCCTTGTCACTTCACTATGGTGATTAGCAGGATAATAATAATGGTAATAATACTTACTACGTGCCTGCATTATTCTAAGCAGTTTACATGTATTAGTTCCTTAAATCCTCATAAAAGCCTATGAAGTAGATATAATCCCCATTTTACAGGTGGTAAAACTGAGTCATAGACAAGTGACTTATGTCCAAGAACCCTAACCTCAGCCCAGGTCCTGTATTCACCTTGGAATTTCTGAGCCACCTCTTGGAAGTGGGAGTCCATGGAACCCCAGTGGTGATACAGTTGAGCCAGGGTGACATCTAGCTGGAAGTACTTGCGCACGGCGTCCAGCTCATCTGGTGTGGGCCTGCTAGCCTGGCTCTTGTCTCCTCGGTACACAGTGCAGTGGAGCTGCTCCTCAGTCTGAGTCAGTGTCCATACTTGATCCGCTAGTACACCACTCCAGTGTGCAGGACTTTGCTCCCTCCACCTGAGCCCAAGGCACACGACAACTCTGGCACTCAATTTCCTTTCTTGCACCCTTTGGGGTCCCTCCTATCCTACAATATCTCCATGTACAAAACTAATACAAGTAGGCCGGGCGCGGTGGCTCACGCTTGTAATCCCAGCACTTTGGGAGGCCGAGGCGGGCGGATCATGAGGTCAGGAGATCGAGACCACGGTGAAACCCCCGTCTCTACTAAAAATACAAAAAAAAATTAGCCGGGCGTGGTGGCGGGCGCCTGTAGTCCCAGCTACTCGGAGAGGCTGAGGCAGGAGAATGGCGTGAACCCGGGAGGCGGAGCTTGCAGTGAGCCGAGATTGCGCCACTGCACTCCAGCCTGGGGGAGAGAGCAAGACTCCGTCTCAAAAAACAAACAAACAAACAAACAAAACAAAACAAAACAAACAAACAAACAAAAAAACAAAAAAACTAATACAAGTAAAGTGCTATCTTCCAGTCTGGGCAACATGGCGAAACCTCACCTCTACAAAAAATACAAAAATTTAGCCGGGCATGGCGCACACCTGTAGTCCCAGCTACTCGGGAGGCTGCGCCCGGGGGGGTCGAGGCTGGAATGGGCCTCTCTGCATTCCTACCTAAGCAATAGAGTGAGACTCTGTCTCAAAAACAGAAAAATAAGTGCTATTATCTTCTGCATCGGTTATACAGATGGATCCTTACAATATCACTGCACAGACATATAAAGGGTAACAGTCTGGCTACCCGTGCTTGTTTCCTCTTTTGTATCCCGGGGTTTCTTCCGTCATCCCCCAAATTCCTTTGTACCCCATGCCAGGCAGTGCTGAGGCGGCAAGAGCCAGTCCCAGGGGACAGGCTTCTCAGGCTGTCACTCACCGGAAGGACTGTCCAGAAGGCAGAACCAGGTCCAGGCGCAGCTCAGAGCGAGGGCACGGGATGGAGGCCCACAGGGCAGGAGCAGAGGCTAGAGTACGATGCCCCATGCGCCTGGGCAGAAGCGCGCGGGCCGGCATTTTTACAGCAGGCACTGCCCCATAGTAGCCCCGCCCACCCAGAACCAGGCCTCGTCGGCGCCCAAAGACCCCGCCCAGACAAGGACCACGCCCCTTAAGGCCTCGCCCACAGGGTCCTGTTTAACAACCTTCCCTATTTCACTTAATTCCTCCACCTCCTGCATGCCTCGCCCTTTGCGGGTCATCAAAGCCCCGCTTCGTGCCCCAATCCTCCGGCTTTCCTGAGGTGTAGGTCCCGCCCCCTCCTTGCGACTTATCCTCTCCCGCCCCCAGAGCCTCTGGGCGCGCACAGCTGTGTTCTTCTGGGTTCTCCAGGGGCAGACCACACCACCACCGGAAGTAGGGCTCAATCACCGCTCATTTGACCTAGAGGTAGCCAATCCGAGGAGGAGGTGGGAGGCGCCAATGAGAAATCAGGGTGGGCGGGCCGTTCCCAGGCGCCCGCGCGGTTGGCGCGCACTGGGCTCTCGGCCCACTGTTCGCCTTTCCCCCTCCGGGATTATCTGCACTTCGGGAGCTAATGAGTTCCATCCGGGCGCCCTGCGGTTCCTCAGGGCTGTCCGTCTTCAGAGCCACGTCCTTCCCCAGCCTGTCCTCCGAGAGCCGTTCTCCCCCGAGCCTTTCCAGTTTTAGGCGTTCGCCCTCCTTGGGCCGCCTCCCACGAACCCTATCTTCACCAAGAACTGGAGCGAACACAGCTCCGGCCCCAGAGCCCTCGGGAAGTGTCTCCAGAGTATTATTCTCTTCTGCGCCCGCCCGCTAAGCTTGTCCCATTCAAGGCCTTTAGGCGTCCTCTGAGACCTCAGGACTTCAGAGGCCTCTCCTCGGATTGTCGTCCCGCCGGCCGCCACAGCTGCTGCCTGCCATCTTGGGCATTCCTTCCATACTCATCTGCTCATGCTTTCCTCGGAATGGGGCGTGTGCCGGGGATTTGTCTGGGGCTGGGCCCAGAAGCCCATCAGGTTGAGTCCAAGTCCCAGTGTGTGGCCCTGAGGCAGCCTGCCTTCTAGTCGCCTGGAGCAGGAGGATGGATTATTTAATGTCTTCCCTTCTGGAGGATGACGTGAAAAAGCAGGGAGCTAGGAAACATGAACTTTATCTGGGCCATTCTCACCTTCTAGCATAGGGATTTGGGGTTGCTGTATCTTAACTATCAGGCTGCAAGTTTTTTTTCTTTGAGACGGAGTCTCACTCTGTCGCCTAGGCTGGAGTGTGATGGCGGGATCTCGGCTCACTGCAACCTCCGCCTCCCGGGTTCAAGCGATTCTCCTGCCTCAGCCCCCCGAGTAGCTGGGACTACAGGTGCGCACCACCACGCCCAGCTAATTTTTGTATTTTTAGTAGAGACGGGGTTTCACCATGTTGGTCAGGATGGTCTCGATCTCTTGACCTCGTGATCCAGCCGCCTTGGCCTCTTAAAGTGTTGGGATTACAGGCGTGATCCACTGCACCTCGCCCAGACTGCAAGTTCTTTAAGAGCAACATCTGCAGCGGATTGACCCTTGTGTCCCAGCCAGAGACCTAGCGGAGTGTACCGTGAGCATGGAATCAACATCAGACCAACGTCATCATTGTCTCAGTGCCGCTCCTCAGTGGCTGCAAGGCATGGGCCACCCCTTCTTCCTGTGACTGTTCCTATCTGTAGGCATGCCACCCCACAGGCGCCTAGCACTTGGAAGGCATTCCTTCAATAAATGTCGGTGGAGTCTGAAAAGAAGGTGCTGAGGTTGGGGGTGAGCAAAGAGCAACCTCTCCATCGCCTGCTCTAGTCTCTGGTTAAGCAGTGGGGAAGGTCTCAGCTGTAGTGATGCTGAAACACTTGGGCCATGCCACTGGCAAAGGACTTGAGGCCTCTGAGGGCCAAGAAGGAATCGATAGTTGACTCTTCCCCTGGCAGTTCAGCACACTGGTTAAGAGCCAGCTTTGCAAACAGACCTGGGTTCCAATTCTAGCTGTGCACCTTCCTAGTTGTAGGAACTTAGGCAAGATAATTTTTTGAAACCTCAGCATCTTTGTGGAGATAACCAGCCTATTATTAAACTACCCTATAGTTATTGCAAGGATTACACAAAGCTGAATGTCTAAAGGTGCTTAGCACAGGGCCTGCCACTCACTCCATGCATGGGCCAACGGGGGCTCTCTTTGCTGTGTCTTATGAAATGTAGCATGCACAGCAGTCAGCAACCACTTGGGCCCAATTATGTATCATCCCTGGGGCACAGAACCTCCCTTTGTATCCCCTTTGCCCTGGCAAGGGGCAAGAACAAAGAATTCTACATAGACAGTTTATTTTCTAAGAATCAATATATTTTCTTCCTTTGAAATAAATACAAACCAGTTTGAAAGGTGGGGGAATCTATGGGAAAGAGAAGGGAAATGGGGACAGCCCCCAGTCTTTTTTTTTTTTTTTTTTTTAGTACCAAATGACTCTGGCGCGACCCGGAAACGCAGTTACAAATGAGAATAATTTAAATTCTCCGATAATTACAGTATTTACAACAGCAGGGGAGGGAGTCACCTAGTGCCCCTCTTCCAGGCTGGACAGATGCCCGCTCACCTCACCACCGGTAGGGGCCTCAGGCCTCTAGGCAGTTGTGGATTCTCCTGGCATGAGCAGGTAGAGGTGGTGGGATGGCCTGTTTTACGCAGTGTCCTAACTTTGGCCCACCACTCCGCCCTACAATGCTGTGAGGTCTCTGGAGCTCTTTCTGACCTGTGGGCCCTCCCTCTCCTTGCGCTGAACTGTCATTGGCCCTTGGAGTGTTCTGTACAGTCCAGCTGCACTTAGGGCAGGAGGGACCTCCCCCACCCAGCTTCCCCTGAGACTGGCCCCAAGACCAGAAATGAGTCAGTGCAGAGGCCGGTGCCACTCCAGGACAGTGAGCAAAGGGGAGGAGAGAGGTCACAGGGCACTATAGGTTGGGCTGTGTTGAGCAGTATCAATCGCTATCGCTGGTCTCACTGCTCTGCTCGCCTTGCACCTTGCTGCGGTGCTGCAGAGCCCTGTGGTAGGCGATCTGTACTGACTTGCGGATGTTGGACTTGCGGCCCTCCAGCATCTTCTCCTTGTCTAGGTCCTGGTTCACACCCAGAGGAACCAGCTTGGTCCTGGGCAGCCACTGCCTATAGGATAAGGTGAAGATCAAATAAATCATCTCAGGGAGAACAAGGACCAGCCTTCCTCCTCTATTCACTCAAACACACCGCCCAAGCACCCACTCTGGCCAGACTCTGTGATGGTCCCTGCCCTCAAATGACTGCTCATGGTCTAGAGATGAAAGAGCCCAGTCAACAGTTACACTGTGTGGTGGTGGTGGGAGGGTAATCACAGGGTATTTATGAGTACAAAAAGGAGGCACCCTGACCTCACCAGAAATAGCTACCCTGTGCCATAGGTCTAGGCAGACTACTGACATTGAATATCCTCTGCAGACAATTAACAAAAAGACTACATGTGTAAATGTGACAGAACAGGGATTCAGAGTTATGCCTGCTTTATCCTCATTCTGTCACTGTGGAGGCAGAGGTGGGAAAACTAAGTCTAGAAGCCATCTGAGTCTGGGTGGGATCCATCTCTATATTTGTCATAAGTATCTGATGGTTCTTTGGTTTCTAGCTACAGCTGTGTCCACTAGCGCCCACTCAGCCTCTCAGATACATGGTCGACACAACCCTTTTGCTCAAAAAACTGTTCTATGTCCCTCCCCTACTGACTTGTGATAGCCCAGTCTGCCTGTTGCTGGAGCTTCCTGGCAGTCTGCCCCCATACCACACAGGGCTGCATCTGTGGCTGTGAGTCACACCAAACGCTCCACTCCTTACCAGGTTCGCTTGTTGTCAAAGAAGAGGACGAGGTAGAGATGCTCTCGGGCTTCCTGGGTCATCTGCTCCCCAAGTTTCAGCACCTCCAGTGGGGGCACAGGGATGGGAACCCCATGGTGGAACATACCTTCTCGGGGCATCTTTGGATCAATGATCTGAGGGTATAATAAGAGCCCAGTTTGGTTCAGTCCACATCCTCCCAAGGCTTTTCCTCCACAAGAACTTAGAAAGTATGTCTGAAGTGGGGACAGAGAGGGTATCATGCTACTAGAACTGCAATGCTGACCCTCGGCTTCTTTCCACGCTAAATGATTTCAGAGCCCAAGGAGCAAACAGAAGGAAAGGGGAGAAATGGAGAGACTGAGTGGGAGCCTCTAAGTGGTACTCAAGCTGTATCTGCCCACCAGTCTACCTTACCAAGAAACTCTGTGCCCCACAGCTCAGCAGGGAGTAGGAAAAGTCTGCTAACTGTGAATCTGTATTCTGAGATCGGAAAGCAAGAGGCATAATAACAGAAGCGGAGCATACCAGAGCTGGGTATGATGGATACCCTCGGCATTTGGCCCACACGAGGTCCAGAGCATCCAGCGGGGAGTCCTCATCCTCTGACAGCCAGCCAGCTCCCCGGCCCAGACTCTTCCTTACCACTTCACAGGAATGGGGGAGAGGGGGTGGATCAGCAGCTGGGGGGCTGGCGAGACCCTGACACTGGGTCCCCAGCATCCCTGGCCTTGGGCAAGGGAACTTACTGCTGTGGCCCACGCCGCGGCCAGTGCCCACGGAGTAGGCCTCATTCTCAGTGCCTGAGGTATCCTCACTGCTGTCCTCTGGGAAAGTGCCCCGAGAGAAGGAGGGTTTGCCCCGGCCTTGTTTTGAGGGCGTTGTGCTGTGGACAAGACAATGGGAGCTCAGCTCAAAGGAGGGGAAGAATGGGGAATAGCATGGTATGTGCCCTCTGCTCTTAAAGCCCCCGGGGTCTAAGACTTTTGGAAAGCAGAGGCTATATAAGGAATTGCAAATTCAAACACCCACAGGGACTAGGCTGGTGACCTGAGGTGGGTTAGACTGAGCAGTGGCAGCAGGAGTGCATACTCTAATCATCACCTTAACCCAGGATGGTTCTCTCTGTTCTATTAATGGTAACACTGATTTATTTATTTAGCAGAGAACCTTGAGTTTGAGCCATCTTAATCTAGACTGAGATGGCTGCCACCCCACTTCCAACAGGGAAACCTAGAAAGGCCCAAGAGCCCTGGAAGGGCATCCCCTGAGGCTGGCCTTGATCTGGAGGGCTAGTACCTGGTCCGGTCTGAGGCAGCGCTGCTACTGCTACTGCTGCTGGACTCAGAGTCTGAGCTGCTCCGGGGAAGGCTGCAGTCATTACGGTATACCAAGAAACTCTTCTTCACTGGCTGGTTTCCACCGCTGAAGCCATTGGCTGGTAAGTCTTGGTTGAAGGGAAGGGGAGGAGGGAAGGAACCGGTCAGGAAGATGTAGATCAGAGATGACATGGAGGTAAGAGGGACTTGGAGCTTGGGTTCCCCTTCTGTGCTGGAAAATTCCTCCAACCTTGGCCAGTAGAGCTAGCTCTGGGCAGTGTCTACCACAGTTGGCCACAGCCCTGCTCCACCCCTTGCTTCCCTTGGCAGTTACTGGCTTTAGGACACAAATGGCTTAAAGGGCAGGAGATCCCCAAGGAAGGTGAGAAGAGAAAAGGTAAAGTGATACAATGGAGGCAGGGGGCCCTGGGTGGGACTCTAGCTGGGTCATAGTGTCTCTGGGCCTCAGTTTTCCCAACTGTAAGATGAGTGAGTGGAGTTAAAGGATTCCTAAGGGCCCTTCTAGCTCTCTCTTTCATGGGCAAATAAAGGGGTAACTGGGAGTATGCTGGGAAGAATGGCAGCTTTGCTCACTCTCTTGGGGGGCTGGGTGATGGTAAGGCTCACCCATTGGGGGGTCTTCTGTGGACTTATCACTGTCGCTGTCTGAGCTTGAACTGGGCCGGGGGCTCCTACCCCGCTTGCGCTGACGCAGGGAACTCATGATGGGGAGCTGGGGGGGCCCCACAGGACTGCCTCCGTGGCTGGGGGTCATCTGGCTCTCCCGGTTTTTGGGGGGCCGGCCCGGCCTCTTGGGCGGTCCAGCTGTCTTCGGGTTCTTTTTGGAGAACAGAACTGAGGTTCTCCTGCCCACCTCATGTGCGGGGGTTGAGGACATGTTGGGACCCAGGCCTGGAGCAGAGAAAGAAAGAAGGAGAGTTGGTGAGGGGCCTGATTTGAGAAGAGTAGATATCCAGGGTCATGCCCTGGGTATATAGGACCATTACTCCAGCTAAAGTTGGGGAGATCATTTTAGGGGCTTGGAGTTTGGAACATTAACTCTTATACAAATAGCCAGAGAGGCAGCTAAGAGGCCCCCGATTGGGGAATGAGGGAGAAAGTACAGCTAGCTGTGTAGGAGGGACCTCTGCCTGGGGAATGGCAGGGGTTGAGTGTGTGCTGCAGAGCCAAAGTCTGACTTGCTTTGGGGTCCACCTTGCCATGAGATTCAGACCTTTGCTTGTCTCCTGGCTGCTGCTCTCCTCTGCCGCACTATCTGTCTGCCCATCCTTGTCACAGGCTGCCGGGTGGGGTGTCAGACTGCCCCGGCTCGAGGGGCCATGCCGCTCAGGGCCATCACGTCCAGTCTCTCGCTGATGGGCAAGCTTCCGCCGCAGTGCCGTCATCTCTTTCTTGATCATCTTCGCACGCCGTGAGCGGCCCACACTCTGCTTGCTGGCATTCACTTCGTCCAGCCGCTCCAGCAGCAGCTTCAGCTGCTCTTCCACTGGCAGGTGCTTCTGGTTCTCCAGCAAGACCAGCCGCTCTTCCTCGGCTGCTAGGGGTAGGGTTGGAGGGGAAAGGTCAGACTCAGGGCAGCCCTCAGGGCCCCTTGAACCTGGGCAGGCAGCAAGAAACCCACTCATCCCCCATCGGCTTCTCACCAGGAACAGCTGTAAAATAGCAGCACCAAGATGTGGAATGGCGGGCACTGCTATCCATTCACCCAGTCTGGCTTCTTGGGGAGCATTCCTGGGGATAGCTTGCCACTAGCTGCTTTCTGCCTACACTGCCTGCTCCCAGGAGGGGACTTTTGGAAAGCTGTCCATCCCTGGCATTGGCCTCTTATATGTGTGTGTGACATATCACCCACCATCTTCAGTGTGGTGTGTGGCCTCATCTCCAGCCAGGCTGTGGGGGATATGCATGCCCGTCTCAAAGTCAATGCCCATTTTTTCTGCCTGGCGCCGGGCCTGGCGGAGCACAGCACCACCCTGCTCACGAAGCCGCACTGCTGCCCGGTAGAAGATGGTGTCCTTGGCGTTATACTTGAGGCAGTTGCTGACGATGAGGTTGAAGTCCTCCTCAAAATCATCAAAATTCAGGTAGCGGTAAGCCTCCAAGTTCTGCTTCATGGTGAAAAAGTCCATGGGCTTTTTGATGTGGTCTAGGTAGTCAGGTACCTGGGAGGGCAGGGCAGGTTTGTTTTAAGTGGAGATATCCTCCTCATTGCCCCGAACCCTGCTCCTAACAAGCCCCCCTGAAATACATCCAGCAACCTCCTCCCACCACAGTTAGAGGCAGGCATATAGCACAGGGGAAAGGAAAGCTGGATTCTGGTCCTGACTTTACCAGTCACAAGCTGTGTGACTTTGGCAAGTCTCTTCACCTCTCTGGGCCTACTTTTCCTCTCCTGGAAAATGATGAAAGTAGAGCCAAATATACTTTCTATACCACATGAGGCTTTAGTAAGAAAATGGCTTGGGGACTCCTCTGAAAATAAACACCACCTTGCATTCCTATAGCTCTTTTTACTTAACAGTAACTTATAAGGAGGCTGCTGCCTCAGGCCTCTCATTTTATACCTTTTAGAGAGAAGAGTCTGCCAGTCAGGACCTAGGGCTTCAGAGCTGGTTCTTTAGGTGCTGAGCCTTCTAAAGTCTCCGTTCTAGGGTTCAGCACCCCGAAAGTGTCTTCCTGCCCTGGGATTATTCATTTGGCAGACTCAGTCCCTGCCTCTGGGGAAGGAGTGCAGACTGCCTCCCATTCTGGGCCCTTGGGGTGTGACAGGGACAAGACAGAGTCCAGGTGATACATGTGGCTCCAGTTCATCCTGCCCCAGAGCCACCAGCCCCTCTCTTCAAGGTCCCCATCTAGTCCCTGGCCCAGACCTGCAGCAGGGGTCCAACTGGGAGAGGAACAGAGAGAAGGTGGAGTGAGGGGAAGGGATTCTTACTTCGTCCAATTCGGTTACCTCAGACAGAGGGACCGGCTCGCTGAAGATGTTGCCTGTGTCCTTCTCTTGGAGCTGCTCCAAGGTTTTGCGAAGGAGGATGAGGAAAGGGGTCAGCTGCATCTCCATGGCAATCTGCTGAACCTTGATCTAACACAGAAAAAGGCCTGATCAGCCAGGCCTCGGCCAGTTCAGTGGCAGAGAGGTCTGAGGATATGGTCCCAGCTGGCCTGGGAACCCGCCTTCTTTCCCACCCTCACAGCTGGGTGTACTCATACAGGTCTACCTTCTACGTGGCTCCACCCAGGGAAACTTGCACCAACAATTCTGGCTTCCCCCTTTCTTGAACTACCAGCACCAGCTACCTATGTCACGTAACTGAGGATTCTGTTCATACGCTCCCGTGACATTCTGTTTCCAGCAGAACTAAAAGCACACCGAGCACCAGGAGACCTGACTCCAGCGTCAGCCCTGCTGCTATCTGGCTGGAGGACACACACTTTTCCTTCTCCTGGGTCTATTTTTTTTTTTTTTTTTTTTGAGACAGAGTCTCGCTCTGTCGCCCAGGCTGGAGTGCAATGGCGCGATCTCGGCTCACTGCAAGCCCCTCCTCCCAGGTTCACACCATTCTCCTGCCTCAGCCTCCCGAGTAGCTGGGACTACAGGTGCCTGCCACCACGCCTGGCTAATTTTTTGTTTTTTCCTTTATAAAATAGGGCTGGCCCAGGAGCACTCACCGTCTCCCTTTTGAGTTTTTCCCGCTTGCGGATCAATTCCACCAGCAGCCGAGCTCGCTCCAAGTCATGCCGGAGCCGCTGCCAGGACTTGAGCTGTTCTTTAAGGGCCCAGTTCTTATCCTCAGAATCTCTCTGTAGAGGCAAAAGGAAGATCAGGGGATGATTAGAAAGCCAGAGGAAAGGTCAACAGGGAGAAGAGAGCCCAGGAAACTCAGGTCAAGCCAAAAAAGGGGGCACAGTAATTTATTGGTAGTGCCTCAATCAGTGTGTCCCCAAGGCCTGGCAGAATAAATGCTTGGTCTGTGTTCGTTGAATGAATACATAAACACATAGGAACAACATCTTTTCATTGAGGATTCCATGCTGATCCTGGTTTGAGGGCTAGCTTAAAGGAGGAAAGAGTCAGGCCGGGCGCGGTGGCTCATGCTTGTAATCCCAGCACTTTGGGAGGCCGAGGCGGGCGGATCACGAAGTCAGGAGATCGAGACCACGGTGAAACCCCGTCTCTACTAAAAATACAAAAAATTAGCCAGGCGTGGTGGCGGGCGCCTGTAGTCCCAGCTACTCGGAGAGGCTGAGGCAGGAGAATGGCATGAACCCGGGAGGCGGAGCTTGGAGCTAGCAGTGAGCCGAGATTGTGCCACTGCACTCCAGCCTGGGTGACAGAGCGAGACTCCGTCTCAAAAAAAAAAAAAAAAAAAAAAAAAAAAAAAAGGGAGGAAAGAGTCTAAGCCCTCTGACACTGGAAACTACAGTTGCAAATTCTGGTTTTTGTCCCCTTGGCCCTAGTTCCCAGAGCCCACAGGGAACTGGACACAGTACCCCAACTTGGTCACAGTTCCTCTGAGACTGCAGGTGTGTCTGCAGGCGACGTAGCAATGGGACCCCATTCCGTGACTGCCTCTTCAGTGTCCAGTAGCTGTGCAGCCTCTGCATGAACTGGCTCTTCCTTTGGATGGTCAGGCGGTTGGTGATTTTACTAAGCCTGGGAGGCAGGAAACAAAGAGTAAAACCTGTTGGGCCCTGATTCTCTTAAGCAGAGCATGGGTCTCTGGCCAGCGAGAGTTCCTGAATGGGGATGAAGGGAGAGTATCTCTTATCCAAAAGGCCTGGGACTCTGGACTTAAGGCAAGGAAGAAAGAGTGGTGCCATCAGTGGTACCGTGGCAGACAGGAAACCAAGCTCCCAGCACTAAACCAGATCCCTAACCCTGTACATCAGGGATCAGGGACTTCTGCCCCTAAGACTGCTCTAGTCACTGCAGCCCAGAGTACTATTTGACTCTGGGAGCCCCACTGAGACTGAACCTTTGAAGGTTTTAAGATGAAGTACAACTGTACAGCAGAAATATATAGTAAATCAAATAAATGGCACAAGAGAACTAAAAAAAAACCCCTGGCCATCACAGCCCAAATGAGCGGCAGTAACCACTTCACAACTTCTTGAACTTCCCCTTCCCCGCTTTTCATTCTACTTGTTTCTTCATATTCAGACCATTTTTTCCATTGCTGCCAGTGGCAGTTCCATCCTCTTCCATCCCAACTTAACAAACCACACCGTCAAAATGAAGGGCAGTTCAAAACACCTGTTAGCTATGCCAGATAAAAGCTGACATTTCTGGCTTTTAATGTGAAAGTCAGGTGACCTGCTAAAGACAACTATCTGTTTTGAAAATATGTTCTTTTTAACTTCTATGCAGCTCCTGGGAAGATAGCCCAGCCCTGCCATTCCACTCCTGGGAAGAAGATAGCCCAGCCCTGCCATTCCACTCAGAAGGCTGCCAGTTCCTCTCCAGGAGGCTCCTTTCTCCCTCATCTGCCTGTCCACCGGCTCCCCACATACCTGTGTGGTGGGATGCAGGGCACTGACACCACAGGTGCTGCTGCCCGCTTCTCTGCCAGGATCTTCCGTGCCTTCTTCATTTTGATCCGGGACTTGGCCTTGGCCTTCTTGACTTTCTCTGAGCTCCAGCTCTTACCCTCATCCTCCTCCTCATCTTCATCCTCCTCACCCTCGCTGTGGGACAGGGCAGGCAGTCGGCGTGCTGAACCTGGAGGCGTGTGGATGTCGCAGTAGGCTGTCTTGCGGACACTGAAAGAGGTGCCGTTGGCGCCTGTCTCCCGCACAGGCTCCATCTTCATGTAAAGGCCAGCCTGCTGGGCGCACGTCACATGGAAAGCTGTGTAACAGTTGGCCTTGTGGCACTGGATGCAGGCCCCTGAGCCCCGCTGTTTGCAAATGTAGCAGGTGAGCTTCCAGCGAGCTGGTGGGATGTGCTCAATGCTGTCAATAGGCTCTAGGAAGACCGTGTTGGCGAAGCAGACCTCAGGGATCCACAAGGCACACACCACATGGGCCCAGCGCCCGTCATCTGTCTGCTTGAAGGCACCGCCCTTGTTGGGGCACAGGGCACAATCCACAGCACGAGAGGGTGACTGCAGGCAACGGCGGCACAGCCACTGGCCCTCAGGGATATAGGGGACACCGTAGCACTCCTGGTGCACGGCCAGGTTGCACATGTCACAGAAGAGGATGACATTGCTGTTCTGGCACTCACCATCATTGCAGATACAGCAAACAGCATCCTCGTCCACTAGCGCATTAGGGTCGCCTTTATTATGACTCTCAAAGTACGACTCCTTCTCCAGTCGGTCCATTAGGTACTCAAAGATCTCCTGCGGGATGGGACTTACACCCTCTGTCTTCCGACGCTCATTCATGATATCCAGCCAGATGTAGTCCTCCTCGTCCATGTCATACTCTACTTCCTCGTCCAGCTCCTCTGCAGACTTCTCAATGTACCTACGGTACACACAGGGAGCTCAGCATCACATGGTTGAGATTTCCCTCCCTTAAAGACGAGGGGTCATTTGCCACTGAGCAATTACTCTGTGCCTATGCCCTTCAGATGTGTTGTCTCATTTCATCCTCACCTTAACTCCAGATATTATAGGTACTATCATCATTTCTATTTTGCTGAAAAGGAAAGCTAAGGCTTGTGAGAAAGTGGTGGAGCTGGGATGTGAACCCAGGTCTGCCACTGCAAAGCTTATGTCCTAGCTGCTATATGTGACACCATCTTCTTGGGGTTGCAGAGGCTCAGCCAAGCCTCCTCTAAAAGGAGGAAGGTGGGGCAGCTAGTACCCCTTAGAGTGGTCCAGATGATGGTACGAAGAATCGGGGAAGAAGGAAGGTCATTGGATGTCATTGACAAATTACATATAAGTTGTTTTAGCACTGGTGGGCAGGGCCTCGACTAGAGCTGCCATGGGTCTTCTCTCAGCTGGTGTCAGCATCAGCTCAAGGCTCCGTCAAACTCTAGGTGCTATGTTTGTTCACTGGATAGCCTTGGGAGATAACAATTATAATAGCTAAGGTTTACTGAGGATTTACTATGAGCCAGGCATTGTGCGTTAACTATTACATTTATTCTTACCACAGCCATAAAATTAATATTCTTGTCCTCATTTTGTAGATGAGAAAACTTAAGCTTTGAGAAGTTAATCAAAACATAGATGGTTCACATAACAAGGGAGTGGCAGAGGCAGAGGCATTCAGCCTCCAGCCCAGTGCTCTTAATGTCCAACCTGTATCACTTACTGTGCCAACAGGCCTGGAATTGAGGGCTGCTCTCGGTGCTTGTCACACAGAGAAGGTGCTCCTTGCCTGCCATGCTATAGGTGGCCTAGACTCTGGCACTGTAAACTACAGGGTACAAAGGAAAGAATGGGGCTTTAGCTTCTAAGCAAACCAGATTTAAATCCTGCCTCTGCCATTTTGTGACTTTTAGGACATCACTGCTGTACTAAACCTCAGTTTTATTGATGATAGAAGGAGGATAATACTACCTACTCACAAATATACTGTCAGGATTATATGGAATTATAAAAATGAATAGGCTACAAACTCTTGGCCTTTACATTTATTTATATAGTACCTTGCCCGGTGCCTACTACCCCATCAGGCTCCAGCAACCCCCAGCAGGCCCATGGAAGGAAGTGTGAGCACCTTGGTGTAAAATGCCACCTAACCACTAAGTCATGTGTGACCACATATAGACGTGTGCAAATATGTACATTTATCTTTTTATTAAAAAGTTGTTTTAAAAAATGAATGAGCTAAGTCAAGTGGCACACAGCAGGCCCTAGAAAAACATTAGCTCCTGTTTCTCCTCTCATGTGGGAAACGGAACTTTGGCTGCTAGAGTGGGCTGGCACACACAGGCTCTGGAGCCACACTGCCTGGGTCCTAACAGAGAGCAAGTGAGCTAAGCTCCCTGAGCCTTGTTTGTTCATCTGTAAAGTGGTGATGCTAATCTGAACCTATTTCACACAGCTATTGTGAGCATTAAATGAGTTAATGCAGGTAAAGTGCTTAGGACAGTGCCTGGTGTGCAGCAAGCACTCGATAAATGTTAACTTATTAGTTTTTGTATGGCCTTTACCCACCTTCCTAGCATTATAGCTGTACATGTGTCTAACTCCTCCACTACATGATAGAAGTGGGGATTGTGTCTGATTCACCATACAGATACAGGCACTCATCACTGTTCATTTGAAAGGCATTTTGGGGGTGGAAGGGAGGAGAGAGACTGAAACATTGCAGGAAGCAGCTTCTTCCTTTTCAGCCCTTTACCTCTTCCCCAAGGTGACTGCAACCTCCCTATCTTTGAACAAGGGTATGACTCATGGATGGTGTGAACCATCTGGCTTCTTCCAAGCCTTGGCACTAGCTCTCTTCAGCACCAATTCTCACCCTTTTCTCTGCCATGACACACGTGACATTATGTGATGGTGCATAACACACTCCCACAGGCACCCAGATTACAGGCTGCAGTACAGATAAGGTAGGCTGCATGTCACGTATAATTCCTGGCACACCAGCTGACGTGCCGCCCTCTCTCTCCCCCTCAAGGAGGCATATCAGAATGCAAGCAAGAGAAAGTGATGCTATTAGAGAGATGACCTCAAATCTTCTCAATTTATATAAAAAGTAAATCATTTCCAAAACTTGGGCAGTTTTACCAACAGTGGTAACAAATTCCATGCAATACACATCTCAGTTGTTTGCAGTGTACCTGCTGAGAACTGCTCCCCTGAAGAACAGATCTTCAGAAAGAGTGAAAGAGTGAATCTAAGTGGAGGGAGGAAGAAAAGCAGCTGAATGAGCTGGGCTGGGCTGCCTGTTAGAGCAGAGAGAGCTCAAGGGTCATTGGGAGGGAGGGGAAGTCCAAAGAGGGGTCTGTGTGTTAGGAGTGGGGCAGAGGTGGGTAGGGCAGTCAGTGTGAACAGAAAAGAGAAAGACCGTGGAAAGCCAGAAGGAAGTGGAGTTGGACTGAAAAGATGAAAGAATGGGAGAGGAAGCGGGAGATGGGCTTAAACTCAAACAGTAGAGAGAAGAAAGTGCTACAGACCATATTGCTTGTTTACAGATTTGCTTTTAAAGAACTGAGGTTTAGGCCAGGCTCGGTGGCTCATGCCTGTAATCCCAGCACTTTGGGAGGCTGAGGCGGGTAGATCATGAGGTCAGGAGATCGAGACCATCCTGGCCAACATAGTGAAACCCCATCTCTACTAAAAACTCAAAAATTAACTGGGTGTGGTGGCGCGTGCCTGTAATCCCAGCTACTTGGGAGGCTGAGGCACGAGAATTGCTTGAACCCAGTGGAGGTTGCAGTGAGCTGAGATCGCGCCACTGCACTCCAGCCTGGCAATAGAGCGAGACTCCATCTCAAAAAAAAAAAAAAAGAATGGAGGTTTAACATCATGTGGACTGCACTTTTGGTAAAAAATGCTTTTCATATAAAAGCTTTTATGACAAATCCTCCTCAGAGATCAGGCCTTCTAATTAGCTGACAACAAACTTACACTCTTGGTAAATTAACTGATCAGAATGCCTTTTTTGCCTTGGATGCCAACTTTCAGAGAGGTTTTACACTTGGTTTTAGTGCCATCCTTCAGCCAGGATTTCTCCATGTAGTTTTGCCACCACACTGCCCCCCACATCCCTTCATCTTTTACCTCATGTTAAAGAAACGATTAAACGACAAAAATAAAAGGGCCACTGGAGGAGTATTAAATATTGCTTAAGTATAAAATATTGCTTAAACATGTTAAAGGACAGATGACAATAACAGAACAAATAGTGGGAGAATTACCTCTGCAGCTTTACAAAGTGCTTTTAGTACCTTATGAAATCAGTGATCCTAGTCTTCTATCTTTAGGGAGACAGAGAAATACTGTATCTGCTCTGCAGATGGGGTCCTTAAAACGCCTTAAGTTGGATGCATTTCTCAAGGTCATGCAGTAAGGAAATGGAGAGGGCCAGGAATCAGAAACAGGATATTTTGCCACAGTGGAAACAGTACAGCTATGGAGTCAGAGGGACCTGGGTTTGAATCCCAGTTCAGCTATCTACTGGCATGTGATTTTAGATAAGTCTGGCCAGGCACAGTGGCTCACGCCTGTAATCCCAGCACTTTGGGAGGCTGAGGTGGGTGGATCACTTGAGTCCAGGAATTCAAGACCAGCCTAGGCAACATGGTGAAACCCCAGCTCTACAAAAAATTAAAAAAACTAGCTGGGCATGGTGGCATGTGCCTGTAGTTGCAGCTACTCAGGAGGCTGAGTGGGAGGATCACTTAAGCACAGGAGGCAAAGTTGGGGTGAGCCAAGATCATGCCACTGCACTCCAGGCAGGGTGACAGAGCCAGGCCCTGTCTCAAAAAAAAAAAAAAAAAAAAAGATAAATCTGGCACCCTTTCTTGACCATAGTTTCCTCATCTGTGAAATGAGAAAAATACCTACCCGAGAGTTGAGAATAAAATAAAGGAGTGGCGTGTGGCACTGTAGAGTAAGTGCCACCATCAGTGGCGTACCATTCCACTCACTGCCCTGGCAAAATCAGTGTTCTTTCACTATTCTTTATTCCTGTCACTCTTCTATCTGTGCCTCTCACCTCTCTGGCTAGCGAGCCCTGCTTGACCAGTTTTCCAGAGCTGCAAGGTAGAGGTGGCCTTACCGGTAATAGGAAGTTGGCCGGGGTGGGGCATCAGGGGTGTCCTGTTCCAGCTCCCGATAGACCACCTCTGGCAGCTTGGGAGTGGTGCTTGCAGAAACACTGTGGTGGTGGTGATGGTTGGAGTCCTTGCGCTTCTCCTTATTCTTATGTTTGCCTGACTTGGGAGTAGCAGCTGGTGTCTCAGTGTTCTCCTTGTTGCTGCCATTCTCAGGGGCCTCCTCGGGGGCTTCCTCATCCTCTGACACCACATCCAGGTTGTCAAAGATGCTGATGCGGTGGACGCGGCCATGCAAGTCCACCTCCACCATGCGCTGGGCCTGTGCATAGCTCATCACCTCACGGCCTGGTGACTGTGAGACCTCTGAGGGGCTGGGTGACTGCTTGTTGGCTGGGCGTGACTGGCGCCCCTTCTTCTTGTGCTTGCGGAGTGGAGTCTGTTGTGGGGGTGGTGGGTTGTCGTGGTCATAGTGGTACAGGTGGTACTCAATACCACTGTAACTCTTGTAGACCTTTCGGCAGGTCTCCACCGGGCACTCGTATGGTGGCTTAGTCGCCCGCAAGTTGTGGCAGAAAGTCTTCACATCAAAGTCCACCCCCATGCTGTCACATCTAGAATACACAGATCAGTTACCATAGGCTGGGGATGAGTTCCTGGACATTTGCACCGGAGACCTCAGTCTTTCTAGTCCTCCCCCTCACTTGGAGTCACCAGGTTCTGACCAGCCTACCTCTACAGTGTCTCCAAATGCCATCTCCTCCACCATAGCCCAGCTCTGGGCCCTCATCACCTCTTGCCTGGTTATCCTGCCCTATGTCACAACTTCTCTAGCCCAATCTCACATCATGTAGGAGAATGATCTTTCTACCAGGTAGTAATGATCATGACAGTCTCTTCATTAAAAGCCTCCTGATGCTCCCCAGTTCCTTCAAGATAATATTCCAAATTCTCTATGATGCCATTCAAAGTGCTCCTTTCACTGTCTGGCCCTTGTCCTCCTTTCCAGATTCCTTTTACAAGTTACAGCTGTTTTTGTCTACACAGGGGAACCTGCCATTCCCTGAATGTTATAATCTCTCATTCCTGCAAAATGATCTCTATTTGGAATGCCCTCCATACTTTCTGATTGGTGGGCTCCTACTCATTCTTCAAAAAACCAGCTCAAATGTCACTTCTGACACAACTTCTCTGACTCTCCCATGGGGAGCTGTTTCCACAGCATTCCATTCTCACCTCTACCACAGCACCTGACATACTGAAAGTTGTCTCCCCTCTGGACTGGGAGCTGTGTAGTAAGGGCACCAGAGCCTATCCATCTCTGTATCCCCAGTACCTAGCATGCACTGGATATTCAGTTTTTGGCGAACGAATGAATGACCTGTTGAACGAATAGCTGAATGAGGGGATCACCAGATTGAGAGCTCAGATGGGATGAAGGCCATGTAGAAAGCTGAATGGGTGGCTAATGCTTTAGCGTTGGACTCCTGCAGAAATCACTGGATCACAGAAAGAATTCATTTACTTTTGAGGTCTTTATGGGGAGCCTGGCCCTGGGACTGGGTAAGAGATGTACTGTGAAACAAAGTGAAAACTGAGGTCGTTTAGTCAGTGACAGCAGCTTGTATTACATTTGAGCTCTTCACCCACTCACGCAACATCAACTGAGTGACTACCAAGTGCCAGGGCCCTAAGGGTACAAACACCAACACGACAATCTAGGCATGCTCAGCTCCACACTGGTCCGCAGGGGCCCTCCCTTCCCCCTCCCCAACATTCCTGGGTGAGTGTAGACAGCAGATGGCACCAGGCCTCAGGAAGCCCAGCTTGGTCAGAGGCTGCCCCAATTTCTCTCGGCCTAGTTGAGTTCAACAATTCAGCTAGGGGCTTGGCACCATCCCAGCCAGGGAGGACTATCATGAGCTCCCTGACAAAATAACCCCTCTTGGCCTCTCCACCTGTGCCTTAACCAGGCAAGTGGGCTGCTCCAGCTCCACTGTCAACGGCTCCTGACTTCCACATCAGTAACGCCACACGTCCAACTGCAACTCTTCTATTTCCTACCTGCCGCTGTGTCTTTAAACATTAAACCAACCGAAGCACAAACAAGCTCTCCTCTTTCCAAGCTGGGTCCCGGGTGAATGGCTCCCAAAGTAGCACAGCGAATCACTAATCTCCCCTTGGAACCCGGCAGCAGAGGCACAGGCGAGGGAAACGAGAACTTAGACCAGAAAGCCCGTTGGGAGGGCCCAAGGAGAATGGCGGCTGCATCTGCCCCTGAAGCTCAGGGGGCTGGAGGAAGTAGGGGGCGGGGGCCGGAGGGATAGGGCTGGGCCCCGGCAGTGCCCGCAGCCCACTCTCCGGATGCGGCGGCGTTTCCCCTTTGTGGAAGTGTAACAAGTGAAACAAGGCTCCTCGTTTGCCACTAGCCCGGGCAGCCCCGAAAGATACACTGCTGCCCCAGGATGCCTGCTGGGAAGCAATGCACTGTCAGTTCTCCCAGCTGGAGTTGCCAGAGAGGCTCCCGGGCCACGCGGCTCAGTGCGCGTCCCACGAACGTAGCCTACCCCTTCCCTGCCGGCCACTGCCGCCCTGGTCCCAGGCCCGCACTCACCGGCCACCTCGAGTCCGGGTTCATCGCCGGGGGCGCCCGCCGGGGCTCCGACCCCACTTGGGGAGGCCGGCGGGGAAGGTCGGGTCGGGAAGGGGGCGCCCCAACTCCGGAGACCGTAGACCTCGCCACCCCGGCCCCCTGCCGCCCCACGCTTTGGTCCCGGCTCCCCGGGATTCCTGAGCTGACCCCTGCTGCTCTTGGTCCCGCCGGCGCCCTGGGGTCTCAACTCCGTCGGCCGCCGCCCGTTTCGCGAGCCCCTAGGATGCCCGGTCTCGGGACCAGGCGCCGCTGGAACAATGGAGGCTCCCAGAGGCAGCGCGAGGACAGCGGCGGCGGAGACCGTGGCGGCAAAGGCTGTGGCAGCGGCGGCGGCAGCAGCGGCGGCGACGGCGTCTGCGCAGGGTAAACGTGGCTCCGCGGCGCTGCTGAGCTGCACTTTCGCCACGGATCCCCGCTCGCCCGCTGAGGCTCGAAAGACGTTCTCTGGATTCAGAAAGGACCCTGGACACCAGACAGGGCTTCTCTAACTCTTCCATCTTAGATTGGAGTTTCTGGAGACTGAAGTCACCGTACTCGGGATCTGGGGTCGTCGGGCGGTTTGTGGCGAATCTGCAGCCACGGACGGTGAGCGCGGGGCTGGGCGTGAGGAGCCCGCCCTTCTCCCCTCCCCCTCTGCCTCCTCCCTATCCGCTCCCTGCCTCCTGCTGGCGCCGCGGCTGCGGGAGGGACCTGGCCTTGGTCTCGGAGGAAGGCGGTGAGGCGGGGCCAGAGTCACGGGGCGGGGCTGGGGGCAGGGCCGGGAGCAAGAGGGATGCGGGCTGGAGCCTAAGGGACCCGGAGTTACGGGTAGGACCGGGGAGGGGCTGCAGACTAGACCGGTCTGTGGGGCGGGGCTTGTGGGAGGGGGCGGAGCTACTGTAAGCGGGGGCCTGTTAGAATAGCGGAGTAAAAAGGGGCTAAACAGAAGAGGAGTACTCGGGAGAGAACGGGCGGAGCTTTGGATGAGCCTGGAAAGTGGAGCTGGACTAGAAATAAAGAAGAGTTGGAAAAAACGACGCGAGGCTGAAGGGAGCAGGCGGGGCTTGGGATGCAGGGGGCGGAGCTGTGGGGAAAGGGCAGGACCGATTAGGGATAACGGGGCGTAACTGAAGGAAAGGGAAGAAACTTGGGAACAGTAAAGGAGAGGTGCTAGAGAAAAGATATGGGTCTGAGAGAATGGGCTGGTTTGGGGCCGGTGGGTGTGAAAGGGCTTGTGTCTGGTAAAGCGGTGGGAACTCTGTGGGTTGGCAGGGATGTGCTGCGGGTTGCTGATTGGAACATGGTGCCAAAACAGCTGATTTAATGTGAGTGGATCACCTCCTAGCAATGTGAACGTGGGCAAGTTCAGTTCTTTAAGTTCCTTATTTGTAAAACAGAGCTCGAAAACTCTATTGTTAGTTCTTGAGGGTTTCAGAGAACTTGCATGGCAGGGGGAGACATCCTTAAACAATACTTCTCCAGTTTTGTCATAAAGAGGAGCGTGAAAGGGTCTTCCGGGGTTCTGGGACAAAGCCCAAAGCATCTGAAAGCTTCTATCTTATCTTAATGCAAACTTTGCATTTGACCCACTAAAATGTATGTTTTCTAAAAACCATCCCGATAAAATCGACATGCCAGGAAGAGGTTTGCTGATTAAGATCTTGGGATCTGAAGTCAAACTGATGAATTCTCTTAAACAAATGACTCATCTTCTCAGAGCCTCAGTTTCCTTATGTGTAAAGTGGGAATAATATATAGTACCTGTTCTCAGAGTTGTTGTGAGAATTAAATGAGATGATGCTTGGAAATCACCTAGCACACGGTTTGACATGTAGTGAATGTTCAAAGAAAATATTAGCTGTTATTATCCTTATTAAAATAATTCAGAATAAATGGATTAAAGCAGAGTTATACTAAGTTATCTCCTTTAGTGGTCAGGAATTCGTTTGAGAATCTGGTGAAAACTATGGGCCATGTGCAGGATTTGGATTTTATGGAAAAAAGAAAAAAAAACAACTATGGGCCTCTTTCCTGAGGAAAAACATACAAAGTTTCACTTACTAAAGTCTTTGAAGAAGGTATGAAGAAGTGATTGGATGAAAGTGTTAGGATGGGGATGAATCTAGCTGAAGCCATCCTGGTTCCCTCCCTCTTGATGTGGCCCCAGTCCTTGGGTCCCACAGTCTTCCTTCCCCAACATGCATGAGACAGAGGTGGAATAAAGATCAGCTTTATTATTGGCATGAAGGCAGGGAGGTGGTGATAGTGCCAGGCCCTCTGCAGGCAAGGAGGCGGAGGGCTTGTCAGCCAGCACTGATCCTCCAAGTTGGCCCTCCTAATGAAGTCCAGGGTTCCAAGTGCCTCTGGCTTAAAGCAGAAGCAGTGGGTGAGCAGGCGAGCAGACTGTGAGGCATTGGATATGTGGAATCCTCAGGGCTGCTCTGGAGCTGGGATGGGGCTGGGGTTGGCAGGGGGTGGGGGCCGAGGCTGGATGTCTCTGGTGCGCATATAGGACAGCAGCTGCTCCGGGATCTCGGCCAGCACATCCTTGGCCAGTCGGGCCATGCTCAACACCTGGTTCCCCGACCGGTCAACATAGTCTCGAAATGGGACGAACTGGGTCAGGCACAGACAAGAAGACATAAGCCATGACCAGGAGAGAGGGCATGGGGGTGCAGCAGGGAGGGTTCTTTTTTGATCCCCAGAATCTCTTTCCAACTATCACAGTATCTCCCTCCCCACATCTTGAACAGTTTTCTACATTTGCTTTCTCTCCACCCATTTTTTTCCACCTTTTATTCACCCTCAACCCACTCCAGTTTGGCTTCACACAGGCCATTGAAACTGCTCTTGCTGATGTCGTCAGTGGCCCTGTGTTGCTAAATCAGTCCAGTGAACAGTAATTTTTAGTCCTCATCTTGCTTGACTTCTCTTTAGCTTTCCATTACATTTGACCATAATTCTTCTGGACACGTCCCACCCTTGACACCACACTCTCCTGGCTTCTTGCTTACCTTTCTTGAAGCTCCCCCCTCCCACCATCTTTCCTCTGGGTCTATTTGCTCTCTAAACCTAGTCCCTTCTCTCTCTCAGCCCTCTTCCTGGATGATTTCATACACTTCCATGACTTTAAAAATTGTTCCCTGGAAGGAAGTAGAGCAGGCCAGGAGGTGGGGAGGGAGACTGGAAAGGAGGCAGCAGGGGAGACAAGGAGCAGGGACCAGAGAGAAGGGATCCTGAGAACAGGAGGAGGCCAGAGAGATGGAGTTGGGGCAAGAAGGAGGAGGAGTCTGTGAGAAGGGGCTGGGAAGAGAGAGAGGCCTAGGAGAGGGACTCGGGGAGAGAAGGAGAAGAAATGAGGTGTGGGGGGAGAGGGGCTGATAAGGGAGGAAAAAAACAAAAGAAAATCTGTTTCCTAATGACTGCCAAATGTATATATCCATCCATGACCTCTTTTCAAAAAACTATGTTTTATTTTTATTTATTTTAATTTTCTTTTGAGATGGAGTTTTACTCTTGTTGCCCAGGCTGGAGTGCAATGGTGCGATCTCGGCTCACTGCAATCTCCGCCTCCCGGGTTCAAGTGATTGTCCTGCCTCAGCCTCCCAAGTAACTGGGATTACAGACACGCACCACCACACCTGGCTAATTTTATATTTTTAGTAGAGACAGGGTTTCTCCATGTTGGTCAGGCTGGTTTTGAACTCCCGACCTCAGGCGATCCGCCCGCCTCAGCCTCCCAAAGTGCTGGGATTACAAGCGTGAGCCACCGCGCCCGGCCTTAATTTTTTTAATGTAGCAGAGATCAGGTCTTGCTATGTTGTCCAGGCTGGTCTCAAATTCCTGGTCTCAAGAGGTCCTCCTGCCTTGGCCTCCCAAAGTGCTGGGATTATAGGCATGAGCTGCCATGTTTGGACCCATCCCTGACCTCTTTTTAAGGTCTAGAACCACATATTTAGTTGCCCGTATTACCGCTCCATTCAGTTGTTACAGATACTTCGAACCCAATGTGTTCATAACTGAATTCTAGCTCTTTCTGCCAAATCTCCTCCTCTAGCTTTCCCCTTCCCAGCAAATGGGATGTCACTTACCCACTTGCTTAAGCTAGAATACCGAGTCATCCTTGAAGCCCCCCTCACTCCCTGTCATCATCTAATCATCAAGTCTTGTAATATTTTCTTCTTAAATATCTTTTGAACCTGCCACTTTCTCTCCCTCCTCACTGCTTCCAGCCAGATCTTTATCGCCTCCCCTCTACTACTTCAAAGGCTTCCTCACTAATGAGTCTACCTGCCTTTTCTCTTGCCCTGTTACTGTCCACCCACCATGCAGCAGCTAGAGAGATCCTTTTAAAATGCCATCTCACTCCTCTATGTAAAATCCTTCAAGAGCTGTCCGATTCTTTTATAACAAACCCCCAAATTTTGCCTCCCTCCTCACACTCAGTGTGATCCTGCTACCCTAGCTTCTGCTTTTTCGTTGATTGGGCCAGTTCTTCTGGGCCTCAGAGCCTTCTCACATGCTGCTCCTCTCCCTGTAATGCTTATCCCCTCCCTTAGGTCTTGGCAAGCTAAAGAACCCTTTCCTGACTACTGTACCTATGTTAGGTCCCTGTTACAGGCTCTCACAGTGGCATTTTCTATTCCTCTGGAGTACATATCACGATCTAATGAGATATTTATTTGTGTGATTATTTATTGTTGGTTGCCTCCACTAGAGGGCAGGGGCCTTGGGGATCTCCCAACCTACACCATGGATGTGCCAAGGCTGCAGCAACCTTCCTATTTGTCAAAAAGGATGTATTCAATGAATGAGAAAGGATGAAAGAGTGAAGGGGGGGGAGGGGGGGGTGGGAAGTAGGAGACTGAGAAGGCAGTAAGTGTCAGTGGCTCCCAACTTAGCCTCTTCTCACTGTGCCTCTCAGCTCCACAGCCTCTCCCAGGTCAGGTCTACCTGAACGATGTCCCGCTCTGCGTAGCGTCCCCTAGAGGACACGCGCACATCATCACCGTCCAACTCTTCCATTGCTGCAGAAAAGACACACCCCTCAGCTGATTGGCCTCTCCAACCCCACCCCATGCTGCCCCCTCCCTTTGAGCTCCCCTTTGGAGTCATCAGAATGCCTAATGCTTGTGATCAAGTCCTACAAATATCAGTCTTTGTTATGGAGTTATTATTATATTATGCCTCCCAGGCAGTCCATCCTCCCAGGAACCCCAGGGGGAAGTATTAGTATCATCAGCCTTGGTTCTTATAAGGAAACAGGTTCAGAGAAGGTCTGTGACTTGGCCAAGGCTTCACACAGGGGTATCTACCTTGTCTCTTCTGTGAGGCAGGCCCAAGTACCCGATCCCCTCCCACTTTTCTCCTTAGTTCTTAGTCCCACTCAGGGACACCCCTTCCTACTCACCCTCAAACATGGCTGGTCCTACACCGACGATAATGATAGACATGGGCAATGAGGAGGCCTGTAGGGGAAAGAGGGTGAACTGTTGGGGCAAGCAGCCATCACCAGGGAGGTGACTGTTGGGAGACAGTTCTCTGTGTATGTGTGTCATGGTTCTGCACATCTTGTAAGCAGAGGCATTGATTCTCTCTGCCCCAGACTACTTTTTCAAGGATGTTTCTATATCAAGCAGCCTTGAAAGATACAGTATTTTCCTCTAGAGCAGAGGGCATATTTGCATACTGTCCAATATAGTTTTAAAAAAAGGTCTCCCTGGAGATCTTTGGAACCAAAGGCAAGCATGCTTACTGTCCCTTATAAAAGACTCAAGTTCCCTAAGCTCAGGGTTCCTCTTCTGTAACGCAACCCACAGTGGCTGCAAGTGTCATCTGTCCCTCTTCACATCATCTAGTGGGAACTGGGACTTAGAGAATTCAAGCAAATGCTAATACTCCAGCTACTGCTTTTGCTGGAAATCAAAGTCCTCTGTCTCTAATCCAAGAGTCTTGTGTCTTCTGCCAGCATCCATGAAACTGGCAGGCTAACTTGTTAGCTTGCAAGTAGGATAAAATCTCAGCCCGTTCACAGTATTGACATTACTCCTCCCTGCCAAGCCCTCCTCCTCAGACTCACACTGACGATGGCCTCCTTGGTCTGCATCATGTCAGAGATGACCCCGTCAGTGATGATGAGCAGAACATAGTACTGGGAGCCATCAGAGATCTTGGCTGCAGCCCTGGATGAGAGGCCAAATCAGAATCCAGCTGAAAGCCAGAGAGGCCAAGGGAACACCTTACCCCCAGAGCTTCCACAGCCAGTGTGTGGGCAGTGGGCAAGAACTGGGGCTTCTGAAACCCATGCTCCTTCCCCAGACCTGGCAGCCTGCCACTGCCTGCATATATATATATGTGGAGATATATATATATATGGATATATATATATATGTATGGATATATATATGTGGATATATGTATGTGTGGATATATATATGTGGATACATATATGGATATATATATATACACATACACACACACACACACACACACACACTTTTTGTTTTGTTTTGTTTTTGAGACAGAGTCTCACCCTGTTGCCCAGGCTGGAGTGCAGTGGTATGATCTTGGCTCACTGCAACCTCCACCTCCCGGGCTCAGGTGATCCTCCTGCCTCAGCGTCCTGAGTAGCTGGGACTACAGGTGTGTGCCACCACACCTGGCTAATTTTTATATTTTTAGTAGAGATGAGGTTTCACCATGTTGGCCATGCTGGTCTCAAACTCCTGACCTCAAGTGATCCACCTGCCTCAGCCTCTCAAAGTGCTGGGATCACAGGCATGAGCCACCGTGCCTGGTCTGCCTTTAGTAATATTTATTGAGCACTTACTATGGTAGACACTGGAGATACATGAGGAGAAAAAATAAATCCATGCCAGCCCTCTGGAGTGAGGCAGATATTAATCCAGGAATCACACACAAAAAAGTGTAAAATTACCACTGTGATGAGTGCTGTGATGGAAGGGACACTGCTATGACAGGGTACCAGAGGGGATCCTGGCTGGGTGCAGTGGTTCATGCCTGTAATCCCAGCACTTTGGGAGGCCGAGGCGGGCGGATCACTTGAGGCCAGGGGTTTGAGACCAGCCTGGCCAATATGGTGAAACCCTGTCTCTATGAAAAATACAAAAACTAGCCAGGCGTGGTGGTGGGTGCCTGTAATCCCAGCTACTCGGGAGGCTGAGGCAGGAGAACCACTTGAACGCAGGAGGCAGAGGTTGCAGTGAACCGAGATCACACCACTGCATTCCAGCCTGCGTGACAAGAGCGAGACTCCGTCTTAGATAGATAGATAGATAGATAGATAGATAGATAGATAGATAGATAGACAGACAGACACATACATACATACATACATACATACATAGATACATAGATAGATAGGATCCTGATGTGACCCAGAAGGTAAGTGAAGGTTTCTTTAAGGAAGTGATGTTTGAGGATAGAAAGGCTAAATGAAAGAGGAGGAGGATCTTTCTAGGAAGGGGGAACAGCAAGGACAAAGGCGCTCTAGTGGGACTAAAGGACAACTCCCCTGTGTGGAGGTCAGAAATTGAGGGAAACAGAGTGGGCCATGTGGCTGAAGAAACACAGAGCTTAGACCGCACAGGGATTTATCAACCCCTGGCAAGATTTTGATGTTTATATATGAGCGAGAGCAAAGGCTGAAGGCTTCCTTGCTTCCCTCTCCCCCACATTTCTTCTCTCTCCCTTCTCCCCTCTGCCAACCACATCTCATCGCCTGGGCTGCTGGGCCCCATGCAATCCTCCCCCGGCCAATCTAATAGCTGCTTCCAGAGCTCCTTTTCCTTCTCTCACTAGTCTTTGAAGCCAAGATTTTTTTTCCACCTGAAAAGGACTTCAGAAGTCATTGAGTCCAGTCCCTTTATTTTGCATATTCAAAAAAAAAAAAAAAAAGACCTAGAGAGGGCACAAAGGTAGTGGGAGACCCTGGTCTCTTGACTTCCAGTCTCCAGTCCTGTGCGGATTGGAAAGGATGGAGCTGTGCTGTCCAATAAGGTAGCCTTAGCTGCATGTGGCTTTTGAAATTTAAATTAATTAAATAGAGTTAAACATTCAGTTCCTTGGCCACCCTAGCTACTTTCAAGTGCCCCATATCCATATGTGGCTGGTGAATACCATATTAGCCTGCACAGATACAGAACTTTTCCATCATTGCAGAAAGTGCTATTGGACGGTACTGTATTGAAGCCTGATCTCAAAATGTGAGGAAACGCATGGAGAGGGTGTAGAATTATAAAATAGCTTTGGGGACAGGTAGGGTGGCTCACACCTGTAATCCAAGCACTTTGGGAGGCTGAGGCAGGAGGATCACTTGAGGCCAAGAGTTTGAGAACAGCGTGGGCAACATAGTGAGACCTGGTCTCTACGAAAAAATTTAAAATTAGCTGGGCTTGGTGGCACGTGCCTATAGGCTCAGCTACTCAGGAGGCTGAGTCAGGAGGATTGCATGAGCCCAGTGAGCCATGATGGCACCACTGCACTCCAGTCTGGGAGACAGAGTAAGACCCCAACTGAAATAAAAATAAAAGTAAAATAATAAAATAAAATAATTTTGGCTCAGTTTGCCCAGGGCCCAGAGTGGGAGTGGGTCATGATCCTGGTTTTTTTTTTTTTTTTTTTTGAGACAGAGTCTCGCTCTGTTGCCCAGACTGGAGTGCAATGGCACAATCTCAGCTCACTGCAACCTCTGCCTCCTGGGTTCAAGGGATTCTCCTGCCTCAGTCTCCTGAATAGCTGGGATTACAGGCGCCCACCACCATGCCCTGCTAATTTTTATATTGCTAGTAGAGATGGGGTTTCACCATGTTGTCCATGCTGGTCTTGAACTCCTGACCTCAAGTGATCCACCCGCCTTGGCCTCCCAAAGTGCTGGGATTACAGGCATGAGCCACTGCAGCCGGCCATGATTCTCCTTTACATCCCCTACCCACTTCCTGAATTCTGGCCCCAGCCTCCTCAGAGACCTGGCTTGGTACCTTTTCCTGTCACTTACTCATTTCATAAATAGCAATTGCATACCTACTGTGTATCAGGCACCAAGCTGAGTGCTGAGCATGGAACAGAATAGGATATTGTCCTTGGGGAGAGAGAGGTTTAAACTACTAAAATGCATTGAGGTTAGGGCTTTGGGGATGTAACATCTAACCTAAGTACCTGAAAAATGGATCGGGTTTAGCCAGGTGGTGATGAGGGTGGGAAGGTAAAGGGAAAAGTATTCCAGAGAAAGAGAATGGCAAGTGCAAACCACAAGGAGTTTGGACCTGGTGAGTTTGGACTTAGCGGAGAGGCTGGACCTGGTGGCTCACATCTAAAATCTCAATGCTTTGGGAGGCTAAGATCAGAGGATCCCTTGAGCCCAGGAGTTTGAGACCAGCTGGGCAACATAGCGAGACCCTGTCTCTATGAAAAAATAATAAAATTAGCCTGGTGTGGTGACATGCACCTGTGGTCTTAGCTACTTGGAAGGCTGAGGTGGGAGGGAGGATCGCTTGAGCCCAGGAGTTCAAAGCTGCTGTGAGCTATAATGCTACCACTACACTCCAGCCTGAGTGAAAGAGTGAGAACCTGTCTCAAAAAAAAAAAAAAAAAAAAAAGAACTATAGAAGACAGTGGGCATCATGGAAGCGTTTGGGGGCACAGGAGGTACATCTTTGGTTCTCTGTAGATGCCTTGCATTCTCAGGGCTATTCTTATCTGGAAGTTAGCTGAGAAAATGGGTGAGTGGCTAGAGGAGGGCCAGTCTGTGCCTCACTTGGCTGTAGTGTGAGAAACAGCAGAGTCCACTGTGATCATCAAAATCACAGATGTACACTTGACATACATGATCTAATTTAATCCTCACCACCATTCTATAAGGTAGGTGCTTTAAAAGTTCCTGTTTTTATGGCCGGGCTCAGTGGCTCATGCCTGTAATCCCAGCACTTTGGGAGGCCGAGCGGGGTGGATCACCTGAGGTCAGGAATTCAAGACCAGCCTGGCCAACATGGCGAAATTCCGTCTCTTCTAGAATACAAAAATTAGCCAGGCGTGGTGGTGTGCACCTGTAATCCCAGCTGCTCATGAGGCTGAGGCAGAATTGCTTGAACCTGGGGGTGGAGGTTGCAGTGAGCCGAGATCATGCCATTGCACTCCAGCCTGGGTGACAGAGTAGGACTCCATCTCAAAAAAAAACAAAAAAGTTCCAATGTTTAAAATGAGGAACCTGAAGCTTAGAGACATTAACATCCCAAGGGGTTATGAAGCTGGGGTCCAAGCCCATGCCTGACCAGCTGAGCCTGAAGCTGGAGCTCTTGATTCTCTCACTCTTTATCCCTAGTCCATTATCTGGATAGTCCTCTGTACACAATGCACACTCTAGTCATATTAAACTCTTTACTGTTTCATGAACTTGCCCCTTCATTCCTCTGTTTTTCACATGCCATTCCTTCTACCAGGGCTACTCTGCTTCTGTTTCTCTCATAAAGTCTACCTCATCCTCTAGAACCAGCTGAGCAGTCCCCTTTATGTTACTGGAGCCTATGCCCTACCCCCTCCCTCTAGGATACTGCTCCACCCACCAAGATGGGCTGTCTGGTCCTCTAAGTGGGTTCTCACTGCATGATCTGCTGGATAAAGCTAGATGAGTATAAGTACACTTAAAACACCTTTTTTCCCTAAATTAAACATGGATGCAATGTGAGAAGAATATAAAATTTGCATGAATTTTTAAGATGAAATACGAGAAACTTCAAAGACATTTTCAGCCTGACTGCTTGCGGCTGTGCCCCCAGATTCCCCCAGAGGGACGCTGTCGCTTGCCTTTGCCGACAGGCGACTTGCTAGAAAAGTCTGGGAAGCTCTGGTCTACAGAAGGTAATGATTTATTTATATTTCTGTCTCCTGCACCAAGGCAGGAGCTCCCAAGGGGAGGGACTAGATCTGATTCATCTGTGAGTCTTCAGTGCCCCAGCAGAGAACTGAGCACACAGCAGATGCCCTTTGAATAGTAATAATGATAATAATAGTAACAGTAATAGCAAACACCTATAGTATTTATGATGTGGCAGGCACTGTTCTAGGTGCTTGACATATATTAATTAGTCCCACAACAACCCTATGAAGTAGACATTGTTACTTTCCTCATTTTCCAAATGAGGAATAAGGCACAGAGAGGTTAAGAATCTTAACCAAAGCCACAGCTAGTGAGTGATAGAACCAGTGTGTTAACTTGGCTAATCTGGCTCCAGACCCCACACTCGATGGTACATTGCCCCTTTACTGAATGTTTACTAAATGAATGAATAGATTTTGAATTAGTGTAGTTGCAGAAGATAATATTTAAGAAGTCAGCTTAATAACAGCAAAAACATGCTCAAGTTCCAGTATTAGTGAAAAAAAATCAGTAGTGAAATGTTATATGTACAATAATTTGACTATAATTATGGATGCATAAGGAAAAGAACTGTATATACATCCACATTCCATGGGCAGTATTCAGAGTGATTTCTTCATTTCTCTATTGAAATTTTCTACGGTTATTATTAAAGAATCTATTATCATTACTGCAAATTAGAAAATAAACAAATCTACTAGAATTAATACCTGAGTGATGACATAATCTGTACAACAAACCCCCATGTGTCACATGTGTCAAGTTTGTTATGTAACAAACCTGCACATGTACCCCTGAACTTAAAAGGAAAGTTAAAAAAATAAACAAATCTTTGTTAGGGGAAAAAGTCTATGGACATATAAATCTCACCGAAATCCTTTCACTTTTATTCCCTTTTTGTTTCATCTTTTTACTTTTGAGCTTTCTGGGGGGCTTTGTGTTAGCTGGGTTTCTTCTGTTTACTGTAAAGTGGGGTTTGCTTATTTTTTATTCAATCAAATAATCTTTTTCTTTTTTAAGGTCAAACAGAGCTTATTTATGTTTATTGACATATGTTTGGTTTTAGTTCTGTCATTTCATAAATTTGTTTTAAGTTTATTTTAATACCCTCTGGTTTTTTAAGCCATTTGATGTATGATCTGGGTTTTCTTTGGTTTGTGTGTGTGTGTGTGTGTGTGTGTGTGTGTATATATATATATATATTTTTTTTTTTTTTGAGACAGAGTCTTGCTCTGTCGCCCAGGCTGGAGTGCAGTGGTGTGATCTTGGCTCACTGCACCCTCTGCCTCCCGGGTTCAAGCAATTCTCTGCCTCAGCCTCCCAAGTAGCTGGGATTACAGGCGCCCACCACCACGCCTGGCTAGTTTTTGTATTTTTAGTAGAGACGGGGTTTCACCATCTTGGCCAGGCTGGTCTTGAACTCCTGACCTCGTGATTCACCCATCTCGGCCTCCCAAAGTGCTGAGATTACAGGTGTGAGCCACCGCGCCTGCCCTGCTTTGTATATTTTTATTCTGAAAATTTGGACAGTCACTCTTCTAGTTTTTAACTTATCATTTATTGAGCACGTACCATGGGCCAGACACTGTGCTAATACTTGTTACACTGTTATCTAATTTTAACCTTGCAATAACTCTATAAGGAAGCTGCTATTGTCATCCATTATTATACCACCTTACAAGGATAAAATGGATGCTTAAAGAGGCTAAGTTGCTTAAGGTCACATGGTTAGTGAATGGTGGAGCTAGGATCACACTCAGGTCTGATGCTGAAACTTATGCCTTCACCACAGTGCTGTAGGCTCTTCTCTCTCTTACCCAAACTCAAGCCCTGGGTTGTCATTCTCAGGCAGTGGGGTTAGGGTAATTTGCTGACACCCTTTCTGCCCCATAATAAGGTACAGTCATCCCTCCGTATCCACGGGGGATTGGTTCCAAGACCCCTGTGGATACCAAACTCCTCAGATATTCAAGTCCATTATATAAAATGGTGCAGTATTTGCATATAACCTATACATATCCTCCTGTATACTTTAATTTTTTTAATTTAAATATTTAATTTAAAAAATGAGCCAGGCATGGTGGCGTATGCTTGTAATCCCAGCACTTTGGGAGGCTGAAGCAGGTGGATCACTTGAGGTTGGGAGTTCAAGACCAGCCTGGCCATCATGGTGAAACCCTGTCTCTACTAAAAACACAAAAACGAGCCAAGTGTGGTGGCATGCGCCTGTAATCCCTGCTATTTGGGAGGCTGAGACAGGAGAATTGCTTGAATCTGGGAGGCAGAGGTTGCAGTGAGCCGAGATCATGCCACTGCACTCCAGCATGGCAACAGAGCAAGACTCTATCTCAAAAAAAAAAAAAAAAAAAAGAGAGAAAGAGAGAGATGGGCTCTCACTATATTGCCCAAGTTGGTCTTGAACTCCTAGGCTCAAGTGATCCTCTTGCCTCAGTCTCCCAAAGTGTTGAGATTACAGGTGTGAGCCACCATACCTGGCCTCTCCTGTTTACTTTAAATCATCCTAAATTACTTAGAGTGCTCCTGACTATCCTTGGGGAGTCAGTCCCTTATGTGGGTCCCCTCATTTCCCCCAGCCTCCACCCAGTTCCCTTACCTGGCCACTTGGTTGATGACAGGAGCAAAGTAGGTGGGTCCATAGAGCTGCACTGTGCGCAGGCTCTGGAAATAGCTCTCCAGCACACCCTCGATGCCCGCACAGTTGGGGTCCTCATCATTGTTGTTCTGTCAAAGAATATGCCCTGCCAGGCTGAGCCCATGCAGGGTACATCCAGGAGTGCTCTGATTCCAGCTCACTCCTTCCTTTTTCCATCAGTCCCTTTCATGCTCCCCTCCAAACCCAGCCCTGCTCCCCTCCCTGCTCTGCTATCATCTCATAGCTTCCTGTTCCTCTACATGCCCTTTGAAGAAATGTAAACAGAACAAAATCATCAACTTGGGTGAACCAGATGCCAGGGCACAGAGGGTAAGCTCTGACCAATACCATACCAGGGGGAACTGGTGGGAGATCCGTCCCTCTGGGGGCAGCTTGGCCCCAAAGCCATAAGCTGGGAAGAGCTTATCACTGTCATAGTCCTGGATGATCTCTCCCACTGCTTTGAGGGCCATGGCATAGGCGCTGAGCTGGTAGGGACTCATGTAGTGCAGGGAGGTAGGCTGCAGAGGATTCCCTGTAGGGACACAGGAACCCCAGCCTCATGATCATCTGGATCATCCATCTGTTCACCTGCTTATCTTTGTGTGCATTCATTCACCTACATCCATTTATCTGCCCTCTACCCATGTCCTCCCTCCTTATTTTACCCAATCATCCATTTGTTCATTTATCCATCTATCCACCCACCCATCCCTATATCTATTCATCCATTTACCTACCTACCCACACATCCATCCACCCATCTACCTGGCCATACATCTATCTTTCAGTCTACTTATACATCTTTATCCACCAATCTCTCCATTCTCTTATGCAGCTATCCACTTACCCACTCATCCATCCATCCATCCATCCACGCACTTGTCTACTTGCCATTTTTCTTCATTTTCCACCCATCTGTACAACAATATTATTTTATCCGTCCAGCTAGCCAGCCCTCTCCATTCCATTCATTCTCTTGTCTATCCTCATATGGATCTATCAACTCATGCATTTCCCCTATCTAATTACTTGTTATTTCCCCAGCGTAAACTTTGGTCCATTTGTCCACCCACATACCCATCAATGCATCTACTTGTCTAACCTATTATACTCACTCACCAACCCATGTACCCACTCCATTTGTTCATGGATCTATGCACCCATTCACGACTCACCACCTATTCACCTATCCATCTCTCCTTATACCCCCTTTCTCTCTCATCCATCAGCCTACTCATCCACCTGTTGAGCTATATATCCTTTCAACCCTCTATGATCCATCTACCCATCTATTTTTCTGCACTCTATTTTCCTGGCTGGGTTTTGCCTAAGTTTGGGCTTCTTGGGTAGGTAAACTCTTATCCCTAGGTAGGAATGCAGGCCAACTCCTAATGACTCCCTTAGAAGTCCCTTCCCACCTCCCCCTTTATCACTCATCCATGTCTCACCATTGGAAGCTGTGAAGTCAATAGCTACTGTGAAGTTCAGCTGTGTCCTGTTGGGGAAGCAGATGAATTGAGAAGTGAAGAACTAATAATTATTACATCACTATTTCTCAAATAGTAATGTGCATATGGATCACCTGGGGCTCATGTTAAAATGCAGATTCTGATGCAGATGGTCTGGGTAGAGCCTAACAAACTCCCAAGTAATGCTGATGCTACTGGCTCATGGACCACACTTTAGGTAGCAGAATTAAATGCCTACTGTGTGGCAGGTATATTATATGTCATTTAATTTAACCCTTACTATAGCCCTGAAGTAGTAATTAATATCCCCATTTGGCTGGGCGCCATGGCTCACACCCATAATCCCAGCACTTTGGGAGGCCGAAGCGGGCAGATCACCTGAGGTCAGGAGTTCGAGACCAGCCTGACCGACATGGAGAAATCCCATCTCTACTAAAAATACAAAAAATTAGCTGGGCGTGGTGGCACATGCCTGTAATCCCAGCTACTTGGGAGACTGAGGCAGGAGAATTGTTTGAAACTGGGAGGCGGAGGTTGCAGTGAGCTAAGATCGCACCATTGTACTTCAGCCTGGGCAACAAGAGCGAAATGCCATCTCAAAAAAAAAAAAAAAAAAATCCTCATTTTACATAGGAGAAAAGTGAAGTGCAGAGAAGCAAAGTTACCTTTCCCAGGTCTGCCTGCCTCCACCAAACCAAACAGAATGTCCCCTATAGTCTGCTTGGCTTTTCCCTCTCTCTCTACCTCTCCCTCTTGCCTGACTATAACTTTGTGCCCCAATTAGGTTACTGGGGCCACCAATGAAGACCACTGGTCTGGGAGCCATCTTCCCAGGAGGAGCCGAAAGCTAAGAATGAACGCAGCCCCATGAAGAGAACTAAGAGGAGGAGTATTTTGCATTTTACAGAGCACTTTATAGTTGGCCAAGTGTTTTAAAGTTTATCTCCATGGTCTCACTGGGCCCTGACCATTCATAAATAAGAAACCTGGGGCTCAGAACTGGGAGTAATTTATTGCTGGGCTTTCAGCCCAGAGCTTGGCCTGTGACTCACCCTCCCTTGATGTAATCAACAAAAGTGAATTCAGAGTCCACAGAGAAGGAGAGCAGCGTCACCTGCGGGACAGAATAGGCAGTCCTGGCACTTTGGAAAAGGGAGTTGGGGTGGCAGAAGGAAGTGAGGCATATAGGGGCTTGGAAAGAGGCGCGTGATGGGAGGCACATGATTCCACCCGCTCCCCCAGTCAGCCCCACCCTGTTCAACTTCTGACGGGAAAAGGGGAAGCTGTCAGAAACATAGTTGGATTTCCAAAAGTATATTAAATTGGGAAATACAACTTAGGTTTTTTTCTTCTTTTCTGCAAAAGAGTGAAGTCAGAAAAATTTCCTGAGTGAGAAAAAAACAAAGAAAAACTTAAGTGGTGCTCCTTGTGCCCAATATTACTATTCCAAGTAATCTGTGCCCACTGTCTTGCCCTGCCCTTGATATTTGTCATGCTGTCAATGGGGACAGACACAGAAGGATCCAGGGAGGGCCACGGCTCTAGGGAGCACTCACAGTTCCTGAGTTGACATATTTCTTCTTCTTACATTTCTTCCGAGGGTTAAGAACCTAAGGGGAGGAGGTAACAGTGATGATGAGAAACAAAGGAAGGGAGGTCCAGACTGAGCACACTGGGATGGAGGGCCTGGGTGACCTGGGCAGGGCTGGAATGCTCACCTCATACACTGTGAACTGGTTCTGGGCCTTGCTCAGCTCCCGGTAGCTGGTGGTGAACTCACCAATGAAATCGTGGCTGCAATGAGGTGGGCGTGGCTAAGCAGCAGCTGCTGCTGGTTTGGAACCCAGAGCTGAACCCAGTCTTTTTTTTTTTTTTTTTTTTTGAGACAGAGTCCCGCTCTCTTGCCCAGGCTGGAGTGCAGTGGCGCGATCTCGGCTCACTGCAAGCTCCGCCTCCCGGGTTCACGCCATTCTCCTGTCTCAGCCTCCCCAGTAGCTGGGACTACAGGCGCCCGCCAGCACGCCCGGCTAATTTTTTTGTATTTTTAGTAGAGACGGGGTTTCACCGTGTTAGCCAGGATGGTCTCGATCTCCTGACCTTGTGATCCGCCCATCTCGGCCTCCCAAAGTGCTGGGATTACAGGCGTGAGCCACCGCGCCCGGCTTGAACCCAGTCTTTTATTCCTCTTATCCTAAGCCCCTACTTAGGCTGCAGGGCAGCCTAGTGCTGGGGCCATAAGGGAGGCCAAACATAGGGGAAAAAGGGGAAGAGACAGTGTCCAGAGAGACAACTGGGGGGATCAGTTGTACCCTAGACACTGGTGTTTATCATCACCTTTCCTGGCTCCTAAAGCTACTTTGGGGTTCTCAGTGAATGTACAACATATTATTGAGAACTGCTTGGGTCAAGTACAGGAGAAGGGACCATGTGGGGCAGTTCTACCTTCCATCCCGGTCCCAGTCATACACATCAATCTTCACCGTTCTGAAATGTAGGAGATAAACATATGCTAGTGTGTATGATAAATCTCAGAGACACCCTCATACACTTAACCACAAACATATCATCTCCCCATCCACCCATCTGTCTTCCCATTAAGTTGTTCGTCTTTCAACCTACCTCCCATCCTGTGTATTCATTCATCAGTCCGTGCCTGTACCCAACCACCTACCCCTATTAATACTACTGTGGTTAATACCACTAGTACTTTTTTTGTTTGTTTGTTTGTTTGTTTGTTTTTACCACTTTGAGCCTTATTGTATTCCAGGCATTTTTCTCAGCACATTCACAGATTGTCTCTTTTAACTTAACAATCACCCTATATAAAGTAAGTACTATTATTCTTATTTTGGGATAAGGAAATTGAAATACAAAAAAAAAAAAAGTAATTTGGCTAAGATCCCATAGCTAGTAAATGACTGAACTGAGATTTAAACCCAGGAATCCTGATTCCAAAGATTTTGTTCTTAACTGTCATGCCTAAATCATTCCATATGTCTGCCTATCAGTATATCAGCCCATCCAACCATCTGTCTATCCATCTAGCTACCTATTTAACCATATATTTGCCAGTCCAATTACCTATCAGTTCATCTCTTTAGCCACCTAACTATACGTCTAGCCATTCACTGACTCACTGAGGCATGCAAGCATCCATCTGTCTATCTACCCAACTATATAACATCTATCCATCTGGTTATCCATTCATCAGCATAACTATTCATCTACTCATCTATGTGCCCATCCATTCTTCCACCCTTCCACCTACCACCTATCTTTATTATTTATTTTTATTTTATTTTTATTTTTTTGAGATGGAGTCTTGCTGTGTCGCCCAGGCTGGAGTGCAGTGGCGCGATCTCAGCTCACTGTAAGCTCCGCCTCCCAGGTTCACGCCATTCTCCTGCCTCAGCCTCCCGAGTAGCTGGGACTACAGGCGCCCACCACCAAGCCTGGCTAATTTTTTTTTGTATTTTTAGTAGAGATGGGGTTTCACCATGTTAACCAGGATGGTCTCGATTTCCTGACCTTGCGATCTGCCCGTCTCGGCCTCCCAAAGTGCTGGGATTACATGTGTGAGCCACTGTGCCCCGCCCCTACCATCTATCTTTATACTACCCATTTACTCATTCATTTGGTTGGCCTATCCATCTAATTTATACCCATCCATCAACTAATTCACCTACAAATCCATCCGTTCATCCATTTGCCATCTATTCATCTATCCAACCATCAATCCACTTGTCACTCTACCTATCTTTTTGTATTCCACCTGCTTTTCTTTTTGAGACGGAGTCTTGCTGTGTCGCCCAGGCTGGAGTGCAGTGGCGCGATCTCGGCTCACTGCAAGCTCTGCCTCCCGGGTTCACGCCATTCTCCTGCCTCAGCCTGGGACTACAGGCGCCTGCCACCACGCCCGGCTAATTTTTTGTATTTTTAGTAGAGACGGGGTTTCATCGTGGTCTCGATCTCCTGACCTCGTGATCCGCCCGCCTCGGCCTCCCAAAGTGCTGGGATTACAAGCGTGAGCCACCGCGCCCGGCCTCCACCTGCTTTTCTATTAATCCTCCTGCCTCCCCAGTCATCCATCAAACTCTCATTTACCAATTTATTACCCACCCATCCATCAGCTCATTCATCCGTTAATCACCCAACATCTGTATATCCACAAATCCACCCCTCAGTCCAATTGTCCATTCGTCTGCTGTCCATTCATTTATCTGCCCCTCTACCCACCCACCAATTCACTCATATATCCATCCACATACGTATCCAACCATTCACCAGTTTACTCATCCAATGATCCATCCATGTATCTGCCTATTCATTTGTTCATCTGCCTTTTCGTCTACCCATCCACCTACCATTCCATCCATCAGTCGATCCATCCCTGGATAGTCCACCTATCCATCTGTGTGGCTATCCATCTGCCTGTCCATCCACCCAACCTCATGCCCCAAACTCTGTCTCACTGAGCAGGACCCTCCAATGCTATTATGATACTTCTACTATCATTCTTGGGCCCAGGAACCACACTGGCATGTCCTTGGCTCCTTACTCCCCAGCTTATGCTGGAGCCAACCTGTCATAGTCTCCATTGCACAGAGCCCGCACAGGGATGCTGAAGGGCTGCCACACAGGATTCAGCGTGTTTTTCACAACCTCTGTCTTGTGGCAGATGGTGAACCTGGAGGGGAGTGGGAAGAATTGGTATAATTTATCTCATGCCCGGGGTAGGACTGAATCCAGATGCTCTCAGAGATTCCTGAGATTCCCCCACTTGTTAAGCACATGCCCCACCCCAGCCTAACAGCCCTGATGGCAGTGACTCACGTGCCATCCTCATTGCTTCTGTAGAACACAAGGAAGGGGTCTGATTTCCCAAAGAAGTCCTTCTTGTCCAGCTTGTTTGCACACAGCTGCATGGTGGCAATGTCCTAGGGATGGATGAAGTTGGGCTGGTGACATCCAAATTGCCCATAGCCTTCAGACAGTCCATTAAAGGGTTTATGGGGAGAGAAGGCAGCTCCTGGGTCTAGCATGTGGCCCTTACTGACCCGACAATTGCTAAGCTCTTCTGCAGTCAGCAATATGGTCCCACACTTCTTGCCTGGTACACCCCTGGAAGCAGAAAAAGCCTCTTAGTGAGAGGAGGGAGGGTAGGCAACAAGGATTGAGTGGCCAGTCTGGGGTTAGGTGGGCCAGGGGATTCAGTTTGCCATTTACTGACAGTCCCTTCTGTCTTGAGTGCCTTCTGGTGAGGAAGGGCCTCACTTTGACTGGGTGGGGTCTGCAGTCTGGTGAAAAGGGGTTAGAACAGCTTAGGTGAACATCTCACAACAGTAGCATGAGAAAGACATGGGATTTAGAGTCAGTGGATTTTATGATTGTTAAGCTGTGTGACCCTGGGCAAGTTATTTCCCCTTCCTCGGCCTTAGTCTTTTTCTCTATGAAATGGGAATCATGATGACTTGTCAGGGCTGTGAAGAGATCTGAATGAGTGCATGGAAGGAAAGGCAACTCGTAAGCCTTATAGATATGAGCTGGTTGTATTCTTCAAAGCCGACTCTGGTTCTTACTATATGCCAGGTGCTGTGATAGATATGAATTGGGCAACTGGCTCTCTCCAGCTCTGCTAGACTGCCTGCAGGGAGCTTTGGGGGCGGGGGTAGGTGGAATGTCAATGCCAGTAGGTAAGTAGAGTGGGTTGTAGTGATACTGAATGAGGGAGAAGAATTTCTGTCTAGACCCAGGGACAAAAGGGCTGGCTTGTTAGGTCAAAGCCGATGTGCTTTCTGAAGACCATGGAGAGGGAGATTTAAAAGACAAGGGAAACCTTATCCTTTCCTGACCCTAGAAGGAACACTTCCATGTGCTTGAACAGTGCACACAAGGACCCCCATCCCCAGCAGTAAGAGACCTTGTTGATAGGGGCCTGTGAACCCTGATTCCCAAAGGGATCCAAAATGAGAAAACTAGGTCAGGAGGGTCCTGGGTTCCAGTCCTGGCTCTAACTTGCTATGTGATTTTCCCTATCCTTAGGATGAGAGTTGAACTATTTCTTTGGCTCCTTTGATCTTTGACTCTTTGCTTTACAGAGAGGGAGTGTGATGAGAATAGGTTCTATTCACCTACGGCTGGACGCGGTGGCTCACGCCTGTAATCCCAGCACTTCGGGAGGCCGAGGCGGGCAGATCACCTGAGGTCAGGAGCTCGAGACCAGCCTGACCAACATGGTGAAACCCCATCTCTACTAAAACCACACACACACAAAAACATTAGCTGGGCGTGGTGGTGGGCGCCTGTAATACCAGCTACTCGGGAGGCTGAGGCAGGAGAATCACTTGAACCTGGGAAGCCGAGTTTGCAGTGAGCTGAGATCAAGCCCTTGCACTCCAGCCTGGGTGACAGAGTAAGACTCTGTCTCACAAAAATAGGTAAATAATTCGCCTGCACATCCAGGACCAACAAATTGTTGATCCTGTTGCCTCCTCACTGTTCTTTGCCTCTTTGATGTTCTCCCTTACCACCTCATCCATCCAGTGTGAATTCCAGTCAGTGATTATAATAATCATTCCCTTGCATCCTGTCTCTTTTTCCCTTCTCTCACTTTTTTTGAAGAGTTGGGGTCTCACTATTACCCAGGCTGGAGTACAGTGGCACAATCATAGCTCACTGAAGCCTCAAATTCCTGGACTCAAGAGATCCTCCCACATCAGCCTCTCAAGTAGCTGAGACTACAGGTGCACACACTACACCTGGCTAATTTTTAAATTTTTACTTTTTTAGAGACAAGGTCTGGCTATGTTACCCAGACTGGTCTTGAACTCCTGGCCTCAAGAGATCCTCCTGCCTCAGCCTCCCAAAGTGCTTCAATTACAGGCGTGAGCCACTGGCCCAGCCTTTTCTCTCACTTTCGATATATTTATTTGGCAGAACCACAGCTCTAGTTAAGCCTAACTCTGCCTAACCCATACTGCACCTGTGAAACTGAACATGGCCAGACAAAAACACAATTATGCGAACTTGTCTCATTTCAAATGCATGATGCAGACTTCAAGAGGGTCCTTATTGCTACCTCAGAGTCATACTGTACATCCCAAGGCCCTTCACTCTCCAGTTCTGGTAGATGGCAGTTTCACTTCTTCTTTCTCCTCAACCCTAAAGCCTCCTCCCCCATCCTCATTCTCAGCCAATGACCTTGTTTCCTACTCACTGAACAAAATTGAGGCAACCAGAAGAGAATGTCCACCCACCACCACACCTACCTTGCCACCAGTATCTTCACCCACACAAGTGTGACTCCTACAGTTGCTATAAATGAACTGTCCTTGTGCCTATTTATCCCTCCACTGTGTACTATATTTCATACTGTCTTGTCTGCACAAGAACATCACTTCAGTAATGCTCACCTCTTTTTATTACATCAAGTTTTCAGTTTCTACTTGGTCATTCCCATCAATATGTAAATGTAGTATAATTTTCCTTTTTTTTTTTTTTTGTAAAGATGGAATCTCACTATGTTGCCCAGGCTGATCCTGAACTGGGCTCAAGTGATTCTCTCACCTCAGCCTCCAGAGTAGCTGGGATTACACTGTGCCTGGCCAATGTAGTATAATTTATCTCATGTTAAATTTTTTTTTCTTTTTTTTTTTTTGAGATGGAGTCTTGCTGTGTCGCCCAGGCTGGAGTGCAATGGTGTGATCTCAGCTCACTGCAACCTCTGCCACCTGGGTTCAAGTGATTCTCCTGCCTCATCCTCCCTAGTAGCTGGGATTACAGGCACGCTCCACCACGCCCAGTTAATTTTTGTATTTTTAGTAGAGACAGGGTTTCACCATGTTGGCCAGGCTAGTCTTGAACTCCTGACCTCAGGTGATCCACCTGCCTCCACCTTTAGGAGGCCTTGGCCTCCTAAAGTGCTCAGATTACAAGTGTGAGCCACTGCGCCCAGCCTTATGTTAAAAAACTATAAACTTGGCCAGGCGTGGCAGCTCACGTCTGTAATCCCAGCACTTTGGGAGGCCGAGGTGGGTGGATCACGAGGTAAGGCGTTCCAAGACCAGCCTGGCCAAGATGGCGAAACCCCGTCTCTACTAAAAACTACAAAAATTGGCCGGGCGCAGTGGCAGGTGCCTGTAATCCAAGCTACTCGGGAGGCTGAGACAGGAGAATCGCTTGAACCCAGGCAGCAGAGGTTGCAGTGGGCCGAGATCACACCACACCACTGCACTCCAGCCTGGGCGACAGAGTGAGACTCCGTCTCAAAAAAAAAAATTATAAACTTATTCTTGACCTCTCTTCCTGCTTCAGCCACATCTCTTTTTTGTTTCTTTTCTTTCTTTTTTCTTTGTTTTTTTTTTTTTTTTTTTGAGATGGAGTCTCCCTCTGTTGCCCAGGCTGGAGTGCAGTAGCGTGATCTCGGCTCACTGCAACCTCTGCCTCCTGGGTTCAGGCGATTTTCCTGCTTCAGCCTTCTGAGTAGCTGGGATTACAAGCGTGCGCCACCACTCCCAGCTAATTTTTTTGTATTTTTAGTAGAGATGGGATTTCACCATTTTGGCCAGGCTGGTCTGGAACTCTGGACCTCAAGTGAGCCACCCACCTCGGCCTCCCAAAGTGCTGGGATTACAGGTATGAGCCACCGCGCCTGGTCACACATCTCCTTTTCGCTTCTCCCCTTTGCTGTAAAACTCCTTGAAAGATTCCTTGACTCCTTTCCCGCTCTTCCATCGTCTTCACCTCCACTTCTCCTTCAAAACTGTGCTTATTTAAGAGTCAACACTGCCGGGCGCGGTGGCTCACGCTTGTAATCCCAGCACTTTGGGAGGCCGAGGCGGGCGGATCATGAGGTCAGGAGATCGAGACCACGGTGAAACCCCGTCTCTACTAAAAATACAAAAAAAAATTAGCCGGGCGTGGTGGCGGGCGCCTGTAGTCCCAGCTACTCGGAGAGGCTGAGGCAGGAGAATGGCGTGAACCCCGGGAGGCGGAGCTTGCAGTGAGCCGAGATTGCACCACTGCACTCCAGCCTGGGTGACAGAGCGAGACTCCGTCTCAAAAAAAAAAAAGAGTCAACAGGGATTTTCATCATGCTAAATGCAATGGCCAATTCCCAATCTTCATCTTATTTGAGCTGCAGCAGCATTTGATGTGGTTGGTAACTCTCTCCTTCTTGATAACCCTTCTCTTTGCTTCCATGACATCACCCTCTCTTGGTTCTTCTCCTACGTCATTAATTGCTCCTTCTCAGTCTTCTTTTCTAGGTCCAATTTGTGGAGCCTCGGCCTTTGGTTCTCTCTCTCTCATCTCCCTCCTTCTCTCTTTTTCTCCTGTCCTTCCTCCCCTCCTTTGGTGATCTCATCTAATAGCATGGCTTTAAAGTTAACATCTAAGGCCGGGCTCAGTGGCTCACGCCTATAATCCCAGCACTTTGGGAGGCCAAGGCAGGAGGACTACTTGATGTCAGGAGTTCAAGACCAGCCTGAAAAACACAATGAGGCCCCCTGTTTCTACAAAAAATAATTTAAAAATTAGCTGGGGCTGCTGGCATCCACCTGTAGTTCCAGCTACCTGGCTTCTTGGAAGGTTTGAGTGGGAGTATTCCTTGAGCCCAGGAACTGGAGGCTGCACTGAGCTATCATTGCACCATCTAGCTCCAGCCTGGGCTACAGAGTGAGAGCCTGTCTTGAAAAAACAACAACAAAACCGATATCCAAGATTCATTTGATCCCTCCACTTGGATGTCTAACATTTTATATGTTTATAAAACATAAAATTCAACATGTCAGATTGAACTCTTGATTGAATTCCTCCTCCAACTTGCTTCTCCTTCACTTTTTTTTTTTTTTTTTTTGTCTTTTTTGTCCACAGATGGAGTCTCACTCTCTCACCCAGCTTGGGGTGTCACCCAGGCTTGAGCCTAGGACTTTAAACTCCTGGGCTCAAGCGATCCTCCCACCTCAGCCTCCTGAGTAGCTGGGACTACAGGTGCGCACCACCATGCCTGGCTCTCCTTTGTTTTTTTGTTCCTGCTATCTCAGTTGGTGTCAATTCCATCTTTCCTGTTGTTCAAGCCAAAGATCTTGGTATTGTCCTCAACTCCTCTTTTCCTCTCACATTCATATTCAATCTATCAGCAACCTGTTAGCTCCACCTTTAAAATATATCCCGAATCTGACCACTTCTCCCCTCCTTCACTGGTAGCATCCTGGATTACTGTCAGAGTCTTCTCATTGGCTCTCTGCTTCTACCTTTGGCCACCCAAGGTTTATTCTTTTTTTGGGGGGGGTGGGGGGCGGAATCTCACTCTGTTGCCCAGGCTGGAGTGCAGTGGCGCAATTTCGGCTCACTGCAAGCTCCACCTCCCAGGTTCACGCCATTCTCCTCCCTCAGCCTCCCGAGCAGCTGGGACTACAGGCGCCCACCACCATGCCTAGCTAATTTTTTGTATTTTTAGTAGAGACGGGGTTTCACCGTGTTAGCCAGGATGGTCTCGATCTCCTGACCTCGTGATCTGCCCACCTCAGCCTCCCAAAGTGCTGGGATTACAGGTGTGAGCCACCGCGCCTGGCCCCCAAGGTTTATTCTTAACCCTACAGCTAGCACCATCTTTTGTAAGCAGCCATATCATGTCACTCCTCCGCTCAGAACCCTCCAGTGACTCCCATTTCAGAGGAAAGGTGGAAGTCTGCTGCAAGGCCCTGTTAGCTCTTTAACCTCACTTCCTTCTGCCTCCCAGTCACCTGGCTCCAGTCACACTGGCCTCCTTGCTGTTCTTTGAATGCACCAGGCTTTTGCACTGGCAGTCTCCTCTGCCTGGAACATTCTTCCTCCACACGTCTGTACCATTTACTCCCTTACCTCCCTCAGGTTGTTGCTCCAAAGTTACCTGTCCGTGAGGCCTGCTCAACCGCACTGTTGAATCCTGCACCTCCCACTCATCCATTATTTCCAGTTCCCCTGATTCTGCCCTACTTCGTCTCTTTCCCCATAGCACTTAATATTGTCTAATCTATTATGTACTTATGTCTATTTTGTACTGTCCTCCCCGCACAACTAGAGTATCAGCACCCTGAGGACAAGAACCTTTGTTTTGTTCACCATTGCAAGCTAATCCCCTTTAACAGTGGCTGACGTAGGGTATGTATACATAGTGTTTGTGGAATGAATGAAGCCCTGGTGCCTAGAACAGGGTGTGGGATATAAAACATGCTAATGCACATTTAGTGAGTGGATGTAATGGAAATTCCTGAGGATTTGACTTAGTCCGGGGGAGCTTCCCTGTGGAGAGGGGCTTGGAAGTGGACCTTAAAGGTTGAATCAGACTTAGAAAAAGAGTGAGGAGACAGAGAGAGAGAGAGAGAGAGAAGGAAAAGACATATCAGGCCTGATACTGACTCGGGCAGAGCGCTGGAAATTGGACTTTTCTACGAGGGTGATGGGAGCTGGTGCAGGCTCCTGACCAGGGGCAACCCCAGCCTCCATGCTATCAGTCAGCCGCATCCTTGGGAGGGAGAATTTGGAAGCCCCCACCCCACTGCCACACCCCTTCCTATTCAGCTTACGTGAGGGTTCGCTCTACTCGGCTGCCCTGGCCTCCGATCACCTCTCCCAGGGCCAGGAACGCTTGTCCCAGGAAATCCTATGCAGGACAAGGAGTCAGCAAGACCAGAAGCTCTTGAGTGCTGAGTCCCAGCCCAGCCCCAGTGATGCTCCTGCACAGGACCAGGGCAGTTCCCAGGCGAGTGAGTGGTGCAAGAGCCACTGCCCTGCATGGGCTTTAATGGAGGGGGTGTGAAAGAAGCGGTCTGCGAGCAATCTCTGCCTCGAAGTGGGTCATCAGTCCAAGCCTGTTCTCCACAATACCACCCCCACCCCCAGCCTCTGCCCAGCCCCATTCAGCCTCACCTTCTGCAGGTCCCAGCAGTGGCAGCCAAGAAGGAAGAGGAACAGTGAGTAGGGGGCACAGGCAGGACACTCAGGCACGAGGAGAGGGACCAGGAGGATGGGTTGGGGGCCTGAAGAAGATGGGGTCTGGGTCGAGGGTTAGGAGGAGTTCTAAGAGTCGTTGAACACATCTAAGTGCCTCCTGTGCGCTCCGCCAACCCTCGAGGAAACGTTTGCTCACCGGTTTGGAGATGTTGGTTTTGGAGTCCACGTTGTACCTGGGAAAAGAGTGGAACCGGTGTGGGGTGGGGCTAGGTGGGGGAGAGGGTGGAAAGGGGTCGGGCACCGAGTCTTGGTGAAAATTTTGGGTGGAGGAATGAGTGGCCGTGGACCCGAATTCAGCTTTGGTCTCCTTTGGGGGCGGAGTCAGGGTGGGCCGAGTAGTCAGACGGTCAAGCCTGGGCCAGGCCAAGTCAGGGGCTACTGGGGGCAGCGTTGTCTGGAAGGGGTCGGGCCTGAGGTGGAGCTGCGATAGGAGCAGAGTTGTGGGCGGGGCCAGAGCGGGGGACGGAACTGGACCGCATCTCACAAAAGGGCAGGGCTCAGGCTAGAGGGGGCCATTCAGAATGGGAGGGAGGCCTGCGGGAAGAACTAGGCCGGAGGAGAGGCGGGGGTGGGGCCAGCCAGAATTCCGGGCGGATCCAGGTCGGGGGCGGGCCAAGCCAGAATTCCAGGCGGGGCCTCACACATCGAAGCGCAGATTTTGCTTTTCCTCAAAGAAATAGTCGAGGACGAATTTGCGCACGAAGTCTGGGTTCAACGTGTTATCAATCACCTCGGTCCGTCCGAACTGGGTAGGGGGGTGGAGGGTCAGCGTGGGACGTGTAGACGGGCAGGGGAATTCCCGGGCGACGCCCTGGGCCGGGAGGGGACTCTGGGACTCACCTCCCGCCACTCCTGGCTGGCCCGGCTCTGCGTGTAAAGCACCACCACTGCAGGTGGGGGCGGGGAGGGAAGGACGTCAGGTCGGCTCGCACCCCTGGCCCCGACTCCACCCGCCCCTGAGTAGCGCCCAGACCCCAAGTTCCCCCTCCCGGTCCTGGAGCCGCCTACTGGGGTCGGACTTGGAGAAGGTATCAAGGTCTAGCAGGTTCCTAGAGAAAAGCAACAGACAGACAGGGTGGATCATCCTGGAGCCCGCCCGCCTCGAGTCGGCTCTGAGCCGGGCACTGAGGGGAGGCATAGGGCCCGCATCGAACCTCTGTCCCCCATGGCTACCCCGACCTGGGGTCCGCTCTGTCAGCACTCTGGACAGAACCGGAAATCGCTGTCCAGGAACCATGGCTCTGCGGACTGTACGCGAACGCACCCACACTGTCTCCAAGGGCCCAGGAAAGAGGGCTCGCCCCAGAACTTTGTCCTCCTGGGGCCGAGCTCCTACCGGATATCTGCGACCCACCCCCTGAACCCGGAGGCTGAGCCCTTTTTTCTGGGTGGGGCTGCCCAAGACCCCCCCCCTTCTCGATCCCACCAGCGACTCTCCTGTCATCAGCTGTGATTTTCCAGCCAATTTCGCCTCTCCTCTGGGGGTCTGGCCCCTGCCTGGGGCTGGGGCAGTGCCAGTGCCTAAGCCCTCCCCAGCGCGGCCCGCTCACCGGCAGGACACGGTAATTTCAATCTTGGTGGCCGGGACGCTGCGCTCGGAGGCTCCGCCGAGAGACATGGCTGGTCGGTCGACCAGAGCCGCAGGAGGCTGCGAGACCAGGGCTGCTGGGGCTAGGGGCGACGGCAGCGGCGGGGCCGGCCCATGTGCCGCGGTGTCGGCGGCGGCGGCGGCTGCACTCGCTCCAGCCCTGCGTGCGCTCCCGCCGCTCGCGCCCTGACAGTGGCCGCCGGCGGCAGCGGCTCCAAATGGCAGCACAGCCCCGCCCGGCCCTGCGGGCGGCCCCCGCCCCATTGGAGCAGCCTGGAGCCAGCGGGGAACCTCATCCCGACCCCCAACTCCAACCCACACCTTGGTAGAGTATGCCCTGCGCAACTCTCTGGGGTGGAAACCCAGGCCCCCTAGAGTTGTCCATGATGCTGAAACATTTGGGGCATCTGGTGGGCATTGGAATTGTTGCCTCTTTCTGAGCCACTCCCTTAGTGTTTCTGCCCTTTCCCACTCCCAGCCTGCCTAGGTCTCTGAATAGGAAAAGTACATCTCTTGTTAGCTGTGCGACCTTGGACAAGTTACTCAACCTCTCTGTGGCTCAACCGTGAAAGGCCGTTAGAAAGGCCCTTAACAGCAGCTACTTTAGGTGCTGTAAAATTTTACTGAGATAACCCAAGGAAAGCACTTAGCACACAGCAAGTGCTCAATAAACATTCACTGGTATTTATGATTTGTCCTCTGGGTATTCACACTGATGACAGTAAATGGTGGCTGTTGAGCACCGTCTGCCCATGCCTTTTAACCCTCACGACTTTCATGGCGTTACAGATGCGGACACACTCTCATGACGCAATCTACTGTAGGTCATACTGTAGAAGGGGGTGGTGGTCAGCCAGGCGCTCCCCCACCACACATGCACACCAATTGCTATCTCCAAAGGTTCAGAAGCCAGTCCTTCCTCCATAGGCAGGGCTCAAGGTAGGGGCTGCAGGTCACCTGTACCAGGACCCTGCTGCCTACAGAACTTGTTAAAGATGAAGATCCTGGTCGGGTGCGGAGGCTCATGCCTGTAATCCCAGCACTTTAGGAGGCCGAGGCAGGCAGATCACTTGAGCTCAGGAGTTTGAGACTGGCCTGGCCAACATGGTGAAACCCCATCTCTACTAAAAATACAAAAATTAACTGGGGATGGTGGCACATTCACGTAGCTACTCAGGAGATTGAGGCAGGAGGATCGCTTGAACCCAGGAGGCAGGGGTTGCAGTGAGCCAAGATTGTGCCATTGCACTCCAGCTTGGGTGACAGTGAGACTCTATCTCAAAAATTCTGAAAAAAATGAAGATCCTCCAGCTCCTAATTCCCAGGCAACTTCCTTAGCAACCCTAAGGCTAAAGCTCAGGCAGCCCTGGGAATGTGCACAGCTAATCAGGCTCCCTAGGTGACTAGGACCTGCTTAGGCCCGAGAACCACTACTCTCGACAGTCTTGAGTATTGTCCCCACTGCAGGGACTACCATGGCTCGTGAGTGGAGAGGTATACCTGTCGCCAGTTCTCTTCCTGTTTCACCTGCCCTCCACTTAAACACCCCTTGTCCAGCACAAGGAAGGACAATGAGAACCTTCCTAATAGCTCCACAAAGACAATAACCAAATGAGGACACGAGAGTGGCTATTCAAAAAGACTTTGATTTTATTTTGTGATCTGTGTCAAACTGCCTCATTCTCAGTGCAGGTGATCCCTCCTCCCCAGAAACAAGAATTGAGAGGTAGGGTCTTTGTGAAGTCATGGCTTCCACAAGGCCCCAGGGAAACCCCACACAGTTCTGAGAGTTGATGGGAATCCCAGCAAAGATGGGGTGGGTGGGAGACAGTGACAAGAAGGGGTGATGTCACCAGTCAAGTGGCTGGGGGTTGGAAAACCCTGTCTTTGGCCTTGCTCAGCTTTGGGGCTGCAATGTACATGATGGAAATGGGGGAGTGAAATTTCCCCTGACCTGGAAGTACCCCTTCGGCCAGGCATAGCTTTGATTCTGCTAAGGGCTCAGCTGAGAGAGGAACAGGAAACTGTCACGGGCTGGCTTCTTCACAGGGCATTGCTGCTGATGCCCCGGAGTCCGACACCACGGGCAAACTGCTCCAGCAGGCCCCCGATGGCACCGGAAGGACTGGGGGCTACTGCCCGAAGCCCCACTGTGCTGCTGTACGCAGCCAAGAAGGCTGAGCGCACCTCCTGCAGCCGAGTCTCTCGATCACTCAGGGCTGCAAGCCTATGGGGAGGGAAAGAGAAAGAACAAAGAATTACCCTGGGACAGGACCTGTATCCTCATCCTCCCTCCATACCACCTGTCCTTGTGCTTCTGACTGTACAAGGCCAGTGTCTGTCCTACGGCCATGCTATCCTTGTGGTTCAGGCCCCAAATATCTGGCCCTGTTTTCCCTTAAATCATTCCTCTAAGCCCTCAGGCTACTGTTCCCACCTAGAGCAGGAGCTTTTACTGGGACACTAACCTTTCTTTTTTTCTTTTGTTTTTTCTTGAGACAAGGTCTCACTCTATTGCCCAGGCTGGAGTGCAGTGACACAATCAGCACTCACTGTAGCCTCAACCTCCTGGGCTCAAGCCATCCTCCCACCTCAGCCCCTCAAGTAGCTGGGACTACAGGCACATGCCACCATGATGGGGTTTTACCATGTTGCCCAGGCTGGTCTCAAACTCCTGGACTCAACTGATCCACCTGCCTTGGCCTCCCACAGTACTGGGATTACAGGCGTGAGCAACTGTGCCTGGCCTGACCTGACCTGTTGTGAAAATAACTGTTTTTGCCATCACTGGGAAGGAGGGTAGCTAAGCAGGAGGGAATTTGCGCCAGCAGTTCTCTGCTTCCACTCCTCAGGAAGAGCAAGCTAAGGCATGAAGTCTTATACCTAACAGTAAGGAGGCCCCTGAAATCTGGCAGCAGGCTGTAGCTGTTGAAAGTCCTCAGCCTTGACTGGGTGTGGTGGCTCACACCTGTAATCCCAGCACTTTGGGAGGCCGAGGCAGGTCAGGAGTTCGAGACTAGCTTGGCCAACATGGCAAAACCCTGTTTCTACTGAAAATACAAAAATTCACTGGACATGGTGGCATGTGCCTGTAATCCCAGCTACTTGGGAGGCTGAAGGCAGGAGAATCACTTGATCCCGGGAGGCAGGGGTTATAGTGAGCCAGATTGCGCCACTGCACTCCAGCCTGGGCAAGAGTGAGACTGTGTCTAAAAAAAAAAAAGAAAAAAAAAGGCCCCAGCCTTGAGGCCTAGACATGATGCATCTTAGGAGGTGTTCTGATTCTATTCCCCATTCCTCTCTTGGCCTCTGTAGGCTCTGATCACAAATGAAAGCCCCTCTTCTTTCCTTACCCTGAAATTACAAGTCAAGAAGGGAAACAAGTACACACAACTCAGGCTTATCAAAGCGTGACTCCACACGAGGCTGTGTGACACCCCCAAGGGCCTTTAACAGAAGAGGCCCGTGGACTCTGGACTCAAAGTTCAGGTACTCACATGGTGTTCCCCCGATGGGTCCCTGGAGGGCCCTCTCTAGGGGTCACAGACTTATATGAGAAGAGCCCTCACATTCCCATACACCTAAATACTAAGACCAGCCATGCCTACTAATCTTGCTCCAAATCTGCCCTCAAGAAACCAATCCCTGGACAGTCCCTCCCTGGAAATGTCAGAGGCAGCTGAAGTGAACCCAATCCCAAAGGCTCAATGACTTGTACCCAGGGCTTGTGGGAGCAGAGGGATGTCTGAGGATAAATGACAGTCCTGAGGTAAGTATGAGGGGAGATAGACAGGACTCCAGGGAAAGCAGATCGGTGGGAGTGAAACGTGAGAGATGGAAGCAGTAGGCTCTGGGGCAAAGAAAAGTCAAATCACTCCTGCAGCAGCACTAAGAACATGGAGCTGAGACCGGATTCCTGTACTACCATCAACAATCCTGAAGTCTCTCCTGGCAAGTGGGGGAGAAGCATGGCCTGAGATCTTTTTACTTTCTAATTTCACACAGGCCAAAGGCCATGCATGCTTGCTTTAGCTTCTCCTTATAACATATGAAGGAGAAACAGACGAACAGTTTACACTCACAGGGAACATCCAAAGATCCATACATGAGCATTCTCACTGCCCTGCCCTACCCCCCCGCCATGGCTGCCCATTTCTGAGAGGTGGAAGGGACAGAGACCACCACCTACTGAGAGACGAGAAAACAGGAGAGGCTATGTGACCCATTTAAGGACACACATCAGGCAAGGGAGGTACTACAGTGCCATTCCTTCTTGAGAGATGAGCTTAACAGGCTCAGAAAAGGCAAGGCTGACACTTGAAGATACAGCTGGTGAACAGAGCAGCTAGGATTTGGCCTTAAGTTTTTCTGATAACAAAGCCCAACTGCTGAACCCACATGCTGCATGGCTTCATAAGAATCAACTCTGACCGCATCCCACAGTCTTGCAGGCCTTGAGATCATACGGAATCCAGCCCTCCTCCGAGAACCTCCCAGAACTAAAGGGTTGGCTAGCAGCTTAGAGTGCTGCCTGGGGCCTAAATTGTAGGTTCCAGGGTGTGTGAACTGGGGCTGGAGTTGCCTGTTTCAGTGGCTAACCCCAGGTAAGTGAGGGGTGCTATCAAGCAGGGATATCTGTGCTTCCTTCAGAGATGGCTCTTGGGCAAATGGGGCTGGAGTAGGAAGTCTCTACAGAAAGGTGCAATTTTTTTTTTTTTTTTGAGAGGGAGTTTCGCTCTTGTTGCCCAGGCTGGAGTGCAATGGCACGATCTCGGCTCACGGCAACCTCCGCTTCCCAGGTTCAAGCGATTCTCCTGCCTCAGCCTCCCGAGTAGCTGGGATTACTAATAGGCATGCACCACCTTGCCCAGCTAATTTTGTATTTTTAGTAGAGACGGGGTTTCTCCATGTTGGTCAGGTTGGTCTCGAACTCCCAACCTTAGGTGATCCGCCCGCCTCAGCCTCCCAAAGTGCTGGGATTACAGGCGTGAGCCACCACGCCCGGCCTGCGATTTTTTTTTTTTTTTTAAGCCTTCAAAAATCTAAGATCTTGTTTCTGGCCTAGGGGCTGGCTGCAGAGGAGGCTGTGCCAGGCACAGTGACCTCAGAAGCTCTTTGGTGACTTCACAGCCGCAGGGCCAGGACCTGTGCCATCCTGGAATTTCAAGGTCTGACTGGCTTCTGACTGCCCTCAGCTAGGATCCAGGGCCCCCTTTCCTTTCCCAACTCCCCAAGGCGCCTTGCCTCCAACCCGCCAACAGGGGTGGGGGGATGAGCTGGATTGCGGTGCTGGCGGTGAGGCCCCAGCATGTGCCATTCATCCAGCCCATGGTATGGAAGGCTTGCTGAGAGGCCCTCAGGCACCACAGCTGAGGAGCAGGGCTTGCTCCCCCGGCCACCAGAGGCTTTCTCCTGCCTGACATCCATGAAGCGGCAGAACAGGCCAGGGGCAGGTGGTTTCCCCAGAGTCAGCTGCTCCAGTCAGGTGGACACACTGTTAAGGGCTGGAAACTCAGGGTTTTGTAGGTGTGGGATCTAGAATCCCCAACCAATTCTTATTCCTGCCCAGAGGCAAAAACAGAAGACAAGGCGGGTAGAGACGGCAAGTAACCCTAGATTCTGCTCAGGAGCACAGCTTTGGGCTAACCCAGCACCGCCCTGGCTCTGGCCTCCACCATACACCTACCTTCACTATCCCACTGTTCTGCCTTCAAACGATTCTCATGTCAGGCAAAGGCTTATACAGAAATAGAATCTTCTATAGTTACAGTCCAGCAGCTTTCCCTTTGGGTGCACCCGAGACACCAGTGGATGGGTTTTAGAGGCTGCAGAGTGAACACACAAACCAGTGCACTTCCTGACCAGCCACAGGCCTCCTTCATACCTCGGGTCCAGCAGCTGACAGAGGGGAGGGCAGGAGGCCAGGCCAGCTCCTGAGCGCCAGCCTCTGCCTCATTCCTACCCAGCACTCCTGACTGCTCACCAGCTTTTCATATGGGCAGGGAAGCATCCTGCCTTCTCAAGCAAGACACTTACAGACAACTGTTAGGGAGCTCATCCGGGAAGCTGAAAGGGAGAGAGGAGTCTGTGTGCAGGACAGCCCGCTCCTGAATACTGCCACAGCCTGTTACCATCTGCCAGCTGCCATAGTCTGTGGAGAGAGAGGATCCAGGCAGGGGATGGTCCACTGATCTGGGGCAGAGAGGAGAGAGAGGGGAGAGGATGCAGTCAGTCATATGCCTGACACAGGCTCTGGAGGGGGCTGGGGGACTAGTGCAGCCCTGGCTGCTAAGTTCTGTTGTCAATCGCTGTCTCCAAAAGTCTAAAAAAAGAAAGCTGGACAAGTAGTAACCGAGAAAAAAGAACAAATCACCAGGTAAGCTCAGCTGTGAGGACAGTATTTTGTGCAGACTTACTGTGGAAGCAAAAAATGAGAACAAAGCATGGCAGTAAGAGTGAATCGGAGCCACAGCCTGGGGCCAGGGCATGTCTGCGCTGGGTGTGAACACGGCAAGGACAATCTCATCAGCACCAAATGAAGGCAGCAAGGCTAGCACCCAAATGAAGGTGACCCAGCAGCCAGCCGGGTCACCCATGCTTGCTGGCATGCAGATTTGCATGATGGGCAACACAGAACCCAGGGGTCCCATCAGAAGAGATGGTACAGGCCTCTTGGGGATTGTGGAGAGTATGACCTAGACTGAAGAGTGATGGAATGGGAGCCCTGAGGTCCCCCCTTTCTCTGCAGTGCCTTCCAGGTACCATAGTTTGTATTCAGAAGCATCAGCCCAGCAGACTCAGTGGCTATGCCCAGAGGGAAGGGATGAATCAGGCAGGCAGCCTGACAGCTTCATCAGGCCTTCTTCAGATAGAGGTTTGAGGGGTGGGAGGAAGAAAGTTGTGCTGGGAATCTACTGCTTCCACCTCCTCCCCACTCACAGCCAACCCCCCTCTTCTGTCCTGGGCAGTAGTCCAGCCAGTGTGGGTGGGGGAGGCAATAGGGAGACATCAAACAAGGCCCTTCCACCTGCTACCCCAGGTCCCAGTCCCCAGAAGGACATCATCTTTGATGCTTGACCCTTTATTCTTTCATCCAAAAGCAGCAGGAGGTGTTCCAGTAGGGATCCAGAAACAGGAATGAAGAGCAGGGATTGGGAGTGGAGAAAAATGTTCACTGGCCTTGGCTTCCCCAGCTGGCTGATGTCAAGGGCTCCTAGTCTGAGGTTACAGCCCGACTGGTCACCGTGCTAGTCTTATCCCCAAGCAGCTGCCACTGGAGTACAGCTGGCCAGGCACTGCAACTCTGGCAATCCTTAACCATCCCCATCTGTAAAACAGGTGAAGACACTTGCCTGAGGTATCACAGCTAGGGAGTGTGGGAAGAGGTTTCTGTTTTTGTTTTTCCCCCCGGCTCTTGTCGCCCGGGCTGGAGTGCAGTGGCGTGATCTCGGCTCACTGCAACCTCTGCCTCCTGGGTTCAAGCAATTCTCCTCCTCAGCCTCCCAACTGTAATCCCAAATAGTTGGCCAGGCTGGTCTTGAACTCCTGATCTCTGGTGATCCGCCTGCCTCGGCCTCCCAAAGTGCTGGGATTACAGGCGTGAGCCACTGCGCCTGGCTGAGAAGAGATTTTTAAAACCAAGAACGATTGCACATTTGTCCTGAAACAGAACCACCTTGGGACCAGGGAAAACAGATGGTTTTCTATGTTAAGGCTGCCATAAATCGGAACCCCCTACAACATACAGACTTGTCACATTCATCATTCCTGCTAAACTCTAGAAGGTGCGTGATGGCAGCATTAGGGATGAGAACAGGATATGGTCTGTCACCTGACGGAAGCCCCTAGGGCCCGACAGAGCAGGGCTTCCTTGTTTCTAGATGGAGAAACTTGGGCTAAGGCAGTCTGTAAATCAGAGACAGCTCCCCAGGAGCAGCCTGCCCTGTGCCTCCTCCAGGTCACACCAGGCCTTCAGCCGGCACAACCCTGAGACACATCCTAGCTCCACAAATCTCATCTATTGTTCAAGCTGCAGGGTAGAATCTTTTCCAGTTTTAGCAGCTTGTGGGAAAACAACAGCTAAAAACCAGAATGTTGAGGGAATGGAAGGGATGCTGACTAGGATGAGGCACAGCTGGGGCTGAGAGCATGGGGAAGTTTCTCAGGCCCCAAAACCACTCCCCAAGAGCCAAAGAGTAACACTGGCAAGGGAAACATGACCAATAGGTTGGAGTTACTGACTGGCTCCCCTCAAGGATTCCAGGTCCCCTGGGCTTGTCACTTCCCTTTACTTCCCCCAGGTCTCAGCAGGTAACACCGGCCAAGAACCGCACTTGCAGCAGCTGTCAGATGGATTAGGCAGCACAGACAGCAGCAGGGTGTGTGATCCCAGGGGACAGAAGCATCTCTCAGCAAGCAGCCATCTTCTGCAGACTCTGGGATTTTTCAAGAGTGAACACACTGGCAACAAAGGAGTCTTCCTACGTGAGGCCTTTGTCAAAGGAAGGGCTACAAAGTGACCATTCAGCTCCTGGGGTTGAGAGCAAAGGGCCATGCTAAGCAGGAAGGTGTTCACAAATACCACCATGGATTAGCTGGCTGCAGGGGACACCTACAGTGCATCATGTCACCGGGAGTAAGGACCTGTGCCCACATACTGAGAAGGGAGGAAAAGCCTTCCAGTCAGTCTAAGAACACAGGTAACTTAACCAGCTTCAACAAGAGCCCAAAGTCTTTTGCCCTGAGCAGCAAACAGAGGGGTCCAAGCTCCACCCCCTCTGCTCTCCCACTACAGGACTGGAGAGAACATGGGACCAAGCAACCCTCAAACTGCATGGTGGCAGAGCTGACAATGCTTCAGAGGTCACCTGTCCACATCCCAGCGGCTCGGACCTCTGCCTAGGAGGGTGGGAGCTCAGCAACATTTCACTTCCTTAGTTGGATGCGGCTCAGGGCCCTCTTCACAGCACCCAGAGCTGCAGTTCCTACCGGCTCCCAACTCCCCAGATGCCCTGCTGGTGGCTAACTCAGAGCAGGTGTCTTTTAGCTAGTCCTTTCTGGAAGCAGGTACAAGAATACTCACACAAACCGAGCTGGCTCAACCCAGGCAAGAATACACAGGTCGGGATGGGGGCCTGGCCTTTTACGCAGCTGCCTAGTGCCAGGACAGAGCCTACAGGCTCTCGGACAAATGACTGATAAGGCCAAGTCCTTAACCACAGCTAGTTTACTGAGCATTCGTGAAAAGGTATCTACTATGAGTATTTACTCCATCCGTCCCAGTCCATCCCAGTCCATCCCAGTCCATCCCAATCCATCCCAATCCATCTATCCATCCATCCATCCATCCAATCTATCTATCTAATCTATCTTTTGTATTGGCAGGGTCTCACTATGGTGCTCAGCCTAGTCTTGAATTCCTGGGTTCAAATGATTCTCTGACCAAGGCCAAGCCTCCCAAAGTGCTGGATTACAGGCATGAGCAACCATGTCCAACCCATTATTTCATTTTAACCCAAACTTACGGGGGCCTGAATCATTTTTCTCCCTTTAAAAACAGGATAAAATAACTGAGCTCAGAAGGGAAGTGATTTTTCCAAGTCAGACAGCTAGGACTGCAAAGCTACGACTGAAACCCAGGTCTGACCAAAGATAATATACTCATCTTTCTTCCTGATAAGGGGTGGGCAACTCAGAAATTGGTTCATGGACCACCACATAACCTCCAACGGGAGTAAAGCACACAGCTTCTACCTATAACTGAAAAAAGAGGCTCTCATGTGACCCCTAGATGTGAGAAAGGAAGCAGCGTGCCACCCTGGGAGGTGCTGTCAGCCATTTTGCCACCGTTAGGGAAGCTGGCCAGAGAACAAAGCTAACATGCAGAAGGAAGCAACGGGAACAAACCACGGGGAAATAGAGCTGGAACCTTGATCAGGCTGCACCTGAAGGCTGATTTTCCACTAGGCTTTTCCATATACAGTTGTTCCTTGTTATTCCTTTTTGTCTGCAGGGCATTGGTTCCAGGATCGCCACCCACTTACCACCCCACCAATACCAAGTCCTTGGATGCTCAAGTCCCTTACATAAAATGTAGCAGCACAGCTGATCCTTGAACACACGCATGAACTGCACAGGTCCACTCATATGCAAATTATCTCCTGCCTCTGCTGCCCTACACAGCAAGACAGCCCCTCCCTCCATTTTTTCCTCAGCATGAAGACCTTTATTATGATCCACTTCTACTGAATACACAGGAAATATAGTTTCCCTTCCTTATGATTTTCTTAACATTTTATTTTTCTCTAGCTTACCTAAGAATACAGTATATAATAGATATGCAAAATATGTGTTAACTGACTTTATGTCATTGGTAAGGCTTCTAGTCAACAGCAGGCTATCTGTAGTTTTTGGGGAGTCAGTTATACACAGATTTCAACTGCATGGGTGGGGGACAGCCCTAATCCCTGCATTGTTCAAGAGTCACTTGTATTTGCATATAACCTATGCATATCCTTCCATATGTTTTAAATCATCTCTAGATTATCTGATACAATGTCAGTGCTCTGTACATGGTTGTTATACTGCATGTTCACATTTGTATTACTTTCTATGGTTTATGTTATCTTGAATGTTTTCAATCTGGTTGGCTGATCATGGATGTGGAAACTGCAGATATGGAGGGCTGACTGTAAATGTGTTTCCTTTATTGTTTCAGTCAGTTTGAAATGTGTTTTCTGTTACTTGCATTTGAAAACATCTGACAAGGCTGATACAGAAGGTTTGAAGGTACACAGCTAGGAAGGACCTTGGAGTTACCTAAGCCTCTGATTACACAGATAAGAAAATGGAAACTCAAAGTCATCAAGTGACATGTCATGAAGTCACACAGAGTTAGTACTTGAGCTAAGATACAGAATCCTGGGCTCTGAGAGGACCTGGCTGTCACCTAATCTAAACTTACCCTGCTCCCACCCACAAGCAGACAGCCTAAGACAGAGCTCGTTGCTCAAAGAGTAGTTAGCGGGAGGTGGTGGTGGTTGGGGGAAGAGTAGCTAACTGGGCAGCAGAGGTTGGTCCCTGTGTTGCTACTCAGCTATTCAACCAGGCTGCTGGGCATCCCTCAGCAAACTTCATCTGCTCTTCAGGTAGCCTAGCTTCAAGCTTGGCTCAGTGGTGGCACCATCCCTCCTTGGGCATGGACAATGCTGTGCTAGCAACCCCCCTATTCCTAAAGGATGCGTGACTCCAGAGCAGAGGCCAAGGCCATGCAAGGTGGAGCGACCTGCTAACCAGAGCTGGGGGAGGCATGTGAGCTCACAGCATTGGTCCTGGCCCATCCCAGCCCTCAACCCTGTCGCTGATGAGAGATTTAACAATGGTCCAGAAATGCAACTTAATCAGAAGCTGCTGCAGCAACAGCTAACAATGATTAAAAACCACCAGGCTTGCCAGTAAGGGCTATGGGCTGGGGGTTAGTAAGAATAGGCACCCCACAGAACTTTCTTCCCAACCTGATTCATACCTACTACTTAACTTTGAACAAAGCTTCACAGATTCATTCCATGGGGGAATCCTGCTTTAAAAGAGAGATGCCTGTAGAATTTGGAATGTATAAAAACCCAAAGAATTCAATTAGGAGAATTTTGGCTGTCACAGACAGCTTCACTAAAAGGTTTCTTTCCATACAGCTTCTCCTACCACATTAAAGACTTGATTGGCTATTGTTACCTAAGAGGCAGCAGGGAAGCTAATGACAGGATCCCTTAGGCACTTTAAGATAAGAGACTAAATTAATTTTAATAGTAATGGAAATACATAATTAGAATGCTCCAAATCTGAATAATCTAGACTTTCAAAACCTCTGACCAACAGGCATCCAAGTCAGAAGAAGCCTGGCTCCAGACAGGCATCCCCCCAACAGACCAGCAGAAGGATCAAACACCTCACAGCCGCCCACCCCACACCTTTCAAAGCCTTGTACCCATCTCGGTCCAGCTATCCCAAGCTTGGCCAAGCCCCAGTGTGCAGGGCTCTGAGGTCAGGAGGACAACCCCAATCCCCCTCAGCCTCCCAAAAGGGGGCCTTGGTGGCCATCCTGGACTGGCTACAAGAGCCTGAGCCACGCCCTGAAAGCAGAAAGTCACCTGTGAGACTGAGGGACACTATCACAAGATTGGAAAGTGAGATCTTTTGGCAGGCAGGAGATGGAGAGCTAGGGTGTGGTAACGGGTGATGGGGCGCTGCCTCAGCTTGGGAGCTCACTGCAGTCTGGGCAGTTAAGACTGAGGCAAGACCCAGAGGACAAGAGGAACCTTCTGGTTTCCTCCCTAGTTGTTCAGCAATGCTGGACAGGCAGAAAAGGGGGCAGGAACCATGACCTTGAGCCACAGCCTAGAACAGTGAGGGTCACACAGTGCCACTGAAGCCCCAGAGTGGCCCTGAGGACAGCTGGGTGCAGACAAAGGTGGTGCGGCAGCAGGCATGCACACAGAGGATGGGACAGGGCACCGGCACATGGGCTTGTCTGTCTGGCCCCGTCTCTGCCCCACCACTTCCACCACACCTCCCACTGGGGCCAGACGGCGTGTGGCGGTGGTTTCACAGGCTCAGCTCCAGCACTCAGGCAGTGTTCTGAGCTGAAGAGCTCACGCAGGGGTGAGCACACGGGGCCCCTGTGGGCAGTGCAGTCTGGAACGCCCACTCGCCTCCCGCTTATCTGCTCTGCCTACGTGCAGAGGATGTTCTTCCCCATCTTCCTTCATTGCCTGTTTTTGCCCAGAGGGAAAAATCATAGAGGGGTGATGGGAGGAAGGTTCCAGAAGTTTCAGAATGTTTTTCTTCTTAACAGACCTATTACTACCAAGGACTAAACTGAGTCTGAAAATCACATGGACGTGATGTGGCAGAGCTTGACTTGAATCTGGGATGGACGCCAAAGCTCATGCCCATTCTTCTAAATGCCCCTTTTTCCCTGGAATTCACTAAGGGCCTGAAGTCCCTTTTACCCTGGAATTCACTAAGGGCCTGAAGTCCCACACTGCTTTATTCACTCCAGAAAGGCTAGACATTCTCAAAACTTTAGAATCACAGGATTCTTTCGATGGGAGTATGAAAGTGGAAGGAAATGCCTTCCCCAAGTGCCAGACCAGCCCTCAAACCTAGCCTCTGGCCCATGCTCAGTTTTAAACTCACCCAGGAAGCACCATTCCTGCAGCGCCCTTCAGCCATGGCCCTGGCATGGCCATCCTGGCTGAGCTGCTCCCTTTCCAGGTGTGCTGTCACCATCGTTTGTCCCAGCCACACACATGTAGCTCAGCTCCCTAACACTGTTCTCACTGCCCCAATTCAGACTTGAGATGTGAGAGCCAGAAGGGACTCAGAATCTAGGTCTATCTCTTCAACCACAATGGGAGGTGCACCTAGGAGGTTGGGATCTGCCAAAGGTAACAAGTGGAGGCAGTCCCTATTCCCCACCTATCACATCACAGCCACGGCACTTCTGGGTTCCCCTGCATTCTGCTAGGGTTCCAGGAAGGAGTCTCAAACCACTCTACAAATCAGCCCTTGCTTTATTCCCGAACACTAACCCATCCTCCAAATACTGGGCCTGCAAGCTTAGGAACCCCATCTTGAGACCCTAGCTCAGGTGCTGGCCCCGACCCTCCAGTCTTATTAAGGGGGAAAGCTAGCCACTTCCAACAGCAAGGGCTTTGGAGCTCCTCACCTGGGTTTGGGGACCTCCAGGGGACTGCTACCCATCCTGAAAAAGTTATCAGAATGGTTTGAGGAAGAGGAGCTGGAAGACCTGGCTTCCGCCAGCCCCTGATGGGAAGGCAAGCGGTCCTCTGAGGGTTGTGGCCGGTTCCAGAGGACACTCTGTGGAGAGGATGAGTGGCTCTTCCTCCTGCAGTGGAAGGAGCAGGGCTGTGAGCCGGGGGCCACTGCAGGCAAAACCCTCTGCCCACCCTCACTGAATTTCAGGCCTAGGCTTTACTTCCACTGGGAAAACATCACATGAGAGTGGGCAAACATTAGCACTCTCTCCAGCTCAGGGCCATGGGCAGCAGGGCTGGGTCTTTATGGAGGGCCTGTGGCATCCAAATCACACCAGCCTACTGGTCTCGAGGTATGTGCTAGAAAATGATTCCTCACTGTTCAGTCACTGCCCACCTCCATATGTTATGCAAAATCTTTTTTTTTTTTTTTTCCCTAAAAGACGGGGTCTCATTATGCTGCCCAGACTGATCTCGAACTCCTGGGCTCGAGTGATCCTCCTGCCTTGGCCTCCCAAAGTGCTGGGATTATAAATACGAGCCACCACTCAGGACTTTGTTATGCAACATCTTGAGCCATCTGTCTAGGGTGAAAGTCATCAGGGTCTCAATTTCATGAGATTCTCAACGGAGCTGACCCTCAAACAAGTTCCCAATTGCCTATCATCTTACACCCACCTTTTTGGTTTTCTTTTTCCAAAATGGCCCCCTATCTCCCCGACAAATGATACAATGGTGCTCCTCCAATACCAGCCTCCCCAGTCCCCTGCCCTGCCCTGCCCAGCTGCTTCTCTGTCCCACAGGGAGCCCTAGCCCTTTATGTTTCTGGGCCACCACAGGCAGTGCCCTTCACCAACCAGATGGCTGGCTTCTGAGGCCCAGTAGAGACAGCAGGAGCACGGAGCTATCCTCTCAGCTCTTCTGTTGGGGGCCCCCTTTGTTCTTGGGGCTCCAGCCTGGCTCCCTGGTGCTGATGGCCCTGGGCCACAGCTGTGAGTGACCTTGGTCCCAGTCTGGCCCCTTACCAAGCTGCCTGAGTCAGCGCTCCTGCTGGGACCAGCTCCACGGCCTCATAGGTGAAGCTCCCAGTGGCTCCTGGGGAACTCTCCATGACCAGGGAGAAGTCGCTGCCAAGGCTGGTGGTGCTGCCACGGTCCTTTCGTCCTAAAAGAAGCCAGTGCCATCAGTCAGCGTGTTACCTTCTCCCACTACTGGTCCCCCACCTTTTCTATACCACATAACTGGGAAGAAAAAAAAAAAGCAAAAAAACTCCTAGCACAAACAGTTCCTGCCTGGTCTGTACTCGGGAAGATGCATGGAGGAAGGGAAGTCTCTTGGGGCCCAGGACTCACTCAGCATGCAGATGTCTTCCAGGGTGAAGCCTCCATCCCGGGCTGGCAAACTCTTCCTCCTAGAAATGGAAGCCAGAGCAGTAAATTCCAGATCTATCTGGGGTCTTATTGTGTCCCCCGTTCCCAATCCTGCCTGTCCTGGAAAGCAGCTCAATTCACTGGCAACTTGTGGAGATGGGTCCTAGCCTAGGGAGTGTTATAAGACACCAGGGCCACTTCTGGGACCCATGCTGCAAGCCTCTGTCCAAAACACATGTGCAGATTTCTGAGGCCAGTAAGGTCTGCATCCTCCTCATCAGCTTGTGGCCTGAGCATTCAAGTCTGGCCCAACATGCTTGTAGCTCCGATTAGGAAGGCAAACCAACTCAGGCAAGACCCCAACTCTTACAGGGATCCTAAGGCAGTTGCCAGCCAAGACTCTTGCATTTCCCAGGCCAGAAGCAGCCTTCTGCCCTTTTGTAGGGGGCTGCAGTGTTCAGCCACACTTTCTGCTGTAGGCCATGGACGACAAGAGTCAGCTTAGGTGCACTGGGAGTTAAGAGTCCTCCTACTCCTGGGCTGGCTTCTCCCTGCAGCAATACACCTGTTCTGTTGGTCACCAGAGACCACTCATCTGTCCCAAAGCCTGTCTGCTAGTGTGACTCCAAGTTGATCCCAACATGGCCTTCCCTGCAGAACAGCCTCTTCACCAGTGGCCTTCAGCAGGGACTCCTACCTTGGCCTCACAGCGAAGGCAGGAGGGAGCACCAGCCAAACAAGCAGGGAAGCAGGGCGGGAATGAGGTGGCCAGCCTCTGCCTGCCAGGGAACAGCCCTTCTCAGAGCGCCCTGGCCCAGCATGACCCGTGCAGGTCTCCACTTACCTCTGGGTCTTCAGAGCAGAGAACTCCTCGGAGGTAATATGCTTCAAAAAATTGAAGCAGAAGAAGAAAATCTAAAGGAGAGACCAAAGAGCAATGCACAATGAGAAGAACCAAGGCAGTAGAACTCCCATGGGGAGGGCGTCCAGCCACTAAGGTCAAGGCCCCTGCTAGAGAGCGGCCCTGCTGTGGGACTCTGTGGGTGTTCTGGTCCATAAATGGTGTGGGTGGTACAGAGGCCTTGGAAGGGCCTGGCAGATGCACTTGGGCCGGGGCAAGGAAGGAAGGGATTTCCTTCCTGGGACTGCCAGGGTTAAGCCAGCAATTTTTTTTTTTTTATTTGAGACGGAGTCTCGCTCTGTCACCCAGGCTGGAGTGCAATGGCGTGATCTCGGCTCACTGCAAGCTCAGCCTTCTAGGTTCATGCCATTCTCCTGCCTCAGCCTCCCGAGTAGCTGGGACTACAGGCGCCCGCCACCACGCCCAGCTAATTGTTCACATTTTTATTAGAGACAGGGTTTCACTGTGTTAGCCAGGATGGTCTTGATATCCTGACCTCGTGATCCGCCCGCCTCAGCCTCCCAAAGTGCTGGGATTACAGGCGTGAGCCACCATGCCCGGCCAGGCCAGTGATTTTTCAAACCATCATCAAATTCAATATGTGTGTTCTCAAGTGGTTAAAAAGGATAAAGTGAAATGGTACCCTCTCCCCTCTTCTAAGATTCCCAGGGAGAGATGCTAACAGGGAAGGACAGCTGTGGGAGAGATGACTTGGGCGCAGGGAGAATAATGGACAAAGCAGGAACATAATGGAAGGGAAAGGAATCACATTTTTTAGAGGAGGCGTCCCAAAATACTGGTTCAGAACTGGGGGTGTGGGCAGCCGCTGTCTGGCCTAGAGCCTCCCTTGCTGAGGAGTTGTGAGGGTCAGGTCTTAAGCTTGAGGTGGGCACAGGCAGGAGGCTCCTGACCCCAGCCCCATCCCCACCTCCATGAGCAAATTATCTTCTACCTTCCAGCCAGTGCCTAGCCCAGGGGCCTCCAGGAAGCGCACACCAGGCTTCCATTTCTGTAGTGATTCCCAAAGGCCTGGCCCATGAGCCCCTCTCTCAGAGAAATCCCCACTTGGCATCCCACGAGCCCTGTCAGTTTCTTATCTCTGTGTGCCCAAGCAAGGAGCTGCCGCCCACAAGGAGAGGGCTGCCCAGGTTGGGTCAGTATGAAAATGTTGCATTACTTAAGATTAAACAGGTGTTTTCACTACAGACTTTGTAGTCTTTAATATGCTAATATGTTCCTCGAACCTCCAAGGTGAGGTGGGGAGACGACACAATCATGTTTAACTAATAGGCCTGGGGTTTTTTTTTTTTTTACTTTGGACGCATCAGTGTCTGCATTGTCTGGGGGGTAACAGAAAGGTCCTGAAGATGAACCTGCAGCTGAGGAGAGCTTCTTCTCTACATGGAGAGATGCCAAGGGCTCAAACTCAGACACTACTTGGTTCAGCCCCACCCTCTGCAGGCAGATCTGGTCTGCTTTGTGGGGGGGAGGGAGACTACAGGGAGGGTAGAATGTCCCAGAGCTCTGGGAAGTCCTATAATGAGAGGCTACAAAGAGGCTTCTTGAAGCACTGATTTCAATACCAAAGTCACCGCCTCTGAGGGAGTTCACGGAGGCCTCTGAGGAACAGGCTTAGAGCTCTACAGCCCTGGCAGATGCGGTAAGTATTCAGAAGAAGAGATTTGGAAGGGGAGAGGAGCAGCTGAGACGGAGGAACAAAAGGAGGAGGCGCGAGATAAGATGCCCAGGAAGGAAGCAGCCTCACGAGAGTGAGAAAGATGAGAAACACACTTTGGGAAAATGGGGGAGTGGGGGCCAAAGAGAAGGAGCTGGCACTGTGGAACAGCTTCCACGCTGGGCGTCTGGACTCATTCTCTCACGCTTGACACCAGGAGACTCAAGGTGAAGCATATCACCCAAGGTCACCCAGGCAGTAATGGGGCCAACTAGGGAACACACTCAGGGCCGACTCCAGACCTGCATGCAAGGAAAACAGGCACTAACAGGTAAGGCCCGCAGAGAGTGGCCGACAGGATGGGGGCGCAGAGAAGGCGACGGGCATGGGGTAGAGAGTGCTGAGCACATTGGAAGAGGAAGGAAGAGCAGGTCCAGAGGAAAGGGGACCTGGAGGCAACCATCAGGGGCAGGACCCTGTTGCCGGGTGCCCTGACATTGAAAAGTGGCTGAAGGGTGTGACAGGAGGGTGGGGAAGAGAAGTGCTGCTGCATTTTAGCTGCAGAGACGAGGGGCACAGAAAGGACTTGTAAGATGGTTCCCGAGCTGAGCAGAGAAAACGAGTGGCCTGTGAGAGGGAAGATCACAGGCAGCCAAGGCCGTCATGTAACTGCTCACCCCGACATGTGGGCTTGTATTCTCTCCACAGCACAGGCCCACGAGGCCCAGAACACAGAGCTACTGGGCTGGTGCTTGTCCTGCCATGCTGCCTCAGGAGGAGATGACAGGGGGCCACATCCCTGCACCCCTGGGGCAAGGAGCTGCCCCTAAAACGTGGAACTCAGACTGGCCACCCCCTGCCCCTCTTTCAGGGCTGAGCTGTGCCCGCAAGTCGTAGGTGGTATACTCACCTCCTCCCCTTTGCTGAGCCGATCTACCAACATGTGCCTGAAAAAAGGAGGGTGGAGAGGCAAAGTCAGCAGCACCAAGATGACAAGGCCAAGAGGACAGGGTCACCAGACACAGACTGTGTCACTGGCACCAGCGTGGCAGGTGGGGCCTGATCAGCAGCTTCGGTCCTTCTCGAGGGGTGGGATTATCCTTACCTCCAACCCCTGTCAAGGGAGCCACCACACAACTCACATATAGAAACTGTTACTAAGGCCCCAAAACCCAACTCCTGCAAAGGCTTACCCGAAGAGGAACCAGTCATAGGCCACAGTGAGGTAGAGGATCTCAGCGGGCTTCAGGGACGTGTGGATGAGCCCATCCTGGAAGAGACCGCAGGAGATGTGACAGAGCCCTCTTGTCGTCCCCAGGAGCTGAACCATAACCAGACCCAGTGACAACGCAGGCTGATGAACACCCCAAAGGACAGGGTTAAACACATCTACTCTGAGCGATGGCATCCCCTGCCGCAACCTCTGTCTGGAGACAATCCTAACACACCCAAAGAGCAGAGCTTGGTAGGGGCCGATTGATACTCACAGCCCACAAGGAAAGGCGCAGGAGGGAGATGAAGAGGGGGGTCCGATCCCAGCCTGAGATACAGTGTACCAGCAGCCCGCTGTCATCTACTCAGGAACCACAGGAGAGGATGCCCAGGAGAGAACCAGACATGGGCCGATGAGTAGGGAAGTACCACCACCCTGGCCTGGTGGAGGGAGCCAGGCCCCACCAGCTTCTGTCTTCCCCAGTGGCCTCCCCACAGCTCTTCTCCAGCCTAGTCCCAGAAAGGGGTGAGTGGCAGGCATCTGGTTTTGTAGCCTCCTTTCTTCCTTCTGGCTATAGTTCTCAGTGTACTTCTGGGGACACAGTGCAGCCTGCACAGTCCACTTTGCCCAGGTCATTTAGGCAGGGCTGACATCCCTACCCATTTCTCAGAGGGCACTACAAGTATTTTTTTGGGGGGTAGCAGGAGTGGGCAATTTTTCAGTGTGCAGGGCTGCATGAATTGCAGGACATTGACTATCCCTGGCCAACTCCAACCACATGCTAGTACTACCTTCCCCACCCTCTAGTTTCTGTAGCACCCAACATGCCAGACACATGTTTCCAGAAGTGCTTTGAGGGGTGGTACTGCCCCCAGCTAGAGAACCAGTACCTGGCTCCAGGGGCTGGCATGTGACTTTGTGGCAACTCTCCCTCCAGCGACCAGTTCAAGGATGGGCACTTGACCCAAACTGGGTCAATGAGCATGAGCTCAGACTTTTACTGGAGCTCCAGAGACTGAGGCAGTCTCCCCTGGGGGAGCTAAGATGGCGGGAGACAGGTCTGGAATGGCTGCCAGCCATGAGGCCAAGATAATGGTTTTGAGAAACAGAGAAAGATTCTTTATGATGTTCACCTGACTCTGTTCTTGGGCCTTCTTGGTTCCATAAGCCAATGCATTTCCACTTATTTGAGCAAGTGCAACTCCTACAGAAGTCCTGATTGCTACCAGAGATTTAGAGTCCGTCTGCCCTAGAGACATTGAGCAAGCCAGGCCCATCCAATCAAAACAGCCAAACTGGGTGGAGGACTCTGGAGAACAGGGCCTCTACAGGCTGTGTGCATCCGCTGAGCAGCCCGGATTGATCCTCTCATCTCATGCCTCATCTTTCTGAATGAGAGGCCCATCCTGGCCCCACACACAATGCTGATGTGCAATGCTGAGCCAGTGTGAAAATACCCTGTGCACGGCAGAGATGGCAATGAGTTCTTAATTTTGTTTTCCAGGATTTTGAGGACATGGAATAAAGCCACCAATGGACAAATCCCACCCAGCCTCTGGGATTCTAGGAACTCCCCAAATCCCTCTCCCGCAGCACAAAAGTTAGGTGTGTGACTCCAACAAACATACAGTTGAGGTAGAATGAACTGGGAACTCCCCAAGGGTGCAGTGGCTCGAGGGCTCTGGAGGAGACAGACTCACCATCACTGTTAACTAAGGAAAGCAGCAGCTTCAGGTAGTTTTGTGTTTGTTGCACCAGGTCCCAACACTGTTGGAGAAAAGTGAGAAGAAAAGGAGTCTAAGAATGGACATTAACTCAGATTTAGAATTTAAAGTATTTAAAAAATAAAATGCCAAGAGTTATTCTGGGGCAACAACTACACAAGGCCCTTGGTTACAAACCATAGGTTTTGAATCCCAGATAATCTGGGACATTCATATTCCATCTCCAGCAGCTCCTACCACCTCTCCCTCCACCCCTCAGCCTGTGGACCCCCTACTCGCGGCGGGGGGGGGGCGGTCTGACCCAATGTGAGACTGAGGAACAGAAAGGGATGCTGGGGCCAGGGTGACCCAGAGCCCCCTGCCCACATTAGGGTTCCCTAAGTGCTGGGCTCCTGGTGTGGCTGTCCAGGAAGTCAGTAAAGGTAAATGAAGAGCCCTGAGGCTGTGGCCAATGTCTCCAAATGGCCACATAAAAAGATTCATTCCTTCATTTGCCATCACATCACAGAAACTAAAACATCAACCTTTTCAAACATGCTTCATTTGCTTTTCATTGCTATTTACTGCATACTATCTTTTGATGAACAATAAATGGAATCTGTCTCGCAGGGGAAGTCTTTTAAAAAAGGAGGCCCATGAGGTGGGAGATGGAAAATTAAGCAAAAGCCTTAAAGAGATGAGAACCTCTGTTCTAGCCCAAGTGCAAGGTCTAGTCCAGACCCTCTAAGAAACAGCCCACTCAGAACCTGGAACTCCATGGAAGGGCCTGACCCAGTTTTGCGGCACCCTTTTCCCTAGCTGGGGCAGCCTCTGTTCTCTGAAGATACAATTGCTTAGCAGTGTTCTGGGGCTGTGCAGAGAGGGTGACGCATGCCAGCAAGACAGCACTTCCCACGGGGAGGGGGAACACGGCACCTGTAATTGGAGTGGCTTTCCCAGGAATTTAAAACAGGCTCATTTACCTGACTCTCCCATGCCCCTGGAGAGTTCTGACCCACTTTTAGTGACTCCAGAGACAGGCGCTGTAGTGCTGTGCTAATAAAGTCATTATCAGTAGCTGCACAAGGGGTCTCTCAACTCATCTGGCTCAACGTGTCAGACACACCATTGCCAATGGAGCAGTGATTCTCACAGGGCAAGGAAAAGCAGGAGAGGAAGGTAAGAGCTGCACTGCATCAAGCCCAGTGAGCATCAGGTGGGCTGGGGGAAGACTGCAGCAGCCGGGGAGGGCAGGCCCCACCGAGGACAAGAGAGCTGCGGAATGCCAGCCACCATGACAGCTGTCTGGAGGAGATGCTGACCATCAGGGAGGGGCAGCAAGTTCCCAGGGCTGGGGCAGGAGCTACAGGCTGGGGAGGGCTGGGCTGGTAGAGGCCCAAGGTCACACGGCTGAGCTGAAGGATAAATCCAGCCCTGCCAGACTCCAAAGTCCACATTCTTAATCGCTGTAGGTACTCTTCCTATAACACCAGAGTAAGAAGCAGAAGTCTGAGGGAACTGCTCAAAGTGAGGAACGAGGAGATATGCTAAAAAAAAAAAAAAAAAAAAAACTAGGCTCGTGCCTGACTCTCTCATCCTATGTGCTTCATGAAAAAGTCTCTGGGAGCTGAGCTGAATGCCATGCCTCTGCTTATGTTTCTATGCCTAGAGTACTCTTTCTCCTGGTTGTCAAACTCCTATTCATCCTTCAAAGGCCCAGCCCAATTATCTTCTCTTTGGGGTTTCTGTGACCACTGGTGAAAACTGTAATGTAGGTGATAGTTACCTTGTTGCCTCTTTTCCTAGTCTAATCTCCATGAGGGCAGAGGCTGCTTTGGCATCTCTAAGGCTTAGTGCTCAAGGACTAGGAGGTCATTGCAGAATGTTCCTTGCTGCTTGTTCATACTGGGGCAATGCTGAGTGCCTGAGGGACAGCAGCCCCAGGGAGGGGTCTTAGGACACAGAAAGAAGGGGCATCCTCTATGGAATTCAATTTGGTTACATAGAGGGCAGCAAGACACATGTGTCCTGCCACAACTGCTCCTATCATTCATTCATTCACTCACTCATTCATTCATTCACTCATTCATTCATTCATTCATTCAGTGAGCCTCACACTGCATGCCTCCTGAAGGGCCTCGCACCAGGCACACAAGGATGAATATGACCTCAGCCCTCATGGAGTCACGGGAGAGGGAAGACAAAGCTAACCACTGCAGGTGTGCAACTAAAAGGAGACCTCTAGGATGCTGTGCAACCACGTGACTGGAGAGCCGAGCCTGATCTGTAGGGACGGACATCAGAGAAGGCTTCTGAGAGGTGATGACATGAGACAGCATAAGCAACAGAGAAAGGAGACATGTGTTTCTGGCAGAGAAAACAGCACGTGCGAACCTGGAGAGGGCTGCCTTCTTTTTTTTTGAGACGGAGTCTCGATCTGTCGCCCAGGCTGGAGTATAGTGGCATGATCTCGGCTCACTGCAAGCTCCGCCTCCCGGGTTCATGCTATTCTCCTGCCTCAGTCTCCGGAGTAGCTGGAACTACAGGCGCCCGCCACCACGCCTAATTTTTTAGTAGAGATCGGGTTTCACCGTGTTAGCCAGGATGGTCTCGATCTCCTACCCTCGTGATCCGCCCACCTTGGCCTCCTAAAGTGCTAGGATTACAGGCATGAGCCACCGTGCCCGGCCATGGGCTGCCTTCTTAAGGAGCTGAAGGGAGGCCAGTGGGGCTGCAGGAAGATCAGCTGGTCACAAGAACAGGCAAGACCAGACTGCATGGAGCTGGGTAGGCCATGTACAAGTTCTTGCATTGTATTCTGAGGAAAATGGGAAGTCAGTGGTAGGTTTTAAGGCAAGGGTGACAATGATGGCCCTGCCCTATCATTTCAGTGCTTGCTATCTGAGCATTTCATTTCTAGTTACTCCTCAGTGAGGCCCCATGTTCAGCTGTGAGATGCACTGAGACAGTGGTGGCCTGAGCTAGGCACTGCACGGGAGACGAGGGCAAGAAGGACTGCAGTTGCACCAGAGGCAGAGACTAGAGAACCGATGGGAGCTGGTGACAGATGTGGTGGGAGCAAAGAACTCGAGTTTCAGGTGTGAGCATCTGGGTAAATGGTGGGCCACAGTCAACTGTACTCTGGACAGCTTGAGTCTGAGGGGCCGCCTGAAGGGACATGTGTGAAAGGTGATGCAGGTATGGATCAGAGAGGCCTGGCTGTGGGCTCATGGTGTGGACGATGGATGAGATCACCTGGGGAGATGGTGAAAAGGAACAGGGTACCGGCACCCCAGGGCTTTGTGGGCAGAGAGGGCAGAGCCCACACCCAGCCAAGGAAGAGGATGCTAGGAGCCCCAGTGAGACAAACAGGTCGAGCAACACCGAAGAGGTGGCCTCTTGGGAGGCGCCTGCCTGCCTGCTACACTCCAGCCCTGCTGCCTTCACGCCTGGAAGTTTATCAGTGTTCACTTCCCTGAATTAGCTAGCTAGCAGCCTCTTCATAATTACCATTACAATCTGTCTGGTATTTCAGTTCAGGAGTCCCTTTCAAGCAGTGATCATATTTGAGCCTGGCACAACTCTGAAATAGGTACTGCCAACACCATTTTCAGGGGGAAGTGAGGTCATCTGTTCAAGGCCACAGAGCCTTGCGGGAAGGGCCAGGCAAGCTGGGACCTAGATCTAGGGCCTGCATCTACTAAGCAGAGTACCTCCTCACACGCACAGGACCCCTTCCTAAAGAGGCAAACATCCTTGGCGGGACCAGTGCCTGGAACTGTCACATCTCATTTGCTGAGTAGTTCATCAGATCCACTTTGTACCTGCATAAGGAGAAAAAATGGTGCCGAAAGGGACCAGAAAGAGGGTGGCTTGGGGCAGAGTCTACTTGACCTCTGCATGCAGCACATAAAGAAGGAAGCCTGCCAGTTCTTTTATCTACTCAGTCTGTCTAGGCACAGCCTGGGACATGAGACCATAGCACAGGTACCCCAAACCTGTTCCTTCTCCAGGCTTCCAGACTATAACAGACAACTGGTCTGCCTTCCTCCCCAGTGCTCCCTCTCTTGCAAACACCTGCATAGGGGAACCCTGACATCACCCTACTTCATACACTCAAACAGTTGCTGTGAGCATAAACCTTGTGATTAGGGGCTGGATATACATAGAGAAAACAAGACAGACCTTGCTGCTATCAGGACAACAGGGTACTGACATTGGTGATCTAGGAGCACCCAGTTGCTTAACATAGACGGGTCAGCCTTTCAAAGAAAGAGAGATCTCAAGGCTGGGTGGGAGCTGTCCAGACCTGGGGACAGGGGAAACTAGCAGGGAGGCAGAATGTTTTCTGTTGCTCACTGGCTCAGTTTTTCAAGTTCTAGGCTCTGTGCCTGTTTCTGTGCTGGGATACACAAGCTGTGGGTCCCTGTCCTCCAGGATTTCAGGGAAGCAGATCTCTAAATCAGTGACTACAGTTCAGTGGAAAATTCCATGATGGATGTGCCCAGGGGGTTAATGGGAATATAGATGCAGGCATCCAACTCGCCAGGGATAAGGAAGAGGCAGATCAGGGAAGTCTTCCTGAAGCAGACACTCGAGCCAAAGCCTGAAGGGCAGTATGTCAGCCAGACAAGAGGAAGCTGAGAGGTGGCAGCCAGGCAGAGGAACAGGACATGGGAAAGGTCGCAGAAAAACAAAACTACTTGTTCTGTCTGAAGCAAGTGGCAAGCAAAGCTGCTGGCAGCCTTCAGACTCTGTGGGCTAAGGGTGGAGAGATGTTTCCAGGAAGACTAGAGGCCCCTTCCATGGTGTGCAGTGACGGAGAAGAGCATGGTGGAAGTAATTTTAATGTTTCTATAATCAAATGAGGTCAGGCAGCTCTGTACTTCCTCTGGCTGAACACAAATTTAAAAGGAAAAATGTAAAAGTAACTAAAGCCCAGATCTGGAATAGCAGACTCTATGAGGTCCTCTGGAAACAGAATCCCCTGGTGGATGCAAATCTTTGAATGAGTCACGTTCAGAAAGCTTTGATTTTCTGGGACATGAGCAAATCAGGAGATAGGTGAACGGACACGCAATTCCTCCTTTCTGAGAGGAGAGAGGGCCAAAGGCAACTGAGTGCACAAGCCAGCCCATCAGGCAAACACACGAGGGCCTTGTGGGGCAGGCATCAGGAGTCTCCTTGGTCCCCACTCCCTTATCCCTTATCCTGCCCTCAATGCTTGAGTCAGGCCCCTTACCTGATACTGGCTCCAGTCAATGTTCAGAGAGTGAGTCAGGAAGTTGGGGATGCTCAATGGGGCATCAACGTAGTCCTGGGGACAGAAAGACTCCTGTGAGATGTGGGTTGGCCACCAGAGGAGGCTGAGGTGATGGAGAAGCTTGCAGTCCTGAGGCTGTGACTACCACAGGCAGTGCTTGCCTTTTCTGGGCCAGATACCTGTGCTACCTGAGAGTGACAGCTTAAAAATCAATGTGACCAGATCATTATGGCTGAGTAGGAGTTTTTCAGTCGGACATTTGATGTCTGTTGCTGAAACATGCAAGATCAATATGTGGTCAGCTTCTGGCAGGTTTCCCATAGCTTGCCCCTACAGGCTGAGGAAGGCAAAGAATGCTGCCCCCAGCTTTCACACAGAGAGTACAGAAGGGAAGGGCTTTTCCTATCTTGTTTCTGAAAAATTCCCTTAAACAAAAGAGAAATAAAAGGGGGAGGAAAGTATAATGATGAAAATTTAACATGTATATACAAGGAGAAGAGGGAGAGGAAAACAGAAACAATCAGGGGAGAAAGGAAAGAGGAGTTATTTTCCCCAAAGACTGCTTGTTGTTCTCCCTGGCCTCCCTTTACAAAGAGACATAGACCCAATTTGATGTATGTTATTGCTCATACCTGCTTCCAGTTAAATATGAGCCCTTCTGCCATATAATCCCGATCTTTATATTCCTTGAAAAATTCACAGCCTGGAAAAGAACGGCAGAGTTATGACACCTCCCTTCCCAGCCCAAAGTCTTCTGAGACAGCCCTGGCCAGACCCAGGTCCCTGAGTGCTGTGGAAAGGGGGCCGCCAGCTCACACTTCTCCAAACTAGTGGCTCCAGTGAGGCCAAGGCTGACATGGGTGGGCAAAAGCCAGGGGTGAGCCTCTAGGGCCCCTCTGGTTTCCTGGCTGCATGCCTTTTCCACAAGGCACCGCCTGCTCTCAGCCTCTTTGTAACTTTCTCCATCTATGTTCACTGGTCACCAGTCACTTGCCCCACTTTGTCCTACAGGTCTCTGTAGTGCCAATCCCAGTAAACAAAGGCATGACTCACACTGCAGCCTAGCTGCAGAGGATCACTCTTCCTCATCTCTAAAATGGGGGCAAATAATGCTAGCCTTGCAGGCTTTTAGTGAAGACTGAACATCCTAACATATTGGAAAGGCCCACGGACAGTGCCTAAAACCTGGTGCTCAAGAGACACTGCCATGCCCAACAAAGCAAGCAAAGAGGCACTTTTCTGTATTATTTGGTGGAAAAATCATAAGTAACCCCACCAGGACAAGCCCTCGGGAATAGAGAGAGAAACACTGGAGAGAATAGGGCTTTGGCAACATTCCCAGCTTAAAATCTCAGCTTTTTACTTAACACTGTAGTGCTGAACAAGTTGTTTAATGTCTCTAAGCCTTGATTTTGTCATTTGTAAAATGGCTGTTTAAGGATGACATAATACATATAAAACACCTAGCACAGCACTGGTCCAAGTGACACTCAAATGGCAGCACACTATTGTCATCACGCTGCCATTGCAACAAGAGCCCACAGTGCCAGCCCACAGCTTGAAGTCAACTACTTTGCTCTGTGCTTGGTGTTGGCAGCCTTGGTCAGAGAGAATGCGTCTTGCCCCCCAGGCTGTGGCCTGCCCCTGTTGAGTCTGATCATAGCACAGTGAGCATCTAGTCCTCCAAGGAGCTCCTGGTGGCTTCAAGAAATACGGTAGGAGAAGGCACTTGGCTAACTTGCAGTTATTCTCAGCACCTCAATCAGGGCCTCTACACAAACTTCAGACGGCACGTGGCTTTGGCCACACCTCCAAGTCTGGTGAGGCCCCAGAGGCAAAAAAACAATTGTCTAAATTCAGGGGAAGCAGCCACAAAGAAGATTCACATGGAATGCCGCAGCAATTCTTGGGCCAAGTCCCTGTCTGAGGCCACCTCAGGGAAGATAGGAAAGCTTCCCTGGAGACCCAGCCCATGTGTTCCAGAAGTGGCTTTCATTCCATACACACCCTGCACTCTAATCCCCAGGCCTCGAGAAGTCTGGAAATAATCCTCAGCCATAACACTTTAGCCTATTCTTGGGAGCCTCACTGGGAGAAAGAAGAATTATAGATCTCAGACAGAGGCCCTTAGTTATGAGCCCAGGTTGAGGAGAGACAGCAATTATCCCTCAGAGCTCTTGTGAAGTGCTGTTTTCCCAACTCTAGCTGCTCAAATCAACACTGCAGGCCTTAGGCTGAGCTCAGACCCACCTATGATGCAGAAGCAGTTTTTGTGAGAAACAGAATTAAAATAGACTCTACTCAGGGCAATGCCCAATGTTCATTACCTGAATAGGCTTCTGAACCACTGTCAGGCAAGAGAAGAGGGACCAAAAGCAGGCTGAGAAGGGCCATTCACTCAAGGAGGAAACAAATTAGATTTGTGCTGCAGAATTTGGGCCCATCTATGTTGGTGTGCTGAAAGAAATGATCCCAGAATACTTCTCATTTCCAAGGGCCCAAGAGAGTGTGACACATCTAGAACTGAGACTACTGAGTACCTGTTTGAGCCTCAAAGTCATCACCGGGCTCAACTGAGATTCCTTAAACAGCATCAAAGTGCAGCTTGTGACTTGGTTTGGATAATAGTAATTTTATTTTTTTTTCTTATTATAAAGTAATAGAAGTATGTAAAAAAAAAAACCACAAGAACATAAGTCTATCAAATAAAAAGTGATTCTCCTGTCCCCCTTATTTGGGTGTGCAATGGTGTCTCACCCCATCTCCAGCTTTTTTTTAATTGATCCTCATTACCCTCCCTAACACACATACACTGTCAGATGCAGTACATACAAATTTTGGTCTCTTTTGGTACCTTTTATTTGTTTTATTTGTTTTTGTTTTTATTTTTGTTTTGAGACGGAGTTTCGCTCTTGTTGTCCAGACTGGAGTGCAATGGCACAATCCTGGCTCACTGCAACCTCCGCCTCCCGGGTTCAAGCGATTCTCCTGCCTCAGCCTCCCAAGTAGCTTGGATTACAGGCATGCGCCACCACGCCCGGCTAATTTTGTATTTTTAGTAGAGATAGGGTTTCTCCATGTTGGTCAGGCTGGTCTTGAACTCCCTGCCTCAGGTGATCTGCCTGCCTCGGCCTCCCAAAGTGCTGGGATTATAGGCGTGAGCCACCGCGCTTGGCTTTTGATGCCTTTTAAAACAAAAAAAGCTTTGGGGAAAGCATTCAGGCATCTTAACATTTTGGCACACTTCCTTTTAAGCCTTTTTTATAAGCACAGTTTCCTTTACTTAGTTGAGAGTGTACTATGTGATTCTGTATCCTGCTTATCTTAAGCTCTGTGATGTTTTCCATGTCAAAAAGTGTAAGCATTTTCTTTTTTTTTTTTGGTAGAGACAGAGTGTCGCTGTTTCCCAGGCTGGTCTTGAACTCCTGGGCTCAAGCAATCTTACTGCCTAGGCCTCCCAAAGTGCTGAGATTAAAGGCGTGAGCCATCATGCCCAGCCCACTTTCGATTCTTCTATGACTACACAATATTTCATTCTACTGAGGGATGTGCCATCATTCAATCATTATTCTGATTAGTGAAAACATTTCTTGTTTTGCTATTACAAACAGACATCATGATGAACGTCCTCAACACCAAGTGGCTGAATTATAGCCTAATGACCAATTATTAGAAAAATACCTGGGTCAAAGGGTGATAACATTTTGGGAGTCTTGTAACAAGTTGCCAAACTACAGCAGAAAGGACACTGTGCTACTATTTTGGAGCAATGGTATTTATACTACTAGCAAAACTATTTTTTCCAAACCAAGTCCTACTTGGAACCTAAATTTAAACGAAGTGATGCCTGGTTCCTCAGGCAGTGCAAACCTGCAGAGTTCAGTCTGTGGAACCCCCAAAGCATCTCCTGGGAGCTGGAAACTATGTCTGAAAACCAGCTATGGCGTTACCCAATGGTTCCAGTGTGGACCCCCTTAGGTAGGATACACCCATCAGTGTGGGTCTGATACTGCCAAGCTCACTCCAGCATCGTTATCATCATCATCATCATCATCATCATCATCATCATCTGCATCAGCCCAAACTTGCTTTTAGGGAAGAGGAGGTTCCCTGAAGCTTTCCCAACTACTCATCATTAGGCCTATAATTTACAAGACACCTGTTATGGAGGGGTCTGGCACTTCACTCTGAAATAAGCACCATTATCTTCATTTTATTAACGAGGAAACTGATGCTCAGAAGGGTTACAGGACTTGTTCAAGGAGACACAGTGCTAGGGCTGGGATTCCTGCCCGGTTCTATGTGGCACCAAATACTATGCTAGCAGAGAACAGTGAACAGACTCAGGTGAAGTCCCCTGTAGAGATGCTGGGTTACCAGGGGCTGGAGTTTGGATACCACCAGCTTGCACATGATGAGGACACCCCTCTCACAAGGCACTAGATGAACCTGCCTGCCCTTGCTCCTGGCTATGTGGCCCCAAGATTTAGGAGATAAGGTCCAACACAACACTGAAGGCAGATGCTGGTGCTGAGAAATAGGAGAGAGGTTTTAAGGAGAAAGAGTATATTACTCCCTGTTGTCTACTGACAACATCTTGCACTGTTAGAGGTCCTTGGCCTCCCTTGCTGAACAGGCAGGTATTGCCAGAAAACTTGAATGCTACACACTAGACCAACAGCTTTAATATCCAGTGCAGAGAATACAGCCCTGGCCACAGGTTGCACACACTTTTATGTGCCAGGAACAAATGCAGCTTTGTGGATACCAATGTGCTTTGCAACATGGTGTGGCCACTGTCCAGTTACTGGGAACATAGCAATTATGTGTTCTTCTACCACCAGAATAGCCTTGCCTGGGGCAATTTCCACAAATAACTCAATCACTTCAAGTCATGCACCCAAAGGATGACATCCACTCAGGCTAGAGCAGCAAGTGTAGTTGCTCACACAGAGTACTAATAGTGTCATTTTACACTTAAACAGTATTTTCATGCACAGACCACTTTCATATAAATCAAAACTGAGCTAAATCGTTCCAAGTTCCTGAGAAAACTTGAGGCTTGGAGGGGTGAAGTACTTCACTCAAGGCTGTGGCTAGGACCAGTGACAGTACAAAATCCCTAGACCCCTTGAGTGGAAAGCCCCTTCCCCAGGACACTATCCTATGCTTAGTGTGGCCTGTGACTGGGAACCAAAATGTCCTACACTGCCTGACACAAACCCTCCAGGAAAGCTCCCAGGGCACCAGTGTAACTAAGTAGAGAGGGCTTGCTCATGGCCCCCCAGGTTCCCAGTCCTAGGATGCCTGCCACTGGAAGAAAGCCCCCTACCTGGATACGGGATGGAGAGGAGAGTGAAGTCGGCATAGCGCTGGGCTTTGTCCACCTTCTCAGAGGAGGTTACACTACAAGACAAAGACACAACGTGTTACAGTGTCGCAACACACACACAAACACACACCATTCCCCAAATAAGGGTTATAATCACAAATGAAGCTTCTGCTAAAAAACTATTCTTCAATGTTAATAATTCCCTTCAGCAGTGCCTACTTTGTACAATTAAGAACTATAACTTCAGCCAGATGCATCGGCTGGAGGTCATGTTCCCAACATGGAGAAACCCGTCAAGACCAGCCTGGACAACATGGTGAAACATTGTCTCTATCAAAAATATAAAAAATTAGCGGGGTGTGGTGGCGCGCTCCCGTAATCCCAGCTAATCAGGACGCTGAAGCAGGAGAATTGCTTGAACCCAGGAGGCAGATGGTTGCAGTGAGCCAAGATTGCGCCACTGCACTCCAGCTGGGGTGACAGAGTGAGGCTCCATCTCAAAAAAAGAACTCTACCTTCTCTGCCCCTATTCCAACATATCAAGCAAGGGAAGTTACTTCCCCTCTAATACTACAGCAAGCCTCAATCAGAGCCTAAAGGTGGGGAACAACCTTCCACCTGACCCCAAAATGCACACAGTGTAGCCACTCTGACCCAGGGGTGAGATGAGAGCCAAATAATATGATCCTATGGGAACGCTTTTTTTCTGCTCTCCTGTCTTCTCTAATAGTCACTGAGCCCACTTCTAAACAGGGTGAACAAACAGCATCTGAAAATAAACACTGGGGACTCTGACAGATAAAGGAAGGGAGGAATAAGGCAATATTCAGCTCTGCAGATAGATGAGCTCTAACTTTAGCCTCAGTATGCCTTATTTTCTAAGACCACCTTTTAGGACAATTTAAAAACATTTAAAAAACAAAATGTTGGAAAAAGCTCCTATAGTCTCATCACTAACCCAGGCTCTATTTTTTAGTTTTGACTTTTTTTTTTTTTTTTTTGAGACGGAGTCTTGCTGTGTCGCCCAGGCTGGAGTGCAGTGGCGCAATCTCGGCTCACTGCAAGCTCCGCCTCCCGGGTTCACGCCATTCTCCTGCCTCAGCCTCTCCGAGTAGCTGGGACTACAGGCGCCCGCCACCACGCCCGGCTAATTTTTTTTTTTTTTTTTGTATTTTTAGTAGAGACGGGGTTTCACCGTGGTCTCGATCTCCTGACCTCGTGATCCGCCTGCCTCAGCCTCCCAAAGTGCTGGGATTACAAGCGTGAGCCACCGCGCCCTAGTTTTGACTTCTTACATTTGAATTTGGTCCATATGTGTTATTTTTATATGACAGCAGTCACTGAAGTAAAATTTGAATATATGCTGATTTTTTTGTTCAATTTTAAAAGAAATTCCAGGACCAGGCACAGTGGCTCATTCTTGTAATCCCAGCACTTTGGGAAGCTGAGGCAGGAGGACTGCTTAAGGCCACATGTTTGAGACCACTTTAGGCAACAAAGACTCTGTCACTATGAAAAATAAATAAAAAAAATTAAGAGATTCTAATCTACCACACATGGCATAGAACTTGGAGACGGAAAAAAAAAAATACAGAGATATGTAAGAGAAGGTGGCAACAGAGCACTGGGAAGAAACTGATGGCTGCCTCAGTCACTAACATACAACCTAAGCAAGCTACTTCATCTCTCTGTGCTTCAGTATCTGTAAAAGGGGGACACTGGTACCTGTTTTGTAGGGCTGTCTGAAGATACAGTGAGATAATGTACAGAAAGCCCTTTGTAAGAAGGCCAGCACACAGTGACAGCTACATACTAACGCCAGCCCTGCAAATCTGTACACATTGCCTCTGCTCATTTTGTGGTGGGTGCCTGTACTTACTTCATGCCAAACTTCACCTTCTTGTTCTCCACCATCAGGTCACAGATGTATTTGACTGACAGGTATCGAAGCAGCTTGATGTCATAGCCTCTGACCTTATCAAAAAGATGCGTGTCACCACTTCTGAAATAAAGAGCCAGAGGGAGAAGTTACATGGCATGTTCACTCACAGGAGCTTGGGGGTGGGCACTCATTCAGGGAAGTATGGATGTCACTCTTCTCCAGAAGCTGGGGCGTGTGCTAGGTGGACACATGGGTGCCAAACAGGACAACTGATTTCAGAGAGGTTGCAGGGAAAGTGACTAAGAGATTACCCCAATCTCTGGGACATATTTCAAAGAGGAAAAATTTGCAGGTGGAAATGGAAAAGGACTTTCTGGCATTGCTTGATATTAAGCCAGAAGACTCAAGATAATCTCAGCGTTCTAAAATGCAGCAGGCTGGTGGCTGATAGAAGCTTTCCATTTCCATTAGAATTGATCTCCTTCCACCCTCTCCTTTTCCCCCATTTATGACCATTTTTAGCCACATGACTTGCTCATAATGTAGCAGTCTGAAATTCTTGTAGAGATAAAGTTTTTAGAGCTATTTTATCAACTGATTATGAAATACTAGCAAGTAAATTCTCTCTACCTAGCAGGCCGATGAAGCAAAGAGAAAGATAAAATTTTTCTATCTCAGTGTCACCTTTTGATCAGCCCTGCAGATATAGGCAGAAGTAGAAAGCATAAACAGTCACCATTACTTTTTTATTTTTTAATCCACACAGCTTTGTTGTCCCCAGCAGTTTCCTTGCCAAGAACAGTGTATGCTGAAGATGGTGACCTGGCTGGGCAGAGGTCACCTGATCTAGGGAGAAGAGCCAAACATTCTTGAGCACAAGCCAGAGCCGCTGCTTTCAGAACTAACAGGCAGAACCTGGGCATAGCAAGATGCCCTTTCATGAACTGAACTATGATTTGGGAAGCTGATCTTAACTAGGGTGCTTGTGTGCATTCCAGAGATGCTTGACACCAGTTAAAGACTTCCCATGTGGTACAAACCATGCAAAGGAGCTTTTCTAAAATATCCTGTAGTACTGTTTTCTACAAACATTTGGAAAGGGGATAGGAAGAGTGTGAACCAGCCCATTTCCTCCTTTTATAGGGACTCAAACTCCTGTTCTGTACCAAGCTCTTCTTATGTGTAGTACCAATCATGCAGCTGTGACACATCTGGTCTCCAAATATGCCTTCCAGGCTAGACCTCATGTCCCCTATGTATGGACTGTAGCCCTTGCCCTGTGCCTCAGTACCAGGTGTACTGGGTGAGATCTGGCAGGTTGGTAGTCAGCATCATAGCTGCAAACTGGCAACTCTGTGGGGCTTTAAAACAAATATAGATGTCTGGGCCCTATTTCAGGCCTGCATTACCAGGAACCCCAAGAGTGGGATGTTCTCTGTGAATCCAGATGTGCAGTCAAGATGGAGACTGACTGCTCAGGTATTTGGCTGCTACCCAGTGGACTTCAACAGCCATATTTCAGGGGCACAGACTTGGCAGACAGAAGAGAAAGAAGCCAATCCACTCACCTGAACCAGTTACAAATATCCACGGACAATATGAACGTGGCCATGTCTGGACAGACACCCCATCCCCAACACAAGCCCCTGACCATAGCAACCCAGCACTGACCGAAGAGCACAGTCCTCCTCCGTGACGTCCTCCACATCTGCCCAGGCATCATCTGCACCCCCTGCCAGAGAAACCCATCTGTCAGTACTGAGACTGGTGACCCAGGGCTCCACACAGGGGCCTCCTCACCAGCCTCCTTCCCCGTAGTGCCAAGGGTGGGCTGGGCCTACATGGCTCTACTCCTAAGGACACACTATGCCCCCGTATGCCTGGTAGTCTTCACCTCTAAGGTGAACTCCTATTTGTCTCCTGGTCCCTGATCAAAGGAAGGCCCCGATCTCCACCCAGCTCACTCAGACCCCCTACCTATACTACTGTGACCATGGGTGGTTATTCTGTTTTTTTTTTTTTTTTCTTTGAGACGGAGTCTCACTCTGTCACCGAGGCTGGAGTGCAGTGGCGTGATCTCAGCTCACTGCAACCTCCACCTCCCGGGTTCAAGCGATTCTCCTGTCTCAGCCTCCTGAGTAGCTGGGACTACAGGCGTGCACCACCACGCCTGGCTATTTTTTTTTTATTTTTTAGTAGAGATGGGGTTTCACCGTGTTAGCCAGGATGGTCTCGAACTCCTGACCTCATGATCCGCCCACCTTGGCCTCCCAAAGTGTTGAGATTACAGGCGTGAGCCATGGCGCCCGGCCCGGGTAGCTATTCTCTATGACTGGGTTCTCATTCTACATCAGAGGATGCTGTTCAACATTCACCTGAGAAAAAATAGTTGTAGCCTGAGCGTCCATACAGCTCTCCCCATCCAGCCAGTGTGGCCGACCTGCAAATGTGCTGAGAGAGAAACAGCATTTTCAGGGTCAGATGGTTTTCTGAAGCATGCACAGTTGAAGGAACACCTGGGACTCCTTTGACTCTTCCAGGCCAGCATAATGGGCCCAGGAGCACTCCCCAAAGTTTTATCAGCATCAAGACTGCCACAATCAGTCAGATATCCCTAGTACTTAATCCACAACCTCTACTGAGGGAGTCTCACTCCCAAACAAGAGGCGCCAGTGTTACCAACAGGATCGGATCAGATTGGGTGGTTGTTGCATGTGTAACATGTGCTGGACATGGTACTGAAAAACGCATCATCTTCTCAATGAATTTCACAGCAAGCCCATGAGGGATATGTGGCAGGTGGCATGCATTGTTGCTGTTACACAGATGAAGAAAAACAGGCTAAGGGAGGTTAAGTGATGTGTAAGGTCATATAATGAGGGGTAAGCTGGGATTTGATCCAAACCCACTGACCTCTATGTGCTTACTGTGATTTGGAACTGTTCGGTGTAGACGGGAACAACCTTTCTAGCGGGGGTAAGGGGTGAGTGAGAAATGTTTTAGAGGCTTCTTTTCCTCATCACTGTAAGAATTCACTCTAAGAGATTTCTAGAAACAGGCAACTGGCACAAACTTCAATATCTAATTGTAAGGTTACTTGTTTTAAGTAAATAGTGTTTGCCGAAATCTAGTTGGGTGGGGGGAATGGGAGGAGATATCTGGTGATGGGAAGGCAAACCAACCCAGAATTTAGCTAAAGGCTAGGAGAACATGATCCTGTTACACTACAATGGGAAATGGGGAAGTTGTGAGGTGACAAGACAGGGAGTGAAGCTCACTGCTGAATGGGTCACACAATGTGCAAATGGAAAGTGGATCCCTGGAAGATTGCCAAGTACCATCTGAAGGCTTCTCTACCTGTAAGATAATAGGAAGGAAAGTTTTGCTGCTACAGCAAAGAGTTGTGCGTGGGAACGACTAGGTCACTTTCTGGCTCTATCTGAGGTAGCAGCAGACTAGGGGTGGGGACAGCAACAGAAAAGCTACCTGGATATAACCTGGGACAGAGTGAGGGGCTTTAATTGGTGCTGGGGCAAGAGCTGGTTTGTGGAGAGGTTGTCCTGGAAGCCTACTGAGGAAGCCTACCAAGGGCTGGCATTCCTGCTGGCTTAAGTAGGATGTACTCCAGTGGGGGCCACTTAACTTTCTGTGGGTCTAAAAGCAATCTGAAAATCTGATAAAAAGTATGGACTATCTCCTGAAAAAAAAATATGTACACATCATAATCTACTTACATTTCCAGGGATTTCTGGGCTCTCTCAAGTCCACTGATGAACCCATCCCCAGATCCTGTTAAAAGCCCTTGCTTTAAGAAGTCAGTCAAGTAGTGAGGAGTAAAGTGGATGCTTCCGCAGGAAAGGGCTGAGGATCTCTAAGACTCCAAAGGGGGAAGTTTGATTTCCAAGAATCAAGACGTTGGTAGGGTGTGTGGCTGCCTGTTCCACTGGCATTTGTATCATGTCCACTCTCCCTGCTTCATCTAAGCTGCTGGCAGCTGACCTCACTCTCCTTTGCATTATTTCTGTTAAATCTTTCAGAGCAGATAGCTGCCTTCTTTTTGGCTGTTGAGTTCTGAGACCCTTTTTCTGTTCCCAATTCGTCTTCCACATCCCTTCTATTGACCTTGTCTTTTTAGTAATTGAGGCAGCCAGACCTAGGCCAGCAAAACCCGAGTCAAATGGAGAAAAACAAGTTGGCGAAGTCCCCAAGTGGGGAACCAGCCTCTTCAGGAAGGCCCCTGGGGGAGGGCTGACCCCTCTTGATAGACACCTGTTCCTTTGCCTCATGGTTCTGACTCATAACCCATCATCTCTGCCCTTTAAGCTGGCTCCTGACTGAAAATGCAAGATCTACCCTGAATGCTCTCCATTTACCTAGCTAGGAATGGCCTCTAATACAGTCTGTGGAAAAGCACTCTGTATGATTTGCTAATTCAGTAACCTCTGACCTCTGCTCCCCACCTCTTAAACAAAAAGAAAAATGAAGTGTTCCAGTTTCAATGGTCTAAAAGCCAGACACAAGTGTTTGGTGAGAAAATGGTATGAGAACTTACTGTTCAATGCTTGAACTGAGTTTTGAAAAATTATTTAATATACTTTACTTAACCCATCATATCCAAGACATGTCAACATGTAATCACTTTTAAAACGAGTATTTTACATTTTTTCTATTAAATCTTCAAAATTTGATGTGTATTTTATACTTAAAGCATATCATAAGTAGGATGCGAAACTTTGGGCATTGGCCAGGTGTGGTGGCTCATGCCTGTAAATCCCGCACTTTGGGAGGCCAGGGTGGGCAGATTACTTGAAGCCAGGCGTCTGAGGCCAGCCTGGCCAAAATGGTGAAACTCAGTCTCTACTAAAGAGACAAAATTAGCCAGGTGTGGAGGCACGTGCCTATAATCCCAGCTAGTTGGGAGGCTGAGGCACAAGAATCACTAGAGCCTGGGAGGCAGAGGTTACAGTGAGCCAAGGTGGCACCACTGTACCCCAGCTTGGGCAACAGAGAGAGACTGTCTCAAAAAAAAAAACACAAACTTTGGGCATTTTAAGGGAAATATGGGCTCATTTCAAAGTTGTTTTTAACAACAACAAACTTTTATATTGCTTCAAGCCTTAAAAATTAAATTGAAATGGGCCAGGCACAGTGGCTCACGCCTGTAATCCCAGCACTTTTGGAGGCCGAGACGGGCGGATCATGAGGTTAGGAGATCGAGACCATCCTGGCTAACACGGTGAAACCCTGTCTACTAAAATATACAAAAAAATTAGCCAGGCATGGTGGCGGGCACCTGTAGTCCCAGCTGCTCAGGAGGCTGAGGCAGGAGAATGGCGTGAACCCGGGAGGCAGAGCTTGCAGTGAGCTGAGATCGCACCACTGCACTCCAGCCTGGGTGACAGAGTGAGACTCCACCTCAAAAAAAAAAAAAAAAAAAAAAAATTAAATTGAAATGAAGTAAAATATAACCCTTAGTTCCTCAGTTACTCTAACCACGCTGAACTGAGTTTTGAAGGAAGCAGAACGCAAGCATTTCTTTTTTCTTAAACATTAGATTCAGGGGTACACGTGCAAGTTTGTTACATGGATATACTGTGTAGTGCTGGGGTTTAGACTTCTATTTAACTCATCACCCAAATGGTGAACATAGTACCCAATAGGTACTCTTCAACCCTTGCCTCCTCCTCCTCTTCCTCTCTCCCCTTTTTGGAGTCCCTGGTGTCTATTGTTTCCACCTTTATGACCATGCGTACCCGCTGTTTAGCTCCCACTTATGAATGAGAACATGCGGTATTTGATTTTCTGTTTCTGCTGGAAGCATTTAAGTTTTAAAAACTTTTGTGGGTACATGTATTTATTTATGGGGTACATGAGACTTTTTTTTTTTTTGAGACAGAGTCTCGCACTGTCACCCAGGCTGGAGTGCAATGGCGCGATCTCGGCTCACTGCAACTTCTGCCTCCTGGGTTCAAGCAATTCTCCTGCCTCAGCCTCCAGAGTAGCTGGGATTATAGGCGCCCGCCACCATGCCCGGCTAATTTTTTGTATTTTTATTAGAGATGGGGTTTCACTATGTTGGCCAGGCTGGTCTCTAACTCCTGATCTCATGATCTGCCCGCCTCGGCCTCCCAAAGTGCCGGGATTACAGGCATGAGCCACTGTGCCCGGCTGATATTTTGATACAGGCATACCATGCATAATAATCACATCAGGGTAAATGGGGTATCCATCACCTCAAGCATTTATCCTCTCTTTGTGTTACAAACAATCCAATTATACTCTTATTTTTAAATGTACAATAAATTGTTGGCTGTAGTCACCCTGTTGTGCTATCAAATACTAGATCTTATTCATTCTAACTATATTTTTGCACCCATTAACCATCCCCACTCCTCCCCCTTGTTCCTGTCAGTACCCTTTCCCAGTCTCTGGTGACCATAATTCTACTCACTGTCTTCATGAGTTCAATTGTTTTAATTTTTTTTAGCTTTCAAATAAGTGAGAACATGTGAAGTTTGTCTTTTTGTGCCTGGCTTATTTCACTTAACATAATGACCTCCAGTTCTATCCATGCTGATACAAATGACAGGATCTCATTATTTTTCATGGCTGAATGGTACACCATTGCATACATGTACCATATTTTCTTTATCCATTCATCTGTTGATGGACATTTAGGTTGTGGAAGCAAGCATTTCTTAACACACCTCTCTCTCTTCCTCAACCTGGCAGAGGTTGGTGTCCCTAAAGTATTGTTGGTAATAATGCTGTCACCATCTTACTAGTTCCTAAGTGCCTACTGTGAGCCACGTCTGACCTAACACAGGCCTCTCTGCTGCAGGACTTCTCAGAGCCTTAACTATATCAACATACATCTATCAATCTATTTTAGGAATCTAGTATGCAATATTTCTAATTCTCATTTGAGAGAGAATGCTTTTCACAGGCATATCCTTAAACTGCTGTTCTATGGAAACACTGGTTGGAGTATCTCCTGTGCAACTTCTAATGACAAGCACTGTGCTGCACAGGGTGGTACTCTTTAAAATGAAGCTGCAGGCCAGGCGTGGTGGCTCACGCCTGTAGTCCCAGCACTTTGGAAGGCTGAGGCGGGCGGATTACCCGAGGTCAGCAGTTCGAGAGCAGACTGGTCAACATGGCGAAACCCTGTCTCTACTAAAAATACAAAAATTAGCTGGGTGTGGTGGCATGCTCCTGCAATCCCAGCTACTCGGGAGGCTGAGGCAGGAGAATTGGTTGAACCCGGGAGGTGGAGGTTGCAGTGAGCCAAGCTTGGGCCACGGCACTCCAGCCCGGCAACAGAAGAGAGAGACTCCAGGCCAGGCGCGGTGGCTCACGCCTGTAATCCCAGCACTTTGGGAGGCTGAGGCAGGCGGATCACAAGGTCAGGAGATCGAGACAACTCTGGCTAACACGGTGAAACCCCGTCTCTACTGAAAATACAAAAATTAGCCGGGCGTGGTGATGGGCGCCTGTAGTCCCAGCTACTCGGGAGGCTGAGGCAGGAAAATGGCGTGAACCCAGAAGGCGGAGCTTGCAGTGAGCCGAGATCGCACCACTGCACTCCAGCCTGGATGGCAGAGCAAGACGCCGCCTCAAACAAACAAACAAAAAAAAACAAAGTTGCAAAACTTTCGGGAACATGAAAACTTCCCAAAGTGGCAACAGCTTTGAGAAGATCAATTTCTAGGACCTAGAAATACATACTTTTCCCTAAAACTGATCTGCCGAAGAAAGCCTTTGGCAGAGTCTCCCTTCCTTCCTCCCCTTTCCCAATTTACAAAAAAGGTACACCTGGGACTGAGACAACAGTCAGACTCTCCCCACTGCCCTGCCCTTGACCAGAGGCACTCAGATACCAGCTAAAGGAATGAATAGACTGAATTCCGCTCCCTTCCCCTCTGAGGCTCTCTGTATGTTAGTCCACTCCTCTTGGACCAATTTTCCCCCAGCTGCTACTTGCATTCGGAATTTCCCCGCTCAAACGTCACAATGGCTCTCCTAGCAAACACAGAGCCACCTCCCTGCTCAGAGTTCAGCCGTCTTCATTCAATCCCCTTTACCCTCTGCCCTGATGTGTACCCTCTACTCAGGGATGTTAGTCACTCTGAGCCTCTGTTTCATCTGCAATGAAATGGGCACATTCCATATACCAAAAGATAGGTAAAAATGAAACCAAACTGGGGAGCCAAATTAACAAAAGTCCTTAGAATATAAGTTCCATGAGAATAAAGATTTTTGTCTGCTTTACATGGTGATGTATTTTAAGGCCTGAAGCAGTGTCTGGCACATAATATACAATAAATACTTGGTGAATTATATAATTGAAACAATGGAAAAACAATATATGAACTCATTTGATTTAATCTAATCCATAAACCTTTGAAATAGGTAATTATTATTCTCATTTTATACGAGAGGAAAAGGAGGCTTTGCATAGGCAGGAAATAAGAGTCAGGATCTGAACCTAGGCAATCTGGCTCTAGAACACGGGGTGGGGTACGCTGGTGTGACCATCCCTTCCCTACCTAGAACCATCCTTCAGTAAGAATTGGTCTGTTTCTCTGGACTGCTTCCCACAACACCCAGTAACCACCCAATGCTTGGCTACTAAATGTTGAGGGAAAAAAAAAACCCTATACTTTGCAGTAAGTCAGCTACCCCAGAAGAGAGTCTTGGAGCATGAAGCTATGGTATGGGCCTTACCTTGCCCTTGAACAGGATTACTGGGCACACAAACCGTCCTCTGCACCGGGCCATCTTGCTGCGGTGGATGAGGTCTTGCAACTTGCTCACCTGTACGGTACTCTCAAACCTAACACACAGGCAAGAGAAGCAGGTCAAACTGACTTTGAAGTGGACACTTTGTGTATATGTGTTTATTCACACAGACCCCCATACTAGATCTGTGTACATAATGCTTGCTTGGAATTAAATGTCATTCCTAAATTTTACATCATCATCTATCTATCTATCTATCTATCTATCTATCTATCTATCTATCTATCTATCTATGTGTGTGTGTGTGTGTCTGTGTCTGTCTGTCTATCTATCTATCTATTTTTTTGAGACGGAGTTTCACTGTTGTTGCCCAGGCTAGAGTGCAGTGGTGCAATCTTGGCTCACCACAGCCTCTGCCTCCTGGGTTCAAGCAATTCTCCTGCCTCAGCCTCCTGAGTATGCTGTGACTACAGGTGTGAGCCACCACACCTGGGTATTTTTATTTTTGGTAGAGACAGGGTTTCACCATGTTGGCCAGGCTGGCCTCAAACTCCTGACCTCAGGCGATCCGCCCACCTCGGCCTCCCAAAGTGCTGGGATTACAGGTATGAGATATATTAAGTTTTTCAGGGAAAAAAAAAGTGCTAATTACAGGTATTAAAACTTAAATCACTCTGAATTCTGAACCTTTAAGATAAAAAGAAAAGTGAGCTAAACTGAAGACATATACAAAATTCAGAAATATACACAGAAAACTGGATATTATGTCTAGGGTGTCCAATTTTTAACTCCCAGGATAAGACCTGGTGCCCTAGGGACCCTCTCTGGAAATCACAGGACCATTTTTGTGACTATTTATCTATTTTTTGTGTAACTCTGAATATGTATTTTTGTGATCTTTTAGAGCAAGCAGTCCCCAAGCCCTGGGCCCCATATCAGTATGAGTCCGTGCCCCATTAGGAACCAGGAGATAAGCAGCGGGCAAGTGAGCATTACCGTCTGACTTCCACCTCCTGTCAGATCATCAGCGGCGGCATTATATTCTCATAGGAGCTCGAACCCTATTGTGAACTCCGCATGTGAGGGACTGAGGTTGCAGAGAATCTAATGCCTCATGATCTGAGGTGGAACAGTTTCATCTGAAACCATTCTCTCCACCCTGCCGTGGAAAAATTGTTTTCCATGAAACCAGTCCCTGGTGCCAAAAAGGTTGGGGAGTGCTGTTTTAGAGGGCAGAATGAGATGACGTTTCTTGGTCCACATGGCTCTAGGCCTCTGCTTTCACAGTCCATATGGCCAACAGTGCACAGAGCAAAGGAGGCATAAGAGAAGCCATGTGTGACATAGGGACGTGTAGTAGTTAACGCACTGGGCTTGGTAAGTGAGCTTGTAGAACATGAGAGTGAGGCTTAGAAGCGAGCTCCAGCAAGTCATAACCATATCAAATCACGCTTCCCTAAAATAAGGGTCCGCTCTCATAAACTCACCTACCAACCTTTAGCAAAGCTCATCCCAGCCAGTCAGAGCTTCTGGTAGCAAGAGAAACAAGAGGCAGGAAAGTTAGAGCAGGAAGCTTTCCCAGCTACGCAGAGTAACCAAGTAGAAGGAAGGAAAAATACTCATGTTTCTTCATTAAAAGTGTTGAGCTTTGAGACCAACTCCTAGAGGGAATTTAATTGCTTCCACATCCTAATCCTTCTAGGAATCTGCGTGTTATTACACAGCTCCTCTTGTACACATGCACCCAAATATTATCTCAGAAGGAATAAATCAGTGACTCCCACATACTTGTGGTACCTCTTTAAATGTATCTGGATGCTGTTAGGGTTAATAAAAACACTAAGTCTTTAAAATACTGCGAATTCTTAGTTAAAATATATCTAGTGGCCAGGCGTGGTGGCTCACACCTGTAATCCTAGCACTTTGGGAGACCAAGGTGGGCAGATCACTTGAGGTTGGGAGTTCAAAACCAGCCTGGCCAACATGGTGAAACCCCATCTCTACTAAAAATACAAAAAAATTAGCCTGGCGTGGTGGCGCGTGCCTGTAATCCCAGCTACTCAGGAGGCTGAGGCAGGAGAATTGCTTGAACCCAGGCGTCAGTTTGCAGTGAGCCAACATCGCGCCATTGTACTCCAGCCAGGGCAAAGGGCAAGACTCCATTTGGGGGGGAAAAAAAGCAAAGTGCCCGTAGGGTGGCAGCAACCCACCAGGCAGCCCTAGGCACACAAGCTCACAGAGAACCAGACTGTGCTGCCTTCCCCTCACCCAGTTTCTCTATGAAATCAAAAGGCACCTCAGTACCAATTAATTGCCTAACTAGACTCCACGAGAATATAAAACTGAGCACCTTTAGTACTGCCACAGTGGCCTTCCTCCCACTTACTTGGCCCATGGCTGATGTCACATATCTGGTCAGCACCATCTGTTGCAACCGACTCTCACTTAGCTCATACAAGCCCTCTGAACCCTAAATGCCTACATCTGATTTTCCCAGGTTGAGTTGTAGCCTCAAAACCAAGGTGGATTTCTCAGGCTAAACTTCTGTTAAAAACAAACAAACAAAAAACCCCTGGTGGAGGACACATCAGTATTTTCCTCTAGGGAGGTCTTTTAATGTAATGACCCACCTTTTCTTGTTGGGCCGGCCAGTGGTTCCTTTACTGGTTCCCCTGTATCAAGTGCCAGTTCAGTTTCTGGCCAGGCACAGTGGCTCATGCCTGTAATCTCACACTTGGGGAGGCAGATCACCTGAGGTCAGGAGGTAAAGACCAGCCTGGCCAACACGGTGAAACCCTGTCTATACTAAAACTGCAAAAATTAGCCAGGTGTGGCAGCAGGCGCCTGTAATCCCAGCTACTCGGGAGGCTGAGGCAGGAGAATTGCTTGAACCCAGGAGGCAGAGGCTGCGCTGAGCAGAGATCGCGCCACTGCACTCCAGCTTGGGCAACAGAATGAGACTCCGTCTTAAAAAAAAAAAAAAAAAAAAAGAACCAATTCAGTTTCTGTTCTCTCACTTTTTCCTGTTTTTATTTTTATTATCTCTTGTCCTTAGGATTCTTTTATTGCAGTGCTAAGCACTGAGCTGTGTCTGGCACATAATACTCACATTCGAAGGGATAAATGTAGGCTTCCGTATTTACATTTGTAATGTATGCACTGAAATATCTGGCAAGATGTTACCAGGTAGTGAGATTTTGTTGTTTTTTTCCCAACAAGGTCTTCCTCTGTTGCCCAGGCTGCAGTGCAGTGGCGCCATGGTTCACTGCAGCTGACCTCATGGGCTCAGGTCATCCTCCCACCTCAGACTCCCAGGTAGCTGGGACTACAGGCACATGCCACGACGCTTGGCTAATGCATTTTTTGTAGCGACAAGGTCTCACCATGTTGCCCAGACTGTTTAATTCAGTCTATTTTTTTATTCAGTCTATTCAGTTTAATTCAGTCTCAAACTCCTGGGCTCAAGTGAAATGCCCATCTTGGCCTCCCAAGTAACTAGGATTATAGGCGTGAGCCACCATGCCTGGCCAAACTATTTTCAAATACAGAAGAAAATGCTGTTATCACATATTTCCAATAGGGAGCTTTCCCAGACAGGCACCACACTTATCAAACTAGCTGGCTTGTTCCTATAATGTGCCCCAAAACTTCCTGAGATAAATGTTACTGCTGCTATTATTTAATAGATAAGAGGCACAAAGTAGAGCTTACACCCACATTATCTCATTCAGTCCTCACTTACCCAATTTTACAGATGAGGTAGTTTAATGAGATGAAATCTCTAGCCCAAAGTCACAGAACAGGTAAACAGGGTAGCTGAGATTCTAAATTCTGGTGGGTAGCTGAGATTCTAAATTCTGGTGGGTAGCCACTGGGACCATGGTTTTAACCACTATCCCGCAGGGCTTCACCTGTACTTCCCCTAATCCCAGCTCTTATTAACAGTTATTGCTTCTTTATTGGCCTCTGTTTCCTTCTTTGTTGACCTACTGGTAAGGACTTCATCTATTTGGCTTCCAACTTGATCCCTGAGGTCTACTACACAGCAGCGGCTGAATGAACACTGTTGACAAACATGTCTTAGCTACCCAAAGATCCCTGTCCAGGCTTCTATTCCCAGATGATGAACCAAATTGGAGAGGTTCCTTAACAGGACCAAAACATTGCTTAAATCCAATTCTACCCTGTTTAATTCAGTCTATTTTTTATTCAGTCTATTCAGTTTAATTCAGCATCATAGTAACAGCCAAGCCAGACAGTAAAAAAGCAAAAAATGCTATTTCTTCCCACCCAAACATACCCGAAGTCCCCCCTTTCAACAAGCAGGCATCACCCACTCAACATCACTTCAGTAACACTTTAAGGCCTTGCAAGGAGTGAAAAGTAAAAACAAACTCCAACAAGCTCCTCTAAGGTTAATGATGTTCCACAGTGGCCTTGGCCTAACTGTGAGGTTCTGCTAGACAAGGTGGGAGAGCCGTGGTGGTGAAACAAAAGGCAGACAGGTACAGAGTCAGGAAATATAGCTTTTAACCTCACTCTGCTTACTACCTCTGTGATCTTGGGCAAAGGCAAATTACTTCTCTGGGCTTCAACTTCATCTATAAAAGAATGGTGAGGGCCGGGCTCGGTGGCTCACACCTGTAATCCCAGCACTTTGGGAGGCCGAGACCAGTGGATCACGAGGTCAGGAGTTCAAGACCAGCCTGGCCAAGATGTTGAAACCCCGTCTTTACCAAAAATACAAAAATTGGCGGGGCACGGTGGCACGTGCCTGTAATCCCAGCTACTAGGGAGGCTGAGGCAGGAGAATCGCTTGAACCCGGGCGGCAGAGGTTGCAGTGAGCCAAGATCACTCACGCCACTGCACTCCAGCCTCGGCGACACAGCAAGACTCCATCTCAAATTGAAAAAAAAAAAAAAAAAAAGAGTGGTGATACTGTCTTCTTCACTGAGTAGTTGTAGGGCTTAAGCTAGCATGTAAAACCTTAACACCTGCCAAACAGCAGGTACTCAACAAATACTAGTTTCTCTTTAAGGGATCAACACTAAACTCGTTTCCTTCCAGGAAAAGCTTTTACAAGGCAACCACCACTAGGTTCCTCAATGTACTATTATGTTACTGACGAGTAACATTCGGTATTACCTGAGAGCTTGTTAGAATATGCCAAATCGCAGGCCCACCTCAGGTCTTCTGAATCTCTGCATTGTAGAAAGATCCCCAGTTGATTCACTCATAAAATCAACATAGAAAAGAACCACTCTGTTGGGTGCGGTGGCTCACATCTCTAATCCCAACACTTTGAAAGGCCGAGGTGAGGAAATCTGTTGAGCTCAGGAGACCCACCTGGGCAATGTAGTGAGACCTCGTCTCTACTAAAAATTAAAAAAAATCAGCTGGGAGTGGTGGTATGTGCCCATATTCCCAGCTACTTGGGAGGCTGAGGTGGGAGAATCACTTGAGCCCAGGGCATCAAGGCCGCAGCAAGCCATGATTGTGCCACTGCATTCCAGACCCATCTTAATTAAAAACAAAAACAAAAACAAAAAAACCCGCCTTGATTACAGCTGAGCTTAATATCAGAATGTCATCATCAGGGCACAGAGGTAAAACCACCAGTCAGCCAGCACCAAAGAGGGTAGGAAGAAGGGGAAGGAAGAGAACGGCAAGGCAAAAACAAAGAAAACAAAACAAAAACAAAACAAAAAAAACCTTTTCTTCAGAAACTTTAGCTTAAAGGTTTACGGAAACTAAGTTTACCCGGCTGGGCGAGGTGGCTCACACCTGTAATCCAGCACTTTGGGAGGCCATGGCAGGCGGATTGTTTGAGCCCAGGAGTTGAGACTAGCCTGGCTATCATGGCAAAACCCATCTCTACTAAAATTCAAGAATTAGCCAGGCGTGGTGCCACGCACCTGTAATTCCAGCTACTTGGGAGGCTGATGCACAAGAATCTCTTGAACCCAGGAGGAGGTTGCAGTGAGCCAAGATCACACCACTGCACTCTAGCCTGGGCAACAGAGCAAGATTCTGTCTTTAAAAAAAAAAAAAAAAAAGAAACTAAGTTTACCTAATTCTGGAAGGAGGAATTAAGGAAGAGCTAAGAACCATAAATAACAGGGACATAACAAACCCCAATTCTTTAGGCTTGGCGATCCTGAGTTCTTAGGTTATATAACTGAGGATGTGATACTATTTCTGTGGTCTATTACAAAAGTCCTTAACACTCTTTTCTTTGAGAACCCCACTACAACCTTGTGAAATGGGCACTCTTTTAATTTTTTTGAGATGGAGTCTCACTCTGTCGCCAGGCTGGAGTGCAGTGGTGCGATCTCGGCTCAGTGCAATCTCCATCTCCTGGGTTCAAGTGATTCTCCTGCCTCAGCCTCCTGAGTAGCTGGGATTACAGGCATGTGCCACCACACCCAGCTGATTTTTGTATATTTAGTAGAGATGGGGTTTCACCATGTTGGCCAGGATGGTCTCAATCTCCTGACCTCATGATCTTGGCTTCTCAAAGTGCTGGGATTACAGATGTGAGCCAGCACGCCCGGCCGAGATGGGCACTCTTATAGACATCCCCACTTTACAGATGAGGAAACCAAGGCTTAGTGCTTAAACTCCTCCTACTGGGTTGTTCCTCTGCTGTAAACCTTCTCTGGCTCCCCATGGCCTGCAGCAGCAGTTCTCAAGCTATAGTGTATTTAAGACATCAAGAGGCCAGGTGCGGTGGCTCACACCTATAATCCCAGCACTTTGGGAGGCCGAGGCGGGTGGATCACGAGGTCAGGGGTTCGAAACCAGCCTGACCAGGCCGGGCGCGGTGGCTCACGCTTGTAATCCCAGCACTTTGGGAGGCCGAGGTGGGCGGATCACGAGGTCAGGAGATCGAGACCACAGTGAAACCCCGTCTCTACTAAAAATACAAAAAATTAGCCGGGCGTGGTGGCGGGCGCCTGTAGTCCCAGCTGCTCGGAGAGGCTGAGGCAGGAGAATGGCGTGAACCCCAGAGGCGGAGCTTGCAGTGAGCCGAGATTGCGCCACTGCACTCCAGCCTGGGCGACAGAGCGAGACTCCGTCTCAAAAAAAAAAAAAAAAAAAAAAAAAAAAAAAGAAACCAGCCTGACCAACATGGTGAAACCCCGTCTCTACTAAAAATACAAAAAAAATTGGCTGGGTGTGGTGGCGGGCGCCTGTAATCCCAGCTACTTAGGAGGCTGAGGCAGGAGAATTGCTTGAACCTGGGAGGCAGAGGTTGCAGTGAGCCGAGATCGTGCCACTGCACTCTACCCTGGGCGACAGAGCAAGACTCTGTCTCAAAAAAAAAAAAAAAAAAAAAAGACATCAAGGGAGCTCTCACAGAATGTAGACAGGAAATTCTGATTCCAGAAGGCCCAGGAGAGATTCTAGAATCTGTAATCTTTTTTTTGAGATGGAGTCTTGCTCTTGCTCTGTTGCCCAGGCTGGAGTGCAGTGGCACAATCTCGGCTCACTGCAACCTCCACCTCCCGGGTTCAAGCGATTCTCCTGCCTCAGCCACCCGAGTAGCTGGTATTACAGGTGCCCACCACCACGCCCAGCTAATTTTTGTATTTTTAGTAGGGATGGGGGTTTCACCATGTTGGCCAGGCTGGTCTCAAACTCCTGACCTCAGGTGATCCGCCCAAGGAGGCTGGGATTACAGGCATGAGCCACTAGGCCAAACCGAGAATCCATAATCTTAGTAAGTGCTTAGGGGTTCCTAGCACAATAAAACCACTGATATCCACACACAACACACAGGTTCACACTCCCTGGCCTGATGATCAAGATCCTATATGAGTTGATCACTAAGGACATTTTCAGGAAAACTCCTGCTCATCCTTCCAATTCCAGTTCTTCCCAGGCACACAAACACCAGGAAGAATTAACCATTCTCCCCAGTTGGCCTATGGCAGCGCTTCTCAAACCTGGTAGTGCATTCGAATCACCTGGACATCCTGTTCTGCTGTGATTCTGGCTCAGTGGCTCTGGAACCTGAGCTTCTGTGTTTCTAACAAGTTATCGAGTGCACTGCTAGCCTTGCTTTGAGTAGCAACGGGCTACTGCACTATGCAGCACGACTGCTGCGGTACTCCTCACATTTCACCCACGGGGCCAGGATTTCACAGATAGTGCTGACAACGGCTCCTGAAATTCCCTTAAAATCAGCAGGAAGTAGGGAGATTAGGAGAGCAAACTTTGAGATCAACATATAGCACTTCCTAGAGCCTCATGCTGTGTTTACTTATCAGTATCAAATAATTATACCATTTACTGACTACCTACAGGCCACATCCTGCACCAAGCATTCTGTGTCTGCTCTGGTATAAACTGTTAACCCACATAAGGTACTCAGGTCTTGGTAGGCTCACCATAAATGGTAGCTTTTATTTCTAATTCTTATAACGTACATGTCCGGCTTTTATCAGCCCCATTTATCATCTGGACTGCACTACCACCTTTCTAAAATTTTAGTTAGTCCTTAAAAGGACTAATTAACATGAGGTAGAGAATTACCAATAAGAAAACTAAGGACAAAGCAGTTAAATAATTTGCCCAGCATCAGTTACACAGCCAGCAACAGGGGAATCAGGATGTGAACTCAAGCAGTCTGACTCTAGACCTTAGGCTCTTAAGTGCTACATATGGTAAACGCTGGTAAGCCTGTCTTGACACAGTGTACCTCCCACTCACACTCTCTAAAAAAGGGACACTGATATTCAGAGAAGTGAAGTGTGAAGTCAGCTATCTTAGTACAATGAGCTCTAGGGTGGAAGTGAAACAGCTATCAAGGGCTGTTACTCCCAACCCCTCATTCTATGCCATGCCACCTTGCCAGTCTGACTTGTCCAACCTTGAAGTAAATAAAAATGCCAATAAGGCTTAACACCTGGGGAAAGTGAGTCTGCCCTGCCCGGCTGCAGACTTCCTGGCCACAGGGATTAGCTGCCACGGAATCCCCAGGCATGCACACTACAGTCACATGATGCTCACGTGTCTTTCTCCTTCTCAGAACTCTCATACTCCAGGAACACGATGTGCCGGGGATAGTGACCGCAGATATCCCCATTCGTGTTTGGAATCACGCTGAAACAGTAGTCTCGCCCAAACAGCTCCAGACATCTCTTCTCAATGCGCTCAACCTGCACAGAGAAGGAGACCAGAACACAAAGAGAATTCTGGGGTTCTGAGGGTGAGAATTAGGAGGTCCATGGCCTAAGAGGTCACTGGGAAAGACATGTACCTTGGTGATAATTATTCTGTGCTGGGAAGATGTGATGCTAGGCCACAGGCCCTACGTGTAGTTCATTAACCCATATATTGTACGCTTCAGGAAGGATTCTTAACCCCCTAACAATGAATCTGAAATTGTGGGTGTTGAGAATTTGGGGGAGAGGATTACAGCTTTCATTAGATTCAAAGAGGTCTACAACCCATAAAACATAAGAACTCTTGGTCCAGGTTACTGAAACTGCCACTAATCCACTACCTTTGTTGGTCAGCTTCCCCATTCTTTATTTTTTGAGATGGAGTCTCGCTGTCACCCAGGCTGGAGTGCAGTGGTGCAATCTCAGCTCACTGCAGCCTCCGCGTCCTGGGTTCAAGCGATTCTCCTGTTTCACCCCAAGTAGCTGGGATTACAGGTGCGTAGAACCACGCCTGGCTAATTTTTCTATTTTTAGTAGAGACAGGGATTTCACCATGTTGGCCAGGCTGGTTTCAAACTCCTGACCTCATGATCCGCCTGCCCAAAGTGCTGGGATTACAGGTGTAAGCCACCGCACCCGGCCTTTATTTTTTTTAAAAGACACAGTCTCACTCTGTCATCCAGGCTGGAGTGCAGTGGCACAATCTCAGCTCACTGCAACCTCAGCCTCCTGGGTTCAAGTGAGCATATCTGGCTAATTTTCATATTTTTAGTAGAGATGAGGTTTCACCATGTTGGCCAAGCTGGTCTTGAACTCCTGATCTCAAGTGATCCGTCCGCCTCAGCCTCCCAGGTGTGAGCCACCATGCCTGACCTCTTCCCCATTCTTTTTTTTCTTTGAGAAAGAGTCTTGCTCTGTCACCCAGGCTAGAGTGCAATGGTGTGATCTCCGCTCACTGCAACCTCTGCCTCCTGGGTTCAAGCGATTCTCCTGCCTCAGCCTCCTGAGTAGCTGGGATTACAGGTGCGGGCGGCGCCACCATGTCCAGCTAATTTTTTGCATGTTTAGTAAAGATGGGGATTCACCATGTTGGCCAGGCTGGCCTCTAACTGCTGACCTCATGATCCGCCTGCCCAAAGTGCTGAGATTACAGGCGTGAGCCACCATGCCCAGCCAACAAAAATGTTTTAATAGAGATGGGGTCCATGTTTCCAGGCTGCTCTCAAACTCCTGGGCTGAAGCAATCTACCTGCCTTGGCCTCCCAAAGTTCTAGGATTACAGGCGTGAGCCACTGTACTGGCCCTCTTCCCCGTTCTTTAGCCATAGACTAGTACCTACAAGCTCTATTCCATGCAACCAGTAAAAGCTGAGAAGTCTCTTTATACACAACTTGCTGGTGAAATAGAAGAAACAGCTCTCCCTAAAATTACTTGTTTTGATCACAGTTCAGAGAAAAACATAACAGAAAAAAAGGCATAAGAACTGTAACATCAAGAAGTTTGCAGGAGGGCCAGGCATGGTGGCTCACGCCTATAATCCCAACACTTTGGGAGGTACCTAGGAGGGCAGATCACTTCTGATTAGGAGCTTGAGACCAGCCTGGTCAACATAGTGAAACCCTTTCTCTACTAAAAATACAAAAATTAGGCTGGGTGCAGTGGCTCATGCCTGTGATCCCAGCACTTTGGGAGGCCAAGGCGGGTGGATCACGAGGTCAAGAGATCGAGATCATCCTGGCCAACATGGTGAAACTCTGTCTCTATTAAAAATATAAAAATTAGCTGGGCATGGTGGCGGGCGCCTGTAGTCCCAGCTACTGGGGAGGCTGAAGCAGGAGGATCCCTTGAATCCGGGAGGTGGAAGTTGTTGCAGTGAGTCAAGATCGCACCACTGCACTCCAGCCTGGGTGACAGAAGGAGACTCCCTCTGAAAAAAAAAAGAAGTTTGCAAGAAGTTAGTCCAAAGGTAGTGAGTTATCTCAATCGATTGTTCAGTTACAGATCTAACTCCCTGTTCTGCCTGAATTGTTATACATACAAATATATATACATCTAAGTTTGCAGGAGATCAGAAGGCCTGGAGAGATAATTAAGGGCAGCTGCAGCCGATATCAGGTGTAACTTATGATAACCCTAATCTTCAGGGTCATGTGAGTTGGAAGAGGGGTCCAGAAAAACCAATGACCTACAGCCACTCAAAAGACTCTCACTGGCCAGGTGTGGCGGTTCACGCCTGCAATCCCAGCATTTTGCGGGGCTGAGGTGGGAGGATTGCTTGAGCTTAGGAGTTTGAGACCAGCCAGGGCAATATAGCGAGACCATGTCTCTACGAAAATAAAGAAAAATTAGCCAGGCATGGTGGTGTGTACCTGTGGTCCCAGGTACTTGGCAGGCTTAAGTGGGAGGATCGCTCAAGCCCAGCAGTTCGAGGCTGCAGTAAGTCATGATTGCACCACTACAATCCAGCCTGTCTCAAAACAAAACAAACAAACAAAAAAAGCCAGGCGCGGTGGCTCACGCCTGTAATCCCAGCACTTTGGGAGGCTGAGGTAGGCGGATCACCTGAGCTCAGGAGTTTAAGACCAGCCTGGCCAACCTGGGGAAACTCCATCTCTACTAAAAACTACAATAATTAGCTGGGCATGGTAGTGGGGTCCCGTAATCCCAGCTACTTGGGAAGTTGAGGCAGGGAGAATTGCTTGAACTGGGGAGGCAGAGGATGCAGTAAGCTGAGATCGCGCCACTGCACTCCAGCCTAGGTGACAAAGCGAGACTCCCTCTCAAAAAAAAAAAAAAAAAGCAAATTCCAAGATCCCACCCCCAGAAATTCTGACTTGGTAGGACTGGGTGGGACTAAGGAATCTCTGTTTTCACAAAGTACCCCACAAGCATAAATTTTAAAAGTACTCAGATATCATTAAACAGGTGGTCCCCAGACTATACTTGGAAAAATTACTTGGCCATTTGGAGAGTGAGGAAGTCCAATCCTTACTGAAGTCTTCCCTGGGTTACTTGAGACTACCAGATGCCAACTACAGAATAGCAACTCAGGGTAACTTCTGAGGCCAAATCAGAGTTCTGTGGTGCAGGATGGAACAGAATTCCACTGCAAAACTTGGTGCTAAAGCTACCAAAACCACGTGGGGGAATGAGATGGCAGGGTCGGCAAGATTCCCACTGCACCGCCAGCCAGTGCTTAGGGTGGGGATGGCCTGAGCTGACAGGAAACCCTCCAGGTCTGGCGATAAGACGACTGGGTGGAAATCCCAAAGGGAGGAAAAAGAGGAACTGAGACCTGCTTTTGATAAAGGAACTGAGAGGGAGTGTGTGTTGTCTTCCTGCTCTATAGGGGAAGGAAAGGGATGGGCCTAAGTCATGCTGAGACCTTATAAGGGGGCAGCACACTGGGTTCACCTCCTGGCTCCATTCTGACCTCTGACCCCGAGGAATCGTCTCCCTGTTTTTCTTAGATTTTTCTTAGGGCTTTTTCCCTGACACAGCTCATCCTACGGTACCTGAAGCAGGGAATAGGCCTTCCTTAGGTCCTCCTCTCTGATCTTTGAACCTGGCCCCTCAGCTTGATCTCTCACCTCCAGACCCCTTCTCAAACAAAAAGGACCTATTGCTGGGCTCATTCTGACCCCAGTTCCTCCTTTTATGGTTGTCAAGTCCGACTCTTATACTCCGGATCCAGACCCTGGAGAACTCCTCTCTCTCCTCTTCCTCAGCGGCGAGGTACCACTCCTACCTTTCTCTGACCCCTGGCCTCTGCCTTTCCTCTGTAACTTCCAAAGTTAGGGGCCTTCCCCAACTCATCGCGCCTCCAGTCTCACCTTAGAGCCGCCGGTCCCGCTGCCGTCCTTGGCCCGGTACTGAGTCCGGGAGAACTCCTCCAGCAGCTCCCCAAGCCCCGGCTCCTGCGGCGGCTGGTTACCTGAAGACGCCGAGGCCCCCGCCGAGGCGGCGGCGGCGGCGGCCCGAGCGCCGGCCATGGCCCAGCCCCGCGTCCCCTCAGTGTGCCTCAAGCCGGCCCATGGCACCTGCCTGCACCAACTCCGACACTAGAACCTCCGGAACCGCCTGAGCCACCGCCTTCCTACTTCCACTTCCGGCCCCGCCCCGTCCCGCCGGATGTTTACTCCGGCCCTGGCCAATCGGAGCTCGGGACCCGCGCCCCTCCTACGATTACTGGCCCGCCCCCGGCGCGGAGCTATCCTTGTATTCCCCAGGGAGGCCACTCGCTGATACCGCGTGATCCGCGCCAAGGGGTTTCCCCGGGGAAGCCGGGCTCAACCATTTGGCTGCCGGGGGAGGGGGGTAGCAGGAAGGAACCATTGAAAAGAACCAGAGGAAAAGTGGAATCAACAATTACAGGGTAGCCGAGCGTGGTGGCTTACACCTGTCATCCCAGCACTTTGGGAGGCCGAGGCGGGCCGATCACTTGAGGCCAAGAGTTCGAGACCAGGCTGACCAAAATGGTGAAACCCCATCTCTACTAAAAATAAAAAATTAGCCGGGCATGGTGACACCCACCTGTAATCCCAACTACTTCGGAGGCTGAGGCAGGGGAATCGCTTGAACCCATGAGGCTGAGGTTGCAATGAGCAGAAATTGAGCCATTATACTCCAGCCTGGGTGACAGAGCAATACTCTGTCTTAAGAAAAAAAAAAATTACAGGGAGAGGAGGAGGGAAAGCTTGGAGGCAACAAATTAGTACTAGAAACCATAATGGCAGTGGTTACCAATATTAAAACATTTCAGCCGGCCGCGGTGTCTCATGCCTGTAATCCCAGCACTTCGGTAGGCTGAGGCAGGCAGATTAGGAAGTGAGGCATTCGAGACCAGCCTGCTCAACATCGTGAAACCCCATCTCTACTAAAAATACAAAAATTCGCTGGGTGTGGTGGCGCACGCCTCTAATCCCAGCTACTCAGGAGGCTAAGGCAGGAGAATCGCTTGAACCCGGGAGGCGGAGGTTGCAGTGAGCTGAGATCACGCCACTGCACTCCAGCCTGGGTAACAGAGTGAGACTCCGTCTCAAAAACAGAAAACAAAAACACAACATTTCATAAAACCCTTTCTCCCCCTGCTGCTCACAACATCCCTGTGAGTACAGTGCATTATATCATCAGCCCTATTTTATTGAGGCAGAAACTGGGAGTCAGGGAGGTGAAGCGACTGCCTTGAAATTCTGTGATGAAAAGCCTGTCATTATTATTATTATTATTATTATTATTAGAATTTTTCAGACATTCGCAAAAGTGGAGACAATAGTATAATGAACCCGCATGTACCCATTAACTGGTTTTGAACAATAATCAACATCTGCTTATCTATCCTGTTTAAGCAGTCCCTTCCCATCCAGGGAATTATTTTAAAGCGAATCCCAGACATCATACTATTTCAGCTGTGAATACTTAAGCTATTTATCACAACAGATTAGTACTTCAAAAAAATACATAAAAATACAAGGCTATTAACATGTCTAAGAAAATTAACAATATTCCTTAATGTGGTCTAATACCCAGTCTGGGTTCCATTTTCTCAGATTGTCTCACGAATGTAATGGAAGTAATTCGTTTTTGGTAAACTTTTATTTTATTTTTTTTTTTTTTTGAGACGGAGTCTCGCTCTGTCGCCCAGGCTGGAGTGCAGTGGCGCAATCTCGGCTCACTGCAAGCTCCGCCTCCTGGGGTTCACGCCATTCTCCTGCCTCAGCCTCTCCGAGTAGCTGGGACTACAGGCGCCCGCCACCACGCCCGGCTAATTTTTTTTTGTATTTTTAGTAGAGATGGGGTTTCACCGTGGTCTCGATCTCCTGACCTCGTGATCCGCCCGCCTCGGCCTCCCAAAGTGCTGGGATTACAAGCGTGAGCCACCGCGCCCGGCGTAAACTTTTAATAGAAGTATGATATGTACACCAGTGCCCCAGAAGCCCCCTCCTGACCACTTTCAGTCACTATTTACCCACTCACCAACAACCACCCACCACCCTGCCCCCCCAACTCCTCCCACCCCCAGTTAATCACTATCCTGGCTTCTAGAGTTTTAATACAGTAGATTGGTTTTTAATTTAATTATTATTTTTTTTTTTAGAAACAGGATTTCACTCTGTTGCCTAAGCTGGAGTACAGTGACATCATGGCTCACTGCAGCCTTCAACTACTGGCCTCAAGCAATCCTCCTGCCTCAGCCTCCCAAGTAGCTGTGACTACAGGCATGTGCCACCACACCCAGCTACTTTTTAAATTTTTTTATAGATACCGAGTCTCACCATGTTTCCCAGGCGAGTCTCAAACTCCTGGGCTCAAGCAATCCTCCCGCGTCTGCCTCCCAAAGTGCTGGGATTACAGGTTTGAGCCACTACTCCTGGCCTAGTAGATATTTTCTGACAAATCTATATACACATTTATCTTAAACACCAAGGAATGAAATGACTGGATTATATGGTGTTAAAGAAAAATTACAGGCCGGACGTGGTGGCTCATGCCTGTAATCCCAGTACTTTGGAAGGCCAAGGTAAACTGATTACCTGAGCCCAGGAGTTCGAGATGAGCCTGGGCAACACGGTGAGACCCCCATCTCTACAAGAAAATCAACCAGGTGTGGTGGCGCACATTGAGAGGCTACTTGGGAGGCTGAGGTGGGAGAGGATCCCTTGAGCCGGGGAGGTTGAGGCTGCAGTGAGCTGTGATCATGAAACTGTACTCCAGTCTGGGTGACAGAGCGAGACTCTTGAGACTCTGTCTTAAAAAAAAAAAAAAAAAAGGCCGGGCGCGGTGGCTCACGCTTGTAATCCCAGCACTTTGGGAGGCCGAGGCGGGCGGATCACGAGGTCAGGAGATCGAGACCACGGTGAAACCCCGTCTCTACCAAAAATACAAAAAATTAGCCGGGCGTGGTGGCGGGTGCCTGTAGTCCCAGCTACTCGGAGAGGCTGAGGCAGGAGAATGGCGTGAACCCGGGAGGCGGAGCTTGCAGTGAGCCGAGATTGCGCCACTGCACTCCAGCCTGGGTGACAGAGCGAGACTCCGTCTCAAAAAAAAAAAAAAAAAAAAAAAGAAAGAAAAGAAAAGAAAAAAATTATAGGCCATTATTTTGGACAAAGCACCTGCACTAGATCCTAACAAACGAGACTAAGAACCAAAATGGAGTAATTCCTACTGAACTTACATCTTACCAAGCTGAAACTAAATTATCTGACCTTCAGAGAATCTGGAGAGATAACAGATATTTCCCAAACAGGCCACTTTCAATAAGCATGATAATGAACTTTCCTCTGCCCTTAATCCTTACAACAAAAGTAACCTGATGTTAATCAATCCGTTATTTTTCTTATTCTTCTTTTTTTTTTTTTGAGACGAGTTCCCGCTGTTCTGTCGCCCAGGCTGGAGTGCAGTGGTGCAGTGGCACCATCTCGGCTCACTATAACCTCTACCTCCCGGGTTCGAGCAATTCTCCTGCCTCAGTTTCCAGATTAGCTGGGATTACAGGTGTGCACCAACACACCCGGCTAATTTTTTTGTATTTTTAGTAGGGACGGGGTTTCGCCACGTTGACCAGGCTGGTCTCAAACTCCTGGACCTCAGATGATCCGGCCACCTCAGCCTCCCAAAGTGGTAGGATTACAGGCGTGAGCCACGGCGCCTGGCCCAATCCGTTATTTTTCTATTGTTTTGTTTCCTTGTTCCTGCCCTACAAGGAAAGTTACTTTGAAATGACCAATCCGGCCGGGCGCGGTGGCTCAGGCCTGTAATCCCAGCACTTTGGAAGACCGAGGCAGGCGGATCACGAGGTCAGGAGATCAAGACCATCCTGGCTAACATGGTGAAACTCCATCTCTACTAAAAAAACAAAAACAAAACAAAAAAAAAACAGCTGGGTGTGGTGGCGTGCGCCTGTAGTCCCAGCTACTCGGGAGGCTGAGGCAGGAGAATGGCGTGAACCCAGGAGGTGTAGCTTGCAGTGAGCTGAGATTGCACCACTGCACTCCAGCATGAGTGACAGAGCAAGACTCCGTCTCAAAAAAAAAAAAAAAAAAAGAAATGACCAATCCACTTTGTGTTGTTTGTGCTTTCTTCAGCCCTTATCTGTCTATAAGCGCAATAGCTCATGCCCGTAATCCCAGCACTTAGGGAGGCGGATGTGGGCGGATCACCTGAGGTCGGGAGTTCAAGACCAGCCTGACCAATATGGAGAAACCCAATCTCTACTAAAAATACAAAATTAGGCCAGGCGCAGTGGCTCATGCCTGTAATCCCAGCACTTTGGGAGGCCAAGGTGGTTGGATTACCTGAGGTCAGGAGTTCTAGACCAGCCTGCCCAACATGGTGAAATCCTGTCTCTACTAAAAATACAAATATTAGCCGGGCGTGGTGGCAGGTGCCTGTAATCCCAGCTACCTGTGGGACCGAGGCAGGAAAATCGCTTGAACCTGGGAGGCAGAGGTTGCAGTGAGCTGAGATCACGCCATTGCACTCCAGCCTGGGGGACAAGAGCGAGACTTCGTATCAAAAAAAAAAAAAAAAATTAGCCGGGCATGGTGGTGAATGCCTGTAATCCCAGCTACTCGGGAGGCTGAGGCAGGAGAATCACTTGAACCCAGGAGGCAGAGGTTGCAGTGAGCAGGGATCATGCCACTGCACTCCAGCCTGGGTGACAGAAGGAGACTCCAACTAAAAAAAAAATAATAAAATAAAAATAAAGCCAATTAAGATGTTTAAGTTGCAATTCTGTCTTTTGACAACGGTCAAAGTGTAACTTTCTGAGAGTTTTCCCGTGACATTTGCATTGCCTCCTGCAAGTTAGCAGAGCTCCAGTTGCTCTGCATCCTTGTCAATACTTTTTTTATTTTAGTTTTTCTGGTGAGAATGTACTGGTATTTCTTTTGTTTTTTCCTCATATTAGTTTATACTTTGGAAGAATGTAGTGGTATCTTCTTGTGCTTTTGTTGTTGTTGTTGTTGTTGAGACAGGGGCTTGCTCTATACCCCAGGCTGGAATGCAGTGGCTTGATCACAGCTCACTGCAGCCTTCACGCCTGGGCCCAAGCAATTCTCCCACCTGAGCTTCCTGAGTAGCTGGAATCACAGACATGTGCCACCGCACCCAACTAATTTTTTAATTATCTGTAGAGACAAGGTCTTGCTATGTTGCCCAGTCTGATCTTGAACTCCTGGGCTCAAGTGAACCTCCCACCTCAGCCTCCCAAAGTGCTAGGGTTACAAGTATGAGCCACTGGTGCCCAGCCCTATTGTGCTTTTAAAAAATCAACTTTATTGAGGTATGAGTACATAGAATAAAATTCATCCTCTTTAATTGTACATTTTGATGGGCGTTGCCAAATTATAAAATCACCAGTGTAATTAAGATATTGAACCTATATATCACCTCCAGAAAGTTCCCTTGAGTCCCATCTCAGTCCTTGCCACCCCTATTCCCAGCCCCAGGCAACAACTGATTTGTTTTCTGTCACTAGCCTTCCTATAAATGGAATTATACCCTGTGTATTCTGTGTCTGGCTTCTTTCAGCATAGCTAATTTTGGTTTTAATTTGCATTTCCCTGATTAATGAAGTTGATCACCTTTTCACATATTTATTGCTCATTTGAATATACCCTTGGGTGGTGCTTGTTAACATCTTTTGCCCATTTTTCTAGTGGGTTGTCTGTATTTTTATTATAAATGTATAGAAGAGGTTTGAATATTCTGGACATGAGTTCTTTTGAAATCGCCATTACAAAATTGTAACAGACAGTGAAAGAGATTTGACCTAACCAGCTCCATCTTGCTTCTTTTTTTTTTTAATTTTTTTATTATTACACTCTAAGATCTAGGGTACATGTGCACAACATGCAGGTTTGTTACATAGGTATACAAGTGCCATGTTGTTTTGCTGCACCCATCAACTTATCATTTACTTTAGGTACTTCTCCTAATGCTATCCCTTTCCCAGCCCCCCACCCCACAACAGGCCCCAGTGTGTGATGTTCCCCTTCCTGTGTCCATGTGTTCTCATTGTTCAACTCCCACTTATGAGTGAGAACATGCAGTGTTGGTTTTCTGTCCTTGTCATATTTTGCTGAGAATGATGGTTTCCAGCTTCATCCATGTCCCTGCAAAGAACATTAACTCATCCTTTTTTATGGCTGCATAGAATTTAATGGTGTATGTGTGCCACATTTTCTTTATCCAGTCTATTATTGATGGACATTTGGGTTGGTTCCAAGTCTTTGCTATTGTGAATAGTGCCTTAATAAACATACATGTGCATGTGTCTTCATAGTAGCATGGTTTATAATCCTTTGGGTATATACCCAGTAATGTGATTGCTGGATCAAATGGTATTTCTAGTTCTAGATTCTTGAGGGATCACCACACTGTCTTCCACAATGGTTCAACTAATTTACACTCCCACCAACAGTGTAAAAGCATTCCTATTTCTCCACATCCTCTCCAGCATCTGTTGTTTCCTGACTTTTTAATGATCGCCATTCTAACTGACGTGAGATGGTATCTCACTGTGGTTTCGATTTACATTTCTCTGATGACCAGTGATGATGAGCATTTTTTCATATGTCTGTTGGCTGCATAAATGTTTTCTTTTGAGAAGTGTCTGTTCATATCCTTCGATGGGGTTGTTTGTTTTTTTCTTGTAAATTTGTTTAAGCTCTTTGTAGATTCTGGATATTAGCCTTTTTTTTTTTTTTTTTTTGAGACGGAGTCTCGCTCTGTCGCCCAGGCTGGAGTGCAGTGGTGCAATCTCGGCTCACTGCAAGCTCCGCTTCCCGGGTTCAGGCCATTCTCCTGCCTCAGCCTCTCCGAGTAGCTGGGACTACAGGCGCCCGCCACCAAGCCCGGCTAATTTTTTGTATTTTTTTAGTAGAGATGGGGTTTCACTGTGGTCTCAATCTCCTGACCTCGAGATCCACCCGCCTTGGCCTACCAAAGTGCTGGGATTACAAGCGTGAGCCACCGCGCCCGGCCGATATTAGCCTTTTGTCAGATGGATAGATTGCAAAAATTTTCTCCCATTCTCTAGGTTGCCTGTTCACTCTGATGATAGTTTATTTTGCTGTGGAGAAGCTCTTTAGTTTAATTAGATCTCATTTGTCTATGTTGGCTTTTGTTGCCATTGCTTTTGGTGTTTTAGTCATGAAGTCTTTGCCCCCCATCTTGCTTCTAACCTCCAAGCTGTCCTTATTCACTCCTGGGCGTAGGCTGAACTAAATTTGGGAGGAACTTAGTTTATAGTTTAAAACAAAGATGATAACAGCCCTTTCCTGAAAAAAAAACCCCTTCTTGCCTGGGGACTAGACTACCATTGTAGGACTTAATAAATTAGCCATAAGATTAGAAATTATGGTTTAGGAGTCATACAGCTGGAGGCTACAAGACTCTGACGTTCCCCAAATTGCTCCTGGGGATATCACTATTGTAAACCTAAGACCAGTGTTTGAGATATTTTGCAGACCCTGCACTTGATGGATCAGCTGGTACCACCCAGATCGATAAACTGGCTTATCTGATCTTGTGGCCCCCACCCAGGAAATTACTCAGCACAAGAAGACTCCCTATGAGTTCATCTCTGACCTGACCAATCAGCACTCCTGGCTCACTGGTTTTCCCCACCCACCAAGTTGTCCTCAAACACTCTGATCCCAGAATGCTTAGGGAGACTGATTTGAGTAATAACAAAACTATGTTCTCCCGCACAGCAGCCTCTGTGTGAATTATTCTTTCTGCAGTTCCCTTTTTTTTTTTTTGAGGCGGAGTTTCACTCCTTTTTTTTTCTTTTTTTTTTTGAGACGGAGTCTCGCTCTGTCGCCCAGGCTGGAGTGCAGTGGCGCAATCTCGGCTCACTGCAAGCTCCGCCTCCCGGGTTCACGCCATTCTCCTGCCTCAGCCTCTCCGAGTAGCTGGGACTACAGGCGCCCGCCACCACGCCCAGCTAATTTTTTGTATTTTAGGTAGAGACGGAGTTTCTCCGTTTTAGCCAAGATGGTCTCGATCTCCTGACCTCGTGATCCGCCCACCTCGGCCTCCCAAAGTGCTGGGATTACAGGCATGAGCCACCACGGCCGGCCTACAGAGTTTCACTTTTGTTGCCCAGGCTGGTGTGCAATGGCGCGATCTCGGCTCACCACAACCTCTGCCTCCTGGGTTCAAGCTATTCTCCTGCCTCAGCCTCCAGAGTAGCTGGGATTACAGGCACTTGCCACCAAACCCGGCTAATTTTGTATTTTTAGTAGAGACATGGTTTCTCCTTGTTGGTTAGGCTGGTCTCGAACTTCCGACCTCAGGTGATTCGCCTGCCTCAGCCTCCCAAAGTGCTGGGATTACAGGCATGAGCCACTGCACCCGGACCCCCTGTCTTGATAAATCAGTTCTGTCTAGGCAGCAGGCAAGGTGAACCCATTGGACGGTTACAAATTTGGGGGCTTGTCTGAGACTGCCCTTGTGACTACCTGCCTGTGGTTCGGTAGCCCCCCTCTCCAGCGATGGATCCAGAGGCCAGCCAAACCAGCCACCTAGTTCTCTTGGACTAGGGGTTGACTCTGGTACTCTCTCCACTTGTGGGGCACTGACAACCTAATGTGCATGGATTTTTTTTTTTTTTTTTTTTGAGACAGAGTCTCATACTGTGGCCCAGGCTAGAGTGCAGTGGCGTAATCTTGGCTCATTGCAAGGTCCGCCTCCCGGGTTCATGCCATTCACCTGCCTCAGCCTCCTGAGTACCTGGGACTACAGGTGCCTGCCACCACACCCGGCTAATTTTTTGTATTTTTTAGTAGAGACGGGGTTTCACCGTGTTAGCCAGGATGGCCTCGATCTCCTGACCTCGTGATCCGCCCATCTTGGCCTCCCAAAGTGCTGGGATTACAGGCGTGAGCCACCGTGCCCAGCCTGCATGGATTTTTTTTTTTTTTTTTGAGACAGAATCTCGCTCTGTCACCCAGGCTGGAGTGCAGTGGCGCAATCTCGGCTCACTGCAAGCTCCGCCTCCCGGGTTCACGCCATTCTCCTGCCTCAGCCTCTCTGAGTAGCTGGGACTACAGGCGCCCGCCACCACGCCCAGCTAATTTTTTTGTATTTTTAGTAGAGACGGGGTTTCACCGTGGTCTCGATCTCCTGACCTCGTGATCTGCCGGCCTCGGCCTCCCAAAGTGCTGGGATTACAAGCGTGAGCCACTGCGCCCGGCCTGCATGGATTTAATTGCAATGGAGAAACAGTCCTGGGGAGACGTTCCATAACTGTAGCCCTATCACAAGGTGTCTGTCTGTAGCCTCATGATGGGGTGTCTGTAGTCCCATTGCAGGGTGTCTGTTTGTCTAATAGCTCCACCACAGAGAGTCTGTCTCAGTTTGTCTGTTGCCCCATTGCGGGGTGTCTGTCTTGGTTTGGCTCCTGGTGGGGGTTTCAGTTGGCTCTCTTCCTAACTAGTAGGAAGACTTGGTTCGGGAGACTTCTCAATCAGGAAGATTTCGGGGAGATTTCTCAGACGGAGAATAGGAGAATAGTTTGGAAGGGATACTCTTGGAGTTCTTGGTTAGGGAACTGATTTGGAAGGCCTTCTGCCTGTCTCGTCTTTATGTGTGTGTTTGTATATGTGGAGGGCATCTCAGAAGGAATTGCTGATGGAAGTCCAGCAGGCCTAACTCAGAGAACCCACCTATTAGTCTGTTAACATTCATTGAGCCCTGGAGAAAGCTCAACAGGCCTGTCTCAGTGTGACTACCCACTCTTCACCTTGCCCAGAGATCACCCGTTGTGAATTACCTTTCGGAGCTCATCCATCCCCCCCCAACCACCAAGCTGTCCTTAAAAACTCTGATCCCCAAATGCTCGGGGAGACTGATTCGAGTAATAATAAAATTCTGGTCTTCCACACAGACAATTCTGTGTAAATTACTCTTTCTCTATTGTAATTTCCCTGTGTTGATGAATGGGCTCTGTCTAGGCAGCAGGCAAGGCGAACCCACTGGATGGGTACATGGTGGTGAAATATATACATATGGTAAATATCTCCTCTCATTCTGACTTATCTTTTCACTCTCCTAATGTGCCCTTTGAGATAGTTTTAATGTAGTCCAATTTATCCACTATTTTTTCTTTTATTTTGGTTTAGTTTTTTCTTTTTGTCTTTTTACCTGTACTGACATATTTTTTTTCTTTTATGGTCAGTACTTTATGTGTCAAGATTAAGAAATCTTTGCCTACCCCAAGGTTTTGTATTTTCCTAAGCTTTTCTCTTAGAAAAATTTAGTGTCATTTGATTTATATTTAGGTCTATGATGATCTATATGGAATTCTTTTCTTCTTTTGTGTGTGTGTGTCTTTTGTTTTTTCCTTTTTGTGAAGAATGAGGTGGAATTGTTTTTCTCTTAGCCAAAGTTTATGTATTTATTTAGTTACTTATTTTGCGGAGACAGGGACCTATTATGTTGCCCATGGTGGTCTCAAACTCATGCTCAAGCAATCCTCCCATCTTGGCTTCACAGCCCGCAGTCAGCTTTGGCTTTTGCTACATCAGTAATTGTCAAACTTGAATGTGCAGGAATCACCTGTAAGAATCTTGCTAAAATATAGATTTTGATTTAGAAGGTCTGGGGTGGGACCTGAACTGCATTTTGTGTGTGTGTGTTTTTGAGACAGGGTCTCCCAGCGTCACCCAGGCTGGAGCGCAGTAGTGCGATCACGGCTCACGGTAGCCTTGACTTTCTGGGCTCAAGTGATCCTCCCACCTCAGCTACCCAAGTAGCTGGGACTACAAGCACATGCCACCATGACCAGCTAACTTTTTGTGTTTTTTTTTAGAGATGGGTTCTCCCTATGTTGCCCAGGCTGGTCTCCAACTCCTGGACTCAAGCAATCCGCCCGCCTTGGGCTCCCAGAATGCTGGGATTACAGGCATGAGCCACCGTGCCGGCCTGAGCTTCATTTCTTATAAATTCACAGATGATGCCATGGCTCCTGGTTCGCAGATCTCATTTTGAGTAGCAAACGGTTGGAAACAGCTGTTAAAAATCACAGCATTAGTCGGGCATGGTGACTCATGCCTGTAATCCCAGCACTTTGGGAGGCCAAGGCGGGCGCATCACCTGAGGTCGGGAGTTCAAGACCAGCCTGACCAACGTGGAAACACCCCATCTCTACTAAAAATACAAAATTAGCCGGGCATGGTGGCGCATACCTATAGTCCCAGCTACTCAGGAGGCTGAGGCAGGAGAATCACTTGAACCCAGGAGGTGGAGGTTGCGGTGAGCCAAGATCGTGCCATTGGACTCCAGCCTGGGCAACAAGAGCAAGACTCCGTCTCAAAAAAACAAACAAAAAAAAAACAAAAAAAAACAGCATTTGGTCTGGCGAGGTGGCTCATGCCTGTAATCTTAGCACTTTGGGAGGCTGAGGCAGACGGATCACTTGAGGTCAGGAGTTTGAGACCAGCCTGGCCAACATGGCGAAACCCCGCCTCTACTAAAAATACAAAAATTAACCAGGCGCGGTGGTTCACGCCTGTAATCCCAGCTACTTGGGAGGCTGAGGCAGGAGACTCGCTTGAACCCGGGAGGTGGAGGTTGCAGTGAACTGAGATTGCACAGCTGCACTCCAGCGTGGGCGACAGAGTGAGACTCCCTCTAAAAAACAAAAAACAAAAAAAATACTGCATTCAGTTTTGATTCCTTCTCAGCAAGTTCTGCTATAAGTAAATGGTTCTTATTTTGCAATGTATCAAGATCTTCATTCTTAAAGAAATCAGTAAATAAAATTTCTACTAAAATCTCCTGTTCAATGATGCAGATGAAATGAAACCTCTTTCAACTCAGGACCTCACCTCTCCATTGCCTTTTACCTAGGATTGTGCCAGAGTTCCAGAGTGCTCACATGCTCGTGTAGTGCACTCCCATATTGCATCAGGATTGGCCTGTGTAACTAATAGAATACAGGGGACATGACCGTGTTGTGAATGTTTTGGGAGAGGGTAATGAAAATGTTCTAAAATTGTGGCAGTGGTTGCACAACTCTGTGAATATACTAAAAACTTTTGAATTATGTACTTTAGATAGGTGAATTATAACATGCGAGTATATACAAAATATATAAATTATAGCACATTATTTGAATTTAATAAAGATGTTATTAAAAAACAAATTCATTTATGTTGTTAAAGATGAGAATAGGGGCTGGGTGTGGTGGCTCATGCCTGTAATCCCAGCACTTTGGGAGGGCGAGCCTGGTGGACCATCTGAGGTCAAGAGTTCGAGACCAGCCTGGCCAACATGGTGAAACACCGTCTCTACTAAAAATACAAAAATTAACCTGGATGTGGTGGCAGGCGCCTGTAATCTCAACTCCTCAGGAGGCTCAGATATGAGAATCACTGGCACCCAGGAGGCGGAGGTTGCAGTGAGCCAAGATCCCGCCACTGTACTCCAGCCTGTGTGGTAGAGCGAGACTGTCTCCCCCACCGAAAAAAAAAAAGAAAAAAAGAGAAATCAGAATAGGGATTTTCTCTGGAGTAAGGTGTTATTGTTTCAGAAAGGCTATAAGAGAAACTTTGGGGTGCTGGAAATGTTTTATAACTTGATTTTGGTGGTGATTACTTAGTTATATACCTATGAGAAAATAATCAGGATGGACACTTAAGATTTGCTCACTTTTTGGCCGGGCGCGGTGGCTCACGCTTGTAATCCCAGCACTTTGGGAGGCCGAGGCGGGCGGATCACGAGGTCAGGAGATCGAGACCACGGTGAAACCCCGTCTCTACCAAAAATACAAAAAAAATTAGCCGGGCGTGGTGGGAGGCGCCTGTAGTCCCAGCTACTCGGAGAGGCTGAGGCAGGAGAATGGCGTGAACCCCGGGAGGCGGAGCTTGCAGTGAGCCGAGATTGCGCCACTGCACTCCAGCCTGGGTGACAGAGCAAGACTCCGTCTCAAAAAAAAAAAAAAAAAAAAAAAAAGATTTGCTCACTTTTATACAGGAATACTATGCCTCAATCCTTTTTTGTTTTTTGAGACAGGGTTTCACTCCCATCTCCCAGGCTGGAGTGCAATGGTGCTATCTCGGCTTACTGTAATTTCTGCCTCCCAGGATCAAGCGATTCTCCTGCCTCAGCCTCCCAAGTAGCTGGGACTAAAGGCGCACACCACAGTGCCCGGCTAATTTTTTTTTTTTTTTTTGTAGAGACAGGTTTTTGTCATGTTGTCATGGCTGGTCTCAAACTCCTGGGCTCCAGTGATCTACCCGCCTTGGCCTCCCAGAGTGTTGAGATTACAGCCTGGGTGACAGAGTGAGACTCCATCTCAAAAAAAAAAAAAAGAAGACAAAGATGTTTTCTGGCCAAAACAAACCTGAGAGAATTAGTTGCCAGCAGTCTTGAACCATAAGAAATATTTACAGGAGTTGTCCAGGCTGAAGGAAACTGATAGGAAGCATGCAACTACAGAAAGGAATGAAGAGTGTAAGAATGGATAAGTAATGTGGAGGAAAAGAAACAAATATTAGGCTGGGCGTGGTGGCTCACACCTGTAATCCCAGCACTTTGGGAGGCCGAGGCGGGTAGATCACTTGAGGCCAGGAGTTCGAGACCAGCCTAGCCAAGATGGTGAAACCCTGTCTCCACTAAAAATATAAAAATTAGCTGGGCATGGTGGTGTGCACCTGTAATCCCAGCTACTGGGGAGGCTGAGGCCAGAGAATTGCTTGAACCCAGGAGGCGGAGGTTGTGGTGAGCCAAGATTGGACCACTGCACTCCAGCCTGGTGGCAGAGTGAGACATTATCTCAAAAAAAAAAAAATATATATTATATATATATATAAAGCTGGGCACGGTGGCTCATGCCTATAATCCCTAGCACTTTGGGAGGTTAAGGTGGGAGAATTGCTTGAGTCCAGGAGTTTGAGACCAGCTGGGCAACCAAATGAGACTCTATCTCTACAAAAAATTTAAAAATTAGCTGGATGTGGTGGTGCATGCCTGTGGTCCCAGGTATTCCAGAGGCTGAGGCAGGAGTGAGGTAGGAGGCAGGACTCCACTCCAACGGTGGGGACTTGGACACGGACCAATTTGAGGACAGCTAAAACAGGGACAGGATGGAACCGGCTTTCCAAAAGACATGTCTACCAGTGTGCCATGTCAGTTTACCATTGCCCTGGCAACACCTGGGAGTTACTGGCCCTTTCCATAGCAATGACCTGATTACCCAAAAGTTACTATCCCTTCCCTAGAAATTTCTGCATAAACCTCCCCTTAATTTCTATGTAATTGAAAATAGGTATGAATGTTACCACAGAACTTCCCTGAGCTTCTACTTTCAGTGCACTGCCTATGGGGTAGACCTGCTCCACAGGAGCCGTCGTGGAGCTACAACACTGCCCAAGTTGCAACACTGCTGCTTTGATAAAGCTGTTTTCTTCTACCCTAGCACTGGCTCGCCCTGGAGAAGCCAAGAGCCCTGTGGGCTAAGCCCGACTTTGGGGCTCACTTTTCCTGCATCAGCAAGATTGCTTGAGCCCAGGAATTTGAGACCAGCCTGGGCAACAAAGTGAGATCTTCCTTCTCTACAAAAAAACTTTTTGTTAATTGGCTGGGACTACTTGGGAAAATAAAACCACAATGAAATAACACTTCACAATTACTAGAATGGTTAAAATTAAAAAGGCAATACTAAATGTTGCCGAGGAAGTATAACAACTGGAACTCTCTCACACACTGCTGGAGGATGTTAACAATACCTTTGGAGAACTGTTTATAACATTAAATGAACATCTACCCTGTGACTCAGCAATTTTGTTCCTAGATATTTATACAAGAGAAATGAAGGCTGGGTGTGGTGGCTCACACCTGTAATCCCAGCAATTTAGGAGGCTGAGGCAGGCGGATCACCTGAGGTCAGGAGTTCCAGACCAGCCTGGCCAGCATGGTGAAAACCCATCTCTTAAAAATACAAAAATTAGCCAGGCATGGTGGTGTGCACCTGTAATCTCAGCTACTTGGGAGGCTGAGGCAGGAGAATTGCTTGAACCTGGGAGGCAGAGGTTGCGGTGAGCCAAGATTGCACCACTGCATTTTAGCCTGGGCAACAGAACGAGACTCCATCTCAAAATAAAAAAAAAAAAGAGAAAGTATATGTCCACATCCACACAATGACTTATACAAAAATGTTTATGGCAACTTTATTTAAAAAGCCCCAAATGGGAAAAGAAAAAGAAAAAAATACATAAAATTTTTAAAAAGCTCCCAAATGTTCATCAAAAGGAGAATGGGTAAACAAACCATGGTATATGCATACAATGTAATATCACCTAACAATAAAAAAGAATGAGCTATTTATACACTCATCCACATTTTTAAAAGAACCTATTATGTTAATGAAAGAAGAAGGCCTAATGGGTACTTACCGTGTGGCTCCATTTATATGAAACTCAAGGACAGACAAAACTGTTCTATGGTGATGGAAATCAGAAAGTGGAGACGGAAGAGGGAAATTAACCCAGAAAATAAATGATACACTGTTTATAAGAGCACATTCTAAATATATACACTGAAAAGTTGAAAATAAAAGTTTAGGTAAAGATACACCATGTAGCCGGGCGCGGTGGCTCACGCCTGTAATCCCAGCACTTTGGGAGGCTGAGGCGGGTGGATCACGAGGTCAGGAGATCCAGACCATCCTGGCTAACACGGTGAAACCCTGTCTCTACTAAAAATACAAAAAAAATCAGCCAGGCGAGGTGGCAGGCACCTGTAGTCCCAGCTACGCGGGAGGCTGAGGCAGGAGAATGGCGTGAACCCCAGGGGGCGGAGCCTGCAGTGAGCCGGGATCGCGCCACTGCACTCCAGCCTGGGTGAAAGAGCGAGACTCCGTCTCAAAAAAAAAAAAAAAAAGATACACCATGTAGATACTAACCAAAAGGAAGCTGATGTGGTTATATTAACACAAGAAGTATTGCAAGGGATAAAAGAGGGATGTTTCTGTTGGGAGTGGTGGCTCAAGCCTGTAATCCCAGTATTTTAGGAGGCCGAGGTGGGCGGATCGCTTGAGCTCAGGAGTTTGAGACTAGTCAAATGCGGACCTTTTTCAGGCATTCTGCTTCCCAAAATAAAATTGTAGCTCTATTCCTGAAAAGTAGATATTGTAGGAGAATGGGTATGGTGCAGACAATTATCATTCACTGTCAGAAAGTTCAGAATGCAAAGAAATAGACACCAGATACTGTACACCTCCTGAAACAATGCAATAGAAGTCATAGTACTACCTATTAAATAGTCTTTTAAAAATTAAATCTCAATTTAATTAAGACTTCAGATATTTCTTTCATACCACAGAAATATGGGGATAGAGGAACAAGTTAAATGACACCATGAGGATGCAGCCAGCCAAATCCTCTAGAGAGTAGGACATTTTACCAGACAACTGATCTCATTTCTTCAACAAGTCAATGACAGGATAAAAAAAGAGGAGTCAGGGCTGGGTGTGGTGGTTCATGCCTATAATTCCAGCACTTTGGGAGGTCGAGGCAGGCAGATGACTTGAGGTCAGGAGTTTGACACCAGCCTGGCCAACATGGCAAAACTCTGTCTCTACTAATAATACAAAAATTAGCTGGGCATGGTGGCATGCATCTGTAGTCCCAGCTACTCAGGAGGCTGAGAGAGAAGAATCGCTTGAACCCAGGAGGTGGAGGCTGTAGTGAGCTGAGATTGTGTCATTGCACTCCGGACTTGGTGACAGAGTGAGACTGTGTCAAAAAAAAAAAAAAAAAAAAAAAGGAGGAGGCTATACTTTAAATTGAAAGGGACTTAAAATATGCTTCAATGGTAGAACAACCTAATATAATAAGACCTACTTAAATCCTGATTTGAACAAACTAACTATAGAAATATACTTTCTACTATCTCAGGGACATTAGAATATGGACTAGGTTTTAGGAATGACATTAAGGAATTTAATTTTGCTAGACTGCTAAATAATAGTTGTTTAGGCCGGGCGCGGTGGCTCAAGCCTGTAATCCCAGCACTTTGGGAGGCCGAGGCGGGCAGATCACGAGGTCAGGAGATCGAGACCATCCTGGCTAACACGGTGAAACCCCATCTCTACTAAAAATATAAAAAATTAGCCGGGTGTGTTGGCGGGCGCCTGTAGTCCCAGCTACTCGGGAGGCTGAGGCAGGAGAATGGTGTGAACCCGGGAGGTGGAGCTTGCAGTGAGCCGAGATCGAGCCACTGCACTCCAGCCTGAGGGGACAGAGAAAGATTCCGTCTCAAAAAAAAAAAAATAGTTGTTTATCAAATGTTCTTATTTTAAAGATGCAGACTTAGGTTTTGTGGGGAGGAGTGAAAAGATATACTGTCTGGGATTTATCTTAAAATACTGTAGCCAAGAAAAAGTGGGGGAGAGGCATAGGGAGTGTTAGATGAAACAAGTATAGCAAAATATTGATGGTTGTTTAAGCTGGATGATAGATATTGTTTTCCTAATAAGTTGAAAGAAAAAGAATAAAAAGAGGGTTTGTAACTATATGTTCTTGTTTTGTTTTTTAGAGACAAGATCTCACTATGTTGCCCAGGCTATTCTTGAAATCCTGGGCTTAAGTGATACTCCTGCCTCAGCTTAACGAGTACTGGGACTACAGGCATGCACCACCATGCCCAGCTAATTAAAAAAACCTTTTTGTGTGTGTGTGCGTGTGTGTGTGGAAACAGGGTCTTACTATGTTATTCAGACTGATCTCAAACTCCTGGCCTCAAGTGATCCTTCTGCCTCAGCCTCCCAAAGTGCTGGGATTACAGGCATGAGCCATTGTGCCTAGCCACTATACAGTCTTTATCTTCTACTCAGGATCACCATTATGTAATAACCAGATGTCACCCCTACTGGAGTCTTAGCTGTCCATTGGTGAGGTCTGCTCTGTGAGTCATCTTACCGTCTGAGCTGAGCCTGACACTCTCCCATCTTTTCAGGAGATGTGTTCATTTGTGAGGGCTGCCATAACAAAGTCTCGCAAACTGAGAGGCTCAGAACAACAGAAATTTATTTGTCTCAAAATTCTGGAGCCTAGAAGTTCAAAATCAAGGTGTTGGCAGGGCCATGCTCCCTCTGAAACTGTAGGGAGAGGATCCTTCCTTGTCCCTCCCTAGCTTCAGGTGGTTTGCTGGGAATCTTGGGATTCCTTAGAGCTTGTGAGTGCTTTGCTCCAATCCCTTCTTCACATCATAGCTGTCTTCCTTCTATGTGTGTCTGCCCCGTATCCAAATTTCTGTTTCTTTTTTTTTTGTTTTGCTTCTGGCACCATGCATTCTGAATTCAGTCGAATTCAGAATGCATTCATAAGGACCTATGTAATAACCTCATTTTAACTTGATTATCTCTGTAAAGACTCTTACCAAATAAGGTCACATTGCAGGTTTGGACTCTTTAATATATCTTTTTTTGGGAAGTTGGGGGAGGACACAATTCAACTGAGAAAAGAAAAACAGCTCAGGCCGGTTTGAGCTATATGAGGTTTGCAACATTTATCAGGCCCAGAGAGACCTGAGTACTGGACTTCAGCCAGGATCCTCCCCTCCTCCCTTCCTCTCACTAATGCCCGGGGGCAGTTGTTTAAAGGCATTCTGTTCCTAAGCAGCTGCCTCATGCATTATCTTCATTCATATTCCGGAGATTCGAGATACAAAGAACAAGGAATAGCCAATGGATAGTTTATGTTGGCTGGCCCTGGTGGCTCACACCTGTAATCTCAGCACTTCGGAGGCTGAAGCAGGAGGATTGCTTGAGGCCAAGAGTTTGAGACCAGCCCAGGCAACATGGTGAAACCACGTCTCTACAAAAAATACAAAAAATTAGCTGGGCGTGGTGGCACTCACCTGTAGTCCCAGCTACTCAGAAGGCTGAGATGGGAGGATTGCTTGAGCCCAGGAAATCAAGGCTGCAGTGAGCCGTGATTGCATCACTGCACTCCAGCCTAGGCAACAGAGCAAGACCCTGTCTTTAAAAAAAAAGTTTGTCGCCGGGCGCGGTGGCTCACGCCTGTAATCCCAGCACTTTGGGAGGCCGAGGCGGGCTGATCACGAGGTCAGGAGATTGAGACCATCCTGGCTAACACAGTGAAACCCCGTCTCTACTAAAAAAAATACAAAAAATTAGCCGGGCAAGGTGGCAGGCGCCTGTAGTCCCAGCTACTCGGGAGGCTGAGGCAGGAGAATGGCATGAACCCCGAGGGGCGGAACCTGCAGTGAGCCAAGATCGGGCCACTGCACTCCAGCCTGGGCGACACAGCGAGACTCTGGCTCAAAAAAAAAAAAAAAAAAAAAAAATAAAGTTTGTCATTTTAATGTTTTGTTTTGTTTTGTTTTTTTGAGACGGAGTCTCGCTCTGTCGCCCAGGCTGGAGTGCACTGGTGCGATCTCGGCTCACTGCAAGCTCCACCACCCGGGTTCACGCCATTCTCCTGCCTCAGCCTCCCGAGTAGCTGGGACTACAGGCGCCTGCCACCACGCCCGGCTAATTTTTTTTTTTTTTTTTGAGACGAAGTCTCGCTCTGTCGCCCAGGCTGGAGTGCAGTGGCGCGATCTCGGCTCACTGCAAGCTCCGCCTTCCAGGTTCACGCCATTCTCCTGCCTCAGCCTCGCGAGTAGCTGGGACTACAGGCGCCCGGCTGTACACGCCTGGCTATTTTTTTTTTTTTTTTGTAGTTTTAGTAGAGACGGGGTTTCACCGTGTTAGCCAGGGTGATCTCCTGACCTCGTGATCCGCCCACCTCGGCCTCCCAAAGTGCTGGGATTACAAGCGTGAGCCACTGCGCCCAGCCTGGCTAATTTTTTTTGTATTTTTTTAGTAGAGACGGGGTTTCACCGTGTTAGCCAGGGTGATCTCCTGACCTCGTGATCCACCCGCCTCGGCCTCCCAAAGTGCTGGGATTACAGGCGTGAGCCACCACACCTGGCCAGTTTGTCATTTTAATGTAAATTATTGGTAAACAATTTAGGAACTGACCCTCTTCTTTTCCTTCAAATGCCTACTTGTAGGCCCAGCATGGTGGCTGACGCCTGTAATCCCAGCACTTTGGGAGGTCGAGGTGGGCAGATCACTTGAGGTCAGGAGTTCCAGACCAGCCTGGCCAACATGGTGAAACCCCATCTCTACCTGAAAATACAAAAATTAGCCAGGTGTGGTGGCACGTGTCTGTAATCCCAGGTACTAGTTACACAGGAGGCTGAGGCAGGAGAATCACTTGAATCTGGGAGGCGGAGATTGCTGTGAGCCAAGATCACGCCACTGCACTCCAGCCTGGGCAACAGAGTGAGACTCCATCTCAAAAAAACAAACAAACAAAAAAGCAATGCCTACTTGTAACTGCTGCTAATTAGAGTGAATGTTCAGGGCAGCGTGAATCTATGCTTCCAGGTTACAGCCCTCAAACTTGACCCAAATAACCTTTCTACTTATGCTGATTTTGCTTTTTTACCTTTAGGTTGACAGCACAAAAGTTTATCCTCATTGCACTCTGTGGACTGCACCAGATCCCTGCTTCTCCCATTTGACATGTTCACTTCCTCTTATATCCCAAGAGGACTGACAAGGATGGTGTTTAGTTCTGACTTTCCTTTCTCCTTTGGGGCACTGAGCTGTAAGCTCCTTCTATTTTCTAAACGAAATATTATGAAGACGCAACCAAACAAATTTTTCTTTTTTTGATACAGTCTTGCTCTGTTGCCCAGACTGGAGTGCGGTGGCATGATCTTGGCTCACTGCAACCTCCACCTCCTGGGTTCATGAAATTCTCATGCCTAAGCCTCCAAAGTAGCTAGGACTACAGACATGCACCACCATGCCTGGATAATTTTTTGTATTTTTTGGTAGAGATGGCATTTCACCATGTTACCCAGGCTGGTCTCAAACTTCTGGCCTCAAGTTATCTGCCCCCCTCGGCCTCCCAAACTACTGGGATTACAGGCATGAGCCACCGTGCCCAGCCACAAACAAAAATTCTAATAACACAGAGAAAAAAGGAGACAGAAGGGTATGTCATGCTTTTGCACCTGCCTTTTATAACTTAGGTTATTTCCTGGGGATGGAACACCTTGAGCCAGCAGTGCCGTGCTCTTCTGGTGGCAGCTTGTGAGTCTGTCTGCCCCCACGATAAGGAAGCAAATGGCCAAGGAGTCCCCTCTCCTGCTCTGCAGGTTGTTTAAGACTACCCTGACTCCACATGCCTTGGTCACATGTATCAGCCAAAGTCCCTGTAGGAAGTGGACAGCATGTTTAAATTTGGATGAATGGGCTGGGTGAAGTGCCTCATGCCTGTAATCCCAGCACTTTGGGAGACTGAGGTGGGTGGATTACGAGGTCAAGAGATCAAGACCATCCTGGCCAACATGGTAAAACCCCATCTCTACTAAAAATACAAAACTTAGCCGGATGTGGTGGCGTGTGCCTGTAGTCCCAGCTACTCGCGAGGCTGAGGCAGGAGAATCACTTGAAGCCGGAAGGCAGAGGTTGCAGTGAGCCGAGATTGTGCCACTGCACTCCAGCCTAGTGACAGAGCAAGACTCTGTCTCAAATAATAATAACAATAATAATAATAATAATAATAATTTGAATGAATGGAAGAAAACCTGATAAGGGGACTAGCTACAAAGGTGTGAGTCAGGTGTAGGGAAAACAGAAGTGTGATGCCTGTGACTAGTGACGGAAGCAGTTGATGCAGGATTTTTTTTGGTGCTGCTTTGCCAGCCGGAGACCTCTGCAGCCAGTGACACTTCTATCAGGGTGGGAGGCACCCCGCCCACTCAGCTTTGCGGGCTGCACTTGACTTGTGCCCCAGCCTGGATCCCGCACTCACTGTGGGATCTGTGCTTAGCCTGCAGCTGGGCTGGGTGTCCCATGACCTGCTTCCACCTTGGGCATCAGTATTTGGATAAGGGGAACACAGTGGCACCCGAAAGCTTTGGTGATTCCAGCAACTGTGGAACCCCAAAGAGGCTGTTACAGCAGGTTACAGCTCTGGCTTGGGGAAACCCCAAGGTCTGGGGCCCCAGAAGGGTCATGGCTTTTCTCTCCTTCCTACCACCTGCAGCACAGCGCATGAGGTTGGGGACAGAGCATGTCTGAGTCCATTTGTGTTACAGCTCATTCAGTCCCACCGACCCACTCTGGCCTGCAGCTCCTGGGCTGACCCAGCACTGCTTCTGCTTCCCATCATGTGAGGTGGCCTCCTGGCACTGGCAGAGGGCAGAGAGCTACAGTGTTACAACTCTTTTTGTACTTGCATTTGGTGGGTCCCAGGTTCTTGTCCTGCATCCAAGAAGAATGAAGTTATGCTGACAACTGGAAGGTGAGTAAGATGGAGACGAATTTTATTGAGCAATGACACAGCTCTCAGCAGAGAAGCAACCCAAAGTGAGCAGCCCCTACCCAAAAGTGGGTAGTCCCCCACCCAAAGGTGAGTAGTTCCAAAGTGTGGCTGAGTCTGGGGTTTTTATGGGCTCAGAATTGGGGGATGTGTGCTGATTGGTTTGTGAGTATGCAAAAAAGACTAAAAAAAAGGCACCACTCAAAGATGGGCATGACAGTGTAAAAAACCAATTAGGGAAGAGTAGATATATATAAAATGGGTGAAGGGTGGGAACAATGAGGGGAAAGTGCACCAAATGGGAAGAGAGTTTCTCAGTTCAGTTCGTGGATTTATCAGGGACTTGCAGGTTGGTTTTCAGGCTTTAAACTCTCTTTGGCTTGAAGGTTGGGTTTCACCAGGGACCCGCCCCTATCTACCTAAGAATCTGTCAGCCTCCTGCCACTATCAGTGTTACCATCCCTATAGCTAAGGGCATGCAGTGAACAGTTATGTGAGTCATGTAGAGAGGGAGACTTGATGGGTCAAGACCCAGACAGCTCAAGGTGACCTGGGGAGGAATCTGGGGAGATAGATACCCCTACCTTAATCTCATTCCTCCCTCCACTCCCCTCACAGTTCTTACCTTCGACTGAACACCACTGGAAGGCAGAGGGTATGGAAGTCTTTAATGAGGACCATGGAGGTCAGTCTCCAAGGGCTGCAGAGAGTAGCAGGGGAGGGTGGAGTGTGGATCTGTGGGGGAAGATAGAAGATATTAGGCCCATTTTCTCTCTCCTGGAAAACTGCAGTACCCTCCCCTGTGCTCTTTCTAACTCCATAGCTGACTCCCCCTTCCCAAGCCATCTTCTACTCAGGCACCAGAGTGATCTTTCTGAAAAGCAGATCAGATCAAATCACAGCCTCTTTAAAAAGAGCACTCCACTCCCTGTTTTTGGATGAAGACTCCTTAGCCTACCATCAAGGCTCTTTCCAACATGAGCCCTGCTAACCTTTGGAGAGGCCATGTGCTTCGTAGGAGGCAGGCGCTGGGCCCAGCACCAAGGAGTGGATAAAGATCATTCCAAACTAGTCATGGTGGTTTGATTCCCTCAATTATGACTCAGGCATGGGCAGATAACACACTCCTGGCCAATGGAACACAAGAGGAAGTCTGCTGGGGGCTTCTGAGAAAGGTTTCCCTGTTGGTAGAAAAAGATGCCATTTCTTCTTCATTTGGAAGTTGTCACGCATGGAATTGAAGGACGAATCTTACAACCATGAGGACAGCTAAGACATGTGGCAGTGGGCAGAGCAAAGACATGAAGAGAACCTGAGTCCTTAATGGTATCACAGAGTTGCTAACTTAACCAATCTGGACACCATCTACCTCTCCTCCTCTTGTTATGAGATCTACTAAATTGTCTTTACTGTTTAATCTAGTTCAGTTGAAAATATCCTAATTTAATCAGTATGCCAGGCACTTTCAATTTTTGTGCCTTTGGATAGACTGGTGTCCTTTGACTAGAATGCCTTTATTGTGCTTAATGCATGAACTCCTATGCATCCATCAGAACCCCCCTCCATTGTCATCTTGCCTGTAGAACCCTATTTTCTTCCTTTAGGGGTTTAATTACTGCCTCCTTTGTAATTCCTATGTGCACCTATGACACTAGAAATTGGCTTTGTCTAGTTTTCTTTTTTCCCTTTTTCCTACTTCAAGGGAGCAACCAAGTCATTGCATTCTGAAGGTTGGGGTTTATCTTGTCCCAAGGACAATTAACTGGCTTAAAAAAAGTTTTTATGGAGGAAATTTTTTTTTTTTTTTTTTTTTTTGAGACGGAGTCTCGCTCTGTCGCCCAGGCTGGAGCGCAGTGGCGCAATCTCGGCTCACTGCAAGCTCCGCCTCCCGGGTTCACGCCATTCTCCTGCCTCAGCCTCTCCGAGTAGCTGGGACTACAGGCGCCCGCCACCACGCCCGGCTAATTTTTTTGTATTTGTAGTAGAGACGGGGTTTCACCGTGGTCTCGATCTCCTGACCTCGTGATCCGCCCGCCTCGGCCTCCCAAAGTGCTGGGATTACAAGCGTGAGCCACCGCGCCCGGCGGAAATTTTGAACATATACAAAAGTAAAGAGAATAGTAAAATGACTCATATGGATCTATCACCCAGCCTTAATAATGATCAATATTTTGTCAGTCTTATTTCCTCTATCCCCACACTTTAAAAAAAAAAATAGAGTATTTTAAAGCATATCTTAGGCATCATGTAATTTCACTTATTAATACTTCAGAATACATTTTTAAATAATAAGTTGAGGTTAAAAACAAACCTTGATGATTGGAGCTTTTGCTTTTTGAAGCTGAATGTAATGGTTTATTAACGTATTTAACAAATATTTACAAGCTCCCACTGGGCTCCAGGCCCTTTCTTGGCTCTGCTGGTATTGTGGCAAACAAGGAAGAGAAAACCCACATTTTCATGGAGCTATACAAGGAAACACACTATGAACAAGATAATTTCAGAGAGTGATCAACAAAATGAGGAAATAAGACAGGGTCAGTCATGTGCCCATGACTGGGGCACGGAGGATATTTGTCTTTCTGTGCCTGGCTTATTTCACTTAGCATAATGTCCTCCGATTACTTGCTTCTTCTGTGCTAAAAAGTACCTGCCTCCAAGGACCCTGGGAAGGAAGAAATGGTTGAATAGATCTGGAGCACTGGTTACAGACACAGGCACCTAGTAAGAGCTACATGTGGGAAGGAAAAAGCAAAACCTTTCTGAGGAGGCAACGTTTGAGCTGAAACCTGAATGAGGAGAAGGAATAGCTCCTTGAAGATCTGCAAAGAGCCTTGGAGTAGGGAAACGCAGGAGAAAAGGCCCTGAGGCAGAGCTGAAGAGACCAGAATGAGAAGAACCAAGCCACAGTTGTTTTTTTTTCCTTTTTTTCACATGTTCCGAAAAGCCACAGTTGTTTTTGTTTTTGTTTTTGTTGTTTTTTTGAGGAAGGGTCTCACTCAGTTGCCTACCCTGGAATGCAATGGCATGATCTTGGCTCAATGCAACTTCTGCCTCCCAGGTTCAAGTGATTCTCCTGCCTTAGCCTCCTGAGTAGCTGGGATTACAGGCACACGCCACCATACCCAGCTAATTTTTCATAGTTTTAGTAGAGATGCAGTTTCGCTATGTTGGCCAGGCTGGTCTTGAACTCCTGCTCTCAAGTGATCTGCCTGCCTCAGTCTCCCGAAGTGCTAGGATTGCAGGCATGAGCCACTGCGCCTGGCCCAAGCCACAGTTTTACATGACTGAAAGTCAACACAGTCTTAAAGATGACTGAAGTTAATTATTGTGAATTGTCTGTCTCAGGGTTTTGTTCACAGAGTTGTAATTTTTGAAGATTAAAATGATACATAATTTATAAATAATTGAGTATTTATTCTATTAAATTTATTTTTCTTGCTATCCTGTCAGAAACATTATTATGTTAAGTCAAGTTATTCACCTAATTTGTGTCCTATTGACAGTAATGATCATAAAGTTAAAAATTATGTTTAAACTACATAAAATTTGAATCTATTTTCATTAAGTATAATTAAAGTAAATGTGAAATATTAAAATTTAAAAGTTGTTTATTTGTTTTCTCAAAAGTTATTTCTCTTCTAAACTATGCAAAATTGGCTGGGCTACTAAAACAACTTAAAATATGCAAAATTATTAAAATTAAAAGGCAAATAGAATTATAATAAATGAATGTTAAATTTCAAAATTAAAGTTTAAAAAACAAATCTGAATTTATTTTTTGAAAGTTTAATTAAATATCGTTAGTGCTTTTTCTTTTTTCTTTTGAGACAGGGTCTTGCTCTGTCACCCAGGCTGGATTGCAGTGGTACAAACACAGTTCACTGCAGCCTCAAACTCCTGGGCTCAAGAGATCCTCCTGCCTCAGCCTCCCAAGTAACTGAGACCACAGGTGCATGCCACCACATTCAGCTAATTTTTAAATTTTTTATAGAGATAAGGTCTCCCTGTGTTGCCAAAGCTGGCCTCAAACTCCTGGCCTCGAGTGATCCTCCTGCCTTGGCCTTCCAAAGAGCTGGGATTACAGGCATGAGTTACTGCACCCGGCCTTCCTTTCTCTTTTTTTAGAGAAGGGAATCTCACTATATTGCTCAGGCTAGAGTGCAGTGGCTGCTTATAGGCACAATCATAGCGCACTGCTGCCTCTAATTCCTGGCTTCAGGGGATCCTCTCGCCTCAGCCTCCTGTGAGTAGCTGGGACTATAGGCATGCACCACTGCACCCAGCTAAATATTTTTAGAAACCTAAAACCATTTGCAATTCTACTTGCAATGCCAGTGCCCATCTAGCTGCCAGTGTCAATAACCGGTATCACGTTTCACTCACATTATATCTAGACAAACTGGTATGCAAAGTTAAGAGTAATAACATTCTCAATTTGCAAAATATTCCTCAGTTACCATGTGTAACGCTTGTGAGTATAGAACTAATTTGTGAGTACTTCTGGAACCACAAATTGGAATATAGAGAGCAGTGAGAATTGTACTTCTGATACAACTGGGGAAAATGCTTCATTGTGCAAGAGTCTACTGGAAGAACAGAAAACCAAATATCACATATCCGCACTTACACTGACCACACATGGCCACAAAGAAGAGAACAATAGGCCGGGCGCGGTGGCTCACACCTGTAATCCCAGCACTTTGGGAGACTGAGGCGAGTGGATCATGTGAGGCCAGGAGTTTGAGACCAGCCTGGCCAACATGGTGAAACCCCCGTCTCTACTAAAAGTACAAAAAAATTAGCCAGGCATGGTGGCCTGCACCTATAGTCTCAGCTACTCGGGAGGCTGAGGCAAGATAATTGCTGAAACCCGGGATGCGGAGGTTGCACTACAGCCTGGGTGACAGAGTGAGACTTCGTCTCAAAAAAAAAATAAATAAATAAAATAAAAAGAAAAGAAAAAAGAAGAGAACAATAGATATTGGGGCATATTTGAGGGTGGAGGGTGGGAGGAGGGTGAGGATTGAAAAATTACCAATGGCTGGCCGGGCGCGGTGGCTCACGCTTGTAATCCCAGCACTTTGGGAGGCCGAGGCGGGTGGATCACGAGGTCAGGAGATCGAGACCACGGTGAAACCCCGTCTCTACTAAAAATAGAAAAAAATTAGCCGGGCGTGATGGCGGGCGCCTGTAGTCCCAGCTACTCGGAGAGGCTGAGGCAGGAGAATGGCGTGAACCCAGGAGGCGGAACTTGCAGTGAGCCGAGATTGCGCCACTGCACTCCAGCCTGGGTGACAGAGTGAGACTCCGTCTCAAAAAAAAAAAAAAAAAAAAAAAAAAAGAAAAATTACCAATGGATATTATTATGCTGATTACCTGGGTGACAAAATTACCTGTACACCAAACCGCTGTGACATGCAATTTACTTGTGTAACAAATGTGTACCTGTACCCCTTGAACCTAAAAAGTTGGAAAGAAAAAAACTTATTGCATTTATTCTTTCTGAAGGGATAGATTTGGCAAAATTTTAATTCATATGTCTTCTCTCTTATCCAAGTGATTCCACCACTCAAATCCTCCCCATACCCTAAAACAGTGTCTGTCTTGAATGTAAGCAATGGCACAACCAACTGAAAGGCATTTGAATGCAGTCATCTTTTCTTTTTCTTTCTTTTTTAATTTTTTTGTTGTTTTTTAGAGACAGGGTCTCACTCTGTTCCCCAGTCTGGAGTGCAGTGGCACAATCATGGCTTGCTGGGACATCAACCTCCTGGACTCAAGCAAGCCCCCCACCTCAGCCCCCCTCGTAGCTGAGACTACATGCGTGCACCACCACACCTGGCTAATTTTTGTATTTTCGTAGAGACGGGGTTTCGCCATGTTGCCCAGGCTGGTCTCAAACTCCTGGGCTCAAGCCATCTGCCTGCCTCGGCCTCCCAAAGTACCGGGATTACAAGTGTGAGCCACCATGCCCAACCTTGTCTTTAGAGATGTAGATAAGCATTTCCCTGGGGCCTGAATGGGGTTGGTCCTGAGAGTGGATAGTTAGGATTATGGGTTGAATGGTGTCAGTGCTGAGCACCAGATCACAAATGACAGAAGTGGCTTTACATAAATTTCACATATGTGTTTGTGAGATATTGAGCCCTCTAGAGCAGGAGCCAAGAGCAAGGGTCCCTCTCTCCTTGTTCTAAGGAGGTACTGCCATCTAGGAGTACCAGGCAAAGGCTGGAAGGAAGGAAGGCAGCCCAGAGTCTAGTGTAAGGAGCAGCGACTAGTCCACAACCTCAGATCTGGGGTACAGGAAGACTGTATGTAGCAGAAGTCACTGCTCCTGGGAAACCCTCAAAGACCAGCAGGTGTCATTGAGGCATGTTTTCCTCATGAGTTCTAATCCTACCATTGGGAGATTTCAACACACTAAACACACATTTCAACATAATTTGGCAGCAACTGAATGCTGGCGTTGTCAATGGTTTGTTAATCAATTGACTAATTAAGCAAGCACATATGCAGTGCCACTACGCACACTATGCACACTATGCAGGGCCTGGAAGGGAGCATTGCACAAGGTTAGGGAGTTCCTCATTCACAGTCCTGCAGGCAAGGCACACAACAAATCCAGTGGGTAGACTTCCCAGGAAGAGCCGTTTGAGTCATATAGGAATGGATGGTTCTTTTGAAATCTCATCCACAGCAAATGTGGAATAGGAGGCTGAGCTCCCCAGTGGATGTCTCTCTTAGGACAGCTTCCTGAATCAGGGAGGTAATTAGCTCTCCAGCCAGATTGATTTATGTTCTCAAGTTAATATTGCTAAATGGCATCCCCAGAGACAGTCTGCTGGAATTTCATTTGTATTGCTAATCAAGGGACTGTCTGGTATACTACTTAATAACAAGCTCCACTCTGATAATTTCTGACCTCAAGATGGGTGTTTTAGGCCCAGTAGATGCCCAGAAAATTACTTTCCTGATCCTCAAGTCTGATCCTTACAAATAACTGGGATTAGAAGAATGGAGGCAGAATGGCTCAAAGAAAAGAGCAGGGACTTTAGAGTCAGGCAGACCTGGAAGTCCTGGGCTTCTAGGCTGTGTGACCTTGAGCAAGGCATTTCTATTCTCCCAGCTTCAGTTTCCTCATCTGTAAAATGGTGACATTGGCATCTGTATCAGGCCATTGTTGCATTGCTATAAATACCTGAGACTGGGTAATCTATAAAGAAAAGAGGTTTACTTGGCTCACGGTTCTGCAGGCTTTATAGGAAGCAGGTGCTGGTACCTGCTTAGCTTCTAGGGAAGCCTCAGGAAGCTTACAATCATGGAGAAGGCAAAGGGGGAGCAGGCACGTCACATGGTAAAAGCAGGAGAGAGAGAGAGAGAGTGTTGGGGGTGGGGGGGGTGCCACCCACTTTTAAATGACCAGATCTTTATCTGGTGACTATTATGAAGACAGCACCAACCCATGATGCATGTGCCTCCATGATCCAAACACCTCCCACCAGGCCCCACCTCCAGGATTGAGGATTACAATTCAACACGAGATTTGGGTAGGGACAAATATCCAAACTAAATCAGCATCTATTTCACTGGGTCAGTGAAATGACTAAAGGCAACAATGCATTGTAAAGACCCAACGTGAGGCAGGCAAAAACAACTGTTTCAGCCTGGCGCGCTGGCTCACGCTTGTAATCCTAGCACTTTGAGAGGCCAAGGCAGGAGGATCATCTGAGGTCAGGAGTTTGAGACCAGCCTGGCCATTATAGTGAAACCTTGTCTCTACTAAAAATACAAAAATTAGCTGGGCGTAGTGGCAGGTGCCTGTAATTCCAGCGAGTTGGGAGGCTGCGGTGGGAGAATCACTTGAACCTGGGAGGTGGAGGTTGCAGTGAGCTGAGATCATGCCACTACACTCCAGCCTGGGTGACAGAGTAAGACTCTGTCTCAAAACAAAACACCCCCCCATCCCCCCCCCACACAAATGTTTATTTTGTTCTTTCCTTCTGGCACCAAATGACAAAAAATGGTTAGGCTTTCTAAATAGGTTGGGTTTCTTGCTAGAGGTGATGCCTGGAATGTTAGTTAGAAAGGCAGGGATTCTTGAGACAGATTTGTTAAAAGTAAATAAGGCTGGGCGCCGTGGCTCATGCCTGTAATCCTAGCACTTTGGGAGGCTGAGGCAGGAGGATCACGAGGTCAGATCAAGACCATCCTGGCTAACACGGTGAAACTGATTTGAGTGATAACGTTAGTCCTTTTGCTTAGCTGTCTTGCATTAACTAATCTCTTTCTTTACTGCAATACCAGGGTCTCAGTGAATTGGTTTTGTCTGTGCAGCAGGCAGGAAGAAACCATTGGGCGATTACATGCGGAATACCACTGAATTGTACACTTTAAGTTGTTGATTTTGCTATGTGATATCATCTAAATTTTTTTAAAAGATAAAGAACAAAAAGGGGACACCCCTACACATCCTAAAAACATTAAAAAGAAAATAAGGGAATATTACCAAGAAACATATGGCTGTAAATTTGACAACTTAGCAGACAAATTCCTTAAAAGACACAAACTGCCAAGCTCATTTAAGAGGACATAACCTGAATTGTCCAATATCTGTAAAAGAAATTGGATTTTTTGTTTTTGAGTTGGAGATCTCACTCTGTCTCCCAGGCTGGAGTGCAGAGGCTTACTGCAGTCTCAACCTCCCTGGGCTGAGATGATCCTCCCACCTCAGCCTCCTGAGTAGCTGGGATTACAGACATGTGCCATCATACCTGGCTAATTTTTGTATTTTTTTTATAGAGATGGGCTTTCCCCATGTTGCCCAGGCTGATTTTGAATTACTGGGCTCAAGTGATCCACTCACCTCAGCCTCCCAAATTGCTTGTAGTACAGGCATAAGTTACTGCGCCCAGCCAGAAATTGGATTTTTAGTTTTAAAAATTCTAACAAAATAGGGCTGGGCCCGGTGGCTCACGCCTGTAATCCCAGCACTGCGGGAGGCTGAGGTGGGTAGATCATGAGGTCAAGAGATCAAGACCATACTGGCCAACTTGGTGAAACCCCGTCTCTACCAAAAATACAAAAAAAAATTAGCCAGGTAAGGTGGTGGGCACCTATAATCCCAGCTACTCCGGAGGCTGAGGCAGGAGAATCACTTGAACCCGGGAGGCGGAGGTTGCAGTGAGCCAAGATTGCGCCACTGCACTCCAGCCTGGTGACGAAGCAAGACTCCGTCCAAAAAAAAAAAAGAAAGAAAAAGAAAAGAAAAGAAAGTCTAACATCATTCACGATAAAAACTGTCAGTATACTAGTAACAGAAGGGAATATCCTCAACCTGATAATTGATATCAGTAAAATACCTACATCTAACATCATATTTAATGGTAAGAGACTGAGTGCTTTTCCACTGAGAAAGAGAACAAGGTAAGGGTATCTGTTCTTGTCACTCCTATCCAACATTATAATGGAACATTACAATAAGATTATAAAAAAGCATATAGATTGGAAAGGAAGAAATAAAACTGTACTAACAGATTACATAATCGTCTATACAGAAAATCTCAAAGAATCTACAAAAATGTCCTACTATAAGTAATAAGCAACTTAGCAAGGTCACAGGATATGTGGTCAATATAAAAATCAATTTTAATTCTGTACACTAACAGTGAAAATTGGGGCAGGGAGTGGTGGCTCACACCTGCAATCCCAGCACTTTGGGAGGCCAAGACAGGCGGATCATGAGGTCAGGAGATGGAGACCATCCTGGCTAACGTGGTGAAACCCCGTCTCTACTAAAAATACAAAAAAATTAGCTGGGCGTGGTGGTGGGCACCTGTAGTCCCAGCTACTTGGGAGGCTGAGGCAGGAGAATGGCGTGAACCCAGGAGGCGGAGCTTGCAGTGAGCCAAGGTTGCACCACTGCACTCCAGCCTGGGCGACAGAGTGAGACTCTGTCTCAAAAAAAAAAAAAAAAAAAGAAAAAGAAAATTGGAACTTGAAATGTTAAAAACCGGCTGGGTGTGGTGGCTCATGCCTGTAGTCCTAGCACTTTGGGAGGCCGAGGTGGGTGGATCATGAGGTTGGGAGTTTGAGACCAGCCTTGCCAACATGGTGAAACCTTGTCTCTACTAAACATACAAAAAAATTAGCTGGGTATGGTGGCGTGAGCCTACTTGGGAGGCTGAGGCAGGAGAATCACTTGAACCTGGGAGGCGGAAGTCACAGTGAGCAGAGGTCGAAGTGAGCCGAGATCGTGCCACTGCACTCCAGCCTGGGCAACAGAGCAAGACTCTGTCTCAAAAAAAAAAAAGGACGAGGAAATGTAAAAACCATTGTGGCCGGGCGCAGTGGCTCACGCCTGTAATCCCAGCACTTTGGGAGGCTGAGGTGGGTGGATCACGAGGTCAGGAGATCGAGACCATCCTGGCTAACACGGTGAAACCCCATCTCTACTAAAAATACAAAAACTTAGCCGGGCATGGTGGCGGGCGCCTGTAGTCCCAGCTATTCGGGAGGCTGAGGCAGGAGAATGGCATGAACCTGGGAGGTGGAGCGTGCCACTGCACTCCAGCCTGGGCAATAGAGCAAGACTCTGTCTCAAAAAAAAAAATATTATAATTTTTTTTACATTACAAATGTAATGTAAGTACCATTGAAATGTGAAGTACCATCGCCAGTTGCAGTGGCTCATGCCTGTAATCCTGGCATTTTGGGAGGCTGAGGTGGGTGGATTGCTTGACCCTAGGAGTTCAAGATCGGCCTGGGCAACATGGGAACATTTCTCAGTCTCTACAGAAAAAAATGCAAAAAATATCTGGGTGTGGTGGTGCATGCCTGTAGTCCTAGCTACTTGGAGGCTTAGCTGGGAGGACCACTTGAGCCCCAGGAGGTTGAGGCTGCAGTGAGCTGTGATGGTGCTGTTGCTGGGCTTTTCCTTAGTTCAGCTAAAGATGGGGTCCTTGTCACATGGCCATGAGAATCTAGGCTTGCAGACAATTTGAAGAATTAGAAAAATGGGATTTATTGGGCCAAATGAGAAACAAAGAGGGAAACAGAGACTCTCAGCAGAGTGAACGTACTGTTAGTACGTGCTTCCTTCCTCACGGATTGAATTGCAGGTTCCACCCAGGAAAAGGAAGGGGCAGGCTCCTCCCCACTGCAAACAGCAGGAACTTCTGTGGCTCCATCCCAGTGTGCACTCCTCCCATTGCACAGGCTGGTTGAAGTTCCTCCGGGATCCCTTCCCATCTGGCTGTCTCAGTGCCATTGCACTCCAGCCTGGGTGACAGAGTGAAACTTTGTTTCAAAAAAAAAAGTATCCTTTATAATAACACCAAAAGACGTGAAATAGGTATAAATCTAACAAAATGTGTGCAGCAGATTTACACAGCAAACTACAAAACCCTGATGAGAGAAATCAAAGGAGACTAAAACAAATAAGATATATCATGTTCATGGATAAGAACACTCAATATTATTAAGGTGTCTTAAATTGATCTGTACATTCAGTGCAATCCATTTTAAAGTTCTAGCAATATTTTGGTAGAAATCCACAAGCTGATTCTAAGAATTATGTGGAAAAGAAAAGGAACTAGAATGGTCAAAACAATTTTGAAAAAGAAGAACGAGTCTAGGTGCGGTGGCTCATGCATGTAATCTGAGCACTTTGGGAGCCACGATGCATCACTTGTGGCCAGGAGTTCAAGACCAGCCTGGGTAACATAGAGACACCCCATCTCCAGAAAAACATTTTTCAAATTAGCTAGAGGCTGGGTGCGGTGGCTCACGCCTGTAATCCCAGCACTTTGGGAGGCCAAGGCGGGCGGATCACAAGGTCAGGAGATCGAGACCATCCTGGCCAACACAGAGAAACTCTGTCTCTTCTAAAAGTACAAAAAATTAGCCAGATGTGGTGGTACACACCTGTAGTCCCAGCTACTCAGGAGGCTGAGGCAGGAGAATCGCTTGAACCTGGAAGGTGGACGTTGCAGTGAGAAAAAAAAAATTAGCTGGGTGTGATAGTGCACACCTGTGGCCCTAGCTACTAGAGAGGCTGAGGTGAGAGAATTTCTTGAGCCCAAGAGTTAGAGACTGAAGTGAGCTAAAAACAAACAAACAACAACAAAAACAAACAAACAAAAAAAGTTGGAGGACTCATAGTACCTGATTTCAAGTCTTACTACAAAGATAGATAATCAGGGTAAAGTAATATTGGCAAAAGGATGGACACATACATCAGTGGAACAAAACAGAGTCCAGAGAATGATCCACACATAAATACCAATTAATTTTTTTTTCTTTTGAGACAGAGTCTTGCTCTGTCACCCAGGCTGGAGTGCAGTGGTGCGATCTCAGCTCACTGCAACCTCTGCCTCCTGGGTTCAAGTGATTCTCCTGCCTCAGCCTCCCAAGTAGCTGGGATTACAGGTGTGCGCCACCACGCCTGGCTCATTTTTTGTATTTTTAATAGAGACGGAGTTTCACCATGTCGATCAGGCTGGTCTCAAACTCCTGACCTCAGTTGATTCAGTTGATTCACCTGCCTCGGCCTCCCAAATTACTGGGATCACAGGTGTGAGCCACCACGCCAGCCCACCAATTGGATTTTTGAAAACATTTTTACTGAGATATAATTCACATATTATAAAAATTCACCCATTTAAAGTGTACATTTCGATGCTTTTATTATGTTCACAGAGTTGTACAACCATCATCAAAATGTAAGTTTAGAACATTTCAATTCCTCAAAAAGAAACCCCATATCCATTAGCAGTCTACTCTTCAGTCTCCTGTTCCCTCAACCCTAGGAAACCACTAATCTACTTTCTATCTGTATATATTTGCCTAATCTTGACATTTCATATGAATGGAATTATACAATATGTGGTCTTTTGTGACTGGCTTCTTCTACTTAGCATAATGTTTTCAAGGTTTACCCACATTGTAGCATGTACCAATATTTAATTCCTTTTTATTATGAAATAATATTTCATTGTATGGCTATACTACATTTTAGGTATCTAGTCAGCAGTTGAGGTGTTGGGGCTCAGGATACCCCACCTCAAAATACGACTGTAGGAGACCAGAATGTGCTGCCCCAAAATATACTTCCTTGGCATATTTCAAGCTGGTTATTCTGAGAAACTGCAGACAGGAGCAGCTCTAAAAAGCTTTCCTTTTGTACAAGAAATTTGCATCTATAAAGGAAACCTATACTAGTAAAAGTATCTGTGTCAGGAAGAGGGCTGCTCAGAGACAATTTTTATTACCTGAGAGCAGGAAATGCCATAGCGAAACATGATGTTTTGGGATGCTGATTACTTTGAACCGAGGGTACTTGTGGAACAGCAGATTCAAGCGGAGTCTTTCTCTGAATTCCCCCTTATTTGCCTAAAGACAGATCCTCCAAAAGGAACTCAGAAGTCATGACGATTAACTCCATATCAGGAGGAGAGACTAGAGCTCTGTCTTCTCTCTATCCCACCCAGATTATCACCTGTTCTTCTGAAGGCCCATTCATCTTCCCAAAATTCATTTACTATTCCTACTCCCTAAATTGCCTATATTCCCTTTCACCTCTCCTCTAGGAAGAGGGCATATTAGCTTCTAGATCACCCTGGGTTATCGCATATTCACTTTTCTTTCATGGGATGCCCTTTGGCATGTAATAAATTTGTATACCTTTTCTTTTATTAATCTGTCGCATGTCAACTTAATTTGTAGCCTAGCCAAAGAACAGAGCAGGGTAAAGGGAAGCCATTTTCCCCTCTTGTAACCAGCCAATGGGTTCACCTTGCCTGCTGCTTAGACATAGCTTATTTGTCAAGACATGGCAATTGCAATAGAGGAAGAGTAATTCATACAAGAGTAATTCACAATGGCTGTAAGGGAGACTGGAGTTTTATATTACTCAAATCAGTCTCCCTGAAAATTTGGAGATCAGAATTTTAATATCTTTTTAAATTTTTTAACTGTTTCTTTTTTTTTCTTTTTTTTGAGACAAGGTCTGGTTTTATTGCCCAAGCTGCAGTGCAGTGGCACAATCTTGGCTCACTGTAACCTCTGCCTCCTGGGCTTAAACCATCCTCCCACCCTATCCTCCCAAGTAGCTGGGACTACAGGCATGCACCACCAGCTAATTTTTGTATTTTTGGTAGAGACAGGGTTTCTCCTTGTTGCCCAGGCTGGTTTCAAACTTGTGAGCTCAAGCAATCCACCCGCCTCGGCCTCCCGAAGTGCTAAGATTACAGGTGTGAGCCACTGCACCCAGCCAGGATCAGAGTTTTTAAGAATAATTTTGTGGGTAGGGGGGCAGTGAGCCAGGAGTGCTGATTGGTCAAGTCAGAGATGAAATCATAGGGAGTCAAAACTGTTCTCTTGTGCTGAGTCTGTTCCTGGGTGGGGGCCACACGACGAGATGAGCCAGTTTATCAATCTGGGTGGTGCCAGCTGATCCATCCAGTGTAGGGTCTGCAAAATATCTCAAGCACTGATCTTAGGTTTTACAATAGTGATGTCATCCCCAGGAGCAATTTGGGGAGGGTCAGAATCTTGCAGCCTGCAGCTGCATGACTCCAAAACCATAATTTCTAATCTTATGGCAAATTTGTTAGTCTTGCAAAGGCAGTCTAGTCCCCAGGCAGGAAGGAGGTTTGTTTTGGGAAAGGGCTGTTATGGTCTTTGTTTGAAAGCTAAACTATAAACTAAGTTCCTCCCAAAGATAGTTTGGCCTATGCCCAGGAATGAACAAGGACAGTTTGGAGGTTAGAAGCAAGATGGAGTGGGTTAGGTCGATCTCTTTTGCTGTAATAATTTTCTCAGTTATGGTTTTTGCAAAGGCAGTTTCATTCTCCTACAATGAACATTTGTGTTGTTTCCACTTTTTGGCTATTATGAATAATGTTATGACCACCCATACATAAGTTTGTGCAAACATATGTTTTTATTTCTCTTGAGGCAACCCCCAAGAGAATAGGCATTCAGTTGTCTCCAAATTAAGTTGAATTATATGTGCTCAGGGTGTTTAAAACTCCAAATGGTTAAGTTAGAACCAATCAGAGAATCTATCTCTGTCATCTGCTGGCCTTTGAGGGCTTCCCAGGAACAATGACTTCTGCTTCTTATTGCTTTCCTGTGCTCCAGATCTGAGGTTGTGGCCTAACCACTGTTGCCCTATGCCAGGAGTAGAATTGCTGGGTCATGTTGTAGCAGGATGAGCCGTGGACAAAACCCCACAGACACCGAGATAGTGAAGGAAGTGGCTTTAATCAGCTGGAAGCATTGGCAGACTAACGTCTTAAAATCCGAGATTGTCAGGTGCCCAACTTCTGTCCCTTTTAAGGGCTCACAACTCTGAGGGGGTCCACGTGAGAGGGTCGTGATCAATTGAGCAAGCCAGGGGGTATGTGACAGGGGCTGCAAGCACTGGTGGTCAGAGTGAAACAGAACAGAACGAGAGGTTTCACAATGTCCTTCCATATAATATCTGGAATCTATAGATAACATCAGTTGCTAGGTCAGGGGTGGAATTTTAACTACCAGGCTTAGGTCAGGCAGGCCTAGGCCTGGTTTCGGGTCTGGTTCCTTGGTTTCGGGTCTGGTTCCTAGGCGCCGGGCTACCTGCTTTTGTTTCTCTTTTCTTTCCTTTTCTGAGTATAAAACAATATAAAACAATATGAGAGGGTCTGTCTCTCTTCTCTCAATGTGGTAACATTATGTTTAACATTTTTAGAAACTTCCAAATTTTCCAAATTGTTTTTCATTTCTTTTTCTTTTCTCTTTTTTTTTTTTTTTGACACAACATCATGTTTTGTCACCCAGGCTAGAGTATAGTGGTGTGATCTTGACTCACTGCAACCTCCACCCCTCAGGCTCAAGCAATCCTCCTACCTCAACTTCTCAAGTAGCTGGGACTACAGGCATGTAGGCATGGCTGGATAATTTTTTGTATTTTTTGTAGAGAAGGAGTTTTGCCATGTTGCCCAGGCTGGTCTCGAACTCCTGGACTCAAGCGATCTGCCTGCCTCAGCCTTCCAAAGTGCTGGGATTACAGGTGTGAGCCATCATGCCTAGCCCAAATTGTTTTTCAGGGCAACAACTTCGTTTTACATTCTCACCAGTAATATATGAACGTTCTGATTTCTCCACATCCTTACTAACAGTTGGTATTATCTGTCTTTTTTATGTTATCCACTAATAATTGAGAAGAGATATCTCAATGTGATTTTTGACAAAGATGCAAAGGCTATTCCATGGAAAAAGGATCGTTTTTCAACAAATGGTGCCAGAATAATCAGATATCTATGCACATTAATTGACCCTTGATCCTAACCTTTCATCACAAACAAAAATTAACTTGAAATAGATAATAGATTTAAATGTAAAGGATAAACCTATAAAACTTCTGGAAGAAAACATAAAGAAAAAGCTTTGTCATCTAGGTCAAGCAAAAAATTCTTGGCTATTATATAAAAAATATAACAAAAGAAAAAATGGGCTGGGTGCAGTGGCTCACAACTGTAATCCCAACACTTTGGGTGGCTGAGGCAGGCAGATTGCTTGAGTGAAGGAGTTCGACACCAGCCTGGGGAACGTGGCAAAACTCTGTCTCTAAAAAAAAATACAAAAAATTAGCTGGGCATGGTGGCACACACCAGTCCCAGCTACTTGGGAAGCTGAAGTGGGAGAATCACCTGAGCCCAGGAAGTCAAAGCTGCAGTGAGCTATGATTGAGCCACTGCACTCTAGCCTGGGTGATAGAGTGAGATCCTATCTCAAAAAAATAAAAAAAAAGAGAAAGAAAGAAATAAAAAACGATAAATTGGACTTTATCAAAATTAAGAACTTTCACTCTTCGAAAGACACTGTTAATAGAGTGAAAAGGGCTGGGCGCCTGTAATTGTGAGCCTGGCTCACGCCTGTAATCCCAGCACTTTGGGAGGCCGAGGCAGGCGGATCATGAGGTCAGGAGACTGAGACCATCCTGGCTAACATGGTGAAACTGCGTCTCTACTAAAAATACAAAAAAATTAGCCGGGCATGGTGGCGGGCGCCTGTAGTCCCAGCTACTCGGGAGGCTGAGGCAGGAGAATGGCGTGAACCCGGGAGGCGGAGCTTGCTGTGAGCCAAGATTGAGCCACTGCACTCCAGCCTGGGTGAAAGAGCGAGACTCCATCTCAAAAAAAAAAAAAAAAAAAATAGAGTGAAAAGATGAGCCACAAATTTGGACAAAATATTTGCAAAACACATATGAGGCAAAGGGAAAACTTCCCCTTTGCTTTCTGAATGTTCACTGAAATCAACTGACAAAAGACAGATTAATAGGAGAAAAGGCATACAACTTTATTAATGTGCATGGGATGTTAGCAGTGGCAAATCCATATGAGTCTGCAGCAACTTGATTCTTGCCTCCCAGAAGGAAAAAATTCATCTGAGGGACATAAGGCAGAGTAAGGGATCAAGGCAAGTTTTAGAGCAGTAGTAAAAGTTTATTAAAAAGTTTTAGAGCAGGAATGAAAGGAAGTAAAGTACAAGAAGGCCAAGCAGGCAACAGTCTAAGTGCCCTGTTGACCTTTGACTTAGGTTTTTTTTTTTTAGATGGAGTCTTGCTCTGTCACCCAGGCTGGAGTGCAGTGGCGCCATCTTGGCTGACTGCAACCTCTACCTCCCAGGTTCAAGCAATTCTCCTGTCTCAGCCTCCCTAGTAGCTGGGATTACAAGCAAGCGCACAATGCCCGGCTAATTTTGTATTTTTAGTAGAGATGGGGTTTCGCCATGTTGGTCAGGCTGGTCTTGAACTCCTGACCTCAGGTGATCTGCCCACCTCAGCCTCCCAAAATGCTGGGATTACAGGCACGAGTCACTGTGCCTGGCCCCAGGTGTTTTTTATCTATTGGGAGACTGCCTTTCCTTGGCACTGGTTGCAACCAATTATTATTTTAGAGAGAGAGAGTTTAACAATCACCTGACCATCACCTGATGGTCACTTGACATGCCTGTAATCCCTGCACTTCAGGAGTCCGTGATGGGAGGATAGTTTGAGGACAGGAGTTCGAGACCAGCCTGGTCAACATAGCAAGACCCGATCTTTAAAAAAAAGAATTGAAGGCTGGGTGCTGTGGCTCACGCCTGTAATCCTAGCACTCTGGGAGGCCGAGGTGGGCAGATCACGAGGTCAGGAGATCGAGATCATCCTGGCTAACACAGTGAAAACCCTGTCTCTACTAAAAAATACAAAAAATTAGCCGGGCATGGTGGTGGGCACCTGTAGTCCCAGCTACTCAGGAGGCTGAGGCAGGAGAATGTCGTGAACCCAGGAGGCAGAGCTTGCAGTGAGCCAAGATCATGCCACTGCACTCTAGCCTGGGCGACAGAGCGAGACTCCATCTCAAAAAAAAAAAAAAAAGAATTGAAATAAAATAAAATAAAATAAAAAGAAATACATCTCATGCTCATGGATTGGGAGAATCAGTATCATGAAAATGATCATAAGGCCCAAAGCAACCTATTATGTTCAATGCAATTCTTATCAAACTACCAACATCGCTTTTCACAAAATTGGAAAAAAAATCCTAAATTTTATATGGAACTGAAAAAGAGCCCAAATAACCAAAGCAATCCTAAGCAAAAAAACAGATCTGGAGGCATCACATTACCTGACTTCAACTTATACTACAAGGCTATAGTAACCAAAACAGCATGATATTGATATAAAAGTAGATACATAGACCAATAGAACAGAACAGGACCCAGAAATAAAGCCAAATACTCATAACCACCTGATCTTTGACAAAGCATACAAAAACATAAGTTGGGGGAAAGGATACACTGCTTAATAAATGGTGCTGAAAAGACTGGATAGACACCTGTAGAAGAATGAAACTAGATCCCTATCTCTCATTATATACAAAAATCAACTCGAGATGGATTAAAGACTTAAATCTAAAACGTGAAACCATAAAAGTTCTAAAAGAAAATGTAGGAAAAATTCTTCTGGACTTTGGCCTAGGCAAAGAACTTATAAATAAGACCCTGAAAGCAAATGCAACAAAAACAAACGTAAATAAATGGGGACCGGGCACAGTGGCTCACGCCTGTAATCCCAGCACTTTGGGAGGCCAAGGCAGGCTGATCAGTTGAGGACAGGAGTTCAAGACCAACCTGGCAGACATGGTGAAACCCTGTCTCTACTAAAAATACAAAAATCAGCTGGGCATGGTGGCACGCATCTGTAGTCCCAGCTACTCAGGAGGCTGAGCCAGTATAATCGCTTGAACCCAGGAGGTGGAGGTTACAGTGAGCTGAGATTGCACCATTGCACTCAAACCTGGGCAACAGAGTGAGTGAGACTCCATCTCAAATAAATAAATATATAAATAAATGGGACCTAATTAAACTAGAAACTTCTGCACAGCGAAATAAATAATCATCAGAGTAAACAGAAAACCCATAGGATGGGAGAAAATATTTTCAAACTATACATCCAGCAAAGGACTAATATCCAGAATCTACAAGGAACTCAAGCAAATCAGCAAGAAAAGGATGAATAATCCCATCAAATGTGGCAAATGACTTGAATAGACATTTCTCAAAAGAAAATATACAAATGGCCAACAAATATGAAAAAATGCTCAACACCACTAATCATCAGGGAAATGTAAATTAAAACCATCATTAGATACCACTTTACCCCAGCCAGAATGGCCATTGCTAAAAAGTCAGAAAACAATAGACATTGGCATGGATGTGGTGAAAAGGAAACATTTCTACACTATTGGTGGGAATGTAAATTAGTACAACCTCCGTGGAAAAAAGTATGGAGATTTCCCAATAATTCTCTCTCTCTCTCTCTTTTTTTTTTTTTTTTTTTTTTTTTTTTTTTGAGACGGAGTCTTGCTCTGTCGCCCAGGCTGGAGTGCAGTGGCATGTTCTCAGCTCACTGCCACCTCTGCCTCCCGGGTTCAAGCAATTCTCCTGCCTCAGCCTCCCAAGTAGCTGGGACTACACGCGCCCGCCCCCATGCCTGGCTGATTTTTGTATTTTTTTAGTAGAGATGGGATTTCACCATGTTGGCCAGGCTGGTCTCAAACTCCTGACCTCAAGTGATCCGCCTGCCTCGGCCTCCCAAAGTGCTGGGATTACAGGCGTGAGCTTATTCTCAAAGAATGAAAGTAGGTTTACCATTCAATCCAGCAATCCAAATACTAGGTATCTCCCAAAGGAAAAAAAGTCATTAAGTAAAAAAGACACCTACACATTGGCCAGGTGTGGTGGCTCATGCCTGTAATCCCAGCACTTTGAGAGGCCAAGGCAGGCAAATCACATGAGGCCTGGAGTTTGAGAGCAGCCTGGCCAACATGGTGAAACCCCGTCTCTACTAAAAATGCAAAAATTAGCCAGGTGTGGTGGTGCATGTCTGTAATCCCAGCTACTGGAGAGGCTGAGGCAGGAGAATTACTTGAACCCCTAGAGACGGAGGTTGCAATGAGCCAAGATCACATCACAGCCTGGGTGACAGAGTGAGACTGTCTCAAAAAAATAATAAAAATAAAAAGGAAATAATGTATTTTGCAGAAACCTGGATGGAGCTGGAGGCTATTATTCTAAGTGAATTAACTGAAGAATGGAAAACCAAATACTGTATGTTCTCACTTACAAGTGAAAGCTAAACTATGGGTACACAAAAGCATACAGAGTGGTATAATGGACACTACATACTCAGAATAGGGAGGCTGAGAGGGGGATGTGTGATTAAAAACTACATGTTGGGTATAATGTACATTACTTAGGTGACAGGTGCGCTAAAATCTCAGACTTCATCACTATACAATTCATTGATGTAACCAAAAACCACTTGTACTCCTAAAGCTATTGAAATTTTTAAAAAGTCCAGTTCTCTCACAGTACAAAGTAATCCCTGGTACCCCCTGAGAAAAGAAAAATAGCTCAGAGTACTTTGAGCTATGTGAGGTATACAAAATTTATTAGTCCCGGAGAGACATAAGTAAGGGACTTCAGTCATGCCCTCTGCACCCATGTAGTTATTTACAGTCATTTTGTTCCTGACTAGGTGTCTTACCTATTATCTTCATGTTCCTGAAATTTTTAGTACAATGAACAATGTACAGCAAATCAATAGGTTCAGTTATTTTCATGTAAATTCTTTTTTTTTTTTGAGACGAGGTGTTGCTCTGTCTCCCAGACTGGAGTGCAGTGGCAGGATCTCGGCTCACTGCAATCTCCGCCTCCTGGGTTCCAGCAATTTTCCTGCCTCAGCCTCCAGAGTAGCTAGGATTACAGGCACATGCCACCATGCCCAGCTAATTTTTTGTATTTTTTGTAGAGATGGGTTTCACCATGTTGGCCAGGCTGATCTTGAACTCCTGATCTCAAGTGATCCACCTGCCTTGGCCTCCTCCCAAAGTGCTGGGATTACAGGTGTGAGCCACCTGGCCTGGCCTTCATGTAAATTCTTGATAAATGACTTAGGAACTACCTCTTCTTTTTCCCTTTAACATCCACTTGTAACTGCTGCTGATTGGAGCATAGATTCAGGGTACTTGGAGTTGCAATCCTCAGACTTGCTCCAAATAAACTCTGTACTTATATTAATATTGTATCTGTTTTTTTTTTTTTTTTCTGTAGGTCCACACCCAGAAAGCCAAATAGATGAGAGTGAAACTATCCCTATAAACCTTATAAAATTAGCCAGGGAATAAGGAAGAGGGAGAAAGGAAAATAAGCCAAGCTTGCAGCACACTCAGCATTAATCATTAGGTCACTTTGCTCTCTGACCTGCTTCCTGGTAGTTGGGTAGTTGAGCTAGAATCATGTCAACCCTAATAGTTCCTCTCAACTGTTCTACAGGTAACAACTTGAACATTATGAAACATTAAGTTGTACCTTTGAGACATTCCATAAGATCCTGCTTACTGATGAAACTACTGACTCAGCTGGTCTGAAAGACCCTACCGACTCAAGCTGATCTGAAGGACCCCATGGATGCCAGCTGGTCTAAAGGACCCCACAAGGAGGTAACTCGTGAAAGAATACAGTTTCCACATCCTGGTGATTTCCTTTCCCTTGACCCAATCAATCAACAACCCCGATTTTCCAACCCTTTACCCTCCATGATCCCCTTAAAAGCCCCAGCCCAGAACTCCTTGGTGAGACGGATTTGAGGGTCTCCTCTTGTGTCCTCACTTGGTGTGCTGTGATTATGAAACTTTCTCCACTGCAAATCGTGCTGTCTCACAGTAATTGGTATGTTATTGCACAGTGGGGATACAAACCTGTTGGTCCTATAACAAATTTTGGCAATCCAGCCAGGAGCCCCTTGTGGGCCTGCACCTTGGTGACCCCTCATTATTGGTTTGGAACCAGAGACAAGCCCAAGTGGCTGTTCAGTTTCACTGAATTAAGGGCTGTCTCCAGTGCCTTGCATGTTGAAAGGGCAGTGTCAACCTGTGGTGCACAAATTTCTTGCAGCAAATGAATGTTTTTTTTTTTTTTTTTTGCTTGTTTTGTTTTTTTGAGATGGAGTCTTGCTCTGTCACCCAGGCTAGAGTGCAGTGGCACAATCTCGGCTCACTGCAAGCTCCGCCTCCCGGGTTCACACCAATTCTGCTGTCTCAGCCTTCCCAGCAGCTGGGACTACAGGCGCAAGCCACCACGCCCGGCTAATTTTTTTGTATTTTTAGTAGGGACGGGGTTTCACCGTGTTAGCAAGAATGGTCTCGATCTCCTGACCTCGTGATCCACCTGCCTCGGCCTCCCAAAGTGCTGGAATTACAGGTGTGAGCCACTGCGTCTGGCCTGGTTTTTGGTTTTGAAAGATGTCTTTGGTAACTTTTCTCTGTCTCCTGGCACCACTTTTCCTGTCTCCTGATTTGCTGTCCTCCTTGGAGGTCTTGTGACCTCTTTGGAAGTCGTGTTGAACCTCCCTAGTAATAGGAAAGGCCTTGTTTGAAGGAATTTCTCCTAAATTGGAAATTGAATAAAAGGCATGGCTAGGGAAAAATACTCTTGATTTCTAAAATTTGAGACTTTATTTTGGAAGGCCTTCTTGTTTGTCTTTGTCCTGTTATATATGTTTATGTTTGTGGAAGGGATCCCCTGAAGGAAATACTAGTGGAAGCTCAGCAGCCCTAACTCAGGAAACTCTCTTTGTTTGTCTGGCTAGTCACAATCAATCAGTGAACCCTGAAGGAATTGCTAATGAAATCTCAGCAGGCCTAACTCAGTGTGACTGGCCACTTTTCCACCTTTCCCAGAGACTGTCTGCTGCGCTCCTGGTTGAAAATTATTCCTCTCCACTTTGAATGAATCAAAGGCACCAAGGGCCAACAGGGGCAAGTTTGAGCTTTGCCAGGTCAAACTTGGGCACGGAGCAGAGCGATTAGTGTCTGTATTCTGGTGTATGTGCATCATCTCAGCTGGAGTTGGAAATGTTAATTTGGTTTCCTCAAGTATCCTGGTAGGCTGTATCCTGTAAAATTAAGATGCTTTGTCTATGATTCCATGAAACAAAAAAAAATAATTTTCGTTTATACTTCTGCCTGGCCCCAACTTGCTGGATTCAGGAAAATAGTGACCATCAAATGGCTCCCTTAATTATAATACTCTCCTACATCTAGACTTGTTCTGAAACAGGAAGGGAAATGAGATGAGATCCCCTATGTACAATGTTGTATGCCGCTTTGGCAAAACACACCAAAGCAAAAGAAATGCAAAATCATGGTTCAACAAGGGAAAAAGCCTGTTTGGACTGACCCCCAACAAAAAGATGTTTACGTTTTGGTGGTTCCACTAAGTGAGCCTATGGCTCCCCCAGCACCTTAAAGGGGAGCTGCAGCTGCTCTGCTGGCCTCTGACCTGCAGTTCTCACCCTGAGAAGTAAGGAGTCAGGGGCAACAGGAATGGTCTCTCCTTCTCATACCTGACAGGGAACTCAATTCGTTAGGGTGCCATTTGGCTCTGGGAGGGCAATTGCTCTTATGCCAGCTACCCAGAGGAAGTGTTAATGCTGCCACAGGCCAACCTATGGGATTTGCTGGATCCACTCTCCATTTTCCATCTCTGATTTGTTTAACTAGAAAAATAAGCCAACCTGGTAGGAAGATCCAAAGTGGATGGAAAATCTGCTCTCCTCTGTGTTAGCTACCCACAACCCCATCTGGGCAGACATCCAAAATTTGCTCAGCACTGTATTAATTTCAGAGGAGTGGAGACTGGTTTTAAATAAAGGCAAGGAGAAAGCTGATCAAATGCATGCAGACTCTTCTGGCAACCCATAAGAGCAGTTCCCCAAGTTGCAGTGCCCACCATTGACCCAGGATGAAATGTAAACACTGGAGATAGACATAAGCTTGAACACTACCAGGATTGCACTTTGGCTGGTCTCTGCAAGGGAGTGTCCAAGCAAAGAAGCCTCAATAAGGTCTAGGAAGTTAGACAGAAACCTAACGAGATCCCCTCAGAGTTCTTAGAGTGGATTCTCAAGGCCTTCAGACAGTATGTGAACAATAATTCAGAAGCCCCACACAATTTAATGTCATCTCAATTTGTAGAGACTTTCTTTCTCTGTTTCTTTCTTTTTTTTTTGAGACAGAGTCTCGCTCTGTCACCCAGGCTGAAGACATTCCTAAAGGCCCATCCACCTTTTGCAGCTTTTTCCAAATATCTGGAGCACTTTAACTAATAAACATCATGTTTACTATTTTGAATGGGAAGACCCAGATACCACAGCCCAACTATAGTATTGTTGGACAGTGCTCCCTCAAGGTTTCAAATACTCTCCAGCTATCTTTAGGGAAATACTAGCCAAAGTCCACCAGGACCTCCAACTAAAAGGCAAGACTTTGTTATGTCAGTGGCATATTAGTAGCCAGTACCGCTATGACAGACTCTGACCAGAACACTCTACTGACTTCAAATTTCCTGGCAGAATAGGGATACAGTGTATCCAGGAAAGAGGCACATAGATCTCACCACCCTCCATCAAATATCTCAAGAGGCATAGCTCTCACAGCCCTCAGTCAAATGAATATGCTCCTGAACCAGAGGGAAGCTCTTGCCAGGGTGCCCAGACCCACCACACAGCAGAAGCTGCAAGGGTTTTGGGGTTTGGCTGGGTTTTGCTGCATTTGGATTCCTAATTTTCGACTTACAGCCAAACGTCTATATAAAGCTTTAAAATGAACAGATATCAAGCCCCTAAAATGGACTGGGGATGGTCAAAAAGCCTTTCTGACCATTAAAGAAAGATTATTAACAGCTCCAGCCTTGGGACTTTCAGATATAAGAAAGCTAGTCAGTTTGTTCCTGCATGGGAGACAAGGGATGGCTCAAGGAGTGCTAACCCAAGACCTGGCAAGCATGAGACCTGCAGCCTACTTTTCTTTTTTTTTTTTTTTGAGACGGAGTCTTGCTCTGTCGCCCAGGCTGGAGTGCAGTGGCGCAATCTCGGCTCACTGCAAGCTCCGCCTCCCGGGTTCACGCCATTCTCCTGCCTCAGCCTCTCCGAGTAGCTGGGACTACAGGCGCCCGCCACCACGCCCGGCTAATTTTTTGTATTTTTAGTACAGACGGGGTTTCACCGTGTTAGCCAGGATGGTCTCGATCTCCTGACCTCGTGATCCGCCCGCCTCGGCCTCCCAAAGTGCTGGGATTACAGGCATGAGCCACCGCACCCGGCCGGGGGGCTTTAAATAGAAGATAGAACTAAAAATGCATAGGCAACAATAACAATGAAAATAGAAGAGTACGATTCTAAGTTAAAATATTCTAAGATCCATTTCTGTGTAGGAGGAGTATAGAGACCTTGATTTACTTTAAGGGTAAAGTAAATAAGGGTAAGGGTAAAGGCCAGGCAGAGTGGCTCACACCTGTAATCCCCACGCTTTGGCAGGCTGAGGTGGGAGGATCGCTTGAGGAATTTAAGACTAGCCTGGGCAACAAAGGCGAGACTTGGTCTCTACAAAGAATTTTTTAAAAAGTAAAATAAGTAAAATGTAAGGCTAATTAATAAGGTGTAGAAATACAATACAGATATCTCTTGCTTAACATCAGTAATCTGTGTTAGAAATCAGAAGTTTTGTGTGAAAACATACAACAGGCAGAAGCCTAGTTCCCATTATTTTAAATTAGCTGGGTGTGGTGGCAGCACCTGTGGTCCCAGCTACTTGGGAGGCCAAAGCACGAGAATTGCTTGAGCCTAGGAGGCGGATGTTGTGTTGAGCCGAGATTGCACCACTGCACTTCAGCCTGGGTAACAGAGTAGATTCCATCCAAAAAAAAAGGTAGATTCCAGAAATAAACCCTCACGGATATGGTCAGTTGATTTTCGGCAAGAGAGCCAAGACCATTCATTAAGGAAATGACAGTTTTTCATTCATGGTGCTGGGAAACCTGGATATCCATTTGGAAAAGAATGAAGTTGGACCCTTACCTTATACTATGTACAAAAATTAACTTACATGGATCACAGATTTAAATGTAAGAGCTAAAAGTATAAAACTCTTACAAGAAAAGATAAGGGGAAAAGTATTGTAACAACTGGATTTGGCAATGATTTCTTGGATATGACACCAAAAGCACAGACAACAAAAGAAAAAGCAGATATATTATATTTCATGCAAAATTAAAAATATTTGTGTATCGAAGGACACTATTAAGAGAATGAAGGGAAAAGAATGAGAATAGACGTTTCTTAGACTTTTTTTTTTTTTTTTTTTGAGAAGGAGTCTCCCTCTGTCACCCAGGCTGGGTGCAACCTCAGCTCACTGCAACCTCTGTCTCTCAGGTTCAAGCAATTCTCCTGCCTCAGTCTCCCGATTAGCTGGGATTACAGGCGCCTGTCACCATCCCTGTCTAATTTTTGTATTTGTAGTAGAGACAGGGTTTTGCCATGTTGGCCAGGCTGGCCTCGAACTCCTGACCTCAAGTGATCCACCCACCTCGGCCTCCCAAAGTGTTGGGATTACAGGCGTGAGCCACCGAGCCCGGCTGAGAATAGACATTTCTCCAAAGAAGGCATACAAATGGTCAATAAATACATGAAAAATGTACATCTCTAGTTATTAGGAAAATCAAAACCACAATGAAATACCACTTCATACCAAATTGATGCCTATTGTAAAAAAAAAACAAGTAAAAAACTGGAGAATAACAAATGTTGACAAAGACACGGAGAAACTTGTACATTGCTGGTAGGAATGTAAAATGTGGCAGCCACAGTGGAAAACAGTTTTGCAGTTCCTCAGAAAGTTAAGCATAAAATTACCATATAATCCAGCATTTAATTTCTAGGTATATACCTAAAATAATTGAAAGCAGGAACTCAAACAAATATTTGTACACCAGTGTTCATACCAGTGTTATTCACAATAGCCAAAAGGTGGAAACAACACAAATGTCCATCAATGGATGAGGATAGGCAAAATGTGCTATATACATACAATAGAATATCATTCAGCCTTAACAAGAACGAAATTCTAATACATGCTACAAATGGATGAACCCTGAAGAAATTATGCTAAGTGAATAAGCCAGATACAAAAGGACAAATACTCTATGATTCCACCTACATGAGGGGCTTGGAATAGGCAAATTCATAGAGAGAAAGTAGAATAGAGGTTATCTGGGGCTGAGGGAGAGGGAAATAGGTAGTTATTTTTTAATGAGTACACAGTTTCTGCTTAGGATAAAAACATTTTGGAAATGAACAGTGGTGATGGTCACTCAACATTGTGAATGTACTTAATGCCAATGAATTGTATATTTAATAATGGTTAAAAGGGTAAATTTTATGTTGTGTGTATTTTACCATACACACGCAAATAAAACCAAAAATCATTGTTTCCCAATCCCAAATGAATAATACAGCTGTTAGCGAACAATTGCTTTGTATGCAATAACATGATATTGTGATGACTCTCTTAGTATCAACAGTGACTGAGGTTCATACCCTCTTTGTTGACTCGGGAGAATGTTTTTAAAAAAAAATTTTTATAGAGAGACAGTCTCCCTCTGTCACTCAGACTGGAGTGCAGTGGCTCAATCATAGCTCGCTGCAATCTGGAACTCCTGGACTCAAGTGACTCTCCTGCCTTGGCCTCCCAAAATGCTGGGATTACAGGTATGAGCCACGTTGCCTGGCCAGGGAACCCTTTTCAAAGAATACTTGATTCTGATATTCTACCAATAGTAGTTGGAATGTATCTTAAGATATTTTGGCTGGGCGCGGTGGCTCACGCCTGTAATCCCAGCACTTTGGGAGACCAAGGCGGGTGGATCACGAGGTCAGGAGATTGAGACCATCCTGGCTAACATGGTGAAACTCCGTCTCTACTAAAAGTACAAAAAAAAAAAAAAAAATTAGCCAGGTGTGGTGGCGGGCGCCTATAGTCCCAGCTACTCGGGAGGCTGAGGCAGGAGAATGGCATGAACCCAGGAGGTGGAGCTTGCAGTGAGCTGAGATCACACCACTGCACTCCAGCCTGGGCGACAGAGCAAGACTCTGTCTCAAAAAAAAAAAAAAAAAGATATTTCATGCACTGAGTTTTGTTTAAAATGTTTTACTGAGTTTTGGGGACATAAGTATAAAATTTTGTCATATAAATATTGGCCAAAAGATGTTATGTTGAAAGATAGGCAGTTTGTGTAAAGCTCTGGTCTTGAAAACCAGGAGAAAAATGCTAAATGAGGAAATGTCCCACAAGGTATAAATTACAGATTTCCAAACAAGCAGGTGGAAAACCAAGAATAAAGAAAATGTGAACAATGAAATGAAGGCTGAAAAGGTGGGAAAAATGCATAGAAAAAACATAGTAAATGTAAAACACAAAATTAGATTGTAGAAATAAATTTGAATTGATCAATAATCACAATAAATGTAAACAGACTAATTTTACCTATTATAAGACAGAGACTTTTATATTGGATTTCTCTATTTCATTTTTACAAAAGGCATGTCAAAAACGTATGACACAGAAAGGTTAAAGGTAAAGGAATATACACCAGAGAAATACTAGCCAAAAGAATCCTATTTTGAAGCTAACAACTTAGTCTAAATATATGTAGCAAAACTTGACAGACTCACTGGAGAAACTGGAAAATCAACAATCACAATGGGAGATTTTTTTCCCCAATATTTTAAAGTGAAAAATTTCAAATATATCAGAAGTTTAAATAATTTTACAGTGTAAAATAAAAAGTGAAAAAAAGAAAAAGAAAAAATTAGTTAAATAAGAAAGAATCTTACAGTGTACAGCCATGTACTCGTTGCCTAAATTCTACCAATAACATTTTGCCATATCTTTATCACATATCTCTTCATCTCTTCATCTTTCTATGTATTAATTCATTTTATTTTTTATGCATTTCAAAGTAAATTGAAGAATCAGAACTCTTCTCCTTTAGGCTTCACTAACGAAGTTGAATATCTTATTGCAATTTTTTCTTTTGAAATAAATTTTATAGAAAGTGAAATGCACAAATATTATGTACATATTTGCTAAGTTTTGACAAATGTATATGCCCACATAACCTAAATCCTTGTTAAGATATAGGATATTACCATAACCCCATAAAATTCCTTCATATCAATTCTCTATTGTCCAGTCAATCATAATGGGAGATCTTAATACATCTTTCTTAGAAAGTGATAGATCAAAGAGACAAAAAAATTAGTAATGATCTACAAAATGTGAACAGCAAATTAACAGGCTTGAGCTAACAGACATACAAAAAACTTTCTTCCATTAACAGAGAATGCACATTATTTTGTTTTATTTTACCTTTATGTGTTTATTTATGTATTTATTTATTTAGATAGGGTCTCACTCTGTCACCTGGGTTAGATTGTAGTTGGCTCGATCACAGCTCATTGCAGCCTCGAACTTCTGGGCTCAAGTGATCCTCCTGTCTCAGCCTCCCAGGTAGCTGGGACTACAGGTGGGAGCCACTGTGCCCAAATCATTTTTTTTCTTCTTTTTTCTTTTTTTTTTTTTTTGTAGAGATGAGGTTTCACTATGTTGCTCAGGCTGGTTTCAAACTCCTGGCCTCAAGTGATGCTCCAGCCTTGGCCTCCCAAAGTGTTGAGATTATAGGTGTGAGCCACTGGGCCTGGCTCACATTATCTTGAAGCACACAAGGAACATTTATGAGGATAGACCATATACTAGGCCTCAAAGGGATACTCACAAATTCCAAAATATGAATATCACACAGCCCACATTCTCTGACCACGATGCTAGCAAAGCCCTATTGCCATGGCTTGGGAAGATCTTGCCTGAGCATGCAGAGAACCATGGACAGGAAAGCAGCGTCCATGGGAAGCGAATAATTTCACAACCCTATCACGTGAGCAGCTGGATCCTGCAGGAACCTATTCCTGCTAATGTCAGTTTTCATCAGGTCTGTGCCACCTGCACCCCAAGAGTCCCGAATGAGGCAGATGCTTACAAGTAAAGACATGGTACAGTTGTGCAGGCATCTTGCTAGTGTATGACTAATTCCCGACATTTTCCTTTTTCTTAAAGTGTAAAGCACTTAGCTCGGCATGGTGGTGTGCACCCATGGTCCCAGCTACTCAGGAGCCTAAGTAGGAGGATCACTTGAGCCGAGGAGGCAGAGATTGCAGTGAGCCAAGATTGCACCACTGCACTCCAGCTTGGGCAATAGAACAAGATCTTGTCTCGAAAGAAAAGAAAAAAAAAAGTACCCTGTCTCTACAAAAAAAAATTTTAATTAAAAAAGTATAAAGCACATTATTTTATTTAATCATCCATAAAATAGTATTTTTGCAATAGCCTCTTTGCAGATGAAGCAACTGAGATTCAGAAAGTAAGTTTAGGTGATTCATTCAAGATCTCAGCTCCAGTTGGCCCATTCAAATGGTTCTCAAAATCTTGGAGTGACCCTCTGACATTCTAACTATGCTCCATCTGTTCCCTTGTTCTTCTGTTATACAGTGTGCTCCTCAAAGGCATGGACTAGGTCTTATTCATCTTTGTGTCCCCAGTGCCTGGCATAGGGCCTGTTATACATAAGGTAGCACTGACATTTATTGACATAGGCATAAAATAGTGTCTACCTGTATTAGTTTACTAGGGCTGCCATAACTACAGACCATATGGCTTTACACTACAGAACTAATTTTCTTTTCTTTTTTTTCTTTTTCTTTTCTTTTTATTTTTTTATTTTTGAGATGGAGTCTGGCTCTGTCACCCAGGCTAGAGTGCAGTAGTGCGATCTTGGCTCACTGCAGGCTCCGCCTCCTGGGTTCACGCCATTCTCCTGCCTCAGCCTCCCGAGTAGCTGGGACTACGGGCGCCCGCCACCACGCCTGGCTAATTTTTGTATTTTTAGTAGAGACAGGGTTTCACTATGTTGGCCAGGCTGGTCTCGAACTCCTGATCTCAAGTGATCTGCCCGCCTCAGCCTCCCAAAGTGCTGGAATTACAGGCGTAAGCCACCGCGCCTGGCCAGAAATGAATTTTCTCACAGTTCTGGAGGCTAGAAGTTCAAGTGTTGGCAAATTGTGTTTCCTCTGAGGCCTCTCTCGTTGGCTTGTGATTGAAGGAATAAATGACTCGGTCCCCAAGTCAAAGAGCAAGAGATAATATGTGGGATTGAGGGAGGAAAGAGAAAAATACAGCACTAGCTAGGACTGCCAGGACATGACCCAGAAAGCTAATTCAAACCATTATTTGAAAGGGCGGTTTCAAATTAAAAAGAGAGATCTAAGCAAATCATTGAAAGCCAGGTGTAATTTTGGAAAGCCAGGTACAGTTTTGACCACAGCATCTCAAACAGCATTAAGAATCTCTCCATCAGCTGGGCACAGTGGCTTGCGCCTATAGTTCCAACTGCTCAGGAGGCTGAGGTGGGAGGATTGCTTGAGCCCGGGAGTCCAAGACCAGCCTGGGCAACACAGCAAGACCCCGTCTGAAAAATTAAAAAAAAAAAAAACTTCCATCTGTCAACCCAGCTTCTGAGAACATGTTGACCTTATTCTCTCAGGCTCTGCCACGGAATTGTGGACATGACCATCTGCAACCTAAAGTCAGCATCTTTACAATGTATGATTTAAGCAATGAAAAACTGAGCCCATCTCTCTTTCTATCCCTCTTTCTTTCTCTCTCTCTTTCTTTCTCTCTGTCTTTCCTCTTCCCCCAGGGAAGATGCTGATTGATTAGAATGGGCTCAGTTGTCCATCTTGAGGCCACAGTATTAAAGCCAGGTGGGGCAGGGCAGTATGATTAGCTGAACTGGAACACACATCTGCTGCTATGACCCCAAGAGGGCAGGAGAGGCTATTATCAGAAAAAAAGGAGAGAGTAGAAGAAATCCAGCCAGGCGTGGTGACTCATGCCTGTAATCCCAGCTCTTTGGGAAGCTGAAGCAAGAGGATTTCTTTAGCCCTGGAGTTTGAGGCCAGCCTAGGCAACATATGGAGACCCAGTCTCTATTTAAAATAATAATAACTGCTGGGCGCAGTGGCTCACGCCTGTAATCCCAGCACTTTGGGAGGCCGAGGCAGGTGGATCACGAGGTCAGGAGATCGAGACCATCCTGGCTAACATGGTGAAACCCCGTCTCTACTAAAAATACAAAAAAATTATCTGGGCATGGTTAGCGGGCGCCTGTAGTCCCAGCTACTTGGGAGGCTGAGGCAGGAAAATGGTGTGAACCTGGGAGGCAGAGCTTGCAGTGAGCTGAGATCGCGCCACTACACTCCAGCCTGGGAGCCTGAGAGCGAGACTCCGCCTCAAAAATAAAAATAAAAATAATAATAATAATAATAATAATAACAACAATAGACAAATCCTACAGGCTTTCAATTTCAGCATATACTGATGGCTTCATACACACATTTAATTTAAAGACTGATACCTTGAGAGATGACTATCCTGTTTATCTTTATCTTCACAAGCACAAATTAATCTATTTTATGTATTAATGCTTTGTAGACTTCATAAAGGACCTATAAAGAGCAAATTCTATAGGTAAATATGAATCGTTTAGAATTTTCCATCTCTCCCATATTTTCAGAGTAATAATGATATTTTAAAGGCAGAATAGTTGAATGTTTTCACATCTGCAAATAGACTTTCTTGTTTCTTTCTTTAGTCTCTCTCAGTTTTCTCCAACTTTAGTACCTGTGAAGTACAGGATGGGATAATATACATGAAATCTTGATTATTGTATTTTTGGGCAATTAAGGAATTTTTCAAGGATAATTTACACGATACACCTCCCCAATTGCATTTGTCTTTAGGACCTAACCTCCTACAGAAGATAAAATCCTCTGTGCTAATGTTAACTAGAGCATCTACTGTGTGACCAGCTCCTTATGTATTTTACCATGTGAGGTTAAGCAGTTGTAGGTTCAATTTTGTAAGTAAGAAAACAGATGTTCAGATAATTTACATAAACTCATACAAGAGGAATGATAGACAATGAAGAGTCAGAAGGGCGAGGGGATGGGAGGGGGAGGATGATGAGAAATTACTTAATGGGTACAATATACATTATTTGGGTGAGGAGTACCCTAAAAACTCTGATTTTACCACAACACAATCTATGCATGAAATAAAATTGCACTTGTACTCCACACATTTAATTTTTTTTTTTTTTTGAGGCAGAATCTCGCTGTGTTGCCCAAGCTGGAGTGCAGTGGTGTGATCTCGGCTCACCACAACCTCTGCCTCCCGGATTCAAGCGATTCTCCTGACTCAGCCTCCTGATTAGCTGGGAATACAGGTGCACACCACCATGCCTGGGTAATTTTTTTTGAAATTTTTAGTAGAGATGGAGTTTCACCATGCTGGTCAGGCTGGTCTTGAACTCCTGACCTCAGTTGATCCACCTACCTCGGCCTCCCAAAGTGCTGGGATTACAGGTGTTAGCCACCACACCTGGCCTGTATTCCATAGATTTATACATTTGTTTTTAAACAACAACAACAACAACAAGCCAAACTCACACAAACTCTTAGGTATCAGGGTTAGAATACAAGTATCTATTTATCTGACTTTAGAATAGCTCTGATTCCTATCCTTAGGGGCTTAGGAACTTTGGAAAGTTTGATGTAAGGGATGCATGCATGAGGTGTGGGTGAAAACACACACAGGTTTCAATCCTGGAACTCCCACTTTCTAACTATACAATATTAATGGCAAACAGCTTTTGAATGTTTTCCAAGTGCTCAGCACTTTGCATGCACAGTATCTCATTCAATCTTCTTGAAAACTTTTGGAAGAAGCACTAGTATTGTTATTCCCACTTTAAAGATGAGGAAACTGTCACTTAAAACTAGTTAATAAGGTGCAGAAATGACACTTGAACTCAGATGGTCTGATGCCATTGCATGTATTTGTAACCAAATGATATGGATATAAAAAGGAAACCAGCAGTTGTAAAGAATTGAATCATAGACCAGGTGGGCCTGGTGGTTCACGCCTGTAATCCCAACACTTTGGGAGGCTGAAGCAGGTGGATCATTTGAGGCCAGGAATTCGAGACCAGCTTGGCCAACACGGTGAAACTCCCATCTCTAGTAAAAATACAAAAATTAGTCAGGCATGGTAGCATGCACTTGTAATCCCAGCTACTTGGGAGGCTGAGGCAGGAGAAATGCTTGAACCCGGGAGGCAGAGTTTACAGTGAGCCAAGATCATGCCATTGCACTCCAGTCTGGGTGACAGAGCAAGACACCATTTCAAAAAAAAAAAAAAAAAGAATTGAATCCACTCTTGAGAATGGTTTATATGACATGGCAATTAAGAATGTGGGCTTTGGGCCGGGCGCGGTGGCTCACGCTTGTAATCCCAGCACTTTGGGAGGCCGAGGCGGGCGGATCACGAGGTCAGGAGATTGAGACCGCGGTGAAACCTCGTCTCTACTAAAAAATACAAAAAAATTAGCCGGGCGTGGTGGTGGACGCCTGTAGTCCCAGCTACTCGGAGAGGCTGAGACAGGAGAATGACGTGAACCCGGGAGGCGGAGCTTGCAGTGAGCCGAGATTGCGCCACTGCACTCCAGCCTGGGCGACAGAGCGAGACTCCGTCTCAAGAAAAAAAAAAAAAAAAAAAAAAGAATGTGGGCTTTGGAGCAGATTGCTTGGGGACGAACCCCAGCTCTTCTACTTGCTAGAGGTGTGACTGGGTAAATCAAAGAACCTCAGTGTCCTCATCTGTAAAATGGGCGTACAGTAGTGCCTACCTGTATTAGTTTGCTAGGGCTGCCATAACAAAATATTACGGACTGTGTGGCTTGAACAACAGAAATTAATTTTCTCACAGTTTTGGAGGCTAGAAGTCTAAACGTTGGCAAATGTTTCTTCTGACGCTTCTTTCCTTGGCTTATAAGTGGCTGCCTTATTGCCATGTCCTCGCACAGTTATCCTTGGTCTCTGTGTTGTCCATGTCTTAATCTCTTTTTATAAAGATTCCAGGCATTTCGGATTAGGGCTCACCCGTATGACCTCTTCTTATCTTCATCATCTCTTTAAAGGTCCTGTCTCAAAATATGGTCACATTCTAAGGTACTGGGCAATTGGACTTTAACATATGAATTTTGTAGGGGACACAATTCAGCTATAACACTACCTCATAGAATTATTGTGAAAATTAAATGAGACGATACATGTAAGGCAATGAACAGGGGACCTAGAATGCAGTAAGAGCTACCAGCAAGTTGCAAATCATTCCTCAGCAGGATATTGGCTGGAAGTGCCCAGGGCTTCTCTTCTTATCCAAATACAGTCCAGCATCATCCTTGCTTAAGATCTACAGTCCCCATTTGAATTGCACAAGTCTTCCATTCTGGTCTGGCCCCTCCCTGGGGTCGATAAGATGTTCTTCCTGTAGACAGCTCTCAGATTTTCTTTCTGTAACTGCTCTAAGTTTAGTCTTTAAACTGAGAACACGTCCTGTCCCAGCTCCTTACGGCTCAGCAAGTGCATTTCCAATACTACTGCTATTTCAACTCTTTGGACAAGTTACTTATTATTAAACTTTAATGATAATCACTTACATTCATAGCCTCTTTCAGTTTACAAAGCTCTTTTCCTATCCATTATCTCTTTTAATCCTTACAACATCTGTGGGAAGGAATTACGTTCTTCTCCATTTGACAAATGAAGAAACACGGCTCTGAAGAGTAGCATCGTCATCCTGGGTTACACAGTTAACATGTGGCAGAGATGGGCTTCAAATTCTGGTCTTTTACTTTCAGTCTATCAGGAGTAGCTCACCTATCAAGGCATCTTTCTTTCTTTCTTCTTTCTTTCTTTCTTTCTTTTTCTCTTTTTTCCTTTCTTTCTTTCTTTCTCTCTTTCTTTCTTTCTTTCTTTCTTTCTTTCTTTCTTTCTTTCTTTCTTTCCTCTTTCTCTCTTCTTTTTTTTTTTTTTCAGAGTTTCACTGTTGTCGCCCAGGCTGGAGTGCAATTGTGCAATCTCGGCTCACTGCAACCTCCGCCCCCAGGTTCAAGCAATTCTCCTGCTTCAGACTCCCGAGTACCTGGGATTACAGGCACATGCCACCACGCCTGGCTGATTTTTGTATTTTTAGTAGAGACAGATTTCGCCATGTTAGCCAGGCTGGTCTTGAACTCCTGACCTCAGGTGATCCACCCACCTCGGCCTCCCAAAGTGCTAGGATTACAGGCGTGAGCCACCATGCTTGGCCCAGGCACTTTTCTATAAAAGTGATATACTAGATAAATAATGCCCCTGCTCTCTCTCTTTCGGAGGAATGTAGGTAAGTTATTGAGGTTAGTTATTTTGATTGGAAGTGATTAAAAAATAACTCAAACTGACTTAAGCAAAAATTGAATTTATCAGGTAACCTTAAAAAAACAATTCAGAGGTAGACTTTCAGGCACAGATGGATGCAGATGCTCAAACTATGTCATCAGAATGCTTTCTCCATTTCTTCTTTCTTTCTTTCTTTCTTCCTTCTTTCTTTTTCTCTTTCTTTCTTTTCTTTCTTTCCCTTCCTTCCTTCCTTCTTTCCTTCCTTCCTTCCTTCTTTCCTTCCTTCCTTCCTCCCTTCCTTCCTTCCTTTCTCTCTCTCTCTTTCTTTTCTTTCTTTTTCTTTTTGAGAGGAGTCTCACTCTGTTGCCCAGGCTGCAGTGCAGTGGCGGGATCTCAGCTCACTGCAATCTCTGCCTCCCAGGTTGAAGTGATTCTCCTGCCTCAGCCTCCCAAGTAGCTGGGATTACAGGTGCCCACTACCATGCCCAGCTAATTTTTGTATTTTTAGTAGAGATGGGGTTTTGCCATGTTGGCCAGGCTGGTCTCAAACTCCTGATCTCAAGTGATCCGCCTGCCTCAGCCTCCTGAAATGCTGGGATTACAGGTGTGAGCCACCGTGCCTGGCCTCCCTCTCCATTTCATAGCTTCCCTTTGTGTCAACCTTATTCTTAGACAAGCTCTCTGCTGAAGATCTGTCTCCACTAGCTTCAGCTCACAATTCCCTCAGTTCAACACACTCAGTAGAAAGAGAACACCTCTTTTCTGTAAATGGCAGTGCATGAGCTGGATATCATTCTCAACTCTTTGACCTGGGTTATGGGCCCACTCATGAACCAGTCACTGTGTCCAGGACAATGGAGTATTCTCATTTTCCAGGCCTGATCATTTGCCCCCTCCGGAGTGGAGTATGGGGTGTGTGTGTGTGTGTGTGTGTGTGTGTGTGTGTGTGTGACAGAGAGAGAGAGAAAAAGAGAGAGAGAGAGAGAGAGATCCACTAAGGGATCAAGTGAGGAGAAAGAAGATTCTTCAAATAAAAAGCACTGTTGTCAGAAGTGAGTGGGTGGTAGGCAGATCTCTACAGGGTGTCTTTGCTCTGCAGAGCAAACACAGAGGAACTGGGGGTCCATCTTAGCAAGAACTCTCACTTCTTGCCTTGAGGAAGAGTAATAAGTGGACTTTTATGATTTTTTCCCAGGACTGCTTAGCTTGGCTCAGCAGGCTAGACAATAAGGCAATACTTCAAGCAGAGTATGGGGTAAAGAGTAATGAATAACCTGGTATGTTCAGGACAGGACAGGACCCAAAACAGGAGCAGCCCCAGAGGGGACTCTGAGATGCTCTTTGATGATGGCCACCTCCCTGCTCCCTGCCCCCAGCACCCTCCATCTCCCTGTGAAGCTGTGAGCTCCATGAAAGCTCACCGGCAGGGACCATGTCTGTTTTACTGACCACCTTCTCCCCAGTGCTTAAGCCTGGTAACTGTGCCTGGCACATCACAGAGGCCTCACACATTTATTGGATGATTGAATAAATTAATGAACCAGGTTGATCAGTCTGACTGGCAGGATCTATCTACCCCTCTGGATAAGTCAACCACCTTCTTTGACCTCTGTTCCCCATCTGTAAAGTGGGAGAAGGTATAGAAAGAAATGCTCTCCACAGACCCTGCTGCTCATGATTCCAGGATCGCAGGGTTCTCAGGAAACAGCCAGGATGCCTCTCGAGAAGCCAAATGGAAGGGTAAATCAAATTTATTGAGCACCTCATGTTCAGGCGCTGAATGAGACTAATTCACATGGTTCCCAGGTCTCCAAATTGTGGGATTTTATGGATCCGTAACTTTAATAAAATTTGGGATTGAAATAGGCTATTTACTTTTTATTTTGGCAAATAAAGACATTTTAAAAACCTCCCGTTAACTATCACCACTATTTCTTAAAAGAAGTGGATTTTTTTGCACGAAGCAAGTAGGAAATACACAATTTCAAAACAAAAAGAGCAGTCCGACTTCCCCACTGGAAAAAAGACAATTGGCAATCTTACATGGGTTTTTTTTTTTTTTTTTTTGCAGATAAAATTGTATTTCTTGTTGAAATTTCTTTTAGAGACGAGGTCTGTCTCTGTAGCCCAGGCTGGAGTGCAGTGGCACGATCATAACCCACAGCAGCCTTGAACTCCTGGCCTCAAATGGTCCTCCGACCTTACCCTCCCTAGTAGCTGGGATGACAAGCACAAGACACTGTGCCCAATCCAGATATACATTTTGAGATTGACCCGTGTATGGGGTCCAGTATTTGAGACCTGCTAACATGGATTGCTTTTTGCCGCCCCACCCCACTTACATACCTGTGAAGTGTGACTTAAGCCGCCCACTTTACAGATGAAGAAACAGGTTTAGAGAGAGTGGTAGTGCATGGTCACAGAGACAGTTTTAGACTCAGTTTGTCTGGGTTCAAACCCACATCATCTTGACAGATCCTAAGCCAAAGGCTATTTTCCAGCAGGGAAAGAAATGAACCACGCCGGCTCCCCCTTGGGGTGCCCCTGGGGTGTTCTGTGGCCTAACCCTGTGCCTGGCCTTTGATGCTTTTTCCTTAACATATCTTTATGGTGTGCCTTTGTTCTTTAACACATCTTTATGGTGTGCCTACTTCATGCCAGGCGCTGGGCTGGGGGCAGGGGAGAATGTAGGGAGGGAAACCAAAAATGTCCCAGCCCCTTTCTCTCCTGTCCCCTAGTACTCACTGGGTCTGGTTCCCCAGGCCTCGCTCCTTGCCCTGGCAGCCAACGAATCCCCATCGCAGGCGTGGGCTGCTACCAGTTTAAGGGGTTCCCTCTCCCAGGGGTGTTGGCAGTTTCCTAGGAGACTCTGGGAACCTTCAACGCCTCCAAGACCTAAAGGACTGAAAGCGTAATGGTGCAACTTCAGGCACTGTGATAGGTTCCAGGGGAGGTAATTGGGAGTAAGAGATCCGTTCAAATCCTATCAAATAATACCCCCTCCAGCTCCTCCCCCACTCCCGTAGGCTTTGTGGGGCCTCACAGCCCCTCAGCTCAGGCTGGAAGAAGGGAGTCCCCTACATCAGGGGGCCCTACTGTAGAGGGGTGCTTGCTGCCCCGGCTAGGGGACCCCAGGTATCGTGGCCACCCTTCCCCCCAGCTGCCAGAACCAGGAGCACCCTTCCCCGGTTCCGCCCCGCCCCGTCCCGCACGCCCGCGCGGGAGCGCGCCTCCGCCGGGCCGCGCCGGTGCACTAGAGCACGCGCCTCCGCGCGGGAGCGCGCTCCGGGGAGAACCCAAGCAAGATGGAGGCCGCGCAGAGGCCGCCGCCTGGGCCGAGGCAGCCGCTGCTGGGAGCGCCGAGCCGCGGCGCCTAGGCCGTGCCAGTTCCGGATTCGCTGCCCCCGGCCGTGCCCAGGTTGGTCTCCCCGCACCCTTTCCCCGCGGCCGCAGCCTCGCGCGCGTCCGGCCTTGGCGCGGGGCAGCCGCCCCCCCAACCCCGGCCCTACTTGGGCCCGGCCGCTCCCCGGCCCCCCCGGGGACAGCCCCTGCCCACCGCCTGCTCCTCGCGGGCCCCTCTGCTCACCAGCCCCTGTCTTTCGTTCCTTTGGCCTGGAAACCCCCTCTCCCCAACCCTGGCCCGCCAATCCTAGGCTCCCTCCAGCCTACCTCCAGCCCTGGCTTCTGAGGACAGCCCCCCCGTCCTCGCCCCGTGTCCAGCAGTCCCAGCCCCCGATCCCGCTCTAGCTGTATCCTAATTCTGCCACTTTGCCCTCTTAGACCCTCATACCAGCCCCCATTCCCCGTCCCAGCCCCCATATTACCTTCCCAACCACCCAGTCCCAGCCTCTTAAATTCCCTCTTCCCCCATCCTAGAAGCGCCCACCACCGCCTCATAGTCCCTTCCTAGACACCCAATACCAGACCTCCTTCTACCCCTTAATACCAGTCCCCAAATTCCCTTCTGAGCTCCCTAAATTCAGCCCCTCTGCTAGTCCTCCAATACTAGTCTCCAGCCTCCATTCCACCTCCCCTTGTCCCCTCCTACTCCCGTAATACCAGCTCTCAAACCCCCTCCCCAACTCCCCCATGGCCACTTTCAAGCACCTCCCCCCGCACTTACAGGTCTCATATCCCCATCCCAGGCGCCCCCCAACTTTCTCATGGCCCCCTCCTAGGCCCCCCAGTAGGAGACCTTTGCCAGTCCCTCTAGACACCGCTCAACACTCTCATGACCCCTTCCTCTCTCCCCTTATCAGCTCCCAGACTCCCCCAGCTCTGCTCCAGGACCCGCCCTCGCGGGTTCCTTGACTCAGGGCCGCTTCTCGCGTGCGTCCCCAGCTCCCGCCCGGCAGCCCGGCGCTCCGTCCCGGGCCGGCGGCCCCCGCCAGCCGCCGCCGCCGCCGGCCCCGCCTCCGGGCACCATGCTGCCCTCGCAGGAGGCCTCCAAGCTCTACCACGAGCACTACATGCGGAACTCGCGGGCCATCGGCGTGCTGTGGGCCATCTTCACCATCTGCTTCGCCATCATCAACGTGGTGGTCTTCATCCAGCCCTACTGGGTGGGCGACAGCGTGAGCACCCCCAAGCCTGGGTACTTCGGCCTCTTCCACTACTGCGTGGGCAGCGGGCTGGCGGGCCGCGAGCTCACCTGCCGGGGCTCCTTCACCGACTTCAGCACCATCCCGTCCAGCGCCTTCAAGGCGGCCGCCTTCTTCGTGCTGCTCTCCATGGTGCTGATCCTCGGCTGCATCACCTGCTTTGCGCTTTTCTTCTTCTGCAACACAGCTACGGTCTACAAGATCTGCGCCTGGATGCAGCTCTTGGCAGGTAGGGGAGGGGGTGGGCGGAAGCCCCAGAACAAGCGCCAGGGACGGGGCTCCTTCCTGCCAGGTCCCCTTCCTGAAGGAGTCAGATAGATTCTGCTTCTCTGTGCTAAGACACTCACCTCTTTGGCTGACGGACCCTCAGTGGGTACTGGCGGGGGGGGGGGGGGTGCGCTGGAGAGAGACACCTTAGGGCAGGGGACAGAGCCTTGGGACTGGGTAGGTGGGTCTGTATGCTTGGATATGGGTACACTGCATTTATTGCTGGGTTGGCATTAAGTTAGTGTCTGTAAGGGTCTCTGTTGGCTGTCTTGGGGGAAATACTTATCTGAATGAGGGGTTACTGTAGGTATGATTGATTTCTGTTATGTTGAAAAAAAGCATGAAACGGTGAATCAAGAGATCTGGCCTGGACTTTTAATTTGTTGACACTATCAACTTGGGTGTTTCACTTTACTTCTCTGAGGCTTGGTTTCCTCATCTGTAAAACAGTGGAGAAGATTCCAAAAGGACAAATGAAAGAGTGTTTTGTAACCTTTAAAATGCTGTGATAAGGGGGAGAGGCTGTCTATTGTGCTTATCCAGTGTTTGAGATGTGAGTGGTTGAAAGCATTGGGTGACATGAGTCTCTGGAGGGCAGGTCTCCATCCCCACCTCCCACCCCTGCACCATGCAAGAAAGGTCTGGTGCCATGCCAATGGGAGTAGTCCCTGCGGCCCTCCAAAATGTTTAACCAAGACAGTCATCTTACCCTAAGAAACAGAGAAGGGCCTTTTGGGAATGAGAAATGCTGAGACAGTTTTCCAGGACCCATTAGAGTCCCCCACTTCCACCCACCTTTCGATCAGAGATAGATTTTGAAGACTCGGCAACTTGGGCTTTTGCCTAATTGCTGGCAGGGAAGAGAGTTGGGCTGGGGAAAGTGGGACCAGGGGATGGGAGGGGTGGAGGAGGAGAGCTGGTGAAGGGAAAAGTTTGGAGTCTTCCAGGGATGAGAAAGAGAAGGGGGAAATGTGATTATCATGCAGCAGAGATGGTTTTTTAAAATAAGCACCTCAGGACATTCAACAAGTGACTGCCATTCCAAAAGAGACCCCGTGGAGGACGCATTATATCACTTGCTGATGATTCCATTGCTCAGAGCATTGCAGGGAATTAGCTTTGGAGCATGGGGTGTAATCACTTGAATATCTTCATTGAGGAGAAACCTCTCTTTTAAAGGAGGAATGTAACTTTTGGAAATGGCTGGAAGTCACTCCAGGTCAAGTATAGAGAATACAATGGGTCATCAAATTGATAATTGTCACTTGGAATGACAGCCAAGGTGTGAGGACAAAGCCATGAGGCTGGTCTGTTTCCACAAGAGGAGTTTTACAAATCCAGGGAGGAATTACTGCCTCATTGGAAGAATTGCCCAAACTCCTAAAAGGACTACTTTTAAGAAGGCAGATGTGGACATTCTAATGGGCTTGTTTCAAATTCATCTCACCCAACTCAATTTAGATGTGGATCTTTGAAGAGGGTGAGAAAGGTGAACTATAGGATATAGGGGATATGGCTCCATACTTCTCTGTGGTACTCAGGGAGGTGATATTATGTATTTCCGTTCTATTTCTCCTGCAAAGGCAAGCTGGAATCCTCAATTCATCAACCTTAATTTGAAGTCTGCAGATGGGTTGCTGACCTCTTGGCCTTCAAATTCTCTGTAATCTGTGTGGGTTTAATCTTGGGGATTTGATGAATTGTCCAACAACCCCCATATAATAATAGAATTTCAGGCACCTTAGAGATCAGTTCCTTCAAATCCCACCTTCCCCTCCCCCTGTTTTAGAGAGAGGAAACTGAGTATAGAGACGGGAAGGGCTTACTTGAGGTCACACAGCTGGTAAGGGAGGAAGCTAGTTCTACAGCCGGGGGTCCTTGACTTCTGGCCCAGGGCACTTTTCCTTGCATTACTGCCCCATCCATGTGGGCTGAGGGGGCAGTTGGCAGAGTTGAGCAGTTTATTCCATTTTGTTCAGAGATTTCTGAGTTCTCTGGGTGAGTGACTGATTCACTTTGCTTAATAAAGTGACACCAGGCCAGAGGCCAGAGCACTCGACTACGAGTCTTGGGGTGGGGGTTCTTGGCTGACTTGGGTCTGTGACTCACCTTGCAGTGTTAAGTAAGCCTTTTAGTTTAAATCTCAATTTCCCATTTGTACAACAGGGGACTGGGAGCAGGTAGAGAAGGTGATTTAAAGTATCTCTTGGCCAGGCATGGTAGCTCATGCCTATAATCCCAGCACTTTGGGAGGCTGAGGTGGGAAGATTGCTTGAGGCCAGGAGTTGGAGACTAGCCTGGCCAACATAGCAAGACTCTGTCTCTGCCAAAAATAACATAAAATAAGTAAAAAATAAAGTATCTCTTTCAGTCCTGTGGGGATCCTGGGACAACTCTTTCATCAAGATCATTCCATTCAGAAAGTGATAAATCAGTCACCCTCAGAGGAACTGTGGCGAATCAAAGGGCTCTGTTTTTGTCAGATAAGAATTAAAGTGCCTGTCATACGATTTTGTACCTGTTAACTTTTTTTTTGAATTTCGAGACGGAGTTTCACTCTTGTTGCCCAGGCTGCAGCGCAATGGCATGATCTTGGCTCACTGTAAGCTCCGCCTTCTGGGTTCAAGTGATTCTCCTGCCTCAGCCTCCTGAGTAGCTGGGATCACAGGCGACTGCCACAATGACTGGCTAATTTTTTGTATCTTTAGTAGAGATGGGGTTTCACCATGTTGGCCAGGCTGGTCTCAAACTCCTGACCTCAGGTGATCCACCCGCCTTGGCCTCCCAAAGTGCTGGGATTACAGGCATGAGCCACCATGTTCCTGTTAACTTTTATTCAAGTATTTTAGGGTCTTCTGAGTGCAGAGCATGGGGGCATTGGGAAAATACAAAAAGATATTTATTCTTTTGTTTGTTCTTCACCTGCTCTATAACCATCCCTATGCTTAGTCCTGTAATACTGAGATGCATAAGACATCATCCCTGTCTCCAAGGATCTTAGGTCTATAAAATGCAATTCCTGCTCTCAGGGAGCATGCTGTCTAGTTAGGTCACTATATTAGTTAGCAGTCTTTCAGGGGCAAATGACAGAAACCCAACTCGAGCTGGCTTAAATAAATTGGAAAAAAATAAAGAGGCTAGGGTTTATCGGCTCACTTAATTTGAAAGTCAGGAGTATTTGGCTTCGGGCATGGACAGATCCAGATGTTCAAATCGTGCCATGAAGAATCTGTCTCTCTCCATTTCTTGGTTGCTCTGTGCTCCCTCATTTTAAATCCACTTCTGTCTTCAAGGTGACAAATAAGGCTACTAGTAGATCTAATTTACATTGTTTCAGCTTAGCAGTGCCTGTGGAAAAAGAATAATTCCAGCAAATGTTCCAGGGCTGAGCCAGATTGGCCCAGCTTGGTCAAGTGTCCACCTCTTAATTAATCATGGTGACTTTGTCTAAGGCCGGAGCCACATGCCTATCCCTGGAACTACACATGGACTGATAGTGGAGAAAGGCCAATTCCCTCAAAGATAAATCAAGTGTGAGCACTGGAGGAGGGGTAGCATGGGCAAGACAAGGGCCAACAGAAGTTTTCCCCTGGGCAGTCTGAGCACTAATATGTGCGGGCTGGAAATGCCATGGAAACTTGGAGCAGCAGAGGGGGCTGCCAGCTTAGTTGGGAAGTGAGGCTTGAGCTGGGCAGGGTGTTAACCAGGTGGGAGGTATGAGAGAGCATTCTGAATGGAGAGGAAGATCATGGGCAAAGACATAGCAGTGAGAAAGACACATCTGGCTTGAGTGTGGCATCCACATAGGGGAGCAGCATGAGGAGAGGAGAGGAAGGACTTATGGGGGCCACAGTATGCTGGGTCAAAGAATTTCAACTTTAATCAGCAGCAGTTGGATACTGCTATGACTGTTATCATTATTAAAGAAAAATAGCTAACATTTTACATGCATTATATAATTTGATACTCACAACAATCTTGTGGAGTAGGTACCATTATTCATATTATATAGGTGAGATCGAGCTGAGCCTCAAAGAGGAAAAAGTCATTTGTCCAAGGTCATACAGTTGGTAAGTGGTGGAGCCCGAATTGTAACTCCATATGTCTGACTCTAAAACCTGAGATCAGCCGGGCTCGGTGGCTCATGCCTGTAATCCCAGCCCTTTGGGAGGCTGAGGCAGGCAGATCACTTGAGCTCAGGAGTACAAGACAAGCCTGGGCAACATGGTGAAACCCTGTCTCTACAAAAAATACAAAAATTAGCCAGTTGTGATGGCATGTGCCTGTAGTCCCAGCTACTTAGGAGGGTGAGGCAGGAAGATCACTTAAGCCTGAGAGGCGGAGGTTGCAGTGAGCCATGATCATGCCACTGCACTCCAGCCTGGATGACAGAGTGAAACCCTGTCTCAAGAAAACAAAACAGAACAAAAAACAAAACAAAACAAAACAAAGAACAGAAATCTCCGAGATCTTGGTTAAAGGAGGATTAATGGTGGGGATAGCAACAGCATGTTTTTGCCAGAAGAGTCAACTGCTAACTAAGTAGAGAGGCAGGATATCTCTGCTACGTTTTTTACCTGGTTGTTCCCATTTACTAAGAATATCCAATGTGCCAGCTTCTATGCTAGACATTTTCACACTCATTGTCATTTAATCCTCATCTGTTAAAATAACTTGCTCCAACATCACACATTTAGTAAAAGATGGAGCTAAAACTCAATACAAGTCTAATACAGATCTAGAACCTGTTTGTATCACTGAACTGGAGCCCAGGAAGTGAATACAAAAATTACAGAGCTATAAGCTCCATGGACTAAATGTTACCTGTAGGCCTGGTGTAGTTAGCCAGGAGACACTCCCAACTGGGTTAGAGATTCAAGCTGAAGTGTGATTAAGGGTCGGGGTGCCAGGATAAGTATGTGCTAGTCGTGTAAGAGCACAGGACTTATGGCCAGGCACAGTGGCTCAGGCCTGTAATCTCAGCATTTTCGAAGGCTGAGGCAGAAGGGTTGCTTGAGGCTAGGAGTTTGAGACCAGCCTGGGCAACATAGTGAGACCCCATCTCTACAAATAATTTAAAAATTAGCCGGATGTGGTGGCACTCGCCTGTGGTCCCGGCTACTCAGGAGGCTGAGGTGGGAGGATTACTTGAGCTCGGGAGGATGAGGCTGCAGTGAGCCATGATCATGCCACTGCACTCTAGCCTGGGCAACAGAGCCAGACCGTGTCTCAAAAATAAAACAAAATGAACCAAGAATAGAGGACTTAGAATCCTTGCTCTGCCACTTTCCAACTGTGGGCCTTGGAGAAATGGGTTTGCCTCTCTGAATCTCAGTTTCTTCATCTATAAAAATAGAAATTATCATTGCACCTGCTTTGGAAATGAAGGGGGTAAAATGCTGAGTGTGGTCCTGGTGTATGAGAAGCATTCGATAGATAGTCGCTGTTACTCTTGTGACATAGTCTAAGGGAAGAGCAGTTTGTGAGGGATCCTTGATACTTAAAGTTTGGACTTGCTGGGATGACCAAAGGGCTTTAAGAAGGCATAAACTGTCAGCCGGAAGGAGTCTTATCAACCCACTTCCCCCAACTCCCTCATTTTAAAGATGTAAGGATTGGGTCTGAATCTCAGAGAGAAGGGACAAGTTCATGGTGACAGAGTGAGACTTGTACCCAGACCTCTCCTCATTCCATGGAAGGGAGGTGGTTCTGACCACATTCATTCAATACTAAGTGCTTATTGTGTGCCAGGCACCAACCACCCGGTGCCTGGACCACAGCAGAGAATAGAACGTGTAGAATGGAATGGAAGCTGGTGGACCCTGGAGGTGGGAGGAGGCAGGAAGGGGGGTTTGGGGGATCTAGAAGTGAGTACCTTTCAGCCTTCCAGATATGTGTTCTTTTTTTTTTTTTTTTTTTTTTTTTTTTTTTGAGACCGAGTCTCCCTCTGTCACCTAGGCTGGAGTGCAGTGGGCGATCTCAGCTCATTGCAATCTCCATCTCCCGGGTTCAAGCGATTCTTCTGCCTCAGCCTACTGAATAGCTGGGATTACAGGCACATGCCACCACACCTGGCTAATTTTTTGTATTTTTAGTAGGGACGGGGTTTCACCATGTTGGCCAGGCTAGTCTAGAACTCCTGACCTCAAGTGATCAGCTGGCCTCGGCCTCCCAAAGTGCTGGGATTACAGGCGTGAGCCACTGCACCTGACCCAGATGTGTGTTCTTAATTATCAGGGTCTCTGGGCTAGGAACCTCAACCAGGAACTTCCATCACTATGGCATAGAATATTCATCTACATTTCTCTCCATTTCTTTCTTTCTTTTCTTTTATTTGAAACTGAGTCTGGCTCTGTTGTCCAGGCTGGAGTGCAGTGGTGCGATCATGGCTCACTGTAACCTTGGGCTCCCGGGCTTAAGAAATCCTCCCACCTCAGCTCCCTCAGTAACTAGAACTACAGGCACACACCACCATGCCTTGCTAATTATTTTATTTTATTTTATTTATTTATTTATTTTGAGATGGAGTCTCACCCTGTTGTCCAGGCTGGAGTGCAGTGGCATGATTTTTGGCTCGCTGCAACCTCCACCTCCTGGGTTCAAACAATTTCTAGCTAATTTTTGTATTTTTTAGTAGAGATGGGGTTTCACCATGTTGGCCAGGCTGGTCTTGAACTCCTGACCTCAAGTGATCTGCTCACCTTGGCCTTTATTCTATTTTTTGTAGAGACAGGGTCTCACTATGTTTGCCAGACTGTTCAACTCTTGGCCTCAAGTGATCCTCCCACCTCGGCCTCCCAAAGCGCTGGAATTACCGGCCTGAGCCACCATGCCCAGCACATTGCCCTGGGTCTTGTTACAGATTTGATTTGGAATTTTATTCTTCCACTGTCTTTGTTGTATGTCCATGATACTGATAAAAACATTGAGAAAATTTCTTTCTGCTTTCCCTCCTCCTCTCCCTCTTTCCTCTGTTCCTCCCTCATTTCTTTCTTCCTCCCCCAACTCTCCCTTCCTTCCTTCCTTCCTCTCTCTTTTTTAGTACTTTTGAGTCACTGTTTTACCTTCTTTCCTCTCTTCTGTTCTCCTTTGCTTCCCTCCCTTTACTTTTGCCTCACTTCCCTCTCCCCACCCCTCTTCTTTTGTTTCTCACACCAACCCTTTACTGATGGTGTTGTGTGTGTGTGTCAGGCACTGTGCTAGCCTCTAGAAATCCTGAGTAAGAATCCTTGCTCCCAGGGAGCTCATAGTCTGATGGGAGAGGCAGGAACAAAAACAGATCATCACAATATGGTACAATACATGAAATGGGAGATTCATGCACCGGGTATTCTGAGGGCAGGGAGGGGACTTCCAACACAGTTAAAGAGAGCCAGGGAAGTCTTCCCAAAAGGGTAACATTTGAGCTGAGTCTTAAAGGATGAGTAGGAAAAAGGAACAGGATGATCACAGGCATGGAGGTGGGAATAGTTGCTGTATCTGGGGACTCTAAGCAACTAGGCCAGGAAAGGTAAGAGTTGAGACTGGGTAAGTGGGCCAGAGCTGGATTGTAGAGACCTTCTAAGTCATGGTAAGGAGTTTAGACTTTATTTGTTTTTGTTTGTTTGTTTGTTTGTTTTGAGACAGAGTCTCACTCTATGGCCCGGTCTGGATTGCAGTGGTGTGATCTCGGCTCACTGCAACCTCTGCCTCCCAGGTTCATGCGATTCTCCTGCTTCAGCCTCCCGAGTAGCTGGGAGTACAGGTGCCCACCACCATGCCTAGCTAATTTTTGTATTTTTAGTAGAGACGGGGTTTCACCATGTTGTCCAGGCTGGTCTTGAACTCCTCACCTTGGGTGACCCACCTACCTCAACCTCCCAAAGTACTGAGATTGCAGGCATGAACCACCATGCCTGACCCTAGACTTTATTTGTAGACAGCAGTTCATTGTTGAAGGGTTTTTTTTTAATTTTTATTTTAATTATTTCCAGACTTTTGACTTTTTGGAAAAGTAATACATGTACATGAGACAAAATTTGGAAGGTAAAAAGGGTACACAGGCAGACATAAGTCTCCTTTGCATCCTCACCCCCACCTGTTTCTCCCAGAGACAACCCCCATTACCAGTTTCTTGAGTATCGTTTCCAAGAAATTTCTTAAATATGCAAGCAAATGTAAATGGTGTTTTTACATAATTAGTGTATTGTTTATCTATAGCTGCATAACAAATTACCCCAAGCCGGGCGCACTGGCACTCATCTGTAATCCTAGCACTTTGGGAGGCTGAGGTGGGCTGATCACTTGAGCCCAGAAGTTTGAGACCAGCCTGGGCAACATGGTGAAACCCCATCTCTACCAAAACTAGCTGGGCATGGTGGCACACGCCTGTAATTCCAGCTACTCAGGAGGCTGAGATGGAAGGGTCACCTGAGCCCAGAGAGGTCAAGGCTGCTTTGAGCCGTGATTGTGCCACTGCACTCCAGCCTGGGTGACAGAGTGAGGTGTTGCCTCAAAAAAAAAACAAAAAACAGAAAACAAAAACAAACAAATCACCCCAAAACATAGTCGCCTGAGTCAATAAACATTTATGATCTCTGTTTCTTTTTTTTTTTTTAGACAGAGTCTCGTTCTGTCACCCAGGCTGGAGTGCAGTGGCGCGATCTCGGCTCACTGCAAGCACCGCCTCCCGGGTTCACGCCATTCTCCTGCCTCAGCCTCTCCGAGTAGCTGGGACTACAGGCGCCCGCCACCACGCCCGGCTAATTTTTTTGTATTTTTAGTAGAGACGGGGTTTCACCGTGGTCTCGATCTCCTGACCTTGTGATCCGCCCGCCTCGGCCTCCCAAAGTGCTGGGATTACAAGCGTGAGCCACCGCGCCCGGCCTATGATCTTTGTTTCTATAAAGTCACAGTACTTTGGGAGCAGCTTAGATGGGCAGGTAGCTATGACTCAGGGTCTCTCATGAAGTTGCAACCAAGACCTCAACTGGGGCTATAGTCATCCTAAGGATAACTGGGCTAGAGGTAGAGGACTCACTTTTTTTTTTTTTTTTTTTTTTGAGACAGAGTCTCACTCTGTTTGCCCAGGCTGGAGTGCAGTGGGGCGATCTCAGCTCACTGCAAGCTCCGCCTCTCGGGTTCCGCAATTCTCCTGCCTCAGCCTCCGGAGTAGCTAGGATTATAGGTGCCCGCCACCATGCCCGACTAATTTTTTGTATTTTTAGTAGAGACGGGGTTTCACCGTGTTAGCCAGGATGGTCTCGATCTCCTGACCTCGTGATCTGCCCGCCTCGACCTCCCACAGTGCTGAGATTACAGGCGTGAGCCACCGTGCCCGGCCGTGGACCCACTTTTAAGTTCATTCATGTGGGTGCTGGCAGGAGACCTGAGAATGAGTGCTCCGAGAGAGAAAAAGGAAGAAGCCACACTGCCCACCCCCTTTTTGTGGTATCAGTTGTATTGAGATATAATTCATATGTCATATAATTCACCCATATCAAGTGAACTATTACATGGTTTTTAATACATTCATGGAGTTACGCAACCATGACCACAACCAGTTTTAGGATATTTTTCATTACCTCAAGAAGAAACCTCATATACTTTAGCTATCACCCATTAACCCCTGACCCTCCATCCTCCTCAGCCCTAAGCAACCGCTAATTTATATTCTGTCTCTATGTATTAGCCTATTCTAGACACTTCATATAAATGGGATCATATAACATGTGACTTTTTTTTTTTTTTTTTTTGAGATAGGGCCTTGCTCTGTTACCCAGGCTGGAGTACAGTGTTGCAATCATAGCTCACTGCAGCCTCAATCTCGGGCTCAAACGGTCCTTGGATCTCAGCCTCCCAAGTAGCTGGGACTACTGGCACGTGTCACCATGCCTGGCTAATTTTTTTTTAATTTTGGTAGAAACGAGGTCGCTCTATGTTGCCCAGGCTGGTCTTGAACTCTTGAACTCAAGCAATCCTTCCACCTCGATCTCCCAAAGTGGTGAGATTACAGGTATGAGCCAGGTGTGAGTACGTCAGGGCACTATATAGTCTTTTGTGACTGACTTTTTTCGCTTAGCATAACATTTTCAAGGTTCATTCGTGTTAGAGCACATATCAATATTTCATTTCTTTTTATGGCTGAATAATATCCCCTTGAATGGACATACCATGTTTTGTTTATCCATTCATCAGCTGATGGACATTTGGGTTGTTCCGCCTTTTGGCTATTATGAAGAATGCTATAAACATTTGTATACAAATTTCTTTTTTTTTTTTCTTTTTGAGATAGAGTCTCACTCTGTTGCCCAGGCTGGAGTGCAGTGGTGTGATCTCAGCTCACTGCAAGCTCCACCGCCTGGGTTCAAGCGATTCCTGTGCCTCAGCCTCCCAAGTAGGTGTGATTACAGGCACATGCCACCACGCTTGGCTAATTTTTTTAGTTTTAGTAGAGATGGGGTTTCACCGTGTTGGCCAGGCTGGTCTCGATCTCTCGACCTCAGGTGATCCTCCCACCTCGGCCTCCCAAAGTGCTGGGATTACAGGCATGAGCCACCACGCCTGGCCTTGTGTACAAGTTTCTAGGTAGACACATGCCTTCATTTCTCTTGGGTACTTACCTAGAAGTAGAATTGCCTGGACAAATGAGAACTCTGTATTTAAAATTTTGAGAAAATGACAGATGTTCCCAAAGTGGCTTGCCAAATCCAAGATCACAAAAGATTTACCCCTATTTTCTTCTAAAGATTTTGTCGTTTTGGCTCTTACATTTAGGTCTTTGATCCACTTTTTTTTTTTTTCTTTGAGGCGAAATTTTGCTCTGTCACCCAGGCTGGAGTGCAGTGGTGCGATCTCGACCCACTGCAGCCTCTGCCCTCCGGGTTCAAGTGATTCTCCTGCCTCAGCCTCCCTATTAGTTGGGGTTACAGGCACACGCCACCACACCTGGCTAATTTCTGTATTATTAGTAGAGACAGGTTTTCACCATGTTGGCCAGGCTGGTCTCAAACTCCTGACCTCATGTGATCCACCCGCCTTGGCCTCCCAAAGTGCTGGGATTACAGGCGTGAGCCATGGTGTCCAGCCTTTGATCCACTTTGAGTTAATTTTTGAATATGGCATGAGATACAGGGTCCAACATCATTCTTTTGCATGTGGCTATTCAGTTTCCCAGCACCAAGGTTGTTCTTTTTCCATCGAATGGTTCTGGTACCCTTGTCCAATGTCAATTGACCATAGATACATAGATTGCTTTCTAGACTCTCAGTTCTATTCCATTGGTCTATATGTCTACCCTTATGCCAGACCAGACTGTTTTTTAATAATTTTTATTTTGCTGGCTGCAGTGGCTCACGCCTGTAACCACAGCACTTTGGGAGGCCAAGGCGGGTGGATCATGAGGTCAGGAGTTTGAGACCAGCCTGACCAACATGGTGAAACCCCGTCTCTACTAAAAATACAAAAAATATTAGCTGGGTGTGCTGGCACACACCTGTAATCCCAGCTACTCAGGGAGGCTGAGGCAGGAGAATCGCTTGAACCCGGGAGGTGGAGTTTGCAGTGAGCCGAGATCATGCCATTGCACTCCAGCCTGGGTGACAGAGTAAGACTCCATCTCAAAAAAAAAAAAATTATTTTATTTTTAAAATTGATTTTCATTTTTTATTTTTTATTATTTTATTTTTTTTGAGACAGGGTCCCACTCTGTCGCCCAGGCTGGAGTGCAGTGGTGTGATCACGGCTCACTGTAGCCTTACTCAACTGATCCTCCCACCTCAGCCTCCCCAGTAGCTGGGACCACAGGCATACATCACCATGTCTCACTAATTTTTTTTTTTTTTAATTTTTGGAGAGATGGATTCTCGCTATATTGCCCAGGCTGGTCTCAACTTCCTAAGCTCAAGCAATTCTCCCTCTTAGCCTCTCAAAGTGCTGGGGTGACAGGCATGAGCCACTATGACCAGCCCAGGCTGTCTTGATTACTATCACTTTCTAGTCAGTTTGAAATCAGAAAGTGTGAGTCCCCCAACTTTGTTCTCCATTTTCAAGGTTGTTCTGGCTATCACACTGCCTTTTATGTCCTGATAGCAGACATCGCACACCATCACTTCTGCCACACTCTATTACAAGAAGTAAGTTCCTAAATCCAGCCCACATTCTAGAAGAGGAGAATTAGGATCCTTCTCTTGAAGGGAGAAATATCAAAGAATTTGTGGACATATTTCCAAGCCTCCGCTAATGGTAATATACTAAACATTTGGTTCTGTGGCTTGCTTTTTTACTCAACAATACATCTTGGAGATAGTTCCATATCAGTGTATAAAGAGCCACCTTTTTCTTAACAACTGCGTAATAAACTTTTCTATAGATGCATCACAATTTAATTAATATTTATTTACAATATTTTGCTATAATAATGCTTCAGTTAATAATGTTATATGTAAATAATCTAATACATATGTAAGTATAAGGATAAAGCCCTAGAAGGGGAATTGCTGGATTAAGTGGTATATACATTTACAATTTGACAGACCTATCAACAGTGTCCTTCACAGAGGTTGTACAAAGTTATACTCCCACCAGTGATGTATGATAGTACCTGTTTCTCCATGTCCTTGCTAACTGAGTGTGTTATCAAATATTTCATTTTTTTCCACCCTGATAGAAAACACTCTCTTATTGTGGTAATTTGCCTTTCTATTATTATGAATGAGATCAAATACCTCTTTTATATATGTAATTGTTATATTATATATATATATTTTAAACTGTCATTTCTTAAATTTTGAAAATCAATGTAATGGCATTTTTCCACTTTGATTTGTAAGAGCTCTTTACTAAGAAAGGTAGCCTTCTGTGTGTGAGATGAGTTACAAATATTGCTTCTCAGTTTATCTTTTGACTTTGTCTATGGATTTTTCCCCCATGGGGAAATTGTTTTCTTTTTACTATAAGCAAATCATCAATTCCCTCTTTTATGGTTGCTGGGTTTAGTGTTATACCTAGAAAGGCTCTGAAGTGTTTCAAGTCTGAGGGGAACATGATTGGATCTGGTTGTTGGTGGAGAGGATGGATTGGAGGTATCAGGAGGACAAGGGTTGAACTATTCTTTTTTTTTTTTCGAGAGGAAGTCTCACTCTATTGCCCAGGCTGGAGTGCAGTGGCGCAATCTCGGCTCACTGCAAGCTCCGCCTCCTGGGTTCAAACAATTCTCCTGCCTCAGCCTCCCAAGTAGCTGGGACTACAGGCGCCCACCACCACACCCAGCTAATTTTTGTATTTTTTAGTCGAGATGGGGTTTTGCCACGTTGGCCAGGCTGGTCTGGAATTCCTGACCTCAAGTGATCCCCTCACCTCAGCCTCCCAAAGTGCTGGATTACAGGTGTGAGCCACCATGCCCGGCCCCAGAGGAGTTTAATGCATTATGAGTGCCCTGGATCAGGAATCTGTACCTGGCACATAGGTGCTTAATTAATGTCTATTGAATGAATTAATGATGATATCTGATTTAAGTCTCAGCTCTGCCACCCATTCCTTTGGAGGCAGCACAGTTTAGTGGTCAGAAAACCTGAATTTGGGCCAGGTGTGGTGGCTCCCATCTATAATCCCAGCACTTTGAGAGGCCGAGGTGGGCAGATCACCTGAGGTCAGGAGTTCGAGACCAGCCTGGGCAATGTGGTGAAATCCCATCTCTACCAAAAATACAAAAAATTAGCCGGGCATGGTGGTGCGTGCCTGTAATCCCAGCTACTCAGGAGGCTGAGACAGGAGAATCACTTGAACTGGGGAGGCGGAGGTTGCAGTGAGCCAAGATTGCGCCATTGCACTCCAGCCTGGGTGACAGAGCAAGACTCCGTCTAAAAAAAAAAAAAGAAAGAAAACCTGAATTTAAATTCTGACTGTGGTGTTACCAACTAAGTGTTCTCAGGAATATTACCTGATTTCTGAGTCTCTGTTTACTCACCTATAAAATGGGGACAATAATAATAACTGCCTCATGGCGCTGTTGAAGGATTGATTGTGAATTTGTGTGCACACCATGGCACAAACAAAACACTTAATAAATGTTAGCAATTATTATTTGTTGTTGTGTGACCAGAATCAAATCACTTTGGCTTCAGCTTTCCAACATTCCATGGCCTGTGCTAGAACAAGGGAGAAAGGGTTGAAAAGTGGGAACAGTTGGGAGAGGAGCCTGGAGAAGTAGTTAGGGCTGGCTTATGGAGGGCCTTGACAGTGGCTTTGGAGTTCGGGTCTTATTCCTAGAAGATGGACAATCACTTTCAGGCATGGGAGTGACCAGGGTCAGATGTGGGTTTAGAAAGATGACTTGGGAGGCTGCTGCAGAGAATGGACCAGTTGGAGGCTTGATGGGAAGAGGGAGCCCGGGAAGAAGGCGGTCCAGGTGAGAGATGCCAAGGATGGTGGATGGAGAGGAGGAGAAAGATTGGAGACCTATTTAGAAGACCAATGAGTGTGTTGGTTTTGAGGACAAGGCAGTTGTTACGATGACTCTAAGTTTCTTATAGATAATTGGGTCTATGGAGTGACATTCACAAAGGACATAGGATGAAGATTAGATCTAGGGTGGAGGAAGAGAAGGTCCGTTTGGGAAACACTGATTTTGAGGTTCTTACGGGATGTGCAAGAGGAAAGGTCCAGTGAGTGTTACTGAGGTCTGGGGATGAGAAGGTCTCAGCTGTGGATGGCGATTTGAGGCATCATTGTATGAATCTGAGCATAGATGAAATTGCCCAGGGAGGATGTATGGAGGGAGAGGAGACAGCCTAGGGAACAGCAACCTTAAGGGGCAGGCGGAGGAGGAGGAGCCAGAAAAACCAGCTGCCAGACAGGAGTCAGAGCAGGAGGAGGCAAATTAGCAATTGGGCTCAGGAAGATAGGCTTGAGGAAGGCCACATGTCTGCAGGAGAAGGTGGACTTGGAAGGGATGGTGAGAGCGGTGGGAGGCTTTTCACCAAATCCTAGAGGTGGATGTGGCAGAGGCAGCCTAGGACAATAGGGGGACCCCGAGGAGGGACAGATGCCAAGGTTATTAACAGGCTGTGGACTCCGTGCAGGCTGGGCGTAGGGTGTCAGATGAGAGTAAATGCTTTTACCAAATAATTACCCCACAAAGTGATGGGGGTTCCATCTCTCCACAAGTCATCTGTGATGCCAGATGCCATTATTTGTGTTCCCAACAGTGCCCCCCTCCAAAACTGTGAGCCCCTCAAGGTCTGGAACCACGAGTTGAGACTGAATGACTTAGAGAAAGAGTGTCCCAGGGAGAGGGGATGAATTTGACACGTTTTCAGGAACAGAAAGGAGGGCAGTGTGGCCAGAGCGCAAGCGAGAGGCTGAATGGCACCAGAGGAAATGGAGGGAGGCTGGGGCCTGGAAGCCACGGTCAGCTGTTGGCAAGATTTTATTCTGAATGCCATGGAGAGAAAGTTAAGTAGGAGAGCTGGTTTCTTTCTTTTTTTTGAGACAGGGTCTTGCTCTATTGCCCAGGCTGCAGTACAGCGGCACGATCATAGCTCACTGTAGCCTCAAATTCCTGGGCTCAAGTGATCCTCCTATCTCAGCCTTCTGAGTAGCTGGGACTGCAGGCGTGCGCTATCATATCCGGCTGATTTTTTTTTTTTTTTCTTTGAGACAGAGTCTCGCTCTGTCACCCAGGCTGGAATGCAGTGGCACGATGTCAGCTCACTGCAAGCTCTGCCTCCCAGGTTCACGCCATTCTTCTGCCTCAGCCTCCTATTAATTTTTTTTTTTAGAGATAGGATCTCACTATGTTGCCCAGGCTGATCTCGAACTCCTGGCCTCAAGCAATCCTCCCATTTCACTCTTCCAAAGTGCTAGGATTACAGGCATGAGCCACTGTGCTCGGCCATGATACCATTTGTTTTTGAATGTTCATTTTGGATGCTGAATGGGGAACAGGTGATGGTGGGGCAAGGGTAGAAGCAGAGAAACTAGTTTGAAGGTGACTGTGCTAAGCAGGGAGGAAGGTCATGGGGCTTGGAGCAAGGTGGTAGCTAGCAGCGGAGATGGAGAGAAGGGGTCTGGTGCTGGACGTTTTTCGGAGGTTGAGTCAGTCAGCTTTGTAAATGGATTGTGTGTGGGAGGTGAGGGAAAGGGAGGATCTAGGATACCTCCCAGGCTGGCCTCAGCATCTAGGTTGTTGAATGGGACAGGAGTTGCCTCCTAGGAGCTGATAGGGGCATTAAGATTGGGCCTGGATGTCTCAGATTTTAAAAGGAGAAGCTCAGTCTCCCTTGTAAGATAAGTCCCTGCCCTGGATAGGCAGGAACAGAGCCGAGTGCTCAGACCTGGTAGGGAGGGCCTGTGGACAAGCATCTCCAACCCACTTCCTGAACTTCCTTCTCCTGGGGGATCTCCCTGTGAGACAGTTGTCACCACGGCCCCCTTGTGTCCCGGGGAAGCCATTCCGTTTGAAAGCTGTGGCCCCCCTGGCCAGACCTGGTGGCTCATGCCTGTAATCCCAGCACTTTGGGTGAGGCGAGCAGATCACCTGAAGTCAGGAGTTCAAGACCAGCCTGGGCAACATGATGAAACCCCCTCTCTAAAAAAATACAAAAATTAGCTGAGCGTGGTGGTGCGTGGCTGTAGTCTCAGCTACTCAGGAGGCTGAGGCAGGAGAATCACTTGAACCTGGTAGGCAGAGGTTGCAGTGAGCCAAGATCACGCCACTGCACTCCAGCCTGGGTGACAAGAGTGAGACTCTATCTCAAAAAAAATTATAATAAAAATAAAAATAAAGGAAAGCAAGCAAGCAAGCAAGCTGTGGCCCCAGTGTGGACAGAAATCATTCACTGGACTCCCCTCAGTCCCAAACCCAGCCAGGTCCTTCTGGAAAAACCTTCCTAAATTGAAGGAGGGACTGTCAGCATACACAAACAGATGGCTGTGTATTCTGTGCTACACTGATTCTTTGTATATCTCACCTTTTCTAAGAATTTTCTTGCTTTTAAAAAAGTATCATTGTTCTTTGTGGAAACATTGGAGAACATATTTTGAGCAGAATTACACCCGTAGTCTTGCTGTCTCAGCAACAGTCATTCTTCACTGCATGGTCTATACTCGTAACAGTATAGAGTGCTGGTTAGAAGCAGGCTGTCTGGGTCCAAATCCTGCAACTTACCAGTTGTGTGACCCTGGATAACTTGGATAACCTCAAACCTCTTGCACCTCAGTGTCCTCATCCGTAAAAAGAAGATAATAACAGTATCTGTTCCATTGAGTTGTAGAGATTAAATGAACTAGCATGTGTAAAGTACTTATTATAGTGCCTGGCATGGTAAGTTCTATATAACTATTTGCTGTCACTGTGTGAACATTTTTCCCAAAAAGAAATTAAGTTGTTTGTTAGTTTTAAAAGCCTTTTGAGACCTAACACATCATGAGTATTTCTTATATATCATTAAACCTTCCTCGGCCGGGCACGGTGGCTCACGCTTATAATCCCAGCACTTCGGGAGGCCGAGGCGGTCGGATCACGAGGTCAGGAGATCGAGACCACGGTGAAACCCCGTCTCTACTAAAAACACAAGAAAAATTAGCCGGGCGTGGTGGCGGGCGCCTGTAGTCCCAGCTACTCGGAGAGGCTGAGGCAGGAGAATGGCGTGAACCCAGGAGGCGGAGCTTGCAGTGAGCCGAGATTGCGCCACTGCACTCCAGCCTGGGCGACAGAGCAAGACTCCGTCTCAAAAAAAAAAAAAACAAACAAAAAAAACCCTTCCTCAATATACTTTTAGTAGCTGAATAGTACTCTGTGGTATGAAAGAGCTATATTCCCGTATCGATACAGTAGTTTTTGTCTTTCCTCCCTTCCTTCATTATTTCTCCTCCTTTTCCTCCCCTTGCTCTTACACTCTTCCTCCTCCTCTTTTTCTTCTTCCCCTCCCTCTTTCTCTTTTATAAACAGCAACATGATGAACATCCTCATAGTTAAATCTTAGGGACATCTGTGAACATTTTCTTACGATAAATTCCTGTAAATTGGCAAGCTCAGTCAAAAGGGGTTTAAAGGTTTCATTTTTCTGTTTTTGAGATTAATCCATGATTTCTATAAGTTACATTTGACCTCTGCATTGCCTTTCTTTGCTGCTTTAATTATTTCATTCCAAGCGAATGAAAATCTCTGGTAATAGTCATTTACTAGCAGTCAACCCCCACCCACTTTATGGTTTCTGTCGGTAATTTATTTACCCGGCTTCAAATTCAAAAGGTGCAACAGGTTATCAGAGAAAAATCTGCTCCTCCAGCTACCCAATGCGCCTCTTTAGAAGGAGCCAGGGTTGTCAGTGTCTTATAAATACGTCTGAAAATATTTTATGTACCTGCAAGAAAATATACCCCCACATACATATGATTTCCTGCCTCTTTGCAATGGGAACATTGTGCAGTATTTGTTACTGTGAGCCTTGCCTTTCACTTAGCAGGGTATCCAGAGATCATTCCACATCAGCACATAAGGAGCTTCCTCATTCTCTTTAATGACTGATTTTATTATTGAATGCTACTGCAAAGGGGCACTATACCTAATCAGTTACCTATTGGTGGGCATTTAAGCTATTTCCAATGTTTACTTATTACACATCATGGTATGCAACACCCCCCCCCCTTTTTTTTTTTGTTAAGTAAAGGTCTTGCTCTGTCACCCAGGCTGGAGTGCAGTGGGACAATCTCAGCTCACTGCAACCTCTGCATCCCAGGTTCAAACGATTCTCCTGCCTCCCAAGTCCGAAGCTGGGACTACTGCATGGTGGCATGCACCACCATGCCTGGCTAATTTTTTGGTATTTTTTGTAGAGATGGGGTTTCGCCATGTTGCCCAGGCTGGTCTCAAACCCCTGGACTCAAGCAATCCACCTGTCTCAGCCTCCCAGAGTGCTGGAATTACAGGCATGAGCCACTGTGCCCGACCCTATGTAACCTTTCTTTTTTAAAAAAAGTCATAAATCTACAGCCCAAAGAAAATCACAAAGTGAACATGACTATGAAAAAAGCACTTAGGTCATAAACCTCATTCCCCCTTCCAGTCATTCCTCCAAAGGTAATCCTGACTTTTTTTTTGAGGCAGAGTCTCGCTCTGTTGCCCAGGCTGGAGTGCGGTGGCACAATCTCAGCTCACTGCAAGCTCTGCTTCCCGGGTTCGTGCCATTCTTCTGCCTCAGCCTCCTGAGTAGCTGGGACTACAGGCGCCTGCCACCACGCCCGGCTAATTTTTTGTATTTTTAGTAGAGACGGGGTTTCACCATGTTAGCCAGGATGGTCTCCATCTCCTGACCTCGTGATCTGCCCACCTTGGCCTCCCAAAGTGCTGGGATTACAGGCGTGGGTCACCGCACCCGGCCTGACTTTTAACCCTACAGACTGGTTTTGCCTGTTTTTGAAATGTATATAAATGGAATCACACTTTTACTTCACATTAAGATTCATCCAGGTTGTTGCAGGTAGCCACAGTTTGTCCGTCTTCACCGCTGTATACTATTTCGTTGGATTAAACTGCACAATTTATTTATCCATTACATTGTTAATAGACATTTGTGTTGTTTCCAATTTGGGACTGTGAGTAAAGCTCCTACGAACCTTCTAGCACATATGTTTTGGTGAGCTCATCTACACAGTTCAGCTAGGGACAGCCTGAAAAGAGGGGTCTGGGTCTAGGGGATGGTTCGGTGGGTTCAGCCCCAGCACATGCTATGGCAAGCAGCTTTTGGAGACTGTAATACCTGGTGCTGGATCACCTTCCAGTGCCTGCCCCCTTTGAACTTGTAGACATTTTCCTTCTCTTGCTGAGGAGCATCCTAGCACACAGGGGACATGTGGCGTGGGGTGGGCAGGCGAAGGCTCCTTTGGTAGCTTCTGCAGCCCTGCACTGTCCTCCACGGCCCCTGCAGCAGCAGAATCTTCTGCCCCCACTGAGGCCTGTTTCTTCCCTATAGCTGAACTTCCATCTGCAGGGCCTGGGAGACAGGGACCCAGGTGAAAAAGCGGGAGGTGGCAGATGAGAGAGGCCACATCAGGGGAGAAGGGAGTGGGGCCTCCGGAGAGTCTGTTCAAGGACAGAAGACCCTGAGCATGCCCAGCCTGATCCCCTATAACAGGTGGCAGCTGTGTTGAATCATGTACAGAGGGGCAACTGAACACAAAAAAGGCCTCCCTCTAGGAGTGCCCAGCTGAGCAGGGGCCTCTTGAGGATGGTGTAACATTGTTTAATGAAACCCTATTAAAAAGCTAAGCATAGGTCAGGCGTGGTGCCTCATGCATGTAACCCCAGCACTTTGGGAGGCCAAGGAGGGAGGCTTGAGGCCAAGAGTTTGAGACAAGCCTAGAAAGAGAGTGAGACTCCATTTCTACAAAAAAATTAAAAATTAGCTAGGTGGGGTGGCTTGTGCCTCTAGTCCCAGCTACTGGGGAGGCTGAGGCAGGAGAATCACTTGAGCCCAGTTGTTTGAGGCTGCAGTGAGCTATGATCACACCACTGTACTCCAGCCTGGGTGACAGAGAAGGACCTTGTCTCTAAAGTATAATAATAATAACAATAACTCAAGGCCGGGCACGGCGGCTCATGCCTGTAATCCCAGCACTTTGTGAGGCCAAGGCAGGCAGATCACCTAAGGTCAGGAGTTCGAGACCAGCCTGGCCAACATGGTGAAACCCTGTCTCTATTAAAAATATTTTAAAAATTACCTGGGTGTAGTGGTGCACACCTGTAATCCTAGCTACTCAGGAGGCTGAGGAGCAAGAATTGCTTGGACCTGGGAGGCAGAGGTTGCAGTGAGCCAAGATTGTGCCACTGCACTCCAGCCTGGGTGACAGAGACTCCATCTCAGAACAACAACAACTAAAAAACAATAGCTCAGAATAAAATGCATTATGAAAAGGCTTTACATAAAAGTACATTGATAGCACAAGCTTTAAAGAAAACAAGCACCTGAGTATAAAGTATATGTTCTCTTATTCTTTACCTCTTCTTAGGCTCATCCTAGTTTTATTCCCTAAACTCAAGTAATCTTCCTTTGAACTCTCCTTTAGTTTTTTAGTCTTGTCTTGTCTTTTCTTTTCTTTTCTCTTTTCTTTTCTTTTCTTATTAGATGGAGTCTCACTCTGTTACCCAGGGTGGAGTGCAGTGGCCCATCTTGGCTCACTGCAACGTCCCCTTCCCGGGTTCAAACAATTCTCCTGCCTCAGTCTCCCAAGTAGCTGTGATTACAGGTGCGCACCACACGCCTGGCTAATGTTTGCATTTTTAGTAGAGACGGGTTTCACCATGTTGGCCAGGCTGGTCTCAAATTGTTATTTCAGATGATCCACCTGTCTCGGCCTCCCAAATGCTGGGATTACAGGCATTAGCCACCATGCCCAGCTGAGTTTCATATTTCTTAAAAGCTCTCCTTCCCTGCCTCCTTCCCTCTCTCCCCCGGGCTACTTCTCAGAGGTAACCGTCATTAAGCTGCTTCTGTATCCTTCCAGAAATGCTTATAGATACTCAAGCTTATATGCAGGCGTACTTCGTTTTATTGTGCTTTTCTTTATTGTGCTTTACAGATATTGCATTTTTAATAAATTGAAGGTTTGTGGCAACCCTGAGTCAATCAAGTCTGTCGGAGCCATTTTCCCCACAGCACGTGCCCACTTCGTGGCTCTGTGTCACATTTTTGGAATTTTCACAATATCTCAAACCTTTCTATTATGATTATATCTTTTATGGTGATCTGTGATCAGTGATCTTTGATGTTACTGTTGTAATTGTTTTGGGGCACCATGAACTGCGCCCATGTAAGACAGCAAGCTTCATAAATAAATGTGCGTATTTTGATTGCTACACCTGCTGGCTGTTCCCCTGTCTGTCTCCCTCCTTTGGCTTCCCTATTCCCTGAGTCACAACAGTTTTGAAATTAGGCCAATTAATAACCCTGCAATGGCCTGTAAGTGTTCAAGTGAAAGGAAGAATCATACATCTCTCACATTAAATCAAAAGATTGAAATGTGGGCTGGGTCTGGTGGCTCACGCTTGTTATCCCAGCACTTTGCAGGAGGCAGAGGCAGGAGGATTTTTTGAGGTCAGAAGTTCAAGACCAGCCTGGGCAACACAGTAAGACCCTGTCTCTAAAAAATAAGTAAATAAATAAATATTAAAAAACAAAAGCTGTTAATGATGAAGTAGTGAGGAAGGCGTGTCAAAACTGAGATAAGCCAAAAGTGAGGGCTCTTGTGCCAGTTGGCCAAGTTGTGAATGCAAAGGAAGAGTTCTTGAATGAAATAACGTGCTACTCCGGTGAGCACATGAATGATGAGAAAGAAAACAGCCTTATTTCAGATGCGGAGAAAGCCTTAGTCTGGATAGAAGATCAAACCATTCACAGCATTCCTTTAAGCCAAAGCCTAATCCAGAGCAAGGCCCTAACTCTGTTTCATTCTGTGAAGATTGAGAGAGGTGAGGAAGCTGCAGAAGAAAAGTTGGAAGCTAGCAGAGGTTGGTTCATGTGGTTTAATAAAATAAGCCATTTCCATAGCATAAAAGTGCAAAGTGAAGCAGCAGGTGCTGATGTAGAAGCTACAGCAAGTCACTGGAAGATCTGGCTAAGGTCATCGATGAAGCTGGCTAGACTACACAACAGATTTTCAGTGTAGATGAAACAGCCTTCTGTTGGAAGAAGATGCCATCTAGGTCTTCCATAGCTAGAGAGGAGAAGTCAATGCCTGGCTTTAAAGCTTCAAAGGACAGGCTGACTCTCATGTTAGGGACCCATGCAGCTGGTGACTTCAAGTTGAAGCCAGTGCTCATTTACCATTTGAAAATTCTAGGGCCCTTAAGAATTATGCTAACTCGGCTGGGCGCGGTGGCTCACGCCTGTAATCCCAGCACTATGGGAGGCCAAGGCGGGCGGATCACGAGGTCAGGAGATCGAGACCATCCTGGATAACATGGTGAAACCCTGTCTCTACTAAAAATACAAAAAAATTAGCCGGGTGTGGTGGCACATGCCTGTAATCCCAGCTACTCGGGAGGCTGAGGCAGGAGAATCGCTTGAACCTGGGAGGCGGAGGTTGCGGTGAGCTAAGATCGTGCCATTGCACTCCAGCCTGGGCAACAAGAGTGAAACTCCATCTCAAAAAAAAAAAGAATTATGCTAAGTCTATTCCGCCTATGCTCTATAAATGGAACAAAGCCTGAATGACAGCACATGTGTTTACAGCATGGTTTACTCAATATTTTAAGTCCACTGTTGAGACCTATTGCTCAGGATAGAAAAAAAAAAAGAGCTGGGCACGGTGGCTCACGCTTGCAATCTCAGCACTTTGGGAGGCTGAGGAGGGTGGATCACAAGGTCAGGAGTTCGAGACCAGCATGGCCAAGATGGTGAAACCCTGTCTCTACTGAAAATACAAAAATTAGCCGGGTGTGATGGTGGGCGCCTGTAATCCCAGCTGTTCGGGAGGCTGAGGCAGAGACTCGCTTGAACCCGGGAGGTAGAAGTGGCAGTGAGCCAAGATCACGCCACTGCACTCCAGCCTGGGCAAAAGAATGAGCCTCTGTCTCAAAAATAAATAAATAAATAAAATAAAAGATTCTTTTCAAAATATTAGTGCTCATTTACAATGCACCTGGTCACACAAGTGCTCTCAGGAAGATGTACAAGGAGGTTAATGCTGTTTTCATGCCTGCTAACACAATATCCATTCTGTAGCCCATGGGTCAAGGAGTAATTTTGACTTTCAAGTCTTAATATTTAAGAAATAAATTTTGAAAGGCGATAGCTGCTATAGATAAGTTGTTCCTCTGTTGGATCTGGGCAATGCAAATTGAAAGCCTTCTGGAAAGAATTTACCACTCTAGATATGCCATTAAGAACATTGGTGATTCATGGCCGGGTGCGGTGGCTCACATCTGTAATTCCAGCACTTTGGGAGGCCAAGGTGGGTGGATCACAAGATCAGGAGTTCGAGACCAGCCTGGCCAACATGGTGAAACCCCGTCTCTACTAAAAATACAAAAATTAGCTGGGTGTGGTGGCGTGTGCCTGTAGTCCCAGCTATTTGGGAGGCTGAGGCAGAAGAATCGCTTGAACCTGGGAGGCAGAGGTTTCAGCGAGCTGAGATAGTGCCACTGCACTCCAGCCTGGGTGACAGAGTGAGACTCCATCTAAAAAAAGAACATTGGTGATTTTCCTGAACCCAGGAGGTGGAGGTTGCAGTGGGCCAAGATCATGCTACTGCACTCCAGCCTGGTCCACAGAGGGAGACTCCATCTCAAAAAAAAAAAAAAAAAAAGTTGGGGGGCTGGATGCAGTGGCTTATGCCTGTAATCCCAGCACTTTGGGAGGTCAAGGTGAGCAGATCACCTGAGGTCAGGAGTTCAAGATGAGCCTGGTCAACACGATGAAACCCCATCTCTACTAAAAATACAAAAATTAGCCAGTGTGGTGGCACATGCCTGTAATCCCAGCTACTTGGGAGGTAGAGGCAGGAGAATTGCTTGAACCCGGGAGACGGAGGTTGCAGTGAGCTGAGATTGTACCACTGCATTACAGGCTGGGCGACAGAGCAAGACTCCATCTCAAAAAAAAATAACAATAATAAATGGAACATTGGTAATTCATGAGAGAAGGTCAAAATGTCAACATGAACAGGAGTTTGAAAGAGGTTAATTCCAACCCTCATGGATGACTTTGAGGAGCTTAATGCTTCAGTGGAGGAAGTAACTGAAGATGTGGTGAAAATAGCAAGAGAACTAGCATTAGAAGTGGAGCCCGAAGATGGGATTGAATTGCTGCTATCTCATGATCAGACTTGAATGGATGAGGAGTTGCTTCTTATGGATGAGCAGAGAGTGCTTTCTTGAGATGGAATCTACTCCTGGTGAAGATGCTGTGAGCACTGTTGAAATGCCCACAAAAGATTTAAAATATTACATAAACTTAGTTGATAAAGCAGGAGTAGCGTTTAAGAGGATTGATTCCAATGTTGAAAGAAGTTCTGTAGATAAAATGCTATCAAATAGCATCACACGCCAGGCGCGGTGGCTCACGCCTGTAATCCCAGCACTTTGGGAGGCCGAGGCGGGCGGATCACAAGGTCAGGAGATCGAGACCATCCTGGCTAACACGGTGAAACCCCGTCTCTACTAAAAATACAAAAAATTAGCCGGGCGAGGTGGCGGGTGCCTGTAGTCCCAGCTACGCGGGAGGCTGAGGCAGGAGAATGGCGTGAACCCCGGGGGGCGGAGCCTGCAGTGAGCCGAGATCGCGCCACTGCACTCCAGCCTGGGTGAAAGAGCGAGACTCCATCTCAAAAAAAAAAAACAAATAGCATCACATGCTACTGAGTAAACTTTTGTGAAAGAAGAGTCAATCAATGTGGCAAACTTCGTTGTTATCTTATTTTCAGAAATTGCTACAGCTACTCAAACCTTCATTGCAACTTGCTGAAGGCTGGCTCAGATGATAATTTAGCAATAAAGTATTTTAAAAATAAGGTATATACGTTGGGTTTTTTTAGACATATGCTATTGCACACTATTAGTATATAGTGTAAACATGACTTTATATCATTGGGAAACCAAATAATTTGTGTGACTTGCTTTATTGCAATATTTGCTTTATTATGGTGGTCTGGAACCAAACTCTCAATATCCCCAGGATATGCCTCTGTGTGTGTGTATTTGAAAAATTAATTTGTGCAATTATCGGTTTTCTGGGTTTTTAAAAAAATTATTCCACCACACTAGTCTACTGTATATGGGTTTTGTTTTTGTTTTTCAGACAACGTCTGGCTCTGTTGCCCAGGCTGGAGTGCAGTGGCATGATCTTGGCTCACTGCAACCTCTGCCTTCTGACCTCAAGCAATCCTCCCACCTCAGCCTTCCGAGTAGCTGAGACTACAGGCGCTTGCACCATGCCTGACTAATTTTTTGTAGAGATGGGGTTTCACCATGTTACCCAGGCTGATTTTGACTCCTGGGCTCAAGCGATCGTCCCACCTCAGCACTCCCAAATAACTGAGACTACAGGCACACACCACGACGCCCACTAACTTTTTGTATTATTATTATTTTTTTAGTAGCGACAGAGTTTTGCCATGTTGCCTAGGCTAGTCTCAAACTCCTGAGCTCAAGTGATCCACCTGCCTTGGCCTCCCAAAGTGTTGGGATTACAGGCATGAGCCACGATGCCTGGTCAAAATTATGTTTTTAAATTTCACAAGTAATATATGAATATACCCACTCTGTAAAAAGCTGAAATATTCCAAAAAGACTAAAGTCCCCACCCAAGCCCCACCCAGAGGCCACCACTCTTATAAACTTCATTTCTATCTTCCCTGATCTTTTTCTGCACATTTACATACATATCCATAAGGAAACTGTATCATGTCATCTTCTGTGTGCCCCTACTTCTTTCTCCCTTCCCTTTCCTTTCCTTCCTTCTGTCTCCTTCCCTCCCTCCTTCTCTTCCTTCCTTCCTTTCAGGGAAATACATGTACATGAAATTTACCATTTTAACCTTTTTTTTCTTTTTTTCTTAAAACAACAAAAATTTATTCTTGTTCTGGAGGCTAAGAAGTCCAATATCAAGGTGTGGGCAGGGCCTCACGCCCCCTGCAGACTCTGGGAGGGAAGCTTCCCTGATCTCGTCTCCCTTCTTTTGGCTGTCAGCCTTCCTTTGCGTTCTTGACTTACAGCAGCATCACTCCAATCTGTGGTCTTCACGTGTGTGTGTGTTTCTCTTCTCTTCCTATAAGGACACCAGTGATTGGACTCAGAGCCCACCCTAATGACCTTATTTTGTCTTGCGTCTTAATTATATCTGCAGGTGCCCTGTTTCCAAATGAGATCACATTCACAGGTACCAGGGATTAGGACTTAAACATACCTTTTTGGGGGAACACAATTAAACTCATTACATTCACCATCACTGTAAGAGATGCTTGAAGGAGGGAGATGATATGAGGGATGTTAGACCACAGCCGACTATAATTGTGAGCAAAATAAAGACAGTTATTCAAACTATTGTTAGATTCGTCTGGGGACATTCTTTTTTCCCGCATTTTCTTATTGTGGTAAAATACACATGACATAAAATTTATCATTTTTACTGTCTTTTGGTGTACAATTCTGTAGCATCAGGTACATTCACATTATTGCTCAGTCATTACCACTATCCATCTCCAGAACTCTTTTAATCTTGCAAAACTGAAACTTTGTGCCCATTAAACACTAACTCCACATTCCTCCCTCCCCCGAGCCCTGGCAGCCACCATTTCACCTTCTGTCTGTATGAATTTGATTACTCTAGGTAGGTCATATAAATGGAATCATACAGTATTTGTCCTTTCATGACTGGCTTATTTATATACCTAGCAAAGTGTCTTCAGGATTCCTCCATGTTGTATCATGTGTCAGAATTTCCTTCCTTTTTAAGGTTCAATATATTTCATTATATGTATATACCATCCCCTACTTTTTTAAAACTAAAGGAATCATGCCTATGTATGGTCTTTCTACCTGCTCAATATGTCAGAAAACAGAGGTAGTTAAGAGCATGGACTCAGGCCCCAGGAAGGCTAGGTCAGACTCATCATTTAACCTTTCTGTGCCTGTTTCATAACATATAAAAACGGATCACGAGGTCAGGAGATCGAGACCACGGTGAAACCCCGTCTCTACTAAAAATACACAAAAAAAAATTAGCCAGGCATGGTGGCGGGCGCCTGTAGTCCCAGCTACTCGGAGAGGCTGAGGCAGGAGGATGGCGTGAACCCGGGAGGTGGAGCTTGCAGTGAGCCGAGATTGAGCCACTGCACTCCAGCCTGGGTGAAAAAGCGAGACTCCATCTCAAAAAAAAAAAAAAAAAATTAGGTAACAGTGAATTAATACATATAAAACAGTTAAAACAGTGTCTGGCATGTTTCCCATTTTTTCCCATTTTTTCAAACGTATAAACACATTTGATTTTTTTAATTATGATTGCTTTTTTTCAGATGACATTGTGTCAAAGAAATCTTGCTCTTTCAGTCCTTAAAGTGCTACCCATTCTTTCTCATTGTTGCAATGCATTTCACAGTATGCATATCCTTTTTATAAAAAACATAGATGAGTGGACTTCTGGTTTCTGGTCAGAGATGTAAGAAGCTTGGAAGCTGCTACTCTATCCTAACAGCAAGCAAAAAGCCAAACAAACTGAAAAATCAACACTCTTGCTAGATCCATGAGAGACGTAAGGTCACAGGGCAAACTGCTGCCCCCAAAATTGGAGCGACAGACAGGTGAGTGCAGAGAATCACAATTTACAGGAGCAGAAGGAACCCATGAGCAGAAACCTTTACGGGAACCAATGCCCAGGCAAGGGAAAATTGAATTGTAATGGACAAATTGCTGGAGGCTCAGTGTGGACAAGTGTGAGACATTAAAAACTCCCAAGGGACCCCGTCATTAGGGGGGCTTCCACACTTTTGTAAGTTTTACTTCCTGAAGCTCTACCAAGTTCTCATGGTGAATACTGGAGAAAAATCCCCTCATGGTTCTGGCAAGAGGAGGGAAAAAGGAACAATTCTGATGTATGCCAGGCCTGTCCTCGGGAGAAACTAGGTAACTAGAGCCTAACCTGCTAGGATTATCAGAGAGAGGCTAACTGATCTTGGGGGAAGGAAACTCCATCTGCCCCTAGCCATGCTGTCCCATCTAAGGAGGGCAAGAAAAAAACAGCAGCAACTGAGAAGCATTTGCGAAATTAACAGTCCAGGGCAAAGGCTCACTAAAAGACGGAGACCTCTTTGTAGGACTATAGAATGCTTCCCCTCTTCCCACATCTTACCACCACATCACTAAAAGCCTACTTATAGCAGTTTCTCTTACCCAGTACATTATTTCCAGCTATCAAGAAAAAAATTACAAGGGATACTAAAAGGCAAAAACACAGTTTGAAGAGACAGAGCAAATATGTGAACCTGGCTCAATTATGGCAGGCATGTTGGAATTATCAGACCAGGAGTTTACACATATAACTATAATTAATATGCAAAGGCTCTAACAAATAAATTAGCATGCAAGAACAGATGGGCAATGTAAGCAGAGAGATGGAAATACTAAGAGAGGACCAAAAATAAATGCTAGAGATAAAAAACACTGTAACAGAAAGGAAGAATGCCTTTAACGGGCTTTTAGTAGACTGGACATGCCTGAGGAAAGAATCTCTGAATTCAAAGACATGTCAATAGAAACCTCTAAAAACAAAAAGCAAAGAGAAAAAGACTAAAACAAACTAACAAACAAACTTGAATATCCAAGAACTATATGATGGCTAAAAATGTTGTAACATTTACGTATTTAGAACAACAGAAAGAGAAAAAAGAAAGGAACCGAAGAAATATTTGAAATAATAATGACTGAAAATGTCCCCAAATTATTGTTAAACACCGAACCATACATCCAAGAAGCTCAGAGAACACCATGCAGGATATGCCAAAAAAAAAAGCAAACAAACAAACAAACAAAAAACCCTACACCTAGACATATACTCAAACTAGAAAAAATCAAGCATAATGAAAAAATTCTGAAACAAGCCAGAAGGAAAACAAGAAACCAACCAAAAACAACAAAAAACAAACATCTTACCTATAGAAAAGCAAAGATAAGAATTACATCTGACTCAAAAACTGTGCAAGTAAGAAGAGAGTGGAGTGAAATATTTAAAGTGTTGAGAGGGGGGAAAAATACTAGCCCAGAATTGTGTACTCTCTGAAATTATCTTTCAAAAGTGAAGGAGAAATAAAGACTTTCTCAGACAAACAAAAGTTGAGGGAATTTGTTACCAGTAGACCTGCTTTGCAAGAAGTGTTCAAATAAGTTCTTTAGAGAAAAAATGGGAAACAGTATAGGTTAGAAGCTCAGATGTCGGCCGGGTGCGGTGGCTCACGCTTGTAATCCTAGCACTTTGGGAGGCCAAGGCGGGCGGATCACGAGGTCAGGAGATCGAGACCACGGTGGAACCCCGTCTCTACTAAAAATACAAAAAAAATTAGCCAGGCGTGGTGGGGGGCTCCTGTAGTCCCAGCTACTCGGAGAGGCTGAGGCAGGAGAATGGCGTGAACCCGGGAGGCGGAGCTTGCAGTGAGCCGAGATTGCGCCACTGCACTCCAGCCTGGGCGACAGAGCGAGACTCTGTCTCAAAAAAAAAAAAAAAAAGAACTCAGATATATACAAGTAAGGGAAGAGTATTGAAGAAGGAATAAGTTAAGGTAAAATAAAAGCTTTTCTCACTTTGGGAGGCTGAGGTGGGTAGATTACCTGAGGTCAGGAGTTCGAGACCAGCCTGGCCAACATGGTGAAACCCCATCTATACTAAAAATACAAAAATTAGCTGGGAGTGGTGGCACACGCCTGTAATCCCAGCTACTCGGGAGGTTGAGGCAGGAGAATTGCTTGAGCTAGGGAGGCGGAGGTTGCAGTGAGCTGAGATCGCACCACTGCATTCCAGCCTGGTGGACAGAGACTCTGTCTCAAAATAAATAAATAAATAAATAAATAAATAAATAAATAAGAGACTCTGTCTCAAAATAAATAAATAAACAAACCTTTTCTTCTTTTCTTTTTTTTTTTTGAGACGAAGTCTCGCTCTGTTGCCCAAGCTAGAGTCCAGTGGCGCGATCTCCGCTCACTGCAACCTTTGCCTCCCAGGTTCAAGCGATTCTCCTGCCTCAGCCTCCTGAGTAGCTGGGACTACAGCCATGCCCACCATGCCCGGCTAATTTTTGTATTTTTAGTAGAGACTCCTGACCTTGTGATCCACCCGCCTCGGCCTCCCAAAGTGCTGGGATTACAGGCATGAGCCACCGTGCCTGGCTCGCTCTTTCTTTCTTTCTTTCTTTCTTTCTTTCTTTCTTTCTTTCTTTCTTTCTTTCTTTCTTTCTTTCTTTCTTTCTTTCTTCTTTCTTTCCTTCCTTCCTTCCTTCCTTCCTTCCTTCCTTCCTTCCTTCTTCTTCTTTCTTTCTTTTTCTTTCTTTCTTTCTTTTTTTTTTTTTTGAGACGGAGTCTTGCTCTGTTGCCCAGGCTGGAGTGCAGTGGCACGATCTCAGCTCCCTGCAAGCTCCGCCACCCGGGTTCACGCCATTCTCCTGCCTCAGCCTCTCTAGTGGCTGGGACTACATGCACCCACCACCACGCCCGGCTAATTTTTTGTATTTTTAGTAGAGACGGGGTTTCACTGTGTTAGCCAGGAAGGTCTCAATCTCCTGACCTCGTGATCCGCCCGCCTTGTCCTCCCAAAGTGCTGGGATTACAGGGGTGAGCCACCATGCCTGGCCTTTGTCTTTTTTTTGAGACAGAGTTCCTCTCTTGTTGCTCAGGCTGGAGTGCAATGGCACAATCTGAGCTCACTGCAGCCTCCACCTCATGGGTTCAAATGGTTCTCCTGCCTCTCAGCCTCCCGAGTAGCTGGGATTACAGGTGGGCGCCACCATGCCTGGCTAATTTTTGTGTTTTTTAGTAGAAACAAGGTTTCATCATGTTGGCCAGCCTGGTCTCGAACTCCTGACCTTAGGTGATCTGCCCACCTTGGCCTCCCAAAGTGCTGGGATTACAGGCATGAGCCACCACACCCAGCCAAAATCTTTTATTTTTGTTATGCATAATTGATCTAACAGATAACAGTTTGTTTAAAATAATTAGAGCAACAGTGTTTTCAATTATACACATACACACACACACATACACGCTTATTTGTGCTTAAAGTGAATGAATGACAACAGTCATACATAGGATTATTCTGTTATTATAAGGTACTTGGCTGGGTGCAGTGGCTCATGCCTGTAATCCCAGCACTTTGGGAGGCCGAGGCAGGCGGATCACGAGGTCAAGAGATCAAGACCATCCTGGCCAACATGGTGAAACCCTGTCTCTACTAAAAAAATAATAATAATAATAATAATAAGGTACTTATACTGCCTGTGAAGTGGTATAGTGTTATTTGAAAATGGATTTGCATTAGTTAGAAATGTATATTGCAAACTTTAGGGCAAATACTTAAAAATTTTTTTAGGTGTAACTGATATTCTAAGAAAGGAGAGAAAAATTGAATCATTTAAAATGTTCAGTTAAAACCACAAAAGACAGGAAAATAGAAAATAAAAAAGAGATAGGTCAACAAATATAAAATAGTAACAAATATGGTAGATGTTAATCCACCTATATCAATAATCATTTTGAATATAATGGTCTAAATCCACCAATTAAAAAACAGATTATCAGAATAGATTTTAAAAAAAGACTCAGTTATATGTTGTCTTTTAAGAAACTCACTTAAATATAAAGACATATATTGATTAAAAGAAAATGAATGAGGCCGGGCGCGGTGGCTCACGCTTGTAATCCCAGCACTTTGGGAGGCCGAGGCGGGCGGATCACGAGGTCAGGAGATCGAGACCACGGTGAAACCCCGTCTCTACTAAAAATACAAAAAAATTAGCCGGGCGTAGTGGCGGGCGCCTGTAGTCCCAGCTACTCGGAGAGGCTGAGGCAGGAGAATGGCGTGAACCCGGGAGGCGGAGCTTGCAGTGAGCCGAGATTGCGCCACTGCACTCCAGCCTGGGTGACAGAGCGAGACTCCGTCTCAAAAAAAAAAAAAAAGAAAAAAAGAAAATGAGTGGAGAAAGATATACCATGTTAATACTAATAAAAAAAAAAAAGTAGAGGCTGGGCGTGGTGGCTCATGCCTGTAATCCCAGCACTTTGGGAGGCCAAGGCAGGCGGATCACGAAGTCAGGAGATCGAGACCATCCTGGCTAACATGGTGAAACTCCGTCTCTACTAAAAAAATACAAAAAAACTAGCCAGGCGTGGTGGCGGGGACCTGTAGTCCCAGCTACTTGGGAGGCTGAGGCAGGAGAATGGCGTGAACCTGGAGGCGGAGCTTGCAGTGAGATAAGATCATGCCGCTGCACTCCAGCCTGGGCAACAGAGTGAGACTCTGTCTAATAAAAAAAAAAAAGTAGAAAAAAAATTAGCCAAGCATAGTGGTGTACAGCAGTAGTTCCAGCTACTCAGGAGGCTGAAGTGGGAGGATCACTTGACCCCAAGAAGTCAAGGCTGCAGTGAGCTATGATCATACCACTGCACTCCAGCCTGGGCAACAGAGCAAGACTGTCAAAAAAAAAAAAAAAAAAAAAAAGAAGAAGAAGAAAAGGAAAAGGAAATGAGAGTGCTATATTAATTTAAGACAAAGCAAACTTCATGGCAAAGAAAGTTATCAAGGATGAAGAGAGTCATTACCTAGTGATAAGACATAATGATCCTTAACATGCATGTGCCTAACAATAGAGCATCAAAATACATGAGGCAAACTGATAGAAGTGCAAAGAGAAATAGATGCATCTACTCTTGTAGTTGGAGACTTCGAGACCTCTCTATCAGAAATGGAAAAATCCAGGCAGAAAAATCAGTAAGGACATAGCTGAACTCAACACCACCATTAATTAAATGCATATAATGGATATCTGTAAACTACTTCATGTGACAGCAGCAGGATACACATTCTTCTCAAGTTCACATGGGACATTCACCAAGACAGATCACATTCTGGACCAAAAAACACATGTTAACAAATGTAAGAACCAGAAATTATACAATGTCTGCTTTCAGAACACATTGGAGTTAAAATATAAATCAATAACAGAAAGATAGCTGGAAAATACCAAAATACTTGGAGATTAAACAACACACTTCGCAATAACACATGGATCAAATAAAAAATCTCACGATAGAGGCTGGGCACGGTGGCTCACGCCTGTAATTTCAGCACTTTGAGTGGCCGAGGCAGGCGGATCAGGAGTTCAAGACAAGCCTGGCCAACATGGTGAAACTCCGTCTCTACTAAAAGTACAAAAATTAGCTGGGCGTGGTGGCACATGCCTGTAATCTCAGCTATTCGGGAGGCTGAGACAGGAGAATCTCTCTTGAACTCGGGAAGCAGAGGTTGTAGTGAGCCGAGATTGCACCACTGCACTCCAGCCTGGGTAACAGAGCAAGACTCCATCTCAAAACAAACAAACAACAACAACAACAACAACAAAACCTCAAGATAAAGCTTAAAATATTCTATTTATTTAAATTAGTGATGGAGTCACAGTATGTTGCCCAGGCTTGCGTCAAACTCCTAGGCTCAAGTGAACTTTCTGCCTCAGCCTCTCAAAGTGCCAGGGTTACAATTGTGAGCCCCAGTATGCAGCCAAATATTTTGAATTAAATGAAAATGAAAACACAACTTATAAAAACTTGAGGGATGACATGATAGCAGTGTTTAGAGGGAAATTTATAGCATAGAATGCATATATTAGAAAAGAAGGAAGATCTAAACTCAGTCATTTAAGCTTCCATATTAGGAAGCTAGAAAAAGAAGAGCAAATTAAATTCAAAGTAAACAGAAGAAAATAAGTAATAAAAATCAACCAGAATGGTGACTCACACCTACAATCTCAGCACTTTGGGAGGCCAAAGTAGGAGGATCACTTGAGCCCAGGAGTTCAAGACCAGCCTGGGCAATATAGTGAAGCCCTTCTCTGCAAAGAAATAAAAAATTAGCCAGCTTATACTTAGGTTGAGGCAGAAGGATTCCTTGAGCTCAGGAATTGAGACCAACCTGGGCACCATAGGGAGACCTCATCTCTAAAGAAAAAAATTAGCCAGGCATGGTGGCACATGCCTGTAGTCCTAGCTACTCAGGAGGATGAGGTGGAAGGATTGCTTGAGCCCAGGAGTCTGAAGCTGCAGTAAGCCATGATCGTGCCACTGCACTACAACCTGTTGATGAAGTAAGATTCTGTCTCAAAAAAAGAGAGAAAGAACGAGAGAGAAAGCAGAGAAACAAAAGTTAGAGCATCAGTTGAATTGAAAACAAGAAATCAATAAAGAAAATTGACAAAACCAAAGTTACTTTTTTGAAAAGATCAATAGTCCTCTACCCAGGTTAACTGTGACAGAGAGAGAGAGAGAAACTCAAATTGCTAATATCGGACATGAATAAAGAGGCCAGGTGCAGTGGCTCATGCCTGTAATTCCAGTACTTTGGGAGGCTGAGGCGGATGGATCACCTAAGGTCAGGAGTTGGAGACCAGCCTGGCCAATATGGTGAAACCCCATCTCTAGTAAAATTACAAAAATTAGGTTGGGCGCGGTGGCTCATGCCTGTAATCGCAGCACTTTGGGAGGCTGAGGCAGGCAGATTGCCTGAGGTCAGGAGTTCAAGACCAGCCTGGGCAACATGGAGAAGCCCCATCTCTACTAAAAATACAAAGAATTAGACGAGATGGTGGCATGCACCTGTAATCCCAGCTACTCAGGAGGCTGAGACATGAGAATTGCTTGAACCCAAAAGGCAGAGGTTGTAGTGAGCTGACATCGTGCCACTGAACTCCAGCTTGGGCAACAGAGAGAGAGACTCTGTCTCTAAATAAATAAATAAATAAACAAAAATTAGCTAATGTGGTGGTGAACGCCTGTAATCCCAGCTACTTGGGAGGCTGAGGTATGAGAATCACTTGAACCCGAGAGGCAGAAGTTGCAGTGAGCCATTGTACTCCAGCCTAGGCGACAGAGTGAGACTCTGTTTCAAAGAAAAAAAAAAAAGAAATGAACAAAGACACATCACTACAGATCTTGTGGACATAAAAAGGATAATAAAGAAATGCTTTTTTAAACAACTCTGTGAACACAAATTTGACAACCTAGATGAAATGGACCAATTCCTAGAAAGACATAATCTGCCAAAACTCACACAAGAAGAAACAGGCAATATAAATAAACCTATATCTATTGAATTAGTAATCAATAACCCTCCAAAAGAGAAAGCACCAGGCCCTGATGGGTTCACTGGTGAATTCTGCCAAACATTAAAGGAAGAAATTACAAGAATTCTCTACATTATCTTTCAGAAAATAGGAACAGAGAGAAAACTTCCTAACTCATTTTATGAGGCCAGCATTACACTAATACTGTAACTAGAGAAAGACATTACAAGGAAAAATAACCTATAGATCAATATCTCTCATGAACATAGATACAAAATCATCAACAAAATATTAGCAAGTCAAATCAATAATCTATAAAAAGAATGGTACACCGTGACCAATTGGGATTTATTCCAAGTATGCCAACCTGGTTTAGCATTAAAAAACAATTAATGTAATAGATCACATAAACAAGCTAAGGAAGCAAAATCACATGATTTTATCAGTAATCACAGAAAAAAAGCATTTGTTGAAATTTAACACCTATTCACAATAAAAACTCTCAATGAACTAGGAATGGGGGAAACTTTCTCAAGTTGACAAAAAAACCTGCAATAGACATTATATTGAATGGTAAGAAACTAAATGTTTTCCCACTAAGATCAAGAACAAGGCAAGGGTGTCCCCTCACCACTGCTTTTTGAAATAATGCTGGAAGTCCTTAATGCAATAAGAAAAGAAAAGGAAATAAAAGGAATACAGATTGAGAAGGAAGAAGTAAAACTATCTTTGTTTGTAGATGATATGATTATCTATGTAGAAAATCCCAGAGAATCAACCAAAAGAAAAAAAAAAAAAAAAACCCAACCTCCTATGGCAAGATTGCAGAATACAAGGTCAATATAGAAAAGTTAATCATTTTCCTATGTACCAGAAATGAACAAGTGGATGTTTTTTTTCTTTTTTGATACAGAGTCTAGTTCTGTCGCCCTGTCTGGAGTGTAATGGCTCAATCATAGCTTACTATGGCCTGGGCTCAACCAATCTTCCCGCCTTAGCCCCCTGAGTAGCTGGGAACATGCCACCACACCTGGCTAAATTTTTTCATTTTTTGTACAGACAGGGTCTCTGTCTGTTTCTCAGACTGGAAAAAGTGAAATGAAAAACACAATATTATTCTAATTACCACCCCCAAAATGAAATATTTAGGTATAAATCTAATAAAATATGTACAAGATTTATATAAGAAAAATTACCAAACTCTAGTGAAAGAAATAGAAGAAGAGCTAAAATAAAGGGAAATATATACCATGTTCACGGGTAGGAAGACTCATTATTTTCAAGATGTTTGTTCTTGCCAACATGATCTTTAGATTCAATGCAATCTCAATCACAATCCTGGCAAGTTATTCTGTCCATATTAGCAAACCGATTTTAAAGTTTATATGGAGAGGCAAAGGACCCAGAATAGCCATACAATATTCAAGGAGAACAAAATCAGAGGATTGATACTACTGCCACTTCAAGATTTACTAAGACTTACTATAAAGCTATAGTAATTAAGAGTGTGTGAGCTGGGCATGGTGGCTCATGCCTGTAATCCCAGAACTTTAGGAGGGTGAGGCAGGCGGATCACCTGAGGTCAGGAGTTCAAGACCAACCTGGGCAATGTGGCGAAACCCTGTCTCTACTAAAGATATAAAAAGTCAGCCTGGTGTGGTGGCGGGCTCCCCTAATCCCAGCTACTCGAGAGGCTGAGGCAGGAGAATCACTTGAACCCAGGTGGTGGAGGTGGAAGTAAGCCAAGATCGAGCTACTGCACTCCAGCCTGGGAGCAAGACTCCCATCTCAAAAAAAAAAAAAAAAAAAGAATGTGTGGCTGGACGCAATGGCTCATGCCTGTAATCCCAGCACTTTGAGAGGCCGAGGTGGGTGGGTCACCTGAGGTCAGGAGTTCGAGACGAGCCCAGCCAACATCGTGAAACCCCATCTCTACTAAAATTACAAAAATTAGCCAGGCTTGGTGGTGTGTGCCTGTAGTCTCAACTACTCAGGAGGCTGAGGCTGGAGAATTGCTTGAACCTGGGAGGTAGGGGTTGCAGTGAGCCTAGATCACGCCACTGTACTCTAACCTGGGCAACAGAGTGACACTCCACTGTCTCGAGAAAAAAAAAAAAAAAAAGACAGTGTGATACTGGTGAAAGAACGGGCAAATTGATTGATAGGACAGAATGGAGAGCCCAGAAACAGACCCACATAAATACAGTCAGTTGATCTTCGACAAAGGCTCAAAGGCAGCACAATGGAGAAGAGATAGTCTCTTTAACAAATGGTGCTGGAACAACTGAATATCCACATGCAAAATAATAATAATAATAATATGGACATAGACCTTACAGTCTTCCAAATGTTTCACAGACATAAATGTGAAGCCTATGAAACTCATAGAAAATAATATAGGAAAAAAAAGCTAGATTGCCTTGGGTTTGGCAATGACTTTTTAGATACAACACTGAAGGCCCAATTCGTGAAAGAAAATGTTGGTAAGCTGGACTTCATTAAAGTTAAAAAGTTCTGCTGTCAGAGACACAGTCGAGTGAATGAAAAGACAAGCCACATACTGGGAGAAAATCTTTGCAAAAGACATATCTGGGCCAGGTGCCGTGGTTCACACCTACAGTCCCTGCACTTTGGGAGGCTGAAGTGGGTGGATCACTTGAGGCCAGGAGTTTGAGACTAGCCTGGCCAACATGGCAAAACCCCATCTTTACTAAAAATACAAAATTTAGCCAGGCATGGTGGCATGTGCCTGTAGTCCCAGCTACATGGGAGGCTGAGGCAGAAAATTGCTTGAACCCAGGAGGTAGAGGTTGCAGTGAGCCGAGATCGTCCCACTCCAGCCTGGGTGACAGAGGGAGACTCCCTCTCAAAAAAAAAAAAAAAAAGACATATCTGATAAACGACTGTTACCTAAAATATACAAAGAACTCTTGAGGTGGGGTGTGGTGACTCACACCTGTAGTCCCAGCACTTTGGGAGGCCGAGGCGGTCAGATCACCTGTGGTCAAGTTTGAGACCAGCCTGGCCAACATGGTAAAACCCCGTCTCTACTAAAAATACAGAAATTAGCCAGGTGTGGTAGAGCATGCCTGTAGTCCCAGTTACTTGGCAGGCTGAGGCAGGAGAATTGCTTGAACCTGAAAGGCAGAGGTTGAAGTGAGCTGAGATCACACCCCTGAACTCCAGCCTGGGCAACAGAGTGAGACTCCATCTCAAAAAAATTTAAAAAAGAACTCTTAAAACTCAAAAATAAGAAAAGAAACAACCTAATTAAAAATTGGGCAAAAGACCTTAACAGACACCCCAAGGAAGATATACAGATGGCATGTTAGCATATGAGAAGATGTACCACATCATATGCATCTGGGAAATACAATTTCAAACAACAATGAGCTAGCACTACATACTTATTAGAATGGCCAACATCCAGAACACTGACACCAAATGCTGGTAGGATGTGGAGCAACAGGAACTCTCATTCCTTGCTGGTGGGAATGCAAAATGCTATAGTCATTTGGAAGGCATGTTGGCGGTTTCTTATAAAAATAAATTTACTCTTACCATATGACCCAGCAATCATACACCTTGGTATTTACCCTAAGGAGTAAAAAACTCATGTCTACACAAAAACCTCCACATAGATATTTACATCAGCTTTATTCATGATTGCCAAAATTTGGAAGCAACCAAGATATTCTTCAGTAGGTGAATGTATAAATAAACCATGGCATATCCAGAATATAGAATATTATTGAGCACTAAAAAGAAATGAACTATGAAGCCATGAGGAGATATGGAGGAACCTTAAATGCATATTACTAAGTCCCAGTCTGAAAAGGCTACATACAGTATGATTACAATTACGTGACATTCTGGAAAAGGCAAAAGTATGGAGGTAGTGAAACAATCAGCGTGGTTGCCCAGGGTTGGGAGGAGGAAGGGATGAATAGGCAGAGCACAGAGGATTTTTTAGGGCAGTGAAAATACCCTGTATGATATACTACAATGGTACATAAACGTCATTACACATTTGTCAAAACTCATAGAACGTACAGCACCAGGAGTAATACTTAATGTGAACTATGATCTTTGGGTGATAATGTGTCAATGTTGGCTCATCTGTTGTAATAAATATGCCACCCTGGTGGGGGATATCGATAGTGAGGGAGGCTGTGCATGTGTAGGGTCAGGGACTGGATGGGAAATCTTTGAATATTTTACTCAATTTTGCTGTGAACCTAAAACTACTCTTAAAAAAAGCCTATTTAAAAATTGATAGGGTTATACTATATACAGTATTCTGTACCTTGACTGCCTTTATTTTTAAATTTTTTGTGGAAACAAGAGTCTTGCTATGCTGGTCTTGAACTTCTGGGCTCAAGTGCTCCTCCCACCTCAGCCTCCCAAAGTACTGGGATTACAGGCATGAGCCACCGCTACTGACCTTCTTTTTATTTATTAATATATCTTAGAAGATCATGACAACATATACAATTGTACCCCATTCAATCAAATGGATTAATACTATGCCATGGCATAGATACCACCATAAGTTATATAGCCAGATGCCTCTTGGTAGACATGTTTTTGGTCCCTTGTTGTAGATGGTGGTGCAGTGAACACCCTTGTATTCATCCTTTGTGTATAATCAAGGGTATAGCCGTAGGATAAAGTTGAGTCAAGGGGTAAGTACATTTACAAGAGTGCATGTGCCACCGTTACACCCCAAAACCAGTGGAGATGTCCTACCATTACAGTCGATGATGGTGACCACTCAGTCTACCTTGTGGCTTGAGAAGTAGGTATCACCAAGAGGTGAAGGGACTTGCCCAATGACACACAGTTAAATGATTTTTCCCAATAAATACACATGATACAAAATTCAAAAAGAATACAACATTATGCCAGTTAGGACTAGGTTTGACTGCATGTGAAATGAAAAACCAAAATAATTGCAGTTTAATGACCCAAGGCTGGGTGCAATAATTTACATCTATAATCCCAGCAATTTGGGAGGCCAAGGTGGGAGGATCATTTGAGGCCAGGAGTTCAAGACCACCCTGGGCAACATAGCAAGACCCTATCTTTACCAAAATAATTTTTAATTAGCTGAGCATGGTGGCAAATACCTGTGGTCCCAGCTACTTGGGAGGCTGAGGTGGGAGAAGCGCCTGAGCCCAGGAGTTCAAGGATGCAGTGAGCCATGATCCCACCACTGGCACTCCAGCCTTGGTGACAGAGCAAGACCTTGTCGCAAAAACAAAATAAAATAAAATAAATGACCCAAGGTTATTATCTCTTATATAAAACAAATGTCCAGGCCGGGCACGGTGGCTCATGCCTGTAATCCCAACACTTTGAGAGGCCGAGACAGGCAGATCACGAGATCAAGAGATCGAGACCATCCTGGTTAACACGGTGAAACCCCGTCTCTACTAAAAATACAAAAAAATTAGCTGGACGTAGTGGCGGGTGCCTGTAGTCCCAGCTAATCGGGAGGCTGAGGCAGGAGAATGGCGTGAACCCAGGAGGCAGAGCTTGCAGTGAGCCGAGATCGCGGCCACTGCGCTCCAGCCTGGGAGACTGAGCGGGACTCCGTCTCCAAAAAAAAAAAAAAAAAAAAAACCCCAAAAAAACAAAAAAAAACAAAAAAAACAAATGTCCTAGAGTGAGGCAGTCCAGAGCTGATATGCTAGCCCCTGAAGTCATTAGCAACTTCCTGCTTGATGCTCACCACTCCTGGGGTATAGCCCCTATCTTTATTGTCAGAGATGCCTGCTAGATTCCTGACCATCACATCTGCATTCCAGGCAGCTGAATGGAGAGATGGATGAAGAAAAATGGGACAAAGAGTACCCGGTAGCATCCTTATAAATCTATTTATATAAAGTTGTTTCCTTAACGCCACAAAACACATCTACGTGTATTTTGCTTAATCATATGGTCACATCTAACTGCAAGAGAGGTTGGAAAATGCAGTCTTTATTCTCTACAGTCAAGGTCTTAGCTAAAAATTGAGGGTTCTAAATACTAAGGGAGAAGGGATGAATAGATATTTAACCATGTGTGGCAAGCTATTTGTCTCTGTCATGGTTAAATTGCAAAAAAATAAACTTACCTCCTTCCCAGGCAGCCATTGTTAACATTTTTTGAATGTCTAGAAAAAGTCCTTTGTTCAGGATTATTTTCTCACTCTGCCAAGAGTCACCATGACCTGCTCACACTCCACCCTTACAAAATTGCCGTGCCACTTCTCATCTCCCATTTGATTCTCACAGAAGCTCTATGAAATGGGTTGGGCAAATGTCATGATCCTCATTCATAGGGGAAGAAACTGAGGCCCAGAGGGGGAAACTGACTGCCTAAAATTGCCATGTAGGCTGGGCACGGTGGCTCACGCCTGTAATCCCAGCACTTTGGGAGGCCAAGGCAGGCGGATCACGAGGTCAGATCGAGACCATCCTGGCTAACACGTGAAACCCCGTCTCTACTAAAAATACAAATAATTAGCCAGGCATGGTGGCGGGCACCTGTAGTCCCAGCTACTCGGGAGGCTGAGGCAGGAGAATGGTGTGAACCTGGGAGGCAGAGCTTGCAGTGAGCCGAGATTGCACCACTGCACTCCAGCCTGGGCGACAGAACAAGACGCCGTCTAAAAAAAAAAAAAAAAATGCAACAAACAAAAAAAACAATCGCCATGTAAAGGATGGAGCCAAGCCTCCTGTGGAGGCAGGACAAAATGGGGTGTGTTTCCCAAACACCGGACACATGCAAGATGCATCGGGCAGCCAGTGGTGAGCACATGGTTCCATTTCCAATTTCTTCCATAACTTTAAGGAGAAAGTTTCAGTTTGGTGCTAATGCGTCTTTAACTCCTCTCACACTTACTAATAGGTCTTTTAAACAAAGAGAAATCAGCCCTCAGGCTCAGAGCACTCGGCAGGCAAAAGTATCTAGCTAGATTCTAAGAACATTGTTTTGATTTCATTATACCTATATTTATAGTGTTTTTCTATTTATGTCAAATGATCCTGGTTTCCTTTTCTTTTAAATTTACTTTTTAAGTAAATGCATCTAAGTTAAAAAGTGAGTTTATTCAAAGAAAAACATGCAGTAAGGAACTATCTGTGCTTGAATACAGATTCCCTCACTTACAAGCTATGTGACATTGGGTAAGACACTTGGTGCCTCTGAGCCTCAGTTTCCTCATTCGTATAATGAGGGTGGTATTTTTTCCCACCTCATGGCTTTTTTTTTTTTTTTTTTGAGATGGAGTCTAGCTCTGTCGCCCAGGCTGGAGTGCAGTGGCGTGATCTCCGCTCACTGCAAGCTCCATCTCCTGGGTTCACACCATTCTCCTGCCTCAGCCTCCCGAGTAGCTGGGACTACAGGCGCCCGCCACCACACGCGGCTAATTTTTTGTATTTTTAGTAGAGATGGGTTTTCACCGTGTTAGCCAGGATGGTCTCGAACTCCTGACCTCGTGATCCACCGCCTCGGCCTCCCGAAGTCCTGGGATTACAAGTGTGAACCACCCTGCCCGGCCGAATTTTTTTAATTAGTAATAGGATTAAATGAGATAATGAAAGTCAGAAACTTAGCACCCTGGCACATAGTTAAGTACTCAACACTATTTATTTATTTATTTATTTATTTATTTACTTATTTATTTTTGAGATGGAGTCTTCCTCTGTCACCCAGGCTGGAGTGCAGTGGTGCAATCTTGGCTCACTGCAACCTCTGTCTCCTGGGTTCAAGCAATTCTCCTGCCTCAGCCTCCTGAGTAGCTGGGATTACAGGCATGTGCCACCAAGCCCAGCTAATTTTTGTGTTTTTAGTAGAGATGGGGTTTCACCATGTTGACCAGGCTGGTCTCGAACTCCTGACCTCAGGTGATCCACCTGCCTTGGCCTCTCAGAGTGCTGGGATTACAGGCATGAGCCATCGTGCCCGGCCACTCAACACTATTTTTAGCAATAGTATCACAATATTAAAAATATTAACATTGTTCATCTTAATTTTGTCATAACACCTCCTGGCTGCTTGGAGCAGAGAAAGTCAGTAGGACTGTGGGGTAGCTGGATAGAGATCTCCCATCCTGGAGCCTCTGCCCCTACACCAGTGGTTTTCAGCCAGGGATAATCCCCTACATTAGGGTTTTTTTTTTTTGAAACCATGTCTTGCTCTGATGCCTAGGCTGTAGTGCAATGGTGCAATTTTGGCTCACTGCAGCCTTGATTTTCTGGCTCAAGCGATCCTCCCACCTCAGCCTCCTGAGGAGCTGGGACTACAAGTGCATGCCACCATGTACTTGTGGTTTTCACCATGTTGCCCCAGGCTGGTCTTAAACTCCTGGCCTCAAGTGATCCTCCCACCTCGGCCTCCCAAAGTGCTGGGACTACAGGCATGAGCCACCCATACCCAACTGACATTTTTTAATCAGTATTGACTGGGTTTGGTGTGCCCCTGGCATCTGGCGGGTAGAGGCCAGGGATGATGCTAAGTATCCCACAGTGCATTGGTTGGCCCCTCATGAAGAATCATCTAGCTTGAATGTCAAAAGCATTGAGGCTGAGAAACCTTGTGCCATCCTGTACCCGTGTATGTGCCTAGCAGCAGCTGGCTCTTCAGCCAGCTCATTATTCCAAAAGAGACTTGAGCTTGGAACCCAAAAGCCTCAGCCTCAGTTTCTTCAGCCAGCAAATGGGAACACTGAACCCTACCTTATCTGCAGTCATTCCATCTCCTGATGGTTGGCCCTCTTGGGCACTTCCCTGGCCTAGGCTATCTCTACTGGTCCCTTTCTGTCTTTCCCCTAGGTGCAAGGAACCCATCTAATTGGCTTTTCATTTGTTTGACTTCTGATATCTCCCATTCCCAGAGTGGCCTCTGTGGCCCCACAGCCACCATCTGAAACCCTGCAGCGTGAGTGCCCCAGCCATCTCTGAGTACCCCTGTTATTGTGGGCGGCAGCTGCTAGTCTTTTTCCATTGCACACCTTGACATGTGTAACTCTTTATGTGTTGACTTGTTGGCTGTATTCCTTCCCACATGCCTCTGCCCTGAAGACAGACACCCAGCCTGCTGTCCTCGGCACACTGCACAGTGCCTGGCACATAGTGGGCATGCAGGAATGTATTTGTGGGATCTTTGAGGTGAGAGGCAAAAAGAGAGGATAAGGTGAGGGAATAGATATAGAGAAGGGAGAAAAGAAATAGAGAGAAGGAGGGAGTTGAATGAATATTAAATGCTGAGAGATCTAAATAAAGGGGAAAGCGGGAGGGGCGGGCGTCCAGACTGAGACTTGAGCACAAGGTAGACAAGCCGGGGCGGGGGGCGGTGGGTGCGAAGAAAGATGAAAAGGGCGGGGAAGAGAAAGGAATGGAGACACAGAAAGAGAGAGACAGAGGCAGAAAGAACGTGCAGGCGGAAAGCAAAAGGAAGAAAACCTCCCTGAGGCCTCAGTGCTCAGGTTGCGGAGGGGAGGAGGACCGCCCACAGGAGCCAGCGCTGCGCAGCTTGGAGCTCCGGGATGCAGGCGCGGTTTCCATGGAGACGGGGATGCTCCCGGCGGGAGCCACCGACTGCTGCAGGACCCGCGCCTCTGGCACCTTGGGAGTGGACGACCAGAGAGGTGGCGAAGGGACGGTGTGGGTTTGCCCCCTTCTTGGGCTCGTTCCCACTCCTGCCTCTTGCTGGAGATTTAGAGCCCGGGAATAGGGAGGCAGGAGCGCACCCGCCTGGGAAAGGGCCCTGGGGACTCCGAGGGCAGGGGAAGGACTGGGGCTGAGACCACTCCTCGCCCTGCCCCGTTCCCTTCCTTGGCGTTTGACCCTCCTTTCCTTTCAGATAGGGTCCTGGAGGGTCTGGCAAAGTGCAGCGCTATGTGGAGAGATGATGGCCAGGCCTTCTCCGCAGGCCCCTCTTCCTTCTCCTGCCCTGTTAATGCTGGAGCATCAGGGCTCAGTCCTAAGCCTTCTCTTCAGTTTCCACCGTGTCCAGTCCTCGGGATTTAAATACCTGAAGTGCCCACAGTTCCCAAATTTGCATGTCCAGCCCTGGTTTTCCCCTGAGCTCTGGCCTGTTCAAAGTTGCTAATTCTTTAACTCATCCAGCTTGTTCCCGCCGCAGGGCTTTGCTTTTGCCATTCCCTTTGGCTGCAACTCTTTTCCCAGCCCTTAGGTGGTGAGTTTCACTGGAGTGGATAATTGACTTGGAGGAGGAGCATTGGTGGGAGGAGGAGCCCTGCTGCGGTGTCTGTTCGACCACAGAATTGTGGGGGGAGCCTGCATCTGGAAGAGGAGCACGTGTTGGGGAGAGGGGGAGGACTGGCTGGAATCTGGCAGTGCCACGATGGGGAGGAGGGCCCACTCCGTTGGAAGCCAGAAGAGGCTGAGGCCTGGGAACATTCCCTCCATTGTAGATGTGGGAGGGAGCTGGCACAGCCAAGGGCCCCTTCCCACCCTGGGGACTAGATGGGCCAGGTGGACAGTGGGCAGAGCTGACCATCACCCCCACTTTGCATTGCTGTCATCTAAAACCCAGGCTAAGCACGCTGTGGGTGGGCCTGGTGCAGGCTCAAGGTCCCCACGGTTCCAAACAGAGCCCTATGGAACCTTTGGGTCTCAGATACAGTAACCCAAATGTTGGCAAGACTGGCAGTACGAGGGCCCCATCAAGCAGGTGATGCAGAGCTGGTGGAGGGGAAGACCCCATCTCTACAGTGGCCTGCTGAATCTGGGGGTTCTGACTGCCTTGTGACGTGGCAGGTGCCACTCTCCAAGCCAGTCACTGTTACCAGAGGAACGCAATGTGCTGATCAGCTCAGGCTTGGGTCTCATGCACTAGGCTAAGTGCTGGCCAAGGGCCCACCTGGGCCGGGATTGGGACAGGTGGGTTGCTAAATCCAAAGCAGGTGGATGCTAGCTAGGGAACCATTGCCAAGGCCCTTCTGAGCCTGCTCCTTCTCTTCCTCTTTGCCTTTGTCCTCCTAACCTGAAACCAACTGCCCAAATTACTTTCTTATTTGTGTAATTATTACTTTTGGTGTTATGACTGGTTTTGATAACAGCCAAGATTTACCCAGAACTTACTTGTACCAGGCACTTTACATTTTGCTGCCTTCCATAATCTTTACAACCACTTGAGAAAACCATCATTATCCCCATTGTACAGATGAGGAAACTGAGGCTTAAAGATGAAGGAACTTGCTCAGTGTGGCATATCTAGAAAATAGCTGAGCCAGGATTTGAGACCCAGCCTTCTTAATCACTTTGCTATTATGTACCTCTCTCCACACTACATTGCAAGCTCCATGCAGCTAAAATCCAAGTCTCCCCACACCCCAGGCCTGGTCTAGTGCCTGACATATGGTAGGCCCTGGATAAATGCTACCTGAGTGCCTGGCACTGTGCTAAGTGTTTTGCACGCATTACTTCATTTAATCCTCCTAATCGCCCTTGAGGTAAGTACAATGGTATTGACTGAAACAGGCCTGTTCAGATTCAGTGGCATCCCCCAAGGTCATACAGCCAAGTTAGGGGAAGAACTAGGCTAAGTCCTATCATTGGCACTCCATAGTCTGTGCTCTCAGCAAAGTGCTCAACTGCATGAATGAAAGTGTATTCTAGCATCGTGAATAAAAGGAAAATGATGCCCAATAAACGTTTGATGGGTGAAGGACAAGAATTTAAAAAATAACAATGAGGGCAGGTGTGGTGGCTCACTCCTATAATCCCAACACTTTGGGAGGCCGAGGCGGGCAGATCACTTGAGGTCAAGAGTTCGAGACCTGCCTGGCTGGTGAAACCTCATCTCTACTAAAAATACAAAAATGAGCCGGACATGGTGGGAGGCACCTGTAGTCTCAGCTACTCAGGAGGCTGAGGCAGGAGAATTGCTTGAGCCGGGAGGTGGAGGTTACAGTGAGCCTAGATCATGCCATTGCACTCCACCCTGGGCAACAGAGCGAGACCCCGTCTCAAAATAAATAAATAAATAAAATAATAATAATAATGAGGATGGGAGAGATGGGAGAGGAAGTTGGTCCCGATGCTAGAGGAAGTTGAAGGAGGTGGCTGTGGGTGGCTATGTTCTCATATTCCCAGAATGCTTCCTGGAGGAGGAGTTGATCTGATGGGGAAGGGAGAGGGCATTGCGGGTTCCAGAAAGTTTCTGCTACCCATCCTAGACCTCTTTCTCTCTCTCTTTTCCCTGCCCCTGCCGTCTCTTTCTCCCGCCCCTGCCCTCTCTTTCTCCGTCTCTGGAAGTGGGTAACAAGCATGTGGTTGGGTTGATGTGCCCTCAATAGGGTGGGGCCCAGACTGCGGACACTAGGGAGTAATGATCTTTTCTCTTCCTTCCTGACCGTGGTGGTGGGCCCGGTGCTCTGCCCCTCAGCTCTGTGCCTCGTCCTGGGCTGCATGATCTTTCCTGATGGCTGGGACGCCGAGACCATCCGGGACATGTGTGGGGCCAAGACGGGGAAGTACTCCCTGGGGGACTGTTCAGTGCGCTGGGCATACATCCTGGCCATCATCGGCATCCTCAACGCCCTCATCCTCTCCTTCCTCGCCTTCGTGCTGGGCAACCGGCAAACAGACCTGCTGCAGGAGGAGCTCAAGCCGGAGAACAAAGGCGAGTGTGCTGTGGGCTGGGGGGCAGCGGCGGGAGCCAGGCCTGCTCCTGGGAGGCAGGGTAATTTCAAATAAAAGGAGTAAGAGGGTTGCATGAATTGGAAACCCTGGCTGGGTGTGGTAGCTCACGCCTATAATCCCAGCACTTTGGGAAGCCAAGGCAGGTAGATCGCTTGAGCCCAGGAGTTCAAGAGTAGCCTGGCCAACATGGTGAAATCCCCTCCCTAAAAAAATACAAAAACTGGGCCGGGCACAGTAGCTCATGCCTGTAATCCCAGCACTTTGGGAGGCCAAGGTGGTTGGATCATGAGGTCAGGAGATCCAGACCATCCTGGCTAACACAGTGAAACCCTGTTTCTACTAAAAATACAAAAAAATTACCTGGGCATGGTGGCGGGCACCTATAGTCCCAGCTACTTGGGAGGCTGAGGCAGGAGGATGGCGTGAACCCAGGAGGCGAAGCTTGCAGTGAGCCGAGATTGCGCCACTGCACTCCAGCCTGGGAGACAGTGAGACTCTGTCTCAAAAAAAAAAAAAGGCCGGGCACGGTGGCTCACGCTTGTAATCCCAGCACTTTGGGAGGCCGAGGCGGGCGGATCACGAGGTCAGGAGATCGAGACCACGGTGAAACCCCGTCTCTACTAAAAAATACAAAAAATTAGCCGGGCGTGGTGGCGGGCGCCTGTAGTCCCAGCTACTCGGAGAGGCTGAGGCAGGAGAATGGCGTGAACCCGGGAGGCGGAGCTTGCAGTGAGCCGAGATTGCACCACTGCACTCCAGCCTGGGCGACAAAGCGAGACTCCATCTCAAAAAAAAAAAAAAAAAAAAAAAAAAAAAAAAAAAAAAAAAAAAAAAAAAAAACACAAAAACTAGCTGGATGTGGTGGCAAGTGCCTGTGGTCTCAGCTACACAGGAGGCTGAGGTGGGAGGATCACCTGAGCCTGAGAAGGTTGAGGCTGCAGTGAGCTGTGATTGTGCCACTGCGCTCCAGCCTGGACTACAGAGTGAGAGGCTATCTCAAAAAAAAAAAAAAGAAAAGAAAAGAAAAGAAAAAAAGAAACCTGCCTGACAGTACAACCACCTTTTAAATGATTTGATGTTCTCCCTCAGATCTGATCATTTGCCTGTGACCCAGCAAACCCACCTCAGGTGCAAACCCATGAGAAGCGTTCAAGGGTGCTGGTGGCCGCAGCTTCACTGTAGCAAACAGCTATAAACAGCCCAATGGCCATGGACAGGAGGCCAGATAAATACATGTGACATGTTCACATCACAGAGCAGCTCACAGCCATGAAAATGTCACACTTCAGTTATATGTACCACAGTGGATGTATCTCAGCAATATAATATTGAGGGGAAAAAAAAAAAACAAAACAAGTTCCAGAATATGACAGAGTGATATATTTACTGAGCTCGAAACTAAGCAAAACTAAGCAATGTATTGTTTAAACACACATGTATTTGTGGCAATATATTTTTTTTTTTGAGATGGAGTCTCACTCAGTTGCCCAGGCTGGAGTGTAGTGGCGCGATCTCCGCTCACTGCAAGCTCCGCCTCCCGGGTTCACACCATTCTCCTGCCTCAGCCTCCTGAGTAGCTGGGACTACAGGCATCCACCGCCACGCCTGGCTAATTTTTTGTATTTTTAGTAGAGACGGGGTTTCACCGTGTTAGCCAGGATGGTCTCGATCTTCTGACCTCGTGATCTGCCCACCTCGGCCTCCCAAAGTACTGGGATTACAGGCATGAGCCACCGCGCCCAGCTGTGGCAGTGTATTTTTTAAAAAAGCAAAGAAATAATCGATATGAAAGGTAGGATGATGGTCATCTGTGGTTATGATGGAAGGGGAGGAAGTCAAGTGTATGAGCTGGAGCATGGAGGTATATGCAAATTATGGGTAGAGTTAGAGTCCTTTTTTTTTTTTTTTTCTTGAGACAGAGTCTTGCTCAGTTGCCCAGGCTGGAGTGCAGTGGCATGGTCTCGGCTCACTGCAGCCTCCAGCTCCCGGGTTCAAGTGATCCTCGTGCCTCAGCCTCTTGCTCTTGAGTACCTGGGATTACAGGCATGTTGCCACCACACCTACCTAACTGTTGTATTCTTAGCCTCCCAAAGTGTTGGGGTTACAGGCATGAGCCACCACACCCGGCTGAGTTATAGTTATTGAATGGTGAGCTCACCAGTGTTTATTATTGTATTTTTTTAAAGAGATTGGGGGAGGGGGTCTCCCTCTGTTGCTCAGGCTGGAGTGCAGTGGTGCAATCATAGCTCACTGCAGCCTCAAACTCCTGGGCTTAAGCAATTCTCCTGCCTCAGCCTCCTGAGTGGCTGGGACTACAGGCATGCGCCACCACGCCTGACTAATTTTTGTATTTTTTGTAGAGACGAGGTTTCCCCATGTTGCCCAGGCTGGTCTTGAACTCCTGGCTTCAAGCAATCCTTCCGCCTTGGCCTCCCAAAGTGCTGAGATTACAGGTGTGAGCCACCTTACCTGGCACATTGTATGCTTTATAATTAGTGTATTGCATATAAACTTTCATATATATCAAGTAGCATTAAAATACAATAAAGAAAAAAGACCAGGTTCAGAGAACTCCAGAGCTCCAGTAACTTGCCCAAAGTCACTTAAGTGGTGAAGGCAGAATCTGAACCCAGGCAAGTCCAAAATCCAAGCTCTTCCCCCTCTGTCATGCTGCCTGTCTCAACCTGGTGAAGCCAGAGATTTCCTGCACCGCTTTGGGAGCTCTCCTGGAATGCTGATCTGCTAACCTGTACTCAGAGGCAGGTTCTAAATACCTGATGCAGTCCTTCAGACCCCGGGATTTCTGTGGTTTTGGTGTGAAGTCAAGGCCTGCCCTCTGGCGGCAGCTTTCAGAAGTGCAAGACTAAGACAGATCCGGCCTTTCTCAAGAAGGGGTGTGGGGATGTGACTGATGTGAAGTGGGCCCCCTCAGTGTCCTTCTCCTCCCTTCCCAAAGCCCCCTAACAACTCGGTGTTAAAAATCGATGTAAAGGAGCCCCAGTCTTCCTCCCTTCAGTGTCCAGGGAGTCTCCGTCCCTCACTGGGAGTTCAAGATGAGTGAGCCTCCCACTTCAGTTTTAACCCAAAGACCTCCGAGTCAAAAGCCATGGCGCGCACCTGTGGTCCCAGCTACAGGCTGAGGCAGGAGGATCGCTTGAGCCCACACGTTCAAGACCAGCCTGGGCGATGTAACAAAACCCAGTTTCTATTAAAAAGAAAGAAATATATGTATATTTTTAAAGAAGACCTCTGGAACCAAAGAAAAAATAATTGCTTCCATTTCCAGCATATTCTATGACCAAACACTGCCAAGTCCTTGGCTGTCATTATTTGTCTCTTTTTGACCCTTTGGAATTACCCTGTGAGGTAGGCTATGATCCTCATTTTGCAGATGAGAAAATCGGGGCTCAGAGAGGTTAAATGGCTTGCTCAAGGCCATCCTGCCGGTCAGGTGAGGCTGGGATTTCAGCGCTTGTGCAGTCTGCCCCTCTGACCTTTTTTTTTTTTTTTTTTGAGATGGAGTTTCACACTTTTTGCCCAGGCTGGAGTGCAGTGGTGCAATTTTGGCTCACTGCAATCTCTGCCTCCTGGGTTTAAGCGATTCTCCTGCCTCCGCCTCCCAAGTAGCTGGAATTACAGGCATGCACCACCACGCCCGGCTAATTTTTTGTATTTTTGGTAGAGACAGGGTTTTGCCATGTTGATCAGGCTGGTCTTGAACTCCTTGACCTCAAGTGATCCACCCACCTTAGCCTCCCAAAGTGCTGGGATTACAGGCGTGAGCCACCGCGCCCGGCCCCTCTGCCCACTTTTGCCCTGGGGAATGTGCAAGGAAAGCCTGAATGCCCCGGCAGCTTCTGACTTTCTCTAATTCTCTCTCCCTGTCTCTCTCTCTCTCTTAGATTTTGTGGGCTCTACAGTAAGCTCCGTGTTGCGGCCCGGGGGTGATGTCTCTGGATGGGGAGTCCTTCCCTGCCCCGTGGCTCACTCACAGGGACCCTGAAAGGCCAGGATCACAGCCCAGGAATTGGCATGACCTCAGCTTGTCCTGCCTCCTGCCCTCTCGTCACTCCATTCAAGCTCTGAGGGAAGACCCCGATCTCAGACTTACTTCTCACCGACTACCCTGCGAGCTCCAGGCTTTGAGGAGAGGAAATCCTGGATGTGGCCTGGCGGAGAAGAGAGGCCCTCCAAACCTTGGGAGGGCCTAATTCTTGCTCCTCCCTCAGTTTGACCTAAGGGAGCCTGCATCCGCCTAGGCCCTTGGGCTTCTCCTCTCCTCTCTAGACTGGCCTGGAAGTCCCTGCAGATCCCCAGGGAGAGTGGAGCTGTAGTTCCAGCTCCCCAGGCCCCTTCAGTCTGGAGAGCTGCTGCCTGGCTGTATCCACACCTCTTCTGGTCCCTGCCTCTTCAAGAAATTTATTCTAGATACTGCCCCAGGGTGGGCTGGACTCTTTCCTACTTTTTTTTTTTTTCTTTGGCTGATGTTGGTTCCACCACATCTGCCACAAAGCTCCAGGTGCCACCAGTCTCCCCTGGGACCTCCTCTGCCCCATTCCAGCCTGCTCCCAGCTCGCCCTGAGTGAGAGCTACACTGAGGGACGCACAGGGCCCTGCTGTCAGCTGCAGACCGGGGCCCTGATCAGCCCAGAGTCAGAAAAGACCTTCAGGCTCTGGAGGTAGCGGGAGGGGGTACGTGGCCTTGGCAGTTGGAGCTTAGAAGCTGCTCAGCCCAGGCTGGCCTGGCCTCCTCTTCCTCTCTGCTGGAACATCTCGCCGATGACTGAGCCCTTGACCTTGGCCTCTTTTGCCCAGGCCTCCTCTCTGCTGAGATGTCTCACCAATGACTGGACCCTTGACCTTGGCCTGTTTTGTACAGCACAGACTTCTTGGCCCTGTTGTCAGGGTTGGGGTTGTGGAGGGGACCCCAGAGGTGGGGAGTTGGGGGATGCATTACCCCTTCTGCCCCTTTTCATGCCCTCCACACCCCAGGCATCTACCAAGGGCAGAGACTGTCTTGTCTCTTTGATACTTTTCTGCATAACTTGAACTTGCAGGTCATCTCTGAACAGGGTACCCCTGTCCCCCTTCCTAGGCCTTGTTACCCTGTCCCAGCCTCTTCCTCCTTCTGGCCCACCTCTCGCCTTGCGATATGCCCAGGGTCTGCACCTATGGGCAGTGCTTGGAGCCGAGGCATGAGTGTATGTGTATGTGGGTGAAATGTGTGTGCGTGTGTGCGCGCGTGTGAGCGTGTGTGTGTTGGGGGGCAGGTGAGAAGTTTCTCCCCCCTCCTCCCACTGTGGGGGCGTCTCCCTTCCCCTTGGCAGGGAGCAGGTGAGGGAGACTCCTGGTATTTTTTGAACACCCCTCATTCCCCTGTAGGTCTGGCGGCAGAGCCATCTCACCCGGGGAGCCTCCCTGTCCTGGGGCCTGGACAGCTCCCCTCAGCGCTAGTTGCTGGTACAGACCGGCTTCGTCCAGCGCCCCCTCCTGGCTGCCTGGACCTGCAGGGAAGGGGCGGCGCCCTGCAGGATGCTGGGGGAAGCCGCCTCGGGCCTCGGCGGTGGGGAGAGGGTCGCTTGAGCGCCATGTGTTTGCCAACCTTGTGTTCATTTCCACAGGACTTGGACCTGAGAGTTAGGGTTTCCAAGAAAGACCCTAGAAGTCCCCTGCCTGTCTCCCCACTCTGGACCCTAGCCGGAATCAGATGCTGGGACCTGGTGGGTTCCTGCCACCTGTAACTTACCAAGTCCCGACCCCACTCCTCCGCTTACTCCTCCCGGGCAAAGCCTCCCCGCAGTGCTCTGGTCCCAGCGCTGGGCTCCCCTTCCCCGCCGGCGCCTTCCCGGGCAGTCCAGTCGGCCTGGGGTAGGGGTGCTGGGGGACAGAGGGTCCGAGTTAAATGCGGGAGGGTGCGGGAGTCCCGTGGGAGGGAGTTGGGGTAGGAGGGAGTTCCTCAAAGATGCAAACCAAAGCCCAGCGTTGGAGGGGGAGAGCAGAGTTAGGAGAGAGTGAGGGGAGGGGCGCAGCAAGCGACTGGGAATGGGGAAGACAGTGGGGTGAGGAGGAGAGAGGTGCAGAGACAGGGAGATGAGAGATGATTGGAGAAGGAGCGAGGGGGACGGATAGGCACAGAAAGAGATAGTGCGAGGAGGAGAGATCGAGAGAGACGGGGTAGAGGCGGAGAGAGATGAGAGACCAGCTGAGAGGCTGCCCGAGAGCCTGGGGTGGGGGAGGGGAAATGGATGAAAAGGCGGAAAAAGGACTTGGGAGCCGGGAAGAGGTAAATGGAGATGTGGGTTAGGGGGCAAGAATGGGATGCAGAGGAAGGAGAGGAGGATGAAGGAGCCAGGATGCGGGGCAGTGGGGAGGGGGTGCTGTCTGGGCGCTGGGTGAGGGGAGAGCTTGTTCCAAGGACGCCTGCCACCAGGTGTCCTTGCCACACCTTGTTCCCCAAGGACACCCACCAAACCTGTGCCCTTGTGCGGGGGTTAGAACTGACCCCTCAGAGGCTGGAGGCCCGGGGCACAGGCAGCCAAGGCCGCATCCTTTTGGGGAGAACTGGAGTGAAGGAAGCCACTTCAGAGGACATAGTGGGTCCAGCTGACTTAGGAGTGGGTCAGCGCCAGTAGGAGAAGAGGGAGGCTAGTTCCCTGGTGGGGTAGCCTGGCCACATTCCCATGCCACCGCACCGGGCCAGCTGCCGTCTTGGCAGAGCCAGGGGGAGATACACCAGGGAGTTTGGGGTCAGGAAGTCAGAGTTGTGTGGGCTGAAGTCTGCGGGAACCCCAGGGTGACACAGGCAAGGGATAGAAGTCAGAGTGGGGACCAAACCATAGACCGGGGCCCTGGGTTCTGCAGAGGTGTGGATGGGGCGGGTGGCAGGTGCTCCAGTGGGGGCCCCAGGTGAGGCCCTGATGGCTCTCCTGGGGCAATAAAGACATCATGGGAAGGGGGCTTTGTGGTTTGTCTCTGCTCTTGTCAGGCGATCTGGCTTTAGCTTCAGGAGGAGATAAGCAGAGATCAGTGCCTGTTTCTGACCCCAGGAGGGCCTTGTTGGGCTCCAACCTAGAGCCTTCCGGCTTCAGGTCCCAAGAGAAGTCCCCCCTCAACTGTGACCGGATCAAGGGTCTGCCATTGCCCGCTTTTCTCTGCCTGATCTGGGGACTCAGGAGAGGCCACGGCAGCCACAGCCTAGGGGTGGTTCAGTCCCTGGCCCACAGTGCTGGTCAGTTGAGTCATTCTGGGAACTGGGGCTATGAAAACTTTTGTCTTTGGGGACCGGTACCCATGAAGGAAAACTTTCCTGAGGGGGTGAGGACCAAAGAATCAAGATCCTTTTCAGGCCTAGCCAAGATGATGAGAACTTTTAGATAAGGCTGTGGGGAGAGTCCCTGGCCTTTTGAGCATCCTGCTTGGGCACGCGGGGAATAACCTTTCTCCAGCTTCCAGTGTGAACTGAGAAAGGGAAACCCTGCCTTTGGAAAAGCTGGGATCTTCCCAGCACCAGAAATTTCTGCAAGCCCCTGCCTGGCCCATGGCTAACTTTTGAGTGGGACTGGGGTTTCCTGAACAGGGAACAAGGGAGCCTTCTGCAGAGCTCTGATGGGCAGCCCTCCGAGGGCCTGTGCTGTGTGTTGTTAGGATAGCTTGGTGTTGTCTACACCCATTAGTAAGCTCTGTTTGAGTGTGTCCTCGCTGTTCATTGTCTAATTTGGTAACATTTATTTTGGTCCTGACCCCTTCTGCTGCTGCTGGGTTTAAGCTTCAGTGCAGGTGGAATGACATTCAAATAAAGAAACACTTTCTATCACCCGTGCTGGCTGCCACTTCTCTGACTCACTGGGATCAAGAGGGGTAAGATTCCGACCCCATGGATCAGGTTTGGTTGGTATTAACAGAGCCCTACTACTGTGGCTTAACAAGATAGTTTATTTTACCATCACATTAAAAAAAAAAAAAAAAGCCTGGAGGTGGGTAGATCATAGCTGATACGGCTCTCAGTGTTATCCAGAACCCAGGCTCCTTTCTGCACTGCCATTTTCAATCCCGCCTGCATCCTCAAGAACACCTCATGGCCCAGCGTGGCTACTGGAGCTCCAGTGACCTGGTCCACATTTCGTTTGAAGACTTCTGGAAATTCCACAGGACTGTGTCACTTGGGCCACATAACTGTAAAGGAGGCTGAAAAAATGTGGTCTGTTATCTCGGCGCATTCCCAGCCCAAATAAAACTGAGGTTCTTGGCCGGGCAAGGTGGCTCACGCCTGTAATCCCAGCATTTTCAGAGGCTGAGGTGGGTGGATCACCTGAGGTCAGGAGTTTGAGACCAGCCTGGTCAACATGGCGAAACCTTGTCTCTACTAAAGATACAAAAATTAGCTAGGCATGGTGGTCCCCTGCGTGCCTGTAATCCCAGATACTCGGGAGGCCGAGGCAGGAGAATTGCTTGAACCCAGGAGGCGGAGGTCGCAGGGAGGTGGGATGGCGCCATTGCACTCCAGCCCGGGCAACAGAGCAAAACTCCATCTAAAAAAAAAAAAATATATATATATATATATATATATATATATATATATATATATATATATGGTTCTGTTACAAAGGAGAAAGGAGTGAATGAGAGAGGGATACAGTAATCTCTGCACACCTCTGACAGCACAGGCACGACTTGTCCAAGTCCACACAGGCAGAAAAGAATGGAGCCTCATTTGCTGTAGCCAGAGTGCTCAGTCCAGTCACTTTGCCTCTCTCTAAAGCCCCACTGAATAAATAGAGAAAACAATAGTGACTCCCCGCAAGGGAAGCTGTAAGCAACACACCAGGGAATGTATGCACTTTGCTCTGCAGGGTGTCTGGCACGCTGTAATGTGCTCAGTACCAGGTAGCTACATTGAAGACTTGGAAATGGAGTCCTCTTTCAACACATTTTAAGCACTTAGTGTATGCTAAGCACTTAAGCTAGAAAAAAAATGAGCAAAACAGAGATGCTGTCTTAAGCATAATTCTGGCTGGGGAGATGAACATGTGAAAATAACGCATGACTTGCTACATGCAGGGTATTGTGAGTGTCCTAGGCAGGGACACCTTAAATGGCTTTTGGTGATGTGGGCAGTGTAGGAGGAGGTCTTGCTGTAGGATGAGAAGTTAGGCAGGAGGGGTCAGGAAGGCCATTCAAAGAGAAGGCAGCTTGAGGAAAAAGACTGAGGTAGGCAGCAGAACTGTGTATGGAGGACGAAAAGCAACTTAGTTTGAAGCGTGAAGTACGAGGCAGGGAGGAGTCAGAGGTGAGTCTAGAGAGACAGGCCAGGGCCAGACCATGAGAAAGCTTGGGGGTCCATGGACAGGAGTTTGGACTTAAGAGCAATGGGGAACCGCTGAAGGATTTGAAGCAGAAGGAAAAATGACTCAATTTGCATTTTAGAAAGAGCACTCATGTGGTAGCATTAGGGGGCTGGATTAGGGGTAGACTGTTAGTCCATTTTTGCATTGTTATAAAGCCATACCTGAGACTGCATAATTTGTTTTATTTATTTATTTATTTTGAGATGGCGTCTCCCTCTGTTGCCCAGGCTGCAGTGCAGTGGCACAATCTCAGCTCACTGCAACCTCTGCCTCCCTGATTCAAGGGATTCTCCTGCCTCAGCCTCCTGAGTAGCTGAGATTACAGGCATGCACCACCACACCTGGCTAATTTTTGTATTTTTAGTAGAGATGGGATTTCACTATGTTGGCCAGGCTGGTTTCAAAACTCCTGGTCTCAAGTGATCCACCAGCCTCAGCCTCCCAAAGTGCTGGGATTACAGGCATGAGCCATTGCTCCTGGCCTGCATAATTTATTTTTATTTTTTTGAGACAGGGTCTTGCTCTGTCACCCAGGCTGGAGTGCAGTGGTGAGATCACAGTTCACTGTAGCCTCAACTCCCAGGCTCAAGCAATCCTCCCACCTCATCCTCCCAGGTAGCTGGGACCATAGGCACCACTATGCCTGGCTATCTTTTTTTTTTTTTTTTTTTTGAGATGGAGTCTCACTCTGTTGCCAGGCTGGAGTGCAGTGGCATGATCTCAGCTCACTGCAACCTTTGTCTCCCGGGTTCAAGCAATTCTCCTGCCTCAGCCTTCCAAGTAGCTGGGACTACAGGCGTGCACCACCACGCCCAGCTAATTTTTTATTTTTAGTAGAGATGGGGTTTCACCATGTTGGCCAAGATGGTCTTGATCTCTTGACCTCGTGATCCACCCGCCTTGGCCTCCCAAAGTGCTAGGATTATAGACGTGAGCCACCGCTCCCGGCCTTATTATTATTTTTTTTTTATAGAAACGGGGTCTTGTTATGTTACCCAGGCTGGTCTCAAACTCCTAGGCTCAAGCAATCCTCCTGTCTCAGTCTCCCAAAGTGCTGGGATTGCAGGCATGAGCCGCTGCACCTGGCCAAACTGGGCAATTTATAAAGAAAAGAGATTTATTTTGGCGCATGGCTCTGCAAGCTGTACAGGTAGCATGTTGCTGGCATTTGCTTCTAGTGAGGCCTCAGGAAGCTTACAATCATGGTGCAAGGTTAGGGGAAGCCAGCGTGTCACATGGCAAAGGCAGGAGCAAGACAGAGAGAAGAGGGCAGTCCCAGGCTCTTAACCAGATCTCATGTGCGTGAATTAACTGTGCAAGAACTCACTCATCACTAAGGGGATGACACTAAACCATTCATGAGGGATCCACCCCCATGATCCACTCACCTCCCACCAGGCCCCACCTCCAACACTGGGGATGACATTTCAACATGAGGTTTGGCGGGGACAAACAGCGAAACCATATCAGAGACCACTTCAGTGAAAGAGAAACCAGAAGCCTGGCCTGAAACAAGGAGGTCTCAGTGGGTCTAAGAGAAGTAAGAAGTTCCATCTTCAGGAAGCAGAAGGGAACCGACCGACTATGGGAATAACACACAGGCTGACAAAAAGAGGGTGAAGTTTTTGCTTGGGGACTAGAAAGATCTGCCAGTATAGCAGGGGAGCGAGATGATCAGTTCAGTCTGAGATGTGCTAAGTTTAAGATGCATGTGAGATGCCTTGGTGGAGTTGTCCAGCAGTCAGCTGACATATGGATTTGGGAGCTCAAGAGAAAAATCTGGGTCAGAAGCATCTGTATCCAGGTAGTGGTGGAAATCAGAAGCATAGAGGAGCCTGCTCTGGGCGACTGTGTGGTGTGGAGAGAGCACGGAGCTCTGGAATGCTGGAGAGCACTGCAGGATAAAGCACTGTCAGAGGAACAGATGTCCGCAAAGGAGAGAGGTCAGGAGGAGAATCCTGAGTGTGGCTTTATAGAAACCAAGGATGTAGAGTTTAAGGGGAAAGTCAGCTGGTCAAGTAGAGGACAGAGGTCCTGTATAAGAGACTGAAAAATGTGTCCACTGGATTTGGGGACAAGGAGGCCACCCCTGAAACTTGATAAGAGCATGTTCAGGAGTGCGGGGAGAGCCAAACTGAGGTTTGTTCAGGGAGGGAGTGGGAGGCGACGGGTTAAAGATTACTATTTGGAGAAGTGTGGATAAGAAGGGGAAATGAGTGATTGGAATTCATTCAGGCAGGAGCAATTACACTCTGTGAACCAGCAGTGGGCAAGGAGCAGCATTACCTGGAGCGGGTGTGGAATGGGGGATGTGGAACTTTACTTACAGGGCATTCCCAGTGCTCACTGGTCATGGCAAGTAAGAGGGTAATGATAAAGAAGACAGGATGACTAAAGGAACAGGGTCTCCAGGGAGGTGAATGCAAGGCAGCCCAGGGTATAGAGGTTGGTCTTGAAGATAAAAGAGATATCCTATTCAGAAACACTGGAGAAGAGGTGAGGGACTGAAAAGACGTACGTCTTTTTCGGGGTAGAAGGCAGGGCAAAAGTTCAGTGCATTCTTGCCCGATAGCATCCATCTTCTCAGTGAAGCAAGAAAGAAGGTTGTTTACTGAAAGAGAAAAGGGGGCTCGGCTGGGCGCGGTGGCTCACGCCTGTAATCCCAGCACTCAGGGAGGCTGAGGCGGGCCGATCACTTGAGGTCAGGAGTTAGAGACCAGTCTGGCCAACATGATGAAACCCCATCTCTATAAAAAATACAAAAATTAGCCGGGCGTGGTGGCGTATGCCTGTAATCCCAGCAACTAGGGAGGCCGAGGCAAGAGAATCGCTTGAGCCTGGGAGGCAGTGGTTGCAGTGAGCCAAGATCACACCACTGTGCTCCAGCCTAGGTGACAGAACAAGACTCTGTCTCAAAAAAAAAATAAAAATAAAAGAAGAAGAGGGGTTTCAAGAAGAGTGGTGAAATCTTGGAACTGTTGCTAAAGGAGCTAAGGCTAAATAAAAGGAATGACAAGACGATCATGAATCTGCCGTGGCATGAGAAGACAGGAGGGTACACACAGAGAAGGTAGATTGTAGAAAACAGGTGCAAGGTGAGTTGAGTGTCCTGAATGTTTGAGATCCACCATGAGATCTAGGCTGAGGGTTGAACATGGGGAGCTCTGGATGGAGTCAATACGTGGAGAATATATTAGGATCAAGGGACTGAAGTTTCTGTGAAAGAGCTGGGAGGACAGGTGATTGTGGGTAGAGAGCTGAGTGTTTGACTTGAATATTCCAAGTAGATCTTGAAGAAGACTTTGAAATGACAGGAACCCTGGTTAGGATGTCCATCCAAATGGTGGGGAAAATGTCAGAAATTAGGGAGGAGGCACAGACTAGTCAAAGTTATCTAAGAATCAGAGAGGCGTTGGAAGATTAAAAGATAACAGCAATGAAGAGATATAGGCTGGGCACGGTGGCTCACGCTTGTAATCCCAGCACTTTGGGAGGCTGAGGTGGGCGGATCACTTGGGGTCAGGAGTTTGAGGCCAGCCTGGCCAACATGGGGCGACCACATCTCTACTAAAAATTAGCTGGGTATGGTGGCATACGCCTGTAATCTCAGCTACTCAGGAGGCTGAGGCAGGAGAATTGCTGGAACCCAGGAGGCAGAAGTTGCAGTGACATTGTGCCATTGTACTCCAGCCTGGGCAACAGAGCGAGACTACATCTCCAAAAAAAAAAAAAAAAAAAAAAAAAAGGATATAATCACTGATGCTGGGAGCACTGGTAGAGGAGTAGTAGTTTTTAATCTGAGGGACAAGATGTATGTGTCTGGACAAATGTAGGGAGAACCTCTGTGCAACAAGGTATAAAAGATCCAGCAGCCTCCACTTCAATGGGCTAGAAGGTAGGTGGTGTCCTAAGGGAAGGGCACAATTCAGCAAGGTCCAAGAGATTAGATGGAGGGAAGTAGTGTTTTCTACCAAGGAAAAGTGAAGGTGTCCTGAATACACAGCAGAGAGCTTGGGAGAGAAAGATGGATAGGGAGAAGAGAACTGCTTTGTAGGAGTAGAGTGTCAGGAGGCCAGAGGACACAGAACATGCTCTCGTTGAAAGGGACGGGGGACAGAGGGTGAGGTTGGTGGAGTTTACCAGACGCACTTCCAAACAGAGCCCTAGTTTGAAACTCCCTTCCAGTCCACTTAGGCAGAGCGAGGGGCTGGGGGTGCCCACACAGATCCATCCAGCGGCACTGGAAAGCTCCGTGAGGTGCCAAAACGGGTATGGGAATGGGTTGGAGGCTTCTTCAAACTCATGTACTTACCCCACAAAACATTTATTGAATACCTACCCTGGTCAGGTACTGCTAGGCTCTAGGCATATAGAAATAAATCAGACATGAGCTCACCAAATTACCTCCGGCCTCTTAGTAGCAGAGCTGTTTGCCAGTTTATAGTGGCCAGATAAGATTCTGTTTGTTTTCTTAAACATGACACACACAGAGAATAAAACAAATGTACAGCTTAATTATAATATACCCTTCTAACTGCTACCAAGGAGATGGGACCCTGCCAGCTACTCCAGAGCCCTTCACGTCTCCTATAAACTCCATCTCCTCCCTCCCTCCTAAGAATAACCATGATCTTTTTACTGTAATCATTCCCCAACTTTTATTTATATTTTTTCACCCAAATGAGCATCTTCAAACAATATAGCTTAACCTTAATTTTTTTTTTTTTTGAGATGGAGCCTTGCTCTTTCTCCTAGGGTGGAGTGAAGTGGCATGATCTCAGCTCACTGCAACCTCCACCTCCCAGGTTCCAGTGATTCTCCTGCCTCAGCCTCCTAAGTAGCTGAGATTACAGGGATGCACTACCACACCCAGCTATTTTTTTTCTTTTAGTAGAGTCAGGTTTTTACCATGTTAGCCAGGCAGGTCTCTAACTCCTGACCTCAAGTGATCCACTCCCGTCAGCCTCCCAAAGTGTTGGATTACAGACGTGAGCCACCATGCGTGGCCAGATTTTTTTTATTTTTATTTTTTTTAGAGGTGAGGTCTTGCTATGTTGCCCAGGCAGGCTGGCCTCAAATTTCTGGCCTCAGCCTCCTAAGAAGCTGGGACTACAGGTGCATGCCACTGCGCTGGGCTGCCACTTTTTTTTTCTTAATGTCTTTCCCCACTTAATCTCTTTTTCTCCTTTGCAATTTACTGCTGAAGAAACCAGACCATTTGTTACGTAGTGTTCTACCATTGGAATTTTGCTGGCTTCATTCTTGTGGGATAGTTTAGTAAGTTCTTCTGTTCTCCTCTGTATTTTCAGCAAATTGATAATTGGATCTAGATACTTAACCAGATTCAGGAGTGTATGTTCTCACGTTTTAATAACTTTTTTTTTTTGGTCAAGAGACAACATCTAGTTGTTTTTGTTTTTGTGTTGCTAGTTGCTGTTAATCTTCAATGCTTACATCTTTAATTCATTAGGAGCCGCAAAATAGTGATGTTCCAATTCTGTCATTCTTTATTTACTTGTGGAAATACTTCTATAAAGAGAAACTCACCATCATTTGCTATGTAGTTACCCAGTGGTACAACTCAAATAGGAAAGGCAAGATAAATGCTGCAGCCTTTCAAAATATATAAATATATACATTTTTCAAAAATATAAAGTTAGCTCCTTAACATCCTTCAGAATTAACAATTTTATTTTGGTACCACTATGAACTCATGGATTTAAATGTTTGATTTGATTATGTTGTATGTATTATCATAACTGATGCTCAAATGTTCCATCTTTGGTCAAGAGAATTCTCTTTAAGTTGCAACACAATTCTCTTTAAAGCTAACCCTAATTATCTTTGATAGTATCCTTGATGACTGGCATGACAAGATGTTTGTTCCAGGCTAATCTTAGACATTTCTTCCCCCAAACATGGAATCAGCCATTTCTCTAAGAAGCCCTGTTTCTATGCCTTTCCAGTTGACAGGGCAAAGATACATACACGATAGATGATACATAGATAGATAGACATATGGGATCTCTCTGTACCTAAGGTAAAATGCCTCATGAATTAATATTAATACTTAGGGTTTTGGCTAAACCTCTTCAAGTTTAACAGCTATACCTCCTTTTCCCCAACACTGGGAAATATTGGTTCTGAAGGACACTGTATTCATTTGTTTTATCACACGTTAAAGCACTCAGATAGACTACTGCCAGTATGATTATTTAAAACATTCTCTCCTGCTTATTTATTTAAAGTTGTACTCTATCTATATTGTGCAGGTCACATAAGCCATTTTGTAGTATATACTCTCCTTATATCTCAGTCTATTCTGCATGTAAGTATATATAAGTAATACTATCAGGCTTTTTGTTGTTTGAAGCTCAGTTTCTTTTCCTTTTTTTTTTTTTGAGATGGAGTCTCGCTCTGTCGCCCAGGCTGGAGTGTAGTGGCGTGATCTCGCCTCACGGCAACCTCCGTCTCCCAGGTTCAAGCAATTCTCTGCCTCAGCCTCCCGAGTAGCTGGAATTACAGGCGCCCGCCTCCATGCTCACTAATTTTTGTATGTTTGGTAGAGATGGGGTTTCACCATCTTGGCCAGGCTGGTCTTGAACTCCTGACCTTGTGATCCACCCACCTTGGCCTCCCAAAGTGCTGGGATTACTGGTGTGAGTCACCGTGCCCGGCCTTGAAGCTCAGTTTCCAATAGATCCCTAAGGAAGAATTCATGAAAATAAAATTCCCAAAGTTTTTGCATGATGATGATGACAGTTTGTGGCTACTACCCTGGAAAGTAAGTTCAGTTGGTACAAAATTCTTGGCTTGTCTCTTTCCTTATCTTAAATTATCCCATCAGCTTTTGCCTTTTTTTTTTTTTTTTTGAGACGCAATCTCACTCTGTCACTGAGGCTGGAGTGCAGTGGTGTGATCTAGGCTCACTGCAACCTCCGCCCTCCAAGTTCAAGCAATTCTCCTGCCTCAGCCTCCCGAGTAGCTGGAATTACAGGCGCCCGCTTCCACACTCACTAATTTTTGTATTTTTAGTAGAGACGGAGTTTCACCATCTTGGCCAGGCTGGTCTTGAACTCCTGACCTCGTGATCCACCCGCCTCATCCTCCCAAAGTGCTGGGATTACAGGTGTGATCCACTGCACCTGGCCTCTTTTGCCATTTAAGTGTTGCTGTCAAAAAGTCTGATACAGCCTAATTTTCTTTCCCTTATAAGTAACAAATACACACGCGCGCACACACACATATGTCATGAACTGCATGCTTCCCTCCATGATGGACTGCATAGTGGTCCCATAAGATTATAATGCGATATTTTTACTGTACCTCTTCCATGTTTTGATATGTTTAGAAACACAAATACTTATATTGTGTTACAATTGCCTACAGTATTCAGGACAGTAACATGCTGTACAGGTTTGTAGCCTAGGAGCAATAGGCTATGCTGTATAGCCTAGGTGTGAGGTAGGCTACACCATCTAGATTTGTGTAAGTGCACTCCATGATGTTCATATAGCAATGAAATCACCTAAAGATGTATTTTCCAGAACGTATTCCTATTGACGTGATTGCGCGTGTGTAAATATATATATTTGCCTAAGATTTTTTCTTTGTTTTTAAAATCTAACAATTTTACTATAATATCTCATTATTTATAATGAGATATTATAATCCACATGTCTATTCTGCATGTAAGTATATTGAAGGATTGAATTTACTAGGTATGCAATATGCTCTTTCACTTTGTAGTTTAAAATATTTCAGGAAACTTTCCTTAAATTATAGCTTTTATTTTTATTTTGAGACAGGGTCTTGCTCTGTCACCCAGGCTGCAGTGGTGCAAACTTGGCTCACGTCAACCTCTGCCTCCCGGGTTCAATAGATTCTCCCACTTTAGCCTCCCGAGTGTCTGGGACTACAGGTGCACACCACCATGCCTAGCTAATTTTTGTATTTTTTGGTAGAGATGGGGTTGAACCATCTTGGCCAGGCTGGTCTTGAACTCCTGATCTCAAGTGATCCATATTTGCCTTGGCCTTCCAAAGTGCTGGGATTACAGGTGTGAGCCACTGCACCTAATTATAGCTTTTGATATTTGTTCTGTTACCTTACTTTTACTTTTTTGGGGACTCCTATTATACATATGGTGCCTCTTCTTTGCCTGTCTTCTGTGTTTGTCCCTTTTTTTAGACTTTACTTTTCCTTCTTTTTAAAAAATTAAATTAAAATTTAAAAAAAAATAGAGACAGGGTCTCATGTTGCCTAGGCTGGTCTTGAACTCCTGGTCTCGGCCGGGCATGGTGGCTCACGTCTGTAATCCCAGCACTTTGGGAGGCTGAGGTGGGCGGATCACGAAGTCAGGAGATCGAGACCATCCTGGCTAACATGGTGAAACTCCATCCCTACTAAAAAAAAAAAATACAAAATATTAGCCGGGCGTGGTGGTGGGTGCCTGTAGTCTCAGCTACTCAGGAGGCTGAGGCAGGAGAATGGTGTGAACCCGGGAGGCGGAGCTGGCAGTGAACTGAGATCGTGCCACTGCACTCTAACCTGGGCGACAGAGCGAGACTCCATCTCAAAAAAAAAAAAAAAAAAAAAAATGAACTCCTGGTCTCAAGTGATCCTCCTGCCTTGGCCTGCCAAAGTTTTGAGATTACAGGTGGGAAATACTGCACCTGGCCTTAAATAGACTTTATTTTTTAGAACAGTTTATTTATTTTTGAGATGAAGTCTCGCTCTGTCGCTCAGACTGGAGTGCAATGGTGCCATCTTGGTTAACTGCAACCTCTGCCTCTCGGGTTCAAGTGATTCTCCTGCCTTAGTCTCCCAAGTAGCTGGGATTACAGGCATGCACCACCACGCCTGGCTAATTTTGTATTTTTAGTAGAGGCGGGGTTTCACCATGTTGGTCAGGCTGGTCTCGAACCTAAGGTAAGGAGACCTCAGGTGATCCACCTGCCTCGGCCTCCCAAAGTGCTGGGATTACAGGTGTGAGCCACTGCTCCCATCCAAGAACAGTTTTAAGTTAACAGCAAAATTTAGTGGAAAGTACAGAGTCCCAATGTATCTCTTTCCTCCCACACACCCACAGCCTCCTCCTATATCAACATTCCCCACCAGAGTGGTACATTTTTACAACTGATGAACCTGCATTAGCACATCATTATCACTCAAAGTCCATAGTTTACATTATGGTTCACTCTTGTACATTCTGAGTTTTGACAAATGTATAATGGCATGTTTAGCCACCATTATAGTACCACACCGAATAATTTCACTGCCCTAAAATCCATTGGTGCTCTACCTGTTCATCCTTCCCTCTCCCCTAACCTCAGGCAAGCACCGATCTTTTTGCTGCATCCTTATCTTTGCCTTTTCCGTAATGTCATATAGTTGGAATAACATAGTATGTAGCCTTTTCAGATTGGCTTCTTTCATACAGTAATATGCATGTTAGGTTCCTCCATGTTTTTTTCATGGCTTGATAGCTCATTTCTCCACCCCACTCCAGCTTTATTGAGATACAGTTTAACAAAAAAATGGTATATCATCAAGGTGTACAATATGTTTTGACATATATATACATTGTGAAACGATTACAATTGTGAAATGATTACAATTAAGTTTACATAACTGTCACCTAACATTGTTACCTTCTTTTTTTCTGGTGAGAATGCTTTTTATTTTTTAATTTTTTGAGACAGGGAGTTGCTCTGTTGCCCAGGCTGGAGTGCAGTGGCATGATCACAGCTCACTGCAACCTCACCTCTCTGGCTCAAGAAATCCTCCTGCTTCAACCCCCCAAGTAGCTGGGACTACAGGCACATGCCACCATGCCCGGCTAATTGTTTTGTATTTTTTGTAGAGAGGGGATTTTGCCATGTTACCCATGCTGGTCTTGAACTCCTGAGCTCAAGTGATCTGCCCACCTTGGTCTCCCAGAATGCTGGGATTACAGGTGTGAGCCATCACGGTCAGCCGAGAATAGTTAAGATCTATTCTCTCAGCAAATTTCAAGTATACAACATATTTTATTAACTACAATTACCATACTGCACATCGGTTCTCCAGAATGCACCCATAACTGTAAGCTTGTACTATTTGACCAACATATCCCTGTTAATCCCCATCTCTTGACCCATGGTAATCACTCTTCTACTCTGTTTCTGTGAGTCTGACTTTTTTAGGTTCCACATATAAGTGAGATACAGTATTTGTCTTTCAGTGTCTGGCTTGTTTCACTTAGTATAATGTCCTTCAGGCTCATCCATGTTGTTGTTGCAAATCGCAAGATTTTCTCTTTAAAGTCCAAATAATATGTTACTGTGTGTGCATATATATATATATATGCAGTGGAATATAATATTGTACTATGTGTGGGCATATCTATACCTATATATAGATAGGTATGCACACACATATCTAACAGGTATGAGGTGATAACTCATTGTGGTTTTTGGCTTGCATTCCCCTGATAATTGGTGATAGTGATGGTGAGCACCTTTACATTTTTGTATATATAATGCATCTCCAACATTTTCTTTATCCATTCATCCATCGATGGACAGTTAGGTTGTTTTCATATCTTGACTACTGTGAATAATACTGCAATGAAAATGGTAGATGGCTCATTGAGATGGTGAGATAGCAAGATAGCCTATAGTTGGGATTTGTTTTTTATCCATTTAGCCACTTTGTCTTCTGATTGGAGAATTCAGTCTGTTTACATTCAAGGTAATTATCGACAGGCAAGGACTTACTTACTATTGCCATTTTGTTCAGTGTTTTCTGTTTTTGTAAATTTTTTGTTCCTTTCTTCCCCTTTTGCTGTCTTCCTTTGTGATGTGATGAATTTTTACAGTGGAATGGTTTGATTCCTTACCCTTTATCTTTTGTGTATCTAGTATAGACTTTTGCCCTGTGGTTACCATGAGGCTTACATAAAACATCTTATAACAGTCATCTATTTTAAGCTAATCACTTCCATACAAAAACTGTATACTTTCTCCCATTTATATCTTCGAAGTAATGACTTACATATTTTTATACTGTATATCCATTAACAGATTATTGTAGTATAGTTAAATATTTGTCTTTTAACCTTCATATTAGTTATATTAAGTGATTTATACACCATTATAGTATAGGATAGCTCATTTCTTTTTAACACTGAATAATATTCCATTGGATATATCATCGTTTACTTATCCATTCACCTACTGAAGGACATCCTGGTTGCTTCCAAGTTTTTGCAATTATGAATAAAGCTGTAATAAATGTTCACACGCAGGTTTTTATGTGGACCTGTTTTCAATTCTGGGGAAATACCCAAGAGTGCAACAGCCAAATTGTATGTTTACTTTTTAAAGAAACTGCTAAAGTGTATTCCAAAGTGACTGTACCATCTTGCATTCCCACCAACAATGAATGAACAGTACTTGTTACACATCCTTGTCAGCATTTGATTTCGTTAGTGTTTTAGATTTGACCATTCTAGTAGATGTATGGTGGTATCTCATTGTAGCACTAATCTGCAATTACTGGATGATTTATGATGTTAGGAGTCTTTTCATACGATTACTTGTCATCTGTATGTGAGGTGTCTGTTTAGATTTTTTGCCCATTTTTAAATTGGGTTTTTATTTTTCTTTTGTTGAGTTTTCAGAGTTCTTTGTATTGAACAGTCCTTTATCAGGTATGGTTTTTACAAATCTTTTCTACTACTCTGTGGCTTGTCTTCTCAATCTCTTGACAGTGTCTTTTGCAGAGCAGATGTTTTAACTTTAACAAAGTCCAGCTTACCAATTGCTTTTTTCATGGATCATCCTTTTGGTGTTGTACCTAAAAAGTCAGTCAATTCCAAGGTTATCTAGATTTTCTCCAATGTTCATTATTCTAGGAATTTAATAGTTTTACATTTAGGTCTGTGTTCCATTTTAATTTTCATGAAGGATGTAAGATCTGTATATAGATTCATATATATACACACACATATGTAATACACACACACACACACACATATATATATAGCACATGGATGTCTGGTTGTTCCAGCACCATCTATTACAGACTCTATTGTTTTGCTTTTGCTTCTTTGCCAAAGATCAGATGATTCTATTTGTGTGGGTCTACTTCTGGACTCTTGTGTTCCAGTAATCTACTTGCCTAATCTTTTGCTAATATCACACTGTCTTGATTACTGCAGCTTTACGATAAGTGTTGAGGTAGTGTTAGTTTAAAACTTTAGAATTAGCCGGGCACAGTGGCTCATGCCTGTAATCCCAGCACTTTGGGAAGCTGAGGCGGGCAGATCACTTGAGGTCAGGAGTTCGAGACCAGCCTGGCCAATGTGGTGAGACCATCTCTACTAAAACTACAAAAATTAGCTGGGCATAGGGGTGCACACCTGTAATCCCAGCTACTCAGAAGGCTCAGGCAGGAGAATCACTTGAATCTGGGAAGTAGAGGTTACAGTGAGCTAAGATCATGCCACTTCACTACAGCCTACGCAACAGCACAAGACCCTGCCTTAAAAAACAAAACAGACAAACCCCCTTTAGAATCAGCTTGTTGATATCTACCAAATAACTAGCTGGTATTTTGGTTGAGATTGCATTGAATTTATAGATCATGTTTAGAAGAACTGATATCTTCACAATACTAGTCTTCCTATTCATGAACATCTCTGTTTATTTAGATCTTTCATATTTTTAATTAGTTTTATAGTTTTTGTCATGCAGGTTTTATATGTATCTTGTTGGAATTACACCTAAGTATTTCATTTTAGAGTACTAATTTATTTATTTTTGAGACGGAGTCTCGCTCTGTTGCCCAGGCTGGAGTGTAGTGGCGTGATCTCAGCTCACTGCAATCTTTGCCTGCTGGGTTCAAGCAATTCTCCTGCCTCGGCCTCCTGAGTAGTTGGGATTACAGGCGCCCTCCACCACGCCCAGCTAATTTTTTTTTTTTTTTTTTTTTGAGACGGAGTCTTGCTCTTTCACCCAGGCTGGAGTGCAGTGGCGCGATCTTGGCTCACTGCAGGCTCCGCCCCCCGAGGTTCACGCCATTCTCCTGCCTCAGCCTCCCGCGTAGCCGGGACTACAGGCGCCCGCCACCTCGCCCGGCTAATTTTTTTTTTTGTATTTTTAGTAGAGACGGAGTTTCACCATGTTGGCCAGGCTGGTCTCGAACTCCTGACCTCAGGTCCTCTGCCTGCCTCAGCCTCTCAAAGTGCTGGGATTATAGGCGTGAGCCACCACGCCTGGCCTTTGGGCACTAATTTAGATGGTATTGTGTTTATTTTTTAGTATCAGAGTGTTGCTCTGTCATCCAGGCTGGAGTGCAGTGGTACGATCATGGCTTACTGCAGCCTTGAACTCCTGGGCTCAAGTGATCCTCCCACCTCAGCCTTCCAAGTAGCTGGGACTACAGGTGTGCACTACCATGCCTGGCTTTGTTTTAAATTTCAAATTCCATTTTTCATTGCTAATATACAGAAATGTGATTAACTTCTGCACAACAATCTTGTATCCTATAGTCTTGCTATAATTGCTTAATTAGTTCCAGAGGTCTTGGAGGGCTATTTAGAGTTCTTTTGGATTTTCTATATCAACAATCATGTCATTTGTGAATATGAAGTTTTATTTCTTCCTTCTCAATATATATCCCTTTTAGTTCCCTTTCTTGTCCTATTGCATTGGTTAGGACTTCCAGCACAATATTAAAAAGGAGTGATAAGAGGGGACATCCTTGCCTTGTTCCTGACCTTATAAAGAAAAGCATCTAGGTTTTTGTAAATGTTCTAATTGAGTAAGTTCCTCTCTACTTCTGGTTTCCTGAGATATTTGTTACTTTTGAAAATAAAGAATTTTTTTTTGAGATGGGTCTCACTTTGTTGCCCAGGCTGGAGTGCTGTGGTGTGATCTCAGCTCACTGCAACCTCTGCCTCCCAGATTCAAACAATTCTCATGCTCCGCCTCCCGAATAGCTGCGATTATAGGCGTGCACCACCACGCCTGGCTAATTCCATGCCGGGCTAATTTTTGTATTTTTAGTAGAGATGGGGTTTCACCATGTTGGCCAAGCTGGTCTCAAACTACTGACCTCAAGTGATCCAACCATCTTGGCCTCCCAAAGTACTGGGATTATAGGTGTGAGCCACCATGCCCTGCCATTTGTTACTTTTTAATGTTTTACCTGCATGTCTTTGGCATACTTTCATTGTCTCTATAGATGTTATTCCGCTCATTTTTACTTGTAGGTTTTTAAGACTTGCGTTTTTTTGTTATCCATTTTTATATGGAATTAGCGATTTTGCACTTTAAAAAAGCAGGCATGACTTATGATAGTTTTTCGTTTCATGGTTGTATTCTCATTTTTGGTGTGTATGTGAAATATTGAAATATGGACTATGTGAACCATAGCTATTTAAATTCAACAATTCAACACAGAATATGCTTGCAACTTTATGAACAATTATTTCTCTCAGGAGTTAAAGAACAAGTTATTTAATATCCTTATATTATTTCTGTAAGGATAGTACATTCTGAATTTTATGGGATAATCATAATTTAGTTTTTTTTTTTTTTTTTTTAATCATACTTTAGGGTTTTAGGGTACATGTGCACATTGTGCAGGTTTGTTACATATGTATCCATGTGCCATGTTGATTTCCTGCACCCATTAACTCCCATAATTTAGTTTTTCAAAATACTTCATTTAATCTAATAAATTTAATCCCTCCATACCCCCTTCCATCATTGTGCGTGTCCTATTCAGTTTGGATTCTAACAAGGAATTTTGGTGTGAGGCATTGTCCTGTAAAGGCTTTGAATTAAGTTTCTTAGGTCCAGACCACTCCAGCCCTTTCAGGCCTAATCAAGAATCCTTTGTACTCACTGCAAACGCCACCTAGTTTCAGCTGCTGTTCTCAAATTGGCTTGGTGAGCTTTCAGGTGAGTACTTTTTTTTTTTTTGAGACAGTCTCGCTTTGTCACCCAGGCTGGAGTGCAGTGGCGCGATCTCGGCTCACTGCAAGCTCCGCCTCTTGGGTTCACGCCATTCTCCTGCCTCAGCCTCCCGAGTAGCTGGGACTACAGTCGCCCGCCACCACGCCCGGTTAGTTTTTTGTATTTTTAGTAGAGATGAGGTTTCACCATGTTAGCGAGGATGGTCTTGATCTCCTGACCTTGTGATCCGCTCGCTTAGGCCTCCGAAAGTGCTGGGATTACAGGCGTGAGTCACTGCTCCTGGCCTTAAGTGAGTACTTGTTATTTTGAAGTTCTGAGATCCACCAGATGTGCCATTGCTTCCACTGGAACAGATGGTGATACCATGCTGGTCTTGTGGCTATTAGTGGTTTATCTCTACCCGTTTTTTGTTTGGGGGTTTCTGGGGATACCTAGTTTTGCTGTCAAGTTGTCCACGGTTTCCAGGTTTCCTATCATGACTGCTTTGTGGTGCTTTAATGGGTAATTTCAGAAATAGTAAAACTATGATTTCAGAATCCCTGCCAGTTAAGTTTTTAATGCAGGAGCAGGTAAAAGTTACAAGAGCACCATCTCCTTCAATGACTATGCTTTTCTCCAAAGTGTTTCCATCATCTATCTTTAGAACTGACCATTTTAAGAACCCTTAGGTGTGCAGGCCGGGTGTGGCGGCTCATGCCTGTAATCCCAGCACTTTAGGAGGCTGAAGCAGGAGGATCGTTTGAGCCCAGCCTGGGTAATATGGCAAGACCCTGTCTTTACAAAAAAATAATTAGCTGGGTGTGGTGGTGCAGGAGAATTGCTTGAGCTCTGGACGGTTAAGGCTGCAGTGAGCTACGATTATGCCACTGTGTTCCAGCCCGGGTGACAGAGTGAGACCCTGTCTCTCTTTTTTTTTTTTTTTTTGAGACGGAGTCTCGCTCTTTCGCCCAGGCTGGAGTGCAGTGGCGCAATCTCGGCTCACTGCAAGCTCCGCCTCCCGGGCTCACGCCATTCTCCTGCCTCAGCCTCTCCGAGTAGCTGGGACTACAGGCGCCCGCCACCACGCCCGGCTAATTTTTTGTATTTTTAGTAGAGACGGGGTTTCACCGTGGTCTCGATCTCCTGACCTCGTGATCCGCCCGCCTCGGCCTCCCAAAGTGCTGGGATTACAAGCGTGAGCCACCGCGCCCGGCCGAGACTCTGTCTCTTAAGAGAAAAACAGAACGAACCCTCGAGAAACTCCTTTCTCTCTCTGAGCCTCACAGCAGATTATGGAGGTTGTCATCAATGCAGTTTAAAAGCAAAGGGCCTGCTTCGTTTGGACAACTGCATTTTTTTTTTCTTCTTGGTAACCTCTGCTAAACAGAGAACCCTACACAGTCAAACTGATACCTGGGGGGCAAAAGGGCCAGACTGCTGTTTTTAAGATAGTAAAGGGTATCATATAGTTTTTCAGCTAGGTAAGTGGTTTCTGGTCATAGTGTCACAGCATCTCTAGCTGTTTCTATTTGTTTTCTGGGTTAACTGCAAAATTTCCAAAACTGTTGGTTTGGGTCTGCCACTTAAAAGAGAAATCTTGAATAAGTTGTATCTTCTGAACTTCTACCTACCTTGCACATTGTTACATGTAAATGAGGTAGCTGATGACTTAAGAGTCCAGGAAAGTGTAAAGTGACATAGAAGGTGCCACTGTTGCACTGGCTTCTTTAATTAATATTGTCTAGCTTCTATTTACACCAAGCTTGTCCAACCTACAGGCCACGGGCTGCACGTGGCCCAGGATGGCTTTGAATGCGGCCTAATACAATCATAACTTTCTTAAAAAAAAATTTTTTTTAAAGCTCATTGGCTATTGTTAGTGTATTTTATGTGTTGAATAATTCTTCCAGTGTGGCCCCGGGAAGCCAAAAAGATTGGACACCTTTGATTTACACCATATCAAAAGCAAAGTCCCTAGCAACACAGTAAGTACTTGAAAAGAATGGCAAATAGGTTAACTCTGAATGGGCAGTTGACTGTCTTACCTTGATATTCTCAGCACCTCAGATATAGCCTAGCCCACAGTAGGTGTTCAGCCAATGGTCATGGAACAGAACCTTCTAATTATGGCAGAAATCAGTTAGTTTTATTCATTATCAGAAGCCCAGTGCTATAGCTGAAACACTGTACTAGGTCTCAATTTCTCATCTTTAAGTTCTGGCATTTGGCTTACTTTCTTCACAGAATTATGAGTCGAAGTGAGACACTGTATATGGAAACACTTTCTAAAGATCATGCACACTATTCTCTTCCTACCCCAGGTGGAATAAGGTTGTGGTTGGTGGTAGGTTACCTAGGTATTCCTAGGGCATTTTGGAGGGGTCTTCTAATAAAACAAGTGGTTTTGTTATGTTTCCACTCTTTTTTTTGAGACGGAGTCTCTGTCGCCCAGGCTGGAGTGCAGTGGCATGATCTCGGCTCACTGCAACCTCTGCCTCCTGGGTTCAAGCGATTCTCCTGCCCCAGCCTCCCGAGGAGCTGGGATTACAGGCACGCACCACCACGCCCGGCTAATTTTTGTATTTTTAGTAGAGACAGGGTTTCACCATGTTGCTCAGGCTGGTCTCGAACTCCTGATCTTGTGATCCGCCCGCCTTGGCCTCCCGAAGTGCTGGGATTACAGGCGTGAGCCACCGCACCCAGCCTTCCATTTCTAAACTCCTTCAACTAATAAATAGCATCTTCATCTTTGAATCCCTTATGTGCTTTGCAAAATGCAGTCTACCTTAGTTACTCAGTAAACATTTGTCAAACAAATGTTAGAACACAATACTGCCAATTCAATCCATTGGCAAGTTCTGCTGTGTACTTGCAAAACATATCCTGACTCCAATCACTTCTTATCCCCATCATTACTGTCTTAATAGAAGCCACCAATGTATTTATTGTTGCTTGCCTGAACAACTGCTCTATCTTCCAAATCAGTTTCTCAGCTCCTATTCATCTCTTCACCAACAGTATCAAAACAATCAGAGTAATTTTTAAAAATCAACCAAATATAAATTAGACAATGTCACTTCTCTCCTTAAAATCCTGCAATGACTCCTCCACTGTACTTATTGAATGCAGATTATTTAAATTATACCTACAAGGTTCTACATTAGAGACCAGCAAACTACAGCCTGCAAACCAAATCCAACTTGCCACTTGTTTCCTGTAAATAAAGTATTATTGGAACATAGCCACACACTGTCTATGCCTGCTTTTGCACTGCAATGGAAGAGCTGGATAGTTCTTTTTTTTTTTTTTTTTTTGAGACAGAGTCTCGCTCCATCGCCCAGGCTGGAGTGCAGTGGAGTGACCTCGGTTCACTATAACCTCCTCCTCCCAGGTTCAAGATTCTCCTGCCTCAGCCTCCTGAGTAGCTGGGATTACAGGCGCGCACCACTGCTCCTGGTTAATTTTTGTATTTTTAGTAGAGACAGGGTTTTGCTATGTTGGCCAGGCTGGTCTCGAACTTCTGACCTCAAGTGATCTGCCCTCTTGGGCCTCCCAAAGTGCTGGAATTACAGGCATGATTCGCACCCAGCCAAAGGGCTGAATAGTTATGACAGAGACCATACATGGCTTGCAAAGTCTAAATATTTACTATCTGGCCCTTTATAGAAAGAGTTTGCCGACTCCTGCTCTACATCATCTGTCCCCTATCTCCCTCTTACAGGATCTTCTATCCTCTTTCCCAGCCCCATCCATTTATTACATCTTAACCAAGCTTTTTCTACCACAGAGTCTGCAATGTTCAAGAATGAATTTCACTCACATCGTCCCAGGACTGCCTCCTTGTCAATGAAGTCTCAGTTTAAATGTCAACTCCTCAGAGACTTTTCTTGACCAACCAATCTAGAGTGGCTCCTTCAACTGTCTTAGTCACATATCTGCTATGAAACAATTAACATGGCAATGACTATTTAAAATTATATACTAGTTTAGGTCTTTCCTCCACTAGAATGTAAACTCCATGAAAGAAGAGACCTTACTTTCCCCACCCACAATCAGCATTCTAATCACCATAAGCCCAGCACCAAAAACAATGTCCAGCATTGTTTTTGAATGAAAAAGACCAATAAATAGTTGCTGAATGAATGAGGCCAAGGTCAGGAACACCACTCAAGTTCAAGGCAGTTTTTAATGTTCACTTGCCTTGCTGCAGGTTTGCCTTCACACTGTCCTGACTGCAATCATAAAAAGTGAAGGAAGATCAGACAGTATTCCTGGCCCCATTATGATGGGCAAAGCAACTCCACCAAGGGCACATTCTCCTCAGATAAAAATGGCATTAGGAAAACCAGGCAAGGCAGGGCCACAAAATTGGACAAAGAAGTTCTCAACTTTATGATTATTATGGTTAAGAATTTTATTATCAAAATTATTACATCTCTTGTGAAAGTTCAAATGTTACAGCAAGGTGTAAACACTCCACTTGAGAAAGAAGTGATACTTCTTCCCTTCCAAGAGTTCCCCCCACCCCCCCGCCCCTACCCCCCCAAGAGGTCTGGTCTTGACAGCACCCTGCCCACACAGAGTGGCTGGGGTCTCTGCACGTGCCAGGCAGGGTGAGGGCCGCCTGCCCGCTGGCCTCTCCCCTCGGTTAAATAGCCAAGGGGAGAATGCAAACCCCAGCCCAAATGGAGAGACATTTACATACGTTTTATATAATATACAAAGAAACCAGCATCCCAGGCAACATGATTTCCACTCCCAATGCTCTCCCAGACTGATGGGTTTGTGGGGGAAACAACAAAAAGAAAAGTACTCTGCTGAGGTCTCAGCATTTAAAAAAAAAAAAAAAAAAAAAAATCTCCCCTCATTTGAGCAAACACCTGATTTCGATTTTGAAAAGTGAAATTTTGTAACAGTCACACACAAAGAGAGAAGACTGTGCATATGATAGTTGTAGGACAGGGTAGAAAAGAAGGGGATGCAAGAGGCTGGGGGAAAAAGGAAAACAAATTAAAGGGAAGGAAGGAGGGAAACTCACAGTATTATCTTGTCCAAAAGAAAAGAAGGTCCACTGCAGCACCAGGGATTACACCTGTCATATATTCACTACCCCTACCATGGTTATAACTGAATACAAAATTAGATAAATAAAAACACACCAGATATTACAGTAAACAAGTGAAAGAAATAAGCTGGCAACCATATGGAATTTAAAAAGATTGTGTACCCCACCTGGGCTGGCTCCAGGGCTCCTCCAGGGGTGTACAACAGGCACAATGCACTGATGGGGAGAAGCCGGTCTGCTCTCGTCTCTCATCCAGAACAGTGTTAGGGGTGTGGGTGGCTTGGTAACTCTTTCACTGGGCCCACTCTCACATAAGCATCCCCCAAAGAAATGTGGGGCAGGCCCACACACAATCACAGTCCTGTCGGTGCCACTCCACAAACCTATCTTCCCACTCTTACCCTGCAGTCACGAGTGCATGCTCCCCAATCATGGAGGCGGTCCTGCTCATGGGATCATCAACTCCTGATTAATTGGGAGTAGAAAAAATAAAATTCGAAGCATTCCCAAACCACTCGGTATCCTTCCTAATGAAATTTATTGCCAAAAGCTGGTAAGTAGCAATGCAATCGGCCTATATCATGTCTCATTCCTCTTTTTCTTGTCTACTTACTTCATGGGTTACTGAGCTGTGAAATAGCTTGGGAAGGGGGAGTAGGATGGTAACAGTTGGAGGCTCAGACAATCTACTCAAATAATCTGCTCCCGAATAATCAAGAGCTGACCATAAGCTTTTCTTCAAAGAGCCAGGCACCCTCCAGTTGGTGCAGGTTCCAAGCTTTACTATCCTTGCCTATTTCTTGGTGATCTTAAGACAAAGATAAACAGTATTCTTGGTGGACACACATTGGCCAGATACCTGCTTTTGGAATGCTTGTCTTAGGATGAACATTTACATACCTACCTTTTTTCTTAAGTGCATAAAACCCTAACAGTACTCAGATGGCTTGGGGCTTTGAGATTGGCTCTTTTAACATTTTTTCCTTTGAAAACTTTTTTTTTTTTTTTTTTAAATTTAAAAAGATGTCCTCACTGCACAAGTGACTACAGGCTACAGGCAAGGATGGGAGACAGAGGCTTCAACACAACTCATTGCACTTAGAACCGTTACTAACCGAAACACCATTTGCTTGTCAACAATGTACCCTTGACAGCAGGGAGAAACTTCTTTATAGTCTCTGCTTCAGACAAGATTTACATCTTTCTCCAAGGCCAGAGGCCAAATGTGACCACAAGTCTTGTTTCTTGTCCACCAGACCCAATCCTCTGGCACCTTGTACCCCCCCTTCCCCAGCAATATGCTCGGCCTAGGTTCCAGAGGCAGCTGGAAGGAAGCAGCTATGGGCTCATTCAGTTCTGTTTGCCCAAATCCAGAAGCCCTAGGAAAGTCCTGTCTGAGTCTTGACTCCTGACCCTTGTAGTGGCTGGAGTCGGTACTGGTGCACACCCCCACTCCCACGGTGTGGGTAGTGCTGTGAATTGGAAACTGCAGATACCCTGGAGGCCTGGTAGACAGCTGACTGCCCAGCACTGGGCAGACTGATAGTCCGTAAGTCTGATGGCAATGACGACCTAGAGTTCTGAGGAAAGGAGGTGGAACTCAGAGTTCCTGTGCTGGACTGAGAAACCGAATCTGAGGTTGGCGAGTCTGAGGGTCCCTGCAGGGTAGGGCTAGCAGCACTAGAAGGGCAGCTCCTCCTTGGAAGATTGCTGCCAGTGCTGTTTCCAGAATGTGGCTGGCTGCTAAAATACCCTGGTGTCCCCGTAAATGGGGCCAAGGAGTCTGTGGACACAGGGTGGGCGGGGCTGGAATAGGACGTGGAAGAGAGGGATGATTCTGAAGAACCGTGAGAGGGGGGGTTTCCAGGTCTCAGTGCAGTAGTTCGATAACTGTATCCTGGAGATTGTGTAGGATGTCCTCTGAAGGGGGAGGAACTCTGCTGAAGGAGGCTTTGTGATTCTGTCCGAGGACTATCACACTGCAGGAGCTAGACAAAGTTGGGAGGAAAAGAATAAGGAGGTGAACAAGTCCCTTAAATGGCTGGTGAACGTTTGTAATACCCTAGGTTTTTTTTTTTTCTTCATCTTTTAACCATGTATTCTTTTTAGGAAACCAAAGGCAGTAAAATGTCTGTCTTTGATCACCTTATTCATTTTCTGGCATAATTTATTACCTGAGGACAAGCAGATGATGACTTATTTCCAAGGCTGCTGAAACTATATGCAAAGACAGCATCTCAATGGCAAAGGATGACCAGGACAATTTGGGACCCAGAACACACTCCTATGTCTAGAGATCAGCAATTTCTCATCTCACCTGGTAGCTGTATCTGGAAGGGCTGTAAACTGTTGCTCCTTTAGAGAGTGCTGAGCTCAATGTCTCTGGGCCTTCTCCATCTGCAGGGTCTGGAAGGTAACACATAAAAAACAAATCAACTTGGCTTCTTAGAATAAGTAAGAAAGAGCCATTGTTCATTTAAATCACCAGTGCCATCACCAACCCATGCTGCTCTCTTTGTGACAAACTGGGTGAGTGCAGCATGCCAGAAGGGCAAAATGAGTGGTTAATTATGGGCTATGTTCTAAATGCCTGATCTGATTCCCGTCTTCTTTCTCTTCATCCTTCATTGAGGTAGATTTCCAGGACTTTGGAGAGATGAGTTACAGAAAGGTATTCCTTGGGGAAAAAAGAGCAGACAGACAGCAAGCAATGCTAGATCTTACACCAAATGAGCATAAGTGGGCTGGAACCTAACATATGGCAGAGCCCAACTGCATCAGAAACTGACTCACCTCAACTCAGCACTTGGCATGAACTGTACAGGACTTGGCTCATGTGTCCCTGAATGTGGTGGCAGTAGAAGCCCATGGGCTCACCTGAGTCTTTCTCTGTGATGTTGGTCTCCCACGTGGGAGAGGGCTCTCCCTTTTGGGCCACCCTTACACTGCTTCGGAGGACCTTGGGGATGCTCCCTCCTTCTCGGAGTCGTTCTACTGATGTGGGAACCATCCTGTAAAGGCAACACAGTGCAAGTTCAAGCCACAGGACTTAACCAAAACAAATGAAGCCCTAACCAAGTGCACAGTGTATTTTCTTAAAACATCCTCTTAAACATTACTTTCTTCAGAACCAATTTAAAACAAGGTATTTCCTCTGCCTCCAACTATGTCAGGCACAAAAGAGAAACAACATCAACAACAACCACTTTTAAAGAAAAAGAAATCAAGGAAAAAGTGGATTACAGATGTCAACTTCCCTTAACCCCCATTTAAAATGTTAAAATTTCTCCTTTAGGAAATCATGTGCCTGATACATAGTAGTGGTTTAATAAAGGTTTCATAGATTAATGAACATTAAACATTTGAGCCAGGACTGTTCTTTCCCAGACTTATTTTTTTCAGTTCAAGATCCTTGAACTCCTGTGCTTCATTCTCTATTTCACATATTTGATCCTCAGTATTTGCCACCAGTATTATTAATTTTTAAATTTGTGGTCTCCCCTAAACCAGACAAGTCCTTTCAGAATGTCTTTTTGCTCTGTATATGCTAGCTGTGTGGAAGAGAGACATCTGTTGTTAATTCATGTGGAACTTGGCTGGATTCTTGACTCACCTTTCATGTGAAATGAGAAATAGGAGAGGCAGTGTTAGTGCCCACCAAATAAAAGAGCTCATCTGCATCCATAACTACATGTCATCCAAAGTGCTGCTCCAGAGGCATGTTGGTAATTCTTAATTCTGCAAAGCTGGGGGGTTGCAGCTGACATTATTAAATCAGCTGAACAGGACAGATGGTACTGTTGGCTGGCTGTCTCAGATGTTCCCATCAAGTGTTCCCATAGATTTGAGGTAAAACTGGGAATGATCTTAGATATATACTCCCCCCACCCCCAATTTAACTATAAAACATCAAATATAAACTTACCACCTACTGCTGATATTCTCTTGAGGTCTGCAGTGAGATGAAGAAGTGCCTCTGGAATCTGATGGGCTTACCGCCTCCAAATGGGACATAGAGGAATGAGATGGGGAGAATTTTTTGTGAGGGGAAGATGGAGTTCGGGCTGAGGATCCCTGCACACCATGGGCACCAGTGTCAGAAACCGAGTTACTGCTGCCTTGCCCAGCTCCTGCAGACTTGCTTTTGCTCTGTGCAGAGTCACCTCCCCCACCAGCAGAATTTTCCTTAGCTTCTTGTTTCCGTTTTCGGTACTCCAGCAGGGATACCTAGAAAGGAAAAAACAAACAAACAAACAAACAACAGTACTCTAGCTAGATATCATTAGTGGATCACTAGCAACAGGGAAAGAAGGAAAGATGGTACCTTAGTAAACCACTAGCCAAGCCACGCAAACAAAGCAGACACCAACCCTGACAACTTTTTTTGGGGGGTATGAAAGAGATCTGAGCACAGCTACATATTTAAGACAGCTGGAAATTGGTAAGAGGAAGAGAATAAACTAGGAGGCAAGTTTCTAAAGAATGTTTGCCAATTAGACCACCATCTTTTTTTCTGCCTTCAGAAAAACTTGTGAGGTTACCATTACACAGTAACAGAAGCATGCTATCATAGTTATTTGCAACAATGGGAGTACCTAGAGAAGGGAGAATTGGAAGCTTGTATAGTTTAAAAAGCCTCCCAGGTGACTGATGGCTGTTCTGCACTCCTTGGGAACCCCTAGAGTTAGCTGTTTGAGAGAAAGAGAGAGAAGCAGGGAGAGGAGAAGGAGATGGAGGAGAGGGAGGTGAGGAGAGTGAGGTGAGGAGAGGGAGGTGGAGAGAGAGAGGGAGAGAGAGAAGGAAAAAAACAAAACAAAACGAAAGAAAAAGCCAATGCTCCAGGGTACTTAAATATGCTCAATTCTTCAAGATATAAATAGGAATTTATTACTGTTTCTGTCTTACACATAGATGTAATTAATGTAAAAAGAGAAAATTATTATTTCCAGTTTATAATTTTAGCAAGCTAGCTCTAGAAAACAACTTGGTAACTTCTCCCTAACTTCCCCTTCATCTCCCTAATACTTGCTCGTTCTTTCCTGACAGCAGACCCCCCATCCCACCCTGCCCACCATAATCCGTGCCCTGCCTAGTACACCTTCTCTTTGTTGTTCTGGCACACTGCTTACACAGGCCGTAGAACCTATTACCATGTCTTGATTGTTCCCTGACTAAACTATAAGTTCTAGGAGGGCAAAGGCCAAGTTTATTTGGCTTTTTATCTTTAACATCCAGCACAGAATTTGGCATATGCTTAAATTTATGCTTAAATGTGCCCAATAAATTTCAGAAGTGTTTCTGAAATAACATATCATGATTTCTATGACTTTTGCACATAGTAAATATTATAAAACCAGAAATCCAAAGATTGTTTTCATGTTTGTTTCTGGTAGTCAATGCTGTTCATGCAACAATCTTCAAAATCAATTATTATCTTAATCCAAATTATCTGCCAATGTTTCCTCCTTCTATCCCCTTAGGGTTCTCATTTTTCTGTCCAAATGTAACAAAAATATAGACAGTTTTGCATATGCATTTTCTAGAAATAATTTTGGAAAGAAGTTCATAAATTCTGGTAATGAATATCATTATAATGAAAATATAAAAAACCACTAGGTTTTATTTCAATGAGGATACTACAGATGTTTGGCCATTACATGGGACTGTCCCCTACACAGGACATTCAGCATCCCTGGCCCTGCTCAATAAATGCAAGTCACTGGGACAATTCAAAACACTCCTACACATTCCCAAACACCCCTAGTTGAGAACCACTTATACAAAAGCACATTTTTGGCTTTGTGACTTCTAGAACAGGCATTACTTAGAAGTGGAGTCCCAACCCATTAGCAAGCTCTCTATGGCCTGGCTCAGCCCAGCACTCTTTGCACTTTCCTCCTGGCTCCCCCGGCCTTCCACCTGATACAACAACATCCAACTGTTTGCACCATACTGCATGCCTGCTGCCCGCCCAACGGAGTGCCACCTAATTACCTGTTCTACTCCCTCTACTGTAATATACCTCACCCTAATTTGTTGGTTTGCTGACTCCTACTTATTGTTTGAGATTCAGCTAAATCAGTAACCCGCCACCTCTCACTCCAGCCTTCTCTCTCAAACTGGGCAGTATCCTGGTCCTTCCATCTACTAGCTGTGTGACCACGGGAAAGTTACTTAATTTGCCTTAGTTTGCTCATGTGCAAAATGGAAAACTGCCTATCTTATAGGCTTACTGTGAGGATAAAACACATTTAAAGAGCTTAACACAGTGCCTCGAACTTGGGACACACTAAATAATAGGTAAAATTTCTTTTTCACTGTTCTAACCTCTCAATTGCCTAGCAAGTGTATGGCAAATACAGGCATTTACATTTGCTGAATATTTACAATACTCACCAAGTTGTACTAAAACAGCCTGTCTTTCACTGGATTTGGCAGAGACTATGTCTCACTTGTCTGAGAGTAGTGCAGAACACATAACAGAAACTCATGAATATCTACTAAATTACTTGGTTAACATTCTTGAAAAGTTCGCCGATATAACATGAAACACTTACTTTTTTCCTCTGTGGTGGGTTCTGGGGGGCAGATGGGACTCCTTCACAGGCCCTTTCACCACCAGGTGACAAGGATCCACGAGAGAGGTCTTTCATTAAGCCATGTTCATATCTGCTGGAAAATCCTTCTGCAGGGGAACAATATCCCCCATCCAAATGTAAAGGCTTCCTATCCCCCACTAGAGGAGATCCTCGATACAGTCCATCTGCTCGAGGCATAGCGTTCAAAGGGGAGTAGGCATACATCAAGTTGAACTCTGTCCGAAATGCCTGGTCTGAGTTTCTCACGAGGGTCTGATGTCCATCTCCACTTCTGCTTGGGAAACCAGTCTCAGAAGTGGGTCCGATGGAGGGATGAGGAGCCAGGTCAGAATGACCTGAGTTGAGTAGGGAAGGTCTATCAGCACAGCTGTTAGCGTTGGAGTCAAGGTATCCTACTTTTGCCAAATCCAGGTCTTTTCGGTGACAAAGCTGAAAGAATAAAAATCCATGGAGACATGGGGTAGGGGAGAAAGGAAAAAGTCAAAGGGCAGAAAGGAGGGGAGAGGGACACAGGTGAACAGGGAAAGATAAGAGGGATGGAAGTAGAGTAGATAAAGCCATTATATTCTGTAAAAGTCCCACGTAGCAACAGTGTACATAGGCCAGAGTACTAAAGAGTCCCGGCCTTTCCAAAATTGCTTTCAAGTCTTTCTGGATGGGAAATACTGGGAAAGTTAGAATTAGGTAATTGGCTAAATGTGACTATTTTGCCTGCTTAGTCTTTCATCAGGTTGCTGAGTCACCTTGTACTACACTAAGGGACAAGTGATATAATTAGGAATTTACCTTAGCCCCATGCACAAAACAAAGGTGAGACTGGTGTCTTAAGATAACTGGCTTCCGGGGTTATCAATTTCTAAATTAATATTGATGGAAGGTGGGGGGAAGGGAAAAAGGTGGAGGAAGGAGAAGGTAGACGGAAAGGCAAGTATTTAAGTTACTGGTTCAGTAAAGGAGGATGGTATTAAAGACATTAACCAACCAGTTCTTCACTCACTTTCACTGTTAAAGAAGCTGTGTTTCTCATACAACTTTCTGGCCACTCAATTCTTCTTTCTTTATCCTCTAATGTACGTCAACATACCACAAGACCACTAATGCTCATCACTGCAGATTCTGAAATGCTGAAATGTACCAAAAATAAACCCCACCTACTATTTGGTTATCATAACCTCCAAACTTCCAACACCAGGTCAACTACAGCTAACCGACAAAGAATGGTACCAGAAAACCAGATACCATACCATATCAGTCTTCAAATTATGTTATCTTAGAATCTTTAACAACTGAGGAGAGAGAGCTTTACTTTCCTAACAAGCTAGAGTCAAAACACCAAGAAAATCTCTAATATACTAGTGGAATACAACCTTTTTCAGTTTCACATTAACCTATGAACTACCACTGATTCAGAACTTAGTAGACTGTCACTGAATTATGCCCTAATTTTTTATTGGAAGGGGGTGGGGTTAAAGTTCAGTTGAATACTTCTAAGAGACTCTAACTTTCTCTTCTAGAGAAAAAAGGTCCCATGTATTAATAGATTCAGAGTTAATGTTACTACATGTGAAAGCTTATAATAGAAACTCTAGCACTAAAATCTGAGTTTGACATATCCACAGCAGTAGGGTTTGTGAGAAAACCACTCTACTGATATCCTAAGAGATAACACTTGTATAGCAACCATATCCTAACCATTGCAGAATGGTGGCCTGTGACAGAAAGCCAGGGACTCACTTGGTTTCCTTGTGTACCCAGTAAGGAGCTGCAGAGAAAATGTAGGAAAGCTGAAAGACAGAATGACTTTCCCTTCCTGAAGCTGCTGCTCAATCTATCAACCAAAGGCCAAAACATCTGGTTTTACAGAGCTGTTAGATTAACCCTAAAACAAGGCATAAGTCACCACCCAACTCAAAAAACAGCTCTTATCAACTTTTGACTCAACTTTCCTTATTTATTAGCCTTTCTTTAACAAGGCTCCTACCACATATCAGCATCTTGACTTCTAGATTCTATTCTTTAATAAAACTCCAGCCACCCCCTCCCCCAAACAACAAAAACCAACCCCACCAAACACACACACAACACACACACAGAAACACACACACCCCTACCTTCATTTTCCTCCATCTACATTGACAGTCCTGTGTAGTCAGTCACACAAGAAGACTCATTCAACTTACTGTGACTGAGTGGCCGCCCTCCAGCCCATCACCCCACTGACTCAGATCCCCAGCCCTCCCCACACACTCAGGAACACATTCATGAACACTCACTCTCAGCCTCCAAGTGTGATTGAGATGGTGTGATAACTACCTCGGGTGACAGGGACTCGGGCCTATGCGCAGGGGAACTCTCAGGGGAGGATATGTTCTAGAGGAGGGAAAAGCATCTTGTTATTATTCATCTACTCGAAGTCAAGAAGCAAAACAAAACAAACAAAAAATAAAAGCAAGCATAGATGTTAGCCACAACTTTTTTCAGGGGCGGGGAAGTTGAATAAGAATGCATAGGGGAAATATTTAACTGCAGAACTCATCTCAATGGACAGAATAACTTGTTAAAATGCTTCCTGGTATCTTTGAAAGCATTTAAGGATAAATTGGTTATAATGTTTCATGCTGTAAGTAAACATCTCAAGCACATATAAGGAAAGAGTTAGACTGGTGAAATTTTAGTGTTATACATCTTTGTATTTTAGATGAGAGTTTAGCAACCTATAGTATTTGTTATTGAGGGGCACCCTACCCCTTATTCCTCCTTAGATGGACCTTGTTCCTTCACCCAATGCCTCTTCTGCTTGTCACATTTCTTTATTCTCTTATATGCCTCAGGCCCTCCCAGTGCTATCCAGGGGGAGACATTAGTGTGCTGGGGGCTGACATGGTTAGGGAGATGGCCAGTTCTTCTTGAATGACAGTTATAGGAAATGTGATTGATGGAATCCCTAGCTCACAGGCTAGAGTTGGTTCTTGGCATAATACAATTAGACCTGAGCCACCCCATTAATGTTATTTTGTAAAATCCATTGTACTTTTGGCAACAGAGCAGACAAAGCACGTATGTATACACTTAAGTCCCTGCATCCTACAGAGGTAGGACTTCACCTTGGGACTTTCAGGTGAGGCAGCACTCCCATAACAGAGACTGAACAGTGAGTGCTTAATGAAAAGATGTAAATGGGAACACGTGAAGAGAGTGATGGTGGTAGTGTGACAACGACTCAGGGGTGCTAGGGCTGAGTTAAGGAGAGGGTGCCTAATGTAGACTCTGAATAACTGTGGCCTAGGTGGCAGGCATATGCTGAGGTAGGGGAAATGAGGCTGCTTCAGCAAAGCAGGGTTTTGGCTGTTAATTTTACTTGGCATGGAGAGTGGGTGGTGTACATCTATGTGCACATATGTGTGAAATGGCGGGTGGAGTATGGCTCTCAGGGCAAGAATAGGAGGGGAGGGTTATTCTGGTAGAAAGGAGAGGCTAACTAAGCTTGCCCTCCCAATGTTGCTTCCACTCTTCTTTCTAGATGCTTTCCCCTCCTGAAGACCTCATTCTCTTCCACTGTTTATCTTCTTACCTTCTTCCCCTTAGCACTTAAAGACTTCTTACCATTTTCCTGAATGCTTTTTTCCTTTTCAAAAATATCCTTCCCCAAACTAATCTGGTAAGGTGGTTTTTTTTTTTTTTTTTTTTGAGAGACAGTCTCCCTCTGTTGCCCAGGCTGGAATGCAGTGGCACAATCTTGGCTCACTGCAACCTCCCAGGCTCAAGCAATTCCTGTGCCTTGGCCTCCCGAGTAGCCGGGATTACAGGTGTGTGCCACTGTACCTGGCCTAAGCTGGTCTTTTAATTATTTTTAGAGACGGGATCTCACTGTTGCCCAGGCTGGCATGCAGTGGCACAATAATGGCTCACTGCAGCCTTAAACTCCTGGTCTTAAGTGATCTTCCTGCTTCAGCCTCCCAAGTAGCTGGGACTACAGGTGTATGCCACTGCACCTGGCTAAGTTTTGTATTTTATTTTTGGAGAAATGTGGTCTCACCAAACTCCTGGCCTCAAGCAATCCTCCTGCCTCAGCCTTCCGAAGCACTGTAATTACAGGTGTGAGCCACCATGCCCAGCCTAAGCTGGTCTTTATGTGTGACACCTTTTTGATATTTCACAATGTGTCACAGCCTTTGCTACAAAAAAACCTCCCCACCTCTCTGTACTAGAACACAGCAAAGAGTATGGCCATTAAAATGGTGATTAGAGTGGGTCAGGGTGGTGAAATCTGTTCTATTATTGATGAGAAAGGTAAAATTTCCTTAAATTGCAAGTGAAACCATGCCTTGGACCCTTTACTATTTAATATTTTCCTTCCCTCCTGGTATTCCAACATTATGCACGGACTGTATTATTAAAGTGATCACCAAGTAAAAAACAAAACAAAACAAAAAAAAACCCAAAACCACTTTATATTTGCAGTGTTTAAAAGTTATCCCAAATACTACAAGGGATAAGGAATGCACTGAGTGCTGAACCCGCTTGTTTTGCAAAGTGACTTACCTTCTAATTTTCTTTTTTTTTTTTTTTTTTTGAGACGGAGTCTTGCTCTGTTGCCCAGGCTGGAGTGCAATGGCGCGATCTCGGCTCACTGCAAGCTCCGCCTCCCGGGTTCACGCCATTCTCCTGCCTCAGCCTCCCGAGTAGCTGGGACTACAGGCGCCCGCTACCACGCCCGGCTAATTTTTTGTATTTTTAGTAGAGACGGGGTTTCACCGTGTTAGCCAGGATGGTCTCGATTTCCTGACCTCATGATCCACCCGCCTCGGCCTCCCAGAAGTGCTGGGATTATAGACGTGAGCCACTGCGCCCGGCCTCCTTCTAATTTTCATAATTCCACATTTATAATGAAACCTGTATTGATAAAGTATGAAACTCTATTCCTATAATCTTATGCCCTCCAGGGAGAATTCCTCTCATGATACCTTACTATAAAGCTCTAGGTGTGAACTGCAAAGTCAGTTGCAAGTAGACAAAGTCAAGTTAGAAAGGCCTGAATCAGCTGCTTTATTATCTGGCTGAAAGAATTCCATAACGAATCTGGTAAAGAGTAATTTCCCTAGATAACTTATATGTAACCAGGAGGTTTTTTTCCTCACCCAGAAAGAGGTCTGCTCCAAAAGTAGAGGTCTAGGGTAAGAAAGAATATAGTTCTTTCATAGTGCTTTCAATGTTGCTAGCTACCTCTCAGTTACTCATAAAAGCTAAGTATTCTGAATCCTCATACTTGGAAAAGCTGAATAGGAAACAAGATTGGTTAAAACGTTCACCTTTCTCAAAAAACACATCTGGAGAAGTGCAAACAAGGGGGCAGAGCAGCAGAGTGTGTTTAGTGGTCAGAACAAATTTTTCTGAGAAGGAAAAAAGAGACAGTGTCCATTTTAATTACAAATCAAAGTAACATGCAATAGATGAAGTGTTTTAAAAAAGTATACATGGATTCTATTGAAACCTGCTGTCACCCAAACCTGAACACTAAAGTGATTCAAAATTACTTTTTGAAACAGCTGACGCAGACATTTCTAACTTAATCCAACAGTGAAGGTAATAAATTTGTCTCGTGAATACATGTTGCTAGCCTCTTGTCTACTTCTGATTCCTAAGACATTATAACAAAGAGGGAAAGTAACCTGGAGTGGAAAAAACCTGCATTCGCCATAAGCCATACCCCAATGTTTTCTAAATCTCTGCTCACTAAGGCCACAATGAAAATACCAAACAACCTGGAAAAGACACTTCACTTATTTAAAGGCCTAGAAACGAAGACAAAATCAATCAGTATCATCTGTGCTCTCAGGCTGGTGTTACTAACAGATACTACAGGCAGCTAGAGGCCTATTTTGACCAAAGTATACAGTAAAGATAACGATGGAGATCTAGCATGCTTACCACCTAAACTTATGGAGACTGATGGACTGCGTGCAAAAGATACACGAATGGGATCTGTGGTAGCAGTATGCCTATTTTGGGAAGCATAGGGGCTGCCAAGATGAGAGGCTACCAGGTAACAGGCCACAATGACCCTGAGGTTTCCCATTCTCTTACTTAGATGGGGAAGGAAGATAGTAAAGAAACATTTGGAATGGTATTATATTTGAAATGAGAAGGTACAAATGATGACTTTCATATCCAGCACTCCCAGCAACCAAACCCAAATCACCTCAAACTGCAGAGGAGTGTTGCAGCGACTAGCAGTAGTAAGAGATGTAACTGGTGAAAACATGAGGGTGTATCCATTTCGACACTCCTCTTCTCCTGGGTGAGATGAGCCAGGTGTGGCCAGCTGGGGGCTCTTTGAGCCTGAATTGGGAGGGGGTGGTGTGACTGGAGACAGAGGCCGAAGTAACTTGGTGACATTCTGCTCCATCAGATAGCGAGACTTCCATTTCTTTAATGGGCTCAACAAGTCTGTGAAACACAAAGCTTGGATGAGAGTTTGAAACCACAGATTAATTTAAGGCTCTACAGTGAAGCATTAATCTGTAATCTACAATGGCTCTTAACTGTTTTCTGTCTCATCCCATTAAGTTATCTCCTCCAATCAAACCAAAATCCCAAAGAAACTCTTTAATTACCATACTTAAAATAACTCTGAAAACATTCTATCTCCCAAACTCCAGGTAAATCGAATGTGACTGATCACTAATTTAATTTCTACCAGTGCAAAATATAAAATTCTTTCATTTATTCATTTATTTATTTATGAGACGGAGTCTTGCTCTGTCGCCAAGGCTCGAGTGCAATGGCATTTACTTGGCTCACTGCAACCTTCGTCTCCCGGGTTCAACCAATTCACCTGCCTCAGCCTCCCGAGTAGCTGGGATTACAGGTATGCACCACCACACCTGGCTAATTTTTGTATTTTTGGTAGAGATGGGGTTTTACCATGTTTGCCAGGCTGGTCTTGAACTCCTGACTTCAGGTGATCTGCCCGCCTTGGACTCCCCAAGTGTTGGGATTACAGGCATGAGCCACTGCTGAAGTTCTTTCTTTTACATTGAGTTTCTGAAAAGTCTTTGTTACTGTGTTAAAGTTACCCTCTACTAAACTGCTATATCACCAACTACAAGTACTGGGATGCTAAATCCAAATTCCTTTCACCATCTCATATATCTGTGTCCCTTTTCAGAAGCTCTTTCTATTCTTACATGATTCCCTGATCCATGTCTAGCCCCTTTTCTACCTAAAAAGCATGAAATGATTTCTATAAAAACTTCACCCAACCATCAAAAAATTAGGTTCACATTCTTTTTTTTGACTAGAATAATCCTATTTTCTATACTTCTTAGATCCACTTAAAAAGCAAGTTACTACACTAAATATTTTAGTGACCATTCAGGTCAAAGCACCTTTCTCACTTGATTCTCAGAATAAAAATACAGTTTTATTCATTTACAGTTAAAAGGATATATATTTAATACCTATGGATTACTGAACTAGGTATGAAGGGAAAAATGGTCATCATACATTCTACTTTCAAGAGGCTTAAAATTTGTAAGAAATAGAAAGAGGGCCAGGTGTGGTGGCTCACGCCTATAATCCCAGCACTTTGGGAGGCTGAGGGAGGCAGATCACTCAAGCCAGGAGTTTGAGACCAGCCTGGCCAATATGGCAAAACTCTGTCTCTACTAAATACACAAAAAAGATTAAGCAGGAGCGGTGGTGGATGCCTGTAGTCCCAGTTACTCAGGAGGTGGAGGCACAAGAATCACTTGAACCCAGGAGGCAGAGGTTGCAGTGTGTTGAGACTGCACCACTGTACTCTATCCTAGGTGACAGAGGGAGGAGACTGTCTCAAAACAAAACAAAAAAACACAACAAAAAAAGTGAACATATTAGTATTAGCATGATCAAGAAAGGTGATCATACTGCTATGCGTTAGTTAAAAAAAAAAAAGCTGTATTTTCTAAATTATTATTATATACCACGGACTATGCCATGTGCTTTATTGTGAAATATCTAATTTTAACAACTCTATAAATGAAGCACTATTATCATCCCCATATTAAAGGTGAGAAACTTGATGTGTGGAGAGAGACAAAACAGGTATTCTTGCTCCCATATATCTACATTCTTAATTTTTGTATTTTTAGTAGAGACGGGGTTTCACCATGTTGGCCAGGCTGGTCTTGAATTCCTGACCTCAAGTGATCCACCCACCTGAGCCTCCCAAAGTGTTGGGATTACAGGCGTGAGGCACCGCGCCTGGCCCCATCTATCTATATTCTTTATTTTTGAGACGGAGTCTTGCTCTGTCACCCAGGCTGGAGTGCAGTGGCACGATATCAGCTCACTGCAAGCTCTGTCTCCCAGGTTCACGCCATTCTCCTGCCTCAGCCTCCCGAGTAGCTGGGACTACAGGTGCCCGCTACCACACCCGGCTAATTTTTTGTATTTTTAGTAGAGATGGATGTTGGCCAGGATGGTCTTGATCTCTTTATCTCATGATCCACCCGCCTTGGCTTCCCAAAGTGCTGGGATTACAGGCGTGAGCCACCATGCCTGGCCCCATCTATCTATATTCTTAATCAATAGGTTAAAGTATATCCCCAAGGCTTGGTGGATGGAGGGAGTGACATTTATTCCAGGCCTTCAAGGAAAATTTTTGGGCCAGGAAGATTATCTGGAAACAATGGTCAGTATGAGACTAGTAACTGGGAAACCATCTGGAGTTAATACAGTAGTTAGCAAAGAGTTATGAGGCACTAAACTAGGGTAGGAGATGTTTAGATGAAGAGGGAAGAATAAATGCAAAAAATTATTGAAGATGCATATTTTTCCTTTCTGATATCTCAGGATTTTAAATATTCCTAGATTGGAAGTATATTCACATCTTCCTTTCGTTCCAGATACTAAATTTTCTTCCCTCCTTTTAAAAAGTGCCTAGGTATAAAACAGAAACAAACATGTAATTCATGGCTTATATTCGGAATAACTTTTATATATTTAATATTTCAAGGGTCTTAAACAATGGAATCTTTCAGATCTCTGTACTGCTAGGTCCAACACTATAACTACCAAAGTCAATTATGTTAAGTGATGAAGTTAGTTGTAGAAAAAAGTTATAAGATATAGGTGAAATCTGCCACGTGCAAATCAATGTACATGGCATTCACTCAACATATATTTACTGAGTACTTATTATGATACTGTATTCAACAAGAGACCTGATGTCTGTCCTTAAGAAGTTTACAGGCCAAAGAAGGCCAAGTCATTTGCCTACTTCTTCTCTTTTTCCTGCATATATAGTTTCCAAATTTTATGTGGTCAAATCTATCCAACTTTTATTATTATTATTATTATTATTATTATTATTATTTTTTTTTTTTTTTTTTTGAGACAGAGTCTCGCTCTGCCACCCAGGCTGGAGTGCAGTGGCGCAATCTCGGCTCACTGCAAGCTCCGCCTCCCAGGTTCACGCCATTCTCCTGCCTCAGCCTCTCCGAGTAGCTGGGACTACAGGCGCCCGCCACCACACCCGGCTAATTTTTTGTATTTTTAGTAGAGACGGGGTTTCACCGTGGTCTCGATCTCCTGACCTTGTGATCCGCCCGCCTCGGCCTCCCAAAGTGCTGGGATTACAAGCGTGAGCCACCGCGCCCGGCCTATTATTATTTTTAACCTTTACTCAAAAAATTACCAAGGTTATACAAACACATACACAACCTGAAAATCATATCCACAAATAAACGCATGCTAATATCCTGGTAAATTTTTATCCAGACATTGCTTCACTGACTCTTGCCTTACCTAAACTACTCAAAAACTATTTTCACTTGGAAATACATGGTCGACATTTTTTTTATGACAATGAATAGAAATCTACAGTTCAGGTTTAATGACTGCGTGACATTAGTATTATCAAAATTTAACCAACTTTTTTTTCATTTTATGCTATTAGAGCAAATGGCTACATGTAGGCTTATTAAATCAAAAGAATATCTATATATGTGTAGTTTATATTTAGTCCTGTGAGAACTGCTAGCTCATGTTCTTCAGCCTGCATTCTACTGGGGTGTTGGGGTCTTTTTCTTCATCTGTAAGGGCTCTTTAAATAGTAAGAATGTTGACCCCTTGTCAAAAAATTACAAATGTATTTTCCCAGTTTACTGATTGCCTTCAATTTTATTTACAAGTCTCTGCTATATGTTTTGTTTCTATTTAGTCAAACGGACCACTTTATTTTCTGCTTCTGATATCATGTCTTTGCTAACCTACCCTGACACTGTAAAAATGCCAGCCTATTTTCCTTTTATCTCCATGCTTAATTTTTAATTTAGATTTTAATTAAAAAAGAACATTTTATTTCACACTGATAAACTGCCATTACAAAAAAGGAAAAAAGAACATACTTAAGTATGGGGTAGCAATTAATCCGTCCTTTCCCCATAACAAATAGCCAGCACCTTCTTCCAAAATCTTCTGTAATTGCAGAATAACTATAATTTCCCTATTAATTTGAAATATATTTATCTTATTAGATTCTTACATACACTGGGCTTATCTTCTGAATGTTTATTTCTGAATGTTATTCTTTCCACTTATTGTCCAATACCGAATCAACACCAGCATACTTTTTATTAAAATTGTTAGGGAAATTCCGGTTATTCTATTCTAGTTCTCCAAAATATTTTAGCTATTCTAGCAATGAACTATAGAAGTCATTCAATGACCATGCTCATACTATTGAAAAAAAAAGGTTAGGATTTTGATTGGTGTTACATGAAATTCAGGAGTAATTTGAGAAGCATTCTTACCCAGGAACATGGCATAATCTTTGTTATTCACATATTGATTTACGTCCCTCTTCATCTATATATACCACATGTCTAATTAAGTTTACTCTCCAGAGTTCTTTAGCTTTTTTTTACTACTATGAATAAAACGTATCTCTCCTTTTGTTATCTAAATGTTATTAACATTTAAAAAGTTTACATACTTATTTTTTATCCAGTTACCCCATTAATCTCTAGCAGTTTTTCAATTTATTCTCTAGGTAGATAAATAGTATTTGTACATGATAACACATTAACCCTCTTTACCAGTACTTATATCTTATGTTGATTTTTTGGGGGGGGAGGGGGGATTGGTATAATTACTTTGGCTAACAATTACACACTATATTAAATAATAATGGTAATAGGATAATTTGATAGCCTATTTTGATGTTTAACTAGTTTTCATGATGCATGACAACTGGCAATGTTTTCAGCTAGATGTTAAAAGATTGTAAGTATGTTATTTTACCTTTAAATTGATATAAGTCACTGTGTTATGACTTCTCCTCCCCCATTTGACCTGCTAACAAATAAATATTAAATTTTCAAATATTAACTCATCCTTACACTCCTAGAAGGAACCTTAGTCACATATTAGCCCGGATAATCTCGATCTCCTGACCTCGTGATCTGCCCGCCTCGGCCTCCCAAAGTGCTGGTATTACAGGCGTGAGCCACCGAACCTGGCTATTCTTTTAATATTCTTACAAATTCAAGGTGCTAGGTAAGATCACAAATCTAATTCAAAAGTGGTACTATGTTGTTTTGGGGGGTAGAGGGATTTAATTTGATAAAATGAATCAAAAATAAAATTTTCAATAAATAGTATATGATACTCCATTACAAGTATGTGCACAAGCAGATAAAATTACAAATTCTACCACTCCTGGGGTTGGAATTCAGATTATTTTTAACCTATAGTTTTTGCAATTGTTAATAACTAAGAATTAGTTATTCTAATAACCAATTCATTCAATTTTTGAAGCTGCTGAACAACTCTGACTACAGAGTTTTGTCTCACCCATGTTCACCTGACCTCTTGCCAACCAAGTACCACTTCAAGCATCTGACAACTTTTTACAGGGAAGGTGCTTCCACAACCAGCAGGATGCAGAAAATATTTTCCAAGAGTTTGTCAAATCCTGAAGAATGGATTTTTATGCTACAGGAATAAACAAACTTATTTCTCATTGGCAAAAATGTGTTGATTGCAGTGGTTTCTATTTTGATTAATAAAGATGTGTCTGAGCCTAGTTATAGTGATTTAAAATTAACGGTCCAAAACCGCAATTACTTTTGCACCAACCTTATATATAAATTTTGGTTTCTTTGTCTATTTCTGTAGGAAAGATACCAAGCAGAACAAATGAACGACTACTAGGTTAAGGATTATGAATATTTTTAATGCACATGATAAATTTTATCAGATTGCTAGCAGGGATATTACTCTCCTGTCAGTTTTACTGCAAATCCTTTCCCCAAGGTATTAATCCTCTATTAATACAGAGGCAGTATAGACACAAAAACATGGTTAACACAGTTTGAATTATTTATTTTATTATTTTTAGAGACAGATGTCTTGCTGTCATTCAGGCTGGAATACAGAGGCATTATCACAGCTCACTGCAGCCTCAAATTCTTGGGCTCAAGCCATCCTCCTACTTCAGCCACCTTAAGGCTACAGGCAACACACCATCATGCCTGGCTAATTTTTATTTTTTGTATAGAGATGTGGGTCTCTCTCTGTTGTCCAGGCTGGTCTCAAATTCCTGGCCTCAAGTGATCCTTCTGCCTTGGCATCCCAAAGAGCTGGAAATTGCAGGTGAGAGTCACTATGCCAGGCCCAAGTTTGAATTAAAAAAATATATATATTTGAATGTGCCTAGAATTTTCTTTGGCAAAGGACCTAGTTCTTTTGAAGACAAGGTCTTGCTGTGTTGCCCAGGCTGAACTTGACTCCTGGGCTTGAGTGATTCTCCTACCTCAGCCTCCCAAGTAGTTGAGAGTTACAGGCACATGCCACCGTGTCCAGCTAGAATCTAATTCTTTTTCAATCTCCTAAGTAAAAATTCCACGACAATTTACCAACTTTTACATTTATATTTAGGCCTGTTCTGAGTATTTTGTTCCATATATACATCCATTCTTGCATCAATATTATACTAAATTTAACTATTAGCTTCATACTAGAAGCTAGTCTTACACCTCAAGAGAAAGTACTTCGTTATTATTTTTTCAATTTTTTTCTTTTTTTTTAAAGGTAGACTTCAGAATCATTTAATCAAATTCCAAAAACAAGGCAGTTTCATGGGAATTATATAAAGACAGAGAGAGAGAGAGAAAGATATATATACACATATATATATTCTTTCCACAATGAACATGAAATTTATCAAAGGCTCATGTATGATTCATGAAAAAAAAGAAAAAGAAATTTCCATTTCCTCAGACTTTAAAAATACTTCTCAGTAACAGTTTACTCCATATACCCAACTAAGGTTATTCCTAGGCAGTTTCTTAGTTTTGTTAAGTTTGGGAACAAAAAAATTGGTATTCATTTACTTTCTTGGTATATAAATGATTTTTAAAAATATATTTATACTTTTTATATATTTACTCTTCTATCCAGTGATATTAATAAACTCTTACTATCATTATTATTAGTATATATATATATTTTTTGAGATGGAGTCTCACTCTATCACCCAGGCAGGATTGCAGTGGCACGATCTCAGCTCACTGCAACCTCTGCCTCCTGGGTTCATGCTATTCTCCTGCCTCAGCCTCCCAAGTAGCGGGACTACAAGTGCCCATCACCACGCATGGCTAATTTTTTGTATTTTTAGTAGCAATGGGGTTTCACTGTGTTAGCAAGGATGGTCTAGAACTCCTGACCTCGTGATCCACCCATCTTGGCCTCCCAAAGTGCTGGGATTACAGGTGTGAGCCACCACGCCTGGCCTAAACTCTTATTATTAATTCTAAGTTTTTCAACTGATTACTTAGGCTCTTTTAAGAATAGATCCACATCATTTACAAATAATGAACATCATGCCCCTGCCCGACTTTGATAATGACTTTTATTTCTATAAAGTTTCAGCTTTTAGGAACTTAAAATCTTTAATGTATTTCTTTCTTCTTTTCTTTTCTCTTTTCTTTCTTCCCTCCCTTTCTTTCTTTCTTTTTGAGACAGAGTCTCACTCTATTGTCAGGCTGGAGTGCAGCGGCACGACCTTGGTTCACTGCAACTTCCGCCTCCCAGGTTCAAGCAATCCTCCTGCCTCAGCCTCCCGAGTAGCTGGGACTACAGGTGCACGCCACCACGCCCAGCTAATTTTTTCTGTATTTTTAGTAGAGACGGGGTTTCACCATGTTGGCAGGATGGTCTCAATCTTTTGATCTCATGATCTGCCCGCCTCAGCCTCCCAAAGTGCTAGGATTACAGGCGTGAGCCATTGCGCCCGGCCAGAATCTTTAATGTATTTATTAATCCACAAATACTCTACAAGAAAGAGTATTCTGTGTAGAATAATGACCATATAATAATTACTCTTACAGGCCTGATACTATACTGAGAACTTTATATACATTATTCATTCTAATGTTAGCCCTATAAAGCAGGTATTGCTATTCCCATTTTACAAATGAGGCTCAGAGACTTTTTTTTTTTTTTTAAAGACAGAATCTCCCTCCGTCACCTAGGCTGGAGTGCAATGGCGCAATCTCGCCTCACTGCAACCTCCACCTCCAGGTTCAAGCAATTCTCCTGCCTCAGCCTCCCAAATAGCTGGGATTACAGGTGCATGACCAGGCCCAGCTAATTTTTGTATTTTTAGTAGAGACAGGGTTTCACCATGTTGGCCAGGCTGGTCTCGAACTCCTGACCTCAGATGATCCACCTGCCTTGGCCTCCCAAAGTGCTGGGATTACAGGTGTGAGCCACCACGCTTAGCCTCAGAGACTTTTAGTAACATCATATAGTTAGTAAAGGGGACAGCTGGTTTTCAAGTAAAGGTCTGTTTGATTCTTTCTATTATAGAAATCCTTTCCCCTTTCTTAATGTCTCTTTGGTATTCTTGAAAAAAACAAGAGAGCCAACAAATAAAAGTAATTCCTCAGAATTTACGCTATTTTGTAGCAATATAACTTGCGCATTTGACTGCTGCTTGATTTTAAAAATCAAATATTTTCCTACGTTGCTTTTTAAGAGCAAGGTGTGTCCTGTGAATGTTTCTCACTGTGAGACTAGGGCAGAAGCTCAACAACAACAAAAAAGGCTGGTGATTAGGAATCCTAATTTCCTTCCAACCAGGGTATGCGATAACAAAGACACTTTTCCTATAATCCTTTGCTAGTCAGGATGTGAACTGCTATACAATCTCCTGTTCCCAACCTTAACTATAAACATGCATTAACACACACACCAGATAGATACACAAACATGATAGTCTATTTCAGCTAAGTTATATTCTTACTACACCTTAAAAGCTGTTAAAAAAGAAATAATACAAATGGAAATCTGGTACCAAGATTTCTTTATACTATTCTTATTTGACTAAATCTCCCTAATTTTTGGTGAATACTAGAAGAAAATATTTCAAATAAACAGTATAATTTATCTTTCAGATAAATGGAATTTTATTATCCTGAGGTATATAGGTGGTAACTTATGAGGTATAATCTTTTTTTTTTTTTTTTTTTGAGACGGAGTCTCACTTTGTCACCCAGGCTGGAGCGCAGTGGCGTGATCTTGGCTCATTGCAAGCTCCACCTCCTGGGTTCACACGCCATTCTCCTGCCTCAGCCTCCCGAGTAGCTGGGACTACAGGCACCCACCACCACGCCCGGCTAATTTTTTTGTATTTTTAGTAGAGACGGGGTTTCACTGTGTTAGCCAGGATGGTCTCGATCTCCTGACCTCGTGATCCGCCCGTCTCGGCCTCCCAAAGTGCTGAGATTACAGGCATGAGCCACCGCGCCGGGCCCTTATGAGGCATAATCTAATCTAGAGACAGAAGAATAAACTAAATCCATAATTTAAAAACTGGCAATTTACAGCCAGGCATGGTGGCTCATGCCTGTAATCCCAGCACTTTGGGAAGCTGAGGTGGGCATATCACCTGAGGTCAGGAGTTCGAGACTAGCCTGGCCAACATGGCAAAACCCTGTCTCTACTCAAAATATAAAAATTTGCCGGGTGAGGTGGCGGGCGCCTGTAATCCCAGTTACTCGGGAGGCTGAAGCAGGGAGAATCACTTGATTCTCCATCTCAAAAAAAAAAAAAAAAAAAAAAAAAAAAAAGAAAAAAAGGCAATTCACGTTTTCCAAAATAAAATCTAAAAAGAAGTAAAATCCAAATGAAATAAGAACTTTAATAAAAGTTCTGATTTTAGTTGCAATATCTGCTACTAAAAATTTATCTAATTAAATTCAAGTTCATTACATTTATTCAGCAAGTTGGTAAACAGGAACATGAAGTGGGTTTTTTTATGAAAATTTGAAATATTCTGTTTGTTGCAACCTGAAAGGTTGCTTTAGCATCTAATTTACTTTGGTATTTTGATTGTATAATATTTAAAAAACTGATTTAGAGACAAAGTTATGAAAATCACAAAGAACTTTTCAATTAAGCTGATATTTGCAGGAGAAACTGGTAAAAAGATTGTCACAAAATACATTAAGGTATCACAAGTGCTTTCAATTACATCCTTTGCAAGTCACTGTCAAAACCAACGGACCAGATGATTTTTCATTGACATCTAGTTTAAAAATGCACAAGGACTTTAGATTTAAAGCTGTCTTAAAAAAATTTGTTTTTTTTTTTTGAGACGGAGTTTCGTTCTTGTCGCCCAGGCTGGAGTGCAGTGGCACAATCTCAGCTCACTGTAACCTCCATCTCCCGGGTTCAAGTGATTCTCCACTGCCTCAGCCTCCCGTTTAGGGAGGGATTACAGGCACCTGCCACCACACCCAGCTAATTTTTGCATTTTTGGTAGAGATGGGGTTTCACCATGTTGGCCACCTTGGTCTCGAACTCCTGACCTCAGGTGATCCACCCACCTTGGCCTCCCAAAGTGCTGGGATTACAGGTGTGAGCCACAGTGCCCGGCTGTTCTTTTAAAAATTTTACGCTAATTATACAAGCCCCTTTGAAAACAATCAATTGATAATAATTTCTCACTTATTTCATTCATCCCCTGCTCCCTCAACCATGTCCCACCCAACTTAATCACTCAGAATTTTAATTCTTTGCTGAATATTAGTGTTCCACCACTTTCCTGCCCTCACCCCATCTTATAAATATGAATATAAATTTCCTAAACTTACTACTTTAAATGTATCTAACCTTTTTTATAACCATTTCTGCTGTTATCTGTACACTGTCTAGTCCTTCTTTGTCGTCCTGGGAAAACTGATCCCTGACTTGAGATCTCTCTCTTCCTCTGTAAAGACAGATGTAAAGTAACTATTTAGAAAACACGCCATTTCTTTTTGTATCAGAAATACTCATACTGAAATTTTTTATGCAGACCTGAAACAATCATTGGTCATATATTCAGAAAGGTTTTAGATACGTACCTGCATTGTCTTTGCAGATACTAGAAGAGCTACTATTCTCATTGCTTTGGTATAGGTGCTGAGTTCTAGTCTCTTGGGGTACAGATGATGTTTGAGTCATCCCTTCTTCTAAGGCTTGTTTTATCCAGCGCTATAATCAGAAAAGAACCAGAGAATTATCAATAATTATTTAAAACTATTTAGTACACCTGTTTTAAACGTATATCAACTGGTGAGTGATACAATTCAACACACTAATTCAGTTACACAGTCAAGCATTTTATTGTCTTGTGTCTCAGCATATTGGAACATTGTCCTATCAATTCCTTTTAACGGACAAAATTGAGGAAATCTGGATTACATATAATGAGATCCCATCAAAAGACAAAAACCAATAAAAAATGATTACTATTCAACTTTTCATACTGTTTGGGATGGTGTAAAATGGCAAGACTTAGAAAGAAATCTTAACATTTATTTAGGAGAGACTGTGATCATATAGAATAAAACTAATACATAAAAGAAGTGCCTAGAAGGAAGATAAAGATCTCTTAAAAGTTGTCTGCCCTGTGCTAGAGACGTGTGAAGAGGTAATAAAAAAGATTCACAGGAAGATTTTGGATGAGGATTAATAGCTCTTCACTACAGGTACCAAAAGTGTTTCCAAAAGGTTTATTTCAAATGAAACAACCTATGGGAATCCCCCCTCCAACAAGTAGTTTGGTTAAATTATGCATGAGCAATGCAAATCACGAAATGAACTTCAGTAGAAATCAAAAAAAGGGAAAAAGTCAAAAAGAAGACCTATCAGTCACAAGTTTTTGGTAGTAAAGATTAGAATAAATTGACGAGAAATAAATTTAGGCCAGATAGTAAACCTGCAAAGATTAGGATAAGATTATGCATCCTGTGGAAGAGAGAAAATTTCTTACCTGTAATTGTGTTCTCTTAAGATATACAGTTGTAGGTTGCTCACCACTCTGTGGCTCTCCTGCCCTGACATAAGACAGATCGAATTTTGATAAACATCAATTTCTGAGTAAGACCCTCCCCCAATAGGAAGAGCAAAGGTGAATTATCATAATTTATACCTTTAGAGAACATGTATTACAGGTAAGTAAATATTCTCTTCGCCAAAGAGAGCAATTCTCATAGATTTTCCCTCTTAGAAACCTAGGAAATAATCCACAAAAATTTTACCAAAAAAAAAAAAAAAACTCTTACATCATACAAACGTCATTGTGGCTGGCCAAATGAAAGCAAAACTAAAACTGTAAACATTGGAAGGAAGAGTGAACAAGGATATAAAAAAGAGCTCTTAATGGTAATTTGAATCACGTAAACATTTTAGGATACAACCAGGTCTCTGAAAAGCAAACACAAAAACAAAATAAAAAATCCGAAGAATGAACTATCTTAGATACAGAATATTGATGTAAAGATGAATTGTCAGAACCATACATATAGCCTTAAAGCTTAGAAGAGAACTTAGAAGTCATCTTGTTCAAAGCACTCATTTTATAAATGGGAAAATTAGGCTCAGGAGTGAAAAATCTTTTGTTATAGCCACCTTTAAGTTTTTCTTTTCAAAGCAGAAAACAATCATTTGGGGTCACTGAGCTTTCCTATCTGAGTAATTTTTTAATATTTCCAGGGTCTAGTAGATGTATTCGTAAAATAATTTACATTCTGGATCTGATGACTACAAAAAGGGAACATAGAATCAGAACAGGAGTATTCTAGAAGAAAGATGCTACCATGGTTAGCTATGAGGTGAAACACAGCAAATATGATCAAACCTACTCCTCCAGGTTCTGTTGTATAATTTTACAATATTTCAGGACTCATATAAAAAAGGAACATGGACATTTGTTTGTATCTAACAAGATACAATTAACCTCATGGATAATAAGTTAATTTTAGATGCACCTACTCGGCAAGTTGTTAAAATCAAAAGAACATTTCTCCCTTCTCTGAAACTCTATTAAAGTATATTGCAAAGGAGTTTTCTGGGAGGCTTCAAGATGGATAAATATTTTAAAGGTCTCGTTATTATGGGGAAAGAGCAAGGAAGTAATACAGGTTTTGGAGTCCAGAAGCCCTGGCTTGACACTTGGCTGTGAGGCTGGGCTCAGTAGCTCCTATCTGTAATCCCAGCAGAATGGGAGGCCAAGGTGGGCAGACTCCTTGAGCTCAGGAGTTTGAGATCAGCCTAGGCAACATAGCAAAACCCTGTCGCTACAAAAAATACGAGTATTAGCCAGGCGTGGTGGTGTGCCTGTGGTCCCAGCTACAGGAGAGGCTGAGGTAGGAGGACCACTTAAGCCCAGGAGGTCAATGCCACAGTGAGCCTGTGATGATGCCACTGCACTCCAGCCTGGACAACAGTGAGACCCTGTGAACCCCTACTACCCCCAACCAGAAGAAATTTGGCTGTGTCACTTATTAGCTGCTTCACTTTGGGCAAGTTACCAAACATTTCTGAGACAAAGCTTCTGGATATATAAATTTAGGACAATGATCCCAATTTCATGAATGGTTAAGTGAGATAATGTATGTGAAGAAAGCTTATAGTACAGTACTGAATGCTCAGAAGATTTTCAACGAGTCCTGGTTCAACTAAATTTCAATGCTTTATTTGGAGATCTACAGATAACGCTCCAGTGTATAAAATAAAATATTAATTATCAATGCAAAGCATCAGTCAGACTGGTTTTTCTAAGAAGTCTGGAGACCAAATGCCCTATACACAATGTGTTTAGAAGAGGAGTTTAGAGAGAACAAGGTGAAACACTACTGAAAGCCTTGTTGGCCACTTATAAATGTTTTTAAAATAACAACTGAGGATTTGAAAAATGTAAAATGCTTTTTAAAAACTATGATTCAATTTAGAAACTCCAGGGATATCATAAAATGTTCTGTCAAATACTTGAACTCCTCCTCTTTTCAGAAGTTGCAAAATAATAATGATAAAAATAAAAATAAGTAGCATAAGAATCTGAGTACAACTATACAGATACAACTTTAATTTGTCCTATACTGGTAAGCTTTTAACTTACGAGGCCAGGCCCTTACCTCTTTAGTGAGATATGAAACAGTGAGCCTATTAGAAATACACATTGTTCTAAATAATCCCATGGAGGGTTTTCTCATCTATCTGATTAACTTATACTCTGAGGGATTTTCAGAATTTTATTACAATTTTGTTGAATAATGAAAATGTTCTTAGGTTCTGCATTAGGTAAGTCCTTTCTAACCAATTTTAAGAATTCTTCTTCACTGCCATAAAGCCAAGTTCAATTCTAGCTAAAACATTCCATTTCATTTTATTTTGCCTCATAAAAAGCTGTATTTTAAAAAATAGAATCTTGATATGTGAACAGCACACAATAAAGCAATGATTTAAACTTAAACAGTTTTTAAAGATCCTATTTAAATAGTCTTGTTATGATAATCCTGTGTATGCAGCCTAAACTCTTCCTAAAGACTAACCATTATACATAGATAAAAGAGCTTGAGTAGAGCCTGTATAAATGAGATTAAGGATAGTCAGATACACTTGGAGAATATAATACAGACTTGTGTTAAATGGAATTTCTATCTGTTGCCCGTAGAAATTTAAGGATGTGCTACAGATACAAGTATAAAAGCAGAACCAGGTTAAAAAAGCTTAAAGAAATGCATTTTCTACCAGATTTGAAGTTATAGTCCTAGACACGTTTTTGGTTTTCCTAAGTCTCTGCTAGTTGGAAAAGATGGAAACAGAAAAACTGCAAGCCAGCATTAGAATTATCAAGAAGGAATTTCAATTCGAGAGCCTAGTTCATATTATTTGCAGCTCAGACTTCATTACTCATCTGTAATAAATAATTGCCTACACTCCTTAAAGAACCAAAATAGGAGATTGTACGACCTGGCTTGATAAGATGCTTCAACAGTTAACATCCTTAGAAATGGTCAAATTTCTCTTTGGGAGTTCTACGAGGGTTTCCCCAAACAAACCAATAAGTGATTCTAATATTTAGGTAAGATGTGCAATTAGGAAAAGACTTTCTGCAATGTGCTGCTCATTCAGCAGTAGTGTCCTTCCTTTTTGCAGATTCCTATTGCCCTCCTCCCCTCCATATCCCACACCACTTTGGCTCATCTTTCAAGCCCCCCTCCCCCCGAGAAATAATTTCTGTTCTTTGGAGAAAGAGAAAAGCTTTAAGTTCGGAGGAGTCAGGGAAGACCTGCCTGGAGTTGGAGACTTCATCACATCAAATAATCTACATGCAGCATCCTCATGTACGTGATGCCAGTGGAGGAGGGCAATGGCAGACACTGAGGAAGGCAGCCTGAATCCAGATCTGAGGATAAGAGAAAAGGGTGTTCCAGGGAACAGACTCTACCTCAAAGGAAGACCAAATGAAAGGGTATCCTATACTTCTAGAAACACGGAAAACGACATCACAGATCTGAGGGAGTGATCTATTCCTAAGAGACACCTTTAGAAAATATGCAGGGCTTCTGGGAATTAAGAAAGAGCATTCCAAAAACACCACCAAACGCTACTGCCACTAGATCCAAAAACAGTAAGTAACTAGAAAGAGGAGAAAGAGGCAGAAACAGAGAGGGAAAGAGAGTCTTTTAGGGTAGATTCCGTATTCTCTTGGAATAAACAGTCCGACTTGTCATTTGATCAAGGAACAGGAATTATGCCAATTACAATAGGATTTTTCCTCTAATTTCCTTCAAGTGATGATAGTGGATAACAATGGTTGAATTGATTCAAAACACAATTTAATTTTTTTCATTTATGCAACAGTGTTCTAGAGGACCCAGGGCCTAATCTCACACAATAATCATAAATGGACATGTTAACCCATATCACATGAGCACACACAAAACATATCCGTCCCTACCCAGTTATCCACTGCTGTGTGCTCTCATTCAGGAACCTCAAGGGTTCTCAGAAGAGACATCAGTGACCAGTCACAAATCTGAGCACCAAAAATGCAATATATTCATTCCACCACAGCCTCACAGACTCTTGATGAATTAGTATTTATGGCTGAACAACTAATTCATTATAAACTCACATGGGCAAAGTGGCTATCTAGAGAACATGTTATTTATATCATGATAACAGGAATCTTAGGCTTAAAAAAATAAAGCACACACGCAAACACAACAAACACACAAAAACACAGACATACCTTCTTACAGGAGCTGAATGTGCCATCAGGCAGAAGGGGCCTTCGACGTCTCTCAGGGATAAAGGGTGAGCCAAAGCGAATGTAGTGTTTGGGGGTGGTGCAAATTAACGGGGAATGGATAAGACCTGGTAACATGTTTAGGGTCGTTGCCAGTACAGTTGGATCCGTCGTGATACGTAAAGGGCACTCAACAGGGCACTCTTGCTTCTCTGCTTTGTCATTCAACCATTCTGTAACTAGATACTAAGGTAAAAAAGAGATCATTAGTTTATAAATCAAGAGGTAGCAGTGTAGTTCAGAAAGACAAACGTCATCTAGAAACTAGGACAGAAGGAGATGCAGCAGCTGCAGTTAAGTATGAATTGGGCAACCAGAACACAAGGATATCTTCCTTCACCCTCTCCATGCCCACTAAGAGAGGAATAATTTCAGCTATCAGTGATTTAAGCTGACTAAAAATAAGGAAACAGGTAGCAGGATGACTCCAGCCTTTTGTGTCAAAGCATTTTAGAACTTTCAATCTAGTAATATTGAGATTAGTTTCTTCTGGGGATTATAGGTCCTCTCATTTCACTAAGACAGCCCTTGCCAGACTGGACTTATACAAGATGCATTTGTGACTTACCTTTTTGGTTTTGGGGTATTTAGATGCAGCACGGTTGACATGGGATCCAGTAATTGACACCACAGTTGGGTCAGACCCTGTTAATGGCCTGTTTTCTCCTGAACTGTCTATACTTCCAGCTTCAGTAGGAGTTACTAAACTGTTGCTTCCTCCCTCTTCCAAGGCAGCTTGTGACAATTCTGCCTGCTGTGCATTGGCCTGCTTCTGACGCTTTAGTCTTTGGGCTGAACTGGTCCTGTACCGAGAAATTCGACTCTTCGGCCGGGGCCTAGAAGGCTTTGCTGGAGGTGGCTTGGGGACTGGTTTTTCTGCAGCAATATCCTGTAGCAATAATAGGGTCAGATGCTTTACCAGAAATGTTTTATCAGCAAACAGTCTAATTTCCTATTCACTTTAAGCATGCAGAATGTCTACTGATGAAAAATATAAGGATTAGAAACACTAATTTAAAATCTAATTTTTAAATACAAAAATGTATACACTTAAATGAGCTAAAAAGGCTAGGGACAAATGTTTGCGTTAATTATTTCTAATAAGCATTTATAAAATAGGCCAATGAAATGGTTCCAGTTAAGCAGTTAATGGCCTTATTTATTGTGATATGGAGCAAAGCTGAAAATACTGATTTTAAAAATTCCAAAAGTTAGGTAATTGACATTAGCAAAGGTGAGGATGAGCAAAGGTGCTGAAGTCTTTTCAGCTCTTACCCCTGCTTGGGAAGACCTCCGGGTGTTCACACCAACACTCTGTGGGGTGCTCGGGATGGTAACATTTGACGCAGAGTTGCTAACTTCAGATTCAGGGGCTTCAGTTTTTGTCTCTTCACCAAGAGGAGTCTCTGAGGTGGTTGTAGTAATCTCTACATCAGAGTTGCTCTGTTCCAAGGGCTGATCCCGCCGCTTCTTTCTTTTCTCTAAGTTTTCAAAAGCATGCATGATGGCTTCTACCTTTCTATCTTCCCTGGTCTAGAAAGAAATAGTATTGGTGTAGAAGGAAGCTTCAAATGAGGACGAGTGGATAGCCTTTATAAAAGTATTTTTAATGGAAATTTATAGAAATTCATTTAACTACCAGTAAGATGACACATATAACTTGGAAAACACAAGATTAACAATAAAATATTTCATTTTAAATGTGGGGAATAGTTGTAAATAAAGGCAACGTCAAACATAAACTTTTCAAAAAGGGTCAGTTATTTTGAAACTTTTTAACATGAAAGAAAAATAGGATGGGCGCAGTGGCTCACGCCTGTGATCCCAGTACTTTGGGAGGCTGAGGTGGGAAGATCATGAGGTCAGGAGATTGAGACCGTCTTGGCCAACATGGTGAAACTCCATCTCTACTAAAATACAAAAAATTAGCCAGGCATGGTGGCGCATGCTTGTAATCCCGGCTACTTGGGAGGCTGAGGAAGGGGAATTGCTTGAACCCAGGAGGCAGAGATTGTGATGAGCTGAGATTGTGCCACTGCACTGCAGCCTGGTGACAGAGCAAGACTCGGTCTCAAAAAAAAAAAAAAAAAAAAAAAAAAAGTGACAGGGTCATAAACACACAGGATTGGTTTCAGCATAAAAGTAGAAAATTTTAGTTCATATGACTAAAAGGGTTTAAAAAAACTTCAAAACTCACACAAACCTAGAAAATTCCTAATTCAGAGCAAACCAACTATCATACATTTTGATTCTGACCAACCAGTTTTTCGGAAACCAGATTTTTTTGTTTGTTTGAGACGGAGTCTGGCTCTGTCGCCCAGGCCGGAGTGCAGTGGTGCTATCTCCGCTCACTGCAACCTCCACCTCCCGGGTTCACGCCATTCTCCTGCCTCAGCCTCCCAAGTAGCTGGGACTACAGGCACCCGCCACCGCGCCCGGCTAATTTTTTGTATTTCTTAGTAGAGACGAGGTTTCACCGTGTTAGCCAGGATGGTCTCGATCTCCTGACCTCGTGATCTGCCCGCCTCGGCCTCCCAAAGTGCTGGGATTACAGGTGTGAGCCACCGTGCCTGGCGGAAACTAGATTGTTAGTAAAAAAAACAAAACAAAACAAAAAACCTCTTAAAACCATCACTAGATAATAATCACTAGAAAACTACTGTGTGTATAGAGAAAAAGAAATAAAAAAATTATAATAAAATCTTTATTATGGAAAAAGCCCAAATTATAACCTCCAGGTCAAATCAATGAGATGATACAAAGTCAAGAGAACAGAAGAGGTTCACATGATGGAGGCAGCAGGAATGAGAAGGAGCAAAGGAATGTCAGACAGTACTCACCCTCCTGCTATGAGCTAGGTTCTCCTGGTCATCTATAACCTCTTCTTTCTCTTCTTCTGGTTTTTCTTCTGGATTGTCTACTTCCTTTAAGATAGAGGCAATATTCAGCTGTACTCAAGCTCTGAGAAAAAATCAATCTGTTTTATTCTGGTAGCTTAAAACGCTCTATAACAATCTCTAGTGCTTTAAAGTGTTAACTCATGTGAGGCCACATGGTAAACACAGATGATAACCCTTATTCTCTGGTGCAAAACCAGCAAAGGATGTTTTTGACTTTGTAAAACAGAAAGAAATGTATGAACACAATACACCCACATTGATATAAAGGGCATTAAGTGTTACTATAGCTCCCCTACTTAAACCATGTGGCAACCCAGGTTCCTCTTCCTTTGGAGGACTGATGCCATAGCATCATCATTTGACCATGGACAATTACCTCATGATCACTGGATACAGTTACTTTTTCTGGAACTTCTTGTGATTGCTGGTCATTATTTTCCTCCGAAGCCTCATTCTGCTGCTCCATCTCTAGCTCTTTCCGTCGTGCTTTTCTACGTCTAGTCTCTGCTCCAATGGTGGGTAGGCTTGGAGGAGGTGGTAGGAGTGGCAGTTCTGTAGCATTAGGATTCCTTTTTTGTATAGGACAATTCCGGTTTCCCTTGTGACAGGCACAGTCCACTTTATAATTACTGCTCCAAAGAAACAACCAAAATGCCTGTCTCAGTACCCTTGAAATTCAGTTACATTATCCATTCACCCTCTTAAAATTATTAGTACAGTAACTTCCTCTGATACTGTCTCTGAATAAGTTAAACAGAGACATTAGCGAGTCCTATAAATACTTTTGTTTTTATTGGAGACGGAATCTCGCTCTGTCATCCAGGCTGGAGTGCAGTGGTGCATCACAGCTCACTGTAACCTCTGCTTCCTGGGCTCAAGTGATCCTCCTACCTCAGCCTCCTGAGTAGCTGGGACTATGCGCCCAGCTAATTTTTTAATTTTCGGCAGAGACGGGGTTTTGCCATGTTGTCTAGGCTGGTCTCCAACTCCTGCACTCAAGTGTTCCTCCAGCCTTAGCCTCCCAAAGTGCTGGGATTACAGGCATCAGTCACCACGCCTGACGTAACACTTTCAATATTCTGTCTTTCTCTGTGTAACCCCAATTCTACTCCATGGTCAGTGGAAAAAAAAAAAAAAAAGAAAGCCCTCCCTAAATTCAATCCCCCCAATGGTTTATTGGCTATTTAGTAGGCAGTTTATCAATGATAAAGGCTGGTGTGGCCATACTCATCTTGTGCCCACCATTACCATGTCCTCACTTTTACCCAATTCCCTACTTCTTAAAACCTTTTAAAACCTCTTAAAACCTTTTCTTTTTATTTTCCTTGATGAATTAAGCAGAACATCTTTTTTCCTTATACCTGGGCCAAACATCACTTTACCACATAACCTCTATTTTGCCCCAAATGACCAAGGGACAAAAAGCATATACTTTATAAAATCCACCACATATTCATCTATGAATTGCCATTTATGATTTTCTGCATTGTCATATACAGCTAGATAACATGGTTTCTGTGGACAGGGTGGATCTTTAAATCTCACCCCTAGCTTTATAAGGGTATAATTGACAAATTAATAGTAGAGATAACATATTAAATTCTCTCTCTCTCTCTTTTTTTTAAGATGGAGTCTCCCTCTGTTGCCAGGCTGGAGTGCAATGGCACGATCTTGGCTTACTGCAGCCTCCGCGTCTCAGATTCAAGTGATTCTCCTGCCTCAGCCTCTCGAGTGCCTGGGACTACAGGCATGTGCCACCACGCCCAGCTAATTTTTGTATTTTTAGTAGAGACGGGGTTTCAGCATTGGCCAGGATGGTCTCGATCTCATGACCTCGTGATCCGCCCGCCTCAGCCTACCAAACTGTTGAGATTACAGGCCTGTGAGCCACTGTGCCTGGCCTAAATTCTCATTCTATATGGTCCCTGACATAAGTACTCTGTGCATAACAACAGGATGCTATTGTAATTTCCAGGAGTGTCTCATACATATATATATATATATATATATATCCATTTTGCTATTCTTGCTAAAAAGGCATAAGTGAAAACACTTCTGTCAGGAAACTTGTGAGCAGTATCATACAAGGTATCCATATCTCTAAAAAAAATCTTGTCTGTCTTTTCCTTTACAATTTCTAGGCAGAAAATTCATTAGTCATGAAAAGATTAAGTAAACAAAGGAAAAGGCAAGAAACAAAAGCAGACTTTAAATAGAGTGAATAGCTTAATATGTAAGACAAGGATATTCCTGTTAGGAAAGGTTTCTGAGGTCTTACCAGTTACTATACTCATAATCAAATGCTATGGTGACCTCAGCATCCTTGGTGATGGCAGACACAGCATAGATGCACAGGTGAATCATCCCATCTGCAATCATGTGTCGCACCTGTGTGAAAAGGCTTCTGGTTAGATTTTTCATAAAGACCATGAATTTTCCGTAAGAGAGAAAAAAACCATACTTTCTCTCCATTTAGAGTTATGGTAATCTGTTATTTAACCCCTTCATTTCATCTGAAATTATTATACTGTACTGGCTTGAAAATTTATAATACTTTCTTAAATATGTAGAGAAACCTTGAGATGTTAGAAATCAGGGTAAAATCTCTACTTTCACATCTTTTTTTTTTTTTTGAGATAAGAGTCTTGCTCTGTCACTCAGGCTGGAGTGGAGTGGCGTGATCTCGGCTCACGGCAACCTCTGCCTCCCGGGTTTAAGGAATTCTCCTGTCTCAGCCTCCTGAGTAGCTGGGAATACAGGCACAGGCCACCATGCCCGGCTAATTTTTGTATTTTTTTTTTTTTTTTTAGTAGAGACGGGGTTTCACCATGTTGGCCAGGCTGGTCTCGAACTCCTGACCTTGTTATCTGCCCGCCTCAGCCTTCCAAAGTGCTGGGATTACAGGCATGAGCCACCGCACCCAGAAGCTTTCACATCTTATAGCTGTTTCCAGCTCCACCAGAGAATTACAATTCCTTAGCCAGTAAGTAAAGCTCTGTGGATTTTCTTGCTTTATTTGATGTGGTTGCTCTGAGTAATCAATTCTAGAAATGTCTAGATCCTCTCACAGAACACTACTTACTAAAATCTAAAAAAACCGCAACCAAATAGCTTAGTTAGGCCTAACGACATCTACTTCCACCGTATGGCAATTTCTTTAATATAACTACACTTGATTTTCTTATCCAGTCTAGCTTTTTCTCCTTAGCAAATGCTAACTTGCTCTTTTCTATTTCTGCCTTCTCTAAAGAAAATTCTTTCCTTGCTCCCATTTTGTCAGTATAAAAGCACCATTACTTTTGTTTTTCACCTCTCACGATGAAATATCACGACTATTATCTACAGACCTTTATCTGAGTGAAGTTTTCACACTGCTTCTTCACTAAGCTTGTCATTTGATGGTTCCAGTCAAAGGGAAGTTGCTACAGACATCTTACCTCTGCATTTGGTGTACATGATCTTCTGATGAACCGAGCATCATTACCGAAAGTACGGGCATCCACACACATCTCTACACCATTGAATTTTGAGTAGAAGAGCACAAAGGGGTATGGTCTAGGGATACAATTAAAATTCCTGTAATTCTCAACACAAATAAGGCCACCCCATGACTCCAAATATGAAGCATATGCTGAGAGAAGCAGCAGCAGTCTTTTGCAACGCCTGAACTTGGAAAACATCACATGCTTGTCTGCTTTTGATTAAAGAACAAGCACAAAGCAAGGAATGCTTGGCTTGGAAAGGAGCTGTCACCATTTTATACATTAAACAATTTGCAGATTTACTTGCACTTCTCTACAAATAGCAGACAGGCGTGAGCTTATCTGAGTTGTGATTTTTTTCTCCCAAGAGCATCCTATCAAACAGAATGATTTTTACAACACTGGTCCACCAGGTCCACCTTAGCCCTTACTGCTCAATGAATGACGTTCTTACTTTTTGAAGAAATGCCCATTGACCTCAAATTGCTGTCGTAACATGACTTTCCCACGATACTCTATTATAAGAGTGTCCAAAGCCAAATCTCTTGCAGCCCTCAGGATCTTCCGGTGCTTTTGAACACGAGTGACTCTTCCCAGCTGTAACTGAGTAAAACCAGAGCAGTAACATTAAACAACAGCAAGAACACCTTGGCAGACACTCAAGTTATTTCATAATTAAGGAAAACATGCTAATATTTTCAGGTTTTATCTGTATATGTTATTTACATCAATGATGAGAAATTTTAAAATGTGATGAAAGCTCAATTTTTCTAAGAGACATGCCACATCTAGTGAAATTGCCTCCCCAGAAATGGCAAGAAAATATTAAAAAAAAAATACATGATTAAGATTTCAGTGACTTTATCTCTAAAATAAAGATGAGAAAGAACATGCTTAACTTTCTATAAATCTTACATAATTCCTACCTAGGGTATATAAAATTTCCCATACTAAGTCATCTCTCTCTCTGTTTTTTAAATAGAGCCAGGGTCTCACTCTGTCACCCAGGCTGGAGTGCAGTGGTGCAATCATAGCTTACTATAACCTCAAATTCATTCAAGTGATCCTTCCACCTCAGCCTCCCCAGAAGCTGGGACTTACAGGTGTGTACCATCACAACGGCTAACTTTTAATTTTTTTTTTTTGTAAAGAGAGGGTCTCACACTATGTTGTACAGGCTGGTCTTGAACTGCTGGCATCAAGCAATCATCCCACTTGGCTTCTTGCCAAAGTGTTGTATTATAGGAGTGAGCCACTGCACACAGCCTCAATTCATCTATTTTTTTTTTTTTTTTATTAATAAAGGTAGTTTAGAAATATGTATCCAGATAGTTTCCAGTTATAACCTACTTTTGGTTACATATGATCAACACCTGGCTAATCTGTTATTCTATGGCCTTGTACATTTGGAAGGAACAGTAATTCCAATCCATTACCCTCTTCCTGGGTTCTTAAAATTTCAGCTACTTAGTCTTCAACCCTTTGGTGCTTACCTGCATTTGGGAACCAATAACTGTGTTATTACAGGCCAATTCAGTCTTATTAATAGTGTCTAAAATAGTAGGTTTGCCCACAAATTCCTTGCTAGAATGTAGGTGTTGTTCAAGTGCGTTCTGTACATCTGCACTGTACTGATTAGTGAAAGCTTCTTCATACTGGTCAGTCCATAGTCTTATCCGATTTTCCCAGCCCTCAGTTGTATTCTCATCTAAATTCTGTGCTTCAGAGGGAGAATTCTGTAGAAAACAAATTCAGGGAGGTTAGTAAAGTCCATGCATAAATAGAGGGTTGGGAATGGGGGTGGGACAAGCCGGGGTTCCAGAGAAAATTTATCACTTGGCAATTGATGTGGCATAAAAGAGTAATGGACTGGGAGTCAGAGGATCTGGTTTCTATCATGCTTTTGTTACCAATGAGAGGTGAGACCTTGAATAACTTCTTTAAATGGGGAAGCTCAGTTTCTCCATTTATAAAGTAAGAAATTAATCTGGATCATAGTTTCATCCCATCACTGTGATTTTATGACCGTTTTAAAGTCACAAAAATCAATTTTCTTATCAAAAGACTGACATCAAGTTCATAAGAAAATTTTCATAAAAATGAACAGTAGAGACCTCAAATTTATCACTGCTTAAATTTTTCATACTCACTGAATATCTGTGTTAAGTGTTAGCCCAAACTGGTTTTTTTGACCATTCTCCAGGAGAATGCATATTTTTGTGTCACTTATTATTTTCATAATACATGTTCATTCTAAACCTACATGTGACCTTAATCAATCTCATCAATCCAATCCCAATCTTACTATCCATATAAAAAGTTATTATTTGAGTATATCTTTCTAACACTCTATTTTCAACAATTTAAATTACCACATTCTAAATAATCTGAAGAGGTGAAGTGAGGGGAGAGGAGTAGGTAGGGAGAATACAGAACATGTCTAAGAGATACTTTGCTATACTCCTCTAGGAAAACCATTGCCCTCTATGGTGACAGTATTGAGAAAAGATTACTACAACTCAGGAACGGCTTCCTAGGCAGACAGTGCCTGAGCTACACAGACAAAGCGTAAGCCCAAAACATGTTCTCCTTCATGGTGTTCAAGACTTAAGTGCCATCAGAAAACAAAACAAACACTGACAGTGATGATGTCATGCTACTGATGATTAGAAGGAAAAGACACTGTAGTACCAAAGCTACTTGAAAATCCATGTCCACATTAAACTTGCAAACAGGCACAACAAAATTAAATATAGTTTCCATGAATGGCACAGAAAACACTGATGCTTATCACGACACTTTCTTTTACCACTTTTGCATCACTGTTGCTGACTGATTATTGTCTACCATCCTTTCTGCAAGGAACAGGAGTATAGAAGAAAAAAAATCAACACTATTGTTTCCACATTTCTTACTAGAGTCCAAAAGACTGAACAATAAACAAAGGGATCTAAAGAAACACCTAAGGCCAACGCACTGACCATCAGAATATCACCTGCTTGACATCGGTAGCAGTTGTGCAAAAGAATAGTGCAAAACCTTAGGCTTAATGGAGCCTACAGACTAGGGGGATTGGCAGTGTCCAAACAATATTCCCAGCTTTAAGTGGCAATCGTTAAACTTACGACTTGATAAGTGTACTGTATTCTGGAAGCCTCTGTCACAGTATTAGCCATTATTCACTAATCTCACTGTGTGTTTACTCTGCTGTCCCATCCTTCAAGGCATTAGAGACTCTACCTCAGTTGGGTTTAGAGTAGTGGTTCTCAATTGAGGGAAATTTTGTACCCAGGTGACATTTGGTAGTATCTGAAGACATTTTTGATAATCTCAACTGAGTGCATGAGTGTTACTGGCATCTAGTGGGTAGACACCAGGGATCGTGTTCACATCTTGAAAGCACAGAACAGTCCCTTCCACAACACAGAATTATTTGGTCCAAGCTGTCAACAGTGTCAAGACTGAGAAACCCTGATTTACAATTAAGTCTTCAGTAGGGAAGCTGCTCTTGACACTGGTATTAAAAATCCAAATGGTAATTTTTTCTAATTCTTACGGCTCCCACCTGGATCACTGGAGGAGTTTTAAACTAGTAATTCTGAGCATAAAATTTATAACTCAATTTAGAATTAAAAGAATCAAAATGACTAGTAATATTTTTTTCTAAATTTTAACACACCTGTGAGGCTGTCAACCTCCCAAAACTGTAAGCAAAATATGGGGTTTATGTGCAGTTTTCTGGTAAAGCCAGTCTATAGCTTTCGAAAGGTTTCGAGCTTCTGGAGGTAAGTTATGATAGTTGCTTGATAAGAGAAAAGCATTTAGAAGCCAGGATTGGCCGGGCGCGGTGGCTCACGCTTGTAATCCCAGCACTTTGGGAGGCCGAGGCGGGTGGATCACGAGGTCAGGAGATCGAGACCACGGTGAAACCCCATCTCTACTAAAAATACAAAAAAAAAATTAGCTGGGTGTGGTGGCGGGCGCCTGTAGTCCCAGCTACTCGGAGAGGCTGAGGCAGGAGAATGGCGTGAACCCGGGAGGCAGAGCTTGCAGTGAGCCAAGATTGCGCCACTGCACTCCAGCCTGGGCGACAGAGCGAGACTCCGTCTCAAAAAAAAAAAAAAAAAAAGAAGCCAGGATTAGGGCTATTGATCTGCCTCCAAAGTCTATCTAAAAGGTCCCTCTCTAAGCAAATGAGACAAAAATAAAGGGGCAGCTAAAGCAAACTTGGCCACTTGCAAGACACGGATCCAGCAAAGAAATGATTGATTTGTCTTTCAAGACACATCCCAGACCTCTGATGCTCTGTAGCTCTGAGTCCTCTCCCAACTCTTTCACAGGTATGTGCAAGTCTATTTAAAGATAGATACTAAGTGGGGCCTTCAAACTTTAGGTAAAGTGCTACCTGTAATCTTTGCTAACACCAGTCACACTGGTGCTGCACATAAAGCAATCCTAAAAAGCTTATCCTTACTGAATTTTTTTTTTTTTTGAGATGGAGTCTTGCTCTGTTGCCCAGGCTGGAGTGCAGTGGCGTGATCTCGGCTCACTACAACCACTGCCTCCCGGGTTCAAGTGATTCTCCTGCCTCAGCCTCCCAAGTAGCTGGGACTACAGGTGCCTGCCACCACACCTGGCTAATTTTGGTATTTTTAGTAGAGATGGGGTTTCACCATGTTGGCCAGGCTGGTCTTGAATTCCCGACCTCAGGTGATCCACTTGCCTTGGTCTTCCAAAGTGCTGGGATTACAGGCATGAGCCACTGTGCCTGGCCTTACTAAACATTTTAATATTTATGCCCTATAACTCTCAATAGGAAAGATCCTGCTTTTGTATCATTTAGGAATATGAATACTCATAAACTCGAATTTAATTCTAATTAAATGCTTTGAAGCCCTCAGTAATAATTTGGGAGGCATGTTTTCCTCATACACACACACACACACACACACACACACACACACACACACACGTAAAGGGGGATACCAGACAGCATAATCTTTTTGGCAAGCTATTTTTAATCAACCAGCACCTTACAGTTCTTTTAAACCATTCCACATACTTGCTCTATTCTCCAAGTTCTTTACAAAATCATACTTCATAAACTCTTTTATTTGATGTCTTAAGAAACACGCTAGCATTACCTAAGTCTTTTCCACCAAGCAGATATGCTAAGAGAAAACAGTAATTCTTATCAATAATACAAGCTTCCTGCAATTAAAGCCCACACAGTGCTAGGGTAGATGCACAAGAGATCCTATATCATTACCAGAAAAACTCCACTCCTAAAGTTGAGTTCAATCACAGTGACAGAACACACTAGCCTCATTTTGTTTGGAAAAATGTCACTTACCCCCTAGAAAAGCAATGAATGAAAAATCAATCAATGAAGGCTGATTACAGAAAGGGAAAATATTTCAGAAAATGGCCAAGAAAATCTACTTTGGAGAAAAGCTCTATGAAAACTGAATGGCAACAACTACAAACTAATGAAAAGCAGAGTCCAAGATTCCCAGACCATCAGTGTCAGGAAAGAAGCTGACCAAAATGCAAGATCACAGTGAAGTAAAACACAGCATCAGCGAAGATTACCCCTTACCTTCATCCGCAAGGACTTCCGGGATCCCTCTCGAAATGCCTATCCCAAGGAGGAAAACAAGTAGAACAAACAAAACTTGGTACCAAGAATGACAGTTATACCTATCTGAGACTAAAACTAAGGCACAAACTAGTGTTCTATTCTGTCCCCCTTTCTCTAGGTCAAAAATACAATGGAATTCCCCAAACTGTTATCAAGAATAGGGGTAGCTCAAGGCCAATGAACTCTGAGACTAATTTTAATACTTTCTACTGTGAAGCTAGGTAATTAACAGGGAAGAGCATGCATCTCTTAAATCCTATATGCACCTCTGATACTAAGAGAAAAAGTAAATAAAAAAAAACTTTAAAGTTGCAGATTTACCAGTTTTGAAACTAAGAAGGAAACAAAGACCAATCCCCTTAACAAGGGATGGATGAATAAGTCACCTAGAAGCAACAAAGTTGCTGTGATGGGGAAGAAAGAACACAAACCAGAAGAAGTTTCTCCCATAGACATTTTAGCTGAGAATACAGGAAAGTGACCATGACACTGAGGAAGCCTAGACCATTCAAGAGATGTTTCCTGATTTTTATTTTTTTTGAAACAAGGAAAAACAATCAACCCAAAGACATGAGGCATGTAACCAGGACAAGAGTTTCAGACTGTACTTTGGGGTTGAGAGGTGGGGAGATACTGTAAGGATAGTGGAAGCCTAGACTTGAGGCTGCAACACATATGGGCTTGTGCCAGGTAGGGCTGGAATTTCATACCTGGGATGGGGACTGGAGTAGAAGAAACTTTGAGCCAGTGGTGATGATATGGTGTGGCAGAAGAGAGGTTGGTCTACATGTACATAACACAGATTAGCTGATTTTTGCAAGTAGAACAAAAGTGGCCCTTCAAACACCTGGATCAAACTTCTTAAAAGAATTTTGGTGCATTCTTGCTCCAAAATTTAAGCTATTTCAGACATTTCTATTTAAGATATTTTTACCCTCCATACCTTGATTTTCTTCGTCTTTGGTGCTGCACGACCCTTTTCTGGACTCTTTTTCCGCTTCTTGGGTTTGGTTCTTCTAACAGTTAAGGTGATGCTTGTAGGTGTGTGCTGTGTTGCTGTATACAACACAGTGGAAGGAGAAAGCTCCTCATCCCAGCTTTCTGTTGCACTGCTATCCCCACCTGAAAAACGATGATTTCATAGTTCAGGTACTAATAGCCTCAAATGTACATTAAAGTAGCTTATTCTTTTAGGTGTGCCCCACATGCAGTAAGCCATTACTTCCACTATTAACTCTTATCTATAAAGCAATGTTAAGTACTCATCTTCCTTATGAAAACAAGATTCTATGTCATTGGCATTAAGCATATAAACCCTACTCCTCATGGTATTTATTTCTCCCCTTGTATTCAGTCCCTAAGCTTCGCTAACTCAATCTATAACAATTTAAGACTGACTGGCTAATTTTTACAACAGGAACCCATATTTTTTGTGTTTACAAGGAATACTTTGCTACAGGGCTAAAATGTTCTCAATACATTTCGTTTACAATGAGAGAACTATACAGTGGTCTTGAGAGGACTTCTATCTCCTTCTGTGAAAAGAGCTGGCTGGGGGACCATGGGAACTTGTAAGAGGGGTTCTTTTTTTTTTTTTTTGAGACGGAGTTTTGCTCTTGTTGCCCAGGCTGGAGTGCAATGGTGCAATCTCAGCTCATGGCAACTTCCGCCTCCCGGGTTCAAGCAATTCTCCTGCCTCAGCCTCCCGAGTAGCTGGGATCACAGGCATGCGCCACCACACCTGGCTATTTTGGATTTTCAGTAGGGATGGGGTTTCTCCATGTTGGTCAGGCTGGCCTCAAACTCCCGACCTCAGGTGATCCGCCCGCTTTGGCCTCCCAAAGTGGTGGGATTACAGGCGTGAGCCACTGCGCCTGGCCAAGAGGCATTCTTTAAATGAACATTCAGATCACAGAATATTTATATGTCAAACTGTGGACCTAACCCATCTTCCGCTCACCTGATATGTTGTCCTGCTTCCGCCGATGAAGTCTAATAACCTTCCCCCTGCTCATTCCCCTAAAGAGGGAAAATAAACTTAAAGTAGTCCTTCCAACAGCATGCATCACATCATAGCACACATGGGCGAAGTGTCTCTGCATATGCTACCCCCTCCCTCCCACCTACCAAATGTTTCCAGGACATTAAATTTCATATCAAATTCAATAGCTTTAACATCAATCTCTCATTCCTTGTTGTCAGCAATTCTCACCTAGTGCAGAGAATTCGAGCCAAGGAGCACTAAGGAATCATCTACATTAACAAACACAAGAAAGAATACTTTGAGCTTTTCCCTACTTGTAAGAAACCCTAATCCCAGCAACCCAGACTTAAATTTAGATGGAACAGGATCTTACCTGCACTTGTCACAGTTGAGAAGGAAGCCATCCTGAGAAAGACCACAAGGACACCAGGTAGGTACAGTTTCTCCTTCAGAGTTCGGGCTGTCTCCACAGCGTTCCTCTACAGGCGACGGCAGGCCATTCAGGTCAGAACGAGGGATGATCGTCTGGACAGGGGGAGAAGCAGGAGGTGTCGGAGGAGGAGGGGCTCCGTAATTATGATCCTGAAAATAAGATTTTTTAAATCAACAGTGTCCAAACACTGGCCCCTCTCTCCCCTAAAGTATGGTACATATGGAAAGAAAGAAGAAAGTAGTACCCTTCGTTTTTTGGCTTCAACCAGGAAAGTGATAAAACAAAATGCCAAGGTCAACTGGGACATAAAAACAAGAACAATGATGCAGGGCTAGACGTCCGCTGGAGTCAGGGAAGTGCAAAAGGGGCAACTTCGTCATGCTGCATATAAACATTTCAAGAAAGTCACAATGTATAAGAATGGATTATACTCCAGGAAGATCACTGTTCTGGAGAGAAACAAATGCATACTCACAGCATAAGGCAGTCCTCGACACCCATGCCTCTGAGTGGTCCCATAATTATGAGTGGAATACACGCTCTTCTCATTAACTGCTGGACTAGCCTCCACAGATTCAGGGCTGCACAAAGGCGAAAAGCAATGCATGATAGCATAACACCTAATCTTCCCTTAAACTAACACTTCATTTCCCATTCTAACCCCTCCTCTTTCCACAACCACTAGCCACTAGGATAAGAGAAAGAACTCAGTGAAACAATCTTATTCACATAACTAAGCCTATAAATAACAGTAGGAGTGTTATTAAATGTGGATTTGTGTGTAACATGAAGCCAGTACAGGCAGATGTCTGAAGGCAGGCACCTGAGATACAAGGTGTCCCTAATGACAAACACAAACGTACCAGCTGAGCGGGGAGTTTCCCCTAGAGAAGCCACTCTGGGCTGGTTTAGACTCAGAACTATTCTTCTTAATTGGATCTCTTAATACTTCCATGAAACCTCACATGACATTTGCAGTGAGTGAGATGATGAAAGTGCCTTCTGCACTGCCCCAGGGACCAGGCCCTCTTCCATTCACTACCAAGACAGGATACCCTGAAGAAAGTACAGGTAAAAACAATGGCATCTTATATTTATCATACCTCTCATCTTGACGAACCCCCAACACCTTTCAAATATTAGAGTAATAATTTCTCATCCACCAATGACATGCAAGCATATTATGGACAAAATTATTTATCAGCTGCATGATAATACCATAGAATTTCAAAATAAAAACTAAACTGGAAAGTTCTAGTGACAAATAATAACAACAGTAATGGCTACCATTGTGAACTGCCCAATATTTGTTAGGTGCTTTAAATATATATTAATTCATTTAATTTCAGCAACCACTAAACATGGTATATACCCCATTTTTACAAAGTGGGAAGATGTGGTGGTGAGATGACTTCCCCAAGGTTACACATTGACACAGCTAAGATTTGAAACAAAGTCTGACTCCAAAGTCTATGCTCTTTCCACTACAGAAACGAGAATGACATTCAGTCCTTTAAAGAAAATTATTTGAGACCTTTATTAACCAGGCTTAGTGAGAAGCTTGGTTTAGTCTCTTTGTACCCTTTGTGAGTAGAAAATAAACTATTCAAGAGCAATGTATTATTGCAGAATTATACATGTATTCAAACTTAGAAAATTAATGTTAAGCCTTTATAATAAAAAGGCTTTAACGGCAAAGGATAAAATTCAGGTTTATGGGAAGAAAGAACCTCAACTCTGATTGTTACCTGGTTAGGTTTTAGGGAATACTGAAGGATAATTCAAAAATATAAAGTTTGTATGGCTTTGCAGAATAGAATAGTAATTTGTAATTTATATTAATTAGAACACAGATTCACAAATTAGAAACTCCAATGATTGGTATAACTCAAACTTAGAGATTAATGGGTCTTTCAGGGAGTCAAATAATGCATATTTTTTGCTTGAAATAATAGTCATTTTTTCCTGCTTAAAGATATACAATATATAGTACAGCAGGAAGAAGTGTGCAGTTCAATGTGGTGCAATGTCAATTGAGAAGTGAGGGATCAAAGAAAATTCTGAGATATGTATCCAACTCACCCAGTTATATGCTCCAAAACTGTGAGAAGGGATCTTATTAATAACAGCAAAGGAAATTTCTAAGTGAAGAAGAACTTTAGACAGAGGAAAGTATTCTCTGTTAGTGAGGTGCATGCATTTTATCACTTAAAAGTGTCTGCAAGATGGAAACGGGGGAGGGGTACATCAAGAATGCAGGTCAGTATTCTTGAGAAAAAGATGATCTGAACATGGCTCACTGAGAGGCAATCATCTCTGAGTATTAGGAAACAGGTGGGGTTTCCTAAATGAAACCAAAGGCAGACAAGCATTAATAAAATGAAGGTGTAATTTAATTTCTATGATGGACAGTTAAAAGTAATAAATTTATACATTATTAATTTACTAGGTACATTACTAGATAAACAAGTATTCCAAAAAGCTGTACATATTTTATATAGATTTTGTACCACTGAACACATGGAGTGAAACATGATAGCTGTTTATTAGGAATGGATTTTTTTTTGGTGCGGGGGGGACAGGAAAAAGGAAAGTTGCATGAAATCAAAGATGGCCATGGAGATGGAGCTATGCTGGTTGTATCTTACCCATCTCCAAACGGGTAAATATGAACATATGCACTTCATGTGCAAGTCTAGGGAATAAAAATAAAATGTATATTGTGGAGGTTAAAAGGCCATCGCACTGCCCAATACTTTCTAGTTAAGTACAGCATTTAATATATTGCTGTGCATGCCAAATCTAAAATTTCAACTCATATCTTCTGATGAAGAAACTCTGCAATTTCCATATTAGTTACTGATTAAATACATAGTTAGACATTGACAGGTAACTACAAGATTTCCTAAAATATTCCTTGATATATATACTAGTTTTTATATTTTTAAATATGAATGAAAAGTTTGGAATAATGGAATTACATCTCTTTAGCAGCCAAACACTTTATGCAAATGCAATTACAGCCTTTCTTCTCCTATCACTAAACTGGACACATACACAGAAACCAGGCTCACAACAGATATACTCCATCAACGGTGTTCTAAGTACAACATGCAACCCAGCTGCTATCATGCCATTTGTTGGAAAATGCCTGAAATTCTGCTATGGTAGAGTTGGAAATTCAGAAAAATCTTTGTTTTGCTTGTTACATCTACAAATTTTCCTATAAACACACACAAAAATAAATGCATATTGCATATAGTTGCCATCAGATTTAAAATCCTATGAAGTCTACATCTAGCTGAGTATGCTGCACTTAATACCAGGTTTAATCTTAAAGTGCCCAGAACAGCGAAATAGGCATGATGAAACATTAATAAATATCATTAATAATTTAACAGAATGGTACGTAGCTAGTTATTGACATTCTTTCCCTTTGCAGAAATGCATAACTATGTAGCTAGTTATGACCACAGTATCATAAATCTGTCTGGAGATCATGAATGAAAATGTTTCAGGAAATCCTAGGATATGCTGGTGTTAACAGAGATAGCGCAGTCACATTTGTAGACCAGAAGTATTTTTATTTCTGGAATTACTCCTAGACTCCCTAGCAGTATTCATGGGCAGTCATTTCTATACTTCAGGGAAAACACCAATTGTAAGATTAACTGCTCTGGGTCTTTTATCTACCAATTCCAAACGTATTGGTTTAACTTCTTTGTTGAAATTTCTCACAAATGTTAATGCTATCTATCTATATAGTTAGACAATCTACATAGTACCAGGTTAGTAGCTGACTTTATAAAAACCTATAAACACAATACAAACTGGCTACCTACTAATGCAGGAAGAGTTTTAAGTACTTTATTTGGGGAAAGAGTTGTAAAATGGTAAGTAAGTCTCAGTTACTGACATAACTAAATACCTTTTGCATGCAAACAAAACAAACAAACAAAAAAAAAAAAAAAAAGAAAAGCTCTAGAAGAAACAAAATCAACCCTTCCCCACCCCCAACCCTTCTTTCTATATGGGAATAAGCCCAAACACTGCTTTCCATTTTAGACTACCCCAGAATATTATATACTATTTCTCAGGGTAGCTTTAAGTCTTCCTCTTTAAGGAACTCAGAAACAGGTAAGTTATATTAGGTGGCTTTATGAAGAAATATACATGCTCTTTAATAATATTGTTTTAAGGAAGAAAACCACTTATTAATCAGGGATGTCATTCAACCCAGAAATCTGGTACAGTTGCTTTGCTTTGCTGAAGGGGGAAGAATCCCCAGGGACTGTGAAAATGGCAAGAGAAACAGGGGAATTAGAGCAACACCCACCTCACTCAAGAAGTGGCTGTGGGATCAAGAGTCTGAACTGGACCTGAACATATTCAAAACACCAGGATTTTTCCAGCCCAGACCCTAATCCCTGGTACTGCCTGGAATAGACTTGGCTTCTGGGGGTGTGCTGCCCCCTAGGCCCCTTGGGTCTCTTTCGCTGGACTTTCACATCCTGGTGTAGTGCCACTTCGTCTTGAAAGGTAGGGGGCTTCCACTTCCTTTCTGTAAGCAAGGAAGATTGGGTACAAGGGAGGTAAAAGGACAAGAGGGGGAATCTGTGAGCAGGGGGAATCTCGGACAACTTAAAAGAGAAGGGATACAAAAGACTAAAAATTTTAAAACTGTGAATAATATATATAAAGTTGTATAATGAAGGCCTACCTTCATTGTCATTTGGCATTTACATTCTTCAAGAATTGAGAGTATAATTTTAGGGATTGGGCCTTTGGACAAACTCTGAATTCCTAAAGCTGCTCTTAGCTGAAAAAAAAGTTTGGTACCACTGATTTTGAAGGTCCTCTTTCTAGGCAATGAATATTATGAAAAAACAGATGACGCTGCTCTCCATGTTTTCTACCCCAGATGTCAGAAGGTCTAGGCAACCTGCCCATATAGTTTCGGCCCCTTTACTCTAGAACAATGGGAAGTACATAGGAAGAGGACTTCAAGGAAAATCAGTTGGAAAGAACACCTTCTTATCTCCCTCCATCAGAATCATTAACTCTACAGAAGCAGGTAGTAACACCTACTTTATTCCAATTTTCTCCACCCATTAAAACAAATGAAAATGAATTCCTACTTTGCAACTTTGGTTCTATTAATTATTTGCCCAGAAATACCCCTCTGAAAACTTTTCCTTCCCCTTCTAATTCCTTTTTTCCACCAGCTTCAATGGGGGTAAAGGGAAAGGTCTAATGTTAATTACAGTGGGATAGGATCTAGTTAAGAAAATACTACATATTATCTTATTAGCTATCCATAAGAAAGTTGTCTCCACACAGACTGGTAATGTACCTACTACCTAGAAAGTAGCACTTACTCTGATCCAGCAGCCATATCTGAGTAGGATGTATCTGGTGTGGTGACTCCCAGAGGGATTGCAATGCTCATGACGTCCAACACAGCAGAGATTGTAAATCACGGGGTCCAATTAATGGAGACTGACCACTCTGAGAGTGGGGGTGAGCTGCAGAGCCTCATCCAACATGTTATGGACATGAGGAATCCTGCAACAGAAAAGGAAAATATCTAGTAAAATAAATAGCTAGTTATCAGATAGTTCTTCATCTTAAATGCTACTGAATATTTTTCTGCATTCTTGAACAAGGCTTTTAAGGGGTAATTACAAAATAAATACAGCCACAGTGTCCCATGTTTACTATGCATTTCATTAATGCTTCACAAAGTAGGGGGCAAAAAGTTATGCTTACTTTTTTCTTTTCAGTTGAAGGGAAAGGAAGAGTCTGCCTATCTCACTAACCCAACACATTCTTCCCATTCTAAAACTGCCCAAACAAAATTTTCTGGCAGCCTAGGATGTAGCAAACAAGTTTTAAGATAAAGGATAGTTATTAAAAATATCCTAGTTTACCTGAACTCTTTAAAAATTCAAGATCTTCATTTTTTTCCTAGGCCACAAATAAATGCAGTTTCACAAGCAGTCAATAATGTTATTTCTTCCAAATTAAAAGAGATCAATTTGTTGCTTATACTTGATTGGAAACAGCTGTTTCTTACTGCCTTCTTTTGTCATTGAACGCTCTCTTCCTTCTTTTAAATCATCTTAACTATAATTTAGGGAGAAGATGCAATCATCTTAGCAACTTTATTTGTGGGGTAATAATACGCTGCTAAATATCAGGAGGAGGCTATGCATGCGTGGGTGCAGAGGGTGCATGGGAAATCTCTGTATCTCCTGATGAATTTTCCTGTGAACCTAAAACTGCTCTAAAAAAGTTGACTGTTTTTTAAAAACAACGAAAAAACCCCCGAAATCACGAAGAGTACAGTTTCATGATAAAGACTAAATAACTGTGTATGAAAAAGAGGTGAGGATAGCTTGACATGGTGACCATAAACCAGTGAAAGCTGGGAACAGAAAGACTCAGAAATTACTGAAGTATAAAAAATGCAAAAATAGATTAAGAGATTTGGAGGTATGGTGCAGAGGGAAACAAGTGTTCTTTGTGTGACTTTACATTAGTAGTTTTACAGTACTGTAAAAAAACATTAAAAGGATGAAACAAAAAGCATTTTATTTGGGGGGGAATAAAGTCAATGTGAATGTCAAAGACCCATGTTAACAAGGACTTTTGCAAAAAAGACTACAAAGAAAGTCATGACTGATACACTGATTCATAATAAGACATTAGAACAATTATTAATACTAAAAAAACTAAAGGAATGAAAAGTACATGATACTGACTGAGTCAACCCAGGAGGTTAATGTAAATTTTATTTTATTTTTTGAGACAGTTTCACTTTTGTTGCCCAGACTGAAGTGTAATGGCGCAATCTTGGCTCACTACAACCTCTGCCTCCTGGCTTTAAGAGATTCTCCTGCCTCAGCTTCCCAAGTAGCTGGGACTACAGATGCCTGCCACCATGTCTGGCTAATTTTTGTACTTTTAGTAGAGACGAAGTTCCACTATGTTGGCCAGGCGGTCTTGAACTCCTGACCTCGGGTGATCCACTCACACCTCAGCCTCTCAAAGTGCTAGGACTATAGGCGTGAGCCACCGTGCCTGGCCGGTTAATGCAAATTGTAAATTGTAGATGGTCTGAGATGCTCCAATCTTACTTTGATATTAATGCAAATAAAAAAAATTGTGGGCTGGGTGTAGTGGTTCACAACTGTAATACCAACACTTTAGGAGGCCAAGGTGGGAGGATCACTTGAGCCCAGAAATTTAAGACCAGCTGAGGCAACATAGTGAGACCCCATCTCTACAAAAATAGTAAAAAAATATCAGCCAGCCATGGTGATGTGTGCCTGTGGTCCCAGCTACTTGGCAGCTGAGGTGGGAGGATCACCTGAGCACAGGAGGTAGAGGCTGAGGTGAGCCATAATCATGCACTGCACTCCAGCCTAGATGATGAAGTGAGACCTATGGGTATGACAATACGCCTGTTCCTACGCCCAACCGGAGGTGACATATAGCTGGGCTGGGAAATGACTGGGCCAGATGAAGTGGCTCATTCCTGTCATCCCAGCACTTTGGGAGGCCAAGGCAGGTGGACTGCTTGAGCTTGGGAGTTTGAGACCAGCCTGGGAAACATGGCCAGATCCTGTCTCTACTAAAAATACAAAATTTACCTGGTGTGGGCCGGGCACGGTGGCTCACACCTATAATTCCAGCATTTTGGGAGGCCAAGGTGGGTGGATCACTTGAGGTCAGGAATTCGAGACCAGCCTGGCCAATGTGGTGAAACCCCTTCTCTACTAAAAACACAAAAATTAGCTGTAGTGGCACACGCTGGTAATCCCAGCTACTCAGGAGGCTGAGGCAGGAGAATCTCTTGAACCCAGGAGGTGGAGGTTGCAGTGAGCCGAGATCACGCCACTGCACTCCAGCTTGGGCGACACAGTGAGACTCCATCTCAAAAAAAAAAAAAAAAATCTGGTGCGGTGGCATGCACCTGTAGTCCTAGATAACTCAAGAGGCTGAGGTGGGAGGATTGCCTGAGCCTGGGAGGTGGCGGTTGCAGTGACCTGAGATCATGCCACTGCACTCAGCCTGGGCAACAAAGTGAGTCCCTGTCGCCAAAAAAAAAGAAAAAAAAGGACTGATGAAATTTTTTGCCTTTAGGCCAGTCTTACACATGTATGTTTCCTTTCCCTAACAGTATATCCAAACAGAGACCTTGGCAGTACATCTTCTAAGCCTTTGGGAAATTGAAGTAAAATCTGTAAATGATAAAACAAGAACACTCATCAAGTAAACCCAAAAGACACAGTTAATACTGGGGGCTGTTGGTTACAACTCTTTCTATTAGTATTACTGTATAACTCAGATTAAAAGAAAAGCCCCAAAGCTGTCTGACCAGATAATCATATGAAAGTCTGATTATCACCATACCTCCCCGATCAGCAAAGGGAATCTGAATTGTATTATATTTTTCAGTAGAAGACTTAAACCAAAAACCGTACTCAATATCATTAAAAACCCTTTGTTGTAGCCATTAGTATTGTACACCCATTTAAAAAATGCATGGTTTCATGGTGAAACCCTATCTCTACTAAAAATACAAAAATTAGCTTGGCATGTTGGCATATGCCTGTGATCCCAGCTACTTGGGAGGCTGAGGCACGAGAATCATTTGAACCTGGGAAGCAGAGATTGCAGTGAGCTGAGACAGGGCCACTGTACTCCAGCCCAAGCAAAAGTGAAACTCTGTCTCCAAAAAAAAAAAAAAAAAAGTACAGTTTCTAGATAAAAGACAAGTTATAAACCCAAGATGTTAGTTGATATTTTTCCTAGAGCAATTTTTAAAAGATACACTAAAAGGAAAAGATGGAAAAGTTACTTCAGATAACATTTTAATGAGTGAATAAATGACTGCTACATTCACTAATGAAACACCAACCCAGCTATTTTGGATAGTTGATAAAATAATTTTAAGAAACATTAAGTCAGCTGGGTGCGGTGGCTCACGCCTGTAATCCCAACACTTTGGGAGGCTGAGGTGGGCGGATCACCTGAGGTCAGGAGTTTAAGACCAGCCTGGCTAACACGGTGAAACCCTGTCTCTACTAAAAATACAAAAAAATTAGCTGGGCACAATGGCGGGCGCCTGTAATCCCAGCTACTTGGGAGGCTGAGGCAAGAGAATCGCTTGAACCCGGGAGCCGGAGGTTGCAGTGAGTCGAGACCGTGCCATTGCACTTCAACAAGTGCAAGTGCAATTCCTAACAAGAATGAAACTTCGTCTCAAAAAAGAAAAAAAAAAAAAGAAAAGAAACATTAAGTTGGTAACTATACATTTCTATTTCATAAAAATTATTCCATTTTCCTTGTGTCTAGTTTAACATGACTGTTTCATTCTTCTGATGAAAGCAACCATAATAGGTTAGCTTGACCATCTCATTCTAACTAATGCTTTAATAATGATGAGGCTTCTTAATTCGAATTCTGTTAATAATCCCAAATTTCTCAAATATTACCCTAAGAATAGTTCCCTCCCTAAGTAACTCTGTAAAATGTAGCTATTAAAATGTTAACTGAGGAACATTTAACAGATCATCTAAATGCATTATTTTCTTATTATAATTTGTTTGTTTTTTCCTACCAGAATATAAACTCTATGAGGACAGGGATTTTTATCCACTGCTGTAGTTCCAATGGCCAAAACAATAACTGACACATAGAGAAGTTCAAGAAATATCTGCTAAGTAAATTATAATCACAATTTACTACAACATGATTCCAGCAGTCATTAAAATGCAAAAAATAAAACAGAAATTAAAAGGATTTACTTGGGTCAGTCACCTTTATATAGACTTCTGAATATGAAGTCCCCCCAAATGATCTGCTAGCAGTTCTGAAGACCTAGAAAAAGTTGAGACACAAATTAGTATAGAAAGAAATAACATTGATGAACACACAGAATGGAATTCTACAGCTATATTATGTTTCTGTATACTGTCCTGTTTATCATCCTACATCTATACTATCTTGTTTACCACCCTACGTCCATCCAGCACTGAATTTTTTGCCCTTTTTTATTTTTCCATAAAGCCAGAAATGAGAGGGTAAGGAAGGAAATTATTTGACTTAAATGGTAAATACTTATATCACTGGCTAATTGTTCCCCTTCCTTCAAATTAGAATTCTCTCATTTTCCAAGGGATCCCTTCTTTTTCTCTCTCCTAAAAGGTGCTTCCCTTCTTCATTGAACACTTCTCAAATTCAGAGATCTTTCTTTAACCCAATGTCTGACAACTGTCCAGCCAGACAAGGGCCCATCATCACCCATTAAATTACAAGTCCATATTTATTACTCCTTTCTTTCCCTTCATTCCACACCATCTAGTTTCTTGTCCTACTATAAAAAAGAGTGATAAAAAGGAGTCAGTTCTATTTGTGGTCAAATGGAAACATGCTTAAAAAATGGGGCTTAAATTAATTTTCTACCTTCCAAAAAGGAAGGGAAAATAGGTGATCCAGGACTTTGGGGGGAAAATGATCAGTATCCTTTAAGCCTCTCGTGTTTTTTTCCTAAAAGTCAAATTTAATGCTAGCCAGAGTTATTAACACCTTAAAGATTAACATATCATAAACATGAAAAGAACTGTTCATAGGATTCCAGTTACCAAGCATTAGAACACACGCATTTCATTTATGTTGATGTTTTATGATTTCTAATTTAAAAAAACTAGAAAATAAACTATTTTTTAGAAATAATTTAAAATAGTACACCCAGAATTAGAGAAATAAAAAGTATCAAAGTAACAGTAAAAGGAAGGAAGAAATAAAGTAAATCAAGGAAGAAGCAATAGCAAATAAGAAAGAAAAAAAGGAAAGGAGGAAAAGAGAGAAATAGATGTGAGTGTACAGTAGGGGGTAAATGAATGCATCACAGTTTCAATTTATTATTAATTTAACTATTTCCAGAACAATCCATCAGAATCCACAGGAACACTAGTAAGTTCTTGGATTCAGAAACAGACATAGCCTATATCTTCCAGTAGTACCGAGTACTCTCTTTAGGAGGTGCCATTTACATACAGTTTCTAGGGAAACGGATGTTAAATAGAACATGCCAGAAATGTTTCTTAATTACCCCATCTTTTTAATTGGGTTCAGAAATGGCCAACAGTCTCTGTATCATCATTCTGACAGTCTCTTCTCTATATGACTTGCTGAAAGCACAAGACCTGTATGATCTCCCTGCTCACTCACAGAGAAGACAAACAAAAAGTGTTTTATGAACAATTCCAACAGAGATTTCAGAAGAAGAAATTGCATCAGACAGGTGAGGCGGAAGCAGCTGGCAGACAAGAGTCCAATAAACAACCAATCCAATGAAAGAAATTCAGAACAAGTCTGCTTCAGTAATCCTGTGAAGAGGACTGGCAGGAAGAGGAGTGCCGCTTCAGAAAGAGAACAGGCCTCATATGCTTCAGACAGTCTTTGTACTGAGGCTGTGGACCTTGGCCATTCTCCCAGAAATGATGCAATCCTGATGAACAAGATCTGCTGCCAGAGAAACAATTGTTAACAGCCTATGCAGACAGCAACTCAGCCAAGGAGCAATCTCTGATCAACTCTCTCCATAAACCAACAGAATGCCAAATCTCTCTTCCTCAATTTCAGTGTCTGACAAAACATAAGTGAACACAGTATATATTAAAATACACAAGAACAAGCCATTTTCTCAAAGGGTCCTTTTTCTTTTAATTCCTTAGGCTGTACAATATCCATTATTAAATTTCAGATAAAATACTGAACATTTTTTACTTTTATAAATACAATTATCCAAGCACATCAACAGTAATAACACAAATATGAAAATTTATACTTATTTTCCTCATTCTCATAAGAAAACCTTTTTGGGAGGTAGTGGCTTCCCTAAGCATAAAAATTGCTCTGAAATCTATCATCCAGCTATAACATTTCAAGTAAAGACAAATATACACACACTCTAATTCAGGACAGAAAGTATATTTCATAGATATTTTTGAAATTAGATAAAAGTCAATGTTAAATATTGGCATCTATTAGAGAAAAGAGAAAATCTAATCTTGCTTAGGCTGACATAAAAAGTAGACTGAGCAGTATCATCTCCCAATAGTACTTATAACAACCACTTTTTTGCAGAGCAACAATATTACTTCAGATCTTACTAAAGGATCAGATTAGTTTCATCTTATTAGCCATGATTTACTAATTTAGAATCTAACTTAAAAATATCCTCAATTTAATAATCTTCATCTCCTAGGCCTGGTTTCTTTTTCAGAAGTTTTGGTATCAGGTTTTTCACACAGTATTATAAAATTATAAAAAGTTGTCATGACTAACCAAATTTCTTCCTTTTGAAAGTAATAACCCTTAAACTGGGATTCATCAAAAACACAAATATCTAAGATATATCCTGAAATAAATCTATTCAGCCTAATCTACTACTTCTACATACTACTAAATAACGAAAATGAACAGATATACAGAATAGCTCTGAAGCACTAAAAAAATCTTTAATAGGTCAATAAATGAATAAATTTAACTCGGGAAGAGAAAACACTTTTTGGGAATATTTCAAAAGGGTTAAAGTAGCCAATAATATTTTAAAAATCCAATTTCTGAACTTGATTATTCAAAATTTTGTTATTGCATATAGGCTGAATTTCTTCTTAAATACATCTATAGTTCTTTGATTTATCTTTTGAATGACTTTACAAAATAGTAAAAAGGGGAAATGGGGAAACAATATTGGGTTTTCTGGTATGATGATTTTTACTCTCTACTTAATTTTTAAATCACAGAACAGTCCAGAATACAATAAATACATGATGGCATTTTATCTACATGACCAACTTGTATGAGAATGAATGTGGCAGCTGCATTATATACTTATCTTCATCTCCATCTCAAAGTCAAATATCTCAAGTAAAATCACTGTAGCTGTACCATGACAAACAGCCTTTTACCTTAGGAGAAGAAAAGTATGCTAGGAAAAAGCACTATTAGAGGCCAGGTGTGGTGGCTTGCACCTGTAATCCTAGCACTTTGGGAGGCCGAGGCAGGAGGATTGCTTGAGCCCAGGAGTTCAAGACTAGCCTGGGCAACACAGTGAGACACATCTCCTAAAAAAATAAAAAAAGAATAGAAAAGGCACTATATTAGGAGTGAGGAGACTTGAGTTCTAGCCTACAACATAATTAGTGACCTCAGAAAAATCACTTTACATAGATGAACCCTAAATTCCTCAAAGTAAAATCTTCATTGTGTGTCTTCCTGCTCCAAATTTCTATGAATCCTGGCACTGCTGCCAACTAGCTTAGGCAATTCATAGAATGTCTCAAAGTCTCAGTTTTCTCATCTGTACAATAATAATAAAAAAAAATACCTGTTGTGCTGACTCATAAGAGCACATGGACTAGCATTTGTAGCAACTAAGAGCTTAAATAACTTTCTGGTCCCTTTAAGTATAAGTGAAGAAAGAGGAGCTGCTGCTAATAACCTGAATATGGCTAAACACTGTTTTTATTCTTCTCCAAAAGCATGTATTTCAAGTTTGCTACAGCAGATAATGTGGAAAGAAAAAATGTGAGAAACAAGAAAAAAAAATGAGAGAGAAGTGTTAAGCATCAGAAGAAACAAATATGAGTTACTGGAAAACAAAGAGAGGAACTCTAAAAGAGCACTCAGAGATACAGTGAAAAGTTCACGTATTTGGAACAGTATAAATTAGGCTTATAATCTGAAGCAAGTTAATGCAAGCAAAGAATTTTAGGGGTTCGGGACCAAAGGGAAAAAAGAAAAGAGAGAAACACTGATTGGGGTAAGCACTGAGAGACAGGAAACATCATGATTTAGTAATTTAAAGCAAAAATAAAAATTTCCTTTTCTCCCATCTCTTCTACAATACCAGTTTATTCCTTGATTCCTTTGCCTAAATTTATACTCCCTCTAGGAGATACTGAGCTGGGCACAATAAACCGATGTCTATAAGAAATCTAAGTTTACTAGAATAAAAGGCCATTAAAAGACAACTTAAAAAAAATCCTACTTTAGTCTATATTAAGAATTTCCTTCTCCATAAAAAACTTCATAATTAGTGAGTATTATAGAGACCAAGTCATACTTAGTAGTACGTGGAGCAGAAGAGGGGAGTGGCAGTAGGATAAGACTACATACCATAAATAACAGAATTATTATTATGATCTAAATATTGTGATCATAAATTATTTTAACACTGAAGAAAAATATTTTATTTACAACCCATTTAACAATGATAAAAAGGTATTTACTGCTCAACTAACCAACAATACACAGACTCTTTATAACCTTAACAAGAATCAGGAAGATTTTAGACTTCTAAGTGCCAAATAAAGATGATGCCCTCAGATAATTCAGACTGACTAAACCTCTTTAAAGAGTTATACTCTCAACACTTTCTGAAGGTTCTGTCCTACTGTGTTCTGAGGCTCAGAACATGTGTTAGAGACCAATGTACCAAACTAGCGTAGGAAAATAACTTCTCATATCTCTACACGTGCCTCCTCTCTGTGAATTCAGATCTTCATTTTCGAACCCCAAAATGGGAGCCACTTTTACTTACTATAGATGAAGTGGGTTGCACACATTTATGAGCCATTAATATCTGTATTTTTACTTTCATTAATTTAGGCAAAATTTCTCCAACCGATGAAGAAACAAAAATAAAGAAACAAAGCTACAAAAAGATTAACTTGTATGAAGTCTACTACACACCTACAGTAGTAAAGTTCAGAGGAAAGAAAATTAAGATTTTAATTGTTTATTATAGTAATTACTTACCTTAGATAGCAACATCTGAGTTATAACTAATTGTTTTTATTTTTATTTTTGAGACACGGTCTGTTACTCAGGTTGGAGTGCTTTGGTGCAACCACAGCTCACTGCAGCCTCAACTTCCTGGGCTCAAGCGATCCTCTCACCTTAGCCTCCCAAGTAGCTGGGACCACAGACACATACTGCCATGCCCAGCCTTGTTTTTATTAAGTACCAATTGGTGCTATGTTAGACAATTAGGTCCAGATAAAATTCCTGGCTGTCTTGGGATTTATATTATGTAGATTTGCTACTTTTTTCATTCATTCATTCAACAAACATGATGTAACTACTATTAATATATATATAAACTATGTTAAGTGCTATTTTAAGAGATTTATTTTATCCAAAGTAGAAAAGGGTAGGCAACTTGCAAACTGTTCAGGTTTGCCTATGTGCCAAGTATTGCATTATACAACCATGAAGGGGGAGAAAAATCCTGTAAGTGGGCCGGGCGCGGTGGCTCATGCCTGCAATCCCAGCACTTTGGGAGGCTAAGGCGGGTGGATCACCTGAGGTCAGGAGTTCGAGACCAGCCTGGCCAAGATGGTGAAACTCCGTCTCTACTAAAAATACAAAAATCGGGCCAGGCGCGGTGGCTCACGCTTGTAATCCCAGCACTTTGGGAGGCCGAGGCAGGCGGATCACGAGGTCAGGAGATCGAGACCACGATGAAACCCCGTCTCTACTAAAAATACAAAAAATTAGCCGGGCGTGGTGGCGGGCGCCTGTAGTCCCAGCTACTCGGAGAGGCTGAGGCAGGACAATGGTGTGAACCCGGGAGGTGGAGCTTGCAGTGAGCCGAGATTGCGCCACTGCACTCCAGCCTGGGCGACAGAGCGAGACTCCGTCTCAAAACAAACAAACAAACAAACAAACAAAACAAACAAACAAAAAAACAAAACAAAAGCAAAAATCAGCCAGGCATAGTGATGGACACCTGTAATCCCAGCTACTTGGGGGGCTGAGGCAGGAGAATCGCTTGAACCCAGAAGGTGGAGGTTGCAGTGCACCAAGATTACGCCACTGCACTCCAGAAACCCTAAAATGAAAGTTATCTGCAAATTCCCAATGTTTATGTATGTGATTCACATTTTTTTTTTCTTTTTTTTTTTTTTGAGACGGAGTTTCACTCTTTGTTGCTCAGGCTGGAGTGCAATGGCATGATCTCGGCTCACTGCAACCTCCACCTCCCGGGTTCAAGCAATTCTCTTGTCTCAGCCTCCTGAGTAGCTGCGATTATAGGTGCCCACCACCACACCCAGCTGATTACTGTATTTTTAGTAGAGATGGGGTTTCACCACGTTGGCCAGGGTGGTCTTGAACTCCTGGGCTCAGGTGATCTGCCTGCTTCAGCCTATGTGATTCACTTTTAAGACTACTACTGACTGGATGTCCTGTAAAGTTCTTACACACTAAATATTAGATCTTAGTTGCATTTCTACAAATTTGGGCTGGGAGCTTCAAAATAAACCCTAGCTGAAGCAATATTCAGAACCAAAGTACTTTCTTATAGTTGTCCTTTGACATAACCTTTAATTCTTTTAATAGACCGCACTAAGCTCTAAATTTCTTCTTTCTGTAATGAAAATAACTTATGCTAGCCATCTGTAATCTAGCTGGCATCTGTAGAGGTCTGACTGCAAATGCAAGTAAACTAGAAGATTTGAGTGCTTCGTCTCAAATTATCAAAACTGTTCTAGCAGTTCTGCCTCAGAAGTATAAAATATGATGCTTCATTTTTAATCACCTTTGGAAAGAAACCTAGACACTGTAAGAGACTTAGAATATGTGGGAAAAAAATAAAGAAGAAAATAATTTAAAAAAAAAAAAAAAGACTTGGCCAGGCACGGTGGCTCACGCCTATAATCCCAGCACTTTGGGAGGCTGAGGCGGGCGGATCACGAGGTCAGGAGATCAAGATCATCCTGGCTAACATGGTGAAACCCCATCTCTACTAAAAATACAAAAAATTAGCCGGGCGTGGTGGTGGGCGCCTGTAGTCCCAGCTACTTGGGAGGCTGAGGCAGGAGAATGGCATGAACCCGGGAGGCGGAGCTTGCAGTGAGCCAAGATCATGCCACTGCACTCCAGCCTGGGCGACAGAGCGAGACTCCGTCTCGGGGATAAAAAAAGAAAAAAAAAAAAAAAGACTTATCTATACTGATTTACTAAAAGACAGGAAACAAAATACGGACTTCACTTTCATCATAGGAACAAAATCACTTGGTATACTCCATTATGACACCCACATGGTCCAAATCCATGCCCTGGCCAAATGAGGGAAAAAACCCTCTTTTTTGTTGTGCTGGCACTAGCACCTGACTGAAGAGCTATTCTCCTTTGAAATTTTTGCAGACTTTTAGCAATCCACATCAGTCGCCTCCCTATGATTTCAAGGTAGCATTATATAATAGCAGTGAACTGGTCTCACTACCTCTGGGGTGTGAACCCTCCAATCTACTCTATATTCTTCCATGACGTTATCCCTTCTAGAACATAACTTTGGTTACTATCATTGCATTATTTGAAATCTACAAATAATGGTTTCCTTAATGCTTAGTGGGCTAGTCCAAACTCCTTTGCCTGAATGGAAAAAGAACTTTTTTGTTAATTAGCTACTAACCTGTTTCCTTCTCCTTCAAAACTTTTACACTATTCATGCTTTTTTTTAATCTTAAAAAAAAAAACTTTATGGTGAAAAACTTCAAATAAATATAAAACCAGAGAAAACCCAATGGTCCCTACCCAGCTTTAATCAACAATCAATTCATGGCCAATCTTATTTTATCTATAACCTCCCTTCCTTCCAGGATTAGTCTACAGCAAAATCCCAAAAATACCAGTTGTGTCTATGACATCTGGTGGGTGGAACTATCCCTTGTTTATCCTTATAATGGGTATAAGGATACATAAGAGGGGCATGTTTATCACGATAGGTCATGGTGATAAGAAATCAAAGGTCATCATTCTTTAGCAAAAGTTCCGATGAACAAAAAGCTTATGCAGTTCAACAATTGCTAGATTTGCTGAGTAATGCTTAGGTTTTACAATTATACACTTGTGATTATTAAAAAAGTCTTAATCACTGAAACATTTTAAGAAAAAAATCACTGTAAACTATTTTTATGACAGGAGTTTGTTGATAAATTTCTTGCATTCTTGGGAATGCAAATTTCTCCTTAGAGCAGAGCTAGCTGCAAGTATATACATGACCCACAGCTGTGACATAGCATTCCTGTATTTGCTATATGCCAATATACAAAAATGAATGACACAGGAGAAACACCCCAAAACAGGCACACAGTGAGTGTGATATTCCATAAATCTGTGTACTAAAGATAAGGAACTGATTATATCACAAAAGTGATGGCTCACATTTGAGGTTGATGGCCAGCTGTTCTTATTTTTAGTGAGCAATCTCTTAGAGTACTTGGAGTCTTAGAGTGCTGACAGACTTAGGGCAAAAAGGCTCACCCACTCTGAGGCACACCTTCCAATGGAAAAATGACTCAATAATAACACTAAGTGTCACAAACCAAAAATATTTTGGATGCATGTGGAAGATTCCTATTTGAACCACAAAAAAAATTACAAAGAAAGTAGCCAGGCATGGTGGTGCACACCTATAGTCCCAGCTACTCAGGAGGCTGAGGTGGGAGGATGGCTTGAGCTGAGGAGGTGACGCCGTGAGCTGAGATTGCGCCGCTGCAATCCAGCCTGGGCAACAGAACCAGAGCCTGTCTAAAAAAAAAAAAAAGTTCAACAGCAATGGGGCTGGGCAGGGTGGCTCACACCTGTATCCTAGCGCTTTGGGAGGCTGACTTAGGAGAATCACTTGAGGCCAGGAGTTTTGAGGCCACCCTGGGCAACACAATAAGACAGCCAGGAATGGTGGTGCACACCTGTAGTCCAAGCTATTTAGGAGGCTGAGGTGGGAAGATCCCGATCCCTTGAGCCTAAGAGTTGAGACTGCAGTGAGCTATGACTGTGCCACTGCACTCCAGCCTGGGTGACAAGGAGATCCTGTCTCCAAAATAAAAAAATAAAAAAATAAAAATAACAGCAATGGAAGACAATGACCAACTCAAACAAACACTAATATACGTCTAGTAGGTTACTGAGCAAAATAAAATCTTCGAAATGGTAAGCACATTTGTCTTCCTAGAAGCCCATAAGGCCAAATGTCTTTGGATCAGCTAGGTAGTGGCTTGTTATGAGATCCAGGACCTTCAACAGTTCCCGTCATCTAAAGCATTAAAAATATTTAACTTATAGATTACAAAAACTTTCTCTGGAAATCTTAATATGAAAAATGATTTTAAAGCCTTGACACATATGCTCATCTTTGATCCAGTTTCAATAAACATTTCAACTGTATTTGGGCCAAAATGCTCATGTCATTAATTAACTTATAATAAATTAGTCCCAGGAAACTGATAAAATAGTACTTTTTAGTTAGGAATACAACTGGTATAAACTGCTTTAATTCTTATACAAAATATAATTACAACCATATACCATATTTAAACTCTCCCATTTATGTTACTCTCTTTTAATCATCTGTTAGTTTTCCTGTCATATCAGAGTTTGACCCCAAACAAAGCCCAGAATTCTAGCACTAAACAGAGTGAAGCAAAACACAGACTATCTTGGATTTCCACAAATTTGCTATTTTCCTTTTCATTAAAACATCTATTTATAAACTTATTTTTTCCTCAGTAAAACAGTTCCAAATCCTGAACATTATTGTTTTTGAATACTGTATTTCCTTTTCCAATACTCAGTAACCAATAACAAAAAAATTTTAAAAAAAATCCATGCTCCAGATTTTTAACAAATCCATTGAAGACCACCATTAATAACTTAAAAGCAGTGGTTCTCAATTTTTTGGAGAAAAACGCTTGTTTTTTCTTCTAAGTTTAAAAATTTTCCATCTGTTGATGAGGAAAATACAGTAAAAAAAATACACTACGGAGAACTAGTACTTCTTCCGCACAATATGCTTCCATTTTATGTCCTTAAGGACCATTACCTATTTAGCCAAGACAGGACTAAACAATGTATATCCTGGTATATATATAAATACATGGAATGATACTACTATGGGGGAAAAGGAAAACCAAGATCCCTGCTCTAGAAAGGGTTCCCCTTTCACCTGTTGTGCCAAGCAGCAAACTATCATTAAGTTGCCTTGCAGAAGCAATGACAGCCTCATACTCATCCCTGAATTCTTAAAAACAACACCCCCCGCCCCGAAAAAACACACACGACGAATGGCTCTTCAATGAATTAAGAATTTAAGAATCTACTGAGATTCAAGACTGCTTTTCACATTTTGAATTCCAACTCTTCATACATCTGAATATGAAAGTAAAAAGGAAATCTAGTAGCAATCCATTTGTTCTAGTACCAATATTCAAAAACATCCTAAGCATAACTACCTTGTGACTGTTTTTCTAGAAGATTTCAGACTTAATACTTAGCTATTATTTGAGCACACATACTCATTCCTCAGAAAGCTGCAGAGACAAAATTTGACGTAAAACTTGTAGGTCTCGGCCAGGCGCAGTGGCTCACGCCTGTAATTCCAGCACTTTGGGAGGCCAAGGTGGGCAGATCACAAGGTCAAGAGTTTGAAAACATCCTGGCCAAAATGGTGAAACCCCATCTCTACTAAAAATATAAAAATTGGCTGGGCATGGTGGCACGTGCCTGTAGTCCCAGCTACTCGGGAGGCTGAGGTAGGAAAATTGCTTGAACCCGGGAGGCAGAGGTTGCAGTGTGAAAAGATCACGCCATTGCACTCCAGCCTGGGCGACAGAGCCAGACTCCGTCTCAAAAACAAAACAAAACAACACAAAACAACACAAAAACAAACAAAAAATGAAACTTCTAGGTCTCTGCTGTATACTCTTTCCTGAACTGCAGCCAGTCTGGGATAAAGGAAGTCCCAAACTGACTGAAAGGCAAGGTATTGATGTTTGGAAGAGGCCAATTAACTTAAATAAATAAATAAAATACACACACACACACCCCACCCCCCCACCCGAAGAAGCTAGAATTTACAATCACTCCCATAAGGGATAACATCTGAAAAACATTCATCCTCTTCCTTCATCGGTGTTCCAGATCCAGAAGGCCCATGTAATTCTAGGCAAAGAATCCTAGAGAAAAAAGATCAAAACTACAGATGGGCAGCAATAAAGTCAGGGGGAGAGAGAAGGGCAGATTATATCAGTAGAGGTGGAAGCCTCCTTAAATAAGGTCTGATATTTATAAGATACCTTTTCAGAAATTCAACCATATCATAAAATGTTACCTATTGCATACTGAACACACTATTACATTAATTAATCCATTTGCTTCCTCAATCTTCTTTTCAGGAATGCTCTCCAGAATCTGTATAGACTTCTTTATAATATTAAAATTTCTCTCTTAGTATAAACTCATTATGTATCTATGTAGGCTACTCTTTTTTCAGTTGATTGGAAATAGCAGGTGATGATCAGGAGAGGAAATGGGCTCAGAGGGCAAGCAGTATCAACAGGAAAAGACTGAAACATCTGATTATGTTCACTAGTCTGCTTTCCCAGGATCCATGATAGCCAAGTCTATGAATACTTTTATTTTAAAATTTAAAACTTTCTATTATGGGCTGGGCATGGTGGTTCATGCCTGTAATCCCAAAGCTTTGGGAGGCTGAGGCATGAGAATCTCTTGAGGCCAGGAGTTCAAGGCCAGCTGGGCAACATAGCAAGACCTTGTTTCAAATAACATATGAAAGTAAAATGGTATAAAGAAGTCCATTTATTCATCATCTAGTATCGACAATGACCAACTAATAAGTTGATTGTTTCATCTATTATCTCCTCTCTATCTAAAGCAAACCCCAGATAACATTTCATTTCATCCATAAATATTTCAGCATGTATCTCCAAAAGATAAAGACTTGTTTAAAAAACAAAATGTGGGCTGGGCATGACGGCTCATGCCTGTAGACCCAGAGCTTTGGGAGGCTGAGGCGTGAGACCACTTGAGGCCAGGAGTTCAATCAAGACCAGCCTGGGCAACATAGTGAGACCCTCACCTGTACAAGATATTTTTTAAAAAATTAGCTGGGTGTGGTACCACATATCTGTAGTCCTAGCTACATTGGAGGTTGAGGTGGGAGGACTGCTTGAGCCCAGTGGTTTAAGGTTACAACGAACAATGATTGTGCCACTGCACTCTTGCCTGAGCGACAGAGTACGTACGACCTTGTCTCTTAAAAAAAAAAAAAAAAAGAAAAACACCCAAAGCTGTGCATTGTAGTTTGCTTCTTATTTTTTTGGTGGTGGGGGAAAAGGGAAGATAACTTTAGTGTACCATTTTGTCCTTTCCTAGAATGCCCATATCTAAAATACTATCTTCTAATAGGAATTCCTTATAGCACTCTACAACCTCACTCCAACCCCAAAGTATTAAAAAGAAAAACAAACAACAAAAAAACCAAACCTGAACTAATGAACAATCTGGTGTTATATAACTTACTTTGAGGGCACGTAAAGACAAATGTATCTCAAAATTCTAGAGTTAAACAAACCAAAAAACCACATGTGACTCTGGTCAGCATACACAATACCCTAAAGCCACATCAAATAATACAATTTCAGGATCCAGTGTTTGTAAAGGACCCTGGATCCTGAAAAGGAGACTTGTTTCCTTAAAACTTTCTTTATTAAATTTTTAAATATGATTATATTTATATAGTAAGCACTGGTATACCTGTGAAGTCAGAGGCCTCAAATTTTAACTAGATACCAATTATTCCTTTGTTAACAGTTGGCTCTTTTCATATAACCAATGAAGTATTGAAAATCAGGTGTTATTTACAGCATATGAACATTACTAATTCTAAGTAAAGTTCAGATAGAGTTTAGAGAACTGATCAAATACTCGTAACAATAACCACTTCCAAAATAAAGGAAGCATTTACTGGATGCTTACGTTGCACCAGCCACTGTTCCTTTAACCACTTCTCATGCATTAGCTCATATAATGCTCATATGTTTAAGAGAAAAGTATTATTCCTATTAGGCCAAAGAATTAAACTAATCTTGGCCAAAACCAAAGCAAGAAAACCACAGCTGGAATCCTCACATTCTTAATCACTATTTCTTCACCTTTGGTATATCTTGATTTAGTATTTTTAAAGACTATATTAGTCATTAGAAAGTGATGTATTGCTGAAATATGATAACTTTAAGATACTGTAATTAGGAAGGATAAAACATTTAATATTTAACAGGTACAAGACTTTAAAAGTTTTAATATTTAAAACACATAAAATCAAATAACTTGGATTTTAAATGACGAAGTTAAAAAATATACAACATCCTTTCTAAATAACTTACATTTCAGGTCTAAGGGCAAACCATTCAAGAAATGTTAACTGATGAGCTCTCTACACTTCAAGTAGCACCAGTGTCCCAAGTGTACCTGAAATTCCCAGAGACAAACATGGTCTGACATTTGAAGAGAGAGAATTTTGGCCAGGTGCGGTGGCTCACCTGAAGTTAGAAGTTCAAGACCAGCCTGACCAACAAGGTGAAACCCTGTCTCTACTAAAAATATAAAAATTAGCTGGGCGTGGTGGCAGGCACCTGTAGTCCCAGCTACTTGGGAGGCTGAGACAGCAGAATTGCTTCAACCTGGGATGCCTAGGTTGCAGTGAGCTGAGATCACGCCACTGCACTCAGCCTGCGAAACAGAGTGAGACTCCATCTCAAAAAAGAGAGAGAATTTTTACTGGAGAAAGAAAGTCTCTTATCTCAAACTGCTTATATTAAGCCAAGAAATTCTGGTTCCAAAAAAAAAAAAAAAAAAAAAGAAGAACAGAAATTTCCACATTCCTCTTCTACAATGTAAAAATATTAGTTAGTGAAAAATCTAGAAGGAAATAGTTTTAGTAAATGAACTAACCTAAATGCTTCTTGTGCTAAAAGGGGAAGTATCGACACAATATCACTCTGAAAATTCATGATGACTCTGCTGGGTCTAACATATAGGGACAGGGAGAGAACCAGCTGGAAGACGCTAGGATAGAAGCTCAATGTTTCTGATTATACCCAGCTTCATAAATTTCACTTACTAACCATTTAAGTATTTTACATAATTATAAAACAAAACCTAATCCCTGAAAAATCTGAAAGTAAAATGTAACAAATTAACCTCACTGTGTATCAAACTGGTGGCATAACCATAGAGAACTATTCTAAGGGGGATTTCAAAATACTGTAATCTGACTGTACATGGTCATGTGCCACATAATATTTCAGTCAAGGATGGACCACATACGATAATGATCCCATAAGACTGTAATGGCGCTGCCCTACAAAGGTATACCACTTTTTATCTTTTATACCATATGTTTACTTTATCTTTTCTATTTTTAGATACACAAATGCTTACCACTGTGCTACAACTGCGTATAGTATCCAGTGGTCACATGCTGTACAGATTTGTAGCCCAAGAGCAATGGGCTATACCATATAGCTTAGGTGTACCATCTAGGTTTATGTTAGTACATTCTAGATGTTCACACAATGACGAAATCACCTGACAACACACTTCTCAGAAAATATGCTCATCAAGTGAGGCATGACTATCTCTCTCTCTAAAGGGATATACCCTATAGGCAAAAAGACATGAGAAAACAAAACAAAAAACTACTTTCCAGTAATCATATTGTTCTGTCACTCTAAAACTGTAGTGTGTGTATTGTGGCACAAAACAAAGAGAAATTACATTGGTGTTAGTGAAAACCAAGATTTTGGGCATAGGGAAAGGGAGAAAGATTAGGTTTACATAAACATCATGTAGTACTGAGTTTGAAACGCAGCTTTTAAAATACCAACAGCTGATATTTTTAAAAAGAAATAAAATACTTTTAAACTTTGTCCATTGCAAAATCTAGAAACAAGGCCCAATCCAAGAGCAATGAACACTCCTACCATCCATACTGTGATTTCTAAGTACCATTTCTCATTAAAAGAACGAAGAGGTTTCTGCAGAAACGGCTGATTCCAGGTTTGGGGCAAAAAATGTACAAAATTATCCTAGAACATCTAGTAATAGTAGGAAGCAAGGAAACAAGTGAGGAAAGTACTAACAATGAATCAAAAGAATTTAGTAGCCAACAGACAAAGGTAGGACAACCTGAATGTCAAAAATAGTAACTGCCAGAGATTGTAACATATCAAACACGTTTAAAACCATGAGTACACAATAATAATACTTCATTCACGTCTTTAGACGTTCCTAAGTTACCAACCCATTACTTTGAAAACTGGTAAACAAGGGGGTAAAAAACCCAAGTGCTTATCTTACCTTCTGTATATAAACTATCTTAGTATAGCCAAATAAAAATCAGGGTGAGTATTCCAGACAATAAATGAAGAAGTAATAAAATATCATCTAACGCGAAGTAAATCATGAATATAGGCCAGTGATTCTCAAAAAGGGTGGTTTGAGAATGCCTGAAGTCCTCTAGATTCTGTCAGAGGGTTATATGAGGTCTTCCATTTTCCAATCAATCATCTGTACAAGGCCAGATTTTCTTCAGTCTTCAACCAAAACAACTTATCACAAGAAATTAAATGCAGAAGGAGTTATGAGAAAGCAGCTGTCTTCTATTAAGTCAGACATTAAAGAGATTTGCAAAAATGTCAAACGATACTTATAAAATTAAAAATGTTATTTTTATTAAAAAATCACATTACTTGTATTAGCAGGCTTTATTACTCTTATTTTAATATTAATAAATAACTTAAAATTTTTCTCAGTTTCAGTTTCTAATATGGTAAATCTTGACATAATTCACACAAACAAAAGCTCTTCCAGGTCTTCAATTTTTAAGACCACAAAGTTTGATCTAGTCAATGAATAACAACAGCTGCTTAACATTACATAGACAAGCAGAAATTATGTAACTCTTAATGGAAATACACAGTACTATTATAAAATATGCTTACAATCTAGCTAATCACTAATTTACATGAAATACAGGTGGGGGGAGGTTGTTTAATAGAGGAATGTGTGAAATGATTATTCAGCCTTCAAAATCCAGAGTAAGAACTCTACAAAATAATGAATTTCTTTAACAAGAATCCTACACAGAAAAAACAGAAAGAATCTATAAAGATTCAAACTTACCAATCAGTTGCAATGTATGGATCTTATCCTGAACAAATGGAACCTTTTATTTATTTATTTATTTATTTTTATTATACTTTAGGGTTTTAGGGTACATGTGCACAATGTGCAGGTTTGTTACATAGAACCTTTTAAACTAACAGTTTAATAAACTCCAAAGTATTTTTCTATTTTGTAGTAATTGGAGTTAATAATAAAAAATTAAAAAATTAATCAAATCTATACCTATCCCTTCCCTTACTACCACCTAATGGGAAAAGAAAAAAGACATTCTAAAAACTGCTCATTTGGAAATGGGGGTTCAGAGATGTGAACAGATAAATTGCGGCACAGGAGACTCCAGAATAAGAAGAGCTCTATCAAGAAAAACTAGGTTGCTAGGTAGTGACTGAAAGTCTCACAATCCTCTACAATTATGGTGAGCATATAATTTATGGTCCAAATTGAGACATTTCTGAGAGTGAAAGGGGTGCTATTACTAATTATGCTAGGATAGCAGGTATAAACCAGGACTGTCCCAAGGAAAGTAAAACATGTGGTCACTATCTATACAAGATTAATTTTTTTTTTTTGAGACATAGTTTCGCTCTTGTTGTCCAGGCTGGAATACAATGGCACAATCTCAGCTCACTGCAATTTACGCCACCTGGGTTTGAGCGATTCTCCTGCCTCAGCCTCCCGAGTAGCTGAGATTATAGGCATGCGCCACCACGCCTGGCTAATTTTCTGTTTTTAGTAAAGATGGGGTTTCTCCACGTTGGTCAGGCTGGTCTCAAACTCCAGACCTCAGGTTATTTGCCCACCTTGGCATCCCAAAGTGTTGGGATTACAGGCATGAGCCACCACGCCCAGCCAAAAGATTTTAAAATTAATTTTCACAAGAGATATTTGACATAATCCTTTGGGGGTAACTATTTGCCATAGAAACATATTCCTAGTATTAAAGTGTTTTAAAAAAATGAGGTGTACTATTAAAAAAACTGTTTTTCATCTCCCTTGGCTGGCATGGTCATTTCATGAAGTGGGTATGTTTACTTCTCTTGTTGCTCAGTGTACTATTGCAAACTTCCAACCATTCCTTTTCATACTAACTGTTCATGATAAACTGTAAGAGGAAGGTTACACCTACCTAGAGCCTTCCTTCTCTAAAAATACATGTCTTCTCCTGGGACTCCACACATGGCCTAGAGTTTAAGTAAGAGTGGTATCTACAGTAATTTCTTTATTTTTTATTTATTTGAGATACAGTCTTGCTCTGTCTCCCAGGCTGGAATGCAGTGGCACGATCTTGGCTCACTGCAACCTCTGCCTCCCAGGGTCAAGCGATGGGATTACAAGCTCGCACCACCATGCCCGGCTAATTTTTGTATTTTTAGTAGAAACGGCATTTCACCATGTTGGTCAGGCTGGTCTCAAACACCTGACCTAAGGTGATCCACCAGCCTTGGCCTCACAAAGTGCTGGTATTACAAGTGTGAGCCGCCACGCCTGGCTGGCTACAGTAACTTCTGAGATCTGTATATGATGTCAGCATAATTTTCATATTTTTGGATTAACAGTAAATATCTGGCTTTAGTACACTTACATAATATGCCACCAATAAGGTGACTACCTGATTTATCTGTGAATATTTTATGTCACTTTGTTTTTAAAGGTTTTTAAATATTGGGTAAACGTTTTCAATAAAAGTAGCCCAAATATTAAAATGTGTAACAATTTGGTATGTAGACCCTATAATTTTTAGCTCCATCCTAAAATGTGCATGGACACTTAAACCCACCCTTATTTTGTTCTATTACTAAATTACGACATTAAAGTTCTATTTGCCACAAATAACACTAAATTTGTCTAGGAAAAAATAACATTTCAAAAAGGACTTCAAAATTTTAGACTTGCTCTTACATTTTCCTCAGATCTATTCTTTTTTAAGGCATTCTACCGAATATATTTCAGGCTGTGGGCATAAACATAGTAGTTTGTACCATAGAAATTGAGAAAATAAAAATTTATGCTTTCATACATTTTAATGCTACATTGAGCACACAATCAATCATACTGCTTCAAAGCCCCTTCTCTTTGTTCTCTTTTAGGTTAAACTCTTTTGTCTTTAGAACTGAAAGTTTTTAAAAAATATGCCCTTTAGATTCTGCCCCAGATGTTACCATAATAAACACATTTATTTTTAAAATAACGCTATCTGATTGGGGCTCTTCTCTGTCAATCTGGTTTCTCTTATAAAACAAGTCAACTCTCAACAGCCTACCTTAATAAGGGAAAATGTAAAATAAACGCAGAAGTAGTCTAATTGCCAACAGGTCCTTCCAGGTTCTTCCTTCTAAGTAAAACCTTCCTTGGATACCAAGAATGCCCAAACAGTTGATTATTAACTGCAGATCATCCTCCTTCACAGAAACTGTGAAAGTACAAATTGTATGTGTTGTGGCATGTACAGAGGTTGGTGGTAGGAAACAGAATTTTTGAAACATAAGCCAAAGAACAAAACAGGACACGGAGATGGGGAAGAAAATCCAACAACAAAAACCCGCTTCATACAAAACGACGAACAAGGGGCACAAATAGAAAGCAAGGAGATCCACCTGGGCATGTATTAAAATGAACATATCAACAGTATTAAATATGCTAACATGATACTGGAAACCAGATTCAAACCAGATCGTAATATCTAAGAATGACAAAACAATCGTCTTACTATATTCAGCAATGCATATACCTTATTAGATTACTCAGTTTTATTTGAGTCTTCACATTTCAGGAGTGGGGAGGGGAAAATCTTACCACTGAAAGACAATAAAAATGATAAAAAATAAAATTTCCCCCTTTGTGGGGGTGGTATGGGATAAAAATGGCTTGAAGAACATAAATTATGCAGCTTGAAAAAAGAACTCTTAGACATGAAAAATTTATATTCAAAGAGCTAATTAATTTCACCCCCACTAAGGTAATAGGGTAAACATACATAGAGATCTAATTTTTAACCTTATTTTAGTCATAAATCAGATTTACACAAATTAGTATTTTCCAAAACGAATTGCAGATATTATGTATAGAAGAGAGTCCACCTTTCTTCAAGCTAATAATACAGTGGCATCTGGTGGTAATAATGACTGTGTGAACGGCCAACGAAAATTAAGTATGCTTAAAACCTTTCTTTCTGTAAGGCTGAGAATCTGAAATGGTTTATCAAGAAAGAAAGTAGAAGATACAGAAGTTATAAAATCTCTATAGAGACTTTTAAGAATGGGGCAAATTAGCTTCGTATTTAAGTACATATAAACAAGTCCACAACCTAAGCATAATAAAAATCACATTAGCCCATCCAATTTTCCCCCTTTGTCCTAGTTTCTTTTTGCTGGGAAGAGGCGTTGTGAGATAATAATAGCAGGAAATAAGGTGGAGCAGCTGCACAGGCAAGATGAGGTACAGTGCTTGTGTTTCACCTCCATTCTAGACCTCTGCTGGCTAAGTCTTAGTGAAAATGAGATTAGCTGTTTGGGGAGTCCTAACAGTTATCAAAACCTTTGGAAACAAAATGTGGTCCCTTACTGTCTCACTTTTACCAGGAACTTCTTAGGGCCTCTAGCAAGATCCAGGTAATAGGAGCAATGGAAGCTACACTGAAGAGATTTCTAATTATCTGGGAAGGGGGAGGGTGTAAAGGATGTTTAATACTGGCAATGTGGGTCATAGCACATGCAGAGAAAACTGTCTGGTATGGAGACTGGGGCTTGACTAGATGGCTTCTATTTTAGTCCCACAAATTTATGGAAATAATCCATGTGAATAAATTATAAAGGAAGAAATGACTACCCTAAATTTCTGCAGTAATATAAAATATAGCTCATTAGATTTTGTGTTAATGCTGTTGCTATTTTACTGATGAGAAACTTCCAACTAATTACAATAATAATTAATTACTCAAAATTTCTCTTTTAGGTCAAAATATTGTATCATTACTGCCAAGACCATTATATAACAATATAATGTTAAGTAGTAACACATCCAGTTTTCTTTAACAGAGAGAAATAACACAAAACTTGGTCAGGCTTGCTTAATATTACGTGTACTAAAGGCAGTTTTTTGGTTATTAATTGGTTAAAACATCTCCTTTGCTAATCCATAAACAGAAATTAGCATTCCAGTTCCCTTTATCATTGCATGCAGTATAGACAGAAGGGAAAACTTTAAGGCTAGTTTAGTAACATTGCAATATAGGTGGTACCTCAACCCAAGCAACAAATGTACTCTTGGAAAACTGTTCAAACCAATTATTTCTAAAAATTAAAGTCTTTTAAAATACATTAAGCATTTTGAAAAACTTTGTCATATATTCCTTCATAAAAGAGAAATCCTATCACAATTCAAATAATTGCCAGCTAATTTGCCTACAAACGAAATTCTTTATTTTTAAAAAAAGAACTGACACAAAACATTTATTTTAAAAGTAACTAAAAACGTTGTTCAGAACACTGATCCTTTAACATTTTAATGAAAACTTCAACAGGGACCCAAATTTCAAAATATCTCATTATGATTTTGGTTTAAAGGACCAGATAACCAACAGATCTTTTCCAACTCTATGATTCATACTAAGTCTTAATAAACTGGATGCAACCATCCCACTTGTATGCGAGCTGAGCACAAATGTATCAAAGGAGGTTGCCTAAACTAAAAGGTGGGGGAGGGAGTAATCTCCAGGAAATGTCAGGTTCTCCAGGAACTAAGGATGAGGCTGAAATTAAAAAGTAGACTTTCTTCAGTTAGCATTTTACATATGGCAACCCAACACATGAATGCTGTAAGGTGCTCTCCATCTTAATGAAATAAAATTGTAGACAACGATGTGCAACTATTTCATAAAGAGAAACAAATTATTCTACATGTTCAGGTGCAATCCCAATCCAAATAAACACATTGTATTACAATGTGTTTTTATTCAGATAGAATATTCTTTTCCATTTCTTAATGAGAATTCAGCTCTAGAACGGGTCTACTCGGGAGGTGACTTGTACCTAGGAGGGTGCAGAGGGTGGGATTTATTTTATTTTAACCTATACAGAGCTTTGTTTTATTTTTTTATTTTTCCTTGGCGAGGATGGATCCCTACAAGATATTCTGAAATGTATCAAATTTGGGGTTAACAGTATGTGGTTGGCAAAAATTCAATGCTTGAGTGGGAACTAAAAATGATTTCTTTAATTGTATGCCAAACTGAATAATCTCCCAGGGAAAAGAACCTCTTCCTCTTGCCTTTCCTACCTCCTGCCCCTCCCCCACCAACATTGCCTCCCTGCTGTGCAAAGAGCCCTTTGTCCTGCCCTGCACTTATCTAGCTGTTTGGCCATATTGACAGGCCTACTGGAGGCATAATAAGGGAGTCAGTCTGACATAAGCAGCTGGCAATTTGAAACAAAAATCTTCCTTTTCTACTTAGACCAAATCCTGCTGCAGAGGTCTCTGGCTCCTCCCATGCTTCCATCTATTTCTCAAACAGAGCAGCAAGAAATTCACCATTTTTCCCTCCATTAGGTAGCACAAATCAAAAACTTGATTCCCCAGACAGAAATCTATTTTGTATACATTCCTATAGCTACCGCTTTTTGTGATTCATAACATAGGCCAAAAGTGTACATGTAACTAACATGGCTAAGGCAATGCTTCTTATTACTTCATGTTGCCATGAAAGCTCTGGGAATCCTTATACCACAAGGAACCCAGAAGAACACAGAAGAGAAAGCAGCAGCCCAACCAAAGCAACAGACATAAGCATCAGGCAAAACTGGCCTGATGTGAAAACTCAGTGTTTTAAAAATACTAAGACATTATTCCAAGAAGCAGAAAATTCCTTTCCCTGTCTTCGTATCAAACGTACTTAATGTGACCTTACATTAAGTAAGGTATTCCCTCAGGTACTCGGCAAACAAAATCAATACGATGGAATAACCGAGTGAGGCACGATGGGATCACAAATTCCTTGCTCAGTGAGGGCACATATAAAGCAGACTGAGCTTACCTTCATTGTTGTTTATTTTATCCCATAGTTCCCTTCACTAAGTATTAAAGACTCTGAACGCATTTTGTCCCAGGTTAAGGGAATTCTCTCCAATGTAATGCTTTCTAACAGCAGCTCCCCCCAAAGTTACTGGGTATCTTTTACGCAATTCATAATTAAAGATACAATAAAATAGTTTTCCTAAGACTTATTTAACAAAATGTATATAGATAAGTGAAGGAAACTATATTCTCTCCACCTTTCATGAACTTCCTAGAATCTCACCCACAAGATAAATCAATCATTTTACCACATATTTTAGAATTTTTGGCAATAAGGAATGGTACCAATCCCTGCCCATCATAGGTACATTACACTTACTTTCTAAAGAATGCCTTTGAAAGAATATTTTAAATTACAAATGACTACCAGTTATATTACTAAATATACGATGCACATTTTGCAAAGTTTTATGCCTCAAACAAAATATACTGGTCAAGAAGTTTCAGTTTTCAACACTTGAAATACAATTTTTATAAATAAAATTCACTGCTAGACCTTCTAACTTCAAATTAAACTGATGAATCACCAGAGTTCAGCCAAAAATTATTTTTAAAATTTTATTTTATTCATGATCCAGTTCCCCTCTGATAAAATGTATCCAATAGTCATTGACTGCTGTTAACTATGGCCTAATTTTTCATAAGTTATTTCAACATGGAGAGGATAAAGGAAAAGTAATTATCCGCAAATCTGTACTTTGCACTTTATTGTTTCCCCATTCAAAGGTAAAAATGAAATAGTCATTCTCCCCAGAAAAGCCAGAATAATTCCAGAAAGTCAGTTCCTGGACACAAAACAGTATCAAAAGATATAAAAAAGTTTTCAAGGGTATAACTTAAGTAAATCCTTCTATGAAAAGGGCCTGTATGATCCTCTAGAAAATGACTGTATCAAGAGCACAAAAGGTTCCAAACAACAGGAAATTCGAGTGTAAAAGCAATTATTTTATATAGCAACTTCAGCCACAGAGTAAAAAACTACAAACATTTTTATCTTAAACCCTAAGTATGTCAAACAGCCAGTATACATGAAATTATATTTATCTGCTATTGCATCTTATCTATGTGATAGTAATAAGAATCGGAACCTCCTAAAACAGTATCCATTAAAGGTTCTGTTTCATTGGTCTGCTTTTATTACTGGGAAAACAATGTGAGCCACATTTGTGAATGACAAAACTCATTTCCATTCTTTTTGGTTCTCTGCCACAAATGTCAGAGTCATACTACAAATTATAGATGTTTGTGAGATTTAAGTACATTTACACAAAAATGAACAAATCAAAATTCTGAGAGGAAAAAAGTATAGGATACACGAGTCTTGGGGGAGAAAAACAGCACACAGGAATATGTCCAGTATTGCATATAATTGGTGGTGGTGGTTCTCCTTCAAGTTTTTCCACGCTCAGATTGTTTTGCTTAATCAGAGATCATCCTAATGTTCAGGAGTTGTGGGAGAGGGGAGATCACCTAAGGGGCTCAGAGGCCATCTTCTCAGTATCCTGAACTAAACTTATTCGATTCCTGCATATTTCTTCTGGTCTGTCCTACATTTCAGATGGATTATGGCCAAAAGACATATATTTGTGATGTCAGAAGGCTATATCCAACATGTATATAATGAATCAATCTTATAAGTAAAACTCCAAAGAAAATATCTAATCTGGAGAATTTTATTACTAATACACAAATTAAGAATATTTATTTAGAAACCACTCCAAAATGGCACCTTTTTAGAGTTTAAGAGTTCAAGCTTAGTAAAATGTTTAGCAAATCATCTATAAGGTAAATATGGTCTAATCGAAAGGATGGAGACACGTAACAAAATAATAAGAATTGATTCTATGATTAAAGAGATGGAGGAAAACATGATATGTCAGTTGCAGGAAAAAATTCCTGTTATTTTCTTCCCATTGTGGTTATCAGAAAGATCCTTAAAATTATTATTTGGGTTTTTAAACTAATTCAAAAATTAAAACTCTAATGGAACTTTTGGTCCTATCCAAGCACAAATGTCTAGATAAAAAACAAAAATCTGCCAAAAACAAAAACCAAATCAAACAAAAAAAGAAAGGCTTTAACTATGATCCAGTTTCCAGATGCCAATATCCATAAATGGGTAGGAGGTTATGAATTACTAATTCCTATCTCCCCACCAATAAAAAGCAAACCAGCTCAGCAGTGAAAATTCCCAGAAAAGCAAGGTTTCTTCTTAGTCCTGAAGCAGCCATCGCCTAAGTGCTGCTCCCTGCAGCCAGCAGCATTAATGGACGCTGCACTGCTGTCCTTCCCTGGAGACAGCAGCCAGCACTACTCAAGCTTCTCACGTAGCAACCAGAGCTCCAGAGCCAGCAGCTGCTGCTGCCTTGTATACTCACCCCTGTGATCCAACCCAAAGGAACAGCCTTCTCTTTACCCCACCCCCACTCCTTACACACACTTTTTTTTTTTGGACCAGTGCTCCATGCCAGAAGGGCTGGAATTATGCTTTTAAGAGAGAAACAATCCTAAGGTCACCCTTTTAAACCAAGGCCTTTTATTAGAAAAATCAACATTTACCAAATTCTAAATATCCATTTTAATTAAGCCAGCAGTTTAGGAGTGAAGATTAAGCTTTGGTCTTTTGAAAGCCAATTTCCCAAGCACTCTACAATCTAATTTAAATTTGCAGCTAGAAACAGAGCCTTGTGTCATGTCCTACCAAAGGGCATAATTCATTTTTCTACACATAATGACAGTCTGAGTAAACCTTAAAGACTCTAATCCCATAACAGGCCAGAATTTTTGGCTACAGAAGAGGACTAATGATCCTGAGAAAACTGGAAGAAATCCAATAGAAAAAAAAAAAAGCCCTACGTCCTCTATGGAGCCCAGAAACCTCTGATTATGTGAGTATTCTCTGCTTTAGTCCTAGCTCAGATCCTACACATCTAAAATTACCACTTAGAACTTTCTCTGTGACCTAAAAACATTAATAATATAAAATTAACAACCAAAAAATAATTTCAAATAGGGAGTACACACTCTCCTGAAAAGCTCAGCACACTCCACTCAGCTGGATCCTCCCCAATCACAAGTATAGCTATGTAACATCTGCCCAACAAAGAAATGTAAATATGACCTTGGTCACAAATATGTCATCTAAAAACAACTTGTTTAGTCAAGTGATGAAGGTAATTAGCAGAGAACTTGGAGATTCGTTCAGTACCTATGTGCACGAAGGAAATTGGAGAAATGAACTTAAATATAGACAAAGCCCAGTGGAACCCAGAGGTCTGGGAAAGAAATGAGTTACCGGTGAATACATTGCACAAGTAACATGAGAAAGCAGAAAATGCAGGTCATACACGCACCCCTGACCCAGACCAGCAGAGCTGACTGCAGCATCCGTATCCAAGAGAAAGACCACTGACGCCCAAGAAGTGAGACAAGCAAGGGCTCTATAGAATCAATTAGCATAGAAGGGGCTTTCCCAACAGTTAAACTTTCCCTCTCACGCGACTTACCTACTTGAACCAGGGTTCTTTCCTACCCTCCTCTTCACATTCCCGACTTACACGCAGATGGAAAGAGAATTCATAAAGGGTATATTTTTCTGCCTTTGAAGATATTCTCAAAAGATCGCTCTCCACGCCCAAGGCAAGTAAAACGACACAATCTGGCTCAACTCCAGGCTCGAACCCTACACATTCAACGAGGCTATCTCAGACACGCTGGGGCACACGCCACGGGGAGCCAGAGAACGTGTGGTGGGGGTGGCGAAGGTAATGCCTTTGGGAAGCAGCCATCTGAGGTGGGAAGCCAGAAAACGAGAGGGAAGGCGTCCAGGAAGACTACGGAGGGGAGATCGAGGCCCCCAGAGCGATCAGAGTTGTCTGTCACAAGGCCGCGAGAACGGGGGTAGGGAGTGGGGAATCGGGGAGAGAAAAAAAGTATGCCTGTGTATTTCGAGCGGAGGGCAGCAAGAGGCCTCTCCTCAAGGGAAAGGTAAACGTGGAGTAGGTAGTTCCCAGGAAAGGGGGTGAAGAGGCGTTGGGGGAGGGGAAGCGTCCTGACCCAGGAAAGACATGAAAAGGGGAGTTGGGTCGCCTAGATTAGAGGGGGCCTCTCTCCCTGGGAAAATGGGGTGTTGCAACGGTGTGTGCGAGGCGGCGAGGGGTATGAGAAGGGGCAGCATCCTCCTAAGAGCTTGGGGAGGGCCAGGCCCACGACCCAAGGAAAGCGAGCGCGGGGAGACGGAGGAGGTGACCCTTCCCTCCCCTGGGGCCCGATCGTGAGGTTCGGTTTCTTTTCTGTCGGACCCTTACCTTGTCCCAGGCGCTGCCGGGGCCTGGGCCCGGGCTGCGGCGCACGGCACTCCCGGGAGGCGGCAGGACTCGAGTTAGGCCCAACGCGGCGCCACGGCGTTTCCTGGCCGGGAATGGCCCGTACCCGTGAGGTGGGGGTGGGGGGCAGAAAGGCGGAGCGAGCCAAAGGCGGGGAGGGGGGAGGGCCAGGGAAAGAGGGGGGCCGGCACTACTGTGTTGGCGGACTGGCGGGACTGGGGCTGCGTGAGTCTGTGAGCGCAGGCGGGCGGCGGCCGCCCCTCCCCCGGCAGCGGCGGCGGCGGCGGCGGCAGCTCACTCAGCCCGCTGCCCGAGCGGAAACGCCACTGACCGCACGGGGATTCCCAGCGCCGGCGCCAGGGGCACCCGGGACACGCCCCCTCCCGCCGCGCCATTGGCCTCTCCGCCCACCGCCCCGTACCCATTGGCCCACTCGCCGCCAATCAGCGGAAGCCGCCGAGGCCGCCTAGAGAAGAGGCTGTGCTCTGGGTCTCCGGCTCCTCAGAGAGCCTCGTCTAGGTAGGGGAGCGGAACTCTGGTGGGAGGGGACGTGCGGTGCACTGGGGGGATGGGTGGCTGGGGTGGCTGTCTGGTGGCTTGCGGGGGTTGCCTTTCCCGTGGGAAGTCGGGAACATAATGTTTGTTACGTTGGGAGGGAAAGGGTTGGTTGGATGCAGGCGGGAGGGAGGCCCGCCCTGCGGCAACCGGAGGGGGAGGGAGAAGGGAGCGGAAAATGCTCGAAACCTGACGGAGCCATTGCTCTCGCAGAGGGAGGAGCGCTTCCGGCTAGCCTCTTGTCGCTGATTGGCCGTTTCTCCTCCCGCCGTGTGTGAAAACACAAATGGCGTATTCTGGTTGGAGTAAAGCGCCTGTCAGTTACAGTGTCGGGAGTGCGCAGCCGCCTAGCGACTCTCGCGTTGCCCCCTGGGTGGGGCGGGTAGGTAGGTGGGGTGGGAAGATGCTGGGGGTGCGGGCGCGGCAGGCCTCCCGCGTCGGGAGGGGAGGGTCAATGAAATTGGCTCCGGCGCGGGCGTCCTCCCACCCTCCCCTTCCTTCGGGGGAGTCGGTTTACCCGCCGCTTGCCTGCCTTCGACACCTGATTGGCTGTCGAAGCTGTGGGACCGGGCCCTTGCTACTGGCTCGAGTCTCACATGAGCGAAACCACTGCGCGGGGCGCGGGGGTGGTGGGGAGGCGGGCGTTGGTACGGTCCTCCCGGAGGCCCAGCGCCGCAGTGTCTGGCCCCGCGCCCCTGCGCAACGTGGCAGGAAGCGCGCGCTGGAGGTGGGGGCGGGCTGCCGGCCGAGACTTCTGGATGGCGGCGGCCGCGGCTCCGCCCCGGGTTCCCACCGCCTGAAGGGCGAGACAAGCCTGGCCTGCTACAGGCACTCGTGGGGGTGGGGGAGGAGTGGGGGTCGGTCCGGCTGGTTTGTGGGTGGGAGGCGCTTGTTTTCCAAAAACCGGCGCGAGCTGCAATCCTGAGGGAGCTGCGGTGGAGGAGGCGGAGAGAAGGCCGCACCCTTCTGGGCAGGGGAAGGGGAGTGCCGCAATACCTTCATGGGAGTTTTCTCTGCCTCCCGTCTTGTAAGGCCCGCCCTGGGCCTGGAAGAAGCCCTCCCTCTCCTCCCCGCGTGATCTCGTCATCGCCTCCATGTCGAGTCGCTTCTCGATTATGGGCGGGATTCTTTTGCCTAGGCTTAAGGGGCTAACTTGGTGCCTGGGCGTTGCCCTGCAGGGGAGTGAGCAGCTGTAAGATTTGAGGGGCGAGTCGGATTAGTTATCTTCCCACGAACTTGAGTTGGTGTTGAGGTTATTGTAATAAGGGTGGGGTAGGGAAATGGAGCCTAGTCATTCACCTGGGGCTGATTTTATGCAACGAGACTGCAGATTATCACTACTTACCATTTTTGGAGCATTTTTCTAGAGACAGACGTAAAGCATGATCACCTGAGTTTTATACCATTTGCGACCCTTGCTGCACCACCAAAGTGTAGCATTAGGTTAAATCTTAGTAGAAAAATTTTAGCCTTTGCTTGAGAAACCAGTGCTTCCCTCCCTCACGTTCTCTCCCCAGGCTCTCTACCCCTTTGCATCCCTACCAGGCATCTTAGCAACTCTCACTCATACTTGATCCCGTTTTCCATTTGTTGTACTTGCTCATCTAGTATTCAGACATAGCACTAGCTTTCTCCCTCTGTTGATCTTGGGTAGCTTGGTGACTCGCGAAACCAGACAGATTGGTTCCACCATAAATTAAGGCTTGAGCTGGGGCTTGACTCTTACCCAGCAGTGCTTTTATTCCTCCCTAGTTCACGTTCTTAAATGTTTACCTTGATTTTCATTTTATCCTTTTTCCTTAGCTGGGATTCTTTCCCTGACCCTCTTCACAGTCCAGGTGATTTTGACTACTGCTTTACAGAGAATTGGATCTGAGGTTAGGTAACATCTCCCTTTCTCTTCCTCTAAATACCTCTCATTTCTGTTCTCATCAGGTTAGTAACTGATCTCAGATGCCTGTGTGATAGCTTCCAAATTGCTGTCTCTGTCTTTAGTGTTATCTTTTGATCCATCTTACATCTTGTTAGGATGATTGTCCTAAAGGAAGATAGAGCATGAAAATGACAGATGAAACTCTATTACTGGCTTGTACTGTTTACAGCAAGTTGTCTAACCCGCGGGCCGCATGGGACCCAGGACAGCTTTGAATGCGGCCCAACACAAATTCGTAAACTTTCTTAAAATGTTAGGAGATTTTTTTTGCGGGGTGTTTTTTTTGTTGTTGTTTGTTTTTTTTTTTTTGCTCATCATCTGTCCTTTGTGTGCCCAAGACAATTCTTGCAGTGTGGCCCAGGGAAGCCAAAAGATTGGACACCCCTGGTTTACAGGATGAATTCTGTCCTCGTGAATGTGATGCATAAGGTCCCTGGATAGATTTTCCTCAATTTAACAGCTTTTTCATTTTTCACTATTTTCCACATGCGACACACACAAACATGACCTCTCTCCTGAAGTCACATGGAACGAATTGCAGTTACCCAAATCATAGAGACATTGTCATATATCTTTGTGGGGTGGTTCTTTTTGGAATGCTACCCCTTGCTGCTTTTAATCCTGCAGATTCAAATGTCATCTCCCCTTTGGTCATGCCTTCCATGGTCTGTTGTTCTATGAGCCAAATTCCCCTTTTAAAAAAGCAGTTTTCTCCTGACTCCTGAGCAGTTTGTACTGCGTGGGTCATAGTACTTCTCGGGTCGTTGTCATTGCTGATTTAAATTATCTTAACTATTCTGAGCTTTTTGAAGGAACAGTGTCTTGTTGTGTCTTGTACTCCTGAGCTCCTAGTATACTCTGATGTCTAGCCAACTCTAAATGGAGTGAGCGACATGTAAATGTCTTTATGGTTTGAGATTTTATTCATCTTGAGCATTGGAAAAGTGGCTGGTATGACTAAAGAACTGAATTTTTATTTTTTATTTAATTTAAATTGCAACTGTGGATAGTGTAGCTGTAGCCTCAGGCTTGTTCTGTGGATTACAGAATACGTGGACATTGTTTTCTCTTTTTACTGAGCAGTAAGGAAATCAAAGCTGAAGCTCTCTGGCCCATTAAATTTCATTTAACTGCTTGTTTTGTTTTATTTATTATATATTTAGCTGAAAGCTAAGTCCAACAAACCATTTTTAAAGATGTGCCTGCCTTGGACAACAGTGAAAGCAAGTGTTAATGAGTTTGGATTTCAAAAAAAAAAAAAGCATAATGAATTTTAGGGAGGAGAGATTCCATTAAACTGTTACAGGAGCTACATAGTTAAATATATTAGAACTTGAATGAAGAATAGGTCTGTATGATACAAATGAACCCAGCCTAAATTTCTGTCCTACAAGTTTTCACTTCCTGGAAACACTTGATTGGAGGAGCTCTAAGCATCATATCTTGAGTTATAGAAAACAATCACAAAGCAAGTTTTATCCTGAGGAATTATAATACCAACATTTTAACACCAAATGCTTTTTATGTGCTAATACAGTATCTTATACATTTTAATTATCTTTTTTTTTTTTTTTTTTGAGACGGAGTCTTGCTCTGTCACCCAGGCTGGAGTGCAGTGGCGCGATCTCGGCTCACTGCAAGCTCCGCCTCCCGGGTTCACGCCATTCTCCTGCCTCAGCCTCTCCGAGTAGCTGGGACTACAGGCGCCCGCCACCACGCCCGGCTAATTTTTTGTATTTTTTAGTAGAGACGGGGTTTCACCGTGGTCTCGATCTCCTGACCTCATGATCCGCCCGCCTCGGCCTCCCAAAGTGCTGGGATTACAAGCGTGAGCCACCGCGCCCGGCCCCTTTTTTTTTTTTTTTTTTTTTTTTTTTTTTTTTGAGACGGAGTCTTAGTGTCACTTACTGGATTGCTATGGCGTGATCATGGCTCACGCAGCCTTGACTTCCTTGGCTCAAGTGATCCTCCTGCTTCAGCCTCCTGAGTAGCTGGGACTACAGGCACACGCTTCCGTGCCCAGCTAATTTTTTTTTTTTTTTTTTTTTTGTAGAGATGGGGTTTTTGCTGTGCTGCACAGGTTAGAACTCGTGGGCTCAAGTGTTCTTCCTGCCTAAGCTTCCCAAAGTCCTGGGATTACAGGTGCGAGCCACCGCCCTGGGCCATTAAATATACTTTTTAAAATACATTTTAAAAATACATTTTAATTTAAAGTTCTCTTTAGAAAATAAGACCCTTAGGTCAGTGGTCTTCAAACCTCCTATGTGTGGAGACAGTTGTCTTAATGCAGATTCTCAGACCACCCAAAAATTCTGAATTCTTTTGGGGAAGGTGGAGCCCCACAGGGCAGGCAGTATAATTCAGTATCTTCAAGTTCATTTGCTGACTCAGATATGCCTATTTACCTGCCAAAAATGATTACAATTTCAGAGAAACTCTTCTCAATTGTACACTATGTGTCCCTCAGTTTTTCCTCAAATGAACTGTTTTTTTCCTCCTCCTAAAAAATAACAGAATGGGAATTTTGAGAGGCAAAGAGGAATAGTAATATTTTTGGAAACTTGCAGGTCAGGTTTTCCTTTTAAAAGGAATGCTGAAATATATTCTTTTGAACAAGAGAAGTGCACCTTATTTGTGTTTCTCCTGCTTAATTGCAGTCCTTAAGGAAAGTGATTTTTCAGTGCCTAAGCACAGAGCTGAGAGCTTAATAAATGTTAGTTTTGTTGGTTTATATGTGAAATTGATTCTCACATTAGTAATAAGTAATAAGAAATAGTAAGCTCACAAAACATATAAACAAGGCTACTTTTTGGGAGAGACTTCAGGGTCCCATTTAACCTACATCTCCTAATATTCTATTCATAGAGGAAACTGATGCCTCATGGTCTCTGAATACATCTATCCCACCATTCAGTTCTTCTTTGGGTTTCCTGTACTAACCACTGCATTTATCCTTTTCCTGTGCTTTACTTCCTTGGGCTTTTTGTTTAAATTAACCAGCTACCTATCTCCTTTTCAAGTAGTTATACTATTTCTAACCCTTATAAGACAAATTTATTAGGTATATTACACGCTTGTACTTGCATGAGAAAGCTGGTGAAACTTTTGTCAGGGCTAGCGTGTGTATGAGATTTGCAAAATGTAAACTTAGGTCACTTCCATATATTTTTTGTGAGTGGAGGTTTGGCATAATTATATAATTCTAGTTTACAACACTCTAGTTTGACTGTTACGTTAATTGTAGAGCACCTTGTTAGGTCACAAATCCAGAAGTCTGGTACTGGACTTGGCAGGTTGCTTTCTTAGTGGCATATTAGTTTATATTAGAGCACATACTTCTCAAGATGACTTTTTTTTCTTATCCGTGACTCTCTCTTCTTGAGATTGGATAATATATTGGATTACTAAAGAAGTGTTAGTATTGAATCAAATAGTTTTATTTTCTCTAGACCAGGGTTAAACCTGATGAATTGTTTCTATTCTGTTATGGAGTATATCTTCTTGGTGACAAAGACTTTCTGCCTCTGATTTTTATCTTAGTCGTGGTTACATTTAATAATCCTGCTTTCCAGCTTTTCTCCTAGAGATCAGTTATCAGTGACTTGATACTTTGTCACCTTTTGTTTTCTGGTTTTGGGTTTTTTTTTTTAAACATGTAACATTGGCTTTTCCTGCTGACAACAGTAACACAGTTTCAGATCATGTTTATAGAATGGTTATTTCATCACCTAACTAATCTCACCTCTAGTGTATGGATTCTGGTAAACTCAGTCAACAGTCTTCACAGCCTTTTCTATTTTTACTGACTTTGATTTAAAATCTAATCTTGGATCTTGAGGTATTGCTTATGAATAATGTAATAATGAGGTACTACTTAGAACAAATAATGGTAACATACTCTAGTGCATACTATAGGCAAAAGCTAATGGAAATATAGGTAGAAGAAATGAACCAATAGTTATTGAATGCCTTTTGTGTACCGCAGATGTGGAAATAGCAAGAAAACTAGAATTGAAAGTAAAGCGTTGAAAATGTGACTGAATTGCTGCAATCTCATGATCAAATTTGAATGGATGAAGAGTTGCTTCTTAGGGAAGAGCAAAGAAAATGGTTTCTTGAGATGGAATCTACTGGTCCAGTTGCTGTGAACATTGTTAAAATGACAATAAAGGATTTAGGAATTACAGAAACCTGGTTGATAAAGCAGTGCCAGGGTGTGAGACAGTTGACTTCAATTTTGAAATAAGTTCTACTGGCTGGATGTGGTGGCTCACACCTGCAATCCCAGCACTTTGGGAGGCCGAGACTTGAGGTCAGGAGTTCAAGACCAGCCTAGCCAACATGGTGAAACCCCACCTCTACCAAAATTAGCCAGGTGTGGTGCACACCTGTAGTCCCAGCTACTTGGGAAGCTGAGGCAGGAGAATCTCTTGAACCAGGGAGCAGGAGGTTGCAGTGAGCCGAGATGGCGCCCCTGCACTCCAGCCTGGGTGACAGAGTGAGACCTTGTGTAAAAAAAAAAAAAAAAAAAAAAAAAAGGAAAAGGAAGAAAAGGTTTTACTGTGGGTGAAATGCTATCATGCTATCAAACAGCATCACATGCTACAGAGAAGTCTTGTAAAAGGATGTCAGTGTGGCAAACATTGTCTTTTAAGAAATTGTCACAGCTATCCCAATCTTAAACCACCACCACCCTGATGAGTCAGTAGCCATCGTTAACATTGGTGTAAGACCCTCCACCAGCAAAAAGATTGTTAGCATTTTTAGCAGTGACATATTTATCAATTACACATAATGCTGTTGTACGCTTTTAATAGACTATGGTATAGTGTAACCATAATTTATGCACTGGGAAACCAACAAATTCATGAGATTCGCTTTATTGTAGTGCTCTGGAATTGAGCCTGCAGTGTTTCTGAGGTACACCTGTGTATTTAGTATGTTCCTTGTATATAAAACCCCATTTTACAGAGTAGGAAACTAAGGCTTAGAGTTTGAGCAATTTTCCCATAGATACACCAATAAATTGAGGGCTGCAGAGACCACTTAAGTGGTTCTCTTAACAGTAGTCTAGACATGACGTGATGAGATTTGGCTTAGGAGTGACAACGGTAAGGAAGTTAAAGGATTCAGGAACCAAATACCAGTTACTGAGAAGAATGGCCTCAAAACATCACTTCTCAAGGAAGCCTTGATACCCTCACCCTTACTACACTGTATCCTCCATTTGAATGTTGTCAAGAGCTCTTCTCACAATTGTAAATAATAATTGTGTAATTTCGGTTTTTTTTCCTACTTTAGGTTGCTCCTTGAGGGCAGGACAGTTCTTACGGCTTTATCCCTTGCCTAAGCACAGAGAGGTCTGCGAGGTCAAAACTATTGTCATGATAGCAAGATGCTTGTCTTTTCCATTTATTCTCACAGTGTGCAGAGGCTACATGATGTGTGATGACATCCTCATTGATGTTAATGAATGGTGCTATACTTGAATTTACTACGGTGTCGTTAGGTAGGTTTAGGTATGCATACTTGTTTTTAGAAATTATTTTTTCCCCTTTTCCCATTTTTAGAAATCAACTCACTTTTTAGGTTATGCCTTCAGTAATCTTTGCAACCTCAATATTGTGCAATTGTTACTTTAAAATACTGTAGTTTTCTTTGTGCCTAAGCATAAACTTAAGTACATTTTGTTTTGTTTGCAATAGTGGTTTAAATATTTTCCCAAAATATCCAAATTTAAAAATTTTATAACTTTAGAATTTAATAAATTTATTCTAAAATATTTATATTTTTTTCATTTAAGAATGGATCATTGGCTTAGAAAGACTGCTTCTCATTTACTTATTGGCTATACCATCTGTATACTAATAAAAAACAAGATTTGATTTGGAAGGACTGACTCAAACTTAATGAAAATATGAAACCTGTCTTTCTGCTTTGGAGATACTTATCATGTTCTGCAGTAGAATAATTTAGTTCTTTTGTCTTTGTTTGGAGATAAGGTCTTGCTGTGTTGCCCAGGCTATTCACAGCTGCCATCATAGTGAACTACAGCCTGAAACTCCTGGGTTCAAGCGATCCTCCTGCCTCAGCCTCCTGAATAGCTGGAACTATAGGCATGCACCACCAAGCCTGCGCTTTGAGACAGGATCTTGCTCAGGCTAGTTGCTCAGGCTAGTCTTCAACTCCTAGCCCTGAGTGATCTTGCTTTGGGCCTCCCAAAATGTTGAGTTAATAGGCGTGAGCCACCATACCCAGCCAAAAATTTTTTTAGAGATGGGAATGGAATGATTTTGAATAGTGCTGGTGCCACCTATGCTGTGGCATCATTTTGAAACCAATCATTCAGAGTGCTTTTTTTGGTAAGGCATTACTTTTTAATGCAGGTATGCCACTACTGAAAAAAACAAAAAACAAAAAAAAACAGGTTTTAAAGCTAGAAATGAAAAAGCTACTTAAGTATCTTAAAAGATAAGTTACTTTATTATACACTAGAAACATACACAATAGCTGAAAAACGTAAAAAAATCTCACATTGCTGAATCTCTGCTGGCTGAAGTGTAAGTAAAAGATCATAGTAGTGCCACTGTTGAGTGATAACAGCAACTTGTCATTAAAGATGTGTGTGCAGACATGGATTCTGAGTTAATATCGAGTTAATATCTCATCTGTAGAAGTATACATTTGTCCCTTGCCTTAGGATTGGTTTCAGGACACCACTACCCCACCCTTGCTGGCCATTCGCCAAGGACACCAAAACCCAAGGATGTTGAAGTCCCTTATATAAAATGGCGCTGTATCAGCATACAACTTAACACACATCCTCCCATATACTTTAAATCATTTCCAGATTTCTTATAATATTTCATACAATGTGAATGCTATGTAAATAGTCGTTACATTGTGTTTTTATATTTGTACTATTGTTGTATTAAATATTCTCAAATATTTTCAAGCACATTTGGTTGAATCTGCAGATGCAGAACCTGAGGATATGGAGGGCTGACTGTGCTAATACCTTATAAATGGATGCATGCATGAACGTGGCTGGACTTGTTACTTGGCTTGTATTTGCCAGGCATCAGCATCAACTAGTTAAAGATACTCTTACGTGAAAGCTTGGCAGTAAACACATGTCCTGAAGTAATGCAAGTGTAGAATAACTTCTTAAAATCTCATGGTTTATCCTAAACTATATGTTGACATAAGAGTGGTGATAAGGCAACAGTAGGTAAAAGTAAAACTTCAGGCACCTTGGCACAAACTGAGGCAGTGGTATCAAACTGTAAGTTATTCTTCACTGCCATGCATTTGTGGTGTGAACCCCCACGAAAGAAAAAAACCAGTTTCCCTCAAGAATGTCCTTGTGAAAGCAGTGACATTTTGTTAAATCTTAAACCCTCCAGTACATAACTTTTTGAAATGGTTGTCTCAAGAAAAAGCACTCATGTAAGCTGAATTATTTGCTATTTCCTTGGAGCCTAACAACTGACAGCAATTGTTTTCAATGATAAAATCCAAATGTTGAGTCAAAATCAGAATTTTGGGAAAACTTGTGCCTAAAACCAGGAACTTGACAGCTTCCCAATACTTCATGAGATAAGTGATATTGAAAATAATTTTTTTTAGGGGGGGACACTTGGCTGACTGCAACCTCTGTCTCCTGGGTTCAAGCAGTTCTCCTGCCTCAGCCTCCTGTGTAACTGGGACTACAGGCGCGTACCACTGTACCCGGCTAATTTTTGTATTTTTAGTAGAGATGGGGTTTCACCATGTTGGCCAGGGTGGTCTTGAACTCCTGACCTCAGGTGATCCACCTTGGCCTCCCAAAGTGCTAGGATTACAGGTTTAAGCCACTGTGCCCGGCCAATGATATTTTAGGTAGTATACAGTAAAATGGGCCAACATTTGGGAGATTTACATAACTCAGTGAACCTATATTTTCCTAATGACTAATACATGAGATTATAGAAAACTGCTAGTAACATTGTAACCAATGCAAAAGAAACAATTCAGTTGTCTTCTATTTAAGTCAGACATTTAGGGAAACTGAATTGCCAAAATGTAAAACAATGCACCTATTTTTTTAAAAAATATGCATTTGTTGCTATAATATTTAAATATTTTACTTTCTAATATGGTAAAATACTAAGTGATTTGGGGCCCTCAATCTTTAAGAATGTGAAGGGATTCTCTCAGGCCACAAGGTTTAAGAAATGGCTACTCTAGCACAACGCACATAGTAAATATAAATACTCAAGTACCTGTTGAATGACTTCATGGAGTTAAAGTGACTCCTGGTATTAAACCTGTATGGCTGGGATAATGGGCATGCTAGGACAGGAAGCAGATTTCCTTAACTTCAGCATTGTAACTCGTTAACAAACATGTTAGCCTGAGACAGAAGTATTAAGGGGTGACAGGAAAGCCTTTCATAAGCAATGTGATACTTTTCACATTATTCAACATGTTATAAAATTTGGTATACAGGCCTATGGTGTTTCTCCTGAACTTTTGCCAGAGTAGAATGGTTCATGTTTTTCCTCATAGATTTTCACTCCTCACTAAACTTCATGGCATCTAACATGAACTTATTAGAAAAGGCTATGCTTGAGAATAAGGATATCTTTTTTTCTATGCCTATGTTGTTAACGAGTATGAAGCGCTTAGAGGCTTTAATGTACTTCAGGTTCCAAAGACATTTCCAAATTTTCCCATTTTCAGTCTTCAACTTAACATTTTGGTCCTCGCGGTGGAGACCTGAGTCCTATCTGACATTGGGCCTACAGTTAGGGCAGAATTTCCTAAACTGCCATTTTTAAAGAAATAAGGGTAACCAAATGTTCCCCTTAAAAGCACTCTGGTACACTCTAGTATTGGGAGATAACTATCTTCCCCAATTAGATTTGTAAAATCTTTCTCAATATTTACATTTTTTTCCCCTCAATTATATTGACTTTTTCATTCCCAGTAACAATATGTCTGGTCTGTAACTGAGTCATTCTGTGTTTAGATTACAGATTCATTTCCCCATCTTTTCACATTCTTTTAGTCCAGGAGACCCACTTTGAAGGTTAAAACCAAGGTCACACAATGAATAGGCGGCAGTGTCACATATAACTCAACTCCAAGCCTCATGAATCCTGCTTATAGCCCACTGCCTATTCTAATCACCAGATTGAAAAACCCCATACTAGGGAAGAAGATGGCAAACTATTGCCCACTACATATTTGCCATCAGTCTTGTCAAATTTTTATTGTAGTATTTAATAGGATTAAAGCTATGATGAATCAAGTAAAAAATTATTTCCTTAAAAACTAAGCTAATAGGCAAAAATACTCGTGTGTTCAACAAATACCCACTCTGGCAGATAGATAGGATACCCTGCCCTTAGTGTGGGCGGGCGGGGGGGGGGGGATGACATCATGGTGAAAACAGACATGGTCCTTGAACTTCCTGGTTCTGTGGGTTGCTTAATTTGAGGTTTAAATGGTTTCTCCCACCAGGTGAAAAGTTTTGTGTTCAGCCCATAAATAAAGCAGCTGTGAATTCTGATAGTGGTAAAAAGGCCAGTCTAGGATACAAAACCTTCATAAACATTTCCTATTCATTATGAAGTGTGGGGTAGGAGATCAGAGAAACCAGATGAGGATTGCTGGCTGTGCTGCTAATGTGAACTCTTCTTTCACAAGTATTGTGTCCTTTTATTCTCAATGGAGACATCAAAAAGTATTAAGAGGAGTACTATTATAATACTAATAGGATACTGAAAATCTATGCTGAATGCAGCCAGAGGCTCCAAAATAAACAATACTATGATGAGTTCCACAAAAAAACCTCAACTACTCTTTGTTCCAGGGAAGCACCATTTTCCACAAAACTCTCAAGAAGGACTTGTTGCAACTAGAAAAGCAAATGTGAATCGTGATCCAGGAGAAAATAACAACTCACATAACTCCCAAATTAAAAGTTTTCCAAAGATGCATCAGTTTTTTTCTCTTGGCCTTTTAAGAAACTAGCCAACAAATACTCTGACAGGCTTGTGTTTGGTTTTGAAAACACACACCTTAGTGTACTGAAAGAAAAACAGTTTCTTTTAATTTGGTTTGTTGGTCCCATACCCCATCTATCAATGTATGTGCTATTTACAAATAGAAATGTTCTATACTAACAGTATTTTTGCAGTACCTTGGATAATTCCTAGATCTCTATTTTCATTCTGTGTATTAATGTGAATAACCGATGGATATTTTAATATTTAAGGCAGATGGTAAACTTTCCTATAGGTCTTGTGAGACTTCGTCTTATAGGCTGAACACCATTCACAAAATGTAATAATGCTTCATGCCTTCAGGTTGAGGTAAAGAAATTGAGCAACTGGATTAGCAAAGCTGCAAAGACAATGAAATGTGGCCTAAGATGTAATTATGTTCTCTGCCCTTCCTTTGGGCCAGGGTAGTTTTGCACTTAACACAATGGAAAATAGGCCATAAAGCCTGAAAATAAAATGTTCTAAACCCCAATCTCACAGCACTTTAGTAGGCTTTTCACTAGACATCTAATTTAAAGTATTTTCAACAAAATACTAATTAAGCTACCACTTCAAAAGAGCTTCAAGGAAAAGCTCTGCATTCTTATAAAATCTTTTTGAGACAGTTTCGCTCGTCGCACAAGCTGGAGTGCAATGGCGTGATCTTGGCTCACCGCAACCTCCGCCTGCTGGGTTCAAGTGATTCTCTAGCCTCAGCCTCCTGAGTAGCTGGGAATTACAGGCGCCCGCCACCACACCTGGCTAATTTTTGTATTTCTAGTAGAGACGGGGTTTCACCATGTTGGCCAGGCTGGTCTCCTGACCTCAGGTGATCTGCACACTTCGGCTTCCCAAACTGCTGGAATTACAGTTGTGAGCCACTGTGCCTGCTCTCATAAAACTTATCATCACATTACATTCACACCTTTTGCTAACCAGGATGAAGAGCCTTAAACAGGTTTAAAGAGTGCAGACTGCACTTTTGTTAATACTATTTTTCTCTCCAAGTTCTTTTATGCTAACATTTCCAGTCGTGGGAAGTACAAGTACTATTAGTCATCTTCATTCTTTGCATTACCAAAGAGTTCCTCTTTCTCCATCTTGTTCTGAAGGATGAACAAAAGCTTGAGGTGTACGTATCAGAATATAAACTGCAGCACGAAGACCACCAACGTTCACCCAGACTGTATCCACCTTTCGCCATACATGTCGCATTCCAGATAACGCCTGTGTACACACCAAAAGCATAACAATTAGGTTGACAATCTACTTTTACATCAACCAAGATTCTTAACTGCCAGATAAGAAACCTCAGGGGAAGAGAAAACAAATCTTATCCAAACAAACATCCCCAAATCTCAAAAAGATCCCAAAGTTGCCACAGGCTGCAATTTTGAGCTAATGTGTATAGCACCTTGGTAAAGCATTTTGTGTCTTGAGTAAGTAGCACAGCTCGGCCTGTGGTAGGTGTGCAGACACGGCTCATCTCCCGTAGGCAAGCTGGATAAAGGTTCCAGTTTCTCTTCTTGGATCCCATCCTATAATAGAAGGTCTCATGAGTCAAACACTGTTGCAAAAGATACAAAATAGAAGGACTACATGAAACAAAAACAGTTTCATGCATCCTGAGGCATGAAAAATAGCTGTAGTTTTAGAAACCAGACCTTTGCCATTACATGTCAATGAAATAAGCTGAGTTAGTAAACTGCTTAGAATTCTGAATCAAAAAAATTTTTTTTGGACAACTGTGTTAGTTATATGACTTATCCTCTTAGTATATATAATAAGCAGTCAAACTATATAAACCAAACAAGTGATTAGAAATCATTTAGGCCGGGTGTTTTGGTGGCTCATGCCTGTAATCCCAGCAGTTTGGGAGGCTGAGGTGGGCAGATCACCTGAAGTCAGGAGTTTGAGACCAGCCTGGCCAACATGGTGAAAACCCGTCTTTACTAAAAATACAAAAATTAGCTCAGCATGATGGCACGTGCCTGTAATCTGAGCTACTCAGGAGGGTGAGGCAGGAGAATCCCTTGAACCCGGGAGGCAGAGGTTACAGTGAGCCGAGATCGTACCACTGCACTCCAGCCTGGGCAACAGAGCAGGGCTCTGTCTCAAAAAAAAAAAAAAAAAAAAAAAAAAGAATCATTTATGCTGAGAAACAGAATCAGAACCAAGTCTTCTACCACCTTTTTGTGTAAGATATATAATTCAAGAATGGGCTAGAAAGTGAATTACAGGTAATTTAAAAATGAACCTCCTATGACGGTCAGGATTCAAAATGTAGTTAATACATTCCTGAGTTCTCAGAAGAAACATAATGGGTGAATCCATCATGTTGTTAAGTGAAAAATAGCTCTGCTAAGCCTGCCACAATTCAAGATTTTTTTCCTGACTTAGAATAAACACAAGGAAAATAATGACATATTTAGAAGACAAGCAGGTACTAGTATAACAAGTGAAAGTAAAATTCATTAAAAAAAAAGCCAACCAATTCTCACCTTTTTCCAAATGGCAAATCTGTTACAATAATATCCACAGAGCCAGTTCTCAATGGCAGATTGCAGATATCCCACTGAACAGCATCTATGGGCAAGCCCCAGGATGGTTTGCTGTGGGGACAAAGGAAAGGTGCTTCAACATATTGTGAAGCATAAAATTGTTACAATTTTTGTTTCCGAAAAGAGACTGCTACAGCAAAATATAAAATGCTAAGGATATCAGTGATAATATCAACCTATTCGAAATTTAAGAAGTGGCACAAAGGTAAAAAATAGAAGGTCAGGCTGGGCATGGTGGCTCGTGCCTATAATCAGCACTTTCAGGGGCTGAGGTGGGAGGATCACTGGAGTCCAGGAATTTGAGACCAGCTGAGCAACACTGTGAGACCTTGTCTCTAAAATACTTTTTTATAATTTAGCACTGCATGATGGCACACACCTATAGTCCCAGCTACTCAGGAGGCTGAGGTGGGAGGATCACTTGAGCCCAGGAGTCAGAAGATGCAGTGAGCTAGGATTGTGCTGCTGTACTCCAGCCTGGGTGACAGAGCAAGACCCTGTCTCAGAAAAAAGGGAAACAAACTGAAAACATGATTGTCATGCAGAGAACTGCAAAAGACAACTTTAAAAACAATGCTGAAGCAGTAAATTACATAACCGATGATACAAAAATTTAAGTTGCTGATAAAACATACACTGGAAAAAAAAACACTAAAGAAAAGATTATGGGGTGACATATCTGAAGAATAAAGTTTGTAAAACTAGTAATAACAGGAGGCCTAAAAGAAAAACAGATAGTAAAATTGGCAAATATATATGTAATTGTTTCAAGATGAAAAACCAAAAGGAAATATATGTGCCATGCTATATAAAACAAGACTAAGAAAAAAGATAAAAAATATAGATGACAGAAGACAGAATGAATAATAATAAATACAAAGGATTTAAATCCTCCCCATTAAGGCAAAGCAACTGGTTTAAGAAACAAAATAACGCACAGGCTAAGAACTGAAGGTAAGTCAAAGGTTATCAGCAGAAATTAAGGATTTAATTGACATTTAATGAAGAATTTAAGAAAAAAATACAATAAAAGCAAACACTACATAATTTTTTAAAGTACATATAAAATATGTATTATAACCGCATACCAATAACTGCACAAAAGGCGAAAAATATTAAAAACCAAAGTAAAATGGATAGAAATGTACAGGTTGAGGCCGGGCACAGTGGCTCACGCCTGTAATCCCAGCACTTTGGGAGGCCGAGGTGCGCAGATCATGAGGTCAGGAGATTGAGACCATTCTGGCTAACATGGTGAAAACCCGTCTCTACTAAAAATACAAAAAAAAAAAAGCTGGGGATGGTGGTGGGTGCCTGTAGTCCCAGCTACTTGGGAGGCTGAGGCAGGAGAATGGCATGAACCCGGGGGGCGGAGCTTGCAGTGAGCCAAGATCAAGCCACTGCACTCCAGCCTGGGCGACAGAGGGAGACTCCGTCTCAAAAAAAAAAAAAAAAAAAAAAAAAGGACAGGTTGAACAGACAGTGTAGGTACAAACAAGATAAAATATTCAGAAGCTAGAAAAAAAAGTTTGTTTAAATGTTTATCAGTTTTAATAAAAAAAAAAAAAAGACTGGCCATATACTAGGCTCATAAAAACCCTCAATAAATATGAAACAACCATTCAAAATTAATTCATCACAATAAAACAAATCCGTATTTAAGAAAATTGAAGCCTTCCAACTACTTGTCTTAATACACGTAAAAGGATTTAATGTTGATCCATAGACCAGCAGCATCAGCATTGTCCCGGAGTTTCCTGGAAAATGCAGACTCTTAGGTCCCATCCTAAACTACTGAGTCAGATCTGTGTTAACAGTACTCCCAGGTTATTCACATGTACATTAATGTTTGAGAAGCACTGTCCTAAAAAATTAGACAATGAAATATATAACCAATAACTTAGTAATAAAATAGAGGAGAGGCTATATAAACTGCAGTATTTCTATACGATGGAATTTATGTAGTGACTTTAAAAGACTATGGTCCGGGTGTGGTGACTCATGTCTCTAATCCCAGCAGTTTGGAAGGCTGAAGCGGGAGGATCTCTTGAGGCCAGGAGTTCGACACCAGCCTGGACAAAACAGCAAGATCCCCATCTCTATGAAGAATTTAAAAAATTAGCTGGGCATGGTGGCACATGCCTGTATTCCTAGCTACTAGGGAGGCCAAGGCAGGAGGATTGCTTGAGCCCAGTAGGTTGAGGCTACAGTGAGCTATGATCATGCCACTGCACTCCAGCCTGGGTGACAAAATGAGACCCTGTACCCAAAGCAAAAAAGAAGCCTATGTAAAAATATACTGTTTAAAATTTTGTGAAATTGAGTCAATAGAATATTCTTCCAATATGTGGGGGAAAAGACATATGAATAAGACAGAAATGAAAAATTGCATATGGTGGGGAAATTATAGCTAAAATAATGTTTTTAAAATGTAAATTATTTTCAATAAACTTTAAAAATGTAAATGGAGTCTCATAGTGTATTCATTTTGGTTACAACGATGTCACAATGCACTGGGAGTTTTAATTCATAAAGTCTATATAAAAAGTGATTCTCTAACTCTAAAAGATGCTAAGAAATCTTTTAAATTTTTACCCTTCTTTAATTTGGCTCTTGGTCAATAAAGATGCAATGTTATTTGCTGCTCTATTCACAGCCAGTGGATTATTATCACCAGCAATATGGAAACAGTCAGACCATTCAGTAGCCCCCTAAAAGATAAGAGTGTATGTTAAAACAAAAGTAGCAAACTGTAAAATATGATTAAATTGTCAACAAACAAAGACAATCCAGTGCTTTTCTAGAGTGGCAAAACATTGCATGTTGTCAACTGTGCTATTTCCCTGGCTGAAAATGCCCTCTTATTCTTTCTCTGCTTGCTGAACCTCTACCCATCTCTTAAGACCCAGCTCAAACCTCATGCCCTTTCAATATCAACCTTAACTCTCCAAGCAGTCTCATGTGCCCCTCCCAAAAGCACTTTGTATGTACGTACCTCTGCCAGTGCACTTGTTCTAAGGTTAATTATTTCTTCCCCTTTATGCCTCCCAACTAACCTGGGAGCTCTCTGAGGTCTAGTATTTTATTCACTTGCTCATCCAGCAGTGTCTGGCACACTAAATAAATTCTAAGTTAATGCAGTTTGAAAATATTTGAAATTTGTGGTTGTGGGAGTTTACATAATCTAATATATTTGAGAATTGCAAAATAAAATGCTATTTCCAGCTGGGCATGGTGGCTCACACCTGAAATCCCAGCAATTTGGGAAGCTGAGGCAGGAGGATTTCTTGAGCCCAGGAGTTCAAGACCAGCCTGAGAATATGGTGAAAGCCCATCTCTACAAAAACACAAAAATCAGCTGGGTGTGGTGGTGTGCACGTGAGTCTCAGCTACTTGAGAGGCTGCGGTGGGAGAATGGCTTAAGCCAGGGAGGCAGAGGTTGCAGGGAGCTGAGATCACATCACTGCACTCCAGCCTGGCTGACAGAGCAAGACCCCAGGTCAAAAAAAATAATAGTAAAATGCAATTTCCTTTGTATGATAGGCTTTTGAATGGTAACCACCATATCACTGGAAGGATTTTGTAATTATAAAAAACCTGTCAGCAGAACATAAATACCAAGCTGTCACATATCATTTGTGGAATGAGGTGACATGTGACCCTAGGCCTGAACAATGTTCTATGCAGAATAACAGAAGGTTTCTGACATGAAAGCTGGGAAAGGTCTGCCTCTGCTTAGGGGTGAGTACCAAACACCTTTGTGTTCCTTTGTGAACAGTAACATACTTCTCATCCATGAGTGCAGTGCTTCGTTAAGTTTTTCTTTTGCCCAGACACTTGAGGGTGATAACATACTCCTGTCTACAATCCTACGATGACGTCAAACAAAAGGGAAGTTGAAGTATCCCAGAATTTTGGGTGGGTGGGGATGTAGAGGGGACCTAGAGTTTGAGGAAGACTCTTAGTGATTCCGATTCCCAAATATTCTTTTTTTTTTCTCCTAAACCTATTCAGATTTTCAGCATTGGAAAGAATTGGGTTTTATAGTATAACACTTCTAAATTAAAAAAAAAAAGTATTCTAGATCAAGTATTTTATACTTTGGTGGACAAATCTTTATATATACCTTGTCAATTTCTTCATAATTTTATTCATTTTGATCATATATCAGCTTAGGGTTTTCTACATTGACATCTGCATGTCTACTCTTACATGGAAATGGCTCAAACCTCATGTTTTAATTTTTTTCGGCCTTTATTTTTACGCGGAGCTCTGTTGTGTATTTCTTGACATGCGGTGACCTTACCTGCTATTTCATACACATATCATGATTTCATACTAGAAAAAAACACTCTGCTTTGTTCCCAGAATGCTTCTTGGCCACAAGAAGGACTGGGTTTTTACTGTGCAGTCTCTTTACACCACAGTAATTTCTCTAGCTCTCACGGAACACAGTCACATGTAGACTTCTATGATTTCAGTCTTGGATTTTAACTCCCAGAACACAGATATCATTTTCTAATTACAGTTTGGATTATTTCTCCCCTTGTAGGCTTGCTTTGAACTTGCTCATCTGTCCAGTTTCTACCCAATCATATAATCTGCTGTGTCTCCCTGCAGGTTATTCAAATTGGCTGTCAGTATACTATACAGAAGAACTACTATGTTTCACACAAACTTCAGTGATTTTACTGGGAGCTCCCTCTTCTAAATTGTTTAAAAACATATAGATGATACTGATTATTCAAGGGGAATCTACTGTGAAATATTCTCCATTTAGAAAATGCCTTTCCATTTCTTGCTTTGCTTTACACAATTTTTATGAGTCCTCTCAATATCATGGTAATTTTGAAAACTATTTAGGAGCATTTGGTATTAAGCTTGTTAGACTTCCTAAAAAATCCAAGTAATGTTCATAAGTTTCCCCTTTTTACAACTATACTTATTGCCTCTAGGAACTTAAGTGGATTACAGAGAAGAAAATTGCCTTCCTCAAGTTTATGCTTATGCCTTCAATTATCTTTTCCCATTCAAGTCTACCAGCTTGTCTGTTACACAAAGAGGACTCATCAGCAGTTTGTAATTCTCAGCTTCCTCTGTAATCTAGTGAATAGATGTCACTAACAATGTATCTAGTACAGTGGCACATGGCTCTTTGAAATAAGTAGTTACATTCTTTACAAAAAAGTTCCAACTTTTCTATCGTTAATTATTTTAAAACTCTTGGGTCCACTGATCCAACCATGGAGATTTCATTATGTCTAATTTGCCCATTAGGTCTAGAATATTCTGGATGTATCACTCTTATCTAAAAGCTAAAGAAATATGATTACCTCTATTGGTATTGCCCCAGTTCCACACATTGGGTCGACTATTATATCATAAGGCAGAGGATCACAGAGCCTAGAGAAAAGAAAACAGCCTACGTGAAGACGCACTCAAAAGCTGAGGCTTCTATACTGATGATTCCTGAAGCTTTAAGATTGAGGACCTATCACACTAGCCTGAAGGAACACCAATCTACACATATTTTAGAAATCAATTTGTGGCCGCACACGGTGACTCACGCCTGTAATCCCAGCACTTTGGGAGGCTGAGATGGGTGGATCACTTGAGGTCAGGAATTCAAGACCAGCCTGGCCAACATGGCGAAACCCTGTCTCCACTAAAAATACAAAAAATTAGCTGGGCATGGTGGTGGGTGCCTGTAAACCCAGCTAGTATGAAGGCTGAGACTCGAGAATTGCTTGAACCGAGAAGGCGTGGATTGCAGTGAGCCAAGATCATGTAAGATCCAGCCTGAGTGACAGAGCAAGACTCCGTCTTAAAAATAAATAAATAAATAATAAATTTGTAATGATACGTTGACTGTATATTCTATTACTTGGGAAAAAAATCATTATAACTAAATTTCCTTTGACTATCTTCCAAAATCCCATTTCACTCTCAGGTGAAATTTAGTTTGCAGACATCTTAAAGTACACACGTATACACACACACACACAAGCTCATGCATACTTTTAGACAACAGTGTTGTTTTCAACAGAAACCTGTATTACATTAAAAAGACTGAAAAATGTCTCAAGTCAAACATGCACCAATATAAGGTTACTGGCAATGGGACATTCAGTATTCCTTTCCTTTTGAATTTAAAGATAATCTTGATATAAAAAAATTGCTCTGTGGGACTAGGTAATAAAAAAAGGAAAAAAACGCTTTACTTTGAGCACTTAGTATTTGCTGGGCATGGACTTAAGCTCTTTCCATGCATTATCTCACGGAATCCTCAGTAAGGACCCTGTTAGATAATTATCATTATTCTCATTTTAAAGGTAAGCTGATGCAAGGAAACATGAAGTTACCTGCCCAGGGACACAAAACCAGTAGGTAACAGATTCAAGATTAGAGGCATTACTGTTAGTGGCTTAACTGTTATCCTCTTTATGAAGCATCCCACCCTGAAACAGGTCAGTAGGTTTCTTCCCTTCTCTTGTTCTTCTAATCTTTTCATGTGTTGGTGTGGGACTTATCGCATGTATGATAACTACTTATGTCCCTCACAAGACAGATTCTTCGGGGTTAATAGTGGGTTCTTATTGTAACATTGGTCCTGCTCTATCTCCTTGTTCCTACTCCTCAACATATGGCAACAGAATCCTTGACAACCCTCTTGAGGGGGTAAGCACCCTGTACTCCAAGCCATTCCTGATGGTCAGGGGTGAATATCTGACCAAAACAATGTCAATCAGATCCTCTCTTCCAGGAATTTGGAACAAAGAGCTAAAAGCCCTAGGCAGTGTGGGTTGGTCGTTTGGAATTGGAAATACATAAATTTAGATGAGAAAGCATGTAGATGAGAAGAGACAAGAGTCCACAGGCTCTAAGGGGAGATAAAAATGGCTGCCTACATTTCTGGTGGTTTTCCAAGATGTGGTTCCTACCCTTCTTGAGAACCAACATTCAGTTTTTCTGTAGAATCCCCAAGATTTCTCTTTATCTTTCCAATAAACCCCTCTGGCACAATTATCACTTTTTTATCCTAAACTTGATTACTTAGATTTTAAATTTGCACCCAAAATAACACCCTCTCTGTATCCCTGGTTTCTACCATATGCCTTGCAGTAGATAATGCATATTTGTTAAATTAACGAAGACTAGAAGATTTTCCTTTATCAAATGGGCCCAATTTTCTATTATTGTCATTGAATTAATATGTTAGGAAGATAAGAGATTGGAAGAGAAGGGCTGGGCGCGGTGGCTCACGCTTGTAATCCCAGCACTTTGGGAGGCCGAGGCGGGCGGATCACGAGGTCAGGAGATCGAGACCACAGTGAAATCCCGTCTCTACTAAAAATACAAAAAAAAAAAAAAATTAGCCGGGCATGGTAGTGGGCACCTGTAGTCCCAGCTACTCAGAGAGGCTGAGGCAGGAGAATGGTGTGAACCCGGGAGGCGGATCTTGCAGTGAGCCGAGATCGCACCACTGCACTCCAGCCTGGGTGATAGAGCGAGACTCTGTCTCAAAAAAAAAAAAAAAAAAGAGATTGGAAGAGAAGAAATACAGTCATGCATTGTATGACAACCTTCCAATCAATGGTGGACCAAATGTATGAATGCAGTAATTATAATACCATTATTTTTCCCTACCCTTTCTATGTTTAAATACACAAATACCACTGCGTTACAACTGACTACAATATTCAGTACAATAACATGCAGTACAGGTTTGTAGCCTAGGAGCAATAGGAGATACCACATAGCCCAGGTGTGTAGTAGGCTACACCATCTAGATTTGTATAAGTACACTCCATGAGGTTCGCATAATGATGAAATTGTGTGATGACACATTTTTCAGAATGTATCCCTGTCATTAAGTGATGCATGACTGGACTTAACTACCAGGACATACCAGGCACTGTATATAATAGGTATTTTGCATATGCTTCAGCATTTAATCCTCACTAATAATCCTTTAAGTCTCATATCAAATCCATTTTGCCATCTGGAAAACAGAAGCTTTAGAGAAAATAAACATTTTCAAGTGGTGAAAAGAAGCACCCAATAAAAGAGAGAAGGGCAAAGGAGAAGGAAAGATAGGTCGTGTACTCTGAAAAGTAAAAAATTCTAGGATGATTCCTGAGTTGCTGTGAGTATAAAGCTTAAAAATATAAGTAAAAGCTCTTTCTGTTCATTTACACATTATACACATAAAAATCTCTGCTTTCATCTTTTTCACTGCACAGAAATGAAACAGCAAAATTTGCTCTATCTCCCAACACACATATCCTTGCTAAACAGAAACGTGGTAACCGCATTCAAGAGGCAGGTGAAAACTATTACTCTCAATTTAAAATCAAGAAAACTGGGCGTGGTGGCTCACACCTGTAATCCCAGCACTTTGGGAGGCCGAGGCGGGTGGATTACCTGAGGTCAGGTATTTCAGACCAGCCTCGCCAACATAGTGAAATGTCGTCTCTATTAAAAAAATACAAAAATTATCTGGGCATGGTGGCAGGCACCTGTAATCCCAGCTACTCGGCTGAGACAGGAGAATTGCTTGAACCCAGGAGGCAGAGGTTACAGTGAGCTGAGATCTCGTCACTGCACTCCAGCCTGGGCGACAGAGTGAGACTTTGTCTCAAAAAAAGAAATAAAGAAAACCGAGCCACCTATTAAGCAGTATTTTCAGATCACAAGGAGTCAATACTGGATAGAAGGGAAAGAAATAAATCATTAGCTTTCCATTCTATTCTTTATCCACTACATTCCAACACAGTACCTCAAACACACACACACACAAATCAGGTTTGAAGGGAATATTCAAACCAAGGTGCCACTTTAAGCTGGATGGCAAACTCATCTTCTTACCTGAGCATCCCATAGGCAAGAGTTGATCTAAGAGTTGTAGGTCCAAAATGTGTTATATTTCTTCGGTGGAGACTCTCTTCAGTCAATGCAATGCCCACAATGACTTCATTATCATGGATGTTCAAAAGAACCTATAGTAAAGTGAACAAGACAAAATAGTTTTAGGATTGTTCAAACTGCACTTAGTAGTAAGACTTTTCTGACCTGGGCCGGTTCACCCCTCCTTAGGCAACCTGTTGGTCCCCCACTCCTGGGAGGTCACCATATTGATGCCAAACTTAGTGCAGACACCTGATCGGCATAGCGCACCACAGCCCAGAACTGTCTAAAAAGTTAAGACATTTAAAAAATACATATTAAAAAACCTCTAAGTCTTCAAAATATGTTTGTGTTATAAAAATTGGGGTGAAATCTGGTTGTAGCCAATAAACATAGTGAATTAAAAGAAAATAATAGATGTTAAAATGAACGAAAAAAACTATATACTATATGATTTCATTTATATGAAGTTCAAAAATTGGCAAAACTAATTTTTGGTGGTAGCAGTCAGATTAGTGATTGCCTTGAGTGGGTACTGACTGGGAAAGGGCAAGGGGAGCCCGAGGTATTGGAAATACTTTGTATCTTTATCTGGATGCTGTTTACACATCGTGTATATAAGTAAAAACTTACTGAAGTGTACACTTAAGATTTGTGTACTTAAGGGGTGCAAAGTATATCTCAACAAAAATGTTTTAAAAATTGGTAAAGTCTCAAATGAAAAGTCTTATTACACTGAGTGTGGTTGCACAGGCCCATAGTCCCAGCTACTCGGGAGGCTGAGGTGGGAGGACTGCTTGAGCCTGGGAGGTCAAGGCTTTAGTGAGCCACGATTGCACCACTGCACTCCAGTCTGGGTGATACGGCAAGATCCTGTCTCAAAAGTGAACTAAACTAAACTAAAATGTTCCCCAATCCTTCACCGAAAGACTTCCTGAGCTTAACCACAGCAGAAGCACAGCTGATACTCATACAGCACTTCCTAATGCAAAGCACTGTTCTACACATTTTACATACATGGCCTCATCTCATATTCACATCCCCTAAGCTAGGTATTATTCCCCTTATAAATGAGGATACTGAGGCACAAAGACAGCTCCTCAGGAATTCCCTTTTTTTTGAGACAGGGTCTCACTCTGTCGCCCAGGATGGAGTGCAGTGGCATGATCACAGATCACTGTGGCCTGGACTTCCTGGCTCAAGCAATCTCTTACTTCAGCCTCCCAAGTACCTGGGACTACAGGCGTGTGTCATCATACTCAGCTAATTTTTTTTTTTTTTTTTTTTTGTAGAGACAGGGTCTCCCTATGTCGCCTAGGCTGGTCTTGAACTCCTGGCCTTAAGCAATCCTCCAATCTCGACCTCCCAAAGTGCTGGGATTACAGGTGTGTGTCACCACACCCAGCCTCCTCTGGGATTTAAACCAATGCAGCACGGCTGCAGAAACTGTCCTCTGAATCACCTTGCTAACTTTTAGACATCACTGTTCTAGTTAACCTATTCATTTTATTTTTAAAAAAATTTATTTTATTTTTAGTAGAGACAGGGTCTCACTATTTTGCCCAGGCTGGTCTCGAATTCTCAGGCTCAAGCGATCTGCCTGCCAAGGCCTCCCAAAGTACTGGAATTACAGGTGTGAGCCACCTATTCATTTTCATGGCAGTATATGAGGAAAAAAAGGAATGGGGAATTAGACTCCTGATTTGACATGCACAAAAAAGTTAGAAAGAATCAGTGACTTGCCCCAGATTCAAGTGTCCCAAAAGCAACAGAAATTGGCTCTTTGGTAAATGTATCAGCTGCTAGAGATGTTTTAAGCCGTCAGAGACTTAAAGACTTTAGTTCCTATGGTTCACATGTCAATCACCTAGATAAAAGAGGATTAAGACCAAGGAAAGTAAATATACTAAAATGAGGTACCTCGCTTTGGAAATCTAGCAGAATTTAAGAAAGAGGAGAGCTGACTCTAGGATGAGTATTAGCAATGATGTCCTGATTTGAGGTGGTCAGGGTTTGTTTTGTTTAAAAAATGGACTTTTTTTTTTTTTTGGAGACGGAGTCTTGCTCTGTCACCCACGCTGGAGTGCAGTGGCATGATCTTGGCTCATTGCAACGTCTACCTCCCTGGTTCAAGTGATTCTCCTGCCTCAGCCTCCCCAGTAGCTGGGACCACAGGAGTGTGCCACCACACTGGGCCAATTTTTGTATTTTTAGTAGAGACAGGGTTTCACCATGTTGGCCATGCTGGTCTCAAATTCCTGACCTCGAGTGATCCACCTTCCTCGGCCTCCCAAAGTGCTGGGATTACAGGCATGAGCCACTGCGCCCAGCCTTATTTTATTTTTTCAGTAGCAAAGCTCTGCAACCAAGACACACAAAAACAAAATAACTATTTTAATTCTGGTTGAATTTTATAATATGAAAGTCCACACAATATAGTAAAAGAGTACTCTATTAGAAATCAGGCCAGGTGCGACTATAATCCCAGCACTTTGGGAGGCCAAGACAGGCAGATCACTACAGGAGTTTGAGACCAGCCTGGCCAACAGGGTGAAACCCCAAGTCTACTAAAAAATACAAAAATTAGCCAGGTGTGGTGGCATGTGCCTGTAGCCCCAGCTACTTGGGAGGCTGAGCACAACAATCATTTGAACCAGGAAGGTGGAGGCTGCAGTGAGCTGAGATCGTACCACTGCACTCTAGCCTGGGTGACAGAGCAAGACTCTGTCTCAACAAAGAAAAAGAAAACAGACAACTCAACCTTGATAGCTTCCATCTATGGAGCACTTAGTGTATGCAAGGTATTGCACCAAATATTTTAAATGTACCTCATTTATCCTTCAGGATAACCTTAAAGGTACATAATATTATTGGCTCCATTTGAAACAGAGGCTCAGAGACTACCTAGTCCAAAGTTAGACAGTTGTGGAGTCAAAATTTGGATCTAAATCTGTCTCCATAGCCTATGCTCTTCTTAACCACACCCTACTATTTCCTCAACTTAATTGTGCATAACATTGGGTTAGTCTGAAAATTCTACAAATCTGTGACAGCATTCTTCAATCACCACAGTCAGAGCCTATACCTACCTCCACATCAAAGTTGGTCATGTCAGCCTTCCACTTAAAATAATCTTGAACAGCACCCCCAAAATCTCTTGCAGCCTCATTTGAGGTAAAGCAATGTTTCTCTCCTGCCCTGTTGCATGTGACTCTAAACTTCAGCACTTGAGGCTCAGTTTCTTCTTTTGAGCTTTCATCAGTCTCATCTTTGCAAGATGCCAAATCATCACCTACTAACGTTGATACGTCCTCTTTGATGGCTGGATTTTCATAATAATCTAAGATATGAGAATCGAAAGCATGGCTAGTGAACTCTTTTTTAACATTTCTCTGATCGATTTTGACTTCTTGTCCATTATTAATCTTCTCTTTACTTGAATTCTGATTTATCTTTTTGCGCTTTGCTTTTTTCTTTTTAAAACTGGCGTTAATTTTCCACACTTTTAAGGGGTTTGACCACAGGAGTTTTCCAGCCAAGTCTTCAAAATCCTTTAGAACTTCTTCCTGTAAAGGACAGAGAAAGAAATTCATTCATTTCTTACCACTATAATCAAACAAATAAACCTCTATTTTGCTTACAGACAGTTGGTATCCATGGAGGACACTGGTTCCAGGACCGCCAAAGACACCAAAACCCAAAGATGCTCAAAAGTCCCTCATATAAAATGGTATAGTGTCTGCACATGACCTACACACATCCTCTCAAGAGTACCTTAAATCATCTCTATCTTACCTATGATACCTGATAATACAATGTAAATGCTATGGAAATAGTTGTTATACTGTATTGTTTGGGAAATAATGACAAGAAAAAAAGTCTGGGCTGGATATGGTGGCTCATGCCTGTAATTCCAGCACTTTAGGAAGCTGAAGCAGGTGGATCGCTTGAACTCAGGAGTTTGGGGCCAGACTGGGCAACATGGCAAAATTCTGTCTCTACAAAAAAATACAAAAATTAACTGGGCATGGTGGCACGTGCCTGCAGTCCCAGCTACTCAGGAAGCTGAGATGGGAGGACTGCTTAAGCCTGGGAGGTCAAGGCTCCAATAAGCTATGATCACGCCACTGCACTCCAGCTTACATAACAGAGCAAGATCCTGTCTCAAATAATAAATCTTTTACAAAAGAGAATGAACACTGACTACAATATTCTTAAGGAAAGAAAGCCTAACTCCAAATTTTATACCCAAACTATCAGCCAAATATAAAGGTGAAAGACAAACATTTCTGAACTCATGCCATTCAACAGATACAAATTATAACAAAAGGACAAATAATGTGCCTATAATCTATTTAGTTATGTCACTAAAATGAAAACAAATGTAGGGATCATGATTATAAAGCAGAAGGTAAATGTTACAAACTGGCATGTAAATTGGGCATACTGATACCCTCATCTCTTATACCCAGAGGTCAAAGGATAGAAGTTAAAGCTCATAAATAAAATGTAAGTATATTTAAAGGTTTAAGGGTGAACACTAAGAAAAATAACTGAAAAATAAAGGGAAAAAAGTATAAATATGCCAATTCCATCATTGCTTTTAGGAGGGATTCAAAAAATACTGTGTATATATGGTAGATAAGGTAGATAATATTGAACTGTAGTTACAAAGGTAACAGCTAGAACACACATACACAAACCTTCCAAACTATTAGAAAACACAGGCACATGAAAAAAGTAAAGATATAATGTAAAGATTTTTCAAATTAAGAAAAAGCAAAAAGTATAAGCATGACAAAACTAAGACTAAATAGTTGTCATTATCAATAAGTATCAATGGGATAAACACAAAGATGACACTCAGTTTGAATATGTACAAGAATTTACATAGTGTATTTGTTGCACCACTGTAATAGCAAAAGAATGTGAAAAACCCTCACGCCCTAAAATGGGACTGGTTAAATTATGATACAGCCAAACAATGGAGTATACGCAGCCAATTCCAGCAATGATACTGCCAGGATCTCCAACATATAGGTTGAACATTCCTAATCTCAAAGTCCAAAATCCAAAAGCTAAAATTTTTTTGAAGTGCCAACATGATGCCACACAGGTAGCTGAGATAGTGACACCTTTGCTTTCTGATGGTTCAGTGTGCACAAACTTTGTTTCATGTATAAACTATTTTAAAAATCATATAAAATTACCCTCAAGCTATACGTATAACGTATATATGAAACAAATGAATCTTGGGCTTATACATAGGTTCCATCCTCAGAGTATTTCTTTTTTTTTTTTGAGATGGGGTCTTGCTCTGTTGCCCAGACTAGAGTGCAGTGGCGTGATCTCGGCTCACTGCAACTTCTACCTCCCGGGTTCAAGTGATTCTCCTGCCTCAGCCTCCAGAGTAGCTGGAATTACAGGAGCCTGCCACTGCACCCGGCTAATTTTTGTATTTTTAGTAGAGATGGTGTTTCACCACCTTGGCCATGCTGCTCTCAAACTCCTGACCTCATGATCCACCTACCTTGGCTTCCCAAAGTGCTGGGATTACAGGTGTGAGCCACCACGCCCAACCCAGAATATTTCAAAAAACAAACAAAAATCCAAAACATTTCTGGTCCCAAGTATTTCAGATAAGGGATACTCAACTTGTATATGAAAAAAAAGCATAGCACAGAAAAGCATATATGCTATGCTTTCATTTGTGTAAATAAAATACATTTATTCGTAAAATATCTCCAGAAGAATACCCAGGAAATTGGTAATAGTTGTTGCCTCCAGGGAGGGATCTGCATAGTATGGGGATATAGGAACAAAGACTTACTTTTCACTCTGTGTCCGTTCAGTCTTTACAAGTTTGCTCCAAATACATGTATTAACTAGTTTTTAAAAACCCATATAAATCACAGATTTGTTCATACTTTTAAAAAGGCAGATGGAGGCCAGGCGCGGTGGCTTATGCCTGTAATCCCAGCACTTTGAGAGGCCAAGACAGGTGAATCACGAGGTCAGGCGTTCAAGACCAGCCTGGCCAAGATGCTGAAACCCCGTCTCTACTAAAAATACAAAAATTAGCCAGGCATGGTGGCATACGCCTATAGTCCCAGCTACTCGGGAGGCTGAGGCAGGAGAATTGCTTGAAACCGGGTGGCAGAGGTTGTAGTGAGCTGAGATTGTGCCACTGCACTCTAGCCTAGGCAAAAGAGCAAGACTGTCTCAAAAAAAAAAAAAAAAAAAAAAAAAAATGCGGGGGTGGAGGTGGGGAATGGGTGCCAGGTGCAATGGCTCACACCTGTAATCCCAGCACTTTGGGAGGCTTAAGTGGGAAGATCACTTGAGCCCAGAAGTTTGAGAACAGCTTGGGCAACACAGTGAGACCCCATCTCAATATTTTTTAAAAGAGGGAGGTGGGGACTAATAAATTCATGATTATCATCTGAATACTTAAGAGAACTCATTAGAATGCTTTAAGCTTTTCTAAAAGTTAGATTTTTACTTAATACAATTTTTATCTATTTTCAGTCTGACTTTTTTTTTTTTTTTTGAGATGGGAGTCTCACTCTGTCGCCCAGGCTGAGTGCAGTGGCGTGATCTCTGCTCACTGCAAGCTCCGCCTCCTGGGTTCACGACATTCTCCTGCCTCAGCATCCCGAGTAGCTGGGACTATAGGCGCCCACCACCACGCCCAGCTAATTTTTTATATTTTTAGTAGAGATGGGGTTTTACTGTGTTAGCCAGGATGGTCTCTATCTCCTGACCTCGTGATCTGCCTGCCTCGGCCTCCCAAAGTGCTGAGATTACAGGCGTGAGCCACCACAACAGGCTCTTAAGTCTGACTTCTTTTAGGTCTGGTCTTATTTTTTTCTTTTTTTTTTTTTTTTTTTGAGACGGAGTCTTGCTCTGTCTCCCAGGCGGGAGTGCAATGGCGCAATCTCGGCTCACTGCAAGCTCCGCCTCCCGGGTTCATGCCATTCTCCTGCCTCAGCCTCCCGAGTAGCTGGGACTACAGGCGCCCGCCAACACGTCCGGCTAATTTTTTGTATTTTTAGTAGAGATGGGGTTTCACTGTGTTAGCCAGGATGGTCTCGATCTCCTGACCTCGTGATCTGCCCGCCTCGGCCTCCCAAAGTGCTGGGATTACAGGCTTGAGCCACCGCGCCCGGCCTGGTCTTATTTTTTTCTAGGCTAGGGGTTCATACAACTTTGACTGGTGTTTGAATAACCAGTTTTGGAAATCAACATGCTTGCCAATAAATAAAAGTTAGACAATTAGGTAGCGTATCACAGTTGTTTTTAAAAAGATTATTTCTAAGATACGTAAAACTGATAGAAAAATGTTTTTAAGCGGTTAACTCTAGAAACCCAACCAAAAAGCAGTGTGGAAAAAACCTAAAGCCTTGCTGCAATCTATTTTCAACCTTCAGCTTAGGCAGCAACTGAATATTTAGGATTCAGACGCTAAATACATATTGGAGACAAAGCTGTTGTCCTAACAACTGAAGGAGTATTTAGATATTACTTTGGCTTTATTTCAAAAAATGAAGAAAGAGAAGAAAGCAGAGCAAAAGCAGGATGGCAAGGAAGTGTTATTTGTAGAAGACACAAACTGTCACTTGTTCTTTGGTTCATGTTCTGGAAGCAATTCTATTTTGGAACTAAATATATGTAAAAGCAAAGCAAATCTAAGGTTTATATCTTTTATAAGTAAAACAATGTGTTTTCTTCTTTCTTATAAACTTTAATGGTTTTCAATACTAATTTTTAAAAAACATCTTTTGGGATAGACTGTCAGCAAAACTCTAGATTTTACTGTAAAAGCCTCCCAGTATTCTCTATTACAAAGGCCACAGCAATGCTAAATTTTCACAGATTATGAAAAGTGGAAATAATCTCTTTGTGGAAGACAGCCAAAAATCAGCCACCATGTTTAGGATAGCTCACCTTTGTTTGTTTGAACTGGTAATCTTGAAACTCCTGAACCACCACAAATAAGTTATCAACTGATCTCAGACAATGAACCTGGGTGGAAAAAAAAGAAACACATTTCTGAGAAAGCTTTTGAACAGCACAAGCTATCAACAATTAAGTATTTAAAAAATTAGGAATGATAGTTTTAAAGCAGCTACTAACTATATTTTGTATTTTTAAAGTGTCCCATCTCCCTAGTTTCTCATCTCTTTGGTTATCAATCAGCTTTCCCCTAGAGAAGGAGAAAAACGGCAGATGGAAAGAGAGAAGCATGAAGTGTTTTGTGGGCAACACGTCTTTTGTGGGAGAAGAGAAAGGTGAAGCCACTCAGGTGGGCTCTATCATATTTCCTCGATGACTTTCTATGGTACACTGTATGCTGCAATGGTTAAAAGCCGGGGATTTGAGCTCCAGTTCTGTGATTACTAGCTGAGTGGCCCTGGGGAAATTATTTATGTGTCCTAAGCCTAATGATTAATGAGGATAATAATAGTGTCTATCTTCACAAAGCTGCTGAGGGTATTGGCTAAAATAGTGGATGGAAAACATTTGCTTACCAATTCATCCCACAGATATTTTCTGGGTACCTACTATATGCCAGACACTAAGAGCGTGGGATATATTGCTGGAAAAAAAAAATAGACAACAATCCTTGCCCTCTCACTGCTTATGTGGTAATGAGATATATCAGCTTTATGATAGTGAGATTGCAGTTTTCTGACCTTCACTTTTTACCTTGAGTGAGTCCTAATTACTTCTGAGCAAGAATTTTTGATGCACATTAAAAGGAAAATCTCTTTTATGATTCATCACCAAAGGTTAAACATCTGCTGGATGCTGAAGTAAATACTGAGATACTTAGAGAATTTCTTAAGTTGAACAGTATTCTTTCTGGTGAATTCAATCCTCAAGAAATACTAGATCACCTCTAAAAATGTAGCAATCCTACTACAGGTTGAGCAGCCCACATCTAAAAATCTGAAACCTTTTGAGCCCCAACACAATGCTCAAAGGAAATGCTCAGTGCAGCATTTTGGATTTTCAGATTAGAAATGCTCAACTGGCAGGCTGGGTGCAGTGGCTCGGGCCTGTAATCCCAGCACTTTGGGAGTTCAAGGCAGGTGGATCACGGGGTCAGGAGTTCGAGACCAGCCTGGCCAGGATGGTGAAACCCCGTTTCTACTAAATATACAAAAATTAGCCAGATGCGGTGGTGGATGCCTGTAGTCCCAGCTACTCGGGAGGCTGAGGCAGGAGAATCGCTTGAACCTGGGAGGCGGAGGTTGCAGTGAGCCGCGATCACGCCACTGCACTCCAGCCTGGTGACAGAGCAAGACTCTGTCTCAAAGAAAAAGAAAAAAAAAAGAAATGCTCAACTGGCAAGTATAATGCAAATATTCCAAAACTCCCCCTGCCCCTCTCCAAAAATCTGAAACACTTCTGGTCCTAAGGGATACTGAAACTACAGTCAAAATTACAAATCAGTACTCGATAGAAAATGCAGTAACTTTAAAATCACCTGATTTGGGGCACAGCAATGAAAATCAGAAAGGATTCCAGAAGGGTCTATAAAATGAAAAGTAACCATAAAATGATCAACTTAGAAAACTATTTTAAATATTGCTTCATTCAAACCTGTGCCAGACTTTCCACTGAAATGACAAAATATATCTTGCCACGGTCTCTGCTGATTTTGCATGATGACCCAAGTTTCTCTCTCACTTCATCTGCAGCTGTTTGCTCAAAGCCAGTAGGTACAGTGGCTCCAATAGTGACTAGAAGCTCAGATGCACTTCTGAGGTCACTTTCTGTCACTTGTACAGACTTCTGGTTCTCATGAAGGTTCACATCTAGGAGGTGGTTAGTGGCTTCTTCAATGTCACACATGTTGGCTGTGCTTCCGAGATCCCTAACACTGTCTCTTTAAAAGCAGTACTGTCCTTTAAAAGAAAAAGAAATAAAGCCCAAATATTGTCATCTCATATTTCAGTTATAATTAAAAACATGGGCTCTGGAGGGCAGGAAGAACAAGGCAACACAGCTGATAAACAGTCACCAAAGTAAAAAGGGTTGAATAAACATGGGCACAGAGTGCAGGCTGTAAAACATGATGTTATTATTAAAGAAGCAATACAGATATCATGGGAGAAAAAGAGACAAGAAGTATTTCCATAGCATGCAGTGTTTGCTTTGGGGTAACCCATGTTGACAAAAGCCATTTCATAACTACATTAGAAACTACAGATCACATTCAAATCCATTTCTGCATCTAGATGTTAAGAACATGGTTAGTTAAGAATATAGGGCTTGGCTGGGCGTGGTGGCTCACACCTGTAATCCCAGCACTTTGGGAGGCCGAGGCGGGCAGATCGCCTGAGGACAGGAGTTCAAGACCAGCCTGGCCCACATGGTGAAACCCCATCTCTACAAAAATACAAACATTAGCCAGGCGTGGTGGTGGGAGCCTGTAATCCCAGCTACTTGGGAGGCTGAGGGAGGAGAATTGCTTGAATCCAGGAGGCGGAGATTGCAGTGAGCTGAAATTGCGCCACTGCATTCCAGCCTGCGTCATAGAACAAGACTTTGTCTCAAAAAAATAAATAAATAAAATAAATAATAATAATAATAATAATATGGGGCTTTTGGAGTTTCAGACAGATACAGGTTTGAATTCTTGCCTCCACCATCATAGGTTGAATGACTTATGGCAAATTAATTCTCCCAAACCTTCAAATGTAATTAAGTAATTAGTAATACCTCTTTCCTAGAGTTGTTAGGAGACAAGTGAGAATTAAGTAATACCTCTTTCCTAGAGTTGTTAGGAGACAAGTGAGAGTAGTACATGGCTAAGCCAATAATTAAAACTTATATTAATAAGTTTAATATTAATAAGATAGCCTATTAAGGCTATCTTCTTCTCTCCAGTGAAATAGCATTTCATGCATTTAAAAATGATTAATTGGGCTGGGCACACTGGCTCCTGCCTGTAACCCCAGCCCTTGGGGGGGCTGAGGCGAGTAGATCGCTTGAGGCCAAGAGTTCGAGACCAATCTGCGTAAGATGGCAAAATCTCATCTCTGCCAAAAATACAAAAAATAGCTGGGCGTGGTGGTGGGCGCCTGGAGTACAGCTACTTGGGAGGCTGAGGTGGGAGGACTGCACTCCAGCCTGGGCGACACAGTGAGGCCCTGTCTCAAAAAAAAAAATAAAAATAAAAATAAAAAAATAAAAATGGCTAACTGTACACTTACTACCTAATGATTACAAATATTCAAACGCCTACTACTTGCCAGGCTCTGGGATCCATAGATGGGCATCAGGAGAGAGATCTTGGAAGTAATCCGAAATAGTAAAACAAATTTCCTATGCATAAGCTTTTGTGTGTGCTTGGGGCGGGGGCCGGGGGAAGTATTAGAGAGGTGGAGGGGCCATAGCTTACACGAGATTTTCAAAAGGTCTGTGACTCAAAATAACTTATATTGATTACAGAATACCTATAATGTCCTTGTGCTATGCCAGCGATACACGACAGTGTTTAACACTACGTCAGTTCCCGCCGTTAAAAAGCTGACAGTCACTGCGAATACAATCTACATCTTCTAAAAAAGGCAGCTGAGGTCAGCTAAAGGACGCGTTCCGCACAAGGTCAGAGAGCCAATGAGACGCGCAGAATGGAAGGGAACTCACGTCTCCCAACTCCCACCGACAGGGCCCCGGGAATCCTAGGGAGTGGGTAAAGGCCTGGGAGAGAGAGCAAGATGGGCTCCGCCACGAGACCCGGCTGAAGTCCGGTCCGGCGCCGGCCTCAACTGCAAGAGGAGGCCCGCCTCTCTCTCCCCAAGCTGAAACACCAGAAGAGCCACACTCGGCCGTTCCCAACCGCCGCCAGTTACCGGCCGCCAGCGAAGACTCTTTCAGCTCGCGCACTCCATTGGCCTCTTGCGGTCAGGTCACGCCGCCGGAAGCCGCCCCCGGAAACGGAAGTCGGGCTACGAGTCACGGTGGCTCCGCGCTGGCGGCGAGTTCTCGCACAAGGTCGTGAGGAAAGGAGCATGCGCTGGAAGCTGTGTGCTGTTGGTTTTGAGGATCTTCAGCAAGCTGAAGGCGGAGAGTCGGGGGCCTTGTGCCCTACCATGGTATTTGCTAACGTTTAGAGAGTGCTTCCCCTTGCCGAGCAGTGGGTAAGCGCTTCACATGCGTCATGTCATTTGGAACAAGTCTCTTTTGTCCTAGCACCTATGAAGTGGCAGAGGCTGATTTCTGTTTAAATATCTTTCCCAAAATGTCATGCCACTAGTTCCTGATTTCTGTATTGCCATCACTATTTTAGCACTGTTTACTTAATATTTTTCTTTAGTTTAAAAAAAAATAGAAATAGTGGGGCTCACTATGTTGCCTAAGCTGGTCTCGAACATCTGGGCTCAAGTGATTCTTCTGTCTAGCCCCCCTCCTAAAGTGCTGGGATTACAGGCATGAGCCACTGTGCCCAATCAAATCAATCAGATGAACTTTATTTCTCATAAAGCGTTGAACCTGGCCAGGCACAGTGGCTCACACCTGTAATCCCAGCATTTTGGGAGGCTGAGGCGGGTGGATCACTTGAGGTCAGGAGTTTGAGGCCAGCCTGGCCAACATGGTGAAACTCCGTCTACTAAAAATACAAAAGTTAGCTGGATGTGGTGGCCTGCACCTGTAGTCCTAGCTACTTGGGAAGATGAAGCAGGAGAGTTGCTTGAACCCAGGAGGCAGAGGTTGCAGGGAGCCAAGATTGTGCCACTGCACTCCAGTCCGGGAGTAAGACATCATCTCAGAAAAAAAAAAAAAAAAAGGTTGAACCTGCATGGTAGCCATTTTGACAGACTGGGAAGCCTAGCTTTCAGTCAGAAGCCAAAAACAGGCACTTCCAGGGTTGGAAGAATAAGACAGGGATTTATGCTAAACACAGTGGCCAAATATACATGTTAAATAAACTGTAAGAGGGGTCACGAATATTTATGAAAGGAGCAACTTGTGCATGTACAGTTGAGCTTCATGCCTCTCTATGGATCCCATGTTTTAAAAACGGTGGCCTTAGCATGATCCAAAGGTAGAGTTTTTTACTGCTTGACTTCAAAAGGTGAAGCAGGGGACGTGAAAACCCTCACTGCATGTCTTCTGTAGACTGGCCAGAACCACTCCCTGGATGGTGGGTGATCTCTTTATCAGGAAGGAATGCTAGTCAGTTTTATTGAAACTGCAAATGGGAGGATCAGCATCAGGCTGGTGGAGTGAATCTTTCAAAAGGGCTGGTTTCTGTTTAACTCTTAGGAAAGAAAATCTAATGGCGATTATAGAGGGCGGGGTTATAAAGAGGTGTGTCCGACTTCCCATCCTGTCATGAGTAGGAACTCAGCTTCCAAGTTTTTTCTAGGGTCTCCTTGGCCAAGAGAGGGCCTGTTCAGTCAGTTGGGGGACATAGAATTTTATTTTTATTTTTCAGTTGACAAAAGTTAACTTATTGTAAAAGGAAACTTAACCCAACAACAAAAAGATAAACCGAATTTAAAACAAAGCAAAACCAAAAAAACACAACTTATAAATGTGCAAAGGGGCTGGGAGTAGTGGCTCATACCTGTATTCCCAGCATTTTGGGAGGCTGAGGTGAGTGGATCGCTTGAGCTCAGGAGTTTGAGACTAGCTCTGGCAACATGGCAAAACTCTGTCGCTATAAAAAAATAACAAAAATTAGCTAGGCATGGTGGCACTCACCTGTAGTCCCAGCTACTCGGGAGGCTGAGACAGGAGAATAGCTTGAGCTGGGGAGGTTGAGGCTGTAATGAGTTATGATCACACCACTGCACTCCAGCCCAGGTGACAGAGTGAGACCTTGTCTCAAAAATAAAATGAAAAATATGTAAAGGGCTTGAATAGATATTTCTCCAAAAGATAGACAAATGGCCAATAAGCACATGAAAAGAAGCTGAACATCAGTAGTCATTAGGGAATAGCAAATTAATCAGAATGGGATACTCATCAAAATGAATAAAAGTAAAAAACAAAAAATCAACAGTTCCAAGTTCTAATGAGTATATGGGGCAATGGAGCACTTATGCATTGCTGATGAAAATACAAAATGATATATGCCCTGGTATGTTTTAGCTCTGTGACCCCACCTAAATTTCATCTTGAATTATACTCCCATAATTCCCACATATTGTGGGAGGGACCCAGTGGGAGATGATTGAATCACGGGGGTGATTCCCTGCATACTGTTCTTGTGGTAGTGAATAAGTCTCACAAGATCTGATGGTTTGATAAGAGGTTTCCGCTTTCGCTTCTCCCATTCTCTCTCTTGCCGCCACCATGTAAGAAGTGCCTTTCACCTTCCACCATGATTGTGAGACCTCCCTAGCCACATGGAACTGTAAGTCCATTAAACCTCTTTCTTTTCCAAATTGCCCAGTCTTGGGTATGTCTCTATCAGCAGTGTGAAAATGGACTAATACATGTCCATTGGAAAACAATTTAGCCTTTCGTCAAAAAATTAAACATAGAACATATTACTCACCAATTCCACCACAGATGCTTTCTGACTTAGGATGGTTTGACTTACAATTTTTTGACTTTACAATGGGCTTATGGGTTATAATGCATTTTTAACTTAAAATATTTTCTGCATACGGTGGGTTTATTGGGATATAATCACACTGTAAGTCAAGGAATATCTGTAATGGCTTTATACCCAAGAAGACTGAAAACAGGTGTTCAAACAAAAACTTGTACACAAACTGGGCATGCTGGCTCATGCCTGTAATTCTAGCAATTTGGGAGGCAGAGGCGGGAAGATTGCTTGAGCCCAAGAGTTCGAGACCAGCCTGGACAACATAGGGAGACCTGTCTCTACAAAAAATTTAGAAAGTAGCTGGGTGTGGTGGCACTCACCTGTGGTACCAGGCACTGAAGAGGCTGACATGGGAGGATTGCTTGGGCCCAGGAGTTCGAGTCTGCAGTGAACTATGATTGCACCACTGTACTCCAGCCTGTGCAACAGAGAGAGTTCCCATCTCTAAACAACAAAAACAACAACTTGTACACAAATGTGCCTAGCGGCCCTATTGATTTAGTCGAAAAGTAGAAACAACCCAAATGTTCATCAGCTAATGAATAGACAAACAAGTGTGTTATATCTATACAGTAGAATATTACTTGGTCATAAAAAGGAATGGAATACTGTGATATGATACATTGGTTTTCATCCACAGTTCCTAGCTCATAACTTTCCTAGCCCATTTTGCAGTAAACAGAATCTCTTTCTCTGACCTTCTCTTGCCCTCCTTTCACCTGCCTACTTGGCAAGACTCTAATCTGATTGTGGTCATAAGGCACCCATTCCAGAGAGGGTCCTACCCCATACCCTGGACGAAGGAATGCTGCACAGAGAGGCCAAGAGGCATCTGAATAGGCAGACCTTGCTGGGTTTAGAGCATACATTTTTTGTCCAATCACTTTTTGATATGGTTGTCCATGCTTCAATCATGAGCAACTAATGAAGTCTTCATGAAAGGCCAGAGGGAGCATGGGGAGTTTCATCCCAAAATATGGCTCCCTGGTATAATGAGGATTTTGAGTTAAAAACTCTAAGGTATCAAGTTGGAAGAGACTTTTTCCCTATCTACATAAAGATAGTATGGATCCTCCAAGGAGAACAGTTGCTCCCCTCCTTGTCTCATTATCCATTACAGGAAAGAAGACCAAGAATGTACCTGAACGGACCCTTTTATAAGATCATGACTGTCCCTGAGGATCATTTAAGTTCCAAAGAGAACTATTAACGAATTAATTTCTGTTCCCCATCCAATCATTCTCCCTAGTAACCATTTATTGCCCCTAAATAGAATTTATATCCTCCCACCATAATCTGTTTTGCCAGGATCCAAGTCCGTGTTCTTTCTGTGACCTCAGGATGGTATATAAGCTTCTGAACCCCATTGGGATATTGGGCAATCACTCTGTGATTCTCCCTGTGTACATGGTTTAATAAATTTGTATACCTCTTCTTTTATTAATCTGCCTTATTGTGAGTAGATTTTTCAGTGAACCTTCAGAGTTCACTCTGATGGGCGTCCTTTCCCCTATCCCTTGCCCTATGCATCTCTTCATCTGTATCCTTTGTAATATCTTTTGTAATAAACCAGAAAATATAAGTGTTACACTGGGTTCTGTGAGCCGCTCCAGCAAATCAATTGAACCCAAAGAGGGGGTCATGGAAACCCCAACTTAAAGCCTGTTGGTCAGAAGTTCTGGAGACCCAAACTTGCAACTGATATCTGAGGTGGGGGCAGTCTTGGAGACTGAACCCTTAACCTGTAGGATCTGACATTATGTCTAGGTAGATAGTGTTGAAATTGAATTGGAGAACACACAGCTGGTGTCCGCTGCAGGACTGATTGCTTGCCTGCTGGCTGATGAGAAATCCCCACATATTTTGGGGTCCCAGAAGTCTTGACTGTTTTTGTGTTGGTGTGAGAGCAGAGGAGAAGCGTGGTTTGAGAGTTTTTCCAAAGTACAGTTATATTCTGCAATATGGATGGACTTTTGAAACATTATGCTGAGATGGCAGACACAAAAGACCATATGTTATACAGGCATACATTATTTTATTCATATGAAATACTCAAAATAGGTAAATATATAGATACAGAAAGCAGGTTAATGGTTGCTTAGGGCTGGGGGAAATAGAGGGATTGGCAGGTGATAGCTAAGGGGGATAGAGTGTCTTATGGAAGTGATGATAATGTCCTGGAATTAGGTAGTAAAGACGGTCACACATTGTTATGAATATACTAAGAAACACTGAATTTTACAGTTTAAAATATTTCAGAGTTTGAGACCAGCCTGGCCAACATGGTGAAAGCCCATCTCTACTAAAAACACAAAAACTAGCTGGGCGTGGTGGTGTGCACCTCTAATCCCAGCTACTCGAGTGGCTGAGGCAGGAGAATCATTTGAACTTGGGAAGCAGAGGTTGCAGTGAGCCAGGATTGTGCCACTGCACTCCAGTCTGGGAGACAGAGTAAGACTCCATCTCAAAAAAAAAAAAAAAAAAAATTCAAATGGGGAATTTTGTGTTATGTGAACTTCTATAAAGGAAAAAGGAAACTTTGGTCTTATGGGTAACTCATCATTTCCCTCCTAGACTTATTGGGAGACTTACATGTGATTAACACATTACCAGGCAAATAATTAAAATAAATAGTATCCTTAAGAATAAATACAATGAGGCCGGGCGCGGTGGCTCACGCTTGTAATCCCAGCACGTTGGGAGGCCGAGGCGGGTGGATCACGAGGTCAGGAGATCGAGACCACGGTGAAACCTCGTCTCTACTAAAAATACAAAAAATTAGCCGGGCGTGGTGGCGGGCGCCTGTAGTCCCAGCTACTCAGAGAGGCTGAGGCAGGAGAATGGCGTGAACCCGGGAGGCGGAGCTTGCAGTGAGCCGAGATTGCGCCACTGCACTCCAGCCTGGGTGACAGAGCGAGACTCCGTCTCAAAAAAAAAAAAAAAAAAAAAAAAAAAAGAATAAATACAATGAAAACAAAGCAAAGTTATTAAATTCTGGTCAGACTCTGTTCCTTGCAAAGGCTCTTAGGCTCTAATGTAAGGCCCATTTTATACTCTTTTTTTTTTCTTTTACATACTCCCCAGAAAAGTAACATTCTCTATTCCTTAGGGATAAATTATCAAGCCAGGTATGGTGGTGTGTGCCTGTAATCCCAGCTAATTGGGAGGCAGAAGTGGGAGGATCACTTGAGCCTAGGAGTTTAAGACCATGAGATGCATGCTACAATATGGATGGACTTTTGAAATATTATGCTAAGACGCCAGACACGAAGGACCACATACATACCTACGTGATTTCATTTACATGAAATACCCAGAATAGGCAAATATATAGAGACAGAAAGCATAGTGAGATCCCATTATCAATAAAAAAATATATGTATATATATTTTGAGATGAGGTCTCACTCTGTTGCCCAGGCTGGAGTGCAGTGGTGCGATCTCAGCTCACTGCAGCCTCTGGCTCCCAGGCTCAAGCGACTCTCCCACCTCAGCCTCTGGCTGACACCACCATGCTTGGCTAATTTTTGTATTTTTAGTAGAGATGGGGTTTTGCCATGTTGCCCACGCTGGTCTTGGACTCCTGAGCTCAAGTGATCTGCCTGCCTTGGCCTTGCAAAGTGCTGGGATTACAGACATGAGCCACCACACCCACCCCCAAAAATAAAATAATATAAAAAATATAAATTACAAATATTAGAGACAAACTAGCAATAATGAGATTTTCTTGACATAATGAGAGAGATTAAATCATCAAAAAGAAAATATTCTCTTGACCTGATTCGGTGTTATTTAATGCTTATCTTTGTACTATCTAAAATCATGTCCCAGGCTGGACACAGTTGCTCATGGCTGTAATCCCAGCACTTTAGGAGGCTGAGGCAAGTGAGTTGCTTGAGCTCAGGAGTTTGAGACCAACCTGGGCAACATGGCAAAACCTAATCTCTACAAAAAATACAAAAATTGGCCGAGCGTGATGGCTCACGCCTGTAATCCCAGCACTTTGGGAGGCTGAGGCAGGTGGATCACGAGGTCCGGAGATCGAGACCATCCTGGCTAACTCGGTGAAACCCCATCTCTACTAAAAATACAAAAAAATTAGCCGGACGTGGTGGCAGGTGCCTGTAGTCCCAGCTATGCAGGAGGCTGAGGCAGGAGAATGGCGTGAACCTGGGAGGCAGCTTGCAGTGAGCCCAGTTCGTGCCACTGCACTCCAGCCTGGGCAATAGAGCGGGACTCTGTCTCAAAAAAAAAAAAAAAAAAAAAAATTAGCTGGCCATGATAGTGCATACCTGTGGTCCCAGCTACTTAGGAGGGTGAGGTGGGAGGGTTGCTTGAACCTGGGAGGTGGAGGCTGCAGTGAGCCAAGATCGTGCCATGGTATTCCAGCCTGGGTGACAGTGAGATCTTGTCTCAAAAAAAAAAAAAAGTCCCATAAACAGGTCTCACAGTTCAGGAAATATCTCTCTAGCACATGTTGTTCACAAGTAGTATGTTACTGTGGTTTGAATGTGTCCCACCAAAGTTCATGTGTTTGAAACTTATTCCCAATGGAACAGTGTTGAGAAGTGGGATCTTTAAGCTGTGATTAGATCATGAGGGCTCTGCCTAGATGAATGAATTAATGCTGTTATCATGGAAGTAGGTTAATTATTGAAGGAGTGGATTCCAGATAAAAGGATGAGTTTCGCTCCCTTCTCCCTCTCATGTGTGTTCTCTTTCCCTTCTACCTTCTGCTGTGGGGTGACATAGCAAGAAGGCCCTCACCAGATGCCAGCATCTTGACATTGGACTTTCCAGCGTCCAGAAATGTGAGAAATAAATGTCTTTACTTTATAAATTACTTGTGTTGTAATGGAAGAAGCAGATAATACAGAAAATAAATACATCACATTTCTGTGGTAATAAGGAATATGGAGAAAAATTAAGCAAGGTGGTTGGTGGACAGTGCTGAAGAGGTGGAGGAATATGTCCATTGTATGTCAGGTGGTCAGGTAAAACCTCTTTGATAAGGTGACAAAGTAGACCCTGAATGAAACAACAGAGCAAGCTATTTAGATAGCCAGGAGGGGAGCATTCCAGGCAGAAGGCCTCAGCGTACTCATCAGGGCCTAGGAAGAGCCAGATGGCCAGTGAGGCTGCAGAGGAGTGAGCGGGATAGAGGTAGAAGAGAGATGGGATGGATACATCATACAAGTCAGTGTTTCACAAATTATCACCATGCCTTACCAAAACAAACAAACAATCACTCTGGCTGCTGCCTGGACAATGTTAGGGAGCAGGAATGGAAGCAGTTACTAGGCAATTTCATTGGTCCAAGTGAGAGATGATGATAGCTCAAACTAGGATATTAGAGGTGGGTGTGGTGAGAACTGTCAAATTCTGGGGTGTTTTGAAGGATGGGTTGTCATTGCTGGTGTATTAGATTTGGGTTCGAAAAGAAAGGAGAGGAAATTTGAGGGTCAGACTTAGCAGATTTGCTGGTTTAGAGTAACCATGTCCTGCTGACAGATACATGGCCAAGAATGAGGCTAAACTGTCACAAAGTAAGTACAAGTGGGCACATGTGCTCTTTATGGTTCTGGTTTATTACAAAGAAAAATGGTATGTTAGTTTATATCAGAAAGAACCGGATGACCTCCTTGGAAAATATTGACTAAAATGGATCTTGCTAGAAAATGCCAGTTTGAGACAGGTAACATTACATGTGGAAATTGAAGCCACTCATTTCTTTCTAACTGGAAGTAGTGGTTATATTAAACTAAAGAGTAAACAAGCATATGATTAAGTGTGATGATTCATATCAGATATAGTGACACAAATGAGGAACTCAGTGGTGCTTGTTCCCACGAACCTAGATATCTGTTTTACCTTAATATCTTCCTATCCTTGCCTATTCTTTTTTTTTTTTTTTTGAGATGGAGTCTCACACTGTCACCCAGGCTGGAGTGCAGTGGTGCAATCTCGGCTCACTGCAAGCTCTGCCTCCCGGGTTCATGCCATTCTTCTGCCTCAGCGTCCTCAGTAGCTGGGACTACAGGCACCTGCCACCATGCCTGGCTAATTTTTTTGTATTTTTTAGTAGAGACCAGGTTTTACTGTGTTAGCCAGGATGGTCTCAATCTCCTAACTTCATGGTCGGCCCGCTTCAGCCTCCCAAAGTGCTGGGATTACAGGCGTGAGCCACCACGCCCGGCCTGATTTTTTGTATTTTTAGTAAGATGGAGTTTCACCGTGTTAGCCAGGATGGTCTCGATCTCCTGACCTCGTGATCCACCCGCCTCGGCCTCCCAAAGTGTTGGGATTACAAGCGTGAGCCACCGCGCCCGGCCTCCTTGCCTATTCTTAAAGTTAAACAAGGTTCTGGGTAGAAAGTCAGATAGTACAGCCACTCCCTTGCCCACCTCTTTCCTCTCTTGCAGAGAGAGGCAAGGACTGTTAGCCATTTCTGCTTTTCATTTCTATGGTGATTACCTTCATGGCTCTAAAAGACACGTTTGTAGTGCCATTTCTTGCTTTTTCAATTTTTGCTATTATCTGTGGACTTTGTTATGGTACTTGAAGTTTAGCCTATTAACATTACCACCATCCTGTCTCCCCCTTCCTCCTTCTGCCATTATAGCTACAACCCAATGTAGTTTGTTCCTCTACATTAAATTTACCTTTGTAAGTGTAAGGGATATATTAGTATTAAACATCTTCTTGTTCTGTCAGTTATATACAGCATCTCTTGATCCCCCGCACTGTGAGACAAGGGTTTCATTAGCACTCCTGGCCTTTACCTCTCCTCTCTTCCTTGTACTCCCCAATCTATTTTGTTAAAAGAAGATCCCACTTGGCCAGTTGGATTCCTGTGGGGATGTAATTGAAAGAAGGATGCCCCTACACCTGCTTTTCATTCAGTATGCTACTGAAATTCCATCTCCCCCAAGAAAACCTTTTGGGACCTCTTTGGGAAATAAGAGCTGTATCTATTAATATAATCTTATTAATGAAATAATAGCCTAGGAGTCCATGAATCTTTAACCCGCAGGACCTTTGTCCTGTCAGGTGTTAGGAACTAGAGGGAAATACAATCAGCTTTGACTGTGCCCTAAGCAAGCAGAGGCTTATTTACTTTTCCCGTGCCCTTTCAAGCCAAAGGCTATGAAACTGCTTTAGTAGCATAACCTCTGTGAGAGCTTGCTGGTGGACTTAGTGCCATCACAATAAATTTTTAAGAGAATGTATATGAAATTTATTCTTCTCCTTGAATTTCATATTGATAAGTAAGTTGATTTAAAAGCAGCTCATTCGTTTGGAAAGGAACTGTATCCTTATAACCGAGATTACTGGAAGAAGGTCATGAGCTGGGGAGTGCAGCACCCCTGCCACCTAGTGGTTCCTCTTGCTGAAACACTGCTCTTGCAAAGCACAGAAAACACAAACTGAGTTAGTATAAGAGTCAAATACGGCGAATGTCCTGAATCTGGGAAACTTCCATTCCCTCCTCCCTTTGTGAAATCAGAGGAACGAAAAGAGCACTGACAAGGGAGAATGTTGTAGGTAAACACGGATAGCCATCAGGTCTCCTGCACAAAGGGGCAGCTGCAGGAAGCAGGAAGTGCAACAAATGAGCAAAGAAAGGGACAGGATCCCTCAGCAGTGGTCACTGCAGCAGCAACATGGGGCCAAAGGCAAAGCAGAATCACCAGCGAGATCAGCAGGGACAATGATGATAAAGCTACATAGGTTCAGCATCAGCAACAGCCCTAGAGACTGTGGCCTTGGGACTGTAGTACTGCTTGATTCGGGGTAAACCAATCAGGACACTCAGGGAACAACAACAGAAATCAGCATTTACAGAGCACATACTCAGTTGAGGCAGAGTTTTACCTGTATATCACATAATAGTCTATGGGGGTAGGTATTCTTATTAGCCGTGTTATACAGGTGATGAAATTGAGGCTAACTAACTGGCTGAAGTCATGGAGTTGATGAGACTTAGAGCCAAGATTCAAACGCACACCAAGGTGGCCTGACCCCAGCTGCAGAGCTCTTAACTACAGACATGCATTGCTAAAAGAAGGGGATATGTTCTGAGAAATGTGCTATTAGGTGATTTTGTCATTGTGTGAACCCATAGCTAGCTACACACTGTTAACAAAAGACCATGAGGCCAGGCATGGTGGCTCACACCAGTAATCCCAGCACTTTGGAAGGCCGAGGTGGGTGGATCACCTGAGGTCAGGAGTTTGAGACCAGCCTGGTCAACATGGTGAATCCCTATCTCTACTAATACTACAAAAATTAGCCAGGCATAGTGGTGCATGCCTGTAATCCCAGCAACTCAGGAGGCTGAGGCAGGAGAATCACTTGAAGCTGGGAGGTGGAGGCAGCAGTGAGCTGAGATCGTGGCACCGTACTTCAGCCTGGGTGACAGAGTAAGACTCCATCTCAAAAAAAAAAAAAATGTCCATAACATCTGGGGAGGAAAAAGGGAGAGTTTTATTTTCTGTAAAAAACAATCTGCAGATTGGGGAAATGCAGCTTCAGGTGTAAAACAGAAGTGGGCTCCAAGTAGGGTGGAAAGTTAGAGATTATAAAGGCAAAAACTGCAGGGCAGGGGAGGGTGAGCAGGGGAGTCAGAAACAGAGTGTCGATTAGATGGCCTTAAAGCCCCAAATCACCAGTCTCTCTTAATTGGCTGGTTCCAGGTCATCGGTTGGCAGGAGGTGGTCTTGTGGTGGTCAACTGGGGAATTCCCAGCTGCCGATGTTTCCAGGAACTCTTTTTTGACTTGGTTGCAGAAAAACAGGTTTTGCAACTTTCTCTAAGGACACAAAGAGCTTGACTGCTCACTCACCCTTCCATGGCCCCTTGGGTCTGTTTTTACTCTTGAGCCACAGGGAATCCATTTTGTCTCTTAACTGGGGGTATAATTTGACAACACCTAGGCTGTTTGATATAGCCTATTGCTCCTAGGCTACAAACCTGACAGTATGTTACTGTACTGGATACTGTAGGCAATTGTAACACAATGGTAAGTATACGTGTATCTAAACATAGAAAAAGTACAGGAAAAATAGAGTATTATAATCTTATGGGGCCACTTTTGTATATGCGGTCCATGCATTCACTAAAACTTTGTTACGCAGCACATGACTGTACTAGGCTCTTCTTCTTCCCTCAGGGAGGAGGGAATGTGGGGTTCAATCCCTCTAACTCTACTGACGTTCATATTGAGGGATGCTTGTGAATTGGAACTCTAAGGTGATTAAGATTGGTCCTAGATCTTCCACCAACTTGCAAAAGGATATTTAGCCTTTCGGGAACATTTTCTTTGACTGGAAAATAGGGATACAATGGTGACTATCTCATAAATTGCTGGGAAGTTTCACTGAGATAAGGTAAAATTTCTGGCACATGGCAAATGGAGTAGATTGCCTACAGAGGTTTTTCAACCATTCTTCTCATGGTTGTAAGTACCACTATTGCTTTCTACAAGAGGTGGAATCTGGGCTGGGTTTATGATTTACTTTGACCCCCTAGAATGTGGCAGATGTGTCACTGGCTAATTCCAAGTCTAGGTTGCAAGAGCTTCCTTTTTTCCTCTCTTGGACTGCTCTTGCCTCTATGTAAAGAAGCTCAGCCTAAACTCTTGCATGTTGAAAGACCACATGGAAAAAGAGGCATGAGGGAGCCAGCATCCTAGCAGAGCCCACCATCTGACTACAGTCACATGAGCAAGCCTAGGTGAGCCCAGAACTCACCTGCCAACCCCCAGGATGACAAGAAATAATAAATCACTGTGGTAAACTACTAAGTTTTGGGGTAGTTTGTTATGTAGCAAATAATAAGTTCTCAGTTAATGGTATCTAGTAATGTTATGGTTGGTGCTGGTGAGAAATTCAGCCAGCTAGCTGGCTCATCATTTCTTAGGCCATTGATTTTTTTTCCCTTTCACCAGAATAGCTGGAAGAAACAAGAGTTACATGTGCAAGTGAACACTGCTTATTACAAATGTGTCTGATCTCTTTATTAAAACAGAAAGACTATTTAGAAAGTCTATTCAGAAAGACTTTGTTAGCACCTCAAATTACCGTCTACATCTGAAATAATGTGGAAGCATATTTCTTCAAACATAGTTACAACTCAGACTTTTCACTAAATCCATTGTACTGGGACCCTCCTAGCCATTATGTTGAAGAGTCTGAGGCGTGGACAGGGATTTACCCATTTCATCTAGCATCTCAAAGCCCTGAAGATGATGCTTTACTCTAACCTTCTCCTTTGTATTCCCCTCCCTAAATTCTCTTTTTCTGTCCATACATATCCTTTCCCTCTCTCCTTGCCTTTCCTATTTCTTTTCCTTGTTGTGATGATTAAAGAAGACCTTCCCTACTGAAATGTAAGCTCCAAGAAGGAGATTTTCATCTGTTTTGTTCTCTACAAAAATATTCTTTGCTTAGAAAAGTACCTGGCACACACAGGTGTGCAGCGAATATGTGTTGACTGAGTTAAATTATGCACGTAAAGCACTTAGGACAGTGTCTGACATGGAGTAGATGGCACTCAATAAATATAACCTGTGGCAACTCAGTGCTGTAATAAATGAAATTATTCACATTTGTCTTTTTTTTTTGCAGATCACTCCTTTATTATACAGATCAGGAAAAAGGATTTAGTACTGTTATACTCAAATGAACACTGGACCCATGTGTCAGGGCCAAGCAACTAGAACATGATTCAGAAATCAGTCAGAGAAAGACACACTTGGACAGGACCAAGAGGCATTTCATTGTCACGAAACAAGGTGGGGGAGGGATTCCAAAACACACAGCAGAATTCTAACCCTCAGAGGTCAAGGAGCTTATCCCATATTGGTATGAGGAATGGCTTATTTTCTGATGACCACATGTGGGACTGTTTCAACTGCCACGAGAAATCCCAGAAGGGTTATTGTTTTGTATTGTTTATATATACTATACCTTTTTTAAAAAATAAAATAAATGTAACACATAAACTAAATTCAGGATTGATCCCAACCTTCTAGAGCTAGCTTCTCTGGAGTCAGGGAAGAAACAGTTGTCACATCACCATAGAGGTTATATTCATCTTCTACTGGAATGACTAGAGCCCCCAGGCAGTGGCTTAACAGGCTGTCTTGCTTCATTGGTCATAGCTTAGCATGGTTCCTCCCCACAAGTCCTTAGTGAACAAAGCACTTGTAAAAACCCAGGTCACTACCTTTAAACTCTCTTGGACAAGAGGGGCTTTTCCACAGCTTGGGCTGAGAAGCTGTGCCCTAGAAGTGCTGTTCTGACTAGATTGTGTGAAGGGAGTGGGTGCAGGAGACAAAATGGCTAAAATGAAAATGGGAGCCACTGGTGCCCATCTGCAGCTACAGCTCAAGGTGCCTACAGATGTGGTCAGTGTGACATGTGCAGGAGGGAGGGGCAGAGGGACGCGATGGGCAGGGAGGGTGCTCCTGGGGACAGTAGCCTGCCCGCTGGCCTTTACTTCTTGGCCTTGCCCTGGGCAGCTACAGCTTCCATGGCTTTATGCATGGTCTCTTCATCCCGCAGGAACTGTATGGGCTTGATGGGTTTCAAGTTCTTCTCCAATTCATAGACAATGGGAATGCCAGTGGGCAGGTTCAGCTCCATGATAACCTCTTCAGAGAGGCTCTCCAGATGCTTGACAATGCCCCGGGGGCTGTTGCCATGGGCTGCAATTAGCACCTGTTTCCCCTCCTTGATCTGGGGAACTGTTTCTTCATTCCAAAAGGGCAGAGCCCTGGCAATAGTGTCCTTCAGACTCTCACAGGAGGGTAGCTGATCTTCAGTGAGGTGTGCAAACCTGTGATCCTTACTGATGTTGTTGTAGAAAGGATGGTTGGGCTCCATTAGAGGTGGTGGGACATCATAGGAGTGCCTCCAGATCTTCAGCTGGGCCTCACCATGCTTTGCAGCAGTTTCTGCTTTATTGAGACCGGTCAGACCCCCATAGTGCCTCTCATTGAGGCACCAGTCCTCACTACTGGCAGCCACGTCTGATGAATGGCATCTAGCACTGTCCAGAGAGTCTGGATCACTCTCTTCTGCACTGAGGTGAAGCAGATGTCAAACTCAGCTGGCTTCTCACAGCACCTGCCTGCCACACTTCACCTACTCATGACCTGCTGGGCTCAGGTCAGCTGCTGAAGCGGTTCTCCAGATTCCACACGCTCTTGCCATGCTGGATCAGCACCAATTTGTAGGCAGCCATGGCGGCGGGCTGGGGATGCGTCTCCGACTGGGGTTCGCGGATTCCGGAGGCACATTTGTCTTTTTAAATGTTTGATTACTTTTAGTCTTTCTCCCTTTTCTTTCCACTCTTCTTTTCACTCTTTGTCCCTTTCTTCTTTTCTCTCTTCCTTAGTCATTGCATATTCTCTGCTACCCTTACTGTGGTCTGCCAGGGACTCTCATAGATGTCATTTCACCTACCACAGAGAATGTGCAGAGAAAAGGTTTTGGAGCTTTGTCTTGGATGAAATGTAACTATTTGTGATTCATAGCTGACTTAGTACTGCACATAAAATTCTACTGTTGCGGTGAACCCAATTTTGGTGCTACTGAATAATGAGGAGCCTAGATAATTGAAAATGGCAAGCTCATTAGGTTGTAGCCTAACAAATGCCTGGCAGTACATGTCTGTGAATGTGTGGGTGTTTCTAGTGCCTGTTGGTGAGTAACCATGCTACTCTTGGCAGTAGAAATGTGAGCAAAATCAAGTTGTACTGATTTAGCCAATTTTCTCCTCTTCCTCCATAAGGGAATGGAAATGTATTACTCAGTAGATCAGTTCTTTCTTAGGCTGGTAACATTACAGAATCCCTGTTGAAGTGCAAATTGGGCTAGTGGAAATCAGATTTCCACATCCTTTTATAAGCTTTGTTTGTCAAGGTAAATCCCATACATTTTAAAAGTATGACTTCCTAGGGCTAGATGGGAAAATAAGCTTTGAACCTGTCACCAGAATCAATTGTACAGATGTCTCCATTTCCTTGGATAGTAACTTATATAGGAAGATCTGTCTCCTCTTTTCTGCTAGTCTTTCATATTTTAATAAAGAGTATGAATCTGCAGGTCAGTGGCTGAGTAGCTTGGGCCGAGCACAGAACAGTGTTAATGCAGTTCTCAACACAGCCTTGTTTATGCTTAGATTAGGCTCATCGGTAGCTCAGACCTTGTAGCCCTACTAATATTTAGCAGAGTCCTGCATATATTCTTCTGTAATGTAAGACCAGTGTTTCAAAAACTGAGAGTTGGCCCTGTCTCTACAAATTAAAAAAAAATTATCATTTAAAAAAGTATACATAGATGTATGCCTACTCACCAGCCAGGCATGGTGGTGCATGCCTGTGGTCCCAGCAACTTTGGGGGCTGAATCTCGCCTAAATCCGAAAGATTGAGGCTGCGGTGAGCCGTGATCACGCCACTGCACTCCTGCCTGGGCAGCAGAGCAGTACCCTGTCTCAAAAACAAAGAAACAAAAAAAGCAACAGAGTTGGGAGGGAAGTGAGTCTTTGAGCCTCCCTGTCGTCTTTCCTCAAAATTGCTTTCAGTTGGCTGGGCGTGGTGGCTCACGCCTATAATCCCAGCACTTTGGGAGGGTGAGGCGGGCGGATCACCTGAGGTAAGGAGTTCAAGACTAGCCTGGCCAACATGGTAAAAGCCCATCTCAACTAAAAATACAAAAATTAGCCAGGTGTGGTGGCAGGCGCCTGTAATCCCAGCTACTCGGGAGGCTGAGGCAGAAGAATCGCTTGAACCCAGGAGGCGGAGGTTGCAGTGAGCCAGGATCGCGCCATTGCACTTTAGCCTCGCAGGAGAAGAGCGAGACTTTGTCTCAAAAAAAAAGAAAAGAAAAAATTGCTTTTAGTTGCTCTGTTGTTGTTCCTCCCTTCAAACATCTGATCATCTTATAGTCAGTAACTTACCAGCTCTCCTTAGGAGATAGCCAATATAGTAAATCTAGGAAACAAACATAGACTCAGGGTGGGGAGATTTGGAGGCATCTAGACCATCAGTTCTTGAACATGCTCACTTAATTGGGTCAAAAGACTCCAAGATACACCTATCCTAAATTCATTTCACTTCTGGTGGGGGAATAATTTGGTGAAATAAAAAATGAAAGAGGAACAAAATAACAACCAAAAATGGCTTCATCATAGCATGTTTAATGAACAAAATGATTAAAAATAGAAAAACAAGTCTGGCATGCTGGCAAGTGCCTATAGTCCTAGCTACTTGGGAGGCTGAGTTGGAGGATCACTTGAGCCCAGGAGTTCAAGGTGCAGTGAGCTATGATTTCACCACTGCACTTCAGCCTGGGTGACAGAGCAAGACCCAATCTCTAAAAAATACAAAAAATAAAAAAAATTAAAAATAGAAAAACAACATTACACTTTAACATACTGAAAAAAAATCTTTGAAAATTGTGGGAACTCCGGCAACCTATGTTTTCACATGTGCAGCAAGAAATTTGCATCATTGCCAAACTTTCTGTGAAGAGCAAAGTTTTCAATACTTGGCACTACTGCGCTTTTTTTGTGAATATAAAATTTTAATTACCGTTAATAATGAACAAAGGAAGCTATTAAGGACTTAGTCATATGTAAAAATGAAAGTCCTTGGGCTGGCATTTGCTGTAAGAATTAAAGAACTTGGATTTAAAAATCTCTTCTTGGTTCATCCAGAAGACTAATGGGCCATACTGCGCTTAGAGGCACTATGGCCTAGATGACTATGACAGTCTTGTTTCTGGGCCTTCTCTGCTCTTCTGTTCTCTCTCTTTCTTTTTTCTTTCTTTCTTTCTTTTTTTTTTTTTTTTTTGAGATGGAGTCTTGCTCTGTCACCCAGGCTGGGGTGCAGTGGCGCAATCTTGGCTTACTGCAACCTCCATCTCCTGTGTTCAAGCGATTCTCCTGCCTCAGCCTCCCAAGTAGCTGGGATTACAGGTGCCTGCCACCACGCCCAGCTAATTTTTTTTTGTATTTTTAGTAGAGACAGGGTTTCACCATGTTGGCTATGGCTGGTTTTAAACTCCTGGCCTCAAGTGATCCACCTTCCTCAGCCTCCCAAAGTGCTAGGATTATAAGTGTTAGCCACCGCACCTGGCCTCTTTTTTCTTTTTTCTTTTTTTTGAGATGTCGTCTTGCTCTGTCACCCAGGTTGGAGTTCAGTGGTGCGTTTATGGCTCACTGTAGCCTTCACTTCCTGATGGGCTCAAGCAGTCCCCTCACTTCAGCCTCCAGAGTAGCTGGGACTACTACCCCTGGCTATTTATTTTTATTTTTATTTTCGCTGGGACAGGTGTCTCCCTATTTTGTCCAGGCTGGTCTCGAACTCCTGGCCTCAAGCAATTTTCCTGCCTGGGCCTCCCGAATTGCTGAGATTACATGTGTGAGCCATCATGCCTGGCCTGCTTTTCTGTTCTTGAACCTGCAACTGTTTTCCACGTCTTTGAGTCACAATCTGGCTTGTACATTAAAATGATCATTCTACTGGTAGAAATATTGGATAAGACCTTTCTGGGAGAGTATTTGGCAACAGGTTTAGAGTCTTAAATATGTATCCTCATTGGCTTTTTTTTTTTTTTTTTGAGGTGGAGTCTCGCTCTGTCGCCCAGGCTGGAGTGCAGTGGTGCGATCTCAGCTCACTGCAACCTCTGCCTCCCAGGTTCAAGCGATTCTCCTGCCTCAGCCTCCTGAGGAGCTGGAATTACAGGCACCCACCACAACGCCGGGCTAATTTTTGTATTTTTAGTAGAGACGGGTTTTCACCATGTTGGCCAGGCTGATCTCCAACTCCTGACCTCAGGTGATCCGCCCGCCTCGGCCTCCCAAAGTTCTGGGATTACAGGCGTGAGCCACCGTGCCCAACCAATTTTTGTATTTTTAGTAGAGATCGGCTTTCACCATATTGGCCAGGCTGGTCTCCAACTCCTGACCTCAGGTGATCTGCCCGTCTTGGCCTCCCGAAGTGCTGGGATTACAAGCATGAGACACCGTGCCCGGGCTGTTTTCATTATAAAAATGATAATGAGTGTTACTGATATAGAAAAATTGTTCCCAAGACTAATTCTTAATTATAATTTTTAAAAGTAGGGCAGGCTGTGTGTGGTGGCTCATGCCTGTAATCCCAGAACTTTAGGCAGATTAGAAGTTCGAGGCCAGCCTGGGCAACGTGGCAAAACCCTGTCCCTACAAAAAATATAAAAATTAGCTGGGCATGGTACTGTGCACCTGTAGTCCCGCTCCTCGGGATGCTGAGGTCGGAGGATAGCTTGAGACTGGGAGGTCAAGGCTGCAGTGAGCTATTATTGTGTCTCTGCACTCTAGCCTGGGTGACAGAGCTATTATTGTGTCTCTGCACTCTAGCCTGGGTGACCCTGTCTCAAAAAATTAAAAAAAAGTAGAGCGTATAAGAATATGCATAATATAATTTTTTTTATATAAAGATGTATGCCTATTCATAGAAAATGGCTAGAAGTATATATAATACAATGCTACTAGTAATTGTCTTTTTGTACTATCAAGGATTTTTCTGAAATGTCTACAATAAACATATATGACTTCTATAAAAAAGAAAAAAGTATTTACAAATACTTGAAACAGAAAAGATTACTTTGGCAGCATTTATGAGAATGTGAATGAGAGAGACTAGATGAGAGATTGTTGTAGTAGTTCGGGAAAAAGGCAATGTAAGTAAGAACCAAGGTCATGGTGTGGATGGAGAAGGAAAAGCTGATTTAAGACATATTCAACAGCCCTATGAGGACTATAAACACATACCACACCTTCAAGTCAATAATAAAATTGGTCTTTCAAAGACCCGGCATGATTCTTCCATATCCTTAAAGTATCTTCAAATATGCATTTGAAGAAACTTGGGGTTTTGGCTTTCTAGTTTGTTTAGCTACGTTAATGGACAGACAGTTGAGCAAAAAGGAGAATATGAGAGGAGGATCAGACTGTGGAAGAAGACAAATTTAATTTTGCATATGTGCAGTTTGAAGGGCTTGTGGGAGATGTACTAAGAGCTGAGCAGGGGATGCCGGGGGACAAGGAGTCCAGTGAGAAGATCGAAGAGGTGTGGTGGGCCCGGACAGCCCAGAATGGGCTAGTCTGGGTTGAAAGCCTGGCAAGAATGACCAGTTGGACAAGTTCGATGTGGCTTTCATTTCAGCTTTCTGTGAAACCTGCAAGTAATCAGTGGAACAGGCACAGGAAATGAGAATAATAAAAGCGAATGAGTACACTCTGGAGGTTCTTCTGCCTCCTCATGGAGTTGTAACCAAAGTTCAAGGGTCAGTGAAGCCTTTCTCAAATCTGAACTTCAATTCACTGTTTTTCAGATGGGGAAAGCCCTCAAGAGTCTAAGTAAAGGCACTGAAGCCACTTTATTCCTTGCTGTGCCATAGGCACATGTTGTGTTTTCTTTTCTTACTGCCTCTTCACTGGCATCAGGCCCACCCATGGTATACAAGATGGTCAGAGAGACCAGAGGAAGAAGTCAAAGGAAGAGAGAATTTCAGGGAAGAAATTGTCAACAATAGCAGCTGCCAGGCCGGGCGCGGTGGCTCACGCTTGTAATCCCAGCACTTTGGGAGGCCGAGGCGGGCGGATCACGAGGTCAGGAGATCGAGACCATGGTGAAACCCCGTCTCTACTAAAAATACAAAAAATTAGCCGGGCGTGGTGGCGGGCGCCTGTAGTCCCAGCTACTCAGAGAGGCTGAGGCAGGAGAATGGCATGAACCCGGGAAGCTGAGCTTGCAGTGAGCCGAGATTGCGCCACTGCACTCCAGCCTGGGCGACAGAGCGAGACTCCGTCTCAAAAAAAAAAAAAAAAAAAAAAAACAATAGCAGCTGCCAGAGAAGTCAAGAAATATAAGTACTGAAAAGTTCCTGTGACATTTGGCAAGGTACAGGCTATTTGCAGCCATATATGTAGAGTACCACCAAGCTCAGATTCCCATGAACATCATTTTCATTCTCATGAAATACAATCAAAATGATATTTTGCTTTCCTTTTTTTTTTTTTTTGAGATGGAGTCTCGCTTTGTCTCCCAGGTTGGAGTATAGTGGCGCAATCTCAGCTCACTGCAACCTCTGCCTCCCGGGTTCAAGCGATTCTTCTGCCTCAGCCTCCCGATTAGCTGGGACTATAGGCATGCGCCATCATGCCCAGGTAATTTTTGTATTTTTAGTAGAGATGGGGTTTTGCCATGTTGGCCAGACTGTTCTCCAACTCCTGGCCTCAGGTGATTCGCCTGCCTTGGCCTCCCGAAGTGCTGGGATTTCAGGTGTGAGCCATCACCCCGGCCTGATTTTTAGTTTTCCTATTTGACTTTTAATTGAAACTTCGGCAAAAGTTACTGTTGTTAGCAAAGTGTTAGTAAAGCCTGTATCTAGATCCTCAAGCAGTTTGGGATAAGATGATTCTATGAGTCAGTGATCTGTAGGGTGTTAGGAGAATGCCGGTAGCACAAATGTCTCTTGGCCTTACCCACTAGTGAAGACAAATGTGACATTTACAGCCATACTTCAATCCATGTCTACCAGAAAGCCTAATCAGTCTAGAAATCAGTGGCCCAGTCCCAGTGCGGTGGCTCACACCTATAATCTCAACACTTTGGGAGGCCGAGGTGGGTGGATTGCTTGAGGTCAGGAGTTCAAGACCAGCCTGGCCAACATGGTGAAACCCCATCTCTATAACGCAAACAAACAAACAAACGTAGCAATCAGTGGCCCAAGTTGTTGACCAAGTTGTCTGCCAGCCTCCTTTGGGTGCTGACCTGCACCCTGCTCAGGTAGGGACCACAGCACAGCCTGTGTTGCTGCCGACCTCTTCTCTCAACACTTTCCCCCCAGAATACCGATCTCCAGTATTCTTCCACAGCTGTAAGCAGCTGGGAAATATTTTCCTTCTCCTGGGTATTTATTTCAGGGGAGGCTCCTATAGCTGAGCTCTTGAGCCCTAGGGACACATTCTCTTCTTCGTGCTTTAAGCTTCTCTTTCCCAGAGCAAAGGAGCACTTGAGTATGGAGGGTAGGGAAGAAAATCCTACTGGATTGGGGGATAATCAGGCAACTGTTCTAGGAGCCTTCAATGTCCACATCGTGCTGCTCTCTCTAGCCCACTGCTATGGACTGAATTGTGTTCCCCTCCCCTCCTCAAATTAATATGCTGAAGCCCTAACCTGCTATGTGACTGTCTGGAGCGAGGGTGTTTAGGAAGTAATTAGGGTTATATGAGGCATTAAGGGTGGTGTCCTAATCACATAGGACTCTGGCTTTATAAGAGGAAGATTCCCATTCTCTCTTTCTGTCTCAATCTGCTATGTGAGGACACTTTCTGCAAGCCAGGAAGAAGGCCCTCACCAAAACCCAACCATACTGGCTCCTTGATCTTGGACTTCCAGCCTCTAGAATTATGAGAAAATAAATTTGTGTTGCTTAAGTTACTTAGTCTATGGCATTTCGTTATAGCAGCCCAGGATGCCAGACTCCTTCATTCATGGTGATTTTCTTTTAGTGGCCCCATTGTCTCTTCTAATAGTCCAGCCTTTTTTTTTAAAGGAACTCCCAGTCCATCATACAGGGTTGTATATCTCAATTGTGGGCAGAGTCCAACATCTCTTCCACAGGGCTCTTGTACACATCAAGAAATGGGGCTGGGTACTCATTTTATTGTTTCTAGATCTTCCCAGCCAGTAAAAAAACTACTGGATGTTGGTTTTCCCAGAGCATATGATGGACTTCTGGGATGACTCAGGTCTATCAGGGTCATCTCTGACTCATGGAATCCTCAGTTACCCTTCTATGGCTGAACAAGAGAAACACATTAAAGGAGGGCATGCGAGTCTCTAGCACAATTATAATTACTGGGGTTTATAAAGCCAGGTGAATGTCAGAGTTAATAATGCTTAGACTTTTCTGGAAGGGATGAGGCAGCTCCATTCTGGTAGTCTATTGGACCACCTTCATTTGGGGCCTTAAACCAAAGTAATACAAATCTTTTTACATCTGTCACTGTTTATTATTTGGTTTTCCATCTGGCCTGCTCTGAAGCAGGAGGGGGAAGAGAGCACAGAGGGAAATCATGAGCTCTTTGGAGGAATAGTGCCAGATATTAAATCTATAAACAAAATAGATTGAACTGGAAAGAATGAGTCAGAGACAAAGGAAGCAGTAAAAGTAGTGAATATCACCCTAGAAAATATCACCTGAAAGTGCTGGCAGAATCTTCCTGGTGTATTTGTGATTGTCCCTGTGGTAGATACCTTTAAATCCGATCAGCACAATTTGGTGCCTGGACTGCTTGTGCTTCACTCCTCTCTGTTGGGGTCCCTTTTCATTGTTTCCTCCTGTCTAGCCCTTATATTCATTTCTATAATGCAAGCTGATGACCCATGGTGAGATTTTTCTTTCCTCTGCTGATAATGATCCTGTCACTCCAGGTTCCTGTTTCAGCAGAGCATGAAGAGAGTTATACTGATTGATTGAGACCAAGCTGGAGTGAAATAAGGATTTTACTTGAGGGTCCATTAGTCTTCCTGCATCATGCCCCAGAGAGTACTGAAAACTGGGAGTTATCTGAGTGCCTTGCCTTCTTGGGGTTAGCTTGTATAGAGGTTGCAAACTGGCAGCCCCTAGGTTAGATGTATTTTATTTGGCCCACCCAGGGTTTGAAATTAGTTGTCAACATTTAAATATAGGGATATTTCCTGCTTCTCTTTAAAAACTGAGAGAACACTTAATCTGCATCCCCTTCTGGAAACAATCAGTCGATGCTGACTGGGTCTCTACCCTTTAATGAAGTCATGAGCTCTCCATATCACATTGCCACAGTCACATATCACATTGCCACAGTCACATATCACGTTGCCACTGCTGCACATGTTTATGTTGGCCACCATAGGCACTTGAGTTTGTGTCCTCTGATCTATAGGAAAGAAAGGAACTGGTGTTTATTGAGTCCCTTTTATGCATGAACCACTGTACCTTGTAATCTGCATATATCATTTGATTTTTTTAAAAACCCAGTAAGATTTAAGCTCCCTGCCTTTAGGGACCATGCCTGCTTCTTTTGCCACTGTGAGAGTGCTCAAGACTTGGTATAGTCGTAAGTGGGAGCTGAAAAGTATTTGCTGAATGAATGCATGTATGAATGCATAAACAAATGAATAAGATATTTTTATCACATTTTTGTAGGTGAGAAAACCAAGGCCCAGGGCAGTTAAGTAACCTGTTCAGAATCGTAATCATATGGCCCATAGGGCTGACAGGATTCAAATATGGGACTGTGCAACTCCAGAGGTCCAGTGTGGAGGAGAAGGGAAAAGACCATGGGTCATTTCAAGGCTGAGTACACAAAGACTCTTTGCAAGTCCTTGCAGAATTGATTGACAATGCACAAACATATTTTCATAAGTACCAGCTTCCAGAAGAATGCATGTTTTTTAGCTTATGAAATTTGTCTGAAACCTACTGTGTATGGATACCTTCAGCTTTGGGATTATATAATATTGAGGTTCTGCAGTAGAGGGTATGTGCCATTGGTTTGACATGTAATGAGAGCAGAATATTTCTGTCTACAGTTGACTTGTGTTCTGTAAATGTGGTAACATTGCAAAGTTAATTTTCCTTGTATATCTAAGGAACTCCTTCCAGGGCTTATTTTCGTAAACTTCCTGCTGATGGTGCATGGTTGCCACTATACAGAGCAGAGCTGCGTTCAGGAATGACTATAATTAAAAGTGCTTCTTTGTGAGGCTTATCAAGAGGACCTGAGGCTGATTGGGGAAGCATGCCCCTGAAAATGAAGCCACTTGCAAAGAGAAGGGATTGGTCTGGCTGAGGGAAATGGGAAGGAGAGTAAGAGTTTAATCTTATGACTTAGTTTCCATCCCAATGCTGGTGATTTCCAAATTGATCTATAATTTTGACATCCTTCACACAAGCCTCATAATTCCAAAAATGGCTAGATATTTCTTACAGACCTTTTCTACCGTGATTCTAAACTGAACATATCAATAACTGAACACATCACATTTTGCCCCTGAACCAGCCTTTCCTTTGGTGGCTATTTAGTCTTTCACCTACCAAGCTCCAAACTTTGGAGTTTTCTACTACTCTTTTTTTATTTAGAATCTATATATGCAAGCACTTTCCATAAAATGGCTCATTATCTTCCTTTTCTGCCCCATTCCCACCCAAATGCAAGCCTCTATCACTTCAGACCTGGATTGCTAAAGTAGCTTCCTAGCAGGGTTCTAGCTTCTAGGCTCTTTCCACTTTAATATCACTGCACATGACTTCAAATTTATCTTACTAAAATCCTGTTTTCATGCCCCTTTCCACATTCCAAATCCATGTTATCTTCTACCGGCTTAGAGTAGCTTTTCCCAAAGTATGTTATGTGAAACTTTAGTTCCATGGGAGATTAATAGGTGTTAAGTAAAAACTGGCATTGTAATCAAATGCCAGAATTGACAAAGTTATAAACCATTTCTTTCCTGCAGGATGATTCATAACTTTGATGTGTTAATATGCCTTAGTATGCATTGTTTTCCAAGACATGTATTTTCACAGAGCCTCTTTTGGTGGAGTATTTAATTGGCCTAGGTCTTCATAAACTACACTTTGTGTCTTAGTCTATTTTGGGTTGCTGTAACAGAATACCACAAACTGGGTAACTTGTAAATAAATGAAATTTATTTGACTCAACAGTTCTTGAGGCTGGAAAGTCCAAGAGCATGGCACTGGCATCTGGTGAGGGCCTTCCTGTTGCATTATCCCATGGCAGAAGGGGGAATGGTAAGCAAGCATGCAAGACACAGAGAGAAAATTGGGCCAAACTTATCCTTTTTATCAGGAACCCAATCCAGTAGTAACAGCATTAATCTCTTCATGAGGGATTCTCTAATCATCTGTTTATCATCCTACCTCTTAATCTCATCAAAATGGCAATTAAATTTCAACATGACTTTTGGAGGGGACATTTGAATCATAGCATTTGGGAAATGCTAGTCCACAGATATAAGTCCATATTCCCTGTGATGATAAATTTTATGTGTCAAATTGACTAGGCCATGGTTACTCAGATATTTGGTCAAACATTATTCTGGGTGTTTTTGTGAAGGTATTTTTCAGATGACATTAGCATTTAAATTGGTAGACTGAGTAAAGCATATTGCTCTTTTCATGTGGGTGGGCCTCATAAAACCAGTTGAAGGCCTGAGTAGAACACAAAGGCTAAGAGTAACTTTGCCTGCCTGACTGACTTTGAACTGGGACATCAGCTTTTTCCTGCCTTTTTGCAAGGGCTCACCTGGGTCTCCAGCTTGCCAGTTTACCTTGCAGATCTTAGAAATTATCAGCCAGCCAGACTCATGCCTGTAATCCTAGCTACCTTGGGAGTGAAAGGTGGGAGGATCGCTTGAGCCCAGGAGTTCAAGACCAGCCTAGGCAACATAGTGAGACTCCATCTATATTAAAAAATAAAAGAGAGAGAGAGAAATTGTCAGCCTCTATAATTACATGAGCCCATTCATGTATAGATATATCTCCATCTTATTGGTTCTGTTTCTCTGGAGGACTCTAACATATTATCTGTTGTCTTCTTCAAGGCTGTTTAAGGTAAGACTCTTATTCCACCTATCTGAGTTTATTTACTTCCATTTCTCAACACATATCTTCTGCCCCAGGTAAGATGGTCTCCTCATTCTCTAAATACCCCTTGCAGAACTCACCTCCACCCTTTGCTTAAGTTGTTTCTTTTGTTCAGAATGTGGCCCTCCCTTTTCTTACATATTCACATTCTACCCATCCTGCTTTCTTTTTCTCCTTCCCTCTCCCAACAACATTTCTTTAAAATTAGAAAATAAAGTTCAACCAGGCATGGTGTCTCATGCCTGTAATCCCAACAACTTGAGAGTCTGAGGTGGGATGATGACTTGAGGCCAGGAGTTTGAGACCAGCCTGTGCAATATAGGAAGACCCCATCTCTACAAAAAATAAAAATTTAATCAGGCACAGTGGTGTGTGCATATAGTCCCAGCTACTCAGGAGACTGAGGAAGGAGGATCCTTCCCCCCAGGAGGTCGAGGTTACAGTGAGCTATGATCACACCACTGAACTATAGTCTGGGTTACAGAACGAGACTCGAGAGGGAGAGGGAGAGAGAAGAGGGGGAGGGGGAGAGGGCTTCCAAAAGATAAGTTCTGAAAAGCATTGAATTGCATTCATTCCTGTGCACTGTGCTTTGTGGGGATGACCAAAATACTGGTATATTTGAAGTTCAAGGAAGGAAGACCTGGGGGAAGCCTCCATTACAAATGAATAGAGAAAAAAGTGAGTTTATTTCCTAATGTTCTAATTCCCCAGTGTTTTTCCCCAGAGATAGGTAGAGTCTCAACCAGCTTCTTTTTTCCCCTAGTTTCAAGGTCCAAGTGAAGTCCCATGGCTGCAAATTAGAGTCATTTAAAAATTCTAAAGGCTGGATAAGCAAGAGACTGACTAGAAAAAAAAAATAATAAGAAAACGAAGAAAAATCCTAAAGTCCAGGCTGCATCCCAGACCATTTAAATCTTAATCTCTGTGGCTGGTACCTTGGCATTGATATTTTATAAAGTTCTGCAGGTGATTCCAGTGCATAGCTAGGGTTGAGAACCAGTGTGAAGTCTTCCTGATACCTGAGTTTCATCCACAGAGTATAAGAATCAGTAGATCTGGGATGGGGCTCAATAATGTGCATTTCTAAGAAATTCAGAGGTGATGCTGATGCTACTGGTGTGGGGAACCTCACTTTGAGAACTACTGTCCAAAAGGACCAGGGCTAAGGAAGAGAGCCCAGATGAGCCTGATATGGCTCCCTGTGATTGAGGAAAACCTAATAGAATGGACAGAAAAGTAAGGACCGGCTGGAAACATTACTTGGAGGTTACTAATTCATGGCCCAAGCCCCAAATCTTCTAGTCCATAGATATGTTTTGTAGAGTCACATGATGTTTTCCATTTAAAAAATTAGTTAATATTTCAAATTCAAAGATTTATACACACATATAAATTCACTTACACGTACAAATCTTTTGACTTTTCAAGAAAAATAGGCTGGCAACAAGGAGCCCAATTTCCTACATGGCAACATTCAACATTAGCAACAAGTAGCAGCAGCCCTGCTATCCCAAATGAGCCCAGCCCCCAGGCAATCTTTCGAATCAATGGAACCATATGAGTGAGCCCAGGCAAAACCAGCAGAAAAACTGCTGAGAAAACCCACAAAATAGTGAAAAGTAATTATACATTGTTAATGTAAGCCACTAAGTTGTGGGATGATTTGTTATGCAAGAATAGCTAACTGATACAATTGGCAGAGTTCCCACAGGCCTGCTTTGCTCAATTTTGTTACCTCCCTGGCCCCTGTAGGCAGGTACATTTCCAGCCTGGCTCTTACCCTGAAGACACTTGACAGATTTCAAAGCCTTTTCCACACCCATTATCCCAACAACCTTGCATGGTCAGCTGGTATTAAATCTCCATTTTGCAGATGAGGAATCTAAGAACCAGAGAGCTAAGGGACATTCCTAGAGCCACATAGTAGCAGAGCACGATTTCTCATCCTATCACTTTTCACTTCTGGTTCAGTGTTTTTTTCTTTCCATTTGAGTAGTTGACTGTCAGTCTCCTGAGGCCATTAGACCTGGCAGTCGCCAAGGCCAAACTCTGTAAGCGAATGGAGTGGGATGTTTTCAAGAAGGGGGACCCTCCATCTTGTCTTTGTTTATGAGAATATTATCTGCAAAGTGCCTAATATAGTGACTAGTACATAAAGGGCCTTAATGAGAGATGATTACTCACGTTATTACCCACTCTGTTTCCATAGTATCCCTTGATGTTTCTTTCCTTCTTTCCCTTCCTCCATACCCTGATTGGATTAGTTAATCTCTTATCTAAGATTGGATACATTTTCTGTATATCTAGTACAACACATATCACATTGTATTATATTTTTCATGTGTCTCTCTACTGCCTCAGCCCTTGGGTGCTCTAGTTTCAGGAATCATGGATTTCCTGTTTATTTCCAATCTCTCTAGCACAGGACCTGGCTGAATAAATGATGATTGAATAGAATTGAAATTGAATTACACAGTTGCAAGATACGTTCAATCACATTCTTGTTTAAATTTTTTAAAAAAAACTTTATTTTGAAATATAGATTCACAGGATGTTGCAAAAACAAAATAAATCAACATTCACACACACATTCTAGTTTGACTCTTACAGCAATCATCCTGTGAAGTATTATTGTTAATATCATGTTAAATGATATTAATATTAATATTAAAATATTAAAATATGAGGAAACAGAGGCTCAGTATCCTGAAAATTTCTTTTCAGTTGGTGATGCTAAAGGGATGTTTGTGAGGTGATTGCTATTCCTTGCATTTCTTTACTATTTCTGCCATGTTTTCTTCTTGATGGCAGAGCCCAAGTCTTATGTTGACCTCTATTCCCAGCATGAGGCATAGCAGGTGGGAGACACTCAGTAATTGTTGATTTGAATTTAATTTTCACTTATATATGTTAGAAGTTATGTCTAGTATCACTCTAGGGAAATGTTTAAAAATTGCTTATGATTTAGTCTACCAAATTGTACCCTCATTCTTTTATCGCAGATCAGATGCTTGAGAGAGAGAGAGAGAGAGAGAGAGAGGGAGAGAGAGTGGGAGACAGAAAGAAAGGGAAAGACAGATATCTTTGAGAAAAGAAAGACATGGGAAATTGCTGGGTAACCCAACCCTGTCTGAAGAAATAATTGTTTCTTTGTGCCACCACCGGAGAAATGCAGGACTGTTATGTGAGGAGCAGTTTTGCTTTTTGTGTATCAGGTAAGGCAGAAAGGAGAGGAGTAAGGTTCAAGGCAAGGAGGAATTAGAAGGGGCCAAGTGATTGAAATCAACAAAGGGAACAGACCAAGAAATATGAGAAATGGAGAGGAAGGAAAGGCTGAGAGGGTGTAATGTTGATAGCATTTAAAAGGGAGTAGGGAATGCAAAGTGACCTGCTGTGAAGGAGCCCTAAGATACTATCTGAATTATTTTTCCTGTGAGATACTTTCTCTTGAAAAGAATTCTTGTCATCCAACCCTAAACACCACTACAGTATTTTTTGGGTGTAGTTGCTTTTAACAAGTTACACAGCTTTATACCAGGGAGTCTGATGGCTTTATTATTGTTTGCGTTCTTCCTTTCAAAGAGTAATAACAAGCTTTAAAAAGTAGACTGTAATTTTAATTTAATAATTTGATTAATCTGTGATAATATTCTGGTTTTTATAAAACTAAAATATGCTAAGTCATTCTGTCAAGAAGCTAGCGTATTTTTTTCCCCCTGCCATTGTGGTTGCGAATGTTGATAAGGAATTACCTGTATGCAAGAAACATCTCTTGGTATAGTGGGTTCCATATCATGCTTTGAGCTAATGTGATTTTCTAGTGTGGAGCCACTTGAGTCTGAATAAAAATGACAGCTATGGGAACAAATTGTCATATTCTCCTTGCAGCAAGTTCCGTTTGCTCACGAGTCTATTATTATTGAAGAAGCATTTAGTTGTAGGTAAATGACCCTTGCCTTCTGTCTTTAATTGAAACTCAGCCTGCCACAGTTAATATGTTTCATGAGTCAGTAAAGCTTGGAAGAAAATCCTAATGTGTTTTTAAAAGCAAAGGAAAAAAATTAATTGGTTTCAGCACACGTTTTCCTATGCAAACAATTCCTTGCTTTTATATAGAAAAAAACTCTCTTGACATTCTTTTTTTTGCATAATCTTCTGCACTGTCTCATCAGTATCTGTTCAGTTGCACATAGTTGTGTTTTGAAAAGAAGAAACCTTTGGTCTATTTGGAAGGGAGTGTGAGACCTGTAATCACTCTCTGACCATGGAATTTGGGCTTGATCTGTGTACTAGGAGAGGAGATACAAGATAACCTCACTGGGGCTGGGTGCGGTGGCTCATGCCTGTAACCCCAGCACTTTGGAAGGCCAAGGCAGGTGGATCACTTGAGGTTGGGAGTTCAAGATCAGCCTGGCCAACATGGTGAAACCCCGTCCCTACTAAAAATACAAAAATTAGTTGGGTGTGGTGGTGCACACCTGTAATCCCAGCTACTCGGAGGCTGAGGCATGAAAACTGTTTGAACCTGGGGGGCGAGTTTGCAGTGAGCCAAGATGGCACCACTGCACTCCAGCCTGTGTGACAGAGTGAGACTCCATCTCAAAATAATAATAATAATAATAATAATAACCTCAATGAAAGGGCTTGTGCCACATTGAATAACTTTAATATGTCTTCATAGGTTGGCCCAGCATAGGCACCTCAATGACTTGAGATCTTCTTTCACTTTGTAAATTCAAATTGTATCAGTTAGCTATTGCTGTATAACAAATAATCCCACAACTTAGTGGCTTAATTAACAACAGTATATTACTTTTCACTATTTTATGGGTTTTCTGGGTAGTTTTTCTGCTAATTTTGTCTGGGCTCACTTATATGGGTTCATTCATTTGGAAGGTTGTTGGCTGGAGGCTGGGTTCATTTGGTATAACAGGAATGTCTAGGCCTCTCTCCATGTGGTATTTCATTTTGTGCTTGTTCACACCATGGTGGTCTTGGACGGAGGTTCTGAGAATATGAGAGTGAAATCTGCAAGTCCTCTGCAACTTATGCAATGTCATTTCTGCCGTATTCTGTCAGTCAGTCAAAGCAAGTCTCAAGGCCAACTCAGATTTGAGGAATGGGGAATATACCTCTTGAAAGAAGGAGCTCCAAAACCTTGTGGCCAAGTCTTTTTAGTCTACCATATGGCTAGTTATCTAGGAGAGAATTATTAGGACATATGGGGCTGGGGTGGGTGGTCATATCTGGGTTTTGAGTCTCACATAGTTGCCATCTGAGCCAGCCAGCTCAGCTGAGTCTAGTATTTATGAAGATAGCTGGTTCTGTGCATGCATGCATATATAATTGCATTCCAAAGTCAGTCTGCATCATATGGCCCCAAGCTTCATCTCTTCATCTTTAAAGTAGGAATAATAATAGTGCCTCTTACATAAATTGTGAGGATTAAATGAGAGAGAGAATGTGTGGAAAGCGCTTTGCAGTTCCTGGCACATGGTAGGTATTCAAAGGAATGATAGCTAATTTTACTTTTAAATTTTCTTATTTTAAATTCTTAGCTATTTGTGTGTGTTTGTTTTATAAGCAATCCACATTCTTTGCAGAAAAATTGGAAAATATGGAAAAAGCAAAAAGAGAAAAAAAGCTAATTTCAAGTTACTCAATATCTTATTGCCCAGATTTAGTTACTATCAATCTTTTGGTGAAATCTGTTTATAGTTGTTAAAGCAAACTAAATATGGTCTGAGAAGGACTCTGTACTTCCATATTTGAGTCCTTTTGGATGAACTGTAGCCTAGTTTAATAGTCAGACAAAATTGAAAACGTAACTTAGTAGTATGCACCTGTAATAATAGCTGAGTGTTGGCCAATCCCAGCAGCCATAATTTAACCACTCATTGACTGCTGAATCTTCAAACTCCATTCAAATAAGGCAAATGCTGAGCTGTAATCAATCTCACGGTTTCTGTACCTCACTTCTGATTCCTGTACGTCACTTTACCTTTTTTGTCTATAAATTTCTTCTGACCACAAGCTACCTGTGGAGTCTCTGTGAGTCTGCTGTGATTCTGGGGGCTGCCTAATTCACAAATCATTCATTGCTCAATTAAACTCCTTTAAGTTTAATTTGACTGAAGTTTTTCTTTTATCAGATGATGTCAGAAGTGGGATCCGAAGTGGAGCTTCTAGTGACCCGCAGGAGCACTGAGTGAACACACAAGGTACCTGCAGGACCCATTTGTGTCCATTGATCTCTCAGAGTGGCTGGGGATCGTGGGTGCTAAGCTCCCTCTCGGATTTTGGAGCCCCACAGATTTGTGTTTTAAGCTCTCCAAGTTTCTTTGAGCAAATTTCTGATCCAAACTGGGTTTGGAGTCACAACAGAAACTGGACTGGGTCCAGGAACGGATTTGATCTGGGAATTAACTGGCTTGGATCCAGTTAGAGGACTCTCATATCTGACTGGGTCGTAAAGGAACTGGTAGTAAGCAGTAATATTGCAGGGGTTATAAAATATGGCTTTTGGAAATTCACAGGGATTATTGTGTTCTGCCTCTTTGTTTCATTTTTCTTGCACACTTAGGTAGGAAAAATCACTGGCCAAGTTATTCAGGAAAACCTGAGTAAAGTCAATATATTACGTAGAAATGGGATCCTTAGTTTCTGGAAAACTGAGTTCCTTCTGGCTTATGCATTAGGCCTGGGAGGCAGCGAAGTCTTATAGAAATGGCAAAATCTTACTAAAGATAACTTGCAGTGGAACATTCCAAATGAACAATAATGCATTGAAGTACATTTAAAAATGAGGGCTCTTGGTAAAGTCCCTTTTGGCTAAGAACGGGTTTGGTACTGTGGGATGTCAACAGCTCTTCTCTTTGGAATAATCTGCCTTGCACTCTTTGCTGATGGCTGTGGGTGACAGGATTAGGCATGTACAGGATCGTGGGACATGGGGAGCTTTTTCCTCCCACCCAAAAAAGGGGAAACTTGAGAGCTGATGGGACTGCTGGAAAAGATCCCTTTGCTGCTAACAAGTGGCCACCTGAACTTTTCAGTGTTGCTGAAATGAATGGGTCTTGCTCTTCACTTTCCGCACCCTGCCATAGGCAATACTTGCTCTTTTCTTCTTTTCCTTTCCTATCTTTTCTGTTATTCAGGGTGACCATCTTACCCAGACACCATGTGTTGAAATTTCTAGTCGGAGGTTGAATTAAAGATGAGGGGCCCCTCTGAGGGCAAATTTAAGCCTTGCTGGTTTGATATTGGGTGCTAAGCAGAGTAGCTAATGTCTGTGTTTTATCACACGTATGTTGCTATGGACAGAACAAAAAAAGATCATTTTCCTTTATGATGCAGCTTGGCCCCCCAGTGTGATGGTACAGCAAGCTGGGTCACTGGGGCCCCTCAGGGAAAGGGAACCCAGAAGCCTGGCATGCCGGCAAAAGAGTAAGAATTTCTTACCAGTCCGATTTCTGGCTTCTCTCTCTCTGTGCGAATGGTTGAATGAATGGTAAAAATCACTGTTTTTCTCCTCTGTAAAGTTTTGATTATGTGAAAAAGAATTCTGAGGCTAGTCTTAAGCTGATGTATTTTGTGCTATGAATTCATTTTTCTGTGTCGTGGAGTACCTTAGGATAAAATGTGGGCTTAGGACCCCATAAGCTCATGCTCAAGATGGCCCAACAAGCTGGTCCATAACAAACTTTGCTGCAGGTCCCTGAAACAAACAAAAAAACTGGATGGGGTCTCCATCTTGTTTTATGTCCTTGGGAGCTTGACCTTGTAAGCATGTGGCAGTACTTTCTCTTGGTCTCCGCCTTCCAGAGAACAGGAATTTTAGGGTTTATGTCATAGCTAGCTCTACAAATTATCTTGAGTAGTTAAAAGCCTTTGCAAGTTCAAAATTAACTACTCTAGATTCCTTCTGGAAGAGCAGTGGAGACTACCGCATGCTGTAGCTCAGTAGCTAAGGTTCTGCCCTTTCACACTGGTGGTTGGGGTTGGAGTCCCTGGTTGGGAAGTAAGTCCTTTCTGGTTTAACATCTGCATGACCTTGTCTATTCTCTTCTCTTCCACAGACTATTTTAAATTTTCCTTTCTCTGAGCAACTATTTTAAATTTTCCTGTCTCTGAGCACCTGGGAGGTTACCTTTGGTAAAGTTCAGAAGCGAGAAATATCAGCCGTTTGGCCTGGCTAAAATTGGATAATAAGAAGTTTTAACAGGACTTTATTAAAGAGTGCTATGGTTAAAAGTCAGCTTAATTAAAAGTGGATATTCAAGCTCCAACAGCCTGGACTCCTTGGGAAAAACAGGAGGCACTACAGACCCCTTTCCTGGTCCTGCTCTTCCAAGGACTCCACCATAAAGCCAATAACCAATTAAGAAACTTAAAATGTGGCAAATGAAAAATCTTACAACTACTGTAGTAATCTTCTTCTGTCTGTCTGTGTAATTATATATGTGTTGTGTGTAATGTTTATATAAAAGAGCTCTAATTAACTGGCTTAAACGTAAGTGCTTAAATCAAGTATTTTGAAAGCAAAATAAAAACTGTAATGCCTTTAGTTCACGTAACTTTAGTAACTTTTGGGAAATAAAAACAGCTTTAAAGATTATTGATAAAATAAAGACATTTTATCTAAATTATGCAGGTCAGATATTAGGTTTTTTAAAAGCTTTAAGGTCATAAACTGCTTTGACTTTTGAAAACTGTTCGATTTATTTTGGAGACCTTAAATTCTAAATAAGGTCTGGGGATATATGGAATTAACCATACCCCCTCACTATGCAAAGAAAGTTATAAAGAAAAGAGATCTTATATAAAAAGGATGTTGTATGGTAAATTCCTGTCCTGAAGTAAAATGACTGGTTGTTTGAATTTAGGGCAAGTCAGAAAGTCTAAACATGTCATACATGGTCTGTGTAAGTTGTGAAAGAATTTATGAAATGGAATTTATGCCAGAAATATACAATTGAAAGGTGATTAGGCCTCCTAAATGCTTCATAAAATGCTACTATGACATTTAACTGTACAGCTTTCCTGCTTTACAGCTAGGTAAGGCCTGGGACATGTGGAGTTAGATGCTGGAAAGAGTCAGACCTTATCTGCATTTCTGTCTGGGTCCTAGGCTTCACACCTAGTGCATAATTAAAATCCTTTACTTACCAAGATTTTCACCAAAAGTAAAAGTTCCTAAGAGTTAACATTGTAATATGTAATTGAGACTACTGAAAAAATAGGTTTACATGCAAGGTGTGTAAGGAGAATGAAATGTGTTTTTTGTAAGGGATTATAAGAAGGTGTGGAAATGTAAATGTTTGCCTAGGTTAGAGGGTTAAAGGATTGTTAAATAGAATAAAGCTAAAGATTTGAACAAGTTGTGGAAGGTTTATAAAACATTAATTGTAAGAGATTCTGTGTGTGAACATGTTGGCTAAAGTTAAAATGGTGTTATTCAGTTTTTTCCATAAATTGCACATTGGAATAAAAGTACAACAGAGTTTTCTTAGAACATTGTTCTACTCGGAGAAAAAAATTGTAAAGGGTTATAAGAGGTTTATAAAAATCTTACCTTATGGTCAAACTAATTAAAACTGAATAGATTATAAAATGTTATTAAAAACTAGCTTTAACATTAAAAATACACTAATGGAAACGTAAAATTTGGTTTTCTCTTTTAAAAATGATTTTTATGTAATATTAAATGATAATGAAAGGTTTTTGTTTACCTTTTAAGTAAACTACAAAAGAAAAAGGGGGGAAGGGAACGAAAGGAGACAGAGTCAGTTGGCCTCATGCTATCTTTATTGGGTCTTGTTTGGAGAGCTGAGTCTCCTCTGTATCAGACTAATGTTTCTTCCTTTAGAAATTTTTTGAGTTATCTTTTTGGCTAAATGAATGACTTATGGTAACCTGAGATTCTATTTTGTAATATCCAATGTTTTGAACCTTCAGTATTTAACAGATTTTTCAAAATCAAGCTCTAGATTATCATGCTAAACCAGCCAATACTAAAATTGTTTAAATATACAATTTAAATGAACTCCATGGTCTTAAGTCAAATTACCTGTGATAACTCAGTAGTTATCACTGCTGTGCACCTAAATTGGAGAAACAACTGGCATTCAAGAGGACATAAGTTCAATGTTAAGCATGGACTCATGAAGAACCAGGATGGCCACCTTGTCCTTCCCAAGTCCTTAAAGCTTTTGTTATTAAAGGTTCTGCATTCCATGACTCACCATGGAAAAGATAAAATAATCCAAACTGAATATATTGATGTAGTGACTTATACATTGTGGAAATAGTTTAAAACCAATGTTTGGTTCCATATACCTGGGAAGACAGTCAAAACTTTAGGTACGTTTGAGTACCTGATGGTCCATTTACACATTTATAACGGGATTTCATTCAATTGTCATTTTCAATGCATGTTTTCTGGTTGTATAAAAGCTTTCCCATGCAAGAGGGCTGATGTTATAACAGTAGATTATTATGCTATAGTGTATTTTCACCAGGTAAAGAAAGCTTTTTTATGGTTCACTGATAATAATCCCTTCATAATCTAGAACCCAAAGATTGGATCTTCTGAGAACATCAGAGAAAGACTGTCCTTGCCATCCACACCACAGCAAAACTTTGGAGCCTTGAACCTTGGGTTCATAATCTCACAGCTGAGAAAGGTCCCTCCACACTCCTGGAACTGTACACCTATTGGAACCCTTAAGGTAAAACTAACCAGAAAAGTTTCTCCCCAGAAGGAGATGGCATCCTTGTTGTGAACAGCTTTTCCCCACAAGAACAGATCAAGACTTCTACTATCATGAGATTCTTATCCTTGAATATTTTTTCTTTGTTTATGCCTCTATGAACAATAGAAATGAAAAAGGGGTCTATTATGTACACTTATAGGGTATAGTTTTATTTGTGAATGATTTTGCAGCCAGCCTTATACATGAATAACTTTATACTTTAATAGATAAAAGATGAAGGCCTAATATAGGTGAGAAACAGTGGTACATACGTTGCCTCATAATCAGTCAAAGCACCTCTTAACCCACATCATGGATTAAAGAGAATATTGCCAGGAGGCCTTCACTCTTCTAGAAGTACATCATTTGTTAGGCCCTTTTCCCAGGATTTAGAATGAAAGAGGCAATAATTAGAAATGTCTCCTTCATAATAGGCTCTACAGCAAATTCCACTTTAAAGGCCATCATACATAACAGACTTTAAATTCTTATGTGAAAGTTATGCTAAATAATAGAATTGGCTAAACAGAAAAGTACCTGTGTAGCTGCTGACACTTGTGGCCTATGGAGAAATACATCAAATGTAGATTATAAAAATTCAGTTTTATGGGATTAATGAAAAGACCACTCAGTCAAGTGAGTAGACTCTTTATCTAGCTCATTCTTTAATCTATTTAACTTTATGTGGTTTGGTTTTTGGGGACCCTGGGTAAGGAGCATACTCCAAACTCTTGGTATTATCCTCCTGATAGTCATAATAATAGCCTCCTTAGTGCTCTCTGTTCTCTAAAAGGTTTTAAATGTTTGCATGCAGCCATCTCTAGAATGTCAAGTAGTCTCTCTTCAACTGGAATGACAAAAGCTGAAAGAAATGCGTGACCATGAGGACATTGTACCCTATGAATGACATGCTGGGACCGGAAACCCAAAATGATGGTAACTGAGAGTGGTGCTAAGGCCCTAAGTTTTTTTTTACATTCTCACCTAGGTGAGAACCTGGCCAAAAAGGGGGAATTTTTTTTTTTTTTTTTTGAGATGGAGTCTGGCTCTGTCGCCCAGGCTGGAGTGCAGTAGCGCGATCTTGGCCCGATGCAAGCTCTGCCTCCTGGGTTCATGCCATTCTCCTGCCTCAGCCTCCCAAGTAGCTGGGACTACAGGCACCTGCCACCTCGCCCGGTTAATTTTTTGTATTTTTAGTAGACACGGAGTTTCACCGTGTTAGCCAGGATGGTCTCGGTCTCCTGACCTCGTGATCTGCCCACCTTGGCCTCCCAAAGTGCTGGAGATTACAGGTGTGAGCCACTGCACCCGGCCCAAAAGGGGGAATTTTTTTAAACAAAATTATGAGAGGCCATTATTTTGCACTGAGCTCATGCACTAGGCCCCGACAAACCAAACCAAACTAAAATGGAATCACTCATGCTAAATGTGACATAATCAAACTAAGGCTTTAAAGAAACATAGATCCTAGAACAGATCAGGTTTTGTTTTTGTCCTGTAAACAGGATGTTCCAGTATAGGGAGTTACCTTCTACTCAGTCTTTATTCTTTCCTTGGAAAACCCACTGCTCTTCTGTTTCCTAGTGGGTTTCAAAACCGTATAAGTACATTTACAATAGTGATAGTAGTATCAATTAATGAGGTTTTGGTCAATCTCTCAAAATTGAGAAAATGACCAAAAGGGGGGATTGTTAAAGCAAACTAAATATGGCCTTAGAAGGACTCTGTATTTCTATGTTTGAGTCCTTGTGGATGAACTGTAACCTAGCTTAATAGTCAGACAAAATTAAAAACCTAACTTAGCAGTATGCACCTGTAACAATAGCTGAGTATTGGCCAATCCCAGTGACCATACTTCAACCACTCATAGACTGCTGAATGTTCAAACTCCATTCAAATAAGGCAAACTCTGAGCTGTAACCAATCTCACTGTTTCAGTACCTCACTTCCGATTCCTGTATGTCACTTTAACTTTTTTGTCTATAAATTTATTCTGACCATGAGGCACCCCTGGAGTCTCTGTGAATCTGCTGTGATTCTGGGGGCTGCCCAATTCGCAAATTGTTCATTGCTCAAACTCTTTTAAATTTAATTCCGCTGAAGTTTTTCTTTTATCATAATTTAAACCTTTTTTCAGTGCGTATGCATATATGAATAAGTGTGTGTGTGTGTGTGTGTGTGTGTTAGATACAGGGAGAGAGACATTTGTGTGTATTTATAGTTAGATATATTATTTATAAAATTTAATAAAGAAGAAAACCAGAACTGGTCATTACTTTTTATTATCTGTACCTTCTCATCCCAGGATTTGTTTAGGGCACAGAGACTGCATTGTTAAGTAGTATCTGATTCACAGCCTACCATTTTAGTTTTCCTTGGATCCCAGAGATCAAGACACCAGCTCATACCTGCTACTAGACCTGAATCTTCCAGAGTGAGTTTAGAAAACTCTAGGCCTTTGAGAGGTTCTGAGAAAGAAGAGTTGCTTGTCAAATAAATTAGAGAAACGCTGCATATTCCCTGCCAGTCTTTGAGAATCACAGATACCAATTGGTATATTCAAGGCTCTGATATGTCCTAGGATGAAGAATCTTGTTTCACTTTAACACAGTATTTTCCAAATTTAAGTGAAGTCTTCCTTTAATTTTATTTTGAAAAACAATACACAGTAAAATTAGCTTTTTTGGTATATAGTTCCGTAAAATTGCACACATACATAGATTCATGTAATCATCACCACAGTCAAGATACAGATCAGTTTCATCCCACCCCAAAACTCCCTGTGCTGTCCTTTTATAGTCAGCACCCCTCCCTGTCCACCTCTGGCAACTGTAAATCTGTTTTCCACCACAGTAGTTTTCTTTTTTTCCAAGAATGTCATATTTTGGACACATAGATGGAATCATACACTATGTAGCCTTTGTAACCGTCTTTTTTCACTCAGGGAATGCCTCTGGGACATATCTGTGTTATATGTATGAATAGTTAGGTCTTTTTTGTTGCTGAGTCATATTCCATAGTGTGAATATACCAAAATTTGCTTATCCTATTGAAGGATATTTCTAGGCTTTGGTGAGTATGAATAGAGCTGCTAGAAACATTCACGTACAGGTGTTTGTGTGAACTTAAATTTTCACTTTTTTGAGGAATGGGATTGCTGGGCCGTATGGTAAGTGTATGTAAACAAACAATTTTTTACTTGTTTTAATCTATTAAGACGGCAGTCCCCAACCTTTTTGGTACCAGGGACTGGTTTTGTGGAAGACAATTTTTCCATGGACAGTGGGGGGTGACGGGGGGATGGTCTCAGGATGAAGCTGTTCTACCCCAGATCATCAGGCATTGGATTCTCATAAGGAGCATGCAACCTACATCCCTTGCATGTGCAGTTCACAATAGGGTTCACAGTCCTGTGAGAATCTAATGCTATGCCGATGCGACAGGAGGTGGAGCTCAGGTGGTAATGCTCCCTTGCCCACCACTCACCTCCTGCTGCGCAGCCCTGTTCCTAATAGGCCACGGGGACCGGTACCAGTCCACGGCCCAGGGGTTGGGGACCCCTGTATTAAGATCCCACATCACCAGGGTTTCATAGAACATGCTATTAACATCCTACAGACCTAGTCTTTCATGGAACCCACTTTGGGAAGGCCTTGTGTGCTGCCACTTAATGCACTTGGAAAGTCCAATCCACCTCAAATCCATCTCACGTACCCAAAGCTTGCTGAGGTTCGCCCACAACTCCCACCACACTCCCCTTTGTTGAGTGCCTACTGCCAGACATTGGTATCATTATCTCATTTAATTGAACTCACAACACAATCTATGATTTTACAGCTGAGGAAACTGAGGCCCAGAGAGGCTAAATGAGTAGCCTAAGTTTCCATAGCTGGTAAGTAGCTAAGATTTGAACTCTGGTATCTTATCTCCAAGATCAGTGCTTCCTCTCCTACCCTATTTACCTGCCTTTTTCTTCCTTTCCTTCTTTAAACATTTATTATTATTATTATTATTTTTTAAGTTTTATTTCAGATTCAGGGGTATGCGTGCAGGTTTGTTACATAGATAAGCTTGTGTTACGGAGGTTTGTTGTGCAGATTATTTTGTCACCTAGGTACTAAGCCTAGTACCCAAAAGTTATTTTTTCTGATCTTCTCCCTCCTCCCGCCCTCCACCCTCTGATAGGCCCCAGTGGGTGTTGTTCCCCTCTGTGTGTCCATGTGGTCTCCTCATTTAGCTCCCACTTATAAGTGAGAATGTGCGGTATTGGGTTTTCTGTTCCTGTGTAAGTTTGCTGAGGATAATGGCCGCCAGCTCCATCCGTGTTCCCACAAAAGACATGATCTGATTCTTTTTCATGGCTGCATAGTATCTTTGAACATTTTTATCTGGGTTTGTGGTTGGTTGTAGACCAGCGCCAACAAATGACAAACCCAACTGCTGTCACTTCCCACTTCTATGCTCATGGCAGACATCATTAACTGAATTTCATCTTCTCTTTTTCACTCAACCCTGATGCAACCTTCTCCAGACAATTATCGGTTGGTCAGAGTTAGCACTTGAGCTAATTACCATTCGCTGTTTTGTCCTTGTATTAGTTACCTATTGCTATATAACAAACTACCTCAAAACACAGTGGCTTAAAAATAGTAAAATCACTTATGATCACTCATGATTTCTATGGGTCAGGAATTCAGACAGCCGAGCAGAATGGCCACCCCTCTTCCACCATGCCTGGGGTTATGTTCACTGGAAGACTTGAAGGCTGGGGCTGAAGTTCTCTGAAGGCTTGTCCACTCTCTTGTCTGGTGGCTGATTCTGACTGTTGGCTGAGGGCTAGCTGGGGCTACTGTCTGAACACCCACATGTGTTTTCTCCATGTGACTTGGGCTTCCTTGTCATATGACACCTTGGTTCCAAAAGCTAGCATCTCAAGAGAGTGAGAGGCAAGTGGAAGTAACAAAGCATTACTTCCACCACATTCTATGTTTTAGAAGTAAGTCACTAAGTCTGGCTCATTTTCAAAGGGCAGTAATTAGATTCTACTTTAAAAAATGTATATATTACATATACTCTCTATATATACACACTATATATATATAATGTGAACATATTTTCATTATTCAGAGTAAATTTTTGTGTATAGTGCATTAGCAAGGTCTCTTTCAGAAAGTGACAGATACTCAAAAAGGGAATTTATTGGTTTACTTTACTGAGAAGTTCAAGGTGATCAATTTGTCATGACTGGATCCAGGGCCTCAAGGAGTGTTCTTAGGATGCAGTCTCTCGCTCTCGGTCTCTGTATTAGTCTGTTCTTGCACTGCTATAAAGAAATACCTAAGACTGTAATTTGTAAAGAAAAGAGGTTTAATTGGCTTGTGGTTCTGCAGGCTGTACAGGAAGCATAGCAGCTTCTGCTTCTGAGGAGACCTCAGGAAGCTTCTAATCGTGGCGGAAAGCAAAGGGGGAGCGAGTCGTCTCACGTGGCAGGAGCAGGAGCAAGAGAGAGAGGTGGGGGAGGTGCTGCACACTTTTAAACAGCCAGATCTCACAATAACTTACTCACTATCACAAGAACAGCACCAAGGGGATGGTGTTAAACCATTCATGAGAAATCCACCTCCATGATCCAACCACCTCCCACCAGGCCCCACCTCCAACATTGGGTACTGCAGTTTGACATGAGATTTGGTGGGGAACACAGATCCAAACCATATCAGTTTTCCTCTATATTTTAGCCCTACTTCCTTCTCTGTTGGCTTTATTCTCGGGGAAGCTCTACCTGGGAGACGGTCCCGATGGACATGCCAGCTCTGTTTACCTACCAGGTTAACAAGCCCAGAGGGCCATGTCTCCTCTTTTTCCATAGCTCCAGGAAAGCACCAAGATTGGCACTGATTAGCCTGCATTGGGTCACACACTCACCCCTGAGCCAATCCCTGTGACAGGGAATCCAGACCCAGCCAGTTGGCATGAACTAGGTTGGGGGAATTTGTTCCTCAAAAGGATGAGACCGGCTTTGTTCTCAGAAGAAGGCTGCTAGACAAAAACAAAAGATGTTCCCTGTGCATGGTGACACACTTTTGACTCGGAGCTTTCTCCGCTCCCTGCTCCCCTGAGCCTGTCCTGGCTTCGCACTCCTCACTCTCACAGTCATGTTCCTGCTCAACCGCAGACACTCTGAGTCTCTCCCCCAGGAGGAGAACTAAAGGGCAAACACACCCTTTCTAGTATAAGGTCTAGCTCTTGACTGCTGATACTTTGATTTACTTCCATAACTCCTTGGATTCCTGACTCCTAGTCTGGTGAGAATTTGAGGGATTCAGATCGCTTTGGTTTTGGAGTTAATTTTCTGCACTCCTTACTTGTCTCTCTTAGTCAGGAAATGATTACTCCTTGACCTGCGACCTTGACTTTGAGCCTCTTGACTTCTTAGTCCCTGGTGTTTACATACCTGTTAACTTTTACTTTCCTTGAATCCTGTCTCTTGGTTTTTTTTCCTCTGCCTGTTACCACCCATTCTGGCCCTTGCTGTCGTCTGCTGTGCAGTTGTCAGTTGAGGACTGATTTCTATGCCTTGTGTCCACATCTTGAATTAATAGTATCTCTTGGCCCAAATGATTTCCTAACATACATTCCCTGATGAGTATTCTGGGTCATACCTTCTGCACTGACAGGCCTCCCTCTGTCCCTTTCGCTTTTGGAGGACAAGCTGAGGTACAAAGGAATGAGCCTTGAATTCAGAACCAGCATCGCTGGGTTTGGCATTATGTGACTTTAGGCAAGGCTTTTTAATCTCTCTGAGCCCGTTTTCTTATTTGTAAAATGGAGTGAATGACATCTACTTCACAGGATTGCCTTGAAGATTAAACAGGAGAATGCAGGCATTGCAAGATAATTCTATAATACTAATATGTGTGTGTATGTATTTCAGATGAATGTATTTTGTCCCCTTCTAAGCATCTCCCTTTATTCAGTTTTGTCCCCTCAAGCAGGCAAGCCATTCTGTGCTTATTGACTCAGGGAAGAAAATGGCAGATCAGAAAAAACAAAATAGGATCTTCCTGCCTTTGATTTTCTTTCTTTCTTTTTTTTCTTGAGATGGGGTCTCAGTCTGTCGCCCAGGCTGGAGTGCAGGTGTGTGATCACAGCTCACTGCAGCCTCGACCTCCCAGGCTCAAGCGATCCTCCCATCACAGCCTCCCAAGTAGCTATGACTACAGGCACATGCTGCTATGCCTGGCTATTTAATTTTTTTTTTTTTTGGTACAGATGGGGTCTTGCTATGTTACTGAGGCTTGTCTTAAAGTCCTGGGCTCAAGTGATCCTCTGCTTCAGCCTCTCAAAGTGCTGGGATTACAGGTATGAGCCACGGCACCTGGCCCTGGCTTGATTTTCAAAAGCTTTAAGTCTTCAGGGGACTATTGAGGGCACCTGCACGTGGCCAAAATAAGTGAGGGCAAGGGAGTTGAAGAGAGAGAGTCTCCCTCAGACTAGCAAAGATTCCACTGCTCTGGACAGAGAAAGGGGGTAGGTAGCAGGGGGAAGGAGGAAAGAGGAGGTGTGATGAAAGCAGATACACAGCCAGCCCCAGAGAGAGGGGCCCTGTGCCCTGCTTTCTGGGCGGAGCCCTGGGGAGCAGAAAGGACATGGCTGGGTAGTAAGCCAGTAGATTCTGGGTTCCCAGTGTGGCCCAGAAAGGGTGCTGGGCTGGAGATGGGGGACATATCAGTGGTGATGAGTGAGGACTGGTGCCTATGGGCCAGACAAGGTGATGAAATTGTCTGACAATTTCAACAGACAACTGCATGGATAGACAACAGCAAGGACCAGAATGCACCCCTCTCCCTCCCATGATTCTCCATAAACACCCAGAACCTGGAGGCATTCCCTGAAAGTGGGAAGAAGATTTCAAATTAGCTGAGGTTATGTATTTGCCACTCTGGTCGGATAGGGGCTAAAAATGAAATTGAAATATTATATTTTTTGTACAACTGTGCAGTAGATTGAGAACCATAACCAGCACCTGTAGAAAGCATGTAGCCTGTATCCATAGGTGGGTACCACAATATGTTTGCTGAGTCTGAATCCAGATGTTGTTGAGCCTTTGAATATGTCCAGTGTCTTGCTTGATGTGTGAGGCCTGATAGAGTCACTCCCTATATCAGTGGTTTTCAAGTGTGGTCCCTGGACCAGCAGCATCAGCATCAGAGGGCACTTGTTAGAAATGCACATTCTCAGGCCTTGTCCTGGAGTGACTGAATTGGAAAGTCTCTCAGGTCTTTCTGATGCATACTAGAGTTTGTGAACCTCCCTTCTACATCACTTCTGTTTTGTCTTCTTACACTCTCAGTTTCTCAGACTTATTCTTAGATTTAAATAGCCAACTTACTGATTGACACTTGACCAGCTTTGGCCTTGGGCCAGCCACACATTTCAAGCTTTTACTATGAAGACAGCAGAGAGCTTCTGATTTTACCCAGAGCTTTCGGCATAGCTATCCCAGTTTCATTGAGGATCTAGTTTCTGGAAGGAAAACAGTGAGATGGGGAGAAGACCCTTTAGTAAATGAGAAGGAATTGCAGGCAAACATGATCTTAAAAACCTTTACCAAATCTTCATGGAGCCGGTGAACTTCACAGGGAATGATTTTGTAGCCAGGCCAGCTCCTAGGGAAATTTATGGCCGAAACATTTCCCTGTTTCTGGGTCAGGAAGTGATAGCACACAGATGGAATTTACAATGGGAGTGTGAATGGAGTCTACGTTAGCCGGTGGCCCCTCCAAGGCTGCAGAGCAAAGGCCCTTTTCACTGGCTCTATTCACATATAATGAGTGCTCCCCAGGCTCTCGGAAGAACGCGGCTGCTGGCTGGCCCCTTTTTCTTTTTCCTCGACTGCTTTCACTTTTCAGAAGGCTGCCCTGTTGCGGTCCACTTGGGATTGGTGTGAGCCTTGATTTGGCAGGAGAAAGGAAGAAGTACACGGTGGCCTACAAAATTGAATTGCTCTGCCTCCCTGGCCCCTTTCCTTGAATAATAGGCCTTTGTGCTTTGAAATGCAGGGAAGTCCCAGTTTCTCAGGCTTTAAAAAAACTCAGACCTTCCTCCAACCTCCTCTCCCGCCTTCAGATGCTTAGCAGGGAGTAGTTAAGGGGGCAGAACGATGATTAAATCAAGTATTTCTTTAATGTTAGAAATTGCTTGGATAGTTGATTTCTAAACAATATATGTGATGCATTCCTTCAGATGGACAAAAATGTTGGCTTAACTTAAAAATCCAGCTTAAAAAATTATATGAGATTGCTATATCAATTTTTTTTTGTTTTTGAGATGGAGTCTCACTCTATCACCAGGCTGGAGTGCAGTGGCGCGATCTCAGCTCACTGCAACCTCCGCCTCCTGGGTTCAAGCCATTCTCCTGCCTCAGCCTCCCAAGTAGCTGGGACTGCAAGGTGTGCGCCACCACGCCCAGCTAATTTTTTTGTATTTTTAGTAGAGACGGAGTTTCACCATGTTGGCCAGGATGGTCTCAATCTCCTGACCTCGGGATCCACCCACCTTGGCCTCCCAAAGTGCTGGGATTACAGGCGTGAGCCACCGCGCCTGGCCTATTATTTATTTTTTAAACCAAGAAGGCTGAGTGTGGTGGCTCACACCTGTAATCCCAGCACTTTGGGAGGCCAAGGCAGGTGGATCTCTTGAGGCCAGGAGTTCAAGACCAGCCTGGACAACACGGTAAAACCCAGTCTTCACTGAAAATACAAAAATTAGCCAGGTGTGGTGGTGTGTGCCTGTCATCCCAGCAACTTGGATGGCTGAGGCATAAGAACCTCTTGAATCCAAGAGGCGGAGGTTGCAATGAGCTGAGATTGTGCCACTGCACTCCAGCCTGGGTGACAGAGGGACACTCTGTCTCAAAAAAATAAATAAATACAATAAAATATTAAAATACTCAACAAAACCAAGCACTGTTTGACTCTAGCCTGTGATCCACTTTCATGAAGTATTTGACAGAGCAAAATTACATTGCCAAAGAGGAATTCGGCCTTTGTGGTCTATTGAAATGGGTTTTTATAATAAATATAGTTTAAGTAATTCATCTCTGTTTTCCCTTCCCTAATTTTATGCTGCAGTTTCTTTTAAAGGTGTGTGTTAATAGCATTGCATTCTTTTTTTTAATCTTGAAAGCAAATTTTGTAGAAAAATCATTATCATCATTTAGGCGCTCACATTTTCAATGGTTTAAGGATATTTTGTACATCTTTAATATTTCACTGTAAAAGATGTGATTTCACTACATGTATTTGAATTTTGTACAGTGTGGCAGAAGATAGAAAACATTCTTCCATCAAGGACTATTATTGAACTCTTTGGCTGAGTTACTCAAGGCCTTTCTTTAGAACTATAAACTTCACATAAGAGGTTATTGTCTCCCATCCCCAGCAGCCATTACCCTTCCTTTCGTTTCAAGCCCATATTTGTGTTTTCTCCTTGTCTCAGTCCACGTGCTCTCTGTGAGGTTCTACTCACAGCTCCAGGACTGGAAGACATGACCCTCACCTGGCCAATCAAATGATCAAATCCTCTTCCCAGGATGGGGAAGGGAGGCTACAGTGATTGGTTTAAGGAGGGGGTTGTGGTCCAGCCATAGCCTGCGAAATGCAGTGGGACTTTTCTGGGATTGGTGGGAGAGAGGCAGGGGCCCTCTTTCCACCCAAGCTTCGATCTGGGAAAAGGTTGGGTGGGAGGTGCAGCAGCCCAGTTGAAAGCCTTAAGCTGCTGGCAGAGGTTAGGAGCCTTGGAAGAGCCTGGGGCTAAATGAAGCCAAGCCAGCTGAAGATAGACTGGAGAGGTGGAAGCATAGTCCCGATGATGTCATTTGAACCCTGGTGTGAGGCCAGCCCTACCAGACCAGCCTGACCAGTATAGTTTTTTGAGCCAATAAATCTTCATAGTGCTTATGCCAGTTTAGTTGGGTTTCCTGTTACTTTCAATGGAAAAGACTTTTTGATAACACTGGTCATGCCAAGGCTGGTCTGGAGTTCAAATGTGCTGGGAATTTGCCAAGATGAGGCTCCAGGCACTGAGAAGCTGAAGTCTGGTTATCAGAACCCGGGCTCCCCTCCCAGAGAAGAACCCAGGCCTCTGCTCAGAGAAGGAGTGCCCCATGCTGATTTCTGTAGAGGGGCGCTGAAGCCGCCTACAGCCTTACTTTCCCGGGTCAAGTCTGTTCTGAGAACTGGGAGCAGGACTGGACTTGGAGTTGGGGGATCACAGCCCTCCAGCACTGGGGAGAGGAGGGCAGGGTGGAGAGAGGGGGCCAGGGTGGGGAGAGGAGGGCAGGCTGGACACATATTGTGAGGGGGCTATAGTAAGACAAAAAGCCCACCCAGTATTACATCTCTTTCATTGCAGGGACTTTTCCCTGCTCTGTTTCTCGGTGTGCCCATGAGGGCAGGGAATGTGTCTGCTTTGGGTCTCTGTCCTGAACATTCTTTTCTTCTTCTTCCCCTTCTCCTTCTCCTTCCTTCTTTCTTCTTTCTTCTTCCTCCCGTCTCCTATCTCCCGTCTCCCTTCTGTCTTCTCTGTTCTTTATTCTTCGAGACGGGGTCTCCCTGTGTTGCCCAGGCTGGTCTCGAACTCCCAGGCTCAAGTGATACCCTCACCTTGGCTTCCCAAAGTGTTGGAATTACAGGCATGAGCCACCACACCTGCCCTAGAACATCTTCTCACCCTGTTGTGGTCTGCCTAACTTCCACAACTGGATTAGACATCTCTCCTCAGTATTCTCCTACATGCCTTTACTTAATGATCATCATATTTCTTGTCCCATATTTTTATTCATTCATTCAATAGCTATTTATCAAGTGCTATTCCAGGCACTGGTGGTAAAGCAGTGAAACAGACAGACAAAAGTCTCTTCCCTGAAGGAGTTATGTTCTAATAGGCAGAGATATACAATAAACAAAATAAATTATAAGCTATTTTCTTTTTCTTTTTAGATGGAGTCTCACTCTGTCATCTAGCCTGGAGTGCAGTGGCACGATCTCGGCTCACTGCAACCTCTGCCTCCCAGGTTCAAGCGATTCTTCCACCTCAGCCTCCCGAGTAGCTGGGACTGCAGACGCATGCCACCACACCCAGCTAATTTTTGTATTTTAGTAGAGATGGGGTTTCACCCTATTGGGCAGGCTGGTCTCGAACTCCTGATCTCAGTTGATCTGTCCATCTCGGCCTCCCAGAATGCTGAGATTACAGGCGTGAGCCACCATGCTGGCCAATTATGAGCTATTTTCTTTTTGTTTTTTAGACATAGAGTCTTGCTCTGTCACCCAGGCTGGAGTGCAGTGGCACAATCTTGGCTCACTGCAAACTCTGCCTTCCAGGTTCAAGCAATTCTCCTGCCTCAGTCTCTTGAGTACCTGGGATTACAGGTGTGGCTAATTTTTTGTATTTTTAGTAGAGATGGAGTTTCGCTATGTTGGCCAGGCTGGTCTCGAACTCCTGACCTCAAGTCATCTGCCCATCTCAGCCTCCCAAAGTGCTGGGATTACAGGTGTGGGCCACCGTGCCTGGCCAATTATGAGCTACTTTCAAAGTAGATAAACGTAAAGGGGAAAAACAGAGAGGATAGGAACTGACAGGGAAAGTGCTTGTAATTTTTAATGGACTTGGAAGTGAAGACTTCATTGAGAAAGTGGCATTTAAGCAAGACTTGAAGAAGCTGAGTGAACATGCCAGGTGGGTATCTAGGGAGGGAGAAAGCTTTCCAGGTGAATGCAACACCTAGCGCAAAGCCTCTTAGGTGGGGGCTTAGTATTTGAGCAAGGAAGCTAGTTTGGGAGGAGTGGAGTAAGCACCTGGGAGAGGAGTGTGGTTGGGGACATGGGTAGATTGCAGATCACCCCCGGCCTTGTAGACGGGGAGCAATGGAGGCTTTTCAGGAGAGGAGGAACATGACGTTTGTTTTTTGTTTTATTTATTTATTTTTAGAGACAAAGTCTCGCTCTGTCACCCAGGCTGTAGTGCAGTGGCACAAACATAGCTCACTGTAACCTTGAACTCCCGGGCTCAAGTGATCCTCCTGCCTCAGTCTCCTTAATAGCTAGGACTGCATGTGGGCACCACCACACCTGGCTAATTTTTTTAATTTTAATTTTAATTTTTTGAAGAGACAGGGTCTCGCTATGTTGCCCAGGCTGGTCTTCAACTTCCAGCCTCCAGCATTCCTCCCAACTCAGCCTCCCAAAAGGCTGGGATTACAGGTGTGAATCACTGTGCCCAGCCTTGTCTATTTTAAAAGAACCTTTGGCTACTCAGTTGAGGATGGACTGTTAAATAAGCTCTCTCCCATGCTCATCAGTTCATTTCATAACAGCAGAGACTCTAATTGTGTCATTCATGACTGCTTCCAGTGACCTACCCAATGTCTGGCTCTGTGAGCTTGTTGAATGAACAAAAGAAGACCTGAGCATATGGCTAGACACAGAGATATTCGCTCTTCATTGCATGACACATGTTAAAAATTGAATCTCGGCCAGGTGTGGTGGCTCATGCCTGTAATCCCAGCACTTTGGGTGGCCGAGGTGGGCAGATCACTTGAGGTCAGGAGTTTGAGACCAGCCTGGCCAACATGGTGGAACTCCGTCTCTACTAAAAATACAAAAAAATTAGCCAGGTGTGGTGGTGGGTGCCTGTAGTCCCAGCTACCCGGGAGGCTGAGGTGGGAGAATCACTTGAACCCAGGAGGCAGAGGTTGCACTGAGCCAAGATTGCACCATTGCACTCCAGCCTGGGCGACAGAGCAAGACTCCATCTCAAAAAACAACAACAACAACAAAGAAAAACAACATAAACAAAAATTGAATCTCAGCTAATTGTCAGTTTTTCAGAGTAATGAAAGAAAACTGGTTCCTGTGGCCCACATGCACAGACGATTGTGCAGATTAGATATAAAAATTATAACATTTGCTAAACTTCCAGTTACTAGTCCAGCTGAACTCTATGCATTGGCAAATGGATGCATTAGCACTCATGTAAATTATTTTAGAAATAGTAGAGTGTTACAGTTGCTCTCTGTTTAATCCTATCAGCAGAGATTTGATACAGAAAATATTTCTAGTATTACAGCAGGGTAGGTAATGGCAATGCATGAGTGCTCCCTGACCCTATCCCCACCTTCCCTAACCCCAGCATCATTAATTTTAGGAAACCCTTTATAGCAGAGGAAGACAACCTGTGGTCTGCAGGCCAAACGCAGCCTGTGGCCTGTTTTCATACAGCCTGTAAGTTCTAAAAAGGGCTTTTACATGTTTGAATAGTTGAAAAAAAGTCAAAGGAAGAATAACATTTTGTGACATGTGAAAATGATACAGAATTCAGATTTTAGTGTCCATAGATACAGTTTTATTTGGGTACAGCCACACCCATTCATTGGATATATTGATGGCTGCTTTTGTACTACAACTGCAGAGCTGAGTGGTTGCGACAGACTTGATGGCTTGTAAAGCTCAAAATATTTACTAGCTGTCTCTTTGCAGAAAAAGTTGGCTGACCTCTATTTTACAGTAATGCCAAAGTTTCCTTCCCAAGTTGTCCTGAAGAGTTTGTATTTTATGAGTGTGCACTTTTTCCTGAAGTACATTACCTTGCACTTTACATGTATTGAAATTTATCAGCCTCTTTTCTGCATATTCCTACTTCTTCATGATTATCTTCCTAGAGTTTATTACAATTAGCTATTAACCATCTGGAAATTCAAGTGTCCTTTGTAAACCTGGAAGTATCGCTGTATGTATCTTTTTTTTTTTTTTTTTGAGCTGGAGTCTTGCTCTGTCACCCAGGCTGGAGTGCAGTGGCGCAACCTGGGCTCACTGCAACCTCCACCTCCCGGGTTCAAGAGATTCTCCCACCTCAGCCTTCCGAGTAGCTGGGATTACAGGCACCCACCACCACACCCAGTTAATTTTTGTATTTTTAGTAGAGACGGGGTTTCACCATGTTGGCCAGGTTGGTCTTGAACTCCTGACTTCAAGTGATCCGCCCACCTCAGCTTCCCAAAGTGCTGTGATTACAGGTGTGAGCCACAGCACCTGGCCGACTGTGTGTATTATTCAGGAATCTTTAGATTGCAGGTAACAAAAACCTCATTCAAGCAGCTTAAAGAGTCAAGGGAATTATCACCTTCTATAATTGAAAAGTTAGGTTTAGGACTAGTTTCAGGTGAGGTTTGAGTCGATGTCTCAAATAATGTCCCTAAAGACCTAGTTTGATCCTTCTTTCTGCCCAGCAGTCAGCTGGTTTTCACTCTCTAGCCCTGCATGATGATTCCAGGTTCTTTTCTTGAGGTACCAACTGGTTATAGCAGTTCCAGACCTTATAACCTTATATCATACCTTAGTGAAGAGGGGAATGTCTCTTTCACTAGCTCATGCAGAAGCACCTCTTCCCAGAAGCACTGGCAAACATCTCCTGGAGTGCCATTGGCCCTGACCAGGTTGCAGGCCCACACCTAAGCCAGTCTCTGTGGTCAAAGATGGGATACACTGATTAGCTATGGTAACCAAGATCCACCTCTGCAGCTAGAGGTGGGTTATTCCTACCCAAACTGTGTGGCTGAAGACAACAGATAGGGGTACTGTTGGCAGGAGAAGAGAGGAGTGGATGCTAGGAAAAGCACCAATAAGCATCCACTAGATTGGACATTCTACCTTTCTGCTTATACACAGCTCTGACCTTGGGGCCACTCCAATATTTACCCATGTTCATCCTGCGAAGTGCCTGTTTATTTCTACCTGTTCTTTGTGATGAAAAGGAAACCTGGTCCTGACTTGGCTCTGCTACCGATTAGCTTAATGAGCTCAGAGAAGTAACTTACTTTTCTCGTCCTCGGTTTTCTTTTCTGTATAACAAGAAAGGGATCAAACATACTATGATGAGTATTAATTCCACCAGTTTGTTAGGTGAGACTCAATGAGTAGATGTCAGGGTCCTCTCTAGGATGTTCTTAATGACTGTAACACCTTGTGCCCAGTACTTACTAGATGCTCAGCAAATATTTATTGCACGAATAAGTGAATGATCATGTTGGTGGACTAGCAGTTCCTTGTGGTTTTATCTTTTTTTTTTGAGACAGGGTCTCACTCTGTCACCCAGGCTGGAGTGCAGTGGTGATCATGGCTCCCTGCAGCCTCGACCTCCCATGTTCAAGCAATCCTCCCACCTCAGCCTTCTGAGTAGCTGGGACTACAGGTGTGTGCCCTCACATCTGGCTAATTTTCAAATTTTTGTAGAGACGGGGTCTCACTATGTTGCCAGGCTGGTCTTGAATGCCTGGGCTCAAGTGATCCTCCAGCCTTGGCCTCCCAAAGTGTTGGGATTACAGCCCTGAGCCACCACACCTGGCTGGCCTGTAGCTTTATCTTGATTTCTTTCAAATTTAGGTGAATGACATTGGTCCTAATTTCCTGGATTCTCTCTGAAAGCGCAGGGTTGGAGGCTACTCTCTAAAGCAGTGTAATGTTAAGGAGGTGTCCTGGGTGTGGCAGTCAAACTGAGCAGGAAGGGGTATTATTGTCAAGGTTAACTGGAGTGCATAGAGGACAGGAGGAAAGAGGGTAGTGAAGGTGACAGGGAAATAGGGATCAGAGGCTACTTCAGTATTAACTGCTGCCTAAGGAGACACTCCAAAAGTTAGTAGCTTAATACAACACTCTGTTGTTCCTCTTAGTTCTGTCATTTGACCAGGCAATTCTGCTGGTCTCACCCAAGGTCCCTCATGGGGTGCTCAGCCAGGATGCTAGGAGGGCTGGGTCTCACCCCACATGGTTTCTCATCATTCAGTTGTCTTGCCTGGTCTTACGCAGCAAGTGGGTCCCCAAAAGGAGCATCCCGAGGGGACAAGCCTGAACGTGGAAGCACTTATCTAGCCTCTGTTTAAACCACACTTGCTAATGTTCCATTGGCCAAAGCAAAGTCATATGGCCAACCCAGAATCAGTGTGGGAGAGAACCACATATGAGGATGTGAATACCAGGATGCAAGTTTCACTGGGAAGCATCCAGAGAGGCTCAGGGATCCTGGTTTCTAAACCCATTGAAAGAGTGGGGCAAGGGTGTACATGATTGATGGGCTGTGGGGTTGGGATGGGGTGGAGGAGAGGCCAGGTCAAAAATGTTGACCACATTCCTGTTGACTAGCTTCATCCCTTGGTAGAGCCAAGGAATCACCAAGGAGACTATAATTCCCCATCATTTCCATCAGCCTCTGCTTCCTTTTATAGAAATATTTGGTGTCATTGCAGTCTTATTTAAGGTGCTGTGCAAACATGGCTTCAGCACAAGTCCCCAAGCTGAATATCCAACTAGACTGCTGCCTTTAAGTTCCAGCTATATAAGCATTTTGGAATTACCACTGACCCTGTAAACAAGAGGAAATGAGATCTAGTGAATCACATGGGCCCTCAGTGATAATTGCTACCTTTGTTAAATGCTCATAAAAATATCTGGCAGGCCCTCTTCTCTGAACTGCAGTTCTCCTTCTAGCTCTTTATTGTCCTTGGCCTTGGGAGTCATTTCAGTGCCCTTCTGATTATTTTGTTTTTCAAAGTGAAAACTTTACACACTGTTTTTCTTGGCTTTATAAATGTTATATGCTTTTTTAAAAAAACATCCAAACAACACAGACCAATATAAAGAAGAGTGTAAAATCCTCTTGAAAGTTCACCACCCAGAGGGTACCACTGTTGATGTGTTCATGAACATCTTTCAGTTGTCCCTCAGTGAAAATACGTGCACACATGCAACAAATGGGATGGTGCTGTGGCCTGTTTTTTTGAGACAGAGTCTAGCTCTGTCAACCAAACTGGAGTGCAGTGGCATGATCTCAGCTCACTGTAACTTATGCCTCCCAGGTTCAAGTGATTCTCCTGCCTCAGCCTTCCAAGTAGCTGGGATTACAGGCATGCATCACCATGTCCAGCTAATTTTTGTATTTTTAGTAGAGACAGGGTTTCACCATATTGGCCAGGCTTGTCTCGAACTCCTGACCTTAAGTGACCCGCCCGCTTTGGCCTCCCAAAGTGCTGAGATTACAGGCGTGAGCCACCACGCCCAGCCTGTGGCCTAACTTTTTAAACCCCATTTTATGAATGTGCAAATTTGTTCAATCCCACATTTATGGATACATGGGTTGTTTCTAACTTTTGCAATTCTGATTAAGTAATTTTTGATTCTCTGATTTTAAATATGTCCCTGAGGTTTTCCTTTCTCTGTCTGGAATCTATTCCTTTTTTGCCAAAGATGCCATCTGTGTAGGCTTTCTTTTCTTTTTTCTTTTTTTTTGTCTCAGCAGCTTTCATCATGGACATACATTTTGTTTAGGACCTTTAATAGTACTCCTTTTATAAATGGTTTTCAAGTATTGTGTGATAGACTTTTAAAAGCTTGTTTTAATCTTCTCTTTAAACAGAGTATGCATTTGGTTGACTAAACATTCACCTGTATAGCTGGGTGGTAGGTTCATGGGCTGCTCTCTTCCTCCCATTGTTGAGTCACATTGTGTGTAACCACGGTTACCAGGCTTGGTGTCATTACTTCTTTAAGGTGATTTCATGCCATCAGCATTTCCAGCCCCCAGGACCCCTGGCTGTTCACAGGCTAAACTTCTTCCAGAGGTTTGATGCCCTGGCGGTGCTGGAGTGGGGCAGGCAGTGGCAGATCCTAACTGGGGGCTGGGCACAGTGGCTCATGCCTGTAATCCCAGCACTTTGGGAGGCTGAGGTGGGTGGATCGCTTGAGGCCAGGAGTTCAAAACCAGCCTGGCCAACATGGTGAAACCCCATCTCTACTAAAAACACAAAAAATAAGCCCGGCGTGATGGCGCGTGCCTCTAGTCCCAGCTACTCGGGAGGCTGAGGCAGGAGGACTGCTTGAGCCTGGGAGGCTGAGGCTGCAGTGGTCCATGATTGCACCACTGTACTTCAGCCTGGGTAACAGTAACAGAGCAAGACCCTATCTCAAAAAAGAAAAAAACAAATCATACAAGTGTGTAAAGAGCCATGTGTAATGATTACACATAAATATTTGAAAAACAAACATCTCGCTTATGAACGTATTTGAAAAACAAACATCTCTCTTAAGTCGCTAAGTTAAAAAAATGTGGAATGACATGTATGATAGGTTGTCATTTTTGTGACTTTTTTTTGTGGCAGCCAGGAGATTGTGCTGCTCAGGTCAGGTTTAAGAGAGCACCTCCTCCTCAGAAATAACATTGCACATCTACAATCATCTGATCTTTTTTTTTTTTTTTTTTTTTTTTTTTGAGACACAGTCTCGCTCTGTCACCCCGGCTGGAGTGCAGTGGCGCGATCTCGGCTCACTGCAAGCTCCGCCTCCCGGGTTCACGCCATTCTCCTGCCTCAGCCTCTCCGAGTAGCTGGGACTACAGGCGCCCGCCACCACGCCCGGCTAATTTTTTGTATTTTTAGTAGAGACGGGGTTTCACCGTGTTAGCCAGGATGGTCTCGATCTCCTGACCTCGTGATCCGCCCGCCTCGGCCTCCCAAAGTGCTGGGATTACAAGCGTGAGCCACCGTGCCCGGCCCAATCATCTGATCTTTGACAAACCTGACAAAAACAAGAAATGGGGAAAGGATTTCCTATTTAATAAATGGTGCTGGGAAAACTGGCTAGCCATAGGTAGAAAGCTGAAACTGAATCCCCTCCTTACACCTTATACAAAAATTAATTCAAGATGGATTAAAGACTTAAATGTTAGACCTAAAACCATAAAAACCCTAGAAGAAAACCTAGGCAATACCATTCAGGACATAGGCATGGGCAAGGACTTCATGACTAAAACACCAAAAGCAATGGCAACAAAAGCCAAAATTGACAAATGGGATCTAATTAAACTAAAGAGCTTCTGCACAGCAAAAGAAACTATCATCAGAGTGAACAGGCAACCTACGGAATGGGAGAAAATTTTTGCAATCTACCCATCTGACAAAGGGCTAATATCCAGAATCTACAAAGAACTTAAACAAATTTACAGAAAAAATTCAAACAACCCCATCAAAAAGTAGGCAAAGGATATGAACAGACGCTTCTCAAAAGAAGACATTTATGCAGCCAACAGACACATGAAAAAATGCTCATCATCACTGGTCATCAGAGAAATGCAGATCAAAACCACAATGAGATACCATCTCAAGCCAGTTGGAATGGCGATCATTAAAAAGTCAGGAAACAACAGATGCTGGAGAGGATGTGGAGAAGAAATAGAAACGCTTTTACATTGTTGGTGGGAGTGTAAATTAGTTGAAACATTGTGGAAGACAGTGTGGCGATTCCTCAAGGATCTAGAACTGGAAATACCATTTGACTCAGCAATCCCATTACTGGGTATATACCCAAAGGATTATAAATCATGCCACTATAAAGACACATGCACATGTATGTTTATTGCGGCACTATTCACAATAGCAAAGACTTGGAACCAGCCCAAATGTCCATCAATGATAGACTGGATTAAGAAAATGTGGCACATATACACCATGGAATAGTATGCAGCCATAAAAAAGGATGAGTTCATGTCCTTTGCAGGGACATGGATGAAACTGGAAACCATCATTCTCAGCAAACTATCACAAGGACAGAAAACCAAACACTGCATGTTCTCACTTACAGGTGGGAATTGAACAATGAGAACACTTGGACACAGGGTGGGGAACATCACACACTGGGGCCTGTCGGGGGGTGGGGGACTGGGGGATGGATATCATTAGGAGATATATCTAATGTAAATGACAAGTTGATGGGTGCAGCAAACCAACATGGCACACGTATACCAATGTACCAAACCTGTACGTTGTGCATATGTACCCTAGAACTTGAAGTATAATAAAAAAAATAAAAAATAGTAACAAAAAAATCTAAAAAAAAAAGAAAAAAAAGAGAGAGGACCTCCTGTGAGGGCTGTGGGTAGCTTCAGCCCCTCCTTGTTACACCTCAGCGTTCGCGTGGAGGTCACACTCTTCTTGAGCTGCCCTCACCAATGACTGAGTACCAGGAGGACACTACAGTCCCGAAGCCTGCCCAATCCTTCCTCCTCTTCTCTCTTCTTCGGTGGCAGACCTGCAGCAAGGTCTGAGACTTTCTGGGCCTACTCCTATTCCCTCACTCCTTTATCCTTCTTAGATGTTTCTTCCAATTAGTCTCTTGTATTCTAATTTTGTCTTAGTGTCAGCTTCCTGGAAGGCCCAACCTGACATTTCTTTGTTCTCAGGACCCTGACATAATGGAGATGGAACAACCTCTGAAGGTTATTGTGAGGATTAAATGAGGTATTGTGGAGAAAGGCTTAGCAGAAGGCCAGCACAGAGTAGGAGCTTAATGATATTATTCCCTAGATGAGCAGGTGGAGAATGGTATCTGTCAGATGTCAGTTTCATTAGCTGTTGCAACCCAGTGGACTGTCCCTGAATACCTGCCCCCTGGGAGTTTCTTCAGGAATAAGGGACTAAAAATTGGAAATGGGAAGCCCTGGGAAGATGCATCACAGGCCCTCAGGGAGTGAGCATACAACTTCTAGAAGAAACTCCTGGTTTTGGGGAAGTCCTAGTGCGGAGGGGGAAAAGCCCAAATGGGAGGCTTTGAGCTCTATCCCTTGCTGACAACAGCACCGGCCACTCGCTGTAGCTTGGAGGAGAGAGCCAAGGGCAGCAGAACATGGTGAACCTGGGTGTCAGAGTAAAATCCCAGCTCTGCCATTTACTACCTACCCACCAGGGCTGCTATTAGATTTAAGATGCTAAAGATAGAATGCTGAGCACAGAGTGAATGTCTAAGACCTACTAGTTCCACTCCCTTCCCTGATACCATTTTCATTCCACCGTACTTGTAACTACTCTGGGTTTGAGAATTATGGCAGGAGACTGTGCTAAGGAGCCAAAGTCTAATCTCTGGATTGCTGAGAATAAGAGGAAGGTCTGGGGAAAGAAAGGAGGGAGGGCAAGTGAGCGTGAAGAAGAACAGAGCTTTCATTAGGCAAGTGTTTATGGGCAACCCCCACGTGCCAGGCTCTCTGCTGGGTGTTGGGCTATGCAGGTGATTAGGACACAGGCACTGTTCTTAAGGAGCTCAGGTGCTGAAGGGGAAGTTACTGTTGTGGACTAACTGGTCTGTAAGTCGTACATGGGGTCCCGTACCACAGGCAGGCACACAGCTCGGCAGCAGTGTGACCCTGGACAGAATTGTTTGTGAAACGTCTCCCCTTCCAGACCAAGTTATTATAGCTCTTGTGATTTTGTGTGGTGCCTAGATTTCCCCCTGTTGTACACTCAGTTCATGAGTACTTACTCGAGTCTCACTCAAGGGCATGGGGACCCCAAACACCTTGTTCATGTGCACCCCAGGGCCCAGCACTCTGTAGGCAGATGTGTGTTGACTGAGTGGTCTTCAGTTTCCTTATTTTAAGATGAAGATAACATTGATCTTAACAGGCTGTTGTGTGGATTAGATGAAGTAATGTTTATCAAGTGTAAATCGCCTTCCAAATGTTATTATTGTAGACTTTTCAAATTGGTGCAGTCTCTTGTGGATTAAGCCGGTGACTTGAGCCGTCATTCTATACCTTCTTCATGGCTATTTTGAAGATTAAATAAATTAACATAAATAAAGTGCTTAGAACAAGGCTTATCACATCACAAACACTCAAAAAGTGTTAGCTAAATCAAGAAGGCTAAAATTTCAGCTATGCAAGATGATTAAGTTCTAGAGATCTCTATATAGTATATAGTTAATACTGCTGTATTGTGTACTGGAAAATCCATTAAGAGGGTAGGTCTTATGTTGTGTTCTTTTTTTTTTTTTTTTTGAGATGGAGTCTCGCTGTGTCGCCCAGGCTGGAGTGCAGTGGCGCGATCTCAGCTTGCTGCAACCACCACCTCCCGGGTTCAATCAATTCTCCTACTTTAGCCTCCTCAGTAGCTGAGACTACAGGCATGCGCCACCATGCCCAGCTAATTTTCGTATTTTTAGTAGAGATGGAATTTTACCATGTTGGCCAGGCTGGTCTTGAACTCCTGGCCTCAAGTAATCTGCCCGCCTAGGCCTCCCAAAGTGCTGGGATTACAGACATGAGCCACTGCGCCTGGCAAGTGTTCTTGGCACAATTAAAAACAAACAAACAAACAAATGTGAAGGAAAAAATATAGGTAAGAAAAAATTGAGGCAGTGTTACAGCTTATCAGAGTGCTCAGAACAAATGCTGTATAACTTCTAGAATTTATCATCTACATTGGTTTATAACCATTTACTTTTTCAAAATAAAGTGGTGACAAAAGGTGGTGGTGGGGGATATTAGGTACTTTAAGTATTATCTTCGTTGCCATTCTTCGATGTCATTTTACCCATTCGAATTCTGAGGTTCAGAGAACTGAAGCCCCTTGCTCGGATTGCAAGCTAAGTATGTGCAGAGCCTCCCCCTTGGACCCGGGAGACTGTTCCTAGTGGCTGTTCTGGGACATTCTCAGAGCGGTTCGCCAGGTGGCGCTCTTACCCCGGGATAGGATCCGGCCAAGACCCACCCCACGGCAAAGGCTAGCTCTTCCTCACTGGAAGAACCTGGCGTTCTACAGCCAGCAGGGGTTTTGAGCGTGTCTAAGCTCTCATTTTAGAGGGAGAGAAATAAAGCTTTGCGAGAGTATGTCCCTGGGCTCAGAGCCACCCACAGGCACCAGGTGGTGCTGGGGCGGAGTCCCAGTTTATCCAGTGACGAATCCCATTTGCCTCTTACCTCCCTGCGGCATCCTGACCTAGCTCCCCACGCCCACCTGAGCCCCTTCCTTGCAGACACCATCTCATGCCTGGCTGCAGCTGGGCAGAGCGAAGTGCTTCTCTGCCGGGCTGTTGCAAAGCTCCACTATCTAGGAGTAGAGCTAGCGTTCAGAAGCAGTGTGTGTACTGCTAAGGCCAGGGCCCCTGGAGTCAAACTGCCTTCGCCGAAACCGTTGGCTTCCCCTTACCCAGCAGTGGGCCCTGGGGGCTCACTAAGTTTCCCATCTCTAAAATGGGAATAGTAATACTTCATTGGGTCACCGTGGGGACTCAGTGAACATACATAAGGCACTGAGGATGGTTGTAAGCACATGATAAGCGCAATAAAAATGTTAGCTCTCAGCAAGATGACTCACCAGCACCCTACCTGGATAGAGGAGTTTAGGTGAGAATTTCAGGATGATTCATCATACTCCTCGCCTTTTCACTCACCCCACAATATCCTTTCAGAGTAACAACTGCCGTTTATTTGCAGTTATGCCAGGCAGTATGCGAAACCTGTGATTTCATGATCTCAATTAATCCGCAGATCAACCCTGTGAAGTAGGAACTATTATTGTTCCTCTCTCATGGTTGAGGCTTACACAAGATTAAGTCATTTATCCCAGGTCACGCAGTTAATGACAGAAGTGGGTCCCACGCTCATTCCTGTCTGGTGCCAAAGATGAAGCTTTTTACTACTACTCAATATTCTACCTCCTCTTGAAGCCAGTTAAAAACAACAAACACAGCCCTCCAACAAACACAGGCTCCCACAGGAGCCACAGGCATCAACTGTGCTCACTGTAATTCTACAGGACCCACCCCTTACAGAAACCATGGTCTGTAGAGTGAGATTTCTTTCTGCTCTTACGTGGCACAAAAGAGTGAATTTTACAGCTGTCTCTCTGCTCCCCTGCAAAGCGCTTTGACTGACACAGAGGCCTCTACAGAGTAAAGCCAAGTTAGCCCTGGAGCCTTTAAGGGCCACCTTCCCCTCCTCCTGTTTCTTCTGAACCTCGAGGCCACCTATCTGGGCAGGCAGGGGGCCTGTGTCTCAGGCACATGCGTTCACTTAACTTCTGGGCCATCCCGGATGTAATGCAAGGGCTCAGTGACTCAGGCCAGCCTATCTGGGATTTGTCCTCTCTTGGCATGTGAGAGTCTGTGCAGCATTGACATCTTTTGGCCATGAATGAAACAACAGGAAGCAACCTACAAATGCAGAATCCCAGAAAGTCAGGGCCGGAAGAGGCTGTAGGAAGTAAAAAAATGAAACTTCACCAAGGGAAGGGTCTTGATGAGGATCACTTTGAGAGGAAAGAAGGTGACCAGATTTAAGCCCTTATTTAACTTCCATACCTTCCTGGTACCCTCTGCTCCCAGAGGTGCTGAGCTGGGAGGGGTGGGAGTGGGGAGCCAGGTTGCTAAGCTTGTGCATTCAGTCAGGTGTCTCTTTCTTCCCCTCCCCAGCATGTGATAATCCTCTAAAACAAGACTTCTCAACCTCAGCATAGCCCAGACATTTAGGGTTGGATCATTCCTTGCTGTGGCAGCGGTCCTGTGCATTGTCTGATGCTGAGCACAATATTTGTCCACTACCACCACCCACTAGTTTCCAGTAACACTTCCTTCTCCCGCTCTGTTGCATGACAACCAAAAATGTCTTCAAACATCGTCAAATATCTCCTCGGGGACAAAATTTCTCCCCTCTCTCCCTTCTATTGAGAACCACTACTCCAAAAGCAGACTTCTTCCTTCCCTTCCTGGAACACATCTTAAGAGCTTGGTATGTGCCATGCTTTACTGGCTCATGAATCAAGCCCTGGCTCTGTCCTTAAACAATTCAGAGTCTAGCTGAGGAGACAAGACCCACACAGGTGGCAAAGATGGGAAGCCTCTCCACAGAGACAAGGGCGAGGTACCCAAAGGAGCACAGGGGCAGATGCCTCACTGTCTGGGGAGATGTGAGGAAGCTTCACAGAAGGTCAGATGGCAATTTCTCAGGCAGGCAAGGTGGGTAAAGGACATTCCAGGCAGAAGAAATGGAATGTACAAAGGTAAAGAGTTGTGAAGTGTGAAGTTTTGGGGAAAAATACTTTAGTATAACTGTACTCCAGAGTGCACATGAGGAGAGGTTAAGGAAGGGGCTGGAGAGTCAGGCAGCACAAGGTGATGATAGTGGTGATGGTGGTGGTGATGGTGGTGATGGTGATGATGGGGTAGTGGTGGTGATGACGATGATGGTGGTGGTGGTGATGATGGTGGAGGAGGTGGTGGTGATGATGGTGGAGGAGGTGGTGGTGATGATGGTGGAGGAGGTGGTGGTGATGGTGGTGGAGGAGGTGGTGGTGATGGTGGTGGTGATGATCGTGGTGGTGGTGATGGTGGTGCTGGTGATGGTGATGGTGGTGATGATCGTGGTGGTGGTGATGGTGGTGCTGGTGATGGTGATGGTGGGGGTGATGGTGGTGGTGGTGATCGTGGTGGTGATGATGATGGTGGTGGTGATGATGATGGAGGTGGTGATGGTGGTGGTGATGGTGGTGGTGATGGTGGTGGTGGTGGTGATGGTGGTGGTGGTGATGGTGGTGGTGGTGGTGGTGATGGTGGTGGTGGTGATGATGATGGTGGTGGTGGTGGTGGTGATGGTGGTGGTGGTGATGGTGGTGGTGGTGATGATGGAGGTGGTGGTGGTGATGATGGTGGTGGTGGTGATGGTGGAGGTGGTGGTGGTGATGATGGTGGTGGTGGTGGTGATGGTGATGCTGGGGGTGATGGTGGTGGTGGTGATGGTGATGGTGGTGGTGGTGATGGTGGTGGTGATGATGATGGAGGTGGTGGTGGTGATGGTGGAGGTGGTGGTGGTGATGATGGTGGTGGTGGTGGTGATGGTGATGGTGGGAGTGATGGTGGTGGTGATGATGGTGGTGGTGGGGATGATGATGGAGGTGGTGGTGGTGGTGATGATGGTGGAGGTGGTGGTGGTGATGATGGTGGTGGTGGTGATGATGATGGAGGTGGTGGTGGTGATGATGGTGGAGGTGGTGGTGGTGATGATGGTGGTGGTGGTGATGATGGTGGAGGAGGTGGTGGTGATGATGGTGGAGGAGGTGGTGGTGATGGTGGTGGTGATGATCGTGGTGGTGGTGATGGTGGTGCTGGTGATGGTGATGGTGGGGGTGATGGTGGTGGTGGTGATGGTGGTGGTGGTGATGGTGGTGGTGATGATCGTGGTGGTGGTGATGGTGGTGCTGGTGATGGTGATGGTGCGGGTGATGGTGGTGGTGGTGATCGTGGTGGTGATGATGATGGTGGTGGTGGTGATGATGATGGAGGTGGTGATGGTGGTGGTGATGGTGGTGGTGGTGATGGTGGTGGTGATGGTGGTGGTGGTGATGGTGGTGGTGGTGATGATGGAGGTGGTGGTGGTGATGGTGGTGGTGGTGATGATGGTGGTGGTGGTGATGGTGATGGTGGTGGTGGTGGTGATGGTGATGGTGGGGGTGATGGTGGTGGTGGTGATGGTGGTGGTGGTGGTGATGATGATGGTGGTGGTGATGATGATGGAGGTGGTGGTGGTGATGATGGTGGTGGTGGTGATGATGATGGAGGTGGTGGTGGTGATGATGGTGGAGGTGGTGGTGGTGATGATGGTGGTGGTGGTGGTGATGGTGATGGTGGGAGTGATGGTGGTGGTGATGATGGTGGTGGTGGGGATGATGATGGAGGTGATGGTGGTGGTGGTGATGATGGTGGTGGTGGTGATGATGATGGAGGTGGTGGTGATGATGGTGGAGGTGGTGGTGGGGATGATGATGGAGGTGATGGTGGTGGTGGTGATGGTGATGGTGGTGGTGATGATGGTGGTGGTGGGGATGATGATGGAGGTGATGGTGGTGGTGGTGATGATGGTGGTGGTGGTGATGATGATGGAGGTGGTGGTGATGATGATGGAGGTGGTGGTGGTGATGATGGTGGAGGTGGTGGTGGTGATGATGGTGGAGGTGGTGGTGATGATGATGGAGGTGGTGGTGGTGATGATGATGGAGGTGGTGGTGGTGATGATGGAGGTGGTGGTGGTGATGATGATGGAGGTGGTGGTGGTGATGATGATGGAGGTGGTGGTGGTGATGATGGAGGTGGTGGTGGTGATGATGATGGAGGTGGTGGTGGTGATGATGATGGAGGTGGTGGTGGTGATGATGGAGGTGGTGGTGATGATGATGGAGGTGGTGGTGGTGATGATGGAGGTGGTGGTGATGATGATGGAGGTGGTGGTGGTGATGATGGTGGTGGTGGTGGTGATGGTGATGGTGGGAGTGATGGTGGTGGTGATGATGGTGGTGGTGGGGATGATGATGGAGGTGATGGTGGTGGTGGTGATGATGGTGGTGGTGGTGATGATGATGGAGGTGGTGGTGATGATGATGGAGGTGGTGGTGATGGTGGAGGTGGTGGTGGTGATGATGGTGGAGGTGGTGGTGGTGATGATGGTGGTGGTGGTGATGGTGGTGGTGGTGATGATGGTGCTGGTGGTGATGATGATGGAGGTGGTGGTGGTGGTGATGGTGATGGTGGGAGTGATGGTAGTGGTGGTGATGGTGATGGTGGTGGTGGTGATGATGATGGAGGTGGTGGTCATGGTGATGATGGTGGTGGTGGTGATGGTGATGAAGATGGAGGTGGTGGTGGTGATGGTGATGGTGGTGATGATGGTGGTGGTGGTGATGGTGGTGATGATGTTGGTAATGATGATGATGGTAGTGGTGGTGATGGTGGTGGTAGTGGTGATAATAATGGTGGAGGTGGTAGTGGTGGTAGTGATGTTGGTGGGTATGATGATGATGGTGGCAGTAGTGATGATAGTGGTGGTGGTGATGATGAAGATGGTGATGGTGGTGGTGGTGACAATGGTGACAATGGTGGCTAACAGATATAGAGCACTTAGCATATGCCAGACATTGTTCCAAGTATCTCTCATACATTATCTCTTAATTTTCATGGCAATCCTTTGAGGAAGGTGCTATCATTACCTCAGTTTACATATGGGAAAAATGTTGCACAGAGAGATGAAGTAGCATGCCAAAGTCACACAGCTTGTGAAGGTTCCTTGTGAGCCCTAAGAAATTTGGCTGTGTAGAGCCAAGGGTGTTTGTTTGTTTGTTTTTGAGATAGAGTCTCATTCTGTCCCCCAGGCTAGAGTGCAGTGGTGTGATGTCGGCTCACTGCAGCCTCTGCCTCCTGGGTTCAATCTCCTGTCTCAGCCTCCTGAGTAGCAGGGATTACAGGTGTGTGCCACCATCCCTGGCTAATTTTTGTATTTTTAGTGGAGATGGGGTTTCACCATGTTGGCCAGGCTGGTCTCGAACTCCTAAGCTCAGATGATCCACCTGCCTCAGCCTCCCAAAGTGCTGGGATTACAGGCATGAGCCACCTCACCTGGCCGAGCCAAGGCTTTTAAGTAGAGCAGCGACATGATCAGTGTTTCAGTTATTTTTAGCTGTATAATAAACCACCAAAAATGTACTTGCCTACCCACCAGTGTTTTATGATAGCTCATGATTCTGTGGGTTGGCTGGGGCTCAGCTGGGTTGTTCTTCCACTAGTCTGGCTTTTGCAGTGGCAGTAACATAGTGGCTGGGGATGCAAGTTGGGGCTAGATGTCTACTATCTTGAAGTTTCTTTTCTTTTCTTTTCTTTTCTTTTTTTTTTTTTTTTTTGAGACGGAGTCTCGCTCTGTCACCAGGCTGGAGTGCTGTGGCGTGATCTTGGCTCACTGCAGTCTCCGCCTCTCGAGTTCAAGCAATTCTCCTGCCTCAGACTCCTGCGTAGCTGGGACTACAGGCATGCACCAGCATGACCAGCTAATTTTTTGTATTTTAGTAAAGACAGGGTTTCACCATGTTGGCCAGGATGATCTTGATCTCCTGACCTCGTGATCTGTCCAGCTCAGCCTCCCAAAGTGCTGGGATTACAGGTGTGAGCCACCACGCCTGGTCATCTATTTTCTTTTTTTTTTGAGATGGAATCTCACTCTGTTGCCCAGGCTGAAGTGCAGTGGTGTGATATCAGCTCACTGCAACCTCTGCCTCCCTGGTTCAAGTGATTCTCCCAACTCAGCCTCCCGAGTAGCCGGGATTACAGGTACCCACCACCACGCCTGGCTAATTTTTCTATTTTTAGTAGAGGCGGGGTGTCACCATGTTGGCCAGGCTGGTCTCGAACTCCTGGCCTGACGTGATCCACCTGCCTCGGCCTCCCAAAATGCCGAGGTTACAGGCATGAGCCACCCCACCTGGCCTTAATGTTTTTTCATGTGGCTGCTATTTCTCTCTGTCTCTAAATCCTTCTAGGTCTTTCCCTGTGACCACTCTCTCCAGCAAAGTAGCCTGTTGTTGGCGGCTCAAGCTGCCAGGGCTTCTTAATGCCTAAACCTGAAAGTCCCAGGACATCATTTCCTCTGCATTGTATCGGTCAAATGGTCACAGCATAGCCCAGATTTATGGAGAGGGTACATAGGATCCATTTCTGGTGGAAGGAGGGGGCATGTGCATACAGGGAGGGGTGGAATTGTTTGGCCATCTTTGGATACTCTCACAGCCAGATTTTTATAGGGAAGAATGTTCTGGCAGCATTATGTAGGGTGTTTTGAAGAGAGCAAGACTAAAGACATGATGAATTATGAAGTCATGGATAATTCTAGTTGAGTTAGTCAGCTAGCTTCTCTTTTTCCTTCTGTTACTGTGGAAAGACCTGAGTAATTATGTTTTAATAGTAATAATAATAAAACAATAATCCTACTAACCTACATTTCTTGAGCACATACTATGTGCCAAGCACTGTAGTAAGTACATTTCTCCACAGTTTAGTACAATTATCTCATGAGGTGTATATATTCCTATTTTATCTTTCAGAAAACTGAGGTCAAGTGTATTAGTGTGCTAAGGCTGCCATAACTGTAAATACTACTGATTAGGTGGTATAAGCAACAGACATTAATTTTCTCACAATTCTGGATGCTAAAAGTCCAAGATCAAGGTGTCAGCAGGGTTGGTTTCTTCTGAGGCCTCTCTCCTTGGTGTGTAGGTGGCCTTCTTATTCCTTGGTCTTCACATAGTCTTCCTTCAATGCACATCTATGTCCTAATTTTCATACTCTCTCTCTCTTTTTTCTTTTTTTTGAGATGGAGTCTCACTCTGTTGCCCAGGCTGGAGTGCAGTGGCGCCATCTTGGCTCACTGCAACCTCTGCCTCCTGGGTTCTAGCGATTCTTATGCCTCAGCCTCCTGAGTAGCTGGGACCACAGGCACACACCACAATGCCCAGCTAATTTTTGTATTTTTAGTAGAGACGGGGTTTCACCATGTTGGCCAGGCTGGTTTCGCACTCCTGACCTCAGGTGATCCATTTGCCTCGGGCTCCCAAAGTGCTGGGATTATAGGTGTGGGCCACCACACCTGGCCGTAATTTTCTCTTTTTTTTTTAAGGACACAAGTTATGTTGGATTAGGGTCCACCTGAATGACCTTATTTTAACTATCTTGTTAAAGACCCTGTCTCCAAATTTAGTCACATTCTGAGGTACTAGGAGTTAGGATTTCAACATGTGCGTTTTGGAGACACACGATTCAGCCTATAATATTATGTAATTAGTTTATGCTCATGTAGATAATAGGTGGGAAGTCAGACTTTAACCCAAATTTGCCTGACTTCAAGCTTCGGCTGTTAACTACCCTGTATATTATTCTTACCCACAAGTGTCTTTAGTTTTTGCCCCAAGCAGGAAAATAGCAAGGTGGAGGAGGACACTAGGCCTGCATAGCTTTGTATTTAGGATGTAGCTATTTCTAACCTGAGGAACAGTGCTTGTATTCCAGTTATGTGTTCTGTGTCTGTTAACCTGTAACTCAATCATAATGATCTTTTTGGAAGGACATTGAAAGGCAGCAGGGATTTGCTTGAACCCAGGAGTTCAAGACCAGCCTGGGAAACATAGTGAGACCTTGTTTCTACAAAAATAAAGAAATTGGCTGGGTGTGGTGGTGCACACCTGTAGTCCCAGCTACTTCGGAGGCTGAGGTAGGAGGATCACTTGAGTCTGGGAGGTTGAGGCTGCAGTAAACTGTGATTGCACCACTGTACCCTAGCCTGGGTGACAGAGCAAGACCCTGTCTCAAAAAACAAAAACAAAAACAAGACTAAAGGTGGTAGAGGTGGTATATCCTGATGGATATGGTTCCATAATAGGGGATGATAATAATCACTAATACTTTAGGGATGTGTGCTGTGTGCTAGGCACAATGTTAAGTGCTTTACACATGTTATTCTCAGAATAATTCTATTTGGTAGGTAGTATTATGTTTCCTATTTTACATATGGGGAAACTGGGCAGGGTGGTGCGTTAACCTGCCCAAATTCATTCTGCTGATAAGAAGTGGCAGAATCAAGCTGAGCACTCAGGCAATCTGAATCCAGAACCTGTACTCTTTAACTATTATGCTTCCACACTGCCTCTGGGAACCCAGTGAAGAATGAATATGTACCATTTCTACAAAAAGAATCTAAGTCGGAGAAGACTCATTAGGCCTCCCTTACTCTGCAAAGATGGCTACCATTCCTCCATCTGTTTTCCATCTTCTAGAAATGAATGGGATAAATGGCCAATAAGCACATGAAAAGATGCTCAACATTACTAATCACTAGGGAAATGCAAACTGAAGACACAGTGAGATACCACCAACATCCATTAGGATGACTATTATCAAAAACAGAAAACAATAAGCATTGGCGTGTATGTGGAGAAACTGGAACCCTTGTGCATTGCTGGTGGGCATGTAAAATGGTACAGCCATTATGGAAAGCAGTATGATTGTTCCTCAAAAAATTAAATATAAAATCACCATATGATCCAGTAATTTTACTTCTGGGTATATACACAAAAGAACTGAAAGTATGAACTTGAACAAATATTTAGGTACTAGTGTTCATAGCAGCATTCTTTGCAATAACCGAAAAGTGGAAACAGCCCCAGACGTCCATCAGTGGATGAATGGATAAAGAAAATATGCTCTAAGTATACAATGAATATTATTCAGACTCAAAAGGAAGGAATTCTGATAAATACAGCAAGTTTGATGAACCTTGAAGACATGATGTTAATTGAAATAAGCCAGGTACAAGAGGATATATGTACACGATTCCTCTTACATGAAGTATCTAGATTAGTCAAATACATAGAGAAAGTGGAATAGAGGTTACCAGAGGCTGGGGAAGAGGAGAATGGGGAGTTCATGTTTAATGGGTACGGAGTTTCAGTTTGGAATGATGAAAAAATTCTGGAGATGGATGGTGGTGATAGTTGCACAATGATAGGAATATACTTAATGTCATTGAACTGTACACTTAAAAATGGTTAAAATGGTAAAATTTATGTTATGTGTATTTTACCACGATAGGAAAAAAGAGCTAAAAAATGGAAATCTCTTGCCCATTGTGACATTATTTTCCATTTTCCTTATCTGTGTGTCTTTTTATGTCTTTGCTGTCAGTTTAGTGGGGTCTCAGGATTGGTTAATCCACCAATCAGAACGAATTCCCCTGAAATGTATTTTGCATGCCTGCTACCTGGATGGCACTATGCTACAGAGTAGAGATATGGTAGGTTTTCATGTTGAGGAAAGAAAGAAAAACAGCAGGCACAACACTTCTTCAAAACTTCCATGCTGTAAAACAGTTTTGGTTCTGAGGTCACTAAAGAATGAAGATAATAGATTTACAGCAATATTTAATATATTTGCTGTCATCTTGTACTACAGTCCTAAGTTGCCGTAGCAACAGACCAGAGCAGAAACTTCATTAGAGGAAGAGCTCCTTGGATTTTAACCCTGTTATTCAATCAGGCATGAGTGATGGGGAAGGCCATCAGATGGCACCCATAAGATCTTTTACTTTGATAAGCTGTATAATTAGCTAAATCTAATAAGCCTTTGGAACAAGTAAAACAACAACCCCAAACCTCACTTTTTGCATCTTTTCCAGAGTCAACAAGTAGCCAAAAGATTTCCTAGGAGTTTCCTTCATGGAACTGTTCAAAGCAATGCTAGCAATAATATTGGAGCATCCCATTCATCAACGAAGGGCAGGAAGGAACACTAACAGATTGATGATAGATAATAGCTTATTTTATTGGCATTTGGCATTTGGAAGAAGATGCCTGGCATAAGCAGGTCATCAAATAAAGAAATTACTGTGTAATAGTCAAGTCTGTGTCACAGGTGGGGGGAGCTGTTTCTTTGAAGAGGAGAAGGATGCCTTCACACACACACACACACACACACACACACACACACACACACACACACACACGCACACGAAAGCTTCAATAGCAATTTCAATGCAACATGCAGTGAGTTCATATTGCTAAGGGAATTTGGAATAAAATATGGTCCAAATCAAGTAGGTGTGGGTGGTGGTCATTCCCACCAAGGATGGCTTGCGAGAGTTGGTGTTTTTTTGTTTGTTTGTTTGTTTTTTTAACTTTTATTTTAAGTTCCAGGATACATGTGCAGGTTTGCTACATAGGTAAATGTGTGTCACGGGAGTTTGTTTTACGGTTATTTCATCACTCAAGTATTAAGCCTAGTATCCATTAGTTATTTTTCCTGATCCTCTCCCTCCTTCCACCCTCCACCATCTGATAGGCCCCAGTGTGTGTTGTTTCCCTCTATGTGACCATGTGTTCTCATCATTTAGCTCTCACTTATAAGTGAGAACATGCCGTATTTGGTTTTCTGTTCCCGCACTAGTTTGCTAAGGATAATGGCTTCAGCTCCATCCATGTCCCTGCAAAGGACATGATCTCATTCTTTTTTTGGCTGCATAGTATTCCATGGTGTGTACCACATTTTCTTTACCCAGTCTATCATTGATGGGCATTTAGGTTGATTCTACGTCTTTGCTATTGGAATAATGCTGCAACAAATGTATGTGTGCATGTGTATTTATAAGAGAATGATTTATATTCCTTTGGGTATATAACCAGTAATGGTTTTGTTGGGTTGAATGGTATTTCTTTCTCTAGGTCTTTGAGGAATTGCTACACTGTCTTCTACAATGGTTGGGCTAATTTACACTCCCACCAACAGTGTGTGTTTCTTTTTCTCCATAACCTCTCCAGCATCTGTTATTTTTTGAATTTTTAATCATAGCCATTCTGACTGATGTGAGATGATATCTCATTGTGGTTTTGATTTGCATTTCTCTAATGATCAATGCTGTTGAGCTTTTTTTCATATGTTTGTTGGCCGCGTGTATGTTTTCTTTTGAGAAGTGTCTGTTCATGTCCTTTGCCCACTTTTTATTTATTTATATATATATATATTTATTTATTTTTTTGAGACGGAGTCTTTCTCTTTCCCCCAGGCTGGAGTGCAGTGGGACGATCTCGGCTTACCGCAACCTCCACCTCCTGGGTTCACGCCATTCTCCTGCCTCAGCCCCCCCGAGTAGCTGGGACTACAGGTGCCCGCCACCACGCCCAGCTAATTTTTTGTATTTTTAGTAGAGACGGGGTTTCACCGTGTTAGCCAGGATAGTCTCGATCTCCTGACCTCGTGATCCGCCCGCCTCGGCCTCCCAAAGTGCTGGGATTACAGGCTTGAGCCACCGCGCCCAGCCAACTTTGCCCACTTTTTAATGGGGTTGTTTGTTTTTTCTTGTAAATTTATTAAGTTCCTTATAGATGCTGAATATTAAACCTTTGTCGGATGCATCGTTTGCAAAAATTTTCTTCCATTCTTTAAGTCTGTTTACTCTGTTGATAGTTTCTTTTGCTGTGCAGAAAGTCTTTAATTAGATCAGGACAGGAGTTTTAAGCAGAGTTTTGGAAAAAGAGTCACGTACTCTCGAGGAAGACAGATATTTCTGAGTCATTAAGATCTTACCATCAGTCCACATCCTCAGTTTGTCCATTTGTGATTAAGTCGTACTCATTTCAAACATTTCCCCTTTACCAGCCTTCCAGGAGGCACCAGGCAGAGCAATCAAATGGAATCATCTCCTGGTGAAGTTACCCAGGCAAGTGGTTATTTTCAGGTCTCTTTACCAACCCTGGAAAGGCCATTGTTTTGTTGACTCATTTTCCTTCCACAAAGGGTAACTTTGGAATTTAACTCTCCTATTTACAATACAGGTGTGTTTTACTGCAAATATTCTTTTATTGTGTTGCTCTCCCATGGATGCAATTGTGATATAGTCAAACATATGTTTGAAATCAGCAGTGGGTGGGTTTTTTTCATTTTCCTCTCTCTCTCTCTCTCTCTTCTTTCTTTCTCTCTTTCTTTCTCTCTTTCTCTTTCTTTCTTTCTCTCTCCCTCTCTCTTTCTTTCTTTCTTTCTTTCTTTCTTGCTTGCTTTCTTGCTTTCTTTCTTTTTCTTTCTTTCTTTTTGCAGCTGCTAAATCTACAGCCCTGAGCAAGGTACTATACCGTTTACAAAGAAGAGTCAGATGCGGCCCCATTGTGCTCTTAAGGGACAACAATAGAAGACATGACAGAAGACAATCACAGATTAATGACCAGATGAATGATATATACCAGGTGGTCCCAACCTGAGCTCCCAGGCTCCCAAGGGTCTTAGAGAGCAGTAATGGGGGGAGAAGGAAGGGGTGCTTATGAGCTATTTTCAGTACTTCAAAAACACTAATCCAAAGAGCTCATATTTGCTAGATATTAGATGCACAGGCTAATTAAAAGAAAACATCAGGTTTCTTTGCTCGGAGCTAGAAACACCAGTTACCCCATGCTGACTGGAAGATCTGATTGGCAGTTACCCTTGTCTTTGATTAATAAAACATGAGAAAATGAATTAATTATTACTTGATAAATATCTTTTATTTGATAGACAAAAAACATTTCAAAGCATGGGATTTGTGAAATGAGAATAATAAAATATTTGCTTTGAGTGAAAAGAATAGGAATCAATGAGATGGACAATAAGTGACTATTTTGGAAGTGTAAGGTGGATAGAGAAGGCAGAGAAGGCTTCATGAAGGGCAGAAAAGGAAGGACTAACCCAAGCAGGGTTTTGAACGATGTATAGGATTGATCTATGCAGTGGTTCTCAATGCGTGGTCTCAATCAACAGCGTCAGCCCCATCTGGGAACTCGTTAGAAATACAAACTCTTGGGCTTTGCCTACTGAGTCAGAAACTCAAAGGATGAGGCCCAGCCATCTGTGTTCTAACGGGCCCGCTGGGGGATTCTGATGCACGCTACAGTTTGAGAACCAAAGATCTATGTCATTGTTTCTCAAAGTTTGAGATGCGAATGCAACAGTAGGTGATTCCAAGAGGTATCTGTTCAGCTTAAAAACAAAACAGAATCACTACCAAGAAAGTTGTTTCCTTTTCCAATCTCTCATGCCTTCTGTTAACATCATGGGAAAACACTCAGTTTGATCCTAGTAGGGCTTTAACGAGAAACAGCCACGTCTCTTTTTCTTTTGGACAAAGAGAAGAGGCTCTATTTAGTTTATGGGCTTTGGCTGGCAATAGAATTTAAGTTGAGTGTGATAATTTGGCTCGTTCTCCCTTACATTTATTTTTACAGTTGCCTTCTTTTTTTTGGCAAGTGAAACTAATTTTCCATTTGCTGAAGGGGTATAAACTATTTTTTCTGAAAACTTTATATAAAAATCTGATTCGATTTAAAGAAGAAAGGTAAATAGTAGTGCCAGAGGTATGTAGAAATGGAAAACATAATAAAGACACTGAGTGAATGAAATTTGTGAAATATATTTAAGACAACAAATGTGTGCATGTGCGTGTGTGTGTGTGTGTGTGTGTGTGTGTGGTGTTGATGCATGAATGGATGCATTTGTATTTGTCCTTGCTTATTGATTGTTTTTTGGGAGAATAGACCACAGATATATACACTATTGCAGCAAATACAAGAGCAAGGAAAAAAGTATCCAAATAAAATGTATTCCAGGCTACAACCTGTGACCCGTTGGTAGAAGCAGTGCTCAGTATAACGAAGTCCTGTACAGCAAAGGGACTCACATGGTACTTTGTGCCAGTTGTGCCAGGATTTTGTGATACCTTATCTCCTTAAATACAGGGCTGCTGAGATGTAATGAGAGCTGGAACACAGGTTTTGTAATCTCTTCAGGCAAATAAGAAAATGCTTGTGGAATAGGTGACAATTCGCAGCATGCTTTCACCATACCATGTTCACCGAAATGCTTTTCATCACTTTGCTTTGAGTCAGAAAGTGCCAAGATTAATTGATCATGTATACACATCAATGTGAGCCTGCATGCTACAGGAAGGAGTTATTCAGGGGGGAATTTTATTGCACTCCTTTTCCTTTTAATATTTTATTTATAGGTAAAGTGTGATTAAAAAGAATATAAAGGGCATCCTCCAAGGCAATGCCTCTCTTTTTTGACCTCAGCACATAAAACACATTTTATAGCTTAGCCCAGAACACACACACACACACACACACACACACACACACACACACACACACATACCATCACCACCACCACCACAACAACAACAAAAGTTTTGTGAAATAATACACATCCTTATAGCAAGATATACACTCTGAGAGTTTTCTTTCTATTTTAGCTCATTAAAAATGATTTCCCATCTTGCTAGTGGTCTCATTAGCAGTTAGGAAAGCATTGCTCTGACTCACGGCTCTGGGAGTTTAGTGTGCATAGGGTTTACCTGCAAGCTTGTTAAAATTCTGGGTCTTGAGAATTCCCCCCTTCTAACACTCCCTCCCTAGGGATACTGATTCACTAGGTTTGGGGTATAGCTTGGATCTGCAAGTTTTGATAAGTGAGTTAGAGGATTCTGAAGAGGGTAGAACTTGGACCACACTTTGAGAAACACTACTTGAAAGGAAACAATAATATAAAAAACTTTATGAATCTTGTGATCTGAATTTGGAAGTTCCTCCATTACCTATTGGATAAGGCTTGAATGTCAAATGACATTTGGGGCCCCTCATTGCCTAGTCCCTATTGAGCTTTTCAGGTGCATCTCCAGCTCCAATCTTGCTGTCCCCCCACACACCTGTCCTATATAACCAAACAACATCAGACCATTCATCATTTACATAGCACATACTTTGATGTGGACTTCCATTTCTTGCAGTATGGCAGAAAAGATACCTTGACTTATCCTCCTGCTGTAAACAACTAAAAATTCTGGATAACATTTAAAACCATTAAAAATATGTTTTTGAGCTAGCAAGTTATTAAGAAATACTCAGAGGCCAAAAATGAAGAAAGATAAGCAGAGCCCCAAACTGGCTTATGTTTGCTTCATAGACACTTGCTGAACTGGGTGATGGTGGTTTTTTTTTTTTTTTTTTAAGACAGAATCTTGCTCTGTCGCCCAGGCTGGAGTGCAGTGGCACAATATCAGCTCACTGCAACCCCTGCCTCCTGAGTTCAAGCGATTCTCCTGTCTCAGCCTCCTGAGTAGCTGGGACTACAGGTGTGTACCACGACGCCCGGCTAATTTTTGTATTTTTAGTAGAGACAGGGTTTCTTCACCATGTTGGCCAGGCTGGTCTCAAACTCCTGACCTCAAGTGATCTGCCTGCCTCAGCCTCCCAAAGTGCTGGTATTACAGGCATGAGCCACCGTGCCTAGCCTGAACTGGTTGAGTTTTGAGCTTTGGTTTTTTTCATTGTCTCAGTTACAGGAGACAGAAGATGAAGCCCAGAACCTGTCCAAGGTAAGGGTCTAATAGGACCTCTCCCATAAAGTTATGTCCTTAAATAGCCAAGTGTAATGGTGATTTAGTGTGAGGTGATTTGGAAATAAATCTATCACCTAAAGGATAAAAACAATTGTCTATCTTGAACATTGGGGCTGGTTGTAGGGGCCCCCCAAAAAAAATCTCTGAGAATTTGTAACTACAAGTAAACTGTTATGAGGATCTATAACATGAATTCACACAACCAAAGTGATGTTAGACTAGTAGTGTTCTTAAGGTGCCTAGCAGAAGCAAATGCATATTCCCATAGAAGAACTTGTCTTTTCCCAGATCTCAAGGAATTCTTTCTGATGAAATTTTAAGAGATTTCAATTCATGGTAAAAAATTACGGGGAAGCAAGGCAGCAAGTATTGAGCCAGCAGAAACAACAGACAGCAGAATCAGATCCATGGAGACTGCAGATAGTATAATTATCAGTCACAGAATATAAAAGAAGTATTCGAATATGTTAAAAGAAATCAGAAATAAAATTGTGAATAAAGAATTAAACTAAATAAACTAGGCCAGGCATGGTGGCTCACGCCTGTAATCCCAGCGCTTTGGGAAGCTGAGGTGGGTGGATCACTTGAGGTCAGGGGTTCTAGACCACCATGGTCAACGTGGTAAAACCCCATCTCTACTAAATAAATACAAAAAATTAGCCAGGCTTGATGGCGCACGCCTGTAGTCCTGGCTACTTGGGAGGCTGAGGCAGGAGAATCGCTTGAACCCGGGAGGTGGAGGTTGCAGTGAGCCAAGATCGCGCCACTGAACTCCACCTTGGGTGACAGAGCGAGACTCCATCTGAAAAAAAGAAAATTAAACTGGAAAAATGACAATCTGTGGCCAGGCATAGTGGCTCATACCTGTAATCCCAGCACTTTGGGAGGCTGAGGTAAGAGAATCACTTGAGCCCAGGAATTCAAGACCAGCCTGGGCAACATAGTGGGACCTCTGTCTCTACAAAAAAATTTAAAAAATTAGCTGGGTGTGGTGACATGCACTATGGTCCCAACTACTTGGGAGGCTGAGGCAGGAGGATTACTTGAGCCCAGGAGTTGGAGGCTGCAGTAAGCTCTGATCACACACTGTACTCCAGCCTGGGTGACAGAGTGAGACCTTGTCTAAAAAAAAAAAAAGACAAAGTGAATTTTATAAAAATAACTTCTAGAAATGAAAAATTATAGATTCCACCATTAATTAGACAAGTTGAGAAGAGAATTAGTAACCTAGGGGAGAGTTCTGGAACAATATCTAGAGCTCTGGAAGAAAGAATGAAACAAGGCTGGGTGTGGTGGCTCACGCCTGCAGTTCCAGCACTTTGGGAGGCCGAGGTGGGCAGATCACCTGAGGTCAGGAGTTTGAGACTAGTCTGGCTAACATGGTGAAACCTGTCTCTACTGAAAATATGAAAATTAGCCGGGTGTGGTGGTGTGCGCCTATAATCCCAGCTACTTGGGAGGCTGAGGCAGGAGAATCACTTGAACCTGGGAGGCAGAGGTTGCAGTGAGCCGAGATTGTGCTATTGCACTCCAGTCTAGGCAACAAGAGTGAAACTCTGTCTAAAAAAAAAAAAAAAAAAACAAAGATAGAATGAAACAATTCAATATTGCTTTATTGAATATTGAAATGTATAATTAGTATTCCATAAGAAGAGGAGACAAAGAATGTGGAGATAATATTTGAACAGGTAGTGGTTAAGAATTTTTCAGTACTGGTGAAAGATACCTGTCCATACATTCAGGAAGCCCAGTAAATCTCAAGTAAGATAGAGTAAAAAAAATTCACAACTACATACGTCACATTGAAACATCAGAACATCAAGATGAAGAAAAGATCTTAAAGCAATCAGAGTGAAAGACAGATGACCTTTAAAGAACGATGATTATTCTGACAGTTTTCTTCTCAATGGCAATAATACAAACCACTAACATGTCTTAAAAAATTAAAATTTTCATGTATTTAGGGGGTACAAGTGCAGGTTTCTTGCATATATGTATTGCATAATGTTGGAGTCTGGGCTTTTAGTGTGCCCATAACTCGAATAGTGAACATCGTACCCAATAGGCAGTTTTTCAACGCTTACTGAACCTCACCCTCCTGCCTTTTATAGGCTCCACTGCTTATTATTTCACTCTGTGAGTCCATGTGTGGCCATTGTTTAGCTCCCACTTCTAAGTGAGAACATGGGAGAAACCACTAAAATATCTTACACATGCTAAGGGAAAATCACTGTGAATGTAGGATTATATATGTAACAAAAATATTATTCACCAGGAAGAGGGAAAACATTTTCGGGCAAAATCTGAGAGAACTCATCACCAGTAGACTCTTTCCAAGTGAAATTCTAAAGAATATACTTTAAGCAGAAGGAGGACTAAAATGCAAGAAGAAATGAGGATCAAAAGAGTGTTAACGTGCTGGGGTGTGGTGGTTCATGCCTGTCATCTCAGCAGTTCACGAGCGTGAGGTGGGAGGATCGCTTGAGCCAAGGTGTTCAAGACCAGCCTGGGCAACATGGTGAAACCCTGTCTCTACTAAAACTACAAAAATTAGGCAGGCATGGTGGCACCTGCCTGTAGTCCCAACTAATCAGGAGGCTGAGGTAGGAAGATTGCTTGAGCCCAGGAGGTCGAGGCTGCAGTGAGCCATAAATGCACTACTCCAATCCAGCCTGGGTGACAGAGCAAGACCCTGTCACAAAAAAAAAAAAAAAAAAAAGAGAAAAAAGAGAAAAGAGTGTCAGTGTGTGGTCAAGGCAAACGAGTATTACCTCTAGAAGATAATAACTATGTCTTGAAAGGTTAAAAAACACAAGATAGGCCGGGCACGGTGGCTCACGCCTGTAATCCCAGCACTTTCGGAGGCTGAGGCGGGCAGATCATGATGTCAGGAGATCGAGACCATCCTGGCTAACACAGTGAAACCCCGTCTCTACTAAAAATACAAAAAATTAGCCGAGTGTGGTGGTGGGAGCCTGTAGTCCCAGCTACTCAGGAGGCTGAGGCAGGAGAATGGCATGAACCCGGGAGGCGGAGCTTGCAGTGAGCTGAGATCGCGCCACTGCACTCCAGCCTGGGCGACAGAGCCAGACTCCGTCTCAAAAAACAACAACAACAACAACAACAAAAAATACAAAATAAACAAAGTGACTAAAGTTAGGAGTCATAGTCTTTATTTTTCATGGGGGGTATCTTTAAGTTACTGATCAATCTTGGATTTAAAAAAAAATAGAGATGGGGTCTTGCTGTGTTGCCCAGGCTGGTCTGGAACTCCTGGCCTCAAGTGATCCTCCCACCTCAGCCTCCCAAAGTTCAGGGATTATAGGTGTGAGCCACCATGCCCAGCCAACCTTAGATTTTGATATGTATCCATGTTAACATTTCTAAAATAGTGTGTGTTGGGGGGCATGCTGGAAGAAATATTTCCTCACTCAGTACCAGGTTCAAGGTTGAGGACCCTATGACAAAAGACAGATGAACGAGAAGAAAATATACAGATCTATTCATTCTAAGTGTTATGTGACACGGAAGCCTTCAGAAATGAAGACCAAGACACAGATAAACGTGTGTGTGTGTGTGTGTGTGTGTGTGTGTGTGTTTGAGATAGGGTCTCGCTTTGTCACCCAGGCTGGAGTGTAGTGGCATGATCACAGCTCAGTGCAGCCGTGATCTCCCAGGCTCAGGCAATCTACTCACTTCAGCCTCCCAGCAGCTGGGACTACAGGTGCACGTCACTAAGCTGAGCTAATTTTTAAACTTTGTTTTTAGTAGAGAAGAGCTCTCACTTATTGCCCAGGCTGGTCTCTTGGGATTGAGTTTAATTGATCCTCCCGCCTCAGCCTCCCAAAATTCTGGGATTACAGGAGTGAGCTACTGCACCTGGCCAACTTCTGTATTTTAATGCTTAGGTTTGTTTTTCGTTTAACTTTTTTTTTTTGAGGTGGGGCCTCACTATGTTGCCCAGGTTGGACTTTGAAGAACTCCTAGGCTCAAGTAATCTGCCTGCCTCAGCCTCCTGAGTAGTTGGGACTACAGGCACATGCGACCACACCTGGTTTTATGCTTAGGTTTGATGAAGAGTGGACAGATATGGACAAGTATGATTGTGGGACAAGTAAGTGTGAGATCTAATGGTAATAAACTGGGGGAAACTTAGCAAGGCCTGTTCAGATTCTTCTCTGCATCCATGTGTCTTCAGAGATGAGGACATTTTTTTCCTCCAGGTATAGGGAGGATACCTCTCAAATATGAGTCTCCTCCCAGGTAGGTTGGAGAATTCTTTTATGGCCTGCTTTAGAGGAGAAAAGCAGGGGGTCAGAGAGACCTTCCTGCTTCTGCTGTTTTCTCAAATATCAAGGTGTCATATTTTAGAGCAGCAAGTTCTGAGCCCCATCATTAATCACTAAAACAATAGAATGGTGGCCATCTCTTCGCTACACAGCCTGCCATTCTAACGCCAGTGGACCCTGGTGCTTCGGTCTGTGCTTCTGGACACAGACCTGTGGTCTGCCCACATAGGGAGAAGTATATTAGCCCTGGTTTTATTGGGAATTGCCAGTATGTGATAACAATGAAAGCATACAAACTTCTAGTGGATTTTGTCCTCTTCATTCCCCTAACTCTTACACTGTTCCTAGATTTTCACTGATTCCTTTTCCCTTTCCAAGTAGCGATCCCTGTGAGGTCTGATTATTCAATTTGCAGATGTCTGGCTCTTAGCTTCTTTTGCTTAATCTTCTTCAGGTCATTTCCTTAATCAACAGCATTACCTTAGGGCAGTAGTTCTAAAAGTATGTGCCACAGACCCCTGGAGTTCCCCAAGGTCCTGTCAGGTGGTCCTCAAGGTCAGACCCATTTTTTTTTTTTTTTTTTTTTTGAGGCAGAGTCTCATTCTATTGCCCAAGCTGTAGTGCAGTGGTGTGATCTTGGCTCACTGCAGCCTCAACTTCTCAGGCTCAAGCGATCCTCCTCTGTCAGTCTCCTGAGCAGCTGGGACTACAGGTGCGTGACACCATGCCCGGATAATTTTTGTATTTTTTGTAGTGATGGGGTCTTATCACATTGTTCAGGCTGGTCTCAGAATCCTGAGCTCAAGTAATCCATCTGATCAGCCTTCTAAAATGTTAGGATTACAGGCATGTACCATCACACCCGGCCCAGAACTATTTTTATATTAATACTAAGACCATCACTTGCCATTTCACTGTGTTGACTTTCGCATGAATGGTGCAAAAGCAATGGTAGCTAAAGCTTCTGGCACCTTAGACAGCAAGGTGGTGACACCAAACTTTACTAGTAGTCATTGTATTCTTTGCTACACACACGTGGTAAAACAAAACAAAAACCTAGTTTCACTTAAGAATGTCCTTGACAAAGCAGTACACATTATTAATTTATTAAATCTCAACTTTTAGGCACACATCTTTTACACATCTTTTTGGTATTTTATGTCATGAGATAAGAAATACACATAAAGCACTTGCGTGGCATGCTGAAGTAGGATGGTTGTTTCAGGAAAAGCACTTGTGTGACTGTTGAGTTTTGAGCTCAGCTACCGGCTTTTTTTTATTAAACACCATTTTTTTTTTTTTTTAACTCGGGAGAATGAGTGACATACAACTCTAAAGGAAGATTTGTGCTTCGAAGGAAAACTGCATTGTTTGTTGCACATCCTTAGTTGATTCTGATTCTATGGGAGCTATTTTACAACTCTGTTAAGTTGTAGATAACTGATGGCAATGCAAAATAATTCTTGTCTATAAATGTTAGGCAAATGAATTCTGCCTGGTGGAGGGACAGCCCTTCCCCATCCAGTAAAAAAGCCAGTCTTGTGTCCATGTGTACTTTCATTTTAACATTTCAAAATTCCTTAAGAATTTGTGCTTGTTTGGTTTCTCCTTTGAACTGGTTTAAATATCTGCCTGGTTCCCTCGTTATGAGTTTAAAAAAACTTTAACGTGTTCATTTTGTGTCAGTATAAGAGTCATGGTTTTACCTTTTTTTCTTTTTTTTAAAAAATTATCTTTTAACAAGGACTATAATTGCTCTAGCTTGGGTGTTTAGCAGAAAATTTCTCAAAAATAATTAAAATGAGCCTGTCAAGGAAAACAACTGACGGTATTTGTTACCAAAGATCCCATTCAAGCTTTCAAATGAAAATTAGAATATCTGCTGCCCTGAGCCTGACAGCTTCCCAATACTTAGACTTAAATTATGAGATTGGTGGTGATGTTAATGAATGTGATGTTGGATAATAAAATGTGACAGTGTTTGGAAGATCTGCATAATTCAGTGAGCCAATATTTTCCAATATCATCCAATGCATGATGTTACAAAATCACGCATAAGAAAAAATCCATTCAAAGTACATGATAGGCCAATAGATTTTAATGTAACGGAGTATGAGAAGTTCACTGATACGGTTTCAGATTCTACATGCAGCTAGTCTTTAAGAAACTACCGACCTGGTGCGGTGGCTCATGCCTGTAATCCCAGCACTTTGGGAGGCCGAAGGGGGTGGATCTCCTGAGGTCAGGAGTTCAAGACCAGCCTGGGCAACATGGAGAAACCCCGTCTCTACAATAATAGAAAAAAACTAGCCAGGTATGATGGCGGGTGCCTCTAATCCCAGCTACTTGGGAGGCTGAGGCGGGAGAATCGCTTGAACCCAGGAGGCAGACAGAGATTGCAGTGAACCGAGATCCCACCATTGCATTCCAGCCTGAGTGACAGGGTGAGACTCCGTCTCAAAACAAACAAAAAAAAGAAACTACCACTTGCTGAATTTTGTAGAATTCAGTAGAAAATTCACAATTATCTGAAAACACTATTACAATATTCCTTCCCTTTCCAACTATATCTGTGTGAGATCATATTTTCTTCATACCCTTATTCAATCAAAACAATATATCATGGCCAGGCACAGTGACTCACACCTATAATCCCAGCACTTTGGGAGGCTGAGGCGGGCGAATCACTTGAGGTCAGGAGTTCCAGACCAGCTTGGCCAACATGGTAAAACCCTGTCTCTAATAAAAATACAAAAATTAGCCAGGCATGGTAGTGGGCACCTGTAATCCCAGCTACTTGGGAGGCTGAGGCAGGAGAATCGCTTGAACCTGGGAGGCAGAGGTTGCAGTGAGCTGAGATCTCACCACTGCACTCCAGCCTGGGTGACAAAGTGAGACTCTGTCCCAAAAGAAAACAAAAACAAAAACAGAAACAAATATATCATAACAGCTTGAATGGAGAAGCAGAAAAGAGAATAAAGCTCTCCTCTATTAAGCCAGACATTAAAGAGATTTGCATAAATGTAAAACAATGCTATGCTTCTTATTAAATACACATTTTCTTAAATTTTGAAAGATAGTTATATTTTATAAAATATGTAATGTTCACGTGTCATGAGTTAATTGTTATCTTAAAGTAAACTAATAAGTAGTTTTAAAAGTCTTAGTTTTAATTTTTAAGTTGGTAACTATTGATAGATAAAACCTCATAAACAAAATCTTTTTGAGAGTCTTCAATAATATTTAAGTATTGAAGTCTTGAGATCAAAATGTTTGAGAACCACGACCTTAGAGGAAAAGATTGTTAAATTTGAGCAGGTTGAATGGTCGGTTTATGTCAGAAGACAGGGTTTGGAAAGAGGTAGGATTATGGATTAAGGTAAAGTTGAATTCCCTGCTGTATTGTGCAGAAGTCATTGGCTTTGCTATTAATAATAATAACAGTTTTAGGTCGAGCACAGTAGCTCATGCCTGTAATCCCAGCACTTTGGGAGGCTGAGGCGGGCAGATCACTTGAGGTTTGAGACCAGCCTGGCCAACATGGCGAAACCCTGTCTCTACTAAAAATACAAAAATTAGCCAGGCGTGGTGGCGCATGCCTGTAGTCCCAACTACTTGGGAGACTGAGGCATGAGAATCGCTTGAACCCGGATGGTGGAGGTTGCAGTGAGCCCAGATCATGCTACTGCTCTCCAGCCTGGGCAACAGAGCAAGACCCTGTCTCAAACAAACAAACAAACAAACAAAAGTATCTACTAATTGGGGGCACCTATTGTGTGCTAATTACACTACATAAATTACTTTGTTTATTCTTACACCAACATTAAAAGGTTTGCCCTTTCATAATAGCAGTAATAATAATAAAAGTAAGTACATCTAGGTCCAAAATAAACCCAGATTCAAAGAAGTTGAGTGACTTGCCCAGAGTCTAACAACCAAGAGGGAATCCTTATTTTGTTCTTCTCTATAGCCAGTAGCCTTAACTAGGAGGCCACATTATCTCCTGATTCTGAGTGGCCATGGTCAAGTCTAATTTTCATGAATCTATTTTCCAATCTGTAAAACAAATGGGATCAGAGAGAGTTTCACCTACCACGGGCCAAGTCCTCAGCCCTGTATGCAGAGCATATTGCACATTCCCTTGCCTTCAGGAAGCTCCCAGTAGGATGTTCTTTAAAATCTGGCCATGCTGCCTGATACTGTAATTTTCATAACCCATATTCTTAATGCTATCACTGTGAGTCCTGGGATTTCAGTGGCTTTGTGGTTGGAGAGTGAAGAAACCTAAGTAGAGAATGCAGAGGCTGCCAGTTTATTAGTGTGGAGAGGTGAGATAGCAATCCATTAATTAATTTATTTTGCCACCGAATCCTAGAGGCCGGGAACTAGAAACCTAAGCATAAAGCCTCCACTGCTGGAAGACTCCCACTGCCCCACAATTTAGGAATTGCTTTCAACCAACATTACCTCTGCTTTCTGAGCACAAGCCAGGCTATTGTGCTGGAAATAATCGGTGTTAGTCTTACTGGAGTGGCTTGCGTTGCCATAGTTACTATTTGGGTTCTGTGCACCTAAAATTTCAAGTATTTAACAGGCAAAAAGAGTTAGCTTATTTTTCTCTTTTTGCCTTTGGAAAATCAGATTGGAGAGAAAGCAGATTCTGCCTCCTATTAAATATCTGTGTTGAGTGGGTACTGTCATATCCGGCATTGAGGAGTCGTGGTTAACTCTCAAGCAGTGAAAAGCAGCTTGGCCGTGGCCTTCAAAAATGGAGTTATCAGCATCCTGCTGAGGACCCACAGTTACTGCCTCCTGATGGATGGAAGTGCAGATTGTCATTGCCGGTTGTGCAGCTAAAGAAATTGGGCGAGGCAGCTGGTTATTTATGACGGAGCAACACAGAGCTGGTCAGTAGTTTCCCCAGTTGCCACCACGCTGTGTACATGGCAACCTGCCCCCCAGCTCTGAAGGCTGGGACAGAAGTTTTCAAAGAGATGGGAAGGGGAAATGGGCACAAACTGGTGTGTGCGTGGGGGTAGCAGCACAGCAGTAGCAGAAAGGGAGCAAACTTGGCCACTCAGCACCGTGAGTGTGCAACACATGAAGACTCTGCTTTTGAAGCTATCATGTTTATTCGTGCTGCCTGTTTGCCTGTCTGGTTCACAGGCTCTGAATCGGCCCACAGTGGTGCCTAGAAATAGTCCCCTTTGCTTGGTCGCCATGAGTCAGACTGGTCTTTATGTGGCTGTCTCCTAGGAACCCAAAGCTATGCCACATGGCTGGAAGCTGTGTTTACAAGCTTTTCATCCGTCTTCCTTAACTTGTGGTTGCTATGGTTTCCTTCGCCTGCTGGGCTGGCCCTTTAAGGGGGACAAGCTGTCCACTCAACCAAATGCCAGAGGCACCGGCTCCAATAGCTTCGGTCTTTTGGCCATGGGCTTAACCATATCTCACCACCTGCTCATTCTGAGCCCCAAACTTCTCCCCTGGTGAGGCTGACCTTGACCTTTGCCCTGTCATGTGTCCATTGTGGGGTCTGCCACCTTACTGCCTGTCCTGGCACCCTCTGCATTTGCCACAATCGGGGTGTTTGTGGTCGGGTGTGGTGGCTCACTCTTGTAATCCCAGCACTTTGGGAGGCCGAGGCGGGTGGATCGTGAGGTCAGGAGTTTGAGCCCAGCTTGGTCAAGATGGTGAAACCCTGTCTCTACTAAAAACAAAGAAAATTAGCTGGGTGTGGTGGTGGACGCCTGTAATCCCAGGTGCTCGGGAGGCTGAGTCAGGAGAATTGCTTGAACCTGGGAGGTTGAGGTGGCTGTGAGCCAAGATTGCGCCACTGCACTCCAGCCTGGGCAACAGAGTGAGACTCCATCTCAAAAAAAAAAAAAAAAAAAATCAGGGTGTTCGTTTTGCTTCCCGTTGGACTGACTTCTTAGTAGCTTGGATTTTGCTCAGACAGAGAGCCCTGTGTCCTCTGCCATGGTCATAATGACTTACTTAGACACAGGGCTCATGTTCACTTGGAGGTGCCATCCTATCCTCTGTCACTTTGTCATGGACACCTGTTTATCCCCTTTTCAGGTAATAGCACTTTGTGTTTTGGGGATCCACCCCATTCTCAGCTTATAGGTGTTTCTAGAGGGGCTTATCCCACCCATCTTCAATGACTGATGCAGGGATGAACACATAATCCAAGCCAGGCCAATGACAATTAATCCTGGAACTTTTGCTAGGAGAAAGAAGTTTTTTTTCTCTGTGGTTGTTTAGGGTATTGTATGTATCCCCCACCTTTTTTTTTCCCTGTTGCCCAAGCTGGAGTACAATGGCGCAGTCTTGGCCTCCCAGGCTCAAGCGATTCTTGTGTCTCAGCCTCCTGAGTAGTTAGGATTACAGATGTGCACCACCACACCCGGCCAGGGTATTGGATGTAATCCTGATGTGCTGGGTGATGTGGAGGTGGGGGCTACTATTTAAAAGAGAATCAGTCAACACACAGGAGAACAGAGCTAAAAGATCAAGCGAGCCTGTGACTTGACATTGTTCACATGCCTCAACTATAGTCCAGATACCTGAGTCAGAATAAACTCCCTTTTAATGCCAATGCCTATTGAGGTTGGGCTTTCTGTCACTTGCAACTGAAAGAGTCTGATACATCCCCATTCACGAGGACACCAAGGTTCAGAGAAGTGAGGTAATCTACCCAGGATACCTGGCTGCTGTGATTTGACCCTGTTTTTCTTGGCTCCCGTGACTATGTCTCTCCCACTATGCCTACTTTAAATAGTAATCTTACGTTTGTGACACATTTCGCAAGACACAAAGCACTTTCTCGTGGCATACACCACCATAACAAATTCTACTGCTTTCACTGTGTGCTTCCAGCACAGAGCTATTATTATTATTACTAGACACACAATATTAGCAATCTCATTTTCCAGATGAGGGCATTGAGAGTTGGTCACATGCACACTTGGCTGGTGAGTAAGTGGGACTCTGTGCTTCAAGGTTGACTTAATATTCTTGCCATTTCCCTACATCACTTCCTGGGTATGCCATGGAGAGTAATTGCCTCAGCTGGTGGCCTCTTGTCCCTTGCTTTTCCCCCAGGGAGCCTTGACCGGTGCATATCTTGGAGGTAGTTGCTTTTGGAGGAGGCCTGACACAATGGAAAGGGCCTGAGGCCTGGTGATCAAACAGACTCAAGTTTAGATCTTGCTTCCCCCACTTACTGGCTTTGTAACTGACTTAGTCCACTCAGACTTCTGTAAGAAAATACCATAAATTGGGTGGCTAATAAACAACAACAATGTATTTCTCATAGCTCCTGAGGCTGGGAAGTCCAAGGATCAAGATGGCTGCAGATTCCGTGTCTGGTGAGGGTCTGCTTTCCGGTTCATAGATGGCATCTTCCAGCTGTGTCCTCACGTGGTGGAAGGGACAAGACAGCTTGGGCCTCTTTTATAAAGGCACTAATCCCATTCATGAGGGCTTCACCCCCTTGAGCTAATCGTTTCCCCAAAGGTCCTATCTCCTAATACCATCATCTTATTAGGAGTGTTGGGATTTCAACATACACATTTTGAAGGGGACACAAATATTTATTTATTTTTATTTTTATGTTTGACACAGAGTCTCACTCTATCACCCAGGCTGCAGTGTAGTGGCGCCATCTCAGCTCACTGCAACCTTCACCTCCCAGGCTCAAGCGATTCTCCTGTCTTGGCCTTTCAAGTAGCTGGGATTACAGGTGTGTGCCACCATGCCTGGCTAATTTTTTTTTTTTTTTTGAGATGGCTTCTCACTCTGTCATCCAGGCTGGAGTGCAGTGGTGTGATCTCGGTTCACTGCAACCTCCGCCTCCCGGGTTCAAGCAATTCTCCTGCCTCAGCCTCCCAAGTAGCTGGGGTTACAGTAGCATACCACTATGCCTAGCTAATTTTTGTATTTTTTTTTTAGTAGAGATGGGGACTTGCCATGTTGGCCAAGCTGGTCTCCAACTCCTGACCTCAAGTAATCTGCTCGCCTCGGCCTCCCAAACTGCTGGGATTACAGGCGTAAGCCACCACGCCTGGCCTGGTATACAAATATTTAGACCATAGCAGTAACCGTGGGCAAATTACTTGCTTTATCTGAACTCTTGTTACCTCTTCTGTAAAACCTATGAGTCAGAGAGAATAATGTCTTGCAAGGTTTTTGTGAGGATTAAATGAAGACAATGCATGTGAGTTGGAATAACATCCACAATTAACATTAGTTGAGCATTTATGACATGTATTGACTCACTTAACCCTCAAGATAATCTTCTATAATAGGTGTTATTCTTATCTCCATATGCTATATGAGAAAATGAGGCATACAGAGGTTAAGTGACTTGCGCAAGGCCACATTTCTTGTGAATGGCTGAGCAGTATTCAACCCAAATGTGCTGATTAAGAGCTCTGAATCACAGCACTGTGACGTGCCTAGCTCCGTGCTGAGCGCAGGGTAAGTGCTCAGATAATGGGAGACTCTTTCTCCATTCCAATCCCATTTCTTTGGAGACCTTAGCATCCAGTATTTAGGATAGAATTGAAGCAGTGGAACTAGTGTTGAAGAGGGCCACATTTGATGGTACAGATTAGAGCAGGGCTGGAAGCCCAATCAGGGAGGTAATAATAGTCAAAAATCAGCTGGATGCGGTGGCTTACTCCTGTAATTCTAGCACTTTGGGAGGCCAAGGTGGAGGGATCACAAAGTCAGGAGTTCAAGACCAGTCTGGTCAACATAGTGAAACCCTGTCTCTACTAAAAATACAAAAAATTAGCCAGGTGTGGTGGTGTGTGCCTATAATCCCAGCTATTCAGGAGGCTGAGGCAGGAGAATTGAGTGAGCCTTGGAGAATTGAGTGAGCCAGAGGTTGCAGTGAGCCGAGATTGCATCATTGCACTTCATCCCGGGTGACGGTGGGAGACTCTATCTCAAAAAAAAGAAAAAAAGTCAAAAATCTATGTAGATCAGAGATCAGGAAGACAGTCAGGGTGTGGATGCCAATGAAGAAGGGTCCAGCAAGACAGGTGGGCTCAGGAATTAAAGACTCACAGGAATAGGAAAAGCTAACTAGGGGACCCCTTAGTCACCAGAGGCTTTTTATCTCAGCGCCAGAGCTTTGCTGTGGTTTCTGTTAAGCCAGGAACCCATTAAAGAGTGGCTAACCTGGGCTTTGCAGAAGAAGGGGTTAGGATTAGGGGAGGCTATGGCTTCTGGTGAGCATCTGTGTTTTGACATTGACTAAGTCTTGATGGTTATAATCTTGATTCATTCATTCAGTACATGTTTATAACACAATGGAGATCCTTCCTTCCTTCGTCTTTTTTTTTTTTTTTTGGAGAGACAGGGTCTCGCTATGTTGCCCAGGCTTGTCTCAAACTCCTGGCTCCAGGTGATCCCCCTGCCTCAGCCTCTGGTAGTGTTGGGATTACAGGTGTGAGCCACCATGACTGGCTGAGAAACTTATTTTTTTAGCAGTAGATTCTACCCTCCCTTAGTATCTGCCTCACCTTTCAGGAGACCTGTGGAGGTAAGTTGTATTAGTTTGTTTTCATGCTGCTGATAAAGACATACTTGAGACTGGGTAATTTTTAAAGAAAAAGAGGTTTAATGGACTCACAGTTCCACGTGATGGGGTAGGCCTCACAATCATGACAGAGGGCAAAAGGCACATCTTACATGGCAGCAGGTAAGAGAGAATGAGAGCCAAGCAAAAGGGGAAAGAAACCCCTTATAAAGCCATTACATCTCGTGAGACTTATTTACTACCAGGAGAACAGTATGGGGGAAACTGCCCCCATGATTCAATTATCTCCCACCACAGCCCTCCCACAACATGTGGGAATTATGGGAGCTACAATTCAAGATGAGATTTGGGTGGGGACACAGCCAAACCATATCATGGGTGAACACTTGGATCTGCTGCTTGGGTAAGAATGAGTGTGAGCATTAGGTTTGAAGAGCAGTGGATAGATGGTTGTACTCCATTAACCAGACACCAGGCTCTTATTTGGCTGAGTGGGTTGGCGCTCTGAGGCTGAAAATGGAATAGTTTTGAGACAGTAGAACATATTTTTTAGAGGCTGAGATAGAGGGACAGGAAGAGAAGGAGGAAAAACAAAGCAGCTGGCAGAGAGAGAACTTTGAGGGAAAAGGAGAAATATTTAAAGGAAGTTTTATGAAGTTTTCCCATGTTATGCACAATGTAAACTTTCTTTCTTGTCTCCCCAAGAATTTTTCAGTAAAATAGACATTTCTTGTTAATGTTGATAGGGACAAGAGGTAGGGAAACTCTGGGCAGAAGAGGGCAGGTCCCTGGTGAGGGTTCCACCCTCAAGCCTGGAACCTTGGCTCAAAGTGAGAACTTAAATCCCTGTTTTCCTGCTTGAATGTTGCCTTTTCCAAAACCACCCATGGCCTGTCTCACCCCTCCATCCTGTGCCCATAAAATCTCCAGGCTCAGCTGGCAGAGAGAGGAGAAGCAGCTGGATGTCCGAGACTATTGTTGGACATTGGAGAGAAGTGGCTTGACTTCAGAGGGACAGCTTGATGATGTAGCTTTGGAGAAGAGTTCAGCTGGGGATGGCCAGATTTCAGGGGAAGATTACCTTCCCACTCTGTCACCTTTTCAGCTCCCCTTCCCACTGAAAGCCACTTTCATCAGCAATAAAATCCCCCTCATTTACTATCTTCAATTTGTTTGTGCAACCTCATTCCTCCTGGATGCCAGACAAGAAATTGGGTGTGGGTATAAAAGGCTGTCACACTGACCCTCCACTGAGCTGTTAACACTTAAGCTGTCCTCAGATGACAAAGCTAAAAGGGCACTGTAACACTCCTTCTGGGGCTTCAGGGGTCACAGGCACTTCCCCCTAGATGCTGCCGTGGGGCTGCATGAAGTTTTGCTTCTGCTGGTGCCCAAAAGTACTCTCCCTGGCTCCTGCACCCACTCGCCTGCATGCTCCCCCTCTCGCGATGGGTGAAGCCCAGCAGGTCTGAGTGAGTGGAATTCACTCCTGTCAGTGCTGAAGCAGCTGGCTAGTTCCAGCGCTCCTGCACTCCAGTTCCCACCTGTGAAGAGGTCAGGGAAATATTCTGCTTCAATGTGTTGTAGAGTTTAATTTCTTTTGAGGATACCTTGAAATACTTAGTGGGATTGGGATGAACACAAAGTCACCCACCAGGATTTTGCCACATTGGGTCACATATTTTTGGGGCGCCTCCTATGTACCAGACATGATGCCAGGTACTGAGGTGACAAAGATAGCTAGGACCTGGTCTCTGCTCTCAAGGAGTGTAAAGTCTTTTGGGAGAGCAGGTGTGGAAACAGATTAGAGTGGAAGACCTTTAATCTAGAAGGCTGAACATCAGAGTTATTCTAAAAGGATATTAAAAGTGATCACTTGCATAAAGACAGACATATAGACCAATGGAATACAATTGAGAGCCCAGAAATAAGCACACATGTATATGGTCTAATGATTTTCAACAAGACTGCCAAGAACATTCAGTGGAGATAGAATAATCTTTTAACAAATGGTTTTGGAAAAACTGGACATCCACATGCAAAAAAAAAAATGCAGTTGAGCCCTTACCTTACACTATATACAAAAATTAACTCCAAATAGTTCAAAGACTTCAATGTAAGACCTAAAACTATAAAACTCTTAGAGAAAAGCAGGGGAAACCTTCATGACGTTGGATTTTGCAGTGATTTCTTGGCTATGACACCAAAAGCACAGGCAGCAAAAGAAAAAACAAATTGGACTACATCAAAATTTAAAACTTTTGTGCATCAAAGGACGTAATCAGAGTGAAAAGGCAATCATGGAGTGGGGAAGATATTTGCAAATCTTGTATCTGAGAGAGGTTAGTATCTGGCATATATAAAGAACTTCTAAAACTCAGCAATGACAAAAACAAACAACTGGATCAAAAATTGGGCAAAGGACTTGGATCGACATTTTTTGAAAGAAGATATATGAATGTCCAATAAGCACATGAAAAGATGCTCAACATCATAAATCAATAGGGAAATGAAAATTAAAACCACAATAAGACAGGTTTCCCTAACCCCTGTTAGGAACTGGGCCACAGAGCAGGAGGTGAGCAGCTGGTGAGTGAGCATTACCACCCGAGCTCCACCTCCTATCAGATCAGCCGTGGCATCAGATTCTCATAGGAGCGCAAACCCTATTGTGAACTGCACATGTGAGGGATCTAGGTTGCATGCCCCTTATCAGAATCTAACTAATGCCTGATGATCTGAGGTGGAACAGTTTAATCCCAAAACCATCTCCCTGCAACCTCGTCCTTGGAAAAGTTGTCTTCCGTGAAACCCGTCCCTGGTGCCAAAAAGATTGGGAACCACTGCAATAAGCTACAACCTTACACCCATTAGGATGGGTACTATCCAAAACAAACAAATAGACACTCCCCTGCCCCCTAAATAATAAGTGTTAGTGAGGAAGTGGAGAAATTGAAACTCTTGTGTATTGTTAGTGTGAATATAAAATGGAGCAGCCACTGTGGAAAAAAGTACTTAAGTTACTAAAAAAAAATAAACAGAATTATTATATGATCCAGTAATTTCACTTCTAGGTATATACAAAAAATAATTAAAAGCAGAGACTCCAACAAAGTTATATACCAATATTCATAGCAGCATTACTCATAATAGCCAAAAGGTAAAAGCAACTCAAGTGTCCATTGATGTATCAAATTTTGTTTGAATATTATTCATCCTTAAAGAGGAAGGAAACTCTGACCCATGCTACCACATGGATGAACCTTGTGGACATTGTGCTGAGTGAAATAAGGGAGTCACAAAAAGACAAATACTGTAAGATTCCATACTTGTATGAAATACCTAGAGTAGTCAAATTCATGGAAACAGAAAGTAGAATGGAGGCTACCAGGAGCTGGGGTAGGAAGGATAGGAAGTTTAGGGGATCCAGAGTTTCAGTTTGGGATGATGAAAAAGTTCCTGAGATGGATGGTGGAGCTGGCTGCACAATGATGTGAATGGGTTAATGCCACAGACCTGTACACTTAAAAATGAGATGGTAAATCTTATGTGTATTTTATCACAAGTTTTAGAAATTTAAAAAACTTTAAAAAGTGATTACTCACTTAAAAATCACACCACCGTAACGACTGACAACATTTTCTACTACGAAGGGATGGTGCAATCCAGGGGGCTATGAATGACCGGTGGGTAAGGTCCTAGCTGCCCAGTAAAGGCAGTTTGTAGTGGACAATGTCCAAACATTGCAACAGATTTGTGGCAACTGAAGTTGTAACCGGTTTTGAACATTCATCTGTTTTGGCAGGTCATATGACTTTAGTTTGATCGTTGTGGTCTTTTGTTATTAAGATAGCCATATTCCAGAACGACTATAATTCCAGAATGGAGCAGGTCTCAGACCTTCCATGCACATTATCTTCTGTTGTGATGACAATGTGAGAAATGCCATAAAAGATAGAGATAGGTGCAGGGTACCTATTTGTTCATTCATTCTTGAGACAGGACAGAGGTATAAATTACTGCTTCTTTGCTCCATCCTCTGCCACACTGTGCTTTTTTCTTAGTGCTTCATGCTTTGGCTGTAGGGTTTTTCTTCTTATTAATGGGGCACTTTATGTTCAATGGGGAAGCTAATTTTCCTAAGTTGGGTTCCCTGGGGAACAGACCCCAAATTGGAGATTCGTGCATAGGTTTATGAGACACCTCTCAGCAACAACAACTGTGAGGGAGTGAGGGTGGCAGGCTTGGAAGAGGCCTCAGCCAATCCCATGGGAAGTTCTGAAACTGGGAGGGTCCTTCTGCATTATCCACAGGGAGGTAAGGGGGTGGGATCTTCTGCCCCACGGTCTCAGACATAGGCTTTCCTGGGGAGGGAGAATGATCTGGGGTGAGATAACGCTCCTTGGCTCAGGACAATGCTTGAGGAGTGTTTTAGCCATGAACCCTCAATAGCCAACACTTTATTTATTTTTTTGAGACAGGGTCTCCCTCTATTGCCCAGGCTGGAGTGCAGTGGCGCGATCTCGGCTCACTGCAACCTCTGCCTCCCTGGTTCAAGTGATTCTCACGCCTCCGCCTCCCAGGTAGCTGGGATTACAGGCGCATGCCACCATGCCTGGCTAATTTTTGTATTTTCAGGTAGAAACGGGGTTTCGCCATGTTTTCCAGGCTGTCTTGAACTCCTGGCCTCAAGTGATCTGCCCGCCTTGGCCTCCCAAAGTGTTGGGATTACAGGCATGAGCCACTGGGCCCGGCTGATAGCCAACACTTTAGGCATTTGGGGGAGTGTGTGCCTTAGTCCAAAAGCCCAGACAATGAAAGAAAAGCAAAACAAAAATCCTCTGCAGGGGGATCTGGGCAGCACCGCACACACATATATGCTGTACCAGTCTTCTGCTTTTGTCTTCAGCAGTTATTGGTACCAGAAGTAAGGCATTTCCTGGAAAGGTAGCACAAAACAATACCAGAAGCAGGAACAGGAGTTGACTTAAAAAAAAAAAAATCTCTTGCTTAAATAATAACAGTAAAAATGGAAAAAAGAAGTATGAAACTCCCACCTCCCTTCTGAATTACTTGTTTTCACTTGCTGTGTTATTATCTGGTCACTATCCAGGTGTACTTATCAATTTTACACTGTTATGATTATAGGTATTATGTATATGTGTTTATATAATATTTGTATTATGTGTATGTATATAAAAATGACACTTTTTTTTGCTGATCACAGTGAGCTTTTTTAAATGAGTTAAATTTGATAGAGAGAAACATGGATATTAAAGGCACAAGTAGATGAGTTTTGATAAGTGTATGCACTTGGGTAACTACCACCCCAGTCAAGGTAAACATTTCCATTACTCCAAATGTTTCCCTTGTGACCCTTTCTGGTCAATCTCCACCCCCATAGGCCACTACTGTTCTGATTTCTATCACCATGGATTAGTGTTGTCTGTTTTTGAATTTTACATTAAAGGAGGCAGAGAGGACTGACTCTTTTGATACACATGTATGTAAAGATTGACTTTTTTCTTTCCATAATACTACTAATGTGTTTTTTCTAATTATAAAATATGTATACTTTTATTATCAATATTACACAATACAGAATAATATTATGCAGCATTCAAAACAACTGTGCTCAGACCCATTTCCTATAGGTGTCCACTGAATCTTGGTATATTTTCTTACAGTGGTTCTCAAAGTCTAGTCTCCAGACTAGCAACGTCAGTAGAACCCAGAAATGCAAAATTTTCAGCCCCACCCCAGATCTACTCAATCAGAAACTCTGGGGGTATAGACTAGCCATGTGGTTTAAGAAGCCCTCCAGATGTTCCTGATACATCAGTATTTGAGAACCATTTCCTTATGATTTCCTCCCTCCCTCCCTCCCTCCCTCCCTTCCTTCCTTCCTTCCTTCCTCCCTCTGTCCCTTCCTTCCTTCCTTCCTTCCCTCCCACATTTTTGTATTCTACTTTTTCATATGACACCTTATTAGAAACATTACTATGCCATCACAGGTAATGAGTTAATTTATTCAGACTAAGAAAAACTGGTATGGTATTTAAGTGTAGAAATCAGGGTAGATATGGCCTGATTGGCCTTTTGCCCTCTCTTGGGATAACTGTTTCCCAGCCTGACTACATTTGTGGAAGGCCTCCTTACTCCCTCACATCCCCACACAGCATGAGGATGCTGGAAATGTTTTTGGGGGAGAAGTTCAATTGTATCTGGGAAGATTTACGAATAAACCTTGTCTCATTTATAGCAGGTGAATAAGAACTTTATCCAGGCAAATAACACAGAAGGCTGGCACTTGTGGTTCCCAAATAAGAGTTGGTCTTGAGAAGTCTAGGTGGGTGGACATGGATGTGCCAGTGTCAGGGGAGACATCCTGAAGGAAAGATCACTATGTGGCTCTGCAGGAGACACTGTCTGGGTCCTTGGTTCCGGTTGAACAAGGACTCCTCCTCTTGCCTCATAATACACCACTGCCAGTGAGCACTGTGTCCACTAGTGGACCCCAGACTGGCAGGCCTGACTTTGGTGCTCCTTGGGAAGTGTCTATTGACTCTTCTTGTTTTAAGATGACATTTGTTAGGCTGAAAGAGGAGAAGGGACTTTATCCACAATCATCCCCAGAGTATAGCCTTCCACACAAAGGCTTTCTATTCATTTTGCAAGAAATGACCATTCAAGATATGACCTGTGAGCACCCAGAGATTGGGGAAGTGACTTGTCCAAGGTCACACAGTGGGCGTGTTCTGGCAACACTGAGATTCCAATCCTAATCACCTAACTCCAAATTCTGCCCTCTTTCCACTCTGTGGTACTGCCTCCTGGAGCAGGCATGGTTCTGTTCTTCATGGTGGACAGGGCAGTAGGAAAAGGGACAGTGTTGGATGTCTCAGGGAGCAAGAGGCACCTATATCAGAACTTCTGGGGAAAAGGAAGGAAGAGAACATGAAATGCAGTGTGATGTAGTGCAAAAATGAGTGGGTTCTGGGGCCAGTGTGACCTGATTTAGAATCAGAGCTGAGGTTCTTATGGGTTGTGTGATGTATCAGTTATTGATTGCTGTGTAACAAATTACCCTTAAACTTAGCAGCTTGAAAAAACCCACACATTTATTATCTCAGAGTTTTTGTGAATCAGGAATCCAGGTTTGCCTTACCTGGGTCCTTGGCTTGTGGGTCTCTTATAAGACTGCTTTTGACATGTTGGCTGGTGCCTGGTGCTGAGGTCTCATATGAAGGCTTAACTAGAATGATGCTGTCTTAGTCTCCCCAGGCTTCTAAAACAAGATGCCATAGACTGGGTGGCTTAAACAGCAGACATTTCTTTTGTTACAACTTTGGAGTCTCTCAGTCTGAATTTAGAGGTCAGGGTGCCAGCATGGCTAGGTTCTGGTGAAAGCTGTCTCTTCCTGGTTTATAGACAATTGCCTCCTTACTGTGTCCTCATATGGCAGAGAGAGAGGGGGAAGGGGGGTGGGGAGAGAGAGAGAGAGAGAGAGACTCTCCTCTCTGGTCTCTTCTTACAAGGGCACTAATCCCATCCTGAGGCTCCAACCTCATGACCTCATCTAACGCTAATTATCTCCAAATACCATCACATTGGGGGTTATGGCTTCAACATGTGAATCTGGGGAGGACACAGCTCCAGGCTGACTCACATGGTTGGTGGCAGGATTCAATTTCTCCTGGGTTGTTGGATGAGGGCCTCGGGTCCTTGCTTCTTGTTGGTCTGAGGCCATCCTTGCTTCCTCCCACAGGGGTCTCCCCAGCATGGCAGATGATTTAACCCTTCTATATCCCTTCAACCCTTTTTAACATGTAAAACAGCAATAGCTGTAGCTATCTTAGTGTTGTCATGGGGATTCCCTGAGATAATGTAGAAAATGGCCTTGCACAGAAAACGGCACATTGTTGGGGCTTCCTAAATGGCAACTATTATTCCCATTATTATAATTTTTAGGGCACCTGATACTCAGAAGCTTGGCTATTGTCCAGACAGCATATGGGGATATACCCCTGTGCCCTGCTATAACGCAAAGACTTCCCCAGGTGAAGGACAATTTCTAAGCACCAGAGAAAATACATCTGAGACTACGTGACTGGCAGTTCTCAGAGGTGTGACCTGGGAAATATAATGGTTGCATTTATTGTCCCTTCATGATAAGAACAGGACTCAGCTTCTCAGAGTAGGCCCCAGAATGTTCTTCACATCCTTGGGAACAAACCCAACTGCAACCGCTGCATGCAGAACAGCCTCAACTGCACCCATGGCATCCAGAACAGCCCCCAGCTGAACCCGCGGCATCCAGAACAGACCCCACTTGCACCCTCGGCATCCAGAACAGACCCCAACTGCACCCACTGCATCCAGAACAGACCCCAACTGTGCCCACTGCATGCGGAACAGCCACAACTACACCCACGGCATCCAGAACAGCCTCCAGCTGCACCCACGGCATCCATAACAGACCCCAATTGCACCCACGGCATCTAGAACAGACCCCAACTGCATCCACTGCATCCAGAACAGACCCCAACTGCACCCACGGCATCCAGAACAGACCCCAACTGCATCCACTGCATCCAGAACAGACCCCAACTGCACCCGTGGCATCCAGAACAGACCCCAACGGCACCCATGGCATCCAGAACAGACCCCAGCTGAAACCACTGCATCCAGAACAGACCCCAGCTGCACCCACGGCATCCAGAACAGACCCCAACTGCACCCATGACATCCAGAACAGCCCCCAACTGAAACCACTGCATGTGGCACAGCATGAACTCTCTGGGAAGTTCAACTTGAGCCACTTTTGTAGTTCATCTCATCTCTGAACCATCATTTCTGGTTTTTGTCCCATATTTGTTAATATCTGAAAACATCTCTGTCTGCTGTTTTCCCAACCAATGCTGGGCACAGTTAACAAGGTGTTTTCCAGAGGCCTTGGGAGCTATATCTTTCTCAGTCATCATTTGGGGCCTTACAGGGGGAAGTAGAAGTCTTATTGTTGTGGGATAATATAGATGTCCTAAATCCCCGCTGGGTAGAAACAAGACCAGACTGAATGTCTGTTCTGAATTATCTTTCTCTGCTTAAACGGAGTCCAGGAGGAACCCTTACTTGCAAAATATATATTATTCAGCCCGATGCTGAGTTCATTTCCTAAAAGAGATTGGGTCCAAATAACACTTTAATTGAATTCAGTTTCTTGACCTAACATTGACTTGGTTCTCCCTCCTGTGTCTTCCAACATTAGACAAAGGAGGAGGAGGAGGAGGAATAAACAAAGCGATTCACATGGATTTATAGGCCAAGCCACTCACTTCCACATTCCATAAAGCCCAAATGACTGTATAGGAAACAGCTGCAGTATTTATTGGGGCCTGGTAAGGCCTCGTTACCATCCCACCTCCTCACAGGGGGTATTGCCTCCAAATGGAGTGCAGTGGAGGGAGTAATTGACTCTGCTGCCCTGGCACCTGGTGTTTCTGCCAAATATCTAAGGTCAGTGCTGCAAAAACAAAAACAAAAACAAAAATAAAAAAACACAAAAAACAAAAAACAAAAAAACCGGATGGAAGGAGGCCTCCAGTGAGAGTGGGGAGTGGAGCCGAGAGATGGTCAGAAGGGATTTCATTTGTTTGTATTTTTCTTCCCTCACATAAGGAATGTTTATTGATCACCTACTATATGTCAAGGCATAGTTGTGGGCACTGGGGATACAAGAACAGACACAGCTCCTGCTGTCTTAGAGCAGGTACTCTAGGTAGCTCTGCCTAAATAATGATCCCCTGCCACATGTGGCTATTTAGATTTTTTTTTAATTATTATACTTTAAGGTCTGGGATACATGTGCAGAACGTGCAGGTTTGTTATGTTATGTAGGTATACATGTGCCATGGTGGTTTGCTGCACCCATCAACCTGTCATCTACATTAGGTATTTCTCCTAATGCTATCCCTCTCCTTGCCCCCTACACTGTGACAGGCCCCGGTGTGTAATGTTCCTCTCCCTGTGTCCATATGGTCTCATTGTTCAACTCCCACTTATGAGTGAGAACATGTGGTGTTTATTTTTCTGTTTCTGTGTTAGTTTGCTGAGAATGATGGTTTCCAGCTTCATCCATGTCCCTGCAAAGTACATGAACTCATTCTTTTTTATGGCTGCATAGTATTCTATGGTGTATATGTGCTACATTTTCTTTATCCAGTCTATCATTGATGGGCATTTGGGTTGGTTCCAAGTCTTTGCAATCGTGAATAGTGCCGCAGTAAACATACGTGTGCATGTGTCTTTATCGTAGAATGATTTATAATCCTTTGGGTATATACCCGGTAATGAGATTGCTGGGTTAAATGGTATTTCTGGATCTAGATCCGTGAGGAATCGCCACGCTGTCTTCCACAATGGTTGAACTAATTTACACTCCCACCAACAGTGTAAAAGTGTTCCTATTTCTCCACATCCTCTCCAGCATCTGTTGTTTCCTGACTTTTTAATGATCGCCATTCTAACTGGTGTGAGATGGTATCTCATTGTGGTTTTGATTTGCATTTCTCTAATGACCAGTGATGATGAGTTTTTTTTCATATGTTTGTTGGCCGCATAAATGTCTTCTTTTGAGAAGTGTCTGTTCATATCCTTCGCCTGCTTTTTGATAGGGTTGTTTTTTTTCTTGTAAATTTGCTTAAGTTCCTTGTAGGTTCTGGATATTAGCCCTTTGTCAGATGGGTAGATTGCAAAAATTTTCTCTCATTCTGTAGGTTGTCTGTTCACTCTGATGATAGTTTCTTTTGCTGTGCAGAAGCTCTTTAGTTTAATTAGATCCCATTTGTCAATTTTGGCTTTTGTTGCAATTGCTTTTGGTGTTTTAGTCATAAAGTCTTTGCCCATGCCTATGTCCTGAATGGTATTGCCTAGGTTTTCTTGTAGGGTTTTTATGGTTTTATGTCTTACATTTAAGTCTTTAATCCATCTTGAGTTAATTTTTATATAAGGTGTAAGGAAGGGGTCCAATTTCAGTTTTCTGCATATGGCTAACCAGTTTTTCCAACACCATTTATTAAATAGGGAATCGTTTCCCCATTTCTTCTTGTTGTCAGGTTTGTCAAAGATCAGATGGTTGTAGATGTGTGGTATTATTTCTGAGGCCTCTGTTCTGTTCCATTGGTCTATATATCTGTTTTGATGCCAGTACCATGCTGTTTTGTAGCCTTGTAGTATAGTTTGAAGTCAGGTAGCATGATGCCTCCAGCTTTGTTGTTTTTGCTTAGGATTGTCTTGGCTATACCAGCTCATTTTTGGTTTCATATGAAATTTAAAATAGTTTTTTTCTAATTCTGTGAAGAAAGTCAATGGTAGCTTGATGGGAATAGCACTGAATCTATAAATTACTTTGGGCGGTATGGCCATTTTCATCATATTGATTCTTCCTATCCATGAGCATGGAATGTTTTTTCATTTGTTTGTGTCCTCTTATTTCCTTGAGCAGTGGTTTGTAGTTCTCCTTGAAGAGGTCCTTCACATCCCTTGTAAGTTGTATTTTTAGGTATTTTATTCCCTTTGTAGCAATTGTGAATGGGAGTTCACTCATGATTTGGTTCTCTGTTTGTCTGTTATTGGTGTATAGGAATGCTTGTGATTTTTGCACATGGATTTTGTAACCGGAGACTTTACTGAAGTTGCTTATCAGCTTAAGGAGTTTTTGGGCTGAGATGATGGGATTTTCTAAATATACAATCATGTCATCTGCAAACAGAGACAATTTGACTTCCTCTCTTCCTATTCTAATACCTTTTATTTCTTTCTCTTGCCTGATTGCCCTGGCCAGAATTTCCAATAATATGTTGAATAGGAGTGGTGAGAGAAAGCATCCTTGTCTTGTGCCGGTTTTCAAAGGGAATGCTTCCGGCTTTTGCGCATTCAGTATGATATTGGCTGTGGGTTTGTCATAAATAGCTCTTACTATTTTGAGATACGGTCCATCAATACCTAGTTTATTGAGTGTTTTTAGCATGAAGGGGTGTTGAATTTTACGAAGGCCTTTTCTGCATATATTCAGATAATCATGTGGTTTTTGTCATTGGTTCAGTTTATGTGATGGATTACGTTTATTGATTTGCATATGTTGAACCAGTCTTGCATCCCAGGAATGAAGCCGTCTTGATTGTGGTGGATAAGCTTTAGAACATGCTGCTGGATTCGGTTTGCCAGTGTTTTTTTGAGGATTTTTGCATCTACGTTCATCAGGGATATTGGCTTGAAATTTTCTTTTTTTGTTGTGTCTCTGCCAGGTTTTGGTGTCAGGATGATGCTGGCTTCATAAAATGAGTTAGGGAGGAGTCCCTCTTTTTCTATTGCTTGAAATAGTTTTAGAAGAATTGGTACCAGCTCCTCTTTGTACCTGTGGTAGAATTTGGCTGTGAATCTGTCTGGTCCTGGGCTTTTTTTGGTTGGTAGGCTATTAATTACGCCTCAATTTCAGAACTTGTTATTGGTCTATTCAGGGATTTGACTTTTTCTTGGTTGAGTCTTGGGAGGGTGTATGTGTCCAGGAAATGTATCCATTACTTCTAGATTTTCTAGTTTATTTGCATAGAGGTGTTTATAGTATTCTCTGATGGTAGTTTGTATTTCTGTGGGATCAGTGGTGATATCCCCATTATCATTTTTTCTTGTGTCTATTTGATTCATCTCTCTTTTCTTCTTTATTAGCCTGGCTAGTGGTCCATCTGTTTTGTTAAAATTTTCAAAAAAACCAGCTCCTGGATTCATTGATTTTTTTGAAGCGTTTTTCATGTCTCTGTCTCCTTCAGTTCTGCTCTAATCTTAGTTATTTCTTGTCTTCTGCTAGCTTTTGAATTTGTTTGTTCTTGCTTCTCTAGTTCTTTTAATTGTGATGTTACGGTATCAATTTTAGATCTTTCCTGCTTTCTTCTGTGGGCATTTAGTGCTATAAATTTCCCTCTAAGCACTGCTTTAGCTGTGTCCCAGAGATTCTGGTACATTGTATCTTTGTTCTCATTGGTTTCAAAGAACTTATTTATTTTTGTCTTAATTTTGTTATTTACCCAATAATCATTCAGGAGCAGGTTGTTCAGTTTCCATGTAGTTGTATGGTTTTGAGTGAACTTCTCAATCCTGAGTTCTAATTTGATTGCACTGTGGTCTGAGAGACTGTTATGATTTCCATTCTTTTGCATTTGCTGAGGAGTGTTTTACTTCTAATTATGTGGTCAATTTTAGAATAAGTGCTATGCGGTGCAGAGAAGAATGTATATTCTGTTGATTTGGGGTGGAGAGTTCTGTAGATGTTTATTAGGTCTGCTTGGTCCAGAGCTGAGTTCAAGTCCTGAATATCCTTGTTAATTTTCTGTCTCGTTGATCTGTCTAATATTGACAGTGGGGTGTTAAAGTCTCCCACTATTATTGTTTGGGAGTCTAAGTCTCTTTGTAGGTCTCTAAGAACTTGCTTTATGAATCTGGGTTCTCCTATATTGGGTGCATATATATTTAGGATTGTTAGCTCTTCTTGTTGCATTGATCCCTTTACCATTATGTAATGCCCTTCTTTTTCTTTTTTGGTATTTGTTGGTTTAAAGTCTATTTTATGAGAGACTAGGATTGCAACCACTGCTTTTTTTTTTTTTGCTTTCCATTTGCTTGGTAAATCTTCCTCCATCCCTTTATTTTGAGCCTATGTGTGTCTTTGCACGTGAGATGGGTCTCCTGAATATAGCACACCGATGAGTCTTGACTCTTTATTCAATTTTCTAGTCTGTGTCTTTTAATTGGGGCATTTAGTCCATTTACATTTAAAGTTAATATTGTTATGTGTGAATTTGATCCTGTCATTATGATGCTAGCTGGTTATTTTGCATATTAGTTGATGCAGTTTCTTCATATTGTTGATGGTCTTTACATTTTGGTATGTTTTTGCAGTAGCTGGTACGAGTTTTTCCTTTCCATATTTAGTGTTTTCTTCAGGAACTCTTGTAAGGCAGGCCTGGTGGTGACAAAATCTCTCCGCATTTGCTTGTCTGTAAAGGATTTTATTTCTCCTTCTCTTATGAAGCTTAGTTTGGCTGGATATGAAATTCTGGGTTGAAAATTCTTTTCTTTAAAAATGTTGAATATGGGCCCCCACTCTCTTCTGGATTGTAGGGTTTCTGCAGAGAGATCCACTGTTAGTCTGATGGGCTTCCCTTTGTAGGTAACCTGACCTTTCTCTCTGGCTGCCCTTAACATTTTTTCCTTCATTTCAACCCTGGTGAATCTGAGGATTACGTGTCTTTTTTTTTTTTTTTTTTTTTTTTTAATATATGAGGAGTATCTTTGTGGTGTTCTCTGTATTTCCTGAATTTGAATGTTGACCTGTCTTGCTAGGTTGGGGAAGTTCTCCTGGATAATATCCTGAAGTGTGTTTTCCAGCTTGGTTCCATTCACCCTGTCACTTTCAGGTACACCAATCAAATGTAGGTTTGGTCTTTTCACATAGTCTCATATTTCTTGGGGGCTTTATTTGTTCCTTTTCATTCTTTTTTCTCTAATCTTGTCTTCATGCTTATTTCATTAAGTTCATCTTCAATGTCTGATATCCTTTCTTCTGCTTGATTGATTTGGCTATTGATACTTGTGTATGCTTCCGGAAGTTCTTGTGCTGTGTTTTTCAGCTCCATCAGGTCATTTAGGTTCTTTTCTAAACTGGTTATTCTAGTTAGCAGTTCCTGTAACCTTTTATCAAGGTTCTTAGTTTCCTTGCATTTAGTCAGAACATGCTCCTTTAGCTCAGAGGAGTTTGTTATTACCCACCTTCTGAAGCCTACTTCTGTCAATTCGTCAAACTCATTCCCCATCCAGCTTTGTTCCCTTGCTTGTGAGGAGTTTTGATCTTTTGGAGGAGAAGAGGCATTCTGGTTTTTGGAATTTTTCAGCCTTTTTGCTTCGGTTTTTCCTCATCTTCATGGCTTTATCTACCTTTGGCCTTTGATGTTGGTGACCTTTGGATGGAGTTTTTGCATGGGCGTCCTTTTTGTTGATGTTGATGCTATTGCTTTCTGTTTGTTAGCTTTCCTTCTAACAGGCCTCTCTTCTGCAGGTCTGCTGGAGTTTGCTGGAGGTCCACTCCAGATCCTGTTTGCCTGGGTATCACCAGTGGGGACTGCAGAACAGCAAAGATTGCTGCCTGCTTCTTCCTCTGGAAGCTTCGTCCCAGAGGGGCACCCGCCAGATGCCAGCTGGAGCTCTCCTGTATAAGGTGTCTGTCAACCCCTGCTGGGAGGTGTCTCCCCATCAGGAGGCACGGGGGTCAGGGATCCACTTGAGGAGGCAGTCTGTCCTTTAGCAGAGCTCAAGCGCTGTGCTGGGAGAACCACTGCTCTCTTCAGAGAGATTTCTCTGTGATTTCTTCACTTCAGAGCTGTGAATCTTCACTTCAGAGCTGGCAGGAAGGAACATTTAAGTCTGTTGAAGCTGTGCCCACAGTTGCCCCTTCTCCCAGGTGCTCTGTCCCAGGGAGATGGGAATTGTATCTATGAGCCCCTGACTGGGGCTGCTGCCTTTCTTTCAGAGATGCCCTGCCCAGAGAGGAGGAATCTAGAGAGGCAGTCTGCTACAGTGGCGTTGCCACACTGCAGTGGGTTCCACACCTAGTTTGAACTTCCCAGTGGCTTTGTTTACATTATGAGGAGAAAACAACCTACTCAAGCCTCCTTAATGGCGGACGCCCCTCCCCACACCAAGCTCGGCATCACAGGTCGACTTTAGACTGCTGTTCTGGCAGTGATAATTTCAAGACAGTGAATCTTAGCTTGCTGGACTCCATGGGGGGTGGGGTCCGCTTAGCACGATCACTTAGCTCCCTGTCTTCAGCCCCCTTTCCATGGGAGTGAACGGTTCTATCTCTCTGGCATTCCAGGCACTACTAGGTTACGAAAAAAAACTCCTGCAGCTAGCTCAGTGTCTGCCCAAATTGCCACCCATTTTTGTGCTTGAAACCCAGGGCCCTGGTGGTGTAGGCACCCGAGGGAATCTCCTGGTCTGTGGGTTGCGAAGACCATGGGAAAAGCATAGTATCTGGGCTGGATAGCACTGTCCCTCATGGCACAGTTCCTCACGACTTCCCTTGGCTAGGGGAGGGGGTTCCCTGACTCCTTGCGCTTCCCAGGTAAGGCGATGCCCCACCCTGCTTCTGCTTGCCATCTGTGGGCTGCACTCACTGTCTAACCAGGCCCAATGAGATGAAGTGGGTACCTCAGTTGGAAATGCAGAAGTCACCTGCCTTCTCAGTCTTGCTGGGAGTTGCAGATCAGAGCTGTTCCTGTTTGACCATCTTGCCAGCCCCACCCCCGTCCCCCAGCCATTTAGATTTAAACTCATTAAATGAAGCCAACCTAAAAATTGAGTTCTGCAGTCACACTTGCCACATTTTAAGTGCTCAGTGGCCACCTGGGACTAGTGACGATTGTATTGGACAGTGCAGGTACAGAAAATTTTCACCGATGCAGAATATTCTCTTAGACATGTTGGTCTAGTGGAGGTGGGGTGTGGAGAGTCCAGAAATAGTCATTAAGTGAACAAACAAATATGTAGCTGGGTGCGGTGGCTCATGCCTGTAATCCCAACATTTTGGAGGCCGAGGCAGGAAGATCCTTCGAGCCCAGGTCTTTGAGGCCAGCCTCAGCAATACAGTGAGACCACCACCATCTCTACAAAAAAATAAAAAAATTAGCTGGGCACCTGGTGTTTCAGGTCACACCTGGTGTTTCAGTACGATCTGTAGTCCCAGCTACTTGAGAGGCTGAAGTGGGAGGATTGCTTGAGCCCAGGAGGTCTAGGCTGCAGAAGGCTGTGGTCATGTTGCTTCACTGTAGCCTGGGTGACAGGGCACGACCCTGTCTCTAAAAAAACAGAAAAAATTACCCACCCCCCCAAAGTAGGTAAATAAGATAACTTCAAATGTGGTAGCCCTATGAAAAAAATGAAACAGGGAAATGTGCTGGAGTTGTCCTTTGGATAGGGTGGCCTGGGTGGGCCTGTCTGAGAAGGTGACGCAGGAGCCAAGACCCGAAAGGATCTGAATGAATAGCAAGTGCTGGGAGCACTGCAGAAATATAAGAAGGCAAGCATGGCCTGGAGTAGGGAGCAAGAGGGAGAGAAGCAAGAGATGGGCTTAGGAGCGAGGCGGATGCCCAATCCCATGGGCTCATGGGGAGGAGTGAGCATTCAACTGTAAGTGCGAGGAGGACATCGCGGGCTGCCGACAGGGAAGTGTTATGATCGGATTCATACGTGAAAATCTCACTCGGGTTCCAGGGTTGATCGCAAATAGGAGGGAGGCACGAGCAGAGACAGAGGGACCAGCAGGGAGCTCCTAAAGCTGTTCAGGTGGGAGAAGTCGAGGCCTTGGGATCACGGAGAAAGGGCAGTAGCTAACCCTAGAGGGAGGCAGTATTCATATTGTAGCTCAATTCTGCATCCAAAAATACAGGGGGCAATGATAGCATCCAGTATGTGGTGCCACTGATATGAGGACACAGAGAGCTAGTGTCTATAAAGTCGCCAGTATTTTCAGTATGATGGTACGTGGCATCATCTTGTCTAACCCATGTTTGTCTCTCAAAATATTTTCTAGCTCCTTGTCTTGCCTGTTCTAGTCTGGTTTCCACGCTGCCACTAGAATCACCTTCCTCAAAGGCCAATCTGATGTCAGTTCCCTTCAGGGCTCCTGCGGGAACCCAGATGAAACTCCGAGCTTGTTAATACAGCCTAGGAGGCTTCTCACGCTCCAGCCCATGTCTCTGTCCAGCATCACCTCTCCCACTCTCTGCCTGGCACTCTGCTCCAGCTATACCAATTGTCCCCTTGGCTCATGCAGTTCCCTTAGCTGGGAATACTTTCCCACCGCTACTTGGGTGGGCTCTCTCCAGCTGTCTGTCTTTCTAAGCTCAGCTTAGAAATTTTCGCTTCCAAGAAACTGCTTCTATGTTTCCAAGTGTAGGTCAAGTGCCCTTACATGAGATCCCATGGGACCCTGTACTTCTCTATCATGTTGAATTACAATTGCCTGTTTACCAGTCTCTTCCATTAAACTGAGGTCTTCACAACAGTAGGAACTATCTCTGTCCAGTTCATGATTGTGTGTATCTCAATGCCTAGACTATATCGAGTGCTTAAGATATATTTTGTTTAGGCCGAGTGTGGTGGCTCATGCCTATAATCCCAGCACTTTGGGAGACTGAGGCAGGTGGATCACAAGGTCAGGAGTTTGAGACCAGCCTGACCAAGATGGTGACACCCTGTCTCTACTAAAAATACAAAAATTAGCCAGGTGCGGTGGTGGGTGCCTGTAATCCCAGCTACTCGGGAGGCTGAGGCAGGAGAATCACTTGAACCTAGGAGGCAGAGGTTGCAGTTAGCCAAGATCGTGCTACTGTGCTCCTGCCTGGATGACAGAGTGAGACTGTCTCAAAAAAAAAAAAAAAAAAAAAAAAAAAAAAAAAAAAAAGAGCTATTTTGTTTAATGAGTGAGCAAATGAATTCATAAAAATCATCTATTTATAGCATTTGGTAGACCAGTCTCTTTTCCTACGCTCTTCTTTTGCACATTGTTATTATTATTTTTGTCAAACAACCATTATTTAGGCTTCCTAATCTGAGTGTGTTAGCTTAGGGTGCCATAAAGAAATACCACATACTTGGGGGCTTAAAAATCAGAAATGTATTTTCTCACAGTTCTGGAGGCTGGAAATCTGAGATTAGGGTGCCAGCATGGTCAGGTTCTGGAGCAGTCTCTTTTCCTGGCTTTCAGATGACCATCTTCTCAGTGTGTCCTCATAGGGCAGAGAGAAAGAGAGAGAGCTGGCTTTGGTGTCTTCCCTCAAAGGGCACTAATCCCATCATAAGGGCCCCACCCTCATGACCTCATTTAACCCTAATTACCTCCCACAAAGCCATTTCCAAATAGCATCACATCGAGAGTAAGAATTTCAACCCATGAATTTTAAGGGGACACAAGCATTCAATCTATTGCATACCCCATGCTTTAGAATTAAAAAAATATAAGGTGTAAATTCTTTTGTGTTGGGCTTTCATAGGGGCAATATATAACACCTTTCTTTCCCATTTAGGTTCTGAACTAACTGAGGAATAGATAAAGAAGGTAGACAGATGGAGATTTTAACAGACGCTTATGTGGCATTTACTGGGTGCCAGCTAACAACTTGCCCAAGGTCACACAGCTTATCAGTGGTGGAGCCAGGGTTTAAACTCAGCTCTAGAATCTATTCTTTTTATTCTGTTTCTTAAAGTGTAAGCTTTAAGCTAGATTGCAAGACATGGTAGGTATGTGTCCACCAGGCCAGTTAACTCTCCATCACCGACTTAGACTCTCCCAGGCAGTTGCAGAACCAGAGGTCTCCTCCACAGGGGCAGAATGCAGGCAGAGCTGAAAAGAGAAGATTAATGTGTGAACTTAGTCTCTCTCAAATTTACCAATCAGCTAAGTCACTTTTCCTCCCCTGGGGAGGAGTGGATGAGGGATGGGGAGTGAATGGCTGCAAATGTGCATCAGACTAAGGTCTCACCAGGGGAACAAGCATTCCCTCAAACCGGGTGGAAGCCATGCTGCAAATATCAGCTCTAGAATCTGTTCTTGTTACTCTGCTTCTCAAAGTGTAAGCTTTAAGCTAGATTGCAAGACATGGTTTAGGTGCATATCCACAGGGCCAGCTAACTCTCCATCAGGGACCTAGACTCTCCCAGGCAGTTGCAGAGCCAGAGGTCTCCTCCACAGTGGGAGATATTTAAAGCCTTTCCTGTCATCATTCGAAATGAGCAAACTTTGCTAGCAATGTAGTCAAGGGCTTGGGTGTTTGAAGTCTTTCCTTCTGTTCTTCCAGAATTAAGATCTGGGGCTCAGCTGTGAATTGCTGTCACTGAAGCTGTCCAGTCCTTGGACACACATGGGGACAGGCGGGCTGAGTAATGGGAATGTTCTTAGAAAGCCAGAGGACCTTTGCAGCATTGCCTAGCAGCTCAGTGACAGGTCCTGATGGCCGAGAGACTGATTTCCCATCCTTTCCTAAGGAAGCGGGGACTGGTGAGCAGAGCATGTGTGAGGCCTGTGAGGTTCTTGTGTGCATTGAAGGGTCTCTCGGTAGAGCCTGGTACCTGGGTGGATGGGAGAACAAACACCAGATGCAGGGTCAGGTGTCTTGATTTCTTGCCCCGCTCTCCCATTTGTTGTGAGCCATGGGATGCTGGGAAAGTCATTCAGCCTCCCTGTGCCTTCATTTGCTCATCTGTAAAATGGGAATAATATAACCTATCTCAAAGGACTGTGTGAGGATCATGATACTAAATGAGAAGATGCTTTGTAAGTATCAAAGCTGGATAATTTCAAGCTGTTATTACTCCGTCTTCCTTCTTTCCTGCATTGTTTTCGTTAGCAGACACACGTTGACTTTGCCCAGCTTCCTCTTTCTGGAATAGCACCCTGATCCTCCTTTGGGAGCTCCTGGGGCTCACCTCTTGGGGCCATGTGGATTGTTTGGGACTGACCCCATCCCAAAGTGCCAGGGCAAGCCCACTCTACAGGCCTGGCCAAGCAGAACACCCCTGGCTCCAGCGATTGGTTCAGGGATAGCCAGGGGCCCCAGCAGGGGCCAGCTGACCATTCCAAAACTTTTGCTGGAACTCCTGGGAGAGACTTTGCCTTCCTTGCCAGGATTGCAAACCTGTAAGAATGTAAGCTTGGGGGTTTTGGGGGCCATCTTTACCATCTTACAGGGAGAGCCTGCCACCATACAGAGGCAGAATGGAGAGCAGGAGGAAGACACAGTGTCCTGTGGGCATTGTTAGAGCCCGTGTTTCCAGTCGTGCCTGACTTATGTTCATTATGAGTGAGGTGGGCTAACATTTCATGTGTATTTCCCTTTCTGTGAGCTGCTGTTTATATCCTTAACTGACTTTTCTACTGGGTTGTTGGCATTATTCTCATAGATTTGCGGAAACTTTCTTTTCTTTTAGTAGTTATTTTTTGTTGAGGTCAAATTCACGTAACATAAAATTTACCATTTTAAAGTGTACAATTCAGTGGCATTTAGTCCATTCACAATGTTGTACAACTGTCACCTCTGTCTAGTTCCAAAATCTACCTTTTTTTCTTTCTTTTCCTTCCTTCCTTCCTCTTTTCTTTCTCTTTCTCTCTTTCTCTCTCTCTTTCTTTCTTTCTCTCTCTCTTTCTTTCTCTTTCTCCTTCCTTCCTTCCTTCCTTCCTTCCTTCCTTCCTTCCTTCCTTCCTCCCTTCCTTCCTTCCTCTTTCCCTCCCTCCCTCCCTTCCTTCTTTCCTTCCTTCCTTCCTCTCTCTCTCTCTTTTTCTTTCTTCCTTTTTTTCAGAGCCTTGCTCTGTTGCCCAGGCTGGAGTGCAGTGGTGCAATTGCAGTCGCAGCTCACTGCACCCTCCACCTCTTGGGCTCAAGTGATTCTCCCACCTCAACCTCCCAAGTAGCTGGGACCACAAGCATGGACCACCATGCCTGGCTAACTTTTGTTTATTTTTTGTAGAGAAGAGGTCTCTCTATGATGCCCAGACTGGTCTCGAACTCCTGAGCTCAAGTGATCCTCCTGCCTTTGCCCCACAAAGTACTGGGATTACAGGTGTCAGCCACTGCCCCCTGTCCCAAAACATTGTAATGATCACCAAAGAAAGTTGGTACTTCCTATTAAGCAGCTACTGCCTGTCCTCACTCTTTCTAGTTCCTGGCAACCACTCTTCTGTGACCATAGAGATGGAATTTTCTATGGATATACCTATTCTGGATATTTCATATAAATGGACTCATATAATCTGTGTATTTCTTTGACTTAGCATAATATTTTTAAGGTTCCTCCATACTGTAGCACGTATTGGTACTTCATTTCTCTTTATGGCTGAGTAATATTCCATCATATGGATATAACATGTTTTGTTTATCCATTTATTCAAACAACATTTGGGTTGTTTCTATTTTTTGGTTGTTGTGAACTGGGCTCCTATGAATATTCACATATGAGTATTTGTTTGAATTGATATTAGAAAAATTATTCTTTGGCCTATAATAGGTGTTGCAACTATTGTTTCTGAGCTTGCCATTGGTCTTTGACTTTGCTTTTGTCAAGCAGAATTTTGTAAGTATTGTTCTGTAGTTGAATTTGTCAGCTTTTCCAGCAAATGGGTTTTGTGACACAGTTAGAAAGGTCATCCTTACACTTGAGGTTATAAAACAACTGTACCATCAAAACCTCTGCTTATCCACGTATTTCCTTACCTATGAAACAGGTATTGAAAACAGCCCTACTTGCCATTCCGTCCCCTCCCAGGGTTATTGTGAGGACCACATACGACAAATGATATGAAAGAACCTTACAAAATATAAAGCAATATATACACATTAGGCATGTTGTCATCATCACTATTAATTCTATTAAAATCTGCCATCAACTATCTGAGTTCTGCTTGTTGCTTTCATTTTGCAGAGCAGGACTTGAAGGGCAGAATTATTCACTGAGCTGCCCAAGGATGTATTCGCTGGTAGCAACGTGGAGAACGTCACAAAATTAGTCATCTCGGCGAGGGGGAGGTGTTCATATTTGACCAGAAAAATAAAAGTACCTGAAACCAAAAACTACTCTGGCCACTTTTCCTTCAAATGAAGCTTTATTTCTTTCTACCAGGAAAAGAAACCGGTTCAGTGAATTTTGCATTGTTCAGCTGTTATTGTAATTTATGCCTCACTAGTGGTCACTTGTGACATGTTTACCTTATATTTTTAACCCCAAATTCCTTTTTTAAATGGAAAACTTTACGTTGAACTCTGTGTTGAAACAATGTAATTATAGGGAATGAAAAAATGGGTTATTACTTGATAGCAATTATTCCTATGCTGATTCCTCCGGGATAGAATCGTGCGCTGTTTAGGTCCTTGGGCTCTGCTATGAGTCAGACCTGGGTTTCAGTGCAATTAAGTTACTAGCTAGCTTTGTGATCTTGGGCAACTTGCTTCACTGCTCTTGGCCTCTGTTTACCCAACTTGAAAACAAGGATGATTTACAGCACTGGACTCATGGGGCTGTAGCAAAAAATCAGTGATAAAATCTACATAGAGTGCTTGGCCCTGTGCTTGTGTGCAGGGAGAACTTGGTAAATACTAGCTATCAGTATAATTTAGGAATATCTAAAAGAATTCAGGAGATGAGCCCCAAGGAAATGGAATAAACACTTCCAGGGGCTTTTCTGGTCCTTAGTGGGTGGCATAGATCAAATCACATGGTAGAGGCCCTCCCCTCACACCTACCACATTTATTTGGAGACAAATCTGGTTTCTGTTACTACCATGTGAAGGGTAAACATTGGGAATAGCAGTTGGTTCTCAGACAGCAAGGAAAAAGTGTACTCACAGAGGAGGAGTCACAGGAGGGCAGCGGGAGGGCTGGGGTGGGCTGTGGGGAGGACTGGAAGAGTGAGGACCTGGTGCTGGGGGCCTGCCCAGGTCACACCCACATCTTCTTGGGGATAGAAGATTCCAGATGATGTGAGTTCATTGTGTGTGGTGATGGATTTTTCAGGGGACACAGACCTTTTCCTCTTTTTTTTTCCTCTCTTCCTTTTCCCAATCTGGGTATCTGTGGAGCCCAAGCTCCAGTCCTAGGTCCAGCTTGGCTGGGCCCTGTATTAGTCCATTTTGCATTGCTGTAAAGGAATACCTAGGGCTGGGTAATTAAAGAAAAAAGTTTTATTTGGTTGGGTGTGGTGGCTCACTGTGCAATCCCAGTACTTCGGGAGGCTGAGGTGGGAGAATTGCTTGAGACCAGCCTGCCCAACATGGTGAGACCCCATCTTGAGAAAAAAAAAAGAGTTTTATTTGGCTTATGGTTTAGCAGGCTATACCAACACAACACCAGCATCTGCTTGGCTTCTGATGAGGCCTCAGGAAGCTTCCAATCATGGTGGAAGGTGCAGGCATATCACATGGTGAGTGAGGAAGCAAGGAAGAGGAGCGAGGTCCCAGACTCTTCATCAACTAGATCTCTCATGAACCCATTACCGTGGGGTGGACACCAACCCATTCCTGAGGGATCCATCCCCATGATCCAAACACTGCCCACCAGATCCCACCTCCAACGTTGAAGACCACATTTCCACAGCTCTAAAAAAGAAATTATGTCTGTGAGACTTCTGCTCTATGCCAGGCACTTTAAATCCATGATCGTGTTGGATCCTGTGCCATGGGTGGATCACTACCCTATGACAGATGAGGAAACCAAGACTCAGAGAAGGTGTATTCCTCCATGAGCCCCACACAGAGCTGGAGCACAGCAGAGCAAGAGGGTAAACCACCATCTGACTTACTCTAAAACCCAGCTTCTGCCAGGTGTCAGCTCAGAGCGCTATACCATCTTTGGCCTTGGTTTTGTATGGCTTTTTGTGACATTTCTGTGACATTTCCATGGCTCAGGACCTTACACATAGGTCTTCTAGAACTATTTGTGGATTTAAAATTTTTTTGTGTGTTTTTTTTGAGACGGAGTCTCGCTCTGTCACCCAGGCTGGAGTGCAGTGGCGCAATCTCGGCTCACTGCAAACTCCGCCTCCCAGGTTCACGCCATTCTCCTGCCTCAGCCTCCCGAATAGCTGGGACTACAGGCGCCTGCCACCACACCTGGCTAATTTTTGTATTTTTAGTAGAGACGGGGTTTCACTGTGTTAGTCAGGAAGGTCTCGATCTCCTGACCTTGTGATCCACCCTCCTCGGCCTCCCAAAGTGCTGGGATTACAGGTGTGAGCCACTGCGCCTGGCCGATTTAAAATTTTAATAATGGTGAAAATAGCTGACATTTACTGAGTTCCTGCCAGTGGGCAGACAAGCAGGTTGAGCCACTTGCTCAAGTTCTCATGAGCTCAAGGCTCGTGGCAGAGCCAGGAGAGAATCCACTCTGTCGTACTCCAAGGTGTATGGTTTTAACTCTCATTTTTCTTGAAGAATCTAGGCTTGCAGCAGGGATGTTAATCTCTGTGCCCATCTTTCTCAGGTAACATGGGGCTTTTGCGGGTTTGAACTAGTTAGAAGAGGACAGCAAAGGGCCTGAACATGTCCAGGGGAGGCATGAGGCAGTGGGGTGATGGCAAGGGCGGCGGGCCAGTGGCATCTATTTCTGAATTCGGTGACCTCCTGCCTCCGGGCACAAGGCTATAATAAGCCCCATGATTCACCAGTTGGACTTCTCCCTGTTGTTGCTCCAAGCAGGTCTTGTGCTTTGCCACCTGTGGGCCCCAGCTCACACCGGGTGCTCCAGGAGAACATCCTGCCCCGCCTCACTCCCCTTGCCATGCCTGCCTGGGGACACCCACTGCAGCTGCCGTGTCCTCTAGGAAGCCTTGATGGACTAACATGGATAACCTATTCATTTCTGAGTCCAAACAGAATCATTTATTATATACTCAGAAAAAGGCAAATGGAAGACTATACCTATTTTGAGAAATTTGGGAACATTTATCTCAAGGGACAGTCAAGGGCCAATACACATTAGTGACAATCTTAGCATATGAAATTCCAGTGATCAGCGACTCTTTAGTGCTTGATTCAATTTTTACAGAATGAATCTTATTCTACCTTAAGTCCACATGAAATGGGTTTGGTCTCCCTTGTAGAATGCAGGAGACTTTGAGCCTGGGTTGGAAGGCTGGTGACCTTGGGTAAGTCACTTCCCATATCTGAGCCTCTGCTCCTTTGTTTGTGAAAGAGTGGTGCTTATACCTATGTTGTTAGGTTGTTGGGGGATATAAAAGGGTAATAACAATTGCTACTGTTTATTGAGTGCTTACTATGTACCAGAGACTGTGCTAAGCTTAGCTTTGCATTCTTCTTTGATCTTTTCAAGAGCTCCTCTCATTCCTGATGTTCCTTACCCTGCAATATTTTTTTCCCATAGCACTTTACATTTTGTATGATATTATATAATATACTTACTGTGCTTATTTTTGGTCTTCCTCTCCTAGGGCCTCTTGCCTCGTACAACTCCAGGGGGCACCATTCACAATGCATTCTACTCCAGGGGTGCTTTTTACTAAGAATATTATCATGAATGGTGGAAACTCCTGGAGTTGTGTGATGTGGAGCCCCGGGAGCTTCAGAAGTTCAGGGATTTTTGTGTGTGCCAGTTCTGATCATTGCTGTATACCTGTACCCAGAACGGTGCTAGAGCTATAGTAAGCATTCAGTAAATATCTGTTGAAAGAATGAATAACAGAGCCTCCAAAGAGAGCTGATTTTACTGTCTAGGAAACTGAGGCTCAGTCTGACTTATGAATTTGCCCAGAGCCCCACAAGCCAATGACCCAGCTGTTCTGCCTCCAGTGTGCCTGCTCTGCATGGCTTTGCTAAGCTGCATGCCTTTAACTCCTTGCATTGTCTCTGCCACCAAGTAACTGCTCAACAAATATTGATGCTTTTCCCTACATGGGTCAGGCCCTCTGCTAGACTATCGCAGTAGAGTGACAAACCATCATATAGCTGTTGATTCCAGAAACTGAATTAAATTGCACAGTGCAAAAAAAGGGAGGATCTTAAGTTTTTGGAAGAAAAATCCCTAACCCAAGTGCTAATGTTTGGAGTTTGCAGAAGCCTCTCAAGACTTACCAACCCAATTATTTTTCCTGCTGCCTTCCCTTTTGTGAGCGTTTCTTTCCCTTTTTGCTTGCAGTGAGTTCTGCTCTCCTGTAGGCTACAATGTGTCAGTTGTTATAAAATCCGGGAGGCGGAGTCTAGTGACGTGAGCAGTGGGGGAGAGCTCAGCCAGCCCTGCAGGGCGAGCAGTCCAGCCTTGGGTTCACCGGAGCTTAAGCGTTGCAGCAGGAAAACTTCCATCTCGCTCTTCTGGCTTTGATCCTCACTGGACATCAGACCAGAGGCACCGAAGGGAGGGAGGATGCGAGATGACCGGCCCTTTGGCAACCTGACCATCGACTTAGCAGAGCCTTCAAAAGCAAGCCAGGGGCTGGCTGCACGACCAAAGAGGCGCCGCGCCTCTCGTGGATGTGCGTGTGTGAGTGATCCAGCGAGTGTGTGTGCATGTGAGGGTGTGTGTGTGTATGCCTGTGTGCACAGCACAACTGTGTGCGTGTCCTGGTGAGTGTGCCTGTGCACGCGTGAGTGTGTGTATGTGTGCATGTGTGTGTGAGTGCTCTTGGTTATTACTATTATTATTATTTTTGGAAGAAAAATCTTTGAAAATCTGGGGCAGGTTACTGTGCTCCTAGGGTGATTCTTCTTTTGCAAGAGGAGCTGACCAGAGCAAGCTACTAGAGCCATTTCTCGGCAAGTAAAGATATTTTTCCTCCCAGAAGGAGAAGGATTTTTCTCCCTGCTCTGCAGCCAAGTGAAAGAGATTAGTCCCTAAACCTGTGAAATCGACCAGAGCTGTGTGATTACCAGGGCTTGAGAGAGGACTCGAAAAGAAAAGGAGAAATAAATCAAACAGCCTGTCAGTTCCTTTGGCCACGTCGGAAGATGTCATCTCAAACTAAGTTCAAGAAAGACAAAGAGATCATTGCTGAATATGAAGCCCAAATAAAAGGTGAGATGCGGGCTGGGAGAGTTTTCCTTCTCCTCCCCTTTTGTTTTTCTCTTGTTCTGGTTCCCACCCCCCGCTGCCCCCCGTTTTCCTCTCTGCCATTATGAAATGTTATGCATCAATAATCTTTTTGTGAGGAGGAACAGTGGCAGCCGCACAAGTCCGGACTGGTTTCAACTGCAGATAGCGCTGGGGCTGGGAGTGTGGATTATGGAATGGGCAGCAGTCTCTGCATTGCAGGTGTGTGAGGAGGATCCTATGCCTGACTTTAGGAGTGTCGCCGATACTCCATCATCTTGGTGGTGACATGTCACTCTAAGGCCATTTTGATAGTCACTACCTCCACCCCTTCCCTGCCATGGTAAAAGCCCTTTAATATTGGGTATATTTTTTACCATCTGCTCTTTTTTCCTCCCCCTTTTTGGTTTCTGTTGGTGGTGGTTTTTGCCTCCGCCTCTTTCTCTGGGCTGGAATTCACATGCATGTGCACAGCGAGGCAGCATCCCTGGGCGGCACTTCTTTGTCGGTGTCTCTGGGCTGGCCTGGGTTGCCATGGATTAACTGTTATGGGGCATATTGATCCAGACTAATGCAGGCATTTAGGCATAAAGAGGGAGCTTGGTGCAGAAAATGTATTATCTCGCAGTGTGCAGTCCAATCACTCTGTGCCCTGGTGTTTAGGTTCATCAGCTTTCATTCAAAGCCAACACCTCAGCATGCCGTTTGGGCTGGTCGGCGCTGCCTGGCTTCCGGGGTTCCAGGAGAAGCCTGCCGGGAGGGCGAGATGACCTCTGGCTGCTGGTTGCAGCTTCTGTGCCACTGGGTGTATACTTCTTTCAGAAGCCACTCCCTAAATCCATGCTAGCCAGGCGAAATAGGAAAGAGAACACAATTGCATGGCTAAATGCAGGCTTGCTGCATCCTCATTCAGGCCAGACTGGGGCTTCTCCCACCCCTACACGTTCTAGGCTCAGCTTTGGCAAGGAAAATCTAAAAGCTCCATCCGGCATGCTCCTCCTTTCTCTGAGGATGTGCCCTGTGGGAAGCCTGGACTCGTGCCTCTTGGCGTCTGCTTTCTTTCTGGTCTCCTTGCTGCGACACAGGGTGTGATGTGGCCTCTCCTAGAAAGAGTAAAGACAAAATGCATCTTCAGTGGACCTTGAGGCCCATCTTTGAGGTTATGCATAGGCTGTTGAGCAAGTTGGGTATTTGGGGCTCAAGTGACCTGAGGTTGCCACACCTGCTTCTGGGCACTGCTGCAACTGAAGACCCATGACCCAGGGAGCTGGGTGGCCTCCTTAAAAGCAGTGGGAAGGCTGGGCACCACAGCTGCCATACACGCTTCAGATGCTTGGGAAACTTTGGGAGTGGAGCAGCCACGGCGGGCGGGATCTGTTTTTTTTCCAGTCTCACCAACAGACTTTTTGCCTTTTAGTCCTGGTCAAAAACCCAGTGTGCTCATCACCTCTGGGCAGATCCTAGGGCAAGAGGAGCAGAAAATCCTGCTCTTCCCTGGTCTCCTGTCTTTGGTTTTTCAGTTCAATGTGGAAAACAGTGACTTACGATGTCTCAGCCTTGCTGAAAATTTAGAAATAAGCCCTTTATTGGTCAGAGATGTGAATTCACCCAACTGCTCAATACAAAAGCCTAGTTTCAATCTTTGAACAGACTCTTTTCAGGGAGTTTATGTTTTATAAAATGAATTTGGCCAATTATTTTTATTTTATAAAAATTAAGGTTGCCATGAAAATGCCATGAGAGAGAAGGGGATGTTGAGTTTTGGACAGTTCAGGTTTTATAATCATTTTCTTGGTAGGAAATGTGCTTATCTCATTTTGGAAGGATTGCTACTACTGGGCCAGTGAACTTTTCTTCAGGGCCAGTTAGGCATTAATTGCCCTGGCTGATCCATTTGCTTTTTACCTTTCATCTTTTATTTTAACAACTAAGCAGCGAGTACCCTGAGTTTTATCAGAAATACACCAATTACCAGGCATTTCATCAGGAAATGTGTCCAAATGATCTTGTCTCTTCCAAATATTAAATTTCTTCGCATTCTGGCTAAAGGAGTTACATCTTATTCCTTTAGAATTGACACCCACAAGGTCAGGTCAGGATATGGCTGTACCTGAAACCCTCTGGAATCTTTTCTTTTAAAATTCTATGTGTTAATCACCATCATAATTATTGATGTGTGTCTAGGGCCCTGCATTTTATATGGCTAACTCCCACGCAATGCACAGTAGGGTTAGTGTGAGCTCAGTTTCAGAGACAAGGAAACTGAGGCCCAGTTAATGTTAAATGACTTGCCCAAGGTCACAAGGCCGATTTTCTCCCAGGCTTGTGTTCCCTGACACATTGTTTGCCCGAAGCTGCCCCTTGAAGGATTGATGTCAGCAGCAGATGGCAGTTTTGTGGGGGGACTGGCAGCCTCTTGATGGAGTTCCATTGTTTACCCTCTTACTTTCATCCCGTTGCCTTTGTTGCATGCCTCTGAAGAACATTTGACCAGTCACCAAAAACAGTGCCCGAGGCCAATTACCTTTCTCCCTGGGAATCATCTGGCCAGTGGGATGCAAAAAGTCCACCTAGTCAGACAGATTTTGTGCTTTGTGAATTTTGTGAAGGGAACTTTTGATTTTTAAAACCAGTGCTGAGTTCTTTGTTGACTTATTCCCTTTTATCTCTTTTTCAAGAATTTATAGACCTAACACAAAGAAATGTTTTAGAACAGTATTTTTTCTATTGTAAAATAGAAGGATTCATGCCTTCTCTTGCCTCATCAGATACTTGAAGCCCTTTGATTATGAAGCAGTAGTAAACCATATGCTTGCACATTTCTAGTGATGGGGAACTCACTACCTCCCAAGCCCACATAGTCTATCATCTTTGGACAGCTCTGGCTCTTGAAAGCATTTTTTCTTTTTTCTTTTGAGACAAAGTCTCGCTGTGTCGTCCAGGCTGGAGTGTAGTGATGTCATCTTGACTCACTGCAAGCTCCGCCTCTTGGGTTCAAGAGATTCTCCTCCCTCAGCCTCCCGAGTAGCTGGCATTACGGGCACGCACCACCACATGTGGCCAATTTTTGTATTTTTTGTAGAGATGGGGTTTCACCATGTTGGCCAGGCTGATCTCAAACTCCTAGCTTCAAGTGATCCACCTGCCTTGGCTTCCCAAAGTGCTAGGATCACAGGTGTGAGCTACCATGCCTGACCCTTGTAAGCATTTTTTCTTATGTTGCATTGAATATGTCTCTCATCTCCTTATTGGTTCTATAGTTCCTTAGCCTTTGGACTTCATAAAATAAGACAGATGTGTCTTCCCTTGGACTGCCCACTGGGTGTGTGGAGCCTGGGAATATAGCCCCTGACAATGATTATCCTCATATAATAGGATGGTTCGCTATCACTTACCATCTCCACTCTCCTTTGTCTCTCCTGCATCCTGGGTTGCAAACCTTAGTGCCATTCGGTGCTTGGCAGATAGAATAAATGGATAAAGTTGGCCACATGGAACAATTTGTGGCAGCTGGCCTACCACCTCAGTGCAGGCAGTAGAAGAGGGGGTGGTGATGATTATGACGGACTTCAGAGTACATGTTCTGTCTAAATGGGCAGTCACTACTTAGGTTCAACCAGTTATTGCTATTTAGGAATGTAGGCCCAGCCAGATTTTTCAATTTTTCAACAGATGCCAGAAATCTGGATGAGAGCTTTATGTTTTTAAAGAGGTTTTGCCAAAAGGACCTCCGAAAGATTATATTGTCAGTATCCTATTTCAAGAGTGGCACTGAGTTCTAAATGTGATTCTCTAGATGTGGCCAAAGACAGAAAACAACTATCACCTCCTTTCTGCTGTCTGCAATACTACTATTAATATAGCCCAAGGGTTGAATTAGCCTTTGGTGCTGCTTGCTCCCTCAGTGCACCATGTATTTTATGTCTGCTGTGTTTCTCCAATACACTAGCCTAGGAGCCTTGTCAGAGAGAAGAAAATGAAATGAATTTAACATGACTTGTTCTTGGTGACCCCATGCTGGTGCCAAATGGACATTACTTCCTGTCCTAGGTGCTCATAAGTGTCCTTAACAAATTTGTTTAAGAACCTTGCCAGGAGTGATATCATATTATCTAGTCTGGAACTGGCAAACCATAACATTTTTCCCCTTTTGCAAATCAGAACATTTGCCAGGCTCCAGCTTTTTGGCACCTATCCTTTTCTCTACAATTCCCTCAAAGATCACTGATAATATTTGGTGATCTTATTTGCAGGCTTTCTCAGTATCCTGGGGCTCTAATTCATCTTGCTGCCAGACATGATGATCAGTTCTGCATTTATTCGGAGTTCCTATTTCCATTGCAACCTGATAGAAAATTGAAATAGAAATGCAATGATTGACTTTGGTGCTTTTTTTTTTTTTTGTTACATATTCATCCATCTTCTTAGTAGCAAAAGTCTAGAGTTTTGAGGAAGAAGGGCAGGTACGGAGGATGACCACAGAGGGGCATGTATTTATTCATTCATTTCTGCATTAATTCAACAAAAGTTGATTATCTACATTGTACCTAGTCTTGTGCTGAGTGTTGTGAGAGACACAAAGTATATGATACATTCTTTGCTTTCTAAGAGTTTTCTTGGAATATGGTGATAAAAATGAGAGAAAGAAATAAAAAAATCCCAAACACAAAAACTTCGAGAGCCAGAACGAACTGAATCTTAGAGCGTATATCATACAGTGATTAGAAGACCACCTTAGGAATGGTCGCTGGTTTCAGCAGGATACAATGAAGAAAGCAGGCTGGGCTGGGCAAACAGGGGGGAGTAGTGGGGGCTGTGGCCAAGTGGGGAGTTCATCTAGAGAAGGCAGATGCTGCTCCAGCCTGCTCTTCCTAGGCAGGAATGTGAGCCCAGAAAGGTCAGTTCCTTCAGTGTTTCAAGAGAATCTGGATTTTTAAGCAAAATCTCTTGATTTTTAAATGGTGGCTTAAAAATTTAAAAACACTATGCTTCCTGAACAAACATGTTAGTAGAACAGTTTTAGCCTGTTGAGCCACCAGTTAGCAAAATCTGGTCTACAAGTTGAAGTCTGCACAAGGCCTTGTTGAGAGGCCTCAGCCAATTTTCCTATTTCATCTTCAGTCATTTTCTCTGTGATAGGCTTGTGCTCTTATAAACGCAAAAAACCAGTCACTTCTCTCTCTCTTTTTTTTTTTTTTTTAAGACAGAGTCTCTCTCTGTCACCCAGGCTGGAGTGCGGTGGCACGATCTCGGCTCCCTATAACCTCTGCCTCCCGAGTTCAAGCAGTTCTTGTTCCTCAGCCTCTCGAGTAGCTGAGATTACAGGCATGCGCCACTATGCCTGGCTAATTTTTGTATTTTTAGTAGAGACGGGGTTTCACCATGTTGGCCAGATTGGTCTTGAACTCCTGACCTCAAGTGATCCGCCTGCCTCGGCCTCCCAAAATGCTGGGATTACAGACGTGAGCCACCATGCCTGGCGACCATCCCTTTTCTCTAAATCCTCCATACCCTTCCCCTCCTCCAGATCTTTCCCATTTGTGCCTTTACTCTCCTTAACCCCTGCCTCCCACTCTTATTTGCCTCAAATACTTCTGATCGCCCTTCAATGTCTACTCAAATGATGCCTTCTTCCATGATGCCTTCCTAACTCTCCTAGGCAGAATTAGTGGTCCTCTCATATCTCCCCCTCTATTCCAAACCTTATAATCATTAATTGAAATTTTATGTTTAGGTCTTTGGCCATGAACTCTTGAGGGCAGAGAGGCTTATGGTCATCTTTGTTTCCCCAAAATGCTTGGCATGTGGTTGGTTGAAGGAGTGGCTGATAAGTTACTGAAATAAGTTTAGTCTGGGCTCAGTGGTTCACACCTGTAATCCCAGCACTTTGGGAGGCCAAGATGGGTGGATCACTTGAGCCCAGGAGTTTGAGACTAGCCTGGGCAACATGGCAAAATCCTGTCTCTACAAAAAATACAAAAATTAGCCAGGCGTGGTGATACATGCCTGTAATCCCAGCTACTCAGGAAGTTGAGGTGAGAGGATTGCTTGAGCCCAGGAGTTCAAGGCTGCAGTCAGCCATGGTCATACTACTGTACTCCGGCTTGGGTGACAGAATGAGGCTGTCTCAAAAAAAGAAAAAGTTTTAATCTTATAACTCATAGTTCAGTGTTTTTTTTTTTTTTTTTTTAGATGGAGTCTTGCTCTGTCTTCCAGCTGGAGTGCAGTGGTGTGATCTTGGCTCACTGCAACCTCCGCCTTCTGGGTTCAAGAAATTCTCCCGCCTCAGCCTCCTGAATAACTGGGACTACAGGCACTCGCCACCACGCCTAGCTAATTTTTGTATTTTCAGTAGAGACGGAGTTTCACCATGTTGCCCAGGCTGGTCTCGAACTCCTAACCTCAGGTGATCCACCTGCCTCGGCCTCCCAAAATGCTGGGATTTCAGGTGTGAGCCACTGTGCCTGGCCTCAGCTTTTTTCTTTGATATCCTTCTTAGTTGGCTTGGGCTGCTATAACAAAACACCATAGCCTGGGTGGCTTTTATTTACTTCTCAGAATTCTGGAGGCTGGGAAGTCCAAGATCAAGGTGTTGGCAAGTTCAGTTCCTGGTGAGGGCCTGCTTCCTGGCTTGTAGACAGCTGCCTTTTAGCCATATGCTCATCTGGCCTTTCCTTAGTGCATGCTTATGGAGAGAGAGAAGTCTCTCCCTTTTGCTCCTTCCTCTTTTTTTTTTTTTTTTTGAATTAGGGTGTCATTCTGTCACCCAAGCTGGAGTGCAGTGGTGTGATCTCAGCTCACTGTAACCTCCACCCCCTGGGCTCAAGTGATCCTCCCACCTCAGCCTCCGGAATAGCTGGGACTATAGGCACACACTACCATGCCTGGCTCTTTTTTTGTATTTTTGGTAGGGATGGGGTCTCACCATGTTACCCAGGCTTGTCTTGAACTCCTGAGCTCAAGCAATCCACCCGTCTTGGCCTCCCAAAGTGCATTATTACAGGAATGAGCCACTTTGCCTGGTTGGCTTTCTTTCTCTTCTTATAAGGGCACTAATACCATCAGGAGGGACCCATCTTCATGATCTTATGTAACCTTAATCACCTCCCCAAGGCTCCACCTGCAAATACCATCACATTGGGGGTTAGGGCTTCAACATATGCATTTTTGGGGGACATAAACATTCAACTCATAATAGCATCCGCATTTCCTATTCTATTGAAAGTAGAGGTTTCACTGGGAGAGGAAATATTCTTAGTGGTTTGCTTGATTTCCTTGCATTCCTTGGTAGAGGAGATTTTTTTAGTGGAGATTTGGTGAAGGCTGTTATGTTGACAGCCGTCTCAGTGGGGTGTGGTCTAGGGAGCACTTTCTTCCAGGCCCCTCCCAGTCTGGGGAAATTAATGGATCTGAGAGTTCATATTAGCCATTTCTGGAGTTTTTACTACTAGAGTTTGTATGTTGGAGATGACCTTTCCTTTCCAGAAACTCCTATTATTCATTCATTCAGTGACTTTGTAAGCCATGCTTCAGGCTATATAGCTTTATTTAGCAGTGGGAGGTAATTCGTTTTTTTTTTAGCTTCTATGTCTCAGTCATATATGGAGTATCTAATTTTGTGATCCCTGTAACTCTGTGAGGCAGTCATTATTATTTTCATTTTATAGATTAAAGTCTGAAGTTCAGAGAAATAAAACAAATTGCACTGGATTGCACAGTGAACAGTGGCAGAGCTAGGTTTAAATCAGCATCTTCCTCACTTTCCGGGGTGCACGAAAACAACATGCATGCCAAGGCAACAAGGGGTTCCTTCAGTGGGGGAAGTCTGGGGTGGGTCTTAACCTTTGACTTCCTTCTCTTCCTGACACTTCCACACTCCTGCTAATCCAGCTTCTCCTAGTTTGCACTTGATTCCACCACGTTGTGTCGGATCCCTTCAATCCCACCCCAGGAAGTCACCTTTGGGAAAGTGTCCACTGCAAAACTGCCCACACGGCTGTGATGCAGGCTGCCAGAGCTACCTCTCGTTAACCAGCCCACTCCACCACCAACCTGGAGATACGGAACCAGAAATTTTGGGTGTCTTCTAGTCCAACTCTATTTGTTTTTCAGATGTGGAAATTGATGATTGGAGAGGGGCTGTGGCTTTCAGATTACTTTTAGACTGTCTCTCCATGACGGTGGAAGGTTTATCTGCTTGGTTCATTGCTGTAGCGTAGTGCCCACCATCTAGTTGGTGATCAGTACATTTTACTGAGTTGAATTGTTCGGTGTGTGATGGTTGCCTGGGAAGGCAGAGTAGAGTATTACCTTGGAAAGAAAGATGAGGCAAGGGTGTCTAGCAGGGTAAGGATTGGTGAGGTCAGGAGGGGATGAGTTTAGGCTGCCTCCTGAAATTGAGTCCTTTCCTTCACAGCTATTAGGAAGGGGACGGGATTGACTTTTTAAAGGTGCTGAGCTTGAGAACTTCTGGCTTAATACAGGGTCCAGGAAGCTGTCTTGGGCTTGATTTCACTTGGAAAATATTCATTCCTGATGGCATGTTGGTGTTCATAAGACATCTTGGCTGGCCGGTAATGGCACTTTAACTCTATTCCCTCAGTTTGTTGAATCATTATGCTAGTTTATGTTTGGGATAATGTTTCCTAAGAGTATTCCATTAAATTGGATGTAAAGAGGTGTTGGGTGAAAAAAAAGTAATTGTGTGCTCTAATAGATTTTGGAAGTTCTAGAATAAACAGAGGGAAGTAGGCCTGCTTCCCCCAGGACTTCTGGGAATCTTGCTTGTGTTAAGTGTGAATTGCTGAGTAGGGGCCACAGAGTTTCCTCAAACTTACTTGATTGTGTAGATCTTTTTCATGGACCGGCTCACAAGACTCTGTTTTCTGAGTTACATTTTAGAATATGTCTGGCTGCACAATTTGTGGATTATCTGGGTGCTTTTTCTTTTTGCCTCTGGCTCAGTTCCCTAATGTTTTATACTTGTCTCAGAGAGTTTGAAGAGGGGAAGAAGTAAAACAAATGCACATCTAGTTGAGCTAAGTGATATCAATGTAGTGCTTTGAGTTCACCTAGAAAATGTGGATTTTGACATTTCCAATTACAGCGTGCTCAACCATTGATTTAAATGGTAATTTGGAAACAGTGCGGCCCTGATCATTATGCATTGCATGTGCCCATCTGTGCATGATGGTAATGGGGGTGCACGCTGCTGCAGCAGAGTGTTCCAGGTTCCTTGAATGGACCTGGCTCTGCCCCCTGGGATTGCATAGCCAATGCTAGGTGATAATGGCACAGATGAACACAGAGAAGCCCATGTCCCCTTGTGCCTCAGAGTGAACAAACCTCAGCTACAAACCCAGGCGCACAAGAAATATATTTTTTCTTTCTTTCTTGGTGACTCAGTCTCCATTTCATATCTCTATCTTTTTTTTTTTTTTTTTTGAGACAGAGTCTTGCTCTGTTGCCCAGGCTGGAATGCAGTGGTGCAACCTTGGCTCACTGCAACCTCTGCCTGTTGGGTTTAAGTGATTCTTCTGCCTCAGTCTCCCAAGTAGCTGGGATTACAGGTGCCAGCCAGCTAATTAAAGTAGTAATTAAATTACTACTTTAATTACCCAGTAAATTAAAGTAGCTGGGATTACAGGTGCTACGCCAAGCTAATTTTTGTATTTTTAGTAGAGACGGGGTATCACCATGTTGGCCAGGCTTATTTAGAACTCCTGACCTCAAGTGATCCTCCCACCTTGGCCTCCCAAAATGCTGGGATTATAGGTATGAGCCACTGCACCCGGCCTCACATCTTTATTCTGCTGGGGGTGACAGAAATAAGTATAAGTCAATTTGGGGTTTCCCTCCAGGGTTGTGCTCCAAGATCCAGGGGAACTTAGGCAGCACCAAGGCCCTTGTGGGGACATCTGTTGCAGCTTATCATCAATCTACTTTGGCAGCTACTGGGACATCCTCTTTCTTATTGAGTCTTTGGTGGTTGGTCTGTGTCAGCAATCCTTCTTTGTTCCGTCATGTGTCCCCCTCTCCTTGGTTCCTTCCATGCAATTTGCAGGCACCAGAGGCCATTCTGCTGCTCACATACCACACTGGGCCATGAGGGACCCTGGACATTTGCCTCAGGCCTGTCTTGGCCACAGTCAGCACTTGCTTCTCCCCTGGTGCCTCCCTAGGGCTCTGCCTGGGGAAGGGATCCGGCTTCTCTCCAAAACTAGATTCTGTGAATCTGTTTGGTGGTTGCCTCATCACCTCCCTCCCTGGGCTTGTTTGGGGTGAGTCGGGCAGGGTGCAGATTTTTTTTCTTATAGATCCCTGTACCTACATATACTTTGCTTTACTGCTTTACCCTCCACTTTGGTCTAGGAAATCTTTACCCATGTGCTCGTGTGTTGGGGTGGGGACCAAGGGTGGTATCCTGGCTTTGTCATCAGACATTCTGTCAAATCTGTTTTCCATAAATCTCAAAGTTCTTTCTCTCCTCCCTAAGGACTTTTGAAAACAAGCCAAGAATTGACTCTTTTTCTGTATTATCCCTGAGGCAATGAACACAGAATGCCCTCCCTGACTGAGGAGGGGCCAAGGGGGTCAAGAAAATTTGGAGAAAAGCGTTCAATATTTCAAAGTATTAACTACGGTGAATTTCCTTCCTTCTCCATCTCCTCCATCCTGGACTAGCCTGCCATTACCTCTTGCTGGGACCAGTGCAACCCACAGTTTCTCAGGGTCTCCTGACTCAGAGCTTCTCACCCACAGTTGGCATTTTGGGCTGGATCATTTGTGGTTGAAGGTGCTGTTCTGTATAACGTAGGATGTTTATCAGCATTCCTGACCTGTACCCACTAGATGCCAGTAGCATCCCTGCTCCCAGTTGTGACAATCAAAAATGTCTCCAGACATAGCCAAATGTCCTCTGGGGACAAAATCACTCCTAGTTGAGAACCACAGTTCTAAGCGGTCTCCCTGCTTCTTTTCTTGTCCCATAGTCTACTCTCCCCACAGCAGCCAGCAGTAATCTGTACACCATTTAAATCTGGCCGTGTCACTTCCCTGTTTAAAACCCTCCAGTAGCGTCTCATTGCATGAGACTAGAATCCAAGCCCCTCAACTGAACTTACAAAGCCACGCTCTGCTCACCTCTTTCCCTCCCCTGGTCACTCTCCCCTTGTTATTCTGTCCAGTCATGCTGGCCTATACTGGTTTCTGGACTTCTCCAAGCTTGTACTTGCTTTGGGCCTTTGCACTTAGATTTTCCCTCTTTCTAGAATGCTCTTGCCCTGGATTCCCACTTGGCTGGCTCCTTCTTGGTATTCTGCTTTGAGGTTGCATGCCACCTGCAGACTAACCCATCTTAAGTAGCCAAACCGCAACTCTCTATTGGATCAGCTGACCTGAATTCTTAGCAGAGCACTAAAAGCTATATGATGTTTTTCATGCTTTCTTTGTTTCTTCTCTTCACCAGGACTGAAACTCAATAAGAGCTTTGATTTCTCTTGTTCATTAATGTTTTTTGGCACCTAGAACACAATGTAGGATGTTTAGCAGCATTCCTGACCTGTACTCACTAGATGCCAGTAGCATCCCTGCTCCCAGTTGTGACAATCAAAAATGTCTCCAGACATAGCCAAATGTCCCCTGGGGGCAATGGGTGTTCTAGGTGCCAATGGGTGTTCTAGGTGCCAATGGTCACAATTTTTGTTGAATGAATGAATGATTATAGGTGTTCTTGTGATGGACTTTGCATACAAGAACACATAGATATTATGTTTTGGGGTGCATACTGAAGCAGATCCAGTCTTTCCCCAAACCCTGATTGAGAGGTAATGCAGGAAGATGAAAAATCCAGAGATGGGATAATTGTATCCATGCAGAGCCACCCAATGGATGACTTAGAAGGAAGTGAAGTGAACAGGTGGCTGATTGCAGGAATACTGCAGGGAATCTGGCATATATTCTATTAATTGAGTTCCTAGTATGTATCTGAGATGGGGACACAAAAATAGTTTCATAGTTTTATGAAACTTGAGTCTTATCAAAAATAAGAATGGGAACTATATTTCACCAATTTTTGTGTCCCCATCTCAGACACATAGTTTTATGAAAAGACAGTGGTAATCTCTTCTTTCACTGCTATAAAGAAATACCTGAGACTGGGTAATTTATAAAGAAAAGAGGTTTAATTGGCTCACAGTTCTGCAGGCTGTACAGGAAGCATGATGCTGACATCTACTTGGGTTCTGGGGAGACCTCAGGATACTTACAATCATGGCAGAAGGTGATGGGGAAGCAGGCACATCTTACATGGCAGGAGTAGGAAGAAAAGTTGGGGGGAAGTGCCACACACTTTTAAACAATCAGATCTCCTAAGAACTCACTCACCATTATGAGAGCAGCAGCAAAGGGATGGTGCTAAACCATTCATGAAGGATCCATCCCCCTGATCCAATCACCTCCCAGCAGCCCCCACCTCCAACACTGGGGATTACAATTTGACATGAGATTTGGGCGGGGACACAGAACCAAACTGTATCAGACAGTTATAAAAATAGTTTAATAAATTATGACACAGTGTAGTAAGTACTGGGACAGTGGTAGAACCAGGCACTGTGGAAACTTAGAATGAAGTTTCAACTTTACCAGGGAGAGGTGGAGAAATTCTTATAGAAGAAGGATCTTTTGAGCAGGATTTTGAAGCATGAATAGAAGCTCTCCAGGTGGTGAAAGGCATTACCTGAAGAGAAGACAGCATGTGCAAAGGTATGGGGGTCACAAAAGGGTCACGGTACTTGAGAAATGGTGAGGAGTTTGAGGTGGCTAAAATCCTGAGTAGGTGGGACGAAATGGTGGTGGGAGATGAGGCTGGAAAGGAGAAGAGCTTGAAGTTCCTATCTGATCATCAGATCCTGTAAGTCTTTGACCTTGAAGATGGTATGGATGAGAGTCTTATTTATTTGTTGTGGTAAAATACACAAACACGAAATTTACCATCTTACCCATTTTTAGTTGTGCAGCTCAGTGGTATTAAATGCATTCACATTAAATGCCACCCATCTTCATAACTTTTTTCATCTTGTGAAATGCAGCTCTGTACCCATTAAACAATAGCTCCTCGGCCGGGCGCGGTGGCTCACGCTTGTAATCCCAGCACTTTGGGAGGCTGAGGTGGGCGGATCACGGGGTCAGGAGATCGAGACCATCCTGGCTAACACGGTGAAACCCCGTCTCTACTAAAAATACAAAAAAATTGGCCGGGCACAGTGGCGGGTGCCTGTAGTCCCAGCTAGTCAGGAGGCTGAGGTAGGAGAATGGCATGAAACCGGCAGGTGGAGCTTGCAGTGAGCTGAGATCACACCACTGCACTCCAGCCTGGGTGACAGAGCGAGACTCCGTCTCAAAAAAAAAACAAAAAACAAAAAACAAAACAAACAAACAAAAAAACAAAGAAGAAAAAAATAGGTCTTCGTTTCCTTCTCGTTCCCAACCCCTGGCAGCCACCATGCTACTCTTTGTGTGAATTTGACTCCTCTAAGGAAAATATAAGAATCTAGAAGCCCTTACCTGAAATAACCACTATAAACATTCAATGTATTTCCTTCCAGACTTCACGTCTCCATCAATCACATTTGTTTTATATCTGTATATAATAAAAATGGGATCAGAGATCTTTAAGGCAGAGTTATAAAAATAAAGCTGATAGGAAAATAATCATAGGCCTATAGGCTGAGGGCTTGAAATAGAGTATGGCCTAAAAATAAACAGTTTGTCAAGTAAGAACATCAATATGCGTGACCTCCTACGTCCGTTTTGATGGTCCTTTAGGGAGGGGACACCACTCTCTTGTGGCGCCTGGCTTGTGTTGGCTACTTCTGTCTCAGGTCTTTGTGATTTGGGCAAAACTGGGGGTAACTGAGCTAACTCATCAAGAACTTCCCTCACTGCCACATTTGTCCCAGCCACTTTGAGCTAGAATTTCCCCCTTCCCATCCCTGACAGTCTTACTTCCCTGTTGGTCCTAGGCAGCAGTTTCTGTCTTTGGCAGCAAGTGCTAAAGGGAGAGGCTTGTTTAGGGCAAAGGATTCATCCTCAGCAGCTGGAGACCCTCCCTGCTGGTACCTGTTCCCCGGTCTACCTTTCCTTTCCTCGTTGTTGCTCTCTGCTGGATTTCCTGGCCATTGTGATACTTTTTGGATTCTGGATTGCTTGTCTGCTCCTGGCAGAGTAGCCTGCCATCCCCTTGCTTCTGATTGCTGGTGAGAGCATTTTCAAAATACAGTTAATGTAGATCAGTAAGTTTTCCAACCATTTGTCAAATAGAAAGGCCTGGATTTCTGTAGGCGGGTAGAGTTCTCGCTGAGAGATTCAAGCTTGGCAGGATGAGACAGTTCCTTAGAGGACCTTCTATAGCTTATAGTGCCTTAAGAGGGTCAGAGAAATGACATGAGAAGACTCTTACCAATGAAACATCTCAGCCACCTTCAGGGACATGAAAGAATGGATGTCATGTCTATGATTTAATTTGTACTAAAGAATGTGAACTGGCCAAGCAACATGGCTGTTCTCCAACTCAGGGTCTCGGTAGGACACTTCCAAGCAGAGTTGGCAGTCACAATGTCTTTACATTGATCAGTGGCCTCTCCAGACAGGATGTTTTGGGTCTCCCAAAGATCTATTACCTTGGGGAAACTGAGGCAGAAAAACAGTCACTCTGGCTTCCGACATCTTATAGTTGATTACTCCTTGACCTCTTGCTCTGATCATCTGGACCCTTGATCATTTGCCTGGTTGTGGTTGTTTGAATTTATTTGTCCCGTGACCCTCAGCTAATTTAGGGCTCCATCCTTGGCCTGATCCTCCAGGTTCAGGCCCCACCCTGAGCATCTCTGTCTTGCTGGATCTCGTACTTGGCATAATATCACCATTGAAACTGTGCTCCAAAAATGGCAGAGGCTCTACTGCAGTCTGCCAGAAACATAGAATTATGTTACTGGGAATTGTGTGAAAGAACTGCTGAGAATGTGGTGGGCCAGTTCACATAGATTTAGCTTAACAAATATTTATTGAGCTCCTACTATGTTCCCTGCCCACATAGACTTTATAATTCTGTGGGGAAGACAAATGATAATTTGTAATTACAAAAGTATTGAGTGTTACGGAAGGAGTGGTGCAGTGTGCATGGGGGAATCTATAGCAAATGGATCTAAAGGGCTGAAAATGCTGTGGGTGATTTTCTGATACTGATTTGTAAAGCTGAATTGTATTGGCTAAGCTTACCTCACTATCATTATTTCCTGAGCTCTTTAGGATCCAGACAGAACCATCTTTCCATTTAGAGAAGGGTCAGAAGTCATCAAAATATTTAAGCGGTCAGAAAGATCAGTGCTTCTGAGAGAAACGCACAACTCCAGGTGTAAAAGATAAAAGTGGTTCCAGAAAGGGGATTTTATAATAGCTCTATTCAGGATGGTAAATACCATCGTGGGATAAGTGCTTTTTAAGGTGAAATTAAAGCCAGGGATCAGCTGAAGAAATTTGAAACCCACATTCTCTGGATAGAATTAAGCTAAAATCACAGAGGTAGATGAGACAAGAAAGTGGAATGCAATGTGGAAGGAGGCAGCTGTGATGCCCTGGGTGGAGTCACCCAGACCTGGGTTCAGTCATGGCTCATGGTGAATCAGCTGAATGACCTTGGATGAAAGTCATTAACTTTTCTGAGTTCCAGTTTCCTCATGTGAAAAAGGGACATAATAACACTTCACTGTGTGTGTGGGTAATTAATTGAAATAACGTAAGTCAGAATTTCCAGCACAGTGCTTGGCACACAGTAGCATTAATTAAACACTAGAAGTGTCGGCCAAGCCAGTAAGTGGGGCACCAGCATTCAGAGTCCTGGACAGTGATTCTGAGCCAACAGGTGAAGCCATTGGTAAGTGCACCTGGTTGGGAAGGAGAGTAAGGTGGGGCAGTACTAAAAGACATCAGGAGACGTGGAGTTGCCAGCATGGGTAGCTGGGAAAAGAAAATACTAGTAAATTGTAGACAGGCATGATACTCTTTGCCTGTTATGTGTGTGTTTCTCCCAGTGTGGTTCCTGGACCACCTGCAGCAGAATCACCTTGGAAGAACTTGTAACAAATTCAAGGAACTTGAATTCTAGGAACCACCCCAGACCTACTGAATCCGAATCTCTGTTGGGGGGCGGTGGGTGGACCCTGGGAATCTGCATTTTACAAGTGCCCCAGATTTCATGAACTTAACATAATTGGCCCTGGTCTGTAGTAAACTCGCCAGTTTGGCTGTGTATCTTTTTTTTGAAAGCAAAAGAACATTTAATAATTAAGTAGACTATTGCTGAGTGAGGTGGGAAAAATAACACCCAAAGTGTGTGTGTGTGTGTGTATGTCTGTGTGTGTGTGTATTACAGTTTTAAAAATAAAAACCCTATGTCCTTATATATTTAGATAGGTATAAAAAGAGTCTTTGTTTTTTGACGATTGGTAATGAGGTTTACCCTTGGGGACGAGGGATGGAATAGGGTGGCAGTGTCAGGGGACAGGGGAAAGAAGACCTTTTAATCTTTATACTGTTCAATTTTGATTGGCTTCTGAAAAAAATGAGCATGTATTCCTTTTCTGATTTAAAATTCCACAAAGTTGACAATAAGTAAGGACTTTGTTGGCAAAATTCCTGCTAGAGAGGATGCTCAGACATCAGCTGAACTGTAAAAGAAAGAAAGTGACACCTGCAAGAGCTATTCAAATTATGCTGAACTTACTGTAGTGCTCATTATGTGGTGTAAGGATGATTGCTGAAATGAAATGTAATATTTTACTGAATTATTCCCCCACGTAGTAAGGAAGTTTTTCCATACTCTTTCAAAACTTTGAAATATGGGTAGAAGAGTGGAAAAGTTCAGTTTAACCTTTTAATTTACCGAGTTTCAGTCAGGAGCCATCGTGATGCTGTGGCCAGAGTCTGGGGTTTAGACTCATAAGACCCGATTTTCCATCTCTGGTCTGTCTTTTTAGCGAGTCACGTCTGCATTCTTCATTCTGCATCTTGCCTTCCTCATCTGTGAAATGAGGGCGTTATCAACCTTAAAGGGTGTTTGCTGTGAGGATCAAATGAGGTGGTGTGTGAGAAAGTAAACTCTCAAGTGCTGCAGAAATGTTCATTATTTCTATTTTTTGTCCCACTCCTACCCTGGGCATGCTGCTATTACAGTGGGGTTGTTTATGTGTCTGTTTCTCTGTGAGCTCATTGAGTGCAGAAGCCTTGTTTTATTCATTCCCGAATTCTTGTACTTAGGGCCTGCCACACAGGAGGCATTCAAAGCAACTTCTGGAATAGCTATCAAGGAGAGAAAAATACACACACAGTTCGGTGTAGGCCTATAAAAATATTAAGATAGTCTTCCAGAAAACATTATCTTCCATTTCTATTTAAAGGAATTAAAAAAAATTTATCCAAATTCACAACAGAAATAATATTGCTAGGAGAAAATAAAGAACTTCATTAAAGAAAATTTAATTGCCCAGTTTTCTAAAGAGACAGAACCGCATCCCTCCATCCTCATTACTGCCAAATGGGTGACGGCCATTTCCAAGGGGGGCAAGATGAATGACAAGGGATTGTGAGAAGGCAAATCCTGATACTCCAGGAGAAAAGTCTCCCAAGAAACAGGAATGCCCCCCCGGATCACCAGTTACACTATTGTTTGTCAGAGCTGTGGAAGAAGCCTTCTCTGAGCTCCTTGGACAAAAGCCCTTTTTGGCTTCCACCCCAGACCTTGGCCGATAAACCACAAAGTCCCTATTTCCCCTGGAAGTGGGAAAACTTCCAGTGGCTTGACAAAACTGGAAGGATTATCTGAGATTCAATTTGGGGGCTGTGGTACCTCCAAGACCCTGATAATTATCATCTGAATGGGCAGGAGGAAAATTGAAGCCAAATCTAGTAACAGAGCCCTGGGGTAGACTTGCAGTTAGAAGACAGGGGACCGATCTCAGCTTTGGCCCCTTTTCATGTCCTGCCTCAAATCTGCAATTTTTCTTTTCTTTTCTTTCTTTCTTTCTTTTTTTTTTTTTTTTTTTGAGATACGGTCTCACTCAGGCTGGAATGCAGTGGCGCCATCATAACTCACTGCAGCCTTGAACTGCTTAAGCAGTCCTGCCTCAGACTCCTGCGTAGCTGGGACTATAAGTGCATGCCACCATGCCTGGCTAATTTTAAAAAAAATTTTTGTAGAGACAACGTCTCGCTATTTTGCCCAGGCTATCTTAAACTCCTAGGCACAAGCGATCCTCCCGCCTTATCCTTCCAAAGTGCTGTGATTACAGGCATGAGCCACTGCGCCTGCCCAAATCCACACTTTCTTTTTCCCTCTCCCCACCAGTTCCCAAGCACAGACCAGCCAGATAGCACCATTAGATGTGTTCATAACTGTTTGAAGATGTGTTGATTCTGGCATGGGGGTACCATTGTCACCCTAGGTGAAGTCTCCAGTGGCATGCCAAAAGGTTCTCTCCTGTTCAGTGTTTTAATTACCTGGATGAGGATGTGAGCATGCCCATCCAGTTTGAGAATGTCAGGCAACCAAGGAAGGCAAGCTTAGTAATTGGGAACACAGTTGTTGGTATTGAACTGACCAGGGTTTGCAACCTTTTAGCCACTTTCTAGCCGTGTGACTTTGGGCAAGTGTTTTCATCTCTTCGAGCCTCACTGTCATCATCTGTAATAATAATAATCCAACCTCAAACAGTTATTGAGCCAGTTAAATGAGATAATGTGTGTAAAACCCTTAGCACAGTGCCTGGCACTCAGTCAACGTCACCTATTGTTATTAATAAATCACAACTGTAAGAGCTGCACTGCAGGCCCCGGAGTCTGGGTTTAAATTCTAGTGCCGCAAGTGAATGAGTTGCTTAACTTCTCTGAGGATCAGCTTCTTCCTCTGTAAAATAAAGACAATAATACTTACCTTGGGCGTTGCTGTAAATAAAGCATTCAGGCCAGAATAGACACATAGCAGATACTCAATAAACTGAGGTTACCATTCAGAGAAAGAGCAAATCCTGTGGCAGAGAGAACTAGGAAGCAGAGCGCTTAGCAGGAGGGGATGAGGGATTGACTCTAAAAATGCAAAGTTTAATAGTATCTTTAAGAGAAAAACTACCCACTCATTGAAAGAAGCTAAATTTTTTTGGATCTTGAGCCCTGAGATGAATTTCTCCTATAAATAGATAGAAATATGAATGGGGTAGGGACCAATTGGCATTTGGTTAGGATGCCAGACCTCAGGCCCTGACCCCATCCTATCCCTTGTCCAGTGGCTTTTGGCCCCTCCCCAAGAGATTCTAGCGAGATATGTGTGACAGAGGCCGCTGGCTAGGAAATGAAATCTTATCTCAAAGCTGTGGCTGAACACAGAATTCTGGTGAGCTGTTCTCCACGTGGAGAACGCCTTTGGCCTAGAGAGGTTGCCATGCAGGCCTCTGTCTGGGCCCATACCTGAATCTCAGCTCTATTGCTCCAGGGTAGAGGAAGCTGATCTGGAGTGGGTCAGCCTTGGGGGACAGCTGGAGTATCTGACCCCTTTCCTATAGGGACCAGCTAGACAACTGCTCCTGCTTCTCTCCCAGATGTGACCAGGCCTACCCAGCCACAGAAAGAAGAATGTCAAATGTCTGGACCCACCCAGACTGAAACTTTGAGCTTCTTAGAAGTACAATGTCTGGGAATTTTGGTCCGTGACTGTATCTTAGAACCTAGCTAGTCCATAATATCACCTTTCCTTCCAGTGGGTGGACTACTATGCCCTTAATAATAACCCTGATTTGGGGAGGAGTAAGTAGAGTTGACTTTTAGCTTGCTAGGTATCAACATCACCCTCCCTCTTCAACCTTGTTGATCTTTCTTCTGTTACCCCCAAGAACTTAACAGCCAAACCTATGATCGACTTAAGGTGTGGCTGTTAGCTGTCTCCTACTGCAGAAGAAATCAATGAAGTCCAGGCTGCATCCCCAGCACCCCTCCATAGGGTGCCTGCCATGCAACCAGGAGCTGGCTAGTGTAACCCCCAAGGATTTAGGAAGGCCTCTTTGGCTTCTCTCCTCTTCTCTGGATGTTTGAAGCAGTTCAGGACTCAATAGGAGAAAAATTCAACTTATTTTTTTTCTAGACCAACCCTGAGCACTAGGCAAGAAGTGGTCTGGCTATGCATTTGCTAGCATTGGCCAGTGGTGCATTTAGTTGAGATGCACAACAAAATTGGGCAACTTCATTTAAATATCTGCATTTCTGACTTTTTAAAAGCAAATTGGATCATCTGGCGGCACTGGGTGCCTATTCCCATGTGGTAACCAATCAGCCAGAGCTGACTGGCGGCTGCCTTTTTTAGACGAGGTGTGTGCTCTTGAGCCCCTACCCCTCCCTGTCCCAGAAGCTCTTGGGTCCCCACAGCACCCTTCTCTTACACCCACTGCTGCTGTCATTGGCCTAACCTGCCTGGTTTCTACATGTGTTTGAGTTTGTCACCTTTGGATTAGGCCAAGAAGTTATGCTTTATTTTCTGTCTCAAACTATGATAATCGGATTGGGTTGTACAATGAGAATTGCATGACAGCATAACAAACCATTCAATGTCTGTGATGGAAAACTGCCCCCAACTTACCATCATCCTTTCAAACTTCACCATGGAGACTCCCTGTCATTACTTCCAGTAAAACCTTTGTCATCTCCTTAAGGATGAGTTTGAAGTTCTACTCAAGGGCAGGATGCTCTCCCCTAACAAGAAGTGCTGCTATATTTGTCTCTGACTGCCCCCCAACCCCTGAGGGGAATGAGGGAGGGGCATTCAGGTGCTAGAGGCCACTGAAGACCCAGTGATGCCTTAGATGGTGTCCTTAGTCATTCCTATTGTAGCCACCATAATGCGTTTTTAGCAGTTAAAAACACCTCAATGAATTTGATCATTTTAACACCAAAGCACAATTCACAAGAAGCAATTCTGCCCAAACAGTGTGGCCCAAGGACTCTGCATTGGACTGGGAAGCCAGACAGATCTAGGACTGAATCCCAACATTGTCACTTACTAATTGCTTGACCTCGGGCAAGGCATCTCCCCTCTCTATGCCTCAGTTTCTTCCTCTTTCAAATGGGCACCACATTGGACTCTTGCAAGGATTAAATGACATAACCCATGCTTACCCAATGTCTGGAATGTGGGCGACACTCAATAAGTGCTCTCTGTTATTACTCGTACCCAGATTTTGAGGGGTTGATTCAATCCAAGAGTGAAATTTAGAACATTCATGGCAGAACGGATGACTTGCAGGCAAAATTAGACCCACTAGCATGTTTTGTTTGGCCTTTGCAGCATTTACAAAAATGAATTCATCATTTCCAACATTTAAAAAATCAAGAGAGTTAAAAAAAATCAGGGGAGTTCATATAAAAATCCAGACTCCTGGCAGTTCTTAGAAAATGGGAAGATCTAGGAACACTGGGCCCTCGTTCTCAGAGGCAAAAATTGGCTGTTCCCTTCCAATGGGACAGGGCTCGGACTTGTGTCAGTGCCCACCTGGCCCACTTCACTCATTTCTGTTGCCTGCTTGGCTCCTGTGGGCATGTGAGTTTTTTGATCTGGAGGAATGGATCAACCTTGAGCCAATCCTCCATAAATATCATTTCCTGCAGACGGGGTTTGGAGAAGGTGAAAAGCAGGTTGCATTTCCTGGCAGGTGCCCATGGTGCCATCTGTGTTATCGATGAAATGAAGAGCCATCAGCTCCAACAATTTGAGGGGCAGAGATGGGGTCATGGTCCTCTGAAAAGAATCTGAGAAATTAACAGATTTGTAGCTGTGAATGGATGGCCATCTCATCACCCCATGTAGGTGGGCTGAAATTTAATGAGGAAAAAGTGTAAAGTCTTGCCCTTATGTCTGAAAACCAGGCTGGCCAAGTACAGACTGGGGAGAGATGTGCTTAGCAGCAGCACTTGTGAAAAAGACTTAAGGTTCTCGTTGACAGTGAGTTTTGCTGTGAGTCACTGTGAGGCAGTTGCCAAAAAACCTAATCTGATTCTGGGCTGCGTTTATAGAAGTCTAGTGTCTGGAAGACCTTTCTAACAATTAGAGCTGTCTTGAAGGAACAGGCAGGCAGTCTCCTAAGCCTTGATCTCCCAGGCGTAGGAGGTGCTCGAGGCTGGATGATGAATCCCTGGAAGAGATTGTCAGAGTGGGGATTTAGGCATCAGAGGGAGATTTGTTTTAGGTGACTTAGAAGGTCTCTGCCAATCTGAGATTTTCTGCTTTCTGCAGCTCAGTAGAGGAAAATAATTTCCATAATAAAAGTAAAACTCTTTCTGATAGAGGAAAGCAGGACTCCCTGAAGAGGCTCAAAATGGAAATGTAAACTTCCAGTTCTTACCAAGTAATGTGGGCAAAAGATATCACTGCCTCTACCCCACCCCTGACCCCCTGCCTTATTTCTCAGAGATGGGGGGCGGAGGGGGGGTGCAGGGCAGGATCTGCTCTGAACATTACTGGTAATTTTTTTTTAAAGCTGAACTTTTATGCAGAGCTTGCCGACTGACAGCACATGGGCCAGATCCAGCCTCAGGTGTGTTTTATTTGGCCTGTACTGTGTCTTTTAAAAATGTGAGTTAGATGCCAACTTGTAAAAATGAGGAGATTTTGTATAAAATGTGGACTTCCCAGCAGCTTTTAGAAAAGTCAGAAGGTCTGGCAGCACTGGGCTTGTGTTCTGGGGATGAGCACCGATTGCCCTTCTGTGGCAGGTCTTGAGCTCTCCCTTGGTCATGGTCCTAAACTCCCTACCTGGCCTGTGTCACCTGTTTACCTGGCCTGCCTGGCCCCAATAGGTGTTGGAGTTTGCCATCCCTGGTGTCATGGCTTGTTTTAAAGGCCCTGCACTGTTGTGACCCTTAAGGTTCCATTGTGGACTCTGCTTGGTCATCCCCTAGCAGAAGGGCAGGCAGCTGGGAGTTTGCCAGGGGATGGGGTTGGGGTAGAGGGAGTGGGAGCAGAAATGCTTTTATAGCTGCTTTTAAAAAGTATCTGTGGCTCACACACAGTCAGCCTCCAATTCTTTCATCTCAATAAACACCCCCAGCTGTTCTATTGCATGGCTCCAAGGCCCCCAGTGGTTTTCCTTATAATGACCCAAGTCTTTAACCTGGTAACTTCCACACTGTGGGCCTGTTCTGGAGCTGTGCAGGACAGTGGCTTCCTCTTCCTCAGCAAAGCCTGCTAGATATTTGCAGACAGTAGTCTCCTCTCTCCTGGAAGCTGCTGACCATCCTTGCCCTGAGAAGATGGTGTTGGGTGCAGAGAGACCAGATGGATTTCCTGGAAGTGGTTGAGACAGAGCTGCTTTCAGGTGGGTCCCGAGCTGGGCAGTTTCTGCTTGGAAGCCCTGAGTGTCACATGAAGCACTGTCCCCTCCAAAGGCCCCTCACTCCAGGCTCAGAACCTCTCTGTCATCTGCTGGTGAGAGACAGATAACTGAATCTTTTTATGAAGTTTGGGGATTTGGTGGTAGAAACTGCAGGCACTTTACCCAGAAGCAGGAATCTTCAAGGACTGTTAGCTCTAATCTGTTGGCTGCTACGAGTTGAGGGGAGTGAGGCCTGCCTGTAGACCTCTTGATTGCCCTGCTCTGCAATAGAATTTGCTAGACTTCCACGCTGTTTGAGTCTGTCTCTCTGCTTTTTTGTTCTCAGGCTGAAATTGTCCATCCTGGACCTTCACAACCTATAGGACACCCTCCAACACCACTTCCCTGCACAGCCAGCCCCTCCCTGCGTGGTTCTGCAGGCTTCTCACTTAGGATATGCCCTGCTGTTCTGAGTTATTTCTAGTGTAGACACAGGGGCCATCCATGGTACAGCCATCTGGTGGCAGTTTCGTGTTTTCACTGTGGTTGCCTCAGTGTATTCTTTTATTGAGTCATCCTTTGAGTTTCCCCTTTACTTTTCCCTTATCACTCTTTTTAAGGACTCGCCCTTTCTTGGGGCCTTTCTCCCACAGATATGAAGGTATTTGTGAATTGTGGCAATTTCGGGAAGGTGGTATTTCTTGGGAATGGCAGGGTGCTCCACGATTACTCGACATTTGGAAGATGCTGGAGTCTGCATGGGGGGAGAAGATGGGCAGGCACCCTCTGACCTTTCTGAACAAGGTTAAGTGTGCAGAGTGGAGGAGGGGTGTGTGGTGTTCCCACACGTCCATCTCCCTTCACACTTTCCTCCCTCTATCCCCTTTTCCACACCAGTTGTAAATGACATGACATTTCAACATGAATGTCATGGCTGCTGCCTAGTTTGGGGTCCTGACCGGCTCAGCCTTCCCTGGGGGCTTCCAGAGGTCTGAGTCAGAAACAGCCAAGTCTCATGTCTAAATGAGTTGTTCTATTAACTTGGCTTGGGTAGCACTCGGTGACGAAACCTGACTGTTGCTGTAGGTATCATGTGGAAGGGCTGCGGGCGTGGTGTATGCATGTGTCTGTTGCAGGTATTAGTGGAGAGGAGGGTCAGGCTTTCTCTTCTGCAGGGGCATCTGTTCTCCTTCAGAGCCCCGTGGCTTGTGAAATGGCGTTGCACAAGGAAACGATCTATCTGGAGCCGATTTCACTCCTGTGTAGTGTGGGGAGCTAATCAAAACTTCGAGAGGAGAAGTGCCTGTCTTCCATCCAGAATCAAGATTAATTGATGTTCTTTAATGGAAACAAATCGAATCTCACAGCAACCCTTCCCATTAACCTTACAGTCATGCACTTTTCTATGGAGGCTGGAATGGTTCTTCAGAATCAGCAGGTTCTTGGAAACAGTTGACGCCTTGAAGCCGTTTGTGTCTGTCCTCATAATGGCTGGTGGGAAACGGGGAGAAAATGCCTTTAGAACATCTGATGAGTGGCTGGGATGAAGGGGTGATTCTTGTTTGCCTTGTGGCTTGCATGGCACATTCATGTTGCATTGTATTTGATCTTCCTAGCAACCCCGTGATGCAGGTGGAGTTGGACTGAGTATCTTTAATGTATCATGAGGAACTCCTCCTGACTTGGGAGCACCAGTCCCTCAAGATGTCTGCTGAGTAAAGGGCTCTGTGTTCAAATAAGTGTAGAAAACATTCTACTGCATCCCCTTCCTAAAGATTCATAGCTCACTTCTATGTATTAAAGACTCTGATAAGTCCTGTAGAAAAATCTATTTATTATTTCCTGAACTTATTAACCTAGGTACTCTTTTTCTTTACAGTGTAATTATTGGCATCTTTTAGACCTACTGACATGTCCTATAAAAACCAGATAATAAACATTTTAGGCTTTGTGGGCCATATGGTCTTTGTTGTAACCAATCAGCCCTCCCTTTGTAGTGCAAAAACATCCACAGACAATAGAGAAATAAGTGGATGTGGCTATGTTCCAATAACACTTTATTTCCAAACATAGGCTGTGGGCCAGATTTGACTCATGGGCTGTAGTTTGCTGACCTCTGTTCTGGAAAAGCATCCTGTGGTATATCTTTTTGGGAGATGGTTCTTTAAGTGTCCAGTGAGTCCCACACAAGGACTGCACTCTCAGCCCCTAGCACAGGTGGCATGGTGGCAATGTCTTGCGGAGTGTGGCTCAGAGGCTGAATATCTTGCTCAGGGTATGTGACTGCTAAGTGCTGTCACAGAGATGTCACCCAGGCTGTTGACTACAAAATTGATTTATTTTTCATTATTCTCTTCTCTTTTGGAGTACAAGAAGGGGAAGGGGCAAAATGCTCCTGGGAAGGGGGCAAAATGCTCTGAGTGTCTGCTATGTAGAATCACAGTGATATGCATGCTAGGTGCATGTGGGCATTTGTGTACAAGTTGGTATCAGTGCAACCATGATATTTGTGTTAGGAAACACAAATGTGGTTGATGGATAAGTTATCCAGTTAGAGGCCTTTGTTTCAAAGCGCTTAACAGAAGATGCTAAAAAGAAGATTCAAAGTGCAATTTGAATTGAGATCTGTGGTGATAAATCATTAATAGATTCAGCAATGTGCAAGAGTTTACTAAACACCTAACATCTTCCCTTGCTTTAATCAGAACTTTGAATTGTAAGCAACAGAAATCACCTAAAGCTGGTGGTAGTAGAAATACATGGATTTTGTTATAAAGATGCAGGGTGTCTTGTGGAATCCAGGTGGGGAAGTGCAGTTGGCCCCAGGCTGGCCTGGCACCAGGAAGGAGGGCCAGGGAGCCCTGGTTTGTTCTAGGAATCAGTAGTACACTTCCTCTCATTTTGTCTTCTCGCTGCACATCTGCTTCATCCTTCCTTCTCAGGAAGCCAGTCATTTCTGGTACTTCAACTACATGACAGGTACACAGCGGTTGCCCATTGCTCCCAACTGTGTGTTTCAGGTGGAGGTAAACACATGGAAAGACTATTGACTGTCTCTCTCACTCATATTCTCTCTCTCATTTGTCTGTGATGTCTCCTCCCTAACTCTGAAGGGATCAGCCTAGGCCATTCCTGAACCAGTCACTGTGGCCAGTGGGATGGGATTGACAAGCGATCTAGGTCAGCCAGACCCTACTCCTGTGGATGGGGCAGGCGGTTTCCAAAGGAGAGGGGCTACTGCAGTCCTGCCCTGGCCAGGCACTGAGCAGGCACAAAGTTAAGAATCCTTTGATCCCCTGACATTTATAAATGAGTTGGGAAATAAAACCAATACATAGTAGTAATGACAATGTCACATGTGCTAAGTTGTTTCATTAGACAGTGGAGAAGATACTAAATAAGGTGCTAGTTTGGCTGCATAGACGTTGAGCACCAAAAGATGGAGTCAGGAGAGGGTGTGTGGACTGACCTTGTCAGGAAGGGCTGGCTTTCTGCAGCACATAGACATTCTCTGAGGGTGAGTGGGAAGCAGAGTTCTGACTGGGAGATCAGTATGGACAGAGCCAGAATTGTAATGTAAATGCAATCTGGGTGGGAGCGTTAAACTGGGAGGCTCTTTACCAAGAGCAGGGAAATAACTTTATTTAAAAATTTTTTTCATATTAAAATTTCTTCCTTAAAAGATAGGGTCTCGCTCTGTTGCCCAGGCTGGAGTATGGTGGTGCCCTCATAGCTCACTGCAGCCTTGAGCTCCAAGGTTCAAGCATTCCTCCTGTCTCAGCCTCCTGAGTAGCTGAGACTACAGGCATGCACCACCACCAGGCCTGGCTAACTTTTAAAAATGTTTTTGTAGAGACAGGGTCTTGCTCTGCTGCCCAGGTTGGTCTCAAATACCTGGCCTCAAGTGATCCTCCTGCCTCAGCCTCCTGAAGGGCTGGAATGACAAGCATGAACATGCCTGGCCGGAGATAACTTTAGAAAGCAGTGGGAAATATGTTGAGGGAAAGCAGGAAGCTTTATTGAAGACCCAGTCCCCAGTGGTCTCTTAATTGTACCAGGAAGGGCTGGAAGCTGGAACTGCTGTTCCTGGGGGAAGGGGCAGTGCTGGGGAAAGACCCTCAGCTCTACACAGGCAAGAGGAAGTCCAGGCTGGCAGATGCATGTCCTGGCCATGGGGCTGGGATACTCAGGAATAAGACTCAGGCGCTGGGAACTAAGGCAGACGCTGTCACCAGCGGGGTGGGACAGAGGTGGGACCTGAGAGGATGGGAGGTGGGATCTGCCCTGGGCTGTGAGGCAGCAGCAGGACTAGCAATGGGGATGGAGTTGCTTTGCCTTTCCTCAAGGCATCCTCTTCCCTGTCCTCTCATTAAAACTTTCCTGTGTGTGTCCCATTTTGCTTGGGACCTCAAGGCCAGTGATGAGCTAATCATCTAGGGAGCCAGTGATCAATGTGGCTTTAGGTGCTACCCAATTTTAGTGACATTTGCATTGGGACAGATGCCTTAAATGCTTTGATCCAAAAGAATGACAGTGCCTGAGATTTTGGGACAAAGACACTAAGCCCAATGTCAAGGATCCCATCTGTGCCCCTTTGTGCAGAGTACTCTTGTTTGGGGATATAATGATCAAACAAGATGCCTGCTGTCTAGCAGCATGGGAGTTGAGCCCTGTGCCTGAAACTTTTGGAGCAGCAGCTGTTGGGCCATTGCATGATAATCTGGGCAGCATTTTTAGGGAGGAAAGAGCAGGCAGCAGAGGCACATCTGAGGACCCAGGAGCTGCAGAGGAGGCTTCATCTTGATGTTTGCAGCCTCTCCTGGAGGTGGGTGGACTACATGTAGGACTTCGAATGATCTGGATATGAATTCTTTTTTAAAAAATTGCTTTAATTGATGCATAATTACACATATTTATGGGGTACATGTGGTATTCTGTTACATGCATACAATATGGAGTGATCAAATCAGGATGTTTAGGATTCCTATCACATCAAACTTTTATAATTTCTTTGTGCTGGGAACATTTGAAATCTTCTCTCCTAGCTACTATGAAATAGCCAGTGTCTTATTTTGAGCCATAGTCACCCTATTGTGCTTTTGAATACTAGAACTTACTTCTTCTATCTAAATATATGTTTGTACCCATTAACCAACCTCTCTTCCTCCCCGCCCCACCCTACCCTTCCCAGCCTCTGGTAACGATCAATCTACCTTCTACCTCCATGAGATCAACATTTTTAGCTCCCACATATGAGTGAGAACGTGTAATATTTATCTTTTTGTGCCTGGCTTATTTCACTTAACATAATGACCTCCACTTCTATCCATGTTGCTGCAAATGACAGGATTTCATTTTTTTTTTTTTTTTTTTTGAGATGGAGTCTCACTCTGTTGCCCAGGCTGGAGTGCTGTGGCGCGATCTTGGCTCACTGCAAGCTCTACCACGCGGGTTCACACCATTCTCCTTCCTCAGCCTCACGAGTAGCCAGGACTACAGACGCCCACCACCATGCCCGGCTAATTTTTTTTTTGTTTTTAATAGAGACAGGGTTTCACCGTGTTAGCCAGGATGCTCTTGATCTCCTGACCTTGTGATCCGCCCGCCTCGGCCTCCCAAAGTGCTGGGATTACAGGCGTGAGCCACTGCCCCTGGCCAGGATTTCATTCTTTTTAAATGGTTGGATGGTATTCCATTCTGTAGATATGAATTCTTGATCTTCTGCTTCCTCATTGAGTGAAGTTACTCAAGCCCCCTCATCTGTAAATAGAGGTGATAACCTGTGTGCCTGTTCCTGCCACATATTATGGCTTAGTACGTACCTGATTACACTGAACCTCAAGAATCACAAAATACGTCCTAACTCTCACCTGATGCAGGAGTCCTCACAACCATGAGGCTTCTGATTGGAACTTCCTGTAGTAAGGGGCTGCCCATCTCAGAAATGAGACTATTTGCATTGTTGGAAAGGCTTGCTAGGAAAGTCTTTCTTGAGTGGAACTGCAAGATGCCACTCTCCTTTAGAACAGTACAGACTAAAATCTAAGCTGGCTGCCTCATGGTAACACTTTCATCATTTTAAGACAGCTTTTGGCCAGGCATGATGGTTCACACCTGTGATCCTAGCACTTTGGGAGGCCTAGGTGGGAGAACCACTTGAGGCCAGGAATTCGAGACCAGCCTGGGGAACATAGTGAGACCCTGTCTTTATTTAAATAAAATAAAATAAAAATAAAATAAAATAAGATAAAATAGGCTGGGTGTGGTGGCTCACGCCTGTAATCCCAGCATTTTGGGAGGCTGATGTGGGTGGATAACCTGAGGTCAGGAGTTTGAGACCAGCCTGGCCAACATGGTGAAACCCCATCTCTACTAAAAATACAAAAATTAGCCAGATATGGTGGTTCACACCTGTATTCCCAGCTACTAGGGAGGCTGAGGTGGGAGAATCACTTGAATCCCGGAGGTTGAGGTTGCAGTGAGCCAAGCAGAGATTACAACACTACACTCCAGCCTCGGCAACAGAGTGAGACGCCATCTCAAAAAAAAAAAAAATAAATAAATATAATAAAATAAATAATAAAAAGTAAAATTAAAAGATAAAAAATTCAATAAAATGAAATAAAATAAAGACAGCTTTTATGTACTCCTAAATCAGCGGTGGGAGATAGTTTCTACCTGATGTGCCAACTGTGCTGGATTGCAGTGACAGCTGGTGGGCTGTGTTGAGAAGTATTCTGAGGCTGTGTCAGGGTCAGCAGGAGAGTATTAGATCTGCCCTGGGCTTGGGGCTGGGCATGGTGTGTATGAACAGTGTATTTATTTTCTCTGCTAAGCACTCATGCTTAGATTCTGCCATCATGCTTTAGGTGACTTATTCCCTCACTCTCTGGTCTCTTTTTCTGGCCACACTTCAGCTTATCAACATTTAAAAAGCCATCTGGCTGCCATCTCTTCTCCCTAATTCATTTCTAGGGTAGATTTGACCAATCTGGCTGGCCCAGCTGTGGTCTCTCCTAGAGCATTGTTTCCTGCAATGTCTTCCCAAATAGAGGAGGACCATTTTTGGATCTGTAGTCTGCTAATAAACCTTACAAACTATTAACGGGTCTCTTAAGATCTGGAGCCCAAGCTAAGCACTGTCTTTCAGAAGTACTGTCAATGATTCGGAGGCTAGCAGGACTAATAATACATCCCTTGATCCTGTTAATGTGGCTTAAAGGTTGTGTTAGCTTTTTCCCTGTGTTTGTAAAGCCGAAGCTGTAGTGTACCCCCTGCTGCGGATGGCGAGGGCAGGAGAGCCAGATGCAGTGCGGGCAAGATCTCCTCCTGTACCCTCCCTGCCTCTGTGACTCTTGGTGGCTTGGGAGGCCTGGGGTTTGCAGGGCTGACATGTGGCCCCACCGAGGTCCAAAGGCCACAGGTCTCATTCTGACACAATGAAGTTGTCTGCCCTAAAGGTTCCTGGATCACTGTCAGTCTTGACACTAGAGCAACCTGAAAAAAATAAGGACAATGTAGACATTTTCTCGTAAACATAATGACACATAATTCAAGATCTGCTCTTTATTATACAAATTATGGTCTTCATTTCCTGTGTGTGGTGTGGTGTGGTGTGTGTGTATGTGTGTGTCAGAAATTATCCTTTCTTAAACAATTGAGGTAGTTCTTCTCCCTGCCCCAAGTACCCTTTGAAAACTTGGCCACCCTCTGCAGACCCCCTTCCTTTTGGGGGGAGGAGGGAGTCTTATCAGGCTGTGAAAGCTGGTCTAAAAACCACAGCCTTGTCCACGGTGAGGCCCATCAGAACTCGACATGCCCCCTTGGAAGGTCTTGAAGAAGCAATCTGGCATCTCAACGAGGCCCCTGTGGCACAGGATTGGGCCATTAGTAGTCAAAGTAGTTAAATTTCTCACAGCCCAATTTATTGGAAAGGTAGCAATGTTTTCATTTAGACCCTAGGGCTGGGGTATAATTTAAGGAGAGTGGATTTTGATTTAGGAACTCGGTTAACGAGTGCCAGCCTTGTTAATTTTTTTTTTTATTGTGTCGAAAAGCACATCACATAAAATTCACTATCTTACCATTTTAAATGCACAGTTCAGTGATGTTAAATACATTCATAATGTTGTGCAACCATCACCATCATCCATCTCCAGAACACTTTTCATCTTGTAGGACTGGAACTGCACCCAATGAACAGGAACTCCCTGTTCTTCCCCCATTCCCTGGCAATCACCAGTCTACTTTCTGTCTCTGTGATTTTGGCTCCTTTAGGCGTCTCATGTGAGCGGACTCATACAATATTTGTCCTCTGTGTCTGGTATACTTTAGTTAGCGTAATGCTTCGGGTTCATCCGTGTTGTGGTGTGTGTCAGAACTCCCTTCCTTTTTAAGGTGGAATGATATTCCATTGTATGCGCATAGGCCGCGTCATGTTCATCCACTCCTCTGGGGATGGACACTTGGGTGGCTTCCGTAGTTTGGCTCATGTGCTGTGGTCTTGTCAATTTTTAGCCATGGCTCGGGAAAGTGACTTAGCCCCTCAGTACCTCAGTTTCCTCGTCCATTACATCGGAGCCTGTCCTCTACGTGGGACTGAAGTAAGAATCATTGTTTGTGACAGTGCGTAACTGCAACGGTCCATCGAGTTGAAGTTATTTCTGAGAGCATTGGGCTAGCATTTCTCAGGGTATCTGCTCTGTGGCCATTCGGCTTTGCCAGTCTGAAGTGTAGGAGGAAGGTGGGAGAGGGTTCAGAGAAGCGATACGGAGATGACTGGGCTGTGGCTGCTCCACAGGGTGTTTCGGGTGGGGCAGTTCTTCACTGTGGGGACTGTCCCTTATATTGCAGGTGCTTAGTACCCTGACCCCTGCCCGTTAAATGCTGGTAGTACTCTCCAGTCATTGTGTTGACTTAAAACATATGCCCATATTTTTGTATTCCCCTTGTGGGGGATGGTCCTGCCTCCAGGTGAGAGGCAGGGCCTGAGTGTTTTAGAAGGGTCTGTGGAAGTAAGAAGATGAAGCATAGAAGAGGGAAAGCATAAGAGAATGACCTGGTGGGCTGATACATCTGCAGTGTGCATATTAACAGTTGGTGCTCAGGCCCTCTGAGTGTTTGTATTAGTCAGGGGCCTCTAGATAGAACCAACTGGAGAGTATATATACATATATATATATGTATACGTGTGTGTGTGTATGTATGTATATGCCTATCTGTGTGTCTATCTATCTGAGGGGATTTATTAGGGGGATTGGCTGACATCATAATGGAGGTTGGGAAGTCCCATACTAGGCCATCTACAAGCTGGAGATCCAGGGAATCCAGGAGCGTTGGCCAATCTAAGTCTGAAAGTCTCAGAACCAGAGAAGCCAATGGTGCAGCTTTCAGTCTGAGGCCAAAGGCCTGAAAACTGAGGGGAGGCCACTGGTTCAAGTCCTAGAGTCCAAAGGCTGGGGGACCTGGGTTCTGATGTCTAAGGGCAGGAGAAGGATGCCCCAGCTCCAGGAAAGAGAGAGAAGCAGTGTGCCTTTCCTCTGCTTTTGTGTTCTATTCAGGGCCTCAGCTGATTGGCTGGTGCCAACCCATATTAGTGATCTTCCTTATTCGGTCCACTGGTTCACATGCCAATGCCTTCCAGAAGCACCCTCACAGACAGACCTAGAAATAATGCTTTACCAGAGATCTGGGTGTCCCTGATTCCAGTCAAGTTGATACCTAAAATGAAGCATCAGCATTGAGCAGAGAGGAGCTTGGGTCACAGAAGGACCACAGCTCTGGGAGGGAGGCAGGGGTCTGTGTTCAAACGCCAAGCTTCCTCCTAACTAGTGAGGGAGCCTTGAGAAAATCTTCTCCCACCTCTGGGCCCCATCTGTAAAGTGAAGGCTTTGGAAAAGGTGGTCTTTTTCAACTCTGTGGCTCCAGGATTTGAAGGCCAAACAGCGTAGATTTCAGTGAGCCGAAAGTAAGGGCTGTTCACCTTTGGGATTGGGTGGAAAAAGGTAAAATCTAACAAGGAGGCTGGAGTGGGAAGAGCTGACCTGCTGAAATTGCTTCCTAGACCTTCTCATTCTCTTTCTTTTGATTGTTTGTTGAAATACAGTTCATTTTTGAATATGTAAAATAGACACACAGTATCATATTCAAAACATAAAAGATATTATAAGCAGAGTAAAAAGTAAATTTCCCCCTCCAGCACTTAGTTCTCCTTCCTCAAAGGCCACCTCACTTTATCCTCCCAGGAATACTGGACTCTCATTTTCTTTGAACCAGGACTCAGAAGATTGTTTGAAATGCAGCTTGGTTGTTGTGCCTTTAACTTTCTGGTCTGAAGGGTGAGAAATTTGATCCTCCTGTAGCGTGTGGTTAGTTTCCTACAATGAATTTTCGTTATTAGTCATAGTTTCTTTTTGCAACTCTTGGATAGAGATACAGCCTTTTTCATCACTCTTTTTATTCCTCTTACCTCCAAATTCCTGGTCCTTCATCTGAATCAAAGGATGCCATAAGCACAGATCAAAACTGAGATAGGACATCTGGATGCCTTCCAGCTTCTCCATCCGTGGATTTCAGAGGGGCTTATTTTACATAATTGTCTATTTCGATGATTTCTAAAATGGTTTCATAGCTTCATGTGTTCTTTTGTCTTGGAGTTTAACTTAGTGCTGCAAGTAACTGCTTTGCTCTTTATCTGGTGTTTAAAAGTTTTTGTTCAGTGACTGGGAAGCACTGTTGGATGTTAACAGTAAACTGAGGGAGGAACCCTGGACTCAGAGGCAGAAAGCCTGGGTTTGTGCAAAGCAGGCGTCTTTATTACTGTGTGACCTTCAGCAAGCTCCTTGGGCTTTCTGAATCTCTGCTTCCTCATCTGTAAATAAGGGTTATGCTACCTGCCCCATATGACTGTTTCTATTGTTAAATAAGGCAATGAATATGAGTATTCTTTTCAAACTGTTAAGGGTCTTGCAATTATAATTATTGTAATTCCTTCAGAAAATATTTATTAAGCTTCTGTTGTGTTCTGGTTACCAGTGATCTTGTGGGAAATGAGCTTATATTCTTGTGTGTGTGTGTGTGTGTGTGTGTGTGTGTTGGAGGTGGGTAGGGGCGATAGAAGACAGGGAGACTGTCAATAAAAGGGTTAAGTAACAAATAGGACCGATTCAGATAATGGTAACCATTACAAAGAAAATAAAACAGAGCAATGAAATAGAGAATGAGTGGAGGGGAATGGTTCCTGATAAGAAATCAGGAAACATCTGTAAGCTGACATTGAAATGTCATGTGAAAAGCAGGTAAAGAGAATCCAGGCCTGGGAAGCAGCAAGTGCAAAGGTCCTGGGGTGGGAACAACAAGCTTAGGGAATCGGAAAAGAGAAAGGGCAGAGGAAACTACAAGAAAGTGTGTGCATCAGGAATGAACTGAGAACGAGGCAGAGAATGTCACAAGAAGTGGGAGAGGTTGGCCAGATCCTGGTCATGGAGGGCCTTGTGGGCCCTGTAAAGAGTTCGTATTTTATTCTATGTGCAATTGGAGATTTTAACAGGGAGGTGATGGGACCAATTTTCTGGTTTAGAAATATCTCTCCTCCTAGAGTGTGGAGAACAGCTTATTAGGCAAGGGGAAGTGTGAAACCAGTTGGGGGCTATTGCAGTAGCCTAGGCAAGGGAAGATGCCTGCACACCAGAAACAGCACGGATGAAACCACTCTTAGGGTATGTGGTGTGAAGCTCAGGGAGCTGCTTTTGTATGAAAAGGGCAGTCTTCTGGTGTAAAGGAGGATGCCTTGTGTTTCCTCTTTGCTCTTCTGGTTTCTTGCTCTGAGGAGTATGGAGGGAGTTGAGGAAGTGGGCAGGGGCAAATGTTACATTTTTTTTTTTCAGATGATGCAGGTTTTGGACTGCAGATGCCTATGATGAATCAACAAGCATTTATTGACTGGAGAAAGGTTTTTATAGGCCTTTGGTTTCCACTTCAGACCAGTCTTTTCTGTGGACAAACTGGGCATCCTTCCAGAAGCCCAACAGGGAATAGACTCCATTATTTGTATCTCCAGTGTGCACAGGAGCAGCAGTGATCCCAGAGAGGGCCACCCGTATGGCTATGTAGGTTGTCCCCTACACAAGGGCACCAGGTTGAGAAGTGGGGCCCCAAATCCAGGTGAAGTTTTTCTCACCAAGCAATTTGCCCCGGCATGGAGCTGCATTAGCAGAGGGAAATGGGAGTCTTTTCCAATGGGCTCCAAGACACCATCTGGGCTGGCAGTAACCCTTCCTAGGCCCTGGAGACTTCTGCTTTGTGGCCTGGTTTCCTGGGAGGCTCTGTCTTCACCTACTTTATTCCAGTCCGTCAACATTTATTTTAGCAAATATTTATTGAGTAGCTACTGTATGCCAAGCAGTGGATTTACATTGATGAACAGGAAGACACACATCCTGCCCTCATGAACTTATAGTCTAGCAGAAGTCATTCCAGCTTGCTTTCTTTCTTTTTTTGAGACGGAGTCTCTCTCTGTCACCAGGCGGGAGTGCAGTGGCTCGATCTTGGCTCACTGCAACCTCCGACTCCTCGGTTCAAGTGATTCTCCTGCCTTAGCCTCCCGAGTAGCTGGGATTACAGGCACACGCCACCACACCCAGCTAATTTTGGTATTTTTAGTAGAGGTTTCACCATGTTGGCCAGGATGGTCTCGATCTCCTGACCTCGTGATCCGCCTCCCTCAGCCTCTCAAAGTGCTGGGATTACAGGCATGAGCCACTGTGCCTGGCCCCAGCTTGCTTTCTTCATGGCAACTGGAGAGAGATGTCTTTCTAGGGAAGCCTGAGCTGATCTCAGCCCCTGTTCTTTGAGACATTAGCTATTACCACCTGACTTGTGAGCACCTCTTGGGGTTGGGAAACAATGACCACCATCCACTATGCACACATATACCTTTGTCTAGAGTTTAGGGGAGCTGGGACCAGCGTGGTTTATGGACTGTTATTAGCTTAACTCCTTCATCCTCTACTTGGGAGCAGCATAAACTCACACGCAAAGTGACACTGAGGTTTCCATTGGAAAAGGGGAAAATTAATTATTGAGCCTTGAATCTTCATAAAAACGCTCCTTTAACTAGGTATACTTTTCTGTATTGCACTTCAACAAAAAGTTAAGAAAACACCACTTAAGTTTGTCAACCTGCCAGGGTCTGAGCTCAGAGAAATTAAGACAGGGCTGAGGCCGGGAGTGGTGGCTCACACCTATAATCTCAGCACTTGGGGAGGCTGAGGTGGGAAAATCACTTGAGGCCAGGAGTTTGAGACCAGCCAGGGCAACATAGTGAGACCTTATCTCTACAAAGAATAAAAAAATTAGCTGGGCATGTTGATGAGCACCTGTAGTCCCAGCTACGCAGGATGCTGATGTGAGAGGATGGCTTAAGCCCAGGAGGTTGAGGCTATGAGGCTGCAGTGAGTCGTGATTGTGCCACTGCACTCTAGCCTGGGTGACAGAGCAAGAATTTGTCTCAAAAAAAAAAAAAAAAAAAAAAGAAAGATGGGTCAGGCACTTCCATCAGGTCTTCCTGTTGTCTCTGTATCTTGATGGGATCCTCAGGTCCTTGGCCTATTTTTCAGCTTAACCGAGTAATCAGATTATTTTATCAGACTTTGAGGAATCCATAAGAAATTGCATTATAAACTGTGGTGTCCTTAGATACAACAAACACTTTGGTTAACACTGGGGGATACCCCTCTCTAGGGCCCTCTTTCTCCCCAGCTTCAAGGTGGTTGGGGAATAGAATTAGTCATAGCTTGCTTGGGAAGCTTGGAATGAGAGAAAGAAAGACAGAACTGGGTGGTTTTCAGATGTTTTTTTTCCAGGCTGCGGTGGAGCTGGGAGAATGAGAGATTCCATACATCTTGTGACCAGATGTGGTATCTTCAGCTGGGACTAGGCTGTATCAACAAAACAGAGTCAATTTTCAACCTTCCCTCTTTATTTACCTTTTTATTTTACTATTTACATTGTGTGTGTGTATCTTTAATTATAAAAATAATGCCCACTTCTCCCCTGTCAACATCTTTTTTTTTTTTTTTTTTTTTTTTTTTTGAGACGGAGTCTCGCTCTTTCACCCAGGCTGGAGTGCAGTGGCGCGATCTCGGCTCACTGCAGGCTCCGCCCCCCAGGGTTCACGCCATTCTCCTGCCTCAGCCTCCCGCGTAGCTGGGACTACAGGCGCCTGCCACCTCGCCCGGCTAATTTTTTGTATTTTTAGTAGAGACGGGGTTTCACCGTATTAGCCAGGATGGTCTCGATCTCCTGACCTCGTGATCCGCCCGCCTCGGCCTCCCAAAGTGCTGGGATTACAGGCGTGAGCCACTGCGCCCGGCCCCCTGTCAACATCTTACAAGAAAATGTTCAAATGTGTAGCAAAAATACCTAATTAAGAAAATGAGACCTACTGGAAGGGAACCACAAAGAAAGTGAAAGTTTCTGATAACCCTGTCTTCTGGAGAGAACATTGTCATTACTTGTTTGTTATATAATCCTCCAGATTTTTTTGTTTTTAGTACGTACTAATGTATACTATTATGATTGCTTTAACAATCAGATATTATTTATCTATTTTGCCTCTTTAAAAAAATTTAACAATTTATCCTGGACACCTTTGCATGTGAGAATTTGTTTATTATTATTTTTTTGAGACAGAGTCTTGCTCTGTGACCCAGGCTGGAGTGCAGTGGCTCCATCTCCGCTCACTGCAACCTCCACCTCTTGTGTTCAAGAGATTCTCCTGGCTCTGCTTCCCAAGTAGTTGGGACTATAGGCATGTGCCACCACCCCGGCTAATTTTTTTTTGTATTTTTAGAAGAGATGGGGTTTCACCATGTTGGCCAGGATGGTCTCCAGCTCCTGACCTCATGTGATCTGCCCGCCTCGGCCTCCCAAAGTGCTGGGATTATAGGTATGAGCCATTATGCCCAGCCCATCATGTGAGAATTTATTGATCTACATTATTCTATTATTAATTTTATTTTTAGAGACAGAGTCTCACTGTGTCACCTAGGCTGGAGTGCAGTGGTGCGATTATAGCTCACTGCAGCCTCAAATTCCTGGGCTCAAGCGATACTCCAGCCTTGGCCTTCCAAATGCTGGGATTATCGGCATGAGCCACCACACCTGGCTATTCTATTTTTAAAAGTTGTTCTACTGAAATGTGAATTATGTACCACAAAATTCATCCATTTTAAGTGTACAGTTCATTGACTTTGGTAAATATTCAGAATTGTGCAGCTAACACCATAGTCCAATTTTAGAACATCTCCATCACCCTAAAAGATTCCTTCTGCTCATTTGCAGTCACTCCCTGTTCTCATCCTTATCTCTAGGCAACCACAGTCTATTTTCTGCCTCTATAGATTTGCCTTTTATGGGCATTGCATATAAATGGAATCACACAACGTCTGTTTTTTGTGTGTGTGTGTGTGTCTAGCTTCTTTTAATGAGCATAATGTTTTTGAAGTTCATCTATGTTGTAACATAGATCCATACTTTGTTCCTTTTCATTGCTGACTAATATTCCATTTTAGGATACAGCACGTTTGGTTTATCGCACATTTGTCAGTTGGTAGACATTTGGATTGTTCCCAGTTTTTGGCTATTGTGAATAATGCTGCTGTGGACATTTATGTGCAAATCTCTGTGTGTACACAGGCTTCATTCTTTTTGAGTGCCTAGCTAGAGTATGGCTCTACCATTATGCATTTAGCCAAACTCCATTGGTGGCAATTTACTTGGTTTTCAATTTTTTGGGATGATATAAATAATGCTTTATCAGACATCTTTGTACATACATCTTTGTATATATGAGGGACTGTTTTTGAAGGATATATATTTAGAAGGGAAAGTTCTGCATCAATGGCTATAAACCTTTGAAATTTCAATAGCTAGTGTCAAAGTGGTCTTCTAAGAGAAATTGCCCTTAATTTATACCGCCACTGTTCTCACACACTTGTCGATATGGGCCGGAATTAATAGTCTAATCTCCTAAGTGAAAAGTCTCTCATAGTCATTTGAATGGGAATGTCTCTCATTATTAGAAAGGTTATTGACCATTTGTAAGTCTTTCTTAATTTTTTTTTTGAGGCGGAGTCTCACTCTGTCGCCCGGGCTGGAGTGCAGTGGCGCTATTTTGGCTCACTGCAAGCTCTGCCTCCCGGGTTCACGCCGTTCTCCTGCCTCAGCCTCCCGAGTAGCTGGGACTACAGGCACCCGCCACTGCCCCCGGCTAATTTTTTTTGTATTTTTAGTAGAGACAGGGTTTCACCGTGTTAGCCAGGATGGTCTCGATCTCCTGACCTCGTGATCCACCTGCCTTGGCCTCCCAAAGTGCTGGGATTACAGGCGTGAGCCACCGTGCCCGGCCTGTCTTTTTCTTAATTTTGTATTGGGTTATTGATCTTTTCCTATGGCTTTGAAATAACTATATTTTAGGAAATTGGCTCTTTGCTTATAAGATGTACTGTGAATTTTTTTTATTTGTCAGTTTATCTTTTATTCCCCCAAAACTGTGTTCATGGCTGTTGTGCTGTACAGATGTCTTACATTTTTAAGTAATTATAATGTGTTAGGAGAAAAACTCCTGTGAACATTTTACAGTATCACTTAGCTATTTATAATATCCCCAGAAGGAGGTGAGGAAGGTAAAATATTGGTGGGGAGAAACCTGAGGAATGTTTTATGTGCTCCATCTACCAAACATCTGGATGATTAGGAGACATTTTTTAACCTCTTATTTAGTTATTTTTGTGTCCTGTAAGCCCAGCCTCCATCCATTAGTGTGAAATCTGAGAACTGAATCTGGATTTTTTGGGGCCTTCTGGCCCCTTGCTGGTATAATACTGACAGACATTATTAATTGAGTGCATGCTGTAGGCCATTTGTTCCAGTTAATCCTTGCAATAACACTGGAGATAGGCAGTTATTTCCCCATGGAAAATGACACTGGAATTTGACAACAACTTGCTCAAAATCATACAGCAAATGCTGGAGATGGGATTCAAACTCATATTAGCCTGACACCCGAGCCCTGTGCTGAACTAGGACTTCCTTCATCCTCCCTTCCCGAAGCATTGGATGAGTTGGCCTAGCACTGATCAATAAGGGGATATTTCAACAGGGCTTTAGAAAAGGATAAGATCCCCAAGAAGGTACATGTATGGTGAGAAGGCCACTGACTTGAGCATGGCTGGCAAGGTCTGTGGGTCCTAGTCTTACCCGCTGTCCAAACTCTTTTCTTGTAGTGAGAGACAAGGCATGCGATTGCAACAGAGTCCAGGGAGTGAGAGCAGGAAAAGTGGATGGGTTCCTAAGACCTTTGTGGGTTTTCTGTTTGGTACGTGGCAGGAATTAGCTGACTCTTGGCAGTTGGATCTCGGTCTGGTGGAGAGACATCTGGGGCAGTGGGAGAAGAGAGGGGTTTCAGGCTCCAGCTCCAAAGTCAAAGTGGTTTCTAGATTCATATTGCTCTGCCTGTGATATTTTGACACCGGGAGATGCTGTAGGGGGGTTGGCTAGACTGACTAGGACTGGAGATATGGAAGGCCTAGAAAGGATATGGTCAAAACCCATAAACATCTCGGGGGTCTGGGAAAGGGTGGACATACTCTTGCTCATTCGCTGCTTCCTCAGGAAGGCTACAGTGCCCAGTGCAACTGTGGGAAGGGGCCACACAAAGATGAATCATTTGCGGGCCCTGCACTCAAAGGACTCACTGTCTGGATAGGGAGATGGGATCTGTTCAGACGTTGCTGGAAGTAAGATCGAAATGATAACACAAGAGGTGCAGGTAACAGAGCAGAAGGAGCTCAGACTCTGCAGTGAGACAGGCCTGGCCTTGAATTATGTTCCATAAGAGCAACAACAACAATATCCCTCATGTGTTGCATGGTGTGGTGGACGCAGAGTTCCCTCGTCAGGATTGAAGGACATATCCCCAGGTCCGGGAATTTACTGTGAGATGGTAGCTCTCAGCTGCCTGCCCTCTTGGAGAACTGCTTTGGCTGAAGAGAGCTGCCTCACCCAAGATCACATCCCCTTCCCAAAGGCCCACCTACCTCACCGCAACCTGGGACAACTACAAAGGGCCAACCTCAGCTTCAGTGCTTCCCTGTGGAGTCTGCTGAGGCCTTCACTGGTCTTGGGGTGTGGCCTGGTTTCTTGCTAGGCTCAATCCTTCTTCCTTCTCCCTCCTGCGAGTTTTGAAACTAATAGCACACCGTAACACACTTCCTGTATGGTAGTCTACATCTCTGAGTTTGCTTCCCAGGGGGCCCAATCTATAATACATAGATGATCATAGTAGACCTCTGAGTTGGGATTACTTGCTTCATTTTACAGCTAAAGCACTTGAGATTTAGGACTCAGTGGCTTGCCCAGAGTCAGCAGATAGCCCATCTCAGGTTCAACCCAAATCTACTTATTCCCAAAGCACTCTCTTTCTTTATTGCCACTGTCTAGGTGTGTGACTCTAAACAGTAGAAACCATGGGGTTATAAAACCGGCTTGCAGGAACAGAACTCAAAGTTCATTTGGTCACAGCTCCTGTTCTTTAATCTCTGGATCTGAGTTTCCTCCTTTGTAAAATAGGGACAATGGTACTTAAAGCAAAGTGTTATAAGGATGGGGTGCCCAACTCATCCTGATTTGCCTGGGACTTTCCTAATTTCCCCACTGAAAACCTTATATCCTAGGAATCCCCTCCATCCCTGAGTCTTGATGGTTGGTCACCCTATGTGAAGATCAACTGAAGTTGATCCAGTGAGTCATTCATTCAGCAAATCTTTATTGAGCATCTACTATGTGCCAGGTGCCGTTTTAGGGTCTAGGGATACTGCATGAACAAAGCAAAGTCCCTGCCTTCCTGGAGTTACCTCAGGAGCAGGAGGCAGACTGTCATGAAATAGACAAATGAGGACATACTATGATGTTGAGCACTGATAGGTGTGATGAAGGAGACTGAAGAGACTAGGGGGATGCGGTGTGCTGGGCTGGATGCTGGAGAGAATGTCCTGTTTTAGGGAGAGGGGACAAAGGAGGCCTCTGGGGTGAGGGGATCTTTGTGCTAAGACCTGAATGAAGGGTGAGTTGGCCATGCAGATCTCAGTGGAAGTGCTTTGCAGGTGGGAGAAACAGCATGTGCCATGGCCCTGGGCATTTTTAGCAGGTTTAAGAAAGATTCAGGAGGCTGCTGTGGCAGGAGCACCATCAGCCAAGGGAGAGAAATAGAAGATGAGGTCACAGAGGCATCAAGGGGCCATAATCATGCAGGACAGTGGCACAGTCAGGGGGATTTGTGACTGTTATGCTGAGAATAGATGATGAGTCTATTTGAGGATCAGAGAAGTTTCATACGGGAAGCCATATTGAAAACATGGGCTCGGGAATCAGACTCCCTGAGCTTCCGCACCCGTCAGCTGTGGAACCATGAATTATTTGCTTACTGTGTTTAAGCCTTGGCTTCCTCAGTAGTAACGCAGGGATAATACAGTACCTGTTTTATGGAGTAGGTTTGTTGTGAGGGTTAAATGCAAAAATGCACATAGAGGTTAGCACAGAGCCTGCTTTTTTTTTTTCAGCTTTTCTTTTTGTTGTGATAAAATTTGCTTCATTTTTAATATTTATTTACAATATACTGAAGATAAAATGTACAGTTTTCACCATTTTTAAGTGTACGTTCAGTGGGATTGAGTTCATTCACATTGTCTTGCAACCGTCACCACTATTCATCTCAGAACTTTTTCATCTTCCCCAAATGAAACTCTGCACCCATTAAATACTAGCTCCCCTTCTCCCCCCCAACCCCCTAGCAACTCCTATTCTACTTCTGTCTCTATGAATCTGACTACTCTAGGTACCCCGTATGAGTAGAATCGTACACTGTTTGACCTTTTGTGACTGGCTTATTTCACTTGCATAATGTCCTCGAGGTTCATCCACATTACAGAATGTGTCAGAATTTCCTTTCTTTTTAAGGCTGAATAATATCCTATTGTATGGATAGACCACATTTGTTTATCTATTTATCTATGATGGGCATTTGGGCTGCTTCCATCTCTTGGCTGTCTGTTGAATAATGCACCTGCATTCGGTAAGCGCTGGACTTACCTTTGCCATAGTTTTTGTCCTGGTTTGCTTGAGCACAGGGAAATGATAGGCACATAGGACCAGGAGGCAGGAGATGTAGGTTCTCGATTTGGGTGGGGCTGACTTGTTTATTGAGTCTCAGCTCTGTCCTCTGTGAAATGGTGATGCAAATGCTTACTTCAGGAGGCTTGTTTTAAAGACCAATTAGATATATTCTGTAAACGTGATAGTTGTACCATCCAACATGATAGCCACCAAGCCACATGTGGCTATTGAGTATTTGAAATGTGGTTAGTCCCATGTGAGACGTGCTGCAAGGGCAAAATCCACGACGGATTCTGAGAACTTAATACAAATAAAAAGAATAGAAAATATCTTGTTAATAATTTTTTATATTGATTACACGTTAAAGTAATACTATTTTGGATATATTGTATTAAAGAAAATATATCTTAACATTAATTTTACCCCTTTTTAATTTTTTAATGTAGCTACTAGGAAATTTAAAGTTACACTTGTGACTTTGTGTTTTGATTGGACAGCGCTGGTGTAGCGTTCACTGCGCATTTTCCAATCATAATCAGCAACTTTCTGGGTGCCACTCCCTGGGTCTGGGATCTGAAGGGAAATTCTCTCTCCCAGAGCTCCAGGCTGACAAGTGATTTACATCACCAAGGTGCTGTAGTCTAAATGGTGATCAATGTTTATGGCCCATGGAAGCTTAAACAAGCCAAGAGTAGAATAGGCCTGGGCATTGCTGCCAGTAACGTCCAGCCTTTAACGTGCAGTTCTTGGCTACCTCACAAAGGGCGGTTTTCAGCGTCACCACTCTGCTGGGATTTGTGATTTAGCTCCGTGCTCCCCAGTGACAATAGATTTCTTCATTTCAAAGCCTAACTCCTACGAAGGCTGGGGCTGGGGGTGGGGAGGGCCTGTGATCGCCCGACTTATGCCTTCTGTGTATCACTAATTGTATTACCACAGTTTCTTTAGGGAAAAATCATGCATTCACTTAGGACTTAAAAAAAAAAAAAGATCTTCGGGAGAGTTGGTACCTCGTTTGGATGTAGAATGTTTTCCCCCTCTGGGGCAGAGGAGAAAAGAATTTCTATTTTGTAGCTGGGAGAAAGCTGTTGTGTACACACCCTCCCTCTTCCATTTTATCTCCCAACGGATAAGATCTGCAGGGAGCTGAGACAGCCAGTGTTTGTCACAGAAACAGAGATCAGTTCAGAGCCCAAGGCCGTGGGGGCAAAGGCATGTCTAGCCCAGGCCCAGGAGTGAGCGGGGTGGTAGTCAGGGAGGCCTGGGGAGTGGCCTGGTGACCTCTCAACTCTCTCCGTGCTCTGTCAACACCACGGCTTCCTGGCTAAGGCTCTGTCCAGGGCTGTGTGTCCAGGCCTTGAGGCTGTCACTTCTGTGGCCTTTCTGGCAGGCCCTCTGCCTTCTCCAGCTTTTCTGAGGGTCACACAGCTCCCTACTCCCTTGGAATTTTGTCACAAGAAATATTCTAACTTGGGGTCTAAGTAGTTTCCAAGATGAGTTCCTGGTGTTTGATGGTTTCATTCATTCACTGCTGAGGTGTTGGTCCCTGAGTAATGGAAGCCACAGGGCTGGGGGTGGTGGTGGTGGAGACAAGTGCTTCCCAGGGTGTTAAACTGTAGCAGTGAGATCTACATCCTCCTCTCATGTTTTGGTGGGGTGTGGGGGAATGCCCCAGAGATGCTGGCTTAGCAGGCCAGAGACCAGGCCCCGTCAGTGAGTGAACCACTTAGGGCAGGGAAAATGGTTCCTGCCCTGCCTGCTCTACAAGGTTGTTATGAGGATTAAATGAAATCCTAGGTATGAAAGCCATTTGCACATTGTAAAGGGCTATGTGAACACAGTATTACCTTTGCTTTTTCTGTAGCACCTAGCTTTATTTCTTAATTAGTTCATTCCCAAATATTTTTGAACCTTTACCACGTTCCAGGCTCTGAGATGGGCACAGGGACATACAATATTGAATAAACACATTCCATCCCCTTATGGCTCATGGACCAATATAAGGGAAAGACAAAAAGCAGGCAATTACAATTTAGAGGGTAGCAGCTGCAGTAAGGGTGTGGGCAGAGGATGCAGGAGCACAGAAGAGTTCTCGATCTTGCCTTTGAGGGCTGTGGAGGGCTTCCTGGAGGAAGTGACATCTAGGCTAGGGTCTGAGGGATGGAAACAAACATGTGGTCGGTTCTCAGTTAATGTTTGATAAATGAACAAGATAGTTTTAAATTGCTGTGAACTGTCAGGATAACTGCCCCAGTGTTTAGTTATCAATTTACAGATAGGAAATTGATTCAGAGAGGTTAAGTGGTTTCCCAGGGTGCCTAGCACCTAAGTGGCAGAGTTGGCACTAGAATCCAAGTTCAAGGCTCAGGGTGATTCTCCTGAGCTTGGGAGAGGGGGTGATTGTTTTGGTTATAGTGACAAGCTGCAGCTGCAGGGACATAGCTGGTGGGGGCATGGGATATGGTGCCCTCCAGTTTGAAGAGGACAAAAATGTCTTTATGAGACTGGGTTCCTGAGAAACAGACTGGGAGTCAGAGACTTCTGTGCAATAAGTTCGCTGAGGATTGCTCTCAGGATTAGTGTCCATGGAGGAGGGCAGAGGAAAAGCTGAACTGGGCTGCTGTCACTTTGAAAGCCTCAGCTGATCCCACAAGGGTTGCTGAAGCTGGGGTGACCTTTGGAGTTGGCCCAACTTGGGGAGAAGTGGTTGAATTTTATGCCCTCCCATCAACCAGTCACTGCAGTTGGTTTTCCCACAAAAGAAAAGGAAGGAGGCTTACTTGAGCCTAGAGCATGTTCTGGAGAGGGGCTCTGCTGGGAGCTGTCAGCCACCCACACTGTGGGCAGCTGGGGGAATGGTCCTGCCCTCCTGGCATGGGGCATAGACGCCAGCAGGGACAACACTAGAAGCCTCGGCCGTGAGACACAGAATCCCAGGCCTGTGGGAGATTCAGGCCCAGCATCAGCTTGGGAGTTCCCACAGAGTGGACAGAGGGTTTCCAGGGGGTGAGTAGAGATGGGGCAGGAATCCAGGAGGGGGCTCGAGGGTGGGGCAGGCAGGCAGTTTCCATGTGGAGGTCTGTGCCTCGGCAGGGAAACCTCTGCTCCGGAAAAAAGTTCGCTTTAGAGTGCAGGTCTTTGCTGGAGCAGGGCAGGCCAGTGAACATCAGAGTGGTATCCTGTGCAGGAGCTGCCCCAGGAGGGTTTTCAGCTCCCTGGAGTTGGGGCTCAGAGAGTAATGAAGGCTTAGCTTCGTGGAAAGCTTGGTGTCTGGATAGGCTGTGTCTTGGGAGGGGGCTGAGCTTTCAGCTGGTCCAGCTATGGGGACAGAAGAGGCCAAGGCTGGCAGATAACATGGGCACTGATACCACTCTTCCTTCATCAAGGAAGAGTCTCCAGGGTCCCCAGTCCAACTGCCTCAAGGGCGAGCTAATTTGGCTGCTGCTCCCGCCATAGCTGTTTCCATGGATACATTTCAAGCCTCAGTCTGGTCATCTTCAAAAGCATCAAAGGCAGCAAACCCCATCCATGCATAATCTTTTGTTATAGCCCCACAAATAGCTTTTGTTATAACCCATTCCCCGCCTCCCTCCCCCCCATCCTCCAAACCAAAGAAACCGGCTTCACTGTGGCACAGTCCTCTAGCAAAAGAAGCATTCGACTTTTTTCTGGAAGTTGGAAGACCTGAGTTTGAAACCCATCCTTGCCATTTGTAAAATGCAAATAGTAACACCCAAGGCACGGAGTTGTTGTAAGGATTCAATGAGATACATGGATCTGGATCTGAAAATGCACAGCACATTGCCTGGCCTATGGTAGGTCTTCATGAAATGTTGGTGTCTTTCCTTTCTCTTTATCAGTTAGGCAATTTAAGAATTACATCCCTCCAGTAGCACTCAAGTCTCTGTAACGTGTCTCCTTGAGTGTTACATGCACTTGATACAGAATAAGCTCTCCTTGATGTCAGTGTACTCTCCCTGATGACAAATGCCAAGTCATTGGTGATTGGAGCCTCAGAGGGTGTCTCTTGACTGTTCTTTCTGCTGACTCCCTAGTTAGGAAGGAACCAGTTATAGGGTCCTGAAGGCAAGTGGGCTGGTCTTTTTCTCCCTTGTCAAGGCCAGGCCTTTGCTGGGAGCAGGCAGAGGCACACAGGGCGGGGACGTACCTTGCCTCTGGAGAGTCTGTTCCAGCAGATGGCTCTGCTGCAGTTCTGCTTAGGAGGTTAATGGACACCAGATGTCTCAGCAGGCAAGTTTTCATTTTCTCCTGGAACCACTTAATTTGGCTGAACATCTGCCTTGGCTTCCAGGCTTTTCTATCACCTGAGCTTCAACACTGGGTCAGTGGCCAGTGGATGTCGGAGGAGCTTACAGTCCCTTTTCCTCACCTGGGGTCTTGGGGGCTGGGGGTGCCAGCCTGATTTGTGGGTTAAAGGTGGTGGTTGAAAGGGCAGGCATGGGGCATGGTTGGCTTCCATCACTGTCCTTCATGTCTGGTCTGTTGTCACCAAGCCTTCCTATTGGAAAACCAATATTAAGCCAACAAAATGGTGTGTGCCTGAATGGGGAATATATCCATCTGGACCAGGATTGGCTGATTGTCAAGAGCAGAGGGAGGCCTCTGGAATTGGCTTGAGGGAGGTGCCAACATGCTGACCCTCCTCTGCTCCAGGGCCTCCCTCCGTGCGTTTCCAAACCACTGGCAGCTGATCATCTCTGGGTAGTTGTGACTTGAGTTTTGTTTGGAAAGTGCCATTCTGTTACTGGTACCGCTGGTTTTTAAATGACAGTGTGTGTCAGCCTGGCCTAAGGACCTTAGTAAGCTGTAGATTGCTGGGCCCCACCATGGGATTCAATATGTCTATGGTAGAGCCCGGGAATCTGCATTTGAAGCAAGCACCCCAGGTAATATTGATGTACGTGGTCTTTGGACTGTGCAGAACAATACTGCTTGGAACCCTGTCTTTTTGGGATCTGGAAATTTCTTCTGCTTTCTATCCCAGGGAGGCACACATGCATTCATGGTCTTCCTTCTTTGCCTGGGAAACTACTCATCCAGTAAGACCCAGTGGCTTCAGCTATGAGACCTTTTCAGCCCTCGCCTTTTTGGGGGCAGAATTACTTGCTTTCTCCTTATTGCTTCTATAACATTTTGCAGGTACTTTTATAGGATGGCACTACTCACATTTACTATGGTCTTTTGTGTGTTCCTTTTTGGCTGGGAGCTTGTCTTTTTCATCTTTCTATTTGTGCTGGAACATAGCAAAATAGCATGTCATAGGCACCAATAAATACATATTGAGTGAATGAAAGAATCCTTGTCCAACCCCCTAAATATTAATAACATATTCTTATAGTATATAGGATCTTTCTAAAGTTTATTCAAATGAAACAATTTTAGTTTTGATAATATAGCTTATTTATCTTAAAAAAATATATTGGTGACATATAAAGGACACATACTTTTTCATTTTACAGCTCATGGTACTAGTCCTCATGGGACACAGTTTACCTTCTTGGCTGTAGCTATGCTCCCCTCCAAGCACACAAGCGGTGCCTTGCATACAGCCACCATATTGTCAGCCTCTCCTTTAATCAACTTGCATTTAAATGCCATTTTCCTGGTTACTAGCCAACCTATAGCCTGATAATGTGACCTGCAATTCATAAGTCCTTTCTGAAGGCTTGAATTTTTCTTAAGCATTTATACTGGTTTTTCATTTCTTTTTTGTCATTGTTCCTTTATTTAAGAGCTCAATGGTGTCTGTCTCAATGGCACATATCCAGGGGACAGAGACCAAGTGTTTGTAAATCTTTTTGGATGGGGCTTGGCATGTCAAGAAAGAATGAATAATTGTAGAGTGCTCATATAGTTTATAAAGCACTTTCCCATCAGCCATTCTTTGAGTTAGAGAATACGATTGCTTCCCCTTTAGGGACTCAATAACTAGGAAGAGATACAGCCAAAAATTGAATGCAGTTCTTTAAATCCCATGCTCTCGAAAATGATCATTGCAGCACTATTTATAATAAAAAACAAACAAAAGCAGAACCTATATAATAATGTTACAACTCTTTGATGGAATATTATACAGCGATTAGAAAAGAGGCCTCTAGAGGTGATGGATCCACATGGAAAATATTGTCACAGCAGTCATATAAAGTGAACAAAGAAAAAAACAAAGGACCTTGGAAACCATTTGATTGGTGGTGGGAGGTAAAATGCCATGGCTTAAAAAAAAATCTCAATCAGCAGTGCTAGCACATTGGTGTGATTGAAACACAGGAACACAAAACCGAACCCTCCACCCCCACTTCTGCCAGTACACATTTGCATTTATGAATGCTTCTGAGGTGCTGATGAAGTGAGAACAACTTTCAGCTGGAGCAGAGAGGTAGCGCGTGTGAGTGAGTCGCAGGAGTGTGGTCTGATGCAGATGATTAAGCCCATTGCAAATGCAGAATTAAGTAACTCTGATAACGGAGCCCTTGAGCATCTTTCTTGGAGATTAAACCTTTCAGGCTTTTAGCAGCTGAGAGGTGCTGGGGATTGGAGATAGCTGGCTTAAAAAGGATGGGAAGGGGGGCAGATATTGGATGGGGACAGGAAGGAAAATGCACCACATTCAGGTCAGGATTCTGTTCTGAAATTGGCTGTTGCTGTGAGAAGTGCTGGAAAATGTCCCATTATCTGGAGAGAGAGGACAGTGTGTCTGCTTGCTGCCTGTCTTTTCTTGCTTGTCTTTCTACAGGCTGAGGTTTTAATTTTCTGTACTGGCTGATTCTTCCAGTTTGTGTATGAGTTTTCATTCTTGTTTGGTGCCTGGGCCTGTTTTACATGTGAATGCCCTTTCGAAGAAAGGACAGTCATAGCCCCGTTTGCTGGGGAGAGAAAGGATGAGGCCTCGGCCCTGCAACCTCTTCCTTGCACCTGTTGACCTATTCAACCCGTGCATACATAGTGTGCACCTTTCCTGTGCTAGACACAGTGCCAGGTGCTGGGAGTAGACAGACATGGTCTTTGCCTTCATGGAGCTTACGATTAAACAGTGGTTGCTCAGGACTGGATACATAATTTGCAGGGCCCTGTACAAATGAAAAGGTAAAGCCCCTTTTCAAAAATTAAGAGTTTCAAGACAGTGCTAGCAGAGCACCAAACCAAGCACTGGCTACTGAATGCTAGTAGGTAGATTGCTGGTAGGTAGAATGCTAGGTAGATTGTAAGCCCAGGAAGCTGGCCCCATGGTTTCTTCAGGGAACCTTGTATAAGGATAGGGAGTTATTCCTTCCTTATTACCCCAATCTTCCTCATCACTGCATGTGGGGATTGAACAGCCTCTGAAGAAGAAGGTGTCTTCCTTGACTCAGTGGGCCTATGTAGAGAAATAATAAAACACAGATAAAAGGCAAGACAAACATTAAGTAAATACTGGTTGCCCGAGACATGTAGCTAAGGCCATGTAGACATATAAAGAATGTTCAACTTTTTTGGAAACATCTGAACATAAATCAGATGTAATGACAGAAAGCCTTGTCATCCAATGTTCCGTGGAGCAAATACACTGTGACCAGTCTAATTATTACAGACTTGAAAGACAGTCTCTATAGAAAGGCTTGTGCCCTGTATGATAACACAATTTACCAGTTTCTTTTTTTTTTTTTTGAGACGGAGTCTCTCTCTGTCACCCAGGCTGGAGTGCAGTGGCGCAATCTCGGCCCACTGCAAGCTCCGCCTCCCGGGTTCACGCCATTCTCCTGCCTCAGCCTCTCCGAGTAGCTGGGACTACAGGCGCCCGCCACCACGCCCGGCTAATTTTTTGTATTTTTAGTAGAGACGGGGTTTCACCGTGGTCTCGATCTCCTGACCTCATGATCCGCCCGCCTCGGCCTCCCAAAGTGCTGGGATTACAAGCGTGAGCCACCGCGCCCGGCCACAATTTACCAGTTTCTATAAAGCAACAGACAACCTACCTGGAAGTCATAATAAAATGAAGAATAACTACAATAGAATAGTTTTTGTATTTCCCAAATATTCTCTGGAATATTATTTTTAAGAAAGAGATTCTAACTAACTTGGGTAATTTGACAAATAAGTTTTGGAAAGGCTCATATTCTATTCCCTCTTGGAGATACATAATTCATATTAAAGTCCCATGGCTGTGAGGGAAGCCCTTTAAACTTTTAACACAATGTTATCTGATTATGATGCCTCTTTTAGAAAGTAATAACTAATAACAATGTAGTTAGAGAACAGGGATTCTGAAGCATATGCTTTGGAAAATGCTGGTGATGTACTTCTAAACTTCTGAGATGCATGATCTGGGATCACAGGATCTGGATTTCAGAGCCACTCATAACTATGGACAGGTTACATGGTCTTCTGGAGTCTGTCACCCAATCTGTTAAATAAAAATACCCACATGACACAGTTGTGTGGTTTAAATGAGACAGTACAAAATGAGAAGGAACATTTTGCAAACTGTGAAGTTGTCAAGCATTTAGTGATTATTGAATTGATACTGAAATAGGAACTATTATCTCTGTTTGAAAGTGGGTAAACTGAGACCTGGAGCGATTAAGGAGGCTGGAGTTCCATAGCCATTTCGTGGCAGAGCCAATCTCCCAATTCACAGTTCTCAGCAGGATGACTTTAAAACCAACTTTGCTTGTAGATTTTAGTTTGGAAAACAGGCCACCTTTTTGACAGGCATGTCCTGTGGAACAGCTAGAGGGAGAGGCTGGCATCAAAATGCCAACTTTTCTTTCCTTTCTAGCATTGACGTCTGATGTTAGCAGAATGATGAATTCAGGGGTGACAGATTTCTAGAGGATTTGTGTCCTCTTTAGGCCAGTACACCCTGTCATCTATACGAATCCCTTTTCTACCCTGAAAACCATCACTGAGGCTGATTTAAAAGGGAAGGTGGCTTTTCTTGTCATGAGTGAAAAAGAACCTGGTATGTTCTCTGTTGTGCATCTTTGAATGGGGAGGACGAAAACTTTGGAGAGGTGTGTTTTAGAAAAGAATATGTTGTTTTTCTTCCTTCTTTAAAATGGAAATCATGCCAGAGTGGAAAATGTAGAAACGGGAATTAGAAGACCTGGGTTTTAATCCTGTTTCTGCACCTAACTGACTGCCTGACCTTTGGCTGTTCCCTTACTTTATCTGGGTGCAAGTTTGCTATCTTAAAATAAGAGTATTGGACTAGTTTGCAAAATTTAGGGTTTTTGTGTCTTTGCATTTTTCCATGTTTATGTCACCTTTATTATTTTCTGCATATTTTTCTTTAAACTGATCCATCTATTCTGTACAAATTGTTTCGGAGGGAAATGTTATAAACTTCTGCAAATAAAAAGTCACCACTGATGCTGTATATTGGAGGTAACTCTAAGACAAAAGATAGGCTAGTTCAGGGGGCACTTTTTTGTTATGTATATTTTGTCTCAGTTAAAAAATTAAAAACAAAGAAAAAGCAAAAATAAGAGCAAAGAAAACATAAAATGCAACTATTAAAATAAATATACTGTATTTACTCTTTTACAACTCAAAGCTTTCATCCATCAGTGGCAGTAGATGATCCAAAGACGACCTTCTGGCTCCAAAGGTTTTGGTACAGATGATGTTTCTAGTGCAAACTAGGACACCATACTGCCCTTGCCAGAGAGCCACACATCTTTCTTAATCACACCGTAGCCATGGAAACACCCCCTCCTCCAACTTTGGCTGTCCTTAATGGGTGGTCCCCAGGGCTTGTCTCTAGGAAAACCCTGCCCCGCCTGGCAGACGGACTTGTCAAATGCATGGTTGTTGGTTTCACCTGGATTAAACTGCTCTCTCCATCTGGAGGGTTCCTGGCTTTCATTTCCAAATCAAAATCCTACTCACTCTTTGGATCCCACCTCCTGCATAAAGCTTCCTGGGATTCCTCCTAAGCCACAATGATCTTTTCTAAATTTTCTCCCTAAATTTTCACTCTGTACAAGTATTTTCGATTGGGTTGTTTTCTTTTTTGTTGTTTATTTTGGAGACAGGGTCTTGCTCTGTCACCCAGGTTGGAGTGCAGTGGTGTGATCATGGCTCACTGTAGCCTCAAACTCTTGGGCCCAAGTGATCCTCCTGCCTCAGCCTCATGATTAGCAAGGACTGCAGGTGCACACCAGCACTCCTGGCTGACTTTTTTATTTTTTGTAGAGATGGGGTCTTGCTGTGTTGCTCAGGCTGGTCTTGAACTCCTGGGCTCAAGTGATCCTCCCACCTTGACCTTCCAAAGTGCTGGGATTATAGGTGTGAGCTAGTGTGCATGGCTTAGGTTGAGTTTTTTAGAAATAGAGCCTGAGACGGGGCCTTGGGTGCATGCTGTTTATTGGCGTGCCTTTCTGGAAATACCTGTAAGGAGGTGGCAACAGAAGGATGGGGAGGGGGAGGAGCTGAGGGAGGAAGTGGCTTCAGGTGAGCCTAGTCTGAGCCTCATCCATGGGAGCTCTGGTATTAATCACACCACAAGTTGTTCCTCACCCCTAGATGAGATGAACAGTCAGCTTTTTGTATCCTCATGTCATCAGTCACTGGCCTCAGGCTGGCAGGGAGGGAGTGGGGGTAAACCAGTGTTGTGCTGGACCTGGCCCTTACGAGCTTGTGGTGGTCACGTTTTTAGGAATGTTGTGAGCCACTATCTTGCTGTGTGACTTTGGGAGAAGGTTGTTTTACATCTCTGTTTTCTCACCCATGAAAATAGGGGATCAGATGACCTCTCAGGAGGCTTTCAGCCCTGCACAGCCTCAGACTATGTGATCCTCCCAGCTGTTGCCACCTAAGTTAGGAGCATGAGTACAGAAACCATGTCTCATTGTATTACCTGCAGAACCCAGCACGTGAAACTTTCCTCCTTAGTCTCCAGACTTAGAGACCCAATCGTAAAAATAGATAACATTTATTGAGCACCTACTGAATAGAATACATTTTAGATCTTAGCTCATCTAATCTGTATATCAACGTTATGACATAGGTTTTTTTTTTTTCTATTTTACAGATGAGAAAATCGAGGCTCAGAAATATGAAATTACTTGTCCAGTCACACAGCTAGTAAATGGCCCATTTGGGATTCCAGCCCCAGTTGGCTTGTGCTTTCATGCATTTTCCATATTACCCTATTGGAAAAGGATTTAGAATAGGCTCTTGCTACATCAGGGTCCCATTTGGGATCTAGAGATTGCTTGGTTTCATCTCCCCTTCCACCTATTCTCTGTCTTGCTCAGTCTCAGTTCTCTTTCTTCTGGGTGGAATGGGTTGTAAGCCCATTTGCAACTCAGGCCCCTTTGTAACTGTTGAATAGGCAAATGAAGGAGGAAGGCTCCGAGGATGGAAGCCAGCTGTGCACTTGGCTGATGGTCTGGGATGCACAGAGGTGGGATGGGGTGGGTGAGCAATGGGAGGCTGCTAATGAGTGTTTCCCAGTGATGCCTCCGAGGGTAGCTGCAGCCTCTGCCCTGCTGTTTGGGGTTGTTGGAGCCATCACAGCACAGCCAGGATTTGCCCTTAGGCTTAGTGACAGGTTGGATCACCTTCGCTCAGAAGGCCTGGCCACTCTTTGCGATGTCTGGTCTGTGGTGTGGGTGATGGCAGCTGATGTGGACTCCTCGCCACCTGGAAATGCATAAAGTGCAGCTTAGCCCCAGGCCATGGGGAGACGTTCTGTGCAGCCCCCAGAGCCTTTGTTTCTCATGATTTCATTCAACCCTGTCCCCAACCCCCACCCAGTGTCACAGGGATCTTAGTCCCACCTCCCCAGGGTCTGGCCCAGGACCCCCATCTCCCACCAGCACTTGGTGTTTGAAACCTCCTCACATAGCTGTGGTTTATTTAGGCCCCTGCCACCCACCTGGGCACCTCCTCTGCATGGCTCCCCATTTCACAGAAGGTGCTGATGCCTTTCTTGTGATTCTGCCAGCAGAGAAATTGAGGTCAGGGAGATCGGCCAAGCACACTTTTTGGTGGCTTTTAAGGAGGAACGATCAGTTAGTGATCACTGTGGGCAGAGGGCTAAGGGGATGGCTTCAAGGAGAGAAAAAAGAGCAATCGGGTGGTTCCTGAATTGTAGAAATGAACACAGTGAAAGTACCAGGCTGGGCTTGGGGGTCAGAACCTCCCTCAAGCCCCTGAACATCAGCTTCACCACTCAGGATTTCTCACTTCAGTGACTGGCTTCATCATTCCTCCAATTGCCCAGGCCAGAAATCTGGGAGTCATCCTTGACTTGTCTCCCTCACCCCACAGTCTAATTGGCTGGCAAATCTTGTTGTATCTATTTTCTGTCTCCTGAGTTGAGTCCTTTGCTGTGGCCACTGCCCACTACCAAGGGCCCACCGGCTCTTACCTGGACTGGTTCAGCCATCTCTTTCCAGGCCTTGGTCTTTCTGCTTCAGCTCTCCTCCCTCAGCTCCCTCATCCATTCCCCTCTGCAGTCAGAAGTGTCTTCTAGAGGTGTACATTTGGCCTTATCATGTCAGCTCCAGGTTAGAGCCTGGAGTTACTGTAATGATTACCTCCAGGGCGAAGTTCAGACTCATTAGCCTTCCAGGAAAAGCAGCTCTTCTTGCCCTGCTCCTGTTTGACTCTCTGTGATGGGTGTCCCAAAACTACCTTAGGTTTGAGGATTCACTTGAGGGACTCACAAAAATTAGAAAAGCTGTTATACTCATGGTTATGGTTCATTGCAGCAAAAGGAGACAGATTAAAATCATCCAAGGAAAAAGGTGCATAGGTTGGAGTCCAGGGAGACACCAGGCATAAATTTCCAGTTGTCCTCTCCCAGGGGAGTCACTTGGATAGCGCTGAACTCTCCCAGCAATGATGTGTGAAAAACATAGCAGGGAAACCCAACTGCCCCTTGGTGTCCAGGGTTTTTGTTAGGAGAAGGGAGTCAGTCACGGAGGTATGAGTCACCCATGTGACTGACCTTGGCTACTCAGTCTCTATGCAACCCCTGCACGCCTGGAATCAAACCGATATAGCATGGGCTAGGACTCCAGGTAAACAAAAACAGGCCTTTATCATGAATGACACTGTTAGCATAAACTATGTGGGGTGGCCCAAAGCCCCAGTAATACAAATATACTCTGTTCCATCAGGCACAATATTCCAAGGGCTCAGAGTTTATTTCCTGGGGACTGGTCAAGGGCCAGTTCTTTCTTTGGAAGGTGCAGAGTTTGAGGACCCCAAGCCAGTGGAGTTAACCCTTTATTGCATACCTCACATCCACGATTCTCTCCAGTATTAGGCCATTCTTGCATTGCTATAAAGGAATACCTGAGACTGGGTGATTTATAAAGGAAAGACATTTAATTGGCTCATGGTTCTGCAGGCTTTACAGGAAACAAGGTGCCAACATCTTCTGGGGAGGCCTCAGGAAACTTACAATCATGGTGGAACCTGAAAGGGGAGTAGGCATATCACATGGCAAAAACAGGAGTGAGAGAAAGTGAGGGGGGAGATGCTATACACTTTTAAATAACCAGAACTCACCAGAACTCACTATCATGAGGACAGTACCAAGGGGGATTGTGCTAAACCATTCACGAGAAATCCACCTCCATGATCCAATCACCTTTTACCAGGGCTCACCTCCAACACTGTGGATTATAGTTCAATGCAAGATTTGAACGGGGACACACATCCAAATGATATAATCTCCCATATTTCCCACATTCCAGCCATATTATTTAGCTTGCACTTTCATGACTCTGCCTTTGCACATATTGTTCCTTCTGCCTTGAATTCCCTTCTGCCTCATCTTCCCTAGTCTAACTGGAGAGCTCTCACTCATCCTGTCCTGTGTGGAGGCTTCCCTGATGCCCCAGGCAGGCTGAGTTTCCTCCTTCCTGTGTACACATGCACTGTCAATGCCTGCCATAATTTGTGGATTCTTCAGCATCCTGTGGATGGGTTCAGGTCTATTTTCCACACAATAGGAAACACTATTAGCTCCTTTAGCATGAGAAATGTGCAGTCCATTAAAATGTTTATTTTATGTTTTTCCAATGATAAAAGGAATACTTGCTCATGGTAGAGAAATTTGGGCAGCATATTCCTTTTCAGCTTTTTCTCTCCAATGTTTTCCGTGTGTGAATCATTATAATCCGGGAGACCATAGTGCCTGGGCCTGGGTTTGCCTCCACAGGGCTGCTAATGTTGTTCCAATCTCTCTGAAGTGGTGAATGAGGGCGACTCCACACCTATGCTCTCCCAGCCTCCAGAGACTTGTGGGAACTGAGGACAGAGTGTGGAGGAGGAGGAAGAGAAACTCCTTTTTTTCTTTTGTAGGAAGAAGAGGTGGGGTAGTGATGGAGTAAGGGAAGACTTCCCAAAGAAGTTGACATTTGGGCCAGAACTTGAAGGAACTTTAGGATTTTGCTCAGGGATGGGAGGGAAGAACTTTCCAGGCCAAGGTCATGGAACAAAGGGGTGACTGGCTGAGCTCAAGGCAGTGGGGCTCCCCCACCAAGGGTCCCCAGCCCTGGGATGTAACATATCACTTGACTTTCCTTTGATCCTACACAGGAGTTGTTTCCAGGGGGCCACCCTTACTGAGCTGCTGACCCCAAGTTCTGTTTTAGTCATGGGGCTTCTTTGTTTGTTTTGTCATTTGGCTCTGGATGTGTGTGAAATCCTAATTCAGGTCCCAAATAGCTGACTGACTAAAACCTAATGAAACAAAAAGATGGAGGAAATGTGCACTAAAACAGTTGTTGAGTAACCCCAGGTAGCTTCAGTGCATGCCAGCTTTAAGCCTATAAATACATTGATGGGCACCTCTTTCTCTTCTGAAACAGCAAGCCCTGAGGATTGGAGCCAGCCGGTGATATTCCATTATACTACATTTTCAGTTTTAGGGAATCTTTTGAGCAAAATGGGACCTTTTGGGGCCAACCTGTCATACTCAAGACCATGGCGAAACCTATCTGTTCATGCCAAGAGCTCAGCGTCCTACCTGAGTCCTGCTGAATTGCCTGTTCTCATCTCCTGCCTTCTAAATCACTCACTGGTGCTTCCTGTCATGGTAACTAGCACTTTCCACTCCTTATTCTGCAGCCTTTGACATCACCAGGGCTGAAAAGATCACTGGGCCTTCATGGGGTATTTTTCCAATGCGAATTGACTTTGTATGTGTTGGTGAAATTACCAGAATCTTCCACCGATTGTGTGAGGATGTTTCTAGACCCAGTTCTGTTCTTTTCTTGCCGTGTGTTAGTCTCTACTTTGTCACTTACTGGTCCTGGGATATTGGATGGGTTACTTGACCACTCTTGTGTGTTAATTTCACCTGTTAAGTGGGGATGATTATTTCTCAGTGTTCTGGCAGGATTAAATGTGAATATACATGAAAAGCACTTAGAATAGTACTTGGCACATAGTAAGCATTTAGAAATGGTTATAGTATTGTGACTGTACTCTTAGATCCATCTCCTGTTTTAAACTCTGGATTGTAGGAAAATAAGAGATTCAAGGAGAGCTGGGTTCATTTTATCAATTTACTCTGTGATGCTCGGTGTCAATTCTTCCTCTAAGGCCTTAATTTGGCCACAGTGAAAATGACAGGGGTGGATTCAATCAGGAATGACAGAGACATGAAGGACATGAAAGTTCTGGATTTTCTCACCCATTTCCTGCTGGTCCCAGACATGCTCTCAGACTATTCTGAATATAGCCCTCCTGGCAGCCATTGTAAATGGATTAGAAGGCACTGGAGCTGAAATCTGTTTTCTGTCCCTGGATTACAGGAAGTGTAGGGAATGTGGGGTGCATGGGAGATGATATAGTTTGGATGTGTGTTCCTGCCCAAATCTTGTATTGATCTAATAATCTATGATCTTAAAGGGATTGGAGGAGTCCAATTTTCAGGCTCCACAGATACTTCATCCCCTTCCCATACAGCTCTGCCCATTAAATATGACAGTAGATAAAAACTGACTTCCAGAAGGCACTCGGGACAAACGATTTGATGGAGAATGAGCAGGGGCTTGCCTTACCAGCTGAAACATTTCCGAAACCTCAGTTTGTCCAGTTCTCTCTGCATGATATTCAAGACAGTTTTACTGAAGGTCTGAACACATGTTATCTCTGGCTTTGGATTTGTTTTTAATTTGGTTTAGCCAAGGAGCAGAAAAGAGACAAAATTGACTGGAGCTCAAGGTTTGTAGGATAAAATCCTGAGTGGACAGGACCAAATTATGGTGGCTCCTTCTTGACTGTGATGATATGTCCTCCTCTGAATGGCGGAAATCTAGACAAGTGTTTTGTCTTCAGTGGAACCTACAAAAAAAGGACAAAGACCCTGTAGCAGTCACTGGTCTGATTCTTTTAGCTTCTGTTCTTTCTTTCTACCATCCTTCAATGAATCCAGTACTCTGCTTAGGAATACCACCCTTTCTCAAGTTTACTCAAATTCTTTCTTTAATAATGTAAGGAGAATTCCCAATGTGAAGAGAATGGGCAGGGGAGCAGGGAGCAGTAGTTCTTAGGCCAATTTTGCATCTTTCCCTATTTGCCTTTATTATCATGCACTAATTATTCACAGAGAGCCTTGCCCTTTGTGGGTTCGCATTAATTTAGATTGCTTTTGAAAAGCAATCAAGGAAGGAATGAAGTGATCACGTATCAAAGGGAAAAAGATATGGCATCAAAGAGAGGCAGTATGCTTTGCACAACTGGCCATGTCAGGTTGCTCTGAGCTTTCTCCAGCCCAAGAAATATCAGAAAGTCCATCTGAGCTCTCCTAGCCCTGGTGTGGCCCCATTCATCTTTCTTCATGTCCGTTCTCTCAGTGGATAAGAAGGTGGAGAAGGCATATGTGGCAGATGATTGCTGGGTAGAGACAGGACTCTTCCTCACTCAGCCTCAGTTGCCTCATCTAGAAAATGAAAAGGTGGATTAGATTATCTTTCATGCCCTTCTCTCTAGGTCTACAACTCTCTGCCAAAGTTGTTTTGAAGATCTATAATTGTGTAACATAACAAATGGACACACTAATTGCCTGCTCCTAATCCATAAGGTTCTCCTTGCTCAGTCTTCCCTTGGGTATTATTAGGAACAGAAAGGTGAACTAATATTTCTATATCTCTCTCCTGCTTCAATTATCCGTGCTATTAATTTTGGTCATGGATTTTTCAGTTGTCAGCCTTTTGTTTTATTTGGGTTCTTACGAAAAACTGTGTTATTGAAGTATAATGTACACATAGAAAAATGCACATTTGGTAAGGGTACAGCTAGATCCTTGCTTTTTATGATCACTGTCTTGTATTTTTTCTCCCCTCACCCCCTCATCCTACTTCCTTCTAATTTGGGATAGGCACAGAAAGGGTCTAGGACCAGAGTCCCATTCCAAATCTATTGTTCCCATAGGCTTCTGGCAGAGGGTTGTTTGCTAAATGAGTTTGGGGGATTTGTTGTGAACCTGGTTTCTGTTTCTGTAGTCACTGTCAAGGGTGAATATGAAGAATTGCAGGTGTTCTGAGGGCGTCTCTGATGGGTATAAGTCACGTCGTACACGGCCTTGTATGGGACATCCAGTGAGTGAGCGTTCGGTGAAATGAAATCGAGGCTGAGGGTAGGACCCTGGTGGATTGAAGAGGTTGGCAGGGAAAAAGGAGGCAGGGCAGGAGAGTGAGGCAGAGCACGCCCTGTCAGCAAGAAGCAACACTGATGAAGCTGTGGCAGGGTCCTGATTTATATAAGACAAGGGGGCTGGTGGTGTACACAGAGGGGGCAGCCAATAAGAGACAGTGGCTGACTTCTTAAGCTATTCTTCCCAGCGGAAGGGGCCCAGGGCTGGGAAGGGCTGCTGGATTTGTGATTAGGAGGTTGGCAAAGACTGTGCTTCCTTGAAGAGGTGAAAGGTGCTGTGTGGAGAGAGAAAGGATGTGGAGCACTCAGCACAGTATCTGCGCGTGGGCTGGTACAGTTCTCCCCTACTTGCCCTCAATCACTGGACAGCAGTGATGAAATACCACCCTGCCCCTTCCTCAGTTAGTCCACTGACTGTGCCCCCTCTCTGCAACTTTTCACCTTGGAGGCACATTGCCTTTTAGAAAGATCACCATTAAAACTTTTTGCTGAAGGACAAACTAACACAAGAACAGAAAACCAAACACTGCATGTTCTCACTCATAAGAGGGAGTTGAACAATGAGAACACATGGACACAGGGAGGGGAACATCACACACCAGGGCCTGTCGGGGGGTGGGGGCTGAGGGAGGGATAGCATTAGGAGAAATACCTAATGTAGACGACGGGTTGACAGGTGCAGCAACGCATCATGGCACGTGTATAACTATGTAACAAACCTGCACGTTCTGCACATGTATCCCAGAATTTAAAGTATAATAAAAAAAATTAAAAAAGAAAACCAAAAAACTTTTTGCTGAAGGAAAAGTAAGAACGTGGGGAGACTTCAGTGCCCACTGGCTATAGAAAGGGCTAATTAACCTTGCTTTGGTGCTGCCGAAATGACAAGCTGTTCCTCTGTAGAACAGCAGATGCCCCCGATGTTTATTCAAGAGCAGCTTATCGATTGGTGGACTCAAATTGGGTAGATTTCAATAACTGGAAATAAACATCCACCTTAGACCGCCTAAGGACACAGCATGATTATTCCTGGGGTCAGTCGTACATGGCAGGGTTTGGGGAGGGCAGGAGTTGACCTGCTCAAGCTGGTTCATTCCTTCATCTCACAGTTAGCTGAGGTTCTCTGAAGGTCAGGTTCCCTATCTACAAGATGGGCTAAGTAATACTTCCCTGGTGAGTTACATGAGGATTAAACAAGTTTCTGTTTCTCAGGTACTTATGGTAGTCCTTAGCATGTGGTAGGCATTTCATAAAAGGTGATATTGATAATACTACCAGCAAGCATTTATTGAGCGTCCCAGGTGCTGTTATAGAATGAATAATACAGAACCCCTATTCTTAAGGAGCCGACAATGTAACAATAAAGATTTATATTACTCAGGAAGTAGTCACAAGGCAGTGTGATAAATATTGTAATAGAGAGACACTCAGGGTACTGTGAGAACATAGAACGTCAGATTCTCTTTGGGAGAGAAGGACAAGGCTTCCCTGGAGGTTAAGTTAGATCTTGAAGGCAGAAGGGCAGAGAAAAGCCTTCCAGGCCCAGAAGACTCCAAGTTCAAAGGCGACAAGGTTTGAGACAATGTGGTGATCTTTAAGCTAGCGTAACTAGTGTGATGTAGCATGAGCAAAAAGGGCTTTAGCAAGTATTTTTAACAGTTTGTGGGTTTGAAGGGGTGACACAGTTGGAGAATGCTGAGTTGCTGGGTTTGGTTGGAAAGTGGAACTTTCCCAACACTTAGCAAGGTTATCCTTGCTAACCCTGTGTGCCTGCCCACTCCTGGCCTCTCCACTGAATCCTCCTGGGAGCATTTGGGGAACAATCAATCTTGGCATCCAAAGCTCATTACAGTCTGTTTCTAATCTTTCTTTCCTCTAATCTCTTACATCAAGACATCTCAATCAGGCGCAGTGGCTCATGCCTGTAATCACAGCACTTTGGGAAGCCGAAGTGGGAGGATCACTTATGCCCAGGAGTTTGAGACCAGCCTGAGCAACATAGTAAGACCTTGTCTCAAAAAAAAAAAAAAAAGTTAGTCAGTCATTAGTCCTACTTGAGTGACACACACCTATAGTCTCAGCTACTTAGGGAGCTGAAGAAGGAGGATTGATTGAGTCTGGGAGACTGAGGCTGCCATGTGCTATAATCTTGCCACTGCACTCCAGCCTGGGTGACAGAGTGAGACCTTGTCTCTAAAAAAAAAGAAAGAAGGAAAGAAAAAACGGCTTCTCAACATTTATCCAGTGCAGTGCCGCCCCCCCCCCCACAAAGGGGTGCCATTGATACGCTTCCCTTCCACAGTCAGCCCAGTTCACAGATGGCTCCTTCTTCCTCTGAAACCCCTCTTTGACCACTCCAGTCATGATCCTCCCTGCCCCTTCTTGGAGCTCAGGGTAGCTAGTGTGAGGGGCTGGAATCTGGCCTCGGCCAGGTAGGTAAGGGATAGAGAGGCTCAATGTGGAAAAGGCCTTGCATGGTGTCCAAGGGCATGCAGCCCGTCCATGGGAGGCTGGAATCCAGGCAGGCAAAGAGGTCAGTAGTGATTGTGAAACCACAGATGCCCCAGTCAGTGGATGGAATACTGCCAAGGGGACTGTGGGGCCTGTGACCCTTGGGAATCATGTGGGAAGACCGAAGACCCTAATCATGTGGGAAGACCCTAATTTTTTACAGTTTTAGAGATGGGGTTTCACCATGTTGGCCAGGCTGGTCTTGAACTAGTCTGGGGAGGGAGGATGGGAAGAACAAGGTATACTAGGGAGGCGACCAATACAACAGCCAGCCCAGGGCTTGGGAACAAGGTGGGATCCTGGCTGTTGCACTGAGGTTTACATTGTGGAAGCCACAGGGTGGGGTCCAAGCTGATTTATACCTTCTGAGCTGATTTGTACCTGGAAGGGGTGGTTCTGGAGCTGGGGGAGGGAGGCTCTTGGGAGGAGGGGTGCAAGGATAAGGAGCGAGGCTGGACTGGATAACCTCCCTCTTCTCATCTCTCCTGTAAAGTACCTAATTCGTTCTTTACCATTTGTTTGACTCTTAGCCTCCGAATGCCTTTTACATTGTGGCCATGTCCTCATGGAACTTCTGAGTGGCTCTGCCTAATTCCCATTCTAGGCTATAAATACCTTGAAGGCAGGATCTGTGTCTGCATTTCTAATAATAATAATGACATTAACAACACCCATTTACTAAGCATTTCCTTTGGATGCTAAGAGATTACATGGATAGTTGATTCCATCCTCCTGTTAAAACCCTGAGGTCTCCTTATCCCTGTTTTAAAGCCTTGAGGTCTACTTATCCCTGTTTGACAGATGAAGAAACTGAGGCTCAAAAGACCTTAACACCTGGTGTTGAAGGTCCCACAGCTAGTAGCTGTGGCAGTTCAGATTCAAATTAGTCTGAAGCAAAGTCTTTATGTCTAATCCCCTTGCTATGCTGTGAAACAAAATCATTCTAACTCATTGAAGCAGGTTTTGTTAAAGGTCATGACTGTGCCGGGCAGCACCATGCTCCTTCCTTGCCATGGCCTCTGGCTTCACCTTGCCCAATATTAATTAATTGATTGAAATGGGAGGAAGTCGAGGGTGTGGGCAATGCAGAGACACCTGGCTTGGTGCCCTTTGCTTCCTTAAGCCCCTTTTCAGAGGGGACTCCTGAGAGCAGATGGAAATGTCTGCAGGGAGTATTTTTTTCAAAGGGCCCCCAAAAGCATTCTGCCTAGCAACAAAGAGCCTTTCAGAATGCAGCTCCAAGAGGAGGCGAGGAGCTTGCAAGCTGAGAACCGGGAAGGGCTGGAGTCGCTGCTACATCTGGCTCCACAAAAGAGGCAAGCCGCAAAGGATTGAGTTTCATCTCAGGGTACAGCTGTGGGGGCTGAGGGGCCGGGGCTGGGGGTTAAGGCTAGGGAGACTGAGAAGGTCTTTAGGTGAACATTACAGTGTGTGTGTGTGTGTGTGTGTGTGTGTGTGTTAGCACATTTGTGTTTTAGTACTATATATAACACAACCATGTGGAAGGACATGTTCAACTAGTTTCCTAGGGAGCTATGTGTTCTTAATTAAGAATAGTTTTAATTATAAAAGCAATGCATGCTTGTTATAAAATTAAAATATTCTAGAGGTGTATAAAGTAAAAATTGAAAGCCTTTGCCATCTATCCCAAGGAAGCACTGTTAACATTGTGCTGTGTATTCTCCCAGACTCGTGTGTGTGTGTACAATGTTTTATACATACATAATTAAACATCTGTATAATAGATATGCAATTATAATGACTAGGTTTTCTTGAATGCTTACTATATGCCAGGCTCTCTGGTAAGTAAGTGGCAGGTATTCCATGTTTTCATGACCTCATTTAATTCTTGCAACCTTGTGAAGTTAGATATTGTATACATTTATAATCTGCTTTCAAGGGAGAGGGATGTGAGACTCAGTAAGGCGCAAAGAGGTAGAAGCAGGGTTTGACCCAGGCACTGTGGCTGCACTGTACACACTCTTCCCTGCCAGCACTGTGCCTGCTATTTAAAACAATGCGGCATCAGTTCAGCTGTTTTTGCAACTTGGCCATTTTCTTGGTCCCTTCCTGGGCATCCTCCTCGCTCAGATTCCCAGTCGATGGCTCTTCCCTCTGTTCAATGGGTCTGAGTGCCAAAGCGTCGGGGACTGATAGTCACTGGGTGAGTTTGGGTGATAGAAGAATGTTTCCCCAGAGATCCTGTGAACCTGTGAATGTTATTTCACACAACAAAAAGGACTTTGCAGATATAATTAAAATCTTTGGGCTGGGCATGGTGGCTCTCGCCTGTACTCCCAGCACTTTGGGAGACTGAGGTGGGAGGATCACTTGAGGCCAGGAGTTCAAGACCAGCCTGGGCAACACAGTGAGACCTGCATCTCTATAAAATTTTTTAAAAACATTAACCAGGCATGGTGGCACATGGCTGTAGTCCCAGCTACTTGGGAGGCTGAGGCAGGAGCATCACTTGAGCCCAAGAGTTCAAGGTTGCAGTGAGCTGTGATTGTGCCACTGTACTCCAGCCTGGGTGATAGAGCAAGATCCTGTCTCTATAAAACAAACAAATAAATAAAAATTTAAAAAATTTAAAAATAAATATTTGTATTAGTGTCCCAGGAGTGCTGTAACAGCATCAAAAACTGGGTGGCTTAACACCCACAAAAATGTATTGTCTCATGGTTTTGGAGGGTGGATGTCTGAAATCACTGTATCAGGAAGGCCTTGCTCTCCCTGTTGGCTCTGGGGGAGAATCCTTCCTGGTCTTTTCTGGCTTCTGGTGTGCCTTGGCTTGTAGATGCCTCGCTTTTTTTCCATGGCTATTTCCCCATTGTGTATCTTCCCGTCACCTTCTCTCTGTGCCTCTGTCCAAATTTCCCCTTTTTACAAGGATATCAGTCATATTGGATCAGGACATGCCCTAATGACCTCATCTTAACTCTATGACCTCTATAAGACCCTTTTCATTTTTTATTTTATTTAATTAATTTATGCCCCCAAATTAGTAGATGCTTTTTTTTTTTTTTTTTTTTTGAGACAGAGTCTTGCTCTGTCGTCCAGGCTGGAGTACAATGGCACGATCTTGGCTCACTGCAAGCTCTGCCTCCTGGGTTCAAGTGATTCTTGTGCCTCAGCCTCCCGAGTAGATGGGACTAGAGGCATGTGCCACTACATGCAGCTAATTTTTTCTATTTTTAGTAGAGACAGGATTTCACCATGTTGGTCAGGCTGGTCTTGAACTCCTGGCCTCAAGTAATCCACTCACCTTGGCTTCCCAAAATGTTGGGATTACAGGCGTGAGCCACCATCCCCAGCCCATGTAAGACCCTTTTTAAAATTAAGGTCACATTTCGAGTTATTGGGATGAGGACTCCAGTCCACCTCGTTGGAGAGTTAGAGTTCAACCTGTAACAATTTTAAAAGATGGAGATTATCCTGGATTATCTAGTGGGCCCTATCTAATCACGTGGGCCCTTAAAAAATGATAACTTTCTCGGCTGGAGCCAGAAGAGTGGGGGCACCAGAAGGGAAAATCAGAAGGTTATGACGCGTTGTACCCTCCCTGGCTCTGAGATGTTTGGGCCTAGGCACAGGGACCGGAGAGACCTGAGGAGCAGAGGGCACCCCCTGCTGGCAGCTAGCCAGGAAACCTCAGTCCTACAACTGCAAAGAATTTGATTCTGCCACAGCCACCATTCATGAAGAAGCAGATTTTTCCTAGAATCTTCCAATAAGAGCTCAGCCTGATAAGACTCTAAGCAAAAACCCCCCTGAGTCAATCTGGACTTCTGAGCCACAGAACGGTGAGATAATAAACTTATGTTGTGTTAAGTAGCTAAGTTTGTGGAAATTTGTTTCACCAGCAAGAGAAAACGATTACCATTACCTTCCCATCTGGCTGGCCCTTCAATGCCTTAAACCAAAGAAATGGCCTATGCTAGGAATTTCTTGGGGTCTCAAGTTTACCTTCTTGAGTCTTTGAATAATGTCACCCACCTGTGCAGCACGTGACACTTCCCACTGCATTTCACACATAATTTCATTCGATTCTCTCAGCAGACCTGAGAAGTATAGGTATATTATGCTTCTTATTTTACAAAGGAGGAAACTGAAATTTAAAGAAGTGATTTTGCTTGAGGCTTCACAGAACTGGGGTTGCAAGCCAGGTTTCCTGCTTCCAAATCACATGCGCTTTTTTGCCACTGCCCCCGGCTGCCTCCGTGTCTCCAGACATCTGTTGTCTGAACAGTTTCTGCTATCCAGTAGGCTGGGCTTTCTGGTAAGATTGTGAGCTTCCTGTTGCTGAGAAATGACTGAGTGAAGCTGGCGGATGGTGTACTTGGGATGCTGAGGAGAGACTCGCTGGCATTTGCAGGAGGTGCTGGCAGGTGCCTCCTGATGCCATGTTCAACTCAGGATCTACAGTGGAAACTGGGATCTGCTCTTGGGGCTGCATTCAGACAGGGTAAAGCTCTCTGGGAATTGCCCTGGCCAGGAGACAGATGCACGGAGGAGATGAGGTCTGAGTGAGGGTTTGAAGAACACGTAGGACTTAGAGAGGATGCTTGTGTTTGGGTTTCTTGTGTGATTGCAGGGTATGGCTTTTGCCCACGCCTTCCACTCCAGTTGCTTTGGTGAAACTTGCCTGTAGGAACTGGACCAGACTTGAAGTCAGCCTCTGGGCCTGCCCTCCCCACCCTGCTCCCCGAGTTCATCTTGGTGGTTGAGGGTACACGATGTGGTCGCCTGCTTCTGCAGCCAAAAGAAAAGTGATGGGAGAAGAGGGGGTAAGGGGAATACACAGGCTGAGAATAACTTCCTCCCAGCCTCACTTCCTGTGGCTTCCCGCTCACCCTGCTGTAACTCTTATTAACTCTCTGTGTCTTTCTGTGGGTGGGAACCAAACAGCCTGTCTTGAGGGCAGCTGTCTGCCTACTAAAAGTTCCCTAGCAATGGCCACTTGTCCTTCCTGAGCCTTGGGTGTTCCCTCCTCAATCTTGTTCCCTGCACTGCCAAGGTGACTTTGTGTCCTCCCCAGGCCACACCTCTCTTGGCAGCTGTGAAAGGTGGTAGAAGCCATTCTGTCCCTCCCTTTCTCTTGAATGTCTTGGAGTGCTGTTCAATTCAGGAGTTCCTTCTAACACATCATGTGTCCCTGCACTGTGCTGAGTGCAATGGGGATGGCCCAGAAGTGTTGGCCTTGCAGGCTGTAGCCTGGAAGGCAGTGTGGCTCTGTAGAGAAAGATAACTTGAGTATTGACCGGGCACCTGGCCCTGTGCTGGACCTCAGGGACACAGCACTGAACAGGACAGCCCAAAGTGGGCGTGCAAGCCTTGATTCTCCCACTTGGTAGCTGTGTGGCCCTGGGCTAGTTGCTTGACCTCCATGTCTTCACAGTCAGGTCTTACGAAGGCCAACATGGTGCTTTGGAAGTGTGTTGCAAACTAACACTCTGTGGAAATGACATTGTTAGGTATTATGCCCTCGGTTGATTCTCTCAGTCTCCTTGTGAGAGAGGCCCGGAAGAGCTGTTATACCCATTGTACAGATGAGAAAGCAAAGCCTTCAGGAGAGTGAAGAGCAGGAGCAGGAATGAGAACTAAATAGTCGACTTCTTGTTGTGACCTTACTCTATTTTATCATGTGGCTATAGCCACCAGGCATCCATTGGTGATGGCATCTGAAGACATTTTCAACATCAGCAGCATCAATAACTAACATTTGCCAGATGCTTACTAAGTGCCAAGAACTAAGTTAAACTCTTTGATGCTTATTATTACCTCTACTTTCCAGATGAAAAAAATGGAGACTCAGCAAGGATAAGTAACTTGCCCAAGGTTGCTTTTCTAGGAAGAGGCAGAGCCAGGCTTCAAACTCAGGTATGCCTGATTCCAGAGCCTAGACTGGTAGCCTTAGTGGTACCTGCGCATCTCATCGAGTTGTGCATCTCAACCTAACATACTTGAAACAACTAGAAATTACACAAGACAGTAAGAAGAAGATACGCTGGCAGGAGTCAGTCCTCCTCCCAACCCCCAGAGGAGTGATCCAGGCAGCTGGGACTGTGTGCATCAAGAAGAGATGGTGTCCTGAAGCCTTGGTGTATGGTGTCCTGAAGTTACTGGGTGGATGGATCTTGTTCGATGGGCAGGATTGGAAACTCAGAAGGACAGAGGCTGGTATGAACAGGGGACATGGGGGAGAAAGGGGTCAGGTAAGATGGGCAGGGCCTCAGAGGGCTGTCAGTACAACAAGGGAGGTGGAGTTGGTTTGGGCAACCATTGCAGCTGTGGCCTGAGGGTTAGCTGAGCTGCCCACGTCCTGGCCACAGAAGGAAATTAGTACCCAGAGACATCTCCGGGTCTGGGGTGGAACAAAGATCCTGCCCTATTTGTTTTTCTTTCTGGGGCCTTGAGGTTAGAAGAGGGGCACAGCTGCTTCTCCCTAGGGCCAGGGAGGAGGAGGAAGGAGAAGGGAGGGGTCCAGGCCATGGGAGGCATTGGGAGCATCCGTCATGCTGTCAGCCTGCTGCAGGAGCACTGGCCTGGGAGTCTACAGGCCCAGGTGCTGTGCTACTGTCTGGCTTTGTGAAGTTGGATGATTGATTCCTCTCTGGATCTCAGTTTTTTAAACTGTGACTGGAGAGATCTATCAGTAAAAACTGTTGGTTGCAAGTGTCAAAAACACAATTCAGACTGGCTGGAATCAGGCATTTATTGGCTCATGTGATTGGAAAATCCAGGGAGAGTTGTGATTATAGGAAGGCCTAGGTCCAGAGGTTCACACGGTATCAGGGGTCTGTCTTTTTCCATTTCTCAGTGCCAGTTTCCTCAGTGATGCCTTCTGTCACAGGTAGCCTCAGTCTTTGAGATCTCAAGGTGACTGCCAGCTGCCCCAGGCTTACCTTCATTTATTTTTATTTTTATTTTTTTTGAGACGGGGTCTGGCTCTGTTGCCCAGGCTGGAGTGCAGTGGCATGATCTCAGCTCACTGCAACCTCTGCCTCCCAGGCTCAAGCGATCCTCCCACCTCATCCTCCCTAGTAGCTGAGACTACAGGCGTGCGCCACCATGCCCTGCTTATTTTTGCATTTTTAGTAGAGACAGGTTTTCACCATGTTTCCCAGGCTGATCTCGAACTCCTGGGCTCAAGTAATCTGCCCATCTCGGCCTCCCAAAGTGCTAGGATTACAGGTGTGAGCCACCACGCCCAGCCCCAGGCTTACCTTCTTCAGGCCTATCAACCTGCAGAAGGAAAGCAGCTCCTAGTAGTTCCTGCAGAAGTCCTGGGGCAGATGCTTGCTGGTCCTGCTTGGTTGTGTGTCCATCTCAGGGTCTATCCCTATGACCAGGAGATGCCCTTCTCCTCTTGGCCAGACCGGGGTCCCATGGTCTTCCCTAGAGTAGGAGTTAAAGTTAATTCCACAGAAGCCACAAGGAGTAAGAATGGGAGGTGGTGATTTCCCCTAAAGAAACACTCGAGTGTTGATGCCAGAAAAGAGAGAGTAAATATTGGACAGACAAAAACCACAGATGCTGTCCTCGGCACCCAATGGCTGGTCTGACTGTCTTCAAATGAAGCCAGGGACCTGGGCCCCTGACAGTGGGGCTCCTCTGAACTGTATTAAGATCATGGAGACCTTTGAGTATACATGAAAGCCACGGACCTCCTTCCTAGGAAGGCACACGGGTCAGACTCTGTGGCATGGTCTCTGAGGGGCTGCACCATCTCTCCTGCCTCCTCCAGGTCCCCAGCCAGTTCCACCAGCCTCCTCGTTGCTCCTTGTACTCACCATGCTTCCTCCCTCCAAAGAGCCTTGAACTTGCTGCTCCCTGTGACCTAGTTAATGCCTCCTTTACGTATGGTCTAATTGTACCATAAACCTCTTCATCGCTATTTCAACTGAAGTTGTAAATTTCTTATAGGATTATTTGGTTAGTATCTGTCTCTCTCACCAGAATGGAGACTCTGTAACAGGAGGGACCTGGCTTTGCTTCCTTTTGTGTCCCCATCACCCCAGTAGAGTGTCTGGCACATAGCTGGTGCCCAGTAGTTGGTGAGTGAATGTGTGCCCTTGAACACATGATTTTCCCTGAAGTTTTAGTTGCATACACTTCCCTAGAGCCAGTCTCTGAACTTCAGGTTAAGAACCTCAGGATAAAAAAAATAGGAAAATCAAGGCATTAGCAGCAAGGCCATTAGCTCCCCGGCCAGCTCTCCTGATAATCTCGCTGCTATTGACTTATGTTTATGTCTTTTAAATGGAGTTGATACAGTTTGGATATTTGTCCCTGCCCAAATCTCATGTTGAAATGTGATCCCCACTGTTGGGGTAGGGCCTGGTGGGAGGAGTTTGGGTCGGGGTGGAGGAGGAATCCCTCATGAATGGCTTAGCCCATCTCCTTGGTGATGAGTGAGTGAGTTCTTGAGAGATACAGTTGTTGAAAAGTGTGTGGCTCCTCCCTGCCCCTCACTTGCTCCTGCTTTTGCAGTGTGATGCACCTGCTCCTACTTTGACTTCCACCATGATTGGAAGCCTCCTGAGGCTTCCCCAGAAGCAGGTGCCACCATGCTTCCTGTACAGCCTGCAGAATCATGTGCCAATTAAACCTCTTTTCTTATATATTACCCAACCTCAGGCATTTCTTTATAGCAGTGCAATAACGGACTAACACAAGAGTCCCATGGACGATTACTTGTGGGTAAAATCTGTGGTCAAATAAATCTGAGGAACACTGTCTAATCTGTGCTCCTTTTGGAGAGTCACACCATATACTAATAACAGTAATATGTATTTCTTATGATCATTAGTGTAACTGCCATTTATGAAGGGCTTCCTACATGGTAGGTACCCTATGAGGCCCTTCATATGCATTTTCATGCCATCTCATCATGGCCTTGTGTGACAGATGCCATCATCACCCTGTGTTACAGAAGAGAAATGAACATGTAGTGGCACGTGCCTGTAGTCCTAGCTACTCTGGAGGCTGAGGTGGGAGATTCGCTTGAACCCAGGAGGCAGAGTTTGCAGTGAGCCGTGACCACGCCATTGCACTCCAGCCTGGGTGACAGAGTGAGACTCCATATCAAAAAAAAAAAAAAGAAGAATCCCAAGCTACCTTCTAGGAAACAGAAGATTTGGTGCTCAACCGCTGCCAATCTGATATGTGTCTATGCACTCTAATCTCTCAAGAGGTGGGAAATCACCTTTGCTGATAACAGAGCCCTTTTTCTCTCTAAACATGTAGAAGCATCCCAAGGACCACACCTGGTTTGGGACATGCTGGTGAAGTGCTGATTTCCGTTGACTGGGTCTAGAACAGAAAGAATGTAGACCTGGCACAGGCTCAACTCCACAAATATTTCCTGTACCAGGCGTGGTGCTAGGAGTGCCAGGAACGCGGCACAAAGCTGCATCCTCATTGCCTGGGGGTACCCAGAGTCCCAGCTTTTCCCCATAGCAGACCAGCCTTGCCCTGAGCTGCCCCACCTTGAGGGCTCCCCGTGCTAGGTCCTCCTGGGACCATCCAGCTGTGTCTTCCCTCAGGGGAATAGGGCTGTGTGTCATGTTCATGATGAGTTTACAGCAAAATGCACATTCATTCTGTAAATGTTTATCCAGGACTTTCTGTGGCCCTGGCTTGTGCTAGGAATTGGGGATACAGAGGCAAACAAAATGCTGTCTCTTTTCCTAGGACACCCATCGTCTAGTAGGGGAGACAGAGCAGTGCAGAAGAAACCATAAGAAATCAAAGTATACGACAGATGAAGTGCCCTGTTAGAGATAGAAACCAGCCTGCTGTGGGAGTTCTGAGATATGGATGAGATCTTTCTTTCTTTTTTTAATTAACAGAATTATTTTGGCTTGGGATTTAAGCTCATGCTTAAATGATGTTGGAACATCTGGCTGACAGGCAAGCCATTGTCAGCCTCCTAGGTGTTTGGCTGACAGGGCCTGTGTTCCTAAGCATCCCGGGGAGTTTCGGGTGTAGGGGGACTGTGGGAATGAGGCCCAGCAGTGCCTGCATGCACTGAGTGCCATCACCCCCACTCCTGCACACAGTCCTCCCAGTCCATGGAAGGATGCCTTCCTGGTGTCTACCTTTGCCGAGCCGCTCCCATTTCTCACATGAGCCTCAGTCACTCGCATGAGCCTCAGGAACAAGCCTACACTTGCTTTCTGCTGCCCTCAGTTTCCTCCTCTGTTAGCTGCGAGTACTGATTCCTCCTCTGGAGGATCAAATGAGATGAAAAACATGGGGAGAGCTTTGCAAATGGGAGTCCCCCTGGAGGAGAAGTAGCAGATTCCAGCCCCCTCACTCCCGTCTGGGTGCGACTTCCCTCTGGTGAGAACGGGCAAGGTCAGGTGAGGCTGGAATTCTTTCATGGGTCCTGAAACCTTAGGTGAACTCCCGCCTGTGCGTCTTTGCTGGTACATTCAGTGAGATGATCAATATGAAGCCTTCAGTGCAGTACCTGCCACGAAGTCGGTGCTTACTAAGTAGTGGTGGTGGTGGTCTTTCTCCCTTCGTTCTGCCCACAGTCCCCTCCTCTCCTTCCCTACTCCCTCCACCTTGCTTCCTCCCTCCCTGTTTCCTTTCTTCCTTCCTCCCATCTTCACTTCCTCATTTACTCATTTGTTAAACACTTCCCCCCTTTAAAAATTATTTTAATTGTGATAAAAAACACATAGCAGAAAATGTACCATCTTAACCATTTTACAACGTACAGTTCAGTGGCATTAAATATATCACATTGCTGTGCAGCCATCACCACCGTCTGTCTCCAGAACTCTTTTCAACCTGAAAAACTGAAACTGTGCAAACTAAACAGTAACTCCTCATTCCCTCCTTCCCCTAGTCCCTGTCTATGAATCTGACTCCTCTGGGTACCTCATATAAGTGGATTCTTACAGGATTTGTCCTTTTGTGACTGGCTTATTTCACTTAGCATACTATCCCCAAGGTCCATCCATTCTCTTCCTTTTGAAGGCTGAGTTGTGCCCCACTGTGTGCCTAGACTGCATCTGGTTGACCCATCCATCCGTAGATGGACACATTGTGAATGGTGCTGCTGTGAACACTGTGTACCGATAAGTGCTTTTTGAGCATGACCACATGCCTGGCATTGTGCTGGGCTGCAGTGGGGAATGAACTTGGTTCCCATGCTCTGGGGGTAATGTTAAGAAGCAAACACCAGTAGATGTTTACTAAGAGACTGCAATATGTCCTGTGATGGGAAAGAGCAGTGTTTGGGGAGAGAATTATGGCAGGGGTGGAGGTGGGTGGCTGGGACAATGATCAGGTCTCAGGAAGTGGCCTGAAGAATGGGGAGGAGAGGTGGGCAGGGGTGGGGAGGGTCCAGGCAGAAGTAACAACATGTGTGAAGCCACTGGATTGTGACAGAGTTGGCCGGTTGGAGGGATTGGTGCTTAGATTGCCGCTTCAGTGTCTCCTTCTCCCGCAAGCATCCTACCAGCCTCCAGGCCCAGCTCTTCCCGTCACCTTCTCCTCTCTGCTCTTATTCTAGTTCATTCAAACTGCCTCTTTGCTCAGCTATTTCTCCCACTGACCAGTAAGCGGCTTGAGTGCAGGAACTGTTGTATTTTATGTTTGCACCTTCCTTTCATATCTTAGTAGGTGTCAGCAACTCTCAAACAGATACTCTCCTGAAGGAGGGCAGTGCTTTCACTGGCAATGCCCCAAGACCATCATCTGGGGCCTGCCAGAGTCAGGCACAGCCCTGGCATTAGAACTTTGGGCTGTAAGCCTGTCCTGTGTGCTTATGTGAGTGGTGCACAAAGCACTTGCAAACATCTGTGTGCAGTGCTGTTCCGTTCAGGCTGCTGAAGCTTTCCTGCCCTGTTGCCTCCGAAGCAGGGAGTGTGGGAAGCGCCCAGCTCAGAGCTGGGCCAGATGTGGCCAAACCTCCCAGCAGTGGAAGCAGCATCACTGCGCCAGGCCAGCTGACTCGGCTGGCCCTGGTGCACAGTGCTTAGGGGCTTGTGGCTGTGAGCCATGCCCCACCACCTCTCCTGTTTGCCTTGGTAGCTTCCCAGCTTCCTCTCACATGACTGTTTCTGTTTACTTCTCCCTCTGGCCTCCTTGCCTGCGGCGTCCCTGTGCCACCTAGAGTCTCATCTGCCACACTAGACACAGCCTCTGCAATGGCCCTGCACCAGGGCCTCCTTCCAGGGCATATCCTGTCTCTGTCTCACCCTTCTAGTCTGCACTTGCCCCTCTCACCCCCCAGCTCTCTCTATCACTGTGAGTGGAGGGTCTGTGCACTTTGTCATTTTGATCCTGTGACATTGTATCTGTGGCTCTTCCATCAAGTGCCCAGGAGAGGGCTAGCTCCTGGGGCCAGAAAGGGTTAGTCTTGAAGTCTTGGGTTGGACATTTCACCGTGACCAGCTCAGAGCTCAGCCGGAAACAGATGAGAGACAACATGTGAGGAGGCAGACAGGGGCTGGGGATCCAGGCTCTGAGCTCCTGAGAGGTTTGGGGGAAGGTATTGGTAATGGATTGGATTGTGTCTCCCAACAAAAGATTTTCAAGTCCTAACCCTGGTACAGGTGAATGTGACCTTATTTGGAAATAGCATCTTTACAGAGGTAATCAAGTTAAAATGAAGTCATTTGGGCAGGTACAGTGGTTCACTCCTGTAATCTCAGCACTTTAGGAGGCTGAGGGGGGTGGATCACTTGAGTCCAGGAGTTCAAGACCAGCCCGGGCAACATGGTAAGACCCTGTCTTCACAAAAAATACAAAAATTAGCCATTAGCTGGGCATGGTGGCATGTGCCTGTAGTCCCAGTTACTCAGGAGGCTGAAGTGGGAGGATTGCTTGAGCCCAGGAGGCAGAGGTTGCAGTGAGTGGAGATTGTACCACTGCATTCCAGCCTAGGCAACAGAGTGAGACCCTGTCTCCAAAAAAAAAAAAAAAAAAAAACACAAGAAAAGACAAGAAAAGAAAAAAGTCATTTGGATAGGCTCTGATCTACTCTAACGAATAAAAAGGGAGAATTGGGACATAGGGACAGACATACACAAGGAGAAGGCCATAGGAGCATGAATCCAGAGATGCAGCAGGAGATGAGAAATGCCACAGATTGCAGGCAGCCCCCAGAAGCCAGGACAGAGGCATAGAACAGATTCACCCTCACAGCCTTGGAAGGAACCATCCCCACCAACAAGCACCTTGACCTCTTCTGGCCTCCAGAACCGAGGCAATACATTTTGGCTGCTTAAGTCACTCAGTCCGAGATGCTATTGGGGCAGCCCCCGGAAATGAATGCAGTATTTGGATCCCATCAGAGCCTCTCACCTCTGAGTATGGGTCGGTGTACTTTAGCTATCTGGTTCCTTCACATCATATTTAGTTTGGACACACAGGGGCTATTTTGAAGCATCCAGGCAAAGATTTTAATAATAATAAACTTTTAATAAGACTTTCATAAGAATTTTAATAAGGTTCTGATGAGAAACTCTTAGATGTCCTTCCAAGTCATGTAGAACCATGCAAGGGATAATAAGACTCATAATCCCACTTACTTTTATAGGGCTTTCCAGTTCACAAAAAAAGTCCTTCTCATTTATTATCCCACTTGACCCTCAGGGCAATCCTGTGTGTTAGCACCGTGGGCATTCCTATTTTGGAGAGGAGAGAACTGAGGCACACAGATGTTCCAGAATTGTCTTAAGTGGCAGAGCAAGGATTTAAACACAGGCCTCTGACCCAGCCTCACTCTCTTCCCATGCGCTGGAGGCTGCCTCTGAACTTGGAGCAGGTTGGATGTTTCGAGGGCAGCTTGGCCTCTGCCTGGGGCCCAAGGAGTAACATGTTCTTTTAATTCTTTTCCAGTAGTGAGGGAGAGGGGATATCAGGTTTCCAGGACTTTTTTGGGTTCTCATGGGGCTCTGTGGAGACTGCTGGGGCCTCAGGGGTTCTTGAGTTTATCTTCCACAATATTCTGTTGTGGGACCCAGGCCCTGAAGGGTCAGGTCATCTATAGCAGCAGGGCACAGCTGGTGGAAGCTGACTGCCCAAGGCCAGGATCAGCACTCCTCAGATGTGTGCGGTGTCCTGCTGCTAAGGGACAGAGCAGGCCTGAATCCCATGGCCTTGCTCCACCAGCAGGCTGGAGCGTGAGGGCACTGTGTGGCCCAGGCCTCTTCATGGCTCCCCCAGTGCCAAGACAGTGCTCATTACACACCAGCAAGTGAAGGGCTTGGGGGAGAGGAGCAGTGCTGAGCTGTGGCGTCTGAGGCCTGAGGGCAGGCATCTGTGGTGTGTGACCCTGGGCATGTGCCCTCACCTCCTTGGGCCTCAGACCCACGCCTGTGAAGTAGCTCCATAAGAGCATCTGCCTCGCTGGGCGAAGGTGCAGAGGAAAGGATATGCTGGGAGCATTTTGCAATGGTTGATCTCAGCATCATTCACAATCAGAACCACCGGGAATATCCATGAGTCTTCAGGGACTGTATGCTAAAACCTTCTCCCCATTTGGAGCCATGAAGACCATTTGAGTGCGACTTCCTAAAAAGCAGCCCACCTCTGCTCAGGTCGCCTCTCTTCTGTTGTGTGAGAGTGTGAGTCACATTCTTTTGCTGTTGGAGAGTTTCTTTCCCCTGAAACCCTCTCACCCCCACCCCGCTGCTCCCCACACTACCACTCCGAGGCTGTCATGTGAGTGTTTTCCACGTAAAAAAACACAGAAAGTTCATTCAAGCCAAATACAAAGACAATATTACCAAGTCTCAAGTGTACGGAGTTCATTGCACTGACCTGATGTAGGGCTTCGGCAGGCTCAAAGACTTTCCAAGTGTCAAAGAGTTTTGGTTTGTAGATTTGAGAGGTGTGAGACTGGGGGCTGTTTCTTCTACAGACATTCACCCACACATCCCACACACCAGCACTGTCTAAACGGCAGTGATCAAATCTTCTATCATTTCTTCTGTGCTTCCTATGGGGCGGTGTCAGGTGCTTTACATAGATTATGTCCTCATTTTGTCCTCTTAACAAATGTCAACACAGGCCTGTCTGACTTTAAAGTCCAGGCTCTAAGCAGTTAGGTGTACTGTCTCCCAGTTTGAAGAAACTCCAGCCCAGCCCCCTTCATTTTACAGGAGAGGAAACTGAGGCTCAGGAAAGGGGACCATGACTTGCCTAGAAAGTGGGGCAGGAACCCAGGAACCCTGACTTCCAAGGTTTTTCCCCCTAACCCATCCTCCCCTTCAGAAAGCACTGATCTCCTTCCTTCTGTACCAGAGGGAACTCCAATTTAGTGATTCTCTAGCAAGCAGTAACATTCCAGGTCCCAGAGTAACCTGAGAAATGTGATATTGGTTAATTCGAAGCTATTGTCAACTTCACAAGGTGTTGGCCTAGTTGATGCCAAGTATGGCTACTTTGAGTTTCCCAAGTGTTGAAACTCATAAGTTTGGCACTGGAGGGAATTATTTACTCACTTATCGTGCACTTCAGCTTAGCAGAAATTCATAATTAGTAGTTAATAGTGTGGGAACTTCTCACTGTTCCTGGAACGTGCAACGACATGTAACTCCTCTACCTTTGTACATACTGTTCTCAAAGCCTAGCCTTGAATAGTCTTCCTCCCATGCCCACCTTTTCTTTGCTGCTTGAATTCCTACTCACCCATCAAGAGCAGTTTTCTTACTCATGTCCTACTACCCCTACCTCCAACCCTGGGCATAAACAGATACAATGTTTTTACAATCTGCCTCTCCCACCAGACTGTCAACTCCACAAGGGCAGGGGCTATGTCTCATATATAATGATTATAATCGTACTTACAAAGTGCTTCTTTGCAGTCAGGTTCTGTGCTAAGCACTTCCTATGCATTATTTTATTTCGTCCTCCCCAATATTATAAGATAGATACTATTACTCTCCTCATTTCCTAGATGAACAGATAGATCCACAGAGAGGCTCAGAAACTTGCCCAGGGTTACACAATAGCTGAACGAGCCAGGATTGAAATCAGTGCTACCATGTACAGTTGTGCTGGCCATGCACTGCACAAGGGTCCACAAGGGTGGAAGGACCAGTTGAGTATGAAATCTTGCTCTCACCTGGGTGCAGATCTGTGACTGTTGGGAGGAAGGGACATCTTTCTCTAACTCCTGGAGAGGCACCACAGGGTCTGGCTCCAGGGTTCATGCTCCTAACCACTGTAACATATCAGAATATAAATATGCATATTCATATTGCCACTCTGTGCCAGTCTGGCTGAGTAGGGGCCCAAAAAATGAACGAATGAGAGATTATGAATCAATAGGTTTTTCCTTCTTCTCCCTTCTCTCTTTCCTCATATCTGCAGGACCGGTTTGTTACTTAACAGCTTACTTGGTTTAAGAAACACATCTTTTAGTTGGCTTGCCTCCAAGCACGTACGAAGAGATGTCTGAAAACCCAGAAAGAGGTCTCCATTTGGAATGTCTTTTTTTCTAAGTAATTTCATTCTGCCACCTTTGGGCCTTTGAAAGTTGTTAAGCGGATGTTAAAAAGCACAGGTGAATGGAAACAAAGGATTCATTCTGAAACCAGCTGCAGGAACTGCACATCCTGCTCATGCGTGATGTGCTGGGCCTTGGTTTCAGTGAGGGAGGGCACACACACTAGATTCTCCTGCAGGGCCTCAGCTCCGGTCCTGAGAGGGGTGGGTTTGCTTCTGACCAATCAGGTGACTTCTGAGCACACCTGGAGCAGTTGCTAACAGCAGAGCCGATGGTTGGTCTCCTGCCACTGGCAAAAATGGGGCTTTAGGACGAAATGTCTGAGTTTGTCCAGATCCAAGCAAAGGACTGGAGAAGGCCTGGGGCCAGGCTGTCTTTGATGGGCTATTGGGCTAAGTCAAGACTGCATTTTAGACCTCACTTCTGACTTCGTTGCACTCCTGTTGACAAAGACATGCTGCCACTTGCTAGTTATACCCTTGGATGTGTCTCTTAACCTCTCCGGGTTTCCTTTTACTGCCCTACAGAAGTGGGGAGAGTGTCACCTACTGCATAGACTTGTGGTGGGGAGTCAAGGAGCTAATGTCTATGAAAAAAGCACTTTGTGAATTGGAAATGGCTGTACAAATGCTATAACTACCATTACTTGTCATTAGGTGGATTTACTTATTGTTCCCTGGAGGTATTTTCTGCTTCTGCATGCACCCTGGAGTGCGCTTGGAGGCAGTATTGAGGGAGGAGTAGGGTGGGAAAAAAACAGCGAGGCATGCTGAGGACTGAAAGATATCTAGGCTGGGCTCTTGTGTAGAAGTAGAGAAAATAATTTTTGCTTTCAATCTGAAGTGAGATGAGTTGATGGCCGTCAGCAGATGCTGCAGAGTAGAGTTTAGGAGCTGGATTCTCCTCCTTCCTGAAGTTGCATCCTGGACATCTGGGGATGTTTCTTAAAACCAGCACATCTCAAGGACAGAGCTGGCCAAAAGCTAGGGGCTTGGGAAAGGAATGCAGGTCCCAACTTCCTGCTCCCTGCTCTAGGCATTGACAGCAGGGAATTCAGCCCCCAGAACTTAGGAGCAAGGTCAGTGGATGGGCCATGGATGTGGGCATGTCAGCATGTGTGCAAAGTGAGGCACAGGCCTGGGGAGGGTCGCTGCAGGGGAACATAGGTAGAGAAGAGGAAGAGAAATGACTCCTGGGAAGCAGCAAATGTCAAATGTGTAAGTACAGAAGGGAACTAGCAATGGAGAATGAGAGAGAGAGAGTGAAGAGGCAGTGAGGGGAAACCAGCAGGATGAGTCAGGGCCTCTGTGTCTTGATCCAAATTGGAATTGTGCGGAGAGTGAGCAGTCAAGGCAAGGCTATAGTGAGGGCAGGTAGGATGGAGGCTGAAAAAGCCACTGCAGGACCACCCTCTGCCCTGGAGGATCAATCCTCCCCTTTTCTCCTGCCCAGGAGAATCGCTGTCACAGGTGAGCTTCTGCTGATGGTGGGAGAGCATCATGTCTCTCAAGGCTGCTGGTTTGCAGAAGGATTAAGAGCCGGAGGACTAGGGGTCTCCAGGAGGCTGAAGAACAGGGATAGTTGAGTCAGGTAGAAACAGAGGAATGAGAAGTTGTAGCTAGACAGAGGGGTCTTCTAGTTGAGGATTTCAGAGGTAGGGCAGTTCCTGGGAGTTGACAAGGTCAGGGTGGGGCCATATGAGTAAGTTCTAAGAAGGGATGGAATGGAAGACAGTTTGATTAGTGAGGATGAAGAAATGAAGTCAGGGTGATAACTGGTCATCAGCATGGATACTTCTGTGGCCCTGGATGACTGCAAGAGTGGAAATCATGAGGAAGGCTGTGTGCTGGCAGCCAAGTTTACATTTGCTGTGGCTTGGAGGTCTGTAAATAACGAGGTGTTAGTTAGAATAGAGACACCCCGAAGTACTATGCTTGAATAGGATAGAAGTTGATTTCTCTCTGGCTTAAGCTGTCATGGAGGCTCTGCTCCATGAGGTCATTCAGGGACCTGGTTCTTTCTACATTGTTGCTCTGCCATTTTCTAGGATGTTTCATTCATCTACATGTTGAGGCTGGGTCACCATCACATCCACTCACATTCCACTGGAAAACTCTTAGTCACATGGGCACCCTTAGTTGCAAGGGAAGCTGGGAAACTTTTTTCCTGGGGGCAGTGGTGAGCCCAGCTAAAATTCTATCTTTGTGAACAAAGAGGATAACCAAATTTGTGGGACCATCTAGCAATGTGGCCCAGATAGCTTTAAAGATGAAAAGTCATTCATTCAACAAACATTCATAGAACACTTCTGTGTTAGGTACTGGGGTTACAGAGGTGAAGGAAACGGGAATGATGCCTGCCTTCCTGGAGCTCAGACCTAGTGGGGAAGGTTTAACTGAAGGGTGTGGTCTTCCGAGGAGGAAGAAGGGTTATAGACTGAACACATGAGAGCAGGCAGATGGAGATTCTTCACAGGCAAAGGCTGTGATGGGAATGGTGGTGTCAGGGAAGGCTTGGGTTTGGGGAGTAGGGTAGAAGATTCATTAATTCACTACTCACTCACTCATTATTGTGTATTCAACAAGTGTTGATTGATGGTGATACAGTGATAAGTGAAAACAGCTACAGTGCCCCCTCTCATGGGGTTTTCTTCCTCATTAATCAGATAATCACATGTATAAGATGTATGATTACAACCTGAGATAAGGCTCTGAAGGAGCAGAATTCAGATCTGTGAAAGCATTTCACAAGGCATCTGACCTAGCTGAGGGTTCAAGGAAGGACAAATGGTGATAGGAAGCTGAATGGGTGTTAGCCAGGTTAAAGGAGCACTGCAGACCAAGGCAACTGTGCATGCAAAGGCTCTGGGGATGGAAAGACAAGAACGCAGGTGTGGCTGAGCAGGGTGGAGGTGGCAAGGAGGAGGAGCATTGGGAGGTAATCAGGACAAGCATGCAGGCCTTGTGGGTTCTGCTGAGGATTTTGGCATTTATCCTAAGAACTAAGAGAAGTCACAGATGGATTTTAAGCAGGAGGAGTGACGTGATCAGAACCCTGGAAAGTGCCAAGCCTGCGAGGCAGTATCTTTGCAGTAGAGCAGAAGAAACAGAAAGATCAGAAAGGAATCAGAAAGGCTGAGAGAACCGGGAGGAAGGAATGACACCTTGGTGGGGTTTGTGGCTCACAGGGATGATGAAGGAGGGGGGTTAGGAGCAGAGAAGAGGAACAGGGAAGGGACTCATGCACTTCAGGTTTCTCTCCAGACCTGGACATGAAGCTTGTGCTGGGGCCTTCCCTGGGAAGGGCCCCATGGCTGCCTGACTTGCTGGCCAACATGGTGGGCACCTCACTCCAGCATGGCTCTTTCCCAGACCCAGGTAGCATGACCCTCCCTTCCTGGCAGGAGAAGATGGCAGGAAGATAGGCCTCCACTGGGGAGACCCCTTTTTTCCTCTGAATGTGGTGCTGGAGACTGCCAGCAGACCCAGGCCCTGGGGCATCCTCCTGGCTCAAAGGCCTGACCTTCAACCCTAGCTAAGCCCAGCTTGCCTCTGCATCCCCCAAGGGGAACCACAGGGCAGGTGCTGGCTCCAAAATGTATGGGATCATGGGACTCCACTCACCTGGAGATCCAGAGACGGGGCAGGGAAACAGGCTGGGCTGGCACTGGGTTGGTAGCCACAGGAACCTTCCTACTGGCTTATTTACCAAGCATGACTTTACCTGTTTTCTTATCTGTAAAAGGAGGATTTCTCTGTGGATCAAAGGGAAGATCACCTAACCTCAAGGTGTGGTATGAACACTGTGGACGCCGACAATAGTAGAGGCTATCTGAAGTACTGAGTGGCCATGATATTTACCTGAAATACTTATATTATTTGGCAAGGAAGATGCAACCAGCAAGGAGATACTTAGCATGTGATATCAGATGCCTCTGAGCTGTTTTTCAGAATAACTGTGTGCATCTGTGAGTGTGTGTAAATTTTGTAAAATAGTCTGGGTGGGGCTGGGTGCGGTGGCTCACACCTATAATCCCAGCACTTTGGGAGGCTGAGGTGAGTGGATCACTTGAGGTCAGGAGTTCGAGACCAGCCTGGCCAACATGGTGAAACCCTGTCTCTCCTAAAAATACAAAAATTAGCGGGACATGGTGGTACATGCCTGTAGTCCCAGCTACTCTGGAGGCCGAGGCACAAGAATCGCTTTAACCCAGGAGGCGGAGTTGCAGTGAGCTGAGATCACACCATTGCACTCCTGCCTGGGGAGTGGAGTGAGACTCCATCTCAAAATAAATAAATAAATAAATAAATAAACAAACAAACAAACAAACAAATAAAGAAAATAGTCTGGGTGTCAGGAGATTTGGGGTCCAAGCTCAGCATCAGCAGTAGTTGCTGAGTGACATTGAGCCATTAGGTCCCCCGGTTTATTATGTGATTGACTGCAGTGTTTAAATGCATGAGGTCCTAAAAATGATCAGCCTTGTTTCATATCTGGCCATGCCACTTGCCAGCTGTGTGAGTTGTAATAACAGAAAGAATAGTAGTTGCGGCCGGGTGTGGTGGCTCACGCCTGTAATCCCAGCACTTTGGGAGGCCGAGGTGGGTGGATCACCTGAGGTTGGGAGTTCGAGACCAGCCTGACCAACATGGAGAAACCCCGTCTCTACTGAAAATACAAAATTAGCCAGGTGTGGTGGCACATGCCTGTAATCCCAGCTACTTGGGAGGCCGAGGCAGGATAATTGCTTGAACCTGGGAGGCGGAGGTTGCAGTGAGCCGAAATTGTGCCATTGCACTCCAGCCTGGGCAACAAGAGTGAAACTCTGTCTCAAAAAAAAAAAAAAAAAAAAAAGAATAGTAGTTGCTGGGAACATTAAAGGAGATGCTACATCTGAGGAGCTTCATACGGTGCCTGGAATAGTGGGTGCGCATTCAATGGAAACAATGGCTACTAAGTCCCAACTTCCTTATCTGCAAGGAGTTGAGCTGAGTCTACCCCAGTGGTGACGATGACAAGGGTTTCCACTGGGAGTGTCAGTGTTTCCTATAGGGATGTTTCCCACCAGTGGGATCCCAGTGTCTCTGACTCACCCCAGCCCTGACTGGTGCATAGGCCTTATTTCTACAACCTGTTGCAGCTAGGAGTATGGAGCAGAGATCCTTGCAGTGGTTCAGGTCAGGCCGATCCCAACATCTGGAAGCCCTTTGGGGTCTGCCACCTTTTTACTGTGTACCCCACCTCCCCTGCCCCCTCTGCTTTGACAGCGGCAGCCTTCTAGCTGGGCCTGAGCGGCCACATGGCTTAAATTTAGCCCCACTTCAGTGATGAGCCACAGGCCAAGACCTAGGGGAAGGCCAAGGGGCAGCCACATTCAAAACGCCTTCGGTCAATACCAAAAGCCGAGCAAATGTCAGGCCAGTGAAGGGACCCACACCCTGCTTGTTTTTGAGGGAAGACTGGAAAACAATCTTATTTCCTTCTCTTCTGCTTCCTTCGCTGGTTGAACCACCCTGGAGAAGGCCCCAGGCCCTGCCACCTTAGCTTGGAGCCGCAGGTTGGAAGTGATCTCTCCCACGAGAGTGGGCGCTGATGCCTGTGTTGGGTTTGGCCCAGAAAGACTGGCTCCTGTCATGTGGCTCCATCCCTCTTGATCTCAGCCAGGGCTGCTGCTATAGGCAGCCTGGACAGACTGAGGCCTGGGCCAGATGATGCTAACAGTAATTGTTCATGTTTATTGAACACTGACTGTGTCCCAGGAATTGTTCTACCTGTATCAGCCCACATAGTCTTCATAATCACCTAAGAAGCAGGTACAATGACCTCCCTCTTTTTATGGATGCAGAAAGTGAAGCACAGACAGGGTAAATAACTTTCTCAAAATCACACAGCTGATAAGTGGCAGAGCTGAGACTGAAATTCAGCCTGCCTCCAAATCCCGACCTTCATCCACTGCCAGACACTGCCTCTGCTGTACTGGCTTGCCCCTTTTGGAGTCATTTACACTATATCAGCTAAACCTCAAAACACCCTACAAGGTAAGTACTCCCATTATTGTTCCCATTTCACAGATGTGGAAGCTGAGACTCAGTGAGGTTAATCACTTGCCCAGGGTCCAGCCATGCTGCTGGGCTCTAGAGCTCATGTTCCTTAGCCTTGCCCACCCTTGGTGCTTCACCCATGGCCAGCTCACTGTGTGCGCCTCCACCTGCCAGGTCATCCTTTTCCCTGTGTTGGAGGTGTTGCCCTCACTGTGGTTTATCTTGTGGGGCTTAATCCCAGGGGCCTGCAAGTGGAACAGAAGGAGCAGGGATCACTCAGGATTCAAAATTGTTGGCAGCAAGTTCCACAGGCAGATGTTGCTCCCAGAGCCCCAAATATTAGGAGTGAAATCGGCCATGTACTCCTCAGGGAGGGGGATTCTTTGCAGTTATCTTGCGGGGAGGTGTGTAAAGGGGGCATCTTAATATCCCATTCCCTATTTTTGCTTCATCTTTGCATATACCGAGGTTATTTTTATTTACTGAATTGTGGCAAAATAGACATAACATAAAATTTGGCATTTTAACAATTTTTAAGTGTGTAGTTCAGTGGCATTAAGTACATTCAAATTCTCGTGCAACTGCCACCTACATCCATCTCCAGAACTTTTTTTTCTTCCCCAACTGAAACCCACTCCCCATTTCTCTCAGTCCCTGGCACCCAGCACTCCTGTCTCTGTTTCTATGAACTTGACAACTCTAGGTCTCTCATGTAAGTAGAGTCATACAGTATTTGTCTTTTGTGACTGACTTAGCATGTCTTCAAGTTCATTCATGTTGTGGCATATGACAGGATTTCCTGTCTCTGAAGGATGAAGACTATTCCACTATATGGATATAGCACACCGTGTTCATCCAGTCCATCTACCCATGGACACTTGGATTGCTTCTACCTTTCGGCTGTTGTCACTGATGCTACTACATTGAGGTTTTGACAAAGGTTTGCTTGAAAAAAAATTTGGCTGCTGAAAGATGTTTGAAAACCACTGGCCTGGTCTAAAGTTGGGGCAGATGGAGACCCAGTCAGCATGAGTGAGGTCCCTGTGCATGAGGAGCAAAGCTGAAACTGCAACCTTTGGATACGACATCTAGCACTTTTCTCCCTCCTATTGCTGGTACTGATATTTATCAAAGGAAAGGAGAATGCAGCTCTGTCCTGGGCAACTACCCTGTTTCCCAGAAACCTCCTGGAGCTGCAGAAAGGACTCAATTCAGCATTTATTGAGTGCCCAAGGGAGTCAGTCCAATGTGGAGATAGAGCAGGGTTTATATCCTATCTCTGCCTCTTCCAGCCCACGTGACCTTGGGCAAGTTGTTTCACTTCTCAGAGCTTAGAGGCAATGTGAAGATCCAATGAGATGACACGTGTCTTGTGCTTTTTGGTGCAGTGTCTGGCACACAGCACCCAGGAACCAGGAGCTGCTGCTGCATATGAACCACTGTTGGGGATAAAGCAATGAGCAAGAGAGGCTCTGGCCCATGGGAGTTCTTTTCAGTGCAGCATATCAGCAGTCATGTGATGCTGATTTGTCCCATTACTGGTGATACTGACATTTGTCAGTTGATTAAGGTGGTATCTGCCAGGTTTCTCCGTTGCAAAGTTAATTAACAAGTATTTTGTTCTCATTAATTAATTAGTATTTAATAAGCATTTTGTAGGCACTCCTTTGAGACTGCATAAATATTCAATTCCTCATCAAACATTCACCCTTTAGTTTTAGCATTATGTTTTGTCAAATGGTGATTTTTATAATTCCATCATTCCTTCTACCTTTATATTTGGAATTCTGCTGCAACATAGAGCTTTTACCTCTCCTTTATGTGTTTGTTTATTCTTTCATTTATTCATTTATATCAGCATGGACTCATTATTTTCTATTTTATTCAATGGTTTATATCCATTACAATCCTTATTTATTTTGGTGCTCAAGTTGTATTTTTCTAAATTTTAAAATGTGTGATAAACTTGGGGAACAGTACAGAGCCTAGTATTATTATTATAAAATAATATTAAGCACTTTGTGTAAGCCAGAAACTGTTCCAAGTCTCTATTAACCCTTTACATATATCAATTCTTCACATATGTAATATTTATTGCTGTGAAATAAATTATTCCAAAATGTACCAGTTTAAAACAACAAACACTTCTCATATGACATAGTTTCCATGGTCAAGAATCAGGAATGGCTTAGTTGGATGGTTCTGGCTCAGGGTTTCTCATGAGCTTACAGTCAAGATCTTGCTAGGGCTGCAGTCAGCTAAAGGCTTAACTGGGACTGGAGGATCAGCTTCCACAATGGCCGACTACATGGCTGTTGGCTGGAGGCCTGAGTTCCTCGCCACGTGGACCTCTCTATAGGGCTGCTTGAGCATCCTTAGCATGGCACCTGGCTTCCAGATTGAGTGCTCCCTCAGAGAAAGAATAAGGAGGAGTCCTTATGTCCAATGCCTTGTATTCTTCCAATGCCTTGTATGACCTAGGCTTGGAAGTCATACACCATCACCTCTGCCATATTCTATTCATTTGGAAGCACGTCACTAAATACGTCCCACACTTAGAGGGAGGTGAAGGATGCTCTTAGGTCTCTTTTAAAGAGAGAAGGTCAAATAATTTATGGTAGTATTATAAAACCACCACAACATATATTAACTCTTATTCACTCTTTAATCTGCACCATAACCCTGTGAGGTAGGTATTACTCTGAGCAATTAAATGACTTGCCCAAGGCCACAGGTAGCCAGTGGTAACACTGGGATTTGAACCCAGGCAGCCTGGCTCCAGAGCTTACATTCTCATCCACTACCTGATCTGACAGGGCCTTGAATAGTTTTTTGGAAAGCATCCTGAGGCAGTCTGGATGATGATGGGAGAGATGAGTGTCCATTCCTTCTCAGGTGGGCCTTACAGGCAGACTCCCTTCTTCCTTCTTCCACCTTCTGCTTTCCATATTGTCATTTTGCAGTGTATATCATCATTTTAAAAAGTAATGGGCAGGGTGACAGTACTGGCCTCTTCTGGCAAGCACTGGGGAAAGGCTGCATGTGGAGCACTTATAGTTGGGGGAGGCAAAGTGGGACAAGTGTGAGATGTGGTTCTTACTCTCAGGGGCATATTGTCGACTTGGAAGGCAAGAATATAAACACAACATTATTATGATTTTAACTTTTATTTTAGGTTCAGGGGTATATGTGCAGGTTTGTTATATGGGTAAACTGTGTGTCATGGGGTAAACACAAAATTGTTTAAGACCCAGGTTATGTGTCTTTAACTGTTGAGTGGTTATTTAGCCCAGGATCGTGTCTTTGTTGCTCTTATCTCTCACTGATGTGGTGGCAGGGGGCCTTGTCATGCTTACTGATTATTTGTTAAGTGAAAGACAAATAGATCCAATGATGGTGTCCTACAGTGGCCCAGGTGGTAGACATAAGAAGGAGGTGGGTGGTGAGGCCGGGCGAGCTGGCCGGGGGAGGTAAGTGATTTGAAGCATTGGTCCTAGAAGGCAGGTCCTGTCAGGACAGTCAGCAGATGTGAAAAGCGAGAGGACATATCATCAGGGATCTACACAGACTGACGAGCACCAAGAAATGGGCCGAGGCTGGGAATATACCAACAGGAGTCTGGTGGGCTGGTGGGTGGTGGGGAGGGTTCTTGGGATAGGCAGGTGTTAGTACCTCAGATCTAGGTGGGCAGGCAAAGAGAGTGATGGCCCGAGGACCCCAGTACAGAACATGAGTTGGAACCTGGAGCAGAGGCCCTTTGGCCTTTGGTGCCCTTTGACCTTGTTTGGGCCAGAACTGGTATCAGAGGAGCTCCATCTCTGGCATGTGAGCAGAGCAGAGACTAGGGTGAGTTGGGGAGACTCTTCCTTCTCCAGCTGCCGATGGGCTCTGTCAGAGAGGCTTGGAGAGTGGGAGGGCATTTCATTTGGGTCAGCCCATGGCTATGTTTCCTGCAGGCAGCTGAGGCCTTCCCATGCCTGAGTTGTGGGTCATGGTGCAGGTTAGAGTGAGAGCTTACCTGTTGTCAAAGGATTTGTAGTGTTGAATCCCACAGGAGAGACTCAGACCTACGCTGCAAATGGGATCTGAGGAACGGAACAACTGCGTTAGTCTGTCTGAGATTCTGTGCTTTCCCTGCTGTGCAAAGAGAGAGAATAGCTTCTTAAATTTCTCTGCAGAGGTGGTTTAAGTGAGTGATTTGAGCCCCAGCTTTGCCACTTTCTGCCTGTGGGACCTGCAGGTGATACGGGATAATTTCCCACCTGGAACATGGGGATAATGAATGAATACCCGGGGTATTTTTGAGAATCAGTTCAATCACACAATCGAACATGATTGTTCAAACAGCAAAGTGCTATGTGAACCTCAGGGAATATGACTGTGAAATAAACTCCACTGGTGACAGCTGAAAGGCCTTAATATTGACAGTGGACCTATATGTCTAGTCACATTAACAGGGGGCTGCATGTGAACGAGCAACCGCCCTTCTCTGGCTTTTGAGCAAAACCTTAAGGAGAACCTGGCTAATAAGACCTCCAATCTGGCCGGGCGCGGTGGCTCACGCTTGTAATCCCAGCACTTTGGGAGGCCGAGGCGGGCGGATCACGAGGTCAGGAGATCGAGACCACGGTGAAACCCCGTCTCTACTAAAAATACAAAAAAATTAGCCGGGCGTGGTGGCGGGCGCCTGTAGTCCCAGCTACTCGGAGAGGCTGAGGCAGGAGAATGGCGTGAACCCGGGAGGCGGAGCTTGCAGTGAGCCGAGATTGCACCACTGCACTCCAGCCTGGGTGACAGAGGGAGACTCCGTCTCAAAAAAAAAAAAAAGACCTCCAATCTGACTAGAATCCCTCCCTACCCCACCTCCTTGTAAAGGACCAGCTTCTGTAATAGTATCCTGCAGAACCCTCCCAGGTTTGAGTGGACAGAAGAGCCAGAGAGAATCCCTGATTTGGTCACATGGTCTTACCTCAGTAGGAAGCAGCTTTGCTCTTGTACAATTTGTTAGAGGCCCGAGCAGGCCCTTGGAGCACAGCCTTAGGGTTGTCATGACAGTACAGCAGGGGCAGTACTGCTTGATAATACCTGAAAGGGTTATTTTAGGTGGACTTTCAGAGACTACAAAAAGGATTAGGTGAAAATAACAACAGCTGTTATTCACTGAGTAGTAAAAGAGAAACTTCTGAGTCTGAGTCTCCCGTTGAAGAATCTTCCCTCGAGCTGAAAACTATTCCTCTAGGATTGCTTCCTGTGTCACATCATTAGTTGTGCCCCTGACTGTAGCAGTTTGTATTTTAACAGTGTGGCATCTACATATGTGTGGGATATAGATGTATAAGTTGTCCTCAACTGTTTAGCCTGGGTTTCATTTTCCTCTTAGGGTTCTCTTTAATTCCTGGTATCCCCCAGCATAATTTAGAGAAGGCCAGTGGTATAGTGGCCAAGAGTAGGGACTCTGGGGACAGACTCTATCATTACTCTGCCATTACCAACTGTGGGCCTTGGGCAAACTACCATTTCCTTTCCATAAAATAAGGACAACAGCATCCTGTTTTAAGGCTAAAAGTTGCTAATGTGTGTAAAGTGCTTAGACAGTACCTAGTGTATAGTGAACACTCAACAAATACGTGTTATTATTATTATCTTTAAGTTGCACTTATGGTATTTAATATGATTTGGCTCTGTGTCCCCACCCTAATCTCATGTGGAATTGTAATTCCCAGTGTTGGAAGGGGACCTGGTGGGAGGTGATTGGATCATGGGGGTGGAGTTCCCCCTTGCTGTTCCTGTGATAGTGAGTTCTCATGAGATCTGGGTTGTTTGGAAGTGTGTAGCACTTCCCCCTTTACTCTTTCTCTGCTGCCACCATGTGAAGACGTGCTTGCTTCCCCTTCGCCCTTCTCCCATGATGGTAAGTTTCTGGAGGCCTCCCAGTCACGCCTCCTGTATAGCCTGTGCAACTGCGAGTCAATTATAAATTTTCTTTATAAATTATCCAGTCTCAGGTTGTTCTTTATAGCAGTGTGAGAACAGACTAATACAGTATTCATTGCCCTCAAGAAACATACCCCACCACTAATAGAAACATCTTGAAAGGTTCAGATCAACCCATGGATCCATACTTGGAATATTAAAGAAAACTAGGGTGCTTAGGGGCACAGAGTAGGGTCTTAATAAATATTTTTACTTATTTGGGAATGAAGGGTACAGGGGATGCCCCTTTGAGGTCTAGGCCCTGCTCTGCTTGGCTGCGTCCTGTCTGTTGAAATGCATACCCAGGCTTTTCCTCACTGCTGTCACCCTCCCAGAACTAGTCCAAGTCCCTTGGGAAATATGTTACTAGATCTTGCTTCCCTGCCAGTGCAGTTCTTCCCTACTCCTGGGCCAAAGCCTCAATGCTTTAGTGACAAGACCAAATGATAGCTTCCCTGGAATACATTAAGGGAAAGCAAAGGGGTCTTAAAGTGCCCCTTGACAGGCAGAGTCCCAAACCAGGCTTATTACTTGAAACTTGGGGTGGAACTTGGGTTCCCTGACCTGGGAAAGGAGGTTAGAAAAAAAGCTTCTCTGGATTGATGTCTAAGGCTATGGCAAAGTAATATACCAACACATCCTTATAGACAGTATCTGGCTAAGCCACCCAGCAGCTCATTGGCAAGACCAGCAATGTCCCCAATATCACCATGGGATTTAAGCCTGGAGCTGCCACAGGGTCTGGTTCTGCACTGGGAACTCTGCTCGGCCAAGACAAGCCAATTGCAAAATGGCAGAGAGCAAGAGAGCGAGAGAGTGAGAGAGTGAGATTGAGAGAGAATGCAACAAACACAAAACAAACCTCCCATTCAACAGAGCAAGACCCTGTCTCAAAACAAACAAAACACACACAAAAAGCCTCCTAACACCCTCCCAAACTCACTTCTGATGATAAGAAATAAGCAGAAGCTAATAATGACTTCAAAGCCTGTATACTGAGGATCCTGCAGGGGCTGAAGAAAGGAATAGCATTGGCCGGGCGCGGTGGCTCACGCCTGTAATCCCAGCACTTTGGGAGGCCGAGGTGGGCGGATCACGAGATCAGGAGATGGAGACCATCCTGGCTAACACAGTGAAACCCTATCTCTACTAAAAATACAAAAAATTAGCCAGGCGTGGTGGCAGGTGCCTGTAGTCCCAGCTACTCGGGAGGCTGAGGCAGGAGAATGGTGTGAACCCGGGAGGTGGAGCTTGCAGTGAGCCAAGATCACACCACTGCACTCCAGCCTGGGCGACAGAGCCAGACTCTGCCTCAAAAAAAAAAAAAAAAAAAAAAAAAAGGAATAGCATCTATAAAAAAGAATAAGAAATAATAAAATAAAAAGCAGGCAGAAACCAAACAAGAACACCGGATATAAAAATAATCAATTAGAAATCAGGAAATATAGAATATAATTTTAGATTTATTACTAAAACCTCAATAGATGACATTGACTTGATACTGGACATAATTGAAGAATTAGTGAATTAAAAGCCAGTGCTGAGGAATTCATGAGAGACCCAACCCAGGGCAATGAATAAAAATTATGAAAGATTAGTTAAGAGACACAGAAAATAGATGGAAAGATTCCAGTATATGCCAAGCAGAGTTCCAGAAGAAGAGAATGGAGGGAATGAAGGAGGAGCAATATTTGCTAAGATATTGAATGCAGATTTTCCCATAATTGAAGAAAGACATGAGTTCTGGGATTGAAAAATCACCATGAGTGACAAAAATAAATCCACACCCAGACAGATTGTAGTGCAACTTCAAAATGCAAACCTCCAAAGACAGACTCTCAAAGGCTCCAGAGAAAAAAGACAAATTACCTACAAAGGGACAACGACTAGCCTGACAACATTCCCATCAGCAACAGCCAGCTGCCAAAAGGCCATTAGGAAGAATCCTGAAAATGCTGAGGGAGTCTAACTGTCAGCCAGAACTCCATGCTCAGCTAAACTAGCACTCGGGAGTGAGGATGCTATAAAGTCACTTTCAAATATACAAAAAGAAGACACTTTAATACACACCGAGGCCTGCTGAAAGAAATACTAAAGGATCAACTTCATCTAGAAGAAAAGTGAATATTGAGATCAAAAAACAAGATGCAAAAAAAAAACCAAAAAAAAAAACCACCTCTGAGCCTGGAGATTGATGAAATATGTTGGTTGCAAATTTATATAACCATTGATTATAAAGAGAACAAAGGAAAAAAGCAAAGCTAAACCTTTGTGCAAAAAAAAAAAAAAGTTCTAGAGAGGGCAATTTCTACTCCCTTTCATTGTTGCAATGTAGGAAGGAAGTTTGGTGTTTCTAGATCACTGGTTTTTTTCAAGATAATCCAGAAAGCCAGAGTTTTATGTGGAATGTCCTGACTTTTGAGAGCTTGCAACAAAAAATTTTAGCACCCTGAGCTCTGCAACACTTGATATGTTAAATAAAACTTCAGTTGGCCGCTCAGCCTGCAGTTGGTGATACTTCATGTTCCTTGGGCTCTCTGGTTTCTATCACATGAACAGGAAAGTCTTCACGGAGGAGTTGGTGCTTGTACTGGGAATTGAAGGAAGGATGGAATTTAAGTAACTGGAGAGGAGTGGGGTGGGGCCTTGAGACGAAGAGGTAGGAATGAAGCTGCAGTGTCTTGGGAAATGGTGAACTTGATGGGGGTGGGGCTGAGCAGGGGGAGGCGAGGTGGACCGGGGCTGAGATATTTGAGTCTCGTCCTGTATCCTCAGGCCCTCTCTCCTGTAAGAGCTGGAAGCCAGTCTATTTTGAGTTACGTTGTTTAGCGTCTTACCTCATTCCCCAGGGGCGGCGGTGGTGAAGAAATGAACACTGTTTGGTGATGAGGGTGAGAATGCCAATGAAAAAGGCAAGGAGGAGAAACCCAGGGACATCTGGGAGAGTGTGTGGTGTGATGGGATGCTTCCCAAGGAGCTACGTCATGTGTCAGCCAGGGCTTTAATTAGAAACAGTGATCTGGAAAGCGGGGCTGCAGTGGGGTAATTCACGTGGATTTCTCAAGAGCTTGGGTCTTAGCTCTTGAATTTTCTTAAATGGCAGTGCTTCAGTGCTCAAAGCTGGCTTGGTTTTGTTGAACTCAAACCAGATAAACAAGTGGAAGGGACGCGGGTGGGAGTGGTGGAGGGAAGCTGGATCGTGAGTCAGGAGCCCCGGACTGCTGCCCTGTTCTTGCTGTCAGCTCCTTCAGAGGCAGATCCCATCTTACAGGGGTTTCAATTCCAAAGTCAGCCTGTCGGGCCACAGTCCCTAAAATTGCCCTTAGAATATAATGCACATGATTTAGTGCATACAACACTATACGATAACATATGTATATGTATAATGTATACAATAATATGCCATAATTAGAGTACATATAGCAAGACGTATTATTTAAAAGATCTTTTTGTCCCTCTCTTTCCCTCCATGTGTATATTTTGATTATGTTTGTGTTAAATGTTCCTACGTTACCACTGCATTGCATGACTTTGAACATTAAATTAAAAAATCATCCCTTTGGGTCTTAAAATAAAATGACTAACCTAGATAAATACAGGCCCCCATCCAGCTCAAAATCATTGACTCTTTCTTTGGCATTGTAGTTGAGTGTCCTTATTGCAGGTGGCGGGGCAGAATGTGGGTAAGGACATGTTGAGTGGATTGGGTTTTCATAATTGTGTGACTCTGAGAAGGTATGCCTCAGGTTTTTTTCTTTATAAATCTGTAAAATGGAGATAATAGTATTTGCCTCTCAAGGATGCTGTGAGGATTAAATGATCCTTGTAAAATGCTAGGCAAATGCCTAGCACATAGTATTTGCTCAGTAAATGTTACCTATTTTTATTATTGTTATTATTTGTGAAGCACTGTCGTAAGTGCTCTTGGGAAATACAAAAGAAGGAGTCATTGCAATTAAAATGGATGTTGCAAAAACTGTACCATCAGTCCAATCAAGACTCACTCATACTGGGTGAGATAACAAGAGTTTATTGTAAGGATATAAAACGCAACATTACAGCTGTCGCAGGTGGGGTTCCGTGCTCCCTGGAAGGTGCTAAGATAGAAATTAGCATGTGGGGCATTTAATGGAGAGTTTGATTGGGATCCACGACTGTGGAAGCCAGGCAAAGGCAGCAGGACTGGGCAGAGGGAGAAGCTGAGCTCTGTTGTAGTCCTAATGAAGGCCTCAGCTGACTCCACGGGGCACTGTGGAACTTGGAGAGGCCCTTCAGAGTTGTCCCAAGTTATACAAGTTATACCCTCATGTTGATCAAATGTGGATGTGGGCTGCCTCTGGAAGGCAATCTTTATAGAAGGCTGACAGCCAAGGACAGTCTTCTAGTACCTGTCCCAGCAACTGAGGAATAAAGCCTTCCTTCCTGAAGGGGAATCTGGTGGCCCATCACAGAGACCACCACAATGTCCAGGGACTGAGAACAAAGTTCAGCCTGTCCTCCTGGTGATGGAACTGGAAGCTTGGGAATGGAAGCCACACTGCTTGTCTCTCAGGGGCTATGCCGGGTTTGTCTCTGCTTCTGTCTGCTCCACTCTCCAGCCTCTGTCTCTGCAGGCTGGCTTCCTCCCCCTGTTCACTTTGCACTTGGCCTAAGGTGGCCGTCAGCTGGGCCTGCATGGCTTTAGGGCTCATACCTATCACAACTGCCCTCAACTCTTGTGTCTTGGTTCAAATGTTAGAGAGACAGAGACAGAGAGAGCGAGAGAGAGAGAGAGAGAGAGATTGGCTGGCTGAGGCCAGCCTGTGAGTGGACACCCTTTCCCATCTCCACCTTGGATCACCATCCATTCCTGGTCCAGTCGCTGGAGGGAGAGGGCTGGATCATGTTATGCCAACATGGCTGGCTACCCATACTTCCCTTTTCTAGAGGTTGTGGCCAAGTCAGGCACATGTGGATGGGACATTTAACAAGGATTTATTGAGCACCTATGATGTGCCAGGCAATGTTCTAGGTACAGGGGATACAACAGTGAATCAAACAGACAATGATCCCTGCCCTCTTGGAGAGTACATTCTACTCAGGGAGGCCCAGCTGTGCAGAAATAAATAAGACACCATTAAGGCAGAGGTTGGGGATCTAGAACAGCATTTCCACAGGACACATGGATGATGTGGGGAGGAGCAGGAGAGGCTCTGCCCAGGAACCCGGTTCTATCCTTGTCTCCTCTCTCCCTTGCAGCTTCGACAGTTCCTTTCCAACTAGATTCCTGTTGCCTGCTTCTGCTTATCTCTGACCCTGTCCTGGGCTCTCTGGGCTTTCAAAGGCAGCAATACCTTTCCTTACTTTGGCTGTCCCTTGAGCTCCTAGACAATTCAACCCTACCATGTCTGACAGCCACTTCCCTCCAACCTGCTGACCCTGTTGCCGGGAACTTCAAGTCCTTGCAGACTTGAAATGTTGGGATGCCCCTTGGCTCTGCTGTTTCCGTCCAGCCAGTTATCCAGTTGTTTAGAGTGTGTTCCTCACATCTGTCTCTTCTTCTCTGACCAGTTCTGGCAGGTCTTCTTAATTGCTCCTCTTGGCTTCATTCTCTCCTTTCCAACCCGTCTCATTAGTCAGCCAGATTAATATTCCTGAAATGCATCCCTGATGTCACATCCTCTGACTCATCATTGTCTTCAGGACAAAGTTCAACCTCTTCTCTTGGCATCTCGGAACTTTCTTGATCTGGCTCCAGCCTGCCTCTCCAGCTGCCCTTCCACATTCTCCACATTGTTGATGGCTGCATGCCAAACATCCAGAATGAGCCTCCAGTAAGTTCTGGGCTCCCCACCTCCATGCCCTTGGGCTGCTTCCTTCCCCCATATGCTCTTCCCCCATTCTCCTCAGTCCTTGACTCATCTTTCTAGAAGCCTTGCCTGATGCGCTCAGCCAGATATGGCCCATCTTGCCTTCTTCTGGACCCCCTGGACTCCATTTGAATCTCTCTGCCACCCCACCACTAGCTGACTGTACTGCATGGCATTCTGTACCCTCCCCTCCCCAAGCCATCCCAGGTAAAGACATAATCTAAGTGAAAATAGAGTCTCATTCTTCTCAACCAGCCTCAAGACAATTTCCCTAGTGTCTGCTTCCAAAAGATTGCCACCTCTAAGCTCTGCTTATGTAGAAAGTCTGGAGTTGACCCAGTTTCTTCTAGACTGGAAAGTCTTTGAGGAAAGGACTGAGGTTCAGCCGTCATTCAGTCCTCCATAGCATGTGATCTGGGGCTTGCAAAATGTGGTCCGTTAGGGAGTTCTTGGCTGAATGAATGAATGGATAAATGAATGAATGCCACAACACACAGCCTCCGTTGAGACGTTCTTTTTCTCTTTTTTTTCCTTCATAGAGGTGGAGCATGCTTTTGTTTGCCTCTGATGGGCTGCTGTAGCCCAGGGCTGTAGATTTTAGTAGTAAACCTTCAATTCCTGTCTCAGTCCCTGTATGAGAAACAGCAGAGAACCTGCAGCTTTAGGTGGGTGGCAAATGTTCCTTACAGTGCGGCCCACTGTCTAGGGCTTCTCTTGCTGCCCTCAGAGGCTGTCCTGGGCCCTGCCCTTCTGAGTGTACACTGAAAGTGTTCTGTGGCCTTTGCCTTCCTTTCTCCATCTGTGCATGGAAAAAGTTTCTATGATCTCTTCTGGGTTTAACTTGGCCTTGAAAATAAACATGGAATTGCCGGGCGTGGTGGCTCACGCCTGTAATCCCAGCACTTTGGGAGGCTGAGGTGGGCGGATCACAAGGTCAGGAGATCGAGACCATCCTGGCTAACCTGGTGAAACCCCATCTCTACTAAAAATACAAAAAATTAGCCGGGCGCGGTGGCGGGTGCCTGTAGTCCCAGCTACTCGGGAGGCTGAGGCAGGAGAATGGCGTGAACCCGGGAGGCGGAGCTTGCAGTGAGCTGAGATCGCGCCACTGCACTCTGGCCTGGGCAAAAGAGCAAGACTCCGTCTCAAAAAAAACAAAGAAAATAAACATGGAAAAAGTACCTGGGATGAAGACTGGGTCTTCTCAGTGCTGGCCTCTCCAGGCTCCCTTTTCCTCTCCCACCTTCTTACTTCTGGGCTCCAGCCAGATGGTCACTTGCCTCCTCCAGCCTTTGCCCAGGGTGTCTTCTGCTGGGGACATTCTCTCTGACCCTCCTCTCCTCACCCCATGGCTCCTTCCCTGGCCCGTTCCTCTTCAGCCTTTAGATTTCAGCTGAGATGCCATTACTTTCGGGACCCCCTCCTGATCCCCTGGCGCCCCCTCATCTCATTAGGCTCACCTCCCTGTGCCCACCCTGTACCCTGCACTTGCCCTATCCCAGTGTTCATCTCACTGGATTACAGTTGCTTGTCAGTCCTCCTTCGTGGTCTGTCTACTCCATGAAGAAAGAGGCAGGTGTGTTCTTTGCCCACTACTGTTTCCCCAGCACCTGCACAGTATTGGACACATGGGTGGCACTCAACAAACCCATGGTGAATGAATGGATGGAGCCATGGCTGGCTGGATGAGTGCATGAATAGATGGGGGAAACAGGTGCTAGGTGGTTTGAGCCTGTTAGCTACTGCCATAGAATTGTGCAAGACAACCATATCACCTCAGTGACATCAGTAACAGGTATTTATTGCTCACGTGTCTGGAGTTATCTGGAGGTCAGCTAGGCAGTTCTGTTGAACTTGGCTGGGCTTACTTGCATGTCTGAGGTTGGCTGTTTGGCTAAGGTGACTAGGGCAATGCAGCGCCACTGCTTTTTCCCTTACCCTCCTGTAGTCCAGCCCAGGCATGTGCTGCTGGTGATGGCAGGAGTGCAAGAGCAAACAGAGACACTCAAGGCATCTCCAGCCCAAATGGAACTGGAGTAGCACATTCTACTGGGCAAAGCAAGTCACAGGGCAGCTCTGTTTCAAGGAGTAGGGAACTAGATTTTGCCCCTTTAGTGAGAAAGGAATTGTAGACATATAGCAACGATTGTGGGTACAAGGAGAGACTGAAGAAGTGGGGCTATTAATGCAACTAACCTGCCTCATGGGGCATCAAAAGTCCTGGGTCATAGCTTAGGATTAGGAAACTGAGGTGCGGTTAATGAACTCGGCCAGCTCCCAACTAACTGGGACCTAGGGGAAGACACATGTGCCAGATGGGCTCTCTAGCTTCAGGTTTCTTTCTTTCTTTCTTTTTTTTTTTTGTGATGGAGTCTTGCACTGTTGCCTGGGCTGGAGTGCAGTGGCGCGATCTCGGCTCACTGCAACCCCCGCCTCCCAGGTTCAAGCAATTCTCCTGCCTCAGCCTCCTGAGTAGCTGGGATTACAGGCGCCTGCCACCACGCTCGGCTAATTTTTTGTATTTTAGTAGAGACAGGGTTTCACTATTTTGGCCAGGCTCGTCTCAGACTCCTGACCTTGTGATCTGCCTGCCTTGGCCTCCCAAAGTGCTGGGATTACAGGCGTGAGCCACTGTGCCCAGTCTCCAGTTTCATTCCCTAGAAATAAGGGAATAATGTCGATGCTGTTCAACTCACATAATTCCAAGGAATCCATTCTTTCATCAGCCCACTCTCAGATTTGGGGAAGGATTATAAACTGTAAAGTGCTGTGTCATGGGAAGCACAATTGCTCTTCCAGAAGCACTTGGCCCCCAGAACTGGGGAAGAGCATGGGGTAGTGGAGAAAGGATGGACTGTGAGATGAGGAACCTGTCTGTAGGCCCTATGTCCCAGGCCGCACGTCCCAGGCCGCACGTCCCAGGCCGCATGTCCCAGGCCGCACGTCCCAGGCCCCACGTCCCAGGCCGCACGTCCCAGGCCGCACGTCCCAGGCCGCATGTCCCAGGCCCCACATCCCAGGCTTCTGATATCTCAGGTTCTCCATTGTAAATTGGAGGCCCCGTGGAGTCAAATAAATAATGGATGCAAATGGATTTCAAAAAACATCAAGCACTCTGTGGTTGTAAGGTATTATTAGAAATGGGGGTTTCAAATAATTGCCAAAGTATCTATTTGACAAGTCTGGCTTCACCCCATGGCACTTTCTCTGTCTCCTCAGATGAGATGGTTGGGAGTAAACTGTTCTGAAAAGATGCTTCCAGAGTCCAAGAAAATGACAAACAAGACTTCCTAGATGTTTGTTTCCTGCGTGACACCATGAGGCACTGCCCCCAAAATTGCTGGTGCTTGTAGCACACATTCCTCTGCTTGTTTTCTGCCCAGCACAGAGAAATGCTGGGGTTGGTGGTTTTTCTAGGGCGTTTTCTTCTTCCAGTCCTGCTCAATCAGCCCCTGAAATAAAAGCTGGTGTTTCTGGAGGAGAAGCAGTCATCTCCGCCCTCATCCCTTTATCCTCCTCCTCCTCCTGCTCCTCCTTCTCCTTCCCTGAAGTTGATGCCCTTGGTGATTAGCGTTGTCCTCCCTGAGATGCTGATGGAGGTTCTCTTGGACACTTAAGCTAAACTGGATCCATGGGTATTTCTCTCACTGGCTTTGGAGGAAGAAAACCAAAAAAACAGCCCCTCCCTGGCTCTGGAGACAATCTCAGGGGTGGGAGGTGAGGCTTAATGCCTTTCATTCCCAAACTTTGCAGAGGGGCTTCTGAAAGATGGGAGGGAGAGACCAGAGTGTGGTGACACCATCTGAAGGTCTGGGCCTCATCACAGCCCTGGTGGACCCTGGCCTGCCCATGTCATCTGTTTTAGTGGCTCTGGCACAGGCTGCATTCCTTTCTCCTGTAGGCTTCACCTCTCTCCAGAGGCCACCACTCTGGACAGCTGTGTGGAAACACCTGGGCCAGAATGCATCCAATTCCCGCAGAGCAAAAGGAAGCGCTTGGATGCTTCTTGCTGCGAGCACATTGTTATTTTTCTTTCCTCTCTCATGAATCATTCTGCCTGGAATCTTCCCTGGAAGGGCTCATCTGGCTAATGATTCTGTGCCCAGAATCAGGGATTTTGACGCACTGATGAGCGACAAGCTGAGGTGGCTGAGATTTAGGGGCAGGGAGCCTTCAGTCTGGGCTCACCTAGTCCGGAGCTCAGGTTGTGGCTACAGCACCTGACAGCTGAGTTCATTAACTCAACCTCCGTTTCCCAATCCTAGGCTCCTGTAGGTTTGTGGTCAGTGTTAAATGAGATCAGGTGTGTGAAACTGGCTCGCACAAATGGGTTTTGAATCTGAATGTAGTATGATCAACCCTTGAGCCTACTGACCCCTTACCCGACTTCTCTGGTGGCTGCCACGACCCCATATTCTTGTCCTCTACAGTAGAAGAAATCAAGGTGGGGACCTGGCAGGCTCTGACTTCCAGAAAGCATTCCTCCTGTTTTGTGTTTACTTTTGCAAAAGTAAGGAGTAAAAATGGGGGTGTGTCCTTGGGCAAGTTATTTAATCTCCCTGAACTTCAGCCTCCTCATCTTGACAGTGGGAATGGTATTGTCTGTGTTGTGGGGAAAGTTTTAGAAGTAACAGATGTAGAGTTGGGTATAGATTCAGTACTTGGTAAGTGCTAGCTGGATTAATTTCACATCCCACACATCTCTGGTCTTACCAAACTGCGGGTGTGTGTGGAGGGGGTCCATTTCTGCCACTCATAGCCCACATTGCATCACAGCAGGCTGCCACCACTGGACGTCAGGTCTCCAGAGGCATCTCACGTGTGCCATGAACAATTCTGCTCATGCTGTGGTTGACCTCTGCTTCCTGCCAAGCACCCAAGAGGGACGCATCATCCTCGCGCCCTGCAGGGTGTGCCTTGTGGGGTTCCCGCTCCTCTTCTAGCACCTGGTCCTAGTGCTCTCTGGCTGCATACCTTCAGATGCCCCTGTGTTCCCATCAGTCTGTGTTGCTCTAGAACCATCCCTGTGCTAAGCCAAGGTGTGGAAGAAGCCCTTCCCTTAACTCTGCCAAGCTTTGTCATAACATCTCATGATCTCCCATGAGACATCTGGATTGGGCCTTGAAGTATGAGTAGGAGTTCACCAGGTGAGGGGTAAATGTAAAGTTATATTTCACTTAGAGGCCACTTCTTCTCCCAGACTGACTTCGTTTTCGTTAATTTTTGAAATCAGTTATAGAAATTGATGCTGGGGTTACCTGTCTGCACCTCTGGTTTCACTTGGGGCTATAAAGTCCCTGCTATTATAGCAGCAGCTTCACATCACTGCCACTCTCATCACCAACTACAGGTGGAGCAGGACTCTAAACTGGACAGTCTAAGGGAAATGCTGTGTGTGAACTCTACTACAAGAACCTTTGCATTTGAGATGGGCCCTGTGGCACTCCACGCATGGGGCTCTTGTACAAGTTAGCAAACCAGGATTTGTCAGTCAACACGTGGAATGCCTGCTTGATGGAAGGAGCTCGATTGATAAGTCTTAGTTGAGTCTCCCTGTCCCTAACTGTAGTATGGCAATAGCTTTCTAACTAGTCTCTTCTACCGATTCACTTGCCTCTATGCTGCCACCAGGTTTTCTGTAACATTGACTGTGGGGTAAGGTCTAAGCCCCTGAACATAGCCTTCAAGGCTATTCACCATGTGGCTACAAGGAGCCCTTTCTGCCTGAGCTTCTTCCATGCCCTGCTAAACTTCTTAACTTTTAGCCTTGTTGAACCCCTCGCCAGTCCCTGAACAGGCCACATACTTCCAGACCGCAGGGCCTTTGCCCACGGTCACCATATTCCTCATGCCTTCTCTTCTCTCCCCTCACCTGGTGAACTCTTATCCAACCTTTGAGGCCAGGCATGTGTGCCCAGTGAAACCTCCCTGGCCCTTTTGGTTCCTACCATCTCCCCTACTTCCTGAGTTCCTTTCCTTCTTGATGTTCTTCTTTTATGTGTACCCGTTTTAGCTTATTGTAATGTTGTGATTTTTTGTATTTGTTAGTGTCTGCCGAATTCCTCAAGGGAAGCTCCTGAGTCTCTCCCAGGGTTGTACATTCTTTTCCTAGCACAGAGCCTGGCAGATGCTAATAAATGTTGTATGAATCTGTAAATGAATGATTGAGTATGGGAATAGGGAGTTCAATATGAACTAGGTTAGCCATGTCTTAGGAGGAAAGGGGATTTTGAGTATTTGAGTCAAACATAAAAACTTACATAAAACAGAGAGAAAGGAAAGAGGAAGAAAAAACCAGGCGCAGTGGCTCATGCCTATAATCCCAGCACTTTGGGAGGCCGAGGTAAGTGGATCACCTGAGGTCAGGAGTTCGAGAACAGCCTGGCCAACATGGCGAAACTCCGTCTCTACCAAAACTACAGAAATTAGCTGGGCATGATGGCATGCGCCTGTAATCCCAGCTACTTGGGAGGCTGAGGTAGGAGAATCACTTGAACCTGGGAGGTGGAGGTTGCAGTGAGCCAAGATCACGTCACTGTACTCCATCCTGGATGACGGAGTGAGACCTTGTCTGAAAATAAATAAATAAATAAATAAATAAACAAACAAACAACAGAGAGAAAGGAAAGTATCCCTGAGATTTTACTTGCTAGAGTAGAAGATAAAGTTATTAACTTAGAGAAAAGAGAGAGAAAGATTATATGGGCATGAATAACAATGAATTTTCAGATTTAAACATTTATAATGCACATGTAACCTTCATTGGATACTCAGGCACTGTGCCAAGCACTTTACATGCATAATCTCATTTAATGCTCTTAGCAAAACCATAGGGTAGTTACTCAATTTCCCCAAATGAGAGTTTACCACAATTGAGATAAATAGGAGTTAGATAGGTGTATTAATCTGTTTTCACGCTGCTGAAAAGACATACCTGAGACTGAGAAGAAAAAGATGTTTAATTGAACTTACAGTTCCACATGGCTGGGGAGGCCTCAGAATCATGGTGGGAGGTGAAAGGCACTTCTTACATGGTGGCGGCAAGAGAAAATGAGGAATAAGCAAAAAGCAGAAAACCCTGATAAACCCATCAGATCTCATGAGACTCACCTACCATTACGAGAACAGCATGGGAAAGATAGGCCCCCATGATTCAACTACCTCCTCCTGGGTCCCTCCCACAACATGTGGGAATTCTGAGAGATACAATCTAAGTTGAGATTTGGGTGGAGACACAGCCAAACCATATCAATAAGAGAGGGGCTGAGGTGGAGAGGAGAAGGGCATTCCAGGCAGAGGAATCTGCCTCAGTACAAAGGCCCTGAGGCAGAAAAGAACTTGGGTATGTTGAAGGGGAAGAGAGAAGGCCAGGGGACTGAAAGTTAGGGCACAAATAGCAAATGGGACAAGATGGAGCCATGGAGAGAGGTGGAGACCACACCACGTAGGTCTTACAGGCCACATTAAGGACTTGGTCTGTTATCCTAAAAGCACATTAAGGTTTTGTTCTTTATCCTAAAAGCAACCATGATCAATTGAAGAGGTTTAGGCTAGAGGTAGAGAGGGAGGAGAATAGGAACTTGCTAGTGGTAGCATGAATTTGATTTTTGCGTTCTAAAGAAAAATTGATCTGAAAATATTGGAAGGGGGGAAAGTGATGTGGGGGCTAGTTTAGGAGGAAGCTGTTGTGGTTGTTCAAATCAGAGAAAATGGGGATTTTTAACTAGGATGGTGGCAGTGGAGATGGAGAGGAATTTGTGAATTTAGAAGAAGTGTTGGGCTGGTAGAATGGATAGGACACAGTGATGGGGTGGGATGGAGCATGGGGGAAGGCAAGGTCAGGGTGATGGCCAGTTTCTAGCTTGAATAGCGGGAAAATCAAGGTGTTGTCTCCTCAGGGAATACTGGGGCAGTGGTGGAGTTTCATGGTGGGAATGGGGGTAACTCATGGGGACAGGGCTCCGTGGAAGCCTGCCATCATGTACCCTTCCTATGGGGGAGGGTGCTGTGGGCTCACACCTTATCATGATCATGGTTTTGACAGTGCACCCCAACCTTTCAAACACAGACAATGAAAGGAATCAGCATCGCTGGCATTTGTGCCTCTCTTATATTCCTTGTTGATATTTTTATGTATTCTATTATGGAGTACTTTCAGGATCCAAAAGGCTTGGTCCTGGAAACTGCAATGCAAAATTCAGTGGCATTTTATCCATTCATTTCCCTGATAAGCCAATCTACATTAGCCTCCTTCATTCAGAAGGGAGAACATAAGAGAGTCAAAGCGAAGGGAACAGGCAGTGCAGTGGAAGTTAGAATCTGTTAAGTTGTGTTCTTGCCAGAGCAGACTGCATTAGGCAACCCACTTTGGTGCTGGGGAGAAATGTCTGGAGGTTGAGGGAAGAGGAATGGGGAAGGCCTGAGGGCTGGAGTTCATCTCCCTGTGATCTGGACAGGTAGTGGGCACCTTGGCCCAGAGGTGATTCCTATGGGACTGTTGAGCATATAACCTGATTTTTGGCAAAAACAGGGAACAGAGGTGTGTTAGATTAAGATAGTGAGGCTAAGCATGGTGGCTCATGCCTGTAATCCCAGCAGTTTGGGAGACTGAGGCAGGAGGATCGCTTGAGCCCGGGAGTTCTCAACCAGCCTGGGCCACATAGTGAGACTGCATCTCTACCAAAAAATGAACAAAATTAGCCGGGTGTGGTGGTGCATGCCTATAGTCCCAGCTACTTGAAAGGCTGAAGTGGGATGATCACTTGAGCCTGGAAGGTCAAGGCTGCAGTGAGCCAAGATCACGCCACTACACTCCAGGCTGGGTGACAGAGAGAGACTCTGTCTTATAAAAAAAAAAAAAAAGGTAATTGCCCACCAACTTGGTTGACATGCAATAGGCTCTTAGTGCTGGAATGGACCTCGATCCAACTACCTTGCTTTCTGCAGAATTTAAGTCCCAGGGCTTGGCTCATAGTGGGACCACAAAGGCAATCCACTGACCGACTGACCTAGAGTAGTGAAGAGACTTGCCCCACGTCTCACAAAGAATTATTGCCTGAGCAGGGAACAGAAAGAACCCACTACATTATGCTGCCAAGTGACAAGCTAATAAACACGAGGTGTTTTTCCTCTTTGGTAATAGGACCCAAGACATGAAATATGAGCTTGGCAGAGAGTTTCACATTGCATTAAAAGGACAAATAGATTTATATAGGGGTAGTAAGTGCTTACTCTGAGCCCAAGTGTGAATGATTGGATTCCAGCCTGACTATTGAAATTTGCTATGACATTGGGAGATGTGTCTACAAAGGGAGCTATAAGCTTTTTCATGTTTGGTTGATCTTGTGTGAATATTACAGTTAGTGAATGTGTGAGCAAGGTTTTTTGCTAATTCTCAGGCAGTAGAGTCTTATAAAGTAATAATAATCATACCAAGAAAAAGAATCATGCCCATTTGTGTAACTTTTTACTGCTTACAGAACTCTTTCATATGTATGTATTAATATTACTTAACTTGAATTTACCACAATTCTTAGGTAGGTTCCATTAATCCCAGTTTACGAATGAGGAAACAGATGAGGTTAATGCCTTGAGGCAGGGCTGGAACTAACCCAGAACTCGTTTTTTCAAGTTGGAATTTGAGTATGAAATAGCCTTACTGGATCGAGGGTATGTGCATATTCCAACATTATCTGCTTTCAGATTGCAATCCATTATTAAGCCATTAGGCAATGATAATGATTTTGTATTTTTTTCTGAGGCTTTTCCTAAAAGTTTGCTGGACTCAGCATTTGAGAAGGTACTTTGCTGGAGCCCTTTTCTTATGTCTTGCCAGCCTCCATCTATCCTCAAAGGCAGAGAGGGTCTCCTGAAGAGTTTATTTGGAAACTTGACCAACTGACAACAGGAATTGATAGTGATGACCGAAAGGGGTTGCTTGATGTGCACCATAAAAATGAAACTCATTCAAACAACCAGACCCTGCTCGCTGACCTCCTGGAAAATCTAATCTCAGTCCCTGTTGTGGAATGGATTGAAATTTGCTTTGAAAATCTTTGCAGAGTCTTACAAGATTAAAAAGAAAAGAACACACACACACACACACACATACACCCCTCCACACACACACACACACACACACACACACACACACACCTGAAGTCAGATCCTTCTTGTTTCTTTCTCTCTTTTCCAAAAATCAATTGGCAAGAATTTGCAAAGTTGCCAGGATGAGGTCATGGGTAATAACTTACGTGGTTTTCAGAAACATAAATCACTCAGCTTGATGTAGTGGCTTTCTATCCCATGGCAAGCCTTAGTAAGCAGTAGCTGCAATGTGCATAAAGTATTTGGATGGCATGGTGGCCTTAGATATTCTTCTATGTGGCATTCTCATCAGAAGGTCAAGGGAATTCATCCTGCATCCTATTAATGTCAGGTGAATGCACACATGGCCAGAGGCGCCCTCTCAATGAAGATTAGCGGCTCTGTTGCTGGCTGGTCATTTCAGTGTGAGTTAATGGGGTCAAAGTGGAGACAGCTGTGGCAGAGTAGGGGCTGGCCTGCTCTGGGTTTGAATCCAGCAGGGCCAGCAGTAACTAAAGTGAGATTTGCTGGGAAGGTTTCCAGAGTCATAAGCTGGAGGTGATATGGTTATTGTTTAGTATTAACATGAAAAAATGAATCTGGATATATTTTGTCAGATCTTATGTGCTTCATATTGTTTTACACTGGGTCTCTAATCACATTTTTGCAACCTTCCTATGCCTGCCTAACCCCTGGGGAGAAATGGGATTGCCACAACTAGAGGACATCTCACTGTAGTATGATCCAATAATTACTTTCCCAGGGCCAATAGATATTGAGTGTTTTTTAAAAATTTACTGCCTCTCCCCTTATTAGAGGAGTAATGCCTATTATGTAGAGTATTTGGAAAATATAGAAAAACACAGTGATTACCTAGTAGAGGAATTGGCAACCTATGGTCCACAGGCCAACATAGCCCATTCCTGTTTTTGTAAATAAAGTTTTATTGGAACAGTTGTGTGCATTCATCTCTATATGTATTCTATGACTATTCTTGTTGGATAACAATAGGGTTGAGTTGTAATAGAGATGATATGGCCTGCAAATGCTAAAATATTTACTACGTGGCCCCTTATGGAAAAAGTCTGCTAAGCCTTGGCTTAGCACATAGGTGTTCAGTGGATATTTACTGATGAAATTAATTTATCTATAATCCTACCACCTCAAAATAACCATGATTAACATTTTGATGTATATTCTTCTATCTTTTCTCTGTGTATAGGTAGTTATAATTACATTTTAGGAGGAGTAAACCCTACATCCTATTTTTGTAACCTACTTTTGTCATTTAACAATATATTATGGGCATTTTCCAAGGCTATTTGTATGCAACATGAATCTTACACCAGATAGGAGTTTATTGCGTGAATGTGCCAAAATTATTTAACCACTCCTCTGCTGCGCCATAGTTATGCTGTATCCAAGTTTTCACTTCTATAGACAATGCTGTGATAAGTCTCCCTGCACATACATTTGTGTATATGTGTGTGTGCCTCTGAGCCTAGAAGGAGAATTATTCCATTTCATACTGCTAATTATTTTTTCACTGAAGCATGCCGTACCATTGCGCTACATTGGGATTTCCTTGAAGGCAAGTATGCTGTTGCATATGTATTTCTATCAGCTCCTGCTGCCCTCTAACACATAGTAGGTGATCATTAAATGCTTGTGGTGGTGGTGTATGATAGAATGCCCCTCTCCTTCTCTCTGCTGGTCTAGATCATGCAAGTCTTGCTTCATGAGGCCTCAGCTGACTCCTCTACAACACATTGTCCTTCTTCTGGTCATCTTATGTTCAATACCATTCCCCTTTTAGACTATACTCTATATTCTTCAGAGCTTTAGACTGTACTGTGTAATTCTTCAGAGCTTTCAGAATGGCGCAATGTACATTATATTAGTTTCCGATGGCTGCTGTAGCAAATTGCCACACACTTGCTGACTTAAAACAACACACATTTATTCTCTCACAGTTCTGGAAGAAGGAGTCTGCAATCAGCTTCGCCAGTACAAAATCAAGGTGTGGCCAGAGCCACACTCCCTTCAGCGGCTCTAGGGGAGAACCTGTCCCTTGTCTCTTTCAGTTTCTGGTGGCTACCAGCATTCCTTGGCTTGTGGTTGCATCGCTGCAATCTCTGCCTCCATGGTCACACTGCCTCCTCCTCTTCTGTGACAAATCTCCTTTGTTTTCTGTCTCTGTCCTGTAAGGACACTTGTAATTGCATTAGGGTCCACCCGGATGATCCAGGATAATCTCCTCATGATCCTTAATTTTAATCACATCTGCAAGGTCCTTTTTTGCCATTGAAGGTAACATTCACAGGTTCCAGGGATTAGGAGCTGGATATCTTTTGGGGGTCATTATTCAGCCCACCACATACAACATTTCATTTATTCATTTAAAAAGATTTGTGAGGAACCAACTTGGTGGCAGGCACTGGTGCTGTGCTAGCTGCCTTTTGTAACAACAGGGCAGAAAGGATTTGCAAATGAAGAACTATGGACAAAAGCTTTGAGCACTGGCCAAGCAGCTGGGAGACACAGGTGCTGGTACAGCTTTGGGGTGTGGCTCTCTGTTCCTCAGTTTCTCCTCTTGTGAATTAAGAGGTTGGGCCAATCACTGTTTCTTGAAGTTGAAGCATGAGCACTACTTATGGTACAGGTTGAGTATTCCTTATCTGAAATGCTTGGGACCAGGAGTGTTTCAAATTTTGGAGTGTACAGGTTGAGTATTCCTTATCTGAAATGCTTGGGACCAGAAGTGTTTCAAATTTTGAAGTTTTTGGATTTTGTAATATTTGCCTATTCATAATAAGAGATCTTGAAGATGGGTCCCAAATCTAAACATGAAATTCATTTGTTTCATATACACCTTTTACACATAGCCTGAAGGTAATTTCATACAATCTTTTAAATAAACTATGTGTTGTGTATCTAAGTTTTGACTGTGACCTGTCCTATGAGGTCAAGTGTGGGATTTTCCACTTGTGGCATCATGTGAGTGCTCAAAAAGTTTGGATTTTGGATTTCAGATTTTTGGATCAGGGATGTTCAATCTGTATATATAAGGATGATTGTAGGTGGTCCGCAGAGACAGAACTAAGTAACATAACTCATGACAACAGATAGTTATTTTCTTTTTAGTCCTCCTTCAACCCTTCTTGCCTTCAACCTTTTTGATTACCTCAATGAGAAAGTTGCTCTTAGGTGCTAGCATGTCTTCAACCCTTGCTGGAATACTTGCTAAACTCCTTTTATATTAAAAACTCAGGTCTCAGACTACAAGTCTAGGTAGAATTCAATAACATTATTTTGTGTTCATTGTGTTTATTTTTATAGTTACATTCCATTAGTGGCACATTTTTTGTAGGGGGGGTTCCATTTATGGTGGTACCATAAAGCATCCCAGGTAAAAAGTAAGATGATTTAAAGAAATATATTAGACAAATATACAGCAGGTAGTTTTTAGAAGGGGCACATTGTAAAGATGGCTGTGAAGTTTGGGAAAGATTTAGATGTTTCCAGCAGGCCCCCAGTTCTCTGACTTCTATTTTAGCTCTGGGAGGAAAGTATGATTAAAAACATAAAGAGAAACATCATCAGTCAGAGGACACAGCTGGAAATTCGGTATTAATGAATCCTGATCTTTTCTCATTTAAATGGATCTGATCCTTCAGGGACCATTGGGCAGCAAAACCGTGAATATTAATCTCGTGTTGAAATTGATCACACCCAGCCAGCTTTAACTCAGAGCCTCTGGTATGAGGAGGCGTGGCCTCCCTCTGGCTGTTCTTTGCATTTCACTGAACATCTGGAAGGTGTGGAGGCAGCTTCTGTCTGACTTCTTCATGGGAAGGAATGGCTATTATTTAGACAAAGCACAGATGCTATGGGGAAACCCTCTCTCCCTCCCATTCTGCTTTCTGCTGCCTCCTTCCTATTCAGGGGCACCGGTTTAGCACTCTGGGTAGGGGTGGTTAGGGGGCTGCAGAGCTGGATTTCTGCTTTCAGACCACTGTGGGAAGTGGGACTCCTTTCTTTAATTTCTTCAGCCATGCATGTATATCCAATGCTAATTCCCTAGTGTGTTGGGGACGTTATCATTTCCTCTTACATAGAAGAAAATTTTCCTGGTTGATAGCATCATCATTATTAAATAACTCTTATTTTTTTCAAAATACTAGCCAATATACTGTGCTTCCGTGTTGGAGGAGCTGGTGGTGGTGAGAATCAGTGTGGGAGATGCCAGTCATTTCACCCAGCACTGCCTTCCCAGCATATGTGTTGCCCTATCCCCTAGAAAGCTGCAAGCAGATAAAATTTGCTTCAGGGAAGCCTTCGGAGTTGATATGCTTTGATTCTCTGTTCTAAGCCTGGCCTTTACTACCCTGAATAATCGTGAGGTGGCGAAAGACAGCGTAAAAACCTGGCTCACTTGGTATAGTACATATGGCAGGCACTCATCTCTCTGGCAACGTGGTATAAGATTTGGGGCCAAAAGATTTCTTAATATTTACATGAAATTAGGCATGTCATTTCACCTCTCTGTGGCTCAGTCTCCTCCTCTGCAAAACGGGATAATAGTAGTAACTTCCTCCTAACGCTGTAGCATAGGTTCAAGGAGACAATTCGGGGAAGCACACAGCTCCAAAATGTCTGCTCTTACTTCCTCCATCCTGCAGATGGGAAAACCAAGGCCCAGAGAGGTTAACTGACTTGCTGAAGGTCACACAGCTAGCCAGCGTCAAGGTCAGGCTCTGAACTCAGCCAAGTCTGATCCCAGATCCAGCTCTTGGCACTGCAGCACCCAAAAGGCCTGTTGATCAGAGGCAGACTCCGCAGGAACCGTGGGGATCAGGGATAGACCCAGGAAGCGCCTGGCAGAGTCTCCGGTGGACTCTGGCGTCAGGCAGGCCCAGGTTCCAATCCTGTGATTCAGGCAGCCCCTTTCCCTTCTCTTGGGCCTCAATTTCCTCATCTGTACAAGGGCGTGACACCCACTGCCTCCTCTAACGTGGTATTATTTAATAATTGAGGATGGCCGCTGACCGGCCTGGCTTGATAAAGGTTAATAAAGAATGGCCTGATGTCGGTCGTTGGCCGAATACAGGAAGGGGAGAGGGAGAGAATACAGGGTGCCAGGAGCTTGCTCGCGTCTGCGAAGAAGGAATCCGAAGAGATGGCTTAGGAGCCCGCTCTCAGCCACCGGGCGGCTGCACGTGGCGCGCGGGGCGGGGCGGGGCGGGGCGGGGCGCTCGGGGTCCCAGCGACGGTTGCCGCGGCAACGGCGCGCGGCCGGCTGACTCCGGCCCCGCATCTGCTGCCCCCACCCCCGGCGCTGGGCACACGGATCCCGGGGGCCCTCAGGGCCGTCCCGGAAGCCGCCTCTCCGTGTACAGGAGGCAAGGAGAAGGGCGGCAATGGGGAGCCCGTGCCCGGGCCGCGCACGAGTCTTTTGTGCAGGGCATAGAGAGGGAGCGAAACGCGGGCCAGGCCTGCGGGGAGGGCTGGCGGGGAAGGGGAACCAGCACAGAGAGGCTGCAAGAAGGTGGCTGGTGACACAGCCCTCCTTGTGGGACTGTGGACGCGGGGCGTGAGTTGGCGCCTGGGAAACACTTAGCTTGGTGCCCAGCGTGCCCGGTGCTCACGGTCCATGACTACAGCAGCCCCCATGGCTCATTTCTTGCGTCCCTGCAGTGCCCCAGGCACCACGCACATACCACCCGTCACCCTTTTAACAATCCCGGGGGGGAAGGTATTATTCCCTATTTTACAGATGAGAAAACAGAGACCAGGCTGAAGCCACTTCCCCAAAGTGGAGAAAACCAGATTTGGAGCCTAGGCTGGCTGACCTCAGAGCTTGTGAGCTTGTGAGCGCATGCCCTTCCGCTGCGCCATGCCACCTGTGTATAGATGCTGTTTGCCGAGGGTCCACCAGGTGCCTGGCACACCATGTGCATTATTTCCAGTCTGATCCTGGCAACAACCCTGCAAGATAAGAATAGTTACTTGCCTTTTACAAATCCGAAGACAGCTCAGAGAAGATACTGAGTTGACTGCCCAAGGCTTCACAATGCGGATCCGGCAGAGACAAAAATCAACCCTGTGAGAGTGGCTCCAGAGTCCAGGCTCTGCTGGGTCTATCCACCGGGCCACATCATCTCTGCTAGGGCTGGAGTTGGAGGGCAAGGCACCCCACCAGGATGCTGGGTTTTGGGCTGGGAGCAAGGAGAGTGAGTCTCCATCATCATGTTTTCTTGAGGGGAGGGTTTGGAAGACTCCATTACACTGCTCTTGTTGGAGAGGTCGTGCACAAATTCGGAGTAATAAAACATGGTGCCATCCTTGCCTTTCAGGACCATACTTTCCATTTAAGGAGATGAGAAATGGCCACAGAAAGAAGTTATAATAAATGATAATCATAGCTTAACTTTATAAAGCCTCTGACGCAGTGCTGTCCAATGGAAGTTTCTGCAATGATGGAAATATTCTGCACTGTCCAGGATGGTTTAACACTTGAAATGTGGCAAGTGCAACAGAGGAATGAGTTTTTTATTTTAACTAAATGCAAATAGCCACATGTGGCTAGTGGCTACTGTGTTGGACAATACAGTGCTAATATATGGAAAGCACTATGCCAGAAACTTCCTTTGCATTAACACATATCATTCTCACAACAATATGAGGTAGAGATTATTATCATCCCCATTTGACAGAGGAAACCGAGTCTCAGGTTGCCCACCTGAGCATGTGGCAGGGCCAGGATTTGAACCACCAGGCAGGTGAACCCAGAGCCTGCTACATTGTGCTATGAAGCTGAGATTTCTCTCCTCAGAGGAGGGCCTGAGGTCAGGGTCAGGATGCACTGGGATGCATATAATGACAGCCAGGCTGGTGCTCTGTGTGGATGGCACAAAGATGACCATTGAGAGTGGAGACAGGACGTAGAACAGGACATGATCCTTGAAAGAGGAGGCAGCAGGACTGCCAGAGAAAGTACCCTGACCTGGGCATTGAGTGATGTTAGTTCCTGTCTGCCCTTTACTCTCGGTTTTAGCCCTGGCTTTGCCACTTTCTTGGTGGTCTTGGGCAAGCCATTTCCCCTCCCTGAATCTCAATTGCTTCATCCATAGAATAGGAGTGGCAATACTACCAACCTCATAGGATGTCATGATAATCAGATGTGATTGTGCATAGATGTGATGAGATGTTGTTGGCTGTAACATACCAGGTGGTTCATCTTTATCGGCTCCTAAAAATTTACACTGGGAAGGTACCAGCTGCCCCTGTGGAGCAGAGGGGGCAAGTGCTCCCTTGATCTTGGTTTTCAGGCTGTATGCAGACTGTAGGTGGTGCCTCTCCATCCCAGGAGGTGCCAGAACAGTTACTGTGTTTTCAGGACAGGGTCCAAAGATTAGAATTGGGTGGGGTCTGGGAAGCTACATTTAAAATTGCTCTTTGCTGTCATACTTTGGCCCCTCTTACTAACCCAGGAAAGCCATCTGCAGGCAAGGGGCAGAGGCCTCCAAGGGCAAGTTGCTGGCATTCCTAACAGGTCAGACCTGTTAACCAGAGGTGCAGGATTTGCATTGGCTTCATCTGCTTTTTCTCTCTTTTTGATGATAAAAAATTTCAAACATTCCAAAAGAAGAGAGAATAGTATAATAAGCCCCTTCCTGATATCTAGCACTAAACTAAACTTATTAGATTAACTCAAGGCCAGTCTTATTTTACTTAAAACCCTACCACTCTCCATCTCCAAACCTAAGGCTATTTTGGAGCAAATCCCAGCATGTCTGCTTGTAAATAGTTCCTACTTTGTCCTAAAGTTTTTATCGTAGTATAAACTGGTAAAATTTCATGAGAGGGCAGTTTAGCAATCTTGATATCCTTATGTGATTTTGCTTTAAGAACTTCTTATATAGATGATATTCCTGCACATGTGCAGAATGAAGCCTGTGTATGATTATTCATTCCAGCATTGTTGATGATAGTAAAAGATTATAAACAACCTAAATATTCAGCCAAAGAGACTGGCTAAAAAAAATTTACAGTGGAATTCTAGCGTGCTGTAAAAGAAATGAGGAAGTTCTTTATATAATGATTTGGACTGATCTCCATGATGTATTACTATTATTTTTTTTTTAGATAGAGTCTTGCTCTGTTGCCCAGGCTGGAGTGTAGTGGCACAATCTCAGCTCACTGCAACCTCTACCTCCCAGATTCAAGCAATTCTCCCGATTCAGCCTAAGAATTAGCTGGGATTACAGGTGTGTGCCACCATGCCCAGATAAGTTTTTGTATTTTTAGTAGAGACAGGGTATTGCTATGTTGGCCAGGCTGGTCTCAAACTCCTGACCTCAAGTGATCCGCCTGCTTCGGCCTCCCAAAGTGTTGGAATTACAGGCGTGAGCCACTGTGCCTGGCCTCCAGGATGTATTATTAAAAGAAAAAGATAAGGTACAGAGCACTGTGAATGATATGCTCTAACATGTATAAAAACAGAGGAAAAATATATTTAACATTCTATATATGTAAATTCTATATATAGATATTCTCTCATATATAGATATATATATCATATAATATAAATAATTAGCTATATAATATATCATATAATATAAATAATATGATATATATAACATATATAATATGTTTTATATATATGCCATTATTTCTGGAATGATGCACACGATCATGGTAGTTTGGTTGTTTTGCGAGAGGGGAACTAGGTGGTTGATAGACAGAGGTGGGAGTAAAACTTTATATACCCTTTCTACCTTTTCAGTTTTGTATGTAATATTGAAAAATCTCTATGTTTCCTATTTAAAAATGTAATTCCTTTTTTTAGTAGGCCTAAAACTGCTATAAAAATAAAGTCTATTGATTTCAAAAAGGGTATTTACCCAAATGAGTTGAAAACATGTCCACACAAAAACCTGCATACAGATGTTCATAACAGCTTTATTCATAATTAGCAACCAACGTGTCTTTCAATAGGGGAATGAATAAACAATCTGTTAACATTATTCCATAGCACAGAATATTATTTGGTGATAAAAAGGAGCTACAAAGCCACAAAAAGACATGGAAGAACCCTACATGCATATTGCTAGGTGAAAGAAGCCACTTTATGATTCCAGCTGTATAACATGCTGGGAAAGGCAAAACAATAGGGACAGTAAAAAGATCAGGGTTTGCCAAGGGTTGGGGTAAGTGAGGGGGAAGAATAAGGGGAGAAATAGGTGGAGCACGAGGATTTTTAGGGTGGCAAAACGATTCTGTATGATACTGTAATGGTGGACACATGACATTAGATGTTTGTCAAAACCCAGAGAATTTACAACACAAAGGGTGAGCCGTAATGTAAGTGACGGACTTTGGTGTATCAGTATTGGCTCTTCAATGGTAATAAATGCACTATGGAATGCAAGATGTTAATAATCGGAGAAACTGTGCAGGGGAGAGGGAATATATGGGAACTTTCTGTACTTTCTGGTCAATTTTTTGGTAAACCTAAAACGGCTCTAAAAATAGCCCATTAATTAAAAAAAAAGACTTTGACCTGAAGAATCTTCCTACTATTGCTGGTGAGGTTGTGGTCGTGAGGGGCAATGGGGAGTATGAGGAATCTTGCTCTCCGTACGGTGGGTCACACAGGCTGTTTGCCATAGGTGGCAGCCTGGGTGCATGCAAAGTGATCTTTAGTGAGACTGTTGCTTGGAGAGTGAGCAGGAGTGTTATGGGGATGGGTAGGCAGGCTGTGCATTCTTGGACTTTGAACGTTAGAGGAGTTTGGCTTTGATCGTATAAGCAATGGGGAACCATGGAGAATTTTATCAGGAGGGTGACACAGGGAGATTGGTGCTTTAGGAGACCTGGATTGAAGAATTAGTTCTTATGGCCGGGTGCAGTGGCTTATGCCTGTAATCCCAGCACTTTGGGAGGCTGAGGTGGGTGGATTACTTGAGGTCAGGTGTTCAAGACCATCCTGGCCAACATGGTGAAACCCCGTTTCTACTAAAAATACCAAAACATTAGCTGGGCGTGGTGGTGTGCACCTGTAGTCCCCAGCTACTTGGGAGGCTGAGGTGGGAGAATCACTTGAACTGGGAAGGCAGAGGTTGCAGTGGGCTGAGATTGCACCACTGCACTCCAGCCTGGGTGACAGAGTGAGACTCCGTCTCAAAAAAAAAAAAAAAAAAAAAGAATTAGATCTTCTCCTTCTCTGGGCCTCATGCCCCTGTCTATAAAACCAAGAGACTGCACCGCGCAGTGAGGTCATCTTCAGCTTTCAGGTGTTAAGTTCAAAGCCTGTCCCACTTTCCAACCCCTTTCCCTCCTTGCCACATCCCCCTTTTAATTTTTCTCCCACTCAGCGCTGTGTTATGGCTGGAATTGTCCCCCGGGGGGGAAATGTCTGCTGAATGAAGTCTGTGCCTTGGGAACAATTCTGTTTTATTTTATTTTATTTTCCTTTCTTTGAAATCTTCAAGGAGAAAACCCAAATCTGTGCCAGCTTGTAGGCTCCTAGCAGCAACTTGGATGGCAACTGGAAATAACGAGATGGGTAATCAAATGCCCTCAGGGTTCCAGATCAGGGCAGGCGGAGGATGCTCTGCCAGGGCCATTTCCTGCAAGAAGGACTTGATTCTGAGCCCGGCAAACTGCTGGAGGGTTCCATGCACAGCCCAGCCTGGGAGGCTCCAGCTGGTTGTGTGAACTGGGGGAGGTTGCTCTGCTCCTTCCAAATCGTCTGTTGTCATCACGATGTGATTTATGAGCTTTTCCTCTAAAATATGAGAATGTCGTCTCCTGATAATGCTCTGTAATGACGAAGGCTGTGGCTGCAGCTTTTCTAATAAATAATATCTTTTTAGATCACCATCTTGTTACAAAAAGAATGCAAGAGGTTGAATACAGAGGGATTAAAAGTGTCTTTTGTGTTTGTTTTGTTTTAATATGGAAAACAAGGATAATTCATGGAATGCAGACCAAGAAGTTCCTATAGGGGTCTCAGTCTAGCATCATGTCAAGGGCATTATGGTAAGCTTCTGAGGGACCTGGGTTTGATTGCTGGCTCTGCTCTGAACCAGCTGTTAGGAGCACAGGCTAGCGACTTCTTCCTGAGCTGCCACTTCCTTGTCTATGGGGAAAAAGTGGAGAAACACTAGTAGCACTCACTGCATAGTTATATTTTTATGACTGTGTGTTGATATGACAAGGTTTGGTCTTGTGGGAGTGAGGGCACCTCAATACAGTTCAGTTCAACAGGTAGACCATCTAAGAGGGGACCTGTGTACTTTGTTAGAGTTCAGAGAATGACGTGTGAGCTTGGATGAGTCCCTGATCTTGGTTTACATAAAGCCTTGGTTTCTTCATTATTATACATCCACGCTGAATGTATGTATGTGTGTGGGGTGAGTGGTGGTGTGTGTGGTATGTGTTGTGTGTTTTGTATGTATGTGTGGTGTGAATGTGTGTGCCATGTTTGTTTGTGTGTGTGTGTGTGTGTGTGTGTGTGTGTTAGCTGAGGCTTCCATAATCACAACACTTAATGTACTTGGTAAAAAGCGCTTGCTAAAGGGAAATAGTAGGCTGGGCGTGGTGGCTCATGGTTGTAATCCCAGCACTTTGGGAGACCGAGGTGGGCAGATCACCTGAGGTTGGGAGTTCGACACCATCCTGGCTAACATGGTAAAACCCTGTCTCTACTAAAAATACAAAAATTAGTCAGGTGTGGTGGCCGGTGCCTGTAATCCCAGCTACTTGGGAGGCTGAAGAAGGAGAATCCCTTGAACCTGGGAGATGGAGGTTGCAGTGAGTTGAGATGGCGCCACTGCACTCCAGCCTGGGCGACAGGGATAGTAATTTCATATACGGATATTGATATCCTGATGACCTATTATGTGCTGGGAGAATCTACCCTCAGAGCTTAAATTTCATTTGAGGAGATAAGGCGGAGATGGCATGCATACATGAAAGAATGAAAACTAACAAACAAAAAAACCCAAACAGCACTAGGCAATCTGAGATTTACTGTACGTGCCACGGGAGTTCAAAAGAGGGTCACCAGGCTGGCAGCCCAGGCCTTCCTGGGAGGAGCAGTGCTTTATGTGGGCTCTGAAGCAGTGGTTTTCAACTTTTTTTTTTTTGCTTACCTACCCTCTACATGAACTTTGGGAAGAAAAATATCTCTTCTGCTTCACACATTTTAAGTTGGCATCTAAAATATCTCATTCTTTAATTTGTGCTAAATAAAATAAAATATTTTATCCTAAGTTTGATTAGTTACAAAGGATATAATTTTGGCCATGTTTTAAATGTTCACATTTTAGAGTAACATTATACCATGCCACTCTCTTAAAACTGTATCAAAATGTTGTGGGGAGGGATGGGCGGGGTGGCTTACCTCTTTAGTCTCAGCTACTTAGAAGGCCAAGGCAGGAGGATTGCTTGAGCCCAAGAGTTGAAGACCAGCCTGGATAACACAGAGACCCCTGTCTCTACAAAAAATTTTAAAAAATGTATCAAATAGAATCTAACATAGCAATTTTTAATTTTGTCTTTTTATTGAAGCCTCACTTTCATGTAGTAGAATGCACAGATCTTAAGTGAGCAGCTCAATTAATTTTTGTCAGTGTCCCTACCACCCACACCAAGGTGTACAACATCTCCAGTATTCAGAAGGCATGCTTGTTCCCTCTCTCCGTCAATACCCGTCAAACGTGACCACTTTTCCGACCTCTATCACCATAAACTAGTTTTGCGCAACCTCATTTGTTCTGGCTTCTTTCAATAAACACAAGGTCTGTGGATTTCAAACATGTTGCTGTGGGGAGCAGTAGCATTCCTTTTTCATTATTGTATATTATTCCACTCAATGAACATCTCACATTCAAAAAATCCATTCTATTCTTACTAGACATTTTGGGTTATTTCTAATATTTGGCTATAAAGATACTATAAGTATTCTTGTATATATTTTTTGGTGATCATAAGTACTGATTTCTTTTGTGTATGTATCCATGAGTGAAATTGCCTGGTCATAGGATAAATACCATAATACATTGGTTTCTACAATCATCCATCAGAGTTACCTGAACAAGTCAAATGTTTTATACTGCTTCTTTCTTTACCTTCTTGAACTCCTAATTCCCTTTCACTTGCTTCATAAAATTTAATCTTAACATATTTTATGCTTGAAAGTTTTAAGATTATCATCTTTTTTAAAACTCTACTTATGTAAGCTGAAATGGACATTTTAATTTTTTCCTTTGAACTCTAAGGATCTTCCTTTTATATTGATTTATGTATCATTACAGCGATCAGTAATACACAATTTATCAAAATAACATTATTTTACACATTTGATAAATCATTAAACATAAAGCATAACTTTGTATGGGAAATGCTTCTCATAATGAGATGGGTGGGATGGTTGATGGCAGTGCTTATCAAAGTTTAAGGTGTACAAGGGCCACCTGGGAGATCTTGATAAAATGCAGATTCTGATTTGGATGGTATCGGCTGGGGCCTGAGACTTTATTCTGAACTTTTTTTTAGCTTTATTAAGGTATAATTGAAATGCCCCAAAAATGAGCACATTTAATTTATGCATCTTGATGAGTTTGGATGATTCTGTATTTCTTCTCCCTCCCCTCCCCTCCCCTCCCCTCCTCACCTGTTCTTGTCATTTCTTTTCTCTCCTCTCCTCTCCTCTCCTCTCCTCTCCTCTCCTCTCCTCTCCTCTTCTCTTCTATTACAGGAGTTCCCCGTAAGCATCATGGTATGGTCAAGGCTCACTGAAGCTTTGAACTCCTGGGCTAAAGCAATCCTCCCACCTCAGCCTCCCAAGTAGCTGGGACTAGAGGCATGTGCCACCACGCCCAGCTAATTATTTTTAAAATTTTTACTAGGCCGGGTGCGGTGGCTCACACCGGTAATCCCAGCACTTTGGGAGGCCAAGGCGGGTGGATCACAAGGTCAAGAGATCAAGACCATCCTGGCCAACATAGTGAAACCTTGTCTCTACTAAAAATACAAAAAACTAACTGGGTGTGGTGTGCACGCCTGTACTCCCAGCTACTCTAGAGACTGAGGCAGGAGGATCGCTTGAACCCGGGAGGCGGAGGTTGCAGTGAGTGGAGATCGGGCCGCTGCACTCCAGCCTGGTGACAGAGCGAGACTCCGTCTCAAAACACAAAACAAACAAAAAAATTTTACTAGGCATGAGGTTTTGTTATATTGCCTAGGCTTCTGTATTTCTAACAAGCCCATTGGCAGTGCTGATGCCGCTGGTCCATGGACCACATTTTAATTTTTTTGAGACAGAGTCTTGCTTTGTCATATAGGCTGGAGTGCAGTGGCACAATCATGGCTCACTGCAGCCTGGACCTCCTGGGCTCAAGCAATACTTCTGCCTCAGCCTCCTGAGTAGCTGGGAACACAAGCCCATGCCACCGCACCTGGCTAATTTAAAACATTTTTTTTTTTTGAGTTTTTGTAGAGACGAGGTCTCCCTATGTTTCCCAGGCTGGTCTTGAGCTCCTGGCCTCAAGTGATTCTCCTGCCTCAGCCTCTCAAAGTGCTGTGATGACAGGCGTGAGTCTCATGGACCACACTTTGAGTAGCAAGGGTTTATGATCCCTTGATTAAAGGAAGATTTCCAAATATCAACTTTTTAAAAACACTTTTTATTATTTGAAGAGAATATAACTTCGTACATTTATTTATGTATAAATTTATGAAGTACAAGTGTAATTTTGTTACATGCATAGATTGTGTGGTGGTGAAGCCAGGGCTTTTTGGGTACCCATGACACAAATAATGTCCATTACACCCATTAAGTAATTTCTCATTATCCACCTCCCTCCCACCCCCTCACCCTTCTGAGTCTCTGTTCTCTACCATTCCACACTCTACATCCATGTGCACACATTATTTAGGTCCCACTTATAACTGAGAACATGTGTAATGTGAACATTTTACATTATTTATTTATTTATTTAGTTAGTTAGTTTTTGAGACAGGGTCTTGCTCTGTCACCCAGGCTGGAATGCAGTGGCGTGCAACCTCTGCCTCCTGGGTTCAAGTGATTCTCCTGCCCCAGCCTCCCGAGTAGCTGGGACTACCGGCGCCCACCACCATGCCTGGCTAATTTTTTGTATTTTTAGCAGAGACGGGGTTTCACTGTGTTAGCCAGGATGGTCTCCACCTCCTGACCTCGTGATCCACCTGCCTCGGCCTCCGAAAGTGCTGGGATTAAAGGCATGAGCCACCATGCCTGGCCAACATGAACATTTTAAATGGTCTATTTTTCCTTTTGGCATCCAGATGTCTCGACATTTTGGGACACTGTATCGTGGATTCTGGATGAGTGAGCAGTTGCTCTTTTTCCTGTAAAGAGAGAACAGGACCATTGTGAAGAGGGGAGGTGGGAAAGGAGAGGGGCTGTGCATCTAGACTGAGGCACGTTGTCAGGCAGTGGGAATGGATGTGGAGGATCTCAGGTTGATTCCCTTCTACCTCAGCTTGCATACCCTGTGGGGTGTCTTTGTGTACCCCAGAGTAGTTCTGCCCCAGTTTGAAGTCCACTTCACTGAAGGATGCTGAAATGACGCTGGCCACCATTTCAGACGGGGCACACATTTAGGCAGGTGAGATCCGATATTCCAAGGTCTGGCTTGAATGGTTTGGAGAGCCCATTGGGGTAAAGTCCTGAGAAATGAAATTTGGGACTGCGTGGTGGATGGTCTTGAATTCCATGCTGAGGAGTTGGACTTAATACTCAGGCAGAGGGAGCTGTGGGGTATTTTTGAGCAGGTTGCTGGTGTGAGCAGAGTGCTTTGGAGGCTGATCTGTTGAGCAGCTCTTGGGATGGCCTGGAAAGAATCCATGCCTGGGGCCAGTGTGGGGGACAACCCTACAGGCTTAAAGACAAGAATGGATGTGGTTATTGGCGTTCAGCTGTGATTTTTAACTCCAGCTTCCAGCTTTTGAATTGTTGCCCTGGTTGCATAGACCTGGTTTGAGCAATCAGTATTTTCTGAAGTGTGATATCTGAGAGGTTCATACATGGAATTCAAGGTGATTTAAAGCAGGACACAGATGTGGCCTTAAATAACACTGAAACCCAAGAGGGAAAAACATGCCCTTCTCAGCCTTCTCTCAGTCCTGACTACACATGGAGAAAGTCACACTGCCGTTTTCTTTTGGTTGATAAAGAGCCAGCAGCTTAGGCTTAGAGCCTTTGGTAAACAATCGTCTCTAGATAGAATTTTACAATACTTTTGTTTTCACTGAATTATTTCCTATGTCCCAGGCTGCAAGGGGTCCTAGTGTTTCACTTTACTGTATTGATAGAAACCTTTGCATTTTAAGCAAGATCATCTCCGTAAGAAAGGTGAGTCAATTTACTAGATCATGTGGAAGAAATAAGAATGCTTGGGGCATGTGAATATGGCAGAAATCGTGGTGGTGACATGTAGTGAGTGATTCAAGTTTTGGAAACATTTGGTTAGATCAATGGCAAAAACGAGCAAGAGAGAAATCTTTGTGCCAATGCTCTGCCAAGCAAGGTCTGAGCTCTGGCTGGGCTCAGAGAGGCTCTGGGTGGTGTTAGGAGGGAGCTGCCTGAATTGCAGGGCCCAGGCCAGCAGCAGAGCGGGCCCCAGTGCTCCCATCCCCACCACCAGTCTCATGCTCCCACCCTTGTGTGCCCGCAGAGATCCGCACGCAGCTGGTGGAGCAGTTCAAATGTCTGGAGCAGCAATCAGAGTCACGACTACAGCTGCTTCAAGACCTCCAGGAGTTTTTCCGCCGGAAAGCTGAGATTGAGCTCGAGTACTCCCGCAGCCTGGAGAAGCTGGCTGAGCGCTTCTCCTCCAAAATCCGCAGCTCCCGGGAGCACCAGTTCAAGTAAGAAGTTGGATATGGGTGTGCAGAGATGGGAGGCAGCACTGGGGTGGGCGGACAGTTGGTGGCAAAGCAGAAAGAAGGCCAGCCAGCCTCGTTGGAGGCAGAGGGCGTGCCTTCAGGGCCCTGGGTCTGCAGGTTACTTACACCTCCAAGCCTCAGTCTTCCTCATGTGTAAAGGGAAGCTAGAAAGAGTTCCTCTGTAGAAGTTTCCTGAAGGGAATAAATGAACAACCCAAGAAGAGTGTTTGTCACAGACAATAGTTGCTCGATCAATTGTTGCTGTTATTATTATTATCCTACCAAGCACTGGCACTGAGCTAGCCTCTATTTGTGCCCTGATGAGACCCCTACCTCCCTTCAGGACATCCTGTCCCGATCCAGTTGTCCTTTATTTGGGTGTCAGCCAGCCTTCTTCTGAATTTTGTTAGCACAGTGAATTTCTTCTCCATGGAATTGATGCTCAAACATTCCTCTTCCTTGCTCCCCTGGAGGACCTCAGTGCCTCGGCTCTTTCTCTGCCTTATTTACTTATTTTCGATGCACAAACTGTCGTGTGTCCTGATTTCTCATACCCCAAGCTCTGAGATCATGGAGGTTCCATCTGCTTGGGCACTGACTTGGCAGGCCCTGAATCCTCCAGCTACAAAACCTTCTGTGCTTAGAACTCCCTGGCTTCAGCTCATTAAATACAGGCAGGCAGGAAGCAGCAAATCTCACTTGGACTGTGTCAACCATGCAGGGCTCCACTTGGCAGGTCCCCCCGCCAGCACTGTCTCTCCTTCAGCCATGCTTCCTGGACTCTCCCTTCTCCTTGGGTCCTCTCTCCAGCTGGTGGCCCTCAACACCAGGAGATCAGCGACTTGCTTCATCTCACCTGACCTGATTCTGATCTCCCTTCCCCTGGGTCCTGTCCTGTTTCTCTCTCTCTCTCTCTGTGGGTGTGTGTATATATACATACACACACACACATATATATATACACACACATACACACACACACACACATATATATATGTATATTTTTTTTTTGGAGACAGAGTCTCACTCTGTCACCTAGGTTGGAGTGCAGTGGCATGATCTCAGCTCACTGCAATCTCCACCTCCTGAGTTCAACAGATTCTCCTGCCTCAGCTTCCTGAGTAGCTGAGATTCCACGTGTACCACCACGCCCAACTAATCTTTGTATTTTTAGTAGAGATGGGGTTTCATCATGTTGGCCAGGCTGGTCTTGAACTCCTGACATCAAGTGATCCACCTGCTTCAGCCTCCCAAAGTGCTGGGATTATAGATGTGAGCCACCATACCTGGCCTCTCCATGTATATATGTATATTTTAATGGTGACAAAGCACACATAATATAAAATTTACCATTTTCATCATTTTTAAATGAACAGTTCAGTGACACTAAGCACATTCACGTTGTTGTGCAACCATCACCACCATCCAACTCCAGTGCTTTTTACATCTTCCTCCACTGAAATTCTATCCCCATTAAACACTAACTCCCCATTCCCTGCCACACCTTCCAGCTGCTGGCAACCACCATTCTACTTTATGTCTTTATGAATTTGACTGCTGTAGATATGTCATATAAGTGCAATTATACAATATTTGTCTCTTTGTGACTGGCTAGTTTCACTTAGCATAATGTCTCTAAGTTCGTCCCTGTGGTATGATGTGTCAGAATGTTCTTCCTTTTTAAGGCTGAATAATATGGTGCAGACAGACCACATTTTGCTTGTTTGGTCATCTGTTGGTGGACACTTGGGTTGCGTCCACCTTCCTGTCCACATTTTTTGCATTCCACTCTGGCCAGGGAGCTCTCTTCCTTTAAACTCCCCTAAACACCTCCTTGAGTCCGTGCCATAGCATTTGAACACTCACTTATGTGCCTTCTCTTGGCATTTGGGGATAAGAAATTGGTGCATTGTACGTTTGCAAATACCGTGCTTCTTTTTCTACCTGATGTTCTCTCTCTTTTTTTTTTTTTTGAGATGGAGTCTTGCTCTGCCACCCAGGCTGGAATGCAGTGGTGCGATCTCAGCTTACTACAAGCTCCACCTCCTGGGTTCAAGCAATTCTCCTGCCTCAGCCTCCCAAGTAGCTGGGACTACAGGTGCCCGCCACCATGCCCAGCTAATTTTTTGTATTTTTAGTAGAGACGGGGTTTCACCGTGTTAGCCAGGATGGTCTCCATCTCCTGACCTCATGATCCGCCTGCCTTGGCCTCCCAAAGTGCTGGTATTAAAGGCGCGAGCCACTGTGCCCAGCCACCCAGTCTCTTCTATTCAAACTTTTTCTGCAGTAGGAAGCCTCTATTAATAACATTCACCCAGGCACATTCTAGACCCTTTCACACATATAATCTCTTTTTTTTTGGATATATTTTTTGGAGAAAAATTGTGTTTTTTCAAACAACAAAGGTAAAATGCTCATTGTATACAATTTAGAAAGTACAGAAAAGAGAAAAACATCATTCATAGTCCCACCACTCACAACCACTGTGCACATTTTGGAATCATTTCTCCCTTGTCTTTTAAGAACAAAAACAAAGATAATGTATCGAACTGAGCACTTACTTTGGTACCAGGTGGGTATTACTACCCCATCCTAAAGATAAGGATGGTGAAGCTCTGAGAAAGCAGCTTGTCCAAACATGTCCGTGAACCCACAATTGGAAAGAGACAGAATTGAACCTTCATCTCTTGTTCTGCCTCCTTGGCCTGGGATAAGAAAGGGCCTAGGTGCAGCTTAAGAGTAGCCATGGCATCTGGACCCTCCCTGGAACCACAGGCACAGCAGACATAGGCTCAGAACCCCACAACTCTGGCTGAACGGCCACTGAAGCCACCAAGTCTCGGGCTCTCCCTAGCTGCAGACAGGGCCGTGTGGTAGGGCTGGAGCGTCTCTCCTGTCCGCTCCTTCCCCTTGATTAGGAATCAGCTCTCTTCCCATTCTCAGTGTGCACATAGGAAGAGGAGAAAGGCAGGGATTGCGGATATGGCGGGGGGCACCTATTCCCTTGTATCACCTATAATGAGCTCGGCCAGCCCCTCATGGGTTCATTAACTGAGGCTACCAGACAGAACGGGAGCCCCAGCTGGCAGCCGGGCCATGCAGGCTGCCTGACACACTATGAAAGTCTAATTAGGGTGCCGGCCCAGGCCAGTGCAGCTGGAGGGGGCCCTCTGCACGATGCTAATGTGATGGCAGACTTCTGGAAGTGGAGTCTCTAGGGGCAGGCTGGACTCACCCTTTGACCCCAGGGCACTGACTGGTCTCGGGCTGCCTATTCCTTGGATCCCAGCACACCGGGCCTGTGCTGCTGTCTGCTCCCTTCATCTGGGCTGTTCCGAGAAGCCTTGTCTCACTGTCGTAAAGATTCTTGGTTTAATAATGTCCGTCTACTTGCCAAGTAGCCCCTCAGTGCCTTAAGGGCAGAGCCCAGGACTTGTCATTTTATTCCCACTGCAGTGGGTCAGGTGCTTGGCAGAGCTGGGGTGCGTGTGCATGGGTGGGAGGGAGGAAGGAGGGAAGAAGACAGGAAGGAAGGAAGGGAGAGGATTGACTTGGTCTATCCAGTCCACTTTGGCTGAGAGATTTGCCTCAGAGATAGAACTGATTTGCCCAAGATTTTACAGCAAATTAGGAGCAGAACCGGGATGGGGACTCAGGTCTCTTGGCTCCAAGTCTATTGCTCCTCCTTGTGCTCCATGGGCCGTGTCTCCCTAAGGCCCCAGCCATTCCCTCCCTACCTGGGCAATTGAAAAATGTGCTGCTGCCCAGGAACACGCACTGTGCTGTGTTCAGGGCTAGACTCACCTGGGCTGAGTTCCATGTGACACGTGATCCAAAGAAAGGCCCACATGATGGCTCTGAAGGTTTCCCTGGGACAGGTTAACATTTAGAGAAAAATATCATCATATTTCTTTTCTACAACACATATTCCAATTCTAACAAACCTCTTTTAAAGCACTCTGACATCCTTGCTCTCTTATAAACCTGATGACAACCCAGGGAAGTAGAGAGGGAATCAATGGTTTTATGTCAAGCAAACTGAGCAACAGAAAAGCTGAGCTGCTTATTTTAACAAGGACGCAATGAGCTGTCGAGCATGAAAACCCAGGGTTCTTGACTTCCAACTCAGGCTTCTCTCTCCAAGAAGCCATGTGGGACTTCATTTGTTTGAAATGTGTGCATTGAAGACCTCATATTTTCCTGGACTGTGCTTAGTGCTGAAGACGCAAAGATAAATGAGGTGCGATTTCTGCTGCCAGATACTGAGAGACAAGAACATGGTTTGGGGAGGCCTGGTAGTTGGTGTGGCTGAGGAGGCCCCAATCCCATGGCTGTGCCCTTTGAGCCCTGCACCTGCGTGCCATCAGCCTGCAGCACTGAGATGTCACTTCCGTTGAAAAGCTTCCTTGATCCCCACCTGGTGCCTCCCTGTGTGTGCCCATCATATTCTGATGTACTTATTTGCTTATTCCACCAATATTTATTGAGCACCTACCATGTGCCAGACCCTGGGTTTACAGTGGTGAACAAGATAGACTTGGTTCCTGCTGTGGTGAAATTTACCATGAAGAATAAAACATTAAAAAGCAGCTAAAAGAAAGACCAGCTATAATCCAATGATTGCTATGATGGAAATAAATACACTATGGAGTATTCTGGTTATCTCTCCTGTATAACTGCAATGCCCACAAAGTTAATGTACCTTGTGATTTAGTGGATCAAAGATTTGGATAGGGCTCAGCTGGGTGATTTTTCTGCTGTATGTGGCGTTGATGGCTCAGTGATATTCAGCTAGCAGAGGGCCTGGTCTGGACGGTCCCAGAGAGCTTTACTCGCATGCCTGGTTCCTCCATGGGGATGGCTAGTAGGCTGGGCCCTGCTGGGCTGTCTCCCTCTCCATGTAGTGTCAGGGCCTCCTGCTTCAGCTGGGCATCAGACTTCTGACAGTAGCTCGGGGCTTCCAGAGAGCAGGACGGCAGCTGCAGTCCTCTTAACCGCTAGGCCTGGAGCTGGAATAGTGTCACTCCCCACCCAGATGCTATTTGCCCTAGCTCAGCTTCAGGAAAGGGGAAATAAAGCCCTCCTATTATTGGAGGAGTGTCAAAGGGTTGGCAGCCCACACCAAGTTAGGACCATGATCAGGAAGGTGTCTGGAGGAAGCGTGGTTTAAGCTGAGGCCTGAGAGATGAGAAGGAGCAGCGTGTGGCAGTGGAAGGGGACGGAAGCCAAGTGGCTGGAACTGGTGAGTGTGGGAGTGGGAAGAAGGGAGTTGCATGATGTGATTCATATGTTTAAAAGACCACCTGGGTTGGAGGGTGGAGCCGAGGAGCCCACTCATGGGCGTGCGGGGATAGCTCTCCAGGAAGGGGTAGTGATGGCCTGGGTGGGAACAGAGCAGATGAGAGAAGCCATCAGATGCCAGGAAACCTCTCAGAGAGGAATGGAGGAAAAGAGAGGAAACAAGGATGTCTCCTGTTTCTGCCTTGAGATGGGAAGGACTTGGGGAAGAGGGTGAGGCAAGAGCTACAGCCCTATATTGTTATCATCCGTTTACTTGTCTGTCCTCCTTTGGACAACCACTGGGCTGCAAGCTCCGAGATGGCAGAGAGGGTGACTCTTGACCCGGAGTCCCTAGCACCTCTCACAGGGCTGGCACCTGGTTGTTACTGAATGTCTTTGATTAATGAACTAATGAATGAAAGTCAGGTGGTAATTAGATTTGCATAGGGAGGACAGGGAAAGGGGGCGTGTTTGTCTTCTGGCTGCCTTAGGAGCTCAGTGAGGCCATCTGGGTGAAGTGTCACTTGCTCATGTGCCTGTCACGGGTCCTATATTGCTGAAAGGACAGAGTGTGGACTGTGCCATAGTCGCCCTGTTTGGGGAATGGGACCAGCAGCATTGGCATCACATGGGGACCTGCTAGAAATGCAAGATCTGGGGTCTTTCCTGAGACCTGCTGTATCAGAACTTCTGGGGGTGGGGCCTGGCAATCTGCATTTAACAAGCCCCCTGGGGGAATCTGTTGGCAATTCACTTTGAAGAGCCAGTCTGATGTTTTTCTGGGTAATAAATGGTTTTCAACTCACTTTTGGGCTGTGCTGGGCTTCCCTCCTCTTCACCAGCATCAAATCCATAATCCACTGCCCTTTCCAAGCTAGGCCTAACCTGAGCTTGGCTTTTCCTTTGGAAGGCCTGGAGCTGAGCCTTTCCTGAGCAGGACTCTGGTGTAGCGGGCAGCACATATGGGGCCCCCAAACCTGCCTCTCGGGGTAGGTGGATGGTCTTGTCCAAATGAATCTGGCGGCTCCACGGACACAGACATTTCCTGGGAACAAGACTTTTTCTTCCTCCAGGAAAATGTTCTCTAAAACACCAATACTTGGAGATGTTTGAATGGGAGAGAGAGAGAGGAAGAGGAGGAGGAGAAGGAGGATATGAAAGACTGATTTTTGTAATAATTAAGCCTGTTGACTTCTTTCTGAAAGCTATTCGACCACAGAATTCCCTCTCCCTATTTATGTATTTATTTACCTATTTACTTATTTTTGAGACAGAGTCTCGCCCTGTCGCCCAAGCTGGAATGTAGTGGTGCAATCACAGCTCATTGCAGTCTCAAACTCCTGGGCTCAAGTGATCCTCCTGCCTCAGCCTCTCAAGTAACTGGGACTACAGGTACATGCCACCACATCTGAAATTTAAAAAAAAAATTATTTTTTTTTTTGTAGAGGCAGGGATCTTGCTGTGTTGTCCAGGCTGGATTTAAACTTCTGGACTCAAGCAATCCTCTTGCCTTAGCCACCCAAAACACTGCGATTATAGGCAGAACCACCGCACCTGGCTCTCCCCATGGTATTTATTAGTATTTCACAAACTAGCACTTCTTGAGACCTAATTTGAAAATCTCTGTTCTAGACAAATGCTGGGGTTACCCTCTGTAGTAGTGACACTCCATGCAAGTAGTGCCCTGTGTTTGGGGTGACAGAGTCCCCTTCTAGCTTTCTCAGTTTTTGATACCCCTCACCTTCCAGGAGCTGTACCTGATAAAAATGCTCCATGCAGAGGGTTAAGTGCTGGTTGCTGCTAGTTTAACTGCTGTGAAAAAAAGCAGCAGGGAGTTCTATTTAAATATGATTTAAACATTTGGGAAAAGCCAGAATTTGGGAAGTGCTGGGAGGCACTTGGCTAGTTACGGAATAATATTCTATGCAGATATCCTGTGCAAAGGAGGTTTGGAGCATCTTTCAGCTTCACAGAGCAGTTGGGAGAGAGGATTCCTGTGAACAACTAACTTCATTTCCAAGAAAACACTTCTTAGTGGGGATAAAGCATCACAGGATTTTTTTCACAGATGTAGCATTTCTCTAAAGAGATGCTATAATTTAGACTTAGCCTTCCAGGCTATTCCTAAACAGAGAATCACTTTTGTAGCATATAAATTGAGCATATAAATGTGAAAAGGAGTCAGAATTAAAATGTTTGCTTAGAATGAGGTGGAGATGGAGAAAGCCCTCCAGTAGGGCTTGTGTCTCCATTCACAGCTATTACTATTACTGCAGTTGGTATCAAGCTAGTAATGGCTTTCCAGGGTCATACTTTCCAGACCTGCTGTTCTCTCAGCACCGTGTGCCAGCCGGATCTTTCCTGATTGTTTGGTGCCTGTGCTTGCAGGTTGTTTACTCTTCCAAGCACCCCACACATCCACATCACCATGGATCAAGTGCTGTACTGGATGTCTGATAGGCATCATCTCATTGCACCTTCATGGGAAATGTGGTCCACGAAGAAGGGGCTATCTTTTTTTTTCTAGGTGAAGATACTGAGTTTTCGAGAAATTAAGTGATTTTCCTAGAGGGACGTAGCTAGCACAGGTAAGTGGCAGAGCTAGGATTCCAATGTTTGTTTACCTGACTCCAAAATGCAAAACTGCATCTAGCTGCTGACTTTGTTCCCTCATCTTTCTGGGCTGGCTTTGAGCTTCTTGAGAATTACCCATCCATGTCAACCATATCCTCCTTGGATGAGCATCAGGGGTTTGCTATTATCCTCCTGGTCAACTCCTACACAGAGGCCAGCTTAGGGCTTGCCTTCTTGGTGAAGCCCCTGCTGTTGGTTGATCCCAAGTCTACAGTCAGCTGCTCCTCTCACCTCCCATGTGAGTTGTGTGGGGCTTGCATCAGATTATCAAGGAGTGATCCAGTTCCTATATCTGGTTCTCTCACTTCGGTCTGCCAGCTGCCTGAAGGCAAGGGACCATTTCTAGTCTCCCTCTCTCTGATATATAATTGATGCTTTATCAAAGTTTTTTCAATGAATGGCTGAATTAACCAAGATACTACCAAATGCTTTCTTTAAATATATTTAACAAATAGACTTATTTTGTGTGGCTGCGGAAGGAGATAAATGGTGTCTGAGGATAGCATTTTCAGAGAAGCAAACTTCAATTCAACCTTAAGGACGTTCCAGTAGCCACAGCTGTCCACCAGTGAAAGGGCTGCCTGGAGAGGTAGTGAGTTCCCAATGCACAGAGGTATACACACAAAGGCCGGGTATTTTAAGGGTGTCACTTCTGTAATATGGATGATCAAAATGAAAGGGGATTCTTGATAACACAGGAACCATAAATATTGAATTATCTTTTCAATTCTCTTTCAAGGTTTCTGGTAGCCTGGAGGAGAAAGTCTCAGTTTGGTACTAGTGTGTTGTTAATGTCCTTCAATCTCCTTTTTAGCAAATAGAGAACAGACCTCAAGATTGAATATACTGTTTGGTTTTTGTTGAATTTACTTTTTTGGTTACCTTCTATTTATAACAAACGATCCTGTTTTTTTTCAAAGCTGAAACTAGGGAAGTTCTTTGTAAATAAATTTAAGTTAAAAAAAGACATCAACAGGGAGATATTAAGTGTGGTGGTGTGCAGGAATGGCAAAAATCCTGAAGCCAGCATCGAATCACTCTAAGTCCCATTCCAGTTCCTCCTGCAAAGTGAGAGTCTTTCATCTTTACCTTCTTTATCCTCCACAATTTTTTTTTTTTTTTAAATCAGGGGAAGGGATTTTAACATAGGAGGCTCAGCCTGAAGAGTGGATTTTGCAGTGGCTCTAGCTCCTTTATCTCTTTCCAATTTTTCCATCTGGCTCTTTCCCAGGTCCCACACCAAATTCCCTGGAATCCTCAGAGACTCTAATCAGCAACTACCAAAGCATTAACTAGGACGTGCTTTCTTTACGCATATTGTTATACATATATACATTTCTATCATTTAATTTTTATACTAAAAATGAAAAACAGATGTACAAATTAGATTTTCACAAACAGTAATATGTACAGGTTTAGTTTTGACGCTATTCTATTAGGCAAATAGGATAATAATAACCTTCAAAGACTATATAGCACCTTACACTTTGCAAACTCCTTCCTCAGCCCTTAGCTGCTTAAATCCTCCCAAGAACCCTGGTGAGAGTTGAAGGAGTCAAGGAAGGTGTTGTCGTCCCCAACTGATAGGCAAGGGACCTGAAGGCAAGGCAGGGTGAGCCCTAACTTCAGACCCACAGCTGACCCGTGAAAGAACTGACCCAGTTTTGCATTTTGGAGTCAAGTAAACCCAGATTGGAATGCCAGTCTGCCACTTACCTGTGCTAGCCTTGTCCATCTGGCAAATGACTTAATTTCTTGAAAACTCAGTGTCTTCACCTAGAAAGATAAAGATAGCGCCTTCTTCGCAGACCACATTTCCCATGAAGGTGCAATGAGATGATGCCTATCAGACATCCAGCAGAGCACTTGGTTCACGGTGATGTGGATGTGTAGGGTGCTTAGAAGATTAAACGACCTGCACAGCACAGGCACCAAATAATCAGGAAGCCATGGATCAGGGTCTTTTCCTCTGCCTAGTGCTGCACATGCCACATGGTGCCACCCATTCTGTGGGCAGATAAACCAAGGCAAAGGGGCTTGCAAGGAAAGAGATGAGGTTGACCAGGCATTGCCTAGTGAGGCAGAATTTTTTGCTCTGTTACCAAGAATCCATCCAGAAAGTCAAAGGGGAGCTCAGAGGTGCTGCTGGACACCAGACACCAACGTGTACCCTCATGCTGCAATGTGAGGAATGGGATCCCAGAGGAAGCAGTGAGCCTGTGAGTCATTCTGCCCTGGGATGAAGGGGGAGTCACAGGGACATTTGCGCTGAGCATTGAAGTTCACATAAGAGTCTGCAGAAGGAGAAAGTAGTAATGGAGGAGAAAAACCAATAGTTTTAGTACACTTATCATAGCCTGTTTGTCTATGTACATCAGTCCTTAGATCTTCCCAACAACTTATTGAGGTGCTAGTGGTAATAATGGTAATGACAATAAAAATTACTATTATGTGCAGGGTTTGACACCAAGAGAATTGCATGGGTTGTGTCATTTAGTCCTCCAGGCACCACTATGAGGTAGTCGTCACTTGGTTTCACAGATAAGGAAAGAGAAGGTTTAACTATAATAACTTTCCAAGTTCACTTTGTTAGTGAGGGACAGAATTGGCATTTGAACCCCAGCCTCTTGACTCGATAGCACCCCAACTGATAAGCAAAGCCTGCTTTGGCCAGGGGACTCAATGGATGGAATTAGTCCCCTTCAGGATGACTCTGTCTCAGGGCTGCCAAATAGTGCCAGAGCCAGGCCCTGAACTATGCTCTCTGGCTCCCAGCGTGGCAGCCTCACACTCCTCGGGGGACTCCTGGTGGGTGGGGATAATAAAGTAAATATTTATAAAGTAATTTATAAAGAAAAGGGGTTTAATGGACTCACAGTTTCGCATGGCTGGGGAGGCCTCTGGAAACTTACAATCATGATGGGAAGCACCTCTTCACATGGCAGCAGGGGAAAGAAAGAGTGCCCAGTGAAGGGGGAACCCCCTTATAAAACCATCAGATCTTTTTTTTTTTTTTTTTTTTTTGAGACGGAGTCTTGCTCTGTCGCCCAGGCTGGAGTGCAGTGGCGCAGTCTCGGCTCACTGCAAGCTCCGCCTCCCGGGTTCACGCCATTCTCCTGCCTCAGCCTCTCCGAGTAGCTGGGACTACAGACGCCTGCCACCACGCCCGGCTAATTTTTTGTATTTTTAGTAGAGACGGGGTTTCACCGTGGTCTCGATCTCCTGACCTCGTGATCTGCCCGCCTCGGCCTCCCAAAGTGCTGGGATTACAAATTACAAGTGTGAGCCACTGTGCCCGGCCAAAACCATCAGATCTTGTGAGAACTCATTCACTATCATGAGAACAGCATGGGGGAAACCGCCCCCTATTATTCAATTATCTCCACTTGGTCCCACCCATGACACGTGGGGATTGTACTACAATTCAAGATGAGATTTGGGTGGGGACACAGCCAAACCGTATCAGGGTGGAACTGTCTCCCCTCAAAATTCCTATGCTGACGTCCTAAACTCCAGTACCTCAAAATGTGACCTTATTTGGAAACAGGGTCTTTATTAGAAGTAATCAGATAAAAATGAGGTCATTGGGAAGAGCCCTAATCCGACATGACTGGTGTGTATCTTTTTTTTTTTTTTTTTTTTGAGACAGAGTCTCGCTCTGTCACCCAGGCTGGAGTGCAGTGGTGCGATCTCTGCTCACTGCAAGCTCCGCCTCCCGGGTTCACGCCATTCTCCTGCCTCAGCCTCTCCGAGTAGCTGGGACTACAGGCGCCCGCCACCACGCCCGGCTAATTTTTTGTATTTTTAGTAGAGACGGGGTTTCACCGTGTTAGCCAGGATGGTCTTGATCTCCTGACCTCGTGATCCGCCCGCCTCGGCCTCCCAAAGTGCTGGGATTACAAGCGTGAGCCACCGCGCCCGGCCGACTGGTGTGTATCTTTACAAAAAAAGGAACTTTGGGCACAGAGACCAACACACAGGGAGAATGCCTTGGAAAGGTGAAGGCAGAGATTGGGGTGCTGTGTCTACACTAAGGACACCAAAGATCTCCAGCAACCCACCAGGAACCAGGAGAGAGGCCTGGGACAGATCCTCCTTCACAGCCCTTGGAAGGAACCAACCCTGCCGACACCTTGATCTCAGACTTCCAGCCTCCAGGACTGTGAGACAACACATACCTGTTGTCTGAGCCACTCTATGGTCCTGTGTGACAGCACCTAGAAAACTAGTACGCAGCCCCATGCACGTCTTGTCCTTCAGGGCCCTGGCTGTGCTACATGTTCAGTCTTGTCTGCCCCTCATCCAGTCCCTCTCTGCCCTCTGGCCACGCTCACTTTCTGTCAGTTCTAGATGATGCCTGTGCCCGTGAGGGCTTCACGCTTATTTCTGGGAATGCTCTTCTTTATCGCCGTGCTGTGTTAAAACCTACCCATCCTTCTAGTCTGAGCTCAGGGGGCACTTTTCACCTACTCACAAATATTTTCTGAGAGTGCCTGTGTGCCCAGGTTGGCCTGGGCACCAGAGAAACACTGGTGAGTAGGACAGACATAAGCTACAGAGGGGACAAAGACCAGAAGCAGAAAGGAAAAGAACACGACAAACATCAGGTGTGGAGTGCTGTAATGACAATGACTTAGTGTGACATAGGGTGTGTGGGTGGCCAGGGAGGCATCCAGGAGGAGAAATAGCTCAGCTCAGGTCTCAGTGATGAGAAGGACCCCAGGGTCCCCTGATGCTCCCTCCCCTCCGCCTTCCCCCGGTGGGGGCAGCCCCCTGTTAAAGACTCTCCAGGCTCCATGCATTTCTCCTTCAGAGCCCTTCTTCCCGCTGCCATTTTCTATTGATTTTTGTGATTATCTGATTGTTATCTGAGACCCCCACTAGATTGTAAGCTCCACGAAGCGGGAAGTGTGGCTCATTTTGCTTACCATTGCCTGGCACAGAACAGACACACGCTTACTATTGGCTGAATTAATGATTCATGCTACAAGCAAGTGCAATGGATCCCGAATCCTGCTTGGGGCAGCTTAGGTAGCAGGAGGTTAAATGCACCTTTCTGGCCACAGAACTGATTGAGGTAGCATTTCTCAGAGGCAAGCCCAGTGTGAGGCCTGAGAAGGTCCTGGAACAGGGCAGGAAGCCTAAGCAGGAGCTTGCCTTCCTCCCAGAGGGACCCTGGTCCCAGGGCAGCGGCTTTGGATTCATCTGGAACATGGGACTCTGCAAGCTTGGAAATGGGTTTTGTTTGCTAAGCGGAATTTTCCGGCCCTCAGCCGAGAAGCTGGAGAAACTGGCTCACTGCTAATTTCATTTTCCCAACTCACTGGCTTGGCAAGGCCTGGCTTCCCTAGCTGCAGTCTCCTGGAACCTCATATCCAGATCCCCTAGCCAAAGAAAGAAAGCTGTGACTCACCAGAAATGTTCATTGCTATTTTCTGGCCATAAAAAAAGAAAATATATACATACATATGCAAAATTTCTAACGTGATTTCTTAGTTCAGCAGCTTCTGCTTGCTGGGTCGACGCTTGCATGAAAGATTGGAGAAGAAGAAGGGTCGCTCTGAGTGCCTTGGCCGAGAGCACTGGCCCTCATTCATTCTGACGTCTTCCAAAAATGAGGCTGCAGAAGACAAAAGTGGCTGCTGGCACAGAGAGCTGGATCTCAGGTCAAAGGGGTTCCACTTTCAAAAGGGGCAAACAACCCCGGGAACAGGGAAGGCAGAGGCTCAAGTTTTCTGCAGCCTGGTGTCTGGCTCTGCGGTCCACGGCCTTCGTGCTTCCTCCCTCCTGCAGTCCCAGTGTGAGCCAGATGGGGACAGGATGGAGTGCGTGAGACCCTGCAGGCCCCTCCAGCCTCACTCTGCACCCTCTTCCTCCTCTGCCTTCCCTCCCACTCCAGCCAGGCTGTTCTTTACTTAGTTCCTTAAATGCACCAAGCTCTCCACTCTGAGGCGCCTTTGCCCATTCTGTTCCCTCTGCCTGGAGCCTTCTCCCACCAGCCCACCTGCCCAGCCCCTTTCACTAGCACCCTCCAACTCTTCCTTTGGAGCCCAGCTTAATGACCCCTTCCTTGGGGATACTTTAGTGACCCAAAAATCAGGCCAGCCCCCTTATTACAGGCACTCATGGCACAGGCTCCCCTCTGTTCCAGCACATTCTGCACTTCTAACTCTACCCACATTTGTGGGCTCGTGGTGGGTGTCTGTCTTTTCACCAGACTGTCTGCTCCATGAAGGCAGGAACTGTGTCTGTTGGGCTCAAGATTGTGTCCCTGGGGTCTGATCTATACGAAATATTCAACAAAAATGTATGGAGTGCATGAACTGCTGAAGAATGACTGCAGAGCTCTCTTCTGGCATTTAAGCCCAGAGTGACTCCATGGTGTGAGTGGCCAGGCTACAGGGGATAGGTGGCCTGCCCAGAGTCCACAGCTAGCAAGGCAGACACCGGTGAACACCCATGCCCACGTCAGGTGGCTTTCTGTTCTCTACTGCTGTGCTGAGTCCCACCTGTGGGCCTTCTTTCTTCTTTCAGACATGGTGAGAGCCTGCCTAGTACCATTGTGGCCAAGGCCACACATGCTAGCTTTCTACAGAGCAGCTCTTGACCCTGGCTGTGGCTGTGGACAGTTCACCCTAGCCTTTTAGACGACAAATGACCTGCCCCACAGGAGGGAGCCAGGGCTGGGAGAAGGTGGGGGTGCAGAACCAGCAGTTTCCCATGCTGGGATGGGCGTAGAGAATGGGCCGCTGATCGGACAGCAGGCCTAGGACAGCATCTCAGAGAAGGCCGGGCTGCACATTGTCCTATCTTGCCCTCTTTCAGGGAAGCAGGAGGGGAGGCGCCGCCATGGCTTGGCCCTGCCCCAGCCCTCCGGCCACAGCCTTGCCAGGCTTCCCGGGGATTGACCTCTTCTGCTATGTGGCCACGGCATTTGTAAAGCCTTCCTTGTTGTTCTGTGGTTTTAAATAGCATCCAACTCCTTGCTGGTGGCTTCCATGTTTGTCTCTCCAGCGCAGATAGCTCCCTCTGGATGCCCCACAGCCTTTTAGACTCGTCCTGTTCAACTCGAATTCATCGTCCTCCCTCCCACCCCACCCTTGACCTGCTCCTCTTCATCTCCACAGAGGCTCCTTCTACTCTCCTAGGTGCCCAAACCAAAAACTGGGGAGTCATCCTGGACATCTTTTGCTCTCTCCCAACTTCCAGCCCCAACTCCATCTCGTCAATCTCCTCGTCCAGTCAATTTCCTACCTAAGCCTTTCTTGAATCCCTCAGTTTCTTTCCCAGCCCCCTGCCTCTGCACAGCAGCCAGAGTGAGAGTTTGAAAGTTGCGGTTCTACCCTTCCACTCCCCTCCTCTAAAATCCCTTCAAGGGCTGCCTGCTGACCTCAGGACGGAGCTCAAACTCTAATGAGAGTTAAAGGCCCTTTTCCAAGTGGCCCCACCTCAGTCTCCATGTTCACCTGCTGTCCTCACTCTCCTACCCCAGAACACCATGCTTGGGCCCCCTCCCTACCTGTTTCTCCCTCTCCTGCTCCTCCCTGGGCCCTTGCTCATCACATTTCTCCCTTTTGAAGGCTCCTCCCTGTGAAACTCCAGTCCAGCCTTTAGTTCTCAGTCTAGAAAGCGTTTCCTACAGGAAGCCATCCATGACCACCTCACCACCAGATCTGGGGAAGGAGGCTCCCCTCTGTTCCATAGCCTCCTTCCCATGACTGCATTAATGAGGCTGCCTCATCACTTTCTGTTCCTTGTGAATCTCCTTACTCAAGTGGAAGACTTGCGGGGCAGGGTCTTGCAGCCTTGGTTGCTCCTGCACTCGCAGCACCCAGTCCTGCCCAGCACAGACACACAAACGCAAGGAGTGAACGAGGGCTGGAAGGAATCTTCGCAGCAACTGCTCACTTCAGCTTGAGTCTTCGGCTGCTTTCCGGTAACATCCTTCTCCTTGCCTTGGCTCACTCTGCCTCCTGCAATTCTGTCTTACACCGCACTGCCTCCTGGCTTGCAGCTTCTGATAAGGATAGCGCTGTCCTCTCTGCCCTTTCTCTCATCTCATCTCTCTGGCTAGATGACCTAGTTAATGGTCCCCAAACTGTCCCAGCAGTTCCCCATCAGTTCCAGATCACTTGTCTTTTTCTTTCCCTCTGAAACTCACCTTCTGGCTGTGGCTTCCATAATTTTGCACATTTAATTCCCTGGTGCTGTTCACTTCTTGCCTCCCAGGTTCAGCTAAGCCCCTGAAGTAATTTAAGTAACAGCTCAATTATCTCATCTCTCCTTTAATCTTTCCATTTCCATCACCACCTAGGAAGCAGTGAAAATGAGATAAGCAATGCATTTTCTGTCCAAACCTACTGCTCCCCTTGCAGTTCTTATCTCAGTTCATGTCATCAGCATCTACCCAGTCGCCTAAGATCTCAGCCTCGGAATCACCGTCTGCTTCTTCCTCCTCTCTCCGCTGTTTCCAGGAAGTTTCCAAGAGGATCTGCTCTCCTATTGAGAAATCTCTCAAGTCCATCCTTCTCTGGCCACAAGGCCACACCCAGGCCTCACCATCTCTCTTTTGAACCAAGATTACCTCTTGCCTGGTCCTCTTACCAAAAGCCCCATATCCCTGCTCATCCACCCACCCACCTACCCATCCATCCCTTCATCCTCCAATCTGCCTTCCATGATCACGCCAAAACACATGTTGGTTATATCCTACCTCTGCTGAAATAACTTCCGTGACTCCCCACTGCCCATAGCAGACATTCTTATTTATTTTAGAAACTGGGTCTTGCCTATTACTCAGGCTGGAGTGCAGTGGCATGATCATAGCTCACTGCAGCTTCCACCTCCCGGGCTCCAGTGATCCTCCCACCTCAGTCTCCCAAGTAACTAGGACTATGGGTGTGTGCCACTATGCCTGGCTAATTTTTAAATTTTTTGTAGAGATGGAGTCTTGCTATGTTGCCCAGGCTGGTCTTGAACTCCTAGACTCAAGTGATCCTCCTACCTTAGCTTCCCAAAGCCTTGGGACTCAGGCGTGAGCCACTGCACCTGGCCTAAAGCAGGCATTCTTAACGTGGCTGCACATTAGAATCTTCTAGAGAGTATAAAAATATGAGTACCACGCGCTACCCCCAGAGATTCTGATTTTGTCTTGAATGGGGCCTGGGTCTTGGTGTTTTTTTAAAAGCTCCCCAGGTGATTCTAGTGTACAGAACAGGTTGAGAACTATGTGGTCTAGAAGATAAGGGGTCCCACCCCCTTAGCCTGGCAGTGTCCCCCACAATTGGGTCTTTAGTCTGTATCCCCAGTCTCATGTCCTACAGTCCTTCATGAACACACTCAGAATTCCAGCTCTTCTGAGCTACTTCACTATATTTGTACCCACTGTTCCTTCTACCCACAATTCCATCCTCTCTCTGACGTCTGACCATTTGGAAAACTCCTACCCATCCTTCAAGACCCAGCACAAATGCAACCTTTTTTCATGGGTCTCTCTTCCATAGCATCTGCTACATGGCAGGCACGTTGCTGGGTGCTGGACGTGATGACAATAGAAATGATCCCTGCTCTCAAAGAGCTCACAGTAGGGTGAGGGGGAGGGATGGAAACTCCTTAAGGTAGAAGTTCTCTAACTTGAGTATGCATCCAAATCACCTTGAGGGCTTGTTAAAACACAGATTCTGTGCCCAGCCCTAGGGCTTCTGAGCACACGTGGTCTGGGGCTGCCCTGAGAACTTGTATTTTCGAATTCCTAAGTGATGCTGCTGCTGCTGGTTCAGGGGCCACACTGAGAACCACTGCCTTAGCATGTGGTCAAGGGAGTGTTCTCTAGGGAGGTATCATATAAGCTGAACCTACAGTAATAGAAACAGGCATTCATAAGAAGAGCAGGGACCGTGGTATTCCAGGCAGAGGGAAAAGCGTCAAGGCCCCAGTGGGAATAGAAGAGGCCACGTGCCTGGTACCCATAACGCACTACAGGAGAACGATGCCTTCTGCAGCTTCTCCAGCAGAAGTGATGCTCTGTGTATGTCTCTGTTATAGACTGGAACCACCTTCCTCTCTAATTCTTTTTTTCTGATGCAGCCACTCAGCAGTGAGCCCCTCCAAGGCAGAGTGTGCATCACGGCCACCTTTGGGTGCCCAGAACCCACCCAAGACCTGACACAGTAGATGCTGAGGGATTCTAGTTGGGGTCTAATTGTAGTGTCCTGGCTTTTTCTCTAGGCTATAAGCCAAGGAGAAATCTGTTTGTTTCACAGCAGTGTTGTAAATGCTTCATCATCCTCCCTTGTCCTTAGATAGTTCCCATCCTTTATCTAAATCTAATTTTCTTCTCTCAAATTTCTGCTGCCTAGATAGATTTTTAGCACATTTGGTGAGAAAAAGAAAAATTCCTTGACGTCAAGGTAGCTCTGCCCCACCTACCTTCCCAAGCCCCAGGAGATAGGGAGAGGTGGGGTGGTGGGGGTGGGGTGGGGACAGCAGTTCAGAGGTCCTTCTGCTTGGCTTTGGGGAGGTGGATGTGGTCATAGTGGGAGTCAGCAGAATTGCTGTATTAGTCCATTTTCACACTGCTGATAAAGACATACCCAAGAGTGGGAAGAAAAGTTTAATTAGACTCACAGTCCCACATGGCTGGGGAAGCCTCAGAATCATGGTGGGAGGTGAAAGGCACTTCTTATGTGGTGGTGGCAAGAGAAAATGAGGAGGAAGCAAAAGCAGAAACCCCTGATAAACCCATCAGATCTCATGAAACGTATTCACTGTTATGAGAATAGCACGGGAAAGACTGGCCCCCAAGACCATTCCCACAACATGTGGGAATTCTGGGAGATACAATTCAAGTTGAGATTTGGATGGGGACACAACCAAACTATATCAATTGCCTTCCTCAAAAAACGCTAATAGTGGAAGGCTGTGTTTTCTGAGAACAGAACCTTAGCCAGCTCTTGGAGGTGGTCCACACTCAGGACAGGGGTGGGACAAGGCAGGCCTGGGGGAACCCTGGAGCTGCCACCTCAGGTGGTGGAAGGGCCTCTCCCCTCACATCCTGCCTTTCCAACATCTCTCTCCACACTGGAAAGGAGTCAGGGAAATAATCTGGGTCAGAGGACAAGAGCTTTAGCGCAGGTGCCCTGCGTGGCAGGAAAGGGTTATTGGTTTGCTTTTGCTTTTGAATTGACCTTTCTCTTCCTTCCTCGATAACAGGGTGTATCCACTCTTTCCTGAGGCTCACAGAGGGGTCTTTGGCAAATACAGATGATTCTTAATTTAACCATGGGTTGACTTCTAATTTTGAGAATTTATAGTGTTGTGAAAGTGATACACGTTCAGTATAAACCATATTTCAAGTACACATAAAACCATTCTGTTTTTCATTTTCAGGATAGCATTCAACTAATTACATAAGATATTCAACAGTTTATTAGAAAATAGGCTTTGTGTGCAATGATTTTGCCCATCTGTAGGCTAATGTGTTCTGAGCACGTTTAAGGTAGGGTAGGCTAAACTGTGATGTTCCATAGTTTGGGCTTACTAAATGCATTTTCAACTTAGGATATCTTCAACTTGTGATGGGTTTATTGGGATGTAGCCCCATAGTAAGTTGAGGAACATCTGCAGAGCCAAGAGACAGGTTTTTTCTGGTCTCATTAGCATCCTGAGCTTTGGGAAACAATAGTATAAGGATCTGTGGTTCTCAGACTTGAGTGAGTATCCGAATCCCCTGGAGGGCTTGTTAAAGCCCAGATTGCGGGGCCCACTCCCAGAGTGTGTGACTCAGCAGGTCTGGAGTGGGACTGGAGAGTCTGCATTTCTAACCAGTCCCCAGGTCATGCTCTTGCTGCTGGTCTGGGAGCACACTTTGACAACCCCTGCTTTAGCATCACACCCAGCTAGAGAGTGCTAATAACCTATCAGTCATTGCAGGACAAAGGGTTATTTGTCTTGTAGGTACTTGCATTTTCCTTAACCCTTCACCCTGAACAGAGAATCTGAACCCTCCTAGCCCCTTTCTCAACAGCTACATGGAGGGGCAAAGGCATGTGTTTCTAAGAGGCCAAGAGACAGAAGCCAATCTATGGGGAAGAACAAAGAAGTTAAGAGCCCAAGAAAATTACAGGGGTTGAGGAAGGCAGAATGGGGGAGTGGAAGTATCTACTTTTTGTTCTTTCTATTGCATAGTTCCAGAAATCATACAAGTATAATATTTAAAACACAATTGGTTTAGTATTTCTTAGCCCCAGGGGAGGTAGCTTTTTCCCAGAAGGTAGAGGTACCTGGAGCAAGCACCACATTCAGTGGGAGAGTAGAACCGTATAGGCGTCAAAGACCTGGGTTCTGGCCCCAGTGCTGGTCTGTGACCTTAGAGGATCCACTCAGCTGTTGTAGCCTGTTTCCCCAGCTGTATAAGGTGTAACAACAAGACTGACCTTGAAGGGGCACCGTGGAGGTTAAAAGAGCTGAAGTGGGTGACAGCATAAGCCACTGTTGGATGACAGTTCCAGTGTAGCCAACCTGAGCTTTCTTGGTTTCCACAGGAAGGACCAGTACCTCCTCTCGCCTGTGAACTGTTGGTATCTGGTTCTGCATCAGACCCGGCGGGAGAGCCGAGACCATGCCACCCTCAATGACATCTTCATGAACAATGTCATCGTCCGCCTCTCCCAGATCAGTGAGGATGTCATCAGACTCTTCAAAAAGGTAGGCAAGTGGGCTGCTCTACGTGTCCCAGGTCTTTGCCCCAAGCTGGCCCATGGTAACACTATACCAGCCAGGGGGGGATGTGGTTTGGAGACAAGGGACCAGGAGGGACAGGTGCATTGAAGGATGCAAGTGGCTGAGGGCTGGACTTGGGACCCCAGCCCATTTGAACCCTGGATGTGCCTTTTAAAGAGTGTGTGGTCTTAGCCACTTTAGCAACCACTGCCACAAAAATAAAAACCTTTGCATGGCTAGGTAAGTAGTACATGTTCATTGTAGAAAATTTTAAAAAATGGAGATGAGCACACACACAAAAATTAAAACCACCTGAAATGGCATTGTTTGGAGATAATCACTTTGATATCCTAGGAATTTCTCTATGTATACAAACGCAAATACGTTTTCTGAGAGTGCTTAAATTTGTATATTTTCTAGTGTACATATGCATTTTTTCCAAATCAGATCATAATGCATGTATGATTTTACTACCCGCTTATGTCACTTAACAAATTACATAACACTCTATTACATTTTCCCACATCAATAAGTATATTTCTATAACATTTTGAATGATTACATAGTATTTCATTATAGAGATGTACTCTAATTTATTTAATCTCTTATTGTTGAGCACTTAGTTTATTTCTGTTATTTTACTCTTATAAATAACACTGCCGTGAGCTTCTTTGTCACATTCGCTGTTACTTTCTTAGGATCAGTTTCTGCAGTGGGAATTTTAGAGTCGAAAGTATGCTCATTTTTAATGCTTTTGACAATGTACCTTATTGCCTTCAGAAAGGTTTTACCCATATAAACATCTAGAAGCTGAGTGTGGAAGGAGCACTGAGGTCTCTGTATCCCACGTTCCTTGCACAGTTCCTGGCATGTACAAGGTGCTGTGCAAATGTTTGTAGAACTAAACTCACTTTTGTGAATTTCAGTTTCCTTGTCTGTAAAATGAGTAAGTTATTTAGCCTCTGTGAAACTCATCCTCTTTGTCTATCCTGCAGGGTTAAGATCAGCTACTTCCCAGGAGGGTGAGGGTTAAACAAATGGTGTGCGGGGAGAGTGGCATTATTGCAAAGTGGTTTGGGATGTGGCCTCTGGGTCCAGAATTCTTAAATTCTTGGGTTCATAATCCTGGTTCCATCATTTATTAGCTGTGTATCTTTGGGCTTGTTACTTCAATGCTCTGTGCCTCAGTTTCCTCATTTGTGAAATGGGGATGGAGATAAATACCCATGGGCAGATGGAAGGATTAACAGGCTTGTTGTTCCTGTGTACAGCGTGGAGAGCATCACCTGGCACTTAGTAAGTGCTCATGAAAGCTGACTATTATTATGCGAATTTAAGAGACTATTATTACCAAAAGAATCTAGCTCATCTCTTCTTGCCAGGTGCCAGTTTCAGGGGTTTGGTGATCTGAGATTGCTAGAAGCACAAAGAAGGGGACAAGTTGATTGAAAATATAATCATCTCTCCATGGTCTGTGTTTGGATTGTCCACTTTGAGGATTACTTCTATAGCAAAATTGTAATCGCAGGCTAATTTTCTCCTGCCACACAATATGCTTCTGGTCTCCTTCTGGGGTCGTGTTTATGAAATGTGGGCTAAGTTTCATATTGCATAAGCAAACATAATTAGGAAGGTAAATACAGTGCAAAGAAAAAAATTACACAGTGCTTTGCAAAGCCAGACTGAAGTGATCCAGACGTCTGCAAGTTTGGACTGTTGGTCCCATTCCCAGCCCCTGCCTGCTGCTGCTGTCACATCTTTTTTCCTTGGTGGGAGTGACTCACAGAGAAAGGGTCATCGAGGCCTTTAGGAAATGAAGGGTCTTTTTCCTGAGCTGAGCCCTGGGACAAGTGAGATAAATCTTTTCAGTTCTCATTTAGGCTGACAGCAGCCTGACTTGTGATGGAGGTTAACAGGGTGGAAAATAATGAAAAAAATGTCTACAGCTGAGCTCCTGGCTGCCTTGTTACCAGGCCTGTGCCTGTGGAACAAAGGAAACAACCCAGCCCACAGGGGCTTTGGAGAGAGGCGCGGACTGAGCCTGGCTGGCTGACTTTGCACAGCACGGCCCCTTTGTGTTGCATCAGTTATACCTAATTTCGGAACGGAGGCCGGCACTCTTTACATAATAATAGTTCCCGCAGGCCTCAAAGCAACTGTGGAGGCTACTGTCTGGTCAGACTGAGGATTTTCACTCACCTCATTTTACAGGTGAGGAAGTAAAGCGTTGGGAGGCTGCAAGGAGAACCCAGACTTGGTTGCTTTGGGCCTCTTGTCATTACTAGCAGGAGGCAGAGTGGCTGGGCTTTTGGAGTTTGTCTCAGAACTGCCTATCACTGCACCCTGGGCAAGTCTCTCTGAGTCTCAGTTTTGTCATCTGGGAAATGGAGATGGTAATAATGCCAACTTCACAGGGGGCCGCTTTAATATGTAGAGGTGAGCCAAGTGTCCAGCCCAGGCCTGGTATCCAGTAGGTGCTTGTTAAATGGTAGCTTGCCAGTGATCCCTAAGAATAGAAACCACTCCTCATGTCTGAGCTGGGGTCCTAGGGCTCTACCAAGCCACAGTCTGGCAGTGAGGCTGCGGGAGATGGGAGCGGCTTGTAGGCCAGGTGTCTGTCCTGTGCCTATCTTCTGGCCTGGGCCTGGGCAGCTGCCCTGCCTGCCAGCTTCTGACTGATGCGGGAGGTGGTTTGACTTAATAGCTTACCTTTTCATGATTCTCCATTTCCCCTTTTGCAGTGAAGTCTGTTCTTATGACTAGAGGCAGCACTTCAAATTCCAGAAGCCCATGCACGTGGCGCTTGCTTTAAGTGTGAGATGTGGATCAGCCATAGCAAAATTAAACTGAATGAGATCCAAGAGGCCATCTTTAGTGATCAGGACTCTTGTGGTGGCAGACAGCAGAAATGCAGCTTGCCCCGCTTTAAGAGAAAAAGGGACCTTACTAGTTATAAGCCTGGCTTCCGGCATGGGTGGGCTTCAGGGGAACAAAGAATGTTACTAGAACTCTGTCTTTCTGCAACTCTTTCTGCAATTCTGCTCCAGTTTTCTCTGTTTCCCTTTTTTTGGGGGGAGGCTAGGGGCTCTTTTATAGTCAGCCCCATTCGCTGGCCATGTGATAACCAGAGGGCCCCTGGCATCTCCAGGCTTACATCCTCTCTGCTTCAAGTCCCATTTCCCAGAATGGGATTTTTTGGTCTGTGATTGGTCCAGCACGGGTCACGTGAGCACACCGGGGGCTGCATCTGTGGCTGGGGCGCTGCGGGGCGCTGCAGGGCTCTGCCTCACCAGGCCGGGAAACATACCCATCCCTGAAGCCAGATGCACACTCAGTTCCACCTGACCCATGGGACTGAGAATGGGTGAGGGGTGGTTCCCCAGGAAAAGTAGGGGTGCCTTTACAAGAAGAAGGGAGAAATAAAACAGGAGATGGCCACTGGACTCTCTTTTCCAGCCCTTTTATCATCCTCTACAGCAGCTGTACGCCTCTGCTAGATGTCCCTCAATAAAGAATGCTCCTTACCTCTCACGATAGCTCATTCCATGTGGGGACATCCGTGATCAATAGAAAATTCTCCTGAATGCCGAAATGGAATCTTGTAGTGTTTTCACTCACAGGTCCTGATCATCCCTAGAGGGCCAAACAGATCAAACCCACATGGAAACCTGTCAGTTGCTTGAAGGCAGAAATCATGACCATCCACTGGTCCTTCCTGCCTGTAGGCAGATGTCCCAGGTTCCTTCCATCGTCCTCCTGGAATTTGGCTTTGTGTTTCTGTCCCCATATCAGTCGCCCTCCCTGGGTCATACTTCAGGTCTCCTCTGACCTACAGAAGTTACTATTCAGAACCAGTCGGAATACTCTAGGAAGGTCTGAGCAGCTCAGGGCAGAGCAGGGCTGTCCAGACACTTTATTTGTCATAATAAGACCCATGAAGGTGTTTACCTCTTTGATGATTGTTTTACCACATGATTGACACAGTGAACTCTCAGTCAGCAAAAAGTCCCAGGTATTTTTGTACCAATTGTTTTTTAATCCAGCCTTTGACTTCTGCTTTTGTGTTTCTTCATATTTACCCTTCTAAAACTTCATTTTGTTAGATTCTGGTCAAATGGGATCAGTGTTCTTATTTCAGTGATTTTTCAAGCAGCAGGAGGGTAACTGCCAAGAAGTCCTAATTCCTCCTCTGTGGGAAAAGGCTGTTGTGTAACTTCTCCATGTCTTCCTCCTCGGTGTCACCTTCTGTGTGTCAATTCTTTGGCCTCTTGTTTGATTCTTCTCTGTCTTCTTAGTGAGAGGTGGAAAGTGGGGCAAAGAGTTGAGAATAAATTCACAGTGGAAGTGCCCCTGGAGTTGGGTGTTAACAGATGAATAAGAGCCTGCTGAATGGGGAAAGGAGGTTGGGAGTTGAGGGTCTGGAGAAAGGTAAGAACCAGTGGGTAGAGTTTATTGTGATGGAGGTCGAAGGGAAAAACTCAGAACAGAGGCTGAAAAATGGCAGTGCACAACTGAGTTTGGCTCTGACGTATAATCTTCTTGGCCCTTACTATGTTAAGAAAGATTAAGTTGACATTTAAACATTTAAAGATTTCTCTAAAATCACGATTTTGTGTTTCTCTTGCAAAATCAGAAGCTCTGACTATATCAGCCCCACATGGACTCACACTTGGCATCAGCTAGCGGTGGCTGAGTGGCTGCCAGCCCCGTCAGCCTAGGCACGCTGTCTCTGCCACTCCACTGACCCTGCTGGCGTATTTTACCTTACTTGGCTCCTTGATTTTGCCTCTCTGGCCCTTTGTGCATTTGAGTATTTGGCCTTGTCTTTAAACATTACCTAACTGCGGTTCTTAAAATCTAGCGTGCATCAGGATCACCTGGAGGCTTTATTAAATGCAGACTTCTGGGCCCCAGTCCCACAGTTTCTGATTCAGTAGGTTTAAGGTGGGGCCTGAGAACCTGCATTTCTAGCATATTCCCAGGTGATACTGATGCTTCTGGTCTGGGGACCATACATAAAGAACGATTCCTAGTCCAACCTCCTCGTTTCACAGATGAGGAAACTGAGGTTCATGTTTGGCAAATGCAGAGTCTGGCTCCAAACTCAGGTTTTCACCTCCAGCTCTAGGACTAAAGCCACTACCCCATGTGCTGCACCAGGTGGGAGGGTCAGTCCACATCCCACTTGCTCTCCTGCTCCCCACTAACCGTTTCTGAAACTGGGTATTGAAGCCCATTCCATTTCCAGCCTCATTCTGTTTTCTTCAGCTTCCTTAACAATAGCCATCCATTATTCTATGCTCTGATGCCTGCGGAATTTAATTACTTGCCCCGGCCGTGATGTGAATTTGATGGTTGGAAGCTGTGGTGTTGGGAGGAAGCGCTAATGAGGAAAGCCTCTTTGCAGAGAAGCGAGGCCATGTGGGGGGCTTGTGTTTGAAAGCAGCCATTCACTGTGTGGCAACAAGGACTTGGTCTTGAGTGAGTTTTCTCGTTCCCGCCTCGAAGATGTCCATCGCATTTCATAAATAAATCAGGGCTTTTTGTGTTCAATAATTGCCTTGCTTCGTAACCGAGATCAAAAGCACCCAGTGGCCTTGGATTCAAAGCCAAGTTTATTTTTTATGTTTTGGTTGCATGAGAGAGTAGAGTGAGGGTTTGCATGCTGGAGGGTCCAGCTATGAGGCCTGCATGGGGAAGGAGGAGGGAGAGAGCAGAGTGGGCACCCTGCCAAGGGATGAGGTGCCTTCAGCCAATCTCCACCGTCTCCCAGGGAGATGAAGTCGTGAACGGTCACTCTGCCAGTAGAGCCTGCTAAGCCGGTCATCATCAGGCACTCCCAACTCATTTAATAAACATATATTAGCACTAGCATGACAGTAGGTAAACAATAATTATAGATAACAAACAGTGAGCAAATGCCTGCAGTGTGCCAGGCTCTGGGCTAAGCATTCTATACACATTTAACTCTTCAAACCTAAGATGAAGATGCTGCTATTATCCCATTTGACAGATGAGGAAACCGATGCCAAGAAAGGTGAGGTTAGGGTTTGAATCCAGATGTGTCCAATCCCAGAGCCCATACTCAGTGGTAAAGGCAGGTGCCAAAGAAGATAGAGCCAGGTGCAGTGGCTCACACCTGTGATCCCAGCACTTCAGGAGGTTGAGGGGGAGGATCGCTTGAGCTCAGGTGTTTGAGACCAGCCTGGAAAACAGGGACACTCTGTCTCTACAAAAAGTAAATTATCCAGGCATGGTGGCATTTGCCTGTGGTCCCAGCTACTTGGGAGGTTGAGGCAGGAGGATCATTTGAGCCCAGGAAGTTGAAGCTGCTGTGAGCTGTGATCACTGCATTGCACTGGGTGACAGAGTGAGACTATGTCTCAAAAAAATTAATTAAAAAAAAGTAAAGTAGTCAGATAAATGACTCAGACACAATGCCCTCCTCTCCCTCAAGGAGCTTCCAGTGCAGTCTGAAATCAGAGACAGGTGTGAAGCGGTAACTCCTTCAGATACAGCAGAGAGGGATGGTTATCACCACAGAAGTTGGTTCAGAGGGAGAACTTCTAACCTGGGATGGGGAGTTTTGGGGAAGGTTAGAGGTGGGGGAAGCAGCATTTGAAGTGAGCCTCAAATAATTAGGATCTATCACCAGGACTCCCTGGGAAGCCAGCTCTGAGACTGTATTTCCGTGCAGGGGTGTATCAGGGAGGATGCTTGGGATTCCCTCCTGCAGAAAAAAAGGGAGGAAAGTAGGAGTTAGCAAACAGAGAAGTCAGACTGTGGTGCAGTCTTAAGGATGCTGGGGAGCTGGGATGGCCCTTCAGAGTTTTCCTGAGCTACAGCAAGGAGGCTGAGCCTTTAAACCCTCCTGTTGGGTAGTCATTGGATGTGGGCTCCCTCTAAAAGAGGTTGTGGGCTTGAGCAGATGATGCCTGTGCAGCCAAGGCAGTTCCAAAGCGGCTGACACCTGAGGGTGTCCATTGGCAGCACTTTCCTGCAGCTGGGGGAATACGTTCCCCAGGCCCGAAGGGGATCTGAGTGGTGCATCACAGCGTCCACAACAGATGTGCAGAGATTTTGGGAAAGTGGGAGACAGAATCCACACCAAAGCAGAGGCCAGAGGGAGGAAAGTCTGGGTCCTGGATCACGAAGAGGTGGGTAGTCTAGTGCAGTGGCCAAGGCTGGGGCCGGACTCTGATTTCATCTCTGTTTCCCACTTTCCTGCTGTGTGAGCTCCACCTGATCCCTTAAACTCTCTCAGTTTTGTCATTTTCAAAGTGGAGCTAATAATAGCCTCCATCAAAAGGTTGTTGTAAGGACTAAAAAATGATATAAAATGTCTACCTGGTACACAATAAACAATCTATAGATAATATTATAGCAATTAGGCCAGGCATGGTGGCTCACATCTGTAACCCCAGAGCTTTGGGAGGCCGAGGTGGGAGGATTACTTGAGGCCAGGAGCTTGAGACCAGCTTGGGCAGCATAGCAATACCACATCTCTACAGAAAAATTAAAAATTAGCCAGGTGTGGTGGTTCATGCCTGTAGTCCAAGCTACTTGCAAGGCTGAGGCTGGAGGATTGCTTAAGCCTGGGAGTTTGGGGCTGCGGTGCACCAAGATTGTACCACTGTACTGGAGTACAGTGTACTACCTGGACAATAGAGAGAGACCCTGTCACATATATATATATATGTATATATACAAAATAATGTAAAAAATATATAATATATAATTAGCTATTATATATTAGCTATTATTAGGATGATTATTTGGACTTTGAGAAGAAATTTAATGAGAACGAGATTGGAGATGGGATGAAGGAAGATTTTTTCAGGGCATACAGGTTAAACAAAGGATCAGAAATAAGAAAATATGCTCAGGAACCACTCACTGATTAGTTCTAAATGATGGTGGTCTTGTCTCTTCTTTTATGACCTCTAATTTCTTTTTCTTGCCTTATTTTCTTGGCTAGGACCTTCATCCAGTGCCGTGTGGAGGGAAGTGACACCCTTGACTCTTAAAAGGCATGCTTCTGATTTTTCATCATTTAAGACAAAAACTCTTAGCAAATTAGGAATAAATAGGAACTCCGCCTGATAAAAGGTATTATCAAAGCCAACAGCAAGTCACACTTGCTGCTGAAGAGAGTTCAGCAAGATGGCTGCTTAAAGATTAATATACAAAAGTTAATAATGCTTCTGTGTGCCAGCCACATCCAATTAGAAAATGTCATTGAAATGCATACATTAGAAAACAAGAATAATTGAAAATTGATGCCATTGAGGCTACAAATTAGCCGCATCCCAGAAGTTTTGATAAGTGATGCTGTCATTGTCATTCACGTATAAATATTTCATAATTTTCATTATAATTTCTTTGACTACGAATTATTCAGAATTAGGTTTGGGTTTTTAAAAAAATAATTTCAAAGGTTTTTTTTTAAAGCCTTCTTATTTTTAGTTTCTAAATTTATTGCATCATAATAAGAAAATTAAGACAATAAAGATTTATTTTTGTTTTTTGTGTTTTGTTTTGTTTGTTTGTTTGAGATGGGTTTCACTCTGTTGCCCAGGCTGGAGTGCAGTAGTGTGATCATAGCTCACTGCAGCCTCGAACTCCTGGGCTCAAGAATTCCTCTTGCCTTAGCCTCCTGAGTAGCTGGGACTACAGGAGTATGCCACCACACCCTGCGATTTTTTTTTTTTTTTTTTTTTAGTTTTTGTACAGACAGGGTCTCACTTTTTTGCCCAGGCTGGTTTTGAACTCCTGGCCTCAAGCAATCCTCCCATCTCAGCCTCCCAAAGTGCTGGAATTATAGGCATAAGCCACTGCACCTCGCAAGGTTATACATTTTTTGGTATTTGTTGGAGGATTGGCCTTATCAGATATGAAGGCTTCCTCTGGAGTAATAGTCAGACATTACTAGAGCAGGGTTAGACAAACTGATTAATTAGACAGAAGAGAGCCCAGAAGCAGAGCCCTCCATAAATGGAAACTTGGTAAACGACAGTGGTGCATTACAGATCAGAGGGAAAAGGATGACTACTTAGTAAATGGGGCTGATTCAACTGTTTGTCCTTTTCTTATTATTTGTAGGAGCTGATTTTATACATACATATACATACACTTTCCTCATATGGAAAAATATAAGGCCTTTACCTTAGTTTACAGAAATATATTCTGGAAAGCTTAAGGTGCTAAAGGTAAAAAGCAACACTTCAAGACTTTTGAAAGACAATGTAGATTACATTTAATATTTAAAGCCTTGGTCTAGGAAAAGGCTGCTTAAAGAAAACATTAGAAAGCACAAACCATAAAAGAAAATATTGATTAGTTTCATTATATAAAAATAAAAAAATCTTCCATACAACAATAAATAAATAGAAAATATGGCCAAGACAAGGAGAAGATATTTGGCATACACAGAATCAATAAAAGGTTAATACCCAGAATATAAAATCAGCTCTTACAAATTAATAAGAAAAGGAAAAACAACCCAGTAGAAACATAGGTAAGCGATAAAAATTGATAAGCCACGGAAAGTGAAATTTAGGCCGGATATGGTCTGGGATTACAGGTGCGGCTAACACCTGTAATCTCAGCACTTCAGGAGGCTGAGGTGGGAGGATTGCTTGAGGCCAGGAGTTGAAGACAAGCCTGGGCAATATAGGGAGACCCCGACTCTACAGATAGTAATTTTTTACAAATTAGCCAGGTATGGTGGTGTGTGCTTGTGGTCTCAGCTACTCAGGAGGCTGAGGTGGGAAGATCTCCTGATCCCAGGAAGTTGAGGCTGCAGTCAGCTATGATTACACTACTGCACTCCAGCCTGGGCAACCGAGAAAGACCCTGCCTAAAAAAAAATTAAAAAGTGAAACTTGGCCGGGCACGGTGGCTCACACTTGTAATCCCAGCACTTTGGGAGGCCGAGGCGGGTGGATCACGAGGTCAGGAGATCGAGACCACAGTGAAACCCCGTCTCTACTAAAAATACAAAAAAATTAGCCGGGCGTGGTGGCGGGCGCCTGTAGTCCCAGCTACTCGGAGAGGCTGAGGCAGGAGAATGGCGTGAACCCGGGAGGCGGAGCTTGCAGTGAGCCGAGATTGCGCCACTGCACTCCAGCCTGGGCGACAGAGCGAGACTCCGTCTCAAAAAAAAAGCAAAAGTGAAACTTAAATGGTCAGTGATATAAGAAAAGATGCTCATAATTACTGATAATCAGGAAAAGGTAAAATAAAACAAAATGAGATACAATCTGACTCCCAGTTGGTAGGTAAAACAATCCTAAGTGCTGGCAAGAATGTGGAGCCTCAGGACCCTCATGCATTCCCAGGAAACATGTAAATAAGTCCAGCTCCTTGAGAGAACAATCAGGCAGTATCTAGTAACAGTGCAGGAAGGGGTACGGACCTTTTGACCCAACAATTTTACTCCTAAATATAACCCAAAGATATTCTAGCATATCTGCACACACACAAAACTGTATGAGAATGTTTGCTGCAGTGGTGTTTCTAATAGAGAAACAGAGAAATAACCTAAATGTCCATCATTAGGGAAATGGTTAAATAGGTTGTGGGTAGTTGCACCATGGAATCTTATACAATAGTGGAGAGGAGCTAGATCTACAAGTATCAATGTGAATAAAACTTAATGTTGGGTGAAAAAAGTAAGGTACAGTATGATATTTTTATAAAACTTGGAACACAGATGAATAGTTTATATGGTTCATATGGTTAGACACCTGGCTGAAATAAAGCTATGCAAATGTAGAATGTGTAAGAATACGCAGCAATCTTAGAGTTGTAATTGAGGAAAGAGGGAGGAAGGAAGGAGACCAAGAACATTTCTAGTGTATCTGTAACATTTTGCTTCCTAAAAATAATTTTGAAGCAAAGATAGCAAAATTTTGTTACCTAATTTGAGTGGTGTGTTCCTGGGTGTTTGTTATTGTTCTCTGTCCTTTTCTACATGTTTTAGATGTTGGAAAATTGAAATTAAAGGTAAAAATAAGGAAAGTCAGGTTGGAGACAGGTCAAGGAAGCCTTTGGGTGTCAGAGTGAGAAGCTGGGATTTATTTTCTAGACATTAGAAATCCATTGAAGGTTCTTGAATGGGGGAGTGAAATGATCAGAGACAAGTTGAAGGATGATTAATATGATACGGTATGTTTAATGGCTTTGAAAAGAGATTTTGGATGGACAGTGCATATTATTATACATATACACTTGTATACATATTAGTGGTGAAAGATAATGGGGCCTGGATCAGGGAGATTGATACAGCAATGGGAAGGAAGGAAGGAAAGGAAAGATGGATGAATGGATGAGTTGGTTGATGGGTATATGGATGAATGGATGAGTGGGTTGATGGGTATATGGATGGATGAATGAATGGATGGATGAGTGGATGAGTGGGTTGATGGGTAGATGGATGGATGAAAGAAAGGATGGATGAATGCATGGGTAGGTTGATGGATAGATGGGTGGATGGATAAATGGATGGGTGGGTGAGTATATGGGTGGATGGGCAAATGGGTGGAGAGGTGGATAGATGGGTGAATACATAGGTAGAGACATTTTTGAAATGCCAGTGCATTCCTCATTTACATCCTGTCCACAAATAATTCAAGTGAAACAGAAGATCAGGTTATAAAATGACAAGTAGGTTAAAGTGATGTCTCAAGTCAGTGATTCAGCAGTAATAAGTGATCAATAATGCTTTGAAACCAACAAATAAGCCTAACAACATCCATAGTCATCTTGAAGATAATGTAGAGAGGGAGAAAGCAGCTCAAAACTGAGCAGCTTCAGGTTTTCATAGATATTGGCTTTTCAGGAAGACATCCCTGTCACTTCCCATGACATGCACGCAGGCTCTCATCTTACCCTCAACCATAGCTCCTGATCTGTGAGTGACTCTTGGAGAGATATATATAGATATAGATATAGATATATATAGTATGTAAAACATCGACATCAGGGACACAATCAAGAAAGATTACTCCTGAGTATGTGAGTACGTTCTGGGCCCACAGAGATTCAGCCCAACTTTCCGCACCATCCCCATCTACCTCGGCTTGGAAGCCAGGGTGGGGCAGGATTGAGTAACAGATGACAGGAGACTCTGCAAAATGGCATGGGGCACTGTATGTTATCTGACATTTATGATGATCTAAAGCAGAGCCTTGTAAATATCAATATGCTTTCTATACTAAGGCAGAAGAGTATTCACGTTTTAGAATTATTTTTAGATGTTTAGGGAAAGAAGACCTTAAAGGTGCTTAGAGTGCTAACTTTCCCAGTGGAGGCAACTCTGCTGAGAATATCACATTCACTAGCTCTATGGCCTTGGGGAAATTACTCACCTTCCTGAGCCTCTGTGTTTTAATCTTCAAAATAGGTTCAACAATAGTGCCTCGCATAAAGGGCTGATCTTAGGCTTACATGAGGTATTGTCTCATAAAGCAGTTAGCATTGTGCCTGGCACATGCTAAGAGATCAAGAAACAATAACTACTATTGTTATTATCCACAATGGTATGTATTATAAGCACATAGTATTATTAGTAGTAATTATACTAAGAATTATTATTAATAAGTATTACCATTATTAATAATATTTAGTATTACCAGTAGAGATCCAGAAACTACTACCCTGACCATGTCAGGTCACTTTTCATAACCATTCCAAGGTATCTTTGGACTTCCTCAGGCTTGTTATGTAAAGCAGTTCTGAAAGTGAAGCTTTCAGCATAAACAGGGTCCCAAAGCAAGACTGGGAGTAATTGCAGGGAAAGGAAATGATGGCCACGGTGCTAGACTCACTGCCTCTGTGCATGCCTGGGCTCCCGGGTGTGCATGAGTGGGGCTCACCACTGCCAAGAACGTCCAAGTGGTTCCAGGGCCTTCCTGCTTCTTTACAGTCTGATATACTAGCCCTGGCAACAGTAGGAAGAGCTAAGGACTTGAATCTGCATTCTTGAAAAATGAGTAGATGACAACATTTGGAGTTCAGCAACAGGAGGCATAAATTAGTGTGGGAAGGGAAGGAGAATAGGGAGGAGTCCAGGAGCAGGGAAAGGAAGAAAATGGGAGGCAGGGGGAAGAGTAACAAGGATCAGGATAGAGGGTAGGCAGGAACCCAGCTAAGGAGAATGTTTGAAAGCAGAGGCTGGCACCGGGTTGGAGAGCCGATCTAGCCCGGTTATTGGCAACCAAAGTCCTGGCTAGGAATGGGAGTGAGCCGTTAGCTGTTGGAGCTGCTGTGTTCAGGGGTACGCGGACCTTCCAGCACAGGCTGGAGAAGCCTGATCCTCTGAGACATGCCTTTTAAGCCTTTGTTTTGGAAATAAAAACACAATCACTTTGGGAGATGGCCTGTGCTTACATACATCATGTATTTAAATAGGGAACATCTGTGGGTCTCAGGTTTTGTGATTTGATGAGAAAACAAGCCAGAGTGTGGAGAAGCAGTGGGTAGGATCTGTCGGCATTTAGGACTAAAAGAGACAAAGGATTTTGTTGTTGTTGTTGTTGTTGTTGAGTTGTATTTGTTTCCTGTTGTTGTTTTTGAATCCCAGAATTAGGAAAATCATGAAATGTCCCTAGGAGTAACCCAACATGAGAACATCTACTCAAGCAAAGAGTGAGAAAAGAGAGACAAGGGGCTGGCTGGCTGAAGTAGGGTTTGATGAGACAGGAGAAGAGAGGCCTAGCACGGATAACTGAGAGTTAACAAAGGCCACCTGTCTTACTCCTGCATTACAATTTTCTAAAAGATTGTTTAGGATGGTCTCATTGGGAGAAATGAAAGGGGATTTGTGTGTGTGTATGTGTGTGTGTGAGGTCTTGTTCTTAAAACTCAACATCTTAAGATGGTATTTTTTTCTTAGACATAGAGAGTGACATTAGCTCTGGAAGTGACCCATCTTTGAGTTACTTTGAGGGAGATAGACACACACCCTTTAAAAACAGAGCTTTTCAGGCCGGGCGTGGTGGCTCATGCCTATAATCCCAGCACTTTGGGAGGCCAAGGCGGGTGGATCACCTGAGCTCAGGAGTTCAAGACCAGCCTGGTCAACATGGTGAAAACCTGTCTCTACTAAAAATACAAAAATTAGCTGGGTGTGGTGGTGCATGCCGGTAATCCCAGCTACTTGGGAGGCTGAGGCAGGAGAATCCCTTGAACCCGAGAGATGGAGGTTGCAGTGAGCTGAGATTGCACCACTGCACTCCAGCCTGGGTGACAAAGCAAGACACCATCTCAAAACAACAACAAAAGAAATAGAGCTTTTTGAATGTAACTCGTAAAGTCTTAGGACCTACTGTGAGGTTTTTGAGAGTTTTCCCTAAAAAGCATGATGATCCCTGCACTGAAAACAAAATCGAATCATACAGGGCAAGATTTTCATGGCAAAGGAATTGATTTAATTCAGAGCTGTGTATGTCAAGAACTTTGTCAGCTGATTTCATCTTGACATGAATTAATGTTTGCTTGATTTTTTTTTTTTTTTTTTGCAAAGAAATAAGGGTCAGAGGTGACCATCCTTTACTCCTCTCTAGTTTCCTACTGCTCCTGCACAATGCTGAGCTCATCCACAGGCATTTACAGAGCTCCTTTTGTATGCAGGCCTTCGTAATTGGCAATTGTGGGAAACTCTAAAGCCAGGGATCTGGTCTTTAGGGAGCGTGTGCTCTAATTGTTGGGACATTAGTCCTTTTGCAGGAACTCTTTGAAAGCTGATGCTTGGTGGAGAGTTTTCAGAAGGCCGTCTTATTCAGTGGTCATTTTGGTGTCTACAGACTGACATAAGCATGGATTATGTTAGTATTCTTTCAACTAAGCCAAAAATGAAAATGTATGGGATCCTGTAAACTGATGAAGTCCAGAGGTGAATCTTGTTTAGGTACCACTAGATCTAGGGACTGAAAGGCTCTGGCTGTCTGCCATAGTGGGCCTGATGCTGCAGGCAGTGCAAGACTCGTGATGACCCCTTTAGCAACCCCAGAGGAGAGATGATCTGAGAGTGTGGTTATGAGAAAGCTCTCAGAGAAGATTCTTCATTGGCTTAGCCTGGAACATGTGTTTGTCTCTGATCTGATCACTGAAGGCAAGGAGCTGGAGCCTGTTCATACCCTGCCCCTGCCTGATGATCTTGTGTGGCCAGGCAAACAGGAGCCTGTTCCACCTATATCTCATCTTCTGTTAGTAGAAGGAGGAAGGGAGAAGCAAGACATGGCCATCATGGCTGGTTTATTCCTAGCAAAGCAGGTGGGCAAAAGAGGATGAGATCTGCTTGTAAGTTGGGGCAAGGCCTAGAGATGCAGATTTCGGCACAGGTGATAAGAAAGTGCATTGGACAGGTAGGTGGTGTCTGGAGGGCAGGGCCTCCTTTGTACTTTCCTTGTGGTCTGGACTCATCTCCATTACAGCATTGTGATGACTTTTTTTCACTGTGTGTCTGCATCTTGAACTAGGTCCTAAGGAAGCAGATTATAGTAAGTTGCTATGAGTGCCAACTTTGGAGTCAGACCAATCAAAAAGTTGTATCTTGGCTCTGCCACTTCCTAGCTGTGCAACCTTGGGGAAGTTGCTCAGCCCTTCTGAGCCTCCAGCCCCCCAACCCCACTTATCTGTCAAGTGGGAATAATTATAGCAGTTCCTGTAAATATTTAAATTAGATAATGCATGGGAGTGACTTTGGATAGTATTCAACAAATGGGGACAGGCGCCGTGGCTCATACCTGTAATCCCAGCACTTTGGGAGGCTTGAGAGCAGGGACCGTGTCTCATTCAGCTTTGTGTCGTCAGTGCCTAGTTTAGGTTTTTATATACTGGGTAGTCAATAAACACCCGTGTAAATGGAATCAAAGCTAGTGAAACATGGACCACAGAGGGATAAGAGGCCACCCTTTTCCTGAGAGACCCCACCAGTGTCTGGTCATAAACTAAAATACCTCTGTGGGCTGTGTGGGACATGGCTGGGTGGAGGGAGAAGCTGGGCACTGTGGTCACCTGGACCAGCAGTAGCACAAGCCCAGACCGAAGGGGCCACCATACTTGAAACAGGGGCTCGACATTGCTGGATCTTCTAAAATTACCAGAGATGCTGAAAATCAGGACTTGTGCAGGAAATTTCCTGAGTTTTCAACACTGGGAAAGCATCCAGATGTTCTGAAAGCACTGAATGGCCAAACAAAACACGTCTGCAGGCCAGAGAAGCTGCCACTTGGAAGCCTTGATCTAAGGCACGATTTCTCAATCAGGCAGGAGACGGGGAGTTTTATCCCCCAGGGAACATTTGGCAATGTCTGGAGGTAATTTTGGTCGTCACACTGGGGGTTGGGGGTAGGGAATGCTACTGGCATCTCACGGGTGGAGGCCAGGGATGCTCCTAAACATCCTCCCATACACAGGACAGAGAATGCCTGGCCCTAAGGGAGCTGAACTGGCTTTAGCTACAGGCAAAGAGGCAAAGGAACCAGGCAGGGCTGGGGTTCCCTGCACTCATGGTGGCTGGCCCTTGAGGTTGGTCAGCCTCATTTTACTGGCTTATTTGAGCGTGAAAGACAGGGCTGTGCTCCGTCAATCTGGAGAAGTCACAGCTGCCATGGCTGAGCCCTCCTTGGCCCCATGTCACCGTTTTCTACTGTCCACACACTCCCTGTGCATGAAGGAAGCATCCTGCCACCCTGATCCCTGCAGGCATGAAAGTAATGTGAAAAATGTGGGCAGTGAGAGGGAATACATTATCACTTAGGTTCCTAAGGGCTGGGTGTGGTGTCTGCTGGAGATCACAGGGTTTGGGCTTCCTGTTCCTGGTGAAAAGTTTGGTTTGAGTTCCTCATTCAGTAGTTTCTGGAACCATAGTTGAGAATATTTCCCTTCCCAACGAACCCTAGCCAAAAATAGAAAGAATGCCTTTGAGTCCTGTGCAACTGAGTATTTGCTGAGCATTTATTCTGTGGCCGGCCCAGGGCTTGATGCTGGGGAGTTGGTGAGCAGAGAGGCCTGGGCAGGTTCCCTCTGGCGGCTTACAGTCCAGGGGAAGAGATACAAGAACCCGATCTCCAGCTCCTCCCATTCATCCCACCCTCCATTCACTGGTATCTTCACCTTCTTGAAGCATAGCCCTGGTCATCTTAAATTTCTGCTCAACAACCCTCAGTGGCTCCCAGTCCTGCTCTGAAGGAAGCCTGTACTCTATCCGCCTCTGTGATCTGACCCAACCTCTGTCTCAGGCTTATCTCCTGCTCACCTGTTGCTGAGCTTCTTTCTTCATGAACCAGTCTTTTCACCATCCCCAGTCTCCATGCCTCCTGCCTAGAAGGCTGTCTCTAGCCATTTGTGCAAGCTAAGAAGGCCCTGGAAGTATCCCCTCAATCCTCTTCATCACTTTATCTCATATCACATCATCCTTTACTCTTGTATGGCCCTTTCCGCCTCCTGCCTTAGAATTGTGTTCCTGACTCTACCCCAGCAAACTGGGAGATTCTTAAGGGAACGGTTACTAAAAAAATTCGATTTTATATTCCCTTCTCTGGGCAACTTCCTAGCCTTGTCCATAATATACATATATGTATATTATGTATACATATGTAATATACATATATGTATATGTATATTATATGTATACGTAATACATATATACATATAAAAACATTATATGTATATGTGTAGATGTGTGTATATATGTATATATATGTAATGTACACATACATATAATATGTATTTCATATATGTATATGTATATGTGGGTGTATATGTGTGTATATTTATGTACACACATATATACATAAATATACACACATATACACCCACATATATACACACACACGTATATATGGGTTTTTTTTTTGAAACAGAGTCTCATTCTGTCACCCAGGCTGGAATACAGTGGCATGATCTCAGCTCACTGCAACCCCTACCTACCAGGCTTAAACAATCTTCCCACCTCAGCCTCCCTAGTAACGGACTACAGGTGTGTGCCACCACATTTGGCTAATTTTTTGTATGTTTTGTAGAGACAGGGTTTCACCATGTTGCCCAGGCTGGTCTCGAATCCTGGGCTCAGGTCATCTGCCTGCCTCAGTCTCTCAAAGTGCTGGGATTACAAGTGTGAGCCACCATGCCTGGCCAAGCAAACATATTTAATGAGCTTGTACTATGTGGCAGACTCTGTTGCATTGCAGAAATGCAGGAATAGGGGAATAAGATATTGCAGATTGGGTCCCCTAGGAAGCAGACCCTGGGATATCTGAATTTAGCTTCTAGGAGAATGATGAAGGAGTGTTCTCTGGATCAGCCACTTGGGAAGGCAGGTGAGGCAGCAGGGTGAGGTCGAGCTGTGATGCAGGCTGCCTTACTAGAAGTCCTAGCCAGCCTGGTGGGGAGCTTTTTTAAAACTTTTATTTTCAGCTCAGAGGTACATGTACAGGATGTACAGGTTTGTTACATAGGTAAACGTGTGTCATCAGAGTTTGTTATACCAATTATTTTATCATCTAGGTTTTTAGCCTAGTATGCATTAGTTATATTTCCTGATCCTCTCCCTCCTCCTACCATCCATCCTCCGATAGGCCCCAGTGTGTGTTGTTCCCTTCTATGTATCAATGTGTTCTCATTATTTAGCTCCCACTTATAAGTAAGAATATGTGGTATTTGGTTTTCTGTTACTGTGTTAGTTTGCTAAGGATAATGGCTTCCAGCTTCATCCATATCTGGAAAGGACATGATCTCATTCTTTTTTATGGCTGCATAGTGTTCCATGGTATATATGTACCATATTTTCTTTTTCTAATCTATCATTGATCAGTATTTGGGTTGATTCCAAGTCTTTGCTATTGTGAATAGCAAAGATGCAATGAACATACACATGCATGTGTCTTTATAATAGAACAATTTATATTCCTGTGGATATATACCCAGTAATGGGATTGCTGGGTCAAATGGTATTTCTCACTTTAGGTCTTTGAGGAATTGCTGCACTGTCTTCCACAATGGTTGAACTAATTTACACTCCCACCAACAGTGTAGAAGCAGGGAGTTCTGAAGATGGAATGACTCCTCAGAGCTGTCTGAGTTGAGACAGGAAGAGGCTGACCTCTCTGCCCCACAATGATCAGTCTTTGGGTAAGGGCCACACTGAGAAGGAGGTGTATACTGGTGTCATTTTGTCCTCTGAGGCCATCCCTGTAGGGTGCTCTCAGCTGATGGCTGTCTGCTTGAGCATTCATTGCCAGAGAGAAAGTCTCTTTGCCCTTATGGGGCTGACATTGAAGCAAGGGAAATAAATGATAAATGAATGAACAAATAAACAAGATCATTTACAAGTGCACAGAAGACATAACAAGGTGCTCATTTTGCAGTCAGGAAAGCTAAGATGCCAATAGGTTGAATGACTGAAAACCCTGCCTCCAAACCAGGTCTCTGTGGCCCCCAAAGTCATCCCCTCTGCTGCCCAACAGGCCTGTGCTAGTCGTGTAGAGTTAGCTTGGCTCAAAATTCAAGCTAAGGAACTGGGGCTTGATTCTGTAGACAATGAGGAGGCTTTGGAGGAATAGGATAAGTCCATTTCCAGGAAATTTCACTGGCACAGGCCTGCAGAATGGACTGTAAACTCAAAGAGACAAGAACTAAGGATTTTGGTAAGAGGTGCCTCTTAACGAAGTGATCTGGGTCTACAGTGATGATGTGCCTGCTACGGGAACTGGTAGTGGAAAATAGGACTGAATCCCTTAGGATGCTTTTGGCTGCAAGTAACAGAAAACCCCAGCTGAAAGTGACTTGATCAATAAAGCTACAGAAGTGGAAGTTCACTGGGTTTTCAGTCCAATCAATTGTCCAGAAGGTCATTAATCCTAAGTCTGCTTCCTCTTTTGGTTCTAAGATGCCTGCTGGTAGCAACTGGGCTACATGCATTTCTTTCTTTTTTCTTTTTTTTTTTTGCCAGCACTCAGTAGAAAAGCTAAAACTTTCTATTTGACCATAGAAGTCTTTCTCTTCCATCCAGTTAAGTCACATACTCACCTCCGGACTAATAACACATACCAGAATCCACCATCTTGAGTTGGGATGGCCTCCAGCTTCCCTTGAAGAACTCTCCTGGAGGAATGAATTCCTGGGCAAATTCATGGCTCTTAGGAAGTAGGAAGGGCAAGAATGGATACTGGGAGGTGGGGGAGGCCAGCTTGCCTGCTACTCAGAACAAATAATTGGGCAGTTTGCAGACAGGACCCAGTAACAGATTGGATTGAGAAAGAGGGATTAAACAAAGTATCAAATAGAACTCCTAGGTATCCAGTTGACAAGCCCAGGAAGATACTATCGCATTGACCAAAATTGAAGGGATGGGAGAACAGTTCACCTTTGGATAATTTGAGTTTGGGGGGATGAGGGGACGTCTAGACCATACTGTTTTGCAGCAGCTAAGGATACAGGTCTTTGAGCTTGGGCTGAAGGTCTCCTGGGCAGGACAGAGCCCAGGAGAGAGGCCTGGGAGATGATGACATGGCTTCTGGTCACCAAGAAGTGGGAGCTGAAGTCAGGAGCATGTGAGGGAGCCAGCTGCAGCAGGGACCAAGAAGGGAAGGCTGGAGAGAATTCTGAAGACAGGACTCTTCCCAGCAGAACTGCCTCTAGGATGGGGTCCCTGCCCATATGCACAGTGACAGCACACAAGGATGTTCACTGCATCAGTGTTTGAGATAATAAGATACTGGAGGCAATGTAAATATCCATCCTTAAGGAGCTGGCTAAATTAATTTTGATGTCTCTGGTATATGGAATCCCAAGCAGCTGTGCAAAAAAGAGGATATAAAAGTTACATGAGGGAAAAATCTCTCAGAGGTATCATTAAGTGAAAAGATGCAAAGGTGTGTATGATATGCTCCCATTTGTGTTAAGAGAGAACATATGATATGCAAATGTATGCTTGTTTATTCATAGATTATTTCTGGAAAGTATCGGAAGAAATTTTTTGTAGCAGTTGCCTCTGGACAAGGAGGAACCTTGGGAGACTTATTCTTTCCATTTTAGCTGCTGGCTGTTAGAATTTCTTTAACCATGTGCCTTTATTACCTATGTAAAAAGATCATAAAAATAAACACATAAGAAATAGGGTCTTGGGTATCAAAGGTGTTGGGGAGTTTGAGGACCAAGAGGAGGCCACTGGAGAGTGCCAGAGAATCTGGAGTCAGCAGTGATGGGGAAACATCAGGGGGAGGGGCCACAGGGGAAACTGAGGCACTGATTGTTCACTTGAGAGAATAATGAAGAATAGGAAATGGGGATAGCTAATTGGGTTCATAGAGCACCAGTACATAAATCACAGGACACTGTTGAAGGTCCCCAGTGAGCTCTGCACAGAAGGTTCTGCACACCCTCTCGAAGCTGGAGGGAGGTCTAAACAGGTCTCTGGAATTGCCTCCGAGGTTTCTGCTGTCTATTAAGGGGTCTGGTACAAGCAGAGACCATCTTCAGAGGGGTGATTCTTAGCAAGCCAGGCCCGGAAGCTGAGAGAAAGGGCTGTGGGGGATGAGGAGAAGGAGCGTGAGAAGGCATCATTCTGATACTAAGCCTTCATGAGCTACCACTGGGTTCAGAGGCTTCTCACCTCTGCAAGGGTGGGAGGAAGGCTGGTCTTTGCCCATTAGCAGCTGGTCCAGCTATGAGGCTGAAGGAGCTGGGAGGAAGAGCAGGAGGCTGCAGCTGCTCAAGGAGCCAAGATCATGGCTTCCATTTTTGATACAGAAACTCAACATGATGGTCTTGACAAACAGGGAGAATGTCTTGGTCCTTTTAGGTGTCTATAACAAAATACCACAGACTGGGTGACTTATAAACAGCAGAAATGTGTTTCTCACAGTTCTAGAGGCTGGGAAGTCTAAGAGCAAGACATTGACAGATTTGATGTCTGGTGAGAGCTTGCTTCCTGGTTCATAGAAGGCAACCTCTTGCTGTGTCTTCACATGGTGGAAGGGGCAAGGTAGCTCTCTTGGGTCTCTTTAAGGGCATTGTATTAGTCTGTTCTTACATTGCTGTAAAGGAATACCTGAGGCTGGGTAGTTTGTACAGAAAAGAGGTTTAATTGGCTCACAGTTCTGCAGGCTGTACAGGAAGCATAGCGCAGGCATCTGCTCCTGGTGAGATCTCAGGAAGCTTCCAATCATGTTAGAAGGTGAGGGTGGAGCAGGCATTTCACATGGCAGGAGTGGGAGCAACAGAGAGAGAGTCGGAGGTGCAGGTGCCACACACTTCAGAATACATCAAGGGGATGGCACTGAGCCGTTCGCCCCCATGATCCAAACATCTCCCACCAGGCTCTGCCTCCAATGCTGGGAATTCCATTTCAACATGAGATTTGGCAGGAACAGAGGTTCAAACCATATCAGGCACTAATCCCATTCCCGAGGGCTCCACCCTTATGACCTAATCACCTCCCAAAGATGTCACTTCCTAATACCATCACATTGGGGGTTCGGATTTCAAAATAGGAATTTTGAGGGAGACACAAACATTCAGATTATAGCAGAGAATATTTACCAAAATCATAATCACAATCATAAATAAAATAACAAAGAATTCTAGACTCTTCAAGCTGCATGGAACCTGAGATAATTTTCTCATTGTTTTCTGAATTGTGTCCTTAAATATCATGAAAGCCACTTCGTGGAAACAGGACTGTGGCCAATGAAACTACACACTACACTTCCTTCTTAGAAAGTCTTCATGCATGGAAGGGCATTAAAGGCACTGAGAAGTCCTGCATTAAGAAAACTTGTCTACCTTTGTTCAACTAGCTTTTTCCCAAATGTATGTAGTCTTAGAAGCCCCTGCTCCCCCTTTTTAGCATAGCGTCTAGCGGTGATCTTCAGACCATGCTTTGGAAAGTATTGTTTTGGTTTAAGCTTTTTATTTGATAGGTGAGGTAGCTAAGGCTCAAAGGGGGAAGTGATTCTCCAAGGCCACACAGCCAGTTGGTAAAACAGTGGAAATAAGAAGCTAGATCTTTTGCCTTTTGCCCCAGAGGCCTTTCTGCCAACCTGTACTGCTCCTGTCCCTCATTGGAAGAGACACCTTGACAGTGTGGACCTGCCACTGTGTCAGGATCCAGGCAGTGGTAAGATGAGATTAGGCAGACCCAGGGGACCAGCACTGGGGAGGGCTGAGCTGAGATTTGGAGTCAAACTAAGGTTAGGGCATCTGTTGTAACCAGTCCTTGAAAGCTAGGAAGGCTATGTCCAAGTGGGTGCCAGCTGCTGATTCTCAGTCAAGGAAGACAAGCCTTCAGGAAACATCTTCTGGAGCAGTGGTCCCCAACCTTTTTTGCACCAGGGACCAGTTTTGTAGAAGAATTTTTCCATGGACCAGGGTGGGGCGATGGTTTCGGGATGATTGAAGCACATTATATTTATTGTGTATTTCATTTCTATATTATTGCATTGTAATATATAATGAAATAATTATGCAACTCACTGTAATGTAGAATCAGTTTGAGCCCTGAGCCCTGAGCTTGTTTTCCTGCAACTACACGGTTTCATCTGGGGGTGATGGGAGACAGTGACAGATCATCCTGCGTTAGATTTTCATAAGGAGCGTGCAACCCAGATCCCCCACATGTGCAGTTCACACCAGGGTTTGAGGACCTATGAGAATCTAATGCCACCACTGATCTGACAGGAGCTCAGATGGTAATGCCCGCTCACCCACCGCTCACCTCCTGCTGTGTGGCCTGGTTCTTAATGGGCCATGGACTGATCTGTGGCCTGGAGGCTGGGGACTCATGTTCTGGAGGACCTGAGATGTTTCCTGGAGGACTTGAGAATTATCATTTACTCTTAAGAGGAATTGGGATGCCAAATCATTGTTTCTCAAAGTGTATTCTATGGAACCCCACTCTCTAGCCATTCATGAGGATTGTGCAAGGAGCTCAGACCCTTGTCATAGCAGCTTAGGACATAGAATTAAAGAAAAATTCTGTGGGGCTTCCCCACATCTTTAATATGCTACTGTCACTGTGAGTCACTGTGGTAGGGAAGTGATGTGTAGGGTTCTCCAACTCATATGACCAGGGAATCCCATCTGCAAGGAACCTCTCTCTGTGAGTTTGTTTCATGGACATAAGTTGAGGAATTTATGTTGTTGTAGATCAGTGAAATTTATGCTGATTTCTGTACCCCTTCCAACCCCACTCGAAACATTCCTGACCTTTCCCTTTTGAAAAGAGATTGGTAGATGTAGCCAGCAAACTTCTCCCCTGCTGACATTTGTTCTTCCATATTCCAGAGCAAGGAGATTGGCCTGCAGATGCATGAGGAGCTCCTGAAGGTGACCAACGAGCTCTACACAGTAAGTACTGCCCAGGCTCACTGCTGTTTTGGGATTGGGTCTCCTGTCTTCATCACCAGAGCTGGAGGGAAGCAAAACAGAGGTCTGGAATGACCCCAGGCCTTTTTTGCTGCGTTTTATGCTGAGTGACAGTGGGTCATCATGTCAGGATGTAATGACTCACAGCCCCAGCTTCTGATTCTGTACATGTGGGGCAGGGCCTGGGCTTGTCTAGTCTGTCAAAATTCACGAGAGATTCAAACGACCTGCAGCTGTGGGACGTGTTACCTGCAAGAAGAGGGCACAAAGTCAAGGCCAGGGGAGTGTGAGTGTGAAGGCTCCTGAAGGCAGGGATGTGAGTTTTGGAGTGAGGCAGCACAGGCTCCAGCGGAGGCCCCTCCTTACTGACTGTGGGACCATAGGCAGGTGGGCAGTTTGTCTGGGTCTCAGTCTCTGCATCTGCAAAATGGAGCACGGTTCCGAGGATCACGGGAGGTAATGGGGTGAGCCTGCATTGCCATCTCCAAGGCATAATTTTAGAACATCACAGTGTGGTCCACAGCTGACTTTGTTACCTGCTTGGAGTCAACATCTAACTGTGCTTGAGATGAGTTTTAGAATCCAAGAAGGTGAGCAAATGGGGACACAAACACGTGAGGCGATGATGCAGGAACTTTCGGACTGTCCTTTGGGGAGCCTACGGCTTCCTCAAGAGGAATGTGGGGATCCCATGGAGAGATATGGGGAGTGGGGTGGGTAGACCCAGCAGGTAGAGCTCCAGGCCCCTCAGTCCTACCCAATCAGAACAGAGGAGAATGGTTATGTTTTAAATAGATAGGTGTCCTATATAGCATTTCATGAAAAGTGTGTTTGTGTGTTGGGGAGAATCTGCTGCTAAAATTGTATTTGAAAATCCCTGGTATGAGGGGAAAGAACAGCAGTCTGTGAGATGCCCCTTCTGTTTGGTTTTATTATCTTTCTATGTTTATATCCTGTGTGGCCAGCAGGTGGTAAATTCCTCAGAAGCACTGAGAGCCTTTGTGGGAGGGTCTGGACCTCAAGTCAGAAAGCCTGCCTCAGATCCTAGCAAGCTACGGAACTCTAGGCAAGGCATTTTTTTCATGGGCCTCAGTCTCCCAATCAGTAAAACGGGGTTGCGAGTTCTTAGATAAAAGTTGAAACTTTTAATTCTGTGATTCCAAATTAAGGAGCAAAACTTGAGTTGTGGGTAGTTTTTAGTTGAGTCATTCTTAGCAGAAAGGAAGAAATGCTGCTTGAGAATGCATATTGCTTTGCATCAGCTGGTCACTGGGGGGCAGAGCAGCCTGCTGTGTTAAAGCACAGATTTTGAAGCCAGAGATCTGGGTTCAAATCCAGGTGTTAAGTAGAAATACTAGTACCTGCTTAGTGCACATCCTTGTGAGAATTCGAGGAGATCCTATATGCAATGGATGCTTAGAACAAAGAGAAAAAAAGAGCATTCTGTACCAGAAGTTCTGAGTGTCACTATCATCATCATCACCATCATTGGTTCCTCCTTGATGGGTGTGAAGTAGGCTGTTGTTGTACATACTCACGGTGGGGGGAAGGGTGGTGACAAATAATGCAAGCCTGGTAAACCGAATGGGATTGTCCTGCTCAGAATTCTGCAGCGAGTTTGGCTAGACCAGGTGCTCCCCAGTCTAGGTCCTTTTTATGTTCCTCAGGCTCCACTTTGAATGGGTCACTTTCCTCCACAGTGTCAAAACAACTTAGCCCCAATGTCCTGGGACCCCCCAGTCATCCCCACCTAGGTCTCTAACTTTTGCTGTGACCTCCAGCGGGGCTCCTCTTCTTGGTGCCCTCTATTTACACCAAATACCTTCCCCCTCTGCTGCTTTTCCCCTGCAATCCCTGCTGTCTGTACCTACCTGTTAGTGTCATGCTCATTTTTCAAACTCAGACCAAACCCCACCACCTTCAGAATGTTATTACCTCTCGGCTTCAAGTTCCTATGGCAGATGTACCAAAATCTCTTGTGTCTTTATTGTCTATATCCCGTCTCCCAACATATTGGAGTGTAAACTCCCTGGGAGTCAGGTCTTGGCTGAGAAACACTGCATGAAAGGCCCAAAGGCTCCATTTGAACCCAGCTGTGTGGCCTTGGGCAAGTCCCTTCACTTGTCAGTTTCACCTGTGACAAACAGGGATGGTCATCTTTCTGTGGTTTGTAGACTAGACAAGGCCAGGTGATGGTCAGAGATCAGGAGGACAGTGGCATCTCTCTGTGTCCTTCAAGGTCCCAGTGTCCAGCAAAGTGGCCTGAATCCAGCAGGTGCTCCATGCACACCTCCCTGTGCTGGCTGCAGGGCAGGATGGCTGGACAGAAATGCCGCTGGTATTGGAGACGCAGGCCAGGCATGGTGGCTGAGGCCCCAGCAGGACGAGCCGTGCCTTGCCATGTCCACAGCAGCCTGGTGAGGGTCACCAGAAGCTAGTGGAGGAGGAAGGGTCCTAGCTCTCTCCTTTGGAAGAGTGGGATCCTCATGGTGCCAGCACACCCCCTGTGAAGATCATTTGTTGACTACACACTGAGTCTTTAGTAGTTACTCAGAAACTCAGTTAAATTAAAGCATTTGGAGCCACGTGCTGTGGGCCCAGAGCTGCAGTAGGGCACAGTGGGGCATCATGAACATTCAGAGTCTGTCTCTGTCAGAGTCTTGTACATCCTTGGTACTTCCAGGGTGCTTGTTGAAGCAAAGGAGGGAGGAGGGAGGGATGAATACATGAAAGAAACTGGTCTTACTTCTAAGGAGTTTGGAATCTGGGCAGAGAGATAAGAGTAGTGTGTGAACCACCGGGGCTTGGCAGGGGGTGGAGGACTGGGGGAGGGATAGCATTAGGAGAAATACCTAATGTAAATGACGAGTTGATAGGTGCAGCAAACCAACATGGCACATGTATACCTATGTAACAAACCTGCACGTTGTGCATATGTACCCTAGAATTTAAAGTATAATAATAATAATAATAAAAAGAGTAGTGTGTGAACTGTTGATACAACACAAGTCAGAGCCTAGTATGTGCTGGACATGTGGGCTCGCAGGGGAGGTGCCTCTGGGCTTGGCTGTGTAACTTGCCTGTGAGCTCTGTGGGGCTGGACCTTGTTCCTCACAGTGTGCCCAGAGCCCCTGGCGAGCCATGCACACGCATAGGAGGAGATGGGTGTGTATTAGTTGAGGGAGATGCACGTGTGTGAGAGATGGGTTGAGAGGAGGAGGGAGGGAGAACAAGAAGGAAAAAGATTCAGAAAAGTGGGCTACTGTGTTCCAGGGTGAGCTTTGAGCTTGGTGCCTTTAGATGGGTAGGAATTAAAGAAGCAGAGGGAATGAGAGGAAGAGAGAGGGAGTTCTCAACAGGGAAGGCAATGCAGAATCACAGAAGTGCACACTGATCACAGACAGATCTGGGTTTGAATTCCTGCTGCACCACTTACCAGCTTGGCCAAGTCAATTAACCTCGTTGGCTCTCCTTCTCTTTGTTGCCAAACAGGGATGATCCTAACATCTGTAGCCACTTCATGAGTGCTTATGATGCATCTCACTCTGTATTAGGTATTTTATGTATATTATTTAATTAACACTCTTACATTTTTACAGATAAAGAAATGGAGGCACAGAGAAGTGACTTATTTAAAGCCTTTGTATCAGCTATCAGTTGCTGCGTAACAAACTACCTCGAAACTCTGTGACTTAGAACAACCACCATTTTCTGTGCTCGTGATTCTGTGGGTCAGAAATTTGGGCAGGGTTCAATTGGGGCCACTCATGTGGCTGCAATTTTCTGGTCAATTAATAAAAGAAAAAAGAGCCCAAAGTGAGCAAACCCCAGTGTGCAAGCACTTTTCAAGCTTCTGCTTGTGTCATATTTGCTAATATCCCATTGGCCAAAGCAAGTTACACAGCCAAGCCCGGAGTCCTGGGTTAGAAAAGCAAGGCCCCCTCCCCTTGCAGAGTCACAATGCAAAGGGCCATGCCTGCAGCCATGCCAGTCATGATCACAGTCCTCTTTGCAAACAGTTCACTCCAGCCACCCAGCTGCTGGCGGCACTATGTGCCCCAAATTCATGCTTCATTGCTAGGGATTTCTTTTGAGCACTTTCTAGTTACCATGCCTGGTTATACAAGTCTACCGTCCCCCTCCTCCCTCAGCCCTAGGGTCATTACCACAGTCACTGAGGAACAAATAATGCAGAGAAAGGATTTTCCAGTAAGCTCCACTTTTTTTCTTCTTAAAGTTCTGTAAGGGAGGTGGTGGTGGTCTGTTCAGGGGGTCCTACAGGGTGTAATGATAGTGGAGATAAATGCTAAAGGCCCCCCATCACTTGCTTTAGAGAAAAGGCTCGTCTCTATCTGAGGCTAGGAAGGATGCAGAGGAGACTGCAAGGCCAGGCATTTTGTTCATTCATGTATTCATTCACTCACTCAATAAGCCTAGTCCTTATCACCCAGTCCTTATCTGCTCAGTCTTTAGCACCTTGAGGCACCTCCTCCCTAAAGCATGCTAGCATGGGTGTTTATGCACATGCGTGCACACACACACACATATTATGCATACATGCATGTGCAGTTTGACATGCACCACACACTAGCACATATGCACATTCACATGCTTGCATGTAAATACACATATATGCAAGCATTCACACATATATATCCCACTCCACTTCTTTTCCCTCGAACTCCCATCAGCGCAACACAATATAGTTCTTGTTCATGTATTGGCCTGGGAGAAAAAAAGGGCAGAGGTAAAGAATGTGGACCAGTATGGCAATCCTTCTAGAAGAGGCAAATCAAAACAAAACAACTCACAAACTATAAGCCCCACTGTGTTTTCACTGTTCGGCTAAAAATGTGTTCAGATTTTCAATATATCTCTATATTATGAAATGCATGTGTGTCAGTAACTAGTGAACGTCCAGCGTCCCCCCACCTATCTCTTCCTCTGTGTTCAGCAGCTCTGCTCCAAACTGTGGGCTGGCCTTCCAAGCCCAGGGCTGCAGGAGAGGCCCAGTGACTATGTTATTTGCCATGTGGGGAGGGCCTGAGGAGTGTCCATTCATACCTGGCAGCAGCTGGTCACAGGTAGACCCTAACTGGAGCCATGAATCACTCTACCTTTTACATGTTCAAGCCTTGATTGATTGTGTATGGGCTCAGGGATATGACATCAACTCTGGGCCAACAGGCAGACCTTGGCAAAGGTGTCTCCCTCCTCATGACTGCCCTCAGAGATGGGGGTGGTGGAGACAGCTGAGACTGGGAGCCCAGGAGCCTGAGTTCTGGTCCCAGCTCCACCCTGGGCTCACTGTGTGTCTTTCTAGGATGACATTCAGGTACAGCCCCACAGCTTCATCCTATCTTTGGGCCCTCTGTCGTTTACTGAATATTTTTCTTTAAGTTGACCTCCCCTCCCTTTTTAAGCTCCCCCAGTGTTAGTTAATTAGTGGAAAGCAGCCCCGCATGCTGGAAGAGCACAGGTTTTAGAGTCAGGGGGGCCTAACTTGAAGGCCCTGCCACAGAAGCCCTCTGAGCCCAGTCCCTCCCTGGAACATGGGGCTGCTGCCAGTTCATTTGTCTGGTTTATTCTGGGGAGAGTGATTGTCATAGAGTATAGCCCAGTGCCTGGCAAACCTGAGTCCTGAGTCATTGTGTCTTTTATGAAAGAACAAGGCATAAATATTTTTCCTACATAGTTTGGAATCTTTCTTCTCCATTCCCCATCTCCACTGGGCCAGCCAGAGCCCTAAGAATGTTTTGCTGGAAAACGTGCAGCCACCTCCTCCTTCATTTCCCATCCTCCAGGCGTGCTCTCTGTGATGCTGGCTTCATACTTGAGCTGGATGACTTTCCTTTGAAAAAATTGTTTAATATTTAAATTTAGAAATAGAAGATACATACACTTGGTTAAAAAAAAAGACAGTAATTAAACAATAAAAGAAGGTACACAGGAAGAAGCATGTCTCCTGACTCTTTCTCCATCCCTGTATAACCTCAGTTACTAGGTTACTAGTGTCCAGTTAGCCATGTCTCCTTCCAGAGATCTTTTATCCATCAGTCAGCACACACGTTTGGGCATATCCCACACATTCCTGTTTTATGCAAGTGGTGACAACTGTACTTACTATTCTGCATCTTGCTTTGTGTTTGTAGGTATATTTTGGAGATTGTTTCATCTCAAGAATAACTAGAGCCTCCAATCATGTACAGTGCTTATTGAAGGCCAGGGGCTGGTCTAAATGCTTTACTTGTATTGATCCATTTCATCCTCATCATAACCCTTTGAGGTAGGTGGCATTATGACCACACCCATCTTAGGGATGAGAAATCTGAGGCACAGAGAGCCCAGGTGGCCAGCTCAGGGTTGCCCAGAGGGGAAACAGCAGAACCTGCTCCAGACTCCAAGTGCTTAAGCACTCCCCTACACTAGTGATATAAATACATTAAACTATTTATATGGCTATATAGAAACTACTTATCTGGGCTGGGCTTGGCTCACGCCTGTAATCCTATCACTTTGGGAGGCCAAGTCAGGCAGATTGCTTGAGCCTAGGAGTTCGAGACCAGCCTGGGCAACATGGCAAAACCCTGTCTCTACAAAAAAGTGAAGACTGCAGTGAGCTGTGATTGCACCACTGCACTCCAGCCTGGGGGACAGAGTAAGACCCCATCTTAAAAAAAATTTAAAATTTGAAGTTAAAAAATAGACTACGAACCTGCATTTATTGTGGAAGGAAATGATACTTCACATTAGCAGATGAAACACAGTTTGGTATAAATAGAAACGTTCTGTTAGTTAAGTGAAAATCAAGCAATGTTGTGCATTCAAGCTTGCGCCTGGCAGAGCGGCAGGCGAGAAGCTTTGAAGATGTGTGGGCACCGACTGGTTTTTCCTCCTGATGTAATCAGAAGGATCCTCAGAGAGCTGAAAGGGGTTAATAACAGTACATTAAACAATGCAAGAAGGTACACAGAGAGAAGCATATCTCCTGACTCTTCCTCCATCCCCATATCACCTCGGTTGCTTTGTTACTAGTGTCCAGTTTGGCAGTGTTTCCTTCCCATGACACCGAAAGTCACCTTGCTAACACAAGTGGAAACACTGACCCAGTGCCAGATAGTGGGGCTCTGGCACTCAGTTTCCCCTGTCTGTGGAATGAAGGTGTGGAGTTTGAGGAATGCTGAGGCTCCTGCCAGGCATTGATCTTCATGCCACTGTGCCCTGGAAGGGAGACCAGGGTCCTGGCTCAGACTCAGGGCAGGGCAGCTCTGTGGGGCTGTCACAGCCTGCCAGCCAGGGTGTGTGCACAGTGTCATCCAGGGATGGAACTGGTCCTAAGCAGAACGGAAGAGGTTTCTCTCTAGGTAACTTTCCCTTCTCTTTTTGCTGTCCTGCCCAGACACCCATTCACTAAGAATACATGTGTTGATCATCAGCATATCCAGACCATGAGATGTGGCTGCACACTATGACAGGTGTCTTAGTGGGGATACGACAGTGTGAGGGAACATGGAAGAGGGGGTGTTGAAATCTACTGAGCATCAGGAAGGTGCCAGAGAAGAGATGGTGTCTGATTGACAGTGGACAGTTCCTGGGTGCGGAGAGGGGCAGAAGGAGCAGCACTTAGAGCGGTGGGAAGCAGCACCCGGGATGTGGGAGGGAGCCTCTGCCCAGTCAGCACTGCTCCTGAGTCACTGCACTGAGCCTGGCCGGTTGGGATCAGGACTGATATGGGTAGTTGGGGAGGCTGAAAGGGAAGGAAGTCTGCCTTTTGGGATTCATTTAGTGGCAAGGGACTGGAATCCAATGCAAACTGGCTTAGATGAAAATGATACTCTCTTGAATCACATGAACATGTAGCTCAGGTCTAGCTGGATCCAGGGGCTCACACACTGATTTGTCTGTCTCACCAGTACGGCATGTACTCTGTGAGGCCAGAGACCCCATCTGTCTTCTATACTGTATTTTGACTGTACTGCATTCGGTATAGTACCTGACACATAAATAAATATTTGATAATTGAAGGTGTAGCTGTTCTCCCCACCAATATACTCACTAGATCAAAGGCAGTAGAACTATGCCTCCCCGATTTTACCCTTTTCCCTCCTTCCTTCTCTTCCTACCTTCCTTCCCCACTCTTTCCAATCCATCCATCCATCCATCCATCCATCCATCCATCCATCCATCCATCCATTTATCCACCTTTGGGAATCAGTCTCTCTCCCACTTCTGGTTTGTTTTCCTCTGTGTGGGCTTCATGATCTGGCAGGCTTCTCCCATGTGGTGACAAAAATGGTCCCTAGCACTGCAAATTCTCCTCCGATTAGCCTCTCCCCATCCTCCAGTGGAAAGAAAACACTCCCTTCCCAGTGTTTCCAGTGAAGCCCCAGGGTAGCATCTAATTGGCCTAGCTGAGCTTCCTGTGGCCAGATGAACATAAGTTTATGGATTGGCCAGGCTGGGGTCTCGTGCCCACCCCAGGATTGCGGGGTGATGTCAAGTTCCCATGAACCACATGTACTGAGAATAGTGGAGGGGAATTTGGGGGATTTCCTCAAAATAAAATTAGGGGGCTGTTCCCAAAGAAAGAAGACTGGATGAGTCTGGGCAGAGAAAAACAACAGATGTCCACCGAGGGGGAGTCCCTGGGGAAGAATGAGGAAGTGGTTCCATTGGCTGGTGCTCCTGATGTTCACACCTGACATGTCTGATGTTCCTCCACCTGTCAGCTGCTCCTCAGTCCTGTTTGCCTCCTGCTCCCCTGGGCTAATGCTCACTCTGCTCCCTTTGTCTGGGACACTCCACCCCCACCCCAAGCCCTGCTCACCCAGCTAACAGCTACTCTTCCTGCAATGTTCAGTTTAGATGTCACTTCCTCCAGGAAGCCTTCCTATAGTTCCTAGTACTCCCTTCATCATTGTACTTATCACACCATGTGATCATCACTTGTATAATTGCCTGTATCTCTACTACAGTGTGGATCCTATGAGGGCCGTGATCTGCATGTCTTCCACACTGTAGTATTGCCTAGCATAGTACCTGGCACATAATGAACTGCCCAATAAATATTTAATGATTGGTGGTACAGCGATCTCCCTACTTCCAAGTATGCTCAGCAGAACAAAGGCAATAGAACTGTACCTCCCTCATTTTACCCTCCCTCCCTGCCTTCTTCTCTTCCTTTCTCCCTTTCATCCACTCTCCCATCTATCTACCCGTCCCTGCATTTATCCACCCACCCACCCATCTGTTCATCTGTCCATCCATCCATCTTCCCATCCATTCAGCCATATTCATTGATCCACTGATCTTTTGATCTGTTGATCCAGTCAGCCCAGCCAAACAGTCATTCATTCATGCAAATATGTATTGATACTTGCTGGGTACCAGGCTCTGCTCTGGTACAGAGAATACTATCATGAACAAGATCCTGGCCTCAGGACTTTGCTTCTCTTTTCCTTCAAGGAGGTCTTAGTCATGCACTGGCCTAGGGTTTCACCCATACACAAATGCTGGAAGCAGAGAGCCACTGTGCCCAGGGACAGCCCTGTCTGCAGGGTGGAGGAAACACACAGGGACTGCATCATTGAGAAGCTGTTTTCTAACAACTGATCCTTATCCTGCTTCAGGTGTCCTTTATGGATGCTGTCGACTTCCAGATTCTGTTTGCCTTCTTTTGCATTTAAATGAGGGGCTGAAAGATGGTGCAGATAACACTTTGCTGTTTTCAGAATCTGAGGATCAGGGAAGAGGCAAAAGGCAATGTGTGAAAGCAAAAGGCAGTGTGATTATCAGAAGAGGCAATGCTTAGCGGTCAGCAGACCTGGCCTGCAGTCCCAGCTCTGCCTGGCTTTTCGTGTGACAGCACTCTTGCGATTTCTTTTCTTTTCTTTTCTTTTTTTTTTTTTGAGATGGAGTCTCGCTCTGTCGCCCAGGCTGGAGTGCAGTGGCACAATCTCGGCTCACTGCAACCTCTGCCTCCCAGGTTCAAGCTATTCTCCTGCCTTAGCCTCCTGAGTAGCTAGAAGTACAGGGGCCCACCACCACACCTGGCTAATTTTTGTATTTTTAGTAGAGACAGGGTTTCACTATGTTGGCCAGGCTGGTCTCAAACTCCTGACCTCGTGATCTGCCCGCCTTGGCCTTCCAAAGTGCTGGGATTACAGGCGTGAGCCACTGCGCCCAGCCCACTCTTGCTATTTTTGAGCCTCCATTTCCTTAAGTGGGGGGCTAGGACACAAGATTTATGGAGGACCTTTTATTCTGAGGACACATGCAACTGAACTTGGTCCAAGAACAGTGGTCTTAACTGACACATCCCTATGAGGTCCTTCCCTAGACTCCCTGAATAGGGTCTGGAGGGCTGGAAAGTGAATCCCTTACCTGGCATCAAGCGGATGGGTACCTCTGAGGGGCCCTTCAGACATCCCCAGTTCAGGAACTTGGCCTCAGCTGAGCTCCTGCATCCACCTCTGCCCCTTCCCAGCCCTGGGCACACTGCTGCTGGCAGTTGGTCACTTGATAATTTGCAGTTGACAGCACTTTCCCCATCTACCCCCTTCTGATCTTCACCAGGCGGGCACGGAGAGGACACACCTCTCCAAAGCCACCCAGCAAGTAGTGGGAGGGCTGAGTCTCAAAACCAAGTCTCCCAAATTCCAGTGGGCTGGAGGAGCCCTTCACCCCTGTTTTACCGTTGAGAAAGGGGTACAGGGAAAGCAAAACAACCATGTGTTCAGTAGGCCCAGGCTCTGGGGTCAGCCACCTTGGCTTTGAACCCTGACTCCACTTACCAGCTTTTCACCTAGAGAAACTTGCTGACCTATTCTGGGCCATGGTTTTCTCATCTGTAAAGCAGGGATCATAGGATGCATATCTCATAGGGTTTTTGTGAGAAATAAATGAGTTAATATAGGTAAAGTGCATAAAGCAAGGCCTGGCAGGTAGTAAGTGCTCAATAGATGCTAGCTGCTATCATTGTTGTTACTGTCATCACACTGCCTCCCAGGATTGGGGAAAGGACTCATTGAAATGCTCCTTTACTAGAAGGGCTCCTATAAAGAGGTTTGCAAACTTTGAAGTAATAGATAAGGTTAAATATTGTTTAATGCATCCTGGACTAGCAATATTGAGCTAACTGTTCTAGTCTATTGAGCTAAGGACCATTCATGCTGAAGCCCATGTATCAGGTAATTAAATAAAAGAAACATCTAGAGGATTCTGGGTACAAATAGAATCATTTTGGAGAAACCTCCAGGTGAACTCTTTGGTGGCAGCTGTCTGTCATAAGTCACCCTGGGCAGTGGAGTTCACTGTTATTCTTGGAATCAGGAATCGAGTAGATCACAGGGAGTTTGGCCCCAGGGTACTTGGGTTGTCTTCTCCAAGCGTGGGATTTTGGGAATGAAATTTAGAGGCTGTCCTGGGAAGTTTGGCCTGTCAGAGGGCAGGAAGAGTACTCTGTGGCTCAAGAAGTGTAGAAAATGATGTAAAGGGAGAGAAAATAAAAAAAGAAAACTAGGCAAAGGATATGTGGGAATTGAGAACACCCAGCTGGGCTGCTGACCTTGAGTGAGTGGATAGATGCATGGTGATTGGACAGGAAGATCTAGCTGTAAATAGAAAGGCTCTCTTTTCCCCTGAACCACCCAGCACAGATGACAGATTCGTGGCGAGGCAAGCAGACTCAGAAGCCAAAATAGAAAAAGGAGATGTAGCAGGAATCATTGAACGCAGACAGGGATGGGATCCAGACATGAAAAACACCAGCAATATGGTGGTGAGGCAAAGAACCCAGGGTTGTCTATGGATGTGGAGGGACATGTCAAGAAGGGGGAAGGTGGGGTCCTGGAGACAGCCACAGCAGGCATTCTTACACTTTAGCCACATCTATTTTATTTTATTTCTTCTTTGCATTCCACCCATTTTTGCTCATTTGTAATCTCCCTAAAACTCCTAGAAACCCCCTTCTTGCTGATTTCATCCTCTCTGTATGCCAGTTCCACCAAGACCATATCCAAATAACTCAATGGACTCATTTATTTTATTTTTATTTTAAGTTCCAGGATACATGTGCAGGACACACAGGTTTGTTACATAGGTAAACGTGTGCCATCATGGTTTGCTGCACCTATCGGCCCATCACCTAGGTATTAAGCCCCACAAGCATTAGCTATTTATCCTGATGCTCTCCCTCCTGCTGCCTCGGCTGAGAGGCCCCAGTGTCCTTTTAACCAAGGCATGAAGATCATCAAAATAGGCACTTGCTTTGATTATCTGCAAGTCTGCAGTCACCCCTTTTGGCCACTAGATGTCGAGAACACCTCAATATGGCACATTTTCTGGTCCTTTGAGTTATTTGGATGTGATCTTGGTGGAACTGGCATACAGAGAGGATGAAATCAGCAAGAAGGGGGTTTTTTGGAGTCTTAGGGAGATTGCAAATGAGCAAAAATGGATGGAATGCAGAGAAGCAATCTTTCCACCAAGAACCATGAAGAAAAGTTGACTGCATTTTAAATCCATGTATTGTTTTACAAGTTTGGGAGATTTTTAGGATGAAGGAAGAAGGGAGAAACATGGCATAAAAATATGTATTTTTTACATTAGTTAATGTTCTCCAGAGCTTGTAAGCATTTCCAGGTGAGCATGTTTAAGGTTCTTAAACCCTGAGCCCAAATCAGGGATAATAATGATGATGATGGTGGTGGTAGCATCTGATAGATACCTCCATGGCTCTTGCTATGTGGAAGGTATTGTTCTCAGCACTTTACAGAAATTAACTCATTTAGTGCTCACAACAAGCCTAGAAAGTAAATGCTATTATTATCTCTGTTTTACAGATGAGGAAGCAGAGGTCAGAGAGGTTGTGTGACTTGTCCAAGGTCACATAGCTGAGGAGTGGGAGCATCAGGATTCAGCCCAGACACTTGTCCATATTCTTACCTTCCATGATCTACAATATATGTTGCCACATTGACTCCTGGCCAGTGGCAAAGGGAACTTTCTGAACAACGAATCAATGCTGTGATTTAATGATAAAAGTCACAGAGCCTGGGTGCGGTGGCTCACACCTGTAATCTTAGTACTTTGGGAGGTCAAGGTGGGAGGATCACCTGAGGTCAGGAGATCAAGACCAGATTGACCAACATGGTGAAACCCCATCTCTACTAAAATATAAAAATTAGCCGGAGGCCGGGCACGGTGGCTCACGCCTGTAATCCTAGCACTTTGGGAGGCCGAGGCAGGCGGATCACAAGGTCAGGAGATCGAGACCATCCTGGCTAACATGGTGAAACTCCGTCCCTACTAAAAATACAAAAAATTAGCCGGGCGAGGTGGCGGGCGCCTGTAGTCCCAGCTACTCTGGAGGCTGAGGCAGGAGAATGGTGTGAACCCCGGGGGGTGAAGCCTGCAGTTAGCCGAGATCGCGCCGCTGCACTCCAGTCTGGGTGACAGCGAGACTCCGTCTCAAAAAAAAAAATTAGCCGGGCATTGTGGTGGGTGCCTGTAATCTCAGCTACTCAGGAGGCTGAGGCAGGAGAATCGCTTGAACCCAGGAGGAGGAGGTTGCAGTGAGCCGAGATCATGCTACTGCACTCCAGCCTGGGCAACAAGAGTGAAACTCCGTCTCAAAAAGAAAAAAAAAAGTCACAGAATTCCTCATTCTAATAAACTCACTTCACAACACTTCAAATGACAAGGAATAAGATTTTAGGGTTGGCCAGGAATTCATTCTGAGTTCTCCGACTTACAGGGCTTGGTTAGATAGGAGCACATTTCATTCCCGGGGGAAGCCTTTGCTCTGTTAGCTGTTATAGTAATCCAAGCCACAGAAGAGAATGAACAAGGCCCAGGAGCCATGGATTCCAGAAGTTTCTTTGTTTCTTAGCATAGAAAGATGATCATATACTTGGCATTGCAAAAAAAAAGTACGTTTCTAGTTGGGGACCGGTAAAAATGCTGTTGGTATGGAGCAGCCCAGCCAGTGTTCAGGCTACTAAAAGTATTTATGCCTGCTCAGAAAATGGTAATGAATTAAAAAAAATTCATTAAGGGCTGGGTGTGGTGGTTCACACCTGTAATACCAGCACTTTGGGAGGCTGAGGTGAGAGGATCACTTGAGCCCCGGAGTTCGAGACCAGCTTGGAAAACATGGCAAAACCCCATCTCTATTTATGAAAAAATGATACAGACAATCTAAGATGATCTGGTAGAAAAAGTGGTGGATTAAAAGTGAAAGACCAGATTTCCAATATGATTAAATATATATTTACCACATGACCCTCCATCCCACCTCTGGATATTTACCTAAGGAAAATGAAAATACATGTCCACATAAAGAAATGTACATAAGCATTCATAGCAGTTTTATTCAAAATAGCTAAAAACTATAAACACCTCAAGTAGCTATGGACATATGACTAAGTAAACAGATTGTGGCATAGCCATACAATGGAATCCTTAGCCATAAAAAAGAAGTTCTGATATGTACGGCATCATCAGTGAATCTCAGAAAAGTTATGCTGAATGAAAAGAGGGCTGACCCAAAGGAGTTTATATTGTATGATTCCATGGAACTGGATTCTAGAACACACAAAACCAATCTACAGTGACAGAAGGCAAATCTATGATTGGGGCTGGGGTGGGGTCAGGGATTGGCTGCAAAGGGGCATGAGGGATCTTTCTGGTGCAGTGGAAGTTCTATATTTTGCTTGTGGTCCTGGATACATGGATGTAAAGTCTGGCATCTCTGCACTGATACTTTGCACCTCCAAGCCTCAGTTTCCCTGTTTGTCAAACTAGAAGGTCGTTGGATTAGATGATGTCTGGAATTTCTTCTGGCTCAGAAAATTTCCCCTGTAATAACAATATCCATTTTTTATTATGGAAGTAGAGTAGCAAAGTGCAATTTGCTTTATAGGAATTGTTTTTATAGGCAAGGATGAGTTTATTCCAGAGAGCATAGAATATCTATTGGGTTACTTAATATTACTCATTTTGGGTACAGAGCCATTTGCAGTCCATTGTACTTCAGGAAACAGCTGAGAAAATGATTTGTGTGTAAGAAGGATGTTTCCCATTCAATTCCCATGTGTATGGGAGGAGGGGCTTTCCCCGCAGCACTGGGAGGAGAGGGAGGGATGCCACAGTCACTGCTGGCAGGGCTAGAGAGGACAGCTGAGCAAGGGCCAGGCTTGCCTTGTCACCTCTGACAGTCCCCAGATGCTTGGAGCTATGGTTACCCTTTTAAATTTCCTCCTTATTTATTTATTATTATTTTTAAATTTCCTCTTTACTAGCCCATGCCTGGCTCTTAGTTAGAGCTTAATGATGTTGTTGATGATGATGGTGATGATAATGACCATCATCATCATATCCAGTCCTCAGAAAGTCTGTGCAAAAGTAAAGGAAGGCAGGTGCCCAGAGCGTGTTTTGGGACCAGGGCAGTGGCCAACTAGAGCGTAGAACTTGGTATGGAGCCAGGAGTAACAGGGAGGGCCGTGCTGGGCCATAGCTGGCTGCTGATTTCCCCTACTTATGCACCCCCAGGTCATGAAAACCTACCACATGTACCATGCAGAGAGCATCAGTGCAGAAAGCAAGCTGAAGGAGGCTGAGAAGCAGGAAGAGAAGCAGTTCAATAAGTCAGGAGACCTCAGCATGAACCTGCTCCGGCACGAGGACCGGCCCCAGCGCCGCAGCTCTGTGAAGAAGATTGAGAAGATGAAAGAGAAGGCGAGTGGGGGCCCTGGGCTGGGAGCGACTGGGGACAGGGCACAAAGGGGAGGGCCATGCTCTTGGTGGAGAGCCTTAGCCTTCCCCCTTATTCCCCTGCATCCCAGTTGGGGGGTGGTGGCTAGGGGGGATGGGACAGTGTAGCCAGCATCTCCTCTTTTGGAGATCAGTGTTCTAGTGGAAGCAGGGCCGGACATGCCCGTGCTAGCACTGGTTAGGCCTGGCTTAGTGCTAAGGTCAGCAGGCAGACAAGGTGCTCAACTCACAAGGAAGCTGAAATGTGACGAGATTCACACCCAGCAAGCACCTTCTCAGATGAGCTGGAATCACAAGGCATTAGCGGGAGCAGGGGCTTGTTCCAGAGGCCAATTTGATGGCCAAGGGTAGGGGCTGGGGGTGAGGTGGGAACTAATTACTGAATGTGTCTCAACAAGAGGGACCACCACCTGGAAACCTGGTGAAGGGCTCGTTCCAAAATTGCCATTGCCAATTCAAAGATGAGAGAGTTAGAATCCCTGTGTATTGATTCTGGAAAAGTCCTTTAGTAGGGTGTGGTGGAAGGAATTCTAGCTTTGGAGTCAAATGGGCTGGGTTTTGAAAATGTCACGTTTACAACACCTCTCTGAGCTGCAGTTTTCAAATCTGACAGGAGTGGCAAATTCGTCTCATTTCTCATGTCAACTCTGATCAATTGCCCAGGGCACTGGGCTGAGAATTGTGAAACCCTATCCAGATTTAGTTAAAAACAGTGCTGTAGGGCTGGCCACGGTGGCTTATGCCTGTATTATCAGCACTTTGGGAGGCCAAGGTGGGAGGATTGTTTGAGCCCAGGAGTTCGAGACCAGCCTGGGTAAAATGGCAAAATTCCATCTCTATTTATGAAAAAAAAAAAAAAAGGCAAAGAATTTGAATAGATGTTGCTCTTAAAAAAACATGTATGAGTGGCCAATAAGTACATAAAAAGATTGTCTGGGCCAGGCATGGTGGTCCACACCTGTAATCCTAACACTTTGGGAGGCCGAGGTGGACAGATAGTTTGAGCCCAGGAGTTCGAGACCAGGTTGGGCAACATGACAGAACCCCATCTCTACAAAAAAATAGAAAAATTAGGCAGGTGTGGTGGCATGTGCCTGTAGTCCCAGCCACTTGGGAGGCTGAGGTAGGAGGATTACCTGAAGGAGGTCGAGGCCGCAGTGAGCCATGATCGCATCACTGCACTCCAGCCTGGACAACAGAGTAAGACCCTGTCTCAAAAAAAAAAAAAAGATTGTCTTTATTATTAGTGATTAAAGAAATGCAAATCAAACTCAATGAACTATCACTTCACACCCACCATGATAGCTAGAATTAAAAAGGCAGACTATATGATGTATTGGTGAGAATGTGGAGAAATTGGAATCTTCACATACTACTAAAGGGAATGTACAGCGATTCTATCACTTTGGAAAGCAATCTAAATGTTAAACGTAGACTAAGTTACCATGTGACTCAACAATTTTATTCCTAGGTATCCACCCAAGAAAAATAAAAACATATGTGCATTCAAAGACTTGTACATGAATAGCAGCATTATTCTAAATAGCCAAAAGATGGAAATGACTCAGATGTTCATCTGCTGATGGATGGTTGAATAAAATGTGGTATATCCATGTGATGGAATATTATTCATCCATGAAAAGGAATGAAGTACTGACACATGCTGCAACATAGATGAACCTTGAAAACATTATGCTAAATGAAAGAAGTCAGTCACAAAAGACCACATATTGTACAATTACATTTATGAAATGTCCAGCATAGACAAATCTATAGAAATAGAAAATAGATGATTGGTTTCCAGGGGCTAAGGAAGAGGAAAATGGGGAGTAAGTGTGAATGGGTGCAGGGTTTCTTTCTGGGGTGATGAAAATATTCTAAAGTTAGATAATGATGATGGTTGTATGACTCTGTGAATATAGTAAAAATAAATAAAAATAAAATAAAATAACCAAGCAGGGAATGATAGGACTACAACATAGGGAGAAATAGAGAGGTAGAATGAGTGCTGACTGGAAGTCCAGAGGCTGATTTTTAGTTCAGAGTTGTATTTTTAGTTTGATTAGCTACTTGGCTCTTGGGCAAGCCACTTCTCTCCAGTTCTCATTTCCTCATCTACAAAATAGATGAGTTTAACGAAAATACCTTTAACATCCTTTCTAGACTTATAACATTTTATAAGTCTATGAAGGGCTAAAAATGGTCTCAGGGTCATGGTCATAGCTGGCCACTGGAAATAGGCCAAGAATATCAAAACTCTCTGTGGGGGTCAGGTGCATGGCTGGTGTAGGATGTAACTGCCAGGACCCTGGGGAAAAGTTAGAGATCTCTGAAGAGAATTAAAAGGATGAGAACTCATTGTGGAATAGGAAGGTGTAAGAATGTCTAGGCGAAGGAGAAAAACCATTTATTTACAGAGACCTGACTTTTTACGCAGCAATGGGACCCATCAGTCTGAAAGGAGCAGGGGACAGCTCTCCAGCCCGTTTACTCTTTCCTGCTCCATTCCCAGGCTGGCCCAGACAGGAGCAGCTCCCTGGGAGGCAGCTGGGTCCCAGCTGAGATGGGCCGCTCTGGCTGCCTCACCCTGCCTCTCCCCACCACTTCCATCCAGTCATCCTCCCTCCCTCCTGTCCTCCAGTCACTGAAAATGACTGAAAATGACCTTGTGCAGGGACAGTTCTGGGTGCTCCAGACCTAGCAATGAACAAAGCAGATCAAGTCCCTAACCCCACTTATTTTCTAATGGGAGATCACTGACAATCAACAAGTAAATAAAAGGGTAGAAAAAAATACAATTTCAGGTGGTGGAAGTGCTTATAAAGAAAAGAGCCGGGCAGGGGTGGGCAGAGGGAGTGGGAAAGGTAGACGAGCTTGTCATCAGAGGCCAATCTGGCCTTGAGACCTTGGGCCAAGGCTGAGGGAACCATGAGTCTGAGGGCCTTGAGACAGGAATGAACTTGGCCTCTTAAAGGATGGACCAAGGAGGCTGAGCAAATGAGGGGGAGCATGGGAGAAGGTGGAGCTTGAGAAGTGGATGGGACCAGGCCATGGAGGGCTTCTCAGGCACGAGCAGAAGTTTGGGACGTCACTGGAGGGTACTGGGTAGGGGTCTTATTGATTGATTGATTGATTGATTGAGATGGAGTCTCCCTCTGTCACCTAGACCTGGAGTGCAGTGGTGCAATCTCCACTTACTGCAACCTCTGCCTCCTGGGTTCAAATGATTCTCCCACCTCAGCCTCCCAAGTAGCTGGGACTACAAGTGCATGCCACCACACCCAGCTGATTTTTGTATTTTTAGTAGAGATGAGGTTTTTCCCTGTTGGCCAGGCTGGTCTTGATCTCCTGACCTCAGGTAATATGCCTGCCTCAGCCTCCCAAAGTGTTGGGATTATAGGCCAACACTCCTGGCCAGGGATCTTATTTACACCCCACCCTAGCAAGGACCGTCAGAGGCTGCTGCTTGTGTAGTGTCCTCATCAGCTGTGCAGGTGCAAGGTGCAGGTGTAAGGGGAGCTGCCTGAGTCCAGGTCCAACCCTTACTCATCTAGCAGATGGAGGTCTTCCATAGGTGTGGCTGTGCAGGTCTTGGGTGGCAGGCGGTTACTATAAAGAAAAAAAATCACTGGGCTGGGCATGGTGGCTCATGCCTATAATCCCAACACTTGGGAGGCTGAGGTGGGAGGATGGCTTGAGGCCAGGAGTTCCAGATCAGCCTGGCCAACATAGTGAGACCCCACCATCTCTAAAAAACTTGAAAAACAAAAACAAAAACTAGCCAGGTGTGATGGCATGCATCTATAGTCCCAGCTACTCGGGAGGCTGAGGTGGGAGGGTTGCTTGAGTCCAGGAGTTAAGGCTGAAGTGAGCTATGATCACACCACTGCACTCTCACCTGGGTGTCAGAGCAACACCCTGTCTCAAAAAAAAAAAAAAAAAAAAAAAAAAGAAAAGAAAATCACAAACCCTGTCCTCTTAAACGGCTTGCTCTTACATCTACTCTTTTCTTCTTCCAGAGGCAGGCCAAGTACTCTGAGAACAAGCTGAAATGCACAAAGGCCCGGAATGACTACTTGCTCAATCTGGCAGCCACCAACGCAGCTATAAGCAAATACTACATCCATGATGTCTCCGATCTGATTGATGTGAGCTCCCTGGGGAGCCTGGGACTGAGTAGGGCCCACACCTGGGCTGGCGCACGTCACTGGCTGAAGGAGGGGCTGGTCTTTGTCTTTAGCTGACATTCTCGGGTAGCCAGGGGTCTTTTGAGCCCTGCTGGAGGGGAAGGGCAGTGAGTTTGGGAGCTGGAAAATGAGTGTTACCTCATGGTGTCTATTTTCACCAGTGGGACATGGGTCTCTGGTGGCCCCAGTGCAGTTGGCTTGGGCAGTTGTATATCCAATGCCAACTTCCCACGTACCCTCCTGGACGCCAGGTCCTTTGCTGGGTTTGAGGGGTTCAGGGATGAACCACACACAGTTCATGCCTTGGGGGATTTCCCAGTGTGGTAAAGGAGATGTTATTAGTAATATGTTTAGCACCCCTAGGGCCACTCAGCCAGACACACATACATGGGAAAGAAAGTAGTGAATGAGACAGACTTAATTATGCAGATCAGCTTTGTGTGGGGAGGTTATCTTGGGAGAAATCGGGCAGCTTAAGCAAATGGAGAACGGAACACTGACTCCCAAGTACCAGCTGTGCAGGACACGCCACAGGGACAGGCAGACTGGGAGAAAGAACACTGTGAGCAGTGGCGCTGGGGAGGGCTTCTGTGTCATCTAAGTAGGAGCCAGGACTGTTTCTCTCGTGTCCCCCTTCCTGCACAGATGGGGGAGCTGGCCCCGTCCATGTTTAGTAAAGGCTCAGTACTGGTTGATGGACTCTTTTCCTGGTGTATTCTGTTGGGAAGTCAGGGGGCTCTTGCTTTTCCATGGCTCCAGAGGGGAACCCATTCTCAGCATCGCAAGGAGAGGGAGCTCCCAAATGGCTCAAGGCCAGACCTTCCTCTTTCCTACTTTTCAACTTTCCTTTTTGCCCTTTCAGCCCTTTTATTCATTCATTTACCATATATTAATTGAGCACCTGCTGTTGTCTGGAACTTGAGGTGCAGGAGCAGTGGATTGGCCCTTGGGGAGCTTACCTCACCAAGGACATGTTGATAGGTGATTTTAATACTAAGTGGCAGGGGATAGTTTTTAATACTAAGTCACAGTGAGAGAGGTAGAGGGAAATGTGGACCCCTGGAGGAGGATCACCTGACCAACTCTGAGTGGGGAGAACATCAAGGAAGCCTTCCTGGAGGAAGTGACCTCTAAACTGAATTCCGAAAGAAGAGTATTCCAGGCAGAGGGGATGCATGCACAGCACCCTAAAGAAGAGAAAAATGGGCTCACGCTTGTAATCCCAGCACTTTGGGAGGCCGAGGCAGGTGGATCACAAGGTCAGGAGTTCGAGACCAGCCTGGCCAACACAGTAAAACCAAGTCTCTATTAAAAATACAAAAATTAGCTGGGTGTGGTGGTGGGCGCCTGTAATCCCAGCTACTCGGGAGGCTGAGGCAGGAGAATCGATTGAACCCGGGAGGCGGAGGTTGCAGTGAGCTGAGATCGTGCCACTGCACTCCAGCCTGGGTGACAGAGCTAGACTCTGTCTCAAAAAAAAAAAAAAAAAGAGAGAAAGATGGTGAATATAGGGAACCTAGTTCTGCTGTTGCCCAAATCTCAACCACAACTCCCCCTGAGGGGCGCCATGAGGTTTGTGCAGTAGAATTCCAAAGTGCCTTGGGGCCTCTGGGATGGAAGATTCGGCTGTGGAAAGGGAGGTAATTGTAAGTCACTATGGTGGCCGGTGACCACCCCTCCACATCCTGGCTGTCACCCATAACCTTCCTTTGTTGCCTCTCCCCAAGTGCTGTGATTTGGGCTTCCATGCCAGCCTGGCCCGCACCTTCCGGACCTATCTCTCAGCTGAATACAACCTGGAGACTTCTCGCCACGAGGGGCTGGATGTCATCGAGAATGCAGTGGACAACCTGGATTCCCGAAGTGACAAGCACACAGTCATGGACATGTGCAATCAAGTCTTCTGCCCTCCACTCAAGTTCGAGTTCCAGCCCCACATGGGGGATGAGGTAGGCTTCCTCCTGTAGCCTGGGCTTGGGGCTGCTTCCCTCTGTTCCCCCATGTGCTCCAGTACATCATCCCTGGTTGCACATACAGGAAGTTTCTATCCGAGGCCTGGGGTCAAGCTCCTGGTTCATGGGCTTCCCCAGCTGAGGAGTTTACCACTAATACCCTAATCTTGCTGTCTCAAGTGCCCCCCATGCAGAATTACGGGACCTTGGCTTCCCTTATAACCCCTCCCAGCTATGTCCAGAAGACTCCAAGGGAGCCCCAGTCTGCACACAGGCTCATGTTCTTCCCCCAGATGCGCAGGTGAGGTCCACAGGAAGCCTGAGCCTCACTGTAGCCTCACCACAGTCATTCAGGCTGGTGCATTCCACCAGGGTGCTCCCTTCCTCCAACACTGCAAGCCTTTTATACACCAGACAATTGAGTTTCCTTCAGTGCTTGTGCTGCTCAGATCCTTGTTACATTCTGAAAAAAACAAACGAAAAACAAATGGAAAGAAGGCCCTTGTCACTGGCCCCAGCACAGCCCTACTCGTTACCCAAGGCTTACAAAATCCCTTATGCAAATAGTTCCCTGAGCTTGTCTATGTCACTGCTCCCTCTGGGCATTGGGGGAACCCACTCCAACAGTGTCCCAGACCCAACCAGCCTCTGGGTCCCAATGAGGCTCAGCTGGGCCACCCGTGGCACCTGCTGGGAGGGGAGGGGCAAGGAGGCATCTGAGAAGATGGCATTTGCTAGACCCTCTGCATGGCTCTGTCCACTTACTTCTGCAGGGCTGCACTGCTGTGCCTGCCCCATTCCTCTCAGCTCTCCCGACCCATCACCTGGACCTGAAAATGCTGGCCTCATGGTGACCACTGGTGACCATAAACTTTGGGTTGTGCAGTTAGTAGCAAATAACTAGTACTGTCCACAGAGCCCTACCGTCCCTTGTGATCCTAGCTGTGTTCCTGGAAGGGGTGAGGTGCACATGCCTGCCAGCAGCCCAGCCCACAGGTAATACTAGAGGCCCACATGAAAGGTGGAGGGCGGTGGCTCACGTCTGTAATCCCAGCACTTGGGAGACCAAGATGAGTGGATCACTTGAGGTCAGGAGTTCAAGACCAGCCTGGCCAACATGGTGAAACCCTGTCTCTGTTAAAAAAAAAAAAAAAAAAAATTAGCTGGGCATGGTGGCAGGTGCCTGTAGTCCCAGCTACTCAGGAGGCTGAGGCAGGAGAATTGCTTGAACCTGGGAGGTGGAGGTTGCAGTGAGCCGTGATGGCACCACTGCATTCCAGCCTGGGTGACAGAGTGAGACCCTGTCTCAAAAAAAAAAAAAAGGCAGAGAGAGAACAGCATTTTTCTGGGTGCTTCCCCTCCTCCAGCCCTCGGTCCAGTCAATTGCTGGGGGACGAAGAGCTATGAGCTGTGAAAGCGCATTATCTCACAGCTGCCCTGCTGCAGCATCATTCTGTGGCACAGTGGGAGTGTGCCCCTGATCGTTTCCCATTCAGGTTTTTTCCCATTGGCTTCTCTTAGGTGGTTGCTTTCTTGCCACAACTTCTTGCCTTGAAATTAACCAGTTAGTTTTGCTTAATAAGATTATGTTAAGGCTCTTCATAAACCTTCACATGCTTCCCAAACGTAGATCATGACTGAAAGGCCACACCTGGCAATGGCAAGAGTGCAGACTTTGAGTAGGAAGACCCTGGTTCTCATCTGGCATTGGTTGCCACGGCCACTTATGAGCTCTGTGACCTTGAGCAGGTCACTCAACCTTTCTGAGCTCCTGTTTCCTGGACTGTGATTGGGATGTTAATGGTAGCCCCTGCCCTAGCTCCACACAGGTGAGGAGGGCACAGGGCAACCACAGATGGTGGCTGTTATTCCTGCAGGTCTGCCAGGTCAGTGCTCAGCAGCCCGTCCAGACAGAACTGCTCATGCGGTATCATCAGCTGCAGTCCAGACTGGCCACCCTCAAGATAGAGAATGAGGAGGTGAGTGAGCCCCTCTGCCCTATAAGGGATTTTCTTTGGAAGGCCTGGCTTGTCCCAGGGAGTCCACTTGTGCCACGGAATGCATAAGAAATAATAGTTCCACTTATAAGATGGAATAGTACACAATCATTAAAACCACACACACCAAGAATTGTTAATAGCCTGGGGGAACGCTTATAAGATGTTAAATTGAAGAAAAACAAAAGGTGGGAGGCTGAGGTAAGAGAATTGCTTGAACCTGGGAGGCAGAGGTTGCAGTGAGCTGAGATGACGCCACTGCACTCCAGCCTGGATGACAGAGTGAGGTTCCATCTCAAAACAAACAAACAAACAAACAAAACACAAAAGGAAATAGGACTCTGTGTTCCATATTGCCATAACTGGAGTAAACTAAAGCATATGTATATTCCTAGGCATAGAAAAAAGACTGGAGGGAAATGCTTAAGTGTTAGTTGCTATGTTTGGGTTGTGGGGTGATAGGTGCTTTCTGTTTACTTCTTTGTGCTTTCTTCTATTTTCTGCAATGAATTTCTGTTTTATCATTAGAAATAACAGTAGGTATTTTAAATTACACAATGATAAACAACCCAGGGCACACTAAATGTGTCATGGATTCTGAGCTCCAAGGAGCAGGTCAGCCTTACCAGGCCCAGCCTCCCTCCCCTGCAGCTGTGGGGCATAGCATTCTCAGCAAGTGGGTACAGATGGAAATACCAGTGCAGTGGCTCTATTCTGATGTGGACTGAAGAGGCCAGATGGGAAACATCCTATTCTAACCTGGACTCCTCCTCCAAGGAGGATGTCAACCAACTGGAGGCCCCTGGAGAAAAGACACCAGGATGGAGGGAGTGACACTTGAGGTCATGGGCAGGTTTATTCTTGAAAGTGCAGTCATGGAGGGAGGTGCGAAGACACAGTCTTGATCTTCAAATGTCTAGAGTGCTATCCTGGGCAGAGACAGCAACTTTGCTTTTCATCTCCACAAAGGACAGACCTAGGACAAATGTGAGACAGATTGGAGCTCAGGATGATAGCAAATCAGTGCAGTCCCCAGGGGGAGGTTGTATGGAGACAAATTACATATTTGTTTTTCAAACCTGGAAAGAGACAGGAGATGAACAGAGTGTTTTCTTTATTTATTTATGCCCTACATCTTCCCCCAAAGGATTTTAAATTATTTACACGGAATAGTATATGGATCATAATGTTAATGGAATTTAAATTGGAAATCAGGGCCAAAGAAAGGAGAATGAAGCCAATGTTCTTCTGTATGAGTTGCTAACGGGCTTGAATATGCAATTTTGTACCTGAGCTTCCTGTCATGCTGCGTTAGAAAGAAGAATTGATTTGTGTATTCATTCAACAATATTTATAGAGCACACACTGTGTGCCAAACATTGTTCTAGATATAGAATAAAGTGACTGAACACAAAAAAACATAGCACCTCCTCTCCATGAGGGAATATTCTAGTGAGAAAAGACAGATAATACGTAAAACTGTTGACAAAGAGAGTCAAACTCTGTAAAATACTTGAAGAGATTTATTCTGAGCCAAATATGAGTGACCAGTGGCCTGTAACATAGCCCTCAGGAGATCCTGAAAACATGAACCCAAGGTGGTTGGGCCACAACTTGGTTTTATACATTTTAGGGAGATGTAAGGCATCAGTCAGTACATGTAAGATATACTTGGTTTGGTCTGGAAAGGTGGGACAACTGGAAGCAGGGGCTTTCAGGTCATAGGCAGATTCAAAGATTTTCTGATTGGCAATTGACTGAAAGAGTTGAGTTACTGTCTAAAGAAAGGAATGTCTGGATTAAGATAAGGGGTTGTGCAGACCAAGGTTTTATCATAGAGATGAAGCCTCCAGGTCATAGGCTTCAGAGGATAGACTATAAATGTTTATATCAGACTTAGAGTGTTCTAACAGTAATTCCAAAAAGGAGGAGGGTATAATGAAGTAGGTTTGCCACCCCTTTCCCATCATGGCCTGAACTAGTTTTTCAGGTTAACTTTGGAATGCCCCTGACCGAGAGGAGAGATCCATTCAGATGGTTGGGGTCTTACAATTTTATTTTTCATTTATGAAATACAAAAACAAGCCAAGAAATGAATGATCTTGGAAAATATTAGACAGTAATAGGCACTGAGTGAAGGTATCAGGGGGGCCTGATGTCACCAGGAGGTGACATTTAAGCTGAGATCTGAGTGACAAGAAACAGACTTTGAGTGACAATAATTTTATAACAAACATTGGAGGCAGTTTTTCCAGGGACTGTTTTTGGAACCAGCCTCCAAAGCAAACAAGCTGCCCTTGAGGCACAGTTCAGCAAAGGCGTGTTGTAAGGTCAGGGCCCATGGGCCCTGCTCATGCAGTCTTCTGGTGGTCCCAAGAAATTCCAGGAGAAAAAACTGGAGTCCTAACTGAACAATGTGTGCCTCAGCAACTGTCTTCCTGGAGTTTTTATTTTCTCAGCTGGGCTTTTGATAGGAGTCCAGTAACAGATACCTGGAGAGTTTGTTGCACGAAGGATGGCTGCCCACCGTTGTCAACTTTGTCTCTATCCTTCTCTGAATGAAGAGAAGTAGAGCATGTCTAATGTTGTCCCTATTCAACTGACCACCTTGCATTGGAGGAGCTAGTTTGGAGTTACATAATTAGGCTAAGAGAAACAAACCTAGAAACCTGAGTTCCTCATTTGTTGCAACATTCCTCAAGGTTCTCTCTGGCGGAAGCCATACAATAAAATGTCTTTAAATTGGGCAACCTGGCTTCTCATCCCAGCCAGCTGTGTGATTTCGGGCTGGTGACTAATTTGTGTTTTCCACATTAATACAGTGAGAAGGGTTATTTTTGTTCTGCCTATATCCTAGGGACTTTATATGGAAGAAGTAAAGTGGCAGTTGGGAAAGGGACTTTAGGTGTCAATGGCAGTATGAGAATACAGGATTTTTGTCAATCTGCTGTGTTTCCCCAGGTTAGGAAAACCCTGGATGCCACCATGCAGACATTACAGGACATGCTGACTGTGGAGGACTTTGATGTCTCTGATGCCTTCCAACACAGTCGATCGACAGAGTCCGTCAAGTCAGCTGCCTCTGAGACCTACATGAGCAAGATCAACATTGCCAAGAGGAGAGCCAACCAGCAGGAAACAGAAATGTTTTATTTTACAGTAAGTGGCATCCTGGGCCCAGAACCACACTGTCAGCCAAGCCACTGGCAGTGACTTTTCAGGAGCAACCCAAGCTACTGAGAACCAGAGAAACCACATGGGTCAATTGGATCTAAGACTCCATCACCATGCTTTTAAAATTAAGTTGCCTGGCTTGGTTTTCTGAAATGCAGAAAGGGAATTCCCAATGAGTAGCATTGGCATTGATCTTGGGTGATGATTATTGAAATTTTCTTGCTCTAGAAAAAAACCAGAGACAGTTTTATTCAGTGGGGTGATAAGAAAATGGCTAACAGAGTCAGGTACAAGTCCCAAGGAACAACCCTGAAATTATGTATATAGATTATCATGTTGAATTGTCTTAAATTTAGGTGTGAGCTTTGGAAAAAATGCCCTCAAAAATCCAAGCAAATTGCTCTTGAGTTGCTAGCCCTTCATGTAAAATCCCATGTTAATTATCTTCCATTTGGACAGGGACTGGGAGGAGCAAGGAGACAGGGACTGGGAGGAGCAAGGAGGCGGGGACTGGGGCTTTAGTTCAACATGTGTTTATTGAACATAGAATATTAGGTTTGTAAGGGACCTTAAATCTTCCATGGGATGCTTGAGTCTGTTCAGCCACATCCCTGCCCAGGGGCCATCCTGACTCTGCCTGATTGCTCCCAAGATTAAAAGCTCCCTTTTCCCCCAAACAGCCCTTTCGTTTGCATTGTGCCTGGCTTTTGGTATTATCATGTTTTCCTTTATCTTTGCTATCTTCAAAAACCTACCTCACTAGGATTTCTTGGTTCTGTTCTCTGGGGCCACCCAGAGTGGAGGCTAATTCTACATGACAGTGTTTCACATGGTTGCAGGGAGCTGGGATTTCATTTCTCTAGGCTAAATGTATCTGATTCTTTCAGTCTTGCCTTATAAGCTTTTGTTTTGAGTAGCCTCAGTATCCTAGTGACTCTCTCCTGAACATGTTCCATGTGCTGATGCCTCTTCTAAGGTGAGACTCTGAGCAGTGGTATGCCCAACACAGAATTGAGCAAAATTGGCTGGGTGCGGTGGCTCACACCTGTAATCCCAGCACTTTGGGAGGCCAAGGCAGGCAGATTGCCTGAGCTTAGGAGTTCTAGACCAGCCTGGGCAACAAGGTGAAAAGCCATCTCTACTAAAATACAAAAAATTAGCTGGGTGCGGTGGCGTGCACCTGTAGTCCCAGCTACTTGGGAGGCTGAGGCAGGAGAATTGCTTGAACCTGGGAAGCGGAGGTTGCAGTGAGCCAAGATTGTGCCACTGCTTCCAGCCTGGGCTACAGAGCAAGACTCCGTCTCAAAAAAAACAAAAAAAGAATTGAGCAAAATTTTCACCCCTTCTATACTGGGTACTATGCTCCTATTCATATGTTCTAAGATCGTATTTTTTTATTATTATTTTAAGGCTAAGTTATTGTCAGTTATAGCTCTTTTCCCTACATGCTGCCATTAACCAGGCCTCACTCTTCCTAAGGCTTTGTAGGGGATATCTTGGGCAGGTCTTCTGTTGATCACCAGTTTTCCTCTTTTTTTTTTTTTTTTTTTTGAGACGGAGTCTCGCTCATTCACCCAGGCTGGAGTGCAGTGTCGCGATCTTGGCTCACTGCAGGCTCTGCCCCCCGGGGTTCCGCCATTCTCCTGCCTCAGCCTCCCGCGTAGCTGGGACTACAGGCGCCTGCCACCTCGCCCGGCTAATTTTTTGTATTTTTAGTAGAGACGGGGTTTCACCGTGTTAGCCAGGATGGTCTCGATCTCCTGACCTCGTGATCCGCCCTCCTCGGCCTCCCAAAGTGCTGGGATTACAGGCGTGAGCCACCGCGCCTGGCCAGTTTTCCTCTTAATGAATTCAATTCATGGGTTTTTTCAACATCCTGATCCAGTTACTCAGCATACATGCTGTCTCCTCAAACCTGTGTCACCTGCAGATTCAGTGAGCGTGGCTTCCAAACTTTAATCAATTTAAAGACTAATGGGTATACCAAGGCCAAGGCCAAAGACAGAGTTGTTAAAAATATGCAACTAGGGCCAGGTGCCATGGCTCATGCCTAAAACCCTAGCACTTTGGGAGGCCGAGGTAGGAGGATCCCTTTAGCCCAGGAGTTTGAGACCAGCTTGGGCAACATAGGACGACTCCATTTCTACAAAGAAAAAAAAAGTGCATGTGGTCCCAGCTATTCAGGAGGGTGAGGTGGAAGGATTGCTTGAGCCTGGGAGGTTGAGACTGCAGTGAACTGTGATTGTACCGCTGCACTCCAGGCTGGGTGACAGAGTGAGACTGTCTCAAAAAACAAAAACCAAACAAACAAAAAAATCAATGAGGCTAATATTGATTGGGTTGTAGTCATTTAACCCATCACAAACCCACCCAATTCTAACTTCTAGCTCCATTCTTATAACTGGCTTTGTCAAATCCCTTGTCGAAAACCAGTAGTCGATACACACTGCATTTTTTCCAACGCTCTTTGACCCTGTCAAGGAAGAAAACGAAGCGGAGCTTAGCAAAGCAGCCCACGCTGATTGCTGGCATTCACCACTTCCATGGGGCCTACTGTGTTCACAAAGAGAATTATAGTTACAACAAGCATGTGAATATTAATTCACTTTGGCAGAAGAAGCAAAGAATTCTGGGTAACATAATTCAAGAAGGGGGTTTGGCCTATTCGAAGTTAGGAGAATTCTCCAGTATCTATGACTAATGGTCATCAGATGTTATAGTTTATTCTTAATACTTAGTTTGCTAACCTGGTTTCCTAGTATACCTTCTCATGACTCATTATTTTAGGTCTTTTTAAGGACATCATAGTCCTTTCAATGCAAACATCAATGCAATTTGATGGCATTCTTTATTTTGTGGACATTCGTTATTCTTCAGATTGTTGAAGCTTAAATGAGGCGGACAGAGATGAGCTACAGAGCCCCAGGCTGTAATTTGCGCCAACCAGTGGATGACCTGCCAAGGCATGAGTTACACATTTGGGATTAGATCTTCAGCTTCTTGGGGCAGTGAGACACGGTGGACAGAATATCAGCTTACCCCTCAGCTCTGCTTTTTTGGGGAATTCTTGGACAGGAGATAAAATGAGAGGACATTATTGCTGGAAGCATCTATAGAGAGCCTCTAGGACAGTAGTTACCAAACTGAAGTGTGCATTTGAACCATCTGGGAAGCTTGTTAAAAATGCAGGTTCTCAGCCAGGCGCGGTGGCTCATGCCTGTAATCCCAACACTTTGGGAACCGAGGTGGGCAGATTGCTTGAGCTCGTGAGTTCGCGACCAGCGTGGGCAGCATGGCAAAACCCCATCTCTACAAGAAATACAAAAATTAGCTGGCCATGGTGGTGTGTGGCTGTAGTCCCAGCTACTTGGGAGGCTGAGGTCCCAGCTACTTGGCTGGTGTGTGCCTGTAGTCCCAGCTGCTTGGGAGCATGGCTTGAGTCTGGGAGGCAGAGGTTGCAGTGAGCCAAGATCATGCCACTGCACTCCAGCCTGGGCAATAGAGCCAGACCTTATCTAAAAAAAAAAAAAAAAAAAAGTAGGTTCTCAGACCACCACTCTCCCAAGATGGGCACCTGGAATTGTGAACACTTCTGGGCCTCACTGGTTCCTCCTCCAGTGTCAAATGAAGGGTTAGACTCAATGTATTCTAGAACAGGAATTTGCATGTTGACAGTCTCCCTAGCAGGTTACAAGACCCTGGCCCTCTACGCCACACTCAGAGAAACACTGAGTCTACTCTGAGTTTACACTGGGGAGGACATGGAGGCTCAGAAATGCTCAGTAATCTGCCCAAGGTCACCCAGTGAGTGACCACAGTTCTGAGCTTCTCTTTCCTTCTGGGTAGAACGGGCCTGATGATGCTTTCCCCATTTGCTGTCCAAGATTGTGATGAGGCTTAAACGTACGTGTGTGAAAACTATCAAGTGCTCTGTGGATACAAAGTCGAGTGACTCTTAATGGCCCATAGGCCAGGTCCTGGGAGCCTCGGACCATGGAAAAGGAGAGAGGACACCACAACCTCCCACCAGCCCAGTCATTCCAGAAACCCATCAAGGTGGGCCAGTGTAAGGTGACCCCAGTCTTATTTGTGTATATGTCAGCCCCCATCCCAATGGGTCTTTCTCCCATAGCTGTCAATGGGAAGGTGGTGATGTTAGATGCCCTCCTCCATAGTTGACTTGGGGGGTGTCTGAGCCTCTGCAACTCACTTTTCTCTGCTCCCTTTTTAGTGTGCTGGCTGGGACAATAGAGTGGGTTTCTCTTCGAGAAACTAGCAGGTGGATTTGGGGCAGTCACATCTACCTCCTTGACTTTATTCTCAGAGCTTTTGCAATTACCGTGCCCCTTGCTTGTAAAGCTCCTTCCCACAGGTCCCCATGTGGTCCCCTTTCCACATCCTTCAGGCCTTGGCTCAAATGTCCACTTTGCAATGAGGTCTTCTAGACTTACAGTCCACTGTTCCCACTTTATTTTTTTTTATTTTTTTGTGGAGATAGGGTCTCACTGTATTGCTTAGGATGGAATGCAGTGGCATGAACATAGCTCACTACCACCTCAACCTTCTGGGTTCAAGTGATTCTCTCACCTTGGCCTCCTGAGTAGCTGGCACTACAGCACACACCCTCAGGCCTAGCTAGTTTTTTAAACTTATTTTTTTAGAGGCTTGGTCTTGCTATGTTGCCCAGGCTTGTCTTGAACTTCTGGACTTCAGCAATCCTCTCACCTCAGCCTCCTGAGTGGCTGGAATTATAGGTGTGAGTCACCATGCTCAGCTCTGCTTTCTTTTTATCCATAGCATTCACCACCACCTGACCGAGTGGTATTTTACTTACCTTTTTTGTTCGTTTATTGTCTCCCTCCCCACCCCACCACGTAAGCTTCAAGAGGGAGGAATCCAGTGAAATTTCTCAGCACCTACTCTAAGCCAGTCACAGCTTTAGGCACTGGGGAGTTGGAGATGAGCTTGGCTTGGAGCCCACCCTCCAGCAGCTGGCCATGCAGCAGAGGCATGCCCAGTGGGGCTCTGTGACTGTGCAGGTGGGGGAAGCTGGTATCTGTGTATAGGTGGCTAAGGCCCACCGAGTTCTGGGCAGGTAGATGTATTTCTGTCCTGGCCTGTTCGCTGTCCCTCAGTACCACTCTAAGGTGCACTGCACTGGGCCAGGGCCCTGAACTAGGAAGCAGGCTGAGGCTAGGCCTGGCCCATGGCTGACTTTCCGTGGGACTTTGGACAAATCACTTCCTGGTGCAAGCTTCATTTTTCTCATCTGTACAAAGAGGAAAATCTTATCACCCCCTGCAATTTGGGTTATTTTAATGGGAAAGCCTCTCAGGGGCCTGCAAGCCCTTCCTCCTTCAAAGCAGGGCCAGATGAAAGGAAGACTTGTTCCGAGGCTCCTCTCTGACAGATCCGATAAAGCTCTCTGGCTTCGGCTGCGTGGCCTCTGGGACGGCTCCCATTTTTATTGCTCTTGGCACAGAAGCACAGTGGAGCTTTGATGACTAAAGAGGCCCTTTGCTTTGTCTCCCCGTGGCCCTTACCTGACAAAGGCAGCTTTCACGGCTCCCATTCTCCCCTGATTTGCTTTGTGTTCCTAACCCCTGACCTGAAAGGCCTGGAGCCCTCCAAGGGCCTGGCTGCCGCATGTCAGCGCTGGGGATCTAGATGGAGGAAAGCAAAGACGCAGACACAGAGGCCTCTCTGTTCCCTGCACCGGGGTCTCTGCAGGTGACGTGATCTCTCTTTGGCTTCCGTGTCCCAGAGGTCAGTTGCAGAGGCAGAGATCCCATTACTCGGCCTTGCAATCTATGACTTCCTTGTGCCTTGTGTCTTACAGAAATTTAAAGAATATGTGAATGGCAGTAACCTCATCACCAAGCTGCAGGCCAAGCACGATTTACTCAAGCAGACCCTGGGCGAAGGTGAGTGAGGTGGTGGAGGCCCTCTGGGAGGTGCTCTGTTCCCCACTGGGTTTCACTGTGGCCCCCTGACGTGTTGAGCTGTTTAAGCTTGAGACAGCGGGCACCTGGCAGAATGAACCTGGACTTACCAGGACTGGGCAGGCTGGGAAAATCACCTTGGTACAGATGCCTTGGGGGGTCCAATCTGGCTTTAGAAAATAGAGGGCGTGAGTTGCTTTTTGATTAATAGAAAGAAAAAAATAAAATAAAATAAAAAAAGAAAATAGAGGCTGGACGCGGTGACTCACGCCTGTAATCCCAGCACTTTGGGATGCTGAGGTGGGCAGATCATGAGGTCAGGAGATCGAGACCATCCTGGCTAATATGGTGAAACCCTGTCTCTACTAAAAAAAATACAAAAAATTAGCTGGGCGTGGTGGTGGGCGCCTGTAGTCTCAGCTACTCGGGAGGCTGGAGGCTGAGGCAGGAGAATGGCGTGAACCCAGGAGGTGGAGCTTGCAGTGAGCTGAGATCGTGCCACTGCACTCCAGCCTGGGCGACAGCGAGACTCCATCTCAAAAAAAAAAAAAAAGAAAAGAAAAGAAAAAGAAAATAGAGGGCAACCACAAGTCTTAGTTTAGGTTGGCAGGGACAGTCCAAGACAAAGTGATAGAGGGGCACCCATCAGGTAGGGAGTGGGAATCTGGGGCCTCAGAGGCTGGCACTGACATTTTTCAGCAGACACTATTTGCAAGGAATACTAATGGAGTGTCTGGCTAGGGTTCTAGGTCCAGAGAAGGAAAATCCATACATGTAAGTCAGGGTTTGGCCCTTGAGGGACCTGACGACTAGGCTTAAAGCCAGTCAATGCCTTCCAGTGGCAGTTGGAATAAAATCCTAGCTGCTCTCATGGCACATGAGGCCTTATAGCACTTAGCTTCTGCCGCTTCACCTGACCTCATCGTTCATTCTCCCTTTCCTTACTGTGCTGCAGCCACGCTGAGCAAATTTCTGCACTTCAGGACTCACCAAGCTTATTCCTGCCCCAGGGCCTTTGCAGCTGCATGGGTAACCACCACCCAAATCAGGGGATAGAGCATTTCAATCACCCTCAAAAATTCCCTTGTGCTCCTTTGCAGTCAGCGCCCCACGCTCTACTCTGATCTGATTTCTGTCACTGCAGATTAGTTTTGTGTGTTCTAGGTAGTAAGGGCTGGGGAACTTTGGGGGCTGATGGAAATAAAAGTTCCATATCCTGATTTGAGTGGTGGTTATACTTGGGGGTAGACATTTGTTAAAACTCATTGACTAGGGGATAGGAGGGGGGAAGACTTAGTTGCAGTGAGCTTTTTCTTCATTCTTTCCCTCTAAATTTTACCCATCCTGACATTTCAGTATTGGGCCAGGGGGTAAAGGGGATGTGGAGGAGTTTGGGTAGCAAAGACGGAAGAAAAACAGTGAGAATGGAGGAGAAAGGGAGAAAGTCCAAGAGTGGAGCTCAGAGTGTGGGTGCCATGGGGGCAGCTTCTAAGACTAGCATTAAAGAGGAGGGTTGGTATTCATAGGCACAGGGCAGGGGGCTGTTCCTCATGAGCCAGGTAACAAAAGGTAGGACCATATGAGTTGGTGGCTACTTGCATTTTTGAAATTAGATGCTGAATTTGGAAAACTAGATCTTCTTTTAAAAAGTAAAATCCTGGGCCTGGTGCAGTGGACTGCCCACGCCTTCTTGGTGCAGAAGCACAGTGGAGCTTTAATGAATAAAGAGGCCCTTTGCTTTGTCTTCCCACGGCCCTTACCTGACAAAGGCAGCTTTCATTGTCTCCATTCTCCAGGGGGCTTGCTTTGTGTTACCAACTCAATGATGATGATGATGATGATGATGCTGGTCATCATCATCATCATCACCAACATCATCATTATCACCATACTTAGTTTTGGTTGGCATAACTCCTGGTCCATTTGGTCCTCCAAGCTTATTTAGCCTTCAACTATGCCTTGCTCTAAGATTGCTCTACCAGTCTCTCTTCTGAGTTTTGAGCTGATTAGCAAAAAAAAAAAAAAAAAAAAAAAAAAAACTCCCGGAAAATGCATTTTCAGAAGTAGAGGGGCAGCTAAGAAAAAGCCATCTGGAAGAATCTCCGTAATCCTGTGTTTCAGTAAGCTGGCCGTAGAAAGGCTCATGTGCTTCCTTTGACAACTGGATGGTTCTTGATAGACTGGTCAGTTCTATAGAAATTTTTTTTTTTTTTTAAGGACACTTTCTATTTTAAAGTAGTTGTAGAGCTACAGAAAAATTGGGAAGGTAGTATAAAGTTTTCATATACTCCACATCTAATTTGCCTTATTATTAACATTTTACATTAGTATGCTATATTTGTCAGCATTAATGAATACTGGTACATTGTTATTAACTGAAGTTAATAAATTACTGAATGACTGAAAAAGATGGAACCTGAATAAATTGAGACCAGATCTCCAGTCATGTTTATATAGCCACTACACAATAAAGATACATGTAGATTCTTAGGGCACTGGGTGAAAAGGGAGAATTTCCACTGACCTAATTGATAAATTGGAAATTGCCCATTGGGTGAAGGAAGAAGGGAAAAAATTCAGCAGGCCAAAGAGAGCTCAGAATCTTAGCAAATTCATCCTTCTGAGTGTCAACTGGTGATTCACCTTTTCCTGAGCATTTTCGTTCTTCTATTCAGTAGGATTCTTTTCTAAGAGTAGGGTAGGGTTACAGCTGCATCAGTGGCCTTTTTATGCCATGTGAGGGCTATTTTGTAGTATCATGTCTAGTGCCTCAGTTTCTCTAAAGTACAGTAGGCCTCCTTTATTTGTAGTTTCACTTTCCATGGTTTCAGTTTCTTGTGGTTAACTGTGGCCTGAAAATATGAAATGGAAAATTCCCAAAATAAACAATTCATAAGTTTTAAATTTCTCACTGTTCTGAGTAGCATGATGAGCACACTGAGCAAATTTCTTTGCTGAGCAAAAATCTTATGCCGTCACGCTCCATCTCTGCCAGGATGTGACTCCTCCCTTTGTCCTGCATATCCACTCTGGATACGGTACCCGCCCACTGGCCACTTAGTTATCAGATTGAAAAAACAGAGGACATGTAGGATTTGGTACTATCCACAGTTTTAGGCATCCACTGGGGGTCTTGGAACATATTCCCCACAGATAAGCGGGGACTGCTGTACTCTTTTGACAGGATGGCTCAAGGAAACTACAAGTTGGATGAAACCCAAGGTCTTTTGGGTCAGCTTTACTTAGAAGTGGATTTGGAGAACATGATTGACTCCAAACATACAAATCAAAAAGCTTCCAGGCACTTGGCAAATGGCATTCCCTGTTACAAAGGATGTCACTGGTGCTTCTTGGGAGCAAGGGCACACACCTTGGCTGTTGCTATGCTATTTTATTGGCCAGAGAATTCTCAGTTTATCATCATCTCTGAGTCTTAGACTTATGACCTTTTTATTGCTCTGGGGTGCGGGTATTCTGTAAGCTCCAGGGTTTACACTCAAGATGCGGTTGGTTTTTCAATTTCTGAAAGCCCCTCAAGCGTGAATGAACAGTGCGCTGCCTATAAAAGGGAAGGAGCATAACCTTTTCAGGCCAAGATTTAATTGCCCATCACAGAGTAAAATGGCCACCAGGACCAGGCCATCTGACTTTCTAGAAAATGACCGAACCACCAATTATAAAATATATTTTTAAAATCCCAACAGATCTCAGAAGGTAAAGGATAGGCATTTTTTGATTTCCCATATTTGTGAGACACCCTATTTCTAAAGATGTTGGTGGTGGGATTCTGGAGAGCTGAATGTGAGTCTGAAGCTGATAGACAACATATTAGATTCCGTGTCAGAGAAAAGTCTGCCTTCAGTGTGTTCTGACATTCCACTCCACATCCTAAAACCTTTGATTTCTACCTGCCCCCATCTGTTCACCCATCGATCCAAGAGCACAGGCATTTTGTTTGGCCAGGCCTGGGGAGATAGTAGTACATGAGAAAAGTAAGGTCCCTGCCCTCATGGAAAAGAGAGACCTCAAATGGTAAACAAACTACTAAGTAAAGAATGATAATTGAGCCGGGTATGGTGGTGGCCCTGTAATCCCAGCTACTCAGGAGGCTGAGGCAGGAGAATCACTTGAGGCCAGGCAGTGGAGGCTGCAGTGAGCCAAGATCACGCCACTGCATTCCAGCCTGGGCGACAGAGCAAGTCTCTGTCTCTTAAAAAAAAGCTAGGGGTGGGGGGGTGGGGATTATAATTGTGTTAAGTGCCATGAATGAAAACTTTGGGCTGAGATAGAGAACAATGGTATGTGTGTCAGGGAGAGATGGGGGGGACCTGCTAGAGATAGGGTGATCAGAGAGGCTTCCTAGGGGAGTTGCTGTTTCAGCTGAAACTAAAGGATGAGAAGACATCAGCCAAGTGAAAAACCAGGGAAAGAGTTTCTGGGGAAGAGGGGACAACATTTGCAAATGCGGGAAACGATGTGGTGAGTCAGAAGAATTGAGAGAAGGGTATTGTAACTTGTTGAGTACATAGAAGAGTGGACAGTTTGGGAACCCAGAGGAGGGGGAACAGGAAATCAACACTCCTTGTTCACTACAAACCCAGACCATTGCCTGACCACTTTCATGGGCTGCCATCGGCTCTAACAGGAGGGCTTGGGTCTACCTGAAAATTTTATCCAAACTGGTGTCTGGTAGGAATTTGCCCTTGACTCCAGACACACAGTCAAATCAAGCAGGACAAATTTGCCTGTTTTACCAAACTTTTCTCCTTTCCTGCTTTGGTCTTTGGTTCCAGTTCCACCAACTGCAGCCACCCATGTAACTGCTTGTGGGTTTGCTCAGGAATTAAGGAGTTGCCTATTGATTTGCCCCAAGTTCTATTTTCAGACCCAGATTACTCTCTTCCTCTCCTTATTTCCCTCCCTGGCCCCATTCTGTCTTTTTTTTTTTTTTCTGTAAATAAAATGCTCGATTCTTTTCTCCTAAAAGTCTCCTAATGTTAGTGCTAGGTGGGATTCCAGAGTTGAGAGCTATGCTGTCCAGTATGGTGGCCACTAGCCACATGTGCCTGATGAACACTTGAAACATGGCTAGTCTGAATTGGGATGTGCAAAATGAACACCAGATTTTGAAGAGTTAGTACACACATATGCACAAAATAGAAAATATCTTATTAATTTTCTATATTGATACGTATCGAAATTATAATCTTTTTGATATTAGGTCAAATGTAATATGTCATGAAAATTAATCTCACCTGTTTCTCTCTCTCTCTCTCTCTTTTTGAGATGGAGTCTAGCTCTGTGGCCCAGGCTGGAGCGCAGTGGCACGATCTCAGCTCACCGCAACCTTCAGGTCCTGGGTTCAAGCGATTCTTGTGTCTCAGCCTCCCGAGTAGCTGGGATTACAGGTGCCCATCACCACGCCCAGCTAATTTTTGTGTTTTTAGTAGAGATGGGGTTTCACCATGTTGGCCAGGCTAGTCTCAAACTCCTGACCTCAAGTGATTCACCCACATCGGCCTCCCAAAGTGCTGGGATTACAGGCATGAGTCACCACTCCCAGCCTCACCTGTTTCTCTTAACGTTTTGTAATGTGGCTACCAGAAATTGTGGCTTGTATAAAGTTCTACTAGACAGCACTGGTTTCAGAGATTCTGAACTGGAAGCCGTTCTTGAGAATATTAGGAAATGGAGAGCATTTTGGAGCAATGACTGGGGACAGTACTGCTGGTATTTGGTGAGTGAGATCTAGGGATGTCAGCATCTGCAAAGTACTAGACAGGCAATGAAGAATTTAAACTGAGGATATGGAGGCCCAAAGAAAGGAAGTGGCTTGTCCAAGCTCATGCAGTTAGTTGATAAGAGTTAAACATTAGGACTCAGACCTCTGTTTTCAGTACAGTTTTGGTAGGAGAAGGAAAAGATATTATTTAATCTCTTCATTTTGAGTGCCACACCCCTGCCAAGGCAGCTGTCCTCTAATGTGTGGCATCCCTGAAGAGGGGATATTATAAGAAGCCAAACGCCGCCTTCAGGGAGTCCCTGGGTTGGAGGCATATTCTGCTGGGGACATCTGTTCTCCCTTACCTTGTGTTTGTGGAGGTGGAACCAGCTTCCCTGGGTAAGCTTTGATTTGAAGTTAGGCAACCTGGATTGGAATCCAGACTCTACACTTAGCAGGGACTTGGGAAAGTCACTCCATTTCTCCAAGTCCATTTGCTCATCTGTTGTGACAGGAATGACACCCTGTGTACAATTGTGCTGTGGCACTTATTACACTATTGTGTGATCTACTTATTGAGTCATTTGGTACTAAGCTTCTTGCAGATAGAGCACTTGTTCATTCATTTACTCATTCTACAAATATTTATTGAGCATATACTTTGTGCCAAACACTGCCCAAGACCTTGGTGTCAGTGCAGTTTTAAGAACTGACAAGATTCTTTCTCTCATAGAACACAGTATTTTCCAATGGAGATAGACTGGCAGTGGACAAGTAAATAATAAGCAAGAAAAATATTAATGATAAGCTACATGTATTGATAATTTAAATAGAGAAACGTGGTATAAAGAGACAGTGTGTGCTTTAGATAGAGGAAAAAGCCCGGGCAACATGGTAAGACCTCATCTCTACTAGAAAAAAATAGCTGGGCATGGTGGTATGCGCCTGTGGTTCCAGCTACTCAAGAGGCTGAGGCAGGAGGATTGCTTAAGCCCAGGAGATTGAGGTTGCAGTGAGCTGTGATTGCACCACTGCACTCCAGCCTGAGTGGACAACAGAGTCTCAAAATAAAATAAAATAAAATAAATAGATAGAGGAAGCTTGTCTCTGGACACAGCTTTTAAGTTGAGACCCAAAAGACAAGGCGAAATGAGCCACGCAAGTGTTGGGAGCAAGAGAATTCCAGGCAGCAAATGCAAATGCCTACTTGAGGACCACACATAGGCCTCTGCATCTGTAGCAGGGCACACAAAGGAGAAAGCAGCCTGAGGAGATGGAGTAGCATTTTGAAGGGTCTACTCTGACCTCAAAGTGTTTATAAAACAGAGTAAGAGGTCTGGATTTTGTCCCTTGTGCAGTGAGAAGTTATTGGAGGGTTCTAAGCAAGGGAAGGACATGATCTGATTTACAGTTTAAAGAGATTGCTTGGCTGCTGAGGCAAGAATAGATGGCAGTGGAATAGGAGACCCAGTTAAAAAGAAAGTCGTCCAGGTAAGAGACGAGCATGGCATGGACTAAGAAGGTAGTGTTAAGAGGAGAGAAGTGGACAGATTTAATTTATGAAGGAGAGACAGTTTTTAAGGAGAGCACCTGTTAGACTTCTGGCTTAAAGAAGAGGGGAGGTGGATATCCACTTATTGAGATATTGAAGACTTGGGTGAAAGTAGGTTTGGAGCATAGAAGGAAAGAGTGCTTTGGGGAACATTTAAGGTTTGAGATAAAAGAAGGCAATTTGTGTTGAGTGGATAAAGAAAATGTGGTCTATCCATATGATGGAATATTACAAAGTCATATAAAGAAATGAATTACTAAACCATACTATATGGATAGACCGCAAAAGCTTTATGCTAAGTGAAAGAAGCCAGATGCAGAAGACCACATCTTGTGTAATTCCATCTATATAAAATGTCTCGACTATGCAAATCTGTAGAGACAGAGAGTAGATTAGGGTTGCCAGGGGCCGGAGGCAGGAACAGGGAGTGACTATTAGTGGGCATGAAGGATCTTTTTCTGGTGATGGAAATGTTTTCAAATTGAATTCTGGTGAGGGTTGCATAACTTTGAATAGTCACTAAAAATCACTGAATTATACACTCCAAATGGGTAAATTTTATGATATATAAATTATACCTCAATTATGCTATTTTTATAAAAGATTGCAGTGCATCTGAGTTTGGAATTCTAGGGAAGCGTAAGATCTGGACATAGAGTGGGGAGTCCTTGGTAAGCACTTGCGGTCACTTAGAGAGGATGTGTAGAAAAGGAAAGCAGCCCTGAGTCTGTGTCCTGATGGCACTCCAACATTTTGAGGTTTGAGGTTGGGCAGAATAAGGAGGAGACAGAAAAAGAAACTGAGGAACCTGTAGGGCAGGAAGAACACCTGGAAAGTGTGGAGTCATGAAAGTGAAGAGGAGAGAGCTTTGTAAGAAGAGAGTCGTGAACTGAGTAGAACGGTGCGGAGAGGTCAGGTATGATAAGGGCAGAGAAGACCATTGGATTCAGCCTCAAGGAGATCCCTGTTGACCTTAAGTGTTGACCTTGACAAGAGCAGTCTCAGCCCAGGGATGAGGACAGAAGCCTAGCTGCAAAGGGGTGAGGAGGGAATAGGAGGGGAGGAAGCAGTAGTGCTTCCAGACAGCTCCTTCAGGGAATTTTACTGTAAAGAAGAGCAGATAAATTAGGATGTAGCTGGAAGGAGAAATGGGGTCGACAGAAGGGTTAAAAGCTAGGTCATGCATATCCAGAACATGTTGATATGCTGTTGGAAATGGTCCAGAAGAGAGGAGATTGGTGATGCTAGGGAGAGGGGAGATACCTGCAGAAACTAAGGCCCCCAGAAGGACAGAGGGGATGGAACCAGGGCATAAGGAGAAGATCTGGCTTTGTCTGGCAAGTAGGTGGGAGGGCCTCGTGGAGGCATGCAAATGGAGAACCCATAGTACTTGATTTTCTTTTCCAGTGAAGAAAATGAGAAGATCTTCAGCTGGGAAGGAAGGCAGAGGCAGGGCAGCAGGGTGGAGGAGCACCAGCCTTATGGCTGGTATCCTTCAGTGCCAGGCATATGACAGGGGCTCAATCTTTGTTGCCATTAAACATTGCAGGAGTTTTTGAACTTTGGGAGGCATAGAAGTGATCACCAAGGGTGGTTGTTAAAATGCAGATTTCTGGGTTTTTATCTCAGAGATTCTGATTCAGAAGACCCAAGAGACAGCCAAGAAATCTGCATCTTTAACAAGACCCCCAGATGTTTCTGATGCAAGTGGCCAGCAGGCTGTAGTTTGAGAATCACTGAAAATATGTCTGTGAACAATAACGTGTGTGTGAACAATAACGTGTGTGTGAACACAGCCCTACAAATAGGAGGCTTTTAATAAAGAATAAGACACAGTTCTTTTCAATAGACCGTACCTTAGGCATAATTAGATTTCATATTTCATAAATAATTAAGACTCATTGTGTTTCATTTTTAGAAAAAGATGAATGGTCTTTGGATTAAAAAGAAAAGGCAATTAAACATTAATGTATACTTTTCTTTGCAGGGGAAAGAGCAGAATGCGGCACCACCAGGTGAGAGTGGGAGAGTTGTGTTTTCTTTCATCCGCTGCCCAAGGTGGGAGTGGGATGGGGCTGGGGAGGCACTGCTGGGAGCTGGAGAAGCAGAGATGGCTTCTTCACCAATGTCCCCATGGGCTGGTGTGGGTATGCCCAGGTGAGGGACAGTTGCTGCTTTGCTTGTTCTAGCATTAGACTGACAAAGCCACGCCCCTCCAGGCTGGCGATGGAAGGGGCGCTTTTGGGGCTGCTATGTGGCAGTGGGGCACCCTCCCTTTGCGCTGGCCATCGGGTGAGACAGTATTGTCTACTCAGAGTGGCTGAGGGCAGCCCGTAGGGGCCAGAGGCTGTGGGGTGGCTGTTGACCTCTCTTCCCACCTGCTACACCATGCTAAGCAAACTGCCCAGCCATGCTGAAAGGCCCAGCCTGGGTTCCCCATGTACCAAAGCTTTGGGCCAGGCTCAGATTGCGTGCAGCTGGGCACATGCATGCGCATAGGCGTGCACAGACTCCCCCACTGTCCACACCCTAGCTTGGACCTCACGGGCACTTGGATGAGCTGACGGAAAGTAACACACGGGCAACTTCTGCTTTCTCTTCAGCTTGTTCAAAATTCCCTTTTGCACTTTTTCCTGAGCAGACCAGAGCCAGTGAACAGTTTCCACTCAGCAGCTGATAGCCCAGGGGCTGACTTTACTTCCCTTTCAGAGAGCTTAGATCCATAAGTGGCTCTGTCACTGGCCAGGTTGTTTGCTTAGAGCCTATTTCATTTCTGTGTTCCTAGTAAGAGATACTGCACTGCCTAGCTGGAATTCAGTCAGTGGCCCAGAGGCCTGCACTTTTCCATCACATGGCAGTAGAGCGCTACTTTTTGCCTCACTTTCTGGGCCCAGGGACCTGAGGGCATTCTTTTTTTTCCCACAAATGCTTCCCAGTGGCCCCAAATCCTGGGAAACCATCATGTTTGGCAAGAGCAAAGATGAACTACCAACTCTCTCCTGCTCCTTGGAAAGGGAATGGGGCAAAGTCTTGGAAAACTCTGGGGTTTTCAGTTTCCTGGGCTCAGGATGGGGAGACAGAAGGCTCGGCAGAAGTTCAGCCCGTACAGCTGTTCCTCTGGGCTCCGGCAGTTTGGAAACATCAGGATGATTCACACCAGGCGAGGCCCTTCCAGCACACGGGGTGGCAGATGTGCGGGGTCACTTTCGAAGAACCTTTTAGAAACGAACCCATTATAATTTTTTTTTTTTTCTGGCAAGAGAATGTTGTCATAGTCTCAAAACAACAGAAGCCGTATTTTACACCAAATTCTGCAAATAGTGAAACAGATGGGGGATGAATTGAGCTGTCCCTCACTTCCTCCTAATTCCTAGAACTCACGCAGAGAAGTTTGTTCCAGCAGAGTGTGGGAGAGGAGATCTGTAATCAAACACTTGGCCAGGTCTCAGGGTCCTCCCTCAGGGGAAAGTTGAGGGTTTGTGTGTTTTTTGTTTGTTTGTTTGTTTTTGTGTTTTAAATAAAGCCCTCTGAAGTGTTGTCTTCCACACCCTCCTTGACCTAGGGCCTGGGAAATCCAAGCTGAGTTTATCAGACCTCCCACTTAGACACCCTGCAGTCAACTGCAGCTACCCTGCATTCAATTGCAGACATAGCCATGTGTACTCTGGTTCCTGGTCAAGGTCAAAGACAACTTTGTTAGTAAACTAAAAGTCTCCCCTTACCTCCAAAATCATTATTTAACTTGTGGAAATTGTTGCTAACAATATTTCTGTCCTATGGCTCTCTCTGTATCTTCCATGGACTCCCACACGAAGTGGATATCATTTTTGGATGGTTATTTGAGCAGGATCCCCTCAGCCAAGTTGCTGTTGACCTTGTATAGAGGAACTGGTTTTGCATATGGGCTGCAGCATGTTATATTTTTCTCACACTTCAGAACCTTATCTTAGAATAGACCAAATTCATAATAATCCTGTAATTCAGGATGGCCAGATGTGATAATGCACTTAAATCTAAAAGTGTATTGTAAATGTCAAAGCAAGATGCAAATATAAGCCTTGATTATTGTGATTCAAATGAATGTCTGGCTCCCCTTACCCAGGTTGACATGCCCTCGTGGTCTGGATTAGAGGTGAAATCACTTGAGATCTTGTTCAAGCAGATGCAACGCAGTACACAGCCCATGAATAGCCTCCAAGGGCCCGACTGGCATTGCACTACAGCATTGCCACCATTTGGGATGTTGACCTCCAAGTCTATTAGGTTATCTAGGGGAATTTTTCATCACATCCCTTTAGTTGCAGGATAATTTTGAGGCTATTTCCTGTGTTGCCAACGCGTGTTAATTTTCATCTTGATTAAAAGGCAGAAAGGGGACATTGGTCTCTGGTTTCTCTTTCTTCCTCTCTGTGGCTTTCTCTATTCCTGTTTTCCCTGCCTCTCTTTCGTTCTTTCTTTCTTTCCTTTTTGCTCTGCATCTGAGCAGCAGAGGAGATGGAAGGCTTAGGCTGCCCCACTTTCCTTGGCCGAGCTGCCCCCCTGCTCCCCACTTTGTGCCCCACCCAGCACTTCAGTAAGTCGATATAGATTTGATATTGTGCAAAGTTGGGATAGCTACGTTTCCTTGTCAGAGATTCCAGACAGTGCACAGAGCACCACACAAAGAAAGAAATCCTCCTGTGATTCACACAGTCCTTTGCTTTCTGGATTGGGCAGGAAAAATGGGAAAACGTATCCTATTTCCCCTTTATTCCACTTTGTAGAATTTAAGAAAAAACAAAAAACACTTAGGACTTTCTTTTAAGGAAACCCTCCAGTTGGGCACCGTAGGTTTTTTGATATTGAGTGTCCAACAACTGCTTTAAGAATCTCCACTCTTCCTGGCCATGAGAATTTAATGTTACTTCTGGATGTTCTGTGATAAAATCACTCTCATACTCACACTAGAGCCTTGAGAGTAGGAAGAGCTGAATGTTACCACCAGCCTCAATCACATTTTATTTGTGTGACCTTAGGCAAGTTTCTTCATCTTTTGTGGGCTCACTGGCCTTGTGTGTAAAGTGAATTGAATATTCTTTCCCAGCCTCACAGGGTTGTGAAGTTATCATGCAATGTGATAAGGAAATGATCTGGGAGTGTTCAAAAACAAGCCAAACACTATGAAAACAGGGTGACAACGTTGCTATCATCAAGTTATTTCTAATCCCCAAACTTAAAACCTTTGGCCTTGTGTAACATTTTTAACACTCTCTTTTGCCTTTGGTATTTGAAAATTTAAGAGCAGATCTTGTAAGAAATCCCACCCCCACATACATACATCCTCAAAAAAATAAGTAATTTTTGAAAAATAAATGACATGGACTTAGCTAACCAAATTGACATAGATCCAAGATGGGCTTGAAATAATCTTGCCTGTTGTTTCTTTTCAAAATTTTGATCTGTGCTGTTATTTTGTTTCCATTGTGTGGGTGGCATGATATTTGGATTCACCTGGTTTTTGCCCATGCATGTACTGTAGCTAGCAGCATTTGCTCAATACTCAAACACCTAGGAGAAGTTGGTTAGAGGTCCCTGGGGATGGCTGGCCTACTGAAGGAGACAGGTACAACAAGACCAGTCAGCAGAGGCAGCATGAATCTCATTTATCCTGATTGGCTGCATAGTCTGGAAGATTTCTTGCCCACTCACAGAAATCAATCAAGACTTGGGGGACCAGGTCTTTGCTTGTCATGTGTGGACATTATCTGTGCCTGGCTGAGTCCCCACTTGTTGCTACCCAAATTTTGAACTAAGCCATTTGAAAATGAACTGCCTCTCTTGATTAGGGGCCCTCTTCCTAACCTTAAAAAGGCCTTTGCCCCAGAAGGCTGGCACCACTGAGTCAGGCCAACTTGTGTGCTGAAATGAGCAAATAAGCCAACACAGGTATATGCATGGTGAGCAATTCTGGAAACGGGTCCAGTGTTTGTGGCTGTTTCTCTGGTGAACTGTGGTGTGGTTACCTCTCCCTGTGGCCAAGAGTGGAGCATACTTTAGGAATGGAAATCCTAAAGTAAAGCAAGACACTTTCAACCTGATCCCATGGCAAAGGTTACTCGGGTAGATGAGTCCTTGGCTGGGAATAAAAAAGTGCCCTAAGGCTCCATTATGGTGGCCCGGTAGGAAAAACCCTGAACTTGGAGCCAAAGAGTCCTGGGTTTGGGGTCCAGCTCTGTCAGTTCTCCTTCACAGGAGGCTTCAGTTTCTGCCTCTGTAAAATGGGGCCACACGTACAGGGTTGAGGTGGTATTAAGTATAATAATGGATTTGAAAGTGCTTTAATTGAAAATGTACTTGAGGTTGGGTATGGAGGCTCACGCCTGTAATCCCAGCACTTTGGGAGGCCAAGGCGGGCAGATCACGAGGTCAGGAGTTCAAGACCAGCTTGGCCAACATGGTGAAACCCTGTCTGTACTAAAGATACAAAAAATTAGCTGGGCGTGGTGGTACATGCCTGTAATCCCAGCTACTCGGGAGGCTGAGGCAGGAGAATCGCTTGAACCTGAGAGGCAGAGGTTGCGGTGAGCTGAGATCATGCCATTGCACCCCAGCCTGGGCGACAGGGCAAGACTCCGTCTCAAAGAAAAAGAAAAAAAAAAAAGAAAAGAAAGTGTACTTGACTAAAGAACAGGATATTACCATCATCCTGGGGTCACTCAGAGACCCCAAAGAAGTTGCAGCCTCCTTCATGGCATCAGTTTCTTCATCTCTGAAATGAGAATAGTAATTGCCTGGCTCTTAGATCAATGAAATAAAGATTAGTCGAGTGCATTTGAAATGCCAAGAGGCATTAGGAAGATCAGTGCCCTGGTACATTGGGAGTTGAGACTTGGTGATAAATTTAAACCAAAATAATGAAAATTAACCCTCACAATCATTTTTGAAAGTCTCTTGCTTTCTTGGGCTACAGATTACATCTCTCTCCCCTGATTCCCCCTCCATCTGGTCAGCTTTGCAGGATGACAGCCTCTGATTGGAGTTTCAATGGTTTCTTGCACATGTACTATTTTCCCCCTAAGATGTAGAATGCATTTGCGTTACATAAGAGTTGCTCCTGCTTGGCATTGTGGGTAAATTAAGATCCCCTAAAACATCCAAAGGCCTTCAGATGGAACATTGGAAACCAATGTCTTGGCGGGGGGTCAGGGGCTTGCATTTACATTTTGTGTTCCCCTTTAGTCGTGGGTTTTAAGAGCATCTTTCCCAGTTGTATGTTTATGTTGGTTGCTTTCTTGATTTCTTTTGTTCCATTTTCCCCTAGGCCCCCCTGTCTTCCCCCTAAACCACAGAAAATGAGGAGACCTAGGCCTCTTTCAGTGTATAGCCATAAACTCTTTAACGGCAGTATGGAAGCATTCATTAAGGTACTTGCTGGGGAGCCGTGGAGTCCGCGAATGCACCCAATGTAATGGCAGCCTCTGTCCGCCCGCCTCCCCACCAGCAGACAGCCCTGTCCTTGGCCAGGCCCTGTGGAGCTAGTTCCTCGCTGCAGCCTGCTCTTAGCTTCAGCAAGGACTTTTCACGGGAGCTGCTGTGGCCTCTAACCATTTGCTCCTAAGTGCCCTGCGCAATTCTCAGCCCTGGGGGTAGGGATCAGATCATGAAAGAACTCAGGGAAGTCCAAGTGTGGCTGAAATACCAGCATGGCAGGCCCAGCCAGCCACACTTCATTGCTTCAGCAACTGCAGTCCTAACACCTGAGGGACAGTCAGAGAAACCCCATTCCCTCACTTCATACCTACATCTCCCAAGAGGAGCTGGACTGAAAGCTGCACAGAGGAAATCCCTGTGGGTATCAGTGTGTTTTTATACACATGAATTTTTTTTTAGTTGCATATATACCAGCAAAGGAAACACATACAATTTTTATAAGAGAAAATCCTCCCACCTAGTTTTGCTTCCTGTTAGGTGGTCTGGGAGAAGGGAGAGAAGTTGAGGTTGTCCCTTTTGAATTCTAGGTTAACCCTTTGTACCTTAAACTAAAAGTAGTTTAGCTAGGCGAGTTTCTCTTTTCTTTTCTCTTTGGTGTAAAGGGTATGAGATTAAGCCATATCAGATATAATGGCTCAAGGGAAATTAAGAAGATGGAGAAGCGAAGAGCAGCAGCTGGGGAGATACTTGAGGAAGGGGAGAAGCACTCTTAACGTTACTTAGAGGAAGCAGGGAAGTCCCTGCAACTGATTTGAGAGCCCACTACCTTCTAATGAAGACAGTCTCTTCAGAGAAGATGGTAGATATCAATCAGGAGAAAAAACAAAGGCTCTTGGGCTTTGCCAATGATTTGGGGGTTATGGAGGCTGCCCATGCTCCACCTCTCTACTTGTGATCCTCAGACAGGGTCCAGCGCAAGACTTGCAGGACAGCAAGAGACTGGATATGGGTTTGGCCTTAGGCAGGGGAGGGGGTAAGCAGGACCAGCCTGGGTCCCAGGACTGTCTCTGCCTGTGGGCTGAGTTCTGGGGAAAGGAGAGTGGGGAAAAGGGAAAGTGGAAGACCAGGGCCCAAGTTGGGACTGCCCAGGGTCAAGGGATGTCAAGGGCTGCTGTAGGATGCCTAAGAAGACCAAAGCATAGAGGATTCCCAAAAGGGGGGGACCATGGATGCATCAGGAAGGAAGATCAGGAGGTGACCCAGAGGGAGTGGTTTATTGGGTCATGGAAGGGCAGGGCTGTGCCAAAGAAATCCTCTGTCTCCATCCTCCCTCCTCTCTCCTCCAAGACTTTCTTCTTTCACCCTTGCCCATAAAAGAGCCATGGTCCATGGTCAAGAGGGGGCTAGTTACTCTCCCTTCCCTCAAGGAGTCAGTAGTGGAGCTTGGGAGATTTTAAACACAAAAGGCAGAAAGTGGAAGGTAATTTAGTATGAGCACCTGGTGAGTTATCCCCACAGAAACAAGTTTAGGATAGGCACAGTGGCTCACACTTGTAATCCTAGAACTTTGGGAGGCTGAGGTAGGAGGATGGCTTGAGCCTGGGAGGTCAAGGCTGCAGTGATCTACAGTCATGCCACTCCAGCCTTGGTGACAGAGCAAGATCCTGTCTCAAAAATAAACAACAACAAAAAAAGAAGTTCAGAGCAAGAAGAGCTATGAGCTCAAGCCCAGTAGGCTTCTGGAGGCGCTTTGAAAGAAAGGTGGGAATACAGAGGAGAATAAAAGGACAGAAGGAATGATTGAAAGGAGGAACAGAAGGAATGAAGGCTCAGAGACAGAGACATCCTCAGTTTGCTTAGGTCTTTGGAAATGGGTGATCAGTCAGGATACTTGGAAGGAATCAACTCTTATCTGACAGTACTTGACAAGTAGATATTCTGTGAAGTATTTTCATAATAGAGAGGTCCTATACATAAGATGTGACTATAAAGTAATCTGACTTTATTCCTTCTGACCAACACATCATAACCTAGTCAACCACATGAGTGTTTGCCCCTTTGAGACAGTCACCTTGGGAAGCCACCTTACCTGAATGTTTCAGCATTGCTGCAGCTGCTTTGGTCAACCTTCTTTAGAGCCTGGAGCGTGGCCTTTACCAGTGGGGCCAAGACTATGTATTTGAATGGACACCTTGTCTTTGGAATAGAAAGCTCCATTTGAAGCTGAGCTTTGCGATGCCATTGGAGGTGGAAAATGGCAAGAGGAATATGCTACATTGGGGCTGTTCCACTGGCTCTGAAAAGAGCACCCCAGCAGCAACAGCCCAGAGCACTTGAGCAGTGGCAGCGCTGTTGGAATAAGTGCATCACCTCCTAAGGGGAAAAGTTGGAGGAATAATACTCATTTGACTGGGAGAAAAGGTGTGTTTGTTAAATACTATTTCATTCATTCATTCATTCATTCATTCATTCATTCATTTATTGAGGCAGTCTTGCTGTGTGCCCCAGGCTGGAGTACAGTAGCACAATCACGGCTCACTGCAGCCTCGAACTCTTGGGCTCAAGTGATCCTCCCACCTCAGCCTCCCAAGTAGGCGGGGCTACACGCATGCACCACCATGCTTGGCTAATTAAAAAAAATTTTTTTTTTTTTGTAGAGACAGGATCTTACCATGTTGCCCAGTCTGGTCTTGAACTCCTGGGCCCAAGGGATCCTTCCCAAGGGCCTCCCAAAGTCCTGGGATTACAGGCATGCGCCACTGCACCTGGCCTTACTATTGCATTGCTTTATAGTCACACTGTACTCATCACGTACCATCAATGCAGTTCAACAGACTCATGCTGTGCACCTACTATGAGCTAAGTGGTCAATGTTTTACAGCACAGTTTTACTGTGAAAGATTATTAACTTTCAGAGAATGAAAAGGCAGTATAATGTATTCAATCCTTCAACTATTGAGAATGGAATTTAATTTTCTATTATAATTCACATGCCTTCTGAAAGAACCTTGAACTAAGAGTCCCCAGCTTTGAAAAACCACACCTGTGAAAAGTTTTTTTAATAAAATAACATCACTGGGACATCACAATTATGATGGTTTAGAGGGACAAGGAAGCATCCCCCGGGTTAATAATCATAAGTAAATGTTGCTGGAGTTTGTTTTATACATTTCTTGGACCCTACCTGAATAAACAAACCCCTTTCAAAATCCTCGATGTTTTTTCCTCCTCCTCTCAGACAAAAGGAGAACTCATTTTTATAAGAGCCAATTTTGAAGCCCAGGAGGTTCACCTCTGGGACAAGAGGAGAATCCTCATCTTGTTTCTGTAAAATAAGCATGATAATTACCTACTTCATGAGTTTGTGAGGAGGATTAAATGAGCCAATATATGTTATGTTTCTAGAGCACGGGATAGCACATAGTAAGCACTATGTATTACCTATGATTATTAGCATTAATTTTAGCATATTGCTCATAGAGCCTGTTTGACCAGGCTGTTTGCTCAGTTCTGGGATTCTGGTAGATTTAGCATGTCAGGTAGCAGACAATTCCTGTTGTCGAGATGCTGAGAACTGGACAGATGACTCTAGCTAGAAGGCACACATCCTCCAGGAGCCTGGATGGGACAAGTGCTCACCCCAGAGGTGGACCTGCTGCACAGGGGGAAAGAACCGATGGCGCTCCCCTGAAAATGGGCATCACCAGTGGCTTTTAGTGAAAGTAAAGGCCCTAGTTCTGCCTCCAAGCTCATGAAGGCATTCTGACTCAACTTCCCTTTCTCCTCCAGGCCTTTCTCAGCTTTTGTATTCCTTAATGCCAGTGTAAGGCTCAAGAGGGGAGGAAGGAGAGCAAAGCCAAGTGGATACCCAAGAAAAGCAACTTAGGGTGTATGGCAGGGAAACATGGGAAGCTGTTTGGAATTTGGCGTCAGGTGGAAACCTATGGACATCTATCCAGAGGGTACCTTGTAGACATGATCTGTTAGAACTGAACTTTTTACCAAGAATGATGTTTCTTGAGCTGAATTCCAGACATTGTTCCAGTGGACATAAAGGTGTATTTCTCTCCTTTTTGTGGGCAGCTGGGCATACCTTATGGGGTCGTAGGTAGGCTTTTGTCCATGGGTGCATAAACAGTCTCTTTTGTTGAAGAGAAGCTAGGTACAGGGATGGGAATGAGTCCAGTCCACAAAGTTGCTGCTCTTTCACAAGGACTGAAAGAGGCCCCCATGTCAACTGGTGTCTGGGAGGGCAGCTAAGGCAGCCACATGGGAAGGCTGGCTGGGTGGCTTCCAGAAGTCCCATGAAGCTTCCAGGCTTGAGGGTGGCTCTACCCACAGGCTGGCTGTTTGGCAGGCTCCCCAGGACCTTGGCTGGCTGCCATTGCATTTCGGCGTTCACGGACTCTGAAGGATCTGCTTACTCTAACTGATCTTATTCCTGCATAATCTTTTCTTTTTCTCCTGCTCTGCTGCCTGTTTATTTTTTGTTATCAGAGGAAGAAGAAATGCTCGAACCAGGAACCAGGTATTTACTAGAAAGGCCCGTTAGCCCCATTCACCGCGATGGAAACTGTCTTTAGTGCTGACTTCCAGAACAGAGCCCACCTTGCCTGTTGCTGATGGGTCCATATTCTTGTCCTGTCCCTGGGCACAGTCAATCAAGGAAAGAATTCACAGGTGGGGTGTGGAGGAGCCAAGAACATATCCAAATCCATGCTGTCTTCACAAGAGCATATTACTCGTGCCTCATCGTTTACTCACCTTGTGAGGAGGGTAGGCCTTTGATTTGGCCCCTTTTAAAGAAAGTTTAAAAGAATTTGATGCTCTTTAAGTGACCCGGAATAACAGAGAGGTCAACCAATAATGGAATCCAAAAGAAAATGTCTCCCCTCCGCCATAATCATTTGTGGCTGTAGGCCAGTCTAGGAAGATGTCATTGAAAATACATTCACATCCCAGGTGCCTGTGTTGAGAATTGCATCTTTTTCAGCCTTTTAGAGTAAGGTTGGCCCCTGGATGGCCAATGGCTGACATTGGCTGCCTCTAGAGCTTTTCCCTGTGACATGTTTACTGTTAAATGCAGTATGCATCTGGGTGTTTAGTTGTGACTTCATGAGTAGAACTGGTCTTCTCTTCTTAGAGCTCAAAATTTCCACCGGGGGCCAGCCTTCCTTCTCTCTGGTGTGCCCTTAATTCTGACATTAGGTACTGCAGTAATAGGATGAGGACTTGATCCTTGAGCACTGAGAAAATAGTGTTGAGTTGGGACAAAATGGAGGGGGAGGCAGAGAACTCTTCAAGGCCAGACTCCAGCACCCTCCCTGAGGTGGTTCCCTCTCCACTGCCCAAGTGGGCCTGCCAGGCCTCCTGAGCCCAGGTTCCTTTCCAGTTGGGTAAGAAGACAGAGCATTTCTTTAAAACGATCATAGCTATGCCTTTTTGTGCGCACAGCTAAAGACTCTCTATTGTAACTGTCCGTGGAGACTTTAGGATTAGCAGTTCCTTGCTTGTTTTCCTACTAATCTGATGGTACTAATATTCTGGCTTGAGTCTGTAATCAGTGTTTGCAGTCTTTTTCCTGTGGTGGTTGTCAAGCCCCATAAAACTCACAATTTTTCTTTTCTCAAGGATTCAGGACAAGCTATACCGCTTGTAGTCGAGAGCTGCATCCGTTACATCAATTTATATGGTAAGCTGGATCTTGGGCCAGTGTTTTCAGCAATCTGCAGAACAGGTGCTAGGCTGTTCTGATAGGAAATGAGATTCTAATTTGTCCTGGAAGACTTCCCGTCACAGCTCTGCTTTTGAGGGGGAAAGTACTGCACACAGCAGCTGCTCTTCTGAGTGCTACTTTTGAGCCTGTGTGTTGGGTCATGGAGATCATGGTGAGAGGATCCAAGACCTAGGAAAACTGGAGAGTAGAAAGGGCATGGACAAGAGAACTCAACCCTACAGCTCTGTGCTTTGAGCACTGAATGGAGTTTGCCAGTAAATCAGCTAATACTACTAGATTGTAAGCTCCATGAAGGTATTAGGTTGATGCCAAAGTAATTGCGGCTTTTGCCATTACTTTTGAATGGCAAACACAACTACTTTTGCGCCAACCTAATAATGGTGTCTGGGATTTGTTAACCATGGTGTCACTAGAATGTAACTGGTGCTTATCCACTCATTCATTCCTCCAAAACTATATTTATTGAGTGCATAATAGGCACTGCTTTGGACAATGGGAATACAGACATGAACAAGACAGGTGCAATGCCTGCCCTGCATAGCTTACATTGCCAATGAAAAGGGCAAGGAAATTATCAAGTGGAAAAATAAATAATATCATTTGAGATAGTGCAAATGCCGTGAAACTAATTTAAAGGGGATAGAGAATGGCTGGAAAGGAGAGGAGGTGCTTTGGCTAAGGTGGTGAGGAGAGATTTCTCCGAGGGGGTGATGTTTGAACTAAGTAATACCTGAGCAGAAGCAGCCAGCTGTGCAGTCCAGGTGGAGAGAATGGAGGATGGCGAGTGGAAAGGCCTAGCATGGAGAGGAAGGTCAGTGTGGCTGGGTGGTAAGGAGCCAGGAAGATGGGATCAGAGACTTGGGTGGCAGAAGTTCAATATTGTTTAATTAAAGAGAGGAACAAGCATTTATTGAGCACATACTATGTACAAACCAAACTTTGACCAAAGCCTGCCTTTTGAGAGAAAATATTTCCTAAATTATAACGTGGAAAATTGTTTTATATAGAAAAACAGAGATAGGGAAAGGATCACAGGCTCCCCCATTAATTCCCATTAAGATGAAACAGACCTTTTAATTCCTTCAGTCGTACAGGCTGCTGTTATGTCCTTACTGTCGTGTCATGTATAAGGGTCTGCTCTTTGTTAAGGCCTTGTAGAAACATGTAAAAAAAGGGATAGTTTTACTTTAATAATTTAACCTCTCCCAAGTCCCAGCCAGAATGTACTCTGGAGTCTAGCTCTTCTTGAAGGCAGAACATGTCTGTGTACAGAGAAGGAAAGGTATTGATACAAACTTCTTGAGGCCTTTTCCTTTAAGCTCAAACAGAAGATCACAAGTGTAAGAAGCAGATGTGTCCAAGGATTTTGGCCAGCTGTACTTTACCGTGAAGGCCATTTCTGAAGACATTCATAGGGAATGACTCTGTTATAAAGGATCAGGGGGAGAAAGGGACAAGCAATGGGGAGAGTCACTGATATTCCCGGTAGTCTAATGAACTCAAGGTCTCGTGGATTTACTATTTCTTTTTCTGTATGTTTCTTTTTTAGGACTCCAGCAGCAGGGGATCTTCAGAGTGCCAGGATCTCAGGTGGAAGTCAATGACATCAAAAATTCCTTTGAGAGAGGTGGGTGCAGAGCAACCATCTTAAGCCTGTGGCCAGGGGAAGCCAGGGTGAATGTTCACATGTGTCTCAGAGCCAGTGGTGTGCAGAAGCCGGCCTGCAGTGGTTTGCAGGAGCTGATTGTGCACATCTCTTCCCAACTTCACATGCAGTGCCTTTGTCCTGGTACTTGGAATAAGCCATGGCTGGAGTGTTTATACCACAGAAATTGGCAAACACTAAGTTCTAATTGTTTCCTGCCAAAGAGTTAACTGTTTAACATTTACCTACCACCAGCACCAGCACCAGCACCAGCACCAGCACCAGCACCAGCACCACCACCACCACCACCACTACCACTACTACTGCTATTACTACTATTACTGCTTATGGGTGCTTTCTCCAGTGGACTGCACAGTGGTTGCTGGGAGAGGGCGCCTTGTAAAAAGCTCTGGATTATTTATGTGAATCTGTAAAGAATGCTACATTTTAGAATTGGAAGAACATAGAAAACACTGAGTGGCTTTTAGAATCTCCTAATTTTTAATTTTTTATGCAGTGTTTTTGGCAAGCCACACATTGGGGGAAAGAGATTATACACTCCCTCCACCCCTGGAGAGGTGACCTAGTTCCCATTTTGATTGAAACAAGGATATGAAAGCCTATTAGAAATGAGGTGGACCACTAGACCAGGACACATGTGATATATTTGGTGTAGCCTCTCTGGGGCTCAGAATCCCTGATAGGAACAGATGGCCAGTGACAGTGTCCAAGCCAAGTAAGGACTCACTGGGTCAGGAAACGCTCAATTCTTCTTACACCTCTGCCTTTGAATACTCAGTGCTTATCTCACTGCTGCACTGAAATGGGAAATCCATGCATTTTCATTCGAGGAAATATTTTCAATCCTGCTCCCTGATTCTAGAACAAAACCTAGCATTAGCAAGTCCATAACCTCATCCCAGGGGAGGAAAGAAGAGTTGGAATATCAGTATCCCAAATAATATCTCTGCCTGCAGTTTTCCTATTTGAAAAGGTCATGTCTCCATAGTCCACCCCTTCACAACTCTGATTTACTGCCTTCTTCTCTGAGTGGTTCTGGTACTGAAGACCCCAACCCCATACCCCTTTACTTGCAGTACATCACATCCCAAAAGGTATGGTTTACCCCTGTTGGCTGTGCTCTGAGCAGGCCTCTCTGTGTGTTTCCACCCATAGGATTCTTCCTACTTATTACGTAGCTCCCCTCCCACCCCAAAGGAGCTGCCTCTTGAGCAAATTCTCTGCGTCTCAGTCATCTCCATTCCATCCTGCGGTGGAGGAAGCATTCTGCAGCCCCAAGCAGTACTGCCGCGGCCCCCAGGCACAGACCCTCTGTGGATGTAGGTGCTCTGGCTTGGAACCATCTGTAGACAATGAGATTTGGCTGCATGTCATGCTCAGTGGCCTCCTGGAGTCTAGGGGAGCTTCGTTTCTGGAGCCTACTTGAGGATCTCGGGTGCTTAGAACCAGGGAGCCCCAGGACCTCCTTGCTCCAAGCTCCTACTCAGTCATCTATTCATTCACTAAACAAGCATGCACTGAGCCCTATACCATACAAGGTAATGAACAAGGGCCTGGAAATGCAATATGAACAAAACACAGTCACTACTAGTAGGGGAGCCAGTTTAGGCAACAGCCAGTATAATCCGTGCAATGATGGAATAGGCAATGGGGAGCATAGGAGGCCCTAGCCCAGCCTGGATGGAGTGGGGAGGAATAGCAAAGCCAGGGAAGGCTTCCTTGGGAAAAAATGCCTAAGCTGAGGCTTGAAGAGTAAGAGCCAGGGGAAGCAGGGGCAAAGAAAGGGCATTCCAAGCCAAGAGAACAGCATGTGCAAAGGTCAGAAAGCAAGAGGTCTCTCCCATCTGCGTCCATGATGCAAGTATCATTTGTCATTGCTCTTAGCCTCTCTTGGCAGCACTGGACAGTCCAATCCATAATGTTGTTTCTTCGTTTTCCCCAACTCCTTACACCCCTGCTGCCCTGTGTTCATTTACAATGAGCAGAACCATAGTCTGGAACCTTTGCTGGTTCCCTCCTCCTGGGCTCATCTCATTATACAGAATGCCTTGTCACCCTGCATTGAATCTCATGGGCAAACTCACTGCATGGTGCCTCTAGCCTGGCAACCACTTTGCCTGGCATTTCCCTGCCTCTCCATATTCTATATGTAACCTTGTTGCCACAGGCAACCCAACCCTTTCCCTACTCCGGTAGCACTGCTTTTTACCTTCTTGAATGTGATTTTCTAAGGTCAGCACCTCCTGTCACTTGCTTTGGTGCTTTGCAGGGGTGATGTGCAATTTAAAAGCATTCTTTGCTCCTAACAAGCCTTGGATCGCCTCAGGCAGAGCCCAGCTGGGCAGAGAACATCTGAACTAAATCTCAGCTGCAAAAAATATTTTTTCCTTTTTCTTTTCCTCATGGATGCAGTTGGCCTCACTCCCTCTCCCCATCGTTCCAAAACGAATCTCATTCTCTCGCCAGCCTGGTCCTTCTGCTCCACCTGAGTCGACAATGAAGCATGCATTCTTCTAAAAGAATCGTTCTAGTATGTCTCTTTTATAAAAATCCTTTCCTGGATTTTCTGGGTTGGCTGCTGCCAGATTTCTCACTTATTCTTTTCTGTTCCCTGATATTCACCAAGCATATGCCCTGGGTTTGGCTCCTAACCTGGCTTTCACTCAGGGCTGCCTCTTCCCACCCCTCCCCAGACTAGGGTCTTCCCTCTTCCTGGCCCTCAGCCTGCTTATCTCTGTGTTTCCCTGGCGACGGGTGGCCCAAACCTGGGCCCAGCTCAATATTTCTCTTCTCGCCCACTCTTCACATCCCACATGGTTTAACTCGTGACTAAATTTCCTCTCCAAACCAGTATGCCATGTTTTTCCTTTCTTCCTGTATTTTATTTATTTATTTATTTATTTATTTATTTATTTATTTAGTTGAGATAGAGTCTCGCTCTGCCACCAGGTTGGAGTGCAGTGGCGGAATCTCGGCTCACTGCAACCTCTGCCTCCCAGGTTCAAGTGATTCTCCTGCCTCAGCCTCCTGAGTAGCTGGGACTACAGATGCGTGCCACCTTGCCCGGCTAATTTTTTGTATTTTTGGTAGAGACAGGGTTTCACCATGTTGGCCAGGATGGTCTCCATCTCCTGACCTCATGATCCGCCCGCCTCAGACTCCCAAAGTGCTGGGATTATAGGCATGAGCCACTGCACCTGGCCAGTTTATTTAGTTTCTGAGACAGGGTCTCTGCCTCCCCCGGTTCAGGTGATCCTCCCACTTCAGCACCCTTCCATCCACCAAGTAGCTGGGATTACAGGTGTGTGCCATCATGCTTGGCTAATTTTTATATTTTTTGTAGAGATGGGCTTTCACCATTGAACTCCTGGGCTCAAAGCGATGCACCCGCCTCAACCTCCAGAATTGCTGGGATTCCAGGCGTGAGCCACTGCCGCCAGCCTTTTCCTTTGATTTTTAAAATTTAAATCCTCTAATCCCTGCAGGGTGCCCATTCTTCACCAGTTGTTAAAAGGGATTTGGGTCTTGTTCTTCCTTGGCTCTGTTTTTCCCTTCTTCTGAGTAGAGGTCTTCCCAGAGTTCCTTGCTTAAGGCTGTTGAAAGGAGCATGGTTTTCTTTTCCTTAAGCTCCTGAAAAGGGATAACATGTTGGAAATCCACTCCTGGCTTATTATTCCTAAATCTACTTTTTTTTTTCCTTCTCATATGAGTCAACCAGAGTTTTAGTTGGAATTCTTTTTGTTGTTGTCGTCAGTAAATCTTAAACTCACTGCTCAAGTTTTGAGCTCTCCCTATAAATCTTCCGGCAAAATGAAGGAGAGAGAGAGAAAAAAAAAAAAACACATCATGAAAAGGCAAGAATTAGCTGCTGAGCTGTGGAGTGAGCTGTGGTTTGCTCTTGTCTCCCAGAGGGTCCCCCACAAACCTCTGTAGGTGCCCTCTTTGTATGCACAGATGGGAGTGCTGAGGTCTCTCCTTATGGGAGGGCGTGCCTTGCCAAGGAGGCAATGGCTGTCTCCCCCTGTACAGATCTACGCAGGGTTTGGATGTGAGGCTAAAGTCATGCCATGCCTTGTAGGCTCTAGCACACTCTTGACTCTGGATCTGCCCCTTCTGAGATCTGTGTCCTGCCTTGAGAAGAGGGATGGAACCAGAAGATGCTGGGCGGGATTGTCATGTCGAGGGGCTTGAGGACCTGTGGCCAGACAGAACTGCCCTCATGAGAAAGACTGACTCAAAGCTTCCAGCAGCAGGTCTGACAGAGCCTTTAAGCACACACTGTGTGCTCAGTCTCTGCCCTGGGCACAGACCTGTCTTAAAGCCTTTGGCAACGCCCAGGTGATCTGGGTAAAAGTAAGCTCCAGGCAGGGCAATTTGGTAACAATGCCACCTCCCCAGGACATTAGCTAGCCAAGTGTGAACATGTCTTTCCTTCAGATTTGCCTGGAATGTTAGCTTTAATTCTCCTCCTGGAGAAAGCCATCATTCACAGGAACCATCCAGCTCATCTCCGGCTCTGGGATTCCATTCTCAGAGCCAAAACTGACTAGCTTGCAGAGAGCCAAAGGCCTGGGCTAATTGAAAAGAATGTTTGGGCAGTTCAGTTTATGGACTGAGAGCCTTGCAGGAGGAATGGCAAGAACTAATGGCGTGTGTATGTGTATGTGTGCGTATGTAAAGTCAATATGCTGATCATGCTTAACAATGGGAACTAGTACTAGGCAGCATGGAGGAAAATATCCATGTGTTTTTGAATTATGAGACCACAGGAATGATGTGTGGAGCTAATAGGGAAACAGCTTAATATGGTACAGTTTTTGAATTCCTTAGGCTGCTACAGGGATAGGAGGGAGGCTGAGGAGATAAGGCTTGGACATCCCCCACCCCAGTTCAACTAAGACAGCCTTGTTCTATAAGTTGGGATTTCATAGGAACTTTTTTACTGAGAAAAAAAGAAGGTTGAGATGTAAAGGATGAAAGGAAGGAAGGAAGGAAAGTAGGTCAAGATATACCTACCTACATAAGCAGGCATAGATGCAGACAGACAGATCCAAAAATCACAGGTAGAAGAAAGTGTTATCTCTCAGGGATTATGAGACCTTGGAGCTGCCAGTATCTGTTGTTGACTTTGTGATTGTGGGCATATTGCTTCATCTGCCAGGGCCTCAGCTCTCCTACAGGAGAGAACGGTGGTATTGGAACCATGTCTCCCTAGTGACATGCAATGCTGTTGTAAGGGTTAGAGTTCATCTGTACAAATGTGCTTCTCACTTGAGAAGTGCTGTGTGAATACAGGTGATTTTTTTGGTGTGTTTATTTTCTCTCTTCCTTCCCCACAAAGAAGTCTTATGGAGGCAGCATTCTCACCTCCTCCAGTGGGAACATTTGAGAGATTGACCTATCCAATACCAGTATCTGGGCCACCATGCATGATTGTTCACGCTGGGCACTGCACAAGGCTGCTCAGCCAAGAGAACAGATGGGAACTGAACTCTGGCTCATGCTCTGTACACTGCAAGCCCTGGTGCAGGAAGGCAGGGGGACCATTCTCTAATTCATACTGAAGCATGTTGGGGCTAGGGAGGCTGTGGCAGTGACATGTATTCACTTCCCACAGAAGCAGAGTAGAGAGATCCAAGGATGAGTTTCCAGTTCTGCTTTTCATTGCTTGCCAGCCCTAGAGGTGCTCTTAGCTGTTCAGGAGGAGGAGCAGCCCATTGTGCAGATGTATCTGAACATCTCAGGAAAGCAGCAGAAGGCTCCCTGCTGCCTTTCACCTCCCCCATGGAAATTCACAGTGGTGAACCTGCCCAGCAGCTCTGATTAAATTGAAAAGTGCTACTCCCCTGAGATACCATTTTCCCTTGTCCAACTGGCAAAAATTCAAAACACTGATGATATGCCAGGGGCAGGGCTGTGGAAAACAACATTCTTGAGATGGTGTTGATGGTAGGAATATAAAATGGCATAGCCCCAGTGAAGAATTCGACTCTGTCTGAAAAAACTGCATATATGTCTACCCTATGACCCAGCCATCCCTCTTCTGGGAACTGATCACAGAGATCTACCTCTATGCATAGAAAAACACAAGAATATTCACTGTGGCAATACTTAAAATAACAAAATAGTGGAAAGAACTCAAATGTTAACCCGTAAGAGATTGATTGTATAAATTATGATCTATCCATAAAGTAGAGTACTTTGCAGCCTTTAAAAAAATAATAAATAGAGGAAGATCTCTGTGAACTAATGTGGAGGGATTTCCAGGATTTCTTGTTAAGTGAAGAAAGAAGTTTATTTAGAAGTATACTACATTCTGTGTAAGAAATAAGAAGATATTAAAAATAGGCCTATGTATTTGCTCACACAGCAAGACAAACCAGAAATGAATGAAAATGGTTAAATATAAGGTGTGGAGGAGAGAAGGGTAAGAATAGGGCTTTTCTGAGTACAACTTTTGACTTTTGGACCCTATAAATGCTTTGTGCATTCAAAACTGTAAATTTTTAAAAAAGTATTTCTAAAAAAATTAATACCTAAAATACAAAGAAAACCAAGTATGCCACTTACCAAATTGATAACTACAGAGAGTAACTTTTGAACATGTACTCCGATCATACATTTTTAACAGCTTTATTGAATTGCATACCATAAGGTTCACCCATTTTTTAAAGTATACATACCATGCAGATCAAAACCACAAATATCATGTCACCCCAGTTAGAATGGCTATTATTAAAAAGGCAGACAATAACAGATGCTGACGAGGATGCAGAGAAAAGGGAACTCTTATATACTGTGGGTGGGAATGTAAATTAATACAACCACTATGGAAAACAGCATGGAGATTTCTCAAAAAACTAAAACTAGAACTACCATACCATTCAGCAATCCCACTACTGGGTATTTAACTAGAGGAGAATAAATTAATGTATCAAAGGATACCTGCACTCCCACATTTACCGCAGCACTATTCACAATAGCAAAGATACGGAAGCAACCTACATGTCCACCAATACATGAATGGAAAAAGAAAATGTAGTGTATAATATATAGTGGAATACTATCCAGCCATAAAGAAGAATGAAATCATGTCATTTGCAGCAACATGTATGGAACTGGAGGACATTATGTTAAGTGAAATAAGCCAGCCTCAGAAAGAAGATTACTGCATGTTCTTACTCCTGTGTGGGAGCTAGAACACTATCTCATGGACACAGAGGATAGAATGATAGGTGCCAGAAGGAAGGGTGAGTGGGAGTGGAGAATGAAGAGAGGTTGGTTAGTGGGTACAGACATACAATTAGATAGAATAAATAAGTTCTAGGGTTTGATAGTAGAATAGGGTGACGATACTTAGCAACACTATTTTGTGTATTTCAAAGTAACTAGAAGAGAGGACTTCAAATGATACCAGCACGTAGAAATGACAGATATTCAAGGTGATGGATACCTCAAATACCCTGACTTGATCATTATGTATTCTATGCATCTAACAGTTACATGTACACCTTAAATATTTAAAATGTTATATATCAGTAATAGAAAAAAATACATTTCAATGGTTTCTATTATATTTACAGAGTTAGGCAATCATCATCATGACGTTACTTCAGAACTTTTTCATCCTCCCCAAAAGGAATCTTGTACCCATTTGCAAGTCCCTCCCAATATCCTCCATACCCTGGCCACCAGCCCTAGGCAACCACTGATCTACTTTCTGTCTTCTGACCATATATATCTTTAGTGGGATACATTTTGAAGATAAAAATACTAAACAATAACATAAACAAAAGCCCTAGAAAGAAATCTCAAGTTGTGTGTAGCAGGTTTATTGTCAGTGGTAATATTGCTATTAAAACTGTTACACCATTGATTGTGTATTATAGGATAAAGCAGATGAATATAATTATTACTAATATTATTCAGAACCAGGATTTTTATGGTAAGAAAAAAATGTACAAATACAAAATAAGTGAAGGTAATGAAAACCTTATTGTATGAATAAGAAACATCAGTATGAACTCATGAAAAAAAAATTCTAGTTCTATCCACTGAAAGGATCTAGAAGGTCTTTATGACTCTTCTGTAGCAATGAGCACACCTAATACCTAGATCTTGGTGTCTCAATATGAGACACCATATTTGTTTCCTACAAAAAGCAAACAGAGCCCGCTGGAGAAATGTTTGATTCAAGATCTGGATCAAAGAAAGTAAAAAGTAGTTGGGGATTTTTTTTGGTCCAGAAAACAAGGAAGTGCTCATTGGAGGTCACATTAAAAGGACACAAGAAAGTATGCTCCATGGCTGAATTTGGGACAATTTAAGTATTCTAAAAAATATTGATGGTAATGGGTAATCACAATTCAGTTAAAAATTACAAAAACAAGTTCGTATAAATGTTAATAAAGGTGAGGGTGGGGGACAGGAAGACAGCTCCTCTTTACAAAAGAATGCCTGCTGATACACGGAGAAGAAATGACATAATTAGAAAATCACCATTTTGCAACCCCAGTGGAACAATTACTTTGGGCAAAAATCGTCACTGGATGCTAAAACCATTGGGTGAAACATGTTGGGCACTACATGCACATGGTCATCTCAAAGTATCATCTTGACACTTTGAGTACCATTTCACAGATCATACTTTATTACAAAGTGGGGGAAAATACCTTTATAATGTAGAGATCTGGAGGCCAACACCTTGACCCAGTGATCAAGGTTGGCATCACCAGCAGCAGGACAGCCTGACGTACGTGCCTTCTAATGGGATGCATTAAGGTGTCCATAACATCACCCATGTAGTGTTCTTGCCAAAAATATTTAATTGGAGTCTAATCATGAGAAAACAGACAAATCCAGAGTGTGAGGCATTCTACAAGACAACTGGCCAGGGCTCTTCAGAAAGAGCCGATATTGTAAAAAACAAACTAGCAAACAAAAATATCGGAGTGTATTTTACATTTAAAGGACCCAAGAAAAATAACCACCAAATGAATTGTGTGAATGTTGATTAGATCTTGGCTTTTGAAAAAAAGTCTGTAAAAGACACCATGAGACAACTGGGGATGTCTGAATGTGGGTTGTATATGAGATGTTCTTTTTGAATGGTTAATTTTCTTAGGTGTAATGATGTTGTGGTTACGTAGGAGAATATCCTTATTCTTAGGAGAAGTGTGTTGAAGTAGTTAGCAGTGGTGTGTTTTGATGTCTACAAAATAATCTCAAATAGTGGAGCAACAATAAATATAAATACAGAAAGAACGAGAAATCAAATGTGGCAAGATGAGTGTAAGCGAAGTGTGATGGGCATTCATTATTTTATTTTTACAACTTTTCTATAGATTTAAACATTTTCAAATAAGTTGCAGGGAGAACTTTAAACTTGCTGAAATAGGGGGCCTCATATGTGGGGGAGACTTCTCCCATCTGCCTTTCCTGTGGTTCAGGCTGGACCAGGTCATCTCTTCTGCCATCTGCACGTTCTCTGACTCCTTCCCAAGCTGAAACATCATCTCGTCTCTTGTTTCCACTCAGGTGAAGACCCCCTTGTGGACGATCAAAATGAACGAGATATCAATTCAGTCGCTGGTGTTTTAAAACTGTATTTCCGAGGACTGGAAAACCCACTCTTTCCTAAGGAAAGGTTTCAAGATTTTATATCTACTATTAGTAAGTATTTCCCAGGTGAAATGATCAGTTCTTTGACAAATCATTGTTGGAGTTGAGCTACAGGCTTATTGCTGTGCTAGGCATAGAGGAGGAATATTATGAAAGGCGAAGTGTGACGTGCATCCTCGTAGAATTGAAAGAGGAAATAACAAGATGGTTTATAATGAAAGGGCTAATGGGCATGTCACACCCCCTGGGTAGAGAAGGAGCTCAGAGGAGAACCAGAGGAAGACTTGATTTCGCAGATCAGAGCCAAGAGAGAGTGCTGGGAGCAGAGTGTTCCAGGAGGAATGAGCACGGGGGATCCTGGGAAGGGCTAGGGACATAGACCCAGTGGGACCAGCCAAGAGGGTGTCCCAGCCTGTGCATGGTGCAAGAGGTTGGAAGGGGAAAATGGAGCAAAAGGGTGAAGACCTTGAATGCCTTGCAGACATTCCAGAGCTTTTCCCCTTGGGTGATGGGGAGACGTGGAAGGTCTAGAGGTCAGGTCAGCAGCATGACCAACAAGGGAAATGCTGAAAGTAAGTTGTCTGGGGATTTTCTCTGACATTGCTAGTTAGTTGTGAGAAACTATTATGTTTCTGTGGATAAAATCAGGAGGAACCCAGTCTAGGGGGCTGATGTCATGGCACCTTGACTCTGAGATACCCAAATCCAAGATAACCTTTTGGAAATTTTTTTAAAAAATAAGCTTTCAACTTTAGAATATTGGAATTTTAGTCGTTTAGAATAAACTTTTAAATTTGATTCACAGAAAAGTTGCCCCATACCCAGTTTCATTTGGGATGTTTCTCACAGTACTCTGAGAGATATTTGCAGCCAGGAAAGTGTCCCAGGAGATGGCAAGAGAAGAGGGAGATTTGAGCTCTCTTTTATTGTGTGTGTAAAAGACCTTTCTGTTCCTCTCTTCTCTCCACACTATTCCCTGCTTATCTTTCCAGACCTCCATACTACAAGCTGTATTCTAGACTGCAGAGGTCTGACCCTGTCTGAGCCCTGTATCAGTTACTCAGCCAGTGTTTCCAGAACCCCAAAAATCCTGTTCCTGTACAGGACGCTGAGCAAATTTCAGCTCTAGAATGACCTGGAAACAGGGGTCAGAGATGAGATCCCAAGCATCTGCCAGACTTTGGCTGATAGCTACCTTGAGAAGTGGTGATTTATTTGATGTTCATTTCCTGAGCAACTACTATGTGTCAGGCCTGTGCTGCAGCTGGTGTTTGTAAAGAGTTTAATAAAACATGGTCCCTGCCTGTGTCTGTCAGGACTCATAGGTGACAGAAACCCAGCTTAAACCTGCTTACTTCATAAAAGGGAAGGCACTGTTCGGGAACCTGGACAACTTAGGTCCAGCTGGACTCAGACCTTCACACGGCATCAGCAGATATATGCCCCCTCTGTCTCTATGCCAGCTTCACTGTTAGGTGGGATCCTCCTCTCAGGGGCCTCCACTGTGCTCCAGGCTTCCCTCTACCCAGGTCCAAGAGGGCACCTCCCTGTGGGTTTCTCACAACCAAAGTCCCAAGAGTTGACTCTGATTGGTTCTTGATTAGGCCACACCTCCATCCCCTCCCTGTAGCTAGGGAGATGGATGCTCTGATTGGCCAGGCCAGGATCACCTATGATCCCCAGAATCAAGAATAGAGCTGGCTCCCCCATCCACGTGGGTTGATATAGGAGATGTGGCAAGCGAACGTTTGTTGCTTTGCTCTCTGAGGATGAAAGGCATGCTCAAAGGCCCCTTTATGTTACAGAACTGGAGAACCCAGCCGAGAGGGTGCACCAGATCCAACAAATCCTCGTCACCCTACCCCGCGTGGTCATTGTGGTCATGAGATACCTCTTCGCTTTCCTCAACCAGTGAGTGTCTGGCCAAGGGGCCCCTTTTTGACTCGGGCCTGGCCTCTTTTGGGAGGGGGTGTCTTGAGGCTTTTGCAGATGCTGTTTTTAAAGGAGAACATGGAACCCTCCTGGATTTGTATAGAGTCCCTCAAAAGAAAAAAAACACAGTGGGAGGACTTGCCTTTCCCAGATGATTTGTGGGTAACTCCTCTCTCCTAGCCTCTCCCAGTATAGCGACGAGAACATGATGGATCCCTACAACCTGGCCATCTGCTTTGGGCCTACCCTCATGCACATTCCTGATGGGCAGGACCCTGTGTCCTGCCAGGCACACATCAATGAAGTGATCAAAACCATCATCATCCATCATGAAGCCATCTTCCCCAGCCCCCGGGAGCTAGAGGGACCTGTGTATGAAAAATGCATGGCTGGAGGGGAAGAATATTGGTAAGATGCCATTCCTCTTAATATTATTATTATTATTATCATCATCATTGTTATTGCCATTGAACAGGAACAATAAGAAACCCTTCAGTTTTCTTACTGCTTGATAGTCGGTACTTTCATATACATTTTCTCATCTGAGCTTCACAGCAGCTTCACATGAGAGATAGGTACATCAGTTAGGATTCTCTTGGTTATAAGGGACAGACATACAACTCAAATTGCCTTTAGCCAAATGGGGCTTCATTGATTTACTTAAGTAAAAAGTCTGGGGATATCTTCAGGTATAGCTTGATCCAGGGGCTCAACTATTACCACAAGGACTTGGTCCTGCAGTCTCCATTCCTTGGCCCTGCTTGATTCTGTGTTGGCTTCATTCCTGGACAGCTATTTCCTTGGTGGTTGCAAGAAAGCAACCAGCAACTCAAGATCTATAACTCACTCTCTTATCATCTTCAATAGAAAAAGACCCTTTCCTTCCCAAATGTTCCAACACAAGCTCAAGAATTGTGTTTCATTGCTGAGGTTTGGGCCTGGTGAAGTAATCACCTTGGTAAGGAGATGCAATGCTTTAACTGGCCATGTGAGTCACAAGCCCATCTCAGGAAGCAGGGGAGTGAATAGTCCTCACTTCAACTTTATGAACTGAGTGTGACACTTCCTACCCTTGTCTCCTCTCACCTAGGAGTTCTCTTTTCCAGACAAAGTGAGCTCAGTTTCTTGGCGTGTCCAACATCATGTCAACAATCACTAGTTTGGGACCTCTGTGTGCCTGGTATACCTGGTACTACACTAGGTCTTAGGAGAAATATTTTAGAACCTTTTCAAAGTCAGGGCTTTAAAAGCTTCCCCAGGCTAAGACCTTAAAATGTGAAGACAGGAAAAAAATGTTTAAATGTGGTGAAGACAGGAAATTCAGGACACTAAATGACAGAGACCAAAGCGTTTCTACTATTTCTTTATTTCCAATTCAGGAGAGCACACAGCTATATATTTAGGTATTACCCACACTGCCTTCAGCCAGGTGCCTACAGGGCAGTTTGTTTTTTGATTGTCAAAGCATTCCTGGACTTTTGAATTGCCTTATTACTGTGAGCATATTTGGGCAGCTGCTTCAAAGAAGGAAGGTGTTCCAGCCTTTGTGTTTCCTTCCCACATGCCTCCCTGCATAGAAATACTGGGTCATAGTGGTGTCTAATCACAGCTCTTAATCTCGTTTGAGGCACTAGGGAGCAAGTCCATCCCTGTTCTGTAACAGAAACATTAAACAGCTGGCAAGCATAATTTCTGGACAAAGAGAATTTTCACACAGTTTTTGCAACCATTACCAGTTCTCTTTTCTTGCTACAATGTATGTAATTAGTGTTCTGGGAAGGGACCCACAGATCTTCATGTACTTATCAAAGAACAATGTACAATAACCACACTTTTCTTAATCCTATTTGTTTCCCACGAGACTGTAAAACTATTAATTACATGGTAATTTTGGAGCTTCCAAAACCAAAAGGGAGACTTGGCTGAGGGTCTCAGCACAGTAGACAACATTAATTCATTCAACAAATCTTACCAAGCATCTGTTGTGGGCTGGATTCTGTGCTGGGAGTCAGAGATGTAACAAAACAGGATTGACCCCTGGTGCAGGAGCTCTGATGGAATAGGAAACAAATGGCTCCAGAAGTGGGGCTTCCTGAGCCAATCTAGGGAAATCAGGAAGGGCTTCCTGGGGGAAGTACAGACTGAGCTGAGACTGCAGAATGAACAGGAGCCAACCCAGTGAGGAGTGGGAAGACCTGGAGCATTCAGTAGAATGAAAAGTAGTTCAGTGTGGCCAGAGCATAGCATGTGTGACAGGGGAATGGTGAAAGGATGAGGCTCCACAGGTTGGATAGAGCCAGCTATGAAAAATCTTGGAAGCCATTGAGTTTGGTCCTGATTCAGGTGGCAGTGGAGAATTTTTCATAATAAAATGCATATTCCTTTAAATGGCATTGCAAATGTCAACTCCTTTGAGAAGCCTTCTCTGTCCACTCTTTATAGGTCCCCTCTGCTGTTCTTGTCTCTGCCCATTTATTTCCTGTATAACACTACATAACATAACTTACAACTGTCTTATTTAATGGCCTATTTACTTCGTTTTTTTTCTTGACCCTCTCCTTACAATGTAAGCAACATGAGGCCAGGAACCTTGTCCACCTTAATCTATCATTGCATCCCTCCTGCCAGCACACTGCCTGGCATATTAGGACTCACTCAATGGCCAGCACACTGCCTGGCATATTAGGACTCACTCAATGGCTCTATAAAAAAAAAAACAAAACTGGCTGATTATGTGAATTAACCCTTGCCTCAAGAAGCTTATAATCTAGTGAGGGGGTAGTACCTGGTGAAATTATACCAGCACAGTAACAACTAAATCTGATGGACTGGATTACTCAGCCACCATGCCCATCATGGTTGCCAGTCTACTCTCACTGCCTGCATCAGTCGGGGCTTTTGCATGCAGAAAGACAGGGCAGCCCTTGTTAGCTTCATCTTACCTCCTGGGATATGTCACCTCAGCTATAAGACAAGAGAGTCAGGCCAGATGAAATAACTCATGGTACTTCAAAGGGTTGTTTTTGTTCTGGCCTGTGGTCCTTAACGATTATAAATGCTGGGGTTTTACTACTGCCCTCTGGATCTTACAGAACATGTAAGCATTGACAGTCTTCACCAAGAAGACAGCTCAGCAAATTCCAGGGCTAGGAGGGCACTGGGGGAGATATTTGGGAAGCTTCTCAAGGAGGAGGCTGGGAGTAGTTTTCTGATTAGGAAGATCCCTGGAGTGGTCACATGGAAAAGATAGGATGGTATAGGCCTGCATCTGAGCTGCGGGAGGGCCCAGAGGCCAACTGGACTGGCATGAGAGGCTGAAGATGCTGTGAGGGTAGATAACCGCCCCCCGCCCCCCCCAGTGAGTCCCCTTCCTGTGTTTCCTTGCAGTGACAGCCCACACAGTGAGCCAGGGACCATCGATGAAGTTGACCATGACAATGGCACTGAGCCTCATACCAGCGATGAAGGTGAGTGAGGGGGATCCTGGGGACAAGGGATTCTTCATTCTCACACTGACTTATGTCAGCCCAACCACAGGGCTGGCCCACGTAGACCTCTTCAGCTTTCCAAGTCAGCCATCTGTCCTTCAGAATAGATGAAGACCCAGAAAAACCTTCATGGCATGCCCCAAGTCCTGGCATGGGCCTGACACAGAGCAGATCCTCATAGGCTCATACTGTGTTCACCACACCCCACACCTAGCCCACTTCATTCCTTAATGTGTCCTGCCTGGCCCAGGTACAAATCCTAAGTGACATGAGTTCCCTAAGTAGAAAGCAAGCTCTGTTCCTCCATCCTTCCCCAGTGAGGGTCTGCCCTGTGCCAAGCCTGTGCTGGGACTTGGGCACAGGGATGAACAAGATGTCAGTCCTCAAGGAACTCCCAGTCTGTCACCAGATCTTGACAGGTTGGAAGTAGCTTCTCATGGTGCAAAGCGATAATGCCAGATTACAGGTTTGTCTGGTGCATTGGGCACCCTGGAGATGAAATCAAAGGGTGATGATCCTGGGAAGTGTGTGGTGAGAGAGAGAGAGAGAAAGGCCAGTCAAGACCTTTCTCCAGATTCCTCCACCTCTTGCAGACAAGGAGAGGAGAGTCGGACTAGTCTCTAGGGAAACTGGACTGCATAGACAAGCAATCGGAACCATATGCCAACTTATCCATCAGGCAGAGTAGGCATAGTGCCAAGGGCCCATAGTACTTGTAGAGGTCCACTAAAATGTTTTAATTTGTTTTAAAATAAGAAAAAAAATGAACACAATATCCAGGCTGGATTATATTTGTCTTTATATTAATGCAGTTGTAAAATATAATTTTTAACTTTTTTTTTTGAATGGAGGAAGGGACCCATGCAGGCAAAAGTGTCTAGGACCCTTGAAAGTTAGAACACAGCCCGGGATGCACCCAGCACCTGGGATAGTTTTCCTTTTTAAACATCATGGCTTAGCAGTTCTCTTACTTGTCCTTTGTGTTTCTCTTGTGGGACCGGGTCATGTTGGCCACCACATTTGTCAGGAGAGCAGGGCAGGCATTCAGGTGACAGTTCTGGGAACTGGTAAAAGAGACAAGACATAGATGGGTTTTCACATTCTAGTAGGACTATTTCAGTTGCTAATGACAGAACCCCCAACTCAAATCAACTTAAGCTTAAAAGGGAGTAAGTTCCTATACCTGAAAAGTCCCAGGGTTGGCACGGCTTCAGGCACAGCTGGATCCAGGAGCAAGGGTGATTTTTGTCAGCACTTTGTCTCTGTCTTCTTGTTCTGCTTCCCTCTGTGCTGGTTTCATTCTCATGTAGGATCTTCCTGTGCAGTGGTCTCTGGCAATTCCAGGCTTTCACCATCACCTTACCCAAAGTCTCAATGGAAAAGGGCTTCCTTTCTATAATGGTTCCAAGAGAGGTCCTGGGGTGGAGTCTCATTGGACTGCCTTGAGTCATGCACCCAGGCATGGTCCAGTCCCCATGTCCTGAGAGGGAGCTAATGGGTCAGACCCGGGTCACAGGTACAGAAAAGCAAATCCAGATATCACGTTCAGCTTGATCAGACTCCTGAGAGGCTAAAGTCATCCTGAACTGAGGAATGTGTCCTGCAGAGGCTTTGTTTGGAGATGTGAAGGCTGCCACCTTCTGCTTATTCCTGGTGATTTGCTTTTCTCTTTCTTCCTTTTTATCTTCTGCCGACCACCTCCAGTTCTCCCCCTCCCTCTATCCCTTTTAACAGCCCCCACCCCGTCCTCTCCATCTGTTGCTCTTCTTATTTCTGGATCTCTTTCTGTCTGTCTCTTTATCTCTCCCTCTAGCTTGCTCTGTCTCTCCCTCTCTCCTACTCCTGACATTTCCTCTCCTTTGTCTTGACCAAAGCACCTGCCTTCCTGGGGCTGAGGTCCCTGTCAGTCCCTTTGCTGGTTTTTCCACAGCTCCTCGGGCTGATGGGCAGAAGGCTGCTCTGGACACCAGGACTGAAGATGAGGAGGGACAGAGAGAATAGGGCTTGCTGGGTCAGCGAAGAAGCAGCCATGGTACTCACCCAGCGGTGCTTCATCCCCATAAGAACCACCCCCTAGAAAGTGCTACCTCCCCCTTCCTAGGTTAAAGATTCACAGTGGCCCCCAGAATGCATGAGTCAGAGCTTTGGGTCCCTGTCCCAGATGATCCTTCTTCTTTTTGTTCTTTGTAAGGCTGCTGGTTTCTGGGAATGACAAAGGCAGGGAAAATCATCCTGGAAGGGAAGCAGCCACAGGCTGGGAGAGCCAGTTTCATGTTCCCTGAAGGCTCTCAAAGTATCCTGTGTGTATTAGTGGGGGGTATTGAATCAGGGGCACTCTTTGGTGGAAAATAAATTGCATTTTCTAAATGTTACATTCATGCCATCCCTGGCCAAACAGTGGCAGAATAGTGAGCTGCAGAGACAGTTAAGGGGTCACCGTGCTCAGAAAAAAGAGACCTGGAATTGAAGCCCAGAGGGAGTCCTTATGGTCATGTAATCTGAGGCAAGCCACATCACCTCTGGCTTATATTTCCTTATCTATAAAATGGGAATGACAGCACCAAGCAAATTATGGCACGGGTTAAAATGAGGTGACATATGTGAAGGAGCCTAGCACAGTGCCTGGGACAGGGAGGTGGATAAGAAACATCAGTGGACTCTGTATCAAACAGACATCCTTCCTAATCCTGATAGAGAAACTGAGTCCTGGAGAATTTTCTTGACCCAACTGGCATTGGCAATTATTGGTAATTGGCAGCCAAAACCTCCTGATTTGTTTACCTGTTTCCTCTTAAACATTTCATTTAGGGGATCATCAACGTCTATCTTCTTTTCTCTTGACAGCACCCGGTATGAATGGAACCCAGCAGGCCTCAAAGGTCAAATCAGGCAGAGAACCATGAGTCCAGGTCTTTGTCATACATGAATCAGCCAATGAATGCCAAATTGGAGGAACAATTTAGTTGTTTGTGTATCTGTTGCCTTTCTTGTCTCAAAGATTCTGTACCAGCTGGGTGTGGTGGCTCACACCTGTAACCCCAACACTTTGGGAAGCTGAGGTGGGCAGATCACTTGAGCCCAGGAATTCGAGACCAGCCTTGGCAACATGGTGAAACTCCGTATCTACAAAAAAAACCAAAATACAAAAATTAGCCAGGCATCGTGGCATATGCCTGTGGTCCCAGCAACTCAGGAGGCTGAAGTGGGAGAATTACTTAAGCCCAGGGAGGCTGAGGCTGCAGTGAGCCATGATTGTGCCACTGCACTCCAGCCTGGGTGACAGAACAAGGCCCTGTCTCAAAAAAAAAAAAAAAAAAAAAAAAAAGATTCTATACCTAACTGATGCCTAGTCTCCTGTCTTGAGTCTGATAAGTCTGGAAATTCCATAGTGCTTGCTCTTTGGTCTCCAAGATTTATATAAAGAAACCATGGTTAGGCCAAGGATCCTTGACTAAATGAAAAAATGAAGGCAGCCTGTCACTAACAACCTTATTAATTGGAAGCTAAATGAGAAACAAGATTATGAGATTATAAAACCACTAAAATCAGTGACAGGGGCATGTTCATATGGGTGATATGTCCATTTTCAATTATTATTGTGCCACCATTCTCTTACTGATATTTTCCTGAAATTTTTGAGGTTACCTTTGTCTCCTCCCCGTGTTGTTCCGTTTACAATTTCATATAAATGGTGTTGTACAGAATACAGTTGTTTGGCTCTGTCCTCTTTCACTCTGCATAATATTCTGAGATTAATCCATGTCCTGTGTGTTAAGGTGAGGTTTTTGATGGTATTAAAATGACATTAGTCCATTTATGCACAAACACCCCAGTTCTGGAATCATAGCCACCTCTTTTCTTTTCTTTTCTTTTCTTTTCTTTTTTTTGAGACAGAGTCTCGCTCTGTCACCAGGCTGTAGTAAAGTGGTGCAATCTCGGCTCACTGCAGCCTCCGACTCCCTGGTTCAAGCGATTCTCCTGCCTCAGCCTCCTGAGTAGCTGGGATTAGAGGCACGTGCCACCACGCCCAGCTAATTTTTGTATTTTTTAGTAGAGACGGGGTTTCACCATGTTGGCCAGGCTGGTCTCAATCTCCTGACCTCGTGATATGCTTGCCTCAGCCTCCCAAAGTGCTGGGATTACAGGCATGAGCCACCACACCTGGCTCACTCCTTTTCATAAGAAATTAAGAACAATAGAAAAAAAGAACAGCGTCCAATTTCTATATGTTCCTAATCCCTAGTAATAAACATGGTAAACTGGCTTTCGGCATTTGGCTCAGGCCTTATACCTAAGAAGGACCCTGCCTTCTTTTTAAAACCACTTTATTGAGTTATAGATCACACACCACACAATTTACCCTTTTAAAGTATACAGCTGAGTGATTTTTTTGTATATTCACAGATAGGTGCAACCATCACCATGGTCAATTTGAGAACATTTTCATCATCTTGAAAAGAAGCCCTGTACGCTTTAGCTATCACTCCTTACACCCTCCCCTCCCTAACCCCCACATTTCTCCCAGCCCTAGTCAGTGCAACTGTAAATCTACCCACTGTCTCTATGGATTTGTCTATTCTGGACATTTTATATAAATGGAATTATATAATATGTGGCCTTTCTCTTAGCACACAGTTTTCTAGGTTCAACCATGCTGTAGCGTGAATCAGTACTTAATTTTTGATGGCTGAATAATACTTCACCCCATGAAAATGCTACTTTGTTTATCCATTTGTCAATTGATGGACATTTGGGTTGTTTCTACTTTTCAGCTATTATGAATAATACTGCTGTAAACGTGTGTGCAAGTTTTTGTATAGGCAGAAGTTTTCATTTCTCTTGAGTATATACCCAAGAGTGGAATTGCTAGGTCATATGCTAACTCTATGTCAGTCATTTTAGGAACTGCCAGCCTGTTTTCCAAAATGACCACACCATTTTGCAATATCATCAGCAGTGTATGAGGATTCCAATTTATCCATATCCTTGCCAGCACTTGTTATTATCTGACTTTTTGATTCTTGTCATCCTAGTGGATGTGAAGTGGTATCTTACTGAGGTTTGGATTTGAATTTCTCTGATGACTGATAATGTTCATCATCTTTTCATGTGCTTTTTGGTCACTTGCATATTTTTCTTCAGATCCTTTGCCCATTTTTACATTTGGTTATTTGCCTTTTTATTATTGAGTTGTAACAGCTCTTTATATATTCTAGATCTAAGTCCCTTATCAGATACACAATTTCCAAATATTTTCTCCCATTCTATGGCTTGCCTTTTTATTGGTGATACCCTTTGAAGCATGAAAGTATTTCATTTTGATTGAGTTCCATTCATATATTTTTTCTTTTGTTGCACATGCATTTGGTGTTATATCTAAGAGGCCTTTGCCAAATCCAAGTTCATGAAGATGTATTCATGTATTTTCTTTTAAGAGTTTTAGAGTTTAGAGTTTTAGAGTTTAGATCTTTGATCTATTTTGAGTTAATTTTGGTATAAGGTAATGGTCAAACTTTATTCTTTTGTATGTGGCTCTCCAGTTGTCCCAGCACTATTAGTTGAAAAAAATTATTCTTTTCCACATTGAATGGTCTTAGCACCCTTATGAAAAAAGTCCTTTGACTATAGGTGTATGGATTTATTTTTGGACTTGCAATGCTATTCCACTGACCTATATGTCTATCTCTGTGTCGGTACCATACTGTCTTCATTACTGTTGCTTTGTAGTAAGCTTTGAAGTTGGGATGTTTAAGTCCTCCAACCTTGTCCTTCGTTTTCAAGATAGTTTTGGCTATTCTGGGTTTCTTGTGATTACATATGAATTTTAGAATCAGCTTGTCAGTTTCCACAAAGAAGTTAGCCAGGATTCTGATAGGGATTGCATTAAATCTGTAGGTCAGTTGGGAATATCACCCTCTTAGTAGTGTTAAGTCTTCTGATCCATAAACACAGGATATTTTGCCAATTATTTAGATCTTTAATTTTTTTCAACAATGATTTGTAGTTGCCAGAGTGGCAACTACAGAGTGCCTTTTATCCTTTTATCTTGAAAGGATATTAGATTTTGTCAGTGCTTTATTCCTCTGTATTTTATTTTTTATGCTGATGTAAGTGAAATTGTTTTCTTAATTTCTCTTTTGAATTGTTCATTATGATTGTATGGAAATATGATTGATTTTAATATATTGTTCTTGTATCCTGCAATCTTGCTGAACTTATTCATCCAGTCAAATATTTTTAGTGATTTCCTTATGTTTTTTTATATATAAGATTATATTGTCTATGAATAGATATATTTTTACTTCTTTTCCAGTTTGGATACCTTTTATTTCTTTTTCTTGGCCAGTTGGCCCAGCTAGACTCTCCAGTACCACACTGAAGTGATGAGAGTGGACATCCTTGGCTAACTCCTGATCTTATGGGGAAAGCATCCAGTATTTCACCATTAAGTATGATGTTAACTGTGGGTTTTTCATAGATGCCATTTGTCAGGTTGAGGAAGTTCCCTTCTATTCCTAATTTGTTGAGTGTTTTATCTTGAAAGGATATTAGATTTTGTCAGTGCTTTTTCTTCATCTATTAAGATGATTGTATGATTTTTGTTTTTTTATTTTACTGATAAGATGCATTATATTAATTAATTATTTTTAGATGTTAAAACAATCTGGCAGTCTTGGGATAAATTCCACTTGTGTATGGAGCATAGTTCTTTTTATGCTACTGCATTTGGCTTGCTAGTGATTTTTTCTTTTCTTTTTTTTTTTTTTTTTTTTGAGATGGAATCTCACTCTGTCATCTAGGCTGTAGTGCAGTGGCACAATCTTGGCTCACTGCAACCTCTGCCTTCTGGGTTCAAGTGATTCTCCTGCCTCAGCCTCCAAAGTAACTGGGATTACAGGTGCCTGATACCACACGAGGCTAATTTTTTGTATTTTCGGTAGAGACAGGATTTTGCCATATTGCAGGCTGATCTCAAACTCCTGACCTCAAGTTATCTGCCCAGCTCTGCCTCCCAAAGTGCTGCGATTACAGGCATGAGCCACCGTGCCTGGCCGGGTTTGCTAGCATTTTGTAGAAGATATTTGCATCCATATTCGTAAGAAATACTGGTCTGTAGTTTTCTTGTGATATCTTTGTCTGCTTTTGGTATCAGGGTAATACTTGCCTGGTGAAATTAGTTGAGCAGTGTTCCCTTCTCTTCTAGTTTTTGGAAGACTTTATAAGGAATTATTGTTAATTCTTTTTTAAATGTTTGGTAGAATCCATCTGGGCCTGGGATTTATTTGTGGATAGTTTTTTGATGATTGATTCAATCTCTTGTTATAAGTATATTCATATTTTTTATTTCTTCTTAAGTCAGTTTCAATAGTTTGTTTCTTTCTAGGAATTTATTAATTTCATCTAAGATATCCAACTTGTTGGCATATAATTATTCATAGTACTTCTTTATGATCCCTTTTCTCCTATAAAATAATGGTAGTAACGTCCCCTCTTTCATATCTGATTCCAATAATTTGAGTCCTTTCTCTTGTTTTCTTGGTTTATTTAGCTAATGGCTTGCCAATTTCATTGATCTTTTCAAAGAACCAGCTTTTGGTTTTATGATTTTCTCTATTGTTTTTCTATTCTCTATTTTATTAATTTCTGCTTTAATCTTTATTATTTCCTTCCTTCTGCTAGCCTTAGGTTTAGTTTGCACTTTTTTTTTCCAGTGTCTTAAGGTGGAAGTTTAGGTTATTGATTTGAGGTTTGGTTTTTGTTCCCCTAATATAGGCATTTACAGCCATACATTTCCTTCTAAGCACTGCTTTAGCTGCATCCCATAAGTTTTGATATGTTGTATCTTCATTTTCATTCATCTCAAAGATTTCTCTTTTGATTTTTTTCTTCAACCATTAATTATTTAGCAGTATGCTGTATAATTTTTGCCTATTTGTCAGTTTCCCAGTTTTTTTCCTGCTATTGATTCCTACTTTAGAAGACACTTCTTCTATAGAAGAAATCGATAATTTTATATTACTGTGGTAGAAGACCACATTTTGTATTATTTGTATCATTTTGAATTATTGAGGTTTGTTTTATGGACTAGCATAGGGCATACCCAAGAGAATGTTCCATGTGCAGTTAAAAAGAATGTATAGTCTCTTGCTGAGTGGTGTGTTCTATAGATGCCTGTTAGGTCTAGTTGGTTTATAGTGTTGTTTGAGTCTTCTATTTCCTCTTTGATCTTCTGTCTAGTTGTTCTTTCCGTTATTGAGAATGGGGTATTGAAGTCCCTAACAATTATTTTTGAATTTTCTATTTCTTTCTTTGTTTTTATCCATTTTTGCTTCATGTATTTTGCCGCTCTTTTATTAGGTACATTTTGTTTATAATTGTTTATATCTTGATAGATCAAAATTTTTGTCATTATGAAATGCTGCTGTTTATCTCTAGCAATATTTTTAGTTTTAAAGTCTATTTTATCTATATTAGTATAGTCATTCTAGCTTTCCTGTGGTTCCAGTTTGCATAATATATTTTTCCATCCTTTCACTTTCACTCTAATTGTATCTTTGAATCTAAAGTGTGTCTTTTAAATTATGTTATTTTATCCAGTCTGATAATCTCTGCATTTTAATGGGATTGTTTAATCCATTCACATTTAATATTATCACATATAATTGGATTTATGTCTGCCATTTTACTTTTTGTTTTCTATGTGTCTCATATCTTTTTTGTTCCTCTATTCCTTCTTTACCGATTTCTTTTGCATATTTTCTAATATAGCATTTAGTGAATATTTTCTAATATAGCATTTAAACTTCTTTAACGATGTTTTCACTATATTTTTGAGTTATTTTTATAAGTTTTATTTAATTTTTGATGGACAGATAATTGGACATATTTATTGGATGCAATATGATATTGCAATACACGCGTACATTGTGTAATGATTAAATTCAGGTAGGCAGTATATTCATCATGTTATAAATATATTGTTTCTTTGTGGTGTGAACATTCAAAATCTCCTCTATTCCAGCTATTATGAAACATACAATACATTATTGTTAACTATAGTCAGCCTACTGTAAAATAGAACACCAGAACTTATTTATCCTATCTAACTCTAACATTGTACCTGTTGAGCAATCACTCCCCATATCCCCTCCCCTTCCTTCCTAGCCTCTGACAACCAGTATTCTGCTCTTACTATTTTTGAGTTATTTTTTAGTAGTTTCTCTAAGGTTTACCATATACATCTTATTTGAATGAGCTTCTATTTATACTAGCTTAATTTCAGTGACATATGGAAATATTACTCTGTGGGATGACAGTGGTGTTGGTAGGATTCTCCTTCCCTGAGATGACAGTGGTTTTGGTAGAAGTCTCTTTCCCTGATCCTTTCCAGCTATTAATCTCTACTAATTGCTGGATGATTGCTATTCTTTCAACAGTGCCCTTGGTCCTAGATTGCCCTACAAATTAATGCAGTCAAATTCTGTCCCCATTATAGGGGTAGTTTCTGAAGTCAGTGTTTGATATTTGTTCCGATCCCAGGAGTACTTCTCCTGGCTGTCTTATTCCCTGGTTCTTGTCTGCTAACTATCTGGCTTATAGTCTAGCTTCTATATTCATTAAATTCATGAACCATCACTGGATTGACCTTCAACACAACCTCCACTGTTCTTGAGAGTCCCCTTTGACTTGAACTTTTCCAAGCTCTGTTGCAACTGAAGTTAATTCCTTTGGAATAAGATTAGGAGCTGTCTGTTTTATGGGATGCTTCTCCTGCATGGGAAAATCTCTGAGCCAAGACTCTGAGACTGGGGATAGAGACAATGGCATTTTCCGAGTGATGTCCCCACTGAGTGCTTTGTGGAGGGGCAGCCAGAGATCCTCTTAACTTACCTCTCCTGCCATGCAACCACCACCTCACAAGCTGGGGCAAGGTTGATAGGACCCCCACATTTTCAGTGGTGCCATACCCAAAGTACAGCCACCATTCCATGAGTAGGGGTTGTGTGGAAGAATGAAGCCTTGGTCTCTCCACTCCACTCACCTGGGACTTAGCCTCAGCAACAGATAGTGGGAGCAGGATGAGAATCACTGAGCTCCTGCTCCTTCCAGGAAGAAAGCCCTGTGACTACAAGGTGGTAAAGGGAGAGGAAGCCCTATGTTCTTGACTGCACTCATCTGGATTGGAGCCTCCATCTCCCCAAGCTTGGAGCAGGAGTAAAGGGAGGGAGCAGTCTTGGTTCAAATAACAGATATTTTTACCTTTCTCACTGAATTTTTATAGATTTTCTTGAATAGATGTTTCTTCATTTGCTTTTTGCCCTTAGGACCATTTCCAGGGGCTTGAAATATTTTTTTTCTTTTTCTTTTTATATTTTTTCTTGAGTTTCCCTGGGGAGCTCTTCATGCTGTCATCCCAGAAGTCGGTCTCACTCCTTTCCTTTTAAATTAAGTCTAAATCTCAATATCAGCTGGTGCCACCACCGAATGCAAAGAAAGAACCCAAGGTCACGAGTGAGAAGGGGAGAAAAGAGGGACCCTGTAAACAGGCCCTGGCTTCTGTCATTACTCTCATCACAGGGAGGATGAGGGAGAAGAGAAGGCACACCCACATTCTCAGCCTTTGATACAGTGACTTGGCCTCTAGTAAACTGGTTGCATGAGATTAGTGTTCTCACTTCTGGGGATGAAGTAGGGGGTGGGGTGGGCAGAGGGACATGAAGTAGTATTGAGAGGAATGGAGCCATCCCCTCTTTCATGCAGGCAGGACTCATGACCTATAACAGAGTTCTCAGGAATGGCATGGCTAGAGGGAGGAATTTGATAGGTAGAGAAGGATAAATGTCCAACCTTCAGATTCTGAAATAAAAGCACAGCTTCAACATGTCTTTTCATCTCCGGAAAAGCCCATGTCTAGCCCATGCTAGTTCAGAGGCTGGACCAGTGTAGCAGCCTCTGAACCACTGCTGCCTCCAGCCTCTCCCCTCCAATCCTTCCACTGCTCTGCTTTGCCACTGGAGTGATTTTCCTAAAATGTGACTCCAGCCAGGCCCCTACTGAGACAGTCTCAACCTCTCCTCTAGCTCAGGGGCTGGGCTGTTTATCTCTTCCCTCACCATGGAGCCCACAGGGTTTTTACCTGGTACAATTAGCCTCTCAATGCACAGGAGTTGAATTGCATCAAACATAGAGCATTGTATATCTATATAGTCACATTCACACTGTACGGATGCAAAAACCTTGTGGCAGGAATAAGCTTAGCACAATTCAAAAACATCTAGAAGCCTCTATTAATGATGTCTGGGGCCTGAGCTCAGATGTTAGCTCATCACTGTATCTACTGGTGTGACCCAACCCTAGGCCCATCATTCAACCCAGCTTCAGTTTCCTCATCTATGAAATGAGGGTAGTGCCTCAAATGTTGTTTTGGGATTAAATGTGATAATGTAAGTAGAACACCTGGTACCAGTAAAAGCTTAATTTGTTCATGCAAGCAATAAATATGTAGTGAGTGCCTGTTTGTCCCAGGGTCTGTTCTAGGAGTCAGAATATAGTAGGAAAGAAAAGAAAATCTCTGTCCTAATGGTACCCACACTTTAGTAGGAAAGATGGATAGTAAAGTTTCAAAATTATATGTGTGTATACACATATGTTTATGTGTATATATGTGTATATATACATATATATACACACACACACACACCACAAACACATAAATACACACATCATACACATACACATAAATTTCAGGTTGTGATAAGTGCCATGAAGAGAAATAAAGCAAGAGAAGGTGTTAGAAAGTGATTTGGAAGTTGGGGCTCTTGTAGCTGGGAGTGGCTGGGAAAGGCCTTGATAAGGTAATGACATTTGAGTACAGACCTGAATGAAATTAGCAAATGGCACATGGCATTAATACATATTTGTTGAGTGTGGATGAATGCAAAGATCTGGGAGAAAGGCATCCCAGGGAGAAGCAATAGGAAGTACAAAGGCCCTGTAATGGGAAGACACTTGTCATGTTTTAAAAGCATCAAGAAGGCTCTGTAGCTGGGGGTGGCGGCTCACGCCTGTAATCCCAGCACTTTGGGAGGCCAAGGCAGGAGGATCGCTCGAGTCCAGAAGTTTGAGACCAGCCTGGGCAACATAGTGAGACCCCCGTTGCTACAAAAACTTAAAAAATTAGCTGGGCATGGCGGCATGTGCCTGTGGTCCCAGCTACTCAGGAGGCTGAGGTGGAAGAATCGCTTGATCTCAGGAGGTTCAGGCTGCAGTGAGTCGTGATTGTACCACTGCACTCCAGCCTGGGTGACAGAGTGAGACCCTGTCTCAAAAAAAGAAAAAAAAAACCCTCTATGAATATTTATGCTGAAATGTTTAGAGATAAAGTATACTGATGTTTATAACTTAATTTAAAAATCATTAAAAAGTAAGATGGATAGATAGAGGGGTGGATAGATATATGATAAATCTAGCATTGTAAAATGTGCATAGCGGAATTTAGTTGTGTTCCATGCATGTTCACTGTGAAATTCTTTCAATTTTACTTTGTGTTTAAAAAATGTCATACTAGGATGTTGGAGGAAAAACATCAAGAAGGTTAGTGAGGCAAGAGCAGATTGAGCTAGTGAAGGAGAGAGAGAGACAGAGAAGATGAGGTCTCAGAGGGCTCTGCGATCGAGATCCTGGAAGGCCTTATGAGCAGTGGGAAGACACTGGGGTTTTGTTCCAGGATCCATGGGAAGCCTTCTGAGGATTTTGAACAGGGGAGTTTCATGATCTGATTGTATGATTGTAAAGGACCCTGTAGGCTGCTGTGGGGAGAAGTGGCTCTACCTAAGCAAGTGTGGAAGTGAAGAGGGTGGCATGGGAGGTGGTGAGCCATGGTCAGATCCAGGGGACACTCTGAAGGAGTCGCTAATGGATGAGGTGTGCAGAGCCATGCCAGGGCATTGGCCTGGGTGAGCAGGTAGCAGCAGTTCTGTTTCCTGAGATGGGGAAGATGAGGGAATGAAGTAAGTTTGGGTAACAGAGTGTGGGAGAGTGATGAGGGGGAGGAACATATTCTGTTTCAGGCACGAGAAGCCCAAATAACAGACTTAGTAATCAATGGGAGCTGTTATTACTGTTTCCACCACACACACTTATGTAACGACGTCTGCAAACACATGTGCGTTCTGTGAGCTGGAGGTTCAGCCCTGTTCCTCCTGTTTTCTTTCCCTCACATTTTTTGCTCCCCCTGCTGCCCCACTCTTTCAACTTCAGGCTGCTGTCCAGTGACTGCTGGAGGCTCTGGTGATGGTAAAGGCAGAAACGAGGAACTGGAGGCAGCCCCTCTATGCCCCTTTGCATATCAGAAAACTTCTGCTTAGGTCAGCGCCTTTCTTAGTTTGGGGAATCTGGGTCAGAGGAGGTCCCTGGGCGAACCCAAGAGCACGCAGCTGTCTGGGCTCAGCTCCTGCCCTTGCAAACCCTCCGGCCTTTCTGACTCTTGTAACGAGGCAGGCAGATGGGCTAGCAGGCAGTTCCAGCACACGGCTGGATGGGAGATTCAAAGATGCTGCAGAGAGAAGGACCAAGATCTCTGTCTGTTTTACTGAGAATGTGACTCTGAGTCAAGATCTGTTAATTTGACCCATTTAGTGGTGCTGTCATTTCCCCACCTCCTTCCCTCCTTCCTTCTCTCCCATCATCCAGGTTAGAATAGCATTTAAAGACATTTGTCAGGTAGCCAGCTGGGGACGCTGACTTGACAGTTTGAGGCCTGCTCCCTGCAGAAGGCTGCCTCAGTCACTAAGAGCTAAATACATCCCAAAGCCACTGCATCTCATGGGGACACAAGCACGGTCTTCTTGAGCCAATTGCTTCCAGAGGGGAGCCCTGGTGCATGTGTGTGGTAGGGAGTGATGGGGAGTGAACAAAGGAGTTTCCTCCTCCTGCTCTTTGATTTTCCATGCCATCCGTGGCCCTTAGAAGTGCACCAGCCTCTGGTAACAACATGTGTGTAACTCTTAGAGAGTACTATGTGCCAGACATTGTTGCAAGCACTTCATGTATATTAACTCACTTAATCCTGTAAGATAGGTTCTATTTATTACCATTTCCATTTAACAGATGAGGAAACTGAGGTATAGGAAGAAAAACTAAGTATCCCAAGGTCACACAACTAAAAAGTGATAAAGCCAAATGTTCTGAGCTTAATTATGTGATGGATAGATGGATGAATAGATCGATGAAGACAAGATTGTCCACAGTGAATGAAGCAGATAGAGAGCCCCAAGAAAGCTCAGCATGGGGAAGCTATCTGCAGGCTAGAGAGAGAGCAGGGGTTGCTTTTGTTACTCTTTTGTTCTATTAAAATAAAAAAAAGTAAGAATTATAATGTTAAACCTCTTTGTGCTTACTTTAAAATACTAAAACATTAATACCTATACAAAATCAGTTTTCCACCGCATATGGACACTTCTTAGGGTAGAAACTGTAAAACAGGTGGAATAAACTGTAGGCACAATCCCCTGCTCCCCAAAAAGTCTCTTCCCCAAATATCACTAGTTGTATGGTCCTTAAACCATGCAGTTTAAACCACTTAAACTCTCTGCAGTTTAACATCTCTTCTCTGGACCCATCCCATAGGCCAAATCCATTAATAATTATAATCACAATCATGACAGCTGCTGTCAACCGAATACCTGATGAATATCGGTACTAAGCTATGGACTTTTGTACAAGAACTTTTGTTTGTTTGTTTTGAGACAGGGTCTTGCTCTGTCACCCAAGCTGGAGTACAGTGGCATGATCATGGCTCACTGCAGCCTCAACCTCCCAGGCTCAAGTGATCTTCCTGCCTCGGGCCCTAGAGTAGCTGGCACCACAGGCACATGCTACCATGCCCAGCTAATTAAAAAAAAAATTTTTTTTTTGGAAATGCGGTCTCACTATATTGCCCAGGCTGGTCTAAAACTCCTGGACTCAAGCGATCCTCCTGCCTCAGCCTCCCGAAGTGTTGGGCTTATAGGCATAAACTACCATGCCCAGCCTCTCTTCCTCTTATAAAGACACCAGCCCTAGGATTATGACCCCACCATTATGACCTCATTTAACTTTAATCACCTCATTTACATTAATTAAAGCCTCTATCTTAAATACAGTCACATTGGGGGTGAGGGCTTCAACATATAGATTTGAGGGAGACACAATTCAGTCCTTAACAATGAGCTTTGAAGAGTCTGGGTACCCTTAAAATCCTGTATCGGATTTTGCAGATTAGAGTCTGCATACATGATGTGGCCTCTCAAAAGATTAAAAATTCCTAAAAGTATTATAAATGACAAAGAGGAAAAGGGCGCATAGAAAAATAGAAATATTAATAGAACTTGTGTTAAGGGGTAGAAGAAAAAGAAAATTCTACAATATTGTCTTAATGAGCATTAAAAAGTAGAGAACAAGAAGGGCAGTGGAAAAGGAGCATGTATCAGCTCCCTCTTTACATTTTGAGGGTTTGATGGTTTGCCTGAGGTTGCAGGGTGGAGAGTGGATCTGAGTCTAGGACCCCAGGGTCCTGAGCCCCAGCCCACCAGGCATTCTGTCCATGTTCTCACCAGCTGTATGGTCTGTCCTTTCCCAGAGAAGCCAGGGCCATCTGAGTGAGGCTCCTGAGCTGCTGCTCTGCTGACCTCAGAGACGCTTTTTCCCTTGATTTCCTTTCAGAAGTGGAGCAGATCGAGGCTATCGCCAAGTTTGACTACATGGGGCGGTCCCCGCGTGAGCTATCCTTCAAGAAGGGGGCCTCGCTGCTCCTATACCACCGCGCCTCAGAGGACTGGTGGGAGGGCCGGCACAACGGCGTGGATGGACTCATCCCCCATCAGTACATAGTTGTACAGGACATGTGAGTGGAGTCGAGACTTCTGTGAAGAATGCCGAAATAGATTAGTGATGTCTGGAATGGGCACCGTAGGGGAGTGCTAGCTTGTATGCCAGTGATTTGCTCTCCTTGATATCATATGCTTGGTCTTCTGTAACAGTGGGCAATATCTAACTGCCCTTTAAGTGGTGATCCACTTAACAGATATCCAAATTCCTCCTTCTGAGCATACAGAAACAGTGTTGGGTGCCTCTGGCCTACATCCTGATGCAGCTGACAGCCCCCAGGGCATCCCATCACCCACCAGGGCTCTCAGTATCCAGGGAATCCTGCAATGTGCCTCCACCTCCTAGGCCTCCCCTGCCTACCGTTCTACACTCCAGAGGTAGCTGTCTTAGGGGATGGGCAGAAACATGCCCTTGTTTCTGATTAATAGGGTGCTATTTTTTAAAAAATAATTTCAGGGGTTAATGAAAAAGAGCCCTGCATCCCAAATGCCTAGTCCTACCACAAAAAGTCTACACTTTCCATTCCTTTGAAAGCCATGGAAGCTTCTAGTGCACACATTCCTTGGGAACTCTGGTCAGGCTCGGCAGAACAGATTTACCATAGATGCAGCCACCAAGCTGAGCCTTAAGGGAAGGGGATCAAAAGCCCACATTGTGATGGGAGAGAGGAGGTCTCAGCCAGAGAAAAGGCCAGGGCCAAGCAGACTGCCAGAGGAATGCCATAGTGGAGGGCCCTTGGCAGCCTCCCGAAGTCCCCAGACTTCTGAGATCAGGGACAAGTCACCACAGCAGAGGGCCATGGAAGGAGGCCGGCAGGGCACCCCAACAAGCTTGTGAGCCACCTCACAGTGGCCCAAGCCCTGGGTGGGGAGGTGAGGGACAGAGGTAGCTTCTTCCTCCGTTGCTTAGCCAGAAGCCATTTATCATGGAGTCACACAGAGACGCAGCACTCAGCCCTCGGTGCTCAGCCTGCGGACTCCATCCCCCCCATTTGTCCAACACACCCTGCAGCATTTAGCTTGTCCTGGCCTGGAGCTGCCTGGGAATGAACAAGCTAGAAGAGAAAAAAGGAGGAGGTAGGTGTGGAACAGAAGAGGGTCCCAGCTGCAGAAACTGACCAGTAGTGTTGCAATGGGCATGCGTGGTGGGAAGGCACCCAGTGGGCAGTGGCCTAGCAAGCGCTGTGGGCACAAGGTAACCGTAAGTTGTGTTAATTCAGCCCCTCAGACTCGTATCAGGGAGCCCTGTATATGCTGGGTTCTCTGGGGGAAGGTGTCTCCAATTCATGTCTGTCTTCTCTGCAGGGATGATGCCTTCTCCGACAGCCTGAGCCAGAAGGCTGACAGCGAGGCCAGCAGTGGGCCATTGCTGGATGACAAGGCCTCTTCCAAAAACGACCTCCAGTCCCCCACGGAACACATCTCGGATTACGGCTTTGGGGGGGTGATGGGCCGGTAGGATATGCGGATTCATTTTTTCCCTGCTAATGTCAATCTTGTTCATGTCTGATTTGGGAGAAGAACAAGGGCAGAGAGGAGAGAAGGAGCCTATTGCAGCCTCCTGTTCCCCACAAGATGCAGTGGGCACACTGGGCAGGCTGGCTGGCATTGGCCCAAGAAGGCCAGGTATAAAACCATCCAGCCTGTGTTGCAGGGAAGAGGGGGAGGAAAGACAGGTGTTGGGAACTCAGTGCTTTTTTATTTAAAATAATAATAATGTGTGAGAGAGATACAAATTGGCAAGTATTTTTCCTACCTCTCTCCAGTTCCTGCACCTCCTTCCAGCTTTCTGTTGTAGAACTGAGTTGTTATATTTAAAAATGTAAAGCTCACATATTCCCTGAAATGCACTACATAAACAGAAAACTCACACCTACTCATGTGTTGAAGGAAATTGACACTCAACTCCACCCACTTATTTGGAGGGAGCAGTATTACCAATTTCTTCGCTCCCTATGTGTGGGCCAGGCTGTGTCACACGACCTTTCTACCAGGCAAGGAGCTGTGCTTGTCGTTCTGAGAACAGGTATAATCCAAAGTATGTGGTTATTTTTTTAAAAATTAGTGAGGAAATAAGAAGAAAAGAAAAGCTGACAGTTTCTCACTGCCTTTTTAGTCACACTCTCAAAATGTCATATTCTATGTTTTTTCCAGTGGAGGGGTCATGTGATCAACCCACACATGTGGGTATTTGCAGATAGACCCCAAAAAAATCAGTCGCAGTGGGAACACACAATTTATGAATTTATTTCAGCAAAAATCCTGATGCCTCTTTTCTGCAAATTCCATTCAGTTCAGCAGATAGCTCAGGGCACTATGGTAGAATTGAGAAGGGCAGGGAAGGGAAGGCTGTCGTAGGTAGACAAAGAAGTTATGGTCCCCTGACTTCTAGGAGGACCATATCTTCTGCCTCTCTTTTCCTCTCCCTCGTCCCCCCCCCCCCCACCTCCTTCATTCTTGTTCTTTCTTTCTAAGTACTGCTTCCTTTCCAATACCTATGCTTTGGTCCTGCTGGCTCACCCACAAGCACTGCTTAGCTTGGCTGGTGGCACTAGGATCAGAATCACTGGTAGTCCCTAGTGATAATCCATTCCCAACACACGGTCCCTCTCCCTCTCCCCTCACCACTTCTAGCCTTTCAGACTCTTGGTGACCTCTGTAGGATGCAGAAAAATCTCCTTTGTATAGAACCTCTTATCTTCAAAGTGCTTTCAAACCCACTTGAAGCAAAGGTAAAGGGTGGGCAAAGGATCTTACTTAGACCCACTTAACAGATTAACAAAGTGGGCTTGAGAGAGGACACAGGAAAGCATGCGGCAGACACAGAAAGACAACCTAATCCCCTTTTCGCTGAACCAGAGCCTCTCTGAAGTGGGAAAGGTATCCAAATGCACAAAAGGGCTGTCCAGCCATGCAGTGTTTACTCTTGAATGACTAGTTTTCCAAGATCCAAAAAAGCCTCATAGAAGGAGCCCTCTTCTGGGGAGATTGGGGGTTGGGTGGCAACGTTAGAGTGTCTTCAGTTCCCAGGGGATCCCTCCTGTGCTTGCAGGGTGCTGGTAACTTTGGTACAGTCAAGCCTCAAAGCTTCAGACCAATTAGAAGACCCTCAGAATCATGGAAATGTCTGAACTGCTTCAGAGGGTATCATGAGCCCAACTAACCATCACCAAAGCGTTTCCAGGGTTGGAATCCTGTAGGCCTTGACTTAGTATGTAGACCAGATGCATTTTGCGGTTGGCAGCACAGTTGTCTGTGACCTGGAAGCACCATGCTCCAAATGCTTTCATGTTTGCAGATTAGACCTCCCCCTGCTGCTGAGCTGTGTGCTGAGCCAGGTCTTTCATTGTGGAATTGTGGGGTTTGGCTGAATGAGGCTTTACTGTACCCGCTCCTTAGACTAGCGTGTAGTGTGTGGCATGGGGTTGACTCACCCATTCTGAGACTTGCCAGGCTTGACCTCTGCCCCATGCCCCTCGCCCCCTGGCTCCTTTGCAGAGTGCGGTTACGATCTGATGGAGCAGCCATCCCCAGACGCCGAAGCGGGGGCGACACACACAGCCCGCCCCGGGGCCTGGGCCCCAGCATAGACACGCCACCCCGGGCCGCTGCCTGCCCCAGCAGCCCCCACAAAATCCCCCTCACCCGGGGGAGGATCGAGAGCCCTGAGAAGCGGAGGATGGCGACGTTCGGGAGCGCTGGCAGCATCAACTACCCTGACAAGAAGGCGCTCTCCGAAGGGCACTCGATGAGGTCGACCTGCGGTTCCACCAGGCACAGCAGCCTAGGGGACCACAAGTCCCTGGAGGCTGAGGCCCTGGCAGAAGTAAGGGCCAGCGGGAAGGCAGGCTGGGCAGCCAAACGCCCCAGAGGGCAGCGGGTGGGAATCCGTGGAGCGGGGAGCCACCTTGGCCTTTATGCCAGGCTCATGGCTAAGCCAGAGAACAGGAGAATGAGTGGCCTCCCTGTCCCTTGCTGGGCTTCCCGTGGGAGTGGAGACTGGTTGGGAGCAGCCACTGCTAGGGTTCCTATAGGGGCTGAACACCCCCAGTGTCCAGGGCTGGAGAGGGCATTGGCCAGATTATGGGGCTGGGGTAATGGCAGGTCACTACACAAAATGATACGATTCAGTTTTTCACTCATTCATTCACTCATTCATTCATTTCTCTCTTCATTCATCTATTCATTCATTGGCAAATATTGATTGAGCATCTATCATGTGGCCGTCACCATGCTAGCCACCAACAGTAAAATGAAGATCTAAAATGGACTCAGGCCCTGCCTACATGGAGCTTACAGTTTAGAGAAGAAAGAGACATCAACAAATACACACACACAGTTGTGAAATAGTTGTTTGATTGGGTGCCTTTAAGGAGTGGTCCAAAGTATTTTGAGAGCCTAAAATGTGAGGATTGCACCTAGGCAGGGAGAGATTTCTCTGGGGAGGACTTGACCTGAGACCTAAAGGGTGGGCAGAGCTAAATAGCTGAAGCTTCAAGAGAAGAATGTTCCAGGTTCTTCTCAAGTGCTTAGAGGGTTGGCTTTTGTTTGTTTGTTTTGTATTTGGATGAAAAATCTATATGATTTTTACATTTGCCAAATGAATAGAACTATGATTTGTTTAACAATTTGCATAGCCAGTTTCATGGGTTTTTTGACAGTTCTATCATATTTTGAGAAGTTTCCATTTTTTTGTCTCTGGAATTTGGTGTCGAGGCCCATTATGTACCCTCTCCCTAGTGTTCTCTCCCACATAAGGTAACAGAGATAATCAGAACCTTCTGGTCTGTGAGAATTTTACTGTGGAGAGTAGCCTTTGAATTCTTGTTCAAAAGGAGAAGGAGGAAGGGCGGGGAGCCATGAGCTGTGTTCTAGAGGAGGCCAGGCAGGGTTCCCAGGGAATATGCAACACAGAAACAGCTCACCTAGCAATGAGTACTCCTGTTCACACCAGCAGGCTCTTGTTTGGCCCCATGCCCATTCCCAGGGGTCCCTGAAGATCAGTGCCTTCCGAGGAGGCATACCAGCTGCTGGTTCCCCCCATACTTGAGGAAACATCACCCTAGCACCCACCATCATCTGGAAACTCTACCAGTCTAGAAGGTTTTACCAGTTATGATAGAGGATGGCCTGAGGCCTGCCCCAGGGCCCTTTACATTTATAAAGAATCAAATGCAGTCTAGAAAACTGTTTCTAAAAGTAGCTCTCACAGCAGAGTAGTTCCACAGGATGCTAGGGAGTGGGTAGGGAATACATGTTCTGTGGTCAGCAAGGTTTGGGGCATGCTGCTCTGACAAAGTTGGGTGGCTTGTCTATAAGACTTCTTATAAAACCTTTAAAGCAGGCACCCCCAGCCCGGGGGCCATGGATGGATCTGTGGCCTGTTAGGAACCAGGCTGCACAGCAGGAGGTGAGCAGCGGGAGCCAGCATTATTGCGTGAGCTCTGCCTCCTGTCAGATCAGCGAGGGCATTAGATCCTCATAGGCCGTGAACCCTGTTGTGAACTGCGCATGTGAGGGATTTAGGTAGTGCTCTCCTCAGGAGAATCTAATGCCTGATCTGAAGTGGAGCAGTTTCATCCGAAACCATCCTCCTGACCCCCATCTGTGGAAAAATTGTCTTCCACGTAAACGGTCCCTGGTGCCAAAAAGGCTGGGAACCGCTGCTTTAAAAGATGTGCATCGTGAATCTCCAAGAAAGAAAATAGGGCATGCCCCATATCCCAGACTTCTTTGACCTTTATTCATGGAGCATTTTGCAAGACCTGCCCCTAGAATGCACTTGGGGACTGCTGCATGTGTTCTCAGTTTGTAGACGGATCTGCACCCTCTCTAGTTTGACAGCTGCCATCCAAGACCCCCATTCACTAACAGAGGTCAAATAGGGAATTGTGGTAAATGATATGTAAATAACCCACTGCCACTGGAGAGTTTCCAGCCTCAGCATTAGCTCTGATGAGCCCTTGACTTTGCAGGCTGCAAAGGGGTGTGGCAGCTGAATAACCCCAAGTAGTAGGCCAAGTGACCCAAATTTCTTTGGTCTCAAAATGTCCCTTAGGATTTAGATGTGAACCCACTTAAAGAGGCTGTTTGGGGAACTTGCAACATGATTATCCAAAGTGGAAAGACTGAATTGGGGAGGAGATGAAAAGCAATCGTGGTCCCCACTCTGTCCCCCAGGGCCTCTCTGCCGCTCAGCTCTGGAGACTCACAGCACCACCTCTCGGACTAATGCAAGGATGCAGCCTAAACAACTCAGCTGATCTTTCTCTGAGCTTTCTGTCTTTCCGCTTACTCTGCTGGGGTAGAGTGGTGGAGGGGTGGGGATGGTGGTAGAGAGGCAATAATTACATTTTATTTATTAAAGTTTCACCATGCAGCTCATGCTGGACTAGAGCAAATAGAGAGTAGTCAATAGGGGGCTTCCTTCAAGCAGAGTGGTTGATGATAGGGTGGCTCAGCTCCAGGAAAGCGGGCTGTGTCACTGCAGGGCTGGCACATAGCAGAGATGGGGAGAGGTCTGCCTTCCCTCCCTTCCTGCAGAAAATTGCCCCCACAGCGCCTCCTTTTGGATAAGGCACAAAAGACCCTTTCTTAAAGTTGCTGGTGTTCTGGGGCAAGGGATGAAACATCCTGGAGAAGCATACAAGCTAATATTAGCCATTAGCCAGACATCCATAGCCCCCTAACAAAACTGATAGGCTGTGACAATGAGGGGAGCAAGAGCTCGGGATCCTGACCCCAGCCAGATTGAAGCCTGCCATGGGGCCTAGGGCAGGCAGGAAGCCACCCGCAGACAGGGGAAGGAGAGAATGTAAAAGACCAGGGTGGAGAAAGGGGCCGGCCCCAGCATCTCCAGGCTCCAACCCCACCATCTGTTTCACCAGACTCATACATTTAATTTTATGGTTTTAGGATTTGCAATAAAGCAAGCCTGTCTTAATAGTCATCATTCCTCCATGAGGTTATGCACAGCACCTACCAGTGGTGGCTTAGGCAGTATCCCTCACGGTGCCCTGGATGGCCAAGCCAGCTGGGCTGTGGCCCAGTTGAGCCCGAGCAGGTCCTCTCATGTCTGTCGGATGCGGAGGCATCCCAGTCAACAGTCATGGGAACCCGTGGGGCTCTTGGGCTAGAAGGATTTTGAAAACCACCATCTGGCAGTTTACAAAGCTTCATCACATCCATTATCTCACCCCATATTCACAGTAAATGTCTGGAATTGTAATAGATGAACAAAATTTGGTGCAGAGTGATCGAGATTTGCTCAGGGTCACATGGCCAGCAAATGGCCACAGAGTCTTTTTACTCAAAAGTCCAGGGCCTTATGGCCTGCCCAAGGGCTCTTGGGTTAAATGCTGCCTTCCAGCTACAGCACCACCTTGGGCCTGAGGGGACGGGAGCTAAGGGAAGCTGCCCTGTGGCATGGTGAGCCCAGGCTGCCCTGGATGGCAGGGGGCTCTCTCTCTCTGAGTCCTTCAGAGTGCTCTCCTGATGAGCTCTCAGATATTATAATATCCTCAGGAATTATGTAGGCAGAAGATTTTTCTAGCCTGTTAAAATTTCCACTTTTTAAAAAACAAAATTTGCTGATTATAATACAGAGAAGAGAGTAGCAGTACCTCTATTCTGGGATGCACACTGTGAACATTCTGATATATAATCTCCGAGAAATTTTTCTGTGAGCAAAGATTCTTAAAAAAATACTGAACTGACTGGGTTCAGACTTGGGCTATGCTGCTAATTAGCTGTGTGACCTTGGGCAAGTTACTTAACCAGTCTGAGCTTCAGTGTCCTCATGTGTGACATGAGCATAAAGGTAGTTCCTACCTTAGAAGTGTGAGGATTAAATGAATTATTAGTGGACAGGGTTTGGATTGGTGCCCAGTGTTAGCTATTATTGTTATTGTCATTAGTATTTTTGAGTGCTTACTCTGTGCCAGGGGTCAGGCCAGGCTCTTCACAGGGACTGTATCATTTAATGCACTCATCAACTCCCTGAGGTCCATATTATAGTTATCTGCCATTTACAGTTGAGGATTCTGGAGGCTCAGAGGGGTGAGGGAACTTGCATAAGGTCACATAGCAAGAAAGTGGCAGAGCCAGGATTTGAATCCGTGTCTGACTCCAGAGCCTGCCCTCTTTATCAGTAGTCTGACCTGCCCTTATTAAATCTATTTTCTGTGCAAGGCAGCATGCAGGGGCTATCCACATTGGTTCTCCCATGTGGTTATAAGACATCCTGAGGACTTAATCTCCATCCCTGCCGCGAGGCTTCTGGGGAACCTCCCTAAGAAGGGAAGCCGCTTAGCAGACAGGAAGGACCTGACTCCAGGTCTCCAGACTCTGCTGACCCCAGCTCTCTCTGTCCCCAGGACATCGAGAAGACCATGAGCACGGCTCTGCACGAGTTGCGGGAACTCGAGAGGCAGAACACGGTCAAGCAGGCGCCAGATGTGGTGCTGGACACCCTGGAGCCCCTGAAGAACCCGCCAGGCCCCATCAGCTCGGAGCCTGCCAGTCCGCTTCACACCATCGTCATCCGCGACCCCGATGCCGCCATGCGCCGCAGCAGCAGCTCCTCCACCGAGATGATGACCACCTTCAAGCCAGCCCTGTCCGCCCGCCTGGCTGGTGCCCAGCTCCGCCCGCCCCCCATGCGGCCTGTGCGGCCGGTGGTCCAGCACCGGTCCAGCAGCAGCAGCAGCTCGGGCGTGGGCAGCCCGGCCGTGACGCCCACCGAGAAGATGTTCCCCAACAGCTCAGCGGACAAGTCGGGCACCATGTGACCTGCAGGATGGGCCGCACCGCCATGGCCCACTGTGGCTCACCGCAGCCCAGGGTGGCTTTGGTGGCTTCCACGTGCTTCCCAGTGACACTGGCCTTGGAGGGCAGAGGTCAGTCTGGGAGGGTGTGTCTGTGCAGAGCTGAGGCCCAGGCGCTGGCTGCAGCTCACGTCCAGCCTTGGGAATCCCATGGACCTCTCGCGTGTCAACAGACGACCAGAGGAGTGCTGGAGCTCGAGCAGCCCCAACCACAGCATTTCCTAACATGGAGGCAAAATACCACATGGCTTCTCCCGCATATCGTCACTGGAAACTTCCTCTCTCGACATTCTCTCTACATACGTATATGTGTGTGTATATCGATGTGTGCATATATACACATGTATATGTATGTATGTGTCTGTAGGTGTGTGTATATATATATATTTATGCATCTATATACATATACTAGATCTGGACACACACATACTAAGTGTATATAGTATCTCCTTTTTCTTTTTATGAAACTTAGATTTACCTCAGACCCATGCCACCAAACATCTCCCACCGAGTTATTTGGTGGAATTTGCAGGGACTTTTCTGGGAGAACTTAAAGGCCCATAGTAACTGCGAATGAAGCAATATATCACTAACCTGCAGAAAAACACAAACAAAAACAGACTCCCACTGTCTCCAGAAGTCGTGGCCTTCCAGAACAGTCTGCCCCTCAAGGAAGGGTGGGGCAGGCAGTACCCCCAAGCAGGCTGCTCCCAGAGGTGGGGAACCCTTCATAGGAAATCCCCACCCCCGTCCACCCCAAAGACCCTGCCCTTCCACCCGGAGGCCAAAGGCCAACTGTACTCCCGAAGGCACGGGAGAAAGTTGGCGAGAAGACCCCTGACTACCACATCCTTGTGTTTGTGTGTAGAGACAGGGGATAGTGAGAACCTAAGCCCCATCGTAGCACAGTATTACATGTGGTTGGGAAAAAGGGAAAAATAAAAATACAGTGGTATGGAATACTTCAAAACCTAGAAACGCTGTAGGAATAAATCTGTGGTAACTATAGAGGTTTAACTTATATCATTTTCAAACTAATTTTTTCTTTTCCTGGTTCTACTAATTATACTGTGTCAGATTTGGAACTAAACAGGCAAGGAGGCTTTGAGTCACATCGTTTTCATTTTAAATCAGGCTGTGATGCACTGTGGCTGGTGCCGTCTTGCATGAAACGCATGAGCTGTGAGCGCCCAGTTCAGACTGGGGCCAGGGATGGGCAGTCCTTGGCACTTTCTGTCCTAGAGGACACTGTCAGTTGAGTTAATACAAATAACATAGCTTCCCTTCCCTCCCCCTTCACCCACTCCCTCCAGAACATTTAGTGTAGATGAAAATGTGGTGATAGAAATGGGTGCATGATCTTCATGTGTAACAGCAAGGCCTTTGCCTCTTGGCCGAGTAAAGCCCTTCCGGGTCGCTCTCCTTTGATTCCATTTTACCTCCTCTTCTGATCACTTCCAGAGATGAGCTGTTTCTGGATAATGGCACACAGGCAAATCTGTGTGCCCTGTGGACCACTGTTACTTACCCTCTCCTGCGAGACCCAGGGGCTTTTCCCTACTGTTCCCACGCTTCCTCTCTCTCGAGGCCACTGAAGTTTGGAGTCAAAAGACCCAGAGTCTGAGTCTCAGCCCCGAGCACTTAGGAGCCTTCTGACTTAGGGTTTGTCACTCCACCTCATTGAGTCTGACTTTTCTGCTCCATAAAATAGAGTAATAAAGGTCAAACATCAGTGAGCAAGCTGTGTACACTGGAAAACATTGAATCAATACAATGCTCTTGTGATTATCATTAGTAAGGTAAGTCTTAGAACCCTCCAGCCCTTCTTTTTGAAACCTCCCAATGGCATTTCAGAAGTGAGCAGTGGAATTTTCCTCCCATCTTAATAAGAGCCCTGGATTCCATCATTAACATTTCAGCCCACTGGATGAAGTGGTGCCCTCTCCTCTGGTCCCCCACAAAAAGGTAAATACACCCAAAGGGAGGGACCTAGTTAAGTCACTGGCATCTAGATGAGTTAGGAGGGTAAAGCCACTACCTTGTCTGAAGGACTGGACTTGACACCCCACAGTGGAAGGGAGCATCAGGAAAGAAACAAAAAAAGGATCTCAGGGAGAGGCCAGTGTCCAACTTGACCTCCCTTGTTTGGCCTAGAATGAACCCTTCTCTTTAACTCCTGGATATGAAAGGCCATCTGCCTTGGAGCACAGAAAGATATTGCCATTTTACAGCTTAAGAGAGTAAGGCCTTGGGCTGTGCTGTGACCTGCCCAAGATTTGACACTGGCTAAGAGCAGAGGCTGCGTCAGGCTCTTAAAGTCATGTGTTTGCATGCTGGACCCTATACTGTCCAGCCAGGACACAAGACTTCTGATTTCTACCCTCAAGATACTCCCAGATCCTAAATCCAGTAGCCTCCCAGGCAAAATATAGCAATCTGCCACAACTGCCAGATGAAAAGCAACAATCAGGGTAGAAAAATCTGTTGCCTGATACACATAACACCAATCAGACCATGTGGATTTTTCTCCGAATTGATTGATTTTGTTTTTTTCTTACTGAAAATGGACCTGCCTTTCACTGAATTTTCTGAGGGCGGAGTCTTAGCTGTTTTCTTTAAGCATCTACTTTTTTTTTTCCATTGGGAAATGGCTGATGAGTTCACATTTAGGGATGTACACACACAGATGGCAGACGTCTCCCCACTCATCCAGCCCCAAATCTGAGCCTTGACGCAGGCCAAGTGGAAAAATACTTTCCCGCCCCCCTCCCCTGTTCCCACTTCCTCATCTGGCACTATGCATGTCTCACCCTCCACAGCACTCAGTCCCATCAACGTTCACTGAACATTGGCTTTCCCTTTCTGACTCCTGCCTGTTTTAGTCCACTATATATTGCTGTATTTGCTTAAATGCTGGAAAGTAACTGTTAAAATGTGAAATTGTAATTTTTAAAAAGGCTACAATTAAATTTTAGCCAATGCCACTCACCAAATCTTTGCACCTAGTAGATAGATCAATGTAAAAACAAATACCTAACTGTACAGTGAGTGTGGGGGAAATGTAGTAACCTAGTTAGTAGTCTTCAATATAACCAATTGTACAAGGGGAACTGGTGTTTACCTACTTGTTCATCACCATTATTGAAAGCCGTACTGATCAGTTAGTTGACAACGGGCATTTTTTTTTTCTTTGCTTCATGGAATGATTTCTTTTCTTAACCTTTGACTTATCCTGATGTCAAGCCTTTTGTCTTTATGTATAACCGATGTTCAGTCTATTTTAGGAATGAACCAGCAAGTTGTTCATTTAAAACTGACCAAAGACAATTAATTCCTGGTCTAGTTTCCTGGGCCTTGTGGCCCAGCTGCCGCTAAAGAGCTTTTTGGATAAAATTGAGAACAAGCTGTGCTTCCTACCCCACTCTCCCCTTCCCCTTTTATTCCCTTTTCCTCTTAAAGAGCTGCTCTGAGCTGTGGGATTCTATGAAAAATTCTTGCCTTTCCTTGTTTCAGTGCTAACGATTTCTCACCTTGAAGCGCCTTTTGAACCCCGGACAGAGTGCACAATTGGAGGGAATTGCGAGCTTGGGAATTAGACTTTGGAGTCTTTTCTCTGAAGTCACCAGGCCAGGGGTCAGGAGAGAGATGGATTCCCAAGGGATGAAAGGTTTCTATTCAATGAAGAAATCGGAGTGGGAAGAGACACAGGGAAATTGAGCCATATTTTGGCTATCAGCTGGAACCAGCAGTTCAGAGATCTGCCTTATAAACACTTAAAATTGGTTTTTGGTACACAGAGGGGAGCCAGTGTGGGAAGGGGCCTTTATGTGGGGCTTTCTTCTCTGTTGGAGTCCCTTGGAGTGCCTTGTTGGGTATATTTCTTTGTCATTCAGGAGGCACGAATGTGGAGGACTTCTCGTGACCTGGTCGTGATGTGGCACTCAGTGCATGTACACAGCTAATGGAAAAACACGAGGACTCGGGTAATGGTTCTTCCTCTCAGTCTTTCTATTCTTAACTTTTCACACATCCAGATGGTTCCACACTAGTGCAAATGCCTCATTCTCCTGAGAAACCCAGAAAGAAGAGTGGCTGGCTCACAACCATGGGGTTAGCCCCTGCTAGGCTGGGAGTGGGGGTGGCGGCCAGGAGGAAAGGCAGAAAGGGGTGAGCCGAGGTGTTGCCTAGCTGATTTTCTGCTGTGCAGAGCTAATGCTGACATTTCATGTCAACTTCCCCGGTTCTCTGGGGTCTCCTCTCCTCTGAGCAGCCACATAGAACATTCCCCACATATCCAAAGCTGCCCAGGGGAGCCGAGAGAAGGGACTTTGCTGTCAGGTCCAAGCCCTCCTGACCTCCCTGAGATTGATCTACCGGTGTCCTGCTGTCCCTCTGGGACTGGCCACATGGCCATCGCTGCCCCTTGTTGACACCTCCTTTCTGTGTGAACTGTCTCCGGCAAATAACAAAGCGGTTCCTTGAACCAGAACAACCAGAGTGCACTTTTCCTTCCTTAGACGGAAGTAGATCCTGGCTAGGGTTTCTGCCCAGACCCTTGTTCCCGGCAGTGTGACTGTTTACATGGTTTGGCAATAGGTTTGATTCTGATTGCTTCAGAGTGGCTGGTCTATTTTGTTTCCTTTGGTTTCCTTCCTCCCCAAATTGTGACAGGAAAAACAAACCAAAACCACCCTAGGAAATTGCTGGTTGCCTGTCCCCACGTGATGATAAATGTTGCCCTCTTCTGGATATCGTTTCTCTACCTTATGACCAAACGCCCGTCCTATAGAGTGTCTGATTGGATCCTCTTTCGCGTATTCTGATGGCGCCTGCTGGTTTGATGTGGAGCTATCCTGTGAAATAAAACAGCTTAACTTTTCTCAAACATGCTCCAGTGGCTTTTGAAAGGGCGAGGTGGCACATCAGGGGTGCAGAGGTCCTGGGGGGAGTCCCCATCCTCCAGTCCACACTGTCTGCCTGCTTCCCCCAGGAACCACCTTTGAAATGTCCATTAGCTCAGATCCAACAAGATGAAGGTAAGGTTACAAGGAGGACCACTTCCATTGTAGAGCTAACTGAAGAAGGTAACTAACTGTAGGATGACTGCTGGGGAAAGAGGGTTTGGAAATGTCAAAGCAAAGGCAAGTTGGGAGTAGTAGCTGTCATCTGCAGAAAGTGTCTTCAAAAGTTTAAGATAAATTATCAGAGGCCACTGGGTACTGATACCTCAAGGCACATGCAACATTTTGATGTTCATTGTCTACAAACATCATACAACCTCTTGGACTTTTGTTTTTACCTGTGTGTGTTTGTGAACTGTTTATTGACCACTTATTTCTGTCCCAGCCACTAGATTAAACCCTTTACCTATATTTTCTCATTTAATTCTCAATACACCATTGAAGGTAAGTATCATTATTATACTCTGTCCTGCAGATGAGGAAACTGAGGCTCTGAGAGGCTAAACACCTTGCCCAAGGTTAGGCTAGGAAGTAGAGAAGCCAGAATTTGAATTCAGTCTGCCTAACTCCAAACCCATGCTCTTTATAAGTTTGTCATACTGCCTCTCATTTGAGCATTGTACTCATTACAGCAGGATTAGGGGCAGGATTTCATGATGAAGGTAGCCTGCTGCTTGCTGCAGTCAAAAAATACTCCAGGGCCTTTATATCCCACCAAGACTTTGCATCAGGGAAGAATACAAGTTGCCCAAAGGAGATTGTGGGGTTGCCCATGAAAAATAATAAATGGTGATGGTTTTCAGTCTCTCTTTCTGATTAAACCTCTGCTGGATCTTCATGGAAGGGCCTCTTTGCAGCCTCAGTGACTCATTCCCACCAAAAACGCTCATCACTCAATGATGGTCTCTTTTTAATTCCAGACTCCTCTGCTATGAAAATGTCTTAGTCTATTTTCTGTTGCTGTAACAGAATAGAACAGACTGGGTAATTCATAAAGAAAAACAGCTTATTTGGCTCATGGTTCTGGAGGCAGGAAAGTCCAAGAACATGACACTAGCATCTGGCTAGGGTCATTTCATGGTGGAAGGCAGAAGGGCAAAAGAGACAGTGTGAGGGGCAGACTCTTTTATAACCTTCTCTCACGATAACAATCCCACACCCATGGCAATGACATTAATTGATTCATGAAGGTGGAGCCCTCATGAACCAGTCACCTCTTATTAGGTGCCCTCTCCCAAGATTATTGCATTGGGTATTAAATTTCCAACACATAAATTTGGGGGACACATTCAAACTACTAACCTTCTAAGAGGCTAAACTTTGTATGTGTTCCATAATCTGTTTACTTGCTCATAGCAACAGTACACATTTGAAAGCTTCAAATCAGGAGCCTCTCATTCATTCAACAAGCATGTATGAAGCAACTTTTTATGCAACTTGCCTCAAGTTAGCTGCTGGGGACACAGAATGATGAGCCCCAGTTCCTTTCCTCAAGTTGCATACAGTCTAATTGCACAAAATGATCACTCTAGAATTCTAAGATTGACTTTGACTCAATGATAAATAGAACAGTGTCTCTAACCCACAGAGGCACAAAGGGCAGATTTTAGCTACTTGACTATTTTGTCAGCCACAAAGCATAGACCATTGCGGGATTGTCCATTGCACATCTGTTTAGAAATTTTTTGTTTGCAAATGACGAACTATTCAACCCAAACAGCCCTAAGCAAAAGAGAATTTATTGGCCCACATGGGTGGAAACTCCAGGCTAGAAATGGCTTCAAACCCAGGATGATGTGAGGATGTGAGTGTTGTCTCTGGGGTGCAGTTCTCTTCTTTCAGCTTGTCTCTGCTCAGCTCTCTGGGTTGACTTTATGCTCAGACAGCTTGTCTGCTATTTTGTGTTTGCCCAGTGGCTGCTGAAGCTTCCACTACCTGTACCTCCTCAGCTTCAGTAGTCTTGGGTCTGATTCTCACTGACCAGAATTAAGCCACAGGTTTATCCCGAAAGCAGACCAAGGGGATGGAATAGACAAATGGCCTAAGCAACCTGTATTTTCAAGGGTGGTGTCAACCCCACCAAGACTTTGCATCAGGGAAGAATACAAGTTGCCCAAAGCAGATTGTGGGGCTGCCCATGAAAAATAATAAAATGGTGATGGTTTTCAGTCTCTCAGTCTTAGGGTAGTTAGCTATGCAGCAATAGCTAACTGATACACTAGAAAAATGCTCACGCAAATATGTAGAATTTTGTCCTTGTCCATGGACTCTACATTAACTTCACAATAATGAAGTTAACATCCATCAATTGCGTTCTGTATGTTGACACATTACCAAGCACTTCACATGCCTTGCCTCATTGAATTCTTACAAACAACTTGTGGGGGTAGATTCTGCTAGCACCCCCAGTTAATAAATGAGAAGACTGACCCTCAGGGAGTTTAAAATGCAGGGACTTAAAGCACTTTCAGGCCAGCAAGAATTCCGTGGCCCCCAAATGCCTAGCTGCAGGGAGGTCTGCTTGCCTTGACAACCACCTTAGCAGTAAGGTCTATCCCAGCTTCTCTCAGGAACCTATGATAGCTCTGTTACTCATCCATTTCTTTTAAGCCCTAACATTGAGAATACTTATTATCAATTCCTTGCATTAGTGCCACATGTGTCTTTACTGTTGTTGAGAACATTTTCTATTTTCCCATTTTTCTACTCCACCTCTCCCAAGAACATAGAGATTATATTAGGTGGGATGTTCATTTTACAGATGAGGAAACTGAGGAACAGAGGAGATCCAGAGCTTGTCCCAAGTCCCAGGATCACATTGAGGGAGAGAAAGGGTCTCTGGCTTTCCTGGACCCTGGCCCGTGCTCCCTAGACCCCAGCCACTCTCCCTCCACCCACCCCAAGCATCTCCCACTCCCATGCTTCACACTGGCTGGGTGATTTGGACGAGCTTCAGTCATGGGTGTAAGTGCAAAGGCTCTGGATTCAGACAGATCTGAGTGTGGATCCCAACACTGGCTTGTATCAGCTGGTTGACCTTAGCAAGTGACAAAACCTCCGGAGCCTCCATTTCCTCAGGAACACAGGGCTAAGAAGGCTCTGCTCGACAGGGTTGTTTGTGATCTGGAGTGGATGATCTACGTAACATCCCTGGACCATCCAGGCAATCAGCAAAGACTGCTGTGTTCATCCATGGTTGCTTCTGCTCCTTAAAGAGTTTCTGCTTCATCTCCATGCTCTGCAGACAGAAAGAGCAGGTTGTTGGGCATCTGATGAGTGACTGAACCGAACGAGCGCTAAGGAAAAAGCTTCAATAGGATTCTGCCATTCATTGGCTACCAGATTTGGGGAATGTCTCTTCACCTGTCTGGGCCTCAGTGTCCTCATCTGTAAAACAAGGGGGTTGGGGAAGCTGATCTTGATTATTTCCTCCAGCTCTGAGGGCTCACTCAGTGCGTTGGCTGAAGGCTGCAGAAGCACACATAGGGGAGGGCCACCAGCCCCACCACATCCCCTCTGCTTTCTAAAGGGAGCTCCCTTAATGGCCATGTTTGGTATTGTGCTACCCCACCCCCTGACTCCATTGGATTGAGCCAAGGATGGCAGCTGATGCAACAGCAGTTGATGGTAGATTCGTTAGTCACCATGGCCCTTGGCAAAGCTGGACCGGCAGACAACCTTTCTTGGGAAGCTTGACCCGGAAGTAACAAAATGACAGGCCCTGTAAGCAGGAGGAGCAGAAGATGAGAGGCCACAATGACAAGGAGGTCGGAGGCAGAGAGGTGGCCCGTCTGCACCGTAGGGAGGCTGAAGTCACTAGGGATGAGACTCTGGGAGCACAATGACAAAACCAACCGGGCAAAGCCAATAGCGGAGATCACAGGCTTCGAGAGCAAAGCCATCCAGTCCCCAGAGAGAGCCGGAACCCCCAGCTGAGTACCTGCCCCAGTGCCTATTCCTCACTGGGAGACCTTACATTCAAGCCCTCCTTACTTGGTGTAACTTGAGTGGGATTTCTGCTTCTTACAATTAAAACAAAAAAGGGGCTCACGCCTGTAATCCCAGCACTTTGGGAGGCTGAGGCAGGGGGATTGTTTGAGGTCAGGAGTTCGAGACCAGCCTGGCCAACATGGAGAAACCCCATCTCTACAAAAAATAGAAAGCTAGGTGTGGTGGTGCATGCCTGTAGTCCCAGCTACTCAGGAGATTGAGGCAGGAGAATCACTTGAACCCAGTGGGTGGAGGTTGCAGTGAGCTGAGATTGCGCCACTGCACTCCAGCCTGGGTGACAGAGCAAGACTCTGTCTCAAAAAAAAAAAAAAAAGGAAAAAGTAGACAGAATGATAATAGCCAACCTGTTTGAGCACTTACTGTGTTCTAAGCCCCTTCACATATAAAGGCCAACTCATTAGTCCTCTCAACCACCTTTTAAAGCAGGTACTAATGTTACTCCAGCTTAACCTATGAGGAAATAGTACAGACAGGCTAAGTAACTTGCCGTGGGACACACTACTTAGGCATCATGGAGCTGGGGTTCAGAACTAGGCAGTCTCACTCTGGAGCTGGGTCTTCATTCTCTCTCTTAGGCCTGAGGATGAGGCAGGACACTGGATGTGATCTGAAACAGAGAGCTTCACCGAACTGGGACTGTTTGACCCAAGACACCTCACCCAGAGGGAGTTTGTGCCCCCTTGGCATGGGGGGTGCTATAGTGGGGTGGGTGGTCATCGGCTTTTCACACAGCCCCTAAATAAGGAGCAAGGATGGATACAGGGTTTCACCAGGCCATCCTGCCCCAGGCTGCAGTCAAGGGTCAGATCCTGCTTCTAACACGAGGGAGCATTTTATCTTGGGAAATTCCCTAGAGAAAGAGGTGTGCGGGGTTTGGGGAAAGGCCTCCTAGGAACAGCCTGCCAGACAATTGTCTCCATCCCTAAGCAGGGAAGTCTAGAAAGGACCCTGCTGCTGACTCAGTGCAAGCAGCAAGGCATGGCCTTGGAGTAGCCTGAAGAGGAGCTTCAGCAGTGGAGAGTTGTGGAGAAGGATGGGGGTGAGGCAGGAGTAAGAGAGCCCCCCCAGGAACCCCCAACCCCCAACACCTCACATCCTCCTCAACACGCCCCCACTGCTGCCCCTGGAAGCGGCAGAAGTGGCACTTTTCTTTTGAGCAGTGAGTGGATGTTTGTGTTTAAATAAAGGGATGCTAAGAAGAGGCAGAGAGAGGACAAGAACTTCCCAGGCCTTTTCAGCCACCCCAGAAAGCAGGTCAGTCTCACACTAGAGGCCCAGGGCCGGCTCCATACTGGACCCCAGGCTGGGATTTGTGGGGTGGCTAAAAAGGCCTGGGACCTTCCTCTGATACCAAGAGATCCTAGTATCAGGTCTCCCAACCACTCCTCACTGCCTCAGAGACATCTCCTCTGACCTCCTTGCTTAACGCAGTCACCATCAGGTTAATATGTTTTATTTTCTTCATTGCCCTTATCATCATTGGAATTGATTTGTTTCCTTATGTGTAGTCTGTCTCCCCCAATCCAGAATGTAAGCTCCAGAAAATCTGGGGTTTTGTCTATCTTGTCCATACTATCTCGAGATGGTAGTAGGGTGTCTAGCACATACTAGGTACTCAATAATTATTTATGGATGAAATGAATATTCAACCACAACTAGGGGGAAAGTGCCATTTCTGAGTGAGGTGGGTTTGGTAGCTAAACAAAGTCACATCTTTGGCGATCACTCCCTCATTTAACAAACAGTTCTTGAAAGCTACTGTGTGCCAAGTGTTGTTCTGGGTACTGGGGATGTAGCCTTGAACCAAGCAGACCAAGATCCCAGTGGAGTTTATGGCCAAATGCTGGCAACAGATAATGACAACCACAAAGCCAGAAACACCCAGGGCATGGGGAGGAAGAATACTGGAATCTGCTTTAGACTGAGAGGTTGGGACGGCCTCTCTGAGGAGGGGAGTTTAAACTGGGAAAAGCCTGAGAAGGAGACCACCATGCCAAGGGGTGACCAGGCAGGCACAGGAAGAGAAAGAGATTGGCACAGGAGAAGAATGGAGAAGGCCATGCGGCTGGAGCTGAGGGGGTGAGAGATGTGAGAACAGCTGTCTAGAAGGGCACAGGCAGGGCCTTTCGAGCCATGGTGACCATTTTGAAGTTATTCTAAGAACAATGAGAAGCCCTTGGAAGGTTGCAATAGGGGCATTACTTGATTCTACTTATTATTGTTAAAAAATTAATGGCTGGGTGTGGTGGCTCATGCCTGTAATCCCAGTACTTTGGGAGACCAAGTTGGGAGGATCTCTTGAGGTCAGGAGTTTGAGACCAGCCTGGTCAACAGAATGAGATCTTATCTCTACTAAAAAAATAAAAATAAAAAACTAGCTAGGTGTGGTAGTGCACGCCTGTAGTCCCAGCTACTTAGGAGGCAGAGGCAAGAAGATCATTCGAGCCCAGGAATTTTAGGCTGCAGTGAGCCAGTATTGTGCCACTGCCCTCTAGCCTGGGTGACAGAATGAGACCTTGTCTAAAAATAATAATAATAATAATAATAATTCACCATCTGTGGCTCTGGACTATAGCCACTTTTTAACAATGGAGGGCTTGGGTGATAATTGAGGATTAAAGTGCTGCAGGGGGCCACGACACTATGTCATGAATCCCAGATTACAGTGAACCTGCTTCTCTTTATCTGAGGGCTGATGCAAGAGGAAGAGTATTAATATTACTATCATTATTATTATTTTTTGAGACGAAGTCTTGCTTTGTTACCCAGGCTAGAGTGCAGTGGCGCAGTCTCAGCTCACTGCAACCTCTGCCTCCTGGGCTCAAACAATTCTTCTGTCCCAGCCTCCCAAGTAGCTGGGATTATAGGCAACCATCCCCACACCCAGCTAATTGTATTTTTAATACAGACGAGTTTTCACCATGTTGGCCAGGCTGGTCTCAAACTCCTGACCTCAAGTGATCTGCCCACCTCGGCCTCCCAAAGTGCTGGGATTACAGGCGTGAGCCACCGGGCCCGGCCAGGAGGAAGTATTATTATTAGTGTTTCTGAGCCTTGAGTGCCCCCATTCAGCGTTGTTTCCGGACTTCCAGCTCTGCTTCCCTTCTCCATCCAGACATCCACGCACAGTCCATCTGATCCGCTGAGAGATTGATTCAAATTCCTCCCAATATGGAGATCAATGGCCCCTGCACGCCACAGAGCTGCAGACTTCCCTTCCCAGGCAACTAAGAGTCCTGTCATCCGTGGAACAAGATTTTCCTTTTTCATTTGCCAGTTATTGTAACTGAACTAGTGCTTAGAGGTCTTTAATCTTTTGCATAGCATGGCCCCTTTTGCTTTATACCATGCTGTCGAGAAATGTATTAAGGACTTGGTTGGTTACCAGTGACAACAACTCAACTTAGCCTGGTTTGTATCACAAGGCATGCTTTTGGCCCTATCTGTATGAAAAGTCCAGAGATAAAAACGGATTCAGGCAGTCTGGGCCCAAGTATTCCAAAGATGTCAACAGGATTGGGTCTCTCCACTTCTCAGCCCTGCATTCGTTCACACTGCACTCTCAGGCTGACTCTTCTTAAGTGATGGCAAAGATGGCCCAAAGCAGTTCTAGGCTTGCGTCCTAGCATTTAGCTACCCAAGTAGAAAAAGCTGTACCTCTTTCCCAGTGAATGAGTCAGAGTCCCAGGATTGCCTCTGATTGGCGTAGCTTGAGTCACATGCTTACCATGAACCAATCACTGAGTGGAGGGTGGGTCTTACTGTCATTGACCAGATCTGGTTACTTACCCAGTCTTGAGCCAGATTTGGGATCAGGCTTGCCTGACCACATGGTTGAGAGTAGGATAAGGGCTGTTTCCCAAAAGGAATAGATGAGTTATATTATTGGAAGGATGATGCTGGGGCCAGGTGTGGTGGCTCACTTCTGTAATCCCAGCACTTTGGGAGGCAGGGAGGGAGGTTCACTTGAGGGTAGGAGTTTGAGACCAACCTGGGTAACATAGTGAGACTCTGTCACTACACACACACACACACACACACACACACACACACACACACACACACACGCAACGAGGCAGGCATGGTGGCATGAGCCTGTAATTCCTGCTACTTGGGAGGCTGAGGTAGGAGGATCTCACTTGAGCCCAGGAGTTTGAGGCTGCAGTGAGCCGTGATCACACCACTGCCCTCTAGTCTGGGCAACAGAGTGAGATCCTGCCTCAAGAAAGAAAGAAAGAAAGAAAGAAAGAAAGAAAGAAAGAAAGAAAGAAAGAAAGAAAGAAAGAAGAAAGAAAAGAAAGAAAGAAAGAAAGGAAGAAAGAAAGAAGAAAGAAAGAAAGAACAAAGATGCTGAGTAGGCAAAGCCCAGAGAGCTTATCAAGAGCTCCAGTCTCCAGAGGACACTCTTGAGAAACATATTCATAGCATGGTGTTGGACATTCTCGCATCCCTTTTCCAGGTCCACAGGCCCCTGTCGACTGCAGGATCACACGCCTGTCTCCAGGTAAATGCTTTGTCTTTCCACAGCACCCATCCCCAAAAAGGAGTACAGCCACCCTGGTGGATATGAATGAGGACTCCAAGGCCAGGCTGCCTGGGTTTAAATCCCAGCTTCCCTCCTTTCTTGCTGAAAGACCTCAGGAAAATTAACACTTCAGTTCTCATTTCAAAAGTAGGGACAGTAACAGCCCTGCCTTGTAGGCTTGCTGTTGGGACAGCATCTGACACAGAGAAACCCCCAATAAATGCAGCTGCTATAGTTGTGATCTTGCCTTTTGGAGAGTCTTGATTCCAGTGCCCCAGTCCCAAAGCTGCATTCACCATTTTCTCCATATAGACAGGTAAATATGTTCATGTTGAGCACTTACTGTGTGCTAGGCACTGTTTTAAGCAATTTTTCATAGATGGTCTCATTCTCTTGCAACAGACAGCTATAAGATATAAACTATTATTAGTCCTGTGAGGTTCGGAGAGGTAAAGTAATTTTCCCAAGATCACAGTAGCTAAGTGGTAAACCCCAATGCATGCAGATCAACTCACACAACATGAGTGGCCAGCAACCTCCATTCCCCACATTAATTTCTTTGTTTCCAACATGCCTGGCCAAGGTCTCCATTTCCAGTGATGCCAAACACAGAGATACCTGTGTTTCTGGTAGACCCGGCAGGACAGAAGTTCCTGGTCACCATCCCTTCCTTGGCCTCCAGATACAGACATAATATATGTGGCTGCAGGATCCCAGATCGGGTGAATTCGACATTTTGTCCCCTATAGGCCCAGAAGAGGCCCCTGCACATAGTGCTTACTAAGTGATGGGTTAGAAGAAAAGATGAGAAGTAAATAAATTATGCATGAGTGGGGTGATTGCCTATCTGCATTTCCCTCTCAAAGCGTGAGCCCACATCCAGCCTGATACTCTGCTGCCCTCATATGGTCATTTGTAAGATGGCAGGCAGGGTAAGCAGCCTCTAATTTTTATTATGAAAAATTTCAAATTTACAGAATGCAGAGAATAGCATAGTTAACCCATTATGTCTATCATCTAGTTTTAAAAATTATTCACATTTTTATGAGTTGGCTTTACCTCTTTTTTTGAATTTCAAAAAAATCGCTAACACCATGACATTTTACCCTGAAACATATCAGTATGTATCTCTAAAAATGACATTTTCCTGCATAATGATGACAATCTCATGATCACACCAAATAAAACTAATGACAATTTCTCAATAAAATGTTATCTAATCCATATTCCATTTTCCTTGATTATTCCAAAAATGTCTTTTAAAAGTTGCTTTGTTCAAACCAGCATCCCATCTAATGAGTATTGTCTCTTAATTTTTCTAGAGTATGCCCCATCATGACTGGCTGAGCTTGTTTTCTGGTGAAATGCCCCACAACCAGCATTTGCCTGACTGCTTCCTTGAGTTGTCAGTTCACTGGTTGCTGTCCTCCCCTGTATGTTTTCTTATTTTATTCTATTTATTTTTTTGAGATAGGGTGTCATTTCATCGCCCAGGCTGGAGTGCAGTGGTGCAATCACGGCTCAATGCAACCTTGCCTTTCCGGACTTAGATGATTTTCCCACCTCAGCCTCCTGAGTAGCCAGGACTACAGGTGTGCACCACCATCACTGATTAATTTTTTGTATTTTTTTTTTTTTTTGGTAGAGACTGGGGTGGGGGCTGAATCTCACTATGTTGCCCAGGCTGGTCTCAAACTCCTGGGATCAAATTTGGCCTCCCAAAGTGCTGAGATTACAGGCATGAGCCACCATGCCTGATCCTATTCTGTATGTCTTTTAAACAGCAAGTTGGATCTAAACCTTTGATTAGATTCAGTTTCACCATTTTTGGAGAGTACACTTCGTAAGTGACATGCACTTCATATTACATCACATCAGGAGGTACCCACTGCTTGGTGCCCACTTTTAGGAGCAAAACACTTGATGAATAAGTTCAGGTGGGTTCATCCCCATCTTTCTCTGTGAGTAACAAGTGAACTTGTTGGCCTGATAATTTGGGGACCTGATACATATCCAGTTCCCCAAGAACCACTCTCAGAATTGTTTTATCACCCATTTGTGATCATTGCTTGAAACAATAATATTTCATTAGAATCTGAAAAATGGTGTTTCTAATTTTATCATTCCTTCTTTATGTTTTAGCTACTAATAGAATACTTATCCACAAGAGCTAGTATTTCTCTAAACATACCTCATTCTGAAAAGGAGGAATAAATGCTTAATTCTTTTCTATTATTTATCAACTTTCAGAGTAAGAAGCTGATACAATGACAACCCCCAATGGCAGTAAATGAAGGCTTTCCTTTGTTTTGCTGAGATTAATTATAACTTTCTGGATGTAAAAATATCCAGTGCATTTCAATCCATTGCAATTGATGTTCTTTTTATTGCTTAAGTGCATAGAAGCAAGTTCAAGCTGCCTCTTACATCCACTAGTTTTCAACTTCTTTATTGGGGGCACAATAAGATATTCTAGGCTCATCTTGTACCTGCCCTGCCCCAGATATAAAACCAAACATTTCTCCAAGAAACACTGATTGATTTTAGTGGGGATGGTATTTAGAGACACACTCCACACACGGCAGGTGGGAGAGCTGAGATTTGGACCCAGGCAGTCTGACTTCAGAGTTGGTGCTCTTAACCTTTGTACCCTCTGGTCAACATATTTATTAGTGATGATAACAGTAATAATTACAACTATAACTCCCACTGCCATACGCAGCTGTTCACCATGTGACAGGTGCCCTGCTAGGTGATTTCCAGCCTTTTTAAAAGACCTAGTTCTTATAACAGCCCTCTAAGTCATTATTATTTCAATCTTACAGAAGAGGAAAATAAGGCTTAGAGAAATTAGCGTCTTATCCGAGACCAGATGGTAAGTGACAGATCATGGATTCAGATTTCTGTCTGTGTGACTCTACATCATGTTCCCTTCATTGCTGTAAACTATATCAATTGGTGACAATGCTGTCTCCTTTCAACGGTTCTTTGCTTGGCTCCCTGAGCCCTGGCACTCCTATGTCCCAGGGCCCCAGGCTCAGGCCTGTGTTTGGTGTCTTTCTGGGTAACTCACCCAGAAAACATTTGTTGGGTCCCCGCTACATTCGTGGTGTCTATCCAGGTCACTCGCAGCTGTGCTAGGGCACAGAGGAGTTGGGAAGAGGAAGGCTGGTTCTGTCTCCTCCAGGAACCCATGATTTAGTGAGGGAGACTAAACAGTTACCATTAGTGTGTTTGTGCTATAACATAAGAGGTGTAACCTGCTTTCACTCCCCCAGAGGAACAGTCGGCTCTCCTCTGGGGCTCTGGGAAACCAAATAAGCTTTAACAACCAAAAAAGTAGAGCGTCCAGATGCCATGACAGTTGGTGGGAGAGATTTTCTGGCACAGGACTCAGCCACACACCTTTCAAATGGTTGCAGGTTGGTGGCTGCCTCTTTGTAAGGAAGAATGGCTAGGAGCTTATGGAGGCAGGAGGAGCTGCACGGGCCAGCCCCTGGCACCCGCAATCGGAATTACGCACCAGAATGGAAGCAGAGCAGAGACAGGCACCGGGGTCTAACAGAGCAGGAGAGGATGCTGGGAGTTGGCTATGGGAAAGATGAGGGACCAGCAGGACTGGGGCTCCAGCCACTCTGTATCTGGGGGCTCCTGAGCCAGGCTCCGGGCAAGTGGAAGACTCCTGTACAGGGTCACCGTGGTTTTTAATCATTGCATCAGTAAACCATTGCTGTGGAACAACCCATGCCCACAGTTAGAGGCTTAAGAGAATAAACATTTATTATTTGCCATGATCCCGTGGGTGTGTTGAGCAGTTTTCTGGTCAGAGCTGGCTGAGCTGATCTCTGCGGTGAGCAGGTGCTTTGGCTGGGGCTGGATAGTCTAGGATGACCTCACTTATGTATTGTAGGTGGTTTGATGCTGGCTGGGGTGACAAGGATAACTTGGCTCTCTGTCTCTGATCACCCAGGAGGATCACAAGCTGGGGCTTATTCACGTGGTGGCTATTAGTGCACAAGCCTCTGCTTGGGTCACCTTTGTTAATGTCCTGTTGGCCAAAGCAAATCACAAGATCAACCCCAGATTCAAGGAGTGGAGCCACAGACCCACCTGTTGCTGGAAGGATTCCCATGGAAACAAAGTGTGGATAGGCAGGGGAAGAATTTATAAGCATTTTTGCAACCTGCTTACTTGCAGACACCCATTCCCTCTTTTTCTGTATGTCACACCCTGTTGTTCATTTGGGGCATCACTCCCACTCCCAAACTCATACTTAGATAATCCGAGGCACAGCGATTGGTTCAAGGATGGGCATGTGACCCAATTCTGGCCAGTGAGACTTGGTCCTGGTACTTTTGCTGAGAACTGTTGGGAATGAGGTCCGTCCTTTCTGCCGAGGCAGCTGTGCTAATAGAATGTAGGCCTGGAGCTTCTGGAGCCATGTTTGCCTCTCATGGCGGGAGCCTGCATGAGCGTGAAGTCTACAGTGAGGGAAGAAGATATAAGACATTAAGAAAGAGTGATTGTGGCCAGGCGCAGTGGCTCATGCCTGTAATCCCAGCACTTTGGAAGGCTGAGGCTGGGAGTTCACGAGGTCAGGAGTTCAAGACCAGCCTGACCAATATGGTGAAACCCCGTCTCTACTAAAAATACATAAGAATTAGCTGGGCATGGTGGCACACGCCTGTAGTCCCAGCTACTAGGGAGGCTGAGGCAGGATAATCGCTTGAACCCAGGAGACAGAGGTTGCAGTGAGCTGAGATTACATCACTGCACTCCAGCATGGGGGACACAGTGAGACTCCGTCTCAAAAAAAAAAAAAAAAAAAAAAAAGAAGAAGAAAGAGTGATTGAGAGGGAAGAAGAGAGACCACCTGGATCAAGCCATACCTGAATACCTACCTCAGGTCTTTTCAGTTACATGAGCTAACACATTGCCTTTCTTGCTTAGGCCATTTTGAATTGGCTTTCTAATTCAGCACTTTGAACCAAAAAGTCCTAATACAGTTCCCTCCCTTAAAAGTTCTTCCTGTCTGATCTCAAAGCTCTTCCCATCTGCAGACCTTGACTTGGACTGGGCATTCCTCTGTCTAGTGTACTTGTCACCTCTGCTTGGGCATATAGTAGGTGCTCAGCGAACACTTGTTTGAAGGATCAATAGGAGGGGTTGGGACTCCTCCTAAGAAGAGGCTTTGGTGACAGACAGGTAGCTGGCCTCAGCGAGAAGCTCCCAGAGGTGATAGTGGTCTAACAGGCAGGTGGAGGGGGTAATGGGCACAGTCTGTAAGTGTAAACAAGACCTAGCTGTCCCAGGGCTGGGAGGGAGAGAATAAGGCAGGGTCCATGTCTGGGAGGAATCAAGATAGGCGCCTGGTCACAGGGACACAGCAGGGCCTGCTTCCTAGAACTGGGGTCCACAGTAAGCATGAGGTCCACAGCACTTTTACCTCCTCCGGACTGTGCCACCCAGGTTCAGTCCCTGTCACCTTCTTCTACTGTACACTTTCCACTTCAATCCTTTCTTCACCCGGCAGCTGGAATGACCTTTGGAAAATGTAAATTACACCCCTGCCTAAAGCCTCTAAGGGCTTCCCCCCTGTGCTGATAGCAACATAATATTAATGACAGCTGACACTCACACAGGGCTTAGTAGTTGCCAGGCACCCTTCTAGGCATTATACCTACAATAACTCCTTTAATTATCCCTACAAGGCAGATACTAATACTATCCCCATTTTGCAGATGAGAAAATTGAGGCACAGAGAGGTCAACAACTTACCCAAGTTAACATGGATTAAAATCTGAACTTTTTACCAAGGCATGGAACTCTCCACTTCCGGGGTCTTTGGGTCTTTGCATGGCTGCCTCTCTCTATCAGTTGGGTCTCTGCACATATGTCACGTCCTCAGAGGGAGCCTCCCGGATCATACAATTTACAGTGTCCCCTCCTCTGTCCATTTCATCACTCCTTTTTATTGTTTTCACATCATTTACTGTTTTATGCAATTATATTACTCATTTTTTTACAAACTCTCTTTTTTTTTGTCCTGGCTCCATGCTTACCCCCAGGCTGCCAGCTCCTGGAGAACAGAGACCATATGTGTCTTATTCACCTCTGTATTCTAGCACCTGACACAAGTGGAGAGTGGCTCAATAAACATTTGTTAAAATGAATGGAGGAAGGGAGAGATGGAGGCAGGGAGGAAGGAAGAAAAAAAATAAGGAAGGAAGGAAGGAAAGAAGGAACGAAGGAAGGGAGGAAGGAAGGAAGGAAAGGGAGGGAGGGAGCTCCTTTAATATCCCCTCTCCCATAACTAGAATGAGGAAGATGGGGCCTAGAGGAAGAGAGAGTGCTGGGCAGAGAGGAACAGGATGAAGAGAACCTGGAAAGTAGCGCAGGGGCCACAGGACATCCCCAGGTTAACCCAGGGCAGGCCCCACACTCAGTTGGGAGAATGCTTCTCTAATTAGGGTTGTCAGATTTGGCAAATAAAAATACAGGATGCCCAGTTAAATATTTGAATTTCAGGTAAACAACAAATAATTGATTAATATGTTGTGTGCAATATTTGGGACAGATTTACACTAAAATGTTGTGTGTGGTTCATCTGAAATTCAAATTTACTGGGCAGCTTGTATTTTATCTGGCCATCCTATTCTGGCTCCTCACTGTGTGGTATGTGCCACAGAAGATTCCACTCAACACTAGCCTGCTTTTATTTTACATGGAACATTTTGTTTTTAGTCCTGAATGAGGAAGTACAATCTCTTTATTGATCTAACAGAAGGAGAAAGTCCGTACAAACAGCAGCTTGTTAAGAGGAGAATGGCTCCCAGGGTTAGATAAACACCCAAGACAAATGCCTTTTCCTGAGCTCAAAGTGCGCTTGTGTTCTTGAACTTTCCTTCCTGGGCCCAGAGGTGGGCTTGATGGGATCTATCTCCCTGGTGCTGCTGAAGATGGCAGGAGGAGAAATGCTCAGCCTGGGAGGAAAAGATTTATGGGAATGTGGGCTTAGTCGGTGATTCATCCATTCATTCAGCCTCACCCAGCAGCTATTGGCAGACACTCAGAGATGAATGGCACCAGGTCCTGTCCTGGAGGCTCTCCATAGATAGGGAAATGAATTTTGGCCCCAGGACCAAGTACTGCCTGCTTCCAAATCTATCTCCATGGTTGAATGCAAAAAGTACATTTCTGTCCCTGTCTTTTCTCTCTCTCCCTTTCTCCTTACCCATTCTTTCTCTTTTTTCTCGTCTCCTCTCTCTTCCTCTCTCACCTTCCCAGCCATTTGTCACCTTAAACCTAATTACCTTGTGCAACTAGTACTGTGAAAAAAGCAATTACTGGTTCACTCAGGCCACAGACCTGGTATTAAATGCTTTTCCTTTGTCCCTCCAAGACCTCACTTCCTCCGCATCCAGAACTATCCAACATCTTCCAGCTCGGCCTGGCATTCATTTGCATTCATTTGCATGCTGTTCTATGATTGGCTGATACAAAGGAGGGGGCGGGGGTGGGCACCGTAAACCTCCATTCCTCATGCATTTAATATAATATGTATGAGAAAAATCTATGTTTGTACCTTAAGAAAAAAATTGTTCAATGATACTTGTTAAAGCACAATAAGGAAGACTTAATCAGGACAATTCAAGTAGGTATAGGACCACTGCAACTGTGTCTTGCAATTGGTGAAAACTGGGCTCAACTCTGAATACAACATGGGCAAATGGAAATTTATAGCCAGGAAGCAGGGTGGGGAGCAGTGCATGAAAAACTACTAAGAGGAAACATCAGAGGTAACAGTAGATTCTTGCTGAAGAGGCCAGGGTGATCAGACATCAACTGGGGGATGGTGGAGGATGAGGAACACATCAGATATCAAGAGTGATCACATATCAAAGTTGGGGATTCTTGGTAACTTGATTTAGCAGGGTTTTTTGCTAAAACTGGATTTTTCCAGGAAGTACACAGATTGGCCTAGGAGAAGGTTCAGGAGCCTGACTAAAGTTTGCTCAAGCAAAGAATCTTTGTCAATCTGCATAGGAAATATCTAGAAGGCTATATGCCAAAGTTAATGGTGCTTCTCTCCGAAGAAAAAGAAAAACTGTACATTAAAATTTTAACATGAATAAAAGCAAGAGCTCCTATTAAAAAACCCAGAGGTCCTGTTTGGAATCTGACTCGAAACTCTATGCACTCTTCGGGACGTAGGCTTCCTCTTGTATAAACGGACAATGATAACATCTATCTCCCAGCGTTGTAATACGAAAGAGCTAAAGTAACGGATATGAAAACTTTTGTTCAGAGCAAGGACGGATCGTCATTGCGATTAGGGTGGGCGACCCTAAGGGGGTCATGAGCCTAGACCTTGACAGATCTGGCGAGGTCTGGATTTGGTTTGATTCCTGGCTACCTTTTCTTAATATTCAACTGGCTCTAGACTTTTTAACCATTCACTTTCTTCAAGGTAAGTGCGGCAGAAGCCCGGCGCATGCGCAGTACAAGCCCGTAAGCGGCGCCCCGCCCACATACTACTACAACTTCCGGCAGGCTCCGCGCCCGCCTCAGGCGCGTCGCGGGATGCTGACGTAATGCGGTAGCGCGCGGAATTTCGAGTGGTATTGGAGCGCCGGAGGCTAGTGGGTGGCGGACCCCCAGCATCTTCGGGAGCGACCATGGACTCCCTGGCCGAGCCTCGGTGGCCTCCGGGCCTGGCAGTCATGAAGGTGAGTGCTTCGGGGAGGTTGGGAGCTCCCGGTTGTCTGCGGGGGAGGTCCCTCCCTTTGAGGAGGATGTCCTCGCCTTAAGGAGAAAGAATGAGGCGCGAGCGTCGCGCTGGGCCAGGGTACCCGGCTCTGCCCTGCCACGAGCCGACCGCGTGGCTCTGGGTCTCAGTTTACTCCTCCGATAAGTGACAAGGACAGGCCTGGTGAGCTGAGGTTGGCAGTCTTACTGAACCAGATATTCCGCTATCTAATCCCAACGATAACATGTAGAAAAACAGTTATTCCAAACAATGACATCGACAGCTATTCTTTACTGAAAGCTTACTTTGTGTCAAGCACTAAACAGTGACACCGGACATGATTTTGGGTGGACACTTTATCAGGTAACATGTATGTAATCACGTAGCCAAGCAGGTAGTCTCCTTTACAGGCTCTTTCATTTCTTCTGATTATTCTCAGTAAACCTAGTGCTGGTTTGTTCTGACATACTGCCCCAACTCCTCTCTAACACACCTTCACTCTTCTCTAACAATTGCTCATGTATCTGCCTTTTAAACAGAGATCAGGACTCAGGCTCAGCGCTGATCTTGCATTGCATCTAATTATTTCACTTAAATAATATTTATTTTTGTGGCCACTTTCTGTTTTGGCAAGGCATACCAGTTTCCATTTACAGTAGTGGTGGGCCCTGGATTTGCTCAAGAGCAGATGCACTTTGCTGTGCTGGCTAAAAATCAGTTGCTTGGTGTTTCTTCTTGCTCTGTGATTATTTCCGTTTCTGACAGTGGCTAAGATAGCCTTCTTCTCTTCCTCAGTTTTGTAGACTTGGGGATTATAGTATCTGTCCCACTGACTCATAAATTTGACTTTAGAATTAAGTGAAGGCTAAAGTAAGTAGAAGGCCTCGTTTTCCTGCTGTCATCAGTGACATCTAGAGTGCTTGGGGACTTGAGATACCTGCATGATGAGAAGCTGACATTGTGAAATGATCCAGGAAAGCTGTAGTTTTGAAGTTATGGTGGGCTTGGCACCAGGATGCAGTGGAGAAGAGCACAGATTTGAGTTCCAGTGGTCCTGGGTGAAATCTCCTCTCTGCCTCTTAACTGTGTGACCTTCAGTTAGTAACTTAACCTCTCTGAGCCTGAATTTCTTCGACTATAAATTAGAGACAAAAATAACAGTTCATAGGATTGATTAAATAAATTAGTTGATGTATGTGGGCATAGATTCTGCCGTGTATTCACTGTGCTTACTGCAGTGCCTGACACCAAGTGGGTGCTTAAATATTATTTGCTGCTTGATTGAAAGTATCTGGAATGTAGTAAGCATTCAATGAATATATTTTATTATTATTATTATTATTATTATTAGCACTGTGTTAAGTGCTTCTTTCCCCTTTTAATTTGTTGTCATGAAGCTTGACTTGGATAAGGAAAGTGAAAGAGCTCTGTAACCTGTAAAGCTCCTGCTTTGTAGATTTAAGCACACTTTACATATTCCCACAATTTCAGTGTTCTTTAGAGGCGGGTTCCGTGTCTTCTCTGACTTTGGCATCTCACCACAGCACTGAATGTAGAGTTTGGCACCACAGAGTGTTCAGTGAATGTTCAACCAGAGAGTTGATTGAGCCCATATTTTTTGCTCACATTGGAATCATGGACTCTTAAGGTTAGAAAACCAGCCCCTTTCAGTGTTTTAATCTCCTTTGTAACACATCTGCCAATTTCTCACCTAATTTTTGCTTGAACTCTTCCAGGCACAAAGAACTATCAGATCCCAGAAGCAGATCTGACTGAGGTTACTTCTTTTATTGAATAGAAGTTTGACTCAGAATCCATGGTTGCTAACTTAGGATCCACAGAAAGACTTTGGAGTCTTAAGTTATTTGTAAAATTTTTGTATGTATGTTTTTCTGAGAAGAGAGTCCATAGTTTTCATCCATTTTTCAAAGGGATCTGTAACCCCAAAAACTTGAGTATTTTTGTAATTATTATGTTTTTCCACCCATTTTCTACTTCTCCCTTTCACTTTCTCTCTCTCTAAACTAAAGAAATTTTGGGGAGTCTGCTGACCACTCTCTATTCAGGCATCATTTTTTGTTTGGTTGGTTGAGGCACATGTGATATGCATGTTACTGTCTTGGAGTGACATGACAAGAAATTTGAACCAGAAATAGCTCATCTGATGTAGTGTCAACTTCCACAATTGTGCTCTGCAGATCTTTCAGAATCATTCCTCCACCAGAAGAGGATGGCATAGATAAGAAAGTGTGATCTAATAGACTGGTTCTGGCTTCTGGGCCTGCCTTTGCTCTTAATTGATCTTGAACATAACCCTTTAGATTTTTGTGTCTGTGACAGCTTACCATCCACAATAATGGAAGATTTTGGCATTTTATTATTTCCCTGGTTTTACTTTAACAAAAATTTACTGTTTTTGGCATACTGTAAATGTAACATGTATACACAGTAGAAAAAAAAATTAAAATTCAGAATAAGATAAAGGAGAAAAATAAAACCATCCATAATTCTACCACCCAGAGAACCAGTGCTTAACATTTTACCTTATTTTCCTTTGGTTTTTGTGCATTTAAAATTTGGGATCACTGTGGAGTCAACTTCTTGGGTTTGATCCAGCCAACTTAGGAACTCTGTAGACTTTATTTTTAAAATTGGGATACTGACTCTGTGGACTTCATAAGAGTGCTATGAAGATTCAACTACAGAGTTGTTATTATTATGTATTATTGGCATAGATTTATTTTCTGATTTTTATTTTCCTAGGGCATTAATTATTCTTTGAAAGCATGTTTTGTAATAGCTGCATAATATTTCATCATATGGACCATTAGCGACATTAGTCCTTTTTTGTTTACATTTTTAAAATTCAGGTAATAGGTTCACATGGTTCAAAATACACATAAAATAAAAAGTAAAAGTCTCCTTCTTACCATGTTCCTGGCCCTGATCATTATTTGACTTCTTGTTTATCTTCTCATTATTTATATTTACGATGAAAATAGAATGCATTCTTTTTTCTTTTTTTCTTTTTTGAGGTAGGGTCTCACTGTCGCCCAGACTGGAGTGCAGTGGCAATCACGGCTCACTGCAGCCTTGAACTCCTGGGCTAAAGCAATCCTTCCGCCTCAGCCTCCTGAGTAGAGGGGACTACAGGCATGCACCACTATGCTCAACGAGTTTTTAAATTTTTTATAGACATGGATTTTTGTTATTTTGCCTAGGCTGGTCTCAAACTCCTGGACTCAAGCAATTCTCCTGCCTTGGCCTCCCAAAGTGCCAGGATTACAGGCGAGAGCCACCATGCTAGGCCTATTAGAATACATTCTTATTCACCTCTTCCTTTTAAACAAACGGTAGCATAGTATATGTACTGTCTATACCTTATTTCCTTTTTTCACTTATCTTGGCAATCTTTTCATATCAGTGTGAAGGAGAGCTTCCTTTTTTTTTTTTTTTTTTTTTTGAGACAGAGTTTCACTGGGTCATGCAGGCTGGAGTTAGTGGTGCGATGTGGGCTCACTGCAACCTACGCCTCCTGGACTCAAGCGATCCTCCCGTCGAGAGCTTCCTCCTTTTAAAAAATATTTCTATTGAATGGAATAATATCTTATTTTAAACAATTTGAAAGATTTTAGGTTGCCAGAGTAGTTCCTTTCCTGTTTGGATTGCATTCCAGGTTGGCACACATCTCTCTTTCCAAGTTGTTCACTTTCCCTTCCTCTGCTTTCACTGCCCCAGCTCTTTCCAGGCTTCCTCATTTGGCTCCATTGTGTAGTACCATGCAGAAAGCACTGGACCGCCAGAAGGGAGACAGGAATTTTGGTCTTGGCTTGACTAATGCCTACTACTGTGTGCCTGCTTTTGATACCAGTTTCCTCTTTTGACTAGACAGTTTCCGGTGTTTGGCTTTAACATTCTTTGATTTGATTCTTAACCTGTGTGGTGGCAATGGCCACCTTTCACCCAATAGTGACTATAGGCTAGGTGTTGGAGTCTGAAGAGGAGGAGGCTTGGAGTAAGAGCTGGAAGCGCATTAGAAGTGGAACAGAAGTACAGTAGCCCTTCCTTATGTGAAGGGATGACAATATGGCACAAGAATCGGTGTGCCATCATCTTTAGCTGTCTAAAGCAATTTGGGCAACCTGAGACTGAATGTATAGGAGTCATATGAGAGAAGTTTTTATTTATTTGTCAGGATCCCTTGCAGTTTATCTGGAGTTAGCTTTTGAATTTGTGTATTTGACAAAGAATTTGAATTTTTTTTAGGGGATGGAGAAAAAACTTTGTGACAGGGCTTCCAATTTTGACGTCTTTCTGATATGTATATATGCATATTTGCATTTCAGACAATAGATGATTTGCTGAGGTGTGGAATTTGCTTCGAGTATTTCAACATTGCAATGATAATACCTCAGTGTTCACATAACTGTAAGTATGTTTTGTTCCTGTGAGTTAGTAAATTGCGATTTTTACATGAGGTAGTGTTAATTTAACACCAAAGATACATGCACATATTTATGTTTCACCTTTGGCTCTTCTATCTTGTAGTTTTTCAGAAGGTCTTTTTCACTGCCTTCCTCTTGAATATTGAAGGTTTTTACAAGGCTTCTATATTTTCTACCTTGTTCCTCTTTGATATTTTTATGATTTTTATAGCATTTATGGCAATAAAATTTTTGGTCACAATAAGTGGTTCTTTATTTGCCAAGTGCTTTTTGATGTTAGGTTTCAGAATTGTTGTTTTTAACAGGATAACAGATAGGTGGTTCCACCAAGTAGTACCTGATATAGAATTTCAAAGTTTAAAAATCTGTAACAATAAGAATATTTCCCCAGTGGGAGAATTCTACCACTGACTTTATTACAGACAGTTTTATAACTTAACTGCTATGTGATGCTGGAAAGACTCATGTTGGAATTTGTTTGTACTTCTCTTTATAAGTCTAGTATATAAACATTTAAAAATATTGTATCTTGAGATATTTAGTGCTTAGGGGTTACCCTATCATTGTTGAGGAGCTAGACATACAGTTTATGGGTTTTTCAGGTTCATGATCTTTCTTTTCCTCTATTTTCAAGTTGATTTATCTTGGAAAGTTAAAAACAGTCAAATTAGGCCTAAGAAATTGGTTTTAGTTGGTAGTAGCTTTGGTGAAAAAGTTTCTGTAGAGAAGACATAATAAGAGGATAGCAGTGATGGCAACACGGGCATTACAGATATCCTTGGGCTTGACTCTTGAAAATCTGGTGAGTATTTACTACTTTAGAAAATGTTTGTGAGAACTAAACGTGCAGAACTCACTGTCTGGCACATTATGAGTCCTTAATAATGTTAGTTTTCTTCCAGACAAGATTCACATTAAAAACCAAGACAAGTTTTGGAGATTGTTTTAAAATATATTTTAACATCATCTTTATTTGGGTATAATTCACATACAATAAAGTACATCCATTTTAAGTGCACATTAAGGTATGAAAGTGTTAATGAATTTTGACAAATGTGTATGCTGTGTAACTACTGCAATTAAGATACTGAACATTTTCATTATCTGATAAATTTCTCCCCATCTCAGTCAGTGTGACCGCAGCTAGCCATCTGTAGTCTATTTCTGGACTCTTCTATTCCATTGATCTTAGAAACTTAGTAGTTTTTCACCAAAACTACTGCCCACTAAAACCAATTGTTTAGGCCTAAGTTTAGTGTTTTTTTTTAGCTTTCCAAGATAAATCAACTTGAAAATAGAGAACAAGAAAGAGCATGAACCTAAATAATCTGTAAACTGTTTGTCTAACTCCTGAACAATGATAGGATAACCCCTATTGCAGTAAATACCTCAAGGTACAATATTTTAAAATGCTTATATGCTAGACTCATATATGTCTATCCTTGTGCCAGTACTACACTATCTTGATTACTGTGGCTTTGTAGTAAGTCTTGAAGTCAGGCATTGTAAGTCCTCCAACTTTTTTTTCTTTGTTTTTTTTTAGGATCGTTGCATTTTAAATGCATTTCCATATATAACTTAAAATCAGGTTGTCAATTTCTACCAAAAGCCTGCTGGGATGTTCACTAGAATTGTATTGAATCTAGAGATCAATTTGGGAGAATTGACATCTTAACAATGCCAAGTCTTCAATGTGTGGATATGATATACTTCTCTATCTTTATTTCTCTTAACAGTGTTGTTTGATTTTCATTGCACAGAACTTGCACAAAGAAATATAACTTATATTGACCTTTCATCTTCTGACTGCACTAAATTCACTTAATTCCAGCATCTTTTTTGTTAATTCCTTAGAAATTTTTGCATACACAATCGTGTCATTTGTGGATAAAGACAGTTTTACTTCTTCCTTTCTGATCTATATGCCTTTATGTTTTTGTTACACAGGCTGGTACCTCAAGTACAGTGTTAAAAGTGGTGTTGGACATCCTGTCCTTACTCTTAATTTTATGGGGAAAGCGTTCAGTCTTTTACCATTAAGTATGATGTTAGCTGTAAGTTTTTTTTATATTCTCAATATATTTTCATAAACCTACCAAGTTGAGGCACTTCTCTACTCCTGGTTAGGCGAGAGGATTTTTTTTTTTTTTAAATCATGAATGGGTGTTGAATTTTGTCAAGTATTTTCTGCATCTGTGGAGATGCTCATATGATTTTCTTCCTTTTTTTTTTTAACATAGCTAATAACATTGTTTTTGTTGTTTGTTTTTGTTTTGTTTTGTTTGGGTGACAGGGCCTCACTCCCTCACAGTGGCTTTGTTACAGACTGGCTTTGTACTGTAGTCCCTCCTTATCTGTGGTTTCAGTTACCTGTGGTCAACTGCATTCTGAAAATACTAAATGGGAAATTCTGGAAATAAATAATTCATAAGTTTTAAATTGCATGCTGTTCTAAGTAAAGCACTGATGAAATCTTGTGCCGTCCTGCCCAGGATGGGAATCATCCCTTTGTCAAGTGTATTGATGTTACATATGCTATCTACCATTAATCGTTTAGTGACCATCCTGGTTATCAGATTGACTGTTGCAGTATCACAGTAATTGTAACTGTGTTGCAGAACACAAGTAATTGTGTTATCAGATTGACTGTTGCAGTATCGCAGTAATTGTAACTGTGTTGCAGAACACAGTAATTGTGTTCAAGTAGCCCTTATTTTACTTAATAGTAGCCCCAAAGCACAAGAGTAGTGATGCTGGCAATTTGGATATGACAAAGAGAAATCATAAAATGCTTCCTTTAAGTGAAAAGGTGAAAGTTCTTAACAAGGAAAGGAAAGAAAATTGTATGCTGAGGTTGCTAAGATCTACAGTACAATCTACAGTACAGCACAAGATACTTTGAAAGACCACGTTTACATAACTTTTGTCATAGTATATTGTTTTAATTCTATGTTATCGTTCCTAACCTTTTACTGTGTCTTATTAATAAATTAAACTTTCTCATAGGTAAGTATGTATAGGAAAAAACATAGTATAAATAGGATTCAGTAATATCTGTGGTTTTAGGCATCCACTGCGCTTTATGGAATGTCTCTTCTGTGTATAAGGGGGCACTACCATATAGAGAAAGACCTTTACTAGTCAGCTTGACTGCAGATTCTAGGGGCTTCTTAAGCCTTTTCTGTGGATGTGTCTTCCCTGGACTTGTGATTATAAATTTCCAAGTAGAGAGATTTGGTCAGTGTTTTCATTAGCTGCTATTTTTCTCTCTCATGTGTCTGTCCATGGTATTGCAGGTTCTCCAGAGTTGCTGTAAGCCATCAACCTCTTTTTTTGTTTTCAGCTGCCCTCAAGCGTCTAAAGTATGCCGATCTAAAGCACCCCAAGTTGAGTGAGACAGAAACCATTCCATTAGGCAGTCCTTTGAAAAGTTCAAATGTTGGTCACACACTCCACTATTCTCTCCCAGCCTCCCCTCCCAAGATAAGCCACAGAGCTGTATCAGCCTCTGTCTGCTGTACTATGGGTCCTCTGGATCAGTAGCAAGCGACCCAGCTCTTTTTTGTTCTTAGCAGTCCCCAGTAACCTAGAACATGCAGGGTTCATGCTTAGTGGGGCGAGACAGAAGCCAGTCCTCTGGCCAGCTCTTGGAAAAGCTAGAACATTGGACCGTGTTTCCCTTCTTTCTTTCCCCAGGCAGAAAGTTGGGGGTTTCTCTTCCTTGCTGAGCCTAGGGGAGGCACGGTGGCCAATGAGTGTGGTACTAGTCCAGACCTTTGCTTTTGTTCTCAGTGGCCCTCAACCTGGTTCCCTTTTCTGTCAGTGTATAGATTCAGGCAGCTCAGAAACCAGTTTCTCAAGTAGCCCCCACAATGTAAGTGCTACTCTTCTGTTTCCCTTCCTAGGGATATATGTTGTTTGCTCACTTCTTCACGACTTATAGCTGTCACTTATGCCATTCTTTAAGAGGAAGTCAGTGGAGGGAAGTTTCAGTAATGATGATTTTTTGTTTTATGAGCACTTTTTTTTCACTTGTGAAGTCTCAATATTCAGTAGGCCTCTTCTACTAAACACCAGTTGTCACAAGTCCCGTCATGTCTAAAATTTGCTCTGGGTCTTTGGTGTTTTAATGACACAAAGCCCCCAGGGCTTTAGTAGAAGCCAGGTCTGTCATGTTCTGTTATCATCTTGGATTGACTAGAATTGGTGATCCAGAATCCCAGGTATTTATTGTTGCTTCTTAGATTTTTCATGATTTATCATTTTTAAATCACTTTATTTTGTTTTGTTCTGTTTAGGTTTTTGGATATGAGTAATAAACACTACATTTGTAGTTCTGCAGGTACAAAGGTGTGAGTGGGGTGCCTTGGCAGAATGCAGGTCAATTAAATTGATCCAAATTTGTGCTATTAAAGAGTATTTTGGGGGCAAGAGGGAGCAGACTTACTCCAACCCATAAAACACCATTAAGTGAGAAATGGTCTTGCTAATAGACTGATATGCTTAAGTGCCAATTTTCTTTGCACTTGTATAATTTTTCTCACTTGATAATGGAAGATGATCAAAATATTTAGCAGTCAGCTGGCTTTCAAACATCAAAAGAGTCTAGCATCTTAATAGTAAAAAGGAAATTTCTAAAACTCAAACCAATCCTTGTCATGTGAAATCTTAAGGACTTTATGAAAAAAGGAACTTTTTAGAAAGAAACATCTAAAGTGTCCAGTTAAAAGCAAAAACCAGTGTGAAAAGAATAGGAGGTCCAAGAAAGCTGAGAAGGTTGGCATCTGCCTCCAGTTCTAATGTTAATGGACAGTTAGTTGGTAAGAGAATAACATCCCTCCAACTAAAGACTAGCATTTCAGAATTTCCAGAAGTGCAGCTCTGCATAATTGTATCTCCCTTTTGTATGTGTAGCTATTTCTCTTCTCCTCTGTCTTGTTTCACAGTGCTGCTTCATGAGAATATAAAAGAAGATAAACACGTTTATTATTTGCCTAATAGAATCTTATGTCTCTTGAATTAGCAAAGGTTTCGTAAGTGGAACATTTCATATTTCAAAAATGAAATAAAATTGCTTTTTACTCCTACACAAGCTTTGATTAATTTTTTTGAGTCAAAATCCACAAAAGGAAAAAAAAAAAAAAAAGATTGCTGGCCAAGCCTTAAAATAGTGGTAATTTATCAGTGTCCACAAGCCAATTATTTCATCTAGGATCTTGCTTGGGATTAGAGATGCCCCCTCTCCCAAGGCTTGGATATTTCTGTGAAACTACTCTTTAATTCATTGTTGTTATTGTACCTTCTTCCACTCTGCCCACACATCTTTTTTGGGCTCTCTTGAATGGAAAGACAGAATTCATAGGTGATTTAAATGAAGCCCTCTGGGAATACATGAATTCAAAACTCTTCAGCTGTTCTCCTTTGAATGGAAGGGTTGTCATAGTTGCCCACTAGAAAATAAATTATGCTGGTCTGCAGCTTATCAGTACATATTTGGTAGTAGTCTAGTAGATGGAAATTAAGCCTAGGGCTTGATCTACTTAGGACTTCATATCTGGTTCTCTGCATTTCAAAAGAAAAGAAAAGGAAATATATACAAGATTATGCAGAAGAGAAAGCAGTAGCCTTATTATAAATACTAATTTAAAAGGTACATGTGACCTTATTGTTATTTATTGATGTATATATAATATATATAATGTATACTTATATAGGTACGATAGTAACATATAATAATATATACACAATATATTGTATAAGTATACATTATATAACTATACATAGTACATATTTATATAAGTATACATTATTTATAGTATAAATTTACAGTATATATTTATTATAAACAAATATTTATAGATATAGTCAGTCCCTGACTTACCATGATTTGACTTAGGATTTTTCAACTTTACGATGGTGTGAAAGCAATACACATTCAGTAGAAACCATACTTTGAATTTTGAATTTTCATCTTTTCCCAGGCTAGAGATAGGTATAGGTATATTAAATACATTTTGGCTTATGATATTTTCAATTTATGATGGGTTTATCGGGATGTAATCCCATGTTAAGTCAAGGAGCATCTGTAATTTTTAATAATGAATATATTAAGAGTATGGACTCTGGTGCTTGCCTTTGCCACATACTAGTTCCATTATCTTTGGCAAGTTGGCTGTGCCCTGTGCTTCATTTTTCTTCTTGTCAAATGTGACTAATATTGGTACCAACCTCAGGGTTGCTGTAAGGATCAAAAGAGTTAATACATGAATACATGTAGAGTGCTTAGAACAGAGCACATACTAAGTGCAGTGTTTGTTCGAACCACATGAAATTGCCAATATTTGTCCATTTTTGACTTAACCAAAATGTCAGTTTCATATAATTCAACTTAATAGTAACTTATTAATTTTTTAAAAATTATTGCTGTTGTTGAATCAATATCACATATTAAGTATGTGATTTGCTGACCAAAATCCATTGAATCACTATGACTGGGGGTAGAGCCTGGGAAACTAAGTTAAAACCAACATAAATCTCCCTAGGTGACTGAGCTGAGCAGCTAGGTTTTAGGATTTCTTGACTTACAGTATTGCTCAGGAGACTTCTTATAGTATAAAGAGAATAGCATTGATAATTAAGAGAATGAGTCTGGACAGGAATTTTTGCCTCAGGATGATTCATACCTTGAATCTCATCCATATCTGATTTAGGTGATATTTAGATGAGACTTTAGATTTTAGACTTTAGAGTTGGTACTGGAATAAGTTAAGACTTTTGGGGCTGTTGAGATGGGATGGATGTATTTTGCATTTGAGAAGAACATGAATTTGGGAGGTTAAAGGTGGAATGCCATGGAGTGAATTTTATCCCCCCTAAAGTCCTATGTCGAAGCCCTAACCCCAGTGTGTTGGTGTTTGAAGATGAGGCCTTTGGGAGATAATTAGGTTTAAATTAGGTCATGACAGTGGAGCCCTAGTGATGGGATTAGTGTCCGTATGAGAAGAGATACCAGAGCTTATGGTCTCTCCCCACCCCCTCATGGGAGGACGAAGTGAGAAGGTGGTTGTCTATAGGCCAGAAAGAGAGCTTTCAGCATAAACTTACCATATTGGCACCTTGATCTTGGACTTTTAGCCTCCAGAACCATGAGAAAACAATTTTTGTTGTTGAACCTGCCCAGTCTGTGGTATTTTGTTATGGCAGCTCGAGCTAAGAAATGCTTTCCTATAGTCTTTTGTACCATTGCTGTCATTCATTTCACTTATGCATAAGCATTCATAAGCATGCATTTTTATACGTAATAAGCATCCGTAATTGAATACTTCGTTATTATTTTTGTACAAACTGTTATCTGTTAAATTAACAAGAAAAAGTTTTTATTACAGTTTCACATATTCCTTCTCCTTTATGTAGTACTAAGCATTTCTTGCAAGGGAGGTCTACTGAAAATGGATTTCTTCAATTTGTATTTGTCTGAGAAAGACCTTATTTCTCTTTCACTTTTGAGGGATAATTTCTCAGGATATAGTTTTAGGTTGGTGATGTTTTTCTCTCAACACTAAATATTTCAGTGCATTCTCCGTGTGGTTTGTGAGAAGTCAGGTGTCATTCTTTGCTCCTCTGTAGGTAAGGCCCCCACTACAGCTTCTTTCAAGATTTTTTCTTTATCTTTGATTTTATGTAGTTTCAGTGTGATTGGCTGAGGTGTCTGTTTTGTTTTTGCATTTATCCTGCTTAGTGTTCTCCGATCTTCCAGGATAAGTAGTTTAGTGTTTAACATTAATTTGGAGAAATTCTTAGCCATTATTGTTTCTTCTGTTCCTTTCATTCTTCTTTCTGGTATTCCCATTATGTGTATGTTACATCTTTTGTAGTCATCCTGCAGTTCTTAGATATTCTATTCCATTTTTCCTGTCTTTTTTTTCTCTTTGCTTTTCAGTTTTGGAGGTTTCCATTGACATGTCCTAAAGCTCCGAGATTCTTTCCTCAGCCGTGTTCAATCTATTAATGAACCTATCAAAGGCATTGTTATAGCGGTTCTTTTTATCACTAGCATTCCTTTTTGATTCTTCCTTAGAATTTCCACCTCTCTGCTTACGTTCCCATCTGTTCTTGCATATTGTCTACTTTTTCCATTAGTGCCCTTAGCATATAATTTTTAAAAATTGCTGGTCCAATAATTTCAACATTTCTGGTATATCTGACTTTGGTTCTGATGCTCGCTCAGTTTCTTCAAACTGTGTGTTTTTCCTTGTGGTTTTTTTCGTAATAACTGGAAATGATGTACTGGGTAAAAGGAACTGCAGTAAATAGGTCTTTAGGTATGGGCAGAGGGGACACATTCTATAGTCCTATGATTAGGTCTTTTAGTGAACTTTGCCCCTGGACTGTGAATGTCACTAGTGCTCCTCAGTTTTCCTCTCCTTAGGTGGCACAGGATGGCTAGAGGGCTGGAGTTGTGTATTTCCTTTTTTCCAGAGTCAGCTGGGCTCTGATAAAACTCCAGTAGATTAGGCTCTGGTAAAATAGTTTCTCCTGAGGGAGGGCTTTGTTAAGAACAGACTACTCTGGACCAGTGCAGTGGCTCACACCTGTAATCCCAGCCCTTTGGGAGGCCGAGGTGGGCGATCACCTGAGGTCAAGAGTTTGAGACCAGCCTGGCCAATATGGTGAAACCCCATCTCTACTAAAAATACAAAAATTAGCTGGGTGTGGTGGCGCACACCTGTAATCCTGCTACTTGGGAGGTTGAGGCGGGAGAATCACTTGAACCCAGGAGGCGGAGGTTGCATTGAGCCGAGATTGCGCCACTGTACTCCAGCCTGGGTGACAGAATTAGACTGCATCTCGAAGGGGAAAAAAACAAAAGCAAAAACAAAAAAAACAGACTACTCTGGCTTATTTAGAAATGGTTACTTTTACCCTCCTACTCCTGGAAGGACTAGGGGGTTTTTCTCCAATATTCACTGTGAGAACTTTGAAGAACTCCTGGAACTAAAACTTACAGAAGTGTGAGGACATCCTCCCCATGCCTGCAATGACAGGGTTCCCTGGAGTTTTTAACTCTCAGACTTGCCCATACTGAGCTGCCAGCAATTCGTCCATTACAGCTCAGATTCTCCCACCCCAGCACTGGTTCCAGCACAAGTTTCTTCTCTGGTTCCCATGGAGGTTTCTTTTTGTGGGTTTCTGTTCCAGTAAGTTGTGATTGTCTGTATTACCCCTCTCTCTCTCCAGTTCGGGGGGAGCAGTTTGCACTGTGACCCTGCTTTTCTGCTGGATCTACGAAAAGTTGTTGATTTTTCAGTTTGTTCAGCTTTTTACTTGTTAGGACAGAGTGGTGACTTCCAAGCCCCTTACATGCTGAATCGGTCCCCTGTATTCATCTTTGCTTCCTAAAAGAACTCAACCTGTTGTCTGTTTTATCCTTTTCATAATGTGTTTCTTTGTTTTTCCTCCTGGGGTGCTTTTACTTAGGCTGGCAAGACTTGCTTATCTCCTGGATATCCGTACCATTGAAATTATGCTGTCTCCTCCTCAACTAAACAGAATCCTGAATTTATACAGTATACTGAAATTATACTGTCTCCTCCTCAACTAAACAGAATCCTGAATTTATACAGTATACTGAAATTATACTGTCTCCTCCTCAACTAAACAGAATCCTGAATTTATACAGTATACTGAAATTATACTGTCTCCTCCTCAACTAAACAGAATCCTGAATTTATGCAGTATACTGAAATTATACTGTCTCCTCCTCAACTAAACAGAATCCCGCTGAATTTGGGCTACTAGTAAATTAGCTTAGGTAATTAGTAAAGTACCATTCTGTTAGTCACATCTGCTTTTTCTTTGACCGGGTGAACATTTTACACTGCCTCGAGTGTGGTGAATTTAGTTTATGCCCATTTCCTGCTTAAATTGTTAGGATATATTATGCTGAATTATGCTGTAATTGCTTCACTATTTTATTAGCTCATTGAGGTCAAGAACCTTCCTTTATATATATTGTTCTTAGTGCCTGCCACAAAAGTGCTTGTAAAATGTGGGACAGAGGACATTATTTACAGAATTAAGATGTAGAAGTCCCTAATGTGATAACCTGGGTATATATTTTTTCTTAATATGTATATATATTATTTCAAAATTTGTATTTTCAAATGATAAGTAGTAGAGCTATCTGGCAGGTTTATACAGTACCCAGCCCAAGTGTATGTTTCCTGTGTTTTGCAGATGGAGGACACAGAGTGATGTATGTTGCTTGTGCAGTTGTGGTATCCTAAGGACTTACACTGCTTATGTTTTCCTTTCCTTAAAATGCTGTTTAATCACATGTGTAAGTGTGCATAGAGTAGAGGTACTAGAAATTTAAGCTTATGATGATATACCTTAGATGATGGAAATAGTCTAGGGCTTAAGATTTTGTTAGAAGTCATATTCCTGTATTATTAATATAGCTTAATTAACATTATGTTGCACTTTGTGTTTTGCAGACTGCTCTCTCTGTATAAGAAAATTTCTGTCCTATAAAACTCAGTGTCCAACTTGCTGTGTGGTGAGTTTTTGTTTCCTTTATTTTAAAACTTACTGACTGCTGCAAGTATTTCTGCTTTGTGTATGCATAAAAGCCTGTGTATATATAGGGTGATGTGTAGTTACTGAATTAAGCTATATGAAAGACATTTTCAGAAAGGACCTCTAAAGTACATGTAAGAAGAGCTGGGCTTTGGTCAGTTTTTTTGTTAAGATTTCTGAAAATCTAAATGTATTTTAGGAAGTAAAAACTAATTTTAAGTTCAGGATGTAGCACTCTTTAATTCTTATGACCCATGTTTTTATGGCTTCTAATTTTTAATAATTTCTCACTTTGGTAGAAACTCTGATGGTAGGATTATTCATTTGCAAGGAACTGTCTAAATATTTGTGCAGAAGGTAAATATGCATGGCTGTTGGGCTTAATCCGGCCTACCTGTTCCCTTACATCTTTCCCCTACCAGAGCTTCAGGGAAAACACTAGGAAGTTTGTTATTGTTTCTGAAACTTTTCAAGTAGTGGGAACAGGTGGAAAAGTAGACTAAAAGGGTAATTAAACACAAGTGGGAATAAAGACAGAAGAGACAAGTGAGATCTGACAGAGCCGACACTAGGACTAGGTAAGGAGTTTGGTTAGTTTTGCCTCTCTGGTAGGTATGTGGTGTCAGGGTGTCACTGAACCTTTCGAACTATTTCTGTATGTAAGAGCTTTTGTGATTTGGCTCTTAAGTCTAAGATCTTTACAATGTGTTACACTGCTTTTGACAAGATGGTCTCATCACTGAGATAAACTGTATACCATTCATGCCAAATAAGTACTGAGTTTGTCACTTTTCTCTTGCATTCCTGAAAACCAGTCTTACTTTAAAATTCTCTTTGAACACTTAGTGCCTCTCCCAGTGTTAGAACTTAAAAGAACATTTCTCTTCTGTTTTTCTGGAGAAATTTTTGAGAAAGCTGAGTGCTGGCATTTTGAAGAAAGATTCTTGCTTATATTAGGTTTGATTGTAGTCAGTACAGAGTATATATGATTATAAGAGAAGCTTTGGAGAGCTTTTATCAGACTTCCAGTCAGCAGATACTGATTCACTATTTTAAAATTTCATGTTAGCATGAGATAAATGAACTTTATTTTGAGGCTGCCTTAGAAGACTTAGTGGGATGGAGAACCTCAGGAGGATGGGTCAGACATTTTCAAAAACAAGATTATGACAAGTTGATTATTGTTTTTGACCTTTTTCCATCTGTTGTTTGTTTTTTCTAGACTGTCACAGAGCCGGATCTGAAAAATAACCGCATATTAGATGAACTGGTAAAAAGCTTGAATTTTGCACGGTATGATTTAATTTTGTGACTAACCTCTAACTACTTTTGCCTTTTATATGTGTTCTCTGTTTACTTTGTGCACCTTTGGATTAGGGAATGCAGGGTTGCATATTTTATAGTCAAAGAAGGGAAGTAACAGTAGTCATTATTCACACATGGAAAATTTACTAGAGTAAGATTTTCTTGCTTTACTTAACAGAAATTCTCCTGTAGTATAGAATAATTAAGAGTTAAAATGCAGATTTGAGGACTTCCTTACTTTTGAGTGCTCTAAAGATACTCCTTTTCCTGCCCAAGCCCTAGAATCAGCCATTTCTCCAAGGAGCTCCTCTTCTTGGAGAATAGTATTTAGAGACCAGGATCTGGTGCTGGGTATGCTTGTTGCTACTGGGGTGTCATTGCTTCTAGGCCCTCTCAATGGACAGAGCTAAGTAATATATGTATGTTATATATATGTATGTATTAACTCGTGTATACACATATCTATAATTGATTCTGTCTGCTATATATTAATCTATTCTTAATCTGATTTATTCAGCATGTATTCAATGGTATGGCATTTGAAATATGTAATTGCTTGTACTTTATAAAGCTCAGATATGCAACTTCCTGTCAAATGCATGAATGTGTGAAAGTGAGTTTGGTCACCCAAAGGGATATGAAAAGGCATGTTTCAATATCTTGGATTACTTTTAGTTTTAATCATGCAAGTCAAGCAAGAATTTTTATGAAGGACGTATTGTGTTTAGATAGTGGTCAGGTGCCCCTGTAGTTAAGTGTAATCATGTGTTGCTTAACAGGGATATGTTCTGAGAAATGTGCCATTAGGCAATTTGGTTGCTGTGTGAACATCATACGGTGTACTTACACAAACCAACAATGGTATAGCCTACTACACTCCTAGTCTATATGGCAGGGCCTATTGCTTCTAGGTAACAAAACCTGTACAGCATGTTACTATAGCTAATACGGTAGGCAGTTGCAACACAATGGTACCTATTAGTGTATCTAAACATAGAAAAAGTACAGGGAAAATATGGTATAAAAGACAAAAAATGGTACATCTTTATAGGGCATTTACTATGAATGGAGCTTTCAGGACTGGAAGTTACTCTAGATGAGTCAATGAGTGAGTGATAAGTGAATGTGAAGGCCTAGGCCATTACCATACACTACTGTAGACTTTATAAACACTGTACACTTAGACTACACACTAAATTTATGAAAAATTTCTTCAATAATTAACCGTACTGTAACTTTTACACTTTGTAAACTTTTACTTTTTTTTGACTTTTTGACTCTTTTGTAATAACACTTAGCTTAAAACACAAACACATCGTATAGCTGTACAAGCATCTTTCTTTATATCCTTATTCTGTGAAGCTTTTTCTATTTTTAAAAATTGTTATTATTTTCTCCTTTTTAAACTTTTTCTTAAAAATGAAGATGGAGGCCAGGCTCAGTGGCTGACGCCTGTAATCCCAGCACTTTGGGAGGCCGAGGTGGGTGGATCACGAGGTCAGGAGATTGAGAACATCCTGGCCAACATGGTGAAACCCTGTCTCTACTAAAAATACAAAAATTAGCTGGGCATGGTGGCACATGCCTGTAATCCCAGCTACTTGGGAGGCTGAGGCAGGAAAATCGCTTGAACCAGGGAGTTGGAGGTTGCAGTGAGCCGAGATCACGCCACTGCACTCCAGCCTGGCAACAGAGCAAGACTCCGTCTCAAAAAAAAAAGGAAGATGGAAACACACACACTAGCCTAGGCCCACACAGGGTTAGGATTATCAAGATGTCACTTAGCAATGGGAATTTTTCAACTCCATTATCATCTAATGAAACCACCACCGTGTATTTGGTCTCTTGTTGAACAAAGCATCATTATACGGCATGTGACTGGATGGGACTTCTAGGCTTGTTGGAACATTCTTGGAGGTACCTTATGTTGCTTTTAAAAATATAAACAGATTTCTTTCAATAGAATTGCACATTTCTTTATTGGTTTGCATTCTAAAAATGATCAAATTTAGTACAATTGTCTCTCAGTAAAGGGGATTGGTCCCAGGACCCCTGAGAATACCAAAATCTGTGGATGCTGAAGTCCCTGACATAAAATGGCATAGTATTTGCATATGCACATCCTCCCTTATACTTTAAATCACCTCTGGATTACTTATAGTCCTAATGCAATGCGATATAAATCGTTGTCATACTGTGTTTTTAAAATTTATATTATTTTTCATTGTTGTATTGTTACTTTTATTATTTTTTGAACATTTTTACTCTGTGATTAGTTGAATCCACAGATGCAGAGCTGGCGGATGTGAAGGGCCGACTGTACTCTGAGCTAACTTCATGCACATCCTAGAAATTGCCTGGTTAGCTATTTCCTTAAGGAAAAAAAGATGGTATAGTTTAAAAAAGATGGCATACTTTCCTAGATTAAGAAACTTTAAAATTCTCTGATTTTCCCAATTAAAGCTACTGTTTTTCTTAACATTTTTCACCAGTTAGTTTTTGAAATCTATGAGAGGACGGGGCCATGCCTTTAAAAGGGAATTTATTGCCTGTTTTTCTCAAGGTTTATTTTTTTCCTCAGCTAGTACTGAAAGCATAACAACTTCCCTGCTAGGATAAAGGAAGCCTTGCAAATAACAGCATCTGTTTGTTGAAGAGAAGTGGTCAGGGTCTTTGGATTCACACACCTTTTGGTGTAACTTAAAGGGAGGTCATGGAATGGTTGAGCCCTCCTCTATCCCCTCTCCTTCCCGAAAGGAATAGGTGATTTAATTATTCATTATATTGGGTGTGGTAGGGTGGGAAGCATTATTTGTAGATTTGGGATGGTTTATATCGTTTGTTCCTCTCTCTCTTTGCCTTCTTGGAATTCCTGCTTTTCCTAGCATCATCCTTGTGGTGAACTTTTGTCATGTGTAAAGTGTTGTGGTACATCATTTGCAAACTTAGGAGGGATGAAATTCAAGCTAATCAATTTCATTACTTGTTTGAACTGTGGTTTAAGATTTATGAGGGAGGAAGTTTAATCCTATGACCAAAATGTAAGGTATTTATATTGTCTGTCAATTTCATTTCTTCTTGGCATTCTCATTTGTCATTGTCATTTTATGTGCCATTATGATTTTTAAATATTTAATATTCCAAATTTAATAATATAAAAGGGATATTGGAAATAATTTTAGAGGTTTTCAGATACAAGGCTGATATACAGCTCTTATATTTTCATCTGACCTTTTATTTTTATTTTCAAAGAACACATGATTTTTTCCTTGACTTACTTTTATTTAAAACAATGTTCTTAACCTGTTGTTGAACATTTATTAGAATATTTTTGTCTAAGTGTGGCATCATTCTTGACTTAAGTGAATATTGTTTCTCTGTTTTTGTAGCCAATGTCCATCTCTATCATTATTTTTACGAATTGAGAGTAGAGAGCATCACTTACTGCTTTTGTTTGTCCACCATTAAGGGATAAGTTTTTCTGCAAATACTCCAAGTTTAAGAATTTAAACATTTTAGATGACAATTGAAGTAAAATTCCCTCAGCAGCTCACAAAAAGGAAGTAGAATATAATTTCACCTTTTTTATTGTACAGTTTAAAGCATTGTGATGTTGAATTCAGGCAGAACTGGGCATTGGTGTAGGCCCTACTGATTCTAATATGATTGTGATCAAGATATTTAACCTCTTTGGCTCCTGTTTCCTCATCTAAAAAATGAGAATAACACTGTCGATACCTTGAGGATTAGAAATGAAGAGCTATAGTAAAAGATATCCAGCATAATACCTAGAACAAAGGAACCTAAAAATATTCCTATTATTATTATTATATATTGCCTATATTTTCAACAGTGTTGATGCCCTGAGGTGCTATAAAAAGAATTTGTGTTTGGGTGGGCCTCTGCTTGTTTAGCCGAATGGTTCTAGACTGCTGTTTACATGTTTCTGATCAGAACAAGCATTGCAGGACTTTAGTTACAGAAGTCCATGGAATTGATTGCATAGATTTAATGGCTGCCCATGTCTACCCAAAGGCCTATTTTGACTCTTGATTCTTAGCCCCATTCTGAAGAGGTAAGGTTATTGTATAGTTAACAGATGGACAAGACTTTTCCTTCCTTCCTTCCTTCCTTCCTTCCTCTCTCCGTCCCTCTCTCCTTTCCTTTCTTCCTCCCTCCTTTCCTTTCTCCCTCCCCCCTCCTTTCTCCTTCCCCTCTCTATTCTTCCCTCCCCCCTCTATTCCTTCCTTCCCTTCCTCCCTTTCCTCTCTTCTTCTTGCTCTGTTGCCCAGACTGCAGTGCAGTGGCATGATAATGGTTCACTGTAACCTCGAACTCTTGGGCTCAAGGGATTCTCCTGCCTCTGCCTACCAATTAGCTAGGACTATGGGTATGTGCCACCATGTCCACACTGAAGAAATATAAACAAAGCTTCCTTAAATATGTGGTAGAATTTACCAGTGAAGCCATCTGGGCTTGGAGTTTTCTTTGTGGAAAAGTTTTAAATTATAGCTTCTGTTTCTTTAATAGATAGTAAGGGCTCTTCAGGTTTTCTGTTTCTTTGTCAGTTTTGATGAATAGTGCTTTTCAAAGAATTTGTCCATTTTATCTAAAATTTAAAATTTGTTGTTTTAAAGTGTTCATAATATCCTCTAATTATCTTTATAGGATTTGTAATGAGGTCTTCTTTTAATTGTTTTGGTAATTTGTATTTTCTCTCATTTATTTCTTGTTCAGTCTTAGTAGGGATTAATAATTTTGTTAATTTTTTCAAAGAACCAACGTTTGGCTTTGCTTGTTTTCTCTTGCTATCTCTTCTATTTCACTAGTATCTGTTATTACTTCCTCTCTTCTTTGGGTTTAGTTTGCTGTTCATTTCCTAACCTTTTAAGTTGGAAGCTTAGAGTAGTGGTTTTTACTTTTTCTATTTTCAATAATTTTCCCTCCAGGGACAGTTTTGGCAACCCTTCATGCTATCGTTCAGTTTAGAATATTTTCTAGTTTTCATTGTGATTTGACATGTGGGGTTATTTAGAAGTGTGGTGCTTTATTTCTTAACATTTGGAGATTTTCTAGTTATCTTTCTGTTGTTGAGTTTCATGTAAATTCGGTAGTGGTGGAATCTATGGGTTGATTTCTTTTTTTTCTATCAGATTTGAAAATTCTCAGCCATTGGTTTTTCTAGGATTACTGATTTTCTACTCTTTCTGTTCTTTCTGGGCTTCTAATTATGCCCAATATCTTATACTTTTTTGTGTTTGTCTTTTTCATTAATTTTTCTCTCTGTGCTTGGTTTGGATATTTTCTATTGACCTGCCTTCAAGTTTGTATTGTGTGTTGTTATACTCATCCAGTTTAGATATGGTATTTTGCAGTTGTAGAATGTTCATTTTATTCTTATGGATTTTATTTCTCATAATACACTATCTTTTTATCCCTTTTCTTTTTTTTTCTTTAACATGCTTATCATAGTTTGAAGTCCTTACCTAGAGATGCTATTCTTTGGATTACCTCTGGGTCTGCTTCTATTGAATATTTTATCTCTTGATTAGTGGCTACTTTTTCTTGCTTCTTTGCATGTTCAGTAATTTTAAAATGTGTGCTGAACATTGTGGTTGAAATGTTGTAGAAGCTGTGAATTGTCTTCTTTTGAAAGATGTCACATTTTGTTCTAACAGGCAGTTAAATTACCAGCTCTTCATCTTTGTTCTGTCACGGCCTGGTATAATATTTTCTTAGGTTAGGTCTATTTGAGCTTTGTTTATATTTCTTCAGTGTGGTCCATTTTTCTAAGGTGTGGCCTTTGTGGGGTGTCACTTGAATGTCCATGATCTTACCAAGATTTCTCAGCTTTGGCTGGGCTCCAATGTGAACAACTAACTTTCCAGCACTGACGTTTGGGATTTTAATTTACCAGTATCAGCTTCCCAGTGGGTCTCCTGTGTTTTTGTCTAATCATGTGCAGCCCTGGAAATGAGCAGGAATGGACGTGAATTTCTAAGCAGACTTCTGGGGTTCCCTTTCAGTAGCTACCACGTGTCAAAGCACTCTGACCCCTCAATCCTGGCCAGTTTTGTTCAGAACTCTGATCTTTTATTTTCTCTAACAAGTAAGATCAATGTTTCCTGTTTAGACTTCACTTTAGTACCCATTCCTAGAAAATGCTTCCAGGGTAAAGTCTTGGGGGAAATGTTGGATTACTTCATGTTTTCTTCTTTTTCAGGGATTGCAGCCTTGCGTTGATTTCAGTCCATTGCCTACAAAGAGTTGTTTTTTTATGCGTGTTAGGCCATTCTTACATTACTATAAAGTAAACTTGAGGCTGGGTAATTTACAAAGAAAAGAGGTTTAATTGGCTCATGGTTCTGCAGCTGTACAAGCCATCTGCTCGGTTTCTAGTGAGGTCTTGGGCTGCTTACAGTCACAGTGGAAAACAAAAGACAGGGGCAGCATGTCGTGTGGTGAGAGTGGGAGCAAGAGAGACAGGGGGAGGTGCCACACACTTTTAAAACAGATCTCATGAGAACTCACTCACTATTACAAGGACAGCACTAAGGGAATGGTTCTAAACCATTCATGAGGAATTCGCCCTCATGATCCAGTCACCTTCCACCAGGTCCCACCTCCAACATTGGGAATCACGTTTCAACGTGAGATTTGGTGGAGACAATATCCAGACTATATCAGTATATTTTGTTCAGATTTTAAAGTTACTTATGGTTGGAGATTAGGTCTCATATAAGCTATTCTCTGTGGCCTAAAACTGATTTCCTTTCATTTTGTTTTATTGACACATTAACTGCCTTTTAAGTTAGATTTATTGCTTTGAGTTATACTAGAAGAAACTTTGGTTTGGTTGTCATTATAGTATAGGTCCTGTATTTCAGAAAACAAGGTTAATTGGGAAAACAGCTTATGTCAGTTAATTTATTATATAAAATTGGATATCTTAATTGTCTGTTGTGTTTTTTGTGCTTCAAGGAATCATCTGTTGCAGTTTGCTTTAGAGTCACCACCCAAATCTCCTGCTTCTTCCTCTTCAAAGAATCTTGCTGTCAAAGTATATACACCTGTAGCCTCCAGACAGTCTTTAAAGCAGGGGAGCAGGTTAATGGATAATTTCTTGATCAGAGAAATGAGTGGTTCTACATCAGAGTTGTTGATAAAAGAAAATAAAAGCAAATTCAGCCCTCAAAAAAAGGCAAGCCCTGCTGCAAAGACCAAAGAGACACGTCCTGTAGAAGAGATCGCTCCAGATCCCTCAGAGGCTAAGCGTCCTGAGACACCCTCGACATCCACTTTGAAACAAGTTACTAAAGGTAGGAAGTTATTTTCATATGTGGACATATGGAAATCTTTTCATCCACATGAGATAAGAATAAAGAGGCAGCATCTTTGAGGGGGAAGGAATGGTAAAGGAAAAACCAGATTTTACCATATCACAAACCTCAGACATTGTTGTAGATATGTTTGTTCTGTTTCTCTCTCAGAAATATGAATTCAGGCTGACTGCTACAAAAAGGAAACAATTTTAATTACTTCAGGCTTCAAGTATGGCAGTAGCTTTCTGTTTTCAGCTTTTAATCCTTCTTCCCCCCGTTCAACATATCAGTTCCCATTTAATCTTGAAAAGCTCTTTTTATCTTATTTTACCACCACTTGAATGCCTCCTCACTGTTTTGCCTGCCATGTAAAGCCTTTGACAATTTGAGGCCTAACCTAGTCATCCTGCCTTATTGCTCACCTCTCTCAGAAGTCCTGCTCTAGCCTCCCCACTGTTCCTCCAGTACACTGAGGAATTGGCAAACTACAACTGGCAGATCTAATCTGGCTTGCCACCTGTTTTTGTAAGTAAAAGTTCCCATACCCACCCTATTCTCTGTGACTGCTTTCATGCTACAGTGGCAGAGTTGCATGGTTGTGACAGAGGCCATAGGATCTATAGGATCCACGTAAATTCTACCTGGCTCTTCACTACCTGGCCCTTCACTAAGAATGTTTGCCGGCCCCTATTCTATACCTTTCCAGACTCTATCCAGATCCTCACTATTCATTTGTTATGTTAGAAAACACTGTCTCACATCACAAAAGTGCTATAGCACTTGTTTTCTGGACTGTTTTGTATCCCATTTGCTTAACTGTTTGATGAATATGTCAGCTTGTTTAACTTTTTGTTTCTGTGTCTTCTTTCCAGTGAAGTTTAGAGCACCTTTTAGGCAGAAACTCTTAGACATCTTTGGTATATCCATACCACACACAGTGCAGAGATGTGAGTGTTTATTAAACTTAGATTGAAATTAGTTTATTAGTTCTTAACGTGTTTACATCTTTTAAAGATATATAAATTATATTTTCTACTGTCTATCCTTAGTCTTTTTACCAATTGACAGTTCTTATTGTAGTATTTTTTAGCTTGATGGTTAACTGTTTTTCCCCTAGCAGAACCTTTTTTCCCAAATGAAATTTTACGATAAACCATAACATATAAAATAGATAAAACAGATTGTTCTGTTCCGCCTGACCTCCTTCTGCCTATTATCCATGGTGGTCTGTAGGCCCCGAGATACCCCCACAGATCCCTGCAACTTTATGAAATAGTTTGAGAATGATTGTGTTCCTTAATTTTAACATTACATATAGAATTATAAGTGAGAGCTAAATTAACAAATTTGTAACCATTGACAAAATTGAACTCAATAAATTATTAAACTACCTTTCCTTCACTCAGCCCCTGGGCCAGTGTGTCTTACTTAAGTCATTACTATTGCTTCTGTGCTAAACATGGATAGCTCCTAAGGCTTGGGAAAATTTAAGATTAGTTCTATAGTTTGGTCATACCTTGGTAGAAAAGATTTAACCGAAGCATTTTTAATAAACAAACTTTCAAGCTTATTTGCAGTCTCTTTCTCTGGGACCAGGACTTCAATTGTGTGACTTCCCACAATTTAGCCATTACCCAGTAACCAGTCTGTCCCACCCCTGTTGTCCCGATGGGCCATTCTTTTTCTTTTCTGCTTTTCTAAGTGCGTGTTAAGTTGGGATTCTTTTTTACTTTACTTGCTGAAAAGATGCCAGTTTACATACTTTTGCCCCTTCTACAATTAATAAAGTCTCTCTTTTTCTTTTTAAAAAATACAGTGGATTGTCCTGTTTGCGGGGTCAACATTCCAGAAAGTCACGTTAATAAGCATTTAGACAGCTGTTTATCACGCGAAGAGAAGAAGGAAAGCCTCAGAAGGTAAGGAAGTTGAGCAGAACCATTGAGCTACTTTAGCTGGGTGCCTCTTGTGCTTTATAAACTTGGGGGAAAATTACAGTATTCATTTTATCCTGGTGACCGTATTTCCTGCTCTTACTTGCTTTCTTCTTTACTTCTGTTGGCCACTTCTTCCAATCCCTCTCCTCTCTTCTTTCTTCAATTCCCACTTTGCCAAATATGATTAGCTATATTGAATATTTGAACTGCTACTAAATTTTGACTTAATAAGAAATTAGTGACTTTGAATTCAATTATTTTTAAACTTGTTTTTTTCTCTTAGATTTTTAAAACTACCAAAAAGCCTCTTGGCCAAAGAAAGCAAGATTAGACTCTGAATATAAAATATAAAAAATCTTTCTCTGATCTTTAGGATGCTCAGAAGTTTTAAAATTTAAAATAGAATTTTTCAAAAATTTTTGACTAGGAAATTATATAAATATATATGATATAAAAGGGTACAGAAATGCATATATGAAATGTAATGTCATACCCCACCCCACCCCCACACCATCCAGGTATTGTAACTAATAAATTGTCAGCTCAGTATTTGCATCTAAACAACTGTGCTATTCTACCTCCCTTGTACATGAAAATAACTGTAATTTCTTATACTAGTCCACTATTGTTACACATATAAGTTGTTCAGGAATGAAATACTAGGCAAACTTAAATTGCAAGGCATTAAGGAATCAGTGGATAATAAGCAGAAGACACAATTTAGATGAGTCTGGTGATGAAGGGAGAAAGATGAGATGGTAGTTTTGGAGAAGCAGTAAGTGGCATAAAGATCAAGGGATGTTATTTTTAAAAATAGGAGTTTAAGCCTTCAGTCTCTTTCCTTCCGCTATTTCCAGGGAAAGAGCAGAGGATAAATGGAAGAAAGTGAGGAGCACAAGAGCCCAGTAATGAGGTTATCTTTGACATGCAGAAAGGACCCTTCTGAAACAGGAGGCAAGGGGAAGATAATAGGTGATAATTCAGAGAGATTTGGAAAAGAAGAGGAGGGAAGCTGAAGAAATTAGTGGTATCTGGGAAGTGGGGATGAAAGAATGATTTGCTTCTATGTTCAGTCTGTTTTGAAGGACTTTGAAGAGTATTTTCCAAAAACCATGTTAATAAGACAGAGCCATAGTATTATTTTTTGTGATTAAAGAAAATACATCACTTAATTTTTGTGAGTAAATTTGGAGTGAATGCAGATTTCGAGGGTCAGATTCATACTTTTACAACTTACAAAAGCTAACATATAAGACACAATGGTGCTTTATTAAGGTAGACATACTTGAGTCCAAACCTAGGGCAATTTTGCATGCACAGTACTCCCACCTAGTGGGTAAGTTTGTTAATGAGAATAAAATTTAGATTTTTAGGTTGCTTAGTGGTGATTTGGAGTAAATGAATAGTCCTAAGGATTATTTCCCATAAGCCACGAGAGTTTGATGACCTGCTTTTCTCTTTAGTAATGTGTGAGTTGGGAATATAGAAGCTGAGTATATTCTTTTGGAAGAGCAAGGAATCTGCACTGATTATCTTGCTTGGACTCCCCTTTTTCTAGATCCATCCATCAGTTCGAATACATTTCTGATACATCATTTCTGATGCTGTCAGTTTATTTAAAGACATACTCGTCCATTTGCAATTAAGTTCTAATAGTGGTTTAAATTCCTGCTTCAAAGAATACTATAGTCCTGCCAGTGCTCTGTAGTGAACTTACAAGCACTACCTCCTGGATCCCCCTCTTAGTGTGTTAAAGGCTTTGAGAAATCCTACGTTAAGGGTAACTGTTAGGTTTTGTTTAATTCAGTAATTCCTAAATTTATTTGACTGCCAAGCCTTTCTGTCCTCATCACTTCCATCTTACAAAACTGGTGTTTGTGGAGATTCTGAAGACAACACTGGGCCATGTCTTTCTTTAATTGTATCCTGGCCCCAGAGTCAGGTCATAGAGAAGAGGCCCTGCGAGTTTTCCTGTCTCCTCCACAATATTCTGACAGGCCATCTGCTGAATGTGAGTGGCAGCCCTTAACCCTTGTATATAAAACCATGTCAGAACTGCCTCAGATTCTGAGGCCTCTTAAATGTATTACTCAGTTCCACTAAATCATGGAAGAAAAATCAATGTCATTTTCGTGTTTGGGGTAACATTTACCAGGTTTCATGTTTTAAAATTCTTGATAGAAATTGTTGATCTCTGGTGGTGTTTTTTATTGTAAATGCCAGTGAACAGTACAGTTCTTCACTGGAATTTCACAGTCACAGTTTAATCATCTATCCTTGATAAAACAAATATTTTAGATACAGACTTAATGAATCATCTCTCCCTGTGTGCTGTGCTTCTGTAAACACAAAATGATTCAGCTGTTGCTACCTACTGAGATTTCATTTTGCCATAATTTTATCAATCTTGTAGAGTCTGATGTGTTGTCATTGTAAGAAGAGCAATTTTCAGAAAAATATAATCTATCAAGAGTTTGCAGGTCTTTTCACAGTTAATTCGTTATTTCTGGCTTTTAGACCTTATTAATACAGCATAAAAGACATAATTTATTTGGGGGATGGCTCTGTTGGTTAATAGAGAAATTTTTGATTCTTTTCAGTCTATACCTGACTGTAATATTTCTCTGTTTGATTATTGGACCGTTTATATCAAATTTACTCTGGAGAACCTTGTTGAAAATAGAGATTTTAGAGCTCCACTTCAGACCTGAACCCCAATTGGTGGATGGTGTGGAGAAGGGGATGGAGAATCTGCATTTTAAATAAATTCTTTAGGTGCTTCTTAGGTACACTAACGTTTGGGACAGCCTTGTGTGAGCTGGTTATATGCAAATCCTTTGTAAAAACTTGTTTTTTGGATAAACCTATTATTTCAAGTTTCTGTTAATTTTCACCTGAATCTTTGCTATTCTTATTTTGAAATGATAGCAAGTGTAATGACTTCCTTGAGCACATTTTTGTTAAGCATCTAATTGCCATAAAGCTGAGCCAGGTAGAGAACCTGCTATAATCGGATAAAATGAATTAAAACTCACTAAGAAGTTCCTGTTTATGGAATTGTCTCAAGTCCTTGGTACTTTTATGTAGCTTGAATTTTAGCCCACTAGAATTTCTAGCATGCTTTAAAGAGGTGGAAAATTGAATAGGTCTATGTAAGTGTGATTCTAAGTGAAGTCCTCATAGCATATTCCACAAGCATTACATATATGTCTTCTAAGTGTGCCTCTTTAGGTCTGACCTCTTTTTGAGACCCAAGTCTCTCACTTCTGGTGCCACCTAGGCGCCTGTGTCTGAATGTCTCACCAGCACCTCAGATACATCATGTCAGACACTCAACTTTATCCGCAAACTTGATTTTTCTCTCCCCTTTTTAATCTAATGGTTCTACTATTTTCCCAGTCACCCATGTGTTGAATCAGAATTTATTTGCCATTTTACATGAAAAGCATTTGATAATTCACAATAATCATCAGGGATCTTCCCCCCTTTTCAGTTCTGTTCACAAAAGGAAGCCGCTGCCCAAAACTGTATATAATTTGCTCTCTGATCGTGATTTAAAGAAAAAGCTAAAAGAGCATGGATTATCTATTCAAGGAAATAAACAACAGCTCATTAAAAGGCATCAAGAATTTGTACACATGTACAATGCCCAATGCGATGCTTTGCATCCTAAATCAGGTAAAGTAATAAAACAGTGAGTTATGCTTACCTTTTGGATAAAGCAGTTTTGTGTAGCTCAGAAATTATAAACCATAGAAAAATATTGTAAATAAATACATTTTTGATAATAGATAAGACATGCAAATATATTCCTTCAAAAGGTACCTAGAGTATGCTATGACAAGCCAGCCTTCCTTTCAGCCTGCCTTCCAATCCCCAGATCCCTTCTCAGAGGCACCCCATTGCCAGTTTCTCATGTGCCTATCTAGGAGAGTGTGGTGGAGAAGAGTGGATCTGGAGAGCCTGGGTTACAGTGCCCGTTTTTCAGCTTTGTGGCTTGGTGACTGTGGGCACGTTACTTGATATCTGTATCTGAGTTTTCTCCTTCATAAAATAAGGGTTATAATAACTACCTACTTCATAATGTTGAGTGGAATAAATGATAAAAGGCATGAAAAGTGCCTAGCACAGTACCTTAGCAAGTAGTTAGCTTTCAGTAAATGTTGCCATTATGATTATTGTACACAAACATATATCCTTTTCATTACTGTTTTTACAAAATGATAGTATTCTGTGTAGTGCACTATTTAATGGTTGGTTCTTTTCATTAAACCACACACATATATGGGAGTTCTTTCTATTAACATATAGAATTGCCTGATTTTTAAAAACTTGGAGAATAACATGCAAACATTAAAACACAAATTATAAGTGTATTGTTTGGTGAATTATCACAAAGTAAATTTCATAAAGTGAAATGTCATTGTAGCCACTACTGAGATCACTACCAGCATCCCAAAAGCCCTGTCTTCCCCCTCCCATTCACTACTTCATTCTCACATTTGACCACTATCTTGACTTCTAACCCCATATGTTCATTTTGCCTATGTTTGATCTTTAAGTAAAGGGCCAATAGCTTACGTATTCTTTTGTGCCTGCCCTCATTTGTGCAACATTATAAGATTCATTCATGTATTTTTATATGGTCATGATTTTTTTCATTTTTGTTGCTATATGGTATTCCATTGTATAAACGTATCATCTTATCCATTCAGTGTTTAATAAACATTTCATTTTGTTCCCACTTTTCCTCTATTAATAATGCTGCTACAAATAATCTTTTATATATCTTGTGGTGCACATAGGTGCATGTTGCTGTTGGATATATGTATACAGGAATGGAATTGGTGTTATATATTTGCAGATATTCAACTTTCATGGACACAGCCCCAAATTCAGTAGTCATGTACACTTTCATCAGGAGGGTATGGGTATGAGGGTGTCAGTTGTTCTGCACCCTTGACAACATCACCATTGTTAACTCTCCATTTTACCATTCTAGTGGGTCCATGGTAGTACCTTGTTATTTTAATTTGCATTTCCTTAATGACTTATAAATTTTATATGCTTGTTGGCCATCTGGATGTCCTCTTTGGTGAAATACCTGTTTAAATCTATGTCCAATTCTTCTGTGGGTCTATTTTTATTCTTATTTGTGGGAGTAATTGAAATTTCCTGGATAAAAATCTTTTGCTGGATGTATGTACATTTCTAATTTCACCTTTTCACTCTCTTAATGGCACCATTGAAGAGTAGACATTCCTAAAATAGTCCAATTCATTACATTTTTCCTTTTGATCAGTGCTTTGCCTTAGCCTACTTCAAGATCATGTGGATCTTCTCTTGTTTTCTTTTAAAACTTTATTGTCTTGCTCCTAAATTTTGATGTACAGTTTATCTGGAATTGATTTTAGCATATGTTGTGAGGTGGAGGACAAGATTGTCTTGTTTTTCTTTCCATATGAATAACCAATTGATGGAGCACCCCTTATTGAAATGCCATCCCTTCTCCCACTGAATTGCCAGAAGTCTTGGCTGAGAATCAGCAAATTGTACATGTGTAGTCCTGGACATTGTTTTGTTCCATTGGGCTATTATTTACCATTGAGCAGGATAAATAATGTGTGTCTTAAGTACTTTATGAGTAATTTGTAATAGGTCTTGCTGTCTGGTAATATAGTTCTTCCAGTTTTGTTTATTGAGGTTGACTTGTTTTTTCTAGGCCTTTTGTATTTCCATATAAGTTTTTAAATTGGGATTACATTGAATTTATAGATCAATTTTGGGATAGTTGATATATGTACAGTATTTGAGTCTTCCAATTCATGAATATGGTTTATCCCTTTTTTCGTCTTTGATTTTTGTCAGTAATGTTTTGCATTTTTCAGTGTGAAGGTCTCACACATCTTTTTAAAGAGTTATTCTTTGATATTTTTGATGCAGTGGTACACGATGTTTTATTCTAAAATGTCAATTTTTATTAGTTGCTTGTACAGAAAAATACAACTGGTTTTCGTATAGTTTCCTTATATCCAATGGCTTGTCACTTTTTGTGTGTGCCCTTTTTATTGATGTATAATTTACTTACATATAATACATCCTTTAAAAGTGTATAGTTAGATGAATTTAGGCAAATGTATATTGTCATTTAGCCATTGCTCTAACTGAAATGTAGAACATTTCCTTCATCAGCAAAAGTTCCAGTGCCCCTTTGCTGTATATTCCCTCTCCTTTACTCTAAGACCTCAGGAAACACTGATCTCTTTTTTTGTCCCTATAATTTTACCTTTTCTAGACTGTCACATAAATGGAATTACACAAATTGTATAGTATGTAGCGTTTTACATATGGCATCTGTCACTTAGCGTAATACTTTTGAGATTTTTCCATGTTGTTGCTTTTACCAGTAGTGCATTTATTTTTTATTTTATTTATTTATTTATTTATTTATTTTGAGACAGCCTGTCGGCCAGGCTGGAGTGCAATGGCATGATCTCAGCTCACTGTAACCTCCGCCTCCCAGGTTCAAGCGATGCTCCTGCCTCAGCCTCCTGAGTAGCTGGGACTACAGGCACCCGCCACCATGCCCAGCTAATTTTTGTATTTTTAGTAGAGATGGGGTTTCACCATATTGGCCAGGCTAGTCTTGAATTCTTTTTTTTTTTTTTTTTTCAGACGGAGTCTCACTCTGTCGCCCAGGCTGGAGTTCAGTGGCACAATCTCGGCTCACTGCAAGCTCTGCCTCCTGGGTTCCTGACCTTGTGATCTGCCCGCCTCTGCCTCCCAAAGTGCTGGGATTACAGGCATGAACCACCGTGCCCGGCCAGTAAATTTATTTTTTATTGCCAAGCAGTGTTCTGCTTTATGGCCATGCCACAATTTGTATATCCCTTCGCCTGTGAATCGACAACTGGACTGTGTCCAGTTTTTTTATTATCAGTAAAGCTGTTATGAACATGGGTTCACAGATCTTTGTGTAACCACATGTTTTCATTTCTCTTGGGTGGAGTGGAATTGCTGGTCATATGGTAAATGTAACTATAAGAACCTGCCATACAGTTTTTCAAATGACTGAACCATTTTGCACTGTGAGAGAATCCCACTTTTGCCACACCCTTGCTAACACTTGGTATTTTCATTCTTCTTAATTTTAGCCATTCTAGTCAATGTGTAGTAGTAGTGTCTCATGATGGTTTTATTTTGCATTTTCCTGTGACTAGTGGTGTCTCCCATCTTTTGATATTTTTATTTGCTATTTGTAAATTTTCTTTGATAAAGGCTCCGTTGAAATATTCTGCCCCTTAACTCTTTTTATTGATTTGTAAGTTATTTATATATTCTGGATACTGAATTTGTTAAATATATGTGTTGTGAATATTTTATCTTAGTATGTGGCTTACCTTGTCATTTTCTTAATGATGTCTTTGAAGAGCAGAGAGTTTTAATTTTGATGAAATTTAATTTACTTTTTTTATGATTTATGCTTCTTGTGTATCATTTCATGATTTTTTATGTATACAATTGTGTTGCATGTCAACAAAATATTTGCTTCTCCTAAGATCACAAAAATTTTCTCCTGTGTTATTTTCTAGGAGTTTTATAACTTTAGCTTTTATATTTAAATCTATGATCCATTTTCATTTAGTTTTTCTGTATGGTGGAAGGTAAATGTCAAGGTTTATTTAAAAAATATGTATATCTAGTTTTTCAGCACCATTTGTTAAAAAGACTATCCTTTCCCCATTGAATTACTTTGCCTCCATTGTCAAAAACCTATCGGCCACGTATATAGCATGTGAATCTATCTAGAATCTATTCTGTTCCACTAATTTATGTATCTGTCCCTTCACTCATGACACACTCTTGATTTCTGTAACTTTATAGTAAGTCTTAAAATTATCAGGTAGTATAAGTCCTTCAACTGTGTCCTCAAAATTGTTCTAGGTCCTTTGCAATTCCATATAAATGTTAGACTCAGTTTTGTTGTTGTTGTTCCCCTAAGAAATGTCAGGCTATTATCCATTCTTGTTGTTCACTGTTTTCTGAACACTGAGTGTAGAAATAGCCACTTTCACTTTGCCCCGATGTTACAGGCACAGCAGAACATCTGCATCTATGCAGCTGGCAGGTCCAGGACAGCATCTGCAGGGCAGTCAGTTTATTAGTATGTACCTTTTGGGATTTTGAGTGAGATTACATAGATCAGCTGAGAATTGATATCTTAACAATGTCTCTATAGAGTTGTCTATTCTGGATGTTCCATTTAAGTGGAACCATATAGCACGTGGCCTTTTATAAACTAACTTCTTTCACTTAGTATAATGTTTTCAAGGTTTATCTGTGGTCAATACTCATTTATTTTTCATTGCCAAATAATATTCCACTGTCTGAATATGTCACATCTTTATGTCTGTTCATTAGTTCAAATCTGACATTTTTCCACTTTTTGGCTATTATAAATAATGCTGTTATGAACATTTATATACAAATTTTTATGTGGACATATGTTTTCATTTCTATTGTGTCTTTACCTAAGAGTAGAATTGCTGAGTCGTATGGTAATTCTATTTTAACATTTTGAGGAATTGCTAGACTGTTGTCCAAAGTGGCTACACCATTTTACATCCTACTAGCAATGTATAAGAGTTCCAGCTGTGCCGGGTGCAGTGGCTTATGCCTGTAATCCCAGCACTTTGTTTGGGAGGCCGAGGCAGGTGGATCACCTGAGGTCAGGAGTTGGAGACCAGCCTGGCCAACAGGGTGAAACCCCATCTCTACTTAAAATACAAAAAATTAGCTGGGCGTGGTGGCAGGTGCCTGTAATCCCAGCTACTCAGGAGGCTGAGACAGGAGAATTGGGTGAACCCAGGAGGCGGAGGTTGCAGTGAGCTGAGATAGCGCCATTGCACTCCAGTCTGGGCAACAGAGTGAGACTCCATCTAAAAAAAAAAAAAAATTAATTCCAGTTGCTCCATGTCCTTGCCAACACCTGTTAGTCTGTCTTTTTCCTAGTGGGTGTGGTATTGATTTACATTACACTGATTAATTTTTGAATATTAAACTAACCATTCATCTTTAGCAAGGAATGTGTTCATTTCATCTAAGTTGTTGAATCTATAGCCAGAAGGTTCTTTTTGTTTTTGTTTTTTTAAGTAACATTTTCTTGTTAACCTTTTAATATCTATGGGATTTGTGGTAATTTACTGTCTTTCATTTTCTATACTGAAAATGTGTCTTCTTTTTTCCTGATGGTTCTACCTATAAGTTATTAATTTTTCTCATTTTTCTAAAGAATCATCCTTCAGCTTCATTTTCCTCAAATTGCTTTTTCTCAGTTTTTGTCTGTTTTTTTATCTCATTGAATTCCAGTCTTTTACGATTTCCTTCTTTCTACTTACTTTAGGTTTAATTTGCTCTTCTTTTTTTAGCTTATTATGGTGGAAGTTTAGATAATTAATTTCAGATTGTTCTCGATGTATTTAAAATACAGATTTTTGTCTAAGTACTATTTTACCTGCATTCACAGGCATTGATAGGTTGTATTTACCTTTTCATTCAGTTAAAATATTTTCTAGTTTTTGTTGTGTATTCTTCTTTGACTCGTGTTAAATAGAAGTATTGTTTAATTTTTAAAGATTTGGTTGTTTCTTAGATATCTTTTTATTATTCATTTCTAATTTAATTCAATGTTGGCCAAAGAAACTGTTCTGTATGATTTCAGACCTTTCACATTTACCGAGACGTGCTTCATAACTTAGGTGTTAGGTCTTCCTGGTGAATATTGCATAAATACTTGAAAAGTTTGCTTTTTTGTGCAGTGATCTGTAAATGCTATGTAAATTTGCTTGATAGTGTATTCAAGTCTTCAGCATCCTTGCTGATATTCTGTTTACTGATTCTATCAATTACTGAGAAGCTTTTTGAAATATCCAACTATATTTATAGATTTTTCATTTTCCCTGTCAATATTTTCAGTTTTGTTATATTTTGAATCTCTTAGTATTATTATGTATCTTCTTGATTAGTTAGCCTGTTTATTATTATGGCATATATGTCTTTGTCTCTGGTAATATTCCTTGTCTCAAAATTCTATCTGATATGAGTATAGCAACTACTTTATTTCATTTTTCTTTAAACCTATTGTATCATTATGTTTAAGCTGTGTTTTATTATAAGCCGTATATGGTTTGGATTTTCTTTTTTAATTTAATTTGACAAGCTCTATCATTAAATTGTAGGGTTTAAACTATTTTAATTTCATTTATTCTATTTGGTTGGGTTTATATCTGCCATCTTGCTTGTTTGCTATTCTATCATTCTTTTGTTTTTTTCATTTCCTGCTTTCTTTTGGATTAACTGAGTATTTTTTAGTTTTTTATGTTATCTTCATTTTATGAGCTGTACTTCTTTTTGGTTTTTTGTAGGGGTGATTGTTCTAGTTTACTATATGCATTTTTAACTTAGTCTACCTTCAATGAATAGTATACTACTTCATGTATAATGGAAGGACCTTATGACTTTTATTCTTTTTTAAATTTATTTATTATACTTTAAGTTTTAGGGTACATGTGCACAACGTGCAGGTTTGTTACATATGTATACATGTGCCATGTTGGTGTGTTGCACCCATTAACTCGTCATTTACATTAGGTATATCTCCTAATGCTATCCCTCCCCCCCACCCCAAAACAGGCCCCAGTGTGTGATGTCGCCCTTCCTGTGTCCATGTGTTCTCATTGTTCAATTCCCACCTATGAGTGAGAACATGCGGTGTTTGGTTTTCTGTCCTTGCGATAGTTTGCTGAGAATGATGATTTCCAGCTTCTTCCATGTCCCTACAAAGGACACGAACTCATCATTTTTTGTGGCTGCATAGTATTCCATGGTGTATATGTGCCACATTTTTTTAACCCAGTCTATCATTGTTGGACATTTGGGTTGGTTCCTAGTCTTTGCCATTGTGAATAGTGCCACAGTAAACATACGTGTGCATATGTCTTTATAGCAGCATGGTTTATAATCCTTTGGGTATACACCCAGTAATGGGATGGCTGGGTCAAATGGTATTTCTAGTTCTAGATCCCTGAGGAATCGCCACACTGACTTCCACAATGGTTGAACTAGTTTACAGTCCCACCAACAGTGTAAAAGTGTTCCTATTTCTCCACATCCTCTCCAGCACCTGTTGTTTCCTGACTTTTTAATGATCGCCATTCTAACTGGTGTGAGATGGCATCTCATTGTGGTTTTGATTTGCATTTCTCTGATGACCATTGATGATGAGCATTTTTTCATGTGTCTTTTGGCTGCATAAATGTCTTCTTTTGAGAAGTGTCTGTTCATATCCTTTGCCCACTTTTTGATGGGGTTGTTTGTTTTTTTCTTGTGAATTTGTTTGAGTTCATTTTAGATTCTGGATATTAGCCCTTTGTCAGATGAGTAGATTGCAAAAATTTTCTCCCATTCTGTAGGTTGCCTGTTCACTCTGATGGTAGTTTCTTTCGCTGTGCAGAAGCTCTTTAGTTTAATTAGATCCCATTTGTCAATTTTGGCTTTTGCTGCCATTGCTTTTGGTGTTTTAGACATGAAGTCCTTGCCCGTGCCTATGTCCTGAATGGTATTGCCTAGGTTTTCTTCTAGGGTTTTTATGGTTTTAGGTCTAACATGTAAGTCTTTAATCCATCTTGAATTAATTTTTGTGTAAGGTGTAAGGAAGGGATCCAGTTTCAGCTTTCTACATATGGCTAGCCAGTTTTCCCAGCACCATTTGTTAAATAGGAAATTCTTTCCCCATTTCTTGTTTTTGTCAGGTTTGTCAAAGATCAGATAGTCGTAGATATGCAGCAATTTCTGAGGGCTCTGTTCTGTTCCATTGGTCTATATCTCTGTTTTGGTACCAGTACTATGCTGTTTTGGTTACTGTAGCCTTGTAGTATAGTTTGAAGTCAAGTAGCGTGATGCCTCCAGCTTTGTTCTTTTGGCTTAGGATTGACTTGGCAATGTGGGCTCTTTTTTGATTCCATATGAACTTTAAAGTAGTTTTTTCCAATTCTGTGAAGAAAGTCATTGGTAGCTTGATGGGGATGGCATTGAATCTGTAAATTACCTTGGGCAGTATGGCCATTTTCACGATATTGATTCTTCCTACCCATGAGCATGGAATGTTCTTCCATTTGTTTGTATCCTCTTTTATTTCATTGAGCAGTGGTTTGTAGTTCTCCTTGAAGAGGTCCTTCACATCCCTTGTAAGTTGGATTCCTAGGTATGTTATTCTCTTTGAAGCAACTGAATGGGAGTTCACTCATGATTTGGCTCTCTGTTTGTCTATGTTTGGTGTATAAGAATGCTTCTGATTTTTGCACATTGATTTTGTATCCTGAGACTTTGCTGAAGTTGCTTATCAGCTTAAGGAGATTTTGGGCTGAGACAGTGGGGTTTTCTAGATATACAATCATGTCATCTGCAAATAGGGACAATTTGACTTCCTCTTTTCCTAATTGAATACCCTTTATTTCCTTCTCCTGTCCGATTGCCCTGGCCAGAACTTCCAACACTATGTTGAATAGGGGTGGTGAGAGAGGGCATCCCTGTGTTGTGCCAGTTTTCAAATGGAATGCTTCCAGTTTTTGCCCATTCAGTATGATATTGGCTGTGGGTTTGTCATAAATAGCTCTTATTATTTTGAGATATGTCCCATCAATACCTAATTTATTGAGAGTTTTTAGCATGAAGGGCTGTTGAATTTTGTCAAAGGCCTTTTCTGCATCTATTGAGATAATCATGTGGTTTTTGTCATTGGTTCTGTTTATATGCTGGATTACGTTTATTGATTTGCGTATGTTGAACCAGCCTTGCATCCCAGCAATGAAGCCCACTTGATCATGGTGGATAAGCTTATTGATGTGTTGCTGGCTTTGGTTTGCCAGTATTTTATTGAGTATTTTTGCATCGTTGTTCATCAGGGATATTGGTCTAAAATTCTCTTTTTTGGTTGTGTCTCTGCCAGGCTTTGGTATCAGGATGATGCTGGCCTCATAAAATGAGTTAGGGAAGATTTCCTTTTTTTCTGTCGATTGGAATAGTTTCAGAAGGAACAGTACCAGCTCCTCCTTATACCTCTGGTAGAATTCGGCTGTGAATCTCTCTGGTCCTGGACGTTTTTTGGTTGGTAGGCTATTAATTATTGCCTCAATTTCAGAGCCTGTTATTGGTCTATTCAGAGATTCAACTTCTTCCTGGTTTAGTCTTGGGAGGGTGTATGTGTTGAGGAATTTATCCGTTTCTTCTAGATTTTCTAGTTTATTTGTGTAGAGGTGTTTATAGTATTCTCTGATGGTAGTTTGTATTTCTGTGGGATCAGTGGTGATATCCCCTTTATCATTTTTTATTGCTTCTGTTTGATTCTTCTCTCTTTTCTTCTTTATTAGTCTTGCTAGCAGTCTATTAATTTTGTTGATTTTTTCAAAAAACCAGCTCTTGGCTTCATTGATTTTTTTGAAGGGTTTTTTGTGTCTCTATCTCCTTCAGTTCTGCTCTGATCTTAGTTATTTCTTGCCTTCTGCTAGCTTGTGAGTGTGTTTGCTCTTGCTTCTCAAGTTCTTTTAATTGTGATGTTAGGATGTCAATTTTAGATCTTTCCTGCTTTCTCTTGTGGGCATTTAGTGCTATAAATTTCCCCCTACACACTGCTTTAAATGTGTCCCAGAGATTCTGTTATGTTGTGTCTTTGTTCTTGTTGGTTTCAAAGAACATCTTTATTTCTGCCTTCATTTCATTATGTACCCAGTAGTCATTCAGGAACAGGTTGTTCAGTTTGCACGTAGTTGAGCGGTTGTGAGTGAGTTTCTTAATCCTGAGTTCTAGTTTGATTACACTGTGCTCTGAGAGACAGTTTGTTATAATTTCTGTTCTTTTACATTTGCTGAGGAGTGCTTTACTTCCAACTATGTGGTCAATTTTGGAATAAGTGCGGTGCGGTGCTGAGAAGAATGTATATTCTGTTGATTTGGGGTGGAGAGTTCTGTAGATGTCTATTAGGTCTGCTTGGTTCAGAGCTGAGTTCAATTCCTGGATATCCTTGTTAACTTTCTGTCTCGTTGATTTGTCTAATGTTGACAGTGGGGTGTTAAAATCTCCCATTATTATTGTGTGGGATTCTAAGTCTCCTTGTAGGTCTCTAAGGACTTGCTTTATGAATCTGGGTGCTCCTGTATTGGGTGCATACATATTTAGGATAGTTAGCTCTTCTTGTTGAATTGATCCCTTTACCATTATGTAATGGCCTTCTTTGTCTCTTTTGATCTTTGTTGGTTTAAAGTCTGTTTTATCAGAGACTAGGATTGCAACCACTGCCTTTTTTTGTTTTCCATTTGCTTGGTAGATCTTCCTCCATCCCTTTATTTTGAGCCTATGTGTGTCTCTGCACGTGAGATGAGTTTCCTGAATACAGCGCACTGATGGGTCTTGACTCTTTATCCAATTTGCCAGTCTGTGTCTTTTAATTGGAGCATTTAGCCCATTTACATTTAAAGTTAATATTATGTGTGAATTTCATCCTGTCATTATGATGTTAGCTGGTTATTTTGCTCATTAGTTGATGCAGTTTCTTCCTAGCCTCGATGGTCTTTACAATTTGGCATGTTTTTGCAGTGGCTGGTACTGGTTGTTCCTTTCCATGTTTAGTGCTTCCTTCAGAGCTCTTTTAGGGCAGGCCTGGTGGTGACAAAATCTCTCAGCATTTGCTTGTCTGTAAAGGATTTTATTTCTCCTTCACTTATGAAGCTTAGTTTGGCTGGATATGAAATTCTGGGTTGAAAATTGTTTTCTTTAAGAATGCTGAATATTGGCCCCCACTCTCTTCTGGCTTGTAGAGTTTCTGCCGAGAGATCAGCTGTTAGTCTGATGGGCTTCCCTTTGTGGGTAATCTGACCTTTCTCTCTGGCTGCCCTTAACATTTTTTCCTTCATTTCAACTTTGGTGAATCTGACAATTATGTGTCTTGGAGTTGCTCTTCTCGAGGAGTATCTTTGTGGTGTTCTCTGTATTTCCTGAATGTGAATGTTGGCCTGCCTTGCTAGATTGGGGAAGTTCTCCTGGATAATATCCTGCAGAGTGTTTTCCAACTTGGTTGCATTCTCCCCGTCACTTTCAGGTACACCAATCAGACATAGATTTGGTATTTTCGCATAGTCCCATATTTTTTGTAGGCTTTGTTCGTTTCTTTTTATTCTTTTTTCTCTAAACTTCTCTTCTTGCTTCATTTCATTCATTTGATCTTCCATCGCTGATACCCTTTCTTCCAATTGATCGAATTGGCTACCGAAGCTTGTGCATTCGTCATGTAGTTCTTGTGCCATGTTTTTCAGCTCCATCAGGTCCTTTAAGGACTTCTCTTCATTGGTTATTCTAGTTAGCCATTCGTCTAATCTTTTTTCAAGGTTTTTAACTTCTTTGCCATGGGTTCGAACCTCCTCCTTTAGCTCAGAGAAGTTTGGTCATCTGAAGCCTTCTTCTCTCAACTCGTCAAAGTCATTCTCCGTCCGGCTTTGTTCTGTTGCTGGTGAGGAGCTGCGTTCCTTTGGAGGAGGAGAGGCGCTCTGAATTTTAGAATTTTCAGCTTTTCTGCTCTGTTTTTTCCCCATCTTTGTGGTTTTATCTACCTTTGGTCTTTGATGATGGTGATGTACAGATGGGGTTTTGTTGTGGGTGACCTTTCTGTTTGTTAGTTTTCCTTCTAACAGTCAGGACCCTCAGCTGCAGGTCTGTTGGAGTTTGCCAGAGGTCCACTCCAGACCCTGTTTGCCTGGGTATCACCAGCGGAGGCTGCAGAACAGTGAATATTGGTGAACAGCAAATGTTGCTGCCTGATCATTCCTCTGGAAGTTTTGTTTCAGACGGGTACCTGGCCGTGTGAGGTGTCATTCTGCCCCTACTGGGGGGTGCCTCCCAGTTAGGCTACTCGGGGGTCAGGGACCCACTTGAGGAGGCAGTCTGTCCGTTCTCAGATCTAAAGCTGTGTGCTGGGAGAACCACTACTTTCTTCCAAGCTGTCAGACAGGGACATTTAAGCCTGCAGAGGTTTCTGCTGCCATTTGTTTGGCTATGCCTTGCCCCCAGAGGGGGAGTCTATAGAGGCAGGCAGGCCTCCTTGAGCTGCAGTGGGCTCCACCCAGTTCGAGCTTCCCAGCTGCCAGCAATGGCAGGCGCCCCTCCCCCAGCCTCGCTGCTGCCTTGCAGTTTGATCTCAGACTGCTGTGCTAGCAATGAGTGAGGCTCTGTGGGCGTAGGACCCTCCAAGCCAGGCACGGGATATAATCTCCTGGTGTGCTGTTTGCTAAGACCGTCGGAAAAGTGCAGTAGTAGGGTGAGAGTGACCCGATTTTCCAGGTGCCGTCTGTCATCCCTTTCTTTGGCTGCACCCACTGTCCTGCACCCACTGTCTGAAAATCCCCAGTGAGATGAACCTGGTACCTTAGTTGGAAATGCAGAAATCATCCATCTTCTGCGTCGCTCATGCTGAGAGCTGTAGACTGGAGCTGTTCCTATTTGGCCATCTTGGAACCGCCCCAGACTTTCATTCTTTGTACTATTCTTGTCATAGATTTTTCTTCTACGTATTTTAAACACCGTAATTCCTTGTTACTATTTTTGCTTTAAACTAAATAAAAATGGAAAAGATAAATAAAAAATGGAAAAGAAGGTCTGTGTTTACCTACACATTTACCATTTTCAGCATTCTTTGTTTCTTTGTATAGATCTGGGTTTTCATCTGGTGTCATTTTCTTTTGCCTGAAAAGAATCTTTTTTTCCTTGATTTCCACAGTGTTTGGACATTTCCTGAAAAACTTTATTTGCTCATTCTTTCTTGTTTTTTTTTTTTTTTTTTTTTTTAAAGATGGTGTCTTGCTCTGTCACCCAGGCTGTAGTGCAGTGGTGCAGTGATAGTTCACTGCAGCCTCGGACTCCAGGAATCCTCCCGTTTCAGCCTGTCGGGTAGCTAGGACTATAAGCGCATGCCACCATGCCCAGCTAATTTTTGTTTGTTTGTTTTGTAGAGACAGGGTCTCACTATGTTGCCCAGGCTGATCTTAAACTCCTAGCCTCAAGAGATTCCCCTGCTTTAGCCCCACGAAGTGCAGGGATTACAGGCATGAACCATTGTGCCTGGATTATTCAATATTTATGGTAGTGCAGATATGCTGTTGAGACAAATTCCCTCAGCTTCTGTTTGTCTGAAAAAGTCTTAATTTTGCATTCTTTTAAAAAACTTTTTATTTGGAAATTTATAGGAAAGTTGAGAGACTATGATAATGAATGCATAGACTGTACCCTTTGTACAGATCCACCTATTGTTAGCATTTTGCCTCATTTGCTTTATGAATTACTTTGTTCCTCTGTCTCTCTTTTTCTGTGAATGTGTGTATGTGTCCATATAATTACACACATATTTTTTTCTTTAACTGTCTGAAAATAAGTTATATAGTGTTTACCTTTTACCCCTAAATATGTCCTTGTATTATTTCTTAAGAAAAAAAGATTCTCTTTTATTGCCATTGTAGTTAGTACTTATAGTAGATTTAACTTTGTTGTAATACTTTTATTAATCTATCCAGTTTTGTCAGTGGACCCAATAATAACCTTTGTAGACTTTTTTTTCTGCAGTACATGATCCAGTTTTGGATCGCATATTGCATTTAGTGGTAATATCTTTTCAATCTCTTTCAATTTAGAATAATTCCTCAGCCTTTCTTTGTCTTTTATGACACTGGCCTTTTAAAAGAATACAGTCTTTGTTGTGTGTGTGTGTTTTTCAAGTAAAATGTTCTCATTCTGGTTGAAAATTCAGATTATGCATTCCTGGCCAGAATACTATATAAGTGATGTTTTGTCTTCAGAATATTACATCTAGAGCCATTTGACATCTGTGTACCCCTCGTTTGTGATATCAGGCTTGATCACCTGGCCAGTTTCTCTCTTGTTTATACTTTACATCCGCCAGTTTCTCTCCGGTTTATACTTCACATCCACTGCCTTGCTACTAATAAGAAGTCTGCAGAGACACTTCAACACTATGTAGCTATTCTATACCTCATTAAGATTTCACTCCTATATTTAGCATCCTTTGGTAACTTTTCTCTAAACTAATCTTTTCTGTGATAGTTGCAAAATGATGATTTTTCAACTTCAGCATTCCTTTCACAGTTGCTAATTGATACTTGGCATGCTTCTGAAAACAAGAGCCCTTCCCTCTGCCTTATTATTTTCTTTCTTTCTTTCTTTTTTTTTTTTTTTTGAGACGGAGTCTTGCTCTGTCATCCACGCTGGAGTGCAGTGGCACGATCTCGGCTCATTGCAAACTCCGCCTGCCAGGTTCACACCATTCTCCTGCCTCAGCCTCACGAGTAGCTGGGACTACAGGTGCATGCCACCATGCCCAGCTAATTTTTTGTATTTTTAGTAAAGATGGGGTTTCACCGTGTTAGCCAGGAAGGTCTCAATCTCCTGAACTCGTGATCTGCCTGCCTTGGCCTCCCAAAGTGCTGTTATTGTCATGAATTCCTTTTACGTGTACTATTAAACCATTACATTGCTATTGTTTGTCCATTAAACAGTTATCTTTTAGAGTAGTTAAAAGTGAGAAAAAAGTATATTTTATACTTATCTTCATGTTTACCATTTTCACCAGTTTTCATTTCTTCTTAGGTAAGTTTCTCTCTGGTTCTTCTACTTGAAGAACTTGTTTTAATACTTTTTGTAATGGGGGGCTTCTAATAATACTTTCTTTCAGCTTATGATTTCCTCAGAAAGTTTTTGTCTTTCACTTTTGAAAGATATTTTTATTAGAATTCTGGATTGGCAGGCTTTTTTCTAATGCTTTAAAGATGTCACTCTATTGTTATCTGGCTTGAATAATTTCTGATGAGAAGTGTAATTCTTGATTTTTCTTTATATAATGTATCTTTTTCCTCCGATGGCCACATGATTTTCTCTTTGTGTCTATATGCATGTTGTTGTCATTTTGGTTTTTTTTTAATATCTGTGTTGCTTGTTCTTTGAGATTCTTGCATTTGTGGTTTGGTGTCTTTCTTATATTTGGCAAATTCTAGAAATTAATTCTTCAACGATTTCTTCTCCTCCCTTTTTTCTTCTTCTGTGATTTCTATTATGTGTATATTTCTTGATATTGTCCCATAGCTCTTAGAGGCTCTGTTCTGTTACAGGTTTTTTTCTTTTTCCTTTTTTTCTCGCTCTGTGTTTTAGATTGGATAATACCAATCCAAGTTTAGGTTTACTGATTCTTTCCTTAGCTGAGTCAAGTTATCTGTTACTGTGTTGGTTTTATGTGTCTATATCTATATATCTAACATTTCTGTTTTATTTCTAAAAAAAAAGTATTTCTATTGAAGTAATTTCTACAGAAATGCCCCATCTGTTCATGTATGTTGTTCATCTTTTCTACTAGATCCTTTATCATCTTAATCATAATTTGCTGCTTTTTCATGTTTAAGTTTTGATTGAAAGCCAGACAGTGTAGGTAAGAGTCTGAGGTGCCAGACTTTTTTTAAAAATGTACCTATATATCACTCACAACTTAGGTTTTCCCTATGAGCCTGTGCCTCAGAGAGGATCTCTCTCCATGTTCATTTCTCTCCTAGAAGTAGTTTGCTGTTACGTATCACTTGGATCATGCTAGGTGTGTGGCAGGGAGAAAAGGAGGATTCTCTGTTACTCTGATTTAACTTCAGTCTTAGGCAGGTCTTTCAATCCTGCATCTCAGAGGTGGGGCTCTTTCAGCGATCCTGCCCCTCTCTCACTGCCAGTGGCAGGGGTCCTCTACGGGTCAGGGCCCAGAATGGTTTCCTGATCCTCCTGAGGAGTAGAGGGGGTTTTTGTTTGTTTTTGTTTACTTCCCTCAGCAACCTATGCTCTGGGTATAACATTTTTGCTGACCTTTCGTCAGTGGCTTAATGCTTTTTTTCTTCAGGGATAAAGATGTGATTGGGGCTTCATGTCCATCCTGCAATGGGGGTGGTTCTCTTTTGCCAGGATTGGATCTGGAGGAAGATCTTTTCTAATTTCCTGCCGTTCCTCAGTGAGCTAGAGAGAGATTGAGGACTCTCGTGAGTGCCCACTGAGGTCTGTAGAAAATAGCCTGCAAGGCCAGGCGCGGTGGCTCATGCCTGTAATCCCAGCACTTTGGGAGGCCGAGGCGGGTGGATCACGAGGTCAGGAGATTGAGACCATCCTGGCTAACATGGTGAAACCCTTCTCTACTAAGAATACAAAAAATTGGCCAGGCGTGGTGGCAGGCACCTGTAGTCCCAGCTACTCGGGAGGCTGAGGCAGGAGAATGGCGTGAACCCGGAAGGCAGAGCTTGCAGTGAGCCGAGATTGCACCACTGCACTCCAGCCTGGGTGACAGAGCGAGACTCTGTCTCAAAAAAAAAAAAAAGAAAAAGAAAAAAAAAGGAAAATAGCTTGTAAATGGATGTGATGCCCCCTGTGTCCAAGCCACCCAGGGTTTTTATATTTTCATGGTAGCTCACCCTTGGTCTTTTGCAGCTTATCAAAAAGTTTAGCTGAGATCTTACCCAGACATACGGTGGTACCAATTTTTCTGCTGTGTACTGTCCTATGTCAACCAGTGCTCATGATCCCTCTCTCTTCTAAGGCACTCATCTTTCTTTAGGTTTCAGGCTAGTTGATTGCCCTCTTACTTTAGCTCTGATGGATTCAAGAAAACTTAAGAGTTTTATAAATTATCAAGCTTTTTCTCATCATTAGGGTGAGAGTGACATTATTTATAGCTCTCTACAACCTAAACAGAATCAGAAATCTCCCTGAAGAAGATTTAAGCCACTAAATTCTACCCAATCCTAATATAGTTTTCTTTTTTTTTTTGAGACGGAGTCTCGCTTTGTCGCCCAGGCTGGCGTGCAGTGGTGCCATCTCAGCCCACTGCAAGCTCCGCCTCCCGGGTTCACGCCATTCTCCTGCCTCAGCCTCCCGGGTAGCTGGGACTATAAGCTTCCACCACCACACCCGGCTAATTTATTTTTTTATTTTTTTATTTTTAGTAGAGATGGAGTTTCACTGTGTTAGCCAGGATGGTCTCGATCTCCTGACCTCGTGATCCACCCGCTTCGGCCTCCCAAAGTGCTGGGATTACAGGCGTAAGCCACCGTGCCTGGCCTAGTTTTCTTAATATCTTAGAAGAGAACATGCCAGATGTTCTCTATCTTTAGTGATACTTGTATTAATGGATTGGATAGAATGCAGATGGTCCCTGTGTTTTTCATGTTATTCCATGGCTCAGTTTGGAAAGGAGAGAACCACTAGCTGGTCGTGTTCACAGAGAGATTGTTTACATTGTTTCTACTGATTTTACAATATCAGGGAGGCAAAAGGTACCTCTCAGTGCTCAGAAAACAAAACTTTGTATTGAGACAGTTGCATTCTTAAATGATCCTCATAAGGTCTGTGGTTTAAAAAAAAAAAAACTTTAATGGGGATTATTTCAAACATATACAGAAATAGAGAAAAGAGTTCACTGATTTCCCCATATGCCTACTACCCAGCTTAAACAATTATCACACTATCTTAATGTTGTTTTATCTACCATTTACACCCCTTTTTCTTCATGGATTATTTTGAAGCAAATTCCAGATACAATTTTTAAGTCTAAATGAGTGTTAGGGATTGTAGATTTTTATTTCATACCATATGCGTTTCAGTTTTAATGTATTGACTTTGGATGCAGAAAGATAGCATTTGCAAATTATGTGCTGTTTGCATTCAAAGGCATTTAATGTTTGACAGGGTGTATTCCAGATCTCTTTTACGTATGTAATTGGGAACATACCTACAGACAAAGGTTCTGGAGGCAAGGACATTTTTCCTGGTATTTGTAGACCTTTTTCTCTCCTTGAACAGTAGCCTGTTGTACTGAATTTAGTACATTGGAATTTGAGCAGACATCCCCTAGTAATTGATCTCACACTAAAAAATTAATTTTCATATTTCATTGAGACTCCTGTTTAGACCTACATATTCAAAGGAGAAAGCAAAATGACTTGACTTTACTCTTCTGGTTATACGTTGAACAGCATGTGCATGTGTAACAGTTCAGTGTTTTAACTCCATGTTATTTTTTAACCTTTTGTTTTGAAATGGTAATTGATTCACAGAAAAATTGTAAAAATAGATCAGGGAGTTCACATATACCCATCACCCATCTTCTTCTAATGTTAACAACTTAAATAATTATTGTACAGTGATTAAAAAAAACATGTAATTAACCTAGTGGTTATTTTCTTATTTTAACAGCTGCTGAAATAGTTCAAGAAATCGAAAATATGGAGAAGACTAGGATGCGTCTTGAAGCTAGTAAACTCAATGAAAGTGTATGTTAATGGGCTATTTCAGTATCTGGATAGAAATGAAGAAAGAAAGTTTAATACCCTACAGAAATTAAAGCAAGCCATTATTAAATTTGTTCATTTACTAACACACTTCCACTTACTGTATGATGATTTACTTGCAACTCATTTTAGGACAATATTTGATTGTACTTAGCAGTCTTCTAGCACAAAATGCAATCCAAAGTAGTTTGTTCATGAGCTAGAGTTCTATAGAAAATGCCTGTGCCTGTTCATCAGGCAGCTTTGATATTGGTCCTTTCTCTGCTGGTTGTGTTTGACAAGCTACCTCTAAGGACCTCTAAGCTACCGCTAGGGACCTCTATGATCCCTTTTTAGCTCTGGCATTCTGCAATTCTATGATTATACTTATGGAAATGTTAAGTAATTATAAGAGGATAAATTAAGTAATTTGAGGATAGAGTATTCTCTTGAGCTTTGGAGAGAATCAGAGACCTAAAATTCTTCACTGTTGCCTTCCACTAGCTTGATGCCTCAAACTTGAAGACAGGATACCAGTGAAGAAAATAGTCATTGTGTCCTGTGACACTGGAGGAAGTGTTTTGGTCTCTTCCAAGTAGACTTTTTTTTTCTAGGCCATTTGTAGTGTGTTTGTAAGGAGAAAGCAATGGTTACCTTAAGAAAGTAAGTTTGTAACCAAATAAGTAGGAAAAAAATGGGATTTACATTGACCCTGTTATTACCTGTGTGCTAACTGTAAGATGGGAACTGTAGTGAATCATGGAAGTAGATTTCTGATCTTTTAAGTCTGAGGTTTAAAAAGTGGACCTAGAAATTTAACTTATTGTGTTTTGTATTGTTGCATTTTCTATACATACTACTTTTCTATAATGACTTGGAGAAGTTAGATTGGAAAGGAGAAAAGGCAGACAAGAAGATCAGCCTTACTGATAGTCAGCTAAGTGTCGTTAGTCTTCTGGTTTCAAATATTGCCTGTTGTATTAATGAATGTGGAATATTAAATATTGAAAATAGAAAATTTATTATTATATAATTGAATCATGTTGCATTTTCTACTGATGAGAAAAAATAATGAGTAAAATGTATACCGTTTCTGGTATTTAAGGGAAATACATAGGAATGATTCTTCCTAGGTCTATATAAAACAAATGAGAGATCATTTTCCTCTATTTTAAACACTCACATTTGAGATTTGAAAGTTTGTAATATTTCCCTCTTTGTCATTTTGGGGAGATTTTTATTAAGATCTTTTTTTTGATTATTTTAGGTAATGGTTTTTACAAAGGTCCAAACAGAAAAGGAAATAGATGAAATCCACAGTAAATATCGTAAGTTGTGCGACTTTTTTTTAATTTGTAAAGAGCTTCGGTTGCTGTTTTTCATCTTAAGTAATTTTTTCAGAATAATGTTTTATATTAAGGTTGAATTCAAACTTTTGTTAACATTACTTAAGAGATTGAATTTTAATTGGGTGTCTACTTAGTGACTTTTTTTTGTATTTTATGTGCCTGCTTTTTGATTTTTATGACTAGCATTCTACTTTGAGCTTATCACTAAGCACTTGGCAAATATTAATTAGCTGCTCTCAAAGCGTGTCTGTGAAAAGAAGCTGGGATTAAAATGGAAACATTCGGGACTCTATCCTGTCCTCAGGCCACTCAGTAACAATACTTCTGTGTAGGATTTCAACGCTTCTATAGCTTGCAAATTTGTGCCAAAAAGAGTTTTCATTTTATTGCTTGTTAGCAACCTCCCAACTTTATCACTTCATTTTCCTTAAATGGTCTTCGTGTATATCTTTCCCAGGGCTAACACATTACCGTTTTGTCAGATAGCTGTTATTCTTTGTGTGGTGGTTGGATTTTAGTTTAAATTTAAGTGCCTGACGAACAGTAGATAGTTAATAGATGTTCATTGAATCAGTATTCCCAGGCATGGTATATTTTAATTGAGGTAAGATAATTTTTTTCTCTCTTCATTTCTTAAACTCTGAAGGGCCAGGTTCTGTAGTGATGTATTGTGGGAGGGAGGATGAAGCACACCTGCGCTGGATGTAGGTATGATTGCCTGTGCCTTGCTAGAGTAGGAAAAGGACCCTAGAGGAGTCTTGGATTATGGACTGAACAACAAAAGTCACCATTATTCTGTTGCTAGACAGATAACTATGATGTGAACCTCTTTGATCAACTTGTAGGATGTCAGAGTGATTTTTCTTTAGAAAGGAGAACAAAAGAGAATATCAAATGATCACTGAATTGGCCTGGAAAAATAAGGATCACTAAGGCCTGTGAAAACAAGGAAACCAGAAAACTTGCATTGGGAGAAAGTAATTTAAATAACTGAAAGGGTGGTATCTAATAATTCTCCCATATTAAGAAAAATTTGGACTATATTCAGTCAAGAAAATATTCATTGCCCACCATTTAGATATCTAAAAAGTGTAACTTTACTAAATAGGTGGTATTAAATTATTTAGCCTTAAAATAAACCTCAAAAGTCAAGTGCTTCACAAAGCTTAGATGCTTAGCCTTTTAGTTTATTCATACATTTTGATTTAGTGTCAGGTTCTAACTATACTATTGATATATCTTCATCTTTAAACATTTTATTAATGTTTTACATGTAGTTTTTTTTAAATCATTTACTTTTTATGAGGCTCATCATATAAAAGAGCAGTCTCTTGCTTCCTCCAACAACCTGCCTCTATTCCCATTCCCTAGAGGTAACAACTATCAAGCCATTTGGTGCTACTTTTGGTAATTACCTTACAATTTATAAAAAAGTATTTTTTCTGCTACTTCTTGAAGTTTTTCAATTTCACATTAACTATTGATGTGCTAATACGAAAGATGGAGATTTAGCTCATTTATATATCCTGAGCCCTACCTTTGCTTCCCTTCCATCCTTTAAATATTATGTCATAAGTTTTTGTAAGATCAGTATTTAGTTAGATACGTTGTTTATGGCTCAAGCCAGACAATTTGCATAAGATGGTTATAATTCCTTTCATCAAAACATCAAAACATTCTGTTGTTCTTTTTTTTTTTTTTTTTTGAGATAGAGTCTCACTCTGTCACCCAGGCTGGAGTGCAGTGGCGCTGTCTTGGCTTACTGCAAGCTCTGCCTCCTGGGTTCACGCCATTCTCCTGCCTCAGCCTTCTGAGTAGCTGGGACTACAGGCGCCTGCCACCACGCCTGGCTAATTTTTTGTATTTTTAGTAGAGACGGGGTTTCACCGTGTTAGCCAGGATGGTCTCGATCTCCTGACCTCATGATCCGCCTGCCTCAGCCTCCCAAAGTGCTGGGATTACAGGCGTGAGCCACTGCGCCCGGCCTTGTTTTTCTTACAACTAATAATTCTCTTTTAACTATTTATCTAGTACTAATATATCTCTAAACCTTCCAACAGAAGTGTAAATCACCTTCTAATACATTTACACACATTGATTATAACTCATTTTTTTCTCAAGAACTTCTCCCCTAGGGCCACCCCTAGCCTCTGTTGTCCTGTTCCAGTCTACTGTGCTTGTCCTTTTTGCCTTCTGTTAATACATGGCTACTCTTCGGGAATTTCTTGTCACCAACTTTCTGGGAATTCTGCTCTCCTCCTTCCTGTGTTGGTTCACTTCTTCCAAGTTCCAAGTCTCCCTCTTCTCTTGCCTTGTTTTGGTAGAATACATTTTCCAGGAAACTTCCTGAGAAAGGGTATATGCAAGCTTGTCCAAACTGCGGCCCATGGAGCCGCATGTGGCTCAGGATGGCCTTTGAATGCAGCCCAAAACAAATTTGTAAACTTTATTAAACATTATGATAATTTTTTTTCTCTCATCAGCTATTGTTAGTGTTAGTGTATTTTATGTGTGGCCCAAGACAATTCTTCTTCCAGTGTGGCCCAGGGAAGCCAAAAGATTGGACACCCCTGGTATAGAGGAATTTCTTGAGATATATAACATTCTATACATAACAGGAAATAACACCTTTATTATTGATTGATAATTTGGCTGTTTGTAGAACTTGAAGTTAAAAAGATACTTTTCTCCGAATTTTCAAAGGTATCTTCCGCTGTTTTCTACTTTCCAGCACTGTTGCTAATAACTAGCTTGCCATTCTGATTCTTTATCTTTCATTTGTTACTTTTTTTTTTGATCTGCCCATGTTCAGTTCACCATCAAGTTCTGTTAGTCTCTATCTTCTAAATATCCCCCGAGTCTATACACTTCTTATGTATCACTTTGCTTTCTAGTCATCCCCCATCTACTCTTGCCCCTTCCTAATACTCAGAAGCCAAAACTGTCTTCCAAAACTGCTGAGTCTTCACATCATGCCATTACTGCCTTGCTGCCCTCCTGCCATTGTAAAGAACTCTTCAGTGGGCTTTCGATTTCTCTTGGGCTACAGTTTGTAAAGTCTGTTATTTCCTGTATCTGGACCTGCCTTCCTCTCTAGCCTTGCCTCTTCTCCTCCCCTTACTCCTTGTATTCCAATCACTCTGGTTATCTTTTACCTACTTTACCAAGTCCTTCACTGTTTTAGGGCATTTGTTACCCTCTTCTCTCTTTGTCTGGAACTCTTTTTCTAATTGCCTCTGACCCCCCTATCTATACTCCCTACTCTCAACCAGCTCAATTGTAGTTTCCCTGGGAAACCCTTTGTGATCTCTCAGACAAGGTAAGATTTTCTTTCTATGTGCACTTACATTATCTTGTGTTTTTTCATAGTACTATTCCATTCATTCAGCCATCACAAGTTTGTCAAGTAGTTAGCATGTGCCAGACACTGTGCTCGGAGCTGGGGATGTAGGAGTGAACAAGACAGATGAAAAGCCTACTCTGTTGGAGTTTATATCTTTCTAGTGTTTTAGGAAGTGATAAGTGAAAAAATCAAGGAAGAGTATAAGAAAAGTTTAACTTTTTGATAAAATGGTCATAATCATTATTTATTGTGCAATTAATTAGTTTCTTATTTCTAATTAATTTCTAATTATGCATTTTTATTAGTGTGCTAGGGCTGCCAAAACAAAATACTACATGCAGACTGCATGGCTTAAATAACAAATTTATTGTCTTGTGGTTCTGGAAGCTAGAAGTCCAAGATCAAGGTGTCAGCAGGGTTCTAGAGGCTAGAAGTCTAAGATCAAGGTGTCCTGAGCTTCTCAGGGCCATGCAGGAAGGATCTGTTCTAGGCATCTCTTCTTGGCTGTAGATGGCCATCTTCTCCCTATGTCTCTTGACATCATCTTCCCTCTATGTTGTCTATGTGTCCAAATTTCCCCCTTTTATAAACATATCAGTCATATTGGATTAGGGCTCATCCTAATGACCTCAGGGGTGGCTCCTCTGTCATTTCCCTATTATAAGCAGAGTCCTGAGGTAGGAAAAAAACTCTCTCGCTTAGAAAAGAAAAAAAAAGCTTAACGTGAATAGTGGGGGGTTGGGGGCTTGGGGGAAGAGCCTCTTGCTCTCTGGAAATGGGTTCCTTTAATCACTCTATCTCTACCTCAGTTCAGACCAGCTAGACCTCCATGAAGGGAAACAGAACCAACATTCTTTAACCCAAAGGAAAGAGAGAGGTGGCAGGGAATCCGTCTCTTGGAAAAGAGACGGATCCAACAATTCCACATTTTAACTCACCCTTTGTCATATCCTGGATGAGCCCCCATATTATGGGATAGTTCCCTGGACCTTGACCCCCTTTGTGGGTGGGAACTGGAATAGATCCTTTCACTGAGAGCACTGCTGGCCACTCCTTGCAAGAGGGAACAAATGCTGGAACCAGCCGGATGCTCCTCTCTGGTGGGAGCAGGCTCTGTGCAGGCCCCGTAGCAGTGTCCTAGCCCCTGCCCTTTCAGCATGCGGGTTCTTGTCCAGCGTCTTAGAAAAATGAGGTTGCACAAACGGATTAGCAGGTAGTGTATGTGGAGAATTTTATTGGGTGATGGCTGGCAGCAGATGGGAGTTGGAAAGGGGATGATGCGGGAAGAAGGTGATCTTTCCCTGAAGCTGCACCATCTGAAGTTAGCTGCATCTGTCCGTAGTCTCCGATGCTCAGCTGCTTGTATCCCCGACGCTCAGCAGCTTGCATCTCTGACGACTTGCATCAGCCGCTTGTGTTGCTCTGCCAGCTGAAGTGTTTTTATGGGCAAAGGATAGGGTCATGGCAGACCAAAAAGGCAATATTTGGGCAGTGAGATGGGGTCAGCTGTTTTCACTTAGGGCCAAGGTCCCAGGTTGAGGGTGGAGTTTAGCCAGGAGCCCAGCTATTCTGTATCTCAAGGACACCAAAGAGCCTTTGTTTATGTGGGTCATATCTATTGATATGTATCACATTATCAATTAGAACTTAGAGGATGTCTGTTTCCAGCCATGGAATAATTTCATTTACTCTCCTACCTGAAACAAGCAAAGTGAATGTACAAAACATATGAAATAGCAATTTTCAAGATACTGGCCATTGGGCACCAAAGGACAGGGATCCTTGAGAGGTAAGCAAAAAATGTGATGAGCCTTATAATAAAGTTTTCTGGCTGTAGTATGGGCAAGTGGGTATTCCAGGCAAAGCCTGGAGACTCTAAGTTAAGGAGAAAGAGCTGAGAGATCAGAGGAACCAAAGGAGTTAGAGTTTGCAGGACAGAGTACTGGAAGGAGAAACCCAGTGATCTGCAGAGTTCACCTTGAGTATTCATTTTGCATGCAAAATACGTTCTCTGACCACAGTGAGATTAAATTAGAAATCAGTAATAAAGCCCTTGGGGAAGTCGCCAAATATTTGGAAATTAAATAATCCATTTCGAAATAACCCATAGGTCAAAGAAGAAATTAAAACCAAGAAATTTCAAAAATATTAACAATAAACCCATTACATGTTAGCATAAATAACGTATTTTGATTAAAAAAAAAACTGTTTCCCCCTCTCCAAAAAATGGAAATAGAGATTTCTATTAGCCCAGATGGAATAACAGAGACTATATTTACTCTCCTCCATGAAAAAAAAAATCTAGAAAACCAGGTGAATGTTGAATGGTTTTTCAGATAATGGGAAACAGGTAGCACAGGACTGTGATCTCTGAGATAGAGAGAAAACAAATCATGACTTAGGCCAAAAGTTGCTGTGAACAGACAACATTACATTTCACAGAGATAGAGGGAAGAGGGGTTTCACAGCTTGGAAGCAGCAAACCTTGAAGATCAGCCTTATTAGGGAGGTCAGAAGTGTTTAGAGTTGATTGTGACCAAATTGGAGGTGAGGAAATGAGACCATTAAGGTAGACAACTTTTTGGGGGAGGTTTTACTGTGTTAAGGAGAGCAGAAAAATAGGGTCATAGCTGGAGGAGGGTGTTGGGTCAAGGGAGGGTTTTGTTTGCTTGTTTTTTTAAATTTGTTATTTAAATTGGGAGATATTTAACTCAGTGGCTTTCTGACCTTTTTGACTACAACCCACAGTGAGAGATACATTTTATATTACTACTGACTATATACATACACGTGACTGAAACAAAAGCTTCACAAAATGGTATTTACCTTTTCCATTTTTAATGCATTCTGATACTTTCTATTCTCTTTATTATTTCATTAAGAAAAAAATGCTGGTCTGGATTTACTGAGTTGTTTTCATAATTCACACTCTAGGTTCAAAGGCACAGTCTCTCTGTTCACAGCTTCATGATGGAATCCCGAGCATAAGTTAGAGGTTAGCCTTTAATTATAGCAAGGACAGTTGTTTCATGGTAAGAACAAGGGAAATAGATCATAAGTGCACAGACAAGATATACTGGTGCTTGGAAGATGACTGAGTTTCTGTTAGAATGATTCTATATTTTTCAAAGTAGTGCGAGGCCAACTAAGAGGGGCCACATGGGGAGTGTCGAATATTTGAATGAAGAGAAGAAAGTGTGAGATAGTTATTTTGGAGAATAGTAGAGCAAACTTTACTAGAGAAAGATGCAAGAGTTTTATGGCAGTATCGAATGCCCATTTGAGAATTATGATTATGAAATTAAAGTGTCACTAGTCAGTTCAGGGCTAGATGAATAAGCCTGTAGTGAACATTAGCCATAACTGTTAAACTCTGTTCTTCATCCACATTTAGCTGGTTGGCTATCATAGGTGATATGATGGTGAAAGAAATATATGGGATTTTACTTTGGAAAACACTGACTCCAAACTCATTTCTTGATTTAAAGTAGAAGTATCTCAGTGGCATCACTGTGGAAGGGTATGAGTCTTTTCTACTCTTGAGAGAGCCTGTTTTTAGTCTTTTGTACCACTGGGTTCTGGGTTCTTGGGCAGACCCAGAGACACTCTGACTGTAAGGGCTGGTCTAAAGAAGAGTAGTTAAAGTGATCAGGGAGTAAAGGGCTTGACTTCGTACTAAAAAAGATTACATTTAAACTTGGAGAGGCACAAAGGGTGGTATGATTCAAGTATTCAAAATCTGGAAGAAAAGGAGTTGATTGAATGTGTACTTAGTCATGGACACTCCCACGACTAGCTGAGCCACTTTAAACTTTTAAGAGGTAAATTCAGGACACATGGCCACCAGAACTGAGATTTTAAACTCTACAGTACTCCTTGCCAAATGGCAGATCTTCTAAAATGAAGTAAAGAAGTAAGTGGGAACAATGTTACTAGTCTTGATCTGTTGACATTTTTCATTTTCTGAATAGGGGTTATTGGAATTCTCTGGCTAAAGCCAGAGTAGTGGCTGCCATTTACTTTTGGTTTCCAGCCTAGCTGTGGGGTAATTAGATTTAAATCTGGGATTTTATTACTTCAGAAGATAATAAGTCATGAAGTCTCCTTACCTGTTAATGTGATTACTTTAGCAAATTTCTATACTAATTCTTAAATCTCCAGTCTTTATGTGTACAGTGGAGTGGCCTTAGTAGGAAAATAGCTTAGACCTGGTCTAACTAAATTATGTAGATCCCATAGTACAGTGTTACCCTTACCTAATAGAAACTACATAATGATGGTGGTAGTGTTAGCCCATTGATTCCAAGCAGCCAGAGAAATACAAGATAATCATCCTCAAGTGCGTAGAGTGAAATAGGACTTCAAAGAAATCACCTAGCTTGTATCCTAGATAGGATCTCACTTGTTTCTAAAGAGTTAGTTTTTTCCAGTGATCTTTACGGCCAGCGTATATTTCTTTTGCTGACATTTTAACTGGTCTCTTATTTAAAATGTACCGTACATTTTATAGCCCAACATTAGTTTCACTAGAAGTTTTCATACATGTACCATACACATAAAAATACTGTAATTAGGAGCATTCTTTCCTGAGTGTCTTTGCTGTGCCTGTCAATATTCACATATAGGAATCCAACTATTTTCTTCCTTGTGCGTCACAATTTAGTGTTTTCTTGTGTTAAAAGATAATTTTCAAAAATAAGTAACATCATTCTCATGTGGATGTAAAATGAACATGTGTTTTTATTAAAGATTTAAACTCATTAGTAGAGAGAGGACTGATATTATGAGGTGATCGAAGAAGGAGCCAAAGAATCATCGCATTTACAGATGAGGAACATTGAAATGAATGTATAATGGGCAAAAAACTGGCTTCTTCCACATTGGAGGAGGGAAGTCAATTGAACCTCCACCCAACAGGATTTTGCATACCTATAGACAAGAATTATTTTCCATTGCTCTCAGTTATCTACAGCATACAGAGTTATACCATAGCTCAAAGGCAGTGAATGGCTGGAATCCTGGGAGAGTAGATTTAGACAATGCCGTAGTTCAACTGAAGCACAATTTTTTCCCTACACCCACTAAATTCCCTATGCCTATGCTAAGGAAAATGGAAGAAACCAAGTGATAAAAAGTACATTGTTGATTTTTGTATGAAAACAGTGTCAAAATTTTGTTTTAACCATTTGTAGTATGGTTCTCTCTAAAAATTTTACAGGATTTATGACATTACTTTGGACTGTGGCCTAAGTATTTAATGTCGCTAGATAAGTAAACTGCAACCTCAGCTGCATGGTTCAGAATCACAAATACATGCCCTAAAGTCCCTGCAGTAATGATGACTGGCTGCTCTTTATTGAACAAATTGGTACATTAATAATGATGATCTTGAGGTCAGGGTTAATTATATTCAAAGGTGTTAAAATGGTAGTAAATAAAGATTAGAGTTAGTATAGTATCCTAAGATAAGGTAGAATTGGTTGGAAGAGATCTTAGAATCTTAAAGGGGCTCTACTAGGAAACCGGCCGGAAATGTGAAGAAAAAAAGGAGAGCTGGAGTAGACGGACATCCTTTGTTATTATGATTCAACTTTCCTAGAGGCTTCTATTTTAGATTCAGCGAATACTCTTAGTACTCTGTATCTTGAAAGATAGAATGGTATCATTTGTATATATTTAAGAAAGCGGGCTCTGTATCTTGAAAGATAGAATGGTATCATTTGTATATATTTAAGAAAGCGGGCATCTTTCATGCTCTTATGATTATGTAAAAGCCTCTCTAGAGAATGGAGTTTGGGAAGAAACCTAGAGTAGCAAACTGGGAATATCATGTTTCCATATTTGTATTTGAGGAAGGGAGAAGATAAAAAGAAGGTTCCATGACACTCCAGCCCTTTGTATTCTTATGCTTGGCAGCTTTTAAATTTATTGCAAGTGATTCCTAAGGATGCTGTTCTTGAGCAAGCTTGTACACCTCTGTTTTTTTTTTTTTTTGTTTGTTTTGTTTTGTTTTTGAGACAGAGTCTCGCCCTGTTGCCCAGGCTGGAGTGCAGTGGTGCAATCTCGGGTCACTGAAACCTCTGCCTCCCAGGTTCAAGTGACTCTTGTGCCTCAGCCTCCTAAGTAGCTGGGATTATAGGCACGCAATACCAGGCCTGGCTAATTTTTTTGTACTTTTAGTGGAGATGGGGTTTCACCATGTTGGCCAGGCTGGTCTTGAACTCCTGACAAATGGTCCACCTACTTCGGCCTCCCAAAGTGCTGGGATTACAGGCATGTGATACCACACCCGGCTAATTTTTTTTGTATTTTTAGAAGAGATGGGGTTTCACCATGTTGGCCACGCTGGTCTCGAGCTCCTGACAAGTGTTCATGCGATTGTTAAAGGATATTTCTAGAAACTAGTTTAGCACTTGAGAAAATCTGACTGACTATTTCCCATTAAGAAAACTTTTTTTTCTTAGTTGAACCTCTCTTGAATATCATTGATGGCTTGTATGTATTTATGAACATCAATATTACTCTTTCTGGGGTTCAAAGGTGATTGCTGCTTTTAGATTGCTGTGCATGAGGAAGGCTCCTGAAGTGCTGGGATTACAGGCATAAGCCACCACGCCCATCCCTTGTACACCTCTTGATATTCAGTTTGTCAGTTGTAGATGGTTAACTTTCATAGTCCTAGCTTTACTGAGAAGATCTTTTGAATTTCAGGTAAAAAACATAAGAGTGAATTTCAGCTTCTAGTGGATCAGGCTAGAAGAGGATACAAGAAAATTGCTGGAATGTCACAAAAAACAGTAACAATAACAGAAGATGAATCTACAGAAAAGCTATCTTCTGCGTGCATGGGTAAGAGACTATAATTAAAAACAGACATATGTCGAATTTCATTATTTACTTTTAATATGAAAAGAAAATTAAACCAAAGAAATTTACTTTGGAGTTTCTAGTTCTTTGAAATGAGAAAAAGTATTTTTAGACAAACTTCATGTAGCAGTTTGTAAACTAGATTTATTACTATGGAGAAAATGGTTGGAAGAATGTCCTGCAGAAACAATCTCTTTTTGTCTATCGTCCTTTCAGTTAATGACAAATCATAAATTTCTTTGTTATTTAAGCTTGAGGATGTTTTCTAGGTATAGAATTAATTGGTGGAGATCCTGTAAAGAGAGTGAATTATTTTTGTGATAGAACACTGGTGTTTACTTTGGATGAAATGCTCTGCCAAACAGTCTAAAGCTAACATACCTGGTAGGCTAATACAGAGCACATTCCTTAACTTTGATCCATTTTAAAATTTGAAATTAATATTTTAATTCTATTGCTTGGGCTTTGGACCAGTGAACAAAAAAGAATCATAATAGGGGAAAGTGCGCAAGAAAATTCCTTATTATGTTTTTCTATATTGTGGTAAAATATACATAACACAATGTTTATCTTTTTAACCCTTCATAAATGTACAAGTCATTGGCATTAAGTACATTCACAATATTGTGTAACTATCACCACTGTCTATATCCAAAACATTTTCATCATTCCCAGCACAAACTTTGCACTCAAGAAATAGCAACTCTTCCGTCCCCTCTGCCTCATAGCCCTGGTAATAATAATTCCACTTTCTGTGTCTATGAGTTTGCCCATTCCAGGTACCTCATATAAATGGAATTGTCTTTGTGTGTTGGCTTCTTTCTCTAAGCATAATGTTTTCAGAGTCCTTCAATGTTGTAGCATATTTTAAAATTTCTTACTATGATTATACAGTATTCCATAGTATGTATATGCCATGTTTTGTTTATCCATTTATCTGCTATGGTTATTTCCACCTTTTGGTTATTATAAATAACGCTGCTATGAGCATTGGTGCTCAGATATTTAAGTTTCAGCTTAGAGTGCGATTTCTGATTCATATGCTGGTTCTATGTTTAGAACCTTTTGAGGAATTATTAAGCTTTTCCATAGTGGCTGCATTATCTTACATTCCCACCAGCAAAGCATGAGGGTTCCAATTTCTTCACATCCTCATCAACACTTGTTATTTTCTGATTTTTTAATTTTTTTTTTTTTTTTTTTTTGAGACAGAGTCTCACTGTCGCCCAGGCTGGAGTGCAGTGGCACGATCTTGGCTCACTGCAGGCTCTGCCCCCCGGGGTTCACACCATTCTCCTGCCTCAGCCTCCCGAGTAGCTGGGACTACAGGCGCCCGCCACCTTGCCTGGCTAATTTTTTGTATTTTTTTTAGTAGAGACGGGGTTTCACTGTGTTAGCCAGGATGGTCTCGATCTCCTGACCTCATGATCTGCCCGCCTCGGCCTCCCAAAGTGCTGGGATTACAGGCGTGAGCCACCGTGCCCGGCCTGATTTTTAAATTTTTAAAAAATTGTATATATGAAGTGGTATGTCATTGTGGTTTTGATTTGCATTTCCCTAGTGACTAATAAACAATTTGTGCATAAAGTGCTGCCTCAGTATATAACTCATGGTCATTGAACAACTCGAACTTGTTCATGCAATTGTTAAAGGATAGTTCTAGAAACTAGTTTAGCACTTGAGAAAATCTGACTGAATATTTCCCATTAAGAAAACTTTTTTTTATTAGTTGAACCTCTCTTGAATATCATTGATGGCTTGTATGTATTTATGAACATCAATATTACTCTTTCTGGAGTTCAAAGGTGATTGCTGCTTTTAGATTGCTGTGCATGAATGAGATGTCTGAGAGGGTAAGGAATGTGAGAGAGAGATGAAGACAGACACAGAGTGACTGAAAAGATGGGTTTTGTATAGCATCATACAACCAATATAATTGTTGCTCTTTAGGACAAACATTGAAGTGCTCATGTAAGTGAACAAGTTGCATATTCTCTCAAGTGAAAACTTAGCCTGTTTTTGTTGTGTGTCTCTGGGGAGCTCTGATGTCTGAGCCTCACTCTTGGGGCTCTGTTTTGAAGTCCTGCATTCTGAGATCTAAGGGCAGGTAGGAAGGATAACTTATTTTTTATGCCCACGGATTATTGAATGCTGTTTGTCCCCAAGAGGGAATATATCTTCTAGAAGTGTATGTAAGAGTGCAAGAAGTAAGAAAAGAATACAATGTGCAAAAATAAAAGATTGTTTTAAGTTGAATTCTTGTTCCCTGGTTTGCCAGCTTGCTTGCATGCGCCTCACTAGTTGAGTAATGTAGTCCCTGGGTGAACCCAGTTGACTGGGGGATTGGCTCCTCTTAATGTGATCCTGGTATCTGTTTACAAGAGGAGTTCCTAGAGATTCAGGATGGTCATCTTGGCTAACTTCTATTTCCCTTTTCCAGATATACATTAGAGGGTGCTGTTTTGTTTTGCTAATGATAGTTTATTGATAGCCAGATGACATTAGGAGCATATTTTTAGGAATTATACTCTTGTGAAGTATGCTGTTCTCCTAGTGTAACAAAAACTTAGAACTATTTCTGAAAAAAATTTGACTATATGAACTTGGCAAGGTTTTTTGAAGAATTTGTTATGTTCTTTCCCCATAAATTCTCTCTGTATAACCAAACCTTGACAATTGTATTTTTGGTGTGCTTTGCTGAAGACTACTTGCCTCTACAAGTGCTTGATGAGTGATGTGTGAAAGCTCCGTTTCTCTGTGAGGAAACACATGAAAGGAGCTCTGTACTATTATTAGCACATGTAGCTTGCATGTGAAGTACCTCCTCAGTTCCTCAAAGTTAAGGACAGCACAGATGAAAATCCCAGCAGAGTTCATGATGAGTGGGAGAATCCTGGGCACTAAAGAATCTTTCACAGATATTCTTCCACTCATATTTGTAGAAAATTGGCCATACCCACATGCCACATTTTTGTAAACACTGCATCCTTCCAGCTTTTTGGGGTCTTTATTTTTATCTGCAATAAGAGACCTTGAAATCTGAGAATATGACAAAGAATGCATGGAAATGTGATGTGTATTGGATCAAATGGAAATATTCCTTATGTCTGATTAGTTGTCCTTTTCCATAGAGAATAATTAGATTTTATTTAACAGGTTTAGAAAAATGTCCAGATAGATTCACTATCATATAATAGTAACAAATATTGTGGTTGTCTTATTAGTTGAATCTGTAGTCTTTTTTTGGTTGTACTTCTTATGTTGGTTTGTCAGTGTTCTCTGATCTATGAAATATGCAAGAATTCCTTAGTGATGTGTTAATAGAGGCCTCGTTAGAATTACAAGATTCTTCCTGCTCCTGGTTTTAAAATAAATTTTATTTTTAAACTAATTAATCTTGGAAAAACATGAGCTGGACAGTATAATTAGATAGCACCATTGTAGTGTTAATTCTTGCTCTCTGGCTGTCACTAGAGTTCTGGAATCAATGTGATGTATACTTCAACTTTACTAAGTGCATATGGCAGTATTAAGTGTTGCGGAAGTAATAGGCGTACAGAAGTTGTAGATTTTAAGGTACTCTTAAATTTATTTTTTCCTAGGACAGGAAGATAATATGACCTCAGTAACAAACCACTTTTCTCAATCAAAGCTGGACTCCCCAGAGGAATTGGAACCTGACAGAGAAGAGGATTCTTCTAGCTGTATTGATATTCAAGAAGCTCTTTCTTCATCAGAATCAGGTTCATGCAATAGGTAAGAAACATGCAGTAGTTGATTATTTTAAATATCTACTTCATATGCACATGTAGATAGATAGGCAGAAATAATTAGAAAGTAGCTTTGAGGCATGGTATGGTGTGTCACTCTTACATTTCCGTCCCCTTTTACTGCTGGGTCATCTTCACAGTGATAACAAGGCAGGATTTGGGAAGGTAGTGCAGGGATTAGAGGATGAGTTTGGTCTCTACCGTATAGCCTTTATGTAGATATTTTTCCTACCGTTGGAAAAGAAAGCATGATAGACAGTGAAATTTTTGTCAAGATGATGAGTAAAGGAGATAAAAACAACTATATTGGAAAACAGAAATGATCAGAAAGACATGGTGCATAGGAGAGTCTAGAAATGAAAAATTTAAGTGAGTAAATAGAATAGATGGGGAAACTTTAAAAATGAGAAGTTTCATAATGAGTCATTTTGAAAAGATATTTTTAAAAATATATAGGGTTTATTTTACACACACACACGCACGCACACACACACATGCACGCACACACACATACCATTTTTTGTTCCGGTCTTTCACTTAATGTTATGTCATAAATGTTACGTTTCTATAGGTTGGCACAAAAGTAATTGAAACCACAGTTACTTTTGCACCAACATAATAGCTTATGTTTATAATTGATATTTTTTAATGAGTACAGTATTCTGTTATGTCTCTGTATTATAATTTACCAGACCCTTCAGTTTCTGTTAGAGCTCTACATTTTTCCCAGTGTTCTACTTATGTACCTGATGCTATGGTAAAGCTCTTCCTTTGTTTCTATTGAATACTTTTTTTTTTTTTTTTCATTTTTTTGAGACGGAGTCTCACTCTGTTGCCCAGCCTGGAGTGCAGTGGCGTGATCTCGGCTCACTGCAACCTCCACCTTCCAGGTTCAAGCATTTCTCCTACCTCAGCTTCCCAAGTGGCTGGGATTACAGGCCTGTGCCACCACGCCTGGCTAATTTTTTTTTGTATATTTAGTAGAGACAGGGTTTCACCATGTTGGCCAGGCTGGTCTTGAACTCCTGACCTCAAGTGATCCATCCACCTCGGCCTCCCAAAGTGCTGGAATTACAGGCATGAGCCACTGTACCTGGCCACTTTTCTTATCTTTATTATTCTGATAGGTAGGCATTGCCCTGTGAATGAATTGTACTGATTTAAAATGCCTACCTATCAGAATCATTGCTTAGTGCCAGTGTTATTTAATGACTCTGAAACTTAGTCAAGAGAGACACCCATTTGATTCGGGTAACATACCATAGAAATCAGGAAAAGATTCAAAGTTAGAAGGGACTGCCAGTCAAGACCAAATTCCTTTAGTAGAATCATAACATACTAGAGATATGTGGTATTTATTTATCTGGTCCAACTGGGTATTCTCAGGGTGGGGTTAATGAGTATATTACATAGATTTGGCCTTGCTATGCTGAAGACACGCCAGTCTCCTCACCAGCTTCATACTCAACCCCTCAGATTCTGTTATCAAGGACGCTTGTAATCAAATTGAAGCTTAAGTGGTAGAGGAAATTTTCATTTTGGGGATGTTCCTTGTCTTTCACTTCATTTTTCCTTGTGGGGTTCAGTGTTGTAAGTGATTTCTATTATCCCCTATATTTTATTATTTGATTTTTATTTGTATCAGTCATTTATACTGCTGACAGTTGAAAGAATAAAAACAATGAAGCATCCTTATTTTGTTTACCTGCCCGTTTAACTTCAGAGTTTGGTTTAGTGTCTAGTTGTAGCAGTGGATATTTTGCTAATTAAAAAAAAAAATTTCCTTTGCATTAGACTCTCAGAGAGGATAATCTTTTGTTTCTTAAGTTTGTAAGTTAAATGTAAGCACAAATGTTTAATTCTCTTTTGAACTTGAATCTTTGTAGACATCCACGAGAACTCCAATATTTGGAACTAACCTAATGTTCTTATTTTTTTTTTTCCTTAAAAAAATACAGCACTTTACTTTTTATAAGAATTTAAAGTGATTGACTTAAAAGGAATGTATTCTCTCTCTCTGTTTTTCTTCTGTCTTTAATACAATGTTTCCTAACCCTTTTCTTCAGCACACATAGCAAATGATAGTATTTCTGTGTCATGCCAGGATAAAGAGATGATGCTGCTGTGGGTTTCAGCCACTCTGTATCTCACTGTGGGCTAGGGATTAATGCCTAGTGTACAACTACCCTGTGGGTGGGGGAGAGAACACACCAATTAGGAAGCTTAGCTTTTATTATATGAATACACCATTGAACAGTTGAATAGGTGGGACATACATAGACAAATAGGCTCATGGTGCTCCTGTAGTAGAAAGGACAGCAAGAGCATTTGAAGCACCCCTGTTTTGGGGCAGGTAAGGCAATGATTGAGTCAGTTGAAAAAGAAATTAACTGACTTAATCTCATGATCCTAATGAATGGGAAAGCCAGTTTTCTGAATTCAGCTATAATGCTTGCTTCTGCTTGTTTTTGCTGTTCTCCAAATCTCAGAAGGCACTGAGGCCAGATTAAAAGTTAAATGAACAGGTGACATATTAAAGTTACAGGTTTATGAGTTTCCCCACTCCACTGTTATCATGTAACTCCAGAACCTTAGAGGATAATGGAAGACAAATTCAGTCCAATGCTATTTTTCAGAGTAGAGTCTATCGTGTTTTTAAAGTTAAAAATTATCAATGTACATATTAAATACAAGTTTTTCAGATTTAGAATTTGCTCTTCTGAAAAGAAGAGTCCTAAATGTCTCCTGGACAGAAAACTCTGGTTCTGGGGGTTTTAGGATCCAGAAGACAGCATTCCCAGATGGGCTTGGGTTAGTTCACTTGATTTGCACATGAAAGATGTGAGGATACAGGAACTGTGTGGGTTGGGGTGGTCAGAAAAGAGGGAACAGATTTGGCTATAGCAAGAGAGAACTTTTGCAGGTTGTTTTTTAGGACTAGATCTAAACATTTTAAAATCAGCATTTCAACTAGGATTCCTGGATAATGGGAAAGTCCAGTGTTTGGAACAGCATGTATAGCATGTGACCTCTTTTCTAAAAGGGGGAGGAATACTTATATTTGTTTGGTTTTGCATAAAGAAACACTAGAAGAATACACAACAAACTAATGAAAGTGATTGCATGTTGGAGACAAGAGAAAACAGGTTGGATGGGAACAAAGGAGGAAGTGGGCCAACTCAGTATACATCTTTTATGTCATTTGATTTTGAACCATGTAAATATATTAATCTACTTTAAACAAACAAAAAGAGAGCAACTACTGTTTAAACCTTACTCTTTATAAAGTTTTGGAAATCATCTCATCAGTGTTAATCATCATCATAAATTGGTTAATGAAGTTTGGTGGTGTAGACAGTAAGGAAGACAAATATATTAATGAAACTTTGTAATTTAGAGGGTATTGGAATTATTAGAAAAATTACTAAGTAAGTGTTTATGTTTCTCGTCAAATTGAGAGAAAAAACATCAAACTAGTGGAACAATATCCTAAGTTGGAAGTGAAGTATCTTACTGTAAGTCAATGATGGCTTTGTATTTTTTAAAATCTTCATAATTGCTATTGGAAAGTTGACATTATATTTCATTTTATAACTTAAATGTAACATTCGATGAATTTAATGTTGCCACAAAATCTTTTTCTACTAAACCTCATTACTGTGTGTATTTTATTACAGCCTGTTTTGTGGGAATATTTATGAACTTTAGAATACCCTGAAAGCTAAATGGTTCATTCTGTTTCAGATGGTGAGTTTTTTTTGTTGTTGGAAGTTTCTAGAGAAAATGTGAGAACGTGAAATAGTTCTTCAGTATCTTTTGCATTTTTGAAAGAGCTTCAGCCGGACGCAGTGGCTCACACCTGTAATCCCAGCACTTTGGGAGGCCAAGGCAGGTGGATCACCTGAAGTCAGGAAGACCAGCCTGGCCAACATGGTGAAACCTGGCCTTTACTCAAAATACAAAAATTAGCCAGGAACAGTAGCATGTGCCTGTAATCCCAGCTACTCGGGAGCCTGAGGCAGCAGAATTGCTTGAACCTGGGAGGCGGAGGTTGCTGTGAGCCGATATCGCGCCACTGCGCTCCAGCCTGGGCGACAGAGTGAGACCCCATCGCAAAAAAAAAAAGAAAAAAAAAAAAGCTTAAACTGGGTGTGGTGCATGAGGCAGACCATCTTTTGGATGAATGGAACATTTGTTTTAGGGGAATGTATCTTTGTCCAAGATACTGTGACATCAAGTCCTTGAAATGTGTATGACTCCTTGAGATCCATGTACCTAGCAGTCAGTCTTCTTTATTTCATTGTGGGAGGTTAGCTCAGCCATTGGCTTTATGACTCTGGAAAGGTGCCTGGCATGTGGAATTTTAAATTAGTCTCCCAGAGTTTCAGTTTCCTCACTGAAAAAATGGAATAATAGCTTTTTTTGTTTGTTTGTCTCTCTAACTTCCCTGGATGAGTCTACAAAGCAAATTAGATGATCATATATTGTGAATGCTTTGTAAATAGAACGTAAACTTATTGTTGCTTGGTTTCATCTCTTGTTAAGGATTTTGCATGTATTAAGAAGTTATTTTTATTATTTTCTCTTATCTGAAGCTCTCTTCGTTTTATCTTTTTTTAGTTCTAGTGGAGAGCAGTGAAACTCTTAGCTTTGTTTTTTCCAGAACTGTGTTGATGTTTGTGTGACAAAAACCTTATTGATAAATAGGCAGGAGAGGGTATTCTTAACTCTGGTAAAATCAATAGCATTTGATTTTTCTGCTACCACTACTGAAGCAGCACAATGTGGCAAAAGAAGATGAGTTTTGCATTCCCATTCCTGTTTTTCTATGTACCTTAATTTCTCTCAGCCTTTGTCAAATGGGGAGAAAACTTAGAGTGCTTCTGTGAATTAAAGCTAATGCGAAGGCTGGATGTGGTGGCTCACACCTATAATCCCAGCACTTTGAGAAGCCAAGCAAGGCGGGAGGATCACTTGAGCCTAGGAGTTTGAAACCAGCCTGGGTATCATAGGGAGATGCCATCTCTACAAAATATTTAAAAATTAGCCAGACATGGTGGTATGCACCTGTAACTACTCAGGAGACTGCGGTGGGAGGATTCCTTGAACACAGGAGGTTGAGGCTGCAGTGAGCTGTGATTGTACTACTGCACTCCAGCCTGAGTGACAGAACAACACCCCGTCTCAAAAAAAAATAAAAGCTCACGCTTGTAATCCCAGCACTCTGGGAGGCCGAGGCGGGCGGATCACGAGGTCAGGAGATCGAGACCATCCTGGCTAACACAGTGAAACCCCGTCTCTACTAAAAATACAAAAAAATTAGCCGGGCGTGGTGGCGGGCGCCTGTAGTCCCAGCTACTCGGAGAGGCTGAGGCAGGAGAATGGCGTGAACCCGGGAGGTGGAGCTTGCAGTGGGCAGAGATTGGGCCACTGCACTCCAGCCTGGGCGACAGAGCGAGACTCCGTCTCAAAAAAAAAAAAATAAAAAATAAAAAAAGCTAATGTGTACAAAGTAATTATCACTGTGGTTTGTAGAGGTAGTTGCTCAGAACATGATAATTTTTGTCATTGTCATAATTGAATGAGTTTTTTGGAACCTGGAACTTTACTATTCTAATACGTTAGCCAACTGCTAAAATATTTGGCATATAAACTATTGTTCATCTTACAGATTACTAAAAATAGGGGTTTGAGGAAAGATTCATGGTAGCTGACAGAATTTATTTAAGTACCATTGTCTGGTAGGCATGTCATCCTGCATTGATCCTCCAGTGATCTACCCTTGAAGAGTTATTGTTTTAAATTGGATATACTCAACCATGTTCAAATTAGTGCCACAATTAAGGGAAGAAATAGGGGCAGGTAACTACTAGATAATAGAAAAATTCCACTTGTAGGTAATCCTTAATCCTCAGGATTTTTATAGCAGATGTTTGCATTTTTTCCTACCCCACAGTACCCTGTGTACCTGCCATGCTGGTTCTGATGAATTTACACCCTGGTGTCATAGAAACAGTGGAAATCAATTAAAATAGAGCACATAATAATCAGGTTATCTCGGGCAAATTGGAGCATGGTGCTGAGGCAATTGTTCAGATAATTCAGACCCAAATCTGTTTTATGAAAATGGAACTGACATTTGTTGAACATTTACTGTGTACCAAGCTCTATGCTAAACATTTAATGTGTTATATTGAATAAGCTTTTAAAAAGCCCTAAGGAACACATGTATCATTATCCTGATTTTATATGTGAGGATATTGACACAGAGGAAAGTTAAGTAACTGGCCCAAAATTACACAGTAAGTAACAGAAATGGGACCTCAACTTAACTTTTTCTGACACTGAAATCTGTGGGTTTTTTCTCTAACTAACATTACCAGTCATACATTTGCCATAGGTATTTGACATCTTTCTTTTCAGCTTCAGTAGTAAATTCTTTACTAGTAGAATGAAATAAGATGCTACAAAAGGAATATGCGAAGATAGTGTTTTCATTTGCTGCAGAAGCTGTGCTACTTTCCGTCAGAGAATGACAAAAGTGAGATATTACAGAAAAATTCAGTAGTAAATTCTTTACTAGTAGAATGAAATAAGATGCTACAAAAGGAATATGCGAAGATAGTGTTTTCGTTTGCTGCAGAAGCTGTGATACTTTCCGTCAGAGAATGACAAAAGTGAGATATTACAGAAAAACCAGCTTGGCAAGGTGTGCATGTGTGTGTACCTGCACACACACAGCATTAGCTTACATTTCTGCAACTTTGACCTGAAAATAAGGCTAAAAGCTGACTAAAAGGTGTGAAAAATAAATTGCAGGTGTTCTAAATAAGGCTATTAACATCTTCCTGGACCAAGGTTGGGAATTCCATCGAATTCAAGATTCAATTTTGAATCTTTGCCAGTGAGTCTTTCTCACATGTAGTCTATATATTAATATCCACTGTAGCCTGGACCAGTAGGGACATCAGAGAGGGCCATTTGAATGCCCTTCCATAGGGGAACTGTAACATTCATGTACCAAACCTTAACATTCATCCAACTTCTTGAAGCTTTGTCTTCCAGAATGTTTCAAGACCAGATAGTAGACAAGCTGAAAAAGTTCGTTGTTCTAGACTTTAAAGCTGTAGTTGCGTAGGCTTGTATATGCTCTGACCCCAGAAATATCAGAATGAGTAATTTCTCCTTTGGAGGATTTTTTAAATGTCTTGAAAGAATATTAAAGGAATTTTTGATCTTCAAGGCATATTAAAATGACTAAGACTTCAAAAATATTAATTGCTTTTATCCACAGGGAAGCGATCTGAGAGTGATAATTTTAGTAACACTGACTGCTATACCTAAGTGTCTTTTTGTAAAATCCTATTTGTGAAACTATGTTTAATTTTAGGAATGTAGTTTTTGAGCAGATATAGTAATAAGTACATTACTTTAAAAAGGAATGAGCAGTTCTGTCTGGTATTTTAATTGTATTAGCATCAACTGTGTTTTTCAGTGGTGACTAGAATTGGAACAGCAGATACAGCAGATAATCCTGAAACTTCATTCTAGATAAAATTCTGAACCTCCCAAATTTCGTATCAGTCCATTTAGTGATTTGGTTCTCATTCAGGTGAGTGCCTGAGGTGGGGCAGAAGGAAAGATAATGGGAATTGAAGACACCAGGGAGCTGTGCAGCCTGGCTGGGCAGTGACATTGAAGTCACAGAGGAAGAAGAGATTGCAGGCAACTTCTGAGATGTGTTTTTTGTTAACCACATCTAACATCTGTTTTCACTGAGGTAGCATAGCAAAAAATCTCTTACGTTTATGTCATTAGCGTACTGCAAATATTTTCCTTTAATAAATCAGTGATTTGTGCTGGTGATTTGAAAGCCCCTAGGTAAATTGATCACAGACTCTACTAGGTTAGTTGACAGGCTTGGCCATCCTCCTTTCTTAGCTAGAATAGTAGAGATCCTTCGTGACCTTCCTGTTTAAAAAAAAAAAACTGTGTGTGTCGTGGAGCACGGTGGGGTGTTGGCAAGAAGTTTACTTTACTCTTTCTCCAACTCTGTGTGACCCCTGCCAGGCCCCAGAACTACATGATCCTTCGCAGCTCCTATTTCCCTAGCTCATAAGTTTTCAGTAGGAGCAGTATCACCCCCAAAGGGTGGAATTTTGTTTTTTGCGGGGGTGGGGAGTGGGTAAAAAGGTTACTGTGTATATGCATAAAACACAGATATATATATATATATATATGCTTTATACGTGTGTGTATGTGTATGTATACACATACACACAACACATGAACAGATAGACATCATATTTGTGGTATTAAAATTTCATGAGATTCGGGGAAAAGTGTAAAAAGGCTGCTGAGGAAGATGATCATTTTAAAAGCTTGAGAAACAGTACCTTAAGCACATCAGGTAAAGAAGAATGGATGACACTGGAGTAGAGAGAAGGGAGTGAAAAGGTTGGGTTAAAACAGCTTCAGCTTTGTTTAAATTGGAGTAGTTCTCTCTGAGGTAAGGAGTAGCAGGAACTGGGGTCTTGTGAATAGAAGGGTTTAGAACAACTTCTGTTGAAGTAGGGGTGGCAGGGAATCTCAGCCTCCCTGGCTACTGGAAAATACTAAAGATGGTAAAATCTGCCTCAGTGTTCTTCAGCGCCTTTGGCCTTTGCTCCTCCTCTCCTAATGGAAACTACATTTGGCTCTCTCTTTCCTTGCCCACCCCCGCTCTCCCTCCTTCCTCTTATGGGTAACCACTGGTTTGCTTTCTGTCACTAGACTCATTTGTTTTTTTCTAGAATTTTATATAAATGGGATGATACAGTCTTCTTATTGTCTGTCAATACTGATGTACATATCCTTTTAGTTCCAGTTCAGACATCATAAGAGATCTTTTAGAAGAAGAGGAAGCCTGGGAAGCATCACATAAGTGAGTTCTCATAATCATGAAATAAGCATGCACTTTGACCTGAGAAATTATACTTCTATACAGCTGATTTTCAAACAAAATGATATTTGTGCTTTCTGGTTTAAAGAAGTAGTAATCCTCATGCAAGGTAAAGATTTTCAGTTTACTACTTGTTTCTATATGTTTCTGCTAAGAAATGGAATCCTATGTAGTAACTGTAATTATGTATCAGATGTTATTTCTGTATGGATAAATTGTTCTTATGGGCAATTAATACAGTCATGCATCACTTAACAATGGGGATATGTCCTGAGAAATGTGATTTCATTGTTGTGGGAACATCAGAGTATACTTACCTAGATGGTATAGCCCACCACACAGCTGGGCTTTAGGGTATAGCATATTGCTGCTAGGCTACAAACCTGTACAGCATGTTACAGTTAGCACTTGTAATACAATGGTACCTGTTAGTGTATCTAAACCTAGAAAAGGTACAGTAAAAACATGGTATTATAATCTTATGTAATTGCCATAATGCAGCTAGAGCGATCTTTTCAAAATGCAAATCTGATCACTGTTACTCATCCCTCTGCTCTAAAAATCTTGAATGGCTTCTTGTTCCTTTTAGGTTCAAGAAGGGACTCTTTAATATGCCTAAAAGGTCCTAAATGATTGGATCTCTTTCTTCAGACTCATCTCTTATTATTTACTTCGTATTTATATTCTCTCTGCTTCATCATATAGACGTCTTAGGTCCTCCTGCATGAAAAGCTCTCTTCCACCACAGAGCCTTTGAACTTGTCCCTCTACCCAGAATGTTCTTTATTTTTTCATCTAGTTTACACCCCTACTCAGCAGCTCAAGTTCTTCCTGATTCCAGTCCTCCTACTGTAGGTGCTTACAGCACTGTGTCCATCTCTTTCCAGCACATTTTTATGATTATTTGTTTGTCCATCACTCCTACTGGTTTATAAGTTAGGCATTTTAACCCCACTGTCAACATGAGCCTAACTCATAGTAAATACATGTGTGATCTCATTTAAATATAACACTATGATGTACTGTTATCCCTGTTTTACAGTGAGGAAACTGAGGCTCAAAGGGGTAAGTATCCAGCCCAAGGTCATATAGCAATAAGTAATAAGTGATGGAGATGAGATTCTAACCTAATTGTCAAAAGTCAGCACCCTCAACCATTAAACTCTACTGTCTTTCCAAAGGAGGAGAGGCTTGCTGTGCAGTTGACATTTTGTAGTTTCATAGCTGAATCACTGGGAGAGTGGAAAAGTGTGGTGTATCCAGGGCATACATGGTTTTATTATGAGATATTTGGTGGTTCAAGCAGTAGCATTTTATGTAAGTTTGAGATTTTGGCTGCATTACTGTCTCTCACCTAAGCATTATTTAACTTTAAGTTCTGGAAGAGGAGGAGACTCCGTAGCTAACTACTTTCCTCTTGTACCTCTTCATACTGAACTAACCCTGACACCAGTGACTATGAGCCCAAGCCTGTTCTTGATAATGATAACTTCTTAAAGTCATTACTACCAGAAAGCACTTAGAAAATGAATCCTATCATTTCAGTTTTTAAAGCGAGAAAGATACAAGAGCTCATCTAGCCCAACCCATTTGTTTTATAGAGAAGGAAGCTCGGCTCCAGAGAGGTAAACTGACCCTTGGTCAAGGTCCAAGGACTAGTTAGTGATACCGCCAGGATCAGAATCCAGGCCTCCTGATTTCAGCAGAATATAGACTAGTTTAAACAGCCTCAGTTCCTTCTAAGGAAGAACTTATGCTGTGATGTAGTTTTAAAAGCAGGATCAGGAAAAGCCTCCAGAGCTTTACTTTTCAACAAAATGTTGCAGTTCTACAAATACCCATCTTAAGCTTACAGGCATTTTTTTGTAGTACCACAGTGGCATATTTGAGATATTAGTCTTAGAACATACCATATCGGTTCCAACACATTCTCTTAATTCCACAAATGATTTAGAGGTTTCGTTAGCAACACATGGCTCCATATAAAGCAGTGTTTTTGTAAGCAGTAGGAAACTTATTTTCTACAGACTGGTCTTGGGGTCTTATATCTACATTTTGTATTCTTCTATGAGATGATTAGTCAGGTGTGGCCACGAGACACAGGAGAGGCTCAGGAAAACAAGTTTCGTTATACTCACAGGTCCTAGAGACAGGACATGGCACACCATGCAGGTCCACAAGGGAAAGACACTAGCGTGGTCAGGAGGCAGAAGACAGGAACGAGGGAAGTGCTTTAGGCTAGAACCCTGATTGGGGTTTCTCAGGAAAGGCAAGGCAGGGTGGGGTGAACAGTGCAGGACTGGCTAGTTTGAATAATTTCAGTGGCTCCAAGCTATAGGAGTGGTCCCTAGTTACCTAGAACCTGGCCCTGGCATGATTAAGGCAGAGGGCTATTGCCTCTTAGGGTGTTGGGGCCAGATAGAGGAGGTATGACTCTGGATTGGTTAGTTTGCATGTCACAGGCATACTCCTGGCTGGGACCGTTGCTGTCTCTGAGAATTGACCAGCCTCTCCTTATGCCAGCAGGGGCAATCTCTCCCCAGCTAGAAAGGCTATATATTATGATGTCAAAGCATCATAATATATAGGAAACACACACACACAATTTTTACTTAGCCTGTCTGATGGTTCCCTGAAGACTCTACTTGCAAGACTGTCTTTACTTGACTTGGAGCTTGCTCAATTCAAAAAGACTTTTCTCTAAGGGTATTTGTTGAAAGCAATGAGAGGCATTTGACTAGCTTTGCAGCTGTCTGAGCTGGCAGATAACAGTTGGAGCAAATGATATGCTAACCAAAAAGCAACAACAAGCTACAAGATATATTTACATTGAACAGAATGAAAATAGAAAATGGTCCTGGTGTTACTTCACATTTTGGGGTCTCAGTTTCTTTACACATAAATGTGAGTAAAATATATATGCTTCAGTGAGTCTAAGCCCTTTGCTCCAGATCTGCTCCTCCTCCAGTGTCCCCTCTTCTCAGTGAATGGTAGGATCATAGTCCTCCCCACTGTTCAAGCCAGAACCTAGCAATTATTTTAAACTTCTCACTCTCCCTTATCACTCACCTGCAGTCATTTGCAAAGTCCTATAGATAAGTGGGTCACAGACTTAAAATTAAAATCACTGGGAGGACTTGTTAGACTACAGATTAGTGAACTCCACCCCTAGAGATTCTGATTCGGTAGCTTTAGGAAGGGGCTTAATGATTGGCATTTTAACAAGCTCCTAGGTGTAGCTGGAGCAGCTTCTGTACTGTCTCAAGCCCTTTGTGCCACTGCTTACTCCTGCAGGCCCTTTACTTTCCAGCTTGCAGCAACCACTGTCCAGCTGTCTCTCTGCCTTGGTCTATTACCAGTTCATTTTGCCAGTGAAATGTAACATACAGGTATTTTCCCCCTTAGACTTTAAAGTGGCTCTCCACCATCCAAGGCTTTTCATATTCTGGCCCCAGCCTACCTGGCTGGCTCATGGAATTTTATTCCCTCACTTCCCCACCCCACAACCGTGGCTTTGGCCAAGCTGCCAAGCTGAACCACTCACAGTTGCCTCATGAGTTACACCACCTTGCCTCTGGCCTTTGCACACGCCGCTGCTTCTGTCCAAATTGCCCTTTCCCCTTTATTCGTCTAGATAGCAGTTGATATTCCTTTCTTCACACTCTGTTCAGAAGCCCCTGATTTTGCTCCAGCAGCACTCTCACCCTTTGTAGTGAGTAAGTACACTAGATTTTAAATCCCTAGCACCTAGCACCGTGCCTGGGCAGCCCAGCATAGGCACTCAATAAATATGTGAATGAATGAATGTGTCTGTCAGTCAGTCAGTCAGTGTTTATGGGATCTGAATGTATTCACTAGTAGATTCTATGTTCTTACTTGGCTTCAAGAACATGTGAATAAGTATCACCACTGTAAACTAAAAACAAAATTTTAAGCCATCAGCTGACTGAACAGACTCCCCTGTTGGCCAAGGGGACCCATAGAAACCTAAAAACAGTCCCTGGCCATGACAGCACAGGAGGTCAGACATGCCTCATTATACCTCCTCCCTTTTGCAGTGTAGACATAACAACTGGCCAACATTAATGTTAGAATAGAGATCATAGGACTGACAGAACAGATTTTTTTGTGGCAATAAAATACCAAATTATAGACAAGACCTAAGGCCATGCCAGGCAAGGGTTAAGTAAATCACCCCACACTTAAAAAGTAATTATGTTCTAATTGCCACAAGGTTTTTCTTTTTCTCTAGCAGCTAAACAAGCACTGGCCTTGAGATAAACAATGTTAAAACAATTGTAGCACATCTACACAACTGCCAGATGCTGACTAACTGACCCCCTGTTCCACAAGCTATAACTACAGCATTGGTTTGACAAGAAACTGATTTCAATAACTTTCTCCTTATAAGAGACCACTGACCATGGACTGGTTCTGGCCAGTTTTATAGTGGCTGAGCAGTTGGGTGCCTTTATGTCCTAAAAAGACCTTTTGACATATAAGACCTAATTGTAATGTATTTAAATGTTAAGTCTCCACCCCAGAATGAACATGGGTTTTGTGTAACATGCATGCATGCATTAGAACCCCCCCTTTATGAATAATCATAGCTCCTCCTGTAACCTGTTGAATATGTATGTTTGGTCCACACATTCACCGTAAATCCCTTTTCTCTCTTCCCTCTCTTACAGTGCCTGTCTTTTGGGCTCTGCCAGAGTTAACACTTCTCAGCCTTGTCAGAGTGGTCACCTTTCTGGCTGTAATTGTTTGTAAGAAATAAAGGCTCCTTTCCAAATTTGTAAATTTGATTTTTAAGCTAACACCACTTAAAAGTCTTGCTAACTCTTTGTCTCTATCTCATAGTGCCTTTAAAAGAAAATTTTAGAAAATAACTTTCTCTAATCTTATAAAATCGGAAAAGGAAGAATCATTTTCTCTATTAATAGTCTACATTTCATCTTAAACCCATAAGAAGTTGTTTGCATGCACTTATGAGCGTGTCATGTTTATTAAATGATACAATTACTGTAATTGAAAGTACTTGCAGCAAGAAAACAGTGAATCCGTCTTTAAAAAAATGAATAAAAGGAAACTCAGGCCTGTTTACAGTGGTCCTTGATCTGATCACTCTCTGTAATCAACATGAGGCAAGGAGAGCCACACACCATGAGATTCTTTCTATGGGCCTACCAAGAAGGAAAGTAGGTCATCCTGGAAATAATGTGTATTGGAATCAGGCTGATGATGAATGGCCAGATCTCCTAAGGCATGTTTTTGCATTCAGTAGATTCAACACTTTAACAGTAGATAGATGCCTCACTGTGGCCCTCCCCAGGAATATCCTCCCATCTGGCTTACATGCTATTGTCAAATTTTACTAAAAGAAATTCATTAGTAATACCTGCTGGAGACCAAGAATTTAAAAACCTGCTGCACCTGTGAGATCTTATTAAGTGTTATTCCAGTAAGTCAATGTGTTACATGCATGGAAAAAAATATGGGTTGGGTTATTCTATTAGGATTCTTGCATCTTAGGGGATGAGGTGTTTTAGAGAATTGTTCTGGGAGAACCACTGAGATCCTTGCCAGGAACTCCCCTCCTAAGGAAGTGGAAGAAGTATAGATGACTTCTTCCACTACCTCAATAGCTGTGTCTGTTGCCAGCTATCATAAAGGCAAATCAAAGAGGGGAAACATGGAAAGAAAATATTACTGAAAAATGTTAAAGGATTATTAAAAACAAGGTATGAGAATAAAGAGCAATAAAATAGAAGTTAAAAGTAAGGAGGAACATCTCACTAAAACTTAAAACTTAGAAAGAGTCAGAAGTCAAATAAGTAAAGATAATAAAACGTTAAGATAAAAAATTTGACATGGTGCAAGTTGAGAGATTTTAAGAACATAAACTAAAACATGAAAAAAAGTAAAAATGATGAGTGATAGCAAAAATGGTGGAAATTCTCTGCTCCATAAAAGCAATAACAAAACTGCAAAAATTGTCAGAATCAACTTTTAGGAAAACTCTGAAAATTAACCAAAGGCAGCAGCAATTTAGGTAGGGATCATTTATTCAAGAAAAATGTCTGAATCTCAGTGAGAACAGTGAGCTTTGTGGTGATTCGACTGGCTTTGTTCTCATCCTTCTCTCTCCAGTTCCTCTGTGGCCTTGGGAGCCAACAGTCTGCAGTCATGGTGAGGACCAGCAGGCTGACAGCCCCCAGAGAAGGCAGAGTGGGGTTGGAGCCCCTTTAAAGCCACATTCCCAGAGAATTTTTACTTAGTCTGTCTAATGGTTCCCTGGAAGACTCTACTTGCAAGACTGTCTTTACTTTATCTGACTTGGAACTTGCTCAATTCAAAAAGCCTTTTCTCTAAGGGTGTTTGTTGAAAGCAATTAGAGGCATTTGACTAGCTTTGCAGCTGTCTGAGGTGGTAGATAACAGTTGATATGGTAAATGATATGCTAACCAAAAAGCCTAATGGTAAAAGCTGAAGAATAAGATTTCCATGGGGGTTTTGAACAGCTATAAAATATTCCTGGGAATCTAGAGGGTCACTCTCATTCATAGAGCTTCTGTGCATGCTTAGGAAAGACCTAAGGAAGCACTAAACTTTCACCTTTGGTTAACCATGAGGCTGTGTGCAAGCAGGAAGTAGAGGCTAAGGCAGAGTTGCCCACTGAGTGTTGAGTGAATGTTGATTGCATGCCCCAGCACACACACACAGAACCCCTCAGCAAAGACTGGTTTTGTTGAGTTTCTGTATGATATTGGTTCCAGATGTCTAAGGAACTGTTCACATTAGTGGACTACAAAGCTAATCAAGCAGACACTTTTAGTTGCCATATACAACAAAGAATACATATTTATAGGATTGGTTTAGAAAAGTCACTAAATAATAATAGCAAACAGCAACAACAACAAATCCTGGAGAGATCTTGTTTGTTGGTTGTTTATTTTTGGTATTTATCATAATTGGGGTTCTTTGACCAACTTTGATCTTGATTTGATGTGTTTCAACATTTTTAGAAAATCCACAGCCATATATATTTACATATTTATTTTCCATAGTTCTTTCTCTCCTTTCTTCCAGGTATTAAAGTTATACACATGTTATGCCATTTTTATTGTCCCACAGCTCTTGGCTCCTCTATTCTATGTGCACCCCCTCACATACTCCTTTTTTTCTTTGTGTCTTAATCTGGATGGTTTTTATTGACATATCTTCAAGTTCACTAAGTCTTTTTATCAACTTTATGTATTGCACTTAAAGCCTATTGAAGGAATTTCCATCTCGAACTGGGTTTTTCCCTTGCTTCATTGCGTATCATACTTTTTGAATGTTGGCCATGCAGTGAAGAACCATAGGGACTGAGGTCGATAGTGTTTGTGCCTAGAAATGCACATCCTTCTATTGGGTCATTAGTGTTGGGAGTTGAGCTGGGTAATTCAGAGTTGACCTGGATTGGAGTTTCCTAGTGACTAATGTGACCTTCAGTGCATCCACTTCAAGTTACTCTAGCAGGTGGCTGCTTTGACTTCTGCTTACTGTTGGGGCTGGATTGCCGGAGGGTTTTTCTCACTGATTTTGCTCCCGTTTTCCTTTCAGCCATGCTTGCTTTCCTGCACCAAATAGGGGCATATCTTCACCATATCCCTGTCTCTCCCTCAGCCATTTCCTTCTCCTGCTTATTGCTTTTTGCTAGGCTCATGGTGGGAAACAGCAAGGGTTCACTGTTATCTCAGTCCAGCCTGAGTCTTAGGTAGGCCCTGTGTGCCTGAGTCTCAGGGGTGGGCCTTTCTTAGCACTTCCGCCTCCTCCCATGGTATCAGGCTACTTGACCAAACCTTTTTTTTTTTTTTTTTTGAGACGGAGTCTTGCTCTGTCGCCCAGGCTGGAGTGCAGTGGCGCAGTCTCGGCTCACTGCAAGCTCCGCCTCCCGGGGTTCACGCCATTCTCCTGCCTCAGCCTCTCCGAGTGGCTGGGACTACAGGCGCCCGCCACCACGCCCGGCTAATTTTTTTTTGTATTTTTAGTAGAGACGGGGTTTCACCGTGGTCTCGATCTCCTGACCTCATGATCCGCCTGCCTCGGCCTCCCAAAGTGCTGGGATTACAAGCGTGAGCCACCGCGCCCGGCCACTTGACCAAACCTTTGCTTGGTGTCAGTGTAAGATCATCAGCTGGAGATGATTTACTGCCCCTCCCGTAAGGTAGAGGTTTTAGTTTCTACCATTTCCCCTGCAGCAGTGAATCTTTGCCTGCGTTCCTCCAAATGAGGTCATATGCCTCCCCTTGAGGCAGACTGATTTCACCTCTGTTCCTTCCCCAGAGGCCATGGGTCTTTGCCAGAGCCCCAGGGGGAGTTTCCTGTGTTTCCCTCAGCAATTGAAAAGCTTATGCTTCATGGGAGAGAAGCATTCAGGAAAGCAAGCAGGACTTCTTCCTGTCCCCAGTAGCCACTGAAGTGGCCCCTCTCCATTCTGCTGCCCTGCTCCCAGTCTTTCTTGTGAGCACCTGACGGTGGCTCGTGGAAAAGAGCTGGCAAGTGTGTGCAGACTCTCCTTGTGTCAGGGGCCTGCAGTACTAGCCTGTACTTAAGAAATTAGGAAAATCTTAGCTGATTCTTCTTACCTGTTTGTATGGCAGCCACCTCGTTCTCCAACACTCTGCCAAAAGTGAGAGAAGTGTGGCCCATCTTTGGAGGGGCATATTTTTCTTTGGAATTTTGCTTTCTTAGTTCCTTTATAACCTCAGGTCTCTGAAGGATCAGAGTTAAGATTTTGTTAGACTGCCTGGCTTTTTCTTGTTAGGATGGGAGCAGCTTTTTGTTTGCCTTTTTTCCCCAGCCCTCTACATGCTAAACAGAAGCATAAAACTCCTAAATTTTAATTCAGAAAAAGGGGTTCAGAACTCATTTACTATCTGTGATCTTTGCTAACTCACTAATTCATAAAGTGGAAATACTAGTAATAACAATTATGAATTCATCAACAGAATAGAGGGTTATTTCGAGGTTTTAATGAAATAATATGTGTGAAAACACTTGTAAACTAGAAACTGCTGTACAATAATCATTACTTTCTAAGATGTCATTTCTTTTTTCTGTCTTCAGAAACAATCTTCAAGACACAGAAATAAGTCCAAGACAGAATCGCCGCACAAGAGCCGCTGAAAGTGCTGAGATTGAACCAAGAAACAAGCGTAATAGGAATTAATGTGGGCTTTTGCTGACTTTTCAAATGCATTGATTAGAATATGGTACTTTTGGTTGCCACAGATAGATTTTCTTTTTATAAATGCCCAAGGAAAGATGCTAAATTCTAAATGTTACAGTTAGCTATGTTCATTCTTTTCTGCTTTTCCAGAGGGGAAAAATGTTACAAAATATCCTTACTTGGTCAGTTCCCTCCTGCCTCTAAAACATCTCTCTCTAGAAATACTGACATTTCACACAGGCACCAGCTTTGCAGAGGAGGTAGACTCTTTGGCACAGGGATTTGGTTTGATTTGGTTTGGTTTGATATCTAAATTTCAGAATGTCCTTAGGCCATTCTCCTTCTCTTCCATGGAGAATCCAACCTCACAAAAGGATTCTTTCAACTTCTTTATTACAAGAAACAGTTGAGTGAAATGTTTATGTTTTTGGAAAGGCAGGATGTCAGTTCACATCCTTGGTGTGTCTAAGTACCGATGCAGGCCACCACCATGCCTGTGTTACAGCAGCTCCATGATGGTTGTTGCCCGAGGTTAATGTAGTTTGTTAGACCTGTGTCTTACACATTTCTCAGAGTAGGATATTAGTATTATAATTTAAAGCCACGACAGTCACAAAGTCACAATAACTTAGAAACATTGCGCATATTCTTCTGAAATAGCACTTAAAAATGATTAGTGTCAGTATTTTTTCACTTGGGTCAATCAAATCTGTAACACTGAATCCAAGCTATTAAACAAAAGGTATGCAATGGATGAATTTTGTAAATGAATAGAGTGTATCAGTTTTCAATAATGTTCTTAAAACAGTATCCTCTGGATAGCTGAGTATGGGTTAGAAATCATTGAAATGGATTGGTGAGAAATTGCTATTTGTGTAAAATGTCTACCAGTAGCCAGATGCTTCCAGAGTTCATAATGCCTCTCTGGCCTTTCAGAGCCAGCATCCCCCAACTCCCACCCCTCTGCCACCACCCAACCCAAACACATCAGCTTTCAAATGAGATGACAGCAAATGCAGCAATATTAAGGCAAGAAATTTATGATTTGCCAGATTCAACATTTATGACCTCCTCTTCCAAAGACTGTCTCCGTTGACCTTGGCTTTTTGGTATGGTCTGGGGTTTCTGATAATGTGTGGAGTCTCATTATGGCTGAGAGTTTAGTGCTTTCACAGTGAAGTGCAGACATTTGATTTCTTTATGAGTTCCCTGTGTTAGAAATGGCTATAGAAAAATTTGTCATAATAATTTCATTTGCTTGAAATCCTGAGGGGTGCATTAAGGAAACGAAAAGCACCACTTACGAAATCTATCAGCAGAACTGATGTGAGGTAAGTGAGTATGTCAAACAAAATAGGAGCTCACATGGATATATTTATGTCACTGAGTTGTCAGAAATTATGTCAAAATGAAAACTGCTTGTTTCATGACAAATTATATAGTCTATAAATTAAACTGGAAGTAATTATTACTTTAATTGCAGCAAAAGGAGTTTGTGAAGAAGCGGTGAGACCCAAGATTGGGAAAGCAGGCACATGAGTTCATTCAGCAAATATTTGGTTATCTATATCTGTCACTGTGCTGACACTGGGAATACAAAGGTGGCTGAAGATCATCTAGAACAATGGTTTCCAGTGGGGTGGGCAGAAAGATTTTGCCCCCCAGGAGACAGCTGGCAATGTGTGGAGACACTTTTGGAGGTAGAAGGTGGTGAGGGGTACTACCAGTATCAATGGGTGGAGGCCAGGGATGATGCTAAACATCCTACCCTCATGTATTAGTTTGCCAGGGCTGCCATCACAAAATACTACAGACTGGGAAGCTTAAACAACAGAAATGTGTATTCTCAGAATTCTGGAGGCTGGAAGTCCAAGATCAGTAGAGTTTCTTCTTCGGCCTCTCTCCTTGGCTTCCAGACAGTGGCCTTCTCATGGTGTCCTTGCATGGTCTTTTCTCTCTGTGTGCACATGACTGTGCAGGACTGGTGTCCTGATTTCTTATAGGGACAGTAGTCATTGGATCAGGGCCCATGCGTATGGCCTCATTTTACTTTAGTTACCCCTTTTTTAGATAGAGGACCCTGTCTCTAAATACCGTCACATTCTGAGATACTGGCAGTTAAGACTTCCAACATATTTAGTGGCAGGGGTTAAGGGGCACACTTTAGCCTCCAACACTCCACAATAAAGAATTATCCAGTCTAACATGTCAGTTGTGCCAAGATTGAGAAACCTGTAATGTAAAGGAACTCCCAAGTCTACCTGAAAAATAAGGTCTAAAGAGCATTTATTGAGCACGATCTGTTAGCACTTAGCATATGTTTAATATTCATACATTGAAAGAAATGTATGTTCATATCCATCTGACAAAGATTAAGGAACTTAGAGTAAGTGATAGATCCAAAATTGAAACTGATACACTTCTGGTTTTAAAATTCACTTTGTAGTGAAAATACAGTTCTCACCAAACTTACAGTAATTCAGAGTTATTAACTCTTTCTACCTCCTCACTCCCCTCAAAGTTATAACATCTCCCATCAACATCAGCTCAGAATGGCAGTGATGCTTATGGTTTGTGGGGGTGCAGGTGAGCTGCTGGATGCACTTTAGATGGCCTAGTATGCCAGGCTATCCTTTCATCCTCTACTCTCGTCTTTCTTTTTCGACCTCATGTTGAGGATTACTGGTCTAGTTGAAAAAAGAATTCATACATATAAGACCATGTATATAATATAGGGAGGTATGCCTTTAAAAACAAAATTGTATTGTAAAGACTGATGTGTCAACAGGGATAGACAAAATAGAGAAGGCTAGAACTGGGGGAAAAAAAACAGAAACAATGGATTTCAAACTTCTTCACATCTGATAAAAGAAAGTAGCAATTATTCAAATGAGAAACACTTCTGTCTGTTATGTACATATTATAAAAGTATGAACATAGGAGAGAAAACCACAACCATTACATTTTTTACCATTTCAATAATTTTTTTTTGGTTTTTAGTCTGTTTTTTAGACATCCTTAAGAACAACTATCTGAGGCTGTAAACAAGTATTTACATTTACACCCATGATACTGACTTTATACTCCCTACCTGCACTGAGACCTTAAAGGGGGCATTTCTCCATTCCTTCTGTGTATTTCTGGGTATCCCCAGGTTCAGATATTCAGAATACAGACACAAGTCCATGCTTGCCTATGTTGCTGCTCCCCTCGACAGACTTCTACCAGCATCTGCCCTCCTCACCGCTGCTGTGTCACGTGCACTGTGGCTGGCCCTGCTGGAAAGTCCTACCTTGCCTAGGATGCCATCCCCAATATAGCCCCAAGATGCAAACCTGCCAAGTGCTAAGGCAGCCCTGCCTTCCTGTCCATTTCAGTCTCTTGGCCTTGCTGTGTTCCAAGTGGAAGTGGGAGTGTCCTTTCCTGGTTTGCTAGTGTACTGTCACCCGGACCACAGCGTCCTGTGCAAAAATTTGCTTCCTCTCTCTTCCCCTTTCACTTTTTCTCTTTTCTCTTCCCCACCCCCCCCCCTTTTTTTTCCTCTTTCCCCTTACCTTTCCTTTCCTCTCTTCCTCTCCTTCCTTCCTTCAACTATTAGGACTATATGTCAAGTAATATGCAAAACAAAGACAGTTCCTGCCCTGTTGGAGCTTGTAGATCAGAAGGGAAGATGAGCATTAAGTAATTATATAGATTATATAAATTAATGTACAACTGTGATGAGTGCAACAAAAGAGAGGTTCATGGCACATGAACATGCAATGGACGGATTTTGTTTTTGCCTATAAACTCTTGCCATAGAAAGCTTGAAAATCAGTCCAGGGGGACAGCATTAATCACCATGTTCTTTCCTTATCCCTGTCTCCCCCAAAATTCATGTGTTGAAACTTAACAAGAGGTGGGAACTTTAGGATGTGATTAAGTCATGAGGGCAAAGCCCTTATAGATGGGGTCACGGTCCTTCTAAAAGGGCTTGAGGGAGTGGTTTTGTTTCCTTCCATCCCTTCCGCCACATGAGGACACAGTCTTCGTTCCCTCTGGAGGACTCAGCAACAACACACCATCTTGGAAGTAGAGAGCAGTCCTCACCAGACATGGAATCTGCCAGTGCCTTGATCTTGGACTTACCAGCCTCCATACCTGTGAGAAATAAATTTCTATTGTCTATAAATGGCCCAGTCTGTGGTATTTTCTTCTGGCAGCACAAATGGACACCCAGGAACTGATGCATGCATCTTCTGACTCCTTTGGTTCCAAAATACAAGTCAGCTCATGCTAGTAAGTGCCTGTGTGACTGCCAACTTCCCAATAGTATCAAGAGAAGCTGGACAAGTCAGAATTTCATATCACCTATCCAGGATCACCTCCATAAACACACACACACACACACACACACACACACACACACACACACAGTGCTTTCATTTGTCACAGAAAGATTCCACAGTGCATTATCAATACTATTTAATGATTGTATAACAATCCATCTGGATCGTGTGCCATTTTGCACAGACATTCTATGCTTGGACATTTATGTTACTTCCAGCTTTTTCCAATTACAAATAATTTAGAAGGCATCATGGTGCATATAGTTTTTTCCATATATATGATTACTTCCTTAGATTACATTCTCGGAAGTGGAATTATTGGGACCTTAGCTTTTAATAAAATATATGGCCAGGTTTTCAAAACGGGATACCAAAGTATTCTAAAGGAATTTTTTTTCTCTGGGTCTTAATGGGTTTTAAGAATCACATTGGAGTTCATCAGTGTCAATGTCACAGCAAATGCAAGGCTTTCATTTCTGTTAACTATCAAAGCTGAGAGTCCAAAATTGAAAGGGACTAAAACAAAACTATTCTATGGAATTATAAGCAAACAAAGACCAACAATACTTTTCATGTTCTAATGTAATAGAAAGTTAGATAGGTTCTAATTATCCCTAGTTTCAAATTAGAGATATACAATAGGTTGCATATCCTTAATTTGAAAATCTGAAATCAGAAATGCTCTGAGATTGGAAACTTTTTGAGTGCTGATATGACACTCAAACCCTCACTGGAGCATTTTGGATTTCAGATTTTCTGGATTAGGGATGCTTAACTGGTAAGTATGATGCAAATATTCCAAAATGCAAAATCTGAAACACTTCTGGTCCCAAGCATTTTAGATAAGGGATACTCAACTTGTATTTAAGATCTCTGAGGGGAATAGGTAAGAAATACTTTTATAGTGTTTCACACCCAGTCTTTGGATAGCAGCTGGATACATTTCCTGGCAAGATTCTAGAGCTGCTCTTACTCTAATGCTCTCCAAAGAAGCCAGCTGGTTTGGTGTCAAATGAATAGACAGCAAGGCTGACATTCTATTGTAAATGTCTTTTCTTGAATGGGGGTCAGCTAGGCAGCATGCAGGGAATTTTTTTTGGTCCCCATAATATAACTTCGGAATTACAAGCACACAATTGAAACCCCAGGATTCCACATGACGTTTATTTCCATTTGGGTCACGTAAGAACTGCATCACAGTCTTAAAAGAATTGTATCATATCTTTTATGTAGTAGCTGATTTTGAGCAGCCCTGACTTTCTCATGCCTAATAAGTCTTCACTGCAAAATGCACTTTCTAGGGAACATTATTGAATGAGCTATTTTAATATAACTATTTGAATTTTAAAGAGTATCTACTGAAAACATTTTGGCAACATAAATATTGAATTTATGAAAGCATGACATCTACATAGAATCATTTGTTTCCTATTTGCAATACATGGTATTGTGTTACTTAGGTTAAAAACCTAAAGAAGGGGGTGGGTCTAAGAGAACCTATGGTAGCATAATGTAAGGCCCAAATCTGATTGTCAAGAGACTGTCTTTACCCACTTTGTCACAGTTTTGTAGAAATACAGGCTTCATAGAAGCATATTTGTCTAAATGTATTTTGGGACCATTGCTGATTTCTGTCCAGAAAGGGAAAATAGTTGAATAAATGCTAAAAGTCATAACCTGGTCAGGGGCTGGTTTTTGGTTTTTTTTCTAGCAAAGTAAAAGAATATCGTAGTGATGAACTGTGGGATAGTTCTGTTTTAAACCAGCTAATCTTGTCCTTCATGCAAGATATAGTCAGAGATCCAGACTTCTGTTTGTTAAGTTGTGATGGGCAAAAGTACTTACCAAAGGGTGCTCTTTAGTAAGAATGGAATGGAACCCAGAAGAAAGGAGTGGTATACAAAAAGCAGTGGTGAGCAAATATGTTGGTAAACACATTGGCAAGTTTTAAGTAAATATAGATTTGGGGGTGAGGAGTGGAGAGTGGTTAAAACAAGGTGGAAATAAAATAGTAGATAATCATGTGGGACATGGGAGATCAGAATATCAAGGCATTCTGAAGCTCTTGGTATTAGTATTGTTTGGGAGGCATCGACCTACTTTGAACTCTTAAGAATCCATTTTAAGGTTTTAAAGGCAAATTTTAGTGAACACCTGTTTCCAGAAAATGGGTTTCAGGAAAACTTGATAAAGCCACTGAGGCAGAAAAGATTAGAAAAACAAGGAAAAGCATGGTGAATAGAAAATACGAAATAAGATGGTCCAATAACCCCAAATATATCAATAATCACTATCCCTATAAATGATTAAACTGAACTCTTAAGAGTAGCTAGTGTTTATTAAGTGTGTAGTACGTGCCAGGGCTAAGGGCTTTGCCAGTGTTAACTCAGTCATTGCAACAACCCTGTTTTATAGATAAGGAAACCAGGACAAAGGTTAAGACGTGTTCCCACAATAATATGTGACAGTTTCTTAGGTTGGATTTTTAGGAAACAATCTAGCTTTATGCAGTTTACAAGAAACAATCACACAGAAAGCAAAAAGGTAGGAAAAGATACCAGACAAAACTAATTAAGTGTAGCAATGGTTGTAACAAATTCACCATGTGTATATTTTTTTTATTTTGTTCTGGATTCATGGAAACTTGTTATGAGAAATTGGGACTTGGATTAGCTTTTAAGAAGAGATGCAGTTTGCATTAGCAGAAGGGAGTACAGAGAATGCCGGAGATATAAAATGACGGTCAGGGTGAGGTGAGGAACAGTCATTGCTGGAGGGCACTAAGGGCTGCCCGTACAGGAATGTGTGCTGCCACCTTCCCCTTCTTGGTGAAAACAGGCAGGCCAAGCCTCTCTCTCCTACATCAATGAGCTGGGGCCTCTGAGTTCTTTATCTGCTCTCCAGGAGATTCAGGTACACATCAAAGTTGGAGAACCACTGGGTAAGAGAATGACAGCAGGGAGTACAAGGATCACTGGCCAGAGGCAGCTCACTAATCTGTGACCTCTTGGGCTTAGAGCCAGGAAGGAAAATAAGTATTCCTATATAGGTTTCACTGTTGTGAAACCCTACATCCTACATTACTGCATTGGAACATAATGCCTTGTAAGGTATTATTGCTCCCATTTTATAGATGAGAAAACTGAGGTATAAAGATAGAAAGCAACTTGCCTAAGGCCACATGGGATTCAAACTCTGATGTGCCTGACTTCAGATCCTGGGGAGACTGAGTTCTGGTTTCTTTTCTGTGACCTGGAATCTGTTACAAGGAGCACTAGAGAGTTCTGTTGTCTCTTAGCTCAGGTGATGCTCTCATTGTCCTTTAGAAGTGCCGCCAGAAGTTCATGTTCGGAGACTATTTTGTGTTCACAGGAAACTACTCTTTCATTCATGCCCCTTTTGTTCTCCTGAGTCAGGGATCTCAGCTCCCTCTTTTCTCCTGGAACCCTGCAATTAACCTAATTGTAAATCAAATGAGTAGATTTTTCAGTGACATAATGCAGTTTGGAACTATATACCTCTTATGGGCTGCATCTATTTTCCCTTTCCAGTACCTCTGCAACTACAAAAATCTTATGTTGACAATAGAGATCATGTAATGTTTCCTTTGGTTTGAAATTCTGTATGACCTAAGTACTTTAGGCAATTATCTATGAACATCTAAACTAAGAAATGGGGCAAAAGAGTGGAAGATTGTTCCCATTCCCATTAAAGAAGACATTCTCTTCTGTGTTTAACATGGGCAAAATAAAAGTCTGTTTATTAGACTTCAAACACGTATTTTCACAACACATTTATTGTGTGCAGCAAAGTTCAACTCTATTTTGTGCCTGTACATATAAGTATCAAAGGAAGAGCCTTCATTCCTAGTTGCTGACAAATATGAAATTGCTTTCAAGAAAACACATGCAAAAGCAATTACGATTATGAATGGCTTTGGCAGCCACCATCTTACATTATTAATTTTGTAATACAGTCCACCTCCTCTTCATTCATATTTGATAGGAAGCCTGTGTGGTCAAGAAGGAAGCCCAGTGCAGGATTTATGAAGTTATTTGTAAGGTTTCAAGACCGTGGTGGTGCTTGTTCTGCATTCAGGGTTGTGCTTTTCCTGCCCTCCGTGACCCGGCTCGCCTTTGAGATAGCAACTGCTCTTTTGGAATTCATCAACAGGTATGATCAGCAACCGGCAGGGTGTTATCTAAAGGAAACAAAATAAGCTTTGAGCATCATTTGGAATTGGCCACATTTCCTCTGCGGTGGCAAGGTGCTGGGAATACAGAGTGTTTGTGGGAGAGGGTCTCTCCAATAACCTCTGATGAGAAGGAAACACATTAGCCGCAATATCCAGCATTTATATCACGCTCAAGCTCAAGCTTGATACCATTCACAAGGTGTTTCCAAACCTGTAGTCCATTTGAATGCATGATAATCCTTAAGGTGGACAGGATAGCTATGATTAGATACCTTTTCCCAATGGAGAAAAGAACCTCAGGTTAAATGATATTTAGTTTTTTCTAGCCTCGTCTACACAATAATCCCTTCACTCCCTCGCCCCCTGCTTACTCCCACAAGCAGCCCTTCTCCTGCCCTGTTCCCCAGGTCCCTACCCCATATTGCATTTTTAAAGGCCCTTGCATTTTGCCTGCTGCTGGCTGGCACCTACCAATGCATAACTTTGCAGTTCCTAGCTATGCTGAGGTGCCCAGGGTGCTGTTGTGAACTCACAGGAGTCCGGCGAGGTATTTTAAATTTTTGAGGGAAGCAAAGCAATGCCTGACATCCATCCAACCCCACATGAAAGGGGTAAACAGATCACGCTACATTCCTTCAGATAATGTCATATCTTTGCAAAGCTGGGTTTTCAGTGATTGCAAGGATGGAAAAAAGTACTACTGAAAATCAACGTGGGACAGGAGTTGAGGGTAGCAGTGTCCAATCTGATTGCAGGGCTTGAGAGTTCTGCAGTGCCCAACAGAGACACATGTTTTGTTAGGAAGTAATTGTGTCTCTTTAAGAGAGAAATAAAATAATATTTTTCTTTTAATTTATGTATATTATTTTTTGTTAATAAGGACACATTTATTAAGTTGCTTATACATAACTACTTGATAAATGGAATTGTTGGGTATTTCTTTTGGCCTAAGGGCATTGTAAAAAAAAAAAAAACAAAAAATTCCTGAGATACCAAGAACACCATGAACCTAGCTTCTGGTGTAATGAAAATCCCTAAAGGTGTTGCTTTTCTTCTTTTTTTTTTTTCAGAGGACTTTACATTTGAAAGGCTTTTAAACCCCAAGACTGAACAACTGCCAGAGGGATTTTGCTGCTGTGACCAGAGAGCTGGAGAGACACTTTCAGGTGGGGGTTTTCCTAGCTCTTCTGAGCCACAGTTGGTTGTCCATGACCAGATTTGTCCCTGAATGCACACAGATTGCCCTGAAACAATAGGACAATGAGTCACCCAAGAGTGGATAGTGAGTCAATCGGGTGTCCGTTATATCCAGGCATCCAGGGGACAAAGTGACAACCCATGTAGTCCATCTGTCTCCGACAGAGAAGACAAAGCACCAACCTCTGTTCAGTCTTTTTACTCAAAAATATTTCTTCAGTGTCCCTCTACACACCTTGCCTCCAAGAAAAAATATGGGCAGCCTGGAATAGTGGGTGGGGCCTAGAATCTGTGTCAAATGTTGGCTGAGCTCCTCAATGACCCAAACTCAGCTCCTTCCCGTTTCCTGGTGCCGCCTCACTCCAGAGATGCTCTGGCGTCCCTCATTACTGGTTACCATACTGAGACGCTGGGGATCATGGGTGCTGACCAATGTTAAAGACAGGTATGAGGTAAAAAGCACTCAGGGGAGTCTAAAGTGCCTGCCATTTCCACATTTCCATCTAAGGAAGCAACCCCAGGGCGATCCCTTGGCATTGCTTGCCAGGCTGTGAGTGTTGGCTGATCCTGGTGCCCTGGCCACAGCTGGGGGACTAGCTGGGGGACTCGTGATTAGCCAGTTACTCCCTGCGAATGTTGGGTGGGACTAGAACCAACCACTTGCACTGACATTGAGATTTAGAATCAGATATTCCTGGTTCAAATCCTGCCTCTACCTTGTACTAGCTGTGTGACTTTGGGAAGTTCTTTTAGCCTATCTAATATTTGTTTTCCTCACTTGTAAAATGGAAATAATAATAAGCCACATGTGACAATTCATTGGAAGTACTTGGCGTGGTGTCTAAACTAAGCCTTCCTTATATGGTAGCAATTGATCACCATTGTCATCACCATCTTAGTGGAAACAACCAACATGTGAAGTGGGATGAAGAGAGGTTCATCCTAATCCCCATTCTGTAGATGTGGAAACTGAGGCTGGGAGAGGTTAAATCTGACTTGCTTTGGGTTACATACACAAGTACAGCTGGGACTTTAAACCTGGGTGTTCCTTAACCTGGCACCCCGTTGATTGCATCCTGTTGATCCCCACTTCGTGGGCCTCTCCTTCCTATCTCCTGGCCCACTCTGACTGTGGAGGTCGTAGGTAACCCTTACTAAGTTTATGTGTATGTCCTGCTGCTCTTGCCTCCTGGATCCTGCACAGCAGACAGCCAAGTGTAGGCTGGGACAGCTCCAAGCAGGAAAAGGGATGTTGGGGGGGATGTGGTGGCTCATGCCTATAATCCTAGCACTCTGAGATGCCAAGGCAGAGGATTGCCTAAGTCCAGGAGTTCAAGACCAGCCTGGGACAACATAGTGAGACCCTGTCTCTACAAAAAATAGAAAATAAGCCACAGGCCTGTAGTCCCAGCTACTTGGAAGGCTGAGGTGGGAGGATCACTTGAGCCCAGGAGGTCAAGGCTACATACAGTGAGCCATGATCACATCACTGCACTCCAGTCTGTGTGACAGAGCAAGAACCTGTCTAAAAAAGAAAAAGAAAGAAAGAAAGAAAAGAAAAATGAAAGAGAAAGAAAATGGGAAAGGCTTCTTGGCTTGGGTGTGTCTCCTGAGCCCATACATACTTGCCTACCTGTTTTTGTGACTCTTGGCCCTCCTGGAAAAATTGGTTTTGTTTCAGCAACTCAGCAGCCAGGATCCTGAGGAGTGAGACACATTTGTCCCTGTGTAACCCCATTGCCATTGTCATCACCATGCATAGCATCAGCCAGTAGTAATGAGCAGCTATTTTGAGGTGGGGGGACAGTTGTTTCCCCTAAGCTTTCAGAGGGCTGGGATTCTGCATGCAGAGACTTCTCTCCCCATCTGTCTGTCATTTGATAGAATAGGCTGTGACTTGGTAATACCTTTTCCCCACCCCAAAATTGTCCTACTTTCACCCCTCACTCCACCAGGAGGGAGATGGAACATGCCTGGGACCAGTCAGAGGCCAGTTTTGGGTCATCTTCTGCATCCATCCTTGCTGTGTAACAGACCACTCCCAAACTCAGTGGCTTGAAACATCAGTGATTTATTTCTCACCATTCTACAGGTTGGTTGGATGGTGTTTCTGGTCCTCACTGGTTTGGCGGGGACTGGATGGTCTGGAGTCCCTCACTCACATGTCTGAGTCCTCAGCTGGGACACTGTATTTATCATGCCTTTTTATTTTCTGTATTTTTGATGATTTGATATCTTGGGGTCTTCCTGACCCTGGAGAGACTGGTCCTTCTAGGGTTAGCCAATTCCTACAGATGGTAAATGACTCCCCCTTCCATATGCACACTGAACAAGACAGAGCCCATAGCCCCAGCCACTCTGTTACAGAGCTCTGACAACCTGTGCCATTATTTTCCTACCCCAATCACCTTACGGCCAAGTACCAGACAACTAGAGACAGGCCTTATACCTCAGAGCCCACTAAAATTATCCAAGCTAGCCCATCTGAAACCTGCTTACCCTTCCTCACCTGTTCTTTCCCAGGAAACCAAAATAGAGTTTCTTGCCCCATTTTCCTCTCACTCCCTCTGCCCCTGGATGGACCCTGGTGCTTCTCCATGTGGTCCCCTGCAATGTGGGATGCCCTGTCTTTTGGGATCTGTGAGTAACAAGCCACTTTTTTCCAATGGCAGTCATCTCCTGATCTGATACCCTCACCATCCCTGAGTAATAATACAGCCAACACTTAAAACAGACAGCAGCTGGGATGGCTGCATCTTTCTCTCCACGTGGCCTCTCATGCTCCAGGGAGCTAACCTGGGCTTCTCCCTATGTGATCTCCATGTTCCCAGCTCAAGAGAGGGCAAACTTCAATGTGTCAGCACTTTCAAAACTTCTGCCAGAGTCACACTTGTTGATGTCCTATGGGGCAGAGTATATCACATGGCTGAGCCCAGATTCAAAGAATGGAAAGCTATAGACTCCTCATCTTAATGACAGGAATGGCAAAGTCCCATCAAAGGGATGTGCATATAGATGGGAAGAATTTGTTGTCATTTCATAAAGTCTACCATATGCTCTGCTCACTGTGCCTTTGGGCAAGCGGCTTCCTATTCCTTAACCTCATTTTCAGCAGCTTCATAACGGAAAGATAATTCCTGATCCTCTCAGGGCTGCTGAGAGGGTCAAAACACCAAAACATCACAGTCCAGAGAGTGCCATGGTAATGTAAAGGTTTGCTGTTATCTGACATTCATACCATAGATGTCACATTTTGAGTTAAGAAAGATCCAGGTGTTTGGATCTTAAGAAATGATTTTTCCAGCCTGGGCAACATGGCAAAACCTCCTCTCTACAAAAAATACAAAAATTAGCAGGGCATGGTGGCACATGCCAGCTACTCAGGAGGCTGAGGCAAGCGGATTGATTGAGCCCGGGAGGTCGAGGCTGCAGTGAGCTGTGATCGTGCTGTGGCACTCCAGCCTGGGAGACAGAAAGAGATCCTGTTAGAAAAAAAGAAGAAGAAAAATATTTTTATTATCAAAATCATATAGCTTAGTTTCCTAAAATTTAGGTTGGAGAGATCCTGACAAGTGCTTGACAAGATGTCACCCATCTTTGTAAGAATGTGTTCTAGGTAAGAACACATATACTTATGGTATTAGTTGAGGTTCTTGATCCCATCAGTGTCCCACTTCTAGATCCTGGGAAAGAAAATCTGGATGGCCAAGTTTGAAGCAAGTGGATAAACCTGGTCAAACCATGCCTATCAAAGGGGCATGCCATGGGTACCAAATATTGTTTTAAGCTGCATTGACTCTACTCCTTTAAGCCAGCTGGACACGCTCATAATCATGCAACCAACGGACCATAAAAGCAAGTGGTCAATACCCACTCACAGTCTTCTTGCCCCAGACCTTTCTTGCCGCGTCCTGACTTGCTCTGACTTCCCTCCAGGTCCTGTCTAATTCCTGACTCCTGGCTCTCTTGCATTTGTTACCTTGCCCTTGTACCCTGCCACTTGGTGTTTTTCCTCTGGAATTTCCAGAAGGTTTTTTGCTCACAGACACCTTCCAGCTCTTCTGGATTTGCTTGAGATTCAGAAAGGCTCCTTGGGACTTCACCTGCAGCCTTTGTCCTCCCACTCCACTATGAGATGCAGGGAGTTAGACCATCTATGTGTCTGTTTCTCTGATTAGACTAAAATCCCCTTGAGAGCAGGAACCATCTCTCTAAATAACCAGATATTACTTGTCACTTTGTTCCTTCATACAGAACTAAGGGAATCAAGTGAAACATAGAACCAAGATATTCTAGATTTGTGCTGGAATTTGTAATAGATGTATGTTGTTTTGTGGCTCCCAGCTTTCCAAACTCCTGTTTTTCAGGAATCCTTTATTGGCGACAGGCACAGTCCTGTCTCCCTCTTCAGAGTGCTAAGGGGGCCAGACATTCCCTTTTCTCAGCCCCTGGCCTCTTGGCCATGTGCGACTTATGCTTGGCCAACCAGATGCTCCCACCTTGAACTTTGAATCTTAAGAGGTGTTACAGAGACAAGGGCCAGATCAGAAATTCAGTGGTCGTATGTGATTCATGCAGGAGCAGTGGGTAAGCAGAAGGCTCAGCACAGGTCTCTAGCAGCAGCTGTGCCAGCATAAGTGATCTAACCCAGCTATTTCAGTGGCCCCATCTGGGGTGTGTTTTGCCACCTGGCCTCCTAGTTTCCTGACTACTTTTTGAGCGTGGTTCTCCATTTTTCTGATAGATTCAGAGACCAGTGCAATATCCTATTAATAAATGCCATCTTTTGGTGTAGGAAATCAGAGTAAATTTCTGTTTTTTGTCTTTGTTTTTTTTTTGCAGCCGAGAACCTGATTGATGCAGGCCACAAATAATAATAAACACTAGCTTCCACTCACCACGGACATATCACATGCCACATGGGGCACTGAGTACTTTGTATTGATGATGTTTAATCCTCACCACAATCCTGGGTGGGAATTATTACTCTTCTCAGTTTGCAAATTAGACTCAGAGAGGCTTTTATGAATAATGTTGCTGTGAGTATTCTTGCATATGTCTTCCTGGCATTCATGTGAATGCATTTCTGTTGGGCGTATATTTAGGAATGGAACTCCCGAGTCATAAAGTACTGATATGTTTATCTTCATTAGCTAATGTTCAACTGTTTTCTAAAGTTTTTATTCCCAGAAGCACTTGTGTGAGATTCTGGTTTCAGTAGATGAATGGATCTTGGCCAATTTGATATTTTCTTTTTAATATTATTCCCCATGGCAGGCATTTAGTGTTATTTCTTTATAACTTAATTTGTATTTCCATCATGCCCAATGAGGTTGAACATCTTTAAAAATTTATTTAGGCTGGGCTTAGTGGCTCATGCTTGTAATCCCAGAACTTTGGGAGGCTGAGACGGGTGGATCACCTGAGATCAAGAGTTCGAGACCAGCCTGGCCAACATGACGAAACCCCGTCTCTACTAAAAATACAAAAATTATCTGGGCGTGGTGGCTCACACCTGTAATCCCAGTTACTCAGGAAGCTGAGGCAGGAACCCAGGAGGCAGATGTTGTAGTGATCACACCACTGCACTCCAGCCTGGGTAACAGAGCGAGACTCTGTCTCAAAAAAAAAAATTATTAAAAAAATATTTAACACATAGTACAGAGAATTCCCATATACCCTTTCCCTCACACAACACAGTTTTTCCTATAACTAACATCTTGCATTGGTGTGGTACATTTGTTATAACTAATGAACCAATACTGATACATTACTATTAACTAAAGTTCACTATGTATATTAAGGTTCACTCTTTGTGAACCTTAATTTGTATAATTCTATGGGTTTTACCAATGCATAATGTCATGTATTCACCATTATAACATCATGCAGAATAGTTTTACCATTCTAAAAATCTGTGCATAACCTATCTATACCTTTTCACATCCCCCAAATCTTTGGGAACCACTGATCTTTTTACAGTCTATAGTTTTGCCTTCTTGGGAATGTCATATAGTTGGACTCATACAGTAAGTAGACTTTTCAGATTGGCTTCTTTCACTTAGTAATATGCACTTAAGTTTCCTCCATGTTTTTTTTTGGGTGTGACTTGATAGTTAACTTGTTTTTATCACTTTTTAAATCATTTTTTAATAGTCTATCATTTGGGTTAATATTCCACAGTTTGTTTATCCATTCACATATTGAAGAACATCTTGTTTGCTTCCACTTTTTGGCAATTATGGGTAAGCTGCTATAAACATTCATGTGCAGGTTTTTGTGTGGATGTAAGTTCTCATCTCATTTGGGTAAATACCCGGAAGGGTCATTGTGGAGTCATATGGTAAGAACATGAACAGTTTTTTGAGAAACTGCCAAGTTGTCTTCCAAAGTGGCTGTACCATTTTTCATTCCTATCAGCAATGAATGAGACTTCCTGGTACTGTCAATTTGGGGATTTTAGCCATTCTAACATGTGGTAGTGTATCTCATTGCTTTCATTTGAAGTTCTCCAAGAACATAAAAATTTGAGCATCTTTTTATATGCTTATTTGCCATCTGTATGTCTTCACTGATGAATTGTTTGTTTAGATCTTTCTCTACTTTAAAATTGGGTTGTTTTCTTATTGTTGAGTTCAAGAGTTCTTTCTATATTTTGAATAAAAGTCTTTTATCTGATATATCTTTTGCAATTCTTTTATTTCCCCAGTCTGTGGCTTGTCTTTTCATTCTCTTAACAGCAGCTTTTATAAAGCAGAAGTTTTTAATTTTAATGAAGTCCTACTTACAGATTTTTCTCCATAGATCTTACTTTTGATGTTGTATCTAAAACCCCATCATGAAGCTTAGATTTTCTCCTATGTTATCTTTTAGAAATTGTATAGTTTTACATTTTATGTTTAGGTTTATGATTCATTTTCGGTTAAATTTTGTGCAAGGCGTAGGTCTGCATTTAGATTTATTTATGTTTTATATTTGCATAGGGATGTCCAGTTGTTCCAGCACTGTTTGCTGAAACATTATCCTTTCTTCGTTAGAATTGCCTTTGCTCCTTTGTCAAAGATCAGTTGACTCTGTTTGTATGGGTCTATTCCTTGCCTCTCCATTCTGTTGCATTGATCTATTTTTCTATTTTTTTCACCAAATACTACACTTTTTCTTTTCTTTTCTTTTTCTTTCTTTCTTCCTTCCTTTCTTTCTTTCTTTCTTTCTTTCTTTCTCTCTCTCTCTTTCTTTTTTTTTTTTTTTTTTTTTTTTTTTACAAGGTCTGTCTCTGTCACCCAGGCTGAATGCAGTGGCATAATCTCAGCTCACTGCAATCTCTACCTCCCAGACGTAAACCATCCTCCCACCTCAGCCTCCCAAGTAGCTGGGACTACAGGCATGCACCACCACACCTGGCTAATTTTTGTAGAGATGGAGTTTCACCATATTGCCCAGGCTGTTCTCAAACTCAAGCAATCTGCCAGCTTCTGCCTCCCAAATTGCTGGGATTATAGGCATGAGTCACTGCACCCAGCCACACTGTCTTGATTACTGTATCTCTATACTAAATCTTGAAGCCAGGCCGTGTCAGTCCTCTCCTTCTCCTTCAATGTTGTGTTGGCTATTTTGGGTCTTGAGCTTTTCCATATAAACTTTAGAATCCAGTTTGTCAGTACCCACAATATATCTTGCCAAGATTTTGATCGGGAATGCATTGAATCTATAGATTAATTTGGAAGAATTGGCATTTTGCTGAGCACTTTTTGATTTATTTGCCATTTGGATGTTCTTTTTTTGGGGTGCTGTGGCATGCCTATTCCAACCTCTTGACTATTTTTATTTTTCTTATTGATTTGTATACATTCTTTATATATTCTACAAAAGAGTCATTTGTTCTTATATATGTTAAAAATATCTTCTTTCATTCTGTGGCTTGCCTTTTCAGTCTTCTGAATAATGTCTTTTGAAAAATAGAAGTTCTTAATTTAAGCTTTGTTCAATTCATCTTCCCGATTATATTTCATGACCTGGTCAAGATCCCAAGATTACAAATAAATTCTCCCTGTTATCTTCTAGAGTAGAGGTCTGCAAACTTTCACTGAAAAGGGTAAGATAGTAAATATTTTAGGCTTTGTGGGTCGTATGATCTCTCTCACAACTACTCAACTCTGCCATTGTAGTGTAAAAGTAGCCATAGACAACATGTAAATGAATGGGTATGCCTGTATTCCAATAAAACTTTATTTATCAAAACATCCAGTGGGCCATAGCTTGCTGAACCCTGTTTTGGATTGCTGCTCTCTAATATAACTTTCTGTGATGATGGAAAGGTTCTGTATGTGTGGTAGCTAAGAGCCACATGTGGCTATTGTGTACTTGAAATGTCGCTAGTGCAACTGAGAAACTGCGCAACTTTTAACTGAGAAACTTTTAATTGTATTTAGTTTTGATTAATCTAAAAACTTAAATAGCTACATATGACTAGTGGCTACTATATAGGATAGTGCAGTCCTAGAAGCTTGTTGCTTTATCTTTTCTTTAGAGCTTTCATCCACTTGGAATTGATTTTCATGTATGGTGGGAAGTAGGGAATAGGTGGCTATCCAGTTTACCCAAAACCATTTATTTTAAACACTGTCTTTTCTCCATAGCTCATCGGTGCCACCTTTGTCCCATATTAAGTATCTTACGTGACTCATTATCTATGTGTATTTATCTATCCTTGCACCAATATTATAGTGTCTTAAATACTGAAGCTCAATCATGAGGAAGACTGGATGTCTGGTAGATTTAATCCTCCATTGTTTTTTTCTTCTTCAAGAATATCTTAGCATTTTAAAATTGTTTTCATTTACATATAAATTTTATAATTAGCTTGTCAGTTTCCACACACACACACACGCACACACACCCCTACTTGAATTTTTATTGGAATTACATTGAGCTTATACATCAAATTGAAGAAATTAAATGCCATAGAAAAATGCCATAGATATTGGATATATCTATAGCAGTTAATTTTCTAATCCATGTACTTGATATAACAAATCTCCTTTAATTAATTAATTAATTGCTTTTTGACACAGGGTCTTGCTCTGTTGTAGTGCAGAGTCATGTTCACAGCTCACTGCAGCCTTGACCTCCTGGGCTCAAGCGATCCTCCCACCTCAGCCTCCAGAGTAGTTGGGACTACAGGCATGTGCCACCATGCCGTGTGAATTTTTAATTTTTTTTTTTTGTAGAGATAATGTCTCACTATGTTGCCCAGGCTGGTCTCAAACTCCTGGGCTCAAAGATTCTCCTGCCTTGGCCTCCTAAACTGCTGGGATTATGGGTGTAAGCCACTGCATCGGGCCAGTCTTCTTTAATTTCTATCAATAACATTTTATAGTTTTTAGTGCAGACATCTTCTGTATCTTTCTATAGATTTATTCTTAGGTATTAAATACGTTTTGATGCTATTGTAAGTGATAGCTTTAAAAAATATTTTCTAATTGTTTGTGGCTGCTATATAAATATACACTTGATTTTTGACTGTTGACCCGTGTCCAAACCTTGCTCAATTGACTATTAATGGTAATCATAATAGTTTATCCATAGATTCTTTTGGATTGTCTGTGCATAAAAACATATAATTTTTATACGTTTTTTCTTTTCTTTCTTTTTTTTTTTTTGGAAACAGGGTCTCATTCTGTTGTCTAGGCTGGAGTGCAGTGGTGCCATCTTAGCTCACTGCAACCTCTGCCTCCCAGGTTCCAGCGATTCTTGTGCCTCAGCCTCCTGAGTAGCTGGGACTACAGGCACGTGCCACCATGCCTGTCTAATTTTTTGTGTGTGTGTATTTTTAGTAGAGATGGGGTCTCGCCGTGTTGCCCAGGCTGGTCTCAAACTCCTGAGCTCAGGCAATCCACCTGCCTTGGCCTCCCAAAGTGCTAGGATTACAGTCATGAGCTACTGCACCTGGCCCATTGATATTTCTTTTATCCTGTTTTTTTCCTTCTCTGTATTTCCTTTTGTTGCATTGGCAAGAACCCCCAGCAAATGTTGAACAGAAGTGGTGATAGATAGCAGAGCCGACACTCTTATTTCACGTTCAGTCTCAGAGGGGAAACTTTCATCATGTTTGTTCCATGTTACCCTCTATCAGTACATTTTAACTTACTGCTTTTCTAGCATTAACCAAACTTGCATTGCTGTAGCACCCAACTTGATTGTGTAGCATTTTTCCTGATTCTTACTATTCTCACTGGATTAATTTTGCTAATACTTTGACTGTGATTTTGCATCTATATTAATAAACAAGATTGGTCTGTGATTTTCCTTTCTCATATCTTTGTTGATTTTGGACTCAGAGTGATGCGGGTCCCATAAAACTAGCTAGGAAGAATTTCTTCTTTTCCTATTTTCTGGTAGAGTTCTTGTAATATCTGGTATTATTTCTTTCTTTAATATTTGGCATAATTTACTCATAATTTTAGGATTCTTCAGAATTTCTACTTCATCTGGAGTCAGCTTTTATAAGTTATATTTTTCTGTACTGTGTCCATTTTATCTGTTTTCAAATTTATTGTTATAAAGTTATTAATACTATCTTTATGATTCTCAAGTGTCTCATGAATCTGTAGTGATGATCACTTTCATGTTCTCTAAATTATCTATTTATGCATTCTCTCTTTTTCTTAATTAGTTTCTCTGGGTTTTTCTTCAAAGAACCAACTTTGGCCTGGTGATTTTCTATATCGTGCGTTTGTTTTCTAATTTATTAAATTCTTCTCTTATTTTCTTCCTTCTACTTTGCATTTAATTTTTTACTTATATATTGAAGTGTAATATACCATAAAGATAAAAATGCACAAATAGTAAGTATACAATTAATGCATTTTCAGAAAATGAACATATCTACTTAAGAAATAGAACTTAACAATACAAGCCCCCCATTGTTCTCTGCAGTCATTGACCCCTTTCTGTCTGGAAGATAACCACTATCCTGCCTTCTAATACTATAGATTAGCTTTACCTATTTCTGAAACTTATACAAACGCAATCATGTAGGTACTCATTTGTGTCTTGCTTATTTCCCTGAACATTATGTTTATGAGATTAGCCCATTTCGTTGTACATAGCTAATATTTATTTTAATTCTGCAAAGAATGCCATTGTGTAAATATAACATAATTGGTTTGCGCCTTCTATTATTGATGGACATTTAGGTTGATTCCAGTTTGAGAATATTATGCATAATGCTGCTATGAACATTGTTGTACACACTTTTTGAGTGCACAAATGTACACAGTACTATTGGGTACATAGCTAGGAGTAGAATTGCTGGATCCTAGGGTATACATGTGTTCACTGCCAAATGGTTTTCCAGAATGGGTGTAAGAACCTTTCCTTAGTAGCAGTATATGAGTGTTCATTTCTCCATGTCCTTGGCCAATACTTGGTATTGTCAATCTTTAATTTTAACCATTCTGGTGGGAGAATAATGGTACCTCATTATAGTTTTAGTTAGCTTTATTTTAATGACTAATGAGATACAGCATCCTTTCATATGTTTATCGGACATTTGGATGTCTTCTTTTGTGAAGTTCAAGTCCATTGCCTATTTTTTCCCCCATGGGTTGTCTGTTTCTTGTGATTTGTATAGGTTCTTTATACACTTTAGATAAGAGTCTCCTAATTTTTATATGAGTTGGAAATATCTTCTGCTCTTGCTCTTCCCTTTTTGGTGATTTTTGAACAGAAAATTGTAATTTTAATATAGTTTACTCGATGAATTTTTTTTCATTGTTGATGCTTTTGGTGTCCTTTTTCATCAATCTTTACCTTTCCCGAGGTCAAACATACATTTCCTGTGTTATCGTCTAAAAGCCTTTTTGCTTTACGTTTCCCATTTAGATCTACAGATGACCTTCAACTTAGGATGGGGCTACATCTTGATAAACCCATCCTAAGTTGAAAATATCATAAGTAAAAAGTGCATTTAATACATCTAACTTACTGGACATCATAGCCTAGCCTAGCCTACCTTAAATGTGCTCAGAACACTTACATTAGCCCACAGTTGGGAAAAAATCATTTAACACAAAGCCTATTTTATGTTGAGTATCTATTTGTTTTGTTGAATATCTCATGTCATTTATTAAACACTGTACTGAAAGTGAAAAACAGAGTGGTTGCATGGGTACTCAAAGTATACAATTTCTACTGAATGTGTGCCACTCTCACACCATTGTAAAGTCAGAAAATCCTAACCCAAACCAGACCCACATCAGGGACCATCTGCACTATGGATGTTCCAATGATGGAGCTGATTAGCATAGGGTTTCTCAGTCTCTGCACTATGGACATTTTTGAGTGAGTAATTCTTTGTTGTGGGGGCTGTCCTGTGTATTGTTGGATATTTAGTGGCATCCCTAGCTTCTGCCTGCTAGATACCAGTTGTGGCAATAAAATTGTCTCTAGAATTGCCAGATGTTCCCTTATGGGGGTTGGGGAGGGGTTGCAAAATTCCTTTCAGTTGAGAATCAGTGGTTTAACATATAGTGTAGAGGTCAAGTTTCATTTGTTTTCTCATATGTTGCTCAATTGAATTTTTTTTTTTTTTTGAGATGGCATTCCTCCATGTTGGCCAGCCTGGTCTCAAACTCCTGACCTCAGCTGATCCACCCACCTTGGCTTCCCAAAGTTCTGGGATTACAGGCATGAGCCACCATGCCTGGCCTGCTCAACTGATTTTATTTCTTCCTTTATCCTCTTTATACCTTTTATTTATTTTTCTTTATTGCACTGGCTTGAACCTCTAGTACAATGTTGAACAGAAATGATGATTGGGGAAAACTCCATCTTTCATCATAAATTTAATTTTTTTTTACAGTGGGCTTGCTGAAAATATCCATTATCTCATTCAGAAAATTATCTTGTATTCCTTATTTGTTAGGAGTTTTTTTTTAAAACTAACTGTTGATTTTTTAAAAAATGCTTTTCTATATCTATGCAGATAATCACATGAATTCCCCTTAATTAAGTTAATGTTGTATTGAAAAAATATGTTATATTAATTGATTTTCCAACATAAACCCAATAACTAAGGTCTTGGATTATATTATCTTCTTCCTCCAGGGAAGTCCACCTCACTCACAAAAGTGTCAAGAGCACTGTTTGGACTCTCAGACTCTGAGCCTCCTCTTCTAGAATTAACAAATTACCTCGGGGGAAAGTAGCCCCAAATGCTTGGATTATATCTTCTTTTAAAGCATGACCTGGTCATCCTTTCTGCTTTATTAGTCCTCTGAAGGCTTCAAACATTTTCTTTATTAAAATATTTATCAAAAAATAATTATTATTGTTGTCATTATTATTGTGTTCAGCTTTTGTAGCTGTTGTCAGTGGAGAGGTTGGTCTCAATGATCTGATCAGTCATTACTAGAAATAGAAGTTTATTTTCTTAGAGAAATAAATATCAAGTATACAAAGTACACAAAGAAAAAGAAAACATATATATATATATATCCATCTGTACTATAATTTTTTATTATGTATTACAATCAAATAACCTATGCATCACCATATAGGTTAAGAATAAAACATTTAATGGCATGAACCCAGGAGGCGGAACTTGCAGTGAGCCGAGATCGCGCCACTGCACTCCAGCCTGGGCGACAGAGTGAGACTCTGTCTCAAAAAAAAAAAAAAAAAAAAAAAAAAAAAGAATAAAACATTTAAAATTTTTTAATTATCATTTCAAAATTCTTTTTATTTAAGAAAGAAGAAAATTATCACTTCTTCTAAGAAGAAACCTCTATGTGTCCCACTCTGATTACATTTTTCTCTCTCTGCCATCACTAACTTTTAGCTCCATTTTTGTGTTCAGCTTTCCTTGCTCTTCTTTACAGTTTTAGAACCTGTACTTTATTCCCAATTATATTGTTTAGTTTTGTCTGGTTTTGAGCAGTACGTAAATGACATCTTCTAAGTGTATGCTTTCGTGTCTCCATTTTTTTTGCTCAAGGTTATGTTTTTTAAGTTTATCCAAGATGACGTTTATTTTCCCTGCTCCGTAGTTTTCCACTGATATTCAGTGTATTTTTCCATTCTACTGTAGATGGACATTTGTATTGTTTCTGGTTTTCATGTATTATAAACTATAGATATATATAATATAAACAATATAGTAGTGAATGTTCTACACCTTTCTTGGTGTGCAAGAAAGGTTATAGGATATACATATCTTCAATTTTACTTAGTCATACAAACTCTTTTCCCAAGTGATTGTACCAATTTACAATCTCAAAGCAGTGTGTGACTTTCTATTGTGCTATAATATCGCTATCACTTGGTATTGACTTTGCCAATATGGTGAGCATGAAATAATTTATGTTGTGTATATCTCTGATGTCTGTTGAGGGTTGAGGTTGCATATTTCTTCATATGGGACCAAAAGCCTTTACTTTTCTCTGAAATACCTGTTCTTTTATCTTGCTCATTTTTTTTTTTTGACCGGGCTATGTATTAGTCAGGGTTCTCCCGAGAAACAGAACAAATAGGAGATACATAGGGAGAGACTTATTGTGAGGAATTGGCTCACATGTTTACAGAGACTGAAATGTCCCATGATCTGCTGTCCACAAGCTGGAGACCCAGGAAAGCTGGTGGTGTAATTCTATTCTGAGTCCAAAGGACTGAGCACTAGGAGAGCTGATAGTTTTATACTAGTCTATGGGCAGGAGAAGGCAGTTGTCTCAGCTCAGTCAGGCAGACATTAAGCAAAAATTCCTCCTTCCTCTGCCTTTTTTGTTTATTTAAGCCCTCAGTGGGTTGAATGATGCCCACCAACATTGAGGAGGCAATCTACTTTACTGGGTCCACTGATTCAAATACTAATCTTATCTTGGAAAACCCTCACAGACACACTCAGAAGCAATGTTTGGTCTGGGCACCCCATGGTGCAGTCAAGTTGATACATAAAATTAAGCATTGTGGGCTTTTTGCTCTTTTTCTTAGTGATTTCTAGGAGCTGTTCTATATTTTAGATAAGGACTTCTAAACAGAACTTTTTGTGATGATAGAAATGTTCTCTGTCTGCACTGTCCAATATGGTAACCACTAGCCACATGCTACTGAGCACTTGAAACTAGTGCAGCAGAGGAACTAAATTTTCAATATTATTTTTAGTGTATTTATTTATTTATGTATGTATTTTGAGATGGAGTTTTGCTCTTGTTGCCCAGGCTGGAGTGCAGTGGTGCGATCTTGGCTCACTGCAACTTCCGTCTCTCAGGTTCAAGTGATTCACCTGCCTCAGCCTCCCAAGGAGCTGGGATTACAGAGGTATGCACTACCACGCCCAGCTAATTTTTGTATTTTTGATAAATATGGGGTTTCACCATGTTGGTGAGGCTGGTCTCAAAATCCTGACCTCAGGTGATCCACCCACCTTGGCCTCCCAAAGTGCTGGGATTACAGGCATGAGCCACTGTGCCCAGTCTATTTTTAGTTTTAATAGCCATATATCTAATAGCTGCCATCTTGGACAGCACAGGTCTAAGTAACAATTATTTGTTGGCTTTAAGTTTTGCAAATGTCTTCTCCAAGTTTGTGAACTGTCTTTTCACTCCTTTCAAGTTGCTTTTGATGAACAGAAGTCCTTAATTTTAATGTATTGAATATTATTAACCTGTTCCTTTACAGTTTGTGTATTTATAGATCTTGTTTATAAAATCCTTTCTTTTACTTTCTCATCTTAGTATATTTTCTTATACTGAGATCCGAGGAACTGATTTTTGTGTTTATAATTTTCTTCCCTCATGAGTCATCAGTTTTCCTAGCACAGTTTACTGAATGGGCCTTCTTTTCCTCACCAATCTGCAGGACTGGCTGTATCAATCAGGGTACTGGCAAGAAACAGAAGTCACACTCAAACATTAACATTAAAGAGAGTTTAATAAAGGCAGTATTTACAAAGGAGAGGCTGAGGTAAGGGAAACTAATAGGTGATGAAGCAACTTGGGGCTGGCAAGAGCTGAAACTCTTACCACTTCTAACCGTGAGAGTCAAGGAAAGGCAGGAGTTACTGGACCCAGAGGGAGGAGTGGAGGAAGGCCTCCAAATAGAAGGGGAGACTTCCACAGAGAAACATACCAGACACCTTGACCCAGGAGAGACAGAGTTGCCCAGAGGACTAAACACCTGTCTGCTCAACCTCATGCTGTCCCTCCTGTAGATTTGGTGCTAAATCCACCATAACCCAGCTGGAAACCAGAGGGCAGGGAACCCACCAATGCAGGCCACAGAGGTCTGCTCTGGGGTACAGAACTGAGTGGAGCAGGTTGGAGACTGCATCTGAGTGAACAAATAAACCATCAAGCACACCTGCATAGTTATAAATCTATTTTCTATAAATGCATGGGTAGGTACAGGATCTCTCTCCATACTGTGCCACTGATCTATTTGTCTGCAGCACTCCATGCTGCTTTAAGTACTAAAGCTTTAAATATATTTTCATATTTGAGAGGGCAAGAATCATCACCTTGTTTTTCCTCTTCAGGAATGTCTTGGCCATTCCCTGCCTTTTGTTCTTCCATTTATATTTCAGAATCAGCTTGCCAATATTCATGAAGAACTCTATTGGAATTGTGATGGGAGTTGCAATGAGTCTGTAGATCAATTGGAAGAGAGCTGACATATTTACAAGTCCTTCCAAGGATAGGGTTTATGTCTCCACATACTTAGGTCTTATTTAATTTCTTAATAAGATTTTATCATACTCTCTATAAAGAAATTCCTTTTTTTGTTAATTTTTTTCTAGGTACATATTTTTGTTGCTATGGTAAATATCTTTTTTTAAAAAAATAAAAAAGTCCTTTTTGCCTGATGCTTGTATATAAAAATGAAATTATTTTTGTCTATTTTGGACTGAGCAACCTTACTAAATTATCTTAGTAATTCTAATGATTTACCTGGGAGTTCTTTGGCATTTTCTTTGCAGACAGACATATTATCTGCAAATAATGATAGTGTTGTTTCTTCCTTTACAATCCATATATCTTTACTTTTTAATCTTCTGTACCATTTAGGACTTCTAGTTAAGTGTAGAATAGAAGTTGATATTAGCAGACATCCTTAACTTTCAGGCTGCTGATTTTCAGAGGAATGCTTTCAATATTTCAACATTAATTATAATGCCCTTTGTAACTTCTTGTAGAAGCACTTTATCACATTAATCAAATGCCCCCTACTATTTCTAGGTTAAGTGTTTTTGTTTGTAACATGAAAGTAAGTCAAATTTTATTAAATGCTCCTACTGCATTAATTGGGGTTATCATAGGAGTTTTCTTCCAACTGCATTTGGAATAATCCAATTTCTAATTGCTAAATTCCTACCCAGTTTTCAAGGGTCCCCAAAGACCTCCCTGATCATTCCCCACTCCCTATCACTTTTCCTCTCCCTTTATTTCATAGTCCCTTTGTAGATGGAAATCGTATATTCACGTATGCATCCCCCAATGCCCAGCACACAAGCACATAGTAAATGCTAACAAAATGTTGGTTGAATTATGGAGCGAGTCATTCTTATGGCACTTTATAGCTTTGATTTTATAGTTTCATATCCACGTTTCTTTTCTCCCCTCTGGACTGGAAGCTTTTGAGGGCAGAGTCCACATCTGATTATTCTAGTTATTCTTCTAGGACCCAATCCAGGGCCTGATTCAGAGCCTTGTTCACCAGTGGATGATTCCTTGCTTTCCTTGGTAAACTCCATCCTCAAAACCATCCAACCAGTCTTCCAGGAGTAGCCAATCTCTCTTCATGGTCCCCTCTGCAGAGAGAGAGGTTTGTTTCACTCTCACCCTCAGGGAACCAGGCCAGTTCTGATGACTAAGGGCAAAATAATTTGCTCCTTTGCTGAGATTAATTTCTAAAAAATGATTTTGCAATAGCCTGGGCTTGACTGGCCGGGGGTGAAGGAAGGAGAAAGAAGCTATAAAGAGCATTTCTTCCCCCTAATGAAACTGAACCAAGGACAGGGCAATAAGCCAGGGAGTCAGCCACTGATGGGTCTTTACTCAGCCCTTACTTTGTGCCCGGCCCTGTTGCTAGGCATTGTAGAAGTGGGAGAGACATGCTGGCCTCTTTCCTGAATGCTTAGAATTTATTTTTCACCTTGGAAACAGAAATTTCACATTTGACAAGTTAAACAATACGACAAGGACATCTGTTTACTCTTTCATCCATTTATTCTTCCATTCATTTATTCATATAGTATTTCAAAGCCTCTGCCACGTGGTGGGTATTGTGCTAAGCACTGGGGAATTCAGGATTGAAGAGATGCCACCCCTGGCCTTAGGCTGAATAAGGGAGTTGGTTAATTAAACAGCTGTAGTACAGTGTGATATATGTGGTGGTCAAGGTATGTTTTCAAGTGCTGAGTTGGGGAACAACAGGATACAGGGACTCTCAGAGGGAGTAATGAATGGATTATCAGAGGACATGAATTTGGTGTAGAAGTTTATTATCAGGATAAGAGAGAAGGATATATGGAAAGTTGTGGCGACATGGAGAGCACAGGAAGTTTGGAAGATGATGACTGGCATGACTGGAGTTCAGGGACAGGATGGAGGATGAGAAGGAAGAAGGCCAGGAAGGCAGGCAGGGACCAGGCCCTTAACTCACAGTGAGAAGTATTGGGAGCCTTCACCTCAGGGCATCAGAAGTCATTTAAACATTTCAGCAGGGAGTAATGTGATCTGATTCGTGTTTTAGGTTCCAAAAGGTCAGAGCAGAGAGAATGGATAGGGAGAGTGGAAACTGGAATGAGGAAGGCAAATGAAGAAAAGTGTTTGAGCTGAGCCTTGAAGGACGGGCAGGATTGACTGAGTAAGGATGAGAGGGTGTGGCGTCCCAGGCAAAGGGGATGGCGAAACTTCCAGTATAGAAATTGGGAAGCAGTGGGAGATCAAGGGACCAGTGAAGAGATCAGACTGATTGGAATCCAAGGAAGGTCATAAAGTTTGGAAGTGGGTGGCACAAATTAGGGGGACATCTGGGGGCTCAGAAGCCTGTAGAACCAAGTGAAAAGGGGTCCAGCAAAGACTCCAAAATCTTAGAAATTGGAGATATAGCAGAGGGTAGTGGGAAGAGATTAGCTGGAGATGAAAAAACCTAGATTCTAGACTCAGCTCTGCCACTAACTTGCTACATGAGTTTGAGCAAATTATTTCTTCTCTCTAGGTCTCAGTTTTCTCACTTATAAAATGAAAGTGCTGGCCTAGATCTCTTCTAGCACTGGCAATTTAGGATGCCAAGCACTAGCCTCTATCCTTCCATTCCCAAGTGTGTTTGCATTTGCCCCAGGCCATCCCAGATCATGCTCACTGCCTCACTGCAGCCTGCCAAGCTGCATCTCAGCCAGAGGAAGCAGAATTAGTGGATGAGACAAAACAAGACAAAAATACGCATAATATAAACCCTCAAAGAAGGAAGGAAGGCTATTAAAGCATGAAGCAGGGAGAAGCAGTGATGAAGATAATTAGGAAAACCTAATTATTGGAATAACAGACTCAACATATAGGTTGCACAACAGAAAGGAAAAGCTGAAGAATAATGTATCTGTTAGGTTTTGCTGTGTAACAGGCCACTGCTAAACTTAGTGGCCATTTATTACTGCTCATTGTTCACATGTCACTTAAGCACTGCTGTTGAGCTGGGTCAGACACAGTTGATTTCAGCCTTGCTCATGCATTTGTGGCTAGCTGGAAGGTCTGCTGGGGGCTAGCTGGTTTGGGATCATCTCATTCACATGTCTGACAATTGTCTGGATGTCAGCTGGGACAAAGGAGCTGACTGGGTCACATGTCTTTTAAGATTATTCAGTATGCACACCAGGGCTTGTCTACATGGTGCTGTGTTTGAATGTGTCCCCTCCAAAATTCATGTTGAAATTTGATCCCCATTGTGGTGGTCTTATGAGGTGAGGCCTTTGGAAGTTGATTAGACCATTAAGGCCCCACTCTCATGAATGAGTTAATGACCTTAGGAAAGAAGGTTTTAGAGAGTTTGCCTTCCACCAGATGAGGACAAACAAAAAGGTACTATCTTGAAAGCAGAGAGCAGCTGTCATCAGATACCAATGGGAGCACCTTGATCTTGGACTTCCAGCTTCCTGAACTGTGAGACATAAATTTCTATTGTTTCTAAACTACTGAGTCTGTGGTATTTTATTATAGCAGCTTGAGCAACTAAGACATGTGGTGGTATCAGGATTCTAAGAGAGAGACTGGAAGTGTACAAATGGTCAGAATATGTCACAAGGCCAGCCAAGAGTCAAGGATGGGGAAATAGATTCCACTGGTGATGCAGAGTAACACTACAAAATGGCATAGACAGAGGAAGGAATGAGGGATTGTGGAAATTTTTTTCCCAATTTATTAAATTGAATTCTCTGGCCAGAGTTATTCACATTCTTCCCAAATGCAAATATACTTACTCCCATTCCAGTACCCCACAAAATTTCTCACTGAACTATGATGTCAAACTTGGAGTCAAGCTTGGATCTCATGATCTCTCTCAGTTTCCAATGAGACTTTTCAAATGTGGCTCCTCTTCACTTGAAGACCCCTGAATGAAGAAGATAAGTTACTTGACCCACACCTCACTAAAACACATTGGTGAGACAGGTAAAGTGTAGATGTAATGAAAACTTTTATTCAGAAGGGGGAAATAAGAAGCAAATAGCACTCACTGGTCTATAGCACTACTGAAATCCAGCTGGGCTAATATTAACAGGTCTTCCTACCGAAGAGGAGGAAATATTCCTTGATTAGACCTAAACTCTGCTCTGTGGGAGTGACTTCTCAGTCTGTTTTTTATCTCTGTCTTTCGAGGCCACTTTTTGGGATTACCAAGACTGGCCTCATTTGCAGCTGGGTGGCTTTCTCAATTTGATTCCTCTCTGTAGAAAGTTGGGGACCAGAAGCCCTCTTATATTTGAACCACCTTAGATTTCAGTCCACATCTTAATGCAGGCTGGTAGCACTTTTACATGTTCAGCTCCATTAAAAACCGTGTGGGTTTCCTATAAATCTGATTCAAGTCCAACCTATTTGACAAAAGTCATGCCAATTGTCTTTGAGATATGACCCTCTCTTTAGACTTATTCACAGCTACTTTGGGTTTGTCCGGACAGCTATAAGATGATGTCCTTAAAGTTCCTAGAATTGTTTTTTTGTCTAGAATAAAGGGTCTACTTAAGATGCAGTAACTTAATTCTGTTGATTTTAACAAAGGATGTCTGTAGGGAAAATTGCACAAAGCTTCCCCTGGCTTGAAAACTACCTGCCTGGATCATGACAGTTCCTTTGGTCATTACTAAGGAGCCATGGTGTTCAAAGTAGGCTCTTCCTATGGACAGGCAGTATAAGTATTGCCTATGAAGTGTGCTAAGAGAGGAACCAGGAAGATTCCACTTCAGACTCAAAAATCTTTTTTATTTCTCCCATTCCTTAAGTTCCTTCAATGTAGACTGATTGCTTTTGGTCAACTGCATCAATTGCATTAATCTGTCACAGAGGATCTACCATGCATGGCCATTGTCATGGATAAAGTACGTTAATTACTTTGCTCAGTGCCTTGCCCTTAGTAAGTGCTCAGGATATCTTAGTTCCCTCCTTCCAGTTCATTCCTACTTTTCCTGAGGCTTCTCTCTTGCAATTTACGTTACACCAGAGGAGGGAATAGAGTAAGGGTCTGTCACTTCCATGTAAGTGAGTTTGTTGGTTGGTTCCTTGAACAAATACTTATGAAGTGCCTACCCTGTGCCAGGCGCTGGGACTATGTTCCTGAATGAAGTCCCTGACTTTATGGAGCTTACAACAAAGTAGGGGGCAGATAGACAGAAAATAAGTCAATAACCCATAAAATAATCACAGACTGTGATAACACTAGGATGGAAACAAGGTGAGGGGGCTGAACTGGGCAGCTGGGGAACTCTGTATGACTGATGATAGCTGAGAATGAGGAGGAGGGAAGGGAAGGCTGGAGAGGAATGAGAAAAGGAGGCTGAGGACAAACAGGCTTCCTGTGCCTCCTCCACGATTTTGCCCCATGACTGCAGAAAGGACACTTTAGTTCAAATAAACAAATAAATCTAGAGCAATATGATCTGTCATAGCAAATGCAACACATTTAGTCAGGATTCCCTCAAGGATTGGAGCAATAGACTTGGGTGTCAGGAGCCCTCAGTTTTAATGCTAGCATAGCCTCCTACTCCCTGTGTGCCTTTGAGAGAGTCCTCTCCCTTCTCTGGACTCCTGGATCCTGGAGTCTATACTGATTGGGTGGGACTCAGTGCTGTCTGACCACCTATGGCTTGATGAAATGACCAGCACCTTCCATGGAAGTTTTAGCATAGCTCCAGAAGGCTTATGGCTCTGTCATTGCTGCCCATAGCTGTTAGAATTCCTCCTTCTCTGCCCAGTTGTGCAATTCTCTGCCTCACTTCACTGGGTTCCAGCTCTAGGCCATCTTTTCTTTTAAGTGTTTAGTCAGAGCTCAGACAGTTGGCAATTCACAGTGCCCCTGGTGCAATGATGATTTGGCCTGGATGCTGTTCCAGAAAGTCATTGATAACTCTTAGTTCAATCAGAATGCTTGAGGAGTACCACGTTCTGTGCATTTAAAACATTCTTCTCCAAGAATAAGAACAAGCAGTCACAATACACATCAAAACAAAAGCCACCATTTATTTAGTGCCTACTATGTGTCAATGAGCTAAGATCAGTGCATTTCATCCTTACATCAGTCACAGGAAATTGCCACAATTTCACAGATTAGGAACTTAAGCTCAGAGACTTTAAGCCAGCCAGGGGTGGAGGCATGATCCTGATCCATGAACATCTAACTCTGGAAGTCCAGTCTCTACCATCATGCTGTTTTACAATTCTTTTTACCAGCTGCATGGAAGAACAGCAGGAAGGCCAGGTAAGGGTGGGATCTGCCTCTGCCTGACTCTCCTTGTCTGAATCTTCCCTTTTTGCTGGCCTCCACCAGCAAAGGAGTGTTGCTATTTTGAGGTGACTTTTCTCAAGCTCACCTAGCAAGCACTCCTGGGAAAGTATTACTCAACCGTATCTGTGGTCACAACCTTGAAGCTGATATCTCCTTTCCACTTTCCTAAAACCATTGAGTAAAGTAGAGACCCTGCTCTTCACATAACTTCCTATAAGTTGGTGACATAATTCATCTGAACTTCAAATACAGACCCTTAGATGGCACCATGGCCATGGGATGCAAGAAGTGGGAACTACCACTACAGGTGTGATTGTGCCAGGTCCCTTTAGGAATAAACCTCCCAAGAGCAGGGACGTTCAGCCATCAGCTGTCAGCCATCTGAATGATATATAATTCAAGCAACACTGTTATATTCATCTCTGCATCTAGACCTTCAATCAATCATATGTGTGTGTCCTGGGGACAGGGCTCCCCAAGATATAGCCCTTTCAGCTGATAAGAATTGGATGTTGGGATATTTCAGTGACACAGAACTGCACTAGAGGAAGTTGAGGGGCAGGACAGGGCTTGGGATTTGCTCTTCTAACAGCAGAACAATGTCTTCCAGCTCCGGAATCATTCCACCTCTCCATTCTCTTAGCCCAGTGTCAGCTCCATCCAAGGCTGGTTCTGCTCTCGGTCAAAGGACAGCGGCCAATGGCAGCAGGGGCTGTACTCTTAGAAGAGAGACTTTGTTTTTCAAGGTTTTATATTAAGAGACTTTCTCAGAAATCCCCCAGGAAGCTTTTCCTTGGACTTCATTGACCAGAAGATTAATAGACTCTCCGTCGTGGTTTACAGCAATCAGAGCCCACACATCTTCCCTGAGTCACTCATGAGTGAAGTTGAGAGGTTAAGACCTGAACACATTCAGGCTTCGGTAAGGATGGAGTAAGATGGCTGCCAAGAGGTGGCCAACAGCGTCCACAGTTCAATTCCATGCTGGTCTAGTTATAGAAACTCCAAATTCCTGAACTTAGATTCTTTGGACCTGCACATGAACTTATTAATTAACCTGTGACTCTGTGGTGTGCAGTAGCTTGTTCTGAAATTTGGGTACAGGGTGTGAGGGTCAGTTCACCATAGCCCAGGCAGATAGAGAGGAAATGACGTGGTGAGCTGGGGCTTGGGACAATATCTGGAAGGGCAGGACAGGCACTTGGACACATTTTTCTCAAAGCTTAGGCCTTACTTCATCTGAATTAGAATCACATGACTGTGGAGGGGGGGAGTGAGATGGGGTGGGACAGACCTTACAACATAGATTCATAGACCTTTTGTTCAGACTCTCTGGGGCGAGGGTCCAGGAAGTTGCATGATTGACAAGCTCTCTGGGGGATTCTTAAGCACCCTGGACCAGAGCTTATGCTGAGCTGTAGAGACTGACTCTGGAAATATAACTAAGAGGGTGAGTCCAGGGCAGGAGTCTTCATCACAATTCATCACATAGTTGGTATTTGGGGTTCAAGGTGAGGGAATTGATCCCAATATAGTGACAAAGAATCTAAGCTAGGTTGAATTGTCCTGGGCCAGGCCAGGCAGTGAGCGATGATATTTATTCATTGCATTTTTCAACCAACATTTATTCAAGCCCCTTACATGATAATCCCTGAAGATACAGCTCAAAAAGTCCCTGTTTCAAAGAGTCCCAGTGCAGTGTGTTGGGGAGATGCAGACACGTGGACAGATATTCACATTACATGACAAGGGTCATGGTGACACACAGGGGCTCTGGAAGCACTCAGGAGAGGCCTAGTCCAGTCTAGTGGGGTGGATTAACTTCCTAGGCCTGCAAATTAACAAATTATTACATACCTGGTGGCATAAAATCACAGAAATTTATTCTTACACGTTTGGAGCCCAGAATCTGAAATCAGTTTCACTGGGTCAAAATCAAGGTGTCAGGCCTCCCTCCAGAGGCCCCAGGGGAGGATTTATTCCTTGGTCTTCCAGCTTCTGGCGGCGACCGGCACTCCTTGGCTTATGGCTGCCTCTGCCTCTATGGTCACATTGCCCCCTCCTCTTCTGCGTCTACTCTTTTCCACCTTCCTCTTATGTGAATACATGTAATTGCATTTAGGGCCCAAGTGGGTAACCCAGGATAATCTCCCCGTCACAAGATCCTTAATCACATCTGTAAAGCTATTTTTGCCCTTTAAGGTGACATTTACAGGTTCATAGATCAGGAACTAGATATTTTTGGGGGGTGTTATTTAGTCTACCACTGGGGGCAAGGGGAAAGGAGGCTCTTGACATGAGTCAATAAGGAGAAATAAGAGGTAGCCCGATGCAGTAGATAGGAAAGAACATTCTAGAAAGAGCTAGAGCATGCACATAAACACCCAGATCTGGGAACTGCAAATCGGTTTTATGAATGGAGGCTCACAGCACAGAGGAAGTGCTGAGGTGCGAGAAGAGGTGGAGGAGGTGGGCTAGGGTCAAAGGATGGAGCTCCTGGGGCATGGGCTATGGTCCACAGCTCATGGGGAGTCATCAAAGGTGTGTGAGCACATGAGTGACAGCAGCAGAGTTGCATTCTGCTGTGCTGTGGAGAATGGATTCCAGGGGGACCATTCAGTAGGATATTGCAGTGGTGCTGGGTGGAATATAGTTAGACCTGAACAAAGCAGGTGAATCCAGACAATTGGAGGGATCTGACTGGTGGGGAAAGTGAGAACAAGGGGAGAGTCAACACAAGACTCCCAGGTGTCTGACATCCATGGATAAAAAGGGGCCCCTGAGGGAGCATCTGGGAGAGGAGGGGACGGATGAAGCCTTGCCCAATGGACATGTTGATTTGAGGTGGTCATTATGGGTCACCAGGTGTCTGGGAAGCAGAGGAATGTATGGGCCTGGAAACAAGGAGAGGAATCTGGGCTGGAGACTTGGATTTGGATGCCCACACATGTAGGTCGTAGGTAAAGCTGTGGCTGTGAATGTCGTCATCTCAGAAGACAAGGAGTAAGCGGATGGATTGACTAAAAAGGCCTTCACAAGGGAGACTGGAAAGATACAGCTGTGGAGGCCGGAGAAGTCTCAGGACTTAGGGCTCAATACAGCGTGCATGGCTGGGATCTTTGCATTTTAAAGAGAGATTGGGGAAAGGATAGTGCTAACACCAATAGTGCTAGGTTTGTAATGGTGAAATTTGGGGGCTCTGTGGGAGGAATATAGGGTAACTGCCTATACACATGACTTAAATCGTGTATACAGGCAGTTACTCTGTCTGTTTGCTGGCCCAGCCAGTTGTCAGCTTGTTGGAAGCCTCTGTGATACCTGAGTGCCTGTTTGGGACTCAGGGAGGCCCCAGTAGCATCAGGAAGCCAGCTGCATTTGTTGTTGACTCTTAGCACGCATTATACACCAACAGCATGGCTGAAGTAGAATCCAGGGTTGCGGGATGGGCAAAGAGACAGCCATCTATGCTTCTCAAATATCTTGTGGCTATTGGACCTGTGAAGTAAGCCTTTTCCCAGAGTCCTTTCCTGTTTCTGCTCCTCCTTATCTCACAGGAATGTTGAGGAATTCAGAGATTCAGATTGCTAAAGCAGGTACTTAGGTGAGCAATCTGAGATCCAGAGGGTGGAAATTCTTTCTTTCAGAGGAGCTGGTACTGATTATGTGACAGCCTTGAGTCCCCCCCTCAGAGCCCACTGCTGTCTTCTTCAGGATCTGGTCTCTGGTACTGAGATGATGATCACAATTATTAGTAATAACATACTTTCTTTCTTTCTTTTTTTTTTTGATGGAGTCTCACTCTGTCGCCCAGGCTGGAGTGCGGTGGCGCGATCTCAGCTCACTGCAAGGTCTGCCTCCCAGGTTCACGCCATTCTCCTGCCTCAACCTCCTGAGTAGCTGGGACTACAGGAGCCCACCACCATGCCCAGCTAATTTTTTGTATTTTTTAGTAGAGACGGGGTTTCACCGTGTTAGCCAGGATGGTCTCGATCTCCTGACCTTGTGATCTGCCCGCCTCGGCCTCCCAAAGTGCTGGCATTACAGGCGTTAGCCACCTTGCCGGGCCAACAATAACATACTTTCTTACCATCTTGGTAGGGTCTTTATACCTTCATATTTGCTCAATCTCCAAACCCATCTGATAAGTATGAAAAATGCTGTTTATAGCTAAAGAATCAGGCTCAGGATCAGGGATTTGTCTAAGACCCAGGCCCAGAACCCAGGTGCTCTTGACTCTAAATCCCACGATCCTCCCCATCCCTGTGCAGCTCTACCACAGGGTTGCAGAGCTCTGGGTTGCAAGGCCCAGTGCTGATGACACCTGGATGGCTTGCTGGAGACTCCAGGACCATGCTACAGGCTGTTGAGAACTGCTGGGCACTTGCCAGATGGCTCTATCAGAAAGGGGGGAAAGCCCCACAGAAAGGCAGGGAGAGGCCACAAACACAGATGACTTCCCAGCTTTGTTTTGGACCAACTCTGGGCTATCTGACAGAGCTGAATGCTTTGCTGCAGCTGAGAACATGTTTCTCGGCCTTAAGAAACAAGCTCTCAAGCTTTCAGCTTTTAAAAATATAAAGCAAGTAATGCATTCAACAGATATCACCCCATCACTGAGGTCTTCCCTGTCACCCATCCCTAAGTCTCAAACCATCTGTCTTTGAGCCTCCATGGAGCCTGACTATTGCTTGCCCAAATCCGGAGCCTCAGCCTGGCACATACATAAACCCTTCCCTTACCCCTACCCAAAGATTAAGGCTCACTCTTCTTGTACCTTGCCCATTCTTCACCGCAGACCTGATCTCTCCCTACCAATTCTTGAGCCTCATCCCAGCCTTGACAGTAACTGCATCCCTTACCCAAATACTAAACCTCAGTCCATATCAGACCCCATCTCATCCCTCACCCCATACCCAAATCTACCACCATCCCTAACACCAACAATCCATCCCTTACCCAAACCCAAAGACCTAACTGTACCCCCATTACACCTTAATTTCATTCTTGAGCCTCGGTGCTAGGGGTGAAGGGGGTTATTGCACACATCACCAGGAAATTTCATAAATGCCCAAAGGTTAATCATTTCTTTTTGAGGCTCTCTAAGTGTGGCTGTCACTTTGTCCAAGAGTCAAAGTGGCTGCATCAAAACAACACTGCCCAAAACTGAGGCCAAGGTGTGTGAAGACACTGTGCAATCTCCCTCTGCAGTCCTGTTGTTCTCAGATCAGAAGGAGAGAGTTGTTTTGCATTCAGTAAATTGAGTCATCACGTGAGTACTACAAATGGAGCCTGAGACAAGTGCAGTCATTACTCTGTGTAGTGACATGGTGTTGGAGCCAGCTCTGAGAAGGAAAATGCAGGCACAAACCATCCATCTTTTCAAGCGAACGAGAAAGTTTCATTTTTCAGATCTGCTAATGTTCCTTAGGAACCTGGTATTTTCTATCCTTCCAATTGCTCATTGGATTGTCTTCCCTATGCCTTTCTAAATGATTGACTTTCCAAAGTGCTTTGGCTCCCTGAAAAATGAAAGGGGTCTGGAAATATCAGGTGTGTTATAATTACCTCTGGCAGCACCATTGGGTAGGCCAGGCGACCCTCATCTCAACGTGTCTGCGTTAACTCTAGCCATCTTTCTTTGGAAAAATGTCAGCGTGATTAGAAATGGCTCCACACTGAATTGGAGGAAAAAAAATCACCAGTCATTATATTTTTTAAATGAATTTTTCTTTTTTTTGTATCAGCCCCAAGTTAGAATTTTAATTTGCAGAAACTCCCAAGAAATTTCAGTCAGTGTTGTACTTAGACCAAAGCTTGATTTAGGTTGGCACATTAAATACTCACTCCTGCTTTTAAAGTGCTGTACACTTTCCAGAATAATGATGCTATCCATCCCTCACAATATCCCTGTATGGAAGGCACTGTTACCTGCTTTTCACAGATGAGGGAATGGAGGCTCAGGGGCTTCAGCGACTTGTCCAGATAGGGGAGGTTTTCTGGTGCCCCATCTCCTGAGCGTGGACCTGCACTCTTGCCAGCATGGTGCTGACTGCCCTGGGGAGGGCAGCTAAAGCCCAGGAAGGCCTGGGTGACATGTCAGGTATGACTGACCTGGAAGAGGTAGTGTAGATATCAGCCAGGACATGATGACAAACTTAGAAATTCAGTTCACTTTGCTATTACCAAATATCTAGAGGCTTCATATGATGCCAACTGAATATCCAGATTTTTGACCCACTTGTTTTTTGTCTGGGTCATTGTTAATATGTGATCTTTTGTAACAGAAAGAGCCCCATGCTCGATCTACATGATCTTTTTTAATTCTTGCAATAACGCTTTGAGAGATAGATACAATTATCCTCATTTTACTAATAAGAAGTTAAATAACTTGCCTGAGATTGCACAACTTCGGGGCAGAGTCAAGATTTGAACCAAGATCTGGATTACTCTTACCCACTGCAGTAAACCTATTCTCTGTAAGTCAGAAGAAAATGGAATTCTAGTTTGAGTTTTTCTTTTTAGTTCTGTGTCCTCAGATGAGTTAACAAATCCATTGAATATTTATTGAGTGTATATATATATATATATATATTTTTTTTTTTTTGAAACAGGGTCTCACTCTGTTGCTCAGGCTGGAGTGCAATGGCACGATCTCAGTTCACTGCAGTCTCCACCTCCTGGGTTCAAGCGATCTCATGTCTCAGCCTCCTAAGGGCTGGGACTAGAGGCGCAAGCCACCATGCCTGGCTAATTTTTGTATTTTTTGGTAGAGACAGGGTTTCACTATGTTGGCCAGGCTAGTCTTGAACCCCTGACCTCAAATGAGTCCGCCTTGACCTCCCAAAGTGCTGGGACTACAGGTGTGAGCCACTATGTCTGGCTGATAATACATTTTTAAACAACTGACGAGCAAGCAACTTAGTTTTAATGACTGACAAAACAAGTAAATTCCTTCATCTCGTGGATGAGAATCCATCCATAAACAAGCGAGTTGGGCAAGTTTTTCTCAAAGGTTCTTTCTAGAGCTCATATAGTATGAGTCTGTGATGTTGACAGGTTAGATTTGCAACAGAGTCGTGCCCAAATCTCTCAGATGTGCATCTCGGTTTTCACAATGTCAAAGGTGATCTCTCCCACGCTTCAGAGAGATTCCCTGAATTCACCACCTGTGAGAAGTTATTTATCTCCTCTATGTACTATTTTTATACAACTACCTGATTTAATCCCTAACACCAAAAACTTAAGCTGTTTTATTATCATCTTAAAAATGAGAAATGGAGACTCGGTGATTATAGCCACTTGCACAATGTCATAGAACTAATACAAGATAAAGCTGGGTCTTGACATTAGAAGAATCAACACAACAGCTGCTGCAACCTAGCATGCACCGTGGGAGTAACTCAGGCCCCAGAAGAAGCTGGCTTAGCCTGAGAGTGCATCAAGCTCATTCACCCAAGCTTCTAAAAATACCATTCAGAGACGTTTGGTGGGGTCACAGGTCACCTGCCTCCCCACAGACCGTCTGACATTTGTCACACTAGATCTTTTTTATTCTCCTTGCGACCTTGTCTGTGAGTCAGCCCTTGTCATATGGTAAGACAGACTAGCATGAAATGGAGCTGTCCAGGTGATCTTTTGGAACCTCTGAGATTCCTGTTGCATGACACAGGGATACTCAGTCTCCCTGAAGCCCACCTGTCTCGGGCCAAGAAATGAGTGCAGCCTTCAGGAAACAAATGTCTCCAGTACTTGAATGATGTCACTTGTATTTCCTGAAGTGTGACAGCCTCTCGCTCCTGACAGGTGGTCATTATACCTCATCCTGGGCTACATCACTGTCGTTGTAAATAAATGAGGTTGAAGCAAGTTTCTTCATTTCCACAGCTAAAGAGCTTCCAGATAATATCTCTGCCGTGACTAAAACCATGCAGGGGAACAAAATAAGAGTTGATTTATCAAACATTCAGTAACTGAAAAAACAGAGTTGGAGAATCTATCAAATGACTATGTGGTAACCAATTTTAGCTGGTAGTTTAGATTAAGGTGGTTTTGTTTTCTGTTTGTAGCTAGAGGCCCAGAGGGAGGACCCCGAGCTCAGGAAGTGAGGATGCTGGTAACATAGCATCACACAGAAAAGAATGGAAAGGCCGGGCATTATTATTACGACTAACCCCTTTCATTCTTTCTTTTACTTTCCACTTCTTTCTGCCTGATTCCCCAGGAAAGCCTTTCCATTTTCCTTCACTGTGAATCAAGAAGCAATTGTAATCATGGTCAGCACATACTATAGTCATCAGGGTACAGACACTTATCAAGACAAGTGACGTGGCCATTTCAAAGTGAAATCAGGTAATTCCTGAAAGTTCCCAGACTTTCCTCTTAGAAATATTGCAACAAAAACTTCCTACTCATCCTGCTTTAGTTACACACAACACAGTTCTTCACTGAGTGGCAATATTCATAAGTAGAAAATGAAGTCTTTTTCAACATTATCATGTTTCCAATGGATTTAGTTTCTACTGTGGTAAGAGCATTACTCTGCAAACATATTTGAACAAAATCCTATAGTATTTTGATGACCTTCTTCCTTCTAGCTTTTGTGGGCTAGCCTGGGCATCTAATGGACATTTAGGACATTACTTCCTGTGGACACTGGGTTCTGCATTCAACCAGCCAATTTACAAATGATTCTTTGGAATATAGCTTATCTGCTGTTGTGTGTAGCAAAATAAAATTATCATCTCAGTTTCTCAGATGTGGAAATTAAGAAATAAAATCTGGAGTGTTGGAGCTCTTGTGCCAATGCAGTGGCAGCTATTCCTTTTCCCTTCTTTCTCTGGACACCAACAGGGAGAAGCCACCTGCCCATCTTTGCTGGTCTTCTTGTCCAGTTCTTGTGTGTTCACTGAGAAGGAGCTGTGACTGGAGGCAGAGGCCAGGCCCATTCACTGTTTTTAAATGTAAATATAACTTACATACAGCAAATCATATACAACTGAAATGTACAGCTCAATGAAAATTTGCAAATTTATACAGCTACGTAACACCATCTACATCAAGATGTAGAATAACACAGCATGGCAGCAGGTTTCCTCCTCAATCCCCTGCCAGTCAATACCCTCTGCCCCAGTGGTAGCCCACTATTCTGACTTCTTTTAACATAGATTAGTTTTTGGTCCACTTACTTAGAAAACTTTCTTAGGTTGAGGTATAATTGAGAAACAATAAATTGTACAGATCTTAACTGTTAACTTTAATGAGTTGTGACAACATATACCTGTGTAACCACTGCTCAGAACAAAATGTAGAACATCTCCATCACCATAGGCAATTCCAAATGCCCCTTCCAATAAATCCTCTTCCCTTTTTGTTTTGACAGGGTCTCACTCTGTCACCCAGGCTGGAGTGCAGTGGCACAATCTCGGCTCACTGCAACCTCCACTTCCTGGGTTCAAGTGATTCTTATGCCTTAGCCTCCTGAGTAGCTGGGATTATAGGCACCCACCACCACACCTGGCTCTTTTTTTTTTTTGTATTTTTTGTTTTCTTAGTAGAGACGGGGTTTCACTATGTTGGCCAGGCTGGTCTCGAACTCCTGACCTCAAATGATCCACCCACCTCGGGCCTCCCAAAGTGCTGGAATTACAGGCGTGAGCTCTTCCTTTTCTTAGCAACTACTTCCTGATTTCAAACACTGTACAGTAGTTGGGCTTGTTCTCCGATTTCATATAAATGGAATCATCCAGCGTGTGCTCTTTAGGGTCTGGCTTCATTCACTTGACATATAGACATATGTATTTTTAGCTTCACCTACAGTGTTGCACGTTATCAGTAGTTAGTTCTTTTGTTCCCACTAAAGAAAGTTTTATTGGCTCCATTTCTTAGATTCAGAAGCTAATACCACAGTAACAAAAATTTCAAATACATATAATTTGACCCCAGTTGTTTAAAAAAAGCTCAAATATACACATATACCACTGAGACAGGAAAAGATAAATACTGTGTACTAAAAAGTGCTCTTGGTAAACTCTAGACAGTGAGAGATTACGGATGATTGCTTTTCTTCTTTTTATTTTCTGAGTATTTCAGTTTCTACATTAGCATTTTTTGCATTTTTAATTGTGGTAAAATACACATTTCAAGAATGTAATGTATAGTGCCTATTTCCGGACTTGCTAGTCTTTTCTATTGATTTATTCACCTATCCTTACACCAACATCACCCTATCTTGATTATTGAAGTTTTATAATGAGTCTTAAAATCAGGTAGTCAAAAGGCTTCCAACTTCGTTCTTCATTTTCAAAATTGTTTTGGCTATTTTAGATGACTTGCATGTCCACATACATTTTAGAACTAGTTTGTCTATTTCTTCAGAAGAGATTGCTTATATGTGATACATATTATGTTAAACCTATACATTAATTTAGGGAGGACGGAAATCTTAAACAATATTGAGTTTCCAATTTATGGACATGCTATATCTCTCCACTTAGGAATATTTTAATTTTGCAAAGCAATATTTTATAATTTTCAGTTTATAGATCTCACATACCTTTCATTAGATTTATTCCTGGGTATTTTATTTTGGCTAGTGTTTTGATGCTATTGTCAATGGTATTTGTTTGGGAATATAATTTTCCAATTCTTACTAGAATATTGAAATGTAATTTATTTTTGTACATTGACGTTATATCCTGAAACCTTGCTAAATTCACTTATTCTAGTAATTGTTTAGTAGACTCTATATGATTTCTAAAACAGCTTGATTGAGACATAGTTGACATACCATTTAATTCACCCATTTAAAGTGTGTTCTTATTATATGCCAAGAGCTGTGTGACTATCTCCACAATCCAGTTTTAGAACATTTTCATCACCCCCAAAAGAAGCCCGGTGTGATGAGGAGCAGTTACGTCTCATCCTCCTCTCATCTCCATCTCACGGCCCTAGACAATCACCAATCTATTCTTTGTCTCTGTGGATTTCTCTGTTCTGAACATTTCATATAAGTGCAATGATACAACATGTAGTCTTTTGGGGCATAATGTTTTCAAGGTTCCTACATGTTGTAGCATGTATCATTCATTTTTATGGCAGAATAACATTTTATTATGTATACATCAGTTGAGGAGGAGTTGGGTTGTTTCCACTTTTGGGGTATTATGAATACTGTTGATATGAACATGCATGTACAAGTTTTTCTGTGGACATGTTTTTGCTTTCCTCATTTGTATCCTTTGAGGAACTGCCAGACTATTTTTCAAAGCAGCCATACTGTTTTGCATTCTCATTAGCAGTGTTTGAGGTTCCAAATTTCTCCACATTCTTGCCAACACTTGTTATTAACTGTCTTTTTTTACTATAGCTCTACTAGTGGGTGTGAAGAGGCTTTCACTGTGCTTTTGAATTACATTTCCTTGGTAGGTAATGACGTTGAGGATCCTCTCATGTACTTTTTGGTCATTTGTATATTTTTTGTAGAAATGTCTACTCATATGTTTTGCTCATTTTTAAACTAGGTTATTTGCCTACTTATTATTGAGTTGTAAAAATTTTATTTTTTAAGAAGTATTCTGAAAGTTCCTTATCAGATATATGACTTGCAAATATAGTCTGTGGGTTGCCTTTTTACTTCCTCGATGATGCTCTTTGAAGCACAAAACTTTTAAATTTTGATAAAGTTCAATTTATCTATTTTTCTTGTTTTTGCTTTTGGTGTCATGCCTCAGAACCAAAGAGTTTTATTCATAAACAATCTTGTTGTCTATGAATAAGGCAGTTTTACTTATTTTCCCAATACTTATACCTTTTATTTATTTTTCTTGTTCACTTTCACTGGCTAGGACCTTTACTACAATGTAGAATAAAATCAATGAGAGCATATTCTTGCCTTATTACCAATCTTAGGGGAAAATACTTCAATATTTTATTATTAAGTCTGATGCTAGCTGTGTGTCCTCTATCACATTGAGGAAGTTCCCTTCTAGTCTGGCTTGCTGAATTTTCTTTTCTTTTTAAATAGACTTTATCTTTTTAAAGAAGTTTTAGTTTCACAGCAAAATTAAGAGAAATTTACACGATTTCCCATATGTTCTTGCCTCGACACATGCATAGTTGCCCCCATTGTCAACATCCCCCACCAGAGTGGTGCATTTGCTACAACTAATGACTCTATATTGACACATCATGATCATATCCAAAGACTGTAGTTGGCATTAGGATTCACTCTTGGAGTTGTACATTTTATGGATTTGTATAAATGAAAAATAACATGTGTCCACTATTACAGTATCATTGAGGGTAGTTTTTCTGCCCTAAATCCTCTATGATCTACCTCTTTGTCCCTTCCTCCCTCTAACCTCTGGCAACTACTGATCTTTTTACTGTCTCCATAGTCTTGACTTTTCCAGAATGTCATACTCGAATCTTACAGAATATAGCTTGGAGCTTCATTCATGTGGTAATATGCATCTAAGCTTCCTCTATTTTTTTTATTCCTTTTTAGTGCTAAATAATATTTCACTATCTGGATATATCACATTTTATTTACCCATTCACTTACTGAAGAACATCTTGGTTGCTTTCAAGTTTTTGCAATTATGAATAAGGTGCTATAAACACCTATGTGCAGGTTTTTGTGAGGACATCTTTTCAACTTCTTAAAGTAAATACCATGGAGCATGATTGCTGGATCATATGGTTAGAGTGTGTTTAGTTTTGTAAGAACCTGCCAAACTGTCTTACAAACTGGTTGTACCATTTTGCTTTCCCACCAGCAATGGATGAGACTTTCTTTTGCTCCACATCCTCACCAGCATTTGGTGTTTTCAGTGTTTTGGATTTTGGCCATTCTAATAGGTGTGTAATGACATGTCATTATTTTAATTTGCATTTAATTTGCATCGATGATATATGATGTTGAGTATCTTTTCAAATGCTTATTTGCCATCTGTATATCTTCTTTGGTGAGGTGTCTGCTAAGGTCTTTGGTCCATTTTTTAATTGAGTTGTTTGTTTTTTTATTGTTCACTTTTAAGAATTCTTTGTATATTCTGGACAACAGTTTTTATCAGTTATGTCTTTTGCAAATATTTTCTCTCAGTCTGTGGATTGCCTTTTTATTCTCTTGATAGTATCTTTTGCAGAGCAGAAATATTAAATTTTAATAAAGTCTAGCTTATCAATTATTTCTTTCATGGATTATACTTTTGGTGTTATATCTAAAAAATCATTGCCAAACCCAGGATCAACTAGATTATCTCCTATGTTATCTTCTGGGGTTTTATAGTTTTGCATTTATATATTTTGAGTTAATTTTTGTGAAGGATATAAGGTCTGCATTTAGATTCTTTTTTTCTTTTTTTTTTTTTTGCTTGTGGATATCCAGTTGTTCCAGCACCATTTGTTGAACAACTATCTTTTCTCCATTCTCTTGCCTTTTCTCTTTTGCCAAAGATTAGTTGGCTATATTTGTGTGGGTCTATTTCTGGGCATTCTGTTCTGTTCTACTGATCTATTTGTCTGTTTTTTCATAATACCATGCTGTCTTGATTGCTGTAGCTTTATAATAAGTCTTGAAATTGAGTAATATAATCCTATAGATGTATTCTTTTGAGTTTTCTTTTTAAACCAGAATGGTGTTGAGTTGTGTCAAATGTTATTTTGCATCTATTAAGATGATATTGATATTTTGGGCTGCATAACTCTTTGATGAAAGGGGGCTGTCCTGTGCATTATAGAATGCTTAGTTTCATGCTTGACCTCTATCACTAGATGCCAGTAGTAATCCAATTGTGACAATCAAAAATATTCTGACATTGCTAAATTCCCCTGAAGGGCAAAATCACCCCTGGTTGAGAATCATTGATTTAATATATCACTATGAAGTTTAAAAAGCATGTTTACAATTTATTTTATACTCCTGCTTCATTAGTTGGAGCTTAATTGCTCTGTCTTGAGTGCGGACTGGGCTTAGTAACTACCTCTAGTTGGTAGAGTGTGGTGGAAGTAACTGTGTGACACTTCCAAGACTAAATTATAAAGGGCATTATGGTTTTCTCTTAGCCATCACTCTGGGGGAAGCCAGGTGCCATCTTGTGAGTACACTCAAGTTGTCCTAAGGACAGATCCACATGGTGAGAAATGAAGGCCTGCTGCCAGTAACTAGCACTGACCTGCCAGGTATGTGAGTGAGCCACCCTGGAAGCAGATCTTCCAAGCACAGTCAAGCATTAAGATAACTACAGCCCCTGACATTATCTTGACTGCAACCTCATGAGAAATGCTGAGCCAGAATCACCCAGTTAAGCTACTCCTAAATCCTGACCCATAGAAACTGTGTGAGATGATAAATATTTATTGTTGTAAGCCACGAAAGGTTTGGAGTAATATGTTGTGCAGCAATAGACAGCTAATACACTTACACTGACTGATTGTCAAATATTAAACCAACTTTCCATTACTGGGACAAACCCCACTCAGTCATGGTGGGAATTTTAATCCTTTTATACAAAAAGGATTAAATATATGTGTATATATATGTATATGTATATTATAATATATGTATGATATATTGTTGATTTTAAGTCTCCTATATTGGTATTTATTTTCTTTTTACCTCATTTATTCTGTTTTCCTCTATTTTTTCCCTTCTTTCCTTTGGGTAAATTGTGTGTGTGTGTGTGTGTGTGTGTGTGTGTGTGTGTGTGTGTGTCTTGTATTTGATTTTGTCTCCTATATTGACATTTTAGCTGTACCTGTTTATGTTCTTTTTAATGGCTGTTCTAGAGATTATAATGCTTATCTTTAAGTTAGCACAGGTTACTTGCAAACAGTGATGTAGAAAATTACAACAGTATAATTTTATTTATGCCCCTCCTGCTATACATGCTCATATTATCTTATGTTTTACTTTCATACATGGCTCAAATCCCATAATATATTGTTATTATTTTTGCTTTAAAATGATATCCTTTTAAGGAAAAAAATATAATATAAACAAGTCTTTTATACTTATCCAGATATTGACCCCTTCTAGTGATCTTTTATTCCTGCCAATCTAGTTCAATCTTGTATCATATTCTTTCAGTGTAAAGACCTTCTTTTGGCATTTGCGGCTTTGAATGTATTTGCTGGGGATGAAGTCTCTCAGTTTTTGACTACTAAGAAGTCTTTATTTTCCCTTGCTATTTGATGTATATTTTCACTGGATATGAAATTATAGGTCAATGGCTTTTCAACCTGTTGTTCTTTTGTTTAAAGATCTCATTCCATCATCTTCTGGCCTCCATTTCCTGCTAGGTCAGCCATTATTGGATTGTTGCTCCTCTGTATGTAATGTGTCTTTCTGCTCTGCATATTTTAAAGATTTGCCTTTTATCTTTGGTTTTCAGCAATTTGAATATGATGTACCTAGAGGTGATTTTATTTGTATTTGTACTGCTTGGGTTTTACCAAGCTTTTTGGCTTTGTGGGATTGATGCCTTCATCAGTTTTGGAAAGTTCATGGCCATTATCTCTTCAAATATTTATTCTGCTTTTTTTTTTTCTCCTCTCCTCCTGGACTCCAATGATATGCATTTTAGACATTTTATATTCTCCTTTGGACTCCATTGGCTTTATTCTGTCTTTTTATTTCACTCTTTTTCTCTTTGTGTTTCAGCTTTTATACTTTCTACTGCCCCATCTTCAAGTTCATGATAATTTCTTGTGCTGTGTTCAATCCATTGTTAGTTTCATCTAATGAATTACTTATTTCTAATCTTATGGGTTTCATTTCTAGCACATGCATTTGATTCTTCTTTGGTTTTTTTTCAAGAGTCTGCTAAAATTTCCCATTTATTCTCATGTGCTACCCATCTTTTCCACTACATCTTTTAGCATCGTTTTCACAGCTATTTTAATGTCCCCATTTGATCATTTAATCATCTGGGTCATCTTTAGTTCTGCTTCTATTGACCATTTCCCCTCTTGATCATAAGTCACTTTTATTGCTTTTTCATATGTCTTGTTATCTTCAGTTGTATGAAAAGCATTTTGCATTAAAGAACTTAGAGATAAAAATAATATTTCTGTTAGGCTGCTAGTGTGGGGGATGACTTAATTGGATTTGAAATTAAGCAGGGTTTGGGCTCTGTTATAGCCTTCCCTTGATTTAGTTCACTATTGGCTTCAAATTATTTGAGGGCAAAATCATTAATTTCCTTTCAGCATAGGTTAAATCACTGGCCATGTGCTTGAATTCAATCTCCAGCCCTCATCCTTCTCCAGAGGTCAGGCTGGCCCAAAGTTCTGACCCTCTAATCCCATGGTTGCTCTTTGTGGTGACCAGCCAATAACTTGAAGCTATCTAGGAGCCTACCAGGAGTCCATTCAGTAGCATTCCAAAGACAGCTCTGTCACTGAGAAATAGTTAGGGTTTTTGAAACTCTGCCAAGAAGCCAGGCCAAAGACCAGATATATTCTCCACTGCACTACAAATTTTCTTTCAGCTTTCCTGCTCATACCTAGGGGAGCGATCCCAGCCTCATGTACCTTATTATGGACCCCTCTCTGCTCTTCTCTTGCCTCATTCACTGTTTTGGGTGTGTTACCACCCACACTTGTTGAAGACTCACAGAGTAGGAGATAGTGAATGAGTATAAATTCACTCTGTAAGTAGTGCTTTTCAGGATTCTAATCAGTCATGCCAGTCCAAACACCGGTGTTAGAAGTTTGTTAAAAGTTCAGCTGATTTCTCCTTACTTATTTCTATGGAAGATTACTCTTTCCTTCACAGTTCCACCAACTATGGAGGAATTCTGTGTTTTTTCTCTCCTGTGAAGGGCTCATCACTTTCCAGAGTTTAGTTGATTTACATTTCTTTGTGTTCATGCTCTCTGATGAGGTTTTTAAAACTAAGATATTTTAGCTTTTATTATATATACACACAGTTGCTGTATATATGTATATATGTGTTACACACACACACACGCACACACACACACACAGGCTCGGGGAAGTTTGTTAGTAATGGTCTTTTGATAACTTTCCACATCTGAACACAGCCTATTCACTTTTACAAGGAATAAACTAGGAGCAGTTAAATTTTTTTTTTTTTTTGAGACAGAGTCTCGCTCTGTCGCCCAGGCTGGAGTGCAGTGGCGCCATCTTGGCTCCCTGCAAGCTCTGCCTCCCAGGTTCATGCCATTCTCCTGCCTCAGCCTCCCTAGTAGCTGGGACTACAGGCGCCCACTACACCTGGCTAATTTTCTGTATTTTTAGTAGAGACGGGGTTTCACTGTGTTAGCCAGGATGGTCTCAATCTCCTGATCTCATGATCCACCCGTCTTTGGCCTCCCAAAGTGCTGGGATTACAGGCATGAGCCATCGCGCCCAGCCAAAAATTTTTTAAGTGGAAATTGCATCTATTTTAACTTTATTTTATTCAATACATGATAAGTCCTCTTTTGAGTAGCTCTTAACTCTTTAGAGACCCCTTTAATGGCTCCCTTCTTTGGGTCTCTATTTGCACCATTCATTTTGTCTCAGCAATAGCAAACATCAGGCACGCAATTTGCATTCTGGCACTGTATACTACTGCTATCCCCTGACACACACACACACACAGCGGCCAGGGCAGAAATTGCTAATCCATCTGTAAGCATTTTTTTTTGTTGAGACTGGATGAGTCCTCCCTATCCTCAACACAATGTACCAGGCAATAAATTTGATTTGGTCCATAGGAGTAAATGTATTTGCCACCCTGGTTTCAACTCAAAGATTGTTTTCTCCCCAGTTGAGTACTTGAGTCTGCTCCAAGAAAAGGTTTGTAATGTGGGGCATCCATAGGTTGTAGGTTACTTTCACAACTAGACATTTCAAAGAGGATCAGTGGATATGGAGTTCAAAACAAAATGAAAATGAATTTGTAGACACTAGGGTTAAATGATCTGAGAGGAGTTTGTGCTAGTATCATGAAATGCACATTGAGAGCTGGAGAATATGAGCCTAATCTTGGCCTTTCCAGGTTGTGGTATTCTCATCTGCACAGTTAGTGGGTGGGAATGGGAGCAGCAAGACCTCCTATGCTACATATCTCTAGGTCCTTCCTGGCACTTGCATCACATAACGGAGAACATTGTAATAAGATGACATTGCTAAGCTTCATTTTATTCCACTCTGTTAACCCCTATTCTCCCCATCACCATTCAAGCAGCAGCGAAGGTTTTGCATATATACTTCTCTATGAGACAAAGAAAATAGAGTCAAATTCTTGTAAATCTTCACTTATTAGCTGGAATGCTTCTATAAAGAAAAACTTTCTCTCACCTACTATCTGGTCAGAGCTAGAGCTCTTATGGAAAAGACAGGATAAAAATGCTGAATATTTTACTTCTATTTAAAATGCTTGATTCTTTCTATTTGCCAGTTTTCAAAGTAACAAGTTAATTGCATCTCTAGCATCTTCCTACAGTTGTTACTTTTTTTAAAGCTTCATTATGAACTTCTGGATTTTAATGGATTCAATTTTTATATGTGGATATAAAAATATAGATGTAGCCAGGTGCAGTGGCTCAGTCCTGTAATCCAGCACTTTGAGAGGCTGAGGTGGGCAGATTGCAAGGTCAGGAGTTCCAGACCAGCCTGGCCAATATGGTGAAACCCCCTCTCTACTAGAAATACAAAAATTAGCCAGGCATGGTGGCGAGTGCCTGTAGTCCCAGCTACTCAGGAGGCTGAGGCAGGAGAATTGCTTGAACCTGGGAGACAGAGGTTGTAGTGAGCCAAGATTGTGCCACTGCACTCCAGCCTGGGTGACAGAGTGAGACTCTGTCAAAAAAACAAAAAAAGGATGTACTTGATATTTCTATGGGTTCTTAGATCTCAAATACTAAGTGTCAAGTAAAAACTCTCAATGCAAATTGATTTTTCTCTACTATCTAACACTGATAATAGCTACTGTTTACTGAATATTTTCTGTGGGTCAGGACTTATATAAAGAACTTTTTATGCATCATGTTATTTCATCTTTATAAAAATCCTATGAGCTACTAATATTACTACTATTACTACCACTTGTTTTAAAGAGGAAGAAATGAAGGTCGAAGAGGATAAATCTCCTGCCCAAGATCACAAGGAAATTGAAGTTGAACTGGAATTTTTAACTCTAAAACCAGATGTCTTAATCATGATTTAAGTTTCCAAGTCACTTGGTTGATGGTGAATTAGGGAATGATGGAGTTTGGAGGAGAAATGTACCATTTGCCATATTAAGCTGACCATGGTGAGAAGGATACCTGGGAGCCAAGATGGAAAGAGGTAGGGGCTCAGCAGGGTTAGGCAGAGATGAGGATGAGGAGGACAGGCCTGGTGCCAGTTCCAGGAGGTGAAGAAGGCTTGAGGCTGGGAATGAGCTCATGGCTCTGAGAAGAGAGCACGATGGGGCCGTTCCAATGAGACCTGGCAGTCCCGGCTCCAGTCCTGTCTGTCTGTCATGTACCTGCTGCCTGGGCTCCGGCAAATCTCCTGCATCTTTGAGCTTGTATCTTAAAAAGTATTTTTTATTTCCATAGGGTTTTGGGGAAGAGGTGGTATTTCGTTACATGAGTAAGTTATTTGGTGGTGATTTGTGAGATTTTGGTGCACCCATCACTCAAGCAGTATACGCTGAACCCAATTTGTAGTCTTTTATCCCTCATCCCTTCCTCATCCTTTCCCCCTGAATCTCAAAGTAATTGTATCTTTCTTATGCCTTTAAATCCTCATAGCTTAGCTTCCACTTATGAGTGAGAACATACGATGTTTGGTTTTCCATTCTTGAGTCACTTCACTTAGAATAATGGTCTCTAATCTCATCCAGGTTGCTGCAAATGCCATTAATTCATTCCTTTTTATGGCTGAGTAGTATTCCTTTGTGTGATATATATATATATATATATATATATATATATCTCACAGTTTCTTTATCCACTCATTGATTCATGGGCATTTGGGCTGGCTCCATATTTTTGCAGTTGTGAATTGTGCTGCTAAAATGTGTGTGAAAGTATCTTTTTCATATGCCTTATTTTCTCAGGTAGATACCCAGTGGTGGCATTGCTGGATCAATTGGTAGTTCTACCTTTAGTTCTTTAAGGAATCTCCACACTGAGCTTGTATCTTTATCCCTGCTTTACCTTCCCTGAAGTTGTTATGAGGGAGAAATGAGGAATTGATGTGGCCAGGACCCACAACTCAATCATTTACTTGTGGGAATTTATTACGTGAAGATAAGAGAAGGGGAGAAGCTACGTGCTGATCAATTTGGTCTCTCACCCACAGAGAGCTTTCTTCATATCACTTTATGTCTCCTACTCTCACCTCAAGCCTCCCTCACACATCCCCCTCCATGCTGGCTACTGGCTAGCGGATGACCTCACCTTGTTCTTCACTGAGAAAATAGAGCTGACCCAGACAGAAACTGTCCCCTCCCCCATCCAATCCACCTGCATCTGTGCCTGTGCTCTGTGCCTGCCCGCCTGGTCTTGCTCCTATCAGAGGCTACCCCTTGCCTGAGTTCTGGGTCCTGTTCCCTTCTTCCTCAAGGCCTTCTCTCCTGCAGTTACCCTACTCTGCTGGAGCACCCTAAGAATATTCAAACATGCTCTAGAACCTTCCATTTTGAGAAAGAGCCACAAAGGAGACTCGACCGACTGCTCTCTCTGTCCCCATGGAAAGCATTCTCCTCCCACGCTCTCACACTACCTCATTCTGCTGGTTTTTTTCCCACCTGGCTGCCTGCATCTATGCACTCTTCTTGGCTCCCTCTCTGCTACCTGCCTCCTAGATGATGGGGTGCCAGGGCCCTGGCCTGAACCTCCCTCTCTACCAACCTTCTCTCCATGGATGTAAGTGTCCTCTTTCTGCTCCTAACATCTTGAGTCCACACCTTCCCTGGAGTTTCAGACCATTCACCTGATGAACTCTATGGAATCTCTCCTCAGATGTTTAATAGGCCTCTGAAAATACACATGTCAAAAATAAGACCCTCTGTTTTTCTGCCTTCCTGCCATGAGTCAAACCTGCACTTCCTCATCTCAGTGAGTGGCATTGGGCAATCACTATCCATAGGGTTGCTCAGGCCAGAGCCTTGGAAATAATCTCTGATTCCTCCCATGTGCTCCTCCACCACATCCCATCAATTGGCAAGTTGTATTGGTTCAACTTCAAAGACATCTGCAGTGTGTCCATTCCTGCCACGCCCCCTCCACCCATCACCATCCAAGTCACCACCATCTCTTGCCAGCACCCTGCTCCCAGCCTTGTCCTTTTTACCATCCTTTTCCTACCCAGCAGCCAGAGACATCTGTTAAAAATATAAGCCGGCTCCTGTAAGCTGGCTGCTGTGGAAGGCAGCTTGGGTGAGAGCACTGAATGATGAGAGGCCACAAGCAGGGGCACCAAAGTGCATTCCCCCAATGAAAAGCTGACACCGACACCCCAGACCTGTGACTGAGTCCACTGTGGATCCCGCACTCCTGTCGACCCTCCCCAGCTGACGACTGGTGGAGCTGAGATGAGCTGTCCCACTGGGATCTGCTTGGATCCCTGACCCATGGAGTCATGAGCAACAAAATGGCTGCTGCTTCAGGCCACAGAGAAAAGTGCACAACAGATCCTGACCCTTTGCTAGTTATCCCTCATGAGTGACTTCCTGATGCACTTGTGTTAAAATCCTAATTCCTTGCCATGACTTATAGGCTTTTGATAGTTCCTGCCTGCTGCTTTCCTCTTGTGCTCTATGCTGTGGTCGTATAGCTGCTTTCTGTTCCTTGGTCCTGCCACATGTGTACCTGTCTCAGGGCCTTTGCACCTCCCCTTCTCTCAGCCTTTCCTGGAGCTTTTGGCATGTCTGGATTCTTTTTGTTCTTCAAGACCCCTCAGAGGCCATCTCTTCAGAGAGGCTTTCTCTGATCACCCTTATCACTCAGAAACATCACCCTGTCTATTTTCTTCATAACACTTCCTACAGTGTGGAGCAATCTTATTCGTAGAATGCATGTGTTATCTGTCTCTCCCCTGCTCTCTTTGAGAGCAGGATTTGGTCTGTCTTGCACCTGCATCTTTGGTGGTCAACAGCTTGACATAACATAGACCTCTAACAAACTGCAATAAACGTGTTATTTGGAAACAACTTAATAGGCAAATGATTATGTGTATTAGGGCAGTGCTTAAACTTCGGTAAGAATGTAGATTACCTGACAACCTCATTAAAATACATTCTGATTCTGTAATTCTGGGAGCTCTAGGGTGGGCCTGAGACTCTGCATTGCTCACAAGCACCCAAGTATTGCCAGTGCAGCTGGCCCATGGAGTAGCAAGGCAAGGCTTTGGGCAGCAAGGCAAGGCGTTCGACATTTGTATACCCATGGTGCTATTTAACAATTGCACAAACGTATTTGTTTCAGCAGGAAGGGAAAAAAACCACACAGAATCCTTATCCTTTGTTCAAGTATCATTTCCAGGTATTTGCAATTGGTACCTTCATGACATCCACGGACATCTTTGGGGCCACCTGTTTTTTTTATTTTTTATTTGTGTTTGTTTATTTATTTATTTATTTGAGATTGAGTCTCACTCTGTCGCCCAGGCTGGAGTGTGGTAGCACGATCTCGGCTCACTGCAAGCTCCACCTCCCAGGTTCACGCCATTCTCCTGCCTCAGCCTCCTGAGTAGCTGGGACTACAGGCGCCCACCACTACGCCCGGCTAATTTTTTTGTAGTAGAGATGGGGTTTCACCGTGTTAGCCAGGATGGTTTTGATTTCCTGACTTCGTGATCCGCCTGCCTCGGCTTCCCAAAGTGCTGGGATTACAGGCGTGAGCCACCACGCCCAGCCGGGGCCACCTGTTTTTTAAGTGTGTTGCATCTGTCTTTAAAAGCTAAGGCTGCTTATCTGAATTCAATCTCTGACTGCTTTCCGTGCCTTCAGGGATGGCTGCAGCTGCCCACTGAGTGGCCTGGGGCTTAACGTGACACAGGGAAGGGACCGTGCCTGCCTGAGGATCTGACTGATGTCCAGGCTTGATGTTAGCCTGGCGTGGGGGATCCCAGTCACTGATGGCCTGCAGTCACGTTCGCGATTAGCTAATGTCTCTAAGACTTTGAGTCACCACTCCTGGTGATTCAGAGTCCATTGTGTCCATCGGGTTTCCTCAAGCAGCGTTGCCATCTGGCCTCTGTCTGGGGATAATTTCTCTGTCCCTTGGTGCCAGAATTAGCCTGTCTCTTTCCTATAGGCAAGCAGAGTGATGCCCAGTGCATCCCAGGCATCGTGCCTTCCTTTGCCTCCTGGGTTGGGCACCGTGACTTTGGCCGTCTCTCTGCCTCTAGCCTTAGAGTTCATGCATGCTCACTGGAACTGGAGGGGTTGGCTGGCTCCCCAAATGAGGCCTCAGAAACAGGAGCTCAGGGGCATAGAAACACTGAGAAGGCTGTCTTTGCTAGGGGCATGTTCTAGGGCTTGTTATCCCCAAATGCAACTCTGACACTCCCTGTATCAACCAGGTCTTGAGCTGGAAAATTTCTCATCAATTGTCTCCCCACATCCTTCCAACGGTGATGGCAAGATGGCCTTCCTGACACAAGAAGGTGGGTAGCCAAGAGAGGTGGGTGGCTTGCTGAGGGCCCTGCAGCTGGTGAGTGGCTGAGCCAGGACTGCGGGGCATTGTCTGACCCACACTGCAGTCCAAAGCTGCTGTGGCTGCTTTATGGCAGATATCATCACAGAGGGTCCCTTAGGGAAGAAGGAACTGAGGCTCTTCTGCCGATCCTGGGCTTACTCAGGGGTTGGGGGAGATGGAGAGAGAAAGGCCAGCAGGATCAGGGAGGAGGCTTCTTTCTGGGGGAAGCACAGGATGCATTCTGTTGTGAGAGTTGTTCCTGCCCAGGTCAGCATGGGTTTTCTTGGAGTGCTCTGTGGCCAGCCTCCCTGGACATTCTCCCATGGCATAGTCTTATATAGAGGTTCTGATTCCCACACTAGGAAATCCCACCTTTTCCCCAGTCTCTCTCCAAATTCACCTCAATGCTCCTTTCTGTTGGGTAAGCAGTTTCTGCACCTGTAGGTCTTGCTCACTTGAAATTATATGTAGATGTTAAATTTATAGCATCTCTACACGAATGCCTCGATCAGACCATTTCTGAGAGGCTGCTTTGGTCACTGTGGAAGGTGGAAGGTGAAGAAGGAAGGATGTTGTTCCTGAGTTGTCATTCCCCTAAGGGCAAGGCTGGTGAAGGCAGAAGAAAAGGGGCAATGTTCAGAGAAAATCAGGAGGTTGGCAGCTGGGCAAGGGCCCAACCCATGCCTCAAACAGAACGAGGAGCAAAGTAAAGTGAACATTTATAGAGTTCTTACCACTTGCCCAGCACCATGCTGAACACCTAGAATTTATTATTTCATCAGTTTCTCAAAATGGTACAGTGCAGAGGCTCAGAGAAGCTGGGAGACTTGGTCTCACAGCCAGTAAGTCTCAGAGTTGTGGTTCCATCTACTCAAAGCCCCACTGCCTCCATGGGAAGGAAGCCAAGTGGCAGAGTGAGGGAGGCCCAGTGATGAGAATAGGGCCTGAGGAACCAATTCTGGAGCTTTGGGTATAGATCTCAACTTTTGTTAGTGCCTGGCCCTCATGCTTTGCTGAATGGTAGACAGACTCTTTCTTTCTTCCTTCCTTCCTTCCTTCCTTCCTTTCCTTCATTCATTCAACTAACATATTGCCTACATGTTTACCAGTCCAGACAGTGCTGAAATGTATAAAGCAAAACGCTGTAGTTCCCTCACCTAACACCAATCTAGCTGTTGGAGGTAACTCACCACTGTTAACAATGTGATATCTTCTCTATGATCATATAAGTAAATACCATTCAAAAACATTTTTGTTTTTTTAAAATTTAATTTAATTTAATTTTTTTGAGATGGAATCTTGCTCTGTCACCCAGGCTGGAGTGCAATGGTATAATCTCGGCTCACTGCAACCTCTGCCTCCCAGGTTCAAGAAATTCTCCTGCCTCAGCCTCCTGAGAAGGCAGGACTAGAGGCGCACGCCACCACGCCTGGCTAACTTTTGTATTTTTAGTAGAGACGGGGTTTCACCATGTTGGCCAGGCGGGTCTCGAACTCCTGACTCAGGTGATCCACCTGCTTTGGCCTCCCATAGTGTTGGGATTACCAGTGTGAGCCACCATGCCCAGCCTATTTTCTGTTTTTGGAAAAAAAAAAAAAAAAAGCCATACCATACTCTCTATGCCATTTTTCAATGTGCTTTTCCCCATCACTATGGAGCATTTCCCTTTCAGCCATAAGAATCCCTAAGGGGTAAACTCCTAAGGGTCAAGGCACAGCTGGATTGTCTGAGAGTCCTGGGAAAATGTGGAGAAAATATCAAGGAAGCAAGGTTGGGGGCACCAGGACTAGTTTCTATCCACCCAGGAGGGTGCCAGGACATCCTTGCATTTGGCAGTATCCCTGCCAGGCAAGTGCTGGTGGAGAGTCACCCTGTAGTCTCACCTTGGGGTTCTTCTTCCCCAGTTGTCACACCCAATTCCCTTCCTCTTCACCATTAGTCCAAAGCGTCATTCTCTCTCTAGCTGTGGTAGCTCTTAGCTGGTTACTCTGCTTACACTCTTGACCTGTGTGTAGATTGCAAATTATCCTAATTTTTTTTTTTTTTACTATTGCCTGTCTTCTCATCCTTTCCAAGCATTTTTCAGCTCTCACTAAAAGAATGGAATATATATCCCTACCTTTCAAGGGGTCTGTGAGGTCAAAATTATTTTTAAGCAATATAAATACATATAGTTCTTTTTCATAATGTTGACAAATACACTGATATTTAAAAAGCAATTGTGTACTGGATAAAAAAGATCCAACTACATGTTGTTTTCAAGAGACACACTTTAGATTCAAAGATAAAAGGTTGAAGGGAAAATGATGTAAAAAATATATCATGAAAATAGCAACCATGAGAAAGCCAGAGTGGCTATATTAATATCGGACAAATATATATTTTTTTCAGAGATAAGATTTACTTCTGTCATCCAGGCTGGAGTACAGTGGCATGATCATAGCTTACTGCAGCCTCTAACTCCTGGGCTCAAGCATTCCTCCACTTCAGTCTCCCATAGCTGGGACTATGGGTATGTGACACCATGCCTGGCTAATTTTTTCATTTTTAAAGAAATGGGGCCTTACTGTGTTGCCCTGGATGGTCTTGAATGCCTGGCCTAAAGAGATCCTTTTGCCTCAGCCTCCTGAGTTGCTAGGATTATAGGTGTAAGCCACTGTTCCTGGCTCACACAAATAGATTCTAAAACAAAAAATGATTAGAGATAATGAGAGACATTTATAATGACAAAAACTTAAATTCATCAGGAAAATATAATGATTATAAACATATATGCATCTAATAACAAAGCCCCGAAATAAATGAAACAAATTGAAGAGACAAATAGACAATTCAACAATTATAGTTGATGACTTTAATATCCTAGTTTGAACAGCTAGGCAGAAGATCAATAAAGAGACAGAAGACTTGAACAACATTATAAACAAACCAGACCTAATAGATATCTATAGAACACTACCCACCAACAGAAGAATACACATTCTTCTCAAATGCACATGGAACATTCTCCAAGATAGATCGTATGTTAGGTCATAAAACAAGTCTCAATAACTTTAAAAGGATGGAAATGACACAAAGTTTGTTCTATGGACATAAGACAGTAAAATTAGCAATCAATAGAGAAGAAAATTTGGAAAATTCATAAATATGTGGAAACTTAAGAATATACTCCTAAATAGCCAATGGACCAAATAAAGAAATCCTAAAGATGAATAAAAAATACTTTGAAATGAATGAAAATGAAGACAAAAACATATCATAATTTATGGGATGCAGACAAAGCAATACTTAGAGGAAAATTTATAGTTGTAAATATGTATATTACAAAGAAAGACTTCAAATCAATAACATGTACTTCCACCTTAAGATATTAGAAAAAGAAGAGTAAACTAAAACCAAGCAAGCTAAATAAAGAGAATAATAAAGATTAGAGTAGAAATTTATAAAATAGGGAATAAAATTCATAGAGAAAATAAACAGAACCAAAAGTTAGGTTACTTGAAAAGATCAACAAAATTGACAAAACTTTAATTCGATTGACCAAGTTAAAAAGAAAGAGAAGTCTCAAATTATTAGAATCAGGAATAAAAGACCTCACAGACCTGCTGACAGAAATTAAAAGGATCGTAATGGAATATGATGAACAGCTGTATGACAATTAAGTTCAAAAAGTTAGATGAAATGAAAAAATTTCTAGAAGGACAAAAACTACCAAAACTGACCAAGAAGAAATAGAACATCTGAATAGACCTATAACAAATGAAGATATTAAATTAGCAAAAAAATTATAATCAAAACTACTCACAAGGAGATCAGACCCAGAAGGCTTAACTGGTGAACTGTACCAAACATTTAAAGAATAATTAATATCGATTCTCCACAAACTTTTCCAAAAATAGAAGAGGAAAGAATACTTCCCAACAAATTCTATGAGGCCAACATTACTCTGATACTCAAACCAGACAAAGGTATCATATGAGAAGAAAATTACAGACCAATACCTCTCATAGGCAAAAATTCCTCCAGAAAATACTAACAAACTGAATCCACAAACATATAAAAAGCATTACATACCATGTTAAGTGGGATTTATTCCAGGAATGCAGGGTTTGTTTAACATGAGAAAATTAAACATTATAACATACCAACCCTATCAAGACATTTGACAAATTCAAAATCCTTTTATGATAAATATTCAACAAACTAGGAATATAGGGAACTTTCTTAATCTGATTAAGGGCATCTATAAAACACACACACACCACACAAGCCACAGCTAACCTCATATTAATGGTGAATGATTGAATGCTTTCTTTCCTAAGATTGGAAACAAGATAAGGATATCTGCTCTCACCACTTATATTCAATATTGTACTGGAAATTCTAGTCAGGGCAATTAGGCAATAAAAAAATAAAGGGCATCAGACTGGAAAAAAAATAAAACTGTCTCTATTTGAATGTGACATTATCTTGATATAGAAAATCCTAAGAAATTTACTAAAAAAACTATTAGAATAAAAAAGTTAGTAAAGGTTACAGAATATAAGATCAATACATTAAATCAATTATATTTCTATATACTTGCAATGAATAATCAGAAAATAAAAATAAGAAAACAATTCTTTTTCCATTAGCATCAAAAGAATGAAATACATAGGATTAATTTTTCCAAAAGAAGTGCAAAACTTATATTCTGAAACATGTATAACATTGTTGAAATAAACTAAAGACCTAAATAATGAAAATACATCCATTTTGATAGATCGGAAGACTAACTATTGCTGCGATGGGAATACTTCCCAAATTGATCTACAGATTTAGTGCAATCTCTATCAAAATTCCAGCTGGCTTATTTTTCTGAAATTGACAAGCTGATTCTAAACTTCACATAAAAATGTAAAGCACTCAGGATAGCCAAAACAGTCTTAAACAAAGTTGGAGGGCTCACACTTTCCATCTTCAAAACTAACTACAAAGCTACAGTAATCAAGACAATGTGATACTGGCATAAGAACAGACACATAGATCAGTGAAATAGAATTGAGAGCTCAGAAATAAACCATCATAATTATGGTCAGTTGATTTTCTGCAAGGGTTTCAAGACCGTTCAATGGAAAAAGAAGAATCTTTTCAACAAATGATGCTGGGAAAACTGTATATCCACATGCCAAAGAATGAGTTTAAATCCCTACCTCATACCATACACAAAAAATTAACTGAAAATGCACCAAAAATCTGATTGTAAAAACAAAAACTGTAAAACTCTTAAAAGAAATATGGTCATAAATCCTTGTTGCTTTGGATCTGGCAATAGTTTTTTAGGTATGACACCAAAGGCACAAGCAACCAAAGGAAAAATAAATTAATTGAACTTTATTAAAATTAAAAACTTTTGTGCTTTAAAGAATACCATCAGTAAAGTGAAAGATAACCCACAAAATGGAAGAAAATATTAACAAGTCATATATCTGAAAGGGGCTTGTATACAGAACATATGAAGAACTTTTACAATCCAATAATAAAAAGACAGACAACCCAATTAAAAAATGGGCAAAGGATGAATAGACATTTATTCAGAGAAGATATACAACTGGCCAATAAACACATAAAAGATGCTCAAGATCATGAGCCATCAGGAAAATAAAAATCAAAACCACAATGAGATATCACTTCACGTCCACTAAGATGGCTATAATCAAAAAAAGACAAGCGTTCACAAGGAGGTCGAGAAACTGAAACCCTTATACACTGTTAGGAGAAATGTAAAATGGTGCAGCCACTTTGCCAGTTCCTCAAAAGGTAAGACATAGAATTATCATATGACCCAATAGTACCACTCTTAGGTATACACTCAATAAAAATAAAAGTATATGTCCATCTACATAATGTATAAAATATATGCCCATATACATATTTTATGAAAGCTTGTTCATGAATGTTCATAGCAGCAGTATTCATTATAGCCAAAAAGTGGAAATAGCCCAAATATCCACCAACTGATGAATGGATAAATAAAATATTATATATCCATGCAGTTGGATAGTGTTTGGCAATAAAAAGAAATGGAATCCTGATATATGGTACAACATGGATGAACTTTGAAAGCCTTATGCTTATGAAAAAGGCAGACACAAAAGGCCACATATTGTCTGATCCCATTTATATGAAATGCCCAGAATAGGCAAATCCATAGAGACAGAAAGTAGATTAGTAGTTGCCTAGAGCTGAGAGGTTTGGAGAGAAACGGGGAGTGGTTGCTAATGGATATGAGGTTTCACCACGAAGTGATAAAAATGTTCTAAAGTTGATCAACACAATGTTGATTGTGTTGATGATTAGTGTATTAGTTTCACACATGTGATGGCTTGAAATAACATAAATTTATTGTCTTATAGTTCTGAAATTGGAAATGGGTCTCACTGGGCTAAAATCAAGGTTTTGACAGAACTGCTTCCTTTTAGAGGCTCTGGGGGAAAATTTGTTTCCTTTCAGTTTCTAGGACTGTGCATTTCTTGGCTTGTGACTTGGCTTCCTCCATCTTCAAAGCCCGCAGTGTAGTACCTTCAGATCTCTCTGACTCCGACACTGACTCCACTCCCACCCCCCTTTCAATTATAAGGATCCTTGTGATTACATGGGTCCCACCCATATAATCCAGGAAAATCTCTACCTGAGGTCAGGTCACCACGCCTGGCTAATTTTTTGTATTTTTTTTTTTAGTAGAGATGGGGTTTCACCATGTTGGCCAGGCTGATCTTGAACTCCTGACCTCAGGTAATCCACCCACCTCAGCCGCCCAAAGTGCTAGTATTATAGGTGTAAGTCACCGCCCCCAGCTTGCTCTGGTATTTTCTAGCTGTGTAAACTGAAACAAATTATTTAACTTTCCCCAGCCTCTAACTTCTTATCTATAGAATGAGGATAATAATAAAATTTATTTCCCAGAATTTAAGTGAGATAGTTCATGCAAAGCTCTCTGCACACAGTGAGCACTCAGTAATGATTGCCATGCTGCTGCTGTTGGTAATTATTCCCTGAGTCTCAGTTTCCTTTCCTCAAGAATGGGGATAATAATTCCTGCCTGTGGACTTCATGGGGTTGTTTTTGAAGCTCCAAGAAGCTAATAGACTGGAATGTGCTCTGAGGAGGAACAACAGCAGGACAAATGCAGGAGGTGGTTATGATTTGGCCTTCTTTTTAAAAGGATGTTTGGCTTCCTGCAGACTCTGAATTATGCAGGCTCAAAGGAGCTTGGCACTGACTGTCAGTTCCCTGCTGCCTGGGACCTCATTTGGATGTTAGTGATGTCCATCCCTTCTCTAGACACACTGGGCAGCTGTTTGTGGGGACTACACAATGCCCAGCTGCCTTTAGGCCAGAGAGGCCCCTGACACTGCAAACCCAGCCTGAGAGGGCGAGTGAAAAGTAAGGCTGGACAGGAAGGTCAGCAGCAGTCTTTGTGCTGCTTTCTGTCCCTGTGGAAGGCCTGGCAGGGAGAGGCCATGCTGCTTCTGTTTCAGTTGGCCAGGCCACTTAATCTTTTAATTGAGTCTGAACTTGTTTTTCAGGAGCAAGGGAGCTGGGCAATGTCTGTGGCAGCTCTGTGCATATGGGCAAGGTGGGTGTCTACCCACTTCTCTTGATGCTAACAGTTAGTTAATTTAGATTAAAATCAAAATTCGGGATAAACCTAATTTAGGTTAAAATTAGTTCATTTATGTTAAGCATTCTCCCCGAAAGGCAATCTGGCATAGAAGAATGTCCTGGGTTTGGAACTAGCTGCACCTGGTTTTGAACCACCCCCTCTCCTACCTGCCTGGCCTAGGAATATTTTGCAGCCCAAGGTAGTCCCAGAGGTCCCTCTATCATTTCCCTCAGGAAAGAGAAATGCATTAAATCTTTAATAAGACAGTAGAAATAAATTAAGAATTTCTTTCCAGAATCCTAGATTCCAGGACAAGGGATGGGAAGAGAGAAGGGCTCCCTTGATTTCCCCCTATCACAGACTTCCCAGTGTCCCTTCAGAAACATCTAATAGACATTTATTGAACATCTCTCTAGTGCGAAGTGCTTTTTATACACAATCTCAGTTAATCTTCACAACATCTGTTCAAGGAACATAGTCTCATCATCTTGTTGCAGTTGATGGGATGGCTGGACATGTTGTCAGTCCTGGGATTTTTGAGTATGTGGCAGGCATTGGTTCATTAGCTAACTCATTCACCATATGAATGGTGCACACACAATGTGCTCGGCATGGAGAATATGGTGAATACAATTAGACACAGCTTCTGCCCTTGGTGGCAGGCATTAATCAAAACTCCACACAAACATATATAAAATCACACATTTGGAAGGTGCTAAGGAGAGGTCTGTAGTATTACAAGAGACCCTAAAGGAGCTTGGAGGATGTGGTAGATTTGCTGGGATATGAGATATGATCAAGTTGTAACTTGCCCACGGTTGTGTGGGCAGTGGCTGAAGCTTGGAGAACTTGAAGTGTGGTGTAAATAAAGGTTGACCTGATCATCTGGGACTGGCCCATGGACCATGTTAAAGCATTTGACCTTTACCCCCAGGGCAGGGAGAGGACATTAAACTATTTCCAACAGAAGGTGATGTTATCACATGTGCCATTTTCAAAGGTAACTGGCTGCTGTGTGGAGAGAAGGAGGGAGGAGACCAGAAGGGTTGCAGCTGTCCAGGGAGTGTATGTGGGTGGCAGCTTAGACTGCAGCAGTGACATGGAGGTGGAGGGAGCAGATGGCTTCAAGCAACATCTAGGATGTGAAATGGATAGTTCTTGAGGTGGGATAGATGGTGAGAAGAAAGCTCCTGGGCAGGCTGGCTTCATGTAACCTGTGCATAGCATGGAGGCCACACTCAGAGGTCCCATGCTTGGTTTAATGCTCTTCTTCCCCTCTAGCTTTATTGAGATATAATTTATAATTTATTGAGATATATTTGACAAAAAATTGTATATATTTAAGTTGTACAATGTGATGATTTGATGTGCATATATAATGAAATGATTATCACAATCAAGTTAATAACAAATCAATGACCTCACATAGTTACCATTTTTTTGCATGTGGTAAGAATACTCAAGATCTATTCGTAGCAAATATCAAGTATGCAATACAGTATTATTAACTATAGTCACTATGCTATACGTTAGATCTCCAGAACTCATTTGTCTTACAACTGAAAATGTACACTTTGACCAACCTCTCTCTATTGTCTCCCAGTCTCACTCCCATGCCCTGGTAATCACCATTCTACTGTCTGCTTCTATGAGTTTGACCTTCAATTTCACATATAAGAGGGTTCATACAGTATTTCTCTCTCTGTGCCTGGCTTATTTCACTTAGCGTAATGTCTCCAGGTTCATCCGTATTGTTGCAGGTGGCAGCATTTCCTTATTTTTTTATGGCTGAATAATATTTATTGTATAAATACACACCACATTTTCTTTATCCATTTACCCATTGATGGACACTTAGATTGCTTCCATATCTTGGTTATTGTGAATAATATAGTAATAAACATGGGAGTGCAGATACCAAGATGCTGATTACCCAGAAGTGGGATTGCTGGATCATATAGCAGTTCTATTTTTAATTTTTTTGGGAACCTCTGTAATGTTTTTCATAAGAGTTGTACCAACTTACATTTCCACCAACAGTGTACAAGGGTTCTCTCTTCTCTACATCCTTGCCAATACTTGTTATTGCTTGTCTTTTTGATAATAGCCATCCTAACAGGTGTGAGGTGGTATCTCATTGTGGTTTTAATTTGCATTTTCCTGATGATTAGTGATGTTGAGAACCTTTTCATACACCTGTTGGTTATATGTATGTCTTTTTTTGGAACAATGTCTATTCATGCCCTTTCCTCATTTTTAAATTGTGTGTGTGTGTGTGTGTGTGTGTGTGTTTGCTATTGGGTTGTAGGAGTTCCTTATATATTTAGGATGTTAACCCCTTATTATATATATGGTTTGGAAATATTTTCTCCTATGATGTAGGTTGCCTTTTCACTTTGTTGATTTTCTTTGCTGTGTGGAAGCTTTTTTAATCTGACGTAGTCCCATTTGTTTAGTTTTGCTTTTGTTGCCTGTGCTTTTGATGTCATATCCAAAAAAATCATTGTCCTGGTCAATATCAAGGAGCTTTTCTCCTATGATTTCTTCTGGCAATATATAGTTTCAAGTCTTTCATTTAAATCTTTAATCCATTTTGAGTTAATTTTTGTGCACAGTTATAAGGGTCAAATTTCATACTTTTGCATGTGGATATCCAGTTTTCCCAACACCATTTATTGGAAAGATTGTTTTTTCCACATTGTGTATTCTTGGTATCTTTATCAAAGATTAATTGAACATATATGTGTGAGCTCATTTCTGGGCTCTCTATTCTGTTCCATTGGTCTATGTATTTTTTTATGCAAGTACCATGTTTTTATGCCTATTTTAATTACTAAAGCTTTGTGATATAATTTGAAGTCATGAAGTGCAAAGCCTCTAGCTTCGTCTTTACTCAAGATTGTTTTGGCCATTTGGAGTCTTTTCTGACCTCATATGAATTTCAGAATTGTTTTTTCTGTTTCTGTTAAAATGCCTTTAGAATTTTGATAACGATTGCTTTGAATCTGTAGATCACTTTAGGTAATATAGGCATTTTAACAATATTAATTCGGATCTTTAATCTCCTTGGTTAAAGTATTTTATTATTTTCAATGCTATTGTAAATGTTATTGTTTTCTTAATTTCTTTTTCTGATGGCTTGTTTTTAGTATATAGAAATGCAACTGATTTTTTGTATGTCGATTTTGTGTCTGGCAACTTGACTGAATTCATTTGTTAGTTCTAAAGGTTTTTTTTGGTGGTGCATTTGGGGTTTTCTATATATAAGATCGTGTCATATATAAAGAGACGATTTCACCCCTTCCTTTCTTACTTGGATGCCTTTTATTATTTTGTCTTGCCTAGTTGCTCTGGCAAGATCTTTTCTCTTCATGTAGGCATATATATATATATATATACACACACAAACTAACTATATATATTATTATATATGTATCTGTGCATTTATATATACACACAAAGTATATATATATCATTATATATGTATATCTCATTATATATGTGTAAGCATATATTATAAACTATACATGTATATCTCATTATGTATATATAAGTATATATGTATACAAACTATATGTATATATAGTTTGCTTGTTTTTTGCGATTAACTTTCCTCTGAGAGTTGCTTTTCTTGCGCTTCATAAGTTTTGGTATATTGTGTTTCTATTTTCATTTGTTCATTTGTCTCAAGATTTTTAAATATCTTTTTTGATTTATTATTTGACTCTTTGGTTGTTTAGAAGTATGGTATTAGTTTCCATATATTTGCGAATTTTCCAATTTTCCTCCTGTTATTATTTCTAGTTTTGTAGCATTATGGTCATAAAAGATGCTTGATGTAATTTCAACCTTCTTAAATTTGTTAAGACTTGTTTTGTGGACTAGTACATGGAGAATGTTTTTTGTGTGCTTGAGAAAAGTGTGTATTCTGCTGCTGTTGGATGGAATGCTCTGATGGTCCCAATATGTCTATTAGGTCTGTTTGATCTATAGTTTTATTCAACTATGCTATTTCCTTATTAATTGTCTCTCTGCATGATATATCCATGAATAAAACCAGGATATTGAAATTCTCTCCTATCATTATATTGCTATTTTTCCCTTCACAGTTCTGTTAATATTTTCTCTATATATTTAGGTGCTCCAAGATTGAGTGCATATATATTTACAATTGCTATATTCTCTTGATGAACTGATCCCTTTGAATTATATAGTTACTTTGTTTGTCTCTTGTGACAGATTTTGACTGAAAATCGATTTTTTTTAATGTAAGTATAGCCAGCCCTGCTCTCTTTTGGTTACCATTTTGGAATATCTTCTTCTGTCTCTTCACTTTTGACTTGTGTTTGTCCTTAAATCTGAAGTCAGCCTTTTGTAGGCAGTATATTGTCAGATCTTGTGTTTTTAAAATCCATTCAGCCACTCTATTTTTTGATTAGATAATTTAATACATTTACATAATAGTTGCATTTAAAGTAATTATTGATAGGTAAACACTTACTATTGCCATTTAGTTAATTGTTTTCTGTCTTGGGGATTTTTTGTTTCTTTTCCTCTCTTGTTGTCTTCCTTTGTGATTTGTTGAGTTTTTGTAGTGATATGCTTTGATTACTTTCTCTTTATCTTTTAGGTATCTATTAGAGGCTTTTTCTCTGTGGTTACCAAGAGGCTTACATAAAACATTTTATAGCTAGTCACAACTTAACTACAATTGCATACAGAAACTCTCCACTTTTACTCCTGTCCCCACATTTCATGCTATTGGTTACATTTTACATCTTTTCATATTGTATATCCATTAACAGATTATTATAGCTATAGCTGTTTTAATATTTATTTAATTAATATTAATTTAATATTTTGATTTATATACCAACATTACAGTATTAGAGTACAGTCATGCAATGCTTAATGACAGGGATATGTTCTGAGAGATTCATTGTTAGGCAATTTTGTTGTGCAAATGTCAGAGAGTGTACTTACACAAACTGAGATGGTATAGCTTCCTATGCATCTAGGCTATATGATATAACCTACTGCTGCTAGGCTACAAACCTGTACAGCATGTTACTGTACTGAATAGTATAGGTAATTGTAACACAATGATAAATATTTGTGCGTCTAGACATATCTAAAAAAAGACACAGTAAAAATATGGTATAAAAGCTCCATTATAATCTTATGGGAGCACCATTGTATATGCGGTTTGTTGTTAATCAAAACATTGTTATGTGGTACATGACTTCTGAATATGTCTATCTACTTACTTTTACCAGTGAGTTTTGTACTCTCATGTTTTCATATTGTTACTTAGCATCCTTTCATTTCAACTTGAAGAATTCCCTTTAACATTTTTTGTCAGGTAATGATGAACTCTGAGTTTTTGTTTGTCTGGGAATGTTTTTATCTCTCCTCTATTTATAAAGGATAACTTTCCCTGGTTTAGTATTCTTGGCTGGCATTTTCCGCCCAGCCTTTTTGAATACATTATCCTACTCCCTGTTTATTTGCAAGGTTTCTGCTGAGAAATCCACTGATAGACTTATTGAGGTTCCCATGTATGTAATGAGTTGCTTTTCTCTTGCTTTCAAAATTCTCTTTGTGTTTCACTTTTGACAATTTGATTTTAATGTGTCTCTGGGTAATCTTCTTTGGGTTGGTCTTGCTTGGGAAATTTTGAGCTTCATAAATCCGAATGATCATATTCATCCCCAAGTTTGAAAAAATTTCAGCTATTATTTCTTTAAATAAGCTTTCTGTCTTTGTCTCTCTTCTCCTTCTGAGACTTCCATGATGCATAAATTCATTTATCTGATGGTGTCACATGGGTCCTATATGCTTCCTTCACTCTTTTTAAATCTTTTTGTTGTTGGTGGTGGTGTTCCTCTAGCTGCCTAATTTCAAATGATCTATATTTGAGTTTGTTGATTCTTTCTTCTGCATGATTGAGTCTGCTGTTGGAGATATCTATTGAATTTTTTAGTTCTGCCATTGTATTCATCAGCTCAAGATTTCTGTTTGGCTCTTTTTTATGTTTTCTATTTCTGTATTAAACTTCTAATGTTCTTCATACATTGTTTTATTTATTTTGTTTAGTTGTCTATTTGTTCTCTTGCATCTCCCTAAGCTTTAAGATGATTGTGTTGAATAATCTAGCAGGTAATTCACAGATCTCCATTTCTTTGGGTTTGATTCCTGGAGCTTTATTAGTTTCCTTTGATGGTGTCATGTTTGTCTGATTCTTCATGAAATGTGTAACCTTATGTTGGTATCTGCACATTTCTCTTCCAGTCTTTAATGTCTGAAGCAAATATCTCTTCCAGTCTTTAATGTCTGGTTTCAGCCAACAATGACCTTCCTTTGTCAGGTCCCTGGGCTGAAAGTACTGCCTCTGCGATCACAGTTGACAGGGTTAGAGCCAAGTCACATGCCTGCTGCTGGGTCTACAGTGGGGTCTGTAGTTAGTGGGTCTGTTACCAGGGTCTTAGATGGGTGTTGATTTTGCCTGGTCCATGGCTGGATGGGACTGCTTCTAGGACCTTGGTTCATAGGGGTGGTTTCAGGGACAAGATTCTGTTTTGGGGTCTGCAGTTGAGTTCACAGATGTGGGCCTTTTACCAGGTGCTCAGACAGGTGTGGCCCTTACTAGGTCACTGAGTGGGTCAATAGACAGGCAGGACTGGCCATGGACTGCAGCTAAAAGGGGCTGGAACTGAATCACAGGGTTGCTTCAGTGTCTACAGCTATACTGAGGTCGGTGGGCCTGTTATTTACAGCATAGGGGGGTGTGGCTCCTCCAAGGTCCCTTGGTGGATGGTGCTAGTGACAGGACCAAGATTAAGTAGGGCTGTAACTTAGTCCACAGGGGAATGGGGCTGCTTCTAGATCTGTGGCTGGAATCATAGTTGGTGAGCCTGCCACCTGGGTGTGCACCTGCCTTTTCAAAATGGCTCTTCTTCATCCTGGGCTCCACTGGGATTTCAAAAACTTCCTACTTGGATCCCAAAGCTCCCACAAAAGCACTTTTGTCCTTGAATGGCTCCAAATTATTAATTTGTTGCTGTCCGAGGATACAAGTGAGTGAATTCCTAATCCTCCATCTTGCTTCAGCACAAAAATCAGTTTAATGTTCTTTTGTCATTGTCTTGAAATCCTCAATAATATTTAAATAAGGGGCTCCGTATTTGCACTTTGCACTGAGCCCTGCAAATTATGTAGCCAGCCCTACCCTCGGGGCTGGAACTAGGGATCTTAGTCCTTGCTGTAGTTCCAGGCTGTCTCTCAAATAACTCCTCTGGACAGGCAGCCCAGACCCAGCAACCGGGAGCTCATTGTCCAGGGCCATCAATCTGAGGACAGGGTGGGATTTCAGCCACTGGGGCCAGGCCCTCAAAGGAACGAGGGGAAACCAGGGCCAGCTATAATCCCTTTCTAGACCTCATTTTTATTCTCTGAGAAACAAAGGGATAATAAAATATGATTTCTGGAGTCCTTTTTGGCTCCAACATTTAACATCTTTATGATTCTCCTGCTGTCTTTGTTCTAGTTTTCAATAGCCCTCTCCTGTGCTGTGTTAGGCATTTAAGACTGCTGGGATGTGTAGATATCAGCTTGGAATGACTTAGGAAGGGAACTTCCTTGTCTTCCCTGTCATGGTGCCTGATTTTCCACTATTAGAGGGAAAAGCACCATGAGGTCCCCGGTCAAAATATAAATACATCTGGGAGAAGTGATATTTGTGACTATTTTCAGCTAAAATTTTAATGGCATGATCTTCCCTGGGAGAAGTGAGGAAAGGCTTGTTAAGAGAAGACAGGCCCCCAGTGATAGTCTGGCCAAGGACTATGCAGCCCAGGCCCCCTGGAGTGGGCCAAAAGCATCATGTACTGCCAGAGACTGTTTTTCGTGAGATATAAGACATCTGATCCTCTCTTTCTGGAAGCTGCATTGTGTTTCCACTGGCCCTGCATTTGCAGAAGTTTCTGTTCTCATTTCTAGGCTATTTGCTCAGTACTTTCTGTCTTGCTTAGGACAAACACCCTTGGCTCCTAATCTGGGACATTGGGTAATACTGTTGGGGTGTGATGGATGCGTGGGCTTAGGGGCACATGGGGAAAACTCTCACTACCATGGATTTCTAGTGCTCTTGTCATCGGCACCCTGGTTCACTCAAATTGGGGTGGCTATGAGTGGACCTCAAGCTTTTTTGCTTGGGGTATCGAGAACAGACTCCAGCTTGGTCTACTGGGCCTGGTCATTTGATTCTAACCTATGGCCCCCGTACTCTTAGGCATTCTTATAGGCAGCTACATAATAGCTAGTATTTGTATAGGTACCCACTATGTGCCAGGCATTACGCATTGAATCAACTCGAACGACTGAGTGACATGGTATAATCGTGTATTTTCCAAAATGGCACAACAATACTTTTGGTCTCAGACGCCTCTTTTTTTCTCCAAGAGGCAGGGTCTATTTCTCCTTTTCCTGAAACTGGTGGGTCTTTGTAACTGCTTTATTGAATAGAATATGGCAGAAGTAATGCAATATGACTTCTGAGGTTGTTACAAAAGGTGATATGGCTTTTTCTTGCCTCTTTCCTTCTCTCTATTTCTGTTTCTCTCTGTGTTTCCCTGTCTCTGGCTTTCTGTCTTGGACTCTATCTCTTTCTCTCTCTGCCTCTCTCTCTCTCAATGCTTGCTTTTGAAAACCAGCCACTGTTTCCTGAGGGAGCCTAGGAACCCATGCATAGGCATCTGACCCACAGCCCCAGCTAAGCTTCCAGCGACAGCCAGAATTGGCAGCTGACCCATTGCCCCAGCTAAGCTCCCAGTGACAGCCAGAGTTGACTGTGATCTATGTGGGATATCAGGCCTCACAATCTATAAGATGATTCGAGCCCTTGCCTTTCCATTGTTCCAGCTAATGTCTACTGGAGCACAGATGAGCTGTCCCTGCCAAGCCCTGCCCCAACTCACAGTTTCATGAGCAAAATAAGTTTGAAAACACTACACTTTGGGGCAACTTGCTATGTAGCCACAGTAATTGAAAACATGGGTTATTACACAGATGGGAAACTCATTTCCATTTGTGAGTCAGGTTAACTGAGGCACAGTGAGATTGGTGCTGTCACTCAAGGTAATACTGTTAGTATGTGGTGGCATCCAGATTTAAATCCAAGTCTGCACGACTTCCCCATACAACGTTGATTCCAGGGCCTGTACATTTACCTGTGGTGAGCCTGCAAGAGCCAATGCATCAACTCCTCCTCTGCTATCCTTGAACTTTAAGGGGTTCCACAAGGCAGGAATAAGGAGTCCCTAAGAAAAGCCAAGGCTTCAGGAATCTACCACTTTGAAGGAAGTACAGAGAATGTCCACTCTCTAGCACCTTATTCCAGAGTTCCAGAAAGCACTGTTCTCAGAAAAAAAGCAACAGGCTAGGAGGAAAGGCTAGGAGGGAGTCAGAGATCTGGCTGATCCCAGTTAGCCATGCAATCTTAGCAAATCATGAGCCTCAGTTTCTCCATATGTAAAGTGGGCAAGGTATGAAATTTGATAGTTAGGGGGACAAGCTGGGGTGGGGATATCATTCCTAGTAGGGGGAATGGGCTGAGTGTGGGTGTGGAGACTGTGTGCACAGAAGTCTTGGGGGACCTGCTTGGGGAGCCAAGCCTGGTACAGGAAGGAGATCAGCGTGGGTGGAAAGGAGGCAGATAGGGTGGGCCGGGGCACAGAAGCAACGGTGCAGTGGAATTGAGAAGAGTCTGCTAAGGACTGGGAGTATGGGTTTGTCCGGTATTGGAGAGGCAGCTCAGTCACTGGGAGCTGAGTCAGCACCCTGAGGCTGCATTCATCCCAGAATCGTCAAGTGTGAGATGAATCTTGTGTCTGTGTTCCTCGTGGTCCTAGTGTTTTAGCATGCTGGGGTCCCTGTCCTTCAGGTGGGGTGGCAAAGTGTGCCTCACTTTCTTGGGAATCCTGGGCCAGCTCTTGGATGTCAGGCACACAGGGAAGGTCTCCTCCACTTGTGACCATCCCAAGCACACCTGTTCTGGAGCCCTTGGCTGTTCTGTCCTTCTTTGCTGCATCTTTCCTGCAAGGAAATGTTGCTGGAGCTGGGCACCTTTAAGAAACTTTATGAAATGTCACAAACACCTTAAATGTGGAGAGAAAGTGCTGTGTACGAGGCAACCACAGGAAGAACTGGGGGTATGAAAGCAACAGTTCTCTTGGTGGCCTTCAGACGTGGCTGCTCTGCTCACACCAGCACCCCAAAGAGCCGGTCCATCCTTCACAGGTGGGAAGCCTCCTCCTGGCTGGCTGCACATCTCGATTATCAAAGCTGTTATTTGTAAACACTCCAGCCAGCTGGCTGAAAACTCTGACAACACTTGAAGGGAATGCTCCCACTTCTCCAGCACCCTGGGGTGGCGTTGGGAGGCACATGCTCCACAGCTAACAAAGAGCAAGAGGTGGAGGCTGGAGATACCCAGGTTGGTCTGTGGAGGCTTTCTGGAAACATAATCCTGCTATCTAGAGATAATTGCTGTTAATTTGTTTGTAACATCCTTTTGAGACCATTCTCTGTGGATGGATTTATAAATGGCATCATTCTATATACCCTGTTCTGTAGCTGCTTCCTCCTTCTTCTCTGTCTCTCTCTCACACACACAGACACACATACTTTCCTAGGTCAATTAGCAGAGATCTATCCTCTCATTTTTAATCTCTACCCAGTTTTTCACGGGATGCACATAATAAACACTCCTGTTCTGCTTGTTCTACAATGCTTAACAGCCATCTGTATACATACCTCTTTGCATTTTTGCCCAATCGTTTCCTCAAGTTACATCATTAGAAGTGTTAATTACTGTGTCAAAAGGCATGCACATTTTAAAGGCATTTTTATATATATTGTTAAATTTCTTCCTCTGAAGGAGGCTACTCCAAAATACATTCTTACCAGAAGTGTTCGAGAGCTCCAGATTCCTCCAGGGTATTCTCTTTTTCCATTTTCTCCAGTCTGTTAGGTGAAAAATGACATTTCAGTTGTTTAAAACTCACTCTTGGCAGAGTGCTTCTGCCTTTCCTGTACAGTGTATGCTCATTCTTTCTCTTCGTATTTATTGAGTACCTACGACGTGCTGTACTGTGGTCAGCACTGGGGATGCTTCATCAGATGGTCCTTTCTGCTCTTGCTGCTTTGCAGTGTGTGTTTTGCCTTCCAGACTTAGAGCATTATAGAAAGTTAGAGCTGTAAATGATCTTAGAGATTGTCTAATAACCTCATTTTAAGGACGAGAAACTGAGGCCCAGGGAGATGTGGGGATTTGCCCATGGTCACACAGTGCAGCACATTCATGGTGGAATTCTAACTCTGAAGGCAGGGATTTTGGGCTTTCTACTTGTTTTGATTTTCTCACCCAGCATGGGAGCACTTGTTGGTCAAATTCAACTCTGAGCTAATAGCACAGCCTCTCTGTGCTACAATTCAGGGGACATTCCAATGGGCACAGAGTAGGTGCCTTACAACTTATTTATTGAAAGAATGTTGGTGCATAACAGAACAGAAGAAATAGTACATTCTGTTAAATTGTGCTGAATATTCCAGGAAGAAAGGCAGGCTTCTGTGGGGTGCCCTTCTGGGAAGAAATGCCTTTTTTTTTTTTTAATGAAAAAGAAAAATGAGTGGGCTGTTGGAATTGGTGGAGGAGGAGACATGGGCTGCCTAAGGCTTGAGACAATGTGTTTGGAGCCGTCAGGTCACTGGAATTTCCCTTAGGTGTCTTTCTCCTACCAGAGATGGCCTGATAGAAACGGGGCAGGGGCTAACGGGAGAAGAGAGCTTTGTTTTCTCTGAGTGTTCCTATCTGAACCTGGCCTGAACTCTTGAATAATTCCCAGGGACTGTCTCACGCCATTGTTATTATTGTCTCTGCTCAGCTAGCTCCCTCTTTCCTTCTACTTCATCAAAAAGTCTTTCTAGCTTGTCTCTTGAGAACATTTTCAATGCTGCCCCGGCCTTTTATGACTCAGGAGGTGGCTGAGTCAATGGAAAGACCAGAGTTTGGTTCTGGCTTCACTTCTGATCACAGTGGGACCTTGGGCAAATCTCCTGTCTTTGCTATGTCGACCCTGGTACCACCCTATTCACACTTGCACCCCTCTCCCTGGGTGCCCACAACAGCTTTTTTTTTTTTTTTTTTTTTTTTTTTCAGATGGAGTCTTGCTCTGTTGCCCAGGCTGGAGGGCAGTGGCACAGTCTCGGCTCACTGCAACCTCTACTTCCTGGGTTCGAGAGATTCTCCTGCCTCAGCCTCCCAAGTAGCTGGGACTACAGGCACGCACCACCACGCCCAGCTAATTTTTGTATTTTTAGTAGATATGGGGTTTCACCATGTTGGCCAGGATGGTCTCGATCTCCTGACCTCATGATCTGCACACCTTAGCCTCCCAAAGTGCTAGGATTACAGGCATGAGCCACCACGCCGGCCCAACAGCCTTTTAATCCATCTCTTTGCAACTGCTTGCCTCCCTCCAATCTGTGCCCCTGCTAGTGCGAATGCATTATCACTCCTTCACTTAAAACCCCTCAAGTCTCCCAGCCCTCTTAGAAGAGATAGCAAAGTCCCTCACACTTCCACCAGATCTGTGTGGCCTGTCCCTGCTCCTCTTGTGCTTTGCTCCAGCCACACTGACCTCCTTTACCAGCTGTGTGGCCTTGGGCAAATGCCTTCCCCTCTCTGAACCTCAGTTTCCTCATCTGTAAAACAGGCATTGTAATAATCCCAATCATTCTGTTTGTTATGAAGCTAACAACCACTTTTAAATGACTCTCAACTCTTTCTACTTCTCCAAAAGAAGTTACATATTCCAAGGATCCTGCGTCTCAACAAACCCTTTCTTCTGCAAAAGAACAGCCTGCTTTTATTCCAAGCTCTGAGATTCCTAAAGGAAGCTGTTTCTCTCCAGTTATGCCGTGTCATGCCTTAACCTGGGCCAACAGTGTCTACACATGGAGAATGCAATGGTTTAGGCCAATTCATTAACAGGGATTGTATTGCCACATCCGTTGTTAATTGACAACATGTCTATGGAATTAGAAGCCTTGTGTTTATCTCTGTCATCGCTTTCTCTCGGGGAGAATGGCACACAGGGATCAACAACATCCCTTCTCACAAAGAGCCCTCCTTCAACTTGATTTTCATAAAAATACTATTCTAGGAAGCAGGGGTCTGACTCTGGTGACTCACTTGCTAAGGGATGTTCTTGGGTAATCCATCAGCCATTTTCTCAACACATTTTCATTTATAGGCATGCATGATAGGAAAATGAGGGGCAAATATATAAAGGACCGTGATATATGGAACTAATTCTAGGCACTTATAACTGGATTGGGAAGACTGAGCACATTCATACTATAAGTATAGTTTCTGGTCATGCTAGAGAGGTTCAGAAAATAATGAGTTCTCAGTGGGCTGAGGTGGTCAGGAAAGGCCTCCCTGAAAGGTAAAGAGTTAGTATCCCCATCTCACCAGTTAGGGTTCAAAGGAGTTACTTTCCTTGCCTGGCACAGTGACATTCCCCCCACCTGCCAAGATGCAGTTTGTCTGATTAAATTGAAAATATTATGAACTCCATCCAGAAAGACTAATAAGATGGAGGTTGATTGGATCAGACAATATTTTCATGGAGTGGTCCTGGGGTCAGGATTGTCAGCATGGGAATAAAGATTTGATTGTATAGTTCTCTGCTGTTTGCAAAGCACTCTTCATGTGCATTAAGTTTGGTTTATACACACAGCCTCATGTGATCAGCACCTGGGGAAACTGAGTCTCAGAGAAGTTCAGTACCTTAGCCACACCGACAAAATGTGCTAAAATCCAGATGCTAGCAAGCAGTTACTGCTGCAGATTCAGAGCTCTCTCCAATAGGAAAGCAAATTTTTCTCTCTTTCTCCACCCTCCATGGAACACAAGAACAAAAACAAAGGCTGGGAAGTCCAAAATCACACAGGCTAGAATGAATCCATGCAAGTTCTACCTATAAGCTGTGGCCTCCTGACACAGCATTCTGGCACGGCCTCAGGAGCTTCCCAGGTCAGCCCATGTGCCCTGATGTTCCTGCATCTGCACAAAGCTATAAATGAAGAAGGTCAAGTATGCCACCAGCAGGCTGATTGCTACAATGTGTTCTCAGCCTTTATGCCTGAGAGCATGTCACTGACCCCCCTCCTGGAGCTAGAAGCCCAAGCAGAGGCTGAGAAGTTATTTGGGGGCAGGCTGGGGAGGGGGGTGATATTAGGGAGGGAGTAGGTTGGATGTGTTTATAGCTCATTTCCACTCTGACTATAGAGCAAAGGCCACTTGGGCTTGGATCCATGTTGAAATAAATGTGCCAGGGCTGGAAAATTCCCAAGATGCTAAAACTCAGACCCAGTTCCCAAAGGTAGAAGTGGGTACAGGACAGGTCATTCTCTGGGCAGGATACCTTCCCCAGAGGGCCTGGTTCTGCCCATGGACATGTTTATTTCTCCCCTCCTTTCCCCCTTCCTTTTATCCTTCTGTATTTACAAATACCTGAAAGTTGCCTATTCTATAGTGATCTAGGCCTTTCAAAGTACAGGTATAGACAATATTGGCTCCACCTTTAAGATGCCTGGATACAAGAAAAAAACAACCCCATTAAAAAGTGGGCAAAGGACGTGAACAGACACTTCTCAAAAGAAGACATTTATGTGGCCAACAAACATATGAAAGAAAGGTCAACATCACTGATCATTAGAGAAATGCAAATAAAAACCACAATAAGATACTATCTCATGCCAGTCAGAATGGTGATTATTAAGAAGTCAAGAAACAACAGATGCTGTAAAGGATCTGGAGAAATAGGAACGTTTTTACACTATTGGTGGTAATGCAAATTAGTTCAACCATTGTGGAAGATGGAGTGGCAATTCCTCAAAGACCTAGAACCAGAAAGATCATTTTACCCAGCAATCTCTTTACTGGGTATATACCCAAAGGAATATAAATCATTATATTGTAAAGATACCTGCACTTGTATGTTCACTGCAGCACTATTCACAATAGCAAAGACATAAAATCAACCCAAATGCCCATCAATGATAGACTGGATAAAGAAAATGTGGTGTATATATATGCCATGGAATACTATGCAGCCATAAAAAGGAGCAAGATCATGTCCTTTGCAGGGACACGGATGGAGCTGGAAGCCATTATCCTCAGAAAACTAACACAGGAACAGAAAACCAAACACTGCATGTTCTGACATAAGTGGGAGCTGAATGATGAGAACACAGACACAGGGAGGGGAACATCACACACTGGGGCCTGTCATGGGGGCGGAGGGAGGGAGACCATCAGGAAAAATAGCTAATGTGTGCTGGGCTTAACACCTAGGTGATGGGTTGATAGGTGCAGCAAACCACCACGGCACACATTTACCTCTGTAACAAACCTGCACATCCTGCACATGAACTCCAGAACTTAAAATAAAAGAAAAAAAAAAAAAAGATGCCCGGATACTCAGACAGATGAGGACATTTGTAAATCAGGGATTGCTGAATCTCTGTCTGTGATGGTTCATTTTATGTGTCAACTTAGCTGGGCCATGGTGCCCAGATATTTGGTCAAATATTATTCTGGATGTTTCTGTGAGGGTATTTTTGGATGAGATTAACATCTGGAGTAAAGTAGATCACCCACCATAAAGTTGGTGGGCTTATGCAATCAGTTGAAGGTCTATATGGAACAAAAGACTGACCTCCTTGAGCAAGAAGGAATTCCGCAGCAGAGGACCTCTGGACTTGACCTGCAAAATCAGCTCTTCCCTGAGTCTCCAGCCTGTCAGCTCACTCTGAAGATTTTGGACTTGCCAGCCTCCATAACACATGAACCGATTCCTTAAATGAATCTCTTTCTCTACATATATACATCCCAATGGTTTTGTTTCTTTGGAAGACTGTAAGACACCCTCTAGTGTCATGTCTTTGGTCCATGCCTACAGCGTCTCTTGCCTGGATCTCCAAGGCCCTCATAATGCCAGTATCTCCTTTCCCATCTTCCCTGTTCCTACCAGCATTCTCTCACCAAGCACAAATCTGACTACATTGTTTTGCTTGCAGTCCTTCCAGGCGCCCCACCTTCCCCACCAATGCCTTCTAACCTCAGTCATCTTTGCACTAGCACCTTCATGATTTTTGTTATATCAGACTTTCTCTTTGCTGATGTCAAAAAGAAAGAAACAGAACTGAGAACTGAATTTTCTCCCTATGTTATTCAGTATCACTCAATATTAAATTCACATTTAACACTATCAGAAAGTATTCCATCCCACATTTTGGGGAATGTTGGGTTACAGAATAAAACCCATTCTCCTTTACATGGCCTTGAAGTTCCTTTAGCATCAATAAGTACAGTTATCTCTTGGTATCCATGGGGGATTGGTTCTGGGAGCCTTCAAGATACACAAATCCCTGATATAAAATGAAGCAGTATTTGCATATAACCCGTGCATATCCTCTCACATACTTTAAGTCATCTCAAGATTACTTGTAACACCTAATGCAATGTCACTCATCACTGCATTTGTGTGCATTCAGTATTGCAGGTGGCACATGACAAATTCAATTTTTGCTTTTTGGAACTTTGAGGATTTTTTTTCCTGAATATTTTCAATCCACGATTGTTTGAAGCCACTGAACTCACAGATACAGGGATATAGAGGGCCAACTGTATATATTAAATGTTGGCAATGTGCCAGGCACCAAGCAATTCATCTTTAGTCCTTCCTCTAAATCGCCCAAGTGATTCCCCTGCACCACTCTCTGAGAAGTACGCCTTTTTTCTTTGTTTCCTGGAGAACTCATTCTGGAGCTCTGAAATCCAGCTACCTCCTTGTAAAATGGTCTCCCAAGTATTACCTCAGCCCCCAGCAGTCCTCACTTCTGTAACATCATTTATTGTTGTCACACTGCAAATATTAGGTTGATGCAAAAGTAATTGCAGTTTTTGCCATTATTTTTAATAGCAAAAACCACAATTACTTTTGCACCAACCTAATATGTGTTTTTCTCCCTGGCTGAAGCTCAAAGGTGAAGGAGCATATCTTATTCATTGTTAGGAGTTTTCGAGGGGACCTTTCTATTTCCTGCCTGGTTTCTGCACACAATGAGAAATAAAACAAAAGACAGGAAATGGGGATCACACTATTACGTTTTGTTGTTGTTGTTGTTGCTGTTTTTTAGATTAAGACTAAATTAGAGAATTTACCTTTTGCATGAAACTAAATAGCCCTGTTAGGTGAATCCAGAATTAGGCTGTCTCACGGGCTATGCGAGGACTACACAGGTAGGCAGGCTTCCCTACAAAGGGTAGAAGAGCCTGTCCTTGGCGAAGTGGCTCAGTAAACTTGCTCCCTAGAAAGCAGCTGTCTTCCAGGAGAAAGAAGGGCAGGCTTGCTTCTACAGGCCAGTGTTTTCCTACCCACATTTACCAGTCAGGGGCTCACAGGGAAAAATCTGCCTTCGTCCAGCCATGGAGTGAGGCAAGGGTGTTTTACCTGCTAGGATTAAACTCTTGGATTGCACAGATTATACAATTTCAGAAAACCGGAGGGACAGGACCTCAGACATTAGCTATCTTGACCAGTGATCTCATTTTACATGTGAGGAGACTAAGGCCCAAAGAGAAGGTACTTGCCCAAGGTCACTTCATTCTCACCTGAGTGGTCTGTAACTTTAATATGTAATTTTCGAGGCAGATAGGTAGTACTGACTAATATTGATTAATATTGCCTGCCACCCGTTGGCAATGCTGTCAAGATTCCCAGCCGCATTCTGGAATGATTACTCAGCTAGAACCCTGGGATCCAGGTGCTGTAAGGTCTGCCCCTGGGATATCTTGGCATGGGGCTGTAATTGTGGATTAAAGAAACCCAGTCCTTGGCTAACTCAATTCTCTCCACATAATAAAAAGAGGAAGAAGTGAAATTTCAGGAGGAAATACACATTTAATGCATTTTAAAGAGCCTTGTTTATTTTTGAATCCTGGCCTTTTCTTCTGACTTAATTCTTGGCCACTGTAAATTACTTCAAAAAATGATTTTAGAATAGAGAAGGGGCAGGGAGGCTGAGAAGCTGTCTTTAACATTTTATCTTCCTTTGGCATCATTTATGATTTTAATTCTGAAGCACGACAAGGAGACAGAAACGGCTATTGGGCGCAGACAAGCAGAATCGCTTTAAATGAAGATAGAGTGTTGTGCTTCAGAATTTCCTCTAAAACTACCGAAAAAATAAAGCCTCTCCCAGCACTGCTTAGAATAGAGGCCATTTCTAATTCCTCATTAACGGGAATAGGAACAAAAGTATTCCAAAGCAAAGACTTACTTGAGTTCACTGCTAAAGCCACTACATCAAGCTGGAGGTGTAGGGGGAGAGAAAAGGCTGAAAATTGACATCATTTTTGGGAAGTAATCAGTTTAAATGCTTTTGTAACTTCATCACTATCTACCCGGGGAAAAACATTATTATTCAAGCCTCCTATGTGTCTCAGAGTCAAGAGCTTCTGAACCAAGAAAGGAAGAAACGGGCGGGTCATTTACGAGTTCCCTCCCTCTTGCAGTTTTAAACCACTGCAAAATAAACCCATTTGTTAAGGCTCTGGGACCAACACTGGGCGGACCAGCCCCGCTCCGCAGGGGTCTGCGCGGCTGGCCTCGCCCGCCCCCTAGTGGACGCGTGCGATAGTGCAGCCTCGGCCCCAGCGCACAGCGCCGCATCCAGACGCTGTCCGCGCGCGCAGCCTCGGAGGCGCTCCTCGCTAGCCTCCTGTACCCATCCAGCGACCAGCCAGGCTGCGGCGAGGGGATTCCCACCGAGGCTCCAGAGTCAGAGACCTCAGCCTAGCATCACATTAGGTGCAGCCGGCAGGCCATCCCAACTCCGGCCGGCAGCGCAAGCGTCACTGGGGCCGTCAGTTGCCGTGCAACTTCCCCGCGGGGGAGTCAACTTTAGGTTCACCTGCGGACTCGGTGCAGGTAGCTGGGTGCTAAGCAGGGGTGGACGGGATGGCTAGGGCCGGTGGAGCCATCGGGACCCGAGTGGAGGTGGTGGGGTGCCTCGCACTCCTTGTTCCTGGAGGAGGGCGGGGTGTTCCGAGAGATTGTAAAGTGACTTCTCGGGATTGAGACTCAGAGTCCTTGATTATCTGGGTCCAAAGCGCAAGTCGGGGGTTCCTGAACTTTCGCGGCTGCCGGGCTGGGGAGGAGCCCCGCGGGAGGTGTCTATGCCAGGGTCTGGGAATAGCGGTTGGGCATCCTGGGCTTTGATGTAGGGGTTCCCCCAGGAGGGACTGCAGAACTGGGTTTCCACCGAAGCAGGTGCTGTGGAAGTTCAGGGAGTGACGGCCGAGCGTCTTAGAAAAGGGGGTTAGACGGGGATGGCCCTGAGCTGGGGTTTCCCAGGCAAGTGGCTATTTGGGGATTTCCGGAGGAAGTACTAGAATTAACGTTTACTAGGAGAGGGGCTGGTTTGGGGGTCCTGCGGGAGGTGGATATGCTGAGGGTCGGAACGTGGGGCGAGTAGGTAGTTTGGAGATCCCTCGGGGAGGTGATTTGGTTTTAGATTCCCAGTCCTGGAAGAAAGTGGCTGATTTTGACCCTCCCTTCTCCCCGAGTGGAAGCCGCTGAACATCCCAAGGAACTGGCACGCTGGGGGCTCTGGGCTTGTGGCTGGTAGAGGATTCCCGCTCATTTGCAGTGGCTCAGAGGACGTACCTCCAAAGGGGATTTCTGGGGTGGCGGTTGTGCCCGGTCTTTCAGATGACTTGGGTTCCTGGGAATGGGACAAGCACGCCCTACGCGCGTCGGAAGAGAAACGCGGCGGTCTCCTCACGCCCCCCCCCCCCCCGGTTTGTTTCAGGGTGGACCCAGCAGATCCGTCCGTGAAGTTTCCAGGAGTGGAGCCCCAGGCACCCCTACAGCCTCCGACACGCCGGATCCGGCCCCGCCGCGCCAAGCCGTAAAGGGCTGGAAGGCCGGGGCGCACCGCGGCCGCCAGGGTCATGGAGGGCGCGCTAGCAGCCAACTGGAGCGCCGAGGCAGTCAACGCCAGCGCCGCGCCGCCAGGGGCTGAGGGCAACCGCACTGCCGGACCCCCGCGGCGCAACGAGGCCCTGGCGCGCGTGGAGGTGGCGGTGCTGTGTCTCATCCTGTTCCTGGCGTTGAGCGGGAATGCGTGTGTGCTGCTGGCACTGCGCACCACGCGCCACAAGCACTCGCGCCTCTTCTTCTTCATGAAGCACCTGAGCATCGCCGACCTGGTGGTGGCAGTGTTCCAGGTGCTGCCGCAGTTGCTGTGGGACATCACCTTCCGCTTCTACGGGCCCGACCTGCTGTGCCGCCTGGTCAAGTATTTGCAGGTGGTGGGCATGTTCGCTTCCACCTACCTGCTGCTGCTCATGTCGCTGGACCGCTGCCTGGCCATCTGCCAGCCGCTGCGCTCGCTGCGCCGCCGCACCGACCGCCTGGCAGTGCTCGCCACGTGGCTCGGCTGCCTGGTGGCCAGCGCGCCGCAGGTGCACATCTTCTCTCTGCGCGAGGTGGCTGACGGCGTCTTCGACTGCTGGGCGGTCTTCATCCAGCCCTGGGGACCCAAGGCCTACATCACGTGGATCACGCTAGCTGTCTACATCGTGCCGGTCATCGTGCTCGCTGCCTGCTACGGCCTTATCAGCTTCAAGATCTGGCAGAACTTGAGGCTCAAGACAGCTGCAGCGGCGGCGGCCGAGGCGCCAGAGGGCGCGGCGGCTGGCGATGGGGGGCGCGTGGCCCTGGCGCGTGTCAGCAGCGTCAAGCTCATCTCCAAGGCCAAGATCCGCACGGTCAAGATGACTTTCATCATCGTGCTGGCCTTCATCGTGTGCTGGACGCCTTTCTTCTTCGTGCAGATGTGGAGCGTCTGGGATGCCAACGCACCCAAGGAAGGTAGCCAGGGCTGGGAGACCCAGGAGGAGGGAACCTGGTGGCTGGGGGAGGCCCTTATCTTGCTGCCTCAGAATGTCCAGGGGTCTGTGGACTTCCTGGGGGGTAAGCAGGTTTGAAATCCCACAGAGTCACTGCTCCATCAGCCCTTGGCCAAGTGACTTAGGGCAATTAACCTCCCTGAGCCTCCACTTTCTCTTCTGTAAGGTGGCAATAAGGATAAAAGTACCAACTGTCACCAGGCATAGGGGAATGCCATGAGAAAATGCAGTTAAAGTCCTTAGCACAGTCCTTGGGTTGCATATGGGCTGTATGGTTTACTGTGGTGGTGGAAACAGGTTCAAGGAACTCCATCTGCTTTCCCACGTGGTTAGGAGGAGGTGGTGGAGGTAAGTTTGGAACCCCTGGCCAAGCTCAAGCTCCTTCAACTTTAAGTTCACGTTAAGATGAATTTCCACTTTAAGTTCAAGAAATCCACTTGAAGCCAAGAAGTCTGGTTTGGACAAGGACAGCCTTGCAGGGGTGGGCGATTTGTCCAACCAAGCACCTAGTAGTTGAAGGGGGTGTTGGGGGGCAGAATATTCCAAGGGAGAGGTGAAGACAAATCCTTGAACCCCTCATCCAGTGGAGGTGATGAGTCTCCATGCAGAGAGGTGAGTACTGCAAGGGGCGGTGGGCAGTCTTAGGGAGGAGAGCTCCCAGGACTGAGACTTCACTTCCACTTGGGGGAAAGAGAAGAAAGCCTTGAGGGGGACATTCAAGTTTGAGGGGGAGGCTGGGTGATTTCTGTAGGCGGGGAATGTGCCTTCCAGGTTGGAGGACTGCTGAGGACAAGGCTGAGGGTGGGACAATTGTCCATTCTTGGACTGTGCCAGAAAGCTAGGAGGAGGGCATAGAAGAGGGTGACCTAGGGAGAAAGCTTGGATGAACAGAGGCACCCTAGGGCTCTGGGGTTTGTGGCTGGTGCTGGGTGGCTGTCCCCAAGGCACAGAGCACCAGGCAGCTTCCTGTCACATTCTGCCCCCCAACCCCTTTCCAGTAGCTCATTTGGAAAGAGCAGAAGGGGTGATTGCTGGTGGTGAATGATTTATAAGTTTTTGTTTGAAGGTAATCCCGTATCGCATGCTGGTTGCTGGGGACTTCAAAGGTTCGTAAAGAAAGACCAAAAGATTTGCTTTCACCCTTTCTGCACTCCAGACACTGCAAATGTCCCATTTCTGTGTGCAGTTACTACTGCTCCCAATAGTCTCAAATACATGCATCCTGGGAAGCTGAAATCTCAGTGCCAGCTGCTTTCATTCAGTTTGGTAAATTTGCTTTGGTCCTTTCTGAAAATCACAGACTCCAGGCTTTATGGAACCCTCCCAGTTAGCTCAGTGTTTGCTTTAGTGGCCAAGACACTGGTTATTCGATATTTACTGAACGCCTGTGGCCCCTGGTAACACCTTACAGAGAGGGTTCTAGGGCCCAGAGAGGGGAAGGCACTTGCACCAGGTCACACAGCAAGTCAGAGGCAGAGCTGATGTTTCCTGTGCCAAGGTTCTTATGAAGGACATGTGATGAGGGAGCGGTGTTGGGCAAAAGCCAGTAGTGGAAGTCTCTAAGTAAGGCCTTAGGCCACACCTGTTTCCTGGGCAGATCTGAAGAATCTTGAGGAGCTCGAACACCAACTATCAAGGAAGTGAAACCAGCACCCCTTGGAGTAGATACTGGAGAGATGTGGGGTCTAGTCCTCCTCCAGCCCTTACTAGCTTTGGGATGTTAGATGAGAGACCCCTTTATTCCCCTTGAGCCTTAGTGTCTTGCTTTTAGAATGAGGACATTTCAGCATTCAGTTAATTCATTCAACAGACATTCCGCTCCTCTCTCCTTGGGGTCCTCTCGCCTCTGTCATTCATGTGTTGAGTTTCTGGTGATTTTTCTCCTTCCTCTCCTCCCAGCTCCCTCCTCTATGGCTTCCTGCTGTTCAGCCCCCTCACCTGCACTCCTCTTCTCACTGACGTGTTGACCACACACTCCCTAAAGAAGGAGAGTGTGTGGTCAACACGTCACATGTACCATGAAGCGAAGTTTAGATCTTTTCTACACTTTAAAAGCATGTCAACAATTGATTTCCTTGTCTTAGAAACAAAAGAGAGAGAAAAAAACAGAAGCACACAGATCCTGGCCAGAGTGGAGGTCATAGGCCTCTTGAGTGTTTGTGGTCCTCTGAGGATTTTCCTGGGGACCAGACCTTCAGTAGAGACGGGCTCCTGCTCAAGCCCAAGGGGCAGGGAAAGAAGAGGACTTTAAGAATTTCAGGTCCTACTTCCCTTTGCTTCTTTAGGAATTCACAGGGAAGGGTGGGTGTTGCATGAAAACCCAGGGCCTCTCTTGGTCCTCCTTGGCATTCTGTCTCGGGCGCTGAGAAGAATCCAAACACAGACCAGCAGGGATTCATGGCGCTGCTGCAGCCAGGGCCTCCCCGCTGCCCCAAGCACACAGCCAGGAGCAGGAGCCCAGTCCAGATGTGAGCACCTCATCAAACACGGAGGTGACGATGTGGACTCTGGCCACCACCAGCCTGGCCACATCATGCCTAGGCCTTGGGGATGCAGGGGTCAGAGTGGCTGCGAGCTCAGTTAGAACACCAGCTGTATGTCCACTTGGCCTTAATTTGGATAATTGCAAGTAGCAGGTGGAAATTGTGTCTGCATCACTTTGGAGATACCTCTCAATCCAGAGGCCACCAGCAAGTGTTAAGGAAGGAATAAAAGAGAACCACACTCGAGCTACCTCGAGAGATTGTTATGGGAAAAGTGGAATTAATACACAGCCCCACTTTCCTCTCCAAGAGGACAGAATTTAGATGCAGAAATATCTAGACCGGGGCCCCTTACTCCACTCATCAACTGAGGAGCCAGTACTGAAGCCTGTGGCTAACAGTGTGACGCCATCCAGGGATGCTTGCGGGTGGAGCAGGCTCACAGGGAGGCAGGAGACGTGGGGCACACATGGGTCTGTTCCTGCTTTATCATGAAAACCCCAGGGAGGTAGGGAAGCTTAGCCAATGGCCACCCATCAAGGGTGCCAGTGTGGGTGGAATGTCACGCATGTGGTGGCTGCAGATGTGGTGGCCCAGGGACCCAAAGTCCCTCTCTCCTTCAGCGTTTGCTCTCTCTTTTCCATCTCTCCCTTGAGCGACTTCATTCCCTCGTACGCCTTCACAAATACCAAGGGCTGCCTTTATGGGTTTAGAGCTCACCTTGTTCCAAAAGTAATGTGTGGTGGTGGACAAAAATTTAGGTAACACAACAAGATAAAATAGATCTGAGGCAACTGGGATAAAGCAGGGGGTAGGGAGAAGAAAAGGAAAATAAAAAACATTACAATAATCATAATAATACTATTATTAATAATAAAGTCTCTCTGTGTATAGACAAGCTCTACACATGGTTACTTTTTATAAGAACCAAGAGGAAAACTTTGAGTTTAAATATTTCCATGATTCAGAAGAAAGAGCCAGTGGGAGCATCTGAGTAATTTAATGAGATCCGTTCTTCAAAGCAGCCGGAATGCTGTTGGGTGCTGACTTGGTGAGGCTGGTGAGACTGGATGCCCCACGCAGGGTTTGACAAGCCCTTTATATATCTTTCAGAATTAAATTCCAAAGCCAAAAATTTGGCACCAGCCTTTTCCCTTGAACCCAGTGGCATTTGCTATGCTGCTGGTTGCAGAAGCTCTGACCCTGCGGCAGTTCTGAGGGATGAGATGAGGATGAGGAGGGAGTTTGGTAGAGTGGGGCTGTTTGCATTTCTAGGGTTGGTTGATGTTGGTTGGGTGCGGTGGACAGGATTTGGGGTCTCTGTCTCTAGTCTTCTCCTTCCAGCATCTCCCTGGTAAAACGCCCAGTCCAGTGTCCTCAAGCCAGTTGTTTTACCTGCTCTGAGCCTCCGCCTCCTCCTCCATGTAATAAGGATAGCACGGCTCACTGCGTGGGGTTGTGGTGAGGATTAAATGGTGTGACCTATGGCCCCTTCCTGATGGACAAGGTGGGGATTCTTGTCTTGAGCCTGGGTGGAGGGAATGGGAGTGGACAGCAGGCTGTGTGTCCAGGGAGGCTGGGAGGTGGGAGAGAAGCTTGTTAAGGCTGGAGAGGTGGACTGTGAGCCCTATCACAGCAGGGACGCTGCTTGTCCTGTTCCCTACTTGTTAAGGCCAAGTCCAATGTGTGGGCTGTTTTGTGGCACAACTCCAGGGGATGCCTTTTACTCCAGGGGATGCCTTTTACTCCAGGGGATGCCTGGCACAAGGCTGCACCGTCATTGATAGCTCAACCAGTGCTTGCCAAATATGTGGAAAATGGGAGCAGAGAGGTGAGTGAGGTGGGGCAGGGGTGGGCATGAAGAGCTGGACTCAGGAGAAATAGGGACTTTCTAAGTAGCCCCCCAGAACAGAACTGGCAACCTGGGAAAGAAAGGAGTGCCCCGTCACTGGGGCAACGAAACATCTGTCAGGAGCGTTGGACTGGGAGGAAGGCTGACAGGCGCAGGAGGCCTGGTTTGAACCATTTCCCCGTCTGTAGAATGAGCTTCCCAGCCCCTCCCTGTTTCTGTGGGACTGAGGACCCTCTGGCATGTCCCATACACCTTTCCTTTCCATGAATGCTGTGCCTGAGGTGTGAGGGACCAGGCCCCTTGAAGGGGCTTGTTCTTAGGTGACCCAGTGATGTGGAGAGCATGGTGGGCCGGCAGGAGAAGCTTGGACAGGATATTCACTCTGGGCCATGAAGAGTGCACAAGCTTGGCCCTTCTGGGTACGAATCACAATTAGATGGGCAGTTAACTTCAGACTCTTCTATGATTAAGTAATTGTGTGTTGTTTTATGTTCTTAGCTAATGTTAATGTTTTCCCTTAGGGTTTCTGCCCTGAGGTGATTTCACTTCTTTTCCCCCCAAAGGTTTGATAAATAACGGCTAAAAAGACAAAAAACAAAAACAGAAAAACTCAAAGAAAAACAAACCCCAAACCAGCCTCTTGGGTGAGGCCCTGCTACATCATTTTTCCATTTGATGGCTGTCTGTGTGGGTTTCGGGAGGGGTGAGGAGGGGAAGAGGGGCTGTGGAGGGCCTCGGATCAGGAGGAGATTAGCAGGTGCCCTGGCTGCATCATGCTGTCTGTGGAGCCTGGATCAGGTCTGTGGCCCGGGGCTGGCATGTCTGAGTGGGACTTGAGGCACTGGCCCACCTGCTGACCTTACCACCTTGCCCTGGCAACTTTTGGAAGCAAAGACAACCCCACAGGGCTCCCTCCCAGGGGCTGAAGCCAGACCCTATACACCAGACCCCACCTGCCAGAGCTCCCAACCCCAGGAGACAGTACTGGGAAGTAGCCAATCCCCTTCTGGGACCTGGTCTTGTTGCCATCTGTGTCATTTGGGGCAATGTCTCTTGATGGCCTCTGGACCTCTGCCATTCCCATCTGAGCAATGGGGATAACAGCTCATAATGGAACTCGACACCCTCTCTGGGCCCCAGCTTTGGTGAAGGGAGGAGTGGGATTAGTTGGTAACAGCAGCCACCACTGGCTGAGTGCCCACTGTGAGCAAGGCCTGTGCCCGGGCCATTTCTGCTCCTCATCCTAATGCAGCAAGGCAGGGGCCCATCATGGCTTTTCTACAGATGAAGAAACTGAGGGTTAGAGAGGTGTGACCTGCCCACGATCACCGCTGAGTAAGTGATGGAGCTGGGATTGGAACCCAGCCATCTCACACTAGAGACTGACATACTGCATGACTACCCCAACCCCATGCTGCCCTAGGCCAGCAGTTTTCCCGATGATCTACACCTTCCCCTTGGGGATCTTCTGGGCACTTGTTAGATCTCAGGACCGGCCTCAGATCCATGGAAGCCGAGCCCTCCCCCACTATCTGGCCCCAAGTCCTGACATCTTGGGCTCTTCCTGCAACACCTACACACACACCCACCTAGGTACACATCTGCTGATGGCACTGCCCTCCCAGCACTCTGAGTTCAGTGCCACGCCCCTCGCATCCTCCCTGTGTCCACCAATTCTATCATCTTAGCTGCACCACATGCCTCCTGTTGGCACTTTGCTTTCTCTTTCCATTATCACCTTCTTGGTTTAGAGCATGAGTTTTCAACTTTAGCACTATTGACATTTTCGGCTGGATAATCTTTGGCGTGTGTGTATGTATGTTGGGGAGGAGCTGTTCTGTGCATGGTAGGATATTTAGCAGCATTCCTGTCCTCTACGTGCTACGTGCCACTAGCAACCTCCCTGACAACTGTGGCCACCAAAACTGTCTCCAGACATTGCCAAAAGTTCACTAAGGGGCAAAGGCATCCCTGGTTAAGAACTGCTGGCTTAGACCCCCTGTTCTGCTTTTAAAACTAATACCCAACAAATGAGTACTCTCTTGTTAGCGCTGCCCTGGTCTCTGGCCAGCCTGCCTCGTGTACCCCCTGCCAGGCCTGCTGATTTGCCGCTTTCCACAAGTTCCTGTGGCCTTGCTGCCTTTGCACCTATGCCAATACTGTTCCTCCCATGGGAACACCCACCCCAGTTTCTTCCATGGATTCCCATCCTTTGAAGCCCAAGTCCAATGTGTGGGCTGCTTTGTGGCACAACTCCAGGGGATGCCTTTGACCTCATGGTCTATGAGCAGGGTGTTCCTCAGAGCTTTGCAGTGCACAGCCTGAACAGCTGAACATGGCAGCCTCATCCAGTGCCCCTTTTGGGAAACCATCCCTGTTTTCCCAGTTTGCAGGGCTTCTTCCTCTGAATGCTAACTCATTCACTCCAAAAAACAGTTACTGATGCCTCTGCAGGCTCCTGTCCACACAACCTCTGCTTTCATCTCTCAACCCCCAAGTGAAGAGAGTTGGGAAGAGGCCCTCCCAAGCCCTCGCCCTCCTGTGGCCATCTGCTGACATGCATAAATGTGGGACAGTCTGGTCAAGGTTGGTCACAGAGTTCTGGGTACACCCACAGACCTCTGGGAGGGACACCCCCAGTTTCTGCTGGGTTAGTGTCAGGTGGAGCGGCAGTGCTGACTTTGGGTGTGGGGCTGAGCCTGCCCACAACTCAGGTTTCTGGGGTTCAGAATCTCAGGTTTCTGAAGTTCAGAATAGGGCTTAGGTTGTATAGAGGGTGGAACATCCTGCTGGTGCAAGTCAGCATAGCTGATGGAGTGGGAGTCATTTTGGGCACAGGCCTAGCATTTTAGCAAAGGGGCTGCACTTTCAATTGGTGCATGGTGGCAAGTCCAAGGATGCTGGGAACAAGAGTATTGAAAGAGAAACAGCTGTCTCACCTGGAGGAGGCGGGAGGCCAGGTGGAAGGTTCTACCTCTGGTTTAGAGGTACCCTAGGCTGGGTCTCGTCTAAGGTCTAAGGTATGGGTGGGAGGGAGGTGTAACCAGGTGGTGTCCAGTGTCCCAGCCCCAAGGCCCAAATCCTTACTCCTGATTTCTGCACCGAGGGGCGGCCTCTGCCAGCATCTCCTTTTGTGCTTAGCTGGGAGCTAAGGCTTCCTGCCCTTTAGCCAGATGCTTCGAGACTGTGGGCTTCTGCCCTCCCGGCCCATATCTCCCACCCCAACAGCACTCTTGCGCATTCTGTTTCTCTCCCTTTCTCTCCACCTGACCATATCTGAGGGCAAACTTAATTTTCCCAAAGGGAATTGCATTTGAGTCCTGTCACCTTATTTGGGGGCCATATCCTGTGGCTGAGCAGGGAAATTATTTGTAGCCCTTCCAACATACTGGCAGTGGTGGCTGATTTATCAGGACCTCTCGCCTGCTGATTTCATGCTTCAGTTCAATTCAGCTCCTTATTGAACTCTTCTTATTTTCCAGTAGGTGTTAGCAGCCTAAGGACAGAGCCACCAATAAGACACAGTCCCCAGCCAAAAAGTATCAAAAAAAAAAAATGACAATATGATGGGGTGATGCTGTTATAGAGCTATTTACTTACCAAGTACTGCAAATGCCCTGAGAAGGCATTAGTTGATCTGTCTCCCTGGGAAGAAATCAGGAGGGTTTCAGAGGGGAAGTATCATTTGAAAAGGGTTTTTGAGGGATGAGTAGGAGCTTGCCGTGCAAAGAAGCAGATGCACATTCCACATCGAGATCAAGAACGGTGGACAGTTACTTCATTCATTTCTTCTTTCCTATCGATATGATTTGAGCCAGCTGGAAGGAAGCTCCTCAAACTTTAATGTGTATTTTGTTAAAATGCAGATTCTGATTTAGTAGGTCTGGAGTGGGGCCCCAAGAGTTTGCAGTTTTGATAAGGAAACAGGTGATGCCTATCAGAGGCTCTGTAGCCAGCCATTGGCTACACTTTGAGCAGCAAAGCTTTAATATATTATCTTTTACCAACACTCACTGTTTGCCTTTACACGTGTGGCCCAGATTGGATGGAGGGCCTTGTCATTCCCTGAAGGGTAGTGAAGGGCTGGTCGTTTGCAGGAAGGTCCTGGCTTGTCTTCTTCCAGAATGTGGTTATTCTCAGGCCCAGCCCAGTGAGTCCAGCACACCTACCAGATTGTAGCAGTGCTGTCGGAGAAACCCATTTTCAACTCTGCAGCCCGCCCATTTGGCTCTTCACCCAGACCTTGCACTACACAGGGTGATCACACATCTGTGATTTTTAGAAAAATCACAGCTGTAAAACAGTGGTCTTTTCTAGGAAGGCACCCTATAGTGTATATTGAGACTCCATCTTTCTATAAGCGTAAATTCAAAAGTCATTTTCTTAAGAAAGGGCCTTCCATAGTTTTGTTCCCAGATGCCTGCACAGTCCTGTAGGAACAAGGGACTTACATCTGAATTCCTGGTACTCTGGGGAGGCCTCGTGGCAAATGATTGGTTTCTCAAGTGCCGGCCTTTTTTAAAGTTGACGGGCTTTCTTTGACCCAGCCGATCTTGGCCATATGTCTTTGAGTCATGTGAAACGTGCCAGTAGCCTCAGGAACAGCACAGCCCAGAGAGGCCATGGCCAGCTGCCCGTCAGCTGTTCTGGGCTAATTTGGGGTTTCAGTGCTGGGGTGGAGAGAGTGCCGGGAAATCCTAACAGGGGAGTTCTTGGGAATTGAGGAAAGCCAGGCTGGGAAGGACGGAACGTGGACCTCTGCCTCCCACCCCTCCACGAATCATGGTGCCAAGCAGAAATGCAGAGTTGATTCTCCCAGGGGCAGAATTGCCCAGCAGGGGATGTTGGCGTTTAGTGTGTGGCTGTTTCTGCTCATGTCCCCCACTTGGCACGTAAGATACTGCACTTGAAAACCACCCCCAGTCCCCAGCCTTGTGCCCAGCAGCCCCTTCCCAAATGCTTTACCCCGTTTAATATTCTGCTGGTCTTGTAAGTCTCTCTTTCTCACCCTGAGTCTGGAAATCACTTGAGGGCAGGGACTCCACTTAGATCCCAGCACCTACTCAGTGCATGGCATGGAGTGGAGGCAGAATGAAAGGATGGATGTCTGACCTCTTCGTCCTCCAGAAATGCCGTAAGTGTGAGGCCAGCAGCCCCCAAGGAGTCCGGGTGGACAGCGTCTCCTCTTCATCCTCCCTTCCTGGCAAGGATGGGAGAGAGTAAGTTTGCAGTCTGGTACACACTCAGGACTCGATCGTGGGGCAAGATGTGATTTTTATGGCAGGCAAGTGGGAGAGACATTATTAGAACTCGTTCTTCCAGCGAAGACCCTAAGATCCTGCTCCTGCCCACAAGTTGCAGCAACCTTCCCTTTTGGATTTCTAGGTCGCTGGCAGAATAAGTTTTTCCAAAATGGACTGTCTAAAGTTCATTTCTTGTCAGGTAATTCAATCTGAGGACTCTGGGGTTTGATTTTTTTTTTTTTAACTTTTGAGAAGTGTTGGGAAAATGGGCTAAGGATAATTTCTTCAATTGTTCTGGGATTGGGAGTCTTCAAACTTGGATTTTAAAGAATTGCTATAGTTGATCATACCTCACATGCATTAATACTAATATTAATAATAATTACTTGAATAAACACTTTGCCAGTCACAAAGCCCTTTTGCACTATCTTTAATTTTTTTTTTTTTTCATTTTCCCGATAGCCTTATGAGTGCCGCCTCCATGCTACAGATAAGGAAACGGAGGCTCAGGCAGTATTTCACTCAGATGTAGTTCAGAGAGTGATTAGGTGGGAGGGGGATCCAGGCCCCAGGGCTTTGCGTCTGGATCCTGAGTTCCTGGGTTCTCCTCCCTGCCTCTCAGCCAGTGTTTCTGTGGGCCAGGGGGCTCCCACTGTGAACAGCTTCCTTTCCTGAGGGACCCGGAGAAGGTGCTTGCTGCATAGCAGACCTTTCCAGGTCAGGCCCATGAGGACTTGTAGGTCCTCCTCTCTGTGCTGACATCATTGTGGCTGCATTGTGTGGAAATGAGGAGGGAGGCCAGTCTCACCGGGAGCTTGGGAACGGCCATGGCCCTTCAGAGAAGCCCCGATGAAGGCATGGGGCCTGGCCTTTGCACATTTGCACTAAGCAGTCATTGGGTGTGGCAGCTTTTTTTGGCTAAAGGCAATGCCCAGAGAGGAGCTCAGCTGTGAGCATTTGGCAGGCAGCTCTTGGGCAGCTAGAGGAATGGGTGCCCAGGGGGCACCACAGCATCCACAGCATCAAAAATGGGGAATGGGCAGTGCCTACTCTCAGTGGTGGACCACATTTGTTTTGGGAACAGGGAAGTTGCTCTCTGTCCCTCAAATCATAACATTAGGCAAACTGCCTAACCAGCTTCTGTCTTGGCTTTGGGACTGACAGGATTCACTAATTGGAACCAACCTGACCTGTGAGGATGCTAACCTGTTTTTAAAAGGAATCAGTCTTCATTACTTTTATGTATGAACACAGAGTGACTTGCTGTGTGCCCTTGGGGAAGTGACTCTCCTTCTCTGAGTTTCACTTTCCTCATCTATAAAATGAGGGTAAGGCTACTTTGAAAACTGTACTCTTCTGGGCAGGCTCGAGCAGTGATTATGATGTTCAACACTGTCACATCCTCACATGGAAATAACATTGTGAAATATAAGGACAATATTTTCCATGCTTTGTTCTGTTCCAAGTCCTCTGTAATCCTGTGAAGGCTTTCTAGCCATCAGAAAGGGGAATGGTATGGCCTATACAAGATACAATAAGTGCAGAAAACAGGTTGAAGTGGAATCCGTAGTCGCTCACCTGCTCAGTAACCATCAATGGCTCCCTATTGCCCATACAGTAAAGTGGGCAGACTCTGCCTGGATTTAAGATCCTCCTGTCTGGTTCCAAACCATCTTTCCAACCTCTTCTCTTGTGAAACTCCCCTTTTCCCTTCTTGCCTCCCAGGAAGTCCCTGAATGATCTTGGCCATTCTCAACCATGGGCCTTTATTCCTTCTGCCTCCGCCATTTGAAATATGCTATGTAGTCCCTGCTTTGTGTTCCCAAATAGATCTCCCCCTGGTGGTAGAGCTTTGAAGTGCTGTTCCTGGAAACTACGACTTTGGATGACTAGGATATTGACAAATTAAGAACAGCCAAATGTGCCCTTAGTGTTGGTAACTTGACATGAGCAGGTTCAGCTTAGAGAGGGCCCTTCATCCCCTGAGGACCCACTTCATGTCACTCGTGTCTGTGGTCGCCAGGTGGGATCAGAGGTGCTGGCCAGACTTCTCCTACCCAGACAGGCCTCTTGCAGGCGGAAGGATTGGTGGCTACTTAGGAATTCATTAACTATTTTCTTCTTTGTTGTTGGTGTTTCTGTAGTTTTTTTAAAAATAGGATAAAAAAGTTGAAAGATCCAAAGAGTAAAGAGTGAGACCTATAGCTTAAATGAACAGATAAGATTGTGCCAAATAACTGTGTCCAACTAGGCAAAACTCAGTGTCTTTCTGTGAACTTCATCCCTGATGTTTCCTTCTACCTCATTGCAAAGCTTTATACACCTAGGTCCTTCCCTTTGTGGCTGGTAGTTTGTAAATGTTGACTTTTGCATGTTGATTTTTGCCTCTTTCATTATTTCTAAGACATTCCGTTTTTAGTCTTGTGGGTGAATTTCAATTTTGTTGGTGAAATATTCCATCAGAGTTTCTAAACTTAAATTCATCTTCTTATCCATCCAAATCAAAGCAAACTTCTTAACAAAATATTTTTTGTTAAAACCAGTGAATTTAGTAATATTGATCGTTTTTCTTTCACTTTTCCTCTTTTCTATTCTTTATTATTTTAGTACTAAGTTAAATTTCCATTCTTTGCTTTCTAAAAACTCTCTTTTGCAAGAATTTTGTTTTCTGTCTGTCGTAGCTTGCTCTTGTTCCAACAGGTGCACCAATTAATTAGACCAGTGGTTCTTAACCTTGAGGGTGCATTAGAATTACAACATTCCTGAGCCCTACCTCCAGAGGGTAATTCTGAGGTGGTGCCTGAGAATGTGCATTTCCAGCAAGTTCCTATCTGATGTGTTGCTCTGGGGGAGGCCCACTTTGAGAGCCACTCATGTAGACTTACCAACAACCAACTGCCTTTCTTCCCTTGGTGCTTGCAGACTTCGCTGACAAACATCTCTGTTCTCTTCATCAGCGGCCACTTCTAGATTTTGCACCTCTCGAGCATCCCCAGTGAAGAGTCCTTGCCTGGATTTAGCTCTGAACTCTAGAGTTATTTGTCGAAAAATTTTGCAGAGCAGACGGAAAGAAGACTAGTGGATTTTCCCAGGCTTCTTGCAGTTGCCTTCACACACAAGGAAGTGGCTGAAGAGAATTCTTAGTTGTTTTCCTTGTGGGTTTCTGGAGATGTTGCCTGGCCTTGTCTGTCATCAGGAGATGTCTGGTTGTTCAGACTTAAGGCCATTGAAAGAAGCCAGATTTTTATCCCCGTGCTTGGAAGTACCTAGAATTAGGATTTTTTTCTTCCCCCTTGAAGTTTCAGTTTGTGACAGGCAATGTCTCGAAGCTGATTTTTAATCATTAATTTTGCCTGCAACTCCATGAGTCCTCAGTATAATAGCCTTTACAGAGTACTTCAGATAATTTCCATGTCACTTTCTTTTTCCTTCATGAGTCTTATTGTCATGCTGAAGCAGTGCTCTTAGGCATAGCTTCATGGAGATGCTTTCAGTTGATCAGCCATGAAGATGTCATACACTTTCTTGCTGCCACGCCTTTGCTGGTGCCATTCCTTCTGCCTGGAGCACATTTCTTCCCTGCTCTGCCTGAAAAAACCATAGGCGTCTTTGGGAATCAGCTCACATGCCCCGTTTGTGGGGCCAGCCATGACTCTCAGAGTGGCACCCCCTTCCTGTGCCTACCTAACCCACAAGATGTGTGCATCGTGGTGTTTCTCATTTTATTTGATTGATTTGCCCGGCACATGCTCGTGATAGCAGCCATCATTTATTGGGCACCCACTGTGTACCAGGCACTCTTTAATCCTTGCAGCAGTCCCCAGAGGTTTGGGCACTCTCCCTATGCCCATTTAAAGATTAGGAAACCAAAGCTTCTTAGGGACTTCAAGTAACTAGGCGCTGGTGAGGCTAGCATGCAAACTAGGTGTGGCAGCTTCTGGATACTGTGTTTGTAGACAGTCGAAGCTGTAGGCACTCAACACTCGTTGGGTGAGTGATGCATTAAAAGGTGGCTGTGATGGATTCAGCTTCTGCTGAGGGAGGTAGGCAATGGGAAAGCTGCTGGTGAGAGAAAGGCAGAGACAGTTACAAGCCTGGGCTAAGCCTGGTGGGGAGGGTTTGGAGGACAGCCTGCGGGCATGTCCAGCACAAGGAGGAAGAAGGAAGACAAACTTTGCCTCTTTAGTACCTCATCTTGTGATTCAGGATGTAGTACTTGGACAAGGCTGTCACTTAGGAAATGGTGTTTAAGTCAGATAGGTCTGGAAGTGGCTCCAGTGTTAATTAATGCCCTTTTCTCCTTTCTCCTGCCCCCACCCCCTCAGCCTCAGCCTTCATCATCGTCATGCTCCTGGCCAGCCTCAACAGCTGCTGCAACCCCTGGATCTACATGCTGTTCACGGGTCACCTCTTCCACGAACTCGTGCAGCGCTTCCTGTGCTGCTCCGCCAGCTACCTGAAGGGCAACCGCCTGGGAGAGACGAGTGCCAGCAAAAAGAGCAACTCGTCCTCCTTTGTCCTGAGCCATCGCAGCTCCAGCCAGAGGAGCTGCTCCCAGCCATCCACGGCGTGACCCACCAGCCAGGGCCAGGGCTGCCACCTGAGGCTCGGGCTGTGCTGGCGTAAGTGGTCTGCCCCTAGGTGACGGCGTATGTTTGTGTATAAGGTACCTATCAGTTTGTATCCCTCCACTCCTTGGGGTGGCTTCAGTGGGGTAGAGAGTGGCCTCCGTGATGGAAGATGAGAGGGGACTCAGCCATCAGACAACCCCCTGGCCTCCTACACGTACTTCTACCACCCTGAACCCGCTGCCACCCTGGGCAGTGAGTGGCTTGTTTTTTCTCCTGGATTTTTAATTTCTCTCCAGTATCTTTTTACTTCTTTATTCTGGGCTATTGTGAAAAGCGGTACATATAGGATCGGTGACCAGTTGGGTCAGGAAGTCCAGTGTTCTGGACTTGGGGTGAGGAGTGGGGTTGGGACCTCAGATGGGGAGGGTGGTGCTAAGATCCTCCTGACCTCAAAGTGTATTTGCCTTTAAGTGAACAAATGCTGGGGTCCTTGGGGACCAGCTTGTCAGAGGGTAGCCCTAAGAGAAGGGGATTACCTTGTAAGACCATCTGGCACAGCGGACCTATTAGAACTTGGGTTAAAAATGTTTAAGAAGCTAATGTTTAAGAAGCATTTGGGAAAGAAAAAGAAATAAATGCATCCAGATTGGAAAAGAAGAAGTAAAACTATTTGCAGATGACACCGTTTTGTATATAGAAAATCCTAAGGAATTCACACACACACACACACACACACACACACGCACACACACAGCTATTAGAACTAATAAGCAAGTTCCGCAAGGTTTCAAGATACAAGATCAATATACAAAAATGAATTGTATTTCTTTATACTAGCAACAAACAATATGAAAAAGAAGTTAAATAATTCCATTTATAATACCATCAGAAGGAATAAAATAGGAATCAACTTAACAAAACAAGTGCAAGACTGAAAACTACAAGAAATTAAAGAAGGCTTAAATAAATGGAAAGACATCCTGTGTTCAGGGATCAGACCTAGTAATTTTAAGATGGCAATACTATCCTAACTGACATACAGATTCAGTGCAATCCTTATGAAAATCACAGCTGGTTTCTTTGCAGAAATTGATAAGCTAGTCCCAAAATTCATAAAGAAATGCAAGGGACCCAGAATAGCCAAATGAGCCTTGAAAAAGAACAAAGTTGGTGGATTCACACTTCCTGATTTCATAATTTACGATAAAGGTAGAGTAATCAGCTCTGTGTGTTACTGGTTTAAGGATAGACATACGGAGTAGAAAAAGAGTACAGACATGAACACTTATACTTATGGTCAATTGATTTTTGACAAGGTTCCCAAGACAATTCAATAGAGAAAGAAGAGTGTTTTCAACAAATGGCACTGAGACAATGATATGCATGTGCAAAAGAATGAGGTTGGACCTTTACTCACACCATGTGCAAAAATCAACTCAAAACACATCCAAGATCCAAATATAAGAGCTGAAACTATAAAATCTTAGAAAGAAACATAGGCATAGATCTTTGTAACCTTGAATTAGGCAGTGGTTTCTTAGATATGATACCAAAGGCACAAGTAACCAATGGAAAAATAGGTAAATTGGACTTAATCAAGATTTGAAGCTTTTGTGATTCAAAAGACCCCATCAAGAAAGTGAAAAGATAACCTGCAGAATGGGAGAAAATATTTGCAAGTCATATATATGATAAGGGACTTGTATCTGGAATATATAAATAACTCTTATAACACAACAATAAGGAGAAAAATAAATCAATTTAAAAAATGGGCTGACGGTTTGAATAGACATTTCTCCAAACAAGATATGCAAATGGCTAATAGGCACATGAAAAAATACTCAACATTATTATTCATTAGGGAAATGCAAGTCAAAACCACAATGAGATTCCAGTTTACGATCGCTAGGATGGCTAAAATAAAAAGATGGACAACAACAAGTGTCGGTGAGGATGTAGAGAAACTGGTAGAAATTTAAATTGTTGGTGGGAATGTAAATGGTGCACCTGCTTTGGAAAACAGCTTGGCAGTACCTCAAAAAGTTAAACGTACGGTGACCATATGACCCAGGAATGCCACTCCTAGGTATTTACCGAAGAGAAATGAAAACGTACATACACACAAAAACTTGTACACCAATGTTCATAGCAACATTATTTGTAATAGCCAAAAAGTGGAAACAACCCAAATGTCTATCAACTGATAAATGGGAAATAAAATGTGGTCTGTCCACACAATGGAACATTATTAGACTCTAAAAAGAAATGAAGTACTGATACATGCCACAACATGGATGAACCTTGAAAACATGCTAAGTGAAAGAAGCCAGGTGCAAAAGACCACATATTGTCTGATTGCATTGAAATGCAATGTCTAAAATGGACGAATCTATATAGAGTGAATATAGATTAGTGTTTGCCAGGGCCTGGAGGCTGTGGGAGATGAGGCGTGACTACTAAGGGTTTGGGGTTTCTTTTTTGGGTGATGAAAATGTTCTGAAATTAGTGGTGATTGTGCACGATTTTGAGAATGTACTAAAAACCAATGAACTTTAAAAAATAAAAATAAACAAAAAAAATTCAACAGATGAATTCAGAGAAGGCCAGCTTGATGGATGAATTCCTTGGAATCTCTTGCCTCTCAGAGCTTTTGTTTCTCTATGTGGCTCACTGCTTGAGAGGGATCTCATGATTTTCTTACTTGGTTTTACTGCAAGAGATGATGTCTCTATTTGGCAAAAAGTAACAGCAGTGAAAATATATCCTTACTTTGTAAAGGCACAAATGATGCCTTGTAGCTGCAGGTTGTTATGTTTTATTTAAAATAGAAATTCACTAGGGTGCCAGAAGTTTTTCTTACCTACTGAACATGTTCTCAAATGTCCTCTCAGCCTTGAGGTTAGGACATGACCATGTCTAAGAAATACCTTTAGTCACTAAATACAGGACACTATTGATCAGAGGTTTACTGTCAGGGACTGGCCAGCTCAGTGCATGGTGGGGCACCTTTTAAGTTTCCAGACACATTTTTGTACCTACTGAGATACAGCAGGACCACTCTTAAAGGCCACAGATCCACTCTCTCTCTTTATAACACACTTTCTTCTTCCTCCATGCTGCAGTAGCCACATAGCCACACGCACACACGCGCATACACACACAATAGAATGAGCTAGCATTGTCTAGAGGTTCTGGGAGAAGAGAGGCTTGCACTGAAATGTCCATGTTCAAAGTCTAAGGATTTAGCACAAGGTCTTCAGTATTACCCGGAGACTGAAGATAGTATCATCTTTGGACTGCAAGGCATTCTCAGTGTTGCTGGGACATGCATGAAGAGGGTCAACACCAGCCAGTCCTTGCTCTTTGGGAAGCTAACAGGATGCTGTTCTGGGGCCTCTGTGCACGTGTACTGGAACACTGGTGTGCTCTGGGTGCAAATGCAGCAGTAGTGGGGTCTGTTAGCATTCATGCCTCGCTGCCCACCAGCCAGAGATGCCCCAGGTCTCTGCTGTTCCCAGGGAAGTTGCCATCCTAGGAGCCAACAGAGGCCACTAGGGATCAAAGGGACAGCAACTTGCAGTAGATTTTCTGACCAGGAGCACAGCCTTCCTGGGAACCCTGACGTTATAAGATTCTTGGGCATCAGAACCAAGTGGGATGCTTTGTCACTCTCTTCATATGAAAGCTCTGGCGAGTACGTTAGGTCTTATTATGGCACAGGAGTCTGTTTTATGGCAAATAAGTGACATTCAATTTCAATAGCCCCACTGGATATACACCCCTACCCCCACCCATCTCCTTGAGAGCATTATCACCATTTCTTAGTCTTTCCCCCAACTAAAGCCTAGAAGAATGAGCGCAGGGGTTCAGAACGCTACCTCGGGCTCACTTGTTTCTGGCCTCCTCCCCAGACCCCATGCCTGAGGTCTGCCAACCACCTTTCCCTACAGTTTCAGACTTGTTTACAACCATATGCATGGCCGGGGTTGCCAGGAAGTGGGAGCTGCAGATTGTCTTCTGCAATGTTTCATGGCTCTGATCATCAAAAGTGAACGTGGAAACTCTGAGCCTTATTTCTTTAAGCACTGAAAAAAAATCTGACACACACTTTGGTCTCCTTTTGGGTTGAGTCTATGTGTTGCCACTTCAGGAAATGTAAGGGGACAATGCAGGCTGTCTTTTAAGAAAATCCTGGTTTCAAAGTGTTTAACCCTTTTTGTATTCAATAGCAATGAAACGCCACTTAAGGCAAAATGTGAACACCTTGATTTTGTTCTACTGTGGTGACCTGCTCTGGCACCCCTCTGTAACTGTGCCAGTTGGTGAATGGCATGGCTGATTATAAGGTGTCAGCTTCATTAGCTGCTTGATAGAGAGGGTACTAGATAAACATTTGTCTCCATACATTGCTTTGCCCCCGTTCTTCCTCCCAAGAACGGTGACTGGAACTGGTGGCTTGTAGACCCCAGATCCCTGCAGGGCTTCAGCGCTATTGGCCGGATTATGGCACAGGTGCATGGTCTGTGGCAGAGTGTGGAAGGGGGCCCTGGTCCCATTCTCTGGAATCACAGGTGCACTCACTTATCAGAGTTCTGTGGGAAGATGTTCTAAGACTTAGGAACAAACATTATGTATGATGTCCCCGAACCTGCTCTGAACCACAGTTGATCTCTGGGGATGATAGGATTCTAGACTGTTACCTTGAAAGAACCCTAAGAGATATTTCTTAAAAGTGGATTTGGGAGCCATCTGCAGCATCACAAATGAGTTTATGTTAAAATGCAGATTCCTGGGCCCCACTACTGAATCAAACTCTGGAGCTAGAGCCTTGAAACCTGCATTTCAAACAGGAGTCCCTGGTGGTCCCTATGTATCTTATAAGGGGGAACGGAACTCCATCCTCCTGCCTCAGGCCCATTCTCATCATACCCCCAATGTGATTTTCTGCCTGATACTTCTCAAGGGGATTCCTGGAGGGAGAAGAAGTCCTTGGAAACCCATGCATCTCAGATGTGTGTCCTGTCTCCAGTTCTGTGAACTTTGTGGGTAATTAAGCACCGACCATAGTCTGCCCTTAGAGAAAGAGAGTGAGCTTGAAAAATTGGAGTCATCGTCAAATCCAGTTATAGCAAATACCAAGATGGCAAATTCTCTACATAACCCAAGATTCCAAGTCTGAAACAGATGGTCTCGTGATTTCAAGAGACGTTTGAAAGGGCAGGCCCTTTGAGGAGGACATAAGTAACATCAGCCTTAATCCTTTTCAGCGGGGAGGAGCCTGGGCCTGCTGAGCCCCCTGACGATGTGGAAGAGCCCCAAGGGAGAGCACAGGCGGCGGGCTGGAGTCACAGTGATAATGCTAGCTAGGTGGGCACCTTTTGGCAAGGTTGCTGACTTCTCTGGACTGTAACTTTCTCATCTGCAGAAACGAGGGATGAATGATGAAGTGTTTAGGGGTAAAATGTACTGATCTCTACAACGTATTTAAACATGCATAAAGATGAGATTGGTAGGATGGATAGAGGGGTGGATAGATCGATAGGGATGTAAGAAAGCTGGGATAGAAAAATGTTAATGGTAGACCCAAGATGGGTATGTAGCTGTTCAGCTTTTCTCTGTGTTTGAAATTTACATAAAATGTTAGGAGAAAACCAAAATTGGGTAAAATTTTGGAGCCAAATTGCACATTAGAGATCAATTAGAGAGTGTGTGTGTTTGAGGAGGGAGGAAGTGATACATGCTCTTTCTATTGTATTTTATTCCCATAGTGAGTCCACACATGCACAAATTAGACCTTGTTCCTTCGTCGTATCTCTTGAGGCCAAGGCTACCCTCATGTCAAATGGCAGTGCTGGGCATTTCAGGGGCTCGGTTAGCCAAAGGGGAGGTTCAGGGAGGCTTGAACCCAGGCCCTGACCTCAGTGGTACCCTGGGAGGGTCACTGCCCCTGCCAGCCCAAGGGTCATTTTCTTCCATTGGTGCCCATTATTGGGCTCGGGCAACAGGAGTCACTTAAATATGATCTCCCAAGGAACATGTACAATTCCAGAAAACAATAGAATCCAAAGAAGAAAAAGACTCTGTTCTTCACTTGAATTTGGCCAGGTGAAGAGACAACCAACTTTCCCTGTGTCTGTTTTTCAGGGCAGTGAAGTATATTTTTGGAGCTGGTCAGGACAGAAACCAATCTTACAGGCACGAATAAAATGCAGCATTCCCCAAATGCAGCCAAAACCCTTTATTGGAGCCACCCTCCTAACGCCAATGGTCATTGGTCACTTTCCTGAGTGCACGTGGACAGGTTGGCCCCGGGTGGGAACCGCGTGCTGGTTTATGTTGTTACAGTACAAGTGAACGCAAAGACTTGCAGTAGCTGCCTCTTAGCAAATGATCTTCCCTCACGCCCAGGCATGGGGGCATCGTGGTGGGGCTGGGGGAGAGCGAAGGGCCACTGTGCTTCCGTGGCTGGGCTGTCTTTTCTTTCTGGCTTCCCTACACTGTGTGCTCCATCATGGGGTATGGAGCAGTCCCTGAAGAGAAAGAGCTCGCCAGCAGCCCCTGTGAAGAAGTCCCCCGGGGACCAGCCTGGCCCAACGCCTCCTGCCCTGCCACCCCCATTGCCCCACCTGGCTTTAGACCTCCTTCCGCAGCACCACCTTGATGCTGCTGCAGACCTGCCCCAGGGCCGCGAAGAGTGGGTTGCAGAAGGTGCGGATGCAGAGTGAGTAGATGTGGCTGATGCACTGGATCTCGATCAGGTAGCTCTTAATGCACGGCACCACCGCCCAGATGTGGCAGAAGGAGATGCAGGCAAACAGGAAGCCCCAGAGCAGGGCCAGTGGGACGCCCAGCAGCGTGGACAACAGGCGGTAGCACCAGTACTTGGAGACGGTGAAGGTGGTGTAGCTCACCTTCCACACGCCATCAAAGCTGTAGGTGCCCACGGGCTCTGCAATCACATCTTCGAAATCCACCTGCAGGGGCGGCAAGAGGAAGCCTCAACTCACAGAGGCCACCCGATTTTTCAAGCTTTTGGGTGCGTGCGTGCATGTGTCAGAATCCCCTAGAGGTCAGGTTAACCTTGGCAGCTGAACCCTACCTGCACTAGGCTATTCTTGCATTGCTCTAAAGACATACCTGAGGCTGGGTAATTGATAAAGAAAGAAGGTTTAATTGGCCCATGGGTCTGTGATCTGTGCAGGAAGCATGGTGCTGGCATCTGCTTGGCTTCTGGTGAGGCCTCAGGGAGCTTTCAATCATGGCAAGAGAAGGGAGAGCAGGCGTCTCCCATAGTGAGAGTGGGAGCAAGAGAGAGAGCTGGGCAGGGGGTGGAGTGCCACATTTTACAACAACCAGATCTTATGAGAACTCCCTCACTATTGTGAGGATAGCACTAAGCCACGAGGGATCTGCCTCTGTGATCCAATCACCTCCCACCCGGCCCCACCTCCAATATTGGAGTTTATGTTTCAACATGAGGTTTAGAGGGGACACAGATCCAGATCATATCATCACCCCAGGGATTCTGACTCCCCAAATCTGGAGTGGGGCCTAAGGCTCTGTATTTCTTTTTTTTTTTTTTTTTTTTTTTTTTGAGACGGTGTCTCGCTGTCACCCAGGCTGGAGTGCAGTGGCGCGATCTCGGCTCACTGCAAGCTCCGCCTCCCAGGTTCACGCCATTCTCCTGCCTCAGCCTCCTGAGTAGTTGGGACTACAGGCGCCCACCACCACGCCCAGCTAATTTTTTTTTTTTGTATTTTTAGTAGAGACGGGGTTTCACCGTGTTAGCCAGGATGGTCTCGATCTCCTGACCTCGTGATCCGCCCGCCTCGGCCTCCCAAAGTGCTGGGATTACAGGCGTGAGCCACCGCGCCCGGCCTCTGTTGAGCCCAAGCTGCTGTTGTTCCTCGGCACCGCTGACCAACGCTACATGCTCGTTCAACACCCTCAAGGTGAGCAACTTGCTTAAAGCCAACAGTGACTTAGTGGCAGTGCTACAGCCACAGCTCTTGAATTCTATTGTTTTATGATCTGAAGGGTGTTGGATGGTCGTATGCATCCTACAGGGATTTACTGAGCACCTGTAGATTGGATGGTGAACAGACAGAGGTTCCTCACATCACTTACCTAACCTCTCTCGAGCCCTGCTATGCGTGAAGCACCTTCCTAGCTGCCTACACATGGGTGATGTCACTTGGCATCACTAATCCTCAGCTGTTTTGTCTGTAAGATGGAGTCAATGACCGTCTTCCAGTGGTATGAGGATGAAAGGATGGGAGGCTGTAAAATCCACTGGTCCACGGTGAAACCCCATCTCTAGTAAAAATACAAAAAAAAAAAAAAAAAAAAAAAAATTAGCCGGGTATGGCAGCAGGTTCCTGTAGTCCCAGCTACTCGGGAGGCTGAGGAAGGAGAATGGCATAAACCCAGGAGGCGGAGCTTGCAGTGAGCCGAGACTGTGCCACTGCACTCCAGCCTGGGTGACAGAGCGAGACTTTGTCTTAAAAAAAAAAAAAAAAAAAAAAAATCCACTGGTCAATTAAACAGCAGTGAACCAAATTAGCTGTTTCATGACTGGTCTCCCCATGGTTGTTACCAGTACAGCCTGCCAAGTGGGAGTTTGCAGAGCTGTTTGCTAATGCCTGAAACTGTTCTGAGACATTTTTTTCCTAGCAGTGCTCCTGGGCCATTCAAATAAAAAGGGGGTGAATGGAGGTACAGACTAATCAGATCAACAGGAGGGGCCTGTGTGGCGGCCTGCAGGGCCGAGGCTCCAACTTCAATCTTCCTGGTTAGTTAGTCCCTTTCCCACTTTGGTTATGGGGAGGGGATCCTCTCCTCTATTGCATCGCCAATATTAAAATTATTTTCATTATAAAAAAACATGGCCATATCACAGAGAATTAACAGAATAGAAAAAAGAAGAGTCTTGGGTTTGTATTTCTCTAATACTAAAGATATGATTGTTTTGGTGTATTTCTTTCCAGTACAATATTTTCTGTGGAAAGAAGTGACTAGAATCATGTTGCTCAGACAGTGTTGGGCCCTCTTTTCTCATGTGACTTTAGCTTCTGAGCTCCTGCACCCCACCTCAGGTCCCTGATGCCCCTGTGCTCTGAGGCTGGGGATCCCTGAGGATGAGGCCTCACTCAGGATAGTGTGTTAGCAGGCAGCACACTTTACAGGGTGAGACTCTGGGCTTCAGGAGATATGGAAAAGCTGACAGCTGACCTCCCAGGACCTTCGTTGTATAATCTCGGCCCCCAGCTTTCTCTGCTGTAGGTTTCGTCAGAGATGACTTAATCTCTTATGCAACCCTGTGGATGGGAGGAGAGGAAGAAAATGGGCCTCATCTTCTCAGGAAGGATGTCACTTCTTCTTGGAGGGCTTCCAGGAGGTGGTGGCTGGCTAGGAATTTGGGGGACTTCGGGATTGGAACAGGGATGGAAAAGTCATATTCACTCCCCATGTTTGTGGAGGTTCTAGTCAAACCCCCAGGGCCTGGATCCTGCCGACTGAGATCATTTTTCTTCCATGTATTCATCCATACATCCACGCCCCACTGAGATGGTTTGGATGTTTGTCCCCTCCAAATCTCATGTTGAAATGTGATCCCCAGTGTTGAAGGTGGGGCCTGGTGGGAGGTGTTTGGGTCATGGGGGCGGACCCTTCACCATGGCTTGGTGCCCTCCCTGTGGTCATGAGTGAGTTCTTGCTCCATTAGTTCACATGAGACCTGGTTGTTTAAAAGAGCCCCACATCTCTCTTGCTCCCTCTCTCGCCATGTGATATGCCAGCTCCCCCTTTGCCTTCTGCTATGATTGGAAGCTTCCTTAGGCCTCACCAGATGCAAATGCCTGCACCGTGCTTCTTATACAGCCTGCAGAACCATGAACCAAAATAAATCTCTTTTCTTTATAAATTACCCAGTCTCAGGTATTCCTTTATAGCAATGAAAAACAGACTGACACCCACCATCTATCCATCCACTCATCCATCTATCCACCTATCTGCCTGCTCATCTATCATCCATCTATCCATCCATCCATTCATCCATCCATCCACCCACCCACCCACACACCCAAATAAATACTGATTGATTACCACTTTGCCCAGGCACACTACCTCTTGAGCAATGCTTAGCACAATACCTGGCTATTGTGATGGTAATATTGCTCAATGATGGTAATTATTCCTTCAGGTGCTCTGAAGATTCCTCGAAAATACATCTCAGAAATTCTTTTGATATCCCGGATTATTCTCCAGCCTACCTAGTTATAAATGAATCTGCGTGTGTCTCAGTCTGTGCTGATAAGACGGATGGAGTCCTCCTTTCCTTACAGTAGTAATTACAATACTTACAGTAATAATCCTACCGCCAATGGCTTCTGCACGTGTCTTTTAATTATCTTTCTTCTTCTTCTTTTTATTTTTTTATTTTTATTTTTTGGTGTTTGCAGAAGCCATTGGTGCTAACATTTGAATTATTTCCAGGGATTGCCTTTGGGTGCTGTGTGTGGGGCAAGTGCTCTATTTTCTGTGAGTCTCAGAAAACACGCTCTCAGAGGGCTAGGCTGGGCTTGGAGGAGGCAGCTGTTCCCCTAGCTCAGATTTGAGCATTGAGAGAGCTTTGGCCACAGCATGCTAGTTTGGGGAGATATTTATAAGGCCCGGCTCAGGCAGCTCTAGGCAGCTGTACCATTGTAGCACAAGCACACAGTGACTTCATTTCTTAATTCCTTTCCAGAAGAGAGGAGGTGGCTTTTTCTTGGAGGGTGGTGGGCTGAAAGCCTGCATCTGCCGGCTGAGGCTCAGGACAGTGTGTGCAATTGGAGAGAGGGGCTGGAGGGTGAGGAAGGGGGAACGATGGTGCACATTCTGTCGGTGTCCCCTTCTCTGGCATATTTATTTTTGGAACAGCAAGAGACCCAGTTGATTAATTGAAACCAGCCAGTGCAGTCCCCGAAGTCTCTGAGAGGGCGGGGAAGGTGCAGGATAGCAGGGCGGGGGATTGCTTGGGGATGCGGGGGGAGGACAGCAGTCACCCACGGTCAAAAATACCTCCCCCAGAGTCCTGCATGACTCAGTCCGTAGGCATCCAGGGCCTTGGACAATTCAAATGGGTATCTGTGGGTGGGGAAATAGCTCTTAGCAGGGGCGTAGGTATATGGTCCCAGTATCCACTGGCCATTGAGTTACTGTAGGATTTGGGGCATGGTACTTTCCCTCTCTGAGATCCTAGGTTTTTTGTTTGTTTTCTTTTTTCAACTCTACACAGAGACGATTGGGCCAAGATCTGTAATGACATGGAGTTAGCTTCAGAGTCAGCAAACCCAAGTGAGAGGCTTAGCTTTTGCCGGATCCCAGCTTCCTCCCCTATTACCTTGCTACTTAAAAGGCAGTTCATGATCAGTGTGTCCTGTCTCCCAACAAGGTAATTATAGAAGTTGAGAGTGCTTAGAAATATTCATAGAAATTTGATGCAGTAATTTTGTGTTTATTGAATCTAACAGTAAAAATTGGTGCTTATAACTGCATGGTTGTTTTCATTTCATTTTTCCAGTGATTAATTTTTGCTGTATTTTGCAAAAGTATAGCTGTACAATGGATTAGAATAATAATATTAAAACTGGTCCTTCACTCAGTTTTAGAGGCACTGGCCTATAAAATAGGAAGTAAAATGAGGTGATAGATGCAAAAACTGTAAAAATGACAAAGCTCTGCATCTTTTCTTATAAATGGTAGCAACAAAATAATAGAATTCTGTACAATCTGGGATAACCATGGTAACACCCACAATGTATTTGGCCCTTTATACATGTCAGTTTGGAGCCATGTATCTTACATGTGTTATTTCACATGGCACGTAAGGGACTGGCAGAGTGATGCTCAGGTCAGCCTGACAGCAGGGTGATTGAAGGGGCCAGATACCCCAGCAGGGCCTGAGGCCAGAACACCGCATAGGTTGGCTCTGATGGGAGGAGGAGGTGGCCAGGCATCATCTGGAGCTTGGAGTCGAGAACATCTCTGACTCATCCTTCAAGAAGGTGCTCTTGGAGTTGACAGCATCCTAGGTAGGACCACATACCTACCCCCATCCTAGTGCCCTCCAGCCTCTCTTTTCAGCTCCAGGTCTACCTTAAGGGACCTAGGGCACCTGGGCTGGGGCATAACAGGACTTGGTTTTATGTAAAGGAGCTGGGAAGAGACTGAGATAACAGAGGGCTGCAAGGAGAGAGAGAGGGAGAGAAGAACCTGCCAGAAGAAGCTCCTCAGCAATCCACTAAGCCCTGATCTTTGCCTCACTGCCTGTCCCTTCCCATCCACTCTTCTGCTCTCTCAGTCTCTGCCTTCAAGAAATTTGGTGCATATTGGAATAGGGAGCAATAGAAGTACCCTGGGTGGAGCTCTAGGCTTGGCTGTGCATGAGCTTTCAGTGGATAGTTTGCTGGTCTCCAAAGATGACCCTCCATTAGTCATGCTTCTCAGTGTTTGTCCTCAGATAGTCTCATCCCATCTTGAGTCTGGGCTTGCCCTGTGACTCACTTTAACCACAAGAATGTGGCAGAAAGGATGTTGTGCCAGTTCTAGGACTAAGCCTTCAGAAAGCCTAGTAGCTTCTGCTTTTAGGAGCATTGAGCCCCCATGTTAGAAGTCCACTTTTACACTCTGCTCTGGAGACTGGCAGAATTAGAAATGCACTGCTGAATGCTGCTCGAGAGACTAATGGAGAGGCCATGTGAATAAGGAGGCCTGAAACTACACAGAGATAGAGGGCCAGCCACCCCAGCACCACAGCTGAGCTGTGCCTCCCAGCCATCTCTGCCAGTACTCCAGGGCTATGAGTGAACCATCTTGGATGTTCTAGCTCAGTGGAGCCCCCAGGTGATTGCAGCCTCAGCCACCATCTGACTGTAGCTGCATGAGAGGCCCCCAGTGAGACCAGCAGGGCTGCCAAACTGAGCCCTGCCTACCCACAGAACTGTGAGAAATCAAAAAATGGTTGTTTCCTTAAGCCATTAAGTTTTGGAATGACTTGTTACTCAGCAATTGATGACTGATAGTCTGTCTTTAGGGAAAACAAGGGATAACTCTGGGCTCCAGGTGTCTTCTATAGGATGAATGGGACTTGGTTGCTGACAAGCTGACAAGTTTGAGCATGAAACTCTTTTTTTTTTTTTTTTTGAGAAGGAGTTTTGCTCTTGTTATCCAGGCTGGAATGCAGTGGTGCGATCTCGGCTCATGGCAACCTCTGCCTCCTGGGTTCAAGCAATTCTCCTGCCTCAGCCTCCTGAGTAGCTGGGATTACAGGCACCCACCACTACACCTGGCTTTTTTTTTTTTTTGTAATTTTAGTAGAGACAGGTTTTCATCATGTTGGCCAGGTCAGGGTTTGAACTCCTGACCTCAGGTGATTCACCTGCCTTGGCCTCCTAAAGTGCTGGGATTACAGGCTTCAGCCACCGTGCCTGGCTGAGCATGAAACTTTTATGCTCAAACATTAAAGTATAAACACTCACCAGCTCAGCTGAATAAGAACTTCTGGGGGCAAGGCCAAGGAATCTGCAGTTTAGTAAGTGCCCCCACCACTGGACCCTGGGAAAGTGGACTGCATTTTGAAAAACTCTAGATCAGTTGATACCCAGGAGTCCTCATAACACTAAGCTGTAATACCTCAGTGTGAATTAGTCTGATGCAGCCCTTCTTAGAGGTCATTGACAGAGGGCAAGACATTTCCAAAAGGAAGGAATTGCCAATATGGAATGACAGGTGGATTGGATGACCCTCCATTATTTAGTTTCAACCTGCCCTTCCTGCCTTCTCTCCCACAAATTCCCTTTCAGATCCTCTGTCCTAATCCTCTTCGATAGTTCATTATTCTCCTGCAGACAGAGCAGCAGAGAAATGTTATCTGTTGTACCCACTATGACTAGCTGATGGTGCATGGCTTCCATGGAGCAGTGCTGTGATCCATTAGTCATGGAGCAGTGCTGTGATCCATTAGTCATGTCTGCCATGAACACTGGAAAGGGCAGTGGTAATGACAGCCTCTTACATTTGCCAACTCTGCCCAACATTCTTCCCAGTGTTGGGAAAGCCTTTGCTTATTCCATTTCTTCTTGGAAAGCTTTGTTCCTCCATTTTACATTTTTAATTTTTCTCGTTTTTATAATGCACCATGGATACCACCTCTCCATAAAGCTGGCTTCTGATTTTTCCAGATGAAAGTAATTCTTCCTCTCCTAACCTCCCATGACACCAAACCTGGCACTTATTTATGGTGTTCAGCTCCTTCTCCTGTATGCTCTCATTGTTCTCGTCTCATCGTCTCCCCAGGACTGGATTCCCTTCCAGGGGAGGTACCAGGTCAGTTCCATCTTTGTGCAACAGGGTGTCCCTGATGAGCACAAACCTGGAACAAGTGTTTGTAGGGCTGGTGGGCATCTGGTTCCTCTGGGTGTTGTGTAGCCTGAGCCGAGGGGCAAATGGGTGTTTGTTTTTCTGAAGAAGGCAGGAGTTCTGTGGCAGATGTGGGTGGAGGGGGTTGGGGAGTAGTATCATGGAGGGGCTGCGATCCTATCTATCTCCTTCCCCTGCTTGAAGGGCAACTTGGGAGAAGCTCAAGAGGGAGGAGTTGACTGCAGAAGCTGGGGGACCTGCATAACTCTCAGGTTCAAGCATCACTGCTTTAGGGCCCTGGGGGCCTATGTGTGAGTCAAGAAAGGGAGATAGAGAGAAGAGAGAGAGAGGAGAGAAAGAGAGAGAGAGAAGAGAGAGGAGAGAGAGAGAGCACGCTGTCAGTGAGGTGGCCCCAAGCCCTCTCGGAAATAACTTGGAGGCACCTTGGGGTGGCTCTGAGGTGCTGAGGTATACCTGTAGTGGGGCTAGGACCTTTCCAACCTGGGTCTGAAGGTTGAGGCATCCTTGAGTGTACCTGCTGGTAAGCTGAGAGCCCTGGGGACCTTTGGCAGACATTCCCACCCCTGCAGCCTGGAGGGTTTGCATGCAGTGAGCCTGCCCTGCTCATCACTATGTCCTCTGGGACAGCACAGTGCCTGTGCTGAACACGCATTCAGTTGCGACTTGTGGAATCAGTGTTGGTGAGGAGGGCAAGTGGCAACAGGAATGGGGGTGTGCTCCCCCCAGTTCCTCTGCTCCAATGTCCATGACCTTCTACACTGCCCTGGGCCCAGTCTTGAGCCTTGGAGACTACAGTTGGAGTCTGTTGGAGTATACAGGGCTCTTCCTCTGTTCTTGGCTGCCTGGGTTTAAGGGCAGGGCCTAAAAGGGGTGCCTCCCCTCTACTGGGGGTCAAATCCATGGATGTAGTATGTCTATCTCCTACTCTTCATCCTTGGCTTTTTTTAAATGTGAAACGGCAGTGGCTGGTGGCACCAGCGACTTGGGCCCAGAGAGGGCAAAGGATTTCCTCAGAGTCACACAGCAAGTTACTGTCAGGTCTTGGGCCAGAACTTGAATCTGTAGCCAGGTCCTATTCCAGCATTCTTTCCGTGTCACTCATCCTAGCCCGTGAGAAACCTGCTACCACCTGTGAGGCCACCCTGCCACCTGCCACCTGGGGCACTGCCAGGGCCTCCTGCACCTTCCTCTCAGCCTCTGTCCAGTTTCTCCATCCCTCTCTGTCTCCCTCATTCCCTTTTCCATCTCTCTTTTCCTCTATCGATGGCAAAACCCAGGCGATTGAGAGGCTGAAGAGTCTGGCTTCATCCCTCCTAGCCACAGTCCCCTCTCTCCTTCTTTCTTTTCGTTATTTTTTAACAGACTGTAACGGAGACCTGAAATCTACCTAAACCTGTATGTGATATATATCTGAGTCTGCTTTATGATCCTTGTTCTGCAGTAAACTTTTTTCATTTCTCACTCACTAAAAATAAAAGAAAGAAAAAGCCAAATAAATCCCTAAAGCAGAGAATGTCCAAAACGTAACAAATAACCACCTCCTCTGGACAAAATTATTTGCGGCACCTTTTCTTAGCCTTTGCTATTTTTTCTAGGGCTCAGGGCCTCCAGGAGAGGACAGCTCTCAGCCCCAGGAGGGCTGCGTAAAGCCGCTGCACCTGTGCCGCCACCCCCGCTGCTCCCTCTGTGTCATAATCCAGGCCTGCGGCTTGGAGCTGGCTCCCTCCTGGCTCAGAGGGATCCAAGGGCTCCCTCTGTACTTACCACCCATGGTGGGTGTCCTTTAGAAACCATGTTCTCCCGTGGGATCCTCTTTCCCATCCCCCTGCAGCCCACCAGGGTGTACCAGATGGTTACCTGGGCATGACCCAGGCTCCTGGCTTAGCTCTCTTGCCCTCTAGACTGCAAGCTCTTTGAGACCCTTCTTTGACTCACACTGTCACATCCTTGTTGGGTGCCAGGGACCGTGATAGACACTTTCAAACCCTTCATCTCATTCAATCCTCATGTTATATTTCTAACGCACAGTGCTGCTTTCAGATTCATTTACCTGGTGGAGGTAAATTGGGAAATGATATTATTCCCACTTTACAGGGGAAACTGAGTCTCGGAAAACCTAGCTGGCTTGTCCAGTGTTATCATTTTTAGGTGAAACGGACTGGATTTGAAATCAAGTCTATTAAAGTCAAGTCCAAGACTATTCCTGCTAGATGACACTGATGGAAACCATAACTAATAATATTTTACATGTACAATTTTATTTACATGTATATAGTGCTTTACCGTTTGTGAAATTTGTTTCCTAATTTTCCTCATTGCAGCTTTCACACTGTGCTATACTATATACTCTATCTCCATCACTAATGATGTATAGAAATATAATAGCCAGTATAATAAGAGCTGTTGTGGAGGAATGCCCTGAATGAAGCAGGGGGACAGAAGTGGGAGCAACTAATTGCCTGGAGGAGTCAGGGAAGGCTTCCCGGAGGAGGTTGCATTTGAGTTGGGCCTCGAAGGCTGAGTGAGGCATTCACCACCTGGAGAAGAGGGGACATGCACTTATGGCAATGGCACAGGAATGTACTCTGGTGGGTGGGCTGGCAGGTGGGAGCAAACCAGGCAGAAGAAGCAGGTTGGGGCCAGATTGTGTTGGGTTTGGACAGCCACGTGGAGAGGCTAGGCTTCTCCAGCATGGGAGGTGCCCCACTGAAAGACTGCAATACAGGCCTGTGCTTTAGAACAAGTCCTCAGCCACACAGTCTGATCCAGTGGCCAGGAGCTTTGAGCGCTTGAAATGTGGCTAGTGAAACTGAAGAATTCTAGATTTTGTTTAACTTTAATTAAAATGTAAACCCTGATTTCATTATTGAAAAATTTTTACAGAATATTTGAAACAGTACAGGCATGTGAATCAATTTTCACAAGTACATTTTATGAAATCTAAATGCAGAACAAACATTTTGGATGAAGATGTGGAGTCTGAACTGAAATATACTGTGGGTATAGGAAGCACCCTGGATTTCAAACTTGAAGACTGTAGAATAGTTCATTGATAATTGTTTTATATTGCTTATATGTTAAAATAATACTATTTTAGATATATAGGGTTAAGTAAGAAATATCATGAACGTTAATTTCACCTGTTTGCTTTTGCATTTTAAAATGTCACTGCTAGAAAATTTAAAATTCCCTGTGGTAGCAGTATCCCTATTGGACAGCACCGGCCTGAGATTCCAGTACTTTCAGTAGGATCTCAGAGGCCCCAGACACTGGCCCTCTTAACAGCCCCTCCGGTGACTCTGATGCTGGTGGCTGGGGACCCTTCTTGGAGGAATTCTGCTTTAGAAAGGTCCCTCTGAGCCAGTTGCGGAGGCTTGCACCTGTAATCCCAGCACTTTGGGAGGCAGGAGGATCACTTGAGCCCAAGAGTTTGATACCAGCTTGGTCAACATAATGAAACCCCGTCTCTACTAAAAATATAAAAATTAACTGGGCATGGTGGCACTCGCCTGTGGTCCCAGCTAATCAGGAGGCTGAGGAGGGAGAATCGCTTGAGCCTGGGAGGTTGAGGCTTCAGTGAGCCATGAGTGCACGACCATCTCAAAAAGAAAAAAGAAAGATCCCTCTGAGTGCTGGGTGGAAGTTGGATTGAAGATGTGGGCCTGGAGGCAGCAGGGCTGCTAGTGTCACCATGAGGCAAGGAAAGAGGCCTAACTTCAGACGTTGAGAGACTCCCTGAGGGCTGGACAACCCCGAACATTCTCTTCCAGGGTCCCGGGTGCCCTCTGCCCTGTCCTGGCCACTAGACCTGGGGTGAGGGGGGAGCTGGGGGAGGGCTGGGCATGGCCTCCAGCCTTGGGGACAGATATTGGGTAGTGTTCTGGGGCAGTGAGTATACCTCGAGGGGCTGCCGGCCCTGCTGGACTCTGCCCTCTGGGGATTAACCCTGCACCCACTGGAGAGACCGCAGAAATGCCCCCTGGCACGGAAAGGAGCCCAACTTGGCCGCCTGTTCGTTTCCTCCCAGGACGAGGGCCAGGAGTGAGTGGCAGGAGCGTCACAGTAGTAAGGAGGGATTTTCTTTGTGACTCGCTTCTCCCGCCCTGATTAGCACTTGGGTCATGGAGATGAGGCTAATTTTTTGCTCTTGATTTTACTAAAGGTCCTTCAGTGATTTACAAGCCTTTTTTGGGGGGTGGGTTTGGGTTTGGGGGTGATTCAGAGACAACAGAGCAACAAGTCTCTTTTCAGGGAAGCTGTGTCTGCAGCAGTTACCCTCCCCTGCCAAGCGCCCACCTCTCGCAAACCTGACACCCACCGCCCGCCGAGGCAGGCCCGCAGAGCCTACCTTGACTATGTCCTCGTTAATGTTCTTGGGGTCTCGGTTCACCAGGTCAATCTCCTTGCAGTGGATATCCTTGACGATCTGGGCCTCGAGGTCTGTGTGCTCTTCTGCCATCATCGCGGAGCTTGGGGGATCCACAGGAGGAGATCTGAGCCCTGTGGCCGGCTGGGGCTGAAAATACTTGGGGCAGAGAGACCAATTCAGTGTCCCCAGACTTACGTCCCTGCCAGCTAAATAGGCCCCACCCAGCATGCCGGCTGACAGCTGTCCCACATAACTTCAGCCTGCGTCTCGCTAAAGCCTCCTGTGGCATGCCTCCAAGCTAAAATTAAGACTGGAGCTCTTCTGGAAGGCTGATCACTCCTTAAAGGGGGCTGCCTTAGGGCACTGGACCTCGGGAAGGGTGCAGAGGGCCTGGCATTTCCTATGTGTCGTGTGGCTGGGCCCCCTGGAATTTGCCCCACTGCTGTCAGCATTTGGGTTCCTTTGGGGTACACTGCCCATGGAGGGAAGTGGGGTTAGTCCCTCCTCTACTTCTGGCTGGCTGTGTGACCTTTGGCACACTTCACCTCTCTGGGCCACTCTGTCCCCATCTGTAAAATGGGGACAAGATAATAACAATCAGGGCTCTTCCCACAGGGAAGGCTTCCTGTGGGAGGTGGCTTTGCAGATAGGTATTGAATGGCAAGCAGGAGCTCACCACCTAGAACACTTCAAGTTACAGGATTATGGATATTGAGGAGTGGTATAGACAGGAATGTTGAAAAGTGTGGAGTGGCTGGAGCGCAGGGTGACTGGGATTGAGGCAGGACATATAGCTCAGCTCAGGCCTGGGGGGTGCAGTATCCCAAATGCCATACTAAAGAATGTGGATTTTGTCTAGGGGTGCTGGAAAACCACTGAAGTCTTCAAAGCAGGGCAGAGTCGGTATCAGATTCGTGTGTGAGGAAGCTCCCTGGTGGCCAGGTGGAGGGTGGATTGGAGCTGGGTGAAGTTTGAGGTAGGAGGGGGAAAACCAGAGGTGATTAAGGCTTTATCAATAATTACACCTGGCTACTAATACAAAGGATACAAAAGTAATAGTGGCTTGAATAAGGTAGGAACTTTTTTCTCTCACTTAACACAAATAGTTGAGAAATATTATAGTGGCTCCATGATGTCATCAGACATCTGGACTCCCATCCTTCTGTTCTGCTAACCTTAAGGCCACCTCATAGGCACAAGATGGCTACTGCTCCTCCAACCATCATCTCTGAGTCTGGATAAGAAGAAAGAGGAAGGGGCAGGGACAAGAAACGACATCTGCGAACTGAGTCGGCTCTGTTAGAAAGCTTTGTTAGAAGTCCAACCCAACTACTTCTGTTTAGATCTCATTGGTCACTCCTGTCTTGGCAAACAATGATGGAACTGTAGATTTTTAGCTGAGCACATTTTCAGCCCCCACAGTGTTACTAGGAATAAAATGGTGGGCAACCAGAAAACTGTCCCTAAATCTCTTAGGATTAAAAGGTAACTTTTTTTGTTGCTTTTCCATTCCCTTGCCTGGGTCCCCAGGTCCCCCTGGTCCCAGGTATGTGAATATTCTGCAAAGAGATTGTAACAAAAAAAGAACATTGCTGCTTGTATTCATGAGGGATGTGGCAGGGATCTAAGCCTGAGCTTAAGCTTTGTGCACTGTAGAACCAGATATGTCTGGTGAAAGGTGGGCCAGCTAATGGCAGTCTTGTTGCAAGGGATGGAAGAGCCACCTGGAAGGACTCATCATCCTAAAGGGGAAGTAATAATAACGACATAGTAATAATGATTATGGAAGGCTGTCTTTTCCAAAGATGAGATTGACACTCCTTCCACCAAGAGAGAAGGTCTGTGTTCCCTCCCTGGCTGGCTTCCTGGCTCTCTCCTCTCGGGATTCTTGCCCTTGGACCTCAGTCACCATGCTGGGAGGAAGCCCACACCAGCCTATGTGAGGAAACCACATAGAGAGGAGCTGAGGCTCCAGCTGTCAACCAACACCAGCCTCAGGCATGAGGGTGAACAAAGTTTTAGATGCTCCCAGTCCCCAGTCTTCAAGTCATCCCCAACCTTCCTGTCTTCCAGCCGAAGCCTCCGACACCATGAAACAGAGAAACTGTCTTCTCTGTGTCCTGTTTGAATATCTAAACCACAGAGTTCATGAGCATAATCTTTTTTCATGTCACTGGATTTTGGGGGAGCTTGTTTCACAGCCATAGTCACTGGATCAATGAGCGCTAATGGCAATAGCAACTACTGTTTGTTGAGATTCATTATGTGCTTGGCTTCCTTCTAAGGCACCCTTGGTGTGTGTAAGGAGGCTCATTTGTTATCTGAAAGGGTCACTGCCCCTAGCTGGTGATTAGTGCTGAGGGCCAAGGGAGTGGAGCAACTAATACACATTGTGGATTTCACAGGAAGGAAGTATACTTCAGCTGGGCCAGAAGAACGAGTGGACTCAGAGAGGCAGAGAGGAAAGGGCCAGATGCCAGAGGCAGAGAAAGAGTCATCTCTCACTTTCTTATGACAATTGTATTTCCAAAAACCTCGCTGGTGAAAAGAGCACTGAAGCCGGGAACCATTAGTTGTTTCTTGGCCCTATCATGAAGCAACTCTGAGCCCCCTCTCTGAGGCTTGGGGTCCTTACTTGTCAAGTTTGGATGGTAAAACCTGCCTGTATTCCCCACGCATGAGTCTGTGCTCCTGCACTCAGTGGGAAAACCTAATGGGGCACCAGAGGGGCTGTGTACTCACAGAAAAAAATGTTACAAAGAGAACGTACTGACAGATGAAACTTTCAAGTCAACCCTGGGGTGATGCAGCTAACAAGAGAAAGCAATTAAGGAGAGAGAGTGGCTTTCTGGAGCCCATTTTGTGTCTGGGGTTTTATAGAGGACGCTGCGTTCTTATTTTAAAGGATTTTTTGTTGTTGTTGTTGTTGTTATTTGGCTTGCCAGGGAAAAGAGAGAGAAAATAATTTTGAAAATGGGATGTGCAGGAAGACAAATTTGTGGAGTATGAAAAGGGGAAGTAATGGGAAAGGGAAAGATTACATGAACTGACTCACTAAGAAAGTGATGGTACCATGGACTGAAAACTCAGTGAGCTAACAAGTCCAGGGCTACTGTTAACAAGCAAGATTGATCACTCATGCAAATGTTTCCAAGGCTGGTAAGTCTAGAATGATCATCAGGAAAGGAAGCGATTTTTTTGTTTGTTTTTTCCTACAAGTTTTAGATCTGGGCTGAGAGCTTCTATTATCTTCATGACTTGGCTTTTGGGGTCTGCATTTAGAAAATAAATCACAGTATGCTTGAGCTGGAAGAGACCCAGCTTTTCCATTTTACAGATGAAGAAACCAAGGGCCCAAAATCTCAGTTGGTGGACGAGAGAGCTTGGGATTTGGAGACAGAAGAACTGCTATATGCCCATGAGCAGGCCACTCCTTTCCAAACTTCAGTTTACTCACCTATATAATGAGCATAACAGACCATCTTTTCCTACCATCAGGGATCTGGGAGATTTTTGGAATGGGTTCCAAAATAGACAGAGTGATCTCAGGATGCATCAATAGAGATAAACAATCTAGAATAATGGAGGTGACTGTCCTACCCAACTGTGCACTGGCCAGACTACACTTGGAGGTCTATTGGGCCTCCATGCTTGAAGAGGGGTGTTGGGAAACTAGATCATATCTATAGAGGAAGGAAGCTCCTTTAAGAAAGAGCTTGAAACATGTCTTGTGAGAAACAACAATTTTGGGTTCTAAAGAGAAGACTCAGAGAGAGGGATGGAAGAACTTTCCTCAAATCTCTGAAGGCGTAAGGGATGAGATTTATTCTGGGAGGTCCCAAGGACTGGTGAGTAAGTGGCAGACTTTGGCTTGACTCAACCTAGGGTCTGGGTCACAGTTGGCCCCACTGATAATGATAGCTGATGTAGTTCTCGGTAAGGGTACCAGGAAGGACTGCCTCAAAGTTTCCCAGAGATGTAATAGACTGCTTCAGAAAGGGGCTGGCTTCCTGGGTCCAGAAACATTAAGGTAGAGGAGTGAAAGGGAATCAAGGACTAAAAAAGGAGAGGAACAGGGCAAACTGTAGGACCATATAGTAAATCTTTCAGGCAGGACTGGCTACATAAGTTGAGGGGTCCAGAGAAAAACAAAAATTCAGCTCTTGTTAAAAAAATGATTAAAAATTTCAACATGGTGAAATCAAGCTGTGGCGTCTCCCAAGCATGGGGCCCTATGGGTTGCACCACCCTGGTTTCAGATTCCCTGGGTCATATGGTCTCTGTCGCGACTACTCACTTCTGCCCTTGTAGCTCAAAAGCTGCCATAGAAAATGCGTAAACGAAGGGGCTATGGTTGTGTCTCGGTAAAACTTTATTTACAAAAATAAGTGGCAGCCAGATCATAAAAACACGATTTTGGCTCATGGGCTGTATGTAGTTTGCAGACCCTGTTTAGAGTCCTGGGTCATCACAGCCATCTTGGGCTGGTGCTGTCCCGAGCCGTGTCTGGACGACCTTGGTTTCACATTTGAGCCAGTACAGACTCGCTCTCCTTACCTACTTCCCCCACCTGGGGGAAAATAGCTCTGACTTGAGTCCCACGTCTGACTGGGATTCCTTCCACCCTGACCTTGATTTTCCATCAGAGATTGAGAATGAGTAAGTGAACCCCAAGTTGCCATACTCCCCGCCAAGAGCAGATGCCAGGACAGGGGAGACTGGCCCTTGCCATACTCAGGTAGAACCTGCTTTGCTTCCCAGGTGAAAGAAAAGAGATGGAAAATTTTCCAGCCTCCAGGACCAACAGTGAAAACTCCCTGTTCAGAGACCATGCTGGAGCAGGCTCCAGAGAAGGGGCATGTGTTCTTGTGGGTGGGAATAGCGTTTGCTGTTTTCTTTCAGCAAGGCCCAGGGTGGGCCTCAGTCTCTGAGAATATCAGGTGCTTTGGCATTCAAAACGTCTTTATGAATTCACAGAGTCCTGACACTCGGGCGGGGCTCTCTGGGCTGGGGTTTCTGCATGTCTCTTTGAGCTCTGTGATGTATACCCCAGACCCAATGGATGTTCCAGAGACTGGGTGCCCTGAAGATGAGCCCGTGGTTCTGTCTGCAACCTCATTCTGCAGAATTCATGAGGGGTGAGGATGAGAGAGAAGTCATCACTCCTCCTTGTCTCTGTCTACTTAGCCTCCCAGAGGATCTTGGTTTCTGAGTCAAAAAGAGCTGGCTTCAATTTCATCTGGCCTAAGCCTCAGATGTGAGCCACACACGCTGCCCTAGAGATTCAGGGCATGCCCCACGTCATACACCACACTGCCTTTTTTGCAAACAGGTTGAACTCAACTCTTCTGCATTGAGGGAAGCTTTCCTGGGGCCATATTTTCATTGAACACATAGTGATTTCACGCTGGTGTTTTTCCTAGGCTCGGTGGATGGGAAACAAAGATGAATAATGCATAGTTTCAACAAACGCTTACTGGGTGTGCATCATGTAGCAGATGCTGAGGATAAAACAGTGAAGAAGACCTGAACCCTGACCTGGTAGATTGCACGGTTCTGCTGGGAAGGCAGACAAGAAAAAACAATGATGAACAGAGGGCCTGGCACGCTGCCTGCTGGGGTAGGCAGGTGGCAAACACTGGGAGGAAGCCCTAGGATCACGGACGGACATGGCTCCTGCCTGGGAGGATTTCCCAGTCTTGTAGGGAATGAGGGAGGCCCTTGAGCACCCCCAGATCCCTGCAGCTTTGGAGGCTGGACATCCATGCTGAGGTGCGTGCTGAAGTTCCAGTGAGTCGGTGGGGGAGGTGAACACTGCCCCAGAGCACTGGGTGTTGGCCTCTGGGGAACAGAGAGAGGGAGCTTGGGGAACAGACAGAGGAAGTGGGAGGGTCATTTTCTTGCAGGGAAATAATTATTGCCCTCCTCCCCTGCAATTTGTAGAGGAGGGCGACTTTTAGGAATAATGATGTGTTAGGAGTTGAACTGTATTCCCTCAAAAGATGTAGAAGTCCTGACCTCCAGTACCTGTGAATAGGACCTTATTTGGAAATAGGATCTCTGCAGATGATGAGAGTTAAGATGAAGCTATTAATTCATTGAGGTGGGCTGGAATCCAATATGACTGGTAATATTAGATTCCAGCCTATATAATATTCTTATAAAATGGGGAAATTTGAATATATAGACACACACACACACACAAAACACAATGTGAAGATTGGAGTTCTGCTGCCACAAGCCAGGGAACTACCAGCAGCTCAGAGAGAGGCCTAGAACCGAGCCTACCCTGGCGCCTTCAGAGGCAGCATGACTGCCCACCTTGATCTCGGATGTCCAGCCTCCAAAACTGTGGGGTAATACATTTCTGCTACGTAAGCCCCCAGTCGTTGGTCATGGCAACCCTAGCAAACTAATACATGCTAGAAGGACCCAAACTTCTAACTGTATTCGTTTCCTATTGCGCCTGTAATAACCATAAACGTGTCTTAAAATAACACAGATCTATTATCTTGCAGTTCCACAGGTCACGAGTCCTCAAATCAAGGCATCAGCAGGGCTGCATTCCTTCTGGAGGTTCTAGGGGAGAATCTATGGCCTTACCTTTTCTAGCTTTCAGAGGTCACCTGTGTTCCTTCTTCCATCTCCAAAGGGCATCCTTTCAACCTCTGCTCCAAATCAGGAGCTGTGATCCAGGTTCTCACCTCCTCTCTGCCTTTCCTGTTCCCCCTCAATCCCACACTTTTGGTCAACCAGGGGTTCCTGTGCTTCTTGCCTGTTGGCTCTGAGTTCCTCGATTCCTCTCCAGCCCACAGCCACCGGCTCCGTGGAAATCCTGGGGCCCCATCTCTAGGGCTGTCCATCCAGATAGTGAAGACACTGCTGGTCCCCCGCTGAGCAGAACCTGCTGGTCAGCCAACATGCACCTGGCGCCCAAACTCACTTTCCCTCCCTCTCTTTCTATGTGTGTGTCATGTTTGCAGCTCAAAAGCAGATTGGGGGCTTTATTTAAGGAGGGATTTCCAACTGCCAGTGCTCTCTGGGAATAGTGCAGGGTAGGGTCCTAGGGTAGCTCACTTGAAGAAGGCAGGATCCTGTAGATCTTAAGAACTTGGGCTTTTGAATCAATTGACCTGAGGGAATCTGCTAGTTATAAGCTGTATGACCTTGAGCCTCAGTTTACTTGCCTGTAAAATAGGAATGATAATAATAGGATGATGTGAGGACCATGTTAGGGTCACAAACTGAAATGCCCTCAAGGTAAGTGAATGAAGCAGGCCAGGCAGAAGACACCCACAGCCTCATTGATCATCTCTTTTTTGATAGACATGGGGATGAGAAACACACCTCTTTCTTTAGAGCTATAGGAAAACTGACAGGGCAATCATTACCATAAGAATCAGGAGCTGGGCACAGTGGCTCATGCCTGTAATCCTAGCACTTTGGGAGGCAGAGGCAGGCGCATCACCTGAGATCAGGAGTTCAAGGCCAGCCTGGCCAATATGGTGAAACCCTATCTCTACTAAAAATACAAAAATTAGCCGGGCGTGGTGGCGCATGCCTGTAGTCCCAGCTATTCGGGAGGCTGAGGCAGGAGAATCGCTTGAACCTGGGAGACGGAGGTTGCAGTTAGCTGAGATTGTGCCACTGGACTCCAGCCTGGGTGACAGAGTGAGACTCCGTCTCAAAAAAAAAAAAAAATTCAGGGATGCCCAGCCTCAGTGTGGGGAGACAACAAGGAGAAGTGGGGACTGTGGAAAATTGGAGATCACATGCCCAGCTCACTCCAAGAGCAGTGGGGGTTGCAAACCCAGGGATGGGGCAGAATGGCCCAGCCTGAGAGGGGACCTGCAATCTGGGGCTCTGACCTCATGGGCTTTAAAGAATTTCAGTGCCCAGGCCACACCCCAGACCAGTGATAGCAGAAGGTCTGGGTTAGAACCCGGGCACCTGTAATTTTTAAAGCTCCCCTCCAGTGATTTCCTAGTTTTAGAACCACTGTCTGGCAGTGGGGAGGCGGCGGTCAGACCATGGGGCTCCCAGGTGGTTGGGCCAGGGAGACAGACTGAGGGAGAGAAGGAGTTGGTGGTGAGATTTGGGGGTGGAGCACCATCCATCTGCCCTGCAGTGCGACTCCTCACCATCTTCATAAAAGCTTCACAAGTTCAACGTGCCTGTTGTCATTGGATTCTGGAAATGGGGCTGAGTTTAGCATTAAATGATGGGGGAGGGAGGCTGGAACAGCTACTGTGAATAAGAAGAGCGGCTGCTTCAGGCGGAGGAGAAGGCTGATATTCTTGTGGCATTGCCTAGTTGTGGTGGGTCTTTCATGGGGAAAAACACAACCTTTTTCAAAATCCAGGCAAGAAAATTTACAGAATGTGCATCTACACAGTGTGGGGCTTGCAATGCCACACTGAATCCTGATGGATTGGAAATTAGAAAGACAGAGCCTTTGGGAGTTACAGAGTAAGCAACTGACATTAGGAGCAAATGTGCAGGGTTAGCTGCCCAGGACCCGAAATGAAATAAAATGCCTCAACCACCTCCAGCTTGGTCGACTCTAGCTTAAAGTTCAACCCTGCCTCAAAGGAGATGAAGATAATGGCACGTGTAGAAAACGACTGTCAGAAGTTTAATAGAATGTTTAAACAAATGGGATCTTGGTCACCTCAAGGAAAAGCTGTGAGACATTCAATCGGATCGTTAAACAGAGGCAATGAAGGAGAATGACTCATTAGGTAGCATGTATCTGATGAACTTGGCACCTCTGCCAGGTAAATAAAAATTACTCTCATGGAAATAAAACTTTTGTGGTTTGCTATTGGTCTTTATTTTGTTTTGCTCAGATATGTGAGGCTCTCCCTGTAATATTTCATTTCAACATCCTGTAGGGCTGGTGTGGGGTTTAAGAGAAGTTTTAATTTTTGTCAGCTTGCATATTTACCTCCATTGTTTATTTGTGTGTGGTAATGTAGGAGGCATTCATTTTATTAGGGAAAATGCGACGTAATTTTTTTTTTTTGAGACAGGGTCTTGCTCTGTCACCCAGGCTGGAGTGCAGTGGTGCAATCATGGCTCACTGTAGCCTTGACCTCCTGGGCTTGAATGATCCTCCCACCCCAGCCTCCCAAGTAGTTGGGACCATGGGCGCATACCACCATGCTCAGCTAATGTCTTTTTTTTTCCTTAATCTTTTTGTAGAGAGGAGGTCTTGCCATGTTGCCCAGGTTGGTCTTGAACCCCTGGGCTCAAGTGATATTCCTGCCTTGGCCTACCAATGTGCTGAGATTACAGATGGGAGCCACTGTGCCTGGCTGCAATGTCATTTTAATAGACCTTAATTTTATCTTTGTTTAGTGGACCAGGTAGAGTGGTCCTGCTATATGGTTTCCTGCAGCCAAGGGGGCTGGGGAAGGAGGTGGTAGGGTTGGGGAAAAGAAGCAGGAATTAAGCGTCTGGCTCTGCAGAGGTGCGGAGGAGAAAGTGGCTCTGCGGTTGATGCATGGAGACCAATGCAAATGGAAGAAAGCTTGCAAACTGAGCGAGGAGGGTAGAGCCAGAATAAAGGAAGCAATATGGAGGGAGAAGCAGAGCCTCATAACCCGCCCCAGGCAGGCTTGCTGGAGTGCCATGGATTTAGCCAATGGGTTGGGACAGGACAATCTTTTCTTTAATAGAGCTAGGTTAACTGAGAATAATTGAGCCCATGGAATTTTCAAGGTTTCTGACCATGTGTTCTGAGGATTTCACTGTACCAACCCCTGCAGAGACCAGAAGGAACTTCTGGAAGACACTGGTTCCTAGGAAATGAATAAGAACTAGGAAGTTGTTGTTGTAAATTTAGCTTTTGGAACAGGGCCTGGCACCCGGTAGAGACTCTATAGATACTTGTTGAATGGCTACATGAAGGTAAGGTCACACTGATTCATATATGGAGTGAATAAGTGAAGATAATTTCATACTGATTCATATCTGGAAAGAAAATTAGAGCAGCAGTGCTCAACCGAGAAATTCTGTGAATGAAGAATGTTGGAAAAAATTGTGCCTTGTTGTATGTGTTCATGCGAGCTATTCAGGTTTGAACCCCTGGCATCTCTGCATTTGTTTCCCATGGAGAGAAGAAGACAAGGATTGTGAATGTGGGTCTGGCTCCAATCAAGGTGAATGTCTGCTCTAAGAGCAGGGAGGTGGCTGACAGCCAATCTGCTTTGCATGTGCTGCCTCTTGGTTCTCCCAAAGCTGTTAGGGGTGGCTATTTCTATGCATATGTAATGACTCATGTCACAGGTGAGTCAAGAAGTCCCAGCAGCTTTCAGCTAGATTCTCAGTACCTTTGAATTGATATTTAAGGCCATCATATTTACATTAAACACAGAAAATCTTGAGATTTGTGTTTTTGAAAAGACGAGGTATATATTGGGTCATATAAATTTGGATTCCTCCTAGCTTTTACTTACTCAGTGTGACTTCAGGCAAGTTACTTAATCTCACCATGTGTCAGTTTCCTCCTCTGTAAATGGGGTGATTATGTTTTCCAAGTCACAGGATTAAGGGAGTGACCCCATGAGTTAATGAATGTAAAGTACTTATAACAGTGGCGAGGAGTCCAGGTATTAGTTACTATTGGTATTAGTTGGTTCTTGCACTGCTATAAAGAAATACCTGAGATTGGATAATTTATAAAGAAAAGAGGTTTAAATGGCCTATGATTCTGCAGGCTGTACAGGAAGCATAGCAGCAGCAGTAGCTTCTGGGGAGGCCTCAGGGAACTTACAATAATGGTGGTAAGCAAAGGGGGAGCAGATGTCTTATATTGCAGGAGCAGAAGGAAGAGAGGGAAGAAGAGGAGGTGCTGCACACTTTTAAACAAGCAGATACCACGAGAACTCACTCACTATCTTGACGCAGCACCAAGGGGAAAATCTGCCCCCCATGATCCAGTCACCTCCCACCAGGCCCTACCCCCAACATTGCAATGGGATTACATTTCCATGTGAGATTTGGGGACACAGATTCAAACATACCAGTATAGTTGTTCTGTTTTTTTTTTTTTTTTTTTTTTTTTTTTGAGACAGAGTCTCACTCTGTTGCCCAGGCTGGAATACAGTAGCATGATTTTGACTCACTGCAGCCTCTACCTCCTGGGTTGAAGCAATACTCCCACTTCAACCCCTCCTAAGTAGGCGTGCACCAACATGCCTGTCTAATTAAATTTTTTTTTTTTTTTTTTGGTAGAAACAGGGTCTCACTGTTTTGCCCACTGACACTGGTCTTGAACTCCTGGCTCAAGCAGTCTTCTCGCCTCGGTCTCCCAAAGTGCTGGGATCACAGATGAGAGCTACCGACCCCAGCTACCATTGTTCTTAATCAATGGTAGCAATGTTTTTTTAAATGGAGGGAGAGGTAAAATTTGTCAGTTATATGTTTGTTTGTTGAATGCACGGGCTCTGAGGATTAGACACCAGGCACTGTGCTAAACACATTGTATCCGCTGTCACTGGATCTCCACCATGACTCTCAGAAGAAGGTGGGTGCTACTGAGGTTCAGAGAGGTGCAGTAATGTGCCTGCTGGAACACAGCTGCTAAGCAGTGGTGCTGGGATTTGTCTGCAGTGAGGCCAAGGCTTTTCCTTAGGCCTCAGGGTGGTTCTGAAAGGGATCAGGATGACCTGTGGTTTACAACTGAGACGACCTTTGGGTTGGGAGTGGGGATCAGCCTGTGGGAGTGGGGATCCATGTGCTGGATTCCTCTTGGTTGGAGGGTCCTCACTTGGAGTGTGAGATTGGGGCTCATGGCTCTAATTGGGCAAGCAGTCTCTAGACTGTCACCTTGGTGAGTCAGTTCCTCCTGGTGGAGAGGGGGAAGCCCTTGGAGCTGCAGCCAGGAGGAAAGTTGCTTGGGTGAGGGCCAGGTGGGCAGAGCTGAAACCAATGTGGTCAGGAGCCCAGGAGGCAGAGCATCAAAGGAGCCCAGGGCATCAAAGCTGCCATGTGTGAGACTAGGGCCGGCAAGAGGGCACAGTGGTGGAAGCAGCAGCAGTGACCACCAGTGTCTGGGGTCAAATTTAAAACAATCACAAAAAACACCAACCCCCGAAGCCCTCAGGTGTTGGTTGATGGTAAGATATTTTTGAACCCAGGTGAGATTCCCTCGGGTGAGTCCTGGAAATTGGGATGCAGGTCGGGTTTGAGGGAGGGCTGGCATTCAGCAAAACCAGGCAGTAGCAGAGAAACTTGGTAGTTATCTTTTTCCCATTTCACAGATCAAGAAATAAAGGCCTGGAGAATTGTAGCAACCTGCTCAAGGTTGATCTGGTAGAAAGTGGAAGAACTTGCTCATTAATTCAAGCACCACATGTTTTCCATTTTTTGAATTGGCCATTAATCCATTCAGCAGGATTGTAGGCTCAGAGTAATACGAGGATCTAAGCAGGATAGAGGGGCAGGGTAGAGACACGAATGTAGATGCAGGATTAAAATGCAAAATGCTGTTGTGATCTGAATTGCTTCTTCAGGAAGGCACCCTGGGCCTTCAACAGGGTTAGGGAACTGGAATCTGCAGCCAGGAGGCTGTGGGTCTGTGTCTTCCACCCTCCCTTTCCAAAGGTGGGCGAGGATAGGAGTGGATGTGGCTCCCTCTCAGAGAGGTGTGGGTTCGATGTTGCGCAGCGCTTCTCTGGGAAGACTGAGAAGTTCAGTAACAGTGCCTGGGACTGAAGGTGGGCTGAGGGAGGGGAGCATCTTGGGGGGATCGCAGGAACTGTGGGTGCCTTGCCCCATCCCCTGTCCGGGTGACCCGATGGCCTGATTCCCTGTGCCTGACACTCAATGTTTCCCTGCCGAGGGCTTTCCTTGGGCCCTGGATCCTGCTTTGGGGAATTGCTGCCCTGTGGGAGAAGCCAGCAACCACTGACTGTTGGGAATTGGTGTATTATAAATATATACACCCAAACTCCCTCACCCTTGGAAGCCTGGGGAGATGAGTCTGAGGCATGTGCTTGACACTCCGCCTAGAGGTCCCCAGCAGGATCACAGGCCAGTCACCCCCAGGGGCCGTTATCTTGATCAGCCTTTATCGACACCTTCCTTTTCCTGTATCAGTTCCCTACCCCCTGTCAGTCTTCCTTGCCCCTTTCATATAAGCTACTTGTTCTGGAACCCGTGTCTGAAGGTCTCCTCCTGGGATACCCAAATTAAGAAACTCTCTATTCTAAGACCTGGCCACTGATTCCCCTTTAAATGCTCCGTTGGTACTTTTGTCCCCTCTTTGTGACAGTAGACCTGTTGGAATATATCCTCACTGTTGACCTGGGAACTTGGATTATTTCTTCCTGGGCAACCCTGCCACCAGGCCATCCCAGTTCCCTCTGGCAGCCCAGCACACAGGGCATTGGCCATGCATTTAGAACAGTGGATCTCAACCAGGAGCAATCTGGGGACATTTGGCAAAGGCTGGAGACACTTGATTGTCATAGAGGTGCTCCTAATATCTGGTAAATAGAGGCTGGGATGCTGCTGGACATCCTATTCTGCACAAGACAGCCCCCCACAACAAAGGATTATCCAGCCCCACAGTCAGTGGTGCAGAAATGGAGAAACCCTGTTTTAGATGATGGAAGCCAGTAGCCCTGGCCTGATTCTTGGGAGTCCCATGCTCCAGGACAGACCATCAACAACAGAAGCAGCCCTGGAGACTCACCCAATGGCACCCAGCAAGGTAGCTGGGGACGGAGGAGACCCATTTCTTGCTGAGAATGTGCCAGCATCTTTGAGGTGCTAAGGAATCAGCTGGGAGGAATCTCAGAGAAGTAGCACCACAACCAGATAAGTCTTAGCTGCCTGATTGTACAGGTGTGAGTGGCAAACTCAAGATATTACAAGTTATGTAAAGGAAATAGCGCATTTTCATCCGCAATGGAAAAATGGAAGCTGCTTGACGGAGCAGCTGTGGCTGTAGCAGCCACCACCAGCCCCAGGCTTGGCTACTGTGGGAGGTGCCACTATTTGCATTTTTATGAATCTGGAGTTAAAGTGGCTGTGAAGATCAACCTGGACAACAGGCCAGAAGGGAGGGGGTACAGTGAAAGCCTGTAGAGCTAGAGAGGAGAGACAGTGGTTTCTGCAGGAGCTGGGCTCTGATTTGGCTTTGTTTTCTCTCCCACCACTGCTTCAAGCTCCTCTCCACCCCTTGTAGACCTTCTGGGCTGAGCCTCCAGCCTTCGGTTCTCTTTGGGGAATTGGAACGACTCAATTTCAGGCTTAATTAAGAAAACCCACTGTAGGGCATCCAGCATGAAGGGCCCCCAGGAGCCGCCTGGGGAGGTGGAGGTATGGTAAATATCTGGGTGCCGGCTGCTTGGGTGTGTCCGTGTGTGGGCATTTCTGCAGCTGTTCATGTATTACACCAGCACTTCCCAAACGTTTGTGGGCTTGTGACTCACCAGAGGTTCTTGTTAAAATGCAGACGGTAGGGCCTGAGACTACGTTTCTGCCAGGCTCTCCGGCGATTCTCCATTTTGGATCACGCTTTGGACAGCAAAGTGTCACACTTCAATTAAAAAAAAAAGGAAAGAAAGCCCAGCCCATTACAACTTTAATTTAATTTCATTTTCAGCACCAAGCATGTCTCCTCTCCTCAGGTGAGGCTGCCCCTGCTGGGGACTGGAGCGGGGAGGGCTGTGGTCTCATCATTCAAGTTGCAGCTTTTTTTTTTTTTTTAACTGCCACTGCATCCTGGAAGAGGCTGAAAGGCCTTTTCACACAGCTAGTGCTGTCTGGGACTGCTCTTTCTGGGTGGACAAATGGCTGACACCCCAACCCAAGCTCCCCCTGGAGAACGCTATACAGGGACCTCTCTCCAACCCTCCCCAAATGCACTCTTGGTCTGATCGTTGGTCCTGGCCCAGGCTACATACCCCTGGGACTCCCAGAGTCTGGCAGGCCACCCTCCACAGAGTACTGGTGCTTGGGAATAGGCACATACCCTGAGTGTCTTAGTCTGCTTGGGCTGCGATAACAAAATACCCTAGACTGCATGGGCTTAAACAACAGAAATTCTATTTCTCACTGTGCTGGAGGCTGGAGGGCCAAGATTATCCAGGAGCTGGCCAGGTGGTTTAAGGTGAGGACTCCATTCTTGGCTTGCAAACAGCCACCTTCTCATTGTATCCTCAGGTGGCAGGGAGAGCAAGCGAGCTCTCAGGTGCCTCTTATAAAGACACGAATTCTATTGGATCAGATTCCCAATTTTGTGGCCTTAATTCAAACACAGTCACATGGAGAGTTAGGGCTTCAACATAAGAATTTGAGGGAGATGCAATTTAGCCCCTAGCATTGGGCCTGCCACACTAGCAGGCTGCTCTCCTGGCTCTGCCATTGTAGGTGGCTCCTGCCAGCCACCAGCCTTAGGCTTACCTTGCATGACCCTGCGCCCCACCCCCTGCCCCCCCAATTCCTGGACGCTCATATTAGGCACCATCAAGAACTCCATGAACTTTGTTGACACTTAGGGTGGCCTTTGTGAATCTGCAGCTCAGTAGAAATCCAGCAAGGGAGAGGACGGCTACGTCCTCATCCTGCAAGCCCTCCCCACCAGCCTACCCAAATAGTTCTCCTGGGCTTCCCCTCACTTGGCTTGGGAGGCAGAGGAATGACCCCCTCTTCTCACACCCATAGCAAAATGCTGCGGTACTTGCTACCGGAGCAAATTCCCTCCAAAAATCTCTAGCCTTCCCTTACAGAGGTAATGGCAGGTGATGGGTTTGACAGTTAAGTATCCCATTTGACTATCTTTTAAATAAATAAGCACTTACATAGCACTTGCTAAATGCCAAAAGTTGTTCTAGGTGCTTTATATCTTATTTAATCCTCATAGTACTCCTGTCTGATAGCTATGATTATTAACCTTACTTTACAGATGAGGAAACTGAGGCTCAGAGAGGTTAGGTAACTTGCAAAAGTCACACAGCTTGCACATGGCAGAGTGAGGATCTGAATCCCAGCAGTCAGGCCTCCAATCACTGCTCTCTATAGCCTCTCAGAGGCTGGGATGTAGGTGTTAGCATCTCTCTCACAAGAGAGGAAAATGAGGCTTAAGAGGGGAAATAATTTTGCTGAGTTTACATACCTCCTAAGTGGCAGAGGCCAAATTCTAACTTGGGCTGATGGCTCAAAATCCACTGCTCTTCTCCCCAGGGTTATATGTTAAACATCTCTTTCTCACCTACTTCCCCCACCATTTGGACTTTTGAAAACTTTCAAGCACAATCAGACGTAGAGAACAGAACTACTTCCAAACAGACTGTAATGTGCTTTCCTTAGGATGGAGGTCTCTGGGGATCTGGGAATGAATTCCTTGGATAGGTTTCCAGAGGAGCTCTCCCTTTAGAGTCCTAGAACAAGGATGAGCAGGGATTTGTCCTGCACACACTTCTCTGGAGGTCTTGTCAGAGTGAGCATTTTCAGAAGCCTGGAGCACCCAGGCCACCCACGCCCCCATCTTTCCTGTGCCCTCTACTGCCTAGCCCCCTATTCTCACACCCCTGATACTCACACCCTCCATCCTTAGACTTGACTGTTGACAAAAGGACTCTGGCTTTCCAGAGTCTGAGATCCTACAGACAACTCTGAACCATGCTGTCCTCTGTGACAAGCCCTCCTAACAGTAATAACAACACCAGCTGCTAACAAATAGCATTAAAGTCCCAGCTCACCAGATCTGTGATTCAGCTCCCTGCTTCTTTACTCTGTTGATCATTCTAAATTAAAATGAGACAGGCTGTTTGCCAATTTAAACCCTGTAAAGCATTAGCTGATGACCATCTGAAGGTGTGACATCCCCTGGCCCCTGGTAGAGGCTCTGTAAATATTTGTGGAACTAATGAGTAAACGGACTTACGAAGGACATTTGAACAGAGGATCCTGAAAGACGCCAAAGCCTTCCCTAGAATTCATCTCCGGTGGTGGCATGACAGCCACTGTGGTTCAGGGAGCTGGCGGAAGTTCAGCAACCTCACCTCCCCGCCCCAGGCCCCTCTCCCACCTTGCAGGCTGAGGCAGCTTTTGAATGATATAATAAGTAGAAGTGCTTAGCTTTATGCTGGGCCATGACAGCTGTCACAGATGGCCACCTGCTTCCTTGGTTCCTGGGCCTCCCTGCCCACAGGAGGTGCATGACATGTCCTCAGTCCCCTGACACCATAGCCAACACATCCAAAGCCCTTCTGCTAATTTCTGGCTGAAATCCAGATGACCAGCCCACTCATCTGGCCATTGTGGGCTGTGTGTCCCAGCCTATTCCCACATGACACCCAATCCGTCACCTCAGTTTCCACACTACCAACCCACTAGCACTGAGTACTCATCACCCTAATTACTGTCATGGAAGTTGTTGGTGGAGTCGCTGAAGGGGTTACTTCGCCAAACCCATGCCTTCCTCCCATCTGCTCGATCCTCTTTTCTCATTTTACTTCCCTTTGGGGAGCAGAAGGATGCATTTCCTCCTTGGTTTCCATGTGGAATCATTTCTTCCCTTCTGCCGCAAGTACAACTTTAACGTCAAGCATTTATCAAGACTTTCCAACCAGGCCTTCTCAACGTGTGGTCCCCAGACCAGCAGCATGAGCATCTCCTGGAAGCCAGTCAGACATGCAAGTTCTCAGGCCTCACCCCAGACCTACTGACTTGGGAGCTCTGCAGTGGGGCCCGGCATCTGTTTTAATGTCCTGCAGGGGATTCTGACTGATGCTCAAGCTTGAGAAGCTTTGGTCTAAACAGCAAGTATGCTTTCCCTTGGGAGATTTCTGGGTAATCAAAACGTCTTCTTGTTAAGAAAGTTTCAAGGGGAGTTGGGCTTTGTGGGAGGCAGCTCAGCTTCTTCCTATTCAGCCAACAGAGCATGGGCTTCAGAGTCATCCTGCCTGGGTTTTGGTCTTGCTGTCTGCCTCTTATAGCCTGTTCAGCACTGGGGAGGGTGGTTTACCTCTCGGGGTCTAATTTTCTTTCTCAAATGAGTCTTCATTTTACCTTTTCCCAGGACTCGTGAGTCTCAGGGGAGATTGAAGACATGGAGGTCCTTTATAAACCATAAACCTGGGGGTCGGGGTAGGGGTTACCGCATGACCGTTAGGCACTTCCCAAGGTGGGGGCTCCAGCGGTGTCTCTCTCTCTCTTCCTCTGCACAATCTCTGGATGCTGAAAGCCTGGGTCTTCTGTTGATGAAAAAAGGAGTTGGGTGTGGGGTGCAGGGCCTGTTGGGAAACTGGATTTGAAGACAGTGAGAGGCATGCTGGGCATGGGCCAGAAGGCTCCCTCCACACCTGACCTCAGGCTCCTTGGGCAGCTGCCCTGACCCTGCAGGTCGCACCCTCTAGGAACCCTGAGCTGAAGGGAGAAGCAAAGAAAAGCGTAACGTGGCACTGTGCAGCATTCTTTCCATATATTATCTCATTCATAACCCAGATTGCAGGAAAAGGAGAGAGGGGAGAAAGGAGAGGGGAGAGGGGAGGGAGGAGAGGGATAACACACTGCTTCAGATTGCTTGATGCAGAAACTGAGGCTGAAAATCACCCACACTCCATTAGCCTAGCAAAGTACAGCACTTTTCCTTATCCTGAGCTCTTTTTATTGTTGCACTCCTGCGTATATAAATTTTCCATAATTACAATCCCAACCTCTATAGGCTTTTCTTTTTTGCACTAAGCATATTAAAAACATTCTTTAAGATGCTACATAATCTTCAAAATTACCATTTTAGATGGCTCCCAAATATTTCATTAGGTGGACATATTATAATTTGTTGAACTGTTTTCATACTGTGGACATTTAGATTGTTTTTGTAACTTTTTTTGGTGCCGTCAAATTATGTTGCAGTGCCAATGTCTTTGGGCATTTAGCTTTTAAAGTCTTTTAGAAGAAATACTTTGGAGTTTGATCATTGTTGGGTTATAGGGTATCAGTCATTTTATGGTTCAAGAAACTTACTTTCCAAAATACCCTGCCACTAGCATTATTTGAACTTAACAGCTTTGCTGCAACCTTGCCAGCATTGGGCATTATTGTTATTCATTCTTTTTGCTAATTTAATAGCTATTATGTGTCACATCGCTTGCATTTCTTTAGTACTTAGTGATGCCAAACATTTTTTTCTGTTATTTTCTTATTTTTATTCCCTCCTGGGGAAATTTTCACCTCCTGTCTTTTGCATATTGTCTTAACATTATGATTGTTTGGATAAGCTCTTTATATAGATATTAGCTCTTTGATGGGTTTGTTTGCATATTTGTGGTAGTATTCTTCCCTCAGCTCAACCTAGTTTTTAAACCAAGAGCTGTAATCACATAACTCTGTGTACCTCTAACTTATGATGCTTGATAAACTCACGGCATTGCCAGAGGCTGAGTACTTGGAGTACTGGAAGTTTAATTTGCAATGAAAAGAATTGGCAGTCTGGACAGGGGTGCATTTCTGAGAGTCTGTTGTCTTAAGTGCAGTGCCAACTGTGCAGTTTGGCATTCTCCTCTCCTATGCCCTGAGTTTCCCTTTTCTTCTCCTTTCTTCTAACTCTAGCTGGGGATGAATCCAAACAGGCATCCCGCAAATAAATAGCAAGCTCTGTTGCTGCCATAGGTCACCGCAAAAGAAATGACTGTTGGGATCTAACTTCCTTTACCACCTTTTGGGACACCCCCCTACACCCCTGGGTATCTTTTGGGTTCCCTGGGACCCAAGTAAAGCTGACTCTCTCTACTCATGACTGCCTATTTGGTCAAGGAGTCCACTGAGTCAGACAGTTTCAGGGAGGCTAAGAAAGGCAATCTGAACGGGAGTGTTAGTGCAAGCTTCCACCCCACATTTTACGTGATGACTTTGATGTCAGTATTCCCAGAGCAACTCACAGAACCCATCCATTGTAGTCATTGATTACTGGCAACTTTATAACTCCTATACCTTCAGTTTGCATCAGAAGCAAGGGACTTTGTGAGCTCATATGCCCAGGAATGGATGGGGAATAGCTTGCAGGAACCAGAGCCCCAGAGACCAGAGCAGGGGTTTGGTGGTACCAGGATGCTCTCTGTTTCACTCCCCATCTCCCTAGTTTTCTGCTAATCTCCAAAGGGCTCTATTTCCTCCTGCTGCCAACAGGCTATCTCTATGCAGCAGGAAAAATGGCCTGTCAGGTCTTAGCTTCCGGTTCTTCTGACACCAAGGCAAGGCTCCGGTCCCAGATCACCACAAACATCATCTCAATACGCACTCAGGGACTCCTCCCAGAAACTTCCAGCAGCCCAGAGAGGACCCACCTGGAACATCACTGGGTGACTAAAACCCTGAACCATAGGTTTAATCTATGCTAGAGTATTACAGCTTTTTTCTCAAAGAAGTTTTAAAAAGGTTCCTCGTGAAGAGGATGAAATGTCCAGCCTCCTCAAACGGACAGTGTCAATTAAAATGCCCAAGTCTTCAGCCCTGGCCTCCCTGCTCTGACCCTTCTTTCCCTCCTTAGAGTCACCATCACACCCACAAATTCTCTGAAGTAAAGAAGGTTTGGTCTAAATCTAATCTTTGCCATTCGGTTGCCTTGGTTAGACAGTTCCATACCCGCTTCGGACCTCAGTTTTCTCATCCAACCAGTCTTCAGATGATGCACTGAAACAGAGATGGGGCGACATTCACGAGTGACCTCTGTTAGGATCAAAGTAAAACTCACCCCAACGGGTCACACTGGATTTAACATGAACCAAGTGAAAATCGCACCCAGTGTTTACAAGGACTACGTCTCTCTGAAAAATAAAATCAAAACTGTAAAACGAATATATCATATTGTAAAAATTGCTCAGCAAAAAATATAACTGCAGACTCTCTATTGTGATAGAGTAACCTGCCAGTGTCTGTTTTGTAGCCAAGTTTTCCTTTTGCTCTGTTTTAGAACAAAAGCTGCTCCAGCATCGATTTTTCACTGAGCAATCTTCCTGGATAGTCCCGCGGGCGGGCTCAATGATTACGTGCAATATGGAGCATTGTCTTGTTTTTGTGAGCCAGCGAGTCTAGTCTTTTCCCCTCTGTTGTGCTCAACTGTCCACACAACAATAACAGTTTCTAAAACTCCCTGACATTTAACAAATTTAACCATTGAGACTGCCCATGAGGCAGGTAGGATAGGGACTCTAATCCTTACTTGGTGGCTGAGTAGACTGGGGTTTAGGGGGTTAAGAAGCTCATCCAAATCAGGATGCAGGTAGAGTCCAAGACTGGCTGAGGAGCTGGAGTCCATATTGCCCAGTCACTCCTGTCTGAGCTCCAGGCCACAGGGGTGTCCGGTTGGTCAGCTTGAGTTCCCACGCGCCCCTCCCTCTGATTGGTCAACTCGAGCTCCCAGACGCTCCTCTGGGACTGCCCCAGGCCTTTGGCACCTCTGAACTTATGAAGCAGAGGAGGTGGGGAAAGGATCAGTGGCTGGGGACTTAGACATGTGTTCCTCATCCTGCCTCTATGCTACTTTGTTGTGTGATCTCAGGGGCAGGTCATCTCACCCCTCAGAGGCTTGGGCAGTCGAGATCCGGCTCAGTCTTGAGCTAGATGAAGTTGTGCAGAGGATCGCTTGTGGCCCTCAACCATTTCGTCATTTCTGCCTTGTCCTCTTGAAGATGATGCCTCTGTTAGAACTGGCCTCAGCTTGCTGTGGTTTAGAATCTTTTAGATGCTTCATGTAGCGTTTCCATTTCTTTTCTCATTGTTAACCACCACTTCTTGTTACTATCATCTGCCTCCAAAATTTCTGTCCCCTCTTAATTCATTATATCTAATCTGCTGTGATTTGGAATATCAGATAACTAACTTTGTTAAAATTTTGTCTCAAATGTGAGTTATGGCTATGAATGAAGGCTTTGGTGATTGTGCTGGGTGATGACAATAACTTTGACTTTTTCAAAGCCTTTTTTTGGCTTTTTTCTACATGTTGAGTAATGAAGGATGAAATCCCCGCATCAGTTTTGACATTTGACCATAGGAGGGGAAGTGTGAAAAGCATGGCTCTGAGGGTGGAAGTAATGGTAGATGAGATGGGTCACTGCAGGTTGCCCTGTGTTCAGGGGCAGTGTGATGGGCAGGAGATGCATGTACCTGAAGGCTGATCCACTCTCTTCCATGCATCACCAGGCCCAGGTGATTTCTCCTTTCATGTTTGCAAACAGCTAAAAACCTTGACCCCATGGAGTCTCACTTCAAGCCTTGGACTTAGACAGCTGGCACTTGGTGTTAGATTACTAAGAAGTAATAGCCACTGTAGCTGAAGTCATAGATCATGAGTTGAATTGAAAGGGGACCAATGTGATTAACTCTAGGGCCAGGGACTTTAAAAGAGAGATCTTCCAATCATCTAAGGCTCACATGTACTAAAAAAAATCCAAATTTAAATTATCTAAAAAAGATCATCATAGTTATTTATAATGGCAAAAAATCAGAAATTAATTAAGGTGCAAATACATCTGTAATACAATGCCAAACAATAATCATACTATTTTAAAATAATTTCGAATAGGAAACAGCTGATGATATAAAGTCAAGTGAAAATTGTTAATATAAGATGATGTCACATGTGAAAAGTTATTTGTATAGACAAAGGACAGGAAAGATATACTCAGTCATTATAACCCCTTTGATGACTATAGGAGCCAGTGGTTAGTGACTTGGACCAGTTGCAATACAATAGGGAATGGTGGAGACTGAGACAAATTGGAGAGAACATACCCTCTGAAAAAAAGACTCCTGGCCAACTTTTGCTGCATATCGCTAGCTCTTCAAGCTTCTTAATGGAGGCTAGAAATCCTGATATTTATGTGAAATTCCCTAAATATTGGTAATAGTTTACACTTTTAAAAGCACTGTATTGGCCAAATAAAAATTATGTGGTTTGGCTTTGGCCTTTGGTCTACCAATCTACTGCCTTTGAAATACACAAAGATGTTGACCCTAGCTGCCTCTGGGAAGTGTGCTTACTGGAAAATCTAATTTTTCTTTATCATAGCTTTAACAATTTTCTAGTTTTATAGGATAATATATAGTATTTGTACAATTGAAGAAAAAAATGAATGACCCTAACCTCAGGTGTTTGGGATGTGTGTGTGCGTGGTGTGTGGTGGGCATGTGAGTGCTGAGGGAAAGGTATCTAAGAATTCTGAGCACCTCCCAGAACTTTCTGGAGCCTCAGTTTCCTCATTTGTAAAGTGCAGAGAGCAATTTCTACTCTGCTTACCATACAAGATTGAGAAGCAAAGGAGATGGCTAACTTGAGAGGACTTTGCAAATAATGAGGTGCACTGGGGATGAACATGAAGTAGGTGCCCAAAAAATATTTATCAGGTAAATGTGGGGACAGAGGAATGAGGAAGACTGGTCTCTGCAGTACTGAGAAGCACATGGCATTGGGTGCCCGATGCGTGTGCTCAAAACACCCTGGCTCTGCCCCCGACTAGCTGTGACACCTTGGTGAGTAATCCTAAGTATAATTACAACACGTTGCACGGTCACTGTGTGCTAACACTTGGTTAAGCACTTTGTATGCATTATACCTTTCTGAGTTGAACTCTGCGGAAAATCACAGTACAGGTATTTATTTCAAAGTGTTGCTTTGAGGATTCATTCAGACAATCCAAATACCGTGCTTGTGATGGAACTCGATAAACAGCCCTTCCCTTTCAATTCTGGGCCTGGTTTCATCATTGGTCGAACCTCGTTAATTTCACCTGCTCCCACTAATTCCATGAAAGTAAACGGCCCGTAGGTATGAGTGCAATAGATTACTTATTCAAAATATGTGATTTCCCCTTTCCAACACTTATTCAAAATATATAATTTTTTCCCCCTTTATTGGTTTCTTAAAGAAGGGATGCTCATTCCACCCACTGAGATGGCTTTCAAATGGAAAGTAGAATCCAGCACATATTCTGTCTTTGGAAAATTGCTCCAGATGTATCCTCAGAACAATCCAGCCCTATCGTCACTTTCCACAGCCACTGCTTGGCACCTGTGGTAGCTCTGAGAGGCTCCGTTATGCGTGTGGCATCAACTTTTTTTTCTAGCAGCCTTGGGTGAGTAAGCACTTTCATATAAATGACCTTGTTAGATTTTATATATATATATATATATTTCAATAAACAGCTAGTGTAATTTATTTCTGTAGGGTGGAGGGTATTTTAAATGCTGAACTCTGATTTAGGCACTTTGTGTACATTAGCTCTTTAACTCTCACAGCAACCATGTAAGATGGGTACTGACTTTTGTGAAACTGAGTTTAATTGTTCTTGTGGTTGCTATGACCAAGTATCAAAAGCAATTATCTTGAGGACATCTTTTTGATCTCTCCTATGAGTGCCCAACACTGCCTCCTAGAGGGCCCCAGCAGGATCACACGCCAGTCATCCACAATGGCAGCTGGTTTGATCAGCCTTTATTGGCACCTTCTTTTTCCTGTACCAATTCCTAACCCCTGCCAATTTTCTTCGCACTTTTCATATAAGGTACTTGTTCTTGAATCTTTGCCAAAGAGAAATCAGAATAAGGGCGCCCAGGTCTGCCTTTAGATTCCCTTGAGCTGTGGGAGACATCAGATCATACGCTGACACTGCCTGTGTCTAGGGAGATAAACAGGAGTTGTGATTCATTGGTCCTAAGAATGACTGGATTCTGGGGACTACTGCCTCCAAGGCCATCAGTGACACTGTTCATCACCCTGAGAGCGCAATTTGACCTCTCGTCACTGCTGTGGACTCCCTTCTTCTCTTGGGATGCTGTTTGCTGACTATGGCAGCAAATATCCCCTTCCCTTAGGTCTCCAAGGTTCACATCAATTTTGGACCCATGTTTATTGCAAAGAATGGGATATAATTTCTCTGGGATGGGTTATGTCTAAAAATGCTGAGCAATGCCACCACACAGCCCTCTTGACTTGAAAGAAAGTTGAGTCAAATAAAGTGTGGCAAGAACAAAGATACCGGCATATTCCCAGCTTCCCTGACACCTTGAAGGATCCTTTGTTACTTTCTTTGGACTCTGATGGTGAAGCTCTTGCTACAGCGTGGACTGGGGCATTTGCAGGAGCTGAGAAGGTTTAAGGCTAGGGAAGCAGTCACAGATGAATGGAATAAACAGAGTACTTAGAGTGCTGGGGGTGTGTTCTGATGAATAAACCGGGAAGAAAATCCCTGCGAGGTAAGGGATATTGTGGAGATATAGAGGAGAGGGTCTTCAGCAGAGACTTTGAGAGCCTCAGAAATCAGGGGTGAAGAGGGTTCCAGCATGTTTCTGTGGGCATCCTCCAATCCTTCTCTATAGGATCCTGGAATCCCCTTTTAGAGCTTTTTAAAGAGACTTCTCTAAAGGCTTAATCAGTAAGTATTTACCTTTGCTTTTCATGACGACCCATTTTTTAAAACAATCAAGTAAACAAAAACCAAAGTGAAGAACCCAATCAATGTGTATATATAAAAACATGTGCCAGGCCGGGCGCGGTGTGGCTCATGCCTGTAATCCCAGCACTTTGAGGGGCCGAGGCAGGCGGATCACCTGAGGTCAGGAGTTCGAGACGAGCTTGGCCAACATGGCGAAACCCTGTATCTACTAAAAATACAAAAACTAGCCAGACATGGTGGTGCATGCCTGTAATCCCAGCTACTCAGGAGGCTGAGGCAGGAGAATCGCTTGAACCTGGGAGGTGGAGGTTGCAGTGAGCTGAGATCATGCCTTTGCACTCCAGCCTGGGCAACAAGAGTGAAACTCCATCTAAATTAAAAAAAAAAAAAAGTGTTCTTCTAGCATCTTTACAAGGAAAAAGAACCCTAAGGTTAACAACAACTGGTCACTTCAAGGGATGGGCCTGGAGTGGGGAAGAGAGAGTGAAGTTTTTCATACCTCCTGTAGGCTTTGAGCTTTGACTTGTTACAAAAGGATATATTACTTTCTAAATTTTGGCATAATTGTAGACTTACAGGTGAGTTGCACAGAGACTTCTCATAAGCCTTACAGTCAATTTCCAGTGTTAACATGATGCACTTGGATCTCTGGTGCCATCTCCTGCAATGGATCTTCTGATCTTGGGTGGAACAGAACTTCAGGAGTTGATTTACCTGGGTGGGTGGAGAGGGATCCTTCCTTAGCTATCTGTCCCTTTGCTACTAGTATTGCTGCTGCCTGCCCACTTAGCCACTGTGGGGGGTCTAGCACCAGCTGTCACCAAGTGTCTATGTATGGGAACTGCTCTAGGTATCCTTTACCAGTTACCTTGTGCCACACCTTAGAAAGAAGGGACCTGTCCAGGCTTCCTTCTGATGGCCAACCCATTTCTAATGGTAGGCAACCTATTTCCCACAGGCCTGTAAGTGCCTCTGGTGGTCTAGTGGTTAGGATTCAGCGCTCTCACCGTCGCTGTCTGCTGTTCGATTCCCTGTCAGGGAACTCAGAAGTGGAGCAGGATGAGCCGTTGACAAAATCTCTCAGACAGCGGATTAAAGAGGGGAGAGGATTTTTCATTCGGCCTGGAGCGTCGGCGAATCTCGTTTCAAGAGCCCAGCTCCCCGAAGGAAGACAGTTCCTGGCCCCTTTAAGGGCTTACGACTCTAAGGAGTTCCACGTGAAAGGGTCGTGATGGATTGAGTAATGTTACCGTCTACCCCTGGCTATCAGGAAGAACATCACAGGGAGGTGTACATTTTCTGCCATATTGCAAGGAATGGCGCAATATTACTCATCGCAATTAATAATATCAATTATTAATTGATACTAATAATTATCAATATCCATAACTGATAATATAATTTTAAAAATCAATATCAAAAATAATGATAATTAATATTAAATAGTTACACTAATGATAACAATTAATGATTAATATTAATGATTAATAACACCTGATATTAATAACTCATACTGATCTTATAATTAGAAAACAGTAATATTAGCTCCTAATAATTAATATTAATATTAATAATCTAAAAATTTTATTAGCAATTATTTCTTAATATTAATATTGGTAATTCATATTCATGTTAATAATAAATGAGTAATAATACTAATACTACGTCTAATACCTCAGTGGGTGTACACCCCCCTGTGATATTGTTCCTAATGTCCAGGGAGGGAGAGAGCATGATATTACGTTCAATATCGCAGTAGGTGTACACCCAAGCGGTGATATTGATCCGAATATAACATCCAGGGGGTGGAGTATGACGTTATACGCAATATAGCAGTGGGTGTACATCCACCCGGTGATATTGCTCCTAATATTCACGGAAGAAGACAATGCTATTACTCCCAGTATCACAGGAAGTGTACACCCCTTCTGTGATATCGTTCCTAATATCTGGAGGGAGAGAGGGTGATATTACTCCCAATATCGCAGGCTGTGTACACCCACCCTGTGATATTGTTCCTAATAGCCAGGAAGGGAGATGACGATATGACTCCCCATAGAGCAGGAGGTGTACACCCACCCTGGGATATTATTCCTAATGTCCATGGAGAGGAGAGGCTGATATTACTCCCAATATCGCAGGTGGTGTACAACCATTCTGTGATATTGTTCTTAATATTCAAAGGCGGAGAGGTTGGTATTACTCCCAATATCACAGAAAGTGTACAAACCCGTGTGATATTGTCGCTACTGTCCAGAAGAAGAGAAGCTGATATTACCCCCCATGTCGCAGGAGCTGTACACCCACTCTGTGATATTTTTCCTAATAAGCAGGGCGGGAGAGAATAATATTCTTCTTAATAGCGCCGGGTGTGTGGAGTCCCCCTGTGATATTGTCCTTAATATTCCAAGGCGGAGAGGATGATATTACTCCCAATACCGCAGAAAGTGTACACCACCTCAGTCACATTGTTCCCATGATCCAGGAGAGAAGCGGATGATGTTACTTTCAATATGGCATGGGGTGGACACGCCCCCAGTGATATTGTTCCTAATTTCAACCTGGGAGAGGATGATACTCCACCCAATGCCGCTGGGGGTAGAAACACTCCTGTAATATTGTTCTTAATATCCACTGGAAGAGGATGCTATTACTGAAAATAGTGCAGAGGATGTACACCCGACTGTGATATACATGGTAATTTCCAGAGGCAGAGAAGGTATTACTGACAATAAGGTTAACACCCTGTGTGACCACAGTGGATCCTAATATCCAGGAGGGAGAGGGGTGGGGATATTACTCCCCGCAACGCGAGGGGCGCCCGCCCGCCTGCTTTATGGATCTTAATATCCAGTGGGGGAGAGAGGTGGGGATATTACTCCCCGCATCGCGGGGGGCGCCCGCCCCCCTGCTATGTGGATCGTAATATCCAGGGGGAGAGAGGGGTGGGGATATTACCCCTCGCATCGCGGGAGGCCCCAGCCCCTCTCCCCCCCTGGCTCTTAGGACCCCCATCGCAGGGGGGTGAGGCCCCCCCGCCATACGGGGAGTAAGAGCCAGCCCCTCTCCCCCACTCCGGCTCTTAGGACCCCCACCGCAAGGGGCGAGGCGCCCCCAGCGATACAGGGAGTAAGAGCCAGCCCCTCCCCCCCCCCCCCCCCCGGCTCTTAGGACCTCCACCGCAGGGGGGCGCGCCGCCCCCCGCGATACAGGGAGTAAGAGCCAGCCCCTCTCCACCTCCCCCGGCTCTTAGGACCTCCACCGCAAGAGGGCGCGGCGCCCCCCGCGATACGGGGAGTAAGAGCCAGCCCCTCTCCCCTCCCTGGCTCTTAGGACCCCCACCGCAGGGGGGCGCGGCGCCTCCCGCGATAAGGGGAGTAAGAGCCAGCTCCTCTCCCCACCTGGTTTTTAGGACCCGCGGTGGACTCACAGCCTGTTTACCATATTGTGAGTAATATCATCTCCCCCTCTGGAAATTACGAACTATTTCACAGACGGGTTTACACCCTCGGTGTATAGAGGATGTACACCCGTCTGTATTCGGAGTAATATCATCCTCTTCCTCCCTGAATATTAAGAACACTATCACAGGGGTGTTTCTGCTCCCTGCGATATTGGGTGTCATATCCTCCTCTCCCATGTTGCAATTAGAAACAATATCAGTAGGGGCATGTCCACCTGCTGTGATATTTAAAGGAATATCATCCTCTTCCGTCCAGGATCATGGGAACAATATCTTTGGGGGGTGTACAATTGCTGCGATATATGTAGTCATATCACCCCCTCCGCCTTGGAATATTATTAAGGACCATCTCACACGGGGGTGTACGCTTCCTGCGATATTGGGAGTAATATCAACCTCCCGGCCTCTGAATATTAGGAAGAATATCACAGGATGGGTGTTCACCTCCTGCTCTATCATGGGGAGTAATAGCTATCCATTATGGGGAGTAATGTCATCCTCTCCCTTTCAGCATATTAATAACAATATCACAGGGTGGGTGAACACAGCCTGCGATGCTGGAATTATTATCATCCTCTCCCCCTCGGGATACTAGGAGCAATATCACAGAAGAGGTGTACACTCCTTGCGATATTGGGAGTAATTATTATACGCTTCTTCCGTGAATATTAGGAGCAATATCACCGGGTGGCTGTTACATTCATTGCTATGTTGGCAGTCATGTCATACTCTACCCGCTGGATATTGGGATCAGTGTCACAGGGTGAGTGTACATCTACTGTGATATTAAAACTAATATCATGCTCTCCATCCCTGGATATTAGGAACAATATCACAGGTAGGTGTACATCCCCTGCGGTATTAGGAGTAATAATATTATGAATTATTAAACATCAGTCTCATTAATAATTATCATTGGTAATATTAATTAATAGTGTAACGTTATTAATTAATGATTATTTTAAAGACAGGATTATGCATGATCAAAATTATTACTATTAATGTCATTTTAAATAATATTAGTTATTAATCTTAATATTAATCATTGTTTTATTACCAACATCACTTATGATTGATTTCAGTAACATTAATTACTGGTATCATTATTTTATTATTAATAGTGATCTTGCTATTAATTAATAGTAATCGTTAATATTTTTAATCCGTATTAAGTTTACTGTCTCTACTGTAATTATTAATATCGATGATTACTATTATGTTATATTTATTAATATTAATAATTAATAAAACTGTTCCCGATATCCGTGGGGGAGAGGATATGACTCCCAATATCGCAGAAAGTGTACACCCCTCTATGATGTTACTCCTAATAGCCAGGGGGTAGAGGATGACATTATTGAAAATATCGCAGTGGGTGTACATCCCTTCGGTCATCTTGTTCCTAATATCCTGGGTGGGAGCGGATGATATGACTCCCAATATCTCAGGGGGCGGAGACCTCCCCCGTGATACTGTCCCTAACATCCAAAGGTGGAGAGGACGATATTTCTTCCAATTTCGGCGGGGGTGCACACCACCCCTGTGATATTGATCCTAATATCCAGGGGGCGAGAGGATGATATTAGTCTGAATATTGCAGGAGGTGTACAGTCCCTAAGGATACTGTTCCTAATATCCAGGGACGGAGAAGATGATATCACTCCCAATATAGCAGGGGGTGGACACACCTTCCGTGACATTGTTCCTAATAGGCAGCGGGGAAGAGGAGGACATTACCCCCAATATCGGAGGGGGTGTACACCCCCTTGTGACATTGTTCCTTCTATCCTGGGTGGGAGAGGAAGATAGTGGCGGCAATGTCGCACGGGCTGTACACACCCACTGTGATATTGTTCCAAATATCCCTAGGGGGAGAAAATGATGTTACTTCCAATATCGCAAGGGGTGTACATCCGCCGGTGACATTGTTTCTTATATTCAGGGGGAGAGGATGATATTACTCCCAAGATCGCAGGGGTTGTACGCACCTCCTGAGATACGGGGAGTAAGAGCCAGCCCCTCTCCCCCGCTGGCTCTTAGGACCCCTGTCGCAGGGGGGCGAGGCGCCCACCGCGGTACGGGGAGTAAGAGCCAGCCCCTCTCCCCGCCTGGCTCTTAGGACCCCCATCGCAGGTGGGCGAGGTGTCCCCCGCCATACGGGGAGTAAGAGCCAGCCCGCGATGTGGATCTTAATATCCAGGGGGAGAGAGGTGTGGGGCTATTACTCCCCGCATCGCGGGGGGCGCCTGCCCCCCTGCGATGTGGATCGTAATATTCAGCGGGGGGAGAGGGGTGGGGATATTATTCCCCGCATCGCGGGGGGCAACCCTTTGAGGAAGTCGAGAGCTGTAAGGAAAGCCAGGAACAGGGGCAAGGGAGAGATGCGTCCCGAATGATCCTGTGCCAATTCTTTCTGGAATCTTTGATGTGATCTCAGCTGCCCTTTCTATACTTGACACAGTGATTGTGGCACCCACTGGTCTAGCTGTGGTCTACAAGGAACTCCCAAAGGGAAGGGCACAGTGAGCAGGGGCATTGGCCTGAGTGACAAGGATTGAGAGGGCAGGTTGGATGCAGGGAGAGGACTGGCCAAACGCCATGTGTCTGGACTTAGATTGCCTGGTTCAAATTGGACTTCACCCTTTTTGACTTCATGATCTGGTACAAGTTATATGAAACTGCATTGCTCCTTTTCTAGTCTGTAAAATAATAATGAAAGGTGCATTAATAACTGGGAGACTATGCAGATGAAATGAAACAAGCTGCATAGACCACAGAGCTCAGAGCCTGGCCTTTAGGAAGCCCTCATAATGGTTCACGACGCCACAGTGTCTGTCATCGTCCTCTTTATCCTCATCATCACCTTCATAATCTTTTTGTTGTTCTGAGGGAATAGTTTAGAGGGACTCATTCCCTGCTATCACGGGTGAGATGTCTTTGAAAAGGACAACCAGTCGGGGAGGAAAGCAAAATTTCGAATAAGATTTCTGAGACCCCCCCACCACAACCAAGAACAGAAACTCCACAGTCTGCTGAGCTGACAGTTTGCACATTTGTCTCCTCCCATCTGCCCACCGCACTCTCCTGTTTGTCCTGAGGCTGAGGAAACCAAACAAGGCTCCTGACCGTCCCTCAGCACTCACTGAACTGCCCTTCCCCTCTGCTGGGCCATGACCATGGAGAACAGGTCCACTGTCCTCCCTGCGTGGTGCATGTTGGAGGCTCAGACTCCATCCTCAAGGCTGGCAAGAAGACAGGGTGAGACATGAGCCTCCTGATACAGGGGACGGGTGTGGAGCCCACAGCACTGGAACCTCACACTGCAGGGCTGGAGGCACAGACTGAGTATTGAATATTCTATGGCCTGGGGGGCTCAAGGCACAGAGCTCCTCATTAGCCAAAGTCACCCAAGTTCCCCAAGCTCTAAGGATTTCCTCAGAATAATGCAAGAAGAAGAAGAGAAAAGTGAGTATCCGTAGAAGCTTTGGGGCTCTTCCTCTAATCAGGAGAAAGCTTGTGTGTACTATTTGCTTCTTTCTTTTCTTTTGAAAGATCCAACTGCTTTAATTTTCATCTTTTATTATGCGAAAATATACCATGTATAAATACTAAAAATTATAAATATATATTATTTCATATGGAGTGGCCAGTGTAAACACTTAAAATTTCCACTCTTTTTCAGTTTACAGTTTAATCACATTAAGTACATTCACATTGTTTATCAACCATCACCGCCATCATCTCCAGAACAGTTTTATCTTTCAAAATGGAAGATGCACCCATTGACTAAACTCTCCATTCCTCTCTCTTGCCCACCCCTGGGGGGCCGCCATTCTATTTTGCAACTCTATGAGTTTAACTACTCTAGACACTTGATCTAAGTGGAATCCTACCGTGTTTAATTTTTTTTTTTTTTTTTTTGGTTTTGTTTTGGAGACAGAGTCTTTCTCTGACGCCCAGGCTGGAGTGCAGTGGCGTGGTCTTGGCTCACTGCAACCTCCACATCGTGGGTTCAAGCGATTCTTGTGTCTTAGTCTCCCAAGTAGCTGGGATTATAGGCGTGCACCACCATGCCCAGCTAATTTTTGTATTTTTAATAGAGACAAGCTTTCACCATATTGGCCAGGCTGGTCTCGAACTCCTGACCTTAAGTGATCCGTCTGCCTCAGCCTCCCAAAGTGCTGGGGTTACAGGTGAGAGCCATTGAGGCTGGTCGTGTCTATCCTTTTGGGATTTATTTATTTCACTGATGATAGTGTCTTCAAGGTTCATCCATGTTGCAGCCTGTGTCAGAAGTGCCGGTGTGGTTTGCTTTTTTTTGTTTGTTTTTTTGGTTTGGTTTGGTTTTGTGTTTACAGGAAGTCTCACTCTGTAGCACAGGCTGGAGTGCAGTGGCACAATCTGGGCTCACTGCAACCTCTGCCTCCCGGATTCAAGCGGTTCTTGTGCCTCAGCCTCCCGAGTAGCTGGGACTATAGGCCCATGCCACCACTCTCGTCTAATGTTTTGCATTTTCAGTAGAGACAGGGTGTCACCAAGATGGCCATTCCATTGAGTTCGCGACAGGCATACACGCAAGGTGTGACATTGTTCCTAATATCCAAGAAGGGAGAGGATGATATTACTCCCAATGAAGGAGTGGGTGTACATTACCCCTGTGTTATTGTCTTTAATATCCGGGGGCGTGGTGGGTGGGGAGGAGAGGATAACTTTCCGTCAAATGTAGCAGGTGGTTTGACGCCCCTTGTGGTGTTGTTTTTAATATCCAGCGGGGAAGACTATAATACTATTTTTGATAGTCCGATTCACCCAATCCACCTTTCCGGAACTCTGAGGCCGGTAGGCGGCATGCAGTTTCCGTGTGATCCCCAATACCTTTGCCGTCTTCTGTACCAAGTCAGCCACAAACACAGGCCCGTCACCTGAACTGATCCATAAGGGCAGTCCAAATCTAGGAATCAGATCTCGAAGAAGCACACGGGTGACTTCACGAGCTTTCTCAGTTCGTGTTGGACAAGCCTCCACCCACCCAGAGTAGGTACACCCAAGAACTAGTAAATACTTGTTACCTCCACACTTTGGCTTTTCTGTGAAGTCTACCTGGAGTCTCCCGTCCTCGTATAGTTCCCAGTCTACTGATGCCCAAGGCAGGTCCCGGAGGTCAGGTCTGCTAGAGTCAACTGAGTCCAACCCTTCTACACAATCTTGCTCGACAGGGCTCTGTGATACCGGGAGCAAGGTGGCGGGGCTTAGGGTTTTACAAACTTCCATGGTTATATGGGGATTTTCACCGAGCAAACTTTGGTACTTGGTGAGTCTAGCATTCGTTAGCCAATGATGTCCTTTAGTATTCATTAAAGTCACCACAGCATGGGGGGCCTTCATGTTCAGGTTTTCCCCAAGAGTCAGCTTATTTGCCTCTTGTACTAGCAGGGCAGTTGCTGCCAAGGCCCTCAAACATGGGGGCCATCCTTTAGAAACTCCGTCTAGTTGTTTAGAGGGGTAGGCCACCAGCCTCGGCCAGGGCCCCACAGTTTGGGTGAAAACTCCGACTGCCATCTTTTCTCTCTCTGATGCATACAATGCAGAAGGCTTTGTCAGATCGGGTAGCCCCAGGGCTGGGGCTGACATAAGTTTTTCCTTGAATTCATGAAAGGCTTGGTGTTGTTGGGATCCCCATTCAAAAGGTTCCTGGTCCCCCCACTTTGTGACCTCATACAAAGGCTTGGTTAACACTGCAAAGTTTGGGATCCACAGTCTACAAAACCCACAGCTCCTAAGAATTCTCTCACCTGCCTTCTGCTCTTAGGCTCCGGTAAATTGCAAATGACCTGTTTTCTTTCTGATCCCAGGCTGCATTCCCCCTGTGGGATAGTAAATCCCAAACGTACCTGCTGTCAGCAGATCTGAGCTTTTTTCTTGGACACCTTATACCCACAGTCCTCCAGGTGCCTGTGTAGGGCATCCATTCCCTTGGCGCACCCGACTACTGTGGGGTGTCCCAGCAAAAGGTCATCAACCTACTGGAGCAACACGCAGCCTAGTTCTCTGGTGGGAAACTTCTGGAGGTCTCGAGCCAACGCCTCCCCGAAGATGGTGGGGGAGTTCCTGAACCCTTGTGGAAGCCCGGTCCAAGTGTACTGAGTAGTGACACCTGACTCTGGATCTGCCCACTGAAAGGCAAACAGCTTCTGGTTCTCAGGGGCTAGTCTGATACGAAAGAAAGCGTCTTTCAGGTCCAAGCAGGTGAACCAGCTGTCCTCAGCTGGCAGCAACCCCAACAATGTGGATGGGTTACGTACTGTTGGATGTCAAGTCACTGTAGCTTGATTAAGCAAGCGCAAATCCTGTACCGGCCTGTAGTCCTCGGTCCTTGGCTTGGGAACAGGCAAGGGGGGAGTGTTCCTTGGAGACTGACAAGGAACTATAATTCCAAAAGTTCTTAGGTGCTTGAGATGGACCTGGATACCTTGAGGAGCTTCTCTGGGGACCGGGTCCTGTTTTTGCCTAACCGGCTGGGCCCCAGGCTTAACTTCTATGAGTAAGGGGGCTTGATTGACTGCCAACCCTGGAGGGTTGTCTTCCGCCGGTACTCTTGGCCAACGCTTAGCCAGAGCTGGTCTTATCTCTTGGCCCGGCTCAGTTAAGGAAAGTCTCTATTCCTCCTCTCGGAGGACTGTAAGGGTCATAATGACTCCCGTTCTGGGGAACTTTAGCAGCAAAGAGCCCTGCTCTGTAAAAGAGATAGTGGCCCTCAGCGTGCTAAGCAAGTCCCTTCCCAACAAGGGCAAGGGACAGTCTGGCATGTGCAAAAACTGATGAATCACTTTATGTCTTCCTACAGTACAAGTCCAAGGCAAGCACAAAGCTTGCTTGGCTGAAACCCCCATGGCTCCGATTATGTCAATAGTCTTTTTGGATAAGGGGGCGACCGGGGCAGTTACTACGGAGTGTTCAGCACCGGTATCTACAAGAAAATGTCTCTACCCCCGACTGTCATTCTGACCAGAGGCTCTTTGGCGACACTTGAGCCCGGTCTCCCTGAGTCCAAAAACCCTTCTGCCAGGTTGAGCCGGGCCCCTTCCTCCTTGTCCGGGGCCTCCTGCTCTGAGTCACCTTGTTTTCTTTTTAGCTGAGGGCATTGGTTCTTCCAGTGTCCTATTTCTTTACGATAAGCACGCTGGTTATGCTGGAAACTCTGGCAGCCAAGCTGAGTTTCTTTCCCAGGGCCCCCCTTCCCTTGCCTCTCTGGGGGGACCCATCTGATTGCTGCAGCTAACAAACAGGTCGGTGGGTCACCGGGCCTGACGTTCATTCTCTTTGCGGTTTTCCTTACGGCTTACCGCCTCCCTGTTTACAAACACCTGGTTAGCTATTTCTAATAATTGTGATGTATTCATCCCTGCAAGCCCAGCCTGTTTCTGCAGTTTTCTTCTCAGGTCTTCTGCGCTTTGACTGACTAAAGCCATGTTAGTCATGTGCTGATTTTCAGGGCTGTCGGGATCAAAGGGAGTATACATACGACAGGCCTCACACAGTCTCTGGTAGAATTGTGCTGGACTTTCTTCTTTTCCCTGAATGACCTCAGAGACCTTGTTAACATTTGTGGCCTTCTGAGCTCCCCTCTTTAATCCTTCCAAGAGAGCTTCCCTGTCTCGGTTTAGCCTTTGCATATCCTCTCTTTCATGTGGGTCCCACTGGGGGTCGGTTTCAGGTAACTGGGTCCTTACATACTCTTGGGGGTTTGGATAATCAGCTGGTGCATGTTCCTCTAGCCACTTAGTTGCTGCTTGGAGCACTCTCCACCTTTCATCTCTGTTACAGAGGAACATAAGCAACTGGTGGCAATCAGCCCAGGTCGTGTTGTGGGTCTGGATAACAGTTTGGAGCCAATCAATTAGAGCTTGTGGCTTTTCAGTATAGGACGGGGTATTGTTTTTCCAGTTGAGAAGGTCGGCAGAGGTGAAGGGCTGGTACACAAAAGCACACCTCTCCACCATGTGACCATCCTCATCTATCCCAGGATACTGCTGCTCTCTCAGTGGCATTTGTATCCCCGTTTTGGGTTGTAAACGAGCTGCCAAGGGAGGGGTTTCTCCCGAGTCTTCACCTCCTCTCTTGTCTACTCTGGGGGGCCTAGGGATATGCTTGTCTTGTGGAGGCGCAAGCACTGTGGGCTCAAGAGTGGGGAGCCTCTTTCCCTGGTAAGGGGAGGGCATCAAAACCAAGAGATTAATGCCAGGTCAACACTATTCAGTAAACTATAGAATGTGTTCAGATCTCACCAGTTTTTCCACTCATGTCCTTATTCTGTCCCCAAATCCCACATTACATTGAGTCCCATGTCCGCCTGTTCTCCTCCAAACTGTGACAGTTCCTCAACCTGTACTTGTCCTTTTATGACCCTAACAGTCTTGAAGAGTACAGGTCAGGCATTTTACAGAATGTCCCTTAGTTTGTGTTTGTCATGTTTTCTCATGCTTTGATAGATGGAGGTTATGGATCTTGGGGAATAATGCCATGGTGGTGATATGCTCTTCTCTGCTCAAAATACTGGGGGTACGTGCTATTGGCACAGGTGTTACTGGTGATGTTAGCCTTGATCATGTGATTGGGTGGTGTCTGCTTTCCCCACTCAAAGTTGCTATTTCCCCTTTTGTAAATAATACATATTTTGGGGAAAGCTCTTCCTTCTTATCCCTTTTCTTCTTAATATCCTATATCTTGTCAAACTTTTGTCCACTAATTTTAGTATTCTTTGGTGAATCTTGCAGCAATTATTGCTGTACTGCTCTGATGAAGTTTGTCTACTTTCCTTATTCTGTCTCTATTTGTTAACTGGAATTCTTCTGTTCTCCCTCACTTGTTATTTATTCAATCACTTTTTTATATTAGTATTGACTTATGGTTGTTTATTTTATTCTTTGGGTTATAAAAAATATTTTTGTTACTTATTTTGTTGCTCAGTTTTGTTCCAACTTTGGCCACTGGGAGATCTTTTAGGTCGGCTCCTGTTTCCTTTTGACATGATGTATTACTTTAATAGTTTAAAAAATACAACAAAGTACAAATAATTAAAATTGCTGTCCACCGCTTTTTATTTTGTTGTTTCATTTGAATGAGAGAGTATGCTGAGACTAGCCAAGGAGCAAGTGAGATTCATCTGGGGTACATAAACAAATCTTTAAAAGATTTCCTTCCTTCCTTCCTTTCTCCTTCCTTCCTTCCCTCCCTCCCTCCCTCTCTCCCTCCCTCCCTCCCTCCCTCCCCTCCCTCCCTCCCCTCCCTCCCTTCCCTCCCTCCCTCCCTCCCTCCCTCCCTTCCTTCCTTCCTTCCTTCCTTCCTTCCTTCCTTCCTTCCTTCCTTCCTTTTTCCCTTTCTTCTTTCCTCTCTTCCTTCTTCCTTCCCTTCCTCCCTTTCCTTCCGTCCCTCCCTCCCACTCTGTTTCTCTCTCTGTATACACAATTCTCTTTGGCATATGAGGCTGAATGGTTCTAAAATGCAGACTCAGGAATCTACCTAGGCTGTGAAAATAACATGAAGAACATGTGAAACTGTTTCTTTTTTTTCAACCACAAAGAATAACAAGAACTTCATATTGTTAAAGAGACTCATGAAATCCCTGAACTTGAGTGCTGCCCAAACTTCACTTGGGGAGAAAATTACAAATAAATTCCAGAATATTGATTTGTCTGATTTTTCAGTGAAAGGCTGAAAAGATGACTAAGGTTAATTCATCCCTAATAAAGGAAAATTGTACTCACCGCTTGTTTATGCATGCTGCAGTGAAAAAGAAACTGTTCCTAAGCCCTGGAGAGCACTCCTTAAGTTGATGATGTCTTTGAAGCATAGTTGAAATTCTTTGAAGTAATGAGATTAATGAGAAAAAAAAAGAGAAAGAATGGATGTCTGCTGATGCTATTTCATTAATGTTAGATTTGCAGTAAACATTTAAGACAATAATCCAAGAGAGATGAATCATCTTATGATATCACATTGCTGCCAAGCATTGCAGTGAAAAACTCCATAAGAGCATCTCAGCCTAGCTATCCAGATAGCCAACCTGTGAAAAATAGTGTCTTAAAGCATCAGCCTGTTTGCCTTTTTTGTGTGTGAAGATTTGAATGCTGATCTTAGAATACTCAGGTTCATTTCTTGCTACAGGGAAATTAACCTGGCTGGAATTAATGAAGGCCACAGTCGTTGTGTTTGTGGAATACCCAGGGAAAGAGCTTTACAAGTTTTTAATAATGTTAACTCTCCACATAGCTGGGTGTAGCAGATCCTCTCAGTGCTTCACCTGGAGACCCTGGGTCTTTTAATTAATTTAATTTTTTTAAAAAAATTGAAAGTTAATTTTTGTAAGAAGATGGGGTCTTGTTATGTTGCCCAGGCTGGAGTGAAGGCCTGGGTCTTTTTACTGGTTGGATGCTTTCATCCAGCTCCCTCCATGGGTGAGTGCTAAGGGATTCTCAGGCATAATGCGCTGAGATATTGTGAAATATTAACTTAGTCTTCATTCCCGTTTCCTGGCATACAACTCCTAAAGTCCTTGGGATCACCAAAGTGCTGTCTTTTACGTGTCTTTTGTCTGATAGGTTCAGGGTGGGGCTGGTTACCAGAGTGGCCAAGGCAGGGTCAGAGGGTTGGGACTTTTAGCCCCAGGAGGGGAGAGGGGCTGAAGGTCAAGTTGATCCCCAGTGGCCAATGGTTTAATCAATCATGCCTGTGTAATGAAGCCTCCATAAGAAGAAAAGAGGACAAAGTTGGAGAGCTTTTAGATCTCTGAACACGTGGTGGTTCCTGGAGGGTGGCCTGCCCAGGTGTCAGAGGCTTTGGAACCAGACTGACTCCATCAAATGGGTGAGCCCGGAATTGGAGGGACTGGTTTTTCAAGATACAGATCACAAAGACCCTGCTGATAAGGTGTGGTAAAGAAGCCAGCCAAAACGCACCAAAACCAAGATGGCGACAAAAGTGAGCCCTGATTGTCCTCATTGTTCATTATATGCTAATTATAATGCATTAGCCTGCTAAAAGACATGCCCACCAGCACCATGACAGTTTATGAATGGCATGGCAATGTCCAGAAGTTACCTATATGGTCTAAAACGGGAGGAACCCTCAGTTCCAGGTATACGCTGCCCCTTTCCTGGAAAACTCATGAACAATCCACTCCTTGTTTGTTATATAATCAAGAAATAGCCATAAGTCTATTCAGTCCAGCAGCCCATGCTGCTGCTCTGCCAATGGAATAGCCACCCCTTTATCTCTTTACTTTCTTAAAAAACTTGCTTTCACTTTACTGTGTCATCTTGCTTTTGAATTTCTGTGTGAAGCAGAGAACATGCGTGGACTCCCAGCCTGAACTCTAATTTTGGGATTCACCCTGTGACATGGGAGGGCATGGAAGCTCTGCACCCTACAAGTCTCTTCATCAGTATCATCTGTAGTGTCCTTTGTGGTAAACTGGTAAATGTGGTTCCCTGAGTTCTGTGGGCTGCTCCAGCAAATTAGTCGAACCCAAAGAGGGGCTTTTGGGAACCCAACTTGAAACAGGTTGGTCAGGAGTTCCAGAGGCCTGGACTTGCAAACTGGTGTCCGGAGTGGGGTGGTCTTGGGGACTGAATATTCAGCCTGTGGGATCTGACGTTATGTCCGGGTAAATCGTGTTGGAATTGAATTGGAGGACATCCAGCTAGCATCCGCTGCTTGGTGGTGGGGAAACCCCTGCCCCCTGCCTACATTTGGTCACAGGTGTCGTCTTCTGTGTTGATGATTGTTGCCGTGGTATGAGAGCAGAAGAAAAACATGGTTTGGGAGAGTTTTTCCCACCACACGCACCTTCCAGAAATGGTCCCCTGGCTGGGCTCTTCTCGCTTCCTTGTTCTTCTTCCCTCACACCTTACAGGTTTCTCCTTCATAAACCCCTTGTGGCTGCATCTTCCCCGAGGGTCTGCATCTCAGGAGCCCAGCCTAAGATACTTGGCATACTTAGCAGATATATTTGAACTTTTGAATATATTGATTGTGAAACTTCAAGAAATAAATATCCATCTTGTTTCTCAGTATTGCTTATGTCAAGAAATTATAGCCCACATTTATCTAAAAATACATTATATTATTGCTAAACGTTTCTTTTTAGTGTTTAGATTTGGTGATCTTGCGCTTAAGGAGAAAAAAGCAAAAAGCAGTTTCGTCTAATATGTCTGCAGAGTGAATTTAAGAAATCCATATTTTTCTGATATTTTGTCTGAAAAGCACATTTGAAACTCCATAAGGAAACCCTTTCTCACATGTTCAGTCTTTGCCAGATCTCTCCGAGGTGTTTTGGGAGCTCAAGCTTGAGTATAAGATAATTTAATCAAGTTGGCTTTCAAGATTTTTGGGAGTAAATGATCTCCTTGATCCTCTGAACACAAGTAAACATTTATCGAACATCATTTCTTATTTTTATCAACATTAAAAAAAGCTAGCAACAACTTTGATGTTGAAAATGATCTTCATTATGTTCTAATGGCCACTTTTGACCAGGAAAGAGGAATCAGGGCAGACAAGCAGATTGAGACCTTGTGACTAAAATGAAGATTCTATTTTTAGGGAAAATGAACTATTTTCATCTAACATTGCCACAGCCTTGCTTTGTTTTGAGTAATGATATTTAATTTGTTAAGACATTTGAAGTGACATGAAAGGCATGTTTTGTGTGTTTGGCTTTTGGGTTGATGAATGGGGGGGACTTTGGGTTGCAGAAGGTTTTAAGGGCTCCTCTTAGTGACCTCTGTGGTCTTTACCTGCAATGACATTCATTGATAACAAGATTTACTTATTTTTTCTTAACTAAGACTTGAGTCTGAGTCAGACTGCCTTTTCTTCCAAATAAGGATGTTGTGGAAGTTGCATTAAATTTTGAGTTTCAGGTCCAAACACTGAGGGACAGAGACTGCAGAATGAACCTCTCCTTGTGTCAAGAGACTATGCTAATTAACATGGTTGTCTTTGGCTGATCTTGGAAAATTGAAGATGACCCAGGGTCCTCTTTAGCTGGACATTCTCCCTCTCTACCTCCTTCCTTGCTTCTCCTTTCTTCTCTCTTCCCCTTCTACTCTCTTTTCTTCTTTATCTTCCTTCTCTTCCAATTCATTTCTTTCATCCATTTTCCTTTTTTTCTTCCTTTTCTCTTTTTCTTCTTTCTTTCATGGCAACTGAAATATACCCATCCCAAAATAATTGCCGTCAACATCTCACCTTTTTGATAATAAATATTCTACAACATTGACACAAAAGGACTCCTGCAGTTGAACATGAAGAAGAAAATCCGGTGGAAAAGAAGTGGGTGTAGACAGCAGAGATTGTTCTTGTGGTGAGGGTGATTCTTAAGGAAGGCATTTGTAAGGGAGGGGTCTGCAGAGGCCAGATGCCAGAGAGAATTAAGGCTCCGTGCCTTGGATAAGGATTCAAATCCAGAAATGACTTGCAGGAATCGCAGATCCTTTCTTGAGAAACGTTTGAGTTGGGTTGGTGTTGATCATAATGACCTGTTTAGATTGTCTTCTGTATGCCTTAATTTGCTTTTTTGTTAAGTGGGAGCAAGGATTGTGATTCCTTTTCATAGATGAGAGATATTGTGAGGGCCAAGGGCCCATTGGAAGGCAGCATGGTGAGGAGGTCAGAGCACTGAGCCAGGAGCCAAATCTGGGCCACAGACCCAGCTCTGCTGTCCTCCAGGTTTGTAATATTCAGTGTGTACATAGCTTCTGAAGATCTTTTCCTCATCCATGCAATAAGATGTTTGAGTTTCTCAAAATGGGGTGCATTTTCGTGGTTCAAAGCTGTTTTGTGCCCCCCTGCCCTTTTGGATAAATGTTTTTTAAAGGCATAAATGTGGTAAAAAAAAAATTGCTCAGAAATGTTGTTGAAAGCGTGGATGGATGAATGAATGCTCCGAATTGGGGCCTCCAACCATGACTGTGCGGGCTGTGGGGCTGTGCTATACACAACTCCAAGGGAAAAGGGGACATGCTTCTTGAAGATAGTGATGGCAATCCTGCCCCATGGATCTGTGCCAGATGGCCGCCTGATCCCAATGGGCAAGGATTCAATGACCTGAAGTTGCTGAGAAGAACACGAGGCTCTTGAAAGATGTAACATCCCTTGTATCCTTCTCTCAAGGGTTGTTTTCTAGGAGCTTCAAAACAATCCACTTGGACTCCCCATCTTCCTCTCTCCCTACAGAAAAACAGGTCTGTGCATGCCTTCTGAGTTTGCAGCAGCCATGGGGGTCTGGGGCCTGCTAAGAGGCCCTGGCAGGGTGCCTGGGTCAGCAAAAGCCTCGTGTTGACATGGGCTGGGAGAGAAATAACCTGGGTCTCCCAGCGCTTCCCTTAGAAGCTATATTGTGTTAGTTAACAAGCCAAAGAATCCCTCACTTTCTAACCAAGGAAAATATTTTTATCTTACTCAGAAAGCAAATCCCTCCTTTGTGCAGTGCAGCTAGAAGAAAACAAAATTTTCTTAGGACACGCATCATTATTAAGAATTTTTCCTGTAAATTTATCTGTGTGCCTTCTACAGTTACCTGTGTGTCCCCTGTGGTACCTATGGGAACCAGTTGTTGGGAAATCCTTGTTAAGGTAAGAAAGAGCGTGTATGGACCAGGATGTCCCAATAGCTTTGGATGGGGGAGGCTGAGTTAATCAGTTAACACATTCCTAGTACTCCCTGGTGGACATTGCTGCTCTAACTGACCTTGGAATTCTTGGACTTGCCTGGGCTGGAGATATCATACCCAGCCAGACACCACCCACCCCGCCCCACTGCTGTGGCCCCCACCTGACCCCAACTGCCAACCATGCCTTCTTAATTTTCTCTGTGTTTTTATGTCACTTTGTGTTTGTTTCTCACAAAGCTCTGATGAAACTATCAGGGAACAAAGGACGAGAGACAGGGTTCTGAATCCAGAGTAAAGAGTTTTAGTTCCAGGCACTTCCTTGGGCTCAGCACATGCATTGCTGTTCTCTTATGTCAGACATGAGGGGGTAGGTGAATTCCAAGGCTCCTTGTAGCAGAATAATGCAGTGTGGTAGAGCTTGGGCTTTGGGGTCGGTCAAACATCTGAGATGTCAGTTTACATCTGAGCTTAGTACCTGAGGAAAGTTGCCTTAGTGCCATGAACTTTAGCTTTATGAGCGTAAAATGGGGATAATAATGATAATAGCTGTCCCTGGATTTATTGTGGAGATCAAATGGGAGCAGGCATGCAAAGCGCAGCTCAGCCTGGCACATTAATTATCAGGCTCAGCTCATGGCAGTGGCTGTTTTTATTAATGCCACTGTGATCTTCCAATGATTTGATCCAGGAGATGCCTGCTGAAGAGAGCAAATCAATCTCTACGCGATAGTAGGAACAGCAGCATCGATGTGGCCTTGGTACTTATTTTGCATTTGGAAAAATTCCAAAATGATTCATTCATCTCAGGTTTTTAGTGGGTAATTCATCCCAAGTCAGTACCACTGGAGCCTGGAGCCATCTTCAGCCACGTGGGTGTCATCACATCCCTGTCTGTGAGTGCAGAGTTGGGATGAAGACCAGGGTCAATGGAGTAGGAAATTACATCTACCTAAGTGGCCCTGTTGGAGCCTGGGGAAAGCAGGGCTGGGTGGGTAATGATGTTCTCTGATGTTTCACAGCTGTAACTCTGTTCCTTGTTCCTGAGTAGGGCCAGGCTTTTCTGGTCTAGGTGCTCAGTCTTCTTCTACTTCTGTATATCTGTCCTTGTTCCTCCTCCTCTTTCATTCCTTCCTTGATTTTGCTAACATGCACAGCACTCGCTGTATACTTGCCTCAGTACTTCACAGGAAAAACTCAGTTCATCTTCCCAACAACCCTGTGAGCTAGTTCCTGTCATTATGCCCCCTTCACAGGTGGGGTGAGTAGTGCCACTCTGGGTCCTGCCATTCGCTGGGAGGGAGACCTCAGGAGGGACCAGGTCAGGGCTCTGACTGGATACTCAGTACTGATGTTTGGTATCAGGAGGGCAGAGTGAGACCAAAGGGGTGCATTTCACACTCAGCTTCTGTTAGGGGACACAGGTTTTGTTAGAGGACAATTTCCCATGGCCCTCTCTTGTTTCTGCATGTCTTGCAAGCAGAGGCACTGTCTGCCTTTTGTTCTGTGTTATCTCTGCATAACAAACATTCTTGGGAGACAGACAGAGTGTCTCCCACTGGAACAAAGGTGGGCATGTGTATTAGTGCACTTTCACACTGCTGATAAAGACATACCTGAGACTGGGTAATTTATGAAGAAAAGAAGGTTTAATGGACCCCCGGTTCCACGTGGCTGGGGCAGCCTCACAGTCATGGCAGAAGGCAAAAGGCATGTTTTACATGGAAGCAGACAAGAGACAGAATGAGAGCCAAGCGAAAGGGGAAATATCAGATTTCATGAGACTTATTCACTACCACAAGAACAGTACGAGGGGAAACCATCCCCATGATTCAATTATCTCCACTGGGTCCCTCCCACAACCCATGGGAATTATGGGAGCTACAATTCAAGATGAGATTTGGGTGGGGCCACAGCCAAACCACATCAGTATGCTTACTTACAACAGGTTCCCCAAGCTCAGCATTGCTGTTCTGTAATGCAACCCACTGTGTATACAGTATTACCTGGCCCTCTTCATGTGGTCCTGTGGAAACTGAGACTGAGGGCACTAGTGCAAAAACCCTGATTGTCCGGCTACTGCTGTTGCTGTGATAATAAAGTCCTTTGTCTCGGATTCAGAAGTCTCTCATGTCTTCTGTCAGCATCCAGGAAACAGGCAGGCTGACTTGTTGGCTTGCAGGTAGGGTAAAATCTCATCGCCTTCACAGTCCCTGACAGCTTCCAGGTTCATGACTTAGAGGAGGCAGAAGTTTAGGATTTTAATGATGAATCAGCCATAGCACCCAGTGTTAAATTGCTCAAAGACTAATGGGTATAGAGGGAAAAGGATACGTGAGAGAATGACATACAAGTTAAACAGTGAATACTTTCAGAGTAGTTAAGGAAAAGGCAGTTTTTGGGCATGGCTTGAAAGAGGAATGAGATTTTGATGGATTAGGAAGCTGGGCAAGGGAGTTCTAGGCAGAGGGAACAGAGTGAGTGAAAGCATAGAGGTGTGTGCGAAGGCCAAGAGTGGATTCAGGGGACAGTGCCTGGTTACTTCCAACTGTAAAATATTTCTTTAGTAAGGTGTAAGGAGCAGTGGCTAGAAGAAACAGCATGGACTTCAGAGTCAGACAGTAAGTCCAAGAGCATGAGAGCCAGAAATGCATGGCTAGCTGGGCTGGACAGCTTCATCCATCCTTCCAGAGTCACCCTTTACCCTTCACATCCTGCTCACTGTCCTGGCAACCTGGCCTTGTCCCCTTGTTCGGTCTGGGTTGGCCAATGGGAGGTGCCAGTGAGAGATGAGTGTGTTGCAGGAAACTGAGGACAGGAGAGACTGATATGGAGAACAGGAGGATTGTTTATTTTAGGTACTCACCGGCTCAGTGGATTCATATGCAAAAAGGTGAGCATTGAACAAAGACTGAGCACGGTTTTTGTAAGTTGACTTACAGAAGCAAAACAAAAGCAGCTAATCATATGATAGGTCACATAATCTATAGCATAGCATAACTTGTGGCCCTGCATAGCTGTTGGCCTTGTAGCTGCATTGAAAGAAAAACAAGAACTGGCTAAATACAGACATTTGTAAAACATAGCTGTACTTAAGAAGCCAGGGAAAGGAGGAGTAACAGTAAAGGAATTTGTCTTTCTCTCTTTTTTTCCTTTCAACCTTGTTCGAGCAGGGGGTTGTCTGGTGCCCATTCCTTTGGCCTTGGCTTCTCAAACAGTGTTATCTTATAACTGTCCTTAAAGTGAGCATGCTAGACAGAGGAAAATTTGTTCTTTTCTTTTAATCCTTGCCTTGCCTGCTACTTTTCTTGGAGTAAATGAATGCATATTTATTTTAAGTTTCTGCCTCAAGTGGATGAGAGGCGAGTGAGGTCAGGGTGTTGATCTTGCCTCCTGGCCTGCAAGGTTGCCTTGGGCTGCTGTTATCCTTTGACGGAAAGTCACTGTGCCCTCAAGGGGGTCTCTAACCAGCTCTCTCTTTCTGGATTTTTATAAATTCCTTCCTTTCACCTTTTCAAGTGGTAATGGCTCCATTACAACTAGCCAGGTAACCACACTCTCCTGTGTGGTGCTCAATCCTGCCTGTTAGGGATTGTGTATTCCCTGTGGAAACTAACATGCCTCCTGGGATCTGACTCAAGCAGACTGGCTTCCCTGTTGCAACCCGAGTGGTACAGTGGCTGATGGGGATGAGATGGGAAGAATGTTAGGTCAAACCCTAGAGGACGTAGGTTAGCATCCTGTCTGAAGAATGGTTTCCTAGTTTCACCTAATTAACTCCATTCTCCCTTTAAGATCCAACTCAGATGTCTGCTTCGCTGGAAAGATTCCCATGAACCTGTGCCACTTTCCATAGCATTTATTGACTGTGTTCTAATTGCCTCCTTCTCTATCTCTCTCTCTTCTGACTGCAGGTATCTGATGCATCTCCATATCTCTTACACTGCACACAATAAATACCCAGTGAATGAATAAATACATATATGGATGGATGGACAGACGGATGATGCATGGTAGATGGATGAATCTATGGATGATCCCATGCCCATTGAGGGTTTGGGTCAGGGGACAGATGTGAGCAGACACAGGGAAGCACAGGCAGCCCCCGGCCTCCAGCAGATTCTTCCAACCCAGCTGGAAAGACATGATATGGACATGGGAGTTCTCTAACTCTGAAAGGCCCCCTCTGCTGAGGTGTCCCATGTGCACAGACAGTGTGCATGACCAGAGGTCAGGAAGGAGGGATCTCACTCTGCTCTGGGCAGGGGGATATCAGGGAAGGCTGCCTGAAGGAGGAGAGGCTGGAGTGGGGCACTGAAGGATGGGAGAAGTTATGTGGATGGAGAGGCGGAGGGAACGAAGGCCTGGGAATCTGATGGGCCAAAGGGAAGACAGGAGACAAGTAAAGCTTGGAGATTTTGTCGAGAAAAGAAGAGAGGAGGCAATTAAGGTGGGAGAAATGACACCAGAAAACCACTGAAAATGCCCCAGTGGGGTTTGTTACTTTTAAAAAAAAGCAACCACAAAGAAAGACAATGAAACAGCCACGCTTTCTTTAGTAAGGTGTAAGGAGAAGTGGCGCCAAGAAACAGCATGGATTTCGGAGTCAGGCAGACCTGGGTTTGAATTTCAGCCTTGCTGATTTTTCACTGTGTGACTCTGGGCAGCTGACTTTACCTCTCTGAACCGTAGTTTCCTTTTCTAGAAAATGGGCCTTGTAATATGTACCTCTTAGGGCTGCTGTGAACGAAGGATAACATGGAAGCAACATGCCTGTCATAGTGCTTTGTGTATGGTAAGTACTTTGTTGATGTTATTGTTAATACTGTGAATACTATAGCCTTTGTGTTTTGTTTTGTTTGGGGGAATGTGGCATTTGAGAGTCCTGGGCATTGTCTGCAGTAGCTGTGGCAGCTGTGATTGTGGGTAATAGAAGGAGAAGTCATGCAGGCACAAGGCTTTTTTTCTTCTCTCTTTTTTTTTTTTTTGTGGTCTGAAAGAATGAGATAGCAGAATATTAATACTGCTATCTGGAGGCTTGACGCTGGGGCCCGGCGGGGGCTTGTTTTTGCAGCTAGAAATAGTCTGGCCTTTGCCTTTCCAGCGGGCAGGTTGCCAGGCCAACGAGTGTGTAAACCACCCAGCCGAACAAAGCAAAACTATTTTTACCTTGGGGAGCCCAAGAATGCATCACAGAGTTTACGCACCTGCCCCACCCAGCCTGGCAGCCCAAGCCAGTCGCCAATGGAGGCTGGTCTCCGGCAAGCAAGTGGAAAGCAAACAGCCCTGCCCCTTGGTGACCAGCTGCCCTGGCAAGGAGACCAGGTGTTCCAGAAAGGCCCAGAGTGCCCCCTCTTTCTCCTCTAGCCAGAGACTAGGAGACCAGAGACTCTCACTGAGAGAGTTTCTGAAGTGGTCAGGCAAGGAGCAATAAAGGTTTAGTTTTACCTCCTAATTCGATGTGAATAACAGCAATCCTACTCATAGCAATGCCTTCCACTTACTGAGATTCTGCTAGCCACAGGCACTGCGCTAACTGCTTACACACATCGTCGTCTCTTAGTCTGTAATAAATATCTCCATGAGGGACATCCCCAGTTTTCTGATGTAGAAGCTGAGGCTCAGAGAGGTTAAGTGACCTGCCCAGGGTTACCCAGCTAGGATGCAGTTTGACCTCAGGCCCATTCACTGCAAAGTGGATGCTCTTCTCACCTCCCTCACTGTCTCCCCACACATGGGAAGAACAGGGAGGAGCCAGACTTAGAGTCGTCATGGGGAGAAGGGTGCCTGTGGTCCTGCCCATGCAGGGCTATGAAGGCATGGAGGCCGGGAAGAGATTGGGAGAGCCCCACTGCCTGCTGATACCAGCAGATATGCACACATACTGGAGAGCGAGAGTGGCACCATGACTTGTTCTCTGATGAGCAAGAGGGAGGCCAGGGTGTCAGAGCCTACAGAACTGAATCCTCCATGTGTTACCACAGTGAAGGCTTTTCTTCGTTTCTCCCTCCCTCCTTCCCTTCCTTCTATACTCACCTCTTGGTAGGATGTAGCAGAAAGAGCATAGTTTCGGTAGTCAGCCTTTGTTCCCTTCTCCATGTACCTGACTGTTTTCATCCTTCGGTGCCCAGTGTCAGCCTCGCCTCCTTCAGGCAGCCTTTCCTGATCTCCCCCTTCCCAGAAAAGAGTAGGCTCATCTGACCTCCTGTCGTACCCACTGTCTGTGAGCATGGAACACTTCATGGAGGGTGGCCTGTCAGTGCTAGAGAACTTCCACGTGTCCATGTCTTGCCTTCCCACCTGGGTTGAAAGCTCCTTGAGGGTAGGGGCTGAGTCTTGGGCTTCTTCTTGCCACTTTGTATTACTCCTCTGCCTCCTAACATTCCATGACTTGTACCACCCTTTGGATTGATTATTCATCCACCCACCTATTCAACAAATACTCATCAAGTGCAGTGTCAGTTATGTGAAGATGCCTGAGATGCTATCCTGAAGTCTAGAGTCAGTCAGGAAAGAGAGCTAAGAAAGGAGGTAATTATAAAACAGGGTGGTGGGCCAGGCACAGTGGCGCATGCCTGTAATCCCAGCACTTTGGGAGGCCGAGGCGGTAGGATCGCTTGAGGTCAAGAGGTCCAGACCAGCTTGGCCAACATGGCGAAACCCTCTCTCTACTAAAAATACAAAAATTAGCCGGGTGTGATGGTGCACGCCTGTAGTCCCAGCTACTCGGGAGGCTGAGGCAGGAGAATTGCTTGAACCTGGGAGGTGGAAGTTGAAGTGAGCTGAGACTGTGCTACTGCACTCCAGCCTGGGTGACAGAGTAAGTGAGACTCCGTCTCAAACAAACAAACAAACAAACCAAAAAATGAAACAGAGTGGTAAATCCCATGGAAGAGAAGGCAGACTCATCGTGGGAGCCAGAAAAACCCACATTCAAATCCTGGCTCCACCACTTCCCACCTGTAGGAGCTTGGTCGAGTGACTTCCTCCCTGTGCCTCAGTTTTCTCATTTATAAACTGAGGCTAATAACAATTCTCAACTCACAGGGTTGTAGTGAGGACTGAATGAGATGATGTGGCCTTTTTGTCCTTTCCATCATGTTGGCTCCACATGGGCAGGGGTTGTGTCTTCCTCGCTCCCCGTGGTGTCCCCTGCCTAGCGCACATGGTGGGGCATGAAGAGTGTTTGTGGAATGGCTGTTGCTCCATCCCTGGGTCACAGGCAGTGACTGCCTGGTGCTGTCAAGAGGGGCTGACAGTCCAAGAATTGTAATGCTCAATCCATAAGCAGGTTTTGTGCCAGTTGGGAACACAAAACAGGGCAGAGGTGGCCAGGTGGCAGGCAGCAGCGAGGTTCCAGGAGGTCTCATTTCCTGTATGTTAGAGGAATAAATAGTAAAATGTGTCCTGGACCAAACCTTTGTTCCTTTTCTTGCCAAACTTGTTCATGGGAAAATCAGCTGCTTTTAGCAGAACATGGAAAAGAGGGAGAGTATATATTGCCAGAGGTTTAAGTTTCTCAATTTCAAACCTAAACATGAAGACTTTTCAGTTGTGTGTTCTGTTTGAGATTTGCACAAACCTGGTCTCTCTCTCTCTCTTTGTCTCTCTCTCTTTCTTAAAATCTTATTTCCTTGGTTATTGTTGAAGTGGGACACAAATTATTAAAAAATAGAACAAACCACCCAACAACTAGAAACTTTATTTTCATAGCAGCACAGGCTTATATTTAGTTAGAATATATTCTTTTGAAATCGAATTTCCACTATTCCACAGTGGTAGGAGGAGAAGGAAAAAAAAGTGAAGATATCTGAAAAATTCCCTAGTGCTCTGAACTTAGGATAGAACAGAACAGGTTTTGAAATCCTGGCCTGTGTGTTTGCCTCCCAAGTCTTCTGCTCTACCTTCAATCATTCTTCTGTCAAAAACAGAAGAGCGAGAGGCTGTGTTATCAGTTTTCTGATTGGCTCTGAACAAAGGAATGGTGCTGTCTCTCCACGCTGTCAGCTCATTGATGTCAATCAGAAAATTGATTCGAGGCATGTTTGGGATTCCGACTAGTTTGTGTGCATAACGATTCCAAGTCAATATTTTCAGAGGGATGAAAGAGATAGAGGTTGTGGGGACTAATGGGGGCAGGAATTACCCACTGAGATCTTGGGAAGCCACCCACTGTGATCTGGGGAGGCCACACACTGTGATCTTGGAGTGGCCACACACTGAGACCTTGGGGAGGACACCCACTGAGACATTGAGATATTTATATTTTCCCTGGAGCTCCAGCATCTATCTGTAAAGTGAGGTGCTATGGTTCTATTCCTACTAATTTACCCTATGGAAACACATACACATGTGTAGGCATAAATACAAGGCTATCTTTAAACCACAGCAGTGTAACTGCAGTGAAATAGGAGACAATTTGGGTGTCTATTGAGAGGAGAATGGTTAAATACATCATGATACATTCCTACAATGGGAAACTACGAAGTGTTAGAAATAAAGGAAGCTGAGATGATGTGGGTGATTCTACAAACATGATGTTGAGTGAAAGAAGCCAGATTCTTTTGTTAAAAATTCACTTGTTGAAGCCCTACCCCCCATTGTGATAGTATTTGGAGATGGGGTCTTTAGGACGTTATTAGGTTTAGATGAGGTTGTGAGGGTGGGGTCTCCAGGATGGGATTAGTGCCTTTCTAAGAGACAGAAGAGAGCTTGCTCTCTCTCTTTCTCCTCTCCACATGAGGGCATAGCAAGAAGGCAGCTGTCTACAAGCTAGGATGAGAGCCCTCACCAGAACCCAACCATGCTGGCACCCTGATCTTGGAATTCCAGCCATCCAAATGGTGAGAAAATACATTTCTGTCATTTAAGCCACCAGTCTGTGGTCATGGAAGCCTGAGCTGACTAATACAAGTGCCTGCTGTTTGAGTCCAAATGTATCAAGTTCGACAGGCAAAACTGAGCCATGGTGTTACAGGCAGGGAAATGGTTCCCATTGGGTGGGGTGGGAGGGTCAGGAGGTGGAGAGTGAGTACCAGAAAGTGGCCTAAAGTGGCTTCAGAATCTGGTCATGTTCTGTTCCCAATCTGAGTTTTGGTCACACGGGTACATTTACTTTGTCAAAATGCATCCAGTTGTGTTCTTAAGATTTGTGCTTTTTAAATGATTTGTGTTATAATTCAGTAAAATGTACACAAAGAAAAATAATCTCATTCAAAAATTATCAGTAAAAACAAAAGACTTGTGAACAATATTTTAGTTATTTCTATATTATTCGTATTTAGCCCAGTGCCTGAATTTAAACCAGATTGTTTGCTAAATGTAAAATTTGCTACAGCAATAACAATAAAATGAACAAGGTAAAACTGTGTATGCTGTTGACACAGAAAGATATCCATATTGTATTTTGTGTTTTTTTTTAACAAAAAGGCTGAGCAATATTTACAGCATGATTTCATTTATGCTTTTTAAAAATTCTAAGTGTATGCACACTTATAAGCAGATTTACATGTAAATTGACATATGGACATTGGAGGTGGGGTGACTATTAGTTTTCAGCTTTTAACCTTTCGAATCTTTGATTTTTTAAGGATTAGGATATTTCTTTTATAAATATAAAAAATAATGGTGAAGGTAAATAAAAGAGGACAATGAAAGTGAGTTTGGAGCAGATGATGTCTGTGGCCCCTGCTCTTGCTCTGAGGTCTGTGATTAACGTTGACCTTTTTCATGTCCAGCCAGATGGATGACCAGGTTTGAGTTGGATGACACTAAATCTCCATGTGATTCTTAATTTAGATCCAAAAAGGTGTCCATTCTTGTGGCTATCATTTGGGTTTTTGGTTGTGGATTCTCCTTCTCCAAGAGGATGTGGAGCTGGCTCTGGAAGCCAGGTAAATAGCAGAGCCTCAGGCCATTTAGGTAGCCGATCCCCAGGACAAAGAGGAGCCCAGTCTCCTCCCCACTCCGAGGGAGATGGCCTGAGGGAAAGGGGGAGTCAGTCACATGCTTATATTCATAAATAATAGCCCTGTGGAGAGTGGCCTGAAGTCACAGAGGAGAGAAGAGTTGTTTCTGGTCAGGGAAATCATGAAAGGCTTCCTAGAGGAGAGGACATCTGAGATGGTCCTTAGAGCATGGGTAGAAGTTTGCCAGGGAGAAAATGGTAGGAGGAGAATGTTTCAAATAGGGGAAACTGTATGCACAAAACTCGATATAGGTATATCGGGGAAAACATTGAGGGCTAAGGCTGGAAAGGCTGTTTGGAGGCTGACTGAAGATTTGGACTTTATCCTTGGGTAATAAGGAGCCATAAAAGATTTGAAGCAAGATACCTAATCAGATCTAAGTAGGCAGGAAAAGCTTTCCACCCTTCCCCTTTCTTTCCTCTCTCTTATCCTCCCTTCTTGGGAGGGGGACTCTGAGCAGCAGGAATAGAAGACAGTCTGGGTAGACATGATAAGCATTGAGGTTATGCCATGGAAGGCAGCTGCTATTAGTGACACAAAGGTTTGCTTGCCTTGTGGATGTCTTATTGGGAAAAATCTGGAGCTGGTAAAGCCATTTCTGTTACTAGTCTATAAGGCTACTCCTGATCACAGAGCACCTGAGACCCTTGGACTCGGGGAGATTGTGGTACAGGTGCAGAGGGAGGGAGATCAGAGAGATCCCGAGGAGGGCTCTGTGTGCTTGGATCAGGGACTCAACAGGGAAGGTGGGAGAGTTCTGTCGCACTTTGGACACTGTGTGTCATCCTGATCATGTGATCGTTTGATTTTCCTTCTAGGGATGGACGGTTGACTTCCACTGTTTCCTGGTCATCACTGTGCATGCGGGACACGCTGTAGAACAGCTCCCACTGGCTGGCAATGCTAAGCAGGTGTGGAGGGGAGTCAGAGACCCCCGGATGGAGGGGTGAGTGAAAGCCTGCCCGAGGCAGTCGCCACGGAGATGGAGGGAGGAGAGATTGGCAGTAGGTGTGTGTATGTGGGAAGAGAAGAGACAGGAGTTGAGGATAATTAGGGGTTTCCTGTATGTGTGGCTGGGTGTGATGGTGAAGAGGCAGAGGAGGGGAGGAGCTGGCATGGGGAAAAAGAGAATTAGGCTGGAGCCATGGGAACACATCCATCCTTGCTGAGGGCTATCTCTCCAGTTGACATTAGATGGGAGGCCTAACATCAGGGGATGGAGGAAAAAATCATTTCTGCCACTTTTGGCTTCATGGGAGACTCTGTAATGGGACTATGTCTGATGTTACTTATCGCTCTGGTACCCATCAAGGTCTCTGCAAGGAATCAAAGCTATTTAATAACGTGAAAAAAATACACAATTCCTCATTCTGCTCCTGCTCCCAATTTTCTGTGTGGCCCCAGGAGTCACTTCACCTCTGGGGACCTCAGGGCAACTTGCAAAGTGTATTTGTCATGGAAGAAATCCTGGGCTATGGTCTGCTACTCACTGCCATGTGAGCCTGGACAAGTCCCTTGTTTTCTCTTGGCCTCGGTTTCCCCATGTGCACAGTGAAGAAGTAGAACAAAAAGAATTCTGAGGTCCCAACAAGTGCTCACCATCAGCAATGATGGCTTCCCTCACTTGCCTCCCCCCTTGCTGAGATAGCAGAGAGATGCAATGGGCTGGATCCTGAAGCACTTATGACAGAAACACCTCTGCAAACACAAGGATGGAAAGTTAGTGTTGTCCCGTGGCCTGGGAAGGCTGGTGGTGCCTTGCAGAGCAAATTGAATTTGTGTTTGAAAATTTCAGTGACCAAATAGACTGGCCTTTTAAAATTCCAAATTGGTTTTGTAGATAAATGGATCAGATTAGTAGGAAGGAAGGGAGAAACGGAGGGACCGTGCAAAATGCGTGCAATTGCTGGCAGGCAGCCTTCTGCCTTATGAGATTAGCATCTCTGCCTTTTGCTGGAAATGAGCCACTCTGTTCTCCTTGCCTGCCAGGAGCCATGATTTAAAACCTCTCCCATTTTCTAGCCCAGTGAGGACAGCAGCCAGAACCATAGAAACTGGTTTTAGTTGGTTTAATCTGCAGCCCCCAGGCTGGGCATCTGCATTGACCCACAAAAGAGCTCCCTGGGAAATGTCTTTCAGAGTCAAGGCCACAGATGGAGCAGGAGCTGTCACTGGTCACTTTTCCAACCATGGGGATGGAGCTTACTATAGTCCCAGCTTCCAGGGAAGCATCCTGCATTAAGTGTTTGAGCCACTGGGTCGAACTGAACTCCTTCCTGCTGTTCCTGTAATGCAGCACTGAGACTGGATCCCTGGTTTTGAAGAAGTAAATGTCTAGAGACAGGGACAAACTGGTATTTAAAAATTACCAGTGGCCTTTTTTTTTTCTGTCAGTTTCCCCACAGATGGAACAAAGCTTATCTTTGGAGAAAACTGTTTAGAAGTCCAGGACAATGGGAAGATAAAGTCCCTGCACACTAATTTATTTATTTATTTATTTATTCATTTATTCATTCATTCATTCATTTATTCATTCATCACATATCTATAGAGCATCTATTATTTTCCAGGCCCTGTTCACAGTGCTAAGTATACAGCAGGAACTAAACAGATACAAATATGCTTTTTGGGATTTTTATCTTGGTAGCCTACACCCAGATTATGACAGGTGTTGAACTAAGTTAGTTAATGTATTGGATAGAAGTAAGTGCCATGAAGAAAAACAAAAGCAGGAAAGAGGATCTGAGACGAGATTTGGTGGCGGTGGCAGGGTGTTCAATTTTAAATAGGGACCAGGGACAGCATCCCTGGGAGAGTGACATTTGAGCAAAGGCCTGAAGGTGGTGAGGGAACAGTTTGTGTGGAGATCTGGAGGGGAATTCCAGATCGCCAGCACAGCCAGTGCAAAGGCCCTGAGGTGGGAATGTGCTTGGTGTGACCCAGGAACGATGAGGAGGCTGGTGGGGCTGGAGGAAAGAGTTGAAGAGAAGCAGGCAGAGGCCATATTGGTAGGTAGGGTGCAGGGCATCGCTGGCAGAGCACGGCAAGGACTCGGCTTTTAGTCCAAGTGATTTTGCAGCCAGTAAGGGTGTTGAGCAGAGGAGGGCTGTCTCCTGACTTACAGGTGTAGAGGGATCAGTCTGAATTCTGAATTGAGCATGGGCTTTGTCAGGGCGAGGGCAATAGCTAGGAGGCCCATGAGGAAGTGACTGCAGCAATCCAGGTGAGGGGGTGTGGGGGCTCAGGCATGAGTGGGAGCAAGGAAGCAGACTGGGAGGGGACCCAGGCAGATATGACTTGCTGACATTGAATGGGGGTATGAGGAAAAGGGGGAGTGAAAGCAGGTGGAGACCAGGGGTTCAGTGCTGAACACAGAGGGGAGATGTCCCAGCCAGATAGTGGAGTCAGGAGTTCAGAAGAGAGGTGCAGGCAGAGGCAGAAATTGGGAATCATCAGTGCATGGACGACCATCACACTGAAGGAGGTCACCAAGGGAGTGAGCACGGATGGATGGGCACACAATGAGTCCAGACACCCTGATATTTAGAGATCAGGAGAGAGGAGCCACCATCCTACCTTGCCTGCTCCTGGGACCTGCTCTGGGAATGAGGAGAAATGCAATTCCTGCCATCTTCATGAACTGCAGGAACCTTGGGGCCCTGGATGTGGTGAAAGTTCCTGTTGCAGGCAGCGTTTTTGGGAAGAAGATTTTGAGGAGGAGGAGGAACTTTGTGTGTGGGAAGTTAGCTGGGGGTGCTCTTGGGATCAAGTCCTGTGAGGAAGCGAAGGCAGCAGGATTTCACAAAGGGAGGAGTTGAGTCGCGCTGCAGTCAGGACGAAGGTTTCGCCCATTGTTGGAGGGTAGGGGCTCAGGAGCAGGGCAGCCCTTCAGAGCTGCCCTGAATGAAGGCCCAGGGTGAGTCAGGGAAGGGCTTGACCAGGCACTAGAGATGAGGTTCTCATCCTGAGGGGAGCTGGGAGGGCAGCCCAGCACTCAATAAGGCACCTAGGGGAAGGTGACCAGGCCATCATTAGACGGTGGGGGCAGGCCAGAGTCTCTTAAGAAAGTTGATGAGTTAGGTTCCTGGGACATCAGGATTGGTAGAATCCTGGAGCTGCGATGTATCCAGGGTCAAGGTTAAGTTTTGTGTTGTGTTTAACCATTTCCCCACCGGTGTTTTGGGAGGCTTCCAAGAGGGGCCTTAGCTACATCAAGGGGATGAGGGAAGGGGCGCTGGGGCTTGGAGGAGGTGATAGAGGGAAGCCCAGGGCAGCAGCAGACCAGAGTCACAGAACGGAATAGTGCTTTGGTGAGCACTCATTGGAAGCTTCCGGAAAGACTTAGGGATGGGGAGCACTGGCTAAAGTGTGGCTTTGCTGTTGTTGAGGAGACAACGGTTTAGGCTTGGCTAGGAAAAGGAAAGTTGGAGGGTGACCTTCCTGAAGGCCTCTGGCCTGCAAGCATCGTAGTTTCTCAGCTTTCCGCCATTGCTTTCTGTTCAGCTGATTGGGTAGCCAGACTTACATGGGCCAAGCCACTAAGTAGCCAGGTCAGTGAAAACCATGCCATGCTTCTTCCCCCAGCTTCTTACAATGACACATAACAACGCACAGAATTGTTTGTCATCTACATCAGGGCCTTGGTGCCAACTTGCTCTCATTCCTGTTCTGCCACACCAGAGCTGTGTGACCTTGGGTAAGTCAATCAACCTCTCTAAGCCCTTGTTTTCTCATCTATAAGGAGAACAGTATCTATCTTATGGAGTTGTTGTGAAGGTTTAAATGAGAAAGCATCTGTGAAAGCATCTCCCTTCCTTTGTGGTATTTGGGGGGCATCAAAAAGATCTCAGTCCCTGTATTCTCTCTGTGCAGTTAGAAGTCCACGACTTGGGCCTGGAGGGATGTGCCAATTTCCCTAGCTCCCAGAGAGAGGAGGGTGCTTGGGCACGGTGTTTCGAGAACCTCCTACTTGGACAAGTTTCTTATTTGTGTCAAGTCCATTCTCCTCCACTCCATACTTGATTCCCACCATGGGCACCCCTGGTCTCCATCCACCCAGCCTGCAGATAAGCCAACAACAATGTTATCGTGGCTGCCAGGCCCTTTGGGGCAGAACTCCTTTGTTGGCAGTCTTGGCTCCTGTGGGGGTTCTAGGTGGCTCTCGGCTCGGTTGGGTTGAGAGGGCCTGAGGCAGGGCCTGGTTCCTGGTGGATGTGCAGGGAGCATTCACTGGATGAATGAGAGTGAGGGCTCTGTAGCTGGTGGGATGAGACCTTGTCCAGCAGGAGCTGAGCAATAGCCGGCTTCTCTGAGACAAAAGGAAACAACCAGGCCAGGCACTGTTCAAGGTTATTCCCCCTGGGAGTACCTCTCCTCACCACGGTCCTTCAGGGATGTTCTGGAAAGGGGCTGCAGTGCTGCTGTGTCCACTTTAGGACTTTGAACTCAGTCTACCCTGACTCTGAAGCCATAGACTGTGATGTTCTACTATTGCTCACACCCCACTTTGTTTAATCACCAAGCTTCTGCTTTAATATTCTTCCGAAGGGCTCAGTCCAAAGGCAAGAAACTCTTCTCCCTAGAAAGTTTCTTTGTTCAGCTGAAAATGACCTCCATTCCGGACCAGCTCTCCGCATGCCTGCGCATGGATAGGACGGGTGTCCTGAGATTCTATTCTGCTGCTGCCTTCCCACACGCCCCTTTAAATACTCGAAGACAGTTATTGAACCTTGCTTCTAGGCTTTTCCCTCACTATCATGTTCAATTGCAGTCCGACCACATGGTTCCTTGATTCACTTCTAAAGCTCTGCTCTACCCTAATTCTTCCTGCAGCCATGACATATCCCAAGACAGACACCCACCTGTGAGATTACATAGATTTTATTTCCAGGAACAAACAAGGTTCTCAGACAGCAATCAATGGATAGAGTCAGCTCCTGGACAGCTGTGCTGATTCCACAAATGTTTCATGAGCACTTAGCACATGCAGGACATGAGGTGTGCAATGGTTCATATTCGTGGACCCCTGAGGGCCAGTTCAGGAGGAGCTCTCGGAGCCCACTGATTTCCATCAACAGCAGGGAGGAAGAATGACCATCAGATGTCAGGCACAGAGTGATTGCCTCTCTTCCCTGACCCCAACCTCCTTTGAGTCTATAATAGTAAGAGGCAGAGTCCAGTACTAGCCTCACACTGTCATGGGTCCTAGAGCTAATGCTGCTTGTTCCCACTGACACCACGGATGTTAGGTGTTGATGGGTACATTATTTACCCCAAGTCACTCAAGCACACTGTTGCAGACAGCACTTCCATACTGATGCCGAAGCAAGATTAGAAAGGTCTAGCTGTTGGTTTGTTCATCCTCCATGCGTTCTAAGAGCTTTTTATTAACTTGCTATTATGTGATCTAAGTAGTGTTTAGAAAAGGACTGTCATTCCTGCTGATCAGCACTCCCTGGTTACGAAGATGCAGCTCAGGGTTGTCTGCATTTTTGCAGCCTCGAGATTTTGGGTCCTTGTAATGCTTAATTCTCTTTAACATTTTGTTCAATTTGACATTTAAAGAATTTTCTGTGGGTTTTCCTTTTAAATGCTGAGGAAGGTTTTAGGTAAGCATATATTGCTGCTTAAAAAGTACTCAAGATGTAATAGTGGTATATTGTTTTAGTTAAGTTTCAAGTATTCTGTCATTAATCTATCATTTGTCATGTTTTGGCTCAAATACATACACATGCAAACACACGCATAAACAGATACAGCAATGGATGCTCACACATGTTTAGGGTAAAATATACACACAGAGAAAGGCATACAAATTCATGATAATCCCATTTATCATGGGGACAATTCTATAAGGGCTTAAAATCATTGCTTCATGTATAAAGGCATCAAAAGACCACATTTCTTCCTCAGGATCATGGTCTTCCTTGTGTATACACAGTAATGAAACTTATATGACTCTCAAGTATCAGAAATCCAGTGCTCCTACCAGCCATAAAAATCTATTTGTGAGGACTGAGTCACCTAAGAAGTGTTTGTGAAATTGTGAATACTGCTGAAGATTGCACTTGCATGCTGTCGGCAATGGGCAGTCAGTGACGAGGGTGAAGGCAGTAGAGAGAATAAAGACACGCTCTTTATGGAGCAGCTGGGAGCCATCTCCCAGTGCAGTGTGGCCATCCCAGACAGGCCGAACTTTAGGACACTGACAAAATAGTCCTGATGCTTCCCCTGGTGAAAGCAATCCCAGGTTGTCATTGAGGAATACCATGGCACATCCCATGTGCATTGCTGGGATGGGGAAGTCAAGGCATAGAGCAGTTTCATCGCCCTGGCCAGAGAACCCCAGGTTCAGCTGCAGAGGCGTGATTGCCAAGGATGCAGTGGAGGGGGTGGGACCCATAGAGCCTCGGGGACCAGCTCCTTGGGGAGGTAACCTCCTTGTGGTTATGACCTTTTTTCTGCATGCCCCCTACAATACTTAGGAGTCTGCCTCCTACAGCTGGGAGATGTAGCTCAGTTGTCAGGCACTCTGACTAAAGAGTAAGACTGATGAGGGCTTGAATCTATCATCCTGCTCAGAAAAATGGGCATGATACCAGTGCCCCTCTCAAAGGGGTGCAGTGAGGACATGAGTAACTAGAAGCATCCACAAGAGCTCGGTTAGTAGAAGGCTCTTGTGGGAGAGGAGCTCCCAGAACCCGGTGGATTGGGTGCAGAGCAGCTGCTATGATGAACGGTATAGATGTTTCCCTTTGTTGTATTCAAACTGGGTAACAATGGGCCTGCTGTTCTGGGAGGGGCCTGAGGGTGGTCCATCAGAGCACATCAGTCCAAGCACACTAGAAGGGCAGACATCTCTTTGGCAGGACGTCTGGAACATGGACAGGGATCTGAATGAAGATGACAGTAAGTAGAGCCTCAAAGACGGCACGAAGACTGTGTGGAGATATTTTAGCCTGCACTTGAAGGGGACCTAATCTGACCTCTAATATGTTGGAAGTTGTGTATCCATAGTCTTTTCTAATAAGCTCTGTAGCTAGCACTGTGTGAACTCTTCCATCTGCCCTAAATGCGGTCCTGGGTCTGCATCTGGGTTGCCGAGAGCACCCCTTCCTTCCTTCCTCTCATGTGTAAAGCCTACCTGTAGCTTGCAATCTCGTCTTCCGTTATGAGCCTTTGGACAATGGAGAAGGAAGGTGAAAGACGAAGTTGAGAACTTTTCTCTCTATCACAGTGACACCGTGCAAACCTTATATTCTTTTTCCTTTTTCTTCTTTTCTCTAGTTGACAGTATCTCCTGCTCCCAGCCAAATGTAAGTGAGATTTTCAGGATTCTTATTTCAATCACAATTGGATTCAGTTCTTAGATGATGTTAACTCTACAGAAAGGTTGGGAAAAGTCTTCCCTTGTGATCTTTCTCGAGCAAACAGCCGGCTCGTTCATTACTGCTTATGAAACATAGCAAGGTGACCCCATCCTGTCACTACCAGGACAGCAGTACAATGGATTCTCAGGGCTATTTAAAAACATGAAGGAAATGGTGTTTCAGAAAGAAATGTGCTATGTTTTAAAAAGGGAAATTTTTGAATCCGAATTTGAAACAGGCAGTGCAGAGGGGTGGTGGTTGCAGGTGGCAGGGAGGGGGGAGGGGAAGAGCATGAGACTGAGAAGTGGGAGGCCAGGGTTCAAGTCCTGGCTCTGCTCTGAATTGTCTGTGTGACCTTGGGCAAATCACTTAACCTCTCTGAGCTGCAATATTCTCATCTACAAAACGAGATTGGTTTAGGAGGTCTCAATCTGAGGACCATGAGGGTGTGGGCAAAATGTTTCTTGAACATGCTTTGTGGGGGATATAGAGAGAGGTCTCTAGCTTTCATTTGAATCCAGAGAGACCCATGACACTAACACACCTTCATAGTCACCAGACTTGCCAGACTTGATGACACTGGAGCTTCTTTGCAGGCATAACGCTCTTTCTTGTCTTTAATGTTGATATCTAAAAGCTTTAAGTTTTAGACCTGAAGTGGAATATGAAATTAACCTATACTAAACTTAGAGAGCTCAATTTAAATTTTGTTGGAATCTTTTTTCATATTGAAGTGAAAGACTGCCTGGAGATATTTTAGCATGTATTGGAGGAGGACTTAATCTGACCTCTAATATATTGGAAATTGTATATCCATACTCTTGTTCTAATAAGCTTCAAATAACATTCTAATGCAATCTTTTTCCTTCAGAACACTGCTTATTAGCAGTCTTTCCATTTATGAATATAGTTTCTCATAGTAGCAATGGACTAGGTCCGATCTGGACTCAAACTTATGCTCTGCCTCCTAGTTTCTGGGTGACTTTGCTCAAGTCACTTAACCTCTCTGAACTTCATTTCCCGTAATTTTTTTTAAGGGGATGGTGTCATCTTGCAGGATTGATCAAAGATTCATTGGCTACAAAGTGCCTAATACATCACCAGCCCAGAGTAGACATGGAGTCAATATTGACTCTACGAAATGATCAGGTCCCCAGAACTTTAAAGGTAAACTGCTATTAATGGGAAATATTATCTCCTGTGAAGTTCCTGTTTTGACCTCATGCCTTTTGGTGAGCAAGGTGAGAGAAAGGTGAAGTCCTTGGCCCCATTACAAGTCTAGGAACCCTGAGTCTTTCATAGGGTTGTCCTGAGTGCTGGTCTCAGATGTGATGGAACTCAGGTGAGCACTTGGGGTACACTGCAAGGTATGGGGGCACCCAGGGAAACTTTTAGAAAAAGTTAATGAAATCAGAAACTAGGAAGATTTTTTTTTTCCTCCCCAAGTGTCAGAAAGGGAGCCTGCTACAGGCATTACATAATTTAAATGTGCCTATTCAGGGGAGAAGTGATTGCCCATTTTATCCAATCGAGTTAACTTTCCAGGCACTAAAGTGTTGTCCCATCACTTTTCAGGTCTATAATATGAGTGACTTCAGAGGGAAGAAGCCTTTCCCCAGTGATACATTTTGGGACCAAAGTGCATGGATAGGAATATTCTGGGATGTGGCACCCATGTGCAAGTCTCCTCAAGGAGGCCTTTGATCATCACCTTCAGGTGCTGGCTGCCTGTGACAGCATCCCTGACTAGGGCAGCATCTCCCACTTTGGCTGGAACACTTCCAGTGATGGGCTGGTCCTATTTCTATAGCCGAGACTGTCCAAAATTCCTTCTTACATTGAATCGCTATCTCTCTCCCTGGAGCTTCTACTCTTTGGTCTTGATTCCAGGCTGCAAGTCTACTCCGAAATGTCTGTTCCCTGTTTAAAATAAGAGCCCTGTAAGTCTTTTGTTTTCTAGCCTTCTGTTTTCTTTTCTAGCCTAACCAGATCCTGTTTCTTCAACAATCCCAGAGGTAATCACTCTTTTTTTAAAGTGCAGTGTCCTAGCACAGAGCAGAAGAGAAAAAAATCCCCTCCCTTATTCTATATACCATATCTTTTGTGATAGAACTTAATTCTTTGATTGCAGACTGAAACCTCTTCCAGAAATGGTGAGCAAAAGCCTCTTCAAGTAAGATGGGCTATAAATACAGCCTCTGGTAATTTTAGGAGGCAGCTTTTCTGGTCTAGGACTATAAGACATGGGTTGTACCGTTTAACTCCTGGGCATGAGTCCCTGTGGACGGGGGCAGGGTTGAGATCACAAGTGAGAGCCCTGGTCTGAGGCCAAATCGCCATCACCACCCCTGACCCAGTGCTGAGCAGCTGAGACTCTCCCTGGGTACCCAGGCCAGCTCTGCTCCCAGAAGGCTTGTTCATAGAATGCCCCTGCCCTCCACCATTAGGGATGGAAAATCGATACTAGCTTTCAGGCTCTCAGTGTATCTCGATGAGAAAGGGTGCTGGACTTCTTGGCAAGGGCCAAGCTGCCATTAGCTGTGGTGACTGATGGGGGATCTCAGTGTTTTTCACACATCCCCTGGATGGAGGCACAGCCACTGGAATGCAGCCTTCCCAGCTAGGTCAGCCCTGGCCTCTAGGGGCCCATCTGGTCTTTCCCACAGGCTGCACACTTCTGGAGGGGGATAGTGGTTCTGGTAGCCCCTAATGGGAAGATACAGCATCTACTTTGGGGAGTGAGTAAGAAATAAAAAGCTTTAATGAAAGTGTGACAGCTTAGACAGGATCCCCAGGGCTCTCCTGGATCAGTTTCCAGACTCCCCTCTCATCCGTTGTCTCCTCTGCTCCTCTCAGTGATCCTACTCCCTGAGCCCTGTTTTTAGGGAAAGGAAATCAAGGCCCTAAAAAAGTGAGTGATTTTTTCTCCCCAAAGACTGTGTAGTGGGTTAGGTACTTTTTGCTGTGCTCATTGCTGGGAAAATGAGGATTAATAAAACATTGATCTACCTTTGGGGTACTCAAGTCTGGTGGGGGACACAGACCCCCACATGGACTTTTTACAAAGGATTCTTAAGAAGCCATTTGGCGAAACAACAGTGGAAAAGAGGAATGGAGTGCTAAGGGGCACAGGACAGGGAGCCGCACTCAGGCAGGCTTTGGAGATAGGGAGGTCTAAGCTAAGTCAGGCTGGAGGGGGTGCCCAGGGGTGCCACGGGCAGGACCAGCCCCAGCCAGGGCTGGGGAAATGGCACAGGGTGTGTGAGGGTGAGTACAAATGTCTGTATCATGAAGCCACAGGGCACCTCTGGAAGCCCAGTCCCTGTGTGGCCCTGTCTTGGCATGACAACACTTTCTAAGAAGCATTAATTTCACATTTCAAATAATTGAAAAATATTGACAAATAACAATCTCAAATAATTGAAAACAAAAATTGCGATATTTGCTGCATTCTTGCTTGGCAACCCAGGGTGGCCTACATAACTTAAAGCAAATCTTCTCCCAACTCTTCACCCATTTCTCTTGATGTTGGTCTCACGGCATGGTGAACATTTGCTCCTCCAAATATTTTTTCAATGGCTCCCAAACCAGCTACTCATGCTTCTCTCTCCAGCAGGTTTGCCTTTCTCCTTCCTTCTTTCTTTCTGCTCTCCTTGTCTCTTTCCTTCCTTTTTTCTCTCTGTTCTTTTTCCCTACCATTGCCCCCTTCCACAGTTAGCTGCCTTACCTTCTCTCACCCTGGTCTGCACACGTAGGATGCTTTTCCCTGGCATGTGGGCAGATGAGAATCCTTTCTTCTTCTCTTGTGGGTAAGGGCATCTAATGTAGGGGCCTTACCTGCCAAATTCAGGAGCTTGGATTTAGCTGTAGGTAATAGTGAGTCACTGCAGGGGTTCGGAGAGGGGGTGATGTGATCAGGTTTTCTGGTCTTGCTAGGAAGTACTTGAACTAGTGTGACCAATTATTTGCTTGTTCTTTGTGGGAAAACAGGACTTCTTTCTTTTCTTTCTCTTATGATCACCTCTCTCTTTCTCAAGTTGTTTTTATTTGTGATAAAATACACCTGACATAAAATTTACCATCTTAGCCATTTGTAAGTGCACAGTTCAGTAGTATTGTTCATTCACATTGTTGTGCAGCCATGACCATCCTTCTCTGGAGCTCCTTTCACCTTGTAAATCTGAAATGCTGTCTCTATTAAATAATTCCTTATTCCGTTCTCCCCGCAGCCCCTGTCAACCATCACTCTACTTTGTGTGTCTGAGTTTGACCACTTGAATCTTTTTGGCACCATCTCAAGTATAATTCAAATCATGAGGCATTTGTGCATATCGACAATATGCCCATCGTGGTAGGTTTCTTGTTCCCCTAACACTTACGCGTGCCTGTTGTACTCCCACTCTTTGTTTAAGTGTTGAATGCCATTCCTTTCTTATACAGGAGAGAGGGGCCCCTGTCCAAAAGGGGCCCTCACACCTGTCAAAGGAGACAACGTATGAAACGAACTCAAGTAAGATGGTGATGGGAAGCCCTCTGAGCACGCTTCAGTGCTTTTAAGATGATTAATGTGGAATTAGGGGCAAAGGACATTGATTTCCTTTCTCATCTGAAGTCAAGGGAATGACATTTTAAAAAGAGAAAGTTAAAGGGGTTACCCATTAATAATACCTTTCTCCGCAAGGAAAATTCCTTTCTATACAAAAGAAAAATATCTTGTGGCTGGTGAGCTGAAACACTACCTTGGCGACTGTCTTTGCAAAGTCTTCTCAACATTCACTTGATGCTGTTTGCATGGAACCATAGGGTGTTCAGCTAAGTAAAAAGGTCACTGGGCTTGGAGACAGGATCTGAGCTCTAAGTGCTATTTCTATCTCTGCCGTGCGTGTGTGAGCAAGTTGCCCCAAACCACATCTTTGAGTCTCATTTCATTCTTCTCCGAAATAGGGAAAACTGGTTATCATGAAGCACAAATGAGATCATGCCTACAGTGTCCCTTTGGGAGCCACAAGACACAATGTGTGTGTTAGGGCGGGGTGGTCCAGCTGGATGACTGCCTGAAACTCAGCTGCAACACCATGGGAACAGCAATGTGGCTGGTGGCCCCTTCTGAGTGCCCCGTGCTGGGTGTCACACAATGCCCTGTGACGTCCACATTCCCTGCTGAGCCCATCAAGATCTGTACAGGAAATGACACATCCTCCTTAGTTCAGTCTGGAGTCTTTTATTTTTGTACATAATGGAATGGCGAGATTAATTTAGCTCTGATGAACTGTAGCTGCCCTGAGAGGTCAGGGTGGCTCCTGGTTGAGGAATGGAGTCTGAGTTTCCCACCTCTCATTCTTACCCTCTTCCTGCCCCTTTTGTTTGGTTTCCAGCAGGACATTGCAGCCATGTGGTATTTCCCGGTCTTCCCATCAAGAGGAGTATTGATGCCCCAGCAGACCCAAGACTTCCGGGTGGGTGGGGGACCATCCCAGGGGACAGGGCTGTGACAGTCTTTCTATGCTTGATATTTTCACTGTTGTCTCCTGGCTTAAATGAGCACAAAGAAAGGGGAAGACCTACCATTCTTAGGTTTGAGGCAGTGACTGGGTTTTGTTATAGGCCAGGCACGGGACTAAGGACTATGTACACAGTGTCTCATTGCTTGGGTATTAATATCAACTGCTCTGTTTTGCATAGGAGGGAGTTGAGTTCTACAGGGATGTGTGGCTTACATGGTGTCACATCATGCAGAGAGCCTGGGCCCAAGGTGACATGTCAGAACCCATGTTTCTAAGCATGCTGCCTCTGGGTTTCTGACTCCTGTCAAAATGTGACAGGACCATTGGCTCACAAAGATGTGTTTTCCTGCTTACGAAGGCACTCTACATCTATGAAACTTTTTTCTATTTACCTTCCTTGTAGGTTTTCTGCCAGGAGGAAAAGACCTTAGAGATACAGATAGTATTTCTTATTGTCAGAGGACAAGGACATTCCCAATTTGGGAGGTGGTAGAGAGGGGGTGTTCATTCGTCCTAAAGGCATCCCCTCCTTCCTCCACTGCTTGGGCCACGTATTTCAGGGCTACAGTCCAGCCCTGACCTTGATCTTTAATTCTGATAATGGAGCTGACAGAAACTACAGTGGACATGCATGGGCCTTTGCCCCAGAAAGCCTCAGGTTTCAGCCTCTACCTTTCTGATCCCCTCAAGCCCATTCCCAGGAGAATGTCTAAGCAGACATACAGGTGAGTGTCTGAGTCAGGGATGGGCTAAACACGACTCAGAGGGCCAAATCGGACCCACCACCTATTTTCACAAATAAAGTTTTCTTGGAACGAAGCCACACTCACTTATTCAATTGCGTATTGACTATGGCTGCTTCACACTACAACAGCCAACTCGAGTAACTGAGACAGAGATTGTATGGCCTGCAAAGTCTAAAATATTTACCACATGGCTCTTTACAGAAAATTGTTTCTAACCCTTGGGTCCCTGGTGGCTAACATAGCTTCAAATGCTACTAAACTAATGAGAAGCAAAGCAATATTGAGAACTAAGGTATTAATAGTAATTCCAGATGAATTATCACACTGGAGATTTCAATGCACATTGGCAGGCATCAGTCTGAAGCTTTGGGATGACGTCACTTTGCATCCCAGCCACATCTATTTCAGATCTCTCCCCTGTTTCCTGGCAGAACCATTTGCTTTCAAAGGTGGGTTTTCCTGCTTAGAAAGGTACTCTCTACATCACAAATCTTCTTCTACCCACTTTCCTTTGTAGGTTTTCTGCAAGGAGAAAAAATCTTAGAGATGCAGATAATAGTTCTTATTCTCAGAGGACAGGGACATTCCTAATTTGGAAGGTGGCAAAGGGGAGTGTTCATTTGTCTTAACGACACTTCGCTCCCTAAATCATTCTCAGCCATGTGTTTCAAGATTTCCTCCTTCCTCACCTGCTGACAGCTCCACTTCCAGATCAGCCTAGGTTGGTCTCATTTAGAACAAAACCTGCTATTGTCTGGTTTTTGTTTTTATTAAACTTGAAGGGACAGGGCATATTACTTTTACTTTTGTGAAGGGAGAGATCTACTACGGGCTTTAAATAGGTTCCTCCCACCAAAAAAAAAAAAAAAAAAAAGAGGCTCTAGGAGATGGGGCAGTTCAGCTGGAAGTCTGATCTGAGTTTGCTTCAGTGACTGAGAGAGACAGCGTCCCCTTCCATGACCATTTCACAGGCACCATTTGAAGTCAACTCCTGTGACTGACTTGGCCGCTAGACAAACAGAGCCAAGGGATTCTTGTCTCCCAGTGTGAGGGGTTGTAGGAACAGTTTTAAAGGGGTGGCCCAGTGGGCTGGAACTAGACCTCTTGTTCCAGAGGCCTCCAGGACCTCTGTCCTGCTCTAACACCACAGTTGTGGGACCTAGGATTACAGGACTAATCTTTCTGAGCCTCATGTGCCTCATGTCAAGTGGGGTCAGAAGTGCTGCCTTCCACACCCCCAGGTGGGAGTACGGGATGAGGCAACAGGTGTGGGAAGGTGTTTAATGAACCATCCAGTGCTTCAGGGACCAGTTCTTATATTATGCTTTCCTCATTGGCATCTCAGGGCAACCTGTATCTATGTCACACCTGACAGTCTAGGATGAGGTTTTGAAAACAGATATGTAGTGAATGATTTTTTCATGGTTTTGCCTCAGGAAAAGTACAGATACTACTCCACCGACAGTGGGGTTATGTTCCAATACACCCATCATAAGTTGAAAATATCAGAAGTCAAGAAGGCATTTAATACACCAGGTAGTGGTGGAGTGGGAGCTGTGGTTCACTGCTGCTGCCTGGCATCATGAGAGTGTATCATATTGTCTATTGCTAGCCTAGGAAAAGAGCCCAATTCAAAATTTGATGTTTGGTTTATAATGAATGCGTATGGCTTTTGCACCATCATAAAGTAGAAAAATCCATAAGTCCAAATATCCTAAGTTGGGGACTGTCTGTACTTGGAAAGAACATGAACTTCGGAGTCAGACGAGTCTAGGTTTGAATCCAGCCCCAGCCACCACTTGCTGGTTGTATGATCTTGGGCAAGTCACAACCTTTCTGAGCCTCAGTTTCCTCATTGGTAGAATGAGGGAAGGCGTTAGTGTACCAGTTTGGGTCACCCATGAAGCAGACACCAAGATGGCATTAGATGTGCAAGGGGTTTCTTGAAGATACCTGGGAAGAGAAAAGAGGAGGGAATGTCTTCAGACTGCAATGCAGGTCTGACATTTGTGAAGGGAGAGAGGGAAGGAAGGAGACTAAGTAGGAGGAGTCTCAGACTCCATGTGGCTCCAAGAAAGTCTTGGTCAGGTCTGCCGGGAATCCCAGAGCAAAGATTGTCCACTGGAGGAAGCTGCATAACAAATGACCCCACATCTCGGTGCCTTAAAACAACAACGTTATTGTATCTCATGATTTTGTGGGTCAGGAATTAGGGTAGGGCTCAGGCAGGAGATTCTTCTGCTCCACGTGGTGTTGATTAGGGTCATCCAGTGTCATTCAGCAGGTGGTTGATATGGCTTGGAGGGTCCAGCATGGCTTTGCTGGTTTGGCGGGGATAGCTGGAAGGCTGGACTCAACTGGACCTCCTTCCATGTAGTCTTAGGGTCTCCTCATGGTCCCTCCAGCATAATAGCCTGACTTAGAGCTCAGGGTTCCAAGACAAATGCTCCATGAGGCAGAAGAAGCTGCAGTCTTTTAATGCTTCCACTGTATTCTCTTGGTTGAGGCAGTCACGTATCTTCCCAGGTCCACGGAAGGGAAGCATCAGAGAATATGTGGCAATCTGTAATTCACCACAGTGAACTCCAAAGTTCATGTTCTTTCCAAGTACAGACAGTCCCCAACTTAGGATGTTTGGACTTATTAATTTTTCTACTTTATGATGGTGCAAAAGCCATATGCATTCACCACAGTGAATTACAGATTCATGAATGCAATAATGCATATTCATAGAGTAGGTACCCAGCAAATAGGAGCTGGCATTCTTGATATTTCTTATCACTATTATTACTGCTGCTACTATCACCTGCCCTGCAGATGTATTCTGTGTCCCAAGGATGCCAGAGTGAGGCTGGCTTAAATTGTGAGGCTTTTTATAATGCACTCGCCCTCATTTCTCAACTTCCTGTGAAGCCCTCATCAGCCCTCCCCTCCCTGCCCAAGGCTTAGGAATGCTTGTCTTTCTGCAGGTCTGGAGGACCTCAGTTTTGAGGCCGAGAGTCCTCTGGCGCCCCCCACAGAGCTCCTGGAGAGACTGCCCAGCTATGACTGGCTTTTTCAAGGGGGCAGTAAGTCCAGGGGGGCTTGGGTCTTTGGGCTTCTACCTAGGGTTCATGCTGGTTGGGGGGATGTCTCTGGAAAAAGATGGTGCTGAGATAGCTCCCCTTTCCCTGGGGGGACCCTGGGAAGCCCCTCATCATGGGTAGGTGGAAAGAGGAAGCAATGGGGCATAGGCCTTCTGTCTATGAACAGTCCATGACCACAGCAGGTCCCTCTAAGACCTAGATGGTGCTGGTCTTGGAGTCCCCATTCTTTTTGCATTAGATGCATTGAATGCATCACTTTTTCTTCATCTGTTCTTGCTCACATTCAATCAGTCTTTCCTTCTTCCACCACACAAATATTTGTTCCTTTGGCCTGGGCTGTCCAGCCCCTGACTCTTCCCTTCTCCAGGAGGACAGATATTCTTCCCGCCTTTGGAGGCCCCGGGGAGGCCCCTGGAGCAAAGGTCCTGGCCCTCGTTCCTGCAACACAGGTGAGTTTCAGGTTGTGCTATGTGACTGTGTGCATTTCCTATGTCACTATTGCCCCACAGGAGCCCTCCTTGAGGATCTCAGCCCTGGCAGTGCATCAGGATCCCTGGAGGGGGCCCTCTGCACCCCAGATCTACTGCACCAGATCCTCCAGGGATGGGGCTTGGGGATTTACATTTTACCAAGCTCTTCAGGTGGTTTGGCAACAAAGCCAGGGTTGAAAACCATAGTCTAGATCAGGGTTGCAAACTTCTGTCTGTGGGCCAAATCCAGTCCACTGCACATTTCTGGAGTAAAGTTTTATTGGAACACAGTTACACTCAATTGGCTGTGTATCGTCTCTGGCAGCTTTTACTCCAGAGCTGAGTAATTGGGACAGAGACTATGTGGGTCACGAAACCTCAAATATCACTGTGTGGCCCTTTGCAGAAGTTTGCTGACCCTGGTCTAGATCCGTGGAAATGCCGATATCCACCTTGTTTTGAGAGGACTCAGGGCTGAGCTCAGAGTTTCCAGCCAGCTTTGTGCAGAGAGAAGGTGGAGCTGCCCCCCATTTCAATCCAGCCTCTCACCTGGGCAGCATGAGAGGCGTCTCCCGGGGGCTTCTGACCCTGCTGCTGCCAGAAGCAACCCCTGCTGCTGCCAGAAGCAACCCCTTTCTCCTCCATGGACACCCACTTTCCATGCTTAGGAAGACCCCTGCTTCCTCCATGGAGTCACCTCTGGCCTCTCCAGCCCACAGTGTCTCTTGTGCTTCCATCCATGGATCTGAAGACAGACGGGCCACTCCGTGTGCCGGGGCTGGTGGATGCTGGAGACACAAGTGTGCAGGATTGTGGATTAATGGCTCTCAGGGCTGCCATGGAGAAATGCATGAAGATGTAAGGGGAGGAAGGAGGATTCTTTCCTCTTGGAGGTGTTGGGGCCAGAAAGACTTCAGTAAGGGAGTGGCATGGCCTCAAGGAAAGGACTTCCAGGAGGAGGGGGAGGCATGCAGAAAGAGGGCCGAGGTTAGGGCCCCTGTCTGTCGTCCCACCCACGGTCCTCAGGGTGAGTCTCCATGGGCGCTGCCATCAGCCCTGGCCAGTGCCTGGCTGGGGTCTTCCCATCATGTTGCTAACAGCTCCTCTGGCCAAGGTCAAGGTACCCAAGGGCAGGAGCCTTGTTTAGCCTGTCTCTGCCTCCTTTTAACTGGGTGACATCCTCTCTGGACCTCTGTTTTTCTTATCTATAAAATGGTACAATTCCTCTGTAAGGTTTTGTTTCTTCAGTTGCAGGATTCTATCAGCTCTTCTCCTAAGCTCCACATTTCAACTAAAGTGTTTTTGGCTGTTCTTTAGGAAAACCTGCCCCGTTCTCACCCTGGGCACCTGTTCACATGTTCCCCTTTGTGGGAGATGCCCTCCCCAGTTGGGCTTCTGAGGGCTTTACCACTACTGTGGCCTCAGTTTCTCACCTGCTCATTGAGGAGGCTGGCTGGCCTGCATGAGTCCACAGGCCCTTCCCAGAAGCCCCTGCCTCTCTGTTCGGTCCCCTGCAGAGTCCCTGTGATGACGGAGGAGGTGGCGCGGGAAGCCCTCCTCAGCTTTGTGAACTCTAAATGCTGCTACAGCAGCACAGTGGCTGGAGACCTCGTCATCCGGGAGCTGAAGCAGCAGACCCTCTGCAGGGTAAGAGGCCAGGGCCAGTGGGGGGCCTTGGCCAAGGGGCTGGGGGTGCTGGGGGCTTTGGGACAGTGGAGGCCTGTTTGTGTGATGTAGCCAGGGGAAAGGAGTCCTGGGGGCAGTGTGTTTGAGTGTGAGCGGTGGTGATGTTGAATCCCAACTGCAACTTAACTTGTCTGTGGCTGTGAGTAATAATAAAAAGAAGAAGTGTCAGGCCGGGTGCGGTGGCTCACGCCTGTAATCCCAGCACTTTGGGAGGCCGAGGGGGGTGGATCACCTGAGGTCAGGAGCTTGAGACCAGCCTGACTAACATGGTGAAACCCCATTTCTACTAAAAATACAAAAATTAGCCCGGCGTGGTGGTGGGTGCCTGTAGTTCCAGCTACTCGGGAGGCTGAGGTAGGAGAATTGCTTGAAACTGGGAGGTGGAGGTTGTGGTGAGCCGAGATGGTGCCGTTGCACTCCAGCCTGGGCAACAAGAACGAAACTCCAACTCAGAGAGGAAAAAAAAAAGATAGGTGTCAGCAAACACCACTGACAAGCTCGAACATGCCAGGCATCATGGAACGCATGCTACACACACGCCTTGTCAAATCCTCATGGCTGCTCTATACAGTAGCATCACTGTCACTGGTTTACAGATGAGAAATTGGAAATTTAAAGAGGCAAAGTGATTTTCCCAAGCAGATGCAACTAGAAGTGACAGAGGTGAGATTCAAACTCAGATTTGGTAGCCTCAAAGCCTATGTCCTCACTCCATACTTCCACAAGGCATGGGCTGAGAAAGGTTCATCTACTTGCCACTAGACTTCAGCTCCCTCTGCCTCCCCAAAATCATGACTGTGCCAAGAAGTTGTTTGTTCATTACTGCAGGGAAGTCCTACCTCTGGCAGGCACTTTTGTCTCCTGTATTGACAGAGCAGAGGGGCAGCTTTTACGTTCACATTTCCTAGTGTTGCTGATCCAGCCATCCTCTGAGGAGCACATAATCGCACAGAAATTAGACGAGCCTTGCAGACAGTGGTTAGAGCAGGAATCTGGAAGAAGAGGCCACTGTGTGGCTGTGTGACCTTGGGCAAGTCAGCTGACCTCTCTGAGCCTCCATTTCCTCACATGTAAAAGGAGAGGGCAAGTGATGTCCAAGACCTCTTCCCATTCTGTCACTCTATGGATGAATATCAAGAAGGAAGATCTTGATATCAGGCAGATAAATTCCTCCATAAGGGAAATCTCAAAGCCATAGATTCCAGGGACCTCCATCTATCAAAGACAGCTACTGCTTTGAAGCTTGTCTCATAGAATCTTTGTATAAATTCATGGGGAACTGAATTAGCTCTAGTTTGAGCCTGTCAGGGGAGATTTCCTGGGGCTGGCTGACTTCCCGCAGACATGGGGGCACGTGGAACAGAAATCGCTGTTGTCAGCCAGTTCCAGCAGCTGAGGGTGTTGTGCGTGGACCTCTCAGTTTCCCCACTGAGCCCTGGCAGGGGAAGAGCTTCATCTTTTTGCATAATGCTCTGTCTTCATAAGGGGCACGAGTGTGAACATGCTGTTTTTTTCCTTTTAGTATCGTCTGGAGACCTTTAGTGAATCCAGGATAAGCGAGTGGACATTTCAACCCTTTACTAGTAAGTGAATTGTCTGAAATTAGTTTAACTGGGGGCAAATAAGTCCGAGAGCTGGTGGAAAATATCAGGACTTGGCTCAGGCACTCTTCTTAAATAAGATGGTCTCTTGCTTGGAGCCTTGGCTTCCTTATCACCTGCAAAATGAGAGGGTGGACTTTCATCTCAGAGACTTTCCAGTGCTTATCTTAGAAAATGCTTCCTGCCCAGGAAGCAGGAGGTCCTGAAAGAGCCAAGCATTTGCTTTTCCCACAGTCTGGTGCTGCCACATGGGGCCAGGTAGTAAAGCAGCACGTGTGTCTAAGCATTCATCTACTCCCTCATGCCACCCTTAATTCCTCCTAAGCCTCTAGGCCCCTGTGCTCCCCATTTCCCTTGCCATCCCACCTTATGCTGAGCCCCCACTGGAGGCCTAAGTTTCTCTCTTTGGGAAGATCTATGTCCTACTTGTTTTCTCTAACAGATGACTCAGGTCCATTCTTCAAGACTGAGCTCATGTGTCACTTCTTTTAAGAAGCTTTTCAGGATTTCTCCTCCTGCTGCTCCCCTCCCAGCAGGATGGGCCAGTCTTCTGAGTTTTCAGAGCCCTTTGTGCAACTCTTGTCCAAAGCATGTATCATATCCTATCACATCTTATTGTGATGGTGTGTTGTCTGTCTCCTTGAACAGAGCAAGAGGAAGAAGAATATGGGATGGTGAAAGGGATGGTGATGATAATGATGACAATTCTTGTTTGTCAGCCCCTCAGTATGTGCCATCCCTGGTGCTAACAATTTTATATACATTCTTCCATTTAATTTTCACTACCGTCTTGTATGGTAGGTGCCATGACTATCCCCATTTTAGAGATGAGAGGATGGAAGCTCAGAGAGGGTAAGAAACTTCTCTAAAGTCAAACAGCTAGGACATAAAAGAGCCAGAAGTCAAACCCAGATCTGTCTCTCTCTAAATCTTGGTTGCTTTGTCACTGCCTCCAAGGAGGGCCTTGACTATCCATCCCTGTAGCCCCAGGATCTAGACTCATGCCTGGCACCAACTGAAGGCTCCATGCTGTTTGCTGGATAAATGGAAGTTTATCCCTGCTGCCCTTTGTCATTCTTACAATGACCCCTTTCTGTGTCAGACCACTCTGTGGATGGGCCGCAAAGAGGCGCCTCCCCCAGGCTCTGGGACATCAAGGTTCAGGTTCCTCCGATGTTTCAGGAAGACACCAGGAAGTTCCAGGTCCCTCACTCATCACTGGTCAAGGTAACACGATTAACACAATTACTGGAATACTTGCCCTTCTCCTTGAGAGGCTTTCCGGCACTGCATGTTTCCTCAAACTCATCCTTTGAAGGGAAACCCAAAATTCAGGCCAGTGCTTCATTTGTTGGTTATAAATAAACATAATTTAATAAAACCTAGTGTATGGAATGTAGTCCCAAATAAAATTCCAAGCAAATCTGGGAGTGTTCAGGTAGCAAACAGATCATCCGATTTACAAATCATCACCAGCTTTAGTGAGCAGTGACATTCCTGGACCGGTTGAGTGTAGTTTTCATTTTTTTTTTAAATTTATTTTAGCTTAAAACAGCTGGAGTGCTGAATGAAATTGATATAAAATAAAAACTTAAAACTCTGCTGGGATTTTCCATGAGAGTCAGTAAGGAAATGGAATCTGACTTCCATCCTGCTTTATGGACATATAATCATGGCGTGAAGGGAGAGGAGCCTAGTGGATTACGAAAACATGACTGAGATAGCTCATGTTGTGTTCTTTTCCGATTACTGCCTGCTTTACACTTTTGGACTGGATTTAAGGGTGCAATTTTGCTCTTTGAGTTTTTATAGAGTTCTAAGATAAAGAGGACTTTGAGAGGTCAAGAAAATGTTCTATTCCTCTCTCAAGGGGGGCAAGGCTATTTGAAATTAGTGATTAAACACTAGTAGCTAGCTCATTGCCTTTCATAAAAATCCTGTCCATTTTTTAATGGCTTCTGTTCCCAAACACCACATTAGCTACCTTATGGGCAAATGCCATCAGACTTTGTGGTTCAGCCTGGCAGGAAACTGTAGAGTGTGAGCTAGGATATGGGGCTCCCAGAACACATCTCCCCTTGATGGCATCCAGATTGGACTAAGGCTCAGAGGAAATGGTGACGTGATCTCCTGATGCAGTCAAGCCTTCTGGAATCTTAGTCAAATGGGAAGGGCCATTTCTTTCCTGTGCCATCTTCCTATCCTGGTCCTGAGCCGCTGCACCTTCGGTTTAGATGGTGATGTTATGGGTGTGGGAGAAGTGGACCTTGGGAAACTAGATCCCAAGAAAGTGTTGCACTTTCAGGAATGCCACAAATGCCACGGGCGTGGGCGGTACAAGTGCAGCAGCTGCCACGGGGCGGGCACGGTGAGTCATCTGTGAACCATTGGTGAGTCAGTGAGGGTGTGGTGGCAGGGGGATCCTGGGGACAGTGGGCTGGGCTGGTGGCCTAGGGCTCCCTGCAGTAACTGTGTCATCTCAGGCAAGTCATCCTCCCTTTCTGGGCCTCCATTTTCCCGTCTATAAAATGAAAAAGTGGGGTTGTGCGGTCTCTAATGACACTTTCACTTTGACAGTTCAATTTTAATTTTTCTCTTATTTTCTCATCCGTCTACCAACATATACCGAATACCTGCTTGGCTCTGACCTCTAGGTCCTGTTAGAGGACCGAGGCCTGGGGTTCTTCTTATCAGGGAGTCCCTGCCAGCCAGGGAAACCAACAAGTGACTCCATTTGTCGTACAGGGCGGTGGGTGCTGAGCAGGTGAAGTTTGGAAGGCTTGGAGAGACAAAGTAGACAGGACACTTAAGTTAGTTTCCTTCGGCTGCTGTAAGTCATGACCGCCAATGGGTGGCTTAAAACAACAGACAGTGCCAGGCGCGGTGGCTCCTGCCTGTAACCCCAGCACTTTGGGAGGCCGAGGCAGGCAGATCACGAGGTCAGGAGATCGAGACCATCCTGGCTAACACGGTGAAACCCCATCTCTACTAAAAAAAAAAATACAAAAAATTAGCTGGGTGTGGTCACGGTCGCCTGTAGTCCCAGCTACTTGGGAGGCTGAGGCAAGAGAATGGCGTGAACCCAGGAGGCGGAGCTTGCAGTGAGCCAAGATCGCGCCACTGCACTCCAGCCTGGGCGACAGAGCAAGACTCTGTCTCAAAAACAAACAAAAAACCAAACCAACCAAACAAAAAAACCAGACACTTATTATCTCAAAGTTCTGGAGGCCAGAAGTCCAAAATCAAGGTGTGGGCTGGGCTGGTTCTCCCAGAGGCACTGAGAGGGAAGTCATCCCCTTCCTCTCCCCTGACTTCTGGCAGCTGCGGGCCGTCCTTGGTGTTCCTTGGCTTGTGACTGTGCTACTTCAGTCCCCACCTCCCTTGTCACCCAGCCTTCTTCCTGCATGTCTTTTTGTCTCCACATGGGCTTCTAATAAGAACACGTCATCGGTTTTAGGCCCTACCTGGTCATACGACCTCATCTTAACTAAATGCATTTGCAAAGACTATCTCTAAATGAGGTCCCACTCTGGGATTCCAGTAAACTTGAACTTGGAAGGGCCACTATTCAACCCAGCACAGGCCCCTCAGTGGCATTAGTCATGGCATTAGTTGTCTTTTCAGAAACCTTCAGGCCTATTTACCATCCCAGGGGGTAAAACCAAACTCCTCGTGTTCTTTGCTGTCCTGATTCGAGCCTCGTCCTTTGGCCATGCTCTGAACTGGCCACCATGAACTGTCTTCTCCATCAGCCCTTTCACCCCTCGCCTGCTGGGTTTGCATCCCCTGCTCACTCTTGCTCTGCCTGTGGGTCCCAGCGGTGGTCTTCCCTGGAATGTTTCTGAAGCCCACCATGAGCCAACTGGGAGCACAGCCTAGGCCTTTTCTGGGGGCCATTTCTCAAAAGGAGCTCCCCTGTCTCCAGTGCCAGGCCCCTGACCAGCGCCTCTGTCCCAGCTTCCTCTCAACACTTGGTCAGGGTCAGGTCTCAGGGGTTGTGGGGATCAGAGAAGAGGCAGGAGAGGCTGATGTCTCAAAAGAAACAGGGATTTTAGGGAGTGGAGTCTTTGAAAGCTACAACTGGAAGGATACAAAGATACCCCATGTCCACCCCGCACCATTTTACAGATGAAGGGGCTAAGGCCCAGGGGGAGGAGGTCACCAGGCTGGGATTTGAACCAGGTCTTGGGATGCCGTTGGCCCTGCTTCCTGGGAGGCCGGCGGGGGCTGAGGCAGTGGTGTGTCCGCAGGTGCGCTGCCCGTCCTGCTGTGGAGCCAAGCGCAAAGCCAAGCAGTCCCGGAGGTGTCAGCTGTGCGCGGGGTCCGGCAGGCGAAGGTAGGGGCGTCTCCCAGCACTGCGGTGAAGTGCTCTCGCTTTCTGGCTTTCTGGCTTTTCGTTGCCTGCCCATCTGGAGGGCAAACAGGCACCTGTCTCGTTACTGCTGTGTCCCCAGAGCTCTGCATATAGTAGGTGCTCTGTGGTTATTTGAAGAGTAGGTGAGCTTTTCTCAAGGCCTAGCATTTCTGGACAAGGCTGGAACTCATCATGCAATATGTGTGGAAAGGATGTGAAGAAAGAGGCACTGCAGGGAGGAAACACAGGGACGGGGTTACCAGGAAAGGAGACCTCTCCCGCCTATGGGTTGGGAAGAGAATATCAAAAACCACCTAAAGGCCAGATTTTTAACTCTCTGAGGATCAGGTCCTGGGCAAACCCCTATTTGTAACTCATTTTGGGGTCTGAATGGAGGAGGAGTCAAGGAAAGTTGGTTGATTGACTAAACAATAAACAAAATTTCATCACTGCTCACAGCTTTGCAAACACCGGGCCATTGCATTTTGTAAATCCTATCCTTTAATGTATTTATAAATTTTTAAGGGAAACAGGAAACCGTGAGGGGTAAAAATACTCAAGGTTGGGTTGGTTCATGACACTTTTGCCTCATCAAATCCCAGGCCATCCTTCTGACAAGCCAGTTAGAGAAGCTTTGGTGCACCTTCCACCGTGGTTGGTAGAGACGGTCTTTGACTGGGAAAAAGAATCTTATTTTTCTTTCATTTGCAAGTGAAAGGAATCCAGTTCAAATTGGCTTTGGCAAAAAAGTAAATTTACAGGCCTAGGTAAGAATGAAGTCCAGGGGTGTATTTCAGGGATGGCTTCTGGCCCAACTGGATCCAGGTGCTTAAACAACACCACCAAGAATCTGTCTCCACCTCTCACTCTGCTTTCCTTTGTGTGGGCTTCATTCTCAGGCAGGGGGTTCCTTGTAGTGGCAGAGGAGATCACCAGTAGCTCCAAGCTTACTAATCCCAGGAGAAACGATGTCCCTTCCCCGATAGTCGTGACAAACATCCTGGGACAGATCTCACTGCATTCACCTGGGTCATGTGCTCATCTTTGTATCAGCCACTGAGACCTGGGACATGGAATAAGATGATTGGCCAGTCCCAGGTCCCAAGCTGGTCACAGAAGGTGTGGGACAGGCCCTAGAGCCATGTGGGCTGGGTGGGGGAAGGGTGATCCCCATAGAGATATAAGGGCACTGCCAGCAGAAGGAGGACTAGGTGGTGGGCAGGTACAAACAATGCAGGCCCACCACAGTCTACCTCCAGGAGGAAGGGGGTGCAGGTGGGAGCCTCTGGAAGCCACCAGGATCTGCAACTGATCTGGGGGTACGGACTCTATGCCCTTCTCAGATGCAGCACCTGCTCAGGGAGAGGGAATAAGACCTGCGCCACCTGCAAGGGGGAGAAGAAGCTGTTGCACTTCATCCAACTGGTCATCATGTGGTATGTGGCAGTGTCTCAATGCTGTGGCATGCGGGGGTGTCTGAGGGACTTAGCCCCTGACTGGTTTCTGCAGAGAAACTCTGGTTGGTTGGGGCTTTCACGGTGCAAGCACCTGCCAGGACTTAGAAGGGGGAGAATTCCCTTGGAAGAGGCAGTGTGGGGTTGCGGGATGCCAACTGGCTTTAGAACAGACACACCTCAGTTCAAATTCTGCCATCACCACTTTCTAGTGCAGCAGCCACTCGACAACTGGGCCCTTCCCATAGGAATAGAGCCATAGCATCCTGCTATGTCCCTAAGTCAGTCAGGGCTTCCACGCATTAAAGGTTTCTCCTGTGTCAGGCACCTTGCTAAGTGCTTTGTAGGTAAAGATGAAATGAGGTAATGGAGCTGAACTGTCACTATCCTTACTAGCTTCATTTTACAGATGAGGAGACTTAGGCTCAGAGAGGCTACAGAACTCTTGCAAGGTCCCTCCAGTAGCAATTCAAGCCCTCAACCCCAGGTCTGTCTGATTGCAAAGGCCGTGCTTTTAACCTGCCACACTGTGTGCTTTCATCCCTCATCCTCCTTCCCTCCAGGAAGAACAGCTTGTTTGAGTTTGTGTCTGAGCACCGGCTTAACTGCCCTAGGGAGCTCCTTGCTAAAGCCAAAGGAGAAAACCTCTTTAAGGATGAAAACTCAGCGGTAAGAGGGCATTGTAGATGGGAACAAAGGAAGCTGGGTTCCTCCTCCGGTCTCGTGGGCCTGGGGCTGCTAGCTGTGTGTGCAGGCTGCATTCCTTGGAAGGACAGGTTGGGTAGGAGCAGAGCTCCCCAGACATGGATAAGGCTGTGGGGAGCCTGGGGGCTGTCAGTTTCCTTTTGACTTTTACATACTCAGCCCTCTGTCCTTCCCCACCCACCATGCCGTTCTTCCTTCCTAATACTCTTTCTCTCTTTCCCTCCCTCCCTTCTTCCTCCCTCTTTTCCCGCCTTCCTCATCCCCTTCTTCCCTTCCTTCCTCATCCCCTCCTTCCGTCCACAAATCTTGAGACCCTCCTCCTATAACAGGCACTATTCTTGGCCCTGGGTAGACCACGGCAAATAAAACAAGGACCCTGCCCTCGTAGAGCTTACAGTCTGGTGAGGGGACTATGATGGACACTTTTATAGCAATGTCAGATGGTGAAGGGGCACTGAGAAACACTCAAGCAGGGTAAGGGGCAGGGAGGGGTGGCAGTGTCATTCCAGCTGGAGGCGGGAAAGCCTCTCTGTGGAAGTGACCTTGGGCACAGACCTGGATGCAGGGCAGTTGGGGAGTGGACCTTGTGGCGTGGGAGCAAGGGGACAGTGGGGCAGAGGCCTTGAGGACTGGCAGAGGGCAGTGAGCAGGGCAGAGCTAGGAGCTCAGAAGTGAGAGGTGCCTTTAGCCAGAGGAGAGGGTCCTGTGGGCCAGGGGTTGGCACACCCAGCCCACTGCCTGCCTTTGTCAATAAAGCTTTATTGGAACACAGCCCCACCCATTTTCTGACAGGTTGTCTATGGCCGCTTTCCTGATGGTGGATAATGACAGACTATATAGTCTGAAAGCCTGAAATACTTACTATTTGGTTCTTAGCAGAAAAGGTTTTCTCACTTTGCCGTTGGCCTTGGCAGAGAGATTGGCTTCAATGGGACTTCTGAGTGGGGTCCTCAGACTATGGTGGGGGGGGGTGTCAGCCTCCTTTCTTTGCTCCAGTAATTTGGCTTTTTAAAGGCTCACCTCAGGCATCCTCCTACCAGAAGCCCTGCACCCTGCTCTTCCATTTGAGTTAGGGGTCTCCCCCTGGGCTCAGCTCAGACTGAGGACCATCGCTAGGCGTCACTGGCTGCTGGCGGCTCTGTGAGCTGACCCTGCCTGGTGCTGAGCTCTGACCGCTGTCTCACCCTCAGCGTCCACAGCGGCACTGGACCCAGGTGGACACTTAGGAGGAGGGTGGAGGGAGGAGCCACAGTTCCACAATGAGGGGCAGAACAGGGAACCCCAGGGGAGGGCTATGCTTGCCCTTAATATGTGGAAGGCTTTCAAGCCTGGCAGAAGGGGATTTGGGGGCTTTGGGGACCGAGGAGATGTTCCAGTGCCCGGACCTTCTGTAGGTTGAGTGCAAGCACCTGGGCTTATTTGCAGTTCATTTTGTATCCACAACTCACAGACAGTGCCTGACCCTTAGTGGGCGGTTTGAATGTGTAAGTGAGAAATGAATCTGAGTTCCTTTTCCGCTACACGTGTACAGACCCCACGAGTCCACATTGACGGGGACCACACCTGCCATGGTCACTGCCTTGTCCTGCACCTAGTGCGGTGCCCGGCACACAGGAGGCACACAGCTGGGGGATCTAGTGGGCTGCAGGTGATAGCGTTCTCTCTCTGACTGCAGGCTGCCTGTTTTCCTGTTTTTGAAATTCCTGAGACCGCAGTGTGGGTCCTTCTCTCAGCCCCGTTCTCTCTCTGGCTCTGGCTCTGGCTCTGGCTCTAGTCAGCCCCAGTGACTTCCAAGGCTCCAGGTGCAGCAGCCAGGCGGTCTGTGTCGCTCTCTCTTTCCCCCAGGTGTACCCCATTGTGGACTTCCCCCTGCGAGACATCTCTCTGGCCTCCCAGAGGGGCATTGCAGAGCACAGCGCTGCCTTGGCCTCCCGTGCCCGCGTTCTGCAGCAGGTGAGCCAGGGCTGAGGGGCCATCTGGCTCTGACATCTCTTCCTGGGCTGCTGAGCCCTCTTTCCTGAGAATGTCAGAGCAGAAGGATGAGGATGTGGGGGTGAGGGAGGTCCCAGGGGGAGGAGTGTGGGAAGGGCTAGGGCCTGACCTAAGGCCCCAGGGCATGGAGCAGGGCAAGTAAGAGGCAGAGGCAGGAAGGACCCTGGGTCACAGGAGAAGTTTGCATTTTTATTCCCAGAAGCGATTGCAGGGTTTCAAGCACGAATGTGGTGTCATGGGATTTTTGATTCTGACTCTCTGGTGTTTAGATAGGGGAAGAAAAAGCTGGAGATTCAACGTCACAGGCCTGGCTGGAGCTCAGCGTCTTGCCCCTGAGGCCCCTGGCACTTCCCAAGCCCCAGCCCTGTCTTCTCCCAGCCTCTGGGGTTTTGGCCGCTGTATCCTGATGGCCACAAGGTGGCGGTGGTGGCTGCTACATCCCCAGGAGCAGCCCTGAGCGGCCCCTTCTGCTGCTGCTGCAGCCAGCCAGGGGGCCCTAAGGTGGGAGTTTGGCCTGGTAATGTGCTTTGCTGGAGCTGCATGAAGTGGGACTCAGCAGCTGGGACAGGAACCTTGCAGACTGGGCTGAGATCTTGCGTTTCCTGCATCCCAACATGATCCTGGGCCAGCCACTTCCCTCCTTTAAAGCCAGTCTCTCTCTCACCTGCAAAAAAAGACACTAAAGCACCTCATAGGGTTTTGCAGCAAAACTCTCTTAATGTGTTTGGCACCTGGTGCTCAAAATGTCCCTTTCTGTCCTTTGCAATGAGCATTTCCCCTTCTCTCTCTCTCTCTGCACATCTCCCTGATTTGTAGGAGAGAGAAGATGCATTTTATCTAAATGAATACGGACCATCTTGGAGCTGGAAGGGGACTGAGAAATCATGCAGTTCAGACACTGCAAACTTACATGCCTGCCAGGGCCAGGCAGTAAGGAGGGTGACAGGGCGTCATTCAAAGGGGCCTGTCAACACTCAGCTTTCTGTAGGCACAAGACCCAGTGTTTCCAGACTGTCTAAAGTCCAGATTTTTAGATGAAAACTTGTAGTTTTTCAATATTTTGGCAGGTGGGGAAACTGTGGCCCAATGAGGGGAAGTTACCTGTCCTAAGTCACACAGTATGTTGGTGGCAGGTCCAGGACTAGAACTCAGGTCTCCTGAGGCCCTGCCTCTGCCAATACAGCCATTCCTGGAGCCAGGAAGGGTAAACCAGGGGGCAAATACACATTTTTCTTTAAAAAGGAGTATAATGGGAGTGGAGGTCACTTCTCTGAATCTTTTTTCTAATTTTGCCTTTGGTCCTAGAGCTGTAGACAAAGATTCATGCTAATATTTTAGTCAAGATGGAGAAGTTAGAGACGAAATCCAGACATGAGGACATAGCTCGCTAAATTCCATCTCCCGGCCATGGCCATGACTCTGAGACCTGGAATCTGCTATTGCAGGGGCTGAGCTGCACAGACAGATAAACAGCCAATTACATGATGACCACTTGATGGCAATTGATGTCTTGAGCAATTTGTGGCCTCAAACTTGGAGACTTTTTGAGCCAGAAGCAGATGGAGGCAGGGGGGTTGCGGGGGTTGGGGGGGTGGTATTGCCCTGCTCTCCATTGGATCTTAATAGAAAAATCTGGAAACAAGAGTGGTCTTGAATTCAGTGTCCAGGCCTTCTGAGCACTGACATTGACACTCCCATCTCCTTGTGCCCTTTAGTCCCTATTTGGGGTCCTTTGCACTGAAATTTCAAGAGGCATCTTCCAACTTTTATTTCCAAAATTGTCATTTGGATTCCAGTTTCTGGCATATGAAGAAAACTCAGTCACCGGGGCCTTATTTGGTTGTCTCAACAACTCTGTGAAATAAGAGTTTTTATTCCCATTTCACAGATGAGGAAACTGAGGTCTAGAGAACTGGAGCACAAGATCACACGGAAAGCTGTGTGGAAATTTCTTGCCCTGACTCTGATTCCCTTCTTCCTTCTGTAATGTCATGCTGCCCCCTGGCCTCTCCTCTGACAGAACAGGGGCCTGCCTCTCAAAATACACCCCCACTGTCCAGATCTCCAGGGATGGCCAGGGCAGTTTTTCTGAAATGGAGAGAGAAATCGAAGCAGCCAGATGGCTTCAGCCTCAGCCCCCCACCCAGCCTGGTTTACCTCTTCCCTAGGGTCTTCAAGCCATCAACTACAGCAAGAGGACTTGGGGCTCTTTTCCCAGCAGGAAGAATTCCCTGCAAGTAAAGAGGGCCTGACCCCGGGCCAATCATGCCACCTCTCCCTGGGTTTGGGTCCCCACATCTGAGTCTGGGACAGGGGAACAGCTTGTGCAGAAGAACTTAGGGATTCTTGCACAGAGCCTGGCCCACAGTAAGTCCAGAAGAAAGCTTGGCTTAGATGGTTAGGAGCAACATTCCTATGTCAACTATGTAGTGTAGTTGCCAATAACAAAACAGCACCAGAAGCCAATGGGGATGGGAGCCTAATGTTTGCTCCCAAGATGGGCTGCTGTTTTCCTTTCAGGGCCTCATCATTGCAGAAAGTTATTGAGTAACTGCTTAGAGAAGGGGCTGGAGAATGAGGGACTTAGCACCACCCTGTGGGAGGGAATGATGTCCCCATCCTGAAAATAGCCTGGCACAGCCAACTAAACTTTCAAATGTCTTCGGGGTCAATGTTTTACTTAAAACTTGATTCAAATGTTATAAACCACTTCCTAATACCTCTGTGGTTGTTTTAATATACACATGTTTAAACTGACTTTATCCTTCACTGTCCCCCAGCACTCCATCTAAAAATTAATGCTTCTGGAAGTTGTCCTACTTGGCTGGTGACTTTCCATACACGCTGGAACTCCCCTGGGGATGCCTGTGCCCACTTGGTGAAACCTAGAATCAAATGGTAGCTAAAGATGAGAAGTCAGTTTTGGCCAGAGCTTAGGGTGTGTGAAGGAGCACAGTAGGAGATACATCTAGAAAGGCAGATTGAAGGCAGATTGTAGCAGGGTTTAGAATGCTGTGTTAGTCTGTTCTCATGCTGCTAATAAAGACATGTCTGAGACTGGATAATGTGGACTCACAGTTCCACATGGCTGGTGAGCCCTCACAATCATGGCAGGAAGCAGAGGAAGGGCAAAGGCACATCTTACATGGCAGCAGGCAAGGCAAGAAGAGCTCATGTGCAGGAGAACTGCCTTTTATAAAACCATCAGATCTCGTGAGACTTATTCACTATCATGAGAATGGTATGGGAAAACCCCATCCCCACGATTCAATTACCTCCCACTAGGTCCTCTCATGACACATGAAGACTATTATAATTCAAGGTGAGATTCGGATGGGGACACAGAGCCAAACCATATTGAATGCCAACTCCAGAGCAGGACCTTCATACCACACACAGTGGAGAGCTACTGAAAGTTCTTGAGCAGGTGAGTGACTTGAACAGAACACTGACATTTTCCTTGGCTATTTGTTTCCTTAGCGCCAGACCATTGAGCTGATCCCCCTCACAGAAGTTCACTATTGGTACCAAGGAAAGACTTATGTCTACTACATCTATGGCACTGACCACCAGGTGTATGCAGTGGACTATCCTGAGCGGTATTGCTGTGGCTGTACCATCGTGTGACATAGCATAGCTGTCCCCAGAGCCTGCCATTCACGTTTGCCAAGGAGGATAACCGACACTCTCAGAGTGTGTTCACTGTTGGCTGCATTGGACAATCACATACAAACCCTGGCATGTCCTTCCAGAAAAACCAGCTTATCATCTATCAAGCTCCAACTCCTTATGCAGCTCCTCTGGTGGAATCCATCACTCATATGTTTAACCTAAAATAATTCAGCTACACATTCCTGTAGAACAAATGAGAGAAATAATTTAAATGGCAAGGTCTTTGCCTCTGGTCTCCAAGTTAATGCCCCGATGAAGCATGTAATTTGATTTTGCTTTTTCCCTTTGTCGGTCTTGGTTCTGTTGTGCTTCTTCTAGTGGGAGCCTCTTGACAATCTGAGTGTTGCTGAAATGTTCAAGGATACACACAAATATCTGGCCTTAATGCACAATAAATAGGGCATTTAGGCATAAAGTGCAATATGTTACTGCCCATTCTGTGGATCGGGAATTCAGACACAGCCACAGTGCGGATGATTTATCTCTGCTCTGTCATGTCTGGGGCCTCACCTGGAAGATTTAAAGCCTGGAGCTGCTCAAGGGTGGGGCCTGAAATCATCTGAAAGCTGGTTCACTGAGATATTTGGTGGTTGATGGTGGCTGGTGGTTGGGACCCCTTTAGGGAAGCTGTCAGGTGGAGCACATATACGTGGCCTCTCCATGCAGCAAGAGCTTCCTCACAAGATGGCAGCTCTGAGAGTGTGTGCCCCTCATGCACATCCCAAATGAAGAAATAGAGATCTGTTTCACAGCTGGAGAACAAACCAGCTATGTTGGATGGACTAAGAGTCTGCATGCCAATCTCTAGTGTGGTGTCTATGTAAGGAATTTAGAGAGTGTTTTTGAATAGATACAGTTTTTTACATCACAGGCTGACCTTACAGCCCGCCCACTGAATAAGATGTGAACTTGATGCTCTGTGCACCCATCACAGGCAGGAGCTCCCACCTGGTGGTGTAAGGCTGGGTGGGGGGTGGTGCCGGAGGGGATGTCCTGCAGTCCTAATGCTGAATCAGCTTTGGAGAGGTGGTGCTGGGCTAGGCAGGTCTCTGAGCATCTGGTTGTGGGTAACCAGAGACCCTCTGTCATCTCACGATGCCTGCCCCACACCCAGAAGGGGATTGCTACAGCAAGGAGTGGCCTCAGGAAGCAGCCCCTCAGAGGGCCATTGGTGCCCTCTCTTGATCCCCAAATCCCCTCACTGGGATGTGGACTTAACAGGCCTAGTTGGGGGAGGCTGGGGAGACTGAGGCCATCCCCCAGGGCATCACTGATAAATGATATGGAAATGAGCACTCTCATCCTCACCTGCTACTGCCGAACCCTGATTGTCCTGCGTCCCGTTTGCATGTGGCTGTTTCCCGCGTTTGGCTGAACCACATGAACCCCACACACGGGCAGGTCCTGGCTAGCGGCGTGGTGGCTAGCCTCATGCAGGGCCAGCAGGGGTTAGGGGGGTTCTAGCTCCCTTGGGACCACACAGAAGCCCAAGGGGAACTGGACAGAGAAGCAAAGGGAGATGAACCTGGAAGCTTGGAGAAGCCAGGGCCCAGCCAACCTTCCAGGCTCTGATTTCAGCTCCTGCTCACTCCATAGCTTAGTATGTCAGGGAGGCCAAGGGCAGGACGAGGTGTCCCCTTGGGTCAGGGTGCACTGGGGCATGGGCAGCAGCTGGTCCCAGGGACAGAACCTGGTGGTGGCGGGGGAAAGAGGAAGCATTCCCCAAGGAAGACCTCACTTCATCTTCCTCCATCGCGCTCAAGTCTGGGAGGCCCCTGCTCTGGTTTAACAAGGGAGGCCATGCCCTCCCATCCCCATGGCCTACCTGTGTGGTCCTCAAAGGGGAGGCTTCTGCCTGTCAGGCGCATGATACAAACTGGGGGGACAGCTTTTGGTTGTTGCAATGATTGGAAGCAACACCATTGGCACTAAGTGCACAGAGCCAGGAAGGCCAGGCGTCCAGCAACGCTGTTCTGCATCTCACACGACTTGCACATAACCCACTCACTTTCCTGCAGAATGTCAGTTATACACAAAAGTCCTATCAGGTAGTACTTAATGTAATGCTTATTTTTATTTAGTGTTCACCTGTGTTTTTTGTTTTTTTCCTATATGTCTTGTTTGAAATGACTTTGGATCATCTTACTTTTCTTAAGTCCAAATGTGTGTTCTAAGTGGGCATAATTGATGACTGCATTGTGGTTCCCCACATGGTTGTGCCTGAGCATTTACAAATTGAAACACATGTATGTAAAAATTACCTTCTTCCAATTACTCCTCTATATTTTATTGCTCCTATATATATATTTATAATCTGGGCATTAAATTGCTGTTTTAAAAACTTCTGTTATGTAAGTGGGATATATATATATATATATATATATATATATATATATTTTTTTTTTTTTTGTGGAGACAGGGTCTGCCTCTGTCATACAGGCTGGAGTGCAGTGGCTCCCTCACAGCTCACTGCAGCCTCCATGTCTTGGGTTCAAGCCATCCTCCTACTTCAGCCTCCCTAGTAGCTGGGACTACAGGCGCATGCCACTGTGTCTGGCAAATTTTTGTACTTTCTTGGCAGAGATGGGGTTTCACCATGTTGCCTAGCTGATCTTGAACTCCTGGGCTCAAGCGATCCTCCTGACTCAGCCTCCCAAAGTGCCAGGATTACAGGTGTAAGCCACCATGCCCAGCCTATAAATTTTATTTTAGGATAAAAAGGAAGCATTGTGTATGTTAAGGCTGAGGCTCAATAGCCCAGATGCACTGTCGGCTTGTGAACCCAAAAAGAAAATGCTAGCTGCAATAACATGGGCCCAAAGGACCACTGTTCCTATTAGGCAGCAAGTGAAAGAAAGCAGCAGTGAGCCACGAGCCACAGCATCCTTAGTTCTGATGGAGAGCGGGTCTGCTGGCCATTTGATGACTGCTGCATGTTTTCCCTTGCAGTGTCATCTGTTTTTATGACATTCACTGAAGCCAGGTTGTGACTTAATTCGCTATTTTTGCCTCTCTTTGTTATAGTAGGGCTGATTCGGCTGTTAGTGTATAGCCCTAGATTCAGTTGAAGTCATTAAGGGTGGAGAATAGAACATAAGGACACTTCTAATCCTAAAACTGGCCAACATAGACTGTGGCTCTGAGCCTGATTCAGTTTTGCTTTAGAATAACATTAGACCCATGTGGTTTGCCTTTTCTTTATTGCTCTGTCAAAGAGGAACATGAGCTCTAATCTTCACCAGTCAGCAACAATCACAGGGTCTCTGCTAGGTGGCCAGAACCCTGCTGGGCTTAGTGAGGATTTTGCAAAGATCTAAGGTCTCTCTTCTAAGTCTACAGGATAATAGGAAGCATTATGTGTAAACAGAAGAAAGTGAAAGACTCAACGTGAAAGTCGGGTAGCTGTACTGGATGAAAAGGCATAAGACTTAAGTTGGTGGTGGTGTTTACAAATGACAGAAACTCAAATGGATTTAAACAGGAAAAAGGTCATCGATGAATTCTTTCACCTTTATTAAGTTTATTAGTTTCAGGTATAGCTGGACTCAGGGATTTGAATAAGTTTATTCCAACAGGCTCTCCCCTGCCTCCTATCTTCTCCTTGTCCTATAAGCATTTCTCTCTTTTGTTTTTGTTCTCAGACAGGCTTTCCCTGACTTGGTAGTGAGACAGCTACTAACAGCTTTAGCATTTCATCCTATGAACTCAGTGAATCTAGGAAAGAGAATGCTACGAGCTTATTTGCTAATTAACTTCCACAAAAATTCCCAGGGAAGGCTCTCAGTGGCTTGGTCTAGGTCACATGCCCAGTCACTGGCCAGGGAATGCAGTGACTGCATTGGTCAACCTAGGTCACATGACCACACCCTCCCCCAAGGTAAGGTCTGTCAGCCTGGGCCAAATCTGAAAGGGGACTGGAAGCTCTGCAGGCAGAAACATTGCCTGTCCACTAGAGAGGCACAAAAAGTGGACTGGCATTTTCTGTGTGCTTTATCCCAAATGACATCTTATGCCAAAGAGGAGCGATTGGGGCTGGGTCCTTTCCCTGCTGAGCCTTGCATCTCCCTTCCCCATACTTGTTGGGGTTGCAGGGCTGCTATGCCTCTGAGCTCTGGTTATTACAAATACAAATTCACACTGACCTTGGGCCTCCTTCCTGCAGGGCTCAGGGGAGGCATGTGGACCTGAAATGTGTGTATGCATGGTGTGTGCATGGGTGTAAGTGTATGAGTTTGTGTGGTGTGTGTGTACATGGGGTGTGTGTGTGTGTGTGTGTGTGTTTTCCAGTTGGGAGGGTCACTGCTTTGAAAGCAGGAAGGACTTCTCTCTCCCATCTGGTTTTCTTCCCCTACCTTCCAGGCCCCTATCATTCCCGTGGTTCCCAATCCCCTGGCCCTCAGCATGTGATCACCTTGTTGTAACATGGCAGACTTAAATTTCTAGTTCATAGGCAGACCTTTAAATGGAGAATGATTAAAGAACTGTTTTTTCAGTCAGGGCAAACAGCCCAAGTGGGGTGATGTTTCTCAGCAGGAAGGCACCTGCTAGATACAGCAGCTCGGATCCTGTTGGTTTACATTCAGATTTCCATTTTCTCTGCTTTTTGTTTGCATAGAGTGATCTGGGGTTGTGGAAAGAGTATGGGTTTGGGAATCAGGCATACTCGGGTTCAAATTCTGGCCCTGATCATTTTGAGATCTGAGATGTTGAGCAATTCATTTAAATCTGTCTAAGCCTCAGTTTCCTCATCTGTGAGATGAGGATGACAGCACTTGCTTTGCAGGATGGGTTGAAGAGATGAAAAGAGATCAGGCATGCAGAGCTCAGCGTGAGGAGGTGCTGAGTACCTGAGAGCGTCCTCGTTCTCCCTGAATTGAGCTCTTTGATAGGTCAGTGCTTGGCTGCTGGTCTCAGGCCTCTCCTGAGGGCTGGTGTTCTGGGCCTCCTGCACTGCAGCGGCTGCTTATAGGAGAGATGTAGCTTCCCTGCCGGTGCCCCTCTATTCATCCCTCAGCTCATCTCAGCTCTCATATCTTTTCCCTGGGGAGGTTTCCCTTGCCCTTTATTCAGGTGAGATCCCGTGTCCTTCCTTTAGGGCTCGCGTCTTAGCAGCAACTGTGCATGTGTTTGCTGTATTGCACACGCATTGTTGTATTTATTGCACATTTGACTTGTATCTGCCGGTCCCACTGGTGCCTGTCAATAAACACCAGCAAGCGTGACTGAATGCCTGAATAAAAGTGCAGGATGTTGATTTAATACAAGGAATATTAGATTTTAATTCCAGCCTGGCCTCTATGAGCTGTGCAATCCTGAGCAAGTCCTTTCACCTCTGAGGTCTCTTTCTTGCACTGTGAAGAATGGGGTTGGATCTTATATTTCCTTTCCTTTCCTAAGGCACTGTTTACTTCTCACTGATATATCACATGAATCAAGTGGGACTGCTGTGGTTGGGTGTGGGTGGGGACTCAGAATCCTTCCCCGCCTGAGCATCTGGGCCCTGCTCACCTCGAGCCCTCAGCTTCTAGAAATCCAGCTGAACACGGCCAGAGTGGAGCCACTCAGAGCCTCCCTGCCACCACATCTGTGAGTCTGGAGGATGAGCTGCATCTCTAATAGACCACAGGACACTCCCAAAAGCTTTATTTATTTTCTTTCTTTCTTTTTTTCAAAGAATTAAAACCTTGGCAGAATCTGATTTTCTGTTTATTTCTCAGAATGGCAAATGTATTGAGGAGAAAAGCACTGTAAAGCCCTGTTGAGGGGTACTCTGGGCAGCAGACAGTTTTTCCGTTTTTTATCTAGAGCAGATGGGCCCTGGGGCATCCAGATTCGGAGGCCGCTCCCTCTATCCTGATCTCCAAGCTGCAGAAGCATGTTGCTACTTATTTTTGCATCTTTGAGCCTGCGGCATTTCTTTGCTTTTTTTCTCATCAGCTGATGGAATTGAAATTTCCAGCTAAAAGGAAGATGGGATGTGGGAATGGGGATGGGGGGGACACGAATCTTTTAGGTCAAATCAGTTACGGTCATTTTAGTGATTGTTTCTGTCCCATAATCAGAAAGTAAGATAGGACTTTCAGAGGACTAGGACACAGGATGGGAACATTTTTTAGGGGAGACAGTACAGTGGGACTTCAAGTCACCCAGTGTGGCTTCCATGGTCACAGCCTGGGACTCACATCTTGGCTCGATTGCATGTCACCTGGTGAACTATCGGGCACCTCTGCTTGCCTGGGACCGGTGCCGGGCTTGCAGTGAGGACTCAGTGCAATTGTGCACACAGTATGCATGGCACACATGTCCTCAAGACATGCTAGGTGTTATGTGAGGGGACACGGAGAAATAGGCATGTGCTGGGAGGGAGAGGTCGAACCCTCAGGCACAGGGCTGGAGGGAGAGGGGTGTCCGCACACAGACTCTGAGGCCATGTGATGCAGGCGATGCTTTCCAAATGCCAGTCCAAATATTGGGACCTGACTGCACCGGACTCACCTAGAAAGTTCATCAGAATGAAGATTCTCGGTAGCCCTTAGGTATTTGGGTTAATGGTGGCTGAGATTCTGTAGTTTTACCCAGTGTCCTCAGAGGATTCTTATGTACTGTCAGAAGAGGGAATTGGCATTTAGAGTCCAAATAGTTGAACTGTGGGATCAGAACTCTCAGCCTCGTGTCATTTTTTTTAGCTCACCATGGGAGGGCCCCTTCTAAGCCTCATTTTTTTTTTCATCTGTGGAATGGCGATAATCTTTAGCTACGTTGCAGGGTTGTTTTAAGGCTCACACGAGCTACTGAATGTGAAAGCGCTTTGCAACCGGAAGCACTGCCTCATTATCTTTTCTTACCAGGAGTGGAAACGACAACCTTGGTTTCCAAGGCTTCCCGTCACTTTTCACTCTGCCCACCAGGGGGCAGCAGGCACTCGCACATGAAACCTCGGAGCTGGAGCCGTTTCTCCCGCAGGAGCGAGTTCCAGTGACTGCAACACCCGCATCCAATTTCCCCTCAGCAGTCCCTGGGCCATGGAATCCCCTTACAGGACCAGACCCTCAGGAAAATCGAGGTGGCTCCAGGAAGTTTCTTCAGAAACGGATTTAGTATATCTTCTATTATTTGTAGGCTGCAGTTAAAGTGTTTTATCTTCCCAAAGGAAGGATGGTGCAGAAAACCATAGTGACTTTGAGAAAGCCAGGCTTGAGATGCCAGACTGGAAGTTCATGGTCTAGGTTAACACGTTAGCTCCTGAATCCAATTCATTCATTCATTCATTGATTCATTCATCAGACTTGAACTGAGCCTCTTTTCTGCCGGGCACTAACTAGGCCAGGCATGGGGGAGACGAAGGTGAATCGGGCACTGATCTTGCCTTCAGGATTCTTGGTCTTTAAGGGAGCTGCAGATGTTTCTAGAATACCACTCATGTGTCAGGTGCTGTTCTCAGCCCTTTACAGGTGTCAAGATGTGAGTCCTGTGAATGAGGTATTATTATTCCCTCCACTTGACAGAGGGGAAACTGAGGCCCAGAGAAATTAAGTCAAGGTCTCAGGTCTAGGAGAGAAACAGGGCTTTGGACATGGGCAGCTGGCTGCAGAGCCTTCACTCTCCCTGGTTGATGGGCGAAGCAGACATGAGACCAATTCGAGGGTGGGAGCCCACAGCCCTGTGCCTTAGCCACTCGTTCCTGGGAGTGCTCTGATGGGGCTGTGCTACCAGCCTCTGAGCCCCCGTCCGAAGGCGTCCTCTTGCGACTGTGCCTGGCAGTGGGAAGTGCTGGAGGGGGTGCCCCTAGGAGCAAACCCTTAGCCAAAGATGGGAGAGTGGGAAGTTGATTCACTCCGGGTGGGGCAGTCATGGAGGGCTGCTCTAGAGTGCCTCCTAGCGTTCCCCAGAGGGACTGAGCTCCAGGTGCCTTCAGCAGAACTTGTGGCTGTCCCAACAGTATATGTGGGATCCTCGTCTAAATAAACCATCCTCGCTGAAAGCCCTGGCTCAGGCTTTGTTCTGGGAAATAGCCCTGCCTAAGGCCACTGTATCTCCCAGGATTTGTATCCTTTAAGGAACAAAGGGCTGAGTTCTAGGCACAGCTGTGGTTCCAGCCCAGAACATGCCAGGGATGAAAGGAATCAGAGGTTGCGAAGCTTTAGGGGGCATTACTTTGCCCTTGTAATGGGTGGTGAAGGCCTCTCAGAGGAGATGACGTTTGGATTCAGATCACCCCTTTTAACTCCATGTTAAAGGGCGTTCTCCCTCACTGATGCTTTCCTCGCCTTTCAAACCCATGTGCCTGTCTGAGGTCTCAGAAAGCCATGAGCCAGCTCCTGGAATCCCAGTGCCTTCTGTACCCTGCTCATTCATATCTAAGCGTTTATTTTCCCCCATATTGATCAGATATGGTAAACAATCAGTTGCTTCTGCCTGACTTTTCTAGAGCCATCTGAAGCCACACGTAACCTCCCAGGGCCTCAGTTTCCACACCTGTGAAATGGGGACGGTGACGCTTTGAGGTTCAAATGTGATAGGCTTTGACAGTGGGCATGCTCAGCTGCTGGGCTCCCCTGGGAGCTGGGTGGCAGCCTTAGCCCTGCTCTCCACAGCGGCCCAGTGCTCTGCCTTGCTAATGAAGGTGGCCCAGCTGCTCCCTGTTTATCTTCTGCCCTGCCACCTGCTCCAGTCATGGGACATCCTTCTCTGATCCTTGTTGGTCCTGATGGTGTCCTGGACTCCTAGAGGAGATGCTGCACTTCTTCCTTGTTTCTTTCAGATGCCCCCAGACACCCAGAAGCAAACGAAGCCCCTTTAAGGGTTCAAACAGCCCTCCCTGAACCCCTCCAGGACACCCCAGTATAACAATTAGACTTTATTCTACTGACAGAACTCTTGTCTCTTCCCCACCTTGTCATACTACAAAGCCCTATGTGACTCCTCTAACCTACCCTTGGGGGGCAAAGTGACCCCCTCCCAATTCCTTGCTTTTTTAAGGGATCCCTTCAGGTACTAATAATGGCAAACACTTACTAAGCTTTTCCCAAGTTGCAGGCACTATTCTAGCCATTTTTCAAGTGTCAGACCCTAAGTCTTCACAACAAGCTTATAAAGGAGGGGCTGTTTTTATCCCCATTTTACAGATGAGGGGACGGAAGCCCAGAGGGTTTCAATCGCTTGCCCAAAGTCACAGAGCAGGGAAGTACAGAGCCAGGCCACTGCCTGGTTTTAAATTCTGGGTGCAAATGCAATGTGCGGGTCAACATGGTGTGCTGGTGAGTGTGTTATCCTCAGTGGCCCCCAGGGGACAAATGTGCAGACCAGCTGACAGCAACAGCAGGCTCCCCTCTTCTCCATCAGGAACTGTCAGAGGAGGCTGGGTAAGGAGAGCAGTTTGGTCGCCTGGGGCTGCGGTTGGGAGGCCCCAGCACAGCAGCTGCTGGGTGAAAGTGGGTTGTTCTTCTTCAGTAGGAGTTTTGGGCCCAGGTTGCTTTGTTGCCAAGGCCAGCTTGGCCTCTTTGCAAGTAGTTGGTAATTGTGCCATTGCACTTCAGCCTGGACAACAGAGTGAAACCTTATCTCAAAAAAAAAAAAAAAAAGAATTAATAGTAATAATAATTACTGAGTACTTGGTATGTGATATGGTTTGGCTGTGTCCCCACCCAAATCTCACCTTGAATTATAATAATCCCCACGTGTCAAGGGTGGGGCCAGGTGGAGATAATGGAATCATGGGGGCAGTTTCCTCATACTGGTCCCAGGTAACCTGCTCTTTAGCCACACCTGAGAGTAGAAACATCTTCATTTCGGAAGGCAAGTAAGGGTCCTGTCCACAGCTTCCTGCATGTGATCATTGCTCAGGGCAAGGTGACCAGTAGAGCCCTGGGTGAGCCTCCCCTCTACCAGTCATTGTGGGACTAGAATTACTTACGATACATATTATGCAAGATATGGTGTATGTAGGGCACACACACACACAACATGTATATGATTAATTGTAAAACAACTTTTGCCTTTGAATAAATCTTAGCTAAGCCTAACCCTAGCCCTGAGACCGTCTCATCAATCTCTGCGAACTTAGTCTGCTCATCCGCAAAATGATGGTATTAAGAGTACCTACTCCTCCCAGACCTGTTGCGAGGACTAGAGATATGTAATTAATGGAAGGCTCTTAGAACACAACCCAACACATACTGTATTAATCTGTTCTCACTCGGCTAATAAAGACATACCTGAGACTGCATAATTTATAAAGGAAAGAGGTTTAATTAACTCACAGTTCCACATGGCTGGGGAGGCCTCACAATCATGGCAGAAGGCAAAGGGGAAGCAAGACATGTCTTACATGGCAGCAGGTAAGAGGGCATGTGTTGGGGGAACTCCCATTTATAAAACCATCAGATCTCGTGAGACTTATTCACTACCACGAGAAGAGTGTGGGGAAGCTGCCCCCATGTTTCAATTATCTCCACCTGACCCCACCCTTGACATGTAGGGACTATTACTACTCAAGGTGAGATTTGGGTGGGGATAGAGCCAAACCATATCACATACTAAATACTCAATAATTATTATTACTATTAATTCATTTTTTTGAGATAGGGTTTCACTTTTGTCCAGGCTATAGTGCAATGGCACAATCAGGGCTCACTGTAGCCTCAAACTCCTGGACTCAAGCAATCCTCCTGCCTCAGCCTCCCAAGTAGCTGGGACGACAGGTGTGTGCCACCAGGCCCCGCTAAGTCCAATGTCATATATTGTCATTATTACTGTTACTTTTACAATGTGGAGTCATTGTGGGACTTAGATGCATAAATGAAATAATTCCTCGCACAAAGTAAGTGCTCATTAAGGGGTACTTTATATTTTTGTTGTTATTACAAAGTTCTTTCTCCCGCATTTAATCCCTACCCCAGATGTGGAGGAAAGCTGGGATTCCTTTTCTCATTTGAAAAATGTTGAAACAGATGCATATAAAAAAAGCAAAATGTCTTGTTCCAGGTTTCCTAAAGAGGAAGTATGAAAGGCGTAATTGCAATTCAAAATGTTTGGTCTGAAAATCCTACATCCTTTCTCCTAACCACCATGAATTCTTACTAAGGGATAAGGCATTAAAGGCTTTTTTGAGCCATCTTTCTCTTATGGAGGAACACAGCCTTTTAAACCACAACAGCTACTAACTGCCTGCTAGGGTCTGAAAGTGTCCTCCCAGCAGTCATGTCCCCAAGGTGATGGCATTAGGACGTGGGGCCTGTCAGAGGTGATTAAGTCACTAGGGTGGAACTCTTATGAATGGGATTAGTAACAACTTTTCTAAGAAGAGGCCAGAGAGCTAGCTCTTTCCACCAGGAAAGGATACAGGAGAAGTCAGCCGTCTGCAACCTGGAAGACGGTCCTCACCAGAAGTCAACCATGCTGGCACTCTGATCTTGGACTTCTAGCCTTCAGAACGGTGAGAAATGAGTTTCTGTGGTTTATGTGCCACCCAGTCTATAGTACTTCAATATCAAAGCCCAGACAGACTGAGACACTGCTGTTTACACAATTCTGTTCCACCTGTCATTTCAATTTTGTACTCTTAGGAGTCCTTTGAGGCCTGTCTATTTCGAAACCCATTTCAAAGATGAGAAACCTGAGGTTCAAAGAGGTTGAGCATCCTGCCCAAAGCCATATAGCAGGTTGGGCTGGACCAGGGCCTTCTGGCTTCTGGTTCTCCAGGATGGAATTAAAGAAAGAGTCCCTTTAAATCCAGAGGAGGCTTGGGGTGTGCCAAGAAGCACCCAGTGCCTCCACAGAGCAGGCTCCTTCCTTCTCCGTCTTCACCTCCCTGGCCACCCTGGCAGTCCCAACTGTGCATGACGGCCAGCCTCTCACTGTGGCCTCCAACCCCTCTTGTAATAGGTGCCTCCTGGTGAACTTGCCGTGCCTTAGAACCCAGCGCTGCCTCCCTTTCACTGCACAGTCTCGGTGTGAAGCTTCTGAGTGCGTCTCCCAGCACTGGAACCTGCAGCCTCTGAGCACTTCCACACTCTCCTCTCAGACCTGCCAGCAGGCAGTCACCTGTACATGGTATGGCTGAGCCTGAGATCTCACCTCCCAACACTCAGCTGGCTCTAGACAGGCAGGACCATTCGGAGGCAGACAGAGGGAGTTGTGCAGGGGTACAGAGGACAGATAGATGTCACTGACCCCACCAACAAATAGTGAAACAGCAGAAAGAAAACATAGATGTACACGTGGGCATTAGGAGACTTGGTCACAAGTAACGGAAACCCAAACCACGCTGGGTGAAGCAGTTTACTGGCACACAGAACCGACAAGTCTGGTGTAGTTCTGGCTCTGGGCTGGGGTGTTCCCAGAGGTTCAGGCAATGCTGTTGAACATGTTTCTTTCTACCTGTCTCTTAGGCTTCCCTATCCTGCTAAGGGCAAGAAGTACACCCTTAGTTCCAGGTTGGCTGTGACTTTCTCAGCATTCCTGCAGCCAAGAGCTCATGACTTTCCTGGTTGCTCTACAAAAGGTCCCAGGACTGAGACTCCTTGGGCCAAACACCCTGGCTTGAGCCAGCCTAACACCAGTCTCTATGGCCCTGTGCTGAAATAAGCTGATTATCGAGGGGGGTGGAGCCAAGATGGCCGAATAGGAACAGCTCCGGTCTCCAGCTCCCAGCCTGAGCGACACAGAAGACGGGTGATTTCTGCATTTCTGCTTGAGGTACCGGTTTCATCTCACTAGGGAGTGCCAAACAGTGGGTGCAGGACAGTCGGTGAAGCGCACTGTGCGCGAGCCGACGCAGGGCGAGGCATTGCCTCACTCGGGAAGCGCAAGGGGTCAGGGAGTTCCCTTTCCTAGTCAAAGAAAGGGGTAACAGACGGCACCTGGAATATCGGGTCAGTCCCATCCTAATACTGAGCTTTTCCAACGGGCCTGGAAAACGGCACACTAGGAGATTGTGTCCCGCACCTGGCTGGGAGGGTCCTATTCCCACGGAGTCTCGCTGATTGCTAGCACAGCAGTCTGAGATCAAGCTGCAAGGCGGCAGCGAGGCTGGGGGAGGGGCGCCTGCCATTGCCCAGGCTTGCTTAGGTAAACAAAGCAGCCAGGAAGCGCGAACTGGGTGGAGCCCACCACAGCTCAAGGAGGCCTGCCTGCCTCTGTAGGCTCCACCTCTGGGGGCAGGGCACAGACAAACAAAAAGTCAGCAGGAATCTATCTCCACAGACTTAAATGTCCCTGTCTGACTGACAGCTTTGAAGAGAGTAGTGGTTCTCCCAGCACGCAGCTGGAGATCTGAGAACGGACAGACTGCCTCCTAAAGTGGGTCCCTCACCCCTGAGCAGCCTAACTGGGAGGCACCCCCCCAGTAGGGACAGACTGACACCTCATTCAACCGGGTACTCCTCTGAGACAAAACTTTCAGAGGAACTATCAGACAGCTGAATTTGTGGTCTCACGAAAATCCGCTGTTCTGCAGCCACCGGTGCTGACACCCAGCCAAACAGGGTCTGGAGTGGACCTCTAGCAAACTCCAACAGACCTGCAGCTGAGGGTCCTGTCTGGTAGAAGGAAAACTAACAAACAGAAAGGACATCCACACCAAAAACCCATCTGTACATCACCATCATCAAAGACCAAAAGTAGATAAAACCACAAAGATGGGGAAAAAACAGAGCAGAAAAACTGGAAACTCTAAAAAGCAGAGCACCTCTCCTCCTGCAAAGGAACGCAGTTCCTCACCACCAATGGAACAAAGCTTGGTGGAGGATGACTTTGACGAGTTGAGAGAAGAAGGCTTCAGACGATCAAACTACTCTGAGCTACGGGAGGAAATTCAAAACAATAGCAAAGAAGTTAAAAACTTTGAAAAAAAATTAGAAGAATGGATAACTAGAATAACCAATGGAGAGAAGGGCTTAAAGGAGCTGATGGAGCTGAAAGCCAAGTTTCAAGAACTACGTGAAGATTGCAGAAGCCTCAGTAGCAGATGCGATCAACTGGAAGAAAGGGTATCGCTGATGGAAGATGAAATGAATGAAATGAAGCAAGAAGGGAAGTTTAGAGAAAAAAGAATAAAAAGAAATGAACAAAGCCTCCAAGAAATTTGGGACTATGTGAAAAGACCAAACCTACATCTGATTGGTGTACCTGAAAATGACGGGGAGAATGGAACCAAGTTGGAAAACACTCTGCAAGATATTATCCAGGAGAATTTCCCCAATCTAGCAAGGCAGGCGAAGATTCAGATTCAGGAAATACAGAGAATGCCACAAAGATACTCCTCGAGAAGAGCAACTCCAAGACACATAATTGTCAGATTCACCAAAGTTGAAATGAAGGAAAGAATGTTAAGGGCAGCCAGAGAGAAAGGTCGGGTTACCCACAAAGGGAAGCCCATCAGACTAACAGCTGATCTCTCAGCAGAAGCTCTACAAGCCAGAAGAGAGTGGGGGCTGATATTCAACATTCTTAAAGAAAAGAATTTTCAACCCAAAATTTCATATCCAGCCAAACTAAGCTTCATAAGTGAAGGAGAAATAAAATACTTTACAGACAAGCAAACGCTGAGTGATTTTATCACCACCAGGCCTGCCCTAAAAGAGCTCCTGAAGGAAGTACTAAACATGGAAAGGAACAACCGGTACCAGCCACTGCAAAAACATGCCAAATTGTAAAGACCATCGAGGCTAGGAAGAAACTGCATCAACCAATGAGCAAAATAACCAACTAACATCATAATGACAGGATCAGATTCACACATAACAATATTAACTTTAAATGTAAATGGGCTAAATGCTCCAATTAAAAGACACAGACTGGCAAACTGGATAAGGAGTCAGGACCCATCAGTGTGCTGTATTCAGGAAACCCATCTCATGTGCAGAGACACATATAGACTCAAAATAAAGGGATGGAGGAAGATCTATCAAGCAAATGGAAAACAAAAAGAGGCAGGGGTTGCAATCCTAGTCTCTGATAAAATAGACTTTAAACCAACAAAGATCAAAAGAGACAAAGAAGGCCATTACATCATGGTAAAGGGATCAATTCAACAAGAAGAGCTAAATATCCTAAATATATAGGCACCCAACACAGGAGCACCCAGATCCATAAAGCAAGTCCTGAGTGACCTACAAAGGGACTTAAACTCCCACACAATAATAATGGGAGATTTTAACACCCCACTGTCAACATTAGACAGATCAACGAGACAGAAAGTTAACAAGGATACCCAGGAATTGAACTCAGCTCTACATAAAGTGGACCTAATAGACATCTACAGAACTCTCCACCCCAAATCAACAGAATATACATTTTTTTCAGCACCACACCACACCTATTCCAAAATTGACCACATAGTTGGAAGTAAAGCTCTCCTCAGCAAATGTAAAAGAACAGAAATTACAACAAACTGTCTCTCAGACCACAGTGCAATCAAACTAGAACTCAGGATTAAGAAACTCACTCAAAACCACTCAACTACATGCAAACTGAACAACCTGCTCCTGAATGACTATTGGGTACATAATGAAATGAAGGCAGAAATAAAGATGTTCTTTGAAACCAACGAGAACAAAGACACAACATACCAGAATCTCTGGGACACGTTCAAAGCAGTGTGTAGAGGGAAATTTATAGCACTAAAAGCCCACAAGAGAAGACAGGAAAGATCCAAAATTGACACCCTAACATCACAATTATAAGAACTAGAAAAGCAAGAGCAAACACATTCAAAAGCTAGCAGAAGGCTAGAAATAACTAAAATCAGAGCAGAACTGAAGGAAATAGAGACACAAAAAACCCTTCAAAAAATTAATGAATCCAGGAGCTGGTTTTTTGAAAAGATCAACAAAATTGATAGACCTCTAGCAAGACAAATAAAGAGGAAAAGAGAGAAGAATCAAATAGATGCAATAAAAAATGAAAAAGGGGATATCACCACTGATCCCACAGAAATACAATCTACCATCAGAGAATACTACAAACACCTCTATGCAAATAAACTAGAAAATCTAGAAGAAATGGATAAATTCCTCGACAAATACACCCTCCCAAGACTATATCAGGAAGAAGTTGAATCTCTGAATAGACCAATAACAGGTTCTGAAATTGTGGCAATAATCAATAGCTTACCAACCAAAAAGAGTCCAGGACCTGATGGATTCACAGCCAAATTCTACCAGAGGTACAAGGAGGAACTGGTACCATTCCTTCTGAAACTATTCCAATTGATAGAAAAAGAGGGAATCCTCCCTAACACATTTTATGAAGCCAGCATCGTCCTGATACCAAAGCCTGGCAGAGACATAACCAAAAAAGAGAATTTCAGACCAATATCCTTGATGAACATTGATGCAAAAATCCTCAATAAAATACTGGCAAACCAAATCCAGCAGCACATCAAAAAGCTTATCCACCATAATCAAGTGGGCTTCATCCCTGGGATGCAAGGCTGGTTCAACATACGCAAATCAATAAATGTAATCCAGCATATAAACAGAACCAAAGACAAAAACCACAGGATTATCTCAATAGATGCAGAAAAGGCCTTTGACAAAATTCAACAACGCTTCATGCTAAAAACTCTCAATAAATTAGGTATTGATGGGACGTATCTCAAAATAATAAGAGCTATCTACAACAAACCCACAGCCAATATCATACAGAATGGGCAAAAACTGGAAGCATTCCCTCTGAAAACTGGCAAAAGACAGGGATGCCCTCTCTCACCACTCCTATTCAACATAGTGCTGGAAGTTCTGGCCAGAGCAATGAGGCAGGAGAAGGAAATAAAGGGTATTCAATTAGGAAAAGAGGAAGTCAAATTGTCCCTGTTTGCAGATGACATGATTGTATATCTAGAAAACCCCATTGTCTCAGCCCAAAATCTCCTTAAGCTGATTAGCAACTTCAGCAAAGTCTCAGGATACAAAATCAATGTACAAAAATCACAAGCATTCTTGTACACCAATCACAGACAAACAGAGAGCCAAATCATGAGTGAACTCCCATTCACAATTGCTTCAAAGAGAATAAAATACCTAGGAATCCAACTTACAAGGGATGTGAAGGACCTCTTCAAGGAGAACTACAAACCACTGCTCAATGAAATAAAAGAGGATACAAACAAATGGAAGAACATTCCATGCTCATGGGTTGGAAGAATCAATATCGTGAAAATGGCCATACTGCCCAAGGTAATTTATAGATTCAATGCCATCCCCATCAAGCTACCAATGACTTTCTTCACAGAATTGGAAAAAACTACTTTAAAGTTCATATGGAACCAAAAAAGAGCCCACATCGCCAAGTCAGTCCTAAGCCAAAAGAACAAAGCTGGAGGCATCACGCTACCTGACTTCAAACTATACTACAAGGCTACAGTAACCAAAACAGCGTGGTACTGGTACCACAACAGAGACATAGATCAATGGAAGAGAACAGAGCCCTCAGAAATGATGCCGCATATCTACAACTATCTGATCTTTGACAAACCTGACAAAAACAAGAAATGGGGAAAGGATTCCCTATTTAATAAATGGTGCTGGGAAAACTGGATAGCCATATGTAGAAAGCTAAAACTGGATCCCTTCCTTACACCTTATACAAAAATTAATTCAAGATGGATTAAAGACTTACACGTTAGAGCTAAAACCATTAAAATCCTACAAGAAAACCTAGGCAATACCATTCAGGACATAGGCATGGGCAAGGACTTCATGTCTAAAACACCAAAAGCAATGGCAACAAAAGCGAAAATTGACAAATGGGATCTAATTAAACTAAAGAGCTTCTGCACAGCAAAAGAAACTACCATCAGAGTGAACAGGCAACCTACACAATGGGAGAAAATTTTTGCAACATACTCATCTGACAAAGGGCTAATATCCAGAATCTACAATGAACTCAAACAAGTTTACAAGAAAAAAACAAACAACCCCATCAAAAAGTGGGCAAAGGACATGAACAGACACTTCTCAAAAGAAGACATTTATGAAGCCAAAAAACACATGAAGAAATGCTCATCATCACTGGCCATCAGAGAAATGCAAATCAAAACCACAGTGAGATACCATCTCACACCAGTTAGAATGGCTATCATTAAAAAATCAGGAAACAACAGGTGCTGGAGAGGATGTGGAGAAATAGGAACACTTTTACACTGTTGGTGGGACTGTAAGCTAGTTCAACCATTGTGGAAGTCAGTGTGGCGATTCCTCAGGGATCTAGAACTAGAAATACCATTTGACTCAGCCATCCCATTACTGGGTATATACCCAAAGGATTATAAATCATGCTGCTATAAAGACACATGCACATGTATGTTTATTGCAACACTGTTCACAATAGCAAAGAGTTGGAACCAACCCAAATGTCCAACAACAATAGACTGGATTAAGAAAACGTGGCACATATACACCATGGAATACTATGCAGCCATAAAAAATGGTCAGTTCATGTCCTTTGTAGGGACGTGGATGAAACTGGAAAACATCATTCTCAGTAAACTATCGCAAGGACAAAAAACCAAACACCGCATGTTCTCACTCATAGGTGGGAATTGAACAATGAGAACTCATGGACACAGGAAGGGGAACATCACACTCCGGGGACTGTTGTGGGGTTGGGGGAGGGGGGAGGGACAGCATTAGGAGATATACCTAATGCTAAATGACGAGTTAATGGGTGCAGGAAATCAACATGGCACATGGATACATATGTAACAAACCTGCACATTGTGCACATGTACCCTAAAACCTAAAGTATAATAAAAAAAAAAAAAAGAAAAAGAAAAAAAAAAGAAATAAGCTGATTATCCAGGCCTGGAGCCAGGGGATGGGACCTGCCCCATCAAAACATCCTGGATGAGGAGAGGGCAAACCCTGCTTCCGGCAGGAAAATTCAGGTGCCATTTCCAGAAGCGGAGGTGAATCCTGGCAGCAAAACCACCAACACCCAGGGCAGTGTTTATGCACACACTGGACACCGGGTGTCCCCAGCCAACCACTTTCCTCATAGGACTGCAAACTTGGACCTGTTTAATGTCACATGTGAACTTGATAAGAAACCAGGGTGGAGGGTTTCCTCTGAAGATGCAAGGGCTGGGATGGAGATTCTCTGTCTAGAATGGCCTGAGTTCTTTCTGAAGCTGGGCAGGACAATCAGCCTCCCAACTTTCCTTCCTTCCTGGTGCCCCCAGCAGCCACTGATGATCGCCCTGCCTCACAGTCAGGGAGGCTGTTGAGGAAGACAAGATGCCTGTTATTTCTAAGGGACACACTCTCTCCAGGTGGTACAGAATGCAGACTCTCCCCTGAGAAAGAGCGAGTGAATGAGGACAGCCGGGGCTGCAGAAGCCAGTGTGGTCTGCCTTTGGGCAGCAATGGGCAGGTGGCTTTGGCTCTGTGGCCATTGGTGGGCACAGGGAGTCCAAATTCTTGCAGGGGAACAGATCCAATCTGATTATACAAACGTGACAATCTTCCTGGCTCGAAGCATCTGGTTATTCTTCTCATTCCTCCAGCTTGGCTCAGAGAAAGTTTTCTCAAAGAAGGATCCACTCAGCGGCTGCCTCTTACAGCTGCAGAAAATCCTCTTTAGTTTTGCCCTGAAGCAGATAGCTGCAGACACAGCAAACCATCCATGAAGAGATGGGATTTATATTGACAGACACATGTTTATCCAGATCAATTAGGGAAAATTATTTTTTGCAACACTCCTCAAACAAAGTTTTGCAGCTAATAATGAGTTTGAGTTGTGCAAAGTGAATGCCAAAAATGTGAGATGAGATGAGAAAGCTATGTGCTAGATTGCCTCTCAGGAGAGCACTGTACGGCCAGGAAGAGACACTGTGGTGATCCTCTGGCACAGAGGGCAGGATGTTCTCTAAATTACTCTGCATAATTAAGGAGAGATAAGTTTGACGTCGGGGAGGGAGTGATTGGATTGGGCAAACTGACCACTGTGTGGAGGAGTGGCAGGAGAGAGAGAGAAAGCCAGCACTGCAGAGAAGGGCCTGGGGAATGCCCGAGCCCATGTGCGGGGTGGAGAAATTTCAAGGGAGATCTTGGGTGCAGGGTGACACGGACCCTCCCACACTGTCGGGGGAAACGGTTGAGAAATCCTCACTTGGTGGTTGAATCTGTTCTTTTTGCTTCTCTGGATCCTCTCTGGACCCCTCTCCACTCTAGACTGGGCCCTGGGAGGCTGTCCTGCATGGGCTTCCTTGCTCTCTGGCTTTTTTGAGGGTTTGGCCAATGGGGAGTGCAATGCACTGAATGTGTCCCACCAAAATTCATAGGTTGAAATCCTAACCCTGAATATGAATGCACTTTACTTTGGGGAGTAATCAGGTCATGAGGGTGGAGCCTTCATGAATGGGATTAGTGCCCTTTTAAGAGGAGATGCAAGGGTTTGATCTTGCTCTCTGCTCTCCATCACATGATGATACAACAAGAAGGTGACCGTCTGCAAACCAGGAAGCAGGCCCTTCCTAGACACCAGATCTGCCAGCACGTTGATCTCAGACTTCCAGCTTCCAGACTGGGAGAAATAAATTTCCATTGTTTATAAGGCACCTAGTCTATGGTATTCTTCTGTAGCTGCCCAAACTGCCTAAGATAGGGGCTTTACTTGGCTTTGGCCAACAAGGAGCTTTCATTGAAGCCTGGGAGGGAGAAGAGTGAGGCTGGGGATACTAGTTTCCCTATCCCCCAACTGCTGCATTGCCTTGGGCTGGTTGGGTCTCTCGACAGAAGACCTCAGCGTGATGGAGTGGCCTTTCTCCACAGCCTTCTATGTCTCCTGGTTCTTGAAGCTGCTCCTTCCTTGGCCCCTGCTGTTACTAGCTCCAGGGAGTCACACAATCCCTTGGGGTTTCTATAAGCCTTGCCCACACCTTGACAAAATTTCCCTCCATTGAACACTCCCCAAATAATCCTGGTTTGAGTGTGCTGGCTGTTTCCTGCCAGGACTCTGACAGACCCACTTGGGGTGAGTGCTTTTCTCATGGAAGCCAGTCTAGGACATGCGTTCTGGGTCCTGGGTGAGTGGCTGAGCAGCAAGTTCACACTAGGGAACAGTCGGCTTGTAGGTTAAAGCAAACACATTTGGGAGCTCTCCGGGAATATCCCAGCAGCCTGGCTGCCGCTTGAAGCCATTCCCGCTTCCAACTCCAAACTTTGAGGCTCAGTGGGGGACGGATAGCATTAGGAGAAATACCTAACGTAAATGAAGAGTTAATGGGTGCAGCAAACCAACATAGCATATGTATACGTATGTAACAAACCTGTACGTTGTACACATGCACCAAAGAACTTAAAGTATATAAACAACAACGACAACAACAACAAAAATCTACATACTTCAGTGTGAAAAAAAAATATCAGATCAGTCCCCGGAGCTCACCCAGGCTAGGGCCCCTTAGGCCATTATGAAGAGGTCTTTCATTAACTGAGACCGGGAACAACTAGGATCTCAAGACACAGAAGGTAGGAGATTGAGAACTGCTGATGTGACCATTTCACTGATGTGGAAACTGAGGTTATAAGAGGTTCAAGGTCACAGGTCAAGTAGACAGCAGCATTGAAAGAGCCATAGAAACGTGAAAACAGGCCTTGGTCTGAGATCAGATGCTGAGCCCGGGTGTTTATAGGCCATGTCTAGGCAAGTCAGCTAGGAGGGTTCTGGGGTGCTGAGATTGAAAAGATGTTTCTCTGCTTTTCTGATTACAAAAGTAATTCAGATTCATTACAAAATATTTTAAAAATATGGCATAAAGTAAAAATCACCCAGGATCTTACCACTTAGACACAACTCATATTTACCATATTTCCTTCCAGGCTTTTTTCTTCAATATAGCTGCAGTCATTCCCTTCTTATAACTTTGCTTTCTACATATTTTTCTTAGCATTATGAGTAAGCATTCTTTGTAAACGTGATTTTTAGGACTTCCTTTTTTTGTCACGTAGATTGCCATAATTTATTTATATAACCAACTCGTAATCATTCCCATGAGTGGCATTTACTTTTTTTGTCTCTAATTTTTAATTTTTTGCTGTTATAGTTAACGATACATACTTATATATGTATGTAACTAATGTATACAAACCCTGTACTTACATATTTATGTTCACGTACAATTATTTCCTTCATTTAGAGTCCTGAAAGTGGAATTACAGCATGATAGAAAACGTGAACATTTTTCAGAGTCCTAATAAATATTGATGACTTGCTTTCCAGGAAATTTGTACAGCAGGCCCTCAAATATGGTCATTTTGTTCAACATTGTTTTGTGATAATGTTGATGAAAAAAAAATCCATTCCCGGTTGGGGCCGCTGTTGTGTGTATGGAGTTTGTACGTTCCCCCATGTCTGCGCAGGTTTTCTCTGCGTACCCCAGTCTCATCCCACATCCCGAGGATATGCTGTAGGTGAATGGGCGCCCTCAGTTGTCCCAGTTTGAGTCTGTGTGGGTGTGTGAGTGAGTGTGCCCCAAGGTAGATGGTGTCCTGGCCAGGGTGGGTTCCCACCTTGTGCCCTGAGCTACAGGGACCGGCTCCAGCCACCCACGTCCCTGACCTGGAATAAGCAAGTTGGAAAATGAATAAATGAATGAGCATGAATTATTACAAAATAATAATTCATAAAGTTCACAATAATCATACAAATGCACAACAATAAACTATTTGGTACGAAAGCACTGAGTGAGCCACCGTATTTGTGATTGTTGGTGTTTGAACTGAGTGGTGGTAGGAGGTGCTTCTGACAATGTTTGCTTTGCATATATTTATTCCTTGATTTAACTCACTCAATGATTCACCAAAAGTTTGGTAAATAATTCTCTTACTTGTTTTTATTAATATTTCTTAGATATATGTGTATCTTACATTTATTTCAGTGTTTGCTATTAGAGTGTTTTGGGCCTTTCTTTAGAAGTTGGGAATGATTTTGTGACCAGAATTATGCCATAGGAACTTAACTCCTGTTTAAGCCCATGGTTAAATTGGTTTTGTTACATGTTGTTTTGCTGAAATTCTCAGTTTCAGAGATCCTATCAAAGACGTTAAGTGAGAACTTAGTGTGCTAAAAACATTTCTCCTGCCAGTCCCCTAGGACAGTGTGTGTCTCAATGCATGGAGTTTAGTAGGGGCTTGCTTCCAGGCATTGGCTCCACTCCAGATCCCAGCCCCTCCCCCAGGCCTTGCCTTGCTTCCAGGTTTCACTTCCATTGGTCTTAAAGGTGAGCCCCATGCCGATTAGTGAATGCATGGTGTGCGTGAGGGTTCCAAGAGTAATATGTGCCTACTTTCTACTTTCCAGATGTTTCTCCCCTCTGGGGCCAATTCCACCACTCCCTGGAAAGTGATGTGATGACCCTGGGCTTGAGTCCAAAGAACATAGGAGAGTTTCGGCAGGTTGATGGTGTGTTGGTGCCAACCCACTTAAACTGTAAGTTGAGTTCACATGGATGAACATATCAGCATCTGCCTCACGTGAATTCAGAGGGCACCACAGCCTCCTCCCAGAGACTTCCTGGGCAGCCAGGTCCCTTTGGAGGAGAAGCGAGCAGGGTGTGGTTTAGAAAGGATTTATGTATGGCATGTTGATGGAAGGTGTATTAGTCGGTTTTCATGCTGCTGATAAAGACATACCTGAGACTGGGAAGAAAAAGAGATTTAATTGGATTTACAGTTCCACATGGCTGGGGAGGCCTCAGAGTCATGGTGAGAGGTGAAAGGCACTTCTTACATGGTGGTAGCAAGAGAAAATGAGGAAGATGCAAAAACAGAAACCCCTGATAAAACCATCAGATCTCATGAGACTTACTACCACGAGAACAGTATGGGAAAACCACCCCCATGATTTAAATTATCTCCCACTGGGTCCCTCCCACAACACATGGGAATTATGGGAGTGCAATTCAAGATGAGATTTGGGTGGGACACAGAGCCAAACCATATCAGAAGGGTAAACATTTTCTAGGTGTGGACACCTGGAGACACTGGCCTGTAGAGACCGTTAGTACGAAGTCAACAGTAGTAAAAGAAGTGGAAACTTAGCCTCTCTGAGCCTCAACTTCCTCCTCTGTGTGGGTTAATGTTGGAAAAGTTTTCTTGGGCATTTTCCATTGAGCACACATTTACCCATGTGCATGAGTGTGCGCGCACACACACACACAAATCCATCCCAAATTTATGTTCTATTGCATTATGAAGTTGCTGGATGGTGGATAAATCCCAACTCTTACCTATTTTAATTTTCATCTTCCTACTACTTATCCTGATGCTAGAAATGCATTTAGTGGATTATTAGTAGTAACTATGGAAACCCTGAACAAGGCCCTCTCCCCATCACTACCCTGGGGCCTCACCATTTCCTGTGACTGGGTATAGCTCATTTAAATACTAACTTTAAAAATGCAATTAAGAAAGTGGATCTTCAGGGCTTGCGTATGGGCTTATCCAGTGTTTATGTAGTCATCTTGCATTGTTCTTCTCCCTGAGTGTGGGCAACTTAGAGTTGCTGGACGTGACCATCTTATAGATGTGGAAACTGAGGCTGAGAGAGGGGCCATGTCTAGCCCCAAAGCATCCACTTGGTGAGTGGTAAAACCAGGAAAACAATGCATACCTCCAAATTCCAGGCTAGTGCTTTACTTATTTTACCCATAATTTTAAAGAGGTGAACTTCCTTAGAAAATGTGTCTTAAACAAATCTTCCCTTTTTTTACCTTTTGAGAGGGGGTCTCACTCTGTCACCCAAGTTGAAGTGCCATGGCGCCATTTCAGCTCATTTTAACCTCTGCCTCCCAGGCTCAAGTGATCCTCCCACCTCAGCCTCCCACATAGCTGGGACCACAGCCGTGTGCCACCACACTCAGATAATTTTTTGTATTTTTGGTAGAGACACGGTTTCATTGTGTTGCCTAGGCTGGTCACAAACTCCTGAGCTCAGGTAATCCATCCATCACAGCCTCCCAAAATACTGGGATTATAGGCTTCAGCCACTGTGCCTGGCTGCACAAATCTTCTCAATTCATAAACAGATGGAAGTAGTGAGAGGGGGTAGGTGTGGCCCAGAGTCTCATCCACTACAGGTTTCTGAAGCAATTTTGTGGATCTCTATAGTTCTGCTTAGAAATCAGTGGGGTCCACCAAGCCTGCCCCCTTCCTTCACTTATTCTTTCATTCATTTATCCACTTAACAAACTTATGATGAGTACTCACCATATCTTAGGCCCCAGGCTCAGCTTAAATGAACTACCTGGGATCCTTCCAATAAATTCCCTGTCTTTGCCTTTTTTTTCCTTTCTTAAATTACTCAGAGTTTTTCCTGTTGCTTTCCATCAAGAAATCCTAATAGGTGCAAAGAGTTTATACTATTTAGTGGGTGAAGCCCCTTTGAAAGAGTTTAGGTGGGGAAAGATTTGAGTGTTATATAGACTGTGCTGATGGCTTAGAAAGAATGACTGAGTTCCCATATGAGAAGGAGGAGATAGGGGTACAGCAGGTTGGTTAGGTAGTATTGAAGTCAAGGAAAGAAATACTGAAAGTCTAAGCTAGGTCAGTGATTAAACTAAAGGCAGGAAGGTGTAGTGATTAATAGCTTGGACTCTAACCACAGACCAGTGTTCAAATCCTGACCCTGCTGCTTACCTGGTGTGTAAACATGGGCGTTTATTTAACCTCTCCAAATCTGTTACATCCTCTGTGAGATAGACTGGATAACAGCATCTCTGCTTGTGAGGGATTCACTGAAATAACTAAAATGGAGTTGAAGTACAATGCATGGTTCATAAGAAGCATTCAGTAAATACTATTGGCTATTGTTGGTGATAATGGTGATAATGATGATGATGACAGTGATCACGTTGGTGATGATAATGGTTATAATGATGATGGTGGTGATGACAGTGATGATATTTATGATGTTGATGATAATGGTTATGGTAATGATAGTGATGATGATGGTGATGATAACAGCAATGACACTGATGATAGTGATGATAATGCTGACACTGATGATGATGATGATAATGGTTATAATGATGGTGATAATGATGATGGTGGTGATGACAATCGTGACGTTGATGATGGTGATGATGACGTTGATGATGATGGTGATGATGATGACAATGGTTATAATGATGGTGATGATGATAGTGGTGATGACAGTCATGACATTGATGATGATGATGATGGCAGTGAAAGTGAGCATTGCGATTGTGATGGTAATGATAATGATGGTTATAACTATGAAGGATGGAGATAATAAGTGAGATATGAGGGGAAAGGCAAGGATGATTCCTGAAGTTCTAGGCTGGGTGATGGCGGGATACCTTTTTGAGAAAAAGAAAAACATACAAAATGTATTCATATGGTCCTGTGCTTTTTGGAATTTGAAAAGTTGGATATCTTAATCCCAATCAATTAAGGTTGCCTTCTTTTTTCACTCTGGCTTTTTCTCCTGTATGCTATCATTTTTATTGAGTGGTGCTGGGACTGCTTCAGGAAGGACATATGCAAACTTCATTAGCTGTGTGTTTAATCTATTTCTTTGTAATTTTCAGAATATCTGAATTATATTTACTTCATGTTTTATTACATTGTCTTATGGTTATACATGGGAACGAACATCATTTGGCTGGTATCACGTCTTATGCTTATACATGATACTAACATTACTTTTATAAATAGAAAGTAGCTACAGAATTAAATATGATGACATCAAACCAAACTATTCTATTTAGTTAGATACCTGCCAACACTTTTGTTTTTGCTAAAAAGGGAGATTAAATATGTCAGAAAGATGATAAAGGCATAGTGGCAACAAAGAGAGACTTTTTTTTTCTTGAGACAGAGTCTTGTTCTGCCCCCCAGGCTGGAGTGCAGTGGCACAATCTCAGCTCACTGCAGCCTCAACTTCCCAGGCTCAAGTGATCCTCCCACCTCAGTCTCCTGAGTAGCTGGAACCACAGGTGCATGCTACCATGCCCAGCTAATTTTTGGATTTTTTGCACAGATGTGGTCTCAGTATGTTGCTCAGGCTGGTCTTGAATTCCTAGGCTCAAGCGATCCACCCACCTTTGCTGGGATAACAGACCTAAGCCAATGTTCCTAGCTCAAAGTGAGACTTTCTCCTTGAAGTAACCAGCTAGATTTGGAGAGAAGTGATAAAAGAATATGGTCAATTTTTCACTGTGTGAGTCAATGTTGCTTAATGCTAGATTTGTGAAGCACTGAAAGCCATGTCCTGAATGGCCAGTGATACTCACTCTACACCACGGACAGTCCTGCTTCAAAGCCAGGCTGTCATATTACACACCACGTGACTACACTATTCAGGACCTGTGGAAATGGACATCAACAGGTGGACACAGGTAAAAATTAGCTCATAACTAATCAGCTTGGCCTCTCAGCCTGGCTTCTGTAGGCAGGCAAAAGGGTAGGCATCACTAAACAAGGCTTCTATTTAGAGAAGGCATCCGAGCAGCTGAGTTTGGGATGGGCCAGGCACTGCAGAAGGATTGCTTAAATCTCCAAAGCCGACTTGTGGGTGACATCACTGGAGCCAAGGGGGCAATAGCCCAGCTCAGAGATAACCATGAAGCAATTAAATGGACAAGAAACGCTCCCCACTTCCAGGCGCTTCCACAGAGGACCCTCCCCACGAAGGAGGCAAAGCTGGTAAATTGGTCCCTTGGAAAAGAAGTGAGGATGAGAAACAGTTTTGCCATTATTTTGTTGAGTTTTTCTTTTTTGCCATTATTTTGATGAGGAGTGTAATTTTCCCAGTCCCTGTCCCATTCAATAGCAGTTTGGCCAAATGACTTCCAGGAAGATTAATAAGCACTAATATAATTATGGATACTAAAATTGACCTTTGCAAAATATTCATATACTTTTAAAAATTCTCTTTCTAGGCCGTGACATTAGCAGTGATGCTCAAAATATTGGCAACATATTTTTTCAAACTTTAATTATGGAACATTTCAAATGTATATAAGAGTAGAGAGAAGAGCAAATATAACAAAGCCCCTTTGTACTCAGCCACCAGTTCAACGATTATTAACTGAGGTTGTTTCATCTGTCAGCACCTCCCTCTTCTGGCACCCCCATTAGGCTATTTTGAAGGAAATCCTATAATTATGTTATTTCATCCACAAATACTTCAGAATGTATTAGGTTGAACCTTATGTCATTTCTGGTAGGTAAACATATTTATTTAAAGTTGATTTATTTGGGTGAGGATTCAAATGTTGTCCACCCATTTTGGCAGTGTCTTCATCTTGCCTTTTCTCCTCCTTTCACATGTCTCCATCTTTCTTCCCATGTCCTTTATGTTTACAGTTATCCCAACAGGGGACATTTGGGAAGGAAGCACAGTAACCCCCCCTTATCTGTGAGGGGTATGTTCCAAGACTCCCCGTGGGTGCCTGAAACCACAGACAGTACCAAATCCTATGCACACTATGTTTGCTATGTTTTTCTCCCATGCAATCACTTTTTTTTTTTTTGAGACAGAGTCTTGTCCTGTCACCCAGGCTAGAGTTCAGTGGTGTGATCCTGGCTCACTGTAACCTCCCCCTCCCGGGTTCAAGCGATTCTCCAGCCTCAGCCTCCCAAGTAGCTGGGATTACAGGCATGCGCCACTGCACCCGGCTAATTTTTGTATTTTTAGTAAAGACGGGGTTTCATCGTGTTGGCCAGGTTGCTCTCGAACTCCTGGCCTCAAGTGATCTGCCTGCCTCAGCCTCCCAAAGTGTTGGGATTACAGGCATGAGCCACCGTGCCCGGCCCCTATGGAATCACATTGTATAATAGGGTGGGTGACACAGACGGTGTGCATATGCTTGACAAAGGGAAGATTCAAGTCCCAGGTGGGATGGAGAGGGACAGTGTGAGATTTCACTATGCTACTCAGAATGGTGGTGTACAATTTAAAATTCATGAATTGCTGATTTCTGGAATTTTTTACTTAATCTTTTCAAACTGTGGTTGACCTAGGGTAACTGAAACTGTGGAAAGTAAAACCACAGATAAGGAGGCATTACTGCAATGTCTTTGGAGTCCCTAAGCTCTTCTGGGTGTTGTCTGCTCTGTGAGGTTCCAACCTCCCTCCCGTAGACACTCAGAGATTGTGTATTGGCTACTGCCTTAGGAGTTTTTATTCTCAATAAACTCTGATTCCCTGAAAAAAAGAGGTTCCAGAGACGAGAGAGTTGGTAGATTGGAGGATGCAAGGGCCTCCTTTGTGCTTCTGGGCCCAGTGGGGCTGACATTTCTAACAACACTTTGACCAAAGGTGAGAGGAATCCTGGTCTGACCCTCAGCCTTGCATTGCTCTGTGACCCCGGCCAAGTCACTCAACCTCTCTGGGCTCCAGTGTATTCAAATGCCACAAAACAGAACGTTTGTTCATTTGTTATTCCCTTTCTTTCCCACCATTAGAATCGAGTCTGCCCTATGGCAAAATGCCTAACATGTAGTGAGCACTTTCTCATGTCTGCCGAGCAAGGGGATTGGGTGTTCTCAGGAACTTCTTGTGCTCCGAAGCCCTGCTGTTCTCCCACACCCAAGACTCATGCCCAGTCTCGCCCATCTGAACATGTGTCACTTCATCGCATGGTTGGGATTGTCTCTCATTCCTGACTGTTTGGCTGATTGAGAAGAAAACAACTGCAGACCCCAGTGGAGGGAGAAGAGGCAAGGATGCGGGAAGCCACTTCCCCATGTCCTTGACTAAAAGTCCCCTTTCTGGGTGATAGCCTGGGTCCCAGGGCTCAGCTCTATTTTGGTTGCCATTTGACAGGTGTCGCCTTGCTGAGGCCTGGGCCCTCAGGGACAAGAGGCCAAAATCTGCTACAAGAATGGTAATTTGAGGAAACTTGGCCCCCTGCCCTTGGGGCTTCGGTGTTCTTTAGGACAAGTTGAGTGATGATATCATGGACTTAATTACTTTCTGGAGCTCTTGTCTCTGAGCTCTAGCCCCTGTGTGAGGCCCCAGAGAGCCTAATTTAGGAGAAGGAGTCAGTGGGATGGCAGCTGTTGAGGGGGGTTGGCCGGAGAATTTAAGAAAAAGGTGCTTTGCTACACCTTGCCCTAGAGGCAGTGTTTCTTTCCTGAGGCCTCCCAGGAAAAAGGCTCAGTTCTGGAGATAAAAGGGCCCACGGAGGCGGGGGGGGGGGGGGGAGGGCATCTTGGCCAGCGTCTACCTTCTTAGTACCCCTCCGAGGTGGTCGTTCTGTTGTGCTTGATTACTTCCAGTGACGGGGAGCTCAGTCTCTCTGGAGACAACCCATTTTATCATCAGACAGCCCTGACTGCTGGTCAGTACTGAGTTGACTTCTGCAGATCCCAAATCTTCCTTGATGTCACTGGCATTGCACTGGCTTCACGCTGTGGAGCCACACAGAACAAGTTTGAATTCTTCCTGGTGACAGCCCTTCAGATATTTGAAAGCAGCTCTCATGTCCTCCTGAGCTTCTTCTGTATGCTAAACATAGCACTTTCAGCCATTGCTCATAGGACATGGCTTCAGTCCCCATCACTCCTCACCATTTTCCACTGGATGGGTACCTGTTTTTCACTGTCCTTCGAGTGTGGGGCTCTGGAGGCTCTGAATCGGAGCAAGGAAAAGGAGGACACTCACTTTATTCTGACACATCTGCGATCACAGCTCTGCTTAGCAGACACCCCACACTCCGTACATGCAACAAAACTCCCTACATCTTCCTCACACATGCTGCTAGTACTCTGTGCTACCCCCTCTGGGATTAGGGCAGCTGCATTTCAGGGCCCAAGCACAAAGCTTTCCACCATCTGTCCCCATTAAAATTTTGCCTTGTTGGATCCATGCTGTATTGTTTCAGGATGCCTGGATATTTTTGGGTCCTAATTTTCTCATTCAACATTTGGCAGCCCTTCTCATCACAGTGCCACCCACGCCATTGATGAGCATGCTGTGTGCCTTACCCCAAGTCATTGATAAACACGCTGTCTGGGCTGGCACATGCATCCCTCTCAGGCTCATGTGAAGCTGTTACTCAACACCCTTTTGGGGGTGGTCATTCAGCACATTACAGGTTGTACATCCACATAGCTCCCATTTCTTTACCCACTCATAAGAGTGTTAGGGGAAGCCTGGTTGTGGTCTAGATTTTCTGTGTCTACACACAACTCCTGACTGAGGTGCCTTGTCTTAGCTAATGAGACAACGAGCTGAACTACCTAAGTGCGTAACAGGCCCATGCTACCTCCTAGTGATCTCTGCCCACTGTATGGAAGGTTAACAATCTCCAGGCTGCCCTGGAAGCCAGAAGGGAGGCAAGCCATGAGGCAGTGGCGTTCAGTGGGGCAGCTGCTTGTACAGGGTCCTTGGGGCTGATTAGCAGGTGATGGAGACTCTGGGCTTCTGGCTGAGGTCACAAGGAAGGGCTGCATCCTGAGTGACAGGTGCAAGGAAAGGGGAGCCTCTGGCTTCGTGCAGGTCAGCTCCCCTGTGGGACCTTTTCCAGAGGCTAAACTCAGTGGGTTCATAACTAGAGGGACAATAGGTCTTACATTTCTCTGCTTTATTTTCCTTCCTCCTGTCCTTCTTTCTTTGCCTTCCTTCCCTTCCCCTCCTTCCATTGAAAAGTTTTTTTCCTCTGAGCATGGTCTCTGTGTTCACCATTGCCCTATGTATTAGTCTGTTCTCACGCTGCTGATAAAGACATATCCAAGACTGGGTAATTTATAAAGCAAAAGAGGTTTAACGGACTCACACCCGGCTGGGAGACCTCACGATCATGGTGGAAGGCAGAAGACACGTCTTACATGGTGGCAGACAAGAGAGACTGAGAGCCAAGCGAAAGGGAAACCCCTTATAAAACCGTCAGATCTCATGAGACTTATTCACTACCACGAGAACAGTGTGGGGGAAAACAGCCCCATGATTCAATTATCTCCCACCCGGTCCCTCCCACAACATGTGGGAATTATGGGAGCTACAATTCAAGATGAGATTTGGTTGGGGACACAGCCAAACCATATTACTCTGGGTGCCAGGTGCAGAGACGACTGAGACACTGACTTGTCCTCCATGTCACAGAGCAGCGGGAGAGACACATGGCAATCACTAACCTCCATGCCTGTGGTAAGAGGCAGGCTGGAGGGGCACACAGGGTGCTATGGGAGCATGGAGTTGCTGGGTTGTCCCAAGACCTGCTACTCCGCCCCATGGCCTTCAAAAACCATTGAGCTATCCCTGGAATGACCACACTCTGGTATCCGAATGACAACTTCCCAGACTGACTTTTATACCTGAAGGAGAATAACATTCGTCTGTTGGATCCCGGGCTTGCTCTTTGGTTTAGAAAATGTGTTCCCCTGAAGAGATGACTTTAAAGTCAGTCCAGGTCATTTTGGGATTCAAGGTGCGTTGAATTTGGAGACAATGCTTGACAGGCACCAAGTGACCATAGGTCAGTGTGATATGTAGATTTAACCAGGCCATCTGAGGGCTGGGAGCTCCCAGTACCATCTGGAGAGACTCTAGACTCTAATATCAGATAGTCTGGGGTTTGCCCAGTGGCCCCTCCTGTCACTGACTGTGTGGCCTTTAGCTTCTTAGCCTCTCGGGGCCTTAGTTTTTCTCGTCTGTGAAATAGGAGTAGTATTTTGCAGAGTCATTGTGAGGATTAATGGAATGAACGCAGTACCCGGTACACAGTAGACTGTTGGATTTGTTACTTCACTGCCCTGCCTCTAATAGTACTATGAGCTCTTTTGAAAAAGCTGTGACTCTTTTAAAAAGGAAAAAATGCTGGAGAATGTGAATAATTTAGGTTCCATATGGGGCTTGAATTATGCTTTCAAAATGATTCCTAATTTGTGTTTCTCAAGCAGGTGACATTTTGTAAGTTTGCTTTTCTTTGCTGTTTTGTTAGGAAGTCTTTATAGAGAGGAAAATGCAGCTGCATTTCAAAAGTAAAAGCCTCCAGGCCTTGACTTTGTTTGGGACAGCTGGGGCCCATAGACCAGGGGTCCAGCAGTGTTTCCTGACAAGGCAGGGCCGAGGCCTGCCTTGCTCTGTGCAGTGAGGTGTGGCATGAAGCAGGGAGCTCCTGGGGTGCCGAGCTGGAAGTGCTTTTGAGTGGCTAGCACCAGAGGAGGGAACAGTGCCATGCAGCGACACACAGGACAGACATGCGGCTTTGCCACTCACCTCTGGGCTACTGGCCGGGGTTCAGGCTGGAGGAGGCTCAGGGTGGGGAATATTCCTCCTGCGCCTCTGACCTTCACCTCTCATTCCCCATTTTCAATGCCAAGACCTGAGTTCCATGTTCTCCATCCCAGCCACTGTCCCCTCTTCTCCTCTGGCAGGACTCAGGCCAGCCTTAGATGCCAGCTCACCACAGGTCAACCTGATCCTTGTCTGATGATAATTTCTCTCCTGGGTTGGTCTCTTTTACTCCCCTTCCTCCTGAATCCCAACATTGTGTCATTTCACTAGGATTTCCCAACTGTGAATTCCTGCGATATGGCCAGCTCATGCCATTCCACACCAAGTTAAGTCAGCAGATTTTATACTATTTATAGAATGACATGGAAATTCAGACCTGGCACCATGTCTGCTGGCCTGGTGGCCACAGTAGAATTTAAAGGCAGGGACTCACTCTGTCACCCAGGCTGGAGTGCAGTGGTGTGATCACAGCTCACTGCAAACTTGACTTTTCTCTGTCTTCTTTATTCCCTAAAGTCTTAAAGATAACTATTTTCACAAGCAATATATGCAAATATATTCTCACTGGAAAGAATTTTAAAAATAGAGAAATATGGCTGGGTGCAGTGGCTCATGCCTATAATACCAGCACCTTGGGAGGCTGAGATAGGAGGATTGCTTGAGCCCAGGAATTTGAGATCAGCCTGGGCAACATGGGGAGACCCCATCTCAACAAAAAATACAAAAATTAGTTGGGTGTGGTGGTGTGTGCCTGTGGTCCCAGCTACTTGGGAGGCTGAGGTGGGAGAATTGCTTGGGAACAGGAAGTCAAGTTTGCAGTGAGCTGTGATCACACCACTGCACTCCAGCCTGGGTGACAGAGTGAGTCCCTGTCTTTAAATAAATAAATAAATAAAGGAAGGAAGGAAGAATACATAGAGTAAAATATTTAAGTTCCATTTCAATCAATTCTGACTATTAACAGTTTTATTCCAGTCTTCTTTCTATGTATTTGTATACACTTTGTATTGTTTGTATAAATACAAGTGCAGCTATATATGTGTGCGTACAGTAAAGAGTTTAACCTTGCCTACAAGAAGGTCTGGTTTTGCCCTCAACTCCTGGGAGGTGATCTTTGTTTGCCTAGGGCCCCAAGCTTGCCAGATAGTAACATGTGATTTCAGCTGGGGCTGACCACACCAGAAAGACCAACAGTGCGAGTGAGGGTGGGGGCTTTGGATCATGCAGTATCAGTTGACCTGGAGACTAGATCAACCATGTGGGCAATCAATCCACCAATCAATCAATTACACCTATGTAATGAACCCTTAATAAATACTCTGAACACCAAGGCTCAGACAACCTTCTCTGTTAGGCAGTGCTCTGTGTATATTGCCACATATGGGTACCAGGAGAGTAACATGCCCATGACTCCCTGGGAAGAGGACAATGACAGACCCACCTTTGGCACTTCTCCTACACTCTGTCCTATCAGCTTATTCTCTTGGCTGATTTTAATCTGTATTCTTTCACCGTAATATAAACTGCACTGCGAGTGTAATTGCTTTTAGTGAGTTTTTTTAAGAAAATTATTGAAGCTGAGGGTTTTGGGAATCCCTCTGAGTATATAATTGGTGTGACAAATGAAGGTGGTCTTGGGGACAGTGCCCTCTAACTTTATAGTTGCCCAAACTAATTGCAGTGTGTGGTTTTACCTATGTATACATGTGCGTATTTAAATTACCTAATAGTGAATTCTATTCATGGTCCTGGGATTTGAATTTCATCTTTCATATGGTTGGAAACCTTCTTTATGCCTGTTGTGCCTCAGTTTCCTCACATGCAAAATGGGGTTGGTAACTGCAGCTTCAACTATAGGATTGTTATGAGGAGTAAAGGAATGAATGTTTGCAAAGCTCTTAGGTTGGTGCCTGTTATGCACTTAGGGTTACAAAACAGAGGATAATGATTTTCATACCAGACCATGAAAATATACCTTGTTGCTTTTAATAACTGAATGGATATCATTTCTATTAGTTACCTCTGGGTTTCTCACAAAGAAAGTAGTAATTAGGGAACTAAAATGTGTTGTTGGAAAATGACTCTTGTTGTACTACAAGGTTGAGTAAATTAGTCAGCTAGTCTAGAACAACGTATCTAGCACCAATTATTTATCTAGAAAACACTAAGTTGGCCAACACTATGTGCAGAGGCCCAGTGCTGATAACTGTATGGCTACAAAAACAGGTATATTGAGAGAAGCAAAAAGGGAAGGGAATGAATATCCTTTGGAGATTTAATAAGTGGCCATTGCTATTCATTTGTTATTTTATTTAATCCTCAAACCAACACTGGAGAAAAATAGTATTAGCTCATTTTCAAGAAGACAAAAAAAGAGTCTCAGTTTAAGAAACTTGCTTAAGTTGACAAGGCCACGATATGTTGAAGGTAGAATTTAAGCCTAGATATGTCTCATTTCAAAACCTGTTCATTTTGAACAGCATTTCACTGCTGGGCAAGACACAGATCTTGCCTTAAAAGAACTCGTTGTCCCTTTGGAGGAGGGGTGGTAGAAGCGGGAAAGATGAGACACGATGCAATTAAAGAAAGTTCAAACTCTGATAAGCACTTCTCCATTTTCAAATTTTGTCACTCAATGAGGCATTGGAATTTTCAGAACGACTCTGATATAAGCAAACATTATAGTTTGCAGGTGAGAAAACTGAGGCTCAAAGAAGCTAAGCATCTAGCCCAGGGTCAGTATCTAATAAGGGGCAGAGCTGGTAGTTGAGTCTGCATTGCTGCATGAGTGGGTGTAATAATACTGTGAGTGACTTTATGAAGAGAAGAGCCCCAGGAAAGGAAAGATCTGGAGTTCTTGCCTTGCTCCTGACACCTTCCCACTGAACCCTGGAAGGTTGTTTGCAGATTCTTTAACTTTCAGCTCTTTCTCTTGTGACCTAGCTGTTGAAATCGTTGAGACACTGCAAACATATTCCTTTGGTCTTTTGATAATAGTGCATTCCAAAATTGAACATAAATCAAAAACAACAGCCTTAATTAGTTTCCTTTGCATCTTTATCTGCAACCAAATAAATGGCTGCCTCTGAAGAGTTTTCTTCATTTCTTTTCCAGGCATGAATCATCCTCAGATCTATGCCTCCTCCAAGATACAGTAGAAAATGAATGGGAATTTAATGTCAGCCAAGCATAGTAGGAAAAATCCAAGTCGAATACAGGGATGGCCACAGGGCAGTCAACAATGACTTAGAATGCTTCGCTTCATTCCCTAAGTGTGGGCTTCGAAATAGTGGCTGCGCTTCAAGCCAGCAGAATAAGGTCATGAATGAAACTGGCATTTATTTTTCCCTGTAAACTTCCATTTATGAGACCTGATGGATTTACCTTCCTTGTGGTGAGGGCCTCTCAGACAGGCTGGGGCACAATTACTGCAAGATACCAACCCTTCCTAATCTGGAACAGCTGCTGCTGGCATAAAGGTAACCTAATTCTTCTGGAATCTGGGCTCTGTTTTTACTCTTTGGAACCACAGTTAAACCGGAGGCAAATATTATAACCACCCTCTTGGGTTCTTGTTTTGAAGACCACAGGAGTGTTGGGATTTTGGAGATTATTCAGGAAACATCTGCTCTGAGAAACCTCCACTCAGCGGGAAGCAATAACAATGAATTTGCCCAATTCATCTAAGCTACTTTCAATTGGGCACCTACTATGTCCCAGTCCAAGTGCTAGGAACTGGGGAAACAGTCATGGACAATACAGACGTGAACCTTCCCACTACAGGGCCTTGCTGGATTGACATTTTAATTATGAGGTGTTTTTGTAGCTGTAGTCTCAGTTTATGCATAGCAAGCATGTGGAGGAGGCATGGATTGGTTTTTCGTATCTTCCAGATGAGGGAAACTGAGGCTGGGGAAGGCAAAAGAGGGAAGGTTTGTGATTTGACAGTCACACACTGGTACTGGAACTGGATCTTCAAGGTCACAACTTTGTCTAAATGCTTGGACTTCAAAACCAGTAAACTGGTTATTAGGGAAACTTTAGGGAAGTTACTTAATGTTTCAAAGCCCGTTTCTCCTCCTATAAGACAGGAATAAGATAATCTACTTTGCAGAGTTGTTGAGATGGTTGACTTAGATGACATAGATGGATATTAACAGATGGATGGCTACCTGTAGATATAGATAGATACAATAGATTGTAATATGCTTAAGCACTGGACATGCTGCCGAGAACGTAAGAATACTTACCACTGCAATAATAACATTGGCAGATATTTATTGGGTGCTTACCCTGATCCAGGTAATTTCTAATATTATTCCTATTTTACTGTTGACAAATTCTAAACATAAGGAAGGGAGATGACTTGTCTGAAGTTACACGATTCATTGAAAAGGTTATAAAGCAAGTATTCAAAACTTATAATTCAGGTGTGTATTATCTATAACTCCGTTGTATATATCCCCCTTTTATTTCACCAGTGGAAAGAAAAGGCAATTAGTTTTGAACTACCAGAGGAAAGGATAAAACCTGTTCTCAGGTAATTTATAATATTGCATAGCCTTTCCAGATATCGAGCTCTATGTAGCCTCCTGAAGGACGACTGGGGTCTAGGTTTTTTCACCTGTTCCATGGTCATTGTGATAAGCCCTCCAGGGTTGTTGTGAATGGCCAAGGAAATATTTTGGAAATCCTGAAGTGCTGTACACAATGAGAATTGCTTGTTCTCGTGTGTTGAACTCTAAGGGCCTCGGCACTTTGTGCTCTAAGTTTGTAACGATGCCATTTGACACAGAGAGAGATGAATCAGTCTGCTGAATCTACAACCCCAAAGATGATATTTTACTTGGGCAAAAGGACACCGGCTGACTATCCAGGAAGGAGTAAACTATTTAAATTAAACTCCTGGTTTATTGATACCTGCCGTTCAGCTGAAGCGCTGACTTTAATCTCATTTTTTAAGGACTTGTTCACAGCTGTTTCTTGTTTCTCATTTTGCCTTTAATTACCTGTCTGTTGTCTTAAAATAATAGTGTCACTGCATTGAGGTACGTAATTCAAAGTGGAGAAAAAACAACAGAAAATGGAAATTTCTTGTTTCTCAAGAAACAAGAAAAATAGAAGTACTCTTCACTATTACACCAATTTTCAGATGTGAAAGAGAAGAAACTGTCAGTAATAATTTCTTTTCATAGATTTTTTAAAAGTATTTTTCTTGGAGTAAAATATATACAACATAAAATTTACCATTTTAGCCATTTTTAAGTGTATAATTCAATGGCATTAAGTACATTTGCATGACTGTGCAACCGTCACCACCATCCATCTGCAGAATTTTTTTTATCATCCCAAACAGACACTATGTACCCTTTCTATAGCACAATAACCCCGCACCCCTCCCTCCCTTCCCCCAGCCCCTGGTAACCTCTATTCCACTTTCTGTCTGTATCAATCTGGCTACAACTTTAGGTACCTCATATATGTGGAATCACATAATATTTATCCTTTTGTGTCGGTTTATTCATTTACCTTGGTGTTTTCTAAGTCCATCCATGTTATAACATGTTATAGGCTGAATTGTGCCTAGACATGTGTGTATAACATGTTATATTTTGGAGTCGTAACCTCGGCATCTCAGAATGTAATTTTTTTTGGAGATGGGATCTTTACATTGATAATTAAGTGAAAATGAAGTCATTATGGTGGGCCTTAATCCAATAGGACTGGTATCCTTATTAGAAGAAGATATTAGGACATCAGTCATATTAGATTAAGGCCAAGGAGAGAGGCCTAAAACAGATCCTGCCCTCATGGCCCTGAGCAGGAACCAGCCTTGCTAACACCTTGATTTCAGACTTCTAGCCTCCAGAACTGTGAGAGAATCAATTTCTGTTGTTGAAGTCACTTAGTCTGTGGTACTTTGTTATGACAGCCCTAGGAAACAGCATGCATCAGAATTTTATTCCTTTTTTAAAAAGACCAAATAAAATTCCATCATGTGTATACCACATTTTGTTTATCCATTCATGTGACTGTTTCCATCTATTGGCTATTATTAATAATGCTGCTATGAACATTGATGTACAAGTATCTGCTGGAGTCTCTGCTTTCAGTTCTCTCGGGTGTTTACCCAGAAGTAAATCCATATGCTGAATCATATGGTAAATCTATGTTTAACTTTTTGAAGAATCACCAAACTGTTTTCCACAGTGGCTGCACCATTTCACATTCCCACCAGCAAAGCACAAGGGCCCCAATTTCTCCACATCTTCACCAACACTTGTTATTTTCCATTTTTTTTTTTTAAAGTCATATCAAGGAGTTCTACTTCTCAGATGGCAGAATACGCTCTGTGATGGTTAATACTGAGTATCAACTTGATTGAACTGAAGGGTGCAAAGTATTGATTCTGGGTGTGTTTGTGAGGGTGTTGCCAAAGGAGATTAACATTTGAGTCAGTGGGTAGGGAAAGGCAGACCCACCCTTAATCTGGATGGGCACAATCTAATTAGCTGCCACGCAGGCAGAAGAACGTGAAAAGGCAAGACTGGTTTCGCCTCCCAGCCTACATCTTTCTACTGTGCTGGATGCTTCCTGCCCTCCAACATTGGACTTCAAGTTCTTCAGCTTTGAGACTTGAACTGGCTTCCTTGCTCCTCAGCTTGCAGATGGCCTATTGTGGTACCTTGTGATCACGTGAGTTAATACTCCTTGATAAACTTCCCTATATATACATCTATCCTATTAGTTCTGTCCCTTTACAGAACCCTGACTAAAATACCCTCAGAGAACAATGATAAACTCTGGATAAAATACAAAGATCAGTTCCTGAGGTTCTAAAAAGTGCATCAAAGTAGGCAGATTTTGGAGAGGGTCAGGCCTTGAAAGAAAGGACAGGCACCCACTAAGTTTCTGGGGTTTATGGCTTTTGCTTGAAGGCAGGATGCAGCCATAGTGAAATGAACCGTAGCCAAAATACCAACAGAAACCTGCCATATTCTTGGCCTGGGAACCAGAGCTAGGTTCCACTGGGCTTGTAACCACCGAGGAGTGAAGGTGGACACCAGGATGGGAGAGAGCTGAAGAAGAGGAACCCCCAAATTCCTTATATTCTCCCAAAAGCCTCTGGCTGAACTCTAAAAATGCATGCACAGAGCAGATGAAAATGCCTTCAGGCAAAGTCAAACAAAATCAGTTGTGTTTGTATATATTGGCAGCAAACAACTGGAAAATAAAATTTCAAAAAATTACAATGTTGTCAACAATTTAGGAATAAATTCAACCAAAGATGTTGAATCTCTACAATGGAACTCTACAATGGAACATATCCATAATAAGAAAAATGAAAGAAAACTTGAATAAATTGAGCCATATACCATATTCATGGATTGGAAGACTGAATAGTGTTGAGATGTCAGTTCTTCCCAAATTGATCTGTTGATTCCACACAATCGCAGTCAAGAATCCCAGCAGACTCATTTGTACAAATTGAGCTGATTCTACAGTTGGTGTAAAAAAAATGCAAGTGACCTAGAATAAACAAAAACAATTTTGAAAGAAAACAAAGTTAGAAGACTCACACTATTTGATCTCAGTATTTATGATAAAACCATAGCAATCAAGACAATGTGGTCTATGGGTAAATATGAATAATAGACATACAACTGGTCAAAGCAGTTCACAAGGCTAGTTTAGACTCAAGGAATTGGAAAGTAGACTGTACCTCTTGATGGGAGGGACAGCAAAATCATATTGCTTGGGTCATTGAGACAGAAAGACGGGAAGGATTGGATCTATTTTGGCATCTACCACTGCAGGCAACCTGGATGTGCCTTTGGGACCACTCATCAGACAATTCTGCAAATCTGTCCAGGCCTCAGATCAAAAGGCCACCTCCTCTGAGAAGCCTTCCCAGATTGCTGTACCTCAAGGTGGCCCAAAATAACCATTTATCATCCTGCTCTGTTCAGCTCCTTTACAGCTCTTCTACAATCTTGTTCATTTGTTTCTTCACTTGTTCATTATCTGTCTTTCCATTAGAATATAAGTATAGTTCAAGACGGCTTTACAGTATGTGAAAAGAAAAGAGGCTGGAAAAGTAGCTAGAGGCCAGACCCTGAAGGGCAGGAATACCCCTGTAAGGAGTTCAGACCTGATGTACAGAAACAAAGACTCAGACATTTAGAACAGGGTGTGACCTGATGAAACTGGTAATAGAACCATACGCCATATTCATGGATTGGAAGACTGAATATTGTTGAGATGTCAGTTCTTCCCAAATTGACCTGTTGATTCAATACAATCCCAATCAATGATGGTATGGTATACAGTATAGTAATAGGACCCCTGTTCTATTAGGTTGGTACAATAGTAATTGTGGTTCTGCCATTACTTTTAAATTATTTCAAAATCCCTGCTACAAGGGCACTGGAGTAGATTTCCCTGGGCCCCCTGTAGTGGCAGGTGGTGTAAAGGGACAATTGGAGAACAGGGACAGAGGGAAGTTTGTCTGGAAGCTGCTGTAATAGCCTGAGGGAGAGTGGATGGCCTGGCTGCAGGGGACAGGGGAAATGGGCAGGCAAGTCCCTGAAGGCTGGTGTCTCCGGACCTTCCGATTTTTCAACAAAGTATGGATATTAAGTTGTTCTTTGTAGACTCTTACAATTTTTCATTGCTGAAAACTAATAAAAAAGTTTAAGCTGTGTTGTGGGGGGTGCTGTGGCTTAAATCCCACTAGACAGCTATGTAAGGCTGGTTGCCCCTCTGATAAGCATTATATAATCATGATTTCACAGGTGTTAACTGTAACTTAACTTGATTTCCTGGAATCCAGGTTCTTGTTCTGAATGGCTTATGTGTGCATCCCAAGATACAGTGCCAGGAGACAAGATCAGGAGGCATGGGGGGCAAGGAGCAGTGGGGAATGTGAGCCCCATGGGGTGATGAGACCCAGCTCCCTGTCTGTACTTGGGGGAAGTTTGGATTCTAATATGTTATGAGTGGTCTAGATGCAGCTCTACCACTTTCTAGCCTGGTGAACTTGAGCAAGCAATGTCTTCACTTCTTAGAATGTTGTTTTCCTCCTCTGAAAATTGGGAATAATAATCCCTGCTCCTCAAAGCTGGATGATGGAGAAAACAAGAAAATGTAATTGCTTACCTGGTGACAACTGTGTACCACATGCAGCTTTGTACCCTTTTCCTCAACCATTCATATAAGAGTCCCAGTAACTCTATGAGGTTATCACTATGTTTTCCTTTTTTATATGGGAAAACCAAGGTTTGGAGAAGTTAAACCACTTGTCAAGTCTACATAGCCACAACGTAGCAGATCCAGAATTTAAACCCAGCCTTTAAAATCTATGGTTCCACCCAATATGCTATGCCTCTAGATAAGAAAGTACCTGACACTTAGCAGGCCCTCAGTGAAGTCATTCATCCATTCAACTGATGTTTACTATGCACCTACTGTGTGCCAGGCAGTGTGCTAGGCTCTGAGTGGCAGAATAGATAGGTGTGGCTCCTGCCCTCATTTGATATTTGTTGAGTGTTAGTTGAGTGCTGATCTGTGTTTGGGGCAGGAGACTGTATTAAAAGGTAGGTTTTGCTTTTATTCAGGTTGGTGAGACCAACAGATCAGAAGATGATGGCTATTGAAAAATAGTTTGTTACTCACAGTTCTGGAGAGGGGGTGTGCCATGCCATGCAGGACCACATGGGGAAGCCCCAGGGCTGGTCCAGAAGCAGAAGGAGTGAGGGGAAAACATGGGCAGGAGCCCTTATTGTGGTTTTCTTGGGAAGAAATGAGCGAGGCAGAGTGAGCAGGCTGAGCAGCCTGGGAATTGGAGAGTTTGAATAACATGGTGGGCTCTGGGCCATAGGGGTCAGGGGTAATCCCTAGTTGTCTGGTACCTGGCCTTGGGGTGATTTAGGGCAGGGGAATAGTGTCTTACTCTGCAGGAGCCTGATAAAGGAGGCAGATGGGAAGTGTGGACTCAGGATTTATTGCACATCAAAGGCAAACCTATTTACTATCTCTAAGAACTGGCTGGCACTGGGAGGATCAGTCCCTCCTCTGTCAGCAAGGCTCCAGATGCCAGTGTATCAAGAATACAGAAAACAAGAAAATATAGTTAATTCAGAGACACATTCTCTGGCATGAAATAGACATGCTTCTGCCCTACAGTAACTTATAGGCCAGCTTGAGAAAGGACAGTCCCGTTGGTAGCAAACAACAGCAAACTTAGATATAGGAATTCTTCTCCTGTTTATTCCTTTGTCAAATCTTTATTTACTCATTCAGGATAGTATTTATTGATTGCCTATGTGTGCCTGCCAGGCACTGATCAAGGTGCTGGGGAATAAAGCACTGACAATCCCCTGCTCCACGGAGTTTACATCCTAGTAGGGGATATCATTAACAAGTAAACAAGTAAATAAACAAGATGTACCTCCTATATGTGCCACACAGAAAACAAAGCAGAGGATGTCATGTGGAATGGCTGGTGGGTGATGCCTTTTAGATAAGGTGATCAGGGTCAGCCTCTCTGAAGAGGTGACATCTGAGTTGATCCTGGATGGCAAGATAGAGCCTTATGATGATCTAGGGAAGCAAGGAGCATCCCAGGCACAGGGAACAGAGTGAGAAGGTCCTGAGGTTGGATCAGGGTTTGCCTGTTATGTCGCAAGCATGGTTAAAAGGCCCCATGTGGCTGGAGCACAGTGAGCAAGGGAGGGGGTGGTAGGAGATGAAGCTGGGGTAGTTTGCAGGTGCCAGATCTTCCAGGTCACGATAAAGAAGCTGGATTTTATTCTATGGAGAGACATCACAAAGTTAGAAGTAAGAAGGGACTTGAGCTGATGCATGTTAAACATTGGCTTGTAAGGAATGGGTTACGGTGGGCAAGAGTGAATACCAGGTGAGAGCCAGTTGAAGTCAGCCAGGTGAGCAATAAGTGTCTCCTGAGTGCCTGGAGCCATGCCAGGAGGTGAAGACACCACAGTCCTGGTCCTCAGGGGGCTCATGGTGTATAGAGCAGACCGCCAGTGAATAGACCCTTACAGAACTGGGGCACCCATGCATGAACCTGGTGTGTCAAACTAGGCCACTGGGTTCTCAAAGTGCCCAACTTTCTCTCCAAAATAACTGTCTTGCCAGAAGAAGCCAGCAAAGCCTGTTTGTAACGTGGCCCTTGGAGAGCCTTCTGAAGGACTGAACACTCAGAGCTCTGCCTTCAGATGCCAGGAAAGATTCTGGGCCCCGAGCTTTTCTCTCCACTGTGGTCTGAGTGAAATATAAACAAGACTCCAGGGCCCTTGGAGTGTGCCTTGAATCTGGGTGGCTCTGTTGGGGTCCTGGGCCATTTTTTTCTGCCTCTTTTTACAAGTTTCCATTGGGATACATGGCTCTGAAGTATTTCCCCAGTCCAGTCATTATCTTGGTGTGGATTATTTGAGAATGGAGGTCATATTTGTCTCTTGTGGTTCAGCAAGCCACAGTCAAACTCTGGCTAGCACAAGGATTCCATCAGCTGGCAAAGACCAGGCTCAGTATGGATTAAACTAACTGAGGTGGCAGGGTTTTGTTGAGAATGGAAGACAAAATTGCATTGCTAGCAGAGTCTAAGTGAGGAATTACAATAAAGAAACAAGAAAAAGGAGGGTTTGTTTAGAATCAGTTCTTCCTTTGCTCACTTACTTTAATAGAATTCTCTGAACTTTGGTCCAAAAATGAGAAGAAAAACAACAAAAATACGGACAACAATATGATTAATAAGTGCTACTTGTTTCACTGGTTCTATCACTGCTCTTAACGAGGAGTAAAGTAGAAAGATCTCAGGAGCAGGAACCAGGGCAACTGGAATCCAGCCCCAGCCCTGGTCCTCTTAGCTGCATGGTCTTGGGAAAGTCACATTTCCCTCCAGACCTGTTTCCCCATGTATAAAATATCTACAACACATTTTATCATCTATGAAGTGCAGTAACCCCTATCCTGTTCCGCCAGCCACCTTGTGACCTTGGGCTTTCTAAGCCAAGGTTTCCTCATTTCAAAAAGGGGATTACTTGCACTTCAACTTACCCATAGGCAAAACACCAGGCCATGACAGGCTCCCCTGGACATACTATTTCTAGGCTGTATTACTGACAGTAACTAATGCCGACTTACCTCAACTGTCCTGATATTTTCCCTGTATTTCTTTTTTTTTTTTTAAGAGGTGGGTCTTTCTATGTTGCCCAGGCTGGTCTCGAATTCTTAGGCTCAAGAGATCCTCCTGCCTCAGCCTCCTGAGTAGCTGGAACTATGGGTGAGCATCACCACACCCAGCTATATTTTCCCTGTTATAATTTTTCTCTGCTCCATGCTGAATATCTGGTGATCTATGATGACGGGGGCAAAAGAAATAAACACAGTTGTTTTTGAACTTTGTTTTCCAAGTGCCATGGGGACTGTCAGTTTAGGAAGAGAACAGGACGGAGCAAGTCCTCCCCAATTATCTGAGGCCAGGAGCTGCCATAGATCATTTTTTATGTGTATAATCTGTTGTTTCCCAATCAGAGTTGGTTAGACAGAAGGAACCATCTGGGGGTCAGCACCAGGTCCTTTTCAAAGGTGTTTCCCCCACCGGACATCAGCATTTTGGGTGGGACAGAAGACTCATGTCCTCTGTGTGGAAGACCCTGAAATCTGGTCTGGAAACCGGCAGCTCTGGGGCCAAAATGCTGCTCCATGTGGTTGGATGGTTAAGAAAAACAAACTTGAGGAAATTTCCCGTAGTTCTTCTCCTACTCAACACCATGTGGGTTGTCTGGACAGAGTGTGGGTGGTGGTTTTCTTTTTCTTTTCTTTTCTTTTTTTTTTTTTTTGAGACAGAGTCTCACTCTGTCACCCAGGCTGGAGTGCAGTGGCGTAATCTTGGCTCACTGCAACCTCTGCCTCCTGGGTTCAAGCAATTCTCCTGTCTCAGCCTCCTGAGTAGCTGGGACTACAGGCGCCTGCCACCACACCTGGCTAATTTTTGTATCTTCAGTAGAGACAGGGTTACACCTTGTTGGTCAGGCTGGTCTCAAATTCCTGACCTCAGGTGATCCACCCACTTCGGCCTTCCAAAGTGCTGGGATTACAGGCATGAGCCACTACGCCTGGCGGGAGGTTTTCTTTTGCATGATGTGTGCAGAAAGGCTGGGCTGGGCAAGACTTGGAAGGGATAATTAAACGTGGCCTTGATAACCTTTGCCCAAATTTCCCGCCTCATCTGTAGGCACTTTTTGCAGTCCCCTCCAAGCCCCTGATGACAGCCTCTTTCCTGCCTCTTTGATTTGAACCATGCTGTCAAGTTGCCTTCTCTCCCCTCTCAAAGTCCTTCCTTAAGGAACTGGCAGACTGGGAGGGGCAGGACACTTCTACTGCTCTCTGTTAATGCTGCCACTAGCCAGGAATGAGCCTTTTGGCATGGTCTGGTCTAGAGCTTTTTGCACCTGGTCGCTGGGAGCCCTAGGGGTCTGTGCAGAGGCCTTGGATGCTGCCATGAGAGGCTGATGGGTGGGGTGGTATTGGGGGAAGTCTCTAGCTCCCCTCTCCCTGCTGATTCTTGCAGCCCTACTTTCATTTATTTTATATATGGAGATAATGTGTAAAATTTCATTGACATTGATAGTTCAAAAAATGTTTGAATATATCTGACTTAGCCCATTAAATGCTGCTGAAAGAATGCCCATCTCAAATCAGATTAGGAGGGAGCCATTAAGCAGGCCACACATGAATAGGGCTCTTGACAATGTACACAGCTCTTTGGTATTGCCTACCCCATTTCATCTGCCTGAGAGGCGGATGGGACAGATAGTCCCATTGTACAGTTGAACACGGAGGTTTAGAGCCACTGTGGTAAAGCTCAGATCTGAACTCAGACTTTCTGCCTTCTTGGCCAGGGCTTCTTTTTATATCTAGAGTCCCCAAGAACTGGGTAGCCTTGGGTGGCTGAAAGAAGACTCTGGCTAGGAAAAGCCTAAGCCACTCTGCTGGCAGGGCCGTGATACCAGGGTAGCTATGGGATGGGTGTAGTGAGAGAGCATCAGAACAGTGTTCTAGTCTTCAGAGACCTCAGAAAGTCCCTCTCTCTAAGTAACACCTGGCACTGACTTCTCTGATGAGTCATTTGGTGCTGGGTTATAGTGTCTGCCATTGTTCCTATTCCTAGACCTTTTCCTAAAACACAGCCATTGAAACGCTTGCAGGAGGGGAGAAGAGCCCAGATGTCTGGCCTCAAATTAGGGGCGTGTGTGTAACCCCCTTACTCCCCCACTCCCAGAAAGGAAGCCTGATGCTACATGAGTCTCTAACACAGCAGTCACTAGCTCAAGTCCATTCTTTTCAGGCAGCTGCTCATTTGCCTGCAGATGACTTAGTTTTTTTGGTAAAAGCTGTCAGTGAGGAAAATAGTTCTAATTCTGCATTATAAATGGAACAGACAACTCCCAGATTAGCCTTGTTTATTATTATAGTTATTTTTTCCTCTTGGAAAGTTTTCTAGCATGGAGGACACCACATTGTGTCATGAAACCTTTGCCTGGAACTGAGTTTGCCTTTAAACTTTTTAAGTGGAAAGAAGTTTCCTAGAGTGAACAGTGCCCTGACCCCTAAAGTGAAGTCAGTTCCCAAAGTCACTCCCCATGGTCAATGGGTGGCCTATATTTGAGGCCATGTGCACATTCTCATGCAAGAGGATTCCTACTCAAGACAATAGAAAGCAATCACAATTTTAGCAAAGTCCAGAAGATCTCATTCTAATTTGTAGATTGACAGCCCAACCAAATGGAACCAAAAAAATACATGTACCCAATCAGAAGGCACTTGTGTGACTCTGAATATGGAAGAAGAAATGAAAGTCAAAAGAAAAGCAGGCATCCATCCTGATGACTGTAGTAGACTGCGAGGCATTTTTAGAGTTGAATGATTTGACTTCTCATTGTTAATAGCGAGAGTCTCTGGGGCTATTTAAACTTTTGTTTCATCATTCCAAGATAAGGTGTTTTAGATTTAGACTGTGGGTGTTCCCTCTAGAATTTTTGGCATTTTCTTCTTGGCCCCTATCTTTAACGACCCTTTGTTTAAAAAATGCTTTCCTTAAAAAATGTGAATATACTGGTGCATCCTGGCTCATTCTCTCAGACCCACGTACTAATTTGGAATTTGTGATAATTCAGCCACTACTGAATTGACTTCCTTAAGCGAAGTGACACTGGTCATATATTGTGTTTTACTTCGGAAAAGAAACAGCAATTTTCTACTGCTGGTTCCAAATGAATTCAATTCGTTTACCAAGGCAAGACATGGAGTTTCTCCTAGATGGAAACATGTTGGCTTCCTTGACTTAGAAATTCAACTTGTCATATCCTGTCACCTTGTTAGCTGAGGAGCCAAACATAATGTCTCATACCAGTTCCCTTTCTGAGGCTGGTTTCTTTTATTTTCTTTCTTTTTTTGGACAGGGTCTTGCTCTGTTACCCAGGCTGGAACAATCACAGCTCATCGCAGCCTGAACCTCTCAGGCTCAAGTGATCCTCCCACCTCAGCCTCCCAAGTAGCTGGGACTACAGCCATATGCCAACATGCTGGGCTAATTTTTAATTTTTTGTGGAGGTGAGGTCTCATGATGTTACCCAGACCGTTGTTGGACTCCTGGGCTCAAGCAATCCTTATGCCTCAGCCTCTCAAAGTGCTGGGATTACAGGTGTTGAGCCACTATGCCTAGCCATTTTTTTTTCTTTTTAAAGAGACAGGGTCTTGGTCTGTCACCCAGGCTGGAGTGCAGTGGCATGACCACAGCTTACTGCTGCAGACTTGAACTTCTTTATACAAGTTGTTTCAAATTGATCTGATGTCACTTTATATATGTCTTTTCACTTCACTGTGCATACCACTCAGTTAAGAAACAACCTTGTAGAGGGCTGGAGAAATGCTACCATGTTAAATGTATGCTGCAACTCTAAGATGAATCCCTATTTTAGGAATGCAATGTTTTTATTTAATGTGTACTTTGGAACTGAAGAAACAAGACTGTTAACTTCTGCCCTCCTTTTAGCTCACAGAAGACAACACTTTATTGACCTTGAAGACACAAGTTACATTTTAAAAATACTGTTCTATAATGTCAGTCACACTTTGTATAAATAGAGACAATTTTCTCCCCAAGTTGTCTAATCTGCTAAGACAGGGGTTAGCAAACTTTGGCCCACCTCCTGATTTTGTAAATAAAGTTTTATTGGAACAAAGCCATGTCTAGTTGTCTACAGATTGTCAACGTCTGCTTCCACATTACAACAGCAGAGCTGAGTAGTTGCAACAGAGCTCATGTGGCCTGCAAAGTCTAAAATATTTACTATCTGGCTTTTAATAGAAACAATTTGCTGACCACTGGTCTAAGGTTATAGGGAACGCAAACTGGCTGCCCAAAGGCCAATTGTCCTCAACAACCATGTTTTGCTAGTGTTTTAAAAAGTGAGCCAAAGCAGCTGAGCCCCTGCTGTTTGGCAGCTGGCTTGCATCAGACATTTTCCAAACCGCCTGGCTCTTGCAGGCACCGGCACCGGGATTTGATCCCTGGTTTAGTAGACTCAGAATGGGTGTTTGCTCGGGAGTGAAAGACCCAGGTTGTGTTCTTGGTTCTGCTTTGAGCTTGCTGTGTGATATTGATATAGCTACTTCTACTCTCTAGCTCTGTTTCCCCACTTCTTAGGTGAGGGGTCAGATAACCTGACTTCTAATCAGCCCTTTCAACTCCAGTGCGCTCTGGCCTTGTTCCTCCAGGCTTGCTAAACCAGCATCCAGGCTTGCTGAACCAGAGTCCAAATTTTAACCATCTCCCCAGGTGATTCTTATAAGCACTCAGGTTTGAGAGGCAGTTTTCTAGAAGATCACCTTCCTGGAGTGATGTTAGTGGTACGTGCTGGTCTCCACTTTTTAAATTGAAGGCCTTTGGAGATTTCAATTTCTGAGTTTGAATCCTAGGGTGAGTTAGGTGAGACATAAAAGCATGGCCCTGTTAGTATAATGTTTCCCCAGCCCCTCCCAGGTAGTCTCTTAACACTTTGTGGGACCCAGTGTGAGTCTGAGGGTCAGTACACTCACCATTCTTAGAAGGAGCATGGCACAAATACAGGACAGGCAATGTTTGGCTTTGAAATGGCAGGTAGACGCCACCAGAAGAGCATCTACATTCACAGTTGTGTGTGTGTGTGTGTGTGTGTGTGTGTGTGTGTGTATCAGGATGCTGAAATATCTCTCTTGGTGGGGAGGTAATATTTGAGCATTTCCTGGAAGGTCTCAGACTAGAAAGAAGAAAATTAGTGAGCAATTGTGCTGATAGATTTAAAGAAACTTACATAATAATTTTTCTTTAATTGCTGTTTCGAAGAGTGGAAGAGATTGCAAGTGAGTCGTCTTCTTCCAGGGTTTACTGCTGGGTAATACAAACAACAGCAACAACAAGGGCAATGGCTGGTACTTGCTGAACACTCACTATGTGCCAGGAGCTGTTCTAAATCTTTTAAACATGCATAAACCTATTAAATCCTCAGAACAACCTCATAAAGTAACACCTTTACTATCTCCATTTTATAATGGAGAAACTTGGGGACAAAGTGAAATGACTAATCTAAGGTGCCGGGATTAGAATCAGAGGCAGTCTAGCTCCTAAGTCCATGCTGTTAATGACAATGCTACACTGCCAGGCCTGTTGAATCTACTTGGTCAGTGAGTGGGAAAGACCACTCCTGCAATGACTATTTGTGGGAGGCTGAGGGATACCTTGGAAAGGAACATAAGGTGGGATTCTGCTGGGATTCAGGCCTGTCTTATTAGATAATTGTCTACTTGTTGCTCTCCTCTGATAGACCATCACTCCTTTAGAACAAGGGCCATGTCTGCTGTGTCCACTACTGTGTTTCCAAGGCCTAGCACAATGTTTGGGACATAGTAGGTGCTAAGTAAATGCCTAGTGACTGAATGAATACGAGAATCTACTAATGAGTGAGTGAGCTTCCCATTGTTCAGAAGACAAAGCACAGGGTCTGACATGAGTACGGTGTGATCAAGGGCCAAATCAGTTATATAGTCAGTTGAGACTCTGAGAACCTAAAGGAGTATTTGGAGGAATCAGTGGGGCTTCCTAAAGAAGGGAGAGCTTGTGCTAAACTTGGAAGGCAGAGGCAGCTGGAAGGAAGGCCTTTCAGGTGGGAATAAGCTGAAAGCTCAGTGTTTGCATGCTGTGGCCCAAGATGTCACAGACACCTCCCCTGCAGACAGAGACCACATGGTCAACGTACTAAACAGACAAACACTGTTCTATTTGGCCTGGGTCTTTGCTTGGAGCATGTTCTTCCCTCCAGCTTTGGCACTGGATGGTCCCCTTGTGTGGGCCAAGGATGCCTGCCCGTCTGCTCTTTCTCCCTGTCCCCTTATCAGCAGAAGATGAACTCTGCAGAGATCTCCTGTCAACTGAAGCACAAACCATTCCCTTGTAGGGCAAAGGCTTGCCATTCCTTGTAACAATATTTCATAATTTATATATTTGATTAAAAACTGGAACCTGGGCCAGCAGCCTGCATACTCTAACATATTGGGATCATTAGCTGCTTGTGTCACTCTTCTATTTTAAAACTTTCCATATTTGAACTCATGGAAGTACATCCTTCACATTTATTAAACTTTCCCCATAAAAACAGTTTAGTAAGTCTCCATCATCTTTCATAGAATTAAAGAAAATAAGGCCAAAATAAAACCCTCTGGACATTTCCTTCAGGGAATATCATTTTATTTAGGCCTTTAAAAACATTTGCCTTATCTTGCCAGTAATTAAAAAAAATTAATACAAATGAGAATTTTAGTGGCATTATAATTACTTCAAGATGAGCTGTGCCACTTGGCTTCTCTCCTGGCTCTGCTGCAGCTCCACCCAGGCCTCCTGTGTGAGCTTCTGTTCCCCAACCCTGCACCGTCTTAGTCTCTTGGATTCTTTGGGTCGGTTCTCTTCCAGCTTCTCCAAGATTGCTTCTTCTCCATGCTTTGCTCCTGTTGCTCTCACAGGGACTTTTTTAAAATAAAGGGGACTGCTTTATGAGATTTGGGTGTGGCTGTCTTTTCTAATCCCTCCCCCTTCCCCACAGTGGTTGGCCCATGATGAAGGCATTGCCAATCAGAGTACCCCACCCTCTGGGCACAGAGATTGGTCAAGGGATAAGCATAGGAATGACCCTTGTTGGCCGATCAAAGTCACCCCTGGGAAGCCGCAGAAAGAGAAGCTCCTTTTTCACTGGGCTCACTGGCTCCAAGGACAAAAGTGAGCCCAGCTGCCGCTGGTGGCTGTGTTTGTGACTGTCTGGGTAAGCCTACCTAAGAATAAAGCCAATGTGAAGGAAAACAGAAGAGAGATGGAGAAAAGAAGCAGAGACTTAACTTGTAATTTGAACTATTGCATCCAATTGTTCCTGAAGCTAGCCCTTCTTCTGCACTTTCTGACTAGAAAAGATTCCAGAAAGCAAATCCCCTCTCACCTTTTTTTTTTTTCTTTTTCTTTTTAGGTTTAAACCAGTTTTAATTGAACTTCCCTCACTTGCAACAAGGGAGACCTGAATAATATTGCTTCTGTCTGCACATCCAAATACTTTCATTTTTCTTTTTTTGTGCGTGTGTGTGTTTTTAAATCCAGATTTTAATTAATTAATTTATTTTTATTTTTTATTTATTTTATTTTGTTTTTTAATTTTATTTTATTATTATTATACTTTAAGTTTTAGGGTACATGTGCACAATGTGCAGGTTTGTTACATATGTATACATGTGGCATGTTGGTGTAAAGCACCCATTAACTCGTCATTTAGCATTAGGTATATCTCCTACCAATGTCAGAACAAAGAAACACTTTACGCTGATCCTTGCAGTTTCCATTATTAGAGACCCAAAGGAATCAGACCAGGACATCGTTTTGCTTTAAACTAGTAGGATCTGACCTAAGGCAAATATCAGTTGAGAAAAAGGAGAAAACACATTTCTTCCTTCAACAGCGTCATCTCCATTCTTGGCAGAGAGAGATGTGAATGACCAACAGCCATGCCATTGCATAGTTTCATCTTTCATGTAACTTTTTCATATTTGAAGCCAAACATTTGGAGCCAAAGCCTGATAACCCAGCGAGTCAAGTGCTCATGTCACTATTGCTTGTGTCTCCATGGGACAGGCTTGATTGAAAATTGCTAAGATAATATTTTTAAAATGTTCTCACCACAAAAAATAACTATGTGAGGTAATGGATACATTAGCTTGATTTAGCCATTCCACAATGTATACATATATCAAAACACCATGTTATAGACCATAAACATATGCAATTTTTATTTGTCAACTTAAACAAATCCAAATAAACTAGGAAGTGTAATGGCTTCAGAAATGTGTAATTCACCCAAGCTACAATGTGAAACATCTTGGGTATCCATCACATTGTTTTTGGTTATAATTGACAAAAATTCCCACTAATGAAAAGCTATATGTTGAAGAAATATCTTTCAAAATGAGGAAATGTACCGCCCTACATAGAAAATAAGAAAATCAATTGTCTCATGTGGCAAGCAGTCTAGAGGTTAGTTCACTGTCTCCGTGACATAACTCAGTACCTAGGCTCTGTTTAACTCTAAGCAGCATCATGGAAAGCTTATTGGCTTGGTTCGCTTGTTTCCTTAAGGTTCTAAGATGGTACCAGGAGTTCCAACACAACAACAGCCAGATTAAGAAGGAACTCCTTGAGAATGGCTGATTTCAAAGATGGGGCAGGAAAAATATAAGATGGGTATGCAGCACATTATTGTGCCAGATGTAAAATGTGTTTAAAGAATGATAGGCCATGTCAAAAGGACATAGCAACCAGTTTGAAGGAGCTTTCTTTGGCCATAATTTGGGACAATTTGAGCATTAAAATAAATAAGGATTAATCAATTATAAACTATTTAATAAAATAGAAATCCATAACTCCAAGCTGATGTAAATATGTGAATTAATAAATGGGGAGAAGATAGTGCTTTTCCTTATAGTAGAATGCTAATAAACACTAAAGAAATGATTGAATTAGAAAAACCAACATTTGGCAACTATCGTAATAATAATTAGTTCGATCAGTAAACATCAATGAATACTAAGAATGAGTCAGTGGAATTTTGATGAAGAACAGTATATTGACATAGTCTCAAAGTCCTTAAACATACTAATTAAATAAAAAGGACAAAGGAATGACTTTACAATGGAAAAATCTGGATGATACTGGCATTATCAAATGTTCAAAATTAATGTCAACAGTAATGGAACAAATCAAAATCCTGTATCATCTGATTGGATGCAACAGAAAGAAAACAACATCACTTCTGTGGTATTCCTTCCAAAAAATGCATAAGCTGAATCTAATTTTGAGGAAATATCTGACAAACCTAATTTAATGGATATTTAACTCAACAACTTTAAACAAACTTTAATCTTCTAAGATGTCAAGGTCATGAACATTCAGGAAAGAACAAAGAACATTTCCAAATTGAAGAATAAAGACACAAGATAACTAAATGGAATGAGTGATCTTAGACTGAATGTTTTTGTTACAAAAGACATTATTGGGACAACTGGTGACACTTGAATTGGATCTGAGGATTACATGGTAGAAACGCATCAGCGTTAACTTCCTGATTTTGATGGTTGTATTGTGGCTATGTGGGAGAATGTCCTTATTTGTAGGAATTACACATGAAAATATTCAAGAGTGATAAAGCATTGTGTCAACAATACCCTCCAATGGCTCTTTGTTCTTCTCTTGTAACGTTTTTTGTAAGTTTGACATTCTATCAATAGAAAAGAAAACAAAAGCAGGGCTATTTACTGCACAGTATCTCCTTTCATTAAGGAAGAACACTTTTCTAAGACCCTCCCAAGAAAGAAGCCCCAGTGGCTGGTAATAGAGGCGCATGGCCTTTTTCCAGCTGCAGACAAGGTTGGCAAAGCCAATTTACGTAAAGGTCAGTGGGCTCTTCTCTCAGTCCTTTCTCTCCATCCTCCCTTTGTCTCCATCCCCAAAGTCATATCTCACATATCATATTTTCTGCTGAGACTGACAAGTCTCCCTGACAGGAACTCACCCTCTCCACCCACCGCTTCCTTGCCACTGGGAAGAAGGAAGTGGGGTGGGGTGGCAATGTGTAGGCTGCCAGCAGTGTCTACCTCAGTCTGAAATTTTCATATTTGACCTTGGCCATTTTGGAACACAGTGCCATCAGCAAAGACGAACCATCCCAGAACCCCAGGTTGTTTGTTCTTTCATTTAGTTGCCAGGATTTGTACTAAGAGTTGGGGAAATAAAGATAATACGATTATTCTTTAGAAGTTCATAGGGGAAGGCTTTCATGAATAAATAATTATAGCACAATAAAGGCCGTGGAAGAATTACTGTAAGCCTGGGATATTATGAGCTTACAGATAAAGGGCACCTAGTGGGAAAGTCTTCCTAGAGAGTGGGAGGGGTGGGGATGGCAGCCCCTCTTCCTGCTGACATGGGAGATAGAATCAGGCAAGAGTTAACATGGATCTTCCCAATTCTGGTACAGAATCCCACTCAGCTATTGCAGCCCCCTGGCAGAGGCAGCAATTAAACACAGTGTGGGGAATTCCAGGCAAAAGGCACAGCCTGAGTGATGGTACAGAGGTGAGGAAAGCAGGGGCACATACTGTGACTGCAAGCTGCCCATTTGGCTTCTGGAAGGATAACAGGAAGGAAGGAGGGTTGGAGCAGGAAAAATAAGAAACCTGATTGCAAGGTAAAATAGTTTCAATTTTTTTCTGTGTGTGCAACAGGGAGCCCCTGATTGTTCTTGAGGAGGAGAGTGCAAGATGAGGGCTGTGTTTCTGAGCAATTCATCTGGAAGTGGTGGGTGGAGAGGGTGAGTTCCTGTCGGGGAGACTTCTCAGTCTGAGCAGAAAATGTTCAAGGTGAGACATGACTTTGGGGATGGAGTGAAAGGGAGGATGGAGAGAAAGGACTGGACTGAGTGACCCATCAGATATGAAGGCGAGTGCCAGAGATGATTCAGGTGCTCCTAATGCAAGGGTGGGTGTCATTAACAGACATGAGAAAGGCAGGGGCAGGCGCTGGGTGGTGCCCCATGGGGACTGTTGTGGGAGATAATGCCCATCCATGATGGTGTGACCCAGTGGACAAAGTCAGTCATACATTGTGCTGGGGTTTCAACAGAGAAGAGATGATGTATCTCATGATCTCCCTGTCCAGCCATCACCACCCCTGCTTAAAGCTGTTTTAAGGCTCCCCCTTGCTCCTAAGACAGAGACCAGTCTTTTGAATTGCCCCAAAACTGGAGCAGGCTGGCCATGCCTGCCTCTCATGCCCCAGGCCCGCCCTCCTCACCATGCTGTGTGCTCCTGCCTCACCAGTCTTCTTTCAGTTCCATCCATGGGCCATGTTCACCACTGTATCTCCAACACCAGCAAATAGGTGTTGAATAAACTGGTGGGGCTTCTACCACAGGGCCTTCGCACATGCATTCATGTATCCATCTTTAACCATTGTCCTTTCCCTCTTTGTCAACTTAGAGGCAACCCATCCGTTTTTTTTTTTGGAAACAGGGTCTCACTCTGTCACCCAGGCTGGAGTGCAGTGGCATGATCACAGCTCACTGCAGCCTTGACTTACTGGGCTCACGTTATCCTCTAGAGTAACTGACACTACAGGTGTGCCACCATGCCAGCTAATTTTTGTATTTTTTGTAGGGACGGAGTTTTGCCATGTTGCCCAGGCTGGTCTCGAACTCCTAGGCTCAAGTGATCCACCCACTTTGGCCTCCCAAAGTGCTGAGAATACAGGCCTGAGCCACTATGCCTGGCAAAGCTACTCATCCTTTACAGCCCAGTTCAAGTGTCACTTTCCCAGGGGCACCTCTCTTGATATTCCTAAGTCCAGTTTACATGCATTATAGTAACACAAATCTTCCTTTTATAGCATGCACAGTAGGTGTAATTTTGCATTGACTTGTGAGATTATTTGCTTGAGGCCCATCTCCCCCACAGACTGTAACATCTATGGGTGTAGGGGTCACTGTTCTTTTTGTGCACCCTGTATCCCCTATATTCAGCATGGGAATTGGAACTTTGCTGTGCTCACTGAAATACCTGTGGAATGGATGAATGAATGATGAATTGGTGAATATTTCACTGGTGCTTCAGGAAAGTGCCAGAGAAGCAGGTTATGCTTGAGAAGCACCTTATAGGAGGAATAGAATTTCAACAGCCAGAGTTGGTCTTCAAGTAGCCAGTCCTCAACTAGCAAAAGCAAAGGGAAGGGCTTGATCAGAGGGAGCTTTTGCATGCTTAGGAAGAATAGAGAACTAGAAATCTAGTGAAATAAAGGGCTCCAAGGCCAGAAAGACATAAGCCAAGTTCTGGAAGGATTCAAATGTCCATGAGGACTTGGTTGTTAACTTGGCAGGCAATGAAGAACCATGGAGATTGAGTGAAGGAAATGACACACTTGAAACTTATCTTTGAGAAGATGAACATGACGAGGAAACTGAGGGTGACTAGAGAAAGGAGCTGGGAGCAGAAAACCACTGCCTTGGGAGGATATAGCAATGGCTTTGGTGAAACTTATAAAGCACACGAATGGGGGTTTTCTAGGTACAAGATGGTCAGAGTGAAATTTGGCTGGTGAGGTTAAAGAAAACTGGCAGCAGATGAGGAAGTTCAAGAAAGAAAACCACTGGCGACCAGACTGTAAGCTTCTAGGACTTGTGTCTTTTTCATCCTTATACTCCCAGTAGAAAAATATGTTTTTCTTAGAAACTGTGGGAAAGAAATTAATTTAAGAGCTGAAAATGTTCAGAGAGACCATAAAATGGAGATACAATTTGGCCCAAAGACCTATTCTACTTGACTCATTCAATGTTTAGTTGGCAACATTAAAAATTGAGATTTCTCATAAAAGTGGCATTGTTTAATTTTTTAGATGAATTTTTATTGAAAAAAATTTATTTCTGATTGTTTTGGCATTTGAAAAGGTGCTGTATTTTTAAAGATCTGCCCACATTGGTCACCACATCCCATGTGGCACCCATTGGTGGAGCTTAGGTGGCCCCTGTTCAATGGCTCCCCAGTACCCTATTCCCAGAGGGGTTCATTCACTATCTTCCTGGGCTCTGAGGGCAGCTGAGTCAGGTCCCTGGCTAAAGAGAAGCTCATCAGTTCCCAGCAGGCCACTTTTTAGTGTACCATAAAACATGATACCTTTGTTACATTAGTGATCTGGGAGTATCTGGAATAGGCAGATGGGGCGGGGGTTCTGTCCCAAAGCCTATACTCCCAGTGGAAGTCTGATGAGATACATTGATTGAGAGGCTCATTAGTATTTTACTGTATTTTCTGCCAGCACCGGGTGTTGCAAAATCACTGCCATGGTGTAAATAATTAGATAAGGGTGAATGTGGAATTCACAAGACTTTTATTGATCTGTTTATCATGCCAAAAAAAGTTGTTTATTTAAAATTCAAATTCCACTTGAAAAAGAGGCAACAAGCGATAGTTGGGATCCCAGCCTGCTCCTGGAGGAGCTCCTGTGTCCACAAAAAAGCACGCACGTTCTACAGCTATGCGATTTGCTCACTCGGAATTGCATTCTGGAAAACTCCTCCTAGAGTCCCCTTGCAGAACGCCATTTGTGTCTTTAGTTGGTTGTAGCTGGGAAACAACAACAGAAAGAAAAGGAACTCCATCCGAAGACTTCTTAGAATATTTTTGGTTTTGAAACTACTGACCCTCAAGGATCTACCACCACCCAACCTAGAATATATATATATCTCATATATATATATTCTCACTGAAAAGCTAATCATTGTTTATTTCACTTGCTTGCTGTCACGTCAGACCCTTAGGATGGCCTCGGCACACCTGGCTCTCCTTCTCGGTGGGATCCTGTGGATTCTGGCTGTGGGTGGGCAGCCCTTCAGGAGCGTTTGGACTTGCTGCAAGTAGGGCACAGAAGCTGACCCTTGGTGACAATGTACGCCCGGCCGCTCAGCAGCTGCTCACAACCCTCACAGACAAAGTGCTTTCGGTGCCAGGCCAGATCTTCCACACGCTGGTAGTCCTCAGAGAATATTATCTGGGGAGGGGAGCAGGAGAAATGCACGACTCAGTTTCTGTCCCTAGGTAGAGAGATGGTATATCTAGGACAAGTTATAGGGTGGTGGTTCATCCCATCCTATTGTTGTTTTGATCTTTAAAAGCCTTAGCGGAAAAATCTGGCATAAATTTGAGGCAGTAAGGATAGTATTTGGTGAAGGTTGTGGTTGCATCTTAGCTTCTCAGATGGAATAAAAAAAAATCCTCCACCACAGGCAGGTTTTACTTATCTAGCATCTGTGATACTCTTTGGGCCAAATCTAAAGTTTAGTTCCAAGGTGGGATTACACACCCTGGTGAAGAAAGCTTAAGGATAGATAAGCTGCCAGTGGCCAATCATCAAGAGCAAGAATACAGAGGGTCACTTGGGCTTGGAATGAAGTGACACTTGGAACAGACATATTGTAAGGATCCCCTGAGACTCAGGAAGTGCAGAGGAGCATAATGTTTAATGGGCCTTCAGTATTGGAGTCAAACAAGAACTGGGTATGAGTTTTCACTTAAGACATCTACCAGCTTTGTGACTTTGGGCAAATTACTTAATCCCCCTGTGCCTCAGCTTCCACATCTGTAAAATGGGGATATAAATACTTTCTATCCCATAAGGTTCTATGATTGCCAAATGACCAGCTACATATGAAAGGCTTAGAATGTTGACTGACACAAAGTCAGGCCTATCTGATTAGCATTGACCCTTCAGAGCTGCACTTTTCTTAAATGTGAAATGAGAAAAAAATCATGCTTATCTCTCCCTAAAGGATTGTTGTGATATAAATGGCATGTTGCACATAAAGTATGTAGCAAGTTACCGACCCACTGTAAGCCCTTAATAAATGATGGAGAATTGTTATTGTGCATATACTGTTGTCACCTCAAAAATGAGGCTCCAGGGCAGGCCTGTGACAGTCCTTTTCCTTCTTAATATCACTTAATAACAGAGTTATTAGGTAAGAGGACTACAGGGTCTTAACTTCATATGGTGACCAATTCGTAGAAGGTGGTAGAAAATAGATGTTGGTTCAATATAAAGAAGACATTTCTAACCTTCATACATGCCAAAGATGAAGTTAGTGTACTGCCTGCAACCAAAGGCATGCAAACAGTACGTACTATGATCATAATTAGTATTGCCATTATTAATACACCTTAGAGTTACTTTCATCAAACCACTATCAGAGACTTGAATCCCTTTCACAGCATCTCTATCATATTATATTGTATTGTGTCATATTAATGTTAAGTCTCGTAATATGTTATAGTATAGTATATTAGCGTAAGACTAACAGCAGCTACCATTTATAAGTTCCTAGGTCAGACCCTGTGGCAAGCATTTTCATGCATTATCTCATTTATCCTCATGGCCACTCTATGGGATGGGTGCTGGTCTCATCCCTATCTTATAAGTAGTAAAACTGAGACTCAACTGAGGCTCTGGAGTTAGGTAACCACATGAATATAATAATAATAGATGCAGATACAGGTTTGAACATGGGCAATGCCTCCTGGTTCATCCTGCTATGTTCTGAGTACTTACTAAGTGCTAGGCATTTTGCCAAAGACAAGATTCACTGGCACTGTGTCTGACCCCTCCCAACAACCCCATGGTGGTCTGCCTCATTTTGCAGATGAGAAAATGAAGGTTAAATGCATGCAGTGAGGCCTGACCTCAGTTTCCCAATCTGTAGAACACATCATCCACAAAGCCATACTCCTTTTGGCCTCTAGGCTTTTACCCTCAGCAGTGTCCCTCAAGCCCCTCAACCCATCTCGCCGCTATCTCCCACCTCATCGCAGCCAGAGCACCGGGGCCGCAGACTCTCGCAGTAATGGCGGCCGCACCAGGGTGCACCATCCTTCCAGAAGTAGATCAGGTCCACCAGCGGCTCGGAGCACTTGGCACACACAAAGCAGGTGGGGTGCCACTGCTTGCTGTAGCCTGCCCTGTCCGAGTAGACCACGGGGCTGTCAGGAGGGGCCACTCCCTTGCAGAGCTCGCAGACCTGAAGGATGGGGAAGGACCACAGGAGACAAGCAAGTCAGAAGAGCACAGTAACATGGGCTCGAATTCCAGCTCCAGCCTCTCTACTTCCTGAGTGACCTTGGGCAAGTCACTATACCTCTTCGTGCCTCAGTTTTGTCATCTGCAAAGCGGCACAATAATATTGCCTACCTAACAGGCTATTCATGAGGACTAAATAAAGTTATTTATTTAGCACAGTGATTCCCAAATTGTTTGGTCTCAGTACCCTTTATACTCTTAAAAATTATCAAGACCCCCCCAGAGTTTTTGTTCATGTGGGTAATAGCTATTGATATTTACCATAAGAGAAATTAAAACTGAGAACAATTTAAATAGTTTTTATTCATTTAAAAATGACAATACTAAACCTGTAATACATTAACATACCTATCTTGTTATTAAAATAGCTATATGTTTCAAAACAAAAAAAGTAGTGAGAAGAAAATTTTAAGACATTGTTTTACATATTTGCAAATCTCTTCAATGACTTGCAAAAGATTGCTGGATTCCCATAACTGCTTCTGCAGCCCATCTTTTGCATGCTGTGGTTTTGGTTGAAATATATGAAGAAAATCTGAACTCAAACTGACATAAAGTTGGAAAAAGGAGGACAATGCATTTTAAAAGACCTTCCAGGTAGCTGTGGATATTCTTCTTTGATACTATATTAAAATTTGACACAGGATAGTTTCTCAAGTTAGTTGTAGTGTGAAATCTGAAAGCACATCAGTGAACCTTTCATATTTGGTTACATTAAAACCTGTTTACCTTGCACTTTGAATGGATCTTTTTACCCATGCATGAATAGTTTTAAATAATATTTATATTTAATAAATAATATTTTTGCCTAGAAGTGGTGCCTTATGCCTTTAATTCTAGCACGTTGGGAACTGGAGGTAGGAGGATCATTTGAGGCCAAGAGTTTGAGACCAGCCTGGGCAACATAGCAAGACCCCATCTCTACAAAAAAATTTTAAAATTAGCCAGTTATGATGGTGCTCGTTTGTAGTCCTAGCTACTCAGAAGGCTGAGGTGGGAGGACTGCTGGAGCCCAGGAGTTTGAGTTTGAGGCTGCAGTGAGCTATGATCGTGCCACTGCATTCCAGCCTGGGTGACAGACTGAGACCTTGTCTCAAATAATAATAATAATAATATTTGAGTAGTTCTAGAGTTAAAGAAAAATTGCAAAAATAGTACAGAGAATTTCTATGTACTCCACACTCAGTTTCTTGAGTTATTAACATCTTACATTGATAAGGTATATTTGTCATAATTAATTAACCAATATTGATATGCTATTATTAACTAAAATCCAAACTTTATTCAGGTGTTCATAAACTTTACCCAGTGTCCTTTTTCTATTCCAGGATCCCAGATTCACTTAATTGTCATGTCTCCTGAGGCTCCTCCTGGCTGGGACAGTTTCTCAGACTTTGTTTTTGGCCACCATGACAGTTTTGAGGAGTACTGGTCAGGTGTTTTGTAGAATGTCCCTCAGTTGGGATTTGCCTGATGTTACTATGATGACTACATTGGGAGGAAGATCAAGGGGCAAATTTCTCCTCTCATCACGTCCTACCAAGGGTACATACTGTCGCCCTCACTTGTCACTGTTGCAGTTTACCTTGACCTTCTGGTGGAGGCAGTGTTCGTCAGATTCTTAACTGTAAAGTGACTCTTCTCCCCACTTCCATACCATCCTCTTTGGAAGGAAGTCACTAAGCCCTCCATGTCTAAAGAGTGCTGCATCTCCTCCAGGGCCAAGTACCTACATAAGTTATTTGGAACCCATGCATGATTTTGGCAGATCCCCCAAAAGGACTCCATGTATGTTAGCTAACATTATTTTTTAAATACCTATGGGATTATCTAATTTATATCTGTTCCCTCCACTAAGTGGCTAGCTGCAGAGGGCAGAGAGAGGCTGCTTGGTTGCTGCTCTGACCCAGGACCCTCTACCGGGCCCCACACACAGAAATTCCCCAACAATAGTTGTTGAATGAAGGAATGCTCCACCCTGCCACAAGGCCTTTGCCCTTGCTGTTCAGGATGTCTGGTACATTGTTCCCATTCCTGTTTGCCTGATTAACTCCCTTTCATTCTTCAGATGTCAGACTTAAAGATCTTTTGTTCTGGGAAATCTTCTCTGACCTCCTTCCAGGGGCAATTAAGTCCATAATAAAGCTTCTCTGCTTACCTTTCTCTGTATGGTTGTTTGATACGTGTTCTTTCTACACTAGATGGAAGTACCTTGGGAGCAGGAGCCACATCCAACTATGCTTGCTTTCACATCTCCTCAGTGCCAGGCACATAGTAGATGAACAATGAATATTTGGAGACCTCTGCCCTCCAACCTCATACTTCCTACTTAGGGGACAACAGATGAATGTGGAAGACACTAGCAGATGATACATCTATCTGCACCTTAGAGACAGGTTTAGACTAAGTGCAGCAGAGAGTTGGGCTCCAGAGACAGTTGTGGAAAGTTCTTGGGAGCTTTCAAAACACTCTTGCCTTTCAGGGGCTTATCCATGTTTAGTTAGCATCTACTGTGTGCTAGGCCCTGGACTAGATGCTGGGGATACAGCAGTGACCCAGGCAGATAATGCCAGAGGCTTCAGGGAAACTGGGGCTGTGTGTGTATGGAGGCAGAAAATAAATATATAAAAAAACAGATGAGATAATCATGGAGTGTGATAAATACTAGGAAAACAATCACAGGGTAAGGGAATGGAGAGTGACTTTGGGGGTGGATGGCAGGGATCACCTTAGTAGGAGAGGCCTCTCTGAGGGATGAGGGGCTAGCGATCAACCACATTCCTATTTAGCTCACAGCAATCCTCTGGGTAGGAGATTCAGGTACATAGGAAATGCACTCATTTTATAGATAAGACCAGCGAGGCCCAAGGAAACAAAACAGCTTATGAAGGCCAAGAAACAGCCAAGAAACAGAGCTGGGATTCAAACTGCTGCCCTTGGCTCTGTGGCTTTCTATGGGAACTGAGCTGGGTTGGGTGGGGAGGCTAAACTCAGGGAATTGTCTGAAGGGCTAGGAGGGCTCCCAGGAGAATGCACTCTGGCATAGCAAAGGAGCAGCATGCCCAATGGCTAGAGGTGAGAAGCGGCTTCCCTACAGTGCCTCTCAGCAGTTAATGCAGCCAGTGCCTGGCTGCTTGTCGTCCTCTTTCCATGTGTGGCTCCTTTATCTGTCTTTTACTGCCAGTAACATTTTCACTGGCCTGCTCAGAAACCATGACAAGGTGGACCTCAACTCATGTTGTTCCTCAGCTTCAGTTAGGATTAGGGCTTTGTGGGGACGGTGAGTGTGCCTGGGAGAAGTTCTCTGTGACTCTAGATTTCTGTCTCATGCCAGTTCCCAGGAGCAGTGAAAGTTGCCAAATGCTCATTCATTCACTGGTTCATTCAGGTATCCATCCATCGCACATTTATAACTTGTCCATTCTCATCCTCTAAAGAATGGGAACTTGACGTTCTCAATCCATACAATCTTTTGAGCCATTTTGGAGTTATCCCCTGCTGCGGTAAGCCCCGATAATGATGATGGAGACAACAACGGCTGTCATGTCCCTACGGCGTGTCTGCATCCAGCACTGTGCTCAGGACTTTGTTCTCATTACTATTACCCCTTACATAAGCCCGAGAGAGTTATTTCTCCTTCTAGAGTTATTTTTCTATTTGGAAATCATCTTCTCTCCTAGAAATGACAAAACTGAAGTTCAGGGAGATTCAGTGATTTGCTCAGTAATGCACAGCTGATGGGAGGCAAAGCTAGGATTTGAACAGAGGCCAAACCTGACTCTGAAGCCAAAGTTCTTTCTACTCCATCATGTGGCCTTGAGATCCGGCGTCAGTAAGCTACGGCCCATGGCCAAACCCGGCCACTGTCTGTTCTTGCAAGCCCCATGAGAATGAAGACTGGATTTTACATTTGCCATCCAATTCAGTGAAATGTTTTCTCCCAAGAAAGAATTCTACTTTTCTCATTAGTAGACCTATATTGGAAAAAAACCCCTGTGCTCAATTATTTTTATTATCTTTTGAATTTCATTTAAAAAAAACCATGGAAAGTTGTTTTCTCTCTTGTTACATAAAGTGCCCACATGATATTGCAATTTTGGCTCTTGGCTCAATCTCCTAAAATATTTATCACCTGGCCCTCCAAAGAAAGTGTTGGCTGACCCTGGCTTTAGATGCTAATTTAAACTTAGCAAGTTTCAACTATGTTTCAGCCAAAATAGAAATATTTATTGTTTTGCCATGTGAAGACAGGGAAGCGTATAAGAGTTTGCACACTTACTATTCTTAACTTATATACTTTGATTACATACTTAATATATTCTTATATATTGAAGAGGAAATGAACATTAAAATGGTGAAAATTAGGAAAAGAACACTGAATAACAAAGAATGTCATGTACTGATAGCAGTTTATGAGCATAGGAGCTCTTGAATGACTGCCTATATAAGGAATGTGTTTGGTTAACTAGATATATCTTGAACTGGATCCTGACTGTGCCTGATAACGTTCCTTAGAACATGCTAGATTTGTGGTTTCAGTTATACCCCCAAGAATGAGTGGTGTGAGTTTTTCGCCCAAATGAAAACCCTGTTCCTCTTCACATGACTGAGACTCAGCTGGCCTGGAGCCCATCAGGGGGTCTAGACAAAAAACCAGTGACCAATCATCATCTACTTATTTTCACCCTCCCTCCTGCATAGCTGGGAACTGTAAACTCTTTGGCCAGGGCTGTCTGAGTACAAAGTGAGTTGTCTGTCTGGCTTCTTATTTCTACAGAATGAAATTTCCAGCTCTTTCCCTCCCACACAAAAGGGGCTTCGTGTCAGTTCACCAAACTACACCCCATTGGGAAAGCCCATGATATATCAATGGGGCTCCCCACTCCACATTTCCAAATGTGAATTGACATGAAAGTAGGGGATGGGAGAGGGATAGAAATGCACCTGGATTGGTCTGGGGAGCACCGGCAGGCACCCTGATGATACACTGAAGGAAGGAGGGGAATATCAGGTCCAAAAGGCAGTTTAGGGTGATCATGGGTGGCTTTGAACCCAGGTTATGGGTTGGGACTTCACTCTGGAGGCAATGGGGAGCCACGACTGGTTCTTTTTAAGACACTTTAAAAATATTTAAATTTTTTGTAGAGACAGGGTCCCACTATGTTACGCAGACTGGTCTTGAACTCCTGAGCTCAAAGTATCCTCCTGCCTTGGCCTCCTCAAGTGCTGGGATTATAGGCGTGAGCCACTGCACCTAACCTGTTACTGGTTCTTGAGATGAGGAGTTCAAGGTTCTAATTTGCACTGTAGGGAGATATTCTGGCAGCAGTATGAAGGAAGGAAGGAAAATTCTTGTTCACAGAGCTTGTTTGCAACCTTCTCATCTGTTGGAAAGCACTTTGTGAAGCCCCTCCTGGAGGAGTGTTTCTTCCCTCACTGTTCTCCCTAGCATCCCTGGCTCTTGGCCCGGTTTCTACCAGTAGCCAGCCCTTTTAAGCAAACAGTGTCACTATCACTCTATGAAAACAAGATGTCCGGGTAAGGAGCCCTCTCAACATGTGTCAGGATGAAATGTGCTCTTCTTGCCTCTGAGCCATTTTCTGCGTCCTTAACCCAGTCATCTCAAAGGATGAGAGAGCTGAGGTTGTCCTGGATCTATCGTCTGGTGGTCCCTCAGCCACCAGGGACAAGCTAGCAGCCGAGAGTCAGAATGCCAGGCTACTTGGGTCCCATCATCCTGGCCCTTTCTCAGCACAAACTTAGTCTCTCCCACAATCCTTTGTAGTGAGGTTTGCAATTTCTAAATTGCAATAGGTGGCTGAGACGGGAGATACCAAGTCAGACTGCCTGGGTTCATAGCTGTGTGACCTTGGGCAAATGAACTAACTTATCTGTGCCTCTGTTTTTTCACCTGTTGAATGGCGATAGTAATGATAGCAACATCATAGGATTGTGGTGTGAGTTAAATGACATAATGGAATTTTTGGACTTTATAAGGGCTCAATAATGATTTGCAAAAATCTCGTGTATTCCTTAACTCTGCCCACCTTGCAAGCTAGAAATGTAAAGCCCAGAGGGATTAAACCACTTTCCTAAAATGACAAAGATATGTTGAAGGCAGGTTTGGAGGCCTGGATTTCCTTCCATGATACCAAGGGCATGTAGACTAGCAGGAGGTCATTCCTGCCACTGATGAGCTCTATTTTTTCCCCTATCAGTTCTCTCCATCTGTGCAAGGCCAGAGAATCTAGCTGTGTGAGTTTTTCATCATTTGCCACTGCTCCAGACTCAGCTCCACTCATCCCCTGCTTGGAGAGCCTGCTCCTCCCCATATCTGATCCTGCCCCTGGAGACAGTGGTTCTCAGGGTTGAGCCTGCCTCAGTATCCCCTAGAGGGCTGTTTAAAACATATCTCTGCTCCCCCACCGCCACCACCTCCCCACAGTGTCTGATACAGTAGATTTGGGGTGGGGCACAAGAATTTGCAAGTTCCCAGGGGATGCTGGTGTGGTCAGGGCCACACTTTGAGAACCGCTGTTATAGACTGTTTAAAAATAACTTTATACATAAGCTCTGCAAAACTGATATCACCAATTCAGTTCAGTTACAACAAAGGCTCATTCGAATTCCTGGGATGTTTAAATTCAACACTATTTTTAAGAAAGACCAATGAGGCCATTCTCAGGTTACTTCCCCTATTAAGGAGCTAGTATGGTCAAATGGAAGTTCTTTGGGACTATAGTAAAAGGCATGGAGAAGAATGCTTTATAATTAGCATGTCAGTTGTTTCTTGTTCATGTTCCCAAATATCTAAGATTGGAGCTTGCTCATGAGAATGTGTCCAACATTTGTCATGTGACCTTGTTTGCAGACTATTTCCCACCTGGGTAGAGGATGTGTGAAACAAACCTTTCAGAAGTAGAACAAATGGGAAGTTTCTCCCTGTGCCAGTAAAGTGTTGCCTTGTTCCTTATTCTAATGGCACGACATTCTTAATTGAAATGAAATATTTTGAATATTGGGGTCTTTGCAATTTATAAACACCTGCCTCAAGAAAGCTGAGGAACATTTTAGATTCAGCTGCTCAAAAGCTAAGACCCTGCAGGGTTGTGGGGTTCCCTCAGCCATGGTGTGTTTAAGTCATGTTGGCAAATTTCTTGGATACCCTTCCAACCAACATAGAATTTAATTCCTTTTCCATGAATATGGTCCCACTTTAGTGACTCGATTCTATAGAACAGAACATGGATGAAGTGATGCTATGCAGCTCCCAGGGTAGTAATAAAGGCAGTGTTTTCCCCTGGGCTCTCTCTCTCAGTACACACACCTTGGGAGCCCTCAGCTGACAGGAAAGAAGTCTTGGTATCCCGAACCTTCCATCCGAGGGCAACCACGTGGAGAGACCTTGGAGGTCCAGGAGGTCAAGGGAGGGTCCCAGCTGTGTGTGTCTTCCCAGCCTCTAGCCCAAATAAATGAATGAACGAGCTTCAGGTGATTCCAGCCTCTGGCCTGCAAGCTCCTCCAAATGACACCGAATGGACAGAGACAAGCTGTCCCCACTGAGCCCTGCCAAAATGGTGATTTGTGAGCAAAATACATGTTGGTTTCAGCCATATGCCTCGGGATGCTTTGATATGCAGCCCTAGGTGACAGAAACATCAAATGTGTACATGCAGAATTATTAAGGTTTCTGAAATGGGAGTAACCAAGACACAAAGTGTTTTAGGCAACAGCAGACTGGGGACAATGGCCAAGGGTTACTCAGCTGAAGAACTGTCTCTAAAGACTGAACTGTGTTGGCCTTCAGAGAGGGATCAGCAGATATGGAGAAGGCTCTAAATCAGCGATAATCTCTGTCTCGGGTTTGCCAGAAGTTCTGTCTGCATTGTGTTGTTTTCCTCCGAAAGGCTCTTATCCAAAGGCCTATCCAGTCTAAACCCAGAGTGCCTCGTGGAAATCTCACTACTACAATACAGTAAATATTAACACAAGGGCCTTGAATTCAGGCACTGGGTTCTTTCCAATACAAATACTCAACAATTTGTTTATAAACAGCATCTCCCCATTTCCTCTTATGGTGACTATTTACCATCTTTGCTTTGCAGCCTCATGTATCCCAGAGGTTTTTATGTGTGTGTTTCTTTCTTTTGTAGTCTAACATCATTTCTGGCATCCTTAGCTCTCTTGAGTTCTGTTTCCCCACACTGTATAGTCTTCCCAAGGCTCCCTATGGTGCAGAATGTGCAGGGTGGGTGGGCAACGGTTTGGGTCATGTGCTTTGGAACATGGTTCATGCCATTGCTTCATCACTGGTGAAGCTCTTGGACAAATCATCGAACCCTCTGAACCTCAGTTTTCTCATCGGTAGCACATCGTGGCAGGCCCTGGCTCATAGGAAATGCCTTAGCCTGGTGTCGGTGGTCACTACTGTTAACTGACCCCTTCACCTTACGTTTCTTCTTGGGGCAGATTATCCATTATGGGACTCTCTGCCAAGCAAGGCAAAATATTAAACATTTCTAACTGAATCTCCCTCCCTGGTTATGTGATGAAGTGAGGGAGATGGAAAAGCTTCATAAATGCTACACGTGTAAGAGAACATCAGTGTGGGTTGTTCTCAAATCCAGCTCTGACAAGCATGAGCCCAAGGACTGGCTCCTTGCAAAAGGATGCTGCTTGGTCCACAGCTGAGCATGGACAGAGTCTCAGATGTGATCATTCCCATTGCAACGGCCTTGCCCGGGGCTTAGAACTGCGTGGGTGCTCCAGAGACGGGAGCACCTGTTAATTAGAGTCCGTGTCAGGTTTGGAGTGAGGCAGGTCTGGATCCTAGCTCTGGATTAACTACTCACCATCTAGGTGACTAGACAATTTCCTCAGCTTTGTTTTTCGAAATCTTTGTTTTTGTCTGTGATCCACAGTAGGAAATACATTTCATGTCCTGATCCAACACACACACATACACACACACACTCCTGAAAAAAAAAAGCTTCCTAGAAAAATATTTACTACTCCTGAAACACTCTTACTTTTTCAGTTAAAAGAAATTCTGGTTGTAATCCACTAAATTGATGTATTACCTACTGATGGATTGTGACCTGAAGTTTGAAAACACTGTTTAACTTTGCTAAGAGTGTCTTTTAATTCCCTTGTTTGTAAAAAGGAGGATGATATACTTTGTAGGATAATTCTTAGGATTAAGTAAAATAACATGCAAAATCTCTGGCACAGTGCCTGGTACAACCTAGGTAGTCAATGAATGGGAGATGACAACATCATCATCATCGTCATCATTTAGCCCATATTAGCAAAACAAAATTGAGTAAAACCAAAGAGATTAATAAAAAGCTAAAACTATTCTTTATGATTCTTCCAGTTCAGGGGTCAGCAAACTGCATCCATCTGTGGGCCAAATCTAGCCCACCACCTGTCTATGTAAATACAGTTTGATTGGAACACAGCCAGGGTCATCTGTTTAGATATTGCCTATGGTAGCTTCAGTGCTTCAAGAGCTGTGTTAATTAGTCGTGACAGAGACCATGTGGCCTGAAAAGCCTTCAATATTCACTATATGCCCTGTACAGAAAATTTACCAATCCCTGTTTTAATCAATGGAATAATATGCAGCCCACTCAAAAAAAAAAAAGCTTGTGAAGGCCATGTGGCAACATGGGAAAGTATTTATAGTATAAAAAGTGGGAGAAAGGGAAGTTTCTTTGGAAGAAAAAAAAGATCTCCCTGAAAGTCACTAAAGTATCTCCACTGCAAAGCAAGAGGCAGGCAGATGCCGAGAAGCTGGTAACCATAGTGATTTTGCGGCTGCCCCCAGGCTCCTGCCCATGGTGCCTGAGCCAGGGGTGGCAGGACTGTGGGGAGCAGGGATTCCTCTGGGTGAATGACCCCAGTTTTGTCTCTGGGCCTCTTACCCTCCTGTCCTCCAGCTCAGATGGGGCTCACTAAGTGGGGAGGAGTGGCAGTTTCAAATTCCCAAGTGGGGCTGGCAGGAAAGCCGGCCAGCCTGCCTGCCGAGCCCACAAGCCAAACATCTGCTTAGACAAAGACTTGGAAGTCCCTTGCCCACAAATATGTCCCTCTATTGGGGCTGGAGTTGGGCTGAGCCGCCAGCTGCTGTAAGTTTCCATCTGAAAGACAGACCTTTGGCGGGGAGGGAGGGGACAGAGGCCTCCCGTCCCCCTTCAGCATTCTTGTGGGGAAATGGGGCAGAGGGGTCAGACTGTGCTCCCAGCATCCTGGAGGATGATTTGGGACCATATTCACACGTTTTTATGACTGTGGGGAACATCTTCACTTCTCTCAACCGACTGTCCTCCTCCTAAGTTTGCTCTTTTGGGGCAGTCACTTGGCCTGAGGAAGGAGTGGTTGGGGAAGGGGCAAGACGGGGAGGCGCCCGGCAGGAATGGTAAATGCTAAAGAGTAGAGATCACATTAAAGGCTATGTTCTGGCTTTCTTTCCCCTTTCTTCAGTTACAAGTTTGGGGTGTGGAGAAAGGCGGAAATTCCTGGGCAAAATAACCATGCCCGGGAAATCTGTGTATTTAATTTCTGAGAAAATATTCAGCAAGCTCTCTAAATGCAGGGCAATGGCTTGGTGGAGCTGCTAACAGTTAGAACATTAAGATCATTGCCCACCCAGCTCAGGGGCCCATCAATTCCATCCAGGTGGGGAGCGCAGGGCTTGGAGAGTGCGCAAGGGGCTCCCACCAGCCTGGTGTGAACGGGTCCAGGTTGCTGGAGTCCTTTGGCCATGGAGATCTCTGATACTCAAAAGGCCCACAAGAACCCACAGTGGGTGGAACTGGGGGTGGACAGGGGAGTCCTTTCATTGTTCTCAGTATGCAGATAAAAGGCTCCCAAATGCTCAGTGGGCTGAGCTGTGAGCTACCCCATACACTGCTGCCCACCCTGGAGAACCTAAACACTCACATATATACCCCCTGGCATGGTTGGACCCACCCTGCCAAGGCCCCACCCCAACACAGCTTCAGACTTCACTCTGCCAGTGAAGCAGAAGGACTGGGGATTGAACCGAAGCCCCACTCTCATCAGCAAGTGGGGTAACCTCACTGTGCCCCAGGTTCCTCATCTGCGAAATGGGTATCACAACCCCAACCTCTCTCACTGGTTGTTACAAAGAGTTAAAGAGGTTTATTACTTGGGAGGTTGAGGCGGGAGGATGGTTTGAACCTGGGAGTTTGTGGCTGCCTGCAGTGAACTATAATCCTGCCACTGCACTCCAGCCTGGGTGAGAGAGTGAGAGCTGTGTATCTAAAAAAATAAAAAATAAAGAAATTGAGACCTTGCACAGTGCCTGCCGCAGCCTCACAGTTTCCCCTTTCTTCCCTTGATTCTCATCTTGTCTTCTTTCCTACCCTCCATCCCCGCACAATGGGACATGTGAGGAAAAGAGGGAGACTAAATATTTTTGAATTGTATTGGCCTCACTGACTGAAAAGGGCTCGCTTCTTCAGGGGTGACCGCGGGTGCGGTAGCATCTGGGACTGGGATTTTTCAGGCTTGGTATTGCCCCATGAAGAGGGATTACTCTGATAACTTGGTGGCCAGAGGAACCTCCCATGATATCCTGCCTCTCCTGACCTCAGTGTAATAATAACACTTTCAGAGGACTGCCCTGAGGTAGGCATGGACAGCCACAGCTTTTGGTTCATTTCTGAAGTGGACCGAGTTGCTAAGGCTAATTTTAGGTGGCCCCGTCCTGTCAGTAGGGCCCGTCTGCTGGCCTGGGGTTGGGAAGCTGGGGGTAGGGTCAGAATCTGCTCACTGTGTTCAGATCCGTGTAACTGACAGCCCCGGCCATGCAGGTGGGCTGGGCTCAGACGGCAGTGCGTCCTGGCCACCACTGTTATCTGGGCTCACTCAGAACATGGCCCCTTATTAGGAACTCCATACAGGCATTTTGGCAATAACACTCCTCTGGTGTGGACATTATTTTCCAATGAGGATGGTTGGGTGGGGGGGCTGGGTGGGAGGACTTGGCAGGCTGACCCTGCCATCGCTCCAATAGGCCCCCTCCCAAGGACTCAGAGGAAGGACGTCCGCCAGCAGGTGGACAAGGTGGGAGGGAGCCGAGGGAGCTCACAGCTGGTGTGTGGGGAGGGTGGGTGTAGGAGAAAGTGGGGCCCTGGCCTCAGATTGCAGAGACTTAGTGTCATCAGGGATGGGGGCCGTCAAGGTAGGGTACAGAACATAGTGTGGTAGATTCTGCACCTGTGCTTCCAGAACTCTCCAGGAACAGGGAGGCTTATGCAGTATTCTCAAAGGTGGGCTCGCTTGGGGTAATCCACCGCCCATCCCACATAAATAAATACATACATAACTTTGGGAGGCCGAGGCGGGTGGATCATGAGGTCAGGAGATCGAGACCATCCTGGCTAACATGGTGAAACCCCGTCTCTACTAAAAATACAAAAAATTAGCTGGGCATGGTGGCAGGTGCCAGTAGTCCCAGCTACTTGGGAGGCTGAGGCAGGAGAATGGAGTGAACCCGGGAGGTGGAGCTTGCAGTGAGCCAAGACCGCACCACTGCACTCCAGCCTGGGCGACAGAGCGAGACTCCATCTCAAAATAAATAAATACATACATACATACGTACATACATAGAGCCAGGAGGCCAAATACATCTGGAAAATGCCGATGTTACCATCTAGACTCTCACTCTAGGCCAAATTGGTGATATCATTTCTGCTGAGCTCACATCTAAGGCACTTTTTAACACTGTTAGCAGCGGTCCTCAAAGCGTAGCCCCAGACCAGCATCATCCGAGGACTTGTTAGCAATGCACGTGCTAAGGCTCCACCCCGCACCTACTAATAAGCTCTGGAAGTGGGACCCAGCCTTCTGGAGTTTAACAAGCCTTCCAGGTGATTTTACTTTAAGGACCACAGCATTGGCCAACTAAAGGCTCTGAGAAGTTCTGCTGTAAAGAAACCCATGTAGTTTCTTTCACTCCTGCTGTAAAGAAACTCATGTAGTTTCATGTTCACTCTAATGTCTCCTGAGCCAGCCACATGATCCTTCTATGGTCCAAAATATCTGGTAGCTCTCCTAGGAATAAGCTTTGGGAAATGGGAAAGAGCATAGACTTGATTTTAGGCAGATGTTCATTTGAATCCCAGTTCTGAGGCACAGCAGCCTGGGGAGGCACAGCCACTTCACATCTTGGGGCAGTTGTAAGCTTTAAATCAGATACTTGCTTAGTCCTGTCCTTGGTTCAGGCAATGCCCAGGGACTTGCCGACACTAACGACAAACACAATGAACACGATTAAGATGATAAACAGGCAGGTGTTACAGATACAGTTCCCCGTATGTTCACGTCTCTCTTTTTGCCTTTCGTTTTTCTCCCATAAATCTCTGTTCGGTTTTGGGGTGTTAGGCTGAGTCCTACAATTTCTTCCCCACACCTTTATTTTCAAGTTGAATGCCTGGACCACTTCTTGCAAAAATCATTGCCCTTTACCAGGGGAGCAGAAGTCAGGCTTCCTGCCCGATGCTTGGCTCTGGAAATTGTTCCATGCTGCCCTTTTATGAGAAAGGAGAGGGCGCAAGCATACAGCGTGGCCAGCACACACGTCCACTTGATGTGAATGCTGGTGAGGCAAGGCAGACGGGTCAGGAGTGCAGCCCACACCCACTCCTAATGATGGGGTTGCTGGGAACACACTGTCTGTGGCCTGTCAGCCTATCTAGCTACCCTTATCAGGATTCACTCCCCTGCTTCAAGGAGGTAAAAAGGGAGTTAAATAAGGGCACACGGTCTTCTTCCTGCCTGGAACAAATAACAAGCAGGGTTTTACAACTTAGCATCTTGCCACAGAAAGGGTATTGGATCCAGGTTCTGCCCTATAGAAACCGTGGGATCTTAGAAAAGTTACCTATTATCTTTGAATCTCACCTGTAAAATGGGTTTGGTAAAATTCACCCTACCACACAACTATGAGAATTAAAGACAGACCCTGACAGTGTGAGCATAGTGTTTGGCACAGAGCAGGGGCTTAATAAATGCGGAATTGGAATCGCGCCTTCCCCCTAGGCACATTGGCCATCCAAATAGATCCCATTTTTTAAGGCTTCAGTTCAAACTTTCATTCATGGGTCACATATTTATTGAGCAACAGCTATGTATATCAATGCAAATAAAGAGATGAACAAGATCTCAGCATCTACAGACGGTGACAGACGTCAATTCACTAATTACATAATAATTAAATTAAAATTGTGGTTGGGGCAGGGACATAGAAGTCTGTCTTCCACAGCTAGCCCAGCCCAGCCCAACCAATAAAGGCTTCCTTTGGAATCCCTACTTGTTTTCTAACTTTGGCCTTTTCCATTTACTGTCTAGTATTGCTATTTAAATGCTTCCCAAGTTCACAATCATTTCCTAAAGCTGACTGTAGGCAAGGACCCGGGTTCTCGGGCTGCCTTTGCCTTTGTTCCACACTGAACAAATATGCGAGGCTCAGTCAAGAATAAAATACGATGTCAGATCCACATGTCTCTTGGGAATGGTGATTCGGAAATGCTACAGTGACTTAGAGGTCTCCTTCCAACTTGGAATTATCTAGTATTTAGGGTTTATGAACAAACAGCTATTGGAGGGTGGACAGAAGCCAGGATCAGGGTGGGGCGGGAAAGACCAGTTTATAGACCATGGTAACTAGATCTAATATTTTTTTCTTTTTTATATCCCTAGGACATGTACTCTTCCTGAGAAATGGGCCTTTTATGCGTCACTGCCAAATCTGTAGTAGAGGAAATAAATCTTGTTCTTTGGTCTTAGAGTTCTCAGATAAAACAGCTCCTTGGAAGGCAATCCCAGATGATGCTAATAAGATGGGGCTTGGAGATGGAGAATGCAAGTTTTAGATGATTAGCTTGAGTGACTCCAAGGGAGAAAGAGTCTGGCCCTCTCTGGATGTGGCAGCAGCTTCGTTTGGGCTGGCATTTCCCTGGGTCGCCTGGCTCACGGGTGACTGCCAGCCTGTTCAGCAAGGTAGATAATGTGCTTGGGGATCTCATGTGCTGGGACTTCTATCTCCAAAAGTTAATTGCCATAGAAACAAATGAGGACACTTGGTTGATGGGGCAGGGGGAGCAAAAGGTAAAACGGGCTGGGGACCAGAAACGCAGTGCACACTAGACCCACGTGGTCCAGCTGCAAGCATTCTTTTCGCCTTCTATGGGGCAGTTTAAGACAAACCAAGCCATGAGGCTTTCATCTCCCCAACGCTGGCTTCTCCTTTCTGTTTTCTCATAATGGCCCCCAGTGGCTCACTCCTCAACAGCATGTCTTCCACACTGCCACTTCCTATGGGTTGAACGTCCCTTCCAAAAACTCAGGTTGAAACATAATCCTCTGCATGGCAGTATTGAGAGGTGGGGCCTTTAAGAGATGATTGGGTCGTGAGGGCTCAGGCCCTCCGGAATGGATTAATCCACTCATGGCTTAATAGATTAATGGGTTATCACACGAGTGGGACTGGCTTCTAAGAAGAGCAAGAGAGACCTGAGTTAGCACACCCAGGCCCCTTGCCACGTGATGCCCTGAGCCACCTCAGGTCTCTGCAGAGAGTGCTCACCAGGAAGAAGGCCCTCACCAGATGCAGTCCCTCGGCCTTGGACTTCTCAGCCTCCACAGATGTATGAAATACATTCCTTTTCTTTATAAATTACCCACTTTCAGGTATTCTGCTATAAGTAACAGAAAATGGACTAAGACACTGCTAGAGGAAACTTCTGCAAGCACAGTGTGGACCATGTACCTCTGACCAAAAGCCTGTCCCTGACCTTTGGAATGAAGTCCTAAGTTCATGGCATTCTGCAGTTTGGGGACAGTGTCCTCTGCTCGTTTGATTTCCTGGGGTATAGAGACTAATACAAGCTAATCAGTATTTGACTAATGAATGGATGGATGGAATGAACCCTCCAGGAATCCAGCCTCTGCTGCCCTCCCCAGCCTCATGTCCCCAGCTCCCAAAGCATGCCACACTTTCAATCACATGAGACTTCTTTTAATCTAAATGCACTGTGCTTTCTTGAACTCCTGGCTCTTTTTGCAAATGCTTACCTCTTTAAGGGGGTACACATCCTCCCCTCAAAGCCTGAAGGCTTGGATGACCCCTAGACATTCTTCATAGACCAGCTTGTACCTCACCAGCTTCTTGAAGCTTACCCTCACCACCAAGCAGGCTTAGATGTCCCTTCTCTAAACTGTTTCGGTTTTTCCTGTGACTTCCACTGGACTATGAGCCTTTCAAGGGCAGTGGTATTGTGTCATTTTCCATGGGACAGTGCCTGGCACAGAGTAAATGAGCAATCAATATCTGCGGAATGCACAAATTCATGAATAAATGCACGAATGAGGGAACAAAGCCCCGTGATGGGGCCCTGACTGTCCAGCCCCGGGCCTGCATGGTTTCAGCCTGGCTGGAAGCATGGGAGAAACTTACGTATTCCACTTCTTTGGACGGGTCACTGAGGCTGCCGTTGGTGGTAGTGGCAGTGGTCTCTGCCCCCTCTGGCTTTTCCTGTTGCTTCCCCTCCTCCTTGGGCAAGCCACCCTGCCCCGGGAGTGCCACTTCTCCCACGCCGAGGGCCTCGCTCTTATATTGCTTGACAAATTCTTCCATCAGTTTCAACTCGTTCTCCAAAAGTCCACGGCAGCGCGAGGGATCCTGGTCATAGATGGGGAGCTGGTGCATGAGCTGGCGGCGGCGGTAAAAGGCGCCCTCTGTGCCTGTCACTGGCTGCTTCTCCTTGGGGATGAGCTCCATGTACTGCAGTCCCTAGGGAGGAGGAGGAGGAGGAAGAGACAACATGATGTGGACGGGGCTTCATCAGTCAAAGAAACTACGACAGAGCTACCTAAAACTAAAAATGCGTTCTCTTCCAGCATTCTCAGCAACTGAAAGTTTTTATTTTCTTAACTTAATGCAGTTAGATTACTTTTGTAATTTTAGAAAAATACAAAAGCAATACTGTCCATTGTGACAAATAAAACACACATAAGAGAAAAAACTTTAGTAAAGGAAAAACATGCATCCCTTAGCTACCTTGTGTATGTAGGGAGTGTTCTATGTCTCAATCTTGGTGATAGGGCCATGGAAGTGTATCTGTGTCAAAGCTCGTCAAGCCGTACACATCAGATGCATGCACTTTGCCATATGCATACTGTATGATCGTGTTCTACATGACGGCATTTCAGTCCACGATGGGCCACATATACCACAGTGGTCCCATAAGATTATCATACTCTTTTTTTGCTGTACCTTTTCTAGGTTTAGATATATTTATATATACAAATATTGACTGACTATTGTGTTACAATTGCCTATGGTATTCAGTACAGTCACATGCTGTATAATTTGTGGCCTAGGAGCAATAGGCTATACTGTGTAGCCTAGATGTGTAGTAGGCTACACCATCTAGGTTTGTGTAAGTGCATTCTTCTTTTTTTTTTTTTTTTTTTTTTTTTGAGATGGAGTCTTGCTCTGTCACCTGGGCTAGAGTGCAGTGGCATGATCTCGGCTCACTGCAAGCTCCACCTCCCGGGTTCACGCCATTCTCCTGCCTCAGCCTCCCGAATAGCTGGGACTACAGGTGCCCACCACCACGCCCAGCTAATTTTTTGTATTTTTAGTAGAGACGGGGTTTCACCCTGCTAGCCAGGATGGTCTCGATCTCCTGACCTAGTGATCTGCCTGCCTCGGCCTCCCAAGGTGCTGGGATTATAGGCGTGAGCCACAGTGCCTGGCCGTGTTAGTTCATTCTTTGACATTCACACAAAGACAACATCACCTGAGGACACATTTCTCAGAACAAAACCCCAGCATTAAGTGGTGTATGACTGTCCTTTGTTTTAAAAAGGATTTTAAAAACTTACACCTTATTGGCTCATGGTAACAGCTTGCCAACAACTTTGTGTTTATCCTTCCAGACTATTTCCTATGCATATTTATTAAATAAGGGCACCCAGTCTTCTTTCTGCCTGGAACAAATAACAAACAGGGTTGTACTTAATGTATTTAAATGCTATTTTCTGTGCGTGTGTACCATTTAACATGAGTCCTTGGTCAGTGAGTTCTGTTTCTCCTGTGATTGGGCCAGCCCACGTCATAGTGTGGGACAGGGAACAATCTTGCGTGTGAGAAAGAGACACTTGTTTGCATCTGCTAATTTGTGCTATATCTGTTCGTTAAGTAGCTAGCTCTCTACTTGCTAATAATAATCATTATTTTATCGCTTATTCTCCAAGGAACACTGTAGTTTTCAATTTTGGATGGCAGTGGAAAGAGAAAGGAGTCTACATTTACTCATGGGCTAGGTTTTCCATCAGAATTTGAATAAAGCTCATTTTGCTTTGTTCTCTGACTTTCAGTTACTGGTAATAATTACATTTACTAGTTTGCCTCTATCCCCAAAGAAAAGTTGCTGCTTTTAAACCTCTTCTTTAGTATCATTTGCTAGATGGTAGCCAGTTGATAAAACTCTTACAGTATAATGTCAAAAGTTATGCCAGCTGGCTGCCCTCACAAAACCTGTGTCCCACTCGGCTCTCTCTTCTCACTGGCCCCACAATTGATGGGCTTGATTTCTACCTTCACTCATGGACTTACACCTCCCCCTGCCCCTGCCCTCTCTTGTCTTTCCTGTTCTTACAAGCAGCACTGTATGCTTTGGTCTCTTTCTAGTCCTTAACCATTCCTAGTGTATTTGAGCTGACCCTCTAGCGGGACAGTTCAATCCCTGAGGGCAGGCCATGTCCCTTCTACTGTAGTAGCAAGAGCAAAGGCTCCGGAATCAGCTTGTCTTGAATGGAAATCCTGGTTGTAGGCATGCCGGCGGTGTGACTGTGGCCATGTCATGTCGTCTCTCTGCACAGGTTCTTCAGCTGTAAAAATGAGGATCGTAAACCCTAGGGTTGCTACAGGATTACTTAACAGAACCACAGCGCCTACCAAGCTGGTCCAACCACAGCCCATGGGCCACATATGGCCCAGGACAGCTTTGAATGTGGCCCAATAGAAATTTGTAAAAAATTCGTAAACTTTCTTAAAACATTATGATATTTTTCTGTGATTTTTTTAAGCTCATCAGCTATCGTTAGTGATAGTGTATTTTATGTGTGGCCCAAGACAATTCTTCTTCCAGAGATGCCAAAAGATTGGACACTCCTAATCTACGTGCTACTGAGTTTCTCTTTCCTTTTTTTTTTTTTTTTGTTTTGTTTTTGAGACAGATTCTCACTCTGTCGCCCAGGCTGGAGTGCAATGGCCTGATCTTAGCTCACTGCAATCTCTGCCTCCTGGCTTCAAGCGATTCTTCTGATTCTCAGCAGGAGAATCCTGAGTGGCTGGGATTATAGGCGTGAGCCATTACACCCGGCTAAATTTTGTACTTTTAGTAGAGATGGGGTTTCGCCATGTTGGCAGGTTGGTCTTGAACTTCTGACCTCCACCCACCTCAGCCTCCCAAAATGCTGGGATTACAGGTGTGAGCCACTGCACCTGACACTCTTGCTTTTCTATCTGTGGCTTTTCTCTTTTCAAATCTCTGATTACAGTTAGACTCACCAGCTACATATGTCAAAGTAGTGTCCCTCAATGGACACAGTGTACAATAATCCTGCGAAAAACTACTAACATGCAGATTTCTGGGCACCAAGCCCCAATCAAGATCTCCATCCAGTAGGTGAGGTGTGGGGTACAGGAATCTGCATTTTTAACAAGAATCCTGGTAACTCTTATGCAAGACGTTGGCTCCTGGACTTTACTTGCACTACTGTTTCAATAAAATACTAGCAAACAAAAAAATTAGTGAGATAAACAACTGGGATTCTCAAGCACTGGACAGAAATCTGAGGAAAGGCCAGTGGATGATTCCTAGCTGCTTCAAGCTTTTGCAAAATGTAAGGATTCTCAAGGAAGAAATACGAATTTTGCTAACACCTGAGAGAGGCCTAAATGAGCTCTTAGTCTGCTCCAAGTTATAGTCAGAGATTCACATTCTTGATCAGAATGGTGTAATTTAAGTAGATGTTCATTTTAGATTTGCTGGCTTTGCAACATGAATTTTGTTTCTCTCAAAACTGAATATTTTTACTTCATTTACCGCCTGGGCAACATTCCTAATTAAAAAAAAAAGTCAACCTTGTCTAAAATCGCTTTTTCTTAGAAAAGTATAATTAAATCATTATGGACATAAGGTATTTCATGGTTTATTAATTAAAAAATATGCAAAGGCAACTTCTAATAGTAGAATCGACAAGGTCTCAGGTCAATAACATTTCCCCATCAGTATGACTGGTAACTGTCTGAATATTAATGTGTTCACAAGTAACTGTCCAATTTGGCCTCATTTATATATTTGTTTTTATTGAACATAATTCTTACGCATGGGTGAGTCCCAGCGATGGGGAGATTAGGGGAAGATACAGGTCAGGGCCACAGCCTGAGAAACTGTGAGAGGCAAATTGTTCATCCTGGACAACCATTTTCCATTTCTGTGCCTGACCCTGACTCTGAACCTTAGCACCCAGTCTCCTGATTCCCATCACCGAGGTGGCCGCTGCTAGGTTCATCCTCCTAGAACCCATCTGGCCCATAGCTTATCACTTGGGGCTGGACTCATTTGGGAATTGAGGGAGTGAACACGGAAATTCATGCTGAAATGCATATTGTACAGATGCTGCTGCTGTCTGATTTTAGGGAGCAGTGGTGAGGAAGCTAGGGTTGTTGTGGGGTGGGGGAGTACAAGTCTAGGGCTTGGTACCTGCTGGGATTCATAGTAAATAAATTCTGGGAAACAGCACAGAAAGGGGAAAGGCAGGTGACCTGAGCTCCCGTGGGACTCAAATTGAGGGGTGGCTGCAGATGCCTCATTGGTCACTCTGCCCTAGATCCCAGAGGACACCTATCTGAGACACCTTCTGGCACTGTAAGCTCACAGCATACCCAGCTAATCCCAGATATGTCTGCACACTTCTGAATGCTTTTCAAGGTGCTTTCTCAGACACAAGAGACGACCTGGGTGGTGGAGTGTCAGGAAGTCAGGGTTTTAGGTCCAGTCCCCCTGCTGCTCTCTGTGTCAGACCGAGAAAGTATCTCCTGGGCCTCAGTTTCCTCATCTACAAAGTTCAGGGTAGACTATGTAATCCCTAGGGTTCTGACCATCACGAGAAGTCCCTGGCAATCTCGCTCACTGGTCACCACAACCAAGAGAGAGAGAAGAGCAATATCATTAACCCAAGTTTACAGCTCAGGAAAGGGGAAGGAGACGGTAGATTCCTGTCGAAGAGGCCAAGACAGTCCACCAACCACGTGGATGAGCAGAAGCCCCTGTGCATCACACAGCTGCAGAAATATCTGGGAAGGGCTTCGTCCTGACCCCGTCTTAGGAGACTGGGGTATCTGGTAGTTTTCTTCTTGATCAGTATGAAATTACAGGTGGCTTTTAGCACAAATATGTCAGTCAGGAGGTCTGAAGAATCTCAAACTTTAGGGTGCATAAGAATCACTGGGAGACCTTGTGAAAAGTTTTCTGGGTCTATCCTTAGGTTCTGATATAGGAGGTCTGGAGGGCCCTAGAAATGAGCACTTTAAGCCAGGAGTGGTGGCACATGCCTGTAATCTCAGCACTTCCAAGGCTGACCCAGGAGGATTGCTTGAGGCCAGCCTGGGAAACATAGAGAGACCTCATCTCTACAAAATACTAAAAAATCAGCCAGGTGTGGTGGCACATGCCTGTAGACCTGGCTACTTCAGTGGCTGAGGTGGGAGGATTGCTTGAGCTCAGGAGCTTAAGGTTATAGTGAGCTATGATCACACCACTGCAGTCTAGCCTGAGCAACATGTCTGAAAATCTATCTATCTATCTATCTATCTATCTATCTATCTATCTATCTATCAATCATCTATCTGTCTATCTATCTATCTATCTATCTATCTATCTATCTATCTATCAGCAGTTTAACAGTTTCTCCTGGGTGGCTCTGACACAGGACATCCCAGGGTTGGGTCTTCTCTGGGGGCAGTGAGTGGGGAAAGAGGATGTGACCAACAGAGGCAGTGAGAAGTGGCAGCTGGACGGCCAACAGGCGGGGGCAGGCACAGAGCCCTGCAGAGATGCGTTAGGGTGTAGCCTTGGGTGGCAAATTTGCTCACACCGTCCCCTTCCTATTTCTTGCCCAGGGCCTGCCCCTGCTTCCAGAATCTAAAGAAGGATTTTGGAGAAGTGGAAACAAAAGCTTAGCTCACTCTGCTAGAGTGGGGATCAGGCCTGACTAGCATCTTACTAACATCAAGTGCCAAAGCAGCCCCGTCCAGGGTGATTCGGCTCATGGGAGAGTAATTGCCCCTCCTGGGAAGACTGCTGACTTCCCCAGGTTCAGCAGTTGAAGAGATGATATGAACAGCCAACTCTTAGGGAGGGCTTGCTAGGCTCCAGGCACTCTTCCAAGTGCTTCACACACTTTAACCCATTTAATTCTCACAACAACCCTAGGAGGAAGGTACTAATGTTACCTTTTGGAAAACAGAGGCAGAGAAGTTAAGTAACCTCCCCAAGGTCACACAGCTAGTATGTGATAGAGACAGCTTTGAACCCAGCAGCATGGGTCTAAAGCCCTTCTCTGCTGCCTCTCTAGAAGATGGACGATTTTCCAAGAGGAAAAATGTTCCCCCATCTCTGGAGGCATTTCTTTTTGTCATCATTTCAGAGTGAGCAGGCTGTGTAAGTATCAGGTGGTAACAGGATTCCCCATTCCCTGGATGTGTCTGTTTCTCTGACTTTCCAGGGCCTGCACCCTTTTCTTCTGAGCTTTACAATAAATGGTGTGCTAGGGATCCTGGGGCAGCGGCTTCGCCAGCCGGATGTTAGTTGATCCCTGCGTTCACGGTGTCCTTTCACGGCTCTGCACTCGCTTTGGGTGTCTGTGGCTGCAGGGCTAATGTGCTTCCTGGCTGGAGCCTTGGAGAAAGGGATTTTCCCTTCTCAAGGACTCAGTGATCCTTTTGCAGCTCAAAGCTCCAGCTGGGGCTGGGCATGGTGGCTCATGCCTGTAATCCAAGCACTTTGGGAGGCCGAGGCGGGCAGATTGCTTGAGGTCAGGAGTTTGAGACCAGCCTGGCCAACATGGTAAAACCCCATCTCTACTTAAAAACAACAACAAAAAAATTAGCTGGGCATGGTGGTGTGTGCCTATAGTCCCAGATACTTGGGAAGCTGAGGCATGAGAATCGCTTGAACCCAGGAGGCGGAGGTTGTAGTGAGATCAGATCCTGCCACTGCGACAGAGGAAGACTCAGTCTCAAAAAAAAAAAAAGCTCCAGCCTCTCTGTCTTTGCATTGTCAATGCCACTGCATCCAGCTGCCACTGGTGTGTATTTTGTGATGCCTGGCCTTGCCTGGCTGGTCTGAGACTTCCACCACTGCTCCCTATTCACAAATGTTGCTAATCAAGCCCTCAGAATCCCTCTTAACATAGCCCTCCAAGCAACCACTACTGACTGGCATGGACTTGGGAAGGGGAGGACAGGGACAGAGGTTTGGGCCGGAGTCAACCACCTGGCACTGCTCTGACTCTGAAACAGAATCTCCCAGGTATCTCTCTGATACCTGACTACGTCATAGGAGCTAAATCATGTTGCCATAACCTTTAGCAGGAGGCGTTTTCTCAGACCAGTTGGAAAGGTTGGTTTAGGTTTTATGTTTTTCCTGAGGACCTTTCTTGATTTTTCTTTTTTCTGAGATGGAGTTTCGCTCTTGTTGCCCAGGCTTGAGTGCAGTGGCACAATCTCGGCTCACTGCAACCTCCGCCTCCTGGGTTCAAGCGATTATCCAGCCTCAGCCTCCCAAGTAGCTGGGATTACAGGCGCCCGCTACCACACCCAGCTAATTTTTGTATTTTTAGTAGAGAGGGGTTTCACCATGTTGGTCAGACTGGTCTCAAACTGCTGACCTCAGGTGACCCACCCGCCTCGGCTTCCCAAAGTGCTAGGATTACAGGCGTGAGCCACTGCACCGGGCCCCCTGAGGACCTTTCTGAGTTACTTGGTGCTCTGCAACCTGGTTGGGACATCTTGGATGGAGAGGTTCCAAGAATCTGTCTGTATCAGGAAAGAAACTAAAAATGCAAAGCAAAGTGGAAGGGAAGGCACTCCTGTACCCTGGATTAGGCAGTGAAACACACATGGGCTCTGGAATCCGGAGACCCTGTTCTGATTCTTCTTTTCCTGATTCTTCTGCCGGCAGCCAAGAACAGTAAATGGGCTTTATCTGACAAGTCAACCCCAGTCCATAGTGGTGACCTAGAGTGCTGTGTGAAGAAGGATCCGAGGGCCGATAAGCAGTCAATGGGAAACAGTACTCTGACTGATAAGCAATGCCTGCCATGGGTCTGGAAGCAGAGGGTGAGGTATGAGTAAGTGCCACCCCTGCATTGGCTCCTCACAGGCCTCTGTCTGCTCCTCTGTAAAATGAGCCTGTAACATACTCAGCACATAGGGAGTGGTGAGATGCTCATGAGATACATATACAAATGCTCAGTGGATGCTGGTTTCCTTTGTCTTCTCCCTTTTTCCTTCCCCCAAATCCTGGCTAGCTTTCAAAGCCACATTCAAGCTGCTTCCTGCTCATGATAGCCTTCCCTGAAAATGCTAACCCAGGGTATCTGCTCCTTCCTGCCTCCCCTCCCACCTGCCAGTTCGCCTGGTCTGGCCTTGATTGGTAGGGAAGAGCCCAAACTTTGGAGTCAGGGTGGCCTGAGTTCAAGACCCGGCTCTGTCACTTAAATCGGCTGTGGGACATTTGGCTAGCTGCATCGCTGCATCATCTCTCTGAGCCTCAGTTTCCTTCTTTGTAGATGAGGGTAATGATAGCATACTTCTAACAGTGCTGGAAAATTAGATGAGATTGTGCATGGACAGCTCCTAGTATAGTGGCTAGTACACAGTAAATACTTAACAAATATCCACAATTAGGCTTATTGTTGTCAGCATTTGAAGGCTTAAGAATTGCTCAGGCTTTCATTCTGGTTGCAAAGGATGAGAGATAGCAAAATTCGGTCCCATTCCCAAAATATAATCAGTCTTGATCATTCAGTAATCAAAAAAAAGTTGGTCAATTCCCACCTATGAGTGAGAACATGCGGTGTTTGGGTTTCTGTCCTTGCGATAGTTTGCTCAGAATGATAGTTTCCAGCTTCATCCATGTCCCTACAAAGGATATGAACTCATCCTTTTTTACGGCTGCATTGAACAATGAGAGCACTTGGACATAGGATGGGGAATGTCACACACCGGGGCCTGTGGTGGGGTGGGGGGTTGGGGGAGGGATAGCATTAGGAGATATACCTAATGTAAATGATGAGTTAATGGGTGCAGCACACCAACATGGCACATGCATTCATATGTAACAAACCTGCACGTTGTGCACATGTACCCTAGAACTTAAAGTATAATAATAATAATAAAAATGTTGGGAAGGTGAGTGGGAAGGGGGAGTTGCCCAATCTCAGAAATGGGACTTGCCCTGGACACCCAGATGCAGAGCAGACAGAGGGGTTCTTTATAGCCATGTGGTTTTATGAGCCAGCATTAATCACTGCCTGACGATGCCTTCCCCTGATTAGTCGGGGGTCAACGTGTTTGGGGTTTTCACCAGCTGGTCCCTGACACAGCCAGCTCTTTCATGAGCTGCTTGCTTTAGTTTCCACTGATATCCTGGACACCTGCTTGATAGCTTACCCAGACCTGGGACTGGAGGGAGACCTGAGCTCTGAACTACCAGGCATGTCCTGGCTCTGCTGTTGTTCTGTGGCCACACTCTGTGGCCTGGGACCAGCCCCTGTCTAGCACTAAAAGCTTTTGAAGGCCAATTAACCATTCTGTTTTTCCTTACATGTAAAACAACTCTGCCTTACAGGGTGATCGAGTTCATGGATGCTGAAGCGTTCTTTTAAAATGTGCTTTTGTTTATCAAAAAGTACAGATGAAGAAAAAAATCTTAGTCTCTCTTCACTTTATCTGGAAGGGATTTTCCCCCCTTAAGGCAACAGCTTAGAACTGTGCCTCTCAAATTCTCTTTGGCGAAGGATCAAGGTTTGTTTGTTTTTTTACTTATTGCAGAGTGATTTGTGGTCTCTCTCATGTGATTAGAATGTAGTGCATGCCCCATGAGATTTCAGTGTGAGTCTTACCACAGTGGAATTCTGTTCAATGATATGAGTTCTCATCCCATCACACAGTTGCATGTCAAATTGCTGTAACATTTTCCCAACATACATTCTCAATTTCTCTACTTTTTTCATTGGGTCCAGGTCACAAAGACTGTGTGGAACAGCTCCAGTCCACAGAGCATCTCTGGCCTAAAAGGTGACATTGCACTAAGACTCGTCACACCTATCCTGCACCCTGCACCGTCCTGGGTGCAGGGATGTTACAGTTTACAGGACAGGCAGGGTGTCTGCCCTCATATCTAGGCACAGAAAAAAGATAATCTGCTTGCAATAAAAGTTGTTAAAGAAACCAAAAGAAAGAAAAAATGTGATAGGATGGCAGGTGACATCTATTGTAAATTGAATATCTGGAGAAGGACTATTTGGGAAGAGCAAGGAAAGAACCTTTCAGAAAAGGAGCAGGACATGCAAAGGCCCCAAGGAGGGCAGGAGCTTGGTGTGTTCTAGCACTGGAAGGAGGAAGTCGGAGTGTCATAAGGTGTTGAGACGCTGGGAGTGAGAGCACAGTGATGGGAGCCATGGAGGAGCCTGAAGGATAGGGCCATGAAGGGCTCCCAAGGCACTCCTTTTCTTCTAGCAACTATTCAATTAAATGCCATGCTTGCATTTTTAAAATTGTTGAACCTTCTACAAATTGTATTAACTTACAGAAATCATCCAGCCTCTTGTTACTCCACGTGTGAGGTTCTGGGGACCAGTAGCATCAACATCACCTGGGAGTATGTCAGGCATGTGGTATCTTAGGATGGCCCTAAACTTGCTGGATGCATTTTGATAAGCTCCCCAGGTGATATCTACACATGTTGAGATTATATGAGCCCCGATCTGGTGCATTGGATCTTGAAGGTGGTTGCATGGGGAGTCATTTAAAATGGTCACATCTGATGATTTGGATTCTGTAGTCTGGAGCTTCTGGCTCAATGATCTGGGATGAGACCCGGGTATGGAGACCTTCTGCAGGTCCTGGGGATTCCAGTGAGCAGCTAGGGTGTAACCTTGTGTGAGTCACTTGCTGTCTCTGGACCTGTGTTCTTTCCACCCTCCTCAGGGTTTCTCTGATCATTTACTTGAGATTTCTCTGGTTGCTTTTTTTCAAGGTTGTATAAAACCAGTTTGGTTCTCCCTTCTAAGACCAATAGGTTTCAGCATTTAGGCAGAAGAGAGAACTGTTTCTCTGCTCTCCTACAGGTTTGCAAAGGGCATATCCCAGGCTACTTCGAGGGAAAATGAATATCTTGCAGATGGAGATAAGCACTCAGAATTTTGAGTGATAAACTATCTCCTGTTCAGAAGTGAGGAGCCCAAATGGAAAAATGAATGCCCCTGTACTAGAGCTGCAAGGCCTCTTGGGGTCCATATGAACACCTCCACCCATTTCATGGCTAAGGAAAACTGAGGCCCAGATAGTCTTCATTTTTCAACATCACATGATACAAGGGCAGGGCTAAAACCACAGCCACTCCTGTCATTTTTGTGACCTTGATCTCTTGCCACACCATGTTCGAAGTTCAGAAACACTTGACATGGCTAGTATTTATGAGGATAGGAAAACAACTGCTTGGTTGGGGAAGCTCTCTTACCAGTTTCTGGGTGACTCCAGGGGGTGCCCACTCGTAGGTGATGGTGTCAAAAGTGGGATCTTTCCCAGTGGCAATAGGGTTGGTCATGATCATCCGGTTCCTCTTGTAAATCCGGATGCCATCTCCGCCTTTCACCCGAGCAGTGAGGGTGGAATACTTGGAGTCCATCAGCAAGCGGCCAATTTTCCGATCGTCTTCTAGGTCGGAGGTTAGGCAGTGGTCCTCTTGGCTGCATTTGCAAGACTTGCATATTTTCCTGGGGGTGGGCGGATGGGGACGAGTGAGATTAACCTCCAGGAAAAAGAGGCAGATTCTCCTGCTAGCAGCATCTACCCTTTTGAAAGCAAGCTAAAACTTTAAGTTGGAAAGGTTAGCAGCAGACAAATGGTAACCTGAGACAAAAAGGCCTTTGGAATTGGGAACTGCATTTGGGAAATGACAGTGTTTATATTAATCTATCAGTGAGGAATGTAGGATATAACTTGTGCTGGTAAAAAGAGTGGCATGTTTTCCTCCTGGTGGTTGCCATGGCAAAGGCTGATTTGTTCATCAGAGATGCTCTAAAGCTGGGCTGGAGTCTGTGTGGCCCATAGCCTAAACTTGGCCCACAATCTGCTCTTGTAAATAAAGTTTTATTGGAACACAGCCATGACCATTCATTAACATATTGTCTGTGGTTGATATGGGGCAACAATAGCAGAGTTAGTAGTTACAACAGAGAGTATCTGGCTCACAAAGCCTAAAATATGTACTTAATTTCTGGCCCTTTACAAAAAAAGTTTGCAAACTCCTGCTCTAAAGAATTATTAAAATTGTTTTCCAAGATCATAGCCTCAGAGCTTCAGCAACTTTTAAACTCTTTAGCATAAATACTGCCATTAGAATGCAGTGAATATTTTCTTCAAGAAATTTGTGAACAGGACCCAGCAGGGAGAGGGCTCAGAAAACCCCTCTGGCTGCGGAGATGGATGTTTGTTGGGAAGGCTTTGTCAGAAGAAGGAAACACATCCTGGGGAGGGTTCAGATTTACTAAAAAGTCTCATGCTTCTCTTTGACAATTAAAAACAAAAATCTGTGGCTACTTGGTGTCATGCTGTTAAGATTTAGAAAACAAGAGAGTTCCATGGCATGAGAGGAAAATCGCTCCCCTCCCTTTCCGGCCTGTCACCATGGGCAGCCTGTGCTGGGTCTCAGATGCTGTTCTGTATGCAACTTGAGAGATTGTTAAGTAAAGTGAGCAATGTCAAGGCCAACTGCAGGGATGAGGGAGGCCCAGCAAGAGAGGTCACTGCAGCTGAATGATCGGCAAGGCTGAGGGAACCCTCCTTTTCCCTCCTATACTCAGGAGGTAAATATGTCTGATTGAATATCACAAATGTTGATTGTGGGGCTAGTGGGGGCAAGCCTTGATGGTCTGCATTAGTGGTTCTCAACTAAGGTCAATTCTGTCCTGACGGACAGAATTAGCAATGTCTAGAGACATCTTCGATTGTTCCAGTGGGGTAGAGGAGTGCTATTGGTGTCTGGTGGGTAGAGGCCAGGGATGCTGCTAAACATTCTACATTCCACAGAATAGCTCCAACAACAAAGAATTGTGAGGCCCAAAATGTCAGTTGTGCTGAGAGGTTGGGAACCCCTTACTGAATACGAAGAGAAGAAGGCCTTGTTGTGACCTTTAAGGAGCTTACAGTTGGGATGGGAGAGGGAGAGAAAATCGGATGGAAATTATATAAAGTAGAATACATTCAGGGCAGAAGAGAGTTGCCTATAATCTGGGGGTAGTTCTACTGGCCTGGGCCAGTTCTCCAGGAGATTAGTATGTGTTACATAGAAAAAGACTTGGTGCTTAGTGGTCATGAGTTTGGAAAACAGTGGGCTAAGGGAGGTTAAACACCTCTCTTTAGTGCAAAGCTACTCCTTTGACTTTGATACAGTGATGTGCAGCATGACATTTTGAATGCTACTGGAGAAGCTTGCAGTACAAGTTCACATTTAGTGGGCTGCAATTTGAGAAATGTTAAAATTGACAATCTCAAGGATGTGTTCCAGTAGCAAAAAGGAGAATATGACCCTAAGGGTGCTGCAGGGAATAAATGAGAAGGTTTTCCTTCTCAAAAAAAATTAAATCAATAAAAATAAAAATGGGTTGTTTTGTTTTGCATTTTATTCACAATCAATAATATTCTCTTGCTTATCCCTTTTTGGAGCCAGGCATGAGGAGCCTGCTTCTTTAAGAAGACAGGCACTAGGCAGTATCAGTGGTTGACAAGTGGGGAGTGAGAGCAGCAGGGCTGGATGTGGAAGGAGAAGGAAGAGGCAGAAAGTGAAGGAAATCCTGGCATGGAGGGACACGGAGGAACATGACTCTTCAGTGTCCCATCTGACCTTCTAACCTCCCCAATACTTTCCATAAATAGAACTAGATGAGGAAGCTGCCCATAGCTTTTTCAGTTAATGTGGAATTTCAGGATGCTAATTAGAGAGGCTGGGAATGCAAAACATTTCAAAACAAAAAAGTTAACAGATCTGAGATGTTCCTTGAAATGGTGTCAACATAATTTCTCCTTTTATTCACACTCTTCATGTGGCCAGGCACATTTCTGGGACTTTATATATGAGAGACACACCCCTCTCACCCCACCCCACTCTTTCCAGGTGCCCAGATTGTAGAGGACACAGGCACACCCCAAAATATCCTCAACGACATTAAAATGGCCATTTCGGCAATCTGTCATTGGTAATCTGGGACTGAATTCTGTCCTGTGATGATTAGTTGAAGGGCTTTCCTATTAAACCATGTTGGTTGGCACTTTGGTCATTTAAATGTATTTCAAACAATTGAGAGTTTAAAACCTGGAGCATACAAAAGTTTAACAGGATTTCCCTCCTAAGCTTCTGTGATGTTACTGCTTCAATTTGAGTCTAATTTAAGTCCCTATTTGGATTCTTCAAACCAAGGATGACACCTGATACGCAGGACCTGCAAGCTTCAATATGTATTTCTCAAAGACAAATTCACTTGATGTTCAAATCATTTGTACGATGACAAGGAAATGGAGGGATTAAAACAATGCTAAGAGACTTCGCTTGTAGCCATGAAAAATAGGGTCTAGAATTGTCCTCTCTTCCTAAACAACTGGAAAACCAGAAAAAATACACCAAACGATCATTTTCAGATGTTGGACAGCAGGGAGCACAGGATTGTGGTCTTTGAGAGAAGGGAAAACTGATTGAATTGACTCGGTGGGTGCATTTAGATAACATTTTCCCCTGGCTCAAGAAGTATGAAAGGAGACTTCCTAGCTGTCTTCAAATTGCTGAGGAGGAATCAACGCTGTCCTGAGATTCTAAGGGAAGATTCAGGACCAGTGGGGTTGAAATGATAAAGAAGTTGACTTTATTTCCAGGCCAGAAAGAGCTCAAATGGCTAAAATAGAAGTGTGGAGAACTCCTCCGAGGAGTGTTTAAATTATAGAAGGAATTTTTGAAGGGGATAGAAGCCTGAGTTGGATGACCTTGAAGGTCCCTAGCAACCAGAAGACAGTGCGAGCTCCTCTGAGGTTGGGAACTGTCAGGGAATGGAGTCAGGGTACAGTGTTCTGCTCTGAAAGCTCATAGCCCTGTGTACTGCAGAACGTTTAGGAGCATGGGATTGGGATTCATGCAGATCTGAGTTCAAATCCTGCCATCTGGTAGTTGTCTCCCCATTGCCTACCTTCAATGTCCTGATCAACAAAATGGAGATACTAATACCTACTGCTTAGGTTTATTTCAACATTTAAATAAAAAAGATTTCATTCAGTTCATAAGTATTTATTTTTATAATTCCCATCTCATAATGGAAGTCAGTATTGCTGTGAAAACACCTTCCAAACTTTGTCCCCTGACTGAGTGCTTAAGGCAACACTACAGCAGTGAAGATAAAAACTCTTTCTTTGCTATGTGCTCCACAGAACTTAACTTTCCTCTCCCAGGGCTGCAGGGACAGACTCACAGTCTGTTCCCTGCACACTCCAGAGGTGCCGTCCACAAAAATGCTGACATGAATGCTGCCCAGGGACTTTGCAGTGTGGCAGCCTCATTCTTGTCCTCAGAATCCTCAGTGGAAAAAAAGAAAGAAAACCTCTGCAAATCCAACTCCAGCTGGATCTTATGGTCCTCCTGTGCAGATATGAATACCAGGTCCTGGTTTTTAAGTACTATGGACAGAATGACCTCTCTTTCTGTCCCAGGGGCCGCTCTAGACCATAACCCATCCACAGCGATGTTGGTGCAGTGTGGGGAGATCAACCCCATCCACCGAACCCTGAGGCATATCCCAAAGGCACAAGGGACCAGCTAACCTCTGCCTAGGTCTTCCCAGAGCAATTCTTGCTGGGCTGGGCTTGGTGGACTCTACCTTGAAATGGTTTAGTAAGTGCTAAACTCCTTCTTCACATCTTTACTGCCCCCGCCACCCTCCCTCAAGGACTTTTTTCGTTTCTGAATTGGACCAAGCAGGAGTGCCTTCCCTCTGCAGCCATCTTTCCCTGACAACACATACAACCAAAGCAGTCTCAGCGAAGAAAGCAACCAGGGTTCCTCGAGAGGACAGCCAAGTAACAAAGGCAGACAGGGACCCTCCTGACAAAATCTGTTACCTCCATGAATGTGGCTCGAAGCCCGAACACGTCCCCTTGCATCCCAAACATGCCACACCTCTTGCTGACTGCAGCTGGCCCAGGGACATCTGGAAAAGGAACAGAAAAGAGGGTGTTTTCCTTCCAAACAACTTGGACCGGAGATGCTTGACCTCTAAAAGACCTGGCATGCTGGCAAAGGGTCTGTGTGGGGTTCAAAGGGCTTGAGATCAATAAGCCATCACAAACTGTTTACCGGGAACTGAGAGGACCAAACGGAAACATGGAATGGGGCCAGAGGGTAGGCAACTGTGGAAGGGTGGGGCTCTTCCCAATAAGAATGCAACGGGGGTTCTTTCCCAGCCTCCAGTGCTGTTTCAAAACAGCAAGACTGGTTGGCAACGCCCTGCTGTGAGTGACCATCTATCTATTCCATCCCCCACCCTTACCCACTCTCACTTGTCACTGGAATGGAATCTTCAGTGAGTGTCTCCTCTCCCTCATTTATTTGTGATTTATTGATAGAGTATGATTAAACCAAAGCTACAGGCACAAACAAATGTGCATTCTGCCAAATGTTTATAGCTCGAAGCATAACTTAAATATTTTGCTAAAACATTGAAAAATCACATGAGCACTTAAAATCTCCCATGGAAGGGGAACAATGCACGAGGCAGGTTTTATTACTTGTTACCAGCCAAAGATACCAAAAGTGCATTCCCTGCTGCTGCTGAGGTGTTTAAACCCAAACAGCATCTTCAAACCAGAAGCATCACCTGGGAGCCTGCCAGAAATACAGACCCTCAGACCCGACTCCAGCCTGTTTGAATCAGAATCTGTACTTTAACAAAATTCCCAGGAGATCTGCATTACATTAACATTGGAGAAGAAGTGGGTTAGTAATATGGATCTGCTGGCTGACAAACTTACCCAACTCTCCACTGGGGTTGGGGTGGGGATGACTTGGTTCAGGGATGTACTTTATTATGATTTCACCTGAAACAGGGCTCAATCAACTAGTAATGTAAAGGGATAAGCTTCTTATCCAACAAACATACCATTTATTTAGCATCTACTAGGTACCAGACACAGGAATACAATATAAGACTCAGGTGTGCCCTAGTGGAACTCACGGTTAGCTAGGGGGATATGAAGAGAAAAACACATTCATCTCCTGCTCCTGTAAGGGCAAGTCTGAGGTAAAGGAAGCTGCATGTTGTGTGGTAAAAAAGGCATGGATTTTGGAGTCTGAGAGACTTGGATTCCAAATTGAGCTTTTCAGTAACTTATTGGCTGCTTGGCCCTGGACATACTAAGCCTCAGTTTCCTTACCTGCCAAATGGATACAGAGATAATATAGTAACGTGCAGGACCACATTAGGCTCTAGACATGGTAACTGCTTCTATTTTGCCACAGATTTTAGAAGCACAGGGGAAGGTGTTAATAAATTCATATGGGAAACATGAGTTTATTAGGGCAGACTACTTCTTCTTAGAGGAGGTGACTTTGGATTTGGGCTGTGCAAGATGGACAGGCAGAAAAGGGAAAGGAGATGCCTAGCAGAAGGAAGAAAATGTGTAAGGTAAAAAAAGGTATGAAAGGCATGCTGAGTAGGGTATGCAATCTGAGCATGTCCTTTGGATGCTACTAGTCTACTCTCTTTGCATTTAAGAGGGAAAATACAAGCAGTGAAACTTGCGAAGCCATCCTCATTGCCAGTGGTAGAATTCAGACATATGGAAAGAGACAGCTGTCCTTCACAATACTTCTCTTCAGCACCAAATCTTCTCACGATAATGCCTCACTCCATGCCTTCTATTTGGTGACTGCTGTGTACACCATGTCCCCACACACTTTGTCATTTTGTTCAATACATATTTACAGCTTCAGGGAGTGAGAGTCATGTTGCACATATGTGGAGTGTGGAGGGAAGCAGGTTTATATTTAGGCCTATTCAATGCTAGATTCATGTGAAAAGTGAAAATTAAGACAACACCCACTGCTAACTCATTCTCCTAAGCTGGGGAGCTTTCTTTCACAGGTAGGACTTTGCTCCCTAAAGCCACTGGCATATAACCTTGCTCATTTCCACCTCTCCTTCTTGACACGTTCAGTTTCCTAGTTGAAATGCAGTGATCCTTACACACTTAATATTGGAGTCACTCAAAGTTTATTTTGGGAGATATACAACTTGTGAATAAGGCTTCATTGTTGGACCATTTCAGATATACTCAGAAGGCTGGAAACTGGAGAGGCAGGTGGAAGCATTTCTAAGTGGCAAATCACCCTGCACACTTCAGCTTTATTGTTCTTCTAATGATAGGCTGATTTAACCCTCATTCTACAAGGGGATTAGTTCTGATGCTTGGCTTGGAGAGTGGAGCTGCAATCTGTCTGCAAACTTGGGGTTTGATTTAGAAATAGTGATGTAGGTAGCACAGCAGAGCAGAGCAGAGCACTGGCTGGTGATGCAGGGGTCTGGCCTTTGGGTGTCAACTCTGGCATTTATTAGCTGTGTAACTGGAGACGAGTCATTTCTTGCCCAGCCTAAAGCATCTTCTCTGAAAAATAAGGAACTGGCTTGCACTGGAGTTGCCCACATTCTGTTCTGCAGGATCCTCACTTGGTGAGATGTTACAAAGTGGTTCCTGGTTGAGAGTGGGAGAATTACCTGATCAAATACAAATGGCAGGCACTGGATGTGTAGAGATTCCCGAGCCTTTAACAGGCCAGCCTACGCTAAAAGCAAGAAGTGAGGTAGAGAGCAAGCAGCTGTTTCCGGTTTGGAGACCCAGGCTTTAGTCCCGGGTTTTAGTTCCAGTTTTTCCCCTTTCCTCCGCTGTACTTGGGCAAGTAGGCTTGTTGAGTTCCATGACCTGCGTCATAGGGATAACAAGAATGCAACCTGCCTTGCAGGGTTACCAGGAGGTTAAATGGGATGCTGCCTGAAAAGGGCTTGGCACACACTTATTTTGCACTGTGTTTTTTGTTGTTGTTGTCATTAATTACATCTTGTGAAAAAAAGTTTGAGAGACCCCGAATTAGATGTTCTCAACACGTTTTTTTTCTAGCTTCAAAATGCTCGGGGACTTCAGAGGAACTATTTTTTCTAAATACACACCCCCTATACTTTCTTATTCTCTACTTTTTTGACTTGTAAAAAGAGTTGCCTCTCTGACTAGGTTTTCCTACAAAACGTAAAAACAAAATAAGCTCACACATGTCCCATACTTAATGATTAACTCATTAAGCGATGCCATCCCTAGCCCTTTGCCCTCGCGGTGCTCTGCTACCCATCACCTGAAGAAGATCGACGTTAAAATCTCAACAAGCACAAAGAAAGCCCATGCGGTCAGGCAAGTGAAGACGCAGGCGATCTGGCCTAGTTGGGCAAGAACGCTAAACTAAATGGAGGTTCAGGAAGCAGAGAGTTGGCCCTGGTCTCCATCTGCTAGTGGGATGGTTTCCATGGCAACAGAAGTATGTGGGAGAGAAAAATAAATAGCCTTGCAAGGAAGAAATTGATTCAGGTCATCAGGCCACACTTGCAGCTAGTTTCCTGGCTGACTGTTTAATGCAATAAATAGTCATTTGTCCACTGCATGCCATTCATCCAGAAGCCAGACAGACCCCACTATCTTCAACACAGACAGAACGATCTTGTTTACTGAGGAGGGGAAAACATCAGTCAGCCACAGTCCCAAGTGAGATACTGTGGTTTATAAACAGTAGGTTTTTCTGATGTGGGCTCTGTCTCTTGAAAGACGGCACAGTGTCTCACAGTAGCTGAGAATAACGAGTTTAAAAGAAACCATCACTTAAAAAAAGGTTTCTTGGAATGCGGCATCTAATCTGTCCTTTCTCCTGAGAACAGGAAGAAATGTTTTGACGATTTTCCTTGGCTCGGGTTAGTAGGATGTGGTTCATCTGATATTATTGTGAAACTGAATGGTGGCAGGGACTTAAAAGGACTGAGATCAGACCAGGAGACCCCTGGGGATGCAAGGAGCAGGGGCAACTCTGGGACTCCTCTCTCAAGCATTTGCCTTCAGGTGAATCCCAAGGGAAGTCTTAGAGGGAAAAAAAAGTCACCAAGAACAATGTAGGGTTGAGAGGAAGAGGAATGTAAAAGAGAAAATGCAATTGGGAATTTAGGGATGAGCATGGGATTTGGAATTAGAAAATGGGAGTTCTGCTTCCAGCTCAGCTTCTTCCTCATGGAGTAACTCAATTTCCTCCTCTGAAAAATGAATTATCCCTGCCCTTTCTTTGTCTCAATAGGGCTGTTGTAAGCATCATGTAACATTAAAAGGCAGTAAATTGAAATAAGTATTTACCATTGTTAAAAAAATAATTATATGTGGTGGCTCATTCCTGTAATCCTAGCACTCTGGGAGGCTGAGGCAGGGGGATTGCTTGAGGCCAGGAGCTGGAGACCAGCCTGTGCAACATAGTGAGTCCCCCATCCCTACAAGAAAACAACAAAAAAAACACTAGGTGTGGTAGTATGCGCCTGTAGTTCCAGCTTACTTGAGAGGCTGAGGCTGGAGGATCGCTTGAGCTCAGCAGTTTAAGGCCACAGTGAGCTATGACTATGCCACTGCACTCCATCGTGTTCCCCTGGCCCCCAGGAAAGTATTTAAAACTCAGACATAAGGCAGAAAGGTGAGTTGGCACATCCTCTCAATGTCATATGGAGGCAATATGACACTGGCTCTCCTCATCCCCATAGGATTATCTACAGAAATTTACTTTGCTCAGCTCTGAGTCTTGGCGAAGTAACACGTTAACTTGCAGATCTTGGTCCAACAGAGATACAAACAATTTCTGTCCTTTCAAAAAGATAACCCCAAATGTTATGGTTTACTGTTCTGGAAGACATTAACTAGTTTTGTAACTAACCCATCAATCTTGTCCTAACATTAAATTACCTATAAATACTTAACTCCTCAAGTGCTTTTTAAACTGGCCTAAATATCATATGGGTTCCCTCATTAATGAGTAGAACACAATCTTTGTTAAGTTTCACTTCATACTTGCACAACAGTCGTGATTCTATCTTTTTGAAAGTTGTATCTTAGTACTATCACATGCCCTAATGATTACTCACAGGTTTCCTTTCTGAAGTGGTGCGTTCCAAATTGACACAAAATTCTATTCAATGCAGACTTGTCTTTTACAGGTTAAGTTCTATAAGCATACATGTTATTAAAGATTATTGGTCAACATGACTTGTTATTTAAAACAAACCCTCCCCTAGGGGTTCCGAGAGAGAAGGTGGAGTGAGATGGGTTGAGTGGAATAAAATTGTCAGAAGGTCTGGGAAGGGACTGGAATTGTATTTAAAAATATGACCCTGAAAATACCCTACCGCCATGAATTTTACTCAGTGACTTTACTTAGTAATTCTCTTACTTAATAATATGACTTCCCATTGAAGTATAATTATTATCATCATTATTCCCAGTCAACAGATGATGAATGACCTTGAATCTGAGAGTGGAGAAGCAACTTGCCCATCCAGATGGTCTCCATTGGAGCTCCTTTGAAGGTGGTGATGGTGGGGTGTCCTAAGTCTACCTTTTCCTATACTGACCTTTAATCAAAAGTGTTTTATCTTTCCCAGTGATGATGATCATAGTTAACATTTATTGAGTACTTTCTATGTGCCAGGCACATGCCAAATATTTTCATGATATTTCATTTAAGCTTCTTGACAACCTTATGAGATAATTTCATTAGCCTCATTTTCAGATAAGGAAACTGAGGCTCAGAGAGTTTAAGCTCTTCTTCAAGATTCAACAGCTAGTAAGTAACCTGTCCAAATTTGTCTCTACTTCCATATTATTTACTGTTTCCACCCAGATTCTCTTTCCAACCACCTGAGCCTCTTGCAGAACTAAATCCATGCAAACTCTGGGATTTTGCTTATGCTCATCTAAACCTCAGAGAGCTTAAAACCTGCCGACTCTTTAGGCATCTTTAGTCCCATATTTTCCATAATCAAAAGTAATAATAGTAGCTGTAACAAGTACTAGAATTTGTGGTTTTCCAGGCACTGTGCTAAGACTGACCTTGTACAAATCTTACAACAACTCTACAAGGGAGGTATGTTGTAGTGGTTCTCAAGGTGTGGTCCCTAAACAGCAGCACAGCAGCAGCGAACTTGTGAGCACTGCAAATTCTCAAGCCTCACCCCAGACCTATGAAATCAAACATTCTGCAGGTGGGGCCCAGACATCACTGTTCAAGACCTCCAGGTGATTTTGATAAACAACTAAAGTTTGAGACCACTGATATATTGTTAGGGCCTCTAGGTTTCATATGAGTTAACTGAAGGGTAACTGTCCTGGTTTGCACTAGACTGTTTGGTGCCTAGGATGTAGAACTTTTTAGTACGAAAACCAGAAAAGCCTGGAAAAATCCAGTCTCTCTAGTTAAGTGGGGTTCAAAGGGGTCAAATTAAAGTGCTAGAGCTTAGATTTGGACACAGGTATCTGAATTCCAGATCCACATTTTAATTTAACCAATGCACTACAGTTCCATGCCAAAAAGCCTCTTCCAGATATTTTGGGGCCCTCACACGGTTTTCTCAACTCACACAAATGTAAAATTACAAATGGAATCAGTGCTAGGAAGGAGAAACAGTGTGTCATGAGATTGTCCTTTAGCAGGGGATTTTGCCTGTTCTGGGTGTGTGAGGAGGGCAGTGCTCCTTAAATTAAGTAAACACTCTGATTAGCACAAAAATCACCTGGGATCTAGCTCAAATGCACACTCTGGTTCAGCAAGTCTGGGCAAGCCTGACGTCTAGTTCTACCTACCTCCCAGGAGAAGCCATTTCTGCTGTCCCAGGGACCACACTTTGAGTATCGAGAGGCTACAACAGTGGTTCTCTAACTTGTCTGCAGCATTAAACTCTCCTGGGAATCTTTTAATGCTTCCAAAACTTGGGCTGCACTCCAGGCCAATTTTGCCACAATCTCTGGGGGTTGATTACAGGCATCAGTATTTCTGGAAGTTCCCAGGGGATGCCAACGTTCAGACAAGTTTGGGAATCATTTGGTCTCACCATTGTAACTTCAACTGTTCCAACTTGGACTTTTAGGCTCTCAGCTCATTGGCTTAATAATCTCCCTTCCTGGACCTTTGTGCACTGTTGGGAGGAATGTAAGTTGGTAGAGCCATTATGGAAAACAGTATGAGGTTCCTCAAAAAATTAAAAGTAGAACTTCCATGGAATCCAGAAATCCCACATCTGGATATATATCCAAAGGAAATGAAATCAGTATCTCAAAGAGATATCTGCATTCCCAAGTTCACTGTAGCGCTATTCACAATAGCCAAGATACGGAAACAACCTAAGTGTCTGTCAACAAATAAATGGAAAAAGAAAATGTGGCACACACACCCACATACACACAAACACACACACACAATGGAATAATATTCAGCCTCAAAAAGGAATAAGAATAATGCCATTCGTGACAACATGGATGAACTCGAGGACATTATGCTACGTGAAATAAGTCAGGCACAGAAAGACAAATAATGATCTCATTTATATGTGGAATCTAAAATAGTCAAACTCATAGAAACACAGAAGAGAACTGTGGTTGCCAGAGGCTGAGGATTGAGAAATGGTGGGATGTTGGTCAAAGGGTACAAAGTTTCAGTTAGGCAGGATGAGTAAGTTCTGGAGATCTAATGTAAAGCGTCATGACTATAGTTAACAACACTATATTCTATACTTGAAATTTGCTAACAGGGTAGATCTTAAGTATTCTCACCATGTAAAAAAATTAGTTTGATTAGTTCACAATGTATATGATATCAAAACATCAATTTGGGCTAGGCTCGGTGGCCCACACCTATAATCTCAGCACTTTGGCAGGCCAAGGAAGGCAGATTGCTTGAGTCCAGGAATTTGAGACCAGCCTGGGCAACATAGTGACACTTCATCTCTACAGAAAATTAAAAAATTAGCTGGGTATGGTGGTTCACTTCTGTGGTCCCAGCTACTCAGGAGGCTGAGGCAGGAGGATTGCTTGAGCCCAGGAGGTTGAGGTTGTAGTGACCTGTGATCGTGCCACTGCATCCAACTTGGATGACAGAGTGAAGCCCTGTCACAACAACAACAACAACAACGACAACACAAATCCATCAAGTTATACCTCTTAAAGACATACAATTTGTATTTGTCAGTTATACCTCAATAAGGCTGAAAAAAATTCCCTTTTCATACTCAGCTTGTGGACCACCATTCCCTATAAGGAGAGTTTTTTATAGCAAGCCTGGCTTTTGTTGTTGTCATTTCAGCATCAGCCGTGGCCACAAGCCTGCCCCACAGGTTTTGGTGCCAAATGCAGTCATTCTCTTAAACAGACCGAAGGGAAACCACAGCCCTTCCTCTTCCTCTAAATTTCACTGACTGGCTGACTCCTCTCTGGGGCGCTCATGGATACTGAGACCCTCTGCTCTGCCTGAGGAGAGGGGTGTTCCCCAGATCCTCCCCAACTCCAGGTGGAAGCTTGGACTGAGGAATCCCACCAGATGAGGGGGCCCAACCTGGGAATGTGCAACACCCAAATGGTTGCAAGCTGCATGGGAAGTCTTTTTTTTTTTTTTTCCTTAAGAAGTATGATTTTTCTGGGGAGTGCCCTGGCCGGGAAGGCTTTTTTCACTTTCCCACTTAAGAATCCTGGAGTCTATACCTACTATGTACCCACAAAAATTAAAAGTTGATAAAAAGGAAGACTGGGGTCTTGACAAGGGTCTGGACTTCTTCCGTTGTTTGAAGCTCCCAAGAATTGAACCAAGGAATTGCCGAAACAGGGTTACACAATCTTAACAGAGTAATGGAATCAACATACTTACCAATATGATAACTGCCTGTCCATAACTTAAAGTCTACATTTGTTGCCCTTCCTGAAAGTAAATCCTCTGCCTGACCTCTCCTCCTGAGACAGGTCCTGTGTGTCACCAGAGGAGGAGGCCAGGGTGTTGGAAAGTCAGGGATGCTGAGGGAAGGCGAACAATGACTCTTTCCAGTCTATTTGCTCTTAAACATCAGGGTGACTTTTTGCATCCTATTCCATAGTCTACATTTTTCCTGTTGTAATGTAAAACAAATGTTCCCCATCTTGCTCCCTCCAATCTTAAAGCAGAACCAGTGCTCCGTGTTTATCCTTTGGCTTCTTGCTCACTCACCTCCCCAAGCTTTGGGAAGCCCCACGCTAGGGCTTTAGGCTGTGGCCAAGAGAATCCTGTCTTCCCAAGTATGATATGAAAGAGTGAGACTTGCAGCCCACTTTTATGGCAGAAATCAACCAAAAAAACGACTTGGATAAAGTGCATCCTAAAACATAGTGAGTCTCACACAGACAGCAACAAAGACGTCGTCTACATTAGGAGTCATATGACAGATGCTCTTCAGGGAGCTGTGTGTGCTTGTGCATGTATGCGCATGTGTATGTGTGTGAGTGTGTGTGTGTGTTCGTATCTACCATTTCTATTCCAGGGTTGCTCCTTGGGCATTCCTATTCCTCTGTCTGGACAAGCACAAATGTGAAGAAATCCCTTTAATTTAGAGACTCTTTTCCTGAATTGTGTAATGAAGATAAAAATGCACAGACTAAACAAATTGAGATGAGCCCTACTGATCTAGTACTTAGAATTCTATGGATGGAAACTTTTGTTTTGTTTTGTTTTGCTTTTAAAGATCAATACTATTTAAAGCAACAGAATGAGAACACAATTGGTGGATAATGAGCTGATGGCAGAAGTGCCTGAATCGGCAGCCCTTCAGGGTAAAGATTCCTATTACATGGTTTGTGCGTGTTAAATTTATCCCGTGGACTGGTTGTAGTTGGAAGAGTCAGATGGATTTATCTCATGATGTCAGGAGTTTCTGGTGTCCCAAATAAAATTTCAAGCAAATGCTGAATGAAAGAATAGTTTTTACTCTCTAGGACAAATGATATATTCTCTTTAATTTTTAATTTTTAAAAATTAATTAAATTGTTCAATCATTCCTTTTTTTTTCCCTCTCTCAGGATTAGTTTTTCCAGGTTCAACTCAAGGGAGAATTTAGGTTTGGGGCAAAATATACCGTGTTCTCCTTAATGTCCCTCTCTCTCAACATGTCATGTCTAATGGGTGAGATTAAGCTAAAATCAGGATGGTCACAAAGGAGGAATAAATTCACAGAAGCCCGACATGCCAAACTGGAGCATGTGAGAGGCTGGAGCGAAGCATGGTAGTCCCAGACCCTTTGGGGAACTGATAAAAGGGAACTGTTGCTTCTGTGACTCCCATGGCAGCTGTCCCTGAAGTCTCTGTCCCAATCACCGTGTTCAGGCTCCTTAAGGAACACACCCCTGGGGCAGTTCTGGAAAAGGCCGGCCAATTCCTCCTATCACCTCTGCAGGGCAGACTCTTGACTTTCCTAGACTAGTTACCCACTCTCCTCCCCGCTGCAGTCTCCAAGCCACCACGGATGCCCTTTCATGGAACACTGCTGAGCTTGTAATCACTTGTGTAGCTCTGCCTTCCCCTCCAGGGGAGGGGATAATTGGAGACCACCAAGGCTCACATCATCTGTGAGCAAAAGGGGTTAATCTGGTTACAAAAACAGAGTAGAAAAGTAAATCCATATGTGGAAAGGGAAATACAAAATGAAAGCTTTCTCTGTTTAAGACCTTGCTCCTGCCTCCCCCCACCCCATCTCTGATAGCCAAGCTTCATAGATTTGAGACTGGTTCCAGGAAAGCCAAAATACCCAGACCCTGGGCCATGAAAGAAGTAAGTGTATAGAAGCCTATGCTTCCCTTTGAGGGGTTGGGTGATGATGGTGGTTCTAAAACTTTACTCCACCTGAGAAGCTGACCCCACCATCTGCATCTTGAAAAAAAAAACAAAACAAAAAACCCAAAACCAAAATGAAAAAACAACTCTCCTTCTGATTAAGAATCTGTTATTGCAATCACAGTTCCCTCTGTCATCTGGTCTACCAACGGAATCTACTAGCATTGTGTACCTGTCATCCCAGTATCACTTGGCATAAGGGAGCAGACACTGTGAGTGCTCTGCTAGCCAAGATAGGAGACTATCTGCCCGTTTTTCTTTTTCTTCTGTCTGCCTTTTGGATAATTTTACTCTTTTGTATTTTTAGCACTTCCATCAAAAATAGACAAAGAGGTGATAAGACTCAAATCAGCACATTTTTCAAGGGTTTGCAACTCTTGGAACAGCCTGATGTGAGGGACGTTTGGACAGAGGAGCTGTAAGCAATTCTATAAAATCATTCGCAGGCTGGGCTCCTTCTCCCAGTTGGCATGGGCGACAGCCTTTGGGAAGGGGAAGCATGGAAAAAGTCATAGGATCTCTCTTTTATCTGTCAAAGGGGATGGAGTTGGGGTCACTTTGAAAAAGAGGAGTATGGAACGAGGCAAAAAGTTTCAAATTCTAAATTCAAAGATTCATTGCTGGATGACTGGATCTGTGTGATGGCGCATGGAACATCTAGGAATCTGGCAGTCCCAGCCCAGGACACGGACTCCTTGCTGAACATTCTGTTGGCAGGGCAAACATGATGATGACCAAGGGGGAAAGGAAACCAGCCTTTTTGGCTGCCAGCTTCTTGCTGATAGCTGATGTTTACACGCTGTTGTATCCAAAGCAGGCCCACAAATCTTACGTATAAGGGACCCCACTGGACTGAAGTGACAGGATTTTTAAGGTTGAACTAATATTTTCCTTTGACACCAGCTCCCTTTGAACTAGCTACAGACACTGCCCGGGCTAACGTGAATAGTGAATTGTACAAAGGCAGACTGAGAAAACCAGCCAAGAGGCAAAACCATTTTCTGCTGTTTCAGAATTGTCCACGTTTCTAGAAAAGTCAGCCCGTTATTTGAGGGGCTACCTGCTTAATTCAGTCAGTGAGAGGATGGTCCTCTGATCTCCTTCCATTTGTGGACTTTCTATGCATCTTTTGAAATCACTCAGAGTCCCAAAGGGTGGGCATTGTTTTAATTGCCTATGAAAGGGATTCCTATAGGGCAAAAGTTGACGTGGCATTTCTTGCCAAACTAAATGCTTCCAGAGGCTCCAACACAATTGTTTTTTCTCTTGGAGTTGTCTTTTTCTTTCCCTAGGTATGCCCTGCCGGCCTTTGGGAAAATGTAGTAAAGCCACCAGCATCACTATGACCCAGAAGTTATCCAAACCCCCTGGGAATCTTATTTAGTGATTTGCCAAGTAGCTTGAGGGAAATCAAGATAGAAGAAAATAAGGTCCCTGTGGGGACCCCTTACTCCCCTCCCACCCTGCCTTTCCTAAATTAGAACAAGCTGTTGGTGTCCCCAGGCCTAGTGTCTTCAGGTTACACTTGGAAATTAAAATCTAATTGGTTTTGTGGTTCTTAGGTTTCCGCTCTTAACAGACTCCTTCTCAAGGACATATCTGTAAGCTTGAGGTCAGCAATACCTACTTATTATACCTCCCTAGTTTTATAAGATGCTCCTGATTTTAGCAGCCTGATGTCTTAAGAATGTCATCCTGTAGGAATGTCATTTGGTGTGTGTGTGTTTGTGCATGCATGTGTCTGAATTCCAAATTTGCAGCCCTACTGATCTTTCCAAGGATAACACACTTTTATTGGAGTTAATTTTGGAAATAGGGGAGACATAACACACCAAGTTGGTGGATTTTTAATCTTGCCTGTCTGAATCTTAGTATCTTAAAAGGAAATGTGTTGTATAAACGTACAGCACTGTTATTAAAAGTCTTAAGGCTTTGCTTATGCAAATGCTTCCTGCTGGGAATCTCACACCTAAATTTCTGGGTTAACTTTTATGACAATGGAAGCATTGACACACACACACATACTCTCACACACAGCACACACACACACACGTGTGCGCACATGGAAAAGGATTTCCTTCAACCAACATTGGAGCCTTGATGGTAAAATACCACTTGTGTTTTAGTGTAGTGCCTTCAGCAAGACGTTTTCCTGGTTTTAAACAAGCAGCTTTCTTATAAAAGACTCCTTTTTCTTTTTCTTTTTTGCTATCATATGTTTTTAAAACTAACACTAAATACACTTTTTGGTTCAGATGTTTTATCCTTTCCTTGATTTTCCCCCTGCATAATGATCTAATTGTACACACTATATATACTTGGATTCTGCATGTAAGAAAGTAATAGATCTTTAGGACTAAAAGGAACTCACAGAGTATTTAGGCCACATTTTTCTAAGCTCAGTTTTATGAAACAGAAACTAGTGAACGGTTCTTCACGTTGCAAATAACTCACTTTCAAGGTCTTGTTTTTAAAACTCATTTGCCACAATTCAAATGTAAAACAGAACTACAGAAGCCAAGTTACTTTCCAGAAAATTATCTCTTGAGTAAATTTAGAATTATTCATTTAACCATACGTCCCAGGAAAGATGCCAAATTCCTGCATGTTTCTGAGCCTGCCCACATACTGTTCCTTCTGTTTAGACCATTTCTCTCTCCCTTTACCTAACAAACTTCTATTTATCCCTCAGACACTCCTATCATATGGTCTTAGAAAACCCCATACCTTGTATTTTGTAGTATCCACCATGATGGTAATTATTTAATTATGTATATAACTCTTCAATGTCATCATTTCCTGCTAGACTGTAAGCTCCATGAGGGCAGGGTCCCTTTATGTCTAGTTCATTGCTCTATTACCAGGGTCTAGAATAATGCCTTGCACATAGTGGCTCCTCAATAAACATTTATATAAAACACCTTCATCTATGCTTCATCCATGCCTTCATCTATGCTTCATCTATGCCATCATCTATGCTTCTTGGCACATCAAAAGCTAATATATGTTAGATATCCTGCATCTGAGGTTGATGCCCAAAAGGGGAGTTGGAAGGAAAGAGAGGCACCCTAGTTTCCTCTGGTTTCCAGGATCCTAGCCTCCTCTGGTTACACCAGCCCCTCTGACTACCCCTTTCTCTGCCTTCCTCAATAACTTTCTTCTCTCACCAAGGTTCTCCCACTGGCTCTTCTCCTCTCTTCTTAGAATCTTCTCATAGTTTCAACTATTCTCTCCAGCTCTCATCTTTATCTCCAGGAGTGTTTTCAGCTACTGGAACCTCTTCATGGATAGACGGATGAGACTGCCAACTCACTCTCTCCCTGCTTCTCCTATGTTTATGGTATCCTTGTCTGTCCAGCCACCCAGACCTGACATCTGAATCCCAGTCAACTGCTCAAGGCAAGGAGACTTGGAAAGAAATACTGTCTTCTTGCTGCAGAACCCAGTTTTCCTCATCAAGTAGTCCGTTTCTAGTTTGTGTCATCCCTTGTGTGGCGTACTCAGAAGGCAGGAGATGACCCTCTGATGGGACAGCCAGTTTCTTGACCTTCTGGAAGATGACTCACTAGAGAGAGAAAATTAGACTGCTCTAGAAAAACTCTGCTGCAGGCTTCTCCATGAAATAGAATACAGACAAGCACTGGGAAATTGTGAAAACTCAGGGCAATCAGTGAGTCAGTAAGTCTTGCAGCCTTTCCATGGCATTTCTGGTCTGGGCTCATTGCTTTGGAATATCCCTTGATCCACTCCTGCCCTTGAATGATTTGCTGACAAAGTGTTGGGGGAGCTCTGTGCATGTTGGAGCTTAATGTTGAACCTGAGCCCTGGCTACATTTTTACTACCTGTGTGGACCCTGGCAAGTAGTTTCTGTTCTCTGAACCTTGTTTTTTTTTTTTCATCTTTAAAATGGATCATAATCCCTATGAGCTTCATGAGGTGGTTGTAGAAATCAAATATTTTAATGCACGTAAGATGCTTTGAAAACCAAGGATAATTAAGCATTACATGTTTATAAAACCTCATGTTCCTCTTTCATGAATTTTGTTCTCCATATACCATCTGTGTGATTATTGACTTTTCTTTAGACACATGTTTAAAAACATATTTTTTGAAAAAAATTATCTCTAAAGTGTATAAAAATTAGACGGTAATCACAACAAATGCAATAAATATGAATCATTAAATTCTAGCTAGGTATGATTGCCTTTTAAAAGTTCTGAGCCTGGGAACTACTTGCCAATTGTTTAAAGTGAAGTTCAACAAGTGTTTGGGATGACAAAGATGTTTTAGCATCAGAAGGAGACTTCCTCCTTGATATAATCTGAAGAATGAAAGAACTGAAATGAGAGAAAGATGCTGACTAACATGGTTCAATGTTGTCAATGCATGCCTGTCTATCAACTAAATTCATCTTTAGACCAACAAGTCCATGACCCAAACTTCTGGAACACTGAAAACATGTTAGATATAGATTAGATATAGTACAGGTTGAGCATCCCTTTTCCAAAATGCTTAGGACCAGAAGTATTTCAGATTTTGAATACTTTTCAGATTTTGGAATATTTGCATCTATGTAATACGATATCTTGGGGACAAGATCCAAGCCTTAACCTGAAATTGTTGTTTCATATACACACTATACACACAGCCTGGGGGGTAATTTTATACAATATCTTATCTTAAATAATTTTGGTGCATAAAACAAGTGTATGTAAATGAGATCAGGTGTGGAATTTTCCACTCATGGTTTCATGTCAGCACTCAGGAAGTTTCAGATTTTAGAGCATTTCAGATTTTCATATAAGGGATACTCCTGCTGTACAGAAGGAAAAGGAAGAGCTATGGGTTGAATTGCCCACATTTCATTCACATTCACCATGACTAAGTATGTAACCATGGGACTTAATCCCTCTGGATCTTAGTTTACTCATCTGCAAAATGGGATGATTGTAAAATTTGGAAAAAATGATGTAGCACAATGCCTGGCACCTGGCCTGTGCTTGGTAAGAGCAGTTACTATGCCTCGTGATAGAGTAAGGCCTCTATTTTATCTTCACACATCAAAGGTACGACATGGTTGAAATTTCTGGTGTTTTGGTTCTGAGGAGTAGAGGATGACTAATAACACTAAGGATAAAACTTGGGGCCATTTTTCTTACTAGCAAACTAAAGAGGAGAATTAAAGTGATTAATTGGATCATTTGGACTTTAAAACTATCAACCAACAAAGCAATTTCTCCTTGCAAAACTTTGAATAGACCTATCCACTCCTTCAAGAGTGTTGTGGCCAACATGGTGTCAAGGGCTTGGCTAAAATTATAAAGCACTTAGAGGTGTTGATATTAAACATTTTTTTTTTAAAAGGAGTGCCAACTCTAAGTCTTCAGGATAAGAAGAAATATGATGAATTCAAGGCCTTCTCAGAATTTCTTGCACTTCAAAGAGCATGTACTTGGCAATGATTCCGCCACTTTCCTGAGTTTGGTCAACGTGGCTAAGGAAAGGCAAAACTCTTAAAATCCACGCAGATGGAACTTTTCCACTGGCCCTATTTTGGTATAAATATTCATCAAGGACTAGAAACTTAAAGTAGATAGCTGTCTGAGCTATTAGAGGTTTGCACTAAATTTCAGCCAGTTTTCGGTCGTCCCTCCGGTTCTTGTCTCTCAGGAGGGCCAAGCCTCCTGAGATGCAGCTGCTGTTGTTCCGTGATCCAGGCCAACCGCTTCCCCAGACCACAGAAATCACTGGAGTTTGTTCTCAAGAGATGTCCAGCCAGGAAGAGAGGGCCTCAAGGTTCAGATGAAGGTTCAAGTTAGTTGTTTGAAAAAGGGAAATGAATCAAGGCCTGGCTCATCCACCATCCTAAAGCCCATCTTTTTGTAGACAAGCTTGAAGAAGGAGAATAAAACTTGAAAGCATAAAAAATTTCAGGGTCTGGTTTGGTGCACTGCCTTCCCCAATTCCTCTCACTTTCATTTCCTTTTCATCTTAAGATCCCTCCTAAACGCTACCAGGGAGTCTCCTCCCCACTCCCCCCGCCCACTCCTACTTTGCCAGTTCTGATCTTGGTGCAGAATGGGAAGGGGCCACACTGAGGGGTGCTTAAATAGGTTAGTGGTCTCCCCTCCTCTATTCCACAGCTGTTTTGTTTTTGTATCCTCCGCTCTTAGGGTCTCTTTCCTTCTTTCTAATCCCTCAGAATTCCTTGTCCCTGTCAGAAAGGAGAACAAAGCTGCTCTTACCTCTTTTGATGCCTTTCCTTCTGTCTCCTGTTTCCCGATTCCATCCCACTCCCTTTTCTATCCATTATTATCACTGAGCCCATAACATGTGCCAGGGTTCCAGGGCACACCCAAAGGACAAGAGGGAATGGTCTCTGTTCTCAAGGAGCATAACATGGAGAATTTCAGCATAAACAGGATATGATGGTACGGGAGTTAAGCAGGCAAGACAGCCACTGTAGATGCTTCAGAGCCATTCAGAAAAGTAAACATGCATGCAGCGGGAGAGTAAGTCCACACTAGGAGTTCACAGGACAGAGAACTTAGTCAGAACTGATGGTTTCATGGAGGAAGGCACCGAGGAAGGGGTGGGATTTCGGACCGTGGAGGAGGAAACCCTCTCAGCACACCCACAAGGAAGAAAAGTATGTTCAGGGAATGAGTGACAGGTCTGCCTGGGGCAGCAGGATGTTGTAGAGGAAGATGTGGCTGAAAAGGGACCCATCACAAAGAAACCTGGACGCCAGGCTAAATTCAATGGCAAGATTTGAAAGAGTCCTGGTGGCAGCTCCTGGAGACAAAGTTCTCCCTTAACGTGACACCTCCAGGGGGCTGCACCAGGAACTCACTTTCCATGCTTTGCCCTCACATTAATCTGCTGCCCGGATACATATCACTTTCCAACTGTTTATCAAGTACTGTCTCTACTATTATCTAACAGTACTGCAAAGGAAAACTTACATGCAGTAAAAATGCACCAATCTCCAGTATTCGCTCGATTACTTTATATGTATATCCCATGTGACCACCATCTAGACAAACACGTAGAATATTTTCAGTGGCCCAGAAAGTTCCTTCAGGCCACTTTCTATTCAATAAACACCTCTTCTTATAAAGGTGGTTGCTATTCTGATTTCTATCACTGTTGATTAGTTTTGCCTGTTTTCGAATATGGTAAATATGAAATTACACAGTGTGTATTCTTTTGTGTCTGGTTTCTTTTTCTGTCTAACATATTTAAAATTACCCATGTTGTTACATATATTAGATTTTTTGTTACTAAGTAATATTCTGTTGTATAAATATAGAATGATTGGTTTATCTATTCTCCTGTTGATGGAGATTTGAATTATTTCCAGTTTGGGGCTATAATGAATAACATGGCTCCAAATATTTTTGCCCCGAATTTTTTTGTGAACATCTGTGATCCTTTCTTTTGGACATATACCTAGAAGTGTAATTGTGGAATACAAAGTGGATATATATTTAACTTTTTAGATACTACCAGACAGCTTTCCACAGTGGCTGTATCATTTTTTCTTCTCCCTGGCAACGTCTGTGAGTTCCAGTTGCTCCTCATCCTCTCCAGCACTCTGTCCTGTTGGTACTTAATTTTACCATTCTGCTGGGTATGTGACACTGTCTCATTGTGCTTTTGTTTTTCTGTAATGAATAATGATGTTGAACATGTTTTCCTATAGTTTCAGCTATTTAGACATCTTCTTTTGTGACATGCTTATTCAAGTCTTCATCTGTTTTTTAAAAATTGGATTTTTAAATTGATTCGTATAAGTTATTTATAAATTCTGAATACAACCCAGATCTGTCTATCATCTATCTATCTATCTATCTATCTATCTATCTATCATCTATCTATCTATCTATCTATCTATCTATCTATCATCTATCTATCATCTATCTATATACACAAATATATATATACACACACACATAAATATTCAAAATGAAGGTCAAAGCATCTATTTCTTGGGTTTCTTCCCACCTTCAGGGAGACTTGGTGTCAGCTCTTAGCTGAGTGAGATGGCCAGCAGACATCCCCCAGGGTTTGTCTTGGGATCAGTATATATAAATACTGCAAATATTTTCTTCCTGTGGATTGCCTTTCACTTTCTTAGTGGTATCTTTTCATGAAAGCAAGTTCATTTTAACGGCCAGCCTTCATAGTTATTTCTTGAGTACTGCCTCCAGAGGAAAAGACACAAGCATGCAAAACTTGATTACCCTGTTACTGTTCTAGCATTCCATATAGTAATAAGCGATGACAACTTTACAAATAATTTTTAAAAGTTTTGGATATTACCTCTATTTATCAATCGTTTCTTCTTTGCCTCCTTAGCCTTCTTTGATTTTGTATACATCCCTCTCTCCCTTTTTTCTTTGAAAGTCATGTTCTACATGTATGCATGTAGAACAGTGCTGATTTTTCTTGAGTGTTTATGACATGGGTTTGGAGTTCTTCTCTTGGTGCTTTAAAGCTGCCTGGCACCTCTTTCTTGCCATGATTTCCCACATTAAAAATCCTCTTGTGAGAAACAGGATAGCTGGTGGCACAGAAGGGCTTCCCCACCTGAGTGAGGACAGGAGAGGGAACTATCCTAGCCAGGTGGAGGAGCTGGCACAAGTAACAAGATGGATCCCCAGACAAATTCTGGGGGATGTGCGCTGGCCATCTCACTCAGCTAAGAGCTGACACCAGGTCTCCTTGATGGTAGTAAGAAACTCAAAATGCAGATGCTCTGACCTTCATCCTGACCAATATGTAGGACTTAGTAGGTTAACTGGGACTGGGACTTCAGAAAAAAATGGCCATTACCTCCTTGAATCTGCCAAGGAAATAAAGAAAACCAATAAGGGGAAGTTACATAGAGAGAAATTTTAGCTCAAAATAACAAAGAGCTTTTCAATAATTAGAAGAGTTAAAAAAATTAGACATCTTCAGGAGGTGTGAGTGTTCCTCAGCGGTATTCTGACAGCAACTGGCTGCCCAGCTCACCTCTTGTTTATGGGGAAGTGATTCTACACAACACAGTTTTTAAAAGCCTTTCTGAACTTGAAAGGCTATAGTACCTTGAATTCTAATCCTACCTCTCCCACTAACTAGCTCTGTGACTTCAAGCAAGTCATCTGGCTTTGCTGGGTCTGTTTCCTCATCTGTTAAAGAAGGCAGTTGACCTAGAGAATTCCTAAGCCTCTTCCTACCTCTTAAAATTTACTTTTAATTGCTGAAATACACAGTACAAACATTATTCAAATAAATATGGGATGATTTCCCCTGTGATGGTCCCATTTCTGGGTTGGGCTCATAGAAATGTGCAAGGTGGGTGATGACAGCCATTTTAATTAGCTGGGAGTCTCATTACAGGGTTGTATCTTCCCCATGGGCTATTGAGGTCTGTTGGCTGTGTAGGAGGACAGATTAGAGGAAACAAAGCTTTTCCATCAAATCTTGCCCTTTCTTCATGTCCTTGCAGACACAGGGATGATCACCATAATGTTATTTTTCAGATAATTGCCAGGGAATCATCTGGGATTTTATTTTTCTCTGTTTAATGTACCATGTACAACTGACAAAAATCAAGGACAATCATCCTAGCAGCACTGAGATATCCAAGCCATATGTGTTTCATTTCAGTGTATCGCCTGCTCTAGAATACGGCAAGAAGGAACTCACATTTTCAGACCAAGTCAGAAATTTGAAGTAAGAAGTGTGTGAAAGAAATTGTTTTGATGCAAGATTCCAGATCTTGTTAACCAAGTTCCCATGTTTCAGAACGCTGGTTTGCTTCCTCACAGTTCATCAAAAAGTCTTACTTGAGATTTCTTTTCCTCTTGTTATTAAATGGCTTCAGAGTGAAGCTCAGGGTGCACACACATGCTGTGGCATTCTGAACGGTATTTTCATGTTCTGCTCACATGTGCCATGTGCTGGATCTCACAGACGTATATGTGTGTGCACACACATGTGTGTTCCTTTCTTTCAATATGTATTGCATATTTTTGGTTACCTTTTTTTTCTGCTGTCAAAACACAAACATGTATCTTCCTGCAAAAATTCAAACTCAACTTGGGGGAGTTTGGTGGAACTCCATTGCAGGGCTTGTGAGAGCCTCAAGTCACCATCATGAGAAGTTTTCTATGTGCAGCCTTGCTGACACGGCCTTGCTATCCTGTCACCCCAAATGGGTTTTGCTCGAGAGGAAGAGGAACAGGTTCTCAGATGAGAAGATAAAAGATGTGCATTTGTGGCTGGATGAATACAGTGGAATGTATTTCTCCATAGTCCAAGATGGGTGATATTCGCCAAGTTGGAAATCAAATAGGATGGAGAATATGGGTATCAGATTCAGAAGGCATAAAACTGGACTATGGCCTGATGCTAACAGCTCATTCATCCTTATCTTTCAACACTCAGCTCAAATGTCCCCTCTTTGGGAAGCCTTTCTTGACCTCCCCAGGTAAGATTAAGTATTTCCTCTTCTGATCTCTCTCAGTTCCACACATGTACCCCGATCAAGGTCTTTAGGCACTGCTATGATTCTTTTATGATTTGATTAGGCTATTCCTTTTCTGAGACCATCAGATTTTAAAATTCCTTTCCTTTTATTTCTTCATTTCCCACCACAGTCCCTGGTATATAATATTTGTGTAATACAGGTTTGGACAAAATAAATTCTTAAGAGTTGGCCAAATCAAAGGTGAGTTTAAAAAGTTTCAACAAAGTAATGGTTTTATTCTCTTTACCATTTCACCTTCATTAGCTCTTTTAATGGTGAGGATGCCTTGTGTTTAACACACATTCCTTATATGTCAAGTACTGTGCCAAGAACTTAGATGATTGTTGTGAGTATAATAACTTTTAGGCCCCTTTTATTGATGAAGAAACTAAAGCTCAGAACTAATATGACTTGCTCGAGGTGATAGGAAATGAGTGGCAGAGTTGGAATTTGAATTGAGTTTGTTTACTCCAAGAGCCTCAGACCTCAATCCACTACAGCTGTATGTGTGTGCATATATGTTTACCTATGCATATATGTGTATATTTGTGTGTGTGTGTGTGTGGTGTGTAATGCTGCTAATGCCTCAGCTTGATGTGGAAAGAGTCTTTACATTTTTAGGTTCTTTGTCTATCTGACATGAGAATATCTCTTCTTAGGACAATGTCTTAAATGCATAAGATAAAAATACAAAGAAAACCAGTATTACTGAGATAGCATCAATATATAGAAACAAATTTGTGACTTAGTAACAGATGTGCCTTTACTAAGTTAATGAATATGATCTAGCAGTGGGTATAATTATGGCCATTTCAGAGCAGGGATGAGTATAAATTGTAGGATGAGGATCTATCTCAGCTGTAATGTGATATAAAAATACCTGCTTTCCATTGGTATCAAAGGCATAGGGGCTGCTAAACTTCTAGGGTGTTTGTCTTTATTCATAGTAGAAAGAAATGCTAAATTTCAGTTATAGGTTAGGGATAAAAAATGCAATACTTTTCCTAATTTAAGTTCCCTGACACCCTCAATTCTATCTACAGATCCTAGGTTAAAAGCCTCTCCTCTATTCACTAACAAGATTTCAAAACATCTCTCTCTTATACTTCCTCTAAAATAAGAAGCCCCCAGATGCCGACCTCTCCCCACATTACTGTCAGATCCTCTTAACAAGGAGACTGGCTGGCCGAGCCAGGGTTGGGGTGGGGAGCACCGGTGTGCCGTGGTAGGAGGGGTGGCTCTCCTCCAGGATGAGGGCAGAGCTGGGATCTACTTTCCCTTCACCTCTTTCAGCCAGCAGATTGCACAGGTCAGTCACCTCGATGGTCAGCCTCATGAATCAGTACCTAGAAACGCCACTGAGTCATACAGCCCAAATAGATGCTCTCTTCTAAGGGCAGGTTTCTTATGAGGTCATTAGTCAGCCAAGAGCCCTTTCCCTGTGCTCTTGCCCTTTGGTGTCTCTGACATCAGTACTATGAAAAATACAACCTAAACATTCAGCTGCCTCTGAAAACGTATGCTGAGCAAAGACAACTGGTCTACCACCGTATCGCTGTAGGAAGGCTGAGGGACCACTGGCTGCTGGTGGGACCTAAGAGCTGCCAATAGTCCCCCTTGCCTCAGCCTCCTTTTCACTCAGTGCCACTGGTGGTTTCTTCCCAAAGGCCCTGTTTAAAATGTGACAACTGGGAGAACTACCACACTCATTCTATTGTTACACTGTAGGGATGACCAGAGTTGAGATGTGGCTCTGAAGGTGTGTGTCCTGGAAAATCTGAGGGTGGTTGGAAAAGGAAGGAGAGGTATGTGTGTGTGTTGGGGAGGGGAGAGGTCAAGGAACACAAAGACTCACAGAACACTGACATTATTTGGCCTGTCTCCCGCCTTATGAAAAATAAATTCTACCAGACTCAAGTTTACTTGGCAGGGATCAAAGCTTTCCTATTCATTGTCATGTATTCAGCACTTAGCACAGTGGCTGGCACATAACAGATGCTAAATAAATATTTGCTATATAAAGAAATGAGTGACTGTTGCCCTATCTTATAAGCAAGACATTGGAGGGAAAGACCGGTAATGGAGCAGGGGAGGGCTGCTATGGAAAGGGTAGCGACCAAACACCCAAGACGAACTGTGGCTATTCTCATGATTTTGCAATGTGATGTGGCCTGAGTATATTTATGGCTAGGTCCAAGTTTAACTACAAAGAGAAGGTCCTGCAGTCTGAGAGCTTAGAAGCCCCATGTGATGTAGGTAAACTGAATTTGGTCTTCCACATTCCAATACTTAATAACCTATGGGATTTTTGCATCATGCTGATGACAGCGGATACCCATAACAGCAGGAGGAAATGTTTATCAAGGGTATATTATGTATCCAGGCACTTTATGCACTTTACCTCATTAAACTATTGTTTAAATGCAGAACTACAGTTAGCTATCCTTCTCAAATGAGGAACCAGAGGTCCAGAGAGGATCAGTAACTTGGCAAAGTTTGCAGACCTGGCAAATTGAAGAGCTGCAGGTCACATCTAGATCTTTGTGCTTGCAAATGTTGTGTGTTTAACGGCTCCTCGAAGTGGCTTCTGGACCTTGTGGCCAAAGCTAAGTTCACAGCCAAAATGTCCACCTGAACTTCTGAGTTTCAAGGTATGAGGCTGACACAAAACTGGGATACTCTGGGGGTGGAAGTGACAGAATACAGCAGACACTCTTTTCTCCTTCATTCACAAAAGATGCTGTGAGTCAATGTATCTTGGTTGTGGCACCACTCATGTAAATGTAAGTTTATAAATTTCAGATATGCCATTTCTTATGTAAATTTCAGATATGCCATTTTTTTCTTTGTAAATTTCAGATATGCCATTTCTCCCCCTGTCCCATTTGTGACATGAAGGGGTTGAATGAGCAGATAACAAGATTCTGCTCAGCTCTTTCAGACAATGGCTCATTAGCCTTTGTCTCCAAAGATAAATTTTACAAAGGATTCAATATTTTTTAAACAGGAGAAGGAGACAAAATCTATACACAAAGCATGTGGATTTGAAATGGCCACCTTGAGTTGGACACTGGCACTCCTTTGTCCTTCAGTAGAGTTACTTGCCAAATGGAGTCTTTGTTTCTTCTCCCTTAGCAATTATGTTTCCTTTTAAAGCATGTCCTGGTGGGGACCCAGGCCGTGTTTGGCTTGGTGGTGATTTATATATTATTGGGTAGGCCATGGGTCAGGCTGACCAGACATGTAGAAATGCACATGTCAAGGCCAACCTTTTCCCTGGCCAGAGTTTCCTGAAAGCTCTGGGACAAGGTCTCTAGGATTATTTTTAGAGTATTAGGATAATATGTATTATTCTTTAAAATAAGCATTCCCCTCTACTAGTCTTTCGCTGGGAGATGTCCATTAGCCTTCTGGAAAACCAGGAGAAATCAAGAAAGTCTTTATTCTATACCCGAGAAATGGCTCTGATTTGGTGTAGGTGACAGTACACTCCTGGTGGTGACCAAGAGATATCGAAGAGATGCAGATGCCTAGCAACATCTTGCAAATGCTGGGAAGCTGCTGAACCAGACTATCAATGAGTTCAGTGGGCTGGAAGAAATTGATCTGTGTATGAAAGTCACAGGAATAATCATAGTCCCTCCTCACCAGATTTCTGCTTTCTATGAATGCCTTCTGTTTCTTGCAGAGTGAAAAGAACTGAAGTTTTGGAGTCAGAGAGGCCTGAGTTTGAATTCTTAATCTGTCATCACGTGACCTTAGGCAAGTCATTTGAAACTGTTAGTCTTAACTTACTCATGTGTAAAAAAGGACACTAATATTTTTTGCATGGTAGTCCTTGAAGTTAAAGAGCTAACACACAAGAAAATGTCAATCATCTCTGGACCCTTAGAGATGTCTTTCCTTCCTCTCTTTTGCCTAGCCCCAAACTTGCCTGTCCTAAGAGAGAACAAGTCTGTTGGGAGGCAAGAATCCAAATAGATAATAAAAGTAAGAACAGACTCCTCTCTCTTTTCTGAGCAAAAAATGTAAAAGGGTTTGCTTCTCATACAAAAGAGCAGATATGAGACAAGGAGTTGATTTGGGAGTTTCACAAAGCATTGTAATTGATTTATCACTTCCGTTTTTGTGAAAACACAATTTCCTCATCAAATATACAGGATTAGATACTAAATTTGTGTTTCAGCCACTAAAGGAGCCTTGGTGGACATAGGAGACTCAACTTCATATATAACTCTTTCTATAAAAGTTTTATAGAGAGCATTTTCTAGAACTTCTGCAGATCTATGCTATTGCTATATGTAAAAGTCCAACAATGGTTTGGGACACACCAATTGTTCAATGTGGATTTAAGGAAATGTTGTGATCTTGAAGGAGTCCTGCAAAAGTGGCTGGTGGCCCTGCACCTGGTGAGACAGTAGCAGCTGCTGGCCAAATCCTCTTCCTGTTATCAAATGGTAGGGGATATGAGGATATTTCTAAACGAAGGCTCTTCAAGAGCAACAGCTGTCTCTTCGTTTTGGATGTCCTGAAAAGCTGCTCCACAATTCTGCTCTCAGTGGAACGAAGTTTTAAGCCTATTTTGCCATAATCATTTGTTATTTGGGAGATGGTCTGGCGTAAAGGAAAGGTCAGTGGGCTGGAGGCAGAAGGAACCCTGGTTCTCATCCAAATTCTGCCACTTCCTAGGAAAGGTGACCTGTCCAAAGTCACCCAGTCAGTAAACGCCTGCAGTTATTATAATGACTCACACCCCTGCCAGAAATCTGTTCTTAAAATAAAGATTTAAATGGTGTTGGATGAATGGTTGGGAGATAAGAGCTCTCAAGGTCTGTTACTTATCATGGCAAATCTCCACTTTATGAGACACAAACTATTTTGAATGTGCAAGCTAAAAAGGACGATTTGCCTTCCTAAAGTCAAATTGAATACTTCTCCTGGAGCCCTCTCGCCTCTAGTGAGTTGCGAGAGGAACTATTCCCTTACTTCTTTCTCTATTCTTTACCTTTTCCTCTTGGGAAGTGGCCTGCGTAAGGGCGGAAGGAAAGACACACACAAAAGCCTGTGTGCAGCCCCTCCTTCCTGGTCCCCAGCCTTTGCTGAATTCAGCCTATTCTTTTTTCATCCTTGTCACTTTTGGTCAGTTAGCATGAAGAGAGGATCAAACCAAGCATCCTCAGAGGGGAATGCCAAAGGCATTTTTCCACTTTCCAACTCATAGGAGTATTGGTAAGCTCTGAGCAAATTCCTAGCCTTGGAGCTGAGATGGCTTAGATTAAACCTGAAGATAATTTGATGAAGCTCTTTCCTGCCTCCCACTACCACAGTGGCAGATACATTGGTGAAAGTCAACTGTCAGCCCCCAACTCCACATAGTCAGACACACCTGCAGGTTAGGACAAAAATCTGCAATTTACAAAGTAATGGTTTCAGCATCTGTTTTTAGAAAGCCTTTAAAAGGGACTTGGATAATTTATTTCTGTTTTTAAAAAATAAGGCTCTATTATGGGCAAAGTTGCTTATACACCTATGGGCATGTCTCCAATGTCTTGGCTATTAAAGTCTTTAAGTGACAGTTTAATATGTTTTTAAGATTGAGAGAGCCAACGACAATTCTCGAGGAGCCGTGTTTACATTGGATCAGCTCACCCGGGTGATGTGCCAGTAGTTTGGCACACTGCAGGAAGTAGAGGTGAAAGCAGGAAGGGCTGAGTACAGAGGGAAGGCCTAGCCTGAAGGACAGGAAAGCCAAGAGGGATGTGATGTAGAGAAGCATGGAGAGAGACATCCAGGTGGACCTGGCAATGGACTTAGGCGTACCATCATTTAATGCCCCTTGGGCATTGTGCTGAGGGGTGAGAATTTCTAATTGGCTCCCTGTGGAGCCAGCCCACTGGCGACTGCACAGTCAACTATGAACAGGCTCCTAGCTCTCTTTCTTCTAATCCCTTCTAAATTCCTACAGATGGCTCCTTGACAGTCAAGCGGTCTGTATTCTTGCAGAGCCTAACAGGCTTCAGTACATTTTCTCTGCAACTTCTGATAAGGAGTTTGATCCCTCTGGGCCTCAGTTTCCTTATCTAAAAAGTAAGGTGCTCCAAGTCCCCTTTGAGGCCCAACATTATATAACTCCAAAGTGAAATGCTCAATAACTGGCAATCCATGTTCAGAAGGAAAGACTGTTCCACGTAAGCAGATTTTGCATCCGTTGGGTGAGAATCTAGGCAACAGCATTTGGTCATTGTCTTAGCTTGTCAAAGCTGAGCAATGGCTTAGGTTTAGCTGAATGAAAGTTGGGTGCTCTTCGGATGGGGCAGTTATAAATAAAAGTGTCCTTCATTCACCAAAAGATACCTTTCAGCATCGATGCACCCAATGAAATGTACTGCCACCACCAAGGACTGCAGTGGCTAACTTTGAGTACTCATATGCTGAGCCTTTTATGTACATCATCTCACTTAATTATCACAGCCACCTTGGGACGTAGACGCTGTTACTGTTTCTTCAGCTTTCAAATGAGGTGAGGACACAGACTCAAAGTCAATTAGCTTGCCGAAGAGCACACAGCTAGTAAGTGGGGGAGCTAGGACTTAAACCAGATCCGAAGCCAAAGCCTGCACTAATAACTTGCATCCTTAATAAACGAGAACAAATCCATAGTCAAGATTGGTTTCACCCACAAAAATGGCATTTGGCCTTCAAGGCCCTTTGTTACCAAGAAATGTTGGCGATTTCACCATTCTCAGGGAACTGTCTGTGCTAGGAAATCTTCTCTTTCCTAATAGAAAAAAAAAAGATGGTTCAAGAGCAGCCAGTGGAAGCATTTTACTTAGAAAGAAAGAGAGAAGTTAGGGAACTTGTAAGCTCTGCCACGATGTATGTATGTGGCCCCTAGTGAGTCTCTTTCCCCAGCCTGTCTGGGGTTGGTTAGATGACCTTTAAGTCTACTCCAGTTTTTAGATTTTATGTTCTCTGCTGAAGATCTTTTTATGACTTTCCAGTTGGTGGGGATTCCCGCCCCAACCCCTTTGGGAGTAGGGAAATTGAAACAGCCTGTATGCCATTTGAAACCATTTCTCATTTTGTAAATAGGCCCCTTGTAGCTCTAAGAGTCTATGAAATTGTTTCAAAATGTCTAAGTGTGATTATGCATCCTGAAGCCAAATGTTATAAACCTCCCCCACCACTGTTGCAGATTTAAAAAATAAATATGCAGTAAAAGCTTTTCAGCATGTTGCTGATATCACGTAGTACTTAATCACTTCTGTGACATTCAGTTCAGCAAGGGGAGCTTCTCGGCTCTCTTCCCTCCCCTCCACATTTTGAGTTGAAGACATTGGTTAACCTACAAAATGGTGATCTTCCTCCTGATTGTCGCAGTCCCAAGAGGTAAAAAAATATCTGCCCTTTCATCTCTACCCACCACATTCTTTCTCTAAGCCTGTAATTGGATCTAAATGGAAAACAAACCCTTTGCAGGCCAAGGAAGTTGGCACTAGGGGGTGACAAGAAGGAGAACATGTTCCGCCTCTAATCAGGATAATCACACTCCCCTATGCAAAGGAAAATAAAGACAAGGCTTCCTCCAAGTGGCAACACAGGACTGCGGTGAGGAGGAGGAGTCTCCACATACCTCATCTCACCTCATACAGTAACTATCAACCAGCTTATATTAAAAATACTCAGAATCATTTCACTTTCCAGAGGACAGTGGAACTCTGCCACCTTTAGCCATGAACTATTCTGTGTCTGAACTTGGGGAGGCAGTTCAGACACACAAATATCAATTCTACGAGTTAAAAAATAATGCATGAAATGAAGCCTATGCAAACAGTGTGGTCTTAGCTGGACAGATATTCTCATGGCTCACTCATAGGTTTTTGAGTCCTGCTGTGTGGCATGGTGTGCTACCTTCGAACAGCGATTAACAAGACAGGTTTGCCCTCAAGGAGTCCAGAAAAATGTATGGAGAAGTAAGAGCATTGCATGCATAACTCACTACTATGTAGCAATTAATAGGTATCTTCTAAGAGTCTAAAGTGTTATGGTAATTTCTGTAGGAGGGGAAATGACTTGATTCTGCAAATAGCTTGGCAAATGCAATGAGGCATGATACATTCCAGAGAAATGCCCAGATTCAATGTGACTTGGTACACACATTTAGAAGGATCCACTGGACTCTGTGACAGGGTCTGGGCAGATTGTCTATAGAAGAGCACAGCTATAAATTAGATGGTGAATGCTGTGCCTCTAAGTGGCTGTTTGTGTCTTTAGTTTGATTCCCACAGTCTTTTTTTTTCCCCCTCTCATTCTACCCTGCAGGTTAATGGCAGATATTTAAGGAAGACTTTGCTCTGCAAGACTAAATCCTGTGAAATCAGAGTTTAACAATTACTGCTTTGGGAAATTAACTCACAGTGTCATTATCCCTGCTACCACTGCCATGAGGGAGGTTAGGCCTATCATCCCCAGATCAGAGACAAGGAAGCTGAGGCTCAGAAAAGTGGCTTGGTTTGGTGAATAATGTGCAGTTAACAAGTGGCAGGGATGGAGACTGGATGCCTAGGGCTTGCCTTACAGTCAGCAGCCTGTTAGAACCAACTCTCTGTGACCCCGGGCCTCAGTTTCCCCATCTGTAAAGCCTAGGTTGTCTCTCTGTTCCCTTCCCGTTCACATATTCTCTAAGTCTCCAGCCTGTGCCCTCTCCCAGCTGCATTCAGGTAAGCGACAAATGGTATTGGAGCTATAGGCACAGCCGCAGGCTCCTGTGCAGTTTACCCGTGACCTTCTGGGCTCCGGGCCAGCCCTTCTTGAAAGGGAAACGTGCAGACCCTGGGGACAGAAATCAGTTCCCTTATGCTGGAACTGCTGCCACTGCCAACATCACCAACTAAAGAAACTGCGTGTGTGTGTGTGTGTGTGTGTGTGTGTATTGGGGGAAACACACAAAACACTGGGATAATAGCAAAAGGGAGACTGAGTAAATATTACATGCCCTATGCCCTCAACCCTTACTTCAGCCACCTGAGGACAGGGAGGGAGGAAGCTAGGGGTTTTTCCTTTACAGACTTTAAGATTTTATATATATATATACCTTAATTAAATTTTAACTAGCATCACCAAAGACATAAGATCCTTTGCAAATATTTTACACAACAATGGGTTTGGGGTGTGTGTGCCTGTTAACTCAAACATGTATTCCCAACTATTTGTTTTCCATGCAGTTTTGGAATTTAAAGAGTTCCCTTCTCATTACCTTTTGGGAAGTTTCCGCGAACAGATGGGAAGGGGAAACAAGAAAAAGTAAGAATCTGGGTAAATACAAACAGCTTTCCGCTCACCTTTTTAACTCCCGGGTTGAGGTCCTTAGCCACCTTTGCCATCCTCTTTTGGGGGGGTGGAACAGCGCCTGGCTTCTCAGGCAGAGGCGCGAGGGCGCGCAGCGGAGACAGCGGCGGCTGAATGGCCAAGTTCGCGGGCCTGGGAGGGAGCTCTGTGCGCAGCCAGGCGCAGCTGGGCCGCTTTAATTGGAGAGCGGGACTCCCTCTAAAACCTCGCCAGCCACTCCGCGCCGGCGCTCGCGCGAAGCCAGCCAATCCCAGCGCAAGGCTGTCCCCCTCCCTCCGGGAGGTCTCTGCACTGTGGCAGCGAGCGGAGCTGAGCGCCGGCTGCCCTGACGTCAGCATGGCCGCGGCCCCTGACTGCCCAGCTCGCTTCTATCCCTCGAGCGGCAGGAATCCGTCCCCACGCCCTTTTCCTTTAAAGGGCAACGGGCCGAAGGTGGGGCGGGCGGCGCGGCTCCCGCGATCCATTCAGGTCAAAAGGGAGAGTGATCAAACAGGAGAGCCGAGGTATTTTTAGTGAGCTGGATCCAGAAATAAATGCTGAGCTGTGCTCCCCTTCCCACCCTTTCTGCCTGGTCGTAGGGGGCGCGGGGAGGGCCGAGGGAGGGGGTGTTTTGCAGGAGCTGGCTAACTTTTCCCAAACCTGGGCGAGTTCTCCAATATCCAGAGAGGAGAAAAGATTCCAGCGGGTTATGAGTTTTTTAAACTTCACATTTGTAAAGTATTAAACTGCTTTCTTATAACTTGCTTTAACATAAATCCTTCCTATTCCATGAGCAAGAAATCACTGTCCTGATCTTAGAGATGCTCCTATGGACATATTGTCTTGTTGTATGCTCATATTATCTCAGATATTATTATTATTATGACTGTAAGACGATAGATGAGGAAATAATCAGAGAGAATAACTGGTCCACAGCTGAATTATTGAGCAAGGCTTTAACCTGAGAGACTGAGAGTAATAGAGAGAGAGCTCATGGGGGCGTGGCGGGGGGTGGGCGGGCACAGGATTATAAACTATAAACTAGGAAGTTAGTAATTTTTAGATAAATGGGGTCATGCAGGCCTGGACAAACAAGATTCCATCTGAGTTCACAAATCCATGGAATGTGGAGTCCTTGCAACACATAACATAACTACTCTTATAAGACAGAATTGGCCAGGTTCCTCTCTCTATGCCATGTTGCTTGCCTATAAAGCCACATCTCTCTGCTGAGCCGGTTCCACAGACTTGGATTCCCAGAGGCATTTCCCCCCTGTCCTGACAGGATTAAACACAAGCCCTTTTTATCCTAGAGAGAATACTGCTGTCTCTGTTGTGAGGTGTTCGGCCTGTAACCCGTCTTTGCAGTGCCCCCTGCCAGAAAAACCAGGGCTCCTGTGGGCTAAAATAAAACTCGGTTGCACAGAGACTGAAGAGTGGTCCCGAAGTACACCATTCAGGAGGGATTCGGTGAGAAAGGGAGGCTGCAGTTCCCATTGTGGGGCTGTCTCTTGCTGGAGGCTTTTTCCTCTTGAAAGCCTCCTCCAATTTAGTTCTTATCATCATCTCCAGTCATCCCAAATCTTGGCCAGGGATCCTGAATTGTGACTTTTTATTACACATTCCTGGAAAGGGCTTTCTATCTGTGGCTTATCTTTTCCAAGATGAGGGATGACCTATTTCTTCTTTCACAGATTTCTGCTATAATTGATTTTTGCCTTGTTTGCTCCCAGCTATGTCCTCAAGCACCTAGCATGTGGTATAGGCACAGTACACATTTGGCAAATGAATAGGGGTTGGGTTCTGGCTTTTATATTTTTTATTGATATGTAATGATTGTGCATGTGATATTTTGATACATGCTTACAATGTGTAATGATCAAATCAGGGTGTTTAGGATTTCCATCACCTTGAACATTTATAATTTCTTTGTATTGGGAACATGTCAAATCACTTTTAGCTTTTCTTTTTTTTTTGAGACAGAGTCTCGTGCTGTTGCCCAGGCTGGAGTGCAGTGGCGCAATCTCGGCTCACTGTGACCTCTGCCTCCCAGGTTCAAGCGGGTCTCCCACCTCGGCTTCCCAAGAAGCTGGGACTACAGGCATGAGCCACCATACCTGGCTCATTTTTGTATTTTTAGTAGAGACAGAGTTTCACCATGTTGGCCAGGCTGGTCTTGAACTCCTGACCTCAAGTGATCCTCCTACCTTGGCATCCCAAAGTGCTGGAATTACAGGAGTGAGCCACCGCACCTAGCCTGTTTTAGCTATTTTGAAGTATACCATTCATTGTTGTTAACTATAGTCACGCTACTGTGCTATTGAATACTGCACTTTTTCTTGCTATCAGACTGTGTTTGTTCCCATTAAGCAAGCTCTCTTCATCCCCTCACACCCCAGCCCACCACTTCCCAACCTCTGGTAACCTTCTTCTACTCTCTACCTCCATGCAGTAAGCAGGCAAGGTAAGAATAGGGAGAGATGGCGCAATGACACACCTGGCCTCATTTGTCCAAACTTCCAAGGTGGGCTGCATGTTAAACCAGTATGTAAATAAACAGTGGCCAACAGAAGCCTGACCTGGGAGAGGAGATTTCCACATGAATAGTCCTTTCAGTAGCAAATCCTAGGAACAATAGTGCTAAATCAGGATGTCATGCCAGAAGCCTTTATATTTTAGAGCTATGGGAACAGAAGCCAGGAATATAACAAAGGCAAGCTTTATCCTTTTCAAACCAGGCAAACGCCTGCCCAGTGAAGTCATTTGTCGCTCCCTTCCCAGCCACCCTCCTTGCCCCATCTTGAAAAATCATTGTTCCATGAAGTAATACTAATTTTATTAACTTTAACACTATTTATTAATAGCTCCAACCACAAGAGTCTCTCCCCCTCCTTATTTTTACCCTTGGCTCCAGGTACAATTAAGAAGGCAGATATTGCAGCTGTTTCTCAGAATTTCTCAGAATGCAAGTGTCAGGAACTGCTTCTTGGGGTGGCTCATTCCCTCCTTTCTGGAAAAAGACCTGCTGTAGGCAGAGAGGGGATCCCTGCTCTCTGTTAGAAGTTGCTGTCTCCCCAGCTGAGGATTCTGACTTTGACACTTTAAACCTTACACTTGACCCGCTTGTTCCAGGGGACCTATATTCAGAGACTTAACCGGACACCTGGACAGACTATTACAACTTGGAACTTTTCAGGAAAATGAGGGAAATATAGTTATTGCACCTGAGTCTCACTCCAGCTCTGAGGTCCTCTTCACTTCTCTTTGGAAGAAAATTGGATATCTTTTCCAAGTTGAAAGAGTAGAGATCTGATTTCTCCAAGAGTCATTGCTTTTTGGCACTGGGGCTTCTTAGAAGCATTCATTCATCTATCAAGGAGTTTTGGGATACTTGCCATAAGCCAAGCCCTCTGATAGGTGCTGGGAACATCAAGGTAAATAAAAGAGTCCTTCTGCTTAGAGAACATCTTGGTCTAATAACTACTTCTGGGGCTCCCTGGTTGACAGAGCCCTAATCTTACTTGAACTCCAAGACAACTAGTCTCAGAGAAAACAGAAATCCCAAACAGTCCCAGGGCTGTATCAAAGGTCATATAGCTGGCAAGTGGCAGAGCTGAAATTTAAATTCAGAGTTTTTAACTTCAGATTGCACCATTTCACCTATATTGCACTGTTTCCATAATGATTTCAGATGGTTGATTATGAGCAAAACAGGAAGCACTTGGATTAAGATGCTGCTGTTGTTGTCATCATTATCACTGGGCTTGTCCTAACTGGGATTTTTGACTCTGAGTCTTGTATTCTTTTTACCATTCATGAACAAATTAATTAAAGAAACAAATATTGAACTGGGAAATACTGTGGATTAGGCCCTGAGCTGAGGATGCAACAGTGAATAAGACAGGAAATGTCCCTCCCCTCATATAGCTTCTATTCTAATGTGTGTAGGGGAGACAGGCATTAAACAAGTGGACAGATATTTAGATAAGGTAATTAAGGATGGCAGTGAGTGCCTAGGAGGAAATAAATGGAGAAATTCACTGGACACCGTCATTTTGGATTAGGGGGTCCAGGAAGGTCTGGCTGAGCAGGTGGTGTGTGAACTAAGCCCCAGTGAAGGAGAATGAGTCAGCTGTGAGTACAGTCCCGGTGGAGAGAACATTCCAGGAGGAAGGGGTCATGAGAGCAGAGACCCTGAGGTGAGTGCGAGTGTGGTATGTCTGAGGGATCATGAGGTCAGTGTGGTGGGACAGGGAGAATGGTATGAGGAGCCTCAGGTGAGGCATGCAGGAGCTGGCTCATGTGGGCCCCATAAACCATGCTAAGGAGTTTACGTTCTCTCCTAGAAATGGCGGAAGGTTAGACATCAGTGCTTTCCCACTGGAACACAATGCAGGCCATGTATGTAATTTGACAATTTCTAATAGTCATATTAAAAAAAATAAAAAAGAAACAGGTGAAATAGTTATTATATATTTTATTAAACTCAATATAACTAAAATGTCGTTCCCACCTGTGATTAATATAAAAATTATTGAGATGGTTTACACTCTTTTTTATGTGTGTGATTCATTTTGAAATCTGGTGTGTGTTTTACCCTTATAGCACACCTCTCTTCAGATTAGCCATGTTACAAATACTCAATAACCACATCTGGCTGGTGGCTACCATCTAGCTACCATCAACCGCATCTGGCTGCTGGCTACCATATTGACCAGAGCAGTTATAGAGAGTCTTAAGCAGGGGAATGACAATGTCTGATTTACTGTGTTACTCACAGCAAGGACACCAAAAGGTACTAATGGAAAGCTAGTCAGTAACTCACAACGTCTCACTCTCAGGTGGAGAAGCTGAGCAATTAGAAACTGGTAATTGATTGGTGCAGTGTGGTCTACTATGTGTTCTAAACACTGCATTGGGAGGCACAAGTGATTTTCTGAGAGTCACAAAGCTAGAAAGGGGCAGAACTAGAAAGACCTTGAACCCAGATCTTTTGGTTTCATGCCAACACCTTCATAAATCCCCAATAATCATGGCTCACAATGATGTTTTCACTGTTACAATGTAGAAAGCAGGGCCCAAGTTATTTCAATGTGAAAACATGAATAATATGTTGTTTGTATCACTAAATAGTACACTAGTTAAATTAAATTATAACCAAATCCTATTTGGTTATTTTTTTTTTTTACATATTGTATTCATTAAAAACAACTAACACTTAAGCATCGGTAGACAGAAATGGTCCATGGAACACAGTATATCTGAATTAACAATATAAATATACACGAACCTTCTACATTAATTTGTACCAACTTAGACCATCATTTGTACCATACATATGTGAATTATTCACAACTTAAGTTTTTTGGTTTCTTTCCTGTCATTTTCATGGTAACCTTCACTTTAGAATAACTGTCTAATTTTTTCCAGGTTTTTGGATGACCTCTTAGAACCAGAAAGGTTTTTGCCTGTAAGGCTAAAACATCTGGATAAAAACAGAACATGATTGTTTGACCCAAGCAGTGTCTTGCCATGCAGTCTTTGACGAGGGCAGTGGAAGACACAAGGAAAATGTGCCTGTTACAAAATAACAATAGATCATGGCTCTGGAGCCCTGCATTTTGATCCCGGTTTTGCTAAAATTGTGGCTGACCGTCATCTTGCAATTCAAATTTGTCATGATTTACTAGGGGCGAGTGATAAACTTGCCCTGCACATCAGTCACACATCCCACCTGATGGTGCAATGGGGCCGTTCCCTTCTTTGACAGATTGATAAGGGAGTGGAAGGAAGGCACACACGCCTTAGTCCTAGAAAATCTGCATGTTTAGCTCCATTGCAGGGGCAAGCTGTGTGATTTGAACAAGATACTTTGGAGTCTCTGGGAGATGGGGATAATGATCTTAATTTCCCCTGTCTTACACAGTGTATCCACTTGTTTGTCTCTATCTGTAATAGGCAGAATTCTAAGCTGACCTCTAAAGATCTGGGCCCTTGTATCATTCCCTCTCCATTAGTATGGGTGGTACCTTTAACTTGTTCTGAACCAATACAATACAGCCAAAGTGTTGGGCTATCACTCCCAGAATACTGTTGTGTCTTATGGCAAAGGTGAAAGGGTTTTTCAGATGTGATTAAGATCCCTAATAAGGTAATCAAAAGGGACCTTTTCCCAAGGGGGCCTGACCTAGATGGGTGAGCTCTTTAAAAGAGAGTATAGAAGTGAGAGACAGGAGTCGTCTTTCCTTCTGTCCTGCTGACCTTGAAGAAGTAGCCACCATGAGTTCCCCATCTGCAAGGAAATGAATCTGCCAACAACCACATGAGCTTGGAAGAGGACCTGAGGCTCAGAGGAGACCTCATACCCAGCTGACACCTGGCTTAGACCCTATAAGCCCCTGAGCAGAGAACCTAGCTAAGCCAGGTCTGAACTCCCAACCCATGGAAACCATGAGAGAGTAAGAGTATTGTTTTAAGCTGTGAAGTTAGTGGTATTGTTATACAGCATAGAAAACCACTGCACTATCTTCCCCATCACTCCTGGTTCTGTTTTAAAGATTTAATTCTCTTGGGGTAAAAAAGCTTGGTACCTATTTTTAAATGAAAGATTTCATTTAATTGATTCTTGATTCTTATACTTTCCTGGGGCACTAAGTACCGTAAGCTGAGTATCTCCTTTTTAAAGCAGCATTTTCTCTTATTCTAGCATCTAGGAGATGACTCTAGCTATGGTCCTGGAGGATTTAACCATATTACACATTTAATTTAACTAGTGTACTATCTAATGACACATTCAGCCTCTCCATCTTCTCAGGGTGTGTGTGCATGTGGTCAAGCCTCTATCATTTTTGTTTTGGGCAGCAGAATTGGAGAAGCCCCCATTCTGGGTAGCTGGAAGGAAGTGAACACATGCCTTTTATTTCCAATGTTCCATTAGTGCTTTATAAGTTTAATCCTTAAAACAACCCGAGGGGCAAGTGTGTTATTCCTACTTGCAGATGAGAAACTGAAGCTCCGCTAGGTTAAGTAAGCTGTTCCAGGCCTCATCGCTAGTTGGGATCCAAACTCACCTTGGGATTGCTCAGAAGACCCCTGGTTTCAGGGTGAGGACATAGCCTGGACAAGGATGGAGAGACTGGACCCCCAGCCTTTGGGAACTATTCTGGATGTTTTCCATGTGCCCCTCAGATTCACTCTGTTCCTTCCTCCTCCAGCTCTGTGCCCAGGAAGTTCACCCTTGGACTCCATCCATGAACTCCTTTGCTGTCTTCCCATTGGATTCAGCCAGTCCGCTGTCCTGGTATGAAATCAGGGGTGGGTGTATTTATTCTCCCACTGCCTCCCTGTTGGGCTGGGCAGGGTTTTGGAAGGGGTGGCATCCCCCCCTACCTAAAGCCACAGCTCCCATTGGTCTGGCGACCACTCTCTCCCTTGGCCTCTTCAGGCCTAGGGGTGGTCCCTGCTTTCTGCTGTTGTGGGAACCAGTGGGGGAGTCCTTGAATCATGCTTTCTCCTTTATAAATAACCCCTTCATTAAACTCCCTTCAGCTACCCGTTTGAGTGTTTCCAGCCAGAACACTAACCCACGCTGACACAACAGTGAGTCTGAGAGATGATCCTAGGGCAGCCTTAGTCAGCTTGCTCAGTTATAGACTGCCCAGTATGTTTCTTTTATATTATCTTTGTCTATTGTATGTGGATTAATTAAAAGAATTGGAGGCTTGGAAATGAATTAGAATAGGAAAACCAATTAGAGGTGTTGGGAAGACAAGACAAAAATTTAGCAGCCTTCTAGACTGGTCTGCTGGCTGCTCTTGAGTCATGAGGAGACTGACTGCTGAGTTCTTCCTCAGCCACTGACAGTGACTTTAGGCACTGAGTCCCTTGTGCCAGGGTATCCTCATCTTTAAAAATGCGGCCTCTTCAAGTGTGGGAACTGCCTTATTAAAGAAATACAAAGAACACAAGTGATGCCAACAGTCACCACCATCAGTATTTTCATGGGGTCATGGAAAATAGCACCAGGGCCTCTCACTGGGCCACGAGGTGACAGGTGGGCAAACGCTTCCCATGAGTGGTTTCCTTCACTTTCTGTTTTGTACTTTTTCCCTCAGCCAATTTAATCCTGGGCCATCGGACTTCTTATGCTCAGGAATGCCTATACATAAAAATGACTCGTAAGTTGGAGATGCAAGAAAAATATTGTCATTAAAATAATTATCAATAAAAATTGCCCCTAAAAAATAGGGCTTGCTGTGAGGAGTGGATCTGGGGCTGTCTGCAAAAGTATGGTTTGAGCCCTGATGGCCCTTCCATGGGGAAAGGATTCCTGGACCAGGGGGACCAGTTGCATTAATCTCCTCTTGATTCTTTGGGGATTAGGTGTGAGTGTGAGATAGTGGGGAACCTAGAGCAATTTGCTGAGCCAGACCCTCTTACTGAGCCAAATCTCTGTAACTTGCTGACCTTCCTAGAGTTTGCAGCGGGATATAGCAAAGTCCTTGTCATTATCTATGTGTCCCTTAGGGAATGAGATGTCGCTATGACTCACTGAGAAAGTGTGTTGAACAGGATTAAGGAGCAATACTGCAGTTCCAAGTTCTTAGTCTAAGAATCACTTTGATTCTTGGGGGAAAGGGAGAGTAGTGGCAGGGGTGAATTAGCTTGGAGGGGGTTGGGTTGTGGATTTACATTGGCCTGTCAAAGAGGGAACTGTCAGTTTCAAGGGACACGCTAAAGATAATTGGTACCAGGTGCTGTTTCTGAGCTACCACCAACATGACGTTGCCAGGCTCTATCCACACAAAATTTCACTGAATCCTCCTGACACTCTCCTGAGTCAGGCGATCTTATCTCCATTTTACAGAAGAGCAAACTGAGCCCTGGGGATGTTAAGAAGTTTTCGCAAGGTCACATGGCTGTTTGCAGAGCCTGAAATTGAACTCACATGGGTCAGACGTCAAAGTTAACACTGAGAAAAAGTACAAAACCACAGCTAAAATACCAGTGACCACTTCTTGGGTGTCTACCATGTGCCAAGCTGTGCTATGCTACAGGACCTGGGATAGAGATAAAAACCACTTCCTCTCCTCCCTACCCATCACTTAACGCCTGTGAGCTAATTGTAGGTGACCCTCAATAACCTAATTATGTGGCCTATTTAGAATAACATTCCATTTTAGAATAACCTTCTACCCACCAGTAAACAGGGAAAATTGGGCATGTTCCCATCAGGGAATCTCCAATTAGTGAGCGGAGGAGGGAAGTCTTATAGCACCTGTGTTCTCCAGGAGAATTTAAGAGACAGAGAGGAGATAAAAACCAGTATAATTAAAGCCTTAGCATTTTTCCCAACTATCGCATTTTCCATTCTGTTTGCCATGCTGACATTTTAATTTTCCAAAGCCTTGTGGAAAACATAATGTTACCTGGTAACATTGCCCCATGGGATGTTGAAATCATGTCATTTTCTAGAAAAAAATAAAAAAGGTGAAGATGCTTCTGAATGTTACCTGTGTCTCAGCTCCTACCTATGACCCTGCGTTATTTGTGATTGGAATCAATTTCTGTAGCTTGGGCTCAAGGCCAAAATTAGACTCAATTGTGAAGGAGAAGATGTCTGCCTTGATCCATTTCCTTCCAGTTTTTCACCCTTCCTCAATGATGAAATTACCTGCCCGAGCCTCTCCCTCTGTCCTAGTGTCCTAGTCCTTTGTGTCCCATTCCGTGCTGAAGCCTCATTATTCATTTGCTGCCCATCAAAGTTTACCTGTTCTGCCTACTGTCCTCTCAGTGCCCTGTCTCACCTTCCCCTTACTGGGTTGGGTAGCATACTTTTGAGGAAAGAGTGAGGGTTTCCAAGTCAGGCATATCTGAGTTTGAACCCTAGCTCCACCACTTGTTAGCTATGTGGCCACAGGCAAATTGACTTCTCTCCCAGGTTGTTCTGGCTGTAAAATGGAAATGATGAGCCCGGCATCAAGAGGGAGGCACCCAGCTGAAGTGAGATTATGTGCATAGAACACCCAGCCATTGCCTGGCACAGAGTCACACCCATAGTTTCCTGCCTCTCCCAAGATTCCCTTCCCTTTTAATGTCCACCCAGTTCTTCCTTGTTTTCATGAATAGGATTCATAATAACAGTTCCCCATATTGCTTTCTTCATCACCAGGGAGATGAAGCTGTCATGTCAGACTGATTCTGCAAAGATTCTTTTACATGCATATCTGCAACAGGAAGTAGCTGCGTGCAGGCAAGTTGGATTAGTAAGCATCTTCCCAAAGCAAACAGAGGGGCTGGGAACTGGACAGAACCTCAAAGGTATCGTATCCCCCAACTTTGTAGCATCCCAACAGGGCGTGCTTCCCTCTGCTTGGATGCTTTCCATGGCAAGCAGCTCATTTCCCCCACTCCCCTCCTTTTTTTTTTTTTTTTTACCAGCTGGTTCCAAGTACTTTTGGACAGATCTGATGGTTAGAACGTTCTTCTTTACCTTGGGCTGACATCTGCTTTCCTGGGGCTGTCACCCTTCTGTGCTTTTCCAGCCTCTGGAATCTATTTGAAGGGCTCTCCCATTCCCACATGATGACAGCTAATCTATTAGAAAGCTAGGATCGTGTGCACGAGAGGCCTTCTCCTCCTGTCTGTGTTTTAGGCACTATGGTACTCTGCTTAAGTTTGATTCCACCATTATATTCCACTTTGTGGGCAGTGGCCCTCCCCTCCTATCTCAGTGAGCTGGTATGACCTGTAAGGGGGTAGAAGCTCATGCTTTGGAGTCAGACAAATTTGGTTCAAATCCCTGGTTAGCTACTTACCATGATCCTCAATCCACCTATTATAAAATGGAGGCAATACTACCAACCTCATAGTCCTGGCACGTAGATTAAAGAACCAGTGTGCAGCCTAGTGCCTGGCATGGAGAAGGTGTTTGGTACTTGGTAGCTGTATAATTATTTGCTAATGGCCAGGTAGTTAGCTATCATGTTTGGTTCTCTGAGAAACTCTTCCCAGTGACATTTAAGATTTTGCTCAGGCAGTCAGGAGATCTAGACCATCCTGGCAAACACGGTGAAACCCCGTCTCTACTAAAAATACAAAAAATTAGCTGGGCATTGTGGCGGGTGCCTGCAGTCCCAGCTACTTGGGAGGCTGAGGCAGGAGAATGTCGTGAACCCGGGAGGTGGAGCTTGCAGTGAGCCGAGATCGCGCCACTGCACTCCAGCCTGGGCAACACAGCGAGACTCCGTCTCAAAAAAAAAAAAAAAAAAATGAGATTTTGCTCAGGCTGCATTTGGGAGTCCATTCTTCCCTTGTGACAAAAAATGGCATTAAATAATTGTTCCACTTATCACAATCACAGATTTTTAGGAGGAAAATAGGATAGTCAGCATGTTGTTCAATGGCCATTTTAGTTTGTTCACACAAGGCAGGTAATAATTTAAAAACATAATTTGGATTTTCTGTGGCTAACCATGCACATCCCAAGAGGCCCCTTGGGAATGCAGCAGAATGTCCAGACAGCCACGGGCAGAATTCCAAAGCTTCTGAAAGATGAGTGTGTTCGTGGCTGATGAACAAGGTATGAAGACACCAAATCCCCCTGACAAAGTCCAGCAATGCCTTGCTGCTGATCAGTCTTTCTGGAAAGACTGGATGAGCTCACCCAGAAGAAAAGAGTGGGTGTGAGATTTCAGGAAAGATTCTTACTTATCAGAAATTAAGCTTTAAAAGTTTTGGGCCTTCCTGTTGATTCTCCCAGCTTTTCTCACAACCTAAGACACATGGTTTAGCAATGACGTCATCTGACATGGATAGTCACACTGAAGTCAGAAGCTGTCAAACAGATCCTGGATTATGATGGAGGGTGGAAGGGATGTACAATTTGAGGGCCATGTGAGTGTGAAGTGAGTAATGCTTTGCAATAGGGTATTACTCTCTAACCCATCATTGATGGGTAGCAAAAACAGGATTAAACTCTTCAATATATTCAGAAATAGTTATTATGTGTTCCTCTAAAGACCTTACTATTTCCTAGGTAAAATCTACGGTTCTATAGTCCTACCTCTTGTCATGCTAGCAAAGTACTTTTATATACTCCAGTTGAATATAAATGGCCAATTTCTATCATTTAATTTGTTCTTTTTTTCATTGAATCACTCAGTTATTCAATCTGTGGAGCAGTCTTTCAGGCATTTAACAAATAACAATTGCACATCTCTTTCTATATCAAGAGCTCTGCTGGGCATGCAGCAATGTAAAAAGACACACACAAGATTCACTCTCCTGGGGAAGACAGGAGAGTTAAACAAACAATTACAACAAAAGGTAATGAATGGGAGCATTATGACAGGAAAAGAATGAGCCTTGAGACAAGAAAAATTGAGTTTGGCTGGTGCTTACAGTTCTGTATTACCAAAAGTATCAGATTCCAGTGGCTTAACTTCTAGGACATTTAAATAAATAACTCCAAACATTCCTCCATTAGAAAGACTAAGAGCTAACATTTGTGGAGCTCTTGCCATGTGGGTAGACACTGAGCCAAGCCCTTTACAAAGATAGTCACACTTAATCCTCCCAATAATCCTAGAGTTAGGGCCTCTGAGTACTCCCATTTCACAGATGAGGATGCTGAAGCTCAAAGTGATTAAGCAACTTGTCTGTGGTCATGCAGAGCCAGGTGGCAGAGATGGGAGTTGAACTCTGGTCTCTCTGAGCTCCTGGTAATAACCATGAATGCTTGTCCCCCATCACATGCCTAGGAACTGGAAAAGCTGTGACAAAAGGCTTCGAGAACTCAGGAACTTCCTAGTTTACTCTCAAAAAGCCAGTAATCCTGCAGTGAGGCTCACAGCCCTTGGGAACAAGAGGAAGAATTGGGGTGACCAGGTCAGAGGGCATCTTAGGGTGAACTATGCTCCTGAGTCCCAGAAAGCATGAGAAAGGTTTTTCGGGAAGTTACTTATAACAGTAGAAAGAACGTTAGGCAATCCAACCCAGAAATGAATCAATCTTAGTTTCACGTGTGCATTTTGATTGTAGCTGGAATAATGTAAACCAAATTAGAAAGCTTAATGTCCACATGACATCTTTATTCGGTTGTAAAGCAATCCATTACACACACTCTCTTTCCTTTTCAATGATCCAAAAAATAAAGTGAGTCAGTCATTTTTTGCAAAAATAGGTCCTGCCTTTCAAAAGAAAATAAATTGTTTTCTCAAAGAACATAGCCTTCTATTTTTTCTCACTCCTTATGTTCCCCTCCTCCGATATGTACCTTCTGTCTAGATGTTAGATCATTTTGAACTAATTTGGAAATCTTCATGCTTAATTTAGAAGTGATTCATGTACAGATCGTGTAGTACCTAAGTTTGGCCAGTGATGGGGACAGTTGCTAAGGGGGGTGTTGATTCAGGCTTGCCAGTAAGTGACCTATCTTCTATCATCTAAGATGTCACTGACTTGCTGCAATGACTCAGGTGGAGTCTTCATAACTGTGAGTATGCTGGGGAGCATCCTCAGAAGCTTCTCTTGGTGTCCCCTACATGGTTTGGGATGGCTCTATGCCCAAGGCATTGCTGACACAGTGCCGCATATTCTAATGAAGGCGTGAATGATTCATGTTTCCCTGCCAGTTCCTTTTGGTCATTTTACAGTTTTTTTCAGGCTTCATCCATATATCATCTCCTTCCTCTAAAGGATTCTTTTACCCATTATCTCAATTATCACTAAAGTTGACTCCTTCTCATCCAGACTCAAGAAAAATGAGCCTCAGAATCCAACTGTGTTAGTCCATTCTCATGCTGCTAATAAAGACATGCCTGAGACTGGGTAATTTATAAAGGGAAGGGGTTTAATGGACTCACAGTTCCACACGGCTGGGGAGGCCTCACAGTCATGGTGGAAGGCAAAGGAGGAACAAAGTTATGTCTTACATGGTAGCAGGCAAGAGAGCATGTGCAGGGGAACTCTCCTTTATAAAACCATCACATCTCATGAGACTTACTTACTAGCAAGAGAACAGCATAGGTAAGACCCACCCCCATGATTCAATTACTTCCCACCAGGTCCTCCCAAGACGTGGGAATTTTGGGAGCTATAATTAAGATGAGATTTGGGTGGGGACACAGCCAAAGCATATCACCAACTAATCTGCCTACACCTCATATTACTACAATTATTGCCTGTTCCTGAAAACAATTAGTACTACTCTACTTGTGTCATACTACAACTACCACCACCACCACTTCTATTACTACAGGTAAGCAATACTTTGGAACAATTATCCGGCTACAGGCACTGGGTTGAGTTCTTTACATGCTGTATCTTTTTTTTTTTGAGATGGAGTCTCACTCTGTTGCCCAGGCTGGAGTACAGTGGCATGATCTTGGTTCGCTGCAAGCTCTGCCTCCCGGGTTCATGCCATTCTCCTGCCTCAGCCTCCCGAGTAGCTGGGACTACAGGTGCCCACCACCACACCTGGCTAATTTTTTGTATTTTTAGTGGAGATGGGGTTTCACCGTGTTAGCCAGGATAGTCTCAATCTCCTGACCTCGTGATCCGCCCGCCTTGGCCTCCTAAAGTGCTGGGATTACAGGCGTGAGCCACCGCACCTGGCCTACATGCTGTATCTTAATCAATCTTCATACCAGTTTTATGTGGTAGGTACTGTTTGGATCCTTATTTTGTTTAGAAACAAACCAAGGCTCACATAAGCAAAGTAACTCACCTAAGCCCCACCAGTAGTAAATTGCAGAGGCATTATCTAAACCCAGCTTATCTCGCACTATGACATCATCACTTTCTACTTTCATGATTTTTCACGCCACCTCTTATCATCTGTACTGTTATTTACTTAACATAGAGTTCCTGGCATGCACCACACTTGTATGATTAGGTTGCAAAAGCAGACAAGTCATTTTGAGCATGCAGTCCTTTGAACCTACCGATACTTCCACTGCCCTCTGCATCATCCATTAAAGTAAATCCCATGAAGGAAAACAGAAATCCTAGCATTAACATGAACTTGGAAGTATGAGTTTGTCAAGCTCTTGGTCTCCTCTGTGGCAGATACTTTTCTTATAAATCTCCAGGCATGAGAGTCATTTTCTAAGCAGTTTTTCCTCTTGCTACATGATTTTTTTTCCCTCTACTGTACTACAGTTGTTTCTTCTAGCGAGGACCTTAGTTCTTTCCAGGAGTAGTTTGAGGGCATCTGTAAGATTTTGTGCAACTTTATTTCTCCAGATTAAACAACTCTAACCTCTGCCTAGAAGGACCTGGTGGTTTATTTGGAAACTGGAAATTATTTCATGGTTTCCAATTACAAGGGGCCTCTAGTGAGTGATGACTACCAGCATCACCCTCGTGCCCAGGCAAGAGTGGCTCCAGTCCTGAGGACCACACTCTGGCCCTCCTCTAGGCTACCCACTCCTTCTAGGCCAGGCTTTAAGTTCCTTAGTCCCCACTCTGGGTCTTTGAAGGGTCTTAATCCCACTTCCAGAGCAGAGCGCGCCTCTTTCCTGGGTTTATTTGCTTCCAAGATGAACCTCATAACAATTTACCCCAGGCCCAAGCCATAACCAAGAGCTGGCTGTGTATGGGTTATAGATGGAGTTTGGGCGTATATGTGAGCAAGACCCCTGGAGGTGTGGAACAGACCTAGAAGTGGGAAGAGTAGGTGTAGACAGACCAGTATCCAGAGAGAAGTTCAAGAACTTGGAATTCAAACCTTAACTGCCAAATTGTTTCAACAACATTTGTCATGGTAGGAGTAGAGAACATATTTTTATTCAACAGTGTGTTCGCTTGATGTACAACCCTTACATATTTAGACCTATGCTATGTGGGTCTCCACTTATACACTTGCCCTGAGTTCACCAAGTGGTAGGGCCAGGTAGCTACTACTAGGGCAATGAGCTGTTCTGGTTTATCTGGGACTAAGGGGTTTCTCCGGGGTGCAGGATTTACAGTCCTAACAGAGAAAGTCCCAGGCAAACCAGAATGAGTTGAAGTGGTCACTCTGGATAACCCACTATCTATAATACAGTGACTGATATTGATTTCTATAACTGTACAGAAGTTAGCATCTTTCTTTATGGGGCTAAAGAACCTCCTCATATTTATGTTTTCATCTTAATAACCTATTAGAAATTCCATTTAATGATAGCTTTGCTCTCAGAGTCAGGAGGTAAGTAAAGGCCACTTAGCCACGGGCAGGCCTCCTGTCTCCAGGGCAGGATGAAGCAGTGGCTTTTATAAAATTGCCCAAAGTCAACAATGAGCATTCATCAAACACTAGAAGAAGCAGCCTCATGAAAATTCTTGCTGGAGGTCAAAATAGATTGGAATGCCAATCTATTGGATTTTCTCAGACTGCCTTGTTTTCACAAGAACAAGGAACCTGGAGATGGTTCCATGTGATATGATTTCCATCAGTACCCAATTCAGATGGCTACAATAGTCTAAAGTGACTCCCTTCTAGAGAGCCCACAGATAACTAAGAACTGTGGATATTTTGGGATATTTGGTAATTGAAAAAAGAGGGGGTAAAAACATCTTTAACCAGAAAACTCTCTAGGTCAAATTGAAAAGCAGGCAAAGTTAGTCTCAAGCCGTGCTGCTCCTTCTAGTTTTGCCATTGTCTTTTTTGAGCTCGTGGGAATAAGCTATTCATTCACTCAGCACATTAGGCCAAGATTACATTCTAAGCAAAAGGAACTGCAAAAACAAAGGCTGTGGGGGTAGGAACATACTTGAAGACCTGAATGTAGACCGGTGGGGTGGGCTGGGAGAGGAGAAAAGTGGAAGAAAATGGGGCCTGAGTGGTGGGTCAGGGCCATATCAGTAGGACATTGTGGGCCACAGTAAAGCCTTAGGATTTTATTAAGTGTAATGGAAAGGCAATGTGGCAGGCTAAATAATGGTTTCCAAAAGGTATCCAGATCCTAATCCCTGGGACAGGTAAATGTTATGTGATATTACAAAACTAGACTTTGCAGATGCGATTATGTTAAGGATCTTGAGATGGGAAGATTATCCAGGTGGGCTCTGAATGTAATCACACGTGTTCCTATAAAAGGGAGGTGAGGGAGAGTCAACACAGACAGAAGAGGACAAGGCAATGTGAACATGGGACAGAGATTGGAGTGATACAACCACAAGCCAAGGAATGCTGGCAACTTCTAGGAGTTGGAAGTAGCAAAGAATGGATTCTCCTCTAGAGCCAGGAGCACAGCTGTGCTGACATGTTCATTTTAGCCCAGTGATGTGGATTTTGGACTTCCAGCCTTCAGAAACAGGAGATAAGGCCCAAGCCATAACCAAGAGCTGGCTGTGTATGGGTTATAGATGGAGTTTGGGCATATATGTGAGCAATATATGTTTCTGTTGTTTTAAGCCATCATCTATTTGTGGTAATTATTTGTTAGAGCAGCTGAAGGACATTGATACAGGCAGATCTTAGCCTCAGGCTGGGGTATGACATGGTCTGATTTATGTCTTCCAATGGGCACTGGGAGCTCTTTGTGGAGTAGAGACCAGAAAAGGCAGGAGTAGAGGTGGAGAGATCAGCTGGGGGGTTCTTGCAGGCATGCAGATGAGACAAGATGTGGCAGTGGATGTGTAGAGAGGTGGAACATCCAAGATATTCTTTGGAGGTAGACCGAAAATACTTGCTAATAAATTGCCACTAGGAAAAGCGGGCTCTGAAAAGTCATCAAAAACTTAATCTGAGTGTAAGTGTGTGTGTGTGTGTTTATTCAAGAAAAAAAACTTGTATTTTTTAAAAAGAAGCACAGTTTAAGCCAGTGGTGGGGTTTTAGGCTCTGAACTCCTCCAGATATGGAGAGACAATGCTCAGTGGGTGGCGGGTTGTGGAGTTTCATTAGAACACATTCTATTATGCTCCTTAGCTGACTACCTGCTCTGTGTATAAGCTGTTACAATGCCTTTTTTAGAAGTTGATACATTGCAGGGCAAATCATGATATTGCCCATGCCTGCTCACAGGGAATTTTTGTGACACTCCTGGGTATGGGAGGCCTATGAAGAACGTAGTTTAGATGCCGCAATATTGACATTCTTAGGACATTTCAAAGGTTTCCTGCCCTGGTGACCAAACTTTAGTGTGTGTCTGATTCATCTGGTGAACTTAGAAATTATGCAGATTTGAGAAATGTAGCTCCAGAGATTCTGATTCACTATGTCGGGACAGTGATTCTCAATTTTAAAATAATTACCTGGGGAACTTTTTAAAGTGCAGGTTCTGGGTGGAGCCTGAGATTCTGCATTTCTGATGAGCTCCCAGGTGATGCTCATGCTGTTGGTCTCTGGACCACACCTGGAGGAGCAAGATTCCTAGGAATTGTTTTCAGAGCTGTAAGCCCTTGAGTGCCAGGGTTGAGGCTGCCTCCAGTGTGGCTGTGATACCACATGTGTTTGAAAACAAAGGCAGCCCTGGACACATTGCCAAGCCCTTTTGTAGGATGGTCCAGCTGTGGTCTTGGTTCAGCAGATCGTTTTCCTTTCTAAACCAGTGACACTCTGAATTCCCTCCTGCTGAGCTCATACATGTCTCCTTGCCAAACCCAACAGAGGCTGGCTTCCCAGACTGGGTTATGAGGCTGAGGTTTGCCAGGCTCAGTCCTTCCACAAGTGCCACTCATGGGCTAGACGACTTCCTCAGCCCAGTGATATCTGTCTTGTTCGGGACCCCATGTGGGCTGCACATCACCATCAGCATGCTGTTTCTAACACACAGTTCTGGCCATGCTTCTCCCCTACTTCCAACCCTGCCTTGGTCCCTATTGCCCTCCAGAGAAGGTCCAAGTTCATTGGTCTACCCACCAACCTCTACTTCCATCTCCAGCCTTTACCATCTGCTACCACCGTTAGTTACTTGTTTTATATATGCATTATCTCTTCTCTTCAGGCCAGAGGACTTACAATTGAATTCAGAAACCATCCTCACACTATGGGGAAAACTACATATGGTGAGGAGAGAGAGGAACAAGATTTGAGAGGCAGTGCAACCTAGTGGATAAGATCACAGGCTTTCGCATCATGTCCCAGCATGGTCATACTTCAACTGTGTGACCTTGAACTGTCTCTGGGTCTTAGTTTTCTTATCTGCAAAATAGGGAAAAGAAAACATTTCATTTAGGGCTGTCGAAAGTATTTAATGAGGTCGTATATTTGAAAAACTTAGCTTTGTACCAGGCATGTAATAAGCACTCACGTCAGCAATTGATGTCCATCCCTCTCTTTCCTCTCTCTTTTCCCTTCTTCTACTTCCCCTCTTTTCTTGCTCTACCCTCAGGATCTTGGGGCCTTCATAAAGGTACAAGTCTTGGGATTTTCTCTAAGTGAAAATTCCACAAGGGTGGGAAGTATTGATCATATTCCAGAAACTGTTTTTGATAATTGGCCAATAGGAACTGTTTTGAGCTGTCCACTTAGCTACATTAGCAGGAGCACTTTAAAAGGAAATGAATGAAAATGTTCATTATTCTGGCCATTAGTCCATACTTGGAGCAAACAGGAATCTCTAAGTCCAAACATTTCCCCTGTAAAGCTTTGTTTACCTTGGAGACCAACATCAACACAATTAGGTTTCAATATCAACAACATGGGAAGGTTGGAAGTCAGGAACAGCGGATGCCTTTTATAAATGCAGTGTCCAGGGCCACAGTTAACACCTTCCTTTCTAGACTGGGAAGGGTTGTTTTGCTGTAGGGGGTAGGGTGACATTTCAGAGTTGCTCCATTACATGAAATAATCAGGCACTGACATTGGATTGCAGATGTCATTGTCAGTAGCATTATGTGGGACACTTCTTGACTTGGTGCAGATAAAGTCCAAAGATGAGTGTTTGCTAAGGTCCAGCCACCTCCACTGCCAGTCACATGGGGTATAATTTGTCTGTGGGTCACACTAAGCAAAAGAAATACAGGCTTCAGGTAGGGTCAATTCATCCACTCAACAACAAATGTTTTCCAAGTACCTAGTATGTGTCAATCACTGTTCCAGAGGCTGGTGATGGAGCAATGAAGAGAACATAAAAATCCTTGTCTTCGTGGAGCCTACTTTCTAGTTGGGTACATATTTAAATTAAGCCTATAAAATATCTACTTGCCTCGGCCTGAATTCAAAGACATAAATGATTCCAGGTCTTGGGATTTGGTGGGGGAAGCAACCTTAAAGATCGTTTATACTATTGATTCACTGTCTTTCTTAGGAACACACACTTCTTTGAGAATATTATAGAACATGTCAATCCTCATTCAATCTATGCAAATTTTCACCTTCAGTTTCTGATAATTCATCCCCCTTACCTCCCCAGATTCAAGCCCTAGGTTAAAACCTTTGATCTGGTTCTAACATCTTGAGACTGTTCCTCAGTATCCTTGCAAATAAGTACTTATTGAAAGATAATGGATTTTTTTTAAATGAGGAACTTGCTCCCTCTCCAGGCAGCTCATTTCATCCTAGAGCTCTGACTATAGACTACCGATTTCTTTTTTGACACTGTTCCTTGTCTCTAAGCCTTGAGGCTGAGATCTGGTGCAAGTATGTCTGGCACCCTATTCACTGTGTTCCCGTTTTTCTTGAAGGTGCAGAGAAGTACCTCCTTGTATCACTGATATGGTTTGACTGTGTTCCCACCCAAATCTCATCTTGAATTGTAGTTCCCATAATCTCCACGTGTCATGGGAGGGACCTGATGGGAGGTAATTGGATCATGGCAGGGTGGTTACTCCTAGCTGTTCTCGTGATAGTGAGTGAGTTCTCAGAGATCTGATGGTTTTATAAAGAGCCTTCCCCTTTGCTTGGCTCTCATTTTCTCTCCTGCCACCCTGCAGAGATGTGCCTTCTGCCTGATTGTGAGTTTCCTGAGGCCTCCTAGCCATGCAGAACTGTGAGACAATTAAATCTCTTTTCTTTATAAATTACCCAGTCTCGGGTATTTCTTCAAAGCAGTGTGAGAACAGACTAATAAAATCACCCTCCCAGGTTTGGAGGCTATTATGGGCTTGGCTACTATTCTTTTCCCTGAAAAGGAAAGGCTTCAGTAACATTGTTTCTCCTGGTCACTCTATAAAGATACTAGCCCAAGATAGGCCTCCTTAATCTCCTCCATCCTCTGTTTACCTTCTTATCTGAAAATATTACTGGATTTGCAAATTAGCCAAAGGAAACAGAGACATGTTTTTAAGGCTGGAAACTTGGTTTTTGAGCCTGCAAGAATTCATATGGCTTAAATGACTTCTCTGTTCCTTGTGTTGCACGGAAGGAAAGAAAAAGAAAAAAAAACCAAACTCTAACTTATGGCCAGGTAGAAGAGCCGTGTCAACAAGGTACCCTCACTCTCTGTGGAAAGCCAGTTTTTCTTTTAACCTGAGGTCCAGACCAAGTGAAATGGTTCAAAAGGACAGGGCCAGAGATCAAACTGTGAGAGCTCCTTATGAAGCAAAGGATAGTGCGGCACATCCCAGTACCTTAAAGAGCTCACTGTTCAAAACAAATCTGCTGAGATTTGGAAGTGAGTAGGTCTTCTTAATTTATCAGACAAGAGCTAGGCGATTTTTAAAGCATGGGCCCCTCAAGAATGGAAAGATTGTATTTATTCTTAAAATCAGTGAAGCCACAAGGCAGAGGGGGTTGGAGTAAAATGATTTTATTTTCTTTAGCCAGCCACATATACACATAACAACCACTGCCCTATTACTATGGGCCTGCTGTGTGCTGGGGAGTTGTGTAAGAGCTGGGCTGTTCATTCTGCATCCGCACAGCATCCTGACCAAGAAGGAATTGTTGTCACTGGTCCTCTGCTTCACAAAATTAAATTAAGGATTAATTAAGTAAGGATTCTTGGTTTATACACATACTAAAAATTTCATATTTGAATCATGTAATGAATACTCATGACCTCAAATTTAAAACAAAATCTCGGACTTTGACAATAACTTACCTGTAAGCGTAGGTCTCCTCCCTCATCTCATCCCTGCCCCCCCATCATACTATTGTCCTGAGTCTCATGTCCATCACCCCCACCTTTCCTTTTTATATAACTTTATTTCACCTATACATATTCATAAATACATGTGTCTATTCCATTCTAGTTGTTTTAAAATTTATTTTAAAGGTGATCACACTTTAGGTAGTTTTAGGGACTTGCTGTCTTTACTTAATACATTGCTGAGACCCATCTGTGTTGTTGCATTTCTCTGTAGTTTATCCATTTAGACTCTTACTATATTCTAAGTATCTGCCATATGCTCTTAAATATTCTATTGTGGGAATATCCCACAGTTTATTCATTCATTCTCCCTCGAGTGGGCTTTTGGGTTATCACCAGACTGTTGCTCTTGTTAACAGTGTGGCCTTGAACATTCTTGTGCATCTTGGTTTTCCAAAGTGATTGCACCAATTTACATGCTTATGGAAATATATAGATTATAGTCAGTCCAATGTTTGGAACTGTCAGTTTTACGTTTTTTTCCAAACTAATGAACATTAAAAAAATTGTGGTATTGATTTGCATTTCCTTGATCATTAAAGATTTTGAACAACTCATATATATATTTGGCTCTATGTTTCCTCTTTCGTGAATTATCTGTTCCTTTCTTTTGCCCACATTTTCCTATTACTTTAGTTGTGCTTTACTTAGTGATATGGTTTGGCTATGTCCCTGCCCAAATCTCATCTTGAATTGTAGCTCTTATAATCCCCATGTGTCATGCAAGGGACCTAGTGGAAGGTAATTGAATCATAGGGGCAAGTTTTTCTGTGCTGTTCTCATAATAATGAATAAGTCTCAAGATATCTGATGGTTTTATAAAGGGAAGTTCCCCTGCATATGACCTCTTGCATGCCACCATGTAAGACTTACCTTTGCTCTTCCTTTGCCTCCTGCCATGATTGTTAGGCCTCCCCAGCCATGTGGAATGTGAGTCCATTAAACCTCTTTCCTTTATAAATTACCTAGTCTCGAGTATGTCTTTATTAGCAGCATGAGAACAGACTAATACACTTAGTGACTTTTTTTGTAGCAGTTATTCATATGTTCTTGCTACTAATCCAAAAAGAGAATTAATAGCTATATTTTCTCAGTGGGGAAACTGAATGTCCTAGAGTTAAATGACTTGGTCATGATCATGTAGCCATACATGGAGGGCCAGCATTCCTCCCAGGCCTGTCTGATTTGGTGTATATCCTAAATACCTGGTCCATGCTATCTTCCTACTGAGACGTCTATGGACCTACAATGCGAGGTCTGATGCTTTTCCCTGCCATAGCACCAATGGGCTGGAGAGTATTGAAATGGTCCCTAAGTCTTTGGGCTTAGTTTCTTCATCTGTACATCTGTGCTGTATTTTCTCCCAGTAAATCTCAGAGCACCTGTCCCCAACTTTTTAACTCTTCTTGTCATTAGGTTTCAAAGTGGCTGGTGTGCTGGGGGAGGGAATGGTCCCCACCAGCCTCCACTCCATCTGGCCAGTCCACAGCATGGTCTCCACAGTCTTGGATAATTGGGTCTTGACTGGCAGCTCCAAGTGTCTTACTTGATTTGGGGTTTGGGAGGCCTGGGGTGAACAAAGATAGTCCTATTAGGTTGGTGCAAAAGTAATTGCGGTTTAGTAATGGCAAAAACCACAATTACTTTTGCATCAACCTAATAGCTTCTTTTAAATTCTTCCTTGATTGTCAATTGCCATGATACTTGGCTATCATTTCCTGAATGCAGTGGTTTCCAGGGAGCCATTGATTAAGCATGGCAGAAGGGAAAATTAAGAATAATCATCATGATGGCTCTCATTTTTTGTTCATTCAACAAACATTTATTGAGCACCTACAATGCTTTAGGCACACTGGGCAGGTGGTGCTCGTAGATGTCAGATAGACTTGAGTTTAATGCCTTTTACTGGCTCTGGAGACCTTGACCAAGTTCCTTAACCTCTCTGAGCTTCAGTTTTCCCATTATTAAAATGTGGACTAATATCCAGATAGTAGTTTTAAAATACGTCTGCAAATTCTTTCCTCCTATTAAGAAGTGGCATCAATGACTCTTCCCTTTGTGGAGGGCCTTTGTGGCTGCTTCAAAGAACAGAATGGGATGAAGTGATGCTGCGTGACACCCAAGGCCAAGTTAGAAAAGGCCATGCAACTTTGCACTCTGGGGCCTTTAGCCATGGTGTAAGAAACCCAGGACTCAGAGGCTCCCAGGTGGAGACCCCATGTAAAAAGAAAACACAGAGGATGAAAGATGGACAAGGAGCCCCCGCTCTTCCAGCCCCAGCTGTGGAGACTTCCCAGCACAACATCTAGACACATGAGTGAATACACCATTGAGATGACCCTATCTCAGTCACCATCCAACTGCACCCACATGAGGGCCCTGGGCAAAAACTGCCCAGCTGAGCCCAGTCAACCTCCAGATTCATAAGCAAAATAAACGATGGGAATTTTTACGCCATTATTTTTATTTTAGGGTTTTGTTATACAACAATCAATCACCAGGACAATCCACTTTGCAGGGCTGAGGACAGGTTAGAAATGATGCATATAAAGCCCACAACACAGTCTGAATTTGGAGGTGGGGACATACTTTCATATACTCTGTCCTTCAATTCCAGGGTGATCCCGGGAAGTAGGCACTGGCTACATTGTTCAGACTGGGTCATAATGATCTGCTTGCCTCATCATCTGTCCTGTCTGGTGGCAAGGCATTGAGAAATTATGTCTACCTGGTTATCTCCTGTCCCTAGGTCTAGGGCCTGGCATGTGGACATTACTCTGACAATCTAAATAATCAGATTAGAGGAATAGGTAAATACTGCACAGATAGTCTATTTATTATGCAATTGGGGAAATAGAAACCAGCTCTAATTCTGGCTTTACTCTTTGCTAGCCCTGAGAACTTGGGTCGTCAGATTTTCATGGTCTTAGCTTCCTTAACCACGTATGGCAGGCGCTGTGTGGACTATGGGAATCCACTGAAGAATAAGACAGGTAACATCCCTGTGGTTCTCCTGGAAGGGAGAGATATCTTGTAGACATGCAAATAAATCAGTAAACAAGATAATTTCAAATAGAAGTAACAGCTCCAAAGACAAAGTAAGTGATGGAAGTGGAGGAGGCTCCTGCTGGACAGGATTTTCTTGGTTCAAATTCCATGTTTCTCGTTTTTTTTTTTTTTTCTTGATTACTGCTTTCACTTTCTACAAATATTCTAATTTAGGTCATTATAAAATAAATAACTATGGATTATAAGTTTGAAACTAACTCATCCCAGAAACAAAGAGTCAAGGCCAGGCTGGGAGAGGACAGTGAGCAGGGTAATCCTGTGTGTGCCTGGGCTTGTGTTTGAAGCCCCCTCAACTCATGTCAATCATCTTGCAACTGCCATGCTTACAGTGTACAATGAGTCAGGCAAAGAGCAGAGGTTAGAAAAACAGACTCAGGATCTTGATTTCTAGCATTCAGATCCCAATTCTGTCCTTTTATTTTTTTTAGTTAATCATGAACTCGTTGTGCCTCAATTTTTTCATCTGTAGAATGAGACAAATGATAAAAACTGTCTCATAAGTTTGATGAGTGAATCAAGTGTATTAAATGGCCTCTAACAGTTCCTGGTACATGGCAATGTTTAGTCGTCATCATCATCATGATCTCACATGCATTGTCTTTGAATCCCTGAAACAATATTCTGTGGTAGGGACTGTTCTCATTCCCATATTATAGATGAGGAAATGGAGGCTCTTTTGTGATAAGCTCAGGGCGCCATGAGCTCACTGAAGACAGGAACTGAGCCTCTTTGGGTCACTGTTATTGTCCTGCAGCCAGGCCCAGTGCCTCTCACATAGACCATGGAATGGATGAGTGACATGTTATTGACAATATTTGCTGGGAGCTGGGACTGTGGCTTCATTGAAGGTAATGAGCACACCCCCTCCCGTCCACCCCAGAGGACCAGGAATGGAGACCACTGAAGAGAAAAAGTGAAAGGGGGCAGAAGAGAATATTTGTTCTTCTGGGTTGGAGGAGCTTGTCTTTTCCCAGATGGAAGATCTCTCTGATTTCTTTGTTAGACCCCCAAGAGCTTCTATGGAACAGATGAGTTGTTCTTGTTGATCCTTCATGACAAGAGAGATAATAGAGGTTCAATGAAGTTGGGAGACTCCCTGGAATGAGGAGGGTGGGTCCCCACAGTGATTGGCAGAGTTAGATGTGGAACCCAAAGCTTGCAAGATCAGGTCCATCTGAACACTGGAACATTTTGCTGCAACGTATGCTATTCTGGTCCTTGGGCCAAAAGAAAACACCTTGTTGGAGACTTGTTTCTGTGTCTAGGGCTGGCGGTGCTCCAGGATTTCTTTTTGTTGAACCAAATAATGTCTAGGAGCAAGGCCTGTTTCTCTCAACCAGAATTTGCTAACCACTGAAACGGCCGAAGACCACACATTTCATGAAATGTGACCTAGATCTCAACAGGGTCGAGCAAGTCAAACAGGCCACACTGAATGGCTTGCACCTGGGATAGCCCTGCTAGTGGCCATGAAGGGTGTGAGAGGCAGGAGCATGGAGGATGTTCTGAAAAAGGAGCATGGAGAAGATCTGAAGGGCAGTGGAGGGTGGCACAGGGCAGGGCAGGCAGGTGTGCATTTTCACCTGAGCTCTGCCACTGACCAGCCATGTGAGCTTGGATTTGAGGGTGACTTAACCTTTCTGAACTTCTGTTTCCTCAACTGGAAAATGAGATGATCATAGTATTTTTAAATTGTAATAAAATACACAGAGCATAAAACTTAGCATTTAACCATTTCTAGGAATACCATTTAGTGGCATTATGTACATTAACATTGTTGTGCAACCATCATCACCATCCATCTCTACAACTTTTTTATCTTCCCAGACTGAAACTCTGTACCCATTAAAAACCAACCCTTCATTCCCTCTCCCTGCTGCCCCTGGCAATAACCATTCTACCTTCTGTCTTTATGAGTTTGGCTGTGCTAAGCACCTCATATAGCTGGAATCATACCATATATATCCTTTCGTGGCTGGCTTATTTCACTTAGCATAATGTCCTCAAGGTTCTTCCACATTATAGCATGTGGCAGAATTTCCTTTTTCCTAAGTCTGCTAATATTGCATTGTGTAGACAGACCATATTGTGTTTCTCCATTCATCTGGTGATGGGTACATGGATTGTTTTCACCACTTGGCTACTGTGAATAGTGCTGCTATGAACATGAGTGAATACTTTTTAAAAAATGGAAATATTGAGAGGATAAAATGAGAGAAGATACGTAACAGCCTTTTGCAGGAGACCTTGGCACATAATAAGAGCTTGTAAGCAGTAGTGGTAATGAAGGTGGTGCTTGCTAAGAGGAGGGAATGTCAGTGTTAGAAGCCTGCCTGGGGACAATAGGTGGGACTATGAGGGGGTCCTCTGGCTGCATGCACACTTGAGGTTGTACAGATCAAGAGAAACTCATGTTCATTCAGTCAGCACTTTTGTTTAGGACTAGACACTGAAGCTATAGACTAATATTAGTAATAGCAACCATTTACATAGCACTTACTGTGTACCAGGCCCTGGTCAAAGTGTTTTAAATATATTAACACATTTAATGCTCACAAGAAGCTGATAAGATAGATGGCGATTATAAGCCCCATTTTACGGATGAAGAAACTGAGTCACAGAGCTTAATTAACTCTTCTCATGCCACAAGCTAGTCAGTGTTTGAGCTAACATTTTAATCAAGGCCATCCAGCCCCATACTGCCACTAAAAAATAAATGAAGCCAATTCTCTGTCTTTAGAGGGTTCATACGTCCTGAGACAGACAGATGTTCAGTGTAGTCTAGTGAAAAGCTTCTGGATGGAGTCACGCCAAGTGCTGATATTTACCTCCAGGAAGTGATTCTGGATTGAAATGGAAAATTTACCTCAATTTCTATCTATTTCATTTTTTTGAGGTGGAGTCTCACTTTGTCACCCAGGCTGGAGTGCAGTGGCGCAATCATGGCTCACTGCAGCCTTGGCTCAAGCAATCCTTCTGTCTCACCTTCTTAAGTAGCTGGGACTACAGGTGTGCACCAGTACGCTAGGCTAATTTTTTGACTTTTTTATCGAGATGAGGCCTCACTATGTTGCTTAGGCTGATGTTGAACTCCTGAGCTCAAGTGATCCTCCCGCCTTGGCCTCCCCAGATGCTGGGATTACAGGCATGAGCCACTATGTGCAGCCTCACTTTCTATCTTATTCCTTCATGTATTGTAAGACCTTTTTTTCATTGAGTATTTCTTAATTTGTTAATACAGAAATCACCACATAGACAGATATAAAATAAGGAAGTATGACATAGATGTCGACAAGCTGTGGGTTGAGTGCTGCAGGAACCAGGAGAAGGTGGCACTTTCCTCTGAGAGGAGGAGGTGAAAGAAGATATTGCAGGGTGAGTAGGAGATCACTGGATGCAGTTGCGCAGGTAGATGATTCCAGGAAAAGGAGACACTTGGATAGAAGCAAGTAAGAAAAGTGTTGTGTTGGCCCAGGGTGTGGGGCATAGAAGGCACTCAGTGAATATCACCTTCGCAGTTGAGTGCCCCAGAATATAGAGGGTGGCTGTCTAGGCCTCTTGTCTGGATTCTACTCATCAGTATTATTTTAGCTAGGATTTTTCAGTCGCCATTGACAAACAATTCTGCATGTCTCAGGGTACAACCGTGGTCACACAGGGAAAGCTGAGGTCACTCCTGGCCATCTGGGGAAGGGTCTCACGTAGGGGTGAGTGTCTCCCCAGCCCTCTCTCAGCTTCCAGGTAGAGCCCTTCTCACTGGCTCCCCTTCCCCAGCCCCTCCCCTCCCTCCAGGGGCAGAAAGGAGAGGAGAGCTGCTGTCCTGGGAGCTCCCTCATAAGTCTCAGACTCCCTCTGAGTGGACCGTGCTGAGCAGCCAGCCCGTCCTTGAACTGATCACTGTGGCCAACACAATGGCATGTGCTGACTGCAGAACCCTGGCTTGTCTAGGGCTCCCTTGGGACTGGGAGTAGAGCTCCCTGCTCCCAAACCACATGGACCCAAGTGGGAGAGAGTCACTCCCCTCCAGGAAAATCAGGGGGATACTCCCAGAAGGAGAGAGGACAGATGCTAGGCAGGCACAACTAAAACAAAACTGAAAAAGCAGGTTTAAAAATTTTTTTAAATGCTTTTATTTATTATGATATAAGCTCACATTGGGAGCCCCTGATATGTCCACATGGAAACTCCTTGATGTCTCTCTGAGCTTATGAAGCATTGGGATTAACTAAGGGAGAATACGATAGAACATGGCTCTTTCTGTTTTTTTTTTTTTTTTCCCCATTTTTCTTTCTTATCTCCATTTTCAGGTATTTTCAAGGCTGGGGAAATGTGACCCTTGGAATATATTTTTAATATTGTTTCTTATCCAAGCAGCAACTTACTTTTATAAATTGCTTATTCAAATCCACTGTTGTCATTGTTTTCATTCTTGGTGTTTCCAAAGGTAAGCTCCAAAGGCTGAGTCAGCACAGTTGTGCGAGAGGGTAGAGTTTGTTCTCTAAGTATTTTTAATGCTTCAGGGTTGCTGTGGATGCAGGTCACATGTCTCTAAGAGGTCTGGGGTGTCTATAGCAGCTCTGAGAAAGCCATGTTTTTTTACAGCATTACTTTTTTGACTTGTAACCAGTTTTCAACTGGTGTGATGGGGCCATAGGTACCCCACAACATAAGGAATGGGAACACAATTAGGGATTCAGGCTTGCATTCATATCCTGGCCCTACCACTTTTTACCTGTGTGATCTTAGACAAGTTATTTAACCTTTCTGAGCTTTACTTTCTTTCATCTATAAAATATGGATGATGCTAGTATTCAGAAGACTAGATGAGACAATGCATGTAAACTTAGCGCAGGGAAAAAGCAGATCCACTCCCTGCCCCCAAGGAACTGATAGTAAAATTTCTAATGATGAAATGGACAAGCCCCTGTAATGTATTATGGTGAGGATGCAAACACCAGTTTCTAAGAAAGTCTAGATTCCAACCCTGGCTCTCAACTTAACAACTATGTGTGCTTCGAGCAAGTTGCTTTACTTCTGTTTTACTATTCTTATCTGTAAAATGGGCATAAGGACACAACCTCACAGAGTTAGAAGGAGAATTAACACAACTTATGTAAACCACTTGGCAGAATGCCTAGCACATAGCAAGTGCTCAACCAACAGCACTACCCTTTACCTCCCTTAATTTCTGAGAGGCTGAGGCCAGCCTGGATCCCTGAGCTGGGGGGAGAATAGATGACACTGATATGGCATAGACCAGCTAAATTAATTGGGGTTGGGAGGAGAGGCTGTTTTACAAATATCTCAGGCACTGTTGCTTCAGTGCTGAAAAATGCCTAAATCTCTACATCTGGATACCCAGAAAGTACTTACTAAATTATTTCCCCTTTTGTCCTTGACTTATAGGACAAATGCTCTGCTATGTCTATAACAAGCATTTTTTCAACACGTAGGGAAGCCAAGTGCCCATGGTCAGGAGTGACCTCAGTCTTCCCTGCGTGGCCTGAGTTGTGTCATGCATGGCTAGCACGTAACCCACACTGCTTCTCTCGCTGTCTGAGTTCCCAGGCAGCTGAGTGGAAGCATGTGTGGCATTTCACTGCCGTGACCCCATCTAAGAAAGCACTTCAGGAACAATTAATTGCAGTGTATGAATCTGGGTGGGAGTGCTTGCCTTCCAGAGTGAATAATTCACTCAATACAAATAGTACCCAGCCACCTTCCACTGAGAGAATGCAGTTCTTCATCCTGGTGCTGCTGCAACTCCTCCGGGCTTGCTAAATAAAAGGCAAATCATGTGGCAGCCATGGTCAGAAGCAAGAGTAAATGAAGACAAATCTGGCTGGAGCTGAGACACTTAAAAATTCCCTTTGGAGCCATCAGCAGCAGTGAGTGAGAGTGAAATATGACATGATGTTTGTTGCTATTCACTTTCTTTTTACCCTAACTTGTTGCCTTGTTTTTGCGCATTCATTCTTGTCTTTCCTTCCCATCCTGTTTCCTACTCCATCCTCATTTTCTTTCTTATTGTCTCACCCAAGAGTGACTCTCAGGGTAATGCTGATCACAGTTGGCTTCAGAGAAGTGAAAGCTCCCCATTCCCCTTAACTGATCCCCACTAAGATATATTCCTCACTATCTCCAAACAAAGGGCCTCAAAGTCTTCCTCTGCCATAAATCACTAGGATTTCAGGAGTCCCATCTTGTAGGGGAAATAGATCACTTGCAAGGCTAGCACTGAAACTAATGGATGCTCAATGTGCTGTGGTCAGCTATTGCTAGGTAACAAAAACCCCAGAATCTTATGGTATACAACAATGAATGTATGTTTTGCTTATATATTTGTGCATTGGCTTAGCTGTCTGGGTTGGCTGTAATCCACATGTGTTTATTCTGGGATCAGGCCATGGGGGCAACATGTCCCTGGCGGAGCCCACCTCATGGGGATGGCCAAGTAGAGGAGAGCAAGCTCAACTGCACAGCACATTTCAAGCCCTTGAATCACATCTGCTATCATCCTGTTGGCCAAATCAAGTCACATGACCAAGCCCAAAGAGAAGGGCTTGGGCCATACATTCTGCCTTTGTGGAGGAACTGCATGGCTTCATGGCAAACAGTGGCAGATACAGGGAAGGGTACATAACTGGGGCTGAAAATTCAATTTATGCCAGCTGTTAACAGCTAAGCATGAATTAGGTGGCTTAGTCCAGGGAAAGTAGGGATGGAAGGGCCTGGCAGATAGAACTTCCAGGATTCCACGAGGGAAGGTGAGAAGAATATAGGCAAAACCCAGTTATCTCTAGATAGGGCAGCGATTTGGACACCTGAAGACAATGAGAGGGCACTAGATACCCAAGAGTAATGGCTGTCAAACTTTAGCATGTATCAGAATCATGTGGAGGGCTTGTTAACAAAGATTGCTGGGCCCCACCTCCAGTATTTCTGATGCAGTAGATCTGGAGTATGGCCTAAGAATTTGTACTTTTAACGAATTTCTTAGTAATGCTCGTGCTGTTCATATAGGAACTACACTTTGAGAGCCACATCTCAAGGGAAGTGATTACTTCTGAAGACAAGCCTACATTAGTTATGGTCTTGCCTAAGCTTGGTGTAACTCTCACCTTTAAATTTACATCAATCCTGGTCCAAGCCTTTTGCCTCTCCGTCACTTATCTCTCTTTTTACTCTGAGACCCTCACTTACTTCCCTCAGAGAACTCCTCCTTCTCCTGTTCTCTAGCACCTTGACCTATGTTCCCCTTCTTGCTCCTGGAGGGTGCTAGAGTCCAAGGTGTGGCATGGGTATGCCCAACAGACACACTGCTTATAACCCACACAGCTGAGTCATAACCTCCAGGAGGAAAACACTCCATGTTTAGAATAAAGATGGCCAGTAGACATGAAAATAATATCCTAGGACGTATATGGGTCCCCTGGCTCTATTCTCTGATGAGTATTTTTTTTTTTGCATCTGTATTACATCTTTGTACTTTCACTTCAAAAACATGTTTGGTGCCTAGTGGCAGCCATCATAAGACACTGATTTTAATGACTGGTGAAGAATGAAAATGGTTCCCATGGGGCCATAACAAGTATGTCATTAAACTTACCCAGGAGTTTGGGAAGTGGTTGGACCTAAAACCTAACCCACTCTCAGAATTCACCCCAGTACTAGCATTGTTCAGAGTCATTATATGACATCCAGTGAGCCCCGCTCAACTCATTGGACTGAAGTGCCTGAGAGACCAAGTGCCTGAGAGACCAAGGATGCCCTTAAGTTCATGTCTGAGTCAAATTAGTGGTCTGAAGATGTTTTTAGCTGATTCTCAGAGACAGGCACAAAGAGAGAGTCAAGGTAGCTAATACACTGGGATCTACCAGTGGCTCCTTTATTGCTAGGCACCTCCTTTACATTTAGGGCCCATGTTGTGCACAACAGACTTTTTTTTCTTTCTTCATTTTCCCACAAACACTAAGGTCTCAACCCACCATGTTCTCTTGTTCTCTTCTCAGTAGCTACCACTATATACCCCATACTTTGAAGCTTTCTGTCCCTAAGGCTGGCTGGGAAGTGGAGCAAGTCTCCTGACTCTCTTTTCCTGCTGCCCTAGAAGAGAAGTACACAAGGACTTTTTGCCTAATTTAATGCCAACTTCCAGGGACAACACAACCATACTGGGCATTGTTAACATTCCTTGACTGTCTTTGAAATGATAAATCAACATATCATGCTCTTTATTTTCTTGATAGGGAAGTATAGGCAAGGCTGTATAAATTCTAATTGCTTTTGTCTTGGCCTTAGTGCAGACATCTTTAGTGAGGGAACCTTCCTTTCTGTAAATGAATAAATGATTTAAATCTCCTCTGAATTAGTTTTATATTGCTGTGTAATAATATACCACACATCTAGGGGCTTAAAACAACACACATGTTTATTACCTCACAGTTTCTGTGGACTTGAAGTCTGGGCACAACTTACCTGGGTCCTTCTGCTCAGCCAGCAATCCAGGAATATTGGCCAGGGCTGTGGTCTCATCAGAGGTGCAACTGTGAAAAGAACCACTTTTCAGCTTCCTCGGGTTGTTGGCAGAATTAATTCCCTGTGATTGTAGGACTGAGGTCCCATTTTTTTCTCTGGTTGTCAGCTGGGGGCCACTCTGAGCTCCTGGAAGCCTCTTGCAGTTCCTTGCCACATGCCCTCTACATAGGCCATCTTGCAGCATGGCAGCCAGCAACACGGTGTGTTTCACTCCAGTCTGCCTACATGGAGTCTTACATTGAGTTAGGTCATCATGGGAGTGAGATTTGCCATATTCACCTTTGTCGTTGGTTAGAAGCAAGTCACAGGTCTCACTCACACTCAAGGGGAGGGAATTACATGAAGGAATGAATAGCAAGAGGGTCTATCTCTCACATCCTCTTTCCAATCTGAAGATTCAATGCAGACAAAATGATAGGCACCTCTTAGTTCCCCAACTCACTTTGCTTTTCTGAGTATATAGCACTCTGGCTGTATGTCACTTGGATCTGGAGAGCTCTTATTCCATTCAGAGATGAAAGCACAGAACATATCCACAATGATCCTACTACTTAGGAAAAGGACTCCAAGACTGTCAGACATTGAGTGGGTGTTATCCTTACTGCGTATTTTATTTTTATCACTCACTGTTAGTTCATTTGACACATATCGATTAAACACCTATCGGGGCTGGGCACCTTTCAGAGACTGGAAGACCAGTTGTGATCATGACAAAGTCCCTGCTTTCATGGAATTTCATCCTAGCTTGGGGAGAGAGACAATGAACAACCAAATGAAGATGTGTGTAAGCAAGTGACAAGTGCTATGGTCACAGAACATGGATGGAGTGTGTCAAGAGGAGTGCTTTAAAGGGGCAATCAAGGAAGGCTCTCTGAGGAAGTGTTTTTCGGGCTGAGCCTTGAATGATGACAAGCAGCCAGTCATGTCACAATTTGGGGGAGAAACGGTTTAAGGTAGGGCAACAGCAAGTGCAAAAGCCCTGAGGATCACAAGGAGTTGGCCTGTTAGGAACTGAAAGCCCACTGTCTGGAACCGAGAGAATAAAGGGAACTGGTGGAGGATGAGGTTGAGGAAATGGGCTAGGGGTTGATCTCTCAGGCTTTATGGGCCATGGTAAAGAGTTTGGATTTGATTCTTGTGTGATGGGAAGCCACCAGAGGGTTTTCAGTAGGGGTGTCATGTAATCTAGTGTTTACTTTATAAGGCTCACTGTGGCTGCTTTATGGAGGACAGAGTTTAGTGCAAGAATGGAACCAGGAGACCCATAAGGAAGTTACAGCCTTTTCCAGGCAAAGGTGCTATTGGCTTGGGTTAAGGTCCAGCAGTGGAGGTGGAAGGCCTGGTTGGGATTGGAATCTATTGGGATTTACCTTGTTTTCCTTCTAACCTTGTGAGTGGAAAGCTCTCTAGTTGCTTACTAGGTAAAGAAATCAGTTCTAAACTAAAAATGATCTTTTTTAAAAAAATTTTGTGAATGTTTGGTAATTTCTGTAATAAAAAATTAAAACAGTCATGGATGTTTCCCAGGAACCACCCTTGGGCTGCCCCCTCAGAGGCCCCAGCCATCAACTGTCAGCAGCACGAGGGCTATATCTTGAAATAATTAGAACTTTGCTTATTGAAGGATTCCACATGCTAAACCCTAGTGCAAGCTGCCTGCCCCTATGGTGCAAGTGTGGGGCATCCATAAATATTTTTAAAAATTCATACTAATGTTTCCAGGGCAAATGAGGTGGCTGGATTTTGTGTTGAAGCTGGAAGCAAACACTTCTTGTTAATATAGGGGCACAGCCTAGCCTCATGTCTAAGAATGCAGAGTCTGGAGTTAGAGTATCTGGGTGTGAGTCTCTGCTCTGCTGCATAACCCTGAGCAAGTTACTTACTTCCTTGTGCTTCAGTTACCTCATCTATAAAATGGAACAACAATAAAAGTGACCTCCTAGGCTCTTACTAGGATTAGATGAATTCACACTTATAAAGTGCTGTTAGAGAGTAAAAGTAAAGGTTCTGCAAGTGTTTGGTAAATTAAAAACAACAGGTCAGATATATCTTCAAGACCCTCATGATATGCAAGGAACCTATGAAAAATGCAAGTTGCTTCCTCCTCCTTTACTATAAATGTAAGCAAATTTATTGTGAAAAAAGTAAACACATGGAATTTGAGTTCAGATGGACCTGACTTAACCCTCAACTCTGCCGTTTACTGGCTGTGTGATCTTGGGTAGATCACTTAACTTCTTCAGTAGCATATTTTCTTCATGGATAAAAATAGAATAGAGTGGAGTGCTGCTAAATAGCGAATAACTGGCTCTCTGAAAAGACAAAAACCCTTGTTTGTAAAGTTTGCTGATTTCTGTGGTGTAAATGCATCCACTATAGCTAATTTCAAGCTATCTATATGATGTCAGTAAGCACAGGCTTGGGAAGAAATGCACACAAATCTGCTCTTGTAAGCCAGTCAAGAAATTACAGATGCTTGTGAGGTTTCAGAGAAAAATGAATGCTTATACCCTGTTGGTGAAAATGTAAATTAGGTCAACCATTGCAGAAAACATGTGGTGATTCCTCAAAAAACTAAAAACTATGAGTTGGCTCCAGAAAACTCATGAATGAAAGAACTATCTACCATACAGTGAACACTTAATATGCATATGGCAAACACTTAATATGCACATAGCACTAAGCAAATCTATGTAACATAGAGTATTTCACTTAATCTCTTAAACAACCCTATGATGAAGGTATTATTATTATTATTCTTATTTTACAGTAGAAGCAAATCAAGGCAGAGATAGGTAATTTGTAGTAGGAATGCAAATGACCCAGTCCAGTGCTTGGCCCTTTGGAGGCACTTTAGAAAGGTAGATATTATTATTATTGCTTCTACAACCGAAGGAGACTTATTAATATCTAGTCATTTCCATAATGTTCCATTGTTTTTTATAAAGTTCACTTCCAGTTGTCACATATCTAAAGGAACTGAAATATGTGGTCCTTTCCATTAAAATGAAGATAAAAGTATGAGGTTTAACGAATCAGTCTCTTAGTTAGACAAAAGCTGAGGATTTTACTCTGCTACATGCTTAGAACAAAGATTGGGGTGGAGAGAAGGTGTGGACATTTGTTGAGTACCTGAGGTTGCAAGAATTATTCTCACCCTGTCCATCATTTGACAGATGAAGATACTAAGGTTCAGAGAAATGCAGTGACATGTCCAACTTTACTTTACTAGTAAGTGGCCAATGCTGGGATTTGAACTCCAAAGACTGGGCAGAACTGGGTTCTTTTCATTGTACCACACTGCCACACTTGAACTTCTCTGTGATGTGAACTTTGCCAAGGCTGTGATCTAGAACTCAGGTTGGAACTCTGTGAAATAATAAACAGAGCCTTGCCATTCATGGAGCATCCCTTGGCGGCTTGCCCAGTCCTTCTGCCTCTGACCACCATCTGTAAGAGCAGTGGTACAGCCAATGTCATTACCAGTGGCCTAGAAAAACACAGAGGCCCTGCCGAGGGCTTCTGGGGCTGTTTAAATGAAACTGCCCAGACCATGCCACTGGGATGCCCAAAGCCCTAGCCAGTTGTTGAGAGAAAATATCAGACAAGTGCTCCATTTCTGGTCACCATCTGTACACATTCCAAAAGACAACAGTCCATTTTAGTTCATGACCAAGTTAACTTTGCAGTGACCCATCCCTGCTTCTCAGTACCGATGTTCACGTTATTTGCTTTAGGTCTAAGGCCTGTATTCAGAGCAATCCTGTATAAAACTTCTTTTCTGCATGGACAGAGGGCCTAAGTGGATGAGATGATATGTAAAAGTACCTTTGTAAACACTTACAAAAATCGGACTACTGTAGTACCTTGCATTTTTTGATCCAACAAAGTGAATGGAAGGGTTGTCTTTCATTCCCGTTTAAGGGAGAGAGCAAGCCAGTTTATTTTTCAAGCCTTACAAGGAGCCCTAGAATCTCAAAATGGAAGGAGTCTTCATTCACTTATTTATTCATTCTTTCATTCATCAAATCTTATTTGAGCATCTGCCATGTTTCAGAAATGGTTGGGTGTTCAGGTAAAAAGATGAATTTGACATGATTCCCATTACCACAAAGATTATGGTCTAGGAGGCAGCTTAATAAAACAATTCTGTAATTGCATCCAAATGGAAATCGTGAAAAATATGATGCAAGAGAAGTACCTGGTTCTATGAAAGCACTTAATAAGTGACTCAGACTATAGGGGTTATGATCAAAGGAAGGCTTCCTTAGGAAGTGCAGTTTGAGTAGTGAGATAGAGAATGAAGGTGGGAGGAGATAGGAGTCCAGGTACAACAGCATATGCAAGGCCTAAAGGTCAAAAAAACTACGGCTTAAGAGTGGGATGAAGATCAGAGTGGCTGGGTTATTGAGTTCAAGTGAGACGATAGGATAAAAAGAGATTGGAGACTGGGCATGGTCCCTCACACCTGTAATCCCAGCACTTTGGGAGGTCAAGGTGGGTGGATCACGAGGTCAGGAGTTCAAGACCAGCCCGGCCAAGATGGTGAAATCCCATCTCTACTAAAAAATACAAAACAATTGGCCGGGTGTGGTGGCGGGCACCTGAGATCTCAGATACTCGGGAGGCTGAGGCAGAAGGAGAGAATTGCTTGAACCCAGGAGGCAGAGGTTGCAGTGAGCTGAGATCGCACCACTGCACTCCAGCCTGGGTGACAGACTGAGATTTCGTCTCAAAAAAAAAAAAAAAAAAGAGAGAGAGAGAGATTGGAGAGGTAGGCTCAGTTCTGGAGGGTCTTGTCAGCACGTGAGAACAACGGGAAAGCATGAAATGTTTCTAAACACCATAATAACATTGTCAATGTTGTTGTTATAATAGAGCTTCTGTGGAGGATAGTATGGGCAGCAAAAAAGGTGGGTGAAGTATGGGGCTAGGGAGTTCAGGTATGTCAGTTCAACAGTCAAGGGGAGAGATGATGGTGACTTGGCCTAGGATGGAGGTATTGAAGAGAGAAGTGGAGACATTCAATTCCAGGGAGATTTAGGAGGCTTCATTGACAGGGCTTGGATATATATATTTTTTTCCTTTAGAGAAGAGAGAAGAGGCACCAGAGATGAATTCTAGATTCATCACTTGTGTGAATAAATGGATGTTAATCTCGTTCATTGACATTGGTAACACTGAAAAAAGACCAGATTTGTGGAGTTCATAAGTTAGCTTAGGCTAGATTATGCTGAGATAACAAATGACAACCAGAGCTCAGTGGCTTACAAAAACAAAAGTTTATTTCTTTCTTGTGCTCTATGGCCACAAGGATCAGTTGTACCTCTTTTCCATATCATTTTTACTCTGGCATCCATGATGATGGAGTAGAGGCATCTAAGAGGGTAAAGGAGAAAGAAGTAGGGCAACCACATGCTGATTCTTAAGTCTTTGGGGATGACACACATCCCTTTTTAGATTTCCTAGTACAAACCTAGTCACATAGCCATGCCTGGGTATATAATCCTCTTATTGGTAGGGACGCCCCAGGATGGTTGAAAAGCATTCTGAACTACAATAAAATTTACCAAAGGGAAATCCAACCTTCCCATCTGTAAAAGGAGGATGATAATAGCATTTACTTCATAGGGTTCTTGTGATGAATTAAGTGAATTAATGCATGTATAGTGCTTAGGGCATTCATACAATATAACTTGTGTCTCAGAAAGGAAAAAGAATTTGCCTAGCAATGCCTCTTATACAACACCTGCTTCACCTAACTCCTGGATGTGTGGTAAGAATAAAATTCCGTCTGACAAACATTTACTGGTTATACAATGTGTATATACTCAGTGCTGGGCTGGGTTCTGGAGATTCAGATGAGAAGACCTTCCTTTTAAGGTAAGGAGAAGTGGGGCAAAGACATGGTCAATAAGTAAAACACCCGGGGTCATGAACAGTGCTACGTCAGAGTGGCCAGCTCGGGACTTTTATATTTTTCTTTGGATGAGGAAACATGTCTGAAATCCCCAAGATTTCTCAGAAGTGTTGATTCTTGAGCTGGATCTTAAAACCTTAAAGGTTTCATCAGATAAGCAATGAAGGAAGGGCATTCTAGGAAGAGAGAACAGCATGTGCACTCATGGAGTCAGAGCTGCCTAGTACATTTGTAAATTTCACACGATGGGATGAAGTGGACATTAATGCCCATCTCTCCCCAGCCTGGGACTCATTCAAGCCATCATTGATTGATTGGCAAACCTAATGATCTTTGCTGAATGATTAGGCCAACCTAATGATCTGGTTTCACTGAAACCTCTCAGCTAGTGACCTGGTTCTCGTTTTGTTCAGTGGGATGTTTGAACTGAAGGAGAGCTGGGGAGAAAGAGTTAAGTTCAACTGGAGAGCAGTTTTGAGATAAAGGGGCTGGGGGTAGAGATACATTTAACAATTATTAAAGCGAAAGGAACTTTGAAGAAATGTTATAAAAGGCACTTTAAAGGCACATTTGGCTAAGGATGTATAGTACAATTTCCATCCTCAGTCTTCTCCATAGACCTTCAGCAAAATTTTACTTCATTGTCCATATGCTATAGGGAATAGATTTGTGTGTCTATGTATTTGTGTGCATGTGTGTGTTAGCATGTGTGTGTTTGGAATAAGATGATACATTAAATTTGACTGTAATGCAATGGCAACCTGGCCAACAAGGTCCAGGTACCTTTGAGTCACAGGTTAAACAGCTCAGTATTGTCATAGTATAGGCAGTGTTAGTATATGAAAATATGGAAGCAATCAAGACTATTGTGAATGGCTTTGAACATCAAACCAAGAACTTCAACTTGAGCACCCAAAGTTAAAAACTTGACAAGCATACATGACTAATGTTGTATGGTGTACTAAACAAGCAGAACTACAGTCCTTTGGTAAAGGTGACTAAGTGTCCTCACATGCCCTCAAGAGGACCTGCCAACACTGGTGTGATTGTGGAATGAGAGAAAAAGGGGGAGAAATTGGTGCAGTTTCAAGAAAAATAGTATTGCTTAAAAAAAATAGCAACCACAACACAATCTTGCCATGATATCTCTATGTGGTGTTGCCATGGAAAGAGCTATTTTCATTGGACGTGAGAGCAGGAAGCCATATAAAACAGAGAGAAATGGCCAGAATGCAAGCTTGAAATATCCCTGGGCTGCCACAACTTAGCAGCATTTTCTAAACAGGGCAGTTTCTTTGTGTTTAGATGATAGGAATGAGAAAAATGGAAGGTCCCAATGATCTATTCCTTCCATTTTCCCATTGAAAGAGAAAGTATGCCTAAAATCCATGGAATGGGGGAGATAGTCCAAGTAAATGACAATTTGCTGAATGAAGAATGATCCCTAATGGCGAGTCTGTGACCTCATGCCCATCACCGACTTCCCTTTCCAACTCCACCACCATCTTTAAATGATGTAGCATATCTCATTGCCCTCTTGTTAAATGTATGCATTAAAAGTATTTAAACAGTTGTGGTTGACTTTTTAATGGATATTTTAAGGGGCATGTTAAGGGGCTCCAGTAAGATCCAAAGATTAATGAGGACATACAGATCTTTCCAATAAAAACATGTTTTTTAAAAGTAGCACATTTATAATATTGGAAAAAAAAAATAAAGCATAGTCGGGACTTGGAATGAGATGTTGGAGCCACCTTAGGTTTCTGATAAAATGATTAGTGCCCTAGTAAGTGGTGAAGTTTTGGGTTGGAACAGGAATTTGTGGAGTCTTGAGACTCAGAGCTGAGGGCTCCTGTTGAATACACCAGAAACCAGGGAAGCAAATAATATTTTGTTATCATGTTTGTCTCCCCTGTGGCCTTGTGGTCACAACCTTAAAGTTGATACAGTCCCTGAGGCTGAAAAAGGGAAGAGTTGGCAGTTTTAGGCAGCAAAAAGCTAGGGCATTAAGTCTTGTGTTTTCTGAACAATATGTGGAGAAAACAAACCTCAGCATGAGAAGTGAATGTGAAGACACACCCATTCCAGAGAGAGACTCAGATACCAACCAAATGTTAGTTTCCTGCCAGTTTTGAGTGATTGCTCCTAGTAACCTCTCGATTCCTCATATTAATAAACATTGGTTAGAAGGGCAAAGTGCATGGACTAGAACTTGACTGAAAACAATTTAGTTTGGTGTGGGAACGTGGGGTGTGATTATTTTCTCATGGATGACATTTCTTCTTAAATTTTTGCTTGTGACACGAGCCACATGGGTTTGCTTTTTCTGGATAGCTGCAAGTCAAGGAAAAAGGGTAGAGAAGCCACTTGAATTCCTGGGAAATGTTGTAATGATATCCAATTTAATTCGACACATATTTATTGAGTACCTACTGTGCTCCAAAAAAAATGCAAGGCATGATAACATAAAGAGAAGCAGCAAGTAGTCCCTTCTTGAAGAACTCACAACCTATTGGTACAGATATATCCAGAAATGACTATGATTGATGCTAGAATCCTAAAACAATAATGTGAGGTGTCAGGACTGGGCATTTTGTATACATTTGATCTCATTTAGTTCTCAAAGAAATTCTGTTAGTACTATCATGATTCTCATTTTTCAGATGAGAAAACTATGAGAGCTAAACATGTTTCTGAGCATCCATAGCTAGTAAGTGTTGGAGCCAAAGTTTGAACATAGGTCTATCTGACTTCAAGGCCTGGGTTATTTCTGTTATACTCTGCCTTGGGCTGAGCTGGGGATCCAGGCAAGCTACAGAAAGAAGGTAACATTGGCCCTGAAGAATGAATGGGATTCATCAGGTAGTCCTTTTGTGTGAGGGTGAGTAAGGACATGGATTTCTGGCAGATGGAACAGCCAATGCAAGAGTTTGGGGCCTATGCAAGGAATCTGTGGTGGGCTCAGTGTTAGCAAGAAGGGGCCAAAGAAAATTAATTTTTTCAACAAATATTTCAGTGCCAGTCACTGGTGAGGCACTGGCCATCTACTGGTGACCAACATAGGACCAGCATCTGCCTTTAAGGGGCCATCCTGAGCCATAAAGAAAATGAGTCTAAGAACATGCCAACAAACCAAGTACATATCAGTCAGGAATATGCTGAGAAACCAAATAATGTCCTGTGAAGCAGATCATGGGGTCAGGCCTCTCTGATAAGGTGATATTTGAGCTGAGTTGTGAAGACAGAGGATGAGCCAGCCCTGCAAAGATCACAGAGAAGGGCAGTCCAGGTGGGGAGACCAGCAAGGGCAAAGGCCTATGGTGGGGAAACTGGGCCACAGAATACATCCTGATGATACATGGCATGTTTTCTCATATTTGTCATGTGATCATTCCAGGGGGATGTGATGTTTGATGCCTCCTATAGGCTCATTCAAGAGGAACCCTTTTTGGAAATTCTTCTGAAATGAGTGCAGTAGTTGTGGGTTCTGAATTACATGAAAACCACTCACGTGTTCAGTTCAGCTCCTTTTCCAAACAGACAGGCTTCCTGGCACGCTACTTTGGCTGTGCGTCATTACAACGTGCCTGCCGTGTTTGTTCTGCTCTGGCCAGGTCCCCACCCCTTCCCATCTGAACAAAACTGCCAATGAGCAAATTGCCACTTTTTAACCAAATGACACCAATTATGTTTCCCTTTTACTTTCACCTTGGCTATGAAGAATAAAACTTCATTAATCATCTCCTAAGTGGTCCTTTCCTAAACCTAGGTTGAAGGAAGTTTTTACTACTGACATCATCTCATAACTCTCAGCTCCCATTAATTAGATGTGAATGTCTTTCTCCATCCACCCACCCAGCTCTTGGTTTGGAATGATTCTCAGAAGGCATTTTTGCTGTTTACCAGAGAGAGATGACTAGGAAATGTGTGGATTGCTTGGTTGTGTCCTATCTGCCAAAGAAAAACCAGGCAGGAGCTGTGAGGAAACAATGGAAAATGACAAAGAGCCAAGTCACATCTCTCTTGAGGTTCTCCTCCCTGCCTCACCTTGTGCCTGCTCTGCCTCCAGTTCACCTGCTCCTGAGCTCTGAGAGACCCTCTTCCTGTTTCCCCTGTCCATGGGGGTCATGTGACCCCATGGCTGACCAATTAGTCCCCTCACAGCTGTAGTCCATGCATCTGAACCAGGCCATTGAGCTACAGATCAGGAACTTGGGTTGGAAGTCTGGGGAAGAAAAGTACCCAACAACCCTTAGGGTTGTTGACCTGGGAGGCTGCTGTTGACGGCATTGATACCTGAAAATAGTATGTGGATTACTGGATCCTGCTAAACCTGACTCTGGTACAATCCTAGACTTCTCAATTATAGGATTCAATAGGTATCATTTATTCTTCTCTGAAACAAGTTTGAATTTAGTTTCTATTTTCTTCAACTCAAAGGGTTGTGTTGAACATATGTCCATACCTGTTATGGTACCTTGCCTCTTGTAACCATCCCAACTTGCTTATTCCTTTCCTCATTCAGAAAACATTTATTGAGCTCTTACTGAATGCCAGACAAATGACCCTAATCCATTTTTTAACCCCTACTTTTCCTGGCTGGGAGAGCCCCTAATTGTTCAATTTTGCCTTCTCCACAGAGCTGTGGGTCAGGCATGGTGAAACTTTCTATATTCCCCAGAGTGGATCCAGTTCAAGCAATCCTCTTTATTTCCGTAACCAAATTTTTACAAATTAGAAGGGGCATGTGACTAATTTCTGGCAAATGAGGTATGGGGGAAAAGCTAATGGGGTGGGGGCACTTTTGGGAATAAGATCAGGGCAGATGAAGTCACTTTTCTTCTAATGAATATTATCTTTACATGAGACACCAGGAACCATAGAAAGATAAAGGAAGAGAGAAAATGCAGGAAAAAAATCTGGTATTTGATGACATCATTGAGCTATGGAATTAACCAACTCTCGGTCCTCTGGGCATAAAATCATAAATTCCCTTATTACTTAATACTTTGAATTGGTTTTCTTGGTCACTGTTGAAAGAGTTTTAACAGATATAGATTCTCAGTAAACATTGCTGCATGAACTGGCTGTGGCATGCACCCCCGGGCAAATGATCTATCTCAGTCAAAAGGTCCACGCAGAGTGAGGGTGTCATGCCCTATGCCTATGTCTGCATTTGTGCTGTGTGAGCTTGGACACTCAGGTGACTAGGCTCCAGGGAACTCAGGGGTAAAACCCAATTCATTTGAGACGGGCAAGAGAGAGTTGAAAAATCCATTTGTTAATTTGCATTTGAACTCTAGCTCCTGTCTAAACCTTCTGTCCCTGTAGATAACCCATCATTGGAAGCCAATGATAACTAGAAGGTGACTGGGTGAGCTTGGAGCTGGAGCCAGGATGAGGGGACTTAGGCCTCTTAGAGTGGTACATGTCACCCAGCCACAAAGAACTGAGGCCTCCATCTCCAGCATCAGAATGTACATACCAAGAGCCTGCGGTTCCCCAGTCTTTCCTTGCCCTCTCTTTCCTCCAAGTCATTGTGCATGTCATTCTCTCTGCCCAGGACTCTTTCCACAGCCAGCTTTATTTACCCAGCTGACTTCTGTTTGTCTTTCAAATAGCAGTTTGTGGCATCTCCTCCAAGGAGACTTTATTGACTGTATCCTCTCTCCCCTGGGGCTGTATCCTATCCCCCTCTCAGTTCCTTCGAAATGAAACCTTAGTGTTTCATTTCTCCCATTCAACCGCGATTGTCTGTTGACTGTCTGTCCCCTTCTCAATTGTGAGCTCCTGGAAGGCAGCGACTGTGTCTGTTTTGGTTCTTGTTGTGTCCCTGATTCCTAGGGCTTTGTCTGTCATGAGATGAGCAGTGCATGTTTGCTGAATATACAATGAATGAATGGCCATGAAGATATTCACAGAGCCCCCACCTCCAACTCCAAGCTCTTACTTAGGCGGGTATTTCCAGTGACGGCTCATGACTGTGTTTTTGTGGGTCAGTTGCTGAATAGTCATCCATCTAAAGTTTTCATTCCTTCTGGAGTTGAGTTACTTAAATTCCCTTAGTTGGTAACTTCCAGCTACTCCAAGTTAGTCTGGGGACTCTGGTTTGGATTCAGACAGACCTGTGTTTAAGAGTCCACTTTGGTCACTTACAGGGTGAACTTGGGTGATTTTCTTAAAGCCCACAAGCTTTAGTTTCACCATCTGTAAAATGGGGCTGGTGTTGACAACCCTATCTCATAAGGAGATGATGAGAATTAAATGAAAAGATGCACATAAAATGCTTCACGTAGCATCCCCCAAAACACCAAATATTCAATTAACATTCTCAGTTGTTATTATGATGACACTTTGTGCCAATCCTTAGGAATGGGGCTGGAGAGAGGGGTATTTCTCCTAGAATGGTAGAAAGCTGACATTTTATGCCCTTTATCACAGAGGAAGAAAGAATGCAGGGCTTCCACCTTGCATTTCCAATAATTATGGTTTTCCATAAATAGTTTCTTTTTTAAAAACAAAATGTAAGAATGTTTGAGTCCAGCCCAAGAATGTATGTTATGTTCTTTAAAAAGGAAATATCAACAGAGTTTTGGGTGACAACCAGTCTCATGTCGATTTTTCAAATAAAGCAAAGATGGAAAATATTTACAAAGGATTTTATCCGAGGGAAGTTAATTCTAAGTTTCCTTCTAATTCTGAGGACAAGGGGTCAAATCATTTTATGTAGCAAGACTTTTGGAATGGGCATTGCAAAAGTTGTAAGAACACAGCTGCTCCCTGTGGAGCATGGTGTGGTGGCCTTGGAGAGGCAGCCAGGGTGGTGGGAAGACAAGGTCTGGACTCTATCTCTCCTTGCATAGGTTGACATCTCTGAATCTCAGTTTGCCCGTCTGTGAAATGAGCATTATGGAAGGTAGCTGGCTAACAAGAGAGATGTGAGGACTGAGTATACAAAACACATTTTCCACAGCATCTGGCACATTGCAGGTCTTCATAGATGTTGGTGTTTTTTTCTCCCTCCTCCTCCACCTCTTTGTCCTCCTCGTCTTCTTTAAAAACTACTTCCTTTACTACTATTATGACTTCTTCTATCACTGTTACTACTAATTCTAGTATTACAACATCATCTATTAACTACTTTCGTTTCTTTTTCTACTAATTCTGTTTTCACTGCTGCTACTACAACTACGTCTATTACTGCGACTGCCACAATTACTACTGTGATTTCTTCTGTAAGTTCTACTTCTCCTACCACTACTGTTACTACTACATCTTCTTCTTTTTCTTTTCCTCCTCTTCCTTCTTTTCTTCTCCTCCTCTTTCTCTTCTTCTTCTACTACTACAGTAACTTCTACTGCTATTTATATTAATGTTGCTAATCCTCCTCCTAGCACTACTTCTATTACTACTGCTACTCGACTGCTACTACTTCTGTTATTACTTCTTTTCTGTTACTATTATTTCTTCTATTACAGCTACTACTTCTATTATTACTACTACTGGTACTTCCAGGGCTTCTATTACCACTACCACCTGAGTTAATCCAATCAGCTCATTTTTTAAGTGGGATAAAGAACCCACCCAAAATCAGAATTTGTAAGAGTTAGAAATGGGACCAGAAATCAGGTCCCCTATCATAGCCTCGTGTTCTTTTCATTCCTCCATAATCTAGTGTTGCAGGACTATATATTACAATAGTAATTCATGATCATGGAAACTAAAAACAATTGACTAATTAAATATGTGGCTCAAGGGTACACTTACTGGCTGTATGATTGTAGGCAAATACCCACTTTTCTCACCTGCAAAATGGAGATTATAGATTGCTTATTTCATCCAGTTGTTGTGAGGACTACATGAGTCAATACAGGCCAAGTGCTTACACTAGATACTGGCATGCTTCTAACCAATGGGAAACTCACTTGTCTTTGTCCCCCTTCCCAGCCCTCTGCAACCATTTGTCTCTTTGATTCTCTGTCCTCCCCGCAAAAGGAAGGAGTATCTCAGCCATTGCCTAGGCAAGTGTCAGATTGGATGACCAGATGATGTAGTTCCCTTACTCGTAGGCACCACTGACTAACTACTCCAACCATCTCTCTGTCTCTGTCTTTCCCTCCTTGTCTTCTTCCTTTCCCTCTCTCCATCTTCCTCCCTCTTTCCTTCCTTCTTGTCCAACACCCCCTTAGTCTCCTGCCCTGTTGGTGGTGTGGCTGGGGCTGGAGCTAGGGCTGCTGGCCAGGGATGGCTGCATCTCCATAGGTGCTGGTGGGGTCCTTGATGCCTTGGAGTTGGCAGAGATCAAGAGCAGACACTGCAGTCTGCTCAGGTGCAAATCCTGCTCTGACAGTACCATCTTTATGGCCTTGGGAAAGTGGCTTAACCTCTCTCAGTCTCAGCTTCCACATCTCTTGTGAGGACTAAATAACTTAATATATGAAAATCTCTTAGTACAAGGCTCGGCACATTTTAAGTGCTAAGTCAGAGAAAGTCCCCCTTCACATCCTCGGTGTGTGTGTATTATTGGTGTGTGTGTGTGTGTGTGTGTGTGTGTGAATGAGAGAAAGAGAGAGAGCTGACATGCTAGGCATTCTCTGTTTATGCTTTGTGATGATGGGAGAAGAGGAACAAAAACCTAAGTGGAGGTCTGGATGGGGCCTACTGGAGCAATTTCTTCTGGCCCTGAGAGTGTGGAACATGATTAGAGACCTTCTTCCAGGTCTGTCTCCACCTCCCCTTCTGTAAAGTCAGACCAGAGTGGAGCAAAAAGCCTCAGGGTGTGGGAGCAGCAGTGACCTTTGGGTTCCAGGCCAGACTGTGAATAGCTCTGGGTCACCATGGACACATTGAGAAGGAGAGGGAGTACTACGCAGTGGCTTTGGAAGGGCTTGAGAGGTTACTGGCTCTGGACTTGTCACATCACAAAGGAAAAAGTGAAGTCCAGGGGGTTAATGACTTAAGGCCAGTGAGAGGGATAACGACTCAAATTGCTGGGTAAGAATGCAGACTCCAGAGCCAGCCTGCCGGGATTTGGGTCCTGCTGTGTTGTATCCTAGCTGTGGGACCGTAGGCCCATTGTTTGGCCTTGGCATACCTTGGTTTCCTGTCTATAATGATAGCACTTAATTTATTGGGTTGGATGAGCATTAGAGTTAACATGTGTAAAGTACACGGAAGAGTGCCTGGACATTGTTAGTATCATATAATTGTTCACTATTACAATTGCTATTAATTGTTGTTATATCATCAATTCTCCACAGAATTCTTTTATTCTATTTGCTCAGCCTTGCCATGCCACCTCCCATTGACCACACTGATACAGATTGGGTTTTCTGGAAGCAGACCCTGAATGTTTGTTAGTGATCAACACCAACGAAAGGGTGGGGAAGAAGAAGGGCTGGGCAGAGGAGAAGCTGAACTGTTATGCATGCCCCATAAAGACCTTCAACCCAGTGGAGGGCTTAGGAACTGGTACTGCCTGTTAGAGCTTTCTCCTGTGGTACAGAATGGCCAGGCCTTTATACCCCCACCTTGTTCAGTCACTGGATATAGGCTACTCCCAGGAGGCCATGACCTTGTGTGGAATGGCTCTCTGCATCTGAGGCAGAGCCCAAAAAGCCAAGAGCTAGAGGTAGCAAATCGTTTCCTGAAGGAGGATCTGGGAAGTAGAGTTCTTGGTCTACTGGGACACACGCATTTTGAATTTTTAGATATGCAAGCTTTATTGATCATTTTAAGATGATTCCTTCTGAGCTGTTTTCCAAGACTGGCCACAGAATCAAGAACACAACCGAGCTGGAAGAGATCTTGCAGACCTTCTGTCGGCTCCTTCTTTACCAGTTGGGATTTTGAGGTCCACAGATGGATAAGACCGGCCTAAATAAGTCACTGAGCTGGGAATAGAACAACTGAATTATGGATTTTGTTTTATTTCAAACAATTTAAATTTAGACATCTCACTGGGGCCAGTGGCTACTGTGTTGGACAGTTCCATAGCCCTAGAAGAGTGCATCCTCAATCTTACTTAAAACCCCTAATGGCATTACCAGACAGGCAACAGAGTTGAGGTCAGTTTTCTGCCCCTATTTTAGGTGTCTTTTAATATCCTTTGTTTGATTTCAATCCACTCGAAGGACTTTGTCTGCAGATCTGTAAAGATTGCTTACTTCCTTTGCTCTTCTGTGCCGCTTGCAAACGTCTAATTTTCTTATCTGCAGACTAGTTATCTCTATATTTCATTCATAAGGCATTCACCTAAACCTTGCATTTCAGCTGCTTGAATTTTCACAAGGAACTAGCAATTCAACTCCCCAGGGGTCGATACTTTGGGTTCTCTTGTGCCGTTCCCCATCTCATTTTTGTGACTACGCATCATAATTCTTCCTCTATGAATAATATTTTCTTCCTGCCTGGATGAGGTGGCTGCCTCTCCAGCCATCCACAGAGATGAAGTCTGATGCTCAGTGTTGGAGGTGATTTTGCTGTTTGTGTTATCAGTGATTAGAAAGAGTCAACCTGTTGTTAATAATCAGAAAGCATCAACTTGTTTGATTCTGTCTTGGAGCCTTATGTCTCTGGTTCACTTGTGGAGGTCTAATTCTGGATACGAGATTGCTGGAGCATTTCCTGGTCACTGCGTCTAAATAAGAGCATGACTTCTATCTTTCGCCTTTTTATATAGTGAGGGGAGAACAGGAAACCCAGGCAGGAGAGTTCATATGATTATAGTGGTTTGCTATTGTTTTTGACTATACAGCAATCCTCCCACTTTTTTTGGCAGTAGCACCTTATCTTAGGTCAGGTTCCCCCAAAGCACATCCTGAGTGGGGATTTGGGTACAAATGAGTTATTAAGAGAGTGTTCCTGGAAGAAACAAGTAAGGCAGTGAGGAAGTAGGGTTGAGGCGAGGGAGATGCTGAGCAAGGGTACCATTTAAGCAGTCCCAGCCTCAGCCCCATCCTATGGGAGCTCTGGAATGTGAATGACACCTGACTTGAGGCAAAAGAGCTGAGTTTTCCTATTCCTCCACTATGGGTCTCCCATGTGGGTGTAAACACCCAGGCACTCCCAGCTCTCTGAGCTTGCCAATAGCTCCAGCAGCCCAGGACTATTCTTTGAAGAACATTGGTGTTAGTTGCTGGTAGAGACAAAGCTGTGGGAGGGGAAGAGGAAATGGTCAAAGGGATTCCAGGGAATCTGGGTGGAGTGGGCAGAAGATGTGACCACTACTTACCTACATACCTCAGTTTTCCATTGAGGAAATGCCTCTTTTGTGTTCCTTTTGGACTCATCAGTCAGGATCAGGGTTCCCAACTTTGACACTTCTGATATTTGGGGTGGATTCTTTGTTGCAGGGGGATGCCTTGTGAGCTGTAGGGTATTTAGCAGCATCCTTGGTTGTGAAATGCACTGATGCCCCCTGGTTGTGACAACCAACAATGTCCTCAGACAATGCCAAGTGTCTCCTAGGGAGCAAAATGGCCGCTGATTCACAACCACTGGTTAAGATGAAATGCCAGAGAATGGACTTGTGACTGAAGCTGGAATAATCAGGCTCTCCCTCCTTGGAATTTAACTCTTGAGCTGAGGGATATCCCAAAGTGACTGGGCAGGGGTTCTTGCTACATAGATGCTCACAGATGCTCTGGTTTCTGGATTCTTGAGGCTTTCTTTTCCTTTTAGTTTTCCTTTGATTCTATTATATGTCACTCCAGTACCTTTCAACAAATTCTTTCTATGCTTGAATCAATTTCTGGTTGCCTACTACAAAAGATTCTTAATGAACACAGTGATTAATCTGTTACATTTTATGACTTGATAACTCTAATGTCAGAACATATAGGTATCTATAAACATTGAATGGAATGGAGAAATCAGTTTGAACACAATCACTTCTCCCTTTTTCTAATCTTCCACTTTCTATTTCTCACCTTCACATACATTTGCTTGACATTTTTCTTGGCACCGCAGGGTATGCTGGATTTGTTAACTAAGACAGTCAGCAATCTCCTCTTGAAGAAAGTCTCTTTCTTTGCTACTTCACCAAGGCTTGGTGATATGGTTTGTCTGTGTCCCCCTGCAAATCTCATTTTGAACTGTAGCTCCCTTAATTCCCACGTGTCATGGGAGGGACTCAGTGGGAGGTCATTGAATCCTGGGGACAGGTCTTTCCCATGCTATTCTCATGACAGTGAATAAGTCTCATGAGATCTGATGGTTTTATAAAGGGAAGTTCCCCTACACAAGCTCCCTTGTCTGCCACCATGTAAATGTGACTTTGCTCCTCATTTGCCTTCCACTATGATTGTGAGGCCTCCCCAGCCATGTGGAATTGTGAGTCAATTAAACCTCTTTTCTTTATAAATTACCCAGCCTTGGGTATGTCTTTATTAGCATCATGAGAACAGACTAATACCCTTGGTGACAGAACAGTCTATTGCTTCAGGATACATCATCTTACCAAGAGACGTATAACTGGATTTTTTTTTTCCAGGGATTTATCTTTTCCATGTCTCAGATACAGTTCTTCCTCACCAAAACAGGAGTTGTTAACGGTTTTTGGACTTGGGCTGTATCCATTTTCTTTGCCTGGAAAGCTGTCTAACACTGGAATTATTCCACTCCCAGAGATGTATAGTGTGGACAATTTTTGATGTTGATGATGGCCTTATGAGGGATGTGTGCAGCTGAACATGTGAGCCCTCCAAATCCTTCCCATCAAACTCCTAATATGTTATTTTCTCTTAGTTACAGCATGTATGCAGCTTTCTGAGTTTGCATGGGGCTTTCCTACTGCAAAACATTAGGGAAAAGCATTAATGGTAGGCTGGCAGTTTTCAGAAAAACTTATCAAATCCTTATGTTTAAATCATTAGGAGTCACTTTAGCCATTTGAGAATGTTCTTTGGGAATTTGCCATTTTCAAAATGTTTTCTTTCTTAAGGATTTAAGAATCGTAGTCCTAATACTAACAATTACATAGTATCTCCTTTTTTCCCCCGGCTGCTAGGAAGCTCATAGTCAAATTTGATGCTACTCATAGATTCTAAGTCATCTCTGCTATTATGCTTCATATTTCCTTTCTCACTTTTTCCTTTTCCTGAATTTGCTATTCCTATTAATCTTGTTATACTCCTTATTGTAGGATCCCCCAAAGCTCTTTTGAGAAATAAATAGGGTGTACATGAACAAAAAATTTTTAGTTAATTGTTCCTCCTGTGAGGCTGATGCTATTCTGCCAGGCATCACAGCTGTGGCAATATCTGATTCTACTGTTTTGCCACTTCTACATCTTTGGGTTTAGCAGATGGACCAGGCCCAGGCAAATAACAGACACTCATTCAGTGCTTGATTGTTTACTTTGTTTTGTTCATCTTTACTTCTCTGGATTGGAAAGGGTCATGAACTGAGATACTTAGTTAAATTTAAAATGAAGGAGGGGCACTTTACAAAAGGATCATACACTGGCGGCTTGGATGAGGGCTGTCACAGCCCGTGGAAGTGCTTCGTTTGCCTTTTTGTTTGGTCTGTTCAGTGTTTTTTTTTTTTTTTTTTTTATTATACTTTAGGGTTTTAGGGTACATGTGCACAATGTGCAGGTTTGTTACATATGTATCCATGTGCCATGTTGATTTCCTGCACCCATTAACTCGTCATTTAGCATTAGGTGTATCTCCTAATGCTGTCCCTCCCCCCTCCCCCCACCCCACAACAGTCCCCGGAGCGTGATGTTCCCCTTCCTGTGTCCATGAGTTCTCACTGTTCAATTCCCACCTATGAGTGAGAACATGCGGTGTTTGGTTTTTTGTCCTTGCGATAGTTTACTGAGAATGATGTTTTCCAGTTTCATCCATGTCCCTACAAAGGACACGAACTCATCATTTTTTATGGCTGCATAGTATTCCATGGTGTATATGTGCCACATTTTCTTAATCCAGTCTATCGTTGTTGGACATTTGGGTTGGTTCCAACTCTTTGCTATTGTGAATAGTGCCGCAATAAACATACGTGTGCATGTGTCTTTATAGCAGCATGATTTATAGTCCTTTGGGTATATACCCAGTAATGGGATGGCTGGGTCAAATGGTATCTACAATGAACTCAAACAAATTTACAAGAAAAAAACAAACAACCCCATCAAAAAGTGGGCAGAGGACATGAACAGACACTTCTCAAAAGAAGACATTTATGCAGCCAAAAAACACATGAAGAAATGCTCCTCATCACTGGCCATCAGAGAAATGCAAATCAAAACCACAGTGAGATACCATCTCACACCAGTTAGAATGGCCATCATTAAAAAATCAGGAAACAACAGGTGCTGGAGAGGATGTGGAGAAATAGGAACACTTTTACACTGTTGGTGGGACTGTAAACTAGTTCAACCATTGTGGAAGTCAGTGTGGCGATTCCTCAGGGATCTAGAACTAGAAATACCATTTGACCCAGCCATCCCATTACTGTTCAGTGTTTTAAGTGGCGACATAGCAAAGCAGAATTTACACTTGATCGTAAAACAAGCACTGTAAGCCTATCACCTTTCACTCCTTTGGGTTTGACATTCGGTGTTACTTCCTTGCCCTTGTCGTTGTTTGCATTTGAGACACTTGCTTTGTGGTTATTAACCCATTTCACTAGTAGGTAATAAATGTATACCTCTAATTCAGAAATAGGTTCTGAATTAAAGGAAATGTCCAATACTGAAGCAATTCCAGATCCACCCTGAGTACCTATTTTGCTTTCTCTTTGTAAGCTCTGACGTTCGACTTTTAATGGAAAATTGTCTAGTGCTGAAAGTCTAACTTTGAATGCATTAACCTCTGCAGATGCTTTACACCTTGACTTCTAAAAAGAAGCAACTTTCTAAGGGTGTATTTCAAGTGTCCTTAATATCTGAGACATAAAATGGCATCGTATGTGTTTGCATGTGCTTACTGTGTGTTGGGGGAGTGGACTGAATGTTCTCTAAGCCCTTCCAGTGCTGGGGAGTTCCCATGAGACCCTGAAACAGCCTCTGTAGCTCTCTGGGCCTCAGTTTTTTTTTCTGAGAGCCTTTGACAGCACAGATTCCAAGTCTTTGCCAGTTATGAACTTTTGTAGAACTGTCATTGCCTTGGAATTTAATTAATCTTCAAAAAGGTATGGTCTATCAGGACAGTGAAAAGACAACGGGATAAAATATTTACAAATATTTTGCCTATTTAAAATATTTTATTTTAAATAGATTATTTAAAGTTAAAATATTTTATTTTAAATAGATTATTTAAAAATATTTTATTTTAAATAGATTATTTAAAAATATTTTATTTTAAATAGATTATTTAAAAATATTTTATTTTAAATAGATTATTTAAAAATATTTTATTTTAAATAGATTATTTAAAATTATGTAAATATTTATAAAAATATGTATAAATCACATATCTGATAAGGGGTTAGTATCAGGGATATATAACTAACTTACAACTCAACAACAAAAAAGACAACTTACCCAATTAAAAAATGGTCAAAGTTCCTGAATAGATATTTCTCCGCAGGAGATCCACAAATGACCAGTAAGGGTGTGAACAGATGCCCAATGTTATTAGTCACTGAGGAAATAAAAATCAAAACCACAATGAGACGATACTTCACACTCACTGGGATGGTCATAATAAAAAAAGGAAAATCACAAGTGACGGTGAGTATGTGGAGAAATTGGAATCCTAATACATTGCTGACTAAAATGTGAAATGGTATAGCCTGCTGTGGAAAACAATTTGGCAATTCCTCAATAAGTTAAACACAAACTTATTATGTGACCTAGCGATTTCACTCCTAAGCATATACCCCCAAGAAATGATAACAGATGTTCAAACAAAAACTTGCACAGTATTGTTTATGGCAGCACTATTAACAGTAGTCAAGAGGTAGAAATAACCTACATCTATCAACTGATGAATGGATAAACAAAAGGTGATCTAGAATGAATTACTGGTTCATTCTACAACATGGATGAACCTTGAAAACATTTTGCTAAGTGAAAGAAGCCATATACCCAAGGCCATATATTGTATGATTTCATTTATGTGGAATATCCAGAATAGACAAATTAATAGAGAGAAAAATCAGATTAGTGGTCGCCAGAGACTGAGGGGAAGCGGGAATGGGGAGTGGCTACTAAATGAGTATGGAGTCTCCTTTTGGGGTGATAAACAATTCTGGGACTAGACAGTAGTGATCGTGGCACCGCATTGTGTATGTATTAAATGCCTACTGAATTGTCTACTTTAAAATGGTTAAAATGGTAAATTTTATGTTATGTGTATTTACATTACATAACACAAACCTTTCCCAGGTTACAATAAGGCATGGCCATTTTTGTTTCAATAGGATTTGTATAGATTCTTTAGATATGGGTGTATTTTTAAAACTATATAGACTATTATGAGTTTAACACCACGACTGCCCATAGTGTGATCTGCAGATCAGTAGCATTTCCATTACCTGGGAGCTTGTTAGAAATATAAATTCTTGGATCCTCCCCCAAACCTAGTGAGTCAGATTTTCTGGAGGTGGGCTCAGCGATCTCTGCTTTAACAAGCTCTCCAGGCACTTCCTATGCACACCAATGCCAAGTTTGAGGAGTATTTCTTTACAATTCACTAGGCCATTGGTTCTCAGCTTTTAGTGTGAGTGAGAATCAACTGGAGAGTTTGTTACACAGGCAGGTTCTTGAGTCCAGAGACTACGATTCCTTACATGTGGATGATGTTCAGAAACCTGCATTTCAACAGGCATCAAATGCAGGTGGTCCAAGGACCAATTTCTAAAATGCAGAAACAATGAAGAGAATTGATTTTTTGAACTTTATTGTGCATGAGTGTAAACTGGAAACTTTGCTAAAATGGCAAGTTTCTGGGACCTGCCTCCAGATGTTCTGATTCAATAGGTCTAAGATGAAGCCTGAAAACTCACCTTTTTAACCAATCACCTCAGTTAATTCTGAGGTCAAGAGACCACGTTTTTAAAACCACTGCCCCAGACACGAAGCTTTCTGAGGACAGAGGACAGCTTTCAAGTGATCTTGCTAGACTAGAGCTATGGCCTCAATCTAATAAAATGGAATTCACTGGAATGGTTTCCATGTTCAGGACTTGAGCCCAGATCATCAATTACATCAGTAAAAAATCCAGGAGATGTGACTTACTTGCAGTTCACATAAAAGATACAAAGAAAAAGAATCCCTCTGTGGTTGTATTCAGTGTTATATACTGAGAAACTTAAGACAGACTTAGGCTTACTTAATAGAAGTATTGTATCTAAATAGTTGGCATTCAAACTGTACACAGAATATCTTTAATTCCAGATGTCACACACTGGAGTGGAAAGTGAAACTAACATTTATTGAGGCGACTTCACATTTATCTTATTTATTAAACTATTCTGTTCCATTGAATGCTTACAATGATCCTGTGACACAATCTTTAAAAGATTATACCCATTTTAAAGGTAAGCAAAATTGAGGCTGCCATGAAGGAGAAGTAACTTGCCTACTGATTTTCTACTTTTCTCCAGAGTACCTTGACATCTCTTTTGCCACCAGCACCCATAGCCTCTGTGCTGGGAGATGCCCAGTACAGTCAAAGGGGATTGGTTCCAGGGTCATTGCGGATACCAAAAACTGCTGCTGCTCAAGTCCTTTATGTAAAATAGCATATTTGCCTGTAACCTGAGTACGTTCTCCCATGTACTTTAGATTACTTATATACCTAATACAATGTAAATGCTACATAGTTAGTTTATATTTTATTTATTTAATGTATTTTACAATTCGTATTATTTGTACATTTTTTGGAGAATATTTTTGATTTGGTTGAATCTGCAGATGTGGAACTCGCACATATAGAGTGCTATAATCCCACTCTAGCAAAATGTCCCAATGCCCCACTGTAAGCCCTGTCATATTGAGAGGTCATCTTTTGTAACATGGGAACGAAGCTGTACAGCTTCTGAGTTCAACATTTCCTCGTGGAACGATTCCAGCCCAGCGCTGGGATGACATAGTTTGCTTTGCGTCTCTGGTATGTGCCTGGTGTAATATTTACCAACTGGTCTGCTCTGTCCACAGAGCGGCCATGAGACTGTCTGTGTTTGCTCCAGTCAGCTTCCTGGCTCGGCCCGTTTCCTTGGCAATGGCCTTTCCTGTCAGCAGCCTTGAAGGAAGGTATAAAAGAGCACACTGTTAGGAATTGCCGTCTGGGGCCCAGTGGGGTTAGGTTTTCGTCCTGGATCCTTAACAAGGAAAGAGGAGTAAGTTCTTTGCCACTTGCTTTTCCTGTGCCCTGAAAACTATCTTTTCAGCTTTGTGTGTTACATCAGCCGAGGAAGTTACACTATGTGATCTGGTGGGAGTTGGGGATGTGGGGGAATGGAGGAGGCATTTTCCCACAAAGGACTGTAATTGAATCCTGTGATGTTTTTGTAGTGTAATAATCTGATTTTGACTTGTCAATTATTTTCTCTTCTCTTAAATAGCTCTCCCACATTTTCCTTCTCTGCTTTATTCAGACCTAAACATTCCTGACTTAGGAAGCTTAATGTCCCCCAGAGTGCCCTCCCCGACCACTGCTTTACCCCACTAGCCTGAACCCACTGAAGGTGTTCCTAAACCTGCAGCGGACTGAATTGCTCCTTTGCTCTGGAACTTCTGGTGACTCCCTGTTGCTACCAGATGAGCCCCAAGACCCCTATGACGGAATCCGATTTTCTCATGCTTGAATAAGCCCAGCACTGCCCAGTGGAGATGATTGTAAGCCGTATATGTCATCTTGAATTTTCTAGCAGCCACACTAACAAAGCCAAAACAAATGAGTGAAATTAATTTTAATAATATATTTTTTTAGCTCAGTATAACCCAAATATTATCATTTCAACAGTCAAACAATGTAAAAATATTAATGAGGTATTTTACTTTATTTGTTCCCACTGAGTGTTCAAAATCGGTGTGTATTTGACACCCATAGCACATCTCAGTTCAGACCAGCACATCGCAAATGCTCAGGGGCCTGTGGCTCTGTATCTAGCTCCTGCCTACCCCTCCTGCCTCTTCCTGTTCCACCTTCCCAAACCCTGCAAGTTTCCCAGTCCCTCACATGCATGAAAACTTTTGCCATCCTGTGACCTTCTCCTGCCCTTTTGCTCCGTGCTGTGCTCTTGAACTTCTCTTTCCTGTTGCCTGGCTGCCCTTCTGTACTTGAACTTTTATTCATCTTTTAAACCCATGTTTAATGTCTTCTTTTTCCTTCCCTGTTTATCCGTCCAGTAGCACTTTGTGTGTATCTCAGATGTAACACTAAGTGTGTTGTATTCTGATTATTCGCTTAGAGGTCTCTACCACAGGGAGCAGTTGTAAAGGCAAGAGCATGTTTTGGTCACGTTTGTGGCTCCTGGTAAATATTTGAATGAATGCATGAACGAGGGAATGAGGACATGGAAAACTGCTTTGGTGCTGATGTTGGGATGTTCCAGTTTCTCTTCTGCTGTATGAGGGGCGATGCTTCATTCCAAACTACTGTTGTCCCTCTACTTTTGGTGTTTCACTGGCAGTGTTTGAACTTAGCTGAGCTTTCTACGTCTCTTCATGTGCTGTTTTTCTTTTTTCTACCTACATTTTCACCCACTTTCTGTATCAGACAACATATACACTCAGATCTTTATCAAATGCCAAATGACATTGAGAAGCTAAATAGTTTGACTTAAAACCACACACAACACTCCTCCTCTGACTCCCCCAAGTGAAGTGCAACCTATATAATAAATGTCAAAAGTGAAAAAACAAACCCAAACCAAAACCTTCTGCCATTTGTGGCAATCCAGGTTACTGTTCTCCACTACTGGCTATTATAATTTGCTGTTGTAAAATCAAGGAGTAATTATATTAGAATAATGGAGTTTAATGAACTAAAGAAATGCCCTGGTCTGCCTTTGAGCCTGCGGCTGTGGTGTTTCTGTAATGGTGGTAGCGGGTCAAGTCCCTGGGATAGATGTCATGGTATAGATGAAAGAGCCCAGGTGGAAAGTCAGAGAGTCCTGGCTTCATTCCTACTTCAGCCCCCTCCTAGCTGTGTGGACTTGAGTAGGTAACAACTTCTTGGGCCCTCAGTGCTCCCACCTGTGAAATGGGGATAGTGGTGGTCCTGCCCCCCGGGGCTTGTTCTGAGAATTAACTAAGATGCTGTGTGTTTGAGATGCAGGCGCCAGGACACCAGAGATGTGGCGTCTCCTTTGGTGACAGTTATAAAAGTCAGTCCTGCTTTACCTAGAGTGATCTGCATGCCACATTCCTTAGCTTTAAGACTTTTCCAGGGCTGAGTCCAGGAATTCTTTGGGATCAAGATTCCTTGGCTTCATTTCTCCGTTTCTAATGGGCTTTGTGTTTGGTGACATCTAGTGGTTGAATGAGGTTGTTGTCAAAGCTGAATGCAAAGCCCGAAATTTTCCCTCCTTTCTTCTCCACCTTCCCCAATCCCGGGGTCGCATTCCTGAAAAGCTGCCTCCTTTATCTGTCTCCCTTCAGTTTGCCTCCGAGTGTCTGTGGCTCCATCTCTCTCTGGAGTCAGGCAGCATCCCAGCTCCAGCACTCCTCAGCAGTGCACCCTGAATGGCCCCATCCCCCATTTCCTCCCCTTTGGATGAGCACCACTTGGTGACTAGAGTAAGAAAGTGAGGCTGATGGCTCCCACTGTGTCTCCCGTCTCATCAAAGTGTTCGTTTGCCTATGTTGACTAAAGAAAAAAGAATTGAGCCTTTTAATTTTTTTTTTTTTTCTTGAGATGGAGTCTCGCTCCGTTGTCCAGGCTGGAGTGCAATGGTGCCATCTCGGCTCACTGCAGCCTCCACCTCGCGGGTTCAAGTGATTCTTCTGCCCAGCCTCCTGAGTAGCTGGGTCTACAGGCGTGCACCACCATGCCCAGCTAATTTTTGTATCTTTTTTTTTTTTATTGTTGGAGAAACGAGGTTTTGCCATATTGGCCAGACTGTCTCAAACTCCTGACCTCAAGTGATCTGCCCGCTTCGGCCTCCCAAAGTGCTGGGATTACAGGCATGAGACACCTCGCCTGGCCACCTTAAACAATTAAAGTTAGTTCTATTCAGAAATCTTGCTGAGGACTATAGACAGAGGCCTATAGGCTGGGAACAGCACTGTCAGAGTTGCTGCTGCAATGCAGTATTACCATTCACAGTTTATATACAGGTGGTGAAGATTCAGGGCATTCAAAATCACATCAAAGTCTGGGTGCGAGAGTGTACCTGATTACAGATTGCAGAGGCATAATCACAACACCCCACCCCCAACCCAGATGTTATCTTACATATAGGGCAAGGCAAGGATTACCATCATTCATCTTTTAAGGAATACAATGACCCAGGCAAGAGATCAGGAGGCTGCGTGCTATAGCCTGTTTAGTCTTGAGAGCATCTTTCTGGAGAGCTGCATGTCATCACAGAGTCAGGGATTTTGTGAAATTCTGCTCACAAACAAAAGGGAGCAAACTCGACTTCTTAAGTTTGGTGCTTTATCTCACACCTGGAACTCCATGACCTTCTTCCTCTCTGCCTGGCAAAGTCATTTCTGGAACCTTGCCACCCACAAGCCAGCGACTCTGTGAGTCTGCCCTGCCCTGATCAGACCCAGCCAGGCACTTGTTCCTCTCTTGCCTCCAGACACTTCTTATTTCTCTTTAACTCCTTTTTCATCCCCTCATTTAATCAACACTAATTACCAAAAACCCATTACATATCAGGCACCTATTACACTGGATTTTAGAGTCATATATTCACATGCCTGTGTTCCCCAGTGAACAGTGAAATCTTCAACTCTCCCTTCTTCCCCATGTCCTCACTTTCTCTTTTATATTTCAGGTGCCAATGCACAACTGGCACACAGCATGTTCTAAATAATTTTTTTAATACCCTTTTTACAGTGTGAAACTCAAGAGTCATAAGTGTGGAAAATGGCAGCCTGCTTGACCCTTGAGCAGATGAATGTGATTGGCCACTTAGAACTGGACTACTACCCTTAAAATTATACCCCAGGTAGCCATGCATTTGACCAAAATTCATAAAGCATACTAATCTATGGCTAGTTCAACTTAACATGAAATAGCAAAAGAAGCAACCAGATAATTGGAGGAAATGTGCAATGAATTTTTTTGGGGGGGTTAAAACTCAGGAGAATAGAAAGTTATAGTATGGACTTTAACCATTTCATCTCCCTGCTTTAAAATCATTAAGCTCAGCCAGGTGCAGTGGCTCACGCCTGTAATCCCAGCACTTTGGGAGGCTGAGGTGGGCGGATCACCTGAGGTCGGGAGTTCCAGACCAGCCTGGTCAACATGGTGAAACCCCATCCCTACTAAAAATGTAAAAATTAGCCGGGCGTGGTGGCACATGCCTATAATCCCAGCTACTCAGGAGGCTGAGGCAGGAGAATTGCTTGAACCCGGGAGGCGGATGTTGCAGTGAGCTGAGATAGCACCATTGCACTCCAGCCTGGGCGACAGAGTGAAACTCTGTCTCCCAAAAAGCAAACAAACAAACAAAAAAATGCTCCCATTTGCAAAATACAGTGATTTTTAATTTTTTGACTGTACCTCAGTTGTAAAACAAAAAACGCAAAAAGTACAAATACCAAGAATCTCTCAGCTGTGTGTCACTTACAAACAGTCTGTGTCTTAAATCAGTATATATTATTTCATTGTAAAGCACACACAAGTAGAAATTTAAGAATAATGAAAAAAAGTAAACATAAATAAGAACTGAATGTTTTTCTCCTATACCCCAGGGGATCATCCCAGTCCTCCTCTTGGGCCATGTCATCTCACTTTGAGAAGCACTTATTCTAAAAGGTCTGACTTTCAGTCCTGGTTGAGAGAATAAATTCACAGTACTGAAGGTCTGTCTCCTCTTAGAAGTTGTGCATTTTACCAGCAGACTTTTAATTTAAGTCCAAAGGAATGAATTTATAATGATAAAATTTCACAACAGCAAGGGGGCTGGAAAACTTCAGACAGAGGAAGCTTTCCTTTCTCATTAATTCTGCAAGGTTTATTGAGTGCTTCCTATGTACTAGGCTCTGGGCTAGGCACCAAGAATATTGCATGAACAAACAGCCAAACCTGCTTTCCTGTTGCTAGACTGGCAAACACCAGTTTCTGATCGGCCTTGTTCGCCGGAGTCATCACACTTGGTCATGAGCTCTTCAACGAAAACCCTGGAATCACTGGTTTTTACGTTTTCTCCATTCCTCGCTCAGTGAAATATCCCTCGGGGGTGTCACAAATGCACTTTTCTCAAGATACGTCTCAGAATTAAAAGAACATTGGAGACGTGATGAAAGGGTAAATGGCTCGCTCAGAATTTAGCGGGGTTGCCAGACCATGACACAGATGTCCCCTAAGCCATCTGGGAGACTTCAAAAACATTCTGGCTTAGTCTTCTGGGGACTTTGTGTCCTATTTATTGTGCAGAAGGAGCAAACTGTGGCCTCTGTCAGTGTTTCCGCTGGGTCCTTGAGGAGCTCTCTGTGCTGATCTGATGTGTTATGGTTAGGACTGCACCAAGGGGCAGGCTGAGGAATCTCCATGACTTGATGCAGAACTTGAGCCACCCGGCAAAAATCTGGCCAAAGTGCCACAGTTCGAATTGTTTTTGGTAATAGAAGTTAGAAGAGCAATAGTGAGTGAAGAATTCCTTTGGGCATAGATAGTCATTCTCCTTTGGAAATGAAACTTTGTTAGTTACTCTAAATGGCCTAAAAATTAAAGAGCTCTGTGTGTGAGTGAGTGTGTGTGTGTGTGTGTGTGTGTACGTGCTTGCTTGCACCTGCAAGTGTGTGTGGTTATGGGGACATCTGGGAGGCAGTGCAGGACACTTCTTTTTTTTTTTTTTTGAGACGAAGTCTTGCTCTGTCACCCAGGCTGGAGTGCAGTGGCGCCGTCTTAGCTCACTGCAAGCTCTGCCTCCCAGGTTCACGCCATTCTCCTGCCTCAGCCTCCTGAGTAGCTGGAAATACAGGCGCCTGCCACCACGCCCAGCTGATTTTTTGTATTTTTAGTAGAGATGGGGTTTCACCGTGTTAGCCAAGATGGTCTCAATCTCTTGACCTCAGCCTCAGCCTCCCAAAGTGCTGGGATTACAGGCATGAGCCACTGCGCCCAGCCAGGACAATTTTTAAGAACCCAGAATTGCATTCAGTCCTGGCTCCACCAGTGCATAACATGATGATTGCATAAGGCATTTGGTGCCCCAATTTCTCCATCTGTAAAATGGGGCTAGCTTTGTCAGATTTTGTAGGTTTGCAGATTTGTTGTAAAGATCAAACGATCTCATCTAGTGATTGTACAATTGATGTTTTAAGATCTCATAATTCAAATGCATCTTCCAAACAACAGTGTTACAGTAGTTTGCTAGGGCTGCTCTATCAAGTACCAGAAACTGAGAGGCTTCAACAACAGAAATGTATTGTCCCCCAGGTCTGGAGGCTGGAAGTCTGAGATCAAGGTGCATGCAGAGCCACACTCCCTCTGAATGTGGTAGAGAAGGGTCTGTTCCAGGCTTTTCTCTGAGCTTCTGGTAGCTCCTCAGTTTTTGGCAGCAGAACTCCCAGCTTCACATTGTGTTCTTCGTGTGTGTGTGTCTGTGTGTGTGTGTGTGTGTGTGTGTGTGTGTGTCTTCACTTGAAGTTCTTTTTATATGAACACAAGTCATATTGGAGTAGGGGCCTGCTCTACTCCAGTATGACCTCATTTTAACTAATTGCATCCAGTGATTTTATTTCCAAATAAGGTCAGATTCTGAGATACTGGGGATTAGGACTTCAATACAGGAATTTCGAGGGGACACGATTTAACCCATAACAAGTGTCTTATTATGATAATTCATAATAATTTTTTCTTTTGAATTAATTACATGTCTTATAAGTTATGGCACCTCAAAGTCAGTGAAAGACAGTGGATTAATCCCTATGAAGCTCTTAGCCCAACACCTGCCGTATAGTGAACACTCAATGAATGGTAATAATTGTCGTTACTAACATGATAGTGAGCATGTTCTCTGTACCTCAGTTTTGTTGTCTGTAAAGTGTGAACAAGAATACCTTCTTGGGAGAATTCTTGCTGCGCTTGAAGGAGGTATTGTGTTTGCTTGTGGCCAGCACTTGCTGTCATATTTAGGCACTTAGCAATCCCTTTCCTTTCTTCTTTCACAGTGTCTAGCCCAGGACGCAGTCTAAGTCCACAATGCTTGGTATATTTTTAGCACTCGATAACTCTATGTTGGGTGAATGAATGGTGAACGAGGTGACTGAAATGGTTGGGTTTCTTTGGTTGAAAATAACAGAAATTCAAATCAAAATAGCTTATTCAAAGAGAGGACTTCACTGGCTGATGACACCAAACTACATCAAGGGTGGGGATGGGACTAGCTTTGTGACAATTGGGACCAGACACTCGGAGGCTAGCAGGGTTTCCTTGTTCTTCATCTCTCTCTCTCTGTCTGCACGATGGCTTGAATTTCTCTTCCCAGGTGTGATTCCTTCCACATGGTGTGGCCATGGCTGCCTTCAGACCTCTACCCTCATCCTGAGAGCTTACCAGACAGAGTGGAGTGCTTCTAGGTTCCTCTAGAAAAATGTCAAGGAAGGACTCTGATTGGTCTGAGGGGACTGGATAAAAGCTCCTCATCTCCACCCAAATCCATGTAGACTGAGACATTTCAGTTAATTCTTCCAAAAATATAGTACAGTGATGGCCACTGGGGAAATATGGTGTGGACACCCACCTTAGCCAGTGCCACCTACAGCTGTGAAGATTGAAAAATTGAAGCTAGGAGACATCACAAGGCAACACTAGTCGCTAATAGCCATTATGTGCTTATTTGCTTATTCAACAACTTTATTAAGTGCCTGCCCCTTCCCAGGCTTTCATCCAGGGCCCGGCATTATTTAATTGAGCCTTACAATCCTGTCGGATGGGTAGAGTAATAGTGAACTAGCGAGGTGAACCAGGTGTAGGGAGTTAAAGTACCTTGTCCCAGGTGACTCTGATAGCAAATGGCAGAGCTAGGCTCTAATTCAGCCAAATCTTTGGAAGATTTGGATTATGGTTTCACCACCGATGATCTCTGTGACCTTGATGCCTCAGTTTTCTTATTTTTCTCATTAGTAAAATGAGGATTGTCATAGGACTTATGTGATAGGTTGCAAAAATTGACTGAGATAATACATGTACAGGCCTTGTCATAGAGTGTAGCCCATAGTAAGAGCCAGATTTATATATCACCTATTGTTGTTGTGTTTTGGTTGTTGTTGTTAGTACTTTACTCTTATATATTCTCCAAATCCCTGTGCTTCTCTCTGTGCTTAAGTGTTACATGTAAGTAGCAGAGAGGCAAATGGTGTAAGACTTGCAGAGGAAAATATTATTCAGAAGCAGGTGGTCAGGGAAGACTTCCTGGGTGTCATGGTCTGAATGTTCATGTCCCCTGCAAATTCATATATTGAAACCTCCAAGGTGGTTATATTAGGAGGCGAGGTCTTTGACAGGTGATTAGGTCATGTGGGCTAACCTCTAATAAGTGGTGTTAGTGCCCTTAGAAAAGAGGCCTGAGAGACACCCATCACCCTTCCATCTTGTGAGGACAGAGCGGGAAGGTGCCATCTATGAACCAGAAAGCCCTCACCAGACATTGGATCTGCCAATGCCTTGACCTTGGACTTGCCAGCCACCAGAACTGTGAGAAATATATTTCTGTGGTGTATAGGCCACGCAGTGTATGGCATTTTGTTACAGCAGCCTGAATAGACCAAGACACTGAGGGAGGATATAGTCCAGCTACTCTGTTCTGAAAAACCAGGAGATGGCTAGAGTTTCCTCTTTGCTGCCAAGAATAGTGGCACCTGATTGCCTGGGCAGGAAGGGGCTATGGTTGATCTTATGTTTACTTTATTCTGCTTCCAAGGAGGCTGATGCTATGGGTCTGAGGCTCTAGGATTCAGGACTCTCATGTTTTTGCTGGGAGCTCCATTTCCTTCTTTACTCTGAGGCATTGATGGGCAAATTGGCCCTCTACTTTGCTCCAGTGGGCTACCCTTCAGTTAATATTAGTGAATCTTAGCACCCCTGTCTGTATTTATTTAGTCATGGGCCTGAATTTTTCCTCCTGCAGCCAGTACTATCTGGGAAACGGTGGAGGCAGCAGTGACTACAGGGCCTGCAAAAGCTTCTCAGCAAACAGAACACAGCCTCACTTGCTGGCCAAGAATTCAAGTCACCCTGAAGCCACACAGACCCTAAGATGGCCACAGTCTCAGCTTTCTGCATCCTCAGCAGCTTTCTCAGTCGGCTTCCTTACCTTGTCCCCTTCCCATTCCATGCCCAGGCTCACCCTCTCCGTTCCCCTCCCTTCTTACCTCCCTGCCTTCTTCCTCCCTTCTACTCCCCCTTATCTCTCTCTCTTGCTTCTCTATCTCCATCTTTATTCCTTTTCTCTCCTCTCTTCCCCCTTCCCTTCCTTTTTCCCTCTCATCCCTATTCTGGCAAAAGCTGAATTGGGGATCAATTGTTGCATTCTTAATGGCAGGATTATTCAATTATCAGAGGCAAATGAAAGCTACCAGGTCTCCTCTCCTCTGCCCCACTGCTAGGAGATTTATTATGTACCATCTGAACTCTGCTGCATGTGCACTTGTGGCTCAGAAAGTGGGCACGGAAACAGCCCTCCACTCTGTCCTGTGAGCTTGTGCATCACAACCACCTCTGCTTTTAGACACTTCAACAACCACTTTGTATGGAAGGATCAATGACGTAGCAGCTAAAATGTCCAATCAGACAAGAAAGACCAGCAGATAAAATTGGGAGAGAGACACGACCCAGTGGGATTCCAGACACAAGGCACTGTCAGGATGCTGAGCTCACCAGATTCTTGTACTGAGTTGACTGGAGATGGAGGTCTGTATCATTGTATTTCTGGCTGACCTCATACCCTGAACACATCTAATCAGTGAGAAACTATTTCTAACATCTCATCTGCTAATTAATGGTCCTCTAGAGCATATTTAAATAGAGATGTTTGAAATGCTTGAGGTGGCAGCTTCTGGAGATTGAACTCCTGATTAGAGTCCATCAGATGCTAAACAAACCTCCCTGGGGTGTGGATTCCTGATTAGGGAACTTCAAATGTTAATGAACTGTCCCAAGGTGTAGATTAAAGGTAAGTTGAATACTTTCATATCTATATCTATAGTTAGTACTCTCTCTGTCTCTCATCTGTGTTTATAACAAGTACTTTAAAGTAATTTAAAATATCTACCTTATCCTCATCCTCATTGCTCATGTGGTAGAACTTTGTAAGTACAACCTCATGTCTATAAGACATAGCACATTTCTGTTTTCTTTGCTTTTCACTATTAACTTTAATCAGATGTCACCAGTTTCTAGGCTTATGCTTTTGTTCTGTTCTAGGATCTAATTCAGCAAACTTCAATGCATTTAGCTAGTGTATCTCCCTAATCTCCTCTGGTCAGTCTGTCTTTGTTTTCCACGACGCTGACAGTTTTAAAGAGCACTGATCAGGTGTCTTGAAGAATGTCCCTCAATTTGGTGTTGTTTGATGTTTTCTCATGATTAGACCAGGGTTATGGACTTTTGGAAAGAATATTACAGAGGGGAAATCTTCTCTTCACTTCAAATCAGGGGATACAAGAGAGGACTTGTTGAAAGTAGTGTTTGCCAGGTTTCTATTTCCCCCATTCCAGGCTCTTTTCTTTGGAGGAGAGTCTGAGAGTTGAGTCCACACTCAGTGGGAGGAGGGTGATGTTTTACCTCTTCCTCCTGGAGGGGAAGCTATCTACTTATATTATTTGTAATTATCCTTCAGAGGATGATTTATCCCTTCTTCCCATTTATTGGCTTATTCTATTGCTTATATCAGTATGGACTCATATATTTATTTTATACTTTGGATTGTAACCCAGTACTATGCTACTTATTTATGCTTTGTTCAAATTGTTCCAGGTTTGGCCATTGGCAGCTCTTTCAGATTGGCTCTAGTATTAGTTCCCTATTGCCGTTGTAACAAATTACTATAAACTTCATGGCTTAAAACAAGACAGATTTATTATCTCACAGTTCTGGAGGCTCGAAGTCCAAAGTCTCACCAGGCTAAAATCAAGGTGCTGGCTGGGCTGCGATCCCTTCTGGAGACTCTAGTTGAGAACCCCTATGTTTGCCTTTTCCAACTTCTAGAGGCCTCCCCTAACATTTCCTGGCTCATGATGCCCTTTCATCTTCAAAGCCAGAAATTCTGTCACTCAGTCCTCTGCTTCCATCTCTGACTCTGACCTCCCTGCTCTTCTCTTTTACTTATTAGGACGCTTGTGATTACATTCTTCCCAGCCCCCACCCCAGATCACCCAGGCAGTCTCCCTGTTTTAGTCAGCTCAGGCTGCAAAGCAGACATAACAAAATATCACAAATAGGGTGGCTTAAACAACAGAAATTCATTTCTTACAGTTCCAGAGGCTGAGAAATCCAAGATCAAGGTGCTGTTTGATTTAGTTCCCAGTAAGGGCTCTTCTCCTCACCTGCAGACGGCTGTCTTCTCACTGTGTCCTCACATGGCAGAGAGAAAGTGTCAGTGAGCTGTCTGGTGTCTCTTTTTATAACACCATGAGCCCTCTCAGGGCTCCTACTCTTATGACTTTATTTAATCTTGATTATCTCCTTTATGCTCTATCTCCAAATGTAGTCCCACTGGGGATTAAGGCTTCTATGTATGCATTTGGGCTGGGGAGGCACAATTCTGTCCATAGCACTTCTCATCTCAAGATTTATAACTTAATTGCATCTGCAAATTCCCTTTGCCATGTAGGGTAACACAATCACAGGTTCTGGGGATTGCAGTGTGACCACCTTTGGGGGCTACTATTCTGCTGCTGCAGCTCCGTGTCCTTTTGATATGCCCCCACCAGATTTTTTTGTGTTTAATTAATTTAAATTAATCTTCAAGCTCCCAGAACACAGGGTACTAGTACGTTCCATCTTATGATTATTGCAGCTCCTCTCTCTGGGATCTTCCTAAGGTCCTGAGTGGCAGGAGGGTCTTAGATGGCTCCTCAGGGCCTGCAAAGCCTTAGTCTACTCATTACTCTGAGATGGCCCAGTGTTCTAGCTCACCAAGTCCATTGACGTCTGGTGTCTCTGCTCTCAAGCCTGGGGCTGGGCCTAGAGCTTGGGGTCCCACTGGTATCCTACCAGCCCAGGGTGCTGCTACTCTTGGGAACCTCTGCCAGTCTTCCTTCCATCTTTCTCCCTACCCTTAAGACAGAATGTTCACTTCTCCCTTCCTCCTCAGGGGCATCTAATATAATCATGACAATTAATTTATGTTTTATAATATACAGGAAAAGCTATTGACATCAAGCAGGGTCTGCTTTCTTAAAAATTCTCCAAGTCAAGGACACACATGTGGCCCATGGGTGGACAGGGAAAAAAAATAAGTGAAGAAAAAAACATAATATCTCAATAAATTGTCTTGTTACATTACGTTAGGGAAAGGTTTTGGAAAACAAACTAAATAAAGGAAAAGTCCACTTGGAGAATGGGCGTTTTCCTACCCTGACTAAGCACTATCAGCTGTGAAGGGTATTTTTCAATTATGAAGGTCAATACCAGGTGGGTTTGTTATAAAAATTGTACCCAGGATTGTTTTAATCAGGTATTGTAAGATACAAGATGCTGAAATGATCATCGTGAGGGAATAATTTATACTTACAGACCTCGAGAAGCAGGAGACAAGTATGTCATGCAGGCCCACATGGGGATACACCAGGGCCAGTCAGGAAACAGAGGGAGGGGAGGGGAGACCATGGCCCAGATCCTGTATTGGGGTTTTCATGGGAAGGGATGGGTGAGACAAGGCAGGTACCCTGAGTAAATTTAGGACTGAATGGTTTGAATAATTCTGGTGGACTCTGGGCTATAGGAGTGGTCTTTAGTTGTCCAGAACTTGGCCCTGGGGTGATTTAGGGTAGGGGAATATTAGAAATACTGATGTCTGAGAGTTTGATAAAGGAGATGATTGAGGGATATGGATTTGAAATTGGTTGGTTTGCATGAGAAAAATGTACTCACAGAGGAGTCATTTTCTATGCCTCGTAATTAGCTGTCCTCAGAGAGGCAGTCACTCCAAGAACAGGACCCCAAATGCCAGAACACCAAGGTAATAAAAAAATGTATTCAATACAGGGGTCTGCCAGATAAGGGGTCAGCTGGCTGTGGCCGTAATAAGGGAGGCGGAAGCATGAGACTTTTCCTAAGTGGGGTGGTGGGTTTTTCTCAGGAAGATACTTTTGTGCTCTCCTGTTTAGATGTTGAGTACTTGGAAAACTTTTGTTTGCAAAGCTTTTCTCCATGAATGGAATGTTCATCTTCTGGCACTAAGTTATCTTTGAAGTGGGATGGAGTAGGGGGGCCCACCAACATGTTGACGATTCTAATAAACCAAACTCTCTTTGCTCTCGTCCTCCTGAATGTAGAGGGTGGGTGACGCATGGAACCTCCATAGGCAGAGTTTCAAGGCACGCAGGTCTCCCTGTGAATGGCAATAAAGTGAGCAGATGAGTTCTGTCTTGTCTATGTGTGTTTCCCTATGGCTTCCACTGCCTTGAGCTTATGCCTGCCAACTGCTAAGGGAGTCTGGCTTCACTTGAGTTTTCCTAGAGTGCAAGTTTTAATTTGGGGAATAAAGGAAAGTGTAGTGGGGAGGAGGTGCTGCAGGGAAGGAAAGGCGATCAATAAGACCTGAGGGGTGAGGGATCTGAGTGTGTAAATACCGTGAGGCTCCAGAGATGAATAGCACTAGTGACAATGGGCTAGACAAGGCAGAAGTCACAAACACACCTTGAAATGTCTTTTGCTTAACACAGAAAAAAGGTATTTCTTGCTCGCACAGAGTGTGGAGGAGGTTGGATGGCCTTCCTCTAGCAAGCAGCCTTACCACTTGGAGCATGCAGCCCCCAAGGCAGATAGCCAAGGCAGAGAAAAAGATGGAGTAGGCACACTGGCTTTGTAGAGGAGCACACAGATATTGGAGCATTGGAATATCTGCTATGCTTGGTAACTTGGCCATGCAGAGCTGGGGAGAGATGGCCAAGGAAATTAGATCCAGACATGTCAGACTCCAGAGAAAAGGTTCAATAATTCCCTGCATCGGGATCACGTGGGGCACTTTGTAGAACTCTAGATTTCGTAATTCCATCTCAGATTTACCAAATTATCAGTTGAACCATATGAAATTGCCATTTAGGAACTTAAACACTGTCATGTATGGACCATTTCATAGGATTCAATCTAAGCAGCCTCTCTTGGGGATGGGAACCTTGTTATTAAGCCTCCCAGGTAATTCTTATGCTCCATGTAGATGGCGACTCCCTACCTTGAAGTCCAAGTTCTTATGCACTGTGTGCCACCACCTCTCCTGGGACGGACACTGATAAGCACAAGAAAAGGCAGGTGCCCTGACTCTGTGTAGCCAAGGGCTATTTCTTCATCACCTCCCTGCTTCCTGGATTTCTTTAACATTTTAAAAAGAAAGGCTTGGCTGGGTGTAGTGGCAGAGTACTGTAATTCCAGTACTTTGAGAGGCCTAGGCAGGTGAATTACTTGAGGCCAGGAGTTTGAGACTAGCTTGGCCAACATGGTGAAACGCCATCTCTACTAAATACACAAAAATTAGCCAGGTGGGGTGGCAGGTAGCTGTAGTCCCAGCTACTCAGGAGGCTGAGGCAAGAGAATCGCTTGAACCCAGGAGGCAGAGGTTGCAGTGAGCCAAGATGGTGCCCCTGCATTCCAGCCTGGGCGATAGAGCAAGACTGCATTTCAAAAAAGAAAAATAAATAAGAAGGAACCCTTTTTCCTTTTAATCATTATTTCTTACATGTCCACTTGGCCCTTGGAGAAACCCAGGTCATGGAATTTAGGCACTTTTGCCTTCACTGGTCCCGTCCATAAATAAATAAATGAATAAATAAATGCCTGTATAAAAAGTGTGGGCAGAGAAACTCCTAGGGTCTCAGGTGGGGAAACATGCCCCATCTCCACGTAGCTAAGCCTCCGACAGAGTTAAGTTGCTTTCATGCGCATCTGTGTGAAGAGACCACCAAACAGGCTTTGTGTGAGCAACATGGCTGTTTATTTCACCTGGATGCAGGTGGGCTGAGTCTGAAAAGAGAGTCAGCAAAGGGTGGTGGATTATCATTAGTTCTTATAGGTTTTGGGATAGGCGGTGAAGTTAAGAGCAATATTTTGGGGGCAGGGGGTGGATCTCACAAAGTACATTCTCAAGGGCAGGGAGAATTACAAAGAACCCTCTTAAGGGTAGGGGAGATTACAAAGTACATTGATCACTTAGGGTGGGGCAGAAACAAATCACAATGGTGGAATGTCATCAGTTAAGGCTATTTTTACTTCTTTTGTGGATCTTCAGTTACTTCAGGCCATCTGGATGTATGCGTGCAAGTCACAGGGGATGCGATGGCTTGGCTTGGGCTCAGAGGCCTGACATTCCTGCCTTCTTATATTAACAAGAAAAATAAAACAAAATAGTGTTGAAGTGTTGGGGCTGCGAAGATTTTTTGCGGAGTGGTATGGAGAGAGAGAATGGGGGTGTTTCTCAGGGCTGCTTCAAGCGGGATTAGGGGTGGCGTGGGAACCTAGAGTGGGAGAGATTAAGCTGAAGGAAGATTTTGTGGTAAGGGGTGATATTGTGGGGTTGTTAGAAGAAACATTTGTCATGTAGAATTATTGGTGATGGCCTGAATACAGTTTTGTATGAATTGAAAAACTAAATGGAATAAGAGAAGGAGAAAAACAGGTATAAAAGGTCTAAGAATTGGGAGGACCTAGGACATCTCATTAGAGAGTGCCTAAGGAGATTCAGCATAGTCCTGCCAGCAAAGATTATTTATTTACTTCAAGAGTTAAGAGTGGCAGTTTGGGGATAGCATGAGGAGATATCAGCTGTGATGGCTTGGAGAAACAGTGTAAACCGGCAGTGTAAACAAGAGCAGGGCATGTATGAGTAGTTGAGAACGGAGAATAGGAGTATGACTAGACAGAAGATAGTAGGGATGACAAGTTTTTTGGGGGGCACAGTCTAAGTTAGTCTGGTGTCTGGAATGAGAGTGGGGGCTAATAAAAAGGAATGTCTATACAGGAGCTCAAATGGGCTGTACCTTGTAGCATTCTGAGGACAGGTCTGCTCTTCTGAGAAGGGAAAGTGGTAAAAGTATTGTCCAGTCCTTGTTAAGTTGGTGGCTGAGCTTGGTGAGGTGTGTTTTTAAAAGACCTTTAGTCCGTTCCACTTTTCTTGAAGATGGAGGACCGTAAGGGATATAAAGGTTTCACTGAATACTAAGAGCCTGAAAAACTGCTTGGCTGATTTGACTAATAAAGGCTGGTCTGTTATCAGACTGTATAGAGGTGGGAAGGCTAAACTGAGGAATTATGCCTGACAGAAGGGAAGAAATGACTGCAGTGGACTTCTCAGACCCTGTAGGAAAGGCCTCTACCCATCCAGTGAAAGCGTCTTCTACCCAGACTAACAGATATTTTAGTTACCTGACTTGGGGCATGTTGAGTAAAGCTAATTTGCCAGTCCTGGGTGGGGGCAAATCTTCAAGCTTGATGTGTAGGGAAGGGAGGGGGCCTGAATAATCCCTGAGGAGTAGTAGAATAGCAGATGGAACACTGAGAAGTTATTTCCTTGAGGATAGATTTCCACGATGGAAAGGAAATGAGAGGTTCTAAGAGGCAGGTTAGTGGCTTGTACTATAGCATAGCCTGCCTTTGCTCGTGTGTGGTGATTAGGCGTGGTGGAACTGCCATCAATAAATCAAGCGTGATCAGGGTGAGGAACAGGAAAGAAGGAAATATGGGGAAATAGGGTGAATGTCAGGTGGAACAGAGAGATACAGTCATGGGGGTCAGGTGTGGTATCAGGAATAATGTGGGAGGCCAGATTGAGGTCTGGGCCAGGAACAATGGTAATTGTGGGACTTAACAAAGAGTGAGTACAGCTGAAGGAGCCAGGGAGCGGGAAGTATATGCGTCAGGTATGAGGAAGAAAATAGATTTTGGAAGTTATGAGAAATGTAGAGAGTGAGTTGAGCATCGTTTGTGATTTTGAGGGCCTCTAAAGGTATTAAAGCAGCAGCAGCTGCTGCACACAGACCTGAGGGCTAGGCTAAAACAGTAAGGTCAAGTTGTTTGGACAGAAAGGCTACAGGGTGCGGTCCTGGCTCTTGTGTAAGAATTCTGACCACACTAACCATGCCTAGGAAGGAAAGCAGTTGTTGTTTTGTAAGGGATTGAGGTTTGGGAGATTAATCAGACATGATCAGCAGGGAGAGCACGTGTGTTTTTATGAGAATTATGCCGAGATAGGTAACAGATGAGGAAGAAATTTGGGCTTGACTGAAGTAATGGGGGCTGTCTGTGAAGCCTTGCAGCAGTACAGCCCAGGTAATTTGCTGAGCCTAATGGGTGTCATGGTCAGTCTAAGTGAAAGTAAAGAGAGGCTGGGAGGAAGGGTGCAAAGGAATAGTAAAGAAAGCATGTTTGAGATCTAGAACGGAATAATGGGTAGTAGAGGGAGGTATCGAGGATAGGAGAGTATATGGGTTTGGCACCACGGGGTGGATAGGCAAAACAATTTGGTTGATAAGGCACAGATTCTGAACTAACTTGTAAGCCTTGTCTGGTTTTAGGACAGGTAAAATGGGGGAATGGTAAGGAGAGTTTATAGGCTTTAAAAGGCCATGCTATAGCAGGTGAGTGATAACAGGCTTTAATCCTTTTAAAGTGTGCTGTGGGATGGGATATTGGCATTCAGCGGGGTAAGGGTGATTAGGTTTTAATGGGATGGTAATGGGCATGTGATCGGTTGCCAGGGAAGGAGTAGAGATGTCCCATACTTGTGGGTTAAGTTGGGGGGATATGAGAGGAAGACGGGAAGGAGGCTTTTGGGGAGAAGGGCAGCAATGAGATGTGGCTGTAGTCCAGGAATAGTCAGGGAAGCAGATAATTTAAAGTGTCTCAGCCTAATAAGGGAACTGGGCAGGTGGGGATAACTAAAAAGGAGTGCTTAAAAGAGTATTGTCTAAGTTGGCACCAGAGTTGGGGAGTTTTAAGAGGTTTAGAAGCCTGGCCATCAATACCTACAACAGTTATGGAGGCAAGGGAAACAGGCCCTTGAAAAGACGGTAATGTGGAGTGGGTAGCCTCGATATTGATTAAGAAGGGGATGGGCTTACCTGCCTCTGTGAGCGTTACCGAAGCTCGGCGTCCATGATGGTTTAGGAGGCTTCCGAGGTGATCAGGCAGTGTCAGTCTTCAGCTGCTAAGCCAAGAAGATCTGGGAAGGAGTCAGTCAGAGAGCCTTGGGCCAGAGTTCCAGGGGCTCTGGGAGTGGCTGCCAGGTGAGTTGAACAGTCAGATTTTCAGTGGGGTCCTACACAGATGGGACGTGGCTTAGGAGGAATCCTGGGCTGTGGGCATTCCTTGGCCCAGTGGCCAGATTTCTGGCACTTGTAGCAAGCTCCTGGGCGAGGAGGTTCTGGAGGAATGCCTGGCTGCTGCGGTTCAGGCGTTTGGAAGTTCTTGTGTGCTGGAGATGTGGCTGGGGTTTGTCTCACAGTGGAGGCAAGGAATTGCAAGTTTTTTCTATTATTGTACACCTTGAAGGTGAAGTTAAGTCCTGTTGTGGGGTTTGAGGGCCAGATTCTAATTTTTGGAGTTTTATTTAATGTCGGGAGCAGATTGGGTAATAAAATATATATTGAGAATAAGATGGCCTTTTGACCTTTTAGGGTCTAGGGCTGTAAAGCATCTCAGGGTTGCTGCCAAATGAGCCATGAACTGGGATGGATTGTAATATTTGATGAAAAAGAGCCTAAACGCTATCTGATTTGGGATAAAGAAAAAGGAGCATTAACCTTGATTATGCCTTTAGCTCCAGCCACCTTTTTAAGAATAAATTGCTGGGCAGGTGGGGGAGGGCTAGTCACAGAACAAAACTGTAAGCTGGACCAGGTGTGAGGAGGGGAGGTGATAAAAGGATTATAGGGTGGAGGAGCGGAGGCTGAGGAAGAATTGGGACCTAGCTCAGCCTGGCGAGGAGGGGAGAGGTCAGATGGGTCTGTAGAAAAGGAGGATTAGAAAGACTCAGCAACACTTGGGGTTGGGACTGAGGGGACAGGTGGGAGGGAAAGAAGGAAGATTTGGGATGAGTTGCACTGGGCACAGAGACTAGGAAGGGACCGATGTGTAAAAGAATGCCTGGACATCGGGCACCTCAGACCATTTGCCCATTTTACGAGAAGGATTATTTAGATCTTGTAGGATGGAAAAATTGAAAGTGCCATTTTCTGGCTATTTGGAACTACTGTCGAGTTTGTATTGGGGTCAAGTGGCATTGCAGAAAATAAGGCATTTAGGTTTTAGGTCAGGTGCAAGTTGAAGAGGTTTTAAGTTTTTGAGAACATAGGCTAAGGGAGAAGAAGGCGGAATGGAGGGTGGAAGGTTCCCCATAGTGAAGGAGGCAAGCCCAGAGAAAAGAGAGCATAGAGACACGGAGGGAAGGGGTTCGGGGGTTCTTACCCTCCAGAAAAGCGGGAAAGGGGTTGGGGCATGGAAATAAGGGATGGGGGCACAGAGATATGAGGTTGGGGTACTTTCCCCTCCTCTAGAAAAGCGGGATTTGCCGCTAAGGGTGAAGAAGAAGGAGTTGGGGGGTATTTGCCCCTCCACTAGAAAAGCAGAGAAGGGGTAGAGACACAGACAGAAGGGGTTGGGATACTTGCCCCTCCCCCAGAAAAGCAGCACTTGCCACTAAGGGTGAAGGACCAAGGCAGGCATCCCTGCGTGGTCTGACACCTTTGAAACGTGGGTGAATAATGAGAGAGGCATCCCTGCAATGATTAAACACCAAGGGAAGGCTGCCTTCCCAGTCTGTGACCGGCGCCAGAGTTTTGGGTCCATGGATAAAACATGTGTCTTTTGTCTCTACCAGAAAATGAAAGGAATTGAAATTAAGAGAAGGGAGAGATTGAAGTGTGGTGCCAAGATTGAAAGGACAAAGAGGTTGAGAGATAGTGAGGGAAGTTGGAGAAGAGGGTAAAAAGAGGCTGCTTACCGATTTGAAATTGGTGACGTGTTTCTTGGGCTGGTCAGTCTGAGGACCTGAGGTGGTAGGTGGATCTTTCTCATGGAACAAACAGCAGGAGGACAGGGGATTGATCTCTCAACGGAGGTCCCCCAATCCGAGTCACGGCACCAAATTTCATGCGCGTATGTGTGAAGAGACCACCAAACAGGCTTTGTGTGAGCAACATGGCTGTTTATTTCACCTGGGTGCAAGTGGGCTGAGTCCGAAAAGAGAGTCAGCAAAGGGTGGTGGATTATCATTAGTTCTTATAGGTTTTGGGACAGGCGGTGAAATTAAGAGCAATATTTTGGGGGCAGGGGGTGGATCTCGAAAAGTACATTCTTAAGGGTAGGGAGAATTACAAAGAACCTTCTTAAGGGTGGGGGAAATAACAAAGTACATTGATCAGTTAGGGTGGGGCAGAAACAAATCACAATGGTGGAATGTCATCAGTTAAGGCTATTTTTACTTCTTTTGTGGATCTTCAGTTACTTCAGGCCATCTGGATGTATGCGTGCAAGTCACAGGGGATGCGATGGCTTGGCTTGGGCTCAGAGGCCTGACAGTTGCCTTATGGAGTGATTGTTTGGCTAGATGCTGAGGAATTACAAACCTTCAAAGGCCTTGTTTGCAGGCTGGGGTACCACTTCTCCTCAAGGCATCTTTGAAATGCAAACTTGTTCTCTCAGCAGACTCCACACATCTCAGCCTTTAAGATAAATGCTTCAAACGGGCAGCAAACCCACTTGAGTTTGGTGCCTGGCTTTCGGACAGATTAATTATATCGATTGCTGGCTGTTTGTCTTCGTGGCCATCTCTCCCATGTTGGATCACATTTGCTTTTTCCAACCATCAGAGCAACTGGGGCTCTGCCTTGAAATAAACATTGACTCAACACACTGGTGCATGAGAGGTGATTGGAACCTGTCTGATTTTACAGGAGTGGCCCTTGTGGGGCGAGGATGGAATTCCAAACCCTTTCCTTTCTGATGGGTTTTGGGGTTCCTGTGGGGCCAGGAGTCCTGGTGTGCCCTTGAAATGAGTGGATATCCAAGCTAGCAGGGCAGAGAAGGGGATGTGACAAAATGAATCCACACCTGCTGTAGTTGAATTTGCTCAGGGCAGCTGAGACGCATGGTCCTGAGTCTCCAGTCACACCCCTTATGCACAAGCAGTGTGGCTTTGCGTTGAGGGGATCATTTGCTTCTTTCCATCTCTATGTTCTCATCTGCAAAACGATCATAATAACAGTGACTGATATTTATCAGACTCTTAAGATGAGCCAGGGTCTGCTCTAAATGCTTTGAAAGTGGTATCCCTTTGAATCCTCACAGCAGCCAAGGCTGAGGGTTAGTGAGGTGAGTTGACTGAGCCAAGATCAAGAACAGAACTGGTCTGGCTCGCCAAGTGTCAGGGCTGACTGACTTGGAGGTGGTGCTGTATCTCAGAGTGGCCATCAGAAGTTGCTCAAGCTTGATGTTTTGAGATTGTGAATTCCACTATAGTCCTGGTGGTGGTCATGTTTTCCCAGGTGTGGTGGAAAGTTCTAGTCAGGATGTTTGCAGCATAGTGTAGTGGCTATGCACACAGACACTAGAGCCAGCCAGCCTACACCAAATCCTGTTTTGCCACTGACTGACTGTGTGACCTTGGGCAAGTAACTCCATTTTTCTGTGCTTCGTTTGCTTCATCTGCAAAATGTGGCTGATACTTGTCTCATAGCTACTGCAAATATTCCAAGAATTAGTGCTTATAAAGCATTCAGAGCAATGACTTGCACAGGGAAAGCACAATGTGCTTGTTAAAATACTTAATTATCCCTTGTAAATAGCCATGCAATTCCAGAGACATTGATGCCTTCTGTTAGCTTATGCTGGTGTTTGTAGTCTCATCAACTTGAGTGCAAAAGCTATCACTTCAATTCCAATGGAATAATTAGGTGTTACTAGACTGGGAAGGGGGAAGGTATATTACCTCTTATGACCCATTGTACCTCATTTTATTTTTTAGTTAGCTAGAACAAATTCACAACTGAGTGAAAATAAAACATAGAGAGTGCTTTTTGTTAATAAGAATGTTCTATTTTGAAAAAAAAAAAGTAGCACCTTCATTTAGTTCTTGTGAAAAGCTTCTCTTCACTGGGCAGAGGGCCCTTGATGTGTTTATGAGGATAGGTCCTTCAGGATGAGCCTTCCTCTGGGTGGTTTTTGGCCCCAGCTACTTAGAGAAGGGGCTCAAGGAGCTGATTGGTGCAGGCTTGCAAGGAAGAATCATCTCATACTCAAGGCTAGAAAATATAAATTAGAGCTACAATAAATGAATATCCACACTGGCAATCTTGAGAAAATTGGCAGATGTCCTTTTGAGCAAAAGAATGCTTAGACCTTCCTACAAGGCCTTGAAAACTGCTGCAGGCTGGCGAGATGCTTCTGGCAAAATTAAGAAGTCAAATCAGCCTGAGACTCTTCCAGAGAATGTCTTTTTCCAGGTCAGTGCATCTGTTTTCTCATATTGGTGTACCCCTTTCCAGATGCCTCCTAGCCTGGGCCAAGATGCCTCCCAGTGACTCCTAGAACTGGTCCTTGGCCGCCTATTCCTGAGACCTGGCCCCATGGGTCTCAGCACTTCCCTTCCACTCCACTCTTGCCCAAGGCTGGACTGGATACTACCAGACTTTCAATAGATTGGGTGTGATGCTTGGTTTACCACTTCCCTTCCACTCCACTCTTGCCCAAGGCTGGGCTGGATACTACCAGACTTGAAATAGATTGGGTGTGATGCTTGGTTTCTATTTGGTGACCAAACATGGCTTGTTTTTAGAATGAAAGGGAAAAAGAAGCGGGTTAGAGAGCCACAGAGTCATTGTTGAGAGAGGAGGGCTTGTCTGTGAGTGAAAAGTGGAAATATTAAACATGTTACCTAGGATCAGTTGAAATTATTAAAAAGGTTTGTAAAGATGCCAATGGTGACTGTTTTAAGTGCTGTACTGGGCATGCTCTATATTTTATGACATCCTTCCAACAGTATATTACATATATTCATTTTGCAGATAAGAAAACTGAAGCTCAAGGAACTACATAGAGATCAATCTTACTGGCTCGCTTTCCAGATGATAATAGACACATGACCCAGCTTGTTCTATCATGCTAGTTAAAACCACCAGCCAATCCCCAGAAACAGCTTCCTAGCTAAACCAATAGCTGACAGCTGACGCATAAGTGAATTGAGACCAGAAGAATCTTCCAGCTGAGCCCAGCCCAAGTTGCCAATTCTTAGAACCATGCACTAAATAAATGGTTATTGTTTTCATCCATTAAGTTCAGGGGTAGTTTGTTATGCAACAAAATCTACCTGATATACTTAGCTTCAAGTCACGCCCATTCATCCCAGAATTGGGTGGTGAGTCTAAAGGCAGAAGTTAGGACAGGTAAATTAGAGACACCTTTTTCCTTCTTGGTGATTCCCAGAGAGTGCATTTTCACAGCTTTGTGCCACAGATGCATAATGCTGTGATTGTTTGTGAACACCTCAACAAGAGCTGGAGTTTCTCCACCATCAGTGAGAGCTGGAGTTCAGTCCCAGTCCTGACACCACTTGCCAAGTGATATTCAGTGATTCCCTTAACCAATCTGGTCTGCAGTTCCTTTCATATTTAAGATTTCCCCTGTCCCTAATATTTTGTGACATTGTGATGCATCACAAGAATGGTGGTCATACTGTCCACATTTGGACAATTTATTCTAGACCACTGGAGTGGTACAAAATTATGTGATAGATTTTTTTAGTGTGACTTGTCAGCATAAAAGGAAACAAACCGTAAACTGGCTAGTGCTGCAATAACAAAAATCTTTTTACTGACAATATAGCCAAAAAAAAAAAAATTCTTAACTATGAAACTACAGGTTTAGGAAGGGAATACTCAAGTTTTCTGACAAATAAGGTTTGCATTATAAAACAAGGGATTTTTTTATGAGCTTGTTGTTGAAATTTGTAAAACCACATTGCTTTTGGCTGTTCTGTTAGAGGCAGAAAATAGGTTTGGTTGGCTGACTTCCATGAGCTCTATAAAATTTACTAATTTGTTCATTCATTTATTTGGTGAGTGTTTACTGAGCCAAACATTGTTCTCATTCTGGGAGTCAGAAATTGAACATGACAGACAAATCCCAACCTTCAAAGAGCTGACATTTTAGTGGGAGAAACAAATCCATGGTTAAGCATTAGCGTCATCTAGTGATTAGAGCTATGAAGAAAAAAAATTTAAGTGTGAAGAGATTAACACTCGGTACATGTTTTGTGAAAAGGATAAACATATGCTACTTTGATGTCTTTTCACCCTTCTCTGCAATTTCTTCATTCTCAAATGCAGTCATTGGCACTGAGATGATATCAGTATTTACTGGTGCTGAGCTCATAGGTATCACTAATCAGGAATAACTCAATTATGTGAAAATAGGTAAGAAAATCACTCTTGACAGCCCACATTGGAGTATAGGGTATATGTGAGGCTGGGGTCCAGTGGCACCGAACTGTGGCTTCTTACAGAGTGTGATGTTCTGTAGAGGAACAGGTACTGCACAGGGATTGGAGAGCCCTGTCTTCTGGTTCCAATTTGGGACTGGCCAGATGTGTGACTTCGGACATGTCTCAGACTCTCTGCTTCTTCAGTTGTATAATAAGGATAATAATTATACTTCCTACTTCTCCACATTGTTGGAAGATCAGATGAAACAATGAAGCAAAAACATTCAGGTAAAAAGCAAAAACGTTTGGTTAAAGTTATTTTCTACCTAGACTTTGTATTCCCTGAGGGGAAGGGGCAGTGTTTTATTCATCTTACAATAACAGATCTTGCATATATCAAGTCTTCAGTGAATGATGGTTGAGTAAATGAATTTGTGAATGAATGGGCAAGAGAGCAAATTATAAAAAGAAAGAAACTCAGTGCTGTGGGACTCATTTTCCTCATTGTGCATAGCAGGGCTCCCATGTATAGTTGTGCAGGCTGTACACTGCACAACGAAATTTGGCTAGGGGAGGTAGGAAAAAACTAAAACCCAAATTCTCCACCTGCCATGTCACGTTCCTGGCCCAGAGGGAGGAGCGCCTTTAGTAATTTTCACAAAGTCACCTTATGGGCTAGCAGTGGCCCTGGATAAAATAACGGAGCTGAACTCTATTGCCTCTATAAATAATATTTAATAATCATGGGCTAGAACCCCAGAAGCTGTATCTTTTTAAAAAATCTCCAGATGACATAGATTTTCCTCCTGCTTTGGGTACAATTGGGTTGGCAGTCTCTCAAGGCCTTCTTCATTTTTTTTTTTTTTTTTTTTGAGACGGAGTTTTGCTCTTGTTGCCCAGGCTGGAGTGCAGTGGTGCAATCTTGGCTCACAGCAACCTCTGCCTCCCGGGTTGAAGCAATTCTTCTGTCTCAGTCTCCTGAGTAGCTGGGATTACAGGTGCCCACCACTATGCCCGGCTAATTTTTGATATTTTTAGTAGAGATGGGGTTTCACCATGTTGGCCAGGCTGGTGTCGAATTCCTGACCTCAGGTGATCTGACCACCTCGGCCTCCCAAGGCGCTGGGATTACAGGCTTGAGCCAGTGCGCCTGGCCAGGCCTTCTTCATTCTAATAGGAGGTCATTTTGAATTACTTTAATATTTCTTGAATTTATTTTCTTGTATTTCATGTTTATATTCTCTTTATTAGTGAGCACATAAGCTGCAATCTCATGGTGTCCTTACCCACCCTTCCTACCATCTGTTTTCAGCTGAAAATAGATGTTGGAGCACGTGAAAACTGTGTTCCCTGTTCAACAATTAGGAAAATTCATGCCAAGCTAAGGAAAACAAAAACCATAAAACAAAAACCTCTCTGGTCTTCTCCTCTCAACCTCCAGCACTCATGTTTTTCCTGACTCGATCAGCAACATCAGGTCAAATCGATGAAAGCAGGGTTGTGTAGACAAGGCAGCGTGGCTAAGACAAAAACCTCATGATAAAACTTATCAGGGAATAATTTATCTGCCTTCATTTCCTTCTCACCCTCCACATCAGTCAGGGTCCAATCAGGAGGAAGAAACCACACAGTAACTCGAACGAGAACCATTTGCCATAGAGTTTCGTAACCTCAGACCCACTAACATGTGAGGCTGAAGGATTCTGTATTCTGGGCACTGTGCTGTGCATTTTTGGATGTTCAACAGCATTTCTGGCCTCTACCCACTAGATGCCAGTAGCAACCTACCTCCTACCCCTACTCCAGTGGTGACGACCAACAGTGTCTCCAGTCATTACCAAAGTCCTCTCGTCTGTGAAATGCACCTCAGTTGAGAAACACTGCTAAATCTCTGATTATTAACTAAATCAGAGATGATCTATAATGATGTAAAGAGAATGCTGCAGAGTATCCTAGGACTGAAGAAGAATCCTGAAGGAAGATCCACTTGGAAAGAGTCCCTCCCTCAAAGCTGGGATTCAGAACTTGCTGAAGGTGTGGCTACGGTCCACTGTGTGGAGTGGTTCTCTGGGTTACCCTGACCAGAGCTGGAATGCAGTTACAAGCAGGAAGTAGTCCTCTGAGCATGGGTGAGTAGAAAATGGAGAAAGAGACCAGCAAGCAAGATACACCCATCATAAGTGCAGGTGGACTGAGGCTGGGAGCAGATTGCTAGGGGGCCTGCAAGACTCACAGGAAACCCATCCCTGGGGATGTTGCTGAAACTCCATGAGGATGAGCACCAGTATTCTCTCCTAACATGTTGCTGGCAACAGCTCTTGGTAGGAGCCAGAAGCCAACAGAAGAGCACCAGAACAGAGACTCCCCTTCTTCCTGCAGTGTCTCTCCAGCATTCTCTACTGACAAAGTATAGCATGATGTCATCTTCAAAGAACTTTTCACAGAGCAGGCAATGAAAGATGGATCTATAGCTAGCTGGAAGGCAATACATTGGTAATTGGCACAGGTTTGTACTATATATTCCTCTGAATCATTTCCGTAGCATTCCACTTGGCACAAATCTGGCACTTAGTAGATCCAAAATTAATGTTAACTGACTGATTGAACGAATTCATGATTGCATGCATGCATACATGAATGAAAGACAGGGTTTGCTTTTTTTTCTGGCAACTGTTTCGGAGAACGCAATTTTCTCTCGTTTAAATTTTATCTACAGAAAATAGCAAATGACAGTTTTTACTCAACTCACCCCAATCCCACCCTCTCATGAAATTTAAAGTTAATTGAATTATCCTGTTCTGTCTTCCCAATTCTCACATAACTGATCACTTTGATAAAAAGTCATTAGAGTAGACCAATTCAGTGGAAAAAATTAATTAAACTAGTTTGAATTGATCAGCTGTTGATTAAGTCCCTCAGTTGAGTGTTGATATGATAGCCAAGAAAATACATTTATCTGTTTTTAAGACCAAAGTATTAACCAAAGTATTTCCTGCTGATAAAATCATACAACAAAATTGTCGCACAGAAGGCTAACAGCATGAATAATATGAACATTAGATTTATTTTTAACTTAGGTACCAAATGGTTAGTTGCTGATTGCAGTATGGTAAGTTAGCAGTAACCAGGGGCTAAATTACATTGTGAGGAAGACTGGTGGACAGATAATTAGATTGGGATGGAATGAAGGTTTGCTTGGGCCACATACTAATGCACTAATGTAGACAAGTCACCCAGCCTTTCTGGGGTGCCTCTTTCTGACGTGCGAGAATAAGCATACCCCTCACCTAGCCCATGTGGCTTGCAGGAGAGAGTCAAAATAAGGTGAATGGAAAAGTACTTTAGAAAGTAAAACTACCACACATATTTGAGGCTCTTTTTAATAGTTCATGGTCACAAAGTGGGCTTTTAGGAGTTGTTCCAACTTTTTAGCTTCCTAAAGATTCTGAGCACATTGGAGCAGCAGCTGAAGTACTGAGAATGTATTTCCATTTTCTAATGTAAGGCAGAAGCCCCCGGAAAGGATTTTAGTTTTAGGATCATACACATATCGTCTCTCACAAGTGTCTCAGGGCCTTTGCACCTCAGAACCCTCTTCCCGGAATTCTTTCCTTCCCCCTTTTCCTTCATAACTCCTACTTGTCCTATTGGCCCATCATCACTTCCTCAGGGGAGTGTGCGCTGACTTCCTGAACTGGTCAACTCTCCCAATCACATGCTTTTGTGTGGTACATAACAGCATTTAATTAGGAGAGTTGTATTGTGTTGACCATATGGGAATTTTGCATTTTATTGTGATTATTTGATTAATGTCTTTCTCCTCGACAAGGATATAATTTCTATGATGCCAGGAACCACCTCTGCTTTTGCCCACAGTAGCCTTTTTTCCAGGTTTTTAATGACTATTGAAAGAATGAGTGAATGAATGAACACATCATCCAGAATTTCCTAGAGCCTACTGGATTTTGATGTGTGGGCCAAACTTTGAAAGAAATGGATGATACTTGGTTTTCTAAGGCTATAGAAAGAACATAATGATAGACATAGTTTGCTGGCATATCCTTAGTATCTAGCACAGTCTCTGCATGCAGTAGGAGCTTGTATCAGTCCATTCTTGCATTGCTATAAAGAAATGCCAGAGACTGAGTAACTTATAAAGAAAAGAGGTTTAATTGGCTCGTGGTTCTTCAGGCTGTACAGGAAGCACGATGCTGACATCTGCTTCACTTCTGGGGAGGCCTCAGGAAACTTACAATCATAGTGGAAGGCAAAGGGGGAGCAGCCACATCACATGGCTGGAGAAGGAGCAAAAGAGGGGGGAGGTGCCACACACTTTTAAATAAACAGATCTTGCGAGAACTCACTAACGTGAGGACAGTTCCAAGGGGGTGGTGCTAAACCATTCATGTGAAATTCACCATCATGACCCAGTTAGCTCCCACCAGGCCCCACCTTCAACATTAGGGATTACAGTTTGAGGTGAGATTTGGTGGGAACATAGATCCAAACCATATCAGAGCTTAATAAGTGTTTGTTGAATGAATGAACATTAGAGCCAGAAGTCTGGGGTTTGAGTTTTGTCTCTCAAATTGACAGGCTTGTCAAACTTGGTGAAGAAGTTTAACTTTGTTGGAGAGGCAATGCTCTACCATAGATTAAAAACAGCTCCAGAGGTCAGTATTCCTGGGACCAATCTTCATTTGCTAGATGTATGACAAGACACGTAACATCATCATGCACAAATGTGCTTATGTACAAAAAGGAGGATAGTATCAAAATCCCAGTATAATTTCAAGTATTAAGAGATAGAAGCTATTCAAACGGCCTTGCATAACACAGCACACATTGGGTATCAGTAAGTATTTGTCATATTTGTCACAGTCCTTTTCTCTCTCCTAGTCTCCATAACATAGGGATGACATTACCTACCTCAGAATCACTACATCTCACATAAGATCATGTACACCAAACACTTTATATAACCTGGTGTGGAAGATACACTTTCTTCATTCCCAATTGGTTTTAAAAGAAAAGTATGTTGCTCAGTGCAGTGGCTCACGCCTATAATCCAAGCATGTTGGGAGGCAGAGTCAAGAGGATTGCTTGAGGCCAGGAGTTTGAGACCCTGATCTATAAAAAAAGAAAACAAGGCCAGGCGCGGTGGCTCATGCCTGTAATCCCAACACTTTGGGAGGCCAAGGTGGGCGGATCATCTGAGGTTGGGAGTTCAAGGCCAGCCTGACCAACATGGAGAAACCTCGTCTCTACTAAAAAAAAAAAAAAAATCAGACGGGCATGGTGGCGCATGCCTGTAATCCCAGCTACTTGGGAGGCTGAGGCAGGAGAGTTGCTTGAACTTGGGAGGTGGAGGTTGCGGTGAGCCAAGATTGCTTGCATTCCAGCCTGGGTAACAAGAGTGAAACGCTGTCTCAAAAAAAAAAAAAAAGAAAAGAAAAGAAAAAAAAAGAAAACAAAAACAGAAAAGAAAATTATCCAGGTGTGGTGTATGTGCCTGTAGTCCCAGCTACTCAGGAGGCTGAGGTGAGAGGATTGCTTGAACCCAGAGTTCAAGGATGCAATGAGCTATGATTGAGCCACTGCACTCCAGCCTGGATGACAGAGTGAGACCCTGTCTCAAAAAAACTAAAAAATAAAAAAGTGCAGAATCAGCATTAGCCACAAGGTGGCACTGTGGTAATAGCTTTGATTTCAGGGTTTTAGCTTAACAAATTAGCACCTTAGTATACCTTTTAAATTTGAGTCTTGAGGTGAGAAAAATGGATTGCATTTAAGCGAGAAGCATTGCTGTATAATAGAGTAATGTCTGTTGTAAATGATATTTTAATGTCTGGGGTCTTTGGAGAATCAGGAAGGAAAATTTTAAAACATTCCTTTAGATTCTTAGTGTGGAAACTTAAGAACCTCAAGAACCAGGTAAATGAGGGATAAAAGCTTTTATTTGCTTTATTACAACATAATCTTATCACAGTTTATAACTTTTTCCTCTCGGAGATTGCTATAGTTTGAATGTTCTTCCTCCCAACCCTCATGATGAAATTTGTGCCCCAGCGTTGTAGGTGAGGCTTGGTGGGAGGGGTTTGGTCATGGGGGTGGATCCCTCATGGATGGCTAGCAGCTGTCCTCGTGGTAGTGAGTTCTTGTTCTGTGGGTTCCCTGAAAAGCAGGTTGTTAAAAAGAGCCTTGCGCCTCCTTTTTCTTTTGCTGTCCCTCTGCCCATGTGATCTCTGCACACACCAGCTACCCTTCCCCTTCTGCCATGAGTGGAGGCATCCTGAGGCCCTCACCAGATGCAGAAGCCCAATCTTGAACTTTCCAGCCATCAGAATCATGAGCCAAATAAACCTGTTTTTCTCCACATTACCCAGCCTCATATATTCCTTTATAGCAACACAAACAGACTAAGACAGAGTTCTATTTTGTTTCCTCAAATATTCTGGCAACTTAGGCTTATATTTCCTTTTTTTCCCTTGTGTTTGATAAATATATTATTTATCTATGAATTTGGCCAACAAATATTTCCTGAATATCTTGTGTGCACCATACAGTGTTCTGGGTGATTGAAATAAGGCCACACACAGAGAAGGCAAAGCTGTGTTTCCTTTCATTATCAACTAGTAAACACGTGAACAAGTAATGAAATTTCCAAAGGGTGGTTTAAGGGCATGTGTTCACATGCACCCACTTTACATAGGGTGGTCAGAGAAGGCCTTTCCAAGCTAGAGGGGTTTGATCCTCAACCTGAATGATTAGAAGGATCTAGGCAGGCAAACACCTAGGAGAAGAGCATCCCAGGGAAAAGCACATGGAAAGGCCCTGATGTGGGATCAAACTTGTCATGTGCAAGAAAAGAACCTCTCATAGGTCAGTCATACTCCAATCATCTAGAGCTTCACAACAGATGATTCCCAAACTCAATAGTTTTAAATAGCCTGTCTATATTGCTGATAATTTTGTTGGCATTAGGAATTTGTGAAGGGTTCTGCTGAGTGGGTTTGTTTTGGTTCACTTAGCATTCATGAGGGCAGCTGAGGGTGGAGGATTTGCTTTCAAGATGGGTCTTCCTTTACATGTCGGACACCCTGATGCTTCTCAGTCTCTTTCTTTTCTACATGGTGTCACATCCCCAGAGTTTTCTCACATGGCTTGGGCTTTTCGCAGCAGGACAGTCTTGGAGTTTTTGCAGTTCTCACTTGGGTATTGGCTTCCAAGAGACCAAGATAGAAGCTGCCGGTCTTCTAAAAGCCCAGGCCCAGGGCTGGCATATCATCACTTCTGCCCTATTTACTGGTCAAAGAGGCCAGTCCTCTTTCTTCAAGGGCTGAAAAAATAAATGTCCTCTCTTGAAGGAACAAGTGTTAAAATAAATTTATGGCCATCTTCAATTTGCAAAAGATCCTTAAAACATTAATAAAAATTTCCCATAAAAGTCTGGGGCTTGACTTTCACAACCCAATATCTTGGATCTGGTCTCCCTGCCGCATGAATGTCAGCCAACAGTTTTGGAGAGTTTTACTTGGGATTCACACCCATAACTAAGAAAGTCTGCCCTGAATAAAATCCACTCTATCCATTGCTTGCCATAAGCATTAGCATGGACGTTAAAGTAAGTGTACAGGAGATTGCTTATGTCCTCATTGTGAATCTGTGACTTGGGACTGGAATGGAAAACACAAAGCAGATGTCAGCTTCTATGCATGAATTTCCTGACACAGAGTAGTGCTAGGATAATTTTAGAAGAGTAGTGAAAAGGCAACAGATGATTACAGTTCAGATACTGAGAGTGTTTGAGCTAGAGATAGTCCAAGAAACAATTATAATTTTATATTGGTCAACACATGACCTAGCTCAAAGAGTGCTTGATTTGTTAAATGTGTCCCCTAAGGAAAGATCATTGAACCAATTAGAGTTGGAGTCCCTCTCTTCTGACTGAATCTTAAGGGAAAAGAAGAAAAGGGAAGCAAGCTCCCCCATTTCTGTCATAACAGGCATTGGGGAGAAGGAGAGAAACCAGTGGGAATGGAAAATTTTCTCCGATCTACAGGAGCTTTGGAGTTGAGTGGGGGAAGTGGTGAGTTGAGGATAAAACAGGCTGACTCTGATGTACTCAAGCTGGCCCAGAATTTGTTCTACACTAGTGTGGCAATCAATACAGCAAATAATTTTTGTATTGATACATGTCCCAAACCTAATGTTTGTCTAATGATAGTAGCTGGCTTCACTCAAGAGGCAATTGAACTTAAAAATGTTTGCTTAATGATGGTGGCTGCTAAGTCAAGATAAAATTAAACCTGAAAAAACATAAACAGAGTTTGCATCCACAGTGCTCATGTATTTCCCTACGTGACTTATTTATTTTCTTTTGATGCCCTTTTGATGTTGAGACTCCTAATTGATTCTATTAAATAAGCAGCTCTTTATGTCCCTAATTGATATGTCACCACAGGCAGAATTTTCAGTCTGCTGTTCACTTTTGGATGTCAGGAGAGATACAAATGAACCTCTCATTGTTCTATTGCTTCGTCTAGAGCAGCATTTTTGTTATTCCTTATTAGGGGTTACAATCTTAAAATGGATAGATTTACCTGAATGAAGACTTTCATAGAAACACTAGGAATTAACTAAAGATGTCAACTTGTGGTCATATTGTAATTGGCCCTTCAAATCCCATGCTTAGAGGCTATATCTACATATAAACTAATCACCTGCATATAATAAGGCATGTTTCTGGAGAGCCTGATTTTGCAAAAACCAACAATTTAATTAATCGCCTTTCTCTGGGCTCTTAAATTTTATATAAATAAAAAGAGAATGCACCAAAAGTTGCTCTTCTGAAATCAAATCTAGGATTGGATTTTATCTTAGCCATCAGCTGGTGCGTTCCAATGAGTCCTAAGTGTCATTCCTGCTGGCATTGGTCTCTTCTTGCTCATACTGCCCTATTCCTTAAAAATCACCCCACACATTTTGCTGTTTTGGCAGGGAATTTTCATGAGCTCATGAAAAAATAATCTATCACTTCAGTAGCTGGGATGTCATAGAATTTTCTCTTTCATTCTTTTTTTTTTGAAATGGAGTCTCACTCTTTAGCCCAGGCCGGAGTGCAGTGGTGCGATCTCGGCTCACTGCAAACTCTGCCTTCTGGGATCAAGCCATTCTCCTGCCTCAGCCTCCCAAGTAGCTGGGACTACAGGCACGTGCTACCATGCCTGGCTAATTTTTTGTATTTTTAGTAGAGACAGCGTTTCACTGTGTTAGCCAGGGTGGTCTCCATCTCCTGACCTTGTGATCTGCCCACCTTGGCCTCCCAAATTACTGGGATTACAGGTGTGAGCCACTGCACCTGGCCTTTCTCTTTCTTTTATCTTCTGCTGTGGTTACTAATATGTCCATAAAAGACTGAGTCCCCTGATGGGCCCAGTTGCCATTTCTACCATCATCTCTCTCTCTTCCTCTGCAGCCAGGCCTGAGTGCTTCCTCAGTTGCCAAACTGGGTTTCAGCCATGCTTTTGCGAAGTGTGGAGAAAGCTGCACAAACACAAAATCTAGCATAATATCTTTTTACACTGAACTTGGCACCCATGTGGGGTCCAGTCTCATAATGCTTATGCTCCAAAGAGTGAATCAGATCTTTCAGTTTTCTCCCTCTCCAGGGTGCTAAGCTGTGAGTCCATGGGGCTAAACTTGGGACACGTCAGAGTGAGAGACAGCCTGCTTCATTTGGGCACAACCTGCCACTCTGACCGCTAGACTCTGAGGCTGGGTCCAACCATATGCCTGATTCCTGTTGGAATGTCCTCTTCCCAGGAGGTTTCTCACCCTGTCATTCCCTTGGACTTCTGGCTGTCCTACCTCAACATCTGGCAGCAGTTGGCCAGACATACCAGACGTGGTCAAAGTTTGGATTCAAGCTGGGGTATCCCTTTCCTCTCTCCCAGATACATGGTTGGTTACAACATTTCCTTCATAAGATCTCTTTCTTACTCCTTCCACTTCCTTCTTCTCTTTCCTTCCCTCCTTTCTTCCTTTTTTTTTTAACAAATATTTATTAAGTGCCTCTACAAGACAGACACTGATCTGGTCACAAAGGATAAAGCAGAGACTCAAACAATTCTTATTTCTTTGAACTTTACATTAAACAATAAACAAATAAGAATATATGCTAGATGGCAGTAAGTCTAATGAGCAGAATAAGCCAGAGAAGGGGGGTTAGGGAGTGCTGGGATGGGATGGGGACAGGATAGAAAGTGTTGCTATTTTTAATGGGAGGTCAGAGAACTAAAGGAGGTGGGGAGGAAGCCACAGGAATATCTGGGGAAGAGCCTTCCAAGCAGAGGAACGGAGGATGCAGAGGCCTCAAGGCAAATGTGGCCTGGTGTGTTTTAGGAAGCTCAGGGAGGGTGGTGTTATGCAGAGGGGTGAGCGGGGGTGTGGGATGAGATGAGATGGGCAAAGGGGAATCATGAGGCCATCGGCTTTGACCCCAAGTGAGATAGGGGCTACTGAGGGGGAGTTCTGCCCCATGCTTTCGCTAGATTGCTCTGGCTGCTGTGCTGTGAAAAGAATGATGGAGACAACGGGTAGATGCAGGGAGGTCAGCTGGGGGCTGTTGCAAAGATTCAGTTGGGAGACGATGAGGAATGGACCACCCTGGTAGTGATACGGAGCAAGGAGTAATTGCCTCTATATCTTCAATACTGTTTTGTTTTTGTTTGAGACAGGGTGTCACTCTGTCACCCAGGCTGGAGAGGAGTGGCATGATCATAGCTCACTGCAGCCTCTATCTCCCGGGTGCAAGCGATCCTCTCACCTCAACCTCCCAAATAGCTGGGACCACAGGCATGCACCTCACCTCCATGCCAGGCTATCTTTTTTTTTTTTTTTTTTTTTTTTTTTTTTAGTAGAGAGGAGGTTTTGCTGTGTTGTCCAGGCTGGTCTGAAATTCCTGAGCTCAAGCCATCTTCCTGTCTTGGCCTCCCAAACTTCTGGGATTACAGGAATGAGCCACCATGCCTCGCCAATGGCTCTCTGTATCTAAAAAGTAGAGCCATTGGGATAACTGATGAATTGGTAATATGAAAGAAAAAGAGATGAAAGAAAGACTTAATGATTTCTGGGCTTCACCAAGTAGGAGAATGTAGCCCTTGACTTAGGTGTGGAAGACCGTGTGCCAAGCAGGTTTTGAAGTGGAGAGGCTTTTGAGGTTTGAGGGTGCTTCCAAGTTAGTGAACACATCCGTGTGCTGGGAGGGTAGCTCATCCCAACTCCATGGGAACAAAAGCACCTGCGTCTGGAACACTCCCAGACCTCACTATCTGGCTGTTCATTTGTATCCTTTGTAATACACTGTAACAGTAAACATGGCACCGTCCTGAGTTCTGTGAGTTGTTCTAGTAAGTTATCAAACCTAAAGAGTGATTCTGGGAACCCCTGAACTTGTTGTCTGCTGGGCCAAAGTGAAGGTAGTCTGGGGACCCCATTTCCGGCCAGCATCTGCAGTGGGCGCAGTTTTGTAGGACAGAGTCCTTAACCTATGGGGTCTGTGCTAACTTGGAATAGTGTCAGAATTTAATTGAATTGTTGGACACCTTACTGGTGTCACAGAATATGAGAATTTGTGTTGGAACGATGTATTTGGTGTCAGAAAAACACAGAGAGCCTAGTGAAGTACTTAGCTCACAGTAAAGTAAATAGGAGCTTATATTATTGTAATGCTGTTGCTTCCTGCCAAGGTGAAATGTGGAAGCGTAGGCACATGTCCGCTGTCGGATATATGGATGTACTTGGGCTTCATTTACTTCTCTTGAGAAGGTTCCACCCCTTGAGAGCAATGTGTCTATGCTGAGCCTGTCACACGTCTGAAAACCTCACTATATGGCCAGTGCCTTGCATGCAGAGCAAATGATAAATGGGCCGTGTGCTGCCACCTTCCTGGCTGGGTTCAAAGGGAAAGCTGCCCCTCTGTGGTAGTGCCACCAGGTGAGAGGGAGGGCTGTGTCTGTGTAAATGCACACCCGTTTATCATACCAGATGTAGCAAGCTGCCAGTCCTGCATATATTTATAAACAAAAGGATTTTGAAAGCAAGGCCCAATGGAGTAGGCAGGCATCATCGACAAGAGCTATGACTTTTTGCTTTTTAGCCTGGTATAAATTATATAGGGTTACCTCTTAATCACATCCTGTGAACCCATTATGTTACTTAATCTTCACAAACACCCTTAAGAAAGTGGGGTGTTAGGATCACCAGGCATCCTGGTTTTCGTGTGCCAATCCCAGCCTATGCTTACTGTCCTGATGCAATTATAGTCATGTGTGATGTAATGACGGGGATACCTTCTGAGAAATGCATCCTCATTAGGCGATTTCATTGTTGTGTGAACATCATAGAGTGTGCTTACACAAACCTAGGTGGTGTAGCCTACTACACCACACCTAGGCTAGATGGTATAGCCTATTGCTCCTAGTCTATAAACCTGTACAGCATGTGATTGTACTGGAGCATGTACCATGAATGGAGCTTGCAGGGCTGGAAGTTGCCCTGGATGAGTCAGTGAGTGAGTGGTGAGTGAATTTGAAGGCCTAGGACACTACTGTGCACTCCTAGAGACTTTACGGCCACTGTACACTTGGGCTACACTAAGTCTATAAAAATATTTTTCTTTCTTCCATAATAAACTAATCTTAATTTATTGCAACTTTTTAACTTTATAAACTCTTTAATTTTTTCAACTTTCAGACTTTTTTGTAATAATACTTAAAACACAAACACATAGTACATCTGTACAAAAATATTTTCTTTATATCCTCATTCTATAAGCTTTATTCCATTTTTAAATTAAAAATGTTTTTATCCTTTCAAAATTTTGTTTAAAAGTAAGACACAAGGACGCGCATTTGTCTAGGCCTGTAGAGTCAGAATCATCAATATCACTGTCTTTCACCTCTACCTCTTACCCACTGGGAGGTCTCCAGGGGCAGTAAGATGCATGGAGCTATTATCTCCTAGGATCGCAATGCCTTCTTCTGGAACGCCATTTGAAGGACCTGCCTGAGGCAGCTTTACAGTTGACTTATTTTTTTTTTTTTAATAAGTAGAAGGAGTATACTCTAAAATAACAATGAAAAGTAAGGGTAATAGGTTTGCTTACAGATGTATCAGCACAAACATGTGAGTAATGTGTTTCACTACAACGTCGCAAAGGCTACTGTGTCACTAGGTGATAGGAATTTTTTTAGCTTCATTATAATCTTATGGGATCACCATTGTATGTGCACTCCATAGTTAATCGAAATGTCATTATGTGGCACATGACTGTCTTAGTAAAAGACACCCTTTTTCTTTCCAAAGTGCACTGGGTTGGACAATACATAATATGGTCACCTGAGATAATATCTTTATTTTGTGGAGGAGGAAACAGAAGTATAGAGAAGGTAAATTATTTGCCCAAGGTCACCTAGCAGGTGAGTGATGGAGCTGGATTTTAACCCAGGTCAGTCTCTGGCACCCAAGTCCTTCCTGCCAGAGTCTTCTGCTTGTCTGTACAGGGCAATGAGCACATCTCCCCATGATTAGTCCCTCGGGGAACTAGAAACTCACTGGAGTGATGTGCTATTGTTTGGAACACTCTTGTTTGGAACCCCCTTAATTATTATTATTTTTAAGAACAATTTTGATATTAGCAAGTCTTGTTTCTTTGAGCATAGATTTCATTTTTGAAAAGACCCTAAACACTTTGAGAGCCAAGTCTTGTGAATGAGGTGGGAAATTATGCTGGGAGACACCAGTTTGGAGCCAAATCAAAGGCTGAGTTTGAATTGCTGGTGAATTGTTGTTTGTTTGTGTGGCTGGTGAAATTAGCTTTGAAAAAGAATTCTCAAAGAAGCATTCTGCAAATGTTTTGAACGGTGATGGTGTCATTTGATTGGGTTTAATTTCTCAAAGTAACTTATTTTTCTTTAAGTCTCATTTTATCATGCTTATTACATGTGACATATTATGTCTAGTCTTTTGTAGCTAAGCATATTTAGCTTAGAACGAGTGGATGGGCTTTCCTAGGTGGTTGAAATTCTTGGCTTTGAATGAAGAAAATCAATCAGTCCTTTCTACAAAACTCAGGTTTCTATTAGCTAAATTCTCAAGCTCCATGTTGTACCAAATGAATTCTGTGGGTTTGATTGTTCTATATTTTTAAAACAAAAAGTCCAGGTAACCTATACTTGTAGTACTTAATAATTGAGTGATACAGTTTTGGATGGTTTATCTATTAAAAGTAATGATTATACATTTTATTTGCATGTTTAAATTTATAAGACATTAATAATTCTATTTTTTTCTATTTAAATTCAAAACAACCAAGGGAATAAAGTGAGTAAGGTATTATCATCCCCTTTTACAGGTAAGAAAAGGAGCCTCTGATATTGTGTCTTGTTCAAGGTCACATAATTATCATAATTTTAAGTGGCAATGTCTGGACTTGGAAATGCCTGGGGCATTTAATTCCTGATTTAACTTCCTTTCTTTTGTAGTATATGCCTTTCTTCTTCATTGTTTTGTCCTCACAGGTTATTGACCCTTTTATTTCTTTATTAGTTTTCTATGGCAACTGTAACAAATTGCAACAAACTTAGAGGCTCAAAAAATGTATTCTCTCACAAGTAATAATTTTGGCCTCCTTCTTTATGGAGGCGGTGGATTCAAACTAACTCCTATGGTGCTCAATCAAGGCATTGGCAGGGCTGTACTCCCTCTGAAGCCCCTAGAGAAGAATACATCCTTTCCTTTTCTAGTTCCTAGAGCTGCATTCATTGCATTCTTTGGTTCATGGTTTCCTTCTGCACTTTCAAGACCAGCAGTTGTAGCATCTTCAAATCTCTCTTTCTCTGTTTCATCTTCACATTGTCTTCTCTGTGGTAAATCTCTCACTAACTCCTTTTTAAACTAATACGTGTGATTGCATTTAGAGCCCATTTGGATAATTCAGGATAATCTCTCCACCTCAAGGTTCTTAATTAACTATATCTGCAAACTCCTCCCTTTTTTGCCATATAAGAAAACGTTTACAAGTTGCAAGGATTCGAATGAGGATCATTTGGGTTTTATTTGGCAGGGGGAATTATTCAGTTTACTACAGTCTACCCTTTGAGATTCACATCCTCAAAGATTCACATCCATTCCATACACAAAATGCATTCAACCAACATTCCCAGGTATCATCCCATTACAGCATCAACTGCAGTCCAAAACCTCGTCTAAATATCATCAGTTCGAAAGTCCCAAATCTCATCATCTAAATCAGAGATAGGAAACACTCTATATGTTACATCAGGAGGAAAATTTCCTCTCCATCTGTGGACCTGTGAAACTAGAGGATATGTTCTCTGTTTCCAAGACACAATGGTGGCACAGGCATAGTGTAACAGCTATAGGCATTTCCATTGCAAAAAGGAGAATACGAAAGGGGAAAAGGAGTCATTGATTATGAACAACGGAAAATCCAGCAGGGCAAGTTCCACAGAGGCTTAGAAATAATCTGTCTTTGTCTTGTGGCTCTGCCTTCTCAGCCTGAGGCTCCACCCTAGGAGTCATTCTTCCTTTTGCTTGAGGTAGAACTGGTTGATAATATTGTGAGCTTGTTTCCTACTTGTAGAATTTTGGGAGTCTTATAGCCTCCTTTCATGTTGTTCTCTCTGTCCCTTTCAGTTCAATCTGGCTGTTTCTGCAGATATAATGCTCTAAAAAGCCTGTGGGTCTCCCATGTATATTACAGGGATTCATGCCTTGAGATAAGGGAATCCTCCACAGATATTTTCTGGAGAATCTCATCTCTTTTCCTGGCTTCTACTGAGATAGCTAAGGGGATCTGTGAGTCACATGTCTAATCTCTGACACAAACAAAATTTGTCCAGTTATACCCTTGACCATCCAGAACATGATTTCTCAACAGTGAATCTCCTAATTTTAGCATCTTTTGGAAACTGGATAGGTTGAGAATTTCCCAAGTAATCAAGTCCTGGTACCTTTTTGCTTAACAGTTATTCTCTCACTTTATCTCTTTCCTTACATATTTTGCTATAATTGGCAAGAAGAAACCAGGTTGCATTTTTGACACCTTATTTGAAAATCTCCTGAGTTAAATATCCATGTTCACCACTTACAATTCATGTCTTCCACACAACTGTAGGGTACAATTCAGTCTGGCAGTTGGCCACTACTTAACAAGGGCCACCTTACCTCCAGTTTCCAATAAGATGTTTCCCACTTCTGTCTGAGGTCTCAGCAACTGTGCCATTAATGCTCATATTACTACCAACAGTCTACTGAAAGCAATCTAGGCTATTTTTTTTTATCATCGGTCTCAAAATTCTTTCAACGTGTATTCATTACTCAATTCTAAAGCTATTTCTGTATTTTTAGAAATGTATTACAGCAGGTACCAAAATCTATATTTATTTTCAATGGCTGCTATTACAAATTACCACACACTTGGTGCCTTAAACCAAATATATATGCAATATATATAACTATGTAACTATATTTGTATATGTATAACTATATTTTATATATTTTTTATTATAAATTATATAGAAATATAGGCATATAATATCTAATTTATAAATATGTTTAAAATATATAATTGATATTATTAATACTATTAATAAGATAATAAGACAATATTAATCATATAATAGCAATAATATTGATAATATAATAATATGTTATATATTATATACTATAACAATATATTATATATTATTATAATATTTATAAACACAATTATATTTATAAATGTGTAATAATTATATAATTATATAATAGGAATACATAATACATTATTTATATAGCCTATAAATATAAAATATATATTTTATTAATATATAATTATATTTTATTTAATTAATATTTAATTAATATTTAATATATATATAAGTCTCACTGGACCAAAGTCTAGGGCTGCTGTCCCTCGGGAGTTTCAAGGGTAAATTTGTTCCTCAGCTTTTCCAGCTTCTGGTGACTTTCAGTAGTTCCTGGCCTGTGGCTGCATCACTCCAATCTCCTGTCATTGTCACATTGCTTCTCTTCTCCTGTGCATGTGTCTGTCAGATGCCCTTCCACCTCCCTTTTATAAGAATACATTTGCTTGCATTTAGGGCCCAGTCAGCTAATTCAGGATAACTTCCCATCTCAGAATCCCTAACTTAATCACATTTACACAGTTCATTTTTTGTCATATAAAGTAACATTCATAGGTTCTAGGGATTCCGGTGTGGATATCTCTTGTGGGGAATTATTCAGTTCACCACCAGTTTATTTTCCATGTGTTCCTCTTGTCATAGTCACATGATATTCAAGAAGATCCATCATGTAGCAGTGGAGTACCCACGTATTAGGTTGCTGTTACCTACGGATGTCTTGCTCCATTCTCTCAATCTCTTGTGGCATCAGGCCCATGCTCTAGTCACAGAGTAACGTAGGCTATCCTTATCTGCCCTGACCATAGTGGTGGGTGCATGATCCAAGCCAGCCAATCAGAATTCTTCCCTGAGATTTTCACATTGAATTAGACAGAGAAATTTTGTAAAGATAGGAGACTGGAGCTGCCTTTCTCCATCATGTTGTTAAAACAGAGAGGTATTCACCTTGCAAATTTCTCCTTTTTTAACTCCTGAAATACATAAAATTTTCAGGGAGGAAAGTCTATTCCTCAGAGACACACAAGCCTGGCTACATGCCTAGGTGCAAGATGGTCAGGAGGTAAAGGTGGCAGTCTTGATGAGTCTGAGCCCAGTGAGAAATTTTAATTTTTTCAACACGCTATTTTGGCACATTCAATAAACAATTAATCACCTCTAAACCTGTATTCTCCTTCATAGCTACACAAAAGATACTTCCAATTCTAGTCATAGCGTGCATTGATTTTTGCTTCCTGCTGAACCCCACTAAAATGATAGAAAAGGAATTAAAATGTTATAAACCTACACAAGCAGTTTAAGAGAGGAAACAATAGCAAATTAAATATCTCGACAAATGTTTGGAAGATGGAAAGCAGATGGATGAATGTTAACTGGGTTGGCAGAGCAAGAAAGCTGGAACAAAGTGCCTGGAGAGGGGAATCTCAGTGAGAAGCAAGCCAACTTTTACCACAGAATCCTAGAGAGACAAGAAAATTGGAGCCCAGAGATACCTCTAAAGACGGATATGAAGAATCAGCTCAGTAGTGGATAGATCTCATATTATGGTTGTCCACTTTTTAGTAGCTTTTCTATATTTAGATTTATCTCAATTTATGAGTATTGCTTCCTTAATCCAAACTCTAATTCTCAGCTTCCCATATAGCTAGACTACAGTCAAGCAATCTGTCTGTGCCAACCACACACACATAATTTTAATTCAGGTGTGAGCTGAGGAAAGAAGATCTGTGTGTGTTTCTATTTTTGAAGGAGAGAGCTCTCAGGATTTTTGTAGAAGCAATTGGCAAGTGCTTCTAGAAAGGTTACGTTTCTCATACAGAATTGTCATTGGTGATGGTGCTGGTCAGCACAGTGATAATCTACTTTAGTGCTCAGTAGGGCAGCAGAGTCTGTGTGAAGTTTTCTTCATCAGGCTTTTTTGGTGGGATAAGTTTGGGCATAGCTCTAGAAGCTTAGCCTGGAGCCTAGGTTTTTTTTTTTTTTGGAGACAGAGTTTTGCTCTTGTTGCCCAGGCTGGAGTGCAGTGGTGCAATCTCAGCTCACTGCAACCTCTGCCTCCCGGGCTCAAGTGATTCTCCTGCCTCAGCCTCCCGAGTAGCTGGGATTACAGGCTCCCGCCACCACGCCCAGCTAATTTTTTGTATTTTTAGTAGAGATGGCATTTCACCATGTTGGCCAGACTGGTCTTGAACTCCTGACCTCAAGTGATCCACCCACCTCAGCCTCCCAACTGGAGCCTAGTTTTTAAACCCTCCCCAAAATTCAATGAACTACTCACCATTTAATAAACTGATTTCCCAGAGTCCATTTCTATTGACTGCAATTTAAAACAAACAAACAAACAAGCAAACAAACAAAAACTGCCAAGCCTCAAAACAACACTATTATTACTGCATGTATAATAGATAGTTTTATACGAAGTTCTTTCCCATACGACCAGATAATGGACTACCTCCTGCCCAACTACAGCATCTATAGAAAGGAAATTTGTTTCTGGAGAAACTCACCCAGAGGGAAACCAGATGGAAACATCAGGAGTAGAGGAGAGCAGGCTTCAGATATTAAAATAAAGAGACTTCTTAATCCTCTTCCCCTTCTCAATTCTTAGAGTTGAGAAGGCAGAGTTAAAGAGATTTTTCTTAGCAGAAATCAACCACTCTAACAGGAAAAATTCTCGAGTGAATTAGATAAATATCTATATTATCACCTTCCAGTAGAGCCATGCCTACTCACAGTTAACTGCAAATCAGCTTTTTATTGCGACTTTCTTAAATATTAGTGGATATGTCGGGATCACCAGACTTTTGAGGAAAGCTTCTATTCTCAAATGAGAAAGACCAAAGCAAATACCAGAAGAAATTGAAATTGATGAATCTAGTGACAGTGAAGTGAGCAGAAGGCAACTTAATTAAAAACACTATAATATTTTCAGAAAGGATGAGAAGACATTTCGTCGATGAATCAAAATAAGATGCTATTTTTTTAAAAAAAAAAGCTGAAGAAAAAAGAGCTCTTGGAAATTAAAAATATGACAGCAGATAGTCAAATAAATAAGCAGAAGTTTGGAATTTGATGTTGAGGAATCTCCTAGAAAGTAGGACAGAAGAACCAGACACACAGAAGAGGAGAGAAATGATAAGAAAATCAGATAATCAATCCACTGGATCCAACATCCAATCAAGAGAGACACAAAAGAGGAGGAATTTTAAAAATTATATATACAGATACTGAGAACTGATGAACTTAAATTTCCAGATTGAAAATATTTCATGTGTATTCAGCACATGTGTAGCCTGCATCAAGGCACATTGCTGTGGAATTTCAGGATACCAGAGAAGATGCTGAAAGTTTCCAGAGAAGAACAAACAAGGTTATATAGGAAAGGATTAGGAATCACAATGAGATTCGACTTCTTAGCAGCAAGCTTCAAAGCAGGAAGTCAATGGAGTAATGTCTTCCAAGCTGAGGCAATTGTTTCTAACCTAGACATCAGTCTGCCTCCAAACTGTCAATCAAATGTAAAGGTAGGAGGCACACGTGGAATATAGGTGTCTCAAAACATTTACTTCTGGGAAGGAATGGGATGATTTGCTCCAGCAAGCAAGGGAAAACATCAAGAAAGAAAATTTGAGATCCTGGAGACCCGAGATCCATCCCTGAAAAAAAAAATGCACAAAAGAATTCTTAGGATAATATTGGAGGGACTTCCTAGAATAACAACTGTTCCAGATGCTCAGTGAATAGGAAGAAAGAACACTTTAGCTAAAATAAAAAAGAAGGAAAAGAGCTTCAATGAGCAAATGAAGCATTAATAGATTTCTTAAGGAGTTGGACATTTTTGAGAGGTGTTTTCTAATTCCATCAGAGAGTCTGAGAAAAACCAGTGATACTTAGAAAAATAATTAGATGAAAAATAAAGGCAATCACTAACTTTAGGGAAAGCAAACATTTGTATAAGAAAGGAAATGTTGTCATAGTATTCTGTTGGTTTCATCTGTGAATAATAGCAGTTTAAACAGTAACTCTTGATATAACCAGCATTATGAAAAGCTGTATTATGAATAAGGAAGAAGTGAAATGTAGGTGGAAAGGGTAAAGGTATAGGCTGTAACAGTGCTAAAATTTCATCTTTCTATAGAAGGAAATTAATAGAGAATTCTTAAAAAATCAAGTACAAAGTAAAAAAATACGTATATAGAAGTAAAAAGATAAATACTGGAAGAAGGAGCTAAAAGAATTGAAAATTCTTGGCTCTGCAGAGCAGGATTTAAGGGCGGAGTAGAGTACTGCTCCTTTGCATAATAAGCCTTATGAGATTGTTTGGGTGAGATTTTTTTTCAACTATGAACATGCATTACTTGATAAAAATTCAAAACCATCAAAACCTTGAAAATTTTCTTAGATAAACAGGAGTTCTCATACTCTGTCAGTGGGAGTATAATTAGTGTAATCACTTCAGAAAACTGGCAGTATCTACTGAAGCTGACTGCACACACACTGTATGAACCAGCAAGCTTGGTTCCAACAGAAGTATGTACAGTTGTGTGCCAAAAGATGTACAAGTATGTCTGTAGCAGTACTATGCATGCTAGCTGGGGACTGGACAAAATAAAACGTGCATCTACAGTCCAGTGGGTATTTCATATTCATGCAAGGGACCATGATACAGCAATGAAAATAGATCACTGCTACCTGCCACAATGTGGGTGAGTCTCACAAACATTGTGTTGAGCAAAAGAAATCAAACACAAAAGAGCGCATGCTACAGGATCCTGTTGATATAAAGTTCAAAGCTAGGGAAAACTAACCTATGGTGATAGAAGTTACAATGTTGATTACCTTGGGGAAGAGGTTGGGGAGGATAGAGACTGAGGGGCCTGAAGGGTGCTTCTGGGTCCTGGACAGTACTCAAATCTTGATCTGGCTACTGACACATGAGAATATTCACTTTGTGAAGTTTCATCAAGCTGTTCTCCATCAATTACACTCTTCTATATGTAAAATATATTAAAGGTCATTCAATAAACTTTTATTACTCTTTAAAAGTTTATTAAATAAAACACACATATTCCTACAAGAGCAGCTCAGCCCAAGGAGAAATGGCCATCTGGACCAGAGAGCCCACTGTGCTGGGAAAATTAGGGAATTATTCAGGAATTTATGAAAATACATGTAAAAAATAATAGCCAGTTGAATGTGGTTGTTTCTCAGTTCTTGCCTTTTAACTTTGATTTAAGGATTTTGCAAATTTCTCATTTCTGTGTACATTCTAATTTAAGCTGCCTCAAGGCTTTTTTGGACATAATTAATAGTGACTTCAAAACAATTTGAAACATTGTAATGGCTGCGAGCTTCTTCTTCTGTTTCCGGGGTGGTCTGCTCAGGATTTTAGGTGCAGTTCTGTTCAAAAGGTAACAGAACCGGAACACAGGATGAGTAAATACAGTCTAGTTAAACAAGACAAAACAAAAAACAGCACAAAATTACTGGGTTTCATTGTGAGAGGAGGTGGGGCCAGAATTCTATTTTGCTCTTTCAGGTTGTGGAAAGAATCTCAGTCCTTGAAATGATATGACACATCAGTGATCTTGGTTGTTTCCAAAAGTGTTTAAGAAGAGGGGACATTCATCTTGGCTTTGACCTTTCACATTATTAGTATTAGAAATCTTCATTGTGCAAGGCTTGAAAGGAGATGAGAGGGAACAAGTTTCCTTCTTCTGACCTTCACATCATCACACTACAAAAGCTCTTCAATTGCAGGCATTTGCCTTGCTATCTTGTTCCCAGTCGAGGGAAAGCAAAAGGAGAAACTCTTGAAAGTTCAGCCACTTACAACGAATTTCAATGGATACAATTGCAGAATACCTTTCAACAACCAAAGTTGGCTGGTAATTAGGCTCTCATACACCACAGATCTGTGTCTGCAGTCAGCAACCTGCAAGAGAAGCCCTTCTCATGAAACAGCCAAGATGGGGGTATCCTGGGTGGGGGCAAGGGAGCACTGATGGGCATTGCCAGGGATTCTTCAGAACATAGAACAGAACTCGGCTACCATCAGCTGCATTTGAGTTCCTCCTTTTCCTGCAAAGACTGATGATTATATTGGGGGCAAGTGCAGCTGTTTAATAGGATGAGGGATTATGTAAAATGGTAGTAATTGTCCATATAAATGCATGCGATTATCATTGGCCTTACAATAGATATAGTATCTTGTAATATATATACTATGTATAAAAACTATAATTATATACAGTAAAAACATACGTAATACATAATTATAATACTATAATACTTAAAAAGAAGTAATTTGTGGAATAAAGAGACTTGGATTCATATCCCTGGTTTTATTACGTTGGTGCAAAATAATCATGGTTTTTGCCATGAAAAGTAAACTTTTGCACCAACCTACTAACAATCTGTGTGAATTTGGACCACTTTCTTGCTTCCTCTTTGCCCTCATTGCTATCTCTGCTACATGAAGGTAATTTGTGTCTGCACTGAAAGTATTGTTAGGACCAGCACATAGTAGGTGCTTACTAGATACAAGGGGTTTTCCCTCTTCTTGCCCTGTAAAGTTATCTTTTGAACAAATCATAAAAGAGTTACTCTCTGTCCAAATTCACGTATTGGAAGAGCTGGAATAGGGATTTATGCCTCTGTGCTTCCAACTCTAGCAAAGAGAGCCACTGGAGTCATCTCTTAAAACTGCACATCCGATCTTGTCACTCCCAGGCTTACAACCCTTCCTTTGTCTCCCTTAGCACTTGGATAAAATCCACAGCTCTTCCTGGTCTGGCTCCTGCCCGCTTCTCTAATGCCATCTCCAAACGTTTAGATTTGCTCCTTATGTTGAGACCACATCAGCTGCCTCTCTGGTCCTTAAAGATGCCAACTTGCTCATGCCTCAGTGATGTGAACTTGATGTTCCTCCTGTCTGTATGGCTTCCTTTGCGTCTTGGCATGGCTGGCTCCTGATCAGCCTCCAAGTGTCCACTTGTCCTGCATTTCCCAGAAAAAGGATCCTGAGATAGAGTTTCACATGAAGGATGTCCATTGTGGAGGGCTGTTGGACTCAACTCCTGTGGAAGGAAGGGGAATGGAGCAGGAGTGGGCACAGGGAGAAGTGGAACAATGGAGCCTATTGCTGCATTGGCCCTACAGGGACCCCTGGAGCTGGAAGGGTCTCTCAGAGTTGCTGCCAACTGGTGCTGTGGCCAGGCCTTTGTACTCTTTTATTGATCAGTCTTAAATGGGGACCCCTCTCCTGCCAAGAAGGATATGACCTTGGGGAGATGACTCTCGTCAAGGCAATCCCTAGTAGGACCGATAACTGAAGGCCAAGTGTTGACAGTTCTCCCGGGGCTAGGGCACAAATACTTCTTGAAGAGGATCTGGGGCAGCATGGCAGCATCCACCACACAGCCTTCTCTGACCATCTGGTGTCTGTCCCAAAGTTTTCTATCTGAATATGCTGATTATTTCTTTATTTTCTTATTGTTTTCCCCACTGGGCTGTGAGCTCCACAAGGATGAAGATTATGTTTATCTTTTTCCCTGTTGTACCAACAGTTCATTGCATAGGGCTTAGTATGGTAGGCACTTAATATATATTTCCTGAATTAATGAATGAATAAGAAATGTTTAATGATAACCAACCTTGCAGGTTGCTGACTGCAGATACAAACCGACGGCGTGCAGGAGTTCAATTCCAGCCAACTTTGGCTGTTTCACATATTTTGCAATTCTATCCATTGGCTGAACTTTCTAGATAGTTGTCAAGACACACACATTTGTCTATGTCTTAAAGTAATGCTGAACTTGCAAAAGAACGGTCACGTCTGCTCAGTCTCTCTGCCATTTATTCTTGGATAAGATTATGATCAAAATCAACTCTGTGTTCTTTTTTTTCAACTTTTAAGTTCAGGGGTACATGTGCAGGTTTGTTACATGGGTAAACTTGTGTCACGGATGTTCTTAATACTTAGATATTTATGAATGAGAGAAGAATGCCTGGTGAAATGGCCATAAGAGTGATAACTCTGGAGACAACCTGCTCCTTGCCTCCAGGAGCAAGCAAGATGTAACAGAGACAGCCCTGACCAGGTTAGAGGACTCAAGGACACTTGCACTTCCAAAGCAGAGTGTCTTCAGTGAGCTCAGGACAATTAAGCCTCATTCCCAGATACTGTTTTCTCTTCCCTGCTGCCTCATTCAATATGGATACTTAGAACCCAAATATAGTCATGTGTTTCCTAACGACATGGATATGTTCTGAGGCGATTTTGTTGTTGTGCAAACATCATAGAGTGCACTTACACAAATGTAGGTGGTATAGCCTACTACACAGCTGGGCTGTATGGTGTAGCCTGTTGCTCCTAGCCTACAAACCTGTACAGCATGTTACTGTACTGAATACTGTAGGCATTCCTGAGTTACTTCATTTAGAATAATGGCCTTCAGTTCCATCCAAGTTGTTGCAAAAGACATTATTTCATTCTTTTTTACGGCTGAGTAGTATTCCGTGGTATATATACCATATTTTCTTTATTCACTCATTGGTTGATGGGCACAGAAACACACATATTACCCTAAGTCTACCCAGAGTCAAGATCATCAAAATGCCATTAAGTGTTAGGAATATTTCAGCTCCATTAAAATCCTATGGAGCCACAGTAATATATGGGGTCATCGTTGACTGAAATGTCTTACGTGGTGACTGACCATAGTTTAAAACCCATCAGGAAAAAGAAAAAGAAACTACCAGTGTCAGGAAAAAGAAAAAGAAAGGAGTGAATTGTGTTCATGAATCTGGGTTGTGAACAGTAGTTCTGCTGCTCCTGTGGCAAGCTAGAGAGTACCCCAGGGCAACGCTCCATTGTGTTGCATCTCTCTGGTTTATTATGGGCCAGAAAGTAGCTTTGAAGATGGCTTCATACTCCTTGCTCCAGGCCAGGAAGCATTTACTCTGCATGCATTTACTAATTCAGACTTATTTTTTTTATTTCAATAGCTCTTGGAATATAGGCGTTTTTTTGTTCTATGGATGAATTACATAGCAGTGAATTCTGAGATTTTAGGTCACCCAACACTCGAGTAGTGTACATGGTACCTAATGTGGAGTTTTTTATCCCTAGCCCCACTCTCAGCCTTCACTTTCTGAGTCTTTAAAGTCCACTATATCATTCTTATGCCCTTATGTCCTCATAGCTTAGCTCCCATTTATAAGTGAGAACATAGAGTTTTTGGTTTTCCACTCCTACTTACCTCACCTAGAATTATGGCCTCTAGCTCCATCCAAGTTGCTGCAGAAGACATTATTTTGTTCCTTTTAATGGCTGAGTAGTATTCTCTGTTGAATATGTACCACATTTTCTTTATTTACTCGTTAGTCAATGGGCATTTAGATTGCTTTGACGTTTTTGCAATTGTGAATTGTGCTACTATAAACACACACATGCAACTGTCTTTTTCGTATGACTTCTTTTCTTTTGGGTAGATACCCAGTGGTGGGATTGCTGGATTGAATGGTAGATCTACTTTTGGCTCTTTCAGGAATCTTCATACTAATTAGTATATTAGAGGTTGTAGTAATTTACATTCCCACCAGCCATGTATAAGTGTTCCCTTTTCCCCAATCCATGCCAACAATTATTGTTTTTTTGACTCTTTAATAATGGCCGTTCTTCCAGGACCGAGGTGGTATCTCATTGTGGTTTCAATCTGCATTTCTCCGATGATAGTGATGTTAAGCATTTTTTCGTATGTTTATTGGCCATTTGTATATCTTCTTTTGAGAAATGTCTACTCATATCTTCTGCCTACTTTTAAATGAGACTTTTTTTTTTTTCTTAGTGATTTGTTTGGGTTCCTTGTAGATTCTGTATACTAGTCCTTTTTGGGATGTGTAGTTTGCAAATATTTTCTCCCATTCTGTGGGTTGGCTTTTTACTCTGCTGATTTTTGTTCTTTTTGCTGTGCAGAAGGTTTTCAGTTTAATTAGGTTTCATGTATTTATTTTTGGTTTTGTTTAGACTTTTATATTTATTAATCAACTCATTCATTGGGAAAAAAGAGTTACCTTGATGATGCTCGGGGCAGGGAGGGCTGGTCAATAGTTTTGTTGGAGCTAGATGTGGTAGACTGTGCCTTTAGTTCCAGCTAATTGGGAGGCTGACGTGGAAGGATCCCTTGAGCCCAGGAATTCAAGGCTACAGTGAGCTACTGCACTGCACTGCAGCCTGGGTGACAGAGCCTGACTCTGTCTATTAAAAAAAAAGAAGAAGAAAAGTTTGGTGGGTTGGTAGTATTTATTTTTTAAATTTTAGTTCATATTCGAACAACAAAGGAGAGAAGGGGACACAGGAAAGTTTGCTTGTAAGGTTAAGGAGTATTTTTGTTTTTCATTCACACAGTTAACTACAGAATATTAAGACTTGGTCAAGAGTGACTGTATATTGGGAGAAAAACGGGAGGGTCTGGACAAGAATGTTGAGTGGCCACCTTGAGGGCACAGGCTAGGTAGGGTAAATATGAATTTATGAATGATTTTATTTTCTTTTGTTTTTCTATTTTGTCAAGTTTTCTGCTTTGTGTATATATTACAATTGTGATCACTAGCAAAGCTATTACTAAAATAGATGCAGTTTTGTTGAACTACTTTGAAGACAGAGGTCAAAGAAAGAATTTTTTGGTGATTCCGAGTTGTTTTATTTAAAAAAACAAAGTTCTCTCAGTACGCATTTACTTAGTGCCTGCTTTTTGCACTGCAAGAAGCAGTCATTTTTTTCTTGAAATCATCATTATTTAATACTTTTCCTGGTGGATAAAAAGATGCAGAACCAAAGAGCACACCCAGTTTAAGGGTCATACTTGTATAGCCCACGAGGAGTGTGTTAGTCCTTTTGCATTGCTGTAAAGAAATACCTGAAACTGGGTAATTTGTAAAGAAAAGGGGTTATTTTGCTCATGGTTTTGCAGGCTGTACAGGAATCATTGTGCCAGCATCTGATTCTGGTGAGGGCCTCACGAAGCCTCTTCTCATGGTGAAAGGCAAAGGGGGAGCAAGTACACCACATGGTGAGAGAGGGAGCAAGAGAGAGTGGGGGCGATCTGAGACTCCTTGAAACAATCAGAACTCACAGTAACTGATTACCACAGTGAGGGCACCAAGTCATTTATGAGGGATCCACCCCCTTGACACAAACACCTCCCACTAAGCCCCATTTCCAACATTGGGAATCACATTTCACCCTGAGATTTGGAGGGGACAAACATCCAAGTCACACCAGGGAGGGAGGCTGTGTTTGGGTGAAGCACACTCAGCCACCCGGGGAGAAGCTGGTAGAAGGGAAATGCCTCCGGATACTTGAGTTCAAGTCATCATCTACTGTGTCCTCTTCCCTAAGAAGCTTGACCACTCCGAGCCTCACTTTCCTCATCTACAAAATTAGTTGTGCCAGCATCTGATTCTGGTGAGGGCCTCACGAAGATTATTAACAGAGTTAACAATCCTGCTACCCAGAAGCAGTCACTGCCAATATTTTGGTGTACCTATTGCTGATTTAATTCAGATGTATTCCCAGGTACACAAGCACAATATGTTGGCATTGGGTTTCACAGTATATATTTGAGAAGTCAAAGTTTCGCCATAAATTTTATATCTTGAACATTTTATTATATCTTTAAATACTCTTCAATAATATGATTTTTTGTGATTGTGGGATTTTCTATCCATATGAACATACTGTAATTTTTTAAAGCCCTGGGGGGTGACCTATGAAAAGCACATCAAAGTGGTCCCAGGTCTGTGGCTTCTGGTTGGCTTCACCCAGTGGGGAGCCCCAGCAGAAGATGGGGTTAGGGAAGGGAGGAGAGAGAGATCCTTTGGTTCCTTCCCACCCTGTGTGGCCACTTGTGACACAGAGCTCCAGTCCTTCCCAGGTAGCTCTCTCCACACAATTATCTCTCCTTCTGTGTTCTGGGACCTACTCTCTCCTTTGTCCATTTGTGCCTAGATATCCAGACAGCTCCACTATTCCTAGTCCAGGTTCCTGCAATATCCCTTGAAGTTTGAAATGAATCTCTTTGTGGAGAAACCCTTCTTGAATTGATTTTGGTGTTGCATCTGTTTCCTGTTGGGACCCTGACTGATAAACATGATCTTATTAGTACTTGGAGCAGACTGCTCATATTAATGGGTCATCGCCCCTAGCTCACAAGTCATGAAGTTTATGCCCAGGGAGATGAGTGTCTAAACTCTACTGATTTCTCTGGGATATGCTGACAGAAGGATGGAGGTCAGAGAGCTTTTATTACCAGGGAATTTTCAGGAAAGGTAATTTCTTTTTTTTTTTTTTTTTTTTTCTTGAAACGGAGTCTCGCTCTGTCGCCCAGGCTGGAGTGCAGTGGTGCCATCTCGGCTCACTGCAAGCTCCGCCTCCCGGGTTCACGCCATTCTCCTGCCTCAGCCTCTCCGAGTAGCTGGGACTACAGGCGCCCGCCACCACGCCCGGCTAATTTTTTGTATTTTTTTTTTTAGTAGAGACGGGGTTTCACCGTGGTCTTGATCTCCTGACCTCGTGATCCGCCCGCCTCGGCCTCCCAAAGTGCTGGGATTACAAGCGTGAGCCACCACGCCTGGCCCAGGAAAGGTAATTTCTAGCAATGAAATGTAATCCACTGCCCAAGAAGCATCATTAATGCTTTGCTTGGTCATTGGTAATAGGGTCTTCTGGATGCTTCCTCTCTTTTATGTAGCTGGAGCACATAGAAGAAAGTGGGCTTTGTTAACAGGCAGACTGGGCTCATATCTCAGCTCTGCTCCTTTCTAGTTGTATGACCCCTCTGCAAATTATTTAGTCTCAGTAAGCCTCAGTGTGAAAGTGAATTTTATGTGTCAACCTGACTGCTCTCAGATGTGAGGTGCCTGGATTAAAGAGTGTATGCATGTGCCTTTGAGGATGCTTCTGGAAAAAATAAGCAACAGTGGGCTCAGTATAGTGGATGGCCCTCCCCAGTGGGGGTGAGCATTATCCAATCTATTGAGGGACTGGGAAGAATAAAATGGTGAAGAAAGGAGAAAGGCATCTTTTGCTTCCTGCCGGCTTGCCTGAGTTGGGACATTGGTCGTCTTCTGCAGTTGGACTGGGATTTACACTATCATCTCCCCTGGTTCTCAGGTCTTTGGACTCGGACTAGAATTACAGCTTGCAGACAGCAGATGAATGGGAGACTTCTCAGTCTCCATAATCACATAAGCCAATTCTTTATAATAAAGCTCTGTGTGTGTGTATATACATACAGACATGTGTGTGTATATATATATGTGTGTGTGTGTATACACACACAATTTATTAAGTTTCTCTAGGGAACCCTGTCTAATACACTTAGTGTTCTCATCTGAGAAATGGGAGCAACAATAGTAGCTGCCTCAGCAGTTGTCATGAGTTCATTCTTTGTGCTCTGTATTCTTGTTTGAGAAGATTAAATGCAATAATACATATAGAGGGATTAGTAAAAAGGGCTCAAAATAGTACATGTAATAATAATAATAACGTAATCATAATAATAAATAATGATCAAATTATTTTTATTACTTAACATTCAGTTAAGTTATTGTGTCTGCCAAAAGAGAAAGATTAAAGATGTATTTTCTCAGTTGTTATGCAAGATTCCATAGCTATGGGTTTTAATTTTGATTCTGCTCCCAGAGGACCACAGAATTGCATCCGAGTCATGTGGCTTCTGATGTTTCTTCATTCTTGAACTGGATAAAGATTCATGAACCTCTTCTTGGGGCTTCCTGTACATGTTCAAGAATCACTTATAATTCAGGGTTTGGGTATCCTCTATAGTATCCCTGACAATGCATTGTGTAAATTCTAACTGGAAATGTCCTGCAACACAAGACTTACTCCTGTAGAGTAATTTGTTCCATGTGTGCATAGTTCTTAGGTAGGTAGATCTTTGCCTTCTCAGCTTCAGCTCTACTGCCGTTTTGAGTTGGATCATTCTTTATTGCGGGGGGTGCCCTGTGCATTGTAGGATGCTTTGTAGCATCCCTGGCTTCTACCCACTAGATGTAGGGGCACACTCACAGTTGTAACCACCAAAAATGTCTCCAGACATTGACAAATGTCCTTTATGGGCAAAACCATTCTCAATTGAGAATCACCATTCTTATTAAATATCTGCAGATTTTCCCACTGTTCCCCATGAACCATAGTTTTGGCCAACTTCACCAATCTGAGCTCTCTCACCTGGTTGCATTTTAGTTTGTCAATGGTTTGCTAATGGTGCACAAAGACCGCTATAACTGACTGCAGTTGGGCACATTCCAGGCATGATCTGAGGAGCAGGGTGAAACAAGACATCTCCTTCTATTGCAGCCCATGATCACACTAGGATTTTATTTTAGTTATGTATTTATTTTTGATCAACTCAACACATCTTTAATTCTCTTTTTACCCATGGTCAAAGCTGACTGTTGAGGACTCTTCTGGGAAATTAATGTGAAAACTGTAATAACTCCACACACAGTTCCCACAAGCATAATCAAGATCATAAGGCCCAGGAGGGAAGGAGAATCTGTCTCTTTTTGCTTTTCCATAAATCTCAGGTGTTTAAGGTAGTTTTGGCACATAGTGGATGCTCCATAAACATTGTTGACTGTGTCAGGGATTCTGAGACTACTTTCAGGTCTGATAATTTGCTGGAAGAAGTCACAGAATTCAGGTAAGCTATTATGCCCATGGTTATGGTTTCTTTCAGAGAAAGGATACAGATTAAAATAAGCAAAGGAAAAATGTGTGTGGGGTGGAATCCAGGAGATACTAGACACAAGCTTCCAGTTGTCTTCTCCCAGTAAGGACATACGGACAACACTTAATTCTCCTAGCACCGGTGTATGATGATGTGTACGAAGTGTTCCCAACCTGGGAAGCTCAACCATGACTTGATATTCAGGGTTTTTATTAGGGGTCAATCACGCAGGCATGAAGTACCCAAGTGAGCAGATTTAGCTACTCAGTCTCCATCCCCTCCTCCCCATCCAGAGGTAAAATTGATACAGTATTGCCCAGGGCTCCAGGCAAACAAAAGCAGGCCTTTACCATGAATCACACTGTTAGCATAAACTGTCTAGCATGGTTCAATTCCCCAGTGATACAAAGACACACTTATTAGGCAGGGTGTTCCAAAGGATTAGAGATGATGATCTCCCAGGGGCAATCGGGGCCAGTTCTTTCTTTGGAATATGTAGAGTTTGGGTACCTCAAACCTGCTGAGTTTACTGCACAGGCCAAGGTCATAAGCTCTAAGAGGGCAGGGATCTTTGCCTCTTTTTCTCCTTAATAAATCCCAAGGATTTAGGGTGATCCCAGACACAAACTAGTTGCTTGTATTGAAGTTCTCCACCAGAGAGACAGAACTAATACATGAGTATGTATGTGCATATGTATGTATGTATGTACGTATGCATGTGTCTTAGTCTGTTTTGAGTTTCTATAGCAGAATACCAACCACAGACTGGGTAATATATAAAGAACAAAGATTTATTTCTTATGGTTCTGGTGGCTGAGAAGTTCAAGACTGAGAGCCACACAGATGGCAATTACTTTCTTGCTGCATCATCTCATGGCGGAAGGCGGGAAGGCAAAAGAGGCCATGTGCATGAGAGCATGAGAGGGCTAAACTTGCTTTTGTAATAGACCCACTCCCACAATAACAAATCTACTCTCACAATAATGACATTAATCCATTAACCTAATCACCTCTCAAAGTTACTACCTCTCAACGCTTTTGTATTAGGGATTAAGTTTAAACATACAACTCTGGGGGACACATTCAAATCATAGCAGTATGTATGTGTGCATTTGTTTTTTGGCTTATGCCATTGAGAAGGCTCATAAGTCCAAAATCTGTAGGACAGGCTGACGGGCTGGAAATCCAGGAAAGAGTTGCAGTTTAGTCCAAAGGGCAGCCTAGTGGCAGAATTTCCTCAATTTCCTCTCTTTTGAGAGACATCAATTTTTTCCTTAAAGCCTTTACTTGATTAGATAAATTCATATTATAGAGGGCAATGTGCTTTACTCAAATTCTATTAATTTAAATGTTAATCTCATCTAAAAAAACTTTCACAGAAATGTCTAGAATAGTGTTTGACCACATATCTGGGGAGCATAGTCTAGCCAAATTGGCACATAAAATTAACCATTACAATGCTATATAAACATGGTCGACAAAGTATGGACCAAGCTTGTCCAACCCATGGCCAGCAGGTTGCATGTGGCCCAGGACAGCTTTGAATGCAGCCAACGCAAATTCATAAACTTTCTTAAAGCATTGTGAAATTTTCTTTTAATTTTTGTTTTTTAGCTCATCACCTATAGTTACTGTTAGTGTATTTTATGTGTGGCCCAAGATAATTCTTCCAGTGCGGCCCAGGGCAGACACAAGATGGACACCCCTCCCACAGACCATTAAGACTGGCAGAGACCAAACCAAATTCATGTTACTGATAAAGCAACTGAGACCCACAGTGGTAATTACCTACTTAGTTTCACTTGGGAATGGAATCAGCCCCAGAATCCAGTTTCCTGACTCCATTTACCTCTTTCCCTCTCAACTCTTCCCAAACCTTCTTCCCCCATAGGGACCTTTGAAAGTGAAAGCTTCTATTCCCTTTGTCCTCAGGGTTGAGGTAACAACAGGAACTACTCGATTCTTCTCTTTTGTTTTAACATCACATTCTCCTTCCTACTTATTTCATCTCCAGGAGCTTTTCCCCAGGCCATCTCAGAGAAACCTCATTTATTGGACTGTGTGATAGATTTTTAGTGAAATGGCACCTTCTTCTTTCCTTAGAAACAAGTTGATAACAGTGAGAATGTTTTTCTTGTCCCCTTGGAAAAAAAAAATAGGCATCAAATAAAAACAGTGATTTTCTCTATAACTAAATCAGACAGTTTAACCCCCAGGCGATTGACACAGGAGAATCTCTAGGAGAAAAAAAAATAGCAAATATTTTCAGCCAGGGTAATTCACAGTGAATAAGACAGCAACATATTCCAATTGATAACAGAAATTAATTCAATATTTCATGTAAGGGCAGAAGAGTTCATATTGAATGTGGTCCCCAGACCCCGAATTGAAACTATTACAATTTCCTCTTTCCGTGCTAGGGGAAACACTTCACAGTGATGTTATTGCCATTGCCTTTTTATTTATTTTTTCATAAAGAAAGACTTAGCAATTTGTGTGTTGTTGCTTTCCTAAAATGCTCAGGTCAAGATTTTAAGGGATGCTCAAGCCATTAGAATTTTTACCAGTTTTAAAAAAATTCAGGGCCAGGTGTGGTGGCTCACGCCTGTAATCCCAGCACTTTGGGAGGCCGAGGCAGGCAGATCACGAGGTCAGGAGATCGAGACCATCCTGGCTAACATGGTGAAACTTCGTCTCTACTAAAAAAAAATACAAAAAATTAGCCAGGCATGGTGGCGGGTGCCTGTAGTCCCAGCTACTCGGGAGGCTGAGGCAGGAGAATGGCGTGAACCCGGGAGACGGAGCTTGCAGTGAGCCAAGATTGTGCCACTGCACTCCAGCCTGGGCGACAGAGAGAGACTTCGTCTCAAAAAAAAAAAAAAAAAAATTCAAAACATTTAATGTTTTGCTGCTTGAAGCAGATGATTCCAAGTGGCATTCTGGAATTATGCTTGTTGCTGCAGCTGCTGAAAAAAATTCTTTCAGTGATCAGTTCTCACCAGGGGCAGCCACAGCCACAGCGTGGAGCACTGGGAAGGGAGTAAGGCTGTAGGACTTCAGGATGACAGTGTTTGGCCTTGGAACAGTGTTGGGAAGGGCATGAGGAGGGTGACCGCACCTCCTGGTTCTGTAGGTGCTTCTGTGTTGTCTCAGTTTATTGCTGTGGTCCTGCTCTAGCTTGCACGGCACACACACCTGTGCTTGGTTCCTGGAATATGTCTACTGATTTTCTTACTTGAGGCCTTTATATTTTCTGATCCTTCAGCTCGTAGTGCTTTAACCCCAAATACGTACATGGTTGGCTCTTTCATAGCCTTCAGGTCTTAGGCCAAATTGTCAACTCCTCACAGATGTTTCTCAATTTTTCTCCATCACAGCAGTGCTTGTTTTTTCCTTCATAGCATTATTCACTTTGAATTACCTTGTGTATTTTTATTTCCTGTCACTCCACTCCCCTTGCCTTGGTGTCCTTAGTGCCTAGAACTATGCCAAGCCAACAGGAGGCTCTCAATAAGTGTGTCAAATAAATAAAATGAATGAATGAATGAATGAATGAACCGGAAGGTGCTAAATGAGTAGTTAATAGAACAAATGTTCTAGCAGTGACAATAGATAAATTTTCCAATCTCAGTGGCTTAATAAAATAAAAGCTTATTTTTTGTGAATGTCAGTCCAGTCGTTGATGGCGGGATGGCAATGTAGAGCGTGAGGGCTTACTCTCTGCTCCATAGAGCCACTCAGGGACTCAGGCTGACAAGAGGTCTTGCCACCTTCATTAGTGGCTCCCAAAGATATTGACATCAGTCAATAGAGGTGGGAAGAGAGAGAGGATGGTGAATTGCACAGAAAGTGTCATGGTCCTTATGGACCACTTCTGCCTCTTTCTCTCCCTCTTTTGCAGGGAGGATTGGGGGATGGTGAGTATGACCTCACCTATATGCAAAAGAGGCTAGAAATGTAGTGGGCAACTGCTTCCCAGCAACTACCTTATGAATGGGAGCACTAATTTGTAGCAGATAGCTAGACCTCTCTGCCATTCCTGCTACAGCATTCAGTGCCCAGTGCCACTACCATTACATCAGGAGTTCTTTGAAAGCAGAGATTGTCTCTATCATTAACTGAGCTGAGGGTCTAGCATAATGAATATTTCAATGAATAACCAACCATCTCTTGATCACCAACTATATTTATGGTGCTGGGTCAGACATGAAACTTAACATGGTGTGAGAATGTAGGAAGAGTCCCATAGAACCAACAAAGGAATCCTTTGTCCTTTGAAGAAAAGACAGTCCAACCCCTGACTCCATTACAGTTTCTACTAAAAGCAGAAGATAGCCAGGCAAGTTCTGAAGTGACTTTCCCCGCCCAGAAAGAGCAGAATACAATAAAACATTCCAAGAATAAAATGCATCAGCTCAAACACTGTGCAAGGAAATGGCCTCTAACCCTACTTTTTGAGTCTTTCATTGTATTTTGCTCCTTAGAGAGCAGTAAAAATCATTTCAGAACATGATCTGTCATCTTCCCATCTATTTCCAGAGAAAGAAAATGTATTTCCATTCGCATTTTTCTTGACCTCATGTTCTGTTTCATTGTGTGTGATGCAATGGGGAAAAAAAATCAGATCAAGTCACCCAGCACATTTTAAACTCCTATAGGTTAGAAAAGCAGGAAGTCCTTGAATTGAGACCATTGACTGAAGTCACAACCACTCTTTTGTTGGGGGGTGGATTTTTCTGAGGGTCCTAGACTCGTGTCCTATTGCAGAGATTCAGCTCACAAAGTAGAACATCACATTGGCCGTCATACTATGCTGATAGGCTTTCACTGTTTTTCTCCTGCATGTGATGTGGAAGAGTTTTGCTGAGTTCTTATCTGAAGGAACAGTCAGGAGAAAATTTTTTCCTATAAGATTGTATAGTTTTTGCCAATTCTGAGATCTTGAAAATTTCAGTGGCTAGCTTGAAAGGGAACATCCAGTGTCAATCTGGTCAATTGACACTATTTTGTGTATCTGATGCCAATGATACAGAGAAAACTCCATTTCCATGTCATGCCCCATCCTTCTTTTATTCCCTTTTATCCCCCATTTTGGGTCATCACCATAGTCGATTGGCACTCTCTGGCTTTTATTGTCTCTCTATATGTCAATAATAATGCAGTCTGTCATTGTGCCTTACAACTTACTGAGGGCTTTTACCCAACGTGTGTTGTGGAAACCCTTTGAAACCAACAAAGTGCTATGCAAATGGGTGTGAGAATTTCACATTCTTAAAATTAGTTAGTTGGCCAAGAAGCAATGTGTCTGATGGCATTATTATTACTTTTAATGTCTGTTATTCCCTCATTTCTATTCTTATAAAAATCCTCAAAGGTAGCCCAAAGTGGGTATTATCCCATGATATGTCCCAGTGTCTCGGGCAATAGTTCACAGGTGAGAAAATGGGGCTGGGCAGATAGCCTGTGTCATGGAGCTGTTATATGACAGAGCCTACCTTAAACCCTCTTAGTCCTATGAAAATTCTGGTGGTCTGGCTCTGTTCTAAATCCAGTGTAACATCGAGGAAACTCTCTTATTGCTGTTACACACATTTCTGAGGTATTTCATTGTGGTGATGAACCCATCCCTGAAAGAAAGGCAGTGTGGTCTACATCTTATTCAGCTCAGACTGCTATAACAAATTACCAATTTTGCCAGGACACAAACATTCAGTTCATAGCATTCTTCCCCGGACCTTCCAAATACATACCACAAATACACTTATCCCACCCCAACAGCCCCAGATAGGCTTAACTCATTCCAGCATCAACTTTAAAATCTAAAGTCCAAAGTTTATCTAAGTATCAACTATATCAGTTATGGGTGAGACTTGAGGTGTGATTAATCCTTAGGCAAAATTGTGCTCAATCTGTGAACCTGTAAAATCAAACTCTTCCAGCCTCTGTCCATCACCCAGTTCAAAATCCACTTCCACGTTTTCAGGTATTTGTTATAGCAGCATCTCACTTCTCAGCACCAATTTCTTGCCTTAGTCAGCTTGGGCTTCTATAACAAATAAATATTGTCTGGGTGGCTTAAATAGCAAACATTTATTTCTCACAGTTCTGGAGGCTGGAAGTTCAAGACTAAGTTACCAGCAGAGTCAGTGTCTGGAGAGGGCTCTTGTCTTGATTTGCAGATGGGTGCCTTCTTTCTTTGTCCTCTTGCGGTGAAGAGAGAGATCATCTTTCTCTCTTGTCTGTTCATATAAGGGCACTAATCCCATCATGAGGGCTCTACCTACATGACCCAGTTACCTCCCAAAGTTCTTACCTCCTAATACCATCACATTGAGGGTTAGGGTTTCAACATATGAATTTGGGAAGAACTCAAACATTCAGTCTGTAACACATACAGGCAGTGCACAGACTGTCAGGACAGACATATTCAGGTTTAAATCCAGGCTCCACTGTACAACACGAGGCAATTCACCTCATGCTCTGAGCCTCACCTATCTCCTACAGAAAATGGGAATAAAATGCCTATCTTCATGAAGTCCTTACAACAACTAGAAGTAATGGAGTTATGGTGGCTTGTCCCAGTTGCTATTGTTGTGAAATAGACACTGGTAACTTGATGTCCCCACACAATAGCCATTTCATTGTGCTAATGATTTTTGTGGGTTGGGAACTTCTATGGGCATGGGTTGAGGGTAGGAGGGTAGCTTGTCTCTGCTCCAGGATGTCTGGGGAAGCAGCTGGGAAGACTTCAATGGCTGGGGGTGGAGATCTATTGCAGGTTTGTTCACTCACATGGCTGGTTCCTGGTTGGGATGATGACAAGTTTGGGCTCAGCTGGGACTCTCAACTGGAGGACCTATTGGCCTCGGTGTGGCTGGAGCCTCTCACAGCATGGTGGCTGTGTTCCAATAGGGAGCATCCTGAGGATGAGCATGCCAAAGGAGCCATACAGAAGCTGGGAGGCCTTTTATGACCTAGCTTTGGAAGTCATGTTATGCCACCTTCACCGTAACTGATCTGACATGTCCTTTATAATGCAGTGGCATCAACGAAAAAAAAAAAAAGGAGCTCTACTAAAGCTGGTGTTTTTATTTAAGTATCTCATTTCACAGTGGCAGGTCCCTGTGGCAGGCTCCAGGTAACATAAAGCCTTTAAAAAATTATGAAACATCACCAAATACAGAAAAGTGCACACATGTAAGTATACAGATGATTAAATTTCAATTAAGCAAATCCCTATGTAGTCACAGGTCAAGAAACAAATAGCCAGAACTGCAGAGCCAAAGCATGGCTGCCTCAGTCATAATCTCTCTCCACTCCCTCAAATTGACCATGGGGCCAACTTCTCTGATAACCATTGTCTATGTTTTATCTGTTTTGAACTTTATGTACATTGAATAATAATGCCTGTATGCATTTGTGTCTGGGTTTTAAATTTTTCTTCCTGTCAATATAAGGTTTGTGAACTCTATATATATTGTGAGTGCAGCTGTGGTTTGTTTGTCATTGCTGGAGAAAGTTCCTTTGTATGAATATTTATTCATTCCACTGCTGATGAATGTGGGTTGCTTCCAGTTGTTTCCAGAAAATAATGCTGTATGCACATTTAAAAATATGTATTTGTTGCACCTGGACATGCGTTTTTCTTAGTTATCACCTAGGAGAGTATGTTCAGCATGAATATAGAGTGATAAACTATTTTTCAAAAGGGTGGCACCCATTCTCTTTCCTAGAGGAGCACAACAGACTTCTGTTAGTTGACATCTTCACCAATACTTGGTATTATTAGTCTTTAAGTTTTGTCATTCTGGGTATGCAGTGGTACATCACTGTGATTTTTATTTGTATTTTTCTGATTACTAATGAAGTTAGTCATATTTTCACATTTATCAGCTATTTGGACATAACTTTTTGGTGAAATGTTTGTTCTTATCATTTTCTATTTTTCTTTTGGGCGTGTCTTTTCCTTATTGTCTTTCCTTACTGATATATAGTATAGGGTTTTAAAAAATATGTATTATAGGTAGATGGTCTTAGCTTGTTATATAAATTACAAATTCCTTTTCCACCCTATGGCTTGTCTTTTTATTTTCTTGATTTGTGTGTGTGTGTGTGTGTGTACATTTGTGTGCTGCCTCTTTTGTTCACCTTTATGCTATAACCACATTAGGCTTATTCACATTGTATCCGTAGCTACAGTTTGCTCATTTCATGGCTACTTAGTATGCTAGTGTTCTTAATTCTAATATAGTTCACTTACAAATTATTTTCCTGAATGGCAACTGCTTTTTGTATCTTATTTAAAACACTCCTTCTTTATGCCAAGATTATGCATGAAGTTTATTATCTTCTAAAAGCCTTTGCCTTTTTTATTTACATCAGGAGTCAGAAAATTATGGCTGGCAAGAAAATCTAGCCAATGACTTGATTTTATAAAGTTCTATTGGAATACAGTCAATCATTCACTTACCTATTATCTATGGAAGATTTCATGCTTGTATTAGTGTTCTCTAGACTAGGGACATAACTAATGGAATGCATATATATATATATATATATGAGTTTACTAAGTGTTAACTCACACAGTCACAAGGTCATGCAATAGGCTGTCTGCAGGCTGAGGAGCAACGAGATCCAGTTTGAGTTCCAAAATTGAAGAACTTGGAGTCCGATGTTAGAGGGCAGGAAGCATCCAGCATGGGAGAAAGATGTAGACTGGGAGGCTAGGCCAGTCTCTCTTTTTACATTTTTCTGCCTGCTTATATTCTGCCACACTGACAGCTGATTAGATTGTGGCCACCCAGATTAAGGGTGGGTCTGCCTTCTCCAGTCCCTGACTCGAATGTTAATCTCTTTTGGTAACACCCTCACAGACACCCAGGATCAATACTTGGTATCCTTCAATCCAATCAAGTTGACACTCAGTATTAACTGTCACAATGCTGCAACCACAAAAGTGAGCAATTCCAACAGACACCGTATAGCCCATGAGCTTAAAATATTTTCTTTTTTTAAAAATTATACTTTAAGTTCTGGGGTACACATGCAGAACGTGCAGTTTTCTTACATAGGTATACACGTGTCATGGTAGTTTGCTGCACGCATCGATCCATCACCTGCATTAGGTATTTCTCCTAATGCTATCCCTTTCCCTGCCCCCCACCCCCTGACAGGCCCCAGTATGTGATGTTCCCCTCCCTGTGTCTGTGTGTTCTCATTGTTCAACTCCCACTTATGAATCAGAACATGTGGTGTTTGATTTTCTGTTTTTGTGTTAGGTTGCTGAGAATGATGGTTTCCAGCTTCATCCTTGTCCCTGCAAAGGACATGAACTCATCCTTTTATATGGCTGCATAGTATTCTGTGGCATATATGTGCCACATTTTCTTTATCCAGTCTATCATTGATGGATATTTGGGTTGGTTCCAAGTCTTTGCTATTGTGAATAGTGCCGCAATAAACATACATGTGCATGTGTCTTTATAGTAGAATGATTTATAATCCTTTGGGTATATACCCAGCAATGGGATTGCTAGGTCAAATGGTATTTCTAGTTCTAGATCCTTGAGGAATTGCCCCGTCTTCCACAATGGTTGAACTAATTTACACTCCCAATGTTTTTACACAACAGTGTAAAAGCATTCCTATTTTTTCCACATCCTCTCCAGCATCTGTTTTTTCCTGACTTTTTAATGATTACCATTCTAACCGGCATGAGATGGTATCTCATTGTGGTTTTGATTTGCATTTCTCTAATGACCAGTGATGATCAGCATTTTCTTATATATTTGTTGGCTGCATAACTGTCTTCTTTTGAGAAGTATCTGTTCATATCCTTTGCCCACGTTTTGATGGGATTGTTTGTTTTTTTCTTGTAAATTTGTTTAAGTTCTTTGTAGATTCTGGGTATTAGCCCTTTGCCAGATGGATAGATTGCAAAAATTTTCTCCCATTCTGTAGGTTGCCTGTTCGCTCTGATAGTTTCTTTTGCTGTACAGAAGATCTTTATTTTAATTAGATCCCATTTGTCAATTTTAGCTTTTGTTGCCATTGCTTTTGGTGTTTTGGACATGAAGTCTTTGCCCATGCTATGTCCTGAATGGTATCGCTTAGGTTTTCTTCTAGGACTTTTATGGTTTTAGGTCTTATGTTTAAGTCTTTAGTCCATCTTGTGTTAATTTTTGTATAAGGTGTGAAGAAGGGGTCCACTTTCAGTTTGCTGCATGTGGCTAGCCAGTTTTCCCAGCAGCATTTATTAAATAGGGAATCCTTTCCCCATTGCTTGTGTCAGGTTTCTCAAAGATCAGATGGTTGTAAACGTGTAGTGTTATTTCTGAGGCCTCTGTTCTGTTCTGTTGGTCTATATATCTGTTTTGGTACCAGTACCATGCTGTTTTGGTTACTGAAGCCTGTAGTATAGTTTGAAGTCAGGTAGCATGATGGCTCCAGCTGTATTCTTTTTGCTTAGGATTGTCTTGGCTATGCAAGCTCTTTTTTGGTTTGATATGAAGCTTAAAGTAGTTTTTTCCAATTCTGTGAAAAAAGTCAATGGCAGCTTGATGGGGATAGCTTTGAATCTATAAATTACTTTGGGCATTATGGCCATTTTCACGACATTGATTCTTCCTATTCAAGAGCATGGAATGTTTTTCCATTTGTGTCCTCTGTTATTTCCTTGAGCAGTGGTTTGTAGTTCTCCTTAAAGAGACCCTTCACATCCCTTGCAAGCTGTATTACTAGGTATTTTATTCTCTTAGTGGCAATTTTGAATGGGAGTTCATTCATGATTTGGCTCTTTGTTTGTCTGTTATTGGTATATAGGAATGCATGTGATTTTTGCACATTTATTTTGTATCCTGAGACTTTGCTGAAGTTGCTTATCAGCTTAAGAAGATTTTGGGCTGAGGCAATGGGGTTTTCTAATATACAATCATGTCATCTGCAAACAGAGACAATTTGACTTCCTCTTGTCCTATTTGAATACCCTTTATTTCTTTCTCTTGTCTGATTGCCCTGGTCAGAACTTCCAATGTTGTGCTGAATAGGAGTGGTGAGAGAGGGCATCCCTGTCTTATGCTGGTTTGCAAAGGGAATGCTTCCAATTTTTTGCCCATTCAGTGTTACATTGGCTGTGGATTTGTCATAAATAGCTCTTATTATTTTGAGATATGTTCCATTGATACCTAGTTTATTGAGAGTTTTTAGCATGAAGTGGTGTTGAATTTTGTCGAAGGCCTTTTCTGCATCTATTGAGATAATCATGTGGTTTTTGTCATTGGTTCTGTTTATGTGATGTGTTACATTTATTGATTTGCATATGTTGAACCAGCCTTGCATCCCAGCGGTGAAGCCAACTTGATCATGGTGGATAAGCTTTTTGATGTGCTGCTGGATTTGGTTTTCCGGTATTTTATTGAAGATTTTTGCATCTATGTTCATCAGGGATATTGGCCTGAAATTTTCTTTTTTTGTTGTGTCTCTGCCAGGTTTTGGTATCAGGATGATGTTGGCCTCATAAAATGAGTTAGGGAGGATTCCCTTTTTTTCTGTTGTTTGGAATAGTTTCCGAAGAAATGGTACCAGCAACTCTTTGTACCTCTAGTAGAATTCTGCTGTGAATCTGTCTGGTCCTGGAATTTTTTTGGTTGGTAGGCTATTAATTACTGCCTCAATTTCATAACTTGTTACTGGTCTCTTCAGGGGTTCAACTTCTTCCTGGTTTAGACTTGGGAGAGTGTATTTTTCCAGGAATTTATCCATTTCTTCTAGATTTTCTAGTTTATTTGCTTAGAGGTGTTTATAGTATTCTCTGATGGTAGTTTGTATTTCTGTGGGATCAGTAGTGATATCCCCTGTATTATTTTTTATTGCATCTATTTGATTCTTCTCCCTTTTCTTCTTTATTAGTCTGGCTAGCTGTCTATGTATTTTACTGATCTTTTAAAAAACAGCTCCTATATTCATTGATTTTTTGAAGGGTTTTTTTTGTCTCTATCTCCTTCAGTTCTGCTCTGATCTTAGTTATTTTTTGTCTTCTGCTAGCTTTTGAATATGTTTGCTCTTGCTTCTCTAGTTCTTTTAATTTTGATGTTAAGATGGCGATTTTAGATCTTTCCTGCTTTCTCTTGTGGGCATTTAGTGCAATAAATATCCCTCTACACACTGCTTTAAATGTGTCCCAGAATCCCTGGGACTCATTGGTTTCAAAGAATATCTTTATTTCTGCCTTCATTTTGTTATTTACCAGTAGTCATTCAGGAGCAGGTTGTTCCGTTTGCATGTAGTTGTGTGGTTTTGAGTGAGTTTTTTAATCTTGAGTTCTAATTTAATTGTACTGTGGTCCAAGAGACTGTTATGATTTCCGTTCTTTTGCATTTGCTGAGGAGTGTTTTACTTCCATTTATGTGGTCAATTTTAGAATAAGTGTGATGAAGTGCTGAGAAGAATGTATATTCTGTTGATTTGGGTGGAGAGTTCTGTAGATGTCTATTAGGTCAGCCTGGTCTAGAGCTGAGTTCACGTCCTGAATATCATTGTTAGTTTTCTGTCTTGTTGATCTGTCTAATGTTGACAGTGGGATGTTAAAGTCTCCCACTATTATCGTGTGGGAGTCTAAGTCTCTTTGTAGGTCTCCAAGAACTTGCTTTATGAATCTGGGTGCTTCTGTTTTGGATGCATTTATATTTAGGATAGTTAGCTCTTCTTGTTGCATCGATCCCTTTCCCATTATGTAATGGCCTTCTTTGTCTGTTTTGATCTTTGTTGGTTTAAAGTCTGTTTTATCAGAGATTAGGATTGCAACTCCTGCTTTTTTTTTGCTTTCCATTTGCTTGGTAAACCTTCCTCCATCCCTGTATTTTGAGCCTATGTGTGTCTTTGCACGTGGGATGGGTCTTCTGAATACAGCACACTGATGGATCTTGACTCTTTATCCAATTTGCCAGTCTATATTTTTTAATTGGGGCATTTAGCCAATTTGCATTTAAGGTTATTATTGTTATGTGTGAATTTGATCCTGCCATCATGATGCTAGCTGGTTATTTTGCCCATTAGTTGGTGCAGTTTCTTCATAGTGTCGATAGCCTTTACAATTTGGTATGTTTTTGCAGTGGTTGGTACTAGTTGTTTCTTTCCATGTTTAGTGCTTCCTTCAGGAGCTCTTGTAAGGCAGGCCTGGTGGTGACAAAATCTCTCAGCATTTGGTTGTCTGTAAAGGATTTTATTTCTCCTTTGATTATGAAGCTTAATTTGGCTGGACATAAAATTCTGGATTGAAAATTCTTTAAGAATGTTGAATATTAGCCCCCACTCTCTTCTGGCTTGTAGGGTTTCTGCAGAGAGATCCACTGTTAGCCTGATGGGCTTCCCTTTGTGGGTAACTCAATATTTTTCTCTGGCTGCCCTTAACATTTTTTCCTTCATTACACCCTTAGTGAATCTGATGATTATGTGTCTTGGCGTTGCTCTTCTCAAGGAGTATCTTTGAAGGGTTCTCTGTATTTCCTGAATTTGAATGTTGGCCTGCCTTGCTAGGTTGGGGAAGTTCTCCTAGATAATATCCTAAAGAGTGTTGTCCAACTTGATTCCATTCTCCCTATCACTTTCAGGTACACCAGTCAGACATAGATTTGGTCTTTTCACATAGTCCCATATTTCTTGGAGGCTTTGTTTGTTCCTTTTTGTTCTTTTTTCTCTAATCTTGTCTTTTCACTTTATCTCATTAAGTTGATCTTCAATTTCTGATATCCTTTTTTCCACTTGATCGATTCAGCTATTGTTACTCGTGTATGCTTCACGAAGTTCTCGTTCTGTGTTTTTCAGCTCCATTAGGTCATTTATGTTCTTCTCTAAACAGTTATTTTAGTTAGCAATTCATCTAACCTTTTTTCAAGGTTCTTACCTTCCTTGCATTGGGTTAGAACATGCTCCCTTATCTTGGAGGAATTTGTTGCTACCCACCTTCTGAACCCTACTTCTGTCAATTCATCAAACTCATTCTCCATGAAGTTTTGCTCCTTTGTTGGTGAGGAGTTGTGATCCTTTGGTGGAGAAGAGGTATTCTGGTTTTTGGAATTTTCAGCCTTTTTGAGCTGGTTCCTCCCCATCTTTGTGGATTTATCTACCTTTGGTCTTTGATGTTGGTGACCTTTGGATGGGGGTCTCTGAGTGGATGTGCTCTTCCTTTCTGTTTGTCAGTTTTCCTTCTAGAAGTCAGGCCCCTCTGCTGCAGGTCTGCTGGAGTTTGCTGGAGGTCCTCTCCAGACCCCATTTGCCTGGGTATCACCAGCAGAGGCTGCAGAACAGCAAAGATTGCTGCCTGTTCTTTCCTCTGGAAGCTTCCTCCCAGAGGGGCACCTGTCAGATGCCAGCCAGAGCTCTCCTGTATGAGGTGTCTGTTGGCCCCTACTGGGAGGTGTCTCCCAGTCATGATACACAGGCCTCAGGGGCCCACTTGAAGAGGGAGTCTGACCCTTAGCAGAGCTCAAACACTATGCTGGGAGGTCCTCTGCTCTCTTCAGAGCTGTCAGGCAAGGACATTTAAGTGTGCTGAAGCTGCACCCACAGTTGCCCCTTCCCCCTGGTGCTCTGTTCCAGGGAGATGGAAGTTCTATCTGTAAGTCCTTGAGTGGGGCTGCTGCCTTTTTTTCAGAGATTCCTTGTCCAGAGAGGAGAAATCTGGCAGTCTGGCCACAGCAGCCTTGCTGAGCTGCTGTGGGCTCTGCCCAGTTCCAACTTCCGTGTGGCTTTGTTTACACTGTGAGGGGAAGACTGCCTACTAAAGCCTCAACAATGGTGGACACCTCTGCCCCTACCAAGCTCAACTGCCCCAGGTCTATCTCAGACTGCTATGCTGGCAGTGAGAATTTCAAGCCAGTAGATCTTTGCTGGGCTCTGTGGGGATGGGATCCACGAAACAGACCACTTGGCTCCCTTGCTTTACCAGGGGGGTGAACGGTTCTGTCTCGCTGGCATTCCAGGTGCCACTGTAGTGTGGAAAAAAAAACTCCTGCAGCTAGTTCAGTGTCTGCCCAACAGGCTGCCCAGTTTTGTGCTGGAAACCCAGGGCCTTGGTGGTGTAGGCACAGAAGGGGATCTCCTGGTCTGTGGGTTGAGAAAACCATGGGAAAAGCACAGTTATCATGGCCAGAGTGCATAGTACGGTCCCTAATGTCTTCCCTTGGCTGGGAGAGGGAGTTCCCAACCCCTTGTGCTTCCTGGGTGAGGCAACGCCCCACCCTGCTTCAGCTCTCCCTCCTTGGGCTGCACCCACTGTCCAACCAGTCCCAAAGAGATGAACTGGGTACCTCAGTTGGAAATGCAGAAATCACCTGCCTTCTGTGTCAGTCTCGCTGGGAGTTGCAGACTGGAGCTGTTCCTATTTGGCCATCTTGCCAGCAATCGTTAAAATACTTTCTAACTGGCCCTTGACAGAAAAAGCTTGTCGGCTCTTAATTTAGATCCACAACATATTTGGTTGAAGTTGGATTTTTATATTATCAAATGGACTTTTCACTTCCTAGTGGAAATCTTTCCTTCTTTCCACAAACATTCATTTAGCAGCTACTGTGTGCTAGGCATTGGTGATATACAGAAGAGAAATATGGCTTGCATCCTTCAGGATTTCACAGTTTGATAGCATTGCCCTCAACTTGCATGGGCTTCTCCATACCAGTGTATGTGTAAGCTAACTCAACAAACACTTCCTGAATAGAACCTAAAATGTGCCAGATGTTACGTTAGGGATAAGAGACTTATCAATAAACAAGGGTTTGTCTCAGCTCTCAAAGGCTTCCTGGTCTTGAAGAATGGCCATACAGGGAGGTGAGTCACTGACACCATGATCAGCCAACACCATGACATACAGTGAGTACTCACAGATATGGCTGGATGACAGAAGTGCTGTGAGAACTCAGAGGGGTCAGAAAAATACCATTTTTATTTTGGCTTATGAAATGTGACTAAGATAGAAGTAGCAAAAAAAAATCCTGATCTTCATGTTATCTGTAAGGAGACTGTGAAACCACCTCTTTCTTTTTCCTGGCAAGCCTTGCCACATACCCGGCTATAAGGAATGTGAACACTGGTCATGGTACTCATTAAATTAGTCATCTTGATAATTACAGGATCTCAGAAATAACTACTAATCAGCCTGAATAGAGAGCTTCTCTCAGGATTCACTGAAAATGCATCTAAGACAGGGTTGTTAACTCTGCATATATGTTTAAAGGAAGTTATATATGTTTTTTAAAAGTTATATATTTCCTTAAGGGCTCTTACTAACCTAATATGATATCAGAATGGCAGTTCAGTATTCCTCCCCTACTGTTTTAAAGCTCTGTGTCTTGGGAGCAGATGGTAAGGTATTTGAAGTCTCTATCCACAGAGGAATTTTTTCCCTCTCTCAGTAAACTGTTGTAAAACAGCAGGTATGAGAGGGCACTTGTCAGGTGGCTGCAGTTACAAAATAAAAGTACTAACACAGTCAGCTTATTAGAAAAAATGGCCAGGCGTGAAGTGGTTTATGACAATCCAGTGATTAACCAGTGGCCAAAGCCTGTGCTTTTCTCATTCGAGTGATGAATAAGAACCTTCCACATGCAGTAGTAAATCCCAAGTTGAAATATAAATATTACTTGCTTTATTAAGACGTTTGATCTCCCAGGCTGTTGATATTGCTAATATTTTATTTTGGTTTTATATCTTGGTGTTTTCACAGATTCAATTTCAAATAACCAAACTGGTTATTTTATTTGCTTTTAATTGACTAAATGACCCCATTACACTGGTTTTCTCTTTGTAGACTCTCCCATTTCTTTTTTTTTCTTTTTTAAATCTAGAAATCTAGAATTAACTAAGAGTTTAGGAGAAAGGTTCTGCATTTTGCCTGACTGGAACAACTGAGGCAGTGAGTAGTTTGGAACATGAGTTATTTGAGATTTCTACTTGGAATTTCTTTTGCTGAAGGTCTCTGGGTTGGGACCATGCTCACTTTGATAGGAAGGAAGTGATACTGTAACTTCATGCATCAGTTGCATGATAGGAATGATGACTGACTTACATTATTTAAAATTCAATTTACGTGTTCTAGTCTCTTTGTCCATGTAATTTTTTAGATGGCTTCCTACTGGGGAAGGGTTCCAAACAGTAACTTGGCATCATGCTTTTTTTTAAAGTATAGAATGGTGTAATGGTAAAGTTACAAGCATTGGTGAAATGCCAACTGTGTACCAAGTACTGAGCTAAAAGTATTTAGTGCAGCAGTTGGCAAATTTTTCTGTGGAAGAAGAGAAAGCAAATATTTTAGGCCATGTCACAATTACCTAATTCTGTAGTATAGCATGAAAACTGGCATAGATAATAGTTAAACAAATGGTGTGGGTCTTGCTGTGTTCCAGTGAAGCCAAAACCAGGCAGTGAGCTGGATTTGGCTCATGGGCTGTATCTTGCAGATCCCTGATTTAGAGTGTTGGGAAGGGTTGTGAGAAGTCATCTACTCATCTCCTGTATCCCAGGCTATTGCAAACCATGGCCCTTAGATCCCAGGGTTTTGCAATGATGGCTGGGCCTCTGCCCCACCTCTTCCCTTCAACCAGAGTAGCACAATCAAATATCCATTTATATTGTGGGACTTTGCATAAGATTCACTTGAGCAAAGCATTTCTCAACTAGTTTTAAAAGATTTGAAGACCCTCAATTTTCATCCAACTTTACAGTTGAAGCATTGAGGCTGACAGAAGCTGATTTCCCCCTAAATAATGCATTTAGTTATTGCCAGAGCTGGGACTTCTACTCAGCACTAGAGACTTCCAGACTTTCATTTCTAACTACACTGTGCGGGCTCCATACCATCAAAATTCCCACTGAAGGAAAGACTTGTGTCTGCTTTTTGTTTGTTTGTTTGTTTTAAATAACAGCCACTTGCCAGCATGAGCACTTTATGAACAGAAATCATAATATCAAGAGACCGTATGACATTTCTCTGGAGTTGAGAGCCTCAACAATTCTATGTACAGTCTTAAAGCAGATTTTTGAACACATATTCTATGACCTTGTCCTTGTGAAGATTCATACGATCACATCCATACCTTGGATGGTGGAAAAAAAAAAGGTCAGTAATGTAATTTTCTGGAAGCTGGTGACAGCCAGTGTTTATTTTACATCATTATCCTGCTTCATATAGATCTACCCAGCCATTATGTTTCCCTAAAGTCTCAGCCTCAAATACAAAATTGAATTTTGAATTAAATTTAAAAATCTATGATGCTTTTGGCCTTGATGGAGGAAGCAGTTCTAGACTCTCCCCATAGCACAGCAGGGAAAACCTAAGAGCCGAAGAACAGAGGTTTGTCTGGTTCTGCATGCCCGGATCTGCTACTCAGGTCTGGTGTCCCAGGCCAGTAGAGGTCCGATCAGGTGAAGGCTGTCAGTTACCCAGCCTGGGTGCTGACTCTCACAGGACTTCAGCCCGGCCACCACCCTGGAGACCATTATGGAAATTTTGTGAAACTTTCTAAAGAAGGCAAAAGCCCAAATCAATTTTCAATTTGTATCTCTTCCCCTGGGTATAGCACACTGAAACCTCAAACAAAGGTTATTTCAGAAAGGAAACAGAGATGTCTTACTCAGTTAAAGCAAATATTCTTTCTGAACTTTGGCTAATTCCTATACATTCTGTTTATTTTGAAGAGAAGAGGGGAGATAAATAACACAATAGAAAATTCTATTTCAGATAACCAATTATGAATATACCCTCTCCTGTAAAAATCACATTGTTTTATACGCGTAAATTTAGAATATTTTCTACTGCTTTATTCTCTGGCACAAAATATGATGTTTTACGTAGTCTAATAAATGCATTTTGTTGTTTTTGGTGTGAAGCATCACTTTGCATTATTCACTTAGAAGACTATATATTAAAGCTCTCTTGATAGAATTCCATTTTGTGCGTATGTCTGCAGTGTATATGTTTGTGCATGCATGCATGTATGTAGTGTGTATGTAGAATTTGTGTATTTTCTCAAGAAAGTAGCATTCAGTAAAACAGTTTTATTTTGCTGCATTGTTTTTATAATTCATTTGTTTTAAGAAAACAGCATCATTTATGTGAGAATTAATAACAGGGCTTGTGGAAGAAATTGTAAATGTTTTCCTGATGGCTTTTTATATGGCTTATTGTTATTTTTAAATTGTCTTTTAGTTATAGAAGAATTGTGGCAACATTGTAGAAAGTACTGAAAGCAGAGGGGAAAATATCACCTAGATGTGTAGAGGACTTACAGAAAGGTTTGGATAACCAAAACAGAGACATAGATCAATGGAACAGAACAGAGCCCTCAGAAATAGTGCCACATATCTACAACTATCTGATCTTTGACAAACCAGACAAAAACAAGCAATGGGGAAAGGATTCCCTATTTAATAAATGGTGCTGGGAAAACTGGCTAGCCATATGTAGAAAGCTGAAACTGGATCCCTTCCTTACACCTTATATAAAAAATAATTCAAGATGGATTAAAGACTTACATGTTAGACCTAAAACCATAAAAACCCTAGAAGAAAACCTAGGCAATACCATTCAGGACATAGGCATGGGCAAGGACTTCATGTCTAAAACACCAAAAGCAATGGCAACAAAAGCCAAAATTGACAAATGGGATCTAATTAAACTGAAGAGCTTCTGCACAGCAAAGGAAACTACCATCAGAGTGAACAGGCAACCTACAAAATGGGAGAAAATTTTCGCAACCTACTCATCTGACAAAGGGCTAATATCCAAAATCTACAATGAACTCAAATTTACAAGAAAAAAACAAACAACCCCATCAAAAAGTGGGTGAAGGACATGAACAGACACTTCTCAAAAGAAGACATTTATGCAGCCAAAAAACACATGAAAAAATGCTCATTATCACTGGCCATCAGAGAAATGCAAATCAAAACCACAATGAGATACCATCTCACACCAGTTAGAATGGCCATCATTAAAAAGTCAGGAAACAACAGGTGCTGGAGAGGATGTGGAGAAATAGGAACACTTTTACACTGTTGGTGGGACAGTAAACTAGTTCAACCATTGTGGAAGTCAGTGTGGCGATTCCTCAGGGATCTAGAACTAGAAATACCATTTGACCCAGCCATCCCATTACTGGGTATATACCCAAAGGACTATAAATCATACTGCTATAAAGACACATGCACACGTATGTTTCTTGCGGCACTATTCACAATAGCAAAGACTTGGAACCAACCCAAATGTCCAACAACAATAGACTGGATTAAGAAAATGTGGCACATATACACCCTGGAATACTATGCAGCCGTAAAAAATGATGAGTTCATGTCCTTTGTAGGGACGTGGATGAAACTGGAAACCATCATTCTCAGTAAACTATCGCAAGGACAAAAAAACCAAACACCGCATGTTCTCACTCATAGGTGGGAATTGAACAATGAGAACTCACGGACACAGGAAGAGGAACATCACACTCCGGGGACTGTTGTGGGGTGGGGGGAGGGGAGAGGGGGGAGGGACAGCATTAGGAGATATACCCAATGCTAAATGACGAGTTAATGACTGCAGCACACCAACATGGCACATGGATACATATGTAACAAACCTGCACATTGTGCACATGTACCCTAAAACTTAAAGTATAATAATAATAATAATAATAATAAAATAATAATAATAAAAAAAAACTAAAAATTTTGAGGAATCTCCAAAAAAAAAAAAAAAAAGGTTTGGATAATTTCAGTTTTCACCCGGATTTAAATCTTGTAGCCAGACTTCTCTGCTTCAGAATTCCAGACAACTTGATGAACTAGGAGTATCCCCAGCCCCCAACCTGCCTAGATGACCAAGGCACCTCAAGGATCTCTGGGTGGATAAATAAGAATTTAGAGAGCTGAGAAGAGCAGAAGGTGATTTAACTAGGGGGATAAGAAAGCAAATGGACTAGTCTGGAAGCAGGACACAGCACATCACATTTGGCAAACAAAGGAAGGTGCCATAGACTTGGAATATAGGGTCCCTGGAGTGGAGTAGAGTGGGGAAGGGGTTGAGGTGAAAGGGAGTTTTGAATCAGATTGTAAAGAGGCTTAAATTTCATATTCTGGAGTTGAGGCTTTACTTGTTGGGCAAGGAGTGGAGCGAAGCCCTATCAGAAGCACCTGCCAGAGTCCTGGCTCAAATTCCTCCATCCCAGAGAAAAAGAAATAGATGAGTGGTTACAACCAGCCAAGGAGAAGGCTCAGCCCAGCCATGGGGTGGGGATGGGGTCACAAAAGGAGATGTCCACTTTTCTCTCTTTCTTCTTCATCTCACCTCATTTCGCCAAGAAACTGCAGGTGCTGCCCACCTCCCTGTCTCCAGGGTCTGGGGTCGTCATTTTAGCCTGTATTCAGGAGGATAGGTAAAGAAGCCAGCCTGGAATTTAATATGCAATTGACGTTTTGACAGCAACACAGCTGAGACTGAAGGACCAACCTGAGATGGTTTTAATAGCTGAAAGTGACCAGCAAGTTCCACAATCAGACTGAGATGTCATTAAGAACATGTCTACCCAGGGAGCCACAGGAATTCTACAAGGGACAATTGGTGACAATCCTTAAAAAATATAAAAACAGTTCATATTGAGACTCTAACAAATTGAGACCGGCTTCTAAATAGGTTATAGCACACAGTGATAGGAAATTTAAGTAATGCACAGGAGAAAGGATTTATAGAAATGGGTAACTGTTGGGATTTCTGTATTATCAAGAGGTACTGTTTCTAGGGACTGAAGGAAGTTTTTTTTTATAAGAATCAAGATAATATGGTTTTTTATTATTACGCAGAAGATCCTTCAGTGTTTTGCTCAATTTTATGGTGCAATAATATGATTTTGTTGTGTTAATAACTTAATAATTAAAAAAAACTCTTTCCCTATTGAATTGAAATGAGTGTTTTTAGTCTTATTAGTTTTCCCTATTATAACTGTTAAGGACTCCCCCACTGGCCCCCCTCTCCCCTCAACCTGATGAACATTTCAAGTACATTTCTCTGTGGAGAAACTCCTTTAATGGTTGCAATCTATCAAGATGTTCTTTTGAGATTATTACAAAGAAGCATTGTTGGCTAATCAAAAAAGGAAGGAAAATAAGAGGGAACAAAGAAGTCACTGTAAAGGAAGCCTGTGCTTGCTGGGCTCTAGATTAAATAGTCAGATTTAAACCCATACTCAGAGAGAAGCTGCAATGAGGCAACCCCCACACTCATTTTACTCAGCATTCCTGGAGGGCAAAAGGGCAAGAGGGCAAGAGGGCAAGAGGGCAATTCCTAAGGGCCTGTCTATGGGTAATCTGCATTTTGTTAACTTTTATTTTAAGGGAGGAAATGGATTGGAGAGGTAGAAGAGATAGCAGAAAGATGATTCAATAAATGGTTTTGATTTTTGGCAGAAGAAGGAATGGATAGAGGATTATTTATTCAACACACACACACACATCCGGAGATAACTCATTTTTTTCACTTTTATAAAAAAAGAAATTTTTATCATGACCACTAATGAAAAAATACTATCAGTCATCATAAATAGAAGATTCACATTAATGCATGTTAAAATGTATGTAGTTATTAGAATTAAAATAGTTCAGGTTCTGCCTAAAATAATCTCTAGTACCACCAATGTGGTGTTATTGTGGTGAGAGAACTACTTTTACTCGCTGCCATAACTCAGCTTTAAAAACAAAAGGTATTAATCTCTATTCTATTGTCATCTAATTTTGAACAAAGGCATTAAGTCCAAAGCTAGATTCATCAATCATAACACAGGAAATGTTACTGACATCCATTAAGAACTCTGCAGTTGATTAGCTCACTTGATTAAATAGCGGTGCAGCTGATGGGAAAACAGGAGAGGAGCCTGCCACTCTAGCAAAGAGAATTTCCAGCTCTGCATCTCCAGGGAGTAAGAAAAGAGAAATGGAAAATAGAAGACAAAGCTGGCTGCTTCAACAGTAACTCAGTGCTCTCCATAACAGCAATCCCATGTGTGGTCTCCAGAGGTACATCTCAGTTCCCTTTTCAATACCCAAAGGTAGGGATGTGGCGCTTTTTTTTTTTTTTTTTTTTGGTGGGGATGGGTAGGTGGGGGATAATTGTAGCTGTCACTAGAAAAGTAAAACCCCCAAGTTAAAAAAAAAAAAAATCACAGCGTCTGATGTGAAGGATACCTGAATGCTGACATTAACCAAATGTCACCTTTTTGGGCAGCTGCATAGAAATAATGTTGAAATGTTCCTCTATTTTTTTAAAACAGCAATTTTCTTGAGAGATTGGAAAATCAGGGGGAGGCAAGCCAATGACATTTTGATTGCAGGCCCCACTCAGAAAGGCACTGTGGAACTTCCTGGTTAACAAAGTTAAAACCAAAACAAAGTAAATGACAAATCCACCATCTCAATCTGCATTGTATTTTTTGTTTTTAAAGAAAATGGTAAAACTTCTGCTGCTGCTTTTAGTGACTGAGATTTTCAAGAGTGGATTGGAGAAATTATTATCAGTCTCATTGGCAGCTAAGAAATCTGCTTTGAGATGGGTAGTTGCTTATTAATAATACTGCTTTCCACTTCAGCCTCATCTGTAAGGCACTGAACTAGCTGCTACTGGGTCTTCAACCTACCTTCAGACTTCTACTTCATGAAGTCTTTCCACATCTACTGTGAGATGGATCACTTCTTCTCCATTCCCAGCACTTTTTGGTTATCTCTCCTATGTCATAGGAGAGATATTACATCTATGTAATAGATGTAATGATGTTGCACAAGGCTGAGCAACCTCAGCCTTGCTCTAAAATTATTTACATCATAGTTTACATTCTTTGAGGGTGGCACTTTGCATTTCATAGAATAATTGAACATTTAGAGAATTAATTGAATGAACGCGTGGATGGGGAGTTGGATGGAGGAATGGATACATGATGGTAGAGGAATGAATGGATGGATGAAGGGATGGTCAAGGAGGAAATAGAAAAATAATTGCAACTATTCTTTTCTTGGAGGTGCACTGGTGTCCAGTGAGCATGTAATGCAGGCAGTACTGCTAACAGCTAAATAACACGCCTGCATCAACTAGAGCTTGGCTTTACCTTCATATGAAAAAAAATATTTATTTTCCAAAAATAATTTTTAAAATTTAAAGATTTGAAAAAAGACAAAAAGAATTGTGACTTTTACAATACTTGACATTAGATGGGTAGAGACTTTGTCATCTTTCTACAGACCTGGATAATGGTTTACTGGGTGATGGTGTTGTTTAAAATATTTTTTGGTCTGTTTTTTGTCATTTTCCTTTGAGTCTACCTTCTATTTTCCTTCATAATCTAGAGATAATATTTGCCATAGCTTCACATGTAGACTGATTAGGAGGGAACTACAGTGAGAGTTTTATTTTAAACTTACGACTTTTTTTCATCACATCTTGAGATAGTCACATAAAAACCTTATGGACACTATTGATAAATTGTAAGAACATAATAGCCAAAAGCTTTTTCTTTTTCTTTCCTTCTTTTTTTCCTTCTTTGTGTTCATGGCTGTTCTTAATATTTATGCTAGAGGCTTGTAAAAAATTGTTTATTTTTATTTTTTTCTGTATCTTTTTTAACAGAAAAAAAATGACAGGGTAGTTAAAATTTACCCCTAAAGCTATGGAAATAAAAATAATCTATCTTCCAAGCCACCTCTATAAATGTTCTTTGAAATTAAATGGACTGTCTTGAAAATAAGATACTAAACTTTATGCCAGTTTCCTATTCACTCATAGATGTAATATCAATTGTGTCTCCTATTATTGCATTTCTAAGTCTTTTGTTTGTACAAAAACAATGTTTAAAGCATATCATCATCCAATACAGTGTCTGTAAGAAAAACAAACAATGATTGATTTGCATAGATATGAATGTTAATATCTTCTTCCTTGAATTTCTGGCTTGCATTTTTATTAAAAGTATGATATAAATATATATATATACATCTGATAATAAAACAGGGTATGAGTGCTGATACATTTTAGAGGCAAGAATTGATGAAGGATTGGGAGGTGAAGGATTGGTGAAAAATTAGGAGGTGAAGCAGTATAAAAATGAGTATGAAATCTTCTTAAAATATTTAGCATTACTGTAATAACTGTAATGAACTTGTGACCCAAGTAATTTATGGTCAGAGTGGTGTTAAGTGTTAGTAATAATAATGCTAGGCTATGCTGCAAGAACAAATAAACCCTGGTATTACCTTGGTATAACACATCAAAGATAGATTTCTCACTCTGGCAGCCTCTTCCATCTTGATTATGACATCTAGTATTTCTAGATCATTTCTAGATCACCAGGGCGGGAAGAGAGAGCTGGAGAAGGCTCACCAGCTCTTATTTGCATCAGCCTAGAAGGGACATGTACCATGTCCATTTACAGTTCATTGATGAGAACTAGTCGCAGTCTGAACCCTGAGTCCAAGGAAAGCTAGTGTTTTCATCACATAATCACGGAGACATAAGCCAAACTATGATTCTGATTTCAACCTGGACCTTGTGTACAACTTGAGAGCACATGCTTGTCCTGTCATTTCCTAGCCTATGAGTCTAGTAACATTCTGGGACTACTAACTCATACCTAGAAAGAGCTCTTTTCCTCATTCTAGATATCCTACTCCTACCACACACCACCCACACAGAGCAGAGGTTAGGGGTAGGAGTGGTGTAGTTCATTAACTGTCAGTTTTTTTCTTCACAGGAATCAGCATGTATGTGGGGGATTTTTAAAAATTTTTGTCTTTTAATCTTTCTTTCAATCCCTCAAAGACTGGGAAGAAGACTTGTGGCGGTTGAAGCATCTTTTTGCAGGATTCAGAAAGGAAAGGGACTAAACCAGTATCTATTTTAGCTAGCTGGGGAAATATAGTAACTCTAATATGTTAACAATTATTCTACATCACTGTCATCAACAAATGTATGCTCCATCCATCTATCCACCCCTCCATCCTCCATCCATCCGTCTAGATTGTAGTGGTCCTAGGCCAAGCACAGGGCCCTTGAAAGTCAAAGAAAAATCTCTTAGACCTGGTTAGTCTTTTCTTATTACCCTTCTCCTTCAACAGAAAAATTGTTTTGTCTATCTTGGTTTTGTTAACATTTTCATGTGCATCAACTCTGCTAAATTACAACCTCCTTAAGGCTTTGAAGGGTTTGAGTTTCATTCATTTCTGTATTCCCAGCATCAAGTCAAAACCTGACTCAGAAGGGGTGCCATAGATATATTTGGGGTACATGAGTGAATGCTTCTCTCCGCTCAGCCCTGCAAAACCAGTTTGGCTGGGAGCTGAGTTTGTTGCTCTAACAGCCTCTTCACAGCTTTGTCCCAGGAAGTTCTTTCCACCCTGAGGTCCCTGGCTTTATTAAATGAGTGATTCTGATGGTGGCCTCTAGATGACCACACCAACAGTCAGGACCGAAGTTGTTGTAAGAGTTTGCTTCGAAAAAAAAAAAAAAAATCCTATTTGATTCAAAATTTTCTATAGCCCTGTATAGGAATTAGCTTAGAAAAAAAAATGCACCTCCTTTCTGCTTTCTTTGTGTGCCTCTCTTCCTTCAGGCTACTTCCAAGTTGTCCTTTGGCCATCATCCCTCTCATCCATACTGAGATCCTACTTTTTTGTGGCTGGAGCTCTCAACTCCATGTCTCCTCTTTCTATTTTCCCCCAAATATTAGGCCCATATTTTCAACTTCTATCTAGACACATTGACACTATTCTACCCACACCTCATGCTCAGTTCCAAACAGAACCAGACTTACCTGTTTTAGTTAAGGATATGGTTTGGCTGTGTTCCTACCCAAATCTCATCTTGAATTATAGTTCCCAAAGTCCCCATGTGTTATGAGAGGGACCCCGTGGGAGGTAATTGAATCATGGGGGCTGTTACCCTCATGCCGTTCTTGTGATAGTGAGTGAGTTCTCACAAAATCTGATGGTTTTATAAAGGTCTTTCCTTGCCATTCACTCTCATCTTCTCTCTCCTGCTGCCCTGTGAAGAAGGACATAGTTGCTTCCTCTTCCACCATGATTGTAAGTTTCCTGAGGCTTCCCCAGCCAGGCAGAACTCTGAGTCAATTAAACCTCTTTCCTTTATAAATTACCCGGTCTCAGGTATGTCCTTATAGCAGCATGAGAATGGTCTAATACAGTTAAACATACCGCATTCTCTCTCCACTCACACTCAACACCCCAGAGTCATGTTCAGCTGTGCTCGTTTGCCATCCTCCTGCTTCCAGGGCTGGTCCGTCGTCAATGCTGTCTCTTCTCCAGGGTGACTCACCCATCATTTACTTTCACTGTTAGACCTTCATACTCTCTTCCTGCTATGTTTTGACTATATAACTTCTATCTCTTATTTTAATTTATTTTTAACTCTTCCTGTTCCTTCTAGAGAGTCCAGCTAATGACATTTATAAAATCACTTCTATACTATAATACTGTGAATGGTTCTATTTGCACTCCAAGTAACTTCCAAATACTAGTGTAGCATCCAAGCCTTTGGCCATCTGTCTCCAACCTTACCTCCACTCTTATAGTCTTTAGCCAGACCACACTACTCTTTCTTTGGCACCTAGACATGGCTCATGTCACTTCTTCCATATGCAGAGAAAGTTACTCAAATCCTTATGTGAAGACATTCTAGTTACTCTTCAAGTGCCAGTTCAACTGACTTTCCTAATCTCTACAATGGGATTCAGTCTTGCCTTCCTATAACTCCAACTCAGGTGTAGCAAGAAGATTTCATCCCAGGAACAAAATCTGGTTGGTTAATAAAAGCTGACTGGAGAATTGTTTTGAGGAGGATTCTGAGGCTGTATCTAGGCTCAATGGGAAAGATTGTCATGTTCATTAGCAATGTCTGTCTAGAGCATGAAAGAAGGATTGAGACATTAATGTTGCCTAGATGCCTTCTGTGGTCTCCCTTTGTCTTCTCTTATGTATGCAATGTCACTTACACTAATTGTTAAGTTCTTTAAAGGCATAAATTGTATCCTGCTGAATTATATACCCGATTCTTATTTTTTTTTTTTTTTTTTGAGAGAGAGTCTCGCTCTGTCACCCAGGCTGGAGTGCAGTTATATACCCGATTCTTGAGTTTACGTTCACCATGTCCTAAGATCATTAGACATTCCAAAATGTTTGTTAAATCAATCCCCTAATGCTTGATATGCTGTTTAGTTATAAAAGATCGAAGAGCTGTGAGCCCAGCTATGATTGCATTAATCAGGCAGCTGTATTACATTACAGTGTCTACTCCTTCAAGTATCAGTTTGCTAAGGAATCTGACTATGCTGACTTGAGAACTCCTTCTGCACTATTACCTCTGGTGATTAAGGAGACAAGGCACCACTGAATGAATGGATGACACCCAATACTCCACTACTACCTGTAATAGAATTAACTTTCAAGTAGCATTGATAAATTCTAGTTTTAGGCTTACTTTCCATAGGCCAACAAAGCAAGTTGTCAGCTATTAAGTCCCTTAACCAAAGTAAAAAGCCAAGAGCTGGCTTGAGATACACCTTAAAGGAAGGCAATATTGATCTTGCGATCCTTAAAATGCCCCAACCTTAAGATAATTTAAAAATTGTGCAAATAACTATAGGATTTTAACTTCTGGATTTTGTTTTCCCAGATATAGACCTCAAGTATTTCAATTTGTCTTATGACATGGTTTTCACAAGCTACTTCATTCTGCTCCCTCTCCTCTGAATATCTCTATCTGGTGATGTACCCAGAATTGGTAAATATTCTAGATGAAGCCTGACCAGTCAAGATCAAGGTCAAGATCAAGAATAATATCTCTGTGGTCCTGTACTCTATATTTCTGTCATTACAACCTAAGGACACATTTAATCTCTCAGTGGCTACATTACATGTATCATGAAATTGACGGACACTTGAAATTCCTCATCAGTAAAAAGTATCTTATTTCACCTTGAATTGGATAGGCCTTTTTCTCTTTGTCAGAAAATCTAGTGCTGTCTGGCCTAGTCTTTAAAGGGAAATTATTGGGAAATGTCAAGAGTGAGGTGAATGTCTGGGCCACAGTACAATGTCATTGAGATTCTATTTCCATCTCTTCATCCTTCAGCTCCACATTTTCTGTACTGGCTATACTCTCAGACAGCCTCTCCTCTCATGGAAGCAAGATGACTGCAGTATCTCCAGCATAAATTGTTCTCAATTCAAGTTTAACTGAAGAAGAAAAAAGCACCACTTCCTGAAAGTCCCAAATAAGCCCTGGAATTCATTTTATTAGCAAAAACTTGATTGTGTGGTCGTTTTTGAATAAATCACTGTGTCTTAGAGGATTCAGTGAGCTGACAGACCAGCCTGGGTCATGTGCCTCAGCACTGGAATTGTGCTAGGGACCATATGTTTTGAGTAGAGGAGAGGATAGTTCTCTTCAAAGAGGTGAGGGCACCATCAGCAAAAAAGCGGGAAAGATGCTGCACAGACCCCAAATAGCCAGTGCTCTCTGCAACACAATTATTCTTTAAACTTCCTAAAGGCAGAAATTATGGCTTATTAATTTTTTAACACCCCCATCCTACGTTTAACAAATGACACAATAAATGTTCCAGAACTGGTTGTTGATTGAATGAGTGCATGAACCAATGGCAGCAAAATGAGTAAATTTGAAATGGCTTAATGTTAAAAATATCTCTGTCTCTGACTTGATGCATTATATAGACCAAACTAACTTAAAAATGTCAACCATGTTTACATGAAAGAAAACAAAAGTATGAAAAACTTGATATGGCATTACAAGGACAGTTTTCTCTGCAGTACGAGTGAGGAGAAACAATATGTCTTAAGTGCAGAGAAAGCAGAACATTTTCATCTAGGACAAAAGAAATGAAAACAGAGCTTGACTGACAGCCTAGTAACATTAATAATACTTTGAAGGTAGAGAGCTGCTCTTACTTTAAACATCCCAGAGCAATTCTATCAGAAGAATAAATACTCTGTATTCCAAATTCAAACACTTTCAGTTGCCTTTGGTTGAGGCAATTGTATTCTGACAGCAACATGGCAGCTTTAACAAGCTATTTACATTTCTGTGTAAAATCTCAATATTCCCTAACTCTGATTCTATCCCCTCTTTCCTTTGGGGGTGCTTTATTTGACACAATGTGGTATTGGATCCTGTAGGTACCCATATCCCCTGGCCTCTTTACCACTTGACTGCACTCTGGCCTGACTACCAATTGCCATTCCTACATCTCCAACCAGGGTTCTCTCTTGACTGCTGGAGCAAGATGGCTGGCGGGCTGGGAGGGCCAGATAGTGAACACCTTTGTGAGCTTTCTTCAACCAGTGAGGGACTGGAATTGGTGGATAGAGCCTCCAGAGGGCTCTTGTTCACCTCCAATTGGGATGACTTGGAGATGTGATCTAACACTGACTTCCAAAGATTCATCAGAATTAAGCTCCAGTTTCCCATCCTTCCAACTTGCTCAATCACACACGAAATGGTTTTCTTCTGTTCTCTGCTTTACCTCCCCCTCACCTTCCAGTATCTTCTGAGATTACTCCCAAATAAACTACTTACATTTCAATCATTCCAATCTTGTCTCAGGGACTGCTTCTTGGGGAATCCAAAGTACAGCAGTTGTTTTCAAGGAAGAAAAGTTATTTTCAGCCCTTAGACTGGGGTAATCAAATATCCTCAAATCACGAAGGCAAGTGTCCAAGTGAGGACAGGGAAACACACAGGCATAGGTTGGGTGGGTAGCCTGGAGATGCGTGAGGATATGCTGCCCCTGAGGCCTCGACAATGGCTTTTATGGTGGGTTTGATGCCAGCCAGTGAGGGGAGATCCCTGGACAGAAGCAGGACCTCAACCCTAGGGAATGTTCAGGCTCTTGACACCAGTGGAAGAATTTAAGGACGAGTCAGAGAGTAGCGAGAATATAAGAGCTTTTATTGCAAAGCAAAAGTACACACTCAAGAGAAGAGTGGCCCACAGGGTATGAACTTTCCTTTATTATGGGTTTTCTTTAATTAGAGGGTGGTATTCATTAGATTCTATAAAAAGGACAGGGATTTCCCCGAAATGAAGTGTCATGCATTGTTACACCAAACCTGGGCATATTCAGAACTGTCATGGTGCTCATGGGTATGTGATTTAGCATGCTAATGACCATATAATTAGGTTCTAGGTGAAAACTGGGTCAAATCTAGTGCCATGTTGGATTTGGCCTGTTTTAACCAGCTTTTGCTCACATCCTGTTTGTCAGGGACTTATCAGCCCCTTGCTGCTACAGCTGCAGTTGGTTTTAACAGTTCCTTCTTCACCAGTCATGTCTTTTTTTTTTTTTCTTTTCTTTTCTTTTTTTTTTTTTTTTGAGACAGAGTCTTGCTCTGTCACCCAGGCTGGAGTACAGTGTCACAATCTTGGCTCACTGCAACCTCTGCCTCCTTGGGGGTTCAAGCAATTCTCCTGCCTCAGCCCCCTGAGTAGCTGGGATTACAGGTGCCCGCCACCATGCCCAGATAGTTTTTGTAGTTTTAGTAGAGATGAGGTGGGGTTACACCATGTTGGCCAGGCTGATCATGAACTCCTGACCTCAAGTGACCCGCCCACCTCAGCCTCCCAAAGTGCTGGGATTACAGGCGTGAGCCACCACGCCCAGCCTCATGTGAGTCTTTAATGGCTGCTTTGCGTTAGTTGTTCCCTCATGACTGTCCTGTGACCACCCTGTTATTCCTTTCTCAGGTTGAGATGCGAAAAGCACGGATGTTCTCTAAAGCATGAGAACTGGGAGCAACTGCAGTCAATTGACACCCCTGGATGGATGTTCCAGGGAGGAAAGTCCATGCCAGAGAGGAATGTGGTCCACAGTATCTCAAAGCTGGCTGTGAACCCAGGCGTGCCAGCTCTGGAGATCTGGCTTTGATCCAGGGATGGGCACAATTTTTCTGAAAGGGTTAGATAATAAATGTTTTAGAACTTGCAGGCTGTATTAGGGTTTTTCTAGAGGTACAGGGCTAATAGGATAGACGTATATATGAAAGTGAGTTTATTAAGGAGTATTGATTCACGCGATCACAAGGTGAAGTCCCATAATAGGCCGCCTGCAAGCTGGGGAACAAGAAAACCAGTCCCAAAACCTCAAAAGTAGATAAGCCGATAAGCTGACAGTGGTATAGTTCAGTCTGTGGTCAAAGGTCCAAGAGTTCAAAAGCTAAAGAACTTAGAGTCCAATGTTTGAGGGCAGGAAGCATCCAGCATGGGAGAAAGATGTAGGCTGGAAGATCCAGCCAATCTAGTTCTTCCATGTTCTTCCACCTGCTTTTATTCTGGCCGAGCTGCCAGCTAATTAGATTGTGCCCACCCAGATTGAGGATGGGTCTGCCTCTCCCAGTCCACTGACTCAAATGTTAATTTCCTTTGGCAACACCCTCACAGACACACCCAGGAACAATACTTTGCATCCTTTAATCCAATCAAGTTGATCACAGGCCATAAAGTCTCCCTTACAACTACTCAACTCTGCCTTTGTAGCAGGAATGCAGCATTTGACAACACCCAAACAAATGAGCATGGTTGTGTTCCAATAAAATTTTATTTATGAAAACAGCTTGGTTCTTTGTAGTTTGGTGATCCCTGCTCTAACTCCACTGCTTAACATTTTCATATAAAAGGTTGTTTTTGGATAGGGGAGCCCAATTGTGAGGTTTTGGTGTGGGTTTTCTGACAAGTCACACCTAATATGTACTTCTTTGTGGTGGGGTATTGGAGGATAGAGTGTGAAGAACAAGGGAATTAGGGTATAGTGTGGGAGGTAAGATGGAAGAAAAAAGAAAAAGCAGAAATGGGAACTGCAAGTTCAAGCATAGTAATTCAAGGAGAAGGTGGGAGAGAGAAGCACTAAATTCGGACCAATATTGTAGGGCAGCTATAAGTAGAAGGAACAGGTTTAAGAAATGCCATACAATTCAACTTTATAGGATTCGGGCTTTATAGCATATGTTGTAGAAGTCACATTTCATAAAAGTATGTTTTTCATTATATTTTTTATTACACATTTAAAGCACATTAAGGCCCAAACAGCTACTGAAGAAGAAAAAAATGGAGAAACATTGGCTTCATAAGTAATCACCTCAAATTTCGGGAAGGCTGTATTTTATGAAGACAGAGAAAGATGCATGGCTGTTGTCCTTCCCAGTTTTATACTAACTCATTCTTCTTCAGGGAACAATATTAATAGATGTTTTGCTACATTTGTCTGCTGTTGAGAGAGTAATCCTCCCCGCAACCTTTTCTTTTCTTTCCTTTTTTTTTTAAATCATGGATGTTTATTCACTTGCCTTTGAGTTGCAGGCAACTGTTTGGCATTTTTAGTCTGTAAAAAATCTGCTTTGTTGGGGTTTAAAAAAATAAAAACCATTTCAAGAAATTGTAGCTTGAAATTATTTAGGGCTCTGAGAATCTATGTGAAATCCAGTGATATTTGGCTGCATTTTAATTCTTAGTCTCTGGGGCCAGGCAGAGTTGGTCAGAGACAGCAGGGATGCCATGCACAGTTGCGAGGTTGTGCATTACACAAATGAACCTGGGGCTGAAATGTAGCCTGTGCTCTGCCTCTAATCCTTGTGCCCTCTGTCTTGGAGGAAAAAGCATTTTTTTAAAATTCTGAATGTGGTGACCACTTACAAAACGGTGGCCTTTGGGACCACTACTAGTCAGAGGTGGTGATTTTTTCTTATTTGTGTTTTCCAGTAGTGGAGCTTTGCAGATTGTGTATCATTGCATTTAGGATTCTGTTGATTATAGGATGCACCACTATTTTATGAACAACTAGGAAACACAAGACGCTGCCAACCAAATCCTGATGTGCCATTCATTGATTGTAAGACACATCTCAGTTTCAAAGATGCCAAAAAATGAAAAAGATACAATGCAGTAATTCATCTGCTGGAGACTGTGCACCTTTCTTCAATAACCATGAAGGTGCCAATGCGGATGAAGATGAGGATGAGGATGAGGTTGGCAAGCCTGTGATGGTGAGGTTGGCAAGCTCCAGGGAAGGTTTCCACAAGATTTTGTCTGTTTCCTGGTATAAACAGTATCACCAAACTCTCTGTTCTCCTACAGGATGTCAACTGATTTAAATTCTAATAGAAGTAGAAATGTGGAATGTTAGAGCTCAAGAGACCCCTGGGAGCATCTCATGCAGTGCTTCTGAAAAACTTACCCCCTTGGGGACATTTATCAATATCTGAAGAAATTATTGGTTGTCACGATGGGGTAGGGGTGCTACTGGTAGCTTGTGGGTTGAACCCAGGGATCCTATTAAACTCCTTCAATGCACAGACAGGACAGCCCCCACAAGGAATTATCTGGCCCCAAATATCAATAGTGTTAAGGATTGAGAATCCCTGATGCAGTGGAAGGATGTATAGCAGAGATATAAGAACCCAGACATTGGAGCCAGGCAGACCTGAGTTCAAATCCCAGCTGTATACTTAATTATCTGTGTGGTCTTGGGCAAGTTAATTAGTCTTGTTAAGTCTCAGTTTCCTCTTCTGTAAAATGAACATCATAGCCTCTATTTTAGAGGGTTGCTGAGAACATTAAATAAGATAATTAAGGCAAAGGTTATAAAGACAGCACAGCAACTAAATCTAAATTCAAATGCAGTTGTAAGTGCTTTTATCCATATTAACTAAATTGGCAGGGAAAGTTTGAAGTAGGGATTATTATTATCTCCATTTTGCAGATAAAGAAATTGAGAAAAATAACTTGCCCAGGTCATTCATGAGTAAGTAGTGGAGCCAGGATTTGAATCTAGATCACATGTTCCCAAGCAGCCCAATCCACCCTATAGTGCCTAAGGACTTAGGAAAAAGAGGCTGCTAGTAATATTGTTGTTAATATTATTCAACCCGAAGCCCCTACTTACAGATGGTAACTTGGCAGGTTTCCTCTTGAGAAGACAATTGACTTGGCAATTTCCTGGGTCTCCTGCCCCACCAGAGGATAAGTTTCTTTCTCTTTACCATGTGGCCTTTGTCAAGGAGCCAATACGGAAGCCAAAGTGGGGCACAGGAGAAAAGCCAGACCATACCCCTTGCTGAGTGACTTTGAGTATGTTTTGTGACTCTAGCTCTCTCACTGAGATATTGGGGAGGTAATCACATCTACCTCACAGGGTTGCTGGGGCAATGAAATCAGGTTTCGGCTAACAACACATACCTGGGCACTGGGCATGTGGGCTGAGCACCAGGGTCCTGGAGTCAGGGGGAGCAGCCCGCCATGATGACATCTGGAGGTGGAAGGAGCTGGAGAGTGGCTCTCGAGATGGCCTTGCCTGTCCCTTCTGGACCTTGAAAGGTCTCAAAGAAGTACTCCTGGAAACCATGGGAAAAGGGGATAGTCCTGGAGTGCCCTGGCTTGATTCTGCCTTCCCAGACTCACTGATGTGAGATGATGTCTCTTGCACTTGGCTTCATTAACCCTTACTTTCTGTTCCCACACACTCCCCACTTGTGCTCACCCTCATCCTCTCCCAGCTGTAGATTCATCTCCTGGAAGATCATTGAATCTGGCTAAGCTCTGGCATTACAGCAAATAGAATCAACTTGTTATGCTTACTCCTTCCAAATTCTCCACTGACACAGCTATAAATTGAATAGTGACAAAGCCCAAATAACCTGGTAGTCAAAACAATTCAACTTGAACTGAACATGCAGGGAATAGACAATACAGGAGGAAAAAAATCTAAAGCTTGATCCTCAAAAAGTGAATCTGTTGTCCACCCTCCCCTATGACCTTAAGCCTTACCAGGGTCTTGGACTGAACTAGCTGTGTGGGAGCTAGGAATACTGTGACTGAACAGACATGGTACCTACTGACCAGCTAAGACTGACTTAAGCAAAACAGGAATTTATTGGGTGACTTAACTAGAAAATCTAGGGGTACCACTGCATTCAGGTATGGCTGGATCCAGGGGCTCAGATATGACCATTGAAAAATCTCTCGCTTTTTGAGCTTTGCTTTTCTCTGTGTTGTCATTTTCTCAGACCCTCCCAAAGGGTGATAAAGGTCATCAGCAGCAGCACTGTGCTTACATAGGAAGCAGACTATGCCACCACCATAGTAATCCCATCAGGAGGAACATATCTTATTTTCAGTACATCTAGCAAAAGGCTTTGGTTTTCTCTTACTGGGTTAGTCAGGTTGTGTGGCTCTCCAGAAATAATTGTGTAGGCTGGGATATGTGTTCTCATTGGTCAGGTTTGAATTATATGGCCATCCCTGGAGTTAGGAGGGTGCATGGGGTCAGACTCAAAAATCATATTAGTTGAAAGTAAAAGAAGAGATGGGTTCTATAACCAGAAAAGGGGTTATGGACATCCTACAAAAGAGCAGGTGGCCCGTACAATATCTCCTAGCCTCGGCTTTCTTAAAATTTTCTTTAAAGATTATAACTTGATGTATACTGTTTGAACAGTATTTCTTGTTTGGTCTGATCTAATTTCCTGATGAAAAACTGGATAAACTCTTTCTGCTTTATTGGTTTATATGTCCACAATTACATTATATAATATCAGTAGCTTCTTTCTGATCTGAAAGTAAAGTTGAAGGTATTGTTTCCTGAACACTTATTGAGAGGTAAAGCCAGTGGGACTTCTGGGTTGGGTGGGGACTTGGAGAACTTTTCTGTCTTACAAGAGGTTTGTAAAATGCACCAATCAGTGCTCTGTAAAAACGCACCAATCAGCACTCTGTAGCTAGCTATAGGTTTGTAAAATGGATGAATCGGCACTCTGTAAAATGGACCAATCAGCAGGACATGGGCGGGGACAAATATGGGAATAAAAGGTGGCCACCTCAGCCAGCAGTGGCAACCCGCTTGGGTCCCCTTCCATGCTCTGGAAGTTTTGTCCTTTCACTTTCCACAATACATCTTGCTGCTGCTCACTCTTTGGGTCCACACCACCTTTAACAGCAGTAACACTCACTGCAAAGGTCCACAGCTTCATTCCTGAAGTCAGTGAGACCACAAACCCATCAGAAAGAACAAACTCCGAACACACTATCATATGCCAAAAACTGGACTTGATTTTCCTAGTGGAATTTGGTGTTTACCTCCTGTCTTAGACCATTCAGGGTTGTCTAACAAAATATCATAAGCTGGGTGGCTTATAAGCAACAGACACTTATTTCTCACAGTCCTGGGGGCTGGAAGTCCAAGATCAAGGCACTATCAGATTAGGTGTCTGGTGAAGGCCACTTTTTGGTTCACAGATAGTGCCTTCTCCCCATGACCTCATATAGTGGAAGGGACTAGCTAGCTTTCTGGGGTCTCTTTTGTAAGGACACTAATCTCAATCATGAAGGCTTTGCCCTCATAATCTAATCACCTCCCAAAGGCTCCACTTTCTAACACCATCACCTTGGTTGGGCATTAGAATTTCAACATATGAATTTTGGTGGGACACAAAGTTTCGGACCATAGCATCTCCCCAGAAGTCATACTTCTTTCTTCTAGAAATAGCTCTTAATATTTGACTGCAGACCAATTCCTCCTGCACACTGTGGATAGAATTCCACTTCAAGTTCATAATGAAGTATGTATGGGACACAGATTTTAATCTCATCAGTGCATCTTATTTTCTTATCCACAGAGATAGGTTCAGAGGTGAATGTGGGAACTAAGCCAGTCCAGTCAGACGGATCAGAGGCTTTTCTTTGAAACAATTGAAGAACAGGTTCTATCTTTCCACTGTTTTTTTTTTTTTTTTTTTTTGAGACGGAGTCTCGCTCTGTCACCCAGGCTGGAGTGCAGTGGCGCGATCTCGGCTCACTGCAAGCTCCGCCTCCTGGGTTCACGCCATTCTCCTGCCTCAGCCTCTCCGAGTAGCTGGGACTACAGGCACCCGCCACCACGCCCGGCTAATTTTTTGTATTTTTAGTAGAGACGGGGTTTCACCGTGGTCTTGATCTCCTGACCTCGTGATCCGCCCGCCTCGGCCTCCCAAAGTGCTGGGATTACAAGCGTGAGCCACCGCGCCCGGCCCTTTCCACTGTTTTTAAGGAAAGTAGGGTGGGAGGGTGCCAGCTGCTTGGTCATGGCCAAGGGAGGACATGGAGGCTGAGTCACGGTTGAGAGAAACTGAGGTAATGACCTTGACCCTAATGATGAGATCTTAATCTTGCTATGCCTGAGGCCAGAATAATCTGACTTTTCCGTTGTTTGAGCCAAGAAATTTCATTTATTGAGGCGAGCTGCTGTTATTTGTAGTATAACAAACTCTTGATGCCCCCCAAATCCAACAGCTAGTGAGGGTCAATATTTGAACCGAAATTTGCTTGGGGCTGTTTTGTGATACTTTGAATTGTTTTAAAATCTCTTACAAAAACTTTCAACTTATTTTAAATCTGTAATTATAGAAAATAGATGACACTATACTGTCTTCTAAATACCCAACTTACCTAACTTCTCCATTATCCTTGTTCACACACTTACATTGTAGTTTGGGCCCTTTTTTGCATCTCCCAGCCTTTTTTTTTTTTTCTGGTCTTTTTTGTTTTTGTTGTTGTACTGTTTTTGTTTGTTTTGTTTTTAAAGCAAACAAATTAAAATAGGATGGCATATAATACAATGCATGCATTTAAAAAGTACAATGGTATATACATGTGAAATGATAACCAAAATAAAGATAATGAACATACACATGACCTACAAAAGTTTCCTTGCTCCTTTCATAATTCTTCCCTCCATCTGCTCTGACCCTGTCCTCAGCAATCACTGGTCTGCTTTCTGGCACTATAAGCTACTTTTTATTTCCTAGAATTTTATGTAAATGAAATTATACATCATGCCCTCCTCTTTTTGGATTGCTTTCTTTCAAAGTAATTATTGTGAGGTTTATTCACATTTAGTGTATAACAGTAGTTCATTACTTTTTATTACTGTTGTATTCTAATGTATAGATGTACCATGACTTGCTTATCTATTGATATATGTTGATGGGCATTTGGCTTGTTGCTAATTTTTATACATAAAGCCACTATAAACATCCACATGCAAATCTTTGTGTGAGCATAATCTTTCATTTATCTTGGGTAAATACTAGGAGTGGAGTGGCTGGAGCATATGGTAGGTATATGTTTAACTTTAAAAAGAACTGCCACACTGATTTCCCAAGTGGTTGTACCATTTTATATTCTGACTGTGAGAGTTCCAGTTTCTTTCATGTTCTCATCAGCACTGAGTATGGTCGATTTTTAAAATGTTACCTGTCTTGCCAGGTGTATAGTGGTATCTCATGATTTTAACTTATGTTTCCCTAATAACCAGTGATATTACATATCTTGTGTGCTTATTTGCCATTCATACATTTTCTTTGGAAATAGTTTAAAAATCTTTGCCTAGTTTTAAAATCAGTTTTTTTAAAATTTCTGAATTTTGAGAGTTCTTCATGTATTTTGGAGACGTGTTCTTTATTATATATGTAATTTTCAAATATTTTCTCTCAGTCTGTGGTATGTCTTTTCATTCTCTTTTTATTTAAAAGCTGACATTTTTATTATTTAGGTGAAGTCTAATTTATCTTTTTGTTCTTTTAGTGTGCTTTGGGTGTTATATATATACAATTCTTATTTAACCCAGTGACAAAGGCTTTCTCTTCTGTTTTATTCTAGAAGTTTCATAGTTTTAAGTTTCACATCTAGGTCTATGATACAGTTTAAGTTAAGTTTTGCATATGATGCAAAATGCAAATGCAATTCAGGGTATAAAGAATAGTCTCTTAAACAAGTGGTACTGGAATAATTGGATACTTGGATGCCAAAACAACAAAAGGAGGATGTTGATCCATACTTCACTTATTGGGTGCTTTATAAATGTAAATATGAATAGCACTTAGGTAAAATTGGTTGATAATGTTATTTAAATCTATATCCTTACTAATTTTCTGTCTACTTGTTTTATCCATTATTTAAAAATATTGAAGTCTATGATTATATTTGTGGATTGATTTGTTTGTCTCACAGTTGTAAAAAACTTTTGCTTCATGTGTTTTGAAGCTTAGTTATAAGGTTCGTAAACATTTAGGATTGTTTTATGATCTTGATGAATGACCCCTATATTATGATGAAATGACATTTGCTATCCACAATACTTTTCTTTTCTCTAACATTTACCTTCTCTGTCTAATATTAATGAAGCCATCACATGTTTCTTTTGATTAAGGCTAGCATGGCATGTCTTTTTCATTCTTTTAATATTAACATATTTGTGTCTTTATATTACAAGTGTGTTTGTTGTAGGTAGCATATGGTTGTGTCTTGCATTTTTGTCCAATCTGAAACTGTCAGCTTTTTAATTAGGGTGTAACATTAAATGTAAGAGTAACAGAGTAACACTTACATTTAATGTTATTTTTGATATGCTTAAGTTTAAAGTGTTATCTTGCCTTTTGTTTCCTATTTATCCCATATTGTCTTTGTTCCCCATTGGTATGGTTTCTTAATATAGTTTGTCTCCACCAAAACTCATGTTGAAATTTGATCCTTAATGTAGTGGCATTAGGAGGTGGAGCCTAGTGGGAGGTATTCAGTTATGGGGGCAGATCCCTCATGAATGGCTTGGTATTCTTCTCATGGCTGTGAGTGAGTTCTCACTCTCTTGAGACTGTGTTAGTTCTCTTGGGAATGGATTAGTTCCTGGGAGAGTGTTGTCACAAACCCAGGATGTCCCTCAGGTTTTTCTCTCTCTTCAGCTGTCCACTGCCCCTTTGACCTTCTTTGCCATGTTATCATGCAACACAAAAGCTCTCAGCAGAGCCCAGGGACATGCCCTTGAACTTCTTAGCCTGCAGAACCACCAGTTATATAAACCTATTTTTAAAAAATAAATGACTCAATGGCAAGTATCCTTTCATAGCAACATAAAATAGACTAAGCCATCCCTTACCCTTTTTTTTCTGCCTACTTTTGGATTAATTGAATATTTTTAATGAATCCCTTTTATCACCTTTTTTGGTTTATTATCTGTAACTATTTTTTGTGTTCCATTGATATTTTTTCTTAGTTTATGGTATGCATCTTTAACTTACTACATTCTACCTTTAAATAATACAATTCCATTTCAAGTATAGTATAACCTTATAGAAACATACTTTCATTCCTTCTCTCCTCATCTTTGTGCTATTGTTAGCATATACTTTAATTTTACATATATTATAAACCTCACACATTTCTTTTGTTTAAGCTATTATGTTTAAGGATACTTAACTAAAAGAATATCTTACGTAACTACCCATTTAGTTACTATTTCTAATGCTCTTATTCTTTGTGTAGATACATATTTTTATTTAGTATATATATTTATATTTTATATCATATTTTTATTTGGTATATATATGTGTATATAAATTTATTTATTTATTTATATTTATATCTGATATTATTTTTCTTCTGCCTTAAAGACTTTCTTTAAAACTTGTTATAGTCCTTGTTGACTAATGATAAATTCTTTTTTTTTGTATATCCAAACATATTTTTATTTCATTTTCTTTTTTGAAATATATTTGCACTGAGTATAGGATTCTAAATTTACAGTGTTCCTGTGCTTTAAAGTTGTTGTTCCACTGTCTTTTGGATTGCACTGTTTCCAACAGGTAATCTGCTGTCTTCCTTATCTTTGTTCCTTTCTATGTAACAAGTCTTTTTTTCTCTCACTGCTTTTAGGATTTCCCCGTTTTCACTGGTTTTCAACAATTTGATTGTGATATTTTTTGCTGGGTTCTTTTGATGTTATTTTTTGATTTTTGGTTTATTGATTTTATTGAAACTGTAAGTTTATAGTTTTATTTAAATTTGAAAAAATTTGGTCATTATTTTTTCAAGTATTTTTTCTGTTGTGTCTGTATACGTCCCCTTTTCAGAAACTTCCTGAAAACTTTCAAATGACTTGCTGATATTTAGTTTAAAAAATGTCTATGCTCTTTATTTCTTGTTTTTTGATAATTTCTATTGCTATGTCTTCAGGCTCAGTAAGATTTTATTTTTTTAAAATCTAACCTGCCATTAATCTCAACCTGTGCACTTTTCATCTCAGAAATTGTAGTTTTTATGAAAATATGGAATCAAGTTATAATAGCTCTATTAATGTTCTTATTTGCTAATTCTAACATCTGTTTCAGTTCTGGGTTGGCTTTGAGTGATTAATTTATCTCTTTATTTTATAATGTATTTTTATGCCTTTTGCATACCTGCTAGTTTTTATCTAGGTGTCAGATACTGTAATTTTGTCTTCTTAAATTTTAGATATTTTTGTATTCAACTATCCCCCACCTCTCACTTTATTAAAAAATCTACTCAAAATGGATCAAGAACATAATATTAGACCTGAAACTATAAAACTACCAGAAGAAAACATAAGGAAAACACTTCAGGACATTAATCTGGGAAAAGGTTTTATGAATAAGACCTTAAAAACAGAGACAACAAAAGCAAAAATAAGCAAATGAGATTATATCAAACTAAAAAGCTTTTATACAGCAAGGGAAACAATGTAGTAAGAAGACAACCTACAGAATAGGAGAACATATTTGCCAACCATTCATCTGCAGGAGATTAATGTCTAGAATATACAAAGAACTCAAAACAACTGAACATCAAAAGTCATACCAAAATAAAATCTCCAAAATCAAGCAATCTAATTTAGGCAAATTATCAGAACAGGCATTTCTCAGAAGAAGACATACAAATGGCTAACGAATGTATGACAAATGCTCAATATCACTAGTCACTGGAAAATGCAAATCAAAACCACAATGAGGTATCATCTCACCTCAGTTAGGATAACAATTACCAAAAGCACAAGAAATAACAAATGCTGGCAAGAATGTAGAGAAAAGAGAAATCTTATACACTATTGGTAGGAATGGAAACTAGTACAACCATTATGGAGAACAGTATAGAGGTTCCTCAAAAAACTACAAATAGAACTACCATATGATCTAGCAATACCACCACTACTTTCCTTACCAAAAGAAAAGGAAATCAGTATGTCAAAGAGACATCTTCACCCTAATGTTTACTGCAGTACTATTCACAATAGCCAAGATGTGGAATCAACCTAGCTATCCAACAATAGATGATGAATAAAAAAATATGGTACATATACACAGTGAAATACTCTTCAGCCATAAAAAAAAATGTCATTTGTGGCAACATGGATGGAACTGGAGGACATTGTGTTCAGTGAAATAAGCCAGGAACAGAAAATTAAACACTGCATGTTCTTAATCATATGTGGAAGCTAAAACAAAGTAGATTTCATGGAAGTAAAAAGTAGAATAGAGGATACTGCAGGCTGTGAAGGGTGGGAGGAGTGGGAGACAAAGATTTGTTAAAGGATACAAAATTATGACTAGATAGGAGGAATGAGTTCTAGTGTTCTATAACACCATAGTATGACTATAGTTAAAAATAATATAGAATTTCAATTAGCTAGAGAAAGGATGTTGAATTATTCCAACACAAAGTAATAATAAGTGTTTGAGATAATAGATGTGCTAATTATCCTGATCTGATCACTATATGTCCTATATATCCCAACATCACTATGTAGCCCATAAATGTGTACAATGATTATATGTCAATTAAAAAATTTAAATTTAAAAATTATGAGTTAACTCCTGATGAAAGCAGAGTGTTGCCCATTTTTCTTCCAGAACACCAACTTCTCTCTTTTATTATTTTTGGAAACACTGATTTCTACCTAAAATAAGTTTCTATAGATTTTGATCTCTCTGGGGATTAACTGGCAATAAATTAAGTGTTATCTTATTCAATAATGAGGAAGAGAGGAGAACTTCTGTCCTGTAGGAAATATCATGGGGAAATAAACATCTCCTAGTATTTTTCCTGCAGTGTCCCCTCAGGACCCATTATCATTTCATGATGTGATGCAATGGGAGGTGTTCAGGTCTGGAGGTAGGAAGCATGCACGCTCAACTTCCAGCCAAGTCAGCAATTTGCAAAATGACTTGTTTCTGGGCCTCCATGACCTTGGCTATGAAACAGAGGAAAAATACCCCAACTCATCTATTCCTCTGAATCGCTGGGAAGGTCAAACACACTTATAGATATGGGCATAATAGGAAAAGGTTAAAAGCTGAATCTAGGAAGGTTATTCTTTAAGAGTTTCTTTTGATAAGTTAGGTAGAACTGTCATTTTACCTTTAGAAGGAAAGCTTTGTCTAACGATGCCACACTCAGGAACATTTTATTAAAGGAAAGACCTGGGATATGGTAGGAGAAACATGGTTTTGGGAGTTGAAACCAAATGGGTTCTGTAGCTTGATATATTTACTTATTTACATCTTGTTTTATTCCAGAGCTCACAATTTGAGCTCAGCCTTCCTAGCAATAATCATGGAGCCTGGATCCCATCCCCCAGTCTAGCTAAACTGTTTCCCCTAGATGAACGTTTTTATTCCTTGGCTCTGATCCTGTGTCTGAAATATCTCAACCCAACTGTATATGTCCCTCAAGAATTAGCCCAATTATCTTCTGGGAAGGATTCCTAACAGATTCAGATGTTCTTTTATCTATGCATCGTCTGAACTTTATGCTATTGATAAAAAGCTTAGTATATTGAAAGACAATTACTTTTTAAACATTTTTGCTGTGTTGTTATATTTTGAATCTTTCAAAAGCTGGGAAGAGGTTTAATTCATCTTAATATCTCAAACTCTTTGATGCTTAAAACATTTGAAACAGTTTTCATAGTTTTATTTTTTAAAGAAAAACTCCATTAGGTATCTTATTACATTTCAAAGAATCTTAAAATGATGCAATGGGGATAAATTAAAATAAAAGTCCCCAGTGCCTCAGGCCCTTGCAGTGCCTTACTCTAGGGGTAACCACCACTAAAAGCTGAGGAGTGTAGGAATCTCATTCACCTGTCCAAACTCAAGGAATGTACTTGGAGACACGAAGAACAGCAGAAGCGAGACTTTTATAGCAGTCTTGCAAGACGGGATATGTGGTAGGCAGGTACACCTGGAGCAGTTACAGCAGGTAATTTATCTCCTAGCACGCAAGTCCCTCCCCCAGTTCCTCACTGAGTACTATGTGGTTACAATTTTGCCGGACATTGCCTAAGTTGCATTATCCCCCTTATAAAGTTATACCCCATCCCCCTCCCCACTTAAGTTTCGATAAGGAAACTTTCTTCCCTTTTATAAGCTGACCCCTCCTCTACATTCTGTTCGCTTATCATGACTTTCTAGGTGCATGAGCCGTGTGGTTTGTCACGTTCGCAGGCTGGCTGCCAGTACTTAGATTTATTACGCTTTGAGAATGGACCATTTAAAATGTTTTCTCACAGGGAGCAGCACCCTCCAGACATCCATATGATATGCATGGGTATGCTTTATAGACACATTCAACTTTCTAGGAAAGACCAAACGGGATGATGATTTGCTTATTTCACAACTTACATTCTTTGCTGAATATGTTTTGTATTACATTTTAAATATTTTGCTTATTTATCAGTTTTTCTATTGGCAGACATATTTTCAAGTTTTACTATTAAGTACAAGGCTACAAAAAGTATCCTTGCAAACTTTCAATTTACTTCCCCTGAAATTTGAAAATGTTGCTTTCTAAGTGCCTTTAAAATGTTTGATTTATTCCCTCTCCTTCTTCACCAAGATAACAAGAACTTTAAATTTCAAAATGATCAGTTTGAAGAGTTGGCTTTCACAACTGTTTCCAAATAATCTTTCCCCATTCTAAATCTAACATCTTAAGACACAATTTCAAAACATTTTAGATATTAAACTAGTTTGTTCTCTAAGCTTGCTGATGAGTTGAAATTTTTCGAAAATGATTTTGAAACCATTTGAAGTGTTCCAAAATAACTTCTAAATATGTTGAGGCACTTGCAAACTCATCAAGCTTTTAAAAATATTTATAAAACATTTAAATAAAAATGATTAGAAATTGCATAAAAAGCACAGCATGTTGATTATATAGCTTTGTCATTTTTTTCCAGATTCTGTCTTCTAAGATTGGAGAATACATTTTGAATATGTTAGTTGTTTTTCACTGCAGGAATATAGACTATTTCTTGAACTCCTGGTCTCAAGCGATACTCCCGCCTCAGCCTCCCAAGTAGTTAGAACTGCAGGCATGCGCCAGCATGCCCTGCTAGTTTTTCCTTTTTTTGTAGAGACAGGGTCTCGTTGTTTTGCCTAGGCTGGTCTTGAACTTCTGGCCTCAAACAATCTTCCTGCCTTGGCCTCCCAAACTGCTGGAACTACAGGCAATAGCTGCTGCATCTGGCTTGAAATATAGGCTATTTCTTATCATCATGCTATTCTCTCTGCTTTTCTCCTATCTGCAATTGAACTTCTTTTTTCTTTACTCATTGAATATATATTTCTTGAGTGGTTGTCCAGTGTTCCAGGTGCTGGGACACAGCATTGAATATGAGACAAAAATGTCTACATTCACGGAGTTTGCATTTTAGTAGGGGATTTTTTTTTTTTTTTTTTTTTTTTTTGAGACAGAGTCTTGTACTGTTGCCAGCCTGGAGCACAGTGGTTCGATCTTGGCTCACTGCAACCTCCACCTCCCGGATTCAAGCGATTCTCCTGCCTCAGCCTTCCGAGTAGCTGGGACTATGGGTGTGTGCCACCACACCCAGCTAATTTTTATATTTTTAGTAGAGACGGGGTTTCACCATGTTGGCCAGGATGGTCTCCATCTCTTGACCTTGTGATCTGCCTGCCTTGGCCTCCCAAAGTGCTGGGATTATAGGCATGAGCCACTGTGCCTGGCCAGTGGGGGAGATTTTTAAATGATTTTTAAAATTGATTTAGAAAAATCAATTGATTAAGAAAAATATAGAAATTGATTAAGAAAAATGTAGAAAATAGTGATAAATTCTAAGGAGAAAAAAAGTAAGGCAAAGGAAAAGCATAGGAAGTATTAGGGGTAGGGCTTACAATTTTAGATAGGGTGGTCAGGAAAAGGCTTACAGAACATAACTTTTGAATAGAAGAACTGGAGGAAGTCAGGGGTTGTGTCATGTGGATATTTGAGGAAATAATTCTGAAGAGCAAATGCAAGGGTCCTGAGGAAAAATATGAATACGTCTGGAGGGTTTCGGGCACAGCTAGGAGACAGCATGGCTGATGCAGAGTGAACTAGGGGGAGAGTAATGGCAGGGAGATAACAGAGGTGCAGCACATCATTCAGGACCTTATAGGTCCTTGTAAAGACTGTGCAGTGTTTCTCCCCATTGTCTTAGGCTTGTTCCCCAAGGGAAATGGGAGTCTCTTGGAGGGTTTGGACTTGATCCGAATTATTTGACTTACACTTTGATAGGATTGCTTCAGCTGCTGTGTTGAGACATACAGGTGGCTAAAGGTAAAAGTGTGGGCTCAGTGGGGAAATAAAGCAGTAATTCAGGGGAGACAGGATAGAGGTACAGTGGAGGTGTGGAGCAGGGGTTATATTCTAGGTAAGATGAAGCAATAGTGGAGAGGATTTGCTGGTGGACTGGTTAGGAATTATAAGCAAAAGATAGGAGTCAATGCTTTAGGCCTAAGCCACTGAAAGGGTGGGTTTGACATAGAATGTGTTGTAATGTAGTGTAATGAGAAGACTATGGTAAGAGTGGGTTTGCAAGGGGACATCAGAAATTGGTTTGGGACATTCTACATTTGAGATAGCATTAGATATTCAAATGAAGATGTTAGGTGGGTGGTTGAATGTAGAAGTCTGAGTTCAGAAGCAAAGCCAGGACTGGAGATGTAAATTGAAGAGCCAACAGCACATAGATTACATGTAAAGCCATGAGGCTGGATGAGATCACCACGCACGAGTGTTAATATGCAGGGAAGGAGGTCCAAGAACTGGGCTCTAGTGTATGTCAGCAGTTTGAACTTAGGAAGATAAGGAAAACCAGGAAAAGAGACTGAAACTTCCCAGTTAGTGAAACAGGCAAGGATGCCCTGTCCTGTCAACTGAGCAAGAAAGTATTTCAAGGAGCAGAGAGGATAAACAGACCCAAGCATACATGCTATTAACACTTTTCCTGCCCTTATATTAGATCAATCCATGTTCTTAAGTTAGTTGAGCTTAACTGATGTTTGTATCTTTGCTGGAAGCCAGCAACTCTGATTCATTGTCCTATGGCTTATAGTTAGTGGGACAGCGTCTGGGCAAAGTAGGGACCCAGTAACTGCAGTGTCAAAACTATTTGAAAATAAACAATTTCAGTTTCAGAGGCAATAAATGTTGAAGTCAGCCATTGTGCAAGAGTCTTGAATTGATTTAGGACTTTCACAGAAGGACATGCTCCCAACAGAAATCAGTGCAGTGTTTCTCTCCATTTTCCAGGCAATGGGCCTTCCAAAACCAGTAAGGCATTCCTCTATATTGGAGGATCTTAAGAAAGTACATAATTGAATACTCATAATTCTTAGCCTCAAGTAATACCACCTGCCTTATGTTCTGTAAAAGGTCAATGAAATTTATCACCACTGATTTTTATGATTACAAAATATTTTATACAAACAATCCATAAATCTATGAGTCACTCTGTGAATATTGACAAACAGCCTATTGTGTGTTCGGAATGGGGAGATGTGCTGTGGAGAGTTGAAAGCACTGATACTCATTGATATGCATATGCAAACTTACCCCTTTTCTTTCTAGTAGCAGACATTACTAGTTGATTGCCAAACTCTATAGTGCTAATCCTGAATGTGGTATAAAATCCTTCTCTAGAAAGCCATTAACAGTTGGAGTTCACCCATGAGATGAGAGTCATTTGATGTTCCATATATTGGATTTCATGAAATGGGTACAGTGAGGCATTTAGAGCAAAATGGAGCACAGTCATAAGAAATGGAAAGCAGTCTCCTTTTTATGTGGACAGGACATTGGAAATTAAGTCAGGAGCACTGGGTTCAAGCACCTGTTCTGCTAGTGGGAATGTAATTTGGGGCAAGTCACTTCAACTTTTGGACACTTTTATTTTGGATAGCCTTTATGCAGACAGAATATTTTTACAGCAGGAGTTTCTTTATACGTGGGATATTGGAGTAGATTAAGAGGTTAATATTTCTCCTCCCCAGACTCCTGCTGTTAAACCTCTGTTGAACTTTTTCTGTACCATGCGTTCTGCTAAAGGGCTTTATCTGCATCAAACAATTTAATGTTCCCAGTGTCCCTATGTGGTAAGTACTATTGATATCCTCCTTTGTAGGTGGAAAAAACTAAGGCACAGAGGGGTAAAGTAATTTGCCCAAAGTCCCACAGCTAAAGTACCTGAGTTTGAATCCTAACCCAGGCTCTCTGACCTCCAAATGACTCCAAAGTTCACTTACTGAACTGCTGCACTGTGCTGAGGTCCTTGTGGCTTTCAAACTTTTTAAAAAGAAAGTAGTGTTGCTGTGGCTAAAGCCAGGGACGTGCAGCACAAGACTTGGCATCTCTTTTGTGCTCCTCCAGGCCCCCACTTCCTCTGAAGCATTTCTGTAAAACCTGAGAAATCCAAGAAACAGCCTGAGAACCCTGGGGCTGGAAGACCTCTCTGGCTTTTCAGCTTCCATGTTCTCTTTGTAAGTGACTAATATAGCAACATAAAATATCAGCATTAATTCTTCTGCCCTCAAGGGGACCACTTAAATCATAGATGATGCTAACTTGAATCCTGGCTTTACAAAACACAGCAATTAGGAAGTGATTCTTCAAGGCTGTTCTGGAAGCTGCCAAGGATGTTGTTTGTTAAATTATTTGGTATCTTCACTCTGGGGATCCCCGGGAGGCATCTTTCTCTGGCCTCTGTGTTAAGAGCTCCTCTTGAACACTGGTATGCTTTAGTCGTATGGACCTTGAATCTGATAACCTACTGTGACTTCCTTGACATACTAACTTTTAGAAAACTCAGAGCCAAATTAGTGGCAGAGTCATAGGGAGTTTACTGAATTAGCTTATAGCTCTAAATCACTTTCTTCCTTTTGTCTAATTTTTATTCCTTTTAATTTATTTTTCTGTGACGTGCACATTTTTGGAAGCCATCTCAAATCCCTTTTGGAATAGAGTGGGCTATAAATGAAGAAAAATTATTCTCTTCAAAAAAGAATTTCCTGCAAATGACTGTGTTAATGCTGGGCTCCCTTAATTAGTTTAAAGTCTTGGATGAATGAGTTTTTCATTGCTTTTCATAGTATTTTAAATTTCATCGTAAAGGTAATCTAATATTGCTGGAGATAAAAGGAAATAGGATCATATTCAACTACTTCCAAGCTGTCATAATGTATACTGGCCAAAGTGGAGTGCAAGAGTCATCATTTAAGATGAAGGAATGAAGGTGAAGCAGGAGAAAAAGGAAATAGATCTCAAGAAGAGAATTCCTATTAGTTGAGTCCCTATTTTGTGCTAGAGACTGTGCTGGGTTTGTCATATACATTTTATTTTTTAAACCTCATTGCAAATTTATGAATTGCTATTCCCATTTTACTGACGAGAAAACTGACATTCAGCGAGGTTAAAGGAGAGAAACAAGAATATGGTGGTTCGATGGCATCCGGAATTCAAACTACGATCATCTCTCCAGCGGATCTCGCTGTCTGCACTCTAGCGCCCCCTACAACTTACTCTTCACACTGCAGTCAGAGTGATCCAAATTGCAAATTTGCTCATACTTTCTGACTGCTTAACACATTATGTCTTCCTATTGTTCTTAAGATAAAGACTAAACTCTTGACCATGGCCTTATGACTGCATGGTCTAGCCTCTGTCAACTTTTCCAGCCTCAACTCTCACCATACTCTTCTTTTCCTCTTATTAGCTGCCACAATAGATAGTATGTATTAGAATCATCTAGAGAGCTTGTGAAAACACAGATTGCTGCACTTCTGCCCCCCCAAGATTCCGATTCCGTAGATCTGGGATGGGGCCTGACAGGTACATTTTTGACGCTTTCCTGGGGGATGCTGATGCTGCTGGCCTGAGTAGTACACTTTGAGCAGCACTACCGACCACATTTTAGTCCAACATTGAGCCTTTGTATCATGGTCAGCAAACTTTTTCTGTAGAGGACCAGATGGTAATACTTTCAACTTTGCGTTTCATTTGATTTCTGTCCGAATTACTCAATTATGCCTTTTCAGCTCTGCCATTGTAGTGTGAAATCAGCCATAGACAATACAGAATGAGTGTAGTTGTATTCCAATAAAACTTTATTTACAAAACCAATGATCGGTTGTTTGTGTATACAAATCATGAGCTGAACAGAGCTTGTGCACATGCCATTTTTCCTCTGAGTGGAATGTTCTTCCTCTCCTTATTTGCCCAGTTAACTCTTTCTTGTCTTCACTCTTCATATCAATCATATCCTCCCCTTACCTTTCTCAGTTTCTCCCAGGCATTCGTAGCATTATTCACTCATTCAATAATATTTAACAGATGCATTTTTAAGTGCTGGGAACTATTCTGGGTACTAGGAATATGCAAAAGAGGAAGACAAGATTTTCGTTATTTTGGGACCTCCATTTATTTTAGTCGGGGAAGATATACAATAAAGAGGTAGACAAATAGGAAGTTAAATAAGATTCATTGGAAGATATTAGAAAAAAATGAAGTGATATGAAAAATCAAATGATGACTTAGGAAGGAGTCCCTCTCCTTAGCAGTGACTGGCATAGTTCAGTTTTGCATTTGTTTTTAGGACAATTTAACTCATATGGTTCTCCCTGATCAGATTGAAAGTTTTATGAAGCAGCACCTCTACCCACTATTGTTTCCTTATTGCCTAGCAAAGAGCCTAATGGAGAAAAGAGCTCTATAACTACTTACAAAATTGAGTTCTGGATTTAATGAGCCACCTCTGAAACTGTTTTATTTATTCTTGCATAAAATTCATATTCAACTGTGTTGATTGCTGGGATATAAGATTTGTTTGTTCATTAATTCATTGATCCAATATTTGTTGAACACTTATTATATGCCAAGCTCTGCTCTTGGTCAGGGGACAAATGAATTGTCTAAAACAGAAAAAGATTCTTGCCTTCATGGAGTTTTTACTTTCTAGTTGAGCGGTGGTGAGGCAGAGAGTGAATACTCAAAACATATACTGTATGAGATATAAATCAATGTGAAAGATAAAAATCAAGTTGGGAACAGGAGGTAGAGAGTGTTGGATGCGGAAGACTATTTTAAATTGCTATTTTAAATAGAGTGGGGAGTAAAGTATTGCTGATAATGTGACATTTGCATGGGGACCTGAAGAGGTGAAGGAGTGAGGCAATGAACCAAGTAAATATCTGAGCCTTCCAAACAGAGGGCAAGTAAGTTCAATGGCATTGAGCTGCCTGGCACATGCATGGAACAACAAGGAGAGCTTGGTGGCCAGCGTGAGTAGACCTCACCTGTTTTGGAAATCAGCTCCATTTCAGACGTTAGGTCTTAAATGAGACCAGTGGCTTTATTTGGAGGAATTATTAGGTAAAGTTTAACTGGATCATGTCTTTTATATGACATATAATAGCATACATTGCTGGTTATTTTCCCATATCCATTTTTCCTTCTCCTAAAGTAGTGGAACTTCCAATTTTAGTGAAGGATATAACTCTTACAATAAGGGCATTTTCCAGCCTCCTTTGCAGCTGGGTGTGGCCACGTTGCTAAGATCTAGCCAATAGGCAGGATACAAGTAAAAGTGGTATACACAACTCAAGCAAATGTCTTTAAGGGGGAAGAAAACATTTTTTTTCCTTTGCCTTTTTTCCTTCCTGCTGGCTAGAATAGGGATATAATGGCCAAGACTCCAGTAGTCATCTTGGACCTCACAGAAGTAGCCACATTCCAGAAACAATGCAGCAGAAGGCTGGAAGGTGACAGAGTTCCTTAGTATCTGCAGAGCCACATATTGGCCCTAGACACTCATGTCTAGAAATTTTATGGGAGAGAATAAAACTTTCTCAGTTCTAAGCCCCTCTTAATTTGGGTTTGAGGTCACATGGGTCACATGCAGCAAAACCTAATTATAACAAATATATCTGGATTTTATGGAGCCATGGAGGTCTAAGAAAATTGAGAACAAATATAGTGTTTATGAGCCCTAAAACTAGATAAAGTCAGAATGATAATGGTGTATGTGTTTCAAAACAAAATTTCTTTTATTGTTTGTTTTTACTAGAATGCAATACTTGCTCATTTTAAAAAGAACAGACAGATAAAAACAGCTTTATTACTTCTAGCCCAGGGGGTCCACCATCACCCCTTGTGATCGCCCTACCCTACACCTTTGTAAACTGTGCTCTTGTGAACAAACCCTCCAAGGAATATGTATATTGAGTATGTCACCTATTTTGTGCTGAGCTGCTGATTGATGAGATCAACACCTAACCAATATGTGTTAATGAAATCAGTAATATTTTCAAAAATATTTTTTGTTGAAAACAACGTATACTCATTCTTTCTATCATATAAAATCCTTTGTTAAAATTCTTTTAATATGGCAAAATTAAACCCCTATTTAGACTTGCTTAGAAAAATAAGTCCTAAAATATTTATTCTATTATTCATATTTCAGGTTTAAACTATTACAGAGGGAGTAAGATAGGACCTTCTTCAATGGGCATTCACCATCACAACTTGAGCCCAACTTGAGCCCTTGACCTGCACAAAATCTCATGATATATTTGTATTTGTGAAGATGGGCAATGGTTTAATTTATTTTCAAAGTTAATTTTTCAAAATTATAAGAACATAAATTAAAGGCACTTTGAGTTATATTGTAAACCAAATAAATTAGTTCTAGTCTTGACGTGCATAAATTATACCTGGTATTTAGGAAGAGAAATGTTCCTCATGGCCATTGATGGGCCCTCACCCTGTAGTTTATAAATCAAAGGTACAATTTGAGAATAAAATATTCTTTATGAAATAGAATGTCAAGAGCTCCTTGTTAAATTTGCTGTAGCAATTAAGTTCTCAGGGGAGAAAATGCCTCTTTTTCAATATTTTATTAACTCTGTCATTCAGTACTCCATTTATAGGAGCAACTCTTCACAGTAAGTACACATTAGGATGACTTTTCACCTCCATTTAAATGAAAAGTTTGAGAGGAGGAATTGGTTCCTGTCCACTCACTTGAATAGTAATAGAGACTGGATCTGTGCCAGTTTGCAGAGAGGAGAGGACAGGGTAAGAAAAGTATGTGGCCAACCTGACCCAGGCTGGCAGTACAGAGGTGAAGACATCCCCAGGGGCTGCACATCATCTGGGGCAGGTATCTCCAAGTGCCACTGACGTTTTCTCCTAAATTATGTCACTGGCGCTCGTTTCCATCCAAGCTTCAGATTCTGACTGATCAAACGTTTTGGGTAAAAATGTGATAGTTTTGTGTTGTTTATCTTGGTTTTTAGAGCAGGAAGAGAGGGTATGTGTGTGTGAGAGAGAAAGACAGAGATAGAGACAGAGGTGACAGAGACAGACTACTATAAATGCAACTGTCTTTGGCTTCTATAATCATTGCCAGGAAAATAGTCACATTAGGGAGGTTATCTCCCTCTGGAATAAGGAGCACTGGGTTTGGAATTAGGCAACCCTATGCTTAAATTTGACCTTTAATGATGACCCAAAGTGCACCTTGAGTAACCTTCTTTAAGCCTCAGTTTTTTCACTTATTAATTAGTGATGCTGTTTTCACAGGGCAAATGTGAGGTTAAATAAGTGAATTTCATGTAAGTGAAGATACTTGCTAGGCTATAGAGCATGTCAGTGTCCTCCGGCAGAATGTCCTCCACCAGGAACACACCTGTCATTGAACAACTGGGGTTCAGTTCTCACAGGAGGAAAGAACTGTTCCACAGGGAACTATAGGGTGTCTCAGTAAGGGGGTGTCAGGAAGGACTTCTATAAGATTTCACTTTGTGTCAAGGTTTTGAGGAGGGCATAAGGAAATAGGGCTTCTCTCTGGATTGGAGGCTGTCAAACGGTGGGCAATTCTATGAATGCATACCTTAAGTAATCTTATCTAGAGGGAGAACAGATTAGAGTGAGGCTGAAGCTATAATTGATAAAGAAGAAGCCCTCACTCATATTAGTGAGGAAAGGGGCTGTCTTGTTATTTTTGTGGTCTGGGCCATCGTCACGCTTTGTTTGTGTTCAGACATAATTACATAATGGTCTTGTTTTTGTCTCGATCGTGTCTGGTCATGGAGTGGCTTTGTCTGATGTTAATGTTCTGTGAAATTGTTTATGTTCAACAGGAGAACACCAAGGTCTAGCCAGAATGCCTGGTCAGGTCCTGGATGCCAGGGGCTGCTTTTCTCTTTCTCAGGCATTGTAGAAAAGCAGGATGCTTTGTGTTTGCAATTGTACAGATACAGAGTCGGTGCTCCTTCGTGTTTGGGTGTATGTGTGTGTGTGTGTGTGTGTGTGTGTGTGTGTGTGTGTGTGTGTTTTCAAGCCTCAGCAGTGTGTGGGGTTGCCATTCACTGGTAAAAACACATCTTTTAATCGATTGAGATACTGATGTGGTTTAGTAGCCATGCTATAGATATTCCAGTGTCCTCACTGAATATTTCCCCTTCTCAAGGAAACTTCCTTGCTGAGGAGAAAGACTATGCTTTGTGCTAGGTGGATCCTCCCCCTCATTCATCACAGCTGAATGCTTCAGGGCTGGGCCCTGACCCAGAAGCAGCCAGTCCATTGGATGAACAGACCTAGGACCCTGAGGTCGGCTTGGACCAACCAGATTATTTTCTCAGAATTGGAAAACAAAGAGACTGAATCAGCTAATGACAGGGAGCAAAAGACCATAGAGTGCATGGGGAAGAAAATGGGAAAACTGAAATGCAAACTGACATTATTAGGGTTATGAGAGAAAGCCCAGATGGATAGAATAAAGAGAATAAGAGAACAGAAGCCCAGAGAGAAGCGGAGTTTCCATGATAGAAGGACTGGCCGCAGGGCTTTCTCAGGACCCACCACTTTCCAATTTTAGCCTTGACCATACTATGGTAAATTTATTTCTCATGAACTAACTCAAATGGACCCCTGTGGTGTTCTGCAATAAGAGTGGTATTGCCTTAAGTAATTGTCTGCAAGGTTAGAGATGTTAAGAACTACACATATCATCTAGCCTTTGTTTTCCAGTTGAGGAAACTTAGTCTAAAACAAATAGAATTATCTGCTCAAGCTCCCAGAACGCGTTGGTCCTTTAAATAGACAGAATAGATAATTGCCTGCAAGTGATTTGAAAAGCACAAGAAAGACCTTCTCCTTTCCTCTCTCCGCCCCCGCCCCCCCCCCCACCCCCCGCCCCAGTTCCTCAGGCTGTTTGTTGCAAAGGTTAAATTAGTTTGCATGTGTTTAATCCTTACCACAGTGCTTGGTGCGTAGTAAGAGCTAAGTACATGGTACCATCACAAATGTGTTATAAAGCCACAGTTTCGAGTCATTTATGCTGGGTTCTAGAGCCAGGGGGAACAGGTGGTGCTCTTAATGAGTCATGGTAACTAGGCTGATTAGATTAACTGTAACACAGCAACCAGAAGATATGATCAACAGTACTAGATTGATATCATTTGTGCTGATTGTTGGAAATAAAAACTATCTTACATTAGTCTAGCATGTACATTAGTCTAGCATGTCTACCTATTATAGTTCCTTTCACAGACACCTACACTGTTGTGTTTTCATCTTCATTTTACAGATGTAGAACCAAAGGCTCAGAGCAGCTGAAAGACAGGTAAGGGTGCTCTCCTTGTAGGGAATAATGGGAGAACCCAAGGCACTTGGAGGTATGCAAGAGTGTGCCAAGGTGCGGTGAACTTTCTCCTAACTTTACCATTTTGCGCAAGACCAGCTGTCCATACCCAGGAACTTGCAAATAAAGGGCACTCTCTCCATCTGGCTGTGGGTGTAATTCTTCTCTGTCCAGGCTTAATGTCACCAGCATGATTAGTGCCTATATCAGGAAATCGCGACCCACTCTTCCCATTCATCTTTGTCTCTGCAGATGATGAGGAGAATGGCAGTTTGAGGTTGGAGAACATTTCTCCCATTATGAAAGCTCCCCTTGTGGGGCCAGCCAAGCCTCCAGGTCAACAGAGGTAGGAAAGAGGTTGCTATGTGAATTTTTGCGGTGCAATAGGTGAAGTTTATTTGAAAACTTCTTTTGAAAGCTTGGGATATGTGAAGTCCTATTACTTTCAAATAATCATTTGAAAAGCTATGGGTTCTGGGTATATGGATTCCTGTTGCTCCTTAGGAACAGAGCAAAGGGTGCTGAACTTGGGAGGCGGGCTGCTTGCTAAGCCTGGTCGTGGTCAGGGGTTTGTCCAGTCAGACAGCCACATCTTTGTTGAAAGGAGAATATCTTTTAACAAAATGACTCTTTAAGAAACTACCTATGTGGACTGAATGATTAAATTTCCTAAGCTTTCTGACAGTTCTAAAACTAACTCTCAGCATATTTTTAAAGCTTAAGATATTTATTTTGATCAAAGTACTTTTATTCACATGTGAAATTCACTTAAGAGACATCTACTACTAGTCTGAACTTTTGCACATAACCCCACTTAAGACCATAAGAACTTAATTGTAACATAAATTTTGGTAGCTGTTTCACGTGTCAAGTACCCAATATCTGTTTATACTTATTGCCATTTTTAAAAATAAAAAATAAAGTTTCATCTAAAATAGAATATATAATTTATATTTATAATACACAGTAAATATAGTTTGGAATTTATACAAAATGCATCTGTGTAGAATCATAAAGTCAATCTGGATATTAAATGGTTTTCTTCATATCTTTTGGACTATGAAGACAGTTGAGTAATATTGAAGCATCCTAAGTAATGAGGTATTGTTAAGAAGAAAGCAGGTCTGAGATTTTTTTTTTCCTGGAAAAAGTTAGTTGAAAAATTTCAACTACCTTTGCCTGTTAGGGTTAATTTCCTCATGTTTTTACTGATGCTGTTGTCCACAAACAAAGCAGTTTACTGCTTGGGTGTGTGTGTATGTTTATATATATCTTTTCAAATGTGTAAAATTTTCCATAAATGTAGACAGATACCTACTTGAGTATTTTTGAACTGACTTCACTCTAATATAATTTATCTGACATTACAGCTATCCATCCACCCTGACAATTTGACCCTTCTCTCCTGGTTTAAAATCATTAATCTTTATTTCATAAATCAAACCAGAGAATTAAATGACATCTTGGTGATATGAATAGTATAGATTCATTTTCAATAGGTTGCTTTGATCTTCTTTTTTAAGACAGTGTCTTTATCTTGCCAACATGACCTTCTTTTCAGCCTGCTATTATCTGAAAAATAGCCTTTGCTATTCTTTGGAACTTTTCCACTCTCTGTGGCCTCCAATGAATTTATCATTGTTCAGACATTTAGTTTTGCTCCCACAGAAGTATAGAAGTATTTTTTTTACAAGCCTCAACATGCTTTCCAAAATACAATAGCGATTGTTAGCTAATCATTATTGTGTGTGGAGCAGACAAAAGCTCTTTAAAATGAGTGTAGGTTTGCTCTCTGGCAACAAAAATTCAAACTCATTTTTTCCCATCATTTCCTGGCAGCAATTGAAGCTGCAACTTGACTTGAACCTCTGATAAGAGACGAAAAAAAAAAAGAAAAAAGAAAAAAAGAAAAAACTGAATGTTAGTGAGAATCATTTATTATGTTTTGTGGACATACAGGATTTTCTGAAAAGCCTTTCTGTTTGGATAATTTCCCATAATATGACTCTTTTCCACCCAAGGTGGGAGCCAGTCGTACATTTTCCTAGCCTCTCTTGCTGCTGGATGCAGTCATACGGCTTAGGCTTCCCACCAATATGATGCACGCACAGGGGAGATTTTGATGTGAAGTGACCAGAGGAAGCAGCAGAGCACGAAGTCCATTTACTGGCAATAGTGGTGGTGGAGGCATTCGGCTTTTGGAGGCAGGTGTAGGGGAGATTCTTGGTGTTCGAGGCCTGACTGTGGACTGAGCTGCAGCCTCTGAGTCCCAGGGACAGTGGGACCTCTGCTGGTGCAGTTCTGAAGTGTGGTTGCTGCACAGCCTCTCAGCCACTCTGCAGACTCTGAGCTACCAAGTATCTTTCAATACATTCTGTTGTTTCCAAATGGTGCAATCAATCAGACATATCTAGGTATTTTTACCTTATCAACACTTGAATATGATTTTTTCATGGGAAAACACATAAAGGAATGGTGTAAGAAGAATCTAAACAATTGTTTATGGAGTCTTACCAAACAGTGAACTTGGGTGTGTGTTTAATTAATTATAGCAATTATAAAAAAAAAAAACCTTTTTGCTTGGGACAAGCACACTCTTTTAGTCAAGGGTGGTGGCTAGAAGCAAAGTACCATCTCTGACTCTGGGCTCTTTGGGGTCATTGTTTTCCTGGGTTCTACCTTTGATTTGCCAAGCTTTCATTTGTGGCTGGACTTTTATGTCAAGAAACAGCCTAATCACTGGAAGACAGCTTGGGGCTCATGTCTCTCTGCAGTTTAAGTTCATTTTCTGAAATGTGAGGCTTCCTGCCCTAATTAATACCATCAGGATTGCTGGCATCATGGTGTTTTGTGGTTCTGTCCTTGAGTCTTGCTCATAGTCTGCTGCTTTGAGTCTTCCACTTAAGAAGGACATCTGCTATGGGTTGGCAGAAAAGCCACGGTGCATCACAGATCGAGTGGACTTTGCACTACACTGCTTAGTGGTGCTGGGCTCTGAAGCCTCCAGTTGGTCCAGAGGTTGGGTCATGCTGACCTGCACTCCATCCCTGAGCTGCCCTTGGATTCTTTTCCTAGGTGACACCTTCTTTTGTAGTTATTTGCCTTCCCTAGAGTGTGAGCTACTTGGAGGCAGGATTACTACCTTGGCTCCTTCTTTAGCCTCAAGCTACAGAACGGTGCTGGACATAGTCTCAGTACTTAAGGAGGCATCATAGGCCCTGGTGTCCTGAGGGACACTGGTCTTAGCTGCATGAATCCGGAGATGCTGGCATTTTCTGGCCATCTCTCTGTTCTTGCTCGCTCCCGTGGCCACATTGACCAGGAACCAAGCCCATCCATTTGATCTCCCTGGGAGACCTGCTTTTATTTTATGTCTGAGATCTCTCACAAATCCCCTTCATGATGTTCTTTGCTTATCAGGCTATTCAGGTAACTCCTCTGGCCTTTTAGGGCATGTAATTGTTTGGGCCCCTAAATAAGAAAAGATTCCCTTTTTTATGATTTTTGCCGTTTCTCCTTTTTCAAAATAGGTCTCATCTCTTCTATAACTGCAGGGCAATGGACAAAAGTTGCTGTTAATTGGCTAAGGCCACACTACGTTTTAAACCACGGTGGTCCTAAGAAACAAAATAAATAAGCAAAAGCCTTTGGAATCCTTTACATTCTGTGTATTCATTTTGATTGGATTACATCTGCATGAAGTGCAAATAGTTGCTTGAAAAATAAAACATTTATTCCACTATTTAACTCTCTAAATACAGGTATCTGAACACTCAGGATTATACCCAAATCACAGAATATTAAAATGTGACAACCAGAAAGGACCTTAAGTCTTTTCTTATACCATGTGTCTAACAAAGAACATGTATCCGTAATATAAAGAACTTGTACGACTGAAAAAGAGGAAGCAAAATATCCTAGTAAAAGTGGGCTAAATATTTGAGCAGACATTTCAGAAAGAAATATACCAATGGGCAATAAGGACATGAAAAGATGGTCAGAATAATTATTCCTTAGGGAAATGCAAATGAAAAACATAGGGCATAGGGTGATAATACTACAGAACCATTAAAATAGCTAACATTAAAAAGATTGACCACACTAAGTGTTGATGAGGATGGCAGGAATCAGAGCTCTCACACACTGCTGGTGGGAATGTAAAATGTATAGCCACTTTAGCAAAAGCTTGACAGTGTTTTTTAAAAGAGTTAAACAAATACCTGTTGTATGAGCCAGTCATTCCATTCTTAGGTATTTATACAAGAAAAATAAAAAGCATATGTCCGTGTGAAGACTTATACCCACATTTTCATGCCAATTTTATTTCTAATAGCCTTTTTAAAAATTATTGTAATTTAAGTTTTAGGGTACATGTGCACAATGTGCAGGTTTGTTACATATGTATCCAAGTGCCATGTTGGTGTGCTGCACCCATTAACTCGTCATTTAGCATTAGGTATATCTCCTAATGCTGTCCCTCCCCCCTCCCCCTACCCCACAACTGTCCCCAGAGTGTGATGTTCCCCTTCCTGTGTCCATGTGTTCTCATTGTTCAATTCCCACCTATAAGTCAGAACATGTGGTGTTTGGTTTTTTGTCCTTGCGATAGTTTACTGAGAATAGCCTGGATAGAAATGACCCAGATATCCATTAACAAATGATGTTATACTCATACAATGAAAAGCTACCTAGCAATCAAAAAGAATCAACTGTGGGTACACATACATCATGAATGACTCTCAAAATCATTATTCTGAGTAAAACATTTTGGGCCACAAAAGGGGTTTATAACATATGATTTCATTTATACAACATTCTAAAAAATGTAAGTTAATCTTTAATGTCAGAAAGAAGATAAATGATTGCCTGGTACAGCAGTGGAGGGAGGGATGAATTTCAAGAGGCACAAGGAAACTGTTATCATTTATTTTACTGTATATATTGCCCTTGTCCAGATTACATTTAGCACATTTTCCCCTTATAAGTAGAGTTTGAAAATGCACTTCCTTTTTCACATTTCCTGCCTACATTATTCCTAATAAGAAAATTGCTTGGATGCTTGTCTTTTCTACACGATGACAGTTATTTTCGTCATCCATTATAATTTGCCAATTAATGAGAATCTTTTATACTTTTTCTTTTACTCAACCAGACTGTATATGCCCATTCATTCTGTGTATACCTTTTGTTTTTTTTCCCTTTTAAATGACCCAGAAATTCAATAAAAGCAATGCAGTGAAGGAAAACAGCTTTGTCTGCCCGAAAGGAGTCACCCAATAAAATTATAGCTTTAATTTTCAGCCTGACCTTTCTTGTAATTTGTTTGAAATTTTATGATTTCAAAAGAAATAGACTGTTCACTGAGGAATGCACCATCCACCTTCCCAGGGGAGATTTTGAAAGCCAAAGCTCTGAGTCTAATAACCTAATGGCAACAGCAACATTGCTATTTGTTGTCCGTTTCTATCTCTATAAAGACTGGTCATATAGTCTTTCAGTCATATCATTTTCAAAGTTACCTATTGGCATTTCCCTGACTGTAAAAGAATCTTGGTACAGGCCGGTATTTCTCAATCTTTCACATGCATATAAATCACCTGGGGATCTTGTTAAAAGGCAGGTTTTGATTCGGTAGGTCTGGAGTGTGTCCTGGGAATCTGTATTTCTAACAAGTTCACAAGAGATTGCCCATCCTGCTGGTCCATAGACCACGCTTTGCATAACAAGGGCATAAATAATACCAAAATAACACAAAACCCTCATATTATTCGAGTTTGCTTTCAAAGTAAATTCCACTCTGTGAGGAGATAACAACTCAGCTTAGAAAATATTTAAAGTAGAGCATCCAAAATCTTGCCAATTTCTTTGGATTTTATTATCAAATAGTCATCATGGACATATTGTCTATTCTTTCTGAAGATGAGACCAGCCAGGAACCAGAGCCAGCTAAGGGGCCTAAGGGAGTACAGAGAGAGAGGGATACTAGAGCCTCTCTAACCTATGCTGCATGTGCAACACGAGGATTGTCTTTAACGTGATAGATTGAAGCCTTAGGCTAATTTTCAACCCTTTCTGCATCCATACCCTTTTCTCTGCAGCTTTGCAGTGGAATAGTGGCAGTTCTACTCCTTGACTTTGGGCTTGGCTGTAACTGGTTTTAGCCAGTGGGATGTTAGCATATAACATGAGCAGAGTTTCAACTTGGACTTGTGCAATGCGACCTCAGCCTCCTGCATTTTTACCTTTGTCATGAGAACAACACGCTCAGGTGAGCCTACTGGTCTCAGCAGGAGGATGAGAGGCGTGTGGAACACAGCTGCCTCTGGCTGAATTAAATGTAAATCAACTCACTCCAGCCAACCTTCAGACACTTCAGACATACTAAGTGTTTTTTTTGTTGTAAGCCACATGAATTTGAACTCATTTGTTACACAGAAATAGCTACCTGACTCACCGGAGCAAGGGGTCTGATACAGTAGGACACTGAAGATGGATAGTTAGTGAGTTACTGAGGGCAGATCAGGAGTTGGAGATCTGAAAAAGGTAAGAACAGAGATAGGAGGTGATATGGTTTTGTGCTGTGTCCCCACTCAAATCTTATCTTGAATTTAATCCCCAAGTGCTGATTATTGGATTATGGAGGAGGTTTACCCCATGCTGTTCTTGTGACAGTGAGTGAGTTTTCATGAGATCTGATGGTCTAAAAGTGTGGCATTTCCCCCTCTTTCTCTCTCCTGCCACCATCTGAAGAATTTCCTTGTTTTGCCTTTACCTTCTGCCATGATTGTAAGTTTCCTGAGGCCTCCCCAGCCATGCGGAACTGTGGCTGAATTAAACCTCTTTCCTTTATAAATTACCCAGTCTCACATAGTATCTTTATAGTAGTATGAAAATGAACTAATACAGGAGGTCAAAGCAGATGAAACAGAATGGAGTCAAGGTTGATATCAACAGTTGGATTTTTAAACATTTTTGGTGTACACTTGTAGAGTAGATGACATATAAAGGTGAGCTGAGATGGGATAGATGGAGACTGTTTTAAGCCAACCAGGACTGGGTCTGATGTAACAGGATGCTTTTTCTCATTGAGTTCTTGGCTGCTTGTGTCATGGAGAGAAGATAAAGAGGGCTGGGAGAAAACACTTAATTGATAAAGTAATTAAATTTGAGCATGAATTAACTGAAAACATGCATCTTCTCCTGTTGCTTACCTGCTTGTGATGACAAAGCAACATTTTTTCTCCTGTATTTGATAAAAAATGCAGAGAGATCTCACCAAATCACTAGGCATGTGGTATTTGGGCTGTTAGTCATGGGTTGCCATACCCCACATATAGGAAGTTCTTGACATTCTTGTAGTTGTTAATTCACTGACTGACTCATTATTTGAAATGTGCTTGTCACGTTTTTATGTGTCCTCATGGATTTGACATTCTTGCATGTAAAACATGCATCCATCCTTTTATTATAATTGTTATAACAGTTAAAAAGGAAAAGCACAATGAGATCTTCTATGCTTGGAAGAAAGGGTTGCTTATAGTTTGGGAATCAGTGAGTATTTATTTGAGACGAAATTGTATTTAAATTGAAATTTGAAAGGAGTGGGAAGAGCAGTCTATGTGATGGGAACAGTATGTGCAAAGGACCTTAGGTCATGTGGAAAATGGAAGATGGTCCTTTGGAAGATGTATGACCGATTTGAGGAAATGAAAGGTCAGTTTGGCTGAACAGTGAAGAAAAAGGGCAGATGCCTTATGGGCATGGCCAGGTTAAGAGTTTGGATTTTATTCTAAGACTCATTGAGAGTAATTGAAAGGCTTGAAGAGGAGAGCAACATTACTGAGTTTCTGTTTTAAAAGATTACCCTGGCTCTAATATGCAGAATGCATCAAAAAGGGATAAAAATGGAAGATGGAGCTTGCAGTGGTCCATGAAAAAGAAAATCTTGGCTTGGACTATAGTGGTGGTAGTGGATTTGGAGAGCTTTGCCCTGGAGTTATTTAGAAAGAAGAATCAGGCCGGGCGCGGTGGCTCACGCTTGTAATCCCAGCACTTTGGGAGGCCGAGGCAGGCGGATCACGAGGTCAGGAGATCGAGACCACGGTGAAACCCCGTCTCTACTAAAAATACAAAAAAAAATTAGCCGGGCATGGTGGCGGGTGCCTGTAGTCCCAGCTACTCGGAGAGGCTGAGGCAGGAGAATGGCGTGAACCTGGGAGGCGGAGCTTGCAGTGAGCCGAGATTGCGCCACTGCACTCCAGCCTGGGCGACAGAGCGAGACTCCGTCTAAAAAAAAAAAAAAAAGAAAGAAAAATCAGTGGTTCTCAACATTGTTTAGGGTGTCATGAGTAAGGAAGGAGGAAGACTGTCTCTGACCTGGTTTGCAACAGCTGATTATGCCATTCATAGAGACAGAAGACTTTGAAGAAAAATGGGTTTGGGCATAAGATCAACAGTTTAGTTTTATATATGTTGATTTTGAGGTACTTGTGATATAACCAAGGGGAAAAATCAAGTAGAGAGTTGAGCATATTGTTTTTTAGCTCAGAAGAAAGCTATGAGTCGCACACATCACTTTGCAGGTTATTGGCATAGAGATGGTAGTTAAGTGAAGGGTATGAAACTGGGAGAAAAGATTGTAGAGACATCTTTGAGGACTATCAACATTTTAGAGGGAATTAGTGGGCAAAGGAGGCCAAGAAGGAAAGAGGAAAACTGCAAGAATGCAGTGCCATGAAAGCACATGGTAAACTATATTGAATGCACCAGAGAGCTAAGTCAGCTGAGGCATGAAGCAGGTCTGTTGAAGTTAGCAATGGGGAAGTCATTAATAAATTTAGAAAGAGTCACACAGCAAGATGGAGGCAGGAGCCAGATTGTAGTGGGTTAGAAGGGAGCAGAAGATGAGAAAATAAAGATGTAAATGTCTGATTAGAATGAGAATATATTCTCCAAGCAGCTACAATTTCTGTTTTTGGGAGAAGCAAGCTTGATGTTTGTGGCAATAGGAAAACACCAACATGAACTGAAAAAGTATGCATGGATAGCTCAGGAAGTTGATAAAGTCTTTACCATTGCAATTAGGAATTAAGTTGCATTTGTCTGATTTCAAGAATTCATGATTTGGATAATGGCTTTGCTCAAAACTATCTTTAATGTTTTTATGAAAGAAGGGTAAATGATATTTGCCCTTGTGTAAATAAGATTAAGGAGGATGGTTGCCACGCTCAGGAGGAGACAGGTTTCGTGCCATCTTCACAGAAGACCATAAATCTGATGATTGCTCATCTTTCCCATCTCTGTTGGATACAAAGTTCCACGAAGAAATAATCTCAGTTGCATCTTCAGCACCTGGACAGCATTTGGTACAGAATGGGGTTCAATTACCCTTTGTCAAATAAATGAGTGCTAGTTTTTTTTTTTTTTCATGTTCTAGGAGTTACTATAGTACTTGAAAGTAATACAGAGATATCTTTGGAAAAATACTCAATTTTCTTGACCCTTCTAACTGTGAGTAACTCAGGCTTGACATTTTACCAACAAGCCCAAGTGAGTGGGGTTATACTGCTACGGAAAACATGCCATTGAAACAAGGTCAGCATGACTTAAACTGGGACAGATGGGATTCTGCTTACAGGAAACCTTGGGTAAATAGCAAGTGAGTGGAGTACTGCAAAGTGTAATTGTTTGCATTTGCTGGCAAACCCCTCCTATTACTCAGCCGCCAAAGGATGAAAGCTTTGAATTTGAGCGTGCAGACCTGAATGGTACCTGAGGCGCCTTAGAAGGTTAGAAGTTTCCCCCCTTGATTCCTCTCTAATGCCAGCAAGGATATGAGAGATGCTAGGTTTGGCTGTAACAAGTGCTTTCACTTTTTACTTAATCAGAATTTGCATTGTTTTCTCATTACAGTATTAAAATGTGAATTTTGCCTTCATGTGCTGTGGAAATGACAAAGCCCCATAACAGTTGGTTTTATTTGTAGCACCTTCCGTTTTAGAATCTCTGAGGATCTCATAAGCTGATAATGTTCTTTCCAAATGAGCTATTTTGTAATCACACTCCACATGATTGTTTAAAATGATTATTATTGTTTCACCTTAATATAAAAAGATTTATTTGCCAATAGAAAAGCCAGTTTACCCAGGAATACTGGTGTTAACTGCCTCTTGGCTCATCAAGGTCTGTGAGAATCTGGAGACTGTGAAATGCAAATGTTAGTCTCCGGTTCTGTACAATTTTAAGAAAATGAGGAGCTGAATTTCCATATTTAAAGGTGAATTTTGCTATTCTATCTCAGTGCTCAGAATGGGGTGGAACCTAGGCAGAGGAAAGAAAGATGAAGAAGGGGAGGGTTCTCATTTTGTGAAGGTATAGTGGGGAGGACAGAGTGAGACCTGGGCATGCATTCTTCCCTCTCCTTGCCCCAGGGTTTAGGATTTGAATTGTCTCTCCAAAGACTGTGAAGGCTTCTCTTGTCCAGCTTTCTAAATTTTCACTGTGTCCTGGACATCAGCTTCTGTTTTGTTCTGATAACTTATAAGCAAGTGTCATCTTGCTGAAGAGCTCATGTCACTGGCCAATTTAAATGTCTCTCTTTATTGTCCCAGTCACCACCTGATACTCAGTGATATGTACCTGACAATATCCAGACTACTTTGAAGTGAAAAACATGGTGATGCTTGGAAGTTTCTGTCTTCTCATCTTTGTACTCTCTCATACCAAGACTGTATATGTAGGTAAAGGCTACAGCGTTTTTCATTAGCCATGTAAGATTACTTTCCTATTCTGAACTCAGCTCCTTTTCATTACTGAGATTACTAACTCTCTAAATAAGGGTGAACAGACTTTTTTTTATAAAGAGCCAGGGAGGAAATATTTTAGCCTTTGTGGACCATATGGTCTGTGCTGCAACTACTTAACCCTATCATTGTAATGCAAAAGCCACCATATGCAATATGTAAGTGAATGGCTGTGGTTAAGTGTCAGAAAAACTTTATTTACAGAAACAGGTGGTGGGCTGGGTTTAGGTTATGGGTCATCACTTACCAACCCTTGCTCTAAATCATAGCTCCCATTGTTTATCTTCACAATGTGGGAACAGGCCTACATTGGACTCTAATATTCCTTTGGAGTACTGACAACTCCCAGTTTATTTTGTCATTTTCATATATTTAGTGGAGGATGCTTAGACTTTTGGAGGGCAATAGAGCTATCTCAGTGGCCCATGAGGCTTTCATGATCTGGTTCTTTCTGACCTAATCTTCCACCCCCTCTTCTTTCCCTGCTCTGCCTCAACTCTTCTGGCCTCCCTGTTGCTTCCCTAGCACAACAGACATGCTCTTCTTCAGGTCCTTGGCACTTGCTATTTTTTTTTCCTGCTTGGAATGCTTTCCCCCACCAGATAGTCACAAACCTTATTCCTCTTCCTTTTTCTTTTTTTCTTTGAGACAGAGTCTCACTCTGTCGCCCAGGCTGGAGTGCAGTGGCGCGATATCAGCTCACTGCAAGCTCCACCTCCCGGGTTCATGCCATTCTCCTGCTTCAGCCTCCCAAGCAGCTGGGACTACAGGCCTCTGCCACCACGCTCGGCTAATTTTTTTTGCATTTTTAGTGGAGACGGGGTTTCACTGTGTTAGCCAGGATGGTCTCGATCTCCCGACCTCATGATCCACCCACCTCGGCCTCCCAAAGTGCTGGGATTACAGGCTTGAGCCACCACGCCCGGCCTATTCCTCTTTCTTTAGGTCTCTACACAGATGTCACCTACTGAGTGAGACCATTTGGTTGATGTCTAGTCAGAAATGTAGGAACAACTGCAGGGTATTTCAGAGAATTTAATAGAGGAGATTGGTTACAAAATGAAAACACTGGAGGAGCAGAAGGGATAGATGAGCTCATGCAGAGATTAGCTGCAGCAGGAGGGCTGAAGGCATAAGGGGAGATGGTGTAACCAGAGTCCAGGCTCTCTGTGCCACAGACAGGCTGCTGCTGGATCTTCTCTCACTCCCTCTGGCACTCAGGAGCTAGAAGAGATTTGCTTCTGATATCGCGGCTGCCAGAGGCATTAAATGCTGTGCAGCTACTGCTGTTGGTATCATTATCTGAGCAGGGACTCAGCAGCCCTACACTCTGCTGTGGTAGCTGCAGTTGCTTAAAACACCATCAGGAGCTGAAAGAATGTCGCTTCCCCTTCGTCTTGCCTTTCTCTTTCCTCCATTCCTTGACACCCATTGCGGGAGCCTACTGGCTCCCAGCTGCAAGGGACTCTGGGAAATGTAGTTTGCAGGCTTACAGCCCCCTGCTGCAGAGAGTTGAGCATGGAAGGACAGGAAGAGAGGAGAAAAACACTGGGCCAGTAACCAGCATGCCCTGTGCACTCTGTCTAAAATGATAACTCCCAACAATTAATCCCTTTTCCCTGCTTTAGTTTCCTCCTTAGCATGCATTACTGCCTGGTATACTATAGATGTACTCACTTGTTTGTCTCTTGATTCCATGAGTGGAGACTCCACTAGGGCAGTAATTTTTTTCACATTTGTACCTACAGTGCCTAGAATAGTGTATCATAGTGGGAATTCAATAAATATTTGGAGAATGGGTGGGTAAATCTCTTAACAATGCCCAAGGGCTACTTCTGAAAAATACTTTGGTTTACTGAGTGGAGTTTGACACTCTTATTAAAGTATCACCGAAAATAAGAGGTTAGAAGAAAGTCCGCCTCTCTCTTTCTTTCTCTATCTCTCTATTCTCTTTTCTCTCTATATATGCATATTATATTTATATTTTTTCCTAGAATGCAGCTGCTTCCAAACACTGACCATTTTTGTAGTCATTGAAAACTTGTTCAGAGAGGGAATGCTACTTCTAAATGTACTTCTTTAGTTGTTTGGCAAATGTTACGGTGCCTTTAGAGAGAATTGTATGTGTTTCCTGGGGCTGCAATAGCAGAGTTGCATGGACTGACTGGCTTAAACAACAGAAAGCCACTTTCTCTCAGTCCTGGAGGCTAGAAGCTGAGATCAAGGTATCAGCAGGCTTGGTTTCCTCTGAGGCCTCTCTCCTTGGCTTACAGATAACCATCTTCTCCCAATGTCTTCATGTGGTTATCTCTATGTATGTCTGTGTCCAAATTCCCTCTTCTTATAAGGACAATAGCCATATTAGGTTGAGATCCATCTTAATGGCATTATTTTAATTTAATTACCTCTTCATAGACCTTATCTCCAAATACAGTCAAATCCTGAAGTACTGGTATTCCAGACTTCAACATATAAATTTTGGTGGAGACATAATTAAACCCAAGGTAAATCTTCCCCCAAGTTTTGTATGTTGCAGCCTGGGTTTCATCTTTACAATTTTTAAACCAATGCTTACAAGTCTGAAATTGAAAACCTTTTGAACTTGCCATCTTCCAAGTCTTATTTTTCGAGTTTCGTCCCAAATAATTGGGGGAAAATGGTGATGTGGTGCTTCTTATGTTGTTTTTCTGAACAAGAAAACTTCTATGGATGTCTTCAGAGGTGGAAGCTGAACAGATTTTTTTTATCTCTACAAGCACCCGGTGGAACTGATTGGATGCTGGTACCTGTCAAGAAATTAGACTTCAGCTATTGCAACAAAAAAAATCTGCCTTCTATTGGCAGGGAATGGAGCCCTGTGCCCTGCCTTGCTCTTTAGTCCAGTGATGAATGTTTTAACAAACTGATAAAGCAGGTTACATAGCAAGGGACACCTTGGATCACGAGATTACACAGCACTTCTAGACTGGCAAGGCTGGTCTTGTGTTCATAAGTCAGTATTCCATTAGGGGAGACCCCTAACTCAGCAGCTGATGGACAAGCCAGTGGCTGTGAGGTAGAGAAAGACTCAGTAAGAAAACATACCCTTTTTGACCTTGATGTAAATCAAATCTGTCATGGAACGCACAGCTGGGTTTTCATCTTGTCTGTTTGCAGCCTTGTTCTACGAACAGCCTACCAGATATCTTTCCATTCTCTTCCTGAACATTGAGTGACCTTGGAAACAGCCTAATCTGTCTTGGCAGATTGAAGATAGAGAAAACAAGCAGGGGAAACAGACCTGCTGGTTCCTGCTATTGATCAGTGACTTGAATGAAAGCTCATTATGAGCTGGAGAGATGTGTCAGACACGGGTGTCAAGGGTGGAAAAACTCAAAACAGACCATGGCAGCCAGGAGAAGTGATAAAAACAAAACACACACACACACACACACACACACACACACACACACACACACACACACACACCAGAAACCTTTGTTCGTTTCTTGGGTTCATTTACTTTTGGTTTTTGACCATTTCTCTCCATAGAACTTTAAAGGCTATAGAAAGAGATTCCTCCTAGAAATCATCTAGTCTAGTCCAATCTCCTCCTTTTAAATATGGGTAAACCGAGGCTCAGAAGTGTGCAATGACTGCCCAAGCCCCAACAGGGAGTTAACAGCACAGGTGGGATGCTTCACCCAGTCTGACTCAATTGAAATTCAAGTTCTTTCTGCCACATTTTGCAGCTTCTCCCTCTGTCCGACACTAGGTCTTAGGGTCCCTGCAATTCGACTCTCGAATGTCAAGATCCTGGCTCCAGGAAGAGCAATACAGCATCCAGAAATGAGCCAGAACTGAGAACAAACACACGTGGGTTTGTGTCCTCACTGACACTTATTAGACATGTAAGTTTGGGCTTACCATTAACCTCCCTTGGTCTTACTTTCCTTATTTTAAAAATGGACATGCTAATGCTTGTTCTTGGTTGTCTGGGAGTATGATAGTTTGATATCAGTCTATGAATATACTTGTAGATGCTAGTTACAGTGTGTCTTTTCTGGGAAGGATAATCTCCCACTCAGTTCGTATCCAATAATGTAGCCAGACGTAATTAATCAAATGGTCCTAGCAGGCTCAGGAGGCCAGACCCAAGGCTGTGCATTTGTGATCAGGAGAAGGAGGAGTGGTAAATTAGTCAGGGATCTCCACGGAAATAGAACCAATAGGATATGTAGACATAGAGAGAAAAAGAGAGGAAATTATATTAAAGAACTGGCTCACATGATTGCGGAGGCTGGAAAGTCTGAAATCTGCAAGGCAGGCTGCAGGCTGGAGATCCAGGGAGAACTGATGTGTCTAAAGACAGACTTGTGTCTAAAGACAGACTTAAAGGTCTTTAGAGAAAAGACTGAGATTCCCCAAGGAATATGGAATTCTGCCTTTCACACCACCTTAAATTGGATGAGGCCTACCTACATTATTGAGGGTAATCTACTTTGCTGAAAGTCTACAATTTAAATGCAAATCTCATCTAAAAAATAGCTTTATAGCAACAGCTAGACTGATATTTAAAATTAAAATTTACAGTTACAAGTGGGAATTTCCAAGTCTGCAGCATTTGAGAGATAGAGGTCAGAATGTCCTACATGGAAACACAGGGAGAAGCAAGTCCGGGGGGCCAGAGGAGCAGGGCAAATGAGATTTAGCCCAGAATGCCAAGCCAACCTAAAGCACCCATTTTGTTGAGAATCATACTTACCTGTGCAGCTCTGGGAGATGCCAGGGTTCTGTGTTCTCCCCATTTTTGACCAGAGAAAACATCAATAAAAAGAGAGAGAAAGTAATCCTCCTTGCTGCCACTGCTCTTCTCCAAATATTTCCAGAGGAAGCCAGTCTTTACTGGCTCCCATTCCCTTTTACCACTGTTCTTTACTCTTCCCTCTACCGCTGCCTCCCTGCCAAGAGGCAGCACGATTTCCAAAGAGCTTCTCTGTCTGCGGGAAGAATGGGCCCTAAATTCAATGTTTCCGTGTGAGGAAAACCCATCCACAGCCTGAGTGGAGGCAGACATTGAGAAAGAAAACCTTAAATATGTCTCTGGAGGTGCACATGCTGCCCGAGAACCATTGTGTACTCAACATGCCACAGATACATTCTGCAAAATGTCATTTCCTTTAAAGGTCACAAGCTCTATTGATTTCTAATTCATTTTTTTTTGTGTGTATGTGTAGCAGATTCCAAACAACTATTGCTTACATGATAGATTAGATGAGTTGATGGTTTAATATGGGAAGAAGGTCTGGGAATTCTTGTCCAAGGGGAGAGAAAAGGGGAATTTTCTTTAAGGCTACCACTATCAATGATAGTTCTGTTTTTTATATTTTGCCTATTAATCATAGTTTTCCTTCCTTCCTTCCATTTCTTCCTTTATTCATTTTCTCCTTCCTCCCATAAATATTTATTGAGTGCCTACTATCTGCCAGGGTATTGTGTAATGTAATGCACAATAACTATAGACTTACTATTGTGAAATTTATATTTTAGAAGAAGGGTGGCAAAGAGAGACATTAAACATATAAAGTCAACAATATATATAGTAGTTAGAAATTGTGGTAAATGCCATGAAGGAAAGGTATAGGGGCCATGAGAGCCTAGAGCAGGAGGACTTGATCTAGATCATGCTGTGGGATAGTGAAGAAGGAGGAACAAGTGACGTTAGTACTGACAGCAGAAGGAAGAGAAAAGTTTGTTAGGTGAAAAGAAAGGATAGAACATTCCAGAAAAAGAAGAAGTATATGTTGATGCCCTGATGTGGGAGGGAATTGCCCCACATGAGAAGCAGAAAGAAAGAGAGGTCTGGAGAGTGGTGGGGGAAGGTGGGAGATGGGTGGAGAGACAGGCGGGGCCTTTCTTACCAGGTTAGATATATCCAGGGAGGCCATTGAAGGTTATAGGTTGGATAGTTATGATCAGACTTGGGTTCTGAAAGACTACAAGGCTGACATTTGGGTACTGATGGGTAGGCTGGAAGGGGTACAAGAGAGCTGGAAGAGAAATGATGATTGGATGTGGTTGATTTCCATGGAGATGGAGAGAAATATATGGAATCCAGAGAAATTTAGGAAGTAGAATCAGCTGAATTTACCTAGCTTTGGACAAGGAAGTGAGTTGATTGGCTTGATCTCAGTTTAATCCTTCATACAGTGGTGCTGATATTACTTGGCTTACTTTCTTTCTTTCCTTTTTCATTTTTTCAAACCACTAAATTTTCTAGTTTAGTGGTTTATTCCATTCTAAATGTTTAATAAAGCTCCTGTCTATACCAGCAGTAGCCAATTAATGGCCTGAAGTGTTAACACTCACTTCCAACTGAGAAATTCTTAAGTCATCATAGTATTTTTCTATGATTTCTTGAAATGTAAATTTCCCCCATCTTAATAGGCATTTTTCTCAGCTTTATTCAGGTATAATTGACAAACAAAAATTGTGTATAATTAAGGTGTATCACATGATGGTTTGATATATGTATATCTTATGAAGTGGTTATTACAATCAAGCTGATTAACATATCCATTACCTCTTATAGTTACCATTGTGTGTGTGTATTGTGTGATGAGAACACTTAATATTTAGTCTTTTAGCAAATTTGAAGTATACAATACATTATTATTAATTATAGCTACTGTGTTGCACATTAGATCTCCAGAACGGATTCATTTTATAATTGAGAGTTTGTACATTTGAGCAAAATCCTCTCATTTTCCCCACCCTCTAGCTTTTAGCAACCACTTTTTTACTCCTTGTTTCTAAGACTTCAACTTCTTTGCATTCCACGTGTAAGTGAGATCACGTATGCAGTGTTTGTCTTTCTGTGCCTGGCTTATTTCACTTAGTAGAATGTCCTCTAGATTAATCCATTTTGTCACAAATGGCAGGATCTCCTTCAATTTTAAGGCTGAATAGTGTTCCATTGTGTATATGCACCACATTTTCTTTATACATTCATTCATTGGTGGACACTTAGGTTGTTTTCATATCTTGGCTATTTTTAAAAATCCTGCTGAACATGGGAGTGGAGATATCTTTTCAAGATAGATTTTAGTTCCTTTGGATACAGTCCTAGCAGTGGGATTGAGGGATCATATAGTAGTTCTATTTTTAGTTTTTCTGAGGAAGCTCCATAGTGTTTTCCATAATGGCTGTATCAATTTACAATCCCACTAACATTACCAGGGTTCCCTTTTCTCCACATCCTTGCCAGTACTTGTTATTATTTGACTGATAATAGCCATCCTAACAAGTGTAAGGTGACATCTCATTATGGTTTTGATTTGCCTTTTCTTGATAATTATCCATATTGAGCACTTTTATATACCTGTTGGCCATTTGTCTATCTTGTTTTGAAAAATGTTTTTCAGATCCTTTGTCCAATTTTTAATCAGATTATTCTATTTATTTATATGTTTATTAATTGCCATTGAGTTGTACAGTTTTCTTATATATTTTGGATTTTAATCTTTTATCAGCTATATGGTTTGCAAATAGTCTTTTATTCCACAGGTTGCCTTTTCAATTTATTGATTTGTTTTTCTTTTTTTGTGCAGAAACTTTTTAATTTGACATAGTCTCACTTATTTATTTTTGTTTTTGTTGACTGTGCTTGTAGTGTCATATCCAAAATATAATAGCCAAGGCCAATGTCAAGAAGCTTTTCCCATATGTTTTTTCCTAGGATTTGTATGGTTTCTGATCATGTAAGTCTTTAATCCATTTTGAGTTGATTCTTATGTATAACTGTCTAAATTCATTCTTTTGCATGTAAATATCTAGCTTTCCTAACATCATTTTTTGAAGAGACTATTCTTTTCCCACTGTGTACTCTTGGCATTTTTGTCAAAGATTAGTCAACCATATATTCATGGATTTATTGATGGGTTCTTTATTCTGTTCCATTAGTCTTTATCTGTTTTTATGCCATTGCCATACTGTTTTGATCACTGTTGCTTTGTGATATTGTTTAAAAGCAGGTAATGTGATGCCTCCAGCTTTCTTCTTCTTGCCAAAGATTGCTTTGGATAGTTAGGGCTTTTGTGGTTCCATAGGAATTTTAGAATTGTTTATTCTATTTCCATAAGAAATGTCATTGGAATTTTGATAGACATTGTATTGAATATGTAAATTACTTTGGGTTGTATGGACGTTTTAACAATATTAATTTTCCCAGTTCCTACACATGAAATATATTTTCATTTCTTTGCAGCTTCTTTCATTTCTTTCATCACTCTTTTATATTTTTCAGCATACAGATCTTTCATATCCTTGGTTAAATTTATTTCTAAATATAGTGTTTTATTCTTTTTGATGCTATTGTAAATAAAATTTTCTTTACTTCTTTTTTAGATATTTTTGTTAATGTACAGAAACACAACTGATTTTTGTATGTTGATTTTGTATCTTGTAACTTTACCAAATTCATTTATTAGTTTTAACAGGTTTTCTGTGAAGTCTTTAGTGTTTTCTACGTACAAGATTATGTCATCTGCAAACAGAAACAATTGTATTTCTTTCTTGACTATTTGGATGCCTTTTATTTCCTTTTCTTGCCTTATTGCTCAGGCTAGAACTTCCACTACTGTGTTGAATATAAGTGATGGGAGTAGGCATCTTTGTCTTGTTTCTGATCTTAGAGCTTTCAGTTTTTTACCATGCATATAATGTGAGCTGTGGGCCCTCACCTACTTTCTTTATCCACAAAGAGTTCTCTGATGTCTCTCAAATATAGCTCACTCTACCAGGCACTGGGAGTATGACATGAGCAGTAAGTAAGTCCTGATCCCAAGGAACTTACAGTCTACTGGAGGATCATCAGGCAATTGCCATAAAGAGTGACAGATGCCATAATTCAGATGAAGAAAGAAGGGTTAATGAAATCCAGAGGAGGGGCACCTAGCTGCTCTGGGAATTCAGGGAGGGCTTTCAGGAGGAGGCAGTGTCTCAGCTAACCATTCAATAATGTGTAAGTGTTTTCTAGGTAAAGGCAGGTGTAAAGGGTGGAGAAAGGGCCATGTAGAGATGAGGTAACACTTTATAAAACAGTGATTCTTACCAAGTAGCAATTTGGTTCTCAAAAAGTGTCTGGAGACATTTTTATTGTCACAACTGGAAGGGGTGCTACTGGCAACTATTGGAAAGAGGCCAGGGATGCTGCTAAGCATCCTACAAAGCACATGACAGCCCCACAACAAAGAAGGATCTAGCCCCACATGTCAACAGGGCTGAGGTTGAGAAACTCTGCCATACACGCCTTATTTTGTTTGCTTAAAATTATGTTTGTTATAGGAGATTGATTTTGTTTACCTAAGCTATAAAATGATTCCTGACCTTATTTTAATTTAGACCATAACTACAAGTATTATGTAGATGTTGTTGCTAATCAGAAATCCTTGGCCCCCAAGTCTAGTTTTTTCTTTTTTGGTCAAGGAATGGTAAGCAAATAAAGAAGTTTCTTTATTAAATTTATATCAAAACACTGCATGTATTAGTCTGCTAGGGCTGCCACAACAAAATACTGCAGGCTGGGTGGTGCAAACAACAAATATGTACTTATTTATTTTCTCACAGTTCTAGCTGGCAGGGAAGTCCAAGATCAAGGTCCTGGTGGGGTTCAGTTTTTGATGAGACTTCTTCCTGAGTTGCAGATGGCTGTCTTCTGAGTACTCACATGCTGGAAAGAGGGAGAGAAAAACAGAAAGTGGGAGTGGACAGGGAAAGTGTGAAGAAGGAGGGGGAGAGGAAGGAGTGTGTATTAGTGCTCTGGTATCTCTTTCATAAGGACATAAGTCCTGTAAGATCAGGGCCCCACCTTTATGATCTTATCTAATCTTAATTATTTCCTTCAAGGCCCCATCTCCAAATACCTGGGGGATTAGGACCTTATCATATCATGTTTATTGGGTAGAAAATGCAAACATTCAGTCTATAACAGAACACAAAGCCTCATTTTTTCACAATAGCAGATGTTCAATGCATCTTAAGCAGTCATTAGCATCACAGAGCAGTGGAAGTGCAGGTGCAAGTCTTCTGGACCTGTAGCAGGTGTCAGGGCCAGGGAATCAATTCCTTCCCCGTGGATCTTCAGGTCTCCACTGAAATGTGACTTCCTCAGGAAAGCCTTCCATGTTCTCCTGGAATGAGTTCAGCTCCCCTGTGTTTCACTTTCATAGGGCTCAGAACGTTACCTTCCTCGCATTGATTTCTGGTTGTAATAAATGGTTAACTTCCTCCACTGCTAGACTCTAAGTAAGATTTACAAGTGCAGAATAGAATATCAGTCTTTTTCCTCCATGGTATCTCCATCCTGAGCATGTGTTTGTGAACTGAATGAATGCTTAAAGTCAAGACCCTAGTCCACTTCAGGAAGCAGACAAGGAGGTTGTTAGACATCAGTAAAGAGTTTATACTCTGAAAGAGAAGGAGGTTTTAATCTTAGTAATTTATTTGACTCCTAAATAGGGAAACCAAAGCTAAAATCCAGTTGAGTACATTAGGCTACCATGGTTGATGTGCAAACACATGCTAGGGGCTCATCCAGGTGTGGGGTTATTTGTCCACCAGCCTAACTTCAGGCAGCACCCAAAGTTCAGACTCAGGTTGTGAGCAGTCTACTGCTTTGGTGGGGATGGTGGATGTGTTGCCAGATGGGTCCACTTCGCTGATGGAGGGCATCAGGGTTTTCAATTCAGGAGGGCTGATGGATGTTGCACTTCTCTGTTGTGTCACCAGAATTCTGTGCCTTGGGTTGGGTTTACTTGCATCTCTGTGTATGACTCTGCTGCTTCAAAACTCATCCCTTCTGTTGATGCTGACCTGAGGAAGCTTGGGAAATGTTTGCTGCATTGGGTGGGATTGATGAGCTGGCTTTAAAAGGAAGCACGAATGCTTTACCAGGACTCCAAAATCAACAACAACAGAATGTCTTTCTAGGATCACTCAAATGGACCCATTTATTCTTTGCATACTCCTCCAATTTTTGGATACACTTTTCAGTTTGGGAAAAAAGCACAGAATCCTAGATGTAAACTTTAAGAGAATGGGATGTATCACAGTGTTTGTTTTCAGACAGTAGTATGCCTTCAGGATAGTCTGAAGAACTGGTTAAAATATAGATTCCTGAGTCCCACCACCAGAGAATCTTGCTTAGCCAGCTTGGAATGGAACCCAGGAAACTTCAGGTGATATAAGGCAAGGGGTGTATGCATCACACCTAGAATAATGGTCCCTGCTCCTGATGAACACACCAAGTACCCAAGAAGGGCACCAGAGTGTGAAACAAGCATGGTTAGGTGATGAGATGACCTGGGTACAGTCATCTGTTAAAGTGCAGATTCTCATTCAGCAGGTTTGGGGAAGGAGGCTGATATTCTGCATTTCTAACGAGCTGCAAGAAGGCAGTTGTTGCTGGCCCCTGCCTCACACCTTGAGTAGCAAAGATGTAAAAGAGTCACCGATGTTAGGGCTGTGGAGTCAGACGGGCATAGGTATGGATCCAACCTGTTTTCTCACTGTGTGACCAGTCTCTCCCAATCCAGGTTTACTTGTGTCTCAAGTGGGAAATGATGCAGAAATTAAATGTGACAATAATATACATAAAGCATTCAACATATTGATTAACATGCCATTAGTCTTCCATGAGTGTAAGCTGCCATTGCAATTTTAATAATAAATCTTGCTAATTCAATGTAAATTAATCAAAGATGTTTGTTTTATCATCCTTGCCATTTTATTTTGCTGATTTTGTTTCTATGCAGATTGAAGCAATGTTTCTATTTCTATCATCTAACACATCTGGAAGATAAGAAAATGGAGTCATTTCCCTACCAAATACCCAGCCCATGCAGTGCTATGACCATAGTCCTTAATAAGATATTGTGACATTAATGAACATCAAGACATCTGAATGAGGGTTTATTTCCCCTGCCCCCAGATATTGGCCATTATGTTGACAGAGCTGGTGCACCCAGAGCTGGGTTGATGTGATTTAAAACTGGGAGATTACTCTGAAAATTTCAGCCCAGGTAGGCTGTTTGACATCACAGGAACCAGCATCCCATTGGCTGAATTGCTTGGATTTCAGCTACTTGATACATGCGCTCCAAGTGTACCTAGTGATGTAGTAGCCTGTTTTGTTCTGCCCTAGTTTGCTTGGATCATCTTTAAAGTTTATCTTGGAAAAAGCAAAGGCCCTGAGGGCAGGGTGATGTTTAACTGGTGGGCAGATACTATGGCATAATAGGTAATCCCTGAGATTTTGGAGTCCTGTAGACCTGGGTTCAAATACTAATTCTACGACTTAATACCTGTGTGACCTTGGGTCACTTGCCTAACCTCTCTATGAGTCTCAGTTTTCTCATAGCTTCACCAGTGGGAATTCCTTTTCTAGCAGTCAATGGCCTTAATACCATGTGCCCTGTCATAGGTGAAGCTAGAGTCAAGTACATGTGGCCTTAATATCACGTGCCCTGTTCTAGGTGAAGCTAAAGTACTGGTCCCTGCAGGTCAACTGTGATGGTTTAAGGCGTTATTCCATGTCATTGGTACATGTTTTGACTAACAATATAAATTCACATTAAAAACTTTATTTTAAATACAGCCTGCTAGTGTTTGAGTGCAAAGAACTTCTGATGATTTTTATTTTCTATTAAGACTATAGTGAATATGAGATCCCTCGGTCATGTGTGGTAAGTCTTTGGGAAGAAAAGAAAAAGGTTTTGTAGACAATGTAGGATCTTGCAGCTCTCAAATGCAAGAAAAACTGTCATTTCACATCTACTCATTGGTGTTATTCTCCCTCTATTTTTCAGATGAGAAGCTGAGGCACAAAGATGACAAACATCTTACCCAAGGATAGCCAGGTCATGAATGGCACTGCGGAAATTGGAATTCATGTAATCTGATCCCAGAGAACCTGCCTTGAATGGCCATTTGCCAGACTGCACAATTTTCTCTCACAAGATATTAACTTTTTGAACTAGTAAAAGAGAAGAGTCAGTGGCTCCAGTTAATTCCAGGAGCAAAATCTTATCTTTCTGTGTACAGTGTAACTGGAGGAATTAGAAGTTGTGTGTGAAAAGTGGTATGTATAAGAAATGTACATAATATTGGCAGCATATCTCATTATAATTAATGCCTATTGTCCTGATTACTTTGCAAATGCCCTCATCTATCTACATGAAAAGTCTTTGTGATTCTAATAGTAATGACCAGTTTTTATGATTTATAATTCCCAAATGGTATGTCTGGAGACCCAATCAGTGAGCAAAACTACAAAGTGTTTCAGCTTATATGGTTTAGGGCCAACAGAAATACCAGCAGCTCCCATCTCTGAGTCCCATAGCACAATTTGATTAATTAATTGATTCTTTCATTCACATTCACTTTTTCACCCTCTTTTGACAGATCTCATTTTAATTTTTGGCATTGTCTATAAATACCTTCAGCTTGAATGGGTGGCTAATTACCTTCTTCTAGACTCAGGAAACTTGCATTGCAGCTCTGTGGCTGGGTTTTTTTGTTTTGTTTTTTGTTTTTGTTCCTGTGTGGCTTACAGCTGGTCACACTGACTGCTAGCTGGTGAGCACAATGGAATAGGATTCAATTTAGTAAATATTCACTGGAAGATCTATTCTGTGTTGGGGCCATGCTGGTTCTGGAAATACAGAGATGCATAAAATAATGGTAAAAATAATAGCAACAGCAGTTATGGATGGAATCGTGTCCTCCTCACCAACCCCCAACTACATTTATACATTGAAGCTCTAATCCCTGCAACTGTATTTGGAGATAGGTCCTTTAAGGAGGTTCATTGAAGTTCAATGAGGTCATGAGGATGAGGTCCTGATCTGGTACAACTGGTGCTCTAATAAGAGGAGGAAGAGACACCAGCGATCTCTCTCCATGCACACAGACGAAAGGCTGTGTAAGGACACAGTGAGAAAGTGGCATCTACAAACCAGAAGAGAGGTCTCACCAGAAACCTACCCTGCTGAAACCTTGATCTTAGACTTCCAGCCTCCAGAACTGTGAAAAAATAAATGTCTGCTGTTTAAGCCACCCAGCCTGTGGTATTTTGTTATGGCAGTCTGAGCAGTACAGCAGCCACAGCAGCTAACTTATTTGGAGAGAGTGCTCTAGGGGAGACACTGGGCTGGACACTGGGGGTGACTGAGATGTATAAGCCGTGGTCCCTGCCCTGATGGGTACACCAAGTACCCAAGGAGGTGAGCACATGTATTCAAGCCCCAGAATGCAGAACAAATGGTGCTAAGTGGAGAGAGCAGACTTGGGCGCAATTCACATGGGTGATGTGACCTTCAGGCTGTGTTGGGTTAAAGGGGAAGGAGGCCAAGGGCGTCCCACAGCTGAAATCCAACTCTTGGTCTTGTCTGTTTGATCTTGTGTCTTAAACTTCCTGACTGGGTTCTTCCTAGCCAAGCCCTGCTTTACTGTGTAACATATTGCAGGGTCTAAATGATGGCAATGCATCTACATATTAAATTACAGTGATCTGGAGCATTTTGTTTCACACAGGCATCAGCTAAAGGTTTAAATTTTTTCATTAGAATTTTTATAGCCGTATAGAGGTGTGCCACTAGGAAAATGGAACTCGCTGTTTTTCTTCTCATCCGAGCAAAAGGGTGACTATTTTGTTTTGTAATGAGCGCATAGCATGGGCCATTGGTTAGAGTTGTGATGGCCTATAAATGATTTCCGGTGTGGTTCAAGCCTCTTGAATCCTCCAGACCTGCTTGTCTGGGTGGACAGGGATGCTGTGTTAGAAATGGCCAAGAGCCAGGGCTCTGGAGTTGGATGGGTCTGGATGAAGTGTCCTTCATCCAGCAGCTGTGTGGCCCTGAGCAAAGTACAAAATATTTTAGTGTCTCAGTGACCCAGCTAGAAAGGATAATTGTGATTCTTAGAATTAAGTGAAATGGTGCACTTACATTAAAATGCTAGGCATGGAGCCTGACACACAATAACAGTTCAAAATCTTGTTTTTTGGTCTTAAAATTTGAAGAAACCTGGAAGAAATCTAATTGTTACTCTTATGCAACCATTGTGAAGTAGGGCTGAAACAATGCCAATTCAACAATCAATTGAAGATGGCCCTGTATATTTCATATGGCTTCTATAAGGACCAAATGAAATAGCATAGACCTATGTCTGGATTCTGGAATGTCTTCAATAAATGTCAGTTTCTCATTCCTTCTCGTCAAGAGCAGATATCGTCTCTATCTGGATTAACAGTCATTATTCTGGGCTCCTTCCCACCCTGACTCTTCATGCATTAACCTTGCAAAATGGGTTAAGAGGAGTCTGTATTATCAAAGCTCCCTTGAATACACCTGTGAGCCATATATGGAGATTAAATCAAATGTTATTAACTTTCCAATTACTTCCAGGTCAAAGGTGATATTACTGAAAATACAGCCAACATAGATTTCTAGTATGATTATTCCTTAATTCCGTGTGGGAACCTGAAGTAAACTGGCCTGCTCTACTTAAATAATTCAGTTCAAGGGCTACCTGGTGTACAAGCTGTAGCATCTGACTTTAAAGCACCTGCAGCCTATTCAAGAGCAGGTATGTAAAAACATGAAATAAACTTTAGTGGAATAATAGGCTATGTGTCTCGGCCATGCAGTGTTTATAAATAGCAAGTACCTACTCTATGGCTGATGAGCTCCTATTCATCCTTCAGCCAGACCCAGATGTCAGCTCAGAAATCAGTTCTTCTTGGAAGCTTTTGTGTACCACCCTTCTTATATCCCCGTCCACACACTCATGGTGTAACTCCCTACCATCTGCTCTCCTAGGATTCTGTAATTTTCCTTCTTAGAGTTTATCTCTGTTTACTTGCTTACCATTCTATCTTCAGTGCCAAGCAGCTTGGCATACAGTAGGTGTTCAATACAGGCTAGTTAGTCAGCTGGCTGCATTCAGTGGAATGGGTTTGGCTTTCCTATAGGTAATGGCACAAATTCCATGTGGGAAAGAAATTGCTAACAATAAAACCTAGATTGGAGGATTCTGACCAATAGTGTTTTCACTACTTATGACAAAGTCACGTTCCCACAGTTGATTCTCCAGATCAGGGTGCGACTTATGGGATAGTGGCTTCTTTAGGATTTAAAAAGCAATGGTACAGGAAGACATTCTACCACCTCTGAGTTCCAAGTGCTGATGAAATGGCAAAATTCAGTTGAAGAATAGACTTCTGTCCAGTAGAGGGAGCTCCCTCATTAAAAAGTCACACGTCCTTGCTGAAAAATTCTGGGTTAGGTTTTCGTAAACTTCTCTTTCTTCTTAGAATCATAAAATCTCAGAACTAGGAAGGACCAGAAATCGTCTAGTCTAACCACTCTCTCAGAGCGAGAATTCCCTCTAGAACCAAGGCTGTTAGCCTGCCTCTCCTCTTTTAGCTCCTTCCCTTTCCTCACCAAGATGCCCCCTTCTCTCTTTTAGAAATATTTATTAAACACCTACTGTGCGCCTGGCACTGAGAATATAGAGACCAACACGACGAGCATGTGCCCACCTCTTTTTCTACTTACAGCCTTGCTTGATTCCCTCCCAAGTCCGGGAAGCTCCTTACTCCTTGAGGTGGGATGTTCTGCTCATTCTCTCTCTGAGATGCTCTGACTGTTCTTTAAAAAATTTTTTTTGAGAGATGGGGTCTCACTATGTTGTTCAGGCTGGTCTTGAGCTCCTGGCCTCAAGTGAGCCTCCCACCTTGGCCTCCCAAAGTGCTGGGATTACAGTTGCGAGCTGCTGTGTTTGGCCTTCTGACTGTTCAAACGTTCCTTCCATGAAGCCAGAATCTATTCCCTAATACTGTCCATCCTTTGATTCCAATTTTTGCTTCAGCATTGTAACTGGCACACAATGGGCTTGGAGCCATATGAGCATTCTGCCCCCTGAGTTCCCTTCAGATATTTTTAAAACTAGCTTGGGCTCCCTTGAGTGGCTTCTTTCATTGCCATCACTGTTTGATCCTGACCTTGGATTATGAACCTTCCTTTTGAGGCCTGAGGTGGGCTGCTTGAAGTCCTAGCAGCGAATATGCCTTACCACAGACAGAATTTTACAAGTCAGCAAAACTGGACTTTAGCTTCCTTAGTAACACTTCTGAGTCCTCTTCCCTCTTCCAAAATTTCTATATTTAGGAGCTCAGAGTGGTTCTGTTACCATTTTGAGGTTGACCACACCCAAACCTCATCTAATGTGTCTGTTTACTGCAGGTATACGGGAATTCAATGAAGAACACTTCCCTGGGAGAGTAGAAGTTTAAAAGGAAAGTGTAGGAGACAGCCATCTGAACCTAAGCGGTGTAGTGTATCAGGAAAAATGGTCTTGAACAAAAAACAAACCGGAATAAAGAATCACCACCCAAACAGGAGAGAAATCAACAAGAGGGCACCTGGCTAGGCCTGGCATGTGGCTGCTGCTCAGAAAATCTAAAAAGTGAGTTTGAATGAATGAATGGATGAACATATTACAAATTTCCTGATCCTGATGAATGACATTCTTAGGTTCTGAGAACGTATGAGTGGGCAAACTTGTTTGATAGCCTCTGAGGAGGTGTGGAAAATGAAAGGAGTACTGCATGATGAGATGAGAAGTATGTTGTGATAAAAATATATATATACCTGTATTTATAGATTATTATATATCCACATAGACCAATTGTACTAGATTTCAATGCAATATAAACCAAATTGACTAATGGAAAATATCTTAAGAATTATCAAATTTAGGGTGGTAAAGAGACTTAAGCCAGTGTGCCAGTCCTGTTCTATTGATAGGGCTTCTCTCTGGAGAAGAATTGTGACTTAATTTTGGCTCAGTTGAAAATGATTGATTAGTGATGCCTGCCGTGGGTCTGGGAATGGGTCATGGTGATACATATGTCAGGGATTTGTTATCCCTGAGTAGTCCAATGGTCTCTCTTTTCATAGGGCAGAGGCTTACTCAAAGTCATACGGCAAGTTTATAACAAGGTATCTGGGTGTCTTAACTCAATTCCAGTGCTCATCTCCACCACATTGCCCATTCTGACTCTTTGAGTGTGTCCTAGCTTAATATTCCTCTTATTGGGGGAGAAAGAAGCAGCGAGAGAGAATTTCCTCTGAGAGAAAGTGGCAATGACATGCTCATTGATGTAGTGATCATGTACAGTCATCTTGACCCACTTGAAGGCCTGGGGGTCTACCCCTCTTACACCACGCTGACTGAGTGCCAGATAGGATAGAATGATGGTCCAAACCCTGCAGAGGCAAGTAGAAGGTGGGTCAACGGACATTGGATGAGCTTAACTCACAGATCAGAAGTGACTGAGTCAGCCAGGTGCTAATTTGTTAGGGCTGGGAGGAGGGAGTCAGGGGCAATCTTGAAACTAGGGAGAAGACTCCTTTTTTGTTTCTTTCTCACAAGAAGCCATAGCCCTGGGAGGAGCTTTTCAAAGAAACTGCAGGAGTATAGAGACAGCACTGGGAATCTTCCCAGCCTTCATTTTCTTTCTGCCAGCATTCACTGAGTATCTGCTTTGTGTAGGGAGATGAGGTCATGCACCATGGGGATGGTGCCTTCATTCTACCTTTCTAAGAGCACTGAGAATTTCAGGGATACCATGATCATTTGGTTTTCTTCAAACACTGTTTGTTTGTTGAGGGGAAATTTCTTCCCCCTAAAATTAAAGAAACTAAATGGGGGCTGGTGTTTGAGTTAAAACTAACCAGAGGCCTCCTTAGCATATATGGCCCAGCCTTTTTACTTTGGACAAGATACTTAATCTCTTTATGCCTCAGTTTTCTCATCTGTAAAAATGTACCCACCTCCTAGGTTGCTGTGAGGATGAAATAAGTGGATTTATGCAAAGCATTTAGATGGATGCCTGGTACATAGTAAATGCTACATATGCATTGGCTATTTTTTAATTAAGTAAAAACTGTACATATTTATGGTATACAACACAAAGTTTTTATGTATGTATACACTGTGGAATGACTAAATCAAGCTATTGATATTCATATGCATTACCTCACATACTTACCACTTGTGTGTGTGTGTGTGTGTGATGTGAACACTTAAAATCTATCCTCTTAGCATTTATTAGCCCTGCAAACTTGGGTTAACACTGTGATTTTTTTTTTTGCCTCCTTGTTTTCATACTTTTTAAGATAACTTATACCATGGGTTTCCCCATGGAGAGAAGGAGAAATAGGTATATAGGAAAAAAAAAGACATCTCCTTTTTCTGAAGCTAAAGATTTAAAACATTTGAGATGAACCTTCTAAATCAAGAATGATAGTCTTCAATTACTTGACAGTGCAGCCGCAGATTGAAGTAAGTACTCTGCAGAATAGAATCAATGGAAGAACCTTGGAATTCTAAGGTTCTCAAAACTTGGTTGGAATGACCTGGTGCATATTTTGAAGCACCAATTGTGCTGTTATAGAATTCTCTTCCGGGCAGATAATGAATTGATAAGATATTTTTTTTTCTGGCTACCACACTCATGGGTTATCAGGAAAGCCCAGGTACCAGAGAGGAACACAGTCATATCTGCAGCAGGCACCACTCCTGGGTCAATAGCTTCGTATTGTATAGGAGATTGGCATTTTGCCAGTTGATTCTCAAGGTGTTGAGATGGCCTTGGTTGATGAAATATTGATCTCAGGCTGTCGGTTTCAATGGAATTCAGGAGCGAGTTGCAATAAAACAAGCTTGTATTCAGTTCTCTAGAGAGTTGCCATTCTGTTAATTTCTCTTTGCATGTAACTTTGCCTTCCATCCTGAGAAAACACAAGTTGCCTTTCTTACAAAATGGACCTTTATGGAACTGTAGGAAAATGTGTTAGGAGAAAATAGCAGAGGAAATCCATTTGAGACCTCTGGTGTTCTTTCTGCAAGCTCTGGTAGGAATAGAACGACTCCAAGGCAGTGATGATTTTCAAGCCAGGTTGTAACCAAGGTCACGTGTTCACTAGATTGCCTCATAACTGCAGTGAGATATTTCAAATGTTGGGTAATCAAATCTGATGCAGGAAGAAGAGCTTAAACTTCCAAATTAGGTGCAATACAGGCTGTCTGTGTCTTTGAGACTCCTGAGGTGATACTGAGCTGAGTGAATTAGAAGCAGGCTTTACTTTGTTTCCTGGTGTACTATCAGTTAAGTAATTTCCAGAAGCAACAGCACAGATGGCATTTTACTTAGTTTTATGGGGTCGTTTTCTACCCTTTGTTATAAGAGGAAATGAGAGCAGGAGGCAATAAGACTTTCCTTATTACCCTTTTTGTACTTTCTTAATGAGCCTACTTTGCTCCTACTCTGTGTCTTCCTGGATACGAAGGACAAAAGCATTTTGTCCAGCCAGGTTCCATATTCAACCCTCAATCTATATTCATTTTTGATAAAAGATTTGGCATAATATCATAGGAAGCATTGTTTAAGAGCCAGCCCTCTAAACTAGACCTACATCTATGACATAAGTATGTTTGATGGTATCAAATATGCATCTGGACTTCTTAAGACACATCTTAACCTATATTCATCTGCTATGGACTGAATTGTGTGCACCCCAAATTTCTATATGGAAACCTTAATCCCCAGTGCAGTGGTATTTGGAGATGGGGTCTTTGGGAGATAATTAGGTGGGGCCCTAATAATGGAATTAATGTTCTATTAAGAAAAGACACCAGAGAGCTTGCTGTCTACCTCCCCCCTCCCTCTCTTTGCCATGTGAGGATACAGCAAGAAGACAGCCATCTGCAAGTCAGGAAGAGGGCCCTCACCAGAAACCAACCATACAGCACCTTGACCTTGGATTTCTAGCCTCCAGAACTGTGAAAAAATAACATTTGTGTTGTTTAAGCTGCTCAACCTATAGTATTTTGTTATGGCATCTCGAGCTAACTAAGATAGCATCTTAGGTATTACGAACTTTAAAATAGCACAACTAATGCACTATGGGAGCACTGGGCCAGGCTGAATTCTCTCTAACAGAGGGAGAAAGCACCCGTCACTGATAGCCCTCTGAGCCCTCAATTTTTTCCCCCTATGCCACAGTGTCTTGAATTCAACCTTTGTAGTTTATTTCTTTGGGATTTATGGTGATTTTCTTCTTTGTGGTAGCCCTTTCTTTTATTTTTAAATTTAAATTGAAAAAGTAATACATGTACAAGGTTAGCAAACAAACAACAGTAATAACATTACAAGTGGGCAAACAGTGAAAGGAAGTCTCCATCTCACTCTGTATCCCAAGATCTCCAGTTTTCTTCTCCAGAATCAACCACGTTTGACAATGTCTTTGTGTATTTTTCAGCTATTACATGCATATAAAAGCACACATGTGTATACCAACCCTCCCTTTTTAAATACCCATGTATGCATACTATCTTCAATTTTCTGTATCTTGCTGGCAGTGTTAAGTAATGCAAAAACTACTGATAAATTAATACATCAAAGGTATAACATTTATTTAGGACAGTTGCCCGCTGACTATAGGAACACTTCAACCTAAGGAGGTACATAGGGACAAAAGAAGGCTGAAAGTTAAGGTGAGGGATGTTAAATACAGAATTCAAAGTCTTTGTAAGGGTTGGCCAGTACAAACCCTTAGGTATTGTGGAATTCTATGGTAATGTTATAACAATATCTCATCGCAATCACTTCATGTTTCTTTCTTATCTTTCCTGTCTTATCTTTAATGCCACCTCAGAAAAACCTCCTCTTTCTAAAATAGGTTCCCTACAGCTCCAGCCAGAGGATTAGCATAGCTTTCTGTGTAGCCTCAAGCACAATTTCCTTCAGTTTGCGTGACAGAAACAAGAATAATTTTTGTATCTTACAAATGTGAAACATTTGATCACATTAGAATATGCGCTTTCAAACCATCACCTTTCCTCATCATTAGAAATTTTGGCATTTACTGCCTTCTATGTTCAAAACCATGCCAGCTAGACCCTGGGTCAGGGAAGATGGTGACTGGGTCTTCCTTGTTTTTATATCTTTAGTGCCTCACCCAGGATCACAGTAAACGTCTATCCAATAAAGTCAAGAGTACAGGAGAATGCAGCCTGTGATGGTGAATAAGCTACAGGAAACCCAGTTGGTAACTTGAATGTAGTCGACCCACATTTGAAGGGACCCAACCTTCACAAGGTTCTATGCTGTCCTCTGCGAGCATAGTCACAAAATCTCACATAGGCAATTTTTGAGGAAGCCACTGTTGGTACAATCTGTGTCCCTGTTCCTCTCCATGACTTTATCTGGCTTAAAATGCCAGATGCAGCATATTTTGACTCAGCATTTTGATCATGATCAAGGGATGAAAATGTTAGGTATAAACACCAGCTGCTCTGACTATAGTTCAACTGGTCTCAATCACTGCTTAATCTGGGAAGGTTTGCATCAGGCAAGAGTGGATTTACCACTGTGTTTGTTTTGTGCCTAAAAGAAGGTCTTTGGGTTTCTCTGGGGCTTTCAATAGGGTCAAGAGGATCCTCTAATAAATTGTTCTGGGGTAAGGACCTTATCTGGGGCTTCCGCCTGCTCATCTCTGAAAAGAATTCAGGGTCCCAATCACACTTGCATTTTATTCGCAAGAGAGAGCTACTCTCCGCATCATCCCTCTTCTATAAGCAGAATATAGCAAAGAAAAGTTACTACTTATCTGATCTTTCCCTATGACAATATTTTCCCAATATTGTCCATTGGAAAAATGTTTTTCAATGTTCTCTCCATTTAATGTCTCTTCTAACATATTTCAAACTATTTGAAGCCTAGAAGCAATGTAAAAGTGATTTTATGACATATATTAAATATTACCAATTAACTATCTTAGAGAACTTGAAATACAGATTAAAAATTCAAGGGTAGGATTTTTACCCTGCTGACATTATATTTTATTGACTATATTTACATAGAAGCCTTTTTCAGAAAGTTAAAAATTTAAACTTATTTTTTACTGAGGCTTATAGTGACTTTCTCATATCCTTTTGCAATTATTTTTATTGCCTTTTTATAGTGTCCATGATTGAGATGACGGCAAACCACTTCTCTAACCACTGAGAAGAGAATTCATAACCAGATTATCACCAAACAAGGCTGCCATCTTTGGTGTGTGGCCTCTGAGAAAGAAAGAGATGTATTGCTAAATATTTAGTTTATTATCTTCCCGAAACCTCCTGTCTTTAATTCTGCAGGAATGAACAAATCGAGTGAAATGATTTCATAATGCTCATAATATTATATGATCCTAAATTATTCTAACCCTCAATGCTGAAGAGAGAGAGTGTACATTTATTTTAATTCATTAAGGAGGCAATAATTGGGAGTCTCAATCCTTGCAGGAAATGAAACAATTAGGAAATCACAAAAATCAAAGGCAGTAAGATGCCTAAATATAAACAGCAATGACATCCAGAATGCCACAGTTAGGTACTTGTTACTAAGTACCACATATGCAACAGGTAGCTACAGAAATGTAGCTGCCTGGCATCAGAAGCATATAATATATTCTTTGTTCTTGTATCTTTTAAACCAGGAATTCTTTCAGGCTTTTGGAAAAATGTTGACCTTGATTTTCTGAAGGCATGCTGCATAGATAGTATAAGGATTCAGATATTTCGTGGTTTTTTTTTTTCATCTTTTTATATTACTTATCACTGTTTTTAAGATACTGGGGCTGGGAAGAATTGGGAGGGATTTGCCAAGCAGACAATGTGAAGAAGGCAGTGACAGTTCACACACAGGGCACGGCATGCTCATTGTTATCTGGAGTGAAGATGATGAGGGCTTGAATGCTTCTGAGACATGCCTCAACATTGTGCTTTATGTGGGGAGGAGCTGTGTGGTTTTTGTCAGTTAGGCAGCTTAGAAGGGCCACCTGGGTAGTCAAGTGGAGAAAGAATGCACCCAAGAGAGACTTGGGGCAAGAAAGAGACTGTTGGAAGACTATTACAGGAGACAGATGAGAAGATACTGACAAAAAGGACTCAGTGCAGAGATTGGAACTACAAGATACGGTGGCAGGTTGCCTGTGGACAGTAAGCATGTGTGTGTGTGCGTGTGTGTGTGTGTGTGTGTGTGTGTGACAGAGAGAGAGAGAAGAGAGAGAGGGGACAGTAAGGAGAAAGAGGAGGAGGCGGAGGTAGAAAAGGAGGGGAAAGAGAAGAGAGATAAGGAAGAGGCGAAAAGAAAGAGGGAGAAAAGAAAGAGGAAGAAAGAAGAGGAGGAAAAGAAGGATTGGAATATTTCTGAGTTTCCTATCTTTGGTAAATATTTGACTGAATTTTTCCATTAATCTTGCTCTTCTATCTCCATATACATTAGACATAAAACTGCTAGATGCCAAATGAACATCTTATTGTTTTGCTCATTTATATGTTTTGAAGACAGTTTGTTTAACCAGATTAAAACGTGCAATGACTCCTTGGCTCCTTACCATGACATTTAAAGTTTAGCTTCTTGTCCTTCTTTTTGTCTCTAATTTTCAAGTGCCCTGATTTATTATTTATTAAACAAAGGTTTATGGAGTACTGATTCTGTGCCAGGCATTGTTCTGGGGGCCTCAGGATATGATGGTGAACAAGGCAAATAAAATTCCCTAGCCTCACAGAGCAGCCTCTCTTTTGCACTCTTGGAATCTCAGAGTTTTGATTAAGTTTTGCAGGAGAGTCAGGCTGGACCACTCCCAATCACCACTCTATTTTCCTTAGAAGCAATTAAGACCTAAAACCTACCGAAGAATAAATCTCATCCCTAAGTCACTCTTGTTTTGCTTTTCTCTCAAAGAGCCTCATTTATGATATTGAGGACTCAGAGCCTCCCTGAAGCTTTGATGTTCATAATAATCAGGAATTGGCTTCAAATCCTAGAGAAGAGCACAGACTTAGCTTTGTGGCTAATTATTTATTTAGCAGGAGGCAGAAGTTCTACAATTGGGATGTGGTAGCACAGTGTCCAGAAAAAGTGCATCCAATTGCAATGAACCAATGAACCTTTTCTTCCACTCAACTAGGGAAAGTTTTGTTTTGCTTTGTTTTAGTTTTAAAAGTGCTAAGTTTTCAAAAGACCTTTGAAGGAGGGGCTGGCCTGGAACTGGGAGGCCAGCCATTCTCAATGTTAGAGGATCACAGAAGTTGGCAGACAGAAGGCTGGAGAAGGCATGTGTGTGGGGATATGGGAGTGGAAGGCATGTTTCTTAATCACCTGAAGAACCAGGCCTGTGCATCCTTTGTAAATATATGAGAGAAAATGTGATGAACTGGATTGCTTGCTGGTGTCCTGGTGCCTGATGAGTTTAGGGAGCGTTTTTTCTATTTCCCTTAATGTTTCTCTGCAAGTTCCATCTCATTTCTTGCTTTAATGGGGACATTCTTTATGCCTAAACAAAACCCCTACTGTTAGAATTCAAGCCTGTTACCTCCACTGCTCTTCTCTGCCAGGCTGCTGCAGGCTCAAAGACTGTCAACCACCTGCAGAGGGCCCCACCCTGACTACCAGCCTCTGGCTGGCCCACTGGGTGGAGACCACAACTCTCCACTCCCTCTTTCATAACTGCAGGATCCCAGATTGTGTCGCTGTGATGTGTGCACTAAGAAGGCAGCTGAGTTTTAGTTCATTGCAATATGATGCACTTTTGTTATGCACTGTGCTAGCCACTGACTCAAAGGAAGTGCACAAAGTGGCATCTAGTCATTGGGTTAGTCATGGGTAGAAAGCTGTTTTACCAACAGAGGAATGTATAAAGTGCAATGGCAAGATGGTTGGAAGAGCAATTAATTCTACTGGAGGTTGTAGAACAAGGTTTAGCAAGGAGGTGACATTTCTATTGGGACTTTAAGGATGAATAGATTTGCCAGGGATACAGGGAGGGTGGTATTCAAGAATGAAAGAACATGAAGAAATTCTCACTGGAAACATTCCAGACTATCCATAAGTCCAGGATCTAGTGTATTATCTCTATATACTTGACACTAATGAAAGAGAGCTCTAAATACAGGTTTGAATGCCATGCTGTGGAATAGTATGGATTTAATATTTAGAGGGAAGTCAGAGGTCTGTAAGCAGATGAAAAATGGAATTGATTCTGGTTTTGGAAATACCTCTCTGGTAGGAATGTAGAGGGCAATTGTAGAAAATACAGAGATGAAAGCAGGGAGCCCAATTATAAGATGATTGAAAAAATGCAGGTGAGTCATGATTTGAACTTGGGCTAGAGTCTTATCTCCAGTCTGAAGCTCTCTCCTGAATTCCAGCCCTTTATATCTAACTGTTTACTTGATATCTCCACTTATATGTCTAATAGACATCCCAAATTCAGCATGACCAAAACAGATCTCCTGATCTTGCCTTCCTCAAACCTGCTCCCTGCATCCTTCCTCATCTCAGTTGATGGCAACTCCACCCTTTCAGTTGTTCAGGATGCAATCTTGGGGTTTCCCTTGATTTTTCTCTTTCACATCCCCATTTAGCCAATCAATACCCCACTGGCTCTACCCTCCTCACTATCCCCCTCACTCACTCCCCTCCTTGCCTGCTGGGCTGACACTTCCACAAACACCCAGGCAAACTCCAGCCTTCCTTTGGGCCTCTGCTCCAGGTGATCCAATCCTGCTTCCCCCAGATATCCACCTGGATCACTCCCTCAATCCCATCACTCACTGCTCAAACCTCATCTTCTCAGGAAAGCTTGCCCTGTCCACCATATCTAACAAGACTCCTCCTCTTCCCCAGTATAGCTCATCCACTTAACTGACTCTCTTTTTTTTATTTTCCATAGCATGCATCACCTCCTAGCATGCTATGTAATTTTCATATTCATTTTATTTATTGTTTATTGTCTGTCTTTCCACACTCAAATGCAGCTCCCATGTAGGCTTCTTAGTCTGTTTGCTCACTACTATATCTCAAATCACCTAGAATGCCTGACACAGTATAAGGACTCACTAAATACTAGATGAGTAAATGAATGGGTAGTTTACTGGAAAAAAATGTCGGATGTAGATTAGCAGTATGGAAATTGCACCTCTTCACATCCCATTGGCTTTGAGGGTGGAGAAAAGGAAAGAGTAAAAGAATGATTCTGGGATCCTTAGCTTGGGATGATGCCTTTATTTGGTATGAGAAAGGCAGGGGAAGAAATATATCTGGGGGGAATTAATGAGTTCTACTTGGGTCATGCTGAGTCTGAGTGCTTGTGCAATATGCAAGTTCAGTTTCCCGACTTACGGATTTTTCTTAACAGAGAAATCAGGCTAGAATTAAAGTTTTGATAGTCACCAACTACGCAGTGGATGAGATCTCTCAGAGAGAGGGAACCAAAGGAAAGGAGAGAAGGAGCTGAAAAGATGCCGCAAAGCACCAACTTTATTTATGGGGCACACCCAGGGAAAGCCAGCATGCGCTAGTCAGCATTCTTGAGTGCACAGTTTGGTCCCCTTGGCTTACTTAGACACTTCTTTGGAAGCTGGAGAAAGAGGCAGATGGGTGAGGAGGGAGAGTGAAATCATCTGAGCAACTTTTATCACATAGATTGGGTAAGTCTGGGTAATATTTAAGTTTCCTCCTAGGCCTCTGTGTCCTCCAGCCATCCTTGTCCACAGCTTCTTGAGTCTTACTTGCAGAATGTGTGCCTCAAGCTTTGGGGTGACTTCCCTATCAAGATTGCAGACCCTGGAGCCCTATTCCAGAGCACTAAAAGCACCAGCAATTGTTTTCTTCACTGGCTGAGTTGTCATAAAGGCAGTCTTGCCTATATCATATGCATTTCACATTCCATGATCTGTCTGAGACAATTTGCTACAAAGCTTCAGGTTCCAATTTCTCAGAACAGTCAGAGATCAGTTAAATGAATTTTGTGTGTTTACAAGAGCCGATGATAGTTGCTTCAGCAAATGACTCTTTAAGGAAATTCAAACAAAAAGCCATTTTCTTTTCTGTTTCTTTCTTTTCTTTTCTTTTTTTTTTTTTTTTAGAAACTTCTCAGGGAAAAGGCAATGAATGTATATGCAAGGTTTTATATTAGCTTCAGAAATCAAGGCTGGATGGAAGGCACACGTTTGGGCTTGCATTTAATAGTCACCACTACTGAGAGCCTAGGACCCTGATAAATGCCTGCACCTGCATCTTAATACCATGGGAAGCTATTGTTAAACTGGTTGTGCCCACTCAAGTCTGTGAGGACCTTTTGAAAGAGTAATTTTAAAGAGGGAATTGATTTCTTCACGCATGGGCAAGTGCAAAGAAAATTTGGGGTGTTATTTTTTCTTCCTCAGTAGAGAAAGGATTTTCTAGATGTGGTAGCCATTACCTTCAAAGCGGGTCTTCAGCGCTGCTGTGTATTTAACAAGCTATGTATTTGGGTCTCTTCCCTTTCGCAGCATCTCCCTTTCTCCTTCAGTTGTCACCTACTTAGGCACTAGAGCTGCCATGGTCCCCTCTGTCTTTTCAGTGCAGGTACAGCTGCTGCAAATGGACAATGTCATGTGCAGATATGTCTCATGATTAATAGCAACGATAGCAATAACGACAGTGCTGTTATTGTTGTCGCGGTAACAGAGGTATCTGTTAACTAGTGCTACAATAATGGTGCATAACAAAGCACTTCAAACTCAGTGGCTTCAAATGATAGTTATTTATTCTTACTAACCTGGTGGTGGGTGGCCTGGTAGTGGGTTGTTATAGGCTGGGTGAAGCTGAGTGGTTGTGTTCATGGTGCAGATCCAGCTGGATGGGGAAGAGTGGGAGTTCTTCTCATGGCAATGACAACCATGTAAGAGAGTAAGTGACACTGCAAAAATCACTATTGCATCAAGTCTGTGTACATCCCATTAGATGAAACAAGTGACTTGGCCAAGTCTAAATTCAAAGGATGAGGAAGCATAATCTGCCTATTATGAGAACAAAGAAAGTCAAGTGGCCAAGTCTAATATCAATCAAGCAGGTAAGTATATTTCTTGTGTGGGAGGGCAGTAGGGGATGGATATTTGGCAAACAGTATTCTATTCTATCACAACCATCTGCCAGTTGAGGGGCATGTGCAAGGTTCCAACATATTTATTAGCTTGCTTATGCATTCAGCTAACACTTATTGAGCCTCTACTATGTGTCAGGCATGGTGCTGAACACTAACATTATCATAATGCAAATGCAGAGGAAATTGGAGCCCATGAATCCAGAGATCCTGCTAGGAGATCCAGCTGATGCATAATCTGATGGATCAAGAGGCAGATTGAATCTTGGGCTCTGGGAAGGGAGTAGGTTTAAGGTTGTGGAGGTCTATATCTTGGGGGCAGTGAATATAGTTGACATTTTTCATACTTCAAAGACTAAGCTCTTTCTACCAGCCTCTGGCCTTCCAAGATACGCCAGGAAAAATGATCTTGGTATATAGAGAATATGCATACCTGGGGTCCTAAGTTCAGAAAAGACTCATCGTAAGTGTATTAGGGAGACTGACTGCACCAGATAAAGAGGTCAACCAGGACTTTGTCAGATCCAGACATCAGCTCTCGGGATTCAAGGCCCCCAGAGAGATGGCTGCCATCCTAGGGAATTCTAGGACTTAGTGATGGAATGTGATGTGACAGTAGCTTCCAGAACTCATGGAAGTAGTAGATAGGATAACTGGATGGTGGAAGAACTAGGCCTTGTGTCTATATTTTCTGTAGTTGTGATTGACTGATACACGTAAACTTGATTTTTAATTTGGTCATGATTGATACTTAAAGGTATTTTTAATTGATTCATATACATGTTTCTGGTGGCCATTCTGATTGTGTTTCATAAGAAAAGAATAAAGCTAAGTAGGCAAATATTTCATCCACTAGCATCAGTGTGGTACAAACTGCTAAGACCTATTTCAAATGGGGAAGCTCTGTTAGAGAATCAAGAGATTGGAAAATAAAATAATTAATGAGCTGGGAAGGGAGTTTTCATTGAGTCTTTTGGCAAAGGGATAAAGTAAAGGTTGGTGAGTATTGCTGGATGGCAACAGTCATCATGAAAAATATAATACAAAAAATAAAACTGAGATGTATTTTTTTTTTTTTTTACTGATTTGGACGGTACTGATTAGACAGTAAACTAATTTTCAAAGTTTCACTGGATTGAGGCCTAGGAAGTCCAGTGTTGGCCCCTATGTTTTATGAACACTTTATGTTTCATACGTTTAACTCCATACATAGAGTGGATAAAAGAAAAACATGCAAATTTATGCAGAATCTGTTATACCATGTTAAAAAAAACTTTTTGTTTTTTTTAACTATGGCAATGACTTTTAGAACCATTTCTAAGCCCTTATATAAAGTTTTCTCCTTAAGGAATGCGAATCTACCATTTAAGGTATCTGTAGAGCAGAGAGGTCAGCAAATCCCAGGGTGAGAGCAAAATCTATCCAACCTGTTTTTGTAAATAAAATGTTATGGCTTTTTTTTTCTTGTTGTTTGCTTTTTTGAGACAGAATCTTACTCTGTCACCCAGGCTAGAGTGCAGTGGCATGATCTAAGCTCATTGCAGCCTCTTTCTCCTGGGCTCAAGTGATCTTCTGGCCTCAGCCTCCTGAGTAGCTGGGACTACAAGGAGGGGCCGCCACACAAAGCTAATTGTTTTATTTTATTTTTGTAGAAACAGAGTTTCCCCATGTTGTCTAGGCTTGTCTCAAACTCCTGGACTCAAGCAATGCACCTGTCTCGACCTTCCAAAGTGCTGGGATTACAAGCGTGAGCCACTGCACCCAGCTATAAATAAAGTTTTATTGGAACACAACCCTGTTGCTTCATTTACATACTGCCCATGGCTATTTCTGTGCTATAGCAGCAGTGTTGAGTAGTTCTTATAATGTCCTTATGGCCTGCAAAGCCTAAAATATTTGCTATCTGGCCCGTTACATAAAAAGTTTCTTCCTCCTGCTGCAGAGAGAAGACTGGGTAAATTAGCACTCACATACCTGAGGGTAAGAGGCAGAATTTCTTCTGCTTGTAAGTAACAGGATCTTTTCCAGAGCCTGGGTCTGAAGACCCCAGGTGTAGATGGAACTTCAGTTATGACTGGATCCGTGAGTTCAAAGGATGCCACTGCTATGGTTTAGATATGGTTTGTTTGGCTCCTCCAAGTCTCACATTGAAATTTGATCCCCGGTGTTGAAGGAGGGGCCTAATGGGAGGTGTTTGGATTGTGGGACAGATTTCTTATGAATGGCTTGGGGCCATTCTAGCAGGAGTGAGTGAGTTCTTACTCTTAGTTCCTCATGAGAACTGGTTGTTGAAAAGAGCCTGGCCCCTCCTCCTCTCTCACCATGTATCTCTACATGCCAGCCCCTCACCGGCAACACATGCTGGTGCGGTGCTTCTTGTACAGCCTGTAGAACCCTGAGCCAAATAAATGTTTTTTATTTATAAATTACTTAGCCTCAGGTACAGCCTCTTTACAGCAACACAAACGGACTAAGGCAGTCATCAAGCCTCTCTTATTCCCCACCTCTTGCTTCTGCCTTCTGCTATATTAGCTTCATTCTCAGGCAGGCTCTCTCTACATGGTAGAAAAGATGACTATTATTATAACTGGACTTATATAGGATCCTTAGATTTTACAGCTACTGAAGGAAAGATGTCCTCTATTTCCCAGCATCTATTACAGCCCCTATGCCCACTCCACAGATTGAGCTTGGTGCCCAACTGGACAAGTTGCTGTGCTCAGGAGGGTAAAGGTGCTGTACTAAGCATGTTGTGTTGCATGCTCTTCCTCCACTCAGGGGAACAGAAGAGAAGGGCCGTGTGTTTGATAGGCCCGACAGCAGGGGGAGAGGGGTTCCCAACAGAAATCAAAGCAAAATTAAGGATAGCTGAAAATTTGAAGACAGCCTAGAATTCAATAATTCTTGTGAGGCTTATATTTCTATTATTTGGCCTCTCACTGTGATTTCTCCCAGCTGCTTAGTTTTCCATCTTTGTCTGTCTTGCATCTTGCAATTCCTGTTTTTTTTTTTTTCTCTATTATTGCAGTTGACCCTTAAACAATGTGAAAGTTAGGGGCACTGACCCCCCATGCAGTCAAAAATCCATGTGTAAATCTTGACTTTCCAAAAACTTAACTGGTAATACTGTTGACCAGAAGCCTTACTGACAACATAGAGTCAATTAATACATATTTTATATGTTCTATGTATTACATACTGTATTCTTACAACAAAGTAAGCTAGAGAAAAGAAAATGTGAGTAAGAAAATCAGAAGGAAGAGAAAATATATTTACTATTCATTAATTAGAAGTGGATCATAATAAAAGTCTTTATCCTCATTGTCCTCACACTGAGTAAACTGAAGAGGAGGAGGAAGAGAATGGGTTATTCTTGCTGTCTCAGGAGTGGCAGAGGTGGAAGAGATGCGTGATCTAGGCTCATTGCAACCTTCCCCTCCTAGGCTCAAGTGATCTTCCCGCCTTGGCCTTCTGAGTAGCTGTGACTACAGGTGGGCACCACCATGCCCGGCTAAGAAAATCATAAGGAAAAGGAAATATATTTACTATTCATTAAGTAGAAGTGGATAGTCATAAAGGTGTTTATCCTCCTTGTCCTCACATTGAGTAGACTGAAGAGGAGGAGGAAGAGATGGGTTGTTCTTGCTGTCTTAGGGGTGGCAGAGGTGGAAGAGATGCAGGAGGTGGAAAGGGAGGTAGGAGAGGTAGGCAAATTTGGTGTAACTTTTATTGAAAAAAAAATCCATGTCTAAGTGGACCTGAGCAGTTCAAATTTATTTTGTTCAAAGGCCAACTGTCCTTGGCTCCATACTGTTCAGAATCTATATTTTTTCACGCCCTCCAAGTTCACTTATAGAAGACCACTGCATGGTGTAGACCTTAATGTACACATGCAGCATTTGACAGCCAAAGTAACTTAGCATGCTATAGTAAAAATAATTTAAAAATTAATATCAGGCAATACTCTCCAACTATTACTCATCATAGTGAATTTTTTTCTAAACCCATGTTTCTAAACCCAAGCACCAACTCTGTACAATATTCTTGGTCAATTATTCTCCTTCTTTTCCTCTCAGTAAACTCCAGACTCTAATATTCCAGAGTTTATGACATTTTGTCCCTATAATATTTTTACTTTCCCTACCTTACCTCAGATTATGTCTCCAAGCAATTCGTACCCTCAAAACCTTTTAAAGAACTTAGTTCTTTAAATCCATCCTGGAAAGGTCATCAACCTTATAATACCAACACAAGTTTTCAAACTATTATGCCATTGTCACAATTGTTGTAGTAGTTATTTTAACATAGATTTTACCACCAGAATAAACTCCAAGAGAGAAAGAAAGAGAGGTAGGGGCTGTAGAGGGTTTTACCTGCTTTCACATGCGTATTATTCTTGCTATTCAGAACTACAGCTTTCATAAATGGTCTTTTCTATGACGAAACTCTTTCCTGAATCATTCTTAAAATACATGGGCTTATGTGGCCAAAGTCTGAGGTCATTTGCCTTTCTTTTGCAATGAGAAGAATATGTCTCAGGTGGTTACTGGCCCAAGAAGGTGAGTAATATGTGGAGAAGTCATGAATCCAAGCCACAATCTAGAGCCAAGTCCAGGAGTCTAGAAAGAGCACAGTCTAGATCAGCCAAAGCACATTTGGCTCCTGCAGATTGAGATTAATGTTTATTATTGTAAACTATGAAATTTTCAAGGATACCTGTTACACAGTATTATTGCAGCAGTAGCTGACTGATACATGTAGACTGAGAGTCAAACCCAGCTCATGTCCACAGATTTGATCTTTGCTTTACCACTCCTTCTTCTTACCTCTAAGGGTACTTATTTTTGTTTTAGCATACTTAGGCACTTTTTCCCTTTCTCCTTTTAGAATAACAGTTTCTAAAGGACAGAACATTTATCACTCTTGTGACCCCAAATCTCTAGAATAAATCTTTGTACCTGGTTGGTGTTCAATAAAAATTTTTGGCGAATGGTAAATTTGAGTCTCAGGTTCGTGATAGCCACACATGGAAATTATGTCCTGATTACTTGCTGGTAAATAAATATCACTGGTTCCAGGTGAGACCAAGTGAGATTTAGGAATGGATTGGCACAAACTCATCTCCCTAATAATGACAAAGCTTAGACAACAGAAGTATGAGGTGAACCACAGTAATTTGCTTGTACCACTAATGCCTCACCGTTATTTCACCCTAGTGTATGATGAGAGACATTTTTTGATTCATCTGAAAGACTCTGTGATTATAATAAGTGACTGCGTTAATATGGATATAGTCTATGGATACTACTCTTTGCCTTCCCCGAAAAAGCCATTCTGTCTTTTGGGAAAATTAGGGAGTATTCTTGTCTCTGTTACTTAACTCTTTTTATTTCCAGGTTTTCATCAGATAGGATTCCTTCAAATGGGCAAAAAGCAGGACATGCTATGCCTGTGTGGCTCTGTGACTTCTGGTGGTGTTTAACTGTGCTAACAAAAACATATTTCAAACTATAAAAATGGGAAAGAAAATACAAAAGAACACTTTGGTACCTCATTTATCCTCAGAGCAACACAAGAGTAAAATATTCAGCATATCAAGGTGAAAATGTTATAGGTCAGAGATAGGTGGGGGCGGAGTGGATAAAAAAAAGTCAACCCACCCAGAACATTGTGTGATGATTATTTGTCTTGAGCCTGAAAAGAACTTTGGCTGCTTTTAGTTAAATGGCAGTAAAAATAGGGAAGGCTATTTTAGACAAAGAGGCTCAAAATAGGGCTGTGATCATCTTTTGTCACATGATACCAGAGAGAACAGATGTGGAACTCTCCAGTATGTTCAAACAATTTCTGACTTGGCAAAACCAAACAACCTGGTAGGACCTCAGAACAAAGAGAGGATGACATAGTTTTAGCATTCATCCAACCATGGAATAACAGGAGATTAAAAGTGTCTTGGTTATGCCTAGGTGAAGACTTCTTAGCAAAGCACCCCCAGTGACTTCCATTTACAGAATAGGGTCAACAAAATATCACCGTGGCCCTTTATGTGACTTAAAGCCCCTATACTCTGTTCAGAGTCTTCAAGGATAGGGTTTACTTCTAGAAATATGAGGCAGAGATTGTACACATTTCAAAGATACCCCTGGAATTGTCAAAGCATCTTGGCACAGGCTGGCTGGTCTACCTCCCTGGGGTACTACAAGATGATTCATCTCAATTATTCCACCAGAGACCAGCTTCTGACCTTCAGTCTTGCATAACCGGAAGTTCATTCTGATTGGTGACTCTTGGGGAATATTAATCACAGAGATATTGAGCCATTCAAACCTTTCTGCAAATGTACAAATTTATATAGAAGAACTGGAGCAGTCAGGGAGATTAAATATTCATGTTTGCCCAACCAGCACATCTTAAAATCTCTGATTCATTTATGTCATTTTTTCAACAAACATTCACTGAGTGCTTGCTATGTGGCAGGCATGCAGGAGGCCATACTAGAAGCTGGGACATCATAGTAAACAAAACAGACTGACTTGTATCCTCAGGAAGCTAATATCCTAGGAAGTTGGACAAATCAATAAACCAATAGTTTTAGATACTGAAAACTGCTAAAAGTCATTTAAAAGACTATTATGAGAGTGAATGGGGGTGAGGATAGGGGACTACTACCTGTGATTCTTGATGATGTTCATCTGTCTGGTTTCATTTGATCCTGAGGACCAGCTCTAATCCTACTCATATTCTGATTATGTGCAGAGCCTATAAATACCCTTGTTTGCATAAGCTAGTGCCAGTTAGGTTTCTATCATTTCTATCCAGGGCCTTAAAATGCATCTCATTAATCAATCATGATTAATAAAGTAAAATCTGAACTCTTTAGCTTGGCATTCCAGGGCCCTCTCAATCTAGTCCCAGCTGACATTTGTAGCCCTAATTCCTACTACACTGCCAAAGCACTGTCCACTCTGCCTGTATCTGGTCCTAACACAGCTTATCTTCTCCCAAGTCTTCCTTATACAGAAGAACAGAGGAAGTGGCTTGGAAACTTCTGCTGGGTCTCTCTAGGGCGCTTCCCAGTATCTAGAATTCTCCCTGCTCCAATCCCTCTGACCAATGTCCACCTGTCAAATGTCCACCTGTGCCTCAAGGCCCTATTCACATTGTCCTTCCTCCAGGAACACTTCAAATTCTTCAGCTAAAATTAATCTCCCACTTCTCATCACAGATTGAATCTCTTTCGAAGCATTTAATAAAATTTACCTTTCAATATAGTTCCCTATATTATAGGTCTAATTATACCACTAGAATATGAGTCCCTGAAGAATGGCATCTCTGCCTTAGTATCATCCTCAGTGCTTGGTAACACAAATTAAATTCTTCTCTCTAATATAGTAGTGTCCTAGAAGTTATAAAGTGTCGCATAGAGTTAGGGATACCGAAAGCAATAGCAACCATATACTGTGTGCTTACTTGGTGTCATGCATGGCGCTAAGTGCTTTAGATGTAACATGCAATCGTTGTTTTGGCTAAGCTTCTCTTACAGGAAATCCTTGAAGTCTTGGTGGCTTAATATGGTAGTTGATTTCTTGCATATTCATGAATACAGTATGGGAATTTGATTGATGAATCTCTTCTCCAAAATGACTGAAAGACCAGGGTGCCTTCTACTTTCCAGTCTGTGAATCCCTGGAGCCTAAAGCCATTTGCTGCATCTTCTTTATCAAGAGGCTTGTCGTGTGAGCCTCACGTGGAGGTTCTTGTGGGCCAGGCCTAGAGGTGGTGGATATCGCTATCATCCACAGTCTGTTGGTTAAAACTCAATCACATGAACCCATTCACATGCAAAGAGATCTGGGAAACAAGATCTACTACATTCTGCTCATTCTGCTGCATTTTTCAGATTACAAGATATGGTTCTCATATCAATCTCCCGCTACTGAGCAAATGCATTAATCCACCCAGGGTCTCTCTCTAAGCCTCTCATTCTTTCCCAGTGTATCTATTGTCTCTGAGCACAGCAGAACCCATTATCCCTCCTGTGGCTGGATCTATACCCCTTCTCATGAAGTCCTCTGAGGCTTGGCACATCCAGACCCACAGCACATGCTTTTCTGGCTTATACTTGGAGGACCATGGTGTTTAACAGCTGTGGGTCTCCTTCTCATGGTAAATAGAGGCAATGCAGCTGGGGGGCACTTGATGCAAGGTCTCATCTGGGGAAAGGATTGGGAAGTAGAGGCAGAGGAAGAAAGTGGGAGAAGGAGTCCCTCTTTCGTTCCCACCATGAAATATAGCTCAGCCAATATTGAAGTGTAAGCATGGAGAAATAAAATGGATACTGTTCAGCCCATTGCTTGTAATTGCAATTCTAAGAAGGAGAACTGGAATTAGGAATCTCTGCCGACTCTTAACTTTCATATACTACCATCAGTGGATTTATTACCTTTTCTCTGAGAACATCCTTTGTGTCCTCATGGTCTGTGCTGTGGAAAATTCTGAGAGGCTTTTATTGGCTAATGTCTCTGCTGACAGTCCATCTGGGGAGGTGAAGCATCCGCACAAAAATGACGACAGGTGACAGGCCACAGCTGAGAGTGTTTTTGGCAGTCAGGGAAGGAACTGACTGTGTGGATTGAAGCAGCCAGCAAAGGCTTCCTGGAGGAAGGAGAGCTTGTTTTGAAACTGGAAAGATGGGATGAGATCGTTAACAAGTGAAGAAGGAACCGCAGGGTGTTTCTAACCGAAATCAAAGCGTGAAGAGTCACTGGGGATGGGGCCACACAGGGGCAGCCAGGGATCAGGCAGGATGGAGATGAGACTGGCCTGACTGCAGCCGAGGCTGTAGTTGGGGGAAGCTGTGGAATGGAAGGGGTCAGATTACAAAGTGCCTTTGGAAAGCAAGGGGAGAAGATTCAATAACTGCGTGGAGGGTTACACTGCTTTATTTTCTAGTGAGGGCTTACTCTTCCCTGACAGATTAGAAGTGAGGACCAAGGGGGCAGCTATAAAGCTCTGGCTTGTTCAGGCCTTGGTGGACCTTGAAGGGCCAGCATTTAGGAAGAGCTGTTGATCTATTGCTCCTATAACCCTCATCCTTACCCTGAACACCATCACCACCAGCCCCGCTACCCCCACAGACAAACATTCCTCCAGTCCCCAGTCCTCAGAGCTTTCATGCATGAGGTGCAATCCTAAGGCACAGGTTCTGAAAAGGGACTAAGCTTGAACATATGTCCATCTAATTGAATGACTGCAGAACTTAATTAAATTTGATTTAACAGAATAATGAACTATGACACCCCTTGCCTTTTTGCAGTTCTGGTAGTGCATACTGCTACTATCAGGCACCAGGATGATGCTGAGATGCATCCCCTCTAGTATCCTTTAGATCCCTTTGCTAGTTTATATCACACTGGCTTCCAGAAGCAGGAATAGCCCTTCATAGCTATGCAAAGGAGGCTGGGGTTGGCGGGGAGCAGGGGCGGAGCGGGCAGGCTTTGTACCCCTACCCTGGCCAGCCATGAGACCTGACTACCTCTAGGAGGCAGAGTAACCTTGGGGAAGGCTACTCCTCTGGTTAAGGGCAATTCCTATGCAGTGCTGCAGGTGGGGAATAAAAACTTTGGATCTGAAAGATTAGTGTAGAACAATGGGTGTAGAACAGTGGTGTAGAACAGCACCCACTGATGTTCTTTTTGGTAAAAAGAGACACATAGGTTTTTGGACCCATTTTGCCAGTTGCTCAGAAAGCCTGGAAGTGCCTGAGAATTTACATCTCCCAAGGGCAGCCCTTAACCAATGACATATAAATACCCTGGCTTCCTTCACCCCTATTCCAAGGTGTGACCCACACTGTGTCCAGAGTTCCCCTGTAGGACTGAACCACATCTCCTTCCATTGGAGGGATATTCATCTGATATCCCACCCTTACACGGTCTCCCTCTTTTCTGGGTCCCACATCCCTATTCCAATAGCTACTAGCTTTTTCTGGAAATGCTTCATAATAAATCACTCTCCCCTGAGTTCTCAACTCAGTATTATCTGCAGGGGGAAACCAAGACAACCAACTTTGTGCCCTGTGGGTATATATATATTTGAGACTGAGTCTCACTCTGTCACCCAGGCTGGAGTGCAGTGGTGCGATTTTGGCTCACTGCAGTCTCTGCCTCCCGGGTTCAAACAATTCTTGTGCCTCAGCCTCCTGAGTAGCTGGAACTATAGGCGTGCACTTTGTTTTTTTTTTCAGTAGAGACAAGGTTTTGCCATGTTGGCTAGGCTGGTCTCGAACTCTTGGCCTCTCAGAGTGTTAGGATTATAGGTATGAGCCACTGTGCCCAGCCATCCTTAGGGTATATTATTAAACTTCTATAAGTCTCCGTTTCCTTATCTGCGAAATAAGCATAACAATCACAATTAATTTGTAGAGTGGTGAAAACTATGAGGAAGTGCCTTGTACAAAGTAGGTACTGAATAAAGAAAGCTATTCTTGGTGGTGGAGTAACACATGTTGTTGGAGAGAACAGCACCTCCAGATGGCGCATAATCCTGGCTGACAAGGGACAGGCTTGCACTCCTAGAGTTGGACGTGAAACTCTTCCTACTTCCACAGCCTTGCTTCTGCTTCTGCATGTTCAGCTTCAGTCACAAGCATCGGCCACAAATAGGTTGCCAGCAAGGGGCTCTACGACACTGCCTACATTTTTTTTTTTTTAAGTGTAAAAGGAGGAAATCCCTAAAGGAAAGATTCTGAGTGTTCTTTTGAGTTTCTGTATATTGAGTATCCCAATTAGCTTCTCCTTAAAGAGCACCTCTTGAACTAATTAAATTAACTTGAGATGAAACTTTGACTCGTTTTCACATGCCACTCAAGTGGAAGTGCCTGATATTCAAGAATGTAAATTTCACAGGAAATTTTTAACCATGTTCTTCACTGGGAATCTTGGTGGGGGAAAGCAGAAGTGGGTCCCCCTGGGGTTGCCTCTCTCCTGGATCAAGCTCTCCTGTCTCCTCACTGTTGAGGGGCCCATTGCTCTACCTACATGGCAGAGTGGTGACAAGGAACCTCCTGGGGTTCAGGCTCTGCAGCACTACACTGGGCTGAGGTCCTGACTCAGCTGCCTAGACTTGAACTCGCCAAGGTGGCTCTGCTCCATTGGTTGTGGATGCCTGAAGAAGTATTTTAAGAATTCTGAGTTCCTTTTTGGCCTCAGTGAAAAAGAATGCAGAGATGGTTATGTGAACCCCGAATACCTGAGGCAGGTCTCAGTCAATTTAGGAAGTTTATTTTGCCAAAGTTAAGGATGCTTGTCTGTAACACAGCCTCAGAAGGCCCCTGATGACACATGCCCAAGGTGGTCCTAGCACAGCTTGGTTTTATACATTTTAGGGAGACACGAGACATCAGTCAATATATGTAAGATGAACATTGGTTGTTCGGGAAAGGTGGGACATCTTGAAGCAAAAGCGGGACAACTCAAAGTGAGGAGGAGGCTTTCAGGTCATAGGTAGATAAGAGACAGATGGTTGCATTCTTTTGAATTTCTGATTAGCCATTCTGAAGGAGGCAATCAGGTACACATTTATCTCAGTGAGCAGAAGGGATGACTTTGAATAGAATGGGAGGCAGTTTTGCCCTAAGCAGTTCCCAGCTTGACTTTTCCCTTTAGCTTAATGATTTTGGGGCCCCAAGATTTATTTTCCTTTCACAGTTAGCAATGTCTGTCATGGATATTGGATAGGAGATTGGGCTGTGTGTTTGCCAGCCTGACTTAGAGTTCCATGTTTTTGCAGAGATTCCACAGATATGTCAGATTTTCCATGGGTACAATTTTCTTACCACTGTTAAATATTACTATATTATATACTGATATTAGATTATATATATGTAAGTTGATGTATATATGTAATTATATATAATGTATATTATATTTTATATATGTAATTTACAATATATTAATACATATAATGTATATATGCATAATAGAATCACATAAAAGGAGGAATATGAGTAATGCCATTAATCAGTATCCCTTTAACTTCTTCCAAGTCCCCATTCTCAAGACTAATTCAATTATCAGCTAAAATTACCTTTACTTTCAAACCAGATTACCTTTAACAAATTATTCCATTTTTTTCTGTGACTTGGTTTCCGCATCCATTAAGTGGAGGTAATGAAAGGATCCACTGCCTAGGGATCCAAATGAGAACCAAATGAGTTATGAATGAATGACACTTAGAAAAGTGCCTGGTATAGAACCAGACTGAGATGTATTAGCTGTTATAATATTAAAATTACACTACTGTTTATCAAACACCCACTGTTTCCCATCAGCTAATGTCTGCAGAGGCTGTTCTTAGATCTCTAAGGTTATCGACTTATCTTCTTTTTCAATCAGGAGCAGGAAAAATAATTTTAATTTTTATATCAGCACTGCTGATTTCCTGCTGAACTTTCCAGGCCATGGAAACCCCAGGGAGGAGGCTTCTTCCTCAGTAACAGTGAGACCAAGAGAACTAACACACGTAGACTAAGTATTTTGGCATAAGGCCTGGAAGATGAATTTAAGAGCTCAATTTCTTTTTCCCTCCTTACCAGCGTGTGAAAACTAAATTTAAAGATATATTTTAATAGCTAAATATATATGTATTTATATAAATATATAGCTATTAAAAACATAAGATATATTAGCTATAAAATTATTTTTATATATTTTAGCTATTAAAAATATAAGCACATATTTTTAGCTATTAAAATATATTTAAAATATATCTTTAAATTTAGTTTTCCTGTTTTTAGATATAGGGATCATTGTTAATATAACTTCATTTTTGCAAAACAGTATAGAGTTATAAAAAGAGCAAGAATTTTGGCGTCATATAGAATTGTGTTTGAATCCAGGACCCACCATGTGATGTCTGTGAAACTGAGAGCTAAGTTACTTTACCATGCCAAGCCTCTGTTTCCTCAGCTGTAGAATTGAATACTAACTGACTCCTGCCAATCACAGGTCTCTGCACAGTGGTGTTATGAATCTTACTGTTTGGGGGAGGGTTGTGCTTTACAATTCTATTTCTGAGGTTTTGCAAATTTCTGAAATGCCTTCTGAATCCTTATAAAAGAAATAAAGTTGTATCTAGCTGATCTCAAATATAACATTCTACTTAAAGCCTTTGAGCACTGAAAAACCTGTGTAGGCACATAAAATAATTTTGTTCAGATTACAGGATCATTCCCAACCCACAACAGACCTCCATTGCCCGTGCTCATTGATTGTTGCAAAACAGAATCCCTTTCCCCACAGAAGCACCGTTAGGTGTGATTAGTTGCCCAGAATAGCCCATGAATGCCCATTCAACACATAAGCCCCCTGGAAAATAGAATGTAAGACTGTATATAAACTACACTAGGTTTATATAATTTTCAGTGTACTTGGGTTTACTTCTAGCTGTCACTTAACTAACTTTGGGATCTTATCTATGCCTCAGTTTGCTCATCTGTCAGATAAAAATGAAAATGCCTCCTTCATGGGGTTATTAGGGAAGATAAAGCCATGTCTGGCCCACAGTAACTGCTCAAGCAATTGCAATTGTGCCTACTCTTCAATTATTCTTGTTATTCTTATTTGAGCCAAATATATCCACATTTTTGTGGAAAACGTATAAGGAGAACTTCAACCTTTGATTTCAGGAACGCTTCTCCCTTCCCTGGGCTGCTCTTGACACCAGTATTTCCCCAGATCTCGTCTCTGCTGGTGGCTCCCACAATCTGGGGGAAATGCCCCAGGAATACTGAGTTTGGGAGAGGAGTAAAAGGAAAGTCTGAGGACTTCAGGATGTGGAAGTCACAGATGGCTTAGCCAGGTAGCAAGTTGCATTGGGTTGAATCTCAGCACCTGGAAACTCCGCATCACAGCCTTTCTCCTTCACTACCCCAGAGGTGGAGACTGGTTGTACTTCTCCCTGCTCCTCCATGCGGATTTTTCTCTGCCGGTAATCTCAGGGTTCCCCTCTACTCTCCTGCTAGTAATGCAAGCACTAGTATCTTTCAAGATTTATTTTCTTTAGTTTAATTAATAAATTAGTTATTCTAGAGATAGGGTCTCACTCTGTCACCCAGGCTGGAGTGCAGTGGCACGATTTTGGCTCATTGTAGCCTAAAACTCCTGGGCTCAAGTAATCCTCCAGCCTCAGTCTCCTGTCTAGTTTTCTGTAAATGGTTTTATTTCATATTAAAATTTTTAAAATTTTATTTTTAAGTTTACAAATGACAAAACTGTTTCTTGTGCACAGTTTTATGAGTTTGGACAAATGCGAAGAATTGTGTAAGCACCACCAAAATCAAGATGCAGAACATTCTTCCCCAAAGGTCCTCCACATTACCCTTTTGCAATCCTCTTAGTGTTTTATGCTCCCAATGAGAAAACAACAACAACAACAACAACAAAAACCACACAAACAAACAAAAAAAACCTCTCAGGTAGAGGGTAATTAATTTTCTTGGCTACTAACTTTTTACTCTCCCTCCACCGCACCCCCCCCAGAAAAAGCCTTTTGAGAAAGACGGAGTCCCTTAGGAGATGCCAGTGGACCACAGTAGAATGTAATGTATGTGTCCATCACTTTCTAGGTTCTCCAAGATCTCTAGGGGAACCAGAGCTGAGATAGGTGCTCCAAGGCAACGGGCCCCTAAAGGCAAGGGGACAAGATGGATCACGGAGACCACTGGGGCTCAGCTTAAGGGAGCCAGTGGTACCAAAAACAAAACCTCAGCATTTATCTTCTGGAATGTCACATACAAGCCTGTTATGAAAAACCCTGGACTACGACGGAATGAGCAGAAAAGTGAAGACTGGCTCAGAGCAGAGAGAACAGGAATAAAAGAGGGAGAGGAAATAAGAGAGGGAGGGCAAGATGAGCTGGATGAACTGGAAGGCAGAGTTTCAAGATTGTTTTCTGAAAGGGCTTCCATCAGGACCCTGTCTTCTTTGCGTGTGTTAGAAGATGTAGCCCTCTTCCCCTCTTGCAGCCTGCACCCATGCTGGGGTGAGGGGAGGATGACAGGGGTCTATGTCCTTGACCTCCTCAGCAGGAAATCCCTGAGCAGGGCCCAGCCTTGCACACCCTTTCAGTGAGACTCTGATTTACAGGAGTCAGGAGTAAGGGTTCAATTAATCATTCCTCAATTACCCGGCATTGCAGAGCTTTTGCTGAATAAAAAATTATTTGTGGAAAATGCATCAGCTTCGGCTATCAAACTTTCTGGCAGAAATATTAAAAATGCAGACAAAATTTTCCATTAGGACACTAGCTGTCCATATTTCTCGATGAGATCTTATTATCGAACCAGAGGTAAATGCTTGTACTTCAGTCGCTAGTAGTAATTCTCTGCCTCTGTGTTTCAAATTTCACTAAAAAATCTCAAATGTCAAAATGTATGTCACTCTCTAAATAAAATTTTATACCAGAAAATGGAAGGCATGTTGCCGCTGAATCATTTGACGGCATGTCTGACAGGAATACTGATGCCTTGAATGAGCAGGCTGATGAAGACTGACAGGGGAAGTGGGAGTACTTTGCCAGGCATGAGATTTGAGATTTGTGTCTGGCAGTGTTGAATTTCCTCACTTTCTCTCGTACCACCTGTGACAAAATCACACTCTGGATCAGAGTTCCTATGTGTATGTCATCTTTGTCATCTTTGTCCTGGTGCAGCATCCTGTCAGCTGGGAATATGGGCCAGTATTTTATTATCTAGCAGCCTTGAGAGGGGTTTTAAAAATGATAATTTTACTTTTTTTGTGTGTGTGGAGCTTCATGATCGCTAAAATTTGGGGACATATAAAAGCCACTTAATAAACAAATCCATCGAGTTGATGAATTAAATATGCATCGCTATGACATAGAGCAAACATTTTTCTTTTAATAAGAGTTCCATGGCAATGCTGATTCTTCACTGTTGTTGGCAGGGCAGGTAATACACCTTAGTGGAAAGAGACCAGACTTTGGATCTGGGTTTGAATCCATTTCTTCTCTGCCCGTTACTCTCTGTGCAGTCTTAGGAAAAACCTTAGGAAAAGAAAACCTTATGAGTCTCAGCTTTGTCTTTTGTAAAATAATTGTAAAAGTATCTATTTCATAAGAAGAAGGATTCAAGATAACATACACAAATGTACTTAGCATGGCACCTGGAATATCGCAAGTGTTCAATGAATTCTACTCCTTTTTCTTTAATTGTTTGATATTTTTAGGCAATGAACTGTTATACATCAGTAAATATTAAGGGAGATGGCTCTCTATATAAGATAAAGTAGACATAGCAAAAATGGGTGAAACCAACTGTGATAATCATATTTAGCTGTTCATTGGATACTTTGGAGTCTATTCTTTATCAATACAGGGTAGGATTATATTTTGCCATATCATTTTAAGTTAGATGTGGCCATGTGGCTTAATTTGACCAATGAAGTTTGACGTGTCATATGAGGGAAGGTTGAAGAAGCAATATGTAATTTGCCGTGTCCTCTTCCCACTGGCTTAGCCATTGTGGTACCACATAGCTAGAGGAGAGGTAGCGAGCACAGCCTACCTGAAGACCAGCAATGGACAGGTATCATGAATGAATAAAAAACTTCTGGTGTAAACCCTCTGATATTTGGGGATTGTTTGTTATCACAGCATAACCCAGCTTATCCTGACTGATATAACAAGGAACTATTTGGTTAGATTCACTGGTTTTTATCCTGCTCCCCTCATCTCCCCCTAGTAACAAGAACATTATACAAAAGTGTTAGAAGAGTAATTGTGCTAGATTTCACCATTGCAATAATTTAGAAAATTTGGGGAACTGTTATATTTTTATTATGGCTCAAAGACTGTGGCTATTTTGGAAAAGTTTGTATCTCACCAGTGATCATGTCAAGGATGGAAATTTTCATTAATTCCATTCACTGCTACAGACCTACAGAGTCCAATATGGCAGCCACTAGTCTTGTATGGCTATTATACTTAAATAAAATCAGGCCGGGCGCGGTGGCTCACGCCTGTAATCCCAGTGCTTTGGGAGGCCAAGGTGGGCGGATCACGAAGTCAGGAGATCGAGACCATCCTGGCTAACACAGTGAAACCCTGTCTCTACTAAAAATACAAAAAATTAGCCCGGTGTGGTGGTGGGCACCTGTAGTCCTAGCTACTCGGGAGGCTGAGGCAGGAGAATGGCTTGAACCCGGGAGGTGGAGCTTGCAGTGAACCAAGATTGCGCCACTGCACACCAGCCAGGGCGACAGAGCGAGACTCCGTCTCAAAAAAAAAATAAATAAAATCAAAGATTCAATTCCTCACTCACACTAGCCACATTTCTTGTGCTCAATAGTCTCATGCAGATAGCACAAATACAGAACATTTGAATCCTTGTAGAATATCTATTGGACATTCCAGATAGGGACAACAAAAATTCTCTCAATGTATATAAAGTTCTACACAATTGAAGCATCGCTTCTAAACAGATGCTCACCTCTTAAGCCCTCTTTCACAGAAATTGATTGGCTACTGAACCTTATTCTCTAGTTGAACAACCTTAAAATGCAAAGGAAGAGAAGATTGACTCAGGCTTCCCAGAGAACACACACTCAATACAGCCATTGCCAAGTGCTAGTATAATAACGAGTATTACTGATGATGTTCAAGATTAGGGAACTGATATGCATTGTCTCTTTACAAAGCAGAGTTTCCCCATGGAAACAGAGAGGCAATTTGGGCTGCAGTGAAACAAAGGTGAGGCTGGATAATTCTCATTTAACAAATGGCCTTTCCTATCAAGCAAGTGTTTTTCTCTCTTTATAGAAAAATTTACAAGGCCTGTGGATTGAATAATCCTTTCCCCAGACAAAATTAATTAGGCTAAAGACCTCTCTCAGTTAACATTAAACTTAGGAGTCAATACGGGTATGTTAGTTAGGATATCCTACGTCATGCTGCTATAACAAACAACTTCAAGGATTCAGTGCCTAAGACAGTACAAATTTATTTCATATTCATGCAAGTCCTCTGGCCGTTCAAATGACTGTTCAGAGCAGTTGTTCTCCATTGTCCACAATCCAGAATGCCTTCCATTTCATCTTGAAGCCTTCTTGCTAATCACTGCTGCAAGAAAGGAGCGCTGGAATGTCCCACACCATCAGATAAGTGCTCTAGCATGAAATTGACACATGCCACTTCTCCTCATAGCCTATTGGCTGGCATTAGACACATGGCCTTCCCCATATGAAGGGCACAATCCTCCATGCACCCTGAGGGAAAGGGTGACTGGACATGGGTGAACATTAGAAGCCTTTATCACAGAGCAGGAACTGCATTTCCTAACCAAATACGTTAAATGTGCAGATCTGATGGCTGATGTTTTTCAGAACAATTTTGGAATATTTGTAATGAAATCAGGTTTCCATAATTCCAAAATATTCTGCCAGCTCATGAGATAAGTAAGAGGTGAATACTATGCTTTCATGAGCCTGAATTTTCATTTCTGGACCAAACTCTCACCCATATTCTTTGAGGCAGAAAAAGAAAAAAGTGCCATAGCCTGTGACTTTAACCAAGTTACTTACCTTTTTCTGAAGATATAAAATGAGATGGCCAGATTAGATTATTCTTTGTCCCTTTCCAACACTGTTTTGGTTTCTATAGATTTTCTTTTTCTTTCTTTCTTTCTTTTTTTTGAGACAGAGTCTCACTCTGTTTCCCAGGCTGGAGTGCAGTGGCACAACCTTGGCTAACTGCAACCTCTGCCTCTGGGGTTTAAGCAATTCTCCTGCCTCAGCTTCCTGAGTAGCTGGGATTACAGGTGTGCACCACCATGCCCTGCTAATTTTTGTATTTTTAGTAGAGACGGGGTTTCACCATGTTGGCCAGGCTGGTCTTGAACTCCTGACTTCAGGTAGTCTGCCTGCCTTGGCCTCCCAAAGTGCTGGGTTTACAGGCATGAGCCACTGTGCCTGGCCTTTTATTTTTATTGTTAACTCTTCTTTCTTCAAGATCAAAATTGATATTAGGCATCATTTTTTTTTAAAGTCAGGTCTATTGAGGTATAGTATACGTATTATAAAATACATATTATAAAATTTTCTCTTTTGAGGTGTATAGTTCTAAACATTTTTACAAAGATATACAGTTGTGTAATCACGATTATAATGTAGAATAGATCTCGCAAATCGTTTCTTTTACCTCACTGTGGTCAGTCTCCTTTTCTCATTCTAGTTTCTGATAACACTGATTTTTATTTCTACCCTTACAGTTTTGCCTTTTCTATTTTGTCAAACAAATGGAACCACAGAGTACGTAGTCTTTTGGGTCTGGCTTTTGTCACTTAGCGATTATCCTTGAGATTAATCTCTGTTGTTGCATGCAACGGTAATTTTTGTTGTTGAGTACTACATTGTACCACAATTCGTTTACCCATGTACCACTGATAGACATTTGAGCTGTTTCCAGTTTGGCAGCATAAATGTTTTTAAGAGGAGAATTGAAATATCCTATTGTTTGGAGAATGGCTGGGTTAGGAAAAGGACAATAAGGTGGGGCAGTGGCTGTGGATTGAGGAGATGCATATTAGGAAAACTGAAGCTCTTCTCTATCTTAGGTATGTGAAGATTTCTATGTAAAGAAAATTTGAGGCTTACGTGACCACTGAAAATGGGGGGACGGGACAGAAATCATGATGGAGACCTTGTGATTTCAGCTTGCAGATCTGATCCAAGTGGCTCTCAAGAGTTCACCTGGAAGCTTCTGTGAATTCCTTGAGTCTCTGGGAAGCTCCTACAGGTATCTCTACCTGTAGAAGTGGTTCTCAATATGTGGCTGCATCAGTATCATCTGCTAACTTGTTAGAAATTCATTTTCTCAGGCTCCACCTTAGACATCCCAAATCATACCCTGGTCATAGAGCCGGCCAGTCTGTATTTTAACAAGTCTTTTGGGGGTATATTGATGCACACTAGCTAGAGAACCACAGGGCTATAGCATAAGTACAGGGGGTCTCCAATACACCCATCCAAGAGCTACTTCAACATTTGTGTTTACCTATGAATCTGCATGCAAATCTCACACAAGCACCTTTCATTGACAAAGTCTAATCAGGAAACTTATGGGGAAAGGGATTATGGGGAAGTGTAGTTTTCAGCTTGTCTTCTGAAATTCAGAGGATACTCAGGAAGGATTGAAGTGATGGTAAGTTGATAAGGAATGACCTAGTACAATATGGGAAAGTCGACAGGATTTTTGAATAATAGATGTTGGAGATGAATAACAGGGAGGCTTTTGCAGCTGCTTACAGCTCTAAAACCAGTTAATCACCTTGTTTCTTCCTTTTTCCTAGTTAGGTAGTGCCTCACTGAATTTTATCTAAATGTTCCTGGTTCATCAATAGTAGATTTAGTGGCTACTCTTGGTCTATTTCCAATTTCTGAAGCAGTTATGCCATCTTCTTTTCCCAAGCATAGACTAGGTTGCTATTTCCAACTAAGATGGTTTCTTCCTCACATGTGTAAAATTTAGTCACAATATATCTATAGTTTTCCTGCTTGATATTTTAAGCCAAAGAGAAAAGTAAATAATATTTAAGGAACTTGTAAACTAAGTGTGTAGCTATTTTGCACAATTCATGGTTTTATTTAATGAGCTTCAGTACCATAGGATGAGAGTTGTTCCCAGAGGGCCTCAATCAACCAGACTATTGAACAGAAATGCAGAATGTAAATTGGTTCTTAACTAAAATTATACTGCTATTACTTTTTATGGAACCCATAGTTTCTGGTAGAGAGCAGGCATATAGAAAACCATTATTATGAAAATGCCTTCCAAGATTTGACCAACTACCTTCGGATAGCAAATGGATACTTTGAGGGTTGATTTGTATGCTACTACTAGTTGGGTAGGGCTAAATATATGCCACATGGTTCTTAATAATGTAGCTTTTCATGGCTTTGAAGGTTCCACACACCATATTTTAGATCCATTATGCTCATATTTATTTATTTATAATTTTAAAGACAGAGGGAAAATTGGTTTTCTTGCATTTACATACTTAGGGTAGATCTTGTCTTTGAGAAAGATGGGGTGAGATGTTTGTGGAAACAGACATGGGAAAAAGGAAGACAAATTATATGGTATTTCTCTCCTGGTAACTGAAAATAAACAATTATTTGAGGCTAAGTTTATTGCTCCCTTTGTACTTCTCCAGAGTTGCTGTGGAATTTGGAAGTCAAAGTGGAATTGATTGCTGGATCAATGCTTGCCCAACTGATTTCAAATATTACTTGTATGCTGATGATTCCAAAAATGCAAAGCTTCAGATACAAATTGCCACCTGCCTGCTGGACCTTTTCACTTGAAGGTCTCAGCCTCAGGATGTGTTAGGGTAAACTAGGTAGACTGCTTTGTACTACCAGACAGGCATTAGTTTTACCTTCCAGAAATAGTCAACCTTTCTTGAAGACAATATTGTGTCTTAATGATTATTCTCTCACAAGGCTTTGAGCACAGTACACACTTAACAAATTCTAATTGATAGAAAAATAGTGGTTGGCGACTGCAAGTGGCTACTCAGCATGAAAGGGAGGAGCTGAGGAAGACATTCAGTCTGCAGCCTCTTGGCCACTCCAGGGCTTAACTGAGAGTAGAAGGCAGTGTGGTACATTGAAGACTACATAACCGCTCTACATTTTAGCAGTTATGTGTTCAAATTCTGATCCTGCCAATTGGAAACTTTTAATGACTTACTCTCAGCTGTGAAATGAGGCTGATAACGTCCATTTTACCAAGTTTTTGAGAGACTTGAAGTTGGTTAAGTATAGAATGTGTCCAAAACGATACCAGGTACTTAGTAGATGCTAGCTAAATGATCCATATGCTCATGCTAGTTCAAATTTGTATGCTCCCTTATGCTTCGTAAGGGGTTCTCATGCTTTGTCGCGCTTGGTCCTCACAACCACTTCAGGGCGTGAGGGGTGACTATGGTCTCCATTTTGAAAATAAGAAAAATGAGGCCAGAGGTCCTCAGCTGGTAGTTGGGGAGCTAGAACTAAGAATTGCTTTTTTTCTGACACCAAATCATTCTTCCATGTCAGCCATTTGCAAAAGCATCCCAATTCTACATCCGAGGCAGAATCAGTTCCTGTTTCCCACCCCCTCTACTTCTAAAGCTCCTTAAGTACACTCTGTATATGCTACATCCTAATGCTGAACACATTTCTTTATAGTTATAAATGGGTTTAATTTTCTCAAATATGATGAGTTATTTAAAGCAGACCTATGACTATCTCAGTGCGCACACTGTTTGACATGTAGTAGGTACTCAATACAGGTTTGTTGAATTGATGAAGGCAAGAATCGGAATGTAGCAGTCAAAGGTTTTCTTAATTAAAGAAAAACGGAACTGAAAGCACTGTTTAGCATATTTTCCTAAAGCCAGCATGAGCGCTAACAAGACAGGAAGCATCCATCTGCAAGTAATGTGCACAACCTGCCCCACTGAGAATGTTAATTATGTTTTTAAAGGGAGACAGGGAGCCCTGGTGGGGTTTTTTTTTTTTTTTTTTTTTTTTTGGCACAAAACAGTAGAGAAAGGGATGGCCCACAGAAGGAAGGCTAAATAGTTTCTCCAACTTGTGTTGCCAGCTCCCTGTGCAGTTCTAGGAAGGGGGAGGATTCCTGAAAGGCAGCTCTCATAAAAATTTATCTGGGAGGGATATTTGATATCTGTTGCTTAGATGATGATTCTGCAGATACCCTCCTTGCCCAGGCATTTCTTCAACACTTCTTCTTACGGCCTTCTCCACGTTCTCTCCCAGTCTGAATCCTTAATATCTTCAGAACTTTGCTCTGTACACAGCTCCTCTCTACTCTCACATATTCTTTATGGGAAATGGAAATAATTCCATGTATTTGCAAGGTCAGTTTTAAGATGCATTGTTAACATTTTATTTTTTTATTTTTATTTGTTTGTTTTTTTTTTCGGAGACAGAGTCTCACTCTGTTTCTTCGGCTAGAGTGCAGTGCGGTGATCTTGGCTCACTGCAACCACTGCCTTTCGAGTTTAAGCAATTCTCATCATGCCTCAGCCTCCCAAATAGCTGGGACTGCAGGCATGTGCCACCATACCATGGTTAATTTTTGTACTTTTAGTAGAGACAGGGTTTCACCATGTTGGCTGGGCTGGCCTTGAACTCCTGGCCTCAGGCAATCCACCCACTTCGGTCTCACGAAGTGTTGGTATTACAGGTGTGAGCCACCATGCCCTGCCTAACATTTTAATGTGCCTATTTTTGGACCCAGTAACCCCGCTTTTGGGTTATCTACCTTACAGAAATTCTATCTATCTATCTATCTATCTATCTATCTATCTATCTATCATAGGCTTATGTGCAATAATAAAACTAAAAGTATCTTCAAGTTTCATCAATAAAAGACTGTTTACATAAATCTGGGTATAGCCATTTTATAGAACTGTTAAAATGAATAAGGTAGATCTCTATGCAATGATATAGCCGTATAATGTTGAAAAGGAAAGTTCCAGAATAATGTATATTGTAAGACCCTCATTTTATGTACAGAAAAATACAGAAGGATATTTAACAAATATTTATTGAGTGTATGCTACATGCCAGGCAGTGAACAGGAAAAAAAATCTGCTTTTGTGGAAGTTCAATTTTCATGCAGAGAAAGGGGAACAATAAACATAATAAATAGGAGAGCTACCTAATACAATAAAAGATAACATAAGCACTAAGAAAAAATAATAGAGTGGACATTGATAACTGCTGAGGCTTAGTGTGAGTGGTCCTGGAGGAAGGGATGGGTTATTCATTTTCTACTTTATTTACTTCTTTATTGCTCAAAAGAGTATGTATTATTCTCATTGCTATTTAAGAAGTTACAGGGTTTCCCCACTCTCTCCTACATCTTCAACTTTGCTCATTCAATTAGATCTTTCCCTTCCTTTCATTTTTAAAAACTCAAGAGTTTCTTTTCCACCTTAAAAACAAAAACAAAAACAAAATAAAGCAAAATCTTCCCTTATTTTGAAGTCCCCTGTGTTTACAAGGCCTCATATATTATTGGCTTTTTTTCTGATGTCTTCCTAATTTGGATCTCCATTTGAAGCTTTCTTTGTAGTTTAGATACCACGTGACTGTCCCTTTGGGATATCAAAGTGAGCATATTTAAAACTGAATCTGTTATGTCCCTTTTAAGCTATACCTTCTATGTTTTGTTCCACAACTGGGCACTACCATATAACCATCAATTAGGATTGAAAGCTGGGAGTCACCTGTTGTGGAAATGTATCCTATTCCTGTCTATAGCACTAGCACAAGGCACAATGTCTGGCACCTAGTGGGGTACCCAACACACGTTTGAAAGTAGGAAAGAAAGATTAATTGTGGCTTCATGAGTTTACCACAGTGTGTCATTTTCCTCCTGGGCAGAAAGAAGTTTGGAATTTCTCAGTTACTTTGAAACTATGTAGGTTCATATAACTATTCCTAGATAGCGGAGTGTAGATAGTAGTGAAGTGCTCCACTTTTGAGCCTAGCCATAAAATATCCCAAGGATTCCATGTGATCCTTCATATGCTCTCATACTTTTCCTATCTGCATGGCTGAAAGTAATGGATGCCAAAGCTAGGAGGAGAATGGCACAAACATGGAAGGAACTAGATCCCTTCACCATCATTTCTTGAAAGAAAGCCATGCAAGAAAGCCACTTGTCCAGGAGCATCCACATTAAACTTTCCATAATCAAGGTATAAACTCTTATTGAATTAATCTACTAAGGTTATGAGGTTGTTTGTTGCAGCAGGTAGCATTAATTACTCTAATACAGGCTTCAAAATACAATTCTTCCTGTGGGCTTAACATTACATAATTGTTCAATTTAACAAGAATATGCATTCTTAGACATGAGTACAGTAACTAATTAGCATTGTATTTGACAATTTGTAGCATGGTTCTACAGAGATGCTTCCCAACACTGTATCTTTGCAATACCTCTTCCATTTTTTTTTTCAAATGTCCTTGTGCTCTTCTATGCTCTGAACTCTAGGTTTATCCACCTATGATATACACTCTACATGCAATAACTGATTCATTCTTTTGGCTAGAGTAAGGTTTACATTAACCTTCATTATGTGCGATGGTTTCCACTATTCCTGAGCTGCCTGCTGATCTTTAATTTTTGTTTCTCAACTATTTCCTCAAAACTTTTTCAGCTACCCTACATTTTATATCCATTGTGATAAATATTAGATATTCGTAAGTTCAATGCTCCTTTTGTACACCTGTTGTCATCCATTATGGATCACAACTGTTCACCAGATACAAAATAGATAGGAGGTGAGGCCACAGTAGAGGACACAGCATGCATTGCAAACCTACCTACTTGAAGACAGCATGGACCGTGCTCCCTGGTTGAGAGGGGATGGACAAGTCTGGCCCCTGAGCCTTCCACTGGCTGAGAATGTTTACAGCTGTGCTGAAAGCATCAGGAAATACATACACATGATAGTACATATCAACAGCATACTATCATAAAATGTTGCCTACATAACCAATATTTAGAAAAATATTTCAGAGGCAAATGGCTATAAGTCAAACTGGTACTGGCAGGATATTGGTGGGGGATATAGGTGTATCAGCCTGCTTTGCTCTACAGTTATAGCCAAAAGATAGCCAAACTTGGCTATGAATTATATTGTCACAGGTTATATCTGGTTGTGAATGGACTTGGAATAGGTCCTCAGTCTGAAGAACAATTGGCACCTGAAACAAGGATGCCTATAGAGGTAAAGGTTGCCCGATTTGTAGACTGTTGGTCAAGTCTTGAAGAGTTTTATTTATGGGTAGCCTTGGAACTCCAATAAGAGTTTGAATGTAAAGTGGGGATTCTTACAAAAGTGAAATTGTGTGGAATTTGTAAAAAATCTCTTAGGTAAATTCCATGGCTTTACTGACTGGGTCTTTTAGTCTTCTAAAGTATGTCTTCCTTTGGTGGTTATAAGATAGGAATTAGAAGATGTACAATTTGAGTTGTATTGGGGTTATGAATAAATTCCTTTGATCATGGTTATCAGCAGACAGAAAGGAGATTCCTGAACCTGACACCTTGCTAGATTGAACTGTTGTCTTATGCTCTGTGCAGAAGCATGAAGCTATCTACGGCCACAAGAACTCCCTGTCTCCTTGCTTACCATTTTATTCTTACAAATTGCCTGGCATCTCTTTACATTTGATCCCAAACCATACATGATGACTCCTTACATCCTTAAATTATTGTTTTATTCACTCATTATCCTCTCTCAATTTTAAGCTTTCTTAGATCAGTGGGGCACTGGGAAAATACAGTTTTCATATAATGTACCTACAACCATACATTACAATATTCTTTGAGAGAAAAGGCCATCTGTTGGAGTGATTTTTATTGTCTTCTCTTTGCTTAAATGTTCCAACAAATGACACTGGAACAAATTGACATCCACATGAAAATAAGAAGAAGGAAATCTAAACAAAAGCCTTGTACTTTTTGCAAAAATTAACTCAAATGGGTTGTAGACATAAGTGTAAAATAAAAACTATAAAACTCATAGAAGCTGGCATAGGAGGAAATATAGGTGACATTGGGCTTGACAATGACTTTAGATACAACATCAAAAGCATAATCCATGAAAGCAAAACATTGAGAAGTTGAACTTAATTACAGGTAGGAACTTCTGTTCTGTAAAAGACAGTGTTAAGAGAATGAAAAGATAAGTCACAGATGGGGAGAAAATACAAAACACATGTTTGATAAAGTACTGATATCCAAAATATACAAAGAATTTTTAAAACTCAACAATTATAAAACAACCTAGTTAAAAATGAGCAAAAGATATAAACAGACACCACACTGAAAATATACACAGATATCAAATAAGAATATGAAAAGATCCTCAACATCATATGTCATTAGGGAATTAATTACAAATTCGACATCAAGTGTACCAACATCCACATAATGGTATTCCCTGAAAAAAGACAGACAAAGTGTGTAGAAAATGTTTGAGGAAATAATAGTCTAAAACTTCACAAATTTTATTCTAAAAAGCCCATTTATCTACACATCTAAGAAGCTCAATAAATTCTAAATAGGATAAATTCAAAGATATGAACACTGAGACACATTATAATCAAACCTTCAAAAGCCAAGGTAATCTACACAGCTGCAATAGAGAATTGACTCATAATATATGAGGGATTGAAAACAGAATAAATAATCAATTTCTCAGCAGGAACCATGAAGGCTGGAAGGCAGTGGGATGACATATTTAAATTGTTGAAAGAAAAAAAAACCTTTCAACCACAAATTTTATACCTGGAAATATTAACTTTCAAGGATGAAGTAAAAATTAAGACATTCCCAGATAAAGAAGTTCTTTACTAGTAGGCATGCTTACAAGCAATGCTAAAGGAAGTTCTTCAGGCTTAAATGAATAGACACTAGTCACTACTCACTTGAAGCCATATGGCGAAATAAAGAACTCTGGTAAAAGTAACTACATAGGCAAATAAACTATCTAGTATTATTGTAATTTGGTTTTTCAACCAAAATTAATGCTGTTGATGTAGAAATAATTTGATGAAAGTTTATTGGAAACCAGATTTGGGGGTCTACCTGGGAAGACATACCAACAAAGTTGGGGATGTTCCAAAGTCTGCTACAAGTTGGAAGGCTTTTATGGGAACATTTAGAAGAAAGGAAGAGGATTCCTCATACCGGAGTTGTCCTTTTCATTGGAGGGTGAACTAAAAATTTGAAATCATTGGATACAGATGACAACATATAGGCTAAAACATCTACATGCAAGACAATCAGTACAACTTCATGATACAGAAACAAATCAGTGTCTTTTTCAGTGTCAGCAGGCTATTCGTGAGGAACTCACAATAAGATTTGAGGGACTCATGATAAGATTCTTTATTCAGGGACAGGATGTAAGCCATGATTCAAGCCTACCAAATGTGACCTATAGGTTATTAGGTTTGTAAGTCCTCTTTTATTCTATATGATTTAAAAGACAAATCTATAAAACAGTAATTATAAATCTATCTGTGTATGTAATATATAAATAATTTGTGACAATAACAGTATAAAGACGGAGGGACAGAGATGTATAGGGGCAGAGTTTTTGTATATGGTTGAAATTGCATTGGTATTAATTCAAAGTAGTTGTCCAATTTTAAGGTGTTAATTGCAATACTCTAGGTAACCACTAAGAAAAGAACTTAACAATACAGAAAAAAAAATGAGAAGGGAATCAAAATGGTACACTACAAAAAAACTATTAAATTTTAAAAAAGGAAGTAATGGAGTAATTGAGGAACAAAAAGTATATGACATACTGAGGACAAATAGTAAAATGGCAGAATTGTTTTTTTTAAATCAGTAATTACTTTAAATGTAAGTGGATTATTTTTTCCAATTAAAAGGAAGAGATTGGCAGAATAGATTAAAAATAAAAACATGATTTATCTATATGCTGTCTATATGTAAATCACTTTAGATCCAAAGACAAAAAAAGACTAAATGTAAAGAATGTAAAGATATATTTTGTGTAAGTAGCTCATACAATGCCACATTATTCAGATACAAAAAAAGTCTTGACACATGCTACAACATGGATAAACCTTAAACACATTACGTTAAGTGAAAGAATTCAGATATAAAAGGCCACATATTGTATGATTCCATTTATATTAAATATCCCAAACAGATATTTCTATTGAGACAGAAAGCAGATTAGTAGTTGTCAAGGATGTGGGGTGAGGGTAATGGGAATTACTGCTTCATAGGTGAAGGATTTCTGTTAGAGGTAATAAAATTCTGGAACTAGATAGTGGTGATGGTTGAACAACATTGTGAAAGTACTTAATGCCACCGAATTGTATACTTTCAAGTGATTACAATGGTAATTTTAAAAGTATATTTTACCACTAGATAAAAGAAAGGAAAAAACACCATACAATCAGTGGAGACTGATTCTGAGATAATCCAGAAGTTGGAAATAGTAGAAAAGGATTTTAAAGTAGTTATTATAACTATTTCCAAAGGCTTAACAAAAAATATGCTAATCGTGAATGAAAAGATAGTATTAGAGCCAGATAGTTCAGAAAAGTAGACCTCAAGAATACACACACACACACACACACACACACACGCACACAAAACTGTCATATATCAAGAGGGTTAAAGTAATGGGAAATTAAATGCTCCTCAGTATGAGCTTAAGAGTTGTTATCAGGGTGCTGCAAAACTCTATGTGGGAAGGAATAGAGGCAACACTTTCATGCTCCACTGTAGTAAACAAAATGCTTTATAGCTGGTCTTGAGACTAATCTCTTTCATCCTAGTAAATTTAATGCACTAACAGCTTTTACTTTAGGCTGTTTGGGATTAAAGATTAGAATGGGATAATGTCACAGGGGTCTTTAGTATCCCCATCTGGGCTTGTATTATTTCAGGGTTGAGCCTTCAAAAACCAATGTACTTTCCTCAGATTACCTCCTATATCATCAATCTTGCCTTCAATTCCCAAACAGTGATCAAGACAGATATTTGGCTTTAAAGAAAAAGTGGAGTTTGAGCCTGAAGAATCTCTGAGTATCTCTGAGTCCCTTCTTGCTCAGACAACTAAGACATTTTCCCCATGTTTCTGGTTATTAAAATTTATCATTGGCTCAATCTTTGTCAATTTGAAATTGAACATTTAGTTTACATTACCCCTCAATAGTTTGTTTTTTAACCAGAAGCCATAGCTATGTTCTCGCTAGTGACAAAATGCTAAACAATAAAAAGTAAAGCTGCAGTTATCAAAGCAAGAATAATACCTTTAGGCCACGTGCGGTGGCTCACACCTGTAATCCCAGAACTTTGGGAGGCTGAGGCAGGCGGATTATGAGGTCAGGAGATCAAGACCATCCTGGCTAACACGGTGAAACCCCGTCTCTACTAAAAATACAAAAAATTAGCCGGGTGTGGTGGTGGGCGCCTGTAGTCCCAGCTACACCGGAGGCTGAGGCAGGAGACTGGGGGGACCCCAGGAGGCGGAGCTTGCAGTGAGCCGAGACTGCACCACAGCACTCCAGCCTGGGCGACAGAGTGAAACTCTGTCTCAATAAAAAAAAAAAAAAAAAAAAAAAGAATAATACCTTTAAAATATGTACTATTGAATTTTGTAGTAGACCGAAATTAGTTATCCCAGGGGTGAAATCTCTAAATGAGCAAAGGGTTGTTGACTTTTTCTTCAGGATGAAAAAACATAAAAATCTGATTCTTTTATACATTGTCCCCCACAAACCAATAATATGTTCAACTAATTTGTTTTGTTTGTTCAAAAGGCTGAAATGTATCTCAACTGAAAATGCAACATTGAAAAATTATTATTGTTTTCATACATAATGATGCCTAAAGTTAAAAATATAACCAAACCTGGTTATAAATCTTATTATCTGGCAAATAAATAAGACCTGAGATAATGACTATATAGGTGGATATATCTCTTAGACTTAAGTTTTGGCTTTTGGTCTATATTAATTCATAGTTAGCCACTAAGATAAGAATGTGATTGTTCAGAAATGATATTGAATTCTTTCTTATAAACTTAAATGAAATAAGATAATACCAAAAAAACTTATTTTAAGTGTATGTCTCTTACAACTAGCATTTGAGGTGCGAAAAGCAACAAATACATTTCTCCAAAAACCCTGTTTTCTGACTTTTTCCTCCAACTCTACGCTAGGAGCTATGTATTCTACCAGTAGTTTTTCTGTAGCACCCTGGAGTCTGTAAGGGAAAGTCTGCATTTACTTAATATGGCCACTTCCATTTTCTCGTGTTAACACAAAAAGCTTGCTATCATTTGTTGTTGCAGGCATGACAAGTTGTATTATTCACAAATATTTATTTCTGCTCCATTTTTGACTGACTTTTCTGTAGTCTTAGTATACGATCCTGCCTCATTGACATTTAGCTCAACCATGTGACTTTCTCTGGCCAAAGAAATAGATCTGAACAGAAGCTTTAAGTAGTTTGTCTTTGCTACTCTTGTCTTTGCCTTCACATCATGAGATCAGAGTGTTCCAGACCGTGGTTTTTCCTTAGACCTGGGACCTAGTATGAGAAGACATGTGGGGCTGAGCCTAGCAGTCACAGCCAATTGAGGTCTGAATGCAACACAAGCAAGAAATAAATGGGTTTTTTTTGTTGGAAATCACTGAGCTAATAGGATGTTAGTTACTTGGTGAAAGCTAATACCAAAGAATACCAACAAAGTAAGACTTTCCTTCTCTTCAGCATGCCTTCTCCTTAGTAGACATGTTGTTTATCTAGACGTAGTCTTTAATCTCTAACACATGAGGAGGAGGAAATAATTTAATCTACTTTCTCATTTAAATCGTACAAACAATCCAGTGTGGTAAAAGTCTTCCTTCCTTCCTTCCTTCCTTCCTTCCTTCCTTCCTTCCTTCCTTCCTTCCTATTTCTTTCTCTCTGTCTTTCTTTCTCTCTCTCTTTCTTTTCTTTTCTTTTTTCTTTCTTTCTTTCTTTCTTTCTTTCTTTCTTTCTTTCTTTCTTTCTTTCTTTTCTTTTCTTTTCTTTTCTTTCCTTCTTTCTTTCCTTCCTTCCTTCCTTCCTTCCTTCCTTCCTTCCTTCCTTCCTTCTCTCTCTCTCTTTCTTTTTCTTTTCTTTTCTTTTCTTTTCTTTTTTCTTTATGGAAGAAAAGTAATTTCCAAACCCTGCAGCTGTTCTGTGGTTCAGTTTAGAATTTTAAGCCCAGGCACTCTTATTAGAGAATTGAATTCCTAGCTTGTTTTATGATCTTCACATACCTTGTTAAAAAATCTTCACATATTGTATTTCAAAGATAAATTTAGTCTAAGGTTTGCATGACTTGGATGTTTCATATTGTCCTCAGAATCACTTTCCACGTGTTGACCAGGGTACAAGTTTCAATCATGTCAGACTTCGCAAGGTTGGTAGTGTCTTGAGTCATGGAGACAGATAACATCAGAAAGACTTTGTTTTGCCCTTCTCTTGGGCTCATCCTAACTAGCAGGTAATCTTTGAGGAAAGCTTTTATTCTTGACTTTTTTTTAATCCTGAAAAGGGCACAATGATTAATGAGACAATTGCCTGCAAAGCACTTTGAGCTCTGGGGAGCCAAAAGGTGATTTAAGTGCAAGGAATTATTCCCCTACATAAGTCAGCACTGTTTTTAAACAGAAATCTTCTTTAAAGAGTAACACTAAGGTTGTGATAAAAATAAACAAATGCCAAGCAGTTCAGTGAAGGTAAAATGTCTCCTCCCACACTGACATGTGAGAAGCTAGCAAAAGAGAAACATAGAGCCAAAATTTTAGCCTGAAAGGACCTCAGACACCATCAGGTCCAAACCATTTATTTTTAACACATGAGGAAACATGTCCACAGGGCACTTGCCCAAGGGCACACAGCTAATTTGGATTAATGAAGTGGAGAAATATTGCTATATGGTAGATCCAGACATACATCATCAGGAAGCAAGAAAGGGAGGTGCAGCAAAGGCTAGGTTCTTGTGTAAATGGGATATTGCCAATGAAAAGGCAGTACTTGAGTCAGTTCTCAATGACTGGAAGGATTTGAATAAGTACAGGAACAAGAGAGATATACTTCCTGTGGCTAAGACTATGCAATCTCAAGTTTAGCTGTTGGAATATGCACAGTAAGAAATATCACAACATCTAATACTACAATTTGATGTAGGCTCCCTAGAAGATACAAGACCCATGATTTATAGATGTTTTCTCAGGCTCTTTTCTCATGTCAATCCTCCTTCCTTCTGCTAACACAAATAATAGCTTGCCTGTGAGAAGCATTGGACTGAGTCCTAGACTTTTGGAAAAGGAATGTAAGTGAAAATTAATACATTATTCCTATCCCAAGGAGATAGGAAACTAATAAAAATAGGACTATCTATCATTTAGCTATCTCTCTCTCTCTCTTTTATTTGAGATGGAGGTTTCTCTCTTGTCGCCCAAGTTGGAGTGCAATGGCGGGATCTTGGCTCACTCAACCTTTGCCTTCCAGGTTCAAGCTATTCTCTTGTCTCAGCCTCCTGAGTAGCTGAGATTATAGGTACCCACCATCACGCCCACATTTAGGTATCTCTTTGTAACTATATTTTTTCTATCTCTGTATCTATCCATCTCTGTATCTATCTATGTACCTATATCTACCTTTAATTACCTTTCTGTTATCTACCTATTATATCTATCTACCTATCTACCAACCAACCTACCTACTTACCTAGCACCATATACTCCCTTGTTACTGAGTAGAACTTGAGAACACACATGGTGAAGAGAGAATGCCATTGTTGTTCAGAGGAGGCAGAGATTAATTCCAACAGAAGAGACAACAGTAGAAACCATAACAACATTTATCTTGGGCTTACTCTGAGCTAGGCTATGTTTAAGGGCTTTGCATGCATTAACTTATTTAATCCTCACCACTGTCCCATGTGGTAGTTTGTGTGTCAACAGGAATTTATCTTTTCACATCTCTTGGCTGTGTTTTCCTCAGTCTTGGCTGGACTGTCAGCACTCTCCAGAGTGGTGGCAAAGTTGCAGTGCCGTATTGAGCCTACTGAGGCCTGAGGCAAAAGGAAAAATCAGCATAATCCAGATCCTATCTCTGTTTTAAACTTTGATGTGTTGTTTATTATATTTTCATGCATTATTCTTTATTTTTTAAAAAGTTAAATTTTTACTTGATTCCTGAGTTTTTAAATAACCCACTTTAGATTTTGCATGCGAGCAGTGTCTTGCTCACTTCTCCCTAGTTCCAGCCCTGAAGAACAACTTCCACTAGTTCCAAAAGAGCTTTCCTTCCTTAGCTTCCTAGTTCCTACCTCTCCAAGATATGACTGTCATTGGCCTGGCATTGGTCCCATGCCCATCCCTGAACCATTCATCAATGCTTAAGAGGAATGCAGTGCTGTAATTGGGTGCTGCAGCTGGGGTGGGATCAGTCCCTTTCCATCTTGAGAATGTTTGAAGAATGGTGTCTTATTAAGGTCTGTGAAGGCAGAACCTGAAAGAGGAATTCTCACTAGATTGATTGGGTTGCTGCAGGGAGAGTTATGCTCCAGAGAAGGGGGACAATACTACGTAAGAATGTGGTTTCAGGTGAAGACTAGCTTCAAGGTGATCTCACTAAGTAAGGCAAAGGGGGCTGCTTTTTGTGTTCCCATGCCTGTCAGTCATTGGCAGAGGTCTAGCGGTGGCAGAGGAAGGCAGCTCTGTTTGGCCGAGTACATTTCTTTAGAGAATGTGATAGCTGTGAGTTGTTACCTGCCAACACACAGCAGCCAGGGATAGCTGCATGGCCCAGCAAAAGGGTCTTGCCAAGGTACCACCAGTGTCCACTCTAAGGGGTGGTCCCTAAAGATGCAATCAGTAGAAATGGATGCTAGTCATTCATTCAACAGCTATCCTCTATACTTAGCTCCATAGCAAAGGAAACAGAATTGATTGTCCCTTAATGACATCTGTTTCAATTTTTAAAAAGTATACCATGCACACACTTTTATACATCCTGATCCGGAATATCGAAAAGCAGAAGCTTCTGCCTGTGCTGCCTTCTTGCTGCCAGGCATGTAAGTAAAAGCTTTTAGTGGAGAGCTGACAAACAGTGCTGCTCACCTGAGCTCACCTCCCTGCTTTTGCACAACGCACCTGAGTCACAGCACATCAATGAATCATGCTGACCGGCCATATGCAGGCCCAGGGGTGGCTCAACAAGATGGCATTATGATGAGCAAAATGGACTTCTTCCTTGAAAATTCCATTACAGGAGGTGGCATAGCATTTAGAGGTTCCATATCCCAGGAAACTGTGCTGGTGCAACGAACTGAAGTCGGAGGAGGAAAGGAAAGAGACCTGTTGTCAACTGTGTGCCAAGTGAGGGAACCTGTATAAATGCTCCTCTGTCAGTGAGGGGAGCACCTGTCATTAGCTGTAATTGAATGCCTGCAGAGGCAGTAATTACAAATACCAGCCAGGCCTCACAGGCTCATCTGTTTTTGTTTGTCATCAGAGTAAGGGTATTGATCATTATTAGGGCCCTTCTTGCCTTTGCATAGGGACAGGAAATTGGATTAATAAAACCTGGCACGTATTGTGTAACATACACCTGTAGGGAAGGCAGATTGGAAGTGCTATAAAATGGCAAGTGCTTGATTTCCTGAGGTGCCCAGGCTGCTGGCACTTGTGGGTACTTCCTTTGCAGGATCTTATGCTCAGATTCTCCATCATCACAGCATCCTTCCTTTTGCTGGAGCCAACAGAACCCCACAAATAAGAAGCAAACTGAGTAGCTCTCCTCTTTTGTCACCTCCATGCAGGCACCTTCAAAAGAATGGGAAGACAACTCATTACTCCGAAAATTGGTAAATAAAAGGAAGAGCCAAGCATTTAACTGGCTTTTGCTACATGAACTGTGTCAAGGTAACCAAAGAATTGGTGAGGCAATGTTTCTCTTTACAGAAGCTGTCCAGCTAATCAATAAAAAATAAATGGTAGAACTAGAGAATGGTTCTCAAATACCAGTGTGCATTAGAATCACCCAGAGGGCTTGTTAAGAAAAGACGCAGGACCCCACCCTAGAGTTTATGGTTTAGTAAGTCTGGGGTGGGGCTGGAAAATGTGCATTTCTAAGAAGTTCCCAGGTGGGGGTGATATTACCAGTCAGTGACCACCACCCTTTGAGAACTACTGGATTATAGTACCACTGTTTTGCAATCTTAAGGAAATAACCAAGTGAGGCAGTGATCATCAGTTACTGTTAATATCACAAAAAAAGAAGCAACTAAACAGTATGTGTTTCCTGATAGAAATACACAAAACCACCTATGAGGAATTTTTGTCAGAATATTGATCCTGAATCAGTCAAGCAGGATCGACCTATCAGCTGACAGGAAATACAGGGAGCAGAGGAGCAAGGCAAACAATGTCACCACAGAGATGCCAACAGCAAAATTCAGCCTGTGGGAAACTCTACAAGGCAAACAACACAGTTATTGTTTGGAAGCAAAGAAGAAGGAGGGAAATGTATGGATTCTAAGAGACTTAAGAGTCATATGATTCCAGTTATTAAACCTGTGTAGATCCTGATCTGATCCAAGGAATTGTGAAAAGGAAAATTGTGAAACAAGCAGAATAATTGGAAAGCTGGCCAGATATTTGATGGTATCAAGGAATTACTGTCACCATCCTCTTCTTCGCATAGCTCAGTTCCTTCTCAACCTTTAGCTCTTAGTTTATTTATTTATTTTTTAATGTCTTTAGTTTTATTTTATGTGTTTATTTATTTTGAGATAGAGTCTTGCTCTGTTGCCCAGGCTGGAGTGCAATGGCATGATCAGGGCTCACTGTAACCTCAACCTTTTGGGCTTAAGCAATCCTACCTCCTCAGCCTCCCAAGTAGCCGGAACTGCAGGTGCACACACCACCACACCTGGCAAATGTTTAGATTTTTTATAGAGACGGGTCTCACTATATGGCCCAGTCTCATCTCAAACTCCTGGCCTCAGGTAATACTCCCACCTTGGCATCCCAAAGTGCTGGGATTACTGGGGTGAGCCCCTATGGCTGGCCAACTCTTAGTTTAAAAGTCACCTTCTCAAACAAGTTTTCTCTGATCACCTTATCTAGATAGCTCTCCTTCTCTATTTTAGTTTCTTGTTTGCTTATGGCATAGAACTGATCACTGGCTATAATTATTTATTCATTTGTTTTTTGTGTGTCTCTCCTACTACACTGTAAACTCCATTAGGCCCCTGTCTCTTAGCTGTGTGCCTAGCCCATGACTAGAAACACAATAAATAAATAAAAACACAATAATTATTTTCTAAATGAATTATCAATAAAATCTTAGATCATTTTAATGTTTTCAAATTATTTTTCCATACCTTTTTTTAAGTTTTATTTTAGGTTTGGGGTACCTGTGCTGGCTTTTTTATATAGGTAAACCCGTGTCACAGGGGCTTGTTGTACAGAATATTTCATCACCTAGGTACTTAGTATCCAATAGTTATTTTTTCTACTCCTCTTCCTCCTCCCACCATCTACCTTCAAATAGGCCCCAGCGTCTGTTGTTCCTTCTTTGTGTCCATGAGTTCTCATTATTTAGATGCTGGCAAGGTTGTGGAGAAAAGGGAACACTTACACACTGTTGGTGGGAGTGTAAATTAGTTCAACCATTGTGGAAAGCAGTGTGACAATTCCTCAAAAAGCTAAAAGCAGAACTGCTGTTTGACCCAGCAATTCCATTACTGGGCATATACCTAAAGGAATATAAATCATTCTATCATAAAAACACATGCATTTGAGTGTTCATTGCAGCACTATCCACAATAGCAAAGACATGTGATATGGTTTGGCTCTGTATCTGCACCCAAATCTCATTTCAAATTGTAATCTCCATAATCCCCACATGTCAAGGGAGGGACGATGTGGGAGATGATTGGATCATGGGAGTGGTTTCTTGATGCTGTTCTCATGATACTGAGTGAGTTCTCACAAGACCTGATGGTTTTATAAGGCAGTTTTCCCTGTTCTTGCTCACTCTCTCTCGCCTGCTGCCACGTAAGATGTGCCTGCTTCCCCTTTCACCATTATTCTAACTTTCCTGAGGCCTCCCCAGCCATGAGGAACTGTGAGTCAACTAAACCTGTTTTCTTTATAAATTACCCAGTCTCAGGTATGTCTTTATAACAGGGTGAGAACAGAGTGATACAACATGGAAACAACTTAAATGCCCATCAATTACAGATTGGATAAAGAAAATGTGGTATATTTACACCATAGAATACTATGCGGTCACAAAAAGGAATGAGATCATGTTCTTTGCAGGAACATGGATGGAGCTGGATACCACTATCTTTCGCAAACTGATGAAGAAACAGAAAATCAAACACCCCATGTTCATACTTGTTTTTGATTAAGTTTCATCTGAACTTATCAGAGTCCTGTAAAGTAGGTAATGATCTTTTGACATCTTTTTGATGAAATCAAATGTGCTGATTGACTTGTCCAAGATTTAAAATTTTGTTGAACCAGCACAGCCAGGACAAAATCCAGTCTTTCTGACTCCAAACCTGATGACCTTTCTATCCCAACAAGTTTTCATTCAGAGGTGTCTGATTATTAAAGATAGTCGTTTTAACTGTTAGACACACACTTGATGGTCTTGGGGAAAGAGAGGGGATGCTGTTTGACATGTTCTTTCTCTGTGTTTATAGAGACAGGCAGGGGTAGCAAACATCAGAGACGTGCACATTTGAGTAAGTGAAGTAACGGTGGATATGATAAGTGAGCATACTTGGAGTAGGCTGGTTTGCCCTGCAAGCCTGAAGATAACCACATCAGTTTCCTAACCATGTTAGAGTGGAGTCACCATCTCATTTTCAGCAGGATACTAACATGTTCTGAATCTCCAGTCTCCCTATCATCTCTATTTCCACCTCAGTCTTCACTACTACCTGCATCTTCATCTCTATCTCTGTTTCCATCTCCATCTCCACTTCTATCTCCATCTCCATCTCCATCTCCATCTCTATCTCTATCTCTACCTCCACCTCACCTCCATCTTAATCTCCATCAGTATTTCTATCTTTATCTCCATCTCTATCTCTATTTCTATCTACCTCCATCTCTAATTCTATTTCCATCTCCATCTCTATTTTTACTTCTATCTCTGTCTCTCTTCATCTCCATCTCTATCACTATTTCCATCTCAATCTCTGTCTAGCTCTATCTCTATCCCCAGCTCCTGCCGTCTAGTTTTCTGCTCCCCTTCACAGCAAACCTTGTTAAAAGAATTGCCCATAGCATTGCTTTCCACTTCTCATCTCCTACATTTTCCTCCATTCACTTCGATTTGGTTTCCCTTTCCTCCATTCTGCCCAAACTCTGTTTGATAAAGTGAGCAACAGTTTCCATATAGCCAGATCCAATGCTCTGTTGTCATCTTACTGGACTTCAGAAGCACTGGAGACTGACCAATCCTTTTGCATTGAGTTGTTACTCTCTTGCTGTATTAGTCAAGATTAATTAACTGTCATATGAAATAATAATAAAATCTCAGTGGTTTAACACGATAAAAACGTATTTCTTGCTCATTGTACTGGCTATCGTTAAACAATAAAGGAGAAAAGAATGGGGATAATTGTGGTGGAATATTTTTATGGGGTGGGTTTGGGGTAATATGCATCACTTCTATCCATATTTTAGTTGCCAGAAATCAGTCGTTTGGTCCTGCCTGGAAACAAGGGGTGCTAAAAAATATAGTACTGGATGGCACCTGCTTCCCAGCAATAACTCTATGTTGTGGAAAGTGAGTGTGAGTCTTTGGTGACAACTAACCCATCTAGGCCATAGGTGAAAAGGCAGGCAGGCGCCAGGTCATTATGTATGTCTCTAGGTCTGCGAGGCAGTGTTCAGTGCAGTCTCTTCAAGTCCTATCTCTGTGTTGGGCAATAGAGGTCACTTTCTCCAGAGTACTTTGCCTTTCCTCCACTGGAGGTGTTAGCTCTTTTTCAGGCCACCCCACAGGTAAAACTTTCATAGGAGACTCCCTGTTACTTTTGCACCTAGATCTTCTCTAGGAAATGGACCATTGAATTCAAGCTTCCGTTTCGCTAGCCCCTGGAACCTTAATTGTCCTAATACAGAGGAACTGAATTTCTCCATGGGAGGCACATTTTCATAGCTCCATTTTTAAAGAACAGTATCCTGTGCTCTTTGGACGCCAGTATATACCATTTGGATCATTTGAATCAATGAAAGGAACGTTATTACCCAGCATTGTACCACAATTCTTTCTATATTACAGTTAGAAATATATATGCGTATACACACACACACATACACACACATACATCTATGTTAAAACATTTGTAGACGGTTACTAGCTTTATTATATACAGATGCTTACAAAAGCCACAAGAGCTCTCATCCTGCTTCTCTTTTGTCTCAAGGGAGATTCATTACATGGCTGGTCTCTCCATTGTCTCCCCATTGCGTTACAGGAGGTAGCTCAGAGCCAAAAACATTCTAGCATTTGCATGAAAAGCGAGCACACTCAAGCCAGGCAAGTCATTTGCAAAAGAGCCCCTCACCACCTCCCAGATGGAGTTGCTGGATGAAGGGCATCACATTCTTCTTGACTATGACCCCACTTAGACCTTGGAGAAAGTATCCTTACAGACTGCCCAAGTCTTCTACTCTAGTGCAGACATACTTTACTCTAAAAGATTTATTTGATAGGGAATGGTACCAGCATAAGATCTGTTATCTATTAATGCCAACTAAAATTCTTAGAGCACTCCACTCCTTCTCAGAATTCTTGAGACTGTCACCCCAGATCATTCATAACCATTGCACTGTAATTCCTGAGATAGTGAAGGTTGCAAGGGTTAGGGTGCCTAAGGCTGCGGTATGGCAAATCCCATCTCTGGCTACATTCTCTTTGGTGCAGAATAATTCAATTGAATAGATTCATTCAACACACAATATTCTACGCCCAGTACTAGAAAACTAGGAATAGGAGCGATACATAAAATAACATAGTGGATGCTATGGTGCCCCTTCAAGACTGAAGGTCTTAACTCTAGCCACCTGTTGTGGGTGCTGCTGGCTAACAGCCTTCAACTGTCAGCCCACATTAGAAATGGACTCAGCTAGTGAGAGCTGCCTCATTTAAGGCCATACCCTCTTCTTATAGTGGCCCATATATAATGATTGTTCTGAAGTGTTATCCCTAAAGGGCCATCTCACCTTCAGAGATCTCCATAGGATTGGCTTCACTGGGACTGCACTGCAGCCCCACTGTTCCTTTTGCCCGGTTCTACTTCTTCCCTTCTCTTCCTCAGGTAGTGTTCTCAGAGTATTCCTCAGTAACCTTCCTGCAATCTAATCTCTATCTCTATTAGCTGTTGAGGGACTCCTCTGACTGAGGAGGTCACAATCTAGCTATAGAAATACATGCAATATATAAGTAACTAACAGCAATTCTTCACATAAGTGCTGTACTCCAATTGGAATGGAAGCCAGTACTATGAGAAGGATGAAGGAGAAGCAACACACAACTGTTCTGCTCCAATGCTGCTGTTCAAGACAAGAAGGCATGAGCTCTGTCCTAAATGGGGGCAAAGATGTGAGATAATTACTATTTTGCAAAGATGGGATGTAAGAAGAGGCTAAAGGGCCATTGTTTCTTTCCTTACTTCTTTTTCAGACCTTCTTCCTCTTTACAGTTGTATAATGTCTTGATTTTTATTTCAAATAGTGGATAGGCTTTCAATGACTCCCAGGTAGACATTACATATTCTGCCATGGAGCTAAAAGGACAAATCTCGAGTAATGGGTTTTAGAAGATCAGTAACCAAGTTGTTCCCAGAGTTGCTGAAGCAAGTTTTACACTTATAATGTAAAACACAAAAGGCTCAAAGAAAGAAGAGAGTCGCTCTAAAGAGAGCTAGATTGCATCATTAAACCTTTAATTACCCTGATGGCTTTGACTTCAGAAAATCCATGGAGACTTCTCCCTAGCAGGAAAGAATAAATTTAATATTTTATGTGCAAATATTTTTGACTTTTTTATATTTTAGTATGCAGTTTCTTTAGTGGGTTCTTGTCAGGCTCATTTTCTTCTAAAAGTTTAAAATTGGAAGTTTATATTTTTCTAATGTATGTGATAATGTATATGAAACGAGATTTTAAAAGACCTTAAAACTTAAACCAATAAAAAAATTCACAGAAAGTAAAATACCCAGTGTTTGAATTTTACAAGCCTTATACAGGGGATGAGGTGAGGGTCGTAAAAGCATTTTTAAATGGATATAACTAGCTTCAAATTTGTTCCTTTGGGAGACTGAGATTTTTCTGTTGAATAATTTATTTCAACAGGATTTTATTGGGCAACAAAATATTATGCTAGGTACTCTGGAAGAACCCCAAATAAGAACTCATCTGTGCTTCTAACTTAATTAATTCAAATTTATCTAATGCTCAGTTATCTGTGACTACACTATCCTGTTAAATGTTCATGGGAACAGACAAATCTATTAGCATGTACAATTACCCAGTAAACAGCACAGAGTTAAACCTGCCAACACCAGGGACACCTTCAGATCTTTCTTCCGTCCCCATTCACTGGCAGAGATTTGAGAATTATCTTAAGGGCCCAAACATCCACATATACAGTTTTCTTTTTCCTTTAGTCTAGCTTTATGATCCAGGATTTAGTGTGCATGAGAAATTTTTGATCAAGTTTGAGTAAGTTGAGGTTTCGTTTTAAAAAATATAAATGATTCTGGCTTTATTTGGCAGACATTCAGGGAATTAGGTATTTACAACGTCATGTAAGGCCTGGTGGGTTAGACTCAAGGCAGTGCCTTGAATTATTCAGGTATAATAATTCAGGGCCACTCTGCTGTTACAAACACACAGTGAACTTGAGGGGCTAGTGAGGACACTAAACTAATTAGCAAGGCCTTACCCACTTGCCTTAGATGGTTTAGTTTGCTATAATGAAACCCCATAAACTGAGTAGTTTATACACAGAAAATATGTATATTTCTCATAGTTCTGGAGGCTGAGAAGCCTAAGATGAAGGTACCAGTAGATCTGGTGTCTGGTGAGGGCCCACTTTTTATTCATAGAGGGCACCTTCTTGCTGTGTCTTCCCATGGTATAAGGAGTGAGAGGTATCTCTCAGGTCTCTTTTATAAAGGTACTAGTCCTATTCATGAGGGATCCATTCTCATAACCTAATCACCTTCCACAGGCCCTAGTCCTAATACCAGCACCTTAGAGTGGAGATTTCAGCACATGAATTTGGAGGGGATGGAAACGTGCAGACCATAGCACTCTTTCAGTGGTAAGAGAAAAGAAAAAATGACTGGGACACTTATATGTTAATGATTGATTTTTGTTCGCAAACACATTGAGGTAGAAAAATAACTAATCCAACTGAGTGTACTGGTTAGCATTTTTATGTGACTATAAATTGTGGTAGTGGGAGTTGGGTGACTCTGTGGCCTGGAACATAATGACTTGGCTACAGCATCAATTATTTTCACAAGGTGGAGAGAAAACAGAAGAGCAAGAGTTAATTATTCCACCTGGGAGCAGAAAATTTTCGTGACATTTGGATAGAAAAGCACAGGACTATCATGGTGTGTGAGGGATGGCATGGATAGGAAACAGCACTGAAAAGTATTTTTTACGGTATTTGAAAAATGCAGGGAGAAGACTTTAGAGTTATTTTGAAATTATGCTTTGGTTGTTGGAAATTTTTCGTAAACCTTAATATTGCTGTAGGTTGGATCACCTAGATTCTGGGTCTGATAGGGTTACAAAAATAGTGCTACAAATATTCGTCCTTAAGGATTTTTTACATCTGCTTGTTTATACCTCAATAGTCTCCCTCCTATTTTTTATAGTAATTCATGTTTATGTAAATTTTCATGTTGCATAGTGTAACTGGAGTACACGGCTAAGAGAAAAATCTCAGTGGTTTAACACGATAAAAACGTATTTCTTGCTCATTATACTGGCTATCGTTAAACAATAAAGGAGATAAGAATGGGGATAATTGTGGTGGAATATTTTTATGGGGTGGGTTTGGGGTAATATGCATCACTTCTATCCATATTTTAGTTGCCAGAAATCAGTCGTTTGGTCTGATCTTAATCTCTAAGCAAAGAGAATTGGAGGAGATAAGCCCTAAAATGCCCCCTATTTTGGGAAGTTTCTCCTCCCTGAGTTCTCTTCCACATGATCTCAATGTGAGGTAATGAACACAACACTTCACCTGTCTGGGTTTCCTTCTCAAAACCTATAACCTCAGTGTAATCATAAGAAAAATATCAGACAAATCCCAATTGAGGGACATTCTTCAAAATACTTGGCCAGTACTCCTCAAAATTGCCAATATCATCAAAAGCAAGAAAGTACAAGAAACCATGCCAGCCAAGAGGAGCCTAAGGAGGCATGATGACTAAATGCTATGTGGTATTCTGGATGGAATCCTGGAAGAGAAAAACAATGGTAGATAAAGACTAAGGAAATCTGAATAAAGTATGGACTTTAGTGAATAATAATGTATCAAAAGTGGTCCACTATTGTAACAAACTTGACACACTAAGGCAGTATATAAGGCAAGAAACTGGGTGTGGAGTATATGGCAACTGTCTTCATTATCTCCACCATTTTTTTGTAAATGTGAAACTCTTCTAAAACTAAAAGATTTAAAATAAAGATGACCAGTGAAGGAGTTCCCTGGAAATGTTGTCATTTACTATTTGACTTAACAATGCCAACCATGTCCTTTAACCCCCAATTCCTCCTTCATCCCTAGGTTGGGTATTTCTAGGTGGTCTCTTTATTCACCTAACACACAGCAGCACCACCACCACTACATACTTCTTTCCTTCTTTCTTTATCCTAGAGAAAGAAAGAAGGAGATGAGAGACAATGAAGGTACAAAGGCATAGAATATGTATGTTGATTTGCGCAAAGATCTGAAACAAAATACCATTTCATCTAAGAGGAAAAATCCCGGAGACCATATTCCTGTTCTCAATTTCTCAAGACCTCACCTAGGAAAGTCATCACGGCCTTTTACCAAGTGGATCAGAACAGCTTATAAATGAGAGTCAGAATCTTAATTGCTGCTGATTCAGAAGACAATTGTAGGTAGATATGGAAACATAAGTTGGATTGATTACATTATCTTTGGCCATGACAGTAAACCCAAACAATGGAGGCTTTAAAAAGCCTACATTGATTTCTCTCAAATGTGAAAGTAGGAAGTCCAAGACTAATCTGGCTGCTCTATTATTACAATCAGGAATACAGATTTCTCCCCTCTTGTTGCTTGGGAATTCTACATCATGATGCAAGATGGTTTCTCCAGCTTCAGTCAACAGGGAGAAAAAAGTGGAAGGAGAAGGACATTCTCTGGATGTGGTAGTTTTTTTTTTACTTTTTGGTTTTTCCTAGAAGTTTAAATCACTGCATCCACTATATTCTATGAGCGAATCACAAGTCACAGGGTCACTTCTGGCTGCAAGAGAGGGTGAAAAATGCAGTCTTCATTACAGGTGACCATGCACTCAGCTAAAAATCCAGGTTTCCATTAATAAAGAGGGAGGAAACTTATACGGGGGAAAACTAGCAGACTGTGCCACAGAGGAGGACCAGGCAAGGTCCACAAAGAGATGTTGTTTCTTTCAGCCTGCACTGGCCAGGAGCTTACTAAATATCATTTCCTGCACTCAGTACTCTTTCCTACCTTCTCCCTTCCCCTTTTCCTGGACTAATTCTACTCAATATTCTGGTCTCAGCATACGCAGAGCACCAATTTATTTTGAAATCTCTTAGTCTATTCAGGCTTCTGTAACAAAAATTCAGGCTTCTGTAACAGTTGGATTACTTATTTTTCTACTTCAATGTATTTGGGAACAAAAATCAATCATTAACATACAAATGTCCCCAGTCATGTTTTTCTTTTCTCTTACCCATTGAAAGAGTACTGTGGTCTGAGTGGCTTATAAACAACAGAAATGTGTTGCTCACAATTCTGCAGGCTGGGAAGTCCAAGTGGTGAGGGGGCTCTCTGGGGTCCCTTTTATAAGGGCACTAATCCTGTTCTTGAGGGGCTCTACCCTCAATGACCTAATTACCTCCCAAAGACCCACCTCCAGATATCATCACGTTGGGATGAGGTTTCAACATCTGAATTTGGGGGGAGGAGGGATACACATATTTACTCTATAGCAAAAGCCTTTGACCTTATGAGTTTATGATGTTGAAAGCCTTATTGTCCAGGTGAAATGTTCCTCTTTTGTGTTCTCATTATACCTACGCTTACTCTTTGGTAACACTTAACTCATTTAGTGGCAATCACCTGGGTCAGCTGTCTATCCTCCCAACTAAACAACGCTCCCTGAAGGCAGGAGCCATACCTAACTTACTTATCATTACAGCCACAAGGCCAAGTAAATGGCCACTGAATAAATACTACTTGAACAATATGTATATGAACAATTTATTAGTTTCTCCACTGGACAATTAGCTGCTGTGAATGCTCATGCTTGTCTTTATTATTTTGTCTTCCTAGTATCCATCACAATGTATACATAGCTGAAAATAACATAACTGAATTTGAAAAAAATCTCACATCAAGTGTGAATACTGTCGGCCCTCTGAATCCATAGATTCTGTATCTGTGGCCTCCACATGCACAGATTCAGCCAATTGCAGATCAAAAGTATTTTGGAAAAAAACAAAAACTAACAATACAACAGTAAAAAATAAGACAGATAAAAATACAGCATAACTAAATAGCATTTACTTTGTATTAGGCATTATAAGTAATCTAAAGATAATGTAAAGTATAAAGAAGTATATGTGATGGTTATATGTAAATACCATGCCATTTTATATAAGGAACTTGTGCATTTGCAGATGTTCATATCTTGGTGGGAGGGGAGTCCTGGAAACAATTCCCCATGGATACCAGGAGACACTATACTATCAATATGACTTATCACTGTTGATACTGACTTTGATCTGTTGCTGAGGTATGTCTATTACATTTTAACACTATAAAATTACTATTTTTCCTCCTTTTTTATGCTGTACGCTTATTAAGGAAGTCATTATACCACTATGAGCACAGCACACTATAGGTGTGGGGTGTCATATAAAGGGGGGACTCCCTTTATTTATCTGCAAACCCCCACTGCAGTCATGAGAAACATGGCCTCACAGTCTGCCATTGTTTAATTTTAGTATACATGTATAGACGTATCAGAATTATTCATCTTTACTCAATGGGAAATAAGTTTATCAACTAGAGTACAGTGCTAAAGTACAATTTATTCTGCCTTTAGTCTTATAGACTCCACTCATTTTCAAAGTTACTTAGATCAGCATCTCTCTCCCTAACCCCTTTCAGTGAGGTTGTTTCATACAATTGTAATACAGTTAAAGCGTCACATTCTGGATTCTATCCTGGAATCTTCAACCTCTTGAATGATTTTTAAATGTATAACATGTAGACTATTGTTAACAAAATTGTATTGGATTAGGAAATTTTGTTAAAAATCCCTCTTATGGAAAGAAGTAATTATATGAGCTGACAGATAACATTAATTTGCTTCACTATAGCAATTATTTTACTATCTATATGTATCCCACAATGTCATGTTGTAAACCTCAAATATGAACAATAAATTTATTTTAATAATCTGTAGACATTAAAGTTCACTCTGTGCGTATAGTTCTAAGGGTTTTGACTAATCTGTAGTGTCATGTACCCACCATTATAGTACCATACAGAACAGCTTCACCACCCTAAAAATATCCTCTATGCTTCATTCACCTAGTCAACCCTTTTCTTCATCTTTGAAACCTTTGGCAAACACTGATCTTTTTACCATTGCTATAGTTTTGCGTTCCCGGAATGCCATATAATTGTAACCATACAGTATGTAGTATTTTTAGAGTGATTTCCTTCACTTAGCAGTATATATTTAAGAGTCATCTATAACTTTCCATGGCTTGATAGCTAATTTATTTGTATTTTGTTACATGAATATATGTATATCCATATAATATATGTAATACTCTATATCCATATAAACAGATAACATATAATTTTAAGATAAATATGTTATATGGATATAGCACAGTTTGTTAATCCATTCCACATCTATTAAAGAACATCTTGCTTGATTTCAGTGGTTAGCGATTATGTATACAGATGCTATGAAGATTCACAGGTAGGTTTTTGTGTAGAGAGTTTTATTTATTCTTATTATCCTTTAAGTTCTAAGGTACATGTGCACAACGTGCAGGTTTGTTACATATGTATACATGTGCCATGTTGGTGTGCTGGACCCGTTAATTCGTCATTTATATTAGATATCTCTCCTAATGCTATCCCTCCCACCTCCCCCCAGAGAAGTTTTCAAATCATTTGCGTAAATACCCAGGAGTGTGATTAACAGGTTGTGTGATAAGACTATATTTAGCTTTGTAATAAACTGCCAAACTTTCTTCTAAAGTGGCCATATCATTTTGCATTCCCACCAGCAGTACTGAAAGTTCCTGTTTTTCCACATCCTTGTCAACAATTGGTATTGTTATTATTTTTTAATTTAGCTATTCTAGTAGGTATGCATTTCGTGTCTCATTGTTCAATTTATAATTAACTAATGACAAATGATATTGAGCATATTTTTATATATTCACTTGTCATCCATATATCTTCTTTGGCAAGGTGCATGTTATTTTTAATCTGATCAACTTTTCCAACCCTGTCAATCTCTCTTTGCTTGTTATTGTGGCTTTTGTCTGATTTTATTATTAGCAAAAACATAAAACTCTTTGACACCTTCAAGAGGGTTATGTGCTTAACTGGAATAAATGGATAGAAAGAACCTGTTTGGAACCTGTTGGCCTGCAATGACTAATGGGTGCTGAAACCTAGTCTTTGAGTCCAGAGTTAAAAGAACATGAAATAATTCAGATGTGACTTGGAAGGATCTCTCAGTGGTCCCAACATCTTTCTTCAGTCTCTATCATTTTTATATTTCGTGGCATTCGTGTTCCTATTTGTCAGTTAGAGATCACTTGGCCATCTCTTCTAATGGCCAGTAGAATCATTCTGGGAGCCTATCATCCTGGCTGAAGATCTAAGCAGTCCATGGATCTGAACCATCGCTCATGAGGAGATATTCAGAATTAAGACAATTAGAATGGTTCAAGCATCATTCTTCTTCTCATATTTGTAGAAATTCTAGTATTCGTTGCATACTCACTTAGTTCTAGTTTGATGGATCTACTTGCTGAAAATCTGGCAGGACTGTTCAAACTCCTTGGCAGCTATGAGGCTATGGCTCGCCATCTAGAGTACAGCTTGGGTGGCAAAGAAAACTCTTGGCATGCTGCTTCGCTAAGACTTGTAAACAATAATTAAGTGGACTGATGTATCATAATTCTGCTGTTTCATTTCCTTCTTTCAAAATACATGAAGGAGTTTTAGTTCTGGATGATAAACGACAAGAATCGTAGCACTCTGCATTTAAACCAAATGAGCTCAATGAGGGTATACAATTCTTGCAATTACAATTTTACTGTTTTGCATATATTCACAATGGAAGAAGAAAACAAGGAGATGCAGGCTTCTTGGCTTGCTGAATGGGAGCTCATAAAACTTTGTGGGGTCTTGTTGTGTGACCATTTGGAACCCGGTCCCAGCTGTCTGTGGCTGGTTCTGTCACCCTGGGCGAAACATTCGTGTCTCTGAGCATTAGTCCCCAGGTTGAAAATGAGTAAGTGGAGGCAGATGATATCTGTTTTCCTTTTAGATGTATTAATAATATGTGATGATAATACATTCCGAGAACAGGCTGCAGTCTTTGTGCAGGGAAAAAAAGAAGAGCTAGTAGTGGGGCATTTATGAGACATGTATTGACTCTAGTCAGCCACCAGAGGACATCCAAGAGCACATCTACATAGTAGCTGTACAGCTCAAAGTTTGTAAATCAAGTTCTTATACATTGAAACTTTCTTTCCTAGTGACAAAGTTTTAGAGCTATAAACTATCAGGAAAAAAGTGACTCCTAGAGCTAAAAAAAGTATGATCCAGGATATTATTAGTTTTAGCAGCAGTATTTAAAGGGAACATACTAAATATATCTTTAACATTATTTCACCTTGCATTAAATTAGACTTGTGGTAAGGCAAAAATTATATAAGTTCATGAAAATAATTTATTTTGGTTATGTTTTTATGTTTGCAAGGGTGGGACCAGGGTGATTTCAATGATCACTGTGGCATATTGAGCATGCCACCCCAGACATTCAGAATTGCCATTCCTAAGTTTTGTGGATGTTTAGCATTCAAAATACAGCTTTCAGTCTGTGACATGGCAATCTTTTGATGTCTTAGGCTTCTGACTTGAGAAGGAGTGGGGCCTTAAATTGGGGACTAAGAATTCAACTAATCAGAACAGTGTAAGCCTCATGGGAAACTAGCAAATTGGCTTATGGATCATGTGCCTCAATCTCATATGGTTGATTACCTGAGTCAGCCTTCCCATGTCAGGCAACTCTGGGACTTTGGCCAAGCTAAGGCTCAGGCCCCAGGTTATGGGGCCATCTACTCAGGGAAACCTCTTAGTACAGCATCCTCTACTTTTTTTCAGAAAATCCTTTCCTCTTCTTGTTGACTTTTCATTTAGACCATCACCTTCCTAGCTCCCTTGACTTCTCACTCAGGCTTTCCTGTTCACCGATGTTGCCAGCTCACTCACACAAGCAAGTGCATTTCTACGTCGACCTCTGGCTGGCAACCATTCTCATTGCTCACCTCATCCATTTACACTACCAGAAATTATTCCAAGCTCCCACAGTTGTATGTATAGGTTTACTCTTGTATTAATAGTTTGGCACTTAGTATCTTGTTGATCTTCACTGACTGTTAATTGAACAAAATGAATTAAAGTCAAGGAAAGAAAGAAAATCAGACAGACAAAACTTAGACTAAATTTCTGGTGAATGTAAAACTACCATGTAAGACAAAGCTTTAGCTTCCAGAAGAGGTACAAAAAAAAAAAAAAAAAAAAGGAGAGGAAAGAGAAGGAGGAAGAGGAGGAGGAGGAGAAGGAGGAGAAGCAATGATAATTTTGTGCCAGAGAAAACTGGAGCTAAAATTTAGAAACAGACCAACATGCTATCCTGGGCTTCCAACTAGAAGAGAAATCACAAATATTTGCATAGCATAATATGTCGATATATCCTTACATGAACCCACCACGTAGCTCACTTATTGCCAAACATCTAAAACTCAGCCTTTGCATACAGATAGGTTCTTCAAATGCTGTTTGCTTTGCATAACACAGAAACAAATAAAATATAATAAACAATTTCTGTTTGAACTAGCCTCTAGTAATTAGGACAGGATGACTGGGACAACTTTAGAAATCAAAATAACTTACAGTTTCAAGCATAGCTGATATTCAGCGATTCTAACCTAGCAAAGTCCTAGTGAAGTTTTTTTTATTGCACATCCATTCTGATTTGGTTCTAACTGTCTGGACTGGGCAATGTTTCTGCTGTATTGTCTAGTACATGTTTTAACTCTCACCTTAATTTTGAGTAAAATATTCTCCATCCACATCTTTCTCTTAGAGAAAGCAGCTAAAATGTATGGATAACCTGTTATGTGCCTTGTAACTTCCATTTAAGGTAGAGCATTTGCCTCATTATGTACATGAGAAATTGAGGGTTCTGTAAAGTCAAGTGTTACTTAAGGGCACATTCTTAAGAGGCCATGTCAAGAGCTGAATCCTGGCTTGTTCGTTTTATTCTCCTTTTATTCTTCTTAAGTAATCACATTCCTAATCTTTCCCTACCTTCTTATGAGAGTCCAGAGTTACGTAAAAGTATGTACCTCATCTTCACATGTTTAATTAATTCTGCCCCAAACCAGGCATAAGGTGCAAGGCACGAAGTAAAATCATAGCTCCAAAGCTTCAGGGATAAAATCACTATATCGTTGTCTTCTTGTTACTGTAAACATTACTATCTTTCTAGTTAGAAGAAAACACACACATATATACTCTCCAAAAACACATAATGTGGCTACTGCTGTCTTTCATTGTCTTTCTCTCGTGGTCTCTTCCTGTGTGATTTTCTGAACTATTTCATGCCTTACTTTTTGAATCATAAGCTAAATTTTGTGGCAGCAACTACATTTTTGCAGCTTATTTGATCCATTATTTCTATTTTCAACTTATTACAGTCTACCTTCAAGTGAAATTACAAGGCCACACATAGTGCAGGAATTCTAGAACAGGGTACTTCCAATTCCTCTCTTTTGTCCTTTGTGCAATTGTCATCACACATTTTTACTTTTACAAATGTTGCAAACTCTGCAAAACAATGTCACAAAGTTTTCTTTAGTGGATTTTCTTTTAGCGCCATTACAAGAAAGAAAAAAATTATGTTTACCTTTATTTTGGCCATTTCAGATCTCTTTATTGCTTTATGTAAATGTAAGTTTCTGTCTGATTATGCTTCTGCCTAAAGAACATCCTTTGAAATTTCTTAGAGTACATGATTGCTGGTGATAAATTGTATGTTAATTTATGAGCCCAAGAAAGCCTTTTTTAATTTATTTTATTTTGTTTTATTTCATTTTTTTGAGACAGAGTCTCGCTCTGTCGCCCAGGCTGGTGTGCAGTGGAGCGATGTCTGCTCACTGCAAGCTCCACCTCCCAGGTTCATGGCATTCTCCTGCCTCAGCCTCCCGAGTAGCTGGGACTACGGATGCCCGCCACCACGCCTGGCTAATTTTTTTTTTTTTTTTTTTTTTGTATTTTTAGTAGAGATAGGGTTTCACCGTGTTAGCCAAAATGGTCTTGATCTCCTGACCTTGTGATCCACCCACCTCGGCCTCCCAGAGTGCTGGGATTAGAAGCATGAGCCACCACGCCCAGTCTCTTTTGACTTTAAGTAAATGTTTATTTTAGGACAATTTTAGTTATATAGCAAACAAAGTTCCCATATACTCCTCATCCAGTTTCCCATTAACATCTTAATGTTATGTTAGTATGGTACATTTTGGCATAATGTTGATTAAGGTATTATTACCTTAGTTGCACATAAAATTCCTCAAGAAATATAAAAGTATGTAAAAGTCATATTGTCATTATTACATTAGTATGGTATACCTGTTAAAATTAATAGATACATATTAATTGTTTTATGATGGTTACAGACTGATTTACTTAGCTTTTATCTAATGTCCTTTTTCTGCTCCCGAATCCCCAGAATCCCACCCAAGATACGACATTACATTTCGTCAACATGTCTCTTTAGGCTCCTCTTGGTTGTGACAGTTTCTCAGTCTTTCCCTGTTATTGATGACATCCACAGTTTTAAGAAGTACTGGTCAGTTGCTGGTAGACTGTCCTACAGTTAGTTTTCTCTGATGTTTTTCTCATAATTAGACAGGGGTTGTCAGTCTCAGGGGGAAGATCACAGAGGCAGTGTCTTTTTTAAATATTTTTGTTCAATTTTTAATTGATTTATTTATTTTGAGACAAATTCTCACTCTGTCACTCAGGCTGGAGTGCAGTGGCGCAACCTCGGCTCACTGCAACCTCTGCCTCCCAGGTTCAAGTGATTCTCCTGCCTCAACCTCCCAAGTATCTGGGATTACAGGCACGCACCACCATATCTGGCTAATTTTTATATTTTTAGTAGAGACAGGGTTTCACCATATTGACCAGGCTGGCCTCAAATTCTTGACCTCAGGTGATCCTCCCACCTTGGCCTCCCAAAGTGCTGGGATTACAGGCGTGAGCCACCATGCCCAGCTAATTTTTGTATTTTTAGTAGAGGTGGGGCGGCAGTGTCATTCGTACGACATCATATCAAGTGTAAATATTATTGGTGTGACTTGTCGCTGTTGATGCTGACCTCGATCACCTACCTGTGGTAGCATCTGTCACCATAAATGTGGTAGCATTTTGACACTATAAAGCTATTTCTATCTTTCCCCGTTTCCGTACTGTATTCTTTTTGAGGAAGTCACTATGTGCACCACACACTTTAGGAATGGGGAATTATGCCCCACCCCTGTGAGGGTAGAGTTTCTCCATAAGTTATTCGGAATTCTGCGTAAAGATTTCCATTGTCTCTTCACTCTTATTTATTGTTTGTGTGTTCAACTATTTACTTATATCAAATGGACTCAGAGATGTTGATTTTATACTTTGCATATTAATCCAGTACTATCTTATTCTGTTGCTTTAACAGTTCTAGCTTTGGCCATTGGGAGCTTGAAATACTTTACCCTACTCTCTTCTCACTTGCATGGTTTCTGATGAGAAGTCTACTGCAATTCATATTCTTGCTCCACTATAAACAAAGTGTTTTTTCCCTCTGGCTTCTTCCAAGATTTTCTCTTCTCTTCTCTTATTTACTTGTTTATGTTCACTTTGAAGATAATATGTTTAAGTGTATTTTTTGGCATTTATCCTACTTGGTGTCTCAGAGCTGCCTGGTTCTGTGGTTAATTGTCATTAGTTTTAGGAAGTTCTTGGCCATTAATTATTTCAATTATCTCTTCCACTCTGTTTTCTGTTCCTTCTCCTACTGGCTTTCCAATTTCAGTTATATTACTCTTTTTGAAATTGCCCCACAGTTCTTGGAGGTTCTAGTTTTTTATTTCTTTGCATTTCAATTTGAGAAATTTCTGTTGACCATTTTTAAACTTATTTATTGTTCCCTCAGTCTGGATCAGTCTACTTTCAAGCCTACCGAAGGCATTCTTTGTTTCTATTGCAAGGTTTCTGATGTTTGGCATTTCCTGTTGCTTCTTTCTTAGAGTTTCCATTTCTTCGCTTGTATTGCCCACCTCCTATTTCCCCTTGATCTTTGCAATTTACTCAGTGGTGGCATCACCTGTTAACTCAAAATTAAGGCTCAAAACATAAGCAAGTGGGATGGAAAGATGTGATGTAGGGTCCCTGGGCTTGGATCTGATGTTCAACTCTGTTGCTCTCTAGATTGTAACTTGGGACAAGTCTCTTAACTTTCTCCTAATTTCTATCTTCTCACCCTCTAAAATAAAAGTGAAAACATCTATATCTTAACCCTACAAGAGGATTAAATTAACTTATGAATGTGACAGAGTGCTCTTCAACTCCAAAGTTCTGTGGAAATGTTGACTCTTATTATAACATCACATTCTACTCCCCTGGAAGAGATAGACCAGAATAATAGACCCATTCAATTTTGATAGTAAATTTTCTCTCAGTGTTCGTATGTGTTCATTCTCATGGTGAGTACATAGATTTTAGCAGTAGCTTAGTTTGTTAATCTGTGTCTTGACATATTTGACTAAGAGGATTTTCTTTTCTTGCAAGCTGAGAAATGGAAAATTAGAAAGCTTTAAGATCTCAGACTTAAAACAATGGTCAGTGGAGGAAACATAAACTTAATATGAATACCATGGAGGTGTAGCAAAAGGCAGATTATTTTATAGAAAAAAAATTATAGCCTGAAAAGAAAACATATTTGTATGTTTTCAGAAGACTTGCTAGTCCCAAATTTACCTTCTGGCTGAATGGTTTTATGGTGTGGAGATGAATTTTCTTTGCTACTTTTAACTAACTCTCTGATTTTGATCTTCAACTCAGCTGCATTCTGATCAAAACTGAAATTTCTAGCTTACAAACAATAAATGAGAACTGTGGCCACAAATCTAATGCTGCGCTTGAGGTGACAATTATGTGACAAATATTTCTTCACAGCTTGAGTTGACTGTTTTATTTGGTCATAATTTTCATGGACTTATGTTGGTATTTGTATATTTCTACTCCATCTCCCTTTTGATTAAAAGGGTATTAGAATACAGAGGGGTGTGTGTGTGTCTGTGTATGTGTTTATATGTGTATGTGTGCATGCAGGCATGGATATGTACATTGGAAGGCAAAATTGGCATCAGCCAAGCATTAAAATTCTTTCTTTCATCTTTCAATTGTATCCCAAAGAACTGTGTTTATGCCTCAATATACCAACTTTTAAACTACCCATCACCCTAGAAAAATGCATGTAAGGTTAGAGATGACCTCAGCTTTTATTTGGTATACTGTTAGAGGGCCTAAAAATTGTTTTGTGTATAACAAGGGCTAATTAGTGTGTCCATGTTGTTTATCATATACCTTAGTCTATTACAATTTCATAAAAACAGAATAAAACAAGAACTATCTAGGGCAAACCAGGATGTATGGTTACCCATCAACATACATTTGCTGATTCTGAACTGAATCATAGTCTTTCCTATGGCTAATTTTTTTTTTCCTCAGAACTTAGTGGAACAGTCAGCCTGGTCAAAAGAAAAAACATCGTACTTGATTGCATTAATAATATGAATCAACTTTGATTGAGCCCCTATGTTCCAGGTTCATCTCATTATCCTCACCACAACACTGTGAGATAGATGTGGCTATATTTCTCCTCTTATTGATGAGGAAACTGAGTATCTCAGATGTTGAGTAACTCTCCCAAGACTGCACCACTGGGTTCACAGTGCTGGCTCCAGATTCAGAGTGCCCAGGTTTGAATCTCAAATACAAAATGGGCCTGGAATCATAGTTCAAGAAATATCATGGGCATCAGTGAAACAATGTGTTTAAAAAGTTTTGCAAATGGTAAATTACTCAAATGTGAATTGCATGCCAATGTGTAGTTCTTTGCAGGATATAGTGCCAGAGCAGTGGGAGGTGATTTTATCCCCAAGGAAATTTGGCAAAGTCAGGAAACATTTTCAGCTGTCACAAACGGGAGGGGGGATTGTTATTGGCATCTAGTGAATAGAGGCTAGGGACACTGTTATACATCCTACGATGCACAGGACGCCCTCCCATAATAAAGAATTATCCAGCCTCAAATGTCAAATATGTCAGGGTTGAGAAATCCTGTGATATAAAAATACAGATTAAGAAAATGTGGGCCAGGCTCGGTGGCTCACGCTTGTAATCCCAGCACTTTGGGAGGGCGGATCACGAGGTCAGGAGATCGAGACCATCCTGGCTAACACAGTGAAACCCCGTCTCTACTAAAAATACAAAAAATTAGCCGGGCGAGGTGGCGGGCGCCTGTAGTCCCAGCTACTCGGGAGGCTGAGGCAGGAGAATGGTGTAAACCCCAGGGGGTGGAGCCTGCAGTGAGCCGAGATCGCGCCACTGAACTCCAGCCTGGGCGACAGCGAGACTCTGTCTCCAAAAAAAAAAAAAAAAAAAGGAAATGTGAACCTTGGCTTTTAAAAGCTGACAGCTTAACTGGGGAAATAGACACATAGGTAGATAGGAATAATACAATGCAGGGGCTGAGGGCAGTGGCTCACGCCTGTAATTCCAACACTTTGAGAGGCCTAAGAGGGAGGATTGCTTGAAGCAGGGAGTTTGAGAGCAGCCTGGGCAACAAAGCAAGAATCCTGTCTCTACAAAACAAAAACACACACCAGGCAGTGGTGCAGCAGAAGTGGTTCAGTGAGTTGCAGAAATTCAGATGAAGAGAGGGAAGGGATGTAGCACCATCTTGAGCTATTTAAGGGCTGTAATGTGAAAGAGGGAGAGGGCTTTTATTTTTTTATTTTTTAAATTTTATTATTATTATATTTTAAGTTTTAGGGTACATGTGCACAACGTGCAGGTTTGTTACATATGTATACATGTGCCATGTTGGTGTGCTGCCACCCATTAACTGGTCATTTAGCATGGCTTTTTATGTGTAACCCTAAGTGGTAGGTAGATTTCAGCTTCAGAAAAGATGAGCCGATAAGCTCCTTGCAGGTATGAAATGTGTGTGTCTCTTCAACAGTTATATCCTAACGTCTAGAACAGTGCCTGACAATGGAGTAAGGCTTAATAAATGCTTGTCGAATAATAGTTAAATACATAAATGGATGAACTCAAGCATCCAAGGGCAGGTTTTGAAAGTTAGGATTGAGTCCCATCAGAAGATTATCTGATTTTATGACAGTAATTCTCCAGGATTTGGGAAAGAGAGCTCTTCTCTGTGGCTAGTTACCAGGTGAGGTTTGCAGGAAGGAGAGAAAATGGAGCCTGTTTTCTGCATCAGAAACGATTGTGAACAAAGATGTAGGCTTTAGCAACCTAGAAGTGTGGCCTTCTTCTAACAAAATGAGCCCTATATGAAATTCTGGAAAATAAAAGAGGAACATAGATGAGTGACCCACTTGGGGTAGGTATGATAATAGCAACTGTTCCTCTTTTGTCAATTTGTCTTCTGTGTAGGATATATGTGTAGCTGGAATAAGCAATGAATAAACACACACATATATAAAAATAAAATATTTTCTGTTGTTATTATTAATTCATCATCATATGAGGTATGGTAAATGGAAACTCTAAAACATTCTTTCAGCATTTACCTTTCATCTTTCTCAAATAATTATTATCAAACAGAAAAAATAGAACAGTGGATTTAATAAGTATTTCATGGAAAAAAGTTAGATGGCTGTATTTATAAAATTTACCCACTGAAATTATAGTATCTGTGTCCACTTAATATCCTCAAAGCCCCTGGGTTTTCATTAACTTGTATCTTTGAATTTTTGGAATGTGTGGGATTCTACAGTAATATATTTACAACGTGTGAAGATGACTTGCTGATTGCCACACTGAACAGTAGCCTAGGGGCATGTCAAACTTTGATGTGAGCTGGTGTTTTCTGTATTGTCCAAGTTTCTATTATACCTAAACAATCAAAGACTGCTCTTGTCTTTCTCAATGTGCAGCAGAAGACTGTATTTTGTTAAAAGATCAGAAATAAATGAAAATTAAAATGTCCAGGTTTTGACAGGTTTGAACAATAGTGTGATTAGTGATTCCAATTCTGCAGAAAGTTGTCATTTTCTGCTTTTTACTACTTATTCCATGTAATGCTAAAATACTAGTACCAGTAGTAGTATTTAATTTAAAATGGTTCAGAATTCCCAAATTTAGTAAATGAGTGAAACTAAATATTAAATATATTTCAAAATATAAATTTATAAGCACTTTGAAATGCAAGTAAAATGTAAATTTATGAAAATACTAATGTTATATAAGCACTATACTTATCATATAAAATATTAGCCATACTGCTTTGCTGCATCTTTCAACTTCAGTCCTCAGCCATTTTGATTTCTGTCTCCTGGTTGACGTTAGGGGTGGTCTTGGCCCTTAGTTCTTCTCTTCCCTTAGTGTTGGTGGAGATAGCTGCATGCTTTACAAGGCTTCTCTCACCAGCTTCATTTTCAGTCTTGATGATGAAAATTGTGATGATGATGTTGACTGGTGTTGTTGCTATTATTATTAGACAGGACATTAAGGGAAGATGGAAGAAATCTGGAGAGTTTCAGGAGCTCTGTGATATAAAGGGGCTGGGTGAGTTTGTGGTAAGGGCATTGAAGATGAGCATGAGGAGGCTGGGAAAAAGAAGGAGAGAGGGACCGAAGGAGGATCAAGAAAGGTAGAGAAAGTTACTGACTCATACCTGAAATAATGTTATTACAGTAACAAAATTCCTGGCATTGGTATGTAAAAACATAGATTGAGTTTTGGTCCAAGTAAGATGTTACAGACCTGTTCTCTCTGCTCCTCTCTGCTAAGCACAACTACAAACCCTGGAAATGGTACAAGAGACAACCAAAGGAGAACTCTGACACATGGTCAGAAGCAGTTAGCTGGTGCAGAGCCCTAGGTCTGGAGAAACAACGTAGTGGCAGAATGTTTTGAAGCTCCTCACCCAACAGAAGAAAGCCATCACAAGTGGCATTTCCTGATACCTGACCTAGCAACAGAAAACAGCTCAGGAACACTTTTTCCCAGTGGATTGGACAAAAGTTCCTCTGACACCATCAGGTGAGCCTGATACCACCTGCAAGTGAGATAGATTGAGAGCTCTGCCAAAAACAAGAAGCTGCTTCTCCTTCCTCACTGGTTGAAGACTCCCATTTTATACCAAGAGATACAGAGGAAAGGTGGGCAGAGCTGGCAAGAGAGACTCAGGTACAGCAAGCTGCCCTGTCTAGAAAATGTTTTTGTACCTGCAGGCCCAAGACTTTTCTCCTGACCCCAAAACTCCAGGCTGGCACAAAGAACCAGAAAAAGGAACCCAGTTACAGCAAGTGGCCTAATCCAGGAAACATCTTTTGTCCTCAAGGTCCAAGACTCTACTCCTTTGCTCACAGTCACTGGTAGTCAGGGAGGACGCTGGTAAAGGAGATCCCCTCACACCATCTCCTACTGAGAAACACCTGGTGGCCCAGCCTGGGGAACCTCTTTTTTGCCCCACTGGGGCAGCACCATCGGGGGTTGGAAAGGGCCCCATCATCAACCACATAAACCAAGCAGATCAAAATAAAACTACAGAAACTCTAAAAATTAAGCTTTTGGCCTGTCATGGTGGCTCATGCCTATAATCCTAGCATTTTGGGAGGCCATGGCAGTGTATCACCTGAGGTCAGGAGTTCGAGACCAGCCTGGCCTACATGGTGAAACCCTGTCTCTACTAAAAATACAAAAATTAGCTGGGCTGGTGGCACACTCCTGTAGTCTCTACTACTTGGGAGGCTGAGGCAGGAGAATTGCTTGAACCCAGGAGGCAGAGGTTGCAGTTAGCCAAGACTGTGCCACTGCACTCCAGCCTGGATGACAGAGTGAGGCTCTGTCTCAAACAAACAAATGAACAAACAATCAAAAAAACTTCCATTGAAAAAAAAGCTCACAAAAATTAGGCCAAGATCTGTGTGCAAAATCTGAACTGAGTGACTGTGTGCTAAAATAAAATGTATAGAACCCATAGTCTCTTAACATAAGAGTCAAAATGTCTAGCATATATTGAAAATTATCTATCATAGCAACAATCAATAAAATTGCAAACTGAATGAGAAAAGACAACTGACACCAATAACAAGAAGAATTACACACTGGAATTATCTGACAAGGACGCTAAAGCAGAAATCATAAAATACTTCAACAATCTACTACAAACTATCTTGAAATAAATTTAAAAATGGAAATTCTCAGAAAAAAATAGAAGTTATAGGAAATAATTTAAAAAATTACAGAACTGAAAACTACAATTAAAAAAATCGAAACCTTCTGAATGGGCTAAGCAGTAGAGTGGAGGATAGAGTCAGTTAAGTTGAGCACAGATCCACCCAATCTGAACAAAAAGAGAAAACAGACTGAAGAAAAGTGTGAATAGAGCTTTAGGAATCTGTACATTAAAAACAAAAGATCTAATATTTTATCATTGGAATCTCAGAAGCAGAGGAGAAAGAGAGTGATGCTGAACGATTGTTCCAAGGAATAGTTGTTGAAAACTTTTCTAATATGGCAAAGACATAAATCTAAAGATCCAAGAAACTGAGTAAACCTCAAATAGGATAAACCCAAAGAAATCCACACACCAAAATACAGCTTAATTACATGCTTGAAAGCTAAATACAAAGAAAAAACACTGAATGCAGCCAGGGAGAGATAGAATGCATGACCTACATGGAAACACATATTCACAGTAGATTTCTTGTCTGAAACTGTGGATGCCAGAGGAAGTGGCAGAACATGTTTTGAAGTGTTGAAAGAAAGGAATTGTCAATTGTGAATTCTATATCCAGTGAAACTATACTTCAGGAATAAAAGGAAAATGGAAACATTCTCAGAAAAAGGAAAATAGAAAGAATAAAAATTTGTCACTGACAATTGTACCCTGAAATGTTATAATTAAGGAGGTTCTTTAAACTAAAATTACAAAATAAAAAAGAAGAATTTGGGGGCAACAGGAAGGAAAAGGGAATGATGGAAAGAGCATAAATATGGACACTCACAATAGACCATTCTTTTCAACTATTTCTTTGAACAATCATTCAGCATTACTCTTTCTCCTCTCTTTCTGAGATTTCAGTGATAAAATATCAGATCCTTTGTTTCTGACCCCCAGATCCCTAAGGCTCTGTTCATGATTCTTTTTCAGTCTCTTTGCTCTTTTTGTTCAGATTGGATGGATCTGTGCTCAACCTCACTGATTCTAGCCTCCACTCTACTGTTTATCTCTTTAAGCAGAAATATAAATCACCTTTGGTGATTGAAATAAAAATTGTAACATCATCTGATACTCAAGACAATGATATTTAAAAGTGGGAAGGATAAAAAACTTAATGAAAGTGAGGTTTCTCTACTTCATTTGGTAAAATGGTGAATAGTGTTAAAATGTTGATATTAGTAGTTGTTGTAAGCAGTAGACTGTTAGATCATTGTGATATGTATATATATATGTATATATAGTGTACATGTATGCATTAACATACAAACGTTTGCATTTATGTATACAAGTATGAAGATATATAGTGTGGGTATAGTATATATACTACATAGTATATATGGTGAATTTAGTATATTTTAGTTACATGTAGTATATATATGCCATATATAGTGTATATACAGCATGTGTATATATAGTGCATATATATGATATTTAGTATATTTTGGTGTATATATAATATATAAACTATATTTATATACTACATATACACTAAATATATATGCATATATACGATATTTAGTATATTTAGTATATATGATATTTAGTATATTTTAGTGTATATATACCCTATATTTAGTGTATATATAGTGTGTATATTTAGTGCATATATATATATGATATTAGTACACACCGATTAAAATGTTAACATAGAAAATAGTGACAACAGCAAATGCTGAGGGGGATGCGGAGAAACTGGCTCACTCATACTTTGCTGATGGGAATGTAAAATTGTACAGCCATTCTGGAAAATAGTTTGGCAGTTCTTATAAAACTGAACATGTCATTACTGTATAACCCAGGAAATGCACTCTTGGGTATTTATCACAGAGAAACGAACTTATGTTTACACAAAAATCTGTACCTGAATATTCATAGCAACTCTATAATTGCCCCAAAATGGAAAAAACCTAGATATTCTTCACTGGATGAATGGTTAAACAAAGTATGGTATTACATAGTATGAACTATTACTGAGTAGTAAAAGGAACAAACTATTGATACATGCACAAGCTGGATGAATTTCCAGGGAATTAGGCTGAATTAAAAAAGTGAATCCAAGCAGGTTATATACTGCATTATTCCATTTATACAATATTTCTGAAATAAAAATAATTTAGAAATAGAGGGCAGATTAGTGGGGGCCAAGGGTAAGAGTTGTAGGTATGAAGGGTTGGGAAGGAGGTAGGTGTAGTTATAACAGCAACACAGGAATCCTTGTGGGGTTGAAATTGTTCAGTGTCTTTACTGTGGTGGTAGGTACACAAACCCGCACACATGGTAAAATTGTATGTAACTGAATACACACACATACACACACACACACATACCAACGAGCATAAGTAAAATTTGGGAAATCTGAATAAGATTGGTGGATTGAGTCAATATTAATATCCCTGTTGGCATGTTATGCTAGAGTTTCCCAAAATGTTACTATTGGAAGAAACTGGGCAAAGTGTGCGATATGATCTCTCTATTCTTTCCCACAACTTGTGTGAGTCTACAATTATCTCAATAAAAACCTTAATCGAAATTGATTTTTTTTCCAAAAACATAGGTTATTAGAATATTCCTAAAGCAGGATTGCAAATATCAGTATGGCAGGCATTTTGTATGGCCGGAACCTTGAGCATGGTAGGGATACAGTGTGATGAGACAGGCGAGAAGGTGGTGTGAGAGGTTGAGATCAGAATGGTAAATGATGGCCTGGTGACAAAGCCTCCTGTATGTTTTATGAAAGACACTAGATTTTATCTAGTGGGCATTATATAGCCAATGGAGGGCTCCAAGCTGGGACAGGAGAAGGATGGAAGCAGGTGGAGGGACTCTTTTTATGTAGATAATTAGCTTGGCATTGTGGAAAGGAAACAAACACAGATTTAAAAGACACTTTGACCTTCTAGCTGCATGTTCTTGGCAAGACATTTAATCTTTTTTATGCTTTGTTTTCTTTTTTCTTTTTTTTTTTTGAGACGGAGTCTTGCTGTGTCGCCCAGGTTGGAGTGCAGTGGTGCAATCTCGGCTCACTGCAAGCTCCATCTCCCGGGTTTCTGCCATTCTCCTGCCTCAGCCTCCTGAGTAGCTGGGACTACAGGCGCCTGCCACCATGCCCGGCAAATTTCTTTTTGTATTTTTAGTAGAGACGGGGTTTCACCGTGTTAGCCAGGATGGTCTCGATCTCCTGACGTCGTGATCCGCCCGCCTTGGCCTCCCAAAGTGCTGGGATTACAGGCGTGAGCCACCACGCCTGGCCTATGCTTTGTTTTCTTAGCTGTCAATTGAGTTAGAACATACTCATTCAATTATTTTATCGTTTGTGTGAAGGTCAAAGAGCATCATTTGTACAAAAATCCTTTGTCAACTGTCGTATGCATTTCTCATCTAATGAATGAAGATTGTCACATTGGCACATGTTTCCAGGCTTAAATTAAGATTCTATTATAGGCCAAGCATGGTGGCTCATGCCTGTAATCCCAGCACTTTGGGAGGCCGAGGCAGGTAGGTCGCGAGGTCAGGAGTCCAAGACCCGCAAGTTCGAGACCAGCCTGACCAACATGGTGAAACCCCGTCTCTACTAAAAATACAAAAATAAGCCAGGCATGGTGGCATGTGCCTGTAATCCCAGCTACTCGGGAGGCTGAGGCAGGAGAACTGCTTGAACCTGGGAGGCAGAGGTTGCAGTGAGCCGAGATCGCGCCACTGCACTCCAGCCTGGGTAACAGAGCAAGACTCTGTCTCAGGGAAAAAAAAAAAAAAAAAGAAAAAAAGAAAGATTCTCTTATATATGTTACATCTGACATACATAACATGGTCATTAATAAATGATTTGATGATTATCTAATACATTAAACGGCTTCACTTAATTTTTTAAAAAAGTGTACAATGCCAGTACACAGCCAGTTTTGTTTCCCTTTTGTGACACTGGCATATGCAAGGAAACATTTGAGTTTAAAGAAAATTAAAAGAATTCATCACGTCTCTCCCTTTTGGCTGCAAAAGTTTCCCTGCTCAGATTTTTCACTGTGCTGCACTGAAGTTTCGTTTAAGTGTTGCCCCATCACAGCAAATGTATGTTGCTTATTTCCGCACATAACAGATTATGCTTTCATTAACATCCCAGCTGCTGCATTTCTCTTCCAGCTTTTTAACTTCCGTAAATTCACATCTTTACATGTTCTCGTTATATAGATTAAGTTCCACAAAGCAACAGAAATGCAATTTGTTTTTAAAATTTCAAAGCAATTTTAATGTGGACAAAGCCGTATCTAAGATAATCACATTGAGAAGTTTGTTTCCTATGTTTTATTATCTACAAAGACTTTTTTCCTTAATGCAGTAGCATCACTATTCTCATCTCACCATCTTTGTTCATTTTCACTCCTTTTTCTTTAAAATTAGGACTTTTGTTTTGAGGCTCACTTCCTTGGAAATCTGACCTATTCTTTCCTGTGGATGACCCTTAATTCTGTACACTCAAATCTGGCCTTTCTCCTAGATGTTAATTAGACCTTTCTAACTTCTGCCAGGCATTTTTGCTTGGTTATCCTATCTTTCCATCAAATGTACCAGAAGGACCCCATATTACACACGACACTCTGTTCTTTTCCCATCTTTCAAATAGCTCCTGTCCTTTAAGTGATCAATGTCACCTAGAGCTTCTGCTCCACCAAACCAGAGATACCAGAATTATCCTGGCATCCTTCTGCCTGTTATTATCATTTCCAATCAGTCATTGAAGACCTCTTAATTTGCCCATCAGACAATTTCCCCAGCAATTTGTTCTCCTTGATCATTGTTGTTACATTTTGCTATTACAATATATCTAAAGTGTTGCACTTGCTTCCCAACTCTTCCAACTTCTTACCTTTGCTCTGCTAAAATATTTCCAATGCCTGCCACTCTGATGCTCAAAATGTCACGGATCTTTATTGCTTGTACCATAAATTTAAAATTCTCCGACTAGCTGCAATAGATTGAATTTGCTGTTTCCAGTTCTTCACTTCCCATAACAGGAATATATCTTCCAGCCTTTGTAGTACCTCTCCATGTCAGCAGAGTATATACTTCTCCACTGCAATGATGTCGAACTTAACCATGTGACTTGTAGGGCCTAAGGGGACAGGAGTGGGCACGATGCAAACAGAGGTCTGCTGGCAAGGATTTCCTTTTTGTGCTCTACCGTAAGAAAAGCATGCCCCCGGCAGTCCTTATCATATTAGCCTGGCTGCAGAATGAAGACCTGTGAGTGACCCTGAGCTCAACCCACAGTCTCAGGCAGAGCTGCTGGTGCTGATTCAAACACTCATGAGTGAGAAAAAAAAAAATGAATTCCTTGTTGTAAACCTCTGGGATTTGGGAGTTGTTGGTTACTCAGTATTACTACAGCCATAATAAATGACTGTCCTGACATTTGAGGACTCAAGTGCTCTTTCTCTTCTTTTAAACACTCCCACATATGGGAATAATTAAAGCTGGTAAGGTGGTCTCTGTAATATGTCCCCTTCACATTTTTTTACCATTTTCCTCACCTTTTGCTCTTCCAGTGGTTCTTCAAATTCCAATATCTTTTTTCTTCCGTCGTTTTTGCTGCGATGACCACAACTCCTGGGGATATTTCCCTTCTTCAAACTACTTAGTGTTCACATCTCTTATTTCACAACTCAAACTTTGTCTGGTATTGTTAGTTCTCTAGAAGCATATATCAGACCACATTAGTCCCCTTTTCAAAAATCTCCCAAGAGATACCTCTGCCCTTAGGATGAGGAGCAAGCTTCTTTCTAGAACCTGCACAGCGCCAGCCTCATTTCTTGCTGTCTCCCTACTCATAAGCTCTCCTCTAGCCATGTTGGGCAGTTTTCATTTCCTGGAACACATTGTACTATCTTCACTTTTGGACGTTTGTGCATTCTGTTCCTTACACTTGACTCATTTTTCCCTCTACCTCTGTCCCCTCGACACATACTTGAATCCAGACAGTTACCATAGTATGCCAGGCATTACACTGCAAAGCCTCTTTCTTCCTCTCCATAGCTAGATCGTGCCCCTTGTCTCAGTCAAGATGGGCTGCTCTGTGCTGCAGACACAAATCAGAATCCAGAGCCTTGGTGGCTTTACCAGCAAAACAGCATTTCTCTCGCTTATGTCCAACAAGTCAATTTCAGGGAGGATGGGAAAGCTCCACTTCACTTGCACAATCACCTACAGGTTGAGAGGAGCTCTGCCACGCTGGAGCTGCACCAGCTAGAACCTATGATTCTACTCTTCCTCTAGACCACAGCTCCAACTAGCTCCAAGGCCCCAACTTCAAAGCCAGGAGGCTTGGAAGCTTAGTGGGTCTCATAGAATACTTGGAGATCACTAGTCATCTTCACTACGTGTTTCCCAGAGGTGCTTCTATGAACATCCAGGTCTTATCCTTTATCACACATAGCATCATGTCATCTTCTTATCTTGTCTGTGTCTGTATGAACTTAAAGATCCTGAGGGCAGACACTGTACCTGATTTCATGTCATCTTTTCAGGAGCAAATTCAGGACCTAACACATAAGAACTGGTGGAGAATTATCTGCAGAATAGATGGTGAATCTTTGTGCTTCTCTGCTCTCCAAGAAGATGGCATGCTCCTTGATGACAAGAGCCATCTCTGATCTCCCCCATCCAGTCAACATCTTCCAGAAAACAGACCATCAATATGGATTTGCAGCATGTATTGTGATTGTTTAACATAATTTTCCAACAGTTAATTATGTGTGACCACTATACATAGATATTTCTTTAGCTCATATTTTAATACCTTTTCTGTCATTCTACATTACATATGTGGAAGACCTTTAACCCAGTTTAGTTTATATATAATAAGTACAAAAGGGAAAAAAGAAAGCTTCCTTTTGTCACCTCTTTGGGGACTTCTTCAGCCTTTTCCCAGATGTGGAATCTAGATTGTGTTGTTTTCTTTCCAGATTGGGCCTGGGAGCAATACTTTAAGAGTCAGCAAAGCCTCAAGAATCATCCAGCTCTTTTCTCCTCTTCAAAACTGCCCTTCTTTTCTCTGAACATTAATGTGTCTCTCTGTATCATTTATCTATTGCTGTGCAGCAAACTACCTCAAAACCTAGCACTTTCAGACAGCAAACACTTATCAGTTTACAGAGTTTCTGAGATCAGAAATCAAGGAGTGGCTCACGTCGGTGGTTCTGGCTCAGCCTCTCGTGGGGCTGCAGTGGAGGTGCAGAATCTGATGGGGCTGACGACTCACTTCCAAGCTCACTGGTGCGGCTGTTGTCAGGACAACTCAGCTCCCTGCCACACGGTCCTCTCCATAGAACGCTTATAACACAGCAGCTGGCTTCCCCCAGAGTAAGTGATTCAAGAGAGCAAGCCACTGGCTGCAGTGGCCCATGCATGTAATCCCAGCACTTTGGGAGGTGGAGGTGGATGGATCACCTGAGGTCAGGAGTGTGAGACCAGCCTGGCCAACAGAGTGAAATCCCGTCTCTACGAAAAATACAAAAATTAGTCAGGCATGATATGATGGTAGGCGCCAGTGATCCCAGCTACTCTGGAGGCTGAGGCAAGAGAATTGCTTGAACCTGGGGAGCAGAGGTTGCAGAGAGCTTAGATAAAAAAGAGAGAGCAAGCTACCAAATGAGAGCCACACACCCTTTTATAATCTGGTCTCTGAAGTCATCCATTGTATCCTATTCTGTAGAAGTAAATCATTAAGTCCAGTCCTGGAAGGGCAATTAGGCTCTATCCCTTGAAGGAAGAAGTATGAATTTTTGCATGGACAGTCATGCACTGCATAATGACGTTTTGTCAGTGATGGACCACATGTATAACAGTGGTGCCATTAGATAATAATGGAACTGAACAATTCCTGCTGCCTAATGACATTGAAGCCACCATAACATCATAGTGTAAGACATTCCTTAGGTGTTTGTGGTGATGCTGGTGGAAATAAACCTACTGTGCTGACAGTTGTACAAATGTCTAGGCCATACAATTATATATAGTGTGTAATACTTGAAAACAATAACAAATGACTATGCTACTAGTTTGTGTGTTTACTATATTTTTATCATTATTTTAGAGTGTACTCCTTCTATTTATTTTTAAGGAAAAGTTAACTTTGAAACAGCATCAAGCAGGTCTTTAAGAGGTTTTCCAGAAGAAGGCATTGTTATCTTAGGAGATGACAGCTCCATGCATGCTATTGCCCCAAAGACCTTCCCGTGAGATAAGATGTGGAGGTGAAAGACAGTAGTACTGATGATCCTGACCCTGTGTAGGCCTAGGTTAATGTGTGTGTTTATGTGTTAGCTTTTAGCAAAAATGTTTACGATGTAAAAAATAAATAAAACTTTTTAAAAGGAGAAAAAACGCTTACAGATTAAGGATATAAAAAAGAGAATATTTTTGTACGGCTGTACAATCTGTCTTTTAGGTTAAGTGTTATAAGAAAAAAAGTCAGAAGTGAAAAAATTTTTAAATTTATAAAATGAAAAAGTTACAATAAGTTAAGGTTAATTTGTTATTGAAGAAAGAAAATTTTTTTTTATAAATTAATGTGAATTTTAAGCGTAAATTTTAAATTGAAATTTATTTTTACCCTAATAGAGTCAAGTAAAGTCTTTGTTGCATCTGATTTGGCATAAGTGTACAGAGTTTACTAAGTCTACAACAGTGCACAGTAATGTCCCAGGTCTTCACAGTCACTCACCATTTACTCAATGACTCACCCAGAGCAACTTCCAGTCCTGCAAGCTCCATTTATGGTCAATGCCCTAGACAGATGTACCATTTTTTTTTTTTTAACTTTTATATGGTATCTTTACTGTATCTTTTCTATGTTTAGCTACATAGATCCTTACCATTATGTTCCAGTTTGTCTACAGTATTCAGTACAGAAACATGATGTACAGGTTTGTAGACTAGGAGCAATAGGCTATCCCATAGTGCCTCGATGTATAATGGGCTATGTCCTCTAGGTCTGTAAGTACACTCTGAGATGTTCACACAACAACAAAATCACCTGACCATACGTTTTTCCTAATGTAGCCCCATTGTTAAGCACGGCATGACTGTATTTTTAAACCACTACACTGTCCCTTGGGCAAGCTTTGGAGGCAAATGCCATTTTCATGGCCCCATCTCCCATGGTTACTGAGGCAAACATATCCCTGTGTCTCCTCCCTTCACCTCCCTGCCTTCAGGGTGTTTATTTCTAATCACTGAAATGAAATGAATAACAAAGATTGAACATCGATAAGATGCAAAACGAATGGGCACATTTTATAAGTCTCTAAGCATTCTGGAAGCCATTGCGCAGTCTGTGGTCCAGACCTTCTCTCTTAGGTGGATGTTTCATCAACCTTGGGCTTCGGTTTTTATTTCTGAGAGTGAGCCCAGGAGAAGCTTGGTGCCTCCTTGAGACTCACCCTTTCCTGGATTATGATGTTGCTTCCTGCAGGAAGACACTCTCTTGTTGCCATGGTCCTAGATGTGGACAGTGCTCATGCAGGGGGGCTGGAGGTCCTGGAATTGCCCCTTTGCCTCAGCTGAGTCTCTGTCATCCGAGGGACCTGAGGTCCAAGTAGCATCGCCTTGGTTTCTACAAAGAAGCATATTTTTCTAATGACTCCTCAGTCTTTGCTATTCTATGTAGAGGTTTTCCCAGGCCAAAAAGGAAAAATATGGGATGAAAGAGTGTGGGTCTGAGCAGAGAGAACAAAATGCCACCCCTGATATTTGTCTTGATGCTTAGGGATCTTTCCATATACGTATATTTCCTTCTTCTGCATGCTCTAGCATCATCCTCATGAAGCCCTAGCACCACAGTGAGAAGGAAAACTTTTCTTGTATGCTTCCCACAAAGAGCAACATGGCATACTGGAGACAGTATGAGCTTTGAAATCAGACAGACACTGGTCCAAAACCGGCTCTACTGCTTTGTTTCTGAGGTTGGAGAAGTTATTTAACCTCCCTGAGCTCCCAGTTTCTTGATCATTACATAAGGATAAAGTGAGGATTGAATGAAACAACATACAGAGGCAAATATTAGGTTGGTGCAACATAATTGCGGTTTTTGCCATTACTTTTAAACCAACCTAATAAAACATGTCAGGCATACAATAAGCATCAATCAATGTTCATTCAGCAAATGAATGAATGTGCTTCAGAGCTACCTGGAATCTCTACAGAAGATACTGATGGGATATTGTGATCCTGAATGTCTCTCTCTTGCTTGTAGAAACTGACAAAGCTGGTTTGTATACTTCTAAGGCAGCATGTTGCTTGGTATTACATGATTTGCTGAGTTCCTTGAATGCATTCTCTTGGAAGATTTTCATTTGTGGCAAACAGAAATGCAATTCATTTTGTATTTGAAAACTCTGACAACAAAATGTGAGGAAAACCAAAAGAGTGTTTTTTTTTTCTTTAAATTATCTCGTATTTTAAATAAGCTTCTAAGAAATCAGATCTTGCTTTCTACGAAGAAGCATATTTTTCTAATGACTCCTCAGTCTTTGCTATTCTGTGTCTAGGTTTTCTCAGGCAAGGAAGGCGGAGTGTGGAATGAAAGAGGGTGGGGCTGAGCAGAGAGAGCAAAATACCACCCCTGATATTTATCTTGATGCTTAGGGAACTTTGCATATGCATATATTTCCTTCTTCTGCACTCTCTGTGCAGATAACTGCCCCAGCCTGATGGATGGCACAATGCAATCTGCTTCTCTTGCTTTCTCTCCCCCTAGAGATATGTGGTTTCACCTTAATATATTCAAGGAAGTCTTTGCTGCATCTGGATTGGCATTTGTAATTACACACTGTGAAAATATAATGTAAGGGGAGAGTATAACTTTTCTTCCCAGATTATGCAGAAGAGTTTAATGTGTTCATGTGCTCAGATACCCACACACAAGGAACAACAGATCAAGCTCTGCTTGACTTCTTCTGTATAATAATCACATTCTATGGACTTAAAAAAATGTGCAATGTTTTGTTGTGTACTGCACAGAACCTCTGCAATGCTCCCAACTATTTTTCCTTGGTTATTTTCCAAGTTATTATATGTTCTTAACAGCATTAATTGCACCAAGGTCTAATAGATTGTAATTCATATGTTTAGACCTTCCTTCCTCAGGCTGAAGGAAGTAAATAGCAGACACCCTAAAGTACAGAGGCTTAGATGATGACCAGTGGAACTTAAAAAAAAAATCAATAGCTCTTTATACATTACACAATCCAATAACCAGATGACTGTATGTGCAGACAATTGTATCTTCCTAAATATACGTTCTGTCATCATAGTCTTTAAGTTTTTTGAACAAAAACAAGAACAGCTCATCTACAATAACTAGAATTACTCCAGTAATGAACAAGCAGACCACAAATATAAAGTGTCAAAAGACTTTTTCTGTCTTTCAGGGATTTTTTGTCTAATAATATGTACCTCCTGACATCTCTACTGATCAAAACAAAATGAAACGGATTAAAACCTTAGTACAAGAAGCTTAAATGAGATAAAAATAGGACTTTCAAAACTGAAGGTTGTTACTGTATAAACATTTATTATTTTTGCAATCCTTGCTCCCTTATTTATATGAAAACTATTCCTTACCTTTTCTTGGGGAAACCATTCCTTGCCCACCCTTAACTCATGTGATTTAAGGTTCACCAGTTGCCTCCATACCAGGGTGGGTCCAGATTGGTTTCAGCCAATTATAATAACCCATTCCCCTGACCACAGTGATTGGCTTGGGACGGGCACATGGTCTAACTCTGGCCAGTGAGCATCATGACCAAGAATTATCCTTGACTAATGTGATGTGCAGTGCTTTAATCTCACGGGTTGGGAAGCTGAGAGGAGGTAAGGTCTGGAGCTGCAGCAGCTACTTTGAGACCAGGAGGAGAGAGCCTGGGTGAGAAAGAAATCACATGGTGAGAGCAGAGCTGATCTCAAGGATAAAGAGAACAGATTCTTGAGAAATCATTTGAGCCACTGTCTGAAGTTGAGTTTAGATACACTGTTAGCCTTGGAGCTTCCTGGTTCAGAAGTCAAGGAATTTCTGTTTCACTCAAGGAAGATTCAATTTTCTGCCACTGGCAATTTGGAAGACTTCTCTTTTTAAAAAATTTTTAATTTTTAATTATTATGGTTACATAATATGTGCGCATATTTATGGGCTACATATGATTGTGCCAGGCACCAACATGACTAGTGCTGGCCCTTTGCATTGGGGAGTGGGGACTCATATTTTGATGGGAAGACTTTTATCTTTGATGAAAGATAGTCATCAAAGTGACGGCTTGTTTGGTTTGGACTAACTGGCATTCCAAGGTCCCTCTCCATGCAATAATTTCAACCTGATTTTCTTCTACTGATTATTTAATTGCAGTTTTAGATTTCAGTAATTCTCTCAACATGTTTTCTAGTTTATCTTTTCTCTTTTTTTGTAAAAGTAAATTCTGGCCACTGATTACCAGTATTAACCACAACATATTTTCATTCTTAAAATCTTATCCAAGCCTCAAGTGAATGGGGAGATTTCATTTCAACAGCTTCTACCATATTGTCTTTTTATCTTCTTCTTTCCATATCCAAGTTTCGCTGCCAAATTTAATAATCAGCTTTGTGACTATATTGTAAATCTTCTTTAATATTCTTTACTGTAATAAATTTCAATCTCTTAGCTTCAGGATTTGTTCCCCTCCTGGGCTAATGAGATTTTCCAGGTATTTAAAATGATTCACCTGCTTGACTAGTTTATTATCCACCACTCTATATTTTCCCTCCCAAAGATCCATAGCTCTTTATAGATATTGCCACATTTATATTCAGGCTGTTTTTAAAATTGTCATGGTTTAAATTTCTCTGCTAGTTGTTTCCAGGATTCACACAATGTTGTAGCACTGGCAGATAAATCTTTGAACAATTCAAGGCCAGTTTTTAAATCTTTCATTTAATAATTCTTTCCCCCATCCTCAAAATGCACATGTGCGTGCGCTCTCTCTCTCTCTCCCCCGACACACACATTTATTATTCCTGCTTCACAATTAAAAAATAGGTTTCTTAGACAACTGCTCACTCCTCTCCTCCCTGTGCCTGGAAGCCCTAATGTTTCTCTCATTACTTATCATAGAACTTCCAGTCTGTGAATGGGCCAGATGGGATCTAGAAATGCCATTTTTTCCCATCTCTCTGCCTCCATGCAAATCATGACTTAAATAAATCCAAAAAGAAGCCAAATCCTATGTTCTTTAAAGGGCCTCAGAAAAAGAAATACAAAATCTTCCTTGGGGAACTATTTCAGTTGTTTTATGACACTTTCATTTTCTGTTGGCTCTTCTATCTCCCTCCACTAATGAGAACACTTTCCTCTCCTGACTTCTATGTCTTGTACCTCTCTGTCCATTTCTCAGCTCTACCACTGGTTCCATGTCTTTGGTCTAGTCCTGAAATGTAGGAGCGTCCTTCAAGAGCACACTATATCTCAGTATGGAGTACCACATCCAAATTTCCTTCTTTCAATTGAATATACCCAACAAGGTATTTTATTGGTACCTCAACTCAATATGTTCAAAGAAGAACCCATCAATTTTCTACTCTCTTTGCCCCTCAAAAGCAAGTTTGTTTCTCCTCCTGTGTTTTTTGCTTTAGTTGCTGACACCCGGGGGTATCTTTGACACCTCTATTTCCTCACACCACCTCCTGTGATGTATAATATGTGCCAGGTAGTGTCGTTTCCTCAAGTATTCTACCTTTATCTTAACTTCGCCTAGGACAGGTGCTCCAACGGCTGCTTAACTGGTTCCATCGCCTCTAACTATTTGCTTCTGAAATGCATTCTCCACATTGTTGCCACAATGATCTGCCTAAAACAGAGATTATATAATGTTAGTTTTCTGTTCAAAAGCCCAAATAACTCCCCATTGCCACATACTGAAATCAAACTTCTTGGCATGGCATTCAAGGTCATTTATATTTTGGCTTCAAGTTTATGCAGTACATAGTTTGCACTACAGGATTCTGATCTTCACTGCTACATAGTTTGGTGCAGACTTTTGGAACCCAGAGTTGACATTATGTAGATCTGGATTCTGATTTTAGCTCAGCTACTTACTGTCTAACTTGGGCAAATCTCATAGTTTCTCTAAGCCTCAGTTTCATAAATGAAGATAATAACTGCCTTCTAGAGTTAGTGTAAGGATTAAACTAGATGATGTCTATAAAGAAATAGCACAATAGCTGAGACTTATGCAGCACTCAGCAGGTGATTGATGCTGTACCATGATTGCTGTTGTTACACTTGTGCAGCAGTATAATAATAATAATAGTTGTTATCAGCTTGGCCTCCGAAGTCAGTGGGCCAACTCTACCTCTTCCTGGCTATGTGGCTACTGGAAAGTCACTTAACCTCTCTTTGCCTCCTCTGTGAAATGGAGAAAATAATCATAGCTACCGCATATGGTTTATTTGGAAGAACTAAACTGACCAGTACAGAGCAGCATTTAAGACACGGTAAAGCACTGCAAAAATGGTAGTCTTGATCTTGTCATTTTCAAAACAGTCATGCAGTCAGATGTCTATGCTTTTGTCCATGCTCTTTTGTGACATGGGAGCCCACTCATTTCTACCTGTCTTAGCATGGGTTCTACTATGAATCTACCTGGCATCTGGTAGAGTCTATTCACATCCTGTCAGAATAAAATTTTAAATCCATAACTAAAAATTCATAATTTTACGAAGAAAACCAATTATATTTAAAAATGGTTAACAAACTAAAAAAAGACTAAAATAACTAAACTTGTGATATGGCAATAGATGTGTTTTTAATAGACACATTAAATAGCAAGATCCAATAATTAATCTAAAAATTACTGTTGTTTCCAAGGAGTGATTAACATAAATAATATTTTAATTATCTGCAATAGTAGTAGCATTACATGAGAATATCCGGGATTTGTACTGGTGACAAAAATCACTGGTTCTGCTAATACTAGTGTGCATGTAGTCTACCTTCGTACCTGAAGGAAACACTAAATGTCAGCTAGAGATTGGTGAAAATAGAGATGTAATTTGTTTCCCATGCAAATTCACAGACTTCACCTGAAGGTCCATGGACTTCCAGTTAAGAAGTCATTATCCAGATCCTACTCATATTCTAAAGCTTAGCTCGAATATACCTTCTCAAAGAAGTCCTCCCAAATCCCACTCAGTTAGAATTAATCTACCTCTTTTAACCCCTCATGGCATTATGGCTTTTTGTGTTTTTTTTAAAGACTCGTGTATTACTTATGGTTTGCTTATATGCTACCATGTTATTATGAGCCATGAAGAGTGTCAGGCCATGTTTGGTCCTCACGCTGACACGTACTGCCTATAGCCCAGGCAGCGATGGTTGGGTAGGAATGAGAGAATGCAGGCAGCGGCCCCATTACTTATCTCTTTTTCCCTGACTGTCCATTGCAACATAAAGTACAGCATTTCTGAGAATGTAGCTCATTTCATTTTAGTGTTATTTACTATGCTAGCTCTGCCAATGGGGCTGACAAATTGCCCCTCCAAAAGGCAGGTTCTAATCTCATATGCAGCCACTATTCAGTGGCAATTTATGTGACAAGCTTTCTGAGTTTAGGCAAATATCCTGATATTTTAGCTTAGTTATTCTGACAACAACAATTTCTGCCTTATGGAGGGCATATGTCGTAGAGATCAGCTTCCCATGTTTCCTGCCTGTTGCAGGAAGCATACATTTTTATGGTAAAATTGAAATGCAAATTATTTGGCTTGATCTTCTTCTGCACTTGGCAGCCATCTTTACAGAGTTTGGACAAAAAGGAAAGAGAGGAAATAGAAGGAGGGACAGAGGGGAGGAATAAAGTAAGGAAAGTATGGAGGGAAGAAGGTGTATTAGTCCGTTTTCACATGGCTATAAAGATACTACTGAGACTGAGCAGTTTATAAACAAAAGAGGTTTAATAGACTCACAGTTCCACATGTCTGGGGAGGCCTCAGGAAACTTAAAATAATGGTGGAAGGCAAAGTGGAAGCAGGCACCTTTTTCAAAAGGCGGCAGGAGAAAGAGAGGACACAGGGGAAATGCCAGACACTTATCAAACTACCAGATCTCGTGAGAACTCCCTCATTATCACAAGAACAGCATGGGGGAAACCGCCGCCATGATCCAATCACCTCCCACCAGGTCCCTCACTCTACACATAGAGATTACAATTCGAGATGAGATTTGGTGGGGACACAGAGCCAAACCATATCAGAAGGGAAGGAAGGTAGGCTTTATTTTCTGCTTTTTTTAATACCTGGAACTGAGCAACAGTCAACTTTCTTGACTCTTGTATTTTAAGAAAACAAATATTTAATTTGAAAAGATAGCAAGAATTAATGTCTCATATTTATAACTTGCTTTGGCATTTGTTCTAGCACTAATTTAGAGCAAGGTTTCTTAACCTTGACACTATGAACATTTTGGGCTGGTTAATTTTTTGTGTGGCAATCTGTCCTGTGCATTGCAAAGCTGTTTAGCAGCATATTTGGGTTATACACAGTAGAGGCTGGTAATGTGCCTCCCCAAGTAGTGACAACCTAAAATGCCTCCAAACATTGTCAAATATTCCCTGGGGAGAAAATAACCTTCTCTCCCCACTATAGAGAGCCACTGATTTAGAGAATAATGAACATTTATGCCATTGTCTGAATGTTTGGGTCCCCCCAGCATTCATATGTTGAAATTCTAACTCTCAAAGTGATGGTATTAGGATGTGGGGTCTTTTGGAAGGTAATTAGGTCATGAGAGTGGAGTTCTTATGAATAAGATTAGTGTTCCTATAAAAGATTCCCCAGAGAGCTACCCTGCCGCCTTCTACCTTGTGTAGACAGAATGAGAAACCTCTATGAGTGGGCCTTTATCAGACACCAAATCTCCAGGTGCATTGATCTTGGACTTTCCAGACTCCAAAACTGTGGTGTATTTACCATCCAGTGAATGATATTTTATTATAGGAGCATGAATAGAGTAAGACAACCTATCATGTGTCCAACTCTGTGTTTGTTGTTCCATATACATTATCTAACTTAATCTTCACACAGTCCCATAAAGTAAGTGCCATTATCTCCATCATAAAGTTGATGGAGGTGAAGGATAGTGCATAAAAAAGGAAATGCTATAGACTCAATGCTTGTATTTCACCAAAATTCAGATGTTAAAACTTAATCCCCAGTGTCATGGTATTTGGAAGTGGGGCCTTTCAGAAGTGATTAAGTCATGAGGATAGAGCCCATGCAATGAGATTAGTGAACTCCCTTGCCCCTTTTGCCTCCGTATGAAGACATAAGAAGTGCCTTTATAAGCCGGGAAGCTGACCCTCACCAGACATGAAACATGCCAGAGCCTTGGTCCTGGACTTGCTAGCTTCCAGAACTGTGAGAAATGAACTTCTATTGTTTATAAGCTACTCAGTCTATATAGCAGCCTTAAAGGACCAAGACAGGAAACTAATACAAAGAGATGGGGAACTAATGCAAAGAGATAGTCATTAAATGATGTGATCCAAGGTATCAGAGTAAGGACAGCACCATGCCCTATCAATCACAGCACTCTCTCCTGAAGGGCCAAAACAACTCTTCAGGTGGGCATTACCAATAGATTGAAATTGGCAAGGGATATAAAAATAATTTACCAACCTTGGTTAGCTTACATCTTTTCCAAAAGTCAGTTGTTTATAAGACTATATGCTTCCATAGGGCAGGAGCCGCTTTCGTAGGGCAGCGCCATATCTCTATATTACTAACGCATAGGGAGGGCCTTGAGCATGGATCTTCAATAAATGTTTGTGGAAGGAACATGTGGTGCTTGAAATCTCACCACTGGTGGGTCATGCCTTACAATACAGCATTATTGTCTTTTTATATTCTCCTTTAAGTCGTATGTTATTTAAAAATGAAGTTCCCAGGGGCGGTGACTTAATAGTAACAAAACTGTGGGACATTAGAAGTAAAACCATGGAGATCAACATTTTCATTTGGTAGATGTGGAAACTGAAGCACAAAGGGGATAAGAAACTTTTCCAAAATAAACTATGAACCAAGTCTGGACAGAAAAAAAATCTCTGGAGGCCAGGTTCCAAGTTCCAGGGCTCTTTGTAATGTGTCACTCATCACTTAATACGTTCCAATGTACACATCACAGGCTGCTTCCTGGAGGAAAGGAAGGTCCTTGGTTAACTTGAAAGACATAGAAGGATGTGAAGGACTGAAGAGTGGGAAGAAACCAAAGCATTAGGGCAGAGGGAAAAGAACACAGGGAAGCATGTAATCCCAGCACTTTGGGAGGCTGAGGTGAGTGGATCATTTGATGTCGGGAGTTTGAGACCAGTCTGGCTGTCATGGTGAAACCCTGTCTCCACAAAAAATAAAAAAATTAGCCAGGCATGGTGGCAGCCACATGTAATCCCAGCTAGCTATTCGGGAGGGTGAGGCAGGAGAATCGCTTGAACCTGGGAGGCGGAGGTTACAGTGAGCCGAGATTGTAACATTCACTCTAGCCTGGGCAACAGAGTGAGAGGTCTTAAAACAAAAACAAAAAACAAAACAACAGCAACAAAAGGAACACAGGAAAGAGTATGGAACCCCACAGAAATGTTTTAACTGCAGCTTCAAAGGCTTGGGTTATATTTAGTAACAAATATTTTGGACCTTACCTCTTATATGTGCATTTCGTTTCCATTTTCAGTCTTTTAAAGGCAAATAAAAGAAACTTAAGAGTCAAAGATTTTTTTTAAAGTTGCTCAGAGGCATATTAGTGAAACATAGGCAGCACTGGACAAAAACGAGGGGTCTGAAAAAGGGGCATAGGGCTGGTGTTCAGTATGACAGCCAGCTCCAGACCGTTACCCCATAAGGACCTGCATTGAGTCCCCTTACGAGGTCTGTAGCACCACAAATGTTTTTTAAGCACCTACAATGTGCCAAGCTTTGTGCAAGGGGACTACAGCATCACATCAGATATAGTTCCAGTCCTTTAAGAAATCCAATTTAATGGGGGGGGAGATAGATACACAGCAGGAGCTTATTAAATAAAGTATCTGTATAGGGAGGGAATGAATTGAGTATAAATAATACAGTCTCTTAGAAGTATGTAGGAATTGCTAAGGAAGCATAGAGAAAGAACCAAATCATGTCAACAGAGGAAGGTTTTTCTCAGAAGAGGTGGCATTTGATCTGAGATTTTAAGAATGGATGTGGATGTGACATCAGCAAGAATGGTGGAGTAAAGACATCAGAAAGTCTTCTCTATCAGTCAATGAAAACACAACAAAAAGTGTCAGAATCAAATTTTAGAACTCTAGAAATTTATCAAATGATGTAGTCATCTGGGGAGGGTTTGCTTAAAAACAGTGGCTGAATCTCAGTAAGAACAGCGAGCGTTCCAGTGTTTTCTCTTATTCTATTGCCCTCCCCATCACCCTAGCATCGGAGTAGCCTTGTAAACCCATATTCTGTGGGCATGGTGAAAACCAGAGTCCTGGGAGGCACTGGAGAAGGCATAACAGAGTTGGAAATTCTTCAAAACCCCATTCGCAGAGAATTGTCATTAGACTGGTCTGGTGGAGGACTGTCCTTGTTTGACTGACCTGACTCGGAGCTTGCCTAGTACAAACAGCATTTCCTTGAAGGGAGTGTTTATCAAAAACAATCAGCAACAAATTGATTGATTAAGATTGCAGCTACCAGAGGCAGTACATAATAGTTAAGGCAAGCAATAGGCTAACTAGAACACTTCAAAGAAAAATCTGGGGAATTAAATGTTCATAAGGGATTCTAACACACTCTTACATATTCCTTGGAACCTGGACCTTTATGCACTATGCCTTATATATAATTAAAAATATGGTTTCCTGGTGGGACTAGCACATTTAGAAGCTCAATAGCCACACGTGATACTGGATAGCACAGAAATTTCCACCATCTCAGAATGATAGTCCAAGTTCTATTGGACATTGGTGGTTTAGAGAGAGATGACTTGAGAAGAGAAGAAGGGGACGGGAACAGTAAAGGAGTCTTTGAAAGTTTTCTGAATTTTAAAAATCCTCTAAATTCCAAAACCTTCTAAAAGTCATTCAACAATCTTTACTGAGTACCTGTCTAGTTATGTCTACTATGGGTCTGGAAGATGAGGCTGGAAAATTAGGATTGATTAACTGCTTTATTGATTCATTCATTATTTATTGAACAGCAACTCTTCTAGGAACTGTGCTAATTGCACAGTATAAAATGATAAAAAAAACTGGAATGTTATCTCCTCTCAAGCAGCTTACATTCCAATGGAAGAGGGACAGATATTGATGAGGAATGACATGAGTAAATATAAAATTACAACTGTGAGAATCGCTTTGATGGGGATGAATTGGGAACAATGAGTGCATAGAAGGGGTGTGCTTGATCTAGTCCGGAGCATGTTTCCGAAGGAATTGGGCTGATATACATTGGATGTTTGTCCCCTCCAAATCTCATGTTGAAATGTAATCCCCAATGTTGGAGCTGGGGCCTGGTGGGAGGTGTTTGGGTCAGGGAGCTGGATCCTTCATGAATGGTGCAGTGCTGTCCTCACAGTAATTTCCTGGTAATGTCTTCACTCTATGAGTCCATGTGAGATCTGGTTGTTTGAAAGAGCCTGACACCTCCTTCCTCTCTTGCCATGGAACATGCTGACTTCCTTTTGCCTGTCACCATGATTGGAAACTTCCTGAGGCCCTCACTAGAAGCAGATGCTGGCACTATGATTTGTGTATAGCTTGCAGAACTGTGGGCCAAATAAACCTCTTTTCTTTATAAATTACCGAGTCTCAGGTATTTCTTGATAACAATGCAAATGGACTAACACATAGACCCTGAGCTAATATTTAAAAGAGTAGATTAAGTAAAAGGAGAAGAAAAACCTAGCCCAGAGAAACAGCATGCACACAGGCCCTGGGGCAGGAGGAAACATGAAAAGAAGGGGAAGCTGAGTGTGGAACATCCCAGGAAGTGAGGGAGAGCCAGGTTGAAAGTGAGACTAGAATGATAGAGACACTATTCTCTGGACAGGCAGCATCAAAATCAGCTGTGAACTTACTAACAATGCAGAATCTCAGACTCCATCCCAGATTTTTTATTTTTCTATACAGAGTTTCACTCTTGTTGCCCAGGCTGGAGTGCAGTGGCGTGATCTTGGCTCGCTGCAACCTCCACCTCCTGGGTTCAGCCGATTCTCCTGCCTCAGCCTCCCAAGTAGCTGGGATTACAGGCGAGCACCACCTTGCCTGACCAATTTTTGTACTTTTAGTAGAGACAGGGTTTCACCATGTTGGCCAGGCTGGTCTTGAACTCCTGACCTCAGGTAATCCACCTGCCTCAGCCTCCCAAAATGCCACATACAGGCATGAGCCACGGCACCCAGCTTCCATCCCAGATTTATTGTGTTCAAATCTGTATTTAACAAGATCCCAGGTGATTAGTAGATATACAGCGTGAAATGCACAATCCATACCAAGGGTCAGCACACTATTCTTGCAGGTCAAATCTTTCTGCTGCCTGCATTTGTACACAAAGTATTGCTAGATCACAGCCATGCCTGTTCATTTACTAATTGTCTATGGCTGCATGCATACTACAATGATAGAATAGAGTAGTTGCCACAGAGATTGTTTGGCCTGCAAAGCCAAAAATGTTTACTATCTGTCCTGTTACACAAAAGTTTCCCAATCCCAAGTCTATGTTGTGGCATGCCTCATAAGGAACATTAAAGGATTTTACATTTATTCTAAGAGAAAGGGAAGCTAGTGAAGATTTTTCATTTTCAAAAGATCACTGGCTACACAAAGATAAAAGGCACACAGAGAGTACATGCCCCAGAGGAGCTTAGGGTCTGGTGGGAATTTACTTTTATCTTCAAAATTGGATGTTTGCTCCTTTCATGAGATAGATGACTGTATTATTCACTCATTCTTTGTTGCTGTAGTTAACTCCCTCAGTGCCTGGCAGAATTCTAAGTATTTAACCAATGTTAAGTGCTATTTCCTGACTCAGTAAATGGTTTAAACCTGTAACAGTTAACGTCTACCAACCTTAGAAACTTATTTTGCAGACACCTCAAGAATCAAAATACTATGACACCTGACCTACTTTCAACAGTTTCTTTTTACTTGACATCTAAGCCCTGTTTCTGACATAAAATTTAGACCACCATAGTGGAAGCCAAGCCCTTGGCCACCCTGTGAGTTTCAAGAGATAGCAAACGGATGAGTCCTATTCCAGTCTCCAGCTTGCATAGGACTGCAGGAAGGAGTTACTCTGAGCTTTAGGTTCTCTGTCTGTGACATGGGGAAGCTGAAACAGTTTGTCTCTAAGGTTTACAAAGCTTGAGCATTCTTTTATCCTTAGAGTTGTACAAGGTGACAAAATGGGGACATTAAACAGGTTTCTGGCTTACCTGATTCAATTCCCTGCATCTTTATTAAGTCTAAATGGAGCTCTTTATATGGCATACACGAATGATAGTTGATGAGAATGTTGGAGAGAAAAAAAAAAGCAAAAACCCCACAAAAGTCCACAGTCACAAAAGAGGATTTTGTGCATTGTTTGAGATTTTAAGTATTTCGGCTCCCTTTCATTTGTGAAGGTAATTTAACATTACTGGCTCAACTACTAGTTCAACCTTTTCTACCCGTTAGGTGTGACTGTGTAGATCCTGGCTTTACCAGCTGGTTAGCTTACTTTTCATGTCATGAGTTGGCACTACTTAAATAAACTAAATATTCCACGACAAGAAGCTGGATGTCTATGAACTCGCTATGACAAATGGACATACCATCAAATCCACGGTGCTGCTGAAAGATACTGTTTCGAGAAAGTGGTAGGTGATGTTTTCTGGAAGAGGTTACAACTTGGTGCATAGAAAGAGGCAAAATATTTAAGGATAATAAATGGTTTTGAGTGGAGATAGATTTTTAGCAGTATTGTCATCTTCTGGGCAATATGCCTGCTACAGAAGTGTTGATTCAACCGATAAAAAAGCAGTTTGCAAGTTAAGCAGACTATCTAATGGATAGTATTAAACTGAAGGAGAATATTGTGGAGCCATCCCTATTACATTTTGTGGATGTTGTTGCTTTGCATTATCTTCTGTTGATTGTTGTTGATGGCATTCAATTAAAATAATATTTTATCAAGTCATATTATGTTAGGTACTGTGGAAAATAGAGAAACAGTGCTGACTTCAAGGGTATCTGACTTGTACAGTTGCATAGGGGCTTGCATTTGGATTAATGCTCTGCTATTGCCGTCTTAAAATTATTAAATGTTGGACAAGGGGCCCTGCATTTTTATTTTTATAGGGCTTTGCAAAAGAGGCAGCTTTCTCTGCATAGAAAATGGCAGATTCTGTTTCTTGCCTAAGGAGTTCAAAACATTGTGTATTAGAATCATGTTAGGACAGTAACGTAGGAACTTGCTTAATTGTTCTGAGCCTTGGTTTCCTCTCTTTGTATATATAAAGAGACTACCTTGCATGCTGTCTAAGGAGAGAAACCAAAGGCTTAAACTATAAGGATTATTTTTCCAAGTAAGCAGTAGAGACAGGATGTTGAAACTTCCTCTTCTGTCTATGAGTCCAATAAGAAAAACTCTGTCAACAAGGATTTTTGCTGAGTTCAAGATATGACTCAGCCCAGGATTAGTGGCATCGAAACTCCAATTGCCAGGGAATTCAAGAACATCTGGGTGTGTTAAAAATAGTGCTCAATTAAGTAGCTGGAGAGCTGCAGCAAAGCTGTGGCAAGGCCATGGATTAAAGGTTAGTCAGAAATGGGAACCTTTATCAATAGGCAAGCCAGGAATCTGTTCCCCAATATCTTATTTAAACCTCTGGGGCCAGATTTGTTTCAGAATTCAGGATTTTTCTTATTTTTGAAAGGTAACATGATGCATACTCCATTAATTATGTAAAATCCCTGCCGCATGTCTGGGCGCATCTCATAAGCAAGTGTGTTGCTTTTTCTGCAGTGAGATGTATAACTGCTAGTATCAAATAAGAAAATTTTTAAGCATATGAATAGTGAGGTCAGTCAGATGTTGCTGCTGAATATGTTCAGGTCAGGGCATGTTTCACAAAAAAGGAGTTACAAGTTTTTAGTTTTCAGCATTTGGAGTTTGAAGTTATGGATAAGGGATTGTAGACCTGTGTCAAACAAGGGACCGGAGATGGGTCCTTAACGCTCAGAAGAGCAGTGACAGTTTAGGCATTTCTCAAGTGAAGCTGACTCGGTCTAGGGACTTTTTCTGATGGCTTGTTAGGAAGCCCCAACCTCCTTACCATGACAGCCCACAACACATTCTTCCTAGTGAAGCAAAGGGATAGATGGAAGGCTGGGAGCATCCATTCTCAGCAGCTTTTAGCAACTTTGCTGCCCTCTTTTCCCTGCTACTCTAGCTTGGCGGCTTCTTGAACACATGGTCTCTCTGGCCATATTTTCGCTGTGGAAAATGACATTTTCGGAACTGACTGTCCCTAGGATTCATCTGTCACTTTCCCTCCGTGTTCTTCATATGGCAGTTGGCACACGTGGCTCACTCTTCACTTCTCAGATGGGTTTAAAAAACCTTGGCCAAATATATAGCCTCTTCATTAGCACCCTTCTGGTGCTCGCACCAAATAAAGCCAATGAAATGGACCGATATGTATAAACTCACACGCAACAACATGCACACACACACAGACACACACACTTTATATACATGTGCATTTTCCCTGGGAAAATAGAAGTGAACCCTATTCAGGTTTAGTATTGGTTTCTTCATTTACTTGCTGCTTGGTTTGGACCATAAAATTGACTCCAGTAGAAGCTGTTACAGACAAAGCAAAACAGTCTTCTTTTTGTTTTTTGTTTTACTAGGTAAATGGTTCTCAAAGTATGATCCCTGGACCAGCAGCATCAGCATCACCCAGGAAGTTGTTAAAAATGTAAACTTTCAGGCCGCACTCCAGACCTACTAATCAGAAAGTCTGGGAATGGGGCCTGGAGATCTGTGACTGTGATGCTAGTTAAAGTCCGAGAATCCCTGCACCAGACAAATTAGTTTTCCTCTCATATGTCCAGAACTTCAATTTTCCCTAAGAAATGTTGCTAGTTAAAAATCTTCACTTCCCCATGTCCCTTAGAGTTAAGATTGCCATGTGATTCACTTCTTATCAATGAAATATACATAGAAATGTACAACATTTACACAGGGGATGATAATTAAAAGAACTCACAATCTAGATGAAATACAGACTCTATAATATATAGTATAGGCATATAGAAAAATTATGTATAGATCGTATGTCTTTCCATATATCTCTTTTTTCTTCCTGGAAGACAAACACAATGTCTGGAAGAGAGCAGCCACTTTGTGACCATGAAGATGGAGTCCGCACTGCAGAAGGCTAAAGAGAAAGATACTATGAGTGTACGTCCCCAGGACATGTCTGAGCCTCTTTCCAGACTTCTTGTTAAATGAGAAAAATGGGCCTGTGTTCAAATAAGCCACTGTTTTTCATGTGTTGTTACTGTAGATGAACACAATTTTCAAGGAAATATATTGAGTCAACATTTATTAACATTGTGTCCTTGTTGTTAGATGAATACAGCCACTCTTCTTCTCCAACAACCACACACTTTCAAGAGTATATATTTCATTTAACAGATACAGAAATAGAAGTTACAATAGGTAAATAAGTTACCCAAATTCTCACAGTTAGTAAACAGCAAAGCCAGAGATAGTAAATTGAGGTTTTACTGTCTCTAAAACCTTGAGGTAAACTTCTATATTGGGGTAAAGCGGGGACAAACGTAAGCTTGGAGGGGCCTGAAACCTATAATATTTCAAGGACCTTCTTTAAGACAAGAAAGAGAAAATTATTTATTAAATACGGTCCAGGCCCTCCACGGGCCTTGAGAGGCATCTGGGAAAATGAAGAGTACTTATATTTACAGGAAATCTGCTTTGATTTTACCATTTATTGTTAAGGACAATTGTTTTCTATCTCCATGTATCATTCTTACATGAAAACTGAATATTTTAAAATACCAGGAGAAAATATTTAGGTATTTCTTGAGACTCTCAAACCTATTTTCATTTCTAATAGCCACTACTGGCTTAAATGCAAACAACAGATGGTTCCATCACCATCACTGTATAAGCTGGGTAAATTCCTCCCTTTCTATGGATACGGTCAGGTATTAGACCGACTGGTGACAAGTGGCTGTGGGATTGAAATGCAAGCCTGTTAAAGGGATAATATTTTTTGAATGTTGGAGTGAAAAGAACTCTGGATAATGCAGTATGACAGTGAGTGGAAGCACTTTCTCTAATGTCATCCTGCCTAGATTTAACTCTCAGCTCAACAGTTTCCCAGCTGTATAGACTTGGGTCTCAGTATTCTTATCCAGAAAAGGACAGATAATAATAGTACTCATCTCAGAGGGATTTTTGTGAAAATTCATGAAAATAAGCCATGCCAAGTACTTTTTACCAATTACTTGGCACATAGTTAGTACTCAAAAAAGGTTAATAATGCTTTTTACCACCCAGGATCCTTCTGCCCACTACCTGTGTGATATTAGGAAAGTCATTCTTGGGGCCTCAGTTTCTCCATCTGTATAATGATAAGGTAGGCTGAATTGCTCTTCATGTTACTTTAATTAGAAATAGAAAATTCTAAATTCTGCATGCGCCTGAATCTATATGTATTCATGGGGACACAGGCTTTGTCTCTTTTGTTCATACATGTTTACCCAGTCACCAGCGCTTGACACACAACAGCTATTCAATCAATATTTGTTAAATAAATGAATGTTTGCAAATATTTAGCTTCTTAAGAATAGGATTCTGTGGCTTACCCATGCAAAAAGCTGTACAGCTGAAGTAAGCAAGCATGTCTTAGGAGAATCTAGTGATGGCAAAGGTCAACACTTAGTCATGCATAAAACTGGAAGGGTAGTGTGGTTTCACTCCTGCGGTGTTCACTAGCAAGGATGATCTAAAGCCCCTTAACCCAGCAGGAATCCAAGTGGAACGTATTGAGGTCTCTGGGAAAAAAAAAATCAACAGCTATTATGCTTCCTATTCATCTTCTACTTGATAACATCTTCTATTTGTACCTTGTGAAAATGTCAAAGCCACTTTCATGTACTCATGGTCACTACTGGATTTAACTCCAACTTCAGGTTTTTCTTGCAACTTGGCTGTGAAGGTGGTCTTCCTCCTATACCTATCACTGTACAAATGGCCAGGACTAACCCTGTTAATCTAGTTAACAGAGTAGACAGCCTATTCCTCCTTCCTTGCTGTAGATGTGGTAGCTTTTACTTAAGATGACCTTTTCAGAGAGGAGAGGTCCATTCTCTAGTCAAGGGCAGAAAGTAGTAAATGTACCCTAAAAACCTTGAAGTGGGTCCATAAGGCCCTTGCTATTTCTGGGATGTTCCATTCAGTCTGTTTACAAAGCAGTCCTGAGACAGAAAGCAAAGACAAATCCATAGTTTGTCCCCATTTGACACCCACAGTCACCAGACTACAATGACTATTAAAGAGTGTTTAGATTGCCAGTCATATAATGTGTGGAAGGCTTTATATCTCTGAGAAACAGATCGCTGAAACTCATCAATAAAACTCCAGGGTCAATTTTATTTTCCCGCTGGAGGAAATACTGACATTGTCATCACAGGCCCAAGAGAGGCCTGATTGTACCAAGGACAAAGAGCCAGGCACTGTGGGGCAGGTGGCAAAAGTAACAGTATCCACCCATTGAGATCAAGCAGGATGCAAATCTCCCTGTTTCACCTCCAGACAGAAGACCATGAAAGTAATGAGGTGGAAACAGACCCATATGACATCCTCTCTCCGCCTTCCCCTCCAACTGTCCATGTTGGCATCTCCAGCAGAAACAAATTCTCACTTGCCTTCACAGTTATTTAATTATCATTTTAAACAGGAAGATGATTATGCACTCTCTTGCTTAAAACCTTCAACTGGGGTCCCCCTTCCTTAACATAAAATGCAAACTCCTCCCCATGGCTTTCAAGCCCCTACGTACCTGAGCTTTTCCTATGTCTGGGCCTCATTTCAGGCCCTCCTTCCCAACCTTGCCTTGTTCCAGTTGCTTGTCTTCCTTTCCCTTTGTTGCACACCACAGTTTATTCTGCTTCCTGTCCTTCATACCCTCTTTACTCCAACCAGAACTTTCCTTCCAGCTCTGCCCCGAGCCCCTTCTCAGCTCCAATTTCTCCTCCCAAGAGGCACTCCCTGAAATCCCTTGTAAGGGAGAATTTCTCTGCCACAACACCATATATATATAATATATATATATGATATATATATATTATATATATGATATATATATTATATATATGATATATGATATATATTATATATGATTATATATTATATATGATATATATAATATATATCATATATATTATATATGATATATAATATATGATATATATGATATATATAATATATGATATATATAAAAAATATATAAATATATTATATATTATATAATACATATTATATATATAATATATATTTATATATAATATATTTAATATATTTAATATATATTATATATTATATATTATATATATTTATATATTTAATATATTATATATTATATATAAATATATAATATATAATATATATATATATTATATATATTTAAAGCACTTACTATAAGTGAAAATTGTCTCATTTATTTGCTACTCCTTTAGTGTCTGCTCCCATCATTAAGATGTAACTGCATGAGGACAAGGCCTCAAGCAGTGCAACAAAGCCCAGCATACCTTACATGTTTGATTAAATATTTGCTGAAGGAATTCAGGCTCTCCTGTACATAGTGTATCATCTCATCTACACAACAACCCTGTGAAATAGTTTGGGGGGCTGTTACTATTTTTTATTGTGACTACCCCTACTATGAGGTTAAGGAACCAGACAGTGGCTATTAGAGATGAGATTGTAGCCTCTTTGTTCTGATTCAAAGGCATGTTCATTTCTCACCATCTTATACTGCCTTAAATATCAAAAGGCTATGATTACAATTTGAAGGCTAAAGTACTTTGCAAATATAAATTATTATTCCCACATCCTACCTACTTATTAAATACACTACACAAATTCTCTTTAGTTGCCTAAAAGTATTTGCTGGACACCAAGCTTTCCACCCCTAACCATATACAGCAGTTCCATCTAGAATATATATTCATTCATATATAAAATGAAGTCTCCAAGAATGTCCCTCTTCTCCAATATATTTCACTTTGTGTCAGAGATTTCCAACAGAGTATGGAAGCTCTTAAGAGCAGGATTTTTGTCTTCATTGTCACTATCCTCAGGCTTAGGAGTGTGCCATGTGTATAAATGTAATGCAAATATCTTTTGAATAAATAAATAAAGATAAGCTGCTTATAGCAATAAAATGCAGTTCATTATAAGAGAATGGTTATTAAAACACTTAATATGCACCAGACTTTTCGAAGCACTTCTTATGTTCATGTATTTCATCCTTGTAACAATGAGATGAGGGAGAGACTATAATTATCTACATTTTACAGAAGAGGAAACTGAGATATAGACAGGTAAAATACTTGCCTATGGAGGCATGGCCAGTAAGTAGTAGAACTGGGATAAGAATATTGCTATTCTTAGCTTTCTTAGGTAAATCTGCAATTTCCTTTCCAGGACTCAGTCAGTGAATTCACTGAGATTTTTTGGAAGAGAGGAAATTGTAGCATGAGAGTGAGCTTTTCCTCTGCTTTTGAAATATCACCATCCCACATTTCTCTTTGTTTCCCCAACACCTACCCAAGAACCTATAGTGAAAAGTAAAACTAAGATTTTCTCACACAAATGCTGGGGGCTCCACTTCTATGCTGTGAGTTCTCTGGCATCAACTTCTATGAGCAGATGTCTGTTGGTGTCTAAAGGATCAAAAAATAATCTTTCTTTATTTCACTGAGAGCCAGCCAGTGAGAAGCCATGAAAACGAAGATTGAAATAGTATCTTTATTACCAATGGCCTTAGGCATGTGGGAATGGTGGGCTTCTTTACTTTCAATCCCAGAGTATTACAAACTTTGCTCCCCAGTTTAAGATAACACTGCATTAACACTGTCCCCCTCTCTCTCTTAACTGGGGACCTGCCACTGATCAATGTGCCCTTGGAAGAGGAGACCAGAGCACATAATCCTAAGATAAAAAGAAAGGGAGAGGCCAAGCTACACATGCCCTGTTCCTTCTTTCACATTTCTCACTGAGGAAGAGCAAGTAAGAGGGTAAGTGGAGAGAGGCTGGAAGTGTTCCAGTGATGGATGATTCTCCTTCCACAGCAGAGGGAAATCTGTCCTCGACATGGAGTCACAGAAACATAAAACAGGTGAGCTCAATATTTGGATGAGACCCATATTGTCCAAAATTGCCTTAGTTGTTTTGACTAAGACACATTTAAAGCCACGTGATGTTTGCCTCACAATCTTCTCTTCTTTGAGTACGTGTCCACCCAAACACTGGGAATCAATTTTCTTTCAATTGATGTATTTTGATACTTCTCTTCCAATGGTGGAAAATAATGCTTTGGTTATTATGAGGTTGATCTACATGAAACTGATGATACTTGATTTTTCACCCATCACGAACATCAACTTCATGTAGCTCACGCTAATAAATACAGATAGAACATGTTGCCGAATATTTATAAGAAAATGAGGAAAGAGAAAGAGTGTTTGAATATTAATCAATTAGTTAATCCATGGTAATTGGTTATAGATTTAGATAACAAATTAAGTGTGGAGTGCAAAATCCATAAGCAGTATGGATTTTGGTTGTGGAATTAGACTGGAGGGCTCCAGGTTTGGCCTTTGAGTGCTCTGTTTGGTTAAGAATCTTTGGTTGCAATTGACAAAGTCAACCTACTAGCAGGAGGGGGAAGGAAGAAAAGGGAGTGTACCACTAGGAAATAAGCTCTTTGAGGTAGGAATTGGGGTCTGTGTGGAGGGAGAGCATGTTGTATTTATCCATGATTACTTGCTAGTATCTGACTCCAAGCTTAGCTCTAATTTTTTCACAGGTGGAAAAGAAAGAAAGGGAAGAAGGACATAATTTAAGACAGTACTTATCAAAGTCTGCTCAGTAATCCCCTGGGGGTCCCTGAGGCCCTTTCAGAGATTCTGAGAGTTCAAAACTCTTTTCACAATAATACTAATATGTAATATACATTTTCCATTGAAATTTTATTGATGATGCAAAAATAGTGAAGTAAAACTACCAGTGCTTTAGTACGAATCAAGGTAGTGACACCAAATTATATTATTAACAGTTATTGTATTTTTCATGCCATGCACTTACATAGAAAAAAAAAGTCAGCCTGGAGATGGAGCAAGATAGCTGAATAGAAACCCCTACTGATCATCCTCCCTGTGGCAACACCAAATTGAACAGCTGTCCACACAATAAAACACCTTCATAATAACCAAAAGTCAGGTGAACAGTCACAGTACGTGGTTTAACTTCATAACACTGAAAGAGGCACTGAAGAGAGCAGGAATTGAATTGCTGATACCACCATGTGGCACAGAGAAAGAATCTGTGTGGTTGTGGGAGGGAGAGCACAGTGCTTGTGGAACTCTGCCTTGGAACTCAGTGCTGCCCTGTCACAGTGGACAACAATGCCAGGCAGAGTTCAGCTGGCACCCACTGAGGGTGGGTGCATTTATACCAGCCCTAGCCAGAGGGGAATCCCCATCTCAGCAGTTGGAATCTGAGTTCCAGCAAGCCTTGCACTGGAGGCTCTGTGGTCCTAAAGCAACTTGAAAGGCAGTTTGGGCCAGAAGGACGGCAATTCCTGGGCAAGCCATGGTGCTGTGTTGGGCTTGGAGCCAGTGGACTTGGGGGTCACATGACCTAGTGAAACACCAGCTGTGGCAGCCAAGGGAGTGCTGGTGCTGCCCCTCCCCCAATCCCAGGCAGTGCAGCTCTCAACTCCAGGAAAGACTCCTTCTCTCCACTTGAGGAGAGGAGAGGGAAGAGTAAGCAGAATAAAGATAACTTTGTCTTGCAACTTGGATACCAGCTGAGCCACAGCAGGATAGGGTAACAGGCCAAATCCTGGGGCTACCATTCTAGGCCCGAGCTCTTGGATAACACTTACAGATGCACCTGGGCCAGAAAGATACCTGCTTCCTTGAAGGGAAGGACCCAGTTCAGGAAGGATTCACCACCTGCTGACTGAAGAGTACGTGGGCCCTGAATAATAAGCAGTGGTAGCCAGACAGTACTCATTGTGGGCCTTGAATGAGATTCAGAGATGTACTGGCTTCAGGTGAGACCCAGCACATTCCCAGCTGTGGTGGCTATGGTGAGAGACTCCTTCTGCTTGAGAAAAGGAGAGAGAATAGTAAAGGGGACTTCATCTTGACGCTTAGGTACCAGCTTGGCCACAGAGGGGCAGAGCAGCAAGCGGGCTCTTGGCATCCCTGATTTCAGGTCTTGGCTCTTGGATGACATTTCTGAATCTGCCTTTCGCCAGAGGGGAGGCCACTGCCCTTAAGGGAGGGTCCCAGGTCTGGCAGCATTCACCACAAGCTGGCTGAAGAGCCCTTGGGCCTTGAGTGAACACCGGCAGTAGTTAGGCAATATTCACCATGGTCCTGGGGTGGTGGTGGCCACAGGGAGAGATTGCTCTGCTTTTGGAAAGGGAAGGGAAGAGTGGAAGAACTTTGTCTTGTGGTTTGAGTGCCAGCTCAGCTGCAGTAGAATAGAGCATTAAATAGATTCTTAAGGTTTATAACTCCAGGCCATGGCTCCCAGTTGGCCTCTCTGGACCTGTCTGGGGTTGGGGGGAACTCACCACCCTAAAGGGAAAGACACAAGCCTGGCTGGCTCTTCCACCTGCTTATGTAGAGCCCTAGAACCTTGAGCAAACATAGGTGATAGCCAGATAATGGTTACTGTGGGCCTTGGATGAGACTCAGTGCCATGCTAGCTTCAGGTCTGACCCAGTACAGTCCCAGTGGAGGGGCTTGTATCACCCCCTGCCCAGCTCCAGGCAGCTCAGCACACCAAGAGAGACTCTGTTTGAGAGAGAGTAATGGAAGAGAACAAGAGTCTCTGCTTGGTAATCCAGAGAATTATTCTAGATCTTCTCTAAGAACACCACGGCAGTACCTCTGTGTGTCTGCAACAGTCAGCACAGAGTTACTGGGGTTTGGGTATCCCCTAATGAAGACATGGCTGCAGCGACCAAAAATTTAGATTACAATACCCAAGTCCCTTCAAATACCTGGAAAGCCTTCCCAAAAAGGATGAGTACAAACCAGCCCAGACTTTGAAGACCACAATAAATCCCCAGCTCTTCAATGCCCAGGTACCAATGGACATCCATAAACATCAAGACCATCTTGGAAAACAGGACCTCACCAAATGAAATACATAAAGCACCATATACCAATTCTTGAGAGACAGAGATATCTGATCTTTCAGACAGAGAGTTCAAAATATCTGTTTTGAGGAAATGTAATGAAATTCTAGATAACACAGGAAAGGAGTTCAGAATCCTATCAGATAAATTTAACAAAGGGATTAAGATAATTGAAAAGAATCAAGCAGAAATTCTGGAGGTGAAAAATGCAGTTGACATACTGAAGAATGCATGAGTCTTTTAACAGAATTGATCAAGCAGAAAAAAGAATTAGTGAGCTTAAAGATAGGATATTTGAAAATACACAGTCAGAGGAGATAGAAGAAAAGAAAAGATGAGCATGTCTACAAAATCTAGAAAATAGACTAAAAAGGGTGAATCTACGAGGTATTGGCCTTGAGAAGGAGGCAGAGAGGTAGGAGTAGGAAGTTCATTCAGAGGGATAATAACAGAGAACTTCCCAAACCTAGAGAAAGATGTCAATATTCTAGTAAAATAAGGTTATAGAGCACAAAGCTGTTGTAACCCAAATAAGACTATCTCAAGTCATTTATTAATAAGACTCCCAAAAGTCAAGGATAAAGAAGGGATCCGAAAAGCAGCAAAAGAAAATAAAAATAATATACAATGGAGGCCCAATGCATTTGGCAGCAGACTTTTAAGTGGAAATCCTACAGGCCAGTAAGAGTGGCATGACATTTAAAGTTCTGAAGTAAAAAACTTTTATCCTAAAATAATATATCTGAAAAATTATCTTTCACGTATGAAGAAGAAATACTTTCCCAGACAAATAAAAGCTGAGGAATATGATCAACATCAGACGTGTCTTACAAAAAATGCTAAAGGGAGTTCTTCACTCCAAAAGAAACAGATGTTAATGAGCAAAAATAAATCATCTGAAGGTGCAAAACTTACTGGTAATTGTAAGTACAAAGAAAACACAGAATATTATAACGCCGTAACTTACATGCATGGTGTGTAAACTACTCATATGTTAAGTAAAAAGACTAAAATATAAATCAATTAAAATAATAATTGCAACAGCTTTTCAAGACATAGACAGTACAATAAGATACAAATAGAAACAACAAAATGTTAAAAAGCAGGGTGACACAGTTAAGGTGTAAAGGTTTTATTAGTTTTCCCTTTGCTTCTTTGTTTGTTTATGCAGTCAGTGTTTAGTTGTCATCCGTTTAAAATAATGGGTTATAAGATATTATTTGCAAACCTCAGGGTGACCTCAACTCAAAAACATACAATAGATACATGAAAAATAAAAAGCAAGAAATTAAAACATACCACTGGAGAAAATCACCTTTACTAACAGAAAGACAGGAAGGAAGGAAAGAAGGAAGAGATGACCACAAAACAACCAGAAAACTCACAATAAAATGGCAAGATTAATTCTTTGTATATCAACAATAACATTGAATGTAAGTTGACTAAACTCTCCAATCAAAAGACATAGAGTGGCTAAATGGATAACAAAACAAGACTCAATAATCTGTGGCCTACAAGAAACACACTTCACTTATAAAAACACATATAGGTTAAAAATAAAGGGATAGAGAAAGATATTCCATGGAAACAGAAACCAAAGAGAAGCAGGAGTATCTATACTTCTGTCAGACAAAATAGATTTCAAGACAAAAACTGTTAAAAAAGACAAGAAGTCTCATTATATAATGACAAAATAGTCAATTCCTCAAGGAGGCATAACAATTGTAAATATATATGCATCCAACACTGGAACACCCAGATATGTAAAGCAAATATTATTAAAGAAAGAGATAGACCTCAGTATAATAATACCTAGACATCAACACCCCAGATCATTCAGATCTAAAATCAAGAAATAAACATTGGACTTAATTAGCATTATGGATGAAATGGACCTAAAACATATTTACAGAACATTGCATCCAACAGCTGCAACATATACATTCTTTTCCTCAGCACATAAATCCTTCTCAATAATAGACAATATGTTTGGCTACAAAATAAGTTGCAAAGATTTAAAAAATGAAATTATATTAAGCATCTTTTTTTTTTTTTTTTTTTTTTTTTTTTTTTTTTTTTTTTTTTTTTTTATTTATTTTTTTTTTTATTATACTTTAGGGTTTTAGGGTACATGTGCACAATGTGCAGGTTTGTTACATATGTATCCATGTGCCATGTTGATTTCCTGCACCCATTAATTCGTCATTTAGCATTAGGTGTATCTCCTAATGCTGTCCCTCCCCCCTCCCCCCACCCCACAACAGTCCCCGGAGTGTGATGTTCCCCTTCCTGTGTCCATGAGTTCTCATTGTTCAATTCCCACCTATGAGTGAGAACATGCGGTGTTTGGTTTTTTGTCCTTGCGATAGTTTACTGAGAATGATGTTTTCCAGTTTCATCCATGTCCCTACAAAGGACACGAACTCATCATTTTTTATGGCTGCATAGTATTCCATGGTGTATATGTGCCACATTTTCTTAATCCAGTCTATCGTTGTTGGACATTTGGGTTGGTTCCAACTCTTTGCTATTGTGAATAGTGCCCCAATAAACATACGTGTGCATGTGTCTTTATAGCAGCATGATTTATAGTCCTTTGGGTATATACCCAGTAATGGGATGGCTGGGTCAAATGGTATATCTAGTTCGAGATCCCTGAGGAATCGCCACACTGACTTCCACAATGGTTGAACTAGTTTACAGTCCCACCAACAGTGTAAAAGTGTTCCTATTTCTCCACATCCTCTCCAGCACCTGTTGTTTCCTGATTTTTTAATGATGGCCATTCTAACTGGTGTGAGATGGTATCTCACTGTGGTTTTGATTTGCATTTCTCTGATGGCCAGTGATGAGGAGCATTTCTTCATGTGTTTTTTGGCTGCATAAATGTCTTCTTTTGAGAAGTGTCTGTTCATGTCCTCTGCCCACTTTTTGATGGGGTTGTTTGTTTTTTTTTTGTAAATTTGTTTGAGTTCATTGTAGATTCTGGATATTAGCCCTTTGTCAGATGAGTAGGTTGCAAAAATTTTCTCCCATTGTGTAGGTTGCCTGTTCACTCTGATGATAGTTTCTTTTGCTGTGCAGAAGCTCTTTAGTTTAATGAGATCCCATTTGTCGATTTTGGCTTTTGTTGCCATTGCTTTTGGTGTTTTAGACATGAAGTCCTTGCCCACGCCTATGTCCTGAATGGTATTGCCTAGGTTTTCTTGTAGGATTTTAATGGTTTTAGGTCTAACATATAAGTCTTTAATCCATCTTGAATTAATTTTTGTATAAGGTGTAAGGAAGGGTTCCAGTTGCAGCTTTCTACATATGGCTAGCCAGTTTTCCCAGCACCATTTATTAAATAGGGAATCTTTTCCCCATTTCTTGTTTTTGTCAGGTTTGTCAAAGATCAGATAGTTGTAGCTATGCGGCATCATTTCTGAGGGCTCTGTTCTGTTCCATTGATCTATGTCTCTGTTGTGGTACCAGTACCATGCTGTTTTGGTTACTGTAGCCTTGTAGTATAGTTTAAAGTCAGGTAGCGTGATGCCTCCAGCTTTGTTCTTTTGGCTTAGGATTGACTTGGCGATGCGGGCTCTTTTTTGGTTCCATATGAACTTTAAAGTAGTTTTTTCCAATTCTGTGAAGAAAGTGATTGGTAGCTTGATGGGGATGGCATTGAATCTATAAATTAGCTTGGGCAGTATGGCCATTTTCACGATATTGATTCTTCCAACCCATGAGCATGGAATGTTCTTCCATTTGTTTGTATCCTCTTTTATTTCATTGAGCAGTGGTTTGTAGTTCTCCTTGAAGAGGTCCTTCACATTCCTGGTAAGTTGGATTCCTAGGTATTTTATTCTCTTTGAAGCAATTGTGAATGGGAGTTCACTCATGATTTGGCTCTCTGTTTGTCTGTTATTGGTGTACAAGAATGCTTGTGATTTTTGTACATTAATTTTGTATCCTGAGACTTTGCTGAAGTTGCTAATCAGCTTAAGGAGATTTTGGGCTGAGACAATGGGGTTTTCTAGATACACAATCATGTCATCTGCAAACAGGGACAATTTGACTTCCTCTTTTCCTAATTGAATACCCTTTATTTCCTTCTCCTGCCTGATTGCTCTGGCCAGAACTTCCATCACTATGTTGAATAGTAGCGGTGAGAGAGGGCATCCCTGTCTTGTGCCAGTTTTCAGAGGGAATGCTTCCAGTTTTTGCCCATTAAGTATGATATTGGCTGTGGGTTTGTCGTAGATAGCTCTTATTATTTTGAGATACGTCCCATCAATACCTAATTTATTGAGAGTTTTTAGCATGAAGGGTTGTTGAATTTTGTCAAAGGCCTTTTCTGCATCTATTGAGATAATCATGTGGTTTTTGTCTTTGGTTCTGTTTATATGCTGGATTACATTTATTGATTTGCGTATGTTGAACCAGCCTTGCATCCCAGGGATGAAGCCCACTTGATCATGGTGGATAAGCTTTTTGATGTGCTGCTGGATTCGGTTTGCCAGTATTTTATTGAGGATTTTTGCATCAATGTTCATCAAGGATATTGGTCTGAAATTCTCTTTTTTGGTTATGTCTCTGCCAGGTTTTGGTATCAGGACGATGCTGGCTTCGTAAAATGTGTTAGGGAGGATTCCCTCTTTTTCTATCGATTGGAATAGTTTCAGAAGGAATGGTACCAGTTCCTCCTTGTACCTCTGGTAGAATTCAGCTGTGAATCCATCAGGTCCTGGACTCTTTTTGGTTGGTAAGCTATTGATTATTGCCACAATTTCAGAACCTGTTATTGGTCTATTCAGAGATTCAACTTCTTCCTGGTTTAGTCTTGGGAGGGTGTATTTGTCGAGGAATTTATCCATTTCTTCCAGATTTTCTAGTTTATTTGCATAGAGGTGTTTGTAGTATTCTCTGATGGTAGATTGTATTTCTGTGGGATCGGTGGTGATATCCCCTTTTTCGTTTTTTATTGCATCTATTTGATTCTTCTCTCTTTTCTTCTTTATTAGTCTTGCTAGCGGTCCATCAATTTTGTTGATCTTTTCAAAAAACCAGCTCCTAGATTCATTAATTTTTTGAAGGGTTTTTTGTGTCTCTATTTCCTTCAGTTCTGCTCTGATTTTAGTTATTTCTAGCCTTCTGCTAGCTTTTGAATGTGTTTGCTCTTGCTTTTCTAGTTCTTTTAATTGTGATGTTAGGGTGTCAATTTTGGATCTTTCCTGCTTTCTCTTGTGGGCATTTAGTGCTATAAATTTCCCTCTACACACTGCTTTGAACGTGTCCCAGAGATTCTGGTATGTTGTGTCTTCGTTCTCGTTGGTTTCAAAGAACATCTTTATTTCTGCCTTCATTTCATTATGTACCCAATAGTCATTCAGGAGCAGGTTGTTCAGTTTCCATGTAGTTGAGCGGTTTTGAGTGAGTTTCTTAATCCTGAGTTCTAGTTTGATTGCACTGTGGTCTGAGAGACAGTTTGTTATAATCTCTGTTCTTTTACATTTGCTGAGAAGAGCTTTACTTCCAACTATGTGGTCAATTTTGGAATAGGTGTGGTGTGGTGCTGAAAAAAATGTATATTCTGTTGATTTGGGGTGGAGAGTTCTGTAGATGTCTATTAGGTCCACTTTATGTAGAGCTGAGTTCAATTCCTGGATATCCTTGTTAACTTTCTGTCTCGTTGATCTGTCTAATGCTGACAGTGGGGTGTTAAAATCTCCCATTATTATTGTGTGGGAGTTTAAGTCCCTTTGTAGGTCACTGAGGACTTGCTTTATGAATCTGGGTGCTCCTGTGTTGGGTGCATATATATTTAGGATAGTTAGCTCTTCTTGTTGAATTGATCCCTTTACCATTATGTAATGGCCTTCTTTGTCTCTTTTGATCTTTGTTGGTTTAAAGTCTATTTTATCAGAGACTAGGATTGCAACCCCTGCCTTTTTTTGTTTTCCAGTTGCTTGATAGATCTTCCTCCATCCCTTTATTTTGAGTCTATGTGTGTCTCTGCACGTGAGATGGGTTTCCTGAATACAGCACACTGATGGGTCCTGACTCCTTATCCAGTTTGCCAGTCTGTGTCTTTTGATTGGAGCATTTAGCCCATTTACATTTAACGTGAATATTGTTATGTGTGAATCTGATCCTGTCATTATGATGTTAGTTGGTTATTTTGCTCGTTAGTTGCTATAGTTTCTTCCTAGCCTCGATGGTCTTTACAATTTGGCATGTTTTTGCAGGGGCTGGTACCGGTTGTTCCTTTCCATGTTTAGTGCTTCCTTCAGGAGCTCTTTTAGGGCAGGCCTGGTGGTGACAAAATCCCTCAGCGTTTGCTTGTCTGTAAAGTATTTTATTTCTCCTTCACTTATGAAGCTTAGTTTGGCTGGATAGGAAATTCTGGGTTGAAAATTCTTTTCTTTAAGAATGTTGAATATCGGCCCCCACTCTCTTCTGGCTTGTAGAGTTTCTGCTGAGAGATCAGCTGTTAGTCTGATGGGCTTCCCTTTGTGGGTAACCCGACCTTTCTCTCTGGCTGCCCTTAACATTTTTTCCTTCATTTCCACTTTGGTGAATCTGACAATTATGTGTCTTGGAGTTGCCCTTCTCGAGGAGTATCTTTGTGGCGTTCTCTGTATTTCCTGAATCTGAATGCTGGCCTGCCTTGCTAGATTGGGGAAGTTCTCCTGGATAATATCTTGCAGAGTGTTTTCCAACTTGGTTCCATTCTCCCCATCATTTTCAGGTACACCAATCAGACGTAGGTTTGGTCTTTTCACATAGTCCCAAATTTCTTGGAGGCTTTGTTCATTTCTTTTTATTCTTTTTTCTCTAAACTTCCCTTCTCTCTTCATTTCATTCATTTCATCTTCTATCAGCGATACCCTTTCTTCCAGTTGATCGCATCTGCTACTTAGGCTTCTGCATTCTTCGCGTAGTTCTCGAAACTTGGCTTTCAGCTCCATCATCTCCTTTAAGCCCTTCTCTCCATTGGTTATTCTAGTTATCCATTCTTCTAATTTTTTTTCAAAGTTTTTAACTTCTTTGCTATTGTTTTGAATTTCCTCTCGTAGCTCAGAGTAGTTTGATCGTCTGAAGCCTTCTTCTCTCAACTCATCAAAGTCATCCTCCATCCAGCTTTGTTCCGTTGCTGGTGAGGAACTGCGTTCCTTTGGAGGAGGAGAGGTGCTCTGTTTTTTAGAGTTTCCAGTTTTTTTGGTCTGTTTTTTCCCCATCTTTGTGGTTTTGTCTACTTTTTGTCTTCGATGATGGTGATGTACAGATGGGTTTTTGGTGTGGATGTCCTTTCTGTTTGTTAATTTTCCTTCTACCAGACAAGACCCTCAGCTGCAGGTCTGTTGGAGTTTACTAGAGGTCCACTCCAGACCCTGTTTGGCTGGGTGTCAGCAGCGGTGGCTGCAGAACAGCGGATTTTCGTGAGACCACAAATTCAGCTGTCTGATAGTTCCTCTGAAAGTTTTGTCTCAGAGGAGTACCCGGTTGAATGAGGTGTCAGTCTGTCCCACTGGGGGGGTGCCTCCCAGTTAGGCTGCTCAGGGGTGAGGGACCCACTTTAGGAGGCAGTCTGTCCGTTCTCAGATCTCCAGCTGCATGCTGGGAGAACCACTACTCTCTTCAAAGCTGTCAGTCAGACAGGGACATTTAAGGCTGTGGAGGTTCTGGCTGAGTTTTTGGTTGTCTGTGCCCTGCCCCCAGAGGTGGAGCCTACAGAGGCGGGCGGGCCTCCTTGAGCTGTGGTGGGCTCCACCCAGTTCGAGCTTCCTGGCTGCTTTGTTTACCTAAGCAAGCCTGGGCAATGGCGGGCGCCCCTCCCCCAGCCTCGTTGCCGCCTTGCAGCGTGATCTCAGACTGCTGTGCTAGCAATCAGCAAGACTCTGTGGGCATAGGACCCTCCGAGCCAGGTGCGGGACACAATCTCCTAGTGTGCCGTTTTCCAGGCCCATTGGAAAAGCGCAGTATTAGGACGGGACTGACCCGATATTCCAGGTGCCGTCTGTTTTCCCTTTCTTTGACTAGGAAAGGGAACTCCCTGACCCCTTGCGCTTCCCGAGTGAGGCAATGCCTCGCCCTGCTTCGGCTCGCGCACAGTGCGCTTCACCGACTGTCCTGAACCCACTGTTAGGCACTCCCTAGTGAGATGAAACCGGTACCTCAAGCAGAAATGCAGAAATCACCCGTCTTCTGTGTCGCTGGGGCTGGGAGCTGGAGACCGGAGCTGTTCCTATTCGGCCATCTTGGCTCCACCAAGCATCTTTTCTTAATACAATGGAGTAAAGCTAGAAATCAATAACCAGAGAAATTTTGGAAACTATATAAACACTTTAAATAATATGCTCTGGAATAACCAGTGGGTCAATAAAGAAATTAAGAAGGAGATTTAAACATTTCCTGAAACAAATAATAATGGTAACAAAACATACAAAAATGTATGGGATTTAGTAAAAATAGTACTAAGAGGAATGTTTATAGCTATAAACATCTACATCAGAAAAGTAGAAAAACTTCAAGTAAACAGCCTAACAATGGATCTTAAAGAAAAAGAAACCAAGAGCAAACCGAACTCAAAATTAATGGAGGAAAACAAATAATAAATATCAGAGCAGATATAAATGAAATTGAAACAAAGGAAACAACCCGAATAATCAACAAAATGAAAAGTTTTTTACAAAGATAAGCAAAATCCACAAACCTTTAGTCAGACTAATTAAGAAAAAAAGAGAGAAGACCCAAATAAATAAAATCAGAGATTTTTAAAAAAGGAGACACATTACTACGGATACTGCCAAAATTCAAAGTATCATTAGAGGCTGCTATGAGCAACTATATGCCAATAAATTGGAAAACCTAGAAGAAATTGATAAATTCTTAGACACATACAGCCTACCAAGATTGACTCATGAAGATATCTAAAACCTGGACAGACCAATAACAAGTAATGGGATCAAAGCCATAATACAAAATTTCTCAGCAAAGGAAAGCACAGGATCCAGTGGCTTCCCTGCTGAATTTTTACCAAACATTTAAAGAAGAACTAATACCAATCCTACTCAAACTATTCTATAAAATAGTGGAAGAAGGAATACTTCCATACTCATTCTATGAGGCCAGTATTATCCTGATACCAAAACCAGGCAAAGACATATCAAAAAAAAAAAAAAGAAAGAAAGAAGAAGAAAACTATGGGCCAGTATTATTCCTAATGAATATTGATGCAAAAATCCTTACAAAATACTAGCAAACCAAATTCAACAACACATTAAAAAGATCATTCATCATGACCAAATGAGTTTTATCCCAGGGATACAAGGATGATTCAACATTTGCAAAATAATCATTATAATACATTATATCAACAGAATGAAAGAAAAAAAAAGTATGATTATTTCAGTTGATGCTCAAAAGGCATTTGATAAAATTCAACATCTCTTCATAATAAAACCTAAAAAAACTGAGTACAGAAGGAACATACCTTGACACAAGAAAATACATATATGACAGACCCAAAGCTAGTATTATACTGAATAAGGAATAAGTGAAAGACTTTCCCCTAAGATCTGGAATAAGATAAGGATGCCCATTTTCACTGCTGTTTCTCAACATAGCACCAGAAGTCCTAGCTAGAGCAATCAGAGAGAGAAAAAAATAAGGAACATCCAAATCATAAATGAGGACATCAAATTATCATTGATTGCAGATGATATGATCTAATATTTGGAAATACCTAAAGATTCCACTAAAAACCTATTAGAACTGAAAAGCAAACTCATAAAGTTGAGGACACAAAACCGACATAAAAAAATCAGTAGCATTCTATATGCCAACAGCAGACAATCTGAAAGTAATCCTGGCCAGGTATGGTGGCTCATGCCTGTAATCTCAGCACTTTGGTAGGCTGAGGCAGGAAGATCACTTGATGGAGGAGTTTGAGATCAGCCTGGCCAGCATGGTAAAACTCCATCTCTATTAAAAATATAAAAGTTGGCCAGGCATGGTGGCATGGGCCTATAATCCCAGATACTTGGGTGGCTGAGACATGAGAATCACTTGAATGCAGGAGGTGGAGGTTGCAGTGAGCAGAGATCATGCCACTGCACTACAGCCTGGGTGACAGGGTAAGACCCTATTTCAAAGAAGAGGAAGAAGAAGAAGGAGGAGGAGGAGAAAGAAGAGGAAGAAGAAGAAGAACAAAAGAAGAAGGAGGAGGAGGAGTAGAAGAAAGAGGAAGAAGAAGAAGGAGGAGGAGGAAGAAGAAGAAGGAAGAAAAAGGAAGAAGAGGAAGAAGAAAAAGAGGAAGAAGAAGAGGAAGAAGAAAGAAGAAGGAAGAAGAGGAAGAAGAAAAGAAGAAGGAAGAAGAGGTAGAAGAAGAAGAGGAAGAAGAGAGAAGAGGAAGAAGAAAAAGGAAGAGGAAGAGGAAGAACAAGAACAAGTACAAGAAGAAAAACAACTAGAAAGAGGAAGAGGAAGAAGAAGAAGAAGGAGAAGAAAAAGGAGAAAAGGAAGGAGGAGGAGGAAGAGGAGAAGGAGGAAGAGGATGACAAGGAGGACAAGGAGGAGATAATCCCATTTACAATAGCAAAAAAAAGTAGGAATTAACCAAAAACGTGAAAGATGAAAGAAATTGAAAGAGGACACCAAAAAAAAAAAAAAAAAAAAAAAAGGAAAGATAGTCCATGTTCATGGATTGGAATAATGAAACATCAATATTGCTAAAATGCCCATATTACCTAAAGTAATCTACAGATTCAATGTAATCCCCATGAAAATACCCAAAATACCCATGACATTCTTCACAGAAATAGAAAACAACCCTACAATGTATATGGAACCATGAAAGACCCAGAATAGCCAAAGCTGTCCTGAGCAAAAGAATGAAACTGGAGGAATCACATTACCTGACTTCAAATTATACTACAAAGCTATAGTAATCAAAACAGCAGGGTACTGACATAAAAAGCAGACATATAGACCAATGGAACAGAATAGAGAATCCAGACACAAATCCATACATCTATAGTGAATGCATTTTTGACTGCAGTGCCAAGAATATAAACTGGGGGAAGGACAGTCTCTTTAATAAATGGTACGAGGAAAACTGGATATCCATACACAGAAGAATGAAACTAGGACCCTATCTCTTTCCATATACAGAAATCAAACCAAAATGGATTAAAGACTTAAATCTAAGATCTCAAACTATGATACTACTACAATAAAACATTGGGGAAACTCTCCACCATACTGGACCGGGGAAAGATTTCTTGAGTAATAGCCCACAAGCACAGGCAGCCAAAAGATAATATTTACAAACTCTCTGACAAGGGATTAATAACCAGAATATGTTTAATACAAGGAGCTCAAACAACTCTACAGGAAAAGAAAAACCTAATAATCTGTTTCAAAAATAGGCAAAAGATGTAAGTAGACATTTCTCAGAAGAAGACATACAAATGGCAGATACATGAAAAGGTGCTCAACATAATTGATCATCAGAGATATGCAAATCAAAACTACAATAAGATATCATCTTATTCCAGCTGAAATTCCATTTATCCAAAAGCCAGGCAATAATAAATGCTGACGAGAATGTGCAGAAAAGGGACCCCTCATATACTATTGGTGCGAATATAAATTAGTTCAATTAATATGGAGAACAGTTTGAAGGTTCCTTAAAAAAACTAAAAACAGAGCTACCATATTATTCAGCAATTCCACTGCTAGGTGGGACTTTCTTCCCAAAAGAAAGGAAATCAGTATATCAAAGAGATGCCAGCACTTCCATGTTTATTGCAGCACTATTCCCCAATAACGAAGACTTCAAAGGAATTTAGATGTCCATCGGCAGATGAATAGATAAAGAAAATGTGGCATATGACATAAAAAGAATAAGATTCCATCATTTGCAACAACATGAATGAAACTGGAGGTCAATATATTAAGTGAAATAACCCAGGCACAGAAAGACAAACTTGGCATGTTCTCACTTATTTCTGGAGCTAAAAATTAAAACAACCGGACTCATGGATACAGAGTAGAATGACGGTTATCAAAGGCTGAGCAGGGTAGTGGGGGGAAATGGGGATGATTAATGTGTACAAAAATGTAGTTAAGTAGAATGAGTAAGATCTACTATTTAATAGCACAACAGGATGACTACTGTCAACAATAATTTATCGTGCATTTAAAAGTAACTAAACAAGTATAATTGGATTGTCTGTAACACAAAGTAAGGATGAATGCTTGAGGTGATGAATACTCCATTTACCTTGATATGATTATTACACATTGTCTGCCTATAACAAAAGATCTCATATACCCCAGAAATATATGCACCTACTACTTACTATGTACCCAAGAAAATTAAAAATAAAAGTCAGTTTAGTGTAGGAATGCCCTTGATGAAGGAATAAAAGTATTAATCTTATTAAATTTTAAACCTTGCATATTGTACTATGTGAAGAAATACGAAACCCACATGAAATATTTCTGTTGCAAACCAAGTGTGATGGCTGTCTTGAGGGAAAGCACTTTGGCAATAGTTGAGGCTGTGAGCAGAACTAATTGCTTTTTTCACTGAACACCATTTTAACTCAAAAGAAATGACAAGACAAACCATGGTTATTTAGACTTGAGCATTGGCAGAAATTTCCTTTTAAATAAATGAAGTGTTCTTGTTACTTCAAGAGACGTAACTAACAGCATTTGTTGCCAATGAAAAATTCAAGCATCAATTGATTAACAAACAGTTTTAGAATTTTGGAAAAATTTGTATCTGTTGATCTGAGCTTGGTGGCTTGCCAATGCTTGCAGAATTTCTTATTCTTTTTTATTTTCATAGAAATAAGTACATTAACATGTAATGAGTTTATTACTGTTATTTGAAAACAAATTACTAAATATCCTTTATGTTTCTCAACTTTAATTTTAAATATAGAACATATTGAAAGATGTTTACCTCCCACAAGTAAATGGTCTTTGGGGTCTTCTTTTTTTAAGTATAGAAAGATATATTAAGAAAAACAGAGGTTGAGAACAGCAGTTAAGAGTTACCTTTGTCCTTTGAATAAACTCTTGAAGAGGCATTTTGCTAAACACCTTCTTTCTATCATTTCTGAACTTCTCCTTCAGTGGTCTGTTTCTTTGTGTATGTCTCTGTCTTTCTCTCTGTATGCCTCTCTCTGTCTCTTTGTATTATGAGCATTTAGGTAAAGAAAATCTCTTTGAGCAGTTAAATTAGTGGCAATGTTTCTAAAAAATAAAACAGTTTCCACTGGGCTAGGAGATTTTTCTATATTATCTGCTATATAGTTCCCCAAATAATTTCCTTCTTTTTTTAGTAATTTAATTTTATATTTTCAGTGACTCCACATGTAGGACTGTAAAATAGGAAAAAAAAAGTATCTTATACCTATATGTCATTAAGAAGGCAGAAAGAATAAATGGGAAAGAAACAGTCAATGAAAATAGAACCTACATACACAAAATGCAAATGCAAGTGCCAGGGGTCATTCTATTTTTGTAAAGCCTGGGATGTGTCCATTTCCCCTGAAATATCTATTCTGTATTATGCTGGTTACAGATGTTGCCACAATTACCGCTGACAGTGTGGCTTTACAGAGACTTAATGACAAGATGATTACTTGGGCAGAAGAGTAACTTGGAGCCTACATACGTGAACAGAATGACACAGGCCCACACACTGAGATTCTCAGCAAGTCAAATAGCGATGACCATTACACTTTCTAAGTGATATTATCAATAATGCTGTCAAATCAGCCAAGCACAGTATATGTTATAGGAAGAAGGCTCTGGGGGCTGTTTTGATAGAAAGCGAGGTTTAGGCCACTTAGAAACTATTCCACTTGGAGGAGGCTATCATTTTATTTTTACCATGTGTAGAATACTGCTGTGAGTTTTAAGCCACCAATTCCCTCTTCTATCTGGGTTACATTTCCTTTTATGTGATATGATAGGATTGGACTCCTCAGTAGTGTTCAACCAATGAAATCTTACCAGTGAAACTGCAATAAACAAAACAGAGAGAAGTAGAGATGCCTGGTTTAACGAAAAGATGAGGAAATTTTACATCTCCCTTTGGGTCCCCACTGAGTTTCTCCTGATCAGCTTCTGAAATATGGCCATGGACCCTGATGCTGTTTAGGTCCATGTGCTTCTAGGGGCTTTGTCAGAAATCTGAATAATTTCTTTTAATTAGAGAACTAGTTGGTGTCAAGTTCAGAAATATATATGTGTGTGTGTGTGTGCCTGTGTATTATGTATATATGTGTGTGTATCTGTGTGTTTGTATTTGTGTGTGTGTGTGTGTATCCTATTGGTTCTGTTTCTCTGAAGAACCCTGGCTAATGGCTAATACAATAAGCATATACTAGATGACCTGGATGACCTTTTATAATTGAATTTGAACACACGATGTCTGGTTATAGTGACCGAGTTTGCCCAGGACTTTCCCAGTTTTAGCACTGCAAGTCCCACATTTCAGGAAATTCCTCAATTCTGGGGCAAACCAGGACAGAGGTCACCCTGAATTAGAGCCACCTAGCAGACACTCAAGAGGTCATATATAGGCCCCTTGTGATCTGCAGACCCGAGTTAAAGTTACACACATAAGTTAATGTAGGAAACAGAGTCCTGCTCTGAAAATCAAGAACAACTAGTTTCCTATTCACTGGCAGTGAGATCTTGGGTAAGGGGTTTAAATAAAGTTGGTTATTATTTGCAAAAGAATGAATAAGCGACTGTGCATATAGAGTTGCCCATTTCGCCTATATTTATGTTCCTTGCTATGGAGGGTAAAGCCAGTTCAACAGTAGGCATTGGTTGTTTAGTTAAGCAAAATCAGTTGCTTTCAGCTTCCCTATTGCTAATTATATGTCAGTAGTAGTTTATTTTAAATATTTAAGTTTAAAATACATAATAAATCTAATCAATTCATTCAAATAATGAATATAGAACATATTAGCATATGCAATGTTCACTTAAGAATAAAAATATTTTATTTAGCCTTCCCATGTTTTATTCAGGAATGTTGATCATTTTTATTAAACTTAGGATTGATATAAAAGATACCATGAGTATTGGGAATTAAGGGAATAAATCAAATAGGAAGAAGAGAAACTATGTCAATGTGTATAACCTGCTCAGGAGAACTGGATCATGAATTCTAGAACTTGAGTGAATCTATTTTAAATGTTTATAGCAGGTAAAATGAATTATTTGTAAAACTGTGTAATGAAAGTGTTATGGGAGTGCTGGGAAGGGAAGAGCGTGGTCCCTTTAAATGCTACAGAAGTGGGGAAGCGAAATGCTCGATAGGGGAGGTGTGATCCCTGGCTAGGGCCCTGCCCCCAAGGACCTAGGTGAGGACAGGCATTTCCTGCCCAAATGCTGCATTTCCCAAGTCCACCCTGGCCTGCCATGCCGCCATCCTGTGCCTTTAAAAACATGAGACCCTAGCAAGTCAGAGACAGAAGCTGCTGGATGGCAAGAAGAACAAATTGGCAGAAGAAGACAAGCAGCTGGACAATGAGAGAACGTCAAGGAGAGCATGCCTGTGGAAGAGCACACTGCAGGCCAGCAGGCCATCCACCTGCAGAACAAGGTGGAATTTGGTCAGGGCAGTCAGAGGAAAGACCGGGCGGACTTCAGGGGAAAACCTTCACACTACATCCCCTTCTGACTCCCTCCATGTGCTGAGAGCTACCTCCATTCAATAAAAGCTTGCACTCATTCTCCAAGCCCAGGTGTGATCGGATTCTTCTGGTATACCAAGGCAAGAACCCAGGATATAGAAAGCCCTCTGTCATTATGATAAGGCAGGGGTCTAATTCAGCTGACTAACACAAGCTGCCTATGGATGGCTAAACTAAAAGAGCACACTGTGACAAACATCCACTGGGGCTTCAGGAGCTCTAAACTTTCACCCTTAGACACTGCAGTGGGTCAGAGCCCCACAGCCTGCCCATCTGTATACTCCCCTAGAGGTCTGAGGAGCAGGGCACTGAAGAAGCGAGCCACATCCCTATCACATGCCCTGCAAGGGGGACAAGGGAAATTTTCCTGTTTCAAAAGCATTGACACAAATGGGGTGAACTCAGTCTGTTGGAAAAAGCATGGGCTTAAGAGTCAAAAGACATGGATTTCAGCCTTGCTTGGCTTTGTTGCTTAACAGCAATGTGACCTCAGGCACGTTATGCTTCAGTTTCTTTATTTGCCTTCTTATTTCTTAGTAATTTTGGAAGGGTTAAATAAGATACTGAAAACATAGGTAATCAGGGATAGTGCAATGATCTGCGGTGAGCAGGAGGAGGCCTGAGGGGGAAAGGGTAGTGAAAGGCAGGTCCAGGGGTGCCTGCCACAAGCAGCAGATACTTTAGAGAGATGTGCAACTGTCTGTAGCCACTAGCAAGGAGGGAACAGGCAAGTAAGTCCTTGAACAGCCTTTTCCTCCTGCCCTCTGGTCTCCTGACAGTGCTCTTCTTCAGCCAAACCAAACTGAATGCCAGAGGACAACGGACCCTGTTGATGTAGCCCAGAGACATGAGTCTCCCAAGACGTGGTGAGAGCCCAAGGGTCAATTTTGAGGAAAAAACAGAAAGCAGGAGGCACATTAGTAGAATCTGCCTATACTATAAAATTGTATGCAGGTAAGTATGAAAATTAACTGGGAGTTAAGTTGGAATTTTCTTATAAACTTAAGCATACTCTTACCATATGTATGAGTCCATTTTCATGCTGCTGATAAAGACATACCCAAGACTGGACTTATAAAGAAAAGGAGGTTTAACAGACTCACAGTTCCACGTGGCTGGGAAGGCCTCACAATCATGGTGGAAGGGTGAAAGGCACATCTTATGTGGTTGCAGGGAAGAGAGAAAATGAGAGCCAAGTGAAAGGAGTTTTCCCTTATAAAACCATCAGATCTCGTGAGACTTATTCACTACCACAAGAACAGTATGGGGGAAACTGCCTCCATGATTCAATTAACTCCCACTGGGTCCCTCCCACAACATGTGGGAATAATGGGAGTGACAATTCAAGATGAGATTTGGGTGGGAACACAGCCAAACCGTATCACCATACAATCCAGTGATCCATTTCTGGATACTTATTCTGGAGAAATGAAAACTTACATTCATACAAAAATCTGTATATAGGGCTGCCTGTAGCAGCTTTAGTCATAACCACTCCATACTAGAATCACCTCATATGTCAGGTGAATGAATAAACACCTGTGGTACATCCATACAATGGAATACTATTCAGTGATAAGAAGAAATGAACCATTAAAACTACAGCAGTGTGGATGCATCTCAAAGGCGTTATGTTGAGTGAAAGAAGCCAGCCTCAAAAGGTTACATAGGGAATGGTTCCATTTCTATGACATTCTTGAAAATACAAAACTATAATGATGGGGACAGGAGGGAGTGGGTAGGGGTGGTAGAATTGCTGTGTGTGTTGATTGCCAAAGTGGTTACACAAATCTAGATGTGTTAAAACTCATAGAACTGTATAACAAAGTAAAGGTCAATTTTATAATATGTTAATTTAAAGGTAAAAATAAATATTTGAGAAATATTGTAGATGCAAGCTGCAATGATAAATTTATTCTCATAAACATTGACAATTTATTAATCCCAAGTTTGACCTGGAAGAAACTTCAATATAAATTGAAATAAGAGTTCTATATGCAGAAATGCCTGAAAGTAGGACATTATGTAAAAATGGCAGCCTTGGCATGGGGCAGCAGATGCAAAGGGGAGATGTGTGTAACAGGATGAGAGGTAACAGGCAGCATAACCTAGCCAGGGGGCCAGAGGATCAGAAAGCAATTGTCCCCAGGTAGATGTAAAGGCCAGGGTCAAGTACAAGGGTCTGAGAACAGAAACCAAAAGCAGAAGTTCAGGCATGGAGCCAAGAACACAAGCTGGAGATGAAAAATCAGACTACAGTTTAGCTCCATCACAGAGCTCAAGGCAAGAGACCATCCAGCTCTTGGTGTCGGGGTACTAAGGAGTGAGGCAGAACAACGATAAAGCAGATAGAAGCATCCTGTAGGGTTCAGAGCGCAGGCACTGGAGTAAGACATGACTGGATGGGACCTCTGGTTCTGCCACCTCCTAGCTCATGACCTGGGATAATTGTTTTACCTTCTCATTAACACAACTGGATAAGAATATTTCCCCCCTACCCCACAACTGCAGAGCTGACAGAATTAAATGAAGTCACATTTGTAGTACTCTCAGCCAGTTGCGGGCTCCAGAAGAAGTGCTCAGATAACACAAAAGTATATTAAATAAAAGGCCACAGGTCTCATCAGGGCTACAGAGCTCTTGAGCTGTACATTTAGCAAGTCATTTCACCTTAAGTGTCAACTTATAAATATGTAAAATGGCTATAATAACACCTACTACATGGAATTTGGGGAAGAAACCTTTGTGGGGATAAGAACTATGACAATGCTTTGTGAACTGAGAATTGCTATTTATATGTATTTAAGATTACAGCAGGCCAGGAAAAAATCTTTTCTTGCTGCTTAGTTATTGGCCTGAAGATACAGACAACATTACCTGCAGGTTTGGGTTGGTGCCAGAGCTAAGTAAGCCCAAACAGGATCAAAAAAGCCCAGCGGAACAACTTTGCTCATGGGTAATAAATGCCAAACAACTTTATTCATGGGTGAGGTGATATAATATCAACATGACCATGAGAACTCACCTTTGAAGGTTGGGGGCAGTTCCCAAGGAAGTACAATTGGATGGTTAGCAGCATGAGTTCTGGAGCCAGAACTTTCTGTGGGAACTTAGGTCAATGGTACAGAGAAATCTGCTGTTGAAGATTCTTAACTATGACCATTCTCCCCACCCCAATACACACCTGCAGAGTATTCATCTATACTCTTAGTCATGTAACTTTGAATACTTACCAGTAGATAGACAGATTCTGTGTCTTTATCTCGCTGACTTTGTGTTTGTCGAGTGATTTGTTTTGGACAATGATAGGTTAGTAGATATGACAACGGTTTTGTGCACGTCCGTGTGAAGAGACCACCAAACAGACTTTGTGTGAGCAACATGGCTGTTTATTTCACCTGGGTGCAGGCGGGCTGAGTCTGAAAAGAGAGTCAGCGAAGGGAGATAGGGGTGGGGCTGTTTTATAGGATTTGGGTAGGTAAAGGAAAATTACAGTCAAAGGGGGGTTGTTCTCTGGTGGGCAGAGTGGGGGTCACAAGGTACTCAGTGGAGGAGCTTTTGAGCCAGGATGAGCCAGGAGAGGGAATTTCACGAGACAATGTCATCAATTAAGGCAGGAACAGGCCATTTTCACTTCTTTTGTGGTGGAATGTCATCAGTTAAGGCAGGAACTGGCCATCTGGATGTGTATGTGCAGGTCACAGGGGATATGATGGCTTAGCTTGGGCTCAGAGGCCTCACATTCCTGTCTTCTTATATTAATAAGAAAAATAAAATGAAATAGTGGTAAAGTGTTGGGACAGCAAAAATTTTGGGGGATGGTAGGGAGAGATAATGGGCGATGTTTCTCAGGGCTGCTTCGAGCGGGATTAGGGGCGGCGTGGGAACCTAAAGTGGGAGAGATTAAGCTCAAGGAAGATTTTGTGGTAAGGGGTGACATTGTGGGGTTGTTAGAAGGAACATTTGTCATTTAGAATTATTGGTGATGGCCTGGATACAGTTTTGTATGAATTGAAAAACTAAACGGAATAAGAGAAGGAGAAAAACAGGTATTAAAGGTCTAAGAATTGGGAGGACCTAGGACATCTAATTAGAGTGCCTAAGGAAATTCAGCATAGTCCTGCCAGCTAAGATTATTTATGTACTTCAAGAGTTAAGAGTGGCAGTTTGGGGATAGCACCAGGAGATATCAGCTGTGATGGCTTGGAGAAACAGTGTAAACCGGCAGTGTAAACAAGAGCAGGGCATGTATGAGTAGTTGAGAACAGTGAATAGGAGTGTGACTAGACAGAAGATAGTAGGGATGACCTATTTTTTTGGGGCACAGTCTAAGTTATTCTGGTGTCTGGAATGAGACTGGGGCCTAATAAAAAGTAGCGTCTATACAGGAGCTCAAATGGGCTGTATTTTGAAGCATTTTGAGGACAGGTCTGACTTCGGAGAAGGGAAAGTGGTAAAAGTCTTGTCCAGTCCTTTTTAAGTTGGTGGCTGAGCTTGGTGAGGTGTGTTTTTAAAGACCTTTAGTCCGTTCTACTTTTCCTGAAGATGGAGGACTGTAAGGGATGTAAAGGTTTCACTGAATACTAAGAGCCTGAAAAACTGCTTGGCTGATTTGACTAATAAAGGCTGTTCTGTTATCAGACTGTATAGAGGTGGGAAGGCTAAACTGAGGAATTACGTCTGACAGAAGGGAAGAAATGACTGCAGTAGCCTTCTCAGACCCTGTAGGAAAGGCCTGTACCCATCCAGTGAAAGCGTCTACCTAGACTAAGAGATATTTTAGTTATCTGACTCAGGGCATGTTGAGTAAAGCTAATTTGCCAGTCCTGGGTGGGGGCAAATCCTCGAGCTTGATGTGTAGGGAAGGGAGGGGGCCTGAATAATCCCTGAGGAGTAGTAGAATAGCAGATGGAACACTGAGAAGTTATTTCCTTGAGGATAGATTTCCACGATGGAAAGGAAATGAGAGGTTCTAAGAGGCGGGCTAGTGGCTTGTACTATAGCATAGCCTGCCTTTGCTGGTGTGTGGTGATTAGGCCTGGTGGAACTGCCATCAATAAATCAAGTGTGATCAGGGTGAGGAACAGGAAAGAAGGAAATATGGGAAAATGGGGTGAATGTCAGGTGGATCAGAGAGATACAGTCATGGGGGTCAGGTGTGGTATCAGGAATAATGTGGGAGGCTGGATTGAAGTCCGGGCCAGGAACAATGGTAATTGTGGGACTTAACAAAGAGTGAGTACAGCTGAAAGAGCCAGGGATCAGAAAGTATATGTGTCAGGTATGAGGAAGAAAATAGATTTTGGAAGTTATGAGAAATGTAGAGAGTAAGTTGAGCATAGTTTATTATTTTGAGGGCCTCTAAAAGTATTAGGGCGGCAGCAGCCACTGCACAGAGACATGATGGTTAGGCTAAAACAGTAAGGTCAAGTTGTTTGGACAGAAAGCCTACAGGGTGCGGTCCTGGCTCTTGTGTAAGAATTCTGACCACACTAGCCATGCCTAGGAAGGAAAGGAGTTGTTGTTTTGTAAGGGATTGAGGTTTGGGAGATTAATCAGACACGATCAGCAGGGAGAGCACGTGTGTTTTTATGAGAATTATGCTGAGATAGGTAACAGATGAGGATGAAATTTGGGCTTGACTGAAGTAATAGGGGCTGTCTGTGAAGCCTTGCGGCAGTACAGCCCAGGTAATTTGCTGAGCCTGATGGGTGTCAGGGTCAGTCCAAGTGAAAGCGAAGAGAGGCTGGGATGACGGGTGCAAAGGAATAGTAAAGAAAGCATGTTTGAGATCCAGAACAGAATAATGGGTTGTGGAGAGAGGCATTGAGGATAGGAGAGTATATGGGTTTGGCACCATGGGGTGGATAGGCAAAACAATTTGGTTGATAAGGCATAGATCCTGAACTAACTTGTAAGGCTTGTGTGGTTTTAGGACAGGTAAAATGAGGGAATTATAAGGAGAGTTTATAGGCTTTAAAAGGCCATGCTGTAGCAGGCGAGTGATAACAGGCTTTAACCCTTTCAAAGCATGCTGTGGGATGGGATATTGGCATTGAGCGGGGTAAGGGTGATTAGGTTTTAATGAGATGGTAAGGGGTGCATGATTGGTTGCCACGGAGGGAGTAGAGGTATCTTATACTTGTGAGTTAAGGTGGGGGAATACAAGGGGAGGATGCAAAAGAAGCTTTGGATTGGGAAGAGGGGCAGCAATGAGATGTAGCTGTAATCCAGGAATAGTCAGGGAAGCAGATAATTTAGTTAAAGTGTCTCGGCCTAATAGGGGAACTGGGCAGGTGGGAATAATTAAAAGGAGTGCTTAAAAGAGTATTATCTAAGTTGGCACTAGAGTTGGGGAGTTTTAAGAGGTTTAGAAGCCTGGCCGTCAATACCTACAACAGTTATGGAGGCAAAGGAAACAGGCCTTGAAAAGAAGGTAATGTGGAGTGGGTAGCCTCTGTATTGATTAAGAAGGGGACGGACTTACCCTCCACTGTGAGAGTTACCTAAAGCTCGGCGTCCATGATCAGGCAGCGTCAGTCTTCAGCCTCTAAGCCCAGAAGGAGTCAGTCAGAGAGCCTTGGGCCAGAGTTCCAGGGCCTCTGGGAGTGGCTGCCAGGTGAGTAGAACAGTCCAATTTCCAGTGGGGTCCTGCACAGATGGGACGTGGCTTAGGAGGAATCCTGGGCTGCAGGCATTCCTTGGCCTGGTGGCCAGATTTCTGGCACTTGTAGCAAGCTCCTGGGGGACGAGATTCTGGAGGAACACCTGGCCGCTGTGGTTCAGGCGTTTGGAAGTTCTTGTGTGCTGGAGATGTGGCTGGGGTTTGTCTCACAGTGGAGGCAAGGAATTGCAACTTTTTTCTATTATTGTACACCTTGAAGGCGAGGTTAATTAAATCCTGTTGTGGGGTTTGAGGACCATAATTTAATTTTTGGTGTTTTATTTAATGTTGGGAGCAGATTGGGTAATAAAATGTATATTGAGAATAAGACGGCCTTTTGACTTTTTAGGGTCTGGGGCTGTAAAGTGCCTCAGGGTTGCTGCCAAACCAGCCATGAACTGGGCTGGATTGTAATATTTGATGAAAAAGAGCCTAAACGCTCTCTAATTTGGGATAAAGAAAAAGGAGCATTAACCTTGACTATGCTTTTAGCTCCAGGCACCTTTTGAAGAGTAAATTGCTGGGCAGGTTGGGGAGGGCTAGTCACGGAAGGAAACTGTAAGCCGGACTGGGTGTGAGGAGGGGAGGTGATAAAAGGATTATAGGGTGGAGAAGTGGAGGCTGAGGAAGAATTGGGACCTAGCTCGGCCTGGTGAGGAGCAGCCTGGGAAGGAGGGGAGAGGTCAGATGGGTTTGTAGAAAAGAAAGATTAGAAAGACTCAGCAATGCTTGGGGTTGGGACTGAGGGGACAGGCGGGTGGGAAAGGCGGAAGATTTGGGACAAGTTGCATTGGGCACAGAGACTAGGAAGGGACCGATGTGTAATAGAATGCCTGGACATCAGGCACCTCAGACTGTTTGCCTATTTTATGACAAGAATTATTTAGATCTTGCAGGATGGAAAAATTGAAAGTGCTGTTTTCTGGCTATTTGGAACTACTGTTGAGTTTGTATTGGGGTCAAGCGGCATTGCAGAAGAAAGTAACACGCTTAGATTTTAGGTCAGGTGAGAGTTGAAGAGGTTTTAAGTTCTTAAGAAAACAGGCTAAGGGAGAAGGAGGAGGAATAGAGGGTGGAAGGTTGCCCATAGTGAAGGAAGCAAGCCCAGAGAAAAGAGAGAGCAGAGACACAAAGGGAAGGAGTTCGGGGGTTCTTACTCTCCAGAAAAGTGGGAAAGGGGTCGGGACACAGAGATACGAGGTTGGGGCATGGAAATGAGGGATCAGGGCACAGAGATATAAGAGGTTGGGGCGCAGAAATAAGGGATTGGGGCACAGAAATAAGAGGTCGGGGCATGGAAATAAGGGATTGGGGCACAGAGATATGATGTTGGTGTACTTGCCCCTCCCCCAGAAAAGTGGGACTTGCCGTTAAGGGTGAAGGAGAAGGGGTTGGGGGTTTCTTGCCCCCCAGAAAGGCGGAGAAGGGGTTGAGACATGGAGAGAAGGGGTTGGGGTCCTTGCACCTTCCCCAGAAAAGCAGGACTTGCCGCTAAGGGTGAAGGACCAAGGCAGGCTCCCTGCGTGGTCTGACACCTCTGAAACTGGGGTGAATAATCAGAGAGTCATCCCTGCAGTGATTAAACACCAAGGGAAGGCTGCCTTCCCAGTCTGTGAGTGGCGCCGGCGTTTTGGGTCCACGGATAAAACATGTCTCCTTTGTCTCTACCAGAAAATGAAAGGAATTGAAATTAAGAGAAGGGAGAGATTGAAGATTGGAAAAGAGAAAGTGGTTGAGGGATAGTGAGAGAGGTTGGAGAAGAGAGTAGGAAGAGGCCGCTTACCCGATTTAAAATTGGTGAGATGTTCCTTGGGCTGGTGGGTTTGAGGACCTGAGGTTGTAGGTGGATCTTTTTCACGCAGCAAAGAACAGGAGGACAGGGGATTGATCTCCCAAGGGAGGTCCCCCAATCCGAGTCATGGCACCAAATTTCATGCACGTCGGTGTGAAGAGACCACCAAACAGACTTTGTGTGAGCAACATGGCTGTTTATTTCACCTGGGTGCAGGTGGGCTAAGTCTGAAAAGAGAGTCAGCGAAGGGAGATAAGGGTGGGGCTGTTTTATAGGATTTGGGTAGGTAAAGGAAAATTACAGTCAAAGCAGGGTTGTTCTCTGGTGGGCAGAGTGGGGGTCACAAGGTACTCAGTGGGGGAGCTTTTGAGCCAGGATGAGCCAGGAGAAGGAATTTCACAAGACAATGTCATCAGTTGAGGTAGGAACAGGCCATTTTCACTTCTTTTGTGGTGGAATGTCATCAGCTAAGGCAGGAACCGGCCATCTGGATGTGTATGTGCAGGTCACAGGGCATATGATGGCTTAGCTTAGTCTCAGAGGCCTGACAAATGGCATAGGCTTTAAATATGCTTGATGGGTTAGCTTGACCTCATGCCACCCATGATGAATGCTACTGCCATTAGTCAGTAGAAGATTTTGCCGCAAGTAGCTACTGCACCTTCAGCTTAGTTTAGAAATGAATGACACATGGAAGATAACTAAACCCAACCAATAGCCTAAATCAGAGTGAGCTTAACCCTCCAGCTGATCCTTTTAGTGAGAAATAAATATTGGTTGCTGGAAGCTGTTGAGATTTTTTAGGTCATTTGTTATGTGGTATTATTGCAAGAATAAGTGACTTAACACAGAAAGTTCCTTAACTTTAGTTATCCTCAGTTTTGTTCTTTTAAAAATAAAATTAACCGGCTAGGCGCGGTGGCTCATGCCTGTAATCCCAGCACTTTGGGAGGCCGAGGCGGGTGGATCACAAGGTCAGGAGATCGAGACCATAGTGGCTAACATGGTGAACCTCCATCTCTACTAAAAATACAAAAAAATTAGCCGGGCGCAGTGGCGGGCACTTGTAGTCCCAGGTACTTGGGAGGCTGAGGCAGGAGAATGGCATGAACCCAGGAGGCAGAGCTTGCAGTGAGCCGATATCGCGCCACTGCACTCCAACCTGGGCGACAGAGCGAGACTCCGTTTCAAAAAAAAAATAAAAACATAAAATTAACCATGCTCATCACCTAGTAGGACAATTATCAGGAATAAAGTAGGTGATACATGTTGAGTACTTAACACGGTACCCAATACCAAGCAAGAAGACAATACATGAAAAGTACTGCTAGAAGGCAGAGAGTGGGTTAGTTTGCAAATTCTAAAAAGGTTACAGCCTGCTAAGTTTCAGCTCCCTCATCTGTGAAATGCATATGTCACCTCTCTCTAAGGGATGCTGTTAGGGGACACAAAGAGATGGATACAAGATTAGGTTGTGAAGAGCTTTGCACGACTTAAGAATTATTATTTTTCTACTATAGAGAACACTCTTACCAAGTATTATTTATCACCATCCCCAAAGATACAAAGGTGTGGAGGAGAGTGGGACAAAAGACATCACTGATGACAGCCTGTACTAATAAACTCATCACTTATTAAAATTAGTCGCCACGCAAGGGTCCCTCTTCATTCCATGCTCTTCTCTCTATATCCACAGCATCGGTATCTTTGCAGGTTGCTCTCAAACATCTGATAACACATCTCAAATATATCACAATTTGATTGCAAAAGGAAACTGCATATCTTGGAAAATAGGCAGAGTTTTGCCAAGATGAAAACGGTGATGGAGAATTTCTCTAATCACATGCAAAGTAATGGACAAATGAGGATCGGACAGAATTAGACCGTTAATAACTGAAGAAGAGAAAATTGACAAGGATGATGACATGATAGGCTTTAAAAGAGAATAAATTGATCATTTAAATATCAAAAGATGCAGTGAGGCCTTTGGGAAAACTGATGAAACCTCAATATTTTTCTCAAAAGGTCTTTATGGTTGTGCATTGGAGGGTGTCATATCATGCTAATATGTCATAATTTCTTTGAAAACTGGTCTCAAAATACTTAATTATTTGTTAATTTTAATACTTAGCAAATAATTGCAGTATAACCTGTGTTTCTATTAAATTCCAAATCATCTTATTTTCATACATTTTAGTTTTTTAAGATAAAGTCTAAAACTTTTCTCTCCCTTTTTCTAGGAAATCTTGGCTTCCATTTTTAGTGGGCTTTTTTCATCATCATTTTTTTCCATGTGTAATTGGGATCTTTTCTATTTATTATTTCCTTCTGTCTTTTAAGTCCAGAGAACTACTTCTTTATTTAGAGATTTAGGAACTGAGGCTTTTGGTGGGTTCATAAAGGGAGGGAAACATCTGCCCAAGGTCCAGTAGACTCTGCCCTGGCCATTTGGGGTGAGTTATGTGGTTGGCCAAATGAACTTTTAAAAACCGAAGAGTGTAGGGTGTAAGACATAGCTGCAAGGCATCATGATGCCTTAGACCAATCCTCTTCCTCTAACTTACTTCTGTCTGACTTTGGCCAGGAGGTATATAACTTTGTGTCTTTTCCCCCTCTGTAAAATGGGAATTATAATATTTATCCTGCAGCACCTTTATGAGGACTGAATGAAATTACATACATTACAGTATATTGGAAAACGTTTGCACAATAGATGCTCAAAAAACTGCTGTGATTATTTCTACTATAGCCATGGTTACAGAGGGAATATTCCAGTAAGATATTTCTGCTGCTGCATTCTCTTCTCCGACTTCCTACCTCTTGAGCATCTTTGTGCACGCTTCAGAATTATCCTCCAGACTCTCTTGTGTCCTCTGCCTGGCTGCATAAGATGCACATTCTGGAAAACAGTGTCTTGTATTTAAGTTATTCTTCCGCTGGGTAGTGTAAAGAAAGAGCTGTCTTAATATCCCACAAAAAACTTGAGCTCACTGAAGGGATGCTTGGGGTGACAGGAGGAAGAAGGGCCTCAAGGTGAGTGCTGGTACAGGCAGCCAGAAAGAAACTTTGCCTCCTCCATGACTTGTCTTGTTAACATTCCATGAGTTGACTTCAATTTTTTAAACAAGCACTGCACCAAATGGAACTGGTAGGGAACCAAACTTTCAGAACATCCAGAGCTAGAATCAACCCACTGGTGTTAAATTTTGTCATCCACGGAAGGAACCTGACAATAACTATGAATTAACTATTTTTGTAGATAAGGAAAAGAAGGTTTATAGCTAAATTTGAGTGATTTGCCAGGGGTCTCACATGTAGCCAGAGTTGGAGGTGGGATTAAAACCCTGCGGAACCCTCCAACACCCTACTTTACAAGGAAGCCCAAAGCTATTCTGCTGTGGGTCAAATGAGTGCTCTGCAGGAAACAGCTTGAGTCTTTATCTCAGATAGATGATGTGTGATAATATTTATCAAAACGCTTTGTATTTCTAATGTCATTTTCACCTTCAAATTGGCCCCTGAAATAGGTAAGGCAAAAGAAAGGATCTCATTTACCAATGAATTGATGTGATTTATACTAGGTCACATACTTAGCTAGTGTCAGAGCCAAAACTAGAATGGAATACTCTGACCCTTTTCACTGTATTTTAAATCCCCAAATTCTCTTTCTCAGAGCATTTTGTTGTGTCTCGGGATCTGTGTTGTTTCTGTGGCTGCCAGCTGTGAGATGATACATCTTCAGAACAGAGAGATGGAGAGAAACTCCATCCCGTGGGAATGCATCTCCTTTCTACTCCACAGAGTCCCATCCATCATTTTGGCAGTGCAGAGACCCAGCTGATGCATGCCCAGCAAGGTTGAGAACATATAAATATAATGAAAATCAGTCAGGGGCCAATTTTCCCTATCAAGAAAGGAATTGCATTTCTCAGGCATGTGGGAAACAGAGGTTGATTACACATAACACATTTCCACAAAGGGAGTAGCATAAGGGAGAACTCAAGCCATGCATGTTTTCAGAGGGAATTCTCCTGTGCTAAACACAGTTAAGTGCCATCTGTGCTTCTGATAATTTCATCTGACTGCCTATTTAGTTATGGGATTGCTGATGTGAGCAACTTGGAGGCACTTATTTGACCCATATTCCATTATCTCATAAACGTTACAAGAGTATGAAGTTTTCAGAATAGGACGTGGAATGTGAAATCACCCAAGAGAAAATGGGGTGGTGCATCCTACATGAGCTCATGTCACTGGATGTTAACAGAAATCAATAGTTTCTTTTGATGATGGCATCCTTGAGTATTGAATGCTGATACCTCTGGATAGCTGGTGAGCTTTTGTGTCTGGGGGATAGTGAATGGAAAAAAAATCAGTAAATTAGTATCCAATGTTAGTATAATAACTGACCTACTCCCCAGACAATACATGGGTGAGATAGAGGATGGCCAAAAAGAGATAATGGTTCAACGTCGTTATGTAGAAGTGGCACCAAGGATAAAGTGCTAATTGTCTGTCCCAAAGATTGTATGGAAGGGGCCGTGGTAGTGTTATGATTTGAATAGGGATCTGCAGTTTCAAAGTCCAGCATTCTTTTTATTCTATTATGCTAGCTGTCATTCTCTTCAAACTCACCTTCATCATATTTACTTTTTATCATTATTTCCTTATAATTTTTTAAACAATTACTTTCATCATTTGCTCCCTTTGGACCAAATTACTTTTATCATTTGCTCCAGAATTTTTTGGATGATTTTCATTTTTTGACCTTAAACACCACCAATTGCAATTACTTTTTATTAAGTCTCTGTGAATTTCCCCATTATCCAAAAGCTCCCTGCATAGTGCTAAATATGTGAACATGCCCCAAAGGTCCATTTGTATTGATGGATTTGTTGGTTAACTGATTCCATTATTAGTATAATCCCTGTGTTTGAGCTTTCTTATTTTTATTGTATTTTATTTTTGTTTTGAGAAGGAGTCTCTCTCTGTCACCCAGGCTGGAGTACAATGGCACCATCGTGGCTCACTGCAACCTCCGCCTCCCAGGTTCAAGCAATTCTCCTGTCTCAGCCTCTTGAGTAGCTGGGATTACAGGTGCCGGCCACCACACATGGCTAATTTTTGTATTATTTTAGTAGAGACGGGGTTTCACCATGTTGGCCAGGCTGGTCTCAAGCTCTGGACCTCAAGTGATCCTCCCACTTCGGCCTCCCAGAGTGCTGGGATTACAGGTTTGAGCCACTGCCCTGTGTTTGAACTTTCTAAAATTACTATGCACTTATCCAACTAACTAGTCATTAAACATTAGTTGTGTGCCTAGCAGGGGTAGAGAGATTAATCTCACGCCCTCCAATCGATATGACATGTAGCATAATAGAATAATCTGAGAGAGAGATTGATTGAGATTGATTTAAAGGAATTGGTTCAAGTGTTGTGGCGGCTGGCAAGTCCCAATCTGATGGGATCGGCCAGCAGGTTGGAGACCCAGGGAAGACATGCAGTTTGAGTCCGAAAGCAATCTGCTGGCAGAATTCCTTTTTGCTTGGGGGGGGGGGGTCAGTCTTGTTCTATCACTGCCTTATTATGAATGGTAATCTGCTTTACTTAAAGTCTACTGATTTAAATGGTAATCGGATCCACAAAACTCCAAGTCTAGAGTAGTGTTTGACCACATACCTGGGCAACGTGTTCCAGCCAAACTGACACATTAAATTAACCATAGCAGACATCTTTTAATCACACAGGCTCTCTTGCTGGGCACAGATTTAAATCACTAGAAAGGAAAAGCAGTTCTGTATCCTCTGCTGACCCCTGCTATGAGCCCCTAGCCACCAGAAAAAAGAAAACCACGTAAACACACAGCATCATAAGAATGAGCGTATATTTATGTTTTAACATGAATACAGCTCAAAAATAGAATAGTGAGCCAAGAAGTGTGTGTCTATGTGTGTGAACAACTTGCAGAAAGAGACATAGAGTATGATAGCCTTTATATAAAGTTTTAAAGCACACAAAAATTAAAGTTTATAGGTAACAAGAATAAAAGCACATATGTCAAGGTAAACCTCACTCTCAAGAGAGTAAATATCTCTGTGGAAGAAGATGGGCAAATGGAAGGTATAGAAGGAGTCTTCAGTGAAGTTTCGCCTATGCCTCTGACATTTCCTTTCTTTTTGTTTCCAAAGGGTCTGACACAATTAAGGCAAAACATTGACTTGACAAAGTTAAATAAAAAAAAAATAGCTGTGATTATTTCTAACATGGCCATTTCTAATATAGCCTAATAGCTATTCTATTAGGCAGTAGGTGCAAGGGTGTTCATTTTATTATTTTGGATGCATTTTATAAGCTTGAAATATTTGGCAATAAAACTGTTAGAGTGTCTCCTTTTTCTCTCAAGAGTCCCTGCCAAAGGTAAGGTGTCTAGCCCTTTCTCTGTACCGGCTGCTTTATTTACCAAGGCCTCAAACACACACAAGAGTTATAGCATGTGTTCAGAAGTAGGGTGGGAAGGAGGGGTGGAGCTTTTCATCAGAGGAAAATTCCATCAGGCCTCTGTGTACTAATCTATTCCTGCATCTGAGTCCAGTCTATTTAGTGCTCAGCAGTCAGTCTTGAACATCCCAACAGGGACATGCTATGTAAATGTTCAGAGGAGAAAACTAGGAATATATAAGTAGTTAACCCAAGTCTCTTCCTTCTGAACCCTTCTAAAGGGCTAGACAAACAGCTGCTATGTATCAAGAAGGAAACACTATTTAGATTTAGTAAGCACAGCATTGTATAAATAATTTGTTAAATTACTGATAACACCAACTAAACTAGGGGATATGGAATTAGTTTTCATTCTATTAGTCATGATTCCATGCCTGTGGAATCATGGGTGTTACATAGTCATCGAAATATCAGAATTATGCCATTTTCTTTGTACTATACTAGTATGATCATCTTTCTAACAACCCTGATGTGAATCTTGGATTGCTCATATATAAAGTAGGTTTGGAAAAAAAAAATAAATTGGCGAGGTCAAAAAGTGGATTTTGGTTTTGGGTGCAATCTGCAAATTTTGATTCATCACTTGGATAAAACAAAAGTGTTTGCATGCCTGGAAGACAAAGAGGAAGGGATCTGCTTCAGATGCAAATAAATAATACTAAGATGAAATTCTAATGAAAGGCAAAAAGTTCTCTTGGTACACTCCTTTAGCCACATAAAGTAGCAAATGGAGTATATTTAAAAGCCCTGCAGATAACCACTGATCCTTTTAGGGGCAATTATCTAGTAGCAAATTGATTGATTCATTTTAATCATGTTGTATATGAACCTGAAGGCCATTAATAAGTAAAGAAATATTAACTACTTAATATGAATAACCATCGAATATTCATGTATTTAACAAGTATTTATTGAGCACCTACTATGTACCAGATACTCTTATGCATTCATGATAAGATGGTAAGGAAAAACCTACAGGGTTGAACCTGCCTTGATGAAGCTTGTGTAGTCACAAAACCAATACAAAATTGAATCTCTCAAAAGTGCTATGGAGGAGAGAGAAACTGGACCTATAATTGTGGGAACTGATCAGGGAGGTCAGGGAAGGTTTCCCTGAGGAAGTAATGTATGAAATGCAACTTCAGGTCATGAGAAAACAGACCAGAATGGCCAGAGCATATGCTTAGTCAACAGCTATTTATTGAGCACCTATTATGTGACAGGCACTTTGCTGGTTGATAGGGATACATGAACAATATGGTCAAAGGCACCTGTCCTTGAAAAGCTTATATTTGGAAAGCAGGGGGTCAATTAAAAATAAACATAATAATTAAGTTCAATAGTATAATAAGTGATATGGGAAAGGGGGAAGTGGGCAAGGAGGATATGAGTGTCTCAGGTTGGGGTGAGCCACTTTGAATAGAAGGATGAAGGCAGGCCTCATGACATGGGTGACAGTTGAAGAGTGATGGAGTTAGCTCTACAGATTCCTGGAGGGAGGTGTTTCAGGCAGAGGAAATAGGCAGTCCCAAAGTGAGGGTACAGCTGGCATGTTCAGGAATGGAAGGAGGCTAGTGTGGCTGGAGCAGAGCAGATGAGAGGGAGAGAAGTCAGAGATAAAGCCAGAGGGGCAAGGCTGAGGATCAGATCATGGGGTCTTAGGGCCACGCTGGGCTTTGCTTCTACTCTGACAGAGTGCGGCGGCCCTAGAGGGCCTTGAGCAGCCGAGATCTGATCTGACTTCTGTTTTCAAAGGACTTCTCCAAGTGCTGTAGGCTAAAATTCAAGTTGAAAGCCCCTCACTGACTGAGTGGACCCCCTCTTGCTCAAGAGGACCCCAAAGAAAACTTAAAATCTTAATTCCTGGCCATGACAAGATGAAAGGTGGAACACACCTCATTATACCCCCTCTTTTGTGAAATTTAGGTATCACAGCTGATTGACATTAATGTTAAAGTAGAGGCAATAAGACTAACAAAATGGGCCAGGCACAGTGGCTCACACCTGTAATCCCAGCACTTTGGGAGGCCAAAACTCCCACTTGATCACTTGAGGTCAGGAGTTCGAGACCAGCCTGAGCAACATGGCAAAACCCTGTCTCTACTAAAAATACAAAAATTAGCCTGGCGTGATGATGGGCACCTGTAATCCCACCTACTCAGGTGGCTAAGGCAGAAGAATCACTTGAACCTGGGAGGCAGAGGTTTCAGGGGGCCAAGATTGTGCCACTGAACTCCAGCCTGAGGGAGAGAGCGAGATTCTGTCTCAAAAACAACAACAACAACAACAACAACAAAAACAACTAACAAAACAGACTCTTGGTGACAAGAGGATAGGGGACCTAAAGCCACACCAGGCAGAGGTTAAGTCACACACCCCTACTGGTCACCCTGACCCAGTATTTTGATTAACAGACTTCTTAATCTTAACTTAAAACCTTCCTTTCTGCTCACTCCAAATTTTTAGATAAAGCTTTACTCCTTTAACCGATTGCAAATTAAAGAATCTCTGGATACACCTACAACCTGTACACCACGCTTCAAAGTATCACATCTTTCCTGGAAGAATGAATATATCCTTTCAAGGCGTGGATTTCTGTCTTTGCCTGCAACCCCTCTGTCTCTGAAATATATAAAACCAAATTGTAACCCAACTGTCTGAGATGCAATCTTCCAGGGTCTCTTGTGACTGTGTTCCCTGGGCCGTGATCTCTCATATTGGATCAGAATAAATCTCTTGAAAATATTTTACAGAGTTTGTTTTTTTTTCTATTAACATTCCTGGAAACAGAGGGGTATGGAATGAAGGTGGAAGCCAAGACCACAAGGAGATTATGGCAGTGATTCAGAGGGAGATGGCTGGGCCAGGGAGAGGCAGCGGCGTAGCTGGGGAGAATGGGTATCTTTCAGCTACGCTCTGAAGGGGAGGTAGCAAGATTAGCGGGTGGACAGTGGGTAGGAACAGATGTTTCTTCAAGATTTCCAGCTGGAGCAGCCAGAAAGTTGGAGTTGCCACTGATTGATTCAAGGATGCATCCAGGGAGAGCAAGCTGGAGAAGCAGTTGGATCAGGGTTCACTCTCGGAGATGCTGTGATAAGATTTCACCATAGTCCCAGCTACTCGGGAGACTGAGGCAGGAGAATGGCGTGAACCCGGGAGGCGGAGCTTGCAGTGAGTAGAGATTGCGCCATTGCACTCCAGCCCGGACGACAGAGCGAGACTCCGTCTCAAAAAAAACAAAACAAAACAAAAAAGATTTCTATGATATATGCAAGTGGAGATGCCAAGGAGGCAGTTGTGGGGAGAGAAATTGAAGAAAGAGGACATGGACCCATCTTTCGGGAAGTTTCATGGCCAACGGGAGCAGAGAAGTAAAGCAGAGGCTAACGAGAAGTGAGGTCAAGAGGAAGTCTTTTTTCGTTTTGTTTTGAACTTGGGAAAAGCAGCAGCAGGTTTGTGTGCAGATGGTAATGAGTGTGGTGAATAATGACCCTGGGTGGCCAGGGGAAGGCCAGCAATGAAGGCCCTAGTAAGACATTCTGAGATACTGGGTTTTTATTAGAGAAGTGGGAAACCATTGAGATTTTAAGCAGAGCAGTTTGACAAAAGCCGAATTACATTTTGAAGGGATCTCTCTGTCTGCAGAGGACCAAATAGATTGGAAACTAGCCCTAAAGTAGCTGCAGTCAGTATACTAATACTCCATGTATGCCTAGGAATGTACTAAATATTTCACGTATTCATCCATTTAATCTTTGTAACACGCTTTTGCAGTGGGTTTCATTGATAAATGACGGCACCCAGGCTCAGAGTGGTTCAGCAGCTTGCCCAAAGTCATCACACAGCTAGTAAATCAGTAAGAGGGCCAGAGTTAGAGGCCAGGCTGTTCAGTTCTGAGCCCTTGCCTCTTTGCAACTGTGTTCTATAGGTTACAGACTCATGGAATTTTTACATTGGAAGGGCTCTTAGAAACTGCCTAACCTAGCCCCGAGGTAAACGGAATTTGAGGTATTCAGAAGCAACATCTTGCGGACAGAATCATAGTTTAAATGCACCAGGGGAGGTTGCTATTTAAAGTCCTATTCTGGAAATCCTTTGTAAAGTCAAGAATCCTTTTGTAAAGCAAATAATCCACTCTCCAATTTAGCCTGGGAGAAAATGCTGTTCTTCAAATATCAGGTAAATCTATAAAACTAAACTAAACTAAGGATATTCTTATTATTCAGGGAGAGGAGCTGTGGCGAGGTTGTCTGAAGAGATGTGGGGAGAGCAGGCTGCTTGAGAACCAGAGGAGTGGGGTTGTTGATTCTGTGTAATGACCACTGACTTCTAGATGAATTGGATGTATTAATTTCAAGGTTTCTAATTACGTCATCACTAAGGAGTCTTAGAACCCACTTTGTGAACCTGTGAGCTACTGTGGAAGACATAATATTACTGCCTCCCAATACTTATTTCTTCATTCGAAAACTGTTCCTGCTTCATCCCATCCTCATCAGGTGATTCTGGTGGAACTGTTGATCACAAGGCTATACCTGTCCCCTGGTTCTTGGATTGGGCACATCACCAGTTCTGCCCAATCAGAATCTCCCTAGACTGTCATCTGAGCAAACTTTCTCTGGATTATCAGCTATAAGAACAAAGCAAACTTGGGGCTATAAACAGTTAACATGTGTCCACATGGAAAGAGCCTGTATGAGAAAAAATCTAGGCAGAGGCAAATGGAACCAAAAATGAAAAATCAAAGCAAAGCCCTGGTGACACTGAAGTTCTGAACCAGCCATACCTGAATCCAGTAAGATTATCACCTTTAGATTTTCCAGTTATATTAAGCAACAAATTCTTTTTGTTGCTGTATGCTTCCGATCTAACCTGTGAAAGGCGGATAATAATACTACCTACCTTGTAGCATGTAGCAAGGACTACGTTAAATAATATGTACAAAACAAAGCAGAGAAATGCATCAGGTAGCTATTGCTGCATAACAAATTATTACACCCTCAGATTTGTGTTAAAACAATCATTCATTGAGATCACAATTCTGCAGGTTGTCTGGCTGTTTGGGTTGGGTTCTGTTTGGTGGTTATTCTCATCTCAGCTCTGCTACTCATACATCTTGGTCAGTTTCTGAGATGGCTCAGTTCACCTCCCTGTGGTCACACATCCTTCAGCAGGCTTGCCCACACCCTTTTCCCTTAGTGGCTAGATACAGTTCTAAGAGGACGAGTTTCAGAAGGCCCCTTGAGGCCTAGGCTTGTAACTAGCACACTGTCTTTTCTGTGCCTTCTAGTGACTAAAGCAAGCCATAAAGTAGACTCTACCTCCACATGGGAGGAGCTGCCATCCAACTGTGAATGATTACGGCCACCTTTTTCAATCTGCTAAGTGTTCAATACATCTCACTGTATGTTGCTGATATTATTATTATTATTGTCTAAACTTGTTTATTTTCTGTTACTTGCTATAGACATTATTATCCTTGCTACTAGACTTTTTAAAAGTTTAGGTCAGGGGCTGAGTGTGGTGGCTCATGCCTGTAATCCCAGCAATTTGGGAAGCTGAGGCAAATGGATCACTTGAAGCCAGGAGTTTGAGACCAGCCTGGGGCAGATGGCAAAACCCTGTCTCTACAAAAAATACAAAAATAGCCAGGCATGGTGATGCATGCCTGTAGTTCCAGCTGCTGAGGTACCTGAGGAAGGAGAATCACTGGAGCCCAGGAGGTAGAGGTTGCAGTGAGCCAAGATCGTGCCACTGCACTCTAGCTTGGGCAATAGAGCAAGATTCTATCTCAAAAACAAAAACAAACAAACAAAAAATGGTTTAGCTCAGGGATCACCTAGGTTTCTTTTTGGACTTCTCTTTGAAACCCAGATGTAGTTAACTTCTAGAAATATATAGTTTGCCTCCTAAAATATTTCAAGTGATACCATGTATGTCATTAGCAGAGTATTACAAAAGTGAAAAATTGTAATTTCTCATCTTGTAAGTAATAATTTATCTGTTCAGCAAGACCTTGGAAGTTACCAGTCTTTAATAATCTAGTTTACACAATCTGTTATTTGTTTGCAAGTTTCTCTTCACTGGTTTCGATTTTGTGATTATTTGTATTTTTTCCTTGGTTGATTTATCTTTAATTGTGTTAAATTTCAGGGGGAAAATATTGAGCTCATTCAATTGTTCTTATGAGGCCATAATATTTATTATTTTCAGGAATAAGTACATTGTAGATTTTCATGCTTATTAATTTTTGATTGTAGAGAATATTAAATTATGCAAGGTGTGCAGTGAATACATTTAAATTCATTACTTAAACAAATTCCATCAAGAGTATTAATACTGATTTGATTATTTTCATTATTATGTCACCAAAGGTATTACCAAATTTCAGTTTCTTCCATTTCTAAATTCAGTTGAGGATTAGCATAAGCCTTTCCTTTTATTATTGTAACGACAAACAATATGAATAGGATGTGGGTTTAATTTTTTGTAGGGAGGTGGTGGTTTTACTCTAGAGTAAGAGAGCTGTATAGTATATTTGTGATATAAAAATATCAAAAGCAAATATCAGCATTGTAATTTCCCAAAGTAACCAGAAATAAACAAATGCCTCCATTACCAGTCAACAATTATGGAATACCTACTGTATGCCTCAGAATAAACATCACTATTAGTCAGTGTTGAAAACATGTTATTGTGTTTATAAGTAATAGCATTACTATTATCCAACATTAGCAGACACCTCTTTGTTTTGACTGGATTGAATATTACCTTATGTTTATATTGGATTAAATGTCAATGTTAGCAATTGATAACTGAGCACCAATTCTGCCCACTGGTCTTGTATTAATTAGATAAATACTGGATAACACATTAATCTAAAATTTAGAACAATAATTCGTTATCTCTTTCTGTCTGTGTGTGTGTGTATGTGTGTCAGGTGTTCAGCAGCAGCACAGCTGTGTCATTTTGACTCAGGGTATCTCATGAGATTGCAGTCATTGGTCAGCCAGGATTGCAGTCATCAGAAAGTTTGACTGGAGATGGAGATCCAGTTCCAATGTGGCTGATTCACGTGACTGACAAGTTGATGGTAGACCACAGTTCATCGTCACATGGGTTTTTCCACGTGTCATGGCTCTTAACCTCTTGACATGATGGTTAGCTTCTCTGATGAGCCATCCTAGAGGCCAAGGCATAGGACACAATGCCTTTCATGACCTAACCCCGGAAGCCACACATCATTACTGGTACTGTGTTCTATTTGTCAGACCAGTCATCCCTGATTCAAGTGGAAAGAGAGCTCAAAATTATGTGAAAACCAGGAATCAAGGATCATTTGTGACTATTTGGGGATCTTGCAGCTACTTACTATTATCAAGGGACAATAGAATACCTACTAAGGCCAGATTTTTCAATCAACAGAGATTGATTATATTTTTATGTTGTATCTGCTAGGTATGTTCTATCCATGCATAACCATGAAGCCATTGACTTATATCTCCAGGGCCCCTTTATGCCAGTGATTGCTGGAGTCCTTTACTATAACAATAACTCTCCAGCTATCTTCCCCAGAAGAATCCAGAACTTTTATGATTTGATTATGATTATGATTTAAGATACCACACTCATAGTATCTTTCCCACAAATATTTGGAGTCAAATAACCTTTTCAGAACCTTCTCAAAGTATAAATATACTTTTTAAGAAAAATATATTCACATACGGTTTTGCTTATAGTTTTAGTAGATTCAGGAGCACTCCTCCCCTTTAAGTGAATTAATACTTATTTAGAGGAAGTTAAGTTTTTGTTTTTGTTTTTGCTTTTTTCTCAGAAGAGGGTAAAAAGCAGTCTACACATTAATTAGAGAAAAATTTATGCAGGAATCAGAATTTATTCATGTGGTCTGATCTCCAAATAGCCAAGAGTAATTATTTCCCTTACAAATTGCAATCTTTAACTTAAGTCTCTCAAAAATACAATAAATGTGACTTTAATTGGCACTGTCAACATTTCTCATAGCTTTTATATGCTTCTTCCTAGTTCTTCTTATTCTGAACCCTTGTTTTTTGCTTTCAGCCTACACACAATTTTTTTCTTCCATCACCCCTTTCTCTTCAAGTGTTTTCTTATGTAGATTGACTGAATCTTCCTAGTCTTAGACTTTCCTGCCTCTGTCTCCTTCTTCATTTTGTGTCTTTCTGCCCACCCTCTAACTGTGCATTGACAAATTTAATAACCAGTTGGGTATGATGGCTCTTGTGAAGAGTGGGAGCACTCCCATGTGTAGAGAGGGATGAGGAGAGGTGAGTGGTGCATATGGCATTGTTATTCTTTTTATTCTTTCTGCTGGAGGTGGAGACCTAAGAATCTTGACATTTTAATATTTTTTAAGTTCTGACTGACTTTCATTGATCAGCAATTGATCTGACAGAAAAATCTTCAAAACACTATATTTTTAGAGAGTTTTGCCCTGAGTCTCCTGAAGAGTAGATGAGTCACATAACCCGAGTTTCAGGCAGACATTTGGAAGAAGCTAGCAGGATAATTTTCTGATTCCAATGTCGCCCAACCAGGGGCATATGAATATATAGCCCTGAAAGCTGAAACAAGTTTTTTGACAGAGCAGTTCATTATATTCTGTTTTCCTTCAGGAATGGAAGATATTAACAGTAAGATTCTCCTTGTTGTCTTGGTATGGATTCTTTTGGTTATCTTGGTAAATTGTCATTGTGCGTGCTCCTTCATGTATTCTTTTTATATTGTAATTATTCATCTTATAGTAAAAATGTTACAACAAACAACAACAAAAGATTGAATTCAACTCTCAACATATATTAAAATCTCCATTAATTGGGCAACCTCAGGAATGGAAATAAGCAAAATCCCTTTATCAATTGTGTCATATCTCATATCTATGGAAGGATCGGGTGCATCAATTAATTGCATTTGGAGGTTAATATAAAATGATATTTTATTTTTTCAAATTCCATTTTTTTTTTATTTTGAGACAGAGTCTCTGTCACCTAGGCTGGAGTGCAGTGGCACGATCTCAGTTCACTGCAACCTCCACCTCCTGGGTTCAAGCGATTCTCTGTCTCAGCCTCTGGAGTAGCTGGGACTACAGGCACCTACCACCACACCTGGCTGATTTTTGTATTTTTAGTAGAGACAGGGTTTCACCCTGTTGACCAAGCTGGTCTTGAACTCCTGACCTCAAGTGATCCACCTGCCTCGGCCTCCCAAAGTGCTGGGATTACAAGCATGAGCCACCGTGCCCAGCCATCAAATTCCAATCTTTTAAGGATAAAGAATACACTTGATCATTTTAGAAAGTAGGCAGAATTTTAAGATGGCACCCAAGATTCCTGTGTAATTCCCAAGACTGTGGCTATAATGGATTTTACATTGTCATTAGGTTATTTATGTGGCACAGTTGAAATTAAGAAAAGGAGATTATCTTGGCTAGACTTGACCTATTTAGATGACCTGGGCTCTTCCTGGAGAGAGAGATTTGAAATGCAAGACAGATTCCATGTGAAGTCTCTGTTATTGACTTTGAAGATGGAGGGTACTACATGGGCATGGTCCACTCAGGAGCTGTGAGTGCCCCTTGGCTGGCAGCAAGGAAACAGAGACTTTAGTCCAATAACCACAAGGAACTGAATTCTGTGACAGTCACTGTAGCTTGGAGGAGGATCTTGAGCTCCAGTTAAGAATGTGTTATCCAGTGCGTTGATTTCAGTCCATGTGTATCTGAGCAGAGAATCCAGGCATACTGTACCCTACCTTCTGATCTACATACTGTGAAGTAATACATGAACATTGTTTTAAGCCACTGAGTTTGTGGTGGTTTATTATGGAGCAACAGAAAATGAATAAAAAACCTCACCTGTTTTCTCTTGACACTTGTGGCAGGCTAAATCACAGGAAGAGAGGGGTGTTAGTGGCAATCAAGAGGTCTAGTTCCAGAATCCCAAACTCAGGTTTGTGGTTCAGTTCTACCCAGTTACAAGCTATGTGAGTTCCACCAAATATGAAACCTCAGTTTCCTCACCTCCACAAAGGAAAATCATTATTGGTTTCTCTTACAATCGTTGAGAGGCTTATATGATATAATAAAAGTAAAGAACTAAGAATGGTGGCTGGCACATATAAGATATATCTATCTCTATCTCTATCTACCTGTCTGTCTATCTATCTATCTATCTATCTATCTATCTATCTATCTATCTATCATCTATCTATCTATCTATCTATCTATCTATCTATCTATCTATCTATCTATCATCTATCTATCTATAGATGTTAGCTATTATTACCCAGGGGAAAAAAGGGACTAGAACATTGATTTTGAGAGCTTGAAAATAGGATTGGTCATTAATCAACCAATAATTTTATACTTTTGGCAGTTTAACAATATATTATTATTATTGTTTAATCCCATGTAATCATCACTACCCTGTGAAGAAGACATTATTCACATCATTTCTTTTCAGCTTTTTGTTTTGAAATAATTATAGGCTCACATAAAGTTGCAAAAATAATACAGAGAGGCCCCATATACCCTTCCTTCAGCTAAAGATGACATCTTACATCACTGTAGTACATTATCAAAACTAGGAAACTGACTTTGGTACAATACAATTAGCTAGACAACAGACCTTACTCACCTTGCTCAAGTCTCACTGGTAATTACTTCATTTTGCAGATGAGAAAACTGAGGTTTGCTTCAACTGCTAATTTCAATTGTCCCTTGAAAGTTGTGGTCAAATTATGTGGATTTATATTATGAATTGTTTGTCTCTATTGCCTATTTGTGCTTAGTGACAGATGAGGGGGAAAATGTAGCACTGCTTGACCACTCTGACTAATGAAGACTCACCTGGACGTATAAAATTTTATTTTTGACATGAAACATGCATGCATTTTTTTCAGAGAAAGAAAGATTACATTGCATATCTTGACTGTTTGAGGGCAAGCTGACACAGATGTTGACAAGGTCACAATAACCTAGATAGATGCACAACAATTTGTGCCCTGGTGCCAAATTCCAATGGCCACAGATATCTGCAAAATAGTCTCAATTTTTCATTTAGTTATCACGAAAGGCAAAGATTCTCATATGAAATAAAGCTGAAAGTAACCTAGGAGTCAACTCCTTAAGATCTAGGTAAAACTGGCTTGAACCTCTGCCAGTTAGTCAGTGGGAGTTGTTAAGATTTCAGTGACTTATTTGCAGGGATTATATTCCCTTCCCCTTGTTTGCCTCTAATGATTCTATTCTGTCATATTGTGATTTTATATTAATAGTCTTACATATAAAAAATCATGATTTTATATCTACAATAAATACATATTATATGTATAATAAATAGAAATAATATATAATAAATATATACTATATATGGAATAAATATATATTATATACCATACATTTTTAATACATATATAATATATACTTCATATATATGTGCAAATATGTATATGTGTGTCTTTTGTCCAGTTTCTGGTTCATAGCTCTCATAGTCCTTGTTACGGTCTTTTGTTATAATGTTGGGGCGCGTTAGGTCTCAGGGGCAGGCCTTAGGAAACATAATTTCTCTTTCTCCTCTCCTCCTTTTACCTGCCCAAGACAGGACTCTAATCTGATTTTGGGTTCAAAGACCCTTATTCCGGGGATAGGGGGGTCCTGCCCTATAACCTAGAAGAAAGAAGGCTGCACAGAGAGACCAAGAAAAGTCTGAACAGACAAGCTTTGCTGGGTTTAGATCATGTGCTTTTTGTCCAGTCACATTTCCACATGGTTGTCAATCATGCCAATGTAATGAAGCCTCCACAAAAGTCCTAGAGGAGCAGGTTGAAAGCTTCTGGAGAGCTGAACAGGGGAGGTTCCTAGAGGGTGGAGCACCTGGAGAGGGTATGGAAGTTCCATGCCCTTTCCCCCTTACCTCATCCGACATGACTCTTTACCTCTATCCTCTCTATCTCTATCGTTTATAATAAACCAGTAAACATAAGTAAATGTTTCCCTGAGTTCTTTGAGCCTCTGCAGCAAATTAATTGAACCCAAAGAGAAGTTGTGGGAACCCCAGCTTGAACCTGGTCGGTCAATAGTTCCAGAGGCGTAGACTTGAGGCTGGTGTCTGAAGAGAGGGCAGCCTTGGGGACTGAGCCCCCATCCTGTGACATCTGAAACTACCTCCATGTAGATAAGATTTGAATTGAATTGGAGAACACCCAGCCGGTGTCTGCTCTTCAGTGTATGGGGAATCCTACACACCTTTGGTCACAAATGTTTTCTTCTTTGTCGATGATTGCTGTGGTTGTGTGAGAGCTGAGGAAACACAGTTTGAGAGTGTTTCCTTAAACCACATTCCCACACATAGTTTTCTGTGCTGCTCTGTATAATTGAATCTAAAACTACTTGAGTTTCATGAAAACTCTACCGGCCTCAAGTATTTTGAGAACTATAGGCTTAATAGAAGGTGTTAGAGGGAGAGTAGAGAGGTCTATATTCCATACTTGCACACAAAACAACTTCAGTCTTGGATATTAGAATTTCTCTTCCCTAAGATCCTTTGGAGCCACGGTGCTGCCAGGCAGCTCTCTCAGCATGCCTCTTGGTGTCCAGCCTTCAAACTGTGTTCTCCATTTCCTCTTCTCACTCACCTCCCCTGCCCTTGGGAGAAAAATATGCTCCATCCCTTTTCTTTCACCTTCCTCAGACATTCTAGTCTCAAATTCTTAAGCTTAGACCACTTACTCAGCTAATTACAAGTCATTTCTCCAGTAATTTTAATTCTCTTCTTAAGATGACATCTGGTGCCAGGTGTTAAAAGGACATGTTGCATTGCTATTACTTACTATTAATTTTATTATGCATTGGTTATTCATTTAACTATTTAACTTTCTAATACTTTTCTTTCTTTTGATTATTTTGAAGCCCCTGAAGGTCATTTGCCACCTTTTCACTTTCCTAGTTTTTGTATCAGGTTGTTCTGGAGCAGGGCTACTGGAGATGTTGCATCTTTTAGTAATAAATAAACCAACCTTGCTGCATCTTGAGTGAAGGTCTCCCTTTGTATTCAAGAGCTACTGATTCATCTCTTAAGATAAATAGAAGATAAACTTGGCACATATCTTTACAAATGATGCAAGCCCGGTTAGAGCCGCAGACTTAAAGGGAGCACTAGCCACTGAAAAGTTCCCAAGTGATGATTTCTCTTAGAATCCCATTAACTTCAATTTTAGATATCAGTTTACCCTCCTAGTCCTGTCTTCCTTTCTACCTGTTGACCCCACTGTGCCTCAAGCCTAGCACCAAGTTTTTCATAGGGTGAGCACCCAGCAAATATTCATTAAGTGCAGAATGGAAGAAAGTAGATATTGTAGCAAATAGGCTGAATTAGTAAGCTCGTGAAGAGCCATAACACAGACATTCTTCTGTTTCTTCTCTCCTATATTAACCCCCATGTGGTGTAAGTAACCAATCAACTGGTCCCTTGGAAAGCGAGGTTGTAATGTGAGTTGAACATTTGTAACATATTTGTTGTTATGACAGGGAGAAACCAGTAATGGGTTCAATCACTCAAGGAAAGCACTACACCCCTTAATATTGTTTGCATCATGATCGTGTCTGGAGAGCAGTTGGCACCTATCTATCCTTTGCATTCCAACCACACATTCTGGGGAAAAAAAAAACCTTCCTTTTTTCACACTCTTAAAATGCCTTTTAGCTAAATCTCACCCAGCACCAAGAGTGGGTGGCACGCATATGCCAGCGATGTCTACTGTCACTCCTTATAAGCTCAGTGTTGTCATGTTTGATGGGAAGCCCTGGTTATGGTGGGCATAGCTTCACGGATTGTGTTGACTGAAGTGACAAACAGTCTAATGTAATTAGTGTTGGCTGAGCACTGGGGATTCCTTATTGAAGGAGGTTTCTTTTCTTTTAATGTAAACCTCAAGTTGATTTTGGGGAAAGACCCTGGATCACACTCAGGCCAGGTGGGTCAGCTGCTGCCATGTGGGGTGTGAAGTCTGGTGTGATAATTCTAGAAGCTCCACTTTTTTTTTTTTTTTTTTCTTTGAGATGGAGTCTCACTCTGTTGCCCAGGCTGGAGTGTAGTGGTGGGCTCTTGGCTGACTGCAACCTCTCCCTCCCAGGTTCACACGATTCTCCTGCCTCAGCCTCTCAAGTAGCTGGGATTACAGGTACATGCTAACATGCCCAGTTAATTTTTTTTTTTTTTTTTTTTTTGCATTTTTAGTGGAGATGAGGTTTCACCATGTTGGCCAGGCTGGTCTTGAAATCCTGACCTCAACTGCTCTACCCCCCTCGGCCTCTTAAAGTGCTGGGATTACAAGCTTGAGCCACTACGCCAAGCCTAGAAGCCTCACTCTTAAGGGTTTACAATACATAGTCACCTGGGCGCTTTCATATGCATGGGTGTGGCTGGCCAGGGCTCCCATTATTTCAGCATGGATATTAGGTGGTCACAAGGGATAGTTTCTCTCCTTTCCCCACTTTATTCATTTTCTTATTTATTTATCCAGTAACATTTCTACACTACTCCACACCGTCTGCACCAAGCACAGTGCTAAGCACTGGAGATACAACACTGGAAGGTAGAGGCATGATCCTTGTCCTTTTGTTGCATTTCATAATCCTGTTTTGTAACCGTCCATCTCTGAATCTGTCTTCCAGTAGATGGTAAGTGCAATGAAGGAGCCAATGGTCAGAATGTTATGGTGTTCATATAACACATATGTAACACATGTGAAGCATATGCAACATAGCTTATAGAACACTTCCAGGGGTTACTGAGTTTTAAAGACAAGGAGTCATGTAGGAGAATTATAGGAGGTTTGCAGAAGGGAATGAGGAAGGGAGGACCTTCCAGATGGAGGGTACAGCATGAACAGAGACCCACAGAAGAGGAGCACCATGGGATGCATGGTGTTATAAGCCATGTGGAGATGCTGAATGAGGCAGAGGAGTAAGAGATGAGACTAGAGGGAATGGAGGGGCCAGGCCGTGGAAGGCCTGTAGGTCAGGCTTAGAAGTGTGGACTTTACCTTGAAATCTATCTTCAAGTCTTTATCTTGAAGGCTTTGGGGAGCCAAGACTAAATGAATTAGCCCCAGACCTCGTTCTGTAACATGCCCATCAGACAGCAGTAGGTAATCTTGTATCCTAACTCCCCTGGCTCACTCCAATCTCGTTGGTCTCCTCTACGGCACTGGGGATTTTTCACTGGTCAAAGGTTGCTGACATCATCTATTGCTCAAGGCTCTCAATCTTGCTCCCCACCCCCACCAGAGCCAGGCCTGTGGGCTTGCAGCTTCTGTTCCCATTTCAAAGCTGGGCATTGATAACCTGTTGACTTTATCCAGTCTCTACGGTGCTCCAGGAGAGTTCTGTGGGCTCTAAATTCTAGTTTTCTGTTCTGAGGAAAAAAATCTTCATCTCTTAGTTTTTTTTTTTTTGCCCCAGGAGTGTGTCTTTGTTTTCCATACTGGAAAATGATTTCCATACTGGAAAATGTTTAGTGAGCATGTACTATGTGCAGGGAATTGTGCTGAGCATTGTGCTGAGCATTTTCATACATGTTATCTTATTTAATCCTCCCAATCACGCTGCAAGGAAAGTTTCATTATTTCCCATACGTAAAACAACTGAGTACCAGATAGGTCAGGTGAGTTCTTCAAGGACCCATAGCTAGTGAGTAATGAATGTGGATTGTGCTCCATTCAACCTGACTTCCCGAGCAGACTGTAGGGAGAGTCTGGGGGTGGGGAGAGAGGCTGGGGCTAGCACACTCGTCTTAAGCATTTATTAGCAGAAAAATAAATGCAATATCTAGTACTGGGCTGAACACCTGTTTCATCCCATTTGTTAACCTTGGTCAACTAGTAGTGGCCGTCTGGAGAATTTGGCTCAGAAACAGTGCTGAGATTGATTAGCTACATGTGGTATAGGTGGAGATAGATAGTGTCTATCCAAATGCCATATATTTGACAAACTTAGGTATTGATAGGAAGGGTGTGACCACAGTGACACTAGACAGGGGTATAGGGAACAGCCAGTTGGGTTGCTATTAGAAGACCTGATTCCAGAGCTACACCCAACTTTTCTCCTTTGATTTTCAGAGTTGCATTTGCCAATTCTTCAGTCACCTATTGATATACTAAAGGACTACATGCTTGCAAATTAGCTCAGCAAGTATCTTCATCTGGACATTTTTGAAGGAAACATATTTTAAGAAAACACATGCCTTGTGGTGCTCTATGCTTGATATAATTAGGTAATAAGCATTCAGCCCAGCCAGGCTTAATGTTAAAACCTTAATAATAGTGATTCTGCATGGATAATATCCCCCAATCCTATAAGTTATCACCATTTGTGAGCCCCATTGCTATTACCTACTGGGCACCTTTTTCTCGTCTTCTTAACTGTATGTTTAGGGAGAGAGTTTCACAACATTACAGGCTTGGAAGGCACAGTCAGAATGCTAAAAAAGCCATCAACCCTCAGATGCTGCCTTCTTAAAGTCTCAGCAAGGTGAGCAGTGCAGCTAATACCTTATGCACCCTCCTACATGTGTGCAATTAACATTTTATCTGCCCTATGTCTTAAGTCACAGCTTTGTCACCATTTCCTGGAGGCTGAAGGACTTTAATTACAGAAGCGATGCACTCATCCACTTCCTGCTGTATTCTGATGTCACCACCTCTGAGCTCCAGAGAGAGGTCAGGCTGATCCTGGGAAGTCATGTGGCTCAAATCCAATATTTTAATTTAGAGACTCAGTAAGTGGCTTCATCAATTAAGATTGGCTGCACTTGCAGCAGACTTGCCGGGCCACAGCTGAAGCTTTGATTCATTTCATTTCTTACTGACCCCATCACAGAGTGGAGGGATGGCCAACATTTCACTGGGTTGTCGAGAGCTGCCAGATTTAAAAGGAAGACTAATGATTGAGGAGGATTCTAAAGGGTAGGATTGGCTTTTGAAATGACAGCACATATGTCATGCTGGCTAAATGATGGTGCTTAATGGGGGTCCAGGAAAAGAGACACACATTATTTTATAGTTTGTTAGCAATTAATAAATCCCATCTCAGTGAATTAGCCCAGATCAGGTTTGGTTTTTGCTTTGGTTTAAGTTAACTACAAGTAAGTGGAAGTTCTTCTCCATTTGGTTTTTTAGGGGTCCAGGGTCTTTCCATCTTTTGACCCTATCAGGTCCATACCATTTGCTCCAAGAGAAAAAGATAATGGAGGAAAATGCTACCTTTTGGAGGTTGAGGTTGGGGCTGACTCTTTCTTCCTTTCAACCTCAGGTCAGGATTAATCTTGGGGCCCAGGATGATGTTGGGCCTGCAGAAGCATATGTGTGGGTGAGGGAGTTGAAGTCAGAAGGAGGAGGAAGGAGTGACGTTGGTCCAAGCATAGTAACAGGAGTAAATTGTGGGAGCCAGGAGGGTCAAAACCGATCTCATTTCTTTCCCAAGCCCACAAGACCCTGCTCTCTGCCAGTAGGACAATGAGGCTATAATGAGCTAATTCCTGTTCCCCAAATTTAAACCTTCTATTTCAGCAGATCATCCGGTTGACAGTGCTCAACTTCATGGAGCCAGGGAACATAAGTCCTGTGGGGAAAGTTCTTTTTGGCAAAGACAGCATCCTGAGAGCATTTGTATAGCTCTCAGCTCTACACATAGTCCTTTGGAATTAATACCACACAATCAGATTTTTGTAAAGGGATGCAGAGGCTAATGACTCACCCCTAATATTATTGGTCTTAGAGGAAACATAATTTAGAATATTGTTTTAGCAGAGACACCATAGCTGCTTAAAATACATAGTGGCTATCATTTACATTTGCTGCCCGGTTATTATCTTGCTTATTTACAAAGAAAGTGGCTAGCTGTCACCCCAGCTTTCTTCCATAGTAAATCATGAATAATTTTGTTAAGGTTTGTACTTTGAATTTAAACATAACTGGGCCATTATGACCGGCTGCCACCATAAACAGGCATATGATTTGCATGTCTACATGAGCAAATCGGAGCTGCAAGCGAGGGCGGCCTCACATCAGTACATTACTCTGCCTCCCCTCCATCGTGCAGAATTAACAGCTGCCAGGGAAATCGATTCATAACTGAATGTCTAATCGAAGAGTTAGGACAGGATAATATACAGTTGCCAAAGTGAAGTTTGATATGAAACTTAAATCTTGTCTCTGGCTCCAGACATCGTGGTTGGAAATGCAAATTGTTCCTTTTAAGACTCACTTGCAAATGGAAGGAGCAATTTCTGAGTTAATGGACACCTGGGAATTTCCCCCTCCCACTGGCAATTGGAGGGTCAGATTTATTACCAAGTTATCGGGCCCAGGACTCCTCTCGTTTTCCACAACTTTCACCCCCATCAAGGAAGCTGTGTTTGGATTCCATCAAGTTCTTAAACTTATACTTGTATTAACTTTGAATGATTCTAGTGGAGCGTGTCACTAGCTGTGGCAGGATTATTTATGAGTTAAATGATTCTGACTCAGTTAGAAAAGCACTTGAGCTTCTAGCCCTGGTGGAAGGAAACAGAATTGACAGCGTGGCTCCTCAGGGAAGCTCGTTGTTTATCATGACTGTTGTCACAGAAGCATTTCCTCAGAGATCTGACAGCAGACCCCCAGGGAACTGGGCCTCAGGTGGCACTGGCTTGGCAGAGACCCCTTCTATGGGCATTGGTTATGGATGGGATGAAGAGGGGTGTGTGTGTCGGGGGGGATGTATTTTTTACCACTTCTTTTTGAGTAGCCAACTTTGATATCCCAGTGGGTGCATATTTAAGGTATCTGCAAGGCAGGAGAACCCATCCAAAATGTTCTTTGGAAAGTTTTGGTATGTGAAAGAAAACGTCCAGGTAATCATTCTAGGAGAACCAAGAACCACCTTGGCTGCTCTCAAACGTGTTTTCTGATTTATTATTTAAATTGGCATTGATTGGGTTGACGTGTGCACCATCACCTTGCATTACTTGAGCCTCTAAATGTCTTATCAGGACCTTATCAATGGCCCAGCTTCATGTATGAACCAGCTGGGTGAGGCAAGAAGGCCAGGGAAGGAGAAAGGCAGGAGCAATCCATTAGTGGAGAGCACTGAGTCAGAGCCAAGATGCTAACACTGCGGTGGTTCTCTGTCTAACACTCGCCCTATTTCAGGTAAAACCATAGTACTATGGAAGGCAAAGTTCCCTGGATCAAGGGCCAGGGATGCTAGGTCTAGTTTTGGTCTTCATCATCAACCTGATATAAGATCTCAGACTGTTCACTATTGTCCTATGTAAATATAGCTGCTTTCTCATTGGCAACTTCATCCAATTTTCCTCCTTGGGTTGTGGTAGTATCTATGGAAAGGCAAACAATGAAAGCACTTCGAAAAGTAAAAAATGCTTGCCTAAATCTTCTTAAGAGTACAAAGCTGGACCATCTGAAGCCAAATCCTACACTGCAGCAAATATATTAGGGTAAGGCTTTCATTCTTAGGCAATTTATTGGAAACTATTTTTTAAATTCCTTGTTTTATATAAATGGATGTAATCATCAGAATTGTACTATGTCAGAGTAATTTTTTCTGAAATGATTTAGGAGATAAGAACCAGATAGACTAAATTACACCTGTTGTAGTTGTTTATTTGAGAAACACACACACACACACACACACATGCAGAAACACACATACACATATATATACACACACATACATACACATTTGTTGAGAAGTTGTCTCATAGACTAATTGCAATTAATAGGACTCTGATCTCTTTCCTATTTAAACCACTGATTTATGTAGCAAGACAAATGCAAACCTGGGATGTAACATACTGACTAAGAGAAATAAATGATTTCAAGTCAACAGCATGACAAATGGTCAGAACAAGCATCCACCCTCTGGTTATTACAACCTTTTATTATGATCTATCATTAAGCAACCCAGCATTTCATATAATGTGGAAGTGATTAATTTACCAGAAACAAGTGAGGGTGCGCAGGTCTTTTACCTTCTCTGAAAATAAAATGGAAATTGATTAGGCAAACTTTTTGATTATGACCTGGATAACTTGTACCTTCCTCCTTCTTGTTGTATACTGAAAACCAACCACACAGTTGGTCCCAGCTAAAAAACAAAAACAAACAAAAAAACCTAGAGAAAAATCTAGTCTATCTTTCTCTTTGCACAGATAAGGATACTATGGCCCTCTTAGAGGAAGTTGAAAACAAGAAATCTTGACCTGTAGAGCTGAACTATGTGTCTGGCACATAATAGATGCTCTATAGGTGTTTGTTTGATGATGAATCTTCGGGATGAGGAACTTTCAGAGCAGAACACAATCAAGTGGGAAAATAATGGACTTGGCCGGGAATCGCAGGGCTGCAAATGGGAGTCAAGATATCTGAGTTTTAGACCCAAGTGATACTAGCAACATCTTATATGAAGCATATCACTTCCTTTAGCCTAAGTTTCTGCTGTTTTCATTGTGAATAATACTTTCTGTTTTAGCTAACTTAGACCAGTGCTTTAGGGTAAATGAGAAAAGAGGCATCAATGCGCTTTGGAAAATGTCATCTAGTCTCCTCTCTAGTTAGTGAGCTTGTCGTGTAGATGAATCAGAAAGATCAGCCTGTCTTTAAAGTAAGACTTAGGAAGCAGCAGAGATAGCTAAGTGAGCTATTCCGCTGATGGCTAAAGTTAATGGCTGCTATTTATTTATTTCTTTTCAAATCTTCTGGTATGGGAATGAACTTATCTAGATCAGAGCTGAAGGATGGAAATCAGTCTAGGATATTTTGATAATTACAGTGTATGTATTGTGAGCCTTTTAAGATAAAATACTGGGCTAGGATAGAATTTCAATTTTCTGGGAGTTCAGAATCTAAGATTTTCAGAATAATATGCCTGGAGCACAGGGCAAAAATAATGAACCTACCAAAGAGAGAGAGGGTTAATCCTTTTTATTTAAAAAGCTCTCAGTTTAAGCCAGGCAAGGTGGCTCATGTCTGTAATCCCAGCACTTTGGGCAGCTGAGAGAGGTGAATCACTTAAGCTCTGGGGTTTGAGACCAGCCTGGGCAACTTTGTGAAACCTCATCTCTACAAAAAATTCAAAAATTAGCTGGGTGTGTTGTGCACACCTGTGGTCCCAGCTACTCGGGAGGCTGAGATGGGAGGATGACTTGAGCCCAGGAGACAGAGGTTGCAGTGAGCTGAGATTATGCCACCACACTCCAGCTTGGGTGACAGAGTGAGACCCTATCCCCCCCACCAAAAAAGAAAGAAAGAAAGAAAGATCTCAATTTTTAACAGTATGCTTACAGGTTTCTCTGTTTCCTCTATCAATGCTTCAGAAATAAGAGATGAGCTCTGTTATATGAAAAGTCAAATTTGACAAAAGCAGTTCATTGAGGGATGGATATTTATGTTTTTCTATTAGATTCAGCCAGATTACCAGTTATCCTTGAGCATTTAGAAATATGAACATATATATTAAAATTTTATTGAATTTCTATAATTTTACAGTTGTATACCTAAGCACCAGTGTCTGAATGGTGTGACAATCCCATGAACACATCCATTTTTTGTTCCACTTGAAATTTGTCAGATAGCCACAGGTTTCCTTAATACAATTAAAGTAGAAGTCAAATAATTGCAACATGAGATTTAAACCAGGAGTTCCCTTTGATTGACAATAGACTGAAAACACTTATTATTGGGTCTCCCATCTCTCTAGCATTATGGTATTTTCTTTGTTTTAGTTGGTCATGCTATGACCGTAAGAGAATGCCCTCGTACAGAGTCCAGTCTCATCTCTGAAGATAATGTCTTTATTTGAAAATGAAAATAATCTACTTGGCCACTGTGCGTGTGTACACTTTTTGGTAGGAATGGTTGTGGTACCAATGAGGACTTTCTTAAGACCAGATGTGATTCTCAAAAATCTCATTCATTTCCCCCATCATTTTATCAGACTGGGACCTCTCACAGACAATCACTATAACTAATTGTATGAGATGTCCATTTTTTCCAGGATCAGTTTGAAGTGATTCAAATATCAGGACTTAAAATTTAACCCTTGTTACATATATTATCTTTTATATCTTTTATTAATGAAGGCAAATGTTTACTTTTTTTTTTTTTCTTTGCTCTCTCTACTCCAAGTCTGGAGGAAGTGGACTCTACCTGATATTATCTGGACTTTCCGAGGGTGCATATTTTCAAGAAGGAAGAATGGTTTCCTAAGGCTGGTGTTTCTCAAATTGAGGTCCAAGCACTTCCTGCCTAAAATCAAATATGAGTCCAGTTAAAAATACAGATCCTTGGAGTCTACTGAAAACTTAATGAACTAGAAACACTAGGATTGTGACTCAACAATCTAAATATACAACAGACTCCCCATATAATTCTTATGCATGCTAATGTTTGAAAACCACCACTGCAGGCTTTAATAAAGTCCCATGCATGTACAGTCCCATGTTGCAGAAGAAATTGATGGTGAGGAAGGGGACAGCATGCTCCTACAGACTAGAAGAGGATGCCAGGACAGGGTTTGTGCTTCTAGATAGTTACACAGAGAACTTCTATTCCCTCTAAAAATCTCTCTTCAGCCAGTCTACTGGTTACTTTCTGGTCATTCTCCCATTTAGACAAAGTTCATTTTGATTGGATGGCCTAATGCTGCAGGTGCTTCAGATATAGATGTGGGGTTAAGGAACAGATACATGAATACTATAGCTCACCTTCCCTTTGGTTTTAGCAGAGTATCCCCTTTGCTGAGATTTACCTTTCCCTCAATCTCATCAAGTCTTTACAATTTGAACATTTTCCTCTTGTTCGAAGAAATGCATCAACTGTTACTCTGCAACTTATGTTGATGGGTGTGCATGGGCTGTATCATGTGCTAAAATCCTACATTAGCTTTGGTACAATACTCTTGACTCTTTCACTCAACACAAATCCATCAAAACCTCTTTTCCATCACCACTTACCCCTTAGCGAGTTAAGGAAGAGTCCTGCCCCCTTTAATAATGTTTTGAATCATTTTTATTCCCAACTCAGAAAGTGTGCTGCTTGATTACTCTGGTTGCTATAGCTACAGGTCTAATTTTCCTCCAGATCTGTCTTTTGGTGTCATATGTTCTCTATATGTTTGATCTGTAAGGGAGTTTTTCAGATATTCATCTAGTAGGTATCCTAAGGGAATAAGACATTAGGACATCAAAGTGGGCCATTCCTAGGCTTAGTTTCAAAAAATAACCACCAGCATTCCTGATGGTATATTTAGGAGAAAAATACTAAAAATCAATTTTCCCAAATTCTTCTAGTAGTTCTCTATACATTCCTCTTTTCTTTGCCTAAATATTTTCAAGAATTTTTTTGTAGTCTGTATGGTCAGCTTTTATATAATAAATCTTAATGAATCTCTTAAATATTTCCCAAAACTTCTCATCTACATTGGCAGTTACATTGGCTTTATTTTAATTTTTCCTTCCTCCTGAGGTCTTTCCTTTCTTCTTTTCTTTATTTAACATGAGAATGCAGATTTTCCTTGTAGGACACTGCAATGTCCACCAGTAACAAAATAGTTGTTTTAAAATTGTCATGTTACTATTCTTTGCTTACTAGGGCAATCGTGTGGCTTAAATTATTTGGAGGATTACTCAGCAATTCAGTTAGAAATAGTGATTGGTCAGTGTTCTTCTTTTATATCTGATGCAATCTGGTCCTAATATGTTGTTTCAAAAATATCCCAGTTCCAAGGAGAATTCTTACGTTGCAGGATTCCAACTCACTCAACAAAAACAACTTTAGGAACATCATCTGAATTGGCATTACCAGTTCAATCTTCCCACAAGGCAAAGACTATTGTGTGATTTAGCTACTTCCCTGTTTTGGAAGATTTCCAGCTTTATTTTTCTTGTTTAAGTGGCTTGTTTTAACAAAATCACCCAAAGATTTGAAAAGAAAAGACAAAATGAATGGCAAATTTATGGGCAATTTGGGCTTGACCTAGTGTGGAGGAGAGTTTGTTACTATCCTGGCCAGGGTGGACATGAGAGTTTGGAGTTCTTTAAGGAGGAATTTCAGCAAAATTACAGTTGAAATGATTAGTGCAGTCATTTGAAAACAACCACACATTTTTTTAGCTTACCTTGTGTCTTTGTGGATTTACCTATTCATGCACATGGGTAAAGTTAGGTTGACAGACTTGTCAAACTGTGAAAGGCATATGCTATAAGGCTTTTTAATGCTTGATGAGGCAGAAACTACGTGAACAAATTCATTCTTGGGATTTGTAAATAAATGCATTAAATGCCTTGAATATTTAATTCACTTGTTCCTAATAATATTTGTTGACATGGAAGATAATAAAGTGTAATGACTCCTAACCTCTTAGTGGGAATAATTCTTAAGAGCTATCATTAATTTGGAAAGTTTTAGAAAAAGTTGGGTTTCAGCAGCTAATAATAAATGGGCTGTCCTTCTCTCGAGAAAAAAAAATATAACCTAGCATTTGTGTACTCCTTAGAAGCTCTACTTTTAGACTTTTGTGGACTATCTTTTGCTTATCCTGTCTACTCTAGATTCCTTAGTATCAGGGTGTTAACTGTGAAGACAACCACAAAATGCAAAAAAGGAATTATATCTGAGAAAGTATCTACAAAACTCAAAACACTTAAATGCACCAAATGATTATCTCCAAGTTAATGAATCCAACAACAGAACAAGTTGTCTTTCCAATCTGATTTTCTAACAAAAACTCCATTAAGGAATTCAGCAATGGTAAAAGACCATAGCATTTGTCTACATAGAAAAACATAACTGTGGTTGTAGAAGCCAATAACTGGATTTTCCTCTGTATCAGTATAACTTCATAGCAAAGAGAATGTAATTATTATTATTTAGCTAAAACTGGGAGAACTAGAAAGTCTGTCACACTTATTTCTTCAATAGTAGCATGAGGCCCCAGTGTGGTTGACTTTTTGATACTCTTGGTGGCAGAGCTTTTGGAGAAACTTGATCTTGGTAGGGAATAAAATCTAAGAATGAAGGAATCATTTGACTTGGGTTTCTCTGAGTTCCTGCCGTGTCCTAAAACTCTCTGAATTGCCAGAAAAAGAGTACATGACTTTGAGTGTACTTAATTTTTGTTCGATTTCTTTAAAAATTGGAAATCTGAACATGTGATAAATCTCTAATTAATCAAATCATTGGTTAGCCTGGAGAACTGCTTTTGGATCTTGACGGATGACAGAGAATCTCTCTTTGTGCTATTTTTGTTCTGCCATGGATCTCCTTCCAGCAGGCACTTCTCTGTACTTTCCTGTGTAGTAACATTTACAGTGTTTATTCAGTTGTTTTGCTGGAAGGGCTTCTCTTTTCTCTTTTTTCAGTGTGAGGAATTGTTGACCTTTTTTGTACACAGCATTTAATGAGGTCCCCTTGCAGCTAAATGAACCCAGATTCAAACGCTGGTCATTCAGGTGATTGGGAAAAGAGCTGTGCAGCCAAACTATATGACTCAGACCCCAGAGAAATTTGTCCTCTGAAGGAATGGGAATTAGTCCCATGTAATTTGCAATGTCCTTAAATCTGGGCCTTACATTCTTCATTGTGTCAAGGTCCACCATCTCTTAATAGTCCCTGAGATAGCAGAGATGATTATATCTTAGATAAATCCTTTATAAGTTATTTGGGTAGGTAAACAGAAATAGAGAAAAAGAAGCCAACATATTTTGTTCGCAGCCTTTGAAATCCATATCCAGAAAGTAGTCTTTAAAATCTGTATTATTTTATTGCCATATCATAAATTTCTCTGAGTTCTATATTACTCTGAAAGTACCAATCTGTTATAATGTTACATATTATCGCAAGGATTCAGAAATACTCAGGTCAAATTATGGCTGCTAAAACTACCTCCACAGAAAGTTCTTGGGTATTAACTTGGAAAGAAATTTGTCTTTTTCTTATTTTCAGAATTAGAAATGGATTCCACTGTGTCTTATCCAAGAGAAATAAAGAGGGTCTCTATTTCTAAAATAGAGCACTCCTTGTATCTTATCATATTTATCTAAATAGATGGGTATAGTGGTTTCAGAGCTTCACACCTTTTCAGAAAGCATGAGAACTAAGTTGTGCCTGTCTTTTCTAGAACATTTATTTTTCAAGTCATGTTCTAACTAGGCTGCCATTATGGACATTAAATACACCAAAAACCTTCGGCTGATCAGAAGCATACTGATCTTACTTTATTCATTAAAGATTTACGAAATGCTGAACATTTGCCAGTTCTTAAACCATACAATCAGGATTAAAGAAGACATGGTTCCTTTCCTTAAAGAGCTTATAGTGGAGAATAAAATCAGCCAATAGTGAGAACAAAGTATTATGAGCAGTGATGGTAACACAAGGACCACAGAAAAGGGCCATGATACCCCCTTGGTGAGAGTTGAGAAGAGAATGTCAAAAAAGTCTCATTGAATGAAATGACACCTAAGGGCAAATAGAAGATGCTGAACAAGAGTGGAGCATAGCAAAAGTTTATCAGGTAAAAGGAAGAGCATATGGAAAGAACCACATGCTAGAGAATATATAGAAAAATATAGTTGTTCAGCAAGATTGGAGAGTGAGCTGCCTTGAGGCAAGCAGGTTGTTTCATTAACTAAACAATTTTGACTTTATTCTTGGAGCAATGGGAGGCTCCTGACAGGTTTTAGGGTGCTTTAATAAAACTTGTGTCCTAGATCACTCTGTTTAGAATAGATGGAGGGGAGCAGGATTGGAGGCAACAAGACCATTAAAAGGCAAGAGATGATGATGGTCTAGATTGGGACAGGATTATATTGAATGTGAGGGGGCAGCTAAGTAGGATGCCTAGGTGTGGGCTAGGATATTTGGATTGAATTGCAGGATCAGACTCCTTTTGGAAATATGGTAGTCATGAGTTTTGAGTTCGAAGTTTTAATTTGGATTTTCAATATATTGCATAATTGTCCTTAAGGAAAAAGAATTAGTAAAGAGGTTGTGCCCAGTTAGATGATGCTTGCTTGAGAGAGAGAGAGCATGTGCATGTGTGTGTGTGTGTGTGTGTGTGTCTTAGTTGCAGACAATAATCCCAGGACATACATGCTTTAGGCAGAAGACAGATGAGCACAGACCCAAAATGTAGATGGTGAGGAAACTGTCTAGCAGGAGCTAGCGGCTGGAACTTGAGGACCAGACGGTGAAGATGAGGGGCAAAGCACACAGCTGTGAGGATAGGACTGAGTTCTCCAGTGGCTTTGTCCATTGCTCAGCAACTTTGGCTGCACTTCCCAGGCAAAAAGTCCAAGGAGAGGCTGGTAAATGTCCATGGTTTTAGCTCAACCACTGAAAGGCTGGAGATGTAAGTGTTGCCATCAATTGATAACGTAATCTACCCCACATTAAGTGTTTCACGCATACTTAGTAGTAGAGTGTCATGAAGACTTCTCAGACGGGAAGGCACCTAAGTAAAATCTTGGAGGGCAAGTGAAAAAGTTGCTAAGATTGGGGAAGCAGGTATTCCAGGTAGAGAAACATTTTAAAGAGTCACATTTTTAATGATAAAAGAATTCTCCCTATATGCCTAGAAATTGTTTAAGTACAGGTTTAAGACATCACGAACCAAATAGTCCTTCAGAAATGAATTCTAATTTGTACAAAGTTATTGGGCAAAATCAAAGCTACTAATACATTTGTAAAAGATCATAGACATAATCTAAACCAGTGGTTCCCAGGAACAGTCTAGTGCAGTGAAGAGAGGCAGGCTCTGGAGGTGGACTGGCTCGACAGGGACTTCAGCTCCCCACTTACTGGATGTATATCCTCAGGCAAGTTTCTTAACATCTCTGGGCTTAAATTTCCTTAGCTATAAAAGCAAGGTAACAGCAGTGCTGAGCTCACTTGGCAACTGCTCTCTACACATGAGTCACTCTTGTTATGTTTTTATTATTCCTAAATTCTCATCCAGGGATCAATTGGTTTGGGATCACTAAGAGAGGTTTTGTAAAATTGTTTTTGATTCTCCAACCACAGGATTTTTGGTTCAATAGAACAGAGGTAAAACACAGAAACATGAACTTTTAAAACACATGGGCTAGTCTGGGATCTAGGGCACATTGTAAGCGAAGAAAGTTGACCCAGAAGAGATTAAGTTACTTATCTGAGGTGACATAGGAAATAGAGACAGAGGCAGGTTCAAGAACAAGGTGCACTCACTGTTAGTTCTGGGTTTCTCATCTCCTTCCCCATCCTCATCTTTCTAAGCTTTGGGGAGATATTTTCAGTTAAACAAAATCGTTATGTATGGAACACAGAGACTGTATTAAAGGAGCTATAGTAAAAAAGAAATCAATTACACACATCAGAAAAATATGAAGCTAGAGGGAATTTAATCCCAGGTGGTAGAAACATAGGCATATGTAAAATGTGGTATAATTGTATAAGAAGATGCTACTGAAGTGCATAATAAGCCTAGGCTGACTGGATAAATGTTAGTCATAATGCTAAGTGATGTATGGTAAAAACATATTGCTCTCTGATAAATACCCAATATGAAGGTGTCTTTCAATTATAAATTCCTAACTAGAAATTGTCAGGCTACCTATGCCTGTTATAATATTTATTTCAAAAACCATTTATAAAATAAAGCATGAATTTGGTTTAGGTTTTTATTTTATACATAAACTATGTTTATAAATACATATACATGTATACCTATTTCCATGTATTTATCTGTCTGTATGTCTATGTCTATCTATCTATCTATCTATCTATCTATCTATCTATCTATCTATCTATTATAGCAAAAGCTTCTACCCCCTTATTATTTCCTTTCTTTCCCGAGGGGAAGTTCTTTGCTTTCCAAGGGTATCTGATTTTGAGCAATGCTTTTAAAAAAGTTTCTGTTGATATTTTTTTCTGAATAAAATGATAAGTACATATTACATACTACTTTTGTTCAATATATATGAAACTATTTGAACAACTCTTCCTAAGAAATATTTCTGGCTTAGAATGGGCCTCTAGTTTCTGGCACATGGTAGAAACTTACTGAATGGTACTTGGGTGAGTAGGTAAATGAATAAATAATCCAGTGAGTCAACTGAGATTATCGGAGGGAAGGCTAGCACTAAGAACTAGAATTGGAGAGGGTAGCTCTGAGAACCTAGATTGAAGGCATATATGAAATGCCTCCTCCAAGGTCCTTCACTTCCACAGAACATATATCTGTGCTCAAGGACCACATTCCCAGGAGAGAGCCCCTGATGCCTACCCCAAGGTGACCACTTTGAATAACAGTCCCATCAAGATTATATCCAATGGGGGTGAGAAGGTTTCCCAAAACACAGTTGGCTTCTTCTCAGAAGAAAGCAGATGGATGCTGGGAAGGCAGAAACCAAAGAGGTCCAATACGTCACTGAGGAGAAAACCCTCCTTTTAAGCTCAAACAAACAACATCAAATTACCAAGCGAAGAAACGTTAAAATATTGCTTTCTTTGCAGTCAATTTTTAAGCTTATTTGGAAATGTAAGTTGTCCACACAACATTAGTTTATTAGTCCGTTTTCTCAAGAAACACTTGAGACTGAGCGATTAATAAATAAAAAAGGTTTAATTGGCTCATCATTCCACAGGCTGTACAGGAAGCATGATGCTGGCATCTGCTCAGCTTCTGGGGAGGCTTCAGGAAATTTACAATCATGGTGGAAGACAAAGGCAGAATGAGGTGTCTCACAGAGGAGGAACAGGAGTAAGGGAGTGGGGCAGCGGGAGGTGCTACACCCTTTTAAACAACCAAATCTCGTGAGAACTATCATGAGAACAGCACCAAGGGGATGGTGTTGAACCATTCAGGAGACATCCACCCCCATAATCCAGTCACCTCCCACCAGGCCCCACCTCCAATATTGGGGATTACAATTCAACATGAGATTTGGGGGGAGACACAGATACAAACCGTATCAATTAGTAAAGGCTGACTGACAGCATGGAAACAATAGAAGTCCTAATCCTCTTGTATGTACCCCGAGAAGACATGCTGTGTCAGCTTTATTCACAACAGACTCTGGGTTCTTTTTTTTGAGACAGAGTCTCGCTCTGTCGCCCAGGCTGGAGTGCAGTGGCGCAATCTCGGCTCACTGCAAGCTCCGCCTCCTGGGTTCACGCCATTCTCCTGTCTCAGCCTCTCCCAGTAGCTGGGACTACAGGTGCCCGCCACCACGCCCAGCTAATTTTTTTGTATTTTTAGTAGAGACGGGGTTTCACCGTGGTCTCCATCTCCTGACCTCGTGATCCACCCGCCTCGGCCTCCCAAAGTGCTGGGATTACAAGCATGAGCCACCGTGCCCGGCCGGACTCTGGGTTCTAAGAAGGGCATGGTAGACTGGAGAACGTCTCGAAAGGTCAGAACAGTGAAGTGCCAAGAAAATGTCTTAGTTGGTAAATTTTTGAAAAGACCAGGATAAGGACAGACATTAAAGCTTGGATGGGAGGAGTGTCTGATCTATCCAGGAAGCTGGTCACAGACTAGTGCCTCAAAGTCAGAAGAAAGCAGCTTTAGCCCATCTTTTAGGAACATGGACTTTGCAGTGAGATCAACCCATAATAAATCCCAGCTTTCCCACTGGCTGGCTATACAACCTGGGACAAACCACATAATCTCTCTGAGTCCCAAATCTCTTTTCTCTAAAATAAAGATTATTATAGCACCTATCTTAGTACATCTCCATGAAGACTCTATGAGCCAATGTTTATAAAGCCCAAGTTCTATGCCAGTCATAGGGTTAGTAGTTCAATGTATGGTAGCTGTTTTTATTATTTACTTTATGAAGTAGCCCATTTCCAATCACAGGAATGTTAAGCAGAGATTGGATGTGTCCTGCCATCAGAGACTCAATAAAAGGGAAGCATGCAACTGACCAGGGTTAAATTTGATAAAGCCTAAGATCTTCATGACCCTTTTGATAGAGAAATAGGACTGTGAATCATAAAAAGCCTAGCAGCAAAACTTTATTGGTTAGGAATTTAAGATTTTAAAAATTATATGGGTTATGGTCCATGAGAAGAAAAAAAATCTTCCAGAATTCCCTATATACATTATCATATTTACCGATAATTCTGGAAACAAGAAGAATTAAGCACAGGATGTCAAGATCTCATCAGTTTTACCAATTCCTCATGATTAATTACCATGGAATGGGAAAGGTAACCTATGAGGGATGCAACTAATAATTTTGAATCTTGAAGACCTGTTTTTCAGAGCCATTTACAAGGTGGATGTGATACATGTTAATTGCCATTATCCCTGATTATAGATTATATAATGGTCCTATCTGAATCCAGGGAGATGTTGTGATTTGCTGTGTTCAACTTTGCAGGCGGATGAAGGCTTGATTGTAGCCCTGTCTTGGTACTACTTTAGGTGGATGGCTCTTGTGTTTGTTAGATGCGTCTCAGTGTAGGTATGAGACAGAGCGGGGACTCCTGTTAGTGGCCTGCAGGCCCCTGCAAGCAGGGAAATCAAGGAAAATCTTGGGCTCCTTAAAGGGAAATTCCATGCACCTAGTTAGCCCTAAGAAGTAAAGGATAAATCTAATTAGCAAGAAGGTAATGATGGCTAAAAATGATAGCCAAGGAAGCTAGAGTCACGCCATGTTTGGTTCCCTGTAGAAACTAAAGTTAACATCTTAACATATATCCCAGAGTTGTTTTTCAGAAACCTAGATCCCCACCAAATGGGTCTGCTGGCGCAAAGACCTCAGATAAGAGGGAACTGAGAACTGAACTCTGTTTGTACTAAATTTCTTCCTGAGGGTCCTGGAGGAAGTATACTCATAGGCCAAACTTTAGCATTCTTTTCTGCTGACCCTAAATTTTTAGACAAAGCTCAGTTTCCTTAACCAATCACAAATAAGAGGGTCTTTAAATCTACTTATAACCTGTAAGTACACCTGCCTCAAGATATCCCACCTTTTTGGGCCAAACCAATGTATAATCTTCATGTACTGATTTACTGTTTTGCCTGTAATTTGTGCTTTCCTGAAATTTGCCCCCACCTTTAAAATTCCATCAAGGAGGTCTGGTGTTAAGTGCTAGTTGCCCAGTCAATTCCCTTTGCTTGGTGCCCTGTAAATAAATACCCTCCTTTCAGTGTGGTTATTTGGCTTTACTGTGCCGGGCGAGAAGGCCTCAGTTCAGTTCAGTAAAAAGTTGATATTGGGACCCTCATTCTAAGAGAAAAAAGTTGAACAGTTAGGGTGGATTTTTGATAAAACTCTTTTAAACAGAGAAATAGCCTGAAAAATCAGGCTGCAAGCACAGATAAGGAAACTTACACAAATCTCTTGCCCACTCAAATAAAGAAACAAGGCCCAACATAAAAATGCCTTTGTCGTTAGTGCCTAAGACATGCCCCTAGCTACACTGATAAAAAAACAAAACTCAACATAGAAACACCTTTGCCCTTTGTATAACCAGCGGGTTTCCAGAAAATAGTCTCTTTTCCTTTTGTGGTCATGTACACGGTGGGCTCAGGTGGGTTCCAGTGGGGACTTTCCTTTCCTTTTTTGGACACACTTTGAACTGAAAGCCAAGTCTCCATAAATCATCACTTCAGCCAAGGTCCCGAGCCACAGTAACAATTCCCCCCACTCCCAGAGGGCCAGGACATCAAAACTGAAGTTAAGGAGCCTCTTTCTTTGGTTTCTTTTTTTTCTTTTTCTTTTCTTTTCTTTCTTTTTTCTCTTCCCTCCCCTCCCCTCCCCTTCCCCTCCCTTCCTTCCTTCTTTTTCTCTCCTTCTTTCCTTTTTCTTTTCCTTTTTTTTTTTTTTTTTTTTTGAGACAGGGTCTGGCTGTGTCACCCAGGCTGGAGTGCAGTGGCACAATCTCAGCTCAGTGCCACCTCCACCTCCTGGGCTCAAGTGGTCCTCCTATCTCAGCTTCCCGAGTAGCTGGGACTACAGGCGTGCACCACCACTCCCAGCTAATTTTTGTATTTTTTGTAGAGACGCAGTTTTGCTGTGTTCTCCAGGCTGGTCTCAAACTTCTGAGCTCAAGTGATCTGCCTGCCTTGACCTCCCAAATCACTGGGATTACAGGCATGAGACACCGAGCCCGGCCTCCTTTTGTTTCTTTATGAAATATTTTAAATGGTCACAAAATTACAGGGAGTAATAAACTGCCAAGTATCCGTCACCCAGATTTAATGTTTTATCATATTTGCTTAATGTCACCTTCCGTTTATTTCTTTAAATAAATAAAATGGTACAGATAGAGTCATGGCCCACTTCAAAGAGCACTTTCTGGTAACCCTAACCAGATACCAGAAGCAAAATAGTGAAAAGTGTAGCTCTTTTAACACTGACTGTTGAATTTCAAGGGAAAAATCAAAATATGCATTTTAGAGTACATCTTATGTATGTTTGATACTATGTCAAATATTTTCACATACATTCAGTAGTGTGCTGGTAAACTGGCTTTCAGAGGGAAAAAAAAAAAGCCCTGATTTGTAGTGTTTTCTGATTTATGTGGTGTATAAACACACCCACTGTGGCTACTCTTGAGCTACCAACCATTTAACAACTGGCTTGTGAAAATCCTGAATATTTCACAATGTGCATTTGTAAGCCAGTACGGAGCTGGCTCTAGGACACAACCCCAAGTATTCACTCATTCAGTAGATATTTATGGGGAATGATTTATATGCTGTAAGTGTTGGTAAAATAGTCATCTTTCTTATAAGATGGGCTTTCAAGTGGGCTCTGTAGTCCTGAGAGATTTAGGTGTTACTGCCCCCATTTATGGATGTGGAAACTGAGCCCCTGATAAGTCATGCAGAGGAGACTGTCGATATCACACCCATATCCCCTTGGAATTTACCACCCCCAGGCATCCCAGCCTAACTTCCATGTTCCTGTGTCTGGGACTCTCCCTTCAGCTCTCTATGCCCACCAGGACTTGCTGTTCCTATTAATAGCTTGCTTTGCTAGAGAGGCTGGGGAATTAACAAGCCCTGGGAGCCAATGGGAGTTAGTGGGTAGATCTTTCATCTTGTTCACTCATCAAATGAGATAACCCTGAAGTGCATGTCACACACGGGGTTTTCCAGCAGGATTAACCTCACAGAATTAAGTTCCCTTCAAGGGTAACTGATTTGAAAAACACACCTTTTACTAACTGCTGTCCCTTTCTCTCTTCCTGCTCCCTTACCTGTATTTCCAGCAATTGCATTCAAAACACCCTACTTGCATTGGAATACTGGCTTTGAGGTCTGCGTCTGGGAGAACCCACATTAAGCCAGGCTCTAGTTTGGTCAGATTCCAGAGCTCTGTTTGCTTTTTTCACCAACTACCCTGCTTCCTTAACGTTCATACTTTGCCTTAATGTTTCTGGTCCCACTGCTAAATGCCACCATTTGGTGGGGCAGGGGCTGGTGGGTATAGCTGGAGGGTGGTATGAAGACAGATCTGCGGCAGCATCCCTCCTTCTCTCATGGGGATTCCTAATCCAACCCAGGGGAAGAATCAGAGTTAGGGTGTGCAGGACACTCCAGCCACATGCCAAATTATTACTAGTCCAAGCATTTGGGCTGAATCTGGCCTTCTTGTCCGCTGGATTGAGCTGGCCTGAAAAATCAAGCAGGGTGATTAGTCATAATTGACTTCTCACCTGCAAACCTAGAGCCCAGAGTTAACTCAATGAGGCTGGCGTGTTCTCACCCCTACCATCACCCTGACCCACTTTTTTCCCTCTCAGCACCACTTGGCAATCCAGGGCCCGAAGTTCCTCCTAAACAGAAGGCTTCCCAAGCCTAACAGCCCTTTCCTAAGTTTTACTATTCCAAAGCTGCTTTGTCTGTCATATAATCTTGAAGCGGGGCCTACCTCTCCCCTATGACACTTTTTAGTCTTTTAATTTTCTCTTATTTCCGTGCCCTCCAACAGACAGAAAGTCCAGGAGGAAGAACTATATCTGTCTGTTTTACCTCTTCAGGGATCTTTAACATCTGACCTGGAGTCTGGTACTTAACGAATGCTCAATAAATACTTCTTGAATAAATACATAGAACAGAAAAAAAGTGAAGAATAACTTTGCTTGTTCTTGAGTTCAGGATGAACCCCAAATGATGACTCCACTCACTTTCTTGGTCTTTATATCTCCCTGTGATGTCCTGCCCTTGCGTGCTCTTTGAACATCAAAGAGCATCAGCCTAGCATGCTGTGTCAGAGAGGGGATTCTGGAGTCAAAATGCCTGCGTTCACATTCCCGCTATGCCATTCATGAACTGTGTGATCTTGGGTGCTGAATCTGTGTTCCTCAATTTTATCACTTGCAAAATAAGGAAAAGAGTGCCTAACTCAAAGTGTGGTTTTGAAGAGTAAAAGCTTTAACGTAAGCAAAGTGCTTACAGCAGATGCTGACACATAGCACAGGTTGAACATCCTTAATCTGAAAATATAAAATCTGAAATGCTCCAAAATCAGACACTTTTTGAGCAGTGACATATCACTCAAAAGTCATGATCAAACGGTTTTAGAGTACTAGACTAGGGGTGCTTAACTCTAAGTACAATGCAAATATTTCAAACTCTGAAAATATCTGAAACCCAAAACACTTCTGGTCCCACATATTTCAGATAAGGGCTACTCAACGTATAGTGACAACAACACAGACATAGTGTTCATTCAAGAGCAAGTACTGAGTTAACGTTTAATTATCATAACCTTTAAAAAATTAAAACAGTGAATTGTGCATTTCGTTGTAGGAAAACCCTTATGCTTTTGGATAAATTTCAAGCTCTGACCCTAGCAACATGAGCTGTCCCTAGGATCCTCTTAGCTTCCTCTAGTATCCCTCTAAGCTCCAGGTGCAGGGCTGCTTTCCTCTTCCTCCAACGTGGCAGAGTTTTTCAGCCTTGGTCCGTGCTATTTCCTCCAGTGCCCTCATCCTCACCTCTAGGGACTGGTTCCTTCTCACCCCCAGGAGTCACCTCTTCCACGAGACCATCTCTGATCTAAGCAAGCTCAGTCCCAGCCCTCTATTTCAGGAGCACTTATTAGAAGGAAGAATTATCTAATTGAACTGTTTAATTTCTCTCTCCCATCAAAAACCCAGCTCTCTAAGTGCACTGAATCCCTTACCCAGGTACTGAGTAGGTGTCAATAAAAATGTTGAATGAACATTATGGCTGGGCATTAGGTGGCAGATTCCAAGGCTTGCCTTTGGACCCCCATGTCACTCTTGTGTAGCCACCCAGCCCCCTCTCACCCCCTTGTCTGGCTGCATGGCCCTGACCTTACCCTCTCCAGCTAGTGTTCCACATGGAGCATAAGCCTGGAGCCCTGGCTGCAGATCTCAATTCCTTGCAGCCTCCTGGTTCTTTAGGGTCCTGTTACTCTCTTACTCCAAACCCTTTAAAGGCTTCCTATCCCACTTACCATAAAATGACAAGCACCCACATAATCATATATCTTTCTGTTTCTCTCTTGTTCACTGTGCTCCAACCAAAACGACCTTCTTTTGTTTCTCAAATCTGCCAAACCTGCCCCATCTCAGGGCCTTTGAACTCCCTGCTCCTTTTGGCCTGGAATGCATGTCCCTCACCTCATGCCCCACAGGCTCTTCCTCTTAAGTTATCTTTCAGTTCAATGAAACCTTGCTGACCCACCATATAACATGGTACCCAGAGTTACTAATGTTAATCTATGCTATTAGCTGTTTTTTCTCTTTATAATTCTTACCACCACAGTTGACCCTGGAACAATGTGGGGATTACGGGTACTGATCTCTCAAACAATAAAAAATCCGAGTGACTTTTGATTCTCTAAACTTGACTACTAATAGCCTACTATTGACTGGAAGCTTTACTAATAACATAAATAGTTGAACACATATTTTGTATGTTATATGTATTATATACTGTATTTTTATATTAATCTAAAGAAGAGAAAATGTTGTTAAGAAAATCATCAGGAAGAGAAAATGTATTTACTATTCCTTAAGTGGGTGTGGATCATCATAAAAGCCTTTAACCTCATTGTCTTCATATTGAGAAGGCTGCAGAAGAGGAGGAAGAGCAGGTGTTGGTCTTGCTGTCTCTTGGGTGGCAGAGGTGAAAGAAAATCTGCTTATAAGTGGACCTGTGCAGTTCAAACCCATTTTGTTTAAGGGTCAACTGTGTTTGAAATCATTCTTCTAAAAAAATCTGCCTGTCTCCATTTCTACCTGTTTCTTGTGTTAGAATGTAGCCTTGTTAGAGTGGAGAACTTTACCTCTCTTCTTATCCATTGTTATATTCAAGTGCCTGATGCAGTGCATGGCACAGCATCAGCATTTAATAATATTTGCTGAATGGATAAGTGACAGAAGGAATGAACGAATTCCCTTTTCTGTTCCTCCCTGGGACGCAATGTCTCTCCCCAGAACTGTTGTTTGCTGAGTAGAGTTTGAGGTCCCCTAGATGGGGATCTAGGCCCACAGACCCAGATACTCCTGATAAAGATGCTGCCATCACATTCTTGTTCAGGGACCTTCACTGACTTTTGCTTCCCTCCCTTCCTCTCCTTTCTTGGATGGTGTCCTGATGCTTCAGTGTCTCTCCTTAGTCCTCTGAACAAGCAATTTCAAGAGACAACCCAGAATGGCTTGAGACATTGGGAGATGCAGGTTCAAATCCAGCCTCTTTCACTTATGAATTCTGTGGCCTTGAACCAAGTCACTTTGTTTCTCTGGGACTCAGCTTCCTTCACTGCAAATTGACACTGTGGTGAGAAATAACAAATAGCTACTGTCATACAGTGGCACCATGAGGATTAAATAAGATAATATATCAAAATGTTCTAGAACAACAGTAAATGCATGAAACAGTATCGGCACTCTGGAAGTCAGCTACACGTTCAGTTTGACTTGTCCTCAAGTTCCTACATCATTTCTGCACCAGGAACTCTTGCCCTCTCTGATACCACACCCTTGTCCCAGCCAAGCCCCCATACTTGGGCTGACCAATGATTAAATGGCCATGCAGCATTTTGAGTAATATCCATAGAGTGTGCAAAAACTGTAAACAAAGAAGCAGTTTGATAACGGGACTTAGAGCTATGGTTCTGTGTGTTAACTCATGAAAACACCTCAGAATTTCCTCTCATGGCCTCCCTAGTGGGGAGTCGGGGAGAGATGCTGATCAATCAGTACCATCACAGAAGGCTGACATCGCATAGTGCCACCCCATGTCTGGTGATGCATGTTGAGTTTCTGCAGAAACGTCCTAATATGATTATAATATTTGCTTTCTGAAAACCTACAGAAGGGAAAAGAACCCCTTCATACTTAGTAACAAGGCAACAAGTCAAATAATAAGCATGGGTCTATTTATGTAGCAACAAGGCCACAGGGAAGCTGAGACGTCTTGACACCTAGTCTCAGTCTTTTTCTAGAACTGAGAATGCAGACCCACACCCGTGGAATACTGGGTCTCAGTTACTACCTTGAATTTTGTGGAATTTTAAGTTCCAGCCCCCTTGCCTTCTCTGTTCTGATGTAATCACTGTATATGCTTATCCAACAATTCCAGGTTCTGCTACTAAGTGCCTTTACGCACAATGTGGCCCTCACATCATTTAAAGTAAGTTTCCTACCACTCGTTTTTCTAGAAAGACCTTGAATGTATGTTAGAGACCCCTTTCAGGAGATGGAAGCAGGTATAGGAAAACAAAATAATATAATATGCAGGTGTAGGCCTTAGGATTTGTGAAGATGATAAGTGGTTATTACTTAGTGCATCTCTATTCATTAAGTTGAGATAAAATCCAGAAGTAAGTAAGCTATTGTTTAGAAACTAATAATGGCTCATCTTCCATACAGGATAAAATATTTGGAGAAGCTTGAGAGCATTTAGTAAAGCCATTTGCCTGTCACTGGTCTCCCTTTAATTCCTTGGTTATGAAGTGATGTCTTTCCAAATACCCAATGAAAAGAAATTAGAAAGAGACAAAGATGCACAGTATAAATGAGAAATAAATCACACACATTCTGGAAACACAACTTAGTTGAGAATATCACTGTTCTATGCTAATGACTTTATTATCGGTAAAAAGCTTTATGATTGAATACAAAGAACAGTCCTAAGTCATCACTGAATGTGAAAGTCTACTTCCTTTGCTGCCTCCAATGAATTTAAAAAATATTCTACATCATGATGGAAAACCTTTTATTATGGTAAGCACTTCATGCTGATGCATCATCAAACAAGGAAGTACATAAATTTCAAGTTTCAAAAATGGATAATCGCAAAAATTTTCTTCTGGTTGCTTGCCCCATCTTGATGGATGGTCGTTCTTCAAAACCGTAACTTCCATTGTTGAGTTGGTTATTTTATTGTGGATTTCCTAAGTTCTATAGATGTGTATGTGTAGGGACATTGCTGTACTAGTTATCTATTATTGTTTAATAAATTACTCCCTCCAAATTAGTGAGTTAAACTAACCCATAGTCATTATCTCACAGTTTCTGTGCATCAAGAATCTAGGCATGGCTTAGCTGAGTTCTCTGGCCCCTAACAAGGCCTAATCAAGGTGCTGGCTGGGCTGCAGTCTCATCTTCAGACTTGACTGGAGATGGATCTGCTTCTAAGTTTACTCAAGAGATTTTTGTCAGGATTCCATTCTTCATGGGCTTTTAACAGAATGCCTGAGTTCTTCACCGGCTGCTGGCCAGAGGCCTCCTTCAGTTCTCTGCCACATGGGCCTCTCCATAGGATCATTTGCAACATGTAGCTGGCATCATCAGAGAGGGCAGTCAAGATGACAAGATAGGGAATGTAAGCAAGATGAAAGACAGTCTTTTGATACTTAATCTTGGAAAAGGCATCCCAGTACTTTTGCCACACTCTATTTGTTTGAATCAAGTCACTAGATCCATCCACACACACAGGGAAGGAATTACCCAAGCACATGACTACCAGGATCCAGGGCTCATTGAAAGCCAACTGACAGGCTGCCTGCCACAAATGCCAAGGATAATAATCTAAAAGCATTTTGAATCTATGATGTTTTTCTAGATGTAAAGCAATATTAAACCCCACAGTCATAGGCAATATATCATGATGTTTTATTAAATAGACTACAGACTGGGGCTTAAATTCCAACTCTGCAAAACACTAACTGTAAGAACTTGGTTAAGTTATTTAATTTCTATTTGTAAAATGGAGATAATTTCTAACTCACAGGGAAGGACAATATAAGTTTTTCTAATATTGCTTATTGCATAGTTTGTGGTTAGTAGCAGTAATAGCTGTATTTTGTGTGACCTATGTAGAACATAGGCAAACAAAAACAACAACAAAAAGAGGCAATGACTAAATCCATGGAAATAAAATAATTATAAAAGGAAAGCAGTGAATCCACAGAGTACTACATGGACTAACTCTGAACAGTACTTACATAGCCATACCACTGAATATTGGTTTAACCAAGAAATGCAATGTAACTATTCCAGAATGATACAGACAGGGACAGTGTGCATGTGTGTATTTTGTGGGAACCATGTAAAAAAGTCAAATCTTCAAATCTTCATTATTCTTTCTTTCTTTTTTTTTTTTTTTTTTGAAACAGAGTCTTACTCTGTTGCCTAGGCTGGACTGCAGTGGCACAATCTGGGCTCACTGCAACCTCCACCTCCCAGGTTCAAGTGATTCTCGCGCCTCAGCCTCTCAAGTAGCTGGGACTACAGGTGTGCAGCACCACATCCAGCAAATTTTTGTATTTTTAGTAGAGACAGTTTTCACCATATTGACCAGACTGGTCTCGAACTCCCAACCTGAGCTGATCCACCCACCTCAGCCTCCCACTATGCTGAGATTACAGCCATGAGGCACCATGCCTGGACTCATTTTTCATAATACAAAATAATAGAAGAAAACTGTGAAATCAATAAATAGCAGATAAGTTTTTATATTAAAATGTGGAAGTAACTTGTAGAAGTTCCAAGTGGTTTTCTCTAGGGAATGGATATCAGAGGTAGGAAGGGTTGGGTAAAGAAAATTTTCTTTGAATTTTGTGCTACTTTAATTTTTAAAATTTTTTAAATTTTATAGTGGGTTGGTTGGTTATTTTTTAATTTTTTAACAAATACCATGAAAAAAATGTCCCCCCAAAAATGTAAACCCAGCTTGGAATTCTACTTGCTAGGGGTTAACAAGAGATCCAATATTGTCCATCAGTGGGATTCCCTCCCTCTCACAGGAAGTGCAGAACTCCCAAGGAGGTTAATTCAGTATAAGAAATTTGAGAAAGGTCTTTTGGTCTTCACTGTACCATAGTCCCATTGAATCATTTACTGTTCAAGGCCATTTGGTCTATTCAAAGTTAAAAACCTCAGACGCCCCCAGCATTCAAATATCTTACGTTCAGCTTAGCTACTGGACATTTGATGCTGCAAAGTTTATAATCACTCCTCATCTTAGAAGACCTTCCCACTCCTTGGGTGCTGCATGGGTGTGGAACAATGGACTATGTTGACCTAGGGACTGGCCAATTTCATGTTTCTCTGCCTTCGTCTTAGAAACTAAATTTCTCCTAAAATGAGGCTTTAAAACTACTTTTAGCTCCCACTTTCTCAGGCAAAAGAATATTTAATTTAACTTTCCCCTGGGAAGCTCTTGGGAAGAAGAAAGAAAGCATGGCTCTTATTCTTTCAAGAGAAGCGTACAAGAAAAGAATAAATAAAACAGTTAATTTTCCAACTGTATTCCCTTGCTACATCTATTTGTACAAAGCTTCATGACTTTTCTTTCCTCATGGAGAGGATGCAGCTACAATGCTTATTTTATATATTTTGCTCTGTGGGTAAGATGTGTCAATGAACAGCAAGTGAACAGATCTGCCACACACAGTAGCAGAGGTTGCACACTCCATAACCCTGAGGTACCATTCATGGCAACTTATGATGGAAACGATTCCCTTTGGCTTGTGAGCGCACTCGTTTATGCACTTCTGAGTTTAGTCAAGTAACATGAAGGGTCTACAAAAAAGATTTTGACATTATTTTCACCAAGTAGATATTCATGGAAATTCACAAAATCCTTTTTTTAAATGAACATGTCAATGACTATAAGCAACTCTCTTGAAAGAAAATATGTGAGGTCATTGTTGCCCTTCTGACCAAACCAAAAATGCAAGCCCAAGTAATCTCAAAGTGAAGCAGTAAACTTCTAAGTCCAAATTAGTTAAGTTTCTAAGGCCATAAAACACTTTTACTTCTGCCTTTCTCTTTCCAAAATATCCAGCTGGGACCTTTCTCATGTGTTCAAAGAACAATATCCACTTTTTTTCTTTTAAAAGCAATTTGATTCTTATAGTAACTGTAGAGGATAGATTGGTATGAATGCTCTCCTTATTTGAGAAATCAGCATAAACTGGTGATCGCATTTGTATCATGAACTTAGCCTTTTTCATGTCTGGGTACTCTCCTGGGGTAAAATGTTTTCACTATGCATTTTCAGTGTGATTTTCTCCTTTACATTCAGATGTGGATTTAGTCAGGAAATGTTGCCTTTTCTGTATTCAAAAGTGAAAAACAATTGCTTTTGCCTAGTGCTTTATATTTTGCAAATTATTTCCCATATTTTATTCTTTGTCCTAAAACCACTCTTTACAATAGATATTATCCTTGGATAAGAAAAATAAGGCTTAAAGGTGTTAGGTCACCTGCTGACGGTTGACAGTAACAGGAAGGGGTAGAGCTGAAAGTCAGTTTCAGATCTCAGCGCTCCAAATCTTGTGCTGTTTTTCATAATAATAGAGAAGGGAATGCCTTAAGTGACAAAGACTAATTCCATCCTCTAACGATTGGGCAGTGGGTTACTCCTCACAGAAGATGGCTCCAGTATCTTTTCTGTGCTTGAGTTTTCTCATGGCATTTCCTTCCCCTTGCAGTATTCTTTTCCTCCTTCCACTGTTTTCTAGAAACAATTGTTATCAATCATTTTCTTAGTTTGGGCTCCCCTCAAAACAGACATTGAGATAAAGTTTAGGGTGCAAGATTTTTATTTGGAAGATGATTTCAGGTATCATACAGAGAGAAAAAGACAGAAGAGAGAGGAAGAACAATGAGTGAGTTAATGCTGACAATCAGGACCCCATTCCATCAGGTATGCTCTGTGAAACCCACCTCAGAATGGCCCCACTGAAGGAAAGCTAACTCTTACCCCTAGTGGCTGAAGTTTGTTTCTGGGGACATTAACTATCCATTCTGGGATGTGTATGGGATGAATATACTCCTGTGGCCAGAGAATGTTCCCAGATATGTGGGCAGTTGAGATAGAAAGACATCAGCAGGTATTATCATTGTCCCCTGAAGCTGCAGTTGTCACGTCTGCCAGGGGAGCAAAGACAGAATGTTGGAAGCGTGCACCAATAGTGTGTGATGTATGCATTTATTTTTATTGTGAATTCAAGCCATTGGATCACCTCTCTTTCAAGACGTTTGGAATCCTCTCTCAAATCTCTTGATTGCAAGTGACAGAAAATCAAACCCAAACTGGCTCTTAACCACAGAAAGGAATTTACTGGATCAGGTAGAAGAAAAGTCCAGAAGAAACTTTGGCTTTAGGGGCTGAGCTACGCAGGGGCTGTGGCAAGTCGTTTCCATTTCCACTGTGAGGTAGCACTATTTTGAGAAAGGCTCTTTACTGATAGGCCAAAAGTGGCTGCCAGCAACACGTGGCTCTATATCCTCCTAGGTTCAAATACAATAGAAGAATGAACACTTTTGTTTAGAATGTCCAGCCAAAGTTCTAAACTTCATTCTGATTAGACAGCCTAGGTCACATGCCAACCTTTGAACAAATCACTATGGCCCAGGGACTGTGATGCACCAATTGTTTTAGGCCTGCCTCATATATTGCAATTTGGGTCCAGATTCTGTGGGCTAAAACTGGGAAGAAGTGCATCCCCAAATGAAAGTTGAAGTTGTCTCCTACAGAAGGGACAATAGATGTTGTGAATCCAAAACATAAATATCTAGTATGATCACCCAGGGGAATTGTATTTCAATGTTTATCTTTAACCATCATCTCTTGAAAAGGTTTTAGACGTCAGGAGGCAAAAGTGAGATAGGGCTACTGTATAGCCCAAGGAATGGAGGGCCTTGTCTCATACATGAATTTCTTGGCTTTTTTTTTTGGCCCATCTGTTGTCCTTGTATGTGTGTGCAGAAAATCCCAAACCTAGTCTGAAACTCTGCAATTCAGATAAAATTCAGAAATAATTTTCTGAACATATACTATGTGCAACGTGTACGTCCTCTGCCACCGGTTTCTCCCACTGGCAACTTCTCTAACCCTAGGTTTCTACCCTTTATTCTCTGCTCTGGGTGGGTCAAATAATGCCTGTAGTATTTATCTGCCCCAAGAGAATATTAGCAGAGAGTGCAATGTTTTTCATGTATGTATTCATTAGTCCTTTTGTCAGTCCAGCTGTCTATTCAATTATCATTTATTGAATGCCTTCCTTGTGCTGCAAAAGAGGCCAAGACCAATCAGAAAAAAATATTTTGCTTTCAAGGGGCTGAAAATTTAGAATTAGATTGCTGTGGTTTGAATGTGTTCCCCAAAAGTTCATGTGTTGAAAATTTGATCCCTCTTCCTTCATGAATAAATTAATGTTGGCTCTGCCGTCAAGAATAGATTAATAGATTAATGAGGGCTCTGCTCTCATGCATAAATTAACGTCACTACCATGGGAGTGGGTTTGTCATCTCAGGAGTGGCTTTGTTATAAAAGTGAGCTCTCCCTGGCTCTCTTGCTCTTGCCCTCTTGCCATGTGATACCCTCTGCAGTGTTATGACACAGCAAAAAGGCTTTTACCAGATGCAGGTGCCATGCTCTTGGACTACCCAGCTCCATAATCAGGAGATAAATAACCTTTTTCTTTATAAATTATCCAGTCTATGGTATTCTGTTATAGTAACAGAAAATAGACTAAGACCAAAAACTGGTACCAAAAGGGGGCTATTGCTATAGCAAATACCTGAAAATGCGAAAGCATCTTTGGACCTGGGTAGGGATAATGGGTAGAGCCTGGAAGAATTTGAAGGAGCAAGCTAGAAAAAGGCCTGCATTGCCATGGTCAGAGCATTAAGGGTGATTCTGGTGAGGATTTGGAAGAAAGGACTAGAGAAAGTCCAGAACTTCTTACTGATTGCCTAAGTGTTTACCATCAGAATGTTGGGTAGGGGCAGGGCACGGTGGCTCATGCCTGTAATTCTAGCATTTTGGTAGGCCAAAGTGGGCAGATCACATGAGGTCAGGAGTTCGAGACCAGTCTGGCTAAAGTGACGAAACCCCACATCTACTAAAAATACAAAAATTAGCCAAGCATGGTGGCGCTCACCTGTAATTCCAGCCACTCAGGAGGCTAAGACATGAGAATTGCTTGAACCCAGGAAACAGAAGTTGCAGTGAGCTGAGATCGCACCATTGCACTCCAGCCTGAGCGACGGAGCGAGACTCTGTCTCAAAAAAAAAAAAAAGAATGTTGGTAGGAATATGGACAGTAAAGGCCATTCCAATGAGGTCTCAAATAGAACCAAAAACAAGTATTGGAAATTAGAGCAAAGGCCACCCTTGTTATAAAGTGAAATGACCTTGGCTGAACTGTGGTACATGCTTGAAGGCTTTATCAAAGGCAGAATTTAAGAGTGATGAACCAGAATATCTGGTGGAATAAATATCTAAGCAACAAAGCATTTGGGTGCTACATGGCTATTTTTAACTGCTTACAGTAAAACGAGAGTGTAAACTAAAAATAAAATTTTAAGTCCCTAGACCAACTGAACAGACCCCCTCTTAGCAAAGGGGACCACAGAGAAACCTTAAAAACAGAGTTCTTGGCCGTGATGGGACCAGAGATTAGACACGACTCATTATACCCCCTCTCTTTTGCATTTTAGACACAACAGCCGACCTGCATTAATGTTAAAATAGAGATCATAAAGCTGACAAAATGGACTCATTGCAGCAATAAAATATCAAATTATAAACAGGACCTAAGGTCATGCCAGATAAGGGTTAAGTCACTGGCCTCTACACTTAAAGAAGAAACTATGTTCTTTTGTTTTGTTTTGTATCAGAATCATTTTTTTTTATTTTTATACTTTAAGATCTAGGGTACATGTGCACAACATGCAGGCTTGTTACATACGTATACATGTGCCATGTTGGTGTGCTGTACCCATTAACTCATGTTCTTATTGCCACAAGGGTTTTCTTTCTCTCTAGCAGCTAAACAAGCACTGACCTCAAGATAAGGAATGTTAAAATAATTGCAGCACATCTATTGTCAGGTGCTAACTGATCTTGGTTCCACATGCCATAACTGCAGCCTTGATTGGACAAGAGACTGGTATCAGGAACTTTCTCCTAATAAGAAGACCACCAACCATGAACTCTTTCTGGCCAGTCTACAGAGGCTGCATATTTGAGTGCTTTTGTGTCCCTGCTTCACCTTTTGATGTATAGACCCTAATTTTAATGCATCTAAATGTTGTTTCCACCCCAAAGTGAACATGGATCACATGTAACATGCATGTTTGCTTATAATAAATGTGCAAGACCCCCTTTCATGAATATTCACAGATTCTCCTATACCCTGTTGAATATATTTAACCAACCCATTCAGCATAAATTCTTGTCTTATTCCTACCTCCCTGGAAGTGCCTGGCTCTTGTCTTTGCTGAAGGCTACATTTCCCAGCCTGAGGGACAGGCACTTTGCAGGCTGTAACTCTTTATAACAGAAAGTCCTTTTCCAAATGTATGGATTGTGTGACTTTTATGTTAACAAGAGGAAAGAGATGATTTAAAGATACAATTTATAATTAAAAGGGAAGGACAGTGGAAAGATATGGAAAAATTGCAGTCTGGCCATGTAGAGAATGAAATAACTTTTTCAGCAGAGGAAAGCAAGTGTGTGACCAAGCCACATGATTGATAAGGAAATTAATATGAATAGAACTAAGCCAGAGGCTATTCATATGAATGATGGGGGAAAAATCCAGAAGGCATTAATGAGATCTTTCAGGCTGCTTCTCCCATCACAGGCCTGGAGCTCTAGGAGGGCAGAATAGTTTCAGGAGATGGGCCACTGTCCAGGGCCACCTAAGGTCTCTGCTCTCTGCATTCTGGCGAAGCACATCTTGGCCAGCCCCCGCTATGGCTCAAGTGACCCCACATGGTACTCAACCAGAATCTTTGGAAGCTACAAGTTGTAAGCCTTGGCAGTGTCCACGTGGTTCTAATTCTGCAGGTGTACAAATGCAAAAATGGTGGGGACAGGATTTCCTCCACTTAGATTTCAAAGGATGTCTCCAATAGCAGAGGGCTCAGGCAGAGACTTGCCATAGTGGCAGAGTCACCATAGAGAGCCCCTAGAAGGGCAATGCTGAATGGAAATGTGGGGTCAGAGCTGAAGCCACCACAGAGACCCCCCGCTAGGGCAATGCCAAGTGGAGCCACAGCGGCAGGGCCAACCTCAATACTCAAGAACTGTAGAGTTACCTGTGTGCAGTGCCAGCCTGGAAAAACTGCAGGCATGTAACTCCAACCTGTGAGAACCACTGCCTAGTCTGAGCTCAGCAAAACCATAGGGGCAGTGCTGCTCAAAGCTTTGGTACAGGGCCTAAATCCCTCAGTGTAACTAGGAGGCAGCCCATGGAGTGAAAGATTATCTGAAGCTTTAAGGTTTAAAATTATTTTTTTCTCTTGGATTTAGGACTTACCTGGGACCAGTTACTCCTCTTTTCTGGCCTCTTTTCCCCTTTTGGAATGAGAATATCTGCCTCATTACTGTCCCATTTTGTATTTTGGAAGTAAATAACATGTTTGGATTTCACAGGCTCACAGCTGAGGGGAATTTGCTATGGTATAAATCACACCTTGAATCTCACCCATATCTGATTTAAATAAGACTCTGGACATTGGACTTTTGAACTGGTGATGAAATGAGTTAAGACGTTGGGGCTCTTGAGATGGAATTGATGTATGTTGAATGTGAGATGGACATAAAGTTGAGGGGCCAGGAATGAAATCATATAGTTAAATGCGTCTTCCAAAAGCTCATGTGTTAGAGACTTAACCCCTCTGCCTTCATGAATGGATAGTGTTGCAATCACTGGAGTGGGTTGGTTATTGGGGAATGGCTTTGTTATAAAAGTGAGCTGTCTCTGCCTCTCTTGCTCTTGCCATCTCACCATGTGATCCCCTCTGTCAGTGATGTTGTGATGCAGCAAGAAGGCCTTCACCGGATGCCATGCCATGGTCTTGGACTTCCAGAATCATAAGATAAATAACATTTTTTCCTTTATATATTACCAAGTCTGTGGTATCCTGTTATAGAAACAGAAAACAAACTAAAACAGAGATCTAGTAAAAGAAGTAAGACATGATACATATAAAGAAGATCTCTCATTTGAGACAGAATTGACCAATGTCATTAGTACAAATAGGTAAATACCAGTAAGCTCAGAAACAGAAATGATCCCTGATATCTGGGTTGAAATGAAGATGAAATCTGATGGAGGAGGGAGGATAATTAAAGTAGTGCTTCTGTTTTAGAGAACTAAAAATGCAAAGCATGATTGAAATTTTAATTCCAGTAAGTTAAATATATGTATTTAATGTGGCAACTATTGAAATTTAGGTTATTCCACATTATGGCTAATGTCTAACCTTGCCCTCTAAGAGTGTGCTTTTCCTGTGTTACCAAAGTGAAAATATCTAATTTAGCTCTTATTTTGCCTTATTTGGTCCCAGCAGGACCAATGTCAATTTTTATCCTCTAGCAAGAACTTGATGCGTTGCACATGAATGAATTAGTTAAATGATGTAGCCTGTGGAATGGCTGCATTCCTGCCCATTCTGGCACCAATTAAACATAACATTGAGGTAGAAATAAGATTACATTTTAAGATTTAGACTTAAGAGCCAAAAAATTGAGTTTTTCAAAACAAATCATATCATTAAACCATACACCCTTCTGGAGCAGGGACTGTGACTTATTCCTTTATGTTCCTACCCCTAATCCTGATTCAAGGCCTGACACATAATGGGTGTTTAGTGAAGGCATGTTGGATTAATTCCTTTTCTCTCTTTGGAGATGCACCACTACTGCAGAACCATTTGCACCATCAAGTACATCTACCCTCCTGTGAACTCTTGGAGGGCAGGACTAAGATTTACTGCTCTTTTCTTTATTGCACCCATGTGCAATGTGTTGCACATGGAAGCTTCAAATTGTTTATGGACTTGAACTGCCAAATATAACTTTCAACGTTGCCTAAGTATGAACTAGAGATCTCAAAGAGGGTCTCAAATCTTGGTAATTTGGGGCATTGGGCATTCTGTCTCCCAAATGAATACTTTTCAAGTGAGCCTCAGTTTACCTGAACCATAAAAATAAAAGGTGGGCAGAAGGAAGGCAACATCTACCAATTTTATATAACTATTTTAAGGATAGCAAGAAATACCATGTGTAAGTAGCTAGCAGAGTGCCTGGTACATAGTAGGAGTTCAATAAATGTCAGGTGGATCTATTAACATGGACAAACATCGTTTTCATGTCTAGCTTGAGTCTGTGAATTACATTATTAAACAATACATAGCTGGTGATTTTAAAACTTAGTTCCAGTTAATCTAACTTCACCTGTTGCTGGTTTTGTTAATGAAGGCTTGAGCAAACCAGCAAAGAATCTGATTCTACACAGGGAATGTATGTGAGAAAGATATGGGCACCGTAGTATTTTTCTGTGTCAACAAGGAAATGATAGCAGATGTTGCTGGTGCCCTTTCCAGATAGGAAAGGTAGCTGATTGGTGTATGCAGCCTGTGCTGAGAGGGCTGGCTGCAGCCAGCTATATCTGTATCCTTCATTGGAGAACTGTTCCTGATAGATGGAGCTATCTCACCTGGAAATCCCTTGGATATTGTATTGCTCCCACCTCCCTCATAGCCAGTGACAGATGTCATTGTAGGGATACAAAAGCCCCCCTTGTCTCAAGGTGACTCTGTGATGCCATTTATATCCCAGAGCTCCCCATGGGATCAGGCTGAGGCTAGACTTTAGTGGAAACCACATCTTGTCTGGGCTTCTCACTCTCTGCCCTATTCTGTTTCCCCACATCCTATGGGTTTTTCCTGAGACCATACTCACACCAAGTATCTCAGTTTCAAACTGTTCTTCTGGAGATCCCACCTAAGCAAGGGATAAACTGAAGACACAGCAAAGAGATTCAATGCTTTGTGTATGGTTTTATTTAGTAAATAAAATTCAATGGTTTGTTAATAATGATGGGCGACATTGTATATATCACACAGTTTGCGTAGTGTTTTTTACATGTGAACTTCACTTCAAGATAATTCTATTGGGAATTACAATATTTTTCCCAGGTTTGCTATAAGGAAAACAAGGCCCAGATTGTTTAAAAAACTTGGGTGGTTCACAATCTCAGGTCTTCTGGCTCAGTGATCTGTACTGTTTGTTTGGGGACAGGGTCTCTTTTTGTCACCCAGGCTGGAGTGCAGTGGTATGATCAAGTCTCACTGCAGCCTCAACCTCCCAGGCTCAAGCAATCCTCCTGCCTCAGCCTCCTGAGTAGCTGTGACTATAGGTGTGTGCCCCCACGCCCAGCTAATATTTAAAATTTTTTTAGAGATGGGTTTTCACCATGTTACCCAGGCTAGTCTTGAATTCCTGGGCTCAAATGATCTACCGGCCTTGGCCTCCCAAAGTGCTCCACCGTGGGAAGTGTGTTCTACTGTGCCCGGCTGCTTTGTATTATTTGTACTTGACAACCTTGGAGTCTGAGTTTGTCTCCTCATGCGTTTCTTTGGTTGAAATTCTTGTTTTGTGGATGTAGAATCCCTTGACATTGCTTTGCCATTCACTTCTAATCATCTGCAGCTGCTGGATCACCTTGGATTTTTTTAGACAAAAAAACAAAATGAAACAACCTATTTGAGATATTTGACTTTCTAAATGTCAGAATTTTGTTGCTTTGGATACAGGCCATTGCAAAACTTGCAGACCAAAGATAAACAGTTACAATGTGTTCTGCAGGAAAGGTTATGATATTTTACACAAAACTGAATAAAAGAAAGTTTTATTCAGTATACTATTTATACAAGTAAACAACTTCTGATAATTTATTTTTCAGAGAAAATGATGCTGAAAGAAGCATGATTAAGTTACCTCCATGTCTCTGTCAGAATCTGTGTCAGAGAAGGAGTAACTAACACTTAAAAATATGAATAAATGCTAGTTAATATTGCCATCAAGAAATTATTCATTTGGCTCTAAATAAACACTGTAATATAGTTTGTAGGCATTGGAAATACTATTTTATTGGGATAGAGGAGGAATGTAATATATATCTTAAGAGTGGATAGCTAAAATTTTTTTTGTTTATATTATTAATGATTTCTAGCTAATATCACCTCCAATAAAGTCATAGAAAATTTTACCATGTCTTTTGTGTAAACAAATCTGACATGGTGGTTAAATCACTAAAAAATTCAGTTTAAGGGAGGCCGAGGCGGGCGGATCACGAGGTCAGGAGATCGACACCATGGTGAAACCCCGTCTCTACTAAAAATACAAAAAATTAGCCGGGCGTGGTGGTGGGCACCTGTAGTCCCAGCTACTCGGAGAGGCTGAGGCAGGAGAATGGCGTGAACCTGGGAGGCGGAGCTGGCAGTGAGCCGAGATTGGGCCACTGCACTCCAGCCTGGGCGACAGAGCGAGACTCCGTCTCAAAAAAAAAAAAAAAAAAAATTCAGTTTAAAAATTTAGAAATTTTTAAAAAATAATTACACAATCTTAGAGAGAGAACATGAAAGAGATTGAATAATTGATTGGTTTAGATGGACAATTAAAAATTTATTTGCCAAACTGCTGTTCTTGCACTTACTTGGTACTTATTTACAGTAGGGTTTTTAAAATTTTTTTTCTGTAATAAGTCACTATACCATAATAAAAGGTGATTAGCCCCAGTGTATTGCTTCTGAAATGTTACTACACATTGTGTGGTAGAAGAATAATTTGATATGTTAGCTGGTATAGCTTTTTTCTCAGTAAATATACATATATATAAAAATCTATATATAAATAAATAAATTATTAATATTAAATATAAATACATTTATATTTTTATTTATATGAATCTATTGCCTTACGTTTGAAGTACCCACTGATGTCTAATATTGCTGTTTGGTGCATCTCAGGTAACCCAAAAGTTAAATCTTGGCTTTGAGGTTTTAAAGCAGACATTTGAAAAACATTTCAGATAGAGGAGTTTTGAGAGAAAAGGCTTTTTAGTTGAAAGAATCTGACCTTTTGGACTTTTAAGTCCAGAGGACTCAGGGTATACATTTTCTTTAATTTTTTTAATCTTCAAATATAAACAATTAGGGGCAGAGAAACATCTGACTGGATAGAGCCAGAGTTTTCTTTGCCCTGTCAGGCTAAATAATGAGCTGATAAGAGATATAAGAGACCTCTGGTTTGAACATGGTGGCACAAAGTCACTGGAAAAAAACAGAAATACAAACTTACCTTCAGTGAAATGGGGAAACTACTGAAATCTTAAACTATGAAATAGGCAGAAGGGCAGACCACAGAGATAGAGGCTGAGCAGGGGTGTATATGGGAGGAAATAGGTTACTTTAAGAATGCAGATCTCAGAAAAACTCTGGAAAGAATAATTCTTAAAGCTAAAGGAGCACATTTTAATGTGAAAACCATAAGTTTCTTGGGGGTAGAATTTGGAAACAGGAATCCAGGCTGACAGATGAAGTTGTCCTGGATTCTATCTCAATCTGGGGAATTCAAAAAGTAGGTCACACGGAGACCATAAAGAATCACACAGTGCAGCCATATTTGCAGTTTGTCATTGAGGTAGTGGAAGAAAAGATGGAATTTACAATTATAAACAGTCTCATAGCCATTTTTTACATTGCTTAGAAAGATGTAAAAGCTAAACAAACTCACATACAAAAACTCGGGTTAAAGAAAAATTTCTGCTCACCTGAAATATATCCCTGACCTCTTCTTTGTAGGTATTTCAGAAAAAAACTTATTTCCTTCAAAGGTAAGTAATTTAGAAGGAAACTAGCACGAAAGAAAAAGCACAGGCAATAAAAGCAAAAATAGGCAGATAGGATTAGATCAAAATGAAAAGTTTCTGTACAACAAAAAAAAAGAGTGAAGAAACAACTTACAGATTAGAAGAAAATATGTGCAAGCCATACATCTGATAAGGGATTAATATCCAAAATATATAAGTAACTGAAACAACTCTATAGAGAGAAAACAAATAATTCAATTTTTAAAAATGGGCAAAGGACCTGAATAGACATTTCTCAAAAGAAGACAAACAACTGGCCAACAGGTACATGAAAAATGCTCAACATCATTAATCCTTGAGGAAATGCAAGTTAAAATTACAATGAGATATCTCACACCTGTCTGTATGGCTATTACGGAAAAGACAAAAGATAACAAATGACAGTAAAGATGTAGAAAAAATGGAACGCTTGCATACTGTTGGTGGGAATAGAAATTAGTACCGCCAATTTGAAAAACTGTATGGAGATTCCTCAAAAAACTAAAAATAGACCCACAATATGATCCAGAAATCCCATTTATGGGTATATACCCAAAAGATTTGAAGTCAATATGTTGAAGAGATGCCTGCACTCTCATATACATTGCATTCATTCGCAAAAGTCAAGCTGTGGAATCAACCTTAGTGTTCATCAACAGATGAATAGATGAAGAAAGTGTGTTTTATATATATACCATGAATACTATTCAGCCTTTAAGAATTTTTTTAAAAAATGTAATTTGCAACAACATGGACGAACCTGGAAGACATTATGTTGAGTTAAACAAGCCAGGCACAGAATGACAAATAAGGCATGATCTCACTTATATGTGGAATAAAATCACTTATATTTGAACTCAGAGAAGCAGAAAATGGAATGTTAATCACAGAAGCTAAGGGAGGAGGTATAAATGGGGAGATGATAGCTAAAAAGCACGATGTCTCAGGCCAGGCAGGGTGGCTCATGCCTCTAATCCCAGCACTTTGGGAAGTCGAGGCAGGCAGATTACCTGAGGTCAGGAGTTGAGACCAGCCTGGCCAACATGGTGAAACCCCGTCACTACTAAAAATACAAAAATTAGCCAGGTGTGGTGGCGGGTGGCTATAGTCCCAGCTACTTGGGAGGCACAAGAGTCGTTTGAACATGGGTGGCGGAGGTTGCAGTGAGCCTAGATCATGCCACTGCTCTCCAGCCTGAGTGACAGAGGAAGACTCCATCTCAAAAAAAAAAAAAAAAAAAAAAAGAGTACAATGCCTCAATTAGACAAAAGCAATATGGTTTTATTTTCTTTGAGATAGATTGCACAGCAGTGTGAATAGAGTAAGTAACAATGTTTCGTACATTTCAAAATAACTAAGAGTAAATTTTAAATGTTCTCACCACAAAAAGGAATAAGTATTTGAGGTGATAAATACATTAATTAGCTTGATTTATTATTCCACATTGTATTTATAAATCATAACATCACTTTGCATCCCATAAGTATATTCAATTATAATTTGCCAATTTATAATTAAAATAAAAATTAAAAAATTCTACAAGGAAACAAACAAACAATAAACAAGAAAAAGAAAACAGGATAAGCAAGTGACAGCTGAAGATTGTAGAGAGGGATGGGATGCCTGAGGGGAATCAGGGATTTGCTAGCATAGCCCCTGTGAAAGCCCCCTCTCTTCTCCCTTCCACACACTTTGCAAACCCATTCCCCAGTGTGTTCTGGCAAGGGGCTGGAAAATGAAAATGTAAGTTTGGGGACTCCAAGCCACAGCATCCTTGGCTGAGGCTGGTGAGGTAGCAAATCTCATAGATTACATATATTTTAAAGAGAGAGAGGAAATGACAGAGAAAGAGAGTGAGAAAGAGAGAGAGAGGAGATGAAGGAATTGGTTCACATGACTGTGGAGGCCAGCAAGTCCAAATTCTGCATGGCAATGCTGTAGGCTGCAGACTCAGAGAAGAATGATGTTGCAGCTCTAGTCTAGAAGCCATCTCCAGGCAGAATTCTCTCTTCCTGTGGGGAGGTCAGTTGGTTTTCTGTTTAGGGCTTCAACTGATTGGATGAGATTTGCTCCCATGATGGAGCATAATTTGCTTTATTCAGGCTACTAATTTAAATGTTAATCTTATTTTAAAATGCCTTCTCAGTGACATCCAGACTAATGTTTGACCAAATATCTGTATCTAGTGGCCCAGCCAAGTTGACCTATAAAATTAAACCGTAGAACCCTAAAACAGAGAATCAGATTTTTCCACCTCTCTTATTCTCTCTGGGCTTCTGCAAATCCCTGGAGTGAGATGGAGGGGAGCAATAAAATAAACTGATTGTCCGCCTTCTAGTGGGTGCAGGTTCACTTGATCTTAGCCAAAAGACTGAGAAATGATAGTGGATACAGGTTCAAGGAAAAATTAAATTCAACTATTAGAGAAATAGTCCCATGTCTAGAACAGCCAGGTATGTGAGTTCACATCTCTAATGGCCGTTTGTGCTTCCTCCAGGGCCTGACTGCCCTGCTCCATCATCTCTGGCACGTCTCTTGAGCATCACTTCCTTTGGATGTCTCCAGAAGCTCTCTCTACAGAAATGGTTCCTCCCTCCTCCAGGCTATAGCCCACTGCATGCGCCTCTGCTACTGAGACCACTAAGCATCCACCTTTCCCAGAGGCATTTCCTACCCAGCCTCCCAGAGTTCACAAGGAGACTCAGTTCCGCATGTCCTCAGTCATCATTTGCTTATTAAAAGTCCTTTTATCGGCATTTTTCCTTTCCCTGTCTCATCCCGCCTTTATCTTGTCTTGTTTCCTGGAATCCCCTCCCAAATAAATTATGTGCCCTCCAGTTCTTTTCTCAGGGTCTGCTCTGAAGAAACACAAAACAAAACAGTGGCCTTTTTAAGAGCATTCATTTTATTTTTTTGGTTTAACCAAAGAGTAGATCCTTGATGAACAGTCAATATGAGAGACTTAAGTTACATACAGAATATTATGCAACCTCAGACTATGAAAATGTAGATTTAAAGGGTGGTATATAAATCAATACCTGATTTCTCACTGTCTTATTTGTACTACTGACAGTGAGTAGTCCCTACTAATGTTTGCACATGAAGTTTCACTGGCTGTTTGTCTCTCTTTGCCAGTGTCAGAAACTACACATACTTCTCTATAATAGACGATGTCAGTATCTAAGACTTTTATAATGGAAAGGGTCATAATATATTCATTGCGTAAGTTTAGACTCCTCACCCAAATTATTTTAAATAAGGTATACAGCAAACACTATATATACATATATATATGTGTGTGTGTGTGTGTGTATAAAATTCATTCTACTGGTTCAATGAATATGTATTGAGTATTCTAGCAGCTGAACATTCAGCAGCAAACCAAACAAGCAAATCCTTTCCTTGCTAGAAGAGCACATTGGAAAGATGACATTTAAGCACAGACCTGAAGGACATAAAGGGGCAGGCATGTATAAACCTGGGAGAGAGTTCCAGCAAAGAAAACAGTAAGTGCAAAAGTTCTGCACACACATACATTTGGTGTGTTAAAAAATGTTGTAAATGTAGATAGGAGGCTGGTGAGGCTAGAGCAGAATGATTAGGAGAGGGAGGAGCAGAGGAGCAGATGAGATCTGAGAGATACGGGGAGCTGAGAGAAGATAGTCCAGGGTCTAGTAATGATTTTGACTTTTCCTCTTATTGTAATGGGAAGCTACTGGAAGATTCTGTGCAAAGCAGTGACAGGGGCTGCCATATAGTTTCAAAGGATCACTCTGGTTGCTGTGTGGAGTAGGGAAAGCGCAAAGAGAGTTTCATGCACGTCCGTGTGAAGAGATCACCAAACAGGCTTTGTGTGAGCAACATGGCTGTTTATTTCACCTGGGTGCAGGCGGGCTGAGTCCGAAAAGAGAGTCAGCGAAGGGAGATAGGGGTGGGGCCGTTTTATAGGATTTGGGTAGGTAAAGGAAAATTACAGTCAAAGGGGGGTTGTTCTCTGGCGGGCAGAGTGGGGGTCACAAGGTACTCAGTGGGGGAGCTTTTGAGCCAGGATGAGCCAGGAGAAGGAATTTCACAAGACAATGTCATCAGTTAAGGCAGGAACAGGTCATTTTCACTTATTTTGTGGTGGAGTGTCATCAGTTAAGGCAGGAACCGGCCATCTGGATGCGTATGTGCAGGTCACAGGGGATATGATGGCTTAGCTTGGGCTCAGAGGCCTGAGAGAAAGAAGCTGGGATGCCTTTGGCATGATTACAAGTGCAATCGTTGACTACTAATTTGTGACGTCATTTAGACAGAAAACAAACCTTAGAAAAACAAGCCCATAGATTCTTCAAGGGAGGAGGAATAAGCCACTCTAGTATGCTATCATATAATTTATTTTTCAATCAGCAAGGAGCTTAATTGCACAGTAGCAGCTGAAAACCCATTTTTCACCAAATAACGAAACAATTTCAATAAAAAGAGGAAGATCTAGCCAATGAAAGAGTCAAGTTCTCAAGGGGAAGTTCCTGGAAACCAGATTTGATGCTATTTTTTTTTCAATCATCCTATGTTGCTTGTGAAAGGAGAGTTTATGTTTCCTACCAGAATCTGCAAATTGAAGGACTCTAAGCCAGGAAGCTGGAGACCCGTGATCTCAGTGTGGGTCCATCAGAACCTTGTGAAGTGACCCTGGGACACATCACACACTGCCCTGGCCTCAGTTTTCCAAGTTTGTATAACGTGTGATAGTATTGCCTTGCCACTGTATTTCATCAGCTTGTTTGAAGTCCTCCCAAAACGATGCATATGAAAGCACCTTGTAGCTCTGAAAGCAGCACTCAATGCAAGGTCATTAGCATTGGCTTTGCACAAATACTAAAGGAACAATCCATGCCACTGAAAGGGGGATATGACAAATTGATCAATGTAAAAGATAAGCTGGTAGCTGTCATATACCTTTTTTTGTACAGCAGTGGCAAACATCGTCCTCTCATTGAGATTCAGAACCATCAGTGAATGCACGTAAATCACCCTATACAAAGCACTATATACAAATACTTGGGGATGTTTAGCACCATGGACACACTTGCAGGGAGTAGTGGTGATTCTAAGTTGGACAAGTCTCTCTAGCACACCACAGGGTGGGCAGCAGTAGCACTAGCACTATATTGTGGTCAGAGAAGGGCTTTCTGAAAGATCCACTTGGCACGAGACCTGAAAAGCAAGAAGAAAGTTGTGCTTGAGTCCAGGGATGGGTGTTTATGATGGAAAGCCTGCTATTGTGAGTCACTTAGAAGCCACATGATTGGGAAATGTGCAAAGCATTTAGCTGTGAGATAACAGTGTGGCAGGTGCTGTGGATACCCAGCTGTGTCCCCTGGCCATCTCTGAGATTCCAGCAGGGAAGGTGGACAATTCCCTCTAACATTCCATATGCTTCTCACTCCAACTGCCTGCTTTTCTGCCTGTGGGTGTTCCCGCTCCCTAATTCACAGGGCAACCTGGAAATGCAGGGGAGTTAATGCTATTGGGATGGGACCAGCCCTTGGCCAAGGGGGTCCAGTCTCAGGACAAATGCTCCAGCCTCCCACTGCTTTGCTGACATAATTCTGAGGTATCTTCCCTGAAATTTCTCAAGGCCCTTGGCAGGGCTAAGCCCCAGCTGCCCACAGTAGTGGCCCCTCATTCACATACCCTGTCTGAGCTTGCCAGGGCTGTTATAACACAGTACTACAGAAAGGATGGCTTAAACAATGGAAGTAGATCGTGTCACAGTCCCACAGGAGGGAAGTTGAGATAAAGGTGTTGGCAGGGTTGGTTTATTCTCAGGCCTCTCCTTGGATTATAGACGACTTCCTTCTGCCTGTGTCTTCACCGGGTTCTCTCTGTACTCATCTTTATCCTAATCTCTTTTTGTAAAGACACCCATCATATTGCATCAGGGTCCATTCATATGCCCTCATTTCATCTTAATTATCTCTTTAAAGGTCTTACCTTCTAATGCAGTCACATGCTGAGGTACTGGGGGTTAGGACTTAAACAAATGGATTTGGGGCACACATGATTCAGCCCATTATTGGCATACCCTTTATTGGCATTTCTGTCCTCCTGTCTCACTCTCCCTACCCCCTCACTACCTCCTTAGGTCCTCTCCCAAATTAAGTTCCTATATACAAGATCTTGCTTTGAATCGGCTTTGGGGAAAGCAAACTAAGCCAATATGAAGTGGTAAAAACTGTGAGCAACTGGAGCGTGCAAATCTACCTAGAAGCGTTTCAATTTATTTTAGAAAAATAGCATATAAACAAGTTAAAACGTTGTGCAGGGCATGCAAAACACTTCCGCAGTCCCAGTCTTTCCTGTTTGCAATCTCTGTGCTGGATAACTTTCAGGTCCAGCTGTTGCTTTCTATGATGTGTGTGTGATGTTTGTGCGTGTAAGGAGGCAATCCCCTGAAATGTAGGAATCATGCACAATTCAAAATAAAGGGGCAAAATGATCTATGATATAATTCAGCATCCTGAGGCTGTAAGGAGGCTCCTACATCTTAATCTGAGACTGTGACCCAACGTGGCAATAATGCATAAGGCTGAGTTATTCTCAGGTACATCGTAGCTTATGAGTTGGGGTTGTGTCATAACCTGTAAGAAAGGACTGTGAGTAACACCGCCCCAACTCAGCCCGTCTTTTTGTGGTGTAATGTCAGATCTTCCCACTAGAGGGCATTGAAGCTACAGAAAAGAGAGGGTGCCTTTCTGGTCCAATGCTATTGAATTAGGAAGCTTGCTGTACCCGGACTGTATTTCCGGTTGACATGACAGAGGTCCTTTTTGTGCTTCAATGTGAATTTTACCAATCATGGCCATGTTCAGCATGCTGGAACTGATGATTAGATTCATGACGGATAACCACCAGACTGGGAGTGTGGTTTTCAGAAACAAAGGGCAGATTATGTTGATAATAGTCTTTTTCCCCGAGTAGCCTCTATCCCCATTGGCTATAATGAGGTGGGAAGAGTACTGGAACTCAAGGCTAAAGATAAGGGTTTGGATTCTGACTCTGTCCCTTTCTGGCATTTTGAGTTTAATCACATTGTTTAAACCTGACATATCCCAGTTTCCTTGTTTATAAAACAGGAATAGCAAACCGAGCCCACAGAGAGTTTTAGTAAGTGGAAGGTTTAAGGTTTTGTATGATTTAATGCACTAGCAACTGCATGGAGGGAGGGGGCTGTTATTATCAAGGGTGACCACATTCATCTACATACTGTAAAAGTCCTGGGAAAGGTCCGGGATTCAAAAATGAGTTCCTTGAAGTAGAGTATACTTTCTAAAACTTTACTATTAGATATTAATTTATTTAGATTTCAATCAATAAAGCAACTTGTTGCTTCTGCTTTAATGAGCATCTTCTCTTGGAATGGCACATACGCACAGTAAACAGTTACAAATCATCAACATTTTGCTGTGTTAATTTTGGGGAGTGATACCTTTGGCTGAGAGCAAGAGCTAAGGTATCCGGATTTGGGGAAAGGTAGGAGACATTTTAGCCTGGGGCAGGGGGGTTCTCTGCTGAGATAGTGTATCAGACCCTTGTGTCCAAAGTAAATTGTGGCTGGAGAGAAGATCAGAGAAAAGGGGAAAGTCTGAGCCAGAAGATGGTTCAGCCCAGGAGTGGCCAGGTTTTATAAATCTTCGCTTAGTTTTAGAGTCCCTGAATCCCTGTTGCATAACCAGTATTTGAGGTCATGTCTATATGATCACAAATTTACCATTGCTTCTGTTGTTAAGCATTTACTGAGCATACCTTATTCTCCCATTAAGAAAATAGAGAAGGAAAGAAACACAGGTTTCCAGATTAATTGGGTGGATGTGGGGACGACAATATTGCATGATGGTGCTGTGATGGAGTCTCAGCTTTGTGAAGGCAATAATTCACTTCTATATATTCATTATTTGATGTGGTAAATACCTAACATATGAATAAATGAATGAAACCACCTTATTTTCGGACAGAGATTCTCCAAGTGTGTTACTTGGCCTACTACCATCAGAATTACCTGATCCTTTTTATAATACCATATATGAGACACTGTTCTAATTACTTTTCTTAAATTAACTCATTTTATCTTCACTCAACCCTGTGAGATTGGTACTATTATTATTATCTTCACTTTACAGATGAGCTAACTAAGGTCCAGAGTGGTAAGTCGCTTGCCAAGTTCACACAGCCAGTAAGTGACAGAGCTGGGGATTTCAACCCAGAGTCAGTGCTCAAAACCCCTACATCATCTTGCCTCTCTATATCTAAAAGTAATGAGGCAGATAAATATGTGTTATAGGAAAGCGCCAGCAACTTATATTTTTAAGTGGAAAAAAAGGACAATATTGAGGCCAAGCGCAGTGGCTCATGCCTGTAATCCCAGCACTTTGGGAGGCCAAGGCGGGTATATCATGAGATTAGGAGTTTGAGACCAGCCTGGCCAAGATGGTGAAACCCCGTCTCTACTAAAAACACAAAAATTAGCTGGGTGTGGTGGCACATGCCTGTAATTCCAGCTACTCAGGTGGCTGAGGCAGAATTGCTTGAACCCGGGAGGCGGAGGTTGCAGTGAGCTGAGATTACGCCACTGCACTCTAGTTTGGGCAACAAACGAAGACTCCATCTCAAACAAACAAACAAACAAACAAACAACAAACCAAAAAAGCACGATACTGGCCAATATATTTAACAAGCTACCATTTGTGTCAAGAGAGAAAAGAGATTAAGATGTGTTTGTATATACATAGATTCTCTCAAGAAGAAAAGAGAAACACCAAGGCTAATTAGGTCTAACATTTTTATCCTGCCTTTCTGTTTGGGATGCATGCAGCCCACTTTAGAGACCCTTCGACAGTCAGACTGTTAGTGATTTTCTAGCACTTATCCTGCCCACCTTTATGATGATCCCTGAGAGTATCCCACGCTCTCTGGGAATTAGACCCTCTATGTTGTTTCTGGGTAATTTGAATGATTAACAAAGACTCCAAGTGATGATTTTGTACTCTCAGCTTTGAGAATCATGACCTCAGGTTTGGGCCAGAAAATTTAATTCCATTGGAAGACCTAGGAGCTTTCCTACAAATTTCTTCCCATTATCTGTAAACCAGCTGATAGTCTGCTTGGGAAGAAAGACGAAGATAAGCAAAGCATTGGGACATGCCTGTCTTTTCTGGGTAACCACACTGTGACCCCATGCAGCATACCTCATTATACCCTTGTTCGTTTTCTTCTTCTGCATTATCAAAAGACAGAATAAAAATCTTTTTTGTTTTTCTTGGAAGTTTTACCAAGAAATTTGGTCTATACTATTTGACTGTGTTCATTCATTCTGTCGCTATTCTTATATGTGATAACCTCTCCTCCCGTATTTTGTGTGTGCCCTTTTTAATATGTGAGCTCATCAGGGCCTGTGCCAGTCTCTTAGTCTTTTTTCTCCTTTTTCCTCCTCAGAATTTTCTATGACTGCAATGTAAGATTGTCATTTTTGAGACTGTCCTATTGAATCTACATTTCTTTTGAAATCTCTTGAAATGCTCTGTCCGATATACTAGCCATGGGGCACAATTCCACAATTTAGAGTAGCCACATTCCAAGCACTCAATAGCCACATTGAGCTAGTGGTTACAATATTGGGTAGCACACATTATAGAATATTCCTATCATCATGGAAAGTTCTATTAGAGAGGGCTACTCTAGAACTTTCCTATCCACCAATCTTTGCTCTAAAAAAAAGATTAAATTTCTTTTGCCACAATCAAACAAAAGAAGTTTGACTCTACTTCCATCTTTTCAAGTTATTTGGGACAATAAATAACCTGAATTTTCCAATGCTTACTCTACTTCCTGTCTTCTGTTGGGTCCTATTTTTTTTTCAGAAGGCCTACTTCCCTATGATCCTTGTGGATTATAATATAACCTGAAGCAGCAAGTGCCCGCATTACTTCTTTATGAGAGTGAAAATTCTCAGATAATTTTCAGACATGCAAGAGCTTGAATGTTATCTGCTATATGCTATATGTCATTTCTTTGGAAAGTTGCTTGAGGATATGAAGCAAATGAACGAGTATAGTAGTCATTAGGGCTGTTTACTAATAGGTCTTTTCTTTGACACATAGTAGGATTGCACTTATCTGCCCCTCTTTGAAGTTAGACTTAACTATGTGACTTGCTTTGGCCAGTGAGATGTACATAAAAGTGACATGTGTCAGTTTCAAGTGGAATGTCTTAGAGCCCACGCAAAATGGGCCAAGTTTTCTTTTCCTTTGCCAGGCAGCACGCTGCTCTGTAAGCCTGGGTCTGAGAATGAGAGAGTCAGGCAGAGCCACGCCAATCTGAAGTGGACATGCGGTCTGAGTAGGCAATGAAACTTGGGGTTTTGAGCCACTGAGGTTGTAGGTTGTTGTTACTTCAGCATAAAGGAGTCTATTCTGACCAACACAGAGCCAGTACCAAAAAAAGGGAAGCATAAGATTTGAAAAACAGTGAGTCCAGAATGGGAACAGCTTAAAGGGAAGTCCCAGAATGGTAGTTGTACAGCAAATAATTCAGAGCAGGAGCTGGAAGGCCCAGGAAGTCAATAGAAAAATTTGATGTAATAGGGAGCCCAAGAGAGTAACAGACATATGATAAAAGCAAGTAGGAAATGAATAAAAATGAGGAACTCCAGGAAAAAAATTTTTTTAAGTAAACTAATAGTATATATATTATCTCCATAGTGAATAATTTCTCCAGATAATAAAAATATAAACATAGTGTATTACTCAGGGTACTCCAAAGAAACAGGACCAGTTATACACACACACACACACACACACACACACATACACACACACATACACACACACACACAGGTATAGAGAGAATTTTCTTCTAAATAATTGGCTCACATGATTATGGAGGCTGAGAATGTCCACTGTCTGCCATCTGCAAGCTGCAGATCCAGGAGAGCCGGTGGTATAGTTCTAATCCAAGTCTGAAGGCCTGAGAACCGAGAGAGAAGATGGTGCAAGTTCCAGTGTGTGATTAGGACAAGATTGATGTCCCAGCTCAAACTCCCTGATGTCAGGGAGTGAATTCTGTCTTGCTGAGCCTTTTGTTCTATTGGAGCCTTGGGTGGATGGGATGAGGCCCACCAATATTGGGAAGGGCAATCTGCTTTATTCTGTCTACTTATTCAAATGTTAATCTCATCCAGAAACACCTTGACAAACACTCCCAAAATAATTGTCTTTTTCTTTTTTCTTTTCTTTTCTTTTTTTTTTTTTTGAGACACAGTCTCACTCTGTCACCCAGGCTGGAGCGTAGTAGTGCGATCTTGGCTCACTGCAACCTCCGTCTCCCAGGTTCAAGTGATTCTCCTGCCTCAGCCTCCTGAGTAGCTGGGATTACAGGTGCCCACCACCATGCCTAGTTAATTTTTGTATTTTTAGTAGAGATGGGGTTTTACCATGTTGGCCAGGATGGTCTTGAACTCCTGACCTCAAGTAATCTGCCCACCTTGGCCTCCCAAAGTGCTGGGATTACAGTGCCTGCCACCATGCTCAGCTAATTTCTGTATTTTTAGTAGAGATGGGCTTTTGCCATGTTGGCCAGGCTGGTGTCAAACTCCTAACCTCAGGTGATTCACCCACCTCAGCCTCCCAAAGGTCTAGAATAATGTTTAACCAAATGTCTGGGCTCCCTGTGGCCCAATCAAGTAAACACGTAAAATTAACCATCTTATAAACATTCTTGATATACAATTTTAAGATCAGTCTCTAGATACAGCAGGAAAGACAACGTGTAAAAGTTATCCAGCTTAATTATATTAAAGTGAAAGCAAAAGTTGCAGTGGAAAAAAGAGGCAGAAGCTAAAGAAAAAAAAGAAGGGATGTCCCTAACTTCATCTTATAAGGCACAGAGTAGCTGTTAGAGTCTACCTAGGGTATTACTTAAAAATTTAAAAGTAACTCACAGAAAATGTAAAAATGCTGAACTATCTAAATGGGGAGGGGAAGTAGGAATGATACAAGTAGTCTAACTCCTTCTCTCTTATCATAGGAGTCAATAAATAATGACTAAACTCGATCTTGATTATCAAGTTCGAGCTGTATAAAGATAACTAGCAGGAGAGTTTGAAACTGATTCTTTCCCAAACAAGTCTGGGGTTAGGAGGGGTAGACTAGAACACTGTTTCCAAGCAATGTATTACTTTGATTTTAAAACTTTTAAATTAAAATAATTAAGAAAAGTCTTCACCTAGCCAAGTCACTAGTTGATCTACCTGTTTGATTTTAGTGAAACAAGTCCCAAGAGTAGTTCACTTCCCAAATCTCTACTCATAGCCAGGATCCTGATGGCTTTTTTTGTCCCCACCAAGATGGAGTTTCACTCTTTATGCCCAGGCTGGAGTGAAGTGGCACGATCTCCGCTTACTGCAACCTCCGCCCCCCGGGTTCAAGCGATTCTCCTGCCTCAGCCTCCAAAGTGGCTTTGATTACAAGCGTCCACCATGAGCATGCCTGGCTAATTTTTGTATTTTTAGTAGAGACGGGGTTTCGCCATGTTGGCCAGGCTGGTCTCAAACTCCTGACCTCAGGCGATCCACCCCTCTCAGCCTCCCAAAGTGCTGGGATTACAGGTGTGAGCCACTGCACCCAGCCCCAGATGGCTTTTCCTTTTCCTCTCTCTCTTGAGACAAAAAGTCATCATGAGAGATTGCTTGGTTTGTGAAAGAGCTCTCTTCATTCAAACAACAGAAACATTTGAGCTCTGGTTCTTGAGCCAAATTGCCTGGACTTCAGTCTGAAATCTTTTATTTCATAGCATATGACTTTGGGCAAATCACTTCACCACTATGTTCCTTGGTTTCCTTCTTTGTAAAAAGAGTAGAAAATAATGGTATAATATTATCATGTATATTATGAGGACTAAAAGAATTAATCCATTAAAGTGATCAATATAATGCTTAGAATACGATAATCATTCAATAAATGCTAGTTGTCTTCATTGTCATCATCATTATGTGCAAAACATCTTGCTGGGCCTTGGGGTTTCAAAGACAAGTAAGAAACATTTGGCTTCTGTCCTCGCAGAACTTAAAATCTAGTAAAGGAAGAAGAGAAGTGATCAAGCAGATTTAGATAGAAAGATAAGTGTTCACGAAGGGCACTGCCCAGGGTTGTTAATGGAGTCAACTCCGCTGTCATGCACTGAATATTCCTAGCATCCTTCTAACTCAAATTCATGGCCACATGACTTTATTTGACATTCAGTGAAATAAATAAGCTATTTATTTAGGAACCCCTAAACTAGTGTCTGTGGTACCTATAAGACCTGTTTATTCTCTTGTGAATATAATTTCCAGTTTCCTGAATCTCTCAGGCATTGCAAATTGTATTTCCAATGTTCCTCCAGACATAGGCTGTGTTAAAAGTATTTGGAATTTCAAAATAACAGGTAACCCAAGGTATGCCCATTAAAAGCAACTATAAGCACTTTCCCAGTCTCTCATTCCATCCCATCTAAAGATGAGTGTAGTCTGGTTATTTTCCAAGCCAGAAGGCACTTGCTTTGCATTTGCTTCAAATCTATGCACTTTAAAAAATACCATGACATTTTGTTTCTGAGACAAAAGTCAAATGCCAAAAAAAAAATCACCTCTACAAATGTGAGTATTAAAAACTTAATTTATAAATGCAAACAAGATCAGCTGCCAAGATGCCAACTCGTTTACCTAGTTTGCAGACTTGGAGATTGTGGGCAATATTCCTTATGTTTGCCCTACACCTGTGTGTAATTTATCAGTGATTGAGAGAGCTGTTCCAGAAAGAAGGCTCCATTGGCATTCTTTCCTGTCTGAATGCTAAAATGCAGCTGGTGGGCTTGAGGTTACAGTTCTGGAATGTATTAAGAGTGAAACAGGAAGTGAGATGGTATATGATGCATCAACTCTTCTGCATGTTCAACACACGGTGTCATTTGGAAAACTATCCCTACCTCAGGCCATGATGTCTGATTGGCACTGCCAGTTGCAGTGTCCCCTCCACACCATGATCCTACACAGGTGAGCATCTAATCCACATTGTTCCCTTCCTTCCAAACAGTACATAAACAGATAACTTCACAAGAGAAAGGGCTTTGCCTTCTTGGTCCTGGAATAGTCATTTGAAATAAGAGCTCCATAAGTGCTTAGTAGATGAGTCTCAAACGTCAATCAAAAGATCATTTGCAGATTTGTAAAGCAGGTTTGCAAAGAAAAGGATCTTAATTCCCAAAGGAGTTGCTAAGCTAGTAGGAGGTAAAGTTGGGATTGTTGAGATCCATCTTCCTCTCCTGGAAAGACAGTCTGCAAATACATGGAGGAAGGTGGAGGCAGGGCTGGATAAAGAGACTAAGCCCTACTCAGCCTCGTCTAAAGGTATCCCCACCTGCTCTTTCCAGTTGTGGGAACCAAGACATTCTCTTTTCACATAAGCTAGTTTGAGTTGTTTCTGTCCCATGTGTTTTAAAAATTCTTTTTGGTGATCCTTTTAATTCCCACCAAAACCTCATGGTGAAGTGAGAGGAAGGAACAGAGCCAATGAGAGCATGCATAAGTTGTGAAGACAACCAGATAAACAAACACATTTTCCAGAGATGCTGAGGGAAGCCTAGATTTCAAATGTGGCCCCTCACTGCACCCGATAGCCACTCTCAGTCAGTCCCCTGGAGTGAACACGCTGGCTCCATTTAAACATGTCTTCCACCTTCTACCTTCCTTTCCCTGCTGATAGTGGCACATGGCTTTTAGCTTTTAACTTGGCTTGGCAGGACACAAATCCTGCCAGTTTTCTGAGACGGTATTAGGTAAACATCTGTAGCAGAAAGATGAACAAGGGTTTGGAGCTTTAGGACATTAAGATGATTGAGCAATCATTCCATGGCTCCTCTTTCCTTAGTTAACCCTTACAGTTTCAGGATAAATCTTTCCTGTCCCCAGCAGGCATTCCCTCCCTGGCCATCGTGTCTTCTGTTTTATCTGTTACCTCTCTGGGGAAACTGGAATTATGGCTCTCAACTGACTGCCCAAGAGAGCCCCAAATCTCAGATCACACTACCACCTTCTCAGACTCTGCTGCCATCAACCCCAAACACCCAAATCCACTGAAATTTCTGCTGCATACAGATTGGATGTGCATGCATGTGTGTTCACAGACCATGAAACAGTTTAGGCCCCTGACCCCTCGTTTGTTCTTCCCAGTTCTCTAAATCATTGCCAGGGTTTGCCGGCTCATGTTCCCTCTTTATAGTCAAATCCCACTCTCACTGACTTGATCTCACTGAAATCTCATGTCCTGTGGCCTGTTCTCCCTACCCCATGCCATTCTACTTATAGGTCTCAGCTTCTTTTCCTTGATTTTACCCCAAATCTACATAGACCCAGTTGGCACTGTGTGCATAGCAGACTTGACTGAAAGTTAGAGGCTCTGGAGGGCCCCTATACCACAGCAACCACAAATACGTAAATACATAAGTTAGTTAAATATCCAGAATGTCTGCTGTTAAATTCTTTTGACCACTTTGCATATCATCAACTTCACTCTCTTCTTTCTTCAGTTTTCTTTCTCCCTTCTCTTATTATTTCACCTCCGTATCTTGTTTATTTCCTGTGCAGAGCTATTTGGTTCTCTCTAACCCAATTCATCAAGACCTCACCTTCTCAGAAGACTCAGCAGTCCAAAGTCAGCTTTCCTTCTAACCAAAAATCCTGATACCTACTGTTTTCATCATCATTTCTACCACACTGCCAACATATACTTCAATAGCTGTACATTCATCCTCTCTCTCTCTGTCCTCCCTCCCTCTGTGTGTTTGCATGTATATATGTGCATAAGTATCTATTCAGGTGTGTATGATGTGTATGAATACACACCATTATATACATGCTATATGATGCTTAATGAGCTTGTATATATGATCTTATATATGATATATTACATATGATGCTTATATAGATGCTTACCTATATGATGCTTATATATGTGATGCTTAATGAGCATATATATATATATATATATAGAGAGAGAGAGCATGTGAGTGCATGTATATGATGGTGTGTATTCATACCCATCACACACACCTGAATATATATGCATGTATATATATATATATATACATGCCCTGTGTATGTACCTTTACTTCCCTTGGCCAAAGTGTCTTTATTTATAAAAGTAAGAGAATATACTAAGCTATTTCCAATACTCGATTCAGCTCTAAATTTATTTTTAGTGTTTATACTGCATTTATGCATCTATATGGTAGGACATATATTAGATTGTTAAAACTTAGTAATGGCCGGGCGCAGTGGCTCATGCCTGTAATCCCAGCACTTTGGGAGGCTGAGGTGGGCGTATCACAAGGTCAAGACATCGAGATCATCCTGGCTGACATGGGGAAACCCCGTCTCTACTAAAAATACAAAAATTAGCTGTGTGTGGTGACATGCGCCTGCAGTCCCAGGTACTCAGGAGGCTGAGGCAGGAGAATTGCTTAAACCCAGGAGGCAAAGGTTGCAGTGAACTGAGATCACACCACTGCACTCAGCCTGGTGACAGAGCAAGACTCCGTCTCAAAAACAAACAAAAAAACAAAAAAAAAACCACTTAGTGTTATTCATTTGCACGTTTAAGACTTTCCTATTTTTTCATGTTAAAATAACATGGCTACAATTATTCAATGGCTTTGAGATATCACAATAATTATACAATTATCTTGAACTCTAACACATAATATAAAGTACCTATTTTTGGCTCTGAGTTCACTAGAAAAATTATTGAGTCAACATGAGCTTAATGAAGCCAACAGAACATTACTCAATACCAAAGGTAAACAAGCTGGCCCTCTGTGTTCAGATGTACCTGTGGAGTTGGAGTGACTCTTAATATCTGTCATTGACCTGTCCCCAGTGGTCATCTAGAAATGTGCTTAATTTCATGGTCAGCTGGAGTTAGATCTTCTAGGGATTCATGAATATAGACTGATAGGCTCACAGGGGCCACCTGATAGCATCATAAAATACTATGAGATAATAAGGTTTCTGGACATGACATTAACTTTTAGAGCATATATCATCTAAAGTTGTCTATCTGGTTAATTCCAATTAGTTTTGCAGAAAATACATCAATTTATTCATCATATGTTAATGTAAAGAAATCTAGGCATAAGGAATTATTTCAGAATTGTGTAAAAGTTGAGCAATTATTTTTGCGTAATTTGATTTTGTCAATTCCAGTTTTTGACTTTTCAGAAAAATTCTTTCTTTTCAATAAAGCAAAGTAGAAAAAGACCCATCTAGGTTGAAGTTACAGCACAAGGTTCACTGGCTTTGTAACCTTGGAAATGCAGCTCAACCTTTCAAAGCAAAAGCTCTTCATTGCTTCCCTTAAATGGTTGTTCTTCAATCCTTGAGGATAATAATACTTACCATGAAGGATCATTCTAAGGAGCAATTAAAAATCCTAGGCGTGTAAGTAATAAGTGAATATTAGTGACATTTCTCCCTGCCTTTCCTCCCTAATCCTCCTCTTCTTACCTTGCTTTATTCAAATCTAGAATGAATACATGTAGGATTAGGATTCTGAGGAATTTGGGGCAGTCCCTTTTCTCCTAGCCGTGGAACTGTCCTAGGGGCTAATGGCAGGCTTTCTCTAACCCCTTTCCTGAAGGAGAGTTTTATCCGTCAGGGTCCAGTCAACAAAACAAAGTATGCCAGGAATTCAGTAGCAAGAGTAGAATGGAAGCATCTAGTCAGAAGGATGACAGAATGGTTCAAAAGCCAAATGAGATGGGAGGCACCTTCATGTTTAGCAACTGCCAGAAGCCATTATCATTCTGAGGCTTGAGGAACAAAACGAGGAGATAGTGGTGCTGGAGCCCAGGAGCCAGGGCTGCCCTGCATGAACTGAAACCACAGTGAAGACACAACCACTGCAAGAGATACAGCCCATAACAAACAGAGAGGCAGACAAATACTGTGGGTTCTCCATGGAGCCTCTTGCTGGCTGAGCCTAACTGGATGCCACTTGGCAAGGAATCTTGGGGACTGTAGATTGTAGAGTCCATCCCTTACAGCAGAGAGCAGAAGAGAAGCACAAGGAATACATTAGGGGGCAAATAGGCAAAGACTGGCAGAACAGCCAAATGAGGGAGATTTTTCCTTTGTATGTGGCCCTAGCTGCTGCCTCTGAGTCAGATTTTAAAAAACCCAACTGGAAAATTCTTCTTAAGATTAGCACCTCTCCTAAGACTCATCCTAAAAATGTTTCCATTACAAGCAAGAGCATGCAAGTTAATATATATTTGCAGCAAATATTTTAGCATCCATTATCCCTAAGGAGCAAAACCTGGCATCTTGAAGGATTGGGACACAAGAAGGATAAATTTTGATGGATAGTAATAGGTAAGTGTATTGCAAACTATGTGTTGCTGGGATGCTGTGGTCCTGGATGCAGCGAGAGGAATACCATGTGCATAGGGCTGAGGGGAAGGCCCAGAAGGGTGATGGTAGAGAGACAGAGCAGAAGCCAGTTTCATGCAACTTCTTAAACAGCTGAGAACAAGTCTGGCTGTTCAGGATAATTAAATGGGGGGCAAAAGAGGTGTCCATCAGTGATTTCACTCATGCCCCGTCCCACTTGTCTTAAGTCCATTCATCCACTATTTGTTGAGGCCCTATGATATGTTCTCAAGTGCCTCACACATAGAAATCTGCAACTGTGTCTTAGCTCTTGTTTATTATTTTTAAGAGTGTTCAATGAGATCATAGAGAAGGGGCAGCCAACCTTTGCTGGGGTATGATCCATAAAGGTTTCACATGGTTCTGAGTATCAAAGCAGAATAGGAGTAGGAGCCAGGTGACATGGCAAAAAGCCTTCTAGGAAGAGGAAGTAGTAGGAATAAATAATTGCAGATGTTGAGGAAAAGATGTAAAACTTGTTAAAAGCTATTTCTGCTTCTTAAAACGAGTAGGGCTCATTACTGATCCTGGTTTCATGAAACCACAGTAGCGTTGTCAGGTTAGGCAAATAAATTACAGGATACCTAAGTAAATTTGAATTTCAGATAACAAATATGTTTTAGTGCAAGTATGTCCCTTGCTGTATTTTATCTGGCAACCATAAACTATAGGGATGACCACAGACTACATTGTGCAGGCTAAAAATCTTAAAACCAGGAAAAAAGATGTAATTCTTATTTCCAGGTACTTCTTTAGCAACAGCTCAACCAGATGACACCTTTAGAACAGTGGTTGACGAACTTTTATGTAAAGATAAAGATAGTACATATTTTAGGCCTGTGGTCCATATGGTCTGTAATTACTTAACTGTGCCTTTGTAGCATGAAAATGCATCGATAAATGAGCACGGCTATGTTCTAATAAGACTTTACTTATAACAACAGAGACCCCACTGTCATAGTTTGCCAACTCTAACTCTAGAAGTTGGATCTAGAAGAATTTTTTTTCTTTTTATAGAAAGCTGCTTGCAATATAATAACAAAAACCAAACAACACAATTAAAAAATGGGCAAAAGCCTTGAATAGACAATTCTCTAAAGCAGAAATACAAATGGCCAATAAGGACAGGAAAAGATGTTCAACATTATTAATCACTAAGGAAATGCCAGCCAAAACCACAAGAAGATACTGCTTCACATGCACTAGGATGGCTGTTATGAAAAACAAAGCAAAACAAATATAGTTAATTATAATCTACTGTAAATTTCAGAATAGCTAGAAGAGGATAATTCTATGTTTCTAGCATAAACACAAGATAAATATTTAAAGTGATAGATATCCCAATTACCATCATTTGATCTTTACACCTTATATGAATGTATCAAATTATCACATGTGCCCTGAAGATATGTACATCTATTATGTATCAGTAAAAAAGAGTAATAAATGCACACAAAAAAGAAAACAAAGTAACACGTGTTGATGAGGATGTGGATACATTGGAACCCTTGGGCACCGTTGGTGGAAATGTAAGCTGGTGCAACCCCTGGGAAAAATATTATGGAATTTCTTCAAAAATATTAAACCTAGAATTACCACATGATCCAGAAATTCCACTTCTAGGTACATTCCCAAAATAATAGAAAGAAAGGATTAAAACAGATATTTGTATATCAATGTTCTTAGCAGCATTAATCACAATAGCCAATAGGTGGAGACAGTCAAAATGCCCATTAATAGATGAATGGATAAGTATATAATATGTGGTGTAAACACACATATGCCTGCATACACAAATGAAATATTGCTCCATCTTAAAAAGGAATGAAATTCTGGTACATGTTACAGTATGAATGAACCTTGAAAACATTATGCTAAGTTAAATAAAACAATCACAAAATGACATATATTGCGTGATTCTGCTCGTGTGAGATAAGCAGAATAGTCATAGTCATAGAGACAGAAAGTAGAGTAGACATTACCAGGGATCAGGGAAAGTGAGGAAGGGAGAGTCGGTATTTAATGAGAACAGAGTTGCAGCTTGGGAAGATGAAAAGGTTCCGGAGCTGGATGGTGGTGATGATTGCACAACAATGTGAATGTACCCAATACCAATGAACTGTACACCTAAAAATGGTTAAGATGGTAGATTTTATGTTATGTATATTTTACCACAATAAAGGTTAGCTACTTGCAGAAGTTTACCTAATTATAAACTAGTCTAAGACAGCCAGTCAGCCAGACAAGATTCTATGTATTTCCATACTAGAAACGATAGCACAGATTATAGTCACTTATAAATTTCCAGTAATCTAGATATAAATAAGACATGCGATATAACAAAATTTAAAATGTTGTCTTTGCAGGACTCAGGCAAATTATGCCTCAAAGTCCCACCATAGAATTTCCTCTCTCAAATGCTGTGAGAAGAAATTTTCTGTAACTTTACACACAGACTGTTGATGAGCCTGGACACTTCACTCCTGTCTCTGTATTAAAGTGAGAAACAGCACAGATCTGGTCATCATGTCTAGATCAAGACTATCTGGCAGGTGCTGGGGATAGAGAAGGTCACAATTAAGTCCAGTCCCTGTTCTCAGGAGTTTTCAGATGTCATGGAGAAAAACATATCATGAATACTTTTTTGAGAGGTAGCTATGAGCAGTTGCCCGTGCATTGCAGCTGTCCTGTCACGCACTTTGCCTTCTCCCCAAGTATCATTTCTCACTATCTGCATAGCCATTATCAAAACTTAGAATACTTGTGTTTATTTATTTTAACTTCGGCCTCTTTCTAGAGGTTTAAGGTGTTTTCCAACGAGAACATGATAAGATGAAAATAGATAATCAAGACTAGAAAAGAAAGAGGCTCAGAGCCTCAAGGACATTGTATAACCCTCTCACCCCAAATTTTTTTTTTTTTTTTTTTTTGAGACGGAGCCTCGCTCTGTTGCCCAGGCTGGAGTGCAGTGGCGCAATCTCGGCTCACTGTAAGCTCCGCCTCCTGGGTTCACGCCATTCTCCTGCCTCAGCCTCTCCGAGTAGCTGGGACTACAGGCGCCCGCCACCACGCCCGGCTAACTTTTTTGTATTTTTAGTAGAGACGGGGTTTCACCGTGGTCTCGATCTCCTGACCTCGTGATCCACCCGCCTCGGCCTCCCAAAGTGCTGGGATTACAAGCGTGAGCCACCGCGCCCGGCCCTCACCCCAAATTTTACTCCATTTCTTTTTAAATGGCAACAGTGCAAAAGCTTCCTTGCATGCTAGAAAGATTGATTTCCCAGAGTCAAAATTTCTCAGAATCATTGCTTTTGACACTTGTCTATGGAGACAACATTGTAGATGTAACTTGGAGATATTATATGAAAATGAATTTCATTTGTAGTAAATTATCAAATAAAATAATCTGGCTTTGAGATATGCTACATAATTAGGCCATTGACAGAATTTTATGTGGGCAGAGAAAGGCTATTTTGGACTTATTGATATATTTTGCCAAAATGCTTCCTATTACATGATAATTGGTTATATTATTTGGATGTATTTTACTGATACAAGATACACAAACAGCAAGCATACAAACACACACACACATACACTTTAAGTGAATGATTCTTTTTCGTATGTATGCATAGTTATACAATGGATTCATCTCAAAATATGCATTAACTTGATTTTCCCATGATCTTTAGCATGAAAGCTTTCCTTTCTAAGAGTAATATTCAGAGCTTTAATTTCGTTTTCAACAACGGAAAATAAGAATTGCCCCATGCTTTGCTTAGTCATTTCTCTATCCACTTTTGCTTCTTTTAGCTGCCTTCTTTATTAACATTGCTATGCCCTCACGCAGACCCCAGCCTCTCTTCCCTAGATTCCTACAGCCCTCCTCCCTGCCTGTAGCTTCGTATCCCCACCAATGAGGCTGACCGAGTACCCCTTATAAAACGTGGATCTACTCTCGCCACCTGCTGGCTCAATTGTCTTCCGAGGCTCTGTTGTCACAGTGAAGTCCAGCCCATTGCTGGTCAGGGCCTGCACTTAGCTTGTCTCTCCTGTTTCCTCTCTCAACAGATTCCCACGTGGACCTTCTCTGCATGCAGAGTAATCACATTCACATCCCACATGTCCCATGCCTCTTCTTGCTCACTGCTTTTGCTCAGCCTGTTTCATCTACCTAAAACACCTTTCCTTTCTCTGTACACGTGGTTAAATCCTAGTAGCATGTTTCAGTGGAAAGGGATTAGACTTTGAATTGGGCTACACGAGCTGAGCTATAGAGCTTGTTGTCTAATGTTTTGTGTCTCTGGTTTCGTCATTTGCAAAACAGCTTACAAATACCTACTTTGTAGGGTTTTTGTGGTGTTTAATAAGACAATATAAGAAAAAACACTCAAGACTTAGCATATATTTTATAATGAATTGTTTTATTAATCATATTAACATTATTCTTTTATTAATCAATAATATTAACAGTTTTATTGATTATTCTGCTCAAGTGTCAGTTTTCTTGAAAGCACTTCCTGACATCCCACAACAGAATTAACTTTCCCTATTTATACTCGTCCTATGACTTGAGCACGCTTGTCTGTTTTAGCCGTCATTGCACTGTATTGGAATTATCGATTCCTTTGTTTCTTTCCCTGGCTGGACAGAGAACACAATGGGGAAGAAGACTTTACCTTGATTACTCCACATATGTAGATGAGTGAATGACTGAATGAAATAATTACTCAGATTCTGCTGGCTTCTCCATAACACCATCCAAAATGACCAGCTCAGAAAAATCTCACAATTGATGAGACGTCAGGATAGGTTTTTTTGTTGTTGTTGGGGTTTTTTTGTTTTTTTTTTTTGTTTTTTTTTTTTCAAACCAGGGAACTGTGTATGTAACAATGAAAGAAGTCACTCAAGATGACAGAAGGAGATGGTGGCATCTTCAACCACTAGCTTTCAGTGCTTTCTCCTTTGGTTCATTCTCCTCCTGTCAGCCAGATAATTTTTATCAGTGATAAAGCTCATATTCTCAATTTCCTGCATTAAAGACTTCTATGATTTTTTGATGCACTTAGAATAAAGGTTGTATGCCACGCCCCAGCAAACATTCATTTTAATACTCTCTACTTTTAATTCTCATCACTCTTCAGCTTCTGCTCAATATTCCAGCCACACTGAGCTGCTTCCATTTTCTCAAATCACCTGGCCTTTGCGCACAGCCTTTCCTCTGCAAGATGTTTCCTCACCACTTCACTTGCTACCTCCTATTTACTCTCTGGTCTCAGTCTTAATGCCACTTCCTCTTGGTCTTTCTCAATATGCTTTGCCAGTTTTGGCTACTCTCCCCTGACCCTGCTGTCTACCCCGTGAGGCCTGTACCTCCCGTCACTATACTCATTGTAGTTAATGGTGGTTAATGGCTGAATGTTTATTCTCATGGTTAGACCGTATGCTCATGAGCACAGGGATCAAGCCTGTGTGGTTTGCCATTGGATCTCCTTAATTCCTAGAAGCTGATATAGAACAAATAAGAAGTGTCACTGAATTAATAAATTCTGGTGGTCTGGTCCTGGGAAGTGTGCATCTTTAAAGCTTGACAGCTATCTAGAAATTTTGTTTTGAGATAAAGAAAGTGCATTTCCAAACCCAGGTGGCCAGGACTTATTTTCTTTCATTACTCATCTGCACCTTTGTGGGCATCTTTATTCACCCTTATACCTGCCCAGTCCCCTTGGGGGGACAAGTTTTCTGACCAAACTGATACATCAGTGAGAGAAGCTTTTGGCGCAGTGTACACGTAATGTCAATATGAGGATGGTGCAATTTTCCAACTTGCCCAGCGTCTGGTAATACCCTTTGTGGCATCTCTTCAATCACCTCCCTTCCACTGGAGTTTTCTGTAACCCTTTCCTTACTCACACATACCTATATCAGCAGATAGGGCAGTGCAAATAAGGTAAGCTAAGCTATCTTTTAAATTTCCCTTTTCTGGCCTTAGGTGTGTGTATGTTTAAGTGTGTGGGGGTGTGTGTGCGAGAGACAGAGAGAAAGATATATATATATATATATAAAAAGTTTATTTTTGTTAGTATATGTGTATTTATTTTTACTAATCTTTATCCCAGAAAATGTTTAACATGACTTTATGTTAACACTCTCCTCCCCACCTCATTACTACAGACAACTGTTGGATACTATGATACTTCGTGTGATCCTTTAGAAATACAGAGATATTCTAAAGGATAGACTGATTATCTTTTTTTCTCTAAATTTCTATTTTAATGCCTATGCTTATTTTCTCCTAACCAGTTTTTCATTTGCATCACATTTCCCCAGAAAATCGAGGCTCCTTCTATGTAGCTGATTCCTCCCCTCCAGATCATTCTACCTGTTGGCACCAGAGCAATCTTCCTAATTCATAGCATTGCAGATGTTGCTTGACAGAGCCAAGAACTTCAGAAGCTCCAGAATACCTATACGATGATGGCCAAATTCCTTAGCCTGGCATTGAGGATTCTCTAGCCCTCTAGTCCCAGCCTCCCTCATTAATTTCTTTTCTTCTACATACTTTGATTAAGTGCCAGCAGTAGGAAAGACTGTGTGATAAGGATACAGTGACAAACATGAACGTGGTTTCAAGTAGCTCACAAATTTAAAAGGGGAGACAAAATCTGAATTGAATAAATATGATCCAAAGAAGGAGAAGGAAATATTGTCTCTGGTTGTGTGTGGGGGTGACGATCACAGAACTCAGTGCTGAGCACATAGTAAGAACTAACTCAGTGTAATGGATGCATGCATGAAAGAAGGCAAGGTCTGAGCTCTTCTCCCAGGAGGTTAATATGACAGAAGTGATTGCAGTGGGTTCTGGGCAGAGGCAAGGAAAGAAAATTACTCAAAGGAGATGCAAGGAGGTCTGAACCACAGGCGCCATTATGTGCTGCCAGTGAAGATGGCATGTGGGCAACTATGCATGTAGAATCATTTTCTGATAGGGAATCAACAGAGATGCCTAAGAGGAGGAGGGGGTTAAAGATGCCAGCACAATTTCCAGTCTGCGTGAAGATGCTCCCAGTATCAGAAAAAGGAAAATCAAGAGGAGGTTTAGAAAAGGAGCTTTAGACCACTTGATTTTGACATCTCTGTGAGATATTCCAAGAGGAATGTCCTGTGTTTGTGTGGGGGAAGTGTGTGAAAGTTTGTTAGAATAGCATTTAAGTGACACATGGGAGTCTTTGGAGCAGAAAACATAGTTGAGGCACAGACGGGAGCGAGATTGCTCAGGGACAGAGTGCAGAAAGAATCACCCTCTTCTCCCCTTTTGAACCCTTTGCTCCAGGCCAGCATTCTATGTTCCAGAGCCCACCAGGAGCAGACCCCTGCCTTACTTCTGCTATCCACCCCAATTTTGATATTCTCTTCTTTACTTGACTAAGTGCATCTTATGTCAGCAGAGTTCTCCAAACATTTGTTTCGTGTCAACTGTATATCAGACACTTGACTAGGTACTACAGGCTACAGAAAGGGGTCCTGTATCCTCCAAGGAGCTATTGTTAAGATCTTGTCTGAGTCCCAGTCCACACGACCTTTCTCTGAATTTTTAAAATATATCCTCCCGCATATCTAACATTTAGCATGAGTCTCAGTATTTGTATTTATCTTGCTAGGATTCCACTGCATCTCTATCTAGACAATGAGGTCCTTGAGAATACACATTGTCATTATCTGCTTTGAGTTCCCTGGAGGCCTTGTACAATGCTTTAGACCCAGTTGATACTGTTTTTAAGTCTCCAAGGCTCTGCTTTTATTTACTAGCATTCTCCTCTCCCTGCCTCGATCTCTATTGGCACCAGTTCTTTCATCTTAAGTTTCTTGTTTGATGATTCAAAAGTATAGATAAAAATATAGTTATGACTCACAAATTATAGAGAAAATTTTAATGGAGAGACACCTCTGCTCACCTTGTCATTCAAAAGAGCTAAGTGTTTTTTTACATCCTAAATGTAAAAAGATACTAAAACACTGCAGGAAAAGTGAAGTGATCATTAATAATTAAGTAATTAATCACCTAGGTCTGTAGTGGGTAGTTTAGTGCAGTTGTTGATGTTGCAAGCATTTTCCGTTTGTTACAATGCCAACGCTTTAAGAGGAATCGGGATTATTCTAAATATTTCAATAGTTTAGGAATCATGGCGTCATGAACTTCAGAGCTTGGAGGGCAAAATATAGAGGATAAATGGTTTCTTTTCAAAAGCCAATTGTGCATGACTGGTAGAAGCTTTGAGGACACTGTTTTGAGAAGGATGCAAGGTGGAGTGTGGGAACGGACAATGGTGGGAAGTGTTCACCACACATGAAGGTAATGAAGGCACATGCTCACCTTCTTGAGCAACATCCTTAATCCACAGATGAAGAAACTGAGCCTTGGAAGAGGAAAACTTTCAACAAATTATTATTCATTGAGGCCTACTATGCACTAGTCATTTGCCATATAAAGTAAACTTCTCTTTAACCCAAATGTCATATTGGGAAGAAGGAGCACAAGTTCAAAGGTCCTTATCACAGGTCACATGTAGAAAGTGCTTTTACTTTTCTGTGTTTTCTCATGCAACAAAAAGAAGAAAAATGCACTCGTGAATTTATTTTCAGCTTATCCACTCAGGAAAAAAACTGAATGTTGATTTTTTTAACATAACAATCTAAATGCAGTTACTTTTCACAATATTTGACTGTCACAAGTATTGCATCTCTTCTCAGGAATAACTTTACTCACATTTTTAGATAAGACTGTCTCTGATCAAGATGGAATTTCCAAATTTAGAAGACTGATATTGAGTCTTTTGAATTTCAAAATAAGCAGAAGCTAATTCATAAATTTGTTCACTTTTTTTCTCAAGCTCAAAGCATTCAATAGACATTAAGTCTTTAATATCTCACACACACATCCCCAGAGTGCTTTCAATCTGGATATTAAATAGCCTGATGCAGATGGTAAAAACAATTCTGGCTTTAAAAGCAACTTAAGTGTTTTAACAGACATGGCCCAGGTATACAGCAATGTGATTCATGGAGTGCCTGGAATTATTCATGTCTATACAATTTAGGTTAGTCTGTTTGGTTGAATCAATCCTTAGCTCTACGTGAGGGGAAAATTTTTGGAAGAACATGCACACCTAAAGTCAGGCCCTGTATTTTACCTGCTGTGTGATTTTTGGAAAGTTATATTTAACTTCGGTCTTTCTAACTATGAAAAGTAGATTGTAAAGAAACCTACCTTTAGGGACAGTATAAAAATTAAATATTGTAATGAAGGTAATATTCAATGGTTTCTCATGTTTCTTGATTATCCACTGTTTGTAGAAAACTAAATACCGCATATTATCACTCGTAAGTGGGAGCTAAATTATGAGAACACATGGACACATAGAGGGAAACAAAACACACTGGGGCCTTTCAGAGGGTGGAGGTTGGGAGAAGGGAGATGATCAGGAAAACTAACTAATGGATACTAGGCTTAATACCTGGGTGATGAATTAATCTGTACAACAAACCCCCATGACACAAGTTTACCTATGTTAACAAACTTGCATTTGTACCCATGAACTTAAAATACAAGTTTAAAAAAAACGGCCTTCACAACTCCATAAAGTTTTTAAAAACCCACCACTTTATTATCTTTCATGATTCTGTTGTTGACTGGGATTGACTGGTTGGTTCTCCTACTCTGTGTTATGTTGACTGAGATCATCTGGGGGCTCGAATGGTTTGGAATGTTCTGGATGGTCCCCTTGCATTCCTAGAGTTTATGCTGCTGTCAGCTTGAAGCTCTGGGGGTCTGTTGAACAGACCACCACCATTCTTCATGTGACTTCTCCTTGGGACATGGCAGCTGGCTTCTGAGAGAGGGTGTTCTTAGTGCTCAAAAAGAAAGGAAGCAAATGCTATCAGTCTTCCTGAGGCCTGGAACTTGAGTCCCAGAACACCACTTTACCATAGACTATTGTCAAATCTCTCACTCAAGCAGCCCGGATACAAGAGGATAGAAACTAGATGCACTTTTTAATGCAAGGACTTCTATATGTGAACAATGAGAGGGGGAATTGTTGGGGCCACTCATGGGCATTAGTTGTCACTTCATTACATAGAGAATAACATCTGAAATCCTTACTAAAGTCTGCTATGATGTGTATTAGTCTGTTTTTATGCTACCAATAAAGACATACCTGAGACTGGGTAATTTGTAAAGAAAAAGAGGTTTAATGGACTCACAGTTCCACGTGGCTGGGGAGGCCTCACAATCATGGCAGAAGGTGAAAAGCACCTCTTACATGGTGGCCGGCAAAGAGAAAATGAGACCCAAGTAAAGGGGATTTTCCCTTATAAAATCATCAGATCTCATGGACGTATTCACTACCATGAGAACAGTATGGGAGGAACTGCTCCCAGGATTCAATTACCTTCCACCAGGTCCCTCCTACAACAGGTGGGAATTACATGAGCTACAATTCAAGATGAGATTTGGGTGGGGACACAGCCAAACTGTATCAGGTGGGTCCTCATCTCCCACCAACCCCACCCTCATCCCTCCTTTTCCTCCTCTCTAAGCACACAAACCATCTTGTCCTTCCTCAAATAGGCAAATCTTACTCTCACTTTGGGTCCCAGGACTTGCTGTTTTCTTTTCCTGAAATGCTTTTACCCTAGATTTTAGGCTGGTTCTCTAACTTAATTCAGGTCTGTACTCAAACAACACTTTCCCAGAGAGACTTTTCCATTACCATCTCATCAGAAAGTGTCATGCACATCTGTCTCTCTTCTATCATATTATTTTTATTTTCTTTATTTTTCTTCATTTTATTTCAGTTTCTTAAAAACACACTCTGTGAATGAGAATGTGTGAGATAACTAAAAACTAGCTTGTTTGTTTTTCCTTTTCAATTACTATATACCATTCTATTTCTTTTTTGTTTATTGTCTGTCTTTCCCACTAGAATATAATCCCCTTGAGGTCAGGAACTTAGTATTTACTAATACTAGTATTAGTAATACTTTAGTAAATATGAGTAATTTACTAAGGTATTTACTTAGTAAAGTGTTTACTTAGTATTTAGTAAAAAAAAGTGTTAACCTAGTACTTAATACTTAGTAAAGTGTTTACACTTTACTAATTATTTACAGTGTCTAGAACCTTGTCTAAACAGTGTCTAGTAGATTCTGTATATGTGTATGTACACACATATATATGTATACATACAGGAGTGAAATGAATAAACTTGAAATAACTTTGTAAATTGTCTAGAATATTATTAATATGGTTAGATAAAGACAGTTCATTCTCTCTATAGCTGATTCATTCCTATAATGCAGGAAACATTTGCTAAATGCATAGTATATGTAAGTCTCTGTTAATGACTTGTTGCTTAAAGAGTTAACATGGATTCAAAGTTATTGACTTACAAGTTGCTTGTTAGATGACATTATAAATGACAATGAGATCTGAGTTATATTCTTACTGAGAGTTTTGGCTTAACTGTGCTTCGCAGATTGGCCTTTTAAACCCACATTTCAACCTTGTGATTACATGCCAAAAATCACAACTTCGCAATCAAATGCCTGAGTGTAGTTGTAGCTATACAGATAATCCTGCACTGGGGGAGATAAAACTACAATTTATTGAATGTCCACTATGCCCCATGTGTCTTCTGTAGCCTATCTCATTTTATCAGCACTGCTAAGTAGAATTTATGATATCCCACCTACAATTAAGAAAACTGAGGTTCAGAGTGCCTTGATTCTCCCATTTCTCTAGTTCCTAGCATAAGACTTGGGAAAGGGAGGCTCAATAAATATTGGTTAAATACTAAGTAAAGACAAATTGACTAAATTGACATCTTAAAATGTCTCCTAGGAGATAACAGACCTGAATTTGAATATAGATTGATGGGCTCCAAAACTCAGATTATTTCCATCAGCCCAGAACTGGCCGTGGTGGCCTTAGTAGCATCAGTGTCAAGTCTAAAAATTGGAGAAGAGGAGTAATCTTAGGGGTGAGAGTTGCAGGTCCACTTTGAAAGTGAGACTGAGGCAGGAAATAAGATAATTATTCAAACTGACAACACTTTATATTAAATGCTACAGTTGTTTCGATGTGGGATATCTGTTTAATATGACTTGCAAAATAAAACTTTCCCTCTGACGTTTCTGGCCTTTAAGTATCCTAGAAAATGCTGGATGATCTACATCCTTTGAATATTAATGAAGCAAATTAGCTCCAAAAATGCCCTACTGTGTCTCAACTCCAGGAACCAACATGAATCATTAGACTCCTGTTGATTAGAAATGTTAAAGTGGATTTTCTTTCTTTTCATTTTAATTAAGTAAATTTGACAGGCTTTCTTGATTCTCAATTGGCCAAGAACCCTCAAAGTGTGGAATGAGAAGAAAATAGGACCCTCTTCTAAACAAGCTTTGCTGGTCTGTGTTGTATTTTATTATTTCTTGAAGGACCCCATGAAGCAATCTGTAAGTTTTAAGTCAAATGGAATCCAAAGGTTTTGCTCAAGGGAGAAAAGGTAGAAATAGAGAAAAAAAGTATTTCCTACCATTGCAGATGAGAGGATATGGAGATTACAAATTGGGTCAGGTTGGTTTGCTGAGTGTCACAATACTGTGTAAGCAGCAAGCATGGTTTTAAGTCTCTACAGCCTAACTGAGCCATAAAAAAAGGCTGCAGTGATTCAAAGGAACTTAGTTTTTTTTTTTCATCCAGATGGACTGATGCACAGCCAAGAGACTCTGTGCAAGATCATAGCTGAGAACCTTATCATCCAAGCTGCAAGGAGCCAGGGAAGACATATACTTTGATTTCTGTCTTTTATTTTCAGCATCACATAAAAGCATCTTAATCTTCAGTTGTACTATTCTATTGTAGGTTTATAACCACATAAATACCTTCTGAGAGTGCAATGAACAGAAACAAGGTATAAAGACCTGGAACAGGAAGGCTTGGAGATATGCAGGAAAAAGAAGGAAACTTGTCTTTCTTCGAGCTTCCTCCCTAAATTGCATCACCTTCTCTTCTGTTAATGATGAGAGTTAGAAAGCTCCCAGCTAAACTGGGCTACAAATGATCCATTAATAAAATCTTCTCCTTTCAGGGCATTATTATCCCCATTTTACAGATAATTTCACTGTGCCAAAGAGAGTATAAGGAACTTCTTCATTGTCACAATAACTAATTAATTAAAACATATTGAGACATTGGTCTGATAAACATGTTGATTACCATGGAAACAGAAATAAATAAAACATAACTACTGCTCCAAGGAACTCCTGTCAACACTACTCACTGTGTTCATCTGGAACCTTCAGTCTATCAGCTAACAATATTTACTGAGCTCCTACTTTGTGCTAGACACTGTTTTTTTTAGGCCAAATAACTTTACTTTCTAGGCTTCTTTTCTTCATGCCTCTTATCCTCAACATCTATCTAAATCTTAGAAAATAGCATTAGGCAAAGAGAGAAAGAAGTGAGGAAAGGGTCCTTCTTTGCTTAATCATCAAGTATTAATCCACTCAGAACATATTGTAGGTGGGTTTGTAGAAATAAAAAATAGCTAAGGTATGCTTCTTCTCCACAAAGAGGTTGCAGTATAAGAGAAAATATGAATGGCATATAAACCATACAAGATTGAATAGCTATGGTAAAGCCCTAAATCAATGATTCATAGCTGTTTTACATATAAGGATCTCCCTCCCTCCTTCTCTCTCTCTGTCTCTCTCTCTCTGTCTCTCTCTCTCTCTCTATATATATATATATATAATACACACATTTATATGTATGTGTGTGTCTTTATATGTCATCTCATATACTCATACACTTTCCCTGAATATACATTATCTTATTTATATTTTTCGTTTTTTATTGAGAAAATACTTATGTGTGTGTGAATTCGGTATCTCTTGGTATAACTCCAAAAACTCTGAAGAGTTTATAGCCCGTTGTCAGGGACCCCCTACTCCAGATGCAATAGAAGGTGAAAGTCAGAAGACTACTTCTTACAAACCAGTGGCAGCTCCCCCCATCTATGCTTTCCTTTCTCATCTCAAGACTTAGGCTAAGTTAGACTCATGGTTTTGAGCAGTGGTGTGCTGGAAAACTGAATCACTGGAGAGGAAAAAAAAAAAAAGCCCTGATTTGTAGCATTTGCCAATTTCTGTGATGTAAGTATTCCCATGGTAACTGATTTTTATGCTACTAACTTGATGTCATTGAACATGAGGTTGGGAAGATATGAACAGAACTGGCTCTTGAAAATCAACAGGAGACAACCTGAGCACACCATTTTAAGACGTCTTAGAAGCTGCCTTATTCCAAACTTTGATTTGTAGGATTTAACCATACCATAGAGAGGCTTCAAGGGCTTCCTTGGGAGCAATGAGAAGACCTAAAGAGCAAATCTCAAGCTACTATCCCTTATTTCTCCAACTCTTCATAAATCAGAGAAGTTCTACTTTAAACCGATTTACACACTGGGTGTCTGGATAAGACATTATTTACACAAAGCTAATTAGTTAACCTTTAGGTCCATGTTTGGCAGTTTGGGGTTTCCCAGAATAAAATTTCCAAAATATGTTAATATTTAGTTTATTTATAAGTATTTATCTCTTTAAATATTCTCTAGAGCAAGAATCCATATATTACTGTTTTGGGACACATTTTCTCAATATTTCCTAGAGTAATCTTGAGTCTTGGCCAAAACTTCTAAAGATTATAGAAAATCTCAAATACTAAAGGAAGAAATATCCCTGAAGACAGTCAGAGACAAAGATGGGAGGTGGGACTACTCTCTCCAGCCTGGAAACTGTGCTCTGTAACTCGTCCAAAGGAGGCACCAAATTAGAGTGGTTGTTCAGTAGCACCAAGCTGTAGCAGGTATGTTCCACAGGTCCCCTGGACACAAATCCCTGACCAGCCTTCCCACACGGCTGGGATATTTCTTTTTGGATGTCCTTCATCCAGGATATGTAGCAGTCTAGTCATTTACTACAGCGAAGGCAAACCCTGGCTTAAGCTGTCTTCTAGTGCTGAAAAGGAAACAGTATCCTAGTGGGAGAAAAAAGAAACCCGACAGGTAAACTATAATGAATCCCTAAGCAAACATATACAGTAAAAATAAAACAATACAGACAGAAAAGACTGGAATAAATTACTAATACTTCAATGCAAAGATACATATATTAATACATCCACAAAAAACAATAGCAAACATGGAACCATGATCTCCCCAAACACACAAAGCAAGGAACCAGTGACTGACCCTAAAAAGACAATGATAGATTTCCTGAACTGAAAAATTCATGAGGCTTTCAAGAGCAGAATAGTTCAAAGAGAATCAGTTAGCTTGAAGACAAGCTATTTGAAAATACAGTCAGAAGAGAAAAAAGAATTTAAGAAATCCCCAAAAATTGCCTACAAGATATAGAAAATTATCTCAAAAAACCACATCTAAGAAATATTGATGTTCAAGAGGAAATTAAGCAAGAACGAGGGGTAGAAATATTTTTCAAATAATACCAAAACTATCCAAAACTTGAGAAAGAAAACTATCCAAAACTTGAGAAAGATATAAATAGCTCAGGAATGTCATGGAACACCAAACAGATTTAACCCAAATAAGACTACCCTGAGGCATATAATAATCAAAACTCTCAAAGGTCTAGGACAAAGAGAGGACCCTAAAAAACAGCAAGAGAAAAGAAGCCATAACATATAAAAGAGCTACAATTCATCTGGCAACAAACTTCTCCATGGAAACCATATAGGCCAAGAAATGTTGGGATGACATTTTCAAATGCTGAAAAAAAAAAAAAAACACTTCCATCCAAAAATACTGTGTAAGACAAAGCTGTACTTCAAATATGAAAGAGAGATAAAGTCTTTTCCAGACAAACACTGAAAGTATTCACCACCACCAGATTTGTCTTAAAAGAAAGGCTCTAGGGAGTTCTTCAATCTGAAAGAAGAAAACAAAACAAAACACTAACATGCAAAAAGGAAACACATGAAGGTATAACGCCACTGATGAGGTAAGTACATGGACAAACCCAGAAAACTCTAACTTGGTAACTGTGATGTGCAATTTACTCATAACTCTGGTATAAAGTCTAAACAACAAGTCTATCAAAAACAATGATAGCTTCAGAACCCTGTTAAGAGGCAATAGAAAAATATGTAAATTGAGACAATAAAAAGTAAAAATAGGGGAGGTGGTGGAGTTAAAGTGTAGAGGTTTTTTTCTTTTCATATTTGTTTATTTGTTTCTATTATTTGCTTTTGATCAAAGATAAGTTGTCATCACTTTAAAATAACTTGTGATATCTATAAGACGTTTTCTTTAAGCCCTGTGGTAATCATGGTGCAAAATCTATAATAGGTACACTAAAAACAGAAAGCAACAGATTAAAAAAATACTATCAGAGAAAATAACCACAAAGGAAGACACTAAGAAAGAGAGGAATTACAAGACAGGCCGAAAACAAGCAAAAGGAATGGCAGTAGTAAGTTCTTACTAATAAACAGTAACATTGGGTGTAAATAGACTCAATTCTCCAATTTGAAGAATTAACTGAATGGATAAAGGAAGAAGACCCAACTATATACTGCCTCCAAGAAACCCATTTCACCTGGACAGACTCACACAGACTGAAAGTGAAGGAATGGAAAAAAATATTTCATGCACTTGGAAACCAAAAAAGTACAAGAGTAGTTGTGCTTATATCCTCCAAAATAGAGTATATGCCAAAGACTGCAAAAACAGACAAAGAAGATTACTATATAATGATAAAAGGCTCAATTCAGCAAGAAAATATAACAATTTTAATTATCTATGCACCCAACACCAGAGCCAAGTATATAAAGCAAACATTAATAGGTCTAAAGGGAGAGGTAGCCTGCAATACAATAATAGTAGGGGATTTCAATATCCCACTGTTAGTAATAGACAGATTACCAGAGAGAAAATCGACAAATAAACATTGGAGTCAAATAGGCCTAGTTGACAGTCATAGAACATTTCACCCAACTACTGCAGAATATACATTATTTTCATCAGCGCATGAAACATTCTTCAAAGTAGACCATATCTTAGGCCACAAAACAAGTCTCAAAAAATTTTAAAAAGTAGAAATTATCTCTTCTGACCATGAAGGAATAAAACTAGAAATCAATAACAAAAGGAACTTTGGAAAATACAAATACAAGAATATTTTAAAATTTCATTAAAAAGCCCAGAACCTGATTGTTTCATTGCTAAATTCTTCCAAATATATAAAGAACTATGCTAATTCTCTCAAACGATTTCAAATAATTGAAGAGGAGAGAATATTTTCAAGGTTATCTTTAAGATCAGCATTAACCTGATACAAAAACCAGACAGGGACACAACCAATAGAGAAAACAACAGGCCAATATCACTGATGAACATAGATGCAAAATTCTCGATAAAATACTAGCAAACTGAATTCATCATCACATTAAAAAGGACCATTTCTCATAATAACTTGAATTACTAGTGTTATTTCAGAGCTGCAAGTATGATTCCACATATGCAAATCAATAAACGTGATACATCACATTAACAGAATTGAGAACAAAAACCATATGATCATTTCAATAGATGCTGAACAAGCATCTGATGAAATTCAGTATCCATTTATGATAAAAATCTTCAACAAACTGGGTATAGAAGGAATATACCTTAACATAATAAAGGCCATATACGACAAACCCACAGCTAACATCACATTGATGAAGAAAAATTGAAAACCTTTCTCTTAAGGTCTAGAATGAGAGAAGCAAAGATGCTCACTTTCACTACTTTTATTATATGCAATACTGGAAGTACTGACCCAGAGCAAACAGGCAAGAGAAATAAATAAAGGGCATCCAGATTGGAAAGGAAGAAGCCAAATTAGTCTTGTTTGTAAACGGCATGGTCTTATATTTAGAAAATCCTAAATACACACTCCTCCAAAAAACTGTTCAAACTGATAAACAAATGCAGTAAAGTTGCAGGATACAAAATCAGCATATAAAAATCAGTAGCATATCTATATGCGAACACAAAAAATGTGAAAAAAAGTCAAGAAATCAATCTTATTTCAATAGCTACCAAGAATATAAAATACCTAGAAATCAATCGAGTGAAAGAAGTAAAAGATCTATATGAGGAAAACTATAAAAATCCTGATGAAAGAAAAGGAAGGATACAAAATATGAAGATATTTCATGCTCATAGATTGGAAGAATTAATATTGTTAACATATCAATACTACCCAGAACAATCTATGGATTTAATGCAACCCTTATCAAAATAGCAATGACATTCTTTACAGAAATAGAAAAAATCTTCTAAAATTTATATAGAACCACAAGAGCCAGAATAGCCAAAAAAATTCCTGAGCAAAAAGAATAAATCTGGAGGAATCACACTAACTTCAAAATATACTGCAAAGCTATAGTAACTAAATCAGAATCAAAATGATATTGGCATTAAAAACAGACATGTGGACAGATGGAACAGAATAGCAAGCTCAAAAAATCCATGCATTTACAGCTAACTTATTTTTGGCAAAGTAATGAGAACATTCGATGGGGGGAAAGGATACTTTCAGTATCAGTAAACAGTGCTGAGAAAACTGGATAACCATTTGCAGAAGAATGAAACTGGACTCCTGTCTCTCACCATATACAAATATCAAATCAAAGTGAATTAAAAACTTAAATCTGAGACCTGAAACTATAAAACTACTAGAAGAAAATACTGGGAAAATGCTCCATGACATTGATCTGGGCAAAGATTTTTTGTATAAAACCTCAAAAGCAGAGGCAACGAAAGCAAAAATAGACGAATAGGATTACATCAAGCTAAAAAACTTCTACACAGAAAAGGAAACAATCAGCAAAGTGAAGAGACAACCCACAATATAAGATAAAATAATCCACGCAGATGCAAATTATCCATCTGACAAAGAAATAATAATAAGAACATATAAGGGGCTCAAACAACTCAATAGCAATAATAATAATAATAATAATCCAACTTAAAATTGGAAATAGCTGAATAGACATTTTTCAAAAGAAGATACACAAATGGCCAACAGGTATATTTAAAAAATGTTCAACATCACTAATAATCAGAGAAACACAAATCAAAACCACAATGAGATATCTTACCCCAGTTAAAATGACTTTTATCAAAATAACAGAGAATAATGGATTCTGATGAAGATGTAGAGAAAGGGTAATCCTTGTAAACTGTTGGTAGGAATGGAAATTAGTACAGACATTATGGAAAAGAGTATGGAAGTTCCTCAAAAAACTAAAAATATAACTACCATATGATCTAGCATTTACTCTACTGAATATATATGCAAAACAAAGGAAATCAAAATATCAAAGAGATATCTGCACTCCCATATTTATTGCAACACTATCCATAACAGGCAATTTATGGAATCAACCAATCAACCAATATATGGAATCAACCTAAGACAGCCAATATATGGAATCAATCTAAGATATATATATATATATATATATATATATATATATATATATATATATATATATATCAACCATATATAACAGCCAATATATGGAATCAACCACATCAACCAAGTTGTCATGTCCATTAATCCACTGATGGATTAATGGATAAAGAATATGTGGTATATTGTACACAATGAAATATTATTTAGCTATAAAAATAATGGAATCCTGTCATTTGCAGCATGGATGGAACTGGAGGTCATTATTTTAAGTGAAATAAGCCAAGCACAGAGAGACAAATATAGCATGTTGTCTCTCATGTGGAAACTACAGAAGTGGATCTCATGCAGATAGAGAGTAGATTGGTGGTTACCAGAGATGAGGAAGAATAAAGGAGGAGAGAGTATAAAAAGAGGTTGATTAATGGGTGCAAATACGCAGTCAGATAGAGAAAATAAGACCCAGGACTCAATAGAGCAGTAGAGTGACTATTACTAACAATAAGCCATTGTACATTTCAAAATAGCTTGAAGAGAATAATTCAAATGTTTCTAGTCTAATTTGATCTTTACATATTACATAAATGTATAAAAATATCACAAGTACTCTGAAAACATGTACATCTATTAGGTATCAATAAAAAATTATAAGAAAGTTCCAGACCCATAAAATAAGATTTCTGAGAATACCTGGAGGCTTATATTCTCATCACCATCTCCAGTTCAAAATTCTTGCTATAGCTTTGTTTGGTTTTGTTTTACTTTCTTAGCTTTTAATTCCATTCAACCATCATCATTCTCTGAAAAACTTCCTCTTTGTCAACATCCCACTTACACAGTGACAGTGGTATCTAATGTGTGTTATTTCAAGCATAGAAGAGAAGGAATAGAACACCCTATTTCCTAGATTCTAAGATGGACATTTTTCACATTGTGAAAGTGGGATCCACCTTATAAAATGAAGTTACAGTTTAATTGGTAACTTTTCTAATGTTACATAAAATAATGATGCATCTTACAAACAACATAATCTTTGATTTGATAAAATATGTCATTATGAATGAATATTTAGTAAATATAAGCTCTCAAAACCTGCAGACCTGAGTCTCCTGGAACATAATAGATGCCTCAATTGTACTTGCCAAATGTATGAATAAATTAAAGTTTGTTGTTTCTGTTTGACCACATCAACGGTGGTGATAAGCAATTCAGTCAGTCCTGTTTCCTAACGTAAACACAGATATTATTAACCTCCATACATAAGAGCTTGTTTGTGCCTGCACACACACAAGCATACACACACATACAGACAGACACATAAGATTTCCAGAAGTAAGCTCTCCTCACAAATTGAAATCAGATGTTAGACAGGTCTTCAAGCAGTCCATAGACCACTTCTTCAACTTAGGTTCCAGAACAGACCTTCCCTTTCCATCTTTTGTCTCTTCTTCAACTTCACTTTCTCCCTTTCTCTCTCTTCTAGGTTCCTTCCCAATCAGAACCAAAACCAAATTCGTTTTCTGTTCTTAAGCAGAGTAACTTAGTTATCTCCAGTTCTTCCAAATTCAGTGCAAGGAACATTGCCACTTTAGGGGCCTGTGTGAGTTATTGAACTGGAGTTCCGATATGGTTAGGCTTTGAGTTCCCACCCAAATTTCATCTTGACTTGTAATTCTCAGGTATTGAGGGAGGGTGGGAGGTGACTGGATTATGAGAGTGGTTTCCCCCATGCTGTTCTCATGGTAGTGAATGAGTTCTAACAAGATCTGATGGTTTTATAAGGGGCTCTTCTTCCTTCGCTATCTCTCTGTCTATTGCTGGCTGCCATATAAGAAGTGCTTGCTTCCTCTTCCCCAATGATTGTAAGTTTCCCGGGGCCTCCCCAGCCAAGCAGAATTGTAATTCAATTAAACCTCTTCCCTTCATAAATGTATTAGTCTGTTCTCATACTGCTATGAAAAAATACCTGAGACTGGGAAATTTATAAAGAAAAAGAGGTTTAATGGACTCACAGTTCCACATGGCTGGGGATGCCTCTCAATCATTGCAGAAGGCAAAGGAAGAGTAAAGGCACATCTTACATGGTGGCAGGCAAGAGAGCTTGTGCAGGGAAACTGCCCTTTATAAAATCATCAGATCTCATGAGACTTACTTACTATCATGAGAACAGCAGGGGAAAAACCCACCCCCATGATTCAATTACCTCCCACCAGTTCCCTCCCACAACGTGTGGGGGTCATCAGAGCTACAATTCAAGATGAGATTTGGGTGGCGACACAGCCAAATCATATCAATAAATTACCCAGTCTCAGGTATTCTTCATAGCAGTGTGAAAACAGACTAATACAGGTTATTTCTCTTATAGTCTATTTATGAGGGAAAGTAAAGGGTAGATGGGCTTCTGTTTCTGTTGTTTACATGCACAGCTCTTCTATAACCTTCCCAGTCAGTGGTCCAGTTCCTTCAGTTTTATTTCCTTTAATGATAAACTGCTCACTATCTCCCAAAGCAAAGAAGTCCATTTTCAGATAGTTCTAACTGTCAGAACCTTCTCTTATATATTGACTGGATATTTTCCTCATTGAAAGGCCTGAGCGACTATTTCAAATTCACACAAATATACGTCTAATAATTTCTTTTCCACATGACAGCTGTTGAAGGATTTAAAGACAAGGGTCGCATTACCTTTGAATCTTCCATCCCACATGTCATCATTTCTTTTTATGGTTTCTTGAATGTCAAGATTCCCAGATTATTTATCATCAGGATCTGTCTCCTTAGACAGATTCCAGTTTGTCAGGCTTCAAATAAGGGGACAGCAGCCAGATATGAGTGATATACTTCAACTGTAGCTTAGGAGCACATACAACTTCATTTCCTTCACTTCACAGTATTTTCCTTCATACAACCTATAATCTCAAATTAACTTATTTTCTTGTTTATTGTCTCAGGCTTTCAGTAGAATGTAATTTCATTGAAAACATTGTTCTTGTCTTTCTGTTTTCCATTTTATCATATACATGTCTGGCAAACAGAACATACTTAATAAATGTATTGACTGAATGAATGAATGAATGAGCTATTTTTTCTCTGGCATCCCTCACAAACACTCATCTGTTTCATATTAATATATCTCACTTGTGAGTTCTCTTAGTGTCCTCAAATGCTGCTTATCAAAGACCTAAACATAAAACTATTTTAAAGGCCTCACCCTGCTTGAGTTTCCCTTCTTTCATATCAATATCTATTGATATAGATAAATAATAGAGATCTAAAAATTGACAGTTCAGTATATACCAGTATCTGTCTTCTGACAGAAAAAGTAGAAGCAAAACAAATTGAATGATGCCCCTTTTTTCTATTACCTATCAATTTTCAGCCATCTTCTTTATCGTCTGTAAGAAGATTTAAAAGGGCATTCAAATTCAACAGGGATGCCAGGTCTAGGGGGAATCTGTACTGAATGCCCCAAACCTGCCTTACTGATATGACTTATATTTTTGATTACACCTCAAATTCTGTTTTATCTTGAGCCTTTCCTTTTCTTGTGTGTAACAATTGTTGTATAATGCACAATAAAAGGTTCTCAAGAGCAAGAACCCTATTTGTTCTCTTCACCAGTGTATTCAAATTTGATGGTTGTTTCAGCAATTGATGTTCAAAACTCAGGAGCACTTGTGTGACTTTAGGCAGCATCCTTGAACTCAGATAATCACACATGCTTTGGTTTCTCCCTGTATATCAAGAGCCAAAAGGAGGAAGGTAAGATCCACAGAAGAAAACCTTATCAAGTGGTGGGGGCAAGAATAGCCATTGAATTTTCATAGCCATAGTACAGACCATTATGTAGATGCTATATTTAGAAACTCATCCTCTAATAATTTTGAAGAGTATCCAAAATATATTATTCGTTTTAAAAACAAGTTGCAGCAAAGTGCAAATAGTACGATGTATCAAAAAAATCAAATGTTAAAAATCTTTGTGTGTGTGTATGTTTATTTAGTACATAGAGAAGGCTACAGGAAGGATGCTCCCTAGTATTAGTTAACTTAGGAGGTAAAGAATAATAAACATAAAGTGTGGTTGATGTCTACAGTTTTTCTATATGCATGTTGTATTATTTCCTTGGTTATGAAAAATATGTGTTAATCTGTCTCCTACAAAAGAGAAAGCTCAAAAAAAAAAAAAAAATGAAAAACAAATCTCAAGGCCTATAACTCTCCAAAAGAGAAACCAAAGTATAACTGGGGAAAAGTAGAATCTTCAGGCATTTTCCACCTGTTTCGTCTCATAACTACCTGTGATGGTTAATTTATGTGTCAGTGTGAGTGGGCTAAGTTGATAGCAGATACCAGATAGTTGGTAAAACATTATTTCTGGGGGTGTCTATGAGGCTGTTTCTGAAAGAAATTAGCATTAGAATTGGTAGATTGAGAAAAGAATGTTGTTCTCACCAATGTGTGTGTGGGGGGGGACATCATTCAATTTGTTGAGGCCCCAAATAGAACAAAATGGCAGAGAAAGAATAAATTTATCTTCAAGCTCAAGGCGTTCATCTTCTGCCCTTGGACAACAGAGTTCCTGGTTCTCAATCCTTTGGACTCCAGAATTTATGCCAGCTATCTACCACCCTGACCTTATTTTCTGGCCTTCAACCTTGGACTGGGATTATAACATTAGCTTCTGTAGTTCTCTGGCTTTTGCACTTGGACTGAATTACTCTACTAGCTTTCCTGGTTTTCCAGGTTACAGACAAGCAGAATGTACTTCTTGGCCTCCATAAGTGTGTGAGCCAATTCTCATAATTCTCTCTCTCTCTCTCTCTCTACATACTGCCCCCCACCACAAATACATTTATATATATATAAATTTAAAAATATATCTGAATAGGCCAGGCATGGTGGCTTACGCCTGTAATCCCAGCAATTTGGGAGGCCAAGGTGGGTGGATCACCTGAGGTCAGGAGTTCGAGACCAGCCTGACCAACATGGAGAAACCCTGTCTCTACTAAAAATACAAAAAATTATCCTGGTGTGGTGGTGCATGCCTGTAATTCCAGCTACTCGGGAAGCTGAGGCAGGAGAATCGCTTGAACCCAGGAGGCAGACGTTGTGGTGAGCTGAGATGGCACCACTGCACTCTAGCCTGGGCAACAAGAGTGAAACTCCATCTCAAAAAAAAAAAAATATATATATATATTTATATATATATCTCCCTCTAAATAAATAAATAAATAAATAATATATAATAGTTAATATTTATTTAAATATTGAATAGAAATTTATTATATATTTAAATATGCTATTGAAATATATTAATAGATAATTTATATTACTTTATTTAAATATATAAATGTATTATATATTTATATACTTATATACATTATATATTTATATATTTATATACTTATATACATTATATATTTATATATTTATATACTTATATACATAATATATTTATATTTTATATATTCATAATATTTGTAATTTCTATATATTTGTAATTGTATACATAATTTGTATATATTCATATACGGTATTTATATGTGATTTATATATATAAGTATATGTATATTATAAATATATGTATTTCTAAAAATGTACTCAATATATCAATATATTATAAACATAAATATATTATGTATATAAATATATGTATATTATAGATATATGTAGATATTTATAATATATACATATGTATATATTTATAATATATCATATATTATAATAAATATATAGTATCTAGTTTATATTTATATATTATATAATATATTATATATAATGTACTATATATTATTATATTATAATATATAGTTATAGAATGTACTATATATTATATATTATAATATATAGTATATAGGATGTACTATATATTATATATTATAATATATAGTATATAGAATGTACTATATATTATATATTATAATATATAGTATATAGAATGTACTATATATTATATATTATAATATATAGTATATAGAATGTACTATATATTATATAATAGATAGTATATATAGTATAATAAATGTAGACATATTTATAATATACATATACATACATACATATAATATGTATGTAGTATATTATATGTATACATATAATATGCATACATTTATATATACATATGTACATATAATGTGTATATATAAATATATATATTTTAAATATACATATATTTATAATGTACATTTGTTATAATGTATATACATATAATGTATATACTACATAATATACATTTGTGAATTAGAAATGTATATACATATATACATATTTACATATGTATACATGTGTAATATACATATACATATACAGATATATGTATATATTATATGTATATGTATATGTATGTTATATGTATATATGTATATATATGTATATGCATATATACATAGATAATATTTGTATATATACATATATTTATTCGGTATATATATTATATATAATATAATATAGATGTATACACATATGTATATGTACATATACATATATACATTTATATATACATATATACATATACATATATACACATATTTATATATATATATTTATGTATATTCATATACACATATATTTATAACATATTTGATATATATATTAGAAAGAGAAGGTGAGTTCTTTATAAATGACCTCGTCTGTCGTATGCTGTTATAGTAGCACAAAACAAACCAAGACACATCCTGATTTCTTATCCCTCTGTCCAGTGTTAGGTCCCATCCATGCATGGGTTCTGAGCTCATTGAGAAGCCCTGTGTGACCACATGAACATCTTTAAACATTGTTTTTCAAAATGTGGTCCAGTGGCCACTACATCCAAATCCCAGTGTTAGGGAAGTGAAGTTATTAAAATGCGTATTTCTGCATATTCCTTGGTGCTACCACAGCTTTATTCAATCAGAATCTCTGTGACTTGAACCTTGGAATATGCATATTATATTCTCCACCCTTTCCCTTACCCTTTAATGCATACCCAGGTGATTCATTTGTTATGTCATATGTGAAAACAATGGTGTTTGGTCTCTCCTTTTTCTTAATCACCTAGCTGGAACTTTCTAGATTTCGTCCATGGGGTGGTCTCTTTTAAAAACTTGGGCTATAGAGTTATACCACTCCTGTTCTGAACTCTTTGCAATAAAATCCCTCAAAAGCATATACAAACATTTTTAGGTTAGTGAATATAAACTTCCATAATTTTTAAACTCCAGCCAGTCTATCATAACTCATACTGATAATGTGCTTGTTGAGGGTGTAAAAGGGCCCCCTTCAATAATAACTAGGTGGGATCTATTTATTTCTAAGTGCTGGTTATTAATGAATAAAAATAATTATATGATGCAGTCCAGAGCCAGTGTGATCTGCAATTGTATAACAAGAGACACAATTAACACCAGGCTTGGGAACTGCTATTGTAATGAGCATTTGGTATGAAAAGATCATTATTTTTTAAAAAGTATAGGAAGAAAAGACTTAATATACCAGTTGGTTTTTGTAGACTAGCTAAATGGCTTAATTATCCACTGTTAGAAACTGGGTTTTGAAACTGCAATACGAATTGGCAAGGGCTGAACTTTGTGTCAAGGTGGGTGTCATCAGAGAAAGGAAGGAAAAAAGGGAGAATTAATGGGCATCCCATTAGGTCCTTTTGCTATTTCATCTCATTGAATCTACAAAACAATTCCATTTGAAGTTTATGGAAGCAAGGAGTAAAGAGTATTCAGAGATGAGAATGGAAATGCCAGGAGGTCTTATGAAATGAGGGATACTCAGGGCTCCCCTACAGCTGTACTTGAAGGTGGGCAGAAGAGAAGGGGTGCTCTGAGGACTGTTTATATCTTCTCTGGAACTCCACTGCTCTATTCAGGGAGGTTGTCTCACTCTTGTCCACCATAGCCCACTCCATACTCCTTGCCACCCTCATATTACTTCTCACGCTCTCTTCCTTGAATTTCCTGCCTTGTCCATTTTGATACTTTAAATTCCAACTACTCCTTTTGAATCTACTGAAGTCACATCTTAACGAGGACAACTTCTTGCAGAATTCTAGCCAACTGTGAAGTTCCACATCATTGGTAGTCAACCAGAGCTGGGATACTCTGTACTTAATCATCCGTGGATGTTTCCTTCTTCTCAGTTCTGCCTTTTCATGTAGGTGCATATGCCTTTTCATATCAAGAATGGATTTAGGGAAAGAGGAGATGCATCAATTGGGATGAAGGTCAGTCAAGAGTGACAGAAAACTCAAAATGATGGTGGCATATAAAATGAGATATTTGTTTCTCTTTCATGTAAACATATACAGTCTTGGGTTGATATAATGTTTCTGTGATTGTTGGAAACCCAGGCTCCTTGTTTCTCTGCCATCCTCAGTATATGGCTTCCATTATTAGTTTCAAAATTTTAATTTATGTTGACAACGTACCCAAATAACTAACATTGATAGAATAATTTTCATGCTTCAGTAACTTAGGCCTCTCCCTTCCTTCAAGCAGAGATCAAGATAAAAGCTTGCATATAAGTAGTTTATTTGGGAATATGACATAAGGAGCCAAGAGTGAGGGACAAGGAAGAGTCTAACAGAGAAGGAGGAAACAAATGCAAGTATGTGTTATGCAGAGAGGCTGCTGGCATTAATCCCTTAGAACATTACAAGGAGCTGTTAAAATGTAATTTTGCAAGCAGAATATAGTCCTAATTTTCACAAAGATATGAAACTGGGCACATGTTACATATTTAACTCATAATCAATGAGGGAACTACACAGATATTTTATGCACTTCAAAAGAGAATCCAAAGAACAGATACATGTATAGATTGGGGATATTAAAATGAAGATGTAAATGGAAGCAAAACCAGTTTTTACCCCAGTGGGAAAGGAAGTCTTTGTGCAGGACAGAATTGGGTTGTATACAGCCAAAAATCATTTTGCCTTGCTATCAGTAATTTATAATTTAGAGAATTGTAAGATAGCTTCCATAGAGCCGACAACCTGGGGGGATATCTGCAGGGTCTACACAAGCAGCAGTGAGAGGCACTCACAACTGTTGCTTGATTTCTTATTGTCAAAGTAACCTGGCTGAAGGTAACCACAGGAGGCTTTCCCACTGGGGCATGAAAAGGATTTTTAGGCTTAAAAATATTTTCAGAGAAGAAGATAAATCACAAGTAAGGGAATATATGTGTATATAATCAGCCTCAAATGTACACCACAGAAATGAATCATCAGGCTTAAGTGTTTCCCCTGGCCTAACCTATAAGTCCCCAGAGATCGGTGATTAAGTGTCCAATGGTTCTCTAAGAACCCATCACTTCTATCCCAGCTCTACTGCATGTAAACTACATGAAAGCATACATTTTCCCAAAATGTTCATAATTGTCATCCTCTCTTGGTCAAGGATGCCCCACAACTCCAGGTTGGGCATGTCTGAGTATGAGCCATTGTCCTGCAGATGGCCCACACCACCAAGGCAGGGAAGCCTGGGAGCAGGGAGCTAGAGGAACATGGTGTGCATGTCAGGTCACATCTTCACAAAGCTGGCCAGAGCCTCTATGGACCTGTTTGATGCAGCAGTAGCTAAAACCAAAGGTGAGGCTGAGAGAATTGGCATTGGTATACTTTATTCATGTTATATAAATCCTCTAAATGAATCTATGTTATAGATGGGAAAACTGAGGCTTAGATGGAGTTGAATTCCATTGCCCAAGATCACACAGTCAATTCAACAGGAGATTCAGATATCTAACCTACACAGTCTGACTCTTTAGCTATCACTCCAAGTACTTACATTTTACTTGCTATATTGCTTTCTATTGGTGACACTAACCTTGAGCCATTGCTTAGGGTGGAATTTAAGTGCCAAAGAGAATAGCTACAATAGCTGGATTTATTTAACACAAAGAACAAAAATCCCCAGTAGAAAACATGTTATGATATCAATGGCTCAGCTGAGGCAAGAAATGATTGACAGTGTGTTTAATGTCATTAGTGTTGCCTGATCTTAGAACCCCACAGGCACCCCCACCCTACCCCCTCACTTGACCTTTGCTGAACCAGTGGTAACATTTCTCCTCTTTTCCTTCAAAGCCAGGATGTATTGTAAAGGAGAATATGGGGCTATTTGGAAAGGGGGAAATATTGTCTTACACAAAATCACTCCAACAACTTAGTAAGTCTTAGTGAAAGCAAAATTTGAAAGCAGCTTGGTCCCTACTGTCACCAGCTTTACAAATTATTGCTCCTAGTTTACATGCAGTAGAGCTGGGATTGAAGTGGTGGGTTCTTAGAGAACCATTGGACACTTAATCACTGATCTCTGGGGACTTATAGGTTAGGTCAGGGGAAACACTTAAGCCTGATGATTCATTTCTGTGGTGTACATTTGAGGCTGATTATATACACGTATATTCCCTTACTTGTGATTTATCTTCTTCTCTGAAAATATTTTTAAGCCTAAAAATCCTTTTCATGCCCCAGTGGGAAAGACTCCTGTGGTTACCTTCAGCCAGGTTACTTTGACAATAAGAAATCAAGCAACAGTTGTGAGTGCCTCTCACTGCTGCTTGGTGTAAGTAAATATTACTGACTTTAGAATTTGTCTGGAAGAAGAAAAGTGCCACCCTGGTGGGTCACGGCAGGAAGAGTTTGCAGAATTTAATGATCACATTTCTTATACGGGCTTTCTGACCTTGGGCAGGTTGCTGAGACCCTGGCATGTTAGAAGGAGTAGGGACTCCTTACCTCCCTCAAAGGGGCTGGGGAAGGCAGAGTAAGAAGAATGCATTGGGAATTACCTTGCAAACAATTAAGCACTGTGTTACTTGAGATTCAGCAGATGCTAACATCTTTCTCTCTGACCCTCAGTAAAGAAAGGCTGAGGGTGTGAATTTCATTTTGAACTCAGCCAAGGCCACAATGCAGTAGGCTAGGCTGATGTCATCCAGGTATGTGCTAACATTATCCAAGCTAAACCTAGAGGAAAGGAGAGAAGCAGTGTTTCCTTGCTTGTCTCTGGGAAAGATCCCATGATTATAAAATCATGTGGTTGTTTGCCATATCCCAGATTCTATGCTAAGTACTTTCTATATGTTCCTCATGTAAAGCTCATAGCAGCTCTAGGAGGTAAGTTCTGTCATTTGCCTCATTTCCCACATGAAGAAATAGAGACATCAAAGGCTTCAGCCATATGCCCATCATCACACAGCTATAAGTAGCAGCACTAGAGTTTGACCCCAGACTCCAAAACCCACCCTCTCAACCACTCTGCCAGGCTGCCCAGTAGTCACAAGGCTTTGGCCAGAATCTGACAGTTCAAGGTCGCACCCTGTCCACCCCAGAGGCTCTGGGAGACTTGCTGGTGCTTTCCTCTCTTCAAATCCTTGTCACCTTTCCTCTTTTGCCTAGGATAACCTCCCTCTGGACATTATCATAGACTGAGTCTCATTCACTATGTTTTCCTCAGCACAGGTTAGGTGACTAGTAAATATGATTTTGTGAGAATAAAGGAATGAATGAGTGGATGAATGAATGAATGAGTAAAATGAGAGGAACAGGCATTATTAAACTGATGGTGACTGTGATATAAATCATTGTTCTTGTTGACTGAACATCCTTCACAAGCCTTGGATTAAGAAGGGCAAGTAGCAGGAAGAGTTGACCATCTGCTTTAGAGTTTGAGAGGCCTAATCTATTGTCTGAATGAGGGCTTCTGTTTTTATTTTATTTTCCTTGTGGTCAGCCCCCTTGAGTTCACACCTAGTTCAAGAAAATCTTCACAAATTTTGGAGGTTCCAAGATGGCCAAATAGGAACAGATCCAGTCTGCAGCTCCCAGGGTGAGCGATGCAGAAGATGGATGATTTCCGCATTTCCAACTGAGGTACCAGGTTCATCTCACTGGGGCTTGTCAGACAGTGAGTGCAGCCCACGGAGCAGGGTGGGGCATCACCTCACCCAGGAAGCACAAGGGCTCAGGGAATTCCCTTTCCTAGCTAATGGAAGCCATGACAGACGGTACCTGGAAATTCAGGACACTCCCACCCTAATACTGTGCTTTTCCAATGGTCTTAGCAAAGGGCACACCAGGAGATTATATCCTGCACCTGGCTCGGAGTGTCCCGTGCCCATGGAGCCTCGCACACTGCTAGCACAGCAGTCTGAGATTGAACAGTAAGGGGCAGCAAGGCTAGGGGAGGGGCGTCCACCATTACTGAGGCTTGAGTAGGTAAACAAAGCGATCAGGAAGCTCGAACTGTGTGGAGCCCACCGCAGCTCAAGGAGGCCTGCCTGCCTCTGTAGACTCCACCTCTGGGGGCAGGGCATAGCTGAACAAAAGGCAGCAGAAACTTCTGGAGACTTAAACGTCTCATCTGACAGCTTTGAAGAGAGTAGTGGTTCTCCCAGCATGCAGCTGGAGATCTGAGAACGGACAGACTGCCTCCTCAAGTGGGTCCCTGACCCCCGAGTAGCCTAACTGGGAGATGCCTCCCAATAGGTGCCGACTGACACCTCATACAGCTGGGTGCCCCTTTGAGATGAAGCTTCCAGAAGAAGGATCAGGCAGCAACATCTGCCGTTCTGCAATATTTGCTGTTCTGCGGCCTCTGCTGGTGATACCCAGGCAAACAGCATCTGGAGTGGACCTCCAGCAAACTATAGCAGACCTGCAGCTGAGGGTCCTGACTATTAGAGGGAAAACTAACAAACAGAAAGGACATCCACACCAAAACCCCATCTGTATGTCACCATCACCAAAGACCAAAGGTAGATAAAACTACAAAGATGGGGAGAAACCAGAGCAGAAAAGCTGAAAATTCTAAAATCAGAGTGCCTCTTCTTCTCCAAAAGAACGCAGCTCCTTGCCAGCAACGGAACAAAGCTGGACAGAAAATGACTTTGACGAGTTGAGAGAAGAAGTCTTCAGACAATTGGTAATAACAAACTTCTCCGAGCTAAAGAAGGATGTTCAAACCCATTGCAAAGAAGCTAAAATCCTTGAAAAATGATTAGATGAATGGCTAACTAGAATAAACAGTGTAGAGAAGTCTGAAAATGACCTGATGGAGTTGAAAACCATGGCACGAGTACTACGTGACGCATGCACAAGCTTCAGTAGCTGATTTGATCAAGTGGAAGAAAGGGTATCAGTGATTGAAGATCAAAGGAATGAAATCAGAAGAGAAGTTGAGAGAAAAAAGAGTAAAAAGAAATGAACAAAGCCTCCAATAAATATGGGACTATGTAAAAAGACCAAATCTATGTCTGATTCATGTACCTGAAAGTGACAGGGAGAATGGAACCAAGTTGGAAAACACTCTGCAGGATATTATCCAGGAGAACTTCCCCAACCTAGTGAGGCAGACCAACATTCAAATTCAGGAAATACAGAGCATACCCCAAAGATACTCCTCTAGATGAGCAACTCCAAGACACATAATTGTCAGATTCACCAAAGTTGAAATGAAGGAAAAAATGTTAAGGGCAGCCAGAGAGAAAGGTTGGGTTACCCACAAAGGGAAGCCCATCAGACTAACAGCTGATCTCTCGGCAGAAACTCTGCAAGCCAGAAGAAGGTGGGGGCCAATATTCAACATTCTTAAAGAAAAGAATTTTCAACCCATATTTTCATATGCAGCCAAACTAAGCTTCATAAGTAAAGGAGAAATAAAATCCTTTATAGACGAACAAATGCTGAGAGATTTTGTCACCACCAGGCCTGCCTTACAAGAGCTCCTGAAGGAAGCACTAAACATGGAAAGGAACAACCGGTACCAGCCACTGCAAAAACATGCCAAATTGTAAAGACCATCAAGGCTAGGAAGAAACTGCATCAACTAACAAGCAAAATAACCAGCTAACATCATAATGACAGGATCAAATTCACACACAACAATATTAACCTTAAATGTAAATGGCCTAAATGCCCCAATTAAAAGACACAGACTGGCAAATTGGATAAAGAGTCAAGACCCATTAGTGTACTGTATTCAGGAGACCCATCTCAAGTGCAGAGACACACATAGGCTCAAAATAAAGGGACCGAGGAAAATCTACCAAGCAAACGGAAAACAAAGCAGGGGTTGCAATCCTAGTCTCTGATAAAACAGACTTTAAACCAACAAACATCAAAAGAGACAAAGAAGGCCATTACATAAGGGTAAAGGGATCAATTCAATAAGAAGAGGTAACTATCCTAAATATATATGCACCCAATACAGGAGCACCCAGATTCATAAAGCAAGTCCTTAGAGACCTACAAAGAGACTTAGACTCCCACACAATAATAATGAGAAACTTTAACATCCCACTGTCAACATTAGACAGATCAATGAGACAGAAAGTTAACAAGCATATCCAGAAATTGAACTCAGCTCTGCACCAAGCAGACCTAATAGACATCTACAGAATTCTCCACCCCAAATCAACAGAATATACATTCTTCTCAGCACCACATCACACTTACTCCAAAATTTACCAGATAGTTAGAAGTAAAGCACTCTTCAGCAAATGTAAAAGGATAGAAATTATAACAAACTGTCTCTCAGACCACAGTGCAATCAAACTAGAACTCAGGATTAAAAAGCTCACTCAAAACCACTCAACTACATGGAAACTGAACAACCTGTTCCTGAGTGACTGCTGGGTACGTAACGAAATGAAGGCAGAAATAAAGATGTTCTTCGAAACTAATGCAAACAAAGACACAACACACCAGAATCTCTGGGACACATTTAAAGCAATGTGTAGAGGGAAATTTATAGCACTAAATGCCCACAAGAGAAAGCAGGAAGGATCTAAAATTGACACCCTAACATCGCAATTAAAAGAACTAGAGAAGCAAGAGCAAACACATTCAAAAGCTAGCAGAAGGCAAGAAATAACTAAGATCAGAGGAGAACTAAAGGAGATAGAGACACAAAAAACCCTTCAAAAAAATCAATGAATCCAGGAGCTGGTTTTTTGAAAAGATCAACAAAATAGATAGACTGCTAGCTAGACTAATAAAGAAGAAAAGAGAGAAGAATCAAATAGCGCAGTAAAAAATGATAAAGGGGATATCACCACCAATCCCACAGAAATACAAACTACCATCAGAGAATACTATAAACATCTCTATGCAAATAGAAAATCTAGAAGAAATAGATAAATTCCTGGACACATACACCTTCCCAAGACTAAACCGGGAAGAATTTGAATCCCTGAATAGACCAATAACAGGTTCTGAAATGGAGGCAATAATTAATAGCCTACCAACCAAAAAAAGTCCAGGACCAGACAGATTCACAGCTGAATTCTACCAGAGGTACAAGGAGGAGCTGGTACCATTCCTTCTGAAACTATTCCAATCAATAGAAAAAGAGGGAATCCTCCATAATTCATTTTATGAGGCCAACATCATCTTGACACCAAAGCCTGGCAGAGACACAACAAAAATAGAGAATTTTAGACCAATATCCCTGATGAACATCGATGCAAAAATCCTCAATAAAGTACGGGCAAACCGAATCCAGCAACATATCAAAAAGCTTATCCACCATGATCAAGTTGTCTTCATCCCTGGGATACAAGGCTGGTTCAACATATGCAAATCAATAAACGTAATCCATCACATAAACAGAACCAATGACAAAAACCACATGATTATCTCAATAGATGCAGAAAAGACCTTTGACAACATTCAACAGCTCTTCATGCTAAAAACTCTCAATAAACTGGGTATTGATTGGACATATCTCAAAATAATAAGAGCTATTTATGACAAATCCACAGCCAATATCATACTGAATGGGCAAAAACTGGAAGCATTCCTTTTGAAAACTGGCACAAGACAGGGATGCCCTCTCTCACCACTCCTATTAAACATAGTGTTGGAAGTTCTGGCCAGGGCAATCAGACAGGAGAAAGAAATAAAGGGTATTCAATTAGGAAAAGAGGAAGTCAAATTGTCCCTGTTTGCAGATGACATGATTATATATTTAGAAAACCCCATCATCTCAGCCCAAAATCGCCTTAAGCTGATAAGCAACTTTGGCAAATCTCAGGATACAAAATCAATGTGCAAAAATCACAAGCATTCCTATATACCAATTACAGACAAACAGAGAGCCAAATCATGAGTGAACTCCCATTCACAATTGCTTCAAAGAGAATAAAATACCTAGGAATCCAACTTACAGGGGATGTGAAGGACCTCTTCAAGGATAACTACAAACCACTGCTCAACGAAATAGAAGAGGACACAAACAAATGGAATAACATTCCATGTTCATGGATAGGAAGAATCAATATTGTGAAAATGGCCATACTGCCCAGGGTAATTTATAGATTCAATGCCATCTCTATCAAGGCAATGACTTTTTTCACAGAATTGGAAACAACTACTTTAAAGTTCATATGGAACCAAAAAAGAGCCCGCATTGCCAAGGCAATCCTAAGCCAAAAGAACAAAGTTGGAGGCATCACACTATCTGACTTCAAAGTATACCACAAGCCTACAGTAATCAAAACAGCATAGTACTGGTACCAAAACAGAGATATAGACCAATGGAACAGAATAGAGCCCTCGGAAATAATACCACACATCTACAACCATCTGATCTTTGAAAAACCTGACAAAAACAAGAAATGGAGAAAGGATTCCCTATTTAACAAATGGTGCTGGGAAAACTGGCTAGCCATATGTAGAAAGCTGAAACTGGATCCCTTCCTTACAACTTACACAAAAATTAATTCAAGATGGACTAAAGACTTAAATGTTAGACCTAAAACCATAAAAACCCTAGAAGAAACCTAGGCAATACCATTCAGGCCATAGGCATGGGCAAGGACTTCATGACTAAAACACCAAAAGCAATGGCAACAAAAGCCAAAATTGACAAATGGGATCAATTTAAACTAAAGAGCTTCTGCACAGCAAAAGAAACTGCCATCAGAGTGAACAGGCAACCTAAAGAATGGGAGAAAATTATTACAATCTGCCCATCTGCAAAGGGCTAATATCCAGAATCTACAAATAACTTAAACAAATTTACAAGAAAAAAATCAAACAACCCTATGAAAAAGTGGGCAAAGGATATGAACAGACACTTCTCAAAAGAAGACATTTATGCAGCCAACAGACACATGAAAAAATGCTCATCATCACTTGCCATCAGAGAAATACAAATCAATACCACAATGAGATACTGTCTCACACCAGTTAGAATGGTGATCATTAAAAAGTCAGGAAACAACAGGTGCTGGAGAGGATGTGGAGAAATAGGAATGCTTTTACACTGTTGATGGGACTGTAAACTAGTTCATCCATTGTGGAAGTCAGTGTGGTGATTCCTCAAGGAACTAGAACTAGAAATACCATTTGACCCAGCCATCCCATTACTGGGTATATACCCAAAGGATTATAAATCATGCTGCTATAAAGACACATGCACACGTATGTTTACTGCGGCACTATTCACAATAGCAAAGACTTGGAACCAACCCAAATGTCCATCAATGATAGACTGGATTAAGAAAATGTGGCACATATACACCATGGAATACTGTGCAGCCATAACAAAGGATGAGTTCATGTCCTTTGCAGGGACATGGATGAAGCTGGAAACCATCATTCTAAGCAAACTATCGCAAGGACAGAAGACCAAACACCGCATGTTCTCACTCATAGGTGGGAATTGAACAATGAGAACACTTGCACACAGGAAGGGGAAAATCACACACCTGGGCCTGTTATGGGGTGGGGGGAGGGGGGAGGGATAGCATTAGGAGATATCCCTAATGTAAATGACAAGTTAATGGGTGCAGCACACCAACATGGCACATGTACACATATGTAACAAACCTGCACGTTGTGCACATGTACCCTAGAACTTAAAGTATAATAATAAAAAAAAACTGTAAGGGGAAAAAAAAAAAAGAAAAGTGTAGCTGCAAGAGGGAAATCAATGGAGGGTCACCAAGGCCAAGGGGAGGGTGGATGACAGAAAGGATCAGTGTCCTAGACTGCAAGGTGTTAGGGTCAGACAAAGCCAAGCAGAGGCTGCCAGGCCTGAAAATTTATATTTTATCAGTGTCTTCAACAAAGGCTATTTGTTTGTATTGGTAGTAGGAAACGCACAACCTCTATTTTCCTTTTGTCTGTAGAAAATATTTCATTCATCTTTTTTGTCTTAACTTGATTGTAGGACATATGACATGCCTATATGAAGAAGAAATTCTGAATGTAATATATTCAGGAACAAAAAATGGAATCTTACTGAAGTACAGTCAGGTTAAAATATTTCGCTTATAGATTACTCTGTACTTCACAATGCTTTTACAAAAAAAAATTAGCTAACTCCTTTAGTTCATCATATCACATAAGAGTTCCTGTAAAAGTATAGGAGCTATGTGTATTTTTTTAAAGGAGCTCTGTGTATTTTAAAGAAAGGCACAATCCTGTGTCTTTCTACCACACACTCACATTAACACCATTTGCTTCAGAGAAACCTGCCCTTACCTCACAATTCCATAAGGAACTGCAAGATATGTGCACATTAAATTCTTTCAAGGTTATATAATTTATTGTTGTAGTCTTATTTATCATCTGGTACCTTCCTCAACAAATTTCCATTTTTCATGTGGACCTTAAGTTTTTTGTCAAAAAAATTTAAACCTTTTCTCTATTAATCTCGTAGAACTTCTTGGAAAACATAGCTTTTTTCAAAGATCTTAAATTTCTATCTCTTCAGAAAAAGTCTACTTTATAGCTTTTATATTTCATAAATCTTTCATGGTGATTTTTATGTTATTCCCACTTTCCTTTTACCAATCAAAAGCATAATCTTTCAGAATTTTCTGGAAAGAAAAAAATTGCCCTAAGTCATTTCCCATTATTTCCAGGAATAGAATTAAATTAATGCAATAAAACTTAAAGAAGAAATTCAAAAAATTTTTTTTTCTCATCCTCTCTCAGACTGACTCCCTTGAGGATAAAGAAACCAATCTAAATTGCTCATTTATCACTAGAATTGTACTTTGTTTGAAGGCACACAGAATTCTATTTTTCTTGTAATATTTGCATGGTGACCAAGAAGGCCTAATGTTCCCATCAGCTTGGAGAAACTTTAAATAGACTTCTTCCTGAATCTAGGCCCCTAATCTTCCATTTCTTAAAGCATTTTCTTTATAAACTTGCAAATGTAACTTCTTTCTTTGTCTTTTAAAGATATAAATTTTCTCCCAGCCTTGCTGGGAGTTTTGCTTAGGAATGTCTTTCTTAAGAACTTGGGAGCCATCACTTTGAAATGTCATCATCAAGAAAGATAGGGCCCCTATCTCCTAGTCTCTGTGGGAGAGTGGAAATCTAATTCCCATAAGTGACAATTAACAACCACCAATAATGTCCTAATCATATTGAACAACCTCTTCCCTAACATCCTTCATTACTTTTTCATTAGCTCACTCTAGTGTTTAAAAATCCTTTTGTTTCAGTGAAGTCCAGTTCAACTATTGCAATAGTCTAGGTCCCTATTGCAATGGTCTTGAATAAAGTCTTCCTTGCATTTTAACAAGGGTCCAGTGTAATTTTTTCTTGCAAAATGGACAGAATATTCAATAACATTAACCATATGGAAGCAACATTGTTATAATTTATAATTAAAAACAAACAAACAAACAAAAACCTGGAGTTATCCTTAACTCTTTCCTTTCTTATACTTCACACTTTTATTAGGAAATCAGCTGGCTGTACCTTCAAAACATATTTAGATTCTGACCACATCCCACATCTCCACTATGCCACCCTGGTCTGAGCCACTATGCTTTCTTGGCTGGATTATTACAATAGCACCTTCACTGGATTTCCTGCTTCCACCCTTATCTCCCACAGCCAACTCTATAGTCTATTTTGCACAAAGTAGTCGGAGTGAGACAATATTAACTCTCTATTAATTCTCTGCCAGTATCCTTCCATATTCTATGAAGGAAGGCTACCAACAGTGCCCTTTGCTTGAACCCAGTAGTTCTCAGAATATGGTCCACGGACTAGCAACATCAGCATCAGTTGGGAATGCTGAGTAATGTGAATTCTTAGGCACTACTCCTGACCTGCTGAAGAGAATATTCTTGATGTCAGATACAGCAATATGTATTTTAAACGAAGCCCACTGGATGGCTCTGATGTATGTTAGAGTTTGAGAATCCCTTCTCCACCCTATTTCTCTTCTTGAAATGCTCTTCCTCCAGTTATCTGCTGGGCAAACTCCTCCCCATCCATGAAGCCGTTGCTCAAATCTTGCCTTTTCCTTGAGAATTTTCCTTCCTGCATTCTTGTTCCCTCTCACTCAACTCTTTCTTCCCCACCCATGGCATTTAACAGCTTCTAAAGTAAAGTTTACTTTTTCCTTATCTATATTATTTCTTATCTATTACCTACCTGCCTGGAATATAAGTTCCATGGGAGTAAAAGTCTTTATTTGTTTTGCTCACTCTGTACTCTAGGTAGGTGTCTAAAACAGTGCCTGGTGTAATGTACACTTGATAGATAATTTGCGAGTGTTATTGAGGAGCAAGGCACAGCTTGGGTTAACACCTCTTTAACTTTTGCTGATGTCCCCCTATCCCCTGCCTTTTTTTACTTTACAAAAAAGACCAGATCTCAGACTGAGAGCCTTTGTTTAGTAAGAATATTTAGCTGGAATTTTAACAAATCAACTTTATTTTAATTTTATTTACTTTTACAACCTCTGTGTTTGGCAATAGATTCCAGGTCTCCACTAACTAGTAATTTCAGACTTCCTTTTGAAATAACATTAAGGAACTAAAAAATATATTGAATACTTGGCCAGGCGTGGTGACTCACGCCTGTAATCCCAGCACTTTGGGAGGTCGAGGTGGGTGGATCACGAGGTCAGGAGTTCGAGACCAGCCTGACCAACATGGCGAAACCCTGTCTCTACTAAAAATATTTTAAAAATTAGCTGGGAATAGTGGTGTGCGCCTGTAAGCCCAGCTACTCAGGAGGCCGAGGCAGGAGAATTGCTTGAACCCAGGAGGCAGAGGTCGCAGTGAGCTGAGATTATGCCACTGCACTCCAGCCTAGGTGACAGAGTGAGACTCCGTCTCAAATATATACATATATAAAATACATAACAGTGCAGAAGATGTGGCAAGATTCACCAACGATGTGCAAAAATGACAGGCATTTGGGAAATGCTGATTTTAGCTGCAAGGAATGCCTAAGAATGGTGACATGAGAGCCCAGCAAGGGGGGGATATCTGGGGGCAGGTGAGCCTTCTGTCCATTTCTAGGCTGTGGTCCACCCCAGCTAGGTAGTATGGGGGCTGGCAGGAGGACAAGCATGCAACTCGATATTTTTTAGTCACTCATATATTTTGATCTCCACCTTTTGCTTTCCCTCTTGGAGTCTAAGAAACATACATGAAATAGAATTTCACAGTTCAGTATTTGTATTTTATCTGGAGTTCTCATCTTGTCTCTTTTTGTGACAAAGAAAATTTGCCTCTGTGGCTTCATTTCTGGCCAAAAGCAAGAAGCTAGGAGAGCATAGGCTGCATTCCACCAAACACTACTCTTCATTAATTTCCAAATATGTCCTTTTCAGCACTGCTGCTATAGCCTGCCAAGATCTTGCTCTCTTGTGACACCCCAAGGAGAGAAATTTGATCAAAATTTCTTGCATTTCTGAGAAAGACACTCAGTTCTATAAGATAATTTACTGTAGAACCGAGAGGTTAAGTGTTCCTCCAAGTGCTGCCAATGTCACCTAGATATACTTGAAACTCAAGAGGAAGAGCACAAATGCTTTAATAAAGTAACTCTTGAAAATTATTCTTGCCTTCTTGTTTTGTATTCCAGCTCTAATTCTTTCCAGGAATGTCCAAAAATTCAATCTAGCCCAAGGATTGTTTTAAGACAAAGAGGAATCCAATGCATGTTCATCAGTGGATGAAATATTGGACCAGATACCAGGGACCTCAGGTAGAATTCTGACAGCTCTAGCAATTGCTTGCCACAGGAAAGTAGAGTTCTCTGATTCTCCAGTAGCAGATGCTGGAGGTACCTTGCCCATATCTTCTTAGTATTCAGCATTGGTATATGTCATTAGTTTCCTATTTATTACAAGCATTTGCAATTTTCTGTCTAGGACATCTCTGACTGTGGGGCCTGATTAGTCTACAGGTACAGTGGACTGGAAGAGCTTGGGAAGTATATTCTCAGGAGCTTCCCTTAAACCACGAGGGAAAGAGCTGGTGGCTAAATATCCAGCTTCCTCAACTTCTGTGGGGCAGCTCTGAGGGGTGATCTGTGCACGCCAGCAGGACTAAGATCCTGTTGCCCACATTAGCAGCCTGCTCATAAATCTGATCTGTCCTATGTATCTTTCTTTACCTAACTCTCTTTTATATATTTTTTTTCTGCTGGGGCTTCCCTTCTTCCCAAAGCAACTGCTTACACTCAAACTCTTATCTCAGGGTCTGAAAAATGGGACTAATAAATTTCCTAGCTGCCTCATGAGGCTTTCTTGAGGACCTGAGGGGATACTTCTTGAAAAATATTTTCATATCATTGTACAGTTAGAAAATATGAAATATGAGGCGCTCAGTGGTTAGAATCAGAGGGAAAGGCTAGTCCAGGAGTCCTAAACTTCAGAACCACCATGGTAGTCTTGTGGCCAGCCATGGTATAAAAATGGAGCATACCACCTCTAGTTCTTCACAGACCCACTGTCTTGCCCTATGTCCCAGTTTCTTCTAATAATCATGTTACCCATCTTGCCCTTAAAGGCACCTAGCCCTCATGTTCTACCAGAAGCAAGGACGAGGGTTCTTTATAATTTTATACCACCGGGATCTTAATGCTTATCTACCCAGGAGTAAAAAGGCTGATTCATAAAGAATCATCTTCACCTAGAAACATCTGCATTGCTTGTTGGTTTGTGTTTTAAGGAAGGCAAATGGTATTATAATTGGAACATCTATCAAGTACCTACTACTTGCGGAGCATTATATTAAGCACCTATTTTATGCCAACTGTTGCAACTCTTGCACTACTGAAAACATGGGGCTTAAAAATTGTTCTGGCAGTCATGATGTTAGGACAAACTGGCCTGTACCTGATGGGTTTCTCCTTTTCATGGGAAAAATAGGAAACTAAGTGAGAAAATGCTAAGGTAAGGTAACAACAATGGTAAAGGTAATTCAGAGATATTTCCCTCCCAACCCCAGCTGAAAGGAGGCCATTTGCTCCAGTCACCTCTAGTATGAAGAGCAATAGTGAGAATTGTGAAGAAGAAGCAAGCTAATAAGAATAAAGAGACACTACTCAGGGTACTTGAGGACAGATCCCTTGCTAAATTTGTCACCATATATAATACAAATCCTTAGCTCTGCCCTGGATGACTAAGAGAGCAAAGAATACAGTACAGAAAACATATCTTACTATTGAGCAACAAAGCACCAGAGAATCTAGAGGGTAATGCAAAACAGGTTTTTACCTTAATTCTCAGAAAATGAAATTTTCTCTTCTTCTTCCCTCCTCTTCCTCTCTTAATCTTCAATTCTGTCTTCTGTCCTGTACATTCCATGAGTTTTGACAAATGTATAATGGCATGTGTATCTTATAGTGTCACACAGGTAGTTTCGCTGCCCTAAAAGTTTTCTGTGCTTCACCTATTTATCCCTTCCTCCCTCCAGACCCTGTCAACCACTGATTTTTTGCTTGTCTCCTTAGTTTTAAGGCAAGTGTTTTATTAGTCCCATTTTGTAGATATGGAAAGTGAGTCTTGAATAAATTAGCTGACTTCCTTAAGAATGCAGTTTGTGACTGAAAGACAGGGCATTAAAACCAAGGTCTGCTGAACTAATTCCCCACCAGAAGTCCAAACTAAAACCCCCACCAGGCTGTCTTCCAAACAAGATCAATGAACTGACAACGCAAACGTCCAATGCGGTTGTATTGAAGTTGATGCATGGGGAAAGCATTACCTCCCTTGGATTCCCTATAAAGAGTCGGCTCCTGCTTCATCTATCAGTGCAAGCAAAGGGGAAGGTGCATGGAAGGAGAAACAATCAGAAAGCAGACCATGGTGAAGAAGAGCAATGCAGAACTTCTCCGCACTCATTTGTTCAGCTACCATTTATGCAGTCCCTCCTCTGTGCCAGGCATTCTGCTGGGTAAACATATATCTTGGTGTTTGTTATTGAGACTGAGGCATGACCACATATGGCAATGCAAAGAGAGGCAGCTGGGAGGCTAAATGGTAGGTAAATCCTGGAATTAGCATATGCTTCCTACTCTAGGCTGGGGGGCCTTGGCCTTAGCTTTGCAAATCAAAACCCAGGCCAAGGGCTTGGAGCTGCTTAAAGATTGATCCTCAGAGGTCGCCGAAAGCTGCTAAGTGAATGTTCCCACTCTCCATCTGTCCCTCTAATCACAAACCCCTGTACTCCTGTTAGTCCCAGCAAGCTCCCACATGGAAGGCGTGGGGGCAGGCAGGACCCACTCCTGCCAGATCTTTGTTAAATGCAATTCTCTGAAGGCGCGTCTCCAACCTCAGAAGGAACCTGGAACTGCTGGCTTGGACTCAAGCTCCCAAGAGCAGCAACTCAAAGACATCATGTGGTCTGCAGTAATTAGACCTGCCAAGCCCACTACCAAAGAGAGCCAGCATGCTTAGGCAATTAGCGATGATTTGGCCAGTGTCCACCATCACCAGATGGCCTCTGCAAGTTCTCCATGTTCTCAGAGAAATTACACATAGAGGCTAAGCTTATGTCCTGTAAAAGCACAGACAGAATGAACATTCTAGACATGTAATGGGAAGAAGAGATAATACCAATGATATTAATCATAAACATCGGTGCCATCTATGGAACAGGAATTACGTGCCAGGCTCGGTGCTAGACATTTTACAGATTATCAACTCAACCCTAACATCAACCCTGTGGAGTAGGTGATAGGATTATGCCCATGGCTAGGTACAGCGGCTCATGTGTGTAATTCCAGCACTTTGGAAGGCCAAGGCAGGAGGATCGCTTGAGCTCAAGAATAACCTGGGCAACATGAGAGAATTCCATTTCTACAAAAAATATGAAAATTAGCTGGGTATAGTGGAATGTGCCTGTAGTCCTGGGTACTCGGAAGGCTGAGTTGGGAGAATCCTTTGAGCCTGAGAGGCAGAGTTTGCAGTGAGCTGAGATTGTGCCACTGCACTCCAGTCTTGGTGATGGAGTGAGACCTTGCCAAAAAAAAAAAAAAAAAAAAAAAAAAACAAAGACTACGCCGATTTTACAGAAGAGAAAACTGAGGATTTAACAGGTTGGTTGCCCGAGTTCACTCAAAAAGTTTATTTACAGCTGGAATTCAAACTCAGATCTGTCTGGCTGGAATGCTTTGGAATCACACGGATTATTCTGCAATAACTTGGTAGGAAAATCTTACTTAAATGTCACTTCCCCAGCCTAATTATGCTCCTCTTGTGGCTGCTCCAATAGCCCATAATAGGCATTTTTTAATGTAACCATAACTGTCATATGCTTAATGCATGCATCTCCCATTGTACTAAGCTTAATGAAGGCAGGGCTTTGTTGTTTTCTTCACTACTTTATCCACACCCTTTTGCATGATGCCTGGTATATAAAAAGTGGTCGACAAATACTTGTTTAATGAATTAATAAAAGGGAACAAATAGGCAAGAAAAAGAAAGTGAAAGAAAGAAGACAGAGCTCTTGGGGATATGGAAAGATCATTAGGTTTTGTATTTACAAATATATAACAGGGTCGTGCTGATAAACCAGTTATTTGGGGGAAATAAAGCACCCTGATTTGTAGCATTTGCCAGTTTCCATTGTGTGAATGCTCCCACCACAACCAATTTTAAGCTCCCAGTGTGATATCACTGAATGCAGAGTTGGAAAGACATGCCCAGTGTTGGCTTTTGCCAGCTCTAGTGCCACTTTCTCAGGTTGTTTTTTTTTTTTGTCTAGAGAAAATCAATCTCCTCTCTGATTTCAATTCTCCTCATCTTCTGGATTAGAGGTCTCTATTAGTTCTATTAGCTCTGACACTCTATGAGCCTATATATGATGTCTTTCATTATTTTGTCCTCCCACTAGATTCGGCTACTGGGGTGAGGGGTTAAGTATGAGATGGAGGACTAAATCCCAAGTAGATCAAGTAAAGTGCTCAGACCAAAAGGTAGTTAGAGCACATCAGCTCTCTGTTTTCCTTTCTCAGAAATATGTCCCAGTACATTCAAAATACGCCACTGCTGATATCCAAATGAAGGAATCCACCTGTTTTCTCCCTAAGTAAAATACAACTACATCTCACCAGTTTCAAAAGTCAAGCACCAGTGGATTTTGGAAAGCTAGTACTTAGCGTTAAAAGACAGTTGAAGATACAAGCACCCAGTTACAATGTGTTGGATAGGTGTAGAGAGACTCACGACTTCTGTATTTGAAAAAGACAAATGGATGCAATGAGAGTATGGTGACATCTCTATTTTACACTCTTCTGCTCACTTGACCATCTCTTCCCTCCTTCACCATTTACAGTACACACACAGGCTTTCCGTCTCAGGGTAAACTTAGGATGTTGCAGAATATTCCAAGGAGAATAGAAAACTGCTATTGTGATTGTAAGCTGCAAGAACTGTATTTCTACCTTGGCAATATTTTCAAGGGACTTAATGTCTCAGTATTACAGGGCTGCTAAATCACTAGTCTGAGTGTTTGTCCAATAGGAAATTGAAAAACATAGGTTTCTACACACATAAAGTTCTTTCAAGTAGTCACTACAATGTGGATAGTTCTACATAGAAAGCCTATTTCAAGAGATTTAGAGACTTAGAGACCACATGAAACACAAATGTTTGCTCTCTTATGGGACTCAATGGAAAATGGATTATTTTAGAGTGCTGGCAGTCACCCACATAGTCAGACTAATTAGATCTTTTGCCTTGAAGTTTCTCTCCACCCTTAGTCAATATGCATAATGCATTCAGTTCAAATTTAGATGCAGAAAGCATTTGTTGAGCCATCAGTATTTACCAGGCATGTTGATAGATTAGGGAGGGGAAATGGGTAAAGAAAACCTATTTCCTTTTCTCCAGGAGCTCTCAGTATGGCACCAAAAGACAGGTATAAATGAATAATTGGGGAGCAAATATAATATGGATGAAAACAGAAGTATGTAGGAGGGCTTTTGGACATGTGGTTAGAAAAGTAGACTCTGGAGTCAGATCAAGTTTATTTGCTAGCCATATAACCTTAAATAAGTTACTTAATTCCTTTGAGCTTCAGTGTTCCTATATGTAACATGGGATCATAACTAGCATACCTAACTATCAGGTTGTTTTGATGATTAATGAGTTAATCCATGGAATGCATTCAATACAGTCCTGACATATAGTAAGCACTCAATAAATATCAGCTCTTATTGGTTGTTTTCCTTGGAGTAGCATTTGGAGTAAGATAAATGGGGGTGTTATGGGTAGAAGTGGGGATAAGGAAGGCATTGGGGGCAGAGTGACAAAGACATGAAGGTATGAAAGAGCAGGCATGCTTGAGTAACATTTAATAGACAAAACTAATCTAATTTGTATTGAATGAGTGGGAGAAAGTTGACTGGAGCAAGCTTGGAAAGGACTGATAGACCTGATAAAGAGAATGACCTCAACCTGAAGGCAAAGGACATCCACAGGCATTTTTAAGGCAGAGGACAGAATTGTGTATTAGAGAGTTTGTTCAAAGTGGCACAATGAATTGGATGGGGGAAGAGTTTTGAGGCAGAGAGACCTGTTAGAGGACTTTTGTGCAGTGACATATATTAGCAAGCCATTGGTACTGGGCAGTAGTTGACACCATGTGAGTGGAGAAAGATCCCCACAACAAATGTAGGATGAAGAGAGTCAAAGGAAAAGGCTTAGGGAATCCTACATCTCAGGGATGAACAGAGAAATAAGTGCTGATGCGAATGCAGGAGACAGCTGGGGAGCAAAGAAGAGACTAGGGAGAGAGAGAGACAGGCTGGCTTTATAAAGACAAGGAAAAAATGATGCCTCTGGGAGGATGGAGTGGGCTAGCAACGTCAAATACCACTGAGATGCCAAGAAGGCTGAGACTTGAAAAAAAGCCAAGATTTGAAGCAATTAGTGGTTCACTGATGGTCTAATTAGATCAGTTTGAGTGGAGTTTTGGTTGCAGCTGAAAAAGAGAGGGTAAGGAAAGCGGGGAGTGTAACCAGCCCTTCAAGGAATTGGAAGGCAAAGAACAAAGAGAAAAAGTTAATAACCTTAGGCTGAGGAAGAAGAAATTGGAAGTTAAGTAACATAAAGCAAAAAACTGGAATACTCTAACATTTCTAAAGTGGAAGGTTTGGTTAAGAAACAGAAAATTTTGAAAACAAAGAGATGACTGCAGAGCCCAAAGAAGAGATCAAACTGCAATTGGAGCAATTTGTCTCCAATGGGAGTGGGGACTCTCTTCCCCTGGGTCAGGAGGGAATAAAATAAGATTGCATAGGCCAGGCGCAGTGGCTCATGCCTGTAACCCCTGCACTTTGGGAGGCCGAGGTGGGCGGATCATCTGAGGTCAGGAGTTGGAGACCACCCTGGCCAACATGAGGAAGCCCTGTTTCTACTAAAAAAACAAAAAATATTAGCCTGGCCGTGGTGATGGGTGCCTGTAATCCTAGCTACTCAGAAGGCTGAGGTGGAAGAATCACTTGAACCTGGGAGGCTGAGGTTGCAGTGAGCCGAGATGGTGCCACTTCACTCCAGCCTTGACAACTCCGTCTCAAAAAAAAAAAAAAAAAAAAAAAAAAAAGCATAGAAAAATAGCTAAAATTGGAGGGTGTGGCACACTGGCCCATATTTTCTCTGTAGAATAGGTAAAGTTGTCTTTTCAGTGTAAGGAGGTGGAGATGGAGCATTTATACATTAGTAAATTTTGGCAGCACCCATGGAATAAGAAGGTGAAAAAAAAGTTGAGGAGAAGACCTGAAAGCATCAGTAAGAGCTATACTCAGAGCAAAAAACATAATGTAGCAAAGAGGGCACAATAATGATTTTCTCCAGCCCTTGTGGGAAGCCTGGGAGCAGTTGCTGAGAAAATGTATATGTAAGATGGATTCGGGGTTGCTAATTTCAAGTTGGCAGGAAGCATATGGCAAAAGAGCCATAGGATAAAGGAATGGAGGATCTCCAAAAAATTATCATTGAAATGGCTATTAGTGGGGACCAGACAGCAGGGGAAAAAGAAGAACTAGGACATGTAGAGGGGATTACATACCAGGGCAATAGGAAATTGGCAGTGAATACGAGAAGGTGGTCAAAAACAACCAATGCTGAAAAGTAACACCGCAGAGCGTTCTGGACCAGTGGAGGTGACAGGATTTATTCATTGGATAGTATCTATAGTGACCATTGGAATGACTAGAGACTTTTTTTTTTTTTTAGACGGAGTTTCGCTCTTGTTGCCCAGGCTGGAGTGCAATGGCCCGATCTTGGCTCACTGCAAACTCTGCCTCCCGGGTTCAAGTGAATCTCCTGCCTCAGCCTCCGAAGTAGCTGGGAATACAAGCATGGACCACCACGCCCGGCTAATTTTGTATTTTTAGTAGAGATGGGGTTTCTCTATGTTGGTCAGGCTGGTCTCGAACTCCTGACTTCAGGTTTTCTGCCTGCCTCAGGGCTAGAGCCCTTTAAGATTGCATAGAGTCTTTATGAGAAGAGAATAATTTCTATTGTCTAAAATCTTACAATTTAATTTTTGATAGCTCTGGAGGGATCATATCTTTATTTTTCCTCTTCATTTCTTCTTAACATTGGAATAATATCTACAAATTCTTGCAGGCAAAATATTCCAGCTTGACATCTTAAGCATGGCCAAAGGAGGGATTTACCTAAGTAACTTGGAAGGTGCCGGGGAGGCAAATTTATCCATGCATATCTTGTCGTTCAAAGTCAGACATGCCTGGGTGGAGTTAGACTATCATGCCTTAATGGGAATGAGTCAGGTAATTTATGGAAACCAAGGGTTCTAAAATCCATTAAGCTAGAATTAATTTTTTGGCTGACTCAGTAAAGAAACATAATATTTGGTAGGAAGACTTGAGAAGAGAATGATGTTACTAGTAAAATACTCAAGTGCTGTTGAGCTTGCCCCTTTTGGCAAGAGAATGAGAAGTAGTATCAACAGACTATCCAGGAAGGGTAAAAGTTTTACTAATCTTTAAATGTATACATGCTCTGAATTTCTCATTAATATTTACTATTTAATTATAATGGTTTTGTGAAATCTCCAGGGAATATAACCTTTTACCACAAGGCTGCTCTTCACAAAACTTTTTAAAACATAAATGCTATTGGAGGATACGTTTGTTTACATAAAACTATGAACTATGATTGTTTTAGAAAGTCAAATTTGCTTTCTTAGGGTATAAACTCAAAGGCTTGCAGTGATTAACTCATCATTCTGAGAATGAGCCCAATAAACTATTTAATTTTTTCATAAGTTATTGGGGTACAGGTGGTATTTGGTTACATGAGTAAATTCTTTAGTGGTGATTTGTGAGATTTTGGTGCACTCATCATCAGAGCAGTATACACTGCACCGTATTTGTAGTCTTTTATCCCTCAAACCTTCCCACTCTTCCCCTGAAGTCCTCAAAGTCCATTGTATCATTCTTATGCCTTTATGTCCTCATAGCTTAGCTCCCACATATCAGTGAGAACATACGATGTTTGGTTTTCCATTTCTGAGTTACTCCACTTAGAATAATAGTCTCCAATCTCATCCAGGTCACTGCAAATGCTGTTAAATAATTCCTTTTTATGGCTTATAGTATGCATCTCTCTCTCTCTCTCTATATATATATATATATATATATGTATATATATATATAAACTGTGATATATATGTAGATACATATATATAGATAGATATGTAGATATATATATATAGATAGATATGTAGATAGATAGATAGATAGATAGACCACAGTTTCTTTATCCACTCATTGATTGATGGGAATTTGGGTTCCAAGATTTGCAATTGTGAATTGTGCTACAAACATGTGTGTGCAAGTATTTTTCGAATAATGACTTCTTTACCTCTGGGTAGATACCCACTGGTGGCATTGCTGGATCAAATTGTAGTTCTACTTTTTGTTCTTTAAGGAATCTCCACAATGTTTTCCATAGTGGCTGTACTAGTTTACATTCCCACCAGCAGTGTAGAAGTGTTCCCTGATCACCACGTCCATGCCAACATCTGTTTTTTAATTTTTTGATGATGGCCATTCTTGCAGGAGTAAGGTGGTGTCACATTGTGGTTTTGATTTGAATTTCCCTGATATTAGTGATGTTGAGCATTTTCTCCATGTTTGTTGGCCATTTGTATATCTTCTTTTGACAATTGTCTATTCATGTCATTAGCCCACTTTTTGATAAGATTTTTTTTCTTACTGATTTGCTTGGGTTCATTGTAGATTCTGGATATTGGTGCTTTGTCAGATGTGTCGATTGTGAAGATTTTCTCCACTCTGTGGGTTGTCTGTTTGACTGTTCCTTTTGACATGCAACAGCTCTTTAGTTTAATTAGGTCCCATCTGTTTACCTTTGTTTTTATTGGATTTCCTTTTGGGTTCTTGGTCATGAAATCCTTGCCTAAGCCAATATCTAGAAGAGTTTTTTCCAGTGTTACCTTCTAGAATTTTTATAGTTTAAGGTCTTAGGTTTAAGTCCTTAATCCATCTTGAGTTGATTTTTGTGTAAGGTGAGAGATGAGGATCCAGTTTCATTCTCCTACATGTAGCTAGCCAATTATCACAGCACCATTTGTTGAAAAGGGTGTCCTTTCCCCACTTTATGTTTCTGTTTGTTTTGTCAAAGATCAGTTGGCTGTAAGTATTTGGCTTTATTTCTAGGTTCTCTATTCTGTACCATTGGTCTATGTGCCTATTTTTATACCAGTGCCATTCTGTTTCAGTGACTATGACCTTATATATAGTTTGAAATCAAGTAGTGTGATGCCTCCGGATTTGTTCTTTTTGCTCAGTCTTGCTTTGGCTATGGGGCCTCTTTTTTGGTTCCATATGAATTTTAGAATTTTTTTTAATTATGTGAAGAATGATGGTGGTATTTTGATGGGGATTGCCTTAGATTTGTAGAGGGATTTTGGCAGTATGGTCATTTTCGCAATATTGATTCTACCTATCCATGAGCGTGGGATGTGTTTCCATTTGTTCATGTCATCTATGATTTCTTTCAGCAGTGTTTTGTAGTTTTCCTTGTAGAGGTCTTTTGACTCCTTAGTTAGGTATATTCCTAAGTATTTTTTTTTTGCAGCTATTGTAAAACAGGTTGAATTCTTGATTTGATTCTCCACTTGGTTGCTGTTGGTGTATAGAAGAACTACTGAGTTGTGTACATTAATCTTGTATCCAGAAACTCTGCTGAATTCTTTTATCAGTTCTAGGAGCTTTCTGGAGGAGTCCTTAGGGTTTTCAAGGTAAACAATCATACATCAGCAAACAGTAACAGTATGACTTTCTCTTTACTGATTTTGATGCCCTTTATTTCTTTCTCTTTTCTGATTGCTCTGGCTAGGACTTCCAGTATTGTGTTGAAGAGGAGTGGTGAGAATGGGCATCCTTGTCTTGTTCCAGTTCTCAGGGGGATTGCTTTCAGCTTTTCCCCTCAGTATTATGTTGGCTGTGGGTTTGTCATAGGTGGCTTTTATTACATTAAGGTGTGTCCCTTATATGCCAATTTTGCTGAGAATTTTAATCATAAAGGAATGCTGAATTTTGTCAAATGCTTTTCCTGCATCTATTGAGATGATCGTATGAATTTTGTTTTTAATTCTGTTTATGTGGTGTATCGTATTTATTGACTTGTATGTTTAATCATCCCTGCATCCCTGGTATGAAACCCACCTGATTGTGGTGGATTATCTTTTTGATATGCTGTTGGATTCGGTTAGCTAGTATTTTGTTAGGGGTTTTAACATCTATGTTCATCAACGATATTAATCTGTAGTTTTCTTTTTTAGTTATGTCCTTTCCTGGTTTTCATATTAAGGTGATGCTGGATTTATAGAAAGAATTGAGGTGCAGGGGCAGGGGGTTCCTTCTTTATCTTGCAGAATAATGCCAAAAGGATTGGTACCAATTCTTCTTTGAATGTCTGGTAGAATTCTGCTGTGAATGCATCTGGTCCTGGACTCTTTTTTTTGTTGGTAATTTTTAAATTACCATTTCAATCTCGCTGCTTGTTATTGGTCTGTTCAGGGTATCTAATTCTTCCTGATTTAAGCTAGGAGGGTTGTATTTTTCCAGGAGTTTATCCACCTTTTCTAGGGTTTCTAGTCCATGTGCGTAAATGTGTTCATGGTAGCCTTGAATGATCTTTTGTATTTCAGTGGTGTCAGTTGTAACATCTCCTGTTTCATTTCTTAGTGAAGTTATTTGGATTTTCTCTCTTCTTTTCTTGGTTAATCTTGCTAATGGTCTATCAATTTTATTTATCTTTTCAAAGAACTAACTTTTTGTTTCATTTATCTTTTGTATTTTTTTGTTTCAATTTTATTTAGTTCTACTCTGATCTTGGATATTTCCTTTCTTCTGCTGGGTTTGGGTTTGCTTTGTTCTTGTTTCTCTAGTTTCTCGAGGTGTGATCTTAGAATGTCAGTGTGTGTTCTTTCAGTCTTTTTGATGTAGGCATTTAGGGCTACGAACTTTCCTCTCAGCACTGCCTTTGCTGTATCAAAGAGGTTTTGTTAGGTTATGTTATTATTGTTGTTTGAAGAATTTTTTAATTTCCATTTTGATTTTGTTTTTGACCTAAGGCTCATTCAGGAGCAGGTTTTTAAATTTCCATGAATTGAGGCTTGTTTTAGGGCCTATCATATCATCTATCTTGGAGAAAGTTCCATGTGCTGTTGAATAGAATGTGTATTCTGAAGTTGTTGGATGAAATAGTCTGTATATATATGTTAAGTCCATTTGTTCCAAGGTATAGTTTAAATTCATTGTTTCTGTGTTGACTTTCTGTCTTCACGGCCTGTCTGTTGTTGTCAGTGGAATATTGAAGTCCCTCACTATTACTATGTTGCTGTCTATCTCTTTTCTTATGTCTATTAGTAATTGTTTTATAAATTTGGGAGCTCCAGTTTTAGGTGCATGTGTGTTTAGAATTGTGACATTTTCCTCTTGGACAGGTCTTTTACCATTATACAATGTCCCTTTTTGTCTCTTTAACTGCTGTTGCTTTAAGTTCATTTTGTCTGATATAAGAATAGCTACCCCTGCCTGCTTTTGGTGTCCATTGTCTGAAATGACTTTTTCTACCCCTTTACTTTGAGTTTATATTAGTCCTTATGCGATAGGTGAGTCTCCTGAAGGCAGCAGATAGTTGGTTGGTGAGTTCTTATTCATTCTGTGGTTCTGTATCTTTTAAGTGGATCACTTAGGCCATTTACGTTCAATGTTAGTATCGAAATGTGAGGCACCATTGCATTCACCATGTTCTTTATTGCTGGTGTACTTTGTTTTTTTTTTGTTTTTTGCTTTTGCTTTTTAACTTGTATTTTTGTTTTACAGGTCCTGTGTGATTTATGCTTTAAAGAAGTTCTGTTTTGATGTGTTTCCAGGATTTGTTTCAAGCTTTAGAGCTCCTTTTAGCAGTTCTTGTAGTGGTGGTGGTAATGGTGAATTCTCTTAGCATTTCTTTATTTGAAAAAGACTGTGTCTTTTCTTCATATATGATGCTTAGTTTCACTGCATACAAAATTCTTGGCTGATTATTGTTTTGTTTGAGGAGGCTGAAGATAGGTCCCCAACCCCTTCTAGCTTGTAGGGTTTCTTCTGAGAAATCAACTGTTAATCTGTTAAGTTTTCCTTTATAGGTTACCTGGTGCTTCTGTCTCACAGCTCTTAACATTCTTTCCTTTGTCTTAACTCTGGAAAACCTGATGACAATGTGCCTAGGTGAAGATCTTTTTGCAATGAATTTCCCGGGTGTTCTTTGTGCTTCTTGTATTTGGATGTCTAGGTCTCTAGCAAGGCTGGGGGAAGTTTTCCTCAATTATTCCCCCAGATGTGTTTTCCAAGCTTTTAGATTTCTCTTCTTCCTTGGCAACACCAATTATTCTTAGGTTTGGTTGTTTAACATAATCCCAGACTTCTTGGAAGCTTTGTTCATAGTTTCTCATTCTTTTGTCTTTGTCTTTATTGGATCGGGTTAATTTGAAGACCTTGTCTTTAAACTCTGAAATTCTTTTTTCTACTTGTTCAATTCTGTTGCTGAGACTTTCTAGAGCATTTTGCATTTCTGAAAGTGTGTCCAAAGTTTTCTGAATTTTTTATTGTTTTTCCTTTAAGCTATATATTTCCTTGAATATTTCTCCCTTCACTTCTTGTATCATTTTGGATTTCCTTGCATTGGGCTTCACCTTTCTCTGGTCTCTCTCTGATTAGCTTAATAACTAACCTCCTGAATTCTTTTTCAGGTAAATCTTGGGAGTTTTCCTCTCAGTTTGGATCCATTTCCTCTCAGTTTGGATCCATTGCTGGTGAACTAGTGTGATTTTTGGGGGATGTTGAAGAACCTTGTTTCATCATATTACCAGGGTTGGTCTTCTGGTTCCTTCTCATTTGGCTCTGTCAGAGGGAAAGTCTAGGGCTGAAGGCTGTTGTTTACATTATTTTGTCCCACACGGTGTTCCCTTGATGTAGTAGTCTCCCCCTTTTCCAATGGATGTGGCTTTCTGTGAACTGAATTGCAGTGATTGTTGTCTCTCTTCAGGGTCTAGCCACCCAGTGAGTCTATGCAGCTCTGGGCTGGTACTGGAGGTTGTCTGCACAGAGTCCTGTGATGTGAACCATCTATGGGTCTCTCAGCCTTGGATACCAGTGCCTGTTCTGGTGGAGGTGGTGGTGGGGTTGCAATGGACTCTGTGAGTAGAGGTGGCGGTGGGGTTGCAATGGACTCTGTGAGGGTTCTTAGTTTTGGTGGTTTAATGTTCTATTTTTGTGCTGGTTGGCCTCCTGCCAGGAGGTGGTGCTTTCTAAAGAGCATCAGCTGTGGTAGTATGGAGAGGGACTGGTGGTGGGCGGGGCTGTAGAACTCCCAAGATTGTATGCCTTTTGTCTTCCACTACCAGGGTGGGTAGAGAAGGGCCATCAGGTGGGGAGTGGGGCTAGGCATGTCTGAGCTTAGACTCTCCTTGGAGAAGTCTGGCTGTGGCTGCCATGGGGGTGGGGGTGAGAGTGCCAGGTCACTAGAATTTTGTACCTAGGAGGGTTATGGCTGCCTCTGCTGAGTCATGCAGGTTGTCAGAGAAGTGGGCAAAAGCCAGAAGTCACAGGCCTCATCCAGCTCCCATGCAAACCGAAGGGCTGGTCTCACTTCCACCATGCCCCCACACCAACAGCCCTGGGTTTGTTTCCAGGTGGAAGGCAAGACTGGCTTGAAAACCTGCCCCAGGCTACCCACCTCTCAGCTGCAAAAGAAAAGGACTTGGTTGCTCCCCTGCCTGTGGAGTCTGCATGCTGGATTTGGGCCCTCCCCTGAATTCTGGCCAGGAGGCCTCTCACCCCATTCGAATCATTACAAAGTTCAGCTAGAGATTTCCTTTTCTTTGTGGAGTTTTACCCGCTCCTCCTCTGGCCACCCTCCTGGTGGATCCCTGTGGTGCCAGGCAGGAATGAGCTGCTAGGGGACTCAGCAAGCTCCCGGGGCCTTTCTACTGCTTCCTCTACCCCTGTATTTTGCTCAGCTCTCTAAATTGACTCAGCTCCAGGTAAAGTCAGAAACTTCTCCTGCAAACAGACCTTCAGCTTCTCCAGTAGGGGTGTGGGTTCAGGAGAGGAGGGTCTCCCTTTCCCACTTCCAATTTGGGGTACTCACATTATTTGGGGGGTCAGCTGGGTCCTGCAGGAGCAGTCTGGTTCCTTTAGATGGTCTCTGGGTCCTCTCAGGATTGCTGGTTTATTCTTGCAGTCAATCTGGAGCTAAAATTCACAAAGCAAGCCTCCGCTTGCTGCTGTCTGGAGCTACAATCTAACCCTGCCTCCCCCCAGCAAACTATTAACTGGTCTGCTACTATATATATTGGTTATGTTTTGCTCTAAGGTAGTATTTTGGCCTTCTCATTCGTCTTGTGAGTGGAAACATCTAGGAAATATGAATGAACTCCCACTGGGGAGTCTGCGTTGGAGACTGAGACAGGAGTCCAAACTTCTTTCTGTGTGCTGCCTTAGACCTTTAAGGATAATCAAGTGTTTGGGGGGAGAATATTGAATTATCACACATGTTTGAACACACTCTTCTGCCAGAAAATTTCATAAGTGGCTTCCCATTAATCTTAGTATAAAATCTAAACTTCTTACCATGGCCAAAAAGCGTATGCACAGTATTGCCTCTTCGTATCTCTGCAATCTCCCTTGCTCAAAGCAGTCTAACCATAGTGATTCTTCTTCAGTCCCTCCTGTAACCTGCATGTTTTCCTACTCAGGACTTTTGAACATGTTCTTCCTCCTTCTTAGACTGTTTCTTCTTCACTCCCGTAATGGTTTTTATCTCTACTCTTTAATTTTTATCTCAGAAGCTACCTGTTCAGAAATGCCTTCCCTGAACCACGTACCTAAAATAGGTACACCTGTTTTTATTTCACTGCAAACCCTGTTTAATATCTACATAGCACTTACTTAAAACTGGAATTACTTTAGTTATTTGTCTGTTATCATAATGGTAGGAACCTTGCTTATTTTTTCCCCTCACCATTGTGCACCTCAACATGGAGCTTAGCACACTGTAAGCATTACATAAATATTTGTTGAATAAATGAAGTAATAAAAAGAATAACAGTAACAACAATACCGTTTTTATTGTACAATTTCTAGATGCCAGGCAACTTCTTAAGCATAATCCGTATACTGATGTCAAGCAACTCCACCAACAATTCCTCAGTGGAGATTATTATTATTCCTGTTATTGAGATTAGTAGACAGTTGTAGGCAGGTTAAGTAATTTGCCCCTTGATTTTTTAAATGATTAAACTTGAATTTGAGCTCTGACTGTTATACATTTGTGCTGTCGGCTATGATGCTTTATATTTATTGCTGATATGGCTTGGAGGTTTTGTCCCGTCTGAATTTCATGTTGAAATGTGACCACCAATGTTGGAGGGGGGCCTAGTGGGAGGTGTTTGGGTCATGGGGGCAGATCTCTC